>NC_069804.1:4284136-14284136 GCF_027406575.1 Nycticebus coucang
ATAGATAGATGAAGGGATAAATGGATGAATGGGTGGACAGATGGATGTATGTATGGATACATAGATAGATAGACAGATGGTTGGATAGATTAGATAGATGATAGACAGATAATATGGATGAATGAATGGATGGATAGATGGATGGATGGATAGATAGATAGAAAGATAGATAGATAGATAGAGTTCCATCTCTCACTGAGTATCACTATAATCATCTTCAAAGTACTCACCCTGAGAAGCTATGTACTCATGCAATTTTGGAACTCTTTTTCTGGAAAGGCCATCAGAGAGGTCAGCATACAAGTTCTGACAATTAACTTAACTCACCGTAGAAAAAAATGCTTTCAAGGCTGCACTGGGCGCAGGTGTCAGGGCACAGCTTCCATCTGTCTATCTCTCGTCTCTCTATCTATCTATATCTCTGTCTGTCAGTCTATCTATCCATCCATCTATCTTATCTTCCCACTGGTGTCAGCAAGGAGGTGTGTAGCACCTTTTCTAGGATGAGCTAAGGAACTTAATTGACCTCTTACACATAAATTCCCTCCCTTCTCTCTCTCTCTCTCTCTCTCTCTTTACACATACTTTATCTGAAGCTCCATTCTTGAAAAGGAGAACCCCTCCTCAGACAACCTCAGACCCACAGTATGAAAGATGATGCTTGAGGCTGGATGGTGCCTACCCGCCCTGGATAGGAAGAGACAAATGTCTTTCACATCTGGACCACTCTAGCTGTGTCTCTTTCCTGGTATCCCAGTCTACAAAATTTCTCTGTAGTCACCTTAAGATGCTTCCCTTGGGAAGCTATACCCTGACACCAGCACCTAGCCCACTCTTCAAAGTCTACAGAACAGAATACGCTCCATCCTTAGCCTGGCATGCAAACATATGCATCATTAACAATAGACCACAGCGCGATTATTGTGATCTTTGCTCCTTGATTTGGCGAATAACAAAAGAAATGAAGTAACCCCTGTGACTTCCAACCAGAAGCTTCTGAGTTCCTGTGTGTCTTTGCAAGCTTCCTTCACTGTCACTCCACCCTAAGAAAGAAAAACCCCAAGCCAAGGCTGTTCCACACACCCTGCCATAGAGCAACATAAAATAAAAATGGTGATGCAATAAGGCTATAATTTTGAAGGTTATGTATCAGTGCACCAATAGACTAATGTAATTATCAAAAAACATCATGCAAAATTAAATCACACAAAAACAGTTGTTTCAAGTCATAAGCAGGGAGAATTTTATGTTTTTTGTTTGAATTGCATTGTTAAGAGTAGGCTGATATATTTTTTCTTTTTTTAAATTTATTTATTATTGAATCATAGCTGTGTACATTAATGCGCCCATAGGGTACTATACCCTGATTTTATAGACCATTTGACACATTTTCATAGCACTGGTTAACATAGCCTTCCTGACATTTTCTTAGTTATTGTGTTAAGACATTTATATTCTACATTTACTAAGTTTCACATGTACCCTTGTAAGATGCACTGCAGGTGTAATCCCACCAATCACCCTCCCTCCGCCCTCCTGCCCCCTCCCTCCCCTCCCTCTCCCCCTTCCCCCTATTCTTAGGTTATAACTGGGTTATAGCTTTCATATGAAAGCCATAAATTAGTTTCATAGTAGGGCTGAGTACATGGGATACTTTTTCTTCCATTCTTGAGATACTTTACTGAGAAGAATATGTTCCAGCTCCATCCATGTAAACATGAAAGAGGTAAAGTCTCCATCTTTCTTTAAGGCTGCATAATATTCCATGGTGTACATATACCACAATTTATTAATCCATTCGTGGATTGATGGGCACTTAGGCTTTTTCCATGACTTAGCAATTATGAATAGGGCTGCAATAAACATTCTGGTACAAATATCTTTGTTATGATGTGATTTTTGGTCTTCTAGGTATATGCCTAGTAGAGGAATTATAGGATTGAATGGCAGGTCTATTTATTTATTTATTTATTTATTTTTTATTGTTGGGGATTCATTGAGGGTACAATAAGCTAGGTTACACTGATTGCAATTGTTAGGTAAAGTCCCTCTTGCAATCATGTCTTGCCCCCATAAAGGGTGACACACACCAAGGCCCCAAACCCCACCCTCTGTCCCTCTTTCTGCTTCCCCCCCATAACCATAATTGTCATTAATTGTCCTCATATCAAAATTGAGTACATAGGATTCATGCTTCTCCATTCTTGTGATGCTTTACTAAGAATAATGTCTTCCACTTCCATCCAGGTTAATACGAAGGATGTAAAGTCTCCATTTTTTTAATGGCTGAATAGCAGGTCTATTTTTATATCTCTAAGTGTTCTCCAAACATCTTTCCAAAAGGAATGTAATAATTTGCATTCCCACCAGCAGTGTAGAAGTGTTCCCTTTTCTCCACATCCATGCCAACATCTCTGGTCTTGGGATTTTGTGATATGGGCTAATCTTACTGGAGTTAGATGATATCTCAAAGTAGTTTTGATTTGCATTTATCTGATGATTAAGGATGATGAGCATTTTTTCATATGTCTGTAGGCCGTGTGCCTGTCTTCTTCAGAGAAGTTTCTCTTCAAGTCCCTTGCCCAGCTAATATTTTTTCTTTCTTTTTCTTGAAACAGAGTCTCACTCTGTCACCCTGTGCTGAGTGCTGTGGTGTCACAGCTCACAACAACTTCCATCTCTTGGGCTCAAGCAATCCTCTTGCCTCAGCCTCCCAATTAGCCGAGACTACAGGCAGCCACCACAAAGCCAGGCTAGTTTTTCTATTTTTAGTAGAGACGGGGGGTCTTGCTCTTGCTCAGCCTGGTCTTGAACTCCTGAGCTCCAGCAATCCACCTGCCTCAGCTTCCCAGAGTGCAGGGATTACAGGTGTGAGCCACTACACTGGGTGCCTGATATTTAGAAGAATTTGCATCTAGTTAGAAAACTACTGTCTCGGTTTGAGGCCCCCAGAAGCATATCCTGAGGTTAGAATGCTTGTGCAAATGAGTTAAGACTTTTCTCCAAGGAGAAAGAGAAAGTGGTTCTTAGGGAAGAAACTGAGGGTGAAATTTTAGACAATGTGTCAGGCAATCCCTGGGCCTGTTCAATGTTTCCAAGTGTTAGGAACTGTAACATAAAGAAGAAAATATTTACAGAAAGAAACCACAAGAACCAGAATGCACATTAACCCATGGGCTTTTTAATCAATGTTTTGCGCTTGGGCTCTGTTAGATCCGTTGATTCATTAGAAGTCTAGACATTCTGAGCAACATCCTTTCTTTCATTTGTGAGAGCTGTCCCCCATCTCACCCCACATTGGAACAGAATAGTGATAAGTCATTCCCAATGTCTTCCCTCATTTCCCCACCCATCTCTCATGTCTAATAAGAATTCACGAAAATTCCCATTTGACATCGTAAGAGGCTGAGTTAGAGTTTGCTAGCCAGATGCTTATTTAAATCAGACAGACAGAAAGTTATTTTAGAGAGCACTATAGGAGTCAATGACTTGGACTTTTTTTTTTCTTCTAAATTTGGTGTCATACAATCTTTCAAATGTGATATCGCTTTCCTTTTATGAAGAAATATTTAGCCTCCAAGTCATAATTGCGCCCTGTGGAATTTCCGCTGATGGATTCTGAAGCTCTATCTCGAGTAATGAAGATTGAATAAAAGTAATAAACAGTAATATTTTTAACAAGACCCTCTTCCTCAGAACTGCTAGAGATTCGTGAGATTGATGTCTGCAGAATTTTGGAAGGTGCCACCTTCCATGACTACTAAATGGGTGTCATTTTTCTTTTATTAATGTAATGTCAGTGTATTTAAAAAAGAGTCATTCCGGTTATAAAAATTCATTAATATTAATACTGTATAAAGCAACAGAAACAGCTGAGGGAGAATTTGGTACAGACTCACCCTCAGAGCTGAAATTACTGCCTCTGCGCCAATCGTTAATGGAGAAAAGCGTGAAATTTCTACAAATGAACAGATTTCATATTTCCACAGCTTCTTACAAATACTTTGCAAATCGTTTCGCATTCAGCTTTTTGCATCTGAAGATTTGGAAAGAGGGGAAACAGAAGAGATTTTCCACCCCCTCGTTCTTGTTATTATAATCAAATTACCTAAACAATTAGAATAAAATGTAATTGAGAGCTTATTCAGTTAATCACACGAATTTCCCAAATTGATGGGATCACCAGTGCAATTTCAAGACGTTAAAGGAAAACAAAAATGGAGAATCAAATGATGACTGCAGGGAGAAAAGAAAAGAATATATATGTTTTATGGATCAGTATCAGTGAATCTGTTTTTCTAGTTAGAAACATATATGCATGAACTCTTCAACCCATGTTTCCTGCCTCTACGTGTGTGTTTACAGCCATGTGCTTCTGTGTATAAATACCCAGATGAAGGAACAGTTACAAAATCATCATGTAAGTGTTTGCATTTTATCTCAACAACAAAACAAACAGCTAATTTGTCTAACCCAAACACAATTTCCTTCCTATTGTGATCCTTTCTTATAAATATTGCATGAGACCGTCTAGAGTTACGGAGATCAATTTAAAGGGGATGAGGGAATGGAACGTGCACCTGAGGATTTGGGGTGTCATTTCCCCAATGCTACCGCCCTTCTGTGTTTTGTTTACTATAAGTCTCCACAAGCAATAAAGTGACCCCGGCGTGCGAGGTAGAGGCTGCAATTCATTCATCTGTGGAATGTTTTTCAAGTTTCCCTTCAGTACGTTTTTTACAGGAACTGAGTTTTGAGCAAAGAGCTTTCTATGCACGGTCACACTGACAAATACACGTCCTTAGTGTATATTGATCTGTGCACCGCGGGTCGTTTGCATGACACAGTTTGGAAAGAAAATGCTTGTACACCTGATGAGCTTCCACCAATGGACTGACATAAAAAGCTACTGTTTCTCTTTAGCCTCTTAAGAAGAATTTTTCAATGCCCCAGTCCCTGAAGTCATTCATATGGGAAAGGGGGGATGTGTTTGGCCGCTGAACTATGCCTTATTTTTCTTTTTTTTTTTTTTTTTGTAGAGACAGAGTCTCACTGTACCGCCCTTGGGTAGAGTGCCGTGGCGTCACACGGCTCACAGCAACCTCTAACTCTTGGGCTTACGCGATTCTCTTGCCTCAGCCTCCTGAGCAGCTGGGACTACAGGCGCCTGCCACAACGCCCGGCTATTTTTTTGTTGCAGTTTGGCCGGGGCTGGGTTTGAACCCGCCACCCTCGGCATATGGGGCCGGCGCCCTACTCACTGAGCCACAGGCGCCGCCCTATGCCTTATTTTTCCTTGGAGTTTTGTTAAAGTGAATCAGGACAGGATATGAATTAAGTAGTCTTGATTTATTATTCAAATTCCAGAATGTTTCACAAGTTATTTTTTTTTAAATTTTGCATAGGTGCATGCCTGTCCGCATACAATGTACAACTACATAAATGACGTACAAGTAGGCCTGTGTGTATATACACTGCCTACATTGTGCCTATCTAAGTATATATTACGATATTTCTATATATTTATACGCATGTGTATAAATAATTGGTCATAAAGACACACATGGTGGTAGGTACTGAACATCATTTTAGCAGATAGTGTTATACTATTTGGGTGCCTATAATGAGGCTATTTGCTTATGTTTTTTTTTTCTTTGTTTATAAAATGGTTATAACAAATTCTATTCCCTGTTAAATTTGTTCGATTATGCTTTGAGAATTATTTTGTTTTATTTGTTCTTTAAATAAAACATGGGGTCTCACTATGTTGTCCAGCCTGGAGTGCTGTGGTTATTCACAGGTGCCATGATAGCCGTCATAACACACTACAACCTTGAACTCTTGGATTCAGGCCATCCTCCCACCTCACCTGCCAGAGTAGCTGGGATAACAGGTGTGAGCCACCATGCCCGGCTCCTGCAAAATATCTTCATAGCAGAAGATGCTTGTAATTCCTCTGCTGGGCATATACCCAGAAGACCAAAAATCACATCATAACAAAGATATCTGTACCAGAATGTTTATTGCAGCCCTATTCATAATCGCTAAGTCATGGAAAAATCCCAAGTGCCCATCAATCCACGAATGGATTAATAAATTGTGGTATATGTACACCATGGAATATTATGCAGCCTTAAAGAAAGATGGAGACTTTACCTCTTTCACGTTTACATGGATGGAGCTGGAATATATTCTTCTTAGTAAAGTATCTCAAGAATGGAAGAAAAAGTATCCCATGTACTCAGCCCTACTATGAAACTAATTTAGGGTTTTCACATGAAAGCTATAACCCAGTTACAACCTAAGAATATCGGGAAGTGGGAAAGGGAGGGGACGGAGGGGGGAGGTGGGTAGAGGGAAGGGGATTGGTGGGATTACAGCAGCAGTGCATCTTACAAGGGTATATGTGAAACTTGGTAAATGTGGAATCTAAGTGTCTTGGCACAGTAACTGAGAGAATGCCAGGAAGGCTATGTTAACCAGTGTGATGAAAGTGTGCCAAATGGTCTGTGAAGCTAGTGAATGATGCCCCATGATCATATCAATGTACACAGCTATGATTTAATAAAAAAAAAAAAGAAGATGCTTTCGTGTGTATCTGAGAGAAGGCATTTTTAAATACTGAATATTTGTAACATGGGCGCTTTAGGGTCTCATAAACCTGGTGGTACAAACCTACAACTCGCCATGGTGGTGTGTGGATGTTTCCTGGTTTCCTTTGAGTGGCAGTGGGTGGACCCAGAAGCAACTTTGGGAAGCTGCTTGGTGGAGTCAGGAAGGCAGAGGTACGTATACAAGGGAAAACTAAAATCACATTCTGTTTGGGGGGAGCAGAGTGGAAGTTGTGCTACAAGAAATAGAAATAAAGCAGTGATGCAGACTTTTGTGAAATGAGTTTGATTGTAATGGACTACACTAGCAGGATAATTCATGCATCCCTTCCCTTGCCTTGCCTTAAAACTCTATCACGGTCCCTACACAGTTCCTTAGGCTTCTCTATGAGTCTTCTAAATTTTATCCACCCCCGTAGAGGAAATTACCTCCAACCCATCAAGTTCATTGCAAACCAGCTCTTCGCTTCCTACAATGATGGAAGAACATTTAAATATGACCTGCTGCGATGTTCACCCCATCGACATCCATCAATTGTGAACATTCACCATATTCTTACGTGATGTACAGTAGAATGAACACCTACCATGTCTCAGCGAGGACGCTGTGGAAGATAGATTCAGGAGATCAATGTCTCTTGGTCCCCCTAAAAGGTACAAGCTAGCAGCTGATAAGGCGTGTAACGCGTTGATTAAATTATACTCCAGGCAATTAAAACAGGGTGGTAGCCTAGGTTGCTGTAGAGTCTCAACTGAGACATCCATCTAGGTTTGGTTACCCTAATTAATGAAAGATGATCTTGGAAATGTCTGGAAGATGCTCCATTTCGACTAGCCTAATAGTAAATTCTCCTCTGCACTTACCTGACGTGATGAGTCAGGTGTTTTAGAAAAGATGGAGTCTGTTTTTTCCTTAGTTGTCATCGATTTGGTTCTAGGATACCGTATAATTCCACCCCTGAGAGCTGTGCCGTATACCCTAACCCCCACTGCCCTCCCTCCTCCCCGCTCCCTGCTCCCCCAACCCCCGGACCCCCACCTGAATTAATTGAGTTTTTCTCCCATGAGGGTAGAAAGAAGCAAGAATCCAATGTATAAACCATGTTGAAAATTTATTGCTGTATCCTTATTTTAGTAAAAACACGAACATTTGATACCACCACATTCATAATACATCTTTTCAAACATAATAGAGTTGCTTAATAGTTGAAAAAAAATGTGTCCTTTGAACAAATTTTAAATTGATTTACTGATGTCTGAATAAGTATATCTGATTTACTGACCTCTGAATGGCTATCAGAATTGTTTAATAAGTGCATGCAGCTTGGTGAGTGTTTGAAGGGCTTTTGTTAATTTTATTTTCCCATGAAGGAAGAAATTTTATTAACACATATGAATTGTCTTCAGTTACTTCAAAGTATAATCACATTATTTAAATGTGAAAAGATCCTACTTTAGAATATATAATTAGAAAAGCCTGTTCAAAAAATGACAGAAAAATCAGAAGCTGTGAAAGAAAAAAAAAATACAGTTTTAAATGTCTAAAGGTAAAATTTTCTTTAAATGGATTTTAGAAAAGGAATAATTGAAAAACTAGGGAAAATCGTTGGAACCTATAAACTGACCAAGCATTAGTTTCCTTCATAAAGGGACAAGGAGCTTTTAAAATTAGTTAAGAAAAGAAAGGTATCAACAACCCTCAGATTAAATTGGATAAAAAGCACTGAGGATTCATTGAAAAGGAAACTCAAGCTCATTTTCTTTTCTTTTTTTTTATTGTTGGGGATTCATTGAGGGTACAATAAGCCAGGTTACACTGATTGCATTTGTTAGGTAAAGTCCCTCTTGCAATCATGTCTTGCACCCAGAAGGTGTGGCACACACCAAGGCCCCACACCCGCCCTCCTTCAATGTAAACTAGAACAATGCAAAATAAAACTGCATCAGATAGAAAAGCAAAATTTAATCCACATTCCGTGCACATTCACGTAGAGAATGAGGCAAGTGGGTGATGGAAGCTTCGTTTGGTTAAAACCACCCGGAAGCAAGATTTCTAAAATATTTCAAATTTCTAATACTACATTCATTTTTTTATTGTCTTGTTTGAGATATTTTCTTTTCAGTCTATTCCCATGTGAAGTGAAAGGCGTATACAAAAGTCTATAATCATTAGTGTATTCTTTGCAATAACAAAAGTATTAGTGAAGCAGGGAATTGCCGTTTACAGCGGGGTGGCGGAATGAATCAGCCGGCACGGGTGTAATCCAATATTACGCTGATGCTTCAAAGAATGAGGCAGATGACAGCTAGGGACAGGCCTAGCGTCTAGACAGGACACACCAGGTATCATTCTGTCCACTTTGCACCTGTTGAAGTACCTTGTAATAAACCTCACGGTCAAGTGCTCAATCTTCATTTTTATTTATTTTATTTATTTATTTTTTTTTTTTTTGAGACAGAGTCTCACTATGTCACCCTCAGTAGAGTGCTGTGGCATCACAGCTCACAGCAACCTCCAACTCTTGGGCTTAAGCTATTCTCTTGCCTCAGCCTCCTAAGTATCTGGGACAACAGGCACCCGCCACAACACCCAGCTATTCTTGGTTGCAGTTGTCGTTGTTGTTCAGCAGGCCTGGGCCAGGCTCAACCCCACCACCCTTGGTGTATGTGGCCAGCGCCCTATTCACTGAGCCACAGGTGCTGAGCCTCAATCTTTATTTTTGTAACAATGAAAAATAAAAGATTCAAGCAAGTGAAATACGTCTCTCAAGGTGGAGCAGGTAGTGAGTGCAGTAACTGAGATGTTGATGTGTTCTGGGTATAGGTGGCTCTCTAAACACACACCTGTTAACTTTGAGTACCTACAGCTCAACTCATAGGCATTCATATAGGCGAATTTTCTAGTACATTTTTTATTTTTGAGACAGAGTCTCAAACTGTCACCCAGAGTAGAGTGCTGTGGCATCACAGCTCACAGCAACCTCTAACTCCCTTGGGCTTAAGTAATTCTCTTGCCTCAGCCTCCCAAGTAGCTGGGACTACAGGCACCTGCCACACCGTCTGGCTGTTTTTTTGTTGCAGTTGTCATTGTTGTTTAGCAGGCCCAAGCTGGGTTCAAACCCGCCAATCTTGGTGTATGTCTAGTACATATTTTAGATAAAAAAGACAACCTGCAGCTAAATGCACTTAAGACTATGGTCTGTATGCACTGTTTGAAGTGTACGTACACAGGGAACACACATGTGCTTTCATTTTATTACGGTGTTGGAAGGATTCACAACAGACAAAAACATGCATCCTTGTCAGCACATGGGGCAACTTCAATTTGTAGCGCATACTCAAAAGCTAATTTTTTTTTCTGGATTTTACTCAGAATCCAGTATTATCTTTAACTGCAGAGTGGGCCTAATTTTGATGCATAGCTAAAGATTCAACTTCAATACATTGTACGCACATTTCAAGGAACTCAACACGGTACTTCCAATGAATGTTACCCCAAATTTTAAACATGTTCTTATGTCATGTATTTTTTTAAATAACACAATTTAAGATATCTTTCTATAAATATTATTCATGCCCAGCTTGTATTACATTGATCTGCAGTCATTTTAACAGTGACCTCCTAAATTCTACTTGATAACCGAATTCTCATCCCTAGTTGTATTTAATTAGGCGTTCCTGCCTAGAATTCTAATTTTGATTCTACAACCTTGACAAGGCTTTTTGGAAATCAAGATTCATCACATCAACTACCTCAGTGTTCCAGTCTCAGAGAAAAGGTGAACATTTTTTAAGCGCTCTCTCTCTCATCTTTCTTTGAGAAAAAGAAAAAAAAATTTTTTTTAAATAAGAAACATAAGGAAAAATTTCTAAAAGTAATAGAAAAGAAAACCTTCAGCATGGCCAACCTCTCTCCGAGTTATCTAGGTGGAGATCGTGAACTACAACGTGTGTCCCCAGAGAAAACACCTTCCGATTTAATTTACGACCCTTGCCTTAGGCCCTTGAGATTTAAGATATAATGTGACTTAACAATCAGAAATCAGAGTGACGAGAAAGGCAGAGGCTGTTGTTTATCTCAAGAAAAAAATAGCTAATCTGTTCTGACAATTAAATCGCCTTTAGTACTGAGTTGGCTACTTTCTTGTCAGACAATATAGATAATAAAATCAGCAGCATTATAGCTTACAGAGATTATTAGAGATAAGTTTATACAAATCCTCCCTTTCTGCAGAGCAGGAAAGTTCCTAAATTGAAACTCAGAATAGCCAAACAATAGATTGAGAGGCACTTAAGCAAATAATGAATTAACAGTCGAAAAGTTCCCTTATTCCTGGTTCAATTCTCTCCCACATCAGGGAGCTTTTGACACAACATTGGAACAGACTGAACTAACTAGAATAATATTGATAGTGGATTTCACTTCATCCCTGCATGCTGTTTTACATAATTAATTTTATTCACATTTCTTCAATAATTCTCTAAGGAAGATGTGGTGATTCTCATTTCACAGATGCAGGTACAATAACTTTTCCAAACACCCAGAGACAGAAACTTTTGCATGATGGAAAAAGCAAAAGCCGTTTCCTTTTCTTTCAAAGTAAGTTTTTTGATTTTTTAATTTCAGGATATTAGGGGATATGAGAGTTTTGTTTACACGCTTTTGTTTTTTGCACAAATTAAGTCAAGGTTATAGTTTACCCTATCCCCAGAGTGTGCGCCTTACCCAATAGGGGTGAATTTACCTCTTTCAGGAAGGGAGAAAGGGACACAGGTGCCAGGTTGGAATGGATCAGGCAACACTTCCGAGCGCATTTGGAAGTAAATCTCAGGATGCAGTTTTTATAAGAACTATCTAAAGAGTCTACAAAAATCTCCTGCAGCATTTTGTAGATTTTGTTACCAATCTTTTCTTCCATTTTTACCTCAATGCACAAAAAATGTGTATCGTTTTATTCTGTCCCTCCGTGTGTTAACTAAATTAATAATAAAACAATTTAGTTATTATTATGGGATTATTTTCCCTCCATTGAATTTTTAAGTCTTCATCAAGTATAAACTTTGGAGGCTCTTTGCATTTGGAGATCAAACATCTGTTGATTTTTTTCCTTTTTCATCTTTTTTTCTTTTTTAATTTTTTTAACTTTGGAAATCTGTTGTTATTTTCAAAGTAATAAGCTACCGGGAAATCTATTGTCTCTTTTTCTTTTTTTTTTTTTTTTTTTTGAGATGGAGTCTCACTGTGTCACCCTAAGTAGAGTGCTTTGGCATCACAGCTCACAGCAACCTCAGACTCTTGGGCCTGTGTGATTCTCTTGCTTCAGCCTCCCAAGTAGCTGGGACTACAGGTGCCGGCCACAACGCCCAGCTGTTGTTGTTGTGGTTGTTATTGTTGCTTTAGCTGCCCTGGGCCAGCTTCGAAACCTGCAGCCATGGTGTACATGGCTGGTGCCCAACCCACTGAGTACAGGTGCCGCCTCTGTTGTCTCTTTTTAAAGATCTTTTATTTATTCCACATCTTGGTGATTGTGAATCGAGCTGTGATAAACATTCTGCTGGATATGCCTTTATGGCAAAATGATTTTTGTTTTCCTTTGTGTCAGACACCTAATAATGGGATTGCACGATTATAATGGAAGGTCCCCTTTTAATTCTTTGAGGACTCTCCATACTTCTTTCCAAAGGGGCTGTACTAGTTTGCAGTCCTACCAACAGTGTAAAAGTGTTCCCTTCTCTCCACGTCCACACCAGTACCTGCAGCTTTGGGACCTCATGCTGTGAGAATGGATTAAAAACCCTGGTATTTGTACACCGTGGAATGCTGTTCCGTCTTTAAAAAAGACGGAGACTTCACGTCTTGTGTGTTCACCTGGATGGAGTCGGAGAGTGTTCTCCTTAGTAAAGTACCACAAGAATGGAGAAGCGAGAGTGCTGTGTACTCAGTAATAATGTGAAAACAGTAGATGAACAGGAACACAAGAGAAAAACACAACGCAACCCACGAGGGGGGAAGGAGGAGAAGGGAGGAGGAGGGGCATGGATGAGTTTCACCCAACGGGAACAATCCAAGGTTATGAGACACACCTCTTGGGTGAGGGGCATAATCACAGCTTGGACTTTACCTAACAAATGCAAATAATGTCACCTAACCATCTGTGCCTTCCTATTAATCTGAAATATAAAAAACAGTTCTTACTTATTTTTTTAAGTACTTAAGCTAGTGTAGCGGCCCCATATGGTATGTGGCAAGGAACAGTGAGAGTTATAAGAAACACCTGTCATAGCTGGGTCACGTCACACCTTGGTGAAAAGGGCATGGGGAGGGGGGCGGCACCTGTGGCTCAGTGAGTAGGGTGCTGGCCCCATATACTGAGGGTGGGGTGGGCTCAAACCTGGTCCCGGCCAAACTGCCACAAAAAATAGCCAGGCGTTGTGGCAGGTGCCTGTGGTCCGAGCTACAGGGGAGGCTGCGGCAAGAGAATCACCCAAGCCCAAGAGCTGGAGGTTGCTGTGAACTGTGATGCTACAGCACTCCAACAAGGGGGACAAAGTGCGACTCTGTCTCTAAAAAAAAAAATTTTTTTTAAATAAATAAAATTTGGGGGCGGTGCCTGTGGCTCAAAGGAGTCGGGAGCCAGCCCCATATGCCGGAGGTGGCGGGTTCAAACCCAGCCCCAGCCAAAAACTGCAATAAATAAATATAGTAATAAATAAATAAATGAATTTTTTTTTATTAAATCATAGCTGTGTACATTGATATGATCATGGGGCATCATACACTAGCTTCATAAACCGTTTGACACATTTTCATCACACTGGTTGACATAGCCTTCCTGGCGTTTTTTTAAATAATTTTTTTAAAAAGGGCATGGGGAGGGATTTGGCTCTCCTAACAAACATGAGAGCTTGCGAGGCGAGAGCATCAGTGATTGGCAGTCTCTACACCTGTGGTGTTAAGAGTCCCGGGAGTGTGTCTCTAAGAGGCTGGAGGGGAAGGCAGTCGGGGTGCCCATTGTGTCACAAGATTGTATCCACTCACACTGACTCTGTGCTTCTCCTGACTGCAGAACGCCTGCATGGCGTCTGTCTGTACCAAAGACTGCTAAGATGTATTCTTCTAAGACTGCTTTACTCCCTCAAACACTATTTCTCTCTCTCTCTCTTCTGCTTAAGCAAATGGCCCTCAGGCACCTAAGAGCAATTGTTCCCAAGCAAGGTAGTCTAGCAGTCCCTGTGCGGAACCTAAATATGGGGGGTGGGGGGTAGGAGACCTGGACAGTCCCAGAACCCAATAAGTGGTGACCACGAAGGGTCCCCCAACAAGCTAGCATGAGAGGGGTGGGACCTTGGTGTGTGCCACACCGTCTGGGGGCAAGACATGATTGCAAGAGGGACTTTACCTAACAAATGCAATCAGTGTAACCTGGCTTATTGTACCCTCAATGAATCCCCAACAATAAAAAAAAAAAAAAGAAAAGTTAAACACACTTTTTCAACTACCTGACATGGATTCAATTGTCCATTCATTCGGAAACGTTCAGAGAGCGACTACGATCTTCCTGGGTTCTACCGTGTGGCTAGAATTGCATCGATGACGTGGTCTCTCGCAGGCAGGGCTGTGCCATTCATAATACGCTTATAAATTTAAACTCAAAGAGGAAAATACGCTTTTACATCTTTTTGAATATTTATCTTTGCCTCTCACTCCCTATGTGGTTCAGTAATATCTTTTTCCCCCCATCCAGTTTTAGGAATAAGAATAAAGCGTCGCTGAAGGCATTTCAAAAGTCAAGCCCATCCAAGCAGAAAGGTTCTGAAGGGGGGCGGCATTGCCCAAAGATGGGAATGGTGCTCCCTTTCCAGCAGGCCATGCTTTTCGTAAACATGATTCAATTTGTGTAGCTGTGTTGAGGCGTGCTCCTGTCATTTCCCATTAGGAGATGTGACAGCCTTTTTGCAGCGCCTGCGTGGGGCCTGATGTCAATCTTCAGAAAGATTGCTGTCCTTCCATGCTGCCTGGGGGTATTCAGCAAAATAGTGGATCCTTTATGGGCTTCACAAAATGCCTCAGAAAGTTGCCCTTGCAGGATTCCTCCTTGCTACAAGATTCATTCATTATAGAAACATTCATCTCATGACTTTGCTTGTTCCTCTTGGCAGATGAGAACATTGTTTGGAAATTCTATCTCACCGTTAACTCCCCACCCCCACGTTCTAGATATTTTCCTTCAATATATGTTTGTACACCTCTTATTTAAGGTAAATACAGTATTGTATATTGTTACCTATGTCCACAGAAAACTCACAAATTATTTCCTATAACTTTACGCGAGACGAGAGCAGGGCTGTGCCATTTATAATACGCTTATAAATTTAAACTTAAATAGGAAAATACAATTTTACATCTTTTTGAATATTTATCTTTGCACCACTGAAATAAATTTATGATAGCCACCACAGAAAATGTCTTCTAGATATTAAGGCTGCGTCTCACTGACAAATGAAAGAGATCTGAAAAATTCGATGTCATATATAATTTATGGTGGAAGTATCTTGATGTTGTGTTTTCCTTGGAAAGTGATAATAATGTTTGGAAATTTCTACATCACAGTAGCTTCCCCCTCATTTTCAGTATTTTCCTTTAATGCATATTTGCACACCTAATATTTTTGTCACCTATAGCCACATTCAAATTCACAAATTATTACCTAGAATTTCATGCATATAAATTTGGGATACCCATCAAAGAACAATGTCATCTGGGCTCAGCGCCTGTAGCACGGTGGTTACAGTGCCAGCCACATACACTGAGGGTGGCAGGTTCGAACCCGGCCTGGGCCAGCTTAACAACAATGATAACAGCAACAAAAAATAGCTTGGCATTGTGACAGGTACCTGCAGTCCCAGCTACTCAGGAGGCTGAGGCAAGAGAATCCCTTAAGCCCAAGTTTTAGAAGATGCTGTGAGCTGTGACACCACAGCACTCTACGGAGGGTGACCTAGTGAGACCCTGTCTCAAAAAAAAAAAAAAAAAGAAAGAAAAGAAAAAGAAAAAGAAAAGAAAACTGCATCTGATTGACAAATAAAAGAGACCTAAAAATATTCAATGTTATATATAGTTTATGGTGACTTACAGACAAATGAATTAGGGCTGTCCATGCATGAGTTTAATTTGCCTTGTTGCAGAGAGATCCAGTTTCCTTTGATAATCTATTGGGGTTAGACAAAGTGTATAATGCAGTATGCAGAAAAAGGTAGAACTTCCTAAATTCAGAGCAGATAAAGAGGGCTGACCGTAAATGGGAAACTAGAATGAGCTAGTGTTCGTGAAATGCTTTGCTTGAGGGATGTTCCAGACTTGACTGGTACTGTACCAACAGCACCCATGGGAAGGATGCTGACGTGGTAATCAAAGCACTTGTTTAACCATGAAGAGCGAAAACTAACTAGTTGATTGCGATTTGGCTCTGGGGGCTTTTCATTGGGAGGTATAGTTCTTTATTACAGCTGCTGAATGCTGTTTTCTTCTAAAGAAAGATGCTGGGTGCTCCCTGTGCAAAGCCCTAGGGCGTGGAACGCGGCTGGTTTCCTCTGTCAGACACCCATTCATTGAACTATCAGCTGAGGCCAAGCCTTGGGAGATATCTTAGCAGGAACAGCATGAAGGTTCTCTAGATGGAAAATACACCAAAGCCATTGCTAGAAGTTGTCCTGCGTACTGAAACCAAAAGGGATGAAGATGTTGGCAAAGGGTTATGGAAATTTATTTCAGATAACAGAGAAAGAGGAAGGGGAGGTGTTATTTATTGCCGCTGTGATATTTATGTCTTTTGGTGTTCTTCACAGTTGATTTTACTGATGTCCCCCGCCCCCCCCCCCCCCCACACACACACACAACAGAATCATGACTGTGGTCTTAGTGAACAGATAGTGGCATTTCGGTTGCTGAAATGCAAACTTTACTACTGAGCATCGTGTTGAGGGGTGGAAACACGGTCAGAAGGCAGGTGAAAGGCTGCCTGGCAGCCTCCCTTAATGATGAGAGTCGAGCCCCTGCAAGGCTGTGTGCACTGCTGATTAAACACAGCAAGGCCATCAGGCTGTAATGACAGGGAAAGTAAGCAAACGGCAGTTTCCAGGGCAGCGACAAATTTCACATTTGCAGAGACCTCTGAGCACTAGGGTGCAAGCGATACTTTTCAAGAGCAATATCCGTAAGGTCTTAAACTCCCTACCTCATGCTACTTGCGAGGACAGGTGGCCCTGTCAGGTCAAGAAGCAAAAAAGAATGGCAAGTCTGGGCTTAGTCTTCTGAAAATGAGGAGGAAGTCGTAGTGTGATTGCTTTCACACCTCTGAAAAAGCAGCTTCTTTGATAATTTTAGGATGCATTTCTTTATTTTCCCCTTTTTCTTTTCTTTTTTCCTTTTTCTTTTTCTTTCTTTTTTTTTTTTTAATTGAGAAAGAGAGTCTTTCTTCATACCACTAGGTGGAGTGCAGAGGCATCCTCAGAGCTCACTGCAACCTCAAACTTCTGGGCTCAAGTGATCCTCCTGCCTCAGCCTCCCAATTACCTGGAACGGCGGTGTGTGCCATCTTGCCTGGAACAATTTCTCTGTTTTTAGTAGAGATGGGGTCTCACCGTGTTCTCTAGGCTGTTCTCCTGATGCATTTCTTAACTCCCTATCTCAATTTGTAAGTAGATCATGAGTCAGTATATCTCTGCACAATTAATTTTACAGTTAGCGTGGTCCTAATTATTTTCTGCCAAACATTTAACATATATCTTAACACATATCAAGCATACATAGTAGCCATTTCAAAAATGTCCACATAGATAACCCTGAATGCCACATTTTCTTTCCCCAGTGAAGTAACACAGCGTGAAAATTTAGCTTTTTCCAAGGATTTATATGAACTACAAATTTTTGTGCCCCTAAACAATATTGTTTATCATCTACCAGATGACGTGTGGGAAGACATCGTGAGCTTCACTAGCAGATAAATGAAGTAGTCTAGCCATCTGTATTTATTTAATAGTTATAATGGTTCATAATTCATTCTAAAAACTAATTTGCACAATGCCATAATTTTTTAAACGCACCAACCCATAAGGTCGCAAGTTCTCAGTCGTCGAGTAGCAGAACTCCCTGCCAAAACTCTGCCTTTTTGCAAAACATCTCAATGTAAGCATCTTCCCTTTTTATCCAATGCATTTTTGAAATACCTGTTTGGTTAATATTGTCATTATCAAAACCCTTAAAATTTCTCATTGTGTATCTGACACCAAATCATTTTGTGATGTTTAAAAATAGCTACATTTTAAGGAGATGTTGCTGCTTCAGTTCCGATGTAAGCCGACACAAATTTCCATTTTCTGTAGTTGTTGGGATGAGCTTCAGATAAATTATGAGACCGTTCACATTTTTCCTTTCCCTGTCTTATAGTTACATCATCCATTTCACATTTTCACGTCCTGTTTTAATATTTCCAGTTAAGTTACTGATCACATAATTACAGTAGAACTGAGCTTTATAAGAATATTTCTATTTTAGTAAAAGAATGTATGATTCCACGTGGGCTTAAACCCATAAACCATCAGTCCCTAAAAGCAGTATTTTTTATATTTGGGTTCATTTGTTATGGATATGTTAGGGAATAGGTATCTGGTCAATCAGTTAGTCTTTCTTGATTCTGTTTTTGGAATTGTTTCCCCTAAATCAGGGACTGGGGAAAAAAGGCTGAATTCAATCAAGTTAGTCTTCCTTGATTCTGTCTTTGGAATGGTTTCCTCGTAAATCAGGAATTGGGGCAAAAGAGTTGAATTTCACCTACAACACAAAAAACAGGAAAACATTTGCATGCTTGCTTTTCAGATGTAAAACATAGTTGTTCTCACTGACAGAGAAATGATTCATTCCATCAGAATATATAGATGATATATGATTTGAAAGCAATCACGAAAGAAGGAAAAAAGTAAAAAAGTTAACGAAAATACCTACGTAAATTGGAAGAGAAGGAATTTTTAAATTTTTTTGTTTTTATTATTGTTTCAGGTTAATTTGAGGGCACAAAGAATTAGGTTGCAATGTTTGAATTTGTTAGGTAGAGTCCCTCTTATAATTGTGCCCCTCCCCCAAGAGGTGTGCCGTGCACCCCAACATTATACCCATTAAGGGGGAGCACATCCAACCCCCTTCCGCCTGCTCTCTCCCCACTCCAACCCCCACCTGGAATTGATTTGAGTTGGCTTCATATTAGTATTGAGAACCTTGGATACCTGCTTTTCCATTCTTGTGATACTTTACCAAGGAAAATGTGTTTCAACTCCATCCAGGTTGATATAAAAGACATAAAGCATCCACCTTTTCTTATGGCTGAATAGTACTCCTTGGTGTACATAGATAACAGTTTATTAATCCATTCCTGGGTTGGTGGTAGGCATTTAGGTTGTTTTTGCTTTTCGGTGACTGTTACGTTGAGGTGCAATAAACAATCCAGTGAAAATGTCCTTGTAATAAAATGTTTTTTTTTTTTTTTCTTCTGGGTAGATACCTAGCAATGGGATTGCAGAATCAAATGGGAGGTCTAATTTGAGTTCTTTGAGGATTCACCATACTTATTTCCAAAGAGACTGTATTAGTTAGCAGTCCCACCAGCAGTGTAAAAAGTGCTCCCTTCTCTCTACATCTGCAAATCTGAGACATTGCGATGTGAGCTGTTCTCACTGGGGTTAGGTAATGTCTCAGGGTTGTTTTGATTTGCATTTCTCTGATGACGAGGGACGATGAGCATTTTTCCAAATATTTGTTAGCGAGTCACCTGTCTTCCTCAGAAAAGGTTCTGTTCATATCTCTTGCCCAGTGGTAAATGGGGTTGTTAGCTCTTTTTTGTTGTTGTTGATTAATTTGAGCCCTTTGCAGATTCTAGTTATCAACCCTTTGCCAGATTCACACTCTACAAATATCTTTTCCCATTCTGAAGGCTGTCTTTTTGTTTTGCTTATTGTGGCCTTAGCTGTGCAGAAGCTTTTCAGCTTAATTAAGTCCCATTTGTTTATTTTCATTGTTGTTGCGATGGCTGCTGAATTCTGTGTCATACAATCTTTCTCCGGTCCAATGCCATCAAGAGTTTCTCCCACACTTTCTGCTACGATTTTTATTGTTTCATGTTGTAGATTTAAATCCATTTTATCCACCTAGAGTCAATTTTTGTAAGTAGTGGAAGGTGTGGGGTCCATTTTCAGTCTTTTACATGTGGTTATCCACTTCTCCCAGCATCACTTGTTGAATACGGATTCCCTTCCCCAATATACACTTTTGTTAGGTTTATAAAAGATCAAGAAAGGAGTTTTTATAACATGAGCTCTCTTAATTAGTCCCTGATACTTCTTCTGCACTCAAACAGGTGTCTTAGGCTGTGCAAAAATCCTTCTTGTCACTGGACACTGAAAAACACTCATATGCCTTCATTTCCAAAGACATAGATTTTAAAATATTATGAACTACACGTATGATATATAATAATTATGATCTACCAGTGAAAAACACGATGTATTTTTCAGATAAATATATAGTTGAAAAGCAGTTAAATCCTTTTGGAAAAAAAACAAAAATGCATTGAAACTCAGCACTGGAAGCTGCTTTTCACGAAACTCACCACAAAATATCAGAAGCACGTAAACATTTTATATATATATTTTTTTCAAGTCAACTTTGTATATTTCTTTAAATGCCTAAGAATAACCAAACATTACCTATTGAAAATAAACAAATATTCAATACATTTTATCTGGACATATGAAATATTATAATACTAACCCAAACTGTTTATATTACAGCGGAGTTTCTATTTATGCGCTCAAAAGTTTTTCTTGTATTCTCCCCCAAATCTGAGAATTCATTTTAAAGTTAACCATGGAAAATAAAAATATTTTATTCCCATTTTACTTTATTTTATGTGCTCCTCCCGACCCCTGTCCTCATCTCTAGGAACTGAGTAATACTATTTTGTTAAGTTATTTGATCTTCATCAACCAAATTGTGCTGATGACACCATTGACTTTGGGAATCCCATTTTATTAATGGTCTGGGGCAGGGGGCAAGTGGGTTCAGCATCTTGAACTTTTTCATCTTTTAAAATGACAGTCTGGTGGCTGTGTGCACAAATCCTTTCCTGTCAGAATAATTCTATTCATGGAGAACTCTGAGCATGAAAAGTCTACCTGCATATTCATAACCTATTTCTTCAAGCGTGTTTTACAACTTCAGCTTTATTCCAAGGGGCTGTTATCCACTCAGTCTATTCTTTGAAATGAGCATCCTTATCATTTATCTCATGTTGTAGATGGAGCTTTAATTTTCTTTGACAATTTCCCTTAAATTTCACATGGTGGAAGCAAAGATTTCAGTGATAATGGTGGCTAAGTGGAAAGAATGAAGAAAGATCATTCAAAATTTAAGAAGGAGGAAAAACAGCCGCCAATGGATGTGCTTTTCAACAGATATTATGTATTTTCAACTTTTTTTTTTTTTAATTTTTGAAACAGACTCTCTCTGTGTCACCCTGGGTAGAGTGCTGTAGCATCGCAGTGCACAGCAACCTCAAACTCCTGGGCTTAAGCAATCCTCTTGCCTCAACCTCCCAAGTAGCTGGGACTACAGGCATCTGCCACAATCACCAGCTAATTTTTCTATTTTTTAGTAGAGACAGGGTCTTGCTCTGGCTCAGGCTTGTCTTGAACTCCTGAGCTCAAGCAATCTACCTTCCTCAGCCCCCCAGAGTGCTGGGATTACAGGCATGAGCCAGCATACCTGGCCATATTTTTCACTTTTTAAGGATAAAAATTGTATCTTTTTAGGGTAAAAAAAAAATTTATATGATAGTGTTCATCACACAGAGAATAGTTAAGTGCCTCCTTGGCCAAAACACTGCCTAAGGTTCCCACACGTAGATACTATAAAATGTTCTCATGTGTTCTTTTTTTCTTTTGTTTTCTTTTTTTTTTTTTTTTTGAGACAGACTGTCACTATGTCACCCTCAGCAGAGTGCCGTGGCATCACAGCTCACAGCAACCTCAAACTCTTGAGCTTGAGCGATTCTCTTGCTTCAGCCTCCCAAGTACCTGGGACTACAGGTGCCCACCACAACGCCCAGCTATTTTTTTGTTGTTGTTGCTGTTATCATTGCTGTTTAGCCAGCCTGGGCCAGGTTCAAACTCTCCAGCCTGGGTGTACGTAGGCGGTGCTGTAACAACTGTGCTACGGGTGCTGAGCCTCATGTATTCTTTTATCTATAAATGAGCATGTCTTGCCTTTGAAGGAGGTGGCAAACAAGTTGCTATACTCTGCCTGGATAGGACTTTAAATCTATTTAAACACATTGTCCCCTCTTCTTTTTATGCTTTTGTTTTCCGTGGTTTTACTTACCTGCAGTCAACCACAGCCTGAACCCACCAATGGAAAAATCTTAGAATAAACAATTCCTGGGTTGTAATTGTGGACCATTTTGAATAGTGTGATGAAATCTTGCAGTGCCCTGACACACCTGCCCGTGTGTCAATGGGAATCATTGCTTGGTGCAGGGTGCACTCACGGTGGAGATGACCTGCCCCTTGTCACTTACTCACCATGGGCTATAATGAGATCACCTGTCACAGTATCTCAGGAAGAGTATTCAAGTCACCCTTATTCTACTTAATTATGGCCCCAAAGGGTAAGAGAAGTGATGTGGGTGTATGGTCATAACTCTGCTATTTGATTGTTGTGGCTGTTCATGTCTTCCTGTACCTAATTTATAAAATTAAACTTCATCCTAGGTATTCATGCATAGGAAGACACAGCATCCAAAGGGGTTGCAACTATCTGTGGTCCCAGTATTCACTGGGTCTTGGGACATAAGCCTCTTGGAAAACGGGGGAACCGATGTTCTGATCATGAGCTTACCTTCTTTTTCTTTGTTCATCTCTTTTGCAGCTAATCTCTGCCAAGTCTTATTCCATATTTACAAGCTATCTCAGTCACCACAGGAGATGTAAAGAAAATACTCTTGAAGGGGCACAGTCCCCTGCACCCTTGTAAGGTGAATCAGTCTCACTTGTGCTCCTTGAGGTACGAGGCCCTGAGAAGGAACATTTCCAGTACGTGGGCTAGATGTGAGTTTGGGGGGGATATTCTCCCCCAGCTCGCAGAAGCAGCCTTGCTGAAAAATGTAGGCAGTTACGCCTTAAAGGAAAGAATGTACCTGACGGCCCTGCCAAGTCGCAGCTGGAGACAGATCATCTGCCTGGGGCCATGGACCGTTGCACTTAATCCCCTACCTCTATTTACACAATAACTTTCAGTTAGTCATCTAGGGAAGTGGGCAAACAGAACAGACAACCCAGCACCTTTGTGGTTTATCTCCATTGAGGTTTACCTCCAAACAGGACATTCTTAGTTTAGAAAGGTGTGTACGTACTTTGCTGCATTAATGTTGATGAGGAATCTTTACTTTTTGTCTTCTTTATTCTTGGATTATTTTTATCTGATAAGTTTGGATATATAAGAAAGTGAATAAGAACAGGTTATTGGTGATGTGCCTGAGTGAGCACCAGCCTTCCCTTTTAAAATCATTCATTTCGTCTGTGGTGCTTTCTCTGTGTCATCGACCAAGTAGCCCAGTGGATAGCAACATCCTCTCCTCAATTTTGGACCATCTACATGCACAGCTTCCTCTTCTCTATAGTCTGACCCACAGATCCCAGCCATTTGGGCTTCTAAGAAATCAGATTGGTGCCAGCTCAGCTATGAAGAACCACCTTGCTCATCCTGTCTCCAGTTCACCAAATGTAAAACCAGACCCAGGAAGACAGGCAGGGGCACCCCAGGAATTCCCTTTTTCCTTAGAGCCCATCATTGTCCACTGTCCGTTGGCCAGTGTAAGCATCAATTGTTTATATACTGTTCAACATAATGATTATTGTGGAAAGATTCTCTCCATTATAGTTGGGAGCAAATGTTTTGGCCACCTCCATTCAGTTTTATGGGGAGTGAAAAAAGAGTATGAATCTTCTGTTTCTAGAAATACCGTTACTTGGTGCAAGCAAACTGGTTCAAACCACTGGGGATACTGCAAATAATATTTAAAGTATAACTTGAAAGGTACTCCCAAGCAGGTGGGAGTGTTAGGGAAGCTACTTCCATTCACCAAAGGCTGTGTGGAAACAAGGGGCATGAAATTTGAGCTGTGACACTACATGCAAAATTTCATAGTAAACATATACATCTTTATTGCTCATTACAGCATTAATTTATTTTATATGAATTCATCATAGTCTCTTTGAAAATTTCTAGACCCAAGTCCAGTTTAAAGTAAAAAGACTACCCTTGTCCACCATTTAAAGTTCTTAGTATATAAAATATATATTGTAATTTCACTGATAGAATCACTCCTCCAAATATATCTTTAGCTCAACATCTAGGGACTTTAGTTTTTGGTTCTTGTTGCTGTATTTTTCTTGTCTGGAATGGTTTTCTTTAACCAAAGGCTAAGATTTTTCTTCTTATATATCATGGCTCAATGTCACCAGTAGTCAGTTGACCTTTGGAAGTTTTCACTTTTTTGTGAAGAAATTATGTAAGAATATTGTTCATCACAAATCCTGACTTCACACAATTTTATCATTTCAATCAATTGTTTAAAAGCTTTTAAAAAGTCAAGAAGTTTAGGGCATGATTATAAGCTGCATACGAATGTTTTCTAAGTTCTTCTAGATTTGAAGGATTTAAAACTTCACAATGATAAACAAGTTTGTATCTTTAAGGATATTTTTAACATATGCAACATGCCAATATTACTTGATGAGCCACATTAATTTGTTGGCCATGACACATTTTTTTTTTTTATCACTCAGAAGTGTTTATGAGAGAGATTAGCAGAGCACACTTCAGTAAGAGTTGATATCAAAGTAGTAAACCTTCTTTTTCTAAAAATTTAAACTCTTCCCTGACTTTTCCTTCTTAGCAGTTCCATCGTTAGACCTTATACACATGAAGTGTGAAGCAAGAGCTCTTTACTTGGACTTAGGCAAACTCCCTAAACTTTTTTTGAGACCACAAGGAGAATGAATCATTGTTAATCTTCCGTCTTATTTTCCCTACACCGAGAAATGCTCCCATTTCTAAAATTTTTATCTGAGTGTTTTTTTTCCAAAATTTTTCAGTCTAAAAAATGTAGAGGGTTGTGCTTGATGACTGTAAGGATTTTTTTCTTTTTCTTTAGTAACTTATTTTTATAATTATGTGAAAAAATATATCTCTCTGATATTGGACATGTAAATGCATGTGATAGGCATGATTATTTCCAACTATTTAACAGAGATGAAGTACATTAAGAGATACAACCCCATATTTTACTCCTCATCCCAGATCTGAATCAAGGCCAAATTCAATTTCATCTATTCTTTTTCTTCTTGACAAATGCACTACCATTTTTTTTTTTTTTTTGCCATATCCAGCTTTTCTCTTCATTCAGTATATAATCACCTGCAAACTCTATAATTTCCTGGCTGTATTGTCGAGAGAAAAATAGGGCTTCATTTAAGTCTAACCATTGAAGAGCTTATCAATGGTAATAAAAAGGATCTTTAGAGGAGCCAATCCATATTGCTAATTAATGGTTGACCACCCATCAAATGACTATAGACCCATCATTTTAGATAATTTCTGTGCCGCAGGAAGAAGGATGCTTAAATTAAGTTTGAAAGTAGAACAAATGCATTAGTTCTTATAAAGCAGAACAAATGGTTTTGTTCTCGTAATGCAATCAGATATTTCTATGCCACATCTTGCTAAGAAAGGACAGAGCAGGTGGACCCAGAGAGAGCTGGTCAGAGATTGAGCATTGGCAGGCTGTGGTCATAGCCTTTTATAGGGTTGTGCAGACAGACCCCACAGGATGACTTGATTGCGGGAGCCACCTGCAAAGAGTCTGCCTTCTCTTTAAACACCTGCCAATAAATCAGGCTGGGCAGAGACCCTTCCTGAACAACCTCAGCTTATCAGCCTGCTTTGCAAATCTTTCTCACTGGTATAAATTACAACTAGCATCCAAAGTCTCCAAACCACTGAACAGACCTCCTCTTGGCCCAGGGGACCCTAAGCGAAGGCTGAAAAACAGTTTCCTGCCACATTAGGAGAGGAAGTCAGACACGCCTCATTACATTCCCTCCCTTCTGTGCCTTAGACACAAAACGGACCAGCATTAATGTTAAAATGGAAATCAGAAGAGGGAAAGGACAGAAGCTTTGTGGCCGTAAGATGCCACATTATAAAAAGGATCTAAGGCTATGCCAGACAAAAATTAAATCATGCACCCTACATTTGAAGAATAAACTATCTTCTAAACACCTCTCTCTCCCTCTCTCTCTTTCTCTCTCTGTCTCCTTAACGAACACTGACAAAGGAACTAATTTCAATAACTTTCTTTGAATAAGAGACCACTGACCATGGGTTGGTTTTGTCCTGCTTCAAAAAGCCTTCACAATTCAATATCTCTGTGTTCCGCAGAGGCTTTTTCATGTTTACAAACTAATTCTAAGATACTTAATGTTAATTCTCCACTTTTCATTGAACATGGGTCATAGGTCACATTCATATTCATTCCATAGGCATGCGTTAGGAGCCCCTTAATGAGTTTTCATGATATTTCCCTTATATCTTCTTTGGTAAGTGTATTTGGCCAATCCAGGTTCAATACAAATCTGTCCACCCCACATTCCCTCAAAATAACAGTTCCCATAGTCTCTGTCAGAGGCTACACTTGTCTACCTGTCAGAATGTTCTCGGTAGAGGTTGCAACCCTTTGTAAGAAACAAAGCTCTCTTTTCCAATATTATAAAATGTGTGATTTTTAAGTTGACGCTCCCTAAGCTCAGAGCATCCGCGGAAAACATCAGATGTCATTGTCCAAAGCCCAGGCGGTGGAGTCGTTCTGATTTCGCCAACTCTAGAACTTGCCACTCATCAAAATCAAATGGTTATACTTTTTTTTTTCTTCTACCAAATGCCACCAAATAAAACATCACATTCAAAAGTCATTAGATCATTAAATGTGCAAGATATGTTACCCCTAGGAACAGTTGTGAGAGTGGAAGTTGTAGTCGTAACTGTAGTTTTATCATAGATCCTCAGAGGTTAAGGGCAGAAAAGGTGAATTGACTATGATTTCCAATTGGCAAAAATAAAACATCAATCAAGTTGTATGTGTGGTGAACAACAGCCAGTGCTTGTGAATGAAAGGGTGAGTCTTAACTGCAGTTTTGAAAATGATATGACTTTTAGATAATAAATATAAGAACTTCTGGATGTTCAATCAGTTCACAAGGGCTCAAAATAGTTATTAAATTAATTGATAGTCATCTCAGCTACTACTAGGCTCTTGGGAAAACAAAAGAGGCTATTGATCAACTAGAAGACAAGCGGGTTTATCAATTTTTTACTAAGTCTGGCAGGGCTAATGAGTCTAAATACTTAAGACATTTGTAAGTACTTTTGGCCATATCTTCACTCCTGTCATCAGACACTAGGCAAGCATGTTAATTTACCATCCATAACTAATGGACTAGAAGCTAAACTGGGGATGGAAATGAAATGCAAATCCTTGTGTTTTGAATTTTTCGGGGTAATGATAGCATAGATCCTTAGAGGTCCAGGGCAGAAAAGGTGAATTGACTACTATTTCCAACTGGCAAAAATAAAAAAATCAATCAAGTTGTATGTGTCGTTAACAATAGTCATTGCTTGTGAATGAAAAGATGAGTCATAACTGCAGTTTTGAAACCAATATGACTTTTAGTATGTGAACAATCCTTTTGAACCTTTAAATCATTCTTTGTGGTGCAAAGGGGAGCTTGTTATTTTGTGATAACGGACAAAAGAGCTGAAGAGTGTTATTGATATAACTTTATAATAAATGAAGATGATTTGCTCTTTACTTTCATTTTTTGTACTTTATCAAGTATTTTAATTTTTTTTTTTTTTTTTTTTTTTTTGAGACAGAGTCTCACTATGTTGTCCTGGGAGGAGTGTCGTGGCGTCACAGCTCACAACAACCTCAAACTTTTGGGCTTAAGGATTCTCTTGCCGGCCACAACACCCAGCTATTTTTTTGTTGCAGTTGTCATTGTTGTTTAGCAGGCCCGGACTGGGATTGAACCCACCAGCGTTGGTGTATGTGGCTGGCACCCTACCCACTGAGCTATGGGTGCCACCAAGTATTTTAAATTTTTAAAATTGTTTTTATTTCAGAATATTATAGGGTACACAATTTTAGTTACATAGTTTGCTGTTGTAAGCCAAACACAAAAGGATGCCTTCTGTCACAAGGACACTTGAATGTTTATAGCAGCACAAATTGAAACAACTCAAATGCCCACCAATATACAAGTGGATTCGTGAAATGTGGTACATTTATAACAAATGTGGTATATGTATAACGTTAAAAAGTGGTGCTCTAGTATCTTTTGTAACAACCTGGATGGATCTGAAGAGCATTCTTCTGAGTGAAATATCACAAGAATGGAAAAATAAACAACACATGTACTGAAAACTAAATTAGAAGTAATTTCTTTTTAATGATTTGGTATTTAGAGTTGAAGATTACTCAGAAGAGTAAAAAAAAAAAAGTGTATTCATAAGAATGAAAAAGTAAGCATCCAATGTATACGATTCTAATATGAAGCCAGTAGACGGTTTAATACATGGTCACGTGAGAGAAAAACTCAAATCAATTCAAGGTGGGGGTTGGGGAATGAAAGACGGGTAGAGAGGAGGAAAAAAAGGGATATGGGGGGGTCACAGGCTATGGCACACATTTGGGGGGGTGGAACACAACTACAAGAGGGATTCAACCTAACAAATGCAAACATTGGAACCTAATTCTTTGTACCCTCAATGAGCCAGAAACAATTTTAAAAAGAAAAAGATGTATAATAAAGCAGCCTCCTATGTCCTGCCTGGTTTGACCAAATCCTGGTTGTCGAGGGAGTGGTCTTATTTCAAGCATTTAGATGCATAACTTAGCAAACAGATCGCCCTAAATTCAGCTCCTGGGTGATTCTCCAGGGTCCACTTGTATACGCCAAAATTAACAGAAATCGTTTTTAATCTCTGTCCCTCTCTATAGCCCTATTCAAACAATGCAAAAAAAAAAAAATCTAAAACAAAGTAAAAGACATGACTTCTCCAATAATAACATTAGCCTTTGTTTAATTGAGTCATGTGCTTTTCCTTTTCTAGAGAGTATTTCATCAGGCGACCACATGAATTGGGCGGTCAAGTAAAGTCCACAGGGGGACATGGAACTAGCTTTTGAGGCGACCGGGATACTCCCAGGGAGTATCTCCATAGGGAACAACACAAGGGTCTTTGATGCTTTGGAAAAGTCTCCAGCATCAGCTATTAGGGGGAGAAGCAGAAAGAGGGAAGGAGGGAGGGGGGTGGGGCCTTGGTTTGTGTCACACTTTATGGGGGCAAGACATGATTGCAAGAGGGACTTTACCTAACAGTTGCAATCAGTGTAACCTGGCTTATTGTACCCTCAATGAATCCCCAACAATAAAAAATAAATAAATAAAAAGAAAAAAAAGAATGGAATAAATGACCCACCATCTGTTTTCAGAACTTTCTCCTTATCTTCCAACGTTCTGCTGTTGCTGTGGTCCATCAGACCATTGCCATCAGAGGTATAAATCTTTCCACTGAGAAGAATCAGGCTTCCTGGTGGAAATGTGCAGACACCATACCAATGAATCAAAAAACACGAAGCTTCTCCTCCGGCCATTATATTCTAAAAACATTCTGATGGTTGTATTCATTGCATATTTCTATCGGCAGCAGACCATTTATAAACATGCAGTATCACAATGCACCACTGTATTGAGTTCATTCTCTTTCTAAACTGCTCAGCATCTTTAGAGGAAGCTCTCTGAGTGCGAACCTGGCCTGTGACGAAGGGTCTCTTCCACTTCATCCAACAGTCCACTCAGCAAACACGTTTTGAAGATTGCACCACGCCCGTGTCTGCTTCTCTGACTTTGCCTTGAAAGCAAATGAAGGAACTGGACAAAAGATCCTTGTTTCCAGGCAACTAAGCTGTTTTCACAGTTGCCTTTTTTGAGCAGTTTTTATTTTATTGACTTAATTTTGCACTTAATATGGAATCTGCAAAACCCTTTATAAATTTTTTTCTGCCTTTTTCAGTTAAAGATTCTTTTTTTTTTTTTTTTTTTTGGTTTTTGGCCGGGGCTAGGTTTGAACCCGCCACCTCTGCCATATGGGACTGGCACCTTACTCCTTGAGCCACAGGTGCCACCCCAGTTAAAGATTCTTATAAGAGACATTTAGCAAACTAGCCAGTTGGACCCAGCGACTAGTCAAATCATTTCCTTTACCTCCTATCATATTACTTTTGCTGTGGGCTTTTTCTTCCCCTGTCATATGCTTTTATTAAATTTTAAAATATCTATAATACAGAATTGATTTGCTTAACTTAAATATAAAATGGCGAAGGTTATAATGAGAAAAGGGAACCTCTTACCACACCTGTTAGTACACTATATATTCTTAGAATAAAAGTGCACTTGCAGCCCCAAATCTATAGAAATTTAAAAGAACATTTTGTAATTAATAATTTTTAAAAAGTAAAACAAAAAGTATGGGTGGGGCTTGTGGCTCAGTGAGTAGGGTGCCAGCCTCATATGTCAAGGGTGGTGGGTTCAAACCCAGCCCCGGCCAAACTGCAACAAAAAATAGCTGGGCATTGTGGCAGGCATCTGTACTCCCAGCTACTTGGGAGGCTGAGGCAAGGGAATCACCTAAGTCCAAGAGCTGGAGGTTGCTGTGAGTTGTGATGCCACAGCACTCTACCAAGGGCGATAAAGTGAGACTCTGGCTCTTAAAAAAAAAAAAAAAAAAAAAGTAAAAAAAAGTGTAAATACAATAAGTTTTAGGATGCTGGTGTTCTTGTACTTAATACACCCTGTATTTTAATAAATTTATAAAATTAGCTCATGATGCCGTATTTACACCTAACTATAGGTATAAGTAATCATAACATTTCTCTTCTATTATTTATTTTGGGGCTCTAAAATCCTTTCTTGTCGCTAAATTACCATTTAAGACCTTTACACTTATGAAGACCACACCCCAGATCATAGAACGGCTGATTCCCCTCTGGTATTTAATGTTTCAGCTCAAATGTAATTTAGAGAGAACTTCCTGCACCCTGCTACCTAAAATAGTCCCCTCCCTGTTTTTATCCAAGTATAGATCATTCTTTTTTTTTTTTTTTTTAATTTCAGATTGACATGAGGGAATAAATGTTTAGGTTTCATTGTTTCAGCTCTAAGGTAAAGTTCAAGTTGTAGTTGAGCCCTGACAGCATTCCACGGTATACATATGCAGAGTCTGTTAATCCATTTGTGTGATGATGGGCACTTGGGTTGTTTCCACATCTTGGTGATTATGAATTGAGCTGTGATAAACATCCTGGTGCAAATGTGCTTGTGGGTAAAATGATTTTTGTTCTTACTGGGGGCTTTTCCGTTTATGGCTGGTATTTCTTTAGGGGACAGGAAATTTATGAAAGGGTATCATGAAAGCAAAAAACAGAAAAAAAAAATCCATCTTTTGTTTGTTCTTTTAAAATAGGGACACTGAGACAGCACTGAAACTTTCTTGTTTCCGAAACATTTTAAAGTCATAAATTACTCACAATGCATAATTATCAAACGATGTGTATATCTTGAGTTTTTCTTTATAAATTTTTAACATGCTTATAACCCTAGACAGAATCTCAAAGATTAAAGGCATTAATAATTTTATTTATTTATTTTTATGGACTGGCCACGTGGAATGTTTAAGAAATATAGTTAAAAATACCATGTAAGTTTCTGGGTTGGAAAAAAACTGGAAAATAATGATATTTCTAAATATGTCTTTAAGTAAAGGGGATGAAAGAGGAGGAAGGTATTTGTTTGTTTGTTTGTTTGGGGTTATTTTTGAGACAGAGTGTCACTATGTCGCCTTCGGTAGAGTTCCGTGGCATCACAGCTCATAGCAACCTCAAACTCTTGGGCTTAAGTGATTCTCTTGTCTCCACCTCCTGAGTAGCTGGGACACTGTGCCCACCACAATGCCTGGCTATTTGTTGTTGCAGTTGTCATTGTTGCTTAGCTGTCCCAGGCTGGGTTCGACCCCACCAGCCTTGTTGTATGTGGCTGGCTGGCGTAGTAACCACTGTGCTATGGGCGCTGAGCCGAAAGAGGAGAAAGTTTTATTTAAAAAAAAAAAAAAATGAGTTATGTTGTAAACAGCTTACTTGGATGAATCCATTGCACAAGCAAGTGCATAGCAGACAGGTTAAAATGCAGAGTTGGAGAAATGACACTGTCCCCAAAGGCATGCATAGTTTTAGAGTCCTCCGAGGTGTTGAAAGAGAGACTTAGAGTAGAAAGATGATCCAGAGTGGATACCGGATGAAGAAGGCTATGAGGGAATTGGATGAGCATTTTGTAAAATTATAAGAGAATCGTGGGGCCCTAAAAGATGAAAACTGGAAAATCCCATTGCATTTTATTTTTCTCATGGGAAGGAATCGCTCAGCTTGGCAAGACAAATTTCCATGGTGTGCTGAATACAGAAGTCAGATTACAGGGGATTGACAAAGGCAGGAAAGGAGCAGCTGAGCTTTGACAGAAAGGAGCAGATGAGGGTGGTGCCTGTAGCTCAGTGAGTAGGGCACCCGCCCCATGTACCGAGGGTGGCGGGTTCAAATCCGGCCCCGGCCAAACTGCAACAAAAAAAATTGCAGGGCATTGTAGCGGGTGCCTGTACTCTCAGCTACTTGGGAGGATTAGGCAAGAGAATCGCCTAAGCCCAGGAATTGGAGGTTGCTATGAGCTGTGTGACGCCACGGCACTCTACCGAGGGTGACAAAGTAAGACTCTGTCTCTAAAAAAAAAAAAAAAAGGAGCAGATGAGCTTTGAGCACATGGACTGCAAGAATTTAATCTGCGTCTCCATCTCCTTCTCTGTGGTCTGTCCAGCTCACCCGGGATACGAACCACTCCCTAAAAAACTGCTTGTCCCACCTGTAATCTTGACCTTAAACTCAACAACTGAGGAATTTATCAAGATTTCCTTGCACAGTTCATGTCAGCTCAATCTGTGCTTAATATAATTAACTCAATGATAACTCCTGAGAGTTGGAGAGTAACTTAAAGCTGATAAAATAATCACAGAAATAGTATTAGTGTTTTGTATTGTTAACTGTCCCATGTGGTGTCAGTAAGAAGGATACACTATTGTCTGTCTTTACTTTGTTTTTTTTTGTTTTTTTTTTTGCAGTTTTTGGCCGTGGCCGGGTTTGAACCCGTCACCTCCAGTACATGGAGCCGACACCCTTCTCCTTTGAGCCACAGGTGCCGCCCTTTACTCTGCTTTTTCTGTGAGGTGATTTGACTCCTCATTTATAAATAATGTAACAGGTGTCTATATGTAAATTAACTTAGTTTCGTCAATGTCCATCTCAAACAATTACAAAATAATTTGAAGTCTAAAATTTTCTTCAGAATGTGCAATTCTGTCCATTACACCACCCCTGAAATTTTACTCCATTATGTTGCAGGCCTGATTAATTATTAGAAATATTTATAAACATTTTGACATTGTCTGCTATGCAGCCTTCGCCTTTCATTACTCGTAGTATATTTACATGATCTTCACTATAAAATTATAATCACTAGTGCAAAAGAACCTTAGGTTGCAGAACCTAAAAAGAAAAAAAAAAAAGAATGATTTTATTTTGATGTTGTGAGCACACAAAAATTATCTTAGAAGCAAAGATGGTTTATAATTTTATGTGCCCTAATGGAAAACAAGTGAATTCCATCTTCCTAACATTATTTGCTCATCTGTTATACCCCGAAGAACTTAGTGTTGAGAAATGGATGATGTAAGTGGTAAATTCCTTTTGCAATTCATAATTATTATCTGCAATTGTACACAGGCAATATCCCTATAATACATGTGGAATTGCTTCCCAAGAGCTTCAGAGTGTCGCTGAATTGCTTTCCAATTGCTACAGAAGCCTCGTGAGAATCGCCCTTACTTTTCCCTTTATAATATTTTCAAATATGTCAAATCGTGCCTGCTTTTAGTAATTGTGTTTTGTAGATTCCCCACCATAGTTGGCTCGAGTGTTCCACGGTGCTGCTCTAATTGTCATCCCTTACCGGCTGAGACTTCTGCCTCTTAGCACAGGAACTGCCTCAGAAAAAAAGGTAGTATCCACCCCAAGCCAGGCTTTTCTCGGCACGCTTCCAATCCAGGGAAAGATAACCGGACAACCTCACGTATGTTCCACAGCAACTTAACAAGTGTTTGTTCTGGGAGGAGGAACATGCCCCAGAGACTCGAAACATTTGTCAACATTTCATTGCAATTAATTTCCTTCATGTTTTCAAACTGTTGTCCGATGCTCTGCTTTATGTGACATCAACCACAGTGTCTATTCTGACAATAAGAGAGCACATGTAAATATGAATGAAGTGTTCATAGTTTTAAGTAAGGCTATATTATCAAAAGAAGTTACATGTTATTGGGCATTTGCTTATATAACTGAGATGTCTGTTTGCATGTGGAAGCTTTGCCAAGGGTTGGCACATGGTGGGGGCTTCGTTTGAGCTGGGCACATCTGAGCTGGGGCCGATGAAAACCACAGACCAAAAGGAAAGGAACAGTTGAGCCCTCACTCACTTCTTCCATAGCATAAGCCAGAGGGGGGTTTAGAGGGAAAGCAGACATCATTCCTTTCTCCTTCATAAAATGATGACAAAGATTGAGAAGAGAAGCAGCATGATGAGGGTTGTATGGGGTGATCTCACCACCAAGGACCTCAGGGGAAGCAACTGGGTGCCACCCAGTTGAGCGTATCACCCAGAAGCTGCAACCGAGAGGTTTCCAAACGTAGCCACCTGTCTAGTCATTCGGACATGCGGGAGAGCTGGGCTGCTCGGGGTCCTGACTCCCAGCTCTACAGAGAACATGCTGGCCGGGCACCAGTTCTGGCATGCAGAGGGCAGCTTCTCTCAGGAGGCCACCCAGGCGAAGCCTTCCTAATTGCTTTTTAGGCGTGAAAAAAATCACACATTGCTTTTCAGCCCAAAAAGGGACTCCTCTGTTCAAACCCTTGGCTGATTATGATGTAAATGTGGTTGCATATTACAAGAGAGATGGGAGGAAAAAAAGATGTGAAATGGAAGATAACCTTACGTTACTGTAGAAACTTGGGCAGTTGTAACAAGAAACCACACAGAGGAAGGGACAGGTGTTGCCTTATATATGCCCTCGAATTACGTGAAGTCGGCTGCACTTGCCGGGCAACAGGAGAATGAACCAAGGCGAGATACGGATTTTTTGTTAAAAGCGTGGCAATGGAACATTCCAGAAGAAATGTAGCAGCCATCTGTACGACTCATCCCAACTCCAGAATATTTTGCATAAGGCACATATCTTACCATGTGGTGGGGAATGTCACGTTCAATGTCATACATTTCTCATACAACGTGGAAATACAACAGAAGTCTGTTTACCTTGGACAGAGGGACATAGAGACTATTTGTTTCCAACTGACATGGGGATTTCTGGAGATTTGTTCAACGCCGGGAAAAATCCGACAGAATTTTTAAGCCCTTCGGTGCTGATTTTCACTTTGATTACCATCTGGAGAGAGTTAGAACTCCAAATACACAAACCACGGTTGACAAAGCAAGGTGTAGCAAGTGCACTCAGCATAGAGCTCATTGTGCTGTGAGTTTGGCGTGTGCTGTCAAGGTTTTTCTCACATTCACAGGCGACTTGTTTGATGTCCAATCAATGATCGTAACTTTCCCACTACGTCATGTCAAAAACGAAAAGTGAAAAAATATGCTTCCGCAATCAATATTGAGTTACAGAAAATTATATTCCTCTCTGGCAAATGTGAAACCCTGAATTCTCAATCTTGCATTTGGGAAGAGAAGTATGGTCAATTGTGTTCAAGGCAGACGATATCGCTAAATTGATTTATACATTATGATTTTATTTAGACACACTCAGGTGTGGTGAAAAAACTTCTTGTTCTATTTGGCAAGAGTACATATTGGGGCATAACACAAGTATGATAAATCGCTGATAATAGGAATTCCTTCTTCAAACATAATGTGTAATCCCCAAATGAATCATCTGAGTAGCCGATATTAGGGACGCATCTCTTCAATGAATCTATGTCTCTATTTACAACTCAATGAATGTCGGTTGGTCATTAATATTTATACCCATTTTCTGTAGCTTAAATTTATCTCAATTCCCTCAAAACATTGACAATCTGGGGAACCCAATAAGATTCATGTAAGGATGCCTCCATGAATCTCCAGTGGTATTTTATTCCTAGTGGGCCGAGTACCAGTAGACTCAGAACTTTCTTCTGGATTCTGCATTTTATGTTTTAATAAGCACCGAGCCACCTTCCTTGATAATCATTTTTTTTAGACTACAGCAATTCTAAAGATATTTATGGGAATATCACGGCATAATCATAACCTAATCATCTTTGCTACACAAAATTGCAACATAGATCTGAAAATAATAAAGTTTTCATCGGATGCCATATGGATCAAATATTTCTATGAAGCTAAAATTTTAGTAGATTTATAATAAATTATTCTCCTTAAGTATATCTAGCTGGGTTATAGACAACGCGTTAATATCTCATAAAGTCAAGGTATGTTAAAGTTTTAATGTTTTCTCCATTTTTTTCTATTGTCCTTTGTTTATGCACATAATCCTAGAAATATTCAATAAATGCTAAATGTGGTTCAATAATTATGTTTTTATTTTCCACAACTATAAATTTTTTTCAAAATAAGATGGAAAATTAAACATGCAATAGAATATAAAATAGTCACACCATGACTCTAAGTGATCATTGAGCACTTCAGTTTCATGTAAGTATTTCACGTTGCATATCAAATCATCATTATATCCCATAAATGTACACAGTTACTATTTTAATTAAAAATTAACTTAAAAACTACAAACAATAATTTACAATGTAAATATATTTGCCATCATACAGAGGGAACTGTCAAAATGTAGTATGTCACAAAAGTCAGTTTGCAAATTGTGTGTAAAATCTCGACTTTGAAAAATTTAATTGAATGTATTTCTTAACCCACAAATTTCAGGTATCCATGAAAGAGCCCTTCACTGAATCTCAGTAGAGAATTCCTGCAACTTTACTCCAAAGTTTATATTTCTTTGCAGATTTATGGTCATTTTATTAAACATACACATTTAATACCCCTTATGAAATATGAGATGTATTCTTACACATAAAATGTCTCATTGTGGGGAATTACACATATGTGCTAAAAAATACGTTTTAACAAGAATTGATAACAGCTTTATATGATTTAAACCTTAGATACCATCTATTCACTTGTGTTTTTTGTTTTTTTTTTTTTTTGGCCGGGGCTGGGTTTGAACCCGCCACCTCCGGCATATGGGACCGGCGCCCTACTCACTGAGCCACAGGTGCCACCGTTTTTTTTTTTAAATAAAAGAAATCCTTGACCATTCCCATTCATCTATTTCATTTTTCTTTTACTCTAGGATATGAAACAATTTATAAGTTATTTTATGTTTCTTTAAGTTCTCTGTAAACACTTTACGATTTTACCGTTTGGAATAATTTCAATGTCAAGTAAGTATTTTACTATTTTATCCACTCATGAAAATATACGGAGGTGTTTGATGGCAGAGTATGGACTATTGTTATAATCTGGCAATGTATACATTCATGCTTATAAACATTTATCTCATTATATATGTATAAGTTACATTTTATAATCTTCTAATCTCCTAATTGCATACACTAGCCTCCTTTTCAAAACATTAAAATACACTTGCTCTTTGTACAGAGACATTTTTTCTATTAGGATAAAGAAAGATTATATAAGTGGGTATATAAATAGAAGATAAAGTAAATATAACTATAAAATTCTACTTGAAAATATGCTTCCCAGGGTGGCACCTGTGGCTCAAAGGAGTAGGGCGCTGTCCTCATATACCGGAGGTGGCGGGTTCAAACCCAGCCCCAGCCAAAAACTGCAAAAAAAAAGAAAAAGAAAAAGAAAATACGCTTCCCAAAGTGTTTGGACACATTACGTCATGGCAAAAACATCTTTTAGAAATGTAAGTTGCATCCTGCATCTAAACAGTTTCTCTGATAAGTGGGTATCTGGAACATTAATTAAAATACCTGGAACACTAATTAAAATAGCTCCCTAGAAATGGAAGAATCCTCACGCTCACTCCACTAGCATATTGATTAAAAATAAATTCAGAGGAAGGTCGTGTTTCTAAATCACTTCTTGTTGCTAAGGGTACTGAACGTTTGTAAAGAGCATCGGGTTTTGAATTTCAGTGACTGGCATCCTGCTGTTGCCATGATTCTCTTTCCTATGAAACGAGGCTATTCGTCTTGTCATGGTTGTCATTGAAGGTTATAATGTGGATATTAAAATATTTCTCAACAAAATGTAAAAAAAAAAATCAAAAAATTAACATAATGATCCTAACTGGTTTGTTATATTGCGAAGAGAGTACAGGATTGAGGTGAAACCATAGAAATAATGTCAAAATCATGTACTCTTTGAAAGACTACTAGACACTTCTCCCATCGTGTTCAAAGGCACCCACAATTTTGTCTGTTTTAAATACTCTTCTTTATCATTTTTCTGAGTGCTATATGCATAAAATGTATGTGGGGAGATGTTGCATGATGATTCTGTTAACATTCCATCCATAGAATAATCAAGCCCATTAAAAGCTATTTTCATTTTAATCAAATAAATTTTTCCCAGTTCTCTGGCAACTAACTGTATAATCGTCATTCTTTGACACAGAGGGTGGTTACGTCATTAGATAACATTTTGAAAGGTCTTCAGTTGATTAGGTTTTGGGGGCATTTTATGTAGGTAGCTCTCTGCAAACTGTTAATATCCAATGTACTCAAAACCAATTTAAAATCACGCACACTTCCATATGAAAGATAAATCACAACTGTAGCCCAGGATAAAAGAGGGACGGGGAGGAGAAGGGGAAACGGTGGGACCATTCCAATGGTGCATATAGCAACGGTACATATCAAATCTATTAAGTATACAATATAAATGTCTTAACACAATAACTAAAGAGGTGACGGCTATATTAACTAGTTTGATGTAAGCATTCCAAATTGTATATAAAATCAGCACATTGTACCCCATAAAGGCATTAAGGTATACATGATCTATGTGTTTATGACTTAAAAAAAAAAAAGAAAGAAAACGAAACAATGCTTTTGGAGGATTTATTTCTATTGGGTAACTGAAATATTTTCAATACAGGCTGGATATTCTTTCTGTCTATGTGTGTATCTATATGTGTATATATACACATGTCTATTTATTGAAAACTGAAATATTACTGGGTGAACTTGGTTACCAAATGTATGTGGCTGGTAAAATAGTTACAAATAACTTAAACAGGTAAATTAAAATGCCCAAGGATATTGAATACACTATTGATTGGTAAATGTTGAAAACAGCTTCATCAAGGTAAGCTGAAAACCATGGATCGCGATATTAATAGAAATTAAATAAGTAAGACGATGTAAATGTGTCAACGTGTGGCATGAAAAAAGTGAAGCTGTAACACATTTTACTCTGACGTCCTCAAAGCAGAGACAAGTGTTGCCATTTCTAGGCTTCAGAGTTGTTCATTGGAGAAAAAAAATTTAGTATCGGGAAAGAAAAAAAGAGAGACTCTAAACAGATTTCCATTCAACCAACCACACCACAATTTTGCCCAAGAAAAATTCTTCTATATCATTTTCCATACTTTGCTTGAAAAGTTCCTGCCATGGAATTTTCATAGTCTTTGTCTTGTTTACCAAGATTTGCCTGTTTCTTCTAACTTCTGTTTGCAGGAGTAAAATTTCCTAGGGAATGGTTGGATCACCATGTGCGTAAGAATGATTGGAATATTTCAAAATAGGTTGCCTGGTCTTTATTTCACCAGATTGCATAAGTCTAATGTTATCTTTGTATCTTTCACATATAAAATGAGTTAGAGCCATCACAATCAGAATACCTAGTCCACCAGGCATTTTTGCACTTTCTTGCTATTTGATTTAAATTATGCTTCTTCTGCAGTTATGCTAACGATTTTTGGAATGAAATGCAGAATCCGGTATCTACCTTCTATTTGTCTAAACCTTTCCTGATTCTTTTGATTAATTATGCCTAGTTCCTTCCAATTCCATGTCATTTTCAGTTTTCATGATGTGTGCCACACACCTTTTTCTAGGTCACAGATAGAAGTGTTGAACATGGGTGTCACCTGTGGCTCAAAGGAGTAGGGCACTGGCCCCATATGCTGGAGGTGGCGGGTTCAAACCCAGCCCCAGCCAAAAACTGCAAAAAAAGAAGTATTGAACAGGAGGTGAATTAAAGCCTCCCTGATCTAGTTTATATAATGTTTGGCATGGGTCCACTAGTTCCGTGGTCTCCAAACTTTTCAGCACCAAGGACTGGTTTCATGCAAGATAATTTGTCCATGGACTGGGGACGGGGAAGATGGTTTTGATGTAAGTCTGCCATCAATTGACTTATCTGATGTTTTACGGTCTCTGCAACCAAATCTCTCTGCTAGAAATAATCTATGTTTGCAGCTGCTCCCCAGTGCACCCCCTCAGCTCTGCCTCAGATCGTCAGGAATTAGATTCTTATTAATAAGGAACATGTGATGTAGACCCTTCGCACACACTGTTTACAGTAGGGTTCATGCTCGTCTGAGAATTGAATATCTCTTCTGATCTGACGGGAGGTGGAGTTCAGATGGTGATGTGAGTGCTGGGGAGCAGCTATGAATACACACGAAGCCTCCCTCCCTCAGCTGCTGTGCAACCCAGTCATTAAAATGCCACCAATAAGCACTAGTTCACAGCCCAGGTTGGTGGGGACCATTAATTGCATCATTTAAATTACACACACACCTCTCATTGGGTTCACTGCAATTTTGCCTCCTCTCTGTATGGTCTATGGAATCTGTGATAACAGGGATTCTCTATTTAACCTGTTGTTTGGGGATTTTTTCCTCTTCCACTCCCCTATTCAGTATAAAAATTCTTCTGGGTTTCATGGAGTGTCCACTCATCCATCCCTACATGAGCACTTGTAGTTTTATGGGAATTTCTCCCATAAATAAATAAGCAACTTTTTGCTGCCTATGTCTGCTGGATCTCCCAGAGGTGAGGCTGAAATGCAGTTTGCCCAGATACGCACCACCACATACCTTGGCCATTACTGGCCACCTGCAAAGCCGAGGCATCTGAAAGTGAAGTGTTTCAATCTTCTGTCCTTCAACCCTAAACATCAAGCCAGGATCACTTGCTGCAAAACATTCCACAAACCCCTCTCTGATAACAAAATATATCCACCATCTATTACCTATATTGAATCTCATTTGCCAATTCTCACACCAAGCACTGATTTCTTTAAAGTGGGTTATGAATGTTCTTCTGAGCTATTCCCAGTTTTGTGCAGGAGTATAATTAATAGCAAGTATGAGAAAAGAACTCAACTTTATTTTTTACTTTTTTCCTACCACAATTAGGAAAGGACTACTCATTGGCTGGGCATGGTGGCTCACACCTATAATCACAGCACTCTGGGAGGCTAAGGCAGGTGGATTGCTTGATCTCAGGAGCTCCAGACCAGCCTGAGCAAGAGCAAGACCCTGTCTCTACTAAAAATAGAAAAACTAGTTGGGTGTGGTGGTGGGCAGCTGTGGTCCTAGCTACTCAGGAGGCTGAGGCAGGTGGATTGCTTGAGCTCAGGAGTTCCAGACCAGTCTGAGCAAGAGCAAGATTCCGTCTCTACTAACAATAGAAAAACTAACTGGGTGTGGTGGTGGGTAGCTGTAGTCCCAGCTACTTGGGAGGCTGACACAATAAGAATCACTTCAGCCCAGCAATTTGAGGTTGCCGTGAGTTAGGACACCACATCACTCTACCCAGCATGTGACTGAGTGAGACTTTGTCTCAAAAAATAAGACTCATGGTAGTGCACATACTCAATTTGTTTTTTGTTTGCTTATTTGTTTGTTTGTTTGTTTTTTAGAGACAGAGTCTCACTGTACCGCCCTCGGTAGAGTGCTATGGCGTCACATAGCTCACAGCAACCTCTAACTCTTGGGCTTCCGCGATTCTCTTGCCTCAGCCTCCCGAGCAGCTGGGTCTACAGGTGCCCGCCACAATGCCCAGCTATTTTTTTGTTGCAATTAGGCCGGGGCTGGGTTTGAACCCGCCACCCTCGGCATATGGGGCCGGCGCCCTACTCACTGAGCCACAGGCGCCTCCATGGATTCCCACAATTTTTTAATCAAAGAGGGAAGACTCCATCTCAAATCAATTAAGTAAGGCTTGGAAAACTAAAGAAATAACATATATAATTCATTCATTGGTAGCCTATATGCCAGATGGTGAATGAATTCAGATCTCATCAATGCCATAATTTGTCATAATTAAAGGAGGTATGGAGATGATGTTCATACACTTTTTAAAACAACCCTCTTGGAAAAGTAATAACAGAAAAGTTAGAAAGTATACGTTAGCTATTTTAAGATAGCAAAAAATATGAAAAAAAAGTCAACTCGATCTCAAGTGCTAATGTGTTAATATCTGTTACTTTCATAAACTGATTCTCTTACATGAACCTACAAAAAAATCTTTTAATGGTCTATTCCTAGTTACTCTGTGCTCTTGGAATTAACTTGATAACAAGGAAAGATTTTGGAATATCCAGGTATCTAGTGAATTCACAATGCCCTGCCTTCCAAATCATCCAGTTAATTTTACAATGTTAAAACTCAATTTTAATGTACTTTAAATTTTCGTAGAGCATAATTCCTGTGTTACAAGACTATGAGTGTAGATTCCAAACTTACATTTGCAATTTGTTTTGAAATGTTGTGCTAAGGATCAAAATGATGTTTGAATTGCAAGAGAAATATCCAAAATTTCTCTCTCTCTCTCTGCTTTCCCTCCTCTCTCTCCCTCCTTTAGATTACAAGTTCACATTTTTAATTACCAATAGGTGTGAGTGATGTATTTTAAGTAATTTGTCCAGCAGGCTCTGGCAACTCGAATTATTTAAAAGAGATGATGGGCGTAATTTTACATTTTCATAGGTACACCCATTTTTCCCTTTACAATAACTGGTGCATTAAATGTTTCCAGCTGAGTTATTAGAGCTTGTGCTCCTTGGTATAGCCCACCTGTGTTTCTATCTGAAGGTGTTAACTGACAGGGCAGAAATAACACAATCTCACCTGAGTCTGTGTCCTATATCCCAGAGAGTAACAAGAGGAAGACAGGTTGTTTCTAGAAACAGTACAGAATTTTACTACACATGTTTTATTTCTCTCTTCTTGGGTCTAAATGCATAATAGCAAAGACATATAAAATGCTTAGGATGTGGCTAGGAAACGTATGAATCTTCTCAAAATCATAGCAAGTTTCACAACACATTCCACAATGTAGGTGATAATGGCCTTCATCCTCCTTTTCCAGTGGGGAAGAATGGGTTAACTACAGGATATGACTTTTCAACCATGTACTCAAATGAAACCAGATAACTAATCAACAATCATACACGTTTGGAAATATATATGAGAGAGGATATTTAGGTCATATAAGGCATTGCACTCATCAATTAGGTAATCGTTAATTGATATCATACTTTGTAACCAATAGGCCAATCAGAGTGTGACAGGCATTCATTCATTCATTAAATGTACAAAAACAATGGATGTAACCAAAACTTTCAATGCTTCTCTGGGCCTGCAGGGCCATGTCTCCAGCCTGACGCAGGGCCTCTTTGGAGCCGGGATGCTAGGTCTCCAGACTGGCCCACTCAACTATCTGGACATGGGCCGCTGCACCAGCTTACTTGAGGAATGTGTCATTCAGGTCTCAGGTGCTGAAGCACCTTAGAAGTCGCAGTCAATATTAGTAGGAGCGAGCATCTCAGCAGCAATCTCTCAGAAGGAGTCTTAGTAGGGGAAGGCTGATTAGGCATCCTCCAAGCAAGAAGCAGAGCCAAAGGACAAGCCCCAAAGCTATTTATTATAGAAGTGATCCTATGGCCACCTACGCCACAGGTGTGGAGACTGCTAACCAATGACGTACATAATTTCCTGCTCACGTGCGTCTCACTAACCAGAGCCAATGATGTTAAATCCCTTCCCCAATCCTTTATTGCCAAACTATTTCTCACAGGTGCCTCCTACAAATTCTTGCACTATTGTGGGATATTGCTGTGGACTGCATGTTTTTGTCCGCCCCCCCCCCCCATTGATATACTGAAGTTCTAACCCTCAAGGTGATGGTGTGGGAGGTGGGGCCCCTGGGAGGTGATAAAACCCTGAGGGTGGAGCCTTATGGGTGGGAGGAGCCCCCAAGAGCTCCCTCACCCCTTCCACCATGTGAGGACACAGTGAGAAGGCTCCATCTATGAACCAGGGAGTGAGTCCCCACCACTTACAGCACCTGCCATGCTGGAATCTTCAGCCTCCAGAGCTGTGAGCAATAAATGTCTGTGCTTTATAAGCCTCAGTGTCCTTATGAAAGAGACCCCAGAGAGCTCCCTGACCCCTTCCACCATGTGAGGACACAGTGAGAAGGCTCCATCTATGAACCAGGAGCTGAGTCCCCACCACTCACAGCACCTGCCATGCTGGAATCTTCAGCCTCCAGAGCTGTGAGCAATAAATGTCTGTGCTTTATAAGCCTCAGTGTCCTTATGAAAGAGACCCCAGAGAGCTCCCTGACCCCTTCCACCATGTGAGGACACAGTGAGAAGGCTCCATCTATGAACCAGGGAGTGAGTCCCCACCACTTACAGCATCTGCCATGCTGGGATCTTGATCTTCAGCCTCCAGACCTGTGAGCAATAAACATCTGTTGTTTATAAGCCTTTTTAAAGGGACCTCAGAGAGCTCCTTCACCCCTTCCAGCATGTGAGGACTCAGTAAGAAGGTGCCATCTATGAACCAGGAGGTGCGTCCCCACCACTCACAGCACCTGCTGTGCCGGAATCTTGATCTTCACCCTCCGGACCTGTGAACAATAAATGTCTGTTTATAAGCCACTCAGTCTAAGGCACTTAGTTCTAGCAGCTTCATCAGACTAAAATGTATGTTATCATGACTTCTTAGATAAGAAAATCCACCATCAAGCAGGTGGTGACCATTTCTCCTAAAAGACACATCTCAGACCCTCCAGACCCTTTCACCTCAAGCACCCTGGGTGTAACCACTGTATCACACTTACAAAAAGAAACATAAAATAAAATAAAGAGCATGATAGTAAGTGGGAGGCAAAAAGCCCCAAACTCCTGTCAGAATATTATATATGCTATGCTTTCCTTTTTAATATGCTATTTTATTTTTATTAATAGATAAATAATAACTGTAGGGTATACAGTGGTGTTGTGATACGTATAATGTACAGTGAATTACATCGAGGAAATTATTACAGCCTATCCATTGTCTCAAACATTTATCACTTCCTTGTGTTGGGAGCATTCAAGGTCATTGTTCTGGCTAACTGAAATTACAGTCATTGTAAACTGTAGTCATCTTACAGGGCTATAGATCGCTGGGACTTATGCCTACTATCTGGCTGCTTTTGTCTTTTAACAAACCTCTTCCTTTGTCTCCCTCTAGTCTTTACCACTTTCTCAGCCAAGTACGGTTCCGAATGTTTTCAATTGTTTTTTTCCAATTTGAGTAAAAGGTCTAAGTGTGCCCATCACCCAGATAGCTTGCATCATAGCTGTTGGGCGTAAATTTAGAGTACTGTGTCTTTGCCCAAAGGGGGAAAGAGACATTTTACAAAAACAAACAAACAAACAAAAAAACACCTGCACCCAAAAGTTCATAGCAGCACAATTCACAATTGTAAGGGCCAAAAAACCACCAAGTGCCCATCATTACACAACTGGATTAATCAAATGTGATGTATGTATCCAAGCAATGCAATTCAGCCACCAAGAAGAAAAAAAAAAATAAAAAAAGATATTAACATGAACGGAACTGGAGACCATTCTTCTAAATGAAGTATCACAAGAGTAGATAAACCGCGCATGTTTAACTATTTAATTGGAACTAATCAGCACTGATGTGCATACATGCAAATAACACTCATCAGAAACATTCTGACATTGAGTGTCAACCTTGAGTATAAACCTCCACTTTGTGGCATTTCTCAAAGGCTTGTGATTGGGGACGATGGGTTAACGAGTGAACGGTGAGAACAGAGGGGAAAGTAAATCCATCACCTCTCCGTCTGCGTACATATGCAAGAATGTATTTAAGCACACGCACACAGGTCACAATGCAATGGTCCGCAAATTATGTTCTACCACAGAATTTAATTTCTTCACCGAGCTGAGTGTATCAAGTGGGAAAGAGTGCAGGGATAGCAGAGGTTTTGTTAGAGTGAATCTCCGGGGCTTGCATCCAAAAACGAGCTGAGCTGACATTCAAATTCAAAATGCGTGTATCCCGTGTCCCACTATTTTTGAAAGACAGAACTAAAACGTTGGGACTCGTGACTTTGCAGGCAGCAGGAAGAAGCTGGAGGCTCTGCGAGGTCAGGCAGGTCCTTCTCAGTTGTTGGAAGGCTTTAAACAAGAACGTGGACTTAAAGAAATCACAGGCTCCGTAGTTTGTGATGAGGCTTTCTTGGAGAAGATCTCCCAGTGAGCTAGTGCAGGAAGCTAACAAGTGCATGTTCAAAGCTCAGTTCAGCGTTCCTCCCTGTTCACCAACATTCACAGCACCAAAACAACACATATCTTGCATACGAAGCTTTTTGTCTCTTTGAATTCCTTCCTGCTTCCCCTGAACCTTGTCTTTTTGTATGTTTTCCATCTCGGTATCCCTTGCAACTTTAAATACTCAGTTGCAAAATGTCTTTTCTGTTAAAGAGCTAAAGTTCTAATAATGTGTGTGAACCAGTGGCCAACATTCTTGGACTGATGCTTCATAAAAGCAAAGAAAGGAAAAAACAAAAATTGAACTGCTGATATGAATATCGGGTTGCCTGGCTTTTATACAAACATTTACATTTGTTTTGTACTTTGTAAAAAATTGTGGGAAGTAGAAAAAATATTGAATTCCTTCCTGCTGGATGAAATCTAGCAGCCCATCCGTCTAAAGCATCGTTTATTTTATTTTTAATTTTTGCTGTATGATCAGTATTTAAAGATAAAGGTAACTTTTATTATATTTATAGCATAGCTGGGTTTTTAAATGCTTTATGCAAGTTATAAATACAATTCACTGGGACTTTTGTTCCCAACAGGTGTCTTTTAATGAACCTGAAAATGCTGAAATTACCAACCAATCATTTGCTCCTTACACATGCTCATGGCTGGAAATGTCTGTCATATTTTTAGACATTTATTTAAAAGTTGACATTATCGTTTCATTAACTACCCAAGATTACCTGACTATTTTTTTGAATACAGGTGTATTCAGATGTCAACTCAAATGCTGATCTTTTGTGACCAGAATTTCTTCCAATAATTTTCCATATTACTTAAGGGTAAGATTTGAGTACATTTTGAATGTTCAAAAACACCCCTGAAACATCAAAAGAGGAGAAAGCTTCATGTATATTAGTCTGTTAAAAACTGCCAAAAACATGCTTTACAGGCCTGTTCCTCACTCAACATACTTAAATACCCTCATAATAATCTGAAATTAAAGAAGAAAAAAAGAATTATAATCTGATTTTTAAACAGAGCTTTAGGAACAATATTTAAAAGAGCAGAATTAGGGCGGCGCCTGTGGCTCAGTGAGTAGGGCGCCGGCCCCATATACCGAGGGTGGCGGGTTCAAACCCAGCCCCGGCCAAACTGCAACCAAAAAATAGCCGGGCGTTGTGGCGGGCGCCTGTAGTCCCAGCTACTCGGGAGGCTGAGGCAAGAGAATCGCGTAAGCCCAAGACTTAGAGGTTGCTGTGAGCCGTGTGACGCCACAGCACTCTACCAAGGGCGGTACAGTGAGACTCTGTCTCTACAAAAAAATAAAAAAAAATAAAAAGAGCAGAATTATTTTTGGAGAGAAAAGGAAACACCCACGTGACTTACTATTTGGAAAATGTGAGCAAAACAATTAAAAAGAGTAAACAATCCCATCTACCCCTGGCAAGAGACATGAACAGATCCTTCTCTGATGAAGGCAGATGAACGGCTGACAAACATGAAAAAATGCTCATCGTCCCTAATCATCAGAGAAATGCAAATCAAAACAACCTGAAATATCCCCTAACCCCACTAAGAACGGCCCACATCACAAATTCTCAAAGCTGCAGATGCTGGCGTGGATTTGGAGAGAACACTTTTACACTGCTGGGGGGAACTGCAAACTAACACAGTCTCTTTGGAAAGAATCGTGGTGAATCCTCAAAGAACTCTGCTTAGACCTCCTATTTTGTCCTGCAATCTCATTACTAGGCATCTACCCAGAAGAAGAAAACATCATTTTATCATAAAGACATTTGCACTAGATTGTTTATCGCAGCTCAATTTGCAATCGCCAAGATGTGGAAACCACCTCAATGCCTACCAACTCAGGAATGGATTAACAAGCTGTGGTCTATGTACACCACGGAATACTATTCAGCTCTAAGAAAAGATGGAGACTGTACACCTTTTGTATTAACCTGGATGGAGTTGAAATACGTTCTTCTTAGTAAAGTTATCACAAGAATGAAAAAGCAAATATCCAATGTACTCCATACCAATATGAAGCTGGTAGATGATCTAATACACTCCCATACAAGAGAAAAATCAATTGAAGTTGGGGGGAGAGGGGAGGATGGACAGGGAGAGGGGAGGAGGGAGGGGGATTAGTAAGTTCCCACCTAATGGGTACAATATAAGGGTACATAGCACAGGTCCTAGGAGCAGGACTCAATGACAACAGGGCTCTACCTAACAAATGCAAACATTGTAACCTAATTGTTTGTACCCTCATATTAATCTGAAATAAAAAGGTAAATAAAAGGAAGGATGAAAGAAAGGGCATGAATTTATTTTCTGCAGAAACAGTCCATTCATAACTGGGTGAATTGTAATTAAAAAAAAAAAGGGTCACTCCACAAAAACAGGATGCTGACACCCAGATGGTTTTAAACAGGTGATTCTTTGCCCACCAGTTGTTTAACGTTAGTACCCATGAAGACAGGATTCTTTACTCCCTTTATGAATTATTTGTGAAATTCCCCCACTTCTTACACTCTTTCTCTGCTAGTCCTAAGTGATTTTGACATCACAACAGCTCAATTTCCATTGGAAGTTTTCATAAAGCTTTTTTTTATGCCTGGTTGGTAGAAGCCTGTGTATTCGATACATCACCACTGATGCCAGTTTCCTCTGAGCTGTGATGAGGGAAAGTTAGTGAGTACATAACAGGACGATAAAAACTGCCCTTGTGAGGGATGGCACCTGTGGCTCAAAGGAGTAGGGCACTGGTCCCATATGCCAGAGGTGATGGGTTCAAACCCAGTCCCGGCCAACACTGCCAAAAAAACAAAACAAAACTGCCCTTGTAATTATTCATTCATGGGTACATATTGGATACAGTAACAACTAGTAATAAACCAGTAACAGTTTTCATCCTCCACAGACATACATTGCAATGTATTTTGATTTGAGTAATGTAACAACAACCAAAAAAAAAAAAAAAAAAAAGGTCAGCAATATGGTCCCTATACTTGGAATAAGTCCCAGTGTTCAAACCCATCTGACATCTTTTGGGCACATAATAGTTTTTGCAAATAATAACTTTCAAAAGCAGATAAACCGTTTCTCCCAGGCTGCAAATGTGCATACTCTGAGAAAAATGGTTGCATGGCTCATGTCTGTGAAAATTATTATCTGATGGGCTATAAAATTTTAGCTACGTGTACCTGTAATATATTTGATGCACAAATAAATGGATTTGCATATGTGCTTACTATGTTTCAAATATGTTTTTGCATTCTTTTCAGGACACTGCAGACTCAAGGGAAGCCCTAATTTCAACATTAAAAAGAGATTCTCATCTCTGTCTATGACCCATTCCTGTTTCTTCTCCTACAGACACTATGCAACACTAATATTTGGACATGAACACTTACCTTAACATAGAAAAAAAGATACAAATTCAATACCATTTTGCGGAGTGGTTTGCTTATTTTTACATTATCAAGAAAAATTATTGTATTTTTATTTTGCTCATATTAATGTGCTTCTGGTTAAAATAAAAGTATTATTTCAAAGTTATTCTGGAGCAATTCTTTTATAAGCACAAATAGGTTCTTTCCATCTCTGTGTGCAATTTCTTTTAGCTAGAGTTTTTAAATCTAATTCATTGTTTTTTTTTCTTCTTCTTTTTGTTTGAGTATTATTACCGAGTAGTTTTGTAATGTATTAATGCCTTAATCTGCTTATTTACAAACATTTATGTATAACACTGTAATAATGAGATTCTACAACATTAGTAACTTTCTTGATATATTTTTCATAGTAAGCCTAATTTTAAAAAAGAATTAGGAAGGATGGGTGGAAGGAGGGCGATTGGTGGGACTACACCCACGGTGTATCTTACTGGAGTACCTGTGAAATTTATTAAATGTAGAATACAAATGTCTTAATACAATAACTAAGAAAATGCCAGGAAGGCTATGTTAACCTGTTTGATGAAAATATTTCAAATTGTATATAAAACCAGCACATTGTACCCCACGATTGCATTAATGTACACAGCTATGATTTAATAAAAAAAAAGAGAGAAAAAATAAATTAAAAAGGATTAAACAGGAATGATACTAGCAAGTCTTTTTTTTTTTTCAGATCCATGTATCTCTATATTTTCAAAATTAGTAAAAGGCCAATTTGCCTTTCAGTTATCAAGAGTAAATATGTACATTCTTCTTGAGAACATTTGCTACTATTTTGTTTGAACTTAACTAAATCATCAATGAGCAATGACTTCATACATCTTTGCATCAAAGTGCTCTACAATCTCATTGAAGAGAAGGCTTAAAGGAATGCAAGTCTCTAATTCAAAGGGGGGAAAAATCACTTTGCTTTAAAGCAAAACACTTTCATTTGAACTGAGAGACACAAAATTTCGGTGACACCTATGATGAAGCCACTGATATTTTACAAAACCAAATGCCTTCCTGTTTCCGAAACTATTGATTTCAAAGGGACCGTTACACAGAGCTTTACACAGCTGCAGGCTTTGAATTTGGCTGTGAGCTATTGAAGCTGGGAGATGTTCACAGGCGTCTAAAGTGGTGGAGATGTCCCTGCCTGCCTCTTCCTTTTAAATCCTACATCTAATCTGTTAGATGAATCATTTTGGCCAAACTATCAAAATATACCTGAAAGCAGGTAGCACTTCTGAGCAAACTCCACAGTTCTTCCTACCCCAGACCATCATTTTTTTCCCTGTGAATTCCAGTGATTTCAGACCCAGGCCACCTGGTCCTCATCAACTGTTTCAGTAGAAATTTGTTACCCGACAAAATACTGTTTGGTTTGTACATTAGATTCTCAGCTGTTGGCCGATTCCACTAAAATACAAACACCTGCAGGGTAAGGAAATATGTCCCATTGGTTGTCAAAGGATTCTCCCCACTTGCCGGGACATTCACGTCTCAAAAGTAGGTCTTGAGTAAATATATGCATATTGAGAAGAATGGGTTGTACGAGGATCTAGCCACATTTTTGTCCTTAGGTAAATATATCCATAAATATATTCATATTACTGTTGAGTCCATGGGGATTCTTGCTTCTCTCCATTCTTGTGATGTGTTCCAGCTCCATACAGATTAATACAAAAGATGTAAAGTCTCCATCTTTTTAAATGGCTGAATAGTATTCCATGGTGTACACATACCACAGCTTGTTAATCCATTCCTGGGTTGGGGGGGCACTTAGGCTATTTCCACATTTTGGTGATTGTCTAACGTTGTAAAGTGTTTTGGACAGTTGCATCATTCCAGCCCCTTTAGAAGATCAAGTCCAATGTGGGGGACAAGTTTGGTGGAAAGGTGGTAACTAGCCAGCAGTTGAAAAAAAAAAAAGCATAAAAGCAAACATCAAAAAAAAATTGCATTGCAAACAAGGGTTCATTTGGAGTTTTTTTAAATGCTAAAAATACACCCTTATACATTAAATAATAATACAAGAATAAAGGTTCATATTTCAGGAGAGATGCAATAACCCCCCCTGACTGATTCATTCCTTAAACTTGTCTATTTAGGAAACTCTGTCCAGTGTTTGAAGGGCAGTGAATAAAACAGACACGCAAGCTCTTTTCTTTCCCAGCTGTCTGTAGAACCCCCCAGGCAACCCGCAAAGTCGAAAAGGTGAAGAACACAGCCATCAGCCTCCATTCACTAAAAAAACGTTCAGTCTCCTAAGAAGGTGAAGATTTGGAGGAAAGGAAGAGGTTCCTTGGGCATTCTTGTTTTTTTCCCCTCCGTCCTCTGAGATTGTCTTTTTTTTGAGACAGAGTCATACTATGTTGTCTGGGATAGAGTGCTGTGGTGTCACAGGTCACAGCAACCTCAAACTCGTGGGCTTAAGCAATTCTATTGCCTCAGCCTCCCAAGTAGCTGTGACTACAGGTGCCCGCCACAACCCCAGGCTATTTTTTTTTTTTTAATTGCAGCTGTCCTTGTTTAGCAGGCTTGGGCTGGACTCAAACCCGCCAGCCTCAGTATATGTGGCTGACCCCCTTCTCACTGAGCTATGAGCTGAGCCCTCTGAGTTTGTCTTGTGTCTCTGAGTGCTGAGGATCACACTGGAGTGTCCTGGGCCTTTTGTCTCTTAAGTCTTAGGAGAATAATGAGAGGGCAGGGAGTGGTGTCGAGGAAAGTGATTTAAAAAACACAAACTGAAATGGTCATTTAAGGAAAATCTGGAAATGGGTCTATGGTCTCTTTGAGAAAGTGTTATTCACAAGCTTGTTTTCTTTTTTGTTTTTATTAAATCATAGCTGTGTACATTAATGCAATCATGGGGTACAATGTGCTGGTTTTATATACCATTTGAAATATCTTCATCAAACTGGTTAACATAGCTTTCACCACAACAAGCTTGTTTTCTATTAATCCTTTAGACATAAGCTTAGATCAATGAGTAGCAGAAAATTCATTCTTAAACCATATAATATTAAGATAATAATATTGGCCACTAACAGCCTTGCAAGAATGTCATAGAATCCTTTTGATATACAGACTATAGGATGCTAATCTCTGTTCAGTTTCTAACATGTGTCATCACTAAACAACAACAACAACAAGATTACAAAAGAGGGGTCAACATCTATATTCTAAATGCATAAGTATATATTGAATAAAAGGAAGAAAATAGTAAATAATTCCAGGAATAAATAACAGATGTATCATAGTAGCATTAGAATTTTCCCCCAAATGAGTGAGGAACTGGGAAAAAATATTTAAGTTTAAATATAAAGAAAGAAAATATTTATTTAAAATAGAATGCAATGACCCTACCTATAATGGGATCCTCGGAAGTAGAGTTGTATGTGAAAATACTCAATTTTACTTACTTATAGAGGTCTATAATTACTGGAATAATTAAGAAATAGCTAACAAATTAGCTATTTTAATATGCATGTCTATTTTTCTTCATTAATCATAACACAATAAAGTACATACAATATAACACTCTACAAAATATGTTGTAATAAAAGGCATTCACTTTTACATAAGAGAAAAATTCAGATCAATTCAAGGTGGGAGGCAGGGAGAGGGGATGGAGGAGAGTCTGGGGGGTTACAGCGTGTACGACACACCCCTTGGAGGCAGGACACATCATAAGTGGGACTTTACCTAACAAATGTAAAAAGTGTAACTTAATTCTCTGTACCCTCAATGAACCTGAAACTATCAATAAAAATGCAGCTTATGACTGGTTTGTGATTCAGTCCTGAATTGAATCAACCTAAAATCAAATAAGTGTCTGAGGCATTAGATATTAGGGAATTATTAATTGTTTACTCCCAAGAATGAAGCTAGATTATATAGTTGAGATTTACGTATTGTCTGGAAAGAATATTGAAATGTTCAGGTGTATAAGATCAGGTGGTCTTTCATTTTGCATCTCGTAACAAACAAATACTGTAGAAACAAAAGTCTATCACAAAATATTAATAACTGTTGGATTACAGGAAGAGGATTTAGTGTTTCTTATATTATTTTTTCTGCATTCCTGTACATTTGAATTCTCTCAAGACTTTAAAAAAAAAGTCCAGAAAAGCAATATTTCTATTATTGGTAAGAAAACAATCTATTCATTTAAAATGCATTTACTCCAGTGTGAAACCTTTTTATTTATTTATATTTTACTTTACTTGGATAAAATTTCATTTAAAATTTGCAGTAATGAGTTGAGGGCTTCACAACAAATCAACAAAATTGGTTATCTTAATAAACGACTTTCATTTACTCAGACTCCTGGGAGAGAAGCAGATGGGAATCATTCATTAAGATTCGCTCAGTCAGAGCTGAGCCCGGATGTGAGCTTCTGGAATTGCGTTTCTCTGGGACTTGAGCCACAGGAGAGGCAAAGACTATAAGCTTATGTCACAGTCATTTTGGTGAATTTTCCCTGACTAAAGAGCACAAGAAATCAGACTTGGCAGAATTCTTCACTGATGAGGAAGCTAAACCATGAATCCCTCCTCAGAGAAGCATGGACTTGTCTCAAGGATTGTAAATTCCAAAAACAGCATGAGAAAGACCTAGAATAAGTATGTGTTTAGGCTGGGTGTGGTGGCTCACGCCTGTAATCCCAACACGCTGGGAGGCTGAGGCAGGTGGATTGCTTGAGCTTAGGAGTTTGAGACCAGCCTGAGCAAGAGCAAGACCCTATCTCTAAAAAAAAAAAAAAAAAAAGAAGAAGAAGAAGAGATTAGCCAGGGGTTGTGGCAGCCACCTGTACTCCCAGCTGCTTGGAAGACAGGCAGGAAGATCATTTAAGCCCCGTAGTGTGAGATCCCTGTGAGGGAGGCTGATACCACTGCACTCCAGCCTGGGCGACCAGAGTGAGACTCTGTCTCAAATAAAATAAAATGAAAATTAAATTAAACAAGTATGTGTTTTTTCAAAAAAAGAAACAAAAACAACATTTTGAAATAGACATGTCCCTGAAACTTGAACGGGGTAAATGATCAATAATGAATCCAATTGCAGCTTAATTGTTAGAAAAGGAAATATATTTGCTATGTAACACGATGTCTTAGCATTCAAACAAGCCCAAAGATGAGAAAGTGGGCTTAGCTTTTTTGTTCTGCCACATACTTTTTTCATTTCACTTATAAATATTTTATGAAAAAAATCTAAAGGATTCAAAAAAATTAATCATGAACGTAATAAAACATGTAATTATGATACATAGAATTTTAATTTGTAAATGGCCCTCAGGCAAAACCTATTTAAAAGCTTTATTCTAAGCACAGGAGTAAGTTTACAAAACTCTAAATTCTGTTAAATGCATTGTGATATGGGAGAATATTGACTATAAATAGGAAAAATAAAACATTTTCTTTAGCATTGAGACACTGTAAAACTCCCTTAAACTATTATTTGGTGAAGTTTTCTGTGAAGTTCAGAATTCTCTAAAAGGAGTGCTGTTTCTACCGCTGAGAAACTGTGGGTGTTTGACCTGAAACAAGTCTGCTTTTCACAAGCCCAGTTCGTTTTGAAAGACTGTCAGGAAGTTTTACTTTTGGAATTGTTAAAAAAAAAAAAAGCTGGGATCACTTTTGAAGTAGATACAGAAAACACAGGCGTCCCTTTCTTTGAACTTTCAGAGAAACCAAAGGTTCGTAACATTTCTAGACTGGATCTTCTGAATTTTTGGCAGCAGAGAATGACGTGCAAATTTAAAGCTGTGCCTGTATACATCTGAAGATAATAAAACTGGGCCTTTAAAATCAATTGTTAACGGATACTGCACATGTCATGTTTAGAATAAAACATCGCGCTGAGTTATTTCTCTACAAAGGTAATATGACTAACCAAATTCCTTTTAGAAACTTATTTGAACTGCTCTTAGATTTGCGTGATCAAGAAGTAGATATTCAAACTGAAAAAGAAAAATAGGTTAGTAGCAAATGGTATTTTAATTGCCATATCATAAATATTTCTGTAATCATTGTCTCATATTATATAATTAATAATATATCATATTGTCATATTATATAATATGACACATGTATCATCATGTTATATTATATATGTTATATCATATTTTATTTATATATTATATCGTAGTTTTTTAATATATATAATATGACTATATACATATAAAATACAATAAACAAAAAAGACATTATTCTAACATCTGTTGACAAGAATATATTCAATTCACTTTTTTTTTTGTACTTTGTTTTTTTCTGAGACAGAGTCTCAGTCTGCTACCCTGGTTAGAGTGCTGTGGCATCTCAGCTTACATCCAATAGAAATATATTCATATAACCAGAAGGAGAATTTTTTGGAGCAAACACTACCCTTTTATTGGCTCAGCCAATATTTGATAACTCATATTTTGCTATGGACTATTCCAGGGACACACAGTGGTGAGGGAAAACACACCTGATATTCACATTAGATAGCAGTGTATTGGGGTGATTAAATAAGGGATGCGTTATTATCTAATGGAATATGTTCATTAGCATTTGTGTGACGGGAAGAAACAGAGAGAGTGACGTTTTCCTAGTATTTGCTGATGGTTACTGGAAAATTTCCTGTGAAAACTGAAACCTCCATGAAAAGTGAGCTTGGCCCACATACGAGGACGACACACTTAAATTCCAGAAGAGGGGCAGGGGAGCAGGGTACAGGGGGTGATAAGCTCTCCCCTACCTCACCAATATGGGTACAATGTACAGACGTGTGGCCCACCTCCTGGATGAAGGGCTCAACTGCAACTTGGACATTAGTTTACAAATACAAACGATGTAAGCTAATTGTATGTACCCTTATATTAATCTGAAATAAATAAATAAATTAGAATTTTAAAAAGAAAAAAATAGCTTAAGTCTCCTACTGCCAAACTCCGTGTTTGTTATATTTTGATGTCATATTAATTCATAAATGATATAATTGCCAAAAAAAAAAAAAGGGAGGGGAAGCATGTGCAAGTCATTTAACGAAAGTTTGTGTCCATTGTGTGTGTTTGTGTAGGAAGGTGATTTGGTTGGAATGTTTGTGTCTGTCAAAAATTCATGTGCTGAAGTCCTCACACTCAATGTGATGGAGTTAGGAGGTGATTAGGTCATGAGGGTGAAGGCTTTATGGATGGGATGAGTATCCTTATAAAAGGGAACAACCAGAGAGCTCCTATGCCCCTTTTATCAGGAGAGGACACAGGAGAAGGTGCCATCTAGGAAACAGGAATTGAGTCTCCACCACCCACAGCATCTGCTGCTCTGGGATCTTCAGCCTCAAGAACTCTGAGCACCCGTGGCAGATGCTGTGTCTGTGTGGGGACATCTGATCTGTGATGCCATACCCAGTTAAAGATGATGACCCAGGAGTAGTAGTTCCAGGAAGGTGAGGTTGAAGATGATGACCCAGGAGTAGTAGTTCCAGGAAGGTGAGGTTGAAGATGATGACCCAGGAATAGCAGTTCCAGGAAGGTGAAGTTGACGATGGCCCAGGAGTAGCAGTTCCAGGAAGGTGAGGGTGAAGATGATGACCCAGGAGTAGCAGTTCCAGGAAGGTGAGGTTGAAGATGATGACCCAGGAGTAGCAGTTCCAGGAAGGTGAGGTTGAAGATGATGACCCAAGAGTACAAGTTCCAGGAAGGTGAGCTTGAAGATGATGGATGACCCACGAGTAGCAGTTCCAGGGAGGTGAGGTTGAAGATGATGACCCAGGAGTAGCAGTTCCAGGAAGGTGAGGTTGAAGATGATGACCCAAGAGTACAAGTTCCAGGAAGGTGAGCTTGAAGATGATGGATGACCCACGAGTAGCAGTTCCAGGGAGGTGAGGTTGAAGATGATGACCCAGGAGTAGCAGTTCCAGGAAGGTGAGGTTGAAGATGATGACCCAAGAGTACAAGTTCCAGGAAGGTGAGCTTGAAGATGATGGATGACCCACGAGTAGCAGTTCCAGGGAGGTGAGGTTGAAGATGATGACCCAGAAGCAGCAGTTCCAGGAAGGTGAAGTTGATGATGACCCAGGAGTAGCAGTTCCAGGGAGATGAGGTTGAAGATGATGACCCAGGAGTAGCAGTTACAGGAAGGTGAGGTTGACCATGATGACCCAAGAGTAGCAGTTCCAGGAAGGTGAAGTTGAAGATGATGACCCAGGAGTAGCAGTTCCAGGGAGATGAGGTTGAAGATGATGACCCAGGAGTAGCAGTTACAGGGAGGTGAGGTTGGAGATGACCCAGGAGTAGCAGTTCCAGGAAGGTGAGGTTGACCATGATGACCCAAGAGTAGAAGTTCCAGGAAGGTGAGGTTGAAGATGATGACCCAGGAGTAGCAGTTCCAGGAAGGTGAAGTTGATGATGACCCAGGAGTAGCAGTTCCAGGACAATGAGGTTGAAAATGATGACCCAGGAGTAGCAGTTCCAGGGAGGTGAGGTTGACCATGATGACCCAGGAGTAGCAGTTCCAGGGAGGTGAGGTTGAAGATGATGACCCAGGAGTAGCAGTTCCAGGGAGGTGAGGTTGAAGATGATGACCCAGGAGTAGCAGTTCCAGGGAGGTGAGGTTGAAGATGATGACCCAGGAGTAGCAGTTCCAGGGAGATGAGGTTGAAGATGATGACCCAGGAGTAGCAGTTCCAGGGAGGTGAGGTTGAAGATGATGACCCAGGAGTAGCAGTTCCAGGAAGGTGAGGTTGACCATGATGACCCAAGAGTAGAAGTTCCAGGAAGGTGAGGTTGAAGATGATGACCCAGGAGTAGCAGTTCCAGGAAGGTGAAGTTGATGATGACCCAGGAGTAGCAGTTCCAGGACAATGAGGTTGAAAATGATGACCCAGGAGTAGCAGTTCCAGGGAGGTGAGGTTGACCATGATGACCCAGGAGTAGCAGTTCCAGGGAGGTGAGGTTGAAGATGATGACCCAGGAGTAGCAGTTCCAGGGAGGTGAGGTTGAAGATGATGACCCAGGAGTAGCAGTTCCAGGGAGGTGAGGTTGAAGATGATGACCCAGGAGTAGCAGTTTCAGGGAGATGAGGTTGAAGATGATGACCCAGGAGTAGCAGTTCCAGGGAGGTGAGGTTGAAAATGATGACCCAGGAGTAGCAGTTCCAGGGAGGTGAGGTTGACCATGATGACCCAGGAGTAGCAGTTCCAGGGAGGTGAGGTTGAAGATGATGACCCAGGAGTAGCAGTTCCAGGGAGGTGAGGTTGAAGATGATGACCCAGGAGTAGCAGTTCCAGGGAGGTGAGGTTGAAGATGATGACCCAGGAGTAGCAGTTACAGGAAGGTGAGGTTGACCATGATGACCCAAGAGTAGAAGTTCCAGGAAGGTGAAGTTGATGATGACCCAGGAGTAGCAGTTCCAGGACAATGAGGTTGAAAATGATGACCCAGGAGTAGCAGTTCCAGGGGGGTGAGGTTGACCATGATGACCCAGGAGTAGCAGTTCCAGGGAGGTGAGGTTGAAGATGATGACCCAGGAGTAGCAGTTCCAGGAAGGTGAGGTTGTGAGGATAATACTGCAAGCGTCACCATCACATGGGGCTGTGGAAGGACTTTGTTCAAGAAGGTGACAGAGATTGAAAACAAGAAACCACCTGCTTGGCATGGACGTTAGCAGTTCACCATCACCACACCCGGCTGGGAATCCTTGTTTATTTCATTTAATAATTGGACATTCAGAGGTTGATGTGTGGCTTCACGAATGACCACTCCATTAGCTGAGAAGTTGTATGGATGACCTGTGAACCTCCATGCCTGTGGCATCAATGCAATCAGAATGCAGTCAATTTCTCATCATTCACAATAGGGGTGTTCTATCAAGTCCCCATGAGTGATGAATTAGTGAATCCTAAAACTTCCCCCGTATCCCCATGGAGAAATGCATAGTTGACTGTCTTATAGACTCCTTTCACAAAAATTGTAGGAAAAAGCTGTGTTCATGTTGACTCTTGTTAATTATTGAGCAAAATAATTGCAAAATTGTGAGTGACATTCTCAGCAGTTAGATTTCCTGCTGTGTCAATGTTCTCAGAATGACCTGTCCAAATACCTTCATCTTTGCAGTGTGGGTGGAACTTGTCAGTAAAGTGACTTATCACTCCTATCACTAGGTTTTACTTTATATTGCAAAATGGGAAATGTCTGAGTGAGCCTCATTTAAGAACGGGAACCCTTAAAAGCGGGCCATTGTCTTGGGCTTGTCACAGAAGTTGAGGTCAGAGCGTTCAACAACATGCAAAAGATTTGTTGGGCCAGTTCTGGCTTTGCATATACGAGAGACCAGAGATTTTCTGTAAAAATTGTTGGGCAGCTACACATGTAAGCGGCAGGTATGTACTATCTTGAATGCATACTTGTGGACATAAAATGTGATGGTAAATTTCTTTTCTTTTATTTATTTATTTATTTGAGACAGAATCTCACTCTGTGTCACTGGGTAGAGTGCTGTGGTGTCATAATTCATAGCAAACTCAAACTCCTGGGCTCAAGGGATCCTCTTGCCTCAGCCTCCTGAGTAGCTGGGACTATTAGGCACCTGCCACAGTGCCCCTCTATTTTTAGAGATGGGGTCTTGCTCTGGCTCAGGCTGGTCTCAAACTCCTGAGCTCAAGCAATTCACCTGCCTCGGCCTCCCACGATGCCAGCATTACAGGCCTGAGCCACCGCACCTGTCCAATGGTAAATTTCTTGAGACCAAGATTACATAGGTCGTCTGTCACGTTTATTCCCCAGATAATATATTGTATGTCATTTGTTTATAGGTAGTAAATGCCCACATAGTATTATCTGGATTACGTGTTCTACAGGGAAATTTATCATTCTCTGCAGAGCTTGCAGAGTGACTAACTCCAGTATATAGATGCTTTTGGGGGGGAAGCCATTCAAATCTAAGGAAGTGGAAATACAACAAGGTTCTAAACTTCATTTTCCAGAAAAAGTTAGCGCACATGGAACTACATCTCTGAAAAAAAGAAATTATTGCAAAACAGGTGTGCTGCTCCATAACTGTTAAAACTGGATCAGTAGACCTCAAATTTGCATGCCCCATGCCTGGGTCATCTGCAATCTATTTTGATGGATGTGATAAAATCACAGGGACTAACAGGGCCAGGACACAGGTATTGTGGATGTAGGCAACAGTATACATTTTATTTATTTGGGTGCAAAATATGATAGCGCCCCCAAAAACAATGAAGTGGATTAAAGGCGAAGTGTTACAGATGGTTTGAATGATTTCCCCAGGGCAGGCAGATTTGTTTCTGAACACATTTTTGTCTTGATAGTTATTATTATTATTATTATTATTAAATCATCGCTGTAAACACATTTTTGTAAACTGTGCTTTGTGTTGTGTTCAAACCATGCAATGGCACAAATAATGACACCAGGAAGTGCCTCCCACATATCACAAATTGGTTGATCTTTTACTGCTATGATTAGATAGAACACAGATAAGACTCGGGGCTTCTTCCTTCCGCAAACATCAGCGTGGGTGCATACGATATACTCATGAAGGGTTTGTGTGCAATAACTTCTACATTTCCATTCCAGACATTCCACAAAAGTAGAGGCATAAAGCATTCGTCATTCTGCGTCTGGTTCATTTTACATAGACATAGAGAGCATTTAGGGATCTAATCTCTAAAGTGACATGGCATCCAGGCTGAGTTGGACACGATACAGAAGGTATCCAAAAAGGTATAACTGGGTGGCACCTGTGGCTCAAAGGAGTAGGGTGCTGGCCCCATATACGGGAGGTGGTGGGTTCAAACCCAGCCCTGGCCAAAAACTGCAAAAAATATATATATATATATTTTTTTATATACAAAAATATAAAAATAAATATATATAAAATATAAAATATTAAAAAATATAAAAATATATATACCCTGTTTCCCCGAAAATAAGACCTCCTCTGAAAATAAGACCTACTTACAGGAAGGTTAAGATGTCCCCTGAAAATAAGACCTAGCACATCTTTGGGAGCACACCTTAAAATAAGACACTATATATATATATATAAAACTGCTGGGAGGTGAGAAATTATAAGGGCCCATGTGGAAGGGTGGTCTGCTATCATCAGTTAAATACTTCAATGCCTCTCTGTCCTTTGGACTACCCATCCAACAATTTTCCTCTTCATTTTGTAGAGTCTTCAGACCCTCATGCAAACTGCTGCCTTTCTGATTATTGCTGGTCCTGTCTGGATACGTTTGCATGCCCCTGTGTGCCAGACCACTGTGCATGCAACTTTATCTGCCCAAAACTTCTTTCTCCTCATGTGGCTTCACTCCTGCCTGGGTCGCTCAGGGAATTCTGCTGTCATGGCACCTCACCTATGGTGCATTCGCAAGGGTACATGTCAAATTTATTAAAGTAGAGCATAAATGTCTTAACACAAAAATTAAATGAGGTGAAGGCTAGGTTAACCACTTTGATGTAAGCATTCCAAATTGCATATAAAATCAACACATTATACCCCATAAACGCATTAATGTACACAGTTATGATTTAAACAAAAATTAAGAGGAAAAAAATAAAGAAAGTGTTAGGCAGCCAGCAGAGTCATTAAGCCCATGGGCTAAGAGCTGAACAGAGGGTAAGCAATTTGCCTAATGTTGCGAACTTTACGTGATATTTCTGCTACAACGCTCAGAACACTTCTCCACTGGCTGATGTGAAAAATCACTTCTTTTCTTTTTTTTTTTTACTTTTTATTGGGGATTATTGAGGGTACAAGATGTGTCACACACTGAGACCCCACCCCCTCCCTGGTCCCCTCTCTAGACAAATCATTTGTAATCTCTAATAAGATCATACCACACATTAGCCTGGGTGTGTTTCAGTTGTAGATGTGAAATCCAAGGAGGCATTTGAAAAATGAGAAAGGAAAAAAAATCGAATAGGCCACATGTTGTTGTGTGCAACCTGGTCCTGTTGAATTACGATATTTGCATATTAGTTGTGGTTTTATTTTCTTCCATGGGATTTTAGCTGCGAGTTTCCGAGAGTGTGCTGAAAATGAAATGTGGCCCAAACGACTGAGGTGCATAGAGCAGAGTAGAAAATGAAAGGGATGAAAGAAAATATTACCATTTTCTGATGAGAAGTAAATTTCCAATCACTGTATGCTGATGATTGCTGAAATCACCTAGTCCCTGAAACGTACACGCCGAGAGCTAACTGCTTTAGTGATCTAGCTTATGCTAGTGGTATTTGAAACTTAAAAGCAGTCAAAACATTTCCCCTATAAATCTGCCCTTTCTTTAACTCAGAATATATCACCATTGCCTGAGTGAGTAAACAGAAAAACGTGGGTCCGTGAATTGTCCTTTTCTTTCATGCTAAAGCGTACACTTCCTTATATTTATAATAAAGAAGTGTACACTTTAGTATTAGTATACTTATATATAAAATATATTATGTACACATAATATTTATGTGAAAACGTGTGTACTTAGTTGTGGTTTTATTTTCTTCCCTGGGATTTTAGCTGTGAGTTTCTGAGTTTATATATATATAGTATAACAATAATATAATGTTAAATACTTTTTGAAGGACTCAGTCTGACAATATAGGTGAAATTAAAGAACTCAGTCTGACAATATAGGTGAAATAGCAGGACCCACATGCCTTCCAAATCCAGGGATCTGTGGCAAAGAAGCTTATGAATGTTCTTTTGATCAAAAACCAAGTTTGTAGATAGCGCCTGTGGCTCAAAGGAGTAGGGCACCGGTCCCATATACCAGAGGTGGCGGGTTCAAACCCAGCCCCAGCCAATAAAAAAAAAAAAAAAGTTTGTAACCACAGCATGAAAATCCATAAAGTCTGAATGCAAAAAAAGAACAATCGGGAACAGTCTATAGAAGTTGATAAGTTCTGGCCACTACCCTCCAACATTTAGAGATTTGTAACCCGTGTTGGTTATTTTTTAATCATGTTCTTTCTGAACATTCTAGCTTTATTTAATTAATTTAATTTAATTTTATTTTATTTTATTAAAGTGGCAAATCACTTTTCTAAGCATTGGGCAGCTCAGAAATAGACACAAAAGAAATTAAATTCTCAGTAACCAGTGTGATGTAAGCGTTCCTAATTCTATATGCAATCAGCACATTGTGCCCCATCAATGCATACATGATCTATGTGTTTATGATTTAATAATAAAAAAATTAATTAAGAAATAAAAAAGTCACATTATATCCCCCAAATATATATAATCTCTATATGTCAATGAAAACTTTTTTACAGTAAAAAGTAAATAAATAAATAATAAATTCTCAGTGTTAAAAATCAAAGAAAAATTTGGAAGCTCTTAAGAAAGATGTAAAAAAAAAAAAATCAAAATTCCTAAATTGAGTCATTTATTAAAGTAGCCAGCATGCTGTTTTATTTTTCAACGTCTTCTGCCCTGGGTTAATAGGATGTTAAATCGCAGGCTACTTAAGTTCCTCTAATGCTATTTAATCTTATTCTAGGGTTTATTCAGTAAACAGCTGAGATAGAATCATGAGGATTAGTGATGCTATTGTTTCTCATTCACCAGGGGGGATAATGAGTTTAGTGATAGTCGATTAAGTGGTTCATTGTGGATCAGAGCTAACGGCCAGGAAGAATTGTCAGAATTTGAAGGCAAACCTTTCTTCTCTGGCTCATGACCCACTATCACACTGGTGGGTGTAAAACAGTAACTGGTTCCCATGTGACATTTCAGAGAGAAAGTAGGTAAAAGTGAAGTCATTTGTCGACTTCTATTGGGGGCACATTTTAAACTGTTGTTTGTTGATCTATGTTAGCTCATGTTCAACGTGAAGCCATCTAAGCTTTGTTTTGTTTTGGTATTTTTGGGCGGGGCTGGGTTTGAACCCACCACCCCCGATATATGGGGCCTGCGCCCTACTTCTTTGAGCCACAGGCACCGCCCTAAGTTTTGGTTTTTTTTCCCCTTTGTCAACATTCTGTGTCAGTCACAATTAAACATATTTTTATCACTAAGGTTTTTCTCTCCTGTTTGTGGCATAGAAACGCATTAACGATAGAAACAAAATGGGGTGGGGAAGGAAAAAAAAAACAGTCCTAAAAAACAATGCTTTGTCAAGTATTAAAATATCCATTTTAGGACAGATGTGATAATGTCTTATGTGACATAATCAGAGTAACTCTTTTTAGACCTAAATCTCTAGCCCTCTAAAAATAAATTATAAAGTCAGCTGTCATATTGAGGCCAAATCCTATGTTTCCTTTACGATTGAATATTCTTGGGAATTCTCAGCTACCTGCCTTAAGGGAAATGACTTTGTCCATAAAACAAATAAATATTTGGTGAACTATGCCAAAAAGCAAAAGTTAGACATTCATTTCCTTGCTAGGTGGGGTGGCTCATGCCTGTAATCCCAGCACTCTGGGAGCCTGAGCCATGAGGATCTCTTGAGCTCAGAAATTGGAGACCAGCCTGAGCAAGAATGAGACCCGGTCTCTACTAAAAATAGAAAAACTAGCCAGGCGTTGTGGCGGGCACCTGTAGTCCCAGCTACTTGGGAGGCTGAGGCAGGAGGATTGCTTGAGCCCAAGAATTGGAGGTTGCTGTGAGCTGTGATATCACGGCACTCTACCCAGGATGACATAGTGAGAGTCTGTCTCAAAAAAAAAAAAAGTAAATATTTCCTTGTGCCTATTTTCCCTAAAAAACAAAAAGTAATTTAATTGGCATTATTAATTATATTTTATGTAAATTATAATCATAGAATTAATTTGATTTGAATTACCTGGAGTAAAACAGACTTCTCCTTGTCACAGTTTTGTTGTAAGTATAATAAATGTGAACCTCATAGGACTCAGAGCTCTTAATGGGTTGGGGGAAATGCCTTCCTCATATGTAAACAGTTAACAACAACATATTACAAATTTCAAAGTATCTAGAGTAGAGGACTGGAAACGTAACCAACACATAGAAATTGTAAACACCCAAGGTGATGTATATACCAAATATCCTGACCTTATTGACCCTCTTAAATATTTATTTAAATATGTAAAATATTTTGTATCCATTAAGGGAATGCAATAGCAGTATTATACATTTCTAGATATGTTTGGAGATACCACAAATGTGGATTAGCTGAATATGCAGTTACTGATTTTCCCACAAATATTTGATACAGATTAATTAGTATTAATAGTATCCGTCCCGTATACAAGATTAATCCATGCTGACTTCTTCCTCTATATTATTTAAACACACACTTTTAATGTTGGAATACTTTTAGATGTATAAAAAAGTCAGAGTTTCCATGTAAAATCTTCACTCAGCTGCACACAATTTTAACACCTTACATAACCATGGTACACACTCAGTGCTAAAATCCTATAGGCTACTAATGAGCCATTACATGGGGGTCATGGTATCTTATTAAACACAGATAAATGTGCAGTTATTCACAGTATGTCCAGGCAGACTTTACACATATTAGCTAAATAAGTTCTCACAGTAACAACTGGATGTGATGAGATGGAGACCTTTAGACCTACATAAATTATCTCATATTTGGGCAGTTTGCACCTGGCTGAAGCAACTGAAAATGAGGATTTTGTCACCAAAGTCTGTTTACACCTACATTCTCCACCATGATGCCTTTTTTATTTTCCATAATGAACAAAATACCTCTGTTACTTAATTTAGCTTTTTAAAAAAATCCACTTTTGAGTGGCTCCCATAGCTCAGTGGGTAGGGTGCCAGCCACATACACAGAGGCTGGCAGGTTCAAACCCAGCCCGGGCCAGCTAAAACAATGACAACAACTGCAACAAAAAAATAGCTGGGCATTGTGGTGGGTGCCTATAGTCCCAGCTACCTGAGAGGCTGAGGCAAGAGAATTGCTTTAAACCCAAGAGCTTGAGGTTGCTGTGAGCTGTGATGCCACAGCATTCTACCAAGGGTGACAGCTGGAGACTCTGGTGTCAAAAAAAATAAATAAATGGGTGGCGCCTGTGGCTCAAAGGAGTAGGATGCCGGCCCCATAAGCCGGAGGTGGCTGTTTCAAACCCAGCCCTGGCCAAAAACTGCAAAAAATAAATAAATAAATAAAAAGACACTTTCTGATTTAAGACAATTCTATATTGCCTTAAAACCCTAACAACGCTTAAAGTGCCACAACTACAAAAACTCTCAAAATCTCATAGGTTAGATTTTAACAGCAAAAATCTACCCACGGATGCATTAATAAATTGTGGTATATGTACATCATGGAATATTATGCAGCCTTAAAAAAGGATGGAGACTTTACCTCTTTTATGTTTACATGGATGGAGCTGGAACATATCCTTCTTAGTAAAGTATCTCAAGAATGGAAGAAAAAGTATCTAATGTACTCAGCCCTACGATGAAACCAATATATAATCACCCACACTTCCATGTGAAAGCTATAACCCACCTACAGCCCAAAATGAAAGGGGAGGGGAGGGGGAGGCTGGGTGGAGGGAGCATAATTGGTCAGACCACACCTATGGTGCATTTTATAAGGAGACATGTCCAACTACTAAGTGCAGAGTATAAATGTCTTAACACAATAATTAAGAAAGTGCAGTGAAGGCTGTGTTAAACCAGTTTGATGTGTTTCAAATTGTACATAAAACCAGCACAGTGTACCCCATAAATGCATTGATATACACAGCTATGATTAAATAAAAAAGAAATCATGTAAGGGATGTTTATTTGTTCATTTAAAGCAGAAATACTTCCTGGATACATTTGAAGAGACATTTGGGGATGACTGGACATAACGAAACAATTTAGTTTCTAATCTTAACATGTAAAAAACACAACCTGGAGGTACCTGTTAGCAGTGCCTTTGTTAACGTGTTTTTCTTTCTTTTTTAATTTGTTTTTTATTTCAAATTAATATGAGAGTACAGATTTTTAGGTTACGTTGTTCTCACTTCCAGGGTAAAGTTCCATTTTTAAAGTTATATTTCAATGGCTGAGTTTGGCAGCTATATTATAATGAGAGAGTTTTATAAATCCCTAGCATGCCACAAAAATAGCATTCGCTGATTGCCTATCAATGGGATAAAGTGACAATTATATGGAACTCTATTTTTAAAAAAGTACTTTTCCCTTTGAATAATAATTCAGTGTTTCAAAGACAGTACCATTAACTTTTATCTATAAAATATTACATTTCTCGGTGGTGACTATAGCTCAGTCAGCAGAGCACCAGCCACATATAGCTAGGGTGGCGGGTACAAACCTGCCCAGGCCTGCTAAGCAACAATAACAACTACAACATAGCTGGGTGTTGTGGTGGGCACATGTAGTCCCAGCTACTTGGGGGCTGAGGCAAGAGAATCACTTAAGCTCAAGAGTTGGAGGTTGCTGTGAGTTGTGACGCCACGGTATTCTACCCAGGGTGATAGCTTGAGGCTCAGTCTTGAAAAAAGAAAAAGAAAATTATGTTTCTTATAACTAATGGGAGTTGACAGTTATCATAAAACAGGAATGAGGCTTTCAAAATGTCACTAGAAAATAAATTCATACAAATCTGTAGTTGAGGGCAAATTTGTGGTCCTCCTTCAAAAACTGAGAATTACCGAACTAATGGACGTACTTTATTAAATCCGATGAAGCTACTATTTTTGTCAATGTAAACCTTTACCATTTTAACACTACCCATTTGATTTTTGACTGAATCTACTATTGTTTCTTAGTTCAGGACTAAGAGTTTCAGAACCCAGTCTCTTTAAGATATTAACCACGTCAGATTGTATTAAAGAAAATCAGCACATTGTACCCCACATATACATAAAGGTATTCATGATCTATGCGAATTTGACTTAATAATAAGAATAATAACAATAAAAAAGAATTTGTTTTTGCAACATTTTTTCCCACTACCTTGCTGGGTTGGCTAAGAAACTCTGGTAAAAAAGATCAGAAACTCTTGAGATGGATTAAAGAAAATGCAAAGTGAATTTATATTAGGAATGTACCCCCTAATTCCTTTCTCTGTCCAAACAATCTGTGATGAAATATCTGTGTGTGTGGGCTGCTTCATTTATTGCAAATGTTTAAATCCACAGAAGGACCCTCAAACTTAAACTTGTTGAATTAATAACTAGTCACTTTATAAATCTTGCCTAAGCCCATCATTGAAATCAAAGCTATATACTAATTGTCATTTGCAGGATTTTGAGTATGAGTCTAAGCTATTGGGTTTTTTTTTTCCTTCACTGTCAGAATTACAATATCTCTTTATTACATAAAAGTCCAGAGAGAGATGTTCAATATTTTCTAAAATAGATGAACAACCTTGATTCTGTGATTCAAGGAGGGATTTTATATAATACTCCCTAGAAAGGCCGTGAAAACCACAACTAAAAAACAAGGCTTGGATGTTTTCATCCATTTAAGTAACATACGAATTTTTTTTCTTTTTGCACATATTTCTATATGTCCAGATGCTAAAACAGAAGAAGGAATATGCCCTTGCAATGCTTAGAGGAAGCCTAATGTTAAAAATATAAGGAAAAGTAAGAATCTAACTGCCTCCCTGGGCAATCTGAGCCAGTTAATATTCCTGGGAACAGCAAGAGCCTTTCCCAAATGCAGCCCAGCCTCAGTTAGCGATTCCTATTGTCCAAAACACCCAAAATAGCTCACAAAGTGTCAGCCTGCCGCCTGAAGAAATGACACACGGTAACAGCTACCTATTTGTTGTTTTAGGAGTTGACATTGTCTGTGAAAGGCGCCCTGTAAGGTGTTACATGTTTGGGTTCTTTCTTTTGGTGATCTCCATGGGAGTTAATTCTCTGGTTCAGTTCCTGACACCCAATGCTGGACTGGTCTCTGCAGGAAGTCTTTACTCTTGCAGACAGCGAGACAAGGTAGAGGGGATCGGCTGCTACACACCCTCATAAAGACAAAACCAGGACACAGACGCCTGAGGCTCTCCTCACACAGCAGAGGAACACATCTGCAGGCATTTCCAGTTACAGAAATGATATGCATATATAAATAATGTAATATCAAATGTAATACATAATTACATATTTATATATAATTACATAATATCTATAATCATACGTATTTAAATTATATAATATATGTATTTATATATCAATTGTGTAAGGGATGATATATGATATATTATATATTATATATAACAATGTATATATTACGCACATTACATCTATAATATATTATAAATATATAATATAAATATAAGTACATAAATATATAATTATATATTTTATGATCACATATAATTATAATTATTATATATAATATATAAAAATATATCTTATATACTATACAATATATATTTTATAATTACATATAAATATATAATATTGTATAATATTTATATTACTTATATTATCATTATATGACATTATAATATATAATATAATATATTTTATATTTTTATAATTTTATAACTATTTATAATATAACATTTATATAATTAAATATTGTTATATTTCTAGATAAGAAATATTTATAAATAATAAATAAAATTTATAAAAATTATAAATAAATATTATATATTATTATAATTATATAATATATGTTACATAATGTATAAAATATAATATCATTATATATAATTTCAGATTACTATGAGGGTATCAACAGTTAGGTTACACTGTTTGTGATTGTTAGGTGAAGTTCAAGTTGTACTAAAGCCCTCCACCAAGGAGGTGAGTTGTGTCACCTAAAATTACACCTGTTAGGTCAGAGCTCACCAATCCCCCTCCCATTTGAATTTAATTGTGTTTTCCTTTTGTGTGGACATGTGGTTGTTTATCTACTGGTTTCACATTAGTATTAAGTACATTGAATACTTGCTTTTCCATTCCTGTGGGACTTTACTAAGAAGAATGTCTTACAATTCCATCCAGGTTAATACACAAGGTGTAAGTTCTCCATCTTTTCTTATGGCTGAATAGTATTCCACGGTGAACATAGACCACAGTTTCTTAATCCATTCCTGGGTTCATGGGCCCTTGGGTTAATTCCACATCTTGTTGATTGTGAATTGAGCTGCGGAAAAACATTCTGGTGGAAATGTTCTTATGGTAAAATGATTTGTTTTTGTTTTTTGTTTGTTTGTTTTTGTTTTTTTTTTGCTTCTGGATAAATAACCTAAAAATGAGATTGCAGGATGAAATGGAAGGACTACCTTTAGCTCTTTGAGGATTCTCCACACTTGTTTGCAGTGCCAACAACATTATAAAAGTGTTCCCTTCTCTCTCCATCCACACCAGCATCCGCAGAAATTTTCTATTTTGGCAATCAATATTCTTTTGTCTTTCTAAAAAAGAATTCATCAAAAACAGAGCAAGATAACCCTAATTGCTAAAGACTCAGAATATTTCTTCCTTCCTGTGGGTATGGAAGGTTCTGATTTTGTAAGCAAGATTACAATCATCATTAAGAAAAATCAGTCCAGTCGTCTGAGTATTTTACCTAAAAGTGGTACAACGTATATTTCCATCCTTACCCAGCTCCTTCCTTATTAAGCAATTTGTGCCCATAATTAGCTGTTTGTGAATCTCTGGTTATTGTGTTCATTCAGTATAAATCTTAAGAGAGCTTTTTTTTAGAAACTGTAAAATAAACAGTATTACAGAATCCAACTCAAATCCCAGGAAAATCACTTCAAACAATAGTTTTGTTTTAAAGTGAGACATATGAATATAAAATAATACAAATGAAAACTGGTAACATCCTAATGAGTTTAGAGGAAAGATTAAAGGTGTCTTCTTGATATTTTTTCTTAGTGAGAACATTTCACCCTATTCACGGTAATTAATCAAAAATACCCATCAACCCTCCTTCCTGCCTGCCTTCTGTTAAAACTTTCTCACAGTTGCAGATGGATTGTTTTTTGTTAGGGCTAATAATGAACATTAGATACTTTCACATTGCTGTTAATTGTTTTTTTAATTAAAAGAAGAAAATCACTATTGTTAAAAAATCAAAGGCTTTGCCAAGCTCTCACTCAAGGTAAAGTCCCAATTAAGAAATCCTGCTTCTGTGTCTATATCTGAGCATTATAAAAGGTCTTGCGGTGACTCATTATGTTTTATTGGATAGAAACCAGGGAGAGATGGTTTGATTAAGTTTATAAATAAGGCTGCCCAATGTGTGTGTTCCTCATAAAAGAAGATCTGGTGAAGACTAATGATTAGTAATGATTAGAGTGAAGACTGGAAATCAGTGACCGAGAGCATTTTTAAGAGGGGAGGTGGGAGAGGGATGGAGGGTCATGGTGTCTGGCGGGACACAATTACAAGAGGGATTTTACCTAACAAATGCAATCACTGTAAACCTAACTGTTTGTGCCCTCAAAGAATCCCAAACAATGAAAGAAAGAAAGAAGGAACGAAGGAAGGAACGAAGGAAGGAAGGAAGGAAGGAAGGAAGGAAGGAAGGAAGGAAGGAAGGAAGGAAGGAAGGAAGGAAGGAAGGAAGGAAGGAAGGAAGGAAGGAAGGAAGGAAGGAAGGAAAGAAAGAAAGAAAGAAAGAAAGAAAGAAAGAAAGAAAGAAAGAAAGAAAGAAAGAAGGAAAGGAAGAAGGAAGGAAAGAAGAAAGAAAAAAAGAAAAGAACTCAATGCTATCATAAATAAGTCCCATCAAAGAGTGAAGAGTTCTTTATAAAGCTTAGTACCATACTTAGCTTGAGCAGATGGCAACAAACCCTGACATCTGAACTTGGACAAACTTGAGCATCCTTTGGGGAATGTTTGAGAAATCACAACCACTTAGCACCTCTGTTCTCCTTGTGGGATCTGAACAATGTGACACTTCTGGCATGGCCTAAGACAGAGGCAGGGGGCACATGTCACCCTTGTGAATGATAAAATCCAAGTTGGAATGTTCTGTCAGTGGACAAGTGCGATTTCCACTCGTAAATTCCGTAATCTGGTGTGTATATACCTCATGGACAGGAAGCTGAGTGATGCTGAATGAAGACAGACATCCCCAGCTGGGACGCTCGTGCATATAAAACAAGGGAAACTTAGTAAATGTGGAAGGTAAATGTCTTAACACAATAACTAAGAAAATGCCAGGAAGGCTGTGCTAACCAGTGTGATGAAAGAAGGAATCAAGGAAGGAAGGAAGGAAGGGAGGGAGGGAGGGAGGGAGGGAGGAAAAGAAGAAGGAAGGAAGGAATCAAGGAAGGAAGGAAGGAAGGGAGGGAGGGAGGAAAAGAGGAAGGAAGGAAGGAATCAAGGAAGGAAGGAAGGGAGGGAGGGAGGAAAAGAGGAAGGAAGGAAGGAATCAAGGAAGGAAGGAAGGGAGAGAGGGAGGGAGGAAAAGAGGAAGGAAAGAAGGAATCAAGGAAGGAAGGAAGGGAGGGAGGGAGGAAAAGAGGAAGGAAGGAAGGAATCAAGGAAGGAAGGAAGGGAGGGAGGAAAAGAGGAAGGAAGGAAGGAATCAAGGAAGGAAGGAAGGGAGGGAGGAAAAGAGGAAGGAAGGAATCAAGGAAGGAAGGAAGGAAGGAAGGGAGAGAGGGAGGGAGGAAAAGAGGAAGGAAAGAAGGAATCAAGGAAGGAAGGGAGGGAGGGAGGAAAAGAGGAAGGAAGGAAGGAATCAAGGAAGGAAGGAAGGAAGGGAGGGAGGGAGGAAAAGAGGAAGGAAGGAAGGGAAGGAGGAAAAGAAGAAGGAAGGAATCAAGGAAGGAAGGAAGGGAGGGAGGGAGGAAAAGAGGAAGGAAGGAAGGAAGGGAAAGAGGAAGGAAGGAAGGATTTGAGTGGGATTCTGTAATATTAATTTATTTTATCATTTCTTTCTTTTTTTTTTTTTATTGTTGGGGATTCATTGAGGGCACAAGAAACCAGTTTACATGGACTGCATTTGTTAGGTAAAGTCCCTCTTACAATCATATCTTTCCCCCAAAAGTATTTTATAATTTCTAAAGGAAGGAAGGAAGGAAGGAAGGATTGATTTGAGTTGGATTCTGTAATACTAATTTATTTTATAATTTTGGAAGGAAGGAAGGAAGGAAGGTATGGCATTAAGACTCTACCAGATATTCTGGTTTTACTTCTACTGGTACATATTTTTGTCTTACATAATTTTTCCTTTTCATGCGTATCCATTGGAAGCTTAAAGGGAGATTGAGAGGAAGCCGTGTGGTCCCATAGATACATTTCTGTTTCATTGAGTTCCTCAAGAAGACGGAGTTAGCAAACAATAGGATTCTAAGGCATTGGATAAGTTGCACAATTTCCATTTCTCCCATGGGTACTAATTCATATCATTTATCATCATCACAATAATAAAACCAATTAAGCTCATATTTTTGTGCGTGTGATATTTAAATTTAGGAAAACAATTTGCTATCAAAAGATGATGTACACGACTTTTCATTCGAACACACCCCCAGACTTCAGGTGTAAATGTTAAGGCAGAGATAATGAGAATTAATTTGCAATGACTTATGTCTTAATGATTAATCTTTATTGTAATTTTTCCTTTGAGGTCTCTCTTAAGCCCAAAAAATGTGGGGTTGGGGGGAAGTGGCAGATAAGTTATGTAGTCTAACATCATTCTTTAAAGTGGCTATCATTCTAAGGCGGGCTTCAAATCACAGCTCAGCAGAAAAATTGGTAACAATGTCGTTCTTTCCATCCCCACAACATTTTTTTCTATTTTTTTTATTTCATATTGATATCAGGGTGCAAATGTTTACGTTACATTGTTCTTCTTTCTTTTTTTTTTTTTGTGGTTTTTTTTGGCCAGGGCTAGGATTGAACCCACCACCTCCGGCATATGGGACCAGCGCCCTACTCCTTGAGCCACAGGCGCCACCCTGTTCTTATTTCTAAGGGAAAGTTTAAGTTGTAGTTGAGACCTTCACCCAGGGGGTGTGCGGAACACCCTCACGCCTCCCTAAATTCAGTCTGCCCTCCACACTTCAATCTATGCTGAATGGTTGTGCTTTCAGATCTTCTCAGAGTATGGCGTCCTGTTATTAGCAAGAATTTCCAGCAGCCCCTTCGTCCCCTGCAGAAAACTGAAAATGTAAAAGACACACAAGCCTTCAGAAAAGAACAGAGAAATCTAGTAAGTGAAAAATAAGGCAAGTAAGACATGTAAGTTTACGACAACTAAAGACTGCTACTCAGGCGGTGCCTGTGGCTCAAGGAGTAGGGTGCTGGTCCCATATACTGAAGGTGGTGGGTTCAAACCCAGCCCCGGTGAAAAGAAATAAAAAATAAATAAATAAAAGTCTGCTACCCCCAGACAACATTTTGGTAAAACTTGAAGATTAATTTTAAGTTAAGATTTTTGCAGTATTATTGAACTTCTATGCATATTTTATGTGAAATCCTATGAGCAGTTTCACATCCCAAAACCCCCACAGTCCCCCTAGGTACCTGATGAGAGTTTTTATGACAAAGGTGTATAAAATCAATGTATTGGGTTATAACTCCTGCAAGAGAAGTCAAATGTTACTTTAAAAACATTCATTTCTGGTGTGGCACCTGTGGCTCAAAGGAGTAGGGCGCCGGCCCCGTATACCAGAGGTGGTGGGTTCAAACCCGGCCCCGGCCAAAAACTGCAAAAAGAAAAAAAAAAAAATCATTTCTTAGGAAGAAGGTTAATAAATGTTTGTGTTTATAATCTGTATGTATTCAAGGGAATCTGAATGTGTTTGCATGTTTTACCCAATCGTTCTTTTCACTTAATGACCCATTATTTTTGTCCAATTCTGGCCTGTGGAACAAATTGTATTTCCCAGCTGATCTTGTGGTTGAAGGAGCCCCTGACCTTCCGGGCTAACTGAATGAGTTTTCTAAGAGATTTCCAGGAAGCTTCCTTAAAACAGAGATGCCTGTTTTTCATTCATTCTTCCTCTCCTAACTGGAGCTTGAAATACATTGTTAATCACGAAATGAGTTTGGAGATGGAACTAGGCAGAAAAAGCTTTGATTTCTGACGGTTCCAAATACCATTTGGCCCCACGCATGGTGTCCTGCAGACAGTGCAAAGATAATCGTCACTATTCTATCCTGTTCAAGACACTAGATATGGTTGGTTTCTCTATAATTTTTCTTTTACCAAGGCCAAATGCTAAGCAATCCAAATATTCTTTAAGGTACAGTTTAGACCTTAAAGGGAGAAACTGCATTTCTTGTGCAAAGTAATTTATTACATCCTATGTTTCTGTGGTTATAATTGCATAGAAATAGTTTGATAAGAAGAATAATACGATTACTTTTCACCAGGTATATGATAGTCACATCATATGCTACGTGGGTAATAGATATAACCAGATGTGTGTCTAGACCAGCGCTTCTCGACCTATGGGTCGTGACCCCTTTGTAACAATGAAAACACATCCTGCATATCCGATATTTACATTATGATTCATAACAGTAGCGAAATACAATTATGAAGCAGCAGCAAAAATAAGTTTATGGTTGGGGGTCACCACAACATGAGGAACTGTATTAAAGGGTCGTGGCATCAGGAGGCATCAGGAAGGTTAAGAACCACTGGTCTAGACCATCACCCCTAAGTTCTTTTGGGCAATGCTGTGTTCCATTCTGGAAGATACTTTGAAAGAATACTGGAGTTGATACATATTCTATTTGCAGAGTCCAAATTCAGATTATATATACACTTTGTAACTTCCTGCTTGTGTAAATGATATTGACTATGTCAGCTCTTCCAATATTTGCAGACAACACAAAGGTAAACGTTTCAGATTTCATACTGCATTAGCATGAGGCGCTGACAATTTTTATTTTTTAATGGCAACGTGCTATGGTTGCAATGCTAACCTGGTCTACTGAAAAGCATGGTTTTCTGAGCCATGCGATGCTTTCTTTTCTTTTTTGGGGGGGGTCTATCTAGTGAAACATTTAAATCAGGGGTCTAAACACGGGGCCAGTTCACTGTCCCTCAGACCACTGGAGGGCTGGACTATAGCTTAAAAAAAAAACAAACCTATGAACAAATTCCTATGTACACTGCACATATCTTATTTTGAAGTAAAAAAAAGTGAACAAATACAATCACACTGCCTCATGTGGCCCGCAGGCCATAGTTTGAGGACCCCTGAAATCATCAGTATAGATTCACTTAATTTAAAAGTAAAAATATTAACATGTGTTTCAAGTTACTTAACTGTTTGAGGGGCTCTTAAAATATTTGCTGTCGTGTTTCATACTAATACACAAAGATGGAAGCTGAAAATACGAAGGTTCCATTCAAAGTAAGATTGAAATTGAACTGGGGCACAGCCTTGGGAAAAATCAGCCATTCATAGCAGTTTCATATAAACATATATGAGGTCAGATAATTAAGTTTGAGATCTCATCCTAGAAAAAGTGCTTACCCCTCATTACTGAAAATCCCTATGGTCACCTTCCAGGTACCCCCTTTGGGAAGCTATGCACCATGTTTATACCTAGTCCCCCCTTCCAAACAATTTTTCTAGGATGAGTTCATGAACTTAATTCTCAGAGTTCATATATCTCACATGGCGGAAGTTTTGTCAGGTTTTCCGAATCCCCTCATATGTCCAAAGTCCTTTTGCATTCAAAGTCTTTCAAAGAGGACTCTCTCTTTCACTCTTTTTTTTTTTTTTCTCTTTCTCATGGACTCCACCCAAAATTCTTACTGTGAACTTTGGTTTTTGTTCATGACTGCTAAGTCACATGGATTATCTTTGGTAGATGGCTAAGTAATCTGCACAGGGGCAAAATACAGATTTGCAGAGTTCATGACAGATTAACAGGTACGTCCAGCCCATGAATATTCTGTAACCATCTCCTTGGTGAGAAAGGGTAGGCTCATTTCATTTCCTGCCCTTCCCTGAAGACATCCAGCCCTCATCCTTGATGAACAAAAATACACGCCAAAGGGGGCGGTGCCTGTGGCTCAAAGGGGTGGGGCGCCGGCCCCATATGCCAGAGGTGGCAGGTTCAAGCTCAGCCCTGGCCAAAAACTGCAAAGAAAAAAAAAGAAAATACATTCAAAGGGCAACTAAAAAACAATAATTCAGAAGAAAGAAACCGAAGAGCAGGTGACAGCATATTTCAACCAAGCAGCACACAGATGGATGAATCCCAGTTTACCCACATGGGATAGGATTGCAACTTCTCAGGCCAAGGGGGGTAATTAGGAAGTTGGCCAATTATTGTCCCAAAATGTCACAAGTAGTCTCTGAATGTGAAGTCCCGGCTGCGGTTAAAAAGCAGGAATATTTTTGAAAGGTAAAATGTCTCCATCCCAAGGAGCCAAATAATTGGCTCTTCCTTCAACTAGCAGTTGACCAACGAAATTGATTATCTCTCCAAGGGGAGCCCTTTCTTCCAGACAGAAACCACAGGTCCCAGGCACAGGTGGAGCTGCACAGGAAATGAAAATTAAACGAACGTCTTCGCACAGAATGTTCAGAAGCTCAGGCAACTTTCCACACCGGATTCTAAAAACATGAACAGCAGGGATTAAAATGGTGCACTCCAGTCAAAACTGAGAAATCAGGAGAAAATAGATAACAGGTCCTGGTATTTACAAAGCTCCATCTGAAAGCGCACTTCCCAATTTAATATCTGATGAGCTGGCAAAGCCCATTCCATTATGTGCTTCTCACGGTCACTTTTCATTCTTCTGTTTTACGTACAAGGGATGAGTGGGACGTACTCAACGTTTTAGTATTCTGGTATTCCCTGTGGAGACAGGAAAAATGTCTGATCTGGGAACATTTGGGCCTGCACAACATAAAAACGACAGTATTTCCACAATAATAGCAGAACTTACTAGCCATGTCTTTTTTCTTTTCTTTTTCGAGCACATATAATGGTGTTTTGCAAAAGTTAACCAGTTTGATGAAAATATTTTAAATTGTACATAAAACCAGCATGTTGCACCCTGTAATTGCATTAATGTACACAGGTATGATTTAATAAAAAAAAATAAGATATTATATTACACCTCACCAAAGGCAGAGACAGATGTGTGACTCAGGGTTCATACACCTAAAAATGTCTACAATCATATAAAATAGTGTTTCCCTCTCTCTCTCTCTCTCTTTTTTTTTTTTTTTTGAAAACATAACTACCACTAAGTATTATGCAATTTTTGTAACAGCTACTGTGTGTGCTCTGGTTATGTTAAACTGAATAAGGAATATTTTTAAAATTCTTAATTCTCATTTTTAATACAGCATACGCTGCTGAATATAACTCACCTGTAAAGTACTTCTGTGTGGGTTCGTAAATTTTTAAGACTGGAAAATGTGCACATGATTAAAAAGTTTGAGAATAACTGCTCTATAATTTAACTTAACATGTAAAATAAAACTGATACGTTTATTGTCTATCAGGAGACTTTGGCAGCATATTTATGCTTCTACAGAATAATTAGGGATAGCAGAAAGCTAAAAATAACATGAACTATAAATCATGCTCTTTTTACTTAGGGCTAAAAAAGCAAAAGAATGTTTGAAAAGGAGAAGCATTTGCTATCGTCTATGCCCTGTCTAATAGTGTTTGTGTATATATATATATACAGATGCTTTTTACATACACACATAGTATATGTATATTTATGCACAGTTAAACCTTGAACACTGAAAGCTTTGGGTTCCTGACCAACCCCCATCCAATACAAAAAATCCAAGTATAACTTTTGACACCCCCAAAACTTGATTATTAATTGCCTAATGTTGACTCTTCATAAAATGGGGTGGGTCTCCCAAAGGTCTTCATCCTTGTCATCTTTACATTGATCAAGGTGACGAGGAGACGGAGGTGGCGGAGGAGGCAGAGGTGGCCTGGGTGGTCTTGCTGTCCCCGGTGTGGTGAACACAGAGACAGACCACATATAAGTGAACCCACCCGGTTCAAACCTGTATTGTTCAAGGGTCAACTGATGCCGATACACACACAGCTGATACATATATGCCTAAGTGTGTACACATGTGCATCTGTCCATCGCATGTCCCAGAAACTGGGCTAAATTGGCGGAGGGTGCATTTCCCACACACACTAGGGAAGATTGAGTTTATCCATGCAGCAAGACGTTAGCCAAACTTATAAGAGGTAAAATTTTTACTCCTTTTGCTAAGTCCCTGTTTTAGGTTAAAGGGGGGAAAAGGGCATTTCAACTGGGATGAATGTTAAAGCATTCTGAAGGTATCATGGAAAGCAAATAAGAAATTTAAAACTTATCTGTAAAGGTGGAGCTGGAGTAAATGGGGGGGTGCACTCCCCGCAGTCTGAGTGTTTGTCTTATGGCCTCTTCCGCTGTCTCCTTTAGAAAGGAAGCTTTCCTATTACCTGATGGTCCCAGATTGCCTCATCTCTCAAAGAAATGCTGGTCAACACTCCCAAATTTTAATTCTCGGACGCTCCCCTCTTGAGACCGTGCCATGGGCTCAGATATGTTATCGTAAAATTCTGTGCAAGTGTAAAATCAGTGGCAGCCGGAATTCCTGGTAACTAGGATGTGTGCATACAGCCAAGGGCTGCTAACAATCAAGATATGTTCTTCATGTGATTACATCCAGTGTGAACACCCTAGGTAGAGGGAAGTGACATAATCTTCCACATGCAGTCCGCGACACTCCTAGGCTACATGCTGTAACCCATTGCTCCTGGGCTACAAACCTTTATAACTTGTTACTGTACTGAATACTATCAGCGATTATATTACAAAGCTAAGTATTTGTGCATCTCAACATAGAAATGTTTAGTAAAAATGCTGCACAAAATATAAAAAGCATGCACCTGCCCAGGGCACTTTCCATGAATACAGCTTACAGGAGTGGACATTGCTCTGGGTGAGTCAGTGAGTGAGCCGCCACTTGGGCATGGCTGTGCCCTGATGTGGACTTTATAAATATTTTGCATACAGGCTACATTAAATTTATTTTCAAAAATTGCATCCTTCAGTGGTAAATCGTCCTTATCTTTCTCTAGCATTTTTACTTTATCCACTTTGTGACTTTTTTAACTTTGTGACTCTTGTTTGAAACACCTTGCACAATCATACAAAAGTGTTTTCTTTATTTCTGCCCTTACCTATAAGCGTTTTCATTAAATTTTTTTGTTTTGTACTTAAATTTATTTTGTCATTCTTTTCTTTTTAGCAATCGTTAAGCAATTTAATAATTATAAGCTCCATTTTTGGAGCTTAATGATATTTTAATGAGTCTAGTGGTCATTGATAAGTACAATTAAATTAGTTCTATTGTACGGTTTATTTATTTTTTTATTGTTTGCGATTCATTGAGCGTACAAGGAATGAGGTTACACCGATTGCAGTTGTTAGGTGAAGTTTTAATTTTTAACTTTTTTACATTTAAATTTTGTTGTTAAAAAGTATGGTACACACTCACATTACTACCCTAGCTTTCACACAGGCCAGAATCGTGAAAATCGCTGTCTTCACCTCCACATCTTGTCCCGCTGGAAGGTGTTCATGGGCAAAGATATGCATGGATCTATCATGTCCCGAGATAATGCTGCCTTCTTCTGGAAGACCAGCTGCATGTAACCTAGGAGTGTTGCAAGCTACACATCTAAGATTATGTCAGTTCACTCTGCCTAGGGTCTCCACACAGGACGTAATCACATAAAGAGCATGTCTTTACTGTTAGCAAGGACCTGCCAGAGGCTAAGTTACAGTTAACTCTTTCTGTTTCTATTAGTAGGAGTATGCTCTAAAATAAAGATAAAAGGTAACGCATGGTGAATACCAGGTGAAAGCAATTTGTCAGCCACGTTATTATGTTACGGGACCACCATCATACATGTGGCCAGTTTTTTACGGAAACATTGTTGGCATGTAATACATGACTAGATATAAATACAAAAGTACTTACACATGTGAGGTCAGACGATGAAGCTCATGACCTCATCCTAGAAAAAGTGCTTTGAAAGAGGCGGCACCTGTGGCTCAGAGGAGAAGGGCGCCGGCCCCATATACCGGAGGTGGCGGGTTCAAACCCGGCCCTGTCCAAAAACTGCAAATAAATAAATAAAGTTTAAAAAGAAAAAAAGTGCTTTGAAGGGTAGACTAGGAGGTGACATCAGTGCACAGCTTCCAAAGGGAGTATTTCTTTGGCAACATGGTAACATTTAGCAATGAGGTATGTAGCCTTTTTCTAGCATGAGTTCTCAAATTTTCTTGTCAGACCTCATATACATGCATTCATATGAGTACTTACTTGTTCATATTTCTCTATCTATATACCTTCATTTATGCTTATATACCTATTTCCTATCATGCCACGGTTTCTCCCACAACAACTCTGGATAATTTTGTGCAAATGATTGTATGTGGATGATAGCACAGTGTATTCTCCTGCCTTTTAAAACATTTATTTAAACTATCTCATGTATTACCTCATTTGATCTATTTGCTAATTTCTCCCTACAAGGCAACTTGGCTGGCTTTGAGTTTCATCTGCAAAATATGAGGGAACAGCACTAGCAACATAAATTAGACCGGGGTCTTCTTGTCTGAAGCCAGCGTGGTGGAATGACGTGTTAATTGATCCAGAAGAAATCAATGTTAGCTCTCAATGTTGGAAAGAGTGCCCCACGCTCTAATAATTCATCGAAACCTTTTGTTGTCAAAGAATCTTTTCCCATGTTTTATAATATTCCCAAATCAAACCTGTTTAGTCACAGAAGGAGCGACCAGCCTTTCTTACTTTTTATTTTTCCTCCCCCAGCTCCCTTGCAGATAAATGCAAATCAGGCAGCACATACATTTTCTAGTTAGAAAGCACAGTGCAATTTGAAGTGTAGAAAGGAACAGATTCCAAGACTGAGAAATTAATGCCCACACCCAAAGGCACAAAGTAATTATTTTCCAAAGACTGTGTCTGTTAATCCGTGCCAGCCAGATGCATGCTGCTTTAATAAGAGATGCAACCTAAGAGGAATATTAAACAATCCTTCTTGGCGCCTATTAAATCCTGCACTTGTTGTGTGCTGGGAAATGCAAACTTGTATAAAAATCAGGAAAAGCCAAGCCATGCTATTTGTACCTAAGTACATAAGATTCACCTTCCTGGACAGCACTCTAGTGCAGGTGGTCAACAGGGCTGAGAAGCACCTTTTGGCCAACTGTGAAGTTGCATCAACTCCGAGTGTGTTCACAGGGAGCTGACACATGGCGCAAGAAAAGTTCCATCCTTCTGTCATTTTTTTCCTTAAGCCTGGCCTCAATCGTCATGAGTAGGTTGTATTTCCTGGTGCTCCTCCACTGTGGGGAGGCTTCCAGCTCTGTTGATAACTGCTTTCTTACGTTACATTGGTGCATGGATTCCCTTTAGGGACAGCACATGTCTCAGCCTCTAACTATCCACCCCTGCTCTGAGTCCTTGTACAGAGAGCTGCTGGAGGCCTAGAGATGTTTGGCAGCTTGAGAGCATGCTCAATGATGGCCAGATACAATTTAAAAAGTAGCTAGACCCCTTGCACAAACAACTCCTTGTTGCAATCCTGAGCTCCCCATGTAATGGGGCTCAGCCTGCCTGGTTTCCCTTCGTCCCATATTCCTCCCCTTTCCACCACCCGCCTTCCACCAATCGCCCTCCCTTTTCCCTTCCCATCTCCTTCCTCACCCCTCCCCCTTGCTAGACTATATGTGTTTTGTCATTTGTCTGAGTGTGTGTTTATATATCGGTTTCATAATAGTATTAAGTACATTGGATCCTTTCCCTCCCCCATTCTTGAGATACTTTACTAAAAAGAATATGTTCGAACTCCATCCAGGTAAACGTAAAAGATGTAAAGTCTCCGTCTTTATTATGGCTGAAAGGTACTCCATCGGATATATATACTACAATTTGTTAATCCCATCCATAGTTTCTTAAAGACTATTTTTTCTTAATGTACCCCAAAGGATCCTTTGTCACTAGTACAAAACATGATTAATGAGGGAAATGACTTCAAAGCACCTAAGTCTTATGCAATGTGGTTCTGCACGAGTTTTTCTAGGTTATGTTTACAATAGTTTGATTCAGTAAGCATTCATATATACATACATGAATATGTATGTATACATATATTTAAATGTGTATATATACATATATATGAATATATGTACATATACACACACACATCAAAAATATGAAATTATATTTCTGGGGGAAGATAGGTCTAAGTGACAAGTCTTAAGGTCTAAAACACAACTGATTTAAGTGGTAACCATTGTTAAATAAATCGTCTGTGTGGTAACTCCTCTGCTCTCCATAAGAAATCAGGGATGAACATTGATCATTTATTCCAAGACAAATGGGCTTCCTAATATTTACCTTAATAATTGAGTGATTCCACTTCACACACGGGGTTATCTGTCTCTATGGCAGAGAAATTATGCACAAAGCTTGTATTTCTATACCTTATCGTAGCAGCGGGATGTGGAAATTACAGGTGTTTAGGATTAACAGGAAACTCAAGGGTTATAAACACACATGTTTCATGTATCTGGAAATACAGAAACCTGCATTTCCTGGATTGGGTAAAGAATGTGATCAATTATGTCGTAAGTATTAATAAATATGTATTATAAATAATTACACAATGCTAAGTCTATGTTGTATATATAAGACATATTAAGATACTATCACTGTTGTAGGTAGTTGTAATTAACTTACAAAATGAAGTTAGTTACTTTGAGATTAAACGAAGAAGACACGTCTGTTTCCCCACACAGTTAACAAAATTTTATATCTAGAGTTTTCTTTTTTACCAATATGAAAAACCGCAAAATATTTTCACCTCTGTGTTAATTTGCTTTTCATTTTATTCCTAGGGAGGGTCATCATTTATTGCCCGTCCTTTGGACATTTATATTTTTATAGACATTGTATTTTGTATTTCAGAATTATTTTAGTGGCCTGGTGATCTTATTAGTGTTTATTTTTCTTATTGATTCGAAGCACTCTTTTAGAAAATATCCTGAAACTAGCTTATTGCTACTTCTCTCTGTCATGTGATAAAAGATGTAAGGCAACCGTTTCGTTCTTCCCTTGTGTTTACAGATTTTAGACCTCTATGTGGTTGAAGTAAGTTTGTGTATTGTGGGTTCTGACATTGAATATGATGACTGGATATTAAATCTGTGGAAGGTCAGTTCACTACCAACTCTTTGAAAATATCAACTCTCTTTCTTCCAATGCTTTTCTGCTGTTCTTGTTTAAATTCATAAAGAATTTAGATGGTATTTTTGTAGATAAGGAATGTACATTCACCACCATCCCTAACACGTAGCCAATCATTCAAACAGCATTCATAGAAATGACTCAATGAATTGACGTAATCTTATAATGTGTGATCAGTACCTTATATTTATAGATCTGGCTGCTGATTGGGAATTTTTTTCAAAATAAACCTACAGTGGTTGATGGGGTTGTTTACTTTTTTGGTTGATTAATTTGAGTTCTGTGTAGATTCTAGTTATCAACCATTGTTAACACCCTAAATGCCCACCAACCCAGGAACGGATTAACAAGCTGTGGTATATGTAAACCACGGAATACTATTCAGCCATTTAAAAAGATGGAGACTTGGCTCTGTGCCCATAGCACAGTGGTGGAGCCCGGCCTGGGCCAGCTAAACAACAATGACAACTGCAACAAAAAATGTCCAGGTGTTGTGGCAATGCTGGTAGTCCCAGCTACTTGGGAGGCTGAGGCAAGAGAATTGCTTGAGCACAGGAATTTGAGGTTCCTGTGAGCTGTGACGCCATGGTATTCACTGAGGGTGACATAGTAAAATTCTGTCTCAAAAAAAAAAAAAATTGGAGACTACATCTTTTGTATTAACCTTGGATGGAGGTGGAACACATTCTTCTTAGTGAAGCATCACAAGAATGGAGAGGCAAGACGCCAAGGTAGTCAATTCTAATATGAAGCCAGTAGATGATCTAACACACACCCTCATAAGAAAAAAAAATCAATTCAAGGTGGGGGGCTGTGGAAACAGGGAGTGTGGAGAGGATAGGGGTTCCAATGTATGGCCCAGCTCTTGGGGATGGGACATAATTATAAGAGGGATTTCACCTAACAAAAGCAATCAGTGTAAACTAATTCTTTGTACCCTCAATGAACCTGAAAATATAAGAAACAAAACAAAACAAACAAAAAAGGCTTGAATTTTCTACTGTCTGCTCTAGATATTTACTGTCTTAATCACAGTAGCAAAGAGGACCCATTAATAGCCAGGGGAACAGAATTTCATCTCTATACTTTTATATATACATGTATATATATTTATATTTTAATGTCCTCGAATATTTTTCAATACGGCGTAGTTTAGACTCAATTCAGTAACATATGCCAAAACCCCTGTCCATTTGATTGAACCCTATTTAATTTGTAGGTGAATTTCAGATGCATGACTGTTTTAAGCTTAACATTTCAAGATTGTAAGAAAACAAAGTAACTGTTAGAAATAATAGATAGCCCAAAAGTATTTGCTAATAGCACACAATTTATACTTTCAATGTAAGAGTCTCCAGACTGTGCTATTTCCCCGAATTATTTTTAAGCCATAGGAGCCTTAAGATGTTAGGATGATACATTGTCTCATAAGGGAAGCAGAATTTTGCATGGGGCGGTTTATATCAAACCTAAACCCCTTAGATTTAGTAACTGATCTTGTGAGGAAAGAACATTACGCATTAATTGGCTTCTGCAAGCTTTTCATCTGTATTTTCTCAGTTGAGAACAGCTGGTATAGCAGGTGGCCTGCTAGGCTGAGTATGAGCTGAGAAAATTCTGAAGGCCAGTCTTCCTAAATAGAAAAAATACTAGCAACAGATCCTATCCACCATGAAGCACAAAGATGATTTACAGTTATTAAAAAGGCCTGTTCTAATCTCATTCCTCAGCTCCATAAAGTGGGTTTTGTTTTCCTATCACTATCCGATACCTGTTGAATTGGTATCACTTTCTGTTCGGAACCAAAAACACTAAACTCATGGAAGCGTGCGTGTGGAAAGCATGGGGCTGGTTTTAAATGCCCAGGGCTGAAAACAAGTTCTCTGCATGCATTTTTTGACTTAGTGTGTTTTTATTCTCCCTTGAAACAAAGAGTGGACAAATAATTAAATAAAATTACCACCTTTAGGCGATAGTTTGGTGTTTTTGTTTAAAGCAAGTTTTCCACCAACCTCCAGAAAATGACTCTGGTCAGCTGAGAGAAGTAATCGACCATGCTGCTCACATAAAATACTTTTCTCTGTTAATCAGTTTGATTTAAGCATTCTACATTGTATATCAAAGCATCATATTGTGCTGCATAAATGTATGCAGTGATGATTTCATTAAAAATTAAATTAAAAAAATAAAATGTACTTTCAGAAAACAAATATATATATATTTCTCTAAAGTCAACACAAGCACACATGTGAGAGAGCTCACAATTACATTGGCAGTCTTCCCAAATTAATATTTAACTCCCTAGCATTAATAATACTAGATGATACTAATAATAATAGCTCCATTTTTGATGAAGAATTTGTTAATAAAGACTTATTACATTTTCGTTCTATCTGCCAAAGCATATTTATCTAGATGCAAAATGAAGCAATGTCATGAGATAAAAAACTCAATTCACGGAGAATTTCACAACACACTGCTCCAGCATTTAAACCCCATCTACTGTCTAGTTACTTTAGAGACCCCCACAATAATGGGGGAACAGATGTTTTTAAGATTGCTGAGGTCAGAGGGATTCAAAAGATGGCATAGCTGGTTCTCATCCGGAATAATCTATGATTTCTGAGGACCCTCCCCATCACGCTGGAATGCTACTGATCCAATAATACATTTCAGGTCCGTGTAGTTACCTCCAAAACAAATGATCAAAAGGGAGCTTTACTGCTGTTTAAATTGAACTGAAGGACAGTATCAACAGGGGTAACCTCTTTGCTTGGGGTTCATTGTCACTGTAACAATGATGCCTATAGCCGTTGTTTGCTACAGTATCCTTGCAAATATAGCCATGCTTTGCTACTGTACCCTTACAAATATAGCCATGGTTTGCTAAAGTATCCTCACAAATATAGCAGTTGTTTGCTACAGTATTTGTGCACATATGTAAACTCATCTTTACTTTATCATTTCGATGGAAACCCATGTACAGTCTCTGGGTGCTGGGGGGTCCCAGCCCTTTTTCAGTCTGATTTCTCTGGTTGTCAACCTCCATCGTAGCCCCACCTTCACTGCACAAGCACTGAAGACTGCTTTGTGAAGGTGAATTAACAAAGATCATAAAGATAAATGCATAAAGATAATGAAGATGCATTTATACCGATGATAAAATAAAAGATGAATTCATGGGTGGTGCTTGTGGCTCAAAGGAGTAGGGTGCCGGCCCTATATGCTGGAGGTGGCGGGTTCAAACCCAGCTCCGGCCAAAAAACAAAAACAAACAACAACAACAACAAAAACTGCAAAAAAAAAAAAAAAAGATGAATTCATTACGAAGAAACACAACGGGCATCAGCAGATATAAAGCTCTCGCGATGCATATGTTGGAAGATGCGTTTATATTGACGCATTTTTTTTTTTTTTGCAGTTTTCTTTTTCTTTGTTTGGCAGAGGCTAGGTTTGAACCCACCACCTCTGATAGGTGGGGCCGGCGCCCTACTCCTTTGAGCCACAGGTGCCATCCATCTTCAGAACTAAGAGGAAATTTATTCGGTCAAGAAAAGAAAGCGTTGACATCCCACTGAAGATGCTCAGAAAAATGCCTGCTACATTTTCATGACCACCTGTATTTCCCAAGCAAAATTGTTTGCCAGGCTAACAGTGTACATCTAGTTTTAGTTACTGTTTTTATGCTTTGTTTTATTTTTGGGGGGAGAGAATGGAATCTCATGCAAGATAACTCTACACGATAGAACCTCCATAGCTGACCACCTCCCTCCATTAACCACCTCCTTACGTTCACCCAATTTTCACAGACCGGACACACGCCACAGGTACGCATCCATACAGCAAGCCTAGTTCATTATGGTGACCGCCTCCATATGTTGACTAGTTTGTTATAGTCCCTTGGGTGGTCAACTTACATGGGTTCTGCTGGATAGGAGGCTAACATGCAAATGTATGCAATTATAATTGAAATCCCTATAGTCCCTACAATAAAATTACTATCTACCAAATGCAAACTGTATATTCTTGTAACTATCGATCATATTGATGAACACCTGTGGAAATGCAAGGACTTATCTCTTATAATCCCTCCTTACAATTCTTCTGCTATTTACAGATGTTCCCAGCGCATTGAATAAGATTCCTTTCAGGGAAATTTATCCAAATCTCTCATTCTATCCTTGCCTTTTGGCTCTTGCTATTTTTGTAAAGGTAGCTTTGTCTTTAAGCTATAACTTACTCTTGTAAGCTGCTATAAAGTGAAGAAAATGAGTCGCACTTTGTCCTGGCCAGTAAGTCTTGCTACACATTTTTTTCTAGACACACTACTCATAATTTTGAACGCTGAAAAAAAACTTGCCATATTAGTCATCAATGAAATACAGACCGATTCCTTAGGCGTTATGTTAAAACAATATTTTAAAGAAAACACCACCGGGTCGCAAGGAAGCGTTCATCAATATACCTGGTCTGTCTCACAGTTCCCTTTCTTACATTTTTTAGAGAAGAGTCTTGGTAACAATTACCTAGGTTTAAATATTTCTGGTCCTGTCACCGGTACTGAATTTTACCCTCCCCGTCTCTGCCTTCTATAGTTTGTCTTTTGTGCCAAGGTCACTGAAATATTTTGGGATTATACTGAACCCTGTGGAGGTACACAAGGGACACTTTTATAATGAATGTCATATTATGTACAGTGCATAAAAAATGACAAAGTAAAGCCAAGCGGAACTGTCGGAGATGGGAGAAAAGTTATCGCCAATCTTACAAGTCAGGGGTTACCAATTTTAGCACGTTGTGGTATCTTGTTACAATGCCTTTGGCTTTAAAGAAGCACACATGTTTTTGTTTACAAAAATGGGATCTTGATTGTGTGCCACTTTATCATTATTCCTCTCCTTATTCTTTTAGGCGGGGCCGTTTTCCATTTGAATATATATATATATATATATATATATATATATATATATATATATATGTATGTATTTGCACCATCATTTTTACTGGCCCAGAAGTACATTTGCTTGAACGGCATCTTTACGTTTGGACATGCAGAATAGGATGTTTCTGCAGAATCCTCCAACCATACTTAAGTCTCGTGTTGTCTCGGTGGTATAAATAAGCCCACCCACACTTTGTCATTTCACGTCGCCGAGAATCAAAGGAAAACAGCTGTCTTGCCATGCTCAAAGGAACACACGATTCTAGAAATTCCCGGTAGGGAAAGCAGAATGAATCTGATTAAAGAAGGAATCAGAACCCAATTCCTTCAGATTCAGAATGATCTGAATTCTGCCTCGAAACGTGAGAGCCATTTCACATCTCCCTGAAAAACTAAGTTTCTAGAAGATTCAGGGTCTGAACAAACATCTAAATACAGCAGACCCTCCATAGCTGACCACCTCCCTACCCTGACCACCTCCCTACCCTGACCACCTCCTTAAGCTGACCTAATTGTCACAGACCGGACATGCACCTCTGTACGTATCAGCACCGGAGGCCTGGGTGGTCACCTTACAGAGGGTCCACTGTGTGCCACTTTATCAATATAAATTACTTTGGGATTGCTTACTTTTTACCCCTATCTCTCAATGTGTCTGTATTCAGAGATTCATAGATATGGATATATGCAAATACATTATACAGAGTGGCCAGGAAATGTGTGTACAAAAACTATTTTAAATTGCACACAAACTTTATGGCCACCCTGTAGATAAGCATACATCTATATCCATCTAAATTTCTATGTGTACGTGTCATTTTCACCTCAAGCATAAAATAAATAATAAGGAGGAACAGGGAAAAATGAGGATCATTCCTCAATAGTCAAGGTAATTAATTTATTTTTAATAAATATTAATTAATTAATTCCAAAGCAATTAATATTGATTATCAGTTTGTAATGTGCAGGTATCTTTCCTATTTTTTTTATTTCTCCCAGTGCTCTTTTATTTATTGAGGTGTAGTTCACACATCATAAAATGCTTAAGTTTTAAGTTTTTAGTGCAAAGCCTTTGATAAAAAGATACATCTGTGAAACCACTACCCCAATTAAGTACATTTCCTCCATCCAGAAATTTCCCCCAGGTCCCCTTCCAGTCACTATCTCCAGAGGCAGCCACTGTTTTTTTGTTTTTTTTGTTTTATTAAATCATAGCTGTGTACATTAATGTGATCATGGGGCACCATGCACTGGTTTTATAGACCGTTTGACACATTTTCATCACACTGGTTAACATAACCTTCCTGGCATTTTCTTAGTTATTGTGTTAAGACATCTATATTCTACATTTACTAAGTTTCACATGTACCCTTGTAAGATGCAAAACGTATTAAGTGACGTAATATTTTTCAGTGTTGGAGAGGTACTATTCTGCTGCTGTTCCAGGGTTCAGCATCACAGCTTCAGAGGTCAGGTGAAGGATCAGAATCATCTCTGGCTAAAGGTGGGTGGGTTGCTGAGGTATTTCACAAGTGGTCTTACTTACAAGCCACTGGTGCTGCATAGGGGATATGAACAGTAAATGTGAGTGGCATCTGTAAATCACATACACTCTGCATTCCATTGTGTCCGTCAGTCAACAATTTGAGCTGGTAATATTTCCAGGGCTTTTTTTCTTTTTTGCAAATTTGACCCAAATTTAAGTCTAAATCAGGAGTTTTGGACACAGTCCTTAGGGCTGGCACACTTTCTGTAAATCTTGTAATACTTGAATCACAATGAACCCGGCTGAGTGAATCATGTTACTAATTGCACACATGTGATGATAGTGAAATACATTTAAAATCCATTCCGATGCCATGGTCTGGAAGGGAAAGGGGCGGCCTCCTTCCTCTGGCTCTGTCTCACCCAGTGGTCTCACTCAAGCTGTGAGCCAGCACCTGCTGTGAAGCCCCCTTCCTTCCTCCCTCCCTGGACCCAGGCCCACCCTGGGCTGCCCAGTCCCTCCTTGGCCTAAGACACCTGCCACGGGGAAAGAGAGCTCATCTCCCTCAGAACAGGCTTTGAAGCTCTTCTGCAGATAAACACTCTTCATTTATTAAGGACTTAATCCTTTAATAAAAGCTCACTGTGCTAAATGGCTCTGCTCTTTTTTTTTTTTTTTTTTTCCAGAAACAGCCCATGCAGATATTTGCATGACTCTAGCACAGACCGCCAAGCATGAGGAGATAGCTAAAAATATTAGTGAGGGTTCTGGGTAAGCCTCTGCAGCTTCTGTCTACCAGGACTAGAAAAAGGGGGCAGGGCTCTTTGTCTTGAATTCCCTTTCCCAAAATAGAACTCATTTCTGGATGCGTCTGAACTGCACGCATGCCATTGAAGTATTCATTCTTTATTAAGTGAACAGGACTGAGGTTCCCTTTTCTATTCGGCTAGGCACAGTGAAGCAGTGAGAACTGGTAAGTGGCGTTCTCAGTGACACTCTCAAATCTAAATTAGGTCACTGAAACATCGTCTCACTGGAAACGCTGGCTCTGGTATATTCTGCTTTCAGAAAGGCCGTTCCTTTAAAAGTGCTGCTAGGATCGGGCTAGGGAAATCTCATTTGTACCACCTTTACACTGCCAGGGCTCATTTGAAGTTTAACTGAGGAAATGAATAGAGTCGATATTTTACTGTTGTGCAACTTGTTATGTCCAACGAGGAGGGTGTTGCTTCTTGTATATGTGGAGAGAGAGAGAGAGAGAGAGAAAATTCCTAAGTGATTTTTCAAATTAAAACAATATTCAAGTTTTATGACTCAATTCTTCCTTTTCTCTGGGAAATCTCAAGAGACAGGAATAAAATATGAGCTAAATGCAATTAGATACAAAGCAAAAGAGAAAAATAAAAACTACAATAATTCACACAACCAGACAGGGCAGCAGGCAAGGAAAGTGGGATTATATCGATATCAGTAACTCTGACGTAGCAGTGATAAGTCGGTCCACAACGATCCCATCCCAAACACACAACATGGGCATCTTTGTAAAAGTTTTCTACACATGGATATGGGAGAAGTGGGATGCCTATGGAAAACCAACACCTTTTACATTAAAAAATAAGGAGATTCCTTAGGAGGAGAGGTACAGTTGCTGGCCAAAATAGACAAGAATCCTGCTTTAATGTTTTTCTTGAAACAAATAAAAATGGAGAAAAGTTAAGAAAGGGGTAGCTTTTAAGAAAATGGACAGCAAGAAATTGAGAAATGGGATTTTTGTGAGATGGAAATAAAAAGTTGAGAACTGCTATTGACCAGGCCTACTGCCTGGACAGTGTGGCCAGTGCTAGACATTGGGAGGCAGGAGCTGGGCAGAGCCGTAAAGACTCTGCATCTGGAGAAACTGAGGCAGCTCAGGCTCTCAGGATGGAGGAAGCTTCATCTCAAGACAAGGATGGTGAAAGTCTCTAAAGTTTCCAGCTGACTATCTATCAGCACCTATGTATAAAGAAATACCTGATAAAGGTGACCTCAATCTTTACGAAATGACAGGTTAGCCAATATATCACTTAAAAATATTTTTAAAAAGGAACAACTCCCAAAATCACAGGACCAAGACCCTTCCTGTTCCAACCAGCCTAACTGGAAAATTTCATGAAACACGGGCTTTAGATAAAGCCCACAGCGGAAGCTCGTCTCAGGAAGGGATAATTAGCTCTCACCTGAGAATTATTCCATTCCGGTCTACTAAATCTTCAAAGTAAAATACAAGCTACTATTTAAGAGAGATTTCAAAAGTAAGAATCAAATGGTACCCAAGTAATTTTAAGTGTGTCTCAGAAGAAAGGTGTGCAGGATGTTATTACATTAGGGATACAAACACAACTAGTACCGAATAAAGGAGAAAAATTGACAATATCCAGTATCCCATGGAAAAAAAGTTGCATAAGGCATAATTAATGGACAGAAATCAATTGTTTGTCTCTATACTGGGTGGAGTATTCACAACTTAATTGAAAGCAGGTACATTTTTACCATATCAAACACTTAGCAGCAAATTGAACTAAGGTTATGAAAGGCCCAAGAGTAGAAAACCAAAAAAGAATTGCCAAGACACACAGCATCAGAAAGATGCTATGTATACCAAAAAAAAAAAAAAAAAATAGGAGAAAACTAGCCAGGTGTTGTGGTGGGCACCTGTAGTCTCAGCTCCTCGGGAAGCTGAGGCAGGAGGATGTCTTGAGTCTAGGAGTTAGAGGTTGCCGTGAGCTGTGATGATGCCACTGCAGGCTCTTTGGGTGGAAGTTAACAAACTTTATATGAAAAGCATACAGACATGCTAAGGTCCCCAACTGCTCAAAAAATTTGGAATAACAACAAAGGTGGAGAACACACTTTACTTGATTTCAACACTTATTTTTTTTTGCATGCATGTGTTTTTATTTTTATTTATTTTTTATTGTTTCAGGTGCATTGAGGGTACAAAGAATTATGTTACGGTGTTTGCATTTGTTAGGTGAAATCCCTCTTATAGTTGTGTCCACCCCAAGAGATATGCCAGACACGGTAACCCCCCATTGGATCCTGCAACCCTGAGCATCTACCAAGAACAAAAAAAATCCTTTTATCATAAGGACACTTGCACTAGACTGTTTATCGCAGCTCCATTTACAATGGCCAAATGTGGAAACAGCCTAAATGCCCACCAACCCAGGAGTGGATTAACAAGCTGTGCTATATGTTTACCAGGGAATACTATTCAGCCATTAAAAAGATGGAGACTTTACATCTTTTGTATTAACCTGGGTGGAGGTGGAGCACATTCTTCTTAGTAAAGCATCCCAAGAATGGAGACGCAAGCATCAAATGCCCTCAATTGTAATAGGAAGGCAGTAGATGATCTAATACACACCCCACATGAGACAAAAACTCAGGTCAATTCAAGACGGGGTCGGGGGAATGAGGAACCAACGCTTACACCTTAAAACAACATAGACACAGAAATTACTGGAACAAAATATCCGGTTGATAGAGAGACACACGCACACACGTACAGACAACGGATTTCTGGAAAAAGTTTCAAAGAAAAGTCAGTGGACAAAGGGCAGTGTTTTAAACGCAGGATGCTGAAGCCATCTGATATGTATGAAAAGAAAACAAACGCACACAAATCTTCACCCAGGACCCTGCTCACTGACTGATTCTTTTTGAAGCAGCTTCCCCTGCCGGGCTGAGAGGTTGTCGGGAAGCTGCTGGTGGGGGGAGCTCTTTTCCCTCCAGTTTGTTCCTGGCTAGTTGTGCTTTCCATTTTCCTCCATGATTCCAATCTCATCCAGGTGTAGTTTGGTGCTGGTTCCACACCTGAGGATTTTGCAGACAGGTGCGGGGCAGACTGCTTCAACATGAGGGTGACCTATCCTCCTCCTATTCATTCTCGCCCTGGCTTGCACCTCAAAGACGCAGCTGATGTTTTCCCACTGCACAAAGCAGGCTGAGGCTCCTCTTCACAGCCAAAGAAGATTTGGGTGACCTGAGCCACACGGCAGACACAGCATTGCTTGGAGCACAGCTGGGCTCAGAGCAGGGTTTGGCGCATTGCTGGGGCTGGCTGGGGCAGACACAGGGTTGCACGCAGGCAGTGAACACCTCTCTACACTTCCTGCACAGGCTGTAGACACAACCATTCAGACAGATGCATTCGTGGGGCAGATTTGCACCAATGCATACCTCCTGGCGCTTGTGTGAGCAGGTGAGATGATGTTTGCAGGGCTGCAGACAGAGCTCCCCCACTGCCCTTCAAAGTAGCTTTTGCAGGAGCCCAGGCAATGCCCCCGTAATCCATGATGTGCACACTGGGGAGTGCATTTGGCCGGCAAATCATTCCTGACATCTTATGCTTTACCACACTTTACCCATTAGCTGTGCCCCCACGTGAGTTTTGCAGTGACCATTCCTCAACACAACTGCACCCGGTCGTCACCACCTGAGAGGCTGCAATTGTGTGGAGTGTGAGCTTCATAAAATGTGACTGATTCTAATTGCCAGGCCCTAAGTTGCAAACTAAATCTCATTCAGATAAATAGAGGCCCAGAGGTCACCTGTAAACTCAGCATGAATAGGAAAAATGGGAAATTGTAGCTGAATGCACCATTATTTACAAAACAGCCATTACAAAATTTTACAAAGAGGTGGCCTATTGGGGGGTGGTGCCTGTGGCTCAAAGGAATAGGGCGCTGGCCCCGTATGCTGGAGGTGGCAGGTTCAAATAGCGAATATTTTGTCAATATTTTGTAAAATTTTGCAATAAAGATTTTGTAAAGAAAGGTATACTTAGCTACATTGTCCCAAGGTATGGTGACTTTATGGGTGATTTTTGGGATGCCCTGTAAAAGAGGTGTAAGGGAATTAAATGAAACCTAGGGCTAGTACAATATTACTGAGATATGATGTTAAACTCACGCACTGCTAAAAATAAATAGAACTTAAAAATTAAAGTTATGGGCTTTGTAAAAGACACCATAAAGAAAATGAATGGGTAAAGGACATATGGAGAGAAAATGTACACGTGTGTTGCAAGGAAATTGTAATCAGGAACCAGAAGACTCTCACAAATGATTAATAAAAAATATGCAAAAGAATTTTAAAAATAAGAACAGGCAAGGATTTTAGTAGGTACTGAACCAGGGAAGATGAACAACCATGTGAAAATATCCTCCGTTTATGAGTCATCAAAAGAATGTGATTCCAGGGCTGCACCTGTGGCTCAAAGGAGTAGGGCACTGGCCCCATATGCGGGAGGTGGTGGGTTCAAACCCAGCCCCAGCCAAAAAAAAAAAAAAAAAATGTGATTACACAATGTCCTGTCTCCTTCCTTATTTCCAAGGAGATAAGGTGTTGCATTATAAGAAGATGCTTAATTTTTTTTTTTCCTAACAGGCTCGACTTGGTAAATAAGAGAGGAATAGTTTTCCAGGAAAACTGAAGGAGTGAAAGTGAATTGAGGAAATAAATGTTGATTTTAGTTCATTCTAAAATGGCGTTGACACATCTTTAAGAAACCAACCCAAGTAACCGCAGATGATCTGTAGCAGTCTATTGATTTCCAGATGACTGATATTTATTTGCAATTCATGAGAAATCGCCATTGAGAGCTAAAAGGTAGCTCCACTTTTTTTTTTTTTTTTTTTTCTGTGAAATGTGATACTTTCTCTTGAACGCCAAGTCCATGGAACACGCAAATTAAGTTAGTTCTGAAATTAGAACCTGGAAACCAATAAGCAGTCTATTGGCTGCCCTGGCACCCTGGCTTATAAAGGTTTAATAAATGCCTTGGAGGGCTCGCTTAATAATACTTTATTGAGTTTTAAGGAAAAAAGATAGCCGTCATTTTTTTTAAACTCTGTTTTAAATTGGTGAATACAGAAATAGTGAAACATACAGAATGATAATGCAACCACATTCAACTTATCTCCCACAAAAAGGTCATCTGCTGAGCACATTTGCTGGATTCAAATGAAGTCTCTAGATACACACAGGATGGATATTTCAAAATTGACTATGAAAGAAAAAAACAAACAGTAACCGTTCTCGGATAAAGAAAATCACCATCTTAATTCATTCAACTGTACTCATATGTATGTTTTATAAATCGTGGTTATTCCTTAAATGCCCCACTCGATGCTGGTTGGAAAATGTATTTAAAAATGAGTATTTTTACATTGGGAATTAGCTCACAGTATCGAAAGATCAATGCTGTGCCTTTTAGATGGAAGCAGAATTTGTTCTTTTATTTCTGTTATCTGTAAGAGGAGCGTTGTACAATAGGACGCACAGGAATGACGGAGATACTCTGTGTTTGAGCTACGTGGCATGCTAACCCCATGAATAACTAGAGTGTAGGTAGTGCCTACAAAGAGCTGGGCTTTTCCTTTTGTTTAACTTAATTTAATTTAATTGATTAAAGCAATTAACCACATGTGGCAAGTGGCCACCGTGTTGGCAAAGGCAGGTCGGAGGTTTGCACCTGTATTAACGTAACCTCAGAGCTCATTGGAAACACAGATTCTGTGCACTTCACCCCCGAAAAATCGAGGTGGTGTTTCTATTCTAATAAGATCCCCAGGTGATTCATAGGAATGTTAAACTCAGAGATGCACTCACCTAGGAATCAGGGGGAAAGCAAGTTGTAAGGATCCATTTTTCTGTTAAAAAAGAACTAGTGAAGAGGTGAGTTCTGTGCATAAAATGTACAAAATCACATGCAAAGAAACGGCTTAAAGACTCTTTAAAAACATCCCTATTGGGGGGTGGTGCCTGTGGCTCAAAGGAATAGGGCGCTGGCCCCATATGCTGGAGGTGGCGGGTTCAAATCCAGCCCTGAAAAAAAAAAAATCCCTATGGGCTTCAGTATTTATTGCAAAAGTTCTGCATACACATTGGATTGTTGTGAGAATTATATGTGCATTTTGGATTTTTCTTTCTATCGCCTTGGTCATAACTTTGAAAATCACTTGTGTTCCATCCCAAGCATGGCGTTTGGGGGCAGAACATGGTCTTTTATTATTATTAAATATTTTAAGAAATCTTTTTCAGACTTTGATGAGACAATGATTAACTTTTCTGTGATGTGAGACCCTGGATGTTGTCAGAGAATAAAAGAATACATTATGACATTTGTTTCTCACTAATACGATATTTGTGCTTTGGTGTTCTGGTTTTTGCCTAAAAATCTACGTTGTCTCAAATGATCTTGTTTAAAGCAAACCTAAGTATTGATCAATGAAGTTACTGGCTTAGGCAGACACCCTTATGAATGTGTTCCACAGTGTCCAGGGAACAAGATGTCTCCACTGTAATTCCTGTGCTGGGTGGGAAGGAGTTAGTCCCTCAATAACCACCTCAACTCACATAACCTCTTTCAAAGAAAAAGCAAAACATGGCTTGACGCCTGTAGCTCAGCGGCTAGGGAGCCAGTCACATGCACTGGAGCTGACAAGTTCAAATCTGGCCAGGGCCTGCCAAACAATGACAACTACAACCAAAAAATAGCCGGGCATTGTGGTGGGCGCCTGTAGTCCCAGCTACTTGGGAGGCTGAGGCAGGAGAATCACTTAAGCCCAAGAGTTTGAGGTTGCTGTGAGCTGTGAAGCCACGGCACTTTACCCAGGGCAACCTTGAGACTGTTTCAAAAAAAAAAAAAAGCAGTGTGTATCCACACCTTTCTGGGCGGTGGAATGGAATTTAACATATTTACATGTCAATGTCTTACGTATCAGGCAATGTGCCCTTATACGAATCTAGAAAAAGGAAAATTAGATTTCCTTTCATTTCCATTATTATGATTATTTTCCCTCCATAGAATCATTTTGTATCTGGACTGCTGTACACTGGATAGAATCAAAGGCAAAGTATTTTAGGATATATGTACAGAATCAAGACAGTTCATTTTTAATAATCTGTCATTAAATAAACATAAAGAGGGGTAGCTGAGATTTATTCTCTCACAGTGCTGGAATGTAGAAGCATGAAGTCAATGTGTTGGAGGGGCTGCATTTACTCTGAAAACATGGACTGACTCTGTCCTGTGCGGCCCGCCTGCCTCCTGCTGGGGTCCTGCAGTCTTTGATATTATTTGGTTTACATGCACATTAGTCCAACTTCATCATTCCATGTCCTTTTCTGTTCACCTGCACTCTCATAACACATTGAAAGACCCCATTTCCAAACAGAGTCACAGTCACTGTCACCAAGATGAACTATGCCAAGACACCTTTTGGGGAGGGAATGTGGGGGGGTGCAGGCGGGAACAATTTCACCCACAACAGACAAAGTTTAAAAAAGTAGCTTTAGCGATAGCAAGAAAGAGATAGATCGTTCACACTAGGCCATGTGATTTTTTTTTTTTTCACGTAGTAAGAAGGTAGAAAGTTATATCCTCATTGGAGGGACTGTAGAAAATGTCAGAAATCCGGAATAAATAACATCCCACAAGCAAAAACAAAGGGAACAGTATTCTTGGTGCTTTGATGGCAAAATGTCTTCAAGTGATATTTTGAATTATTGTACTAAAATATTTAAAATAGCCTTGGTTTCTCTTCCTCATACTTCTCTCCAGGTTTCTTTCCCCCTTATCATATCGGGTCTGGCAATTAAGTTCACAAGTTCGTCCTAGAAAAAGTGCTACCCACCACATGGCAGAATCTCACTACCGTCACCTTCGAGGCACTTCCCCTGGGGAGTTACGCACCATCGCTACTGCGAAGTCCACCCTTCAAAGCAATTTTGGAACTCTTTTTTCTGGAATGGCCATCAGCGCTGTCATTGCAAAAGGTCTGACAATTAACTTCACGCACTTACATTGGCACCACAAACAACTCACAAGGTTTCATCACTTCAGTATATGAGGATCTCCCAGCTGTGTTTGTGTTGATGTCGCTGGTGTCTTGCTGACTGGCATTCTTTATTGTTCTTGTCTGCGTTTGTGTGCCATACAATGACAGGTCTGGTGGCCAGTGCAGGAAATGAGTTCCAAAATTGCTCTGAACGGTGGACTACGCACTTGCCTCAGTGCAGAGCTTCCCAAGGGGAATACTTTGAAGGTGACCATAGGGATATTCAGCAATGAGGTCTGTAGCCCTTGTTCTAGGATGAGTTTACAAACTTAATTGTCAGACCTCATACAAGGTTGAGAGCCAGGGTTCCCTAAACATGAGAGAGGTGCCTACACCATCATTTGCATTTGATGCTGAACAAACAGAAGCCAACATCTGTTAGGATTTAAATAACTCATCAATAAAGACCAGGAATGATGTTTCCCTGCGTGAGGACATCCACAGGACTGACTGTGTTGAATCAGGCAGAAATGTTCGGTGTTCCCCAGGGCACTCAGGAAGATGGTAAGTTCTGGCCTCTGAGCCCCATAGAGCACACACAGTCAATTAGACTCAGCTCAGGTGGGTGTGTACATTTGTTTACTTAAAAAACTGTGAAAACCTTTACAGAAAGAAAGAGAGGCTCAGTCAGTCGTGAAACATATTAAAAGTGCAAAGTGATTTTCCTGCCAACATACAAGACTCTCTCTCAGGTTGGAGCCATGTAAATCAATATTGAATATCGTAACAACTTAAAAGACCTTGTGTCAAGAGAAACATGGGACTGCTATTTTCACATGTTTGGAGATGTAATTTACAGAGTCTGAAGTCTATCTCAAGTGAATATCACCAGGCTGTTGTGGTTGAAGAGCTGAAGGTGGACATTAAAGAGGGGAAACAGAGAAATACAAGAGTTTTTCAGTAATAGAAATTAACTTCTGACTCGGCACCCATAACACAGTGGTTATGGTGCCAGCCACATACACTGAGGGTGGCGGGTTTGAACCCTGTCTGAGCCAGCTAAAAACAACGACAACTGCAACAAAAAATAGCCGAGCATTGTAGTGGGCACCTGTAGTCCCAGTTACTTGGGAGGCTGAGGCAAGAGAATCGCTTAAGCCCAAGAGTTTCAGGTTGCTGTGAGCTGTGATGCCACAGCACTCTACCGAGGGCAACATAGTGAGACTCTGTTTCAACAACAACAACAACAAAGAAAATGAATTAACTTGAACACCCAAAATGTGTGCTACCAAGCCAGAGAATTTCATTTAGATATCACCAGTCTGCAGTGATAAAAAAACATGTTTTAACAAATGAGCAGAAGGGTAAGAAGATTTTATTTAAAGATGTGTGCATGAACCTAGTGAAGAAAAGTGCATGCTTTTATTGTTTATCACAGCTCAATTCATAATTGTCAAGTCACGGAAGAAGTCCAAGTGCCCATCGACCCATGAATGGATTAATAAATTGTGGTATATGTACGCCATGGAATATTATGCAGCCTAAAAAGGATGGAGACTTTACCTCTTTTATGTTTACATGGATGGAGTTGGAACATATTCTTCTTAGTAAAGTATCTCAAGAATGGAAGCAAAAGTATCCAATGTTCTCAGTACTATTATGAAACCAATATATAATCACCTACATTTTCATATGAAAGATAAAACACAACTATAGCCCAGGATGAAGGAGGGACAAGGAGGGGGATGGGAGGGGGGGGGAGGCTGGATGGAGGGACCTCACCTATGGTACATATCACAAGGGCAAGGGTGAATGTCAAATCTATTAACAGAGAGTATAAATGTCTTAACACAATAATTAAGTAAAAAGCGTGAAGGCAATGCTGACTGGTTTGATGTTCGCATTCCAAATTGTATATAAAATCAACACATTCTACCCCATAATTGCATTGATGTATACATGATTTATGTATTTATGACTTAATAAAAAAAAGGAAAAAAAAAGTGGACAGGAGAGGAATACTGTGTTAGTACACGGTCTATCTGAAGGTTCACTTTTTCCCCAGGTTTATGTTGTGCTGTGCCCTCAATATGCCTGTTACACTGATTTTTTAATTTCAGATGAATATGAAGGTACAAATGTTTAGGTTACTTCATTTTCATTTCTAAGCTAAAGTTCAAGTTGTGGCTGAGCCCTTCAGGGGGCGGTGCTGGACACCCTCAGCGTCTGCACATCAGGTGCGACCCTGCCAATCGCCCTCCCTCCTTCTCCCCTGTCCCTCTTCTCCCCTCCCTCCCCCTAGAATATACTTGTGTTTTTCTTTCCGTAAGGGTGTGTAGTTGTTTATTTATTGGTTTCATGTGAGAATTGAGTACCTTGGATACTTTTTTGTTTCCCGTTCTTGTGATCCTTTACTAAGAAAAATGTGTTACAACTCCACTCAAGTAGACACAAAAAATGTAAAGTCTCCATCTTTTCCTTATGGCTGAATATTATACAAATACCACACTTTGTTAATCCATTCCTGGTTAATGGGTATTGGGTTGCTCCTACCTATTGGTGATTATGAGTTGAGGTGTGATGAACATTCTAGTGCAATTGTGCTCGTGTTAAAATGATTTTTGTTTGTTTGTTTCTGAGTAGATACCTAGTAATGGGATTGTGGGTTCAAATGAAAGGTCTACTTTTAGTTTTTTAAACATTCTCCATACTTCTTTCTATAGAGGTTGCTTTAGTTTGCATCCTTACCAATAGTGTAAAAGTGTTCTCCTCTCTTCACACCCACGCCAGCATCTGAAGCTTCCGGACTTTGAGCTGTGGGCCATTCTCACTGGGTTGGGTGAAATCTCAGAGCGATAGAGAAGTTTCTATTCAATTCTCTTGCCCACTTAGAAATGGGGTTGGTGACTTACTTTAAATATAATTGCTACCAGTCAGTAAGAACTCTATAATGCATACACTGTGAAACATGTCGTAAAATAAAGTTATATTCTTCAGCACAACAGTGTATAGAATCTGAATTGCTGTCCCATCTGGACAGCTTTTTTCCTTCACTGAGAATTCAAGTACATTTTTTGAACATGTGATTGAAATATCTGAAATAGGATATTGACATGACCCAAGCCCATTAATAGCAGAATTCAACAGCATTGAGACAATTATCTCACCCCAACCCAAGCTGATCTCTTGAATATCCTAATACCATACAAGTCTAACACTACATCAACAAGATGAGAAACCATTGCCACAGGATTTATCCAGAATGATAAAATAGCACATTGTTATCCTTCTATTTATGTAAGTTTTTTTTTTTTTTTTTTTTTTTTTTTTTTTTTGCAGTTTTTGGCTGGCTGGGGCTGAGTTTGAACCCGCCACCTCCAGCGTATGGGACCCGCGCCCTACTCCGTTGAGCCACAGGCGCCACCCTGTATGAATTTTTATTTAGCTATTAAACCCTCTCCAAGTTCTCTAGAAATGTACAGGAAAAAGAGATTGCCAGAAAATAGCATATTGTTGATCAACTAAAATGAATAGTACGACTTCTCTAATATTTCCAGTGAATTTTATGAATAAGTTACCAATTACATTTTTTAAAAATGCAATCAGTAAAATAATCTGTGAAAAAAGGAAATATAAAACAAAGCTATTGTTGCTGAGTTTGTTTCATATTAGAATTGAGTACATTGGATACTTTTTGTTCCCCATTCTTGTGATACTTTACTAAGAACAATGTGATAGGTTACTAAGAAAAATGTGTTTCAACTCCATCCAGGTGAACATAAAAAATGTAAAGTTGAAAATAAAAATATGATGTTCATGGACACAGAGACAATTATACTGAAGAATAACTCACATTTTATTTGATGTGACAATTGCTATCTGGCCAATAAAGAATGTATTGTTATGAAATGGTTGTATGTATGGGTTTTAAGAATGTGGGTTAATTATTTCAGACATAGTTGACTGATGGGGAAGTCCTCTGAGGTATTAACTAAAAGCCATAGGTACCTGTTTCATGGGAAAAAGCAGGAAAAAATATAAATTAATTATCTCATCATTTCTAATTGCTTTGAAGCATAAAGAAAGTGAAGAAATCTGGCGTTCTTAAAAAGGCAATTAGAGGGGGGCACCTGTGGCTCAATGGAGTAGGGTGCCAGCCCCATATGCGGGAGGTGGCGGGTTCGAAACCAGCCCCAGCCAAAAACTGCAAAAAAAAAGGCAATTGGATGGAGAGTCCTTGATTTACTACAAAAGTGAAAGGATTGTTTAGTACTTATGTCTTACTCCCCACACAGCTGATTAAATTCTTCTAAATTGTTGCTTACGTCTGATCCTCACCAACCTTTTCTCGTTTCCTCCAGCAATGACGTTTCAGGGCCGTCTTTGTAATGAAAAGGACTTTTCTCTCCTTGCGCTTAAAAGCCAGGTCCTCAGCACAACCATCCCAGGAGTCACAGATTTGTCCTCATGTCCAGCAAGAAAACAAACTCAGAACTGATAGCTTTGTTTCCTATTTCCCTTTTTCACAGACTATTTTAATAACTGCATTTTTAAAAATGTAATTGGTAATGTATTCATAAAATTCAGTGGAAATACTGGAGAAGTTGTACCATTCTTGTTTTTTTTTTAATGAATGAGTGTCTCAGATGACTTGCAGCCCCAAGGACCATTTGTGTTATTTCTTCTGAATTCAGCACAGAAACAGACACAGACATTCTCCCCCATTCTCTCCCTCTGTCTCTCTCTCTCCATCTCTCTCTGTTCTCTTTCCCCCTCAATCTCTCCATCTCTCTCTTTGTAGCCCTCTCTCCGGCATTCTCTCTCTCTCTTTCTCTCACAAATACACACATACACACAGACAGAAGGGGGTTAGAGAGAGATGGAAACAAAGTCCAGTGAAGTCACTGTTTCTTGTTTGAGACTACTTGAAAAAATTCAGCATTCCTGTGACCTACGCATGTATGAACATAAATATTCCCCGATGAAGAGCTCTGTTACTGTAAAGCATATTCACATTATTTTCCCCAAGACCATCTAATTTTTTCCCCTTATAGCACATTTATAGTGCTATATTACATTATTTTTATATTTTTTATTTATATTCTTTTTTATTTTATTTATATTATTTATATTTATATATTATTTTTATATCATTTTATTTACATTATTTTTCTATTGGCACCACATAATTTTATGACACTATGATATAAAATTGTTGTTGACATTTTTGCTCCAATGAGTCATCCTCTATTAAAGTATTAAAAAACAAAATTTCGACGATGACTAATAGTTGCTGTTTAATTAAAGCAAGTTTTTTTTTTGTATTAGCACAACATTACTATTAGTAAATTTGATAAAATTTAGTAAATGTGATATAAATGTGGTAGTGATATAAATTGATATAAATCTAATCTTCAATCCAGACTGGAGAGAAATGAAAATAGCCACAGAAGGGTTAGTTCACGTCTGCTAATGCCATCTTTGTTCAACACCAAAGCTAAGTTTTCATTCGTGTCATCGTGGTTAGAAAGGATGAAATGATCATAAAAGTATTAGGAAAGTTCTCAGCCCAGTTGTGTTCTAAGTAGCTATTTTGGTATTGTGTGAATGGGAGTCACTGTCCAAGAGAAATGCCAACTTTCTCGTCCCTGATGGGGCAAGATCCAGTCATCCCACTGGGCCCAACATCCTTCGGAAGGCCATGGCATCATCCTGAAGAGGTGGTTATACTAACATGAGGTCCCTCGGGTGGGCTTAGTTGCATCCTGTTGGTTTCCTTACAAAAAGAGGTTAGGACACAGTCTGTCACCAAGAGATGACATCACCTCCTTAAAGACATTATCTGTAAGACTTTGGGGCTTCAGCATACGAGCTTTGGGGGGGACACAAAACACAACTCTTACTATAGCACAATCGTGTTTAATTTTTTTCAAACTTTGAACATGAGAGTACTGATGATTAGGTGACACTGTTTGCATTTGTTACGTAAAGTCCAAGTGGTAGTTGGGCCTTTCACCCAGGGAGCGTGGTGTGTACCCTGACAACGCACCTGTGATGTGAAATCTCACCAACGCCCCTCCTCTTCCCCCCCACTTTAGTTTAATTGTGTTTTTCTCTCCCATGAGCCTGTAGTTGTTCATCTATTAGCTTCATATTAATGCTGATTGTCTTGGATACTTGCTTTTTCATTCATTCTAAAGAGAATGTTCTCCACTTACATCCAGGTAAATACAAAAGACATAAAGTCTCCATTTTTATGGCTGAATAGTACTCCATGGTATAGTGTAACGCAATTTATTAATCCATTCCTGGGTGGATGGATCTTGGCAATGATGAATTGAGCTGCGATGAACATTCCAGTACAAATGCCCTTGTGGTAAAATGGTTCTTTTCTTCTAAGCAGATATGTAGTAATGGGATTGTGGGATCAGATTCAGATAGAAGGTGTGCATTTCACTTTGGGAGGAATTCTCCATACTTCTTGCCATAGAGGCTGTATTACTTTGCAGTCCCACCAGCAGTGTAAAAGTGTTCCCTTCTCTCCACATCCACACCAGCCTCTGCAGGCTTGGGACTTAGTCAAGTGGGCTGTTACAACATCGATGTTACAAGATATCTGAAAGGAATCGAGAGAAGAGAACGGCAAACAATCCCATCTATCCCTGGGGAAGAGACACAAACAGGATCGTCTCTGAAGGAGACAGATGAGGGTAACAAACACATGAAAAAAATTAGCTGATTGCTGCTAATCTTCAGAGAAAGGAAAGTCAGGTTTCACATTTTCATTGGAGCTTTGAGTGGGGTGTCAGCCACATGCTGAGTCCCTGTTATAGGAAAGATACTGGGGACGATGCTGGTCCAGAAGCAGAGGTGACTGGCACATGTCCTGCTGCTCAGGGGGCCTCATGTCTAGGCAGGAAAACAGCTGTGCCCCTCACAGCCAAGATGTTACTAAAGGGACTTGTGGACAACTCCTTCTAACTCATAAAACTATATTTTGCAGGATTCTCAGGGGACTCGGAGCAAGCCTCCTAATGAATACGAAGTTTAGAAAACATGAAACTTTGACAGCAATTAGTATCTACTATAGAAAATAATCAATCTTGAAATCTAAATGGCGGCTATATATATATATATTCATGTTAAGGAGAAAAGTAATCCTGATACAGGCTACAACATGAATAAAGACTTAGTGCAACGGAGCCAGGCACAAAAGGACAAATTGTGTCTTCTGCTGGAGCGAGTTCATAGAGATATGAAGTGCGGGGGAGGGGGTGGGGTGTCGCAAGGGTTGAGGGGAGGCATGGGGGTTTAGGGCTGAATGGAGATGGTGCTTTCATTTGGAAAGATGAAAAAAATTTTGGGAGATGGTTACACAAAAATGGGAACATGCTAATGGCTCAGAACTGCTCACTCAGAAACAGCTAAAATGCTACATTTTACATTACGTCTATTTTGCCCTAATAAAATAATAACAACACTCCAAAGGACATGAGTGTCACCGACATGTAAAAAAAAAAAAAATTCAAATGTCTAGCTAATGTATTTTATCAGGTTTGATGAAATCGCATCAACAATTCACCCTTCCGCGAGAGCGTATTTAATGCCCTTACAGGTTCCATCTCAGACGCAGGCAACCCAAAAGGAACAGGGTACCTTATTGCTTATTCAGTGCTGTCAAATAATTTAAATGTACAACAGTTTGTAAGTTGACATTTATTTTTATTTATTTATTTATTTATCTATTTTGAGACAGAGTCTCAAATTGTCACCCTAGGTTGAGTGCCGTGGCATCAGGGCTCACAGCAACCTCCAACTCCTGGGCTTAAGCAATTCTCTTGCTTCAGCCTCGCAAGTAGCTGGGACTACAGGCACCTGCTACAACATCTGGCTATTTTTTGGTTGTAGTTGTCATTGTTGTTTGGCAGGCCCAGGCTGGATTCAAACCCACCAGCTATAGTGTAAGTCTGTAGGAATAGCTTTACTACAAGAGTATAACCCACCTCAGACTTTTGCTTTTTCATTCTTATGATACTTTACTAAAGAGAGAGAAGCGTATATTAGGGGAATCAAGAAGAAATCACCTGTAAATTGTAGGTCCCTCGTAGCTGACAAAGTTGTCTGGGACCCGTCCATGTAGAGCTCTTTCTAACATCCTCCTCAACCATGTGCATGAGAAATAAAACTCTTGCCCATGCATATAAAAATAAATCATCTGCAGATTGATGTAAGTGAAATCAAGTTGTCTCAAATGATTTCAACATGAGTAATTCCTATCAGAAGGTCAAGTTCCTATTTCTCGTCACTTGATTAAAGCTTTAGGTACAAGACTTACCCACCTGCCTGCAGTGTGTCCCTGAGTTATGTAGGAATGTGATATGTCGTTCCTGGGCTTATGATAGTTAGATAATTGTCACAGTTTTATTCAACTAAAGGTTATTTTAGAGAATGGCTTTTACAAAAAACTCCACTTTGTATATTTGCATTTAAAGCAGAAGTCAAAAGAGTGTAGGGAAATCATTCATTTCTCATTAAGAAAAAAATACATATACGTATATGTATTTTTATATGTGTGTACATTTATTTATATATGTGCATATATTTATATATACGTATATAAAATAATCTGAGCTTTTTCAGTGGTACAATTTAGTCGAGGCAGAACCAAAGTGCCCTTTATAATGAAATAAAAAACTATTCTGCTTGAGTTTTTAAGGGAAGCCTAGATATCACTGTAGTAATACCACCTTTCATCTTTTTAATGCTGTAGGATTTACATAGCATATTCCCCATGCATTTTTCTCTTTTTATTCTTGCATTAAAAAACAACAACAACAAAAACAACCTGGAGAAAAGGATAGGCTTTATTAGTTCCATTTTACAGAGGAGAAAACGTGGTATCAGATCACAAGATGACTAGTCCAATATCTTCCAGCCAGGAAACAATATATACAACTGGAGCCCAAGTTTTTCTGAAAAACAGTTACATTTCTTAATATCCTCTGGCCCTGAGAATATGATAAACCCTAAAGCGTATCCCTCATTTTTTATTGAGGTTATAGTCAGAAGGCCTGTATTTGAACTGATCTGTCTCTTACTGCAGGTAGATTCCCAGTGGTGATAGTTCATAAGCTTTGTATGGCTGCCTTGCACCTATTAGAATGGTGTGTGTGCAGGACTAGGTCCTGCCAAACAAAAGAAGGATATGCTGGGTGGATTGCCTGAGCTCACAGGTTCGAGAGCAGCCTGAGCCAGTGCGAGACATCATCTCTAAAAATAGCTGGGTATTGGGGTGGGCTCCTGGAGTCCCAGTTACTTGGGAGGCTGAGGCAAGAGAATCGCTTAAGCCCAAGAGTTTGAGGTTGCTGTGAGCTGTGATGTTACAGCACTCTACCAAGGGCGACATAGTGAGACTAAGTCTCAAAAAATAAATAAATAAATAAATAAATAAGGATATGCTTCCTGGAATTATCACTGAAGAGAGAAAGATGTCCTGGTTCATGGATTTTCCCCATCTCCCAAAACATACATTTCTCTGGGATCTCCCAAGACCTATAGATGTGTGATCTCCCAAGACCTATAAACGGTTGTAATTAAAATTCACAACAGTACGAGAGAGTCCCACTCCCTGAAATGGGCTAGGAGGAAACTTGTGCTCTTAAGACGGAGGGGGGGTTACTTTTGTAGGACTTTTCATTGATTGATTGATTGGTTTTTATTTATTTATTTATTTATTTTTAAGAGAGAGTCTCGCAGAGTGCCGTGGCGTCATCATAGCTCACAGCAACCTCAAACTCCTGGGCTGAAGACATCCTCTTGTCCCTGTCTCCCAAGTATCTGGGCCTACAGGTACTCCACCACAACAGCCAGCTAGTTTTTTTATTGTTTAGTGGAGACAGGGGGTCTTGCTCTTGCTCAGGCTGGTCTTGAACTGCTGAGCTGGAAATGCACGTGCCTTGGCCTCCCAGAGTGCTGGGATTACAGGCGTGAGCCCACCATGCCTGGCCTGTATGACTTCTTAAAGCAGAAAGGACAGACAAGTTGTAATATTGCAGGGACTTGAGAAGCTGTTACGATTTTATTATTATTATTATTTCAAGATATTAACGCAGCACAAGTGTTTTTGGTTCCACGGATCACTTTGGCAATGCTTGAATCATAGCTATAAGTGTGGCCATCACTTATTAGGGGATTAATAAAATGTGTTAGATCACATTTTATCAGCCACAGAAAGGATGAATTAATTCCTTTTGCAACACTTTGGATGGAACTGGAGACAATTCTCCTAAGCAAAGTATATAAAGAAAAAAATATAAGTACTAGCTGTACTTAATATTGTTAAATTGGACCTGAGCAATGAGCTCATGTGTGCAGAGTGAAGGAAAACTCAGTGGGAAACAAGAACAGGGGGGCGGGAGGGGAGTGGGGGTGTGAAAACATGCCCAAATTGTAACTATTATCCCCCAAGTCTTTTTTTTTTTTTTAGGGACAGTCTCACTTTGTCGCCCTCTGTAGAGTGCTGTAGCATCACAGCTCACAGCAACATCCAGCTCTTGGACTTAGGCGATTGTCTTGCTTCAGTCTCCTGAGCAGCTTATCGACCAACTCCTTTCACCACTAATGACACTCCCAAGAGTAGTCCTATCCCCCGCTTTTTCAAAGACAAATATCTCCTTTAATCAATGGGCTTCATAAACAACTGCAGAGATTTCCCAAGCCACAGACTGTCCCATAGGGCTGTGACCCTCTCCCTTTGTGAAGGTGAACCAGGAGAGCAGAATAGAAGAAATTATAGGAGACTCGTGTCTATACTTTGAAGGAGAGAGTCATACTCTTTAAAGAAAATACCCAAGAGACCTATTGGTTCCTTCTTTTCCCACTGAGTGCAGATTTCTACCAGTGCATCTATCTTGGCAGATACTCTTTTTTTTTTTTTTTTATTAAATCATAGCTGTGTACATTAGTGCAATCCTGGGGTACAATGTGCTGGTTTTATATACAATTTGAAATATTTTCATCACACTGGTTAACATACCCTTCACAGCATTTTCTTAGTTACTGTGTTAAGACATTTATATTCTACATTTAGTAAATTTCACATGTACCCTTGTATGATGCACCGTAGATGTGGTCCCACCAATCACCCTCCCTCCACTCATCCTCCCCCCTCCACTCCCCTCCCCTTCCCATTTCCCCATATTCTTGGGCTATAATTGGGTTATAACTTTCATATGAAAGCTATAACTTGGTTTCTTAGTAGAGCTGAGTACCTTGGACACTTTGTCTTCCATTCTTGAGATACTTTGCTAAGAAGAATGTGTTCCAGTTCCATCCATGTAAACATGAAAGAGGTAACATGTACATCTTTTTTAAGGCTGCATAATATTCCAGGGTGTACATATCCCACCATTTAATTTGAGACCCTGTTGCCTTCTACTCCCATGTTTCATTATGCAGTAAGTTGATGCTAGCACATCCTACCCATACAAGGGAAAGCGCTCATGTTTTTCCACATTCTGCTGCCTGGGTTAAGGGGTATTTTCACATCCCCTGTGAAGACTGTGTGTGATATTTTCAAAGATGCATGGATTCTAGCCCAAAGCACACGCAATCTTTGGAAAATGATATGCATGGGATTACATAGGTGTGGTCATCTGTTGAGCATGAGTGAAGAAGATAACCCAAGCATTATTTTTTGTTTAGAATCAAAACTCTGAAAGACCGGGCTATCCATGGGAAATCATCCAACAGTCCCTTTCCCTCTGCATGTGGTATAGAATAAAAACTGGCTGTCTTATCAGTGTGAACAAATAATTATGAGAACTCACCCCAGGAAAAGCACTACGTTCTTGGTGCCTAATATTGCTTTGAGGTGCACGCTTGAGAAGCTGTGCACTAATACCACTGCCTAGTATGCCCTCCAAAGCAATTCTGGGACTCTCTGGAATGGCCATCAGAGGTCTCATCACACGAGGCCTGACAATTAAGTCTGGGAACACATCCTTAGAAAACAGGCTACCTACCTCATTGCTAAACATGACGATGGCCACCAGACGCCCACGGTGGGCACCTTCTAAGGTGACCCTAGTGATACTCAGAGATGAGGCATGCAGCACTTTTTCTATGATGAGTTCCTGAACTTAACTGACTTCCTAAAACCTATTTCAAACTGTCTTACAACGTGATCATTTCTTACCCTTTCTCTGAGCAGTGATAGAATTAGAATGTCACTTGACTTTGTGATTCCAAGGATGAAAATTAACTGTGCAGGTATAAGATTGGGTCAGAGATGCCAAATTGTTACAGGCAGGAACACGGATGTGTCAGGTGGCTAGCATTGGGATGACCTAGGGATGCGGGCAAATACCCACCTGTCTCTCTCTTATTTCTGCGTCTACGTGCTCTTACTTTCCTCTCTTAACTTCACTGTCCTCAGTACACAGCTTTCCCTGCTACTTTCCTTAAAGTATAAACCCCACACCTACAATCCTATATCTCTAAGAAAGCTTTTTTTCTTTCCCATCTATTTTTTTATTGTTTCAGGTTCATTTGAGGGTACAAAGAATTCGGTTACAATGTTTGCATTTGTTAGGTAGAGTCCCTGTTATAATTGTATCCCACCCCCAGCAGGTGCGCCATACACCCTAATGTTGTCTCCATTAGGTGAGAGCACAGCCATCCCCCTCCCACCTCCCCTCTCCCCACTCCCTCATTCCCCTGTCCCCACGGGTGTGTATTAGATCTTCTACTGGCTTCATATGAGAATGGACTACATTGGATTCTTGCTCCTCCATTCTTGTGATACTTTACTGAGAAGAGTGTGTTCATAGGAGTAGAAGGCTTTCTCATTTGGTTGAGGGCAGACTTGGCTCTCCGAGTTCCACTCAGCATGACCTGTGGGTTTCCATGGATCAATCTGGTGCTTAAGCCCAGTAAAGACATGTGGAAAGATAATAGTGCAGAAGTTAACAAATAACAATTTTACGTTTATTTAGCAGTAACCCAATTCAGCGCATTACGCTTCCATCAACTGTCCACCTCAATCTTGGTTAGATCAGTTACATAAAAGAAACCTTAATCATAGTCCACTTAAACGTGTTATGTAAGTCACATGTTTTGTTTTGTTCTTAAAGAGGAAAAAACTTAAAGAGAGCCTGGAGAGTTTGCTTAGATCACAGAGAGGCTAAATCGTTAGAAGGATTTGAACTCAGCCACCTAGATTGCAAATTTAATTAATTTATGCTATTAGAAGAGGGGGCATTTAAATAGTGTCAGAATGAACAGGATTGGAAACATAAGGAAAACAGAAAGCATTCTAAATTGGAAAGAAAGCTCAGAGCAAAGGACAGGGAAGAATAAAGGGCAGGCTTTTTAGAGAGTGTCTAGAGTATATTAGCCAGACTTAACATAGTATCTGAGGAGGTTCTCGGCTGTTTGAATGGCGTAATAGAAATGATTTTTGGAATCAATAGCTCTGGCAACAATGCTTTGAAGGGAGCATATAAAAGAGGTCTGAGGAAGTTATTAAAAGCTGAAGGAGCTATTCAAAGGTGGATTCAGTCAGCTAACCCTTGGGTGACAAAAATCGGCTATAAATAATGATACTACAGGCGTCCAGCATGGAGAAAAATGGTCTGATATTTTAGGGACTTCAGTTGAAGGGTGAATATTGGGAATGTGTGCAGGGAATTAGGTGCAAGGAATAAAAAAAAAGTATTCCTATCAAGATTTTCTTTTATTGCTTCATTTTCTTTAAAATGCCTCAGACATACCATTGCCTTTAATGAATATGGCATTTTCTCAGAAATGAGAAAGGATTTGGAGAACAGGGTCATCCAATTTTCAGGGAACAGCACGTCATTCAAGGGAAATTGTCCTGGAATCAACTTAACATATTGTAGAGAAAGTAGACATAAAATTATAAATCTGGGGACCGATCACAGGAAATTAGCAGCAGCGTCCAACATTGGTAAGAGCAGCAGGGGAGACGGAGTGTGTATGGAGATTCAAGTCAGGAGGAGGAGGCCCGGGTCTTAAAAGGATGAGCAGGAGTCACGAATCCAACCCACACCAAGAAGCCCAGGATAGTCAGGGGCGATAACGAATCACAGCAAAACTCAAAGAGAAGAAAGACAGGGAAAAAAGACCAGAAGATTTACCCAGAGGAAGACATCATTGCTGGACTCTACTAACGCATTTTGAGCAAGTGGCGGGAAAGACTTTAGGCTACACTGCTTCAGAAAGAAAAAATTCAAAATAAAGATGTGAAATTATGCACAGTAGAGAAATACTTGGGTAGGTAAAATTGGTCTGAAATCCAAAAAACCACATAATTTCCTTAAAGCAACATCTTCCTCACGGGTGGTATTTCCAACAGGCATTTCTGGAAAATGGTTCCAGCATTGAGACATTTTCCACTAATGCCAATGTGGGTGATCACACTTTTTTCAGCACAGAGTGTTTTATACAGACAGCAATAAATAGTCAAAGGTCACAATTGTAGTAGAAATTCCTCCTGTAAGAGGGAATGTTTAACACTGAGCTTGTCCTCAAAGAAAGCTGAGACAGTGTTCTTAGCAGCAGCACCAAAAAATGTTGGCTGGTCTCAAGTCGCAGGATTTGGGTTCACAAAGTGAATCGTCAGATTCAGCAAGATCAGCCACGTCAGAGTCACCTGGAAGCTCCTGTAATTGTGTCTCTAGTTGAAAATATATACCTGTCCAAGTCAAGCGTAGACTGTCTATAGCTAGTAGAAGAAAGCGGGGGAAACCTCAGTTTCTGAAAACTGAGGTTAGGAAATGGGGGCAATAGTCAGATTAGAGGTTTTAGAAGTTCTATGAAATGGAGTTCTGTTGGCGGGAGAACTTGAACCTCTAAATAATGTTTTCAACTAAATACCCCTGCCCTTCTTGGGGAGGACAAAGTTTGGAGTTTACACTGCAAAACTGCATGTAAATCACACACTTATATCTTCTACCTGAAGTCCAGGCTATTTTCACACCGTAATGTTGGAAGTATTTGCAGTGTGGCCCTAGGACTAAGTGGGCATGAAATTTTATTTTATTTTTTTCCCCTTAATTTTTTTTTATTAAATCATAACTGTGTACATTAATGCATGTATGGGGTACAATGTGCTGATTTTATATACAATTTGGAATGCTTACATCAAACTGGTTAACACAGCCTTCACCTCACTTAATTAATTGTTGTGTTTAGACGTTTATGCTCTACTCTTAATAGATTTGACATGTACCCTTGCAATATGCACCCTGGGTGAGGTTCCACCCATCACCCTCCCTCCAACATTGTTGCAGGCAAATGTCAAGGCCATAAAGAACCACATCGAATAATTTATTTAGTTATTTTGTGCCGGAAACTAGGCTACACAGTTGATCCCTCTGGATGGAGGGAAGCTCTTAGGAAGAATTCTAGTTTAATTCATATTTTTCCAGGCAAAAACCAAAGTGTAACAACAGCAAAGAGAGAAAGAAAGCAAATGCATGGTAGGAATGAGAAAGATAGTAATAAGGATTCAAAATTCAGAAGGATTAAATAAGGATGAAAGTTTAACGGGAAATGTTAACACTGGTCGTTTGGTAAAGAGGAAATGTGTCAGAGTAACTGCATAATTTGATAATCATCAAATAAAAGTGGGGAACCAAAGATGCCTAAAATAAGAAATGATCAGATGAAATCATAACTACGGAAGGAGATTAAAGAAGCAAAACCAACTACTTTGATCCAGCCCATGTAAATTCATTCAAAATCTTAGATGAAATGGATAATGTTGCAGACCTGAATATATTATTTCTACAAGAAAAAAAAAGAAACTTAAATGAAAATAATTACATAATTCAAAAGCAACCTAATATCATTCCCTGCCTCCAATGCTCCCCCTCAAAGACAAATGTTCCAATGATTTCATAGTGTTTCTTTGAAAACAAGATTAGTTCTCTTCTATTGAAACTGATTTAGGAAAGAAAAAAATAGCTTCAAATTTTTACTGTAAAGCTAGGAAAACATTGGCAAAAATAATCCCCCCAAAAAAGACATAGCACAAAAACAACTAATAGATGAGAATATTTTTTGAAGTAGCAGATGGAATCTAATTTCTGTTTAAAGAACACTTCATTCTGATCCCTTGAGATTTATTTCAAGAAAACATGTAAATCTTAACATCAGGAAATTTATGAATGATACAAATATAACCACAATAAACATGGGTCATCACCATAAATAATGAGATTAATTCAATAAGTCAATTATTATTCTTCATTTAATGGAAAACTATAGAAGTAGATGTTTACTTTATTTATACCACATATATAATTTTTATATATACATGATGTTCAGATATAGACTGTATTTATGGATGTTCTGTAAACATATACCATATAACTTTGTATAGTGAAATTATGGTGAAATATATCTAACACATTTAATAATAAAATGTATATAGTAATGAAATTATACATAATCAAAAGGTACGTATCATAACAAATGGCATATCAGTAAGAACATTCTATTCTATTCGCTTTTTTTCTGTAGGTACTGTTAATAATACCAAACAGCTAAGAAAATGAAGGGTATACACTTTGGAAAGAAGGATGCCATTTTTATTATTTTTACAGAGTTTTCATTATATAAGCAGAGTGTCCAAGGATGTCAAGAAAATGATAGGTAATAAAAAGTCAAAAGAATGTACAGAATGGATTGTACACATTGATAAAAAATCTGTAAGAAGATATTGCGGAAGACAGAATGTAGGGCTCGGTGCCCATAGCTCAGTGGATAGGGCACCGGCCACATGCACCGAGGCAGGCTGGTTTGAACCCGGCCTGGGCCAGCCAACCGACAATAACAACTGCAACCAAAAAAATAGTCGGGCGTTGTAGCAGGCACCTGTAGTCACATCTACTTGGGAGGCTGAGGCAAGAGAATCACTTGAGCCCAAGAGTTTGAGGTTGCTGTAAGCTGTGACACCACAGCACTCTACCCAGGCTGACATAGTGAGACTCTGTCTCAAAAAAAAAAAAAAAATGGAATTTATAGTCATGATAAGACAATGTAAATTTCACCACCACTACCAACCCTGTTGAATTCACTCCAAAATGTTCTTGAGTTCAGAATTACCTTCATAGCAAAACCTGACAAAGACAGACTCTCAGGAGTCGTTTTCATTACTGTAACATTTCTAAAATTCCATACCATGTTGTGTAAAATAAGCCAGTCCAAAAAAGCAATCACAAATAGAGTGACTGACATCGTGTGAGATACCCAGGCTCAATCATATTATACAGGTAGACGGTACCATGGTTATTGTCAGGGCTGGGGAGGGAAGAATGGAGATTCATTTAATGGGAAAAGAGTTTCTGGTTTTGCAAAATGTAAAGAATTCTAGGTGAGATGCATAGTGGTAACAGTCGCTCACAATCATATTGTTCTTAACATTTCTGAATTTGTATTAAAAACCGTTGAAGTGGCAGATTTTATATAATCTGCACGCAACAGCAATTAAAAATAAAAATAAGTAGGGGCGGCGCCTGTGGCTCAGTTGGTAAGGCGCCAGCCCCATATACCGAGGGTGGCGGGTTCAAACCCAGCCCCGGCCGAACTGCAACCAAAAAATAGCCGGGCGTTGTGGCAGGCGCCTGTAGTCCCAGCTACTTGGGAGGCTGAGGCAAGAGAATCGCTTAAGTCCAGGAGTTGGAGGTTGCTGTGAGCTGTGTGATGCCACGGCACTCTACCAAGGGCCATAAACTGAGACTCTGTCTCTACCAAAAAAAAAAAAAAAATTCTTCCTTCTGGGTGGCACCTGTGGCTCAAAGGAGTAAGGCGCTGGTCCCGTATGCCGGAGGCGGTGGGTTCAAACCCAGCCCCAGCCAAATAAATAAATAAATAAATGAAAGTAAGTAAAGTGAACATTATGACACACACAAGCATCTTGTGCTTTTTTAATCAGTTCTCCTTTGAGAAGGTGGTGAACACTCTGTATTTTCTCCTGGGGGAAAAATCATGGGCAGATACACCCATAGAAATCAGGGAGGCTTCCTGCGGCTGACCCTCAAGGCCCCTTTTATTTGATGGAATAACTCTCCATTCCTTTCATCAAATAGATGGTATTGATGCCGCAACCTTTGGAAACCTAGAAGCAAATAATTCGCACATGGAAACAGTGCAGTAAAGAGATGACTAGAGAAAATGGTAGAAAAAGCAATAACCATGTGAGGAAAAGAAGAGAATCCCCTCCATACGTACAAACAGGCAGGTGTGTGTGGGACATGCAGAGAGAATTCTTCTCTAAAATGGTGGAAACGAAAATAAGGAAGCAGGTGTTTGTAGAGCTAGTCCTCGTAGTCTGAAAAGACTTAAATAGAGCTGACGCTTTTTGATGGCCAATGTCCCAAAAAAGAGAACTATTTTACTCTTGCGTTTGGGATGTTACGCAGATATTAAGACACAACACACAAGCAAATAAACACAACTAATTTGTCTAGTAATCCTCCCAGAATTCAGAACCACAAAATGGCATGAATTATTTACTCTATGCTCACACCTCTTAAGCTATCCATCTTCCCTGTTGCTTAAAGTATTCATAATAAAATGAGGCTATGAAAACATTTATCAGTGAAGATGCCAATTACAGACCCCAAGGAGTGATTGCTTCTACAGAACAGCTTCTGCTGTACCTATCCTTGATAATAAACAAAGTTGTATACGTATGAAGCTGGAATTAGCAGTTTGGGGGAAAGAAATTTACTTATAAACAGATCAAGAACATCTCTCCTGCAAGGAACTCTTTGAGAATAAAGTTGGGAGAACTCTGGACCAAAAGGTGGTAATATTCTGGGTTCTGGAATGAGCTGGGATGGTCGTAAATAAGGCTTCATGGTCATGCTCTCCCCGCCACCCCGAATAAACATATTCAGCCCTGCTCCATGTTCATTAAAAGATTGCTATAAAGAGTAAAAGAGAGAATGATGGGGGGTGGGCAACTGCCAGAAGCAGGGAAGGCACGGGGCGGGGGGGTCTCACCTAACGTGCCCATACAGAGGGTGCCCCCTGACACAGGGGGCGAGTTCACCTTGGCAGTGAGTACAACATAACCTAAAACTGTGTACCTCATATTAAATAGAAATAAAAAAAAAGAGGGCAGCGCCTGTGGCTCAAGGGGGTAGGGCGCTGGCCCCATATGCTGGAGGTGGCCGGTTCAAACCCAGCCTCGGCCAAAACTGTAAAAAAATAAAGTAAAAGAAAGAATGATGGATATTTAAACATTAACATTGAAAAAGGGAACCACCTGAATAAATGATACCTGGTACTGATTTCCCAAAAGAATCACATGCTCATAACACATGTTCAATTTAAGACAGAGATTATTTCCCTGTGTCAGAAAAGTGATGTTTTCTTTAAGAACCTGGCTCGGGGAGTAATTTTTGGTCTCTCTCTCCTTCCTTTCCCTCCCTTCCTTCCTTCCTTTCTTCCTTCCTCCTTTCTTCTCCTTCCTTCCTCCTTCCTTCCCTCTCTCCCGCCTTCCTTCCCTCTTTCCCTCCTTCCTTCCCTCTCTCCCGCCTTCCTTCCCTCTTTCCCTCCTTCCTTCCCTCTCTCCCTTCCTTCCTTTCTTCCTTCCTCCTTTCTTCTCCTTCCTTCCTCCTTCCTTCCCTCTTTCTCTCCTTCCTTCCCTCTTTCTCTCCTTCCTTCCCTCTTTCCCTCCTTCCTTCCCTCTTTCCCTCCTTCCTTCCCTCTCTCCCTTCCTTCCTTTCTTCCTTCCTCCTTTCTTCTCCTTCCTTCCTCCTTCCTTCCCTCTCTCCCGCCTTCCTTCCCTCTTTCTCTCCTTCCTTCCCTCTTTCCCTCCTTCCTTCCCTCTTTCCCTCCTTCCTTCCCTCTCTCCCTTCCTTCCTTTCTTCCTTCCTCCTTTCTTCTCCTTCCTTCCTCCTTCCTTCCCTCTCTCCCGCCTTCCTTCCCTCTTTCTCTCCTTCCTTCCCTCTTTCTCTCCTTTCTTCCCTCTTTCCCTCCTTCCTTCCCTCTCTCCCTTCCTTCCTTTCTTTCTTCCTGCTCTCCCTCTTTCCTTCCCTCTCTCCCCTTTCCTTCCTTCCTTCCTCCCTTCTTTCCTTCCCTTTCTCCCTCCCTTCTCCACTTTGTTTCTCCTGCATATTTCACTATCAGTTTTCATGCTCTCCTGGGGTCCTTTTTTCTACTTTAAAACACAAACTTTTAGCACCTATAAGTGTTCCTGTGTATGTACACATGTGTATAAGCAACAAAGACACTTTCCTCAATTTGAGAGAAATGACAATTTTTCCCATCTTTCCAACATCCTGTGGCTCAAAGGAGTAGGGCACTGGCCCCATATACCAAAAGTGGTGGGTTCAAACCCAGTCCTGGCCAAAAACTAGTAAGTCCTCATGAAGTGAAGAGTAATACAAATCAGGATAGTAAGCCACCAGCACACAGGGCTGTTTGCTGAAACAGCAGCTACCGTTGAATGAGGGCTGACTCCGTGCAAGGTGCATTGGTCAAACATCGGTACCAGAAGTTCAAGGCATGCTCCCATCACATCCTATCACCGCTTCTTGGAATCATCGGCAGTTTCCAGAACACCGCCCAGACATAAGGCTGAATCTGCTGACATTTGCATAAGGCACCATGAAATATAAATTGAACTTTCTCAGAGCACTGGGGTGTGTGCTGTTATGGGTTGCTGTCTTCACTGGGGACCCACGAAGGAATGTCGAAGTTGGCTCATAAAATCTTCTGTGTTTACCTGGATGGAGTTGAAACACTTCCTTCTAAGTAAAGTATCACAAGAATGGAAAAACCAGTATCCAATGTATGCTGAAGTGGTTTGCCCCAACAGAGATCACACTATTGGCAAGAAATGACCTCTCGCAGTTATCACAGGTGCCAAACATGAGGGTCTGATGGACTTGCACCACACTCAAGTTTGGTTCTTTTTTTTTTTGAGACAGAGTCTCACTTTGTTGCCCTCGGTGGAGTGCTGTAGTGTCACAGCTCACAGCGACCTCAAACGTGTGGGCTTAAGCAATTCCCTGGCCTTAACCTCCCGTAGCTGGAACTACAGCCACCCGCCACAATGCCTAGATTTTTGTTGTTGTTGTTTCCACTGTTGTTTACCAGGCCCAGGCCAGGTTTGAACCCTCCAGCCCCAGTGCATGTGGCTGGTGCCCCAACCACTGAGCTACAGGTGCTGAGCCTCATCTTTTGTTCTTAACAATGAATTTAGTAAAGTAGGGTGCCCAGGTGGCTGGTAAGACATTATTTCTGCATGTGTTTAGGAGAGTATTTCTGAAAGATATTAGAATATAAATAGGTAGACTGAGTAAAAAGTATCCTTTACCAATGTGAGCCGGTGGCATTCAATCCACTGAGGACCCAAAGAGAACAAGAAGTTGGTGGAAGGATCAATTTGCTGTCTCTTTCTCCTTGAGCTGGGACATCGTCTTCTCCTGCTCTTACAGGCCAGAGTTCCCAGATCTCACACCTACAGCTTTGGACTGAAAGTTGTACCACCTGGTTCTCAGATCTTCAGATGCTGGCTGAATTGGCATACCAGACTTTTTTGGACTCTAGCTGTTAGATAGCAGATTGCCAGAGTTTAGGGGACTTCATAATTGTGTAGACTCGTAATTGTGCCAATTGTCAGCATAAATTTCTTCTTATATAGTTACAGAATCGGTTCCAGTTCAGCAAAGAACACTGACTGATCCATTCTACAAGCTCTGTGAGGCCAAAATCTTGTTCATGTGTGGAGTGTGATATTATATAGACATGACACAGGGCTGACGGATTCTGTTTCCAAAGAGCCCCTGGACAAGGCTTAATTCCTCTAGTCCTAGAACCATATTCTGAGTAGGAAGGCTACAAAGTATGAGGGGCTTTAAGGTTAGGGGGACCCGGATCAGTTCCTTGGCTGGAAACAGATTCTAGTACATTGGCTGACAGCATTGTCATTGCAAATAAATGAGCAAGAAAACAAGATGCCCACCCAGTAGTCCAGGCAATCAAGATGCTCACCCAATGTGGCAGGTGAAGGGGGAGAGCAAGAGGAAAGAGTCATTGCCCAGGAATTCTGCTTGTTGACCCTGCAGTGGGACCATACATGTTACACAGCACAGCTGCAACAGAGATGTTGAATGCCTTTCCTCCATGGTCAACCTTGGTTCTATTGTTACTTGAAGAATACATTTCAATGATGCCAGAGGCTTAAGGTTAAAATCCACACAACACCCCGGGTGAGACCATCTCTATTAGAAGGTAGATAAAATAAGAGTTACATTTGCAATGTTTATGAATAAAGCTTCTGTAACTACACTATCATGAGAACTGAAGTGTTTAATACCAGGCAGTTCTGAAATTAGATCTACATTTATCCCCACATGGGATCATTCATTATTTTGACATGGTTGATATAAAGAAGTCTGTACTAAATCCGTCATTATATTTAACTTCTTGATCCTTCCTACTGTGCTCTGTACTCAGAAATTTATCACCCTGCATGCTAAAATTATTTACAGAATTAAGAACCTGCTGTGCGCGTGTGTAACTATATAGTTGTGTTTGTATGTGTGGATGTGGTGTGAGTCTGTTTGCTTTCCTTGTATTTTCCATAATTTGCTTTAGAATACAGAGTGAAATGGACATGCCAGAGAAACACATGCTGTCAAATTTATATTTATATATATTCTTTACTTCAACAGACATAGGGGGAACAGATAAAGTTTTACTACAAGCACAAATAGTACAGTGGTGAAGTCTGGGGTGTATGTTGAATTTAATAAGTCTTCTGACAAAAACAATAACAATAAAGACCACAGATTAAGTGGACCCCCTACAGAATGGAAGAAAATATTTGTACTATATGTCCCCAAATCAGTAATATTCAGAATCAACAAGGAACTCAAACAATTTAGCAAGAAAAAACCAAATAACCCCATGAAACTGTGGGGAAACTCCACAAGCAGGTTTTGTTTAAAAAACAAGATTTGCAAAGGGCTAACAAACATACAAAATAATGTCCAATGTCACTAAACAAATTTATATTTCTGTAAAGTCCACAACTTTAAGTTGTATGATAAAGAAAATAATAAAATGTACTGGAGTTTAATGCAGATTTTATTGTGATTGGGTGGGTGAATACTATATATTCTTTATTTATTTAAAATGATTTATAACACACATAACACATAAAAGGATGAAATTCTAAAAGCCACTTGATTGTGAACATTTATCTTGCATTTGGAAAATGTGTTCCTATTGTTTGTAAGTGACCTTACAAACTTTGCTCGGGGCAATGAGGGGGGGTGTTGATTTTTCTCCCCCTCTGGGGTTTGCTTATTGTGAATCCTTAAAGGGCAGGAAGGAAGAATTGCACTTATTAATACTATAGGGAACTGTCCCCTCCTGGTCAGTACACTGGGCAGTGTCCCAGAAAAGTGCCTTTTACAGGTAAAAGAGTTCCCAATTCAGACTGAGCTGTAGTGGCACAAAACAATGATACCAAAATTACAAAGCAAATTCAAGTTTTCCTATGGTCCCTATGGTGTTAAAACATTTATTCTTGAGCCTTCAGGAATTTACTGCCATTCAAGTAAAAGGATAAGAATTTAATTTTCTGGATAAAAGGGAGGGGGAATGTAGTTTACCATTTTGTAAGAGAAACATATTCACATTATGGGTAATGCTCAGAGTTTGGCTTCAAAGAGATGATGAAATAATTTTTTTTTCATTATTTTTTATTTTTTTTCATTGTTGGGAATTCATTGAGGGTACAATAAGCCAGGTTACACTGATTGCAATTGTTAGGTAAAGTCCCTCTTGCAATCATGTCTTGCCCCCATAAAGTGTGACACACACCAAGGCCCCACCCCCCTTCCTCCATCCCTCTTTCTGCTTCCCCCAGCCATAACCTTAATTGTCATTAATTGTCCTCATATCAAAATTGAGTACATAGGATTCATGCTTCTCCATCTGTATCTGTCCAGACAGGATGTTGAGAGACATCTACCCAGAAGAAAAATAATAATAATAATAATAAGGGCATTTATACTAGATGGTATATGGCAGCTCTACTTAAAATCACCGTGATGTAGAAACAACCTAAATGCCCACCAACCCAGGCAGGAATGGATTAGCAAGCTGTGGTGTGTATACAGCATGCAATACTGTTCAACCATAAGAAAGATTAAGACTTCACACCTTTTGTATTCACCTGGATGGAGTTGAAGCGCATTCTTCTTAGTCAAGTATTACAGGAAAGACATGCAAGTATCCAATGTTCTCAATTCTATTATGAAGGCAAAGGACAATCAAATACAGACCCACATAAAAGAAAAACTCAATTTCATTCAAGTTGGGGGGAGGGGGGAAGAGGGAGAGGCGTGTAGGGAAAGAGGGAGGGGGAGGGGTGAGCTCCCCGTTACTGGGTACGATGTAAGGGTACATGGTACACCTCTCAGGGGCGGGACACAACCACAGGAGGGTTTCTACCCAACACATGCAAATATCGTAATGTAGCTGTTTGTGCCCTTACGTTAACCTGAAATAAGAAGATTAATCATCGCCTAATGAGCTGCATCCTACTAACGTTTACATTTGCCAAGTGCCACTGTTACAGATGTGTGGAGCACATTTTATCCTTCCATGTGGGCTGTGATGACATTACCTGATTTCTTCACAGGAAGGCTTTTTTATTTATTTATTTATTTATTTTTTGAGACAGAGTCTCGCTATGTCACCCTCGGTAGAGTGCTGTGTCATCACAGCTCACAGCAACCTCCAACTCTTGGGCTTAAGGGATTTTCATGCCTCAGCCTCCCAAGTAGCTGGGACTACAGGCCCCACCACAATACCCAGCTATTTTTTTTTTTTTTTTTTTTGTATTTATCATTGTTGTTTGGGCTTGAACCTGCCAGCCTCAGTGTTTGTGGCTGGCACCCTAACCACAGCTGCTGAGCCCAAAGGAGGAAAGCTTTCCTTTTGCAGGGTTTTTTTGTTTGTTTGTTTGTTTGTTTGTTTTTTGGCCAGAGCTGGGGTTGCTCCTCCTACCTCCAGCATATGGGGCTGGTGCTCTACTCCTTTGAGCCGCAGGCGCCACCCAACAAGGAAGCCTTTTAAGGGCGGCGCCTGTCACTCAAGGAGTAGGGTGCCAGTCCCATATGCCGGAGGTGGCAGGTTCAAACCCAGCCCTGGCCAAAAAAACACACACACAAAAAAGAAAGCATTTTAATATCATACTTCACTTTAACCCATCATGGGAAATACAAGCAAAGTATAAGCAAGTGAATTATCTAAAGGATTACCTTATGAATTGCTTTAAAATGAAGTGATTATATGGTGGATTATATAGTATATATCAATGTCATGTCTAAATGGTAGAGGAAGACACTGTTTAAAAGAAAAATTTTTAACCAGATATATCCATATGTAGTATGATTTCTTAAATATCAGCACAACAGAAACTTATAAGCAAGAAATAGATACATTTCACTTATCATCATATATATGTCTTTGATAAAATATTGTGTGTTCTCAGTTCAAATATGATAAAGCAACTCTAGAAACTAAATATTGCAACTGGTTTAAATTGATGTAGGTGACTATTGCAGAATTTCATTAAAAGGAGATTAAGGGATTTTTCCATGTGAGATAAAAAAGAAGAAATGAATGTCTGGATGATTTCGGGGGGGTGGGGGAATAAACCTCCATACAAAGACATGGTTCTGAAGAGAATATGAATGAAATATATCAATTTAGAACTTTTCGATAGCGTTAAATATCTCATGAAGGAAAGATGAATTCAGCCTTTTTACTCAGAAGTGATAAAAATCTGTCGGGGAGAAAAAAGTTCCTTCTTAGTTTCCATAGACTCAACCCTATCATTCATGTTTCAAAGAAGGTTTCACAAAAATAATTAAAAACAAAATGGGAGGAAGGTGTCCAGGGAGTTCCTTTCTTTACTGCTCTGCGTTATAAAGAGCGCATTTCCAATTTAAAAGCACAAGCAGTCAAAGCCTTGTCAGTTCAGATAATTGCTGATTTTTGCCCAAAGTTTTAGGTGGGAAAGAAAAGTCAAGAGAAATAAAAAGCCACTGTTACATTATTAACTAAATGAATGTCTTGGGATGTGCGTATTCTCGGATGAACTGGGTGTCTGAAGTGGAACTTATTTCAAGAGGGGAAAAAAGTACAAAAACAAACTAGAGTCTTTCTCCTTCCTGTTCTTTTTTTTTTTTTTCATCGTCGTTGTTCTTTTTGGGCTAACACTTATTTTGTCTTCACAGAAATGGACATGATGGCATTTGCAGAAGACAATATAGGCAGCTGGTGATGCAGAGATGGATTTTGTTCAAAGAAGAAACTGTGAAAACTTTTGTGATGGAAAATAAAATAGAGTTTATTTTGAAGCATTCTGCTTTTCCCTGGATATCTTATTATTTACTGGATTCTATCTCTTAGCCATCTATCCTTTTGAATAGTTGGTAATTCTGAATGTAGTTATAGTATCAAATTTATTTTTCGGGACGGTGGGGTCATTGCACTTTTGCAATGTTATTTTCTGAGATCTGTGGGACTTCTTCCTGTGAAATCATGTTGCTGAAGTGATGGTTTTGTAAAATTCTTTTGATTGGGAGGGAGGGGGCGATGAGAAGTCAGAAAAATAAGAGACTGACGGATTCCATAAAGTTTGTAATAGAGAGAGCCTGGTGTCCACCTCTCTGATTCTAATGAACCGTTGTCAAATAAATCATCAGGGCAATCATCGTAGCCCTGACAGACAGACTTCTACTCTGTGGACAGTTGTTAAGAGTTGTTTGTGCTTTTCAGAAACATACATTCTAGAAACGATCCTATGTTAAGTACAGGAAATAACAAGCATTGAGATTACTCTCTGTATTTTTAGCTAACAGCCCTCTTCTCTGCCCCTTATCCTAATGAAGTATAGAAAAAAAGGGGGGTTCAAAGTTTTCTGGGTTTTTTTCCATATGTTGACAGCTTTCTTACTAGAAAGATTTATCTTAATTGCTTTTATTCCCTCTAGTTCTTCTTCATTTCTTCCCAACACATAAAGTGGCTTCCAAACAAAATATTCTAACACAACAGTGTCTGAACTCTGAACTGGTGGGGTGTCTACCTCTCAGATCAGGGCCCTCTAGGCTTTTGTCTTGGTCAATCCAGCTAAAGAGTATTCACTCCTGTTCTTTCTCAACATTAAGCTTTGGTGTTCATTGATTCTCTGTCTTGTTCTTAGATTCTTTATTATTTTGTCTTAACTTTATTCTGTGTGAGTTCCTTCTGAAGAGTATTTGGAGGTATAGATATATGAGATAGATGGATGGATAGATAGATAGATGGAAGGAAGAGATGGATGGATGGATAGATAGATAGATAGATAGATAGAATGGATAGATAGATCAATAGATAGATAGATAGATAGATAGATAGATAGATAGATAGATAGATAGATAGATAGATAGATAGATAGATAGATAGATGGTATGGATGGATGGATGGATAGATAGATAGATAGATAGATAGATAGATAGATAGATAGATAGAAGACATGGATGGATGGATGGATGGACAGACAGACAGATAGATAGATGAGATGGATGGATGAATAGATGGATGGATGGATAGATAGATAGATAGATAGATAGATAGATAGATAGATAGATAGATAGATAGATGAGATGGATGGATGGATGAATGGATGGATGGACGGACGGACGGATGGACAGACAGATAGATAGATGAGATGGATGGATGAATAGATAGATGGATAGATAGATAGATAGATAGAAGAGATGGATGGATGGATGGATGGATGTACGGATGGATGGATGGATGGACGGACGGACAGACAGACAGACAGATAGATAGATGAGATGGATGGATGGATGGATAGACAGAAGGACAGATGGATAGATAGATAGATAGATAGATAGATAGATAGATAGATAGATAGATAGATAGATAGATGGATAGATAGATAGACGGATGGATAGATAGGTAGATAGATAGATAGATAGATAGATAGATAGATAGATAGATAGATAGATAGATAGATAGATAGATAGAATGGATGGATGGATAGATAGATAGATGGAAGAGATAGATGGATAGGTAGGTAGGTAGATAGAAGGATGGATAGATGAATGGGTGCATAGATAGATAGATGGAAGAAATGGATGGATAGATAGACAGAACAAATAGACAGGATGGATATGATGACAGGTAGATGAGAGATACATAAATGATAGATAATGATAGATTATAGATAGATGTACAATTCTGGGTATGCAGGCATTTTTTCTTTGAAGATATTGTTTCAATCATTAAGATAGTACGCAAGGAGTGGTTGAGATTTTACACATGAGGAGAACACAAAGATTGGTGGAAATAGGGCTAATGAAGACATCACACTTAAAATAATGTCAACAGTTAGATATGCAGGGGAAAAAAGGAATTTTCTGAGACTTGTCCCAACAGTCAGTTCCATGAAAACACAATCCAGCATGTAATTCCATGAGACGGGGCTGGTGCAGGATACCTGAATTCATCAGGGTTTAGGCAAAGTAGAAACTCACATTATTGATAAGATAAAATGCCATGTGCTTTCTTAATTGCAAACAAATGAAGGGAACGTAATAACCTCTGAATAAGTGGTAAATGGAAGGCTTTTCTTTTTTTTCTTTTTTTCATTGCAGGGCGGGGGAGTCAGGGATGTAAAGTGTTGCCCGTCCCTTACATTTAGTGTGTGTGAAGCTTTAATCAAACTGCCTGTTGTACTGTAATAATACCAGCAGTGGTCTTTAAACATCTTGAGTGAGTTATAATTTACACATCTTATAACTCACCCACTTTAGGTATGTATTTCAAAGATTTTTAGTACATTACAGAACCATGAAAATTTAATTACACATTCAGTAGTACGTAAAAAATGGTTTAAAAGCAAACTCCCAGATTTTCTCATTAAAAGATCTCTATAGAGGGTAGACCGCCAACAGTATTAGAGGAATGATTTTGATGTTCAACACTAAATAACCAACTAACTATATTATCTGAATAATAAGTGTGTGTGTCTCCAAGAAGCAGATAAAAATGTAAAATGGATAGGGTGGCACCTGTGGCTCAAAGGAGTAGGGCGCCGGCCCCATATGCTGGAGGTGGCAGGTTCAACCCCAGCCCAGGCCAAAAACTGCACATACACAAAAAATGTAAAATGGATAAAGTATCAAATAAACCGTGGTGGCAGCTGACATACACAGAACACTCCTCTGGACACACAGATTTCACTTCATCTGATGCTCAAGGCCAGATATTGTATGGCTTAAGAATTACAAAACAAGCCAGGCAAACTCAGCTTCCATGAATTAATTGTGAGCTTCTGAGTAAAAGGTTTAATGAACTGATTCCTTAGTAATTCCAATTTCATATAATTATGTAATTGTGTAGTGAGGACAAAAGAAAATCATAATAAAGTTTTCCCTTTCTGTTTTTGCATAGTATGACTATAAATCACAGACAATATCATGTTTGATTTTATTTGAAACTCATGTTCCCTTTCCCCAAACTCAGGAGGTCAAAATATTTTATCTCGTCTGAGTCAGAGTTGCTATGTCTTCATAGAAAAATGCTTCATGGTTAATATTTAAAAGTCCACTGAAGGCTCAGCACCTGTAGCACGGTGGTTATGGCACCAGCCAGATACAACCAAAGCTGGTGGGTTCAAACCTGGCCCGGGCCCGCTAATCAACAGTGACAACTCCAACAAATCACAGCCAGGCATTGTGATGGGCACCTGTAGTCCCAGCTCCTTGGGAGGCTGAGGCAAGAGAATCGCTTAAGCCCAAGGGTTGGCAAGGTTGCTGTGAGCTGTGACACCACAGCACTCTACCCAAGGTGACATAGTGAGACTCTGTCTCAAAAATAAATAAATAAATAAATAAAATGAAATGAAATACAATAAAAATCCACTGAAAATACTGTGTAATTAAGTATTCATGATATTTCAGAATTATCAACATATTTTATAATTCAGATGCTTTCCAATTTAATGTTCAAATATTGTGTTACATGGGAATCACAGAATGTGATAAACAATATGCGTGAAAAGAGAGGGTTCATGCTTGCAACTTTTGCTTTCAAAATGTGTCATGCCTAAGATTTGAAAGTTGGAGGTGACATTGATGTAAACCTCACTCTCACATTACAGGGCTCATGCCACCAGCTCCATACCCAAATGAAATAAGTGAAACAGAAGACTACTCTAATGAAAGGATAGAGCTGTTCTCCAATACTGAAATTAGAAAAATGACAGTGGTCCAAGGATGACGGTGTTTCACAGATGCGAACTTGTTCACTCCCCAAAGTGCATAAAAGCGTCACTGGGTTACGTGCAATTGGAGCCATTAGCCAAAAAGGTTCCTCAAGACATAGGTGGGGAGACACTCGCCAAAGGATTCAGCCAAATTGGCTCAAAATATCTTCTCCACTCCTTTACTACAAGTTAAAACTGTTCGTGAGAGCCTTTCAGACTGCGTGGGACCTGCTCTCCTAACACAAGTGTAATGAGGAGCTTGGTTGGTTTCCTTGGTAACAAACCGTACAATAAAAGAGAACGTGGAGTTGACAGATTCTCATGAAGTTTTACCAAACTAAGGTAGAGGTCTGCACTGCTTCATGAAGCAAAAAGACACTCAAGTTGAACATGGATATGGTAAAGTGAGAGAGCACCACGCCTGGTGACTGACTTTACTGCAAACCTTCAGCATCATTTACTGGGAAAACGTGGGCTTCCCAAGCAAGAAGATTTGACCTGCTATGCCAGAGCCAAAGAACCCAAAGAAACATGTCCAAGTGTTTCCTTGATCAAGCAATCCTTGATCCCCTAATTGGAGGTCCCTCATTGCTCTGTGAGTACAGAACATCCGTTCAGATGTAACTCTTGATGGGAACCAGTGTCCTCACCCTAGTTTGTGGGAGGACAACTTGTGAGGTGGAATCACAATTGTGTAGCCTTGATGAACTTTAAATTACTCATCTGTTTAACCAGGAGCATGGAGGAATTATTCTCAAAAATGATTTGTATTTCCCATGTTGTTTCCTACAGTCTGGATTCACTTTGTCAACAAAAAGGAGCCCAAACCCTGTGAAATCGTTTAAACAGCCGTATGAGTGTTTGGAGCCAAACATGGGTGACCACGTCTTGGAGAGACTCATCCAGGAAGGCTTGAGCAAATGGTCTCCCACCGTTGGGTTACAATTTTGTTTTGTACATTTCAGGCAGACAAGAATTACATGTGAAGTCATAACTGAGTACATAGACGGTGTGCATTTGTTTGGTGAGGTCATAGGTAGGTTTAAGGATTCTTTGATTTTTAATTGCTTAAAGAAATGAAGCTTTGCCTAACGGTTGGAATGTTTTAAGTTAAGAAAATGAAGTCTGGCTACTTGAGAGGCTGAGGCAAGAGAATCGCCTAAGTCCAGGAGTTGGAGGTTGCTGTGAGCTGTGACACCATGGCACTCTACCCAGGGCAAATAAAGTGAGACTCTGTCTCTACAAAAAAAAAAAAAAAGAAAAAAGAAAAGGAAGTCTGGTAATCAAGAGAAAAGTCACCAGAAACATGTTCAGACTCAAGTGGTCTGTTAAGAAAACTGATGACCTACAAGTATAATTTAAGCTTTGTGGTGGATGGGTTAGCCTGTTCATGAATTACAAGGTCACCTCCAAAAAGGAGCGCAGGCCTGGTAAAGTAGGTATGACCTGCCTTATCATAGCCAGCAACTCAGCTGTGGGGTATTTCTGGCATCTTCTTGGCCAACAGGGGGTCCATTCAACTAGCTGGGGTGCTTCAGATTTTATTTTATCTCATAACTGCTTGTGAGAGCTCTTGGTCGCCATAACCGAGCAGCGGTCTCTCGGTCACAATCTTTCTGAAAACACCTGCTTCCTCTGGTTCCAGAGAAAACATCTACTAGAAATATTATGGTGCGGAGATGGAGCAAAAAATGAAGTTTGGAAGAATCTGGCTGAGTATGGCCTTTGCTGCCAACCTTCCCACCCTGAGCAAAGAAGTTGCCAGAAGTCACCATCCCAGGACCACCTGAGGACAGATGAATTACTAACACAGGTACGTCACAAACTGTCTGCGCCCACCTTTCCGCGACCACAGTTTATGGTGAACCTTAATGTCTGGATCTCAAGACAATGGCAGCCGTGCAGGGCTATTTCCCAACATGTTTTTCCAAACATTAAAAAAATGTCAGCCAGCAGGAGGTGGCCCTCTGCAGACCAGGAAAAGAGCCCTCACCAGACCCTGGATTTGCTGATGCCCAAATGATAGGATTTTCAGCTTCCAGAACTGTGAGAAATGCATATTGCTTGTTTAAGCCTCCCAATTTATGGATTTTTAATATAATAGCCTGAGCTAAGACATTACATAAAATGCTTGCCAGTGTTCCAGGCCATGGTAATTGCTATAGTTTTGATCGTGCTGGCTAAAAAGATAAAATTACATCCCTTTCTAAAAAAAAAAAAAAAGTCACCACTCATGCTGGCAAGGGGACTTACTTTGTGTCTCAAAAATTTTTTTCCTGTAGTTCCCTGGCTCTCTTTTGGATTTTTTCCCTTTTAAAGCCAAGAACCCATGTGGGAAGTTCAAAGCCCCTTTCCTATCTTCAGTGGGGCATCCCTGGTTCAGTGGCAAAGATTCCTTATTGGTTCATGTCCCTTAAAAAGAATTCATTATCCATCCACAATATCACAATTAATTGTCATGAATTCTTAGTAACACATTACATGGATAGTTGAGTATTAAAGGTAAAGTTGTATAATAAAATTAAAATGCAATGACAGTTTCATTGAGGGCATTACTATGTACCAACCCAAGAGAATAAAGCAAGTGTCCCAGGTGCTCAATACTAAATGAAACTAGTAGGTTGACAATTACAGGTGTACAGGAAAGGAAAACGCAATTCAAGTTGGGAGGAAAGGTTTTTCTTAAGCCCCCTCCCCGTGGGTTTGTTCCACACTGCCTAGGTGAGGGGCACAATTATAACTGAGACTTTAACCTTACGAAAGCACATTAGCTAACTTAATCATATTTACCCTCATATTAATCTGAAATTAAAAAAAAAATCTCAATGGCAAGATTTTAAAATATCATTTACCATAAAAAAACTCATTTTAAGAAATACAGGATTTAAAAATTACACTCGTGTTCAGTATAAATGTTGATATCAAAAATTCAAACATACTGAAATATATTTTGAGCAGATGAAGAGACATTTTGAGTGATATTTTATAAAGATCTTTTTTTTATTCTCTGTACGGCGTGTTTAAAAGCACCTAGGACTAATGACACTTCTACTCTTTACCACATTAGAAAGCACACCGTGACCTTCAGAGAAGCTATTTGTGGTAGCGTCAGAACTGCAGTGTGGAGGATAAAATTAAAATGTGAGATGTGAAAATATGGGGCAATTTATCTCCCGTGGTCCGTCACTCTGAGGTATTAGGTCTCTTAATCACAGCTCTAAATTAGTATCTTTATGTAAGCAAGTCTTCCCGTGACAAAGGGGGAAATTAGGAACATATAAGAAATTCATTACTTTTCTCAGGTAGCTCAAATCCTTTTATTAATTACCACTCAATCAGCACGTGTATTAGCTTCATAGCAGTTTAGGAAATTTAATTAAAGTAAAAACAGGGAGCGAGGGGCACGGTGGGTTATGGTATATGACACACTTTTGGGGGCAGGACACAATTATGAGAGGGACTTTACCTAACAAATGCAATCAGTGTAACCTAATTCTTTGTACACTCAATCAATCCTATACAATTAAAAAAAGAAGTAGGGCAGCACCCATAGCTCAGTGGATAGGGCGCGGGCCACATACACCGAGAGTGGTGGGTTTGAGCCCGGCCTAGGCCTGCTAAACAATGACAACTGCAACAAAAAAATAGCTGGGTGTTGTGGCATATGCCTGTGGTCGCAGTTGCTTGAGAGGTTGAGGCAAGAGAATCGCTTGAGCCCAAGAGTTTGAGATTTCTGTGAGCTGTGACATCATCGCACTCTACAGAGGGTGACAAAGTGAGACTCTGTCTCAAAAAAAAAGTAGAAACAGTAAAGAATTATATAAACCTATGAGCCCCGCCTGTTATGAAGTGTTTAGCAAGGAATGCTAGAGTCATGTATATGAACAAAAGACAAGTTAGAAATGAACCTTAAAGCTACAGGTGTGAGCCCTGTGGGCTACTTACACCAAGGACCAAAGACAAGCAAGAGTCATCCTACTTGGTCCCCAAATTTAGCACAATGAATCTCAGCAGAGTTCAACAAGCCCTTCCTGAGAATTTGGCAGCTACCAAGGCGGCATGTCCCCAAATTTAAGGTATACATGAAACCTTTGGGGATATTGATACAAAACGTGCTGATTCAGAAGATGGTGGACAGTGGTGAATTTCGGAGAAATAAATTCATGTTCAACATCACTCTGTGTCCAGGACATAGATTACCCCAAATACTGTATCTCATAGGAAGAAAAAAAAGGAACAAAAATCTATGTATTATCATTGTGCTACTTCCAGTTCACAAACATTCCAATATTTAGATTTTTCTGTGAGTGTTTTTACATTAGTATATCCACAGCGCTCCATGCCTTTTGGGTAGATTACCCATGTATTTAATATAAATCAGAGCAAATATTTCCCATTCACGCTACCCGGGGAAATCACAGAGATTGGGCTTATTACGTGCATGGCTAAATTTAAACACCCTTCAAAACATGAGTTTCTGCAGTTTACTGTGTGGTTCTACAAACCTATATCAGATTTTTTTCTAAACACACTGGCCATTTTTTTTTTAAAGCTGTTTTTGAGAAAATCAGGGAAATTTGTGAGCAAAGTGTTCAATAATCTTATTGTTAAATGTTGTGTCTGTTTGCTTGGGAGTATCTCACAAATCTCACAAACTAGGGGGGTTTAAAGACACCGAGATTTGGACTCTTACAGCTCTGGAGGTCAGAGGTAGGAAATGGGTGTGTTGGCAGTGAGGGTCCTTGTGCAGGGAACACTGGTCTTTCATCTCTGTCCTGGGTACTGAACCCTTCTGGCAGTCCTTGGTGTGTGTTGGCTTGTGGCTATATCACCCCGGTCTCTGCCTTCGGCTTTGGGGACCCTTCTTCTCTGCCTCTGTGTCTCCCCTCTTCCTCTTCCTCCTCTTCCTCCTCTTCTTCCTCTTCCTCCTCTTCTTCCTCTTCCTCCTCTTCTTCCTCTTCCTCTTCCTCCTCTTCTTCCTCTTCCTCCTCTTCTTCCTCTTCCTCCTCTTCTTCCTCTTCCTCTTCCTCCTCCTCTTCCTCTTCCTCCTCTTCTTCCTCTTCCTCTTCCTCTTCCTCCTCTTCTTCCTCTTCCTCTTCCTCCTCTTCTTCCTCTTCCTCTTCCTCCTCTTCTTCCTCTTCCTATTCCTCCTCTTCTTCCTCTTCCTCCTCCTCTTCCTCCTCCTCTTCCTCCTCTTCTTCCCCTTCCTCTTCCTCTTCCTCCTCTTCTTCCTCTTCCTCTTCCTCCTCTTCTTCCTCTTCCTCTTCCTCCTCTTCTTCCTCTTCCTCTTCCTCCTCTTCTTCCTCTTCCTCTTCCTCCTCCTCTTCCTCCTCTTCTTCCTCTTCCTCTTCCTCCTCTTCTTCCTCTTCCTCTTCCTCTTTCTCCTCTTCTTCCTCTTCCTCTTCCTCTTTCTCCTCTTCCTCCTCTTCCTCCTCTTTTTCCTCTTCCTCCTCCTCCTCCTCTTCCTCCTCCTCTTCTTCCTCTTCCTCTTCCTCTTCCTCTTCTTCCTCTTCTTCTTCTTCTTCTTGTGAGACAGTTTCTTTGTATTGCCCAGGCTGTGGTGTCTTCATAGCTCACAACAACCTCAAATGCCTGAGCACAAGTGATCCTCCTGCCTCAGCCTCCTGAGTAGCTGGGACTCCAGGTGCCCACCAGAGTGCCTACCTTTTTGATTTTTATTAGACTGTCTCCCTCTTGCTCAATCTGGTCTCAAACTCCTGAGCTCGAGGGATCCTCCCACCTGGGCCTCTGAGAGTGCTGGGTTACAGGACTGAGCCACCACACTCGGTCTCTCTTCCGTCTCTTACAAGAACAGTTTTCATTACATTTGGAACCCATTTAGATATTGCAGAATGAGTTCTTCAGAACCTCAGTTAAGATTGGCAGACTCTTTTTGACACATAGGGTCATAGGCATGGATTCCAAGTGGACCCATCTTTGGGGAACATGATTAAAGCCACTGCAGGTGTGTCGGTGGCCTTGAGTTTGTTCATACACGTTGTGTCTATAAAAGACGAGTGTTGACAGGGTAACAGGTGAGAAGGTAATACTCCATGGAACTGACTCTAAACACCTTTTAACAGAAACAAGCAAAACAGAAACAGAGACATAAGGGGAGGGGTGCAGTCGGAAAGTATTTATTATGGGCTATTATTGCACCTGTTCAACCTATAGCACTGGTCACTTTGTCCATGTCACTCAACTGTTTGTCCTTCTCCCTGTCCTGTCTTTGAGATGTCAAGGACAGAGTGGTGGCTGATACGTGAGGCTTCAGGTGGGGTCGGGAGAGACCTGCGTGCACCCACAATGATATGGAGGTCGTTGAGACATTGAACATTGAACGGTGTCCCAGAGGAAGGATCAGGGTGGATGTTGGGGGGGCATCTAGGATGCTGAGGCTGGTGGAGGCTTCCTGCACACAAAAAGACATGTTCATCACCATCAATTCTGCTTCACGGCCATCAACAGACTTCCCAGCGCCCTGGTTTTGCTTCAATGCTGCCAATGGGTAGTCCTAGCAAAAGACCACAGTATGAGCTGAAGGGAGCAAGATTTAAGAGTATTTGTTGCTTCAGAGAAACTAACAGACTCCCAGAGCAGCTCATGTTTGCAATTCTCCTGACACTAAATACACAGAAGAGCAGCTGTCTATTCCTTCTGGGTATTTCCAGTGCCCTGGGAGCATCTTGAGGTGAGTGCTCCAGTTCTATCCATCTTTAGATGCATTCCCCTTAAGGTACAAACTTAATACTAATTAGGTGTCCACTTAATAAGAATGAATGGATGAATGTGTCTAGAAGTTAAATAAGCACATTTAATTTCTACAACTAGCTTACAAACAATGTAAGTCCTTTCTTGTTTTGTACTGAAATAGTTTAATTCTCAGCAAAAGATGTATTAATAAATGGATGAAAATCATTGGAGGTCGTGTTGTTTTTAACCTTGGCATGATGGGCTATTAAATCTCATCTTAACTCCCTTTCTTTTGTGATAGTGTGAAAACAGTCCTTTGAGTAGGGTAAATATTGCGTTGTTATTTTTTAAATCCGCAAGGCAGTTAGGAAAATATTTATAAATATACCACACCATGGGACTCTTATTACGTACAATAAGTGCCGTGTCATCAATTTTCCATGCCTGGAGAGGCAAGTGATGGTTTGCAAAGGCAATCACCCTTGGAATATTGCTTCTAATAATCCTGTCCATTATTCCTATATTATTTTATTAATTCATCCATATACCATTTTAAATGCAAATAAAGATCACCTTCTCAATAGCTATGAAAATTAAATCCCATTGTAGATGAAAATTTACAACCATAGATTATATGAGTTCATAGAACTATATCCCCAACCATTAAATCTCTCCAACAAAGTTAAGTGAGAAGTCTAATTGGGTGTTTTAATTCAGCCTTAACAGTATTTACTGCTCTGATTCATAGGGGAATTGTTAGATGGTTGCTTTGATTTTGCTGTTCATGCCTGACCTAAGCTGACAACCTCTAGGCCCTGAGCTTGGGCTGAGCATATGTCCTGAGATCAGAAATTAAAATGGAACTGTGATAATTCAAACAATCAACCAGGAAAATGCCCATGTCCTGATTTGGTGGGTATTTGTGAATACGTTATATTTCTGTGACAGAGGGAACTTTGTAGATGTGATGAAGTTAAGGATACTGTGATTGGCGGGGGTTATCCTTGATTATTATCTCGGGTGAGCCCAAGTCCTCACAACTTATAAGAGGAAGGCAAGAGGGTCAGAGAAGGACACTGATGATGGACACGGAGGTGGGGCAGTGCAGCCACCAAGCCAACGAATGCAGGTGGCCCCTGGAAAACAAGAGAGTTGAAGAACACTTCTTCTCCCCAGAGCTTGGAGAGGAAACACATTCCTATTGCCACCTTAATTTTACCTCAGTGACATCCGCATCAGCCTTCTGACACTCAGAATCATGACATCATAAACTGGGAGCTATGACATCACACGTTGGTGGCATTCAGTTACCACCACATCTAGTTGCAGGACAGAAAGTTAAGTATTTCACGTCTGAAAGTAGATTCATTTCAGTGCTGAGGAGCTACAGTGTAGACTTCACCAGGCAGGTCACTAGTCATCACATTTTTTGTGGCTTTTCCAGTGAACAAAAGGATGTGCGAAATTTGTTTCTCAGCCATAATGAACAAATCAGTGGTGTCTTAGCCATCAAGTGTGTGGCAATTTCTTACAGCAGCCAGAGAAAAATTATACATACCTAACTCTATATTGTTTCCGTTGGGACCATTTTAGCCGGGGATACAGGCATAAAGTTTAGCATCCTGGGGATTCTGGGTGCCTGCTAACTTTGTATCACTCCTTGGTAATTTTGTGTTGCTCCTGGTAACTTTGTATCACTCCTGAGATAACTTTGTGTCAGTATTTACTGTGTATCATCCTTGGTAATTTTGTGTTGCTCCTGGTAACTTTGTAACACTCCTGAGATAACTTTTTGTCACTCCCGGTAACTTTGTATCACTCCTTGGTAATTTTGTGTTGCTCCTGGTAACTTTGTATCATCCTGAGATAACTTTTTGTCGCTCCTGGTAACTTTGTAGCTCTCCTGAGATGATACAAGAAGATGGAAACACACACACAGGAAAATGAAATTGTATCTTTCGGCGAATGAGTCTATTTGGACTCTTAAGTGGCTAGACTTGAAACTGAATTACTAGGCAAGAAAAAAGCAAAGGCAAAAACCAAAAGCAAAGCCTGAGAAAAGAGATCCTTGCACTGTTCGGTCTGGGTCCAAGTTTCCTGGGAAGAGATACTCTCTTCTCTCCCTCGGCACAGAATCAATCTCCAAGCATCCACTCGTGACACAGCAATAGAGACTGATGTGCTTTCATCAACCAGGGTAAAGATTGATGCTTTTGCATTTCAACTGGAGCAGCATAATCACGGCTCACCCACTAGTCTCCCGCCTGCTCCCTCTATGCACCCCCAGGCGACACAGACCCTGGCCCACCTGCTTGGCGGTAATTACAGACCTGATGAAGACAAAGCAAGTCTGTGCCTTTGCTGCGGGGCAAGTTATCCTGATCCCATCACAGAGGGATCGCTCTCCCGGGAACCCAAGTTCAGTCTCTTATGAATGATGTGTCCTCGGCCTGCTTGCTGTGGGCGCCACGCAAATATCAAATGTCTCTGAACTTTTTCAGCCCTAATGCGTGGTTTTCAAATGCAAAATGACAGAGTGGCTCCAAGACATGTGGGCAGTGCAGAAAATAAAGCTGCAGAGGCCCATTTTCTATGCAAGAAATCATGCTGGGCACTGGAAAATATTACTCAGGAATGACCTGGCACCCCATGCTTACAAAATCTTTTTTTTGTGTGTGTGTGTGTGTGTGTGTTTTTGGCCGGGGCTGGGTTTGAACCTGCCACCTCCGGCATATGGGACCGGTGCCCTACTCCTTGAGCCACAGGCACCACCCAATCTTTTTTTTTAAATTACCAATGATATAGTCTTATATTCAGCACGTTATCTGTAACCCCTTTTGTAAAAACCTTGAAAGAAAACGTGACACTCAAGTGATGTGGTTTAAGGATGAATCCTGGGTTTAAATCGTATGACCCAGTATTCACTTCCCCCCACAGCATCATTCCCCCCACACACAGAGGATAATGCCAGCAAAAATAAGGCATTTTGTTTACATCTACATGTATTTATTATGTTTCCACTTTTTTGCCTTCACAAAATTAAGAAGGCTTAAAATTTAATAACAATAACAATGTTTCAGATGAGGACTAGAAACAAAAACCTTGTAAAGAACAAACAAACATAATCAGAAAAGGAATCAGATAATTGCTACGTTGAAATATTAAGCAATAACAATAATAATGATGCAAAGACAGTAACATTCATGTTGTCAAATAAGAGTAATAAGGCATTTTTTTTAAATGAAGGTTTTCAAATAAATGAATTTTATAAAATTAAGTGTCTGGTTGCTGATGTTTTTTGTTAACAAAGGAATTGAAAGGAGAAATTCTGATTTTCTTTCTTTTTTATTGTTAAATCATAGCTGTGTACAATGCAATCAAGGGGTACAATGTGCTGGTTTCATATACAATCTGAAATATTCTCATCAAACTGTTCAATGTAGCCCTCATGGCATTTTCTTACTTATTGTATGTAGACATTTGTATTCTGCCTTTAGTAAATTTTGCCTGTACCCATTCTAAGATGCACCGTAGGTGTGGCCCCACCCATTACCCTCCCTCCACCCTAACATCCCCCCTGCCTTCCCCTTCCTTGGCCCTTTCCTCATAGTCTTGGGCTACAGTTGGGTTATAGCCTTCATGTGAAAGCTATAATTTAGCTTCATAGTAGGGCTGAGTACATTGGATACTTTTTTTCCATTCCTGAGATACTTTGCTAAGAAGAATATGTTCCAGCTCCATCTATGTAAACATGAAAGAGGTAAAGTCTCCATCTTTCTTTAAGGCTGCATAATATTCCATGGTATACAGGTACCACAATTTGCTAGTCCATTCGTGGGTCTGATTTTCACTGTTGCATCCCTGCGATGTTCTATAATCTCTTTAAACAACAGGATGGAAATCAAAATTAAAAACTACCATGTATTCCAAACTTGATATGAACCAAATACGATGTTGAGAAACAGAGTGTCAAAAAAAAAAAAATACACATTTTAAGAAAGGAAAAACTGCATGCAAATTGTTAGACTCAAGTTGTGTTTGATGTTTGCAATCACAAGAGACAGTGTTATCAATATATTCTGAGTACTACAATTTGAATATGGTATTTTCCTTGAGACATGTATACGTTTTAGGGGGGTAACTTGTGTATATGTAATACAGGGTGAACATAAGGTTCATGTGCAATTTAAAATAGTTTAACATAGTAAATTGTACATGAACTTTATATCGTTCCTGCATTTATATACTTTTATCTGGTTGTTATATGTGATGTACATACATTTATTTAGATATTTGCAACACATGCTTCTATATTTATATATTGTGTAAATATTACTTAATTCGTTATTTCATATACTTATACAATAGTCAAAATAATTTAACATTATAATAAATGCATTTGTGTGTATTATATATCTATGTAAACTTCAATTGATCTTTATATGAAAGCAAAGTATTGGTATTTCTTTTGCTTATTTTACAGATGAATAAGCTGAGGCTCAGGGAGTTTCATTAATGTCTCAGGAGCTGTGATCTAAGGTGTCCCAATTAGGATATGAACGTGACCTGGTTCTAGAACCATATCCTGTTGGACCCCCTTCCTGAGGACCACTGACATCCTTCCTCACAGGCAAGTGTGGGTGCCCACCTCACACCTGCAGAATGAATGGGGTGTTCCCGGCACGGCTCGACCCTGTATTTTCAACTCACTGAACAAGAGGCTTGTAGAACTGAGCACAGTCGCCTTTTAAATTAAATTGCATTCAAAGCCAACTTTTAGTTTTACATGGCAGGGGTTGTAGAGAGTCAGTGTCAATTTTGTGATAATATCCACAGATACTCTAGATGAGTAAACACTGTGTTTTTCATAGAGGGATTTTATAAATCGTGAACTGGAAATGCTCACGACACTCCTCCACACGCCTACAGGAAAAATACACGATGAGAACCCCCTGGTGATTTGCCTGAATCTGTTTCTGAAGGGAACACAAAAGCAGGAAAAGACACGATTTAAATCGTATATCAATTTGTACTAGGGTGAAGAACTTATATTTTCTAATCAGATTCATAATCACTGATTAGTATAGATGTCCAGGATTCTCTCAAGGATTGCATTTATTTCCTGTAAATGCTATAACAACATGCCACAAATTAGGGGGGTGGGGGGGGCATTAACCACAAAAATCGAACAAAACAATAACAGCAAAAAACAATGGGTACCTGAAATATTATCTCCCGGTCCTGGACCCCAAAAGCCTGAGGTGAAAGGGTCTCAGCACCAGCCTTTAACTGCAGGCTCTGTTCTGCCTGTCCCCGCTGCTGGGAGCTCCACGGGCCCCTGGGCTTGTGGCTGCATCATTCCAGACGCTGCCTCCAGGTAGCTGTCATCCTTCCTTATCTGTACCCAAACTTTCCTCTCCTGAAAAGCACAGCAGTCACCTGGAATTAGAGCCCACCCTTGTGACCTCACCTCAACTTGCTTAAATCTGCAAAGATCCTAATTCCAAACAAAGCCACTTTTACAAGTTCTGGAGGAATAAAATTTTTCTTTTCTTTTTGGGGGGGGGAATTGGAGGGAGAAACTATTCAACCCAGTAAAATGACCTTCAAGATAAAAAAGAGAGAGAGAGAGAACATTTGCATAATTTTAGACAGATTTACCGAACAGTGCATAATGGTACTTCATTTATGGAGGTGAACATTTTAGAAAAAAAAATCCCTGTAATTAGAAGTTATAACTATCTGATGCAGTTAGTTAGGAACCTGCGCCCTTGTATGTGTGTGAACAGCAGGCCTGGTTGAGGCTGCTATGTGGGGCTGGTTTCCTTTTACAGAGAGAGCACGCATTTCCTCACGCCCTACAGAAAGTTTCTCCAAGTGTTCCACTGACCTTTCCATAAATCTGTTATTCTTCTCACATTCCTCTCCATAGACCTTTTTTTAAAAAATGGTATTTGTAGAGGGAAGGCACAGAAATAGATTCCATCTTCCTTACTTGAGCTTTTGGCTTAAGTAACTTTTTGATTCCCTGTGCAGGGGGCTGAGATTCCTTCTCTGGGTGCAGATCATGAAATACCATCATGATCAAATCGCTTCCTTGAAATGTTATTGCACAATCGGTTCTACTGAACGTTTGTAATTCCACTACTCAACATAAATCCTTGGTGAGATTTACGAATATACTGAAATCTTCTTGTATCTGGACGGTTTTATTGGCGTGCGTTCGATCCTCCTATCTAAATATATTCAGCTTAATTTGTTTTATCACGGTAACTAATTTGTTGTTCCGTAAACTATGTGCACACAAATTGACTTCCATGGTGTGAAATTAGAATTTAACGTGAAGAGCACCCTTTAAACAACAGCTTGCCGTATTTTCTTAGGGCTGCTGTTTTATGCCCACCTGGAAACCCAGGTGCTTTGTTCTATTAGGGAAAAAATGATGAAGGCATATGTGGCTAACTTCTGAATATTGCTTACATTATAACACCATTCTATAATTTCTAGAAGAAAACTAATTCTGCATGCACCAAAATGAATGCATCCATCTTGTGTTGGAGTGCTATTTAATTTTGTGGCCAGTATTTTGTTTGAAAATGCAAAGTTTGATAACTAGGATCTATAGAGAACTCAAATTAATCCGCATGAAAAAAGCCAACAATCCCATATATCAATGGCTAGAAAGATGAATAGAAGCTTCTCTAAAGAAGACAGACAAATGGCTAGCAAACATATGAAAAAATGCTCATTATTAGAGAAATGCAAATCAAAACCACCCTGAGATACCATCTAACCCCAGCAAGAATGGCCCACATCACAAAGTCTCAAAACTGCAGATGCTGGTGTGGATGGAGAGAAGGAAACACTTTTACACTGCTGGGGGGACTGCAAACTAATACAGTCTCTTTGGAAGGAAATATGGAAAACCCTCAAAGAGCTCAAGCTAGACCTCCCATTTGATCCTGCAATCCCATTACTGGGCATCTGCCCAAAAGGAAAAAAATCCTTTTACCATAAGGACACTTGCACTGGACTGTTTATCACAGCTCAATTTACAATTGGCATAATGTGGAAACAACCTAAATGCCCACCAACCCAGGAATAGATTAACAAGCTGTGGTCTATGTACACCATAGAATACTATTCAGCCATTAAAAAGGATGGAGACTTTACATCTTTTGTGTTAACCTGGATGGATGTGGAACACGTTCTTCTTAGTAAAGTATCACAAGAATGGAGAAACATGAATCCTGTGTACTCAAGTCTGGTATTAGGACAATTGATGACCTAGTACATGGTGGGGGGTGGGGGAAGGGGAGAGCAGAGAGAGGGAAGGAGGGAGGGGGTGGGGGAAGAGAAGATTCGAAAGAAGGAAAGAGGGAGGGAGGTGGGGTCACCATGCGTGACACACCTTTTGGGGGCAGGACACAATTACAAGAGAGACTTTACCTAACACATACAATCAACATAACCTGGTTCTTTGTACCCTCAATGAACCCTCAGCAATAAAAAAAAAAAAAAGAAAAAGAAAATGCAATCCCATGGAATCTTAAATTCTTTTATCCACAATAGAGGAGGGGACAGTTGTCAGGGAATGCAGGGAATGTAAAAGATGGGCAGGTCCATGAAAGGGTGAGCAGAAGAGCCATCTGGAACAGCAGACAACCCACAGCTCCCTGTGCTCAGCCCTGAATTAAAGTCTGCGGGTTTGAGCCCATCAGATCCAGAGTAAGGATGCCTTCCGTGTTCTGCTCCACGTGTGTTACATTAGCACTTATAATGATGACATTTGCTCTAGGGACTTAAGCCAGGTCAGCTCTTTTACAAATGAATGTTCTTCCTCTTAAAGGCAATTGGGCAAAGCCCCATTATCACCATGATTGGATGTTTTATGTCAGCTTCAGTAGTTACCTGACACTGGGACACTGTGCACGTCCATTCCTAAGGAGAAAATGTGGAATCATGCAAAAATTTCAGGCTCCTGGGGGGCTGGGGGGACTGTTCCCTGCAGCTGTGGGCATGGCGTCTTGAGGCTTGCACACAAGCTATAGAATAATGTTAATTATTCCTGTACAAACAAATCTACATCAAAGGTAACATATGCCCGTCACATGTGCTATCTTACGTAAAATACTGAGCAATACGTTTGGGTCTAAATGTAATTTGAGAGCAGAGCAAATAAAGTAGCTTAAATAGGGTTTATAACCCTGCTCAGCCACCTTCCTCCCAGGGGACTGGACAGACTATTTAATTTTGCTGTGTTTCCGTTTCCTTAGCTATAAAATGTGCAGAAATTGAATGTGTGGGTAATAAACAACGTAATGCATATTCAGAACTTGCACCCACGCCTGGCACATTTTAAATGCACCCATATCTTACCTGAATATTTTTACAGAGGGATCATTTTCACAGCCTGTCGGTTTTACTAGGAACAAGAAAACGTTAGATTAAAAGGGTCCATCTCTGTACCTTGGAGCCCATTAACTGCAGCAAAGAGAAACAGTATTCAACCATATCAAAGCAAACACTTTAGCAATGGTTCTTTTCTTTTTTTTCCGCAGGTTTTGGCCAGGGCCGACCCCGCCACCTCCGGTATATGGGACCAGCACCGTACTCCTTGAGCCACAAGCACTGCCCAATGGTTCTATTATAAAGATGCAATTTTACTCCCTATTATCATGCAATAATGAAAAATTTTGTGTCATTTTATTTATTTTTTCTTCATCATGTTGTTTTCTCAAGAGGTAAATCATTAGAGAATAGAGTACCTATTACTTAATTATAAATACTAAAATAGAAATGCACCATTTAACAATAGGCTCGCTTACAGGCAAAGCTAAACATTAATTTAAAAGAAAAAGACTTTCTCTAAATAATGATTATTTCCAAAGTATGTTCTTTTTTTTTGTTTTTCTTTCAGAGTGATTACACTGAATCTTGTTCATTCCTTTGTAATGTCTCAATAAGCAAATAGAATTTCCCGGAAGGGCACTTGTAAAACCAAATTGTTCATAATTTGCTATTAAAACGTGTTTACAAAGGAAAGGTGAAGTTCTATTTAATTCACGATTCAGGTGATTCCTCAATTTCTTATGAAAATCTCATTCTATTACTTTATTATTCTGGCATTCAGATTTTCACACACGGATGCATCATATAGACATGCATACTAAAATACAGGTGATTCAGTTAATTTTTAAACTGCCTTTGACTTTTCTTTTAAGTGTATTTATACTGTTGCCTTTGAGGATCCTTGAATGTCCCTGTTCTCCATAATCATTCAGTTAGGCCCCTGGAAGTTTCAAACATCTAACAGGAGGAAAAAAGATGCGGTATCAGGATGTTAAATTGTGTAGTCAATATTGGTGACTTTTTAGGTCACAAGGTAATGGTAACTTTTTTTTTCTGAGTTTTAAACGGGTTCTACATGTAAATGTCATTATCTTATAAAAGAAGGACCACACACACACATCTTTAAGACATAGGATTATTGTTGTTTTGGGATTATTTAAAGTTAACATATTGTTTCTATGATTTTTGTGCAATATTAACTTGTCCGTCTACAGAACATCTAGAGGAGTTTTGAGTTAACTATAGGATATCGGCATCCTTACAGGCACCTTCAGTCTACCTACATCCTAACAATCTGTGCATTTTTTACATAAACTAACCCTTGTAATTAGTTCCATGAAATGAGGCAAAATGCCATATTTGCTGTTTTCACAAGAATGTGTTTGGGAGTATGCACATGAAGGGTAGGCCCACTCGCCATGAAATGACAAACTGGAATTAAAAATGAAATATTGCTGTTAGATTCTGCAATTCCAGGTATATATCCAGAAGACCAAATATCACTTTATAACAAAGGTATTTTGCAGCAGAATGTGTATTGCAGCCCAATTCATAATTGCAGAGTCATGGAAGAAGCCCAAGTGCCCCTTGACCCACAAATGGATTAATAAATTGTGGTATACGTATACCGTGGAATATTACACAGCCTTAAAAAAGATAGAGACTGTACCTCTTTTGAGTTTAGATGGATGGGGCTGGAACATATTCTTCTTAGTAAAGTATCTCAAGAATGGAAGAAAGAGTATCCAATGTACTCAGCCCTACTATGAAACAAATATATAATCACCCACACTTCCATATGAAAGTTATAACCCAACTACAGCCCAAGATGAAGGGGAAAGAAGATGGGGGAGAGGTGGAGAAGGAAGAGGATGGGTGGAGGGAGGGTAATTGGTGCGACCACACCTATGGTGCATTTTACAAGGGGACATGTCTAATGTACTAAGTGTAGAGTATAAATGTCTTAACACAATAATTAAGAAACTGTGGTGAAGGCTATGTTAACCAGTTTGTTGTAAGTATTTCAAATTGTATATAAAACCAGTACATTGTACCCCATAAACACATCAATGTGCACAATATGATTTAATAAATACATACATAAATAAATAATAAATGAAAACAAAATATTTCCATGTGTGTTTGTTGGTATGGAATACTAGTCAGCCATAAAAAAGGATAGAGACTGTGCCTTCCACCCCCATCTTACCGTGAAGGGGGGAGCAGAATCAGACTAATTCCCAGCATTGAAATGGTAAAGAAACTGACTTTGTTACTTTCCATGGGGATCACAGACAAGTTGGCAAGGCAGGCAAAAGACGGAATTACCATCCTCATGCAGAAAACCAAGCCGGAAGCTGCAGCAGCTTTAACAACTAGCCCAGGTAAGGATCAGCAAACTTCCAGGGAATGACCAATGTCACAGAAATAAACATGATATCTGTAAAACTGGAATCTGAATGGAGGCTGGGGCATGCATCCTTTTATAGGGAAAATGTTTGCCCCACACACATTAGACCCATTTCAAAATGCTTTACTGTGTCAGGTAATTGTGTAAAGTCCTGTTCTTGCCCCCGCATAAATAGCCTCCTTTAAATTCTGCCTTTTGATGGAAAAGGCTGCTTTTCCTAATAATCCAGGCAGTAGTTCCCTTATTGCAGAACCCAGCCCAAGGTGTGTTACTCCAAGATAACATACAACTAAGCAAGGGAGATGAAAGGAATCCCAGAAACATGTCTGGTTTTAAAAATTAAACTTCGTTCTGTGGTTTAAGGGTAGCTACTCCCGGGCCAAAAACCACAAAAAAAAAAAAAAAAAAAAAAAAAAAGGGTAGCTACTCCAGCAGAAAAGAAAAAAAAAAGAAAAAGAAATCCTAGCAAACAATGAAGGTTTAGCCTCAGGGGAAATACTGGGAAATGACTAATGTGTTTAAAAAAGAGAGAGAGAGAGATTTCTTTTTCTTGAGACTAGCTTGGTGGTTTACTTAATGTTACTAGACTCAACCAGGAACACATCAGTCTCCTGGCACTTAGAAGCACCTTGGTCTTCTGCCTTTGAACTTAAAACTGTGCAGGTATTTTGGAAGTTGGGTGCCTGAAAGATTTTGGCAAGAGTGACATGGATTCAAACAAGTTATCTATAGCTTTGATCCAGGACTACTAAAGTCCCTCTTCTCTGGATAATTTTCCTGTTAAATTTGTTGATTATTTTGTATCCTTCAGACACCCAACTGCAAAACATTTCAGAAAGCTCTGCAGTACCAGCAATTAATCCGGACGATTGGAGGGGTTTAGCCAAAGGGATTTGAAAGCTTATGTCAATATTAACAGCAATTAAGCAACACATTTCAAATCCTGGGAGGGAATGGTCAGATTCTCAGTTGGACTCTGATAAGACAAAAGTCTTGGTGGCTTAGAGTCCAATCTGAAGTTTTCCGTGAATATGAACAACAACAACAAAAATACACTATGGACAGTCAATGAAATGTATATGAAGTAGTTTTTTTCCCCCACTCTTTTCTTCAATTTCTAGGAAAGGATATTTTTCTTTTTTCATATTTAAGTAGCTTATTATTTCAGGTTAAGTTTTGGGCACAAAGAATTAGGTTACAAGGTATGCATTTGTTAGGTAAAGTCTCTGTTATAATCGTGTTCCACCCCCAAGAAGTGTGGCACACACCCTAACATTGTGCCCATTAGGTGGGAGTACACCCATCCCCCTCTCTCCTCCCCTTACTCTCCCACCCCCAACTTGAATTGATGTGAGTTTTTCTCTTATGAGGGTGTGTCTTAGATCATCCATAGGCTTCATATTAGAATTGAGTATATTAGATTCTTGCATCTCCATTCTTGTGAGATGTTAAGAAGAATGTTCCAACTCCGTCCAGTAGGAGAGGATATATTTCCCTATATATGGAGGTGCTGAAGCAAGGTCTGAGCACCACACATTGTTTCCTTTCTGGCTTACTTAAAGTAAAACATTTTGTAATAAAAATGGATGCAGAAATAGACCCGTCCTTATCACAGTACTCCCAATGGGCCATGGTACAGCCATTATGGAAAACAAACAAACAAACAAACAAAAAAACAAAGAGACAAACAACAACTAAAACCAAAAAGCAAACTAACTAAAAATAGAACTATCGTCCAATTCAGGAATCCCAGTATTATTCAAAAGAAAGGAATTGGTGATGTCAAAGAGATACTTGCAACCCACATATATTGCAGCAATTTTCACAGTAGGTGAAACGTGAAATCAATCTAAATGCCCATCCAGGGTTGAATGGACGTAGAAAATGTGGTGCATACCCAGAGGATTACTATTCAGTCGTAAGAAAGAATGAAGCCCTGTCACTTGTGGCAACACGGTTGGAACTGGAGGTCATTATGTTAACTGAAATAAGCCAGGCTGAGAGAGAAGCATTTTGTGTGTTCTCCCTCATATGCAGGAGCTAAAAAGGTATTTCGAAATAGCCAGAAGAGAAGATTAGGGAAGCTCTCAACCCAAACAAACGATGACTATTCAAGGCGTTGGATAGACTACTGACACCGATATGATTTTTGTACATTCTATGTGTTTCAAAATATTCACACATAACCCATAAATATAGGGTAGACATAAAGTTCCTGTGCAATTTACATAGTAAACTCATTTACATTATTTTACTATGTAAATTAAATTTAAAATAATGTAAATTAGTTTACAGTCTAAATTGCGCACGAACTTTATGCCCACCATATATTTATATATATGTATAGAGAGAGAGAGGGAGGGAGAAAGACAGAAATATATACACACACACACACACACACACACACACACACACAAATATAGATTTAAAAAACAAATATGGAGGGCGGCGCCTGTGGCTCAAAGGAGTAGGGCGCCCGCCCCGTATGCTAGAGGTGGCGGGTTCAAACCCAGCCCCGGCCAAAAGCTGCAAAAAAAAAAACATACACAAAGTAGCATAGGAACATGTGAAACTTTTAAACATATACTCTCATGAGTATAATAAGCCCTTAATCAATAAATTGGGAAATAGTGTGTACTAAAAGTCAACCTCCCCCCTCAAGGAATTTTCTTCTTTTTCAGAGAAAGGAGGAAATAGTAAATGAAGTCCGAGGCAAAATAACAGAGGTGGTCTTCAGATAATACATTTAACGACTAAAAGTGTAGAAGAAACTTTGTTTTCTTTTTGTTCAAAGGAGGGAGAACGTGCTGAGGCAGTGTACCTGAAAACTCACTGGCAGAAGCACTTTAGCTGAGCCCTGGGAGAAATGTAAAGTTTTGAGGTTTATCTCCAGGAACAGAACTCTTCTTTTCACACAAGTTACCATTTTACATAAGTACATTGGGATTCCAAGCATTCACCACTTTGGTTTATTGCATTAGTGAGATATCCCATATATTATAACGTCATGTGTCTGCGTGTACATACACATATAAACATCGTATTTTTTTTTAATTTTTTAACTGCACCCACTTTCTCACAAAGGTTCTAGTAAACCTCAACATTTACAATCACTTTCGTTCCCATCAAATACTAATTTTTATCTAAAATGTTTACTGGGTTATTTTTTGCCACATGTGACATAATACTATCTTACCTAAAATCAAACTCTCTCTTTAAAATTCCATGTTATTCCCTCCCATCCTAATATCCTACAGATCTAATATTGACTTCCCTTAAAGCGGACAGCACTAAATCCTAAAATATAAAAACAACATGCAATTTACTTCAAATTTAATGTAATCATACATTTAACGTCCCTTCAAGTTATCATAAGAGAGTACCCCTTGTGTTTCATTTTTCTTTTTTAATTTCAGACTATTACATGGGTATAAATGTTTTGGTTACATGGATTGCTTTTCGGACTGCCTGAGTTGAAGTAGCAAGTGTGCCCCTCAACACCCATCGCCTGAGAGAATTTAATATTTGCACAAGTCAAATATGACAACATTCTAGTTGAGACTAACAGCTCTCAAGAAATAACCTTTAAATTGTTGGTGCATTTTATGCTCCTGTTCTCTCTGTTATAGAGAAAAGTTGTACTTTTTTCTTTAAACATTGGTATAGACATAATGTTTGGCCCTTGAAACAGTTGATTCTTTCAGCACCATACGCAGGGATAGAATATATTTTTTAAAAAAAATAGTTTGGAATCCCCCCAACAGTGTAAAAGTGTTCCCTTCTCTACACATCCAGGCCAGCATCTGCAGCTCTGAGACATTATGATCTGGGCCATTCTCAATGGGGTTAGCTGATACCTCAGGGTGGTTTTGATTTATATTTCTTTGATGATTAGGAAAGATGAACATTTTTTTTCAAATGTTTGTTAGCCATTTGTCTGTCTTCATCAGAGGAGGTTCTATTCACATAGCACACCTGGTGGTAAATGGGATTGTTTCCTCTTTTTCGTTGATTCATTTGAGTTCTCTGTAAATTCTACCTACCGAGTCTTTGTCAGATTCACCCCTGAAAATATCTCTTCCCATTCTGAAGGTGGTCTTTTCACTTTCCTTGTTGTGTTCCAAAATGTGGCAACACCCTAAATGCCCACCAACCTAGGAATGCATTAACGAGCTGTGGTTATGTCCTCCGTGGAATACTACTCAGCCATTAAAAAGATGGAGACTCTACATCTTTTATATTAACCTGGATGGAGGTGGAACACATTCTTCTTAGTAAAGCTTCACAAGAATGGACAGTCCAGAATCTGATGTACTGAGTTCGAATATGAAGCCCGTAGATGATCCAATACATGCCCATGGAAGAGATACCCTCACAAGAGAAAAACAAATCAATTCAAGGTAGATGGCAGGGGAAAGAGGGGGCAAGAACCAGGGTGGCGGGAGAGGGTTAGGGGTTATGGTGTGTGACACGCCCCTTGGGGGTGGATATAATTATAAGAGATGACTTTACCTAACAAAAGCAACCAACGTAACCTAATTCTTTGTACCCTCAATGAACCTGAAACAATAAAAAGAGAGAGAGAGAGGCGACATGAAATAATTGAGGAAGGGTTAGAGGAAGGTCTCGCAGGGGTCCTCAAACTACTGCCCGCCAGCCACGTGTGGCGGTATGATTGTATTTGTTCCCGTTTTGTTCTTTACTTCAAAATAAGATATGTGCAGTGTGCATAGAAATTTGTTCATAGTTTTTTTTTTTTTTAACTATAGTCCAGGCCCCCAACAGTCTGAGGGACAGTAAACTGTCCCCCTGTTTAAAAAGCTTGAGGACCCCTGGAAGTTACGAGAAAATTGCAATGAATACCCAGGGCTGTGGAAAGCAGTTGGGGACACTGCAGATTAAGGAAGGCGTCCAGTGACAGCTCTGCAAATCCATGTACTGATCAAATCTCTTTATTATACAAATAAAAAAAAAAGGAAGATTGATCAAATCTCTTTATGACAGAGAATGAACGAAGATCGACTGATCAAATGTCTTTATTATACAAATAAAAAATGAACACATTTAATGGTTAAAAAAATAAAAAAAAAATTAAAGCGTACTGAGGAGAAACCTCTCGGAAGGCTCTATGTTGTTCATTCATCAGAAAGAATGCTTTTGGTAGGGTATATCCGGCTTGGCTCGAATCACTTGCAGTAAAGAAACCTGGACTCTATGAATTTATAGGACATGGGCCTGTGGAAAATTTTGTGTAGGCGATGGAATTGTTTGAGTAGAAGTTGAAAGACGTGTCAAAACCAAAATGGTTCTCTTCTGTATAAATGTGACTGCACACGACGCCAAGAGAAATCAAATATATCTCGCCATAAATTATGGTGATGTGATTTCAGAGCAACAAAATAATTGAGGATGACCATTGACAGTGTCATGCTATATAACCCATTGGAGCTGCGACTTTTTTGGATACTAAATGTAACTCATTACTGCAGGAGTGACATTGCAGATTAAGGAAGGTGCCGATGATAGCTCTGCCATTCTGTCTTTCTCTTCCCCCTAGGAAAGGAAGATTTGCTGATCAAATCTCGTCATTATACAAATAAAAGAAGGAAAGAAGGTTTACTTCGATTTGATAATCCAGTTATTTCCTTACTAGTGGTAGTAATATTATAATACATTTAAAACTTGTACTGACAAAAATGTTTTCATAAGATTACTTTCTATGCAAACATCATAGATGTGATTCTGATGTTGTTGGTTAGTAAATTGAGGTTTAAATGGACTGCAAGTCTTAAGTTTAAAGTCTACTTTGCACAGTGATGTACACAGATAAAAAGTATTTCTGGATCAAAGCTAATGAATTATTACCGGAAATCACTTTCTGAGTAAATGAGTGATATAATTGTAGGTAAGTGACCAATGTCAACTGTAAAAACTCCGCAACCTGTTCAAGTTGTGCACAAAAAGACTCACATCTAGGGTGGCACCTGTGGCTCAAGGAGTAGGGCGCAGGTCCCACATGCCAGGGATGGCAGGTTCAAGCCCAGCCCCAGCCAAAAAAATGCAAAAAAAAAAAAAAAAAAAAAGACCCACATCTAAACTCAATGAAAACAGAGACACAGATCAAAGGGGCTTAAAGATTTAAGAAATTTGACCCAGGGGCAACGCATGTGGCTCAAAGGAGTAGGGTGCCAGCCCCATATGCTGGAGGTGGCTGGTTCAAACCCAGCCCTGGCCAAAAACTGCAACAAAAAAAAAAAAAAGAAAGAAATTTGACCCAGTTTAGAATTTAAGAATTTTTCCCCTACAAGATTATGCAGTGCAAGTGGAGAGAGGTAATATAAAAATATGTGAATTGAGACAAATAAAGGTCGAAACACTGGGGGGGGGGGAGGGGAGAGAGTCAGCGGAATCTAAGGGTGTCTCATATGAAAGGCCGTGCTGTGTCCAGTAAAGATTCCAGGATATTTTCCCTAGGTACTTTCATTTTAAAAAATTATGAAGAGGGCAATGCTTATGTGCAAATACATCTGAGGGGGATCCCCAAAAGTCACCCTGGAGCGTGGGCAACACCTGTCACCTACTCGTTGCTGATAGAATATTACAACGGATGTAAGTCTCCAAATCAATTTACTTTCAGTTAGTCCAAAAAATATTATTTTAGTAGGGAAGATTTAACCAGGCAAAATCTCTTGGAAAAATGACCCATTCAGAGGAATGGTTGTCAGTTGTTGACTTTGAACACACAGTGATAGGGAGATAAATTCTTTCGGTAAATGAACAGATAAGTAGCCCCCTAGCCTCAATGAGACACTGCTTTAGGGGACTATTCTGCCTCCTGAGATTCTGAACAGAGGGCGCAGGCGGGTTACAATGAGAGGCATAAATCAGGAAAATCATGAAATGATACAAATGTGTTGTATCATTTGATGATAAATGATGTCGTCTCTTAAGTTTGTGATAATTTGTTACCCACAAATAGAAAACGCATACGAATTAACTTTTCAGAAAATACATTTGTAATGGCACAATTGTGGGAGAGTGTGTACCTGTTGGTGGAACTGTTTGAGATATACAATCTTACTTGCTGTCAAGGAAGTCCACGTCAACCATCTGTTACCCCTGCAATTAAAGCCAGGCTCAAAATATGATTTTCATAAATGTCAAAAGAACATGTTGGTGGGACGGCACCTGTGGCTCAGTGGGTAGGGTGCCGGCCCCATGTACCGAGGGTAGCAGGTTCGAACCCGGCTCCCAGCCAAAATGCAACAACAAAAAAATAGCTGGGTGTTGTGGCAGGAGCCTGTAGTCCCAGCTACTTGGGAGGCTGAGGCAAGAGAATCTCTTGAGTCCAGAAGTTTAAGGTTGCTGTGAGCTGTGATGCCACAGTGCTGTACTGAGGGCCACAAAGTGAGACTCTGTCTCAATAAAAACATAAATAAAATAAAAATAAATAAATGAATGGCTATCAGACGCATTGTCATTCATTCCTGATTACATTTTTTTCTTCTCGTCCGTGGTTGTTTTTTTCTTTCCTTTATTCTAATTCTTTTTATTTACCACACTGAAGTTTGAATTTTTGAAAGTGATTGATTGTTTTGGGTGCATTTTTGCACAGAGTATCTGTATTTCCACTTAGTTCTCCGTATATCATCACTCTGTCTTTCAAAATGCAAAGAGATGTGTATCACACCATCTGTAGTCATATATGAAGCCTCTTACTGTTTAATAATTTAAGATATTCTGCTTACTATCTTGCCTACTTTGGTGTGTCCTTATTTCTTGATGAACTCCTTTATACAACCTCTCCAATTTCCTGATTCTTCCTTTCACTTTTATAATCCGTATTTAATTCTGATTATCAAGATACATGGTTTTTAAAATGAGATCCTTGTTTTTTTTTCTTTATAAGGTACCTAATTAGTTTATGTTCAAATTCATCCTGTCTTGTTTAATTTTGCTACTTTCTCTCGAAGAATCTAATGCTTCTAGTTATTTTGGGGGGTGGCTGGTTTGGATGGACATCCTTAACTTCAAGACATAACATATTTTTACAGATCAATCATCTTGATTATGTAGTTATTATTTCTCTCTACTACAGAATAAGTCTGTCTTATTATTGTGTTGCTGTTCCTCTTAGAGCTTGGCTCAATATTCTAGTCACAATCCTTATATGCTCAGCTTCTGATGATTCTGATTCTATAGTGGAAATATAAAGGAAAATGTCACATTGCCGGTGTGAGTTTTTAATGTGAATGTTTGATGGCTTCCTTGCCTCCTACTATGATCTCAGACTAGAAGGTCTTTCCCACATTTTGGTTCTAGGAAGCTTTTCATTAAGCGTTTGCTTTTCTTTTTTTTTTTTCAATTTTATTTAATCATAGCTGTATACATGAATGTAATCGTGGGGTACAATGTACTAGTTTTATATACAATTTGAACTATTTTCATCACACTGGTTAACATAGCCTTCGGGGCATTTTCTTAGTTATTGTATTAAGACATTTATATTCTACACTTAGTAAATTTCGCCTGGTCCCTAAAAAACTTCATTCACATCCCGTAAGGCTTGGTGAGTCGCTACCCTTTGTTTAAAATCTCTGGGATAGAATGACTATTTTAGCAGACCCAGGCGGGATTCAAACCCACCACCTTAGGTATATGTGGTCAGCACCCTTGCTGACTGAGCTACGGGCACCACCCAACTATCTTTACAGTTAATGTTAACTAACTGTTTGTACACGCCACCTTCACCATAAATGAAGTCACTGAGGGCAGAAACTCCGTGGGTCTCTTGTTCACATCACACAGAGCAACTCAGATGCCAGTTGAACTGAATCGTAAACAATACTAATTCTTTCCAAAAACATTTATGTATAAATTTCATCAGAGAAGATTTCATAATGCTGGGTTGGAACCAGAAAGAGAGAGGAAAAAAAAAAATAAAAGAACCCTATTATTGCTGAGAGACAGCTACATATTCCCTCCTGGGAATGTATAACGAAAATAAATGGTATAATTATGTATTTTGAAATATTCATGTGGCAGAGACAGAGCTGGTCTGTCCTCACATATTTTAGGCACAAATGTTGGGAACCAGAAACCATCACTGTTAAATAATTATTTCATGAAATAAAGGATGAATTCATTTTGAAAAACAAGCCAAAAACTATATGGGTGGGGTTTTTTTTGTTTGTTTGTTTTTGACTTTGCTTCCATTTTTCTGTTATTGGACAAGCTTCCCTGCAAACCGTGTGTAAAAGAAGAACAGTTTGATTTGGAAATGAATACTATGTTGTGTCAGAAGAGGAAAAATCATGATGAGAAGGGGAAAAGTGTGAAGGGAAGAGATGTTATTCAAGTTCAATCAAACATGGTTTCTAAAATACAGGGAAAGCACGCCAAGAGATTTCCATGGCAGGCTAATTATAAGGCAGGTATTATTCTGTGCACTGTACGAATACCCCAGCTGATGTACACAGCACGTGATAACGGGTGGAAGCCTTCCCCTCTGTGCACGCATCACACACTGAGATCAGACGGCGTCTGCTGATTAACCTGTTCGCACAGCTGTCAAAGGACAGGATTCATTAGAGGATCCGCATTTCCCCCGCACATAACTGCACAGCTGGAAATCATACCAAGTCCTCACCAAATGCTTTCTTATTGTGCACCTCACTGCTCCAGAAGGGTGATACGCGGATGTAATTGCACGAAATAAATGGGTGTTAGGAAATCTGCGGTTTGTGTCTGCCATTCTGTTCATTCCTTCCTTCCCTCCTTCTCTCTTTTCTTCCCTCCCCCTTTGGTCCTTCTTTTCCTCCTTCCTTCCCTTTCACCTTCCTCCCTTCCTTCCCTCCCTCCATCCCTCCTTTTTTCTTCCTTCTCTCCTTTCTTCCCCTCTTCTCCCTTCCCTCCTTCCTTTCTTCTTTCCTTCCTTCCCTCCTTCCTTCCTTCCTTCCTTCCTTCCCTCCTTCCTTCCTTTCTTCTTTCCTTCCTTCCCTCCTTCCTTCCCCCTTTCTCCCTTTTTCCTTCCTTTCCTCCTTCCTTCCCTACTTCCTTCCGTCCCTCCTTTTTTCTTCCTTTCTTCTCTCCTTTCTTCCCCTCTTCTCCCTTCTGTCCTTCCCTCCTTCCTTCCTTTCTTCTTTCCTTCCTTCCCCCCTCCTATCCCCCTTTTGTCCTTTTTTCCTTCTTCCCTCCTTCCTTCCTTTCTTCTTTCCTTCCTTCCTTCCTTCCTTCCCTCCTTCCTTCCCTACTTCCTTCCTTTCTTCCTTCCGTCCCTCCTTTTTTCTTCCTTTCTTCTCTCCTTTCTTCCCCTCTTCTCCCTTCCCTCCTTCCTTTCTTCTTTCCTTCCTTCCCTCCTTCCTTCCCTACTTCCTTCCTTTCTTCCTTCCATCCCTCCTTTTTTCTTCCTTTCTTCTCTCCTTTCTTCCCCTCTTCTCCCTTCCGTCCTTCCCTCCTTCCTTCCTTTCTTCTTTCCTTCCTTCCCCCCTTCCTATCCCCCTTTTTTCCTTTTTTCCTTCCTTCCCTCCTTCCTTCCTTCCTTCCATCCATGCATCCTCCCTCCCTCCCTTCCTTCCCTCCTTTCTCCCTTTTTCCTTCCTTCCTTGCTTATTTCCTTACTTCCTTCCCTTCTTCTTTCCTTCCTTCCCTCCTTCCTTCCCCCCTTTCTCCCTTTTTTCTTCCTCCCCTCCTTCCTTTCTTCCTTTCTCTTTCCCTCCATCCTTCCCTTCCTCCCTCCCTTGCTTCCCTTCCTCCCTCTGTCCCTCCTTTCTTCTTCCTTCCTTCTCTCCTTTCTTCCCCTCTCTTCTCCCTTCCTTCCTTCCCTCCCTCCTTCCTTCCTTCCCTTCTTCTTTCCTTCCTTCCTTCCCTCCTTTCTCCCTTTTTCCTTCCTTCCTTCCCTCCTTTCTCCCTTTTTCCTTCCTTCCTTCCCTCCTTTCTCCCTTTTTCCTTCCTTCCCTCCTTTCTCCCTTTTTCCTTCCTTCCCTCCTTCCTTCCCTTTCCTTTCCCTTCTTCCCCTCCTCTTCCTCCCTCCCTTCCTCCTTTCCTTCTCTCATCCAAGTCCCCATAGCCATTTTTTGATTCATGAGTCCCGGTTCCTGATTAGTAAAAGAAGAACAATCATAATAACAAGACTCATTCCCTACTGGCCTGGTAGGTATGTTAGAAATCACCAGGTATTTAGCAATGCAGAATCTGCAGTTATGTTTCTAATGATTATCAATCAAGTAATTATTATCTCTTCTAACCTATATTTTTCTCTTTGGGGAGCTTGCCATGTGAACTACCTTTGTGACACTCCATTTTTTTTTTTTTTTAATTAGTGAGAAACATTTTATTTCAAACTACACAATTATTAACTAAAACATGTCTTAAAGAAATCACAGTATGTTACTTTGGGAAAGAAATAAAACACATATTTCCAACGTGCAATCTTTTCCTATTGTTCAGTTTGACTGCAGCTTTAACTGTATGTATTTTGGACACATATTGAAGAAATGAATTTTCCCAACAGTACTATATCAACATGGGTCTTAATAATTCATTTGTGATTACAAATGAGTATTTTTAATATTATTCAGAAGATATTAATGTAACATACCCACTAGGCCAGTGTGGTGGCTGACACCTGTAACGCCAGCACTCTGGGACCCAAGCCAGGAGGATTGCTCCAGGTCAAAAGTCTGAGGCCAGCCTGAGTGAGAGAAAGACCCCAGCTCTACAAAATATAGAAAAATTAGCTGAGTGTGACGGTGCACACTTGTAGTCCCAGCGACTGGGGATGCTGAAGTAGGATGATGCTGTAAACCCAGGAGTCTGAAGTTGCAGGGGGCTATAATGACACCATGGCACTCTAGCCTCAGAGGGAGAGAGACTGTCTCAAAAAAAAAATACATTCAAGTATTTTAAAACATATCCTCGGGTGGCGCCTGTGGCTTAAGGAGTAGGGCGCCAGCCCCATATACCAAAGGTGGCAGGTTCAATCCCAACCCCGATCAAAAACTGCAAATAAATAAATAAATAAATAAATATCCTCCATAATTCAAAAGACAATGTATGACATTAACATATCACTAAAATTAGAAACACATTGGCTATGTTGAAATTGGATCCAAGCCACCGTCCCAAGTTTTAACTTACGAAGAAATAAATTGTAGCAGTAAAATGAACTCCAAGGAGCAATTGAGAAAAAAACAGTCAACCACTTTAGAATGTGTCTAAAACTGCTACTTAAGGCAGTTTAGAGATATCACAATATTTCTAGTTTGGAATAAATGAGATGAATGGACGTAGTCTGTTGCTTACTTCAGTTCAAGTAATGCAAAAAAAAAAAAAATAACACAGAAAATCATACATATTTCGTTTAAAAATGTATGAGACATAGATTTAATTTTATATGTACTTTGTGTGTGTGTGTGTGCGCGTGCTTTCCCCTTCCATTCAATTCCCAATAGACATAACTTGTTAGTGACCGAAGGAAGCATTTGGTCTTAATGATAATACCTTCATTCGCCCCTTTACTCATTTTCTATGTAAATACTTGCGGTATGAATATTTGCAGAGAGTTGATTTGCAGAGTGTAGTTGTCACTACTTTTGTTCATGGGGATCCAGTGATCACAATATCCCCCTGATCTCCTGGCATTTAATCACACACACACACGCACATATATATTTTTCGTTTAATTAGCTATTGATCTATGAGTAGTCCAGTTGTCATTCAGTTATTATCATACAACAGTAAGTCAATGTCTTAGAACAAGTACACACAGCACAAAGCAGATAGACATTCTCTTTGATCAAGCTCAATTCATTTGCAGTATAAAGCCACACCAGGAATCCAAGAGTCCAAGAATTCTCTTAGAACCCTAAGGTACTTGCAAAGGCCAATTATAATGCTGAAAGTAAGCACACAACCACCAAATATGGGGGGGGGGTTTAGTCCTTGGCATTACTTATATTCTACTTTTATGGATACAACATAATCTCTAAGAGACAAAAAAAAAAAAACAAAAACAAGCAAACAAACAAAAACTGCTCAGCACCTGTAGCACAGTGGCTAGGGTGCCAGCCACATACACCAGAGCTGGCAGGTTCAAACCCAGCCTGGGCCTGCCAAACATTGACAACTACAACAATAAAAAACAGCAGGGCATTGTGCAGGCACCTGTAGTCCCAGCTACTTGAGAAGCTGAGGCAAGAGAATCGCTTGAGCCCAAGAGTTGGAAGTTACTGTGAGCTGTGATGCCGCAGCACTCTAGCAAGGGTGACATAGTGAGACTCTGTCTCAAGAAAAAAAAAAAGAAACCCCAAAAAAACCTAGCCTCAAAAATACAGCTTTAATGGATATGAAAAGTTAAACATCAAATAATAAAGCATCATGGCCAGCCAAGAAGAAGTTAATAGTTTTTGAGATAATCTGACCTTTTGAAATCTTTAGTATTATTAACCGGCAAAAATTTCTGTAGTGTTTTAAAGATTTTTTAAAAAAAGAAAGTAACATTTGTGATGAAGTGCAAATGGACCCTCTCCTATATGGAACTATGTTTCAGAGAAACTGGATTTTAATAAATGTTTATAATAGTTTTATTCTTTGTAAAAATTCTATGAATGACAAGGGTAGCAAACAGCATTTGAATGTGTCAGTAGGAAAATCAACAGTAAAGGTGGTTGGCTTCCTTATTTCCTTTTATCTGTGACGTTTCAGGACAAAGAACATCTAAGTGCATGCCTGTGTGTGTGTGATTTTAAGGTCTTTTTTATGTATATTATTAAGAAAGATGATTATAAAAATTCACGTAAATATCCATAGGAAAGTTGTCATCTACCTAACCAAACAATGTATGTAGAAGGTCTTTTAAAAAATAATCTAAGCCAAGCATGGTAGTGGGCACCTGTAATCCCAGCAGTCTGGGAGGCCGAGGCAAAAGGATTGCTTGAGCCCAGGAGATTTTTGAGTTTGCAGTGAGCTGTGATGAGGCCACAGCACTCTAGCCTGGACAACAGAGTGAGACTCTGTCTCAAAAAAAAAAAGTAAAATACAAATAAAAAATCTAAAACAGATAAGCACCACGCAGTTAAGAGAGATTTATGTATTTCAAACTCTTTTTTTTTTTAAGTGTCTATCTGAGAAAACAGCATCCGATACTTGAGCACCCTTTGAAGAATATAAATCGTCCTCATCGTTAGCCATTCTGGGAGACTTTGTTACTCACTGCCCGTGGATCAGAGATAAGAGCTGGGTTATGAAGCCAATATGAGAGAGATGAACAGCACTGATAAAAATCAAAGAGGGCTATCCTGGTAAGAATGGTGATCTCAGGCAGCTCACTGATACAAATAGCTTACCAGGCTCTTTGGAATCAAACAACTTCACTTTCCTGCAGAGAGGTAATTATCCTTTCTGACATTCCAGCCAAGATAGAAGCAGGCTTCTGAATATTATGCAGCCAGCTCTTCCAGGGATCCCTAGAGCTTTCCTTCAACCCACCTTCCAAAACCCTTCAGAATTCTGGGATTTCACATCAGAAGCCAGCCGTTATTTACTGCTCAGACCAGGAGAATTTAAAGGGAACGGTTAACCTGACCCGTACGCAATTTCCAACTTCAACAATCGCAGGTAGACGTAAGTTTGAGTTGGGGGGGAAAGTAATGTGTGGGTTTCTTCTCAATGGTTTGGGCCCCCCTGCACCATGTTCATGTTTGGTTAAAAGCGAGATCACCCACATATTTATACGAATGATAAAACACAGTATAGCCCGGGATAAAGAAAGGAAGGGGCGAGAGAAAGCAGGTGTAGGGAGGGCCATTGGTGGAACCTCACCTCTGGTACATATCACAAGGGTATAGGTCACATTTATTAAGAGTCGAGTATAAATGTCTTAACACAACAATTAACTAAGTGAGGTGAAGGCTATGCTAACCAGATTGATGTAAGCATTCCAAATTGTATATAAAATCAGTTCACTGTACCCATAAATGCATTAATGTATACAGCTATGATTTAATTAAAAAAAAAAAAAAAGGCAAGAAGATTGAGCAAGAGAAACTTTGTAACTTGTGGCCCGTTCCACATCAGAATGTCTGTGACTAATTAACTCGGGGTACTTTGGAAATGTTGGCAAGGAACTCCTAAAGGGTTATTTACCAAGTTTTCTTAGCATTTGCCCTGATTTTCCATAAGTCCTATGGAAACATTTACCTTTGTTCCATATTTGCTTTTCTGACTCAGCCAATATTATTCCTCTGCTTAAAATTCATACGCTGGTCTCTTGAAAGTTTTGTAGCAGCTTGAAAATAGATATATATTTAGACGCAAATGACTTTTGAACAGCACAGGTGCCCCAGGACACTCATGCGTGGATTTTTTCTTTTGCCTTGACCACGCCGGGGACCTCCAGACCACCCCGTCCTCGTCCTCCTCCTCCCCGTATTCAGTGTGAAGACGGCCAGCCTGAAGAGCTATGTGCTGACCCACTCACACCTAACCCACAGTAACTATATTTTCTCTTCCTTTTCATTTTTCTAACAATGTGTTCTCATCCATAGCTTATTCCAAATTGTAAGAGTGTGATATACAATATATATAACCCCGAAAAAAACATGGTGAAAATTTGCTGTTTTGGTTATTGGTAAAGCCGCAGTTCAACAGTAGGTGATTAGCAGTGAAGTTTGCCATGAGTCAAAGGTTATAAAAACGTGTTATTTTTGACTATGTGGGAGTTGGTGCCCCTAACTGCTGGATTGTTTAAGGGTCAGATTTATTGTATTGGCAGAGAGGAAAAAGTAGGAGGAGAGGAGAAAGAGAGAGAGAGAGGAAGTAGAGAGAGGAGAGAGAAGGGGGAAAAGGGAGAGAGAGGAGAAGAGAAAGAGAGAGGGGAGAGAGAGAGAGAGGGAGAAAAGAGAGAGAAAAAACAGAGAGAGAGGGAGAGACAGAGAGGAAAGAGAGAATGTGTTAGTTCAGGATTAACTTCCCGGCACAAATTCCGGACATCTACTCATATCTCTTTATCAACAGTCCCAAACTCTTGTGGTCCCATCAATGGCATCTTCATGTGCACCTGCACACGTCACATACCAAAGTCAGAGCCATTCTCTTCCCGTCACTAAAATGGAGCCTCCTTTCTTCTGAGACTCTTCAACCTCTCTGCGTGAACTTGAGGGTGGTGGGAAGAGAAATGAAAGAGGAAATGTATGACTTCATATAATCGGTCCTCACCCATCAGTGTCCAGCAGAGAAAATTAGTACAAGGCATGGTAAGCATTGTTTTCTTTCTTTTTTTTTTTTTTTTTTGCTAAAGTCACATCTTGACGGAGCTCAGATCTGCCATGGACTCCCACCTTAACTGAGTCCCAAGCATGAAGAGACCATATGAGAAAACATATATCTTTCTCAAAATAAAGATAAATAAAGAGACCTGCCTTACTGATATCCAGAGAGAAAACTGGTAAATATGGAATTAAAATGAGGCGTCGGGCACAGTGGCTCACGCCTGTAGCCCTAGCACTCTGGGAGGCTGAGGAGGGTGGATTGCTTGAGCTCAGGAGGTGGAGACCAGCCTGAGCAAGAGCGAGAACCTGTCTCTACTAAAAATGGAAAAACTAGCCAGGCATTGTGGCAGGTGCCTGTAGTCCAGCTACTCAGGAGGCTGAGGCAGGAGGATCACTTGAGCCCAGGAGTTTGAGGTTGCTATGAGCTATGATGCCACGGCACTCTACCTAGGGTGACAGAGTGAGATTCTGTCCCCACCAAAAAGTAATAATAATGAAATGAGATCCAAGTTCAGTGGCAGAGGGAACACCTGGGTTTGGAGAGTGCTGCCCACTCTCAGGGGATACGATCCCACAGTGAGGCTGACATTACGTCTTGATTGTCGGCTGTGCTATCCAACACACACGCCTAAACAAGCCATTCACTATTTACCTTCTTTCCCAGCCCAGTGCTCTGGAATCTCACACAGATTACATTAGAGATGAAACAAAATAACAAAAGCAGCAGTTTCTGGAGTATCCTTGTTTTAATGACTTTCTCTTTCTTTTTTTTAAACCTGCTATTTCCATCTACTGTGCCATTGGGGGAATTTTCTACAACACTGGCAACATTTTTATTATAAAAGGTGCGAATTCCTGAAGATCTAGCCAGTGGGTGACTGACTTGTCCACCCAGGATCTCAAACCAGACCAGGAATAGCCTAAAGGGACAAGGCTGTTACACAACCCAAAATACTGATACACACTTGCTACTTCAAATTGTGAATTCTAACATTTTCCAGGGCAAGGGGCATGCAGTGTGACACATTCTCCAGATACTGGGCGGTGGCAGAGAGTCACAGCTGCTGGGCAGATTGCTGTCACAAGGACAGGCGACGGGTCCTCTGTGGTGTGCACAAGTGCTGTGCCCAAGGATAGGCTGACCTGAGAGTATCCAGGTTATTTGTGGAAAGCCAGGCTCAGCAATGTTTGGTAGGTCAGGTGCGTTAAATGCACATTTGTCTGTAAGTTCCTGCCTATTGGGTACAATAGGGGTACATGGCACACTTCTCGGGTGAAGAACACAGCTGCAACACTTTAGGGTCCTGGACGCCATCCGGAGGGGTCACCTCCAACTAACAGGCACTCAACGGTCCATGAGGCTGGGAAATGGACGTAGAGGGAGCAATCCAGCTGGGCACTGCACAGAAATGTGCTCAATTGTAAGAGAAAACAAGCTGGGGGAGGTCATATAGGAGCCCTCTCACATTGCAAAGACACACCTCAGGGAAGGAGCTCTGAAGAGCAGCTTCCTCCAAGGACATCCTCCCCTGACTGGACATGGACTGCCCTGGGGAAAGTGACAGCCCGGGTTTATTTATGAGGCTGGGGTAAATGATTCTCCCAGGCAATGCTGGCACCAGCCACTGTTAAGTCAATAAAACACAATCCTTTCAGACTGTTGGTGTAGCCTGGCGGGACTAATACCTACCTTGAGGCTAAAGAGGTTCCAATTTTGACCATGATGGATTGTAGTCCAGATTAGATTATCTGAACACAGGGTGCCATGTCCTTGAAATAATGGCCAGGGAGACAATGATTTCTTTTGAGAAAGAAAGAAAGAAAGAAAGAAAGAAAGAAAGAAAGAAAGAAGGAAGGAAGGAAGGAAGGAAGGAAGGAAGGAAGGAAGGAAGGAAGGAAGGAAGGAAGGAAGGAAGGAAGGAAGGAAGGAAGGAAGGAAGGAAGGAAGGAAGGAAGGAAGGAAGGAAGGAAGGAAGGAAGGAAGGAAGGAAGGAAGGAAGGAAGGAAGGAAGGAAGGAAGGAAGGAAGGAAGGAAGGAAAGAAGATAGAGATAGAAATAGAGAGAGAGAGAAAGAAAGAAAAATATCTTTCTCACAATAAAGATAAAGCAGTATCACATCAAACTTAGCAGAGAACAGACACAAATATGATAAGCAGAGAACGGTGAAAAGTGGGAATAGGAGGTTGTGTAGAATTTAGAAAACACGAAAAAACTTTCCGAGCGCAGGAATGTAGGGAGTCTATTAGTCCGGATGTTCACGGATCATAAAGCTGCAGATGACCCTGCAGAAACACAGCAGAAAGGAAGAAGGTGACTTCAGCCTTCATTTACTTTGTCATCTGAGTAAGATGACTCCTGCGTTGGTGAATTAAATTAGGTGTTTGGGAACGCGAATGGAATGATGACTCGGGCACCTCGAGACCTCCAGCAAACAATCAGAGCCAACAGAAAGTTCAGAGCAGCCTGGAAAACTAATGACTGGGTGGGCTGTCTGCAAGCAGCCACGTTGTGGATTTTGAATGTGGAAAAGCAGGCACCAGGCCGGACGTCAACTCTGTCCATCAACATTACCTTTTCAGGTGTGACACTTTCCTAACTTCTCAATTCGTCTCACAAAAGACACACAGAAAAACATAGGCACATACACGATAATGTACAAATAATATAGTGTGTGCTCCAATTATTTTTGCTTTTGTTGTGAAACAGATTTCTGTCTTCATATCACCTAACCCCAGTAAGATTAGCCCACATCACAAAGTCCCAAAGCTGCAGATGCTGGTGCAGATGTGGAGAGAAGGGAACACTTTTGCGCTGTTGGTAAGACTACAAACTAATACAGCCTCTTTGGAAAGAAGTACAGAAAATCATCAGTGTAACCTGGCTTATTGTCCCCTCAGTGAATCCCCAACAATAAATAATAATAATAATGATAAAGAAGAAGAATGGAAAATCCTCAATTAGACCTCCCTCTATCCCACTACTAGCCATCTACCCAGAAGAAAAAAAAAAATCATTTTATCATAAGGACATTTGCACTAGAGTGTTTATCGTGCAGCTCAGTTTACAATCGCCAAGATGTGGAAACAACCTAAATGCCCACCAACCCAGGAATAGATTAACAAGCTGTGGTATATGTACACCATGGAATACTATTCAACCTAAAAAACAAAATCATGGTGACTTCACATCTTTTGTAATATCCTGGATGGAGTTGAAATGCATTCTTCTTAATAAAATGTCACAAGAATGGAAAAGTAAGTATCCGATGTACTCAATATGAATATGAGGACAATAGGCAATCTAATGCACGCCCACATAGGAGAAAAACTCATTTCAATTCAAGTTTGGGGGAGAGGTGTTGAGGGAAGGGGAGGGGTTGGGGTGCTCTCACTAAATGGACATGGGGAGGGGTGTCTGGCACACCTTTTGTGTGTGGGACATAACCACAAGAGGGACTCTACCTAACAAAATCAAGTATTTAGACCTGGTTGTTTGTTCCCTTACATTACCCTGAAATAAAAAAGAAATTACGGCTGTGGTCCTAGCTCAGTGGGTAGGGCACCCGCCGTATACACCGAGGCTGGTGGGTTCAAACCTGGCCTGGGCCAGCTAAAAAACAACAATGACAACAGTAACAACAAAAAAATAGCCGGGCTTTGTGGTGGGCATCTACAGTCCCAGCTGCTTGGGAGGCTGAGGCAAGAGAATCCTTAAGCCCAACAGTTTGAGGTTGCTGTGAGCTGTGACGCTACAGCACTCTACAGAGGATGACATAGTGAGACGCTGTCTCAAAAAAAAAAAAAAGGAAAAGAAAACATCATCTTCCCACTAGAAAGGGAAGAAATGAAAAGGAGGAGGAAGAAAGGGGAGGAGGAAGGATATAAATGCATCGAAATATGTTGGTGTCTTGGGCTGAGTTCCCGAGACCAGTCTGCTGTGGGAGGATGCCCAGCCCAGCCCAGGCAATTCGAGATGGAATGAATGACCCCTGTGTCTCCTACAGTTGGTACGTGGGTCATTCCAGAAATTTGAGATATACTAAAATGAAGAAGTATAAATTACATAAGGACGGAAACAAACGAAGCCCTCCCAGCAAAACCGATAACCCCAGCAAGTTGAAACTAGCAGGGTGAGTCTTCTAGGAAGGGAAATAATGGACCTTGACAGAGCCTGTCTCAAAACAATCGGCACAATTGTTTCAGAAGAGCAATGCCTTATGTTGTTTCCAAACTAGCTACAAGACAGCAGTTCTTTCAAAGTGGTGGATTTGCTTTTTGTCTTTTTTTCTTTTTCTTTTAAAATCCATGAATGATTTCAAAAGATAGATGGAAAGTGGACTTGGACCCAGCGTAGCAGGAAACTCCATTTTGCCGAGAACTTGGTACCAGCTTACCGCAAAATTAATGGACGCACTGCTGGGAATATTTGACGGACCCAACATCTTTTGAGAAAGTGGTGACAGTTCACTATTGAGATGGAGATTTTTTTTTTTTTTGCAAAGTCCAGATGTTAGATCCCTTCTGTGTTTTCATTAATATAATTGAAGGGAGGATTTATTTTGCACTGGTGAAGTGGTATTAAAGAGACTAATTATAGACTGCCCTCCTTAGCCCATTAATTTGATCTGGGAATTCATAAAGACTGGGGGGTGACATGGTTAAATATTGTGCAAAATGTGCTTCAGAGAGTCTTTGGAGGAGAGGAACACTTGACTTTGGTCAAATTAGAATTGCTAATGAATCAATAGTATATTTTCATGGGTACATGTTAAATCTACTAAGTGTAGAGTATAAATGTCGTAACACAATAACTAAGAAAATGCGGTGAAGGCTATGTTAACCGGTTTGATGGCAGTTTTTCAAATTGTATATAAAGCCAGCACGTCGTACCCCATCATTGCATTAATGTACAGAGATATGACTTAATTTAAAAAAAAGTGAGACTCTGTCCTATGTTTGTGTTTCCTATTTGATGCATCAGAAATATGGAAAATAAAGAAAATACTACCTCTTTGGGATATATGTATAGGGTGGCCATAAAGTTTGTGTGCAATTTAAAGTAGTTGTTCCTTGACACGAGTTTATCATAATGGGATATCTTACTGTTTTGCTTTTATGTGACAGAGAAAATATACAACATGATATTGGCTAGCTTCACTTGTTTCGTTAATAAGGGGGTTTCGGGTTGATGCTGCTGGTAATTGGTGATTTTATGCATTTCTAAGCTAAGCCAAAACGTTATACACAGATATATAAAAATAGACGTGCATGTATTTTATACATCTAAATATTGTGTATATACAATATATCTAAATATGTCTATATATTTATACACATATAATTGTGCATACTTTACGTTGCAATCTGTATATATGTTTTATATGTTTCAAAATGTTTCTTATGTGTATGAAAACTAAATTGATTTCTGCTACATGTTTTTTCTTTCTTTCTTTTTTATTTTTTTTGCAGTTTTTGGCCAGGACCGCATTTGAACCCACCACCTCCCCAGGCCCGTGTCCTACTCCTTTGAGCCACAGGCGCCACCCCTTTTTTTTTTTTTTTTTCCTTTCTTTCTTTTAGAGACAGAATTTCACTCTGTTGCCTGGGCTAGAGTGCAGTGCCACAATTATAGCTCAACTCCTGGGCTCAAATGATCTTTCCCGCTCAGCCCCCTGAGTAGATGGTACTACAGGTGTGTACCAGCAAACCCAGCTAATTTTTTTCCTACTTTTTTTTTTTTTTTAGAAGCAGGATGTTATTATTATCACTTGAACCCCTGGCCTCAAGAGAAGCCCCTGTTTCAACCTCCCCAAGTGCTAGAATTACAGTCACGGGCCACCGTGTCAAGTGAATATTCAGCTTCTTTTTTTTTTTTTTTATCGTTGGGGATTCATTGAGGGTACAATAAGCCAGGTTACACTGATTGCAATTGTTAGGTAAAGTCCCTCTTGCAATCATGTCTTGCCCCCATAAAGTGTGACACACACTAAGGCCCCACCCCCCTCCCTCCGTCCCTCTTTCTGCTTCCCCCCCCCCCATAACCTTAAAAGGAAACATTTTTGCAGCAATGCATCCATATTATTAAACAACCAAAATTAGAACAAGTCCCCTGGAGTCTTTCTCAAGGGTGAAAAATGAATACGGAAACATTAGGTAGCAGGAACAGGAATAAGCAGGCTCTTACTATGAAAGTAACACTGAAAACCAAGAAAAAAATACTTTACATTTTGCCCTATTTTTAATTTAAAGAATCAGGTTGAGTGTGTGTCTGTCGCTGAATGAATCTAGTTACAAAATGCTCAATCATGGTATGTCACTTACATGCTCTACAGAGATTTCAAAGCCCCAGAGATGGAAAAGAAAGAAAGAAAGAAAAAAAGAAAAAGATGATGTCCCAGGGGTCACAAAATAAATGATAATTCAGAAGAACTGAGAGGGGAAGGGTCAGACGTGCACTGGATACAGGTACAGTTGTGCAAAGGGATGGCATTGATAACAAACCAGGGAATTAATGACTGAAGGATTAAAGAATTCTTCCTGGGAAAATGAGCCCTTTGATTTTTTTTTGAGGTTCACAAGTGAATTTTAACCACTTAATATTATTTGAAACAATCTGCCTTCTCGTGTCTGGTCTTGACTTAATCACGTTTCTTGACATGTGTTATAGTCGAAATGTGAGTGTGCAAGGTTGGCATCTCAGGTTGCACGTGTGAGGCCTGAAAATTAAGTTCCTGAACTCATCCTAGGGAAAGTGCTGGATACCTCACTGCTGGATTTCACTGTGGTCACCTTCCAACAGTCCCATAGTCATTTTGGGACTCTTTCTGGAAGGGCCATCAGGGCTGTCATCGTAGGAGGTCTGACAACTAAGCTCTCAAACTCATCCTCGAAAAAGTGCTTTGAAGGGTGCACTAGGTGCCGGCATTGGCCCACAGCTTCCCAAGTGGGGGACCTTGAAGGTGACAGCAGTGATGTTCAGCACTGAGGTGCGTGACACTTTTTCTAGGACAAGGTTGTGAACTTAGTTGTCAGATGGTTGTTTAAGAGGCTCAGACCTTGACACATTTTCATCAGGGTCCAGACTTTGACTGGCAGATTGAAAATCTAGAAAATTGACTTTGTTCATTCCCCTTGCATTTTTGGATGTCAACATGGGGATATGGGATCAGGACAAACAAGCAGGAATTAAACTTAAGGAAGATGAATAAAACCAACAACAAGACTGTCGGTGAACTTTGTCTTCAAAATTAATGGGGAGTTGATGCTATAGTCATGTGCGTGTTTAAAGAGAATAAAATTGAAACAAAGGCAATCAGATGATCTTGGCTGTCGCGTGGAATGATGATGTCTCAAGACAATCACCTCCCTACAAGTAAACACCATTATCTAGTTGATATGTCTCATGGAAGACTGGTGTTTATGTAGCTATAAGTATCTATCTACCGACCTAAATATCAAGCTGGGTATCTATTACCTATGTCTCCATCCATTTTTATCATCAATCTGTATGTCTGTCACCACCCATCAAAAATTCACAACAGAAATACTGAAGTAGTTGTGGTGGGCGCCTGTAGTCCCAGCTACTTGGGAGGCTGAGGCAAGAGAATCACGTGAGCCCAAGAGGTGGAAGTTGCTGTAAGCTGTGATGCTATGGCACTCTACCCAGGGCAGCATCATGAGACTCTGTCTCAAAAAAAAGAAAAGAAATATTGAAGGAATTGTGTTATTATTGGTTGATTTCATATCAACATGCCTTACACAAAGTTGCATTTACCTTGAAACATCTTTTCCTCTCAATGTATCTCTTTTTTTTTTTTTTTTTTTTATTTTTGGCCGGGGCTGGGCTTGAACCCGCCACCTCCGGCATATGGGACCGGCGCCCTACCCGTTGAGCCACAGGCGCCGCCCAATGTATCTCTTAAAATTGTTTCTCCACCCTTCCATGCAAATGTATACTGTCTGATCCACCTGCCCTATAATATTTGATAGAATGTATTTAGATTGTGACCAGCCTGTAGGCTTTTACGTTGCTCCAGACATGCACTGTTAGAAGCACAGCTATGAAAATCATCCCTGCACACACATCTTTCTGCAGGTTTTTCTAATACAAACTGTGAAAAATAGAATTGCCGAATCAAGGGATCTGATAGTTTTTTTTTTTTTTAACTTTCACAGGCTACGCGAAATTAACCTTTAAGATATCAGTGAATTTGCATTCACAACAAGCCCTTCCTTTTTTCTACTTCGGGCCTGATATTATCAAACTTTTGAAATGTTTGCTAATGTTATGAGAGAAAAATGTTTTGTCTCTTATGGTAATGAGGTTAAGCAGCGTTCAGTATTTAATTTGTACTTACTCAATTGGGAATAAACGATGCTCTCTCTCAGTAGTTTTTCTACCATTGGATTGCTCTGAATTTTTGTAAGATTTTTCATACATTCTGGGTATATAGTTCATTACTTTTATACAGCAGATTATTATTTTTTTGAACAGGGTCTCACTCTGTCACCCTGGGTAGAGTGCTGTACCATCATAGCTGACAGGAACATCAAACTCTTGGGCTCAAATGATCCTCTTGCCTCAGCCTCCTGAGTACCTGGGACTACAGGCAAGAGTCACCATGCCAAGCTAGTTTTTCTACTTTTAGTAGAGATGGGATCTTGCTCTTGCTCAGGCTGGCCTTGAACTCCTAAGCTTAGGCAATCTACCTGCCTTAGCCTACCAGACTGCCAGGACGGTAGGCAGGACCCAGGCAGCTGACCTATATCAGATATTTTAAAAAGCATTTAGCTCTTTAATAGATCTGAAATGGGGAAGTGTATGTGTAGACAGAAACAGAGAGACAGAGACAGAGAGAGAAAAATAAATTTACTCTGTAACAGGAAATTTTATTTTTATCTTTTTGAGACAGAGTCTAACTGTGTGCCCCTGGGTAGAGTGTCCTGGTGTCATAACACATAGTAACCTCAAACTCTTGGGCTCAAGGGATCCTCTTGCCCCAGCCTCCTGAGTATTTGGGACTGCAGACGCTTGCTACAATTCCCAGATATGTTTTCCTTTTTTTAGATGGGGTCTTCCTCCTGCTCAGGCTGGTCTCCAACTCCTGAGCTCAAGCAATCAACCTGCCTCAGCCTCCCACGCTGCTGAGATTACAGGCATGAGCCACCATGCCCAGCCCGACAGGAAACTTTCAAAAGCCTTAAATATACTAATCTTTTCTATCCTCATAGTATTTTCTAAATGTGAACCTATCATTAGCCATATTTCATATTTCCTTCCTTTATTAATTAATTTATTTATTTGCAGTTCTCGTTTTGGCCAGGGCCAGGCTTTAACACGCCACCGGCGGTATCTATGGGGCCAGCGCCCTACTCCTTGAGCCACAGGTGCCGCCCATATTTCCTTCATTTTTTTTAAACAAAAGATACTTCCCCATTGTCTTAGAAGCTAGACGTACAGAAAATAAATCTAATGACGGTTTGATTCTGTACTTTTACAGATAACTTTCTCATCCCAGGACTTTTCCGTATTTTCTAGTTATTGTAGAATTTCTGTCTTTATAGAGCAATCTACGTGGTTCCCTTACTCCTTTCGGTGTTGATGACACTGGACTAAGTCCATCCTTAATAGTGAGGGTGTGGGTCAGCGCCTGTGGCTCAGTGAGTAGGGCGCCGGCCCCATACACTGAGGGTGGCGGGTTCAAACCTGGCCCTGGCCAAACTCCAACAACAACAAAATAGGGAGGGTCTTGTTCTCTTAATCTCTAATTATTTCCTTCCCACTGTAACGTCTCTCCTTCTAGAGCTACTATTACAGATATTTGGAGAACTGTGTGTCTAAGGTACACGTCTTCATTGTTGCTCTTACCGTTTTTAGATTCTTGCCCTGTTGGCCAAGTTCCAAAAGGGTCCTTTGGCAAAAGCTTTCCACCCTTCATTTTTTTCTGGCTTCAACTCTATCTCTTTATAGTTTATGTTTTTTTATTTTTTCGCATACAGATAAGTTGCTAAATTTTCAAGTCTTTAGGTGACTTTATTATTTCCTTTTTTTTTTTGAGACACAGTCTCACTACGTTGCCCTCGTTAGGGTGCCGTGGTGTCACAGCTCACAGCAATCTCAGACTCCTGGGCCTATGTGATTCTCTTGCCTCAGCCTCCCAAGTAGCTGGGACTATAGGTGTCCACCACCATGCCCAGCTATTTTTTGTTGCAGTTGTCATCGTTGGTTAGCTGGCCCGGGCCAGGTTCCAACCCGCCAGCCTTGATGTACGTGGCTGGCGCCATAACCACTGTGCTATGGGCGTGGAAGTTTGTTATAAGCACAATCATTCAGTCTACTAGTGTGCAAACAAGATTTTAGGAGAAAAGGGTATCATTTTTCTCAGCATTATTATTCACGTCATACACAGGGGGAACCGATAAGGAGAGATGTGAAGTAACCAGCCACAGTCATGGAGTTCATCACAGCAAAACTGGGTCACGGACACCACTGGCAGCTAACATCCAACTGGGCCTTTCCGTTAGACTGAGATCACCAAATCTGACTGTTTAATTCCTCACTGAACTTCCGATTTTTACATTTTTAAAAAAAATGTTCAGGTGAATGTGAGGGTACAAACAAGCAGGTCATAATATCTAAATGTATCAGGTAGAATCCCTCTTGTAGCTATATCCTGCACCCCAAAAGGTGAGCCATACATCCTACATTGTGCCCATTTAGCGGGAGCCCCCAAATTCCCCTTCCTCCGTCTACTCTCTCTTTCTTTCCCCTGCTCCCAACTTGAATTGAATTTTTCTCTTCTGCAGATGTGTATTAGATCATCTACTGGCTTCATATTAATATTGAAGACATTGCATATTTGCTTTTCTGTTCTCGTGATGCTTTACAAAGTATGTGTTTCGGTTCCATCTAGATTAATACAAAACATGTAAAGTCTCCATCTTTTTAATGGCTGAATAGTATTCCATGGTGTACACATACCACAGCTTGTTAATCCATTCCTGGGTTGGTGACATTTAGGCTGTCTCCACATCCTGGTGATTATAAATTGAGCTGCGATAAACAATCTAGTGCAAATGTCCTTGTGGTAAAAGGATTTTTTTCTCTTCTGGGTAGATGCCTAGTAGTGAGATTGTGGGGTCCCATGGGAGGTCTGGTTTGAGTTCTTTGAGGATTCTACTTTAAAAATAAGGCAGGAGACCTCCAACCACACCCTTGAGGATTCTATGCTTAATTTTCTGATCCTTTGTAACTTGCTCAAGGCACTGCGTGTCTTAGGTTCTGCCTTTTTCCGCCTGTTGAATTCACTTCTTCCCTTAGCTCCCCGCCTTGCTTCAACAGGTGGCTGGTTACTGCCGGCTCTGTGGGACATTTCTGCCGTGTCACCTGCTGTCTCTCCCCGCCTTCTCTCCCTCCCTCTGACTGTCTCTCTTTACAGCTCCTCTTCTCTGTCTCTGTCTATTCCCTCCTCCATCTCTCTGTCCGTCTGTCTGCCTCTGGCTTCTCCCTCTCCCTCTCCCTTCTCTGCCCCTCATCTTATCTTTCTGCTGCCTCTGCTGCTGTCTTCATTTTTCTGTCTCTTTTCCCTTTATCTCTCTGTCTCTCTCTCTCTCTGTGAGTCTGTCTTTACTGCCTCTCTCTGTGTCCTTCTTTCTCTCTCTCTCTCCCTCTATCTTTCTCTCTCTCTCGTCCTCTCTCCCTCTCTCTCCCTCTCCCTTTCTCTCTCCCCCTCTCTGTTTCTCTCTCTCTCTCCCCCTATCTTTCTCTCTCTCCCTCACTCTCTCTCCCTCTATCTTTCTCTCTCTCTCCCTCTATCTCTCTCTCTATCTATCTCTCTCTCTCTGTCTTCTTTCTCTGTCTCCCTGTGTGTCTCTCTCTCTTTTTCTCTCTTCCCCTCTCTGTCTCTTTATATCTGTCTGTCGCTCTCTATATATCTCTCTGTCTGTCTTTCTCTGTCTCTCTGACTCTCTCTCTCTCTCCCTCTTCTCCTCTCTCCCTCTTCTCCTCTCTCCCTCTCTCTCTCTCTCCATACCTCTCTGTGTGTCTGTCTCTCTTTGTCTCTCGCTTCTCTCTGTCTCTCTCCTGATCTCTCTTCCTCCATTCTCTCTCTCTCTCTCTCCCCCCCACCCCCCTCACCCCATCTCTTCTTCTATTCAGCTTGCATGGACACAGCTTCCGGTGCAACATGAGTGCCGCTGACTCCTGTTGGTTGAAAACCAACCGCCCCCTCTGAACATCACCTCCCTCCTCGGTCTCTGCAGCTTCTGTGCATCTCAGCCTTCCACCTGTGGCTCTGCCTGGAGACAAGTGCACCTGTTTCCCATTCGTCTTTCTGTCTGCACCTCGACCCCTGGAGGCATGTTTCTGCTTCACCTCCTGCTCCGTACACAGAAAATACACTTGCATCATTGTGGCCTCCACCCGTGGTGGACTTCTCTGATGCCACCTGGCTCAAAACACAAGGTCTCTGCTTTACATAGGTCAGACTCCTTTTTAATGCACCAAGGCTACCTTCCTTATTTTCCAACACGGTTTTAAAAAATTTTATTTCCTGAAAACCTTTTCTCATGCACAAGGACTTGACCTGAGATGACAAAAATATAAAAATCAGAGTAAACTATTGCATATGATATGTGTGCTCTCTGGAAGTCAAATTCCTGTGTATCAATTTGGACACATCATACAATTTATGAGTGGAAGGATTTTATCTTCCCACAAGTTATTTCCTTTGATCAATAAATATTTGTGACTCACAGATCTTTTTTATTTGTTGGCTATTCTGGACGACACATATAATGGGCCTTGAATTAACATGTATCTGGGTTGCTACTTTTTTTTTTTGAGACAGAGCCTCAAGCTGTCACCCTAGGTAGAGTGCTGTGGCATCACAGCTCACAGCAACCTCCAACTCCTGGGCTTAAGCGATTCTCCTGCCTCCACCTCCCAGTAGCTGGGACTACAGGCACCTGCCACAACACCTGGCTATTTTTTGGTTGCAGCTTTCATTGTTATTTGGCAGGCCTGGGCTGGATTTGAACCCGCCAGCTCAGGTGTATGTGACTGGCACCTTAACTGCTTGAGCCACAGGCGCCAAGCCTGAGTTGCTACTTTTAAATCTCTGGAGTGTACAGTAGAACTTCTGTAAGTTGACCACCCAAGGGACTGTAGCAGACTGGTCAACATAAGGAACTGGGCCTGCTATGCTGATACGTACATGTGGTGCATATCAAGTCCATCAAAATTAGGTCAACTTAAGGAGGTGGTCAGTGTAGGGAGGCGGTCAGCTATGGAGGGTCTACTGTGGTCAATCTAATCATGGAATTGCTATGTCAAACGTTAATAATGTCAGCTGAAGGTTTTATATGTGCATTATGACAATAAATCTTGTAGCAATTTTCAGAATAAGGGAAATTTAGCTCCAAAGGATAATGTGGCTGGTTAAGCTTGAACTAATTAATAAGTGAGGGGGCCAGGAGACAGACCACGGGCAGAGTCAAAACTCTGGACTTTTAGCCAATGTGCCATACTTTCTGCAATTTAAGACTATCAGACTAACTAGCCAGGTATTATATATACTGTCTTAGCAAAACTCTCTGCCTGCCAGGTAGAAAAGACAAAAATAAAAGTCATTGCAGGGAAATCCACGAGCTGCCCATGACTGTCTTGGGCCACACGTTAGAATATACAATCACTAACTAAAGTTGCTGAACAACAACAACAAAAAGTCCATGCATTATTTTCCAGGTATCCGCCACCCCAGATAAGCATTCCTAGCCAGCCGGAGGCCACGGCTGGATGCTTCTGACGGACAGGTACCAGGACAAAACAAATTGCTATCTTATGAAAGCTATAACCCAGTTACAACCTAAGAATAGGGGGAAGTGGGAAAGGGAGGGGAGGGAGGGCAGGTGGGTAGAGGGAGGGTTTTGGTGGGATTACACCTGCAGTGCATCTTACAGGGTATATGTGAAACTTGGTAAATGTAGAATGTAAATGTCTTGGCACAGTAACTGAGATAATGCCAGGAAGGCTATGTTAACCAGTGTGATGAAAATGTGTCAAATGGTCTATGAAGCTAGTGTATGATGTCCCAATGTACACAGCTATGATTTAATAAATAAAAAAAAAATAACAAAAAAAAAAGGAAAAGGGGAGCAGGAGGTAGCAGAAACAGAGGCAGCAGGGTTTTAATGGGCTTCCCTTCTTCAGAAGTACAAACTGAAAGTTTCAGAAAGCTCCTAATACATATGGCCTTGATTGAGTTTTCTTTGTTTTACATTTTCTCAAGGTGAAATTTTTTTAAAGGTGAAATGAAAGTTTCAGAAAGCTCCTAATACGTATGGCCTTGATTGAGTTTTCTTTGTTTTAAATTTTCTCAAGGTGAAATTTTTTTAAAGGTGAAATTCTTCCAAGGAAAGCTTGATCAATTGCATCTATAATAGGGCAGCTTATAACATCTATACTTTTGATATATCTACGTAAAGTTAAAATGTGTTAACATCCTCGCTGATTTCTGAGAGCTCTATTAGTTAAGCACAGCGCGCAGAAACTGAAGTCACACCTCCTTGCTTCCAATACCTAACAAATGCAATCAGTGTAACTTGGTTCTATGCACCCTCAATGAATCCCCAACAATTAAAAAAAAAAAAAAATAGAAAAACAAATTATGGTTTAAGCCAGTAATTCAGCCTCGTTCCTTCTCATTATCTTAGCTGCAAAATGTGAATAATACAATAACTCCCCTATACGGCCAGTGGAGAGAATTGGTGTCTAGATACACAGAGAGATTAAACAGTATCTGGGTCCAAATAAGTTTTCTGTAAGTGTTATTACTACTATTATTATTAATGTTATTTTTATTATCCCAGAAATACTAGCACAAGAATCCTGCCTTCGCTCCAGATTTGTGTTCCTTTAGTAAACCAACACATATTTATTTGGCTGAGGCTTGTGTCGGGTACCAGGCAAAGTTTAGCAAGTAAACTTGGGAGATAAGAGAGACCCTGAATGCACGGATGGTCTTAGAGACATGTATCCAAAACCAGAATACGCAGTCACGGTACACCACTTCTGACCTCAGGTTACAAACGACTCTCCATCATTTTTACTGGGCATTTTTCATGGCACTGACCTTTACCTGGGTACTGAGGATGCTTTGAAATACTTTCACCCGTTGACATGTTCTGTTTCAAATCCAGATATGTGTTTGTAATTAATCTCTATGCTCAGCTAGAGGGCAGTACTGCAGTTTTTGGCCGGGGCCGGGTTTGAACCCGCCACCTCTGGTATATGGGGCCGGTGCCCTACTCCTTGAGCCACGGGAGTTGCCCCAATACTTCAAACTTGTTTTAGAAATGTGTGAATAAATCAATGATGGTTAAAATAATACATAGTAGTGGAGAACCCCATAAAAAGTTATGTGGGGGGGTGCGTTTCCCAAAACTTGGCCAGCCCCATGACTCGGAAGAGCTACCATTTATGAAATTCATACTCATGCGAACAAAAAAAAAAAAAAAAAGGATCATTTGCTCTAATTACCAAAACAGCCACAAAATATAAGTAGAGCTTAGTAACTTGGCCGAGAAGACATAGCTAGTTATTTATTTATTTATTTATTTTTCTGGCCGGGGCCAGATTTGAACCCACCACCTCCAGTAAATGGGGCCGGCACCCTACTCCTTTGAGCCACAGGTGCCACCCAACATAGCTACTTATTGTTAGCAGCAGGACTTAGGAAACACGAATGTTAACCAGGAGGGATTATTATTCGTATGTGATATTTTTAGGGGAGAAAGGAAATAAAAATATATTTTAAAATTATATTTCAATATACCCAAGTTTCTATCTTTAAATAAGTTTTGAAATAGTGGCTCAGCACCTTAGCTCAGTGGCTAGAGCGCCAGTCACATACACTGGAGGTGGCAGGTTCGAGTCCAGCCTGGGCATGCCAAACAACCACAACAACTACAACCAAAAAAATAGCCAGGCACTGTGGGAGGTGCCTGTAGTCCCAGCTACTTGGGAGGCTGAAGCCTGAGCCCAAGAGTTTGAGGCTGCTGTGAGGTGTGATGCTATGGCACTCTACTGAGGGTGACACAGTAAGACTCTGTGTCAAAAAAAGTTTTTGAAATAGTAAGGCTACTCTGAGAAACCAGTGAGCCTTCTCTCTTTGTTTTTACTTCATCATGAGCTCATTGCCCTGATCAACATTTTTTGTGACCCTATTAATATGGGCTACGCGTTGTCCCATACAACTAAATGGTTACTTAAATGCACAGGTGTTTAAAGGCTCACATATCTTTTCTCACCAGCAAACAGCAACGCCTTATAATACAAGACTGGTGAGTACATTAATTAGTCCGAGTTTGTAAAATTCTTACAGGTGCCGCTGCCACCTAATTTTATTTTCTCTCAGTACGTTTCCGGTGGAGACAAGAGAAATAATGAACTCAGGGAATTTGGAATTTTTTAAATGACCCATGTCCTGGTTGGTGATCTACAACCTATGGGGCTGTGGTTCTTCAGAATGCTCATGCTCCAGTGATATTCCCAAACTTCCACCATATTCCCCTCGTCCTTTGATACAAAATATATGTGAGCGTTAAAGTTAGGTGACTTGATGGCACAGCTAACGTGACCACCGGGGCTCATTTTGCTTCTAAGATGAGGAGCTTTCTGACTATATCACCCATATAGTTGGAAGTGAGAGTCATTATTTCTGAAATCATTCCATTTGTTTTTTTAATACAGTTCTCATCATTCATTTCCTATTTTCCTAACATGGTCCTAATTTGTTGGCTTCTTTAACTTACCCCTCTGTTGTTGATCTTTATTCTTATTTGTTAGAGTTGTCCTAAGTGGTTGAGGACAAGCCACACCACAGGCATTGGAGAGAAGTTAATGTGCTGTCATTAATTATCTTTTATTTCTTCCGAAGTTACACCCAAAAGATATATTCTGTGTGCCACCGGACAACAAAGCTGGAAAAATAGCCTCCTTCAGGCACTTGAAAAAAAAACACTCGCCAGCGCTTAGAATTCTATGGGAAAAAAAAGAAATGAAACAAACAAACAAATGAAAACCCCAGCCCAGGGCAGCGCCTGTGGCTCAAAGGAGTAGGGCGCTGGCCCTATGTACTGGAGGTGGTGGGTTTAAACCCAGCCCCGGTCAAAAACTGCAAAACAAACAAACAAATAACAAAAAAAAAAAAAACCCAGCCTAGTAGATTTTGCATCAATGTTAAAACCTAGCGTGGCTTTTTTGCTTGTATTTGCTGTAGTATGAGCACAGTAGACTCACATTCATGATGCAGGTGGTTTACAGATTTATCTAGGAAGGGAAAAATCCACATTGTTACCCTACGTGTTTAACAGGGTGTTCAGGGAAAACATAGTATGTAAGACTGCCCTGAACTAATTCAAGCTACAGTTACTGCTGGAAATGTAAGATGATCTACACTTCTTTCTATTTTTCTTTTTTCAACTTTCAAAGTCGTAAACTACTCCAAGAAAAAAATAGAAAGTAAAATAATTAAGATACGTGAGTCTTAAGTATTTTCTTTTTTTTTTATATATATACATATTTTTTATTTTAGAGTATTATGAGGGTACAAATGATTAGGTTATGATGTTTGGGCTTGTTAGGTCGAGTCCAAGTTGTAGCTGTGCCCCCCACCCAGGAGGTGTGCCATGAACCCCCACACTGTGCCCATTAGGTGGGAGCTCCCCTCTTCCCCCAACCTGAATTAAATTGCGTTTTCTCTTGTGTGGGCGTGTGCTGGTTCATCTACTGACTTAATACTGAGTGCATTGGATAGTTGCCTTTTTTTTTTTTTTTTTTAGAGACAGAGTCTCATTTTGTCCCCCTTGGTAGAGTGCTGTGGCGTCACAGCTCACAGCAACCGCCAGCCCTTGGGCTTAGGCGATTCTCTTGCCTCAGCCTCCCGAGTACTGGATAATTCCTTTCCCAAGCTTGTGACACTTTCCAAGTATTTTCTAAAGATGATCCAGGTGCACAAGTGTGGCATCACTGTGAGTGATGTTCTTTTAAATGCATTTCGATTATCCTTCTGATTAATGGACAGGGTGTGTCGTCTTTAGCCAGTGGGAGGGCTCCTGTGTTTTTCCTATAGTGCTTTCTCCTGGATTCTTTTTTTTTTTTTTTTGGTAGAGACAGAGTCTCACTGTACCGCCCTCTGGTAGAGTGCCGTGGCGTCACACTGCTCACAGCAACCTCTAACTCTTGGGCTTACGCGATTCTCTTGCCTCAGCCTCCCGAGCAGCTGGGACCACAGGCGCCCGCCACAACGCCCGGCTATTTTTTGGTTGCAGTTTGGCCGGGGCTGGGCTTGAACCCGCCACCCTCGGCATATGGGGCCAGCGCCCTACTCACTGAGCCACAGGCGCTGCCCTCTCCTGGATTCTTAGCAACCACACAGGTGATGGACAGAATGTCTCTCCTTTTTTTTTTTTATTATGATTAAATCATAACTGTGTACATTAACGCATTTATGGGGTACAATGTGCTGATTTTATATTCAATTTGGAATGTTAACATCAAACTGGTTAACATAGCCTTCACCTCACTTAATTATTTGTTGTGTTATGACATTTGTACTCTTAATAGATTTGATATGTACCCTTGCAATATGCACCATAGGTGAGGTCCCACCAATTACCCTCCCTCCACCCGGCCTTCTCCCTCCCCGCCCCTCACCTTCCTCTTCTTCTCTCCGTCATTCTGGGCTACAGTTGTGTTTTATCATTCGTATGAAAGTGTGAGTGATTGTATATTGGTTTCCTAGTAGGGCTGAGTACATTGGATACTAAATCTTCCATTCCTGAAATACTTTACTAAGAATATGTTCCAGTTCCAGCCAAGTAAACATAAAAGAGGAAAAGTCTCCATTATTTTTATGGCTGTACATTATTCCACGGTGACCATATACCACAATTTGTTAATCCATTCATGGGTTGATGGGCACTTGGGCTGCTTCCATGACTTGGCAATGATGAATTGGGCTGCAGTACACATTCTGGTGCAAACATCTTTGTGGTAAAGTGATTTTTGGTTTCCTGGATATATACTTAGTAGAGGAATTACAGGATTGAATGGCAGATCTATTTTTAGATCTCTGAGTGTTCTCCATATATCTTTCCAAAAGGAATGTATTAATTTGCATTCCCACCAGCAGTGCAGAAGTGTTCCCTTTTCTCTGCATTCATGCCAACATCTGTAGTTTTGAGATTTTGTGATGTGGGTTAGTCTTACTGAAGTTAGAGGATATCTCAATGTGGTTTTGATTTACATTTCCCTGATGATGAAAGATGATGTTCATTTTCCCATGTGTCTATAGGCCATGCACTTGTCTTCTTCAGAGATGCTTCTGTTCAATTCTCTTGCCCACCCTAAGCTGGGATCACTTGTTCCTGGGATCCGATGAAACGAAAAAGCTTCTGCACAGCCAAGAACACAGTAAGGAAAGCACACAGACAGCCCTCAAAATGGGAGAAGATATTTGCAGGTTATGTTTCTGACAAAGGTTTAATAGCTAGAATCCAGAGAACTCCAACTAATTAAAAAGGAAAGAACAAGGGATCCCATTCCATGGTGGGCTAGAAACTTGAACAAGAAAATGTCTCTTTAGAGAAAAAATACGGACCTAATTATGTCATCCCCAATTTTTGAGCTCTTTTTATGATGCCTCACAGCAATGAGCACGGAAGGCTTTCAACGTCCCCAAAGGAGAGCATAGCAGGTGTCCGTTAGTTCCCCCCAGAAAAACTGAAGCACAGTGATGAGTCAGTCTCAACAAGCACTACAACAGGAATGGGGCAAGGCTGCTCCACTTCAATACCAATTTGTATCTACAGGGGATGAGGGAACAAAAGAACCAGAATCATGGGCTCCAACTTTTGTTTCGTTTCTGACACCAAACACAGAAGGGTGCCCGAAATGGGGGGCAGAGCAAACCAGCATTCCAGCCGGCTTTATAAGAAGATGAAGAAAAAAACATGAAGATGGTGGGAAAGGAGACAACCCACCAAGAAAGAGCAAGAGCAGAAAACAGGACAGGAGCAAAGAGGAAGAAATTGGTAGTGAACGCGGGAATACTTCAAAGGAGCCCTGACAACATATCCGTCCCCACTGAGATATTTTCAAACTCGTTTTTGAAATACGACCCCCAGGAAATGCTTCAACATGAACTGCAGATCGTAGGTATGGAAAATGGATCTTAGGGCAGAAATAAAGTCTGCACAGCCTGCTAACCTTTGAAGAGGAGGGACAGCAACGTGGAAGTTCATTTTGTATTTGAAATCTTATTTTATTTTGCCACAGCCAAAGTAATGACATCCTCTATGGAAGGGCCTAGGGGAGAACAGAGTAAAACATTGGATGACTCAGCCGCGTCTGTACATATGCAGCACAAAACTTCATTTTCTCAGGGGTGGTGCCTGTGGCTCAAAGGGGTAGGGCGCTGGCTCCCTGTACGAGAGGTGGCGGGTTCAAACCCAGCCCTGGCCAAAAACTGCAAAAAATAAAAAAATAAAAAAAATTCATTTTCTTGATGCCTCGCTGGAAACTCTAAGTTCTGCAAGAATTGTACCAATCACCGTGGATAGTTAGATGAAGAGAAGAGATGGGGGACCCTGTTGTGAGCTGTCAGGGATATTATCTAACTGTGAAGATGCTGCCTACAGATTTGCTTTGCCAGGAAGTGAATAAACTGGGGCAGGTGGGGTGTGCGGGGAACTCAGGCACACAAGTTCTGGGTTTTGAAAGTCCAGGTTCTGGTCTAGGAAGCTACAGTAAGCATTCTCATTCTTGAGACATTTCAATTTTTTTTTCATGCCAGGGAAATGTGGAAGCTTAAATGAGAAACGTATATAAAATGTGTTCAATGTGGTGCTTGGCACGTAATCAGATCTCCATAAACTGATAAAATTAACAGAAACGTATTGTGGGATGTCAAATACACCTCCTAATGATGTTCCGTGGTTATACTGACTATCTGACAAATTTCTGTTGCATCTCCACACAGCGAGTCACAGAAAGGTACTTTTTTCTAAACTGCAAATTTTGCATCTATAAAAAAAAGTGGGGGTGGTGGTGATTGTTATGAAGACAAAAATCTTGCAAAGTACTTAGAAGGAGGGCTTGCATATTGTAAGCCTTGAGTACATTTTATCTGGAATTAGAGTAATTACTAATGACTCTCATTACTGCCTGACATCAGCGTACTATCCTATGAATCAAAACTGATGGCTTTGTGATATTATGGACACTTCTAACCTGAAGCCATTTCTTTTCTGGGGAACTCAGTTCCTAACTAGCAATGTGTTCATTACTCACTGTTAACCTGTTCATTCTGCCAAGAAAGGCTGAAAATGTAGGGGAAAGTGTTGCTACTTCTTAACTGTGATTTTCTTTATACTACTTTTATTCCTTGGGTAACTTGCCTTGCCCCCTTGCACACGTACACACATACACACACACACACACTCACACACATGGCCATTAATTTTCACCCATTCTGAATAAGCTTTCATATTTAACAACTGTCCTAAACTGAGTTGTCTAGGTACAGACTCAAAAGGAAGGCTGCACCCAAAAATATTTCTGGAAAGTGTTCTTGGGAAACTAGAGTGGAACTAAAAAAAAAACAAAATAAAGGCTGAGATTAGACCGACAGGGGAAGAGTTCTGTAATGTGGTTGTAACTGTGGAGATCAGCCTACCTGTTGGGAAGCTTGGAGTTGGGATGGACACTCAACATCTCCCAAATGGAGGTACGTGGTTGCTGGCTTCTATCCACACACCAGCCAATCACTGATTGATAAGTGCTTTACAAAGCACAGGAAAGGCTGAAAGTTAAGGCAATTCCCAGAAAGAGGTGAGTTTGGAGGATTCAGGGCATCATCTCTACAGGACCAAGAAACACTGTAAAGCACAGTCCCTACACGTCAAACTCTACCAAGTCTTCGAGCTCTTCCTTGACAAAGCTCCTTGGCATCCTTCGCTGGCTACCATTCCATACGGACACAGAGGGTGTTCCAAAGACAGGGAGCCTAAAGGGAATATTAACGGAAGCAAGAAAGTTACCTAACGGAGCGATTGTTCATGTTAATAGGCTTTGTGATGCAGTCTGAGTTGAGGGTCACCTCCTCCTCACTGATTTATCTCAAGTCAGACAGGACTCTAGCTTTTCTTTCCCAGCGTCCAGCAGGAGCAATTTCAATTTTGCACTGTCTTTTTGTTTCTGGAGATTAATGATGGGGGAGGCAACGTTGATTCCAAAAATTCTTAAAAAAAAAAAAAAGAAAAAGAAAAGAAAAAGAGTGGATACTATTGTCATTACTGAATTTTAATATATCACCTCATGTTTCAGGATCTGGTAGGTATGTACAAGCTGTTCAAAATAGTGACAAAGCAAATTCTTTTAAATTTCAGATTAATGTGAGCATACAAAGGATTAACATTAAGAGCGTATAAACATGTTTGTGTTTGTTAAGTCCCTGTTGTAGTTGTGTCCTGAGCCCAGGAGATGTGCCGTGAACCCTTCCACGGTGCCGGTTAGCCAGGAACACACCATACCCCTCCCTAGTCCCCTCTTCCCAATTTGAATTGAATCAAGTATTTCTCTTAGGTGGGGGTGTATTAGATCATCTACTAGCTTCATATTATTATTGAGTACGTTGGATATTTGTTTTTCCATTCCTGTGATACTTTAATAAGAAAAACGTGTTTCAATTCCATCCAGGTAAACACAAAAGATGTAAAGTCCCCATCTTTTTTTTTTTTCTTTTTTTAAGGCTGAATAGTATTCCATGATGTACATATACCATAGCTTGTTAATCCATTTCTAGATTGGTGGGCATTTAAGTTGTTTCCACATCTTGGCAATTGTAAATTGAGCTGCGATAAACAATCTAGTGCAAATGTCCTTATGATAAAATTATTTTTTTTCCTTATGGATTTCCATAAGATTGTGGGATTGAATGGAAGGTCTATTTGGAGTTCTTTTTTTTTTTTTATTAGATCATAACTGTGTACATCACTGCATTTATGGGGTACAATGCACTGATTTTATGTACCATTTGAAATATTTACATCAAACTGGTTAATATAGCGTTCACCTCACTTATTTAATTGCTGTGTTTAGACATTTATACTCTATGAATATTTCAGGATTCTTCATACTTCTTTCTAAAGAGGCCGTATTATGCTTATTTTTAATGTTATTTCATCTCTTTATATAAGGAAACATACACATTGTCAAAAAAACCTTCAAAACCCCAAATAGCACAAAAAATTAAAAAGAGCCTTCTTTTATACCTAGAGATAAGGGCTCCTAAAATTTTATAAACCACGGGTTGTTCCTGTGGGTAGAGGTATATATTATAATGATGTTTTCCTAGACATTGATAAATCTCACTCACTTTTTTGAAATATTTTAATTGATAAATAATAGCAATAATTAGCATTATCATTGGAATGGATAGAATATGCAGATACATTACAAATAATTTATCCGGCCCAGTAATGCCAGAGATTTGAGAGCTTTTTATAAAGTACATAGTGGTAAATGTCCCTATTGGAGATGTTATCAACTGTCACCATCATTTACTGAAGAAAATTCTTAGATTCTTTTTTTTTTTTTAAGACAGAGTCTTACTCTATTGCTCAAGCTACAGTACCTAGCTCACAGCAACCTCAAACTCCTAGATTTAAGCAATCCTCTTGTCTCAGCCTCCTGAGCAGCACCTGGCTAGTTTTTCTATTTTTTGTATAGATGAAGTCTCAATCTTGCTGAGGCTGGTCTTGAACTCCTGAACTCAAGCAATCCTCCCACCTTGGCCTCCCAGAGTGTTGGGATTGCAGCCCTGGTGCCCCCCCCCCCATTTTCCTTTTTTTTTTTGCAGTTTTTGGCCAGGGCTGGGTTTGAACCCGCCACCTCCAGCATATGGGGCCGGCGCCCTACTCCTTTGAGCCACAGGCACCGCCCTACTATTTTCCTTTAAGGACAAATTTTTGTGGCGATATATTCCAGAAAAGACAAATAACAAAAATGCAATGCCACCAATCTCACCAAATCTGAAGGAGGAGACATAGTTCTCATTTGCAAGTTTCAGGAAAATCAACATAAGTGCTTGAAGAATTGTGCAGTCTTAACAAAAGACACGGAGTTTTAATTTTTTTGAATGAGATCAATATGGATTATTTTAACTTCTCTCATTATTTAAGGGAAATTTGGAGAAAACAAACATATAGAAATGGTTCTAAGACATTCACACTCTAATTTTTCCATGAACATTTAAAAGGTTAAAGACTGCTTACTAAGTATGAGTTTGCCTGTACTATGAACTTAACTACTCATGCAGTTAAGTCCTCTGCTTGGAGTTTTCAGCCTGACTTTGAAGTGCTAATAATACAAAATTACTGAAATCCAGGAAAGAAATTAAGAAATGTAACATGTTAATTAAATTCAGAAACAGAGCGAATAGGAAAACCAATGCAAAATGGAAATTACACAAGGGGAGATAAATATATGTATATCTGTTTCAATAACAGGAAAGAAATACCCAAATGAAGTACAGAATTAAAAGTACATCGTTTCCACTTCTTGTAAATTCTGTGATGTCTGAGATGGCAAATTAGTATCCAATTGGAATAATTTTGTGACTGTTTCCTTCACAAAACTTAAGTCCTGGAATCATGCCTGATTGAAATAGAAAAGCATCTCATTGTGAGATGCCATTGGTTTAAGAGACTTTTTTAGATGGGATTTGGTGACTAGGCTAAATCCTCACAAGTTCCCTTCCCCAAATTAGCTGTACCTCTAATTAAATTAAAGCTGTCTTGAGAGGTAAGCCCAATGTGATCCTCTCCAGGGAGTCTGATACATGAGAATAATTCTATAAATTTTGCTGGAAACTTGGGTTTTGACAAAAACTCGGCAGAACATGAATCCTTTCAAATTTGCACCAACATGGTGAAGGCATAGCATTGATTCAGGTGCCCTTATTAATTTGGGTATCAAATTTCCCCTTCTAAACCAAATCCATTTTTCACTTTTAGGGTTCTTGTTATGTTAAGCACTTTTATTTATCACATGATGAGAAGGAAGAAACTATATTTCAAACTAATACCTTTTTCCACCACGATAGATTTCCAACCCAATGCTATCATTGAAGTGGATATTAGATTATTTTTTAATTGAACTTTCAATAACTTTACTAAGATTAAGGTTAGCACTGATATGGCCAAATCAATATTTTTTGGTAAATATTGTGCTTTTTCTCCATATATTTGTTTTAATGTTTACCTTGAGTCAGTGTGTATTGATTATTAATAGTTAACTTTTGGGTTGTATCAGAAAAGCTTGCATTTGGCTATTTTATGTTTTTTTCTTTTCTTCAGAGATATTCGTACATGATAATGTATATGTAACTCCTCAAATATTTTGGTCCTCAAATCTTTATACCATATTTTTGTTTTCTCTACTTTCTCTTTGGGAGTCCAATTACAGGTGTTAGACAACTTGTGATTTCTCCACAGGTAGCAATGTTGGAAAGAGAGCTGGAAATGGGACTAGATAAATTAGATTGATGGAGCTTGGTCCAAGAAAATGCCTCACGGAGAAAAGATTTGAAGACAAAATGCATTTAGATGGGCTTGGCGCCTGTGGCTCAAGCAGCTAAGGCACCAGCCACGTAAACCTGAGCTGGCAGGTTCGAATCCAGCCTGGGCCTGCCAAACAACAATGATGGCTGCAACCAAAAAGTAGCCAGGTGCTGTGCTGGGTGCCTGTAATTCCAGCTACTTGGGAGGCGGAGGCAGGAGAATTAATTGAGCCCAGGAGTTGGAGGTTGCTGTGAGCTGTGATGCCCCAGCACTCTACCCAGGGCAACAGCTTGAGGCTCTGTCTAAAAAAAAAAATGCATTTAGATGAACCTCTTTATTGATGTCAAGCTGAGGACATTAACGTCTGAACCCAAAACACTTTCTCTTGTTTGCTGAATATCATTTAGATGTATAAATACATAGATATATAACTATGTCGATACATAGATATGTAGATGCATAAACAAAAAGATAATAAATAGAAAGCAGATTGATAGATACATAGATGATTAATGGATAGGAAAGTGAATCGATGGATAATGGAAAGATGACTGTATATTCATATATACGTAAACTATTCGCACACATAAAAGTACAGATGACATGTCTGCACCTATGTGCATACATTGATGTATGTAGCCATGAAATATGTGTGAATGTAAATATATATGTGGAGTGAGATAATAATAAAAAGCAATTATGAAAGGCTTTGATAGGGGTGTATACTATATAAATACCCATTTTTTTAATTCTAAAGTTGTATATATTCCTCTCCCTATTAAATTTGTTCCATCTTTAATAGTAATTTTACAGAAACAACAGTATTTTACAAACTGAGAGTTAAGCATATCTTCAGAAATTATACTTTAAAATTGATATATTTTAGAGTGAAACATCTGAGACCCCCACAATGTGTTCCAGGGCACCCAGTTCTCTGAAGGATAAGGTTAACAGCAGCCAGTCTGGGAAGGAAAAAGATTGTAGAGTGAAGGAATTTTCTGTCTACCTACAATGATGGCTCTTTTTCGACACACACCCTGAAGGGGAAGAGACAATATTAGTTTGTTTATTTTTTTTAATTGTAGTTCTTTGTCTGGGAGGGAGTCTGGGGCCTTGTGGGGTCCTGATGTTTTCCACAGTGGGTTACCAAACGATCTCCGGGAGAGAGCTAGGGGGCTATGCAGTGAATTTAAATATGATTTATACATCTATAGCCTATGTCAGATCCTTAAAATCTCAGAAACATGCTTCAGGGAAGACCCCTGTTCTCCGTCATTTTTCTCTGTATTCACACATTTAGTTAAAATTAATGTATTCAGTTGCAGAATTTCCCACTCACTACAAAGCGTGGGCCTATCTTTTGAAGAAAGACATTTAGAAAATGGGGGGGAAATGTTAGAAATGGGAGAAAAAATGAAACACCATTCTCATCCTTTGCTTTCTTAAAATGTTTATTATGTGTGTGGGATAAATTGCTTTCTAAGATTCCTTTTACATTGGAAGGTTTACATTTTATGACAACAACCGCACAATCTCCCTGTAATTGTTATTTCTTTATGCTTCTAAAGCGTAGAACTTTCTCCCTGATGTATTGGCCAACAGGCAGAGACACTTTTGTTAACATAACACCTTATCTGAAAATGTACACGTGTATAATTTTTTTTCTTCCACGTGGACACACCTTTTCCAAATTGAATAAGGCCAAAATGAAATGTATCACCCAGAGAACCATCCGTTTCTTTCTGGAATCTATCTATTCATGGCCATTTGACCTGTTGCAATGTATCTATCATGAACGTACAAAAACAGGGGTTTTGAAAAGATCCGAGACATCTAAGTCCCCCAGTCCCCCATTCTCCTGTAACTTGCTGGAGACACATTGTCTTTACTCTGGAATTTGCTCCTATGATGAATGGCGAACACTGCTCAGAAAACAAAACAATCTAATTCTTGGGTTTGTAGGAAACACGTGAAATTTTTTGGAAACGTGTGTGAAAGGCACCACTTTTCTGTCTTAATTTATGACGTATAGTATCATCTATGTGCCACGTCAGCAATTTCTAAATCTTTCTCTTTCTTCTTTTGTCTTTTATTGTTGGGGATTCATTGAGGGTACAAAAAAATAGGTTACAATGATTGCATTTGTTAGGTAAAGTCCCTCTTATAATTGTGTCCTGTCCCCAAAAGGTGTGTCACCCCCTCCCTCCCTCCTTCCCTCTCTCTGTTCGTTCCTTCCCCCACCCTCTCCCTCCTTTCTACACTCAATGGGAATATCCTTTTCTGGTTCCATTTGCTTTTTTAGGGTGAGTTCAATACAGGGCAAGTTGATAGGCATGGAGGTATCAGCCTTTGAAATGCCCAGGAAGAGACCGCAGTCCTTTAGTGAAAAATTAAAGTGTATGTGAATTTGGTGGCCTTCAAAGGACGAGAGAAGCTTTCTATAAATATACAAATAGATCGTACCGCTACACCGTCCCTTATGATAAGCAGACACCAGAGCATGAAGCTGGTGAGATTTGCTGTGGTTACAATGAATGAAAAACTTAATTCTTAATTTGTATTTAATGTGAATAGATTGTCCTTTCAAAGTTAACAGCCACCATTTGGATGTGTTGGGAAATACAGATTTATGCATACAAATATCAGTCTTCATTGTGGGTCTCATTATTTCCAAATAGCAATTTGGCACTATTGATGTTTTCTGTTGTGCTTTGAGGAAAAGGTATAGTTTTACATAAAGTTGGAAAATAATTGCATGCATTAAATATCCCTCTTTTTGTCACTTTCCCTCAGAGGGGGGAAAATCTTTACTATTCATTATATGTGTTCATCCCTCATCGGACCAATATTACTCACCTGATAATTTATTCTAAATTGTATTCTAACTATAAAGACATAACTGTAGATTATAGGATGATGCTTCAAATGCAAACTTGCAAAGCAGAAAGGCACGTTTGTGAGCTAGGGAAAATAGACTTTTCAGACTGGAGAGAGGTTTGAAAAAAACAGGTAAATCTTGAGTGAGCTGGAACATAAAACGATGACCAGGAAATGTGGAATAAGAAGGTATGACTTAGTCAAGAACACAGGGAAACACCTTGTGTGTATTCATGTCCTTTGGCTATAAATTCCTCCTGTAAAGATATAAAATTTGTTATAAGTATTGAAGAGCAAGTTTTGTGTGAGCTGCACAAAGGAAGCAGTCAGGACACAGATTGAAAGTACAAGCTGAGAAGGCTGGTGTCCGTGATAGAAGACCGTGATTTTCTTCAAGAAAGGAGATTTCTTTGGGTGCTGAATCTTTGTTACTAACTAGTAACAAATTTCACTTAAGTTGTGCTAGAGAGGGGGAGGAGACAAGATGGCTGACTGAAGCCAGCTTTCTACAGAGGCTCCCATCCAGAAGGAGAGTTAAAGGACAAAAATTCAGCAAGTAACCTGGTGGATTTGAGCTGCACTAAGAGAGAAGGTTGTAGAACGCATGTCAACCCCGCTGAGGCGAGCTGCGACCACAAGGATACAAACAAAAGGTACAAAATCCATCACCGAGCGGACGGGAGTCCCCTCCCCCATGAGAACGGCTCAGAGTGCCCCACAAACAACCGGGCAGAGTTCAAAGGTCCTCCCACTACAGTCCACAGGAGAGACCCTCTAAAAACTGGACCTACCTCCCCTACTAGGGTGCCACAGTGTCCTCCTGCCAGGCATAAAACTGTATAAACTGTATATGGTCTCTACCTGGAATTCTGAGCTCCCAGCACTCCCCTTCGATCACCCTGAAGTCTGGAAGCCAGTCCTGGTCGATTGGAGGAGAGGGGACTGCACCAGAGTGGCGGTTCCCTGAGGCACAGTGCGACAGCCGTCTTTTGGTGACAATACAGCCAGGCATAAAACTGTGTAAAGCTCTGTGTGTTCTCTGCCCACAACCCCAGGCTCCCAGAACTCCCCGCACTCCCCTCTGCTCTTGCTCCAAGGTCTGGAGGCCTGTCCCCCAGGGGTCCAGACTCTTGGGCAATTGCTCCAGGGGTGTAGACAGTGCTGGGCTACAGCCGGTTGGTGCAGACTCTGGGGTACAGGAGCGGAGAGAGGACAGTTGGCCAGAGGGGAGCTACACCGGAGCAGCCATTGCCTGAGCCATAAAGCAGCAGCCCTCTTTTGCTAGCAATATGGCTCACTACCGAATATTCTGAAGCCACACCCCCTGTCTCCCTGGGCAACCAGAGACTCTGAGTTTGCCTGAGGCAACTCCAACTTGCAAACCAGGGAAACTCCCAGGGTGGGGCTGACCCAGAGGTCCTCTTTATTAAACCTAAGACGCACCTGGCCCTCGGGGGATCGTCAGCCTATAGACAATGCAAGAGCAAAGACAAGCTGATTTGGAACTCAATTCAGCTTCTCTTCTGCAGGGGAACCGCAGAGTTGTTCTGTTTTGTTCTGTCAGTAATATTAATCAGGGGCAAGACTGGACCTGAGTAAAAACCCCTCAACCTTCATCTAGCGCCCGAGGTTGTCAGGCCTCACCTCCTCCTGCTGGAGAGAGGCAGAGAGCAGTGGCCTGGCAGACTTCCTTGTGATTCAGGCAGGTACAAACTCCTGGAGTACCGATTCACAACAGGCAACTGGGTCAGCCAACTGCAGGGCTATCAGTGACTGGATGTGAAGTGGTGCAAGGTGGGGAAGGAGGCAGCAACCTTCCCAGACTGATTTATTGGCTGGGTGGCTTCTCGTGACTCCACACAGCACTGGAGCAAGCCACACCAGAGTAGTCACCAGACCCCTGTGATCCAGTTCCCAGAGACCTCTTAAACTCTCTCACTTGAGACAGGTGCAGACTGAGACAATTGATTTGGACCTTTTTGAACTGACCCAATCACCTGAGGACAAATCAGGTGGTGCCCTAGGTGCACGGTGGTAGGAAGGTTTGATATTGCTTTTCCAATTATTTGCCAGTGGGGGGGCGGGGTGACCTAATTGCTGATATTTCTCCACAGCTGAGACTTAAATCCAAAGTATCTGTTTCACTAGGGTGGAACAGAAACCAGCTGAAAACAAGGCAGAACCACTTAGCCCCACCACACCAGACAGGGCCCCAGTTTCTCAGGCCACAACACTGTACAGGCCCTCCACAAAGCCCCCGGGGAAAAAAATCAGAGGGAGTAAAACAACCATGTGGCGGAATCAGCGGAAAAACTCTGGTAACATGAATAACCAGAATAGATCAACCCCCCCCCCAAGGACAGATATGGCAGATGCAATTGAAGATCCCATTCATAAACAACTGGCTGAGATGTCAGAAATCGAATTCAGAATTTGGATTGCAGACAAGATTAACAAAGTGGAATTAGGAATTCAAGGAGAAATTCAAAAGTTGTCTCAAGAATTTAACGAATTTAAAGACAAAACCACCAAAGACTTAGACACACTGAAGCAAGAATTTGCAGCTCTCAAAGATATGAAAAATACAGTAGAATCCCTCAGCAACAGAATGGAGCAAGCAGAAGAAAGGATTTCTGACATCGAAGATAAAGCCTTTGAACACTCCCAAACTCTCAAAGAGGAAGAGAAATGGAGAGCAAAAACGGATCACTCTCTCAGAGAGCTCTGGGATAATTCGAAGAAGGCGAATATCCAAATCATAGGAGTTCCAGAAACAGATGACGTGGCCTCACTGGGCACAGAGGCCCTTCTGCATGAAATTATGAAAGAGAATTTTCCAGACATGCCTAGAGATTCTGAAATTCAGATAGTGGACAGCTTCAGAACCCCAGCACGACTCAACCCCAATAAAACATCCCCCAGGCATATCATAATTAACTTCACTAAAGTTAATATGAAGGAGAAAATCCTCAAAGCTGCCAGGAGAAACAAAACCATTACCTTCAAAGGGAAGAATATTAGAATGACTGCAGATCTCTCTGCTGAAACTTTTCAAGCCAGAAGAGGGTGGTCACCGAGTTTTTATCTCCTAAAGCAAAATAACTTTCAACCCCGGATCCTGTATCCAGCTAAACTGAGTTTCATTTATGATGGAGAAATTAAATACTTTAATGACATTCATATGTTGAAGAAATTTGCCATAACCAAACCAGCTCTTCAGGATATTCACAGACCTATCCTCCATAATGACCAACCCAATCCTACACCACAAAAATAAACTCACTCAGAAACTTTGGATCAAACTCCAATTTCCACACTGGTGAAAGGATTAAAAATGCCCACTGGACTTTTGAAAAACTCAATACCCAAAACTTCACCAGACTTATCAATATTCTCCATTAATGTGAATGGCTTAAACTGTCCTCTAAAGAGGCATAGGTTAGCTGATTGGATACAAAAACTCAGGCCAGATATTTGTTGCATACAAGAGTCACATCTTAACTTAAAAGACAAATACAGACTCAGGGTGAAAGGATGGTCATCCATATTTCAGGCAAATGGGAATCAGAAAAAAGAAGGCATTGCAATTTTATTTGCAGATACAATAGGCTTTAAACCAACAAAAGTAAGGAAGGACAAGAACGGTCACTTCATATTTGTTAAGGGTAATACTCACTATGATGAGATCTCAATTATTAATATCTATGCACCCAACCAGAATGCACCTCAATTTATAAGAGAAACTCTAACAGACATGAGCAACTTGATTTCCTCCAGCTCCATAATCGTCAGAGATTTCAACACTCCTTTGGCAGTGTTGGATCGATCCTCCAACAAGAAGCTGAGCAAAGAAATCTTAGATTTAAACCTAACCATCCAACATTTGGATTTAGCAGACATCTACAGAACATTTCATCCCAACGAAACTGAATACACATACTTCTCATCAGCCCATGGAGCTTATTCCAAAATCGATCACATCTTAGCTCACAAGTCTAACCTCAGTAAATTTAAAGGAATAGAAATTATTCCATGCATCTTCTTGGACCACCATGGAATAAAACTTGAGCTGAGTAACAACAGGAATCTGCATACTCATACAAAAACATGGAAGTTAAATAACCTTATGCTGAATGATAGCTGGGTCAGAGATGACATTAAGAAAGAAATCGCCAATTTTTTGGAACAAAACAACAATGAAGACATGAACTATCAGAACCTCTGGGACACCGCAAAGGCAGTTCTAAGAGGGAAATTTATTGCACTACAAACCTTCCTCAAGAGAATGGAAAGAGAGGAAGTTAACAACTTAATGGGACATCTCAAGCAACTGGAAAAGGAAGAACATTCCAACCCCAAACCCAGTAGAAGAAAAGAAATAACCAAAATTAGAGCAGAATTAAATGAAATTGAAAACAAAAGAATAATACAACAGATCAATAAATCAAAAAGCTGGTTTTTCAAAAAGGTCAATAAAATAGATAAACCTTTGGCCAACCTAATCAGGAAAAAAAAGAGTAAAATCTCTAATCTCATCAATCAAAAACAACAAAGACAAAATAACAACAGACTCCTCAGAAATCAAAAAATCCGTAATGAATATTACAAAAAAATTTATTCTCAGAAATATGAAAATCTGAAGGTAATTGACCAATACTTGGAAGCACGTCACCTTCCAAGACTTAGCCAGAATCAAGTGGAAACGTTGAACAGGCCCATATCAAGTTCGGAAATAGCATCAACCATACAAAATCTCCCTAAAAAGAAAAGCCCGGGACCAGATGGTTTCACGTCTGAATTCTACCAAACCTTTAAAGAGGAATTAGTACCTATACTACTCAACCTGTTCCAAAAGGTAGAAAAAGAAGGAAGACTACCGAACACGTTCTATGAAGCAAACATCACCCTGATCCCCAAACCAGGAAAAGACCCAACAAGAAAAGAAAATTTTAGATCGATATCACTAATGAATATAGATGCAAAAATATTCAACAAGATCCTAACAAACAGAATCCAGCAACACATCAAACAAATTATACATCATGACCAAGTCGGTTTTATCCCAGGATCTCAAGGCTGGTTCAATATATGTAAATCTATAAATGTAATCCAGCACATAAACAAATTAAAAAACAAATATCCAGCATCCCTTCATGATCAGAACACTTAAGAAAATCGGTATAGAAGGGACATTTCTTAAACTGATAGAGGCCATCTACAGCAAACCCACAGCCAATATCATATTGAATGGAGTTAAATTGGAATCATTTCCACTCAGATCAGGAACTAGACAAGGCTGCCCATTGTCTCCATTGCTTTTTAACATTGTAATGGAAGTTTTAGCCACTGCAATTAGGGAAGAAAAGGCGATCAAGGGTATCCATATAGGGTCAGAAGAGATCAAACTTTCACTCTTCACGGATGATATGATAGTATATCTGGAAAACACTAGGGACTCTACTACAAAACTTTTAGAAGTGATCAAGGAATACAGCAGCATCTCAGGTTACTAAATCAACATTCATAGCCTTTATATATACCAACAACAGTCAAGGCTACCATTCGTAGACTTTATATATACCAACAACAGTCAAGTGGAAAAAACAGTTAAGGACTCTATCCCATTCACAATAGTGCCAAAGAAGATGAAATATTTGGGAATTTATCTAACAAAGGACGTGAAAGATCTCTATAAAGAGAACTATGAAACTCTAAGAAAAGAAATAGCTGAAAATATTAACAAATGGAAAAACGTACCATGCTCATGGCTGGGAAGAATCAATATTGTTAAAATGTCTATACTACCCAAAGCAATATATAATTTCAATGCAATCCCTATTAAAGCTCCACTGTCATACTTTAAAGATCTTGAGAAAACAATACTTCGTTTTATATGGAATCAGAAAAAACCTTGAATAGCCAAGACATTACTCAGAAATAAAAACAGCAGGAGGAATTACGCTACCAGACCTCAGACTATACTACAAATCAATAGTGATCAAAACAGCATGGTATTGACACAAAAACAGAGAAGTAGATGTCTGGAACAGAATAGAGAACCAAGAGATGAATCCAGATACTTACCGTTATTTAATCTTTGACAAGCCAATTAAAAACATTCAGTGGGGAAAAGATTCCCTATTTAACAAATGGTGCTGGGTGAACTGGCTGGCAACCTGTAGAAGCCTGAAAGTGGACCCACACCTCTCACCATTAACTAAGATAGACTCTCACTGGATCAAAGATTTAAACTTAAGACATGAAACTATAAAAATACTAGAGGAGAGTGCAGGGAAAACCCTTGAAGAAATCGGGCTGGGCGAGTATTTTATGAGGAGGACCCCCCGGGCAATTGAAGCAGCTTCAAAAATACACTACTGGGACCTGATCAAACTAAGAAGCTTCTGCACAGCCAAGAACACAGTAAGTAAAGCAAGCAAACAGCCCTCAGAATGGGAGAAGATATTTGCAGGTTATGTCTCTGACAAAGGTTTAATAACCAGAATCCACAGAGAAGTCAAACACATTAGCAAGAATAGAACAAGGGATCCCATCGCAGGCTGGGCAAGAGACTTGAAGAGAAACTTCTTTGAAGAAGACAGGCATGCGGTCTTCAGACATATGAAAAAATGCTCATCATCTTTAATCATCAGAGAAATGCAAATCAAAACTACCTTGAGATACCATCTAACTCCAGTGAGACTAGCCTATATCACAAAATCCCAAGACCAGAGATGTTGGCGCGGATGTGGAGAAAAGGGAACACTTTTGCACTGCTGGTGGGAATGCAAATTAATACATTCCTTTTGGAAAGAGATATGGAGAACACTTAGAGATCTAAAAATAGATCTGCCATTCAATCCTGTAATCCCTGTACTGGGCATATACCCAGAAGACCAAAAATCACATTATAACAAAGATATTTGTACCAGAATGTTTATTGCAGCTCAATTCACAATTGCTAAGTCATGGAAGAAGCCCAAGTGCCCATCGATCCACAAATGGATTAATAAATTGTGGTACATGTACACCATGGAATATTATGTAAAGAATATTTACATACATCTTTCTTAAAGAAAGATGGAGACTTTACCTCTTTCATGTTTACATGGATGGAGCTGGAACATATTCTTCTTAGTAAAGTATCTCAAGAATGGAAGAAAAAGTACCCAATGTACTCAGCCCTACTATGAAACTAATTTAGGGTTTTCACGTGAAAGCTATAACCCAGTTACAACCTAAGAATAGGGGGAAGGGGGAAAGGGAGGGGAGGGAGGGGGAAGGTGGGTAGAGGGAAGGGGATTGGTGGGATTACACCAGCGGTGCATCTTACAAGGGTATATGTGAAACTTGGTAAACGGTCTGTAAAGCTAGTGAATGATGCCCCATGATCCTATCAATGTACACAGCTATGATTTAATTTAAAAAAAAAAAAAAAGAATGTGGGGAAAAAAAAGAAAGTACAAGCTTGCAAGAGGTGAGGCTCCCCACAGGTGCAGGAGAGCCCCAAGCAACCTCCGCCATGGCTATTTATTGAGAGGATGACAGGTGTGGGGACTGCCCAGTCACCACGTACCAGGGCTACGTGCTTAAGGATTGCCAAGGGCTCTCTTTCCACGGGCTCCACTCCCACACTGAAGCACCACAAATCCAACAGGTGCAACACCTGTTCGCTAACAAGCTCACCGATGATCTCACCTCCTTCCCAGAGCGCTGAGCTACCCAAAGTCTTGTCCTCTCCCTGCAAAACATCTCTGGGCTTCTACAAAGTTTCTTTTTCTTTAAATAAAATGTCTTTCTTTCCTCTGGGCAAAATACCCAGCAGTGGGATTGCTGGATCAAATACGAAGTCTGATTTTAGTTCTTTGAGGGGCTTCCATGCTTGTTTCCCATGGAGGCTATACTAATTTGCAGTCCCACCAACAGTGAATAAGTGTTCTTTTCTCTCTGCAGCCATGCCAGCATCATTGTTTGGGGAGTTTTCAATAAAAGGCATTTTCACTGAAGTTAGGAGACGTCTCATTGTGGTTTTGATTTGTATTTCCCCGATGATTGGAGATGTTGAGTATTTTTTTTTTTTATGTGATTACTGCCCGTAAGTCTATCTTCTTTTGAAAACCTTCTGTTCATGTCTTTTGCCCACTTTTTTAGTGGGGTTTGTTGATAACTTTTTGTTGATTTGCGTACATTCTTTGTAGCTATTAGTTCTCAGCCCTTCTTTATCGGATATTGGAAATCAAGCAGGTGAAACGGGAAAGGAACAAATCTGCTCCTAACAGGGACAAGGCAACCTGTGTGGGGGCGGCACGTACTCACAACTGTGACTCAAACTCAAAAGGAATGCGCATAACCAAAATGTTTCTGGGCGGCGCCTGTGGCTCAAGGAGTAGGGCCCCGGTCCCATATGCCGGAGGTGGCGGGTTCAAACCCAGCCCCGGCCAAAAAAAAAACACAACAACAACAACAACAAAAATGTTTCTACCCTCATAATATTCTGAATAAATAATTGAGCTAAAAGACTGGGCCAAAACCAAGACCCAGAAAGCTGAGCCAAACTTGAACTGTTATCTTCAAAAAGGGCAAACTGATGCCATTTGCTCTGTTAACAGAAACAGGTGTTGGAAGTTACATCACAGGCTGATGTTTGCCTAGGCAAGTTTGCTCAAACAAAAGGAATGATATTAAACAGTGTCTGTGTTAATATAGAAATGCAAACGATGCTAATGTCATTCCGAAAAGTCAGAACAGAAGCTATCGCCCCAAAAGCAAGAGAGTTTCACCTGTGTTTTTAGAGAAAATGTCTTTGTCTGTTTTCTAGGGTCTGAACCTGCAAAGTATGGTTTGTACCTGCTCCAATACACAGACCCCGCAATTCCCTAGAGAGTCTTCTTCAACGGGATATCCTGAATCCTTTTTATCTTAATTCTGCATGCGCATTCCCCAATTTCATAAAGTGTAATGCACAATATGCCACCATTGTAAAAATATAATTATTTGAACTTTTCTAATATGTGAGGTTACAAAGGACTGAGTGTGCTCCTAAGATAGGAATTTTTCAATAAAACCTATTCAAATAACTTTATGGAGGCCTGAATGTGCAGGGATTACAAAATGGTCTGTGAAATTAAATTATCCATTGCAGGAAATTTTAAGTAGCTGTGGGTTCTTTCTTTTAGAGCACTAGGTCATGGAATCGTGACTGCAAATATAAAGGTTTCCACTGTGATTCTCATTGGCTGAACTGTTCTTAATATTATAAATAAAAAAGCTTCACAACATTCACAGGTACAAATTTGTATAGCGGGCTGTGTGTGTGTTGTATACATAATTCTGTGAGTATATTATACATACACGTATACACATAAAACCATATGCTTATTTGCATATAGATATGTGTGTATGTGTGTATAGATCAGAGTCAGATAATTAAAGTCATGAACTCATCCCAGAAAAAGTTCTACATGCCTCACTGTTGAAGATCACTATGGTCACCTTTGAGGTTCTGCCGGTGGGAAGCTGGGCCCTGATGCTGCTGGCTGGTCCACCCTTAAAAGCCATTCTGGAACTCTTTTTCTGGAATGGTCATTGGAGCTTTCTTTCTACGAGGTTGTACAATTAAGTCTGCAAACTTATCCTAGAAAAAGTGCTATATACCTCACTGCAGAATATCACTACAATCACCAGATGGTCGAGGGGAGTTCTTCAAAAATGACCGTAGGCCGTCTGTGTCCCTGGGGTCTACACGTTCAAACTCAGCTAACTGACAATCACAAATACATGGGAAAGATGGATGATTTTGTCCATACTAAATATGAACAAACTCTTTTGCTCCTTGTTGCTATTTCTAAAACAATACAGCATTCACACTGGAGTGGGTATTATAAATAATCTTGAGGTGGCTTATTTATATTAAATTAAAATATTATATTTAAGCACATAGGAGGAGGTCATGTGTAGGTTACTTGCAAATATAATACTAGGCCTTTTATTTCAATCAGAGACTTAAGTATCATTGGATTTTGATATTCTTTGGGGTCCTGGAAACAATCTTTGTTACCGTGGGCCAATTATACTTAAATATGTATGTATACGGATAGATAGATACTAAATAATAGTGTTTTCTCTATAAATTTATATAAGTATATGTAAGCATATAAAATACATATGCTTATATGAACGGAATATATTTCTACGCGTCTTGGCAACTTACGTACTTGTATAGGTACATAGTTACAAAAAATACAAAAATATATGTATAAGTCATTAGTGTCGGTGGAATGAATATTTGCCTTCAGTTCTTTTTTAGGAGGCATCAAATCAAATTTAGAATATAGAAAGAAGGCAAAGGTCGTCCTCTTATGAACCAAAACAAACTGCGCGTGTTATACATCAAGTTTATTATAAACACTTCACGGAGATAGTGAGTAGGGAACCCTACGTCTGTTAAATGGTAGAAGTAATGACTTCCTTGGGAGGAAAAGGTATCCCACGGTGATTCCTATCACTGGTGAAGAGAAGGAGTAGATGGTAAGGGGGGGCTGATACATTTTAAAAGCCAAAATTGTAACTAACTTTTAGTAACCACGTTGGCTCGTGAGGCAGAGTAGAATTCTGAGGATGGTGTGCCCCCAAAGGACTCTGGTTTCCCTCTCTTAACAGCAAACAGATCTTCCCTGAATTCACACACAGGGCAGAGACACCTGCGTTCAGAACACAGGAGTTGAGACACGGCCCCTATAAAGTGCCCAGGCCTCCCCCAAGTGCGATAATGTAACCACATTTCCACAGAAGAAGCAGAGGGAGGGAGCTGAGAGACTTCTTACAAAAGTATGCTCAACCTTTATGGATTGCCAGGCAGCTGGCTTCTAAAGGTGGGGGTGGGGGGGAGAGCAGATGCAGTGGAGAAAAAAAAACACCTCCAAAAAACAGAAATATAGGAGCGGGTATCGCAGAGCTAACAGATAAATTCTGAGCAAAACTAAAAGATGAAAGCCAGGCAGTCCATAAGAGAGGCCGGCAAGAGGCAAGAAATGAAATCTCAGAGGTGCTCAGATCACAAGCTATCCAGAAACAAAAGCTCGGGACATGCTCTTGAAATGTTTGAAGAAGGTGGTGTCTTAAATCAAAACAAAACACAAAAAGTATAGATGTGGTTTAACTAGACGTTGACACAGCCCTGAAATCTATGGGAGCTTGATAGGATAAAAAAAAAAAAAGCGCACATTTTTCTCCCTGGAGAAAAGATTTGTATGCTACATAGTGTATTGTAATATGCTTTTATGCAAAATGTCTGACATGCTATAAAACATCATGAGACTCCCAGTGGAAGACAAATGTGTCACCCTTGTAGAAGGGAAGAGACAGTCAATAAAAGTAGACCTAGAAATATTCATCTACATGCTGAGATGATTAGGCAAGGCATTTATGTTACAGGGACTGATTTAAAAGGTGAATGAAAACATGAACATTGGATATCTTAGTATACAGATAAAAAGATACTTTTGTGTCAATAAAGTGGCACCAAAAAAGAAACACTGGAAATGACAAAAGCAAAAAAGGGCATGTTCATTAGACTCACTTAACGGGAGATTTGAAAAGCAAATGTGTGTGCGTGTCTGTGTGTAACGTTTGTCAGAGATCAATAGCAAATACTCAAACTGATACGCGGAATCTCTAATAAAGAAATAGATGCAGAAAACTGAGCAGGTGACACATGATAGACAATCCCAGATGTTATATTTGTAACTATAACTTGAAGGATGAAATGGCCAATACCTTTCTAAAATTGATGTGTTGCCAGATAAGTCTCAGAAATGATTGAAGGATTGGAATAATACCAAATGTGTTCCCTGACTGTTAAATTATAAGTAAATGGAAGGAAGTTGGTGGATACCCCCAAGGCACTGTTGGAAAGCAAGTTGGAAGAAAGAAAAAGATAGGGAGAAAACAGATGCAGAGAAGGGAGAAGAAAGCCCTGTATAGTTAAAATTAAATAAGCAACAATTTTTACAAACTCTGCAGCCAAAGGAAAAATCATAGGAGGAATTAGAGAATGCTTTACCCGGCTAAAATATGTCTTACAAAGACATACACATATTAGAACATTTTGTCAGCAATAGCCAAAACCTTGAAACAACACAAATGCCCAATGTCTGCGAAAGAGGATGAATTCGTCAAAAGGAATACCTGCCTGCAAAAACAGGAAAAACATGAGTAAACAACCCACAGATGAAATGAATCTCGGAAGTGTTACATTAAATTAAAAAAAGAAACAACAGCAACAAAAAGAAACGCATACTTTTTTCTTATTCATGAGGGATCCAAGAACGGGAAACCTTTTCCATGGCAACAAAAGTCAAGAAGTGGTTGCTTCTCTCCTGGAGTTAATTGACTCAAAAAGAGGATGTGCAGTGATTTTCTAAGATAAAGGAAAATTTCTGTATCTTACATTGGGTCATTGTCATGTAAATGGAAACCATTGACATAAAGCGTCAGAGCACGTACTTGAAATCTATGCATTTTCTGTGTGTAAATTGAATGTCTACAAATATATATATATAAGATATATAGAGATAGATGTACATATATCAATATATACATGCGTATTTTGATCAAACATTCCATGTCTTTTTATGAAACTTACATAATATGAGGCCTTTTTGACAGGAAAATAGTTTCCTCTCATAAACTCAGGGGCGGCACCTGTGGCTCAAAGGTGTAGGGCACCAGCCCCATATGCTGGAGGTGGCTGGTTCAAACCCAGCCCCAGCCAAAAACTGCAAAAAAAAAAAAAAAGCTTAAATTAAAAAAAAAAAATACAAAGTATTGAAGGAGTAGGGACAAAACAGAGAGGCAAACAATTTAACATCTGGCACAAATTCTGCTTAAGAACTAAATATAACTTATAATGCACCTGAGGTTTTCAAAGGAGAACTAGCTTATAAATATGAGAAAAAAAATTAGTAGGTAGGCTCAACTCCTACCAATATTGGGAGGAGAATTTTCCATTCCCTCGTTGGGAATTATTTTTCTGCAAATGATTTATAAAACATATTATTTTGACTTCCGGCGTGCTCTGTTGTAAGTTTTAGCAGTGAGGGGGAGAAAAGAAAAAAACAGAAATAATAACAGTGGTCTGTCTTTTAAGCCAGTACCCAAAGGATATAGCCAATTAATTAGTGGAAATTCGTGGAGGCTTAAAAGCTGAGAGGCAGATTCAAAATTCCCTGACACGATTTGCCATTTTTATTCAAATCCTGCTATCTTTATGTATTTTTTTCTTATTCTAATTAGATGCTAGAACAAAGTCTAGAATTTAAGCCATGTATTGGTCAATTTAGAACGACAAAATTGTATCACTGGTCACCTCTGAGTTGGCCGGATGTTTGAAATGTGGGGAGAGGAATCCCTGGACTCCTCTAAGAAGGTCTGGGATATAGATGGTGTGTGTGTGTGTGTGTGTGTGTGTACCAGCCGCAAACAAAAATGGAATCACCGTCCCAGCTGCAAATGTCAGGGGGAAAAAAATCTATTGATACAGAGGTATGGAGCAATGCAAAAATCATGAAGTTGAAAGGGTATGTTACTGTCTCCATCACATTTCCTCTGCTATGAATGCGTAGCAGAGCATTTGGGTTTCATTTGGAAGCACACAAGTTTTCAGATTTAGTATGTAACCGAGAGCTTAAGGAGGAAAAATCCACCTTCATGAATTTTCATGAAGTGAGTCAGCTGAAGAAACAAACCCTGACTGATTCAACACGTAATACAGCAAAACTCTCAGATGTACAATACGCTCTGGAGATCTGGAAGGTGATGTGGTTTCTGATGAGTTGAAAGCCTGGCATTCCTCGCTCAAAATAATTGACATCATTGAAGATGTGTACCAAATGGGAAAAAATGACCCCACTGGTTCCCCCAGATTAAAGTATGGTTTTGTAGATGAGATAATCAGATGAGCAGTGGAGTTCAGAATTTTCCTTTTGTTTTTCAGTAACACCACAAGATCCATTTCCAGGTATGTAGTTCAGGATATCCATCTGAAACAGTGAAATTCAGCTTCCCACTTCTTCATAGGCTCTGCCGTAATAGGTCATTTATGTGGAATTTGTTATCCATGAGTGGTGCTACCCAAGGCAGTTGTCCAAAATCTAACCTTTTTTTTTTTTTTTTTTTTGAGACAGAGTCTCACTGTGTCGCCCTGGGTAGAGTGCCATGGCGTTACAGCTCACAGCAACCTCCAACTCTTGGGCTTAAGTGATTCTCTTCCTCCCAAGTAGCTGGGTCTACAGGTGCCAGCCACAACGCCTGACTATTTTTTGTTGCAATTGTCATTGTTGGTTAGCTGGCCCGGGCCAGGATCGAACCCCGCCAGCCTCAGTGCATGTGGCTGGCACCGTAACCACTGTGCTACGGGGCACCGAGCCAATCTAAGCACTTTGAAGAGAAATGTTTCTTTAAAGAAATGGGTTACAATTTAAATACCACCTGCCATTTAATAGGAATTTCCCAAATCATGTTGTTATGCACAGTAATCCCATCATGAGGTATTATTTGGTATATAAAATGTATCATATAACACCTGTTAAAATTATGTAGAATTTCTCCTTGCAGAGATACATTTTATCACATGCTAACTTATTGCCTTTAAAAATATTATCTTGATAAAGGTGAAATTTATGCAGAATATGCTGGATACACATAAGCATGCAGGTTCATATATTTTGTTTTAAAAAAACCTGATATAAACAGTCTAAGGCAAATGTCCTTATGATAAAAATGATTTTTTTTCTTCTGGGTACATGCCTAGTAATGGGATTGTAGGATCAAACGGGAGGTCTAATTTGAGTTCTTTGGGGGTTGTGCATAATTCTTTCCAAAAAGTTTATATTAGTTTGCAGTCCCACCGGCCATGTAAAACTGTTCCCTTCTCTCCACACCCACGCCAGCATCTGCAGCTTTGAGACTTTGTGATGTGGGCCATTCTCACTGGGGTTAGGTGATACCTCAGGGTGGTTTTGATTCGCATCACAAGAACAGAGAAGCAAGAATCCAATGTGCTCAATTCTAATATGAAGCCGTAGATGATTTAATATGAACCCTCACAAGAGAAAAATTCAAATCAATTCAAGGTGGGGGCGAGGGAACAAGGGAGTGGGGAGAAGGATGAGGGGGCCATGGTGTTTGGCACAGCTCTGAGGGATGGGACACTGTTCAAAGAGAGACTTTACCTAACAAATGCAAACAGTATAACCTAATTCTTTGCACCCTCAATGAGCCTGAAATAAACAAACAAAAAACCCTTGACGTATCCAAGTAACATCACTTACAATAAGAACTAAACCCTTCCATCACCCCAAGAAGGGTTTGTGTACCTTTTTCCAACAAATTCCAATCCTCAGAACAACCACTTCTCCTACATCTATTAACTGGACGTTCCCATGGCCTGATCTTGAACCTCAGATGATGAAAACCACACAGTCTGGACCCTTTGGTATCTTTCTTCTCTCAGGGAACAAAATGTTTTTGAGATTGACTCAAGCTGTGCTTGAATCAGGAGTATTGTTGGGTTTTCTTGTTTTGTTTGCTTAATTTATGGGATATATTCCATTGCATGAACAGGAAAAGGTTTCTTCCTTTTTTTTTTTTTTTTTTTTCTTTCTTTCTTTCTTTCTTTCTTTCTTTCTTTCTTTCTTTCTTTCTTTCTTTCTTTCTTTCTTTCTTTCTTTCTTTCTTTCTTTCTTTCTTTCTTTCTTTCTTTCTTTCTTTCTTTCTTTCTTTCTTTCTTTTAATATTGAAGAGCATTTAGTATTTCCTTTTCCAATTTAATTTAACTTATCCTTGAAAACTCACAGACAACATCATCAAGAGCAATGATTCGCCCAGTGTGGCCTCCAACCCCAGAACTACTCAGAAATAAATTTGGTTGTTCATTTTCAACTATCTTGTGGATCTGGCCCATGAGAAGTATGTTATCTACCTACATTTGATTTTACAAGAATGGTAAGGAATTAGAATAAGGAGTAAGTTAAGAATCCAGGCACTAAATGAGAAGGACCAAAAATAATGTTGAATCTCCTGCTTTTTTTAGGGTGGTTGCTTTTTTTATTTTTATTTTTTATTTTTGGGATTCGTGGAGGGTACAAAGAATGAGGTTACGCTGTTTGCATTTGTTAGGTAAAAAGTCCCTCTTATAATTGTGGCCTGCCCCCAAGAGCTGTGCCAGACACCGTGACCCTCCCACACCCTCTTTCCTTCCCTGTGCCCACTTCCTCATTCCCCTACTCACCACCACTTGTGTTAGATCATCCCTTGCCTTCATATGAGATTGAGAACGATAGATTCTTTCTTCTCCATTCTTGCGATACTTTACTAAGAAGCATGTGTTCCACCTCCATCCAGCTTAATGCAAAAAATGTAAAGTCTCCATCTCCTTTAACAGCTGAGTAGTATTCCATGGTGTACACCTGCCACAGCTTGTTAATCCATTGCTGGTTTGGTGGGCGTTTAGGTTGTTTCCACATTTTGGTGATTATAAATTGAGCTGTGATAAATAATCTGGTGCAAATGTCCTTCGGACAAAAGGATTTTTTTTCTTCTGGGTGGATGCCTAGTAATGGGATTGCAGGATAAAATGGGAGGTCCAATTTGAGTGCTTTGAGGATTCTCCATACTTCCTTCCAAAAAGGTTGTATTGCAGTCTAAATCTCCTTAATTTCTCTCTCTTTCTCCCTATATGTAATTTATATATAATATAAATTGGCTCTCTCTATATATTACATGTATATAAATTACATAGAGAGACATACATGATTTATGTTATATAAAATATAAATATATTTATATTTCTCAAGATATCCTACAAGATTAGGCAGGATAAAGAGAGAGATGTCTATATATATTTAATGTATATAAATTTTATATAGAGAGAGAGAGGGAGAGAAATGGTATACAGACATATATGTGGTAAATATATACACCATTTATTAAATAACCTAAAACAGAACTTAGTGGCAAGGCTAAAATGTAACAACAGGAAGACAAGGAAAGTGAACAGCCACCCTATTATCATGACAACAGGATTCACTTTTATTGCCAGTTACCCATTCGTACCTTTGAAACAACGTCCTTTAGAAAATTAGGTTCAAGAATTTGGAGATGCATACCATCCACGTAACATCTACGTGAACACTGGGGCTATGCCAAATGCTCATTCTTGGAAATCATTGTCTTGTACGCATGGGCAGTTGAGGAAATGCTGGTAACATATTGTCTTCACTGTGAATATTTGTTGGTACTTGTCTCTTGAAATTCCTCTTCCTTCCGAATTAGAAAAGGCAGCCTGACTTTCCAGGGACAATTTACTTCCCAACAGAGTCATCCTTAACCACTGATCTTTATATAGGCTGAAAAATCCCTCCAAGTATGGGACGTGAAAAGGTGAATAGGTACGTTTTTCTGGTTGAGGCCAATAATTTCAATCAGATATTCAAAGCTGTCTTTATCGCAAAGGATGTTAAAATTTGCTGTTTAAATGATAATATCCTGCCTAATCTTGCAGGATATCTTGAGAAATGTCAGGGGAAAAAAAAAAAAAAACAAAAAACACATCTTTATGATATAGGAAACCCATCTGCCAGCTCTTCAAATAAAGCCCAGTCATGTCTGTTTTCAGGCAGCAACAAAAAATTTCTATAAAATCAAAGTTTCACCCTCTGGTAAATCTGACCAAAGCTTCAGACTGCTCAAAAACTGAGGGCCAGATTTAAAGGAAATGAAACTTTTGCCAAATTATGGAATTTATCAAATGGAACATTGATGATTTCAGAAGTGTTAATCTTGGAAAAGATATATAAAAGGAAATAGATATATTCCTATATTGAGACAGTTTTTAAAAAGTTATATTCAGAAACTTATTTTAATAGAGCATAGAATAGTTTCATTAATATCCCAAGCACAAACTTAACAAGGAACAGTAAAATAATTTTCAATTTAATTTTTCTTTCAGAGAGCTGGTTTGCTGTGCTAGTCCACAGAATTAGAAAGAAGATGGTTAAATCTCAATGTGTTCTTTGCAAAAAATAACAAGTGTGAACATTTGGGATTACAAATCTTATTTAAAGAAGTGCATCCATTTGAAGCTAAAATTTAAAAAATGCAAATGTTAATGATTTATTTTACACAAATCAAAGTGGCATAAATAATTTCATATTAACATACATGCAAGCAATTGGCACTCGCAGCCACGTGAATTCAGACACATGAATTTATCAATTCTCATAAATGTCGAATCACTTCTAGGAGATATACACACACACACACTTTTTTGAATCACTGAAATTTAAGAAGTCTTTAAATAGATTCAATCTGGGGTGAAAGAAATGACTCACATTTTAATATGAAAATTGAATTTTTTATGTCCTGGAATAAAAAAAAAATATGAAACACGTATAATCAGTGATTCCTCAGTCACTCTAATCTCAAGAAAACAAACAAACAAACAAACATATTTCTTTTTTTTTTTTTTGAGACAGAGCCTCAAGTGGTCACCCTGGGTAGAGTGCCATGGCATCATAGCTCACAGCAACCTCCAACTACTGAGCTCAAGTGATTCTCCTGCCTCAGCCTCCCAAATAGCTAGGACTACAGGTGCCCGCCACAATGCCTGGCTATTTTTTGTTTGCAGTAGTCATTGTTGTTTGGCAGGCTCAGGCCAGAATTGAACTTGCCAGCTCAGGTGTATGTGGCTGGCGCCTTAGCCACTTGAGCCACAGGTGCTGAGCCAACAAACAAATTTCTAAAGCATCCCAAATACTTCCGAAAATAAAGACAGCATTTACATTAGAGGCCATGAGTCTTGTTTGTAAAGAAAGGTTACAGAAAATTCCCGTGTCTGCAGACTTCTAAGCCGTCTGGAGCAGTAAGGTTTCGGTGTGACCTGTGCAACTCAACCTCATTCTTGGAGACAATGTCCAGCTCTAGACTCCTTTCTCCTGGTTCATCCATTGCCATCGCTGAAAATACACTTTGGATCATTTTCTCCAAGGCTGGGATCCTCAACCTCTCTATCATCCCACTCCAAGCTTGGTCCTGTGACATTTCCTTGTACGTCAGTGAAACGCGGGGGATACTTAAATCACACACAGCACTTTGCATATTGTTTTCAAGTCTGTATTCTCTCTCTGTGACTTTGTAGATTGTCTGAAGGTAGGTCAGCTATGTTTTTCTCTATACGCTACACTCCCAGGCCAACACCATGTCTGGTCATATACTGTTGTCAGAAATAGCCCACCAAAAAAAAAAAAAAAAGTTAAGCAACAATCCATCGTCAGCTTGCTTTTTGGTATAAAAACATTGGGCGGTGCCTGTAGCTCAAAGGAGTAGGGTGCTGGCCCCATATACCAGAGGTCGCAGGTTCAAACCTGGCCCAGGGAAAAAAAAAAAAACTGCAAAAAAACATGAGGGCTTGGCACCTGTAACTCAGTGATTAGGGCTCTGGCCACATACACCGAAGCTGGCAGGTTGGAGCCTGGCCCAGGCCTGCTAAACAACAATGACAACTACAACCAAAAAAAAAAGTAGCCGGGCCTTGTGGTGGGCGCCTATCGTCACAGCTACTTGGGAGGCTAAAAAGCAAGAGAATCGCTTACGCCCAAGAGTTTGAGGTTGCTGTGAGCTGTGATGCCACAGCACTCTACCGAGGGTGACATAGTGAGACTCTGCCTCAAAAATAAATCAATAAATAAAGACATTGGGAATCTATTTTTAATTATTTCATTTCAGATGTATTTTTGGAGAAGCCATCCCTGTTAATATAGTCTGTATTTACTTAATTTGTTCAATTTTATCGGCATTAGTGATCTTTAAAAGAAACTAACTCTCAGCTTCTGAATTATAGATTAGATGTTTTTTTTTCTCTCTCTCTCTCTCTCAACCTTACAAATTCCCTAATGTATATACAGCTGATTGTTAAACAATTCCAGGATTAAGGTCACTGACCCCCCCATAGTCAAAACTCCACATAGCTGTAAACTCCCCCCAAAAGTAACTGCTAATAGCTGCTGTTGACAGGAACACCTGACCACGTCATGTGAGTCCATACACATTTTGTGTGTTACATGTAACCTCTACGGCATCCTTACAATACGATGAGCTACCGAAGTGAAGATATCATTAAGAAAATCACGAGGAAGAGCAAATATATTCAGGACTCGTTAAGCAGAAATGCGTCCTCTTCACAGTGCTCCACCGCCGTCATCTTTGTGGTGAGTAAGCTGAGGAGGGGAGGGAGAACAAGGGTGGGCTTTGCTCTCTCGTGGGTGACACAGGGGGAAAAGGACAGGCCCAGTCCAAAGCCATGTTGTTCAAGAGACAACCATAACTCTTTTACTGAACCCAGTGCTGCTCATAAGCCTTTGGGGCAAAACCAAACAAAACAAAACTCCCCAATTCCTATGGGCTTTAACTAATTAAAGCACAGTGGTCCCACATAGCATTAAACCCCAAAGCAGGTGGTCTCCTGCTAAATCCGGTGACTCCAGAATGTTTTCCAAACTCACATTCCAGCCAACCCTTTCCCCCGTCATCTTATTCTGGGAATGAGCTCCTGTCCATGTACAAAACACCTGCTCCTGTTCCCTACTTGATGCTGTGACACGATACTTAGAACACTCAGCACCAGGTGACAGTGAAGACAGAGCCCCAGGCCTTTCACAGAAGTCCCCCCACATCCGAGTGATTTCATTTTGCTCTGGTTTGGTCTGGGCCCTTTTGTATTCCTAATTAAATCGCCAGTAAGAGTGATCAGACCTCTGAGAATGATTACTGCTAAATGCAGTGATACAGTCAGTATTCGATGAACACAGTGGGGTTGATGATACTGTATGTATCAGGACAACACCAGGATTATGAAACGTACCTTTTCTTTGCTCCTGCAGGTTGGTTCTCTGTTCCCAGGGTGTGTCTGGTATGAATTGTGTCAAGGTGCTTTTCTGAGAACTGGATGCCAACTCAAAGTTGCCGATAGAAGAGGCTTTCTCAGAGCCTCAACCAACAACAGCAGTTCCTGTTTCCGACTGCACATGGGGGTCTTAGCGTGACTTGTACACAAAGCTCTCCCTTGCAGGCACTGGCAACCTCTCCCTTTCTGAAGAGCCACGTATTTGGGGGTGAAGGAATTAGCAGTGAGATATTTATGTTGAGTAAGGTCTTCACTGAATGATGGAATTGCTGCCTTGTTTATTAACATTGATGACCATCTGGGATAAATATTTTCGAGTCCTGTGCACCTGTTACAGAGACCTGTCTGTAAAGTCCACTTTACTCAGAAATATTTATTTGGTAATGTTTTCTTTTTGTTACCTTACAACATAAATTCCTTTTTTTCTATGTATATGATTGTAATTCCATTTAGTTACCCAGGTATTTACTATTGAAAAGAGCTTTCTTCACTTCTTATACCAGACCCTCTAATTTAGATGCAGCATTTGCGGCCTACGACAAGAAGAAATACTGCCATACATTTATATGAAAAAATGTTAAAAAGGAATTGAGATTTTAATCAATAGAATCAGCATTCAATATAAAATATTCATTAGAACATAAAGTTTAGATGTTACTAGAAATAAACAAAAGGTTGTGATTATGCTAGTATAAACTTCCAGTCAAATAATTCAAGCGGTAATGCTACTCTTAGGGAATTAAAAATTCAGACAACCCTATTTTATGAGTTAATTAAGATTAACTTTAGGTTTCAGTATAGTAAAACAGAGACAAAATGTACACATTACAGAAATAAAACCACCACAACGAAATTGAAATAGTATTGTCAGGGGAAATAGCATAATCTGTACACAAACAATTGATTTCAAGGCTTAGACTAACATAAACTAACACATTCATATAACCAAAACATGACTGATTTTTAGATGAGAAAGATTTGTGAACATTCACAAAATGTCCTGGAGTCAGTACAGACTGACTCCAGGGGAGATTGATAAATTATTTGGGAGGGGCTTGGCAGAAATAAAGTTTTTAATGTCAAAGGTAGGAAAGGGGACTATAAAGTTATCTCCTGCTAGTTATTTTTCTTTTACTCCATTCTTTTCTTTTCTTTTTTTTTTTTTTTTTTGCAGTTTTTGGCCAGGGTTGAGTTTGAACCTATATATGGGGCCGGCGCCCTACTCCTTTGAGCCATAGGCACCACGCCTTTTACTCCATTCTTATAGCATTTTATTTATTTATTTTTAATTAAGTCATATATACATAGATCATGAATACATTTATGCATATGTGGGGTACAATGTGTTGATATTATAGCATTTTAAAGAAGAGCTTAAGGGTTATACCTGCCTTGATTGGGCCCATATGTTGTGAAATACATAGAGAAACACAAGAATTTCTGTCACTGCTTCAAATCAGAAGTAGGCCGGAGGACTAACCACACAGCCATGAGATGGGTCTTTGAACTGTATGTACCATGTTGCAAATTTTTTAGATTAAGATATAACTCCTCTTTTTTTCCAATGTTACTTCCGAGATTCTGAATCCAAATGAAAAAAAAATGAGCATATAACCAATGAATGTATTAATCATAGGAGTTTGTGTGGTTTCTTTTCCAGACTGTCCCTGAAAGCAAAGTTCCATTATATCAGAAATTTCTACCACCATTTGGGATAAATGGGGCATTTGCAACATCCTGGTGAGAGTGGAATATCGACACTCCCTTTTATCTGGGCAGTGAATGTCAAGCTAGTTTTTAAAATCACCTGTGAAAACTCTTCACCTCTGCCTTTGCTGGGAGTAGATAGCCATTGAAAATGTATGCATGTTCAAGGGTGGCTGCTGTGGCTCAATGAGTAGGGTGATGGCCCCATATACTGAGGGTGGTAGGTTCAAACCCAGCCCCAGCCAACCTGCAAAAAAAGAAAAGAAAAATTTTATGCATGTTTCAATAATACTTTATTGACAAAATCGATGGCTGTCTGGATTTGAACAACAGGCTTTAGTTTGAAGGTATATCTGATATAGTGGATAAAAATATGAGAAAGCTATTGTCATTTTGTTTTGTAAAGACTGACCTTGGAATGAGGGATTGCTTTGTTGTTTAAAGAGGATTGGAATATAAGCCCTGCTCACCAGAAAATAAATGCATATCATTTGGGTATTCAATGCATACTGTCCCTAACGTCGGAAAAACTCTTGTCCTATTCTTATTAAATTGCATTGTGAACTCATCAGGTGTTGAGTCTTATTCTGAAATACATTTGAAAAGCTCCAGTGATGAATTCATTTCCCTAAATTTCCACAATGTGTTATAAAAACAGAATTGCCTTAGAAACTGTGGGAGGCAGGAACACAGAACAACCAGATGGGGCCCCTTCAGCCAGCTGGCTGTTGGATTTTCCAGCCACAAAATTCCTCAGGCAGAACTGGTGAACCACAAAATAATAGTGTCTTTTTTATTGTTTGTTTGTTTGTTTTGAGATGGAGTCTCATTTTCTTGCCCAGTAGAATGCTATGGCATCACAGCTCACAGCAACTTCAAACTTCTGGGTTCAAACGATCCTCCTACCTCACCCTCCCAAGTAGCTGGCACCACAGGCACCCGCCACAATGCACAGCTAAATTTTTGTATATTTAGTAGAGATTGGATCTCACTCTTGCTCAGGCTGGTCTGGAACTCCTGAGTTCAACAATCTACCCTGCGTGGCTTCCCAGAGTGCTAGGTAGGATTACAGGTGTGAGCTGCCACGCCCAGCCTAATAGTATCTTTAGAAGGATGTGCTTTTGCAACATTTTATTTCTCACAGGGGGACAGTTTGTGAACTTAGTTGTAGATGGAATAAAATAAAAAGACTTCCCTAATACCAAGATTCTTTTAAATAAGGGGCTCCTTAGGAAATTATGGAGATCACATTATTGATTATTAGCTTTTTTTTGCTCCAATAGATGGCCTTCCAAATGTATCCCCTTTTATTTTATAAATATACACACACACTATATATATATATATCTTTACATATATATGTACACATATTATATATCTTAACATATATACATATGTGTGTGTATCTTTACATATATGTATATATATATCTTTATATTTTTGATGGCCCTCCAAATGTAATGATATATACACACATATATATATATATATATATCATTAAAGGGGGTACATTTGGAAGGATATATATCATTTTATATCATTTATGTAAAATGATATATATGTCATTAAAGGGGTATATTAAATGACATATATATATCATTAAAGGGGTACATTAGAAAGGTCATCTATTGAAAAAAGATAAAGATATATATAATTAAAGTGGATACATTTGGAAGTACAATAATATATATATAAGTACATATATAAGTATGATACTATATATATATTTCTGTAGTGTGTGTTTGTAGAGACAGTCTCACTTTATGGCCCTCAGTAGAGTGCTGTGGCATCACAGCTCACAGCAACCTCCAACTCTTGGGCTTAGGTGATTCTCTTGCCTCAGCCTTCTGAGTAGCTCAGACTACAGGCACCAGCCACAACGCCCGGCTATTTTTTTGTTGTTGTTGCAGTTTGGCCGGAGCCGGGTTTGAACCTGCCACCCTTGGTATATGAGGCCGGGGGGCACCTTACTGACTGAGCCACAGGCGCCACCCTGTAGTGTGTGTTATGGGTGAGTCGCACTGACTCCTTGGGTTGCTTTTACCCTTGAACTGTTTGTTTGTGCTATAATGCATCTTTGTGTATGTGTGTGTGTGTGTGTGCCTGCACTTATTTGATTATTTTTTGATTTTTGTTGTTGTTTAATGTCCCACTTCTTTACTCCTCTTGAGAAAACTGTTCTTAGACTGCTGAGATCACCACCTGAAAATGAAGAAAGTTACATCCCCCAAGGACCATTAGCCAGCAATTGATCACATATGCACATAGGAAAACCCACCTTTCTTTATTCGGACTAAAAAGACCTAGAATTTATGCTTCCAGACTCTCTTAATAATTCATTGCCTAAGAATTCTCCTCTCATGGCATGCTTCTTGGGTACAAGGAAAATTATTACAGAAAAATCAATACTATAGGCTCCCAGTCTAATGAACACATTCAAGTAGATAAATGGAATAGAAATGAATAGAATAGGTTGTATTCAACCTATTCAACTCTCTATATTAAAAATATGAAGAGAAAACTACGATGCCGAAAATTATTAATGATCTTGTTTGTGTGTTTGTTTTTAATTTGTTTGCTCCCTGGGATTCTGTAGATGAAATCATCACATGCATTTTGTGACAGTTGCAATTTCACAGCATTTTGAGTGCAAAATTTGAACTCACATTTTTCATGCAAGGTTCACTTATGCCTGGCTGGTTTGATAAAACCATGTCAAGATGGCTGTGGAGAATTTGAAATTCGGTATCCTTTTATTGGTAAGATATTAAAAGGGATGATCATTGTGGTATTGAAAGCAAAGTATCCATACCCACAAAACAGGTGGGCATGTGGGTGTTCTCAAAAGGAATCCATACCCGGGCGGCGCCTGTGGCTCAGTCGGTAAGGCGCCAGCCCCATATACCGAGGGTGACGGGTTCAAACCCGGCCCCGGCCAAACTGCAACCAAAAAATAGCCGGGCGTTGTGGCGGGCGCCTGTAGTCCCAGCTACTTGGGAGGCTGAGGCAAGAGAATCGCTTAAGCCCAGGAGTTGGAGGTTGCTGTGAGCTATGTGAGGCCACGGCACTCTACCGAGGGCCATAAAAGTGAGACCCTGTCTCTACAAAAAAAAAAAAAAAAAGGAATCCATACCCTAACCATTGAGACCTGACAGCAGGTTAGACCACAAGGCCAAAAGGAATTGGCAGAATTCTGTCTGTAAAGAAACATAAAACAGCCAATACCTTGATTTTAGCCCAGCAAGACCTCCAGAACTCTAGGACAGGGGAGATCTGTGCTTGTATTGTTTAAGACATCAATTTTCTGGAAATTTATTCAGGCAACAGCAGGAAACTCACATAGTTTTTCCCAAACATCATTCAAACCTTCACCTCCTGCCCCTCCCTGATTAAAAGGTCAATGGCTGGATATATGAACATGTCCAGAAAGAGACGAGATTCCCAAATGAATATAAAAGTGATACTGTACACTCCACAGAATGTTTTTTTCTTTGTTAATCCTGGAACCATTCATCAACTCATTGGAATTCAACTGGATTCCATCAGGTGGTAATATTTAATGAGGAAATTTTCTTACGCTTTTCAACAAGGATTAGGCTAATGACCCAGCCAGGCCAAGGGATTTTTTTGCCTCGTATTTCACACCAATTAAATGTCAGCAGAGCAAAAGCTGAATTAAGTCCACTCACTGGCAGGTAAGCATGCTCAGAGACACCTGACAGAAAGATTCTACCAGAAAACCGCCCAGCAGAGCTCAATCCACAGAACCCATAACACAGGTCTACTCCCAGACAGACGAGTTAGGGAAGAACTTTCTAACTTCCACCAAGGTTCATGAGTTCCATTTTATAGGAATTTAAACGAAAGGCAATTCTTTCAGACAGAAATGTATTGTAGGACCAAAATTCAAAAGAATACTGAGCATTTGGATGAAATCGTAGCACCTGCTAATTTGTCAAGAGAATCCAACTAGGTTGGATCAAATTCATGACTTACCTGGAAGTCCTCTTAAATAAGCTATTGTCTCTGTTATCCATAAAGAAACTATAGGTGTAATATTTCTAATTTAAAGTAATAATTTAAAAATGCAGGGCGGGGGCGGCGCCTGTGGCTCAGCGAGTAGGGCGCCGGCCCCACATGCCGAGGGTGGCGGGTTCAAACCCAGCCCCGGTCAAACTGCAACAACAAAAAAAAAATAGCCGGGCGTTGTGGCGGGCGCCTGTAGTCCCAGCTACTAGGGAGGCTGAGGCAAGAGAATCGCGGAAGCCCAGGAGTTAGAGGTTGCTGTGAGCCGTGTGACGCCACGGCACTCTACCCGAGGGCAGTACAGTGAGACTCTGTCTCTACAAAAAAAAAAAAAAATGCAGGGCGGTGCCTGTGGCTCAGTCGGTAAGGCGCCGTCCCCATATACCGAGGGTGGTGGGTTCAAACCCGGCCCCGGCCAAGCTGCAACCAAAAAATAGCCGGGGGCTGTGGCGGGCGCCTGTAGTCCCAGCGACTCGGGAGGCTGAGGCAAGAGAATCGCTTAAGCCCAGGAGTTGGAGGTTGCTGTGAGCTGTGTGAGGCCACGGCACTCTACCGAGGGCCATAGAGTGAGACCCTGTCTCTACAAAAAAAAAAAAAAAAAAAGTATCTAATTTTTTAAGACTTTTTTTAGAGAACAGTCAATAGAGTTCCTATAGACCCCTTGCCCCCACACATGACTAGCCTAGCCCATTATTAATTCCCCCCACCAGAGTGGTGTATTAATTACACACTTGTTACAATTTCTGGACAGACAAATTGCATCTATTTTTGAGATGCTCCTCACCTTATTATGTACATTTGTTTTAGTAATCCTTTCTTTCCCCATCATATCGTTCATCATTTATCAAATGTATTCTGATCTTGGTGGTCATTCCTATTACATGTCCGTGCCAGATTTATGACTTTTATCTTTTTTTATTGATTTTTAATTAAAATCTTAACTGTACACATTTATGGGGTATAATGTGATGATTTGATATACAATGTGGAATGCTTAAATCAAACTGATTTAAGCCCTCAACCCTGATCAAGGCTCGTATGTTAGAACAGATGCTCTGAGAATCAGCCACAATAGAATTAGATGTGCTAGAGGTTTATTAGAGGGATACATCAACAGTCCTCCTTATGCAATTCTTTGCTGAACACCTGGGTGCTAAGGAATATTTAACAGTATGACATCCTCCCTCTTTTACTCTATTCCTTTTTCCCTCCTAAATTCTGCTGGTTATTTTTTCATATTAATTTTACCTTCTTGCATTTATGAAATATAGATGCTCTCTTGACAAATCACCATCATCATCTTTATGATAATAATCATTTTTGAAAATTAATATTTTCTCTAGTGTTTGAACTTCTTGGTTTCCGACTGCTGTTTACATTCCCCAGATGGTACTTTATGAACATTTGTATTCAAATCTTTGTGCAGAGAACATTTACATGTGTTTTGAAAGCAAACTGCTCATATGAAGTGTGGAATCTCACAATATTTCAGGAGTGAATTATGAAGATCTTAGGGAAATTCCCTTTGCAACATTTCTAATTATCTTCAGAGTTTTGGGTAAATTTTTTCTCTTCCAAGTTGACGCTGCCACTGTGAAGTCTACTTGAGAAGCTAAGACAATAGTAAACTTGAGTTGAAGTTTAAAAATTTGTATGGACAGCTGGGTGCGGTGGCTCAACACGCCTGTAACCCCAGCACTCTGGGAGGCTGAGGCAGGTGGATTGCCTGAGCTCAGGAGTTTGAGACCAGCCTGAGCAAAGGTGAGGCCCCCCATCTCTACCAAAAATAATAATTAAAAGAAAAACTATCTGGACATGGTGGGGGTGCTGATAGTCCCAGCTACTTAGAAGGCTGAGACAACAGGATCACTTGAGTCCAGGAGTTTGAGGTTGTTGTGAGCTTTGATGGTGCCATAGCACTCTACCCAGGGCCACAGAGTGAGACTGTATGTCAATTAAAAAAAAAATCTATATGGGCAAACAAATTTTTTGAGAGGAATAGATTTAAATGGCTCCCAAGGAGTAGCCGCATTCAAATTATTTCAGTAGTTTTACTAGATTGTTGATCCTTGAACAATGCAGGTGTTAGGGGCGCCAACTCTCTTCAAAGTTAAAAATTCATGTATAACTTTTTTTTCTTTTGAGACAGAGTCTCATTTTTTTTACCCTGGGTAGAGTGCTGTGGTGTCATAGCTCACCACAACCTCAAACTCTTGGGCTCAAGTGATCCTCCTGCCTCAGCCTCCCTAGTTGCTGGGGCTATAGGAGTCTGTCACAATGCCCAGCTATCCATGCATAACTTTTATTTATTTTTTTTTAACTTTTAGAATTTTATTTATTTATTTATTTGATTTTTATTAAATCATAGCTGTGTACATTAATGCCATCATGGGGCACCATACACTGGTTTTATAGATTGTTTGACACATTTTCATCACATGGTTAACATAGCCTTCCTGGCATTTTCTTAGTTATTGTGTTAAGACATTTATATTCTACATTTACTAAGTTTCACATGTACCCTTGTAAGATGCACCGCAGGTGTAATCCCACCAATCACCCTCCCCCCTTCCCTCCCCTCCCTCTTCCCGCTATTCTTAGGTTATAACTGGGTTATAGCTTTCATATGAAAGCCATAAATTAGTTTCATAGTAGGGCTGAGTACATTGGATACTTTTTCTTCCATTCTTGAGATACTTTACTAAGAAGAATATGTTCCAGCTCCATCCATGTATAACTTTTAACTCCCCCTAAAACGTAACAACTAGTAGCCTACTATTGACTGGAAATCTTACTAGTCACATAAAGAGTAGATTAGCCTATGTTTTGTGTTTGTATACTTTATACTGCATTCTCTACATAAAGATAAACAAAATGTTATTAAGAATAACTGTATCACATGTGTATATAATATCCTCTTTGTCAAGAAGAGTCATTTCTATAACGTAATTTGTTAAGCTGTCCAAAGAAATTGCTGCTGGCTTGGTCAACTATGATTCCCTCAGAGTCTGAGTTATTCACTTGACGACGTTTGTAGTTTTCAGCGTAAATATCAGGAAAGACAACAGTATTCCAAGTGCCTGGAGGTTTACCACATTTCCCCCACAGTGACTCCTGCTTTGTTAACTAATGGAATCTTTTTTTGATTTGTCGTTTAATCTCTTGTGACTTATATACTTGAACTGAAATCAGCATGCTTGATCAATATCTTTTGACCATGGACTTTGTGATGTCCAGTTTCTGGCAATTCAGGTAGATTGTAAATATAATTGTGTATATATATATATATATATATTTTTTTTTTTTTTGCAGTTTTTGGCCAGGGCTGGGTTTGAACCCAGCACCTCCGGCATATTGGGCTGGTGCCCTACTCCTTTGAGGCACAGGCATCGCCCAACTTTTTTAAATTACTTATGCCTGACGGTATAATTTTCGACCACAGCAAAGCAGACTAATGTGGATTAACCTTCCAGGTTCCACCTCACCATGCACAGAAGCTCATTGGGCTCTACGTAATTATTGGGAAAAATAAGAGGTTTAAGTAACTTTAGGTTCTGGTATTTGAGTTAATATATATTTTCTTTGAGACAGGGTGTCACTTTGTCAGCCTGTGTAGAGAGCTGTGGCATCACAGCTCATAGCAACCTCAAACTCTTGGGCTTAAGCCATTCTTTTGCCTCAGCCTCCCGAGTAGCTGGGACTAAAGACACCCGCTACAATGCCCGGCTACTTTTAGAGATGGGGGTCTCACTCTGGCTCAGGCAGGTCTCGAACTTGTGAGCTCAGGAGATCTGCCAGCCTTGGCCTCCAAGAGTGCTGGGGTTATAGGCATGAGCCACTGAACCCAGCTTGAGTTAATGTTCATTAGACACATGAATAAATATATACCATGTGATTCAAGAGGTGTCCATTAAGAACATCCATCTTCTTCACATCTATAGAAGTGAAATAATATCCAAGTCATGAGGGAACTTACTGCCACAGTAAGAAGACTCAGAATTTGGGGTAAATCTATGTGAATGTGCATGCTAAATTAGCAACGGTGAGCTCTTTAACTTCAGGACCTAAGTCATCTCTCTGAATTAGCTGTTACCGCAGATGTATGAAGAAGCTAATGACACCAAGTTGATGAAGGTGGTGGGGGTCATATAATGAAATGGAAGTGAAGCTTCAGATTTATCATAGGAAGCTACTAAAAAGTGTTTCTGATTATTGAGAAAATGCAATAATGACCTTGCCATAACCCCTTAGTTTTCTTTGGTGGAAATAGGGAATCGAAAGACAAAAATCTGCATTATCTTAATTAGTTTTTTTTGGGGGGGGGCGGGGGCTGGGTTTGAACCTGCCACCTCCAACCTATGGGGCTGGCACCTTACTCCTTTGAGCCACAGGCACCATTCCCTATCTTAATTCATTTTTAACATGGGAAAAACTGTGGCTGGGTGTGTCTGGTGGCTCACAACTATTATCCCAGGACTCTGAGAGGCTGAGGTAGGAGACTCCTTTGAGCTCAGGAGTTCAAGACCAGCAAGAAAGAGATCTTATCTCTTCTAAATATATAAAATCAGACAGGCATTGTGGTGGGCACCTGAAGCCCCAGCTACTTGTGAGGCTGAGAGAGGAGGGTCACTTGAACCCAGGAATTTGAGATTGCTGTGAGCTGTGCTGATGCCATGGCACTTTAGCCTGAGTGACAGAGTGCGACTCTGTCTCAAAAAAATAATCAATGTGAAAGAATGCAAGAATTTGGGGGGACACTCATGCTATAAGTAATTCCTTGATGTTGCTCCCTAGAATTACAAATGACAGCTAATTTCTTCACTGAAAACCATAAACAGATACTGATAGTAATGATTTTACTTCTTCACAGCCCATAACATGATTCTATTTTACTGTGGGCATGAAAAATCAATAAAATTATACTACCCTGTTTCCCCAAGAATAAGACATCCTCTGAAAATAAGACCTACTTACAGGAAAGATAAGACATCCCCTGAAAACAAGACCTAGCGTGTCTTTGGGAGCACACCTTAAAATAAGACACTGTTTTATTTTCGGGGAAACAGGGTATCAGAAAACTTCCATCTATCCAGAAAACAGTAATGGTAGAAATAACCCACTCACCCCAACACTAAAATCTTTGGGAGAATTGGGAGAATTGACCATTCGTAGATGATCTGTAATTCAATAGCAACATCTCTCTTATAATCCTGTATAAAATAATCCGTTTTACGGACAGGAAGAGTGTAAGAAGGTACATATGGTCTTGTTTTCCCAAGCTGATTGGCTTTCTAAATTACATAATTTAGTAGAAAGGTATCCTTCTAAGAAAAGATTTTAAAAATTTGACATTTAAGTAGAGTCCAACTAACTGTATGTGGCCGAGATGCAATTACGTTCACATAAATTATTCAGGAATGTGAAAGTGCTGTTGAGATGTTTGCATGGCTCTTAACATGAAATTTATATTATAGGCAGTCATTAAGTTGCAAACATCCTAGCTAACTACAATTGGCATTTATGAACGGAGGCTAGTACCATAAGTTCCTGGAGTTACAAACATCCTACTGATGCTTAATGACTGAAAGCTGTTGCAGGCAACAGGCACACCGCACCTGTTCCAACTTATATACAAATCCAACTTGAAACAAATATAAAGAACCTATCTCCTTTGTAACCAGGGGACTGCCTGTAGTTACAAGAATGAAGAACACTGTAATAAAATGTATTAGAAAAGGATGATATGCAATAGGATGAGGATTTTAGAAGAGGTATCTCTATTACTTTGACTTATATTATCTCAGAATCGGAGTGCTCAGTTACCCTCCAAAAATGCCTAGGAAATTTTCCACTGGGAATTGTTTATGGAGAAGAATAAATGAGGTTTCTTTTGGGCGGTGCCTGTGGCTCAAGGAGTAGGGCGCGGGTCCCATATGCCGGAGGTGGCGGGTTCAAACCTAGCCCCGGCCAAAAAAAAAAAAAAAAGAGGTTTCTTTCGAGAATAGTTAGTTGTTATCATTTCTCCTTTATTTGCAACAACTTTTGAATATTTTTCTACCTACATTACTGAGCACATCCTTTCCAACACTTCTAATCCCTGCTAAAAATTGGAAAACCTTGTTTCTTTTGGTACTACTAAGAGTAAGTCTCACAGGTATGAAAGTGTTTTGAAACAGTTTCTACTTGGCAGGTCTGGTTTCTGACAAATACAAATCATTTGACAGATTATTTGTGTTTTGTTTTTGTTGTTTGACACAGAGTCTCATTATGTGGCCCTGTATAGAGTGTTGTGGCATCACAGCTCACAGCAACCTCAAACTCTTGGACTTAAGCGATTTTCTCGCCTCAGCCTCCCAAGTAGCTGGGACTACAGGCACCTGCCACAGTGCCCAGCTGTTTTTTGTTGCAGTTGTTATTGTTGTTTAGCTGGCCTGGGCTGGGTTTGAACCTGCCAGCCTGGGTGTATGTGGCTGGTGCCATAACCACTGTGCTACGGGTGCCGTATCCCGTGATGGTTATTTCTAATGGACATTGTTGATTTGAAGTTCACAGAATTGGACCATCAAATTTCCATATCATAAAGCAAATTACTTCTTATGGTCACTTTCACAGTCAGTAAAAATATTTGAGAATTTTCTTGACCATTCACAATTTTTAGATAACCCTGTCCTAAAGCCCATTTTATGGGCATCCCTTGGCAAATCTAAGGCCTCATTTTCTAACTGAAGTCTCTTGTCAAACATATATTGTGAAACTTACTTGATATCCTATTTCTTGGTCATTAGTTATATGACCCATGCATAGATCCTGCCCGTAATTATAATGGTGGTGTTCTTATAATGATTTCTTATCTCCTCATCTCTTCTCTTGTTATAAAACTAAGTTTTAACTGTCAGGGAATGCTGTTCCTTCCCCCACATTCATTGATTTATAGCTATGCTTTTTTTTGAAACAGAGTCTCCTTTTGTTGCCCTCTGTAGAGTGCAGTGACGTCACAGCTCACAGCAACCACCAACTCCTGGGCTTAGGAGATTCTCTTGCCGGGGCGGGTTTGAACCCGCCACCCCCTGTATATGGGTCTGGCGCCCTGCTCACTGAGCCACAGGCACTGCCCCAATTCATAGCAATTCTTGTTGCAGATGTTAGTTTCTGTTATTATATATTTCATTTCTCACACTCTTCCAAAATGGCCATGGGGAGCATTTTCACTGGAGCCTGTTTCCCATGCAATGTGGTTCAACCTTTATTTGAGTGTTTGCCTTTATTCCAGAATCTCAAGATACTCCAAGTTCAACGTCTGTTTCCCATGCCTAGAATCAAAACCTCGTATTTCAGGCTCAGTGCCTGTGGCTCAAAGCGGCTAAGGCACCAGCCACATACACCAGAGCTGGCAGGTTCAAACCCAGCCCGGGCCCGCCAAACAACAATGACGGCTGCAACCAAAAAATAGCCTGGCGTTGTGGCAGGCGCCTGTAGTCCCAGCTATGTGGGAGGCAGAGGCAGGAGAATCGCTTGAGCCCAGGAGTTCGAGGTTGCTGTGAGCTGTGATGCCACAGCACTCTACCCAGGGAGACAGCTTGAGACTCTGTCTCAAAAAAAAAAAAAAAAAAAAAATCAAAACCTCTTATTTCAAAATCCTTGTTTCTCTTTATTTGACAACAAGATATAGAAGCCAAACGTGGATTCCCCGTGCGATATGAGCCCATATACTAAGCCTTCCATTCACACACATCATTTCTGTATATAGTCATTGTTTGTGTTTTTATAATAAATGATTTAATATCAGTGATGTGATACTTTTGATAACAGACCACCTGTGTTCAGTATCACAGCTCCCTTATTTATTGTAACTTTTCCTTCGACTGAAAGCTATCCAACCATAATTTTTAAAGCACATTTCCTTATTTGTTCTACCCTAGTATAAATTTTATTTCAGAAGTGACAAACAGTATCCTTGAAAAAGTAATCGTTGGGTTTGGGGAAGGAATTTGGAGTGACTATTCCCGATACACAATTACAATAGGAATTTCTTATGGGGTGTAGGGAAGAGTTAACATCTTTTAGACTCTGATATAAATACCATTCCCAAAACAGTGTTCTTCAGACGTTATGTGTATTTTGGGTCATCCATAATTTACTTATACCATTTAACTACTTTCATTATTTTATATAATCCTTATTCTAAATGACCTAGTCTCCTATGACCAGAAATGGAATCTCCCTGTGATAATTTGCAAAAGTCACTGCAATAATTCATCTCCTGTAATCTGCTCCTTTTTATACTTTTGTTTTGTGATTCTCTCTATCAGGTACAGTGTTCACTTTCTCACCCCTTGAATTTGAGGGTGCTTGGGACTTTGCCTTCAGGATGGAAGATAGAGCTGGGCATTTTGTCATTTCCCCCCATTTTGGGGTTAGAATCCTCCCAAATTAAATGTGGACTCCTGTGCAGTCAATGCAAGTTCTAAGCCGTGATAATTCCTAAGCGGGAGGCGAGTGTTGGGCTCCGCGTACTAGAAGGCCGAATACCGATCACTACTTTCATGGGGTTATTAAACACAAACCATCTTCACTGTTCAGCCCAGATAGGTCCACAGGCTGGAGGTGCCAAAGGAGCTGATCTTGGGGTTCCCACCTTTTTAAGCTCTTCTTTCCCGCCTGGCCTTGTCACATGTCAGGCTCCATGTGTCCGTTCTGGTTTTGAAGGCAGAAGACCTGGAGGGTTCATTTTTTAGTGATCAGAAAAGAAGCCAAAGAAGAAGGCGAGTTTTCAAGCCTGCGAATCACAGAGTTTTCATCTGGAGAAGGCACGGGGAAAGATTAATCAGTTAGTAGGTGGTGCTGACAAGATGTTGAGTTCGTGGCAGGGAAGAGGCGGGAACTGCGCCTCTTCTGTGGCTCTGTCTGTTTGCACATGTGCGTAAGGTAGGGGCTGATGTTCCTCAGGCTCTGAGTTCAACGGGAACATGTGTGAATTCACAGTGTGCACACACCTGTTGCTTATTCTATTCTGTTCTGTTCGATCCTTCTATTCCATTCCATCAATTCCATTTTATGTCATTTACTTCATTTTGCTTTATTTTATTTTATTCGTTTTTGGCTGTGGAGAACGCACTGAGACTGCAAGGCAGTCTGAGATGCAAAGCTGAGGAGGAAGGTCCATGATCTCTGCTCAGTTCTGCACCTCGCCCCGATAGTGCCTGGATGAGGAGGCTCTCCACGGCAGGTGCAGTCCGAGACAGCCCCCAGCTGTCTCCAATCTGGGCGGCACTTCTTGGTCTAATAGCCCTTGAGTACTGGCTGATCTAACGACATCCTCCAAGCTGCTCTCCTGGGGGAGACATGCAGGACGCTTATAAAAGACTCTGACTTCCCTCTTGCTGCCTCCCCATCACCTTCTCTTCTGGTAGGCTTTGACAAAATGAGCAGCCACATCTGAAAAGCTCTTATGACAAGGGATAGAGAATGGCCTCTGGCCAAGCATTGTGGACCATATGCTTGTGTCCTTCCAAAACAAAGATGTTGCAGACTTAACTCCTGTGCGAAAGCGTTTGGAGGTGGGGTTTGGGGAGGTGGGGCTTGGGGGAGGTGAGTAGCTTCAGACAATGGTGGAGGCCCCACGGTGTGATTGGGGAAGATGACAGAGCAGACGTTTCTCTTGCGTGCACAGAGAAGATGGAACCTACTCACATGGTAAGACGGTGTCTACCTGCAAACCAACAGGGGGACGCTCAGAATGAAACCCAGCTTCACAGCACTTGAGCGTGGACATCCCAGGCTGCAGAACTTTTGTTACAGAATACAACATCAATAGACCTCTCAGCCTCACAACCCGAGTGAGCTTGGAAGTAGATTCTTCTCCCACAGAGCCTTCACACGACACGTCAGCCTCAGCACCCACCCTGCTGGTAACTGTGTGAGACACCCAGGCACATGCCCAGACTCCTGGCCCACTGAAATGGCGAAATGATCAATGTGTTTTCTTAAGTCACCAACTTTCAACAATAGACAAGCGTTTGCAAGGCACAGGGGCAGTAGCATCTTTGATTGCAGCTGTTGGGATGGCTAGAAAAATAGATTTGGACAAATGAAGTCAAGCTCTTAATAGGCTATTGCTAAAAATAAGAATTAGAATGTGTTCCACCTCCATCCAGGTGAATACAAAAGATGGGTGTCCATCTTTTTTAATGGCTGAATAGTAGTCCACAGTATACATATCCTTAGCTTGCTGATCCATTGCTGGGTTGGTGGGCTTTTAGGCTGTTTCCACTGTTTGGTGATTGTAAATTGAGCTGCAATGAACAGTTACACGTGCTTTTTAGTGAAGCATCACAACAATAGAGACGCAAGAATCCAACATACTCAAGTCCAGTATGAAGCCAGTAGATGACCTAATACCCCATAAGAGAAAAACTCAAATCAATTCAAGGTGGGGGTCAGGGGAACCAGGGAGCAGAAAGATGGGAGGAAGGTGGGAAATGGGGGGTCACAGTGTCCAGCACAGCTCTTGGGGATAGGAACACAATTATAAGAGGGACTTAACCTAACAAATGCAGACAAGTATAACCTAATTCTTGATGCCCTCAATGAATGTGAAACAATAAAAAAAATTTTTAAAAATAAAAATACTTTCTGGTCATTATCTCTCTGTCTGGAAGAGAGCTTCTGTTGAAAGCTGGCTCCAATCATCTTTAATCATCAGAGAAATGCAAATCAAAGCCACTTTGAGATATCATCTAACTCCAGTAAGAGTAGCCCACATCACAAAATCCCAAAACTACAGATGTTGGCGTGAATGGGGAGAGAAGGGAACACCTCCGCACTGCTGGTGGGAATGCAAGTTAATATGTTCCTTTTGGAAAGACGTTTGGAGAATACTCAGGGATCTAAAAGTAGACCTGCCATTTCATCCTGCAATTCTTCTACTAGGTGTATATCCAAAAGACAAAAACCACTTTACAACAAAGATATTTGCACCAGATTGTTTATTGCAGCTCAATACATAATTGCCAAGTCATGGAAGAAGTCCAAGTGCCCATTGACCCATGAATGGATTAATAAATTGTGGTATATGCATCCCATGGAATATTACGCAGCCTTAAAAAAGATAGAGACTTTACCTGTTTTATGTTTACATGGATGGAGCTGGAACATATTCTTCTTAGTAAAGTATCTCAAGAATGGAAGAAAAAGTATCCAATGTACTCAGAACTACTATGAAACCAATTTATAATCACCCACACTTTCATATGAAAGATAAAACACAACTATAGCCCAGGATGAAGGAGGGAAGAGGAGGGTGAGGGGAGGGGAGGGGGGGAGATTGGATGGAGGGAGGATAAACGGTGGGACCTCACCTATGGTGCATACTGCAAGGCTACATCTCAAATCTATTAAGCATAGAGTATAAATGTCTTAACACAATAATTAAGTGAGGTGAAGGCTATGTTAACCAGTGTGATGTAAGCATTCCAAACGGTATATAAAATCAGCACATTGTACCCCATAAATACATTCCTGTATACATAGTTTATGTATTTATGACTTAGTAAAACAAATAAATAAATAAGAATTAGAGAACAGATTTCAAGAATGTAAAACATTTTCCCATAATTTGGCCAAAACATGGGATTCTCTTGAATTTCTCTTTTGGTTCTGCCCCATTTTGGCCTGCTCTGCAAACTGTCTGCATAGGCCAAAACCTCCCTATCAAGTACATTCGTCTCCAAATGAAAGCTTGTTAGATTCTGGTAGGCATGAAAGTATTATCTGACCTTTCCTGGAACCCCTGTCTCTATTGGTCTTGCCAAATGGGAGTGATTAAGCAGGATCATTTTGAGGCTGGAACAAAATAATTGAGTCCCTACCTCGGGGAGCACATTTCATGGAGAAGAGGAAAGTCATACGGATGAATATGTTAGATGAGGCTCAAAAAGTATCCAATGTACTCAGCCCTACTACGAAACTAATTTATGGCTTTCATATGAAAGCTATAACCCAGTTATAACCTAAGAATATGGGGAAGGGAGAGAGGGAGGGCAGAGAGGGGGGAGGATGGGCAGAGGAAGGGTGATTGGTGGGATTACACCTGCGGTGCATCTTACAAGGGTCCATGTGAAACTTAGTAAATGTAGAACATAAATGTCTTAACACAGTAACTAAGAAACTGCCAGGAAGGCTATGTTAACCAGTGTGACGAAAATGTGTCAAACGGTCTATAAAACCAGTGTATGGTGCCCCATGATGGCATTAATGTACACAACTATGATTTAATTAAAAAAAAAAAAAAGAAGAGGCTCAATTGATATAACTGTTACTCCTTCCAGGTAGGAACTACCGTAGAGTAAAATCATCAATAATTCACCACCTTCATCTGGGAAAATTACCATTAATTAGGTCTTTCCAATCACCAAGACGTGTCATCCGTTGATGGGGCTATAAATAAATTCTGCAACCAGCTTGTGCAAATAGTAATTTTGCTCTTTTAATCAAGGCTTACTCAGGTCGGTGATAGCACTAAATAAAACATTAAATGCCCTCCTTTATCCCTTTGATGTTCTATATCTGCTTGTCCATGGCTGCAATAACATGCTCACAGCAGCTGAGTACATGAGAATAACATGTACTGAATTACGGCAAATAGGCTTAACTGGGTCTGGGCCCTTCAACAGCCGAGGAGACGGCTGTCATGCATTTTTCAGGGGGCCCTATTTGTAACTCTCACGAATGTCATCACCACCCTTTAACACGAAACTAAGATCTTAAGGAGGTGGAAGAAGGGTTTCTTGCAATTCCTTGCAGAAGTAGAAACAGGAACGGTGGTCTTAAATCGTAGCACAAATGAGTTAAGCTGGATTTCTTTAAAAAAAAATGTGCCATGTGTAAGTGTGGTTGAGACCTGGGAATGCTCATACACCAGGAATTACGTGAGGATTTCCTTATCCACATGAATAAAGCACAGAAGATATGTCCTTGGTCATTATTCATTGACTAAAAGAGATTGAGGGAGATCCTGAACACCACTATCCCACGGTTGAGAGACACAAGATATAAACACAAAAAGCAGAGAAAAAAGCTAATTTAGGTTATGAGAGACTGGGTCCTGGACAGGATGGGAGACACACCTGTATTTTACAAATGGCTTCCAGGCGTTTATCTTTAACGATGCCCTTGTGTCCTTTTACTGCCATAGACTCACACCAATAAGCACTTCCTGAGAAGAGACTTTAAAAAGAATGTGCACTTGGCAATAAAAAGACAAATAGCTCTATTTAAAAATAGTTGCGAGGTGGGCTTGGTTGGCTCATAAGTGCAATCCTAGCACTTTGGGAGGCTGAGGCTGGTGGGTGGCTTGAGCTCAGGAGTTTGAGACCAGCCTGAACAAGAGCAAGACCCCATCTCTACTAAAAATAGAAAAACATTCCCGAGATGAGGCAGGTGCCTGTAATCCCAGATACTCAGGAGGCTCAGGTAAGAGGATCACTTGAGCCCAAGAGTTTGAGGTTGCCGTGAGCTATGACAACACAGCATTCTACCCAGGGTGACGGGAGTAATGCTCTGTCTTTAAAAAAAACAGTGGTTAAGTAGACATTTCTCCAAAAAAAGTGATGCGGAATTTGTCACTGAACACATAGAAACACTGCGAGTCCTTATAGAAAAGTAAATCTAAACGAAATGGAGAAAGTAACTTACACCCAGGGTAGAAACTATTAAATAGACAATGATAACACGCATTGATAAGGATATTCTTTACAAATCAAATTGTAAAGAATAGGGAGCAGAGAGGGAAGGAGGGGGGTTGGAGCCACTTCATGGGCACAATGTATGGGTGTGTGGCTCATTTTGGGGGTGTGAGACACAACCACAAGAGGGACTCTACCTAATTCAAATATTGAGACCTGGTTGTTTGTGCCCTCATATTAACCATAAATGAAAAAAACAAAAAAGAATTTGAAATAGGTCACTGCTCTTAAAAAGGGTTTGGTAATTCCTCCAAATGTTAAACACGGGGTTGCCTAGGACCCAAGCATCCCTCCCCTCTGTGTATCCACAAGAGAAAAGAAAATGTGTGCCCAGGCTCTGTGCCTATAGCTCAGTGAGTAGGGCACCAGCCACATACACCAAAGCTGGACGGGTTAAAGCCCTGCCTGGGCCTGCTAAACAAGGAGAACTGCAACCAAAAATAGCCAGACGTTGTGGTGGGCGCCTGTAGTCTCAGCTACTTGGAAGACTGAGGCAAGAGAATTGCTTAAGCCCAAGAGTTTGAGGTTGCTGTGAGTTGTGGTGCCACGGCCACAATCTACCCAGAGCAACATAGTGAGACTCTGTCTCAAAAAACTAACAAACAAAAGATAACAAAACAAAAAAAAGAAAGAAAGAAAAGAAAATGTGTGTCCACATAAAATTGTGTGCACAGGGGCAGACATTATTCTTAGTAAAGCATCCCAAGAATGGAGAAGCATGAATCCTATGTACTCAATTTTGATATGAGGACAATTAAGGTCATGGGGGGGGGAGGAAGAGCAGAGAGAGGGAAGGCGGGCGGGGGGGGCGGGGCCATGGTGCGTGCCACACCTTCTGGGGGCAAGACATGATTGCAAGAGGGACTTTACCTAACACATGCAATCAGTGTAACCTGGCTTATTGTACCCTCAATGAATCCCCAATAATAATAAATCTGTCTAGCAACTGTATGCCTGCAAGGAAAACGACCCGAGAGCAACCACAGGCAGCAAAAAGTATGCCTGCAAGGAAAACGACCCGAGAGCAACCACAGGCAGCAAAAAGCATGAATTAGCCATGCAGTAAAACACACAAAATACAGAGAGAGAGAGAGAGAAGAGAGAGAGAGAAAAAAAAGGAAAGAAAATCCACTTGGAGTTGTGGTGGGAACCTACAAGCCCAGCCACCTGGGAGAATGAAGCAAAAAGCAAAAAAGCAAACAAACCATTCTATCATAAAAACTAAAAAAAAAAAAAAAAAAAAAAAAAATCTGAAAAAAATAAATTAATAATAATAAATCGCTAGTTAACTAAGCACTCAAATCTGACAACAAACACCACACATAGTACTTAATAATCTTTATTTTCCAACCATTATGCAGCCTCACCAAGGGGAGGCCTCAAAAAATTAGTTTATGACTCAGTGGTTTCTCTCCACGGAAATCTTTAGTAAAAGGCGAAAGATTTACACGATCTGAAAAGAAGCCCGAACATACAGCTAACGCCCGTCATTCACTTCTCAGGTAACAGCCACTCCCTGTACACTGATGGTGCCTATTCATCCCAAGCGTTCCTACCTCAGAAGTTTATACGAAAAATGCTGCAAACAAAAGATCTCATCCTTAGAAAAAGCAAAAATACATAAATTTGTTTTTCCGTGGAAATAGTTGTACAGTCTTCAGTGAGTTGTAGGTATGCAAATTAACCTGAATTATGGTCCTTTGGACTCCGGAAGTACCTCCTCATTGCTGTGCCCTTGGGCCACCCGTAGGGGGCGACGAAGTGGAGTTTTGCTGCCTGGGATTTAAACACAAGCCTGGTGACCCAGAGGCATCCTGATTTTATTTGTTTGTACATTAGGATTTTGAGCATGATTTGTTTTAAGTAAAAGAGTTTTCTAATAGTTGGGGCAGTCAATGGCAAAATAATGGATAATACAAATTCCGGATAGTGGCCCCATGGAGTGAGGGGTGTCATTGGGAGAAAGGGCCCATACAGGGTTGCAAAAGTGTTGGCAATATCCTTAAACTAGAAGGAACACATCAGAGTTTTATTTTATTACTTTTCTTTGAATTATGCAAACAGAATATTCGTTGTGTGTGAGATATACTTAAATCCTTTATTTTTAATTAATTTTTAAAAATATATGATTATTATTTTTTGGAGACAGAGCTTCATTCTGTTACCCAGACTAAAATGCCATGGCCTCAGCCTAGTGTACAGCAACCTCAAATTCCTGGGCTCAAGCAATTCTGCCTCGGCCTCATAGTTAGCACGTCACACAACCTGGATATTTTTTCTGTTTTTACTAGAGATGGGGTCTCATTTTGCTGGGGCTGGTCTCAAACTTCTGAGGTCAATCGATCTCACCTGCCCTGGGTCTCCTGGAGTGCTAGGATTACAGGCATGAGCCACCCCGCCCAGGCAGGATCCAAAATAATTTCGTCACCCCTGCCAAAATTTCTTTGTGCTATTGTACCTTCCTTCCACTTATAGTCCTTTACAACTATGGATCTGTCTTCCAAAACTACTCTTGCCCTTTTATTGTTTTTTATTAAATCATAACTTTGTACAATGATGCATTTATGGGGTTCAGGATACTGCTTTGATATACAACATGAAATGATTACATTGAACTAAGTAACACATCCATCACAATTATACTCATTTCTTAATAGTTTTGAAATGTATCACTGCATCATGTGCATTAGGTGAGGTCCCCCCAAAACCCTCCCTCCTTTCATATCTTCCTTCCCCTCCCCTCTCTCTCCTCTTCTCTTCTGCTTTCTGGACTATAGTTATGTTTTGCCATTTGTATGAGTGTGTAGGTGATTATATATTGATTTCATAGTAGTATTGAGTACATTGGATACCTTTATTTCCATTCTTGAGATACGTCACTAAGAAGAATATGTTCCAGCTCCATCCAGGTAAACATAAAAGGCGTGAAGTCTCCATCTTTTTATGGCTGCATAGTATTCCATGGTGTATATATACCACAATTTGTTAATCCATTCATGGGTCGATGGGCACTTGGGCTGTTTCCGTGTCTTGGCTATTATGAATTGGGCTGCAATAAACATTCTGGTGCAAACGTCTTTGTTGTAAAATAATTTTTGATCATCTGGGTATATACCTAGTAGAGGAATTGCGGGATCGAATGGTAGGTCTACTTTTAGCTCCTTAAGTGTTCTCCAAACTTCTTTCCAAAAAGGTCATATTAGCTTGCATTCTCACCAGCAGTGCAGAAGTGTTCCCTTCTCTCGGCATCCACGCCAACATCTGTAGTTTGGGGATGTTGTGATGTGGGCTAATCTTACTGGAGTTAGATGATATCTCAAAGTGGCTTCGATTTGCATTTCTCTGATGATTAAAGATGATGAGCATTTTTTCATGTGTTTGTAGGCCATGCGCCTATCTTCATCAGAGAAGTTTCTGTTCAAGTCTCTTGCCCACCTGGAAATGTGGTTATTTGTTCTTTTCTTGTTGATTAGTTTGAGTTCTCTGTAGATTCTAATATCAAACCTTTGTCAGAAGCATAACCTGCAAGTATCTTCTCCCATCCTGAAGGTTGCCTGTTTGCTTTACTTACTGTGCTCTTGGCTGTGCAAAAGTTTTTTAGTTTGATCATATCCCAGTAATGCACTTTTGGTGTTGCTTCAATTCCCTGGGGGGAGGGGGGGGTCCTCCTCATAAAATATTCTTCCAGGCCAATTTATTCAAGTGTTTTCCCCGCACTCTCTTCTGGTATTTTTATAGTTTCATGTCTTAAGTTTAAATCTTTTATCCAGTGAGAAACAATTTTTGTTAATGGTGACAGGTATGGGTCCAGTTTCAGTCTTCTACAGGTTGCCAGGCCAGTTCACCCAGCACCACTTGTTAAATAGGGAGTCTTTCCCCCACTGACTAGTTTTGATAGGTTGGTCAAAGATCAAATGATGATAGGTAGCGGGGTTCATCTCTTGGTTCTCTATTCTGTTCCATAAATCTCCTCCCTGTTTTTGTGTCAGTACCATGCTGTTTTGATCACTACTGATTTATAGTATAGCCTCAAGTCTGGTAATGTGATACCTCCTGATTTGAGCAAAGAACAGATTCTAACTGCTTCAAAAATGAATGAAAAATGCATTCTCTTCCTAAGCATCTATGCCTTGATTTTTAAAATAGAATTTGAACCAAGTACTGTTTTCACCATTTATAGTGAATGTTTGCCCTTTTTGCACATATTGAGGGTGAAAAGGAATTTTCCTTCATCACTTTTCCTTGGATAATGGCAGCCAATGTTCTACAGGTTTTGTGAAGTCTTCTGTATATTCTGAATCAATTTTTTACAAGTGATAAGTGTTTTTTGTTTGTTGGTTTTTACAGGTTACTACATTTCCTCCAAATATTTTACAATTCCAAATGCTGCTACATTCTTGATTGGAGAATACTGGCCAGTCTCCCTGAGTAGTTTATTATTCCTGCATCTGTGAACTGAAGGTAGTTGAGCAGAGGAGTTGGAAATCCCTGTATTGTGTGTTCTAAGTATGAGTGTTGTCAGGCACAGCTATTCTCTGTCTGCTAATCATCCCTTACAGTTATTAATCCCGAGAGGGGAAAGGCCTCAAATTTTGTATAATGCCAAATCCTTCCCTGATATTTTCCTCCTTAGCTAAACGTTAAGCCCTTCTTCTAATTGGCACTGTGTGTGTGTCTGTCCCAACAGTCTCCAGGAAATCAGCACAGAAAAATTACTAAATGAACATCCCTCGATGAGGCTAACTTTATTAAATAGCTATCAGTATGAATCATTTGGCAGTTTCAGAACATTAGTCTTTTCAGCTTTAAAAGAAGGATGTCTCATAAAGGAACACAGTATCCAAAAGGGGGACAAATATCTTTTAGTGACAGTAAAAAGAGTCTTTCAAGGAAAAACAGAATTTCTGATGAAATTTCCAATGAGAGTGGTAATAGGAGCTGCATTGATGTCAGAGATTTTACTGAACATGGTCTTCCATCTGATGTAAAAAAGATGCCTCAAAGATGGCTCAAAGGAGTTGGGCACCAGTATCATATGCTGGAGGTGGTGGTTCAAACCCAGCCCCAGCTAAAAACTGCACAAAAAAAAAGACTATGGGCGGCGCCTGTGGCTCAGTCAGTAAGGCGCCGGCCCCATATACCGAGGGTGACGGGTTCAAACCCGGCCCCGGCCAAACTGCAACCAAAAAAAAAATAGCTGGGCGTTGTGGTGGGCGCCTGTAGTCCCAGCTACTTGGGAGGCTGAGGCAAGAGAATCCCCTAAGCCCAGGAGATGGAGGTTGCTGTGAGCTGTGTGAGGCCACAGCACTCTACCGAGGGCCATAAAGTGAGACTCTGTCTCTACAAAAAAACCCAAAAAACAAGATGCCTTGTAAACATGGGTTTCACATGCTTGAAAGAGCCTGGATAATGGGTGCAAAAATATAGCTAGATAATTGGATAGCATGAACAATATTCGAAAGCACAAGGAAGTGATTATAGTCAACAATAAAGTGGGGTGTATTTAAAATAAGAAAAAGAGGGGAAGTGGAGTATTTCTAACACAAAGTAATAATGAATACTTGAGGCGTTGGATACACCAGTGACCCTAATTTTATTAATTCCCATTACATGTCTGCATTAAAATATCACATGGACCCTCTAAAGATAGACTACAAGGTAGACACAAAGTTCATTGCAGTTTAAAATAGTTTAACACGGTAAATTGCACACAAACTTTATGGACACCCTGTCCATCCGTAATCATTATTTTTTTTTAAATGCTAAAAAGATATCCACAGTGTGGAATGATATGTTTGTGTGCATATGTCCTCCCATCCTTTTGAAATAATTATCCTTTCCTAGGACCAATTTTACTAAAACTACCTATAATCATTTTCCACTTTGTGGACATTTCAAAAAGGTGGAATTGTGTCTGGTTTGAGGTGCTGAAAATCCCCAGTGAAATACTTAGTGTTTTCTCTCCCCTTGGCCCAGCAAGGACAGGCCAGGAATCCAAAGATTTTATTTTATTTTATTTTTTTCAAAGATTTTAAAAAAATATACATTCACGACGTAGTCTTGTCAAAAAGTTCTACTGAGCTGCTGTTGGAGAGGAAAATCCAGGTAGGGTTAGGGTTTCCATTTTTCTCCTGGAGGTGGAATGAAAGAAATGCTCATTAGACTGGGAGGAATTCTGCAAATCCATGAAGTCTTCCTTTTCAAAAATAAGTTCAACGTGGTGCAGCTGTATTTATATACGCACGATGGATCCAGCTCTCAGGAAGAGTGGTGGGAAGTCTTATCACTCGGGTTGTCATGAGTTATTTCTTTTTTCTTCTTTCTTTTTTTTTTTTTTCCTTTTCTTAAGTCATATACACATAGATCATGAATACGTTTCTGCATGTGTGGGGTACAATGTGTTGATTTTTTATACAATTTGGAATGTTTACATCAAACTAATCAACACAGCTTTCACCTCATTTACTTAATTCTTGTGTTAAGACATTTATGTTCTATTGATAGATGTGACTTGTACCCTTTTTCTTCTTAGTAAAGTATCTCAGGAATGGGAGAAAAAGTATCCAGTGTACTCAGTACTTTGATGAAACCAATTTATAATTACACTTTCTTATGAAAGGATAGATCACAACTATAGTCCAGGATGAAGGAGAGAAATGGAGGGGGATAAGAGGGGAGGGGGGTTGGTTTGATAGATGGAGGGCAAACTGTGTCATGAGTTATTTCAACACAATTCTTACTCACAAGATCCACTTCCCCACCTCAAAAAACACCTGCCACAGAGCTTGTAGCGCCACCTGCTGGGGCTCTCATGTGGTCCTTTCTGTTAAAATCCTTTTTATTTTCTAATTACACTATCAATGCACTTACTGCAGAAAAATAGAAATGCCTATATCTATTTATAGGATGTATATTATTCACACAATATTATGATGATACCAATTAGGATGTGAAGGAATAAAGGTCATTTAAACAGCTAGTCAGAGTGGGAGCTGGAAATTGCAATCGAGGCACGTTCTGATCAAGCTTTCTCATGTATCACAAAATATCCTGTCCCTGTAACAATAATTGCTGATGTTGCTTCCTTTCAAAGGCCCCTTGTAAACATCATACAAAGCTTTTTTTTTTGACATTTGAACGGCTTTATTGAATTCATTAGCAAATAATAGCACCTTTTTAAGTGTTCACTTTGTATGTTTTTATATATGCATAGAGGCATAAAACCATTGCTGCAATTAAAATAATGAGCTTATTAATCACTCCCAAAAGTCTCCTCTTGAAATATTGCCATTCTTCCCTCCTACACACCGTTTCATCATGTCTCTATCCCCAGAAAAAATGCTATCTGCTTTCTGTCACCACAGACCAGGGTGCATTTTGCAGGTCTGTATATAAATGTGCTCAGCGTGCCTATTCTTTTATTTTCTGGCAGCAGAATCATTATGATGCCCATCCTTGGTGTGTGTCTCAACAGTTCATTTTTCAATTGTCCAGTATTATCGTATTACCTGTATCTATCATAACTTGTCCGTTTACCTCATGGTGGCTATTTAAATGGTTCCCACGATTTGGTTATTACAAGGAAAACTGCATTGACCATTCAAGTCTCTGTGCAAATGTAAAAAGCATCCTTTTTAAAAAAAATAAATTTATTTCTCACAATTCTGGAGGCTGAAAGTCTAAGATCAAATCTCAGAAGGTTTTGTTTCTTTGTTGTTGTTGTAGTAGTAGTTTTGGCTGCGGCTGGGTTTGAACCCTCTCGGTACATGGGACTGGCACCCTACTCCCTAAGCCACAGGTGCCGCCTCGTACAAAGCATCTTTAATAGCCTAGGAAAACATACTAAAATTACATAATAGGTTCCAGTGGTTTTCCACAGGTGTGGTGTGAGAATAACTTTGGTGTGCTGCAAAAATTTTTAAAGAACATTAATTATATTTGAAAGAAGTTCAAAGCGCAGTAAGCATATTCTTTGTTTTACAGTCTCTCTCTTTTTTAAATCAAGGTAAGTGAAGTGTGCCATGGAAGTTTAACTATAGGTTCAAGTGTGCCGTGAGATAAGAAATGTTGAAAAACACTGAGTTAGCCTATAGACTTTTACAGATATTTTGGTGATAACTCAGTGATAGATTGGTTGTGGTTTGTGTAGGGCAGGAAAAAATCTCTACTGTGGAGTCATATTTTGATACAATTCCTCTTAGCAGAATACTGAGTTTGTACCACTGAAGCATTTATAGTTACGTGTGTGTATGTGCCAAAATTCCATGCTATATATTTACCCTACGTTTTATACACACCCACCCTTAGCCATACCTAATACACTCGCTCATTCTTAGCCATTCATATCTAAAGTAGAAAGCAGAAACTGTCCTTTGATTTTCTTCCAAGATAAAATAAAGATGTAGGCTTAAAGCGATGGTAGCAAATTGACCAGGGTTTGTGCACGCACACACCTGTAACTAATCGCTTTGATGTTGCTGGAACAATATTGTGAGGACCTTGCCATGTGGGTATCCAGTGCCGTGTTTAATGCAGACACAAGGATGTTGAACAGCTAGCCACAGATCCCAACAATCCTCTTTTTCTTGGTTAGCATAGTTGTAAATGACTTTGAAATAAACAGTGCCAGCGCATGAAGCTGTAAGTACAACCTGGTAAGTCTAACACAGCGGGGTACGATTCAGCCTTTAACAAGGAGGGAATTCTGGCATCTGTCACGACGCTGTTGAACCTGGAGGATGTTACAGTAAATGAAGGAGGCCCGGCCCTGGAAGAGAGAGACCACACGATTCCACTCAACTGCAGGAAAACGTGAACCTATAGAAATAAAGAGTGGGAGGGCAGTTGCCAGAATCAGACGATGAAGGGAGGGGGGAAATAAGGGAACAAAATTTCACTTAGGAGGAAAAAATGGTTAGGATTTGAGGTGATGGAATTAGCTTGATTCAATCTTTCCACACAGTGTGAATATATCATATAGTAACAGCTTTTCATGTCCCATTAATATGTGCAATAATTATTTCTCAATATACAGGAACAGTAGAAAGCAGATGCAAGGTAATATGGAAATTCTGTGTACTATGTTTGCAATTTTTCTCTAAGTCTAAAACTACTCTAAAATAAAAACTTGGATTTTCGGAAGCATTGAAAAAGGGATGAAAGCTGTGCTTATCTAGAGATGATTCAAATACTCCAGGAAAAAAAGTAAACTTTCGGCTCAGCGTCAGTAGCTCAGAGGCTAGGGCGCCAGCCATGTACACCTGAGCTGGTGGGTTCGAATCCAGCCTGGGCCCGCCAAACAACAATGACAACTACAACCAAAAAATAGCCGGGCGTTGTGGCAGGCGCCTGTAGTCCGAGCTACTTGGAAGTCTGAGGCAAGAGAATCTCTTGAGCCCAGGAGTTGGAGGTTGCTGTGAGCTGTGATGCCAGGGCACTCTACCCAGGGTGACAGCTTGAGACTCTGTCTCAAAAAAAAAAGAAAAAAGAGAAGAAAAGATAAAGTAAACTTTTGCAATAAAATATTGTAGTAGCATTTGCAGGAGTAAGCCAGAACAAGTACACAATGGTCGTGTTCCCAAAGAAAAGTTTGTATGTCTAGAGACCTTTTGTCGCCACAAACATTTATGAGTGTGTGTGTGTGTGGTTGCGTGTGTACCAGTGTACAGGCTAGCATAAAGTTGGTGTGTGATTTAACACTGTACATTGTACACAGCTATGATTTAATTAAAAAAACTAAAAAAAATTTAAAAAAATAAAAAGTTTACTATCAAAATAAATAATAACAAAAAAATAAAATGGTACATTAACTTTATGGCCCTGTACATGTATAAACACATTGGCATATGTGAACCTACCGTATAATATGCATATGATATATTTTATATAATACATGAGTATTTCACACACAGACACATATATAAAGAGAGGCCAATAAAATATATATACATTTTAAGGAGGAAAAAACTATATTAAAGTTGTCATACTCAGTAGGTACCAATAACATTTGTTATCTTTTTTTTTTGGTTGCAGTTTGGCCGGGGCTGGGTTTGAACCCGCCACCCTCCGCATATGGGGCTGGCGCCCTACTCACTGAGCCACAGGCGCCGCCCAACATTTGTTATCTTTTATATCTGTGTCTCTTATCATTGCAAAGGTCAAACATGACTTAAGTATGACAATTTTAATACAGGCACCTGCCGTAGCATGCTAGCCAGCACAATACTGCGATACTTGGATATATATCCTAATTCAGTGCTTCCTGTTACATATGAATGGGTCTCCCGGCTTCCTTAAGATGGAGTTCCTCATCCATGAAACTCGAAAAAATTCTAGCAATTGTGTTTCAGAAAATCTCGGGAAATGGCCAAAAAATGGCCTCTATTTCTCGATGTCAGCTTTTCTTTTTGTCCCCTCCAAGAGACTACCGGCATGTTTAAAGGGAAAAGAGACAAAAAAAGTGTGACAAGAGAAAAAAAGGTAAAAAGAAGGAGGAACGTCCTTCTCTCCACACCAGAGTCATTCTCAAGCTGAAGGGAAAGATTTCTGTCTGTCCATGTCAAGATGTGGCCGTGACAGTGACTTGGACATTGACCAGAAATGCTGATTTTTTGCGGTTGAGCAATACTGTCTGCATACAGAACCTGCATTTCCTCATTAAAAAGAAAATATTGCAAAAGGGTAGACTCGGGCTGCAGCCTGCACGTGGGTTAACAGACAAGCTCAGCCACCTCATCACATGTGCCAGCATAGATCACGGCTGGCTTTTAAAACTTTTTGTTTTTAGTTTGGGGGAGCAATTATGAGGATGAAACTTGAGGTTTCTCTTTGCTTTCTTCCACATCACGCACGCTGTGTCTGAGACAAGCTCCTCCCCATTTCCCTGACATTTCCCTTGGTTTGGTCTCTAAATATGCACAGTTGAGTGCTGTTTTGCAAACTTTCTCCTATTCCCCTCCTGCCTGGGGATCTTCACCATCTTCCAGGCGGTTCCTTTCCTCTCGGGGGATATAAACAAAGCAAGCTCTTTTATTTCCTTTTAATCTCGCAAGACCTAGCTGGAAAGACGCCCACTGAGTACAGAGAAATGTTTTATTATTAATGCCGAAGTGTTGCTAAGCAGAGTTCTTCAAAGCCAGGGGGATGGAATTACGGAGTTACACCATGTCTTTCTTTAAATAATACCTAGACGCAGATTTGAAAATTAATTCTTTGAGATATTTTTTAATGAATTCATGATAAATTCTCAAATCTGCAATTTTGTTGGCGATTGTGGGGCCCTGCTGAGCAAGCTGACCGCACACTCTCCCTCATTAGCAGGTAAGTATATAGGTCCAGGGTAAGTTGGGTGTGGATTGCTTAGTGGAAAAACATCGCCCAAGCCACCTGCCTCTGGCCCTGACCACCAGATATTTTACTATTATTTACACATGCTTTACAGATGATGTAAACAAACCCCTTTAGCACAACACTGCAGGCCTTTCCCAAGGCGAGTGTGGATTTTTTTCCCAACATTCACTTACTTCTGTGTGTTCTTTGTGTGATCATACATTGATAATAAAAATACACATCGCCAGGGTGGTGCCTGTGGCTTAAAGGAGTAGGGCGCCGACCCCATATGCCAGAAGTGGTGGGTTCAAACCCAGCCCCGGGCAAAAAACTGCAAAAAAAAAACAATACACATCCCCAAATACACTGCTTTTATTTACAACTCCACAAAAAATCATCGTATCCTTTTTTCTTCAGCACAAAATAGGGAAACCTCTGTTAAGTATTGTCAATGAGAAACACAAGATTCATGCTCCCTGTCGCAGGCTGGAAAATAGTTTGCTCAGAGAGCTCAGTCCTATCTAAGGTGTTCCGGGGGGAACCTGCTATGGGGGGTGTATCTGTTCCCTTCCCCCCCCCTTGGCAGACTACCTATTCTAAAGTTTATATCATCTCCACAAAACCGGGATGCTAACAGCTGGTTTTGCATTTAAATCTTGCATGATAAAAATAGACATTCTGCATAAACCTATCCCATTTAGAAACTATCATTTCAGCTGACCCTTTGGTAGAGTCATCTCTGCAATAGCCTGGAGACAAATGTATATATATTTTTCATTCCCACCGAAGTGATGTTTGTCCGGACCACAAGGGGCACAACCGTCTCTGTTGGACATCCCCACTTTTCAGAATGCTGTAAACACATGTCTATTCCAATATATTAATAGTTCTCTATAAGCTGCCATTTTTCTTTCCTCTCTCTCTCTCTCTCTTTTTTTTAGACATAGTCTCACTGTGTCACCCTCGGTAGAGTGCCATGGTGTCACAGCTCACAGCAACCTCAAACTCTTGAGCTTAAGCAATTCTCTTGCTTCAGCTGGGACTACAGGTGCCCGCCACCACGCCCGGCTATTTTTTGTTGCAGTTGTCATTGTTGGTTAGCTGGCCCGGGCCTGGTTTAAACCTGCCAACTTCAGTGTGCTATGGGCGCTAAGCCTCTTTATTTATTTATTTTTTTTTGGAACAGATTTTCACTCCATTGCCCGTCGTAGAGAGAGATAGCATCAGCTTAGCTCACAGCAACCTTGAACTTGGGTTTTAATAAATCCCCCTGCCTTGGCCTCCCACATAGCTAGGACTACAGGTGCCTGCCATAATGCTTGACTCATTTTTCTATTTTTAGTAGAGACGGGGTGTCGTTCTTGCCCAGGCTGGTCTCCATCTCCTGAGTTCAGGGGATCCTTCTGTCTGGGCTTCCCAGAGTGCTGGGATTCCTGGTGTGAGCGGCACACCCAGCCTGCCTTACCATTCCAAACTGGACGGGATATTAGGAAGAAATGACAAAGTAGCGTGTGCAGTCACATTCAACTCACTCATGAGCTGATGATGCTGTTATGACAGGTCAGAATCAAACAAAGAGGAAGGGGTTGTGCCAAATGGTACGTGTAGTGGAAAGTGAAAGAATGATTGGATGTGCAGTGCACAAAGAGGCAGGTGTGAGCTTTTTGGAAACAGAACATTCCGGAAGACAAGTCGGGTCCCCCATAAGACTCTGGGGAAAGCATGCTGCGAGGACGGGCTGGATGGCCAGCCCTGCTATCCACTTATTTCTCATTTTTTTCTCTTACCAGAATCAACAGGGTTCTTAATGCTCAATCCCCATAATTGAATAAAATAAGAGAATTAAATCAAGGGCAGGAGTAAAAATAAAACCCAGAGTTAAAAGAACAGTTGGCAGGTCTGCAAACATCCAAACGGCTCTTGGTTCGTGATGAATTTTTGGGTTGATGACAACGGCTTATCTTGGGGGTTCGATGCAATGGCCGTGAAAAGAGACTCCACCAGACCATGACTGTTATAAAGATAAATTGCTCCCGGAACCGGGCATGTAAAGCACCCAGGAATGATCCCTTCCCAGGGTAGAAAAGTGTCTCTTTTCCTTTCAATTTTGTGGCCTGGCAAGTCATTTTTCCTACAAAATTCTGTCTTGCTTTGAATGGGAACCTGTTCAAATCCTTGAGTCTGTTTGCCTTCATCTGTACTTCAAACAGGTCCATTCTGAGATTTTTTCTAGTTTTCTGGTGAGACCCTCTCGCCAGTCTCTACCATTATTATCACTATTCTTATTATTATTGTTCTGTGAGAGAGACATGGTCCATTATTTTCACTTCCCACAAACACCGGCCACAGCGTCTTTTCTGATTCATTCTTGCAAGTTTCAACTCGCTGGGCTTATCCATGTTGCTGGGAGGGCTTCATTTATTTCCATCCACACAAATTGTATGTTTCTTGACTTTTGTGTATCTTAAAATTTTCATAATGGCCCACGTAGCAATGCAGAAAAAAAAAATCAGTGGGAGAAGAATGAATGGTTTAAACAGCCATTAAAACTAGGGAAACAAACCAAAAACAAAAAGTGTGTGATCTGCCGATTAATAAAGAAATGTGTTGAATTACATAAAACAGGTATGAAATTGGACTATTGTCCCGAGTTCCCTCACCGAGGGGCTTCCCCTCTATGAAAAATAAAGCCAGGACAGGCTCAAAGCACGCACTGTTTATTAGTTAAAAGGATTGCTGCATTGTCTGTATATATTAATTATAAGGTGGGTTAATGCATTATGTGTTTTCAATATTTTTCTCACGAGTATTATTGCCCGAATAATAAACCATGTCACAATAAGTGTGAGAATTAGTAAGAGGCTTCCTTGTACACCTCGGTACAGACATTCAGACAAGAATCCATCCACTCTAGAAATCATGGCTCCAAGATAATTGCTTTTGCTACGCAATTACTTCTCCCAGAAAGGCAAGGGTTCGAAGCTCTTCAGAGGTCAATGTGAGATTTGATTTAAATGGCCCATAAATGAATGTCACATTTTCTTTGATTTTTGTTTTTACTCTAAATACCTTCATAGATAGCATAATTCTGAAATTGCAGTTTATTTCTTCAAAATCAGAGAACTCAAAGGCATCCATTTCTCTGGTTAGCCTAACACTAAAAGAACATTTCCAGGGACCCTTTTAGACAGTAATCGTTAGCTCTCGCTCAGTGTTTTGTTTTGTTTTTAAATAAAAGAAATGTTAATAATTTCCTCTCTGGCCTACACGACTCACCAAAAACTCACTGGAACTTTGGCATCCTTTTTTGGAAGACATGCCATACATTTATATTTTCCTTGGTCAGCCTGGTAATTAATTTAAAATACAAAATGTTAAACTTCCACGTTACATACTATTTTTTATATACCACTAAATTAATACAGGGGGAACCTCATAAAACATTAGTTTCTGCTTGTGCATAGCATACAGTTAAGATCAGAAAACAATTCCCTAGGTAGGATATGTGAAGTTAAAGCTTGTTACATCTGGAGTCCTATGTAGGTGTATAATAAAATTATGGCTAAAGAGTATAAAATGTGACCAGATATCCTGTTAAATTTCTTTTTTTTTTTTTAGCAGCAATCCAGAGTATAGACATTTGGACTTCAGAGATGGGGAGTGATAGGAAAGAAAATACTGAATATAAATGATAATTGATCTTTAGGGTGGAATCACTCTATCTAAATAACATTTTTTTCTTTTTTTTTTGAGATGGAATCTCACTCTGCGGCCTGGGGTAGAGCACCGTGGCATCTTAACAGCTCACAACAACCTCAAACTCTGGGCTGGAGATATTCTCTTGCCTCAGCTTTTCTTGGTAGCTGGGACTACAGGTGCAGGCCATGGCACCCAGCTAGCTTTTCTACTTTTAGTAGAGACGGGGTCTCGCTCTTGCTCAGGCTAGTCTCAAACACCTGAGCTCAAGAGAGCCACCTGCCTCAGCCTCCCAGAGTGCTGGGATTACAGGTGTGAGCACATGGCCAATTTGTGGATTTTCTAAGCATTTATGCCGAGGGCCATTTGGTATTTCAGAAAGAGCTGTCATAAGTTCTTTTAAGAATAATACTGAAGGTGCATCTTGCAAGGGTACATATTAAATTTACTAAGGGTAGAATATAAATGTCTTAACACAATAACTAAGAAAACGTGGTGAAGGCTCTGTTAACCAGTTTGATGAAAATATTTCAAATTGTATATAAAACCAGCACATTGTACCCTATGATTGCATTAACGTACACAGCTATGATTTAATTAAAAAAAGGAAAAGAATAATACTGAAAATCTGCAGAAAACATATTATGTCTGCTTCCTTAGAATACCTAGTTTTGAGGTTTTTTTTCTTTATCTTTTTTTTTTTTTTTTTTTTGAACCAGGTGGCCCAGGGCATGTGAGGGCAGGTATGAAACTATCTCACAGAAGCTCTGAAAAAGGAATCAATAAACCAAAAAAAACAAAAAGCAGCCATCACATCTGACTGGTGTGACCAGGACGATAATTAACAGCAAGTCAAGGGACACCTGGCTGGCTGCATATAAACATACCTCAAAGAACATCCCCATCAGAGGAAGGCACTCTGCTGTCACCAGAGAACGGGACGGAAATAGGGACACTCTATAATCATTAAAAATGACCCCAAAGCCCTTTCTGTTCCACTGCTATTTTTTTTTTTTTTTAACTGAAGACAACTCTAGCTGTGGTCTGATTCTCTTACTTTGTGGCTGAAAGTGACAGCCCAATTATCCTGGCTGTGACTGACCCCAAACAAATTCGTGCTCCTTTTAGCTCTCCAAAAGGCACCCAAATACTCCATCAGCCCTCCTGTAACCATCTCTCACTGCGCGTTCACCCCTGTGTTGCAATAAGTTCCTAAACTCAACCCTGAAGACAGATGTTCTGATACATGTAGCTATCAAAGTATGGCTTCCTTCCTTTCTCTCTTCCGTTTTCCTTTCTTTCCCCCTTCCCTTCCCTCACCTCCCTTCCCCTCCCCTCCCCTTCCCTTCCCTCTTTCTTTTGTTTTCACCAGTTCTATGTTGGATCCCTGTCTCAGGCAGCCCTGAAAGGGTGACAGTCATTTATTTCCGAAAGGGGCTGCTGCAACTGCCTCCCCGCTATTATTGCACACAGATGGTTCTCACTGTGACCCAAACCGTCCTCACAGCCACTGTGAGAGTGGTCAGAACCTGTCCATCCTCGCACCCTCCAAAAGATTGGGGATTCATTGAGGTGGGGCAATATCTTCATCATTCTGAGAGCTGGTTGGAAATGCAGAGACCCAGCCTCCTTAGACCAGATGCCCACGTGTGCCTGACAACATTCAGGTTGGAGAAGGTTCCGAGCCCGCGCTTACCGTGTGTGTGCTGACCCTCGTCCGGCATCTCCCAGCCGACTTCAGGATGAAATCCAAACTCCCTCTCTGCAGTGAGAGGTGTTTTATCAACCGGTTACTGCTGTTCTCTTGTTGTTGACACCTTTCTGCACAATGCCTTGTATTTTCAGCTTTCTTAGACTCCTCACCTCACAGGAGCGGGATTTTATCCTCCACACCCCACACAATAGCCACCACTATCTTTTCCACACAGTTGGGAAGACCTGGCTTAGGGCTTTCTTCCCAGGGAACATCATCCCACTGCCCCCAGAGGAGGGTAAGGACCTGTGTGCAGACTCCATGCGCGCCGTCTCCACACCCACCTGGTCTCTCCGTCTCTCTTTGCTTCGGCTTTGACTTTTATGATGGAAGAAGCTGTTTTATCATTTGCAATGCTCACCTCGGCACAGGTGGGCTGGGCGAAGCCGCCCCTTGATCCTTAGCTGCATAAATGAATGAATGTTTTTACCATGCCGTGGGTTATTGGACATGGGCAAGAATGCATTAACTGGTGAAAAGAAGAGTAACTATTCCTCTAGCTAAAATGTGCAAAAGATTTAACTCTGGGGCGGTGCCTGTGGCTCAAAGGAGTAGGGTGCTGGGGGTAGCAGGTTCAAACCCGCCCCTAGCCAAAACTGGAAAAAAAAAAAAGATTCAACTCTGAATTCCTGAAAATGGCATTCTGTTAAAGACACACGTGTGTATATGTGTGTGCATTTAACAGAAATGCCATCTTAAAACACTTATAGTGCGTACGTATCTTCAAATCCATGTACGAGATCGAACAATTAAATTTGGAAATTCATCCTAGAAAAAGTGTTACCTGCCTCTTTGCTGAATACCACTACGGACACCTTTGAAGTGTGTGTGTGTGTGTGTGTGTGTGTGTACGGACACCTTTGAAGTGTGTGTGTGTGTGTGTGTGTGTGTGAGAATACTTTTCCGGGTGCCTTCGCAAAATAACTTGAGACCAACATCTGAAGGATTTGGGAGTTCCAACAGAACAGGGAGCTTTGGGGTTTCCCATTTTTCTTTGATCATTGGCGAGAATGGTCACGTTACACAGGACCTTGGCTTAAAATTGTTTGCATTATAACCTGTGTGTGGAAAGATTGGGTACTGAGGACAGACTCTCTAAGAACCTTCCAGGTTCTTATTCTGAACATCTCCCATGGAAAATAAGAGATAGCACAGGTGTCTGCCCCCCCGAGCTATCGTGAAAGTCCAGGGAGGTCACAGGTGGCCACGTGCACAGGGGCTAATTGCCAAATCAGCTCCCATGGGCGTGACGGAGATGTTTCTGCCTCTTGAATTTTCATCAATAGAAAACCTCGCCCTCAGGTGAGGATCTACGCCGCTCAAGTTCTCTAGTGGAAAGCTTGACGGCTTTAAGGCATCATATGTCAAACACAACTCAGGACACAGTGACAGACGCACAGACAAAAACAGAATAAATCCAAATATTCCATTTACCATTTTCCCAAAATCATGCCAATGGAACATTTTCAATAGTGGCACCAAAAAAAAAAAAAAAAAAAAAAAAACGTGCATCCAGCTAAGCCACACGTTACAAACTATTTTTCTCATCTCATAGGCTATTTCTGATGTGCATTTTAGCTTTTACGATAATAAAAAAAGGCATTTACAGGAGAAAATAACAAAGTGAGTGAGGGATGTCCACTACAAAGAAAGAGCGTACGCATAATTATTTGCACAAAGCATTAGAAAATACTGTGATATTTTATTATTAAAAATGCTGCTTAAAAGTTTATACATATGTGTCCGGCCATATAGATCTTCTATCATTACTTAAGGCAAAATCAAAAACAAAATTGCAAAATAATAACCCAAGGAACCATTAAACCCTGCGTGCCTTTGAAGATCAAGGGGAAAAGCATAGGAACGTTTTTTTTTTTTTCTTCTTATTTTTCCTCTTTTTTTATAGATAGCAAGTCTAGGGTTTTTTGTTTTTTTCATAGAACTCTATGAAGATTCTATAACATCTTTCCATGTAGAAACAAGATATCATTTAAGATGTATTAAATTGCTTTTGACCATAATCCTCTGTGAAAGCTATTGACCTAACAGAAACTTTTTTTTCCTTGTCCAAACGTCACAAGCCTGACGTGGTACTGTACATATTGCTAGCAGAAGACAACTAGAGATAGAGATGGGTACAGAACAAATACCAGAATTCACGTTACAAACATACCAAAAGGACATAGATGCTAAACATCACCTCCTCTGTAGTTTGGACAGCCGATTTTGTGATGGGGCCTGTGACTGTCACGCACAAAGCTTGCAGAAATGGCCTGATAAGAGCTATAGAAAATGATGAGCTGGGAACTAAAGCTTATCCATGACACCTCACTGCAGGAAAGAAGTGTTGTTTCCTGTGTGCTAAGTTGAGATCAGAATATTTCACATATTTATATACAGAGAATCGCTCTGGAATTTAAACCAAGATAAGCAACAAGATTTTTGGGGGGGGGGAGGAGGGGAGAGTTGGGGGAGGAGGTGATTTTGATGCATTTCTGAGAACTCTCTTTTCTCTAGAGGTCATCGCCAAACACTGATTATATCGCTAGCGTTTTAGTGGGGGGGCATTCAGTAATCAAAGGTGGTTATTGCAAAGAGGTGAGGTAGCTGTCCCATCTTCAGGGAGAACGCTCACCTTTGCAGGGACGTTTAAAACTGGACGTCTGCAACAGCCCTCATCAAGGCTGAGGACATTGTCATCTGATATCTTTGGCTACTATTTCTGGGTGGTGTAGTAACTTTTGAAAGGCAAACCAGAAAATAACCACTACCATAGCATTCCCTTCCACCACGTAACACACAACATATTCCCGGATGGAATTTAAAAGGGCGGTGACAAAATGAAAAGCAGTTGGAGAGAGACAAATCTCTGACCCTCGGGTCACCAATTTGAAATGGATGAATAATTTCCACCTAGTGTTTGACGGTGAAGCAGCCCTTAATTTCCCAGGAAACCCATGCAAAGCATGGCTAATATTCCGTCCTTTTGTCATTGGTGACTGCTTCACAAAGCCACAAAAAGTAATGTTTTCAGACGAGCACATGTTTTATCCCGTAAATGATATAAGAGAATTAAAAAAAAAAAAAAGCCTTCACTTACAGATAAATCAGGGACTTCGTGCTTTAATAAAAAAAGGTCAGACACATGCCCTCCTCTAGTCTGATTAGCTAAGCTGAGCAGGTTCTGAAGAAGCCGAGTCCTCTCTGCAGCTGTGCTGAAACACAGGCCGTATTTACTCGGAGGGGCCCGGCCCTGCCAAAGGCAAGCTTTCTTCCCTTCCTGGCAGGGGCCTGGGGCGGGAAGCATTTCTTCCTCACCATATTCAAAAGGGCCAAAAATGACAGAACGAGACTTGTATTTTTTTTTTTTCCTCCCTGCTGTCAGTGTGTGTGTGTGGAAGTGTGTGTGGTCTAATTTGCTGTGTTTTAAATACATTCCGCCTTGGGGGACCCATCTTAGTGTTGCCCCGAAAATAAAAACTTCCCAAAACAACAGTCTCCTAACAAGACTGCCTCATGCACCTGTGTCACCAGAAAAGGAGCCATGAGGCAGGACACACCAGACGGTCCAGGGCTTCCCGACGTTAACATATCTGTCTACAAAATGAAAATCCCGTTGTCTTTGTCAAACACAAGTAATTAAGAAGAACAGCCTTTTTTTTTTTTTTTTCTTGTCGTTGGTCAGGAAACAGGAGATATGACTAATGTGAATGTGTGTATATATATTTATATACTTATATACAGACAGAGCGTAACAAAAGCACAACCTTGCTAAAAGCTCTTTCAAACTGAAAAACACCAATAAAAGCTTTTTTTCTTTTTTTTCTTTTTTCTTTTTCTTTGTGTGGGTGGGACTTTTTGTTGTTGTTGTCTGTTGAAACTCACAGCTATATACATTTTTATTTTTATTTTATTTTTTTACAAAGTTTCTTAAATAGAGTTTCAGGCTGGCAAAGCGTGTCTTTGCACAGAACCGTACGAATTCCACTGCGTAGAATCCATACTTTTATTTGAATCATAAAATGCTACCGGTTATTCTCTCTGGATGTCAGCCCCCTATGCTGGGTGAAACTCCACACACTTGTTCTCTGCTTGCGTAAAGCCATCTATCGTATGGCACATAAAGAAACTTGGTTTGTTTGTACGTTTGTTTGCTTTCCCCCAATTACAATTAAAAAATATGAAGTGTCCCTGGCTGAGGTTCCGAAATGTCAGCTGCTACGGTGACGTTGGAAATAGCCAGGTCCTGGGGACAGGCCGTGGCCTGGTCGCGCTGGGGCGTCTGGTGGACAGGTGAGGATGCTCCTTAAAGCGGGATTTGTAACAGAAATGACTATTTTCACATTTCATAGGGTCAGAAGTCGAGGTGGGTGGTCCTACCGGGAAGAGCCAACGGGACGGGGGGACTGTCCTTCTGCCTTGAGTCCTATGTGGGACGCCCAGCCATTCCTAGTTTGGAGACGTTCCTTCTCTGTCTGCGCCTGGTTCAGTCTCCTAGGCAGGGGAGGGACGTGGAGGGCAAAGCTATACTCGGGTGGTGGAGTGTCCGTGGGGTAAATTCGTGGTGTTCTGCCCCCCACTGAAGGTGTTGAAGGTGTGCAAAGGCTGCATGCCCGTGAGCGTGTTGGGGATCATGGTGATGGTGTTGGGCGTCATGAGAGGGATGTCGTCCGGGGACCTGCGCAGCGTGAGCGTGTAGTCCGGGGGGCAGGTGAGCCGCAGCGTGTCGTGGGCCTGCAGTGACTCGCACCCGTGGTCCAGCTGTTTCATCTGCAGCGACAAGATCTCCTCGTTCTGGACGTGCGCAATGTCGTTGGTGGTGTTGCGCTGCGGGCTGGGGCGCCGGTGCGTCTGGTGTCGCCGCTTGTCCTTCTTGTAGTAAAGCGCGGCGAAGGCCAGGATGTTGAGGAACAGCAGGGACGCGCCCACGGCGATGGTGACGCTCAGCTCGGTGGAGTAATCCCGCTTGGTCTCAATGAGCACCGTGGTGTCCTCGGGGCCGCCGGTCTTGTGCGGGTCCTTGGCGTGCTTGGGGTTGTTGGCGGGCGTGATGGCCGGGCGCTTGGTGGTGGGCCAGATCTTGGTGGGCGAGCGGCGCGTCCCGTAGGGGAAGGAGGTCATGTCGGGCGGGGGCACCTTGGTGGTGGTGGACACGTACTGGAAGATCTCGTTCAGGTTGTGCAGGTGCGGGACCAGCTCCAGCCAGAAGGCCACCTTGGTGGCCCGGTAGTGGTCGCGCACCCGGGGCTTCAGGCCGATGTGCAGGTACAGCTGGTCCTTGGGGTTGTACTTGGACCAGGCCACTTCCTCGAAGCGGTTGGGCTTCGTGTGGATGAACTTGGTGTCCTGGGGGACTGGTTGGTTAGGATCGCTGGGGATACCAGGAGAAAAACATAGCAAAGGAAAGAGAGGACAAGAAAGGTCATTCTTCTCCATATTGAGAAAATCAAAGTTACAATCCATTCACTTCTTAATGAGCTCAAATAGCCAAGGTCCAAGACATGTGTACCATTTTGGCTTTTTCATCCCTTGTCTTCCCTCTCTTCCCCTTTCCTTCCTTTCCCTCCCTCTGTCCCTGTCTCTTTTCCTTTGTTCCTTTTTTGAGACAGAATCTCACTTGGTCTCCCTGGGTAGAGTGTCATGGCCTCCTAGCTCACAGCAAACCTCAAACCCTAGGGCTCGAGGGATCCTCCTGTCTCAGCCTCCTGAATAGCCAGGACTACAGTCACCTGTCACTATGCCCGGCTACTTTTAGAAACAGGGTTTCCCTCTAGCTCAGGCTGGTTTCCAACTCCTGAGCTCAAGGGATCCCCCAGCCTTGGCCTCCCACAGTGCTGGGGTTACAGTGTGAGCGCCCTTGGACTTGCCCTCCCATTTCCCCTTTTTCTTTAAAAGCCCTCTCTTCTTTTTATCTTGAATATGGTGGAATTTTGCAATTTCTTTTATTATTATTATTATTATTAAATCATAGCTGTGTACATTAATGTGATCATGGGGCACCATACACTGGTTTTATAGACCGTTTGACACATTTTCATCACACTGGTTAACATAGCCTTCCTGGCATTTTCTTAGTTATTGTGTTAAGACATTTATATTCTACATTTACTAAGTTTCACATGTACCCTTGTAAGATGCCTAAAAAATTTAGGAAAAATCCATAATGCATAAAACTTTTAAACATCTTTGCAAGCAATTTTTATTTTTTACCGTTTTGGTCGGGGCCGGGCTCGAACCCGCCACCCCCAGTATATGGGGTCAGCGCCCTACTCCTTGAGCCACAGGCGCCCCTGAAACAACCAATTTTTAAGATAACACCTCCTCTTCCCCCAAAAGATAGCAAATTCTTATTCCTACAATATTTTATGCTTGGAAAAATGAACTATAAAGCAAATTTCATCTTGATGTGTATAATTTATTTACAAAAAACTTAATTTTCATTCATCTAGACCACGATGCACCCACTTGAATGCTGTCTGTATAGCTGTTTTTTTGAGTAGCCATTTACCTTATCTGTAGAGATTGAGACTGGTTAGTTACAAATAACAGAAAGACTCTGGGGATATTTGAACAAACAAGAAAGAGAAGGTTCATCTCCTCTTGATAAACAATGTTGTTTTTTCCTGGTTTTATTATATACAAAGCCAAATCAGCATACCCAGTGTGAGGGTTACATTCACATGTCTGGAGTGATTTGTACGATATAAGAAAATGTTGTTTTCTGGAATTTATATATTTTCTGGTATAATAAGATTACTAGAATTCTGTATAAGTTCCTAAGTTAGTTCATTGTTAATCAGTAAGACACATTTACCTTTAACGCATTCACATTTTATTTAACTCGTTTGCCTTTTGGGGGTATTTTAAGGTAAATTGGGTACAATAAGAATTTTTGTGCCTGTGTAAGTTGGGGGATTATACCAGGATAATTATTTATAATAAATTTTGTGAGAACTTAAAAAAAAAACAACCCCTTGAGGTTATGCAGGGTAAAATGTCACCCAGTGTTCAGCCTGAACATTCAGACTGATGTGCAGACTCAAACAAGCTGAGCATTGCAACCCCTTGGTTGATACCAGTGTGTGCATTGATACCTGTTAAACAGCTTGCAGGTAATTCTTTCCTTGAAGGACTTCTATGAAACTGCTTCCAGCTACTGTATATTGGATTTCGGGGCAGGAGACTGGGAGAGCAGAAAGTCTTCCTCTAAGTTCTAATTTCTGTCATCCTTAACACACGTGGTGTAGGACTCTAACCATAGACTTGATTCCCAAGGTCCTATATACCTTGAATGAAAAGATTTTCCTTTCGTTCTGAGCTGGTGAAAATATATCATGTTCACATGTTCAACCTTCTGGACCTATGCCTTTTATAGGAAATCTTGAGCAAGTTTTCTAGTTCTTGGTGGCTTGTAGTAAATGAGATTATTGGGCTTGGGAGGTAAGTGATGAAAGTTAAAAGATAACTATGCCTTGGTGCAGTGGCTTACACCTGTAATCCCATTAATTTCAGAGGTCAACTTGGAAGGATCACTTGATGTCAGGAGGTCGAGACTAGCCTAAGGAAGAGTGAGAACTCATCTCTACAAAAGATATGAAAATTAGCCAGGCTTGGTGGTGGGCACCTGTACTCCCAGCTACTAGAAAGGTTGAGGCAAGAGGATCACTTGGGGGTGGTGTCTGTGGTTCAATGAATAGGGCACCAGCCTCATATACAGAGGTTGGCGGGTTTGAACCCGGCCCCAGCCAAACTGCAACAAAAAATAGCCTGGTGTTGTGGCAGGCACCTGTAGTCCCAGCTACTCGGGAGGCTGAGTCAAGAGAATCGCCTGAGCCCAAGAGCTGGAGGTTGCTGTGAGCTGTGACGCCACGGCACTCTACCCAGGGTGATGACAAAGTGAGACTCTGTCTCTAAAAAAAAAAAGAGGATCACTTGAGCCCAGGAGTTTGAGGTTGCAGTGAGCTGTGATGCCAGCACTGCACTCCAGCAAAGGGAAATAAAGCAAGACCCTATCACATAAAAAAAGAAGAAAAGAAAGGAAAAGAAAGAAAAAAAAAAGAACTACAGAATGCTTGGCATTCATTTGGTAAGTATTCAAGAAATTTCCTTCCCTGACTTGCAACATATAAATAAGAATACCTTAAATATTGCTAGAGAGAAAGGGCTATAAAATAATATACTGTATTTCAGATCAGATACTAATGTATATTGATATTACATAAAATATGCCACATTTAATATGGACACTCACTGTGTAGTATGTGCAGTATAGATGTGTGTCTGTTCCCCTATCTACAGATAATATATATTTTGGCATAGAAGAAAATCAACATTTGCCTCCCCCTTTTAACTGAATATACGCTAACTCATGTGCCTTTATTTTACTAACACCACAGACAACAATATTATGGGTCCTTACAGCGAGAGATTGCTTATTTATTTATCAATGTGAATATACTTGCAAACAATCTGCTTTTATTTTTAATTTACGCATTCTTTTTTTTCTTAGAAAATGATGAATTCAGTGTAGCATGTCAGCTCCCTTTGATTCATGTCTTCTGAAATGACGTTTGGTGTCTACGGCCATACCACCCTGAACGCGCCCGATCTCGTCTGAAATGATGTTTGGAATGTTTCTGTGTACTGTCTGTTCAAAGAAAAATAAATAAATATTTTAGAGAAAAATCCTATTTAATTGGGATCAGGATGGAATTGTTTTTTACCGTTCTAAATGGTAGGACCCCTTTTGCATCCCTCTGATTTTACTGAGGTCGGTGGGTCTATTAGGCATGAAGACCTTGGGTGGGTCTGTTAGGTGTATGGACTTTTTATCAAGCCAGAGGCGTCTCAGAAAAGGAGCATCCTGTTCCGTTTGGCTCTTAGGTTATTTTTGAAGGAATTTGGTGTACATATGAAAGGTAAGGAAAACACATTTATTTTGTTCTCTAAGAATAAAGCAAAGGATTTGGAAAATCCAGGTAAGTCAGTGTTAGCCTGATACGATCTGTCTATTAAAGTTCCTGGAGATTCACTGTCAGAATTCTCAGAGCCAGATAAACTGGCAGTGATTAGAAGAACCCAAGTCGCTGGCTCATGAGAAGCACGCCAAGAGGCAGGAAGATCTGTAAGCGGGATATCGGTGTTTTATTTTTTAGACTTTGCATAAGAAGTGTTTTAATTCCTGCAAGTAAAAATTAAAGCTTATAGTGGTTAAGGATAAAAATGCAATCTTGTCCAAAGCACACCAGCCTTTGTACTTCTCCACATGGTCGCAACTGTCCTGTTTTATCTGAGATACCGTATTGCTAGCAGGTAGTCAAGTGTTATGCTAAGGTCCTGAGCTTCATTTCATTAGACAGAGATAGAAACAGTGTTATTGTTTCTGTAAAGATATCAGTGAATTCTGTGCCATGCTCCTTACGTATTATCAGCTTTCCTCCAACATAAAGCATTGTCCAAGTTAAGCATCTGAAATGAGTCTAGGATATTCCGTGTTCCATGAATCTCCTGCGTTCCAAGTGAGCTGTTCATTCATCCAATTTAAAATGCCTTTCAGTTATAAAGATCAAATTAAAAATCAGATTTATGTCGCAACTCTTTCTAATCCATCTTCTCTAAATGCCTATTCTGCCCTCCAGGAGTTGTCAACGGTTGTATATAAATTCATCGTAGGACGCTAACCCCAGACATAGCATCTGAAGGGAACGAACGATGAAAACCATGCCGCCGTTCTGACTCCACACTGGTGCAGACAAAGTAGAAAAGTTAGAGTTGGTGTGGGGAGGGGTTTTCTTTGGTTTTCTTTGCCATCACACAACGCTGTTCCCATTTCTGACTTCCAAAGACACTTAGGGTCTCATATCTACGGGAGAACCTCTGTGAGTTGGCCGCCCAAGAGAATGTGACAGAGTGGTCAACGCACAGGGTGGTCAACGTAAGGAAGCAGGCTGCAGTGCTGGAACGTGCGTCAGGTGCACGTCGCCGTCTAGGAGGATGAGGTTGACGTAGGCGGTGGTGGGGGTAGGGCGGGGGTCAGCTATGGAGGGTCCACTGCAGAGGCTGATGTTTAGAGTGCTGGTCTTTGTTCTTATCCTGTGGGAACACTGCCACACAGGTGGTTTCCCAGTGTCACTGCCCTTTAATCTTCTACCTCTTTCCACAAGAGAAGTGAAACTGAGTTAGGTGTTGATCAATGAGCACCTGAATGGGATTCGCCACTTAGCACAGACTCCTTGTTCTCTCTTCTGCTTCCTTCCTTTTCTCCCCCTTTCCCTCCTTCCTCCCTTTCTCCCTCCCTTCTTTTTTTCACTTCCTCCCTTCCTCTCTCCCTCTCTTCCTCCCTTTTTTTCTCCTTCCTTTTTTTCCTTCCTCCTGTCCTTCTTTCCTCCCATTATCTCTCCTTCCCTTTTTCCCGTCCACCCCTTCTTCCTTCCCTCCCTGCCTTTCTCCCTCTATCTCTCCTTCCCTCCCTGCCTTTCTCCCTCTATCTCTCCTTCCCTCCCTCCCTATCTCCCTCTATCTCTCCTTCCCTCCCTCCCTATCTCCCTCTATCTCTCCTTCCCTCCCTCCCTTTCTCCCTCTATCTCTCCTTCCCTCCCTCCCTTTCTCCCTCTATCTCTCCTTCCCTCCCTCCCTTTCTCCCTCTATCTCTCCTTCCCTCCCTCCCTTTCTCCCTCTATCTCTCCTTCCCTCCCTCCCTTTCTCCCTCTATCTCTCCTTCCCTCCCTCCCTTTCTCCCTCTATCTCTCCTTCCCTCCCTCCCTTTCTCCCTCTATCTCTCCTTCCCTCCCTCCCTTTCTCCCTCTATCTCTCCTTCCCTCCCTCCCTTTCTCCCTCTATCTCTCCTTCCCTCCCTCCCTTTCTCCCTCTATCTCTCCTTCCCTCCCTCCCTTTCTCCCTCTATCTCTCCTTCCCTCCCTCCCTATCTCCCTCTATCTCTCCTTCCCTTCCTTCCTCCTTCCCTCCCTTCCCTTCTATTTCCCTGTGCACACATCCCCAACATCACCACGTGTCTGCCCTCTTGGAGAAACAAAAAGCCAGCCCTCCAGACATCCATACCTTCAAACCTAGCCTAAAGGCCAGAACTGTCTGCTCTGCCGCGTCTTTAACAAAGCACTTCCCCTGGGCAAACACAGGCACCCACAGGACTCCCACTCTAACATGGGCCCGTGTAGAAGGGCCGGAGTCCCACCCAGTGAGCTGGGGGAGCACTGTCCACACTGTTCCTCTGTACATGTGCTATGGGCTGTCGTTATCAAGTCCCTGCCTCTCTGGTGCTTAAACGGAGCTATAAGCATGTGGCCGAGCGTCCTGGCCTGTTGTGTGGGTCAGTGTCTGAGCAGGTCCTCTGCAGAGTTCAACAGGGCAGCTCACAGTGACGGCACGTGGTCCTCCTGGACTCCCTCCCGGGGGCCTCGCTGTGGCCCATTCTCCCCACCTGCAGCCCCGGAGCAGCCTCCTTGGTGACCACATCACAACCCAGTGCGAAATGAACAGGTAACTGCAGCTGTTCGTTAAGCTCTTGCCTTCTGCTGATAAACACCCCCAACCACTAGACCCTGCTGGACGGCAACATTCCCTGTCCTGCTGCCAAAATGGGATCGCCTAAGTGTTTGTGTGCAAATCACGCTTTGAATTTTACTCTCGTTGTGAAGTTTTCAGTCGCCTCCTTGAAGAATCGTTCGAGTCCTTCTAACGACCTTTCCCCGGAACTCAGAAGTCACTGCGTTTGTGCACAGAGGGGTTATGATTTGGTCTGAAGAAACAAAAAGAGCTCCAGCTTGGATGAAGCAGATGCCTCAGACTGACCGTCGGGGCTCTGAGTACCTCCAGGAAATTTCTACCTGGAGCTGTGGACTCCAGGCAGACAGGAGCCTCCCTCTGCACATTCGAGGGCTCACTCCTCCTCTGTGGGCTCCAACGACGTGAGCACTTTGGTGCAAGCTGAAAAACACCGCAAATGCAGTCCACAGGTGGCACCTTGGACATCGCTGCTCACTCCTTAGCCTCCCTTATGTACACTGGTCTACGTTCCCCATAATGGATGGAACGATGCGCAGATTCTGTGCCAAGTGATTTCAGGAAATAGAGTCATGGCATTAAAAATCACTCACAAACGGAGACTGTGCTTTCAGCACTTGCTCAAACTTTGATGACGTCTTGGTAAAGGTACCCATTGGGTGCTGGAACTTCATTACCCCTCGTGGCACTCATTAATTTCTCTCATCTATTCCTTCCTCCATCCTTTCTTTCATTTTCTCCTTTGTCCTCTTTTTCTTTCCTTTGTTCCCCTTTCTCCCCTTTCTTCCTTCTTTCTCTTCCTTTCTACAAGCCATGAGCCTCAGATTCATAGCCTTTGGCAGGCAGGAAGAGCTCAGGATAATTTAATATCATTATTTTGGTTTCCTTATTATTATTATTAATATTATTTTGCAGTTTGGGGCCAGGGCTGGGTTTTGAACCCACCCCCTCAGGCATAAGGGGCCAGTGCCCTACTCCTTTGAGCCACAGGTACTGCCCTCCTTATATTTTTAAAATTCAGAAAGTCAGGGGCTGAAAACATGTGTACATGTTTTCTTTCCATGTGTTTGTACAGATTGAGTCAAAGTTATTCCCCTAAGCGAGCCCTTTGTCCAGTGTGCACCAGGCCCAGTAGTGTGACTTTACCCAGCCTGTCCGCCTCTCCCCCAGCTCGACTTTCATCAACGTTGACTTCCAAATGTGTACTTAAGTACGGACCCATTAGTCCCAATTTTGTACTGAGTATGTGTTTATTTCTCTATTCTTGTGATATTTCACTTAGAAGACTGGTATCCAGTTCCCCTTCAGGCTGCCCCCAAAAATACTACACAGGCATTTTCCTCTTATGGTTGAGTAATTCTGCTTAGTCCGATACAGCACATTTGAGTGATTCACTCATATATTGGGTTGTTTTTGCTATTTTATTTTTTAGTGGCCCATAAGTTGTGTGATGAGTGATTCTAGCTTTCTGCTTAAATTATGTTTATTTTCAAAATATGTAAGGAGGAGGATGGCGCCTGTGGCTCAAAGGAGTAGGGCGCTGGCCCCATATGCCCCAGCCTCCGCCAAAAACTGTAAAATATATATCTATGTAAGGAGGAAAAAAGCAAGTGGTTTTGATGAAAGTAAATAAAAAGAGTGCCTTTAGATGTAAAGTAACTGAGGTATTTGGATACTGAGGTGGGGAAGATTGGACATGGTTTGGGAAACTCTCATGAAGTCTTCAGGCTTCAAGAGGATGGAAACCCCTGCCAGGACAGAACCCATCTATCCTAGTTCTACGACAACACAGCATGGGCCCACCTTCATAAGGCGTTACATAGACTGAATTGGGTTGTCTCCAAATTAAAGATGTCTTAAAGTTCTACCCCAACACCCCCCAATGTGAACTTATTTGGAAAGAAGGTCATTGGGTCAACCCCCCAAGTTGAGCTGATGTTGAACAGGACCTGATTTAATACACTGGGTGTCCTTACGTGAAGATGGGGACAGAGTGACACACAGTTAGGGCATGTGACAGGGGAGGCAGGGATTGGGGTCACCTATCTGCCAACCAAGGAGTGACAAAGATTACTCGTAAACCAGCAGAAGCTGAGAAATGCAAATCTTCCCTTCATGGTTTCAGAGGGAGTTTATCCCTGCAAATACCTTCATTTGGAAATTCTAATCTCCTGAACCATGAGATCATAAATTCCTGTTGTTTTAATTTAGACGGTTTTGACGAATCTGTTACAGTCGCCCCCCTAAAGTATTATTAACAGCCACAGGTTTGTTGAAACGTTCTTGTTAATTTGATTTCAATCATTTCCTTTCCTGGGTAAGAAACTTCTCATGATAGACACATAAGTGTCTCTAGCACATGTTGGGGACATTTCCTTTCCTCCCATGGTCCTTAGCTTAGCCTTTCTAAGACTAAATTTATAAAGCCTGAACGGGGGGACGTTGGCATGACTTTAATACCTTTTCCTCTCCGTAAATGTGCTGTATGTTTGTTAAGAGCAGAAAATGTTTTTAAACCACTTCCCACCAAGAGAAAACAAAAACAAGAAATAAAACAAGCAAACAAACAAGCAAAAAACCCCAAACACTTTGGTGTCCTTGTAAAGAATGATGCCCTCCGCCCCAGAACCGTCGACGTCCCCACACTGTCTTAACAGGGGCTCCGGAAGCCTAAGTCTGACACTTGGCTTGACGTGGCGAGTGTCACCGTCCCTCCCTGCCACGAGCCGCACTGTGTTTAATGAATTCACTGCTGGAAGCTCTGAACATTAACCACAGCGGCACAGAGCTCTGGAACAGAAGGATGCCTCGTTCACTTCTACAACCATGTTTTTAGATGAGGGGAGGTGAAGGATTGCCAGGCTATTTGCAGTGATCTATGTTCTAGAATCTTTACTCTCAGGCTTTGCTGAGAAGCCGCTCCTTAAAATATTGGCAGACCCTGCTGTTTGTGAGCTTGTATACGTGTGTCCGTGTATGTGTGTGTGTGTGTGTGTGTTTATAGAGAGACTCTCACGCTTAACCACAGCAGCGGGGGCCGGTGGGTCAGAAGGATGACTCCCCCTTAATTTCCACAATCACGTTATCAGACAAGAGCAAGTGAAAAGGTTCCATGTATAGATAGCAAGCAATCTGGGAGATACGGAGGGTGTCACTACAGTTTGAGAAAAAAAAAAAAACATATTAAAATTTAGGGTGGCACCTGTGGCTCAAAGGAGTAGGGTGCTGGCCCCATATACTGGAGGTGGCGGGTTCAAACCCTGCCCCAGCCAAAAAAAAAAAAGAAAAACATATTAAAATTTTAATGCTCGGTATATGCCGATGACATTTGTCACCTCAAATATTGTATTTCGTACCTCTTGTAATTGCAGACGTCAGAGGTGATGTGAATATTACCATTTCAATACGTTTTTGTTTTTCCTTTCTTAAAATGTGTGTACTTTGGGGGGACCGTCTTTATATCATATATTTCCTGGTTTTGGTTTTATGTATATGTAGCAATGGAAATATAAACATATGTGTTTATATGTTAAATCTATAGATATACATAGATAAATATATATTAGATGTGTATGATCTATCTAGAGAAACATTAAATATATATGATCGCAAAAGAAATATGTATTAAAATATATGATCCATATAGAGAGAAATATGTGTTGAAAATATATAAAAGCATCATAAATAGACATATTAAATCTATAATCTGTACAGAGAAATATACAGATTAAATCTATAATCTATAGAGATAAATAGCATATTGAATCCTATAATTTGTATAGAGAGAAATCTACATATTAAATGGGTAATCTATATAGAAATATATATTGAAGAAATATGTAAACTATATAGGGAAATATAAATTAATTTATAATCTATATAGAGGTAAATGTGCATATTGAATCTATAATCTATATATAGAGAAATCTACATATTAAATATGTAATCTATGTTGAAATATATACTGAAAATATATGTATTAAATCTATAATCTATATAGAGAAAAATCTACATATTAAATATGCAGCATGGCCATAAAGTTTATGTGCAATTTAAACCGCATGATATTTTAAAAGACGCATGTACTTTATGGCCGCCCTGTATAATCTATATAGAAATACATACTGAAAATATGTATAATCTATATATAAATGTACCTATTCAACCCATGATCTGTATAGAGAGAAATATATATTAAATATAAAATTTATATAGGAACATACATATTCTATATAATATATAGGAAGAATTATATATTGAAAAATATCAAGTTTAGAGGAAAAATACATTTTTGCATTGTGTATAACCGTTACGGGATTTTTCATTCTCGTGGCTGTGTAGTAAATACAATTAATTCCCCTGCGGTGTACGTGCTTTGATGACCTTGCTCTTCAAGAAATGAGATGAGGGGTGGCGCTTGTGGCTCAAAGTGGTAGGGCGCCAGTCCCATATGCCAGAGGTGGTGGGTTCAAACCCAGCCCCGGCCAAAATCCACAAAAAAAGAAAAAAAAAAAGAAGATTAAAAAAAAATAATAATAAAAAAAGAAATGAGATGAGGTCATGATTCGACTCCAAACCCAGTGACCTGACTTGACCACAGCTAAATATGGTGGGTTCAATAAAACAAAACCCAAAACCCACAAAAAAAGAAAAAAAAATAATAAAAAAAGAAATGAGAGGAGGTCACGATTCGACTCCAAACCCGGTGACCTGACTTGACCACAGCTATCAAAATATGTATCAGTACTGTCCAGCAGGTGGAAAGTACAGAATTTCCAGTTTGCAGTTAGAACTATGGCAAACATCTGGGTTGGCATGAAATGGAATAAAGGAATAAAACCCAGTTCCTGTAGGTGGTGGTGTACATGTGTGTGTATAAATATGTGTGTGTACATGTGCACAGTACAGTTTATTCCATCATAGACACAGCACGCATGCTGACTAAACAAATCAGCCAAGGAAGAGGGTGATAACGAAACGTAAAGGACAACATACCCAGTTTTGGCGAAATTGGTCCAGTAGGTCATGACCACAGCACTGAGCATTACGTCATTCTTGGAGAAGTTACAGCTAAAGAGCTCGGTTGGACCAATCATGGGGATGCCGAAAACATAGGGCACTTCATCCCCATGGGCTGAGTCTGCCCAGCTGGGCTTCATTTCACTCTGGCAGTGATGGTAGAAGGCATAGAAATAGGTGGGCGAGCCGTACTGGGCGTGCAGGTCAGCGGTGGCCACAGCAGGGGCCACCCACTGGTGGTCGGTGAACAGAGCCACCAGGGTTTTCCGCCTGGTCTCTGGGTTCTCTTTGTCCGCCCAGTCTGTGTACATGAACTTAATGGTTTCCCTCAAGGTGTCTTTCCCTTCGGGGTACCCGTAGAGGTTGTCCACAAAGTTGGACACGGAGAAGTCAAAGTCGTTGGGCGTCACTCCGTCCTCGTTATCCACGATGCCGTCCACGAACTTCAGGCCTTCCCCCTGGTTAACTCCGAGCATGATGTCGTAGTTGAGAAACTCCCCCTGCTCCATGAGGATCTGAGGGTCGTCGGGGATGACATCCCCGTCAATCACGGGGCCGAAGGCGATGTGGTACATGGCCGGGGTGATGGTCTGCTGAATGAGCTCTTTGTAGTTCTTATTCCGAAGGCATTCGACCATGTCTGTGGTGTCCAGCATGTTACAGCCCACTTTGTCTGCCAATATGCGAGTGTACTTGGCAGGCTGGTAGTTGACGGCCCAGCTGGACAGGGCGGTGCCACTCTGGATGATAGCCTTCTGGAACAGCCCTGCAGGTGCAAAATTGTCGACATGCAAATGAAAACCCACAAGACAGAACAGAAGCTTTGACTGAGCAAAGAAGGCTTTGATTGTCTCTGGGGCATGTGAATTTGTGGATTGAGCACCATTCAGCTCTCTCAGCCTTTCTTTCATGCCCTTGGCTTTGGTTCTTCCCTGCCCCGGCCTCCCCCTGGGATATTATCCTACACATACACACACACACACACACACACACGCTACAATTTTAGAAAATGAAACGATGCATCAAGCGTACACCTTGACTGTATCAGTTTTTTAAAAAAGCATGACCTTTCTCTATGCTTCCACAATGTAGTCTAGTTTTTGATCCCTTGTTTTCAGATACCATGAATTAAAGCACTCAGAGAAACCCCACGCTTTGCCCTAGCAAGAGGTCAAAGGCCCCTTTATCTCACAAGAAAAACCAGGTATGCCTTCATTAGGGCGATGGGGAAAAACACTTGAATCCACTTCAGAGGGCTCATGAGGGAATGCATTTATATTTGTAACCTCAGTGTAATGATAATATGCAAACTTTATGATTAAAATCAATTAATTAAATTAGCCTAAAGAAATCCTCACCTGGGTAGCTAGCTAACAAATAGTTTCAAAAAAAAAAAAAAAATCACTCATTTGGAAACTGCATTCATTTTGAAACACAGAGATTCATGTGTTTCATCCAGCCCCATATTTAAAAAATGTCTGGCTGGGTGAGCAACTTGAAAAAGCTCGGGCAATTTCAGGAAGGAAAAATCTGTGTAGGTTAATGTACTGCAGAGACCAGCCTACTGCACGGATCTCCAGAAGCCTAAATTCTCTATTTTTAACCACAAACAGAACAAGAGATGGTGAGCTGTAAAAAAATCACAGCATTACATTTACGATCCCTCCCTGCTGTTTCCATGAATTCCAGCAGGGTTCTGCCACTGGAGAATGAGATCTTCAGTTGTGAGCCCAGAAGTTCATGCCCTGTCAATTTTTAAGGTCACGTAAGCAATCAAATAGGAGGGAAAATTATGATTGTAATAAGGAAGATGAGATGTTAGAGATGGGAGCATTGCCTAAAGGTGACATACAAAACTCAGACTTTAAAATAATCTGGCTTTGCCTAATATATCATGAAACCACTTTGAGAACATTTTTTTTGTCAGATGTGCATAAGTCTTGAGTATTTAAATAAAAATGATTTTAAAGCCCCCAAAAGAAACAATGCCAATATTTGATTTAAGACTTCTATACATCGAAACAGTCACAATTAGAAAAATATTGCCAGAAGTTCCTTTTGTAACTACTGGCAATAATTTAGGTAGCAGTGTCTACATGAGTAATAAACAGAGTCCCAGAGGTCGCCCCTACAGTCACCATACGAGGGGAAAACGGGAAATAGTAACTAATTGTACATTTATTTATTTATGTTTTTGCAGTTTTTGGCCGGGGCTGGGTTTGAACCCATGACCTCTCGTCGATGGGGCCAGTGCCCTACTCCTTTGAGCCACAGGCGCTGCCCCGCTAATTGTACCTTTATTTACAAAATATTCACTACAAAATTTTATAAAGACTGCTTTGTAAATAAAATTGTATAATGAATATTTTGTAAATAAAATATTGTGATGGATTTTTTCATAAATAAAATTTTGCAATGGACAGTTTGTAAATTTGGCTATAATTTTCCATCGTCCCCTATGTATGGTGGATTTATGGGCAACTTTTGGGGACATCTCATATGTAAAATATACGTTTGTCTGTTAGGGAAGCAATGTGACTCCTTATAATATGTGAAAAAATGGAACAAAGAAAAAAGTCACTTGTGACTCTTCATTTAAAAACACATATTACATATCACATAACAATAATCGTGTGCTAGGAATCTCTATAATTTCTAAGAAGAAATTTTTCTTTTCCTCGTCCCCCTAATTCCCAGCCCAAACGTCTGTTTTGCATAACTGTCCCCAAACTACCCTGTGTTTAAGCTGTTGTATCTCAAATTACTGCTCTTTAGACTAAATGTTCATGATTCCTTAAGACTTTTTAAAATCTTTTTTGCCATTTTAGCTTTTGATTTCATTCTTAGCAGTGCTAATAACACTGGGGTGAACGTCTTCATAAAATTCTCTCCCTCCATGCGCAATTTGATTTCATTAAGCTCAGTAACTAGGTAAGGAATTCCTAAGGCCAAAAGGAAAAGTGTGGTTATTTTGTAGAATTCTTGATTATATTGCTGGGTTGTTTGAAGAGCTGCCTTGCAAGAAGAGGCAAGGCAAAGGAGTTGTTGCAACAAAGAACCATTTCTAATCTGCTGATTGGAACAATTCACAGGCTCCCTGAAGTGAATTTGGTTTTCACATGTTTCTTAAATCCAGGACTCTGATGACATCAATTGAGAAAAGAGAAAACCTAGATATTTTCATAAGAAATCTGATAATGACTCATTAGATTATTCACTTTCCTTTTTTATTTTTAAAGAAAGGATTAATATAAACATTCATCTTTCACTCCATGTCTATCCCCTTTTGTTTGACTGACGGACAAACCATGATAAAATAAAGAATCAAGGAATGTGCATCACCAAGGATTTAAACCCCACCCATAGTCCTTTCTTAGCAATGAAGACATTGAGATGTAAGAGATTCAGCGACTTGTCCACAGTGGTACCAGGAAGAAAGAAAGGAATATAACACCGGAAGGCCGGGCGCAGTGGCTCACACCTGTAATCTCAGCACTCTGGGAGGCTGAGGCAGGTGGATGGCTTGAGCTCAGGAGTTCAGGATCAGCCCAAGCAAGGGTTAGAACCCATCTCTAAAAATAGCTGGGCATTGTGGAAGGTGCCTGTAGTCCCAGCGACCACAAGTGATCAAGAGGATGAAAGTTAAAGTTTTGAGTACTGGCACCGTCTGTATCTCAGTGGGTAGGGAACCAGCCACATACAGCCAGGGCAAACTGGTGGATTCGAACCTGGCCTGAGCCAGCTAAACTACAATGACAACTGCAACAACAACAAAAAAACAGCTGGGCGTGGTGGTGGGCACCTGTCGTCCCAGCTGCTTGGGAGGTTGAGGTAAGAGAATCACTTAAGCCCAAGAGTTTGAGGTTGCTGTGAGCTGTGATGGCACAGTACTCTACAGAGGGTGACATAGTGAAGCTCTGCCTCACGCACACAAAAAAGTTTTGAGTACTTTTAACAAAAATGGTTCAAAGGACTGTGATGTGATTCTTAAGCTACCTGATGACACAGAACAAAACTTTCCTGAGGATTTAGATGGTTATTATAAGTACTCATTGTGCACAGCCACGTAACCCAGAGCTACGGTTGCATTGCCAATAGTTCTGTTTTTTTCCTTTGAGGCCACAGCCCAGAAGTTATTACTGTGCTGTGATTCTTGGGGACTTGTCTTGAAATTGTCCCACCTGGTGTTGCTTGGAGGCCAGTGAGCAGTGCACAGCAGGGAATCCCACTGAGTGAGCCTCGGGGTCTAGGGCAGGGTTGAGAGTGGGTTAGATGTGTGCTGAATACACCTTCACATGTATGTTAGATTTTCCCAGCTGTAAGCAGGGCCTCAGGGGTGGTTTAGTACATCTTCCTGGACGGGAGAGAGAAAACAATGTGTGGATGCTTCTGAGATCCTTGTGCTAACCTCACACAGCGGGAACTCGGGCCCCTCTGAATCTAATTTCCAAGTGGTTGCCTTCTGAAAATCATATTTGAAGGAGAAAGGGGAGGGAGGGGAAATACGGAGAGAAAGAGAGAGAGAGATGGGGGAGAGAGAGATGGAGGGAGAAAGATGGAAAAGAGAGAGACAGAGAAAGATGGAGAGAGATGGGGGAGAGAGAGAGATGGAGAGAGAGAGATGGAAAAGAGAGAGACAGAGAGAGAGATGGAGAGAGATGGGGGAGAAAGAGAGATGGGGGGACAGAGAGATGGAGAGAGAGATGGAAAAGAGAGTGACAGAGAAAGAGATGGAGAGAGAGAGATATGGGGAGAGAGAGATGGGGAGAGAGAGAGATGGGGAGAGAGAGAGATGGGGAGAGAGAGAGATGGAGGGAGAGAGATGGAGGGAGAGAGATGGAAAAGAGAGAGAAAGATGGAGACAGATGGGGAGAGAGAGAGAGATGGGGAGAGAGAGATGGAGGGAGAGAGATGGAGAGAGACAGAGAGAGATGGAGAGAGATGGGGAGAGAGAGATGGAGGGAGAGAGATGGAGGGAGAGAGATGGAGAGAGAGAGAAAGATGGAGAGAGATGGGGAGAGAGAAATGGAGGGAGAGAGATGGAGAGAGAGAGAAAGATGGAGAGAGATGGGGAGAGAGAGATGGGGAGAGAGAGATGGAAAAGAGAGAGACAGAGAAAGATGGAGAGAGATGGGGAGAAAGAGAGATGGAGGGAGAGAGATGGAGAGAGATGGGGAGAGAGATGGAAAAGAGAGCGAAAGATGGAGAGAGATGGGGAGAGAGAGAGATGGGGAGAGAGAGATGGAGGGAGAGAGATGGAGAGAGACAGAGAGATGGAGAGAGATGGGGAGAGAGAGATGGAGAGAGACAGAGAGAGATGGAGAGAGATGGGGAGAGAGAGATGGAGGGAGAGAGATGGAGAGAGACAGAGAGAGATGGAGAGAGATGGAGGGAGAGATGGAGGGAGAGATGGAGAGAGAGAGAAAGATGGAGAGAGATGGGGAGAGAGAGATGGGGAGAGAGAGATGGAGGGAGAGAGATGGAGAGAGACAGAGAGAGATGGAGAGAGATGGGGAGAGAGAGATGGAGGGAGAGATGGAGAGAGAGAGAAAGATGGAGAGAGATGGGGAGAGAGAGATGGGGAGAGAGAGATGGAGGGAGAGAGATGGAGAGAGACAGAGAGAGATGGAGAGAGATGGGGAGAGAGAGATGGAGGGAGAGATGGAGAGAGAGAGAAAGATGGAGAGAGATGGGGAGAGAGAGATGGGGAGAGAGAGATGGAGGGAGAGAGATGGAGAGAGACAGAGAGAGATGGAGAGAGATGGGGAGAGAGAGATGGAGGGAGAGATGGAGGGAGAGATGGAGAGAGAGAGAAAGATGGAGAGAGATGGGGAGAGATGGGGAGAGAGAGATGGAGGGAGAGAGATGGAGAGAGACAGAGAGAGACGGAGAGAGATGGGGAGAGAGAGATGGAGGGAGAGATGGAGAGAGAGAGAAAGATGGAGAGAGATGGGGAGAGAGAGAGAGATGGAGGGAGAGAGATGGAAAAGAGAGAGACAGAGAAAGATGGAGAGAGATGGGGAGAGAGATGGAAAGGGAAAGAGAGACGGCTATGTATCTCTTTCTGCACAGATGCACCCTGTTATTAACATTTCCAGAAGATGGAAAGAATTAACATGAATTAGACAACTGACTTTTGACAGCACTGAGCTAAAAGCCATGTTGATTATGAAATCTATGAATCTGCACCCGAGGGTCACACTCTGTTTCTTACATTACCTCTGCCAAGTTTAAATTCATAAAATTTCAACTGGACCAAATAAAGTCCCAAAGGCAAAAGAAACAAAGGGTATGGGCTCTCGGAACATGCGTCAACCATGGTCCCTGACATCTGACTGTTGTAAATTTATTTATGTGTTAATTTTACTCATTTTATTTTTTGGGGAGACAGCCTCACTCTGTCACTGTGGGTAGATGTGGGTAGACAAGTATTAAGGGAAGAGTCTTAAACTTGTCTTATACTTGTCCACCCGCAGCTACACACAGTGACAGAGTGAGGCAGGTCCCCAACAGGTAGAGTGCCGTAGCATCATAGCTCACAACACTCTCAAACTCTTGGGCTCAACTGATCCTCCCTCCCGCCTCGGCCTCCCGAGGAGCTGGGGCTGCAGACACCCACCACAACACCCGGCTACTTTTCCTATTTTTAGTAGAGACGGGGGTTTTGCTCTTGGTTCAAGTTGGTCACAAAGTCTAATTGTCATAAGTTTATATCAGGGAAAATAAAATAGTGTAACGGTGGAAAGTAAGCTGAGATACAGGCAGAGAAGATGGGTTTGTGCAATTTCAAGAGGGTTTTCTGTTGCAGTTTCCACAGAGAGTTCCGGCAACCTGGCCAGACACCTTGGATGTAAAAACTCTGTTGAGTGCTCACTGCCTGATTCAGGGGAACCCTGCCCACCCACCCTGGGGACACCTTTGTTACCTTCTGAATAGTGTGACAAGGTCAGCAGGCTGACACAGGACGCCCCGGCCCCAGAGCCAAAGATGGTCACTCTCTTGGGGTCCCCGCCGAAGGCCCCGACATTCTCCTCAATCCACCGCAAAGCCTGGATCTGGTCCAGAAGCCCGTAGTTACCTTTTGCTGCCTGGTCACCGGTACTTAAGAAGCCTGTGAAAAAACACAGAATATTTGGGGAGGTGTCAGTTATAAAATGCACACATACACCTCTGCTGATTGGAAAGAAAACACACGGTTGAATCTCTTTTGTTCTTTCGCTACCCACCCCCCACACATTAGAGGAAACCAAGGGAGACAAATCACGGGTGGCAGAGAGAAGTATGTGGTATAAATCACAGTTGTTGGTTGGGTTGAGGTTATGAGAAAAATGTGTCATCTTTGGAAATATCTGTACAGGCTCACAGAGAAGGTAAAATTAATTTACAATATTTATAACATGGATGAATCCCCGGAGAATGTATATATTTTACCGTAGTCAAGGTATCATTCTTATGCACATTTAATTATCTGTTTTTTTTTGAGGCAGAGTCTCACTATGTTGCCCTCTATAGAGCACTGTGCCGTCACAGCTCACAGCACCCTCAAACTCTTGGGCTTAAGTGATTCTCTTGCCTCAGCCTCCCAAGTAGCTGGGACTACAGGCACCTGCCACAACGCCCGGCTATTTTTTGGTTGTAGTTGTCATTGTTGTTTAGCAGACCCGGGCTGAGTTCCAGTGTATGTGGCCAGCACCCTAGATGCTAAGGTACAGGACCCAAGCCCACATTTCATTATCTTTGAGAAACGCAGCAAGATTATTTTTTTTTTAGGGCTATCAGACATTTTTTAGGGCAGAAAGAAGTGCTTGCGTGTGTGGAGGGGGTCTCAGTGCCTGGCAGGGTGTCTGTTTCTGAGAGTTTGCGCATTCACACAAATACAGTATAGGTCTGTTTTCCCCCACTGGATTTGTTTATAATATTTTAATTTTACTCCTTTTAATGTTTATGTAAGGAAGAAAGTTACAGGCATCACGAGATGTCCCTTTTAAATGGTCTAGTGTATATTTTAATTTCTGTACGTAGCAAAAAAAACCCATGATTTACAAGCCACTGCATATTCAGATGTCCCCAACATTCCCCAGAACATACTAAACTGGTTGTCTTTGTTTTAAAAAGAAGCAGGACTCTATAAATTGAGCCTCTAGGTTACTTCAAGGCACAGAATTCTTTAACTTCGCCTTCCAAGTTGCAACAAGGCAATTTGGGTTCTTTCCTGCAGCAAACGGGATCAGTTCATCTCTCTCATTTCCTATCCGTTACATTGCAAAATAGCTTGACCTGGATAAAAGGAAAAAGGGAAAAAAAAAACCAAAACCCTGCTTTCCTCCAATGTTTTGAGGGAAGACAGGCACCCTCCTACTCAGACCCCAAAGTATGAATACTTTGTGAAGCACTCTGCAAGTTTAATTTGAGGCACACACTTGAATCCAAACTCAAGTCCCAATCTGTATTAAAGGCATATGCCAAAAAGAAAAGAGGAGAGAAAAAACGAGTGTTAAAAACGTTTTAAGCCATTTCACATTCTTAGTTGAGCCTCCCCCAGAACAGCCAACAGTCATATTTAACCATTTTAGTTCTTTTTTCCTCCCAAGGGCCACGTCATTCTTTCATCTCAATGAAGGCCGATCGTGTCCTGAAAGTCACCTGCCCCCGGTGTTTACAGAAGACAAATGGATTCAAGCCCTGAGATAGCATAAATGAAAATCAAATCCTTCAAACCACATCCCTAGGCAGAGCTGACAGCGCTCCAACATGTGCTGGATCCCACATTTTTAACTGGAAAGAGGACGGCAGGACGCTGCATACCAGTTTCCCCAACTAGCTTTCCTTTCTCCTGAGCACCTTTGGCAAAACGTACCCCCTCCAAGCCAGAAGGGGGAACAGGCGTGAACAGCCTGGCTCAAAGCAAGCTGCAGGGTGGCTACTTATTCTGAAATGACTAAAAAAATAAAAAAAATTTAAGCTTGAATCGGGAGTCACTGTGTCCGGTACCTATAAATAGAGGCAACGTTACACCCCAAGTTCTCATGTGTAACGCTTCGCTTACAAATGTGATCTTCTCCAGCCACGTTGAGAGGGATTTGATGTCAGATTAGCTATGATTTGTGGGAGCTCTCAGACATGACCCACCCATCCCCTCATTGACTTAGCCGTTACTAATTAGTGTTTTGTGCCCAAACACCTGCATTCATCCCTCAATCTTTCACAGAGTAGCTCACACTTTGGGAGGAAAAAGTCCCTATCACAATAGCTAAAAATGGAAGCTTCCATGCCTGCTGTAATGAGAAGGCAATGCTCTCTTCCACTATTAATGGAAGATGTGATTGATTCTCAAGGCTGCAGTGATCCTCCGCAGAAGTATTCTGCCCTTAACACATCTTTCTTCACTGACTTCTCTTTTCTTATTTCTTTCAGAAACGCCTCTGTCCTTACGCCGTTTCTGCAGGGGGCTGTGAGGGTTTGCACTGCGGGGTAGACAGCTCACCTTTCCTACCACAGCCCTTCCCTCCTTAGCAAAACACGACTGTTGTACCTTCTCTAACAGGAGGGTAATGAACCCTTCCGTGCCTTTGAAAAGGGACCCTTGAAAAAGGGCTTCAGAGGGGGAGAGAGGAAGTCTGGAGAGCTCATAAGAATGTGGGTGTGAAGTAACCTGGGTAACCAGGGACCTATACAAAGAATCCACCAGTGAGTAACGGAAGTGCAGAGAGACCAATGAAAGACGTGCAGGCAGTTTCAAAGGGAGGATTCATCCCCAGGCAGGAGTTGGAGTCTCCACCTCTCCCTCTTCTCCGGCAGAGAGACCCACTTCCAAGCGAAGGGCTCTAATCTTTTCCTTTGTTCTTCCTAAATAAAATCTTTCTGTTACCCCGAAACCTGTGTAGGTCTCTTTTACTCTCTCTCCACCCCGCCTGGGCTGCTCCGGTTTTATTTCAGTTTCCATTCACTTTTGGTTTCTATTATGGCCGAGCCTCACTTGAACTTTCTAGCTCAAGCTGGGTCATTAACCCAGGTCAGCTGGATTTGGGGAACTGGGGCCCCTCAACCCCCAAGAGCCTTCAGACATCTCCTGGGATAGTTGCATCTTTGCGACTCTGAATTCCTCCCAAGGAAAGAAGATTCCTGGAGAGGGAAAAAGCTCTCCACAGGTCTCCAAGTTGAACAAATCAACGTGGGGTTTTTGAAGCTGGTTTTGACCCAGTTTCTCCCATTGAATCTTTAGAATTTGCTGCAACATGAAGTGATTTTTTTTTTCTTTTTTAATGTAAACTGTCAGCACACGGATTTCTTGTTTCTAGTAAGGAATGAATGCAAACAATCTTACAGGAGTACATTCCTCCTATATCCCGAATACCAAATCCTGATGTTTCCAATAAATGGAACTTAGGATGTACAGAAATTTGCTAGCATTGAAGTCTGTGAACCCAGAAAGTACAACAGGGCTCTGCATGACAATTTCTGAATTGTTTTCTGAAGGGGCCTGATCTGTGACAATTAGAACTCAATACCAATCTTCATCCATCTGTACTTGGCCAAGATTTCCAAGAAAGAAGATGGGTGCAGAGGGGCAGACAGCCACAGCCTCGCTGTGTGATTTGATGTTGTCACAGCAAAGAGAGGAAAGAAATCTCCTTGGCAAAGACATCTTGTTATCTGCAAATTAAGAGCCATCTTTAGAAAATCTAGTGGTGTGATACTTTTTTTACACATTTTACAGACACCAGGCACCCCCTTCACACCGAAATCACTGGGTTTTCCTGTCTGATTGTAGAAAGCAGAATGATGGTAGCTAATCACTTTGCAAACGGAGCCCTCAGAGCTCCCCAAAAATGAGTACTGATCCTTTAAGTCGGACCCCAGGGAGATCACTTTTTTTTGAAACTATGTTCTCCGTGGTGGTTCCTGTAGCTCAGTTGGTAGGGCGCCAGCCACATACACCGGGGCTGGTGGGTTTGAATCCAGCCTGCACCTGCTAAACAACAATGACCCGGGTAACAACAACAACAAACAAAGAGCCAGGCCTTGTGGTGGGCACCTGTAGTCCCAGCTACTTGGGAGGCTGAGGCAATAGAATGGCTTAAGGTTTGAGGTTGCTGTGAGCTGTGACACCACAGCACTCTGCATAGGGCAACAGCTTGAGACTCTGTCTCAAAGACAAATAAAAATAAAAATATGTTCTAGATGCATTAATAGAATTAGCCTCTTGGTTGTCTAAAACCAGAGATTTTAAACAAATGGTTCCTTGCATTGACAACTATGGTGTTCTCCAAACTCTGTAAGAGTTTTAGCTGATGAAATATTTCACTTTTGAGATTCACTGCCCCTGAAATTAAGCTCCTGAATCAGCAACCTCTTTCCCCAAAATTGAACAATGAAGGAAAGGAGAGACCATTTGAATTAAAACAAGTTAATGGTGACAGTGATGCCAAGTTTCATTCAGGGCCAACAGCAAGAGGTTAAGTACAAGACATTTGATTAATATGTTTCATGGGAAAGTTACCCCCAGTGGAAACCACATTTTCCTTACAATATGTTGAGTGAAGTGCATATTCTGTTAAAATGAACATTTTTTATTTTCAGTGATGCTGATAGAATAGGAAAGTTTCAGATTTTTATTGCAAGTAATAACAAACTAGATTTTTTTTCCCTTTTTTGAATTATGTCATAGAGTTTAGGGAATAATTCCAATTCCTTCAATGCGCTGCAAATCAATGGTAAGAAATTTAATGGGGTCAAATGGTGTTGCTCCTTTTTAAATTTGTAATGAGACATTAAAGCCAAAATCCATTTTCTTATAGGAGGTCATTCCTTACATAAACACAGTAGGTTTTGTTTTTTGTGTGTGACATCTAACTAAGCACAGGATAATTGACTATAGATGGTAACTGACAATTTTTGTGTGAGCATTACGAATTAATTTATTTACTTCTCATAACAACACTATGAGGTAGTTAGTATGATTGCCCTATTTTATAAACGAGGTAACTTAGGCTTATAAAGGGCAGTAAAAGTCTCTGACTACTGTGTATATATAATATATGCTTATTACCACATAGATAACCACATATGTACATACTGATGGAACACAAAACATGAAAAACAAATAGCCGAAGACCTATAATCTTGGTTATCTTTAGGAAATGATTCATTAGTCCATTTACAAGGTGAAACAAATTTTCCTTTTTTTTTTTCTGAGACAGTGTCTCACATTGTCACCCTCTGTAGAGTACTGTGTCATCACAGCTCATAGCAACCTCAATCTCTGGAGCTCAAGTGATCATCCTGCCTCAGCCTCCCAAGTAGGTGGGACTACAGGCACCCATCACAACCTCCAGCTAGATGTTACTATTTTTAGTAGAGATGGGGCCTTGCTCTTGCTCAGGCTGGGTCTCGACTCCTGAGTTCAAGGGAACCTCCAATCTCAGCCTCCCAGAGTGTTGGGATCACAGGCCTGGGCCACTGTACCAGGTCAAAACTTATTTCTGATCAAAGTCAGTTATGATTTAATAAATGCATAGGCTGATAAAAAATGGTATGAAAAGGAAGGAAAGTTATGTACCGCATTCAATTTTTTTAGGCCCCAAAGGGCAAGGTTGGTCGAAAGCCATTGCTTCTTCGTTTAGTGTTTGTTTGACTTAGGAAAATACATGAGTGCTATGGAACCGTCCTTCTACAGTATCAAACTATCATATTGGGATAGCTCAGAATCAGTATCTACTCCAGGCTCGGTGCTTGTGGCTCAAGCGGCTGAGGCGCCAGCCACATATGCCTGAGCTGGTGGGTCGAATCCAGCCTGGGCCTGCCAAACAACAATGACGGCTGCAACCAAAAAATAGCTGGGCGTTGTGGCAGGCGCCTGTGGTCCCAGCTACTTGGGAGGCAGAGGCAGGAGAATTGCTTGGGCCCAGGAAATGGAGGTTGCTGTGAGCTGTGATGCCACAGCACTCTACCGAGGGTGACAGCTTGAGGCTCTGTCTCCAAAAAAAAAAAAAAAAAAGTCTATTCCAATATCAGTAGGGAAAATCTAAGATATGGGTAAGGAACTTGTGACTTTGATATCACAGGTTTTAAAATGTGGGGCCCATTAAATTCCTATCAGAATTCTTTGCACCATTTTCCTAACACCTATAATACCCCCTACACATTTATCTACAATAAGACTGCACAAGTTTTTTCTTTTTTTTTAATTAAAGTGCTTTAGTGGAACTTTCATATTAATTCACAAAACTGAAATGGATTGTATTTTAAAAACAAAATATGCTATAATATTAAATCCAGCTCATTTTTTCCCACCATAAATACCAACATTTTAAAATAGTTGATAGATGAGTTTTATCGCGATGAAAGTTTGGGACTCGCTAGTCTGGAAACAAATCCCGTTTGAGCCAAGTTTAGAGTCTGCCTCATTCAAAATTTCACACTTGAAACGTTTCTCTGAAATTGTTGATGACTTTCATTCCGTTAGGTGTCAAACCCTCTGGGTTTTATTTTCCAAATAGCTTATGGATGTTGACAATCCCCAGAGTCCGCGTGCCAGTGGCTGAGATGAGACTTAACAGCTCTCTGGCATCTGCCTTGTTTAACATCTGTTTCAGTATTAAGGGACGATCTTTTCAGCTTCCCCTTAATTCTTACGCATCAATATAATCACATAATCATGTTGTTTCCCGATGTAAAAAGATGAAGAAAAGCCACCAACGTGGAAAGTTGAAACCCTTGCTCCCAGAATGTCTATTCATTTGATTGTACCCATGACTAACAGGCTTGTTAAATTAATTGTACTGCATGAATCCACGTTGCATAATTCTCCAAAATGCTCAGGAGAATTTATACGTGTGGACACAGAAACACATCTAAGGTATATCAAGAAAAAAACAAGGCGAATTGCTAAGATTATGTATCACATGATTTCATTTTCTTTAAAAAATGTAGTCTGGGGTGGCGCCTGTGGCTCAGTGAGTAGGGCGCCGGCTCCATATGCTGAGGGTGGCGGGTTCAAACCCAGCCCCGGCCAAACTGCAACAAAAAAAAAAAAAATAGCCGGGTGCTGTGGCGGGCACCTGTAGTCCCAGCTACTCGGGAGGCTGAGGCAAGAGAATCGCTTCAGCCCAGGAGCTGGAGGTTGCTTTGAGCTGTGTGATGCCATGGCACTCTACCGAGGGCCATAAAGTGAGACTCTGTCTCTACAAAAAAAAAAAAAAAAAATGTAGTCTGGAAGGGAAACAATCAATGAGGAGTGATTATCTCCAGGGTAGGTGGTTACAGGGAGTTTTCACACTTTGAGAAAGTTTTTACTATCTGCTTCTGTTTTCTTCTCTGTTCTGTGTTTATGTTTCCTGTAGGTTTCCTTCTTCAGCAATCACAGTCACAGACACACACAAAGACAGCCAGAGAGATGCAAAACCAAATTTGTTAGCAAGACTTCAAAGGCCATCGTGTGTAGGCCTGACTGGCCATCTGTACGCAGGCCTGGCTCATGGTGTTTAGCTGGCAAAGTGGCTACATTTTTTGTTAAGTACTTCTAAAATATGCCATGCATTTCAACACCAGGCCAGACAATGAAGTTCAAGAGCTCATGCTAGGCAAAGGGCTTTAAGACCTCTTTGCTGACAATCCCTCCGGTCACCATCGAGATATTGCGTTTGGGAAGCGGTGCAACCAGGCCAGCATGTAGTTGACCCTTCAAAGCACCTCTTCTAGGATTCGTTTGAAAACATGATTGTCTGACCTTGTATGATGACAGCTCTGATAGCCATCCAGAAAAAAAAAAAAAAAAAGAGTTCCAAAATCGCTTCAAAGGGTAGGACTAGGCGCTGGCTTGGGTGCTTGAAGGTGGCTGTAGTGATATTCAGCAATGAGGTGGGCAGTACATTTTCTAGTTTGTGGACTTGATTGTCAGGTCTCGTTATCTGTTGTATCTATTTTCCTTTTTATATGCTGTGTTTTACATCTAGGATGCCCTCTGCGGGGCTGCCTGTAGCCCAGAAATTTCCTTGCAAATATTGCCAAAGCTCGCATTCTTCTGGAGGACAGGGCGTGGCAGCCAGCTGTGCTCTTGGCTTCAGGGACACAAAACCACCTGCAGGCTGGGCGGAGTCAGGCAGTGTCGTTAGCTACGCTGGCTCCTTCAAGTGTTTTCTTCTGATTATATCCGTTCTCTCTGCACAGTAAATGGCTTTCAATGAACTTCCACTTCACAGGTAGGCTGTTTGCCTGAAGATTGGCATCATGGTCAGTAGCTGAATTGGAGTCAGAGCCTGACTCTCTTTTTTTTTTTTTTGTAGAGACAGAGTCTCACTGTACCGCCCTTGGATAGAGGGCCGTGGCGTCACACGGCTCACAGCAACCTCTAACTCTTGGGCTCACGCGATTCTCTTGCCTCAGCCTCCCGAGTAGCTGGGACTACAGGCGCCCGCCACAACGCCTGGCTATTTTTTTGTTGCAGTTCGGCCGGGGCTGGGTTTGAACCCGCCACCCTCGGCATATGGGGCCGGCGCCCTACTCACTGAGCCACAGGCGCCGCCCAGAGCCTGACTCTCTTACTTTGGAATTTTTGTAAAACCTTCAGCACATTACTTTCTTCATGTGTAAATGCCTGTCTAAAACAATGCAAAATAAAACAGCATTTTTGCCTGGAGTATGTTAAAAGATCACCACGACACTGCTTTCCTGAGCACCAGGACGAAGCCTATTTATTTTTGCTTCACCTGCACCTAATAAGTAAATATATATGCCCTTAGAATATGTGAAATGGAACCAAAAGGAAAAATTGACAGTCTAATTTGACTCTAATATTATTCAGACAGGGGAAGATTGTGTGTTTTCTGGCTGTTAGTGATGAATGAATTACATTCCTGTGATTTGTGAATAATTTTGCATATGCAGGGTTTGGGTTTGTGTGTTCAGAGTGTTTATTCATTGTTTATTGTGTTTAAAGTCTAAAAACAAAATAAAGAACTTATCACTGCTGTAAAACTTACAGAAATAAATGCTTATTCAACTGACATGTATGGACTTTCCATGAACACCCCAGCAGTGAGCTAAAAGTAGGAAACCACTGTATTTATTACGTGAATTTCCATACTATCTTAAAAATTTATAGAAAACATGCAGGATGTTTTGCATTTGTAAGCAGTTTACTTTTCATAAGAATACGTGAAAGCTTATTTGAACTGAAAGTAATATTTTCATCATCAAAGTATACATTTAAAATATATGAGATTCAGGCGATACATTGATGCTATTCAGGGCCCTGTAAAATGTACGTAAGAAAAAACCATGACCTCACACTATATTTGATGAACTAGAATTTGTAATAGACGAATTAAATGTTAGATTAAAATAACATACATTTAGGGCGGCGCCTGTGGCTCAAGGAGTAGGGCGCCAGTCCCACATGCCAGAGGTGGTGGGTTCAAACCCAGCCCCGGCCAAAAAACCACACAAAAAAACCCAAAAAAACAACAACATACATTTACTAGATGAATTAGAACGTAGATGAAAGGTAAATGCCCCGAGTAACAAAATAAATGTAACAACATTTAAAATAGCTAAAAGCTCAATGGAATATTTGGTGTTGATAATTGAAATGTTACTGAAAAAGAAAGACAATATTTCAGGGACTCAGTGAGGGAAAATTATGTGTATATTATGCCTGTGTTACACACTGAAATTGTCCTGTTGGTTTAAACCTTTGACCATATTTTCTGCTCCATTAAGTTGTCAATTATTTTATTTTACGCTCATAATTACTCGAACATTAGGGTTTTGTTTTTGGATAGAGGCTGGGTTTGAACCCCGCAATCCAGTATATGGGGCCAGCACTCTACTCCTTTGAGCCACAGGCACTGCCCAAGATTAGGGTTTTTTAAAAAGTATTTGCCATCTTTCTTTCTGAGAATATCCTGCTCATGACTCCAATTTTCCTGTTATTCAAAACCACAATTGTAAAGTTGGGGTGCCTTTCCTAAGCCTGATTTCTGTAACTTTTTATACATACAGGACCAGCTGTGGGTTGCTTTTGATATTGCTTGCTGGTTGATTTTGACACTGTATCTTAAAAATAGGGCGGCGCCTGTGGCTCAAGGAGTAGGGTGCCGGTCCCATATGCTGGAGGTGGCGGGTTCAAACCCAGACCGGGCCAAAAACCACAAAAAAAAAAAAAAAAAAAAAAAAAAAACAAAGGAAATTTCCACAGGTGCTGGATATGAGGCCACTGCAATTGTTTTCACTAAACAGGAGGCCCTTTAGATTAGTGAGCAGTTACAGAATTCCCCTGTATCTCTTAAGTGTATTGTTATAATGGTCATTGTTTTGTCATTTCTGATAATTATGTACCAGTGGTGTCTGGAAGTCTACACTGAGAAATTTAAGTGGCTGGAGCTACGATTTCTCTCTGGGAATTAATATGCAAAAAATTGCAATGGCTCACACAGGAGAGCAGGTAAAAATCAAACTCTTCTACGTTTTTAAAACTACATTTCTTTTTGGAGACAAGTCTCATCTGTCGCCCTGGCTAAAGTGCTGTGGCATCATCATAGCTCACAGCAACCTCAAACTTCTGGGCTCAAGTGATCTCCTGCCTCAGACTCCCGAGTAGCTGGGACTACAGGTGTCTGCCACTACACCAGCTCATTTCTCTATTTTTACTAGAGGGGTCTCACTCTTGGTCAGGCAGGTCACAAACTCCTGAGCTCAGGCAAACTACCCACCTCAGCTTCCCAGAGTGCTGGGATTGCAGGTGTGAGCCTCTACACCCAGCATGATCTTTTAATAATAAACTTAGTCCAGCCAAGTTGGTATTTCCTGGGTGTGACTGTGTAGAAGGTCATTATGTGTAACAGCATCACCCAAAGTGTGTCAGTTGTAACTAAGTTATTAAAATTAGTTTGATGGAGACATATCTTCTTTTTTTTTTTTTTTGGTAGCTGAGTTACATACATTTCCAGGAATCCGAGGACAGGAGATAGCTGATTGAAACCCACATTTCTTTCCCCTCTAAATATCAGACTTGTCCAAGTATGCCCTCTCTTCATAAATGGGAGAGTTAATGGAAGGATCTTCTCTCTATGTCATTGGCCCAGAGGATGATGAATGTGAAAGACTTTCGTACATGATTAAAAAGCACCCCCGTCTCCCCCCCAAAATGTGAGCTGTTGTTACCAACATGTACAGGCAAATATCAAGTAAGGGCTTCAGAATAACAGTCATTAAGGGAAAAAGCCAATAATAAGGTGTGTTTTTCATGACCTTTGGTCCAAGACACAGTATCAATATCACAATAAATGAAGGACTGATATCTAGGTCACTACAAAAGTTTTGGGACAGATCGCGTTGTGATCCACAGAACACAGTGGACGGCACCCTTTCTGAGTCACCCAGGCCAAAGTTTCAATTTGCTCAGCTTATCCATGTTGCTGGGAGGGCTTCATTTGTTTCCATCCACACCGATTTTACATTTCTTGATTTTTGTGTATCTCAGAGCTTTGCTAATGACTCACACGATTTATTCAAAGTGCTTTCATATACAAGAAAACCTCATCACACAAGACCATGTCTGGGGATCCCTTCTAGTCAAATGATTTCAAAGGACAGCAGGGACTCCCTTCATTATCACCATGATACCCTCAAGGTTGACAAACTTGAGATAGACAAGGTCAGAAAGGGTTAAAAATAGACATCCAAACCTCTTTGTGGTGTTTCCATCTCTTAGCGACGCCAGGTTGCCACATTGAAAATGAACCAGAGAGACAGACAGAGGTTACGGAGTTCCTCAGAATGCAGGTGTTTTTATTTATTTATTTTTTTAATTTCCTGAATAGACATTTATTAAGGGCCTTTCTGCCTCCTGCATGGGGTTTGCTGGGAGCGGGTTGCAAGGGTTCTCTCCCTGTCCTCATGGTGCTGGGAGCCTGGCAGGGCTGGGCCATCTTAGGACATATCCGAGCAATCTTGAGGTGTCACTAAGTATGGAAATGCACAGACTCCAGCCCCCACTTCTGAGTCAGGCTCTCTGGGGGTACAATAGATCCCGGAGGAGGCACTAAAAACCAAAAGGAATTTAATGTATATTCGTGATTTGAGCAGCACTGCTGTGGGCAAGCGTTTTTGGAAGCTGTACCTATCAAGGGTTGATATTTTAAGAATAAGCTCAAGCTAATATTTCCTAGGTTCAAATGTGTAGGGCGTCATTACACACAAGGGGAAGGGTCTCCTTTTAGACAGGTGGTCCCAGAGTTGGTACATCAAAGTCGCCTAATGTCATTGGTGAGAATCACAGATCCCGGGTTAAGAAAAAAGCATGGAACCCTCTTTGCTGTCTTCTCTTTTTATGACCAACCCCATTACTGCTCTTTGTAAAACAACAGAAGGAAACGGGAAATGTTTTCTCCTGGCCGAAATAAAAATCCCCCAAACCGAATGTGTGTGTGTGTGTCTCTCTCTCTCTCTGTCTCTCTCTCTCTCTCTTTCTCTCCTTCATCTCCCAGAAATTGTGAAATCAAATTTGTGCTGTAAGGGCATGAAGGTCTCCGGTCTCCAAATATCCGCTTGCCTGGACTACGCTTATTATTTAAAGATCATGCTGGGCGTGGTGGCTCATACCTTTTGCCTCCCAGTGACAAATGTAACTTGTTTTATTTTTGGAAAAGAAGAAAAGTAAAAAGAGGGAGAATGAGTTCCCATGTTTTTACTGCTGACGGATGAGCATAGTTCACAGTAATCTCTAGTTTCAGACATTTAAAAAGAGGATATGAAATATATCCACAAAGAAGTGGTACATGTTACAGAGAATGGCTATGCGGATTATCAGGATCTGATCGTTCCATTATAGATCAGGCACCCTGTACGTTATACACAAACAAAGGACAGTGGACTTTACATGGTCCCAGATACATGAAATATATCCACAAAGAAGTGGTACATGTTACAGACAATGGCTATGCGGATTATCAGGGTCTGATCATTCCATTATATATCAGGCACTCTGTACGTTATACACAAACAAAGGACAGTGCACTTTACATGGTCCCGGATACACTGTCACTGTTTACTATATGTGCCCAAGCATACGATTTCTCAATTAATAACCCCCATGCCTCAAACTGGCTTTCAATGAAGTAAAACTAATATTTAAAACATATTAACATATCCCTTTGTTTCTGTTTATCTGTCTGTAATAAGTTGGCCCCTTTAAACAAGTTTAAAAGTTGGCTCGGCACCTGTAGCACAGTGGTTATGGCACCAGCCACATACACCAAGGCTGGTGGCTCCGAAACTGGCCAGGGCCAGCTAAACAACAATGACAACTGCATCCAAAATAGCTGGGTATTGTGGCCCAGGTGCCTGTAGTTCTGGTTACTTGGGAGGGTGAGGTAGGAGAATTGCTTAAGCCCAAGAGTTGGAGGTTGCTGTGAGCTGTGATGCCATAGCACTCTACTGAGGGTAACATAGTGAGATTCTGTCTCCAAAAAAAAAAAAGAACAAGTTTAAAAGCACAATTCAAGACTTTAAGGACCAAAACCATACCCCCTTGACCATTCCCATAATTGACCTTGTTGGCTTGGAGAAATAGACATTTCTCCAAGTAAGAGCAAATATTCATAAGGGTGTATGACTTCTTAAGACCCTTAAAACCATGTTAGGGTGGGGCAGTGCCTGTGGCTCAAGGAGTAGGGCGTCAGCACCATATACTGGAAGCGGTGGATTCAAACCCAGCTCCAGCCAAAAACTGCCCAAAATAAATAAATAAATAAATAAAAATGCTACGGTGCTTACATCAGTACAGCTCCTGCAACCTGTGTTCACCTTAATTAAAACTGCAGACAGAAGCAAATGATGAAGAGAAAAGAAAGAATTTTGTCTAATTATCCGAGATTAATTTGCATATCTACTAAAATTCCCTACCCTGGGCGGCACCTGTGGCTCAGTGAGTAAGGCGCCGGCTCCATATACTGAGGGTGGTGGGTTCAAACCCGACCTCAGCCAAACTGCAACAAAAAAATAGCCAGGCTTTGTGGCGGGTGCCTGTGGTCCCAGCTATTCGGGAGGCTGAGGCAAAAGAATCACCTAAGCCCAAGAGCTGGAGGTTGCTATGAGCTGTGATGTCACGGCACTCTACCGAGGGTGACACAATGAGACTCTGTCTCTACAAAAAATAATAATAATAATAAAATAAAAAATAAAATCCCCTACCCCGGTGAGGCTTCTGGTCAGCTAAGATAGATCTCTGTCTATAGCAAATTGCCTAGTGTGGAATTATGGCTAATTTTCAACAGGAAGCCTTTGAAACTCAGCATAATGTTCAGCTTCAAAGCCAGATCCCATTACGTTCAATACATTTTTTTTTTCTTTTGTAATGAAATGCTGTAATGTTATACTTCTGATTGCTTTCGGGGAAAATCACAAAAAGAAAAGAAAAATTCTCTAATTGACCACCATATTTAAACAGAAACTTCACAAAGCACCCAATATCTTTATGCAGTAGGCCTTATAATTTATAAAGCTTTTCCACACATGACCTCATAGCTGTGTTCCTGAAACCGAGGTTGTTTTCAGTAACAAATATTTCTAGCGTCCTGGCTTACGTCCACGGCCAAACAGGCATATTATTTTAAAAGCATTGTGTAACACCAAACAGTTGTTTAATAACAGATTTTGCTTCAAGTGGTCATCCGGTATTTCTCTCCTCTCCTGGCCCCAAATGTCACACCTCTTAAACTGGGTTGAAAGATTTTCTGTCCACACTAACTACTGAAGATCTTTTAACAAATATTTATACAGTTCTTAATTGGCTGTTTGGGGGTTAGCGTGTAGGTCTATGTGTTTATAAAATATATAAAGCAATTTTCCTGATACATTCATCTAAACAGATGGCAAATAAACACATTGGACTCTATTTTATAATAAAGTTTTCTGTTTTCTTACATCATTCATTTCTTACCAAAAAAAAAAAAATCAATAAATTTTCCTTTCAAGTAGAAAAAATGCATTACGCATAAAAGAAAATAACAGTTTGTCAACCTTACCCCCCGCCCCCCAAATTTTATGTTTGAGCCCTGGCTCCCAAAGTGGGACTCTGAAATTAATACAAAGTTGCTGGTCAGGGAACTGTGATTTAGCAGCCATGGTGCTAACTGCAACCAAAAAATAGCCGGGCGTTGTGGCGGACGCCTATAGTCCCAGCTGCTCAGGAGGCTGAGGCAGGAGAATCACGTAAGCCCAAGAGTTAGAGGTTGCTGTGAGCTGTGTGAGGCCATGGCACTCTGCTGAAGGCAGTAAAGTGAGACTCTGTCTCTACAAAAAAAAAAAAAGAATGCTTCCTAATTAGGTCTTGTTTTTCTTCCTCCTGTATGTTTAGCAAACTAGTGTTTATGTCACAGGTTTCATTAGATACAGGACGCCATTTGTTGGGAAAAAAGACTCCTAGGAAATTCTCTTATTTCATAACGAATCTCATATGAAGTTATATCTCGCCTAGTACTGTCACCTTCTGTTACCTAAAGAGTAATTGATGATAGCATTGATAGTGATCAATAATACTGATTGATAATCCCACTACTTATAAAAAGATATACCAACTAAGACTTTTGATGGGTATTTTGCAAACCCTTGGAGATCCATTCTTGCCATTTCCTACTGAATTTGAAATTCTACAAAAAAAGAATTTCCTGATATTATTGTTCTGTCTGCATTTGTTAGCTAGAATTCTACTTTTCAGAAATTAATACACTAATGATTCTAATAGGCAGTCTGTATATTGAAAGTAGGGGTAGGAGGAAGTGTGATTCTGTCATTTATCCATATTCAGATAAATGTGATTATGCCCTAGGAATATGACCAATGAGTGCCTGAATCGTTAGATGTTTATAGTTTTCAATGCAGTAACATGTTGTTCTCACAAACAATGCAATTGTCCCACTGTGATCTTCCCGTTAACTTTTGGATCCTTATTTTACACACACACACACACACACACACAGACATGTCCGTGTGTGTACGCACAACCAACTCATTAAAAATAGTTGTTAAAAGACCTTCTTGATGTTCTTTGAGAATGTAAATTTATAGCCAGGAAGATACATTGTTTCTGCAATCAATTACAAAATTATCAAGATGATACATAAAGGATAAAAGATTATATGGGACAGAAAGAAGATACCGTAGGAAAGGGAATCCAGACAGACAGTTCACAGCTACTATGTTTTATGTCCCTAGAATAGTTGCAGAGAGAAACAAAAATGCCCGCACAAAACGGCTCTTAAATCCCGGCAGCCAAATTTGATCTGCTGTACTTCTGGTAACATCTCCAGAAAAGTACCAGAGCAACCTGTCTGTCAACAAACTTGAAGAGAAATCGTTAGGTGTGATGTCTGGAGCTGAGCCCACAGCAAATATTTCTGCACTGTAGGTTTTTCTAAGAGATGGTTGGCATAGCCGAGTCAACACCATTCTTGCTGACCTCCTCGTAAAAGTTCCAGGGGAGGCATGAGTCCAGGTCAAGGACAATGTACATTCATTTGCGCAGCACTGAGGCCAATCCTTTAAAAAATGGACTGCTCCCGGTATGAGTCTGTGCCACCTCCAAGGAGACGGCTGTCACCAATCATGGGTATTCTAGTCAATATATCTGAAAGACTTACACAGAGTTCTCTTTCAATTTTCTGCAAGTTCGACTTGTCATTTCTTACACGCAGATATCTCAGCTGTCACCTACAACTCAGCATGCTCCATATTTATTTTTTTCTTTTGGAGACAGAGTCTCACTCTGTGCCCTAGGTGGAGCGCCATGGTGTTATCGGAGCTCACAACAACCTCAACTCCTGGGCTCAAGGGATCCCTCTTGCCTCAGCCTCTCATGTAGCCAGGAGTACAGGCACCTGCCACAACACTTAGTTTTTTTCGTTTGCAGTACAGACCAGATCTTGCTTTTGTTCAGGCTGGTCTTGACCTCTGCAGCTCAGGTGATCCACCTGCTTCGGCCTCCCAGAGTGCTGGTGAGATTATAGGCGTGAGCCACCACACACAGCCAGCATGCTCTCTATTGAACTAAACATTTTTATATCCTTCAAAATAGTTTTCTTTTTTTTTTTGCAGTTTTTGGTCAGGCTGGGTTTGAACCTGCCACCTCCGGTATATCAGGGTGGCGCCCTACTCCTTGAGCCACAGGCGCCACCCCAAACTTGTTTTCTTTACTCCTTCTTGTATTGACATATCACTATGAGGTACACAACTACACAGGTGAGAACATTTGAATTCATATCTTTGTCAGGGCTTCTCCTCCCAGAATCCCAGTATTTGGTTAACGTTTGGGGTACGTTGATTTTTACCCTATAAATTGTCACAATCATCATCTCTTTCTACCATTTCCATGCCCATCTGCATATCCAGGGCAAAGATCTTTATTTTTGTTAAAAAACTGCCTGACAACTCCCTCTGGGTCTAAACTTTTCAGAATACCCACGATTTCTTCCCCGTCCTTATGCCAAATCTCGCTTAAAATTTATTTTGCTCAGAAAGCTTTACTGGTGGTGTTATACAAATAAGATAAAAAATCCTAGACTTGTCTCTAAAAGCCATACACACAACTCTTTTTTTTTTATCTAACATTTGTTTAATACTCTTTCTTTCCTCAATCAGTTTAGTCGTATAAACTATGTTCAGATATTTATACTATGTCTATTTCACACTTTCATCGCAAAGGTGCTAGACAAATGAATAAACGTCCTCTTCCTGGGTGACAGGTGGCCTCGGAAAAGACATCTCTCTTCCAAGTAATCGTGTGTCTAGTGCAGGGATGATTTGAGCATGAAGCCTTTTCCCAGGGAGGGGAGGGAGCTTTAGAATATGATAGAGGCGTTTGCATTTTATAATGGTGTATTAATAATTTACAGTTTTTTTGCTAGAGTCATTTATCTTTCAATAGGCAACAATAGAGGTTTTGACATGTTATTTATTAATAGTACAGTCATAACTTGTTTACCAAGAATGTGTAGCTGGCTTTCCATGGCGATGGGATCCATGTGAAAACAAAGTTCCCAAGCCTCAGCAAACCCCCCTCCCTATCTGCCCTAGGCGGTGAGACGGCACTCAGAGATCTGTACTGATGTTGAACTGAGAATCCTCTTTCAAGTGACATCACCTTAGCCCTGTCATAAAGTTACAGAAAACTCCTTTTTCATTCCACTGATTAATACGCCAAGAGGAAAATACAATCTCGATATTTGCGAAGCTTTGTTTAAAATAGACAAGCTTGTCCGTTTTGAAAGAAATTCTGCATAAGACGTTTTACGAAACTAGTAAATATGAATCTTGGTTTAATACAGACCTTGCTACATGCTATAATATTTTATAACATATAAAATATATCTATTTCACATTTTATGTTTATATATAAAATTTTATAAGATATAAAATATAATCAATGTTGCAGATATATATATATAAAAACACCTTAAGTTGTAGGGATATGTATATCTATATCTCCTTCAAATTTATATATATGTGTGTGTGTGTGATTTATATATCGAATATATACTTACAATGCATATATACACATGTATGTGTATATATTATATATATATATTCCTACAACATCAGGAGTACTTAAATATATATATATATATATATATACAACATTGATCTTCGAAAAAGATTTCATTTAAGCTGATATGCATCAGCAAGAAATTGTTTTGTAATGTAGGGAAAATAAATATCTTTTCTTCCCATCTTACGGTCATGGATGAGACCCCCATAACAAAAGGTAGTTTAATAAGAGGAAAGAATACACATTTATTTACAAAGAAGGCTGGGTGCAGTGGCTCACACCTGTAATACTAACACTCTAGGAGGCCAAGGCAGGTGGATTGCCCTGGGCTCAGAAGTTGGAGAACAGCCTCAGCCAGAGCTCGACCTTGTCTTTACAAAAAGAAGCCGGGCATTGTGGTGGGCACCTGAAGTCCCAGCTACTTGGGAGGCTGAGGCAAGAGAATCACTGGAGCCCAAGAGTTGGAGGTTGCTGTGAGCTGTGAGCTGTGATGCCACAGCACTCTATCAAGGGCCAGAAAGTGAGACTCTGTCTCAATAAAAATATATAAATAAATGAATAAATATTTACAAAGAAGTTTTGAGTAGCTTAGGAACCTTCACAAGCAATGAAGGTAAAATAGGTAAACTTGTGCATTTTTATGCTTATGTTTGGTTGATGAAGAGTGGATATTCTTGGTCAAGAGAACCAATGTTGGGCATGAAGTCAGGTGACCTTAGCCAGGCCAGGGTGTTCAGATTCTCCTGGGAGTCAGGTGTCTTCAGAGATAAGGATGCCCCTTTCCTCCAGGTGTGGGAAGGGCACCTCTCATGTGAGGGCCTTACCTCGTGCTTCCAGGGAGAAGGGGAGGAGGAAGGTGGGAGAGGCCTCCCTGCTCCCTTCCTCAAGAGCTGAAGTGCCATATTTTGGGATATTACGTCCCCCGATGAACACTCATTAAGCAAGCTTGTCTCTGTAGCATAGGTGGAGAGAAATGAATTCTTAGTTCAAAATACTGCAGATAGACAGTTTATGAGAGAGTCACCAGAAGTTAGCCAACAGGTGTCAATCGAGCCTTCTGGTGACGTCAGAGAAGTCTATGTAGTTCCACTCAAACGGTGACGGGGAGCCAGCAAGGATTTCACTGAGGAGCAGGCAAACACACAAATTCTCATATTTCTATTCTCCCCAACTACAGAATCTGAAGTAGGGAACATGGTGCTGGGAATGTGTGTTTCTGCAACAAAGCTGCCTGGGGTTCTGATAAGCATAAAAGCATAGCTAACATCCAGGCAGCCTGTACTGAGCGGAGGAAACACCATAACCCAGGGTGATCGGTTCACAAGAATATATTTCTAAGATACTTCAAAAACCAATTTATTCTGCACAAGTATCTCTAGACTTGCAAATAAATATGACTATTTATATTCTGTGCAGCTCAAGGAAACAGGGGACTCCCTCCTCCCTAGGATTCCTGCAATAAACAAATCTGACATGGATAGAAGGTCTCTAGGAATGAAAGAGTAATTATTCACCAATCTAGGAAGAATGGTTTTATCTCAATGGCAGGATAAAAGAAATTGGCTCCCAAATATATTCATGCCCTTTCAAATTACTGTCCATCCTCCTTCACTATTGCCGTGTTTCCTAATGCATTCCGGTGTTCCCGATCCTATGGTTTTATCCCTGTCTGTTTGCCAAATTTCTTTAAATATCTAGGTCAACTACCATGTATCATGAAAGGCTGTCATTGCAACCAGTATCCATCACTCAAACCATACTCAGGGATTATATGTTGTCTATTCTAACACACCAAGAGTAAGTAATGTAATTCCATTACAAATTAGTAGATGGATATAGTTATATCCTTGTGGGGGGAGAGATAAGTCAAGTTTGCTCTTTGTAGCTCATCACAAGTCTTTGGTTAAACATCCACATGGCAGTCAAAAATACATCCAGGGATTCTAATACACACACCTTTCACTCCCTAGTTGTTTTTTCTTTATGAATCGTTTAATAATTTGGGGTCTTGACTCATAGCAATGATATATGATGACAAAAGAATGATTAGACATTCAGAACCCCAGCACTGAGAAATTGCCCCTGGAACATTTGGGACTCCTTTCAGAGACACATCAAAGCCCTTTGGAAAGTTCTAGACAAGTGATGAAATAGGGCCAGGCATGCTGGCTCACGCCTGTAATCCCAGCACTCTGGGAGGCCAAGGTGTGTGGGTTGCGTGAGCTCAGGAGTTCAAGACCAGCCTGAGCAAGAATGAAACCCCGTCTCTACTAAAAATAGAAAAACTAGCCAGGTGTGGGGGGAGGTACCTGTAGTCCCCGCTATATGCGAAGCTGAGACAGGGGGATCACTTGAGCCCAAGAGTTTGAGGTTGCTGTGAGCTAGGATGGCACCAGGGCACTGTGCCTACAGGAACAGAGTCTCAAAACCAAAAAAAAAAAAAAAAGTGATGCACTAATAAGAATTTAAATGGCATTCTCTGGGTGATTTTTTTAACTGAGATATTATCAACTCCCTACAACTGCTGAGGTCTGTAGAGATGAAATGAGAGGGTGGCACCTGTGGCTCAAAGGGGTAGGGCACTGGCCCCATATACCGGACGTGGTGGGTTCAAACCCAGCCCTGATCAAAAACTATAAAAAAGAAGAAAAAAGAAATGAAATGAGGTACCCAAGATTCAAACACGCCACCTTCTCCATCCACTGTATTCAAAGTGGGGAAGCAGATGGGGGCACAGATTTTTTTGGAAGGTGTAGAACTATACACGATGTAGGATAAAAAGTAATACTAACACAAAGAAGGCATTTTTACTTCTTTTGAGATGGAAAATAGAACAAGAAGAATGTTTGCTGCCCCCAAATTTGACTTTGAGAAGCTACAGGAGCTTAAGGAAAGACAGATTGCCTGAGACAACATCCATGTAACATAATGAAGTTAGCAAAGGCACACCAACTCTCAGACTGTGCTTGGGATGATAAAACTGTCCCAACACTTACACAGTTTCCAGCACTAGGATGCATATCTAACTATGCAATCTAAATATGCAAATGAAATTAGGCCAGTACCTTTATCTAGGTAGAGAAATTTGTGGGTTTTACTCAATAAGAGAGATGCAGAGAAATGTAACAGGTACACCCTCTACAAAAGCGTGATTCCACTTTCCAGTTTCAGAAAGTACTAAACACGTTGCGGTGTCCCTGTAGGGCAAGATTCTATTTACCCCTGAACGGAAAGACTACAGCTCCAAGAGGGAGTCTCAGGAACGTACCACTCAGTGAAAAGTGCCAGTTGAAGTACAATAAATAATGATTATATTTATAAAAAGACTGAAACCAGACCACAGAATACAGTCTTGGGGATTAAGCTGAGAGTGACATTTTTGTAGAAATCAACTATTAGTAAAAGAAGGAGTTAATAAATGAGATTCGGTAAGGTTGTTGCCCTTAGGGTAGGTTCAAAGGAATATAATTTATAAAAGGAACAGGGAGGGATCAAGAAATTTTCATCGTGTTCTAATTTTAATTCAGGTTCTGTACAGAAAAATGTTCATTTAATTATTCATGTCCACATATGAAACATTCTCTAATAAGAAGGAAATGGAAAGAAAAGATTAAAATTCTTTCAGAAAATTGGAACCAGCATGGCGCAAAGCAGCTACAGATATCAAAAAGATACATCCTTTCAGTAATTTTAGGTCAACGCCAGCAGATTAACAACCTGCAGTCACTGACCTGAGATTTGCTAATTCTAAAAACGTGGATGAATTTGAGTTTGTGGTCTGGTCACAGATAAGCATTGAAATAATTGTTTTTTTCTGGAATGAAGAAAATTATATGAGTCCTAATTCTTCCCAGTCTCGGGCTAAATGAGATCTTTCATTAACTAGAACAAATTAATCTAAATAATTAAGTCTCCATTAATATTTATAAAGGCGTTTGTGGAACCAGTTTTTTTTTTTTTTTTTTTTTTTAATAGCTAATGGTCTATTGTTCTCAGTTGCCGAGTCTGGAGAAATCATGACTTGCTATAAATTTTACTTGTGGTTTTCAGATACCACTGAACATCTCAGCGGTGTTTTGCAAGAAAGTCCAGAGCTTTCTCTCCTGAGGGTTCTCACGTATTATCTATGTTACTAAAGCTGGTATAAAGAACTTACTCCAATTGCAAATACAGCTAAAAGATTGAGCTTCCAAAGGAATTCCCCTGTGTGTGCAAAACTCTTTTAACGGAAGAGCGTGTTTATTATTATTTTAACAGAGTCAAAGCTCGTTTCAGAAAGAGAACTGCCTTCCAGAGAATTCTTTGTTAAATATGAGTGGCAGAAGGGAAAACACCAAAGTAAAAAAAAGAGATTTTAAATATGTTCGAGCAACACCACCAGGTTTGGTGAGTTGAAGGACAAACGATTTTGAAGAAAAAGAAAACCCGGTGTTGGGATAACTGAAAAGACTCCAGGAGATGTTCAATTTAGATTTGTTTTCCCATCCCTGTGATGAAATGGTCCATGTAATAAACACCACACACACACACACACACACACACACACACACATTGGCACCCGTTGAGTAAGTTAAAGAATCCTGTCGGCGGCTTGGTGCCTGTAGCTCAGCAGCTAGGGCAGCAGCCACACACACAGGGGCTGATGGGGTCAAACCCGGCCCAGGACAGCTAAACAACAATGACAACTACAACAAGAGCATTGTGGCCGGTGCCTGTCGTCACAACTACTTGGGAGGCTGAGGCAAGAGAATCGCTTAAGCTCAAGAGGCTGAGGTTGCTGTGAGCTGTGACCCCACAGCACTCCACTGAGGGTGACATAGTGAAACTCTGTCTCAAAAAAAAAAAAACAATGTTGGTTATCAGAGGTGGATAGCATACCATCTATAAATGAAAGTGGAGAAATGAACAATATTCACTAGCGCTCTCCAACCATCCTTGTCGAAACTTGGCAGGGATATCTGGGGAGGGCTTTGGAATGTCACAGGGAGTGAAGTTCAGATTTATGCCCATGATATTTGTCATCTCTATCCGCTGTGAGATTGTTAGGTCCAGAGAGACCAGCATGGGTGACTCTTGCAAATATCTCGAACCCTTGAAAGCTCCCTGGTACAGATAAGTCACAGTTGTACATGTGGGTTTTCAGGGGCTGGGAAGCCGACGGTGATCTCTTGATAATGTGATTGTGTAACTGGAGATATCAGGGTGCAGTCACATACAGAGACCAAGGGTGAACTTTGCAAATCCTTGTTCTCCAGTTCTTGTCTTTTTTCCAAAAATATGTCAGGAGTTTTTTCTTTTCTTTTTTTTTTATTATTTTATTATTTAGGGAGTTTTTTCATCTTGGCAGTGTCTGCAATGTGGCTGCGCAGCTGCAAACCCCAAGTCCACTCTTGAGGACTGAGACAGGCTTATCCTGGAGATCAGGACAGCGACAGACAGTTTTAAGGTCAGGTCTGTGGCTGGGCAGGCTCAGAGTCTGGGTTCCAATTCGAGTTCACATTTGCGGTTTTTGACTGGGGCCGGGTTTGAACCCACCACCTCCGGCATATGGGCCTGGTGCCCTACTCCTTTGAGCCACAGGTGCCGCCCGAGTGAAAATACATTTTGAGCCTATGGATGGATCCCAGTCTGGGCTGCTCTTTTGCAGTTCAAGGATCAAGAAGTGAAGGACAGAGGCAAAGAGTTGAAAAGCAGGGACCTGGGGTGTGGATGGGTTTCAGATTTCAGGACAAGATGGGATTCAGGTGAGATTCAGGCTCAGGTCCCAGGAAGGTGAGATCTGTCATTAGATGTCACGTTACAGTGGAGTGGCCTTGACCCCTGTGGACAGATGCCTTTTAAATTCAGTAATTTAGCCAATTTACCCGATGGAATACAGATGCCTTGATCTCTTGGTAGTTAAGAATGCAAATTAATGGGATCCCAAGATAAGCCCATTTGGAGCTGCAGATATTTGGGTGTGTGTTGTGTGTGTGTACATTTCACTGTTGATCTTAAAGCTTAGTTTTGTAATATACGTGGTGTCCACAAAGTTCACGTGCATTTTTAAAAATAGGCAACTATTTTCAATTGCACACAAACTTTATGAACACCGTGTATAACCCAGTTATATAGAGACATTGTAGGATGTGGGTAGACGCATTTCCCAAGTTTTTTCTAGACCTGGGAGAGGTACAGATTAGAGGTGGGGCCAGCAGATGTATCCCCCATATGGAGTACGGAGCAGAAAGGCAAATACGTTCACCCAAGAACTCTGGGCTGTTTCCAGGATGGGAAGGGCCTGAAAGGAAATTTGCAAAACACTGCACACAGCAGAGATAAGAGTACAGATTTATTATTATTTTTTTATTATTAAATCATAGCTGTGTACATTAATGCACATTAATGTATGGGGCACCATACACTGGTTTTATAGATTGTTTGACACATTTTCATCACACTGGTTAACATAGCCTTCCTGGCATTTTCTTAGTTATTGTGTTAAGAGATTTATATTCTACATTTACTAAGTTTCACATGTACCCTTGTAAGATGCACCGCAGGTGTAATCCCACCAATCACCCTCCCTCTGCCCACCACCCCACTCCTTCACCTCCCTTTCCCCCTTCCCCGTATTCTTAGGTTATAATTGGATTATAGCTTTCATGTGAAAGCCATAAATTAGTTTCATAGCAGGGCTGAGTACATTGGATACTTTTTCTTCCATTCTTGAGATACTTTACTAAGAAGAATATGTTCCAGCTCCATCCATGTAAACATGAAAGAGGTAAAGTCTCCATCTTTCTTTAAGGCTGCATAATATTCCTTGGTGTACATATACCACAATTTATTAATCCATTCGTGGATCGATGGGCACTTGGGCTTTTTCCATGACTTAGCAGTTATAAATTGGGCTGCAATAAACATTGTGGTACAAATATCTTTGTTATGATGTGATTTTTGGTCTTCTGGGTATATACCTGGTAGATGAATTATAGGATTGAATGGCAGATCTTTGTAGATCCCTAAGTGTTCTCCAAACATCTTTCCAAAAGGAATGTATTAATTTGCATTCCCACCAGCAGTGTAGAAGTGTTCCCTTTTCTCCACATCCATGCCAACATCTCTGGTCTTGGGATTTTGTGATATGGGCTAATCTTACTGGAGTTAGATGATATCTCAAAGTAGTTTTGATTTGCATTTCCCTGATGATTAAAGATGATGAGCATTTTTTCTTATGTCTGTAGGCCGTGCGCCTGTCTTCTTCAGAGAAGTTTCTCTTCGAGTCCCTTGCCCAGCCTACGATGGGATCACTTGTTCTTTTCTTGCTTATACGTTTGAGTTCTCTGTGGATTCTGGTTATTCAACCTTTGTCAGAGACATAACCTGCAAATATCTTCTCCCATTCTGAGGGCTGTCTGCTTGCTTTACTTACTGCATTCTTGGCTGTGCAGAAGCTTTTTAGTTTGATCAGGTCCAGTCTGTAAATACGTAAATTTGGGAGTGCAAAAATATTTAAAATAGACATAGCGTGAAAAACGGAACCCGTGTGCTAGGGCAAACCCACACTCACACACAATCTCTGCAGCTCCAAATGGGCTGGTCTTGGGCGAGCGTTAATTTGCAATCTTAGCTACAAAGAGGTCAGGCTGTGTGGAGCCCACCAAGTAAACTGGCTAAATTTAGTGTATTACAAAGCGTCCATTGCCTGATGTCTTTGGTGCCCCCCCCAAACTACCTCTTATTAATTCATCCCATCCCATGCTGAATTTTATTATGGTTACTACCCTTCTGTATCTCTGCCTCGTAAAAATATGCATAGGTTATTCACTTTTTCCTTTTCGACCTCTTTCTAATTACGATTTTAACTCATAATACAAGGGTGAAGCCTCCTATGCAGCATTCCAGACCGAAAATAACACAAGAAAAATTAATGTCAGGGAAAAAATAAATCTAAAATAATTTGGCTTACCTAGCAACATTAACTGTTCCAGGATGCAACTTGCCCTATTTTTAACAACTTGCAGGCTCTTTCTGTTTAGATATTAATATTGTTTTTTGAATGTCAGTCCTAGGCCTAAATTTCTTGCCCAGGTATGACAGCATTGAGATACTAATGAAAGCCCAAATCCCCCGGGGAATGGGCAAGAATGTGTTGAAAAATAGAAAATGTCATGTCATCACATTTAGTACCCGGGCTCGGTGATTGGGAAGGTTACTGATCAGACAGTGCTGCAATATTAAATACGCTGGCATCTTTGTTTTACATACATTGATCATACAGTATTAAGAACTATGTTTCACATCATACAGTATTAAGAACTGTGTTTCACATTTCACATTTAAAATCTCACATTTCTAATACTGATTTATAGAAATAAAGCCGTACTTTATGAGGATTAAATCAGTGCCTATAACTTTATTTTAAATTTACTCTCTATCTTAAACCAGTGGCGGTTTATAAAAAACACTTTTGTATTTTATAATAACATTCTTCTTAAAAATTCCTATTTTAGTGAAATTCTTCATTGAACTGCAATTTAAGGGAGATTTTTTGAGAATTAAGAAGAGGACTCCAAGCCTGCCTTCTATGGCATGTTCCATTTACTGTGTTACAAGAAGCTAATTTTGTTGTCTGGAGTTGAATTACCTAATAGCTACGTTGGCGCTAATAAATGAGAAAAATGGTAGAATCATATCCTTGTGAAGATTTAGTGCCGCAAAGCGTTTCCATTAGTGTTCAGTATACTAAAAGAGATATATAACAAAGTGACATGGCCTAGTTCTATTTTCTTAAATTTTTTCTTTCTTTTTTTTTTTTTTTTTTACTTAGCTGAGCAAAATAGGCTCTATATTGAGAAATTACTTTAAAACACCTTCTTCCATCATTCTATTATAACCTATCAGGGCACCGAGAAGCTGTTAAAGTATAAAGAACTAAAATAATAAATCACCAAGGCAAGGTTATTGCTTGAAAAGTCTGCCTGAGATGGCAGGTGTCAGGGAAAAACTCACAGTTAGAAATAAAGGTAAAAGGTTGGTTATACAGCTTTTGTTGGTCTGGATGTTATAATGTCATGCTAACTTCTTCATGTGTTGGTGTGTTATTTACAGACGATTTCATGTTCAAAGCAATATTTCCTAATAATTTCCAATTAAAAGTACCAGAGTAGCCTAACCAAGAGCCCCAATCAGTAAATGAATTCAAATAAAAACAAACACTGGAAAATTTACAGGAGTCAGACTGATTTTCCCTAAGGAACTATTCTTACTGAACTATCACATACCGTAAAAATCACATTAAATAAAATAAGTTGAGAAAAATGTGGAAGAAAACTGCCAAGTGATTCTGAATTTTGGTAAGGAAACATTGTAAGTATTAACAGTGTGGACATCAGAGCAGCAGATTAGAATGAAAAATAAAAAGTCATTGAGTCTTTCTACCTAAGACTACAAGACACCCAAAGAACCAAATCATCTCCGAAGGTCTTACATGTTTGGGTTTTTTGTTTGTTTGTTTGTTTTTTTGGAGTCTGAAGCTGTCACCCGGGGTACAGTGCTGTGGCATCACAGGTCACATCAACCTCCAACTCTTGAGCGTAAGTGATCCTCTTGCCTCAGCCTCCCAAGTAGCTGGGACTACAGGCGCCCACCACAACACCCGGCTATTTTTTGGTTGTAGTTGTTATTATTGTTTGGCAGGCCCGAGCTGGATGTGAACCCACCAGCTCTGGTGTATGTGGCTGGTGCCCTAGCTGCTTGAGCTACAGGCGCCGAGCCTGATGAAGTGTTTTTAAAATTTATGGTTGATAATGGCATTTCAGTTATTTTTTATTGGATTTTCCAGTGAAAAGTAGAAAACCTGCTAGACAAATTCTAAAAGAGATGTGACACTAGTTTTTTTTTGTTTGTTTGTTTTGAGACAAAGTCTCACTATGTAGCCCTCAGTAGAGTGGTGTTACGTCATAGCTCACAGCAACCTCAAACTCTTGGGCGTAAGTGATCCTCTTGCCTCAGTCTCCCAAGTAGCTGGGACTACAGGCGCCCACCACAACACCCAGCTATTTTTTGGTTGTAGTTGTTATTATTGTTTGGCAGGCCCGGGCTGGATTTGAACCTGCCAGCTCTGGTGTATGTGGCTGGCACCTTAGCCACTAGAGCCACAGGCTCCAAGCCTTACTTTATTGTTTGATGTGATTAAGAACTGATTAAAAATTCAAAAATCAACCAATGGCTGCTTTACAAAAATGCATCCACCTCAACAATGGTTGAAAATAGAGGAAGGGAAAAGATAAGATTGGAATTTAAGATCACATTCACTCAGTAAGGTCAGATGAAAATGGCATAGTAATTGAAAAAACTAAAATAACAATTTCTATATCATTAGAGCGAATCAATTTCCGAGTGCAGGATTTTGAGCAAACAGGAAGCTCTTAAGTGATGAAAATATTTCTGTGTGTTGAGTTTTCTAAATGAAAGAGAACAGATCACTTGGGGTGGTGGGTGGCCACATCAGACAGGAGATAATGTTCCCTGATGATATAGGCAGCATTCCTTGAAGATTATAATTTAGACTGGTCGACTGGCAAGGGCATGAAATTAATGTCAATGTGGTTCTTAATTAGGCTTTTCCTGCAGGAGCTCTGTGAGTGAGCAGAGGAGAATACGGTAAGAAGAATTATAAAGACATCCCCCCAAGATTCCTATCCCCACAGCAATTAAATCAAACACGAATCCAGGGACTTTTGTGAATTGCCTTTGTAGATATAATTAGGGTCAGCAGAGGGCCAAAGTCAAGGAATTTTGATTATCCTAAAATATCCAATTTGAGGTTATGTAATATAACAATGTAACCCTTAAAAGCAAAAAAAAAAAAGTTGGGGAGGGCGGCACCTGTGGCTCAAAGGAGTAGGGCGCTGGCGCCATATGCCGGAGGTGGCGGATTCAAATCCAGCCTTGGCCAAACACTGCAAAAAAAAAAAAAAAAAAAAAGTGGGGGGGGGATAATTGGTCATGGAGAGGAAGAAAACTGGCACAAAGGGGTGTCAGAGAAATTCGAAGCATTAGAAGCTGCCATGTTGGCTTTGAAGATGAACCCAAGCATCGCTGGGGTTCCCAACTTCAATGGCCTCTGAGTGAAGGATTTTCCAGTTTCTTGGGGATCACTGGAAGAAAAGAATTTCGGGACACACTATGTGAAGCAAAGCAAGCAGCTTTTTATGGGAAGATTGAAAGTGAAAGGGTGCTCTGGAGAAAGCAGAGCAGCTTGAAAATAGCAGGTGCACCACTGGCTTTTGGTCTTTTTAAGTCTAGTGAATTGAGAGCAGGAACAGTCAAGGATTAAAGCTTAGCTTTTACTAAGAATTAGGGAACTAATTCCTGGACTTGAGTTCCTTTCCATTCTCATACTTTATGTGGTTGTGGTTGTGTCATGGGGATTTCAAGGGCGGAGACATTACAACCACAGGGAAATGATAAAGTATTAGCCCAAGTTTAGGTAAAGGAACCAAAACAGCTGACAAGCTGGTTGAAGCTGGTCCTTGTTTGCGCTCATCAACCCGCCTTCGTTAAACACCTGCTCCCACTCTGCAAGTCCCTGCCTCCCTGCCTCAAACTGTAACATCCAAGAAACCCAAACCCACCCTCAGGCAGTCCCATCAAAGAAATAAGAAACCCCGGGTGGCGCCTGTGGCTCAGTCGGTAAGGCGCCGGCCCCATATACCGAGGGTGGCGGGTTCAAACCCGGCCCTGGCCAAACTGCAACCAAAAAATAGCCGGGCGTTGTGGCGGGCGCCTGTAGTCCCAGCTACTCGGGAGGCTGAGGCAAGAGAATCGCTTAAGCCCAGGAGTTGGAGGTTGCTGTGAGCTGTGTGATGCCACGGCACTCTACCGAGGGCCATAAAGTGAGACTCTGTCTCTACAAAAAAAAAAAAAAAAGAAATAAGAAACCCCAACTACATAAAAATGAGTTCAGCCAACCACCCACATTTTCCTGGAAGTGAATTCATCCCTGAAGGCTCCAGTAACCAAACCTTGTTCTGCCAACATACAGGTTTCGGCTTTGAGAGACTCTGTGAAACCATCCAACTTATTCAGACTTCAGAGCCGCAGACCTGTGAGATACTCAATGTGTGGGTTTTAAGCTGTGACATGTGGGGCAATTTGTTACAGCAACAATAAGAAACTAAATACGAGGGATTTATAGGCTGTGGAAATTCCCTGGATGACCTTCAAGTTGCACAGGAAGAGATCTGAACAAGTGGAGGATCTGTTGAGTATGCTCCAGAAACATACTTTTGTGAAGCCTCTGATTCTTCGTTCCCACTAGGCGGTGAATTTTCCTTCTAACCTGAAGAGCAGGAGTGACTGTGTCTTCCTGTGTTACCATGCCCTCCTTCCTAACACAGACGCCCTCACTAATAACGAATTAGGGTAGAATGGTCTCATTATCATTTGATTGTTGGAGAAAACAACGACACCTTTCAAAGGACAGAAAGGTTTGGGAATAAAACATAATCGTGGGCCCCACCGTAGACCATAAAGCTCGAAAAGGTAGGATTCCACATCTTTTCCACTTGCAGATGGTAACTAGACATTCAATAAAGAGCCCCCCATAGTCCCAGCTACTCAGGAGGCTGAGGCAAGAGAATCGCTTAAACCCAAGAGTTTGAGGGGTGACGCCACGACACTCTACCCAGGACGACAGAGTGAGACTCTGTCTCAACAAAAAAAAGTAAAATAAAGAGTCCCCCACCTCCATTTGGAGGCCACCCCCTCTGTCACACCAACTTTCAATTTCAAATAATCAAGGGCACCTCGCTCAGGCCACCCAGTTCATTCCTGAATTTTCTGTTCCATTATGATGCAAAGAGTTGCTTTCTATCAGTGGAACCCAGAGTGAACTAGCTTCCTCCATTACAGAATTTAAAAACAACAGTATCTTCAAGACACATGAGCCAACATCAGCTCCTAGGCCATAAAGCAGAGACCTGTTGAAAATTCTTAGTAACTAAAAAAGAAAAATTCTTAGCAACTTGTGTGTCTTCTGCTTAATTACCCTGGGGCCTCCCGACTCTAAGCAATCCCCTGACTGTTCACAACCTGTTCACATCAAAACACAAAGGAACAAGGCAGAAGAATCCTTATCAACCACAAATACTCAAATTAGGGGACTATATTACCCAAGAGGAAAATGCTATTTGAACTCTACCTTAGTTTTTTTTTTTTTTTTTTTTGAGACAAAGTCTCAAGCTGTCACCCTGGGTGGGTAGAGTGCTGTGGCATCACAGATCACAGCAACCTCCAAGTCCTGGGCTCAAGCGATTCTCCTGCCTCTGCCTCCCAAGTAGCTGGGATTACAGGTGCCTGTCACAACGCCCAGCTATTTTTTTGGTTGCAGCCATCGTTGTTGTTTGGTGAGCCCAGGCTGGATTCGAACCCGACAGCTCAGTGTATGTGGTTGGCGCCTTAGCTGCTTGAGCCACAGGCGCCGAGCCAATTTTAGTATTATTTTTAATAAGGTAATAACAGGTAACATGGAAAGAACAAACTGTTTGGAGCCGGGATTTAGAAGACGGGGATTTAGACCCCTGGTTTTGTCTTCTAGTGGCTGAGCCATCTCTGCAGGTTATGAAGCTATGTTTTGTCACATAAATTATGAGCATAATGGTGTTGCCTCCATCATAAGGCTGTTGTGGAGGGAAAGAATGAGAAAACAAACAAAAAAAGGTAGACCACATACCCAGTGCTAGAAAGCCTTTGAAAATAGAATCTAACAAAAGGAAATAAAAAGACTAATAAGGATGAAAAGAAGATAAAAGCATTTATTTTGATCTCTTTTTACCATCCAGTATGTAAGTTAGTGATTTTCAACCAGTGTGCCGTCGGGGGCTTTCAGATGTGCCAGGAAAATTTTGGAAGATCGTTAATTAAATTATTTTTTGAAAGAAGTTCAAAGCACAGTACGTATATTCTTGTTTTATACTTTTTTTTTTTTTTTTTGGTAGAGACAGAGTCTCACTTTATGGCCCTTGGTAGAGTGCCGTGGCCTCACACAGCTCACAGCAACCTCCAACTCCTGGGCTTCAGCGATTCTCCTGCCTCAGCCTCCCGAGTAGCTGGGACCACAGGCGCCCGCCACAACGCCCGGCTATTCTTTTTTTTTTTTTTTTGATCAATATAATTTAAGTGCACCATGGAAGTTTAACTATAGAAAAAGGTTGAAAAACACTGCAGAGAATAATGTTCAATGCTAAGGAGAAAGAAAAGTGGGAGGTCATAAAAAAAACGTGGAGTTTCTGCAAGAAGAGAAGTGGGGCAGGGAGTTTACAGGGAGACGGATGGGTTAGGTCTGCAAGCGTCCTCGTGAGAAATGGGGGTCCGGAAGCACCATCCTGAACTTTCTGAGGACAACATTCGAGACAGATGCAGGGTGTGATTCAAACTCCCAGAATAAAATGCAATGGCATATGTTTTAGAAAAGAAAAATGACATATGATTCATTTTGCAAAAAGTTCCAGAAAGTAGACAAGGAAGGTCTCGTTGGTCAGCCCGGAGCCATCCAGGGTGGAAGTCAGCTTTGGGAGGGTAAAAACGTGTATAAAACCATACACGTAAATGCACCAGTTCAAATTCCTGGAGTTTGCTTTGAGTAGAGTAACAAAGACTTCCCAGGGAACATAGTTGGTGCAGGTTATTATGGAGAATGAAAATTCAGGGATGTGACTGGTATAGTATTTAACTCTCTACTGCAAACTGGAGAATTTTTTTTTTTTTTGAGACAGAGTCTCTGTCGCCCTAAGTAGAGTGCGGTGGCATCACAGCTCACAGCAACCTCTAATTCTTGGGCTTAAGCAATTCCCTTGCCTTGGCCTCCCAAGTAACTGGGACTACAGGCACCCCCCCACACACACACAATGCCCGGCTATTTTTTTGTTGTTGGAGTTGTCATTGTTGTTTTTAGCAGGCCCAGGCTGGATTCGACTCCTCCTGGGTCCCTAACCACTAAACTAACAGCGCTGAGCCAGGATGGAGTTTTCTTTGCAGTGGAGGGCACGGTGCAGAATTTTAACTGCACCCCTTCTATTTGCAAGTAGTACCTTTCCCACAATCTAACTGTGGTACCAAAAATGCCTTTAGACCTTGACAAATAGCTCCTAGAACAGGAGGCAAGGTGTGTGTTTGCCAAAAAACTTCCATGGTTGAGAACTTTGACAACAGCTTATCTACTTTGCTTCTTTTAACTGATGTTTTAGTAATTTATCTATCTTCTAGTCCCACTGCCAAATACCATTAAAGAACTCAAATATAGGGCAGTGCCTGTGGCTCAGTCGGTAAGGTGCCGACCCCATATATGGAGGGTGGCGGGTTCAAACCCGGCCCTGGCCAAACTGTAACCGAAAAATAGCCGGGCGTTGTGGCAGGCGCCTGTAGTCCCAGCTACTCGGGAGGCTGAGGCAAGAGAATCGCTTAAGCCCAGGAGTTGGAGGTTGCTGTGAGCTGTGTGACGCCATGGCACTCTACCGAGGGCCATAAAGTGAGACTCTGTCTCTACAAAAAAAAAAAAAAAAAAAAAAAAAGAACTCAAATATTTTCCACAGTCTTTCAACATGTCCTAAAAGGAAAATAAGAGAAGCTGACATTGTGTATGGCAAATAAAAGGAGTCACTAGTGTTTCTAAGGTTTATTACAAATATAAAAACCATTTTCTTTTCTTTTTTTTTTTTTTGTTTCCTTTCCCTCACCCCCTCCCTCCTTCTCTGTCTGGTCTCCCCTTCCCCCGTGCCCCACTATGTCATTAATTGTCATTAATTGTCCCCATATCAAAGTTGAATACATACATAGGATTCATGCTTCTCCATTCCTGTGACTAATTCTCACATAAATTGGATTTAATTTTGACCAAAGTGCATTACTTAAACATTAATTTTTAACTCAACTTGTTAATATATTGCATCCTCATTTATAAGTGAAATATGTTTGTAATTTCCCCTTTATAATAATATATTTTCTCCAATTTTAATATCAGGTGTATTCAGATTAGTAGAATGATTTTGAACTATTTGTTCTTTTTCTATTGTCTGTAAGATTTGGCATGATCTGTTTTTTGGAAATTATCCTTTACTTTTACTTATAAATATTAGTTGAATTTTTTTTGAAACTTTAGAAAAAAACTAAGAAGTTAACTGATGACTCCATACTGAACCTCAGAGTCAAAGCATTCTATCATAGACATACTCTTATCTGACATCGTTAATGTTACTTTCTTTGCATTATTATTATTATTGCTTAATTTTTTTTTCTTAAGTCAAATACACACAGATCATGAATACATTTTATTATTGCTTAATATTTTGATGCAGCAATTGTCTGATCTCTTTTCTGAATGTATTTATCTTGGTTCATTCTTCATGAGGTTTTTGTTTCTAGTCCTTATCTTAAATATTGTTTTTTGTTTGTTTGTTTTCAGTTTTTGGCCAGGGCTGGGTTTGAACCCGCCACCACTGGTATATGGGGTCGGCACCCTACTACTTTGAGCCACAAATTTTAATTCTTTTTAATTTTGTGATGGCAAAAAGTGGAAACCTAATAAACACATGTGTATGTAAATAAAATAAAAAATAATAAAAAAAAAGAAATCAACCAGTGAAAAGTATAGTAAGGCAGAGCAGAGAATCTGACACACACACTTGCCATTAAGAAGAACAATAAAAAAAAATTAGCCCAGAACAGTGGCTCACACCTGTAATCCCAGCACCCTGGCAGGCCAAGGCAGATAAGATTGCCTGAGCTCAGGAGTTGGAGAACAGCCTGAGCAAGAGCGAGACCCCGTCTCTAATAAAAATAGAAAAACCAGCCTGGCATGGTGCTGTACACCTGTAGTCCCAGCTTCTGGGGAGGCTGATGCAAGAGGATTGCTTAATCCCAACAGTTTGAGGTTGCTGTGAACTATGAAACCACAGTACTCTACCCAGAGTGACAGAGTGGGACTTTTTAAAAAAAAGAAAAAGAGGGCCGTACCTGTGGCTCAAGGAATAGGGTGTCGGCCCCATATACCAGAGATGGCGGGTTCAAACCCAGCTCCGGCCAAAAAAAAAGAACTGCAAAAAATAAATAAATAAAAAGAAAAAGAACAACAATCAAAAAAAAAAAAAGAAAAAAAACTTGAATTTCAGGACCCAAGAAGAAAGTCCATAAATGTAATAGATAAAATATTTTGTTTAAGGTTAGTCAATCTTCAAAGGGTAAGAAAACGTTTCCAAGGTGTTCAAGGCCTGAGGTATAACATTTATGCAAATTCAAAGATTTCTGAAAAAGTAGAAAATTTGAAGTTCTTTAGAGAAGTGGAAGTCATTTCAAGTAATTTAGACCCTATAGACAAATCACCTGGGGGACAGAATCTGTGTTCTATGTGGAGGATGAAGACGTATCAGGTGGAAATACAGACTTCTCAGATGAAGCACGTTTAGACGCCCAAGCCATTTCTCTGATGTGCATATTAGCACACAGGAATGGATGTGCATGTTTGTATTTCAAATGGCATGAAGGCTGAGCCCAGTGGCTCACACCTGTAATCACAGCATCATTCTGGGAGGCTGAGACAGGTGGATTGCTTGAGCTCAGGAGTTGGGGACTAGCCTGAGCCAGAGTGAGGCCCCATCTGTACTAAAAAAAGAAAAACTAGCCAGGTGTTGTGGCAGGCACCTGGAGTTCCAGCTACTCAGGAGGCTGAGCCAGGAAGATCACTTAAGCCCAAGAGTTTGAGATTGCTGTGAACTATGACACCATAGCATCTGAGCAAGAGTGAGACCCTATCTCTACTAAAAGTAGAGAAACTGAGGCAAGAAGATCAATTTAGCCCAAGAATTGGAGGTTGCTGTGAGCTATGATGATGCCACAGCACTCTACCCAAGGCAACAGCGTGAGACTCTGTCTCAAAAAAAAAAAAAAAGAAAGAAAGAAAGAAAGTAAAAATAAATAAATTTGGGCGGTGCCTGTGACTCAAAGGAATAGGGCGCCGGGCCCATATACTGGAAGTGGTAGGCTCGAACCTGGCCGCAGCCAAAAACTGCGAAATAAAAAAGAAAATAAATTTTGGCAGTGCCTGTGGCTCAGTGAGTAGGGCACCAGCCCCATATACTGAGGGTGGTGGGTTCAAACCCAGCCCTGACCAAACTGCAGCAAAAAATAGCCAGGCGTTGTGGTGGGTGCCTGTGGTCCCAGCTACTCCGGAGGCTGAGGCAAGAGAATCGCCTAAGCCCAAGATCTGGAGGTTGCTGTAAGCTGTGATGCTACAGCACTCTACCGAGGGGTACAGTGAGACTCTGTCTCTAAAAAAGAAAGAAAAGAAAGAAAGAAAATAAATAACAAATATCAAAGTAATACACACTTTCTTCCAAAGAAACCCTGAAAGAAGATAATGAATGCCCTTCCTTTACATGCCTCATCTTTAAAATACAGACATTTGCAGAATAGCTTGAGTTCAAAAATAGAAATATGTATACTTAAGTAGGAAATGATATAAATATATATGGAACCAAAATACTTGTTAAGCAGATAGAGACTTGAAAGTAGTTGAAGGGTATTCTCCAACTTTATTAAAAAAAAAAATTTAAGAGGAGGTGGGGATGAACGGAATCAAAAAATAAGCAGAAATATGCATTATAGCCAGAAAAAGAAAGCGCATTGAAACTTTGCTTTTAGACAAAAGATGTGCCAGAATAGTGTCTTTCGTAATTTGCTATTTTCTGTAGGGATATGTTTTGCAAAATTTATAATGTAAAAAACGACTCAAAGGATAAAAATTTCATGGGGTATAATAGAAAATAAAAATGTTGTTTACAATTTACAGCTAAGCAAAACCAAAGACTTAAATAAGAGGGCTATTATTATTATAATTATATCCTTGACCTTTCGCTACATGATGGAAATTACACTACACTAAGGTTATAAATATCCTACACTTGTGAAATTAATGTTAAGTGTTGTCTTTGTTAGGGATGACTCGGGAGAATATGTTTATGGGGGTGTCATCTTTCTATTTTAAGGGACAAAAACCAGTTTTTGTTGCAGGATGCTAAAAGCTATTTCCTCTCCTGTAAGTGTGTGCGTTATGTGAATGGTTGTCTTTTTCCATCTCATTTCTCCAGCCTGCACCTCCAACATCTTCTCTGTCCTTAAAGTGCTTACCTGTCCCCACTGAACTTCCAGATTCAATATACCCCTTGGAATCCCAGAGCCAACAGCATGTACTTTGCATTTTTGTTATAACAACACCTTACTTCTGGTTTCAGCACTCATTCTGGTTAGCTAATGCTGTGTAACAAAACAGCCCAAATGTGTGGCTTCCAGTAGCCCATTATTGGGACTTCTCGTGATGCTGTGAGTTGACTGGACTCAGCTGGAAACATCTCTCCTGAGATCTCCTGAGTTCTGATCAGCTCGGGGACAGGGAGAGAATTGTCAGGGTATTGATCAGACGGGATGGCCTCAATGTCTCACTCATATGATTAGCTGTTACTGTTGTCTGCTGATTAGCAGTGCAGCTAAAGCTATTGACTGAAGAATTGAACGGGAAACTTAGCCCTGATCTGTAGGCTAAGACTCACTTCTTGCTTGAGAGATCTGAAGAATAACATGAATGGCACGTGAGTTGTGTGCCTGTAGGAGATGAGAAAACTGGCCTCCAAGGGAGAATTTATATGTGAGCTGAGGCCGTGCCAAGCCTAATAGTTATGGTAAAAATCCTCTGGATTCTAAAGGTCTCTTGACACTAGAGGTCTTGCTTGAGGTATGAGATTTTGCAAAGCAAATTGGAGACATTCTGTCTGACACTCCCATATTCCTCCCTTTTGAATGCTGATGTCTGAGAAGTAACTTTTGACTACTTTTTCTTGCTTTGTGATAATAAATACAGACCCGACGTTAACCCGGGAGGGCTCCTCCCAGAGTTCCTCAGTCCCCCAACACAGACTTTGTATCAAGTCTCTTAATTCCTCGTGCTACGACCCCCTCATCTGGTGACTCCAAACCCCTTCAAAGAACCACACACATGGGTTCTGAACACAGTGTCTGAAAGAATGACCCAGGAGTCAATATTCCAAGTAGCCAGAGGGAAATCTCTATAACTACTACTAACCAGGGAGACCAGAAGGATTCAGGACATAACCTCAGACCATCCTAGTCATGAAAGCATTCCCCGAGAGGGTTCAACGGAACTTCTCAGACCATCTGCATGTATTTCTGTCAATCACACCCTTTATGTTCATCTCTTTAAGCGCACGTGATGACTCTGATATCTATACATAAGGGATTATATGTAATTTTCTGCCTTGAGGACTATGTACCTCTTGACTTGGAAAAACAGACTGCTGTGATCAATGGCTGATGTCTTCCAGGGACAAGAACAATTGGTATTGATTGAAAACTGATTTGTTCTAAACTCCTCCCTCTGTATGCAAGAAATCTGAAGCTCAGTGCAAATAAGAGACTGCCCCACAAACTGTCCCAAACCATGTATCAGACACCAAACCACCTACACTGTGTTGATCTAGACTAGAACCCAGGCCTCCACTAAGTAGTTATGCATGGTGTTGCAATATATTACATTAAACTTCGACTACAGCATTATTGGAATAGTACAGACTAATTTCTGTAGCCATAATAAGGACAGGAGATGGAAAACATTAATAATTTAGACAACGAGGTGTGACAGCAGGGTGAATCCTCAGTTACAGATTATAAGTACTTTAGTTCCTATATTAATTTTTTTTTTTTTTTTGAGGCAGATTCTTACTTTGTTGCCTCTGGTAGAGTGCCGTAGTGTCATAGCTCACAGCAACCTCAAATGATTGGGCTCAAGTGATCGTCTTGCCTCAGCCTCCCAAGCTGGAACTACAGGTGCCTACCACAACATCCAGTTATTTATTTTTTTTTTTTGTAGAGACAGAGTCTCACTTTATGGCCCTCGGTAGAGTGCTGTGGCCTCACACAGCTCACAGCAACCTACAACTCCTGGGCTTAAGCGATTCTCTTGCCTCAGCCTCCCGAGCAGCTGGGACTACAGGCGCCCACCACAACGCCCAGCTATTTTTTGGTTGCAGTTTGGCCGGGGCCGGGTTTGAACCCGCCACCCTCGGTATATGGGGCCAGCACCTTACCGACTGAGCCACAGGCGCCGCCCCATCCAGTTATTTTTTAAGAGATGGGGTCTTGCTGTTGCTCAGGCTGCTCTCAAAGTCCTGAGCTCAACTGCCTCATCCTCCCAGAGTGCTGAGATTATAGGCTTGAGCTAGCACACCTGGCCATGTATGAATGCAATTAATAGAGAAGTTTTCTATCTGCTATGTTGTAGGCTGTTACCCAGGTGCAATGCATGGTGCAGTGCATGTCATCACGTAGCAATCGCCAAGTACAAAAGACATATACTCAAGAGACCAAAGGCACAGTAATTGTAAGGTGGTGGTGCAAGACGCTTGCAGAGTCAGACTAGAAAACCTAGGGGGTAGAAAATGAAGGTGAGAGGGAGCAGTAGGAAGAGGCGAATGGCTTAGCAAGGATCGGCAATGTGGGCACTTGAGGCTACTTACAGGAATGAGTCCTGCATTACAAAGATTATTCAAAGACGTGTATGAGGGGATGAAAGACCACTTGCTCTCTGAAAGGCAGCAGATTTATTTGTTGGCAGGAGGGAATGAGGAGGTAGTTGCCAGGTATAAATGAGACATGAGTGGCGGTGGCTGAAAGTAGGCTTTCACTAGTACTGTGCTTTCCAAAAGGGTAGTCAAGGACCACATGTGGACAATTAAGTTTGTGAACTTTTCCTAGAAAAAGTACTACGTACCTCATTGCCGGATATCACTGAGGTCACCTTATAGGTACTCCCCTTCAGAAGCTATGCAAGTTTTTTTCTGGAATGGCCATCAGAGTTATCCTATGAGGGCTGACAATTAAGTTTGCAAACTCACCATAGAAAAAGTTCTACATACATCCTTGCTAAAAATCACTACTGTCACCATATGGCTGAGGGGAGTACTTTCAAGAGGAACATAGTGATATTCAACGATAAAGTACGTAGCACTTGTTACAGGATGAATTTGTGAGCTTAATTGTCAGACCTCATACAATGACAGCTCTGATGGTCATTCCAGAAACAGAGTTCCAAAATTGTGTTGAAGGGTGGACTAGGTGCTGGCTTTGGTGCATAGCTTCCCAAAGGGAGAACCTCAAAGGTGACTGTAGGTATATACACCAATCAGGTAGGTGGCACTTTTTCTAGGATGAGTTTGCAAATGTAATTGTGTGACCTTGTATTTAGCATGTGAAATGTGTGTTGTCCAAATCGAGATGTTTTGTAAGTGAAAAATCCACTGTAGATATCAAGCATTTAGCAAAAGATGTGTGCAGATAATTCCAAAAACAATTTTGTCTCTATTGCATGCTGACCTCATAACATTTTATATTTATTGGTATAACTTAATCTCAGTGGTTTATCTTTCCTCTCTTGAATGTAGTGCTCAGAAGAGCTAAAATTACGTATGTAGCTCACATTCAGCATTCATGAGACATTGCTGCTCTGGAAGAAATTTGTGGTTCTTAGATAGTACGCTTTATCTGTGTTTTCCTTACATAAATAACCAAATTCTACAGGTAAACGAGGGCCATGAAAATGCTGGTCAAATCCCAGAAGCGTTTGGTTCACAAAATTGTTCTACATGAGAAGGATATGATTATATATAACCTAATATGCTCCAAAGTGACTTCAACAACCTGCCACAGGGAACTCTGGCCCTTTATGAAGCAGCAAAGATGTTTAGCAGAGAATAAAGAGGTTTTCACATTGATGATGCTTCTCAATCGTTGTGACCTTGAAACCTTTTGTCAGGGCATGAACTTAGGAAGTGGCTAGAACATTTTCCAAGCTGCCTTTACTTTTGGCAAAAGCCTTTGGACATTCTCCGGAGGCAGGAGGGAGAACCAACATCCCTCAACCCAGGAAGGGAAGGAGATGGCGCAGATTGCTTGTGTTGTTTCTATTACCGACTCGTGCTCAGCTCTTGCTACAAATAAGAATCAATTCACTGTGACAACAATAGTCATCCTATCACAACTGTAATCACCTATAGCCAGAACAATGTTTACTTTTTCCTTGACAACCACACTTATCCCATCCTCAGAGTTTTGAATGGATTGTTCATTCACAAAACATGTTTTCTTCCTTTCTGGAGATAGCACTGGTCTCAAATTCTCAGGCACCAGGAATGCTGTATGCATTCATGAAACAAAGTACTTCCTCCCCATCCAGGAATGCACTGGGTTACTCCAGAAACGCAAAGTGGTCCTTGAACCTATTTTTTAACATTCCAGTGATCTGACATTTGTTCAGGTGGATCAAGAATATTAGTAACCTAAAGCAGCCCGTTTATCATAGCTGGTGGGCAGAAAAGCATTGAAATTAGACAAAGGAATCCCTCAGCTCCCTGTTCTCTTTTTGGGGGAGAAGAACATGACTGGGGTGTCTGCAGACGTCTCCATTCCTTCATAACATCAGCTGTCTTCCTGGTCCCGGCTGCTACAGTGGATCCTGCACGAGTGGGTGTTTACATTAAATGGACATTTACTGCTCCCATTCGTGAGGCTGAAGTTCAAGGTGCCTGCATGGCAGATGCTGTGAGTGCTGGGAACTCACTCCTGATTCATAGATGGCACAGTCTCTCTGTGTCCTCACATGGTGGGAGGGGCCAGGGAGCTGTCTGGGGTCCCTTTATAAGGACAATGAGGCTTACAAACAACAAGCATTTATTACTCACAGGTCTGGAGGCTGAAAATCAAGATCCCAGCATGGCAGATGCTGTGAGTGGTGGAGACTCAGCTCCTGGTTCGTAGATGGAGCCTTCTCACTGTGTCCTCACGTGGTGGAAGGGACCAGGGAGCTCTCTGGGGTCTCTTTATAAGGACACTGAATCCATCCATGAAGCTCCAGATTCATGACCTCATCACCTCCCAAAGCCCAACTTCTTTTTATTTATTTATTTTTTTTTTAGAGACAGAGTCTCACTTTGTTGCCCTTGGTAGAGTGCCGTGGTGTCGCAGCTCACAGCAACCTCCAGCTCCTGGGCTTAGGCGATTCTCGTGCCTCAGCCTCCCGAGTAGCTGGGACTACAGGTGCCCGCCACAATGCCTGGCTATTTATTTTGTTGTTGTTGTTGTTGCAGTTTGGCCGGGGCTGTGTTCACCATCGTCGGTCTATGGGGCCGGCGCCCTACCCACTGAGCCACAGGCACCACCCAAAGTCCAACTTCTTAACACCATCACCTTGGTGTTAGGGATCAACACATGAACATTGGGAGGATGCACACTCATTTACACTATGTGACCAACCTCACACCTGCTCTGATGGCTGTAAGACAAGATGTCTGCAATGCTGCCCTACAACTCAAATGGAGCCTGAGACCATCTCTACCCTTAGTATGATTTCATTTCTCTCTATGGTGGGGAAGAAATAGTTTCACACTGCGTGAACCAGGTCCTTAGAAGAGTGATGTAATGTTTTTATGTTTTGTTTTTTGTTTGCAGTTTTTTTGGCCGGGGCTGGGCTTGAACTCACTGCCTCTGGCATACGGGGCCGGCACCCTACAACGTTGAGCTCCAGGTGCAGCCCAATTTAATGTTTTTAAATGCTTTCCAAAAAAAAGGAGGCCATGGAGATCTGAGTGGCAAAAAGGTTGAATGTTCTTTTTATATAAGTATGAGGACCAGCAATTCCACCTCCCTAGATCCCTGTGCCTCGTGATGTATTGGACAAGAGAAGTTTGAAAACTGGCGAGGAATGTACACTGATTGGAGTGGATTTAAGAAAAGAGAAATGGTGAGAAGTTGAGTTGGAATGACGGGTTGGAAATGTTTAAAGAGGAAGAAATTGTTGTTTGAGCAACCAAGGAATGGGTCCACATCAGTCAGGCAGAGAAAGTGAGGTTAAGACAAGTCTTTGCAAATGGGATGGCTAGGAGAACATGAATGGGATGTGGTTACCTATCTCTGGGGCTATAAAAAAACAGAAGTCATACAATTGCAGGAGGATATTGGAGACAAAGTTCTTGAATCAATGCTAAAGGATAGGGCCCCACTAAGTAAAACCCTCTATAGTTTTGACTCTTTTCCTATAAACAGTGCCTAGTTTTATATTGGGGTGCTTGTCCACAGGTTTGTGAGTGAGGAAATGTGTGCATTTGTAACATAGCCACCAGATGATAAATTGGACATTAGTGTAAGTTATTCCAATTTCTCTAAAAATAGGGCAGCGCCTGTTGCTCAGTGGGTAGGGCACCGGCCCCATATACCAAGGGTGGTGGGTTCGAACACAGCCCCAGCCAAATTGCAACAAAAAAATAGCTGGGCGTTGTGGTGGGTGCCTGTAATCCCAACTGCTTGGGAGGCTGAGGCAAGAGAATCACCTAAGCCCAGGAGTTGGAGGTTGCTGTGAGCTGTGAGGCAATGGAACTCTACTGAGGGTGATAAGGTGAGACTCTGTCTCTAAAAAAAATAAATAAATAAAAATCATGAGCTGTACTAACATACATCAAAGTTCTCTGTCCAATTTGTTTACTCATAGAGGCTCAATGTATTAAATTGCTCTATTTTAAGGAACTGGCTCATGCAGTGTAGCAACTAGCAAGTCTGGCATCTGCCGGGAAATTGGGAAGAGTTGACCCTGTAGACAGGAGGCAGGAAGTTTTCTTTGGGGGAGCTGAGCTTTTTCATACTCCTAAAGTAAGATTCCGTCTGCCCCACAGCCTCTATTTTTGTTTTGCATTGCTCCCATATGAAGCTGCAAATTTGGCAAACACCAATGTGCCTTTTCTCTCCCACTTTGTTAAGAGAGCAACAGAAGAGAACCTCAGTGTACTCACACAGAGAAGTCAAGCTCCCTGATCAGGTGAGAGATATTTGAATTTGTTTCAGTAACTGTACCGTTTGTTGGGACACGCCATCAAAAAATAAAAATGTCAGGCCCAACGTGGTGGCCCAGGCCTGTAATCCTAGCACTTTGGGACGCCAAGGCAGGTGGATTGCTTGAGCTCACAAGTTCGAGACCAGCCTGAGCAAGAGCGAGACCCCATCTCTAAAAATAGCCTGATGTTGTGACAGGTGCCCGTAGTCCCAGCTACTTGGGAGGATGAGGCAAGAGAATCACTTGGACCTGAGAGTCTGAGGTTGCTGTAAGCTATGATGCCATGGCCCTCTACCAAGGGTGACAAAGTGAAACTCTGTGAAAGAAAGAAAAAAAGGAAAGAAAGAAAGGAAAGAAAGTCAAGTCAAAGGCATGACACTATATATTCTTTTTTGTTTGTTTGTGTTTTTAAAGATTGGGTCTTGCTCTGTGGCCCAGGCTACAGTGCAGTGGCATCCTCACAGCTCACTGCAGCCTCCGATTCAGGGGCTCAAGTGATCCTCCTGGCTCAGCCTCCAGACTCGCCACCCCTGGCTAATACACATTGTAGAGATGGGCTCTGCCTATGTTGCTCAGGCTGGTCTGGTCTCCCAACTCCTGGCCTCAAGTGATCTTCCCGCCTGGGCCTGTGGAAGTGCTGGGATCATAGGCTCCCTGAGACACTGTTCTCAGGGGATTATATGTATTTGAAGAAGAACATGAAAAATAAAAATTTCAGTGCTTTCTCTTTGACATCATTCCTACCAGATTAGGATGAATAGGCTGTTACGTTGCTCTTCTCTTCCCCTGGTTTTGAGAAACATAACGTTCATAGTAGGAGCAAAAGGGTGTTGGGACGATCACCCTATGTTTCTAGCCGTGAGAGCAGATGCCCCACAGGGGCCCTGGGTGGCTGTCGCCTTCAAGGCCTCTTCCTTTCTTCCATGGAGGGTGAATCTGAACCAGAGTGAAGGAACTGCTTTTGCCAACCCACTCGTCCCTGGAGACTCTCCTGCGGCTAAAGGCCGTATATGCTCAACCTAATAAAGTTGTCATTTACGGCCCTGCTGCAAAGCCCGGAGAACAGACAGCATTGGCGGAATTCCAAGGATTCCAGGCAGTGTGGACAGCCGTTGTCGGATGCTGGCTTCTAGTTTCCCCTCAATTATTTGAGAAGTTTAGAGGGGAAAAAAAAAATCAATTTGAGGAAGTTGCAGGGCTTCTTGGAAATAGGAGCAGCTGGAATATTGAGACTTGCAAGCTAAATGATTCTAGGTGTTCTGGGCTCTGGCATGCGCGCTCTCTCTCTCTTAATGGTTCTCAAATGGCAACCGGGGATTAAATAAACTGTAGATGTTCTGCCTCGCCCTGCCTCCAGCACTTCTGGGGCCCTTAGAGATTTCTCCCTCCTTCTCCCTTCTAAAACATATCTGCTTCTTTCCCTTTTAGTTTCGCATCCACATGCAAGTTGTCTCGGTAGAGCTCCGGCATTAAATGATGTTATTGTCAATAGTTTCTTTGTATTTTGTTATTCAATCAATCACTACATTTATGACATATTTGGCTGGGGTTGTGTTTTCTTTTTTAATCCATGAAAATTCAGGACCATATAATATGTTATAGACGCTCTGAAAATTGAGCATCTATTAAAGCTAATCAGGTATTTATTTAGGGACAGAGTCTTACTTTGTCACCCTCGGTGGAGTGCTATGGCGTCACAGCTCACAGCAACCTCCAGCTCTTGGGCTTAGGCGATTCCCTTGCCTCAGCCTCTCGAGTAGCTGGGACCGCAGGCGCCTGCCACAACACCGTGCTACAAGTATTTATTTTTATTTTACTTTATTTTATTTTTTATTTATTTGTTTTGGAGACAGAGTCTCTCTTTGTCGCCCTTGCCTGTGGTGTCACAGCTCACAGCAACCTCAAACTCCTGGGTTCTAACAGTTCTTTTGCCTCAGCCTCCCAAGTAGCTTGGACTATAGGCTCCCACCACAACGCTCGGCTATTTTTTTGTTGCAGTTGGCATTGTTGTTTAGCTGGCTGAGGCCGGGTTCAAACCCGCCAGCCTTGGTACATGTACCTGGCACTGAAACCACTGTGCTACAGGCATTTAAAATATACAGTACAGGATGTCCCTAAGGTTCGTGTATTATTTACTATCTTAAAGTATTTTAAGTTGCACAGGAACTTTATATGCAGCCTGTATTTCAATTTTTTTAAATTAAAAAGAACATGCAACGGCGTATCTGGTTTCATAGCATCTAATGTAGACCCTACCAATATCTTCTTGTTTCTAAAATATTTTCCAAACGCAAATCCTCACCATCTGGCAACACCTCAGGGTTTAGCTAAAAATAACAAAATAGTGGTACAGGCATCCACTGAGCACCACGAGACAGCTCTTTATCTCTTTATTAGTGAGTGACACAGAAATAGCTCAGCTGCTTTAGCCACAGCTGACGTGTCAGGGAAGGCAATAAACACATCCATCACCAGTGAGAATTTCAAACCCCACTGTTGGACAGGACGATACTGAAAGCTTTAATTTCCACTAAAACACACCTCATCACAAAACAAAGGCATTCATTAAGAAGTAAAGTTTTGCACTGAACCAGTATTTTTTGAAAATGGTAGTTTCCGTCTACCCAAGAATGAAAAAAAATTCAGGATCAGGCATTCGTATCCTGAAATAATTATCATGCAGAGTCCAGCCAAGTAAAAACCAGTTCTCGAGGACGATAGAATCAGAAGAGCATCTGATTGGAAATGGTCGTGTCACGCGACACAGAATAGCTAAATTGACACAGAAAAACATTTAGTCATGTAAACATAACATTGATAAATATTTAATCATATAAACAACATTTTTAAAGTCTTGCTTTCCAGAAAAGCCATGTTATGACATTACCCTGGAATAAACTCTCGTTTCCGATAAGACTGGTCTTAAAAAATACGAGGTATTTCAATATATTTATGAGACGGGAGAAAAAGAAACACTTAAGAATCCCTCTGTAAGTATCCAGACCTAGATACTACGTGCTTTGGCAGAAGTAAAACCCTTTCCTTTTGTACTTGGGTGTGATATTCTTCAGTTACAGAATTACGTGTGCAAATAACAGCACAAGTATGGCCTCTGTTTATGAGCTGGTGATCTGTACCAGTCTTGTATTACCAAATGATAAGCAAATAATTCTATCACAGTGGTTCTCAACGTTCCCAATGCCATGGCCTTTTTTTTTTGTGGTTTTTGGCCGGGGCTGGGTTTGAACCCACCACCTCCGGCATATGGGACCGGCGCCCTACTCACTGAGCCACAAGCGCTGCCCGCCATGGCCTTTTAATACAGTTCCTGTGGGTTGCAACCCACAGGTTGAGACCCGGTGCTCTATCACATTACAACACCACACTCAACCACAAAAAGGGCCTTCCTTCCTTCCGCCCGACCCTGGATAGAGATGAAAGGGATTTAAGAAACGTCGCTTCTGTTGGGTACTTTTTGGAAATGAGTGTGAGATATTGGGTACGCATGGAAAGTGTTCAAGACCAATACAAATGGCAGATTCCCCCAGCGTGCCTTCCAACTACCCCACCTGAGTTGTGTGGTTCACAACATCATGAATAATCATCTTTGCAACCCTAAAAATCAAATTTGAGGAAACGGCACAGTGAAAGAGATTAGTATGCCTGTGTAGGTGTGGGTGTGGGTGTGTGTGTACCTGGGAATCGATTTTTAAAGATAATACCGAAACATAATTATAAGGAGGACATTATCTAACAAATGCAACCTGGTTCTTTGTACCCTCAATGATTCTTCAGCCATAAAACAAAAAACCATAATGGTATAAAGCATGAAAAAATAAGCAGGGTTTAATACCAGCAGTTACATTCTCAGCCACACACACATTGGAAGTATAACAATATGGTTCACACCTGTAAGCCTAGCACTCTGGGAGGCGGAGGTGAGTGAATTGCCCAAGTTCAGGGATTACAGATAAGTCTGAGTAAGAGCCAGACCCATCTCTGTAAAAATAGAAAAACAGGTGGAGGCAAGAGAATTGCCTAAGCCCAGGAATTGGAGGATGCTGTGAGTGGTGATGCCAAGGGTGATAAAGTGAGACTCTGTCTCTAAAATAAATAAAAATAGAAAAACTAGCCAGGTGTTGTGACAGATGCCGGTAGTCTCAGCTACGTGGGAAGCTGAGGCAAGAGGATCATTTAAGCCCAAAAGTTTGAGGTTGCTGTGAACTGTGACCCCACAGCACTCTGGCCTGGGTAACAGAGTGAGACTCCGTCTCAAAACAAACAACAAAAAGAAAAGAAAATATAACAATATAACAAACAATAGTTTAATTGTAGAGCTATAGGGGGGAAATGTATATAAATTATAACACTATCAGATTCGTACCACTGATAGAAAAGGCGTACGTCATGCCTTTGGAGAACCACCCAAGCTGTATTGCTCCCATCTTCCCATTGAATAAAATGTGCATGATTATGGGCACTGAGGGGTTATCAGATGGCTTTGGAGATCATCACACCTATGTTCCAGTTAGAAACCTCTTGCAGGGGGCACGGAGCTTGCAGGGGGCACAGGGAGTTCTGAGCACGAGAAGTTGGATCAACAGCCCAAAGGGACAGAGGCAGGAGGAAGGAAAATGTTTGGGGAAATGATCTAAGTCTAGAAAATCATTGGATGCTTATTCCTTTTAGATTACTGCATGATATAAATATGAGAAACCAGGTTTCTTTGTTTCTTTTTTGTCTTTTTCTTTTTTTGAGACTGAGTCTGAAGCTGTCACCCTCAGTAGAGTGCTGTGGCATCACAGCTCATAGCAACTTCAAACTCTAGGGCTTAAACGATTCTCTTGCCTCAGCCTCCCAAGTTACTGGGACTACAGGCGCCCGCCACAATGCCCAGCTATTTTTTGGTTGCAGTGGCCATTGTGGTTTTTAGCATGCTCGGGCCAGGCTCGAACCCACCAGCCTGGGTGTATGTGGCTGGCACCCTACTGTCTGGGCTACGAGCCCCGAGCCAGTTTCTTTTTATACCAGAGAGATGATAGACAAGGAACAGATAGGAACCACCAGCCTCAGAATCCAAGTATTGGTGTGGTGTGTCAGGATATTAGGAGAGAGAGAGGAAGGAAATCTATCAACTCTATCAAACACCTCCCCCACAAGAAAAATGATCCAGAAACAATTTCTCATACATCCAGTAACATTGTTTGTTTTCTTTTGAGACAGACCCGCAAGCTGTAGCCCTGGGTAGAGTGCCGTGGCATCACAGCAACCTCCAACTCCTGGGCTTAAGAGATTCCCCTCCCTCTGCCTTCCAAGTAGCTGGGACTACAGGCGCCCACTACATTGCCCAGCTATTTTTTGGTTGCAGCCGTCGTGGTTGTTTGGCGGGCCCCGGCTGAGTTCGAACCTGCCAGCTCAGGTGTATGTGGCCAACGCCTTAACTGCTTGAGCCACCGGTGCCGAGCCCCAGTAACATTTTTATAGACCCTGTTTTTCTTTTTTGAACACAGGATAGTTACTGATAAAATTTGACTATTCTCTGTAACCACTTGTATCGTAATGTGCTAAATATTAAGTAAATAAATAAAATATTCATGTGCTTTTTTTTTTCCCCCTCGTCCCCTACGTGGAATAGAGGACTGTCTTTGGGACAGTCCAGCTCTCCCTCCACATCTTCAGCACCAGAGTCCCAGACAGATGCAGAGTAAAAAGGTTGTAACACAAGCATGAAGTGTTCCCTCTCACAGTTAACCTTCATGACACCACGGTCTGCCTTTGCATGGACACACCGTGAGTATCAAAACCTCACAGTAGACTCTTTGTTCCCTAAGAAAGTTTGTTATGATACAAAATACTATTTATTCAAACATTCTTAATTCCATACCCCTCTTGTTATCTCCCTGAGTTCGTGCAAGCAGGCATCAGTCACCCTCTGCCTGAATGCCAAATATTGTTAGTTGATGAAACAGAGTGAGATGTCAGTGAAGTAAAATACTAGGTAGGCAAAGTTTGCAGGGTTTCAGGAATTTAACTAGAGATTTGGTCAAATTCCTGAGGTTAACTACTAACCTCTTCATCAACAAATCAAGATATAGGCTCGGCACCTGTAGCACAGTGGTTACAGTGCCAACCACATGCAACAAGGCTGGTGGGTTCAAGCCTAGCCTGGGCCTGCTAAATAACAATGATAACTGCAACAGGAAAATAGCTGGGTGTTGTGGTGGGCGCCTGTAGTCCCAGCTACTTGGGAGGCTAAGGCAAGAGAATCTCTTGAGCTCAAGAGTTTGAGCTTGCTGTGAGCTATGATGCCGCAGCACTCTACCAAGGGTGACAAAGTGAGACTCTGTCTCAAAAAAAAAAAAAAAAACACAAAATACACACTAAGAAAAAAAAAAAACCCAAACAACAACAAAAAAACAAATCAAGCTATGGATGAGCCACTCACGACATCCCCCCTACAAATCAACAAAAACCCTGAATCACTTTGCTGTATATGAGTTTTCACAGAATTTCATGCATAAGTTAACTTTTATCCAATATAAAATAAACTTAATTCCATAATTAGAGTGTTACTTGTGCAAAAAGATTGAAGACCAATTTTCTCCATTATGGAGGAAAGTGAGGCATTTGTGTATTCCAGGGGTCCCTCCGTAGTGGACCTCTGCCCTGCACTCACCATCGCCTTACTTTACCTAGTTTTCATGGACAGGATGGGCACCACCCATATACAGGCCAAGTTCCTTATATTAATTACATCTAAGCTGACCAGTTTGGTACACTCCCTTGGGCATTCCACTTACAGAGGTTCTGCTGTACTTTTATTTGTATTATTTTCGAATGGGTTCCTTCCCTTTCAAACTGGCTTTTTCTTGGTCTTTATTAACCTGGTGTAATGAGAATCACTTTTGTGCATTTCATATATAAGCATAAAAATATTTGTTGTTTTCTTCCCTGAAGAAGACATTTGTACTTAGGCAAACTTGCGTGGTTCCTCTAATGGACAAGTAATTAAATGATTAACAGCTGAGAAATTCCTTCAAATTCAGGGTTTGTTGGTGGTGGAAAGCATGGAGCAATGAAAGAAAAAAAGAAAAAAAAGGGAACATTTCCACCCAAAAAAGCATACATAAATACAGCAAGGGTATTTACAATTCTGAAACTCTTACCAGCATCTGGATGAGAAAGGGGTGTGGGGGGGGGGAACACTACATTGTTAAATGTATCAGGCGGCGCCTGTGGCTCAGTCGGTAAGGCGCCGGCCCCATATACCGAGGGTGGTGGGTTCAAACCCGGCCCCGGCTGAACTGCAACCAAAAAATAGCCGGGCGTTGTGGCGGGTGCCTGTAGTCCCAGCTACTCGGGAGGCTGAGGCAAGAGAATCGCTTAAGCCCAGGAGTTGGAGGTTGCTGTGAGCTGTGTGAGGCCACGGCACTCTACCGAGGGCCATAAAGTGAGACTGTCTCTACAAAAAATAAATAAATAAATAAAAGAACCTTAAGAAATGGCTTTCCAAAAATAATGAAACCTGTGAGGTTCGTGATGGAATATGAGTGCTATTTCCTCCTTTCTGGAAAACTCCCCTCCACATCATTTTCTTCTTCGTCTGGCTGGGTCATGGTTTATTTAAGATTTGCCTACAGCAAACGCATGCAGAATGTCCCAGAACAGAGACAAGGTTTCAGGAAGCCGGGAGATGCGGTAGATTGCAGTTTTATAGAACCCAGCTGAGTTTCATTACACTCAGCCTCTGGGGCAGCCCCGGGTCAAACAGGAAAGACACGGTTGCAAAACGACTTAAACTAATTTGTTCATGTACCACGTTTTACGTTCATTCTGGTAGGGAACAGTAACCCCAGTAAAAGAACGAGGTGAGTGATGGAAAGCAATGCTTTCCTTCGGCCTGTATTCCATCACGAATTCCTCCAGTGCTAATATGTCAGATACAGGGGATTCACTGATCGCATTGCCATGGTGGACACAAACATTTCCTACGTACAGTCTTTCAAGGGCACCAACTGTACTTTTGCCTCCTCTGACTCCCAAATCTCCTAGGACAGCACAAAGGGTTGTCTTCTACCTTTTCAGCCAGCATCAAGCAATAAATTTTCCTTAGTCAACGGCAGGACATAGCACCAGCGGAGACCCCGCCAGCTCTGCCAGAGCAGGTGAAAACTGTAGGCAGCTGGAGATATTTATACCTGGACAGTGCAAGTTTGAGGATTATTCCCTAAAATGTTTCAGCCGGTCTGTACAGAGGGGATATCTTTGATTGTGTGAATGATTGAGATCCATGCTAATGTCCATCATGACCTAACTCGCAATTCTTCTCAGGACTAAATGGCATTTCCGACAAGCTGATGACAAGCTTTGTGGACTGAGATGTGAGTCGTGAAAAGAATGAAGCTGTAGGTTTTCTGAGCTGGGCTGGCAGACTGTTCTTTTTTTTTTGTAGAGACAGAGTCTCACTTTATGGCCCTCGTAGAGTGCCGTGGCATCACACAGCTCACAGCAACCTCCAACTCCTGGGCTTAAGCGATTCTCTTGCCTCAGCCTCCCGAGTAGCTGGGACTACAGGCGCCCGCCACAACGCCCGGCTATTTTTTGGTTGCAGGACTATGAACCCGCCACCCTCCGTATATGGGGCCGGTGCCTTACCGACTGAGCCACAGGTACCGCCCAGGCAGACCGTTCTTAAAATGTGCACTCAATTTAAAACAACTGAATCCCCCTTACACTGATGAGCAGACACATACTATTGTAGCACGAAGCCTATTCTCTTTTCCAAGCTGGACTTCCCTTTTTGCTGAGAATACACATCCACTTTGCACACACTATTCAAAGTGTGGACAGGCCAGCTGAGTCCTGCTTCCAGACCTAATTTTTGAAACTCTCAAGGAATGTTTTGCTGATTTCCTGGTGGTGACATTGTTTGCTTTTGTTTTGCTGTGACTTACATTTCTACACCAGGGCACCACCAACCTTGCCTGAAAAGATCAATAGACATTTTATCCGTAAACCTGTACAGACCTGAGAATTTGCCCAGTGTATTCCTATAGCATTATAATGAGCCTTTGAGACTGAGATAGGATTCCCTCATGTGTACTTTGGGATTACTTTTTAGAATTATCACAAACTGCAAATAAATAAATAAATAAAATAAAAGGTGAGATTTTCAGTGTCATGCTGGTCATAAATGCCCCAAAACTATGAAGCAGTTTAATCAATTATGGGACATCGATTATGTTGAATTTTACACAATCATTTAAAAACTATTGACTTTGACAACTCCCATACCAAGAATAGAATTGAGTGAACAAAAGAAATCAGGTGTACAGATCTATGCAAGTGTGTGGGTGTGTGAAGTAACCATAGAATAACTGTATATGATTCAAGAAAGACTTTGAGAAAAACATGCGGAAAAGCCTGATGGGGACTTTTCATTATGTTCTCCTTCTCTGTAGTTTTGAAACATCTTAAGACATAAATATATTTTAAGGCGGTATTTTAAAGAACATTAGTTAAATCTTTCTGCAGGGGAAGCCAGAAATGAAGAGCTACAGGTAAGCCAAAAAGCACCCTATTTTGATTTAGAATAAATAAGAATTTGTGTTTATTATTGTGCTGTCTGGAACACATCGCAGAAAGTCCTGTCAGTTGGGGCAAGATGAACATTTAACTAGTTTTTCTGCCTAGCCCATTAGGAGATAGCCTTCTATTATTGTAATTACATGCCTCCTGTAAGACAGACTCAGACCCAACTTAAGTATAAATCAGATGGTGATTTATTACACCTGCACAGGTGGGCAAAGGGCCCTGAAGAGAAAAGCAGGCTGCCTTTTATAACTTTTTTGTTGCCATGCAAGAAAGCAAAAACAAAAGCAGAATGTGGCAGTTAGTTAGCTAAGGGGTGGGGTTACAGAATTGGCTCAGGGGGACTTGGCACCTGTTGCAGCGAGTCAGGGGGCTGTGTTGTGGCAGCTGGCATGGGGACAAACTTGGGAACTTCACGTAGGTCATTTATTTCACCATTGTTTAAGTTCTACCATTGTTACCTGTTGCTAGGTGTTCTTGGGAACTCAGGGAACTTCCTTGTTCTATTCTGAAACTTGTCTGAGGAATTAACTGGGGGGGACATGCGGGCGATTCAGGCTGAAACATGCTGAGACAGTGAGGGGCCTTTAGGAGTCCTTTGGCTGGGTGCTACACTATCGACATGATTCTTTAACCCCAAGTGATAGTGCCATGGGGGCAAATTCCAAGAAAAATAACAGGACAGGAGAGCAGATGATTTTAGGACAGCAGGTGGATGTTCATGTATTTTTAAATTATGGAATGTAATTTCTTATCTTCCCTAGCCAGGTTGCCATCTACTATAATTTGGAAGTTTGTCCCTCAAAACTCATGCTGAAATTTGATCCCAGGGTTGGAAGTGAACTTAGTGGGAAACGTTTGGGTCCTGAGTGGATCCGTCATGAAAGGCTTGGTGCTGGCCTCATGGAAATGAGTGAGTCCTCTTTCAATTAGGTCCCAAGAGCTGGTTGTTAAAATTGTCTGGAATCTCTCTCTCCCTTTCTCCCTCCTTCCTTCCCTCCATCTATCTCTCTCTCTCTCTCCCTCTTTGGCCACGTGAGTTCTGTACGTGAACTTTTCTGTGCCTTCTCCATGAGTAGAAGAACCTGGAACCCCATAACAGAATTAGATGCCCAAATTTGAACCTTCCAGCCATTAGAATCAGGAGACAGATACACCATTTTCCTTATAAATTACCTGGCCTCAGGTATTCCTTTACAGCAATGCTAAATATACAAATCCAATAATTATTGACCTATCCTACCTATCCTATCTAAGGTATTGGTCAATCAAGTTTGTGAACGTTATACCACCCTGTGGTGTTTTCCATCATTTACAACATTGTTTGCACCATTATTTTCTTCTTCACCTAACTTAAAGTGTTCACATTCATAATAAATCTCGGACCTCAGGCTAGGAAATTTTATTGTCAACAATGGTATGATAAATTACTACATCCTCCTTCATGAAAACAGGTTGAAATTTTGAACAATGACTTTTGTAATGACAAGATGGCTTTGTAATTTAACAGATATTTCCCTAAGCTTGTAATGATGATGAGAATGAAGATTTTGAAGCTCCCAGTAGAAACCTATTGTCATTCTATTAACAGTCTGACTCTCAGCTAAGCACATTATAATAATTCCCTCAGAATTTCAATTTCACTCTCAATAGGGATACATGTGCTTTGAAACGCCATGCTAAAAATCCTTGAGTTTGGAATTCTCCATCTACACAGAAAACCTAGCACAGGTTGGACGAATATCAAAATCTATATTTTAACACCATATCCCTTTAAGATCTAAAAATGAGAATGTTAACTTGTTTTATATTAGGCTCCATGACATTTTCTGGAATATTCAATTCCATAAAAGTCAGCCCAGCCATTTACATAAGACACGGGAGCCTAAAAAGAAAAAGCTAATTCTGATTTACTAAAATGTCAATGTCAATTTGAAGTCCTATTAAGGTTGGAAAAGCAGTTCCCTGCCATGATACCGAAAAATATGAGTCATTTCAAACTTTGGGTTTTTTTTTTTTTATAATCTTTATTTTTTATTTTTTTTTATTTTTTGCAGTTTTTGGCTGGGGCTGGGTTTGAACCCACCACCTCCAGCATATGGGGCTGGCGCCCTACTTCACTGAGCCACAGCTGCTGCCCCTCATTTCAAACTTTGAACACAGTTTTATGTTTTAGTGAGACGCTGAGGTGTCTTGAGGAGGATTTATAACTTGGAAGAAGGCAATATATATATATATACACACACACACACAAATTATATATATAATTTATACATATAATTATAAAGTTGATATCTGTCCAACATGTGCTAGGTTTTCTGTGTAAATGAGAATTCCAAACTCAAGAATTTTAGCACGGTATGTGTGTGTATATAGATATATACAAATTATATGGATAATTTATACATACAATTATCAAGCTCTCAATAGAAACCTATTGTCACTCCATTAACAGGCTTTGACTCTTAAATATATATATAATATATCATTATAATTATACATATACATAAATTATATATAATTTATACATATCATTGTCAAGCTCTCAGTAGAAACCTATTATCACTCCATTAACAATCTTTGACGCTTAAATATATGTAAATACATACATAATACATATATATATATAATTTTGACCTACGCAAATAGTACTCAAGGATGTTCTTGTTTCTATTTCTGATAGAAATACTGAGGAAAACTGGACCTTTCTACAAGAGGTGAGACTCAAAAAAAAAAAAAAAGAGGAATCTGTCCCCTCCATCACATATTATACCTTCGTTCCTTTGTATTTGTGCTATTAGGTGATTCTATTTCCACAGTAGTGTAAACGTGAGTCAACAAGCTCATTTTCTTTTGAGTTTTAGGAGGCGGCAGTATTTTAAGCAATACGATGGAAAGAGACAATGCTAATAAAATAATGCAAAGTATTTGGCATTTACCACCTACACGTTTCCACAGAAAAGGTAAGGGCGGCGCCTGTGGCTCAGTGAGTAGGGCGTCAGCCCCATATACCGAGGGTGGCGGGTTCAAGCCCAGCCCCAGCCAAACTGCAACCAAAAAATAGCCGGGCGTTGTGGCGGGTGCCTGTAGTCCCAGCTGCTCAGGAGGCTGAGGCAAGAGAATTGCGTAAGCCCAAGAGTTAAGAGGTTGCTGTGAGCCCTGTGACGCCACAGCACTCTACCCGAGGGCGGTACAGTGAGACTCTGTCTCTACAAAAAAAAAAAAAAAACAATTGCGTAGTCAAGTGGATTATAACAATGCTTAGATGCAGATTACCAAAGCATGCCATGTCCAAATTACAGACACAATGCATGCATCTCAAGGTAGGTAGCATCGAGGTCATTTTATTTATTTAAGAGCTCAAAAGGTCAAGTTCTGAATTATTAAGCACATCTTCCAAGGTCATCTGAAGTCAGAGATGAGGCTTACAGGTAACGCATAGCAACACTTTGGCCAATGTATCGTAGGAGAATCAAACAATATCACTATATATGTTTGTTTTCTGGGTGAATTGTAAAAGATCTAGGACAAAAGAACACAGTTGACTTTATTTTAATCACAGTGGTGGAAATTAGGGATTTCTGTTGTTTTCCTAATCTATTTCCTTTTGTGGACTGAGTGTTGGTGTCTACCCCGCCCACCAAAAAAAAATTTCAAAGTTGAAATCCGAGGGCTTCCCATGGGTGGGACCTGTGGCTCAGTGAGTAGGGTGCCAGCCTCATATACCAAGGATGGTGGGTTCAAACCTGGCCTTGGCCAAACTGCAACAAAAAATGGCCGGATGTTGTGGCAGGTGCCTGTTGTCCCAGCTACCCGGGAGGCGGAGGCAAGAGAATCGCCTAAGCCCAGGAGTTGGAGGTTGCTGTGAGCTGTGACGCCACAGCACTCTACTCAGGGTGATAAAGTGAGACTCTGTCTCTTAAAAAAAAAAAAAAAGAAGAAGAAGAAATCCAAGTGCTTCCCCTGAGATGGTATTAGGAGGTGGCATCTTGGAGAGGTGATTTTGGGTTGTGAGGGTGGAGGCTACATGAATGGTTTATTGCCTGTTCTCAGGAAGCTCTCTCATCCCACTGCCACAGTCAAAAGGTGTCATCTATAGAGCAGAAGTGGGAGTCAATTAATACCGAATCTCAGACTCCCACACTGCACAACAGAATAAATGTCTATTGCTCATAAGCCACACAATCTATGGTATTTTGTTATAAAAGCCTGAACGGCCTAACACATAAAGTAGCACCAAGTGTTTGCTATCGATGTAACAAATACCTAAAATTGTGGGAGCAGCTTGGAATGGAGGGATGAGTTGAGGTTGGAAGTGTTTTGAAGTGTATGCTTGGGTTGGCATGAATAGACCACAGAAGACAGTCCTTAGGAGGGCTCAGATACAAAGGAACAGGGTTCTCAAGAAAGCTGCAATCTTTTTACAGAAGACCTAAGCAATTGTAAACAGGATCCTGGTAGGAAAAAACAGATTGGAAAGCCCATTCTGATGAGGTCTTGGGTGTAAATGGGACAGGTGTTATTAGAGAAAGGAGGAAAGATCATCCTTGCTGTATCGTGGCAAAGAGCTTGGCTGAATTGTGATCACGCGCGGTTGTGATGGAAGGTAAAATTTGTGAGGGATAAAAGTAGATATTTAGCTGAAACTATTTATAAGCAAAGTGTTGATGATATGGCTTGTTCCTCCCAACTGCTTACAGTAAAATGCGAGAGGAGAGAAACGTCTTACCATCCAAACAGGCTGAGACATCTCCTTCTCTCTAACCAACAGATAAGAGGAATTGTATCTTAAGACCAGGACAGTTAACTGCCCTTAATACTCAAATACTGGGTTACCAGATAGACTTGAAAGAACCAGTCCCATTGCCTAATGAATTAATTGGCCCCCAGAAAAGTCCAAAGGCAGCTTACACTTTGATTCTCAATTATGCTTACTAAATAGGAAAGAGACCCGGGTCACCAGACTTTGCAGAAATGTTCATCTTTGAATATTGATGTCTAACCCTATTTTGTAAAGTTCTGCTAAAATGCTACCATTTCTATGAAAGCTTCTCACATCATTATTTTTCTCCATCTGCCTAAAACTCAACAATTCACTCTGTCCTGCTTCAATACCTTTTTTTTTGTTACCCAGAATACACCATTTGTACCTTCCTAATAATACGGGAATCTCTTGATGCCCCTGTGTGGATAAACCACGCAAGTAGTATGCTAGAACAGAGGATAAGAGATTCAAAGTTGGCCTTGGAGCACTGAACATATTTGAGTTACATCTTAAAGAAGGTGTAAAGACCGGAGCAAATCAAAAGTTGGGTTATGGATATTCACAGAATGCTGTCAACAAAGGTGGGGTAGCCGAGTGCAACCTGCCCTGTGTAACTTATTGGGCATGCAAAACTAAATGAGCAGGCTCGGCACCTGTAGTCCCAGCTACTAGGGAGGCTGAGGCAAGAGAATCACTTAAGCCCAAGAGTTTGAGGTTGCTGTGAGCTGTGACACCACAGCACTCTACCAAGGGCAACATAGTGAGACTCTGTCTCAAAAAAATAAATAAATGAATAAATAAAATAAGGGGAAATTCCCTCCTGGCAAGAATCCTCATTTCAGAGGGCAACTCAAAAGCCTCTGGCATAAATAATTGAACTATAATGCAAAGATTCTAAAATAACGGTGAGTGCAGTGTATGCGTAGAGTGCTACAATTTATTCTAGTCCTAAGTATTTTTAAAGAAGATTATACCTGCAATAAGAATGACCTGCCAGAAACACTCTGATGTAAAAGTGCTTGTAGTAAAATGATTTTTGATCATCTGGGTACATGCCTACTAGAGGAACAGCAGGATCAAATGGTAGGTCTACTTTTAGTTCCTTAAGTATTCTCCAAACTTCTTTCCAAAAAGGTCATATTAGATTGCCTTCCCACCAGCAGTGCAGCCCAATTCAGAGTTGGCAAGACATGGAAACAGCCCAAGTGCCCACAGAATGGAAACAGCCCAAGTGCCCCATGAATAGATTAACAAATGGTGGTCTATGCACACCATGGAATACTATGCAGCCATAAAAAAGATGGAAACTTCACATCTTTTATGTTTACCTGCATGGAGCTGGAACATATTCTTCTTGGCAAAGTATCTCAAGAACGGGGGAAAAGTATCCAAAGTACTCAATACTACTATGAAATCAATACCAAAGCACCTACATATTCATATGAATGGTAAAACATAAGTATAATATAGAAAGGTAAGAAAGAGAGGGGAGGGTGTCTGGGGGACCTCACCTAATGTGCTTGATGCAACGGTACATTTCAAAACTACTAAGAAAAGAGTATAATTGTGATGGATTTGTTAATCAGTTCAATGTAAGCATTTCACATTATTTATCAAATCAGGACACTGAAACCCATAAAGGCATCAAGGTACACAGTTATGACTTAATAAAAAGGAAAAAAAGGAAAAAGAAACAGCAAAAAGGCAAAAAAAAAAATGAGTTGCCACCTCACAGATGATGAGGGGCAGGGAGGAGAATGGACGTGAGGTTAAATTTATACGTTAGGCTCCCGAAGATGGTGACTAGCTTTTTATTTTAGATGTGGATCATTTCTGCTGAAAATATAAGGTAACCTCTGATGTTCTGTTAATGCTACGCAACATCAAAAAGCAGAGAGCCGTTTCTAGAGAAGGCCTTCGGTAATGATGGTTAAAATGTATAGAAATCTAAGCCTCCTCCCTCATCTTACGTACCTGAAATTATCTAGTGTACACGGAACATTGACTAGATTTAAAGGAATGACAGCTGTGTTCTGTGGATTCCCAAGGTAATGAATGTATATGCAGAATTTAAGGAGGAGCTGGGAATTTGGAGAATATCAAATTCAGCAAGTCAGCAAAGCTAGACAAGGAACACGGGAATCTCCCGCACACGTGCTGAGTGTCTACAGAAATGCTGCACGCCCACCAAAGCAAAGGCACACAGAATCATCAAACATCAAACATTTCACCCATACGTCCACATTGTCTTACCTGCGGTTACGCTAAAGGTCGTGCATGGGACAAAAATTGGGGTACAGGTAAATTTGGGGGGTGGGGGAAAGGTTAGTAAATGGAGCACCAATGGAGCTGGTTTCATTACCAATGAGGCCGACCTGGGCCTTGTTATTCCCAAAAACCTCTGAGGCTCCACAGCCTGCAGTGTCTCACGGCTGCACACACTTGACCGACAGCCACCTCTCAACCCTACCGGTGTCATTTTCATTTCATGTTGGGGCTCTGGCTGAATACGGTGTGGCCCTCTGTAGCGTCAGAGAAAGTTCTCCAAAAAGACACTGGCATGCCCAAGAACGTGGGATGAGGGCGGCGGAATGCCCACTTGGAGCTGTCCAGCATGACGGTGCTGAAATCTGAGAACACGGCGGAGCAAGGCATACGGCCTCCTCGCCTGTCACCTCTCTCATAGCATAAGCACAATCTCTTTAAATAAGCATGTTACAATGAAAGCTGGGAGCCAGTAAGCCCCTTGCCAAACTCAGAGAGGAAACTTCATTCCGATGTTCTACAACTCTACATCAGGGTGACCCCCACTAGGTCGCTGGATCCATTCCGTTTGAATGACAGCAAAAGTACCTCACAAAGCAGTTGTTAGTAGCCGTGCCACCAGACTGCGGTTTTAACATCTTCTTTGTTTGTTTAATAGAATGGAACGCCTCACTGGCTGCTAAATAACTTCGGGGAAATGTGGTACGGTGTAAAGACAGACAAGCCCACGCCGGGCTTTCTGCAAACGGTATTGATCATTGATCAATGTCGATGAGTGGAAAGGATGTGGCTTTGGAGTTTGATACAGTAATAAAACAGTGGTTAGAAATAACAACATCTGGAAACATGTTCATTAGAGCTCTTGAAATGGTAAAACACGGCATATGATTTATTTATACTTTATCACCTCTGAAGACCAATATTAAAGAAAAGATGCTGTCACAAAACAGTGCAGACAGTTGGCAAAGTAGGGGAGCAGACTTTAAATGAGTAAGATATTGAATCATGTATAAACGTAGCTTAAATATTAATAAACACTTAGTAAATTAATCACTTTGATTTCCCCACTCATACGGCTTAATGTTTCAGGCCATAATTTGCTACTTCTTTGGAAAGCTCACAGAAAAAGAAAATTCCTGGAAAGAGTGTGCCCTTTACTAAATAATCTACAAATATTCTGCTCAGCCCTTAAGTAGGATAGACCAGTGGTTCTCAAGCTTCCTAATGCCATGGCCCTTTAATACAGTTCCTGTGGGTCGCGACCCACAGGTTGAGAACCACTAGAATAGACAATTAGTAGTCTACTGAAAACCCTGAAAAATGATGATTTATTTTATGACACACGAGTCTCTTATTATTAATAAATAGGCATACTCAGGCTCTGTGTTCAGAGCTCAGTAGTTAGGGCCCTGCCACAGGCACTGAGGCTGGTGGGTTCGAACCTGGCCTGGGCCTGCTGAACAACAATGACAACTGGAACAACAACAACAAAAAATAGCTGGGTGTGGTGGTGGGCGCCTGTAGTCCCAGCTACTTGGGAGGCTGAGGCAGGAGAATCGCTTAAGCCCAAGAATTGGAGGTTGCTGTGAGCTGTGATGCCACAGCACCCTACTGAGGGCAACATCGTGAGACTCTATCTCAAAAAATAAATAAATACATAAATAATAAATAAATATACTTAAAACCAAATACACACTGGCAAATGGTTATATGCTTTTTTATCACATTTCAATGCACTCCTCAGAGATGCTTTTTCACGTTCTTTCAGCGGAAGAACGAACATAGCAATGATATGTAAAATTGTAACTTTGAAAGGCTCTTTTCAGATAGGTAATTTCTTCGCATGGCTGGAGTGAAGAAGATGGGTCATTTTCTAAAATGTCAAGGTCCCACTATGTTTCCAGAAGGCAAACGAGAACCATTTAGGAAAAATACCTACAAACAAACTGGCCATCAGGGAAGGATGGTTGTGAGGCTCGATTGCCCGAGAGTTGGAGGGGAGAAGTTGGAGGGGAGAAGGGGGCTTTGAAACGAAAGCCACAGCAGGGAGCAGATCACCAAATCAGTATGATCATTTCTGTTTATACTGTTTCTCTAAAACATTATCACTGCACGTGTTTCTCTTCCTAAGCCTCCATACAGTAGGTGGGGGCGGCGCATGCCGTAAAGATCTCTATCAGTCTGGGGATAAATTGGGTTGGGCTGAGAAAAAAAAAGTTACCGAGGTCTGCAGCGAAGACAGAATGAGGCCATTTTATCGTGCGCAAAAGAGATTAGATCCCGCTGACATAGGGTAACTTTGACACAGTTTAAATCTCTCATTTGCTCCTTTTTTGTGCCTTGATCCACAAAGAAAAGACTGATATTAAAGGCAAAACATACTGAAGACTTATTTAAAAATATCCCAGAAGCGGCGGTGGTCAGGAGAACCCTCCTTAAATCTTCTCTGCACATTTCATTGTTATTAATCCTCTACAAACTCAACCATGCTACAACACAGGAGTCCTAGGTAGGGCCAGGATAGGATAGGGGTTTCTTTTTTCTCTGTCCTGGATGCGGCTTGATTTTTCCTGTTTACTCTGGAGAACTCTCCTAAAATCCTGACACCTCAAAGCAAAGGAATGCTGAAGGAATTCCATAAAAAGCACAGTCATTCCAGCACCTTTCTGCTCCATTCAGGAACCTTTGCTATTATGCTGTTTTGCTCAGGGGAGAAAAAACTTAGCATCTGGGAAAGTGGTTGTAAGAAAAGGTAATTTTCACCTTTTCGGGGGCAAGACACAATTATAAGAGGGACTTTACCTAACAAATGCAATCAGAGTAACCTGGTTTCTTGGACCCTCAATGAATGAATCCCCAACAATTAAAAAAAAAAAAAAAAAGGTAATTTTTTTTCTCTGCATCAGCAATGCCTTGCCTGGGTGACGGGCACAAGGAGCAATCGACAGGCAGACAGGTCCCCTCTCCTTTAAGCCTCAGGAGCACACGCAGAGAAAAATCACTTACGGTTTTCAACACCAGTGCTGCGACACCAAGTCTGCCTGTGCACAAGCCTTGCTCTGCATCCACCTGTATTTCCTGAACAACCCCAGTCATCAAACTCCATCTACCTTCCCCTTTCACCAGTTTTACTCCTAAGAGGATTCCTCAAATTTACAGTCCTGAAATCTGATTTCCAAACTAAGTTGGATGTCAAGGAGCATTACCTGCAGATTGAAAACAAAATCGATTTATGAATCTGCCTTCCTATCCGACTGTGGGCTCAGTCCTTCAGAGCAGAAACCACAAGCTAAGCAGCTGATCAATAATTTTTTTTTTCCATGAGTCAGGCAGAAAGGAAGCTGGAAAAAAAAAAAAAAAAAACCTAATGGAATAGTTTTGTCCGGACTCTGTGCTGCTCAGGTTTAAAAGTGTCTTTGTTCTCTAAAAGGATGTGCATGGGCTGGCTGGTGTCAGTAGGCATTGGGGAGAACGTGGGTTTAATGAAAAGTGGATCCTTCTGTCAAATTCCTCCATTAAAGGTCTGGGTGTGGCTTTGGGCGTTTTCCATTGGCCAATGTGTTCTCATAAGCTCCTTGTGTTGTTGTTAGCAACTGGATCTGGTGTTGCTAATGTTATGTTTTATTATGAGAGATAGAGAGAAGAAGAGGGAGGTTTAACATTTCAACACATTAGCCACGAAAATCAACTAATAGTAATAAATGAATATATCTGAGTCATCAAGGATTCCCTAAAGAGTCTTGGTCTGGGGCAGCGCCTGTGGCTCAGTGGGTAGGGCGCCGGCCCCATATGCCGAGGGTGGCGGGTTCAAACCCAGCCCCGGCCAAACTGCAAAAAAAAATTAGCCGGGCATTGTGGCGGGCACCTGTAGTCCCAGCTGCTCGGGAGGCTGAGGCAAGAGAATCGCTTAAGCCCAAGAGTTGGAGGTTGCTGTGAGCTGTGTGAGGCCACGGCACTCTACCGAGGGCGGTACAGTGAGACTCTGTCTCTACAAAAAAAAAAAAAAAAAAGAAAGAAAATCTCGGTCCCAACACCCAAGAGAAGAGAGTGCTTTTTAAACACATGTGTGTTAGTGATGGCTGTGTCTTTCTGGACAATTTGTGGTCCAGTTTCTGAGGCCTGAGTTAACAGAATCAGCACGGTGCACCTGTTACAGGGAGGACCCCTCAGTTCAACACTGCAGACGTGGCCAAGCTTCTGTGGATTTTTCCGCTCAATCTCTCTCTCCTCCCTTCCTTCCAGAACACTCTTGGTCACAGTTTTCACTCAGACATGATCATGCAGTGATTTGAATGACTTGGGTGGGAGTGGGGGGGGGAGAGGATAAATAGCAGTCTATTTGCAGCTCTTTTCCAGGAGACAACAGTCTCCTTAAAACCAGTTGCTTCCACGCACAAATCAAAGCATTTTCCACAAGACCCACTTAAGTGTTCACCTATAGCTTTCTGCAAGGCTTTTTATGTAGAATTCCTCATCTAGCATCTTTGTAGGCTATTAGTAATAATCTTTTATTTTCTCTGAGGCCATTTATAAAGCTCTGTCATTTTTATGAAATATTTTTTCCTTGGGATCAATCCTGTTGTAATAAGGTGTTTCCTTCAGCCCTACCTTAATAAATTCACTGTGTTTTCCTTCTAACTTTGGAGAATATGAATTGCTCAGTCTTATGCAATGGTGTGTGTTTCTCTTAAGCTCTTTGAATACAGGGCCATATCGTCAGTCAACTTAACAGCAAAACAGTTAGCGACAATTAGAATAGTGACACCAAAGAGTCTGGGGTTAACAAACCTAGACTTAAAACAAAATCCTAGAATGGCAGTCACAGACCCAGTGCAGTTCATCTTCTCTTACCATATGGAATTTGTGCAGAATCGTGACTGTTCTTGGAACATGTTCAGTGGTTGGAAATTTCAATGATTAGAAATAAGTTATTACTATGAGAAACAATTAATAATTACTACGTATAAGTAATAATCATTAAAAATAAAATTTCTCTTTTAAAAAATCATTGGAGAGGGTGGTGCCTGTGGCTCAATGAGTAGGGTGCCGGCCCCCTATATGGCCCCATATACCGGAGGTGGCAGGTTCGAACCTGGCCCTGGCCAAAAACGGCAAAGAAAAAAAAAACAAAAAAACAATTTGGGTGGCGCCCATGGCTCAAAGGGGTAGGGCTCAGGCCCCATATGCTGAAGGTGGCGGGTTCAAACCCAGCCCCAGCCAAAAACGGCAAATAATAATAATAATGATAATAATAATAATTAGAGGGCAGCACCTGTGGCTCAGTGAGTAGGGCGCCAGCCTCATACACTGAAGGTGGTGGGTTCAAACCTGGCCCCAGCCAAACTGCAACAAAAAAAAAAATAGCTGGGCATTGTGGCAGGCACCTGTATTCCCAGCTACTTGGGAGGCTGAGGGAAGAGAATCACCTAAGCCCAGGAGTTGGAGGTTGCTGTGAGCTGTGACACCACAGCACTCTACTGAGGGCACTAAAGGGAGACTGTCTCTAAAAGAAAAAAATAATAATAATCGGAGACATCCCATATATTGGGTGGGTTTAGCAACGTTCTCCCAATTAATGAGCAAAGCATCTGTAATTCTTCCACTCACCTGGTTCCGAAAACTCTCCGTTGTCTACGTATTTAGATGGTATGTTATCATGCATGAGAAAAAAGTTTCTCAGCAAAGGACTGTCACCTTTTTTTCAAATGAGTAATAACCATGTCACCAAACCGTGACATCTTTACCTGAAGGCACCCTGCGTGGGGGGTCCCAGCTCTGACCGATTTTTCTCATGCAGACTTCAACCCTGTCTGGCTCCAAGCCTGGACGAGCGGCCCCAGACCTTCTGGCCAGTGTTTCCAGGATCCAGAAGGACGCCTTATAAATTCTGTCCACAGAGCCTTGATGATGCCCACGGAGCTGCATGAACAAAACTTTTCACCTGTTTGTTCCTTTCCACACCAACTCTAAGAAACTCACAGTCACGGGTAGGAACCTCCTCCTCTTTCCTGAACTGAAACAATTCCTCGTTGAAGGAGCAAGTCACAGCCGGTATGGGGATAATTCACTGTAATTTTCACTTCAGAGAAGCGCTGTCAGAAGGTAGACACTCATTCAGCACCTTCTGTCCCATTAGTAACAATTTTCTCAGCAACACTTTCCTTTTGCAAAGAGATGACACATTTCTTTAATCAATTTCTTGTCTGCTATCCGTATCTTCATTTGGGTATAATTCACACACCACCACCCATAATAGACTTGGGGCGAGGGGGAATTGTATTAGACAGAACTGGGCTTTACATACAGTCTTACTGTTAGCGAGCACAGTGCCTTGCATTCTGGGTCAGAAGGGCACTGAATATTAACTAGCATTAATCAGTAATTAATATTAAACTGATTAATTGAATACTGGCTGTGAGCCCTTGTTAGTATTTGGGAAAAGTGAACTAGGACAATATTTCAAGATAGGAGTTTCAAGATAGGAGTTATTCATTCATTTATTCATTTATTGAGACATACTCTATAAATAAAGTCTCACTCTGTCACCCTGGTAGAGTGCGGTAGCACCATAGCTCACAGCAACCTCACCCTTCTGGGCTCCTGATCCTCCTGCCTCAGCCTCCTGAGTAGCTGGGACTACAGGTGCCTGCCACCACTACCAGCTAGTTTTTCTACTTTTAGTAGAGACAGGGTCTAGCTCTTGCTCAGGCTGATCTGCAACTCTTGAGCTCAAGCCATCCTCCCCCCTCAGCCTCCCTGAGTTCTGGCATTACAGGCATGAGCCACTGAGGCCAGTTTCAGATAGGAACTTTAATTGTTTTCCAAAAGCTTTCCCCACTTCCAGATGAAAGTTCATTCATTTTTTTTTTTTTTTTTTTTTTTGAGACAGAGCCTCAAGCTGTGGCCCTGGGTAGAGTGCTGTGGGATCACAGCTCACAGCAACCTCCAACTTCTGGGCTCAAGTGATTCTCCTGCCTCTGCTTCCCAAGTAGCTGGGATTACAGGCGCCTGCCACAACGCCCAGCTATTTTTTGGTTGCAGCCGTCATTGTTGTTTGGTGTGCTCAGGCTGGATTCGAACCTGCCAGCCCAGGTGTATGTGGCTGGCGCCTTAGGCGCTTGAGCCATAGGCGCCGAGCAGGAAAGTTCATTTTTAAAGGTAATTAAGTGATGTCTGCTCCGAGAGCAACTTGAGAAATCTTTTAGGTAATGGTGACTAAGTACATTCATAGTACTGCCTCAGTAAATAATATCTAACAAATAGCACAAGTGTTTGGTATGGAGAAGTGATGTGAAGGGTAGGACCTGAGTACACACTTCTCTGTGTCTGTATCTGCTGTGTGCGTGCGTGCGTACGTGTGTGTGTGCGCGTGCACACATTTGTTTAGCATACACATCCTCTCATCTTTTTACTTGATTTGCTACAAAGTATTTCAGTTTAAGAGATGCAAACTACTACCAGGCTGGCTGGCTGGGTGGCTTAAGCAGGTAATCCTAGCACTCTGGGAGGCCCACGCAGGTGGCTCTCCAGAGCTCAGGAGCTTAGGAGAGCAGCCTGAGCTGAGACCACGTCTATACTAAAAATAGAAAAACTAGCCGGGCATGGTGTGGTGGCAGGTGCCTGTAGTCCCAGCTACTCAGGAGGTGGAGGCTGAGGCCGGGGGGGTCGCTCACATCCTGGAGTTTGCAGTTGCTGTGAGCTATGATACCATAGCACTCTACCCAGGGTAACAGAGTGTGACACTTTCTCAAAAATAAATAAATAAGTAAATAAAAAAGAAAGAGAGAGAGAGAGATGCAAAGTACCAATCTGCAAATAAATAATTTGAAATGTGTAAGCCGCTTGTGATACCATCCCCCAAAACGTCTGCTCGTCCCTGACATTCCCAAACTTCCCCCGCTATTATTTTGCACTTACTCTTACAGTTTCCAAACTGGTATTTTCTGACTCAGTTCTCATGTTAACTCTTATTTTCCTCAGAAACAGACAGAAGCGAAATTGTCACTAAGACTTATTTTTTAAAAAATCACCTACCACATAGCTTACGAATACACTATCACTAAGCCAAGAAGCAAACATGGCAAATTGTCACAATCGGTACAGAAAACGGTAAGTCGTAAAGGATGATATACTGTAGCAGGACTTAGGTGCTGTTTAGCCACCAGTATCTCTGGAAAAATTCTCAGGACACAAAAAAGAGACACCGTCTCTGATACACGTGGGTGTGACCAGGAGTGGGTGACAAATTGTTTTCCTGGGTGTTTTTTGTTAGATCTGATTTTTATAAACTACATGCATATTTAATTCCTCAAAATAAAGAAAAACATTTTTCTTACTTCAAACATTTTGAGACTTAAAAAAAAATAAGAAGTTAACTGATGACTCCATACTGAATCTCAAAGTCAAAGCCTTCTATCATAGACATACTCTTATTTGACAACATGAATGTTACTTTCTTTGCATTATCATTATTATTGCTTAATATTTTGATGCAGCAATTCTCTGATTTCTTTTCTGAATGTATTTATGTCCATTCATTCTTTATGAGGTTTTTGTTTCTAGTCCTTATCTTAAGCGTTGTTATTGTTATTAAATTTTAAGCCTCTTTAATTTTTTTTTTTTTGGTAGAGACAGAGTCTCACTGTACCGCCCTCGGGTAGAGTGCCGTGGCGTCACATGGCTCACAGCAACCTCTTAACTCTTGGGCTTACGCGATTCTCTTGCCTCAGCCTCCCAGCAGCTGGGACTACAGCGCCCGCCACAACGCCCGGCTATTTTTGTTGTTGTTGCAGTTTGGCCGGGGCTGGGTTTGAACCCGCCACCCTCGGCATATGGGGCCGGTGCCCTACTCACTGAGTCACAGGCGCCGCTCAAGCCTCTTTAATTTTGTGAAGGCAAAAAGTGGAAACCTAATAAACACATGTATATGTTAAAAAAAATAAGGAACTGCTCACAGGCAGTGCCTTTCTGGGTACAGAACAAACGGTCTGTGCGGTTGGTCAGGTTCAGGAGAAAATGGAAAACCAAAGATTGACACAGAAAATGTAAACCAGTAAATTCCCTTTCCAAAAGCACATTGGACTGACATAATGAAAAATGTAAAATTCTTCTGCAGGATACAGCAGATCAAGGGTTTAAGAGATTCAGCCAAGTGCACACCAATTCCCATTTGCCAGAGGAGAGAAGGGAAAGGGTATGAAACAGACCACACACACAAATACCAAAATCCTTTGAAATAACATAAGGACCGTAGTCTTCCCCACTCACCCATGGGAGGCAACTTTGGAGACCCCCGGTGGGTGTCTGAAACCATGGCTACTATGTGCTAGATCCGTGCATACCTAGGATGAAGGTATATTTATTTATTTATTTATAATAAATTTAATTAATTTATAATTTATAAGTTGAGATAGTAAGAGCTTCACTACAACAGCTAGTAATAAAAGCAGAGAAATTATCACAATATGCCACCTCACCATTCCTGCACTTTGAGACGGCTATTAAGTAAAACTAGGGTGTTTTGAACACAAGTACTGTGATACCAGGATTGTTGATATGAAAACCCAGATGGTCACTCTCTCAATAGTAAAGAGTGTACGTTTCGCCTTGGTGCCTGTAGCACAGTAGTTACAGCATTGGCCACATACCTGGAGGCTGGTGGGTTCGAGCCCAACCCAGGCCAGCTAAACAACAATGACAACTGCAACAAAAAAATGGCCAGGCCTTGTGTTGGGCGCCTGTACTCCCAGCTACTTGGGAGGCTGAAGTAAGAGAATCACTCGAGCCCAAGAGTTTGAGGTTGCTGTGAGCTGTGACGCCACTGCACTCTACCAAGGGCAACGTAGTAAGACACTGTCTCAAAAAAAAAAAAAAGAGTGTAGATTTCATGGTAATTCCAGACAAAGAAAGGCTTCTGGTCCCAGGCAGGATGGACAGGAGAGAGGGAAATTTTTCTGCACTGTGCTATTGTTACTGAGAATTTAGTGCAATTTGGAACATATGAATTAAAAAAAAAAAAAAAAAGTAGTAGAACGAATGAATTGTTCCCTTCTTGAATGTTCCATTTAATATTTTCATATTGTAGTTGAAAATGAACTCTATGGTCTTCTGTAGAAACAATGTGACTCAACTGTTTGCAAAAACTAAATATCACTTAATTTGCTTCAATGAAGAAAAAGCTTGCTAGGGATCAAGAGAAAAAAGGCTGGTATTGTATGTTTTTTAGCTGAACAGTCCTATTTATTTACCTATTTTTAAATATTAGGACAAGTCTCCAAATGAAGCCAATTGTAACATTTTAGATAATTAAAAAAATTTTTTTTTCAAGTTCTGTGTTTAAGTGGCAGGTACATGAAACCACTCTTTGGCAAAGGGACGTGGCCTCTGGTCTTGCCTCATGAACAAAGGCTACCAAATCACATTGGAAGGTCCAAAGGTCAGAAAGGAGAGGCAGAGAATCTTACAGAAAAACGAGTAATCATGGAAAGAACTTAGAGGCTGGGCACAGTGGCTCACACCTGTAATCCCAGCAGTCTGGGAGGCTCAGGGGGATGGGCTGGGCTCAGGAGTTCAACTCAGGTTAGGGTTAGGGTTAGGGTTAGGGCCTGAGCCTGAGCAAGAGGGAGACCTTGTTTCTACTAAAAATAGAAGAACCAGCTGAGCATTGTGGTGGCACCTGTAGTCACACCTGTACTGGGGAGGCGGAGGCAAGAGGATGGCTTGCTGTGAGCTGTGACGCCGCAGCACTCTACCTGGGGTGACAAAGTGAGACTCAGTCTCAAAACCAAAAAAAAAAAAAAGGAAAGAAAGGAAAGGAAAGAGGTAAGATAAGAATTTAGAAAGGTTACAATTGTTCATTTTGCTCATTCCCCAAAAATACAGGACAGAGAAAACTCATTTGCTAACTCACGAAAGTTCTTGTTACACATCTGTCTCTCTCCTGCTGCGAAATCACTTCCCTCATTTTTCAGGAGGGAGCCATACACTCTGAAGATTCTTACCCCTTTGTTAATGGGACTTTCTGCTCTCTGACTGCTGAAATGGGCCCTTTCTTGGCTGGTGTGCTTAATGTCCACCAGGTGAGAGCTGAAGCGAGTGCTGTCTTAATGCTTTTTAACTGTATGTTTTTGAAGACCTGTGCATTCATATATTTAAGCTACCTTATTGGGATCTGAACTCTGCCAAGTTGACCACCCAAGGGACTGTGACAAACCGGTCACAGTTCCAAAATCCAACATGAGAAATGTGTCTAACGATCACCTTTTGGAAGGTGGCGACTTATGTAATTTAATTCATTTTCTGTGCATTTACACAGATTACGGGAAATATAATGGAATGGAAAGGTTGTTTCCTAATCCATAGGTTTCTACAGTTTGTCAGAATATTTACTCAAAAATTGGGCATTTTTCCTTGGATAAATAATTTGAAAATAAGCTAAGTTCAAATGTTCTAGTCTATAACATGATTGCCATTAATATCAATGTATATTATATTTGAAAATCTGTGTGAGAATAGATTTTTAAGTGCTTCCTTTTTTGAGACAGAGTCTCACCATGTCGCCCTTGGCAGAGTGCTATAGCATCACAGCTCACAGCAACCTCAAACTCTTGGGCTCACGCAGTTCTCCTGCCTCAGCCTCCCAAGTAGCTGGGACTACAGGTGCCCACCACAATGCCCAGCTATTTTTTGGTTGCCATTGTCATTGTTGTTTAGCTGGCCCAGGTCAGGTTCAAACCCGCCTGTGTCAGTGTATGAGGCTGGTACCCAACCCACTGAGCTACAGGCACCGAGCCTGAAAATAGATTTTTAAGTGTTCTTATCACAAATATGATAAGTATTTGAGGTGATGCATATGTTAATAAATGTGATTCAGCCATCACACAACATGTCCATATTGCAAAACATCGTGTTGTACACCATGAATATATATAATTTTATTTCTCAATTAAAATAGACAAGAAAAAAGAATCATGCTTACAGATAAAAATAAACTATCTGCTTTTAAACTGCCCAAAATATTCATCATACCTGATAATTACAAGTACCAACTTTGGCAATGTTTTTATTCTTCAAAGATTTCCAACTGTTACCATAAATTTCTATTCCTATCTCACCTAAAAAAATACTTCCTCTATCAGGCAGCGCCTGTGGCTCATTGGGTAGGGCGCCAGTCCCATATACCGAGGGTGGCAGGTTCAAACCCGGCCCTGGCCAAACTGGAGCAAAAAATAGTTGGGCAAAAAATAGTGACTAGGGAGACTGAGGCAAAAGAATCACCTACACCCAAGAGCTGGAGGTTGCTGTGAGCTGTGATGCCACAGCACTCTACCGAGGGGCACAAAGTGAGACTCTGTCTCTAAAAATAATAATAATAATAAATAAACAACAAAACAAATAAAGAAACTATCTACATTGTTTTAACATTTATCATGCTATTAATTTTAGGCTAGAAATAACCACTCATTCAATATATTTTCTTTTTTTTTTTTTTTTTGAGACAGAGTCTCACTTTGTCACCCTCGGTAGAATGCCTTGGAGTCATAGCTCACAGCAACCTAAAACTCCTGGGCTCAAGCGATCCTCTTGCTTCAGTCTCAAGAGTAGCTGGGACTACAAGCACCAGCCGCATCACCGGGCTATTTTTAGAGATGGGGTCTGCCTCATGCTCAGGCTGGTCTCAAACTCCTCAGCTCAGGCAACCCACCTGCCTCGGCCTTCCAGAGTGCTAATATTACAGGCATGAGCTACCGGGGTCGGGTGGAGGGGTCTCCTGTAGTCCCAGCTACTTGGGAGACCAAGGCAGGAGTATCACTTGAGCCCAGGAGTTTGAGGTTGCTGTGAGCTATGATGCCACCGCACTCTAGCCATGGCAACAGAATGAAACTGTCTCAAAAATAAAGAGAGAGAGAAAAAAAAGGACCTAAATAAAACAGAAAAGAAAAAACACTAGAAAATAAACAATATGATCCTGAGTTAGACATGGTATAGGGTGGTCTCTTGTCTAAATTACGTATCTGATACAACCTAAACAGGAACGGATGGGCACACAGACTTGGAGAAACATTCTATCAAACGTCATCTTTATCTGGTAAAATGATAGCTCCCGATCATTGTTAAGAGCAAAGATGAGTATAAAGGATGCCCTCAAACCTCCCAGTGGCTTGGGGTAATTCTTAACGGTTTTTTTTTAAACAGCAGCATAATGACTTTCTTAAGTTATTGTTGTAAAACGACAAACTGCACATTATTTAAAGTAGGCAATTTGATAATGGTTGACATCTGCATACACCTGTTCAACATCACTGCAGCAGAGATAATAGTCTCTCCTGCTGCCTTGGTCCCCAGCCAGCCACTGATCTGACAGCAGACACCATAAAGTGCTTCTCCCATAATTTTTTACAGTACAGTAACAAACCTATGACCTCTTTTGCTCAGCATAATCATTGTAATGTTCATCCAGGTCACGCTGAGAGGGCTCCCTGTCTATGATTATACTTCCCATTTAGGTCTCCATAGGCATATTCTTTTCCCTGTGTAAACACCTCCAGGTGAAGAGGCCGGGTCATGTAGTTGTTCCCCGTTTAACACGTCAGTGTTTGTTCCCCCACCAGCGGGTCAGGAGAGGTCCAGCTGCTAGACATCCACCCCAACCCTTGGCATAGCTGGTCTCACCGGTCTGAATCATTCTTAAAGATGTACAGCGGTATTTCACCAAGATTGTGGCTTTTAATGACACTGAGCACATTTTTACGTGACTATTAACCAGCTGCATGTTCACGCTAGTGAAGTGTTTGTTCAATTCTCTGACCGTTTCTTGTGGGGTGGTTTGTTTTCCTTTTACTGAACTCAGAGAGTATCTATAGATATGATATAGATATTGGTAACATTACGTATTATGTATATACAATACATAAGTGACGCGGTCTATAGTATATATCATACACTTTATACAACGTACCTTATTTATGGTACAGTATTCTGTATATACTAAATGTTATATATGATTTTATATAATATGAAACATAGTATGCTGTGTATCATATATGATACAGTATAATACATAAAGAATACATAATATAAATACAGTAAGTGATATAGTATTATGTATACATTCTATGATACAATAGTACATATTTAATAATCGATACATATACTATACAAGATGGTCCATAAAGTCCACGTCCATTTTAAATTGCACATGAACTTTATGGCCACCCTGTATTTAGCACAATGAATATACAACAGATATGTCTTCTGATACAGTACATTGCATATAATTATATATGTAATATTGTATTATATAACATATGTAGTATACTACACATAGAATGTATATTAATATATAATATGTATTATATGCTAGGGAATAGATATAGTTTGCTGCAGTATGATATATAATAGTAGATATGGAATATTGTCTATTAGGCTTTGTTTATATATCACATACAATATATAGCATACTTCAATATAATATCCTGCATCATATATATGCAATTCCTTTCTCAGATGTTTAATTTGCATGTATTACCTTTAAGTCATACATTGTCTTTACATTTTCTTTGCAACGTCTTCTGCATCACCTAAGGTTTTCCTTAAATTGTGATGAAATCCATTGCACTAACTAGCTCATTTAAGAATCAAGCTTCTTAAGTAACAAATCTTTACCTATCCGAAGTTCACAATGGAGTTCTCCTATTTTTGTTATTGTTGAGACATAGTCTCACTCTGTCACTCTGAGTAGAGTGCATGATGTCATAGCTCACAGCAACCTCACACTCTTGGGCTCAAACAATCCTCCTGCCTCAGCCTCCCCAGTAGCTGGGACTACAGGCACCTGCCACCACACCCAGCTAGGTTTTCTATTTTTCTTAGACATGGTTTCGCACTCTTGCTCAGGCTAGCCTAGAACTCCTGAGCTCAGGCAATCCATCAACTCAGCCTCCCACAGTGCTGGGATTATAGGCATGAGCCATGATGCCTGGCCCTGTTTCTTTTTTTTTTTTCCTTCAGGAAGTTTTATCATTTTATGTTTTGTATCAAGGTATATGACTCATTTTTAGTTATTTTTGTACATGCTATGAGTTATACATCAAAACATGTTGTTTCTTTGTTAAATTTTCTCTTCTTGATACTCAATTTTCCCAACACTATTTGCTGAAAAGATTATCCATTCTGAACAGAATAACCTTTGCAAGTCTGTGGAAAATACGTTGCCCGTATACGTGCAATTTCATTTCATTTCATTCAGTCTCTCTTTCATTATATTGATTCATTTTTCTATATTTATGCTAATAACCACTATGTTTTAATTTTGTACTAATTAGCATCACACATCTATAGTTAAGTCTTCACATCAGTTATCCTGTCCTATTGCTTCAAAATTGTTAAGCTATTTGCATTTTTAAATTTATCTTGCCAATTGTTACTTTTTATTAAAAATCTACTGGTAGTTGATTTGGGATTTCACATTAAATCTATAGATCAATTTTCACAAAATGAGCATCAATATCAAATCTTCCCAGGAGTTTTCTCATAAATATTGTATTATACATAGTTCCCCATTTGTTCAAATGTTTATTTATTTATTTATTTATTTATTGAGACAGAGTCTCACTCTGTTGCCCTGGGCAGAGTGCTGTGGCATCATCATAGCTCACAACAACCGCAGACTCTTGGGCTCAAGTGATTCTCTTGCCTCAGCCTCCGTAGTAGCTGGGACTACAGGCACCTGCCACACATCTGGCTATTTTTTCTGTTTTTAATAGAGAAGGGGTCTCATTCTTGCCCAGGCTGGTCTCCAACTCCTGAGCTCAGGCAATGCACCTGACTCAGCCTCCCAGAGCCCTGGGATGACAGGCATGAGCCACCGTGCCCAGCTGTTCATGTGTTTATTAACGTACCACTGAAATAGAGTACAGTTTTCAATTCACAAATGCTGTCAGATTTATGATTCCTTTAGCTTATCTATTCCTAGACCAAAGTACCTTCCTATGATGAATTGGAAATTAAAAAAACAAATAAATAAAAATCAAGGGACCAAACACAAAATGTAATTATGCATGACAGATAGTTGAAAAGTCACATGTTTTGAGGTTTTCCTTAAAAATACGATCATTGTGGAAATTTCCCATTCATAAAATTATTTCTTAACATTCTGATAACATCTTAGTCTGCTCTTCTTTCTATTTTTCATTGGAAGGTCCATAAATTTTAATGCATTGAGTATACAAAATTTATGTTTGTGCACGAGGGACTAATGTATATTTTTTACATCTACCAAATTTAAATTCACTGGTTATAAAAACATGCTAGATAATGAACATTTTTTTTAAAAGGAGATTTGCAGTAAGGTCAACTGAATTTTGAAAGAACTCTACGTAGAGTTAAATATTCAAAATAATCAATATGGAAGCCTAATTAGCATCAATAAAAACATATATTACCTTTAATACTCCAAGAAATTTACATTTCAACATAAACTATACCACTATTCTTTCATACGGTGCCAAGATTTCGAACATAAATTCAATGCAATTGGGCTGATCAATAGATATGTAACCAGAAGAGCTATTACTCACCGAAAAATTGTTGGGAGAGAAAGGTGTTTGCTAGGCTCTTAACATGCATCATGCCTTATTTTTTTCTCACAGTAACTCTGAAAAGTAGCTACCGTTGTTACCACATGCACTTTAATTTCATACAGAAGTGGCAACAAACCCATCTCAGTCTTTAAAGTCAGTGGCCTTACATAACCTCACACACATATGAATGACAGCAGTTTGCAATTTTTGGCTGGGGCTAGGTTTGAACCCACCACCTCCGGTATCTGGTGCTGGCACCTCACTCGTTTGAGCCGCAGGAGCCGCCCAAATGACAGAATTTTGATAGGAAAAATAATCAGTACTGTAATTTTATTTTATTTATTTATTTATTATTATTATTTTGTTTTTTTGCAGTTTTTGGCCAAGGCTGGGTTTGAACCCGCCACCTCTAGCATATGGGGCCAGCGCCCTACCCCTTTGAGCCACAGGCGCCGCCAGTGCTGTAATTGTAAAGGAAATACTACCTTTAGTGATTTCCATTGAAAACATCCAGGTATTTATTTCTTTTTTATTTATTTATTTATTTTTTTATTAAATCATAGCTGTGTACATTGATAAGATCATGGGGCATCATTCACTAGCTTTATAGACCGTTTACCAAGTTTCACATATACCCTTGTAAGATTTCTTAAAATGGATTTTAATCATTCATTTTCAAACACTCTTGAATACACCAAAAAAACCAGACACACATTTCTCAGGAAACTCTCAAATATTGATTAAAAAGTGCAAAGTAATTTGTAAAAAGCCAAGAGTGTTGCTTGGTACTTCAAACAGAAATGGGAATGAAAATATCTTTTTCTCCCTAACTCTAGAAGTAACGCGAATCCTAATTAATCCAAGTTGCATGTGCTGTCTTGTCCAACAGCGGTGTTGTATCTGAGGTATTTTTAAAGTTTGAGATGTTAGGACTAAGACTGCCTATTTCATTTATTTTAATGCCTGTAAAGTGGTGATTCTCTGAACTGCTCTAAAGACATGGCTGTGACAAATACTAACGTTATCTCTAAGAATTGTTATCTTCTACCTACTCATTCGTGTTAAAATTAGAAGATTTTAAATGCATGCCTTCTAATAGCAAACTTCATAATTCAAGCTACCACCCGTATAGAGAACAGATAAAATAGGGGAAATAAGGAAAGCAGAAATAGAAAATAGATTAACATTTAAAACAATAAAATAAGAATGTGTAATATATGCATAATTACAATACTTTGTACTTGAAAACATTAAACTATGAGCCAAAACCAAGAAAGGGAAACCAATCCACAGGTCATTAACAGAAATACAAGACACAAACTTTAAAGTAACTAGGAAGAATAAATTCCAAGAAATATTAAATTGAGAACCTTAAAAATGTGGAAAATTCCTCCCAGAAATATAATAAAATTCATCCTAGAAATATAATAAACTCCATACAACAATTAGGAATTTCATGATTTGGCTTGGTACCTGTAGCTCAGCTGCTAAGGGGACAGCCACATACACCAGAGTTGGTGAGTTCAAACCCAGCCTGGGCCTGCCAAATAACTATGAAGTACAACAAGAACATAGCTGGGCATTGTGGCGGGCGCCTGTAGTCCCAGCTACTTGGGAGGCTGAGGCAAGAGAATCGCTTAAGCCCAAGAGTTGGAAGTTGCTGTGAGCTGTGTCAATGCAGCACTCTACTGAGGGTGACATAGACAGACTCTGTCTCAAAAAAAAAAAAAAAAAAAAAAGATGATTTAACCACATATTAGATATATTAGAAAAGAGAACTAGTAAAACAGAAAATAGGTTTGCAGAAAAAATAATCCAGAATGAGTCTTGGAAATAAAATTAATTGTAAAATTAAAATTTAAAAAGGGCCAGAGAGGAAAAGGCTGATGTATGGATGTATGTGTGAGTAGGATAAAAAGAGAGAAAATGCAGAAGCTGATACTTGAACAGATAAAAAGTAAATATTTTCAGAACTGTAGGAAAATCACACCATTGCAAAAAGTCATGACAATCAAGGAATTCTGATCAGATAAAATAGTGCCAAACCTAACAGTATCCCCGTAAAATTGCAGAACCCCAAAGATGATCTTAAAAGTATCCAGTAGATACAATCTACAGAATATATATTTTCTTTTCTTTCTTTCTTTTTCTTTTTCTTTTTTTTTTAATGGAGACAGTCTCATTTTGTCACCCTGGGTAGAGGTGGCGTCATAGCTCACAGCAACCTCAGACTCTTGGGCTCAAGGGATTCTCCTCCCTCAGCCTCCCGAGTAGCTGGGACTACAGGTGCCCACCACAATGTCCACGTATTTTTGTTTTAGAGACAGACAGGGTATGGTTTTTGCTCAGGCTGGTCTCGACCTCCTAAGCTCAGGCAATCCTCCCACCTTGGCCTCCACAGTGCTAGGATTAAAGACATGAGCCACTGCACCCGGCCAAAATAAATATTATTTTCAAAAGATTAATAACATACAGACTAACAGCTAAATTCAGAGGAATTCAGAGGAAATGAATGGAATTCAGAGAATAGGGCAATGATTTCCTTCTGGCTGAAAGAAAACAGTTGCAAATTAATATTCAGTAGGAATATTCTTTAAGAGGAAGATCTCACAGAGAAATTTTCAGATAAGCTGAGGGCTTTGGGCAGCTTACTAGATCAGAAAATATATGTTAGGTCACAATTCGATCTTTCTAAGAGCGAGAAAGTAGTAGGTGTAAGAAATAAGAATGATATAATTGTGGAAAAAATGATATTATTAAAATAATCAGTAATTTCTAGAAATTGCTGGTAGTAAAGTAAATAAAATAACCAGAAAGGTCCCTAAAACATAAGACATCGAATGGTGGTGGTGACAACTAAGTTTGATGAATGAACACAAGGTAAAATACACTATTTACTTACTAACACATATTTCAGAGAAATGTGAAAATGATTAATTACAATTAATGATTATATTAAAGACCCACGTTGTAATTTCTAGGGTGTTTCAATGAAAGAAAAGAACGTTGCCTCTTACCAGGTGATTTAGTGGGGAATATAAGGAAGTGAAGAAATAAAATTTTTTTTTGAAAGCAACAAATAGAAAAGCAAGATAGAGTAGTGGGATATTTAAAGCCAAAATTTAGGATAGAAGATGTTATCACAAATATATGAAAAAGTAAAAAGTAAATCTAACTCGTCAGAAAGTAAAGATCATCAGAGGCAAATACATTACACATGCAAAGGACATAATTCAAACTTAAGTAAGCAGGAATTCCAGAAGTAGAGGTAATAAACAATTTACACTTGAATTACTAATAACAATGTGGGAATGTAAATATCAAGCAAAATGTACATGAAGGTAGAAAGCATCACGAGCCATACAGTGGATGGTTTTATAACGATAAGAACTTCAATCTGCCACAGCATAAGAAAAATCCTGGGCTATATCCACTAAGTTGATAAGCACATAAAATGCATAAAACAAAAATCTGAAAAAATATCGGGGGCCCGGTGCGCTGGCTGTTGCATGTAATCCCAGCACTCTGAGAGGGAGAGGCAGGTGGACCACTTGAGCTCAGGATTTTGAGATCAGAATGAGCAAGAAGAGGGAGACTCTGTCTCTACTATAAATATAGAAAAACTAGGCGACGGCTGTGGTGGGCACCTGTTGTCCCAGCTACTTGGGAGGCTGAGGAAGGAAAATCACTTGAGCCCAAAAGTTTGAGGTTGCTGTGAGCTGTGATGATGCCACAACACTCAACAGGAGGGAGATGTCAAAGAAAAAGACAGAGAGGGAGAGGGAGGGAGGGAAGGGGGGAGGGAGGGAGAGAGAGAGAGAGAGAAGGGGAGAGGAAAAAAATAGAGAAGGAAAAGAAAACAAAAGAGAAAAGAAAAGAGAAGAGGAAAGAAAAGAAGATAAAGAAAGAAAACAGAAACAGGGAAACATTTTTTAAAAATCCATAACTATTAGCACAGTGATTATGGCACCAGCCACATACACAGAGGCTGGTGGGTTCCAGCCCGGCATGGGCCAGGCCTGCTAAACAACAATGACAACTGTAACAATAAAATAGCCAGGCGTTGTGGCGGGCGCCTGTAGTCCCAGTTACTTGGGAGGCTGAGGCAAGAGAATCGCTTAAGCCCAAGAGTTTGAGGTTGCTGTGAGCCATGTGACGCCACGACACTCTACCCAGGGCGACACAGTGAGACTCTGTCTCAACAACAACAACAACAACAACAAAAATCCAAAACTGTTTAAGGAAAATTTATTAGCTCTGATTTAGTGACTGAAAGAACACACAGACAGACCACCTAGAAGATTCCAGGGCAGGTGAACAACAGTATACTGAGCAGTATGAAACATCAGGCATGTGGAGCACGTGCTCCCAAACACTGCTAAACAAGTGCTTTCCTGAAGGATGCAAAACACATTCACCAGAAAGAAACAAAACGTTAAAAAATATAAATAACTAGGAATAGCACATCTATTTAGAGACTAAAGAATGTGCTGTAAAAAAACTTCAGGAGATAGCAGGGCGTTGTGGCGGGCGCCTGTAGTCCCAGCTGCTTGGGAGGCTGAGGCAAGAGAATCGCGTAAGCCCAAGTGTTAGAGGTTGCTGTGAGCCGTGTGACGCCACGGCACTCTACCCGAGGGTGGTACAGTGAGACTCTGTCTCTACAAAAAGAAAGAAAGAAAGAAAGAAAATATCATTGCTTACAACCCAAGTGAAAAACGTGTATGAGACACCTCTATCCAGGTATCTATAAAATATTACAGAGAAAAAAATAAAAGACTTAAGTATATGTAAAGCTGTGGGTTAGTGTGTTCAATATTGAGAGATGTCCAATTAGCCTAAAGTGACCGCGAGAGTAATTATATCCTTAATTAAAATTCAGATGTTTACTTGTTTTCTGAATGGAGGCTTCTAAAATTTACACAAAAATCAGTAGGCCAAAAATAGCTAAATCTCTCCTGCAAAAGAAAAAGGAGAGATGATTTGGGATGTCAGATGTTGCGAATTATTATAACTTTATGATAATTTTAAAAATGTATTAAAATTACTGATTCAGAGATAGACAAAGAGACCAAAGAACCTTTAGTAATATGGTTTAAATAATTTTTCAATAAATGGAATTGTGATATTTAATGTGGTACAAGGAAAAATAAATTAGATCTATTACATGATGAATAACACCATGCTTTATTTTAATATCAATAATGAAATATTTATTAAAACATTTTCTGAGGGCGGCGCCTGTGGCTCAGTCGGTAGGGCGCCAGCCCCATATACCGAGGGTGGCGGGTTCAAACCCAGCCCTGGCCAAACTGCAACCAAAAAATAGCCGGGCGTTGTGGCGGGCGCCTGTAGTCCCAGCTACTCGGGAGGCTGAGGCAAGAGAATCGCTTAAGCCCAGGAGCTGGAGGTTGCTGTGAGCTGTGTGAGGCCACTGCACTCTACCGAGGGCCATAAAGTGAGACTCTGTCTCTACAAAAAAAAAAAAAAAAAACATTTTCTGAAACACTAACATTAAGAACATTTATCTTAGACCCTTCTGCCAAGGAGTGTGCTGCCAACCCTTAACACTGTGCACATTCGGAGAGAGCTTAGCAATCAAACTTTACCTCAGAAATATAAACAATGCAACCTAATCATTTGTGCCCTCATATTAATCTGAAATTTAGGAAAAAAAAAAAAAAACTTTAGCTTAGGAAAAGAAATCACAGTTATAAACATGAAATGAAACTTAGAATATATCTGCAACATATGTAGTTGTTGAAGCACTCACATCAAAACTAATCAATAAGAAAATAACTGACAGTCTCATAGGAAATTGATTAGAAACAGACACTTCACCCAGCAGAAAACAGGAATGGCAACAGTTATGCCTCAAACTCAAGAGAAGGAGGCGTGAAACACACAGTGGGTTTCCAAGTTAGATCGAAAACAACAGAACTAAAAAAAAAAAAAATACATATATATATGTATATATCCCAGAAAGGAGAAAAGAGGGGGGCGAGGGGAGGGGAGGGGAGCGGACAGGTAGAGGGAGCGTAATTGGAGGGGCCTCACCTACCGTGCATATTGCAAGGGCACATGTCAAATATATGAAGAGTATAAATGTCTAACCACAATAATTAAATCAGTGAGGTGAAGGCTGTGTGAACCAGTTTGATGTAAACATTCCAAATTGTGTATAAAAGAAGCACATTGTACCCCATAAATGCAGTAATGTACACAGTTATGATCTAATAAAAAAATAAAAATAAAGTAAGCAAACAGGGTAAAAAAAGAAAAAAAAAGATTCTGTTCCTGCCAAAGCTTGACAATTTCACGCTGTTGGTGAAAATAGACATTTTCGTATTGGAAAATAGTTTAACCTTATATAAACTCAAAAAGTCGATGGTGAGGGATGAGGATTCACAAACAAGAATGTTTATAACACTCGGTTGTATAGCCCCAGACTAAAAATAGCACCCATATCTACTAAAAATAAACCAGGCCTGTGGACTGGGATATATTCATACTGCGGAACACAAGGGAACAGTAAAAATGGGTAAAGCAAATCCACCTGGGACAGCAGGCGTGGACCTTAAAAAACATGATTGTGTGGGTGGCCCCTGTGGCTCAAAGGACTAGGGCACCGGCCCCATATGACAGAGGTGGCAGGTTCAAGCCCAGCCTTGGCTAAAAACTGCAAAAAAAAAAAAACCCGATTGTGCATGAAGAAAATGCAAAGCTACATTCATTTAGAGTCTCCAAACAAGCACAGTTGAAGCATCTGATCTGGGACGCCTTGGAGGTAGGGAAATACTTTTTTTTTTTTTTTTTTTTTTTGTAGAGACAGAGTCTCACTTTATGGCCCTCGGTAGAGTGCCGTGGCATCAACACAGCTCACAGCAACCTCCAATTCCTTGGCTTAGGCGATTCTCCTGCCTCAGCCTCCAGAGCAGCTGGGACTACAGGAGCCCACTACAACGCCCGGCTATTTTTTTGTTGCAGTTTGGCTGGGGCTGGGTTTGAACCCACCACCCTCGGCATATGGGGCCAGCGCCCTGCTCACTAAGCCACAGGCGCCGCCCAATACTTTTTTTTTTTTTTTTTTTAAGTGAGAGGCTTGGAGCCTGTGGCTCAAGCGGCTAAGGTGCCAGCCACATACACCTGAGCTGGCAGGTTCAAATCCAGCCCAGGCCCGCCAAACAACAATGACGGCTGCAACCAAAAAATAGCCGGGCGTTGTGGCAGGCGCCTGTAGTTCCAGCTACTTAGGAGGCAGAGGCAAGAGAATCGCTTAAGATCAAGAATTGGAGGTTGCTGTGAGCTGTGATGCTACAGCACTCTACCCCAGGGCAACAGCTTGAGGCTCTGTCTCAAAAAAAAAAAAGTGAGAAAGTCAGTAGCATAAAAAAATTATGGTTATTCGCGGGAATAAGAAGATACAACAGGAAAATAACATCACGGCTTAGAGAGTGACAACATTGTTATTTCTTTTTTTAATCTTCATAATTCTCGAATTTAATGGCAAAATTTCACCCAGCAGACATACCTAATTTTCTAACCATTCTTGTATTGGTGCCATCAGATTATTTCTTATTTTTTATCATGATAAATACAGTATACATATAATTGTTTTCATGCAGTTGCCCTTCAAGCTAACATTTCTAAGGCTTTTTTTTTTTTTTGAGAGTCTCAGTATGTCAGCCTCAGTAGAGTGCTGTAGCATCAGAGCTCACAGCAACCTCAGACTCTTGAGCTTAATTGATTCTCTTGCCTCAGCCTCCCAAGTAGCTGGGAAGATTGGTGCCCGCCACAGTGCTTGGCTATTTTGTTGTTGTTGTTGCAGTTGTCATTGTTTCAGCAGGTTCGAACCTGGCAGCTTCAGTGAATGTGGCGGGTGCCCTACCCACTGAGCAACAGGTGCCACCGATTTTTAAGGCTCTTGATACAGGTGCTGGTGAATATAGCAATGTATCCTTTATATTTTCAAGGCCCACTGAGCATTAATGATGCAAGAGTCTTTGGTTCTCTGTGTTACATTTCAAAAAGGTTTTTTTTTTTTTCAAATTAATGTAAATCTAATTGCAGCCTGAATGTTCCCTAATGAACCTCATCTATTTGCTGTTTTCCTTCCTATGGTCTCCTTAGCTTTAGTTTCTGATAGCTGTCTTTACTTATTTTATTTTATTTTTGATTCATCACTAGACTAGAGTGCCATGGTATCAGCCTAACTCACAGCAGTCTCAAACTCCTGGGCTCAGGCGATCCTCTTGCCTCAGCCTCCTGAGTAGCTAGGACCACAGGTGCCAACAACAACACCCATCTAAGTGTTCTAATTTTGGTAAAGACAGGCTGTCCCTCTTGCTCAAGCTGGTCTTGAACTCCTGAGCTCAAGGAATTTCCTGCTTCTGTCTCCTGGAGTGGTGGGATTACAGGCCACATCCAGCCTTACCTGCAGTTTCTGATGGCTGTTTTTATTTTATTTATTTATTTATTATTTATTTTTGAGATACAGTCTCACTCTGTCACCCAGGTTAGGGTACTGTGGCATTACCCTAGCTCAAACCCCTGGGCTCAAGCAATTCTCTTTCCTCAGACTCCCCAGTAGCTGAAGCTATAGGTGCCTGCCACCAAACTTCATAAATTTTTATTTTAATTTTTTTTTTAGTAGAGACAGGACCTCCCTCCTGCTAAGGCTGGTTTGGAACTCCAGAGCTCCAGGTCTCCTCCCACTGGCTGGTTTTAAATTGCCCATCGTGAAAATATGATTAGAAATCTGCCCCCATCTCCAGAGAGTGATTCATACTATCGGGTGAAAAAACGTGCCAATTTCCCCCTCCACTTCCACTTAATGTAAAAGAAAGGCATTGGAAAAGCCTCATCCAACCCCCTCCGTGATTTCAGGATGGACACAATAGCAGCGGGAGAGAGCTTTGAACTTTCTCCTGCCCAGATGTGAGCCTTCAATATGATCTGAACCGTCTCCCCATTCACCCCAGGCCCAGACGCAAAGAGTCTGAGGGTTACGGCGCAGTTAGTTTTGAGACGGAGAGTCTGCTTGGGCCGTAATTTATCAGGGCTCTCTTAAATGCCAACACGAAAATGCTATTGTATCTTGAGCAATTCATCTAGCCACATGAAATATTCACAGTTGTTTCCAGGGAAATCACATTGTACAATTGTTAATTATTTAAGGACATTTGGGGAGGGAAATGATGTAAGTTCAATAGAAAAGGGGATTCCCTAGAATTTGACACAGAGCAAGTGCCAGCATCCGTGATCCGTGACTACAGATCTGGCCAAAATTGCATGGAAGAGTCAGGAAAACGAAATCCAACAGACTTTTAAAAGGACAAAACACAATGATGAACTTTCCGAGAACGATCAGAATAGGAATCATAGCTCCAAACAAAGGATGTCCTTTACAACTGTGAATTTGGGGAGCTGCGTGTATAGCATGTAGGTTACACAAGGCATTTTTGTTTTCTTTCAATGTACCTTACAAGTCAGTTGAATAAACCTCACACTTATTTATACCTATTCTTTGGTTTTGAAATAAAATTATACAACAAATGTGGTCGCTGACCTCCCTCCTCAGAACCCTGGCGGCTGTGTCCAAATATAAATCCATCCTTAAGGAGGAAGACCTGCCTGGGCGGGATGTTAAAAATAAATTACTATGGGAGCTGTAGCATTTTACTTTTTATGATTATTTTTTTGGAGCATTTTAAAGGGAGAAGAAGAACAAAACTACAAAGTCGTCTGACCTTACGTACAATTAGTGCATTGCCTCTGACGTGACAAATTTGTATATAGGAAGGCTCCTTTGCAGGTGTTGATTTCTGATATCCTTGCCAAGTTATAGGAGTCATTATGTAACCCTCAGCATTCATACACTCCAGCGTTTCACTTGCTAGTATTATTTATTAACATTTTCCCAAGTGAAGGCGTTTGAGGCAGCTTGGCTAGAATATTCATGTCTATTTTCTTTCTTTCTGTCTCTTTCTGCCTCCCTCCCCCACCTTCCCTCGTTCCTTTCTTTCTCTTCTTCTTATTTCTTGATTGAGACAGAGTCTCATTCACTTGCCCAGGCTGGAGTGCCCTAGTGCCGTCATAGCTCACTGCAACCTCAGTCTTCTGGGTTTAAGTTATCCTCCTGCCTCAGCTTCCCAAATAGACAGCACCTAACACCACACCCAGCTAGTTTTTCTACTTTTGACAGAGACAGGGTTTGACTCTTGCTCAGACCGGTGGCCAAACTTCTGAGCTCAAGCGGTCCTCCAACCTTGGCCTCCCACTGTGCTAGGATTACAGGTGCGAGCCGCCACTCCCAGCCCCCTATTTTCATATATAAGAATATGCATTGCTAGGATTTTGCTGTCATCACTTCTATCGTTTTTTTTTTTTTGGCCGGGGCTGGGTTTGAACCCACCACCTCTGGCATATGGGACCGGCGCCCTACTCCTTGAGCCACAGGTGCCGCCCGGGTCATCACTTCTATCTTAATTTCCTAAAGTTTACTGTTCATAAGACCCTGTGATATGTGAGCTGTTGTGTTTGGTAAGAAGTTAAAAGTAGTCTCCTTATCATGGTACAATGTGTGTGTTCTTATCTATTTATTCTTCCTCTGAAAACTACAGCAGTCCCCTCTTATCCCAGGGCGACGCTATTCAAGACCCTCAAATGCATGCCTGAAACTGCATGGATAGGGCTAAAACGCATCTCTAGGATGTTTTTTTTCCTATACATGCATAACTAGGTTAAAGTTTCATTTATCACTTAGGCAAAGTAAGAGAGTAACCATAATGCCTAGTAATAAAACTGAACCTTTATCACGACATATAATAAATTGTAATACCAGGTATGTGAATATGGCCTCTCTCTCTTTTTCCCTCTCTCACTGAAACGTCTTATCAGACTGTACTGAACTAACCGCAGATACATTACTGACAAAGGGAGACTACTATCTCTCTCTCTCTCTCCCTTACAGCTTTTCTTTTTTTTTGGTTGCAGTCTGGCTGGGGCTGGGCTTGAACCCACCACCCTCGGCATATGGGGCCGGCGCCCCACCGACTGAGCCACAGGCGCCGCCCCCCTTACAGCTTTTCTGTATAAAAATCTACAGAGAGAGAAAAGCAAAGAAGCCAAAACACACTAGCCTTCGAGAACTGTCTGAACACTGAAATGAACTGGAAAACATTATAACCAAAATCACAATGTGGAAAAGACCAACAGGGGAACAAAATCTCAACGCGATGGATACGGGGCTGGCTCCTGTCAGATAAAGCAAAAGGACTACACAGGCTTAGCACTGACATGAAATCAGGTGCTGCAGAAAAGACCCCAGTTTGCAGAGGTGAGTGGCCCAGTTAGCTGGGCAGACACACTGCAGACAGGACATGCGTGCTCCCTCTCAGAGAAACCCGGGGCTCTCTGCAAACACAAAGACCTGCCTGCCACGAATGCTGGTATTTTGTGCCAATCATAAAGTATGTCGCAGAAAGAGAAGCAGAGCCAGGTTAATACGCAACAGGAATGTGAGAACGCCAGGCAGGGGAACCTTTCAGACATTCGCTCCTTCAATCTTTTATTCCTTTTTTTTTTTTTGGTTTTCGGCCGGGGCTGGGTTTGAACCCACCACCTCCGGCATATGGGACCGGCGCCCTACTCCTTGAGCCACAGGCGCCGCCCTATTCCTTTTTTAAGTTGGTATTTTTTCTGAGTCCCTCCTAGGTTGCAAATACTGATTTAGACAGTGTGAATCAAGGCAGAACACACACAGATTGAGATGGATTAGACAGACGGTCGACAAATAAGCACAGTATGCTGAAGGAGGAGGAGTGTTGAGAGAACTCTAGGCAGGAATGAGTTGGACCCCACACGTTGTGTGACAACAAGACACCTGGGGTCAGTTAATGCCACCCGTGGGTCCCCAGTCTCCAGAGTGTGTCTTGGGCTGAATTTCAGCCTCTGCTGTCCTCACAGACTGTGCAACACTGCTAGTGCCCAGATGTGTGTGTAACTAAACACCTGTTACCGATACTATTTCTATTTGTGAGGCCGTTCTCACATGAGAAGACACAGCCATCGTTTGGGGAGAACCATGTGACCATCGTCTCCCTGTGAGATTGCAGCCTACTTTAAAGGGGCATCCAGATTCTAGGATAAAAGACGTCAGAAGAAAGAAGGGGGTGGGCACCTATAGCTCAATGAGTAGGGCGCCAACCCCATATACCAAGGGTGGCAGGTTCAAACCCGGCCCCAGCCAAACTGCAAAAAAAAAAAAAAAAAAATTCAAAAGACGTCAGAAGAAAATGGAAATGCTTATTGCTTTTTTGGTTTGGGGGTTCTTTATTGCAAAGGAACAGTATTCAACGAGACCCTGTTCTTCTTTGTCTTTCATCCCCTCAAGGTTGAATCAATATGAGCCTAAAAGAAGTTCAAAGCACAGTAATGTGCCGTGAGATAAAAAATGGTTGAAAGAAACCACTGACCTAGAGTAAGCATTTAAAAAATGATTACATTTTGACTTTCAGCAGCGTTTTTCAGTGTTGACACATTTGGTGGTTAGAATCGCATCATTTGATGGTGCCCAACCCAAAACACCTGGAAATCGTAAATGGCTACAAAGTACAGACCAGCTGCGTACATTTCTCTTCCCAGAAGACAGTAGCATCACATTTTAGCTCTTCCCAGCCACACAAGGCTTTCCCTTCTCCTCTCATTCCCCCTCTCCTCTTTTTGGAGAAAGAGGTTAACTTCATACTTCATTCTTGTTGAATGGTCATCAACCGCTGCTCTGTGGGTGTTCCAGGAGCAAAGAGTGAAAAAAATCTTTCAACGAAGGTGAAATTGCAATACATTCAGCTAGACCAGCGATTCTCAACCTACAGGGACTGTATTAAAGGGCCACGGCACTAGGAAGGTTGAGAACCGCTGAGCTAGATGGTTAAGACCCTTCAGTAGCCAGAATTGATGGGCTGTCTGCCTCGATATTCAGCCAACGCTCAGGAGGATACTACAGATTGGACAGAGAGGGAAGCTGTAGAAAGAATAAATTTGCTTCCTCCATGTGCTATCTTGACACCAATTACTCTGTACCTTATTAGAACCAGTTTCTGGGAAGATGGAGTTTGCATAACTGCCCAATGGGAGATTTCACACCTGATACTTAGCAAGTGTTGAATGCTCGCATAAGATGGAGTCCCTTTAATCTCCTATCATTATTTTGTAACTGTCTTGTCAACACAACAGTGTTCAGAAGTACTCATTCCTCAACAACAACAATAACAAGAATGGTGAAATGGTAAATGAGTTTTCTCTTTTGCCATGGAGATCTTTGCCACCAACCTATCCCGAACCATCCTTCAACAAAAAAACAAAAGAGAAATCGTAAATGGATTTTCTCTGTTGCTTTGGAGAACTTTACCACCAACCTACCCATGAGAGCTAGTCGCGTACAGATGGTTTTGTTTGCCTTTTCCTTCCCGGAGTTTCTTCACAGGGATTTTGGGGGTGTCTTCTTAGAGGGAAGAGACTCCTACATCTTGGCCAAATCGTGCAGAATGCAGTGACATCAAGGAATTGCTAGACAATTTCTAGCCGTGATCATGAAGCAGAAACTTGAAATGGCTTATGGCAGAGGGATACTGAATTGTCTAAGCCTTCCCAATTCTTGCGTATTAAAAAGATCTTTCCAGGCTCAGCGCCCGTAGCACCACGGTTACTGTGCCAGCCCATACACCGAGGATGGTGGGTTCGAACCTGGCTTGGGCCAACTAAACTACAATGACAACTGCAACAAAAAATAGCCAGGCATTGTGGTAAGTGCCTGTAGTCCCAGCTGTTTGGGAGGCTGAGGGAAGAGAATCACTTAAGCCCAAGAGTTTGAGGTTGCTGTGAGCTGTGATGCCACAGCACTCTACCAAGGGCAACATAGTGAGACTCTGTCTCAAAAAAAAAAAAGTTCTTCCAAATTGAACTCCTTCATCCTGAAGATTGTTTGCAGATGTATTTACTATCCTTAATTAGTTATTGCAGTAAATTAAGGAAATCAAAACTCTTCCCTTGTTTGGTGTTAGTTATGCCTAAAAGTTTGGATATTTTAAAATGCTTTCGATAAAACTTTTGGTAATATTTTTTGATGTATGTCTCCTGCAATGAATGAGCAACTGCCTTTAATAATCCTTCTCAATGTAGCTTTGGCTTTCTAAGACATTCCCAGCCTTCGCTTGGTTAATGGAAGCAAATGTCTTGGTTAAGTACTTGAATCTTATTTATCCTAGGCAGGCACTGAACTCTTCTTCCCTCCAGAAACCTTAGGGACAAAATTGCTTCTGTGTGCAGAAGGCAGGTGGATAATACGCATCCGAACAAGAAGACACAGAATGAAATAGATGAGTCAGGGAAAAACCGGAGTGATGGAAGGGGTTAGTGTCAAATGTTAGTAAGAGGGCCGGGTGCAGTGGCTCACACCTGTCATCCCAGCACTCTGGGAGGCTGAGGCAGGAGGATTGCTTGAGTTCAGGAATTTGAGACCAGCCTGAGCAAGAGCGAGACCCCATCTCTACTAAACAATAGAAAAATTTAATGGGTATTGTGGTGTGCACCTGTAGTCCCAGCTCCTGGAGAAGCTGAGCTATGACACCATGGCACTCCTAGAGAAGCTGAGATACGGATCTCTTGAGCCCAAGAGTTTGAGGTTGCTGTGAGCTATGATAACACCGTGGCACTCTACCTAGGCTGACAGAATAAGACTCTGTCTCAGGTGGCGCCTGTGGTTCAAAGAAGCAGGGTGCCAGCCCCAGGCCCCATATACCAGAGGTGGTGGGTTCAAACCCACCCCCCACCCCCGAAAAAAAGACTCTGTCTCAAAAAACTATTATTTCTAATCTTACTCACAAGACCCTTTTTATCGGCTGGGCATGGTAGCTCACACCTGTAATCCCAGCACTCTGAGAAGCCAAAGCTGGTGGCTCCATTGAGCTCAGGATTTGAGACCAGCCCCAGCAAGACCAAGACTCTGTCTATACTGAAAATAGAAAAACTAGCTGGGCATTGTGGCAGGCACCTGTAGTCCCAAGTACTTGGGAGGCCGAGGCAGGAGGATCGCTTGAGCCCAGGAATTTGAGGTTGAGCTATGACACCTCGGCACTGTAGCCTAGGCAACAGAGTGAGACTGTCTCAAAAACAAACAAACAAACAAAAAACTCCAGTAAGAGCTTGACTCAGAGCATGCTGGTTATTTCTGAAATAGTCAGGAAGAAAAAAAAAAAAAAAGAATGAGAGAATGGATACAGTTTGCCAACAGGGACTGGGATCTGTTATGGAGAGGTCAGCACTAACCGAGGCCAGGAGATGAGGAAGTGCAAGGCTTGACCAGATGTTAGGAAATAACAGGGCACCAGGGCTTGGCCCAGTGGTTCCAGGTTAGGCTTATGAACCACAAACTTCAGTGGCTGTGATGGTAGATTTCTAAGGAGCTTCATGCCAAGTACCACGGAGACTCAATTTCAAAGAGCCATGTTTGAGATACCATCATGAAAGGGAGGAAAGCACTGAGGGGCTAAAACACCAGGTGGCCTTAGGGTGAACAGGACAATAGGCTGCTATTTTACCCAAAAAGAGAACTTTTGAGTTCTCTGGCATCTGCCCTCAATGCCCAAAGTTACTTCTTGTTTTCTAATACTTTGGATCCTAGCTCATCTTTGAAGAGAAGAACTCAGTGGGCGCTTACTGTATGCACAAACGTATACATACGTGGACATGCTATCCAGAAGATGGCTTCTGTGAATCACTATAAAATCCGGAATCCTTTTTGTCTTAAACTATTTTGTAAGTCCAAAATGCACACTTACGTGGAGACTATTACATGGATCCCTAAAAGTGTCCTCACAAGTTTAAAAAGAAAATAGTTATAGCATCAAAGCCGTGTTTGAGACACCATGGCGGTCACAGTCCCTGAAAGGATTCCCTGGAAGGCCCCATCCAGCTCAGTCCTTCAAGGTGGCGCCTCCGCCAATGGAAAGAAAAGATGATGGTGACATCAGTCAGGCTCGTCCGAGGTCCACAACCTTTGCTTTGAGAGTCTCCAGCTTGAGGGTAGAGGGGTGGGGGGTGTAATCTCACTTTCCTTCTCATCCTTGTCTTTGGGGGCGTTTTTCTTTTGCTGCACGGTTTTGATGTCAGGGATTTTTCTGCCTGCGCCGGTCACTTAGAGACTGAAGGTAACCCAGGCATGGCTGTCCACTTACAGAGGGCGCAGCAGGCTGTGTGATAATGAACAGCCGGCCCTTTGAAGCCACGTCGGAGGGAAGCACAGATGTTCAGGTTGACAGGTGCCGTTGCCAAAGAATGGAATTGTGTGGACCTGCGCACAGGGATAACAGCAAGCCTTGCCTTTTTTAAAAGTTGAAAGTGGGGAAGAACCATGAAAGAAGACAGCCTATTCTTGTACAGATAAGGAATAATTGTTAGCCAGGGGTCTTCAAACTACAGCCCGCAGGCCACATGAGGCGGTGTTATTGTATTTGTTCCCGTTTTGTTTTTTTTTTACTTCAAAATAAGATATGTGCAGTGTGCATAGGAATTTGTTCAGTTTTTTTTTTAAACTATAGTCCGGCCCTCCAACGGTCTGAGGGACAGTGAACTGGCCCCCTGTTTAAAAAGTTTGAGGACCTCTGATATTCGTATGATATTTACAAGAAAAATTTGAGGGCAGCGCCTGTGGCTCAAAGGGCGCCAGCCCCATATGCCAAAACTGGCAGGTTCATACCCAGCCCTGACCAAAAACTGCAAAAAAATTAAAAAAAAAAATAAAATAATAAAATTAAAAAAAGAAGAAAAACTTGAAATAAAATACTGTGTGATAGGCAGAGGTGTGGAACTTGAAATTCCACTGCTTTGCATCTCTACTTTTTTATTTTGCAGGAAGGACTATATTAATAAACACAGCCTGAATGAGGAGATTATCCTTATGAAATATAAACAGGTATATTCAATATAGAACATTATATACAGATATGGACATATATAAGCATTGTAAACTGTATGTATGTTTGATGCGTATGTTTATAAACTTGGAATAGTTTCTACATTTTATTATACACTTTGTATTTTTTGTGTATTTTTCCATTTATAAATAAAGAGAATTGTAGTAGAGGCTGATTGGTACAATATTTCCAAGACATAAAGGCAAAATATTTGCATGCTATGAATCTGACAGGGGGCTGATAACTAGACTCTAGAGAGAATTCCCATTAATCAAGAAGAAAACAGCAAACAATCTCATTGGTAAGTGGGCAAGAGACTTGAACAGAAACTTCTCTGAGGAAGATAGATGAACGGCCAACAAACACACGAAAAAAATGCTGATCGTGCCTCATCATCAGAGAAATGCACATCAAAACTACCTTGAGGTATCACCTAACCCCAGTGACAATGGCCCACATCACAAAGTCTCAAAGCTGCAGATGCTGGCGTGGATGTGGAGAGAAGGGAACACTTTTACACTGCTGGGGGGACTGCAAAGTAATACAACCTCAATGGAAAGAAATATAGAGAGTCCTCAAAGAGCTAAATGAAGACCTCCCATTTGATCCTGCAATCCCATTACTAGGTATCTACTCCCTCCCAAAAAAGAATCATTTTATCAGAAGGACAATTGCACTAGAATGTTCACTGCAGCTCAGTTCACATTTGCCAAGATGTGAAAGCAACCCAAGTCCCCACAGACTCAGGAATGGATTAATAAACTGTGGTATATGTATGCTGTGGAATACTATGCAGCCATGTAAAAAAAAACCATGGAGACTTTACATCTTTTGTCTTTACCTGGATGGAGTTGAAGCACATTCTTCTTAGTAAAGTATCACAGGAATGGAAAAGCAAGAATCCAACATACTCAATACTAATATGAAACCAGAAGAAAAACAAAGACCCACTGGAGACAAAAACACAAGTATATTCAAGTGTGTGTGGTGGGGGGGGGAGACAAGAGGGAAGGAGAGAGGAGAATTGGAAGGCTCTCCCCTCATGTGCACTATGTGAGGGTGCACAGCACACCCACTGGTAAAGGACTCAACTACAACCTGAACTTTACCTTAGAAATGCAAACAAAACCTAATTATTTGTACCCTCATATTAATCCAAAATAAACAAAGAAACAAAAAAGCAAAACGAAAATTTCAAAGTAGCCTTACAAATTAACAAAAAAATAATGGGTGGTGTATATTACATCACCTCTATGCCATAGTTTTAAAATGTGTATAATATATAATACACATTTTTATTTGTAATATAATAATTTCTAAATCATATATAATATGTATCTCTAGATAGCCTTTCCATGTGGCAGGGATTCTTGTTAGCATGGTTTTCGTAGTAATTCTTTTAACCTTCACAACACTATGAGATCGTGTTAGGTGGCAGATAGGAAAATGAGGCCCAGAGAGGTTAAGCCAGTTGCCCAACCACACACAGGTCGTAATGCACACCAGTCACAAAGGAATAACCTCAATAGAACAGACATACCCCCCGCCCAGCTGCCCTAATCTAATTGTCCTTTAACGTGTCATCCTTAAGGTCTTTGCAGTCCTCTCTGATATTTCCTGGAAACCTCTATTTTGCTTAGGAAATGCTCTTAATTTATGAAAGGCAGCGTGCATCCTTTAATCACATCCCCTGAAGTTCCTTTCAGAACACAGACACCTTCTCCAGCAGTCACTCCCTGTGTAGGAAGCACCCGGCCGACAACATCAGAAAGATGAGAAAATCACTTTATACCACGTTAAAATGTTGGCGGAATGCGCCAAAAAGTTATTCCCAGAAGCTCTGATGATTCAGACTCACAATCAAAGCACAGTGGATTGTTTTTTTCCCCACAGCTAAACGGCACAGCCATGTGGCAGCTGCAATAAAAAAAGAAGAATTGCAAAAAGAAAAAAAAAAAAATCACTCTCTGTCCCGCTTGCTTTGAAACATGGGTTTCTTTATAATAAAAAATGAACATAAAATATAAATAGGCAAATTGATACACAGTGTGTGTTTTCTGTAATTTTGTCAAAAATAGGACTTCAAATATTTCATACGGTATGTTTGAAACGCACAGTTTAAATCATCACAGTTTCATGCTAAGAAAATGCAAATGTATTTATCGGTGTCAAAAATGCTGCCTGATTTGCCTGTTTAAACCTTTTTGTCTTCTTTTGTTTTGTTTTGCTTTGTTTTTAACACAGACACTCACTCTATGCTCTAGGTAGACACAGAAACCTCAAATTCCAGGGCTCAAGCAATCCTCCTGCCTCAGCCTCCCAAGTAGCTGAGACTACAGGCCCCTGCCACAAGGCAGGGCTAGTTTTTCTAGTTTTAGTAGGGATGGGGTCTCACGCTTGCTCAGGCTGTTCTCAAACTGCACAGCTCAAGCAATCCACCTGCCTCGGCCTCCCAAAGTGCTGGGCTTACAGGCACGAGCCACTACGCCTTTCCTGACTTGCCTGTTTAATGCTATAACAATCACTTGATCTTTGTACCTTTGGTACGTGGTATTTTTTAATACCTCAACCATACTGCTACATTCAAAATAAGCATGATAAGTTTGTTTTTTGCTTGCAAACCTTTCCTCTCCTTTTTTTTTCTTTGCTTTTGTAGACAGAGTCTCAGCCTCTGGAGTAGCTCAGACTCCAGGCACTGTGGCAGGTGCCCTTAGGGCACTAAGGAGGCTGAGGCAAGAGAATCGCCTGAGGTTTTTGAGGTTGATGTGGACTTCGAGGTTGCTGTGAGCTATGATGACACCACGACACTCCGTCTCAAAAAACAAAAATAAAAAAGGTCTTGACAGATATCAATTACAAGGGAACAAATTGTGAAGGTCACACTTATAGGTTCTTTGGTGAAAACAATCAGATTCCAATCATATCTGCAAAGATTACCAGCCGGGCTATCAGTGGGGTAGCCTTGACCTTCCTCAGCCTTGATTTTCCCTTTGGTTAAGGAGAAGCAAATAATGTCTTCTCCTTACATTGGTTCTGTGAACTGAAAACCACATTGTGTATAAGTACTTGTTAAACAGTACTGAGTGATGGTGTGGAAGGCATTATCGGCTCCATTATTATTATTTGAAGTGTTAGTACAAATATGAAACACCTGTGGAAGGCCATTTTCCTATTTAGTTTGAACTATGCGTCATTTCCATAAAGAAGGAAGAACACTGGAAACCTTTCTTTCCCTTAAATTTTCATAAAAAAAAATTTCACCCCAGAGAAAGCGAGCAAAACTCCTCAGACAAAGGCTGGTTAAGTAGTTTGTCTGTTATAACACATAACTTTTAACATTCTTAAGCAGTGTGTTCCAACCTTTTTTATCTCACGGCACACATGAACCTATAGTTAAACGGCATACTTAAATTATGTTGATCAAAAACAAAAGAGTAAAAAAAGAAAAGAATATACTTAGTGTGTTTTGAACTTGTTTTGAAAATTATTTAATTAATGATCTTAAAAAATGTTCATGGACCCGGACGCAGTAGTTCAAATCTATAATCCTAGCACTGTGGGAGGCAGAGGCAGGTGGATTGCCTGAGTTTGGGAGTTCGGGAGCAAGAGCAAGAGCCCATCTCTAAAAATATCTGGGCATTGTGGTGGACGCCTCTAGTCCCATCTCCTCGGGAGGCTGAGGCAACAGGACCCCTTGAGCCTAAGAGTTTGAGGTTGCTGTGACACTAGGCACTCTACCCAGTGGGACAGAGTGAGACTCTGTCTCAAAATAAAAAATAATAATAATAATAAAAATAAAAAAATTTCACAACACAACTAAGATCCTCTCACGGCACACCACTGTTCTAAAGTAATGAGGTGAAGGGCGGCACCTGTGGCTCAGTCGGTAAGGCGCCGGCCCCATATACCGAGGGTGGTGGGTTCAAACCCTGCCCCGGCCGAACTGCAACAAAAAAATAGCCGGGCGTTGTGGCGGGCGCCTGGAGTCCCAGCTACTCGGGAGGCTGAGGCAAGAGAATTGCTTAAGCCCAGGAGTTGGAGGTTGCTGTGAGCTGTGTGACGCCATGGCACTCTACCGAAGGCGGTAAAGTGAGACTCTGTCTCTACAAAAAAAAAAGCAAAGAGGTGAAATATAATTAAAATATTTGAACTTAAAATATCCACCTATGTTGGATGGCACGAGCTCAGTGAGTAGGGTGCCAGCCCCGTATATGGAGGGTGGTGGGTTCAAACCCTGCACCAGCCAACTGCAAAAAAAAAAAAAAAGAAAGAAAAGCTGGGCTTTGTGGTGGGCACCTGTAGTCCCAGCTACTCAGGAGACTGAGGCAAGGGAATAGCCTAAGCCCAAGAGCTGGAGGTTGCTGTGAGCTGTGACAGCACAGCACTCTATCATGGGCAATAAATTGAGACTCTGTCTCTTCAAAAAAAAAAAGAAAAGAAAAATCCACCATAGCAAACGCGTGGCTATTCTTAATGGATGAGGGTAAGGTTTTTGCCTTTGGAGTCTAAGGTTTTAACCATTGGAGTCTTTCTCTAAAAATGTTTAGAAATAGATTATTTGGGGAATTCTTTTTTACACCGTTAATTAATATATACTATTAGGAAGAGTATATGAATAGCAGCATGGTTTTGTTTTCTGTTTTTATTTCACGCTCTTGTTTGTAATCAGTCATCTCTGAGACATTCATTTTGCCATAATCAGCAAAATTTCTTCCTTCTGATAGTATTTTCTCTTTACACCAGATGGACAATTCGGGTCTAAAACCAAAGAGTAATTCCACTTGGCGATCATAAACCTACGTTATCCAGGCCCCTCCATGAACGTTCTGAGTCTGACATCGGAAATCTGTTTGAAGAGGTTACATCAGAAATTCGGCACATGGTGGGCATTTATTAAATTTTGAGCGCTGACTTAAATACAGCCAAATACTTATGAAAGATCTAGGGAAATGTGCTACAGCATGGCGTGATATAATCTAGAAAATGACCTTCCCTTACTTCTGAGGGAGAAAACATTCTATAACTTGCTTCATCATCCTAGACAGATTTAAAAAAAAAAATAAAGATTTATGCCCTCTAATAAAATAATAAAGAGTATTTAATCCCACAAAAACGACCACGTGAACTGTACAAAGTCAAATGGAATGGGGAAAAAAAAAGAGCCTACGTTTAATATAGAATCAGTGGGGGAAACATGGGGTTCTGTTAATATGCTAAAAAGTGGCAAAATTTTACTTTTCTTCTCAGGGGCTGGGGTGTGGTGGTGCACACCTGTGATCCCAGCACTCTGGGAGGCTGAGGCAGGTGGGTCACTTGAGCTCAGGAGTTTGAGACCAGCCTAAGCAAGAGGGAGACCCCCATCTCTACTAAAAATAGAAATATCAGCAGGGCATGGTGGCGGGCGCCTGTAGTCCCAGCTACCTGGGAGGCTGAGGCAAGAAAATCGCCTAAGCCCAGGAGTTGGAGGTTGCTATGAGCTGTGTGATGCCACAGCACTCTACCAAAAAAAAAAAAAAAAAAAAAAATATATATATATATATATATATATATATAGATTGATTGGCTAAGGAATTTGTAAAGAACCAACAGGGTCTATGTTTTTTTTTTTTCCCCCATTTTGGCCTGGAAGCTCTTTAAAATGAGGAAACATGTGTGATTAGTTATCTGTAACATAAGAGCTCAACAGTAATGTATTAAATGAATAAAAGGAGATTTTGAATAATTAAACATTTTTGAACTCCCACAATGACTTGTCCATTTCACACCAAAAATAAATACGTATCAAAAGTATTACAGATAAATACTGTGTTTCTTTGTAAGCCCCTGTTCTCTCATAATACAATTAACTCGAAATATAAAAAGGGCGGCACCCATAGCTCAGTGGGTAGGGTGCCGGCCACATACACCAAGGCTGGTGGGTTCAAATCTGGCCTGAGCCAGCTAAACAACAATGACAATTGCAACAACAACAACAACAACAACAAAATAGCCAGGAGTTATGGTGGGCACCTGTGGTCCCAGGGACTTGGAGGCTGAGGCAGGAGAATTGCTTAAACCCAAGAGTTTCAAGTTGCTGTAAGGTGTGACTCCACGGCACTCTACCCAGGGGGATGGCTTAAGACTCTGTCTCAAAACAGAAAGAAAAGAAAAAGAACAACCTAATGGAACAAACGAAAACAGAACTTGCCCCAGTAGGCTAGATGTTTCTCGAACGGACACTGTCCATTTCCACGGTAGGTAGCACAATTACCTGAGCTTGCAAATGAAGAGCAGTGTTTTAAGCTCGTCTTTTATTCATTCATAGAAATAGAACAGGTTAGGCAGAAGCAATGAAAACAGAAATGTTTCATTTGATAGGAAGGACGGGACAGGAAATGAATACAGGCAGGCTTTGCTGTTGCTACCTCTGGGCCAATTACCTCCTCTGGCCCGGTGTGGGTTGGGTTATAGAAGCAGGAAACTCCTGAGTCAAAGGAAATTCTTGGCTTTCCACTCTCATACCCGTGGTCTTTCCCTGGTCCCCAGGGCTCCGGGCCTACTCAACAAAAGGCTCGCTTTTGAAGAGTCAGCAACAGCTTCTCCCGCTGGTAATTTGCTGGTCAGCCTTTAATGCTTGGAGTTCCTGAGGATTTATAAGCTCTTTGAGGAAAAAGGGAGCCCAGTGAGAAGAGAATCAAGATGACGTAAAAAGATTCCACCAGGCCTTTTGAGATTGACATGTTAATTACCGTATGTGTCTATAGAGATGAAACCGTGGCTGGCCAGGATTGCAATGAAGTGTCGCGGGAATCCCGCCCGCCTGCTGATGCCTGCTGATGTCCTACAAGGCTGAGGAACTCTTTTGACGGTATTTGCAAGTACAATGCATTCCTCCCCACCACGGACAGGTGAATATACTCCTTGTGCACTTCAGGTGATGTCAACCAATGGTTGAAACCAAGAGAAACACAGGCTATGTGATCAGCAGCTGTCCTTACCTATCAGGAAGAGGTCTGAAATGGTGAGGCGTCCCTGTGACTGGGCGGCATTCACCTTCCTGGCAGACAGGTGAGCCTGGAGCTTCTGTACTGGAGCCCTCAACACACGGCTCTGGGTGGTCCTCAACCCTCGGCTGTTGAGGCTCAGAGATGGAAGCAGCAAATAAGTGCTTTGATATGCAAAAAAGAAGCCACAGTGTCTCCTGGACCTTCTGTCTCTCAGTCACAAGATGAAGATGTTCCCCAAAGTCCCCTTCTCTGCTTAAAGCCCACACCGGCCAATGAAGAAAACCTTTCATCACTTCCCTCACTTTTCATGAACTGAATTCATATCACAGGCTAAAATCTTTCAACAAACCTGGAAAGACTTTGTCACAAACTGTTGTCAACTCTGCCTGCCCAACAGACATTGTCTAAGGCCACTGAGCGCCCTTCCAGTCCGTTGCATTCCCCTAAAACCATTTGCTATGACCCCTTAAATGATCACTTTCCCCTACAAAAGTGTATTAAGGACATTGGGGAACATTCTCCTGTGATTCACCTGTGCTACACAGGAGATAATAAATTTCTATGCCTTTTCTCCAGCTCATCTGCTTTTTTTTTGAGTTGATTTTTCCGTGAACCCTCAGAGAGCAAAAGGGAAGTCTCCTTAGCGCTGCATAGCCAAGCCTTGATCGGGTTTAGTGGGAGAGGTTCTCACACAATTTTCAAGCCAGGAATTAAAGCACAGCTCCCAGAAGTAACTAAGCATGAGACAATAACTCAGGTCACCAGGATGTAAATAGGAATATCTGTCTGCTCAATCTAATGTGCATTTTCCACGATGGGCAGAAAAAAAAAAAAGAGAAGGCAATTAGCTAATAGTTATAGAAAAATCAAATAACTTATAATGTCAAATAATCTAAATGCTAGATGTTAAAATCATCTAAAATAATAATCCCAAATTTTATTATAAGTGAAATAAAACCGATTTCTTGGCATGTGATTCAGTGTGAAATAATTTGGCCAGGTGGAAGAAGACGTACCTGTCATTTTAGCAGGCTGGGAGGCTGAGGCAGAAAGATCGCTGGAGCTCAGGAGTTCAAGGCCTGAATTCAAGCAAGAGAGAGACTCTGTCTCTACTAAAAATAGAAAGAAAAAAAATGGCCAGGTATCATGGGAGGCGCCTGTAGTCCCGGCTACTCGGGAGACCCAGGCAGGGGGTGGGTCACTTGAGCTCGGGAGTTTGAGACCAGCCTGAGTGAGTGTGAGACCTCCGTCTCTACTATAAGAGGAAAAATTAGGGCAGTTGGACCTGGGTATCATGGCTCACACTATAATCTTAGCATTTTGGGTGGCCGAGGCAGGTGGATTGCCTGAGCTCAGGAGTTTGAGACCAGCCTAACTCAGAAAGACACCCCATCTCTGAAAACAACTGGATGTTGTGGTGGGTGCCTGTAGTCCCACCTGCTCAAGAGGCTGAAGCAAGAGAATCACTTGAGCCCAAGAGGTTGAGGTTGCTGTGAGCTATGATTTCAAAGCACCCTAATAAGGGTGACAAAGTGAGACTCTGCCTCCAAAAAAAAAAAAAATTAGCTGGGCATTGTGGCAGGTGCCTGTAGTCTCAGCCACTAGAGAGGCTGAGGCAAGAAGATCCCTGGAACCCACCCAGGAGTTTGAGGTTGTTGTGAGCCAGGCTGATGCTACTTAACTCCAGCCCAGGCAACAGAGTGAGACTCTTTCAACAAGAAAATAAAACAATGCACACGTGAACAAACTCACCAAAGTTAAACATCAAACACCTTTATCTTTCCAAGAACAATTTTACCTTCCCAAACAAATTTCCTAACTAGAAATTATATTCCATTTACAAATGATTACAAAATTTATCTCTCCTTTTCTCTGTTAGAAATTATTGTTTTTAACTACTAATAATAAAAGGTGGGGGCGGCGCCTGTGGCTCAAGGAGTAGGGTGCCGGTCTCATATGCTGGAGGTGGTGGGTTCATACCTAGCCCCGGCCAAAAACCACAAAAAAAAAGGTGGAAATGAATGACTTTATTTATTTATTTTTTTGAGACACAGTTTCACTATGTCGCCCCTGGTAGAGTACCATGGCGTCACAGCTCACAGCAACCTCAAACTCTTAGGCTTAAGTGATTCTCTTGCCTCAGCCTCCCGAGTAGATGAGAGTACAGGGGCCCTCTACGATGCCCAGCTATTATTTTGGTTACAGTTGTCGTTGTTTAGCAGACCTGGGCCGGACTCAAACCCACCATCCTGGGTGTATGTGGCCGGCGCCCTACTCACTGAGCTACAGGTGCTGAGCCATGAATGACATTTTGAATTATAAGCTTCAGTAATTACTGAAAGATGATCAGAAACTCTTTTCCTTGATGAGTATTTCCAGTTTTAAAATAATTACTTAGGATACCGTCATATGTGTGTGTGTGTGTGTGTGTGCGCGCGTGCGTATTTTTTTTCCAGAAACAGCAACAACTATTCTTTTTTATTTCTCTTTTACCTTTAGATAAGATGTATATTTTGATCTTTATCAAATACTAGGCTGGTAGTTCTATCTCAACACAATCCTTTTAATACACAAAATCACAGCATAACACATGAGGATAATTACTCGATGAATTTTGAATTTTCGCAAGACCCCCCAAAACAACCCAGGTCAGAAGAATGCAGTTTTGCAAGTGAAACCTTACTCTAGCCTCATTTATCATGTGATCCAGGGCCATAGACCCATATTTTAAAGACATGACAATTTAGGGAGATAATCCGTCACAAACAAAATGCTATCAAAGACACCTGTGGCACTTTCTCCTATAAGATAAATGCACATTGTTTAGCCTCGTTCTGTTAAGGAAGTTAATTTAAACAACATCTTTTTCAAATGGCAAAATATTTGGATTTTCTCCAAGTCTGCAAATTACAGACACATTCCAACTATGCATTTGATATAGACTCATTAGTTATTTGTCTATTTATTCATTTATACTTTTTTTAATTAAAAATATAGCTTAAAGGCTCAGTGCCTGTAGCTCAAGCGGCTAAGGCGCTAGCCACATACACCAGAGCTGGTGGGTTCGAATCCAGCCCGGGCCTGCCAAACAATGACAACTATAAGAACAACAACAACAAAAATAGTTGGATGTTGTGGTGGGTGCCTATAGTCCCAGCTACTTGGGAGGCTGAGGCAAGAGAATCACTTAAGCCAGGAGTTGGAGGTTGCTGTGAAGCCACAGCACTCTACCAAGGGTGACAACTTGAGGCACTGTCTTAAAAAAAAAAAAAAAAAAAATATATATATATATATATATATATACATACATACGTTGCTTAAAAAATGCAAACAGGTGGGTGGCACCTGTGGCTCAGTGAGTAGGGCACCGGCCCCATATACCGAGGGTGGTGGGTTCAAATCTGGCCTCAGCCAAACTGCAACAACAAAAAATAGCCAGGCATTGTGGCAGGTGCCTATAGTCCCAGCTACTCAGGAGGCTGAGGCAAGAGAATTGCCTAAGCCCAAGAGCTGGAGGTTGCTGTGAGCTGTAACTGCACAGCACTCTACCGAGGGCAGCAAAGTGAGACTCTGTCTCTAAAAAAGAAAAAGAAAAAAAAAAGAAAGAAAGAAAGAAAAGAAAAATGCAAACAGGCATGTGAACCTCCAGCAAGTGGTAGAAAGTTTCACTGGTGGAGGGTCTTGCCTTGATACTGAGGCTGCTCCTGACCAGGGTGGTGGCTGCTGAAAGATGGGGTGGTTGAGGCAATTTCTTAAAATAAGACACCCAGGAGGCTAGCTGCATCAATAAACTTTCCTCTCCCCAAAGATTTCTCTGTGGGTGATTTTATTTGGTAACATTCTACCCATAATAGATCTTTTTTCAAACTTGGAATCGATCCTTTCAAAGCTTAGCTTTATCGACTAAGTGTATGCATCTAAACCTTTGATGTCATTTCACCAATGTTCACACCACCCTCACCAGCAGTAATACCCTTTCAAGAGACCTCGTAATTTGCTCGCCCATGAACACCAACTCCCCATCTGGTCAGTTTTATCATGACATGAAGATGGAAGCATTTCTGTCACATCTTCAACCACCATTTTTTGGGGGGGTTTTGAGACAGACTCTCTTTCTGTCCCCTTGGGTAGAGTGCTTTGGCACCACAGCTCACAGCAACCTCAAACTCCTGGGCTCAACTGATCCTCCTGCTTCAGCCTCCCTCCAGGCTACTGCTGGACTACAGGCACCGGCCACAACGCGCCACTAGTTTTTCTGTTTTTCCTAGAGATGGCGTCTCTCTTTGTTCAGGTTGGTCTTGAACTCCTGAGCTGGGTAATCCACCTGCTTTGGCTTCCCTGAGTGCTGGGATTACAGGTGTGAGCCACCAGGCCCGTACCAACTTTTAAGTTATTTTATTTTCTACCACCCAACAATTACAATGTATGACTTGGCGCCTGTAGCTCAGAGGCTAGGGCGCCGGCCACATACACCAGGGCTGGCAGATTCGAACCTGGCCCAGGCCTGCTAAACAACAATGACAACTACAACAAAAAAATAGCTGGACGTTGTAGCAGGTGCCTGTAGTCCTAGCTACTTGGGAGGCTGAGGCAAGAGAATTGCTCAAGCTCAAGAGTTTGAGGTTGCTGTGAGCTGTGATGACCGGGCACTCTACCACAGGTGACAAAGTGAGCCTCTGTGTCAAAAATAATAATAATATAATAATAATAATTACAATGTATATTCCCATATTTCAAAGTACGAGGTATAGAACATGGTCAACACTGTGCTGATTACAATTACTCATAAATTGAAGCTCTTATAATGATGTTTTATTGTGGTTGTGAGGTACAGGTAACAAAAAATTATCACATAACTATTTTTAAGTGTAGAATTGAGTGGCCTTAAGAGTATTCACATTATTGTGTAGCCATCAGGATCATCCTAAGGTGGTCCTAATCTCTAGAATGTTTTACATCTTCCCAAACTGAAATGCTTTTCATTAAACAATATCTTTTCACTCTCTCCTCATCCTGTCCTCAGACAACCACCATTCAACTTTCTGTCACTATGAATTTGGCAATTCCTGGTGTCTCATGTAAGTGGAATCATACACAACTTGTTCTTTTCTGACTGGCATCTGCCTTATTTCTCTTAAGGTAATTAATGTCCTCAAGGCTCATTGATGTGGTAAGATGAATCAGAACTGCCTTCCTTTCTAGGGGTAATATTCCATGGCAGCAGTGTGTGCAAACATAAACATGTATGTGTTTATAACTGTGCACCCACCTGCATGCACACATATATCACATTTTTTTATCCATCCATTCCTCGATGGACAGTTGGCTATTCCAAAAACTCCAGCTTCAGGTCATTGTGAATAATGCAGCTATGAACTTCAGTGTACAAATACCTCTTTAATGTCCAGCTTTCAATTCTTTTGAGTTTATTCCCAAAAGAGGAATTGCTGGATCATATAGCAATTCTATAGTTAAATATTTTAAATAGTCACCAAATTGTTTTTGACAGCAACTATACCCATATACACCCTTACCACCAATGCAGAACAATTCCAATTTCTTCACATCTTCACCAAAACTTATCCAAACTTATTTTTTTGTGTGTCTGTTTTGTTTGTTAGCTTGCTTTTTTTTTTTTTTTTTTAATAGTAACCATCCTGGGCTGGGCACAGTGGCTCATGGCTGTAATCCCAGCACTCTGGGAGGCTGAGACAGGTGGATTGCTGGAGCTCAGGCCTTGGAGATCAGACTGAGCAAAAAGGAGACCCCCAGCTCTACTAAAAATAGAAAAACTAGCCAAGCATTGTGGCAGGCACCTGTCATCCCAAGTTCTTGGGATGCTGAAGCAGGAAGATCACTTGAGCCCAGGAGTCTGAGGTTCCTGTGAGCCATGATTGATGACACCATGGCAGTCTACTCAGGGTGAAAGAGTGACAGTCTATCTCAAAAACAAATAAAAATTAAAAAATAACAAGGCTTGGCGCCCGTAGCAGAGTGGTTACGACGCCAGCCACATACACTGAGGGTGATGGGTTTGAGCCCAGCCCAGGACAGTTAACAACTGCAATAAAAAAATGGCTGGGTGCTGTGGTGGGCACCTGTTGTCCATTCTACTTGGGAGGCTGAGGCAAGAGATTCTCTTAAGCCCCAGAGTTTGAGGTTGCCGTAAGCTGTGATGTCACAGCACTCCACCAAGGGTGATGTAGTGAGACTCTGTCTCAAAAATAAACAAATAAATAACAATAGCCATCTTTATGGATGTGATCACAGTGATACAGTGAATGGAGAAAAAAATGCCTGTGAATTATTCAGAATATGAACAATTGAGATTTTCAGTGTACGTGTCTCGTGAATCCACCCAACAATTCATGTCCTGAAGAACTGATATTACCGTGAGGGTGGATGGATTTCAAGAAGAGTTCTTGATTTGCATGTAGACTGTAGCCAAGATGGAAAGAGAGATGGATTGGATTTGAAATTAAATCTACTTTTGCCACTGCCAAATTCTGTGACCCTCATCACGGACCTTAATTTCCTGCTTTGTAAAATGTGGGTGGTTTGTTCAAGCCATTGGGAATATATATGAAACCACATTTGGAAGGGGAAGAATGCCTATTTCAGCCAGATACAAAAGTATGGGCTCTTTGCCACAAGAATGGACACACCTAAATGCTAAGTTTCCATGCTGTACTTTCTCTTCTGTTCTATCTCTTCTCAAATTTTCTTTTTAAGTTCTATGGCGATTCAGAATTGAGCCTCACAGAGTGAAGCAAGAAGGATGGCTATTTCAAAGTATGACAAAAGGCTGAAATGTCAGGTTCTCACTGAGAAAGATTAGTGAGACAGGGCTAGTGTCAGGAGGGAGTAAAGTAATGTCTTAGCTGTAAGTCACAGGGAAGTGACTGCAAAATTTGCATTTATGGGGCAAGCCCTAGTACCACCATGCTGACTGCTGAGATCAGGAGACACTTCTCTGCTGGATAGTTAAGGTTGCTCTCAGGAGCTCTGGGGGTAGGAAGGATTTATTTCCTGCTTACAGACCCCTTCCTTGACACCCTGTAGGTCTCCTGCAGGAAGATACAGTAAAAATGTTAATCCCGGGCGGCGCCTGTGGCTCAAGGAGTAGGGCGCCGGTCCCATATGCCGGAGGTGGCAGGTTCAAACCTAGCCCCGGCCAAAAACCACAAAAAAAAAAAAATGTTAATCCCTGGCTCAGCCAGCCTCTAGGAACCGGGACACAGAGAAAATTCCCATTAATAATGGGCTTGCAAATGGGTATTCCGACTACTGCTGTCTGCATTAATATTTTTGTTTTTTTTTTTAAGAGACAGAGTGTCAAAAAAGAAAAAAAAAGAGACACAGTGTCATTTTACCGCCCTTGGTAGAGTGCCGTAGCATCACAGCTCAGAGCAACCTCCAACTCCTGGGCTTAGGTGATGCTCTTGCCTCAGCCTCCCGGGTAGCTGGGACTACAGATGCCCACCACAAAGCCCAACTATTGTTTTGTTGCAATTTGGCCAGGGCCAGGTTTGAACCTGCCACCCTTGATATATGGGTCTGTTACCTTACCCACTGAGCCACAGGTGCCACCCTGCATTCATATTTTTATTATACTTTAGGGATAATACAAATATCTCAGTTTCCTTTTTCTAGATTAATTTAGCAATTGCTTGTTTTTGACTTGCTGTAATCTCTATTTGCCACAGATGAACAGGAAGGTCCCCACCACTGAACCTGGAAGGGAAGACCTCAGGATAAATTACAAAGGGCAGGCATTGCTACTGATTGCAAACTTCTGATATCTTCAAATGTAGACAGAAATACCACTGCAAATGAAAGGGACAGCAAAAGCAAACAATTAATAATGTCTCTTATTGATACTGAAAGGTGTTTAATAATCTATACATCTATACTTACGTCAGGGCTATTATTTCCCACTATAAAATCTCTCAGCGTAAAGAGAGTCTACCACATAAAATAGTAAAAGATTAGTGATGGCACTGTCAAAAATTGGTGTGAGGGAAAACTACTGATTTTACTCATAAGATCCTTTTTAATTCAACCAATAATTCTGCCAATCTGTGGCAAACAAAGGGAGTTGATGTTGGCCAAAAGAAAGGCAAATTTATTTCTATTCAAATGGATCTCTACGGATACTCACCATCCCAAATTCAGAAATATAAATGTTTACTTCTAAAATACAGTTCTCACCCAGGCCAGTGGCTCACACCTGTAATCCTGACACTCCGGGAGGCTGAGGAGGGTAGATTGCTCCAGACTAGGAGTTTGTCACCAGCCAGAGCAAGAACTAGACCCCATCTCTACTAAAACAGAAGAATTTGCTGGGTGTTATGGTGAGCACCTATAATCAGCTACTTGGGAGGCTGAGGAAAGAGGATTGCATGAACCCAGGAGTTTGAGGTTGCTGTGAGCTATGACACCACCGTACTCTACACAGGGAGACAGAGGAAGACTATGCCTCAAAAATAAATAAAATAAAATAAAATTCTCTTACATTATCCTGGGAAATTCTTTAAAAGTATGAAGAATTTCCATATAACAGACTCTTTTATTTCCATTAGCTGAACACTCTGCTGGAGATAAAATAAGATGGTATCATGTGAAAGTAAAAAAAAAAAAAAAAAATCACCGCTTAATCAGTGGACTAAGATTTCATGGCCTTTAGATATTATTGTCTCCTCTTCTGGGATCCATGGCCTAAGGTTCGATCTCATCAGAATATAGATCTTATCACCAGTAAAGGCCACGGCAGCATTTTGAATCAGACAATGTAAACACTGCCTGCCATATGGCCAGATGAGGTGACCTATAATCCCAGCACTCTGGGAGGCCACGGCAGGTGGACTGCCTGAGCTCACAGGTTCCAGACCAGTCTAAGCAATAGTGAGACCTTGCCTCTAAAAATAGCTGAGCTTTTACCATAAGGACACTTGCACTAGACTGTTTATCACAGCTCAATTTATAATCGCCAAAATGTGGAAACAGCCTAAATGCCACCAACCCAGGAATGGATTAAGAAGCTGTGGTATATGTACACCATGGACTACTATTCAGCCACTAGAAAAGATAGGGACTTTACAGCCTTTGTATTAACCTGGATGGAGGGGGAACACATTCTTCTTAGTAAAGCATCACAAGAATGGAGAAGCATGCATCCTATGTACTCAATTTTGATAGGAGGACAATTAATGACCTAGTACATGGTGGGGGGTGGGGGAAGGGAAGAGCAGAGAGAGGGCAGGGGGGAGGGGAGTGAGAAGGGAAGAGCAGAGAGAGGGAAGGAGGGAGGGAGGTGGGGTCTTGGTATGTGACACAACTTTTGGGGTCAACACACAATTGTAAGAGGGACTTTACCTAACAAATGCAATCAGTATAATCTGGTTTCTTGTACCCTCAATGAATCCCCAACAATTAAAAAAAAAAAAATAGCAGAGCATTGTTGTGGGCGCCTGTAGTCCCAGCTACTCAGAAGGCTGAGGCAAGAGGATCACATGAGCCCAAGAGTTTAAGGTTGCTGCAAGCTAGGGCACTGTACTCTACTGAGGGTGACAAACGAGACTCTGTCTCAAAAAATAAAACAAATAAAAAAAAAAAGCCATCACCATGTGGGCCAATGCCTACCTGAGCTGAGTATGCCTTACCCTAATCATCATGGACCTGGCTTAAAACTAGAAGAGGTTTGAGTTTTTCCTCTTATGAGGGTGTGTGTTATATTAGAATTGCCTTCATACTAGAATTGAGTACATTGGATTCTTGCTTCTCCATTCTTGTGATACTTTACCAAGTAGAAGGCGTTCCAGCTCCATCCAGGTTAATACAAAAGATGTAAAGTCTATACATGTACTACAGTTTGTTAATCCATTCCTGGTTTGGGCGGGACACAGTTATAAGAGGGACACAGTTATATTTGTTTACCTAACAAATTCAATCAGTGTAACCTAATTCTTTGTACCCTCAAAGAATCCCAAGTGATGAAAAAATAAAAAAATAAAAAATAAATAAATGAAATATAGTTATTTATTAAGCAATAAAAAATGAAATAAAATGCTAAGTAAGTAAATAAAATGATCAAAGCAGACCACAACTGAAAATAAAATTGTGTGCAAATTGCACACAGGAAAAAAAAAAAAGACCGAGAAGAGGGAGCTAAATTATCTCTTCATAGTAACACCAGGCAAGAGTAAAAATCTTCAATGACAGCACCTGAGAATTCTTGGATTCTAGGGAATCAAAGGTGTTCTAAAGGGCAGCTATAAAGCAAATGAGTTTGAAAAGAAACCATGAGACACTGCAAGGCTATTCATTTCACTAAAAGTCCATGAGTCACTTCAAAACTTGAGATGTATTTAAATAAGCCCCTGTTTAAAAACCTGCATTCGTCTTCAATATTAATTTTTAGGCAGCTCCCCTCTGCAATGGCACCTCTCCAAACGGCAATGCCAAGGCAGAGCATGAATGGGCATTTGTAATCAGGTTTAATAACAGAGGGGAGAAAAATGAAAAGGGCGAAGCGATGTAAAAGGTTTTGCTTCCTACGTATAGCCTTGCAATTTAGAAAGACAGTGTGAAATATAATCCTACCTATTGCTGCAGCAGAGACACCCGTTTTGCGGCCAACAGGGGAAAATGCTTTTAGCACCTGTCAAACTGATGGAGACGTTTTAAAGGTCCAGGAAATGATACCACATTACTACATCACTGGAGAAGAAGGGGGGATTCAAGAACAAGAGGGGTTCCACAACATCTCCAGGTCTTCTGACTAGAGTATGATCTGGGAAACAGAAGGCCGGGTGGCATTCTGAGGATGGTGACCGTGTCCACACGAAGAATGAACGTATCAGATACACCTGCATCTACACGCAGACATCCTGCAGTCAAGACCGACAGGAAAAAGTTGGATGGAGGAGGCTGAAGGATATTGCAACTAAAATAAAATTTTAGGCCCGGCCCCAGTGGCTGTCTGCACCCCCTCTTGCCAAAGGGATCCCCTAAAACTGAGTCCCTCACTGGCCAAGAGAAAGGAGGGCATACTTTCCTCATCACGCCCCCTCCCTCTTTAGAGACCTCCTCTGTGACTCACTAACAGGTGGAATCTGCAACACACAGCTGCAGGTCCCCAATGTACACAGCAAACCACTTGAATCTGTGCAGTACTTTGTCCCCAATTAACAGACCCTTTCTCTTGAGCATTCCTTTTCACTGACACTCCTAGTCTTTCAGACAGAGCCTCACTCTTTCAGCCAATCGACAGCCAAAGGATTTTTAAACGCACCTAGAACCTGTGAAACCCCCAGTTCTTCGCAACTTTCTGGGCCAAATAAACACGTATACTTTCCATGTACTGATTTATGACTTCACCTGTAATCCCTGTCTCCCTGAGATGTATAAAACCAAACTATCACCCCACTACCACCAGTCCATTGCTCAAGGCTTCTTGGCTGTGGCTCTGGGTCGTGGCTCTCAACTTTGGCTCAGAATAAACCTCCTTAAACGATTTTGCAGAGCATGGCTTCTTTTACACGGACAATACCCTCCCCAAATTTACGTCCACTCTGAAACTCAGAATGTGACCCTGTTTGGAAATGCAGATGTAATTAGTTGAGGTTCACAAGACTAAAATTATTCTCGGGCATTACACCAGCGGTGCATCTTACAAGGGTATATGTGAAACTTGGTAAATGGTCTGTGAAGCTAGTGAATGATGCCCCATGATTATATCAATGTACACAGTTAGGATTTAATAAAAAAAAAAAAAAAATTTTTTCAGATAATAAATATTACATTCAAGAAAAAAAATAAAATAAAATTATTCTGGGTTTAAAGTGGCCCTGAATCTAAGGACTGGGGTCCTTAGAAGAAGTAGAATCATAAACAGAGGAAAAGCAATTAATTGGAACACAGAAGCAAATACTGAAGCTACCAGTAGGCTGGGTGTGGCGGCTCGCGCCTAAAAACCTAGCACTTGGGAGGCCAAGGTGGGTGGATCGCCTGAGCTCAAGGGTTCGAGACCAGCCTGAGCCAAAGCAAGACCCCGTCTCTAAATATAGCTGGGTGTTGTGGGGGGGCACCTGTAGTCCCAGCTACTCGGGAGGCTGAGGCAAGAGAATTGCTTGAGCCCCTAAGAGTTTGAGGTTGCTGTGAGCTGTGATGCCACAGCACTCTACGGAGAGTGACAAAGTGAGACTCTGTCTTAAAAAAAAAAAAGTTCATTTAAAACCACCAGTAGGGGGAAGGGGGAGGTTCAGTAGAGGGAGGGTAAAGGGTAGGACCACATATATGGAATATACTGTAAGAATACAAGTCAAATCTACTAAGTATAGAACATAAATGTCTTATCCCAATGATTAAGTAAATGAGGTGAGAGTTATATTAATTAATTTGATGTAACCATTCCAAGTTGTATAAAAAGACACATTGTACCCCACAAAAACATAAATGTATTCATGATCTATGTGTATATGACTTAATAAAAGGAGAACAAACAAACAAACAAAAAAACACCAGTAGCTGAAAGACAACTGGGACCTTCCAAGGAAGAACAACGCTGAGAAAATACATTTTTGTTGTTTAAAACCACCACCTGTATCATGACAGCCCCAGGACATTGAAACTTCCAGATAACTGGATCAATTAATAAATTTGCCAGCCATTTGCAAAAATTTAGCAGAGCTCTTTGGAAAAAATCATGAAGTATGGTTTAAATCATTTAAAACACATGTGGAGGCTCACTGCCGGTAGCTCAAGTGGCGAAGGCGCCGGCCACATACGCCAGAGCCGGCAGGTTCGAATCCAGCCCAGGCCTGCCAAGCAACAATGACAACTACAACCAAAAAATAGCCAGGCATTGTAACGGGTGCCTGTAGTCCCAGCTACATGAGAGGCTGAGGCAAGAGAATCACTTAAGCTTAGGAGTTGGAGGTTGCTGTGAGCCATGAAGACACGGCACTCTACCCAGGGTAACAGCTTGAGGCTCTGTCTCAAAAAAATTAAAAATAAGTTAAAAAAACTAAAATACACAGGGAGGTGGCACCTGTAGCTCAGTGGGCAGGGTGCCAGCCACATACACCGAGGGTGGCAGATTGGAACCCAGCCCAGACCAGCTAAACAACTATAACTAGCATTGTGGTGGTCGCCTATAGTCCCACCTACTTTGGAGGCTGAGGCAAGAAAAATCACTTAAGCCCAAGAGTTTGAGGTTGCTGCGAGCTGTGATGCCACAGCGCTCTACCAAGGGCAACATAGGGAGACTTTGTTAAAAAAAAAAAAGATTGCCCTTTGACATAAATTTAAACAAAACAGATAGTAGACAATAGCAGATGTGAGAAAATGAGAAAAGGTTCTATAGAGCTCTCTAATACTGAGTCAATTCATTCAGAAGGACAGAAATAGTGGGTATCCCCCAAAAAGGGGGGATATATAGCAGTGAATTGACATCTGCCTAGAACTCAGAGTCCTCGATTCCAGGTGGATTCAGAACACTGTCCATCAGTCAGAAGGCAGCGTAGTCCTGTCCCATCCTCTGTCCAAGGATCATTTGCTAGGTCTTTTTTTCTCTTCAACCTTCATCTCTTTCGCCCCACCCTGCCCTCCATCACGCCACCAAGTTGAAGGTCTTGCTTCCGACATCACAGAAACACCCACAGTTATCGTAACAGAATTTCCATTTCTCCCATGAGTTTCAGCCACCTTGTGTGTCCATTTACTGTTCCTTACTCAGAGTGTCCAACATAGATGTTCATCGATGGGGCCAACCCTCTGTATTTGTAACCTCGTCCCCGGAAGATTAGCCGGGCTGCTGGACCACACCAAATCACACACACACACACACATTTGGCTGTTTCTCCCATAGCAAAAAATAAAACTCTCTTTCCACTTGGACTGTCCCGCTGTGGTCTGTTTTCATGGCTGACTTTACAACAATACACCTTATGAGAATTTTCTACTCTGCCTTGCTTCTCTCTCTTAAAGTCACTCCTATCAAACTTCAGCCTCTTCCTTGCCGTGAAACTACTTTTATTCTGAGTCCCATTACTGCTGTCCACTCTGAAGTTCCAGGCTTCAGTGTTCTGGTTATTTATTTCAACTTTCCAGCAGCATTTGAAAATCCTGGTAACTGCTTTCTCTATGAGACATGTTTCTTACTTGGACTCCACATTTATTTCTTTCTGATTACTTTACAAGTTACTGCAACTCAAGGGAGTTAAAACCAATGCAGATGGTTTTTTTGTGTGTGTGTGTGGTTTTTGGTAGGGGCTGGGTTTGAACCTGCCACCTCCGGCATATGGGGCTGGCACTCTACTTGGAGACTTTACATACTTTGTATTAACTTGGATTGAAGTGGAAGACATTATTCTTGGTAAAGCATCACAAGAATGGAGAAGCATGATTCCTATGTACTCAATTTTGATATGAGGACAATTAATGACAATTATGGTTATGGGGGGGAGGAAAAGCAGAAAGAGGGATGGAGGGAGGGGGGTGGGGCCTTGGTGTGTGTCACACTTTATGGGGGCAAGACATGATTGCAAGAGGGACTTTGCCTAACAAATGCAATCAGTGTAATCTGGTTTATTGTACCCTCACTGAATCCCCAACAATAAAAAAAATATTTTAAACAAACAAACAAAAAGCAATGCAGATGTATTATCTCCCAGCTCTGGGGGTGTCAAAAGCCCAAAACGGGTTAATGTTCATTCTAGCACAGCGATTCTCAACCTGTGGGTTGCAATCCCCTTTTAACAAGGAAAATACATTGTGGCATTAGGAAAGTTGAGAACCAGTGTTCTAGCAGCTCTCAGGGAGTGACACTACCAAAACATATTTCTTGAATGAAAGAAGAATGAGTGAATAAAGTCAATGTTGTGGGTGGTGCCTGTGGCTCAAGGAGTAGGGTGCCGGCCCCATAGGCCCCATATACCGGAGGTGGCAGGTTCGAACCCAGCCCTAGCCAAAAACTGCAAAAATAAAAATAAAGTCAATATTGCATTCATTGGCAAAGGTAGCTTTGCAAATATAGAAAAAAAATCTTAACCTCACTTAAGTTAGAATATCTCTTTCTTTCTCTCTCTCATATTTATTTATTTATTTTGTTTTAAATTCAGAGCTCCTTACGAACCCTTGTGAATTCTGATTGCCACGTCATTTCACAGCCGAGGGACACCTTACCATTTTTCTATGGACAGTTATGGTGAGTTCTATGCCCTGTGGTGAAAGGATAAATTGGCATTGTGCTTTGGTCCTTGATGTTGTCAGCTGATGAGTTCTAAATTTAGATTCTGCTACTGCAGGATTCTCAAATCATGGTGAGCTGATTAAAATAAACCTTCTTTTTTTTTTTTTATTAAATCTTAGCTGTGTACATTGATATGATCATGAGGCATCATTCACTAGCTTCACAGACCGTTTACCAAGTTTCACATATACCCCTGTAAGATGCACCACTGGTGTAATCCCACCAATCCCCTTCCCTCTACCTTCTTTAGGGACCCTGTGGGTACCACTGTATCCTAAGTTCTCCGTCATCATTTCTTTCATCTATATGGTATTCCCAGACACGATTGGACAGCCCCAGAGAAGACGGAGGTAGGGCACTCTCATGAGAAGCATTGGACTTGTGAGATACCAGCTGTGGGTTGAGCTTTTTACAGAAACAACTGTGAATACACAGAATCATTGGTCAGGGAAGCCATGGATTAAGTTTTCAAATACATGAATTTTAAGAAAGTAGGCTAGCTACGGTGGCTCACACCTGTAATCCTGGCACTCTGGAAGGCCAAGGCAGGAGAATTGCTTGAGCTCAGGAGTTTGAGACCAGCCTGAGCAAGAATGAGACTCCGTTTCTGGGAAAAATAGAAAAATTACCTAGGCATTGTGGAGAACGCCTGTAGTCCCAGCTACTCAGGAGCCTGAGACAAGAGTTTGAGGTTGCTGTGAAGTATGATGATGCCTTGGCACTCTACTCAGGGTGACAGAGTGAGACTGTTTCAAATAAACCAAAAAAAAAAGCTATTTAAAGAAAGCACCACCAAAAAAGTGGAGAACAAGAAGGCCAAAATGAATAGCCAGGCGTTGTGGCGGGCGCCTGTAGTCCCAGCTTCTCAGGAGGCTGAGGCAAGAGAATCGCCTAAGCCCAGGAGTTGGAGGTTGCTGTGAGCTGTGTGAGGCCACGGCACTCTACCGAGGGCCATAAAGTGAGACTCTGTCTCTACAAAAAAAAAAGAAGGCCAAAGTGCTTGCAAGGGTTTTTGAATTCTATGTATGAGAAGAGCTTGTCTCCAGAATAGGCTATTAATGAAAAGGAAAACTTAACAACCCTCTATAATGAGAAAATAAATAACACACTTAAAATAGGCAAGGGTTCTGAAGAGACCCATTTTCCAAAGAAAAATATAAAAATGGCCAATAAGCATGTGAATTAGGTATTCAACATCGTTAGCCATCAGGAAGATGCAAAGCAAAAACAAAATACGATATGACTTTATTATACTCACTAGGGTGGCTGTAATCAGAAGACAGATAAGAACAAGGGTTGGTGAGAAGTGGAGTAATTATAACCCTCAAACATTAATGGGGAGAATGAAAAACAGCACAGACACATTGGAAAAGAATTTGCAGGTTACTATGTATTTAACTGATTAAGCACAGAGTTACTTAGGACCCATCATTTATACTTTTATATTTCTATGCCAGAGAATCATATATATCCATATGAAAATGTGTCTATGGCTTTTCACACCATAATTATCGATAATCTCCCCAGAGTGGAAATCGCCCCAGCCGTGAGGAACAGCAGAATCGATAAACAAAATGTGGTCTATCCTTTCAATAAAATACAGGATGGCCATAAAGTGTTTGTGCAATTTAAATAGACAACTATTTTATTTTATTTTATTTATTTATTTTTGAGACAGAGTCTCACTTTGTTGTCCCCAGAAGAATGTTGTGGTGTCATAGCTCACAGCAACCTCTAACTTTTGGACTCACGTGATCCTCTTGCCTCAGCCTCCTACGTAGCTGGGACTACAGGCACCTGCCACAATGCCTGGCTATTTTTGGAGATGGAGACTCTCTCCAGCCCAGGCTGGTCTTGAACTCCTGAGCTCAAGCAATCCACCCACCTCGGCCTTCCAGAGAGCTAGGATGACAGGTGTGAGCCACTGCACCTGGCTAGACAACTATTTGAAATTGCATAAGAACTTTATGGCCACTGTCTATTATTCAGCCACAGATAATAATAACTGATACATTTGCTACATGGATGAAGGTTTAAAGTAGTATGCTCCGGGGAAGAAGTGACACACAGATGTTGTATAATTTCAATTTCCATGGAGCGCCCAGAAAAGGCAAATGTGTAGAGACCCAAAGCAGAGAGGGGTTCCTAATTCTTCGGTTTCTGGGGGTCTGGAGTTTCTCTTAGGAGTGAAAGAAGTGTTCAAAATTTAGATCGTATTGATGGTGCCCCAGCTTTGAGTGTCTACAAAAGGCCCGTGGATTGCGTACCTTAAATGTGAGCCACGGAAATAATTTCTATAATGATACAAACATCTAAAATCAGGAGCTGGAGCTGCGTCAGGTGGGACATTTACATATTAAAGGTTACAAGAAGATTAAGACAGATAAAGATGCATTAAAGATCATTGAAAGTATTTGAAGTGTCCAATAAAATGCCTAGGAAATATCAATAACCAGGGGGAGAATAGTTTTGATGAAATATGATTGAAAGGGAGGAAGCTACTTAACCACAATATAAGAGGGGAAAATTGACACCAAAAAAAAAAAAAACCCTTGGCAAAAACAGACATAACAGTGACGTGACCATTTACTCAAGATTCTTTATTGTAAAAATGGGAAACACTACACATGGTTTAAGCAAAGGAGTATCAAAAGATGAATGTAGCTGGCTGGGTCCAGCGGCTCACAGCTGCAATCCTAGCACTCTAAGAGGCTGAGCTGAGAGGATTCCTTGAGCTCAGGAGTTCACGGTCAGAATCTGCCTCTGCTAATAATAGAAAAATCAGCTGAGTGTGGTGGTGAATGCCTGTAGTCCCAGCCGCTCAGGAGGATTACATGAGCCTAGGAGTTTGAGGTTGCTGTGAGCTAGGATGATGCCATGGCACTCTACCCAGGGTGATAGAGTTAGACGGAGAGGGAGAGAAGGAAAGAAAGAATAAAAAGAAGGCTGGACCCCGTGGCTCACTCCTGTCATCCCAGCACTCTGGGAGGCCCGGGGGGGGATGGATTGCTTGAGCTCAGGAATTCAAGACCAGCCTGCGCAAGAGCAGCACACCGTCTCGAAAAGTAGCTGGGTGTTGTGGCAGATGCCTGTAGTCTCAGCTACTGAGGATGCTGAGGTGAGAGGATCATTTAAGCCCAAGAGTTTGAGGTTGCTGTGAGCTATGACGCCATGGCACTCTACCCAGGTTGAGAAAGTGAGATTCGCCTAAAAAAAAAAAAAAAAAAGAGTGAAAGGGAAAAAGAGGTGGTGCATATTACAGGGGTATTTGAGAAACTTGGTAAATGTAGAATGTAAATGTTTTGGCACAGTAACTGAGATAACACCGGAAAGGCTATGTTAACCACTGTGATAAAAATGTGTCAAATGGTTTATGAAGCGAGTGTATGATGCCCCATAATCATATCATTGTATACAGTTATGATTTAATAAAAAAAAAAGGGAAAAAGAGAAAAAAAGAAAAGAAAAAGGAAGAAAGAGAGACGGAAAGGAAAGAAAGAAAATATGGAATCTACACACTACAAAATATAATTTGACCTCCAGAAGAGCAGACTCTCGTCATTTGGGGCAGCGTGGATGAGACTGGAGGACATTGTGTTAAGAGAAATAAATCAGAAACAGAAAAGCAAATACCACACCATCTCGTTTGCATTTGGGAACTAAAATAGTCAAACTCAAAGAAACAGACAGTAGAAAGGTGGTTAGCGAGGCTGGGGGTGGGAGTGCAGACGGGGGACCCCCGGCCAAAAGTTACAAAGCTACAGTGAGTCAGGAGGAATGAGTTCCAGAAATCTTTGAGCACCAAAATCGCTAGGAAAGATTTTATGTGTTCTGAGCACAGTAAAACCCTAAGCACACAAGGTGTGCACATATTCATTAGCTCAATTTAGCTATTGCACAATGATGCCTGTTTCAAAACATCCCTATGTATGTGATAAACATACTCAATTTCTTTGTCAATTAAATAAGTAAGTTAAGAAGGAAGGTACACATACACACACACACACAAAACCTTCCCTAGCTTCCCTCCAGTTTTTCTGATTTTCTTTGCCCAGAAATTACCTTCGCATCCTCTGTGTCTGACTGCCCTGCAGTCAACTCAGGACGAGAGATTGTTTCTGTCTGGTTGTCCGGTCAATGTGTTGAGGGCACCCGGTACTTGGAGAGAGGGACAGCGTCCTTGTCCCATTGCAGGAGTTTCTCTCTCTGTCCCATTTGTCTCCAGCAAAACCTTTGATTTTCCCAGTCCTGCCCTGGCGTCACTGAATAAAGGCAATGGCTGCAGTGGCCATCACTGACCACCAGAAGGCGGAAGAGGAAAGTCCAAGCAGATGGTCATTCTCAGAGCAAACCAGGGCCAGGATCTTGCCCACCTGCGGAGATCCGGCCACTCCCACCAGTTAGGGCAACAATAGCCACCGGATTACAGAGTTTCCAAATGAGCCCAGGATGCACGGAAATCGATTTATAAACAAGACAGTGAAAGGGCAACTCACAGCTTTCTTTTATTTTGGAAAAGTGACTTAATGTCCTCATCTTAATAACTTTTGGATAATAGCAGCTGATTACCAGGCTGGTCTTCTCAAATGCATCCACCCTATTTTTATGTTATGCCCAGGTAGGAATCCTCCCAACCCCCTAGCAGGCTGGCCAATAACCTAGGCCACCCACACCTCAAAGGGTCTGATTGTCAAGGACTTCCTCTTTCTCTTTCTATTTCCTGGTTTTGAGTGGTCACATTCCACTGGTTTTGTTTAACTTTCCTTTCTCCCAGTTTTAACTTTTTCCAGGGTTTTGTTCCAGGAATGCAAAGGTCTGCTTTTCAGAGAGAGCTTTCTACACTCAACCTCAGCCACTTACAGCAATCCAATTAGGAGAAATCTGATCAATTTTATCTGATAAATTGTCATCAAGGAAAGAGAGGTGAGGGATTCTAATGAATCCAGAAGAGCAGCCTCAAGACGTGTTGACACCCCAAGGGGGAGTTTGGGGTATACACATACATGCATACATATGAAATATGCTTAAGAACTTTTGACTTTATGCATAACCTGTATTCCATTCATTTATAATTGAAAAAAACCTTTCATAAAGCCTTGAAAAAAGAAAGTCATAAAAAGAAATAAAACAGTGAATGTATCAAATAAAGAACAATGTCTTTAACTAGCAAATCAGAGAAGGTCAGCACAGACCATCTGCAGGATAGTGAAGGAGACAAGGAAATTTCACCCCAAAATACGATTCCTTGATATAAAGAATATTTTCAGTAAAAAGGCCATTTTTGATTAGAAAGCACCGGCCACTCTATAAAACCTGAGTAACCTGATTTAGAATCAGAAAAGGCTGCCGGCCTCCTTGTCATATGCTAATAGATCTGGCTACAAGGTCATTTGAAGCACAATACCTGTCTCTCAGCTATATTTACAAATCCATCTGTTTCCCTCCATCTACTCATCCCCCCCAGCCACCACTTGCTACATGTTTACTTTCCAGTTTCTCTCCCCCGCCCCCTTCTTCTTCTTCTTTTTTTTTTTTTTTTTTGCAGTTTTTGGCCGGGGCTGGGTTTGAACCCACCACCTCCAGCATATGAGGCCGGCGCCCTACCCCTTTGAGCCACAGACGCCCCCCACCCCCCTTTCTAAAAGGCATCTTTAAAAGCCACTATCACTGAGACTTAGGGAAATCATTCTTGTGGCTCCCCCCCATGAGCATGGTATTTGGAAATAAACCCTTCTCTTACTAATCTATCATAATGGTGAGTTGATCTTTTCAGCGAACCAACCCTAGGGGAACAAGGCAAGTTTCTCCATGATCCCCTCAATAGCTTGTGTGGGTAGAAAAGAAGCTATACTCTTTAAAATAATTTAAAGAGGTTTATTCTGAGCCAAATTCGAAGACTATGACTCAGAGACACACCAAGAAACCTTGAGCAGGTGGATTCAAGGTGGTGGGGTTACCGTTTGGTTTTATGCACTTTAGGGAGACAGGCGTTGCAGATAAAGTCATCAATCAATACCTGCAAAACATACATTGGTTTGCCCCAAAATGGTGGGACATTTGGAAGTCAGAGCTAACGCGTTCTATCTAGGTGGAGTTAAAGAGTCTTTAGCTGAGAGTTGGCTGAAAGAGTGAGGCTCAGTCTAACAGACCAGCAGTCAGTGAAAAGGAAAGCTTAAGATAAAGGATCTGTTAATTACAAAGACCCAAGTGGTTTGCTGTGGACATTGGGACCTGCAGGTGCGTCTCCTGCGGAGCCTTAGGCCTGTTAGTGAGTCACAGAGGATGTCTCTAAGGAGGGAGGGGGCACGATGAGGCAGGTCTGACCCCCTTTCTCATGACCAGTGACTCACCTTTACGGATCACTTGGCCAAAAAGAGGTCTACTCAGTCACTGAGAGGGGAGCCTTAAGATTTTATTTCATTTCATATTTGACATTTTGGAGTAGATGAGCTTTCAGACTACGATAGTCACTAAATTTTCAGTCATGTAAAATGCTCACACAGAAATGCACAGTTGTCGCTCAGAAGGAGGCTTCAGAAGCAAAAGCTTTTGTCTGACCTTCCGTTCTTCTGCCCCACAGTCCCATTTTTCCCCCAAGGCCGCTCATAGGAACTAGAATCCCTCTTCCCCCCTAGGCAGCTTACAGAAACCTGTTTCCCCCAAAGCAGCCATTAAACCTATAATTATTCTGTTTAAAAATTATCCATACTTAATTATACTATGAAGCCAGTAGACGATCTAATACTTGCCTTCCTAAGAGAAAAACGCAAATCAATTCAAGGTGGAGGGCAGGGGAATGGGGAGGTGGGAGGGAGAAATAGGGTCGTGGTGTGTGACGCACCTCCTGGGGGCAAAACACAATTATAACATCGACTTTATCTAACAAAGGCAATCGGTGTAACCTAATTCTTTGTAACCTCAATGAACCCCAAACAATAAAAGAAAGAAAAAATTATCCACACAGAAATTATCAGACCTACCTTATGTGGCTGTAGGTCATGAGACCCCTATTCCAGACAGGTCCCAACACCCAGAATTAAGGTACTGCTCAGAGAGGCACAGAGAGGTCCACACAGACACCCTTGCTTGGTTTCACCCCCCCAGTCTATCAGAATTAGATCACACCTATTTGTCTGATCATGTTTCTACACGGCTGTCCTTACTTTCATGAAGCTGAGCATAAAAGTGAACAATCCACCCTGTACCCCTGGGCCTTCATTCAGAAGGTGCCTTTGTATACACATTAAGTGAATTCCTACACCTTTTCTCCACTTCATCTTTCCTTTGCAAGACCATTTTTCAGTTAAACTTCAGAGAACCCAGGGGTGCCTCCACCCTTGGCCCCTCAACTTCCGTGAAATTAAGATCAGACCTCTCAGAAGGAAGTTATCCGTCCCATCTTCCCACCATCTCCGCCATTTCCAAGTGTCTTTTATTGAGTGGACTCTTACCCAGGTGACCAGCATATGAAACATGCAAAGGTGCGCAAGTCTGGTGGGTGTCACAGGGCTCCCTCAAAACCCAGCCCACCGACCCTCAACTTCAGAGGAAATTTATGACCCGGCAAAAGAGACCAGGTCTAGAAAGATGACCGTCCCATCAGGCGGGAACACACATATAGCTTACGTCACCCTGGCTGCGTTTATACTGAACAAGTTCCATCTCATGTTCAAAATTATGATTCCAAAGCACCTCATAGTCTTAGGCAATTTATGACCTTAAAGAGAACAACTTCAGAAGACATAGCACAGACTTTTGTGAGACAAAAACTTTCGGGATAAAGTTTGTGGATTACAGGTGTGAGCAGGCAGGTGGATTTCTTGAGCTCAAGAGTCAGAGACCAGCCTGACCAAGAGCAAGACGCCGTCTCTCCTGAAAACATAAAAACTAGCTGGGCGGGCGGCACCTGTGGCTCAGTCGGTAAGGCACCGGCCCCATATACTGAGGGTGGCGGGTTCAAACCCGGCCCTGGCTGAACTGCAACCAAAAAATAGCTGGGCGTTGTGGCGGGCACCTGTAGTCCCAGCTACTCGGGAGGCTGAGGCAAGAGAATCGCCTAAGCCCAGGAGTTGGAGGTTGCTGTGAGCTGTGTGAGGCCACGGCACTCTACCGAGGGCCATAAAGTGAGACTCTGTCTCTACAAAGAAAAAAAAAAAAAAAAAAAACTAGCTGGGCATCCTGGTGGGCACTTGTCATCCCAGCTACTTGGGAGGCTGAGGCAGGAGGATCCCTCATCCCTCCCAGGAGACTGAGGCTGTTGTAAGCTAAGATGATACAATGGCATTCCACCCAGGGTGAGAGAGTGAGATTCTCTCAAAAAGCAAAACAAACAAAATAATCTTTCAGAACAGCTACACTGTCTCGAAACTCAGCAGGTATTATAGGTACATGTTTTTCAATCCTTTGAAAATATCACTTAGATAAAACTATGGGCAACATTTCTCAAAACCATGCACTAACTGTTAGGTAAGAATGGTCTTGGGCGGTGCCTGTGGCTCAGTTGGTAAGGCGCCGGCCCCATATACCAAGGGTAGTGGGTTCAAACCCAGCCCCGGCTGAACTACAACCAAAAAATAGCCGGGCGTTGTGGCGGGCGCCTGTAGTCCCAGCTACTCAGGAGGCCGAGGCAAGAGAATCGCGTAAGCCCAGGAGTTGGAGGTTGCTGTGAGCTGTGTGATGCCACGGCACTCTACCGAGGGCCATAAAGTGAGACTCTGTCTCTACAAAAAGAATGGTCTTAACTCCAACTACTGCTAATTAGACACCACACGCCCTGATAAAAGACTAGTTTTACGGCACCGATGAGGTTAGAAGTGACAAACTCCGGAGCTGTGCTCAATGCACATAAAAACCCTGTATAAGCATCTTACCAGCGCTGTGGATCTAGGTCAGCAGTAAGAACTTTCTCTTGCATAATGAGGGAAACTAAGTAGGATGCTAAAGTGATATCCCGTTTCCTAGCCTACTCTGCAGTTTAATAATTCAGACCTGACACTGACTGGCAAAGCTGGAGGTGAAGTCTGCATGGTAAGAGAGCTAGCAGTCTGGCTTCAGTTAGCTCTGGGTTCCGACTCTAGCTGGAAATTGTTCCCAGCTTCAGCACCAGCAGCCACCTGCAAGCCTTCATTTCCTTATAGGTGAGACAAGGTAACCCCTCCAGGGAGGTCGTGAGGATTAAATAGAGAAACATCTACAAAAATCTATTGCTGGCTGGTTAGCAGGTTCTCAACGAGCTGATGCAAAAGGGTGTATGTGGAGCTGTTTGGAAGCAACAATACATTTCTGGCTCGGCACTTGTAGCTCAGCAGTTAGAGCACCAGCCACATACACCGCAGCTGGCGGGTTCAAATCCAGCCTGGTCTCGCCAAACAACAATGACAACTACAACCAAAAAATAGCCGGGCATTGTGGTGGGCGCCTGTAGTCCCAGCTATTTGGGAGGCTGAGGCAAAAGAATCACTTAAGCCCAAGACTTGGAGGTTGCTGTGAGTTGTGATGCCACAGCACTCTACCCAGGGTGAACAGTAAGACTCAGTCTCAAAAAAAGAAAAAATTTTTTTTTCATACACTTCTGCAGACTTATTGCAATAAATCCTAAGATCCCTGGAAAGGTAGTAAGCCCATGTGACTTTAACTGCAAAAAATATTAGAATGAAGATAGACTAAACCAAGGGAAGAAACAAACTCATGACAACTTGGAGAACCTTCATTGGATGGAACAAGGCAAAAATCTTATATAGAGAAATTACAGCGGGCGCCTGTAATCCCAGCTACTCGGGACGCTGAGGCAAGAGAATCGCTTCAGCCCAGGACTTGGAGGTTGCTGGGAGCTGTGTGATGCCATGGCACTCTACCGAGGGCGATAAAGTGAGATTCTGTCTCTACAAAAAGAAAAATTACAGGCTCAGCGCCTGTGGCTCAAGTAGCTAAAGCGCCAGCCACATACACCAGAATTGGCAGGTTCGAATCCAGCCCGGAGACCGCTAAACAACAATGACAACTGCAACCAAAAAATAGCCGGGCGTTGTGGCGGGCACCTGTAGTCCCAGCTACTCGGGAGGCTGAGGCAGGAGAATCACTTAAGCCCAGGAGTTGGAGGTTGCTGTGAGCTGTGACACCACAGCACTATACCGCTGAGGGTGACATACTACGATTGTCTTGAAAAAAAGAAAACTGCAGGTGTTTCCAAGAAAGCATCAGCAAGATGTATTTTCTTTCACATCAAAGCTCTTTGGACTATCAAGAACTAAGAAAAAAAGAAAGAAAATAGCAGATTTAAGGGATGAAACTCACATTTTCCTACAGTAAAGGGCTAAGATGGAAATCTAGCCATGGCCCTATAGGAAGCAAATGTGTACTACACTGGACCATAAATAATATGGTCAATGGCTAGCGAGGTTGTGCTGCACAATTCTGATTTAAAAATAAAAACACAAACCTTTGTATTTCAAAAACGCATGGCCAGGTATGGAGGCTCGTGCCTGTAATCCCAGGACTCTGAGAGGCCAAGGCAGGTGGATTCCTTGAGCTCAGGAGCTGGAGACCAGACTAAGCAAGAGAGAGCAAGACCCCGACTCTACTAAAAATACAAAAACTAGCTGGGCGTCTAACTGGCAGGCACCTGTAGTCCCAGTTACTTGGGAAGCTGAGGCAGCGGGATCACTTGACCCCAGGAGTTTGAGGTTGCTGTGAGGAATGATGCCATAGCACTCTAGCCTGGGCAACAGAGTGAGACTCTGTCAAATAATAATAATAATGACAATAAAAATAATAAAATAGAATAGAATAAAACAAAACAAAATAAAATAAAAAGCAGGCATGATGATCCTCTGTTTAATATCTAGAAGTGCATAAACAGCGTAGACTGTTTTAATTAAGGTTATTCATTTTGGATGCCAATAGTTGAAAGATATTGGCTTTTACAAATTGGGCCAGTTCCAATTCTTATAATGGAATAGTGGTAGTATTAACATGAGGTCCAAATAAATTAATAATCTTAGAAATTACAGAGTGACCGGGCATACCAGTTACCACTCACAGGCAATAAAATTTCATACATGAATCCATTGATAACGTCAAAATTTTTCTCAATAATTATTTTTTAAATTGAGACAGAGTCTCGTTTTGTCGCCCTAGGTAGAGTGCCCTGGCATCACAGCTCACAGCAACCTCAAACTATTGGGCTCAAGTGATTTTCTTGCCTCCCTAGTAGCTGGGACTAGAGGCACCTGACCCAACACCTGGCTATTTTGTTTGTTTGTTTGTTTTGTTTTGTTTTGTTTGAGCAGACCTGGGCCAGGTTCAAATCCACCAGCCCCAGAACATGTGGCTAGTGCCCTAACCACTGAGCTCCAGGTGCCCCCCACCAAAATTTTTGTTAATTTTATTTTAAATTGACAAATAATTGTGTATATTATATACTTAGGGGCTCAAGTATGATGTTTTGAACTATTTACCCTGATACTGTACGAGAGAGAATGTTTACCACCTTCTACACCTGAAAAAAGAAGAGGCTCAGCACCTGTAACTCAGCAGCAAAGATGCCAGCCACATACGCTGGAGCTTGTGGGTTCGAACCCAGCCTGGGGCCTGCCAAACAACAGTGACAACTACAACTAAAAAATAGCCGGGCATTGTGGCAGGCACCTGTAGTCCCAGCTACTTGGGAGGCTAAGGCAAGAGAAAATTCCTTAAGCCGAAGCGTTGGAGGTTGCTGTGAGGTGCGACGCCACAGCACTCTACCCAGGGCGACAGCTTGAGACTCTGTCTCCAAAAAAAAACTGAAACAATATTTTTTCCCATTCCTTAGGTGGGAAAATAGCATTCATGCATTTATTACTTTTATTGCAAGATGAAAAAACCTCCAGGAACATTTCCACGTTTTGCTGAAAAAACCATCTATTCTTAGAGAAAGCGCTCCCTGAATTCATCAGCACTGTGCGTGGACCCTATGCTATTTAATCATCTTTTCTAAGTGTCTGCCTATCAAAGGTTTAAAAATATTTTTTCAAGACACTGGTAATAGTAGATTCCTACAGGCAAAAAGTAAACGCTTCCCAGCCTTTCTCAAGAGGACCACAGTAAATGGGAAATCAATGGCGGAGATCAAGGAATTTTAAAGTCTATCACCACCGTGTATAATCAGCAGAGTTTGCCCCTTTCAGTCCATCAAATAAAAGGAGATCTGTGGTGTGTTTGCTGGGCCACAGTGGCTCATTGGGAGAATGTAAATAAGCTGACAGAGAGAAGCTAAGTAGCCTCTTTCATTTCCTGTCCCGCACTTTCACAGTCTTATCTTACCATGATTTAATTTGTTACCTCTTCAAGGCAAAAGGTAAACTTAAAATGTGACAGTTTTCTCTCCTCTTTCTTGAAAGAAAGAAAGAAAGAAAGAAAGAGAGAGAGAGAGAGAGAGAGAGAGAGAGAGAGAGAGAGAGAGAGAGAGGAAAGGAAAGGAAAGGAAAGGAAAGGAAAGGAAAGGAAAGGAAAGGAAAGGAAAGGAAAGGAAAGGAAAGGAAAGGAAAGGAAAGGAAAGGAAAGGAAAGGAAAGGAAAGGAAAGGAAAGGAAAGGAAAGGAAAGGAAAGGAAAGGAAAGGAAAGGAAAGGAAAGGAAAGGAAAGGAAAGGAAGGAAGGAAGGAAGGAAGGAAAGAAAGAAAGAAGTTCGACTGTTGATTCAGGAAAGAGAAGCTGGTAAGAAATCCAGGTGTAGATTTGAGAGTTGCTTGGTACAATTCAGCTTTAGAGGGAAGAGGAAATCGGTTTCTTATCAGTAACACCAGCCCATCCTGCATGCACTGGAATGTCTTGTGATTCCACCCAAGCAAGAAGTTGCTTAATGTCCAGGGCTTCCTGCAGAAGAAAGAGGGTGTAAGCAAAGCTTTTCGCTGTGTGCCTGAGCCCCCAGGCTGCAGCCTTGCTGCAGCTTTTCAGGGGGTCCTGTGCAGAGCCCACACCCAGGGAGGCTTCCTCCTCCTACCTCCTCTGTAGAACTGACCTTTTGTAAGACACCAAGAAGCACAATTTCCTGTTTTCAAGGCTAGTAGCCAGAGAAACTTAAGCCAGAAGCCTCTGGAAAACATTCAGACCAGCAAGCCATCAGCTCACTGCAAACATTAATGGAGATTATCCCCCCAAACGTGGTGCATCAGAAATGATTTAAAAAAAGAAAAACACATAAAAGCATAAAAGAGTAAGATTTGTGACAGCAAAGTTTTTAATTACTGGGGTTTTTCTTGTTTCTGCATCTTTTCTGCAATGCTACAACCACCCTGGAATTCTGAGTACTTAGGTGAGCAAGGCCTATGGGTGATTTGCATTTTTAAGAGACAAATGCATTTCTCTACTACATCCTGGGGTCTCTTACAGGTTAATGTTTTCACAGAGAAGTGAAAGACAAAAAAAAAAAAAAAAAAAGGACCCTCAGAATGAAATTAAAATATCTGACTGGAAAGAAAATATTCTTTTTTTTGAGTAAGAGTCTTAAGCTGTCACCCTCAGTAGAGTGTTGTGAAGTCACAGCTCACAGCAACCTCAAACTCTTTGGCTTAAGTGATTCTCTTGCCTCAGCCTCCCAAGTAGCTGGGGTTACAGGTGCCTGCCACAACACCAGGCTATTTTTTGGTCGCCGTTGTCATTGTTGGTTAGCAGGCCCGAGCTGGGTTCTGAACCCGCCAGCCTTGGTGTATGTGGCCGGCGCCCTAACCACTGACCAACGGGTGCTAAGCCAAGAAAACATTCTTGGTATTTCCTTATTTGAGGCATCTTCAGCCACATTCCTGATGCATCAAATGTCCTGACTCCATTTTATTTTGTATCTTATATAGTGCAACACCCATGTTGCAACCAACATACAGATCTCTCTCACGGCTAACTTGTTAAACACTTCATTTTCTGCCCCTTTCTAATGCATTTCTGCCTCGAAAACAAATGTTTCTCCACTGGCCTAAGAGGATTATTTATGCAGCAGCAGGGAAGCATACCTAAAAAAGTGTGTCTTTAAACCTTACTGCCAAAATAGGATCATTCTCTAATGGCACACGGAGAGGAAGGGATGAAACAGCTTAACAGCATGGATCTAAGCTTGAATTTCCCTGTATTGGCCCATTTCCTTTAATCATACATAATTAAATGGAACCGACGCAAAGTTAAATTTCCATCCAGGCAGAATGCAGTGGAATGAACACCATATCAAGTCTTCCTAGCTCCATGTGCACAGGTGATCAGTTAGGGAATGGGGTAAAATAGTTTCCTGCACACAATGTCTGACCTTCACTCCTTTCTCCCATTCCTCCTGTTTTATAAATTTACCTCCCACCCTTAGGATGCCTATCTTGAATAGTTCTGGTGGTTTGATTTAGGAGACTAACTTTTCACCTGCGACGTTGTTTGCAGTCATGGGTTATGTCAAGTAAGGTTATTTAAGGTAAGGGTTAATATGGTTCTTGCTTCATTTATCTATTTATTTATTTATTTATTTTTGAGACAGAGCATCAAGCTGTCGCCCTGGGTAGAGTGGCGTGGCATCACAGCTCACAGCAACCTCCAACTCCTGGGCTCAATTAATTCTCCTGCCTCTGCCTCCCAAGTAGCTGGGACTACAGGCGCCTGCCACAGGGCTGGCTATTTTTTGGTTGCAGCCGTCATTGTTGTTTGGCAGACCCGGGCTGGATTCGAACCCACCAGCTCAGGTGTATATGGCTGGCGCCTTAGCCACTTGAGCCACAAGCGCCGAGCCACGGTTCTTGCTTTTAACTTGTATAGATAAAACTGTGATTTTGGAAATGGAAGAACAGAACCGTCTTGGAGAGGCCACTCTCCCTGCTCTCCAGAATTGCCAGCCTTCTGACAAAGAAAGCTGGGTGGACCCATGCCCATCTCTGCACGTTGGCTGACAGTGAAAGTTGGCCAGACCCTCTTCTTCCGGCAACTCCGGTGCCAGAAGTTGAAACACAAATGAACCTATGTTTCCATCTCCTTTGCTCAAAGACGATGGATAAAGTTAGACAACACACATGATGACTTTGACATTTAGGTTCCAGGAACAACTCGCTCAGCTCAGGATGCCCTGGCCCCAACCCTGCTAGGGGTGGGGGCATCTTTCCTTTCCTCTTTTCCTCTCAATTACATCGACTTCCCTGATTGCCCTTAATAAACTTCACTTTCACCTGCCATTTCTCCCTGTCCGTGAATTCATTCATGGACTTTGTAAGATGAGAACCTGGTTTATCCATCCGGGTAACAAATGACCACATTGTGTACACAAAGGAAGAAACTTATCCAACCACATAAAGTCAGCACGGTGGTCCAGAGTTCTCCAGAAACTGGACTAATACACCCAAGCTCTGGGAGCCCCATCAAAAGGAAAGGCAGACACCTACCTGACCCTGATTTCTCACGAGGAAACCACTTACCTAAGATTCCCAGTCTGTAGTTAATGGTGATGACAATGACATTCCCATAGCTGGCCAAAATGCTTCCATCAATCATATTCCCCGTGCCCTCCATGTAAGATCCACCATGGATATAAACCATTACTGGCTTCTTACTGTTCTGATCATGGATATCTGGAAAAAAAAGCCAAGTAAGGAAATACAATAAAAAAAAAAAAAATCACACTGACTCAGAGATGCTAAATAAAGATTAAAAGAGTTTCATTAATTTTCCTACTTTTGATCTGAATTAATTACATTTTTATTTTTGTGCCTGGTATAAGCCAGCCTAAGAACGCCTAAGAAAAATGGGCAATGCTATTATCGTAATTTCTATTCATAGGAATGATATTCTGGGAAGCAAAGGGACTCTGGGAGGAATGTAAGCCCCTGTGCATATTCCCTAAATCTGACTCAAGCCCTAACATGTGATTTACATGGAAGAAACACGTGTACAAAAAGAATCTCGTTATCTCGGGCGGCGCCTGTGGCTCAAGGAGTAGGGCGCCGGTCCCATATGCTGGAGGTGGCGGGTTCAAACCTAGCCCCGGCCAAAAAACAAAAACAAAAACAAAAAAAAACAAAAGAATCTCGTTATCTAAGTGTAAAATATGGGGCGGCGCCTGTGGCTCAAAGGAGTAGGGCACCAGCCTCATATGCCAGAGGTGGCGGGTTCAAACCCAGCCCTGACCAAAAACTGCAAAAAAAAACAAAACAAAAACCTAAGTGTAAAATAACTTTGAGATTATAATTAGCTTTAATATCACGGCTGTCCTAATTGGCTGGTGAATGAACAAATTTAATTTTAATTTGACCAAAAAAAAATAAAAATAAAAAAACACATGAAAGTAGTTGTGAAATTATAAACTTTTAAGATGAGACAGATGATGACGAAAACATTTATTTCATTAAAAATTATCAGTGAAAGAGAAATGGGGGAAAAATAATGCCCAAGCAAATGTCTTTTCTGTACTGATCACAGTAAGACACCCACATATTTAAGTGGTAAGAATAAAAGAGATGCAATAAAAAATGGCAAAAGAATCCAAACTCAAGACTAAATTATTTAAATGTTTTATGTTTTCATAGGGACTATAAATGCCCATTGTGATTTGCAATCAATAAGTACTCTTACGAATTAATTATTTTAATGAACAGTGATGTTAGAACAATTACCTGGGATCCTATAAATTCAGACACCATCTGTACAACCTGCTTTCTGAAAAGTTATGATTAAATAACCTGTTCTCCATTAATCAGCCATGAGTTCTATGTTTAATTTTTAGGAAAATTGAACTCAACCTATAAATATTTCTGGGTATATGTGTGTGTGTGTATAAATTATTTACTATCTGTATGTTATTTGTAAAAACCATGTGCCTAGGCACAGTTACTTTCATTTATTTTTCTTGAATACATTTTTTTCCTCTAATTTGTGAGAATGGTTTTGGGACATCAGAAAGGATTATTAGGGAACTAAACTACCATCATTTGGGTGGCTACATCAGCTAGAATCAATTATGATCACAACTTTCCTGGGTGTGTTCAGAAGGTGTGAGAAAATCATTGCCTACAGTGAAGTACAGAAAAAAAAAAAAAAACTATCAAATTTCCCACGTATTTGGAGATATTTAATCCACAGCACAAGAGTGGCTCTTATTTTTTCATATACAATCTATTTTTATTTTATTATTATTATTTTATTTTATTTATTTATTCTTTTGCCGTTTTTGGCCAGGGCTGGGTTTGAACCCGCCACCTCCAGTATACGGGGCCGGCACCCTACTCCTTTGAGCCACAGGCACCACCCTTCACATAAAATTTAAATAGAAAGGAAAGATCCTGTATTAATCATTTATTCATCATACACTTCATGGAATTTTCCTGTAAATTTTGGGGTTCCTGATTTGCTGTTTTCCCTCTCATTTATTTTACCATCACTGGCTGTTGGCTATTACATTGCAGAAAGGGAGAATAAGTAGAGATTTCAATGGGTTGCTCTAAGAGGTGCCGTTGGCATCTATTTTCGTGGCACTAACATATCTTCCCTTTCATGAAATATAGAATGAGTGTCTCCTCAATTTGTCCAAGTAATAACCAGATGCCAAAGTAATTCAAAGGTTAAAAAAACTACAGTTTATCAGATTCAATGAAAATTAGGCAGCATCAGGCGGTGCCCGTAGCCTCGCGCGGGCCACATACACTGAGGGTGGCAGGTTGGAGCCTGGCCCAGGCCAGCTAAAAACAATAGTTGCAACTGCAACAACAACAAAAAAATAGCCAGGCATTGTGGCGGGTTCAAACCCAGCCCTGGCCAAACACTGCAAAACTGCCTGTAGTCCCCATTACTTGGGAGGCTGAGGCAAGAGAATCGCTTAAGCCCAAGTGTTGGAGGTTGCTGTGAGCTGTGACGTCACAGCGCTCTACCCAGGGCGAGAGCTTGAGAACTCTGTCTCAAAAAAAAGAAAATTAGGCGGCATCAGAAAGGCAATGAACTTTCATGGTGAGCAAAAGGAAAGCAGATTCTAAGCATCAAAAGGAAATATTGGAAAAAGAGAACTCTAAGCATGATATTAAATTACAGCATTAGAACAGATGAGTGTAATACAAGAAATGTGTATTTCATTTTATTTATTTATTTATTTATTTATTTATTCCTTTTGGGGGAGACACAGTCTGAAGCAGTCACCCTGGGTAGAGTGCCATTATGTCATCGCTCACAACAACCTCCAACTTGGGCTCAAGAGATCCTTTTGCCTTTATTTTTTGGTAGAAACAGGGTCTCGCTTTTGCTCAGGCTGGTTGCAAACTGGTGAGCTCAAGCAATCCACCCGCCTCAGCCTCCCACAGTGCTAGGATTACAGGCGTGAGCCACTGCACCCGGCCTATTTTATTTATTTATTTATTTATTTATGTATGAGACTTTATTTATTCATTTATTTTTGAGACAGAGTCTCACTCTGTCACTCTGGGTAGCGTGCTGTGGTATCATAGCTTAGAGCAACCTCAAATTTCTGGGCTCAATTGATCCTGAGTAGCTGTGACTATAAGCACCTGCCACAACACCCAGCTAGTTTTTTCTATCTTAAATAGAGGCAGAGTCTCGCTCTTGCTCAGGCTGGTCTTGAACTCCTGGTGCTCAAGCAATCCACCTGCCTTGGCCTCCCAGAGTGCTGGGATTACAGGTGTGAGCCACCCCTCAGGCCAGGCAGGTTTAGATTTTGACATTCAAATGCCATCTTAAGAGATCTCTTCTGGGGTGGCGCCTGTGGCTTAAGGAGTAGGGTGCCAGCCCCATATACTGGAGGTGGTGGGCCCCGGCCAAAAACTGCAAAAAAAGAAGAAAAAAAAAAAGAGAGATCTCTTCTGGATAGGTACAAGGCAGTGGTGACCCTATGACTTTAGAGCTCCGTAAAATAAATAAATAATAATAGCAATAATGTTAACAGAAGACCAGGCAGCGTTGGCAAGGCAAGACTTCTTTTCTTGGAGAGCAGTTGACTCATGAAAGAAGGCAAAGCGGTTGGGCGGTGCCTGTGGCTCAAGGAGTAGGGCGCTGGCCCCATAGACAGCAGGTGGCGGGTTCAAACCCGACCCTGGCCAAAAACTGAAAAAAAAAAATAAATAAATAAAGAAGAAGGCGGCAAAGAGAGCATGAAGCATATGCAATTGGAGGAAAAGCAGAAGTGGGTCTGAACCTGCTCCCGTACCTCACCACTCCCTCTCTCTCTTTCGAGAGACCCAAAGCTTCATCCGGGGCTTATAATTTTAGGGAAACAAATGGAATTCCACGCATTTTGCTACCCAGATGGGGAAAATGTGCTTTGCACCCAGGCTACACCACCTTCTCTATAATAAAGGGTTATTTCAGTACTTTTTTTTTTTTGTATAACCCTCAATTTTTATTTTTATTTTTTATTTATTTTATTTTATTTTATTTGAGACAGAGCATCAAGCTGTCGCCCTGGGTAGAGTGCCATGGCCTCACACAGCTCACAGCAACCTCCAACTCCTGGGCTTAAGTGATTCTCTTGCCTCAGCCTCCCAAGTAGCTGGGACCACAGGCGCCCGCCACAACGCCCGGCTATTTTTTTGGTTGCAGCTGTCATTGTTGTTTGGCGGACCCAGGCTGGATTCGAACCAGCCATCTCAGGTGTATGTGGCTGGCGCCTTAGCCACTTGAGCCACAGCTGCTGAGCCCGTATCCCTCAATTTTTTAATCATTGATTCTGTGGAAGGGACAGAATAGAGCAGGCCCATTGTCTCCTTTGATGCCTGCTCCCTTCCATATTTTTTAAAAGTCACTTCTGGCTGGTAATCTATCAAGCAATTTGGAAGGTTTACAGAGAAATTTTTCATTTTGGAGTAGTACAATATGTTTTCAAAATAGCCCTGGTGCTGGGTGCAGTGGCTCACTCCTATAAACCCAGCACTCGGGGAGGCCGAGGCAGGTGCATTGCTTGAGGTCAGAAGTTACAGATCAGCCTCAGCCAGAGTGAGACTTCGTCTCTAAAACTAGCCGGGCGGGCATCTGGTGGACACCTGTAGTCCAGCTACTCAGGAGGCTGAGGCAAGAGAATTACTTGAGCCCTAGTGTTTTAGTTTAATATGAACTATGATGACATGGCACTCTACCCAGGGTGATGGAGAGAGACTCTGTTTCAAAACAAATTAAATTAAATTAAAAATAAAATAAAATAAAACAAAACAAAAAAGCCCTGGTGTGGAAAAAAAGATGTACACAGCTAACTTCCTGTCCTTTTCCACCCTAAAATACCCCTCTGTTTTTTCTTTTATTTTGTACCCCTGAAAGAAACATCTCCTTAAAATACTTTTTTTTTTTGTAAAGACAGAGTCTCACTTTATGTCCCTCGGTAGAGTGCCACACAGCTCACAGCATCACACAGCTCACAGCAACCTTCAACTCCTGGGCTTAAGCGATTCTCTTGCCTCAGCCTCCCGAGTAGCTGGGACTACAGGCGCCCGCCACAACGCCCGGCTATTTTTCAGTTGCAGTTTGGCCGGGGCAGGGTTTGAACCCGCCACCCTCCGTATATGGGGCCGGCGCCCTACCGACTGAGCCACAGGCGCCACCCAAAATACTTTTTTTTTAATGTACTTCACTGTGAGGAACTTCTAAAAAATGTATTTTGTGATCATATGTGTGGAAGGATAAAAAGGGAAAAAGAACAAAAATGAAATTCCAGGCCCACCCTCTAAAAAGTAATACTGAGGTGTAGCAGTTTCGCAGTTTATAGAAAGAATTAAGAACAACAAAGCTCCAAAGGGTAGTATAAATTTACAAAATAACTTCAGAAATAAGAAAAGAAAGTATATTTTAAAAAAGAAAGTATACATGCATGTTTTAAAATACCATTTTCTCTTCTTGTGAACAAGCCAAAAAGAAAAAAGAAAAAATGGGCTTCCTTGCAAATAGCATTTTTGTTATTGTTTTCATGTCTAGAAACACTTCTCATGCTGATTTGCAGTCAGCTATATGGTAACTGGGGTTAAAAATGACAGCGCTTCCATACAAGAAGAAAATAAACAAGCACACAGTAGTGTACTAGTTTTAAAGAAGGGGAGGAAAAACAGATTGAAATGAAAAAGAAAAAAAGAAAAAAGAGAGACAGAGAGATATAAAATCATGCATCAAGGTTGAGCTTTGAAAAAACAAAAAATACCTTCATCTTCACCACGGTCATTACTGGTTATATCATCTGCGTTTTTCTTTGCGTTCGCTCCTGGGGTCATATCGAGAAGGAAAATAAAGGGAAAAAAGAGAATTCAAAAACAACAGGTTTGCAAAAATTCAGAAAAGAGACAGATGCCACCCAGTAAAAGAAAAAAAGAAAAAAGAATGTAACAGAAAGTCGAAACCTGTTACGTTTGGACTTTGGAAAAAATGAAATAGGGCAATGCAAAACCCATGTAAACACAAAGATGTCGAGAAGAAAGAAATTCAAAATGTTACTTGCAAAAAAGATTAGATATCTTGTGAAAATGTGCTTTGGGGGTTAAAATGCTACTACTGAAAAAAAAAAGCTAATGTGGGTTGTTTTTCTTTAAAAAAAAAGAGAGAGAGAGAGAAAATTAAATTATTAGAAAAGAGATTTCCCACATTATTAAAAGAAATGTATATGATGTAATCAATAGTCCTCTGATTTTAACATGTTATAATCTAAAATACATTTTTGAAAATTTGCTGATACACTATGGTTGGGAAATTTCATAATGTAAGGGGGAATGCACTTAAAAATAAACATGGAAGGACTGTCAAGAGAGTATCAGAAAACATTTGTTTCATGCACTAAAAACTTAAAAACAGACAACTCCAAAAATAATCGAAACAGGTCACTATTTTAAATCACTAGGATTCACGTCTCTGCAGGGCTTAGAAAACCACTTTCATTATTCTCTCTTACTCTCTGTCCAAAAAAAAAAAAATCATTTGCAATACATATATCTTGAGTCAAGACTCAGCTTTGTAAGCGGGGTTTTCTGCGTTTGAAATACTCAGTATTATTCAAAAGTTACCATGACTTGAATTTGTAAAAATATAGAGTAAAGATCGATGTCACCTTCCTTGGTCACCTCAAATAACATCTGTGTTGGAATTTCAATATAAGCAAAATTCAGGGGAGGGAGTCTAACTATACCCCTAAAACTCTCTCATGCCCTTAGTATACAGGATAGCGTTTTGCTTTTTATATTTTTCAGAGGCTAACACATTTAATTTCTGCTTGACTGACTTAGTTAATTGGCCCAATTATCTCCTTTTTGTTGGCAGATACAAGCCATATATTGTTCTTGGAAAATAACCTCAATTGAAGTGGAGCAGTTAAGAAAGATTTTCTTTGCTTTTGCAGGGAGTGGCTGAGAAAGATAAAAGGGAAAATACGTCAAACTCTTGTGAAGGGAAAACATTCCTCAGATCTACACAACTCAGAAGCTTCAAGACGTGATTTTGCTGTTTTCCTAAGTCTCAGAGAGGTTAAAGATTAGTCATATGTGTGACTCAGCACCCTGTAACAACCAGATCTGGGTAAGCAGGTGGGTGAGAAAATTGACCTGTAGTAACTTTCTGATTTTTGCAGTTCAGCTATTCCCACTGTAGACAATGCCAGGCTACCAGCAGGAAGAGAGTGATCACAGTTGGGGAAGGTACCCAAGAGTCCTTAAAAAACTGGTACATCTTAAAAATCTGACTTCATTTAATTCAAAGAAAGGTGGAGCTGAGGTGGGGGGAGCTGAGAGATGGGGGAAAACTCTTCTTGTAACACATTCCTTTCCAATCCTTTAGAAGGATCACGGTATTGCTGTGTCAGTTTAGTATAATAATTAGATGCAGTAATCTATACATGTCCAAGAATTCTACTGTATTGAAATGTCTACATTTTTTTTTTTTAGAGACAGAGTCTCACTTTATCACCCTCAGTAGAGTGCCCTGGCATCACACAGCTCACAGCAACCTGGGCTAAGGTGATTCTCTTGTCTCAGCCTCCCCAGTAGCTGGGACTACAGGCACCTGCCACAAGGCCCGGCTATTTTTTTTGTTGCAGTTTGGCTGGGGCCAGGTTTGAACCTGCCACCCTCGGTACATGGGGCCAGTGCCCTAACCACTGAGCCACAGGCGCCACCCTAAAAACTTTTTAATAAATTAATTTCCAGCAAATTATCTTGACTGTCAATTTTGGTTGTTTTTGTCTGACTTTATCAGTATAAAATATAATGCCAAGCTATCTCATGGACTGAATTTACTGTTTACATTGTGTTCCATGGTGGCGCACGCCTATAATCCCGGCACTCTTGGAGGCCGAGGCAAGTGGATTGCTTGAGCTCAAGAGTTCCAGAGCAGCCAGAGCCAGATCCGGTCCAGATCCGGTCCATAAAAGTACCCAGGTACTGTGGTGGGTGCCTGTAATCCCAGCTACTCAGGTGGCTGAGGCAAGAGGATCACTTGAGCCCAGGAGTTTGAGGTTGCCGTGAGCTGCAACGCCATGGTGCTATACCTAGGGTGACAGAGTGAGACTCTGTCTCAAAAAAAACAGAAAAAAGAAATTGTGTTCAGGAAACTACAGAAGAAAATTGCAACATAAATGGCACACTGAATCACTTGTTTTTACAAAAAAACATACCATTCTGCATTCTGACAATACTGTAATTAATTCACTCCCAGAAATGTTCTGTTTTTCTGGTGTGCTTACCTTAAAAAATAAAAGATAGTCAAATTAAATGTGTAGTCAAAAGACATGGACTAGATTTGGGAAGAGAATGTGTCCCCGTAGTTAAAGGATTCTCCACCAAAATATGTTCCTTTTAACTCTGGCTATCTTTCCTAGCTCAGACTTCCAGAAGACAGTTTGTAGGCAGTGGAAAGGTGTCTTGTAATTCAGCGCTCATTTCTGGAATGTCCCTTTGCCCGAACCTGGCCTTATATCCCATCTCTTTTGAATGTCCTTTTTAGAAATTTCCTTTCTCTTCGATGCTGCCTTACCTGGGAGCAGAGAAGTGACAGTTCAACCTGACTCAAGGGCCATCTCCCCTAACACCTCCAACCTCACCAAAATAGTTCTTGGTTATGCAAAATACCAGAACTCTCTCCTAAAATAAGGGGATTAATGTGGTTTGGTTCACCACTTAACAAAACTGGAGTGATCCGAAATACTTTTCTTTGACACTGAGTTTCACTTTTCACCTTGGGTAGAGTGCCTTGGCGTCATACCTCACAGCAACCCCAAACTCTTGCACTCAAGCTATCCAATCCTACCTCAGCCTCACAAATAGCAGGGATGACAAGTTCCCACTACAATGCCCAGCTAGTTTTCTAGTAGGGATGGGGGTCTCTCTATTGCTCAGGCTGGGTTCCAACTCCTGAGATCCAGCAATCCACCTGCCTCAGCCTTCCAGAGTGCTAGATTACAGCTGTGAGCCACTGCTCCCATTCCCACCAGCATACTCTGATTTTAGATTTTTGATGTTTTTGAGATAGAGTCCCATTCTGTCACCCTTGGAAAAGTACTGTAGCATCATAGCTCACAGCAACCTCAGACTCTGGGGCTCAAGCAATCCTCCTGTCTCAGCTTTCTGAGTAGCTAGCTAATGGCAGCTACCAGAATGCCCAGCTAGTTTTTCTATTTTTAGTGTAGACAGGTCTCACCCTTGCTCAGGCTGGTCTTCCTGAGCTCAAGCAACCCATCTGCCTCAGCCTCCCAGAGTGCTGGTGTTAGGGTGAAGGAGAAGCAAGCCTAGCTCCATTTTGTTGTAACTCTTTATTCCTGAGAATCAGTGGGGAGGCAAAGCAGGCCTGACTCCACTCTGTTGTTTTGTTATATTTCATTGCTTTAAAAAAAAAAAAGCTCAGCACCTGTAGCTCAAGTGGCTAAGGTGCCAGCCACATACACTGGAGCTGGCGGGTTCGAATCCATCCCGGGCCTGCCAAACAACAATGACAACTACAAACAAAAAAAGAGCAGGACATTGTGGCGGGCACCTGTAGTCCCAGCTACTTGGGAGGCTGAGGCAAGAGGATCGCTTAAGCCCAAGAGTTGGAGGTTGCTGTGAGCTGTGACGCCACAGCACTCTACCCAAGGTGACAGCTTGAGACTCTCTCTCAAAAAAAAACAGTTCCACTTGCCTCCTCACCCATTGTATGGTATTTTAAGTGTACCTTGGTCACAACTGTTAGAATTATTAGTCTTGAGTAGAAAGTCACTAACTACCCTCATGACAACAACCCTCGTGATTATGTTAAGGTGGTGTTCAAACATCATCCGTGTATAATATTGAAATGTTTAAAGAACAAGCTTGACTCCATTTTACTATTTATTCCCTTTTACTTTCAAAACTAGTTCCTCTCGTTTGCCCTCCCATTGTGTAACTGTAAATGCATTTGCTTGTGATTGTGGCCCTAGTGATCATAGGTTTTTATGATCATGCCCTTTACCACCCTGACCTGTAAGTTCTCCTCCCTGCATTTCCCCACTAGGACATTGTGGTTTGTACCTATTTTGTAAGGCAGAAAAATCACTCATCACTCTCCTGATCCTGGCATTTTGTAAAATGACTAACCTCCCTGACCTCCTGATTCCCTCTACCCCTTTAACTGCTATTTTCGCTTCTGTAATAACACTTGCTTGGCCCCCGGAAAAGTTTTGCTCTATAAAAACCAGAGCCACAGACAACTTGGGGCTGCTCTCAGAAACCCCATGTTGGGACACTGAGGCAATCGCAGGCCAGCTCTTCAATAAAAGGACTCCCCTGCAAATCTAACTTGTCTGGCTGTGTGGTCTCTGGGGGAACTCCTGGGCATAACAATGGGATTACAGATGTCAGCCACCACACCCGGCCCCATCAGCATAATCTGCTTTTATTTATTTATATATATATATATTTATTTATTTGTAGAGACAGACTTTCACTTTATGGCCCTTGGTAGAGTGCCGTGGCCTCACACAGCTCACAGCAACCTCCAACTCCTGGGCTTAAGCGATTCTCCTGCCTCAGCCTCCTGAGCAGCTGGGACTACAGGCGCCCGCCACAACACTCGGCTATTTTTTTTGTTGTTGTTGTTGCAGTTTGGCCGGGTTTGAACCCGCCACCCTCGGTATATGGGGCTGGTGCCTTACCGACTGAGCCACAGGTGCCGCCCCAGCATAATCTGCTTTTAGAATACTTCTGTCACCACTACAAAAATAGTTCCTGCCCCTTTTCAGGTATGATATGTCCTCAGTCTGAACATTGCTTACATGTCTTCTGTGTACATAATATGTGCTTTTTGTAGGCCTCTGGTATTTAGCATGCTGTTTTCAAGGCCCACACATTTAATAACATACATCATTGCTTTTTTCCTTGTTAAAGCCGCACAGCTCTTCATTATGGGGTTACCCCTCATTTTTTTTTTTTTTTTTATCTGTTCCTTTTTTTTTTTTTTTGTAGAGACAGAGTCTCACTGTACCACCCTCAGGTAGAGTGCCGTGGCGTCACACAGCTCACAGCAACCTCTAACTCTTGGGCTCACGCGATTCTCTTGCCTCAGCCTCCCAATATCTGCTCCTTTTTTGCTGGACAGCCAGGCTATTTCCACTTGTTGGTTATCACGAATAGTAACACTATGCACATTTATTCATGCTCCATTTTTTCCACAAACATATGTTTCATTTCTCTGGCCTAAATACCTAGGAGTGGAATTGCTGCTTCAGATGGCAAATTTATGTTGAATGTTTCAAGAAAATGACAGTTTTCCAAATCATGTACATTCTTTCACATTCCCACCAACAATGTATAAAGGTTCACTAATTTTTTTACCATCTAGGCAAACTTTGTTGACATCTTTTTTGGTTACAGCCATACTAGTGTGAATTACATAGTATCTTCTTGTAGTTTCATTTTTTTATTTACATCTTTTTTTTTTTTTTTTTTTGAGACAGAATCTCACCTTGTCACACTAGGCAGAGTACCTGGGCATCACAGCTCACAGCAACCTCAAACTCTTGGGCTCAAATGATTCTCTTGCCTCACCCTCCCTAGTAGCTGGGACTACAGACACATGCCACAACACCTGGCTATTTTTTTCTATTTTTAGCAGAGAAGGCATCTCACTCTTGCTCAGGCTGGTCTCCAACTCCTAAGCTCAAGCAATCTACCTGCCTCAGCCTCCCAGAGTGCTGGGATTACAGGCATAAACCACAGAATCTGCCTTTCCCTGTAGTTTTAATTTGCATTTTGCTAATGACAAATGGTGACATTGAATATCTTGTCATGTGCTTGCCATATTCTTAGGTGAAATGTCTACTCATCTGTTTTTTGCACTTTTATTAAAAATGGGTTCTTTGGCTCGCCGCCTGTAGCTCAGCGGCTAGGGCGCCAGCCACATACACTGGAGCTGGTGGGTTCCAATCCAGCTCAGGCCTGCCAAACAACAATGACAACTGCAACCAAAAAATAGCCGGGCGTTGTGATGGGCGCCTGTAGTCCCAGCTACTTGGGAGGCTGAAGCAAGAGCATCGCTTAAGCTTAAGAATTTGAGGTTCGGGCGGCGCCTGTGGCTCAGTGAGTAGGGCGCCGGCCCCATATGCCGAGGGTGGCGGGTTCAAACCCAGCCCCGGCCAAACTGCAACCAAAAAATAGCCGGGCGTTGTGGTGGGCACCTGTAGTCCCAGCTGCTTGGGAGGCTGAGGCAAGAGAATCGCGTAAGCCCAAGAGTTAGAGGTTGCTGTGAGCCGTGTGACGCCACGGCACTCTACCCAAGGGCGGTACAGTGAGACTGTCTCTACAAAAAACAAAAAACAAAAAACAAAAAAAAAAGAATTTGAGGTTCCTGCGAGCTGTGAGGCCATGGCACTCTACCAAGGGCAACAAAGTGAGACTCTGTCTCAAAAATAAATAAATAAATATGGGTTCTTTGTCTTTTATCATTGAGTTATAAGAGTTGTTTATATTTTCTACATAAACGTCTTTTATCAGAAATACACTTGGTAAATATATTCTCACCATGATTTGCTTTTCTCAATGATGTCTTTTGCAAATGTTAACATTTTTAATTTTGGTGAGTTTTGACATATCAATTGTTTTATTTTAAGGATTGTGCTTTTGACGCCACATTTACAAAATCCATCTCTAACCCATGGCCCCCAAAACCTGCTCCTGTGTTGGTTGGTTGGTTTTATTTTCTAAAGGTTTAAGAGTTTTAATTTTCACATTTTCACCTTTCATTCCTTCAGGTTTATGTTTGCGTATGACATGAAATAAGTTTACAACATTTGTGTTTTTGCATACGGATGTACCATAGTCTCAACACCATTTATTGAAAACAGTAACTCTTGCCCTAGTGAATTACTGAGGCACCACTGTTGGAAATCTGCTGGCTACAATGGCAAGGTTTTATTTCTAAACTCTCTTCGGTTGCCCTGAACAACTTGGATTTAAACTGGGTGGGTCCACATTGATATGCAGACTTGAGACGGCAGGATCCACCACTTCTCTCCCTCAGCCTCCTCAACGGTGGGGAAGTGAAGACCTTTATGAGGATGTATTTGATGTAAATGTATTATCTCTTCTTTGGGACTTTCTTTTTTATTTTTCCTTTGAGACAGAGCCTCACTTTGTCACCTGCTAGAGTGCAGGGGCATCATAGCTCACAGCATCTTCAAACTCTTGGGCTCAAGCAATCCTCCTTCCTCAGCCTCCCCAGTAGCTGAGACCGCAAGTGCTCACCATAGCACCTGGCTAATTCTTTCTTTCTATTTTTATTAGAGACAGGGTCTCACTCTTGCTCAGGCTGGTCTTGAACTCTTGAGCTCAAAAGATCCTCCTGCCTCGGATTCCCAGAGTGCTAGAATTACAGGTGTAAACCACCATGCCTGGGCCCTTCCTTATAATATTCCTTAATACCATTTTCTTTCTTTCTTTCTTTCTTTTTTCTTGATTTTTCTTTCTTTTTTTTAATTTATTTTATTTTTTTTTTTGTAGAGACAAAGTTTCACTTTATTGCCCTCGGTAGAGTGCCATGGCATCACACAGCTCACAGCAACCTCTAACTCTTGGGCTTACGCAATTCTCCTGCCTCAGCCTCCCGAGCAGCTGGGATTACAGGCGCCCGCCACAATGCCCGGCTATTTTTTTGTTGCAGTTTGGCCGGGGCTAGGTTTGAACCCGCCACCCTCGGCATATGGGGCCGGCACCCTGCTCACTAGGCCACAGGCGCCGCCCTCTTTTTTTTATTTTATAGAGACAGAGTCTCACTTTGTCACCCTCGATAGAGTGCCATGGCGTCACACAGCTCACAGCAACCTCCAACTCCTGGGCCTAGGTGATTCTCTTGCCTCAGCCTCCAAGTAGGTGGGACTACACGCACCCGCCACAACACCCAGCTATTAATACCATTTTCTTATCTTTACCTTTCTTTGTTATAAGAATGCAGTATATACAAGTCTGACAATTAACTTCACAACTTCATCCTATAAAAAGAGCTACACACCTCAGTGCTGAATATCACCATGGTCACCTTGGTGGTGCTCTCCTTGTGAACGTTTGCATGGATGCCAGCATCTACTCCACCCTTCAAAGCAATTTTGCAGCTCTCTTCCTGGCATCACTGTCACAGCTGTAATCATCTGAGGTCTGACAAGTTTATGAAGTTGCCATGAACTTGAGTTGGCAGCACCATACAAACAACTCAGTCAAGGATTCATAACCTTAGTATATCAGTGTCTCAGAGCTGTGTTCATGTCGACATGAGGCAGTGATTTGCTGAGTGGCATCCATATGTTCATATTGTTGTCTTTTTTGCGTGCTGTATGACAATAGCTCTGATGGTCATTCTAGAAAAAGAGTTTCAAAATTGCTTTGAAGGGCAGACTAGGCACTGGTGTCAGTGCACGGCTTCCCAGGGGGAGTATTTTGAAGGTGACCACAGTGAGATTCAGCAAAGAGTTAGGTAGCACGTTTTCTATGATGAGTTTGTAGACTTAGTTGTTAGATCTCAAACAGATGGAACACAAAATATGTGTTAATTATGTTGTTGGTAAGGTTTCCTGTCAAGAGTAGGCTGTTTTTTGATGCGTTTGGGTGGAGTCTAAAATTCTACGTGGATTTTCTTTTTTTTTTTTTTTTTTTGTAGAGACAGAGTCTCACCTTATCGCCCTCGGTAGAGTGCCGTGGCGTCACACAGCTCACAGCAACCTCCAAATCCTTGGGCTTAGGCGATTCTCTTGCCTCAGCCTCCCGAGTAGCTGGGACTACAGGCACCCGCCACAACACCTGGCTATTTTTTTGTTGCAGTTTGGCCAGGGCTGGGTTTGAACCCTCCACCCTCGGCATATGGGGCCGGTGCCCTACCCGCTGAGCCACAGGCGCCGCCCTCTACGTGGATTTTCAATAAAAGTTGAAGAATTTTCAATAAGTTATATGTGGACAGTGGCCCTAAGCCTCACACTGGTCAAAAGTCAACTCTAATTACATTTTGTTGATCTATTTTTCTATCCAAGTGTGAACACCCTAGTGTCTTGCTTACTATAGCTTTATAGTACCTTTTTTTGTTTTTTCTTTTTATAGAGACAGAGTCTCACTTTATTGCCCTCAGTAGAGTGCTGTGGCATCACACAGCTCACAGCAACCTCTAACTCCTAGGCTTAGGTGACTCTCTCACCTCAGCCTCCTGAGTAGCTGTGAGTACAGGCGCCCACCACAATGCTTGGGTATTTTTTTGTTGCAGTTTGGCCAGGGCTGGGTTTGAGCTCGCCACCCTTAGTATATAGGGCCGGTGCCCTTGCCCACTGAGCCACAGGTGCCACCCTATAGTACCTTTTAAAATAGAGAAATCAAAGCCTACACCTTTCTCCTCCTTTTCTAAGATTTCTTTGATTTATATTCTGGGTCCTTTGCCTTTCCATGCAAATTTCCAAATCAGCTTGTCAACTGAAGCAGAAACACCTGCTGTGATTTTGATAGAAATTACTTGCCAAACCACAATTTTAAATTAATCTTATATAGCAGAGCCTGACCCAGTGACATCCGTAGAGGCCACCTCCACTGTTCTGTGTATATTTAATTTTTCCATACCTTTGTTCTTTTTTCAACAAACTGCTGCTCTGTTTGAACAAATACAACTAATTAAATGTCTAGAAACAGACCAAGTTCTTTTGAATATCTAATTTAGATACAATCATGGACTATATGTACATAAACAGATATTAAAGGACTCAGGAAAAAAAGAAATTCTACTAGCGTTTACTTCAGAATAAACCTCACTTGTGACAATAAACCCCAAACAAAATTCAGACAGGGTTTTGAAGTTTCGCTTTCCTCCCCATGTTTACCCTTCCTCAAAATGCCGGAATAATATTCTTTTCCCTTAACTATTAGCATCCTGATCAAACCTCCATGGGGAAATTGTTTTAAATATTAATGAGAATATTTAAATAACTTCCAACAAAATTATGGCCATTCCATTATTAAAATTTAAATACCATTTTATAAATAAAATATCTCCATATGCCTAGTCCCAAAAGATAGCCCATCTTTTTTTTTTTTTTTTTTCTTTTATTTGTAGAGACAGAGTCTCACTGTACCGCCCTCGGGTAGAGTGCCGTGGCGTCACACGGCTCACAGCAACCTCTAACTCTTGGGCTTACGTGATTCTCTTGCCTCAGCCTCCTGAGCAGCTGGGACTATAGGCGCCCGCCACAACACCTGGCTACTTTTTTTTTTTTTTTTTTGGTTGCAGTTTGGCCGGGGCTGGGTTTGAACCCGCCACCCTTGGCATATGGGGCCGGCGCCCTACTCATTGAGCCACAGGCGCCGCCCAGCCCATCTTTTTTTTTTTTTTAACACCTATTTTTTTGGTGTTCCCATTTAATATTTTATCTACATTATTTTCAAAAGCCAATCTATTTAAAGTAGTACTTTATAGCATAAATATAATAGAAACATTTTATCATGGAGAATTTGAAAAAAAGTGGACAATAAAAGGAAAATAAAAATCAAAGGAAAACTTTCCAAGTCAGAGATGTTGCTGTTAACATCTTCAGGCAAGAAAACAATTTTATATCCATTCTCTTCAATATAATCTTGATTTTTGTTACTACTTAAATATATAAGTCATCATGGAAAGTCATTAGGTACCCCCTGTGATCACATTATTCATACAGGGATAAAAAGAAACAATAGAACCAAAAATAACCTTCAGCATTTTTGCTCTCAGTACAAAATGTCATATTTATAATATGATCTTATTTTATTGTTCTTCTCTGTCTCATAAGAGGCCAATTTTCAACTTAATCTGTTTATCTTTGATACAGTTAGAGACCTTCTTATCTAAACACATTACAGGGGACGTTCTCTAATGGACTATAGGGGAGGGGCAAATAAATGCATTCTTGGGCATCCCAGATATGGGTGTGATTGATTAGTTTATCACTTGGTCACAGCTGAGTATTGGCTTAACCTTTTAATCCAAGTCAGGCAGAAAGAGCATTTATCACACCGCAGGCTCATGGCAGCAAAGAGCTGAATGAAACCTTTTCGCAGACTGCCCATGATTGTGAGGGTTAGACACTCATAATCCCCTGCCCTCTGCAAATACATAATTGAAGCTTCAGTCCCTGAAGTAGGTTGCAAGTATGAGTGTCAGATATGCACAGGCATGATTCTAAAGACTCAGGGAAATGCATTTGTGAATTTAATATCTTCTCCTGGTTCAGTAGGAAAGGCTGGTGATGGCTGAGGGCTTGCCCAGCAGGTGCAAGTTTGGAAGAGCTGGGAACAGAAGTAAATTTCTGTGGACAAAGGAGAGCGGCTGCTCTGAGTGAAAGACAGAAGAATGAGATTCATCCCCAAAAGAGAGAAAGGTTGAACCTTGCCTAGCTCTCCCTACACAGTGGTCCCCAAACATTTTGGGAGCAGAGACCAATATCATGGAAGATAGTTGTTCCGCAAACCTGGGGTGGGGAAGGATGGTTTCAGGATGATTCAAGTGCATTACATTTCTTGGGTATTTCATTTCTAATATGATTGCACAGTAATATATAATGAAATAATTATGCAACTCACCATAATGCAGAATCAGTGGGAGCCCCAAGCTTGTTTTGTTACATGGTCCCAGTGCTAGCATCACCTCAGCTATGCCTCACATCAGGCATTAGATTCCACGAAGAGCTCACAACAGAGATCCCTCACATGCAAGGCTTACAATAGGGGTTATGCTCCCCTGAGAATCTAATGCCACTGATTTGACAGGTGGTGGAGCTCAGGCAGGGATGCGAGAGATGGCGAGAGGCTCTAAATACAGATGAAGTTTCCCTGCTCACCACCACCCACCTGCTGCTGTGTGATCCAATTCCTAACCCATCACAGAGGGTTGGCTACCGCAGTCCTTACACAGTCGAGGGCCCACTCCAACTAACATAACTATGACCCGCATACATTTTGAAACAGATTTGGCCTCCACCTGAATTTTACTACCAAGCAAATCTGAAAGCTGAGTTGCAGATTGGAATATGTATCCATGGGCTTGACCCAATACATGAGCATCTTAAAAAAGTGGTTGACACCAGAAAAGTTTGATGTCTGCCCTTGAAAGCATAAGCATTGCTTACTTATGATTTGTTTTTTCTCCCTCCTGAAATCAGAACATCAGAACAGGACTAAACTTCAATCTTCATGGAAATATGTGTGTTTATAAGAGGGGAGGCCTATTTTACAGAGCCGTCAACAAACGGACTTCTCAGAAAGTAGCATTTGGAAAGATCTCTCTTGTTTCATGTGTCATGGCAAAGCAGTGAGAAACTGTCATGTGTAGAGAAGGCCATTGTCTTGTCATGAGGGAAGAGGTGATCAGAGAGGTTAAGAAAACAGGGGCTGAGTGTCTGGGAATGGATGTCTTTGACAATCTTCTGTAGACTTATACTTTGAAAATTTTTGCAAAGGCACCTCCCAGTGTGAAGACTGCTGCTGTAAGGTATATAACTATTAGAGAGAGAATTGAGGAATTATAGCGTATAGTCAACTGACAGGTGGAAAGTTACTCCAATTTTAGAGTCCTCTCTGCAAATGTGCTACTCCAACTACATAGAAATGCATCCTGTGTCTTCCTTCCAAGGATCTTGGATGGCTTTGTGATTTGTGTTATTGCAAAGAAAAAAAAAATATTTTTTGATAATGTGCCATTTCCAAGACTGGGGCTCAAAATTCCCTATTACATGTTCACCCTCTGGAAACTCTGGAGCTGCTTCATGAATACATTTAGGGGCTTGATGGAGAATAAGAGACACCATCAGCTTCAAAATGGTCAAAACTACCTCCAGCAAACTGCCAATTATGTAAGAAAGGTCACTCAAAGGTAACAAAGCAGACATGTGAATAAGCTGGGCCAGTATCAATATAAATGTCCGGCTAACATACTTGTGTGCTCATTAAGTTCTCATGGGTGTACAGCACTGCATATTAGTGTTTTGTTACACAGCAGTAGCTCACTGATACATAGGGGAAGGCCAACTTTATTTTTAGGAGTTGCTGGCATGTTGCTTTCCAAAAAAAGTAGCTGTGTTATATTATGTACTCACTAGCAGGTCAGAGAATTTCCTGCCCCTTACAATACTTAAAATGATCATACTATTTTTGCCCCCCTGATGAGTATGAAACATTATCAGTTTGCATTTCAATTGGCATAGTCCTTAAAACTAGGGGAGTTGTGCATCTCTGTAAGGCTTTATAATCATTCTTTTTTTTTTTTTTTTTGTCACCCTGGCATTGTAGCTCACAGCAACCTCAAACTCCTGGGCTCAAGTGATCCTCTTGCCTCAGCCTCCCGAGTAGATGGGCCTATGGGTGCCCACCATAATGCCTAGGTAGTTTTTTTTTTTTATTTATTTTCCTAAGTTTTGTAGATATAGGGTCTTGCTCTTGCTCAGGTTGGTCTCGAAATCCTGAGTTCAAGCAATCAACCCTCCTTAGCTTCCCAGAGTGCTAGGAAGAGCAAGACCTCACCTCTACTAAAAACAGAAAAACTAGCCAGGCCTTATGGAAGGTGCCTATAGTCCCAGACTCTTCAGGCTGAGGCATATATTGAGCATATTATCTGAAAGAATTCTGCCATTTCATTTATCTTGGGTTGTTATTTCATAAATCTTGAAGAGGTCAGGATCGGGGGCTCACGCCTGTAATGCTAGCACACTGGGAGGCTGAAGCAGGTAGATTGAGCTCAGGACAGGCCGATTAAGACCGGCCTGAGCAAGAGTGAGACCTACCTCTATCTCTACTAAAAATAGAAAGAAAAAAAAACTAGCCTGGCATTGTGGGTGGCACCTATAGGCCCAGCTATTCAGGAGGCTGCGGCAAGAGGATCACTTGAGCCCAGGAGTTTGAGGTTGCTGTGAGCTATGACAGCACAGCAGTCTACTCAGGGTGACAGAGGGAGCGTCTGTTTCAATAAATAAATAAAAGATGTGCTTTCGTCCCTGCAGCAAAAGAAAGCTCTAACTCTTTCTAATTTTCTGCAAGTTCAACAATTCCTCATTGTCATCATGGAAACAGTACATATTTCTGCATATTGTCTCATTTTTCTCCGACTAGCTTTCGAAGACAGAGAAGAAAATATGAATAATAATTTTCCTTTCTTGTTTGACTGGAATTAGGGAAAATTGATTTCACACGTTCTCAGCTAGAAATCAAAATAAATGTAAATATTGTATAAGTTCTGACATATGCCTATGTTTTTTTCTACACTCACAGAATAATGTCTAACCTTACATAAGCTTTTGTGTGTGTGTGTGTGAATTTGGTTATTGAAATGTTTCTCTTCTCAGGAAGAAAAGACAAATCCTATTATATTTACATGAGTCTCTGCTATTTTTTTTTTAATAACTTTCAGCTGATGGAATATATTACCTCTAGAAGAATCTCTATGAGCTGGAGATGATATGACAAGGCATTTAAAAATGGGAACTAATTTAATATTGTGTCGTGAGGTACATTTCATGCATCTTTATCAAGAAAAGTCATGTTGAAAATGAAATTGACTTTTATTTGCCTCAAGATACCTCTTGAAATATTGTATTAGTATTAAAAAAACCAATAACCTTTGCAGATACATAATGTACACACACACACACACAGTCCTAACTGATGAATAGCTCTGTCTGTAGTCAGGATGTAGATTGGTGACTAGGATACAATTTCCATGTCATATGAGTTTTTGTGTGTGGACCAGGGTTATAGAAACTGGTACCTATAGCTTTTTCTCTTTTAACTATCTACGCAAGGGATAAACTGTCTAAATATAAAAACAGCTCATCTATCTGTACCAGACAAATCATTCAGAAACGTCCTTTAGCTTCTCTTGGGTGAATATCCAACATATTTCCTTATTTCCTTATTTTCCCCAAATGTGGCCAGGCACAGTGGTTCTCGCCTGTAATCCCGGCATTCTGAGAGGCCAGGGCAGGAGGATTCCTTCAGGTCAGGAATTTGAGACCAGCCTGAAGAAGAGAGAGACCCTATCTCTATTAAAAATAGAGAAATTAGCTGGCAGATGCCTGTAGTCCCAGCTACTAATCAGGCTGAGGCAAGAGCATCACTTGAGCCCAAGAGTTTGAGCTTGCTGTGAGCTATGATGCCACAGGACTCTTCCCAGGCAGACAGAGTGAGAATCTGTCAAAAAAAAAAAATGGGGTGCAGGGCCTGTGGCTCTGTGGCTCAAAGGAGTAGGGCGCCGGCCTCATATGCCAGAGGTGGTGGGTTCAAACCCAACCCCGGCCAAAAACTGAAAAATAAAAAAATTGTTCTTGGTACTAATTATCATGGAATAAAAAAACAGAAAAATTAATACAGATTATGAAGTACTTAAATAGTTCAGGTGAGTAAGCAAAATACTACCTTAATTACATCCTAGAAGAATTTCAACAGTGAAACACAAAAGTTCTTTTTGGTCATTTGTTTATTTCTTTTTCTTGTTTGTTTGGTTTTTGGATACCAATGCCAGGAGTTTTCTGAAGGAAAAAGGACAATAAAACAATCATACATCCAGATAGGTCATGTGTTACTCCCTCTGTCTTCTAAACCTCCTGGTTGCCGGGTAATATGCACGTTGTCATCCACACAGCAAGTGGGGTCTCCATAGTAACGGTTCTTTTTATCTTGAGGAGTGTTGTTATTTTCCATGGGCCTCTAAACATTTACTGCCCTTTTCTGCCTTTCAGACTTTGCGCATGTAACTACCTCCTTCTTGCTTCTGAGGATTCTATGATGCATCTAGAGACTTCCTGTGCAAACTTAGTCCCCAAATTGCCAAAAATTGTATGGCACATTCTTCAGTTTCCCTGCCGTCGTGCACCCACATTTTGCAGGCGCCCCCAATGATGGTGTGACTCGCATGGCGATTATTGTGGCAAATAAGCAGGACCCTTTTCAGAACAACTGTGCACAGAAGCTTTACGGTGCAGCTCAAACTACTTAGCACAAAAACATCTTGCCCAGGGAGTTGCCAATGTAACTGCTGGCCGTATCCGTAGTGTTAAGTTAATCATAATCGCTCAGGTAACTGAGGTAACACAGATAACCGTGACAACCTGACTTTTTTTTTAAAGACAGAGTCTCACTTTGTCGCCCCAGTAGAGTGCCGTGGCGACACAGCTCACAGCAACCTCCAGCTCTTGGGCTTAGGCGATTCTCTAGCCTCAGCCTCCTGAGCAGCGGGGACTACAGGCGCCCGCCACAACGCCCGGCTATTTTTAGTTGCAGTTTGGCTGGGGCCAGGTTTGAACCCAGCACCCTCAGTATATGAGGCTGGCGCCCTACTCACTGAGCCACAGGTGCCACCCAAAACCAGACTTTTTAAGGACCAGATTCAATTATGTAAATTGCTGGTTTTATATTTTTTATTTCTGGTTATTTTAAAAAATTATTTATTATTTATTAAATCATAACTGTGTACATTAATGCATTTAGGGGGTACAATGTGCTGATTTGATATACAATGTGGAATGCTTACATCAAATGGATGACCATAACCATCTCCTTGCTTATTTGTTATGGTAAAAATATTCATGTTCTATTCTTAATGGTTTAGAAATGTACCCTTGCATTATGCACCTTAGGTTGGATCCACTGAACACCCTCCCTCCTCCCGGCCTCCCCCTCCCCTTCCCTCTCCTTCCTCTTCCCTCCATCTTTCTGGACTATAGTTGTTTTACTATTGCTATGAGTGCGTAGGTGATTATTACTGATTTCATAGTAGTACTGAATACAATGGATACTTTTCTTTTTCCATTCTTGAGATACTTTACTAAGAGGAATATGTTCCAGCTCCATCCAGGTAAACATAAAAGATGTGCCGTCTCCATCTTTTTATGGCTGCATCGTATTCCATGGCATCTGTGCGTCTTCCTCTCTTTCCTGCAGTTTTGGCTGGGGCTGGGCTTGAACCTGCCACCCCCGGTTTATGGGGCCAGTGCCCCACTCCTTCAGCCACAGGCACCATCTGATATGTGCATATGTTTCATTCTTCAGTCAAATCTCTTTTGAATTTTATTTTTTCTCAGATTAATCAGGAGGGGTATGAATGATTAGGTTACGTCCTTTGTATTTCTAAGGTAAAGTTCAAGTTCTAATTGAGCCCTTCATCCTTTTTTGTTCTTCTTGTTGTTGTTTGACAGAGTCTCACTATGTCATCCTCGGTAGAGTGCTGTGGCGTCACAGCTCACAGCAACCTGCAACTCCTAGGCCCAAGCGATTCTCTTGCCTCAGCCTCCCAAGTAGCCGGGACTACAGGTGCCCAACACGATGCTATTTTTTGTTGCACTTGTCATTGTTGCTTAGCTGGCCCAGGCTGGGCTCGAACCTGCCACCTTTGGTGTACGTGGCTGGTGCTGTAACCACTGTGCTATGGGCGCTGAGCCCATCCTTTCAATTTTAAATTCGTAATTTTTTTTTTTTTTTATTGAATCATAGCTGGGTACATTAATGCGATCAAGGGGCACCGTACCTGAACCTGGTTTTATAGACCGTTTGACATATTTTCATCACACTGGTTAACATAGCCTTCCTGGCATTTTCTTAGTTATTGTGTTAAGACATTTATATTCTACATTTACTAAGTTTCACATGTACCCTTGTAAGATGCAATTTTTTTTTTTTCTTTTTCAGACAGAGTCTCACTATTTCGCCCTAGGCAGAGTGCAGTGGCGTCACAGCTCACAGCAATCTCCAACTCCTGGGCTTCAGCGATTCTCTTGCCTCAGCCTCCCAAAATTTGAAAAATTGTCAATGGATGTCATCTGGTGGCATCTTCAAAGCCTCTCTGGGAATTAGAAAAGAGAAGCACAATATCTGTGTTTTCATTTGTCTTCAGTACACTTATATTTTACAACAGGTTTGCATTTGCGGGAAAACTGTGAAGATAGCGGGATTTCCATAAGCCCCATGCACAGTTCTCTATTTTATTAATTTAATATTCGCATGGTACAGTTGTTTTTAATTAATAAGCACATATTGAAATGTTGTCGTTAACTGAAGTCCACATTTTATTTGGATTCCCCTAGCGTTCACCCAGTGTCCTGTTTCTGTCCCCAAATCCTATCTGTGACCCGATATTACATTTTGTCTTCCTGTGTTCTTACGCTCCAGGAAGTATATGTGACTGTTTGTTTCTCAAATGTTCCTTGCTGGAGACGACCGTGATCATTTTGAGGAGTGACTGCTAGGCATTTGCAGAGTAACTAACCATTGGGATCTGTGTGACTTTTAGCACGAGTAGACGGAGCTTATGAATTTGGGGAGGAACAGCGAGGTGAAGTATCCTTCTCCTCCCATCGTATCAATGGTGAGCAACATAGCTTAACACAGGGGTGTGAACCGTGATCACCTGGTAGGTGTCTCCGCTGTAAATTCACCCTTTTCTCCTCTCTTCCAAGACTGTTCTCTTTCTAAGGGAGCCACGGGCCATTATGAAACATAAAGAATAGAGATATATGGTCCCCTTCCTTGAGGGGGGAGTATTTATATCAATGACTGGGGTTGCTTTTATGGGAAAGTTGTCTCATCCCTAGAATAGCACACACGGCCTTGGCGCCTGTGGCCCAAGCAGCTAAGGCTCCAGCCACATACACCTGAGCTGGCAGGTTCGAACCGAGCCTGGGCCCACCAAACAACAATGACGGCTGCAACCAAAAAATAGCCGGGCATTGTGGCGGGCACCTGTAGTCCCAGCTACTTGGGAGGTGGAGGCAGGAGAATCACTTGAGCCTAGAGTTAGAGGTTGCTGTGAGCTGTGATGCCACAGCACTCTACCAGGGTGACAACTTAAGGCTCTGTCTCAAAAAAAACAAAAACAAAAACAAAAACAAGAAACCTGGGTTCCTTTTCATTACTATCTGCATTTTGTACGCTGAGGCCCCAAGGATGAGCAAAGGAGAACGGCTTGCCTATGAGTCTGTAGAACCTGTTCGGGATCCAACTAGGATCTTAGATAACAAGCTCTGCAATGCATTTTGGTATCTACATGGCAGGCTAGCTGGTGATAGAGTGAAAATTAGCAACTTTTTTATATTCCCATTCTGGTGGTCCTACTGGTGAAGCTGTTATTTCATTATGAGGGTTATTAATAACTCAATTGCAACATTTGCTTACCACGTACAGGGAACCATCCCAACTATTTTGTAACCTTCTCAAAAATTCTAGGAAATGGCTCAGCACCCATAGCTCAGTGGTTAGGGCACTGGCCACATACACCAAGGCAGGTGGGTTCGAACCCAGCACAGGCCTGCTAAACAACAGTGACAACTGCAACAACAACGATAAAAACAAAAATAACCAGGTGTTGTGGCAGGCACCTGTAGTCCCAGCTACTTGGGAGGCTGAGGCAAGAGAATCACTGAAGCCCAAGAGTTTGAGGTTGCTGTGAGCTGTGACACCACAGCACTCTACTGAGGGCGACACAGTGAGACTCTGTTCCAAAAATAAATAAATAAATAAACAATTCCAGGAAGTATTTTGCCTTAATATTACAGAAGAGACAAAGCTAGCAAGGGGTCGTAAAATGACTTGGCTGATGAGACCCATCCATCAAGGTTTGGGGATTCAAACTCAGAACTCAAACCTTTCATAACAATACATGATGCCACCATTTTAGCCAAGAGTGAGAACTATTTTGTGTAAGGTGTTACATTAGTTCCTGGGAAGAGGGTTTTGTTTCACTGTCCCAACATGACTTATAAAACAAAGAGATGAATTCCAGTCTGAATAGAGAAACAAATGGTCTGAGTACAGATCACTGACTGTGTCTTGGGATCATTGGAGGACTAAAGAAAATAAGAATTATGCCTAGACAGCTAACCAGATAAAGAAAAACAGGTATTTAAGGAAATGGTACCTTTTTTTTTTTCTTTGTGACAGCCTCACTCTGCTGCCCTCAGTAGAGTGGGTAGAGTGCTGTGGCATCACAGCTCACAGAAACCTCAAACTCTTGGGCTCAAGCGATTCTCTTGCCTCAGCCTCCCAAGTAGCTGGGACTACAGGTGCCTGCCACAATGCCTGGCTAGTTTTAGAGACAGGGTCTCCCTCTGGCTCAGGCTAGTCTCGAACCTGTGAGCTCAGGCAATTCACCCACCTTGGCCTCCCAAAGTGGAAAATGGCACAGTTTTACCTTGAAACAGAGACACCTGTCACTAAGGGTAGGTCACTCAATTGTGATGACTAAAGTTGCTTACCAGAGAAAGCTCATATATTAGGCAAGATAGCAGGGTTACACTTTGATGAGAGTGCTTCTTAAGAGGTATTATGGGTTGCCTGTTTTTTTTGTTGTTGTTTGTTTTTTGTGGTTTTTTTTTTTTTTGAGACAGAGTCTCACCGTCCCCTGTCATAGCTCACAGCAACCTCAAACTCATAGAGTCAAATGATCCTCCTCCCTCAGCCTCCCAAGTAGTAGCAGGTGCCCACCACAAAGCCCGGCTAGTTTTTCCATTTGCTTTCTTGTTTTTCTTAGTAGAGATGGAGTCTCACTCTTGTTCAAGCTGGTCTTGAACTCCTGAGCTCAAGCAAGCCACCTGCCTCAGCCTCCCAGGGTGCTGGGGTTACAAGCGTGCACTTCCTCGCCCAGCTAAGAGATATTGTGTTTAGCACACAGTCCTCCATTGTTAATGATGCAGAGATTTTTAAAAGATTACAAGCTTTTGCCCTTAAGGATTCAGAATCCTTGGGTAACTCTGAAATCATAAAATACTACCAAGCTTTTTATAATACATCTCGATAATCTCTAATTTGTCTCAATTTTTATATTCTTGTATATTTACATTAGCATTATACAGAGTATTACTTTAGAAAATAATACTGTGTGGTGATTATGTGATGGGATTTTCTTTAATACAACCATTAAATCTCACACACTTAATGACGGTAAGCCAATCTAATTTTAGTCTTTTGAAAGTCTGTAAAACATTTGCTGCAGGGCAAGATGTAAGCTTAATATCTCTCTAGGTGTTTACAGATTTATGCTAAATGAATTCCATTTTTTTTTTAAAGCATGCTATTTGGAGAGCCACAGAAAAAGTAATTTCCAGCATAATTATTTCATTGCTTTGATAATTATATGCAATTTCAAGTACTGATAAAATCTCTCCAGGTTAAAGACTTTTTAAAAATTATTATTACTTTCCGTTAAAGAAGCAGGAAAAGACTGAAATCCAACTCAAAATACTTAACAGCTTAAACAAGAATAAACAAGACTATAATAAATAATGCTAAAGTTTGTTGAAATGCCACTCCTTCTCCAAAAATTCCTAGTTTCCTACCCAGCAGCCACACTGGCCGGTCCCCGTCCCAAACCACTTTCACAACTGGATAAAAGAAAGTAAAGGAGGTTGATTTCCCTTATTACATTATTTTATTGTACCAGTAGTAATTTGAGTATGACAAAGTCTTTATTTTCAAAAAGTACCGTATGTCAAATAATTTGAAGAAAGAAGGAAGTACAACAATCACATCTTAGCACAAAAATAAGTTCTGGATTAATCACTGATGCTTAAAACAACAAAGAGAATAAATATATGTCGGAGTGTCTTTAACATGGAGGTTTATATGGCGGGTCAACATATATTTCTTTTTTTTTTGAGACAGAGTCTTACTATGTAACTCTGGGTAGAGTGCCGTGGTGTCACAGCTCACAGCAATCTCCAACTTGGGCTTAAGTGATTCTCTTGCCTCAGTCTCCCCAAGTAGCTGGGACTGCCAAAACGCCCGCTATTTTTCTTGTTGTTGTTGTTGTTTAGCAGGCCCAGGCCACATTTGAACCCACCAGCCCCAGTGCATGTGGCCGGCACCCTAACCATTGAGCTATGGATGCCGAGCCAATATATTTCTTAATAAAGATGAAGAGCGTGCTTTAATAATGATGATGATGCCATATTTGCTGTATATTTATTATATATATATACTCCTATATGTGTACACAGATCATTATGTACTCAGCTTTTACAACGGTATCCTCTAACGGTGGTGATGAGTGTACACACACACCCCTATACATGTACACTCGTATCACATATTAAAAAATATGTCTGGGTGACTGTGGAGGCTCACACCTGTAATCCTAGCACTTCGGGAGGCTGAAGTAGGAGGATCGCTGGAGGACTCGTAGAGGCCAGGAGTTTGAGACCAGCTTCTGCAAGAGCAAGACCTTGTCTCTACAAAAAGATAGAACAATTAGCTGGGCGTGGTGGCCTCTTAGTCCCAACAGCTGGGAAGGCAGAGGCACAAGGATCCCCTGAGCCCAGGAGTTTAAGATTTTTATAAGTTAGGCTGAGGCAACGGCATTCCAGCTCAGGAGACAAAGATAGACTTTGTCTCAAAAAAAAAAAAAAAGAAAGAAAAGAAAAGAAAAGTAAACCAACCCCCAAAATATATATGTGTATGTATGTATGTCTATATGTATTTATATATGTACATATATAAATTATATATATTATTAACACATATATTATATATAATATTACATATATGTATGTTTTATATATACTATACTATATATATCTAATAAAAGTTACATATAGAAATTATATATAATTAAAATATATGTATGTACATGTACAAAATTGTATCCATACATTATCAGTGATGTATTATTTATTAAAATAAATAATTCATTTATATTATATGTGTACTTATGATTATAGACTATATGAGTATTTCTAAAGTATGTAATTATATATGTCTTTTATACCCATTTGGCTCTGATACTTATTAAAGTTATATGTGTGTTTGTATAAGGGTTGTCTGGAAAATGTCCAGTTACATATATGTGTGTGTGTGTATATATATATATATATATATATATATATATATATATACACATTACATGCGTGTATATATAAGGATGTGTGTATATATGTATGTCGATGTGTGTATATACAAGGATAGTCTGGAAACGTCCAGCCACATGTGTCTCTAGTTTTTATACTATACGGCCGGACATTTTCCAGACAGCACTTGTACAAATACATATATAACCTTGATAAGTAATAGAGCCAAATGCGTATAGAAGGAGTATATAATTATGTATTTTAGAAATATACATATAGTGTATCATCGTAAGTACATATATAATGTAAATGAATTATTTATTTTAATAAATAATAGAATCACTGATAATATATGCACACAACTTTTTTTTTTTGAGACAGAGTCTCAAGCTGTCGCCGTGGGTGGAGTGCCGTGGCATCACAGCTCACAGCCATCTCCAACTTCTGGGCTCAAGCTATTCTCCTGCCTCTGCTTCCCAAGTAGCTGGGACTACAGGCACCCGCCATAACGCCCAGCTACTTTTTTGGTTGTAGTTGTCATTGTTGTTTGGCAGGCCCAGGCTGGATTGAACCCGCCAGCTCTGGTGTATGTGGCTGCTGCCTTAGCCGCTTGAGCCACAGATGCGGAGCCTGCACACAACTTTTTGCACATACATACGTATGTATTTTAATAAAGAATAGCATCACTTAGGAACATACGTACCTAATCTAAAAATCAGAAGAGGAAGCTGAGTAAACGGCATTAGGACGACGTGTCAGTGGTGGTATGATTAAGAAGTGAGGGGAAGGGTGGCTCCTGTGGCTCAAGGAGTAGGGCGCCGGTCCCATATGCCAGAGGTGGCGGGTTCAAACCTAGCCCCGGCCAAAAATCCAAAAAAAAAAAAAAAAAAAAAAGAAGTGAGGGGAAGAAAGCCAAGTGGAACACCAGTGGAACATTCCATGGACCACAGGGTGGGAAGACAGATGCGGATACCCGAGAGGAATCAGACACAATGGGAGGAAATCCCTCTCAGTGTCACACCCTTGTCATTTCCAGAAGAATCCATTCATGACAAGAGACACACATGGAGACGTATCTTGGCAGCTTACTTTAAAATTAGTGATGTAAAGATAACCCAACAAAATGACAGGGATCCCAGTGGGAAAGCCAGAGTTCTCCCCACACTCCCCACAGTAGAGGATGTCTTTGGAGGGATCAGTTCAGATGATCTGGGCACCCACCCATAACGATGTAACTGTCATGTCAGGGGTTATGTGGACACACATCCCTCCACCCCACTGTGGGGATCCCCACCCACCCCCAGCTGGCTTCTGGAAGTGCAGGACTCAGGGAGAGATGTGGGCATCTTGAGTGGTGCATTTTATCAAAGAAGCCAAAGAATCTGCAAGACCAGACTATGCTAAAAGAGGCATGCAGGTAAAAACTGAGATGAGGAAGGCCAGAACGCTTTGAGGGCAAACAGCAATCTAGGTGGTGGGTTCCATTCTTGATTCTTGGTCCCACAGAGTTTCTGCTTTACAACAGGACTTCACAGCTCCAATCCATCTGTGCTCCGCTGGTAAGTTTGCCATCAGCTCCTCAAAATGTCTTTAGCTCTCTGATAAACACACAAATCTCACCCTCCTTAAAATTCTCTGGAAAGATGAATACAGATAACAATTGGACAATATCCACCATGGTTTTGTAGAAAAAACGTTTGACAATCTGTCCTTTGAGAAGGTATTTGCAGAGAGGAGAGTGCTAAGCAAATGAAATCATATCCTCAGATGCATACAGTTAAAATCATACCAAAAAATTCTTCTTCTAAGAAACTGAGCTTAAAGGGCCGGGTGTGGTGGCTCACGCCTATAATCCTAGCACTTTGCAAAGTCAAGGCTGGTGGATTGCCTGAGACCAGCTTGAGCAAGAGTGAGACCCCATCTCTGCTAAAATTAGAAAAATAGTTGGGCATTGTGGTGGGGACCCGTAGTCCCAGCTACTCAGGAGGCCGAGTCAAGAAAATTGCTTGAGCTCAAGAGTTTGAGATTGCTGTGAGCTGTCACACCACGGCACTCTACCCAGGGTGATAGAGTCCCAAAAATAATAAGAAGAAAAAGGAAATAATTGAGCTTAGGAAAACTTGATTAAGTTATGAAAGGACATTATGGCATGGAAGAACTTAAAATTCCATCAACCTATGGGTCACAACCCCTAAGACTATCAGAAAAACACATCCTGCATATCAGATATTTATTTACATTACGATTCATAACAGTAGCAGAATTACAGTTATGAAGTAGCAACGAAAAAAATTTTATGGTTGGGGGTCACCACCACATGAGGAACTGTATTAAAGGGTCACGGCATTAGGAAGGTTGAGAACCACTGGTATAGAATTATCGTTGTCTTAAAGATGGTCACAGATGATACAAGGATGCCAAAAATGAACTTTTTTTTTATATAGGTAAAATGATAAGGTCATAAGAAAACCATGTTCAAAGAAGTTGTGAGTGATATTTAGAAAAATTTGGGTGGCCACAAGACAATGTAAAGTAAAGAGTGGTAAGATGTGCCACCCAAGAAGTGCCATGCTGGCATCAGATTATTTGAGCTCAAGGCAATTACAAAAGAAAAAGAAAATAAAAACACACATACACACACAGCAGGTGCAAGTTAGGTGGTCTGGTCTTTCTTTTTGAAGGCAGGAGACAAAACTCCCACATGGAATATGTCCCGCTACACCAGTAGGAGAAGAGCATTCTTTTTTTTTTTTTTTTTTTGTAGAGACAGAGTCTCACTTTATGGCCCTCGGTAGAGGGCCATGGCCTCACACAGTTCACAGCAACCTCCAACTCCTGGGCTTAGGTGATTCTCTTGCCTCAGCCTCCCGAGTAGCTGGGACTACAGGCGCCTGCCACAACGCCCGGCTATTTTTTGTTTGCAGTTTGGCCGGGGCCGGGTTTGAACCCGCCACCCTCGGTATATGGGGCCGGCGACTTACTGACTGAGCCACAGGTGCCGCCCCGAGAAGAGCATTCTTATCACTAAGGGAAAGTTGAGAGCTGAAGAAGTTTCTAGAAGAGATATCTTTAGTCTCACTACATAATTATTATTATTTATTTATTTTTTTTTTTTTTTTTTGGTTACTTTCTAACCATTGTCTGTGTTCTACCTGTTCTATAAGCATTTAGCTTTTGTCTCCTGTTTGGGTCTTAGCTTCCTTCTGATGACTTCGCTGTCACATAAACCATAAATTCCCCTCAGGTCATACTTTTCTTCTGTTGATGGTTCCTTTCTCCTTTTAATTGTTCAACAGGAAAACCCTCAGAGAGTAGGATGACATTTGCCTCCCCTACAAAAGGAAATACAAAAGGGGATGCCACCACATTCTGTCTAGAGCTGGTCAGTTGGAGAGGTCAACAGCAGAGAAATTCAGGGTGTGTTTGCGTCACTGCAGAGAAGTTGCCCTTTCGTTCACTATAGTAGCTATTGACTTCTGCAGATTCATGTCCATGAAATCCGTTAATACAATGGCTCTTTTGATGACTATGCACATCTCAGTGTTGGAAATACAATACAGAGCCAGGATCTGTGGGTTTCGAAAAGAGGCAAGGAAATTGCTTTTCCTTCGTAAGAGTCACAGAAAGATATTAGTAGAAAGGTAAGTTGGGTCTTCCTACCATCCATTTTTTCTATGGTTACAGGACTGAGAAATGTGAACAGGGAGATCCAGTCTTGCCCTCCACGGACCCCACAGCAACCTGGAATATGCAAGAATCTATTCAATAATCACACCAAATTTCAACTTTCCTGTTGTGAACGTGTTGTTAATGGCTATGGTGCCATAGGGTCATAATACGAGGCCATGTGGTCACAGGAGTGACACTCAGCAATAGGGGAGGTAGCACTTATTCTAGGATGAGTTCACAAATTTCATTGTCAGACCTCGTACGGTGACAGCTCTGATGGCCATTCTAGCAAAAGAGTTCCAAAATTGCTTGGAAGGGTGAACTAGGCACTGGGGTCGGTGAGGTGAATTGCTTCCCAAGAAGTGAACCTCGAAAGTAGTGATATTCCACAATGAGGTATGTAACACTTTTTCTAGGAATAGTCCATGAACTTCATTTTCCAACCTCATATGTGTATCTGTATACATGGTATATACTTATATACACATGTGACATACATGAATATACACATTGACGTGTATGATAACAGATGTATAGCTTATATATAATTACCATTTCCATCTGTCCATATGTATCTTCCATCCTTCTCTACTATTTATCTATCATCCATCTGTATCCATCTCTAATTATCTACCATCTGTCTATCCATGACTGTATATCTATCCATTTATCCTTCTCTAACTACCTCTCATCTATGTAGATAACTCTACCTACATATCTATGTATCTGTCCACTCATCCACCTCTATTTATATATTACTTATCTATAAGTCCACCTAACTATCATCTATCTATCTATCCATACATCCTATCCATGCTATCTATTTATCCATCCATCTATCTATCCATCCACCAATCCATCTATCTATCCATCCATCCATCCATCCATCCATCTATCCACCCACCCACCCATCATCTGTATATCCATCCATCCACCCACCCATCCATCTATCTATCCATCCATCCTTCTATCTATCCATCCATCTATATATCCATCCATCCATCCTTTTATCTATATAACCATCCATCCATCCATCCTTCTATCTATCCATCCATCTATATATCCATCCATCCATCCATCCATTCATCCATCCATTCATCCATCCATCCATCCATCTACCCATCCATCTATATATCCATCCATCCATCCACCCACCCACCCATCTACTTAATCTACCTCCTCATGTTCCAGTCTTTTCTGGTGGTCAGCAAGATACCCCCTGAAGATTACCTCTAACTCCAGATAATTTGAATCAGGAGTTAAGGAGACAAAAATAGGAGATGTGAACAAACATTTTGGACAAGGGGATGGAAATTCTGATGCAAGAGAAGACCAGAATTTCAGGCAGCATCAAACAATGTACGAAGCTTGATAGATTGTAGTGGGTCAAATAATGTCCCAACTGTGCCAACAGTCTCAGGAGTTCGAGAGCAGCCTAACCCAGAGTCTCTGCATGTGACCTTATGTGGAAATACAGCAGCATCCCTACCCTCGGCCCCACCCTCACCCTGCTCCTCCATCCCTACCCTCGGCCCCCACCCTCATGCTGCTTTTCCATCCCTACCCTTGGCTCCCATCCTCACACTGCTCCTCCTTATGTCACATATTTCAAGATGTCCACAGATGCCTGACATGACAGCTAATACCAAATGCTATATGTACCGTGGGTTAATGTCTATGCATAGATATCTATAATGAAGTTTGAATTAAGAGATTAACTGGCTGGGTGCGGTGGCTCATGCCTATAATCCTAGCACTCTGGGAAGCTGAGGCAGGTGGATTGCTTGAGCTCTGTCTCTACTAAAAGTTGAAAAACTGAGGCAAAAGGATTGCTTGAACCCAAATTGGTGGTTGCTGTGAGCTATGACATCACAGCACTTTACCCAGAGCAACAGCTTGAGAGTCTGTCTCAAAATAAAAAAATTAACTGGGCTTCCCACTTGCTGCTGGTGATACTGTTTCCCCTCTTTTGCTTGTCAATCTTTCTTTCTTTTTTTTTTTTTGTAGAGACAGAGTCTCACCTTATCGCCCTCAGTAGAGTGCTGTGGCATCACACAGCTCACAGCAACCTCCAAATCCTTGGGCTTAGGCGATTCTCTTGCCTCAGCCTCCCAAGTAGCTGGGACTACAGGCGCCCGCCACAACGCCCGGCTATTTTTTTGTTGCAGTTTGGCCAGGGCTGGGTTTGAACCCGCCACCCTTGGCATATGGGGCCGGTGCCCCACTCACTGAGCCACAGGCGCCACCCCGCTTTTCAATCTATCACTTAAAAAAAAAGATCAACTGATCACAAGCAACTGAAACCATGAAAAGCAAAAGGGTGATAATGGGACAGTGCTGCAGTCTTTCAGATATAATCACAGGAGAGTTTCTGTAGTTGATCACCTCCCTGCACTGCCCCCTCCCTATACTGACCACCTCTCTACAACAAATGCCTCCTTACACTGATGCACTCCATACACTTACTGTCTGCCTCTACTGACCCCCCCTGCACTGACCTCTCCCACCCTGACCACCTCCCTACATGAACACTCTCCCTGCACTGACCCCCTCCTGACAGTGACCACCTCCCTGCACTGACCCCCTCCCTGCACTGACCCCCCTCCCTACCCTGACCACCTCCCTTCACTGACCACCTCCCGACATGAACCCTCTCCCTGCACTGACCACCTCTCTGCCATGATCCCCTCCCTGCACTGACCGCCTCCTTAAGCTGACCTGATTTTCACAGACTTTACATACACCACCTGTACGTATCAGTACAGTCGGTCTTATTCCTTATGTTGACCACCTCTGTGTGTTAACCCATTTGTCACAGACCCTTGGGTGGTCAGCTGACAAGGTTCTAGTGTATACGACTACTCTGCAGAGTATTCATCACCACCAGATTGACAGTGAGCTCTAGACCCAAGGATGGACGTTTCTACAAGAAGAAGGCCCAAGCCTACACAGCGGAGAAGCCCGCGTGACGATGGAGCCATCTACCATCTACTGAGGTCAGGCTTCCAAGGAAAGCCCTGGGAACCTCACACATGGAGCACTGGGAGGGACTCTGTAAAGAGCACACCCTAGGGCTGTGCCATCCCGTAATGCCGGAAAGTTGAACATGAACTAGACCCGGGAGGTTGATAGCAGGCATCCCTGACCGTGTCACATCACCGGGGAAATTGTGCTGGGGTGCTGCTGCCTTGACCAGGCTGTGCTAGCAGAGATTTTGTTTTTTCTTAGCACACAGGAACAAGAGATTCTCTTGAGCATTCAAGCTGCTGTGTTGTGAGAAAAATCCCCAAGTAGGCTGCACAGCAAGAAGCTCAGATCAGCCCCTGGGACGGCCAGCAGCAAAGTGAGACCTTGATCCGGCAACAGGGAACTGAATTCTTCTCGCACCTGAGTGAGCTTGCAGGAGCTCCAGAGAGGAGGGCTGCCCAGGGGCAACTCGATCACATCTCCACGTGACACTCAGAGGAAAACCCAGGCCAGACATGCCCAGGACTCCCGACCCACAGAAATTGTGACATGATAAATTGTGTTGTCTTAAGCCAGGTGTGTATCAATTCCTTGTACCCGAAAAAGAAAAAATAAATAAATAAAAATAAGCACAGGCGGTGAGTGCATTCTTTTCATCTGTTCTTTCTCTGCAAGTTATGTAAAGAATCTCTGCAGCCCACCCCACAAATTCCCTCAAATTTCAGGTAACGTGAATCGTGTTAAGGAGCAAAGGAAGGCAGGATTTGAGGAAGTGCCAGCCAGGACTGGCAGACCATCTGGCGTCCAGCAGTCTGCACGGGCTTTGGGGCTGCCTGTCAGCTGTCCTCCCGCGGCGTGGAGGTGGTACCCAGGAGAGCATCCCCGTCTGTTCAAAACACACGGCTTGGGCCACCTCCATCTCACGGGCCAGAGTACATGTGTGCACTTGCCCCAGTTGTTATTTTTATTATCTTTACAATTTAAGCCTCTATTAAAAGAAATGATGAATTAAGAATTTAAAACATGTGTGTATCCCATGATACAGCTATCACTTCTAAATGCATAATATAGAAGGGAAATATACAGCCCCCCCACCCACGAGAAAAGGTATATATGCATTTTAAGGAAGGGAGGCAGTGTATTAAAATGGTAAAACTCAAGTCACGTTTGACTCTGCAGTTTATAAGAGGTACAAGATACAAGACAGCAAACATTATTGATCTATACTGAGTATTAAAATTTTATTCTCCTTTCTTAAAGTGTATGTGCATTTTTATTTTGGCACCATCTGGAGATGCAGTGAAATTCCTGAACATCTCGACACAGAACGTGCAAGCTTTGGACATCACAAGTCGTAACACACTTCAGAAATGAAAAGTAGTGACCAGGTTGGGGCTGAGGCTTCCTGGTGCTTTGAAAACCTTTCTGTGGTATGTCTTCGTCCTTTTAATTTAGCCTTTCTCTCTCTCTCCCTCCCTCTCTCCCCATCAGTTCCAAGTGCCCCAGCCCACCTCCTCTGAGACACCAGGCTTGCTAGATGGACACCAGCCAGTTTACATGTGAGATTACCAGGGCTGGAAAGCTCAGAACTGAAGGCACAGTGAAAAGAAAAAAAAAAAAAAAAAATCCCTTCCGTGAGACCGAAGCTGCCGTGTCTGCCAAGCCTGACTTTGCCCTTTCCGTCTGTAAAAGGAGAAATCTGGGCTAAGTCGGGACGCCTCGGTGAGGACAGGGCAATTATCTGCGTTCTCAAACGGCGTGTTTGTGGAGTCATAACTCGGTGAGGAGCAAGCATTTCAGCTTACAGCACGAATCCAAAGGGAACAGAAATCATTCACTTAGCAGCTTGTGAGCAATTGAGAAGATCAAGTCCCCCACTTGTTCACGCAGCAGACTGGAACTCGACGAGCCTGCTGGCTTGGGGCAGAGCAGCGCTGCAGCCGGCTTACCGGTGGAAGCCATCCAATGTCTTCCTTGCCACTCAGATGGCGCAGAATCATCACGCACATGAGGAAAAGGGGGGTTTCTCTTTAGGGGATCAAATCTCTGTCCTTACAGGCGTACGAGTACGTTTCTCCTTTGAGATTCTTTAGAAGACACCACCAAATTTCCTAAGAGTATTCCATCAATATAATCCAAGTTAACTCTGGCTCCTCAAAGGGGAATTCTTTCAGTGGCTGGCACCATGCTTCACTTAGAAAGCTTTCAAAATCATTGAGCTAGATAAGCCAGTCAATGCAGAAATACCCGGTTTCAGTAAGGCACTTTCACGGCTACTAAAATGTAGCACCAGGAAATAATCACTGCAGTCAACACACATAACCATGTTTTATACATTTCACCCGGAATGCTGGTGGGCCTTTTTTCCAAAAAAGCAATGACTCTATGACACGGCCAGTTTTGTCATCTAATTCAGTTTGCAAAGAGGGAAATGATCTGTAATAATGGAAACACAACAGCCAGCGGGAATCGATAGCTCCCATGTTTTGTTGGCATTCGTTGGGAGGCAATGGCTATTTCCAAATAAAATCCCTGCAGCTGCCACTTAGTAAAGAGGGAGTTAATACATGCAATAATTCTTGCTGCTGTCTCCACATTATAATCTCACGTATTTGTTGGAGGAATAACAAGGTAAGATGCCATCAACGTTCTATCATATTGAAAAACAGGTTAATGGGCATTCCATCTGACTCTGTTCTTTCAAAAATGCTTTAAAATTTTTTGGATGGTAAAAGATATTTAAAAAACAGAAGCTAAAAAGGGATTTTGGGTGTGGATCTCTATAGCAATCTTGTGCCAGGTGAAACCCCAGGATTTGGTCCATCTGCATGGGGCTGAAAAGTGAATGACCTTCTGCTCTGCCACGGCCCTCAGCCATAGGACAGGTTTTCATGTACTCCGCTATCCAAAAGAAACACAGGCCAGGTAGAGTGGCTTGCTTCTATAACCCTGGTACTCCAGGAGGCCAAAGAGAGAGGATCTTTTGAGCTCAGGAGTTCAAGACCAGCCTGAGCAAGAGCGAGACCCCATCTCTACTAAAAACAGAAAAATTAGCCGGGCGTGGTGGCTGACACCTATAGTCCCGGTTACTCGGGAAGACAATGAAGGAAGGCTGTTTGAACCCAGAAGTTTGAGGCTGCTGTGAGCTTGGCTGAGGCTACAGCCCTCTAGCCTGGGCAACGGAATGAGATTCTATCTCAAAAAAAGAAACTAATAAAATCAAATGAAGCAAACCCACCCTACAATCACAGGAGGGTGAGGTGAACAAACAAAGCTCTCCACCTGCCTGAAGCTCTTAAGCTCTAGCCCTGGTCCGTTCTCATCCTGCCTCTTACAAGTCCAAATCAGCCTCTTGAAAATATCCACTTGCCCGCTTTGTTAATTCCCTTCTTTTTACTAAGAAATGCACACCGGTAGTGCCAATTTCCTGTGAAAATGTTAAGCTTCTCATGTGTCTGCACCGTTCTACCAAGCTCGAAGGACATTCATAAACTATTCTAAATGGAATTTTATTTTATTTTATATTTTATTCATTTACTTATTTTTATTTTATTTTATTTATTTATTTTTTTGAGACAGAGCCTGAAGCTGTCCCTCTGGGTAGAGTGCTGTGGCATCACAGTTCACAGCAACCTCAAACTCCTGAGCTCAAGCGATTCTTCTGCCTCTGCCTCCCAAGTAGCTGGGACCACAGGCACCTGCCATAACGCCTGGCTATTTTTTGGTTGCAACCTTCATTTTTGTTTGGCGGGCCTGGGCTGATTTCAAACCCACCAGCTCAGGTGTATATGCCTGGCGCCTTAGCCGCTTGAGCCACAGGCACTGAGCCTATTTTATTTATTTTATTCTAAAATTTTAGCTCTTTTTTTTTTTTTTCCTTTTGAAACGGGATCTCACTACATCAAGCAGGCTGGACTTGCATTCCTGGGCTCAAGCCGTCCTCCTGACTCAGCCTGCTGAGTAGCTGGGACTACAGGTGCGCACCACCAGCCTTAAACGGGTAATTCCACTTTGTAAAAAGATGGATAAGAGGAATCTTACAATGATCCTCAGCATAACAGAGAAAAGATAGTGGAGATCAACATCGTCTAAGTACCCATCTGTTTTGTTTTGTTTGGGCTGAAGGAAGAAACGTCAACCGTGGTATGCAGAATGGTCTGGAAACGTGTTAATTGGCCAGCTAAATGACTATGTGTAACATGCACCATTGCTTTGAAACCAGACAATTAGGAAGAGCTGAAAGGACACTGGCCAGCATTGCACTGGTGTGTCTGAGCCAGAGAGTACGAGTCACAGGCTGAATAATGGAACAGATTGGGACCAGGCCACTGTGAAGATGAATTCTACGTATGACCCAACATGCACCGATTGGGAGGCACTGTTTCAACACATATCTTAAGTTCCCCCAAAAAAGAAGGAAAAGAAGTACCAGTTGACAAAAGTCAACCAGAAAGAGATGGCTGACCTCTACGTCCAAGCAAATGTTAAGAGGACCTGGACCAAGCTCAGCAAATTCCTTCAGCTCCTAGGGGGTAACTTCAGTGATGCTACAGACATTTTTAATGATAGGTATTTAATGAGCTGAAGGTGTACAGGAAAAAGTGTACAGAAAATGAAAGTGAGAGTATTGCCTGGGTGGTAACACCCATGGCATCTAATACAGACATTGTCCATAGCACCAATTTAAATCTTCAAGGTCGCTTGAAAAACTATTGCCACAAGGTCATATTTACAAGCACAAAGTATTCCAAAGAGCAGGTTCGTAAGGGTAATTGAGAAATATTTATATGGAAGTCATTTATTTACCTAGACAAGGCAGCCGTGTTTTGGCAACTTTGGGAGAAGGATTCTAGTAAACCAGTCATAAGGAAACAGAGTCTGAAGTCTGTCAAGAGGTAGCTTGATGCTGTCGAGTTCAGAGATTGCAAAGTGCCTTGTGCTCAAACAAAGACAGACAATCGTCAAGCTTACCAAAGGAGAACTGGCCAGACACCTGCATGAAAAATAGGGCAGCAATAAAACCAGTAAGAGCCTCAAATCAGTCCAATGGATACCAATTAAATACATGAGACGAATTAAGAATGCAATAGGTTAGGAACTAGATGAATAAAAATTAGTGACTATCATATTAATACTTTATGAAGCCGATTAAACCACAAAAAGCCTTTGTATCTTTTGTACTTGAAGATCATTAACATGTGCGTGTCTGTATGTGAGGGTCGCAGGTTTTATGAAGACACCGTGGTCATTGTCACAAACCATTAGGCTGATTTAGCTGAAGGGATCTCCGTTGAGGTTGAAAGTTCTCATTTTAACAAAATATACTTAACTTTCTCTGACAATTCATTATCTGGTGTTACCTAAGGGAAGATAATATAGAAATAGATTGTTATGAAGGTGAGGGGCTGCGTGCTGTGGCTCATGCCTGTAACCCCAGCACTCTGGGAGGCTGGGGCAGGTGGACTGCTTGAACCCAGGAGTTCAAGACCAGCTTGAGTAAGAGCTAGACCCTGTCTCTAAAAACAGCTGACTGTTCTGGTGGGCATCTGTACTCCCAGCTGCTGGGGAGGCTGAGGCAAGAGGATCACCTGAGCTCAGGAGTCTGAGTTTACTATGAGCTGTGATGCTACAGCACTCTATTCAGGGTGGCAAAGTGAGACTCTGTCTCAAAAAAAGAAAGGAAAGAAGAGAAAGGAAGGGAAGGGATCGGGAGGAAAGGGCAGGAATAGAAAAGAAAAATAAGCTGGGTAAGGTGGCAGTCACCTGTGGTTCCAGCAGTTTGAGAAACTGAGGTAAGGGGATCACGTGAGCCCAGGAGCGTAAGGTTGCTGTGAGCTAGGACACCAGGGCACTCTACCTAGTGCAACAGAGTAAGACTTTGTCTCCAATGAAATAAAATAAATAAATAAAACAAAATAAAGCCTTAAAGAAAAAAAGAAGTCTTTACTTCCAAACTTGTAGAACAATGAAAGTCAACGCAACAATCAAAATACAGCCAGGTGCCCCCCAAATAAGTTGTCTGTACCCCTTCACTGAAAGATCTTAGAGGCTTGACACCTGCAGCACACTGGTTACGGTGCCAGCCACGTGCACTGAGGCTGGCGCATTCAAACCTGACCCAGGGCCAGTTAAACAATGACAACGGCACAAAAAAAATAGACAGGCGTTGTGGTAGGTGCCTGTAGTCCCAGCTACTTGGGAGGCTGAGGCAAGAGAATCGCTTAAACCCCAAAGAGTTTGTAGCCGGGCGTTGTGGCAGGTGCCTGTAGTCCCAGCTGCTCGGGAGGCTGAGGCAAGAAAATCGCTTAAGCCCAGGAGTTGGAGGTTGCTGTGAGCTGTATGATGCCATGGCACTCTACCGAGGGCCATGAGGTGAAACTCTGTCTCTACAGAAAAAAAAAAAAAAAAACCCAAAGACTTTGAGGTTGCTGTGAGCTGTGACGTCACAGACATAGTCAGACTGTGTCTCAAAATTAAAAAAAAAAAAAAGGAAAGAAATATCTTAGAGATTGTATAAAGTTTCTACAAAAAAATCCTCAATGTACTAGGTTCGATCAAGTAGACCTCAAGAAATAAAACTTGGGGTGGCGCCTGTGGCTCAAAGGAGTAGGGTGCTGGCCCCATATCGTGGAGGTGGCTGGTTCAAACCCCAGCCCTGGCCAAAAGCTGCAAATAAATAAATAAATAAAAGGAGTTGTACCATTTAAAAAAAAAAAGAAATAAAACTTTAGGTATAATGAAAAATGTGGTTTTTGCAATACCACAAAAACACTCTACAGACACACTGCAATTTTTTGGTAGGGCACAACATTTTTGGACTTTTCCTCAGAATTGTAGGTATTCTACTCATAAGAAAGAGGAAAAGAGGCCTTTCATCATACCCAAACTATTGTTAAAATATGTGCACACACATATGTGTTGATGTACGTGCATGTAATAATTGAAGCATTGGTAACTTGTAAATAGGATAAACTATAGGTTTTGCCTGTAAGGAAAAATTATAATAGTTACCATATGCTATAGACAATTTTGATTAGGATGTGCTCAGATACTCAATTTGTGACCAAAAATAAATATATGTTTCTCAGAATTTAGTACACAAAGATCACTAAAAACTATAAGAATTAAGCATCTGTGTGGCACCTGTGGCTCGGTGAGTATGGTACCGGCCCCATATACCGAGGGTGGCGGGTTCAAACCCGACCCCTGCCAAACTGCAATGACAACAACAACAACAAAAAAAATAGAATATGGAAGAAAAGGTTATTTTGTTCTTGTCTTCCATTCAGACCCCTGCTTGCATATTTTTCAGACAAATAAAAATGGCATAATTCTTGTTAGGAAATTTTATTTTTAGCATATTACAACTGAAGGGAAAGTTATGAGTTTTTTAAAGGTTAAGATGTAATGTCTCAACAGTTATGATAAATTATGAGCACCATACATTTTTTTTTAATATCTGATATTTTGTCTACATAGACAATCTGAAATTCTATGCCGGTTACACAAGCTGTTTAAAAATGATAAAACACTTAAGTGAGAATTCAATTCAATTCAGCCGGACACGATATAAATTTACTATGAGGTATATGTTTACTTTTGGTAAAGAACGCATCATTCATGATTTAGTACAAATGTAATCCCAAAATACCTCCCCTTTGGACCACTGAAAGCTTAATCACAAAGATATATTACAGCGAAGAAAATACAAGAATTTTGTATGAGATTATTGATCAAAGTGAATTGCATTTTGGAATCGCTCCAGAAATATTCATTCAGTACAGTCAGACCTCAGCAGACTCAAGATTAGAGGCTGGAAGGACTATTGAGTACTTGGGAAAATTCCAGAAAGGCAGCAAATGTGATTTGATTTTGTTTGCAAGACACACTTCATCTACCAGCGAAATGGAAGTTCCTGATCCATGCCTCTGGAGGGATCAATCTCTCCATTTATGGGGAGGACTGAGTCCCTGATAAAGAAAAAGAATACCACCCATCCATGGGAATAAGGTCAAATTCAACTCGCATTGCTTACAGGGAAACAATACACAAGTAAAAACAAAACACGCCCTGATGGGGGTCAGCCCACACTGATTCTGTTCCTTGCCCTTGCCTGCAAGAATCTAAGTTCCTCTCCAACAACATTCAAATCTGCGTCCCTCTGGTAGCAACTGCCCGACTCCATGGAGCAACATATTTTCAACAAATACTTCTTTCTTGAAAATAATTAACCAAACGTCACGATACTCAATGCGTCGTGAAGTGGGCAATTTCAGCACAGGCACCGGAATAAGATCTTGACCAGAAAAAAATGGTGAAAACTTAAGCCAGCCACTTACTTATTGAGAAAAATAAACTCTCTTTTTTTTTTTTGTGCTAGCTCCTGTCTCAACACGATACGGTTTCACTGCCACCTCTTGTTTGCTTTTCAACAACCTCAGTCATTTTTTAAATAGGGAGTGAGGATTGTTTCCTGAGCCCACGGAATCTCAGAAACGAAAATCTAATATTTGATCAGTCACCTCACCAATGATGTAGCTTCCTTCCTTTTTTTTTTTTTTTTTTTTTTTTTTTGTAGAGACAGAGTCTCACTTTACCGCCTTTGGTCGAGTGCCATGATGTCACAGGACTCACAGCAACCTCTAGCTCTTGGGCTTCCGCAATTCTCTTGCCTCAGCCTCCCGAGCAGCTGGGACTACAGGCGCCCGCCACAACGCCTGGCTATTTTTTGGTTGCAGTTCAGCAGGGGCTGGGCTTGAACCCACCACCCTCGGTATATGGGGCTGGCGCCCTACTCACTGAGCCACAGGCGCCACCCAGCTTCCTTCCTTTTAATACTTGCGGGGAGAAACTGAATACACTGTGCATTTCTTACATCTGTGCCATTAACTAGCGGTGCTGTCTCCTTAGTTTTTAGTTACGGGAGATACACGTACAAACCTACGTTGTTACCTTCCTGTGCTATTTACTGCTTTAATTTCGAGAATCTATGCTTCACATGTTAGGATGAACTCACATGCAGTCTGACCTTTGGGAAAGGAAGGTAACTACCTGCTCTTTTTCAGCCCAAAGATCTTAGAAACAGGAGCCCTCTGAACCTCATGCGTACCAGCCAATGTTTTCCTTTTGTTCTGCCGTTTGCATGATATGACTGGTGACACTGGATCTTTGTTCCTCAGAGTCATGTGCACCATGAGTTCCATGATTTTGCATAGACCCCAGTTCTCATGTCTCCCTCATAATTCTTCATTCTTGCTTCTTGAAATTCAAATACTGCTGAAATCCAACTCTCTACCCAGCACACATGTGCAGCGTTGCAAAGACTTTGGGAAAAAGGAAGCTATTTAATCATGCTGATTTATCACATGTGAAACTAGTGACCACAAACTGTTGAAATACTCGTCTTTTCCATTGGCTCGGACGCTCGGAGATGGCCTACTATCCTCCATCTCATGGTGAGAGTCTGTCTTCAGAAACAAAACAAAACAAAAATCATATTTTATCATCCAAGTGTTGTGATGAAAAGTAGAAGATTTTGAGGTTAACTTCAAGAGTTGAAGACCCCCCGCTGGGTTTTCAGGGTGATATGAATACAAAGCCTGCCACACCGCTGAATCCTCCGTATAATCTTTGGAAATCTTGTTTTGTTGGAAAAAACACAGAGAATCAGGACATTGCGAAGAATATTTCCCATCAAAAAACATGCCCTAGGGGTCGGGCAATACGAACTCGATTTTTTGGAGCCGAAATTTTCCTATTGTATCTCTGGACGTACTAAAATACTGTTTTTAAAGTTGTTTGCATCGCTTCTTTTATAATGCCCAATGCAAAGCCCAGGGAAAAACTTGTCAAAGACGTTATGTTTAATATTCAATTCAATGAATTATATTTCATCAAGGAAATAAAGTAAATTGTTGAAGCGTTAATCATCAATTATATATATAATTGACAGAGTCTCACTATGTCATCCTTAGTTGAGTGCTGTGTCATCACAGCTCACAGCAACCTCCAACTCTTGGGCTTAAGCGATTCTCTTGCCTCAGCCTCCCAAGTAGCTGGGACGACAGGTGCCCACCACAACACCCGCCCGGCTATTTTTATGTTGTAGTCGTCATTGTTGTTTAGCAGGCGCAGGCTGGGTTCGAACCCGTCAGCCTCAGTGTATGTGGCTGGTGCCCTACGCACTGAGCTACAGGGGCTGAGCCTAATCATTAATTATAATACTCATTTTTTTCTTTAAAGACAGTCTGTACCAGGTTTGATGCTGAGCGTCCTGACTTATGGTGAGGGGCATTGGTAAATGCTTTTGTGTCAACAGGAGGCTACATTGTATGTGAGGGTCACGATTGACATTGGGGGTTGCCCTGCTCAGAGGAACAAAACAAATACTGTGCTGTCTTTTTGCTCCATGAGGGCACACTTGCTTACGAACACCCACCCTCTGCTTCTATCTGAAAGGGGTTTGGAGTCCCATGAGTGAGTTATTTATTTCCAAACATCTGATTCTTTAATTACAGTCTCAGAGTCAACCTGAGTTCTTTGCACATGTGCTTCTCACTCCCGAATTTTTTTTTCACGTGTCTCTATCATTTTAACATTCCCTTTCCCTGTTTCCTTATGAATTAAGACAAGAAACACTACATTTTGGGGAAGGTACGTTATTTATACTCACTGATTTATTTTGAGACAGAGAGTCTGACTGTGTCACCCTGGGTACAGTGCCCTGGCATCTTAGCTCACAGCAACCTCAAATTCTTACGCTTGAGCTATCCTCTTGCTTCAGCCTCCTAGGAACACTATAGATGTGGGGGCCAATGCCCAGCTAGTTTTTCTGTTTTTAGTGAGAAAAGGATCTCACTCTTGCTCAGGCTGGTCTTGAACTCCTGAGCTCAAGCAATCCACCTGCCTCAGCCTCCCAGAGTGTTGGGATTACAGGCGTGGGCCTCCATGCCTGGTAGGAGGCCTGTCATTTTAATTGAGTAGGATGGCAGAAGGTATTCATTTTGTGACTGTCCCTAACCAACTGCCATTGCCACTCTCCATATTCACATATCAACTGCACGGTTTTCTTTCTGTTTGGGGTTTTTTTTTTTTGTTTTTTTTTTTTTGAGAGAGCGTCTCACTATGTCACCCTGAGTAGAGTGCTGTGGTGTCGCAGTTCACAGCAACCTCAAACTTTCAGGCTTAATCAATTATTTTGCCTCAGCCTCCCGTGTAGCTGGGACTACAGGCACCTGCCACAATGCCCGGCTAAACTGCACGGCTTTCTGGCGAGTCGTGAGGCCTTCTGTGTACACTGGCCAGAAGGGGTTGTAGGTTCCTCGTGATACCCTGATGCCAAGAGCACTCTCTCTCTCTCTCTCTCTGACATACACACAAGTTGTCACTCTTATCATGAAGTTATTATCTTCATAAATCACTCCAATACTGAGCTCACTAGGGTTGACCTGCATCATCATTGTGTGGATCCTATTTCTTTGCAATCCAGTAATGCACAGATTAGGGTGCATATTAGAAGGAGTGGCCCAGGCAGCAGTGGCCCCCTGCTCTCCCTGTTCCCATGGGCTCTGTAGGACCAGTGGCCAGCTGCATTCCATGTGAGCGTTGCTACCCCTTAGCCCAGTTTCTTACTAACATTCTGTTGCCAAAAACGTAAAACAGGTGGAGGCTAAATGGCGTGCCTACTCATGCCAGGATCAGTCCTATTCATGAACAAGGCAATAGTGACTTTACTCTTTAGCTTTACTGGGGTTTGTTGCCTCTCAGCTCTGTTCATTTCTTTTTGTTTGTTTTGTTTTGAGACACAGTCTCACTCCATAGCCCTCAGTAGAGTGCTGTAGCGTCACAGCTCACAGCAACCTCAAACTCTTGGGCTTAAGCGATTCTCTTGCCTCAGCCTCCCAAGTAGCTGGGAATACAGGTGCCTGCCAGAACACCTGCCTATTTTGTTGTTGTAGTTGGCTTTGTTTGTTTGGCAGGCCCGTGCTGTGTTTGAACCCACCAGATCCCGTGCATGTGGCTGGCGCCCTCGCTGCTGAGCTACAGGCCCGGAGCCAACTCTGTTTATCTCAAATAAAAGCCAAAGCAAAAGAAATGTGCATTTTTAAATCTCTAAATGATCAGAGCACTGTGACATTCTCTACCCAGCATCAGTCATGTTCTGAGACCCAGACTTCTACCTTTATGTTTACTGGTCTTGAGTACAACAAATGCCACCTCTGATTAAAACCCCAAATCTTAGTGAGAGAATGTTTGGTGGCATGTACTGGAAAGCCCAACCTGGTAACTTTAAATAAGAAGAAAGAGACTGGCTTTTACCTTCAGGGAGTTGTTTTTTAACTCAGCTAGTCCCCAAAGCCCACAGGGGCCTGAGCTGTCTCTACTGTCCAAACACCACCATGGTTCGCAGGTAAGTTTCCACCTGTGCCTGACCTAAGATGACCAGTGCAGGTGTGAAGAAAGTGGCTGCACCCAGATTTAGGCAGGCGGAAGGCAGGAAGAGAGGACAGGACGTTTTGGCCCTTTTTCTAGAAGAATGGAGGACTTCCTCAAAAATAGTTCCCCTGGCAGGGCCCATAGCTCAGTAGCTAGGGCACCAACCAACATACACTGAATCTAGCGGGTGCAAACCTGGCCCAGGTCAGCTAAACATCAATGACAACTACAAGAAAAAATAGCCAGGTGTTGTGGTGGACGCCTGTAGTCCCAGCTACTTGGGAGGCTGAGGCAAGAGAATCGCTTGTGTCCAGGAGTTGGAGGTTGCTGTGAGCTGTGATGCCACCGCACTCTACCCAGGCTGATAGCTTGAGGCTCTATCTCGAAAAAAAAAAAAAAAAAAACAGAAAGAAAGAAGTAGTTCCCCTAAGTGATCACAGGTATCTCCTCAGACCCCCCTCATTTCTGAAGCTCCCTGCACCACAGACAACCAAGACAAGAGGAGAATAGGAAAGGGTTTAAAGTCAGAAAAAGGGTTTAAAGTCTGGTACGTTTTTTTTTCTTTTTTTTGCTCTGAATGGAAAATTCCACTCTCATGCCTGAATTTCACTGAGCTAAGATCCAATCCCTTTTCTAATTCATCACATCCTCACATTACTGTAAAAGAAGAAAACCACATAGTAACAGAAGAAAACCACATTACTCACATTTATTTATCAATCAGTAATAAAAGATACATATAAAGTGCCAGGGAAGACACCAAGGAATTAAACACACCTTCCAGATTCTGAGGATTGAAGAAACATAATGTACCCAGAAGGAAAAAAATCCTTTTATCACAAGGACACTTGTACTAGACTGTTTATTGCAGCTCAATTTACAATCGCCAAAATGTGGAAACAGCCTAAATGCCCAGCAACCCAGGAATGGATTAACAAGCTGTGGTATATGTATACCATGGAATACTATTCAGCCATTAAAAAAAATGGAGACTTTACATCCTTTGTATTCACCTGGATGGATGTGGAAGACATTATTCTTAGTAAAGCATCACAAGAATGGAGAAGCATGAATCCTATGTACTCAATTTTGATATGAGGACAATTAATGACAACTAAGGTCATGGGGGGGAGGAAAAGCAGAGAGAGGGAAGGAGGGAGAGGGGTGGGGCGGTGGTGCCTGCCACACCTTTGGGGCCAAGACAGGATTGCAAGAGGGACTTTACCTAACAAATGCAATCAGTGTAACCTGGCTTATTGTACCCTCAATGAATCCCCAACAAAAAAAAAAAGGATCTGAGAATATGGCCTAAAAAAAAAAAAAAAAGAAAAAGAAAAAAGAAAGCTTACTATGAGAGCATAGGGGGAAAGAGCATTATTAAGATGTAGGTCCTATTCTATACAAATACAACTAAATAAAATTATATCTAAAAAAAAAAAAGTAATAACAACCAGGGCAGTGCTGTGGCTCATTGGGTAGGGCGCCAGCCCCATATACCGAGGGTGGCAGGTTCAAATCCGGCCCCAGCCAAAGTGCAACAAAAAATAGCTGGGCGTTGTGGTGGGTGCCCGTAGTCCCAGCTACCTGGGAGGCTGAGGCAAGAGAATCACCTAAGCCCAGGTGTTGGAGGTTGCTGTGAGCTGTGACATGACAGCACTCTACTGAGGGCAACAAAGTGAGACTCTGTTTCTACAAAAAAAAAAAAAAAACAACAACAAACTAAATAAGAAGTAAATCTTAAGACTCATTCCAGGAAATAATTTTATAAAAAGGCTAATTATAGTGGCTAGGGCACCAGCTACATACACTGGAGCTAGCGGGTTTGAATCCAGCCTGGGCTTGTCAAACAACAATGCCAACTACAACCAAAAAATAACCAGTGTTGTTGCAGGTGCCTGTAGACCCAGCTACTTGGGGGGAGGGGGGGTTTGAGGTAAGAGAATTGCTTAAGGCCAAGTATTGGAGGTTACTGTGAGCTGTGATGCGACAGCCCTCTGCCAAGGGTGACATAACAAGACTCTGTCTCAAGAAAAAAAAAAGGCTAATTATGACCAACATTAATTGCACAGCCAATTGCTGTTACAAAGGAAGGTGCAAGACCATTAATGTGTGTCAGTATGATTTTTTTTCTCCTGGATTTAAAACCTTTCACACTAATGCAACAGAAAGTGAAACTGAAAATTTAAACAATGAACTGATAATTTAAAGCAGGCAGTTGGCAATATATAATGATCTGATAGCTCATTCAGAAATGGAATCTGCAATGGGCTTTAATGATTTTATTTATTATTATGATGATGATTTTGAGACAGAGTCTCACTCTGCATTAGGTAGAGGGCTGTGGTGTCATCATAGCTCACAGCAACCTCAACCTTCTGGGCTCAAGGGATCCTCCTCCCTCAGCCTCCAGAGTAGCTGGGACTACAGGTGCCTGCCACAACATCTGGCTAATTTTTTCTATTTTCAGTAGAGGTGAAGTCTCACTCTTAGGTTGATGTCAAACTCCTGAGATGAAGCCATCTACCTGCCTGGGCCTCCCAGAGTGAGAGGCGTGAGCCATGTCATCAAGCTGCTTTGTAATGATTTCAGAAATGATGGCATGGGTAACAGCAATGTAATTTGTGCCTATAAGAACTACCTTTGGGGAAGTCTAAATTCCTCATATGAAAATTGAGAATATTTGTATTCATAGGGAAATACAACACAGAGGGAAGATGTCCTGATGCCTGATAGGAGAAATGTCTCCTGTATGATGTAATGGATCAGAATTCTCGTTTTGCTGTTCAAAACAGCACCGATTAATGCTAATCTCACCCACACCATCCATCCTAGCCTTCTCACACAAATACTGAATATAGTTAACAACGGAAGGAAAATTATGAGGCATGAACACACGATGAACAAATCTATTACAACAACAACAAAAAAATCACAGTATCCATCACTTCAGGCCATATTTGTTCTTTTATTTTTCCTGTTAGTCTAACACCATAGTAAGTACTAAGATAAACATTTTCCTCAATTAACAAACAAAAATGTATGCAACCCTTACCAAAAGCATTTGCACATTTTAGAACACAACACTGCCACTTAAACTGCTAAAAAGCTTATATGGAAATGTACATCTAGAACAAAATCTAAAAGACTGTGCTCTTACCATGGGAAAAGAAAGCACTCAGAGAGCACTAAGTTACATCTCTGCAGTTTCCTTGAGCTTCAGAAACCCTAATGAGATGGATGTTCTCATGGTCCTGGAGACATCTAACTGGCTGTGCAACTTGTTCTGTGCCCAGGGGCATTCTTTATTGAATTTTGTTTTTAACATGGCTGCAGGAATCTCGAAATGTCAATTGCAAACCTGCCCTCGCTTTGTCATGAGCAAGATTTGAATTTTAACAGGGTCACCAGGGACCCTTGCCCAGCAGTGACAGCAATGCAATGCTTGGAGCGTGCTTTTTTAATACAAGTCTGCCTGTTTGAAAGCATAAAAGCCGCTCATAGGAGGCTCTCCTGAAGTCCAAGGTCTCAACTTGTCAGTGGGAGGCCGGCAGTATAAATTCAGCACCACGGACAGCTGATGAGGCTGCACAGAACCCTATAAAACCACCTACAGCAAACTCGGTCCTTTCTTATCACGAGCTGAGATAGGCAGTGGCCCGAGGAGGGCAATACCTTTTATCATTTTCATGGACTTCAACAGAAAGCCGAGGATAGATTTCTTTGCTGTTTGGGGAGATTTTACTATCTGAATAGCTAGATGCTGGCAATATTTATTTTCAATCTTTTTTTTTTTTCCCCCTCCTTTGTTGGATAAACTGAACTACTTACGACCACAGATCCTGGCCTTTTGGGGTATGAGTTTCTGAATTTTGACTACTAGCTCCCCGACTAACTTGAGGAGTTGTAGAAAACTCCCCAGTTTTTCTGGCTACAGTTTGAGAATGCTGGACCTTCCTTCTGATTTGAGTATGTAACTTAGCATCCCCTCAGCATCTGGCATATGCCTATAGCCTCCCACAGAGCTGGGTCAAGTGCAGTCAGCCTGTGGGATAGATAACCCTACCTTATCCATCCAAATCTCTGCTGGACTGCTGCCATATCCCTTATTAACAATGCTTAGTCCATTTCTGAATATCTAGGAGCTCCCAGCCTGGACTCTCCGATCCCTTCTTTATCTTGGCTCATGCCACTCAAACATCTCACACCCATCTCTCCAGAATCCTGGGAACAACCACACTGATGGCCCAAAGTACGTCCAAGCTCTTTATTCCCAAGGTCATTGACCTCTGGGTCATTCCCAGCTTCCCTTTCCACTTCATCATGCAACTGGAGTGGAATTTCATGATGGAAACATAATTTCCCCCAAATTATGCCTCACTGCTATTGGGCGACAAAACAGCTTAGTAAATAGCCTTACAAACTAAACTTATATTAGTCCTATCTAAATCAGCCACAATTGGTGGCACCCATTGCTCAGTACATAGGGTGCTGGCCACATACGCCGAGGCTGGAGGTTTCAAACCCAGCCCGGGCCAACTAAACAACAATGATAACTGCAACAAAACTATTCAGACGTTGTGGCAGGTGCCTGTAGTCCCAGCTACTTGGGAGACTGAAGCAAGAAAATCACTTAAGCCCAAGACTTTGAAGTTGCTATGAGCCGTAACGTCACGGCACTCTACCAAGGGTGACATAGCGAGACTCTGGCTCAAAATAAATAAATAAATCAGCCACAATTGCAGTGGCAACAAATTCATACACAGCCACATGATAGACTGAAAGAGCTTCATGCAAGATCACTTAGGAACAGAGAGCTTTTGTCTGACTCTGGAAACCTTCCTGGCTATTCTCATCCATTGTTTTAGAGTCTCATGAAAACACATGTTTTCCATCCCAGAATGGTCTAATTCCACTCATTCCTTGGCAGGTAAGCAAGAGCAAGGGCTTGTCTGATCAACAATGGAATAAATGCTCTGAGGCTGGAGTTGTGTTTGTCAGCTAACGCAGTTTGCCATGTGAGTTGAAGATCATTTTAGAAGACAATGCTGGGCTTGTTCAACCATTCCCATTATGTCACCGCTGACGTAAAATACAGACTAATGAGACAAACTCATTGGCTCTTTATTATTACATAAACACAGGCGAATGAGAAGGAATGAGTTCACTCATCTGACTTGTTTTAGTTCAGTCTGTGATTACTTGTCTTGTGTTTACTGTGTTCCTTTCTTTTCTTTCTATGTTTTATTTATTTATTTTGAGACAGAGTCTCACTATGTCACCTTCGGTAGAGTGCTGTGCCGTGGTGTCACAGCTCACAGCAACCTCTAACTCTTGGGCTGAAGCGATCCTCTTGCCTCAGCCTCCCAAGTAGCTGGGACCACAGGCACCCATCACAATGCCCGGCTATTTTGTTGTCATAGTTGTCACTGTTTTTCGGCAGGCCTGGGCTGGTTTCAAAGCCGCCAGCTCCGGTGTGTGTGGCTGGCGCCCTAGCCGCTGAGCTACAGGCACTGAGCCTACTGTGTTCCGTTCAAATGGATACCCATAAAAATTGCAGAATATTTTTGGCATCATCTGTGCTCAGAACATAAATGAACAAAGTTCTTCATAACATTTTCATGTTTCCAATATGTTTTTTTATTAGAATTCTAAATTTAATAACTTTTTAAAAATAGTTTTTTCCTTTCACTCCCACACGAATTTTAGATATAAAAAGTGATATACCCGATATACCACACGCCAACCCTGACATTTGCACAGGTGTATATTTGAAAATGTTTATGTTCAAATGTTGGTAACGAAAAAAACAGAAAGACATTTCTACCAAGTGGTTGAAATATATTTTGTATCAGCTCTTTTCATAATTAACTATAACACCAATATTATTACATTTAAAGATTTTTGGGGCGGCGCCTGTGGCTCAGTCGGTAAGGCGCCGGCCCCATATACCAAGGGTGGCGGGTTCAAACCCGGCCCCGGCTCAACTGCAACCAAAAAATAGCTGGGCGTTGTGGCGGGCGCCTGTAGTCCCAGCTACTCGGGAGGCTGAGGCAACAGAATCGCTTAAGCCCAGGAGTTGGAGGTTGCTGTGAGCTGTGTGATGCCACGGCACTCTACCGAGGGCCATAAAGTGAGACTTGTCTCTACCACAAAAAAAAAAAAAAAAATTTTATAGATTTTTATGGAAAAATAGCCTTACTATTCCCTAAAATTGCATCTGATCAACCTTTTTTCCCCTGGTATTAAATAGGAACTATTCTTTATTTTTTTCTCTCATCGGCCATTTTCCTTTTCCATAAACATTTAGCTAGTTATCCAATTGCCCAGCAAATCAATCAATAAAGGAAAATTAATATAGAACTTTGTTTTTTTTGTTTTTTTTTTTTTTTAGAACTTTGTTTTTGAAAAGACAAGCATTCAGGGCGGCACCTGTGGCTCAGTGAATAGGGCGCCAGCCCCATATGCCGAGGGTGGTGGGTTCAAACCCAGCCCTGGCCAAACTGCAACAACAAAAAAATAGCCGGGCGTTGTGGCGGGCGCCTGTAGTCCCAGCTGCTCGGGAGGCTGAGGCAAGAGAATCACATAAGCCCAAGAGCTGGAGGTTGCTGTGAGCCGTGCGACACCACGGCACTCTACCGAGGGCAGTAAAGTGAGACTCTGTCTCTACAGAAAAAAAAAAAAAAAAAAGAAAGAAAGAAAGAAAAGACAAGCATTCAGAGAAAACAACTTACCTTTTTTCCCAGATTTACTATATTTGCCTTTGCTTGGAAAGTGAAAATAGATTACACTTTTGAATCCATCCCCAAATTTGGAAACTGTAAGTAGTATTTTCCAGCCATGAACCCTTTTTAAGTCTACCATCCAAAAGACCATTACCCTGAACGCCAAACTTTAAATTTTATTAAATTTTAGCCAATTTAGAAGGCTCAGGTGAAAGACTGCATATTGGGGTCATAATTTATTTCTGGGATGTGTGTGTCCTTTTGTGGTAGTAACTTGCTTTTTCTTTCTTTGTTTTTGCCTTTCATATATTATCTTAAATTCCTCCTCCTCATGGGGGCATGCCCAAGTCACTGGATCTCAAAGAGTCCCACCACCTACACCAGTTGATATTGCTGTTTATTTCCCTCAAAGCTGTTACCCCAATCAGCAATTCTCTCCTTTATGGATTTGATCACTATCACTGTTTTATCTTGTACTCCCACAAGGTGAGTATAGATTGAACCCACGATGTCTATAACCATGATCCTTCAATATTTAATGACTGGATGCATGAATGAATGAATGATGGAATCAATGAATGAGGCTCATGGAATGTGCTCCCACGCATCTGTGTTACCATTGCTTTAAGGGGCTCTTCTACAAACGGGTGACTTTTCTCCACTGCCTTCTGAGTTGTCCTGTACTGATGGACACCCCACTATTGAACACCCCCATCGCTGCTAAATTAGTTGTAGGGAGAGATGAAGAGACAGGGCGGTTTCCGTGACCACTCACAGCCATGCTAATAATACGCTCATAGCAGTTACAGACTTCAGTGTGCCGCATGCAATCTGGTGATTCCAGACATTGACATGAAAGTCACCATTTTCTAATTACTAACAAAGCACAATATTGAGAACTTTTAAATTATGTGAAAACCACTCATGAGTGCCCCCGTAGTAATGGTTGCAGGGTAGCTTAGCAAAGTGATTCAGTGGTGTGGATGGCGTGGCAGAGGGAATCTCTGCACTCCCTGCTTCCATCATGGGCTGTGGTTTGAGGTTAAGAGTGTGTGCAGTGAAGCCTGTGAGTCTTTCATTAATCCATCACTATCATTCCTAATCTGACCAAGTCACTCAGTCCTTCTAGGCTCAGTGTCCACATTTCTGTGATGAGGAATTTAATAAAAGTCGTCTCAGGGTGCATCTTACAAGGGTATATGTGAAACTTGGTAAACGGTCTGTGAAGGTAGTGAATGATGCCCCATGATCATATCAATGTACACAGCTATGATTTAATAAAAAAAAAAAAAATTAAAAAAAAAGTTGTCTCAGGTCATGGCCCTACAGTGAAGATTAAATGAGATAAGATTTGCTGATACTGGCTCAGCGCCTATAGCTCAACTGGCTAAGGCGCCAGCCACATACACCAGAGCTGGCGGGTTCAAATCCAGCCTGAGCCCGCCAAACAACAATGACAACTACAAACAAAAAATAGCCGAGCCTTGTGGTGGACACCTATAATCCCAGCTAATTGGGAGGCTGAGGCAAGAGAATAGCTTAAGCCCAAGAATTTGAGGTTGATGTGAGCTGTGACACCACAGCACTCTACTGGGCATGATAGCTTGAGATTCTGCCTCAAAAAAAAAAGATTTGCTGATATTGCCAACTCAAATGTTATGTTGCAGGGATGGCTGTCCTAAACGTCTCATTTAACCCAGCACCTCTACAATTGCTGCCATCGTCCATTTAGCTTGCATTATTCTAAAAGTTGCTTATATCCACCTGTCCCATTTTATGTTCCTGAGTCTATCTTTTCATGTTCATTTTTCCACATGAGAACATGACCATGATGTCGTCAGCTCCAGACAGCTGTCTGCAGTGCGAGGCTCACAGTATCATAAATAAATATTCACTTTATGTCAGAAAAAATACTGTAACATACATAATCACTTGTGGCGCACCGTAAACACTAAATAAATACACGTGAACTGTTGTTTTGTTCAGGGTCCACCTTTGTTTTTTTGTTTGATTTTGTTTTTTGACAAGTAAATTTATTTCAGATTAATGTGAAGGTAGAAACATGGGTCAAAATATTTGATTTTGTTAGGAGAGTCCCTCTTGTGATTATGTCACACACACAAAAGGTGTGCCAAACACACCCCCCCATGCCCATTCAGTGAGAACACCCCAATAATCTCCCCTGCCTTGTGACTCCTCCCCCAACCTAAATTGCAATGAGTTTTTCTCCCATGCATCAGATCATCTACTGGTTTCATATTAGTATTAAGTACACTGGATAATTGCTTTTCCATTCTTGTGATACTTTCCTAAGAAGAATATGCTTCAACTCCATCCAGATTAATACAAAAGATGTGAAGTCACCATCTTTTTTATGGCTCAATAGTATTTCATGGTGTGCACATATCAGAATTTGAGTGTCTGTCTTTGGGTGACTTCCATTGCTCGGGGGAAGGGAAATTTATAATTTATAATTATATATAAATTTATAATTCCTCAGGACTTCCTAATTTCTTACTGCAATCCTCTGAGGTCTCTTTTCTAGATTTCCCAGAGTTGTGTGACCACTCTGGTCACACAGGTTAAGATTTCAAACATGGGCTCAGCACCTGTGGCTCAAGCGGCTAAGGTGCCAGCCACATACACCTGAGCTGGCGGGTTTGAATCCAGCCCAGGCCCACCAAACAACAGTGACAGCTGCAACCAAAAAATAGCCAGGCATTGTGGTGGGTGCCTGTATTCCCAGCTACTTGGGAGGTGGAGGCAGGAGAATCTCTTGAGCCCAAGAGCTGGAGGTTGCTGTGAGCTGTGATGCCACAGCTCTCTACCCAGGGGGACAGCTTGAGGCTCTGTCTCAAAAAAATAAAGAATTCAAACATGATTTGTGTGACTCTGGTGGGCTCTATCCCCTCTGTGAAAATATGAAAATGATTTCTGCTTCCTGCCATCTTTTTTTTTTTTACTCAGACTTGGGTGGGTTTATGAAAAAAAAAAAAAAAAACACTATATACCCTGTCTTTGTGAAGTCACTCGTAGTGAGAATTAGACGGAGCCTGTCAGGCTGGGGCAAACAGGCCACAACTGGTCTGGTCCATTTACACTCTGCCTGACCTTCACCCCCTGTCTGCTTACTGTTTTGTAAATTTCACTACCACCCTAAAGATGACTATCTTGAGTAGCTTAGGTAGATTAATTTAAAAGATTCACTTTTAAGTTAAAATGTTATTCATTGTTTAGTCATGAGTTCTAACAATTATTATTTAAAATAAGGGTTAACATGGTCTTCACTTTAAGCTCAAACATGTAAAACTGTAATGTTAAAAATGGAAGAACAGAACGCTCTTAGAGAAACTACACTCACTGTTCACCAAAATCCTGGCCTTCTGACAAAGTTCGGTAGACCTATCCCCGTCTCTATATATTGGCTGACAATGACAGGCAGCTGGACCCTCTTTGGGTGGTCACATTGTGGGGAGCTTACAATTTAGGAGAGAAAATGATATGAAGGTATAACACAAATATTAAAAGCTCTATGAAAATTGAGCTATATTGATAGTTTTAGGCTGGGCATGGTGGCTCCCGTCTATAATCCTACTACTCTGGGAAGCTGAGGTGTGAAGACTCCTTGAGCTCAGGAGTTTGAGACCAGCCTGATCAAATTTTTCCTAAAAATAGAAAAAGTAGCTGTGTGTCCTGGAGGGAACCTATAGTCCCAGCTACTTGGGAGGCTGCAGTGGGAGGATCATTTGAGCCCTAGAGTTTAAGGTTGCTGTGAGCTATGATGATGTTATGGCACTTCTAGCCTGGGTGACAGAGTGAGAGAGAGGAAGGAAGGAAGGAAGGAAGGAGTGAAGGAAGGAAGGAAGGAAGGAAGGAAATAAGGAAGGAAGGCAGGAAGGAAGGAAAGAAGGAAGGGAGGGATAAAGAAAAAGAAAAAATGGCAGTTTTGGGTCTAGGAACATGGCCACCGTACACAGTTCAATTTTATATATACCAAAAAGAAATTCTTACTGAGTTCCAAGTGAGTAGTCCTGACATTCAGAATCCAAGGCAGGGATTTCTTATCTTTTCTGGGTCACAGACTTTTTCAGGAGACACTCCTCTCAAAAGAAAATCCATTTTCACCTACTCACAAAAGTGCCATAAAGGTTGGGGGTTCTGGGCCCCCATGGGGATCCATGGCTGTCAGTTGAACAACAATCTAGCTCCAAGGATAAAGAATTAGTTGAAGAGTCAGAGGAACGGCCAGAAGAGCTGGACTTTCACTTTTATTATTACTACTTACTATTGCCTCTCTGCCCCCTTCCTACTATCAGAGTGTTTATAAAAATGGGCATAGGTTTTGCTGAAGGAAACCTCATGGACTGTTTCCCCTAAGCCACATGGTCTTTCAGGGGTAAAGTCTGAACATTATCAAGGTGGCAGAAGTTGCCCAATATGGTTATGCATGAGAAGATGTCTCTGTATTAAGTGCACATGTCCTCAAAGTTTTAGGTCTGTGTGGAAATTCAGAATATGAAGGCAAGTAGCATACTCCACAAGGAAAAGAGCATCCCTGTCAGGGGAGGTGTGGTCCGACCCCAGAGGTCTTGTATGCTGCGGTTTGCAGGGGACCATACCTCCTCAGCAGAGAAAACATATTCCCTCCATCCTTACCGCCATTTTCTTCCCATGCTCAGAAAACTCAGACATGGAGTCTAATGGCAGGTATTTTGGACATGAGTGAACTAATGTCTTCATTAAAACCTTGTCTTTTACCCTTTTATCTTCCACCATGTGATGTTGCAAGAAGTTCCTCACCAGAAGAGAGTGCTATGTTCTTGGATTTCACAGCCTCTAGAACCGTGAGATAGATTTCTGTTCTTTGTAAACGGTCCAGCCTCGGGTATTCTGTTCTAACAGCACAAAACTGGCTAAGATAGGTTACAAACCATCACTGAGGTTCTGGCTAATTCTGGAACCCACATGCTGATGATGAAGTCAATACAAGTAGTGGTTTCATTGACCCCAGGATAGCCATGGGACCAAAACAATGGATATTTGGTTAGACACCAGGCTGAGCAACCATAAGGTGAGTTCTGCAGAAACAGAGGAAGGAATCAAGGGTGTTAATGAGAAAGTACAAGCCAGATCTTGCTGCCCAGGCCAGACATTTGGTGGCTGGAAGGAGAGGCCATACAAAGCTTGACGTAAACTCCATCTAAGTGGGAAGGAAGAAGAGGATATTCTAGTTGGGATCATGATATCCAAGTTTTAAGAATTCATAGTAGAGGGCGGTGTCTGTGGCTCAATGGATAGGATGCCAGCCCCATATACCGAGGGTGGCAGGTTCAAACCTGGCCCTGGCCAAACTGCAACAAAAAAAATAGATGGGCGTTATGGCAGGCACCTGTAGCCCCAGCTACTTGGAGACTGAGGCAAGAGAATCGCCTAAGCCCAGGAGTTGTAGGTTGCTGTGAGCTGTGTGACGCTACAACACTCTACCGAGGGCGATAAAATAAGACTCTGTCTCTACAAAAAAAAAAAAAAAAAAAAGAACTCATGGTAGATTATGGACTTCAGTGTAAATATAGACATCAGGGCGTTAATGACAGCTCCACTTTGCTGTCCTGTAAAGGGTCAGACGTGAGATAAAACGGCAACAGAATGAGGACTATGAGGTGGTTGTTGAAAGAAGTCAAAGTCTACAGTAATAGAGATCAAGAACCCCGCATGCCACAGTTCTTTCTAGATCCTTCCGATCAACAACAGTTTCACTGATGTAAGACCAACTCTTCACTACCCATATTAAAAGGTGCATTCTCTTTAATATTTTTGTTGCATGCGGGGCGGAGGAAGTGCTTTTGCTTGGAATACTCATGTGCGAGGTAGGTTTTTGGTATTTAGGAGTATTTGGGGTTACCCTAACATGAACTCCTGTGATAGTCCATGTCTGGACAGAACCTGTGCTTATTATGCAGGCTTGGGTAATGTGTTCTGATGTGTTTTCAGTAACCTTTCTGAGGGTTTCACTTGTCTGGTGCCTGAATATACCACTGGTGATGATGGTGCAATCAAACCAGTGTCTTCAAAAAACCATTTACACCAATTATGGTGCCCTTTGGGAAATGGTTGATACCTTAGCATCATTTTTCTTTAAGGGGTTAGTCATACAGAGGGCAGGATTGAGGAGTAGTTCACATCTTTTGTCTATTTTATAGAGATGTCGTGAACATCTAGTCAAAAAAATGCTAAAATAACCCAATTATTGTTTTTGTTATTATACTCATTACGAATACTTTTTAGAGGGTGAGTTATGATTCCATGAAGCTCATTCTTGAACCTGAATGATATCAGAATTACTCCCAGTGAACAGATGTCCATCAGGTCCCCATCTTTGGAAGAAAGCAGTTGAAATACAAGTTAAAGGTTGTTTTGGGTGAGGGGAGGTGAGGAACGCTATGTGAAGAAAGCACACATTTTCATGTTCCATGGCTGCCTTCAGTCTATGGAATTTAATTGTCGAGAGCCAAGAAGTTGTACGTGATGTAGTGTATTTCTTATTTCTGTGTGTGGGGCTTCTCCCAAGCCAACAAAAGCAAGTCAAATTTCCCCTCTGACTCAATTTCCCTGTAACCATGATCACAGCGGAACTCCCAGAAACCTTCAAGATTCCTCGCCCAAATCTCAAAATTGGCCTAAAGGGCATAATCCTTCAAACAACACATGGGTCTTTCTCCCAGATCTTAAGGAGTTGATCTTATTTAATTGTGTGTTTTTCTTTCACCTTACAAAGGTTGACCAAAGTGGTTTGTGAAGTTGTTTGATCAATATCTAAGTCCACATGCTAATTTATGTTATGTTTCTCCAGCATATTAAAACCACTGTTTCTCATAAGTTCTTTCACACACCCCGGAGATGTATATAAACTTCATGACGATTGATTTCTAACATTATTCAAACTTATTATGAAAACTTTACAAGATGTGTCAGTATAGGAACAGTTACAATTTTTATTTTCTCTGCCAATTCTTACATCCTCCCTAAGGCACAGTACCACATTCCTTTTAGAGGTGATAAAAACTGCTAATGATTTGTTTATTTTTGGACTTTTTTCCCTCTTTATTTCCTTATCATTTGTATCAATCATTTCTAAACATTTCTCTTTTTTTTTGAGACAAGAGTCTCACTTTGTGGCCCTGGGTAGAGTGCTGTAGCATCACAGCTCACAGCAATCTCAATCTCTTGGGCCCAAGCAATTCTCTTGCCTCAGTCTCCCAAGTAGCTGGGACTTGTAGGCACCTGCCAGAACACCCAGCTATATTTCTGTTGCAGTTGTCATTGTTGTTTACCAGGCCCAGGCCAGCCTTGGTGTATGTGGCCTACCCAGTGATCTACAGGTACCACCCGAAACATTTATCTATGAGCTGCTTTAATACTTTTTTATTTTTTTATTGCTGGGGATTCATTGAGGGTACAATCAACCAGATTACACTGATTGCAAGCTTTAAAACTTTTGAGAGAGACCTTTATAGGTTATCCTCCTTTTTAAATTTTTAGATGTCATTTAATTTCACACTTTTATTCTCAATTTGCTGTTGTCATCTTCAACAATTTTCATATGCGGCGAGTAGCATTTCCCTGCTTACCAATGCACGGTGGGGCAGGCATTTTGCACAGGCAAAATTCTGCAAATCCATTAGAGGGGGAAAGGTGGGGAAATGGTACCCTTTGGAAATGGGCCAAAAAAACCTCAACGAAAGCAGTTTCATTTTCTGTGTGACATTTGTCAAGCTGCACACATGGAACATTTCAAATTGCATATCTGACCTTTTTAACAATAGCGGGGGGAAAATATGCCAAGAGAAAATGCTAAGCTGTTCATTTTTCTTTCTTAAGTCTCTGTAGAAACCGTGTTTGACTGGCGATGGGTAGAGACGATGATAAGACTGTCAAGAATGTGCCTGAAAGGAACCATCAATATGTGAGCGGTTTTCCCTTCAGGAAAACATTATCAGGCAGACGGATGGCAATGAGCTGAGGAGTTTGCTCTACTGGGCATTTACTCAGCAAGGGCACTGGATTATACCACCTCACTCGGTCTACGACAAAGTGGGAATCAACTCTTAAGAAGGTCTCATGGTATTATGTCATATAAACCAAGCAAATCCCCCTATCACCATTTTAACAACAGTTTTATTTTACCCTATGAGGCTACTAAAGGGGGGTTTGTGTAAGTCTTTTATCAGTGATGCTTATGGATTAAAAGAGGAATGAAAACATAAATAAAATTCAACCTTCTCCATCAAAGCATCCCCCACGGACTTTCTTCTCTTTAGCTCTTGAACCAAAGTGGTGATGGATGTTAACTTTTGAACATTTTTAATGATAGTCTATGTTAAAAACAACACATCATGACAACTCCTTATGAATAATTATTTTAAATGCATGAGCATATATCTCTTCACAAATTTAAAGGACAGGCGGATTCACGACATACAACAAATGAAATAAATAAGTATGGTCATTTAAAATTGGTACTACTAAAAGAAAAACATTTCAATTTTGAAATGGCTGGGGATGGCCAGGCATGGTGGCTCATGCCTGTAATGCCAGCACTCTGGGAGGCCAAGGCAGGCAAATTGCTTGAACTCAGGAGTTCAAGACCAGCCTGAGCAAGAGTGAGACTCCATCTCTCCTAAAACTAGAGAAATTAGCAGGGCAGGAGGATCACTTCCAGCTAAGAGACTGAGGTTGCTGTGAGCTATGATAGCACAGCACTCTACCCAGGTTGATAGAGTGAGACTCTGTCAATAAATAAATAAATAAACAAATCAATCAATCAATTTTTTTAAAAAAAGCTAAGACTGAAAATTTGATAAATTTGAAATTGATTTCATCACAAATATTTGAAGTATTACCAAGCTTCCTTTAATCACGTGAACACCATTTTTTCCCCCCAGAACAACAGCTTCATGGTTATATACACTTCGTATTAAAATAATTTAACTATTTCCTCAAATCCTGAAAAAATAAAATAGCATGAATATGTATAAGAATTGAAAGGTGAATATTCGTCTAAAATTAGGAAAACACCTGTTAAAAATTTCTTAAGGGATCATGAAAAGCAAATCATGACAATCTTTTTTTTTTTTTTAATAAAAATTACTTATTTGATATTTCTTTTTCTTTTATTTCTTTAGAAGTTCAGTTTGGGAAGCTACACCATCAATGGGGACATGAAGGTTTTGCTTTGTGATAAACTGGCCATGAAAAATTAACTCTCCTGATAATTATGACAATTATTGCAACGCTAAGAATTGCAGTGCCTTTAGTCCCAGCTACTTGGGAGGCTGAGGCAAGAGAATCGCTTAAGCCCAAGAGTTTGAAGTTGCCGTGAGCTGTGATGCCACAGCACCCTACCGAGGGCGACATAATGAGAGTCTGAGAAAGAAAGAAAAGAGAGAGAGAGAGGAAAAAAGTAAATCATTCTCTTGATAATTGACAGGCAAGTGCTGCATAAATTGTTTCTTGTTTCATAATAATAAATCAAGTTAAAAATTCTTCTCCATTTACACACCCCCAAAAAGCTGATGATAAATAATGTCACAAAATTAAAGCCTATTGCACCTAACGTCTCTGCTCCTTCAAACAAATGAGAACATTAATTATCTGATACTATCTCCCAATGGGCTGTACCATTCGCTTTAGACCTAAAGGGCTGCACCAGCCTTGTTTTTTCTCACTCCCCAGGGGAAAGAAATGGTCCCTCCTGTACGTGGCCTGAAGGACGTTACCGTCTCTTACCCACATCCACCTTCCCTGCTCAGGGAGAGGGCCCCACCTCTGAGTATCACAGCCACCCACTTGCCACGACCTCTGCCTTTCTCTTGTCAAAGCATGATAAGCGCCCTCCTTTTTGTCCACTCAAGTAACCTTTCTTTCTTTTGAATTCTTTTTCCCCTTGTCCACCAAAATAGGACTCATCCATCACCCCTGGGCAGACAGCTTACAGCCTCTCGTAACAGTCCAGGAAGCTCTTACTATAGGCACCCGTCTTGGCATTTAGGCGGCAACAGTTAAGGGTGGGCACGGGGGCTCCCACCTGTAATCCTAGTGCACTGTGAGGCACAGGCAGGAAGATCCCTGGAGCTCAGGAGTTAGAAACCAGCCTGAGCAAGATCGAGACCCTACCCTTACTAAAAACTGAAAAAATGAGCAAGAGACGATGGCATGGCCCAGCAGCTGCTGGTACCCAGGAGGCTGAGGGAGGAGGATTACTTGAACCAGGAGTTGAGGTTGCCATGAGCTACGCTGAGGTCATAGCATGCTAGCCTGGGAAACAGTGAGACTCCGTCTCAAATAATAAAATAAAATAGGAAGGCATATGGGTCCGTGCTGTAGTCCCAGCACTCTGGGAGGTTGAGGCAAGTGGATTGCTTGAGCTCAGGAGTTTGAGACCAGCCTGAGCAACAGCAAGACCTCATCTCTACTAAAAATAGAAAAACTAGCCAGGCGTCTATCCTAGCAGGTACCTTTAGTCTCAACTACTCAGGAGCCTGAGGCAAGGGGATCGCTTGAGCTCAAGAGTTTTTGTTTGTTGGTTCGTTTGTTTTGAGATAGAGCCTCAAGCTGCTGCCCTGGGTAGAGTGCAGTGGCATCACAGCTCACAGCAACCTCCAACTCCTGGGCTTAAGTGATTCTCTTGCCTCAGCCTCCCAAGTAGCTGGGATTACAGGCACCTGCCAAAATGCCTGGCTATTTTGAGGTTGTCATTGTCATTATTATTTGGCAGGCCCAGGGTGGATTCGAATCCACCAGCTCAGGTGTATGTGGCTGGTATCTTAGCCACTTGAGCTACAGGTGCCAAGCTTCAGCCCAAAAGTTTGAGGATGCTGTGAGCTATGATGCCACAGCTCTCTACCCAGGGCAGCAGAACGAGACTCTACTCCTAAATAAATAAATACACAAATAAAACAACACTTAGGTGGCATCACACACTGTCAACCTCAGGACTGCCTTGATCTGTCTTACCACCAAATTCCCTGCCCTGCCTGGTTTCAGGTACCTGGAAACAGTTGCATAAACATGCTGGCTTTGTTTCCACAAAAAGACCGTATGTGGGGCGATGCCTGTGGCTCAGTGAGTAGGGCGCCAGCCCCATATGCCGAGGGTGGCGGGTTCAAACCCAGCCCCGGCCAAACTGCAACCAAAAAATAGCCGGGCGTTGTGGCGGGTGCCTGGAGTCCCAGCTGCTCGGGAGGCTGAGGCAAGAGAATCGCGTAAGCCCAAGAGTTAGAGGTTGCTGTGAGCCGTGTGACGCCACGGCACTCTACCCGAGGGCGGTACAGTGAGACTCTGTCTCTACAAAAAAAAAAGACCGTATGTGGAATTACATGAAAAATGAAACCGTGGAACCATCCTGCATCTGGGATGAAGATGTTTTGCCGAGGTTAGGCACAGAAGTCAATAAGCTGTTTCCTCCAGGATTAAAAGGAGGGGGTTGCTCTTTGCTGCCATGGTCACTGTGTGACAAGGCTCACTTCAAGAGGCACTGGGGTCCACCCCAGAAGGAAGATGGATGTAACCCAGGGCAACCCCACGCACACACCACAGGGCGTTAGAGCTGCAGAGGGATGGCCGTGTGGCTCCATCAGTTCATGGACTGCTTTCCTCTCCAGGAAGATTTTAGTCTGCCTCAACCCTCCAATTTCCAGTTTTACAATTTCAAAGCTTGCCTTGCTTATCTTTGTTGTATCCTCAAAGACACAGCAGCGCCCAAGCAAAATTTGCGCTACCTAAACCACACACATTTTGGTGACACATTTTATAACTGCCTCTTGCCTAAGGTGACCTTCCTAAAATGTTATATTTCACACTATAACTTTAATAAGTTATATACTTGTTATATATCTATTGGTTACTGTTGGGATTAGTATCATACTTAAGTTATTATTTGAGTAATATTTTGCACTCTGAGCGTAACCCATCTTAAAGGAAATAGAAATGGATTTTTTTTTTTTTTTTTTGAGACAGAGTCTCAAGCATACAAGTCATCCTGATAGAGCGCTGTGGCATCACAGCTCACAGCAATCTCAAACTCTTGGGCTTAAGTGGTTCTCTTGCCTCAGCCTCCCAAGTAGCTGGGACTAGAAGTACCCAATGCCTGGCTATTTTTTTCTTTTCATTTCTTTTTTTTTTTTTTTGGTTGTTGCAGTTGTCATTGTTGTTTTAGCTGGCCCGGGCTGAGTTCTAACCCACCAGCTTCAGTGTATGTGGTCGGTGCCCCACCCAGTGAGCTACGGGCGCCGCTTAGAAATGGATACTTTATGGGCAGCGCCTGTGGCTCAGTGAGTAGGACGCCGGCCCCATATGCCAAGGGTGGCGGGTTCAAACCCAGCCCCGGCCAAACTGCAACAACAACAAAAAAAATAGCCGGGCATTGTGGCGGGCGCCTGTAGCCCCAGCTGCTCGGGAGGCTGAGGCAAGAGAATCACGTAAGCCCAAGAGTTGGAGGTTGCTGTGAGCCGTGTGATGCCACGGCACTCTACCCGAGGGCAGTACAGTAAGACTCTGTCTCCACACACACACACACAAAAAAAAAAGAAATGGATACTTTATAATCATGACATTATAACCAAGTTATCAAGGTTCCTAAGTCATTAATGATCTTCTAATTTTCTTCCCAAATACACATCACTCACATTAATCTCAATTATATAACATTTATATATTATACATATATGCAACTGTTTATCACATAGACTTCAACTATTTTTGATGTTATTATATTTAATTATTATTTAAGTAATATTTTGCATCAAGCATTATTCTCAGAGGACACTCCTGTGAGGGAAATAGCATTCAAAGCCAGATAGCAATGAGGGGCCCACACAGCAAAAGACAGTGTTCTTTATAATTTCGGTTCAGATGGAAATTGAGGAAAAGAAATAAAACTCTTAGGTGAACCTCTACAGGGACTAAAAAATGCTCCAAGCCGAGTGCGGTGGCTCACACATGTAATCCCAGCACTCTGGGAAGCTGAGGCATGTGGATTGCTGGAGCTCAAGAGTTCCAGACCAGCCTGAACAAGAGTGAGACCCTGTTTCTACTGAAAATAGAAAAACTAGCCGGGCACTGTGGCAGGTGCCTATAGTCCCAGCTACTTGGGAGGCTGAGGCAGGAGGGTCATTTGGGCTTAAGAATTTGAGGTTGCTGTGAGCTACAATGCTGCAGCACTTTACCCAGAGCAACCAAGTGACACTCTGTTTCAAGAATATAAATAAATAAAAATAAAAAATAAAGTGGGCAGCACCTGTGGCTCAAAGGAGTAGGGCGCCGGCCCCATATGCCGGAGGTGGTGGGTTCAAACGCAGCCCCGGCCCAAAACTGCCAAAAAAAAAAAAAAAAACAAAACTAAAACTAAAATAAAAATAAAATTAAAAAATAAAGAATGTTTCGGGCGGCGCCTGTGGCTCAGTCGGTAAGGCGCCGGCCCCATATACCGAGGGTAGCGGGTTCAAACCCGGCCCCTGCCAAACTGCAACCAAAAAATAGCCGGGCGTTGTGGCGGGCGCCTGTAGTCCCAGCTACTCGGGAGGCTGAGGCAAGAGAATCGCTTAAGCCCAGGAGTTGGAGGTTGCTGTGAGCTGTGTGAGGCCACGGCACTCTACTGAGGGCCATAAAGTGAGACTCTGTCTCTACAAAAAAAAAAATTAAAATAAGTAAAGAATGTTTCAGTGCTTTGCATCTTAAGTGACTGCACTATGTAGAAAATGCACAGAATACTTAGTGGAGAGAGTTTGTCTGGCTTTCCATTCCCTGTCTCTGTGCCCAAGGCAGTCCGTAACACTGTTTTCATTTCTTTCCCCTACATCTCTCTGGTTGGTTCATCCCACTTTTGTTCACTTGGGCGACTTTTGTCCAGGCTGCCAGCATCTCTCTATTAGACACAAGTGACCTCGTAATCACGTGCCCGTCCCACTCTGCTGAGCACACTGCACACAGGGTAATTGCTAGAAATCACCAGACTGTCTTTGTACCTGCTTAAAGGTCTCCAGCAGGGACCTGGAGCATCCGGGGATTGTCTAACTCTCTCCATCCTCATCCCAGGCTCATCTGCTTTTTCTTGTTTCTGCAGAAGCAAATGGCGCTGGTACCTGATGGTCTTTCTAGCACAACACCATTCTCGTCTCCCCAGCTGGGTACCACCTACCCACCCCCGCCATCCTGGGTCCAGGACGAGTCGCCATCCTTGTACACAATCACACCCCTCTTGATGCTTTGCCTTAATGCTGTCAATCACAGTTTGCACTTCTATATTCCTCTGGCTCTTTATTGGATGAGTGTGCTTTCCTGTACTTACACTGGAAGTGCTTTGAGGTTAAAGATTTAGCACCTGTGTCTTTACCATTCTTTCCCAGAGCCTCACAACAAAGTAATCAACGTGTGTTAAATGGGCTAGTGGAATAAAACACAACTCTGGAAGGAAAACAAAACTTAAAGCATGGTTTCCTCTGCTTTCACACCAAAATAAAAAGAATCATCAATCCAGAAGCTGTCTGGGGACTGCCCCTCTGCGAATGTTTGGAGATTTCTTTCTCCCCAAGAGCAAGCAAGCCTCCTTTCTGTCTTCCTCGTGGGTCCTGACACTATCCACCTAATGTGAAACAGGAGGCTGGGGGTGGAGCTGAAAGTTCTAACCCCAGAATCCTGCCTGGGTTTTTCTGGTGATCAGAATCAGCCACAAACTCTCAAGCAATCACTAGCATACAAAAAGACAGCTTTGCAGATTCCACGGATTTTAGGATTTGTGTGCCAGGAGATAGGGACCAGGACCAAACAGACATTTCACAATACCACAGACACCAATGTAATAAAAGCAAAATTTCAATACATTAAATTAGTACCTAAGGTAATCATTAGTGAGTTACTTAAAACAATTACAAATTTGGCAACAATTTAATAACCAACCATCTGATGTATTTTTACATGATGACAAGAAAATGGTAAACACATCACTAAAGTAAATTTCTGTAACGATCCTATATAACCTAATGTGTTATATCAGTAGATTATAACGATCGTTATAGGCAACATTCAATAAATATATGTAAAGATGAGTAGATACTACTGCCCATTAAACTATGTAAACAAAATTGAACAAATATCCAACCTCTATTTTTTAAATTTTATTTTTTATTTTTATTTATTTATATATTTTTTTGAGATAGAGTCTCACTCTGTAGCCCTGAGTGGAGTGCTGTGGTGTCCTAGCTCACAGAAACCTCAAAGTCTTGGGCTAGAGAGATCCTCCTGCCTCAGCCTCCCGAGTAGCTGGGACTACAGGCATCTGTCACAATGCCTGGCAAGTTTAGTTATTTATTTTATTTTTTTCTTTTCTCCTTCCTTCCCTCTTTTCTTTCTTTCTTTTTTTAGTAGAGATGGGGGTCTCACTCTTGCACAGGCTGGTCTTGAACTCCTGAGCTCAAGAGATCCACCTGCCTCAGCCACCCAGAGTGCTGGGATTATAGGCATGAGCCAACATGCCCAGCCTAACATCTATATTTTGAACATCTAAACTCTATATTTTGATATTCTTCTCCGCATCTTTCAGTTTTTCTCTTTGGTAGTTTTGTGCACGGCAACATTGCTTGCATATAAAGAAGAATGTTTTAGTACCGCTTCAAGCCTGAATAATTATCATGAACTAATTCCAACACCTAGAACTTTGTCAAGAACACAGTTATCTGTTCAATAAATAATCACGAAATTAAAAGGCAGAGCATTGTGGGATACAGCTATCTAAACTGAAAGCACCCACCCGTGGTCAAGGATGAATTTTAAGGGGCTGCAAGTAGGATGCAATTAATTTCAGCTTTTCTTCCTCACAACAGAAGGAAGAGTGGAAGCGGGATGGATTCAGACTCGGACAAGCAGTGAGCAAAGCCCACTGAGCCACCAGCAACTGCATTCAACTGAGAAGATACTTAATCACCCAGCACCTTAATTTCCAATTCTGCAAAATGAGAAAAATGACTCAGACTGCATTTATGAGTGTTAGGAACCACGTGCTTGGAAATGTATGGACCGAGTTCAGGAGAGTTCTGAGAACTCTTACCCTGGGCTGATAATATAAACACAAGTCCTATTCCCCACGCCCTGAGCTGAGCTGATGTAAGGTCACTTCTACTGGAGGATGACAAATAGGCAAATACTCTACTAACCTAATTTTAGTTTTCACTTTTGTAAGTATTTCTTAATCTCAAGGTTAAGCTACACTTTTAGCATTTGATCTTACCCTATTTTTCCAGTATTCGTCTATAAATGAATTAACAGTAGAACCTCTGTACGTTGAGCACTCAAGGGACTGTAACAAATGGGTCCTCATACAGAGGTGGTCAACTTAAGGAACTAGGCTTAGTGTACTGATGTGTACATGTGGTGCATGAAAATTAGGTCAACTTATGGAAGTGGTCTTTATTCGTAAGCAATAATCTTTGGCGAGTATATGGCATATATATCATGAAGTTCTCAATACCTCTGGGCAGAGAGACCCGTATAAGTGAAACAGAAAGACCTATATTCATGATTCATTGATTATTTTCCTCGGACCTCCAGATCAGACTTTCTCAAACCTGGCATTGTTGATACTTTGGGTGAGATAATCCTTTATCAGGATAGGCTATCCTGAGTGTTGAAAGCTGTCTCCATCAGTTCCAGAACCTATATCTTAGAGACACCGCCAGCAAATCCCAGTCATGCCCCCCAAAACTGTCCCCAGGCATTTCCAGATGTCCCCTGGGTCAACATGACCCGTGATGCAGAAACACTGCCCTAGAGTATGAATTACATGAATTGAGAAGCTACATCTCGTTTGCTCAACGTTCTGTTCTCAGAGGCCAGTGCCATAAAGCACATGTGGGGCAATGCTCAATGTTCACTTTGGTGCAGAAATGAATAAAACAGCAATAACTATAGGTTCATGTCAGGGCTGATGACCGCTGGCAGATCACTCTGGAATTTCCAGTTCAGATAAGCAAGCCTTTCTTATTTCTGTATCAATTTCTACCAAACTTTGAGCACCAAAATGTCTCTAAAGACTATGCAACAAACACGAAGAAGCTTTCCTCATCTCTTCCTCAATGTTCTGTTGTATCAACATCACTTGACTTTTCTGTGGATGCCAGTTGGTATCGGATCTCTCTTTTGAACGGCAGAAACCAAGTTTTTATTTGTTTGTTTTCTCTATCTATGCGTGGGCATCAAACTTTCCAAGCTGAATTGGGCTAAAAAAAAAATAAAACCCTGCTACCCACTATGACTCCATACAGAACTAGTTACATAATAATGTCCGGTACAAGTTAAAAATTTGCAAAGCTGAACAACTGAATTGTATACATACATTAATCTGTACTTTATTTGAATGAGGTGAAGGAAGCTGGAAAAAATTATCAGATGGTAATGTGGGGATGTCGAATTTGAATTAACAGGCTTGTCTTTGCGTACTTGTTTAGGAACAGATCCCGAGTTATCAGTGACCTTCAGCTTGTTTTCGTCTAGTAAGCCAGGTGACAATGCCTCATATCAGTTGCTGTCTAAACATGTGAAAATGCCAGTGAATGATGGTGCCTGGAAAGTGTGTATTCCAGTTTCATGAGAAGCAAAGTCTCTGTCTTCACTCAAAATCAAGAGACCTCCCTGGGTAGGGCTGAGTGTTGGAAAATACAGGGTACTAGATAGAGGCTGGTGAAGTTCAGTGCAGGGACATTTATCTGTAGCCAGGAGTGTGTGGCAAAAGAATCTTCACCGGTCTTAAGGGGTGGGACTTTGACTAAGAAAGGGGGGAGGGTGATCTGGGTAGATAGACAAAAGCTATACCACAGAAGTGACAACATTATGATCCATTTATTCACTCATGCTATCCACATATATTTCTTTAGGTACTTAATAGGGACTAAACTATGCAACTCTAGTATTCAAGAAGAGAAAGCCCCTCACCCATGCAATCTATATTCTTCAGACGGTAAATCCATTGCAATAAATGTGGCTCTCTGAGGCAAGCTGAAGGACCTCGCCTCATCCTCATCACTATCATTACCACAAATGTCATTGTTATACTTGAGACACACTCTACTTAAAGCAGTGATTGCAAATTCCCTAGCCATCTATGAACCAGGAGGTGAGTCCCCACCACTCACAGCATCTGCCACACCAGGATCTTGAACCTCCAGCCTCCATGTGTGTGTCTGTGTGAATACAGTGTTGCTCAGTGAATTACAGGAGTCTTGGGAGGTAGGAAAATCATCTTGTTCAAGAGAAGTACTTGAAAGCCAAATAAACATACTAGTAAATAAACAAACATAAAACAAAGAAAAGGAAAACAAAACTTCTAAGCTGTAAGGATTAAGTGCTTATCAGGATGTTCTCACATACGACATGTCAGAATTACAATCTTTTTTTTTTAATTTATGTCAGATTAATATGAGGGTACAAATGATTCTTTCCATCTGATTCTTTTTTTTTTTTTTTTTTATAGAGACAGAGTCTCACTTTATGGCCCTCGGTAGAGTGCCGTGGCCTCACACAGCTCACAGCAACCTCCAACTCCTGGGCTTAAGCGATTCTCTTGCCTCAGCCTCCCGAGTAGCTGGGACTACAGGCGCCCGCCACAACGCCCGGCTATTTTTTGGTTGCAGTTTGGCCGGGGCCTGGTTTGAACCCGCCACCCTCAGTATATGGGGCCGGCACCTTACCGACTGAGCCACAGGCGCCGCCCTCCATCTGATTCTTATATATTGCATGACATATTTTGTTAATTATTTCCAATGTCTTCATTGGGTTTTAAAATAAGATTGTAAGTGCCCATCGACACGTTACCTTATTTTAAAACCCAATGAAGACATTGGAAATAATTAACAAGATATACCACACACAGTTTAAGAATTGAATGGAAAGATAGATGGACAGAGCAAGCTGTGATCGGAATGTGTGTGTCCCCTCAAAATTGGTATGTTGAAATCTTCACCCCCAAGGTGATGGTGTGAGGAGGAAGGGCTTTGGAGAAGCAATGAGGCCACAAGTGTGGAGCCTCAGGGATGGGATCAGTGTCTTTATAAAAGGGACCCCAGAGAGCTCCCTGGCCCCTCCCACCATGTGAGGACTCCGTAAGAAGGCACCATCTATGCACCAGGAGCTGAGTCTCCACCACTCACAGCATCTGCCATGCTGGGATCTTCAACCTCCAGAGCTGTGGGCAATAAATGCCTGGGGTTTATAAGCCTCAGTGTCCTTACAAAAGGGACCCCAGAGAGCTCCCTGGTCCCTCCCACCATGTGAGGACTCCGTGAGAAGGCGCCATCTATGTACCAGGAGCTGAGTCCCCACCACTCACAGCACCTGCCACACCGGGATCTTTAACCCCCACCCTCCACGTATGTGTCTGTGTATATACAGCGTGCTCAGTGACATGACCAAACCTATAACTAACTGGTCATCCCAGTTAAAGACATAGCTAGATATGGACAGATGTGGGGGTCTGATATGCTGCACAAGTAAACTGCAGAAATGAGTAAGGATGAAAAACAGGAGCAGCCCTCCCCGTGTACAAAGCTTGTGATGCGGGTGTGCGGGCGGTATCCTCAGGCTGATACATATTACACAGTTTCTCACATTAAACACTTATTTGGAAAACAGAGAGTAGATATTAACTGAGGTGACGTTTACTATTTACTGACTTTGGTGGCACATGTGAACTGTTTATTAATACAAACAGGAGGGAAATAGAAATAGGTGGCAAAGCTCTATTGGTCACCCACTTTTCCAGACTGGAGAAAGTCACTCATCTGCCTTTTGTGTTTTTCTCTCTAGTTTCCACACCGGAGGGAAGGTTGCTGCAGATTCTAACTTCTCCTGTCCCTTTTTAGGGGCTGACAAACCCAACTTAGGGTAACTAGGAGGTATGACCAAATAGGGCAAAAGCCCACATCGCAAAATCCCAAAACCAGAGATGTTGGCGTGGATGTGGAGAAAAAGGCACACTTCTACACTGCTGGTGGGAATGCAAGCTAATACGTTCCTTTTGGAAAGAAGTTTGGAGGACACTCAGGGAACTAAAAATAGACCTGCCGCTTGATCCTGCAATTTCTGTACTAGGTATATATCCAGAAGCCTAAAAATCACTTTACAACAAAGATATTTGCACCAGAATGCTTATTGCAGCCCAAGTGCCCATGGACCCATGAATGGATTAACAAATTGTGGTATATGTACACCATGAAATATTGGGCAGCCTTAAGAAAGATGGAGATTTTACCTCTTTTGTGTTTAAATGGATGGAGCTAGAACATATTCTTCATAGTAAAGTTTCTCAAGAATGGAAGAAAAAGTATCCAATGTACTCAGTACTATTATGAAACCAATAGATAATCACCTACACTTTCGCATGAAAGATAAAACACAACTATAGCTCATGATGAAGGAGGGAAGAGGAGGGGAGGGGAGGAGGGAGGAAGGGTGGAGGGAGCGTAATCGGTGGGACCTCACCTGCGGTGCATATTGCAAGGTACGTGTCAAGTCGATTAAGGGTAGAGTATAAATGTCTTAACACAACAATTAAGTGAGGTGAAGGCTATATTAACCAGTTTGATGTAAGCATTCCAAATTCTATATAAAATCAGCACATTGTACCCCACAAATGCAAAATGCAATAAAAAAAATTAAGAGAAAAAAATAAATTTGGTCACACTTCTTTCTGGAATGGTTTGGACTCAGCAGAAAACCACTGTTCATTACCCAAATGTTACCACACACACAACATCTGCGAAAGTTTTGTGAACCCTCCCGAGTAAGCCAGCGAATCTAAAATAGCGTTTATGCAGCATTTTGACACCAGCATGGGGAAATTCTACCACCTACCATCAGTGGGAGCTTCCTTGCTGCATTGAATTACATAACGCTCTGATAACTGTGTCAAACAGCTACGAAACTTGACTTCAAAGCATTAAACATTCAATACATCAGTATTTTATTTCCACATGTTATCAAATTTAATTTTAAAGCATTCTATATGGATAGTGCAGCATTGTAGAGAAATTCAGACGCCTAAACCATATGGTATTTCTAACCAAACAACACGTTTGTGGTGCGTTATCCTCATTCTAGCATTCTATGCCCATGAATGGCAGATAATACGAATATCCGTGTGTGTGTGTGTGTCTGTGTGTACATGAGTGTCTGTTGCGTGTGCGTGGGAAGGGGGACTTGCATGCATATCTGTGTGTGTGCATATACATGTATGTTGGTGTGCACAAGTGGTGTGTGTACATATATACCTACACACCTACTCACTTTCGAATCTATTAAATGTTTTCATACAGTGCATACGTCTCCATTTTAAATTCCCAAATTGCTAATGTTTATCCTAAATTTCACCTCCCCTGCAAACTCTTTGGTCCTGAAACATTCATTCTCCACTTAGGAATAACCAACTTGTAGCATTCATGGATCTGCAGGTAAGTACAAATTCCTGGAAATAGAGAAATGAAAACTTACGTGTTTTCAATAAGGACAAAAGAACATATTGTATAAGACTTAATCTACCTCATTATGTTCCTAACTGAGGGCTTCAGACAATATTATTTTACAAAAAAATATATATTCTTAACTATTTTTGCAGGTGGGTATCTAAATACACCTGGGTCTCTGTGTTCACCTGGCAGGGTTATATCTCAATGTATTTATCAGTTGTTTCTTTATATTCCCTTTCCCATCTTCTCTCTCATTTTTATCCTGAAAATTTTTCTTGTTCTCTCTCTCTGTTTTCCTCTACTCATACTGAACTAGAAACCAAGATGCAATGGAAATTTGGATCTAAATGCTGGGTGTGGTGGCTCACATCTCTAGCTACTAAGGCAGGAAGATCCCTTAAGCTAAGGAGTTCAAGACCAGACTGAGCAAGAGTGAGACTCGCTTTCTATTAAAAAAAGTAGGAAAACTATGTGGGTGTTGTGGTGGGCGCCTGTAGTGCCAGCTATTTGGGAGGCTAAGGCAAGATGATTATGCCACAACACTCTACCCAGGATGACAGAGTGAGAATCTGCCCTCCCACCCCAAAAAAAGAAAGAAAAAGAAAAAAATTGAATCTGAGAACCTGAGGGGAGAAGAGAGAATGAACAATCTGAAAACACTAAGTGTCCCCAGTGTGGGAGGCCAGCAAGAGATAGAGACAGCAGATAAATAGTCACTTTTAAGCCACCTGAGTGGAAGGTGAGGAACCAGGATAGCTATATGGTGTCAGAGGCAGGAAAAAAGATCCTCACTCCCTAATCGGACTTAAACCAAGCAGATGGAGTGGGCGAGTCTAACAGGGCAGGGATGGAGCCACGCCTGTTACCTAGTTACACTGCTTATATCAGAATGATAATTCAGACACCAGAAAAGTAATTAGATCAGCAGAATCAAAGTCCCTTCGACCACTCAATACACCATTCTTTTACAAATGCCTGAAAACATTTACCTTTTTTTCAGATGAACTTGAGTCATAACTCTGTGTGTGTACACTCCGTAACTTAGAGTTTGTATTACAGTGATATAATTGACGTAATTTCACTAAGTCAAACCATGAGCAAAAAAAAGAAAGAAAAGATTAATATATTTAGAATATACTAAGGTTTTTCACATGGGCAAACGCAGGTGGGTTCATTGCTATTTGGTACTTAGAAACTATTGTGAGATGTGTTTCATTAAGTAACTTATTATATTTTTAATTAGCATCAATGGGGAACATATCATATTGCTCCAAGTGCCAGAACCATCCCTTGGAAATCCGTCCCAATGATGAAATCAGGAGTTTACCAGGCAAATGGAACACCTGTCAGGACTCACCAACTTCTCTTCTCCAAAAAGAAACAAGAAATGTCCGTAGGTTGACGAGAGCCCCACTCTTGTGCCCTTCATAGTCAGCCACCAATACAACCTGGACTGAAGCTTTTAAAGGTAATGGAGGTGGTTAAATTGCTTGTTCTTAGGAAATCGGGAAACATGACTTATTTGATTCATGTCTGCAGTCATGGTATCGAGTTCAGATGAGGTCACGTCTGTCTACACAACGGATGTCCACTGCATCACTGACCATCATCACAGTCGATGAAAACTTTGATTTTCACATGTCCACCATTGAGGATCTGAAACCCTTGAGAATGAATGTGCTTTGGGGGCTGGGGAAAGAATCTAGGATTTTCTAGTTTTTGTACGTCATCCCCAAATCAAACTCAGTAATCCATTTCCTCAGCAAAATATCTAAATATCCACTCTGAGGACGCAAAATAAAAACCATAAATAGTCACCTATCAGAGCAGGGCTGGCCCCCAAAGGAGTTATGAAATCACTGGCATATTTTCGATTGTTTTTTGACTTTGGTACTGTGAATTAGGGTCACCAGATGTATACACACCTCCTTCTATGGTAACCAGCCCTAAGACAGCACAGAGAACAGACAAAGGCTTTTCCTTTCACAGACTGTTTGATGCTTATCAATGTTGATTGCAACCTGGGCCCTGAAAAATCTGTGTGTCCTGTATCGGATCAATTATGGCTATGACCTGTCAGACAAAAAGGACCTTCCCTGATCATGCTATAGATACACCCCATGCTATAGAGGTCTGCATGAGTCCCAGAACAGAATGTAGAATCATTGATTCTGAACCTTGAGTTCATTCTATCAAAGAACCTTTTTATTTTTGTGTGACAAATTCTCACTCTGTTGCCCTAGGCAAGAGTGTCATGGCATCATCACAGCTCACAGAAACTTCAAATTCTTGGGCTCAAAAGATCCTCTGGCTTCACCTCCTGAGTAGCTAGGACTATAGGCACCTACTACAATGCCCAGCTAATTTTTTTCTTTTTAGTAAAGATGGGGTCTCACTCTTGCACCAGCTGGTCCTGAAATCCTGAGCTCAAGCATGCCACCTGTCTGGGCTCCCAGAGCGCTAGGAGTATAGGTGTGAGCCCACACCTTGTTGGTCCTTATCAAAGGATCTTTTTTTTTTTTTTTTGAGACAGAGTCTCATTATGTCACCCTCAGTAGGGTGCTGTCGCATCACAGCTCACAGCAACCTCAAACTCATAGGCTTAAGCAATTCTCTTGCCTCCACCTCCCAAGTAGCTGGGACTATAGGTACCTGCCAAAATGCCCAACTATTTTTTTGTTGTAGTTATAGTTGTTTAGCTGGCTTGGGCCAGGTTTGAACCTGCTACCCTCAGGGTATGTGGTTGGCTCCGTAACCACTGTGCTATAGGCGCAGAGCCACTTATCAAAGGATCTTCCTCTTCTTTTTTTTCCTTTCTTTTTTTTTTTTTTTTTTAAGAGACAGAGTCTCATTTTGTCACCCTAGGTAGTTTCCTGGCATCACAGGTCAGAGCAACCTCCAGATCTTGGGCTTAAGCAATTCTCTTGCCTCAGCCTCCTGTGTAGCTGGGACTCCAGGCACCCGCCACAACACCCAGCTATTTTTTTGTTGCAGTTTGGCTGCAGCCGGGCTGGAACCACCCTGGGTATATGGGGCGGGCATATATGGGGCGGGCGCCCTACTCACTAAGTCACAGGCACTGCCCTTATCAAAGGATCTTAAACACAGTAGCCACTCAAATTGTCCGACCTTGTAGACTAAACTGTTGTGATACTGATCCTCTTCACTTAGTGGGATTATGTTAATCTGTCTGTATTTGTCCCTTTTTGTTCTTCTGTAACTTGGTACAGTGAAAGGCAGAATTGGTATTCTAGGCCACCATCCCCCAACACATCGCTGACTACCATGTGCTTGACACCCAGGCCACCATCCCCCAACACATCGCTGACTACCATGTGCTTGACACCCAGGCCACCATCCCCCAACACATCGCTGACCACCATGTGCTTGACACTCAGGCCACCATCCCCCAACACATCGCTCGCTGACTACTATGTGCTTGACACCCAGAGCACTTGCTAATTTACCACAGAAGCCATTGGAATGCCTTTCCCAATAATCTCAAAAGAGAACCCCCAAAGTCTTCAACTTCACCAGGTCTATGATTCAATACCCATTTATGGATAAAGGCTGTGTCAGGGGTCAGAAGCAAAATATGCACTTCCCCTGTGCTACTCAGAAGCCGGCGGGCTTTCCAGAGGATATTAGAACCACTTGACCTTCAGGCAGAAGTTTTCACTTCTCTGTAGGGGAAGCTGGTAATCAGAGCAATTTCATAAGGGAGGCATCTATCTAGGGCTGAACTTGCTTCACTGGTAATTTTGGCAGTAGTCAAGTAAATTCTACAAAGTAAAATCCCCCCCTCTCTTTTTTTAAAGGATCGGCTGAAATATGAATACGACTTTTATTGAAGACTTTTTTTTTCCTTTTTTTTTTTTTATTGTTGGGGATTCATTGAGGGTACAATAAGCCAGGTTACACTGATTGCAATTGTTAGGTAAAGTCCCTCTTGCAATCGTGTCTTGCCCCCAAAGGTGTGGCACACACCAAGGCCCCACCCCTCTCCCTCCTTCCCTCTCTCTGCTTTTCCTTCCCCCCCACATGACCTTAATTGTCATTAATTGTCCTCATATCAAAATTGAGTACATAGGATTCATGCTTCTCCATTCTTGTGATGCTTTTATGAGAGCAGTTTTAGGGTCACAGTAAAATTGAGAAGGTGGTACAGAGATTCCCCATATACCTCCTACTGAACCCCCAAATATCCATATTATCCCCATTATCAACATTCGAAACTGGTAAATTAGTTACAAGTTAAGGACCTATGCTGACAGCTCATCATCATGCAAGTCTCTCAGCCGCAGTAGGGTTCACTCTCATAGGTTTGCACAAATGGGGAATAACATGCCACCCACCATTATGTTAATGGTATTACATGAGGTATTTTCCCTGCCCTAAAAGTCTTCTGTTCTCTACCTGTTCATCCTCCTCTCCCTTCTTATTTATCTAACCACTAATATTTTCCCTGTCTCCAAAGTTTTGCCTTTTCCAGAAAGTCCTATCATTGTGATCATTCAATGTGTAGATTTTTCAGATTGGGTTCTTTTCTGTGGCCATATGCATTTCAGATTCCTCCATGCCTTTTCTTGGTTTGATAGCTCGATTCATTTCCATGTTGAATAATCATATCCCATTGTCCAGATGTGCCATAGTTTTTTAACCATTCATGGATTGAAGGACATGTTGGTTGCTGAGAAGGTCTTTTGATCTTGATTCTTCCCACAATACAGAACTGGAAACCTGTGACTATGCCAACTTTTCCAGGAGATGAGGATATTAGAACAAAGAGTTGCTAATGCATTTTACAGGGGAAAAAAATCTACATATTCCTAGACAGAACCAGAACCAAAGAATTCTTGGAATCCATTATTATTCACATACCCTAAAAATTGGAGTATGATTTTAGAGGCTGAGGCAGGTGGATTTCCTGAGCTCACAAGTTTGAGACCAGCCTGAGCCACAGTGAGACCTCGTCTGTAAAAATAGCTGGGTGTTGTGGTGGGCACCTCTAGTCCCAGCAATTAGGGAGCCTGAGGCCAGAGATTCTCTTAAGCCCAACAGTTTGAGGTTGCGGTACGCTCTGACACCACAGGCATTCTAATGAGGGCAACAAAGTGAGACTCTGTGTCAAAAAAAGAAAAATGTGAGTTTATTTTTTCTCTCTCTCTCTTTTTTTTTTGTAGAGACAGAGTTTCACTTTATGGCCCTCAGTAGAGTGCCGTGGCGTCACACAGCTCACAGCAACCTCCAACTCCTGGGCTAAGGCGATTCTCCTGCCTCAGCCTCCCAAGTAGCTGGGACTACAGGCGCCCACCACAACGCCAGGTTATTTTTTTGTAGCAGTTCGGCCGGGGCTGGGTTTGAACCCGCCACCCTCTGTATATGGGCCGGCACCCTGCTCACTGAGCCACAGGCACCGCCCTATTTTTTCTCATTTTTTTACTCATGAAGACCTGAGTTCACTGAGTTTCAGGACAATAAATGATGACAGTGAATGCAACTCAGAGATTCTTTGAAGACATTCATATACTTTGACCCAAGTTCAACCACAGCTAAAAGAGTTCACCTCACTTGCTGCTTGCACTGGGCACCTCTTGGACACAAGCCTTATTTCAGCCACCCATGGACAAAGAGGGATTGAAAAACCGTCAAGTAAATGGACACTCCATTTTTTGCCCCGGAAAGGTGGCCTTGAGATGCATACCATAAGGGTTATCAGACAACCTCCCCTGGTCCAACAGCCATGACAACCATTTTTCTCATCTCTTTCCTGCTTCATGATATCAGATCCTCATCCCTGCTCTTGGCATATCGTTGGCAGTCACCCTGTACAAATGTTTTCTCTAAATCTCTGCTTTCAGGAAGATCTAGACTTAAAGAAAAAAAAAAAAATTCCATGGTGAATCAGAATGTTCAGCCTTTATTTCCACCAAAATAGTCAAAATAGATTGGATTTTGAAAGCACACACCCAACTCTAATGTGGATGAGTTTCAAGGCAAACCACTGGCGCCTTCTAGCCGGAATTCACTTTCCAGAAGGGCGTAAGTTTACTTTTGGGGGCAGGGGAGACTTCCACAATAATGTGAGCTTTCTTTTTTTCTTTGTGTGTTTTTAATACAATGATTGTGAGTGCACATGTGCAAAGAAATATCAGAAGAAACACAATATTTAGTTGGAGACGTCAATTTTCCATCCAAGGCAAGGAGCTGACTGCAGAATTTTGTGTGTAGATCTTCATTACTTGGCCAATCCCTTCTCATCACTCAGTTTTGGACTAAATTGTGCTCTCCCTCCAGGCTGCCTCCCAAGATCAGATCAGATGTTCCTGCCAGCTGCTCCCAAGCACATCGCTGTTTTAAGCAGCATGAGATTAGCTTCCTTTAAAACTCATCCTTATTTAATCTTCCCTATTACTCTATGTATCACATTCAGGATTTGACAAACCTTCGGAAGCTGAGTAACCCCTGGACATGATATTATAAATGTAGCACGAGGTATCCAAGACACTGTGCTCCTGAGAAACGAACTTGTCTGGAGATTGAGCACTCACCCAATTTTTATCATGGCAGACAACATGAGCAGGTTTTGCTGTGCAAGTAAATCAACTAATCTTAATGTGCCAAAGAATTAAATAGTTGATTCCTTTATCATTAAAAGTAGAAGAATTTTCTGATCTCTAACTTTCTAGTTTATCAATCAAAAAAGGTAAAACACCAAAGCTCTACAGCAGTGATCTTACAAACCCAGATGTTGAACAGCAGCAAGCCTCAGACATACAATGATCACCTGCATTTTGAGTTTATTCTGTGAGCAGGCTAGGTGAAAACCCCAAAACAAAAATTAACCAGAACAAAGAAGGTGCAAATAGCATAGCTGAATCTACTGCACATTTGTCTTTTAAAACCATTGGTGTGTGACTGTAAACCTTTTTCCAAATCCATTGGCGCCAGGTCTCCTAATTACAGTATTTAGGCCTGAAAGAGAGGGTTTCAGACATAAGGCAGGTTAGTAGCTACAAATTTCAGCATCACCCAGTTGGTAAATGTGCCTTGGGGCTGACTAGCCAAGCAGCACAAAAACACTTTTCTGACACATAAAAGGAAAATGACTGGGCTTCACTCAGTCAAATGCAAGGCTGTGGCTCTCCATAATCTTTCTCCCTTTCCCCTCTTGCCAAGCCACACGGAAGGAAGAGACTAAAAGCCTTTATGGAATTATAGTAATATCTCTATTAGCAAACAAATGTGTTCCAGAAGTTTACAGTACAGTCAGAAGCTTTGCGTACAGCTACAGAGCAAATCTGAGAGGTTGGGTAGCAGACTACAGTGGGAGCCTACAATGCAGGTTCCCACAGTCCACCCCACTGTAAGGGATTTTCCAAGGCTCTTCCCTTATACCATGCTCCCTCTGCCCTCACATCCCCCACATAAGCGGCCCCCAACCATAGACAGCGAGACTCCACAAGGAAGGACGCTTCTGACCCTGCTGTCTGAAGTGACAGGTGCATCCCTCAATGCTGATGCTGAAGGGACTTGTGTGTCAGAGCCCTGGGCTCAACTGGCCAGGAAGATACCCAGCAGACTGGTGTTTCCTAACATGCTTCTCTACTACTAGGCATCCTTCACCCCAGAAACACATTTAATTATAAAATATAAAAGCAAAGAAAGAGGTGTGGAAAGTTTAATCTCCCAATCTCTGGTTCTACAGAGGCAGAGATAATTAGAAGTAAAAGTATCACACAAGCAGCACATTTGGATGACAGGCAAAAGTCCTGGAAAAACAAAAAAAAATTCAGTTGTCCTTGGAGGTGCTTGTAATGTCCACCCAAGAGAATCCAGTTCTGTGTACTTTGGGGAGTCAATGCTACTGAGTTTTTGAGTGTCCCTCCCTTGACTGACATTTTGAATGAAAGGACTTTGAAGGGACTAGAAATAGAAATGGAGGTGAGTCTGCACAGTGGGACAGCACAAGGTGTGCATCAGAAGTGACAGGTGCATCCTTGAGTGCCAAAGCCCCACAGGTGGTGCCAGCGGTGGGAGTGGTAGGTAAATACCTCCTCCAACTGGCAACGCAAAGCAAATCAGCAGAAGCATGAGAGCTAAGCCCCTAAAAAAGATAGTGATGAAAGTCAATGGACCATTAAAACCATTATCATTTTAAGGCATACGGTGTCATTGATTCTCTTGAGTAGTTTAACTTCAGGAAAAGTAAAAATACGTTAATTTCACAGATGTGCTCAAGTCCAGAACACCCCTAAGCCAGTGTATCCTGCCATGGTCTGAATGATAGTGCTGCCTTGAAATTGAAAGGTGGGATTCTAATACATGGTGTGAGAATATCAAGGCCTGGAGCTTCTGAGGAAGTGATTAAGTCATTGAGGTCTCTGTAAATGGGATTAGTTCACTTATAAAAGATGTGGAAAGGATGGGGCGGCCCCTGTGGCTCAAAGAGGCAGGGCATGGGCCCCATATGCTGGAGGTGGCGGGTTCAAACCCAGCCTGCGCCAAAAACTGCAAAAAAAAAAAAAGAAAGAAAGAAAATGTGGAAAGGCGGCACCTGTGGCTCAGTCGGTAAGGTGCCAGCCCCATATACAGAGGGTGGCGGGTTCAAACCTGGCCTAGGCCAAACTGCAACAAAAAATAGCCGGGTGTTGTGGCGGGCGCCTGTAGTCCCAGCTACTCGGGAGGCTGAGGCAAGAGAATCGCTTAAACCCAGGAGTTGGAGGTTGCTGTGAGCTGTGTGATGCCATGGCACTCTACCCAGGGTCATAAAGTGAAACTCGGCCTCTACAAAAAAAAAAAGAAAAAAGAAAATGTGGAAAGTAGCTGCTTTGTCCCTCTTACCACATAAGGATACAGCAAGAAGACACCATCTGTAGCAAACAGGCTGTCACCAGACATAGCTAAATTGAGAGACAGTCTCCAAAATCCCTGGTTAGTCCTCCTCAAAGCTGTCAAGGTCATAAAGACAATGGAACAAGGAGCAATTTTCACAGCCAAGGGGCCCTCCAGGAGGCATGGCCTTAAGGCCAATAAACGTAATGCAGGACCCTGGTTGGGATAGAAAAAGAACAAAAGGTAAAAACCAAGAATGGGTGGACTTTCGTCAACAAATTGGTTCATTAATTGTATGGGATGTACAATAGTGATGTAAGTTAATAATAATAGAGGAACTTGGGGGCAGGGTCTGTGGAAACTCACTCCACAGGCTCCATCACTTTTCTGTTCATCTAGAACTCAAAACTTTATTTTTAAAAACTATTGTAGAGAAGAGTAATTCATATATATACCTGATTTTTAACTCCGATGCCTTAGCAGAAAAGGAAATATAAAGGCTCAACGCCTGTAGCGCAATGGTTACGGTACCAGCCATATACACAGAGGCTGGAGGGTTGAAACCGGCCTGGGCCAGCTAAACAACAATGAAAACTACAACAACAACAGCAAAAATATCCGGGCGTTGTGGCGGGCGCCTGTAGTCCCAGCTACTTGGGAAGCTGAGGCAAGAGAATCGTTTAAGCCCAAGAGTTAGAGGTTGCTATGAGCTGTGACACCATAGCACCCTACCAAGGGTGACATTGTAAGATTCTGTCTCCAAAAAAAAAAGAAGGAAATGTAAAAATACAAACTAGTGACAAAGGATATTCTTAAAGGACATTCATAGTTCAAGTGTTTACACATACTTGGTATGTTGCAGAAAGACAAGAAGTTATAAGAACTTACAACTTTACATCTAAACTCCCGAAACTAAAAAAATGATCCAGAATTACAGCATCCTCAGGGTCCCTGGCTTTGACTGGATACTAAGAGTTAATCCACTTAAAACATGAATAACAGGTGGAATTAAAGATGGAATTTTACATCCATATCACAGTGATTGTAGGTTTCTGTGGAATGAGGTTTACTTCTAGCAAACCAATGTATTTTAAAGTTTGTCTACATCATCACACTCCGTGTCTCTTCTACTCCATAACATAATCACGGGTGGATCTTCAGCCACTACCAAGGGATTCTGGCCAAAGAGTATATAGGAAGGACCAGTCTTAGTACGGTATTAGCCACGTGATTTGTTGAATTTATTTTATTTATGGCATTTATTGAGGTAAATTCTAACATTGGGCTCTTTTTTTCTGTTTGTTTGTTTGTTTTGAGACAGAGTCTCCCTGTGCCACCCTTGGCAAAGTGCCATGGCATCATAGGTCACAACAACCTCGAACTCTCGAGCTCAAGCCATCCCGCTGCCTCAGTCTTTGGAGTAGCTGGGACTACAGGTGAGCAGGGAGAGTTTCTATTTTTAGTACAGATAGGGTCTCAGTCTTGCTCAGGCTAGTCTCAAACTCCTGAGCTCAAGTGTTCCTCCCACCTCAGCCTCCCAGAATGCTGATATTACAGGCGTACACCCCTGTGCCTGGGTTGGGCTTGTTTTCAATAACATAAAACAAAAGTCATACTTCTTATGAAAGGTTCCCATTTGGATCATCATGACTTGCCCTTAGAAGCCACATCCTGCCATTTTCCTTGGCATATGCATTCAGTGTTTTAACTTGAAGCTCCTATTTAGTGGAAAGTTCTTTTTTTTGAGACAGAGTCTTACTCAGTCGCCCTTGGTAGAGTGTGGTGGCGTCCTAGCTCACAGCAACCTCAAACAGTTGGTCTTAACTGATTGATTCTCTTGCCTTAGCCTCCCAAGTAGCCGAGACTTCAGGCACCCGCCACAATGCCTGGCTATTTTTTAGAGAAAAGTTCTTAACAAAAACCAGTTCTTAACAAAAACCAGTGTCTGCAAAGTCAGGGTCTTGTCCTAATAGCAGCACACACACACACACACACAATATGTGCAGGTGCACACGTCTGTAATGCGGCATGGCGTGGAATGTGTACTTTTAGTTTTATCTTAAGTATTTGGTTTTTCTCCTTTATTATTTCAGTTATCAAAGTCAGGTCAACAAAACAGCAAATCAGAGAACCATTTTTTCCTTGTTACATCTGCTCATCAGAATGCGCACACTGAGGACAGTTATTAGTTGTGATGGAGGGTGCAGAGGGCTGCTCCGTGAACTGTTGCATCCTAGGGGAAGCTCAGTAAACAGTCTTGCCAGCCATGTACACTTCTCACAAATCATCCCGGGCATCCCGCAAACCACCCAGATCCCGCTGATAAACTGCTACACAGCGGGTTCTATCTTTCATTAACGCCATAAAAACTATCCCTAGCTGACACACACAGCAGTCACCATGACTCCAGCTGTTGTGTTCTATAATATATTATTATTTTTTAAAATCTCATTTTCTAAAGCGGGTCTTTGCCACTACATTGTTTCTAAGAAGAAAAGATGATAATAATTTATGGAAAAACGTCTGTGTGTTGGGAGAAAGGCGCCCCTTTCTTGAGCAAATGAGCAAGAGAAACATTTAATAATTCAGCATCCATTGTGCAATGCTGGAAAGATGGATGTTGGAAGAAACGTTTTAAGCAGGCCGGCAATAATTCATAAAAACGCAGAGTGAACGGCAGCAATAATTTAGGATACTGATTTTTAGGGGCTAGGACCAGAACGCATGAATTTTACAGGAGCACAGCGGCACGTGTCAGAACAAAGTCACGCTGTGTCTTAGAGGTACAGGACACCACACGTATCCTTTTTATCAAAAGCAGGAAAAGAAATTTGTGTTGAGCGTATGCATTTCTCCAGCCGTGCTTGTGGGACTCCCGTGCTTGCAGGAAAGCCCTACACACAGGGAGTCAGACAGAGCAGCCCGAGACCGAAGCATCGCACCCACGGAGGAGAAGCCGAGGTTGGCGTGGATGTGCCAAGCAGGAGACGATTGATTCTTGGCTGAAGCAACTGCGAACGATTCAGAAATAACAACTCTTGGAAAAGTAGAGACTTGGAAGGAGCATTCCAGGAATAGGAACATGTGGAAGCAAAAACACACAGATGGATGTTTCCTGGAGTGTGCGAAGTGTTTTCGGAAGTAGGGAGGTGAAGAGACAGAGGCAGGAGCTGGAGAGGTGTCCTCGCTGCCCCCATGTGAAACACAGAATCTTCCTTCCAGTCTGTGCTCTCCGTTCTGTGACTCTCAGAATACACCTGTTCAGTAGGCCCAGTGGCTTCCTGCAAATCTGAGGATGCAGAACAGGGTCCTTCACAGCAGAGCCCCAGGGTTTTCTGCCATGCAGGCCTTCTCTCTGTGCATAAAGATTAAGAGCTGAAAGTGAAAACGCTCTCCCCAAGTTAGGGCTACTATTACCAACGTAATAAAGATGTTAATGAACACTTTGAAATGAAGAGAAACTGAATCAATCCACACCTCTCCTTTCACAGAACCTTCCCAGATGCCAAGAAGCTGTCCAGTTAATGAGTTTCACAGTGAACATGTTTTATTTTTTTCTCTTTCTGTGTGTGGGGTATGCGCGTGTGTTTCCCGATTTTTAAAGGGTCTAATAGACTGCCAGGGAATAGATTATGTTGTGGTTTGAATTCTTGGTTTGTATTTTTCCATATAAGAAAAATCAAACTTTTCTTTGTTACTAGGTGAGGACATTTTCATGTACAGAACTGAGTTACTACAGCAGCGTAAGGAGGATTAGGAATTGGTCTACACTCCACGTCCTTGAAACCTCACTTTTGGTCACTGTGGCCCAGGGAAGTGGGGTCACTCACGAGCTCTTTTTCCTTTATCAGGATAGAGCAGTCATCAGCCTATGAATCTTCCCTTAAAATAGTCTCAGCATTTGGCCACGTGCTGCTCTTCAGCTCTCTGTAAGAAGCCAGAGTTCCCTCTTAAATGCATTCTTACAAAGGCCACTTCTGTGATCTCCTGAAACATGCACATACCTCTCTACAGCTCCCTTTCCAGCCAGAATGCAGGGTGATCTGATAAAAATTTAAGCCAGAGTTTGCATTCTCAGCTTCAAATTCTATCACAGTCTCTCATCTCTGTCTTGGAAAAGCTAAATCCCTTCCCTTGCTTCATGTGACAGCCCCTCTGACCCTCAACTTTCCTTCCCTGTATCATCTCCACCCAAACTGACCTCCTGGGGAGTTCTTGATCTCCACCCCAACTGACCTCTTCAGGAGTTCCTGAATGCATCACAGACTCTATGACTTCAAGACATTTTGCACATGCAATTCTATCCTCAGGGAAAACACTTGACCCCACAATCCCATGACTAGGCATCAACCCAGAAGGAAAAACAAATATTTCATCATAAGGACATTTGCACTAGATTGTTTATCGCAAGTCAATTTACAGTCTCCAAGATGTGGAAACAACCAAAATGCCCACCGACCCAGGAATAGATTAATAAACTGCGGCCTATGTACAGCATGGAAGACTATCCAGCCACAAGAAAAGATGGAGACTTTACATCTTTTATATTGACCTAAATGGAATTATAACACATTCTTCTTAGTAAAGTATCACGAGAATGGAAAAGCAAACATCTAATGTACTCTATACTAAGATGAAGCCGGAGGACTATCTAATACATGCCCACACAAGACAAAAATGCAATTCAATTCAAGTTGGGGGGAGGGGGAAGGAGAGGGGGATGGGTGTGCTCCCAATTTATGGGCACAATGTAGGGGTACAGAGCACACCTCCTGGGTGTGGGACACACCTGCAACATGAATTATACCTAACAAATGGAAACATTGCAACTTAATTCTTTGAACCCTCAAATTAATCTCAAATAATAAAAAACTCTCCCCTTCCTTCCTGCAGTCCTCCACATGGCCTCAGGGAGCGCTACAGCTAAAATAACAATTGTATAGGCCCATCACAGTTCTTCTACTATATTCTGGATTATTTTCATCCACAGAGTGAATCATGGTCTGAAATCCTTCACATTTTCTTTAAGTGCTTAATGCTATAAGGGGGGAGATGATGTCCACTGGGGTCTATAACTTTTACCATAATTATTAGTACCTAGAAAAATGTCTGGATCACAGCGGGTGCTCTATGAATGTTTATTGAGCACATAACTGAATGGATATGTTTAGGAATGAAGCTACTCAGAGATAGATGTTTCTATGAAGATAGGAATCATTGTCATACCCAGTTTCTACTTGGATAATTAAACAGATACTTAATAGGTTGATGAGAACATCAAGAGAAATAACGTTTTCTGAGATATCAGTGAGATAAACTGGTGAGCACACATAATTCTGAGGATTGGATGTTGATCGCTTAACACATACAGTTCAAAGCAAGCATGTGAGGAAAAGCACAGATACGGACCTAGATTTGAGGGAAAACGCAATGAAGATCATAAGGTTGAACACCTATAAGAGGTATGCAGGCAACAGACATTCAGCCTGAAAGTTGGGAATACAATAGGGAGTGGTGGGGAGTGTGGCCATTGGCAAAGCAAGTGCTATGCTTGAAGGGACTGTCTGTAGTCAATTGAAGGTCTCATGTTGACACATCTGACCTATATCAAGAGATACTGTGAAGATAGGTTTCTTTTTTTTTTTTTTTTTTTTTTGGTTTTTGGCCGGGGCTGGGTTTGAACCCGCCACCTCCGGCATATGGGACCGGCGCCCTACGGCTTGAGCCACAGGCGCCGCCCGTGAAGATAGGTTTCATGTCTTCAAATATAGACACATTTTTAAATTTTGTACCACATTTCAGAGCGAACAAACACTTCTAATAGATTTGGAATGGCCCACGAGCCATGAAGATGTGATGTCTGTCTTATACAGTTAAGGTACCATTATATTTATATCACCCATGGACAGCACCACCATATTTATTACGGTGACTAACAACCCTCCAAGAAATAGCCCAACATGAAGATTAGAGCAGCTGATTACCACCGATAAAATAAATAAGCATGCCAACTGGTCACTGTGTCATAAAGATGGTACCTAATCACACCACTTTGCAAAATAAAGGCAAAAAACAAGATCTACAGTGAAAAGGGGAATCTCTGAACAGGACCAATGACGGCCCATCTACAAAATGATGACTACTTACATCAGCACAAATATTGTTTCAGCTATTTCTTTACTCCTAGCTGTAGCATGACGTCTTGGAGGTACTTGGAACTCAAAAAAAAAAATTCGTTTAATTGAATTGAAGAATAGCAACAATAATATTGGGGGTGGACACCCTCCTTGTCACGCACTCATCTAGTTATGGTTAATAAAATTAGTAGCTGTTAAGGATAACTTAAAGATGCTATGTATGTCATGAGTCAAGAGCTGGGTTTGTGGGTGGCACCTGTGGCTCAAAGGGGTAGGGCGCCAGTCCCATAGGCCAGAGGTGGTGGGTTCAAACCCAGCTCTGGCCAAAAACCAAAAAAAAAAAAAAGAGCTGGGTTTGTAATTCACGTGAATGATCTCACAAATCCTTACTGGAGCCCTGTTGAAGTAGCAGCTATTACCAGGCCTCTTTTACCCATCAGATAACTGAGGTGTTCAGACATTAAAGCACCTGTAGAAAGCCATTTCTTACACAAGCAAGAACCTAAATTCCAACTGTTCTTTCCCTCAGTTATTTCTGTGGGGAAAACTACACCAATTTCCTTGTTCTACATACAGGAGAACTCTAGTGAGCTTGTTAACCAGCTTGCGAAGCACCAATCACATTATGCAGAGAGAACAGAGTTGGGCACTCGTATAAAAGGAACACACCAATGGGAGAAAAATGGAAAGGTACCAAAAAAAAAAGAAGAATGAAAATGAGAAATTCAGAGTTGTTTGATTTTATTTGACACAAACCCCAGAAATGTTAAGTTAGAGAGCATAGTTGGCCCTGGGGCATCTCCTGTAGTATGTAATATCCACAGTGGCAGCCTTTAGTCAATAGTCAAGGTCTTCTATCCTTTGTTACTCCTTAAAAGAGTCATGCATATATTTACATAATCATGTAATCATAACAATTGTGCGGGCACATCCCAGTTAATCATGTAATTAAATACGATTTACAGAGAGTGTCATCCAAAAATCTTTAAATTAGACAGGGAAAATTCTGCTTAAGGGCTAAGACTCCTAAAAAAGAAAAATTGAAACTTAAAAAATAAAAACCGGCTGAGCGCCCGTAGCACAGTAATTAAGGCGCCAGCCGCACATACAGAGGCTGGCAGGTTGGAACCTGGCCTGGGCCAGCTAAACAATGACAACTGCAACAAAAAATAGCTGGGCGTTGTGGTGGGCACCTGTAGTCCCAGCTGATTGGGAGGCTGAGGATTACAGGCATAAGCCACAGAACCAGGCTTTCCTTGAAGTTTTAATTTGCATTTTGCTAATGACGAAGGGTGACATTGAATATCTTCTCATGTACTATATTCTTAGGTGGAATGTCTATTCACATGTTTTTGCACTTTTATTAAAAATGGGTTCTTTGGCTTGGCACCCATAGCTCAGTGGCTAGGGTGCCAGCCACATATGCTGGAGGTAACAGGTTCCAATCCAGCCCAGACCTGCCAAACAACAATGACAACTACAACCAAAACACAGCCGGGCATTGTGGCGGGCGCCTGTAGTCCCAGCTACTTGGGAGGCCGAGGCAAGAGAATCGCTTAAGCCCAGGAGTTTGAGGTTTCTATGAGCTGTGATGCTATAGCACCTACTGAGAGCTACATAGTGAGACTCAGTTTACAAAAAATAAAAAATTAAAGGAAAAAAACTATAGTCTTACTGGTTTAAATAGTCTTAATGGATTGAGGCAGGAGAAATCTTACCATATATCAAAGCCAGTGTTTGAACACATAGTATTCTAAAACATTCAAAATGTATTTATTTCTTTTTAGATCATTACATGAATAATTTTCAAGGCACTGTTGTGTCCGTCGTCAGAAGAGCTTCCTGTGTGAAATTCATGCCTTTGGGATTGTCATTATGTTATTAAATGAAGGATAAGTTGGAATCCAAAGGTAAAAACACACCCTGTGGTGCCTGTGGCCCAGTGGGTAGGGCACCGGCCCCATATACTGACGAGGGCGGGTTCAAACCCGGCCCCGGCCAAACTGCAACAAAAAAATAGCCGGGTGTTGTGGCGGGCGCCTGAGGCAAGAGAATCGCCTAAGCCCAGGAGTTGGAGGTTGCTGTCAGCTGTGACGCCACAGCACTCTACTGAGGGCAACAAAGTGAGTAAAAAAACCCACCCTGACAACAGCCAGACAGGCTCTCAGGCAAAGACAACCATTGGCAATTCTGCAGCCCCAGGATGTTGGCAATTCACTGGCCCACAAGTTAACCGGAGTAGCAGGAGGACGTCGTCAGGAATCTTCCCGCCCTCAGAAGTAATTCCTTTTTGTGCTTTCTTTGAAGACATCTGGAAAATGGTGGCTTTTTATTTGCAGTGATGTTTCCAGTCACAGAGTCGTCCCCCACCCCGCTCTATTTTCTTAACAAAGCTACCCAAAGTTCTCTCCCTGTTCTCTTCATCAAAGTATTTACATTTTTTTGAAGTCACCGGCACAAACTGAGAAGCCCTCTGGCTGTTGAGTTCTGAAGGAGCTAAGGAAATTTCACCCCAAAATACGACTCCAAAATATAAAGACTACTTAAAATTAAAGGCCATTTTTGATCAGAAAGCACTAGCCTCTCTATAAAAGCTGATTTAGAATCAGAAAAGGCTGCCGGCCTCCTTGTCATATGCTATAGACCTGGCTACAGGTATTTGAAGCACAATATCTGTCTCTCAATTTACGAATCAATCTGTATCCCTCTATCTTCCCATCCACCCACCCCACCTCGCAAACTACCAAACTTGGCAGTTTCTTTCCCCAATCCCTTCTAAAAGCCATCTTTATTTAATAGCCACTATCGCTGAGACTTTGGGAAATCATTCTTGTGGCTCCCTCCATGTGCATGGTATTTGAAAATAAATACTTTCTTTTATTAATCTCCCATAATTGTAAATTGATCTTTTCAGTGAACCAACCTAAGGAAAAAGGACAAGTTTCCCGGTGACTCCCACAGTTCTATCGTGAGGTGAAGTAGATTATTCTGGGTCTCCTGAGTGCCAGGTACCTCTGAAAAAGGAGAGGAGGAGAGAGATTCCAGAGCTTTCTCCACTGGGTATTCTTTTTTTTACCTTCTCTGAGTGGACAATCAATGCTTTTCTTACCACACAAAGGTCCAGAGGTCCTGAGATTTCTGATAAACCATGACGGTCTGGAATTTCACAGTAGTGAAAAAGTCAGGGCAGCAAAACCCTCGGCATTTTGTGTGCTACATATTTATAATTGAACACAGCAGAGTTCAGATAAGAGCCTGCTAGGGGTGACAGGGATATTAAGGAAGGAAAAGATACAGAAAGCTCTTGGCTGAGAAACCAGGACTAGAATTCCAGGAACCCTCCACAAGGGACCCGTTCTTTCTCCAATTTACTGGGAGGCATAAAATTGAGAGGTGGGCTTGGGACTGGCCTTTGGGGCATCTGAGACCGGCCAAGATCTCTATTGCTCTCGAGAAAATAAATCCTAAGGAATAGTAAGGAACTTGCTCAAAAGCACAAAAGCACAGAGCCAATGGAACAACCCATATAAAACAATAACAACAATAAGAAAACCCAAGCAAAGAAGGCGGGGATTCAAGAAAAGTGTATTAAATATTCCCGCCCCAATGGATTGAGTCTGGAGGCTCGTCAAATAAAGGGAAGTCAAATATTTTCAACTATGGCACGAGAGACAGTGAAGAGCGAGTAAAATTGCTGAACTAGAGACAGAATGGTAGAGAATAAAAAGATACAGGCAAAGCATGAACGTGTGAGCCAAAAGAAAGAGAATTGTTTACTCAAAACGTATCCAGATTAAAAAAAAAAAAAAATGCTCGGCGCCGGTTGCTCAGTGGTTAGTGTGCCAGTCACATACCCGAAGGCTGGCAGGTTCGAACCCAGCCCCAGCCTGCTAAACAACAATGACGGACAACAACAACAAAATAGCCAGGTGTTGTGGTGGGCGCCTGTAGTCCCAAGCTGGGAGGCTGAGGCAAGAGAATCACTTCAACCCAAGACTTTCGGGTTGCTGTGAACAGTGACGCCACAGCACTCTACCCACGGCGACATAGTGAGAGTCTGTCTCAATAAAAAAAAAAAAGACAGGGCGGCACTTGTGGCTCAAAGGAGTAGGGCGCCGACCCCATATGCTGGAGGTGGTGGGTTCAAACCCAGCCCCGGCCAAAAACTGCAAAAAAAAAAAAGATAAAAACAAATCAAAATGAAACAAAAAGCAAAGAGAAAAACCAGTGTGATGTAAGCGTTCCTAATTCTATATGAAATCAACACATTGTACCCCATAAATGCATTAATGTATACGTGATGTGTTTATGATTTAATAAAAAATTTTAAGAATGTCAAAATATGGGAGGGAGAAATAGAGGTGACACCTGCCCTATAAAATGAAACTCAGAAAGTGACAATAAAGCGGAAAAGGCCAGGAGGAACAATGTTAGATGTAAAGGCTGAGAGTTTCCCAGGATTAAAGACAGAAATTAGGTTTATGATTGAAAGCATTCACAAATTAAAGAGTGGTATAATTCAAAACAGAACCAAACCAGATCCTGGGAAGCGCATCATGATTTTTGAACCCTGCTAATGTAAACAAAATATATTTAAATCTTCCAAGGAGAGAAAGAAGGGAAAAAATATACAAAGTATAATATAAAACTATATACAAAGGGCTGAAAATCAGGCTAATATCACCACAGCAACACAGGATACAAAAAGTGGTGGCTTCTCACTTCCACCAAGTTCAAGAAGAAAGAAGAAAGCCTGGAATTTATGTCCAGCGAAACTATTCTTTAATGACCGTTTAAATCCCAAATCCACTTACATGCCAAAATGCTGGAAATGATATATTTCTCCAAGGAAAGAAACGAACCCAGACACAGTCGAACAATAAAGGTAATCATGAAACGTGACTCAAAAGAAATGAAGACCTAAAATGAAATTTAAAGGTAGTCTAGAGCCAAAATTTTATTAGAATGTAACACAATGTGGGGAGAGAGAGACCAAACATTGCCTCTCATTCTGGGAAAATGATGGACATTGTAATGTTTGATATGTAGTAAGAAGAATAGATATGGGTCTTCACAAAAATTGTATAAATATAGCACATCGATTTTACGCAGGAAGAGGAAAATTTGGTAATTCTATAAGCTACAGAAAAACCAAAGAAAAACAGTCAAACAATGAAATTACTAAAAGAAACTTAAAATTATACAATGGAAGCTGAGGAAAAGCAAAAAAAAAAACTCTTAAAATTTGGCAAGAATGATAAATAGAAACTATAAAATAAAGTGCCAGAAATGAACTCTATAATAATGATAATTGAACTCTATAGTGATGATAATTGCAGAAATACAGTTTGGATTAATTTGCAAAAGAGGATTAAAGTAGATTTTGCGACATGGTGACAGATATGTTTAGAGTGAAAAGATACATCAGCTTAAAAAGTGGAGAGACTAGAAATACAAAATGCAAGACAAAATGAATAAAAATATCAGAGGAAGTGAATGTAAATTTAATATTAGGCAAAAATCACAAATATCATGCATGGATAATAAATCATGGGAAAATACAGAGTGTTAAAAAGATATAACTGACACATTTACGTAACATCTGAGTAATAAATCCTGAAGGCATGCAGAAAGTATATACATACACATATGTGCAGGCATAATATGTATTTGGTATACTATGTATAAAGTGTATCAGACGAAGGAAAGATCTGAAAAAAAGCAAACACTACGAGAGAGTCAAAGGCGACCTTCTTGGAAATGATAAACTTAGGAGATAAAGAGTAGTCAAAGATTTAGAAGATTGCAGTCACACTTAGTGTGATCTGATGGACATAAGTGAAAATCTATGTTTCTCAAAGGGCATTCTGTCCCACGGATCCATGGAGCCACTCACCTTTGTAGCCATGTAAGCGTAGCGGACATGTAGGTATAGCTTTCAGGCACATGCAGAATGTTTGCAAAACCCACCTTTCATTAGAGGCAATTTAAAGAAGCAGCATCATGCAGAAATATATAGTCTGTGGTCATGATTCAGTAGGATTAGATAGAAATCAGGAGTGAAGAACATTCATAATAGTGTTAGATCACTAAAGGTGTCCGGGCATGTGGGCACCTTTAAAGTAAAAACACAGAATAGACACTTGGAGTCCAATGACCATTTAATGATCACGTGCTGGCAGGTCTGCAGAAGTGGTCACAGGGGTAAATACAACTTCAAATACCTTTCCTAGATCCCAACAAGAAGGACAAATGAATGAGGCAGGGAATTAAATTGAGAAGGAAGGGTGGACACAGAATAAATCCAAATAAAACAGAAACTAAGATATGATGGAGTTAAGAGCAGAAATCAGTGAAACGGTGGGCAAACTGCAGAGCTTCTTACCCAAAGAAAAGCTGCTTTATTGAAATGCTGAATAACATGAACAAGCTTCTCATCAAGGAAAGAGAATTAATGCAAACAAATAAATAATCTTGAAAGAAAAAGATAGAGATGGCTTTACATACTACCAAATAAAACACAAATATAAAAAATGTAATGTTTTGGCCGGGTGCGGTGGCTCACACCTGTAATCCCAGCACATGGGATGCCAAGGCGGGTGGATTGCCCTGAGCTCACGGGTTTGAGAATAGCCTGAGCAAGAGCGAGACCCTGTCTCAAAAAAATAGCCGGGCGTTGTGGCAGGCAGTGCAATCCCAGCTACTCGGGAGGCTGAAGCAAGAGGATCACTTAAGCCCAAGAGTTTGAGGTTGCTATGAGCTATGACACCACAGCACTCTACCGAGCATGACATAGTGAGGCTCTGTCTGAAAAAAAAAAAATGATAAAATAAAATAAAAATATAATGTTTTAACAATACAAGCACTAGTAGTTTAAAAAAACAAAATGGAAAGACAAAGTTGAAGCTACAACAGCATCTTGAACATATAGAAATAAATAAACTCACCAAGCAATATAATTTTTACAAAATTTCTAGTAATCTTTCTTATTAAAGTTTTCTCTAGAAAATGTAAAATTAAAGAAAGCTGCCAAAATCGTTTTGTATGGCTAGTTTAACTTTGACATTGAAGGCAAACAAAGATCTTTAGAACATAAGATATATTCCACCACTCTATTAAAGAATGTGATATGCTATCATTTGAAAGTTCCCTTTATGATTAAAAAGGAATTATTTTCTAAACTCAACAATAATTTGAAAATCTATTAAACTATAAACCCACAGGAATAGAAAAAAAAGAGAGAGAGAGAGAGAGACAGAAACCACATAACCAGCTGTAGAAATGACAAAAAAAAAAATATTTGGCAATATCAGATGCTCATTTACAATTAAAAGAGGCATAATTTGAAAAAACTTAAGAAAAGTGGCAATTTATGTTATCTGATAATGGCTCTATGTCAAAAATCTCTCATCAAGATTGTATTAACTAAAGAGATGTTAGATTCATTTCCTGTAAAATCATGAATGAAGACAAAAATTTTGTGCCAGTCAAATTTATCCCGGCCTGGGCTGTCAACAGGCCACACAATGGCCCAAGTTAAAAAGGAAATGAAAATTATAAGTATTAAATGGGAAGAGAGAAAATGCTCATTATTCATAGACAGTGTGATCATTTTTTACGGAAACCTTGTAATTTTACAGATAAGCAACTAGGAATTATAGGAAATCCAGAAAGATGGGTGAACATATAATCAATGCTCAAAAAAAAAAAAAATCAACATTCTTTTATACCAAAAGTAAGAAATATAATTGATGATATCATTTACAAAGTAATAACAATAATAATCAATTAATACATAATGCCCGAAGGCTTTCATCAAGCTAAAATCTGATCCCAGCAAGTGACCAACTATGCCAATTTACAGATGAGATAATATGAACTCAGGAAGTGATTTGCTTTCCCTCAAACCATCTTCCAATTCAACACAATTTCCAGCAGAGATAGCAGAATGTTTCCAAATTGGACACGCCAATTCTAAATTGTATTTGAAAGGATAAAAGATGAAGATGAAAAATATTAGGGGCATTTGTTGTCTGTGATTCACACTTCACCTCACAGGAAGAACCAAAACTTAGACAGGAGGGGTCACAAGAACCCAGGGATGGGCTTGTGCATAGGAGATGGATGGATGTTAGAAGTTTGCACTTGTTATATTTTTCTTTGTTTGCTTGTTGGTAAGATGTCTTTGAGATTCACTCTCCCTGAATTGACTATGTTCTCTCTGCAGCAGAAGGTGAACTAAAAGGTTCATTCGTTCCTTCTGTTTTTACCTAAGCAAGATGGTAGCAGGTGTCCAGAGGGTAGAAGCTGGGAGAGCACATATATGTTAATTTCCAATTCCCTCCCCTCGGAGGTAGGTCCTGTGCAAGGTCAACGGCTACCCCAGGGTCAGGACAATGCCTTGCATTAGTTTTTCTACCCTGTATCTGCCTTGATTAAATTCCCCGTGCTGCCCACCACCTTTCCCCATCAGGACCCTGGCTCACGCCACCAATCCCTGGGAGAGGGAGACATGGTTTCCATCAGATGTCAAAAGCAGTGGTTCCCTATTTGGGTATGGGTGTGTGTGGGTGGGGGGATAGGGGGGTGTGAGAGGTAACATTACATTTCAACCTCACTCCCTATATAAAAACAAACTCTGCACAGATTTTTAAAATAGTTATGTATTGGATTCTGACTTCTCCATTCTTGTGATACTCTATCAAGAAGGAAATGTTCCAACGGTATCCAGGTTAATACAAAAGATGTAAAGTCTCCATCTTTTTTAAATGACCGCATAGTATTCCGTGGTATACATATACCACAGCTTACTTCTAATATGCAGCCAGTAGATGATACACCCTCATCAGAGAAAAACTCAAATCAATTCAAGGTGAGGGCAGGGGGATGAGGAAGTGAGGAGATGGGGTTGGGGGGTCTCAGTGTGTGGCACACCCCTTGGGGGCAGGATGCAACCATTGTTTACCTAACAAATGCAAACAGTATAACCTAATTCTTTGCACCCTCAGTGAACCTGAAACAAAAAAGAAAAATAAATAAATACATTTTCCTTTATAGTAAAAAAATAATAATAAAGAGAGATGACTGGGCCAGAAAAGAAAAAGCACGTGTAAGCAACAAAACTCTGATTCTTACAGAAAAATATTCAGTAAAGCATAATTTTTGAGATCTTGGGGTTGAATGGTATTCTTTTAATAAATACTACTTAAGAGTGTCCACCCTTTTTCATTTTCTGCATACATTTGAAGGAGAAGAGTTGCCTTGGACTACACATTCAATATATAAACACCAATGAATGCTGATAAGCAAAAAAACAAAACAAAACAAACAAACAAAAAAAAAATGGAGGGTGGGCAGCACCTGTGGCTCAGTGAGTAGGGCGCCGGCCCCATATGCTGAGGGTGGCAGGTTCAAACCCAGCCCCGGCCAAATTGCAACAACAACCACCAAAAAATAGTCAGGCGTTGTGGCGGGCGCCTGTATTCCCAGCTACTCGGGAGGCTGAGGCAGGAGAATCGCTTGAGCCCAGGAGTTGGAGGTTGCTGTGAGGTGTGTGAGGCCACGGCACTCTACTGAGGGTGATCAGGTAAGACTCTGTCTCTACAAAAAAAAAAAAAAAAAAAAAATGGAGGGGTGTCTGTGCATACTTCTGCAATATCTGACACCACAGATAAGCCAAAAAGTCCTCAAATAATCTACACACGAGCCCACAGGCCACCGGTTGGAAACCACTGCAACTTATAAGGAAGAAAATAGTGTTGAGGCTCGGCACCTGTATCTCAAGCCGCTAAGCCACCAGCCACATACAACACTAGAGCTGGTGGGTTAGAATCCTGCCTGGGCCTGCCAAACAACAATGACAACTACAACCAAAAAATAGCCGGGCGTTGTGGCGGGTGCCTGTAGTCCCAGCTACTCGGGAGGCTGAGGCAAGAGAATCGCTTAGGCCCAGGAGTTGGAAGTTGCTGTGAGCTGTGACGCCACAGCCCTCTACCCAGGGCGACAGCTTAAGGCAATGTGTCAAGAAAAAAAAAGAAAGAAAATAGTGTTGATAGCACTTTGCTACATCCGAACCCATGGTTTTGTTTCCCTCAGAAAGAGGAATGATGAATGAGGTACAGAAGGGAGGGGATAGTTACTTCATGTAAAAACCATAACGATTGACCTTTTTTTTTTTTTTTCCTAGCAATGGGATCTCACTAGGTTGCCCAGGTTGGGTTCAAGTGATCTTCATGGCTCAGCCTCCAGAGTAGCAGGGACAACAAGTATACACTTGAGTGTTTAAACCAGAGGATCCTCACCTTACTGCCTGGTGCACAGTGGTTTTTCCGTGGGTTAACGGAAAGCTGAGATGTGGGGCCCAGGGAAGGCTGGGAAAGACAGAGACACTTCTTTTTTTTTTTTTAACACCATTATAAATAGTCTCAACACATAATGTGGCAAACTGTCTTCTATTCTGTCATAATAAGATATAAAACTGAGAAACACCAAAGTAGATTATGCAATGGAACCCGCAAGAAAAAAAGCAGTCCAATAACAAATTACACGATAAAAATATTTTATGTACAACACTGAATACTTCCCCTCTCCCTAAATATTATCCTGTAACATAATTGTAGCAGCTGGAGTTTCAGGCTGGTGTTGCTTCTCTAATTAGGTAACTGATTCTATATTGTTAAAAACTTGTTTTGTCTGGGTTTTCTTTTTTTTTTTTTTTCTTTTGCTATCATACAACATACAACAATGAAAATCCGTGGACGTGAATTCTTCTACACATCCCCAACTACATCCTACAGATTAAAATGTGTGAAGGGCAAGACACTCCCAGCTCACACTGTACACATTTACTGGTCTTCCGGAAAGATGATGATAAGGTGTGTTCCCTCCAGTGTTGCACAAGTGGGTGTTTCACCCCATCCACAGCTAAGGGTGTGGTGAAACAATAGTGATTTTATGAGAGAGAAGAAAAAGTAATTCTGCAAAGCACTATCATTGCAGAAAAAACTAAAGTCTTCCTTTCAAAGACGGGTGGGGTGAAAGAAACCACAGGTGTGACATCCACACTGCGATTCATATTAATTTAACAAGTAATTGTCCTCAGCTACCCTTTGCATGACAGTTTGGAAGACTCAATTGGATGAACTCAGGCCTTGCCATCAATTCAGAACTATGACTAGTGCATTTAGAATGTCAACCAGTCACCAAAGGCAACAGAAAAGCCTGCAGATTCAAGTGAGTTGGAGAAAATTCCCAGCGCAGGCAGTGGGGTGCCGTCAAGGTCTGAGGAGGGAGGGAGACCTTTCCGGAAACAAATACAGTTGGACTGCTGATTCTTCATTTTGCTTTTTACACATTTTTCTTGTACATGGACTAAAACATAATCCAAAGACACATATAAGGGTATTTGCTCCAAAATATTAAATTCACGGATACATAATTACTTTTCGTAAGGGCTTTGGGTTGTGGTTATTTTATTGAAAAGTCTCTCTCCTTCTATTAAATGAAAACAAATAGGAGGTTTAAGGGTTTCATCTGTTTGCCCAAAATAAAGGTCTGTTCACTACATGGGTCTCAAACCAAGGCGGGTGCTAAGTGAAAAAAAAATAATAATAACACACACACACACACAGACGAGACTAATGCTTTTTATACTGATTATGTTTTTCAACAGGCTATTTTAGCTTCAATGCACAGTTTTCCATTTATATGGCAACCGTGAAAAAAAAGGATACTGAATCTTTAGAAAACGTCCCTTGCCCCATTTCCTTCGAAAATCTTGACTGGAATTTTGCCCACATTCTTATATAATGATGTTTTATGTATTTGACCATACTGGAATGCTACAAGAAAAACCTTTGAAAGAAACCAAACAAAAGCCCAGAAGTCCATGTAGGAAGGCCAAAAAGCTTGCCTAGGGCAAACACACTTTTTTTGACACTAAGCTTTCTTTTTCTTTTAAGCCTTCTTACTTTAACTTTTCGCTGTTGAAACTCGGTTGTTAGTCGCGTTACTGCCATGACATGGGCTCATAATAAATCATGCCAGGTCCCTTTGCTACCTCTTCTACCAAGCTAGCAACAACGATGTTAATTGTGCATGAAAAACAGATTAAAACTGTAAATCATCTCTATTTTCAAGCTCAAAGTGAGAGACCCACGTAAAGTCGCAAATCAAGCACTCTTTTTATTGGCCGTTTTTGGCCAAAGGCCATTGTTGTAAAAGAAGAAAATCACAGCCCGTTTTCCTCAATTAGGGGTTATTTTTTTGGCTCTTCCATCTAATCAAGAACATGCGAACTGTATCCCAAATCCCACAGTAATGATGACGGATTAATTTTGTTAACAATGGTGAAGAGTTTTCTTTTTATGGGCATTCTTTGTAGCCCCATAAAAGACATCCGTTTACGTTCATGGATAGCTTTCTACCAATTGTATATGAAATGGGCCAAAATATTTCTTTCTGATATTTGCCTCTAGCTATAATCATGGCATAATACAAGGATGTCTTTTTATTTTAAAAAATAAATTTATTTTAGGTTAATGTGGGGGCACAAGCAACCAGGTTAAAATATTCGAGTTAGTTAGAGTTGTCTTCTGGTTATAACCCACACACAAAAGGTGTGACAACCCCCCCACCCTGTGCTCAGTCAGTGAGAGCACCCAAACCCCCTCTTCCTCACCACCCCTCCCCCCCAACTCAAATTGCAATGAGTTTTTGACCTATGTGGGCATGCATCAGACCCTTTACTGGCTTCATATTACTATTGAGTACACTGGATAATTGCTTTTCCATTCTTGTGATACTTTACTAAGGAGAATGTGCTTCAAGTCCATCCAGAATATTACAAAAAATGTGCAGCCACCGTCTTTTTATGGCTGCATAGTATTCCATGGTATACAAGGATATCTTAAGGAATTATATGACTTTCTAACAGTTACAGATAAATTCACTCTATGCAACAGTAAACATTTATTTCCTACAACGAATGATAGAATGATCTTTTATTTCTTAATGTACCTATGGGTAGTCACTCTTGCCACACCACTCAACTTCAGAGACTACCGTTTAAAAATGTCTGGAAGCCTTATGTAGGACATGGAGCGAAACACCGACAGTGTATACCAATGGATTTATTCGTGCAAAACAACAACAGCAGCTAAAAGGTCCTCTCTCTCTTCTGAATGTGCTAGTTTCCCTTCTATTTCTTGATAAATTATCTTGGCATGCTAATTGTCTCATAAAGTAATCCATCCGTCAACCTGTCCCATAATTTAATCCATTCACACGTCCTTGATGGTTCTTGGAAACGGGACACCATTAACTGAATGAATAAGGAAGAAGTCTGCAGTGGTCAGATACTCAGGCAGTGGACCAAGATAACGTAGGGGCAGATCACCTCTCTGCAAAATAAATCAAATTACACCCTCTAGATGTCTGCTTAGGCCATGCCGAGCAAGTTAACAAATAACTGGCCGTGTCTGAGTCATTCATCTCAGAATGCAAATCGGAGGCTGTCATTTTTCTGCTTAAAAATATTTCTTCATGGGATTCTAGCTGTCAGCATGATAGTCCCCAAACAGGATTAATGAGATAATACGTCCAAACCACCACTTTAGCGCTAGGCCACTTAGTGAACAGACGAGGACTATGGGACTCCTTCTTGTTTTCCAGCCCACTGGAGACCCACTGCAGTTTGACCACATAGGTCAAAAGCCACCTGCTTTTGTCCATCTTTGCTCAATCAGTCTACACTCTCCAGTCCTCGCCAACCACAAAAGAACTTAGGTTCTCTTTTTCTATAGAATTCTTTGGTTTTCTACCTCTAGTCCCCTGTAGCTTGGCAGTGTTGGCATTTTACAGCAGGATAATTATGTGTCTAGAGCAGGTGGCTATACATATTGTAGAGGTATGGCCACCACGCTTGCAAAGGACAGTTGCCGATTCTTATCACATTGAAAGGAAACGCTGAGAACAGGACAGTCTCCTGGCAAGCCTAGACACGTTTTGTGGCTTGGGGGCAATCCCCCAAGTAACTCAGTGTTCTGGAATGAAGTAAGATGGGTCACTCGCTAGTAAGCATGTGTGAAACATTAATGTTTGGTACTTCTTTATGGGGGTTGTGAGAAAGAGCATGTGGCAATCCTTACGCATGCAGCCCTCATATGTAATCACCTTAACTCCCACACCTGTTGTGTATAACCTTAATAAATAGCCATTGCAGAGGAGGCTCAGGGCTACCCTGCACTTAAGGTTAGCCCGCCTCCCGCAAGCTTGTATTTCTAAAACATGTCACGCCTGGTTCCTTCCTGCGGCGACCAAGACCTTAGGGGTCGTGATACATATACTGTAAGAGGCTGAGCATGCCTCTGTCCTCCAGTAGCACACACGACCCACTTAGGACAACCTCAACTATCTCTAGACATTGCCGCCTGCCCTCTGAGAGCAAAGCTTCCCTTTTCTAGTTTAATCTAGACTAAGCATTAACAGAATGATGACAGACACGAGAGATACAGAGTCAAGTTCCTCAACGTCAACATGACTAACGTTTTGGAACAGATAATTAATTCTTTGTCTTCTGCACAGAAGGATGTTTAGCAGAATCTCTGGCCTTCACCAACTCCAGGTCAGTAGCATCTGACCAGTGGAGACAATTCAAAACATCTCCAGGCATTGCCAAATGCCCCCTCAGTTAAAATTGCTCTTGGTTAAGAATGCCTGCTCTGCCTGCTAACATCCTTCAAAATACCATTGTCGCCAAAGCTGTTAAAACCATCTCAAAGCTCCAGATAGAGGTGGCTGTCCTGTCTTTCCTTAACAACTTGGACTCATCTCTCCTTTAGCCACCCTTGCCGATTGTAGCTCCCCAAGGTTACAGCAAACCCTCAAAGGCAGCCATCTGGTCATGCAGCTCAGCGTGTGCCATACTTGGTTCATTGAGTGATGGACGGGGGAGGAGTTCTACTAAAGATAGTAAAAACTAAGAGGGGTGGGCATTGTTTGGAAATGGGCAATTGAGTTGTGAACAAGGTAAGTTTGAAATGTGTCTGAGGTGATTTTGTTTGTGTGGAGCTTGGGATGTAGAAACATATCATCTCCACAAGCATCATCATTATTATCATCATCACCACAAAAAATCGTTTTCGTTGCTACCATCACCATCACCACCACCATCATTATCATGATGATTATCATCATCATTATAGTCATCACTATTATCATCATCACCATCACATCATCATTACCATCATCACCATCACTACAACAACCCACCATTGCCACCACCATCATTATTATCAACATTATTATCATAACAGTCATCAGTATTATCACCACCATCATCACATGACTAATTTCATCATCACATCACATCATCACCACCATCATCATCACCTTGATGACCACAACCCCCACCACTGCTATCACCACCATTATCACTGTCATCACAGTCATCACTATCATCATCACCATCACTATGACCATGACCATCACCACCATCATTATCATCACCACCATCACTACAACCTCCACCATTGCCATCACCACCATTATCATCACCATTATCATTGTCATCACAGTCATCACTATCATCATCACCATCAACACTATGACCATGACCATCACCACCATCATTATCATTACCACCATCACTACAACACTCACCATTGCCATCACCACCATTATCATCATCATCATCGTCATCATCACAGTCATCACTATTATCATCATCACCATTATCATTATGACATCATCATCACCATCACATCATCACCACCATCATCATTACCATCATTATCATCACCACCATTACTGCAACTCCCACCATTGCCATCACCACTATTATCATCACCATCAATAACCACTACCACTATCACCATCACCATCACATAATACCCACAACCAACATCACCCTTAGCTCCATTATGACCATCATCACTATTCACTACCATCACTATGATCACCATGCTGTGGTGTGAGTACTAATGGTATAATGTCCTTGTGTTTATTCATCTATTAGTTAGTGTGTCCTTGGGCCATTGGGCTCTTACTATTTTTCTTAAATTGTTTTGATTTTAAAGATCTATTGCTAATAACACCTCATTGCATCCCTCTTAATTTAACTGGCTACAGATACATTTTGCAACTATTTTGTCTTGAAGGTCATTCCAGAAAATGGTATAAGCTGTACGGACCATGGTTTTTAATTAATTAATTAATTTATTTATTTATTTATTGAAACAGAGTCTCACTATGTCACCCTTGATAGAGTGCTGTGGCATCACAGCTCACAGCAACCTCCAACTTTTGGGCTTTAAGTGATTCTCTTGCCTCAGCCTCCCAAATATCTGGGACAACAGGCGCCAGCACAATGCCCAGCTAAGGTCCATGGTTTTTAAATAGGATTTTATCATTTCTTTATTTGTTTTCTAATGGTAGAAAGGAGTATCTGTTTACACTCGGGTTAAAAATAGTTCAGGTAAAATTCTCTGATTTTATGGTATCATATACACAATTTCTGTCATCAGCATCAACTCCAGGGTCATTAAAATGCAGATTCTTAGGACCTGTCCCCAGATTTTGTGAGTCACTGAGATCCTGCATGAAGTCAAGTAATGAGCATTTGATGAAAGTACCAGGCTAGTTTGAGAACAAGTGTTCCACGACATGGAACTTCTGGATTCTGCCCTTCATGTCTCAGATCTTCACGTTAACTAGAAGATCTCCACATGATTTCAAGAAGGCATGCGTTTACATCGGAGGTCAATGAGCTTATATTTTTATTTAATAGAGGGAAAGAGAATACATATTGGGCGATGTGGTCTTTGTTGTAACTACTCAAGTCTATTGTTGTAGAGGGAAAGCAGTCGTAGACAGCTTGGAAATGAGTGGGTGTGTTTGCGTTCCATTAAACTCTTACAAAACCAGGCACCAGTGTCATACATTTAGTCTATGAGTTATATTGTTCAACTATGCATCCCCGCTCTAAAAGAAGGTCAGCCTCTCTTTTAGCTAAATACTTGTTCTGCTAACCCTCTCAATTTTCATTACATCACATCTGTCAATATTTTCTCTAGCTTAGCTGATAACTGAAGGACATTGCCCTGCAATTAACTGACCACATGCAGTGACAGCACTTCAGATGCTTGGCTGAGTGCAAGACTTCAAATTCACTGTCACCCAAGTTCTTAAATGACACTCAGCTCAGAGAATCAATATTAACATCAGACTCGGTGATCAGCCCCGAACATGTTTTTCTCTCTGGTGTAATGACCCTCCTTCTTCCCGGCAGCTTCCTTCAAGTTTCTCCTTTGCGAATTCCCACCCTTTTCTGTCTGGGACCCATGTTTCTCCTGGATGTTCTCATCTCTCCCCAACTTACTGTATCATCACATGGATTATACCAAATGAAGATTCCAGTTAGCATTTTTCCTTGTTGCCAACTAAATTAAGAGAGAAACATTTCAATGGACTACATTCAGCAAAGTGGCTTAAGTGGGCTTGATACATACTCACTGAGAAGTTGAACTATTACTAATGCCCAAGACCTGTAGAGAAAATGTTAATCAACAACTCAGTGGAACTCAACGCACTATATTAATGGTGCCCCCATCTATTTACAGAGCTGTACAAGAGCTGGTTCTATCAGCCGCCTGAGAACCCAATCACTTCACATTCTTACAAAGAAATCGGAGAGTGACCAGAAGGAAGTTTCACCTTTGTTTCTTGCAGAATTCCTACAGAGAGAGAACTGAAAGCCACCTTGCCAGCCATTTGCCTAATGCTTCATAAAGCAAACTCTTCCTAAGCGTTCACCCTGCTAAAGGCTTAGGTTGAAATGTTCCCAAACTCATTTTCACTCCCCACCAGATCAACTCTCTTAATGACCTCATCTTTCAGTAAACCTAAGACTTTATCTAGAACTATTAAATAAGCTAGCAGACACAGCGTGGTATAACCTGTGCTAACAGCCTCCTTTCCTCCAAGGTCACGTTTTCCATCTGGAGTTACAGCTCACTTTAGCTCTGATTTGCCCCCAGCTGACAGGTTCCAGGCCCAGGAGTCTCTCAGAGGGTGGCTCCCCAATGTGAAGCTCTCCTGGATAATGTGCTAATAAAGCATCTTGATTCACTAGATGTCCTGTTCATATTATTGCTGTATGTGACTAAGAGGTCAAGTCCCTTACAAACCAACAATGACAGCCACATACAGCAACTGTTCTCATTTCTGAATGTCTGGGTTCTTCCTTTTTGTTGGACAATAACCCAACCCCTACAAGTTCATGTACTGTTGCATGAAGCCATGCTATTCTTTCTTGTTGGGTTATTAGCCATAATATGAGTGGCAGTGACAGTGGCCATCAATGGGTTTCCTTCCTTAGTGGCCACTTTTCTTCTGCGGAACTATCTCACTTGCATCTACCCCAAACTGGCTCCTGTGGGAGTAACATCTCTTTCTTCATCCTGAGTGGGCCCCCAGTCCAGATACGCCATATCAGTTCAAGCATCTCTTTCCATTGGACATGGAAAGTCATTTGGAGTTGTCCGGTCATCCAGACTCAGCCAATAAGCATCGTCCCCAGACCAGTTTTCTTCTCTGAGTTCACAGATGAGATTATAAGGAAATGCTTGTGACCATCTATGCCACCACATGGAGGCAGCTTCTCTAAGAACAAAGCCTAAAGATGAAGAAGGATGGGCCAAAAGTGCCAGCTTACTGACATCGATGATTAGACCTGAGGACACCGTTTCTGAAAGTATATATCCTGCTAGAATTTTCAGTACACTGAGCTAGTAAATCTCTTCTTTTCCTTGAGTTTCTTCTGCTTGCCAGCAGCTCCTAGGTAATTAGTTTGAAAAGTCTCAAAATACAGTAAAACCTCTCTATAAGCTGACCACCCGAGGAACTGTAACAAACTGGTCACCATGCAGAGGTGGTCAACATGAGGAATTAGATCTACTGTACTGATATGTACATGTGGTACATGCCCAGTCTATGAAAATTGGGTCAAGTGAAGGAGGTGGTCTACTACGGAGGTTCTACTGAATACATCCTTCCATTGGGAAGTTGGGTTGCAATCTGGACAACTTTTGAAATCTCCATTTTGTACATCATGCCCAGTTAGTTATCACTTGCTTTGTAACAAATTACCACCACCAAATGGTGAAACAAAATATATTTATTTCATCACAGATCTTGGCTATTAGGAATCCAGACACAAGCTTAGCCGGGTCCGCTGCTTTGAGGTATCACAAAAGGCATGTATGGAGGGGTTGGTCTGAGCTGGGGTCTCCTTTGAAATCTGAGGAATAGGATATTCTGCTTTGAAGCTCACATGGTTGTTGATAGGAGTTAACTACCTGCTGCCTCCTCGCTGGCTGTTGGTCAGAGGCAGCTCTAAGCTCCTTGCCATGTGGCATGTCAATCTGTCCAACTCTGCTGCTTGTTCCATCAAGGTTTAAAAACTAAAAAGCTGATGAAAAGGGTAAGCTACCAGGATATGGTATAAGCTCATGCAATATAATCCTGGAAGTGGTAGGTGTTCTAGAGTATATCCTCAGTCAGAAGCAGGCACTGTGTCCTGCCCATACTCAAGGGCAAGGGGACAAGAAGATTCCTGAAGGCCATGTCTTTTCACTGAGCAATCTAGCCTTGGGAAACTTGGGAACCCAAGATGTATGTCTCTGGTGAGCAGGAGGGCAGGTGTAAAGACAGCATTCAAAATTGAAAACACCAGATACTTACAAAGAATGTTAAGAATCAGGATGATAGATGATGTCTACTTTGACTTCTGGCCCAGGTACGATGTGCACACAGAAAACATTTAATCCAGGTTGCCTTCATTTCCTAGATGGCTTTTGTAACTAATTACCACACACTTGGTGTCTCGAAACATAAGAATTTATTGTCTTCACTGTTCTGGAGGACCAAGGCCAAAGTTAAGGTGGTCTCTCTAGAGCAGCAGTTCTCAACCTATGGGTCGTGACCCCTTTGTTAACAATGAACATACATCCTGCATATCAGATGTTTACATTACAATTCATAACAGTAATAAAATTACAGTTAGGAAGTAGCAACAAAAATAATTTTATGGTTGGGGGTCACCACAACACGAGGAACTATATTAAAGGGTTGAGGCATTAGGAAGGTTGAGAAGCACTGTTCTAGACGTTCCGCAGGAGAATCTAGTTCACTCCTCTGTCTTGTTGAGTTGGACTCAACTGAGTTGGACTGAGTTGTTCTTAGTTTCTGGTGGTTTACGGCAATGTGCGTTCTTTGGCTTGAAGATAGATAGGTCAGTCTAATCTCTGCTCACATCCTCACGTGCAAAAGACTTCTCTCTGTGTGTTTATGTCTGTTTTTGTTACTATGCCTGTTTCATAAGGATACCAATCATATCATCAGACCGCATTTAGAGCCTCTCCCTACCACATTAAGCCACATCTTACCTTGGTTAAATCTAAAAACCCTATTTTCATTAAGGCGACATTCCTAGCTACAGGGAGTCCAGACGTCAACGTATCTTTTCTTGGGCGACACAATTCAACCCAAAACACAAGTCAACCAAAAATCTATGAGATGAAAAATTTGCAGGATTTCCACCTGTGACGTGGCCTTATAAAGATTTTCCAAACACAGATTCCAACCAAAGTCCTGCAGTCTTAAAATACTAATTTCAACATCTTGGTAGAAACTGGTTCCTTTCAGGCTAGTATCTCATAATATCCCCTGGTAGCCAGTCAAGCTTAAATGATATTATGATGATGACAACACCTTAACTTGAATAAAAATACCAGAGGAAGCTTCATTTTCCCCTGAGTCTAGAGCAGTGGTTCTCAACCTGTGGGTCACGACCCCTAAGAACATCGGAAAACACATCCTGCATATCAGATATTTACATTATGATTCATAGCAGTAGCAAAATTACAGTGATGAAGTAGCAACGAAAATAATTTTATGATTGTGGGTCACCACCACATGAGGAACTGTATTAAAGGGTTGCAGCATTAGGAAGGTTGAGAACCATTGGTAGAGGAAGCTTTCTCCTACCATGAGCTCGATTATTTTCCAACCTATGAACTTTAATTAATTCCTTGGAAATGATCCTTTCTCCCTTCATTCAAATTACAAAGCCCACTGCATTTAAAAACAGGCAACCCACTGGTTACTCAAAACGCCAAACCAATTAGTTTTGGGACTGTTCTATCCCTCTTTTATGCAGCCTTCTCTGATTACACCTCAGAGGCTTGATATTTCAGGGAATTGTGGTGCAAACAGTCTTCTGGCCTGGCTGGCAATTACTCTGTATTTAGCATCCTCTGGGGGGAGTGGGGTGAGTCACGGCAGCAAATGGCTTTGTCTTGGTGCAACCTGACAGTTTGTCAGAGGACATGGAGGAATACTATTCTCTTTTAACAAGTCATATTATATATTGTACGTTTAAACAATTATAAAAGCATATGGATTCAGGCTCATTATGTAGTATACACAAATCACGAATTTAATGCATTTGCCAAAATAAATAAACAAATAAACAAGCTCTGGGTGTGCTCATAGCATATAATGTGATGAACTGAATGAGAGCACGTATGTGGCCTATTAGTTCACCTCAGGAGTAAATGTGAGGGTCCAAGACCTCCCTGTATCAAAATAATCAACTTACAGCCTTTCAAAAGTATGTTAGCAAGGATGACATGAGGGTCCCAAAACCCCATTCAGAGAAAAGCAAGCCTGCTAAGGATGTTTGCGAAAGGTCACTTGGAAGGCACGTAATATCTTGTCTTCTACAATTTCCAAAGCAATCTATTAGCAGGAGAGAAGAAAGCTTCAACATTGATTCAGATGTGTTGGTCAACATTGCTTAGGGAAAGACCAACTCTTTCCAATAATGGAGAGAACTCCCCTACCTGCACCCCTGGCCAGGTTCATAGCAAGCTGGGTGCATGGGTATCATTACGTCACTCATTTGTTCCAAGTAGACAAGGCTTTCCTCCACTTTGGAAACACTCAGGACCTTCAGAGAGTGTACCATCTACTGGGGATTACAGACTTGCCCAGTGATGACTAAGCTGAACTTCTGCTGACTCTGGGAAAGACATTTCCACTAGAGTGTCAAAGGATGCAAACAGGAAACTATTACCTTATGAAAGAGTTTAGATTAAATGCCCGCTAAAGCTCCCTCCCCTTAGAAGACTTTATAATTCTATGATTAAAGTCCTGGTCGGTTGAACTATTTACTGGCAGGTAAATTTAAAATAGAATGTGTAGCACATCAAATTGTTTATCCTTTTCTGCAAAAGATCCCAGCTCTCCCTCTCTTCTCTCTCATATAAGTATGTGTCTATCCATCGATCTATCTATCCATCTACCTATCCATCCATTTATCTATCCATCTATCTATCTATCTACATACATACTGTGTACACACACACACACATACAACGGTGCCCCCCCCAAATGTATACACATTTTAAGAAAGAAAAAAACTGTATTAAAATTATAATTCTCAAATCACAAGCTGCGTTTGACTTCTGCAATTACAGGAGATACCAGGGACAATATAAAAGATGACAAACATTATTGGTATAGCCTGAGTATTACAATTTTAATACAAATTTTTCCTTTCTTAAAATGTGGGTGCATTTTTTGGTACCCTTCTTGTATATATAAAATGAAGAAATCCTTGTAGAGTGTGCTATGCTGAAATTTGATCTTATTCCTATCAGACTTTCAACGAAAAATAAAATACTTAACTCTACCTTTATATATTTTTTAACACCTTACTATTCTCAGGACAAATGAAACTGGTTTGTAAAAACACCCCAAAATAATGTTATAACTTGGTTTCATGCCACTTATCAGGATTAATACATTATGAACACAGAGTTTTGAAAGTTGTTCAGTAGATTAAAATTTTCTTTTTTTTTTTTTTTTTTTTTGTAGAGACAGAGTCTCACTGTACCGCCCTCGGGTAGAGTGCCGTGGCGTCACACGGCTCACAGCAACCTCCAACTCCTGGGCTTGGGCTTAAGTGATTCTCTTGCCTCAGCCTCCGGAGTAGCTGGGACTACAGGCGCCCGCCACAACGCCCGGCTATTTTTTGGTTGCAGTTTGGCCGGGGCTGGGTTTGAACCCGCCACCCTCAGCATATGGGGCCGGCGCCCTACTCACTGAGCCACAGGCGCCGCCCAGTAGATTAAAATTTTCAAGGAGCCCAATGCGAATGTTACATTCTTTGCATTATTATTTTTATTACTATTGCTCAATATTTCGATGAAGCAATTATCTGATTCCTTTTCTGAATGTATTTATGTTCCTTCATTCCTTATAAGGTTTTTGTTTCTAATCCTTATCTTAAACATTGTTATTGTTATTAAATTTTAAGTCTTTTTAATTTTGTAAAGGCAAAAAAAAATGGAAACCTAATTAACACATGTATATGTAAAAATAAAAATTAAAAAAAATTTTTAAAGGACCCTGAAAGTTTTGATATTAATGATTTGAACACCAGGTGACAAAAAGCACATTTGAATTTGGTAAGAACAGAACCTCCTATTTGATTCAACCTTATTGCACAGTCGGTTGAGAAGAAAAATAGGCATTAGAAGTCATTTGGATTGAATTTTTCATTTATGAATCCTCCCATGTCAAAATGTAACAATGCAAAAAATACCCAAGTGAGCAGTTTGCATGCTAAATGATGCCATCAATGCACCCTGCTGTAGTTCTGTCATAATTTTATCTCTCCCTTCTCCCCCATTTTCCATTTTTTAATGTGTCTGTGCATCTAAAGAAACAAACAGGAAGCTTCATTTTAAGGACCTTGGATGGCAGTTCCTCATCACATGACCATAGGTGCAAATACACACACACCTCATGTGTTCATCTCAAGATTGGTCGAAAGCCTTTCTATCAAGCATTCTCTATGGAAAACACATGCTTTTAGATGTAGATCCTCCATTATGTGTCCCCTGAAATCCTGAAACAGTCACTGAATACCTTGTCTTCACTGCACTCTTGGTTAAAGTTGTGTTGGCTGAGTCGAAGGGACTTGCCCCGTCTCCTTCCCAGCAGAGGCCTGAGCCTTCTTCATCTGCCCACTTGTACTAACCCAAGGCCTTCTCTGCTGATGGTGGTTGAAAATAAAGATGTGTTCATCAATTTTTTTTTTTTTGAGACAGAGCCTCAAGCTGTCCCTCTGGGTAGAGTGCCGTAGCATCACAGCTCATAGCAACCTCCAACTCCTGGGCTCAAGCGATTCTCTTGCCTCCGCCTCCCAAGTAGCTGGGACTACAGGCACTTGCCACAATGCCCAGCTATTTTTTGGTTGCAGCCGTCATTGTCGTTTGGCGGGCTCAGGCTAGATTCGAACCCGCCAGCTCAGGTGTATGTGGCTGGTGCCTTAGCTGCTTGACCCACAGGGGCCGAGCCTCATCAATTATATTTAATGGAGTCACGTAGTGGGTTTCTAAAGAAAATAAGGATTGAGAAAGGGAAGAAAGCATTTAAAGAGTCTGGGGTGGAATTAGGTAGTCAATAGATTAATTGGTTGCGTTACACTGAAGTTGATATAAAACAGGAAGATGGGATGCCACTTGAATATTGGACGATCAAGTATTCTTGATCATGGAATGATTACTTGTTCTTTGTTGATCAAATGATTGATTATATTTTAAAGGAGAAGGAAGAGGGTATGAAGTAGCCAAAGGCATCCATTTTAACGAAGAAGAAGATGAGTCATATTTTGTTGAAACCCACTAGAAAAGCTACTTGGATTGTGATCAGCCAGTTCCTCTAGTTTTCTTTCTTCCCTGTTTTGGGAACAGGAATGATCTCCAGGGCAAATCTAAGGATTGGACACAGAACAACATTCCCAGGAGACAAACAGGATGTCTCGATGGAGGGACTTGATGTTTGGGATTTCAGGGAGAAAGGGAATATTTCAGATGTTCCATAACTTGGCTTTCCCCAGAAAGCTGCAGTAGAGTTGATATTGACTGAATTGTGGGTATGTCTCCCATTCTCTTTCCTCCTATGCCATAAAACACCCAACACAGACCATAGAACACACAAACACCCAACACAGACCATAGACCACACAAACACCCAACACAGACCATAGAACACACAAACACCCAACACAGACCATAGAACACACAAACACCCAACACAGACCATAGAACACACAAACACCCAACACAGACCATAGACCACACAAACACCCAACACAGACCATAGAACACACGAACACCCAACACAGACCATAGACCACACGAACACCCAACACAGACCATAGACCACACGAACACCCAACACAGACCATAGAACACACGAACACCCAACACAGACCATAGAACACACGAACACCCAACACAGACCATAGAACACACGAACACCCAACACAGACCATAGACCACACAAACACCCAACACAGACCATAGACCACAGACCAGCCCTCACCTTCGCCATCAAAGGCTAAAACGATTACGATCTAATGGAATTGCCTACAATGGGCTTGCAGGATCAAATGGGAGGGCGAATTTGAGTTCTTTGAGGAATTCTCCATTCTTCCTTTCAATAGAGTTGGAACATGTGCTTCTTTGTAAAGTATCAGAAGAATGGAGAAGCAAGAACCCAAGGTACTCAATTCTTTTTTTTTTTTTTGTAGAGACAGGGTCTCACTTTATGGCCCTCGGTAGAGTGCCGTGGCCTCACACAGCTCACAGCAACCTCCAGCTCCTGGGCTTAAGCGATTCTCTTGCCTCAGCAAGGTACTCAATTCTAATATGAAGCCAGTAGATGAGCTAATACATACCCTCATAAGAGAAAAACTCGGATCAATTCAAGGTGGGAACAGAGGAATCAGGGAGCAGGGGAGGTGAGGTGGGAGAGTGATGGGGGTTTATGGTGCCTGGCACACCTGTTGGGGGTGGGACACAATTATATGAGTGACTTTACCTAACGAATGCAATCAGTGTAACCTAATTCTGTGCACCGTCAATGAACCTGAAACAATTAAAAAAAAAAAAAACAGTAATAAAATAGAATAATATGGGGCAGCGCCTGTGGCTCAGTCGGTAAGGTGCCGGCCCCATATACCAGGGGTGGCAGGTTCAAACCCGGCCCCGGCCAAAACTGCAACCAAAAAATAGCCGGGCGTTGTGGCGGGCGCCTGTAGTCCCAGCTACTTGGGAGGCTGAGGCAAGAGAATCGCTTAAGCCCAGGAGTTGGAAATTGCTGTGAGCTGTGTGAGGCCACGGCACTCTACCGAGGGCCATAAAGTGAGACTCTGTCTCTACAAAAAAAAAAATAAATAAAAATAAATAAATAAAATAGAATAATAAAAAAATCTAATGGAATTTTAATTTTTTTGATCTGTCATCAGTTTCTAAATTGTGACAACCTAGCCATGCCTCTCTGACCCTTAGTACAGAACATAAGCGTGAAATATTAATAGATAGAAACTAAACTGATTCATGTTTTTTTTTCTTTAAATATAAAATCATGGCTAGTCCCTGAATACATCACTCTTTTGAAAACTTTCTCTCTGTTGCTTCTGCCTTTATGTTAAAGATGTGACATGTAGAACCATTTTATTTATTGAGAGCTGTCTTTGGTCCTCAAGTCTAGAGCTCACAAATTGTCCCTTTCCATTTGCTTTCACTGAAGTTTTACTGTTAGCATAGTAAAGAAAGACATTTTTAAACCAAAGGAGAGAATGTTGAACTGATATGTGTGAAAAAAATCCTGGTTCCGGAGAATCAACAGAAAGTAGGAAGCTACTTCCATCCAAGGCTATTGATTCAGGCAAACAAAAACTCAGTCTTTCAATAAAAGACAAATTAACGTGAATTAAAGTCGTAAGAATATGTAGAACATTTCTGTTTTATAATTGTTTCCCATATATAGTAGCTTACCCCAAATTATTATAATCCTAAAGCAAAATTATTCAGGGGATGTATAATTAACACTATTACATTTGTTTATTTATTTATATTTATTTATTTTGAGACAGAGTCTCACTATGTTGCCCTCACCATGACGCTCACAGCAACCTCAAACTCTTGGGTTTAAGCAATTCTCTTGCCTCAGCCTCCCAAGTAGCTGGGACAACAGGTACTCACCAAAATGCCCAGCTATTTTTCGTTGCAGTTGTCATTGTTGTTTAGCAGACCGGACCTGGGTTCAAACCCGCCAGCCCCAGTGCATGTGGCCGGCGCCCTAACCGCTGAGCCACAGGCACCGAGCCTACTATTAGTTTTAATAGCTAAGGTCACTAAGTATTTAAAAGGTTAAATGGCTTGGCTAAAATAATACAGAAAATAATTGATAGTACCTTAACTGGCAGTATCAACTGACAATAAATAAAACTAGAACAAGTCTTAGCAAGCAACTCTCTGCACAAATAAATAATGAGCTAATTATTCAAAATGGCCAAATATTCCAACAGACTATTTGGCACCTAAAGTTTCTACCTCTTGACAGTTTTTTTCAAACATTTCTTATGATATTCACATGTATAACAAAATTGTTTTTTAATATATTCCAGGTAATTTGAGTTTGTTCTAATTATAGAAAAAAATCTAAATTGCAAATTGAATTAAATTAAGATTCAGGTAATGGCAAATTACAAATGTAAGGGGGAAATGTTTTTCTCCAGGTAAAGATTTTCCTTAATTACTCAAACAGCCATAATTCGTACTAACTAAATGGTATTATTCCAAACATATGTAATTTCTGAACCTTCAATGAGATGATTGTTTTATGTTCAAACTGCTAAAGCTTTTTAAGTGGGAAGAGAGACAAATTATTCCAGCAATCCACTCTAGTTTAACTGTGTTCACAAAACACAAAATACTTTTGAATTAGTTCATGTCAGGGAGATCTTTCATTTAATGAAGTTCCATAATTATCTTTCAGGGAGATCTTTCATTTAATGAAGGTCCATAATTATCTTTACTTACAAGTTCTGTCTACACAGTGTCAAACATCTGACCAACAGATGAAAAACAGGGATAATTTGATCATTTTCACATTGCTCCACATCCACATTGGTTGGTTAAAACATCCCTCTGACTGTGCTAATGTGCTTTTCTTTGATTTCATCAGCTAGATTTTGCCCCTATATGCAGGCGCTCAGACTATTTATCTCTAGACAGCTAGGGAAATAAAATTACTTCCTTCTTAATTTCACACACTCACAAAGAGTAGCACTAAGTGATTTTAGATGTTTTAAGGCACTTTTCCAGGATGTAAATTCTAATCTTTTCTGGGTGATTAATTCCCCTTAAGTCACATACGCTAAAAGTCCATTTGAAAAATCAGACTCAAAATTATTAAAGTTAGTAATGAAACAATAATGCTCTCTTTTTTCTGTAAAAATATTATTCCCCTCTAAATTCTCATTTCTTAACAACAGACTGGGTATGGTCACAAATGATGAGGGCCTTGATCTTATGTCTTAAGCTTATCCCTTATGACCATAATAAATAGTTACATTATAAATAATCAACATGTTTTAGGCACTGACTTTATATACATACATATATATATATATCACATATACACACATATATAGATAAATACATATCTATATCAGAGCCAATATATACATGCAATTTAGCTGAAACTTTCCGACTCTTTTTTCCGTTATTAATTCTGCTCCAGTAACATCGGATTACAGAACATTCCTAAGTGCTGGGTACTAGACAAAGCAGATTGCACGCATAGTTCTCTTAAACCTCTGGGCCTCCTTTATTTCACAGGAAAGGAAAAAAAACTGAGGTACATGCACTGGATGCGAAGCGAGGGAGCTGTGGTGGTTACTCCAAGCTGAGCTAGGGAAGCAAACCAGATTTACATTAAAAAGGGCAGAGAATCACTTTCTGAGCACAGAGACCCAGGATTTTTTTTGAGACAGAGTCTCACTATGTGTCCCTCAGTGGAGTACGGTGGCATCACAGCTCACAGCAACCTCAAACTCTTTTGGGCTTAAGTGATTCTCTTGCCTCGGCCTCCCAAGTAGCTGGGACTACAGGCGCCCACCACAACGCCTGGCTATTATTTGGTTGCAGTTGTCATTGTTGTTTAGCAGGCCTGGGCCGGGTTTGAACCTGCCAGCCTGGGTGTGTGTGGCCGGCGCCCTACCCACTGAGCTACGGGTGCAGAGTGAGAGCCCCAGGATTTTGTCAACAGTGGCTGCTCAGCAGGAAGATGCCCTAGTGAGATTTGATGAGGAAAAAGAACAATTTTGGGACTTTGCTATATGTCGTTCAATGCCATATTCTCTGCAAATCTGTTTCAGATGTCTGGAATGAGTTACATGGTTCGGCTAACTTCCCCCATCAGTGTACCTTGCACCATGACATTTACTGCAAATCTAAGTTGACTTCGGCTATTTGGACATGAGGAACAAAGGTTGCACATTTCCCCAGGCAGAGCTTGAGCCTCAAATCTGCAAAGTGTCTGCCCCCAAAGGAGAGCTGATATTGTTTCCATGCTTGAGGGGAAGAGCAAGCTGGAAGTGCCTGACAGAGTTTTCTCCTTGTAGTCCTTGGGGTAGAAGGGAAAAGCATGAGCCACGATCTCAAAATGGGTTGGGGCATCAGGCAGAGGTCACTCTGGCATGTTTTCACTCACGGGGTATGGTTTATTACGAATTTCAAATAGAGTTAAAGGGTGGTAAAACTGTATTAGCTTTCTATTGCTGCCGTGACAAATCATCACAAACTTAGCAGCAGCAGACAAAAAATGTTGATTGTCCTCAGAGTTCCAGTGGACTAAAAGTAAAAGCAGTGTGTCCCTGGGGCACTAGGGGTGCGTGGGTCTCCTTGTCTTTGGCACCTTGTAGAGCCAGCAGCATCCTTCCTCTCCAGGCCCGTACCTGTATTCAGGCTGCTTCGTTCTGACTCCAATCTCTTCTGCCCCCTGCCTGCTTCCACATCTGGGGGGTCTTCGCTAATCTAATGGGCTCACCCACACAACCAAGCTTCTATTCTGTCCACATCAGGTCTACTAAGAAGCTGACAATTCCATCTGCAACCTAGACCCCCTTTGACATTGGAAGTCATCATCGAAGAAATCAGCTGCTCTGTGACGGCGATATAGTCCGTTTCAAGGGCTGAGGCGCCTCACACCTCTCCACAGGAAACATTCTGCCTGGATCTCAAAGTAGCAATGTCCGTAGTCATTGCAATCTCAGCATTTAAAGCATGCCTGGTGCAAAATAAGTGCTCTGAAGTATTTTTTGGTAATAGGGGCAGGCCCTGCACATCCCCTCTTGTGAGAAGTCTCCTTCCTTCCATTGCAACCATCTGGTTCTGCTAAGAGCAGCCCAGCTTTGTCTGTTTTTACTTTGTCCCAGGTGTGAGCTCCTGTATTGACTGCACCCCATCAAAACTCTACCTTGGGGTTTCTGATAGGAAATTAAGAAACTTTATCTGTCACTGGTGGTGTTGAAAATACTGAGGTCCAGTTATAGCAGCACGTACCCATTTCCAGAAAGAAGCAAAGAAACAGGCGTGAATTAGTGATGTCCTTTTCCATCAGTGCATCCCATCACCCCCAAGGTCTAGCTGCGTGCGTCCCCATCATGCTCCCAATCCGGTTTCTTTCTTTTTTTTTTTTTAGACAGAGTCCCACTATGTCACCCTCAGTAGAGTACTGTGGCATCACAGCTCACAGCAGCCTCAAACTCTTGGGCTCAAGAAATTCTCTTGCCTCGGCCTCCCAAGTAACTGGGACTACAGGCGCCCGCCACAACACCCACCTATTTTTTCTTGCAGCTGTCATTGTTGTTTAGCAGGCCCAGGCTGGGTTTGAACCCGCCAACTTCGGTGTATGCGGCTGGCGCCATAACCACCGTGCTACGGACGCTGAGCCCCAATCTGGTCTCTTGACTTTTGAAATAAGTTTGGATCTCCCACAAAGCCCTTCTGATAAATGTCCACTTTTTTCCCCCCTTGAAGCCCTTAATTGCTTAATTCTTAATTGCTGGTGGTTTTCTATTCTTTGGAAACAAAGAAATACAGACAAATGAAGCATGCCAGAAAAGTTGCTCCGGCTTTTGGAAAAGATGGGAGCTTTTCAAGGGTGAAAACCATGCTGTAAACTATGTGTGTCTTGAATTAGATCCCATGTTGTCTACATGGGAAGTGTGGGGAAGGAATTCTCATAACCCTGACCGGGGTGCAGCCAGCAATCCCCTCCCCAGATTCCTGGACTGCCTGAAAGCAGAGTTCTGGGAGACAGGATACCCACGTCCTGACCCAAAGGATACGCCCATATCCTCACCCACACTAGAGAAGGTCCCAGGGGGCACTCCAGGCTTACTGCCCCACTCCAGCTTCACCAATGAGGCTAATGAAAGCCTTTTGCAAGTCTCTGGGAGCTGAGCTGACTGACCTGGTCAGTCTCCACTCTGCTTTTCACCACTGTTGAAGCCTCTCCTTGTCCCTGAACTGGCCTCCTAACCCTTTTTTTTTTGGCAGACTCTCACCCTGGTTCTATGCCAGAACCCCCTTTCTGCACTTCACACGCAGGCAGGGGCAGTGGCATCCGCCCTGCCTCGCTGGTTAGCCCACACAGATTTCCACAGGGTCGGGCAATGAAGTTCAGGAACTCATCCTATAAAAAGTGCCACACTCCTCTTTGCAGAATATCACCTCCTGAGATGCTCCCCTTGGGAAGTTCTGCACTGACACCAGTCACTGCCTAGCCCACCCTTCAGAGTAATTTTGGAACTCTTTTTCTGGAGTGGCCAACACAGATATTGCCGTACACCTATGTTCAAATTTTCCAATCGTTAGCTGCTTTATTGATGAAGGCTGTTCAAGCCCCATGCGTCCTTCACTGCTCAAGGTTTCCTGCAAACAGGTTGTCCCTGAGAGGTCCCACTGCCTCCTGAGACGGCTCTGGCTTCCTGCCTCTAAGTCGATTAGCTGTGCACATACCTGAGGGTCGTTTCTATGTCTCTTCCGTCTTTCATTATTCCGTCACGAAGCTCCAGACTGTCTTCGGTCCTCAATCCAAATCCTGGACTGCTTACTTGTCATACAGTTGAAAAGGGTCAGGTGTCACATCTTAGGGAAAAAAACTCCCCATTTGGGGAATGTCATCTTTCCTTCCCTAAATGAATCTTTAACTCCTTTTTTTAATGATGTTGCTGCTAGACACAGAATTTCACTGTTGGCTGCGTGCCTGTAGCTCAGCGGCTAGAGCACCAACCACATACACCGGAGCTGGAGGGTTCGAATCCAGCCCAGGCCTACCAAACAACAATGACAACTACAACAGAAAAATAGCCGGGCATTGTGGCAGGTGCCTGTAGTCCCAGCTACTCGGGAGGCTGGGGCAAAAGGATTGCTTAAGCCCAAGAGTTTGAGGTTGCTGTGAGCTGTGACGCCACAGCACTCTACCCAGGGCAACAAAGTGAGACTCTATCTCAAAAAAAAAAAAAAAAAATTTATATATATATATTTCCCCTATTTTCCCTTCTGTATCATATCAAAAGTTCTTGTTGGGAAGTTGGAGTGTTTTAGTAGCCCACCTTCAGCTTAGCCTGACTCATGATGGAAAGGAATCCTGAGTTGTGATGTTGCCCCTGTGTTTATGAATGAATGGTGAGCTACCCATTTTCAACATAAGATTTTGAGTTCTCAGCTTCACTTTTTCAATTTGCATCTAATCAGCCCTGTAAGCCATAGTTTGCATTATTTACCCAGAGTAGATATGGAGATATTCTCTCTCTCTGACACACACACACACACACACACACACACACACACACATACACACACGCGCGTGCACGCAGTGTAAGTAGATGAGGCTGGCTCCATCCCTCCCTTCCTTGCTGACATTAACTGTACCATAACTTCTGATCAGGTTCACTAAATTCTGACCTTATTTGAACATCTATGCAAAAAGTTAAAACAGGCAATTCAAGCTAATTAATGATCTGTCATCTCAACACCAAAGAGAAATTAATAATCTGTAAAAATGTAAATAATAAAATTTGTAAAGTAATAAGTTATAAAGAAATAAGCCCACAATTAGCAGATCATAATGCCCATTTATACAAATAGATTCACCCTCAGAAGGTCCTGGCTTATTTTAAAGGGAATTACAAAAAAATTATTCTGTTTTCTGTAGGAAAAAAAAATTTATGTTTCACAGAACTGTTATACTGCAAGGAAATTTCTCACAGCTTTCCTCATGAAAGTTATCTTTAAATTTAATAAGGATATGTATGTGCCTGACATATAGTCTGTTTTTCTATCTTTGGGTACGTCTCCATTCTATGGAAATAGAAATGTCAAAATGTGAGCCAATCTGATTAAGACGGAAAGACAAATAGTAAAAAATACAGAATTCCAGAGTGGAATCTGTATTGTATTCCAAAAACAAAATATTGTTGTTTATACGATTAAATAAACAAGTTGGTGTGAATCAAGACACAGCCTAAGAGGAGGGTTTTAAGGGAAATGAACATGACCCCCTAATTTCAACATGCTGTGTGGAAGCTGGGTGTGCTCCTTCAGTGAGGTAACCGATAATTAAACAGGTAAAATCCACATTGATTCTTAAGTTGATATCATCACGAAAGCAAACAAGCAAACTGTCTACCCCTCCACCTACAAAACTCCTGAGCCACAAAGCTGTGATTTATTCTTTGCGCAAACACAGCTCCTAGCTTAGAGCTCTCACCAGCAAAAACCCGGTGTTCACATATCCTGAGAAGATAGAACCACCTTTTCAGCTCCTATTTCTCTTCCTGTAGTGAAGACCCTATGTGCAAGGTGGCGCCTGTGATTCAGTGGGTAGGGCACCAGCCCCATATACAGAGGGTGGCGGGTTCAAAGCCAGCCCCGGGCAAACTGCAACAAAAAAAATAGCTGGGTGTTGTGGTGGGCACCTGTAGTCCCAGCTACTCGGGAGACTGAGGCAAGAGAATCACCTAAGCCCAAGAGCTGGAGGTTTGAGCTGTGACGCCATGGCACTCTACTGAGGGCGACAAAGTGAGACTCAGTCTCAAAGAAAAAAAAAAAAGACCCTATATGCATATTGTTTCAAATAGCATAAAAAACAAAGCAAGCAACATGGGTTTATCGTCAAGTTTAGATAGGGTTTTGCACAGTTTTGTATTCCCCAAACTTTAGTTAAATACTGAATCACAACGACGTGGCCAAAGGGTTTCTGGTCTCCATCCACTCAGTTGCCCATATATGATTGCATAATCAGGGAGTCTAAGTACTTATTTTTTTCCACGGGTGGTCTCATTTGGTACAATGTTCCACATAAGGAAAGAGAAATTCTATCTGAAGCAGATTCACTGCCCCATGAGTTGTAAATATTAGCGCATCCAAAGTATTACAAAAGCCGTTTTAATCCTTTGTCCCATTACAGGATTTTGGGTTTCCGCCCCCCTCTTTCCTGGCTGTTTTTCTGTTCAGTTTTTACTTGAATAGTTCATTAAGAGAAAGACCTCCACCCTGGCGGTTGTGGAAATAAGAGCTCTAATTGGTCTGGGAGGTTTCTTTATCCACCAGCTGCCCCATGCACAAAGCTGCTACTTGGAACTGTTGTGCCCCAAGACAGGCCCGAGCAGCACATGGAAATACCACACCCAAACGTTCATTGAACTCTCTGAGTCGCATTCAGACATGGACTTTACGAGACAATTGTGGGTTCTGTCATGATAACGAGGGCCCTGTGCCACAGACCGCTGGCATAATGAAGCAGGGTCCGCTCATCCCTTTCTCCTGCCATTCTTTGTAGCCTCAATATCACGCAGCCCTAGTCTGGGTCTTCATGACACTCTACATAGCCTCCCTTTGGGGCATATGGATAAAGAAAGAGCAACAATATATAACAGGTGCAATCACAAGTTGGTGAGCTCTGAATTAGTGTAATTGTTTATTTCACATTTTCAGGAGAATCTGATTGGAAAACAATTTCTAGGGATTCGAGTTTACCAAAAATTAAAAAAAAGAAAGAGAGAAAGAAAAAGATAAAAAGAATTTCTCCCCCTACAAGAAATTATAGCATTGTAGATAATGTTATGCAGAAAACACACTCTATTTTCTCTAGGAAATATCTTTAGAGTTTCCAGAATTTATTTCTCTCATTGCAGGAAGATTTCTTTCTCTGTTTTTCTTTCTCCTTGTCTAAAACTGGCTTATGGAAATGCTAACTGAGAAAAATGTGATATTGTTGTGTCATAACTTTAGTGGGGTGACTCTTCACAGAAAATTCGAATCTGAAATCTGCCTGTACATGAAGCTATCCAAATTTTACTAGCATCGAATTAAGTTAATATACGGAAGACTATTCTGTTTACAGATTCTCGCAGCTGTTACAAAGAAAAGGGCCATTTTTTTTTTTCCAATGCAAGCACATTATTCTCTAAAGTAGCTAGAATCATCAGACTATATTTTGCTGTTTGGTTGCAGAAAATACTGGAAGCAAAGAGGGTCCAAATTCCCGTTAACAAAATGGATTCTAAACCACGCTTGGAACTATCCCTTGCTCACAGTAGGGTATTAAAAACCATCAATAATTTTTCCTTTTAAGACTCAAGGAAGGTGCTGATTTCATATGTCCTTAAGGTAGAAGGAACCTTTCCTTGTATCTCTCGTTTTGTAAACTCGAGCATCATAAAGTGCTTAATTCTGCTATTTTGTGTTGATTCATTCCTCGACAGATGATTTGGGTAAAAAAAAAAAAAAATATATATATATATATATATATAAAACACTCTATGCTCACACTGGCTGTCATCCACACATAAAACGCTACAACGAAGTTCAGAGGGTAATAGATAAAAATAATTAAGGTCATCAGTTGTGTGCATGCAGTGGGTGCTCAGAAATACAAGCAGGGCACAGGATAAGTGGCCGTGAGAACTGCATGCACAATGCGAAAAAAAAAGACGTGAATCGACTGGTTATAGAAAACATCATGCAGGAGTCACTCTAAAACCTTCCTGGCAAACCTCCCTGGCAGTCAGCAAGTGGCTGCTCTATTTTGCTCGCACGAGGCACTTACCGTCTTCCGTGGGCACGTAAATGTTTAGATAAAGGCAGTCCTCGTTTTGATCTTGAACGTAGGTCATCAGAGTATCCAAATTGGCAGTAAACCACACAGGGAGCATGTCGTGCAGTAAAGACCTCTCGTCCAGGTGCTGGGGGCAGACGGCCGCAAACTGGGTTGCGTTTCGCACCCCGGTCCACGAGGAAGGGGGCTCCGGGGGCTGAAAACGCCTTTCTCCAGTGGGAGGCGAGGCGTAAGGGACCCCCAAGTATTGCTCCACCGGACCCAAAATCTCATTCGGCAAGGGTGTTCTTAAGCCCCGGATTTTGCCATAATTGGTGTTGACAACGGGGTACTGGGCTTGGCTGTCAATGAGGGTGAACTTGATGGCCAGAGCAGTTATCCACAGGAGAACATTGCAGTTTAACATGATGCAAACCGGGGTAAAGAACAGGGGTAGCCATAGCAGTCCCCTGGGACTCGACATGGTTCATGCCCGCATCTGCAGCCGTCCCACAGGTGCCAGGACTCCAAGGGGACAAAGCTGTGGGGCACACCCAGGGAGAGCAGAAGACCCAGGAGAGACCCTCAGGCTGAACACAGACAGAGGCCAGTGTTACTGACGAGCACGGTGGGTCCCATCATGACAAGGCACCCCTCCTTTAATCCTGAAACCGGATTCCAGCCAGGAAGCGGTGTCCACCAACGCCTCCCGGACCAGGATTCCTTAGGAAATCTCCGAGGCAGCCTAGTGGGAAAAGAAGGCAGATAAGGTGATAAAGCCAAGGGGGTGAGTAGCTATGACATCGGCCATCTCCCCCATGCAGTCTGCAACCCCCCCTCTCTCTGAGATTCTTATTCACTGATGAGTCAGGAGACATTAGCAAGCACATCACTTGTCTCGAGTCTTGCTGGACACCCCAACTCCAGCAACAATGCCTCAGATTTAAGAAACCCTCCTCCCAGTCTTTGTTGAAGGAAAACAGAACCCCACAAAAGTTGTACAGGTAACACAGACAACTTGGAGGACACTTCCCAATTTCACCACTGCTTACAACATTGGTTGATCCTCCCAAAATGCTGTTTCTCAAATGCTTAAGGAGATGTGTCACTTTTTCCTAAGGGGCTTTGCGTGGAGCTGTGAAAGCTTTTCCAGGAAGAGGCAAAGGGAGGCATGCATTCAGGCCAACCTGGCTTCACGACACATAAGTGTTTATCAGATACCAGGATAGAAAGAAGGTAGGATTTGGACACTAATCTTCATCCATTTATTCAATTACACATAAAATTAGACAACATACTTCATTGTTCTGAATTTCTACTTCATTATAAACAACTAACCAAGATGCTACCTTTTAAGTTGTGCTGGCCTCTGGAAAACACCTGCTTAATTAAAAGTGTTGATAGAATTATCAAAACTTTCAAGTGACCTACTGCTCACCTCTGAGGGCAATACTCTTCACCCTTTAGACCATTTAAAAACATCTGAGTCAACTCCTAATTGAGCTGGGAAGGAGTCAACTTTTAAAGGGTCAGCACCTGGAGTTGTTAGGTAAATCCATGTTCATAGACAAGATGGAACACTATGTAGCCATGGACTCTGTGGTAAATTATCTTTTAGAGATGGAAAACAATTCTTTACTCATCTCAAGAACCATGCCTTTAAACAGAGTGTTCTCCAACTCAAGAATAGGCAAATGTGTTTATAGGACTGTGTAGGTTATTCAAAGGATTTTGGACTAGAATATAATTATGCATTTCATTTAAGTAAACAGTTGAGCAGAATATGTTTCATAGTTATTTTGCTTTTTTTTTTTAATAAGAGAGATCAAAGCTGGATCTATCCTAGAGCAATAATACCAGTGGGGGAAATTCCGTAATGCATGACATCTTGGGCAAAGTTCCTAAGAGTCAAATGGAAATGCACTAAAAATTTAGATTCTAACTCTGAAAGTGAAAAATTGCATCTCACCAAGTGGCTGATTTATGTGTTTGCTTTTATCTTTCAATCCTACAGTCGACAACATTTGGATGTCTGCCACACAGCGATCCTATTTCTGAATAATTAAGAGACAGGCAGTCACAACAAAGAGGTGGTGACATGTTTGGGTGCTTTGGATTCCCTGACAGCTCTCCTGCTTTTGAACTAGCATGAGGTCTTTCTTCCAGACGCTTTCCCGGGGTGACAGATGATACCATCAACTGTCAACTGAATCAACTTTCAATTTGGACCAACCTTGGCATGCTATGTCCGCGAGCTGAGGGGAGTAGGTGAACGTCCGTGAACTTGACATAAAATGATGTCAAGCATTGCACCTGCTTTGGGTACCTGTGCAGGGCAGGCAGCCAGGCTACACAGAAGAATATTCCCACTTAATAAATACAACAAGCTGGGATTTTAAACACAGAAACCCGTGGGCACAGGACGTAAGGTAGCAGCTCACTGCTAGCATTGAGTGGACTTAGAGCAAGTCATTAAAATTCTTTTGACCTCACTTTACTTATCTGTAACCAGTACTTAATGAGATAGTCTACTCAGGGTACCACCCAGTCCCCAGAGCACAGTTAGTAGATTTGTTCCAGGGCTTACAAAGTCAACTCCATAAGGAATTCTGGCCCACCCCTTTCAGTTCTCAAACTCAACCAGGATGAGATTATTCAAGTGCCGCACAACCAAGCTGGGACATGCCCGGACTTCATGCTTGGAGCTGTTCAATCTCGTTCCTTCTCTGTCTAAGCATACATTCCCCACAAGATGCAGAGTGGCACTCATGAACTGACATCAGCCCAAAAGGAGGAGGTCAAGGGTATCTGCACACCTGCTGGGTCAAGGTTAGGCATGTGTAAGAGTCACAAGCTGAGGGATGTCTTTTTCTCGTATGCCCTCAATTTTTGGAAATTTGGCTACTGTGCACACAAGTAATGTAATCTAAAGTCAAGGGTTTCTCAGTCTCAGCACCACTGACATTTTAAACCATAATATAAAAATTCTTCGTGATGTGCATTAATGGGTGTTTTGCAGCGTCTGTGGCTTCTACTCATTAGATAACTGAGGCACTTCCAACCCATGTTCGAAAGCTCTCTAGATGTTACTAAATGTTCCCATGTGGGCCAAACTCACCCCTGGTTGAGAGCTACTGATGTTTGCATGGGTATATAAAGGATTACATATGCATGGGCACATTCAGAAAACAGGATTAGCATTGCTATGGATGTGTGTGTATATGTCCTATTCAACCATGATGGAACTCTGAGTTTTTGTCATTACAAGAAATGTTGATTCTGGAGAAAACTCATTAAATGTGCATCATCTTAATCAAGGAATTGCTGTACAATTAAGCAGCCTCCATCCTTGGGGCCAAAACCATAAAAGATCTCCCATGTGAGCTTTGCAAACTTAAAGAGGAGTAAAATGTTGTGATAGATAGATAGATAGATAGATAGATAGATAGATAGATAGATAGATAGATAGATAGATGAGATACATGAATGGATGGATGGCTAGATAGAGATAGATAGACTGGATGGATAGTTAAATGGATAGATGGATGGATGGATGAATAGATAGATATATAGATGAGATACATGAATGGATGGATGGCTAGATAGATAGAGATACACAGATAGATGGATAGATAGATAGAATACATGGATGGATAGATAGATAGATAGGATGGATGGATGGATAGATAGATAGATAGATAGATAGATAGATAGATAGATAGATAGATAGATACATGGATGGATGGATAGATAGATGGATGGATAGATAAATAGATAGAATACATGGATGGATGGATAGATAGATAGATAGACAGACAGACAGACAGACTGGAAGGATAGATGGATGGATGGATGGATAGATAGACAGATACACAGATAGATAGACAGATGGACTGGATGGGTAGATAAATGGATGGATGGATAGGTGGATAGATAGATAGATGAGATACATGAATGGATGGATGGCTAGATAGATAGAAATAGATGGATAGATAGATAGACTGAATGGATAGATGGATGGATGGACATATAGATAGATGAGATACAAGAATGGATGGATAGATAGAAGAATACATGGATGGATAGATAGATAGATAGACTGGATGGATAGATAAATGGATGGATGGATGGATGGATGGATGGATGGATGGATGGATGGACGTATGGATAGATAGATGAGATACATGAATGGATGGATGGCTAGATAGAGAGAGAGTGATAGATAGATAGATAGATAGATACATAGATAGATAGATAGATACATAGATAGATAGACAGATGGACTGGATGGGTAGATAAATGGATGGATGGATAGGTGGATAGATATATAGATGAGATACATGAATGGATGGATGGCTAAATAGATAGAAATAGATGGATAGATAGATAGACTGAATGGATAGATGGATGGATGGACATATAGATAGATGAGATACAAGAATGGATGGATAGATAGAATACATGGATGGATGGATAGATAGATAGACTGGATGGATAGATAAATGGATGGATGGATGGATAGATGGATGGATGGATGGACGTATGGATAGATAGATGAGATACATGAATGGATGGATGGCTAGATAGAGAGAGAGTGATAGATAGATAGATAGATACATAGATAGATAGATACATAGATAGATAGACAGATGGACTGGATGGGTAGATAAATGGATGGATGGATAGGTGGATAGATATATAGATGAGATACATGAATGGATGGATGGCTAGATAGATAGAAATAGATGGATAGATAGATAGACTGAATGGATAGATAAATGGATAGATGGATGGATGGACGGACATATAGATAGATGAGATACAAGAATGGATGGATGGATAGATAGATAGATAGATAGATAGATAGATAGATAGATAGATAGATAGAATACATGGATGGATAGATAGATAGACAGACTGGATGGATAGATAAATGGATGGATGGATGGATGGATGGATGGATGGATGGATGGATGGACGGACGTATGGATAGATAGATGAGATACATGAATGGATGGATGGCTAGATAGATAGATAGATAGATAGATAGATAGATAGATAGATAGATAGATAGATAGATAGATAAGATAGATAGATAGATAGATAGATAGATAGATAGATAGACTGGATGGATAGATGGATGGATGGATGGATAGATAGATAGATAGATAGATAGACTGGATGGATAGATGGATAGATGGATGGATGGATGGATGGATGGATGGATGCATGGATAGATAGATAGATAGATAGATAGATAGATAGATAGATAGATAGATAGATAGATAGATAGATAGATAGATAGACTGGATGGATAGATAGATGGATGGATGGATGGATGGATGGATGGATGGATGGATGGATGGATGGATAGATAGATAGATAGATAGATAGATAGATAGATAGATAGATAGATAGATAGATAGATAGATAGACTGGATGGATAGATGGATGGATGGATGGATGGATAGATGATACACAGATAGGTAAGTAGGTAGGTAGGTAGATTTTAAATATTCCCCAAATAAAAAGGAGATACTACAAAATGAATTTAAAAATTCTAATGAATAAAGGTTTTATAAAAAAAATAAAAAGTGTAACTTCCTTTAAAAAGAAAAAATATATATACACATCAGGAGTGGAGGACTACGTAGCAAGGTTTCTCTGTAAAAAAAATAAATAAATAAAAAATAGTGATATCTCAGAATGGCATTTTCATTTGCTTTTGAAGTTGACTGGGTATTTTTCGATGACCCTCTGCAGGGCAGTTATTCTGCCGGAGGTTGTAATTAAGACAAGTCTCTCACAGTTCCAGCTTACCAGAATATAAAGGCTCAGAATAAAAATTGCAAAACAATTCTCTCCAAAGGGTGAGCGTCCCTAAAATTCAGATTGGTTTAATTTTAAGATACCTATTTAATTAAGATGAGCCCTGATCACAGGTATTTTGGTACTTGGGCTTTATGAGGGATAAAAATCACATCTCCCCTGTGTTTACAGCCTTGCCTTGGAATACATTAGAAAATAGGAGAGGTGTGCAAATGCATTTTAAAAATGAAAGGGTAAATGAGATGCAAACAGCCTCTGTGTATTCCTTCCAGCCATGCTGAAGGTCTGTGAGTTTTTGCTGAGATCCCTCCTGCCAAGAGGTTGCTAAAAGCAAGAGGCAGTTGGGAAACCCACTTCACCCCTCACAGTCATTCCAGAGAACAAAAAAATAAAAAAATAAACAAGAACAACACACTCTGGTCCTTGTCCAAACCACTGAGCTTGGGCAGACGTCCTTCTGTGCAATTTGCTAAGGAAGCCTGTACCAGCTATTCCCAAAACTGTGTGGAACCCACTGACAATCTCCAGTTTTCGTTTGTGGAATTTTTTTGTCTTTGCTGAGGTCACCGACATGTGTGGTAACCAAAGTGCACACACACACACACTCCCTCCATCCCAGCCCAAGGCTAACTCAATGCCAACTACCTGCAAATTAGTCTATTTCTGTGCATGTAGATGGTCTAATATTCTAGTCTTGATTTCACTTCCCACATGAGAGAAATTACAATTTACTGTGCTTTGCCTTTCATCAAACCTCAAGAGTTCTCTGTGCCTTCATCCATGCAGTTTCTATCACTTATAAAAATCAGATCTCATTAAAAAAACCCCCACCATTTTGTACCATGACATTTAGCCATAAATTAAAGTAAATGAAGACTAAAAAGCTGTGGTTATGCACAGTGGTGTGTTAATTATAGTCCAGCAAAGGCAAAAGGATTCCTTGAGCCCAGGAGTTTGAGTACAGCCTGGACTACATAGCAAGACCCAATCCCTAAAAAGTAGAAAAGCAAGATGCCCAATGTACTACCTTCAAGGAGGTTTTGCACCATATGACAGCTCCAGTTGTTAACTCTGTCACTTTACCTACCATTTCTGTTCCTCCACTGAAGGTTGAGGGGCAGGAATGCATTTGAAGCATAATGGTTAAAAGCAGCGTTTTCTTTTTTTTTTTCCTTTCTTTCTTTTTTTATTAAATCATAGCTGTGTACATTAATGAAATCATGGGGTACCATGCACTGGTTTTATATACAAGTTGAAATTTTTTCATCAAACTGGTTAACATAGCCTTCCTGGCATTTTCTTTTCTTTTTTTTCTTTTTTTTTGTAATATGAATTTTTTTTTTTATTATTGTTGTGGATTCATTGAGGGTACAATAAGCCAGGTTACACGGATTGCAATTGTTAGGTAAAGTCCCTCTTGCAATTATGTCTTGCCCCCATAAAGTGTGACACACACCAAGGCCCCAGAAGAACTCAGACTGAACATAAGGGGATGGAGTGAGTGCCTTATAAGGTGTTCAACCACAATCGATGAAACAGGAAAAAAGGGAACACTTCTACACTGCTGGTGGGAATGCAAACTTATACAACCTCTATGGAAAGAAGTAAGGAGAATCCTCAAAGAACTAAAAGTCGACCTTCCATGTGATCCTGCAATCCCATTAGTAGAAGAAAAACAATCATTTCACCATAAGGACATTTGCACTAGAAGATTTATGGCAGCTCAACTCATAATCACTAAGACACGGAAACAACCCAAGTGCCCATCAACTCAAGAATGAATTAACAAACTGTGGTATATATATACTACGGAATCCTATTCAACCGTAAGAAAAGATGGAGACTTTGCATCTTTTTTACTAACCTGGATGAGTTGAAGAACATGCTTCTTAATAAAGTATCACAAGAATGGAAAAGCATGTATCCAATGTACTCGATACTAATATGAAGCCAGTAGATGATATAATACATGCGCACACAAGAAAAAAAAAAAACAATTAAATTCTAGTGGGGGCTCTTCCATCTCAGGGTGGGCAAGGGACTTGAAGAGAAACTTCTCTAAAGAAGACCGACGCAAGATCTACAAACACATGAAATGTTGGCGTGGATGTGGAGGAAAGGGCACACTTCTACACTGCTGGTGGGAATGCACACTAATTCGTCCCTTCTGGAAGGATGTTTGGAGAACACTTAGAGACCTAAAAATTGACCTGCCATTCGATCCTATAATTCCTTTACTAGGTTTATACCCAGAAGATCAAAAGTCACAATATAACAAAGACATCTGTACCAGAATGTTTATTGCAGCCCAATTCATAATTGCTAAGTCATGGAAGAAGCCCAAGTGCCCATCGACCCACGAATGGACTAGCAAATTGTGGTACATGTATACCATGGAATATTATGCAGCCTTAAAGAAAGATGGAGACTTTACCTCTTTCATGTTTACATGGATGGAGCTGGAACATATTCTTCTTAGCAACGTATTTCAGGAATGGAAGAAAAAGTATCCAATGTACTCAGCCCCACTAAGAAGCTAAATTATAGCTTTCACATGAAGACTATAACCCAACTATAGCACAAGACTATGGGGAAAGGGCCAAGGAAGGGGAAGGGAGGGGGGAGGTTTTGGTGGAGGGAGGGTAATGGGTGGGGCCACATCTATGGTGCATCTTAGAATGGGTACAGGCGATTGCACTAATGTACACAGCTATGATTTAACAATAAAAAGAAATAAAAAATAAATAAAATAAAAAAAGAAATTCCTAGCAATCTGATACGCTACCACCCATAATTTGTTATTTATTACATTAGAATGTTGTATGAAACAGAAATAATCAAATTTCCTTGTCAACTGTGTCACCACTATAATAAATTCTCTTCAGATCTTTAAAAAAAATAAATAAATAAATTCATGTGGGGGAGGAGGAAAAGGGAAGGGAGGAGGGGGGACTGGTGAGCTCTCACCCCCAGGGTGCAGAATGTGAGGGTGTCAGCACACCCCCGGGTGTAGAGCTCAACTACAACTTCAACTTCACCTAGCAAATGCAAACAATGTAACCTAATTGTTTGTACCTTCATATTAATCTGAAATAAAAACCAAACATTGATTGGACACAAAGATATTCTATCGGTATGTAGGCCAAAGCCACGATTGTGTGAATAGAATGGAGGTGTTTCTAGAACAAACTGTGAGTACACCAAGGTCCCACGGAAAGGAGAATGCAAAAACTTAGAGCAGTGGTTCTCAACCTGTGGGCCGCGACCCACAGGAACTGTATGAAAGGGCCGCGGCATTAGGAAGGTTGGGAACCACTGCCTTAGAGAGTACGTCGATGTATTTAGGCTTCTGGAGCAAAATAGCATGGAGTCCGGGCTTAAGAAAAAGGGACAGTTATTGCTTGCAGTTGCAAAGTCAAGGGATCAGAGCATTCTGGATAACCGTGTTTTCCTTATAGCTTTATGTGGTGAAAGGGGCAATGGCTGTCTTTGAGGTCTCCTTTAGAATGTCACTAATTTTAACATACGGGATCCACTCTCATGATTGCACAACCCAGTCACCTTCCAAAGTCCCACCTCCTACCACCAGCACCTTGTGAGGAAGGGTTAGGATTTCAAACATAGGAATTTGGCAGTGACACAAACTCTCAGACCATGTAAGTATCCCATAAAGATCACTATTCTAGGTTATGGTAATGTCCTGGGGGGAAAGACAACTCCTTTCCCTTCAAAGCTTACATTCTCATGAAAGTATGCATTCCGAATCATGGAGATTTGGGTTTGTTTGTTTGGTGTTTTTTTTTTTTTCATACTCATCTTCCGTACATCTGAAGCTAGTTCAAGGACTGGTTTATTTAATAAAAGCTCATCAAATGCTTGATTTTCTGTGTCTAATTCAATGATTTCCTGAACACAAATTCTACATCTGAATCAAACAGATTCCAAATATCTCTGGGCTTTTTTTTTGTGAATGGCTCACACCAAACTTAAAGTTGGGTGTCCTCAAGTTGAAACTGTCTCATCTCCAGAAATGTTGTCACATGGTCACAGAGCTATCCTGTGCTGCTGTCAATAACCCCACTTTCTAGACCCCCAAACTGCATCGCTCCCTTTGTTCATTTTTGTATAATGAGATAGTTATTTTTATTTATCTTTATTTTTCTAGTCATTCAGGCTCCATTCAAAATTGTCTTCCATAAATTACATCTTGGAAGTCCTTAAATCTACAGATAGTTTTAAAATAGGACCAGAGGCAGTGCCCATAACTCAGTGGGTAGGGTGTCAGCCACATACATCGAGGTTGGCGGTTTGAACGCAGCCCAGGCCAGCTAAAATCAACAATGACAACTGCAACCAAAAAATAGCTGGGCATTGTGGTGTGTAGTCCCAGCTACTTGGGAGGCTAAGGCAAGAGAATCGCTTAAGCCCAAGAGTTTGAGGTTGCTGTGAGCTGTGATTGCCATAGCACTCTACCAAGGGCAAGATAATGAGACTCTGTCTCAATAAATAAAGAAAGAAATAAAATAGGATGCCCCGGCATTCTACAGAAAGCAACATAGTGAGACTCTGTCTCAATAAATGAATAAATAAATAAATAAATAAATAGGATGCCACAGCACTCTACAACATTGTGAGACTCTGTCTTAATAAATAAATAAATAAATACATATAGGATGCCACAGCAGTCTACCAAGGGAAACATAGTTAGACCCTGTCTCAATCAATCAATCAATAAAATAGGGCCAGAGAAATAATATCATTCATTACCATGCAGATGAAATCACAATAGGATTAACAAAAATTCAAAGACCAATGATATCAAGGGTTGAGCAAATATGTGGAGCTACTAGAACTCCCAGGCAATGTTACTGAACATTTTGCAGTCCCACTGCAAAAACAATTTTTTATCCCATACCAGATAAATCATACAGATGCCAATCTTAAAGACAAACACACACACACGCAAACACTGTAGAGTTTCTTGACTATTTGCATCTGGAAATGTGCAGAGAAATGTTCAAGTAGCCCTACTTAGAATGACAAAAAGACTACAAAAACCCCAGGTGTCTGGAAATAATGAAACAGATAAAGAGACATTGGCATATTAAGACAGAATGCATCATCCACCAGTGAAAAATGAATGAAATACAGATACGTGGATTAAAATGGATACATTTCAAGAATAAAAGGCAAGTCACGGAAGATCCCCTATAGTGTGATTTTATATACAACTTTTTTTTTTTTTGAGACAAGAGTCTGATTCTGTGGCCCTGGGTAAAGTGCCATGGCATCGTGACTCACAGCAACCTCAAACTCCTGGGCTCCAGTGATCCTCCTGCCTCAGCCTTCTGAGATCTGGGACTACAGGCACGTGCCACCATGCCTGGCTAATTTTTCTGTTTTTAGTGGAGACAAGGTCTTGCTCTTCTTGTTCAGGCTGGTCTTAAAATCCTGAGCTCAAGTGACCCTGCAGCCTCAGCCTCCCAGAGTGCTGGGATTATAGGTGTAAGCCACTGAACCTGGCCAGTGTGGTTTTGTAGTAAAACTAAGTCATCTATGGCTTAGAGCTACATTTGTCCTGAAGTATAAAAATAGCAAGAGTAATATAAAAATGAAATTCTGCCATAGTGGTTGACTCTGAGAGGTGGAAGGAAAAACTCACACAGATGTGCAAAGAGGCTAGGAATGTTCTTTTCCATTCTGTCCATGGGTACTCTGAGTTCATTTAAAGCATACTCTTTAAAAGGGATGTGTATGTTGTTGTATGTGTAGCATATGCAAATTTAATCGAGGACACTTGTGTGAATAAGCTTCAGTCAATAACTTTATTTCCCATGCACTGTCAAAAGATCTGAGATTTAAAAATGGAAGGGAAACTATCCAAAGTGTTTTCTGTAAGGGGTTATGTTGCAACTGACCATGCACCTTCATACGATGTAACAAGCCATAGGATCTTGACAGGCACGGTGAGGTCAGACAGTCAGACAACCTAAGCCTGGTACAACTTTGGTCCCTAATTAGCCTGACGACCTTTCACACATGGCTTAGTGCCCAGGGCTTCAACTCCCTCCACTAGAAAATGAGGGCTTAGGGGTGACTTGTACAGTTGGCTCTCAGGGCAAAGACACTGAATTCTCAGACTGTTATCTCTTAAGAAGACGGAGGGTGAATTATAGCAGCCCAGTGGGAACAGAAAGTCCTTGGCTGAAGTGGGAAGACAGAATGTCAGAGAGACAGCTCTGTGAAGGAAAAGGCAGGATTCAACGTGTCACAAGCAGCTACAGTTAGTGGAACCTTGCAGCCCGTGTTTAAAAAAATATGTGTCCCGACACCACATGACCTGTATTAGAGGCTGTAAAAATGCCATCCAGTTTTCCTTGATGTGAATTCTACGTAAGGATTTGGAATGAATTATTTAGTGGCTTTTTTCCAATAGTCATTGGACTAATTGTACTGCACCAGAAATTCTCTCCCTTCTCCTAATATAAACCAAGTGGAGTTATTTCATAAGAGTTTGTACTTGAAAAAAAAAAAAGAGTTTGTACTTGAACTTACCATATATACAGAAAATTATGTTACAAAATGTTTAATATCTATGTATTATATATGTACGTATAACTCCAAACTAACATCCATTTATATGTGTAAATATAAAGCCAAACTATTTATATTATACTATATAATATAATCACAGTATATCCTATTCTATTCTATTTTACATATAGGAGCTTAACAGTTTAGAATTTCAATTGGTTCGTCTGTAGAAATATACTATCTGTGTGTGTTCAAGCAGTCCCTGGGTTACAAGCAAGATAGGTTCTGTAGATTTGTTCCTAAGTTGAATTTGCATGTAAGTTCAGGAACAGGTATATTTAGCTATTACCTATGATAGCCTCTGTCCATAAGTGCGAGTAGCATGTCAGTTGAATGTTTGTAACTCGAGGACTTACTGCAAGTGCTTTGAAGGGTGGACCAGGCCCCTGCACCAGTGCACAGCTTCCCAAGGGAAGCGCCTCCAAGGTGACCATACTGATAGTCAGCAGTGAGGCAGGTAGCACTTTTTCTTAGGATGGGTGCTTGAAATTAGGCATTCATCCTAAAAGTGTGTTCTTAGGCAACAACACACTCACTTGGTGCATTAAATACCTTGGAGGTCGTACAGAGAAACGGCTAGGGACATTTCACCTGCACGCAGACTGCCCAGCTTCTAATGCTGGCTTTAACGTTTACTCCATCTGTACCACCGAGAAGGGTGTGAACCATCCACACCCCCACTTCTTATCTGAAGAATGGAGGGAGTACCAGGAGGTAACTCATGGTTATTAGTGCATGTGCTATATTGTCTGTTTGGAAATAACATGAATGTATACATGTATACAGGGTGTCCCAAAAGGTACCCGTAAAGTCACCATACACAGGGAAAATAGGAAATTGTAGCTAAATGTGCGTTTCTTTCTTTTATTTTATTTTTTTAATTTATTTATTATTAAATCATAGCTGTGTACATTAATGCGATCATGGGGCACCATACACTGGTTTTACAGACCATTTGACACATTTTCATCACACTGGTTAACATAGCCTTCCTGGCATTTTCTTAGTTGTTAAGACATTTATATTCTACATTTAGTAACTTTCTTTTTTATTAAATCATAGCTGTGTACATTAATGCAATCATGGGGCACCAAATGTGCGTTTCTTTATTCATAAAATATTCATTACAGTATTTTACAAAATATTCACAAAATAATCTCTATGTGTTGGCCACCTCTTTGTAAAATTTTGTCGTGAGTATTTTGGAAATTCCCATCCTCAAATCGTGTACTTTTCAGTTGATGAGATAAAAACAGGATCTGGATTTTTACAATGAAGCCAGCCTATGGGCCTGTGCAGGATGAATTTGGGGGATGGAGTGTCTAAGCAATGCTTGTACATTTGTAGACACAGGGAGACCGAGAGCTATAAAGATAATTAGAGAGAAGTTACCCATGGGGTTTCAAGAATCTGAATGTGGCAGGATGCAGTGGCTAACACCTATAATTCCAGCATTCTGGGAGGCTGAGGCAGGTGGATTGCTTGAGCTCAGGAGGTGGAGACCAGCCTGAGCAAGAATGAGACTTTGTCTCTACTGAAAACAGAAAAGCTAGGCAGGTGTTGTGGCAGACACCTGTAGTCCCAGCTACTTGGGACGCGGAGGCATGAGGATTGCTTGAGCCCGAGAGTGTGAGGTTACTGTGAGCTAGGGTGACGTCACGGCACTGCACCCAGGGTGACAGAGTGAGACTTTGTCTCAAAATAAATAAAATAAAAAAGAATGGGAACCCAAGCCTATCAAGATTTTCCTTTTCCCCAGAGAGTGGGAAAGATGAGGCCGGAAGGGACGTTCACATTATAACACAGACGCCTTGGAAATGTTGACATTCATTGCTAGACTATAAACCATGAAGGGCAAAGACGGGAGATGATGTTTATTTGTACTTGGAAAAGGGAAGGACTTCAGCCAAGGTTATTCAACTGAAAGGAAGAAAAAGACACAGAAAGAAATCAGAGAGAAGTTGGGTACAGAAGGTAGAAAAGTTGGCAATATCTGGGGACATTCTCCTCAGCTCATCTGAGTTCCACGATAAGCATCCACTTTTCACCACCAGTTTCACTCACGTTCCTACCAGAAAATTCCTGTGAGCTGCAAAAGCTAGTCCCCGTGGTTTCCACCTAAAGGAATTTCCTTCTAGAAAGAGAGAATTGTCATCAATCATCACCAAGTTCAGAGTCTGAGCACTTTTACCAGGGTCAGCCCATGTCTGCAAAGGCTAATTAATTCAAATTTTCAGAACCAGTTCTACAGATGTATTTGCCTAACAATTCTGCAAACAAAATGAGTTCTAGATGCCAGGCACATTTGACTCTGTTTGCTAAAAGGTTTCCTCACTGCCGCATCAGGTGGGCGAGACCATCTTGATAACCTACATGGGTCATTATAAAAGTTTTGAGATAGGCACAAAGAAAGAAACATCAAACTCACACAGCTAAGAACAAACAAAGCCGCCTCCCCAGCAACACGGATAAGCTGAGCAGGGGGAATCTTGCACGGGTGACTCAGAAAGTTTCTTGGAAGTGAAATAATGGATCGTAACACAGTCTGTCTCAACAGTTTGGTAGTGACTGGTAGTTCAGGCTCAGGGGAAGCTGAGTCCTTCCACAAAGGACAGCTACTCTGAGTGACAGAAGAGCATTCTGTTTATACAGAGCAGAGTGTGGTGTGGGTTTTGCATCTTCAATGTGAGACTCGCCCCATTTGGCAATGAGCGTGCCGATGGTTGAACAAAGGTTCCTGTAATCCAGACACATGTGTACTCACAAGCAAGAGACAAAAAACTTGTGGCCCTAGGGCGGCGCCTGTGGCTCAGTCAGTAAGGCGCTGGCCCCATATACCGAGGTGGCGGGTTCAAACCCGGCCCCGGCCAAACTGAAACCAAAAAATAGCCGGGCATTGTGGCGGGCGCCTGTAGTCCCAGCTACTCGGGAGGCTGAGGCAAGAGGATCGCTTAAGCCCCAGGAGTTGGAGGTTGCTGTGAGCTGTGTGAGGCCACAGCACTCTACCGAGGGCCATAAAGTGAGACTCTGTCTCTACAAAAAAAAAAAAACAACAAAAAAAAACCTTGTGGCCCACAGTAACAATGGGTCTGTCCCCGTGTATATTTAATAAGGAGCTTCGGAAGAGCTGTTCATAGCTCTACTAATGAACCGTACAATATCCCACAACCAGGATGGTTCCCCTGACACTACGCATGACCCCAAGTCCAGCTCTGTCTTACATAACCCCAGCTCCGGCGTGCTTCTTTTTCTCTGCGGTGTATATCCTGTATGCTAAGCTTGCTTTGTTTTAGGCTGAAGACCTCACATCCTGGAAGTTCCTATTTCACAGCCATGTTCCCTCTGACGGTTGGCACTCTCCTCTCAGGCACGTTTCTGACGGGGCAAGCCCTACAGGTGACAAGGCGAGGGGCTATGCCTTGCAGAGCTCTGAACAGATCTTTACCCGCACATTTTACCACCTGAGCAGGCTGCTGTGCGAGCTTCCAGGAAAGGCTAAATCCATGTTCCTTTGTGAACCTCACCATCCCCGTACCCACTCCCCCAAATGTTTCCCAGACAGGAATATTCATCTGTGAATATTACTCAAATACACCAGGCAGGTCCCACTCCCGTCTCTGTATCAGGCCTTAGCTGGAGATTAGAGCGTCTACATCTGGGGAAGGACCAAGTCTTTCAAGATCTTGAATGTACCTCTTAACACCATGTGTCTCACCAGAACAGTAAGGAAGAAAAGACAAGAAAAAGACAGCTCAAGCATTCAAGAAGGAAGGAAAGAAATACTAAACTGGGAGACAGAATCAGGGAGAACCCAGGAAAAAACATCAGGGCGTCTATTGTGGTGTAAATCTGTCTCTGAAACCTCACCAACGTTCCAGTGGGGCCGAAAGCATTAAAACGAAATGCACTTTTTGTCTGGGTACAGCACTCAATAGCTAGCACTCAGTAATAATTGGTGTTGAAGCATTCCAGCTTCTTGAATAAAAAATATGAAGTTTTTTGTGGTATATGTACACCGTGGAATATTATGCAGCCTTAAAGAAAGATGGAGACTTCACCTCTTTCCTGTTTACATGGATGGAATTGGAACATCTTCTTAGCAAAGTATCTCAAGAATGGAAGAAAAAGTATTCAATGTACTCAGCCCTACTATGAAACTAATTTATAGCTTTCATATGAAAGCTATTACCCAATTATAGCCTAAGAATATGGGGAAAGGGGAAAGGGAGGGGAGGGAGGGGGGAGGATGGGTGGAGGGAGGGTGATTGGTGGGATTACACCTGCAGGGCATCTTACAAGGGTACAGGCGAAACTTACTAAATGTAGAATATAAATGTCTTAACACAATAATGAAGAAAAGGCCAGGAAGGCTATGTTAACCAGTGTGATGAAAATATTTCAAATCGTATATAAAACCAGTGCACGGTGCCCCATGATCGCATTCATGTACACAGTTATGATTTAATAAAAAAAAATTTATATGAAGTTTTTTTTTTTTTTATCTGCTAGAGTCTTTCTTTCCTTTTTTTTTTTTTGACATAAAAAGAACTCCCACACTCTGTGTTCTGTGTTGGAACCCAATCACCTCAACATCTCTCCCCTCTGGCAAAATTCTAAACTATACATGCACGTTTAAAAAATATATGTTTGTGTATATATACACATTAAATATATATGGATAAAATAAATAAATAAATGAAATGCCTTTTCTCTACAAAATAAACTCTAAATTCAGGGTTCTCCTCCCAAAGTCCATGAAGCTCAGTCCTATCCAAGTGTCCTCTGATAGAATCTGTGGGTTCTGCGGATTGAAATGAGCAAGGGCTATCACATCTGTATTTTTAGTACCAGGAACTAAAAGATAATGCATAATATTTGCTACCATTATGAATGCAGGTATCTGGGTTTTTATTTTATTTATTTATTTTTTGAGACAGAGTCTCACTTTGTTGCCTTCAATTGAGTGCTGTGACATCACAGCTCACAGCAACCTCAAATTCTTGGGCTTATGTGATTCTCTTGTCTCAGCCTCCCAAGTAGCTGGGATTACAGGCACCTGCCACACACCTGGCTATTTTTTAGAGATGGGGTCTCGCTCTGGCTCAGGCTGGTCTTGAACTCATGAGCTCAGGCAATCCACCCACCTCAGCCTCCCAAGTGCTGAGATTATAGGTGTGAGCCCCCACGCCTGGCCTCAAGAATGCAGGTATCTTGAGGCAGCGCCTGTGCCTCAAAGGAGTAGGGCACCTGCCCCATGCACCAAAGGTGGTGAGTTCAAACCCAGCCCAAGCCATAAACTGCAAAAAAAAAAAAAGAAAAAAAGAATGCAGGTACCTTAACACACACCTGTGCCCATGGATATCACTAAGGGCTGTGTGGCTCACTGCTCCTTTGACACCCTGATAATTATGAACCTGTTTACCAGGTCTGGCTATTTAGGGCAGGAAAAAGAAGCACATGTATCATTATAGCTTATTTTAAATAAATGTTGAAAACTACTTTCATGAGATAGGTTTCCTTTTAAGCTTATTTATCTTATGGCGTAAACATTTAAATTTTGGAAAAGGTGTCTATTTTCCACTAGATGGATAGGGGCACCAGTCACATGTACTCAAGGTCAGAACCCAGTTAAGAATCGTGGTCTAGTATCTAATCTATCAACACCACCCAGGTCTCTAAGTACCATGACCTACTGAGTACAGCAGAGGCTACAGGGCAACTTTCTGCTGGTGGGTGAGGAGGGGGCGGTTAGAGAAAGGAATAGCCATCTACTCAGCTCTCTTGGGAAAGGTTCATCTGGCTTTTCTCCTCCCTTCCTATCAGAACTCTGTCCGGTGGAATGGCGCACGCCTCCAGCTAGAAGTCTTACTTTGCTTTTATCAAATCCTCCCAAGCCTTCCTGGGCATCTTTTTTTTATTGGTGACCCTGGGTGGAACTTGAAACCAGTTCAGCTAAGTTTCCCTGGAAGCCACAGCTGTGCACACAACCCAGGAAAAAGAGGAATTCTGGGGCTTCTCTCACCTGGGAAGTCTAAACGTCTGTCTATGCCCCTTGCTTAGAGGTGGAGACATGGTCTCTCTCCCAGACCTGCTGGGCAACCACATGGACCATCTCTCTCTGAACCAAAGCCACTTAAAATGGCAAAGACAGGGGCGGCGCCTGTAGCCCAAGGATTAGGGCACCGGCCCCATATACCAGAGGTGGTGGGCTCAAACCCGGTCCCAGCCGAAAACTTCAAAAAAAAAAATAAATAAATAAAATAAAACGGCAAAGACAGACATGTCTCTCTAATCGCAAATATATAGAAAACTGTGGTGCACGTGTATTTTCATGTGAAATTCTTCAGATTAAAGGGGGAGGGCGACTCCTCAGAAGAAGTGAGGCTTAATTAATTCAACGTGGATGACATATGCCCAGAGGGAGCCTCTGCAGAAAAATTCCAGGCAGGAACAGAGTCCACAGAGGCATTGAAAACCCTTCCTTTTCTCTTTTTCCATGGTATCCATACCCTGTGTCCCATGTCCAAAAGAAAACGTGAGGATAGGCTCTGTGTTATGTAACCTCTCGTGTAAATTCACCGCAAGTGACAAAATCTTCCCTTCCGAAACTCAAAAAGAACAAACCCTTGTCTCTCTGTTCTGACTCTGTCACCTGAACCATGTCCCTTTGAAATCTCAAACCACCCTATTGCTTTTCTTAAATACAGGCGTGGGAAGGCTTCTTTCTCTTTGTCACCCTTTTCTGTACAGATAAGAATATAAAAGGGTTGATCTTTCTTTTTTTTCCTCACAACAGTAATCTGATGTCACAGATTTTCTGCAATTAATGCTTTCCTTGGCTATTTTGAGACCTCCTATTAAGAGCTATTCTCTCTCTGGCCTATTCCTCTTAACCCAATTAAACCCAATTAAATCCTCTGCAAGGACTGTTCTATTTCCCCCATGGTTAATTATTCCTTAACAAGGCTGTTCTTCTCCGTCGGCCCACCCCAGACTGTGTAAGTTAGAGTGGGCTGCACACATGTACAAAATCCTGAGGTTAAATTATCATGGGGAAGATTCTCCTGAGTGGAAATCTACCGATACAAACATTGACACCTGAAGACGAATTTCTTCCTGCAACTTGAAGTATTGGAGCTCCATGAAGCTGAATAAATCAAGAGGGCTTTAATACAAAATGAAGCAAAACAAACAACAACAACAACAAAAAAAAAAAAAAAAACCAGGACGGTTTGTTTCCATCCTGTGTGCCCTTTGAATTAATCAGGTCATTAGGAAAAGATACTGAATTTCTGGAAGGCCAGATACTAATTCTCAAATAACTGGCTTAATATGCGCTAGCATAGAATCTACAGATCTGTTGTGTGTGTGTGTGTGTGTGTGTGTGAGGGAGGGAGAGAGAAGTCTCTTCTTTAAGTATTTTACATACTAGATTAAAATTACTAGCCATCTTCCAATGAGACCATCTTGATATTTCATTTTGTTTATTTCACAAATGAAGAGCTTTTAGCAAAACGCACTAAAGAACATCAAAAATTCATTAGCGTTAGCCAAGCATGGTGGCTCACGCCTGTAATCTTAGCATTCTGGGAGGCCGAGGCGGGTGGGTTACTTTAGCTCAGGAGTCTAAGACTACCTTGAACTAGAGCGAGACTCTGTCTCTACTAAAAATAGGAAAACTAACTGGGTATTGTGGCAGGAGCCCCTGCAGTCACAGCTACTCATGAGGCTGAGGCAGGAGGATCTCTTGAACCCAAAAGAGTGAGATTACTGTGAGTTATGATAACACCACAGCACTCTACCCAGGGAGACAGAATGAAATTCTATCTCCAGAAAAAAAAAATCATTTAGGTTTAAAGACATTCTAAGAGAGTAGACTAAGGACACCAAATCTCAGAAAACTTGCAGGAAAATCAGAAGGGGGTGGTATGGGGACATGTTCTCCGTCAGAGGTGGCCTTCCGGTGGGAAAACGATGGTTTTGCAGATCTGAGGCAAGGCTCCCCAAGGGAGGAGCTGACACAGGCAATCATTCCCAAGACAGAGGAGGGAGTGAATACATTCCACTGAAATCAATAATTTGAGAAATACACTCTAGGACAGCATTTCTCCACCTGTGGGTTGTGACCCCTTTTGAACAATGAAAATACAGGCGGCATTAGGAAGGTTGAGAACCACTGCCTAGGATAACATCATGTCATCCACCCGGCTGTAAATATCAGCACTGCACAGATTTGAGTTATCTCCCAGGATAAAAGGGAGTTCTGAAAAGTAAACGCTTTTGTAAGCCACTGGGCTTCTCACCTAATAACAGAGAGACACCAGCACCCTGGGAGACGGCGGCTGAGCACACCCATCCATCTGATGTTTATCGTGCAAGAAAGCACACGGGGAAAATGCAGAGTGTGCCAGCTACAGAGATGGAGAAAATGTTCTCTTCATCATCTCCAGGGCTTATTAGTATGAACTCAACCCTCTTCACTTCTGAAGCTTAGGAAGGGACAGATCCTAATGAAAGAAAATTTGGCTCCAACACAAGCATCCTTGACCAAAGAACAAGTTTCTAGAGCTGGTAATTACGTCCCCGGCCTGGGAGTGGAAAGGGCATTGCAGAATTAGACCAGAGGAATGCATCACGGTCCTCCAAGAAGCCACTTTAGGATAGGAAATGCAAGCTGAGAAAATTATATTTGATTCAACCTCATGTGTGTGCGATTACAGAAACGAGGCAAATCGGAACAATTAAACCGGAATGGTGCCATTGACCACGCACAATGGTCTTCCCAACACAGACAAAGGACCCCACAAAGAGAACATTTTGTGACTTCAGTTTGGGGAGGGGAGGGAATAAAAACAAAAAACAAAACCCAGAAAGCTTGAGAGGATTATGTCATTTTTAAGTGATGGCTAAAGCCTTTCTGTAAAAAGATAATTTTAAAAAAATGAGTGATAACGTCTGCACAATCTAAATCATTATAATTCATGTGTTTGTTACTGAAAGTGGAATATCTTTGTGAACGGAACCCTGGATGAGATGTTAAAGTATGAATTACAGCTACCTAGATCCACACTTCTCAACTCTGCTGTAGACCACAAACTCTAAAGAGAATTGAGAAAATCTAGCTAGACCACGTAGGTCAGAAGCCCCAGGTGAACACAGCACAGCCACCGGTATTTATTAAATTCTCCAGGCGACTCCAAAGGGCAAGTAAGTAGAAGAAATAGTGCTGTAGATGAGACTATTCACCTACACATGCCATGAAATCTTGGTCTTTTTTCGTTTAGACAAAGGAAAGCTTGCCTAAACTTTTCAGAGCCAACCCACTACAGTAGATCCTCCCAAAGCTGACCCTCTCTCTACACTGACCACCTGCTTCAGTCGACCTAATTTTCATTGACTGCACATGCACCACAGGTACAAGTCAGCACAGCAGGCCTAGTTTCTTTTGTTAACCACCTCCGTATGTTGACCAATTTGTTGCAGTCCGTTGGGTGGTCAACTTACAGCACATATGACCACCACACCAAATGGCAATTACTGCTCAGGATACAACCTGCCAGGGTCAGAGTCTCCAGAAGCAAACACTCTTAGAGCTTTTAGCTTTTCCTCCCAAAATGTGTCCCACCACACTTCTGATTTTTTTTTTTTTTTTTTTTTTTTGAGACTGAGTCTCAAGCTGTCGCCCTGGGTACAGTGCCATGGCATCACAGCTCACAGCAACCTCCAACTCCTGGGCTTAAGCGATTCTTTTGCCTCGGCCTCCCAAGCAGCTGGGATTACAGGCGCCCGCCACAACGCCGGGCCATTTTTTTTTTTTTTTTTTTTTTTTTGTTGCAGCCCTCCTTGTTGTTTGGCAGGCCCAGGACTGGATTCGAACCCACCAGCTCTGGTGTATGTGGCTGGCGCCTTAGCCACTTGAGCTACAGGCACCAAACCCTAAACGATATTTTATACTACTTTGTCTTGCTATGTTGTTTTTAGTGTTACCTATAAATTCTCTGTGGGTGACCAGCACCCTGTTTGACTCCTCTTTCTTCCAGTTAGTTACCACACTGTTTTGGCTATATCGTTATTCAGTATTTTTATTTATTATGTATTTCAGATTAATATGAGGGTACAAACAATTACATTACAATGCTCACATTTGTTAGGTACAATCCCTGTTGTAGTTCTGCCAGGAAATTTGCCATATGCCCTTACATTGTGCCCATTAGGTGGGAGTACACCCATCCCCTCCCTCCGTCCCTCTCCTCCCCTTCTCCCTGTCCCCCACCCCAACTTGATTGAGTTTTTTCTCTTGTGTGGGTTTGTATCAGATCATCTACTGGCTTCATATTAGTATTGAGTACATTGGATACTTGCTTCCCCATTCTCGTGATACTTTACTAAGAAGAATATGTTTCAACTCCATCCAGGTGAATACAAAAGATGTAAAGTCTCCATCTTTTCTTATGACTGAATACTATTCCATGGTGTACATAGATCGCAGTTCATTATCTGGCGTGATGGGCATATTCAGTATTCTTATTGTAAGTGTGCTATGAACGATCCCTCCCGAACCAAGCACTGCATTCTCATTTAAGCCCCTTTATTGAATAACTTTCGGTTTCATACAGAGACCACAACTGAATCACGTTCTGATTGTCCCACTTTCTGGGTGTCTTTGGTCAGTTTTTCTAAATGTTCCAAGAGAACTAAAGCCTACTTCAGTACTTTTTCTGCACAGTCACATGTTTCATGTCCTTCTCTTTAAATTTTTTCCTTTAAGTCTCACCACTTAGGCTTCCAGCTGTCCCACCTGCAGCCAGAGCTAATTTGGGACCTGCATTCTCTGAGCTCTCTTCCAACCAGGCCCCCTTGGGTCCCCTGTCTTTCCATTTGTACTTTATCTTGCTGTTTGCAGGAACACAAAATTACATACAGATTTCTTTTTTTTTTTTTTTTTTTTTGTGGCTTTTGGCTGGGGCTGGGTTTGAACCCACCACCTCCGGCATATGGGACTGGCGCCCTACTCCTTGAGCCACAGGCACCACCCTTACATACAGATTTCTAAGAAAGGGTGTGTAAAAGGAAAACCTTTTGAAATGGTATGTGAGAGTGAAAATGTCTGAACTCTGCAAGCACGCTGATAGTTTGTTTGGTCCAAGAGAGTTCTATGTAGTAAATTTATTTTTTTTCTCAGAATGACGAATGATTCTGTCTTTTCACCTTTGAAAAGGATGTGAAGGGTTCTATGACATTCTGAAGTCTGAATTATTTATAGTTTCTTCTTATTTTTTATTTTCCCTTTGCCTGCCAAGTACTTTCTGTTCTTCTAAAATTTCATAGCAATGTGCTTTTACATGAGGGTCCTTTCATTTACTGTGATGAACCCAGTGCACTCCAGAAGCCCGGAAACTTATATCCCTCAATACTGAGAATATTTTCAGAATTATTTGTGTGTCATTTTTGTTTCCTTGTATTCCACGTCATCATCCTTTTCTGGAAATGCTATTTGGATGTCAGATTCCTGGATTAAGCCTCCATATTCTTTCCTTTCCTTTTTTCTTCCCCTGAGCCAGGTTGATCCAGGGGAGATAGCATCATCTTTGTTTTCCAATTCTATTTTTAAAATTTGGCTATTATGCTACATTTTTATAGAATTCCTATCCTTTTTTATAGGTCAATATTTTAACATACCTCCTATAAACTGCTACAGATTAGAGGGTTTTTTTTTTTTACCTATACACATGTTAATTAGGTTTCCATTTTTTTGCCTTCGCAAAATTAAAAAGACTTAAAATTTAATAACAATTACACTGTTTAAGATAAGGACTAGACACAAAAACCTTATAAAGAACGATTCAACATAAATACATTCAGAAAAGGAATCAGACAATTGCTACATCAAAATATTAAGCAATAATAATAATAATAATGATGATGATGCAAAGAAAGTAACATTCACATTGTCAAATAAGAGTATGTCTATTATAGAATGCTTTGACTCTGAGGTTCAGTATGGGTTTCTTTTTTTTCACGTATTTTTAGTTGGTGCTGTATGTGCTACCTCTGGATAACTATTTTTTTTTCCCAATCTTTTAAAGAGTCTCTTATTGGAAGCTTCTCTAGAATTTCTAGGATATAATACTGTCATTTATCTTTTAAGAATAAGTTGTATAGGCAGGCAGGTGAAAGCTTTGTACAGTAAACGAGAAGTTTATTTGAATGACCTTCAAATGTCATTTACAGAACTCTTTTTTTTTTTCTACCAGTCCACTTTACTAAGAAAGGAGCATTCTAGAGGATATATACTTGTAAAATGCCAGACACTATATTCAAAATTCCAGATGTTCTCATGCTGTTTTATATTTTATAAAAATATATCAGCAATATATAACACTCTCCATATCCTCAAAGTTGCAAACAAGAACTCAATCGTTTACCTTAAACAGTGTGGGATTAACTTTCCAATTTTAGGATTAGATGGACAGAAAATCAAATCCCAGAGATTTTCCCCAGAAAGGGAGCTTAGGCAGAGAAAGGTTGCAACGATGTAAAAACATTTACATATAGAAATAAAACAGAGGGTGATAGGAGAGCAGATGTAATTTTCTTTATCACCAGTTTTATACATTTATACATTTGTCTAAGCTTTCAAAGATGTTCCATACTCATTATCTTGTTCAAAGGGAGACTAGATCTTTGCTATTAAGACGTGTATGTTTTACAAATATAAATCTCCATAAGTTTGTGCTGCCCAAAGCACGCATGCCAGTTGGCTGGTCTGCAGAGAAATAGGCTATTCCGTGTACCTCCTTCCTGCAAATTCTTGCTATTCTAAAAATAGCTCTGATTAATCCCTTTGGCAAACACATTTCCACTGTCTTGGGATGAATTGTTTTGCTAAGTACAATCTCATGCCCAACACATATGTCTATTTTAGAATTCAAGAGGTGTAGGGCAAGATGGCTTAAATAGAGACTTTGGTTGTTCACCAGATCATTTCAGAAAGAGGGGAAAGTTTCAGATAAAAACAAACCAAAACAGAAACAAAATATAGCTGAGGTGTAATTCTGAAGGAAGAGTGCCAGAACCTCCCAGAGATTCCAAGGAAAGAAGAGGCAGAGAACAAGGGGGAGGACCCTATCGGCAGAGATCAATCCCGGAGAAATACGGAGCTACACGGATAGCTGAGGCTTTTTTTTTTTTTTTTTTTTTTTTTGTGGTTTTTGGCCGGGGCTGGGTTTGAACCCGCCACCTCCGGCATATGGGACCAGCGCCCTACTCCTTGAGCCACAGGCGCCGCCCAGATAGCTGAGGCTTTTGTTTCTCCTTCCCTCGCACCTGTGTGAGGCTGCGGTCAATAGCCTCCTGAGCTGCTGCCAGGTTTCTCTTCCCTCATAAACCCCAAAGCTGCTGCTCCCGTGAACAGAGAGCTTCTTGAAAGTCTGCCAGCACCGTCAGGGCCGCTCCTGAGCACCACAGACATGAGCGGAGCTGGTGAATTCCCTACTGCTGATCTGTGTACTTTGGTCCTCCCCAAGGAGCTAAAGCTCCTCAGTTTTAAGGTCACTGGTCTCCTTACAAACATCTTCCAAGTCCGGCCCAGACTATAGTGTTTTAGAATCCAAGAAACGTGGGTTCTTTCCTTTCATGGGATATAATAAATAAACAAGTATTTATATCCCCCAGAAATCAGCATTATTTTGGAGGCAATAATTACATGCCAACAGGGTTCCAAGTTGAACACATGATTTTTCTCAATTCCTCCATAATGCCATTTCATGGGAGAGATGACTCTGTTCCTATTTTATCAGGCAGAAAACAGATCCTCTAAGAAGACAAGACCTGTTCAAGGAGTTGGTGCCCATATTCAAACCACAAAAAATACATATTTATATATGGATTCATGCTTATACATATATACAGGTGCCCTTGACCTAGGATGGGGTTACATCTGATAAACCCATGGTGAGTTGAAAATATCCAAAAACAGAGATGCACATGTTGGGAGCCAACATTATAACATGGCGTAGCCTACTTCAAATGTGCTCAGCACACTCCGATTAGCCTGCAGCAGCCTTCATATAACACAAAGCCTATTTCATAATACAGTGTTGAGTATCTCATCTAATTTATTGAATATTGTATTGAAAGCAAAAAACACATTGATCATATGGGTACTTGAAATACAATTTCTACTGATTGTGGATAGGTTTCACACCATCATAAAGTTTAAAAATCATCTGATAAATCTTCGTTAAATTAGGGACTTGGTATGTATGTGAATATATATATATGTGTGTGTGTGTATATATATAATTTTTTTTTTTTTGCAGTTTTTGGCCGGGGCTGGATTTGAACCTGCCATCTCTGGCATATGGGGCCAGGGCCCTACTCCTTTCAGCCACAGGCGCCACCCTGTATGTATACATATATATACATATGCGTGTGTGTGTGTGTGTGTGTGTATATATATATATATATATATACTCATGTCCCCACCAAAGCTTGAGCTCTTAAACCCCAGTATACAAAGTCTCTTACCAGTGTTGTGCTAATCCACATAGTAGAGCTGAAACAACTAAACCATAAAATCTCTCAATGTTAACTAAGCTTTAAATTTCTTATGCCTCTTAGCACTCTTTTTTTTCTTTCTTTTCTTTTTTTTTTTTTTTTTTTTTTGCAGGTTTTGGCCAGGGCAGGTTTGAACTGGCAACCTCCAGCACATGGGGCCAGCACCCTACTCCTTTGAGCCACAGGCGCCGGCCCCCTTAGCACTCTTTAAAGAATATTTGACTGCATTTATTAAGAAAAAACATTTGTGATTTTAAATTGATACCATTGTACTTTGAGTGCTTCAACTACATCAGCAAAACTACCTATTTTTCATAAGTCACAGTCTTCAAGACAGAAAGTACAACTGAGTTGATTCCTATCGGCTTTGGAAATATTATTTACAAGATTACGTAACAATAAACTCATTTATGAAGCACTAATGAGATGAAAGTGTTTGCTGCCCTGCCGGAGAGCTTCCTGATGAATCTTGAGCAAATCATGACTCGTACATCTTGAGTTTGGATAATTACTTAGCCTCTTTCCTCTGACAACTCACATAAAATTTCAAAGTCTCAAAGAAAGAGAGAGAAAAAAAGGACATTCTGCAAATTCAGATTTTGAGGAAGCTGAAATAATTCCACAAAAAACCTGACTCCAAAATGGTTCGGACCAGTTTAATGTTTTGGTATAATATTATTTCAATGTCCATTATTATCAGCTTTGGTCTATTTTTCTCCCAATTCCTACGCAATACTTTGCATCTGCTGCTTCCTACCAAAACCGAGTAGGCGCCTACTGAATTTCGATTCACAAGGATCTAAGGTGAAGATCTCCACCCTAGCCCAGTCCCACACCCCACACAACACTGCATCCCCAGGAAGCATAAGCTCCTCATTGTAACTGGCTCTACCACTTAGAAGCCCAACAACCTTGAGTACATTATATAAATGTCATTGTTCAGTTTTCTCAGCTGCAAAATGATGATAACCAATGTATAGCAGGCAGAGATGCCCATGGATTGACCAGCGTAACTCTCTGACCTTACATGCAAAAGGGGAATGGAGGTGGCAGATTGAATAAAAGTTGCTAATCAGCAAACCCTGAGACATGAAAGAGGGGGTCGGAAATGAGAGGTGACCAGAGAGATGGAAGACTGAGAAAGACTCAGCCTACAGATGGAGGAGAGCCTTGAGCCAAGGAGAGCAGGCAGCCTCCAGAGGATGAATAAGGACTTCATCCCCGAGATCCTCCAGAGGATTATAGCCCTGTGGACACACTGGCGTTAGCTTCCTAAGACTGATTTTGAACTTCTGTGTAGTAGACCATATAACTCAAGGAAAGATGAGTTAAACTGTGAACATTCTGTAAACACCTGTCACAGCTCAGTAATATAACGCCTTGGTGATAAGGGCACGGGGAAGGGATTTGGCTCTCCTGAACACAAGAGCATAAGAATACAAAGACGAGAACATAAGTACGTGGCATTTTTCCACACCTGTGGTGCAAATAGCCACAGGATCACTTCTGTAAGTAGCTGCAGAAGTTAGTCCAGGTTCATTCATTCATTCATTCTCTCAGGGACTCACTCACTCTAACTCTTTCGTTCTTCCTGCTCGGGAGGGTGCCTGCCCGGCGCCCTTCTATGAACTGCTAAGATTTGCTTTCCTACTAAGACTGTTTCTCTCCTTCAAAGAACATGTCTCTCTCTCTCTCTCTCTCTCTCTCTCTCTCTCTCTCTCTCTCTCTCTCTCCTGGCTAAGACGAATTGCCGTCTGGCACCTAAGGGTAGTTGATCCCAAGCAAGGTAGCACAGCGGTCTGTGTCTGGACAGTTAGAGAGGCTGGGGCCGAAGACCTGGCCAGTCCAGGGCCCTGAAGCTTCTGAACATAGAACTGCAGGGTAACACATGTGGGTTGTGTTCGGCCACCAAGTTCATGGTCCTGTGTTGTAGCAATAGTGACAGTAAACCATTTCTAATGGTAACTACTTAATAGTGATTGAGCCCAATAAGGTAATATATAAAAACTATTTGGAACAAAGGAAAAGTCACGTAACTGACAACCTGTATTACTAGGGCTTGAAAACCCAAGGAGATGACTCTGAATTCGGGAGGCAAATTGGTAGGGTAGCAAAGTGAAAGGATAAATATTAGGCTGTGCATAGTGATATTTGGAGGAAAAGAACTCTCCTTATAGGATGCATTTAAATAATATCCTATTTGGTTGACCACTGTTAATTACATGAACAGTGTATCTTGATGGGGGTATTTATTTCCTACATGAAATGGTCAAGATTTATTTATCATTCTAGTGAACTGGCAAATAACAGCACACAAAATCATGTGTTTTGAAGACGGAAGATTTAATATTGATAGCCCGGGCTTTAGATGTTCTTGAGAAACACCAGGAGGCATCAATAAAGTTCACAATCCAGCATTCAAAGATGGAACTAGGCTAGGGAGAGAACACAGGTGGCTGGGTGGAGCTGAGAACTTCTCATCTCTTTCCTCTCCCTTGTATGGTCTGAAGGTTATGTCCCCACACCCAAATTCATACAAGGAAATCTCAGCGCCTAATGTAATAGTATTAGGAAATGGGGCCTTTGGGAAGTGATGAGGTCATGTGGGTGGAGCCTCATGGATAGGATTAGGGTCCTTATAAAAGGGATCCAGAAAGCTCCCTCGCCCCTTCCACCATGTGAGGACACAGTGAGAAAGCACCATCTATGAACCAGGAGCTGAGTCCCCACCACTCACAGCATCTGCCACGCTGGGATCTTCAGCCTCCAGAGCTGTGAGCAATAAGTATGTGTTGTTTGCAAGCCTCAGCATCCTTATAAAAGGGACCCCAGAGAGCTCCCTTGCCCCTTCCACCATGTGAGGACACAGTGAGAAGGCGCCATCTATGAACCAGGAGCTGAGTCCCCACCACTCACAGCATCTGCCATCCCAGGATCTCTAGACTCCAGAACTCTTAATAATAAATACCTGTCGTACCTAAGCTGATCTGTCTAAAGTATTTTGTTATAGCAGCTCAAAGGGATTAGAATGCTCCCTAGGTGATCTCTAGCATTATTAAGCCCTCCAGAACCCCCTGAGACGAAACACAAATAGCCATCATTTGGTGAAACAGATGTTGAAAACCTGTGATGCCCCAAAACATGGGTAGCATCGAGATGACCATATATCACAACACAGGTAGTTCATTTAGTAGTTATATCAATTATGTAAGGAAATGTAATGCAATTAAATGCAATCACCTCTAGCCACTGACTTTGGACAGTGGACTAAATTGTGCTTTGATCTGAGGAGAAGTCAACACCCTGTCTGCTTTCATCTATTGATTTTGTCACTCTAAACTTCTTGAGGGAAGGTTCCATGATGAGAATTTTGTACTCATTGGTCCAGACAACCCCTGGAAAGCAGCCCACAGTGATTTTCCAGTAACCACTTCACCTCCTCCCACTTCAGTTTATAACCCTGGAAAGGGGAGCAGGAGATGTCTGTCTAACCTGTTCTCAGAAAAATAAAAAAAATGTAGCCATGACTACAAAAAGAAGTTTGACAACTGCAAAGCCACAACTTCATGTATGATTATTTTAGTGGGCACTGAATATTTCATCAAGTTTTTTTAATATTGTAGTGTAGTGAGACCCATCATTATAACCAATGTGCAAATCTTACAGCACGGTCCAAAAGAGCATGCGAAAAAATGCCTCCTTCGTTGGCTCATTCTACAGGTAAAATACAAAAATGCAGACCGTATATTAATCATTTTAGGTAGGGGTGTGTGCGTGTGATGCAAGCTTACATGTATAAGAGGGGTGACCCTGCCATAGTTTATGAAACTATTAACTTCAATGCAAGCTTTTGAAGGACTGAACCCAAAGAGCTCCTATCTACTAATAATTGAAAAACCCAATCTGCTGATTTGAAACACCAGGGTGAGGAATATAGTAAGGAATATTAAGGAATATTTTGTTCACATAGTCGGGGAGGAAAAGAACAAGGCATCAGGTCATGTTGTCTTAACATCAAGATCACTCTAGATGCCCAGGGTTGGAGTTTCTTGCCAAGTCAACCAGCTCCAGAGAATGTCTGGGGCTTTGAGTTAAGTCATTTTTAAAAATAATATAGGTTAAAATTTGGAAAAATTGTGTAATTTTTCTGGCATTCCTAAGAGGAGGGACTCTTAAGTATCAGAATTTCATGATGTGTTGTGGGTGTCTGGATCTGGTAAGACGATGAGCTTGTGGTCAAGTTTGATGCTCTGATTTGGTCCATGTGGAGTTCACCCACCACATTATATGGCTGTCTTAGATTTTGGTTTTCACACTAGTGACTAGTTGCCACCTGCAGATGAATCTCTCACGCTCAGGAGTTGGAGGGAGCGAGTAGTCCTCTCTCAAGACAAGGAGACAATTCCAAAGTTATATGTGCACCACTAAGAACAGGGGGCAACTGACTTGCCAAAGGAGGATGGAGAAGCAGCTGGCTCATTCTCAGCCTGTGTGGCTGTGACGTGGGGTCTCCTACACTTTGTTCCTTCCTAATAATATTTGCTTATTCTTTCCTGTCCTCTAACGATGATGACGTTGAAGGCAGGAGTAACACAAAACCAGTAGCCTCCTTTTCACCACACCTAGTAAACCACTAATCAATGAATGCAGTGTCACTGAAATGTCTTCACATTTTAGTAAATTCAGTTTGCTCAGCTGTAGAAAATCAAATGTGTGATGTTAGTCAATCTGCTCGATTTGGAAAATCTTGAGAACAAGAAAAATAAGAGAGAACAAAAGATCCGCATGAATTTTCATGCAGGAGAACTCACCTAAATCTTTCTTAGAATGCTACCACAAAATACAAATGAAGATTAAAATGTTCAAATGCAATGCCGACTAGGAGAGTTTACCGCGGGGTAACTAGCCTTGGAAGCACGTGTCTGGAAAACAGCGGCAGAACTGTTCTAAGAAAAAAAAAAAACATTTGGCTATGCTTTTTCTTAAAATATGTATATTTTATTTATACATGTGAAATCAGAGTTGTTATAAACTCCAGTTAAGCCATTCTCCATGTGACTTTCAGAAGATCTAAACTGCTGACGGCATTTTTTTTTTTAATGTTAACTTTCATTTCTTGATTTTAGTTTCAAAGCCTTCCTCTTTAGCATCTTCCCCGGAGCAGAGTCATATCTACCGGTGCAAGGTTATCTGTTCATTTCCAACGCCCTGCCCTACATTTTTTTTTTCTTTAAGTAAAGCACAGGTAACGAATTCTTCAGGGGAAAACAATATTGTGTTAGGAGGCACCGATATTTTGCTTCTCTCCCTCCAAGCAACAGCAGCTCTAAGTCTCTGTGCTTAGGACGGTTCTTAATTTTCACCTCGCCTGGTGCATCAAGAACGTTGATGTGTGCAACTCAGATCCCAGCTCAGATCACCAGCAACACTAGACCTGCTTTGATAAGTGTGCGTGCAGATGTAAATAAATTTTAGAGCATGGTACAAAGAACCCTCCAGCATTTAACGGATTCTTTGGTAATGCATTACCCTGCAACTATAATCTGTTATGCTCAAATATAAGCTATTATCCTTTAAAACATTAAATCTATGCACCCACATGTGCGCACTACGGAACTCCCAGGAATAAATAGACTTTTAGCAGACTGCAAAGGAGTTAGACTGTGTCTAAACACACAGCAGACAGACTGCAAAGGAGTGAGACTGTATCTAAACACACAGTCCTCATCACCATTTTACTGCAACATTAACCCAATATGTAATATTTTGACTGCATGAGTTTTTTTGTTTTGAGACAGAGTCTCGCTATGTAGCCCTGGGTAGAGTGCCGTGGCATCACAGCTCACAGCAACCTCAAACTCTTGGGTTTAAGCGATTCTCTTGTCTCAGTCTCCCAAGTAGCTAGGACTCTACGTGCCCACCACAATGCCCTGCTATTTTTTGGTTGTAGTTGTCATTGTTGTTTGGCAGGCCCAGGCTGGGTTCCAACCCGCCAGCTCCAATGTATGTGGCTGGCACCCTAGCTGCTGAGCTTCAGGCAACGAGCCAACTGAGTGAATTTTTTAGTCCGCTTTTCTGTTTTCTGGTGCTTATGAGAAAATGCCTGAAGCTGAGCAATTGACAAAGAAAAGGAATTTATTTCTGACAGTTATGAGGCCTGAGAGGTCCACGGTCAGGGGGCCACATCTGGTGAGGGCCTTTTAGCTGGTGGGGAGTCCTGAGGTGGGGAAGGGTATCACAAGGAGAAGGGGCTGAGGGTACAAACGTGCTAACTGAGGTCTCTCTTGTTATAAAGCCACCAGTTCCCCTGTCATGATAACCCATTAATCCGTTAACCTATTAAGCCATTAATCCTTTAACACATTAATCCATTAATCCTTGAATTGATTAATCCATTCATGAAGAAGCCCTTTTAAGCCATCACCTCTCAAGGCCCCACCTGTTGAGTTCCACCACATTGGGGAATTGAGTTTCTACATAAATTTTCAAAAGGACTTTCAAAACATGGCAATGGGACGCAGTGTTAGACAAAATAGTACTTGCCCTAAAACGAGGCATTTCCTGTATCCAGGAGACTCTTTAGTCTGGTAGAGAAGTAGGATGTGTAAGTTCCTAATAGAGGAGGCAGTATTTATCATGAGGGTGTCTTCCTGGATGTGTGGTCTGACAATGAAGTTCACAAACTCTCCCTACAGTAAGTCATACGTACCTCCATGCTGAGTATCACTACGGCCAAAGTATTGCCCTTGGGAAGCTGTGCACTGAGGCCAGAGCCTAACCCACCTATCAACGCAATTATTCCTTGTGCCTGGGGCACAGGGTATGTGGAAAGATGTCACGAACGGGGCAGAGAAAAGGAAATTTAGGGCCAAATCACCCGAGGCCACTCCGGGGGCCACCAGTCTTTGCTCACACATGTGACATCCTCCAGACACACCTTCCATCCAATACAGAAGTGGGGACAGGATTCCCCAGAGGGGGTGGGACAAAGAAGGAAGGGGAGGAGAGACGTTGGGAGTGGATGACAACCGGAAGGGGACAGAGAAGCTGCCACCCCAGTGAGGAAGAGGGGAATGGGGGTGTGGTCAGAAGGGTTGTATAAAGCACCCCAGGAAAGGTGTCAGACGTGGTAGATGTCACCCAAGAGAACACCTCAGAGGCAGCTGCTGAGACTTAAACCACAAGCTGGCAGCATCCTGAAGCTCACTGCTGCGCAGCCCACGTCTTAATCCCACAGCCCGTGAACGTGTGGCCTTCCAAGGCCAAGGCACTTGGCAGCTGCGATGACGTGAAGGATCTTGAGATGAGATGATCCCGGATTACATGGGTAAGCCCCAGGGAGTGACAAAAGCCCTTGGAAGCGGAAGGCAGGAGGGTCAGCCTTGGAGAAGGAGGTGGGAGCTGCAGCAACAGTGAAGGAAGGCAGCAGCCGCTTTGCTTGGAAGGGGTCGGGGGAAGGAGTCTCCCCGAGAGCTTCCAGAATGAAGCCACCCTGACGATCGTTTGGCTTCAGCACCGCAGAATTCGCTTCTGAATTGGTCTGAAGGTGAGGCTTCAGAACTGTTGATGCCTGCTGTTCACACCACCAGTCTGAGGGCCTGTGTTAGAGCTGGGGAAATTAGCTCACTGAGGAAGAAGCGGGGAATAAGGAAAACCAATTGGGTGCCAGGATGCCTTCAGGACGCTAGCAGAGAACTAGGCAGGAGGGACGGGTTGGAGCTGCAGGAGGAAGAGGACAGCGCTGCAGGACAGTCTGCAGATGCGGAGGACGGACGCTGCCTTCGCAAATACAGAAGCCAGAAATCAGAAAGAAATCAAGAAATGGAGAACATTTGCGGCAAAAGCACGTACTATTAGACTAGTGTTTTTCAACTTTATCTCACAGCACACTTGAACCTATAGTAAAACCTCCACGGCACTCTTAAATTATGTTGATTAATAAAAGAGTAAAAAGAAAAACAATATACATACTTGTGCTTTGAACGTCTTTTGAAAATGATTTAACTAATGATCTTCAAGAATGTGTATGGCACACCTAAGATCCTCTCATGGCACACCAGTTTAAAAAAAACACTATGCTAGGGACAGCGCCTGTGGCTCAAAGGAGTGGCGCTGGCCCCATATGCCAGAGGTGGCGGGTTCAAACCCAGCCCCAGCCAAAAAAAACTGCAGAAAAACAAAACAAAACAAACAAACAAAAAAAATCACAATGTTAGAGGCACAGTTTGCTTCCTAAGACTGGAAAAGACAAATCATTTTGAAAGTTCCTTCCAAAGGGGTTGAACCACTTAAAGATAAAATAAGTACAGCATTTCAACATTTTTCTGAGAGGTAAGATGAACAAACTGATGTTCAAGTACACAAAAAAACAAAATGGCATCTCTGTTGAAAATGACCTCAAATGTTATCTGGTCACATTGAACGGTAATGAGATTGAGTTAAATGTTTGCTTTTATCAGTTAGATTATAGTGGAATATTCCAGGAATTCCAATGGGCACAGTGCTATTTCACTCTTTTAAATTTGGGGGGTGGGTGGGTAACAGTTGATCCCACATCCTTTCAGAGACCTCACCACAGAAATGGTAATGATTTTAAAACAGCCCCAAAAGTTGAGTGCAGGCAAAATACTTTCAGGACTGTGGCTGGATATGATTTAAGCAAAATGTCTAAACTATCATGTGATATCCAAGTCTAAAATAACAAATGACAGTTATTTCCTTTCAGCTCCTAAACTGATTTTTGAGCAAGTGATCGGTTCAAACATTGAAAAATATAACCTATGATGACATATCCAAAGAAATAAATTAATCTACATTTTTAATTAGTTAATAATTATAAAATGCTAAATGCCAATACCAGCAAGTGGCAATAATCAAAAGAACACCCTTTATAAAATTTAAAATTTGCAGCTGACCAATTTTCCATTTTAAAGTTTACCTTTGTGATTAATCTTCAACTGTGGAAAGGTATTAAGAACACATATCCCTCGCCATAGTACGGTTTTCTCTGCACCCACCTATTGCCATTTGATTTTTATCTTGCCAGATTTAATTTGTGAACCGTGTTCCCCAAATAGCATAATTTGGACAAGACAGTTAATTACCATTAAAAGGACAAGTGAGAGACAGCATTCCCTAAGGAAGGTTTAAATTTTCTAAGGAATAGAGAAGAAAATATAGCAGCTAAAATAGTAGTCCATTTAGAAGACTTAATTACAGGTAAGTCAATGCTAAATCATTTATATTCTTCTGTGCATAGATATGCAACCAGAAAAGAAAATGTTCTGGGAGGAAAAATCTCTTAGAATCCACGTTTAATTGCCTCCAAGTTGCTGTTAGTTATTAAAAAACAAAAAGTCTATACAGCATTGCATTGATTTTTCAACTCCGCCCAGATTCACAAAATTCAAGAAAGAAAATAATACTTACTCATCCTCCTGTGAACATAAAATGCTGGGCTGGGCGAGGTACCTCACACCTGTAATCCTAGCACTCTGGGAGGCTGAGGCAAGGGGATTGCCTGAGCGTAGGAGTTTGAAACCAACCTGAGCTACAGCGACTCCAGCTCTAAAAAGCTGGGCATTGTGGTAAGTGCCTATAGCCCCCCGTTTACCAGGGAGACTGAAGCAAGAGGATCCCTTGAGCCCAAGAGTTTGAGGTTGCTGTGAGCTACGACACCACAGCGCTCTACCCAGGGTGACAGATTCATGTCAGGGAAAGAGGAACTGCTGTCCTTATCCTTAAAAGCAACAAACACTTGGGAACACAGTGGAAAGTCACAGCCTGAGCTGACACTGTGCGAAAGGAAGTACAGATGTAGTAAGGGGCATTTTAAGCAGAAGATCTTTAATTATCTGCATCTGAAGTAAATTGAGTTACTATTCACTGCAGGTGCACAGCATAAGAGTGTGATGGAGAATCACATGTCAGAGAAAGACAAAATAATGCCCTCCCCTACAGATATTAATTATTATCCATTTTGAGGGAGAATTCCCATGAAAAATAGAATCGAGGCACCTCCTGGTTTTAACCACACCAAAGGCACTTCATTAAAAAGTTTAGTGAGGCAGAAAGAAAATCCCAATAATTGCTTGCACTTAATCAAGCATTCTGTTCTAGATCATGAAAGAAACTGGGATGTGGAAACACCAGTCAGGACGGTTGTTTCTCCCAAGATTGCGCTGCATAATAATGGACCTTCGCCCAATGAGAGAACCACAACCAACCAGCAGAATCCATCATCTTGAATAGCTACACCAGCGTAGGTCAGCTGAAGCTCGTTTCTTCCATTGTTGAAGGCAATGGAATCTCTCCCTAGTGAATATAAATTTTACAAGTAAGATTTACAGGGCTTCCCAGAACCCACTTATCCAAGCATCCCAGATTCCAGGATTTAAACACCTGCTCCATTTTCAAGAGTTGCAGTAATACAGTTCCATTTAGGAAACTATGTATTTGATCTTTCAAAGATCAAATAAAGTTTGTGTGCAATTTCACATGAACTGTGTGTCCACTCATACTTTATTATTAATAATAATATATGATGTATTAGTTTAATAATTTACACACTGATGCATTACTTTCTTTTTCATTGTTTTGAGACAGGATTTCCCTCTGTTGTCCATGCTGGAGAGTTATAGCATTGGCCTCCCTCACACCAAACTCAAACTCCTGGGTTCCAGTAATCCTCCTGCCTCAGCCTCAGAATAGCTGGGACTATAGGCACCTGCTACAATGCCTGGCTAATTTTTCTATTATTACTAGAGATGGGGTCTCATTCTTTCTCAGGCTGTTTTTGAACTCCTGACCTCAAGGGATCCTCCTGCCTCAGCCTCCGAATAGCTGGAACTATAGACACATGCTACAATACCTGGCTAATTTTTCTATTATTACTAGAGATGGGGTCTCATTCTTTCTCAGGCTGTTTTTGAACTCCTGGCTTCCAGGGATCCTCCTGCCTCAGCCTCCCAGAGTGCTAGGATTACAGGCATGAGCCACTAGGCCCGCCTTGCATTAATTTCTAGATCCAAGATGTTCACCAAGACTTGCTCTGTGACCCCCTCAAGAATCATGCCATACCCTAAAAAAATGGATTGATGGGTTTTTTGTAAAGGATCAAATAATAAATATTTCGGGCATTGTAGGCCATGCAGACCCTGGGGCAATCATTCCATGATGACTCTGTCCTATAAAAGAACTATCCATGAAAATGGAATGCATTTGGTTGTGCTCTTAAAAACACAGGCTGCCCACAACACAGGCCATAGTTAACTCTCCCTAACGCAGAAGAACAGGTAGGTAACACTGTCATGGAAAACCAAGTTTATTTTTGCCTTTCAAAGATCAAATAAAATTAGGTTATGCATAAATAACTTCATATATAGTGTAAAATTATCTATTTGACTAGATAGACCTGCCCACCCCCCACCCGTCCCAAGCTTTTTCATTCTGAAAGAAAGCCTCCTGGCAGAAAAGAAGCATAAACTGAGGGGGAAAATGGGCAATAGAGTCTTGGTGCCAAGGAAACATGATGAGTCTGAGAAAAAGACGAGACGAGAAGTATAAAGAGGACTACGGACAAATATGTACATGGAAAACCACACTAGAGTGGAGAATGTTCCCTGAAAATCACTTTTAGAGTCTTCTATTTCACTGGTCAGTTAAGCCACTGCAAAAATACAAGCAACGCATACACTGTGCTCACCAACTTTTCCCGTGTTTAGAACTGATGTTTTGTAATAAAAGGAGCAAAAGACCTATTATTATTTGCTGTAAATGTACCATCTAATCGAACTTAAAAATAAAATTCACGAGAATTAAACTAACTGTATATCACTTCTATGAGTACTTGGCCTCTTTGTTAAAAGGCATGATGGTCTGTTTTCGCTAGAAATTGAAAGGAATGGATGCGATCTAACGCCACAGTCTTTAGTCGGAGCTACTTAAAAATTTATTTGCAGGTTGTTAAGTATGTGAAACAATGTTTGCTATTCAAACCTAATAATGAAAGAAAGATGAATGGGGAAAAAAATGGCTCTTGGAGCAGTTTCAAAGGTTTGGTACATCAAATACAGAGTATTCAAGCTCAAACCAGCACATTGTTTTTATCCCTGAAAGAAGTTGCTTCAGCATGGAGAGTTGGGCACTATCCATCCATTAACAAGTAAAAGCAGCCATGGGCGGTACCACATCCACCTGAGTTCCTTTGTAACCTGCAGCACCCTGGCCTTCCTCCCCACCTGATGTCAGAACCCAGGCACAGCTGCAGCCAGGAAGTGACATCAGGAGTGGGTGGGGTTAGGGTCCCAGATGAAGCCTCCAAGTAGCTTCTCTGAAATGATGGGGGACCACGGTCCTCACCAAGCAGCTTTCTTTCTTCTTTCCTGTGTTAAGCTTGGGTCTTTCTAGTCCCAAAGGACACTTTCCAGGTGTCATTGCCCATGGAAATCCCACCACCCCCACCCCTATGCTGTCTGTCCCTCATCTCTTGTGGCAGAAGCCATAAACCCACCTTCTAACATTTGTGGGGGAAATGGTCCCCCAGGAACAAAGGGACCAGACGATTGATTTCACAGGATAGGGAAACTCTTGACCTCCGAATGAAAAGCCAGTTGGCATAAAACCATCTTTCACTTAGAGCACAACAGAACAACAGAGATAAGGTTTATTTTAGTAAAATTAAAAAAAAAAATGAAGTAGGAAGAAATTTTAAATAATAAACAGAATAATATGTTTACTTTTATTTGATCAACAATGTATATAAGCTAAAAATATCCTTCCCATTTCTTTATTTACCAAACATGTATCAGTTTATTACTATGGGACTGAGACTTGTGACCAACTGGAAAAGAAAAGTAATAAAGAATGATTCGCCCATTTTTCTGGTGTTTTCATGTGTCTACTATAGCTTACATAAAAAGATTAAATCTTACAATGTTTGAAATTCCTATCAAATACCAATCTTTAAAGATAAATATTAAACCAAACTTTATTCTCCCCATGTCTGCACAACTATGCCCATTTGCTCTTTTACTGCTAATTAGTGAAATACTCTGATTAGTTTCCACATACCCTGAAGCTAGAAGTTTTTTTTTTCCAATTCTTTAATTTGTGAGTTTTAATGCCACTCTCTAAGGCAGTGGTTCTCAACCTTCGTAATGCCGTGACCCTTTAATAGTTCCTCCTGTTGTGGTGACCCCCAATCACAAAATTATTTTCATTGCTACTTCACAACTGTAATTTTGCTACTGTTATGAATCGTCATGTAAATATCTGATATGCAGGAGACCTCCAAAGGGGGTGGCGACCCACAGGTTGAGCACCGCTGCTAAGGGGAACAAGCAGATCCCAGAAATTGAGCATGTATTTCAACCACAATTTACCTTTTTGCCTGTGAAAGGTCCTTCAAGAGTCTTAACTGGTCTTGCAGAGACATTCAGACAAGGTGAAATTTTACAATGATGCTGGACTCCTGACATCTGGAGGTGACACCCCAGTTGCTGTACCACATTGGTTTACAGATCTTTTCTAAGTCCCTCTAAATCACAAAAATGTTTCCTGAAAGATGAATTTGGGCAATATGTGTTCAAAACAAAGTATATTGTGAACAAACTCAATATTCGAATTTCCTGGCACCTAGGATTGCCCTGAGCAGCTGAATATGCAACGCGCTCACAAATGCAGTTGCAGATCACACTGACCTTCCTCTGTCCTAGTTCAACTCTTGATCCCTTGACTTAGAAATAAAAATTATGGCTTCAGTAAGGCCATGAAAGAGATTTTTCTCAATCATCAGTTTTTGAACTGGACAGAGTCATCCTTACAACACAGTAAATGCTAATATAGGATCACTAAGATCCTCCAGACTACCACGAAAATACAGTGCAATGAATTTCCCTTAATGGAAATTACAAAACCTGAAAGCATTCAGCCAACTGTATACAGAAAATTGATTAAACTGGCATGACTTGAAATTTGCAAGTATTAACTAGGCTTCCTGCAAAATTTGTGCTTCCTAGGCAGGCTGTTGTTCTTAATTTACAATCACAGATTCCTCCAAGGAAAAAGGAGTGACTACATATCTCTCCCAGTTTTAAACACAGAAATACAGTAATCAAACATAGCTAAACAGCACCAGAGCTGGTTACAGGTGTGGACCCCCTCACACACTGGGAACTTCAGTAAACCTGCAAATCCTTGCCCTTCTTCTCAAGGACAATTGCTTCCAGTGAAGAATCTCAGTGCTTTTAATTCTCACGGAGAGTCTTCAGAATGTTGAAAAAGGAAATACCCGATCAACTTCTGTAACTAAGTTGCCCAGAAGACTAAGTTGAATACTTCCAGTTTGGAATGAACTAAAATGATAGCTAACCAAAGAGAGAGAGAGAGAGCGAGAAAGAGAGAGGATGCAATTACCCAATTTAGTAAAACCAGTAGATGACTGTTTCAGGGATAAGCTGATAATGTCCAGTGGTTTCAAATGTAGATTGAACCTAAGTGCATATGGTAAAAGAATGAAAAGAAAAAAAAAAATCTAGATTCAGAAGTTCTCATCTCCTTCCCCTGATTGTGCACTTTATGTAATGTTCTTCCTGGGTTTCATAATGTGAGCTGTCATATTCTAAGCTGTGACTTGTCTGTCGTGCTGAGCCTGGTGCCAGACCTATTACTACAGCTCCTCCTAGGAACTAGGACAGCCTGATTATATTAAACTGCTCCTTGCACCGCGGCTACTGAAATTATGAGGCGTAAAGCTGCATTGGTTGGTGGTGGTGTGTGAGAGAGAAGAGGAAGGCTTCAGAGTCTCCACACCTTGGTTTTTTATTAACACTCCTCCAGGTTGAAGGGGAAGAAAAAGAAAATGGAAAATTAAAAAACAATAATAATAATAATAAGGTTGAGTAATTCAGGAGGCAACGAGATTTACATAATGCCCTGTTATTGATTTTTCAGCTGTGTATGCTGCTGAAAAATGATATGTACTGTGAGTACCTTTGATAAAATAAATAAATCTAAACCAGATAAAAATAACACACAATGGAGCAACCATTTTCTCAGGATGATCCTCTTGCAAATTTGCAAGTTATTGACAAAATAGAAACCAGCATCAGCCTTTCTATGTAAAATACCAATTGCCTCTTCAAAAAAGAAAGAAAGGAAATACAAAAAGTAGTATTTGTTTAAGGCAAGATAGAGAGAGAGAGATTTTGAAATAACTTGGTTAGAAAGGCGATTTCAGTATAGCACATGACCTTGAAAATCTTGTAGAATCCAACAAAATTATAAAAGTTTTGTTCTACAGAGAGAAAACCTCTGATGGGAAAAATCAATCCGGCAAACTTTAGAGGATGCTCAAAAGTCATTTGCAATCTAAATTTTGAGAAGTATCTTGAAGACAAGACATTCGAATTGATAAGAAATCTGGTCGTTATCTAATATTTAAGCAATTGAACCATAAATGGTGTCTCGGCAGTGCTTGAACGGATAGCTGAGCCATGAACAGATCTAATCCTTTCTCTGAAATGTACTAAAATGTAACATGACTCTTTGTGAAGTTGGAGTTGGCGGGGAAGGGTCCAGATTTTGAATTGTGAGATCTCTTCAGGAACGTTTGCTCAAAAGTATTTATCATAAAAGTATGCTTTCCTTCCCTCTCCTCTGCTCTAGTTACAGTTTCCAGATAGAGAGAAGGATCTCATCCTCTCAGTGGCAACCCAGCTTGGAAGATCAGCACACTCTGACAGTCTTAATCCCTCTTTGCAAGGACGTTTTTGTTCCTAGATCTTGGAGACACTTACTCCAGAAGAGAATGTGTTTTCTAGTGAGCAGAGGATCCGTGGGCACATTTCTGACAGGTTTACAGAAGGGGAGTCAGAGAGCAGTCACTCATTTGTACCCTTCTATATGATGAGCTACACTTGGCACTTTGGAGGAGCGAACAATTACGACGGAAATCTGAAATTCCCAATGCATATCATTGTGCAACTGCAAATGAGCTACAAGTCACTGTTTTCTATTTTTCTTCATTTCAAATAGCTTTTGCTTTTAAATTTCAGACTGCTATGAGAGCACAGATGATTAGGTTACAGTGTTTGCAGTTGTTAGGTAAGAAACAACTTCCTGTTGAAGTTGTGTCCCTCACCGAGGAGGTGTGACATATATCCTTACATGGTACCCATTAGGTGGCAACATGCCCATCCCCCTGCCTCTTCTCCCCCCTCCCCCACTTTTTAAAAAAGAAATGGTTGGGCTCAGTGGCTCACGCCTATAATCCCAAGACTTCAGGAAGCTGAGGTGGGAGGATCGCTTGAACCCAGCAGTTTAAGAGTAGCCTGGGCAACACAGCAAGACCCTGTCTCTACAATTCTTTTTTTTTTTAATTAGCCACATGTGGTGGTGGTACCTGTATTCCCAGCTACTCAGGAGGGTGAGGCAAGAGGATTGTCTGATCCCAGGAGTTTGACATTGCAGTGAGCTATGATGGTGCCACTGCACTGCAACCTGGGAGACAGAGCAAGACCCTGTCTCCAAAACAACAAGAAAGAAAGAAAAAAAAACTATTTTCACAACCAAAGTAATCTGAACACACTGCTAGATTTGGTTTCCCACACCGAGGCTGAGAAAACTCAGCGGATGTCAGTGATTGTCCATAAAGACTTCTTCGTAAACTCTCAGGCAGCCCATCCAACACAGAACGGGCAGAACTTTAGGAAGTGCCCAGAAGAGACGCCGTCCACAGGCGGAGAGAACGTCGCACCTCAAAGGCTGGAGGTGGGAAGGCCTGACCCAGAAGAGAGGTAAGTGTGCACTTCTGACAAACAGATGAGCCGGTAAGACTGGCTGATACAGCCTGTTTCCATATTTTAGAGTTTCCTCTGCACTTCCTGTTGAAATATTCTAGTTGTGGGCTGGGCACTTTCCTCAGTTGTGAATAGTTTGCAATCATGTTCACAGGGTGGGGACTCCTTCTCCCCACCATAGACAGCACCCCTTACTTGCAAAGTTTACACTACCCACCAGCTATCCCACTAAAGCCTTTCAAAGGTGTCACTTTCACTTATGACACTACAAGTTTGGTATTTTATAAGCCCCTTTTTACAGCCAAAAAGGAGGAAGACCTTACACAAGAACGAATAAACTGACTGTCTACGGTCACACTCCAGGCACGTTCCACCCCACACAGGCAGAATGACGGCCGAAGACCCCATTCTGGGCAAGGGAAAAGAATACACCCAGAAAAAGATTAAAACAGAAATAAGCTGAGCAAGGCGGAATAAAAACAGTTTGGCTAACTTACTTTTAAACCAGCAGCTATGTTACCTATCTGAGCAGTTCCTGTATTCTGGCCAGGGCAGCGATCAGGGGAACAGCTTGAGCCCTGTAATATGGGCAGGGGACTTGTGCATTTATCACAGGGGAAGATGCCTCTGGGGTGGAGATCACAGGAAAATTGTTCTGTTCCACTGATTCTTCAGAGGCCACTGACACTGTTGGGGCGTCTGCTCCACAGAGAACTAGAGGGGATTAACCTCCCCCCAGGAATCTGTGTGGGTGACCACAAACAGGGGGCTGCCCCCCCCCACCACAAGGCTCAGGTTTTGGATTTCTCAAGGCTGCTCAGACCCTTAACGTTAATGATTATAGATAGAATAAGAACTGGCGTGCTTACTCAAAGAAACTGTGACGTTTTTGTTCCCTTCCTCAGCTGACCCTCTTGGCTAAATGAGATAACAGCCTCAATAAAAGCTGAGTAAGACAAACACTCAGGGCCATTCGTTGGAACCCCACAAGCTAGCGGTGGTCCCCTGAGTTCCCACCCCTGAAAACTCTATTTTTAATGTCCTGTCTTTTTATCGGTTGCTTTTAACTTTGCTTTTTTTTTTTTTTTTTTGGCCAGGACTGGGTTTGAACCTGCCACCTCCATATATGGGGCCAGCACTGTACTCCTTTGAGCCATAGGCACCGCCCTTAACTTTGCTTTTCTGTGGTGGATCGCACCAGCTCCACAGCTCTTAAAGGACCCCACCCCAGGGGTAGGACCCTGTCACTCCAGGCTAAAGATATCTCTCCTGCAGGCCACAAGGAGAGCCAACACCCAGGGTGAAGCTGAACATGGTGGCAGCACTTGTGACTGATGATCTGGGTGTACCCTGTCCCCTTAGAAAAATGAGACAGCAAGGGTGGATATACAGCCCCCACCCCCAACCCCGTCATACTCAAGCAGCCCTCCAGGCAAAGTCCAAGTTCACTACCTCCATTGACAATCTCGTATCTGAGCACAGATCACTGAGTAAAATGAAGGTCCAAGAAGGGGGGGCGGTATGCAGGGTCAGAAAAAATAACAGGGAATCTCACATGCAGTGTTCAGGGCCTACCCCCAGGCCGGGAACTCACCACAGCCCAGGACCCTGCAGCCTGGCTGGACCCTGGACATATGGTAAGATCCAGAATTCGGCCATTGCCACCCTGGACTTATCAATAATCATTCACGGTGCTTACCTTTAGATCATGGCTCTGCGATGCTGCCTTTAAACATGCTCCATGGAAATCTACTGGGTTTTTCTTTCCATTTCAGCACATTGTCCCCTGTCAAAAAAGAAACATTACTGTCCCTGAGGAAAAGAGATGGTGCCACTGTTTCAACACTGAGGTTACATTCCTTAGAAGGGTGGTTGCAAAAGCAGCTGGTTGTCGTGTAAAGCACAATCATTCTCCTTCCCTGATAAGCCAGGGGACTTCTCCAGAGGGGACCCCTCTCCACAGGCATAGCTTTGTGTGGAATCTACATGCAACCATTTTCACACAAGTGCAGTTTGGGAAGACCAGATGAAGGAAGGCAGCTTGAAGTTTCTGATGTACAACTTATAGGCACGCAATAAGGCAGTGCTAAATTTTATTGGAGATAATCTAGCATATTTTGTTGGGCATTGTGGCAGGTGCCTGCAGTCCCAGCTACTTGGGAGAGTGAGGCAAGAGAATTGCTTGAGCTCAAGAATTTGAGGTTGCTGTGAGCTGTGACACCACAGCACTCTACCAAGGGCAATATAGTGAGACTCTACCTCAAAAAAAAAAAAGAATTACACATCTGCAAAGTCCCTGCACCGAAACTAATCAACATTTTAGAACTCATTTATTTGCAAGAAGTCATCTTCAACCTGCGAATTTTTGTTTTCTTTTCCCCTACAGCAGAGGGTCAGAAAAACACTGATCATGGCTCTGTCTACTGGAAAATAAAATTATGTGCAATTGATTGCAATCATCTCAGGACCCCTTGGTGGTTTTCTTGTCATCCACCATGAAATCTTCTGAATGTACAGAATGAGTCTCGTGGAACATCATTCCTTCTACTATTAAGTGGCCGCTAACAAGGGCAGGGGGAACTTGAGAGCTACTTGGCAGCCTACCCAACCCGCTGTTTACATTCAGCATTTTAGCAAAGACACTACAGATATACCAGAATAACACATCTTTTGTTATCTTTCGCAAAAAGGCAGGGTCCTATTTTAATTATACTTTCTATTACTCATAACACCCAGCACACTTAGTTATTAATGGGCTTTTGATAAATATTGTCCATGAAAATGTACTTGTGACAATGAATTTGTCTTTAACAACCATCGCAATCACACTCATCTTCTCTGAGTCTCCTGTAGTCGGGCAAGGTAGTTATTGTCACCACTGTTCTGCGTTTAGAAAAATTGAAAATTTGGGTGTTAATAGCCAGCTCATAAGCTCTGGAGCAGGAAGTGAGACCTACATTGATCTGGACTTCAAAAATCAAGCATGTTATAAGACAAGTTCGTTCCTCATCAGAACGAATGTAATTGTGGGAATAGGTACTGTAGCTCAAATGCACACAGTAGGTCAACATTTAATATGCTGAGTACTTTACACAAGGATGTCCCCAAATATATACACATTTAAAGAAAGGAAAAAGCACTAATTTTTTTTTTTTTTTGAGACAGAGTCTCACTATGTCACCCTCTGTAAAGTGCTGTAGCATCATAGCTTACAGCAATCTCAAACTCTTACGCTTAAGTGATTCTCTTGTCTCGGCCTCCCAAGTAGCTGGGACTACAGGCACCTGCCACAATGCCCGGCTATTTTTGGTTGCAGTTGTCATTGTTGTTTAGCTGGCCCAGGCCAGGCTCAAACCCACCAGCCTTGGTGTATGTGGCCAGCGCCCTACTCAATGAGCTACGGGCGCTGAGCCAGAAAAAACACTATTTGTTTCTTCTCAAAGGTGAGTCCCTCTTGTGTGTGTTCCCATCATCACGGTCTTCCTGACTGCTTTTGGTTCTACAAAGCCACAGACAGTGAGGAGTCAGAGGGTAGGACTGGACCTTTAGTACAACCACAGGTTCAGAGGGTGGCAGTGGACCTTTATTTACAACCACAGGTTATGTTGCTTCCGTGCAAGGGAGAATCCGGACCACCAACACCCCTCTGTTCAAATAACCACTTCATCATTGTTCTTTCTTTGCGCTCAGCTATACAATTCACCCTGGGCTGTGATGTGGTGGGAGTTATTTCATGTCATCAGAGCTAAGCTACAAGACACTGTTGTTTGGCTGAGAAAATATATTAAATGTTAAACAATAGAGTCTCGACTCTGAGGGCTGAGGCAGGTGGATTGCTTGAGCTCAGGACTTTCAGACCAACCTGAGCAAGAGCAAGACCCCATCACTAAAAAATAGTCGGGCATTCTGGTGGATACCTGTAGTCCCAGCTACTTGGGAAGCTGAGGCAGGAGGATTGCTTGAGCCCAAGAATTGGAGGTTGCTGTGAGCCGTGATGCCACAGCACTCTACCAAGGGTGACAAAGTGTGACTCTGTCCCGCACGCCCCCCAAAAACGGATTCTCAAGATTAAAATTCTTTGGGAGGCTGAGACAAGAGGATCACTTGAGCCTAGGAGTTTGAGTTTGCCATGAGCTAACATTATGCCACTGCAGTTTACCTAGGGCAATAGAGATGCTGTCTCAAAATAAATAAAATAAAATGAAATTCTTCTTGATTTTACTGTAAAATGTGGACTTGATAACCTCTCAGAGAAGGTCTGTGCATAGATTTAATGTGACTGCTACAAATGGCCAATTAAACTCATATTAATATAAAACTGCATTTTATAATCTATGTTTTACATAAATCCTATACCCTGTCATAGTCCTATCATGTTTAATGACTGAAACTCTGCTTAATAAATGTTTGTTAATAGATAAAACATTTTAAAAACAAGAAACTTATCAGTCCAATGTTTAGAAGAAATAATAATATATTAGCAACTATAAAAATCTTTTATCATTTTTTTTTTCTTTTTGCAGTTTTTGGCCGTGGCTGGGTTTGAACCCACTACCTCCAGCATATGGGGCCAGTGCCCTACTTCTTTTATCACTTTAACAGAATCTTAGCATACAACAAATACATTAGTCAAAGCACACACACCTTCCGAGGGATATCAGATGTGGAAGCTAAGAACGATTTATTCCACACTACGGTAACGTTTCAAATGAGCCTCTCCGTATAATTGCGTCATTCCAACTGAAGACTTGGGGGTTCAGAGAGGTACACAGAGCCATTCCAACGCTCCCTGGGTGGTCGGTCAAGAAGGTACCTAGGACATAAGGCAGAAGGATATATATTTTTTTTTATCAAGAATGACATCGATGTAACCCGGACTTTTCATATGATATGGATTGGATACACCTTTATTCCTTTGTATCAAAATAATTTCCCGTAAGTATTGTCTTGAAACCTGGAGTCACATCATCTCACAAGTATTCCCTGAAGATGGTGTGAGAATAGGGAAGTGTTGTAGATGTGTTCAGGGGGTCCCGGACTCAAAGCCCTTCAGGCCAGAGCATCGTATTAGCAAGTGCTAATGATTGCATGACCTCCCATGCCCAAGATAGAGGGAGAGACAGAATGGCCTGCTCGGAAGAGGTGACAGCTCAGAAAAAGCCCCAGAAGATCCCAGCGGAGATGGTCTTGAAAGAGGAGCGAGAGAAGAAAGACCATGTTTGTGTGAGTGGGGCCCCTGCAAAGCGCGAGGTAGAAACAGCAGCCAGCAACCCCCCCCCGCCCCCCAGAGAGGTTCCTACCACGGTTACAGCCAAAGTTTTGACAACGTTCTGATGAATGTGTGCACTCCAGGACACACACAGGAGCGTGCACAAACACACACACAGAAACAGGAAAATGTAAAGGTATTGTAAAAACCTAAAGTTATCCCAAAGAGATTTTATTTTATTTATTTCTTTTTGGAGACAGCATCTCACTCTGTCCCCTAGGTAGAGTGCTGTGGCTAACTCACAGCAACCTCAACCTCTTGGGCTCAAGTAATGCTCCTACCTCAGCCTCTCAAGAAGCTGGGACTACAGGAACCCACCACAATGCCCTGTTAGTTTCTTATTTTCAGTAGAAAAACTCTTGCTCAGGCTGGTCTTAAACGCCAGAGCTTAAGCAATCCACCTGCCTTGGCCTTCTGAGCAGCTGGGACTACAGGCACCAGCCACCATGGCAAGCTAGTTTTTCTATTTTTAGTAGAGATGGGGTCTCGCTCTTGCTCAGGCTGGTCTCAGACACCTGAACTCAAGGGATCCTCCCACCTTGACCTCCCAGAGTGCAGGGATTACAGATGTCAGCCATCGCACCTGGCCTCAAAGGAATTTTTAAAAGTTAAAAGAAGAAATGCTGGGATTATCCAGCATTTATTTATTTAGTCTTCTTTTGAGTCACAGTGACTTGCTAAATTTCTATAAGAAAAAAAAAATATTGAGGAATCATTTTAATTTTGGTAGATATCTTGAGAGGCTACAAAAAACGTGCCGTGCTTAGGTGAGAAATGAGTTTATGTCTGGCGATACTCTGGGTATTTACAGAGGCGTGTATAGACATTCAAATGAACACAGATGATCTTGATTCCCCACTTAATTATCTCACTCAAATTTTATCTACTTCCGTCAAACAGAACAATCTTCCAAACTGTTTCTATTTTTGGAAAGTTGCATATTTAATACAACTTACGTTTCTGCCTTAGATTTGCTCCCCTTTTTAACGCAATATTCAACCTACTTGATTTTTAGCGTTGTGAAAAATCAGGAAAACAACAACGAAAAGGAAAGTTTTAGATTAGAATTTCAAAAGGGTATGTTTGAGCTCAAGAGTTGGAGACCAGCCTGAGCAAGAGTGAGACCCTGTCTCTATAAACAGAAAAACCGTCCAGGCGTTGTGACGGGCGGCTGCAGTCCCAGCTACTCTGGAGCCTGAGGCAAGAAGATCACTTGAGCCCAAGTGTTTGAGGTTGCTGTGAGCTATGCTGAGGCCATGGCACCTAAACCAGGGTAAGAGAGCAAGAGACTCTGTTTCAAGAAAAAAGTGTGTATAGAGGAGGTAAGTTTGAAAATAGAGAAATGGTTTTTACACAATTCCACTCTCCCAAGTATGACAAACTCTCAGAAAAGTAATGTATTGAGCACACTGCTAAGTTTTGACCCAAATGTTTCCAACAAAATTAAAAAGCACATAGAACCACCCACCTGGTGAGCCGTGCAAATAAACAGCCCAACGCCACAGATTTGCAGCTTTGGGGCTAGAATATAAATGATAAAGCTCCCAGATCCTTAACATTCTCAGAATCTGTCACTACCCATTTTCTTGGCACGGACCAGAATGAGAAATCTGATGAAACTTTCAGCAAAATTCTTTAGCCAAATGCAGAAGAAAAACCATAAAACGTTTAGGGACCTGAAGACTAACACAGAAGATTTTAAAAGATGAAAAATTGGTATTTAGAAATACATCGCATGCTTATGTTGAGGGAGTAATACATTTTCAGGAAACCCTATGAGCTTAGGGATACCAAAGGCCCCAAGGAAGGGAGACCCATGTTCCCTTAGAGGAGAAAGGAATTTCCCTTTACTACACAAGTTAGTTCAAAGAGCAAAGGTGACCCCACCTCAGAGTCTCTCTGGCTTGACTGTAAATCTAAGTAAACCCTGATGACAGAGGTGTTAACTCTCTTATTTCCTCACCACTCAACATGGGATCTTTTCATTCATTCGACAAATCTCTACGGACTGTCTTACAACTATGCGTTTCTTCAAGGGACACCCAAAAAGCAATGAGATTCTGCACACACGCCATGCACATTTTAAAAGAATTGTGCAAAGCATCAACTTTCCCCTTCAGCCGCCACATAAGTAGGCATAAAAAACAAAAAGACCTTCAAGTTTGGGTGAGAGCTGAAAAGGATGTACCCACTGGGCTAAGCATGAACCCCTCATTATGAATGGGAACAGGATGGACTGTCCTAGTGGGGTGCAGAGCCAGTGAGCTCACAGAAACCACAAAAACTGGGAGACAGCTAGAATAGCTCCACGGTGAGAGGACAACACCGGGCTGGCTGGGTGGGAGCTGCAAGTGGGCAAGAAACCCACGGTATATGAACATATGGGGTTTCCTCCAAGCGTCTGTCTAGTGAAGCCATCCTTTGGAAAACATTTTAGAACAGCGGTGCTCAACCTGTGGGTCACGACCCCTTTGGGGGTCTCCTGCATATCAGATATTTACATTACGATTCATAACAGTAGCAAAATTACCGTTATGAGGTAGCAACGAACATAATTTTATGGTTGGGGGTCACCGCCACATGAGGAACTGTATTAAAGGGTCGCGGCATCAGGAAAGTTGAGAACTACGGTTTAAGAATAAGAAGGAGGGGGTCTGCGGATGTGTCAGAAATAAATACACGATATGCAGAACCTGCCTTTGACACTCACCGTGGGCCTGTTTTAAGGCCCTTTGCATGCCGATTATCTGATTTATTTGGCAGACCTTTCTAGAGATGTGGCCCTCTCTACAGATGGGGAAACTGAGGCATGAGACACCAAGGACTGGAATTCACGCAGTTAGGAAGCATCGGTCTCCTGGTCCCCGTCATGGGAATCAATGAGAGCCAAAGGGAAGGCACAGAACGTGTGTCAGCATTAGAGCGGGAGGTATGAGTGGCGGATGAGGTTTGCACGTGTATACAGGAGACGAGAAAATAACAGCATTCCCTACTAACGCAGAGACTAAGAACAGAGAAATAGAGAGCAAGAAATCAAGGGTGAAGGGAACAATTTATTCTCAGGGATACCCAGTTTGGATGGAGAGGGAAACACCCCGAAAAGAAAAGGAAATACTGAATTTGTGAGGAGGGGGCTGGCGCAGGTCATTAAGAGCAGTGGACACTTGTTCCTGAGTTTTGAGTTGGATTTGGAAAATGAAGAAGAAATAGCTTTAAAATGGATGATGGAGGATGGACGGGTGCAGGGGCTCACACCTGTCATCTCAGCACTCTGGGAGGCCGAAGCAGGTGTATCGCCTGAGCTCAGGAGCTGGAGACCAGCCTGAGCAAGAGCAAGACCCCGTCTCTACTAAAAATAGAAAAGCTAGCCAGGTGTCCTGGCAGGGGCCTGTAGTCCCAGCTACTCCAGAGGCTGAAGCAGGAGGATCGCTTGAGCCCAGGAGTTGGAGGTTGCTGTGAGGTATGATGCTACGGCACTCAGCCCAGGGTGACAGAGTGAGATTCTGAAGAAAGAAAGGGAGAAAGAGAGAGAGGAAAGAAAGAAAGAGAAGAAGAGAGACAGGGAGGAAGGAAAAAGGGAGGGAAAGAAGGAAGGAAGGAAGGGATAGATAGATTGTGCAGTATGAAAAAACATGGCCAGGATATTATTAAAATAGTAAAATATAACCGGAGCAGATGACCAAGGAAAATACAACTGTGTGTCACTAAGGGCGAAATAAAAAGTCCTGGAAATTGATTTGTTTTGTGGACAAGAAAGAGAGGGGACTGGACACTAAGGAGAGGAGTAAGTGGAGATGTCATTAGCAAGAAACAGTGTCGAGAACCAGGCAAGCTTGGTAAGAAAGACAGTGGGCTAATTTTAGACACAGGGAATCGAGTTTGGGGCAGAGCATGTAGCCAGCGTTGTTTGAAAGGGAGCCATAGTGTGGGAAGGAAAGAGCCTGAGTAGGACATCAGCACAGGAGAGGCGGACGTGTGAGTGTCCTGAGTGGACGTGACCTTCACACCATGACTGGATACACTGCGCAATGTAGGAGGAAGAGAAGTGGCCCCAGGAGGGAATTTTAGGAAGCATCCACCACAGTCAGAAAAGTTAATTAAGTGAATAAATAGAAAGGCAGGTGAGGGAAAGCAGGGGAATGGAAAATTCGGGAATTCAAATGAGGGGAAAGTTACTGAAAGGAAGGGGAGCAAATAGGCCAGAGTCGGTAGAGAAGAAAGTCCACGGGCAACATGGGTTTGCTGAAGGCTCAGCCCTTCTAGAGGTCAGCTGGACGGCGATGGGTTCTCTGGAAACTGGAGTAGAATCTCTGTAAGTTGACTCCCCGCCCAAGGGACTGTAACAAACTGGTCAACATACGGAGGTGGTCTCCGTAAGGGACTTCCGCCGACCTGCATGTCCTTCTGTGGTGCGTGTCCAGTCTAGGAAAAGTAGCTCAACTTAACAAGATGGTCAGCAAAGGGGTTTCTCTCGCTTGTAACAAAGGCGTGTGACTAAAGAAATGCTTCTCATAAACAGTTCCTGCTCCAGAGAGCCTGTGTGTCATGAGATAGAAACATGTAAGGAATGGTGATTAGAATGGTTGAGAACAGATATGTCTGGCCAGTTTTGGGGTGGGGAGGAACGGAACAGATTTAAATAAGATAGTAAGGAGGATTGAAAAATAATAACCTCTCGAAGTCTATAGATTACCCCGTAGTCAACAAAAATAGCATAGTCAACAAAAATGCTGGGGTGTCTGTCATATCATGGACCCCCCCAGCATCTGATGGTGCTCACTTCCACTCTTTCTGAACTCTCCCTGCTCCCTGAATGAACAACCACAAACAGAATTCCAACCTTGGACAGTTGTTCCCTGCCTTGGTCTCTATCCGGTTGTTTTCTGGCTCCCGTCAGGTCCTCCCTCCCAGTGTCACTCCAGAGTGTCACGCCTTCCCCAGGCCTTCAGTCTCAGCCACAGTTGAATCCATCCGTAGCCCTCAACTCATGCCGCTGGCCACCGGCCTTCCGTTTCCACCCCCCGGCTGCCTCTGTTACTTTCACCACTGTGAAAGTGACATACCACAGATAGGTCTGGGAAGTCCCTCCCCGGGCTCTCTGATGGGTTACACAATGACATCTGTATGCTCAGCCACCTAAAATAATCTGACTTCAATTTCATCGCATCGTCTCAACAACAAGCGCTTGAAATAACACCACTGAGTGAATGCTCACTGCGCCCATGCATTGGGTCACACTTTGCTCTTTGGACAAAATTCTGTCTATCCCCTAAGACAAAGCCAGCTCCTTTGAGAACCTCCCTCTGTGACAGTCCAGCTTCCAAGATGGCCCCAGATCAACACTTGCTTCGAAAGCCTCCCTGCAATCCCCACCCAAGTTGTTCAGACTTCCCCTGAGTGGTGGCGTATCACCTTCAGTGTCGGGTTATAAGGGACCATGGCTGACATTTCTGATTCCTCCTCATTTTCTCTCTCTCTCTCTCTCCTTCTCTCCACTCCTCTCTCTGCTCACACACTCTGCAGAAAGTCAGCTGCTAATACACAGTATTGTGTCACAAGCCCACATGACGAAGCACTGAAGCTTCCTGCCAAGTCACCACATAAGTGAAATTCTCCAACTCCATCCTAAAACCGCAACCCCTTGTTTAGAATTGGACTCCAACATCGTCAGAGACCCTGACCCAGAGAACCACTCAGCTGCTCACGGCTGGATCCCCGGCTTACAGAAAACATAGATGATGAATGTTTGCAGTTTTAACCTCAGCTTCCGGGTAATATTTTTTATGCAGTGACAGGTAACTCATGCACTGTCTGGAATAACACAAGTGGAAAACAAGATTCTGTGTTCCCAAGGTCTGCTTTTACCCTCCTTATGGAACATTCCCTGAGCACGCCCTGTCGGACAGGTGTATTCACCTATCATTTTGTCTTCCTTACGGAGACTGTGACCTCCCTGGGTTTCGAGGTTAAACCTTAGCTGCGTTTCTGTCTCCGGCAGTATCTAGCACCATCAACAGAGTTAACATGTCAATATGTGGTTATCAAATAAAAATGGGAAGGGATGAAAGGAAGCTGTATTCTTGGCATCGCAGTCTTCGTAGAACTACATGTAGACAGAAACGAGGAGCTCTTTGTTTCAGACAGAACGTATACTCTTGGATCCCTGAAATAGAAAAAAAAAAAAAAAAAAAAAACCACCTTCCAGTTGTCCTCCTGTGCTGAGTTATGAGCCAGGCAGTTTGAAGACCTCAGAAAAATAAAGAATCAGCATATTGAGTTTTGGTGATGGTTGTTATTCATCTTGAAACCCCTCAAAGTCCACATGTGGGATAAATACTTGTGTGCTTGCATTGAGTAGATACTGGAAAACGTAAAGGTAACTTATAAATCAGTAGAGCAAAACAGAATGAGCACAGTAAGGGGTTTCGTCCAGACGGGAGGGGAGCCAGCTTCCAAACAAGAGGAGACAAAAATAGAACTCGGACCTCAAAACGGAAAGCAATCACGTGTGCAAATACAAGCTGGTACGCCCCAAATGCGCAGTTCTGGGATGCTGATCCCAGACCAGTAGCGCCTGCTCACTCTGGAGGTCTAGAGGTGGGTGGTGGCGATTTGTGTCTGACAAGAGCAGCAGAGGTTGCTGGTGCTGGTGTCTGAGCAACAGCACAGTCAGTGACGTGTTTCAAAAGCAAAGAAGACGTTGTGTTGAGCACCTCCTCGGAATAGCGGTATCCCCACGAGTGTTATTCTGAGACATTCAGAACCCCCCTTTTATGGACACAGCAATCAGGTCAAGCAGGTGACATGTGAGCCATTGTCACCATCCATGCACAATACTGAGGTTTTGCAGGTGCAGCTTTGAACCCCATGCCTTTCTTTCCTCAGATTCACCCATAACGGGACGGCCCCCTGTGTCCCCTCTCTGCCACCATGTCCACTGTTGGTGGTACCGTCTCAGCTTGCAGCTCACACTTTCCACTGAAGCACCCACACGAATACAGACTCAAAAGCAAGAGCCCTTCCCAGGGGTGTTTGCATTCTTCCAGCCGCACGCACATCGGCTGTGCCCCTCTTACTAAAGGCGGGGTGGCAGGTGCATTTAGGTGATGACTTGAGCAGGCCCTTATCCTGGAGCCACAGGCTCCATGAGGTGGCTGCTGTCTCCTCTTCACCTCCCCTTACTGGGTGGCCTGGTGACAGCTGACCAGGCAGCAGGTGGTCAGGGCTCCATGGCTTAAAACCTGAGTTTCAAAAGGTTCTCACAGCCACGCAGAATGTGAGGGTAAAGAGGATAGCATTTGTCTGCTTGAGAAAAGTTAAGACAGATCTTTCAGGGATGAGAAAAGAGAGGGCACCACCAGCAAAGCTCTACATCGCCTAGCCCATCCATGAGGGGAAGAGATGGAAGGTGAGCACGTGGGCCTGAATGCTACAAACCACGCCTCAGAGGCTGAAAAGGCAGGGTAGAAAACCAGTGTTCCAGTCCGTACCTCCTAAAAACCTGACACGCAAGGAAACTAAAGGACAAAAGGGAATTTTATGAATCCTACCCACCTCCCAAGTTTAACTTCGGTGCCATGTAAATTTCCCCCTGTAAACGCCACACTGGGCTTTTAGGATGAGGGCTGACATCTGAAGGTCCACGTGCCTTTTGATACACAGTGGACGTGTTTTAAATGATACCGTTTCTAGTTGCAAAGCCTCTCTTTCCAGTTCACACCCATTTTCAAGCAGGTGATAATGAAGTTTATTGAGAAGGTGCGTTGAGCTCGCTGTTTCCCTGGTCATGGTCTAGGGTGAGCCGTGTTCAAGTCCAGAGGCTTAATTCTAATGATCATGACTCTTCAGTCATGAAGCAGCGTTCCAGTCGGGAAGGACCTGGAGACAGCTCAGTCCATGCATTTTGCAGCTGAGGGAAGGGAAACCTCCTTGTTGTTCTGCCGAGGGCTGCAATTAAATACCGGACTGTCTTCCCCACCCCACAGTATGTGCTGATACCGTAGCAAGCAGCAGGGAACTCTTTAACATCCTCACAGCATGGAAAACAGGTGCGGCCAGGTCCAGGGGGTGCACTGTCAGCCCAGCCCTGTCCAAAGCCGGCTGCGTAACTTTGCCTAAATCCAGGAAAGATGCACAACACAGGCAGTGCTGGAGGCATGAACTAATTTGCTTCTGATCATCACAGTATATGAAATCCTCACATTGCACACCTTGAATATATAGCATCTTTATTCAGCAATTAAATATTTCATTTTTATTTCATTTCATTATTATTAATTTTTGCGACAGAGTCTCACTCTGATGCACTCTCTTGAGTACTGTGATATCACAGCTCACAGCAACCTCAAACTCTTAGGCTCAAGTGATTCTTCTGCCTCAGCCTCTCCAGTAGCTGGGACCACAGGCACCTGCCACTATAAAAAAATAGTTTTTCTATTTTTAGTAGAGACAGGGTCTCGCTCTTGCTCAGGATGGTCTCAAACTCCTGGCTCAAGCAATCCACCCACCTCAGCCTCCCAGAGTGCTGGGATTATAGGCGTGAGCCACCACGCCCGGTCTCAATGAAATGTTTTAAAATGAAAATATTAATTTTAAAAAAGACCTTTGTGTCTTGGTGGATTAGTTTTCTTGGGCTGTGTAGCAACCACAAGCTTGATGTTGGAAGAAACAAGAGTCATTCCACAGGCTAGATGACCTCCAACCTCAAGCTGCTGGCCGGGCTGTGTCCTCTGGATGAAGCTTCTCACTGGGGGAAACTTCCTCCCTCATCCAAATTTTTGTGGCTGCCTGTTGTTCTCTGACGGTCTTTGCTTGCCGCGGCCTCACCCGAGTCTCTTCTTTTGCCCCGTGGCCGTCCCCGCTCTGCCGGGGCCTATGTCTTCCTTTTTTCCAGAGACCCCAGTTGTACAGGGTGAAGGGCATGTTCAATGATGTCCTGGTATTTACAGCAGCAAAGACCCTGTTTTACAATGCAGTCACGTTCTGAGGTGCTGGAGGTAAGGACTTCAGTGCGTCTTGGGGGGGGAGTACAATTCGATCCATAACGCTTGGTTTATTTTGTAAAATGAGAGGGTTGGAACCAAGGTGTCTCAGGGTCAGTGTCTAAAATGTAAAACCCGAGGTAAAATACAACAAGAAAATTTCACTAGATCTCTCTTTTTCTCTTTCTTTCTCTCTCTCTCTTTCTCTCTTTGTGTGTGTCTCTCTCTTTCTTGCACACACACACACACACACATGTTTGAAATTGTGCAAACGCAACATTTGGATGGCTGGCTGGAAGTGTTTCCTTTCAAGCAGGCATTTTATCATCATACAGAAATGACCTTGCTCCCCAGACACATTTGCATCGCACTGATGAGTGATATAGCATGTATACCGTACGAAGAATTCACATTCAAAAAGGCAGCCACTAAAAACAGGAGGACCGCTGCCAGCAAATTATATTTAGGGGCAATTTGCATATAGACATCAGTCGTTGTATAATAAATTGACATTTCCTACCTTACTGCCCTGTATCTTTATAGACGAAAAACTTTTTTCTTTTAATGCTGTTCCATTAATGAGTTTGAATGTCTTAGCTATGGCATCAACACTTCAAAAATATAACCAAAGTTATAAAAATGCACACAGGAAGACGTAAACCATTTCCATTTTTTGACTGTTTGAATAAAGAACAATATAGGTATGTTACATGAAATATAACATAGTAAGGAAATGTATGTGAATGAAATAACAGCAATTACCCCCATTACTCAATTTTACCGAGCTAAGCTCTTACGAATTAGGTCATGCACACTCTTTCAGATTTCTAGAAATTATGTATGGATTTGAAATGGGCACTTCAAGTGAAGCAAGGTTTATTACTGTTTTATTGCCATTGGAATAAAAAATAGCCACCTTTGCATATATCCTTTTATCATAATAACGCAAAAGGTGCTCATTTAGTATAGAAAGTAAAAACAATAATACAAAAGAAACTATTATGAAGTAACATTTGTGAAAAAAGTTACCCTGCATTTTCCAGGACTGGTGATACTAATTCTGCAACTCCGAGGTTAACGACCGCATCTCTTCAAAACACATTTTCCATATAAATTTGTTGTATGTTCACTCGCCGAATATTAGAACTTCCTATTTTGTTGAGAATCTCATCTGAATCAATCAATGTAACAGTTTAGAAAACACAACACTGCTTTCAACGAGTCTCCAATTTAATTTTCTGCACAGCACATCTCTGGCACTCCCATGAATGTTAATAACTTCTAAATAAGTGACAGCTCTCACCAATTTGCGCACATCTGAGGAACTGTGAATCTTATTGCGCACATCAGATGTCCAAGTTCCATCTTCCCATCTACCACGCTTTCATTTGCAATGTGATTTTGTCCAATTTTAGATAAGCTCTCTGCCTTTCACCCAGCACTTTGTTCTCTGAGATACTTATCAAGAGTTATTTTTTTTCCCTCTTTTATTCACCCTTCGTTTTATTTTCTCTTCAGCTCTCGCTTACCATAAATCATTCCCATCTCCTTTTGGACATTATATCAGCTGTCCCCAAACATCAACCCAATTCTCATTACAAATGATGGAATTCATAAACGTGATTCTGGTTAGGAAAAAAAGAGCACACAGAATGAGGTGGTTACTGTTCCACCGCACACTGAGCCCAAGAGAAACATTAGGCCAGTGAAATTCCCTGGATGAAAGCTGGAACGAGTAGGTACACCTCGATTTTTAACAGAGGTTTTTAACGAGGGTGGATTTTACCTCCCAGAAAATACCTGGTAAGGTCTACAGCCATTTGTGGAGGTCTGCACTGGGAATAGGGATGTTGTTAGCATCTGGAGAGCTGAACCCCACATACAGCTCAGCTTCTGGCAATGCACCAGATGGCCAGCTATCACAAAGACTTGCCCAGTCTCCTCATCAAGCATACTGAGATAGCAAATCTTTCTTTCTTTTTTTTTTTTTGAGACACAGTCTCAGTAGAATGCCCTGGCGTTATAGCTCATAGCAACCTCAAACTCTTGGCCTTAAGCCATTCTCTTGCTTCAGCCTCCCAAGTAGCTGGGACTATAGGCACCCGCTACAACGCCCGGCTATTTTTGGTTGCAGTTGTCATTGTTGTTCAGCAGCCATGGGCCAGGCTTGAACCCTCCACCCACAGTGTATGTGGCCAGTGCCCTTACTCACTGAGCTACAGGCGCTAAGCCAGAGATAGCAAATCTTGTCCTGGACATGGGTTACTAGGGAAGCTTTGAGATGGATGGTGTGTCATGGTCCACGGTTTCACTTCCAAGAAACACAGTCCTCTCTGATTCACCTGTGCAAGGTTCAACCTGCTCAGCTTATCAGTGTTGCTGGGACTGGCTTCATGTGTTTCCACCCACATTTTACCTTTCTTGATTTTTATGTATCTCAAAACTTTTGCAACAACCCACGTTCAGAGAGAGGCATTCCTGCAAAGATATCTGATTCATTCAAGCCACACTGTAAATATCTTACGGAACTTAGTAGCTGACAAAGTTCTGTAATACATCTTTTGAGCCTGTAGCTCAGTGAGTAAGGGCGCTGGCCACATACACTGAGGGTGGAGGGTTCAAGCCTGGCCCATGGCTGCTTTTGGTAACAGATTCCGGTGAGCTTGTACTAATAATAGCTCAGTATCCCTACTCCACAGTGAGAAGGAGAACTCTATCAGAGTCATACACACACACACACACACACACACACACACACACGCACGTGCATTTATTAAAATGGGGCATATCTACACAAGCATAAGAACAATGGCTGAGTATTTCTATTTGTATGGATTAGTTTGTTATTCTTTTGTGTTTATGGTTGCAACTATAATATGCATCGTGAGATTATTAATGTACACAGCTATGATTTAATAATAAAAAAATGCATCGTGCACATCAATAGAATTGACACCATTTTGGTTAACTGTGGAGAAAAAATTGGAGTTGGTTCTGCGTGTGTGGGCGACTGTGGAGTGAAAGACACCTTCCACTACCTCCTATGGTCTGTGCCCCTTGTCACCTGGGATCTCTGCCAGGTAGTAGATAAAATGATGCATAACAGGATGAAAGAGTGCATCAACCCCCAAACCTGGCCCTGCTTGTCCCACACTTCCTCTGGGCAAATCACTACCCCAGTCACAGTCCTAGTCCCCCCCACATCAGTAACTGCTACTAGGGAAAATCCTCACATCCCTTTTAAAATAGCTCCCAGTGCCACATTTCCCTAATCCTACAACCCACTTCCATATAGAATGAAAGGTAACATCTCTTTCTTCAATAGGAATTGTTATAAAAAGAAAGAAGATGGAAACAGGGCTCAAAAAAATACCAACTAACAGAAGCGTAAAAGACAAATCCTTGTACCGCAGTGTGCAGAGCTGGTGTGAGTGAGCAAACCAGGAGAACATCATTTTGGACACACATGACTTGATACTCGATGACCTGCAAGGATTACCGTTGTTAATTTTAAGTACAGGGAAGACACAGTGGATACGTAAAAGAAATGGCTCTGTATCTCGGAGCAACGCACAGACGTATCTTGAAATGGACAGCGTGATGCCTTAAGAGCGTAGAGAACGGGTGAAGTCACCCAGTCCTTGCAAAAGACGAGACTGTGCGTGCATTCATGACCTCCGAAGCTAAGGGACAAGTATACGGGATCCCTTATTCCATTTTCTTTTTTCCCCCCTTAGGCATATATCCCAAATTTTCAATACTAAAACAGTCCATAAGATTTCTAGCACATACAAAAGTTTACAATAAGTTCATGAAAGAAAATAAAAGTATACAAATTAAAGCAGTATGCTCTTTTTTTTTTTTTGCAGTTTTGGCTGGGACTGGACTTGAACCTGCCACCCCTGGTACATGGGGCCAGCGCCCTACTCCTTGAGCCACAGGGGCCGCCCCAGTATGCTTTTTTTTTTTTTTATTAAGTATAGAAAACAAAATAGGCAATGCCCCTGCTGTGAATATTTTTCAATTTACATGGATGAATTCAAAAATAAACTAAAGGTGCCACAACAAAATTAATCTAAATATCTCTCTTTCTGTAGAAACGGCTGTATCAGTTAAGGTATAACCTTCTGATAAACTTAATGATGAAGACAGAGGCTTATGAAAATGTGTAACAATCCTAAAATGACTTATGTGTAAGATTGTAGAAACTGTAAAGTTCAAAGTGGCATAGGCATTCAGAGATGTAGACAAAGCGATAATATAAATATGAATAAGGATACAGCTGTAGATAGGTTGAAATTCAGACACAGAAATCAGATATGGATGTAATTCAGGTATAGAAACAACAAAGCACATAATATATAGCTCTACAAATGATAAACTTAGGATATAATTATAGATGATAATATTCATACGGATACCATATGGACCTGTGTACACTCAGGCGTATATACATTGGAAAATATGCATAGGATATAAATCGAGATAAAGATTTAGAAACAGATACATATCATCTACACTTAAAATAATCAGAAAATCCCTGGGGAAAAAAAAATATATATAAATTGTTTACCGTTCAACCACTGGCCTATGGAATGATGCAGATTTGATTGTACATTTTCCCCCCAAAACTTCTATACTTATTTTCTGTGATACTCCTGCTTCCTTCTCTATAAGGAAAAATATATTGCCTTTAAAAAAGTTCCTTAAGGCCAGGCAAGTAGCCTGTAATTCTAGCATTTTTTTTTGTTTTGTTTTGCAGTTTTTGTCCACGTCTGGGTTTGAACCTGCCACCCCCGGTATATGGGGCTGGCATCCTCCTCCTTAGAGCCACAGGTGCCGCCCAATTCTAACATTTTTTGAGGCCAAGGTAGGAGGGTTGCTTCAAGCCAGGAGTTTGAGACAAGCTTGGGCAACATAGCAAGACCTCATCTCTACAACAAATAAAAAACAAAACAAAACGATATAATTAGCCCCCTATGGTACCACGCCCTTACACTCCCAGTTACTTGGGATGCTGAGGCAGAAAGATCCCTTAAGCCCAGAGGGCTGCAGTGAGCTATGATGACACCACTGCACTTCAGCCCAGGCCACAGAGCTAGACCCTGTCTCAAAAAAAAAAAAAAAAAAAAGAAAAGAAAAGAAAAAAGAAAAAGAAAGCTCCTTGAAACGGTTACAGTTTGCTCAAATGAATTATTCATAAATGGATCCAGTTAGTAGAATTCAAAACAGAATGCATCCTGAGATGTGCTTAAGTGGTAACCACCTGCATACACATGAAAATTTAATATTAAAACACACCAGGACGTGGAGAGGATGAGTTCATCTTTGGAAACACCAATCATTGTGAAAAGATGCACACAGTTTTGCTGACAGGAATCATAAAATCTGCCCTGAGCAGTGGGGTGAGGGGGAGGTACCCTGGAAGTCTTCAGGTCAGTAATTGGTTCTTTCCATTCTTTATCAATTCATCCAAAAAGTGTTAGGACTAGTTGTTGGATGGCGTGACCACACCCCTCTCACAAGCTGTGGCAGGGTTGTTTAACGCACGGCTCAGGAAGGTGGTAGATTAATGCAGTGCGGCATGTTTAAAGACACCACAGAGTCTGCCATCCACTGAGGTTTCCTGATGAAAGAAGGTATTTTTGCAGACTGATCATCCCTGACTCAGCAGGGCCGTGAGTTTCCCCCTAAGGTTCTGTAACAGTGAGTCTTCTCAGCCACCAGCTACCCAAATGGAAACACTTCATGATGTTCAAAAGGAGGCCACAAACAATACAAAGTTAGAAAGAGTAAGAAATAGCCGGGCGTTGTGGCGGGCGCCTGTAGTCCCAGCTACTTGGGAGGCTGAGGCAAGAGAATCGCTTAAGCCCAGGAGTTGGAGGTTGCTGTGAGCTGTGTGAGGCCACGGCACTCTACCGAGGGCCATAAAGTGAGACTCTGTCTCTACAAAAAAAAAAAAAAAGAAAGAGTAAGAAAACAAGCTCCAGTGATACAGCACTGGGGCTTGAAACTCCATGCTGAAATATCCGTGATCCATACTGATAATTTAAGAATTGAATGCATAAGTAATTGGGGGGAGAAGAGATCGGTATTCCTTAGAAAGGAATTCCAAGGAATTTATGTGACTACTCCACAGTCCTGCAAGTGGAGTTTCCTTGTCCCTCTCACCTTCAGGGTGCAATGCCCTTGAGGAGCCTGGCTTGCAAGGAACAGACAGTAAAAAGGGTTTGGGGGCAGGGTGGAGTGTAGCTTTACAGAAGAGAAGCCTGGTAGGCTCCCTACTGGCTGGGCAAACACAGAGGTCAGCTCCAAAAGTAAAGGTGTCAGCTCGGCGCCCGTGGTACAGTGGTTACAGCACCAGCCACATACACCAGAGCTGGCAGGTTCGAACCTGCCAGCTGAACAATGACAATTGCAACAAGAAAATAGCCGGGTGCCTGTGGTCCCAGCTACGTGAGAGGCTGAAGCAAGAGAATTGCTTAAGCCCAAGTGTTGGAGGTTGCTGTGAGCTGTGATGCCACAGCACTCTACCAAGGGCGGCATAGTGAGACTATCTCCAAAAAAAAAAAAAAAAAAAAAAAAAAAAGGTAAAGGTGTCCTCGACAGTAGATATCCTTGGCATGGCGTGACGAGGACACTTCACCTCTGTGGGTTTCCTTCGCAAACACATAATAACCTCATGGAAACATCACACAGACCCAACCTGGGAGGCATCCTACCAACACCCCTAAATTAACTGTTCAGATCCTGAAATAAGGAAAGATGGAGAAACTGTCCCAGACCACAGGAAGCCAAAGAAATATGGCAACTGCATGCATTGTGGTGCCACGAAGTGGAAAAGGGACGTTAGCTGAACACAGGTGAAATCCCAGCAAAGTCTTGGGCTTTGGGTGTGGGCATGCTGGCTTCTTCCTTGTGACACATGAAACCAGGGAATGTCCCATGTGACGTAGCTTCAACAGGTGTGGGGCTAACCAGGAATTCTATGAATTGTCTTTGGAACATTTCCGTATACTTAAACCTATCCTAAAACAGTTTTTTAGAAGGTTATTTTAAAGAATGAACACAGTGACCAAGCAAGGTGGCTCATGCCTATAATCTCAGCACTCTGGGAGGCCATGGAAGGTGGGTCTCTTGAGCTCAGGAGTTGTAGGCCAGCTTCAGCGAGAGTGATGCCCACATTAACTAAAAATAGAAAAACTAGCCAGGTGTTGTGGAGGACATCTGTATTCCCAGCTACATGGGAAGGTGAAGCAGGAGGAGGGCTTCCGGCCAAGAGTCTGGGGTTGCTGTGAGCTATGATGAGGCCAGGGCACTTTACCCTGGGTGACAGAGCGAGACTCTAGTCTCAAAACAGTAACGAACTCACAATAATGCAAAACGCCCTTACAATGATCGAAATGGTTTATATTTTAAATTAATGTGTAGGAATCAAAGAGTCCTCATTATCATGCTACAGAGGCAGATTCAGCAGATTCCAGCCCTCGACCTCTCCGTGCTATAGAATCATCAGCTCCTTGATAATTTGAATCCAGTGGAATAAAGGCACACACAGCAATGTTAAATTTTTCAGAGTGCTCTTCCTCGAAATAAGAAAAGAGTTATTCCAATCACACATGTCTTAACCATCAGGGAAGAGTACAGGTGTCAGACACTCAGAGAACGTCATCGATGGTGGCAAGCTCACTCGAGCTCTTTGATGAGGAATGAGAAAAAGCAAAAAAAAAGAAAAGAAAAAGAAAAAAGCGCCCTTGACAAATCAGGCAAGCTATTTGACAAACAATAATTGATTCTTGGGTAAAAGGAGACCATCTCATAAAAAGTTGCGGCAAGAAAACGCCCCCAGGTTTCACCGGTCCACATTAGAATAAACTATCGCCCTGAAAACTAAGGGTAGAGAGGTGGTGCTCAAGATAGTTCACATCGCTCACCATACACTGGCAAATGTTAGGACCAGCCCAGATACAGATGCACCATCCCAAAATACAGATTTGGTGAAAGTACGAGTTGGTTTGTTTTTTTTTGTTTGTTTGTTTTTCTCTCTCATCTCCCAGGACTAGAAACAGATAGACAGGCAAATAGAACCTACCAGTTTCTGCACAAAAGGTAGAAAGTCCTCGCCATGGACAAAAGCACCCTGAGAAAGGGCTTATCCCCACTTACAAAATGTTTGAGACATAATTAAAAGTCCACTTTCCATTGGCCTCTGCAATCCCACCATTGGGTATCTACCCAGAAAAACATTCCTTTTACCACAAAGACATCTGCACCAGAACGTTTACTGCAGCTCAATTCACCATGTTCAAGATGTGCAAGCAACCCAAGTGACCGTCAACCCAGACATGGATCAACAAACTGTGGTCTATATACACCATGGAGCACTATTCAGCCACAAGAAAAGACGGAGACTTGATATCTTTTCTGTTTACCCAGATGGCGTGGAAACACATTCTTCTTAGTCAGGGATTTCAAGAATCAATACTAATATGAAACCAAAACATAAACAACTACAGGCCCACATGAATGATAAAACACAAATATAGCCCAGCAAGCATGGAGTGGGGGTGGGGAAAAAAATTAAAAAGAAAAGAAAAGAAAAAGAATTACTCTCATCCGTTTGATCCATCCCAAACTTCTTTCTTCTTGACTATAAAATTAAAAAAAATCAGTTTTTACATCTTCTTATTTCCTCACGAATAAAAATCGAAAGGAAAAGAAAAAATAAGTGAGATGTAGCAAGGAGCATTCGAGGCATTTCAAAAAACGTGTGAAGATATCGGGTGGTTACAAATAAAAATAATTTTGTGAAGAGAAATCAGCTAAGGTAGTTGCTTTCCTAGTAACTCATAATTAATATGAGCTCCTAGTAACAAGTTTTGCTTCTAATACTGGAGATTTTTTTCCCTTGCTTTTTCCCCTAATTCCTTCTATCAAAATGGTGTATCTGCTTAAATCTCCAACTGTATAACAGAGGAAAGCAGAGTTTGAAAATGCAATAATGTGCATTTGGCCATTGGATGTTTCTTCTGATTTTCTAAGCATCTCATGTATTGGTATATCCAGATACGTTAAAAAGAATTTGGGATGCTTAATCTTTCCTTTGCAGACTTTAAAAGCACTGGGATAAGTCACTTAAGCTCTCCGTGACTCAGTTTCCTTGTGCATAAATGAAGGAACACAAATGTCCTCTGAATTACATTTGAGTCTCACCAATCTGTGATTCTAAATTATAATCCAATGTTAGCATGAATATCTCAACAAACTACATTTTAATTTGAACGTAGGCATTTTAGTAGTTGTTTAAGCACATTTTTACATGCCCAAATTAAACACAGATATAAATGTAAGTAGGGCACATTTCCCTGCAACCAGCCTGTCCAGCCCACCCCTAATATAAAATTAAATAGCAAAACCAAAAAATATATATATGTAGAGTATGTACTTGAACATTTTTGTTTTAATGTGAAGAGAGGAATTTTTTTTTCTTTCTGTAAAGTAGGTTTAAAAAGATACCAGATGAGAGAGAGGAGGAGGAAGGAATAGAAACAGGTGCCATCCTTTCCGATGATGGGCTCTCTCAAGAAGCCCAACACCAGCACGAACAAGAGGAAGCCACTTGCTTGGGTGACCAGGGCTCCCTATGAATGCTTTCAGGGCCACATGCTGCTGGGTCGAGTCCCTCTGGGCAGAATCCCACTCTGACCAGCACACGGCCTAGACAGCTATTCCAGCCAATCAGGGTACATGCGATCAAATACATCTGATATTCAGCCACACACTCTCAAGGTCACGGTGAATGACAAGGATTTTCATACTATGCTGTGGTTTCTTTAAATTAAACAGCATTTGGGGTGGGGTGGGGGTATGGTTTACCGTCAAATATATTATTGCAAAAGAAAATCCTCTTTGGATTATATTCTTACATAAACCGTGTTTCATTAGTTGATTTCAAATTATGACACAAAGCAATACAGTAGAAGCTTCGTAGTTGACCCACCTCCCTGCACCGAACACCTCCTTACGTTGACCTCATTTTTATAGACCGGGCATGCACCTCACGTATGTATTAGCATAGGAGGCCGAGTTCCTTATGTCGACTAGTTTGTGACAGTCCCTTGGGTGTTCAACTGACAGAGGTTTTTCTGTAGTAACTAAAGCAGCATGGTGCTGGCATAAAAGTAGAGACACAGACCAACATTGAACTCATAAAGAAAACCACATACCTACATCCAACTGATGTTCAGCCAAGCAGACAGAAACATACCCTGGGGAATGAATGCCCCATTCCACAAATGGTGCTGGGAAAACTAAATACCTCATGGAGAAGAACAGAACTAGGTCCCTATCCCTCACCATACACACAAATTAACTCAAGATGGACTAAAGACTTAAAGTAACACCTGACGCCATAAAAATCGTAGGGAAAACTTAAGAAAAACTCTTCTGGCCACTTGCCTAGGCCAAGAATTTACCAGTGACATCCCCAAAGCAAAGGCAACAAAAACAAAACTGAGTATATGGGACTTAATCGAACTAAAATGTTTCTGCACAGCCAAAGGAATAATCAACAGAGTAAACGGACAACCTACAGAATGGAAGAAAATAGTCTCAAACCGTATATGCAACAAAGGACTGATATCCAGAATACACAAGGAACTCAAACAAATTAGCAAGAAAAAAACAAATAACCCCGTTAAAAAGTGGACAAAATGGATGAACAAGACATGTTTTCAAGAAGGCAGACAAATGGCCAACAAGTGTATAAAAAAAATGCTCAACATCACTGATCATCAGGGACGCGCAGATTAAAACAACAATAAGATACCACCTTCCCTCTGTGGGAAATGACATTCTTAAAAAGTCAAAAAACAAAAGATTTTGGCACGGATGCAATATATAAGGGAACGACCACACACTATTGTTGACAACATACATTAGTACAACCTCCGCAGAAAACTGTGCAGCAATTTATCAAAGTACCAAACAGTGGACGTACCATCTGGTCCCACAACCTCACTACTTACTCGGTGTCTGCCCAAAAGGGAAGAAGTGATTACATCCAAAGGACACCTGCACTGCCATGTTGATTGCAGCACAATCCTCAGTCACAAAGATATGGCATCAACCTCAGGGCTCATCAACTGTTGAGTGGATAAAGCAAAGGTCATCTACCAGTGAGTACTACTCAGCTATAAAGAAAGAATGCCATTTTCAGCACCTGGGATGCAACAGGAGACCACTATCCTAAATAAGGTATCTCAGGAACGGGGGAAAAATAAAGATAGCATGTGCTTATTCATCAGTGGAAGCTGAGTAATTTGCATGCACGGTCTTCCCAAGGGGTATAATGGACTCTGGTGACTTGAGTCGGGGAGTGGAGAAAGGGAGATTGGGTGGGGGATGGAAGATCAAAAATTATCTATTAGCTTGGCGCCCATAGCAGAGTGGTTACGGTACCAGCCACATATACCGAAGTTGGTGCATTCGAACCCGGCATGGGCCAGCTAACCAACAGTGACAACTGCAACAAAAATATAGCCGGGCGACGTGACAGGCACCTGTAGTCCCAGCAACTTGGGAGGCTGAGGCAAGAGAATCACTTGAGCCCAAGAGTTTGAGGTTGCTGTGAGCTGTGATGCCACAGCACTCTACCCAGGGCAACATACTGAGACTCTGTCCGAAAAAATAATTATCTATTAAAATTTACACAGTTCTGATGTATACTGGTAAATTATTCCATTGAAGGGTACATGAAAAGGCCTGCCTTCACTACTTGTACAATTCATCCATTTATCAAAAAAGCCCACAGGAAGGAAGGAAGGAAGGATTCAAGGACAAATAGAGAGCAAATTTTAAATCAACATAATTGATGCATCTGAATTGTGTATTGATACGGTTAAGGTATTACATGAGATGGAGTAATTATTGCCTTTTTAAAACCTTAGTACAGGGCGGCGCCTGTGGCTCAGTGAGTAGGGCGCCGGCCCCATATGCCGAGGGTGGCGGGTTCGGACCCAGCCCCGGCCAAACTGCAACAAAAAAATAGCTGTGCGTTGTGGCGAGCGCCTGTAGTCCCAGCTGCTCGGGAGGCTGAGGCAAGAGAATTGCTTAAGCCCACGAGTTGGAGGTTGCTGTGAGCTGTGTGAGGCCACGGCACTCTACCGAGGGCGGTACAGTGAGACTCAGTCTCTACAAAAAAAGAAAAAAAACCTTAGTACAGATGCGGTTCTCCAGTAGAAAGTGAGCTATGTGTATATATGTAGATGACTACTTTACATATGTAAATACAGGTGCATAATTTACATATTTAAATATGAAAAAACATGGTGGGACATCTGTAGAGTGAAACAATGTATTATTAACCAGGATGCGACTGGGTTAAATGCCCAGCCACATTTTATTGTGAAATGACCACACACACCTATATAAATCCTTTCAGTTAATTTTTATAAATTATAAATGTCACGTTTGGGTTATATATCAAAGGGAGACTTTCCCTAGAGTTCATTCCCAGAATGTTATTTTGCTGGTGAAATTCTCATGGCAGGCTGAATCACAAACAGGGGTCACACAAATTTTAAGTGATGTGATGTGGGAATTGTTAATTTAACCCCATAAAATGGTGCCATCTGACCTCTACCAACAATCAAGAGTGTCACGATATTTCCGTCGAGATAGTGTTTTTCCCCAAACCAATGCTTTCCCTGGGGTGGGCTGGTATGTGCCACATGACAGCAAAATCACATTTCCCCCACTTTCTGTTATTACGTGTCTGCTTTTATCCTACTGACCTTTTCACGTTAACTTTTATTTGACCTCCATGGAACTGTCCCATCTTCTTCCTCTGAGAGCTTTACTATTTAGCAAGAAGCATTTTAATTCACTTAGGTGGTAGCCAGAACCCTCTGTGGTAACGGGCAAGCGTAAATTCCAATGCAAGATGACTTGCTTCGCGTCGTGTTTTTTGTCGTTATTTTCAGAAGCTCTTGTCTAATTCCCAGCGTCTCTGATCTCTCTTAGTTCTAAGTGATTGTCTATAATGGGATCTAAGCTGTTACATTGCTTTCCACAGCCTCAGCTTGGCATGTGAGTGCATTTGCAAAAAGGTCCACATGGAAAAGGCTGCTTCCCGTAGCAGGTGGAGAGAGCTTGCTAAATGAACACTAGCACAGCGCAGAACTACCCTCAAAAGCATTCCCCACGTTGGGCAGCCTTCTTACTTCCCCCAAAGATAATAGCTAACCCCAGATATTCCAATCACACAAACATCTCCACCTCTTTGGTAGTGAACTCTACTCACCTCCTCTGTGGAACTTAAAAGGCAATAGCATATCATCGCCATATGATAATTACAAAATGAACCCAAGTCCTAATACTTGGGCTATGTGGCTCTGACAATTTTGCCTGTGACTGCTTAATAAAGATTTGTGAATGCTCAATCAGGCTGTTATTTTCTTTAACATCTGACAGGGGACGTGACAGATTAAACATCCACGCACAGTCATGCACACAAAAGGGAAATTTGGGAAAAAAATGATTTGCTGTTCAACAGAAGAGCCTGGTTCAATTGTAATTACCTGTGTCCACTTCCCCTGCCCCGTTTTTCCCCATGGCTACCAAGAAGGGTAAAATGAAATTAGCTTGTGGTTAACAGAGGGAAGTTAAACAATATACCCCACTTCTCAATTCTTAACAAATGTTGAATAAATGAATGAAATTGAAAAAGAAATACCAACACGTTCTTCCTCCAATAATGTGTCAATTTAAACACCTTCAAGTAAGTTCCTACTGTTAGCTATTTCTTCTTCTGTGTGTCCATAAACCAGAAGTATTCTCCACATTTAAAACTCATTATAAAGATCGTTTATATTACAGCAGAACATTCACAGTGGACCACCTCTCTACAATGACCGCCTCCTTACATTGACCTAAATTTTCATAGACTGGACATGCCCCACATAAAACTGTGAGTAACAGGAGGGCTGGTTCCTATGTCGACCACCTCCATATTTTCACCAATTTGTAACAGTCCCTTGGGTGATCAACCCACAGAGGTTCTACTGTGTACTTTTTGAGGGTGTATGGCCAGGTGTCTAATTCACCTCTGCGTTACCAGCACTGATTTTGCTTCGTGGTCTGAATCTGTCATACGGTAGAGACTCAATGAAAGTGATAAACAGAAGAACAAAAAAGACCAAGCTGTTGCTGGAGAAAGAAGACGTTTTCCAGAAAAGAATCAATACATTTTTGACACTGAATTTCCTTGTTGCCAGTGCTAGGAAGCCACATGCCTGATACTTCCAGGTTGATTCTTCACCTTGAACAGGGGCAAAGAAATGATTTAGCCAAGGAAATCATTGGGGGAAGTGAGTATGGGAGGACGGTCACCACTACCACCTCCCACGCTCACAGAGGACAGGGCTGATTTGGAGCGAGCCCCTCCCTACTTCAGACTAGAGTTCTCAGCCTTGTGGCCCTGGAGGCAGGTGCTGCCCCAAATCAGTCACTGCGGTTGCAGGCAGCAACACCAGGTACCTGCTGCAGAGTAACTTTTCATGACTAGCTCTTCACCTTGACTTGACTGTGAACTTGGACTTTCTGTGGACCATCAAAAGTGGCTACTGTGGCTACCAGCTTGGAAATCTGGACATCTCCACAAATAACAGTGTGTTTGGGGAGCTGCATGTTAAAACCACACACACACACACACACACAGTGCCAAAAAATGTACACGCATTTTAAGAAAGGAAAAAACTGTATCAAAATTGTAATACTCAATATATACTGATAGCATTTATTATTTTGTCTACAGCACCCTATATCTCTTGTAATTCCAGAAGTCAACTTGACTTAAGTATTACAATTTTCATACAGTTTTTTTCCTTTTAAAAATTGTACAGACTTTTTTTGGCACTCTCTGTATATGGGTTTGAATGCTGCATATACACACACATACATTACACATTTCTATGAGTTTTATTATATGGATTATATATAATTGTATAATATAGAATAGTTATATAATGCATTATATTTAAATGAATTGTTTCAATATATAATAGATTATAAATATGTACAATTCATTTTCATTATACATTTATATGAGTTATTATGTATGCTATACATTTATGTATAATTATACACAAATGATACTTCGTGTATAATTTAAATGAATTAGATTTTCTATATATAGACTTGCAATGAGTTTTGAAACATCTAGTTTATATGAGGGTTTTCATCATCAATATATAAACTTCCTACAAATACAAGTACACCTATATGAGTGTACACATTAAATATGATTATGTACAAAGAAATATATTTTTACATATGAACCTAGATGATGGTTTTCATTAATTATATAAATTATATATAAAACTTATATAAACACACATGAATTAATAACATAATACACTTATATATTGAAATTTAAGCATATAATCTGCATATTCACTTACATACCCTGTGTAGTGATACAGTTTACAACATGAAGGCTCTGCAGATAGAATTTGGAAGTACTTTACAGGAGGGATGTCTCTTGGTTACACATGTGGCTATTACTGACCAGAGACCATTTCTCCCTGCACACAGGCAGACGGACAGATGCTTAGAAGCCTACATTTGTTAGCAACTGTGTCGTGTACAAAACGCAATGGTGGGGGACAGCCCAGGTGGGAAATCCTGGAGCATCCCCTCACTTCTGCAGTTGTCACTTATCCCCTGAGGCACATCAGGGCCTCCCAGTTCGTGCCATGGGGCTGTGTTAGTCCACTGTGAACTCAAAGGAAGTATTCTGAAATAGAGGGCTCCATGACCTCAATGGACTATTGTAAGTTTCTGAAGTTTCGAATTCAAACCTCCCCATGTTTACTGAAAGTGATGGGGTGGGGGTGTCCTGAAGCTATGCTGATCCAATGCCTCACTGGCCCAGTGACAAACCCTTGGGGGAAACAGTCTCAACAGAGCCCTTTGACCAACAGAAAAATGAAGTCGCCTACGGAAGTGGGTATTAGGGTTATGAGTTTAGCTTTTGTAAGAGTGGCCTCCTTGGATCCTTATCAGAGTCGCCAATTTCTCCACCCCAGGTGGCCTACACCGGTACACGGACAGACAGCACCCCATTTATTTGGGTGTTGTTCTAATGAACATCCTCACCTGGTTGAGTAGTGCACACACAGGTCCATCATAGATAACCCTCATTATCAATTGTTTTAAACATCATGTTTGGTGAATCATTGAGATAAAGAAAAGGGTGGAAAATTGCATTTTTCCTTCATGCATTTTTTTTTAATCTGTGTTGCAATGTCCGAGGAAAACATTTCCTGCAATAACTATTTTCCTAGCTAGGTTTGGGCATATGGACTCAGGTATGTATAATTCTTACTCACACATTCGATTCTTACCACGTGCTTTGGTGTTTATGAGTTTTCCCACCTATAACCCATTTATAGAGTCACACTCATTGTAAGTAGCAAAGAATTGAAAATATTAAAGGCATTCGATCTCGGTAGGTTTTCTTTTGCACACCCTATCCCCCGTATTTCTGAAACCATAGCTCGGTGCTCTAGACTGAGTAACCAGCTGGGTGGGACTGACCCTCCGGGAGATGCCTCACCTGTCCCATGGTTCAGAACCAAATAGTGGTGGTATTGACACATTAACCACGGTAAATAACACTTCACGGCAAACTTTATCACAGCCAGCAGCATAGAAACCACAGAGATATTTTCTGCACTTTGCTAAACCAAACAACCCACTTGGACCTCTTGGGTTTTTTTTTTTTTGCAGTTTTTGGTGAAGGCTGGGTTTGAACCAGCCACCTCCAGCATATGGGGCCAGGGCCCTACCCCTTTGAACTAAGGCGCCACCCACCACTTGGACTCTTTTTATCAGTGCTAATCATGATTTCAGTAATCTTGGAAAGGACCCAAAACCTTACCAAGTAATGCAATTTTAACCCCGTTTCTTCCCTTGTTAAGTTAAATGACCAGCTAAGTTTTCCACACTTGAAAAAAGTGTGTTTTACAGACTATGTGCCCCTCCCCCACTCAAAAACCACAAGCAAACAAACAAAAACAAAACCAGAAAATGAAGCTGGGTGAGGGGCTGGTGCGGGACTTCTGAGAAAGATGCCCAAGATATTCATAAAGTTTCCTCTGGAGATAATGAATTTCTCATCATTCAATCATGTATCAGTCTCCTGAAAGCAACACGAACCCCGGTATTAACATGGGGAACTAACAAAATCTCGTTGAAAACCAAAAACAGCACTCTATTACTTTAGCAAACCACTGTCCACTTATATAATGTACATTTTTAAATAAAACGAAATTCTGGGTCATTTCTCCACATTTCTTAAGAGCTGTGAAAGCACAGCTCACTTCATCAACATGAGCCAGCTATCCAGAAATAAAGATTTCTTTCCTTGAAATTTATTCTTCAACCAAAGAGACCCTAAGCGTCCATTCTATCTCATCTCCTTTCTAAAATTACAGATGATTATTCTTTTCCTCTCTGAAATAAGTTCAATGGCACCTCTTCTCTTTTTTGGGGGGTATGGTCTCACTATATATGTCTCCCTGGGTAGAGTGCTGTGGTGTCACAGCTCACAGCAACCTCCAACTCTTGGGCTTAAGCGATTCTCTTGCCTCAGCCTCCCAAGTACCAGGGACTACAGGTGCCCACCACAACACCCGGCTATTTTTTGTTGCAGGTGTCATTGTTGTTTAGCTGGCCCAGGCCAGGTTCGAACCCACCACCTTCTGTGTAGGTGGCTGGCACTGTAACTACTGTGCTACAGGCCCCAAGCCAACCTCTTCTTAATATATACACACACATATACATATACACATACTTATATACAGATACATGTATGTGTGTCTACACACACACACAGACAAACGCAGGAGAACTTCCATAGCTGACCACCGCCCTACACTGATCACCTCCTTCACTGGATCTAATTTTCATAGACCAGACATACATCACATAAGCGTCTCAGTGTGGCCGCCTACTTCCTTATGTTGACCACGTCCATGTGTTCACTAGTTTGCTACAGTCCCTTGGGTGGTCAACTGACAGAGGTCCTACTGCGCATGTGTTGTGTGCTAAGGCAAGGCCTGCTCTAGGTTCCATTTCTGGGAGGAGGTGGAGTGGGCTGGGCTTGTTCAATATGAAAAAGTCAGGGGGATGTCCACAGACAGGGTGCCGTATGCAACTCAGGCATGCCCCCCCACCCCCACGTGTGCGCGCGCGCACACACACACACACACACACAGAGACACACACCTGCCGCAGGTGAACTCCATGCTACACTCCTAAAGTTTGAAATCACAGGTCGAGGCAGATTGGCTTTTTTTTTCTTTCCCAGCTACCAACCTTCCAAACCTGTGCTGATTTTATGAGCCACTTATTTATCTATCTATTTTTGTTTAGCAACAGGTAACCACCTGCAGAGAGAAAGCCTTCTCACCTACACATTTATTCAATCTCTATAAACAACAAAATGCCAGATCTCTTTCTTTCCCTTCTTCCCTTCCCTCCTTTCCTCCCTCCCTCCTTCTTTCCTCTTCTTTCTTTCTTTGTGGTACTTGCCCCCCCCTCCCAAGAAAAATAGGGAAGGGTTTGCTACTCTCCCACACTGGAATCCACATTAAAAAGAACAGTGCAGGCTTTGAAAGGCCAAATGTAGGTTGTTTAGAGAAAAATGACAAAACTGGAAAATATTCATTGAGTGAATAGCGCTGCGGGGCACAGCCGATGACCTAATACTGGCTCAGCCACGTGGGCTCCAGTCTCCATTCTTACTTTTTCTCATTGACTAGGCTAACGCTGTTTCTTGGGTTTAAAACTCATAGCTGAGGCTTTTCAGAGATCAGCAGTGGCCGTACAGAGGGCACAGCCTGTCAGAAAATTCATTTATGCAATTAAGTAGAGGTGAAGTCTCTAAAAGATAGTTGTAGTATGCATCAAAAAGACACAGAAACGGGAGCACGGGATGTGACCTGAACCCGCCATTTCTTTCCCCCTCATTTGCAAGCGTACCACACACTGTTAAAAGGCAGAATTGAGTACAGAAAGAATAGGCGTTCTGGTTTCTATACAAATTGGTATAGAAAATACCATTCTGCATATACAGAATGCTGGCAGAGACACTTGACTTCCATATACTAAAACCAGCTCTGCAGACATCTGGAATTTAAGTATGTTTTAAACAGACAAACCTGTCTTCAGAGCGAGGGTATGAAAGGGGTGGAAATGTGTTTATACCATGGCTTCCTTTGAACACACAGTAATAGATTCAGTCAACAGGTTGTATTACTGATGACATTCAGGCTCATGACAAAAGTCTCAAGTGCGCAGAGCCAATTAAAACAAGGGTCATTCCCCCCCCATCACCCCCCAGCCCGTGAAGGTTTACTGTTTCTGAGAACCTTTATGCTGGAGTCCACAAATAAAAGCACAGCATTGTAAGCGTCTCGCTGCACATTCTGAACCCAGCAGCTGTGTGCAGTCAGTGAACCCTGCTCATCTGCCTGGAGAAAAGACCACCAGCTTTCCACAAATTACTACACCCAAAAATGAAATGACCAAGTTTAAAAATAAAGAAAAATCCATTCACTCACCACGGGTCTACTTTCTAGGCAACAAAAACAGAACAACAACAACAACAACAAAAATAAATCCATGAATTGTCTAATACATTCAAGTCTATTCCTAGGTAAATTTCATAAGATCCAGATACCTGTATTACGGTATCTTACATAGACATCAATCACTTTTCAACCATCTTTACAATTCTTAGCTTTGGATAAAAATCATCCAGGTTGCTGATTGTAGGGCCGACTGTAGATTTGACATTGCATTATTTTATCAAAAACACACGCACAAAAATGAAAGGAAATAATTTCTCCATCAAAGTAGAAGATATCAAAGCACCTTGAAAACTGTATCCAAGCACCGGCATTATTATGAAAATGTAATTAGCATTCTGGTTTCCAAAAATTAAAAAAAAAAAGAAAGAAAGAAAATCAAGCCTCTCCCTATGGAAGAGACTGTTTAAAAAGCCATATATATATATAAAAATAAAGAGAGAGGGAGAGAGAGATACATCGTATATTTCCTCCAGTTTTAGAACAGTGAATTTCTAATCTGAGAAAAGATGCAGAGGTCTTCACGAAATTCTTACTTTCACGACAAATAGAAATTCTGTTTTTTTTTTTTTATTGTATGGAAATGAGGGATTGATGTAACATTGGAACCTCCCCTCCCCACACACACACCATTGTGCTTCATCCAGACAGGAAAACCTGCTTTGAGGATTTAGAGGTTCCCTGCCAGCGTCTTCCCCACCACCAACCACAGGTACGAACTAACTCAGCGCTTGGCAAATCTGCCCCTACAAAAATGCACATTTCTGTATAATCTGATCCTTGCTCCTCCTCTGAGCTCTACCATCCTCTAGGAAACGCGCTCAGCCTGTCAGTCCAAAGCGCCTAGGTCCCTCGGCCGCCTGCCGGGCTTTGTTCCCCATCCAAGTCGGGGCTTCACATCCTGGGTGTTTGCTCTCCGGCTGCAGAACGTGTCCCGAGCGCCCACGACCCCTTAACCATGGAACTGGGTGCTGCCCGCAGAACGCCAGCAGGAGCTGGCAAATTCTGCTTTGTCAGGATAGCCAGGTCTCCCCAAACTTTTTCTTTCTTTCTTTTTGTTTTTTTGGTCCTTTTCTCTCTTCCTCCCCGAGCCTGGCACCACGTTAAAAGGGCTGATTTTGGAGACGCGAGCTCGCGCGCACACACCTCCCCCCTTTTCAAAAAAAAAAAAAAAAAAAAAACAGTTCAACGCCATGCGCTCGGATGCCGAAACCCGGTCAGCAATGGATCCCCGAAAAAAAGCAGACGTTGTGAGCACAGAGAAACGCATCACCAGCCCCCCTCCGCCAACTGACCAAATAGGAAAAAATAAAAATAAAATAAAATACAAATCAGAGGAAGAATCCATACTACCACCTGGTGGAATCTGCTCGCAAGAACAGCACCTGTTTCGTTCCAGAACCCCCCATGCAACCCTCACCCCGAATTTCTCAAGTTGGGTCCACACGAGACGTCGGGGTGCCGGGTGCCGGGTCCCGGCTCGCCCCACACTCGCCGGAGCGCTGGGTTCGGGCCCCGCTGCGCACACCCAGCGCTGCAGCCACCGCGCTCGCCGGGAGCAGACCCTGCAGCCGCCTCCTAGGAGAGCTCCCCCCCCATGCTGCCTCCTCTGCCACCCACTAGATAGTCGCACAGTGCCCGGAAAATAAATGAAAAGAGGCCCGCACCTGCCTTCCGAGACATTCAGAGGAAGGAGCCGGAGAATAGAAAACCCGCAACCAAAAAAAAAAAAAAAAGCAGCAGCAGCCCTCCTGGGGAAGGGGAGGGAAGAGGCAGAGGACGTCCTCGGGGTGCCCCTGGTCCTCCAGGCAGGATATCCGTTCTCAGGGTGGTCCGCCCGGGCCTTGGGGGTGCAGGGCTTGGCGTGACCCCCGCCTCCGCCCCCGCCGCTCCAGAAAGAAAGGGCTCTGTGTCTCGCGGCCGCCAGGCGCCGGAATGGTGCGCCCGGGCCCAGGGTGGCTGGGGGCACGGGGCCCCGATCCCCGGGCTCAAAGCCTCGGGACCAGCCCGAGTGACCCCAGCCGAAGGACTCTAGCCTACTGGTCCTTTCCGGGGCGCGAGAGCCCGATCAGGTTGGAGGGTGGGAAGGAGGAGGGAGGCGGCCGGAGACTGAACGATCGGAGTCCCTAGGGAAGGCGACCGGCCTCCTGGAAAACGGAAGGGAGACGGAACAGCCGGAGAGGAGGGCGCAGGCGGAGACCTGGGCCTCCCCTCCCACGGCTAGCCCTCCACCTCGGCATCAGTTGCAGCCCCGCGGCACTTACCTCCCTCCCCGCACCTCGCCCGCGCTCCCGCAAGTCCGGCCGCGCGCGTGCGGGCGCCTATGCCGCGGCCTTGGGGAGGAAGAGGGACTCAAGTTCCCCGGCTCTTTCCGCCGACTCCCAGCCCCTCGCCCACCCGCAGCTGTTTCCCCAGCAGCCGGCCGCGCGCTCTGGGGATCTTCGCCATCCGCGCAGCCCGCCGGAGTGGGAGGGGGCTCGGCCGAGCGGCGCGGGAATCCCGGGGACAGGCGGGATGAAATCGGCCCGGGACAGCAGAGAGCTTTAGGATGCGGCGTTGGGGAGGGGGAAGATGTTTGCAGTGTGGTTCAAGGCAAAGCGGGTGGTCCGCCCTTTGGAACGGACTCCCCAGGTCCCCCGCCCGGTCCTCGCCGGCTGGTGCACAGCACAGTGCGCCCTGCATGTCCTGCACCTACCCCCAAAAGGTGCGTTCTCACTGGGCACCGACTGGGGCTTCAGATCTCCTGAGACCCAGCTGGGGCGCCCCGCGTCTGTCCCCGCAGCTGCCAACTTTTCTGATCCTCCGGAAAAGCGGGCGGCTCAGGGCCGGTGCTCCGCGAGGCAGCTGCACGCCCCTGGGAAGGTCCAGGCCACACTCAAACGCTCGCCAAGAAGCAAAACCAGAAGCTTCTCCCATTCCGCAGCTTGCCTTCCCCCGTCACTCCCCACCGGCCCACACACACACGGAAAGGGGTGCCAGCTGCCCGCTATCCCGCTTTGCAGAAGCCGCGCCGAGCTACCGTAATTTCGTCCTCACCCCGGGTCTCCAGCGTGCCACGATCCTACCCCAGCAAAGCCAAGCCAGGTCTTAATCAGTCACGTGCGTTATTTGTGCATCACACAAGCCGTCATCTTATCCCAGGCAAGGAGATGAAGGAAGGGGGGGGGAGGAATCGCTTAAGGCAACCCTAGCCAAGCCCGTTACCCTTTTTCCTCTCTGGTTAACTCGCCCTCTCTCTCCAAGCCCCCCAAGAAAAAGTGCAAGCCCCCCAGGCGGTGGTAGCTGACAGTTTTCTTAGGGAAGAAGGATAAGCGAAAAGAAAAGCCTGGGTTTGCTCACAGTTTGCAGAAGTCCTTTGCCTTAACCGTCTCCAGCTACGGTTTGCAAGGACCCGGCGCTTCGCCGCTCGCTTCTCTGACTGTACTGCAGATACGTACTCCCTTCCCCTCCTCTCTCCGCCACACTCTCCTCTTTATTTGTATGGAAGGCAGCGCTACTTTGTAAACACATCACACACGGCCCCAGAGCCTTTCCAATTAAACAGCTGATCGCAGCAAAACGCTTGCAAACCACGGAGGTTCCCATCATCATCATTATTATTATTTTTGAAGTGCACCTTGGAAAAAAGCAAATCAAATGTTTCTACGGAGCGAGGTTCGTGTCCCTCGCACACGACATATATGTTCACGTGTGTTCAACTCCCACTCCCACCTACGAAATGGAGCAGGACAGCTGGGGGAAAGTCAGGTCCAAATTTTCCAAAAATGAAAGAAAAAAAGAAACGCATGTCAGATGAATCGGAAGCTCAGACGTCTGCAGTGAAGCTTCACAGCCTTTGCTGGAGAGCGACGGTGACTCAAAATGTTTAAATGGCTTTAAAATAAAAAATGGGACCGAGATCAAGCTAGAGACGCATCTTAAAACTGCACCTTACCTCATCAGCGAAAAGGTTGCATCGGCGGTAACACTTCTTTTTACACATCCAGATTTTTCTAGGGAACCCGAAGCGGGGCTCTGATTCAGGAGGACGTATTTAGCCCAGGCTAGATTTGCTCATCCGAAGGAATGTGAGGGCCCCCGACATCGCCGTGTGGAGAAAATTCGTTGCTTTTGTCGTCAATGGTCTGTGGCCGGGAAGAAAACACATCACAGCCGAAGAGGAAGGGCCGAGAGCCAGGGCTAAATGAGAGCTCTCTGCTGCGAGCAAGAGACGGCAGAGAGACCGGTCCGCCAGAAAAAGAGAGATTCAAGAGCCGGGTCCTGCTGTCTCCGGCGCTGTCCCTCTGCTATTGGGCCAGATTGAATGAAATTCACATAGCCGGCAGCCAATGGGTCTCCCGAGTCGGCCCCATCACTACAGAAACCGCAGCTCTGGCTACAGACTGAGGCCAAGAGCCTCTAATCCCGCTGCAAACCGGCTGTAACAGAGACCTCCCCGGGACCGGGGAGGTAGACCAGGTGGGCGCATGACGCGTCGCCACCGCGCCAAGAGCGCACAGGAAACCTCCCCCCTTGGCTTTTCTGGACTTTGCAGGTACCCTGTACCCAGAGCGCATCGAACACGCTGCGCTATTGGCAAACATCCTTAACTGTTTAGGGTCACCATCCCCAGCAGTCCAGGTGGGTGGGTATTGGGATTCTATCTGGAAGCGCTGCTGTCCAGAACAAAATAAGGACTTCCGTTCTTTTTATATTTTTGGTAAGGGCAGCCAAATTGGGAGGAGGCGGATCTGTAAAGACAGGACCTCTCCTGTGCTCAGGTGATGGGTGGTTCTGATTTTTAAAAAAATTGGACATGCGCCTGGCACGTGGTTTATTTTTAAATGCTCCCCCCCACCCTTTGTGAGTCTAGCAGTTTCTTTTTTCTTAACACCCAGGCTCAAGTTGGGTGATAATGACCCTGTTTATAAAGTCGTCTTTAAATGGACAAGGTTTAAAGCTCCTACTTGATTGGAGTGTTGTGGTCGCCATAGCAGGTTGTAAAACTAGATGGCTGGGATTCCAGTTTCTGCACTGGCCTTATGTGTGTATTTAAAAAATAATAATTAAAAAAAATAAAAATAAAAAAATAAAATGTTTGCCTCCATTTCTGCCTCTGTAAAATGGAAAAAATAAAACTAATTTGCTTGGTGATATTGTTGTGATGATTAGCAGAGTTAATGTAGGCCTTGGCATCCAAGGAGGCCTAAAGAAACGTTAGCTTTTTCTTAAAAGTATGTTAAGCACCCAGAAGACCAAAAATCACAATTTAACAATGACATCTGTACCAGAATGTTTATTGCAGCCCAATTCATAATTGCTAAGTCATGGAAGAAGCCCAAGTGCCCATCAACCCAGAAATGGACTAGCAAATTGTGGTACATGTATACCATGGAATACTATGCAGCCTTAAAGAAAGATGGAGACTTTACCTCTTTCATGTTTATATGGATGGAGCTGGAACATACTCTTCTTAGCAAAGTATCTCAGGAAGGGAAGAAAAAGTATCCAACGTACTCAGCTCTACTATGAAGCTAAATTATAGCTTTCACATGAAGGCTATAACCCAACTATAGCACAAGACTATGAGGAAAGGGCCAAGGAAGGGGAAGGGAGGGGGGAGGTTAGGGTGGAAGGAGGGTAATGGGTTGGGCCATACGTACCCTACATCTTAGAATGGGTACAGGTGAAACTTAACTAAATGCAGAATACAAATGTCTATATGCAACAACTAAGAAAATGCCATGAAGGCTACGTTGAACAGTTTGATGAGAATATTTCAGATTGTATATGAAACCAGTACATCGTACCCCTTGATTGCACTAATGGACACAGCTATGATTTAACAATTTAAAAAAAAGTATTTTATGGTCCATTAAATTGTTGATAGAAGGAAAAAGATAATGTTCTTAACACACTGGACCCTGTCCTAATTTCTTCTGCTTTAGGGATTAAATTTAAGTGTTAGGCCCTCCGTAAAGATTTGATACAGTGATGGGAGTGGGGTTTCCTCTTGGAAACGTTCAACAGTTCTGTTGAGTACAGAATCAGAACACCAGGTTTTAGGTAAAAGCTCCACCCTTCCTAACTTGGCCTTATGTAAAGTCAATGATACTCTGTGAATCTGTTAAACAGAGGCAGGCATACCTCTGTCTGTAGCAACAGAAAAACATTTACCGACACATAGATGTGTATGTGTTGCTATTACTGAATAAATATTTAGAAACAGATATATATATCCTTCTTCTGTTACAGTATAGAGTGCAAAGTTGCACTAATGTAATAGCATTGTTAAGAAATACATAGCTGATCCCTCACATCAGGGCCATACAGACTTGTAGATATTGATATACACAGACATATATATTTATATTCTACATTCTACATTGAAGTTTAAAAGCAGAACTTCAACTTGAGCACAATTTATAGTAAGCTACAAAGTCAGTGGCTTTGCCAAGAATGTATAAATTAATTGATACATTTATAAATTAATCAAGTTTTTTTGTTTTGTTTTGTTTTTTTTTACCCCTGGTGCAGTCACAAACACTGATGATGCATCTGTAAGTAAAACACATCTGTTTCATTTTCGAGAAAGCATAGTCTGGAGCAGAAGGTAGCCAACAGCATGAGGAAAAAATATGACTGCAAGAAGGTTTGCAAAAGTCATATATCTGAGTTCACAGGGGCCCCAGCCTGAGTGATGGGTTCTGAGAGGAAGTGTGCTCACATCAGGGAAGGAAGGGGAAGGAAACCTGCTTGGGAGCGGCCTGGATAAAGGTATAGCAGCTATAATGCACATTGGAAACAGGAGGGCTTGGCATGGCCAGGCCTAGGGTTTGAAAGGAAGATGGTGAAGAAAGGTTCAGAGACCTAATTATGAAGGGGTTTGACTGCCAAGTTTAAAAGGTGGGATTTATTCTATGAGCAGATGGAGAACTCAGTCATATCATGAGCAGTTGGTGGGGAAGAAATATTCAGATGTATATTTTTTAAAAAATTGCTCTGGTGCTAACATGGAGAGTGAGTTGGAGAAAATCTTGCAAAGTAAATATTTCTGATACCAACGGAAGAATGAATGCCCTTGAGTAGCGGTTCTCAACCTGTGGGTCATGACCCACAGAAACTGTATTAAGGGGCCGTAGCATTAGGAAGGTTTAGAACCACTGCCCTAGTGGTTTGGCGCCAGTAGCTCAGCGGCTCAGAGAACTAAAAGTTGACCTTCCATAGGATCACACAATTCCATTACTAGGGCTCTATCCAGAAGAACAAAAATCATTTTACCACAAGGACATTTGCACAAGAATGTTTATTGCAGCCTAATTCATGATTGTCAAATCACAGAAGCAGCCCGAATGCCCATCAACCTATGAATGGTTTGGCACCTGTGGCTAGCGGGTTTGAACCCAGTCGGAGCCTGACGAACAATAATGACAACTACAACCAGAAAATAGCCCAGCGTGGGACGGGCGCCTGTAGTCCCAGCTACTTGGGAGGCTGAGGCAAGAGAATCGCTTAAGCCCAAGAGTTGGAGGTTGCTGTGAGCTGTGATGTCACAGCACTCTACTCAGGGAGACACATTGAGACTCTGTCTCAAAAAAAAAAGATAGCTAGAAGAGACAGGCAGACAAAGAAAAAGACGGAAGGGAAGGAAGGAAGGGAAAAGAAATTGGAGAAGTCGTTGGTAAGTGGGAAATAATGGAACTGGGGAGGGAGACTTTGGATGTGCGGACAAGCTGAGTGCTTAGCCTGGTTTGCAGGCGGCTTGATGGGAAAGCAATTATCTTCCCTGAAATGTGTGGCGCAGGAAAGAGCCGGCTACTATGTTTGTATTTCTATTTGAATGACCCTATTAAGCATTATAAAAACTACCCTTATAACAAAATATTCATACCCCCTTTAATGTTTTGAGATTTTTTTTTTTTTTTTGCAGTTTTTTGGCTGGGGCTGGGTTTGAACCCACTACTTCCAGCGTATGGGACAGGTGCCCTACTCCTTTGAGCCACAGGTGCTGCCCTGAGATGGTTCTAATAATTAAAAAAAAGATGTGTTTTTAGAAAAAGAATCTTAGCCAGACAGAATCATCGCTTGAAGAAAAAAAAAATCAATGTAAAATTACATCAGTGTATAACTTTTCCTAATCCAGTATCTCTCCCCGAAGATCAGGATTGAGAAAGGGGGGTACCTACACACCCCTGTCCGAAATGGTCGGGAGGGCAGATGGCAATATAGGTGAAGGGGCTGCGGTGTTTTAGATCCAGGACCCATGGGAGAAATGCATATGGTGGGGTACTACTCAGCCATAAAGCAAAACGGCCATCTGCTAGACAACCTGAACAGGAGCATTTTCATGCTTTTATTTGCCATCTAACTATGGTAAGAAGTGGGGGGAATGTCATAAAAAGATACCAAACAGTAGGGTTCAGAGAAGCATACAGGAGGTGGGGTTTCCGTATATGAGAACCGGATGGAGAGCGGGAAATGATCTACAAGTTGGGCTAGCACTAACGCTCTGTGGTGTTTTCCTATTATTGTCTCTGCCAACTACGTTCTGAGATGATGTTCATCCTCCGCAGAGGCTGACATTTACAACCCTCCATGTGATACCAGTGAAGCCCCATCCACTGTTGGACAACATCAATTCATATTGACTGGAAAACAACGGTGAAAGCAAAATAGAAATGTTTGTAGGCAGAACAATAAATTATCAGTGCAATAGCCATTATTTTATTAATTAGTAATTGTTTGACTATAAATATGCATAATATCAAAGGTGTTTGTATTTTATTTTATCTTTTTATTAATTTTTAATTAAAATCATAACTGTATACATTTATGGGTAGAATGTGATTGATGATTTGCTATACAATGTGGAAGGCTTAAATCAAACTGATTAACAGAGCCATCACTCCCCCCACACACACCCTTGCTTATTTTTTGTGGTAAGACATTTAAAATGTACCCTTAGTTAGTTTGAAATGTACCCTCGTATTGTGCACGTTGGGTTGTACGGTGCTGGTGGGACTGCAAACTAATACAACCTGTACGGATTAACAAATTGTGGTGTGTGTACACGATGGAGTGCTATGGTGTCATAAAAAGATGGAGACTTTACATCTTTAATGTTTACCTGGATGGAACTGAAACACATTGTTCTTCGTAAGGCATCTCGAGAATGGGAAAAAAAATGGATCCAGTATACTCAACACTATTATGAAATCAATATATAAATACTTGCACACTCATGCAAATAATAAAACACAAATACAGTCTAACAAGGGGAAGGGGTGAGAAGGGAGGAGGAGGGAAAGGGGGAAGGCGGATTGGTGGGAAGAGGGAGGGCATTTGGTGGGATCTCATAGCAGGTGTTTATAAAGAGACTCTTCAGGCCAGGGGAGTTGGTTCACACCTGTAATCCCAGCACTCTAGGAGGCTGACGTGGGTAGATAGCTTGAGCTCAGGAGACTGAGACCATCCTGATCAAGAGCAAGACCCCATCTCTACTAAAAAATAGAAAAACTATCCAGGTGTGGGTGGTAGGTGCCTATAGTCCCAGCTACTTGGGAGGCTGAGGCAAGAGGATTGCTTGAGCCAAGGAGTTTGAGGTTGCTGTAACTATGATCCCACCACACTCCACCAAGGGTAACAAAGTGAGACTCTGTCTCAAAAATAGATAGACTCAAACTCATGAGCTAAAGCAATCCATCTGCCTCGGCCTCCCGGAGTGCTAGATTAGAGGCATAAGCCATGAAGCCAATAGATAGATAGATAGATGATAGATAGATAGATAGATAGACAAATAGATTAAAGAGACTCTTTAATTTTTAAATTCCAGCTCAACATATGACATATGCCATCTCTGAAGCATGTAAGAGGGATAATAACCCTCTTGTTGAGATGATCAGAACGTTTTTCTTAGATAAACAAGATCTTCATAAGGAATTGAAGAACCAGACTGGGAAATTATCTCACGTGAATAAAGTCTGGAAAAGAGAAATAGATGAGGTATAGGCAGAGGCTTTGGAATTTCAAGATACAGAAAGGCAACCCTTATAGTTAAAAAAAAAAAAAAAAAAAATTATGCTCCTGGAGGTCAATGCCAGGATTCAGGTTTACACGCTGTTGGGTTAGTTCTAGGTAAATGCAAATGGCTCCCTGAGCTTCAACCTTTGGGAAGGTGAGATTTGACCTCAGTAGATCTGAGAGCAAATCAATGGACAGGACACGTAAAATTTTGGCATAAAATATAGGCTGAAAAGGAGGAGCCAAGTCTCTCTTTGGGGGAAACAAGACTGGTTAGAGTCTAGAACGGTGATTTTCGACCTGTGTGCTGTGCCCCACTGCTGTGCCCCAGAGGACTTTAGGAGTGCCGAGAAAATTTCTGAAGATCATTCATTAAATCATGTTGGAAAGACGTTCAAAGCACGCTAACTATGATTTTTTTTTTCCTTTTTTTGAATCAACATAATTCAAGTGTGCCGTGGAAGTTTAACTACAGGTTCAATGTGCCCTGAGATAAAAGAGGTTGAAAGTCACTGGTCTGGATGGCCAGCTGCAATGGTGCATTCTCCCATTTGCAGAAAGACGCTGGTAAGAGAAAGGGCAGTGGAGGATTTAAGGGAGGAGATTTAGCTCTGGAAGGAGTGGGCGGGAAGCCGGGAGTGTGAAGGTCTGCATTGATTTTAGTGATTAAAATAAAAAAGCCCATTGCATTTCAGAATCAGTAAATCATGGCCAGCCTTCAGCTAAATGTGTTAGATAGATTCGTGACTGGGATCATTACGCGGAAGGTAAAACCGTAATCATAGTTTTATTGTGGAAGGACAAAAAAGTAAAAGCAAGATAAATTTAGAAATATTAGGGCTGAGGTAGGGTCATTTTTAAGTAGTTTGCTGACGGCTGTTTTTATTTGCTTATTCAATCAGCATGAATCTGAGAAGTGTGGCTTATTCCAAGAACTCTGCAGAATAGCAAGGCTGAATATAAAAAGACTTGGTCTTTGCCCTCACACAGCTAATTCTGAGCTGTTTTTACTTAGCAAGTCCTCTGATCGGAACAAGTGTCTCACTTTATTTATCTGTAACTTGATCCATGATTTCATTCGCCACTGTACACACAGTCTTAGGAAAAATCTCAGCAATGTGTGGTGATAAACATCTTGGATGGTCAAAATTAGATGAGGCCCCTTGAAAAGCAGGATAATTAATACATTTGAGAAGGAATAAGACAAACAGCAGCCTTTACATTATACCTATCTGTCTACATGCACACACACACACAGGGGTCATTTTGAAAGTTTTGAGACACACAAAAATCAAGAAACATAAACTCTGTGTGGAAGAAAATAAATGAAGCCTTCTCCGATAAGCACAGCGGGTTGAATGTTGCGCAGGTGAGTCGGAGAGGAAGCTGTCGACTACGTCTCTTTGGGAGGGAAATAATGGACCGTAACACAGTCTGCCTCAAAACTTTCGTAGTGACCCAAGTACATTGCATACAACTCGTATAACTAGAGTAAATAACATACTCAGTTTATTAGAAAATACGTAAGTGGTGTTATTGCCAAACTAGATATAAAGACTAAATTAAAATAAAAGATAACACCATAGATTATCAAATAAGAGGACTATCCTAAAGGCCTTAAGAACATTGTCAAACTTAAGATTTATGAAAATTTTTTCTCCTTTATTTTAAACTCCAAAGCTGCAAAGTAAAACTTTTCCTTTCAACGATGAGAAGTAAACTGCAGACAATTTGGTGTTCAATTATCATGAATTTCAAATGAATGTCCAAACGTTCGGATAAATAGACTTTTCAAACTCTTTATTTATTTATTTATTTCCAGTTTTTGGCCGGGGCTGGGTTTGAACCCACCACCTCCGGCATATGGGGTTGGCGCCCTACCCCTTTGAGCCACAGGTGCTGCCCTTTTTTTTTTTTTTTAATGAGACTGACTCTCAAGCTGTCACCCTTGGTAGAGTGCTATGGCATGACAGCTCACAGCAACCTCTAATTCATGGCTTAAGCGATTCTCTCGCCTCAGCCTCCCAAGTAGCTAGGACCACAGGCACCCGCCACAATGCCCGGCTATTTTTTGGTTGTAGTTGTCATTGTTGTTTGGCAGGCCAGGGCTGGATTTGAACCCGCCAGTTCTGGTGTATGTGGCTGACACCTTAGCCGCTTGAGCTACAGGCACTGAGCCTCAAACCCTTTACCGTTTTATTTATGTGCCATTTCTTACATGTAAATATAGTTACAGAAATTCAGTTGAAAGCTCTCTCTCCCCTTTTCTCCTGCACGGGAGAGACCCACTTCCGAGTCTCCTCGGAGGTGCTCTAAACTTTCTCTTTGATCTTCTTAAATAAAATCTTTCTTTGTTCCCCTGAAACTTGGGCAGGTTACTTGTGCTTTTGCATTCACCCTGCCCGTGCTACCCCAGTTTTATTTTCAATTTCCATTCATTCCTACTTTTTGATCACCACAGTGCCTTGGTTGAACATTCTAGCCTAGCCAAGTAATCAATCTAGGTCAACTGGGTTGGGGAACCAAGACTCCCCAACATCTTTTCTGATGCCCCCTAAACCCAGAAAGAAAACCCTCAACATTTTTTCCTGGAACAGAAGCCCCAGGATGAAGAGCCCTAGAGGACCCCCCACATTCCCCACATTTCACATAAAAATTTAAATAAAATAACAAAAAAGAAATTCAGTTGAAAGATACACAAAGGTGGTCTTTTTTAATCCCATCAGGTATTAGGTAACGTGTCCTATAAGATCAAGAACACTGTAAGAAAACAACGTTTGTATTTTCCTGTAAGAAGGTTTTACATTCCCCTAATTCCAGTTTTGCATCTGAGGGTTGGGATAACCCTTGCCGGCAACAGTCTGTTCCTGGTCTAGCAGCCTTTGTTCAGACTTCTGTTATTCCAGACCCTAAACACACCACTAATTATGGCACACATGTCCTCTGAACAGGTCTTTCCATGAGATTATTTTAAATTTTGGCTCCAGTTATTAGTTCATCACTGGACATGCTTAGCCTAAATGACTTTTAAATGGCCCTGATTTTTAAAAAGTGTTCTAGTTCCAAAGTTTCACTACATTCATTGATGATGAGGAATCCATTAACTGTGGCTTTTGTGAGAAAACCAAGGATATTGAATCCCAAATAAGAGGCCCAAAATAGAGCTCGTTTTTACGTGACATTTTGCAATGACTTTACGAGTGTTCTCGCCTCAAGTGTATAATGAAAACCTTTTGGAATCTCTCTATCGCTTAGACAAATAACAATATGTACTACGTTTTAAAATTATGAGAACATACATAAATTTTTCACTGTCCAAGTTAATTGAAGCCTTAGAATTATTGATATATAGAGAGCTTTATGGAGAGATAAATACATCTATGTAGTTTATATGTAGATAAATAGAACTATGTAGATTTACATATCTGCATAGCTCCAATATTCCAATATAGTTGGAACTATTCCAAATAGTTCCAACATTTATATCTATTGATATTGATAGATAGATACATAGAGATAGTGATAGATACATTTATATGTTTCAATACCTATAGATATTTATATTTACAGCTATTAATATCTATAGATATGTGTATGTATTTATATCCATCAATATCTACAGGTATATTTATTGCTTTTAAAATCTATAGATACTTATATCTATAGATATCTGCGTACATTTATATATGTCAGTTTCTATGGATGTCAATATTTATATTTATAGCTATTAATATCAGTAATAGTTGTATCACATTTATATATATTTGTATCTATTTGTATACAAATATTTGTATCAGTGTTTGTATATATTTGTATCAAATAATTCAGTAATATTTGTATATATTTGTATCAAATATACTATTTGAGATACTGTATTTAGATTTGCCATGACTGTCTAGCACACATATATTGTATCTACTTATATCAAATATTGTATATATTCATATCAAATATCTATTGACCGATATAAATACATATAAACATCTCTATACATATTCACATATATTTATGTCTGCCAGTAGATATATTTATAGCTCTTAATAGCTATAGGTATTTGAATATATCTGTTAATAGATTCATTTATATCTATCAATTGAGATAGATATCTGTATATACTTGTATGTTATCAATATCTATAGATATCAATATATCGCTACATCTATATCTATTTATAGCCCCACGATAAAAAATGGCTTATCTTCCCAGCATGGGTGAGTTATGCCCAATTCTATCTCTGTCTGTACATCATCTCTCCCTTTTTATTTATGCCTCAGATAATCTTTATCTACAAAGACAGCCACTTAGTAAGGGAAGGGGGCAAAATTAAAATGGGCCCAGATGTGTTTCTGTATTGAAGCTCCAGCAGAACGCCCTCTCCCTTGTCATGAATGGCGGGTGCTGGGTACGCTGTCGGGGCACAGAACTTCTCTGGTGGATGCAACATGCCTCATAATGAAAATGCTCACATAAAATGATGTTGAAAAAAATTGCGACGACAATTGCTCTGCTGTTTTTTCAAACTCAAAGGCTGAAAAGATTCCGTCTTAGAATTTTTTAGAAACAGTCATTTCAGTTTTTTTTTTTTTATCATTATTCATTGGAAGATACGGTATTGCAAATAATGTGTTGCGTGTGGTGGGTATGGGTCTTTGAATACATGGGGAAACAGTTGTAACATCTGCATAAACACCTGTGGTTTGCTGTGAGTGGGCTCACCCTCTGTTAGGCAGCACTGATGTATTAGTCCTATGGTACTATTTTCCTGGAATAGTCATGGCCAAATTTATTTCGAGAAAAGTGGATCTATACTGTATGTTTTTTCTCTTCCTACAAATAAAGACCGGCTAGTGCTTTGCTGCTTGGTTGAACAAACCACAACCCTTGGTATGATAGTCCTGGTGTCAGCTGCAAACCTGTCAGAAATGCACTCTCAGGCCCCCACCCACCACTGTCTTGTAGTGAATTCTCCAGTGATCTGTACGAAACACCCAAGTTTGAGAAATGTTGCTTTGCAGTGTTTATGCTCCCAGACACCTGGTCAGTTAGCCTCAGAGTTAAAGTAGGAAACTTGCGGATCTCACAAGGGTATTTTCATCTCCTGGTTAGGTTGGTTTTGTGCAAGGTTGAGCATCTCAGCAAAACTGGGCCGTGGGTATTCAGTCCCTAGAAATCTGGATTTCAACTGTGGTGGTGTGGCCCATGTACACCAGAGGTCCCTCACCTTTTTGGCAACAGGGATTGGTTTCATAGCAGACAGTAGGGGGGTATCGCTTCAGGATGACCCAAGCAGGTTATATTTATAGTGTACTTTTTTTTGCAGTTTTTGGCCAGGGCCGGGTTTGAACCCACCACCTTCGGTATAAGGGGCTGGCTCCCTACTCCTTTGAGCCACAGGCATTGCCCCATTTGTACTTCATATGTACTTCATATCTATTATGATTACACTGTACTATAAGTGAAATAAGCCTGTGACTCATCATAACGCAGAATCAGTGGGAGCCCTGAGCTTGCTTTCCTGCAACTGGATGGTCCCATCTGGGGCTGATGGGAGACGGTCATACCTGAACTGTGTTGCTGCTACCAAGCCGGCCACCAGCTGCAGCTTACTAGTCACTGATCAGGATTTGATGTGAGTCTGCAAGCAAGTGATTTATTATAGTCTCTGCGGAGTCAAGCTGTCTGTTAAAGATGATTTGTATTTGCAGCCGCTCCCGAGCACCAGCATCCCCACCCCAGCTCATCTGAGATTACCAGGCATTTGTTTCTCAGAAGGAGATGCAATCCAGACCCCTCACATGCACAGTTTATGGGAGGGCTCCAGCTCCTTGAGAAACTAATGTCGTCACTGATCTGATAGGAGGCGGAGCTCAGGCAGTGATGAGAGTGATCGGGAGCAGCTATAACTACAGAGGAAGCTTCACTCCCTCCCTGCCCCTCCCACTCAGCTGTGCGGCCTGGTTGCTAACACTCCACAGACTTAACCGCTCTGGGGGCAGTAGATAGGTGGACGTCTCCTTTTTTTTTTTTTTTTTTAATAGAGATGGGGTCTTGCTATGTTGTCCAGGCTGGAGTGCAGCAACTATTCACAGGTGCAATCCCACTACTGATCAGCATGGGAGTTTTGACATGCTCTGTTTCCGACCTGGGCCAGTTCACCCTCCTTTGACCTGCTCTGTTTCCGACCTGGGCCAGTTCACCCTCCTTAGGCAAGGATAGGTTAACTTCTCTATAGGGTCCCTTGCCTCAATCCTGGGGTGTCTGCAGGTGGACAATCCCTGGGGGCTCTTCAAATCTAGGAAAGATGAAAAGAACCTGGAGGCACAGGGACAGGCTGGACTAGGCTTATGCGTTTGACAGACTACAGATGGGAGGGACTAAACTCTTTGAATACGTAGTTACATTTAGGAAACCTGGTTGACTTCCCCTACGTGAATAGAACTAACTTCTCCCTCCTCCTTTGTTCAAATACACCATTGGCTGTTTACCAACCTGCTCCCACTTACCCAGTGTCAGGTTCTTTCCAGTCTTCCTGGGAACTTGGGGTTCTTCCAACTCCATCTCTTACACATGCATCTTGGTTGGAAATCAAAACATCCTTCTGAAGAGGCCAAAGAGAAGCTGGATTTTCAGTCTTACTACCCAGCTTGAGTTAACCTAAGCCTTCTCCAGGCGTGGGTTATATATTTTCAGCAAAGTTTTCCCAGCCAGCTTTCAAACCAGGTCGAGGTTCATGCACAAAGACCCCAGACACCAGTCCATGGCCTGGGAGTGGGGACCCCAGGTGTCCACCAGCCCACACGCAGCAAAAATCTGTCTGGAAAAGCAGAATCGTGTTGGGCAAATTCAGGAGTCCTTCTGCTGGTGTTTTTCTGGATGGTCCAGTAGAAAATGGAGTGAGCTGTTCTAGAAAACAAAGGACAATTGTGCAGAGCAGTGATTGGCAGAGAGGACTGTTGTACCCATTGCCAGCTGTAAGAAAAACTCTGACCCCATTTCAGGTATAATCAGATGGTCATTTATTACACCTGCGCAGGGGGCCGCTGCCCTAAAGGACAGGTGGCCCTGAAATGAGGAGCAGGCTGATTTTTATACTGTTTTTGTGCTGTGTTGGCAGGCAGGCACGACAGCACGGAAGCAGAATGTGGCAGTTAGCTCAGGGCGGGGTTACAGTCAGGGGGCTACAGTGTGGTGGTTGGCACTGGGACAGCTTGGGAGACTCAGTAGCTTGGGAAACTGCTTGAATAAGCTTTCACTATTGTTTCGCCTGTGGCTAGGAGTCTTTGGGAACTCAGAATAACTTCCTTATTCTATTCTGAAACTTGTTCCCAGATTTTGCAGTGGGGGTGTGGGGGCAGGGGACTCAGGCTGAGACAGGGGCCTTTAGGGGTCTTTTTGCTGGGTCGGTTATTACAGGACAACTGTGCATCCTTCTACCTCCTATCACGTTCTTACCTGGGTGAATTTCCTGGGGTTGTACAAACAAAATTACCATCAACTGGACAGCTTAAAGGATAGGTGTGTCCTCTCACCAGTCTGAAAACCAGAAATCGCTTCCTGGTCTCCGGGGGAGGGTCCTTCCTACCCCTTCCAGCTTCTTGGGGTTCCTGGCATCCCCGTGAGTTGTGGCCACCTGACTCCCATCTCAACCTGCATCTTTGCAGTTTTTTTTTTTTTTTTTTTTGTCTGGGGCTGGGTTTGAACCCACCACTTCCGGCATATGAGGCCAGTGCCCTACTCCTTTGAGCCCAGGAGCTGCCCTTAACCTGCATCTTTGAATGGACCTCTTCCCTATCTGTGTTTGCCTGTGCCTTTTTCTGTCCTATGAGGACACTCTCACTAGATTTAGAGCCCACCTTAATGATCTCATCTTCATCCTTACCTTAATTGCATTTGCGAAGACCCTGTTTTCAAAGAAGGTCACATTCACAGGCGCTGGGTAGACGTGAATTTTTAGTGGACACTCTCAATCTCACCGGGGTGCTCTTGGAACTTGGGAGACATCCTTGGTATCCTTGAGCACATTTCCTTTTTCTGTTTTCTTTTGATTAAGCTTCTTTAACTGGGTTTATGTTACTTGTGCAGGAAGTGCCCTAATTAATACGTATGGTGTAAATGGATTTTTTTTTAATGCATCTTCCAGAATATGAACAGTATTTAAAAAAGGACACTGCCTGGCAGAAAAGAAGTGCTGTGTCCTAATCATACAAGTACGGGGTGGAAGCTTGACCGGACTGTAGCCCCATAACTTGTGCCTGGGGTTGCCAGACGTGGCAGATACAAATTCAAGACCGAATTCGTTGTGCTTGCATTTCAGGTGAACAACAGTGCAATTTTAGCAAAATGTCTTTCCTGTAGTATTTGAGATGTGATGATCCTATATGCTTCCTTTCTTTATCTGAAATTTCAATGTAAGTGGACATCCTGGATTTCCTCTGGCAACTCCATTGGTGAACACAAATTCCAGGTTTTGCCCCTTCTCTGCTTTTAGCTAACTCCTCCTTCTCCTCTCTACACCTGCCCTTAGTCCACACCCCTATCTTTAGGTTAAAAGTTGAGTCTGTAGGTTTGGGGTTACCCACAGCTAATGACTCATGGACTCCACAATAAAGGTAAAGTAATATAAAATCTCCCTGGGTGAGACCAGTGGTGGTCTGCTTCTCAATGTAGTCAATATCCCTGTCGTCCACAGAGATCACCCTTGTTAATGAGACGGTATTTCTGTATGTCCAATGGGCCGTATTTCTTAGCTCACTTGGGCTAACAACAGCCTAAATTACTCAGCCTTCGACTGACTAATTTATAAACTATGGAAATTGATTGCCAGTTTCAAGCCTGGCAAGTCCTAGGTTTAGGCACCCAGCAAATCTGTCATCCGGGGAAGACCCACTTCTTCAAGACGATTCTTTCTTTGCATACTCCCATACACCTGCACGCCACTGTGGAACTCCACAAATACATTTTGGGCAAAACGATGCAAGAAGTACATAGAATCCTTAACCGGACTGATGACAGTGGGGGTTTAGAGTAATCCACATGAGTCTACGTAGCCACTTCAACTGAATCACCAATAGACCTGCTTTGCTTTGTCGAAAAAGCCACACAATAATTCCCAGTAATTTCAAGTGTGCGAGGCGTCTGTAAGATGAGGTCACCTCACATCCTGTCATAGATTATTACATGATTATCATTTAGCTCCAGGTTGGTGTTTGCCAATAATATCAAAACCAGAGTCACACTATCCTTGTGCTGTGTGTTTTCTGGACCTTTATGGCAATTGCATCATAATGATAATTAGAAGTAATTGGCGAAACCCCAAAGCCACAACATTTAAGTAGCAACAAGCACAGGTAGTAGTTTGGTATGTGGTTTCTAGGACCCGTCTCTGATCAAAGGAACCGGGAATTCTTGCACCAAGGACTGATTCTAGCCCTGGGGCCGGAAATACACAAGATGAGGCTGGGTGCCCGAAAGTAACCATGTGCTGAAACAAGGGAAAAAAGAAAATGCAGTGGTGTAACTACAAGGGCTTACTAAGTTTGCGAACTCGGGCAGCACCTGTGGCTCAAAGGGCGCTGGCCCCATATGCCAGAGGTGGCAGGTTCAAATACAGCCCTGGCCAAAAAAAAAAAAGTTTGCAAACTCATCCTAGGAAAGGCACCCTGTATTCTGTTTATCACTGCAGTCGCCATCAAAGTCCTCCCCTTGGGAGGCTGTGCACCAGAGCCAGCACCTGGTCTACGCTTCAAAGCAATTTTAGGACTCTTTTTCTAGAACAGCTATCAGAGCTGTCATCATAGGAGAGCTGACAATTAAGTTCGCAATATCATCCCCGAAAAAGTGCTTTATAGGGTGGACCAGACGCTGGCATCAGTGCCCAGCTTCCCAAGGGGTGTACCGCCAAGGTGACTGCGGTGATATTTAGCAGTGAGATACATGTCCTTTTTCTCAGACTTTGTTATGTGACTGCCGTATGTCAAAAGCTAAAAAGGCTCCCTATGCTTTCTCAAAAAGCTCCCAAATTGTATCAAATCAAGTCATAAAACAACTAAAGCACTAAAGGATTGTAACCCAAAGCATAAAAATCACCCTTTTTCAGTTCATACTGGTATACACAAACGATTGTATATATAAATCAGTCAGTGAGGGAGATGGGTAAATCTATTCAGAATAACTCGAAATAATTTATGAACATACTTTACCCTCAAGGAGATATAGCAACAATCTCCACTCCTTACGTGCAGGCTGAACTTTTTTCCTATAGTTTGGAAAAGGGTGGGAAAAAATATGGTTTTCAGCTGTGGCCCTTTGGCAAATGTGACTTCGACCAGGTGACAGAGGTTGCACTAACAGCATTCACCCCTGAAGGGAGATGAGGGCCTTTTATCTCTGGGGGATTCCTCCCAAACCCCATAGAACCCCATCTAATCATGAAAAAAACATTAGAAAAATCACAATTAAGAGGCATTCTACACAATACCAGTCCAGTCCCCCTCAACGCTGTCAAAGTTATAAAAACCAGACTCAGTCTGCAAAACTTTCACAGCCAACAGGCTCCTAAGGACAAGTGATGGCTAAATGCAATGTGGGATCGTAGATGAAATTCTAGACGCAAGAAAGACATCATGCAAAAACTAAGAATGCAAATCACGTACAGATTTTACAGAAAGGTAATCTGTTAATCTTGCTTCATTAATAGCAATCAACGTGCCATATTAATATAAGAGGAGAAAGTGGGTATGGGGCCTACATCACCTGTCGGTGTTATCCTCAGAATTTCTCTATTAATCTAAAACCATTCCACAGATAAAGCTTAGTAAAATATTAAACTTTTCACATATAAAATTACAATAATGGGTGAAGTGAGATTTACAGACTTAATATAGGCAGTAGCCATGGCATACAGATTTTTATTTTTGAATGAAAGCCAACTTTATTTTTTTCCACAAGATGAAGCTAGGAGTTAAGATCCAGGCTAATGGACAGATGACCGAAATGAGGTGGGTGAGCTGTCTTTGAGGTAGATGTAGGGGACACCATTGGAAAAGGTGAATTATATAATATATATAGTGTATAAATGTATATATAGCACGTTCAGAGTATATTTTATATATATACAGATTATACATGCTATTTAAAAAATATTACATATAAAGAATATAAAATGCATGCTATATATTATGTGCATCTATATTTACCTCACCTTTATCTATCCATGTGCAGATTAACCTTGTTTGTTTCTTTGTTTTTTAGACAGAGTCTCATTTTGTCACCCGTGGTAGACTGCCATGGCATCATAGTTCACAGCAACCTCAAACTCTTGGGCTCAAGTGATCCTCCTGCCTCAGCCTCCCGAGTTGCTGGGACTACAGGTGCCTACCACAATATCTGGCTAACTTTTCTAATTTTAGTAGAGGTGGGGTCTCTCTCTTGCTCAGGTTGGTCTCAAACTCCTGAGCTGGAGCTGTCCACCTGCTCCGGATTCCCAAAGCGCTGGCATTACAGGCGTGAGCCACCATGCCCTGCCCCGGATTAACCTGGTTTTAATGAGCAGGCTATCTATGTGTTGAAGGGAGCTTGCCTCTGTGCTTATATGATAGGGAGCGTGACTTGCATCTTGCTGGCTGTCCCCTTCCCTTGCTAGCTCCATGAAATAGACTCCCAGGTAGACAAAGTCCACACTCAAAAAACTCACGGTGGCCTTTGCCCAACAGCCACTGAGAAACTGAAGTCCTCGATCCAAAAGCTCTTAGGAAACCAAGTCTCACCAATAATCTTGTGAGGTCAGAAGTGTGTCCTTCGCAATTAGGGTCATCCAAGGAGACCCCGGCCCTGGCCTGCGCCCGGATGGCAGCTTAGATAAAGCTGTAATGAGGAGCACCCAGCTAAACTCTTGTCCAAATTCTGATTCACAGAAGCTGCAAGATAGCCAAGGTATGTTGCTTGCAGACGTGATGCCACAGTAAGCAAGCACTGTTACTTAAGGACAGACGTCTGCACACCATGGATGGAAAAATGCAGATATACATGATAATACCCATGAGCTGCAGATAGGAGGGTGGAAGGAGGCTGGGAGAATTGAACAGATATGCTAACTACAGCAGTATATTGGAGACCATCGCTGCTCCAGCTCTCCCAGACACACTGCGGATAAGTGGACCAGAGCAGGAAGCACGCCCTCTGCTCAGAAAGCCTGCCAAAAGTATAGAAGAGGAGGGTGCCTCACAACCAAATGTGTAGTTTCTGCATCGAGCAAAATAGACTCCCTTCACGCCGGCTGGGAATCCCTCAGCTTTCCACAGTCCACACAGCCTCGCTCTCTCTACAACTCATCACGTCCACAAATGATTAGTGGAGCCCGCCTTTTGCCTGGGCGGCTGTGTGCTAAGAAGGGTGTGGGAGTCTTGCAAATAATATCCAATTCCACAAAACTTAAATTTGTATTTATTTATTTATTTATTTATTGAGACAGAATCTCAGTACATTGATTGCCCTGGGTAGAGTGCCGTGGCATCGCAACTCACAGCAACCTCAAACTCTTGGGCTTAAGCGATTCTCTTGCCTCAGCCTCCTGAGTAGCTGGGACTACAGGTGCCCGCCGCCACAACACCCAGATATTTTTGTTGTTGTTGATGATGTTATTGTCATTGTTGGTTACCAGGCCTGGGCTGGGATGGAACCCACCAGCCCCCGTGCATGTGGCCGGTGCCCTAATTCCTGGGCTGCAGGCGCCAAGCCAGAAAGCTCAAAATTTTTTGAGCTATGTGCATATGCAAGGTTTCTCAACCTCAGCATGTTCGATCATCATGGCCAAATAATTATATGCCCTCTGCATTGCACAGTGTTTTTATTTGTTTGTTTGTTTTGAGACACAGTCCTTGTAACACCTCCCTTCAAAAGCATTTGTTTCACATTTTGGGCATAACATAAAAGTTGAATTTGGTTTCATTTTCTCCCGTTCACCTTTGTCTCATAAATTGGGCCAGTTACTCAAAAGAAAAAGAAAATAGAAATCTACCAGGAAGGGCAGATGTTATCTCATCTCCCTACATATATCACCTCATTCATGAGTGTTGAGATTCTTCTCTAACGTAGAACACAGGAACATCTTTGGCACCTGAGATCTCATAAAAACCTTCTAGTATCCAGCAAGGGACTACGTTTTGTGTCAGTAACGTGAAAGAATGGAAGTCCCAGGTAAACACGATTGGCGTGCACGTCATTGTTGTCAAGTTACTGGGAAAAACTACTAGCAAAATTAAGCTGTCCAGTCCTCCGTCCCCTGACAATGGATGTAAACAAGACTCTTTCATGGCAGAGGGGATCAATAGTCTTTAATGGGAGCTCCTACAACATAGACTTTAAGACGAGAAAGAAATATCTGTTCCAAGTTGGCCAATTTAACGAAAATAAAAATTAGCTCTGAGTCTTGTTATTTCTTTAAATTGAAGATGTGTTTTATAATACTAAGGGAAACTCCCTTCCTTCTTCTTTCTCTCTCTCACACACACATTTTTTCCCCCACGACAGTACTATGTAGAATCAATCAATCAAGGATTGCATAATTTTCCAAGTTGTCTCGTTTGACAACAAAGATTAGGCTGCCCAGTATTTTCTGGTCTTCAAGACAGTACTTTACTTTCCCTTGAACAGAGCCTGGGTGACCTGAGACCACGGCCTCCTGGGACCCCAATCTTTTGTCCAGAGTTACATCCCTCCAAGGATGTCACTTCCCCGTCCAGCTCCCTGCCTCTAAGCCTCAAGGTGAGGGGTAACTGATCAGCATGGTCAGAAGGCTGGGTGTACAGCTTGTCTTTCTATGAGTAACCCAACCTCACCATCATTAGGCCATAAGCAACCACTGTATTGCTTTATGTGGTGAAAGCATCCATTGTTTCCATGTATATACTTTAAAAATAAAGGATTTTATAATTTTGATAATCCCCTTTTGTTTCCTACATCTTCATTTATTTATTTTGAGCTGCGACCTCCAAAATCTGGATCTTGGATACCCTCTGATCTTCCCTCACCACCTGGCTGGTTGCCCAGGGCTTGGGGAGAAGGATTCAAACACCCCCAAATAACAGCCCTGGGGAAATTCACCCAGCCCGCCCTCTGTAAGCCATCTGTTTTACATGAACAGGAAGGCTGTACAAAAATCAGATAGTACATGCAATCCATGAGACTCTATCTTTCCTGTTTTGGCTCCTTAAATCAGAGGTATAGCTGTGTAATCCTCCACTGAAGTGTTCCCTGGTCTCCCGAGGCTGCATCATGGTGGGGGGGAGCATCAGTCTGCCCCTCCCTCACCAGCCTTGTCAGAGAAGCAGAGCCTTCATCCCTCCCTTCCATTGGCTCTTTCCTCAACCACCCGGCTTCCTCAAAGTCCCCTTTGTCTTAATCTATCATTTCTGATGGAGGTTAAACACCCAGCATTGGTTCAGAAGCTAAATACACCTGTAGACCATTCCTAGAGAAACTCACGATCCCCTCTGCATTTCTTGAAGCTGTCAGATACTAGCAGAGTTTTGTCTTTTACTCATTATAGTAGTCTAGGTATTTTAGCTCTACTTACCTTTATTACTAAAGGAAAAACAGAAAAAGAAGAAAGAAAGAGAGGAAAGAAGAAAGCAAGATTAAAAGAGAACAAGAAAGAAGAAATATATATATATATTTATCCATAAAAACATTTATTTTTTTCTTAAAGCAAAATCTGCAGGTAGGCAGAATAAACCCACAGCTCCCGGGGGCCCTCAAACTGCGGCCTGCAGGCCACATGAGGTGGGGTGATTGTATTTGTTCCTGTTTTGTTGTTTTACTTCAAAATAAGATATGTGCAGTGTGCAAAGGAATTTGTTCATAGTTATGTTTTGTTTTTTTAAACTATAGTCCGGCCCTCCAACGGTCTGAGGGACAGTGAACTGGCCCCTGTTTAAAAAGTTTGAGGACCCCTGAAACACCACCAAGGACAGGAACGATCATGGCCTTCAGTACATTCTTGTTGGGATACAGCATCTTTGTCCTTTGTAAGTGTTCCTTTATGGCTGCAAAGTAGCTGCCACTGCTCCAGCCATTGCATCTTCACCAGACAGCATCAATTCAGGAAGTAATGTAGCTCTCTATCTGCAAAGTCCCTCATCTTTAGATACACATTTTCAATGTTGTATAGCATATGTACAAACAGTATATCACTCAAAAGCATACAATGGAAGGCTTTTCACAAAGTTAACGTAGGCAGGAAAGGAAGCACACGAACCCTTGGCGTTGACCCATGGACATACATAATATACCTCGTAAGAGAATCACTCTGGCCTCTTCAATATTTCTCCACATTCAGGTTTAGTGGGTCTCACATCAGGAGATGAGAATGCTTAAATGACATTTGTTAATTCCACCTTGTATAGAACCAACCAATAATTTGCCAATAAAGTTAATAATATTTAATTTTTAGAGACATACAACAGAGACCTGAAGAAGACAGTTGATCTGAAAGATATTGCTGTTTTCTTTTTGCCAAATTCCTGATCTCTCTGCCTCTCCCTGAAGAGGTCAGCACCTTTTCATTTGAGATGGGCCAGAACATCAAGATGGGAACAGGACTGCAGGATTTTATAGGATTTCCACCGTGAAGATATAATGGACTTCAATAACCTCAGCAGTGTAAATTACAGTAAAATGCAGTATAACAATTAGCTAGTGATGAGTATTGAGCATTATTACCTTTTTAAATGTTGTGTCTAGTTTTAATTTTAGGTAATTAAGTTTTTAGCGTGACCATGTTTAACAACCACGTTTCTTTTTTGTTTTGTTTTGTTTTGTTTTGTTTTATTGTTGGGGATTCATTGAGGGTACAATAAGCCAGGTTACCCTGATTGCAATTGTTAGGTAAAGTCCCTCTTGCAATCATGTCTTGCCCCCATAAAGTCTTTTTGACAGTTTTTTTTTATTATTATTAAATCATAGCTGTGTACATTAATGCAATTGTGCGGTACAATGTGCTGGTATTATATACATTCTAAAATATTTTCATCACACTGGTTAACATAGCCTTCCTGGCATTTTCTTAGTTATTGTGTTAAGACATTTATATTCTACATTTACTAAGTTCCACATGTACCCTTGTAAGATGCACCGTAAGTGTGGTCCCACAAATCACCCTCCCTTCACCCATCCTCTCCCCTCCTCCCCCTCCCTCTCCCTTTTCTCCATATTCTTGGGCTATAATTGGGTTGTAGTTTTCATATGAAGGCTATAACTTGGTTTCATAGTAGGGCTGAGTACATTGGATACTTTTTCTTCCATTCTTGAGATACTTTACTAAGAAGAATATGTTCCAGCTCCATCCATGTAAACATGAAAGAGGTAAAGTCTTCATCTTTCTTTAAGGCTCCATAATATTCCATGGTGTACATATACCACAATTTATTAATCCATTCGTGGGTGGATGGGCACTTGGGCTTCTTCCATGACTTAGCAATAATGAATTGGGCTGCAATAAACATTCTGGTGCAAATATCTTTGTTATAATGTGATTTTTGGTCTTCTGGATATATACCTAGTAGAGGAATTGTAGGATCAAATGGCAGGTCCATTTTTAGATCCCTAAGTGTTCTCCAAACATTATTTTTAAAAGCCTCCAATTGAGAGCTATCTCATGAACCAGAGTGAAATGGAAGCGAATACTACGGCAGATACTAGAGAGAATTAGGCTTTGATTATATAGGATGCCTTCTAAGAATTCAAAAATTTATTAATTGATGTATAAAATAGTCCAATCGATAGTAGAACATAGCATAAAATTATAGTCTATAACGGCGGTTCTCAACCTGTGGGTCACAATCCCTTTTTAACAATGAAAATACATTGTGGCATTAGGAAGGTTGAGAACCACTGGTCTACAATTATATATCTACGTTGTGACTTTGGTTTAACTTTTCTATTTCTAAGTTTATTCAGGTTTTGGTAGCTTTTCCGACACCCAAATTATTGCAATTGGCTTTATTATTATGATGATGATTTTTCTGAGACAGAGTCTCACTATGTCGCCCTCAGTAGAGTGCTGTAGTGTCATAGCTCACAGCAACCTCAAACTCTTGGGCTCAAGTGATTCTCTTCCCTCAGCCTCCCAAGTAGCTGGGACTACAAGCCCCCACCACAACGCCTGGCTATTTTTCAAGACAAGGTCTCACTCTGGCTCAGGCTGGTCTCCAACTGGTAAGCTCAGGCAATCAACCCGCCTCAGCCTCCCAAGAGCTAGGATCACAGGCATGAGCCTCTGCCCCGGGCCAGCTTTATTATTATTTTATGTAAAATCATCAAGTTACTTTGATAAGCAAAGTAAAAACGCTTTTAACTTGATCCCTTTGTCATTTGAGTATGGACCCAGATATTTCTAAAGCAGCCAGGCTTCCTGGCCACTGTCCGTTCTGATACACCTGTCTTGAATTTTATCATTTGTAACATTAATAACTATTCAATATAAAACCCCATGGAAGTTATCCCATTCCATGAAATTGAAAATTTAGAATTTTTTTGGAACAAAAAATGCCAATTGGGTTATATTGCTGTTGGCGATTGCTCACTTCTCCTCTGTTGCAACCCCATTCTCCAAAGGAGATGGAGTCACAGTCTTAGGATTTGGGGGTGACAGCAAGGGGGTACGAGAGAAACTGGGGTGGCAGGTAGGTGGTTTTACTAATATGTTTAGGAGACAAGGTCTTGACTGTTGGTTGCATTGCTATTTCACCGTATTAGATGATGTATCATCATATAATTCAGAGATTTTATTTGTTTTCCTAGTAATGTTTAAAGATTTTATAATAACACTCCTAAGAAGTTTATTTTAACAAAATGGACAATGGACAAAATGCACACAGTTCAGTGTTCCTGGCACGTGACAGCTGCCTTGTTATGAAAAGATTACGGCAACATCCATTTACGCCAAGGATCCGATGGAAGAATTAGAGGGAATTGATCTTATTCTCCCACAGAGGATGACTCAGGCACAATTACAGTAGACATTCTAGCTCAGCCACAGTCAACAAGAGAATATTCTGTGTCATTCCATCCAAATCAATGATTAGCAAACTTATTTTTCTTCTAAATCACAAGTCCATGCCATAGTAAACTATAATTAAAGATAATTGTATAAAAATTACCTTTTTTTTTGCTGTGAGCATCATGGAAGTTTCTCTCGTTTAGGGAGAGGAAGTTAAACATTTACCTCACCTTTCAAAGGGATTAGCAGCGGTTACACAAAATTTCAGCTGGTTTTCGGGAAGCCTCTTGTGAGATTTAGTTCTTATAATATCTCCTGCTTTCCCTTAACTGAACTAGACATGTCAGTAAAAGTAACACAGAGATCAAATTTGAACATTTGCAATAGGTGAATATTTTATTTCACGAGGGAGGGGGGGAAAGGTAGTCAGGAAACAGTTTATGAACTTAATTAAATGGATTTGCTGAACTTGATTTCTTGCACCCTCTGAGAGGAGGTTAGACTGCAGGAAGCTGTCACCTACAATATTAGGAGTATCAAGGCTGGTATGCAGACTAAAAATCTCTATGGCTGCAGGGCTGCAGGGTCATTCATGTTTACTTTGATGAAGCAGCAGCCACAATGTTTTCCCTGTCAAATTTGTGTCTAAAAGCATTTCTGACGATGGGATTGCAAACTAATACAACCTTTACGGAAACAACTATGGAGAATTCTGAACAAATTAAAAGTGGACCTTCCATTGGATCCGGCAATCCCATTATTAGGCATCTATCCGGAAGAACCCAGTTCATTTTACCAGAAGGACATTTGCGCTAGAATGTTTAGCTGAATTCAAATCACCAAGTCATGGAAGCAACCCAAGTGCCCATCCACCACGAGTGGATTAACAAACTGTGGTTTATGTAGAATATTCAGCCCTGAGAAAAGATGGAGACTTCACATCTTTGGTATTTACCTGGATGGAGTTGAAACACATTCTTCTTAGTGAAGTATCTCAAGCATATAAAAGCAAGTATCCAATGTACTCAATTCTAATACGAAGCCAGTATATAAACAACGACATACCCAACATGACAGAAAAAAACAGAGGTATATTCTAACAAGGGGGAGTGGAAAGGTGGGGAGGGAAGGAGGGGGGAAGGGGGAGGGACGGTGAGTGATTGGCAGAGTCTCACCTAATGTACACAAGGTCAGGGTGTTCAGCACAGCTCCCTGGGTGAAGGGCTCAACTACAACTTGAACTTCACCTTAGAAATGAAAACAATGTAACCTAAACATTGGTACACTCATATGAATCTGAAATTTAAAAAAAAGTTTAAGAAAATTGTATTAACATTAAACAAAACAAACAAACAAAAAAAAGTTTTGCAAAGCCCTTGCTTGGTTTTTCTACTGGCGAAGGCAAATGACTGGTTCTAGTGACAAGCTTATTCTTTCCTTATGTAGGTTCTCATTTAACTGCGATTTGCAGAGCATAGCTCACAATTTTACTGCGGATAAAAATCAGAGTGCTACCGTGAAGAGACAATGTGAAAAAAGATGCATGCTGGGCTGACTTTGGGGACAGCTCTACGACACTAGAATCACAGCGCTCGGATCAAAAGTTTGCACTGTAATAAAATGAGTCATAGCACAGTACATGCATTGACGGGTAGGAAATGCGCAGAGTACATGTTATCTTCGGGGCATGGGCTATCAAGACGTGGCAGCCCTTCTCTAGGAGAAGAATCACGTTTCTTTTGCATTTCCAGGGCTTCTGAACTCCTGGCCCGGGAAATGACTTGAAATAGTGAACTCCTTACTGTTGTAAGATTGGCGTCCTCGGGGCACCTGACTTTTGTTGTTCACCTTACGTTTGGAGGAGTTCCCCAGATGTACCTGAGGGGGCTTTAGTTGTTAACATCTGGATTTTCTTCATCTGCTGGGCATCACTGCTTGTGTCTGCCCAGAGAATCTGTCTGAATCCCATCAAGTATGAATGTAAACTCCCACAAAGGGGAAAGTGTTGTCAAGAAACCCTAATAGGTGCAAGGAATCTACTTCCCCTTTGTGTTTCTACATCTATCTGAAAGCACATTGCCCTTTTAATCTTTCTTTCTTTCCTTCCTTCCTTCCTTCTCTCTCTCTCTTTCTCTCTCTCTCTCTCTCTCTTTCAACAGAATCTCACTATGTTGCCCTGGCTAGAGTGCCATGATGTCACAGTTCACAGCAACCTCAAACTCCTGGACTCTTGTGATCCTCCTGCCTCAGCCTCCAAGTAGCTGGGACTACAGGCACCTGCCACAAGGCCTGGCTAGTTTTTCTAGTTTTAGTACAGATGGGGGTCTCACTCCTGCTCAGGCTGGCCTTGAACTCCTGAGTTCAAGGGATCCTCCTGCCTCAGCCTCCCAGAGTGCTAGGATTACAGGTATGAGCCATCCCACCCAGCCTGCCATTTTATTTTATTTATTTTATTTTTATTTTTCGTAGAGACAGAGTCTCACTTTATGGCCCTCGGTTGAGTGCCGTGGCTTCACACAGCTCACAGCAACCTCCAACTCCTGGGCTTAAGCGATTCTCTTGCCTCAGCCTCCCGAGTAGCTGGGACTACAGGCGCCCGCCACAACGCCCGGCTATTTTTTGGTTGCAGTTTGGCCGGGGCCGGGTTTGAACCCGTCACCCTCGGTATATGGGGCCGGCGCCTTACCGACTGAGCCACAGGTGCCGCCCCAGGCTGCCATTTTATTAATTTTCATGGGAACTTTTCCTGTTAAGATAAATAAATATATAACTTAATATTCCCATTAGGAGGGGTATGTTCCCTGGAGATTTGCTCATTTGGAAGATAAGACTAAAAGAACAAATTATCTCTCACATTCTCATCTGATAGCAAAAAGGAGTTCTTGCTAGACCACTTGTTGGAATAGTCAAGTGTTTATCCACAAATAAATCCTTATACAACCACAAGAGAGACGATTATTAAAAGTTACTGAGGATGACCAGAAATGAGCACAAGGTAGGGAGTTGGTCTTTTCTGTTTCTGGGTAAGTCAGACAAAGTTGAAAGTAGCATTTGGATTTTCTTTTTTTCCTTTCTGTCTCTCTCTTTTTTTTCTTTTGATATGAGGACAATTAATGACAATTAAGGTTATGGGGGGAGGAAAAGCAGAAAGAGGGACGGAGGGAGGGGGGTTGGGCCTTGGTGTATGTCACACTTTAGGGGGGCAAGACATGATTGCAAGAGGGGCTTTACCTAACAATTGCAATCAGTGTAACCTGGCTTATTGTGCCCTCAATGAATCCCCAACAATAAAGAAAAAAAAAAAAAGACTTGGAGTGTCTGTTGGTCTGTTGTAATAGGTCTACAGTCATCTGAATGGAAAGCACACTCGATTTATTTCGGTAGACCTTGAAATTGAACAACCAATTTGGTCTGGCCATTAAGTCAGCTTCAATTTGGTCTGGGCATTAAGGCAGCTTCAATTTGGTTCAGGCGTTAAGACCAGCAGACCAGCTTCAACCAATTTGAATGATTTTTTTTTTTTTTTAACTTTCCAACCCCCTGTTTGACGTACTTTAAAAAAAGTTTTCATTTCCTGACCTACAGAGAGAATATAAAAAGCACATTGCAGCTTTTCCTCGGAAACAGAAAGATGAAACGCTGGATGGATGAAAACGTCAGTTTAAAAATATTGATGTCGAGTTGGATATAAGGGGGACCTTCTGCCCGGTACTTAGGTATTTCTTCCTTTCATTTCATTCTTAAATAAATCCAGAGGTGAGACTATAATAAACCTTTCCCCCCTGCAGTCACTCTGGGCCTGAAAGTGGTGTCATTTATTTAGACAAGAATTATTTTTGATAAGCGTGACAGATAAGAAAGCTATGTGCATAGTTCCATTTACTATTTATTAAGCCCCGAGAGTGTGTTCTGTCCTGGACTTAACACAAAGACAGGCACTGCCTGTCTTGATTTTATTCTGCAAATAAAAAAGATAGCATAAGAGACTGAGCGCTCTGATAATTCTTCAGTCTCTGGTAAGCATTGCATTTAGTATAATTAGCAACCATTGTCAATTATAGGGGGGTTTTTTTGGTGCCACAAATTCCAAGGTAAATGGGCTGGAGTACTATAGTTATTCAGAGTCCAGAGACTCAGAGATGGTGTGCCCGAAATACCAGGAAGGTTTGTTCTGGAATTGGGCATTTATGTTGGCCAAAATGTAAAAGGTAAATGAAAAAAAAAAATTATAAAAATAAACATGAAAATCATTTTTAAAAAATTTAAATCACACAAAAAGAGAGATTTAGAATTATAAAATTTCAAAGTCAATCGTTGCCGTGGAATCTTACTCGAACACCTGGTGATGTTTAGTGGGAGGGATTTTGGCAGATGGCTTCAGAGGCCACGGATGAACAGTTGCAAAGCAAACCTTGTTTATTCGTATAAATAGCTCTCTATTCACCAGAACCAACTTTTGAATGTTGAGGGGCTACTGCGGACCCCAGCACTACACAAGGATTTGCACCTTGGGGGATATTCCACTGTAGTACAGTGAGAATAATTTGATACCATGTCTGCTAATGACTTAAAAGGCAGAATGGGGGAGAACAGATGTGGTCAAGTTCAATTTCTGTTCTTAGGTATGTTTGTTTCACACCTGGCAAGTTACCGGTTTCCCTCTTTAAAGGAGCAAAGAATCTTAATCCTAGCCCTGTGAGCTGTCTCGGTTACGACCTGTCCAGGTAGGAGATGTTACAAAGGCTCTCTCTGCTTTCCTTCACATTTCCTGCTCTGAAATCCACAGACCGGGACAAGATGGGAGCTGCTAACATTATTATAGGAGGAAAACTAGCTGGGCGTGGTGGCAGGTGCCTGTAGCCTCAGCTCCTCCGTAGACTGAGGCAAGAGGGTCATTGCTTAAGCCTAAGAGTTTGAGGTTGCTTTGAGCTATGATGACACCACCGCACTCTAGTTAGGGAGAGTGACACTCTGTCTCAAAAGAAAAAAAAAGAAGTCCGCTGCAATTTCCACATAGTGTCAAAAATCACAGCTAAGGATCTTCTCTCCTTCTGGGCAGGATGACCAGCTCTAATCACCATCTGTATACGTATGCCTGGCGAGCTGTGGATGAGTTTTGATTTTCTGCGTTGAAAAACAAATGTAAGAAGTTTTTTGACACATGACTATTGTATGAAACTTAAATTCCAGTCTCCATCCCCTAAAGTTTTATTAGGACACAGCTACACCCATTACGTCCTGTGACTGAGTTCCTGCCTAAGTGGTGGGATAGAGTTGTTGCAACAGAAACTGCCATCTGGCCTGCAAAGTGTAAGATATTTCCTATCCAAGCTATTATGAGAACTTTGCGCTGGTTTTGTAGGACTGTCCTGTGGGAAGCCTGAAGTTGTTTGGGTAGGGTTTATTGGCACACACCCAAAGGAGAGAGTATTTCTAACAGGATGAAACCATGAAAACGGTTTATCCTCAGCCCCAAAATGAGGACTCGACCAGAGGGTGGATGTTCCCTGGATATCCAGGATTTGATAAGACAACAAAATAGGGTGTGAGATAGGCCCTTGATCCTTCCATGTGTTCCTATTTTTTGTTTGTTTGTTTTTCTAAGACAGAATCTCACTCTGTCACCCAGGGTAGAGTGTGGTCGCATCATCTTAGCTCGTAGCAATGTCAAAATTTCGGCTCATGGATGGCACCTGTAGCCCAGTGGTTAGGGCGCCAGCCACATATACCGAGGCTGGTGGGTTCAAAACTGGCCCTGGCCAACTAAAACAACAATGACAACTGCAACAACAACAAAGCCGGGCATTGCGGCAGGTGCCTATAGTCCCAGCTACTTGGGAGGCTAAGGCAAGAGAATCGCTTAAGCTCAAGAGTTGGAGGTTGCTGTGAGCTGTGATAGTACGGCACTCTACGGAGGGCAACATGGTGAGATTGTCTCCAAAAAAAAAAAAAAAAATTTATTTCAGCTCAAATGATCTTTCCTCAGCCTCCTGAGTTTCTGGGACTACAGGGCCCCACCAACACACTGGAAATTTTTTTCTATTTTAAGTAGAGATGGCGTCTTGCTTCTCTCAGGCTGGCATCCAACTAGTAAGCTCAGGCAATCCTCCTGCCTCTGCCTGCAGAGTGCCAGGATTACTGGCGTGAGGCACCACACCTGGGCCTTTCAAAAAGGGGAATCTGGGCATGTTGTGGGTAATACTTGGGCTACCATCTGCATCACAAGGGTATCTGGATGACGATATCCCAGTTACTAACCTGCATCTTTCCAATCATTACCTTTAATGTGACGCATTCTCTTTGCTGTTAAATCTTCAGAGCACCATTGTCTAACTAATCACTCACTAAAGATATGTTTGGATATGGGAAAGACAGAGGAAAAGAAAAATGATGAGAAAAAGCACCAAATGGGTTCTAAAGATGATTTTATTTTAGAGAAAACAATGAAATAGATGTTGCTTTCTTTTTCATTGCTTCACAGTTAAAACCAAATGTTGCCCAGGTTAGTATTTTGGGACATCGCATTGAATTCTCATTACTTCTTTCATTATAAGACTAGGTTATATGTAAAGGTTCTAACTTGTAATGCGATCACTTCATTGTTAGGGAAAACCATACTATCGGATAATAGGCAGCAAAACAACTTATCTAGCCCACTTTTATTTCCCTTCGCATTTTGAGAATTTCACCAAGCTAGCTGTAACCTCAGAGGTCAGCAGGTGCACCCTTACAGGCCAGCAGTCCACTTCTTAAGCTGTAAACAACTTTTCTAAATGATCATATCAATGTATACAGTTATGATTTAATAAAAAAAAAAGAAAAGAAAGTCGGAAATTGACTTTATTTTCCATGTTCATGGATCAAATCATTCCAGGTGTATTTTGAAAAAGAAGCAACTGGTAACAGCCCCAGATGCGAGTTACTTGTCTTCATTGTTTTGGTCCACCAGCTTTGCTAAAGCTTAGGAAGGCACTTTTTTTTTTTCTCCTTCTTGACATTTAATTCGATCCACCGATCTAGTGAAGACATCTAAAATCCATTTTCAATTCTAGAATGGTTTTGAAAGCCTTGCACCTGACAACCACAAAAAAAAAAAAAAAAAAAACCCTCATAATTAGTGATCTCATTCTGTTTTGGTTTTGTTTTTTTTTTTACGTTGTTTTGTGACACTCTTTCATCCTTCCTCTCCTGCCTGGGTGCTTTAGGGAAATCTTAATTCGATATATTTTCAGGAACCATATGTTCACTCTATACCATTAGGCAATGTTTGAGTTACACTCAAGATGCTTAGGAGACAAATGCTCCCTTGGCAAAGAGAAGGCTCTACGTGTAAACACGTTACACACACAGCCACAGAGGGCAAGGGTTCCTGACACTGAAGAAAACTGACAAGTTTTCCGAATACCAACAATTGTTCATTTCATTGCCCTGGACCCAGGAAAACATGGGATGGGGACGCACTTTGCTATGCTGTGTTTTATTTTGGTGCTCGTGTTTCACAACTGATCGTCTAACCTGTGAAAAACGGGATTGTGTGAAACCAGTTGAGTCATGTTAGGGTCTGTATGAGTGATGATAGCAGGTATTTGCAAAATTGGGCTAAGAAACCAGTGGGGATACCAATTTCCAGAAAGCCTGTTCTTAATCTGAGGATCTAAAGTCATTTTCTCATGTTTTCTGACTATGCTTTTAAGGGTTCTTTTTTTTTTTTTTTCCAATACATCTTCCATCCTGCACGTTTTTATATATGGCTAAGGTCTTGTGTATATTTAAATTCGTTTGCATTTTTACAATCCTTTGTTGCTCACGTAAAATGTAATTGCATAATAGAGAACACTGTCTCTGCGATTTTTCACTTTGGGGAATTTTTAAGATTTCCTTGTCATCACAGCTTAAACTTTTAAAATTGTTTAGATGCCCTGAAAGATAGCACAGCGTTATCTTTGTGTTATGGATTTCTTTGTGATATGATACGTATTGACCTGTCTCTTAATGTCAATTAGAATATGTTTATCAATTACCACATTCTAGGTTTTATCCTTTTTACTTACTTTTGTGTGTGTGTGTGTGTCTGCTTCCTTAATCAACTCTTGACAAAAATGTATCATCCAATCCTCCCTTTAAAGGTGTGGCTTTAAAACGTCTTTTAGTAATTCCGACATTTCACGTTTTTATACACATACACACATACACATATGTAGTTGATATACAGAGGGTGCCAAAACATGCACACTGCACACAGCAGCTTAAGAAAGGAAAATGTTAGTATCAAGTCACGTATGACTTCTGCCATTACAAGATGTGATTAAGCATGATTCCAATTCATCTTTTATTACAAGTGTATGTGAAGTATTATAATTTCATTACACACCCTTTTTTTTCTTTTGAGACAGAGTCTCACTATGTCACCCTCTGTAGAGTGTTGTGGCAGCACAGCTCACAGCAACCTCCAACTCTTGGGCTTAAGCGATTGTCTTGCCTTAGCCACCCAAGTAGCTGGGACTTCAAGTGCCCACCACAACGCCCAGCTATTTTTTTTGGTTAGTTTTTTTATTGTAGTTGTTCTTGTTTAGCAGGGCAGGGCCAGGGTCAAACACGCCAGCGCTGGTGTATGTGGCTGGCACTATAACCACTGAGCTATGGATGCCGAGCCTTAATACACACTCTTAAAGCCATGCAAAAAGAAATATATGATTGCAGGACATAAATAGTGAGGACAAAATACGCGGTAATTAAATTTGAGTATGGGGTGGGGAGAGGAAAGAAAGAGAGACAGAAAAAGACAGAGAGAGAGAGAGGTGTCACCAACCTGGTACCCATGATGAGACCAGAGTTTTCGTCCTAACTTTCCTATTAATTCTGTGACCTTTGGCAAGGTAGTTAAACCCTCTGAACCTTCGTATTTCATAGATGAAATGAATACTCAGATTAGAAATGATGTACTGTCCCATTTGTCTCCAATCTAGTATGATTCGTAGTTATCTGGCTCATACTCATGGGTTACTGACTGGAGAAGGATGTATTGGTTAAGACTTTGGTTGCAGGGCGGCACCTGTGGTTCATTGAGTAGGGCGCCGGCCCCATATACCGAGGGTGGCGGGTTCAAACCCAGCCCCAGACAAACTGCAACAAAAAAATAGCTGGGTGTTGTGGTGGGTGCCTGTAGTCCCAGCTACTTGGGAGGTTGAGGCAAGACAATCACTTAAGTCCAAGAATTTGGAGTTGCTGTGAGCTGTGATGCCATAGTACTCTACCAAGGGCGACATACTAAGACTCTCTCTCAAAAAGAAAAGAAAAAATAAAAATAAAAAAAAATAAAGTGGCTCCCAGAAAATTTGAAGTTATACCATGGGCGACCCCTAAGTTTATTTACATTCATTTGCTGGATTTCATTTCCTTTCTTTTTTTCTTTTCCTTCCCCAGGCGGAAGGGGAAGAGACTTGAATGAACCTAAAATTATATCTGAACAAGTCAAAAATTCCTGCCCATGTATTTTCAGGGTTATCTTTCTTATACATTGAAACATGGAACAGACTGAGGATGGCAAGTATCCACTTTGATATACTAAGTCACAATGCACACAAAATATGCCTAAACTTTATGTCAGATACAAGGAAATATAACGTCACTTTGCCATATCTACGCAAAGTGTTTGTTAAGAAGACTTTATGGAATTATATATATATAATATACATATTATATATATGTGTGTATATATATACACACACACACATATAAATCACTTAGCCTTTCTTATGCCTAGGGCTCTACAAAAGTTTTGAGACAGACTGTTCTGGTCCATTATTTCACTTCCAAGAAACACAGTCGACAGCATCCTTTAGGATTCATCCGCACAAGTTTCAACTCGCTCAGCTTATTAGTGTTGCTGGGAGGGCTTTGTTTGTTAACATCCCTGCAGATTTTATGTTTCTTGATTTTTGTGTTACCTCCAGACTTTCATAATGACATACGTATATGAAGCTCTGCCTACTTGATTATTTATAAAATTATTAGAGAGCTTTCTAAAGCAGTGAAAGAGTTTGGAGGTATTTTCTGTAACATATCCACATTCCTTTGAGAATTCCATGTGACACCTTGGATCTTGCAGATTGCTAAAATGACCAGCTCAATCAAACACAGGTCATAATCACCAACTTTGCAAAAATATCCATCTGCTCTCTGGCTCAGGGCTCCATCCTACCATTCTTGAGGGGCAGAGACAGACAGAGCCGACTAGTTTCCCCAAATGGATCAGCGGTTTGACTCGAGGAATTTAATGCCACAGCCGACCCTACTGGCAGGCAGCTGCATAGTGACAAACGCAGGGGACGTGTTAGGGACCTCTCCTGCCATGCAGGGATCACAGCGGCCACCAGGTAAACCAGGACTTGGCTGCCTCGGACCTGGGCATTCACATTTTAAAAAAATATGCTAGATAGCCGGGTGCTGTGGCGGGCGCCTGTAGTCCCAGCTACTCGGGAGGCTGAGGCAAGAGAATCGCTTAAGCCCAGGAGTTGGAGGTTGCTGTGAGCTATGTGATGCCACGGCACTCTACCGAGGGCCATAAAGTGAGACTCTGTCTCTAAAAAAAAAAAAAAAAAAAAAAATATGCTAGGGTACATGTGAAACTTACTAAATGTAGAATATAAATGTCTTAAGACAATAACTAAGAAAATGCCAGGAAGGCTATGTTAACCAGTGTGATGAAAATATTTCAAATTGTATATAAAACCAGTGCACGGTGCCCATGATTGCATTAATGTACGCAGCTATGATTTAATAAAAAAATATATAAATAAATAAATAAAATGCTATCTAGGTCAACTTGATGTCAGTCTGCCGTTGATAGTCGCCAAGTGACAGATTCTAGCTTTTGACCTAAATATATGTATGTGGGACAGGTAGCCTCAGAGTGAACTAAAAAAAAGAAAGAAAGAAAAAGAAAAGAAGATAGAAAGAGTGGAAAAAATATGTATAAATCATGCTGTGTTATATCCTGTGCTTTTTTCTTTTCAACTCTTACCCATTATTTATTCTACAACTCAGATGATTTTTTCCTCTAAAATATATATACGAGTGTGTGTGTGTGTGTGTGTATTTTTATTTTCAGCCATTCTTACTTAGCTATATTTCTTTTGCCCTGAAAAAGATCCCCAAATTGTTATATAGACCATTGCACATAATGGACTTGCCCTCCAATCAGAAATACAGAACTCCTTGGGAAGCATGTACTTTCACATGTAATATATATATAATACATTATTTATTAGGGTTCTGTGTTCATTTGTGTGTATACACACACACACATATAACGTAATGTAGTAAATTTAGGTATAAAACATGCACCAGAGGGTGGTGCCTATGGCTCAAAGGAGTAATGTGTGTATATATGTGTAATATATAGTACACGTATAATGCCCATGTATATATATTTTAGAATTCATGGCTAGAAAAATAAAAAGGACATTTGAATGTTGCCAGAATTTCATTTATTTTATTTTATTGTATTAACTCTTCTGGGAGTGGCAGAGCCCCAGCTTCTCATTTGAGGTAAAATCGCTCCTCCTTTAGAAAAAGAAACCAGCATGCCTTGTTGAGGGCCAGCCGTCACAGCCGAGGCCACCTGTGTCAGGCGTGGTTCCCTGATGGCGAGGCAGCAAGGTGGATCCTTGGAGCAGCAACTTCAGGATGTGGTGGAACAGACAAGGGTTGTTTTAGGGGAAATACCTCTGGGAAGAGAAACGGAATGATGAGACTTGCTCTCACCCCGGAGAAGCTGGGAGACCCGCTGGGGCTCAGGGTGAGTCTGACCTTTAAGAAAATGAAAGAGAATGGGCAGAGGGTGAGGAGGCACGGTTGTCCGTCTAATTGTCCTTCAGCCACAGCTGGCCATGCGGAGAGTGTCTCTGCATAAGGGACCTGCCTTGGTACCCGCCATCCTCAGTCACTGCAGAGATTACTCTCCAGGAAGGATGAGCACCTTGCAAATGGGGCGACTGATATTAGATTCCAGGGTGCAGCAGCTCAGACTCCTGACGAATCACATTCCCTGCCCTCGAGGGAAAAAGAAGCACACTTCTAATGCCACATTGTTCTGAGACGGAGGGGAGTTTCCAGACTGTGTCATGACAATGATTTTACTTCCAAGAAAAACAGTCACCAGCATCCTTTCTGATACTCTCTGGGTACAGGGATGAGAAACCCATGTGAAGTCATATTCCATTTCAGCCCCTTCCAGGGGAGTTTTGTGTAGTGCCCCAGGACAGTGTTTGCTGAGATGGGGAAATAAAGGTTTTGCACAGACATAGCCTTGAGATTCTGGGGTAGGAGCTCAGGCTGGCTGCTTGCAGGAAAACTTGGGCACTGGGATTCCTAAGCATGAATAAGTCTGCCAGTTTTTTCTTGGTATATGCCCCCTCCCTTTTTTCCTCCAAGGGGAGAAATTTCCATGCATCAGTTGGAAACATCACCACATTTATTTTCTATGATTGTATTACGGGAATTAAAACTCCTCGGGGACAACATATTTCAATTCTCATCGAAGGGGCCTGATTATCTTCTGGAGAGTCTGAAGCTACTTTGCCAACTTCCAGAGGGCTTGGCCATAGGATCCGCCTGAATGTCACAGTTCACTTAAAAGATCAGTTTCTGATCATAATGGTTCTTCTAGTAGGTTCAGCACATTTTTCCCCTTGAAATGTTTTGTGTTTAGCCTCGTTTTGCAGTTTAGATGATCTGCCCAAGATCGAGCAAACCAATTTCTCCTTCCTCTCTGTCGGTTGTAGATGTTAGCACTGAAATAAAAATATTGCCTCATATTCTGGAGAGCAGAACTCTGACATACGGGTGTATGTAGGTAGCAGAAGTTCTTTCTGAGAGCCGTGAAGGAAAAAGATCTTTTCTTTCAGGTTTCCTTTTTAGCTTTCTGTTAACCTTTGACTTTGCTCAATTTGCAGAAACATTGTCCTGATCTCTGCTTTCACGGTCCCACGATGATGTCCCTATTGGTGTGTCTGTCTGCAAATGCGTCCCTTTCAGAAAGGCATCAGTCAAATTAGATTGGGGACCACCCTAATGATTGCATCTCCTTACATCTGCTGTGATGTATGTGGCCCCAAATAAGGTCATATTCCGAGGAACTAGGAAGTGGGTCTGCAAGGGGTAAGTTTTGTGAGGACACAATAATTCTTCCAACTACACTTAGTTCATCACAGAAATGGAATGAAGGTTAGGAATACCAGCTCAGTATTTGTTTTTTTTTTTTTTTGAGACAGAGCCTCAAGTTGTCCCCCTGGGTAGAGTGCCCTGGTGTTACAGCTCACAGCCACTTTCAACTCCTGGGCTCAAGCGATTGTCCTGTTTCTGTCTCCCAAGTAGCTGGGACTACAGGCAACCACCACAATGCCCGGCTATTTTTTGGTTGCAGCCCTCATTGTTGTTTGGTAGATCTGGGCTGGATTTGAACCTGACACCTCAGGTGTATGTGGCTGGCACCTTAGCCACTTAAGCCTCAGGCACGGAGCCAAGAGGGAGACTTTAGTTATTTATTTACTTATTTTATTTATTTATTTATTTATTTTGCAGTTTTTGGCCAGGGACAGGTTTGAACCCTCCACCTCTGGTATATGGGGCCCGCGCCCTACTCCTTGAGCCACAGGTGCCGCCCCCAGCTCAGTATTTGAAGGAAGCATTTGTCTTCTCCTGCTGTGTTAAGCTGTCAGGTCACATGAGTCCTTCGGAAAAAGCCCTGTGCCTAATTTGGTGTCTACACGTGATGTGGAGTCTGTCTCGTCCAAGGGGCTTTGCTGAATTCCCAAGGTAATAAGATCTCCAGTGGCAGGCACACCACCCCTAGTCATTGCAATATCCACCTTGGCTATTACTCACCTTTTTTTTTTTTTAAAAAAAAAAACATAACCTGGTTAAATAAATGTCAAGTACATTTTTTTTCCAGGAGTTCCTCAGATGTGTTCTTAATGACTTACATCTGTCTGCTCACAGACAGCACGCAGAATCTTTGGGACTTGCAGAACGTTTTAAGTGTGTCATCCTTTTGGGCAGAATCTTTAGAACCTGGATAGAATCTGGTAGATCTAAGACCTCAGGCTTTTCTCTTAGTACCTATAGAATACACGTGTTACAGCCCATTTTTATCTCATAATGAATGATTCCTTCTGTATTTATAAGCACAAATCACTGATCAAAGAAGTGCTCAGTCATTAAATCAACCATGGTAATAATAAAAGTCAGCTCGGATGTGGTGAATGTTAACCCACATCTCAGAACTTACAATGTCTGATATTTAAGTTTGGAAACTCATCCTAGAAAAAATGCTGCAGACCTCACTGCTGAATATCCCTACAGTGACCTTGAAGGTATTCCCCTTAGGAACCTCTGTACTGATGCCACAACATAGTCCACCCTTCAAAGCAAATTTGTAGCTCTTTCTGGAGTGAGCATCACAGCTGTCATCATATGTCGTCTGACAATTTAGTCTCCAAGCTCATCTTAGAAAAAGTGCTTTGAAGGTTCGACGAAGGGCTGGCATTGGTGCAGAGCTTCCCAAGGGGAGTGCTCTGAAGGTGACTGTAGTGATAGTCAGCAGTGAGGGAGGTAGCACTTTTTCTAAGATGAGTTCATGAACCTAATTGTCAGACCCACCACCTGTTTCTTCTGTAAAAGTTGGAAGTGCTGTCTGATGGTCTCAAGATGAGGCTGTTTCAAAGAGGTTTACGCCTTTAAGGAAAGGTTGACATTTTATTTTTCTCCAGAAATTTACTCATTATTAGTCTTTTGTCATACTGAGAATAGCTTGTGAAGTGGTCTTAATGCTAAAGCACTTCATAGGACTTGAAGTGAGTCTACTTGCAGAATTCAGCCTGGTACAAGCCACTTTTGCACTGCATCAGCTGACCTCCTGGTGGGTATGACTATTATTATTATTATTATTTTGAGACAGATTCTTACTCTGTCACTCTGGGTAGAGTGCCCTGGCATCATAGCTCACAGTACTCTTAAATGCCTGGGCTCAAATGACCCTCCTGCTTCAGCCTCCCTAGAAGTTGGGACTACAGGTACCTGCCACTGCTCCTGGCTAATTTTTCTATTTTTAGTAAAGACGGGCCCTTGTTCTTGCTCTGCTGGTCTCAAACTCCTTAGCTCAAGCAATCCACCTGCCTCAGCCTCCCAGAGTTCTGATATTACAGGAACAAGCCACCCTGCCCGGTCTAAGATGATCTTAGAATAGGACCCAATCTAGGATTGTGTTAATGGAAATGCAGGACTTCGTGATTATTTAATCAAGGCTTTAAAGTATTAAGTGACAGAAAGAAAAAAAAAATCCAAGTGTACAGAAATATATAGAAGCGATATTTCATTGTCCTTGAAAACAGGTTCTGAACCACTGTTCTCTAGAGACCAACCATTTTCTTTTCCAACCTTCTGGAAACAGTCCAGGTTAGTGCAAGAGAACACACATTCATTCACACACACACAGACACACAAGTACACAAGTGCATGCCCGGTGCGTGTGCACACACAATCTTGCCCTTGCCCTCCTCGGATTCCGTGTGTGAATCACTGTTGTTTAACTAAGTTACATGAGCAGTCCTTGTAGGCTTCCTGTGTGAGTTTGTTTCTTCTGCCTGTGATGGTACAGACCAGTTCTGCAGCATCAACACCTTCGGCATAAATCTCTCAGTCATATGGAAGTGAGTCCCTGAGGAAGCTTTCCCCAAAGTGGGAGGGAAGAAGCTGTTTCAGGAGCAGAGCGGGTCATCCAGGTGCAGGGAATCAATGCCTGACTTCGAAAAGAAAAAAAACAGCCGAGAAGCACTCAGCTCAGAGTAGGGGGCTGCATTGAAAACACGGAGCTTTCTTCACCTCCGTTTCCAGAAGTTTTCTGTTGCACACGCTGGCTTTTTATACATTTTAGAGGCTGGCACGGGAGACTCGTTTTATTAATTTGCTACTCAAAATTCCATTCCTGCAAAAACTTCTGACTGCTAGCCTTTATAAAAGCATGCAACTTTCTTTGCGGAATTGTGTCAGGGCAGTTGTAAGGACGCTGGACATTCTTTGGGCCCCTCCAGGACAGGTGTGTGCAGGTGCCATTGGTAAACGCCTGTCAAGACCTCCAAGCCCAAAAGTCTGCAGAGAAGCCACAGAAAGGGGAAAAATTTCACACTTTTCTTGTCGAGCAAGTTGGCTTCTGTCTCCTGGAGCGGAAGGAGAAAGCACTTGGCCAGGAAAAGAACTGGGGGCATCTGTCTGTGCACTGTGCAATTGTTACCGAGTGTTTCTTGCTGTTCTGTCGTGCATCTTTATCTAAATACTGCTTTTTTTTATTTGTAGAGACAGAGTCTCACTTTACAGCCCTCGGTAGAGTGCCGTGGCCTCACACGGCTCACAGCAACCTCGAATTCCTGGGCTTAAGCGATTCTCTTGCCTCAGCCTCCCGAGTAGCTGGGACTACAGGCGCCCGCCACAACGCCCGGCTATTTTTTGGTTGCCCGGCTATTTTTTGGTTGCAGTTCAGCCGGGGCTGGGTTTGAACCCATCACCCTCCGTCTATGGGGCCAGCGCCTTACCGACTGAGCCACAGGTGCCGCCCATAAATACTGCTTTTTTTTTCTTTGTAACATACACATTTCTACCTGCGGCTGTAGGTGGATGTTCCAAAATTAAGAAACCGGGCCTGTGGCACTTACTTGGCGGTGTCTTTCTCCAGGACATCCTAGAAGGAGCTGAGGGTGTGGAATAGGTGGGTTGCTGATCCGCACACCTTGCCTGTCTTGGAAAGAAATTGGGCTTCACTCCCCAGAAAGCCGCTTTGAGGGAACCACTGCAGCAACGTTTGGGGACACTGTGACATGTGCGTCTGTCCTGATGCATGCAGACCCCGCCTCTTCTTGAGAAGTCCGAGTAAAAGAGAGCGGGGCAAATGTGCAAGGAAATAGAACAGGGTTTTCTCTGCACAAGAGCAAGAAAGGGCCGTTCCTGAAGACCCTGAGCGGGGATGAGAAAACCTTGGGCAATTACTGGCAGGGGAGCATCAGCTCCCCTCCTAAACAGAAACACGGGAAAACGACCTGGTGTTTGCTATACCTTGTCCACATGAAATGTGGACGCCAGGGTGATCTTCTGGAATAGATGGATACAGGAACAGGGCGCCGTCTGCCTGGCCGGAAAGCTCTCTGTGTTACCAAGAAGCGACAGGCTCCCCATGAAACTCCTTCTTACCTCCCCTGATTCTTCACATCCTGGAAATGATTCTAAAAATAACCCACAGAATTATATAACTCCCTTTGCTGTTTTTCTACTAGTTCCCTGCTTGCTGTTCTTGTGCGTGCACGCACGTGTGTGTGTGTGTGTGTGTGTTTTCTTTGAATGAATTTCCAGAGCGTTCACCATGAGCTGTTTCAATGGAAACTGTGTAAAAGATGTGTATCTCGGCAGACCCTGGTCCTTCATTGAATTCTAGACTATCGATGCCCCTGGGAGTCATGATTTAATTTCTGCCATCCTGGCAGTGCAATCAACACTGTGGGTTAAGTTGGAAAATGAGTGTTTCAGCATCTAGTGATCTAATGGTCAGATGCAAATGGTTTTACTGCACTTGTATAGACCAGATTCTTCATGAAAGTACAGAGAGAGACAGAAAGAGAGAGTGATCATATTTCTGATAATGCTATACACCCAGCTAGCATTAAAAAATAAAATAGAGAGCTTTGGAAAAGTCCAGGGCTGCAGATCTTTGGAGGGCCTGACAATCTTTAAATCTGATCTCTGGTTACAATTGGCATAAAATGTGGGAGGTGTTCTGGAGCGCTGTGTAGCCCGGAAGTCAACATTTCCCATCCGTCCTCTCTAATTACTGTTAAGTCATTTTGTTTCACAAAGGCTTCCTTTCTCTTTCTGTCTTAATGAAAGCAAAGTATTCAAAAGCATCTGGTTACAACAATGAAATCCCAAATTGTTCATTCTAATATATGCAAAAGTACATTGCATTGTGGACCTTAGTCATTAATAGAACCCAAATGAGTTGGTAAAACAACAGCTAGAAGCCTTGAGATCTCCCAACACGATAATTTACCTTTTCTAATTTTTAGTGACGGAGAGAATGTGAATAAATTGTGACTTTCTCTTAAACCCTACATGAAACGCTCTCATGAATATGTGATTCCAATTAGCAGATAAGATGCTCACACCTCTTAGCTTCTTTGGGAGGCTGAGGCAGGAGGATTGCTCAAGGCCAGGAGATTGAGACTAGCCTGGACAACATAGCAAGACCCCATTTCTATTAAACAACTAAATAGACTTCAGTTATACAAAGCTGATTTATAATGGCAGGCTTGCTGAGTTTCATTTATTATTAAAATTAAATAATCGAATCTATTTAGTCAGTGAGACACAAGCATGAAAGGAAATAAAGACAAGTTCCGTGTTTGGTTGAAATCTGTCTTTTCTAGTGGGTAAGAGTTACAATGTCCCCAAATATACCTTATTGAGTGTTTTTTTTTTTTAATTACCAAATGTACTTCAGTGTTTGTTTGTAATGTAATTTATATAGAGAGTAGGGCTCTGCTGTCATGCATAAGATATAAATTCCTTTCTTTCTCCTTCTTAAGGAAACCATGATATCAAATGAATTAATTTGAGGCATTTATACATCATTCATGAGGTGTTCAGTTCAAGAGGTTAGATGAAAGTAGACGTGTACTAATTGTGAAGAAACACAATCTTTCAGAGGTATCCTCGTGAAGAGCATATATTCCAAAGTGATGTTACTGTTAAAAAGTACTCAATATCGGGCGGCACCTGTGGCTTAAGGAGTAGGGCACCAGCCCCATATACTGGAGGTGGCAGGTTCAAACCCGTCCCCCCAGCAAAAAAAAAAAAAAATGCAACAACAAAAACAAAAACACCTACTAAATATCAAGGGGAAAGTTGGCCGCAGAGAAGGAAGTGAGGGAATCTGCAAAACAATTCAATCTTTGTTCAATTCTTCCTACAGATGTAGGAATTCACATTTTTTTCTATTAAAATATTTTCATTTTATTAATTGGAATGGTTCTTAGGTTAAGGTAGCTATCAGGCCAGTTCTGTCCTGAACTTCATGCTTCAGTATTTTGTTACTGATTAAACTAGAGCATCTTAAAGCCCAACCTTAAATCTCAGAACCACAGAAAACTGTTTGAAGAGTCATATTTATTTTTCTCTTTTTCTTTTACTCTTTGAAGTCTATGACCATGCTTGTTACAAATAATGTCCTTGCTTTTTTACTGAATGGCTGATTAGAGAAATTATTTCTATCTCAATGTCTTTGACTAAGTGTATCCAGTGGTTCTCCTGAAATATAAATAATGTTTTTCTACAGAAAAAATAAAATTACTTAATCACTGGGATGCTACCGGAATGATTTTGTCAGGTAAATATTGCCTTGGGTTTCTTTCTTTTGCACTCAGCTTACAAAATACAAAACTGAGGCTAACTTCAACGTCTATTTCCACTCTTGGCACCCACAAGGGCTGCGTCTCAGCAATAATCGTAATAAGCCTATGAAAACGGGTCGCCTATGATGTATAAAAACACCTTGTGTAGCACGTACATCTAATGTTTACAAGAAAAAGTTATTTCTGCTTTGCAAATTATAAAAGCGAGCATCAGTCCGGACGGAACATTGCCCAGCAAGCGCCAGGCTGTAGGACTCCATAACCCTGTCAGGGTTTCATCTCCTTCAACATGAGGACATCAGGCGACCCAGGTGCTTGGGGTGAGAGGTTGGAGACATGGCAATGGCCTCCACATGGTTCTCCTGAAATAATTCTAGACAGAATCATTCAACGTGTCTGCCACGAGGGTGGAGTCAGGTATTGCACAGTCTTCCACGTTCCTGTAACTACTCAGATGAATACTCGGACAAAAATGTCTATTCCATCTCACGGGCAATTTATGTGAGCGAACCCAGGTGACTTGGCTGCCTGACCCAATGGTTTCTTTAATCAAGCAATTTCACTCTGACGACTAGGGAACTATGCTTCTGAGCCAGGCACATAATCATTTTGCTTGCAATTCTCATACCATGCAGGAACTGAGATGCCTTATCAATGGAGCATAAAAGAATAGATTTGCAGCTTGCTCTGCCATGGATCAAACAATCAATCAAATGAGTCCTCAACATAATCCCACAGAATGATTTTTTTCTGTTTATTGTACTTTGTATGTTCTCGTTCAGGTAAGCCTCATCATTGGAGAAGATACTTACAAAATTTAATGTTTGTTTACAGAGTACAATTAAAGCTTCCTTAACGTTTGTGTTTTGTTCTATTTTGTTTTGTTTTGTTTTGTTGCTGTCAAGGCTTGGAAACGTTTCTATTGTTGTTTCCAAGCATTTGGTGGAGAACTTTTGATGGTTACATCACAAAACTCTGGGGTAAAATGATAATCAGTATTTAGTGATCCTCATAAATTAATTGGGTCTTCTTCTATATACAGCTAATGAGCTGTTCCACAGTTCACAGTGGCCTCTTGCTTGTAAGAATTAATAATGTACTGTAGTCCCAGCTACTCAGGAGGCTGAGGCAAGAGAATCGCCTAAGCCCAGGAGTTGGAGGTTGCTGTGAGCTGTGTGATGCCACGGCACTCTACCCAGGGCGATAAAGTGACACTCCGTCGCTACAAAAAAAAAAAAAAAAAAGAATTAATAATATATTTTATGCAACTGCTTTGCTCTTATTTTTCTTTAATTGTATGGCACCTGCTATTTCCCTTATTTTCTTGGGTTTAATATTTCGAGAAGGTTTTTAAAAATCAGCAGCCCACAATCCCATTACTAAGTACCTACCTCCAAGAACGAAAATCATTTGACCACAAAGACATTTGCACAAGAATGTTTATTGCAGCTCAAATCATAATTGCCATGCTGTGGAAGCGACCCAAATGCCCATCAACCCATGAATTGTCAACCAATTTTGGGATATGTATGCCGTGAAATACTATTCAGCCATAAAAAGATGGAAACTTTACACCTTTAATGTTTACCTGGATGGAGTTGAAATGCATTCTTCTTAGTAAAGTATCATAAGAATGGAAATATAAATGCCCATTGTACTCAATACTAACATGAAACCAATATATAAACCATTACATACTCATATGAAAAACAAAACACAAACAGTGTAGGACAAAGGCCAGGGAGGAGGATGGGGGGGCAGGGGAGGACGGTTGGCAGAAGACTGGAGGGAGGCCATGAGGTGAGATCTCAAGTAATGTGCACATTGTGAGGCTGTGTAATGCGCCCCTGGGTGAGAGGTTCTTTTACAACTGGAACTTTACCTTGGAAGTGAGATCAATGTAATCTAAAAATTTATACCATCATATTGATTTGCAATTAAAAAAATATGAGTCTGTGAAGCTAGTGAATGATGCCCCATGATCCTATCAATGTACACAGCTATGATTTAATTAAAAAAATAAATAAAAATAAAAATAAAAAAATATGAAAAATAACAATAAATAAAAAGCAACAGATTTTCTTTCTCATCTTCCCATTATGATTTCTTCCCTTATAACTTTAACTATAATTTTTTTCCCCTTTATGTAAATCCTGCTTCTGTGTCTGTGTGGGTAATGGTTCACGAATCTGCGTGTGTACGTTTCTGAGAAAGGTAGTAATTGAGAATAGAGATGAGGTTGTCAATCTGCATAATAGAACCATGTGCAAACTTGGCTTGGAGAGAGGACATGTATCCTGGTTTATAGACTATTAAAGAAGGTACACGTAGTTGTCCATAAGCCTTTGGAGCAGCGGTTCTCAACCTGTGGGTCACGACCCCTTTGTAACAATGAAAATACATGGCTGCATTAGGAAGGTTGAGAACCACAGATTTGGAGTTATGTGTGGTGTGATCAGGCTTGGAATGGGGGCCAAGGCGTGTCTAAATGGGTCCTATAGATAATTTGTTTGAGGGAATGGAAGCTGCTCAATTATCTGTAGTCACCATTCGTTTGGAAGGAATCCATCAGCGCCTTGTGCACATTTGGTGGTAAAACTCAATGAAAAGCGAACAGGTGGGGGACGTAAGTTGGGACGGGTAGATTTACACCTGACAGGTACACTGCAAACTACCTGGGTAAAGGCACTCTCCTAACTTTGACCTCAACTGTATAAAAGCAATGCATGAAACCAAAACATTTGTACCCCATAATATTCTGATTTTTTTTTTTTTTTGCAGTTTTTTTGTCAGGGCTGGGTTTGAACCCGCCACGTCGTATGTGTGGGGCTGGCGCCCTACTCCTTGAACCACAGGCACCACCCAACATTCTGCAATATTAAACAGACCCCGTGTGCTTTTCCATGTTGTTGGCCCGTGTAGAGCCCGCAGGTTCCTGTTGAACCACGTGGTCTCTCAGCGGATGGGACCTTTCTCATAGATTCTTCACCCTTGTACAGCGATATGGTTATTTGACCATCCTGCTGATTATCTGACCGTATAAACTTCATTCTTCAAAGAGTATAAACGGGAAGAACAAATAGCTGCCGCCGTCATAGGAAATACGTGTCAAGAAGTGAATGAGATTGAGACCAAGATGAAGAAAACCTTCACCGACGTGAAAAGAAAAGTAGTATCTTTAGCTTTTTAGGGTTCAGCCGACTGACGGCGTACGGCATTCCCAAGAGAAAAGAACAAAAATGAACAGCAAGGATGGAATGCTGGAAGAATGTCATCCGTGTTGTTTTCTCTCTCTCTCTTTTTTTTTTTTTTTTGCGACAAAGTCTCACTCTGTTGTAGCCTCACAGCTCACAGCAACCTCAAACTCCTGGGCTCAATTAAGCCTCTTGCCTCAGCCTCCCGAGTAGCTGGGATTACACCTGTCACACCTGTGGCACCTGCCACAACTTCCGGCCATCTTTTCTATTTTTAGTTGAGGCAGGGCCTCACCGTTGCTCAGGCTGGTCTTGAACTCCTGAGCTCAAGCGACTTCCTGCCTCAGCCTCCCGAGTAGCTGGGACTGCAGGCACCTGCCATAAAGCCCAGCTACTTTTTCTACTTTTAACAGAGGCAATGCCTCACCATTGCTCAGGCTGGTCTTGAACTCCTGAGCTCCAGCAATCCTCCCACCTCAGCCTCCCAGAGTGCTGGGCTTACATGTATCAGGCACCAGACTGCTGATTTCTCTGAAAGAAATATTCTAATATTCATTTTTGTCTTACGGAACTCAAGTTCTCCTTTTAGCATATAAATGCTCATGCAGTCATCTCATATCCAGCTCCAGTATTAACTTTTAGGAACATGTTCCATAAGACAGCAACGGCTACCCACGGACTACACTCATCTGCTAGTCAATGCCGAGGGTTTAAATAGAAGGATATTGATTGTGCCATAACCACCCCTCCCCCCCAGAAAACAATATCCAGGTTAAGAATGCAACTTGAACAATTTTCTCTGTTGGCACATTTTCACGAGTTCTTAAAAACAGCATCGTTTTCTTATTTTTTCCCCTGCTCCTATTTATTTTCTTTGCGGGAGACAGGATGATCTGAGTTGTCTTTAATTCTTTGTCACAACAACATTTGCTTCCTTTGCAGTTTGTCAGCATGAAGTATTATCAAGGGGAAAAACGAGAACTCCTTTCTGGGGTATTGACAGAAGCAGAGAGGTACGATTTCCCCTTTATTATGTTTGCCATGTTATGAAACTTGATTTTGGTGGGATCCATTTCATTCCCGAATCGTCAAAGATTTTCACTTGAAGACAGCTCCGTCTTCCCTCCTCCCTCGCGTGAGTATCGTTTATTCTTGTTAAATGATTTCAACATTTGCTTTTCGACAAACGTGGCCTAAAACAGCTTCCCTTTCCAATCCGGACATCTTTCCACTCTTCAGGTAGAGACACCCCTTCTACTGGGAGGGAAACTGGGTCTGCTCTAGTCTAGGGGCTTTTAAATTATATTTCTCTGTCTATTTATCCATGTGAGATCAGACACGTTAAGTTACAAACTTATCCTAGGAAAGGTGCTGTAGACCTAACTGCTGAATATCACTGTGGTCCCCTTGGAGGTGCTCCTGCACCGACGCCAGAGCCTAGTACAGCCTTCAGAGCAATTTTGGAACTCTTTCTGGAATGCTTTGAAGGGTGGACTCGGCTCTGGTGTCCAAGCTCAGCTGCCCAAGGGGAGTGTGCTGTGATGGTTACTGTACTGATATTCAGCAATGAGGGATGTAGCACGTTTTCTAGGATAAGTTTTTATTTTTATTTTATTTTTATTTATTTATTTTTTTTGTAGAGACAGAGTCTTACTTTATTGCCCTCGGCAGAGTGCTGTGGCTTCATACGGCTCACAGCAACCTCCTGGCCCAACTCCTGGGCTGAAGCAATTCTCTTGCCTCAGCCTCCCGAGTAGCTGGGACTACATGCGCCCGCCACCATGCCCAGCTATTTTTTGGTTGCAGTTTGACCAGGACCGGGTTGGAAACTGCCACCCTTTGGTATATGGGGCCAGCGCCCTACTCACTGAGCCACAGGCACCACCCAAGTTTTTATTTATTTATTTATTTTTGCAGTTTTTGGCCGGGGCTGGGTTTGAACCTGCCACCTCTGGCATACGGGATCTGTGCCCTACTCCTTTGAGCCACAGGTGCCGCCCTCTAGGCTAAGTTTTCAAACTTAATTGCGAGACCTCACGCCTTGAAGATGCAATACCACATTTGCTTTTGTGAGGCCAGTACATTTTCTGCTGTGAATCTGAGTTTCTGCACACTCAGCCTTTGCTCAAGAAAGAGCATCTTCACTGGTGCCAGAGTCCGTGGCTACTGAAATATCCCAGGACATATGACTGCTCCTTCCATGGGCTTGAGAACCTCAGAATGACATTGCACAGATGCAGACAGGGTGTATTCTGTCCCGCCATGGTATGCCAGCCAGTTTCTGTGTTATAACAGATATGTCTAGGAAATACTGAAAATCTTAGATGGGAACAGCAACTCAGAAACAATTCACATACCCTACCTAAGTGTGAATGTGTGTGTTCCTGTGCTCCTCCAAGCCAGCAACCACAAATACTCAACTAATATTCTTCTCTCAAAGCTCAACTTTCTGACTCTCTGACTCAAAATTTGACACAAGTGTTAGGAGTGGTAAAACTGAGGAAAAAAATTGCCAGCTTGTAAAAATCCTTCAACTATTATCCATGTATTATCTTTGTAGTTTTTCTTTAAGGAAGCATAAAAAGAGGAAAAGACTGTAAACTATACAAGGGGATGATAATTTCATAAAAAAGGAAAATACCAAAAGTAGATAAAATTATAATCAAATCTTTTGGTGCTTAGATGGGAAAATAAAATGTGTAAATCATTCAAAAGTTTATTTAAACAAAGTTAGCTCTCTTTGGAGACCATCCATATTTAATTTTTATGCTTTATAAAATATAACCACATTTCAGGCAGTTGTACCAAACTGGATTAAAACATTTTTTTTTTCATGAGGCCATTCAAGTTCACTTGGCTTGTTTATTTTACATCATAGGCCCCTAGACACCTAGGTTTTGGGACTGAGATGGCAGGGAACTTTGGAGAAAAAAAAAAATTCTGGATATAGTCAAAAATTACGGAAAATTTTTATGACTTAAGGCTGCTCTAATAATTTGAAATGTACTGAGACTTTACAATACCTCGATTTACCAATATGAAAATATGAAAGGATTTACAACTCAGAAGGTCCTTTCAGAGCTAAATGCACCCAATACATGTAAGCTGAAACTAAGAATTTCTAATAAATATAAAGCAGTGTCTAAATGTCTAATTATGGCAGAAACTGACTTGGTATTCACAAATTCCTCTTCCTCTTCCTGGTGGCAGGGAGGGGAAAGCCAGACTGAAAAAAAAAAATACACAGTGGAGTTCGTGCCCTCACAGGCCAGCAGCCTCAAGAGTCATCTCAAAGCCCATTAGAAAGACAGAATCTCTGGACTGCGCCTGTGGCTCAAAGGAGTAGGGCCCATATGCTGGAGGTAGGCAGGTTCAAATCCAGCCCTGGCCAAAAATTGCAAAAAAAAAAAAAAGAAAGAACAGTGGAATCTCTCTGATGACTAATGTTGAGCATTTTTTTTTCCCAGACTATCTAGCCCCAGTCAGAATGGCTTTTCTTGAAAAGACATAGTAAGAATAAGAATGATAATAATAATAACAACAGAGGCGGGCAAAGATGCCGAGAAAAAGAAACGCCGGTGCCTTGTTGGTGCGGAGGTAAATTTGTACAACCTCGATGGAAAACAGTGTGGAGATTTCTCAAAAATCTCATAACAGAACTTTCCTTGGATTCAGCAATCGCTCCACTGGACGTCTACTGAAAGGGAACGAAATCAGTATATAAAAGGGATGGCCCCTGTGCTCATCACATTTTCCCTGCAGCACCGTTAATAACAGCAAACATAGGGAATGAGGCGAACTGTCCATCAGTGGGTGAACGTATAAAGATATATTATAAAGTCGACATGAGGTCAAACGTTGAAGTTCTAGAATTCACCCCAGGAAACGTGTGACAGACCTCACTGTTGAATAACACTCTGGTGACCTTCGAGGTCTCCCCTTGAGAAATTAGGCAGTGACTCCAGCACCCTGTCCACCCTTTAAAGCAATTTTGGAACTCTTTTCCTGGAATGGCCATTAGAGCTGTGGTCATCTAAGGTCTGACATTGATGTTTTTGAGCTGACTCTAGAAAAAGTGCCGTGTGTCTTAATGATGAAGCTCCCTGGGGTTACCACATGGCCAAAGGGAGTGTTTCGAAGGTGACTGGAGGTCATTGTGTGAACTGAAATAAGCCAGATGCAGAAAGACACCTAGTCCATGTTCTCCCCGTACATGGGAGCTAAAAAAAGAAAAGTTGAGCTGGCTCAGCACCTATTGCTCAGCAGCTAGGGTGCCAGTCACATACACCAGAGCTGGCAGGTTCGAACCCAGCCCGGGCCTGCCAAACAACAGTGACAACTGAATGCAAAAAATGGCCAGGCTTTGTGGGGAATGTCCACAGCTACTCAGGAGGCTGAGGCAAGAGAATTGCTTAAGCCCAAGAGTTTGAGGTTGCTGTGAGCTATGACACCACGGTACTCTACTGAGGGCTACACAGTGAGACTGTCTCAAAAAAAAAAATAAAATTGAAGCAATAGGGAGGAGAGAAATAAATAGCAGAGACGGAGGAGGGTGATGGGGAGCAGGTGGAGGATGAAGAGAAGTGTGTTATAGGGAACCAACACCCAGGAAGACAGAAGGAATAAACCTGTTTTCCAGCAGATCAGGGTGACTACAAGTAGCACAAACATATTGTCCTCAGAATTGTAACCTGGCTTGGTCACTTTGCATCACATACCTGAAACTCATTTTCTCATGTACCCCCCTACATATGCAAACATTTAAAAATGCAGAATCTCCATCTCATCGTAGACCTGGTGAATCAGAGCCTGTAATGTGAGAAGGCCATGCCGGGAATTGCATGAACATTAAAATGCAGGAAGGCTTGCTGTAGAAAAAAGCCTCGCAGAGTCACTGCAGCAGTGTGATACTACAGTGCATCTGCGCACACGTTAAACAGTGTCCCTTTACTAAAGTTTCTTCTGCCTTTAGCTTAGCCTCTTAATATGGTATTATCATCTTCACTTACTTTGCCTAATTACACATTTGTTTCTTTGCAATTTAGAAATGATGGAGAAAAAATAGCAAATAACAGCAGAGCCCTCCACTAAGGTCACGGCAAGGTCATCCATAAGTCGTCAAACCCTACACATCAGTTCAGGGAGGAAGCCTTTTAACCTTTGTCAGATGTTTATTCTAAGGGGAAGGTAGGAGGGAATACGCTTGAACCCAACAGTCTTCCACACATTTTGGTCTTGGGACCACTTCACTATTTTAAAAATGTTTGAGGATGCCAAAAACTATTTATTATTATAATGTGGGTTATGTTTAATAAATGAAAACTTAGAAACACTCAGCGTATTGATTATTATATTAAATTTCTGTGATAAAATAAACCCTTGCCTGTTCATATAAAAATCATGCATTTGTTAAAAATAGTTAATATTATTTAAAAAAATCATAAGTAGGCTGCCATGCCTTTTTAGCCAAGCTAATCTCATCAGTGGGGCTTGATAAAAGACAGCTGTGTTATCTTATCTGCTTCTGGGTTCAATCTGTTGTAATATCCCCTGTCGTGAGGACTCTGGAAAACTTTACTGTAAATTCACTGGGGAATGGAGTGGGGGAAGTGTCCGAGGCTGCTATGTAAAGGGTTTTGACCCTAAGGATTCTTTTTTTTTTTTTTTCTTTTGGTGAGACAGTCTCACTATGTCACCCTCGGTACAATGCCTGGTCACAGCTCACAGCAACCTCAGACTCTTGGGCTTCAGTGATTCTCTTGCCTCAGCCTCCCAGGTAGCTGGGACTACAGGTACCTGCCACAATGCATGGCTATTTTTTTGTTGTTGTTGCAGTCGTTTTGCTGACCCCGGCCGGGTTTGGACCCGCCATCCTGGGTGTATATGCCTGCACTGAGCTTTTTCTATATTTTTTTGAGACGGAGTCTCACTTTGTTGCCCTCATTTGAGTGCTGTGGCGTCACAGCTCACAGCAACCCCAAACTCTTGTTTAGCTGGCCTGGGCTGGATTTGAACCCACTGCCCTTGCTGTATGTGGCTGGTGCTACAGGCGCCAAGCCAACCCTGAGGCTTCTTGCCGTCAGATACTCAGGGTTTCCCGAACCACAGCATGGAGACTGCTGTTCAAATGGGTCCGATGCTGGCATTTGTGTGCAGAGTAGCACAAACCGTAATCAACTCAATCATTTTCAAGAATGAATGCAAAAGGATAATTCTCCCAAAATATTAATTTCAAGATGGCAGCAGGAAAGAGTTGAATGGAGCCATGGGTGGGGAGCCCTCCTAAGTGTGGGCTGCACGCTGCTGAAGCTGGACCTAAAAGAGACAGAAATCAATCATATTTTCCTCATCATGTTGGGGGCGGGCCACCCTGGATTTGTTGGTAGACATTCTTCACTTTATTACGTCCTAGGCTCCAAACCCATCCAGTGAAGAGTTGGTACTCCCCTGTGGTGAGCGTGGAATCAAAGATGCTGCCAGGTTTTTTATTCTTTCTCATTCAATGTGCCCTCCCCAGTCCCACAGAGGGGGTGTCTGTACCTCTCTCACTGTTTCTAGCAATACGCAGCTGTTGCTTTGTATCTGGCGGTGGTTTGGGGGTCAGAGAGAACAGGTTCTGTTTTCCTAGTCCAGCCTAAGTCTGAGTTCCGGGGTATTGGGAATGAGGCTTTTTTCCTTCCACGACAGCCAAACTCTGGGAGGAATCTGTGGTTGGTGCTGGGGAGAGGAAATTCATGCCCATTCCCTGAAGGTCATGGAGGAAGGCTTGGTTTTGATACAGGATCTGGGAGCCAGGTGAATTTTCTGTTTGTCTTTTCAGATTAGAGTGTTTCGCTGTAAAGAGTCTTTGCCTGGCCCCTGGGGTTGACACCATTTGCCTCTTGTCAAATGCTTAAGCCTTTGCCTGCTTGACAGAAGGATTCAGGGAGGCTAGTGGGACTTTGTCCCTTTTCTTAACAGGTGTTGGCCGTCACCTTCACATGTGCACTGTTTAAATGGGACCTTTCTCATCTCCTGCTCCACTGCTAAGCTTTCTCCTGAGGACAGGAGGCCAGTCCAGAGACTGTAAGTGCAACCTGCCTATTGGTGTCTGGGGTCCTAAGGAGATATTAAAAATTCCTTTAAACTTTGATTCACAAAGATATAAAGTAAATGTGTGCCCAATATTTTACTTAACTCATTAACGAATGAGGGAATTGGTGAGATAGACAATTGTTTGCATATTTATAGTTCAACGTAGAAAGCTAAAAAGCGGCTCCAAATGGCTGCACCACTGAGCAGCTGTTGTGTTCCTTTCCTGCGGCCCGGTCCAGACAAGTGGACACATGTGAAAAACAGGACACTGCTCAAAGTGACATGGTGAGACTCGGCCGCTTTCCACCAGACACAATTTGCAGTGTTTTGGACAGAAACCACTTTGCACAGCTGTTGATTTCCTCTGTAACTTAGAGGGTTGTGAAATAGCATGGCTCGGGCCCATAAAACATGACCCAGATGGGTGAGGAAATTAGAGTGTCCGGCACATGACAGAGTCCTCCAGAAATTTCCCTGGGAAGGAGCTTGCAGCTAGTTGAGGCTGGCACGCTAGCCCCCCGTTGACCTTAAAAATCGGTTAAACCTTCCGCTGATTTTCTTTTATGGGCTGTTGCTGGGAAGCCCGGTTCTGCCTCTTCAGGCCACGTCTTTCCTTTCTCCTTGGAAGGTCTTGTCCTCTCTGGAGGGCTCCAGACATTCTTAGAATTCTGTAGGTGCACCGACTCTGTCTTGTAAAGGTGGGAGTGACGCCCTTTGTACCCGTCTATGACCCAATAGGGAAGGCAGCTGTTTAGCATTTTGGTGCTAAATCTGGCTCCACACACCTGCTTTGTTATGGGGGTTTGGTGGGGATGGAAGTAGAGGGCTGAGGTGACAGAGGGCCGACACAGGGCAGAGAGAAAGCAGGAGCATGAAAAATCCCACAAGGACACAAAATCAGGCAGGCATTGTGACGAAACCCTGCGCGGGAGGGAGCCCAGTAACATCGCTTCAATCGGAACTCCCTAATTACACGAACCTCCCTCTGTTTGCTAAAACTCATAGTTATTATTTTTGAGACAGAGTTTCACTAGGTCACTCTCGGTAGAGTGCTATGGCGTCACAGCTCACAGCAACCTCAACCTCTTGGGCTTAAGCAATTGTCTTGCCTCAGCCTCCCAAGTAGCTGGGATTACAGGCACCCGCCACAACACCCGGCTATTTTTTTTTGTTGTTGCAGTTATCATTGTTGCTTGGCAGGCCCGGACTGAGTTCAAACCCACCAGCTCTGATGTAGGTGGCTGACGCCCTAAGCACTGAGCTACAGGCGCTGAGCCTAGAACTTATTATTATTATTAACGTCTTTAGGCAGAACTTTTTTTTTTTTTCTCCTTAGTGAATGCGAAGTGGGGGTCATGCATTCATTACACTTAAATCTTTGCAGTGTAACATTTCAGGACAAAACTAATATAACTATTTGCATTGTCAGAAATAAAAATAACAAATAGAAAGATAAATACACGAAGTGATGTCGAAGGGTGAGAATGCCTACATTTGAATGATGCTGGCCAGTTTTCCAGTGTATCTGAGTCAGGTGAGGAAACGCACCCACCTGTGTAAATCTGCACACCATCCATGTAGCTTTTATTTTTCTCTACTGTGAAACGGTTGTACTTTGGTTTATTAACTATAACTAACTACCTTTCATACTGGTTTTATACATATAAATCACCTCGAATTCATTTTTATTTTCTTGCAAGGGGGCAGGTTAACAGGATCAAGAACAGTGTTATTCTTTGTTATAGTTACAGAAAAAAAAAAAAAAGAAAGAATTGGACTCCACATCCTTATTAAACCCCTTCAAGGTTGCACCTTTGTGAGCGGCAAACAAGGTAATGGAACTTTAGATTCTTCCTCGTCCTCCCACTCTTTAAGATGACAGATCCTTGCACTTCTTATTAAACAAAACATTTTACAGTGGATCTGGGCCACTTGTGGAAGGAAATGTCACAGCCATATAAGTTTGTTTCTTCTCTTCAATTCGAGATAAAACACGCTTCTGTTGAGAAAAGAAAAATGAAGTGGCTACTTCCAGCAAAAAACTTTTATGTTTCACTGGAATTATGTGGATAATTATTTCCTGTTTGTGCCCGTACAGTGTACGTGCACAAGGGGCTTAATCTCCAGTTTTTTGGATGGTCCCCTCCCTGGGGGCCTCCATCCCAGTCCATGAACTTTATTCCCACTCCTACTTGGCTCAAGCTCTTCATGAACGTTGTGTTGAATGAATGATAGGAACGGAAGTGGTTTTATTTTCACATGATTGTTGGTTAAAGTTACTCCTTGAATTTCCTTCATCGTTGGCATTACCAGGCCTGTGGAGACAGGTAGACAAAGAGGAAAAGCAAAGGATGATATGACGGGAGAACGGAGATACGGATATTCCAGACTCCCATTTTATGATGTGCAGAGAACATGGCCGTTACCACCAGATCTCTGCCTGGAACTCAGAATAAGGTTTTCTTGTCTCTCTCTCTCTGACTTAGCTTCACATTGTAACTTTTCTTTTTTTTTTTTTGTATGAAAAGCATTAGCAAGTGTATTTTGTATTATCAGGAGGGCATAAGAAGTCAGGGAAAGTCCAGTTTGCACCTGTCTCCCACATTGGTGCGTACGTTTGGTGGGCACAGTTCATCCTGACAATTACAAGGAGGATCCGTGGTTTTGAACACGCCCCCCAGCCTGAGTTCCAGCCCTGACTGGGCTGCTCCTAGGCGATGTCATCCTGGTACGTCACTTCGCTCTCCTGGGTTCAGTTTTGTTTTATATCTAACACAATAACAGCAATAATTCTGGCCTTGTAAGATTATTACTGTAATTAAATGAGTGTGAGGCATATCACTTGATACAGGGCATTAAATAGCTATTCCTTTGTCCTTTATATATCTAATAAAAAGAGCTTCTAAAAACCATCGTGTGATTTCAAGGGGAAACCAAGATGGGAAGAAAAAATGATATGTGATTAAAAGCAAGGGCAGGAATCTGAAAAAGATCAGGCGAGGGGTTGACTCCTTCCAAAAATTTTAACTAGGAAACACTTGGGACCTTTTAAAGATTGAGAAAAGAGTCCACAAAAATTGCAGAAAGAGGCTCGAGGAGTAGGGTGCCGGCCCCATATACCATGGGTGCGGGTTCAAACCCAGCCCTGGCCAAAAAAAAAAAAAAAAGAGAGAGCGAGCCCAGGGGTATTGTAGCAGACAACACGGAAAAGGAAGGAAGCCCAAACATTGGAATTAGCCAGGAGAAGCTGGGAGCTACAGAGGCAGTGGGAGAAGGGGAGGAGCTGATGACCCAGGCAGAAAACGGCCGGCACCGGTTGGGGCCGGGAGAGGAGGAAGGCCGGAGGATCCAGGTTCACAGAGTTGTGCTGGTACAAAATCTTTATGCTTCACGTTATTTGTGCAAATATCTTTCAACTGATGATAAACAAAGCATCGTAAGTCAAATAACACGGTTTAGTTTACCTGTATGGAGTTCACAAGGGCGACATACAGGAAAATTTCCATTCCAGAAAATCAGCAGGAACGAAAAGCATCATAGTAAGTCCCCGCCTAAGAGAGCTGCTAGTAACATGTGGCCGCATTCCCTCCATTGGTTTCTCAAATACAGTTTACGCGTTGCTATTACGCTCACATACAATTTTATCTTATTGCTTATTTTTGATGTGACATGTTGCATTTTCTAAATTTGCATATAGTATACATGTTTCACAATCTTTATTATTTAAAAACTTTTTTTCCCAATCTTTATTTGGGATGTATTATAATCCAGTTTGCAGACAGTAGATATTTAAATTATTGATCCTTTTCCACTATTATTGACTTCGTGTTTCCTTCAGAGATGAAACGAGCTGCGACTGTAAATCACAACCCAGAAGCATTTTCCTTAAAGAGGCTGTATTATTTTTAAATCATCTTATGGCATTTGTTGTGGAAAACCCCCCCGAGGATAATCTATTTTTTTCCCTTCCATTTTTTTTAGGTCACTTACATTGTCTGCTTGAATTGCATGTATATATGATTCTTCCCTTTTCCTATGAAATTCTTGGCAAGCATGCTGAGCCACTACAGTCAATTATTTTCTCAGCTTAGGAGAGTTTTTTCTGTGATGTCTTCAATATTTTACTCTTCTTCCCTGCTCTCTATTTCCTTAGTTCCCAATTACTATTTGCAATTTATAGGAAGTTTCTGCAGCACAGCTCCCCCTCAAGAAATGTGATACATTATCTCATCACCAAAAAAAAAAAAAAAAGAAAAGAAAAGAAAAAATTGCCTCTCTCCCTTTTTTTCCTTGCACTTGTATCTAATTGTCCATTTAGCTGAGTTGATTTGCTCTTTCTTTTTACAGATTGCCAAACTGATTTTATTTAGGGGATAGCATTTCTGAATTCCACAAAATCTTTCTGGACTTCAGTCTGTTATTTATCTCAGCCTACCTTTTCTTTTCTTTCTTTCTTTCTTTTTTGCCCCATATAAGCAATTGGATTTTATGTGTAATAGCACAGAACAGTTATTTTTCTTTCTTTCTTTCTTTTCTTTTTCTTTTTGGAGACAGAGCCTCAAGTTGTCGCCCCGGGTAGAGGGCCGTGGCTTCACAGCTCACAGCAACCTCCAAGACTTGGGCTTAAGCGATTCTCTTGCCTCAGCCTCCCAAGTAGCTGGGACTACAGGCACCTGCCGCAATGCCTGTCCTTTTTTTGGTTGCAGCTGTCATTGTTGTTTGACAGGCCTAGGTTGGCTTTGACCCTTCCAGCTCTGGTGTATGTTGCTGGCGCCTTAGCCACTTAAGCTATAGGCGCCGAGCCAGAACAGTTATTTTTCAAATGGTTTTCCTGTGTGTCACCCCCATCCATTCACGAAGAATGATTCGCTGCACCCCTCTAAAGACTGCCCCCCTTCCTGGATGTTTGGAATTCTGTCCCAACCTCTGTGTCACTCCTCTGCCTCATTCTGCTACTTAAATCTGCAGCCTGACCTACTGAAGCACTTTTTCTCCTGTACTAGTGGGACGGAACCACTGGCAGGTTCAAAAGCACAGGACGATCCCTACTTCCCCAGGCTTTGACAATGTGATTTTGGTTTTGGGGGTCACGCTTCACACTCCTCACATCTGCCTGTCATCATTCCTTCTCTCTTACAAGACCTTTCCTGACACTCTAAGGGATATCTCAGACCACCAGGTAGTTGCAAAGCCTCCAGGCTTAACCTAACATAAACTCCCCAGTGCATTTTACGTTATCTAAAGACAGAGAGAATAGGTGCTGTTTGCATGTCAGTTTTTATCGCAGAAGCATGTTATTTCAGCGCATTCTAAACAATCATGATGGGACACATCTTGCATCCATTAATTACTAAACAATAACCTCTTTCAATAAGGTGAGATTCGAGTGCAGACTGCTCTTAAAAACTCCGACGTTTGCAGGAAGTGTACAATGTTTGAGCCTCCTCACTGGAAGGCTTTGCTTCAAAATTCCAATTAGTATGATGAAATCACATCTTCTGCTGCTTCTAAGAAAAGTTTAGGGACGAATCAACATTTCAGAAACAAGTTATAGGATTACTATAGGAGAAGGGTATGTCCTAGGTCATTGACATGTAACAAAAGGAAATGTTCCTATATTGTGGAATACAATCTTCACAAATATTTGTAAACTAGATATGGGTAGTGTCATCAATTCTAGTCTGGAGGCAGGAGAGGATCTAATACAAGGTGGGGGGCAGGGTAATTAGGGATGGAGAGGGGAGTGGAGAGGAAAGGGGGGTGGGAGGTCACAGTGTGTGACACACCCCTTGGGAGGTCACAGTGTGTGACACACCTCTTGGGGACGGGACACAATTACAAGAGGGACTTAGTCAGTGTAACCTAATTCTTTGTACCCTCAATGAATCCCAAACAATAATGATAAAAAAAATAATAAAAGTGAAAACTAAGCAAAAATTAGGGAAACAATTAGAGAGGTTCACTCAGCACCAGGGAGTTGTATCAAGATTCTGAGTCTGTCCACGGTGTGTTCGTTAAGTTTCAAAAATGTTGATTTTGCACCTCCATGGACAGATTGAGCTACACTGTTTTTTGAGGATTCCCTAAGAACTCCTCCGATTTTGAGACCTGAGCTTCCCTGACCTGGTCTCCCAAGCTCTGTCTTCCTGTCCAGGTTGCCACTGATCTGAGGGCATCGACCTGATTTTGACAGCATTGTATGCACCATGGTAGGCAAAGCTTATGCAAGAGACATGAAGCATCCCTCTATTTTCCTTTCCTGGTTTTGCAGTCAGTGAGGGCACCATGCCTTCCAAAGGCTTGTTCTTCTGTATTGCTCACTCTGCTTCCAAAAACAGCATCACCTTTGGAGAATTACACCATACAAAATGAGAAATAGTTCTACGTTGCTTTGCAAATTTCAGCTAAATTTCACATGGAGCAAATTATTAACTTTCCAGGAAATGACTCTCTTGCCGCAGACAACAACAATAGTGACTCTTAAGGCGTGCCCCATACCGGGTAGGTTAAAAACACCACAGCCGCCCGTGTGGTGACGTTCACCTGCTGGTGGGCCTGAAGCCCAGGGCTCTCAGCGGCTCCTTGTACAAACACTGCCCATGTGCTATCAGCTCAGGGTTGATCTCTGTGGTCTCTGCCTTTTTCTTTCTTGTTGCTCATCTGTCTTAGTCAGCTCAAGCTGCCGCAGAATACCAGGCAGTTTAAACAGCAGAAATTTATTTTTTACCATTCTGGAGGCTGAGGTTTCAGGATCCCAGCATGGCAGATGCTGTGAGTGGTGGGGACTCAGCTCCTGGTTCATAGATGGAGCCTTCTCACTGTGTCCTCACATGGTGGAAGGGGCGAGGGAGCTCTCTGGGGTCCCTTCTATAACGACACTGAGGCTTATAAACCACAGACATTTATTCTCACAGCTCTGGAGGCTGAAGACCCCAGCGTGACAGACGCTGTGAGTGGTGGGGACTCGCTCTTGGTTTATATATGGTGCCATCTCACTGTGTCCTCACATGGTGGGAGGGGTGAGGGAGCTCTCTGGGGTCCCTTTAATAAGGGGTCCCATTTATGGAAGTCCACCCTCTGCCTTTTTGAACTAATTACCTGCTCAATACGCCCATGGTGGGGATAAAGACTTCAGCAGGTGTCATCCTTCATTTAATCTTAACCTTTGTAGTGAGACCTTTTATCCCTTCAATGCCATCAACTAACTGACCGTCATTATCTGTTATCTCAGAATCTCAAATTTCATTCAAAAAGTACTGAAAATTGCCCAATGCTCCTTGTCCTCTGTTCCTTACAAAGATGTATAGGTAAAACCTGCTACAGTTTTTCCTTCATTCTGTGGGCAAAGGGGATGTCCATCAAAAGACTCAAGGGACCTACTTGAAAGAAAGGAAGCTGTCATACAATGTTCATTAATAATTTCCTTTTATATAGCACGGCCCCGGGATATTTTATAGTATTCAGTAAATATGGTCACTCTCACCATTTATGTTCTCCTCATTTTCTTTCTTTTCTTTTTTTTTTTTTTGCAGTTTTTGGCGAAGGCTAGGTTTGAACCCACCAGCCCTGGCATATGGGGCTGGTGCTCTACTCCTTAAGCCACAAGCACCACCCTCCTCATTTTCTGTGTTCACACATTTGACACAGTCTAGATCAGAGGACCTCAACCTGCGGCCCGTGGGCCACATGAGGCAGTGTGATTGTATTTGTTCCCATTTTGTTTTTTTACTTCAAAATAAGATATGTGCAGTGTGCACAGGAATTTGTTCATAGTTTTTTTTTTTTTTAAACTATAGTCCAGCCCTTCAACAGTCTGAGGGACAGTGAACTGGCCCCCTGTTTAAAAAGTGTGAGGACGCCTGGTCTAGATGATGTTGGTTTTAAGAAAACATTCCTTGGAAATTGGATTCCTTGGATAACTCAAGGTCCTTTGCGTTATTTTTCTGATCACCCAACTTGTTGTTTCATTCTAATAAATAAATACAGGTGAGCTGTTAGCATCTTGGAGCTCATTTTTAATGCTCACTTGGGTTTATTCAAAACGAATTCATTTGTACTAGTCAATGAACATTTGCTGATATTTCTGGCCAATAACTCTTGGATAAAAATGCTCTCCTGCCTTCAACTCAGCCATCAATGAGTGAAATCGTGAAAGCCACAGGGTAAAATACGTTCAGTCTTCAATAATTGTTTTAGTCTGTGTAGGCTGGGTAATTTATAAAGAACAAAGATTTTATTTCTTATAGTTACAGAGCAGTGTTTTTCAACCTTTTTTTTTTTTTTAATCTCACAGCACACTTGAACTTATAGTTAAACTTCTGCAGCATCAACTTAAATTACGTTGATGGAACAAACGAGTAAAACTAAATATACGTGCTGTGCTTTGAACGTCTTTCAAAAATAATTTAATTAATGATCGTTAAAACATTTTCACAGCACACCTAAGATCCTTTTGTGGCACACTGGTGGGAAATCACCAGTCTAGAGGCTGGGATGTCTAAGATGGAGGCGGCCCACATCTGGACAGGGCTGTTCTGTTATCTCATCCCCCTGGAGAAGGCAAGATGTAAGATGCAAGAGATTGAACACCCAGCCTCAACCCCATTGATTGACCCCGCCTCTCAACAGCACTGCCTTCAGGGTAAAATTTCCATTACATGGACCTTTTGTACAGAGGTAGTTTAGACCCCGGGTCTACCTACCAAATGCCGCTCTGCTGTGATTCACCAGATACAGGAATATGTCCCTGAACAGAAGGAGTTTGCTCATCTCTGTCTTCTGGTCCTCAAAAAATAAAAAAAAAAACAGTGGAGCATCAAAATCCTTTCTTGTCCAGAACCAGGAAACTCACAGATTCTTTATTTTCTTTCACGGTGGCCCAGAACATCAATGCTTAATATTATCCTAGAATTATAATCCAAAGCCATACACAGGAGAAAAAAGTAAAATACTATCCCCTGTGTCAATTCTAAAGGAGGAAATAGAGTTATTATTTTCAGGGAGGGGTTATTTTTGCAACTAAACCAACCAGAAAATCAGAGTAGGCATGTTGACTGGGTGCCTGTAGCTCAGTGGCTGGGGCGCCAGCCACATACACTGGAGCTGTAGGTTCGAATCCAGCCCAGGCCTGTCAAACAACAGTGACTACAACAAAAAAAATAGCCGGGCGTTATGGCGGGCGCCTGTAGTCCCAGCTACTTGGGAGGCTGAGGCAAGAGAATCGCTTAAGCCCAAGAGTTGGAGGTTGCTGTGAGCTGTGGATGGCACTCTACCCAGGGTGACAACTTGAGACTCTGTCTCAAAAAAGAAAAAAAATCAGAATAGACACATTAATTCAATAAAATGACATGGCTGCTTATGAAATTAACACAAGCATTGAGGAGCTTCCCCACATCAGACTAACCATAGGTTAGGGAGAAACCAACAGGAAAAGAACTCATTTGAATCACCAAGTAAGCAAAATACAGATAAAGTAACTCGAAATTAACTTAGCAAGCCACGTACAATATGAATTCAGGAAAAACGTTGAAAGATTATTGGCGTGTATTAAGTATGAATTAAGTTGGTGGGGAAACGTGTGATTTTTTGCTTGGCGAAGAAGACTCCATATTGTAAAGATGTCAATCTCCCTCGATTTATTTGTAAATTGAAGGCAGTATTGATATAGAGGCCAACAGAATTTCTCGGAGTACCGGAAAAGCTGATTTCTGAGAGGAACAGGGAAGAACCAGCCCATCTAGATTTCCAGATGTATTCTAAATGTATGTTTGTTAGAACTGCGTGGGTTTGGCACAGAAATATATTCAGGGAGTAATTAACGAGGCCAGGAGTCCATAAATAGATTGGCACACAGAGAGAAATTTAGTACGCGGCAAGTGGAACATTGCAAATCAGTAAGAAAAACAGAGCATTTAACAAATAATTGTGGAATAGTTATCTTGCCATCAGAGGGGAAAATGTGTGCATATGTACATATGTACACACGTACACACACATACAGGTATCTGAAACTATATCTGTTCTTATATATGTTAACTATAAACATATACACACAGCAGGTGCCAAAAAACATAGACACATTTTAAGAAGGGAAAACTACATTAAAATTGTAATGCTCAGTCCAGGGTGGTGGCTCACACCTATAATCCTAACACACTGGGAGGTCTAGTCAGGTGGATTGCTTGAGCTCTGGAGTTCAAGACCAGCCTGAGCAACAGCGAGACCCCATTTCTACTAAAAATAGAAAAAACTAGCCAGGCATTGTGGCAGGCACCTGTAATCCCAGCTGCTCGGGAGGCTGAGGCAGGAAGCTTGAGCCCAAGAGCTTGAGGTTGCTGTCGGCTGTGATGACACTACAGCACTCTACTGAAAGTGACAGAATGACACTCTGTCTCAAAAAAAAAAAATTGTAATATTCAAGTCACATCTGACTTCTACAATTATAAGAGGTCCTCGAACGTGACTTGTGTTCATCTTTTATTATGGGCATCTGTTGAGTATTATAATTTTTAATAGAGTTTTTCCCTTGCTTAACATGTGGATTTTTCGGCCCCCTCTGTACACACATACAATATGTTAAACACAGCTCTCTAAATATACACCTAGACACAGGTTTCTATTTTCCTAACTGTGGCTTATTTTCTCCCATGTATACACTTTCATTGGAGTGTAGAAATTCTCCACAGGCAGAGGTCATTTTACAATACAGCATAAAAGTGAAAGCCAGGCAGAAACCCTGGGCTCCAGACAGCTCTCTGTGCTTTTGGCTACAGGTAAGTTTACAATTTCTGCATTAAAAAATGTACTGAGAAGGCTAATCTCATGTTTGTTAGCTCATACTGAATTTGTACTCAGGAATACTTCTCTTGGTTTATTCAGTTGAACGTTCTCCGCCACCTTTGCAATTGCTCTAGAAACCGTTAGACTGATTACCAACTGATTGTGTGAATCAGCTCTCTATGTTCAAACATGAAATTTTTCTCCACAGGCAGGCAGGAGGAATTCATGCATGTACCCTAAGAAAATGAGACAGGCCCAAGGGCCCAGAATTCATCCTGTGTCTCGATGGAGAACAAATTAATGGGATTTGGGGGGCGGGGAATCAATACTGGAAAAAGAACCAACTTGATTGTAAAAAAGTAGCCCAAGGTACACAACTCTCTGGTTTCCAGAGATGTTTGTTTTTATTTCCGTATTATTTTTTTCTGGGTAGCAATTTTATTTAGGTATGATTCAAATATCATTTAGTGCATTCCTTTAAGATGCAAAATGCATTGATTTTTGCAGTAGTCAAAGGATTTTGCAACCATCATCACACACTATTTTGGAATCCTCCAGTGAAATCACGCATGTATCATCTCTATAGTTTTACATTTTCTGGACATTTCATATAAATGGAATCACACACTATTGAGTGGATGGCTTCTCATCATACAAGGGGAGAGTTTGGTTTACATTTGATTTGCCCATTCTTCAGTTAATGAAAGTGTGAGTCCTCCAGCTTTGGTCTTTGGTTTTCAAAATGATTTGGCTATTCAGGATCCCTCGCAATTTTATATGAATTTTAGGATCTAAATTTCCATTTCAGAAATTGGCCACAGGGAGACTCATGGGGATTGCAATGAACCTGCTGATTGCTCTCTCAAGAACCATCATTTTAACAATGTCACGACTTCCAAACTATGAATAGAAGATTCCTTTCTGCTTACGTGGATTTTCTTAAATTATTTTGTAGTTTTCAGAGTGTAAGTTTTGCGCTTCTTTCTGTATCTTAATCCTTTGCAGTTCCTTCTTTTTTTTTTTTTTTTTTTTTCGGTTTTTGGCCGGGGCTGGGTTTGAACCCGTCACCTGCAGCATATGGGGGTGGCGCCTTACTCCTTTGAGCCACAGGCACCGCCCCAGTTCCTTCTTTTTGATGCTACCGTAAATTGAATTGTTTTCTTAATTGCATTTTTTTTTCTATTGCAAGCTTTTTAAATACGGATGTTGCATCTTTAGAACCTTCCTGGTACAAGGGCATGACATCCTCAGATATCATTTTCCTTCTTCCTTTCCAGCAGGTGTGCCTTTTATTTCATTTCTTTTTTCCTGATTGGCTTGGCTAGAACCTCCAGTTCATTGTTGAATAGAAGTGGTGGGAGCAGAAATGTTTGTCTTGTTCTTGATGTTAGGGGAAAGAACCCAGCCTCGATCCGTTCAGTATGATGTTAGCTCCTGGTTTTACCTGCTTCTCTCCTGCGCAGGATTTTCTTGGTTTCCTATGTATGTGGGAAGAGCACTAAGATCCAGCGAATGGTATATGTTCCAACATATTTGCGTCTGCTCATTCTTTAAAAAATACAGCAATCGTGATATGCTCGTATTTAATAGTTGGTCTTAGATTTGTGGTAAAAATTATGACTTTCCAGAAAAAGCATTTGTGTAATATTTATCCAAATTCAAATTCAACATTAGTGCTTTCCCCCAAACAAATCACACACACACACACAAAGAATTAAAAACAGACATGAGATTTACTCCCTAATAATCAAATGCAAGGTTTAACTATAGCAACAGCAATCATGTGCATGGTAATCTCAGAATTTGTTGAAAACATTTTAGGGCAAAAGTATTTTGAAATTCTGAGTAGCTCAATTAACTTGTCGGTCCACAGGCATAAAGCATTTTCGGTTTACATTTTTCATTTTAATTTACAAATTTTCAGACAGGTGAAATGCACACTTATTTGAGGAAGGAGGATATGGTGTTTCGGAGACGTTTATTAGCTTATGTGCAGAAACACAATTGTTTGGTGGCGAAGCTCGTACTAAAAAATTAACTGTCAACATTAGGTTCTCAGAGGCGTCTTATCTGCTCAAAACTCATTCTGCTTGAGAATTCAGAATTTTCCATGACTCTCAGCACACCTGCAGTTTTCAGCGCAAATGGAAAAAAGGTGAATCCGTTTTAGAAAAGTTAAAGCAGAAGAACTCAAAAGAAGACTCGAGGTTCACATGAGATCAGGAAGGATGTTTCTGCGACTTTAATCAATTTAAATATAGCCTTAAAAGCAAATACAGGACATTAGTATAATACAAGGGTATTAAAAAGTTATATGCACATAAAAAAAGCTGTTTTCAGACATGACTACGGGCTGTTTGTACTAATTAATGTTCATTTGTGTTTGCCATTCAGGGTTTAAATAAGGTGCACTAATTAACACATGATGCCACTTTGAAACTTTTCTAAATATGTACATTAAATAAAGATGCTCCAATTTATAGCATGGAATTCTCAATGGCTATGAAATCTCAAAATCTCAAACATTCCATAATTCAATCCATTTAAAAATACTTAAAGAGTTATAGCCATCATCTCTAGTAGCTTGGTTAAAATTCAATATGTTGTCTGGTGCATTGAGTTTTAACTATTTACATGATGATAAAAAACCCAAGAAACTTAAAATAAAAATGAGAATTCTCGGGAAGCACCTGTGGCTCAAAGGAGTAGGGCGCCGGCCCCCTTTACTGGAGGTGTTGGGTTCAAACCTGGCCCCGGCCAAACACTGCAAAAAAGAGAGAGAGAGAGTTCTTTCCCACCTTGGACACATTTTTTTGTCTTGAGCTACAAAGCAAAATGGATTCAATCATTAAAAAGTGGTTGAAAAGATGAATTTTTATTCATCCGTGATGGACGGGTTTGTCAGAGCTGGGTCTAGGAAACATTTATTCCTAGTTCTTCTGCACCTATCAAGAATGTAAGGACAAATGTTTGTTCTATGGAGAGAAAGATGATTACTCTGCAAACAGATGACCCTGTCAGTTTGATTTGTAACAAGCCCCCAGACACATTTGCACATGTGTCTCCCACGGCAACAATAGAATGGCTGCCTGCTCCCCTTCCATGCACACGGAGCAAATTCTTCTTTCCTGCATGGTTGAAATGGCCAGAGAACATGACAGCCCTGGTGGAGTCTGTAATATAGTTTCCAGAAGTGTCTCCGACAGCCGTGAGCTCACTGCTTTGCTGGCTTGTGGACGCATCTTGCTCTCTACACCCTAATCAGTACGAATTGATCAGCGCCTACGCCACTTACTCAAGGCAGCAAGGGCTGCTTTCTTTTGCAAATGTGATAAGTCACTCTGGAAGGGCTTTCTGGCTCCGCGTGCTGCAACTGGAGCTGGCCTGAGGGAAACAAAAAATGGTGATGTTGGCAAATTTTCTTGTTCTTTGCTCTCCCAGGCATGTTTAAGTTACATGCTGGGTTAGGGAAAGCTTACAGTTTACGGGATGTATTAGTCACTTAATCATGGTGGACCATGTATACAAACACACACACACACACACACACACACACACACACACCAACTTATGCAGAAAGAGAGAGAGATTTAGGGAATTGCTGTATTGTCTTATGAAACTACACACTTTATGGGGGCAAGACATGATTGCAAGAGGGACTTTACCTAACAATTGCACAATCAGTGTAACCTGGCTTATTGTACCCTCAATGAATCCCCAACAATAAAAAAAAAAAAGAAACTATAAGGGCTAGCAATTTGAAAATTTATAAGGCAAGAGAGCAGACTAGAGATTCAGGTAAGTGTAGATAATGGAGTCTTGAATCCCAAAAGTAAAATGTCGGGCACAATCTCTATGTTATAGGCTAGAGGCAGAATTTCTTCTTTGGGGGGAAATCTGGGTCTTTGCCTTGAAGGCGATCGAATGATTGCATGCGGTCCACTGCTATGGACCGAGTGTGTGTCCCTTGCTAAATTCCTAGGCTGAAATTCTAACCCTCAAGGCAATGGCGATGGGGTGGAGTCTTTGGGAAATGGTGAGGACATGTGGGTGGAGCCTTATGGACGGCATCAATGCCGTTTGAAAAGAGACCCCAGACAGCTCCACCATGAGGGGACAGAGCAAGAAGGTGCCATCTATGAAAATGGAATTGAGTCCTCACCAGATACAGCATCTGCCATGCTGGGATCTTGGATTTCTGGACTCTAGAACTGTGAACAACAAATGTGTGTTGTTTAAACCAGCCAGAATATGGCATTATTTTTTATAGCAGCTCCAGGGGACTAGGTCACCTTCCCACACAGGAGAGGGCAATCAACTCTCCTCAAAGTCTATTGTTTTTGCCTTGGGCATGGGTGGCTCACTCCTGTAATCCCAGCACTCTGGGAGGCTGAGGCAGGTGGACTGCTTGACCTCAGGAGTTTGAGACCAGCCTGAGCAAGAGGGAGACTCTGTCTTTAAAAACAGCTGGGAATTGTGGCAGGCACCTGTAGTCCCAGCTGCCTGGGAGGCTGAGGCAAGAGAAACACTTGAGCCCAGGAATTTGAGGTTGCTGCAAGCTATGACACCAGGGCACTCTACCAAGAGGGTCAAAGTGAGATTCTGTCTCAAAAAAAAAAAAAAAAAATTCTATTGATTGTGAATGTTAATCATATCCACAAAGTACATTCACAGCAACATCCAGACTGGTATTTGAAGAAACAGTGGGATGGTACAGCCCGACAAACAGGACACATTAAATTGAACTGTCCAGATGAGAAGGCAGATGAAATTGTGTCAAGCAGCTTGAATAAGAAAAGAGTAACTAGGAAAGTGTAATTAAGAAAAAGCCCTGTGGAGATACCAGCAGGAGCAGGAGCTTGGAGGAGAAACAGGTCCTGACGTTGTCATGGGGACTTTGGATTCTGTGGGGGGCGGAGTGCGTGGTGTGGACTGAGGCTATGAAAGAAGGGTGCACAGCAGAGACCCCGGGGCAGAGTCGTCACACTGAGGAGCTCATGTCAGCAGCCCCACCAGTCGTAGTGAAAGTCATTCTCTAACTCAAAGGGGGACATCTCTCCACTAGGCGACAAAACATTAAACATGGTGGCGTTCCTGGGAGGTAGACAACCTTTCAACACTTCTACATTGCTACTAGTTTTGTTTCACAATACATTTGACACTCTGCAAGGTTACTATTTTTTTTGTTTAATAATATATTTGATACACTGCAGATTTACTAATTTACTGTTATATTTGATACCCTGTAAAGTTACTAATTTTGTTTAATAATATATTTGAGATACTGAAAAGTTACCAATTTTGTTTAGTAATATATTTGATACACTGCAAAGTTACTATTTTTTTTAACCAAAAAATAGTAACATTCCATGACTTTTATGTGATTCTGGAAGGAAATACAGCAATGTACAGAAAAAAGGCTTTAAACAAATGAACACCCTTTGATTTACCAATCCTATCCCTAGAAACATACTTTAAGCAGATAACCTTTGATGCATGCAAAGATTTAATTGTGTATTCTTCCAAATTCTGTTTATTAACAGGAGAAAAATGGAAAAAAAAAAGCTAAATGCTCCAAATGGAAAATTGATATAAAAATTTGTAAGAGTTGAATAATCCTGATGAAGCTACTTCATGCTGGTTGTTTCAGTATAGCTAATGGCAGAGGACAACATGTGTAGTATATAAATTAACAAGTTGAAAAAAATAAAAAGATAAAAATGGCTTTGCGGGGGCACCGGCCCGTGGCTCAAAGGAGTAGGGCACCGGCCCCATATGCCAGAGGTGGCAGGTTCAAACCCAACCCCAGCCAAAAAAAACAGAAAGTGCAAAAAAGGAAAAAATGGCTTTGCAGGTCTCTCTCACCTCTGCTCCTTCAGGAGAGGGACCCACTTCCAACTCACTTTGGAAATGCTCTGAACTTTCTCCTGGTTCTTCCTAAAAAAAATTTCTCTTTGTTACACTGAAAAATAAAACACAAAACTACTTTGTAGATGTAAATATAACTGCAGATATATAGATGGAGATATAAATATAAAGATACCCACCCAAGCCGCAGAAGTGGTACAATTACAGGTAAGTTACATTTCTTTCTTTGCACATGTATCAAATATATTGTTAAACAAAACTAGTCAATTTGCAATGTATCAAATATATTGTTTTTTTTTTATTGTTGGGGATTCATTGAGGGTACAATAAGCCAGGTTACACTGATTGCAATTGTTAGGTAAAGTCCCTCTTGCAATCATGTCTTGCCCCCATAAAGTGTGACACACACCAAGGCCCCACCCACCTCCCTCCTTCCCTCTTTCTGTTTCCCCCCCCATAACCTTAATTGTCATTAATTGTCCTCATATCAAAATTGAGTACATAGGATTCATGCTTCTCCATTCTTGTGATGCTTTACTAAGAATAATGTCTTCCACGTCCATCCAGGTGAATACGAAGGATGTAAAGTCTCCATTTTTTTTAATAGCTGAATAGTATTCCATGGTGTACATATACCACAGCTTGTTATCCATTCCTGGGTTGGTGGGCATTTAGGCTGTTTCCACATTTTGGCGATTGTAAATTGAGCTGCAGTAAACAGTCTAGTACAAGCGTCCTCATGATAAAAGGATTTCTTTCCTTCTGGGTAGATGCCCAGTAATGGGATTGCAGGATCAAATGGGAGGTCTAGCTTGAGTGCTTTGAGGTTTCTCCATACTTCCTTCCAGAAAGGTTGTACTAGTTTGCAGTCCCACCAGCAGTGTAAAAGTGTTCCCTTCTCTCCACATCCACGCCAGCATCTGCAGTTTTGAGATTTTGTGATGTGGGCCATTCTCACTGGGGTTAGATGATATCTCAGGGATGTTTTGATTTGCATTTCTCTAATATATAGAGATGAGGAACATTTTTTCATGTGTTTGTTAGCCATTCGTCTGTCGTCTTTAGAGAAAGTTCTATTCATGTCTCTTGCCCATTGATATATGGGATTGTTGGCTTTTTTCATGTGGATTAATTTGAGTTCTCTATAGATCCTAGTTATCAAGCTTTTGTCTGATTGAAAATATGCAAATATCCTTTCCCATTGTGTAGGTTGTCTCTTTGCTTTGGTTATTGTGTCCTTAGCTGTACAGAAGCTTTCCAGTTTAATGAAGTCCCATTTGTTTATTTTTGTTGTTGTTGCCATTGTCATGGCAGTCTTCTTCATGAAGTCTTTCCCCAGGCCAATATCTTCCAGTGTTTTTCCTATGCTTTCTTGGAAGATTTTTATTGTTTCATGCCTTAAATTTAAGTCCTTTATCCATCTTGAATCAATTTTTGTGAGTGGGGAAAGGTGTGGGTCCAGTTTCAGTCTTTTACACGTAGACATCCAGTTCTCCCAACACCATTTATTGAATAGGGAGTCTTTCCCCCAAGATAAGTTCTTGTTTGGTTTATCAAAGATTAGGTGGTTGTAAAATGTTAGTTTCATTTCTTGGTTTTCAATTCCATTCCAAGTGTCTATGTCTCTGTTTTTGTGCCAGTACCATGCTGTCTTGACCACTATGGCTTTGTAGTACAGACTAAAATCTGGTATGCTGATGCATCCAGCTTTATTTTTGTTACAGAGAACTGCCTTAGTTATACGGGTTTTTTTCCGGTTGCATACAAAACGCAGAATCATTTTTTCCAAATCTTGAAAGTACGGTGTTGGTATTTTGATAGGAATGGCATTGAATAGGTAGATTGCTTTGGGAAGTATAGACATTTTAACAATGTTGATACCTCCTGTCCATGAGCATGGTATGTTCTTCCATTTGTTAATAATCCTCTGCTATTTCCTTTCTGAGGATTTCATAGTTTTCTTTATAGAGATCCTTCACCTCCTTCGTTAAGTATACTCCTAGGTATTTCATTTTCTTTGAAACTATGGTGAAGGGAGTTGTGTCCTTAATTAGCTTCTCATCTTGACTGTTATTGGTGTACACAAAGGCTACTGACTTGTGGACATTGATTTTATATCCTGAAACATTACTGTATTTTTTGATGACTTCTAGGAGTCTTGTGGTTGAGTCTTTGGGGTTCTCTAAGTATAAGATCATGTCGTCAGCAAAGAGGGAGAGTTTGACCTCCTCTGCTCCCATTTGGATTCCCTTTATTTCCTTGTCTTGCCTCATTGTATTGGCTAGAACTTCCAGCACTACGTTGAATAGTAAAGGTGACAGAGGACAACCTTGTCTGGTTCCAGTTCTAAGAGGAAAAGCTTTCAGTTTTACTCCATTCAGTAAAATATTGGCTGTGGGTTTGTCATAGATAGCTTCAATCAGTTTTAGAAAAGTGCCACCTATGCCTATACTCTTCAGTGTTCTAATTAGAAAAGGATGCTGGATTTTATCAAATGCTTTTTCTGCATCTATTGAGAGGATCATGTGATCTTTATTTTTGCCTCTGTTAATATGGTGGATAACGTTTATGGACTTGCGTATGTTAAACCAGCCTTGCATCCCTGGGATGAAGCCTACTTGATCATGATGAATGACTTTTTTGATGATAAGCTGTAATCTATTGGCTAGGATTTTGTTGAGAATTTTTGCGTCTATGTTCATGAGTGAGATTGGTCTGAAATTCTCCTTTTTGTTTGGGTCTTTTCCTGGTTTTGGTATCAGGGTGATGTTTGCTTCATAGAATGTGTTGGGGAAGATTCCTTCTTCCTCAGTTTTTTGGAATAATTTCTGCAGTACAGGAATAAGCTCTTCCTTGAAGGTTTGATAGAATTCTGGAGTGAAGCCATCTGGACCAGGGCATTTTTTAGTTGGAAGCTTTTTTATTGTTTCTTTGATCTCAGTGCTTGAAATTGGTCTGTTCAGGAGGTCTATTTCTTCCTGGCTAAGTCTAGGGAGAGGGTGTGATTCCAAATATTGATCCATTTCCTTCACATTGTCAAATTTCTGGGCATAGAGTTTCTGGTAGTATTCAGAGATGATCTCTTGTATCTCTGTGGGATCAGTTGTTATTTCCCCTTTATCGTTTCTGATTGAGGTTATTAGAGATTCTACTTTTCTATTTCTAGTTAGTCTGGCCAATGGTTTATCTATTTTATTTATTTTTTCAAAAAACCAACTCCTGCCTGTAGTCCCAGCTACTCGGGAGGCTGAGGCAAGAGAATCACTTAAGCCCAAGAGCTGGAGGTTGCTGTGAGCTGTGTGATGCCACGGCACTCTACCAAGGGCCATAAAATGAGACTCTGACTCCACAAAAAAAAAAAAAAAAAAAAAAAACCAACTCCTTGTTTCATTAATTTTCTGAATGATTCTTTTGTTTTCAATTTCATTGATCTCTGATTTGATTTTGGATATTTCTTTTCTTCTACTGAGTTTAGGCTTAGATTGTTCTTCTTTTTCCAATTCCATAAGATCTCTTGTGAGATTGTTGATGTGCTCTCTTTCTGTTTTTCGAATGTAGGCATCTAAAGCGATGAATTTTCCTCTCAAAACTGCTTTTGCGGTATCCCACAGGTTTTGGTAGCTTGTGTCTTCATTGTTGTTATGCTCAAGGAAGTTAATGATTTCCTGTTTTATTTCTTCCTGCACCCATCTGTTATTCAACAGACGATTGTTTAATTTCCATGCCTTTGGGTGGGGTCGAGCATTTTTGTTAGATTTGAGTTCCACCTTTAGTGCCTTATGGTCTGAGAAGATACAAGGTAAAATTTCAATTCTTTTGATTCTGTTGATATTTGTTTTGTGTCCCAGGATATAATCAATTTTGGAGAATGTTCCATGGGGTGATGAGAAGAATGTGTATTCTTTGTCTTTCGGATGGAGTGTTCTATATGCGTCTATCAAGCACAGTTGTTCTAGGGTCTCATTTAAATCTCTTATATCCTTGTTTAATTTCTGTTTAGAGGATCTGTCCAGCTCTGTAAGAGGAGTGTTAAGGTCCCCTGTTATTATGGTATTATCAGATATCATATTGCTCAGACTGAGTAAGGTCTGTTTCAAGAACCTGGGAGCATTTAAATTGGGTGCATAAATATTTAGAATTGAAATGTCTTCTTGTTGTATTTTTCCCTTGACCAATATAAAGTGACCATCTTTGTCTTTTTTGACTTTAGTTGCTTTAAATCCACATGTATCTGAAAACAAGATTGCAACTCCTCTTTTCTTCTGAATTCCATTTGCCTGAAAAATTGTCTTCCAACCCTTGACTTGGAGCTTTAATTTGTCTTTTGAAGCCAGGTGTGTTTCTTGCAGACAGCAAATGGATGGCTTGCGTTTTTAAATCCAGTCAACCAATCTATATCTCTTCAGTGGGGAATTCAAACCATTAACATTTATTGAGATAATTGATAAGTGTGGTAGTATTCTATTTGTCTTATTTTGTGAGAGTCCATTGCTTAGTTTTATCTTTTGCATCAGTGTGGAGGTTAGGTTTTGTCCTTTGATTTCTGAGTTCTTACTTTGCTGCTGATCCATTGTGGTGGTCAGTGTGCAGAACAGGTTGAAGTATTTCCTGTAGAGCTGGTCTTGTTGTGGCGAATTTCCTCAATGTTTGTATATCCGTAAATGATTTGATTTCTCCGTCAATTCTGAAGCTTAGCTTAGCAGGGTACAGAATTCTGGGCTGAGAATTGTTCTGTTTAAGTAGGTTAAAGGTAGATGACCATTGTCTTCTTGCTTAGAAAGTCTCATTAGCGAAGTCTGCGGTCACTCTGATGGATTTGCCCCTGTAGGTCAACTGGCGCTTACTCCTGGCAGCTTGCAGAATCTTTTCTTTTGTCTTGACTTTGGACAGGTTTATCACAATGTGTCTTGGAGAAGCTCTGTTAGAGTGAGGCAACCTGGGGTCCGATATCCCTCTGAAAGCAGTGTGTCAGACTCTTTGGTGATGTTTGGGAAATTTTCTTTTATAATATTCTCTAGTATGGCTTCCATTCCTCTGGGGCATTCTTCTTCCCCTTCTGGAATTCCTATAACTCGTATGTTGGAACGCTTCATAAAGTCCCATAATTCTGACAGTGAACGTTCTGCTTTCTCTCTCTTCTTTTCTGCCTCTTTTACTGTCTGAGTTACCTCAAGAACGTTGTCTTCTACCTCTGAAATTCTTTCTTCTGCATGTTCTAACCTGTTGCTGATACTTTCCATTGCATCTTTAAGTTCCCTAATTGACTGTTTCAGTTCCTTCAGCTCTGCTATATCCTTTTTATATTCTTCATATCATTCATCTCTTATTTGATTCTGTTTTTGGATTTCCTTTTGGTTATTTTCCACTTCATTAGCAGTTTCCTTCATTGTTTCCATCATTTCTTTCATTGTTTTCAACATGTGTATTCTAAATTCCCTTTCTGTCATTCCTAACATTTCTGTATAGGTGGAATCCTCTGCAGTAGCTACCTCATGGTCCCTTGGCGGGGTTGTTCTGGGCTGGTTCTTCATGTTGCCTGGAGTTTTCTGCTGATTCTTCCTCATGAGTGATTTCTTTTATCTGTTTGCTTGCCCTAATTTTCCTTTCACTTCCCCTTGCTCTTTAAGTTCTTGTGCCTGTGGACTAAGGGTTACAGGACCAGAAGGGTGAGAAGGTTGAAGAGCAAAAAAGGGATGAAAGAAAGGAGGACCGAGTGGTAATAAAAAAAAGAAAAATGGAGAAAGGAGAGGGGGTGGGTATAAGGAATATTGACAAAAAGAAGAGAGGCACAGAAAGAGGGAGACAGGGCAATATAGGTGTACAGTAGGGTACTTTGATACAACCTTAAAAAAAAAAAACACCTTCTGGGGGTGCCCAGTTGGGTGGTTCCCTTGAGGTCAGCAGCTTTTTGCTAACCTGATCAGACACAGTACCCCACCTCCAACAAGTAGAGAGGAAAGACAAAAATGCTATAAATCAAACCAAAACAAGCAAACAGAAAAGTTTACGGGATAAAACTGGGTGGAAAACCAAATATAGTAGTAGAAACACTAACAAAAATGAAGTTCTAATTATTGAAATAGGCAGCAATGGGAAATTATAATTAAACTAGAAAAATTGAGAAAGAAAAAGGATCTGTATTGAAAAGGTTGAACTTAAAAAAAAAAAACAACATCGACAACATCAAAATAAACAAAATATAACCAAACCAAAAAAAAAAAAAAAAAAAACACAACCAAAAACAAAGCAGTATGTATATGTTATTGAATATTGTCTGGGCAACACGTGGTCTTCTGGGGTATGAGATGTTAATCACAGTTCTGATACACTGGAGGCTGCTAGTTTCTCAAACCCCAGCAGGTAGACACCCTAAATCTCTCTTCAGCCCACTTAAAAGGCACTTTGAACTTGTTCACTTGCTGAGCAGAAGCTTTCCCAGGGAAGTGCTTGTCGCTGGAATCACTGCTGAAGTGGCTATCCACTTACCCTGTGTGCCAAAACTGGTCTCCCTCTGCCCCCGAGGGTTAGGGCTGCAAGGCGGCTCAGACCCCACCCTTAGGCTACTTGGTCGCTGGGTTACCAGCTCCTACCCAATTCTAGCTCTGCGACCCTGAGGGCGGAGCTTGCCGGGGCAGGTCGCTCACATTGGCTGCCTGTGAACCAGAGCCAAATACTATTAGCTCTGTCTGGCACAGCGGCTCAGACTGGGGCCCTAGACAAAGGCCAAAGTTCTCAGCACTCCCGCTCAGGCTCTTCCCAAGGCAGTTCAGCTGAGTGCCAAGTCCAAAGACACCAAAACAGTTCACAGGTAAGGCCTTTCTGGTTTGCAGTCTCGCTGCTACTGAACTTACAGTTGTGGGAGGGTTTAGACGGATTGAACACACGCGACCACTTGCCAGTTTTCCACGGTTTTAGTCCTCCTCTTGGGGTCCAGAAGTCTCTCGCTGACTCCCTGTATCCTCTCAGGGGTGATGATAGGCAGATCCCACCAGCCAGAGATGCCTGGAGTCCTATCTCCCCAGACTCACGGTGCCCAGATGCAAGGAAGCTGTTACTCGGCTGCCATCTTGCTCCGCCTCCCTCGCAATGTATCAAATATATTGTTAAACAAAAACTAGTAACTTTGCAGTGTATCAAATACATTATTAAACAAAATTTGTAAATTTTCCGTGCATCAAATACATTATTAAGGAAAATTAGTAACTTTGCAAGGTATCAAATACATTATAAAAGAAAATTAGTAACTCTGCAGTGTATCAAATATATTATGAAACAAAATTTGTAAATTTGAAGTGTATCAAATATATATACATATATTTTTTCATGGTGATAATGTTTAATGGAGAGATGGCAGATATGATGGAGATTATAGCAATGACAGTGGTTGGTTAGTTTTTCAAAGAGGTTGGGGTAACAGTAGTCATCACTCGATTAGAGAGCCCATTAGTTAGGGCTCTTTTGTTTGCAAGTAACAGAAGTTCCATTCTTGTATCTGAAAAACACCAACATGAATTCATTTAGCTGGATACAGGTGCACGGAATGTTTCCAGGGCTCTGGGCTCATCTGCATTTCTTGAGCATGTGGGCAACTTCTGTTACTCTCTGGATCACTTACTCTCTCGGGCTGTTGTCAAAGTCACCTATCTTTGTTTCCTTTGGCATTGGATTAATTCTTAGGCAGAATTTCTTTACAAGAGATTCCTCAGCCAGGCTCTGTGTCACAGTGTAGCCAGAATTTCTCTATGTTGGGCCCTTAATTTCAGGTCCTTGATCTCAGGTTTTGAAGAATGAAACCATGGACCACCATGTGAGTCAATGAAAGGATGGAGTTTATTGAAGATAAAAGAGATAGATAAGAGAAAAGGGGGGAACAGAACCTCCAGAAATGGGGGGCCCCAAGTGGGAGTGGGAAGCCCCTCAAATATATTATTAAAAAAATAGTAATCTTGCAGTGTATCAAATATTAAACAAAGTTAGTAACTTGACAGTGTATCAAATGTATTATAAAACAAAATTAGTAACTTTAGAGTATATCCATTATAAATATTAATTATATAATATATATTATAATTATAATATTATTATTTGAGACAGAGTCTCACTACATTGCCCTCAGTAGAATGCCGTGGTGTCACAGCTCACAGCAACCTCCAACTTTTGGGCTTAAGCAATTCTCTTGCCTAAGCCTCTCAAGTAGCTGGGACTACAGGTACCTGCCACAACGCCCAGCTGTTTTTTTGTTGCAGGTGTCATTGTTTAGCAGGCCCGGACCAGGTTCAAACCCACCTTGCATTGGTGTACGTGGCTGGCGCCCTACTCACTGGGCTAATATTATTAAACAAACAAACAAAAAATAGAAACTTTCACTGGAGAAACTCGACAAGTACCTAGTCCTACCTAAACTGGGTGATGAAGGTGAAGGCTAATGGAAAGAGACATCATGTTGGTGGAACGTGCCCTTGCTAGGATGTGATGAAAACGGGACTTTACCTCCGTCTGTCTTTCGAAAACTTATAACTAGATGAGGCGGAGCAAGATGGCAGCCGAGTAACAGCTTCCTTGCATCTGGGCACCGTGAGTCTAGGGAGATAGGACTCCAGGCATCTCTGGCTGGTGGGACCTGCCTATCATCACTCCTATGAGGATACAGGGAGTCAGCGAGAGACTTCTGGACCCCAAGAAGAGGACTAAAACCATGGAAAACTGGCAAGTGGTCGCGTGTGTTCAATCCGTCTAAACCCGCCCACAACTGTAAGTTCAGTAGCAGCGAGACTGCAAACCAGAAAGGCCTTACCTGTGAACTGTTTTGATGTCCTTGGACTTGGCACTGAGTTGAACTGCCTTGGGGAAGGCCTGAGCGGGAGTGCGAGAACTTTGGCCGTTGTCTAGGGCCCCAGTCTGAGCCGCTGAGCCAGACGGAGCTAATAGTATTTGGCGGTGGGTCACACGGATCCATTGTCAGTGATCTGCCCCAGCAAGCTCCGCCCTCAGGGTCGCAGAGCTAGAAACGGGTGGGAGCTGGTAACCCAGCAACCAAGTAGCCTAAGGGTGGGGTCTGAGCCGCCTTGCAGCCCTAACCCTCAGGGGCAGAGTGAGACCGGTTTTGGCACACTGAGTAAGTGGATAGCCACTTCAGCAGCGATTCCAGCGAGAAAGCTGGGAAAGCTTCTGCTCAGCAAGCTTACAAGTTCAAAGTGCCTTTTACGTAGGCTGAAGAGAGATTCAGGGTGTCTACCTGCTGGGGTTTGAGTAATCAGCAGCCTCCAGTCATAACAGAACTGTGACTAACATCTCATACCCCAGAAGACCACGTGTTGCCCAGACAATATTCAATAACATATACAAACTGCTTTGTTTTTGGTTGTGTATTTTTTTCTTTCTTTTTTTGTTTGGTTGTTTTTTTTGTTTGTTTAATTTGACGTTGCTGATATTCTTTTTTTTTTTTAATTTCAATCTTTTCCACACAGATCCCTTTTTCTTTCTCAATTTTCCTAGTTTAATTATAATTTCCCATTGCTGCCTTTTTTAATAACTTCAACTTCATTTTTGCTAGTGTTTCTACCGATATAATTTGGTTTTTCACCCAATTTTATCCCTGTAAAGTTTTCTGTTTGCTTGTTTTGGTTTGATTTATAGCATTTTTGTTTTTCCTCTCTACTTGGTGGAGGTGGGGTACTGTGTCTGATCAGGTTAGCAAAGAGCTGCTGACCTCAAGGGAACCACCCAACTGGGCACCCCCAGAAGGTGGGGTTTTTTAAGGTTGTGTCAAAGTACCCTACTCTACACCTATATTGCCCTGTCTCCCTCTTTCTGTGCCTCTCTTCTTTTTGTCAATATTCCTTATACCCACCCCCCTCCTTTCTCTATCTTTCTTTTTTTCTTATCACTCGGTCCTCCTTTCTTTCATCCCCTTTTTTTTTGCTCTTCAACCTTCTCACCCTTCTGGTCCTGTAACCCTTACTCCACAGGCACAAGAACTTAAAGAGCAAGAGGAAGTGAAAGGAAAATTAGGGCAAGGAAACAGACTAAAGAAATCACTCATGAGGAAGAATCAGCAGAAAACTCCAGGCAACATGAAGAACCAGTCTAGAACAACCCCACTAAGGGACCATGAGGTAGCTACTGCAGATGATTCCACTAGTATAGAAATGTTAGGAATGACAGAAAGGGAATTTAGAATACACATGTTGAAAACAATGAAAGAAATGATAGAAACAATGAAGGAAATTACTAATAAAGTGGAAAATAACCAAAAGGAAATCCAAAAACAGAATCAAATAAGAGATGAACGATATGAAGAATATAAAAAGGATATAGCAGACCTGAAGGAACTGAAACAGTCAATTAGGGAACTTAAAGATGCAATGGAAAGTATCAGCAACAGGTTATACCATGCAGAAGAAAGAATTTCAGAGGTAGAAGACAACGTTCTTGAGATAACTCAGATAGTAAAAGAGGCAGAAAAGAAGAGAGAGAAAGCAGAACGTTCACTGTCAGAATTATGGGAATTTATGAAGCGTTCCAACATACGAGTTATAGGAATTCCAGAAGGGGAAGAAGAATGCCCCAGAGGAATGGAAGCCATACTAGAGAATATTATAAAAGAAAATTTCCCAAACATCACCAAAGATTCTGACACACTGCTTTCAGAGGGATATCGGACCCCGGGTCGCCTCAACTCTAACCGAGCTTCTCCAAGACACATTGTGATGAACCTGTCCAAAGTCAAGACAAAAGAAAAGATTCTGCAAGCTGCCAGGAGTAAGCGCCAGTTGACCTACAGGGGCAAATCCATCAGAGTGACCGCAGACTTCTCTAATGAAACTTTCCAAGCAAGAAGACAATGGTCATCTACCATTAATCTACTTAAACAGAACAATTTTCAGCCCAGAATTCTGTACCCTGCTAAGCTAAGCTTCAAAATTGACGGAGAAATCAAATCATTTACGGATATACAAACATTGAGGAAATTTGCCACAACAAGACCAGCTCTACAGGAAATACTTCAACCTGTTCTGCACACTGACCACCACAATGGATCAGCAGCAAAGTAAGAACTCAGAAATCAAAGGACAGAACCTAACCTCCACACTGATGCAAAAGATAAAACTAAGCAATGGACTCTCACCAAATAAGATGAAGAGAATACTACCACACTTATCCATTATCTCAATAAACGTTAATGGCTTGAATTCCCCACTGAAGAGACATAGATTGGCTGACTGGATTAAAAAACACAAGCCATCCATTTGCTGTCTGCAAGAAACACACCTGGCTTCAAAAGACAAATTGAAGCTCCGAGTCAAGGGTTGGAAGACAATTTTTCAGGCAAATGGAATTCAGAAGAAAAGAGGAGTTGCAATCTTATTTTCAGATACATGTGGATTTAAAGCAACTAAAGTCAAAAAAGACAAAGATGGTCACTTTATATTGGTCAAGGGAAAACTACAACAAGAAGACGTTTCAATTCTAAATATTTATGCACCCAATATAAATGCTCCCAGATTCTTGAAGCAGACCTTACTCAGTCTGAGCAATATGATATCTGATAATACCATCATAACAGGGGACCTTAACACTCCTCTTACAGAGCTGGACAGATCCTCTAAACAGAAATTAAACAAAGATGTAAGAGATTTAAATGAGACCCTAGAACAACTATGCTTGATAGACGTATATAGAACACTCCACCCCAAAGATAAAGAATATACATTCTTCTCATCACCCCATGGAACATTCTCCAAAATTGATCATATCCTGGGACACAAAACAAATATCAATAGAATCAAAAGAATTGAAATTTTACCTTGTATCTTTTCAGACCATAAGGCACTAAAGATGGAACTCAACTCTAACAAAAATGCTCAACCCCACCCAAAGGCATGGAAATTAAACAATCTTCTGTTGAATAACAGATGGGTGCAGGAAGAAATAAAACAGGAAATCATTAACTTCCTTGAGCATAACAACAATGAAGACACAAGCTACCAAAACCTGTGGGATACTGCAAAAGCAGTTTTGAGAGGAAAATTCATCGCTTTAGATGCCTACATTCGAAAAACAGAAAGAGAGCACATCAACAATCTCACAAGAGATCTTATGGAATTGGAAAAAGAAGAACAATCTAAGCCTAAACTCAGTAGAAGAAAAGAAATATCCAAAATCAAATCAGAGATCAATGAAATTGAAAACAAAAGAATCATTCAGAAAATTAATGAAACAAGGAGTTGGTTTTTTGAAAAAATAAATAAAATAGATAAACCATTGGCCAGACTAACTAGAAATAGAAAAGTAAAATCTCTAATAACCTCAATCAGAAACGATAAAGGGGAAATAACAACTGATCCCACAGAGATACTAGAGATCATCTCTGAATACTACCAGAAACTCTATGCCCAGAAATTTGACAATGTGAAGGAAATGGATCAATATTTGGAATCACACCCTCTTACTAGACTTAGCCAGGAAGAAATAGACCTCCTGAACAGACCAATTTCAAGCACTGAGATCAAAGAAACAATAAAAAAGCTTCCAACTAAAAAATGCCCTGGTCCAGATGGCTTCACTCCAGAATTCTATCAAACCTTCAAGGAAGAGCTTATTCCTGTACTGCAGAAATTATTCCAAAAAACTGAGGAAGAAGGAATCTTCCCCAACACATTCTATGAAGCAAACATCACCCTGATACCAAAACCAGGAAAAGACCCAAGCAAAAAGGAGAATTTCAGACCAATCTCACTCATGAATATAGATGGAAAAATTCTCAACAAAATCCTAGCCAATAGATTACAGCTTATCATCAAAAAAGTCATTCATCATGATCAAGTAGGCTTCATCCCAGGGATGCAAGGCTGGTTTAACATACGCAAGTCCATAAACGTTATCCACCATATTAACAGAGGCAAAAATAAAGATCACATGATCCTCTCAATAGATGCAGAAAAAGCATTTGATAAAATCCAGCATCCTTTTCTAATTAGAACACTGAAGAGTATAGGCATAGGTGGCACATTTCTAAAACTGATTGAAGCTATCTATGACAAACCCACAGCCAATATTTTACTGAATGGAGTAAAACTGAAAGCTTTTCCTCTTAGAACTGGAACCAGACAAGGTTGTCCTCTGTCACCTTTACTATTCAACATAGTGCTGGACGTTCTAGCCAATACAATGAGGCAAGACAAGGAAATAAAGGGAATCCAAATGGGAGCAGAGGAGGTCAAACTCTCCCTCTTTGCTGACGTCATGATCTTATACTTAGAGAACCCCAAAGACTCAACCACAAGACTCCTAGAAGTCATCAAAAAATACAGTAATGTTTCAGGATATAAAATCAATGTCCACAAGTCAGTAGCCTTTGTATACACCAATAACAGTCAAGATGAGAAGCTAATTAAGGACACAACTCCCTTCACCATAGTTTCAAAGAAAATGAAATACCTAGGAATATACCTAACGAAGGAGGTGAAGGACCTCTATAAAGAAAACTATGAACTCCTCAGAAAGGAAATAGCAGAGGATATTAACAAATGGAAGAACATACCATGCTCATGGATGGGAAGAATTAACATTGTTAAAATGTCTATACTTCCCAAAGCAATCTACCTATTCAATGCCATTCCTATCAAAGTACCTACATCGTACTTTCAAGATTTGGAAAAAATGATTCTGCGTTTTGTATGGAACCGGAAAAAACCCCGTATAGCTAAGGCAGTTCTTAGTAACAAAAATAAAGCTGGGGGCATCAGCATACCAGATTTTAGTCTGTACTACAAAGCCATAGTGCTCAAGACAGCATGGTACTGGCACAAAAACAGACATAGACACTTGGAATCGAATTGAACACCAGGAAATGAAACTAACATCTTACAACCACCTAATCTTTGATAAACCAAACAAGAACTTATCTTGGGGGAAAGACTCCCTATTCAATAAATGGTGTTGGGAGAACTGGATGTCTACATGTAAAAGACTGAAACTGGACCCACACCTTTCCCCACTCACAAAAATTGATTCAAGATGGATAAAGGACTTAAATTTAAGGCATGAAACAATAAAAATCCTCAAAGAAAGCATAGGAAAAACACTGGAAGATATTGGCCTGGGGGAAGACTTCATGAAGAAGACTGCCATGACAATGGCAACAACAACAAAAATAAACAAATGGGACTTCATTAAACTGGAAAGCTTCTGTACAGCTAAGGACACAATAACCAAAGCAAAGAGACAACCTACACAATGGGAAAGGATATTTGCATATTTTCAATCAGACAAAAGCTTGATAACTAGGATCTATAGAGAACTCAAATTAATCCACATGAAAAAAGCCAACAATCCCTTATATCAGTGGGCAAGAGACATGAATAGAACTTTCTCTAAAGACGACAGACGAATGGCTAACAAACACATGAAAAAATGTTCCTCATCTCTATATATTAGAGAAATGCAAATCAAAACAACCCTGAGATATCATCTAACCCCAGTGAGAATGGTCCACATCACAAAATCTCAAAACTGCAGATGCTGGCGTGGATGTGGAGAGAAGGGAACACTTTTACACTGCTGGTGGGACTGCAAACTAGTACAACCTTTCTGGAAGGAAGTATGGAGAAACCTCAAAGCACTCAACCTAGATCTCCCATTCGATCCTGCAATCCCATTACTGGGCATCTACCCTGAAGGAAAAAAATCCTTTTATCATAAGGACACTTGTACTAGACTGTTTATTGCAGCTCAATTTACCGTTGCCAAAATGTGGAAACAGTGTAAATGCCCACCAACCCAGGAATGGATTACCAAGCTGTGGTATATGTATACCATGGAATACTATTCAGCTATTAAAAAAAATGGAGACTTTACATCCTTCGTATTAACCTGGATGGAAGTGGAAGACATTATTCTTAGTAAAGCATCACAAAAATGGAGAAGCATGAATCCTATGTACTCAATCTTGATATGAGGACAATTAATGACAATTAAGGTTTGGGGGGGGAAGCAGAAAGAGGGATGGAGGGAGGAGGGTGGGGCCTTAGTGTGTGTCACATTTTATGGGGGCAAGACATGATTGCAAGAGGGACTTTACCTAACAATTGCAATCAGTGTAACTGGCTTATTGTACCCTCAATGAATCCCCAACAATAAAAAAAAAAGAAAAGAAAAGAAAACCTATAACTAACCCTAGACTACACACGAGAAAGCCATGAGATAAATTGTAACTGAGGGTCATTCTACAAAATAGCTGTCAAGTAGTACCCTTCAACATGGTCAAACTCAGCAAAAAATGAGAGAAATAGGAGAAATGGTCACAGAGTAAAGGATGCTCAGAGGACAAGCTGATTAAAAGTGATACAGAATCCTGGGGTGCCACCTGTGGCTCACGGAGTAGGGCACCGGCCCCAAGTGAGGGCACTGTGAATCATTATGGACTTTGGTTAACGATGGCGTCTCAGTTCTGATCAATTAATTGTGACCAACGTGCCGTGCAAGTGCGTGTGGAGAGGGGCTGCCTGAAGGACACGGGACTTCGGCAGAACCAATCCACTTGGTAGGGCTGAAAAGTTTTCTAGATTCTATTTCTTCATCCCATTTTCCTGCTGTTCCCTCGTTGCCTGGAAAGGTAGAGAAAGGAGGGTCTCACTGGAAATTAAGATCCTCTCAGGAGTGCACAACAACAGCACCGTGTAGGAACACCCACTCCTTCCACTCTGGAGGGTGGCAGGTTCTGTTCCCCACCACGACTTATAAATGCAATTTCTAGGCACCCTCCTTGATTTCCACACTCCTCCTCAAGTCACTGTCTAGCACTTGCAGGGTCAGGGTGACAGATACCTCTCCCTTTTTAGTAATAATGTCCTATAACATGTCACAGCTCAGTTGAGCCAACATGTGTGGAGGCTTGGAAGCCTCCCTCACTCCCAACTGGGGCAAGACCACGTTCACAAGGGCAGCACAGGGAGCTGGGTCTCCATATTTGTGTGTTTGTGTGTGTGTGTGTGTGTGTGTGTGTGACATCAGGGCTGCCTGAGAAACAGACAGACTGGGGTGCTCACAAGAATGAGGACAAGATGCTTTCAATGCCTCTGGGATTTTTTTTTTTAATTTTTTTGAAATAGAGTCTCACTATGTCACCCTCAGTAGAGTGCCATGGCTCACAGCTCACAGTAACCTCAAACTCTTGGGCTCATGTGATTCGCTTCCCTCAGCCCCCCCAAGCAGCTAGGATCAAAGTTGCCCACCACAATGCACAGCTATTTCTTTTTCTTTTTCTTTTTTTTTTTTTTTTGGTTGCAGTTGTTGTTGTTTAGCAGGTCCGGGCTGGGCTTGAACCTGCCACTTTTGATGTATGTGGCGGGTGCCCTACTCACTGAGCTGTGGGTGCAGAGCCTGGGATTTTTGACTATGAACATTGTCACACTTTCTAAAAGCACATGGCTGAAAAAAAATGCTTTCCTAGAGAGCTGTGCCATTTTCCACTCTCAACAGCAATAGAGGTAACCACATTTTTTCTTTCCTTTTTTTTTCTTTTTTTAAGCATTCCATATTTTTTTCTTAACCCATATTTTTGTTTGTTTACTTTCTATTAGTGTATCTTCATTGAGGCTTCTCTGATTTTCTTCCTTTCTTTTTTTTTTAAATATCCTATTGTTATATCTCTTTTGTTGTTTCAGATTCATTGAAGTTACAGAGAATTAGGTTACACTGTTTGCATTTGTCAAGCAAAGTCTCTTTTAAAATTGAGTTCCACTCCAAGAGGTGGATTAGGCACTATAACCCCCACCCCCCTTCCTTCTCCCCTCCCCCTCCCTCATTCCCCTTGCCCCCCACCTTGAATTGATTTGAGTTTTTCTTTTATGAAGAGTGTGTCTTAGTTCATCTACTGGCTTTATGGTAGACGAGATAGGAACAGAACCTTCTCTGATGAAGACAGACGAATGGTTAACAAACATTTGAATAAATGCTCACTGTTTCTGATCATCAGAGAAATGCAAATCAATTTCTGGTTGGAAAGTCTGTGGGCCCCTTATTCCCCAAAGGGGATTTTTGTGGATTGTGTAACACAAATACAGCGGTGTTGGGAACTACCAGAATCATGGCTGTGGGGCGCCCGTAGCACAGTGGTTACAGCACCAGCCACGTACACTGAGGGTAGCAGGTTCAAACCCAGCCTGGGCCAGCTAAACAGCAATGACAACTGCAACCAAAAAAATAGCTGGGTGTTGTGGCGGGCACCTGTAATTCCAGCTACTTGGGAGGCTGAGGCAAGAGAATTGGTTAAGCCCAAGAGTTTGAGGTTGCTGTGAGCTGTGATGCCGTTGCACTCTATTGAGGGTGACATAGTGAGACTCTGTCTCAAAAAAAAAAAGATAAAGAAAAAGAATAGATGAGACAAAAAAAAGTCAGGGCAGAGTACAAATAACCTGTCAGGTGGCAGGAAGAATACGAGAGTATGTTTCTGGGGAATGAATGTTAGTCCTGTGTTCTCTGCATCTTGATGGCAAATGTATCAGGCTTAGCTCAGTAGTGATGACAGATTTATTCATTCAACAAAAAATGCGTGAATGCATTTGGAGTTGAGATTGCATTGAAAAAACAGAAGAGAGATGTAATGAATAAAAAAGATGTAAGGTAGCTGGGTGTGGTAGCTCTTGCCTGTAATCTCAGTGCTTTGGGAGGCTGGGCAGGTGGATCACCTGAGCTCAGGCGTTCAAGACCAGTCTGAGCAAAGCCAGACCCCTGTTGTCTCTACTAAAAATAGAAAAAAATGAGCTGAGTGTGGTGGCCGGCACCTGTACTCCCAGCTACTCGGGAGGCTGAGACAAAAGGATTGCTTGAGCCCAAGAGCACAGAGTGAGACTCTGTCTCAAAAAAAGAAGAAAGAAGGAAAGAGAGAAGGCAGATATTCAAGCAGAGTGTGGAAATGGGATAGGGACCTAGGAGCCGGGAAACACCCGCAGCCTCTGGGAGCTTGGAAAACTTGAGGGAATAAATCCTCCCCTAAAGCTTCCGAATGGAATGCGATCCTCTGCCAGCATCTTAATTTCATCCCAGTGAGACCTACGTCAGAATCCTAACCTCCAGACTCCGAGATAATAAATTTCTGTTATTTTAAGCCAGCAAACCTTACAGTGCTTGCTTGGGTAAAGGTGTAATAGAACAGTAACAGAGTTTAGTTCCCTGATGAATTGTTTCTGTCCCCTATAGAGAAAAACTCCCCTTTCCTTAAAGGACCAGAATTCTAGAAAGTCAGTCTCCTTGAGGACCAGCTGTTTCCACTTACCCCGACAAATGGAACTGGGCATGCCCCAGCCAGGCCTGCTCTTGAGGACAATTTTCTGGCGACAAGCCCTGTTGAGGATTTCCTGGAGTCAGCACATGTAAGAATTTACTGTCTTTGACAGTTGTTGTATCGCTCCAGATTTCTTAAATGAAAATGAAATATTTTAATATGGAAAGTCATATATGTTAAAGTGACTACATCAAGTAGCCTTAATATGTAACCAAATCTGGAGTATATATTTTCTTAAATGATGATAAATCCTCTTAAAATTTTTCTATCTAACCTCTGATACATGAGCTCAGTGACAAAGTTAGGTTTTTCTAAAGCAAGGGAAGGTTGTCCTTTCCACGGAGGTAATTTTCCCCCCCTTTTTTACTCCTACAACGCACATATGTATGGATGGATAATTTTTATCGGACAGAGCGAGAACTGACAATCTCTAATGGGTAATTAATTTCTAGACAATTGAAAAAAAGTAGTAAAAAAAAAACTGTATGTAACCATTTGGAGGCACTGTGAAAAAGAATAGTAATTCTTAACCTGCAGTGCCCAGACCGGCTACACAAAGGGGATGTGGGGGTTTAGTACAAAGGGCACGAGCTCAGACCCTTGTTAGAATTATTACAGGGGCCGAAGAGCTGAAGGCAGAAGGAATCTTGGCAAAAAAGCAAGACCATTGGATTGTTTGGAACAGCAGACCCAGACCCCGCAGGCATGAGTTGGTGGGGCCCTAATTGTAAGGTTTGACCCACTCACATCCCCCAAATTGTGACCATACTGGGATTCTCCTTTATTTTTTGTCCTCTAAGAAGAAAAAACAACAACTTTGTTTCAACATTGCTACTTATTTTTAGAGAGAGAGTCTCACTATATCCCCCTCGGTAGAGTGCTGTGGCGTCACAGCTCACAGCAACCTCCAACTCCTGGGCTTAGGCAATTCTTTTGCCTCAGCCTCCCAAGTGGCTGGGACTACAGGCACCTGCCACAATGCCCGGGTATCTTTTTCGTTGCAGTTTTCCCGGGGCTGGGTTGGAACCTGTCACCCTTGGTATATGGGGCCAGCACCCTACCCACAGAGCCACAGGCTTTTTTAAAATTATTATTTCAGACTGATATAAGAGTGCAAACGTTTAGCTTACACTGTTTTCACTTCTAAGGTAAAGTTCAAGTTGCAGTTGAGGGGTCCTGCTGAACACCTCCCACAGTGCACATCTGGTGAGACCCCGCCAATCACTCTCCCTCCTCCCCCCCTCCTCTCTGCTCTCCCACCTCTCACCTCCCCCCTGCTAGACTATATTTGTGTTTTTCTCTCCCGCGGGCCTGTAATTGTTTTTCCACTGGCTTCATATTAGTATTGAGTACATGGGATACTTGCTTTTCCGATTTTGTGAAACTTTGCTAAGAAGAATGTGTTCCCCATCCATCCAGGTAAACACAAAAGTTATAAAGTCTCCATGTCCTTATGGCTGAATAGAAACTCCATGGTGTACATAGACCACAGTTTGTTAATCCATCCATGAGTTGATGGGCACGTGGGCTGCTTCCACATCTTGGCAAATGTGAGCTGCAATAAACATTCTGGTGCAGATGTCCTTGTCCATTGCAGACCGCTTGTTCCTTCTAATCCTTTATTAAAAAAGTAAAGGAGAGGGTGGTGCCTGTGGCTCAGCGGAGTAGGGCGCAGGCCCCATATGCCGGAGGTGGTGGGTTCAAACCCAGCCCCAGCCAAAAACTGCAAAAAAAAAAAAAGAAAGTAAAGGAGAATAAATAAATGAATCATAAAATAACAGTTTCAACCCAGTCATCATTTCAGAACCTGGAATGTTATCTCCCCCTTGAAAAAACAAAGGTGGGGATTTTACCCGTTCTTCACGCGTTAACCTGGCTTCTGGTTGTCAGTAGTATTTTTGAATTTGCTTTGTCTCAAGTGTTTTACGTGACACTCTGGTTTTCTTGACCTTCACTTTTGCACAGCGGATGCGATGAGTTATTTTTTTCTTTCTCTCTCTTTTTTTTTTTTCCCCAAAGCTTCAGCTTTTAATTTGTTCAATGTCAGAATAACCTTAGCACATAATTCAGGACCAGTCTGGCTTTGGTTTTGAATTAATAGGCTAATTGCTTCATTTTCATTTCACTTTGGGGTGTCAGCACATAACTAAAGAATGTTTTAAAATCAAACCTGTTTTGTGACCATTTCTTTTCAATGCTAGTCTTGAATATTCTGCCTGTATTATACGTAGATAAATTGGCTCCGTAATTGAAGAATACAGGTATACTTTTTTACCATTAATTACAAATAAAACCTTTTAAAGCATATCTCAAGTTGGTATGTGAAAGTAATAAAGAATATCTAGGCTATTCTTCATTGTGACAAATCCTTTATCGTGGAGTCAGTGAGAAAATTTAAAAGTATATTTAAAAAGACAATGATATACCACATTGGCATATAAATACATCCTGAAGGTATTCATATGTTTATAATATAAAGTGGCCTCTATACCCATCACTGATAATACAGTTAAGGAAATTGTACATCTGTAGGTTTTTAAGGTCTTTCTACTATTTTTGCACCACTAATATTTTAATCACCTGGGAGCTTATAGCAAATGCCAAACCTCAAATCTCAATCTCTGGACGCATTATACAAATTGCACACTGTTTTAAATTGCACACAGGCTTTATGTCCACCCTGTGGAATCAGTACTTGAATAAGTTTCCCAGAACATAGCTACATCCTATCTCTAAAAGAAAAAAGAAACAAAGAAAAAAAAAAAAACATTACCCAGGCCTGGTGGTGCACACCTGTAGTACAGCTACTTGGGAGGCTGAGGCAGGAGGATCCCTTGAGCCCAGGAGTTCAAGGCTGCAGTGACCTGACTTTGCACCACCACACTCTAGGCTGGGTGGCAGAGCAAGACTTTTTCTCAAAAATAAATAAATGAAATAAAATAATAAATTAGAGTAACAATGCCTTAAGGAATGCCATTTCTTGAAATGTTGACAATAGTTCCTAATCCAAAGATATGAGCTTCCTCATTTATTTTTAATTTGATTTTACTTTCAAGAACTGCAAAGTAAGGAAAATCTGTAAAGGTTGTTATCACTACCTAATTTCTTGGCCTTTATTTATTTTTTTTTAAATATCCATAGGACAGGCCAACAGACTGGAGATTCAGGTAAGTACTGATGTTTCAGAAACAAACTTTCGTTGTTTATAAAGCCTCACCCCCAGCCCCTGGTGTATATATATATATATATATTTTTTTTTTTTTTTTTTAATAGCAGAACAAATGGAATAAAGCAGAAGAAATAGAATTTGTGACTTATCATTGCTGGTGACCTGGGTTGTCCTGCAGAGTGCAGAGCCCTTCTTTGCAAAGCTAAACAGGTATACTTGGCCTGGGAGGAGCTTGCGGGAGCAGGTGAATGGAGAAACTGTGGACCCAGAGGCTGTGTCACACCAACACAGCGAGTCAGCAGATCCCTGACTACCCGTGTGAAACACAGAATGGCAGTTGGTTCCTTTCCACCTGCTAAACTCCCCAAGAATCTCCTTTGCAAAGATTTATACGGAAGGAGGAAAAATATAAGAAAGGGAGTTCTTGAGGGCATAACTTCAGTCAGCAAAGACAACTTGATAGTTTCAAAGGCACCAACAGCCAGCCTTCTTTCCTCCATAACTTCTATAATCAGGGTGTCACCACTGGAGATGGGTGAATCAAAACTTAATGGAAAGCAGCTTTTCTTGTCCCAAGTCTAGTGACCTTTCAAAACACAAGAAAGCATAAAGTACCCAAGTAAGTGTCCTATGACAGACCGTGTTTTCCTAAATCTTGTGTCCAGTTCTGATCCTCTAAGATAATTGACTATAAATCATGCCTGTTCTAAATAAGCTATCAACATCTATATTACTGCAGGTCATAACTGTTGGATTGGAATTACAGTGATGGAGTTCATGTTGTGAACTCTGATATGCAAAAGAATTCAGGCAGAAAGTGACTGGGTAAGGAAAATGCAACTCCTAGTCCCTCCTCTGGTATATTTGCAAAACTGGGCCACTTTGCCCTGCCTTCCAAAGAGGCAGGTGACAGTCATCCAGTTTCAGAGGGGATATTAAGAAATGTGTTTCCCTAAATCCAGGAAATGTTTTTGTTCTAGACACTAACCTAATTTGTCCATCAGATCATTTAAGATTTTTCTTTTAAGTACATGTTTATAATTTTCCTATAATTTTTTTTAAAGACAAAGTCTTACTTTGTCACCCTTGGTAGAGTGCCAGGGCATTGTGGCTCCCAGCAACCTCAAACTCTTGGGATCAAGTGATCCTCCTGCCTCAGCCTCCCAAGTAGCTAGGATTACAGGCGCCTGCCACAATGCCTGGCTTATTTTTCTATTTTTACTAGCGATGGGATCTCACTCTTGCTCATGCTTGTCTTAAAGTCCTGAGCTCAAGCCATCCACTTGCCTAGTTGCCCAGGAGTTCAAGGATGCAGTGAGCTATGATTTCACCACTACATTCTAGCCTGGGTGACAGAGCAAGACCTTTTCTCAAAAATAAATACAATTCAATACAATAATAAATTAGAACACCATGCCCTGCCCCTGTAATTCTTTTTTAAAATCTTTTCCTTTGTTATCCAGTAGCTGGAGGACTGATAATTAATCTGCATGTATCTACTACCAAGTGTCATTAGAATTCTGAATTAAAAATAAGATTAATGATTTAATTTCGATCCAGTCAGGCTGACCCATTTTTTTTTTTAAATACTGATGTGATATAATGCTGTAAAAGATTTAAGCATAATTTATTGATAAAACCATTTCAGTTGGAATGAGAGAGCTATTTGTCTACATAATGGTTCCTGAAATCACACATTGTTCTTTTCCATTATTCCACCGTAACATTGACTATTTTTTTAACAAGCACATATGCCACTTAATATGTGCTAGGCAGTGTTCCATGGGTCTTGTAAATACTCATTTTTCCTTCATCATAACCCCGTCATCACCCCCAAACAAACTCTGACGATTTTCAGTGCATTACACATGAGAGAAGAGGCATGAACCGCTGTGGGAACTCACCCAACTAAATGCATCAGGTGAATTTGGGAGATGGGATACAAACTTGCAGATCCTAGAACCAAAGTCTTGCTGCCTGGCCACTGCTCCATAATCCTAAAAACCAAGGTGAACTTTGCTAATAGCAGCCAATGTAGCTCTGCATCTGGGAAAGTAGCTCGGTGGGAGGATTTTTTGATGTACAGAAAAAATCCTACATACATAAATAGGGTTCATCTTTCTTGTGGTCAGATTAGGCAGTGCAGGTATTTTCTTTTCTTGAGGATTCGTATAAACTTAAAAGTAGAAAGTTAAGACTTAGCGTTTCTGGATAAAAGGGAGTAGCAGGTAATTATCTTCCCAAAGGAAAAGAAAAATAAAAAACGATAATATGTGAAAGACTCCTCTTCAAGACAATAGATGTTGATCAACAGGTAAATGATTCCAGAAAGACTGTTGACAAAAAAGGTAAGGATTTAGCTTGCATAGCTATCAAGTTGGATGGATTCCAGGTAATAGCAGAAGGCTGGGGAGCTCAGATAACACCCAGTGGATCCTTGATTTCAGATGATAGACCTCAGAGTTTAGACAGAAAGGGGCAGTAAAAGGTAGAAGTACAGTGTTTGCAGGAGAGAAGATATATGCACATTAACACATCCCAAGACTGCAGAGTGCTCTCTGGAGCGTGTACGAGATCCCTGACGCAGCATGCATGTGAGAAAATTGCCAGAAGACAAGGATATAAGTGTCCAACAGATGAGAAGGCTATCATGCATGCCTGTTCTCACCAGCCAGAAGGGGAAAGAAAAAACAAACAAACCAACAAAAACCTCAGCATCGCATAGAATGTTGAACACAGTCTTGCTCCAGGAAGAAAGGATAATGATTGCGCCAGCCCAGGTACTATCAGGTCCTGCCTAACAGCTCTGAGCCACAAGACTCAAACCTATCAGTCTCACTTGAAATTACTTAACTAAAGCCCAGTAGAAAGCCCTAAAAATTTTTAGAGAAAGTGAAAAGTACCCAACCTCCAAAGTGGCAAAATTCATAATAATCAACATTCAAAGTGTAGAGAATTTGAAAGAATAACAACAAAAAGTATTCAAATACACAAAGAAGAAAAAATATATATATTTTTAAATGATGAGTATTAATGAGCTGTGGGATAATTTCGAGTACAGTAAGATGTGGGTCATTGAAACACTACAAAGAAATAGGAGAAGAAAGGACAGAAAAAAAAACTTTTTAAAGGAAATAATAGCCAGCAGTTTTCAAAAAGATCCAAGAATCTTAAATAATTCCAAGCACAAGAAGCGTAAGAGAGACTTCTCCAAGGCATGTCAAAACCAATGATGAAGATAAAACCTTGAAATCATCCCAAGGGAAAAAAAAATACATGTTATATACCTTTAGACTTCTTCATAACAATGCATGGGAGAAAAAAATCAGTAAGGAAATTTTTTTTAAGTACTTTAAAAAATTGTAGCCTAAACTTCTATACCCAGCAAAAGTATCTTCAAGTTCTTCATAACTGCAGAGACAAAATTTGTAAAAGCGTTTTCATCAAATTGTATCAAATATACCTATAAAAGATAATTATACTATTACTAGAGATGACCATTCTAAGGTTGTTTTAGCTTTCAGAATTAATGGATGCCATATTAACATTTAAAAGGAAGAAAATGTGATTATCCTACTATTGAAGACAAATAATTGTTGCAATTCAACATTCATAGCTGATTTATTTTAAATGTACTCATCAAAATGAGAAAGAATCAAAAGAGAGGAATTTGGCTTGGCACCTGTAGCTCAAGCAGCTAAGGTGCCAGCCACATACACCAGAGCTGGCAGATTTTAATTCAGCCTGGGCCTGCCAAAGAACAGTGACAACTACAACCAAAAAAATAGCTGGGCGTTGTGGTGGGCACCTGTAGTCCCAGCTACTTGGGAGGCTGAAGCAAGAGAATTGCTTAAGCACAGGAGTTAAAGGCTTCTGTGAGCTATGATGCCACAGCACTCTACCCAGGGCAAAAACTTGAGGCTCTGTCTAAAAAAAAAAAAAAAAAAAAGAGAGAGAGAGGAATTTTCTCAACCTGATAAAGGGCATTTGCGTAAAACCTAAAACCAATATATAATGGTGAATTCTCACCCCCAAATTGGAAACAAAAAAGTATATCTGCTCTCACCTCCTCCTTTCACCATCGTACTGAAGGCTCTATGCAGTAAAGTAAGGGAAATAACTGTCCATACTGTAAAAAAACAAACAAAAAATCAAATCTACCTTCATTACAGATGACATGATCGTCCTGGTAGAAAGTCCAGTTACGTATACAAAATAGCTACTAGAATTATTAAGTGCATTTATCAAGGTTGCAAGATAAAGATCAACACAGTAATAAATTCCATTTCTATATCCCAGCAATGAACCTTTGACAAAATGAAAATTTTGAAAATGATATCAAGGACAGTAACATCTTCATTATTAAACACTCAGGGATCATTCTGACAAAGGATGGTCATGTAAGACCCATACACTGAAAACTACAAAATATTTGCAAACAAAAGCTGAAGGAGATGTAAACCCATGGCGAGCAACACTTTGTTCATGGTCTGGAAGACTCAGCACAGCTAAGATGTTTTTGTACTCCCAAAACGGATCAGTAGATTCAACACAATCCCAGTCAAAATATTAGCGAATTTTTTTTCTTCAAAATAAAGAAATTAATTTCATAATAAATATGTAAATTTAAAGAACTTAGAATATGTACCCAGAAGAACCACTAAAAAATAAAAATAAATAAAAAAAATTGAAAGTCTTATACTACCTGATGTCAAAATGATACAAGATACAGTGATCAAGACATCTTGATATTGCAATCAATTGATATCACCTAGCAAGATAGACCAATAGTTTAATGAAACAGAGTAGAGACTTGAAAAGGAGACCCACAAATATAAGGAAAAATTTGCATGTGCACACAGAGTCAAATCCATATTTAAGGGTCATTAGGAGGAAGTTTTTCAGACCCATATCACCAGCCCATCTCTCAGGGGGCTGTGCAGACAAAATGATCAATGCTGGTTCCAATGAAGCCTTTGTTTCCTCTCAACAAACAGCATGATGTGGCCATTTCTAGCTGACCAGAGTTTCATGCTGGCTAAATCCAACTTGCCAACTCTGATGTGGACTGACCCATTTTCACTTCTCAAGGACAAAAGTCAAGGCACTGATCATTGGGGGTATTTGGAAGAATATTCAGGACAAGAACCCTGTAGCTTAATTTCAACACAAAGGTTCCTATATAACAGGCCAGCAGTTAGAAGCCATGGGTATAAAAGTGTGAAGATGGGTGTAAAGTATGACTCAATTAAAACAAAAAAAGCTAAATTGCCTAAAAACTGCACTGGTACCATAGAATACTTTTATTTGATAGATCTTTGAATGTGTTAACCTGTAATATTTATGATCTAATATATTCAATAAGACTCAAAGAAATTCTAATCATCTTTTATCAGAAAAGATACAGCATGCTAAAATGTATTCTTTTAAGTTTTTATTGTTATCATACTATCTAAATGATTTTTCATTATTAATTTAAAATTAACTTGCATTTGTAAATGTGTTTTGCCTTGTTAGACCCCATGTCAATAATTCATTTTAAAATGATGAATCTATTTCTCGAGGGGTACGGACAGGGCCTAAAATACAGCTGGTCAGTGCTGACTCTATGGCACGGGAGTGAGGAGAGGACAGTTGGCTGAGAGGGAACCACACCGGAGCAGTGGTGCCCCAAGGCGCAGAGCAACAGCTGTCTTTTGGCAACAATAGGGCTCACTCCCAGATATTCTGAAGCCACACCCACTGCCTCCCTGGGCAACCAGAGGAGGCCTGGCATCTACTCAGGTGGCAACCACCACGGAACAGATCTGGGATGGAAACGCAGGCCCCGTGAGAGCCCCAGCATGACTCAATCCCAATAAGACATCCAGGCATATCATAATTAACTTCACTAAAGTTAATATGAAGGAGAAAATTCTGAATGCAGCCAGACGTAAGAAATCCATTACCTAAGAAAGGAAGAATATTAGAATGACTGCAGATCTCTCCGTTGAAACTTTTCAAGCCAGAAGAGGGTGGTCATCGACTTTTAATCTCCTAAAGCAAAATAACTTTCAACGCTGATCCTGTATCCAGCTAAACTGAGTTTCATTTATGATGGAGAAATTAAATACTTTAATGACATTCATATGTTGAAGAAATTTGCCAGAATCGAACCAGCTCTTCAGGATACTCTCAGACTTATCCTCCATAATGACCAGCCCAATCCTCTACCACAAAAGTAAACCCCCTCAGAAACTTTTGATCAAACTCCAACTTCCACAGTGGTATAAGGATTAAAAATAGCCACTGGACTTTTGAAAAACTCGATACCCAAAATTTTACCAGATTAATCAATATTCTCCATTAATGTGAACAGCTTAAACTGTCCTCTAAAGAGTTAGCTGACTGGACACAAAATCTCAGGCCAGATATTTGCTGCATATAAGAGTCACATCTTACCTTAAAAGATAAATATAGACTCAGGGTGAAAGGATGGTCGTCCATATTTCAGGCAAATGGTAATCAGAAAAAAGCAGGTGTTGCTATTCTATTTGCAGTTACAATAGGCTTTAAACCAACAAAAGTAAAGAAAGATAAGAATGGTCACTTCATATTTGTTAAGGGTAAAACTCAATATGATGATATTTCTATTATTTATATCTATTCACCGAACCAGAATTCACCTCAATTTATAAGAGAAACTCTAACAGACATGAGCAACTTGATTTCCTCCAGATCCATAATAGTTGGAGATTTCAACACTCCTTTGGCAGTATTGGATGGATCCTCCAATAAGAAGCTGAGCAAAGAAATTTTAGATTTAAACCTAACCATACAACATTTGGATTTAGCAGACATCTACAGCACATTTCATCCCAACAAACCTGAATACACATACTTCTCATCAGCCCACGGAACATACTCCAAAATCGATCACATCTTAGGTCACAAGTCTAACCTCAGTAAATTAAAAAAAATAGAAATTATTCCATGCCTCTTCTCAGACCACCATGGAATAAAAGTTGAACACAGTAACAACAGGAATCTGCATATTCATACAAAAGCATGGAAGTTAAATAACTTTATGCTGAATGATAGCTGGGTCAGAGATGAGATTAAGAAGGAAATTGCCAAATTTTTGGAATAAAATGACAGTGAAGACACAAATTATCAGAACCTCTGGGATACCGCAAAGGCAGTCCTAAGAGGGAAATTTATAGCACTGCAAGCCTTCCTCAAGAGAACAGAAAGAGAGGAAGTTAACAACTTAAGGGGACATCTCAAGCAACTGGAAAAGGAAGAACATTCCAACCCCCAACCCAGTAGAAGAAAAGAAATAACCAAAATTAGAGCAGAATTAAATGAAATTGAAAACAAAAGAATTAGACAACAGATCAATAAATCAAAAAGTTGGTTTTTTGAAAAGTTCAATAAAATAGATAAACCTTTGGCTAACCTAACCAGGAAAAAAAGAGTAAAATCTCTAATCTCATCAATCAGAAACGACAAAGATGAAATAACAACACAATCCTCAGAAATTCAAAAAATCCTTCATGAATATTACAAGAAACTTTATTCTCAGAAATATGAAAATCTGAAGGAAATTGACCAATACTTGGAAGCATGTCACCTTCCAAGACTTAGCCAGAATCAAGTGGAAAATTTGAACAGGCCAATATCAAGTTCTGAAATAGCATCAACCATAAAATATCTCCCTAAGAAAGAAAAGCCAGGGACCAGATGACTTCACGTCAGAATTCTACCAAACCTTTAAAGAAGAACTAGTACCTATATTACTCAGCCTGTTTTAAAATGTAGAAAAAGAAGGAAGACTACCCAACATGTTCTATGAAGCAAACATCACCCTGATCCCCAAACCAGGAAAAGACCCAACAAGAAAAGAAAATTATAGACCAATATCACTAATGAATATAGACGCAAAAATATTCAACAAGATCCTAACAAACAGAATCCAGCAACATATCAAACAAATTAGACATCATGACCAAGTCGGTTTTATCCAGGGTCTCAAGGCTGGTTCAATATCCATAAATCTATAAGTATAATTCAGCACATAAACAAATTAAAAACCAAGACTGCATGATTCTCTCAATTGATGCAGAAAAAGCTTTTGATAATATCCAGCATCCCTTCATGATCAGAACACTTAAGAAAATTGGTATAGAAGGGACATTTCTTAAACTGATAGAGGCCATCTACAGCAAACCCATAACCAATATCGTATTGAATGGAGTTAAATTGAAATAGTTTCCACTTAGATCAGGAACCAGACAAGGCTGCCCATTGTCTCCATTGCTCTTTAACACTGTAATGGAAGTTTTAGTCACTGCAATTAGGGAAGAAAAGATGATCAAGGGTATCCATATAGGGTCAGAAGAGATCAAACTTTTGCTCTTCACAGATGATATGATTGTATATCTGGAAAACACCAGGGATTCTACTACAAAACTCTTAGAAGTGATCAAGGAATACAGCAGCGTCTCAGGTTACAAAATCAACATTCATAAATCAGTAGCCTTTATATATACCAACAACAGTCAAGCTGAAAAAACAGTTAAGGACTCTATTCCATTCACAGTACTGCCAAAGAAGATGAAATATTTTGGAGTTTATCTAACAAAGGACGTGAAAGATCTCTATAAAGAGAACTATGAAACTCTGAGAAAAGAAATAGCTGAAAATGTTAACAAATGGAAAAACATTCCATGCTCATGTCTGGGAAGAATAAACATTGTTAAAATGTCCATACTACCCAAAGCAATATACAATTTTAATGCAATCCCTATTAAAGCTCCACTGTCATAGTTTAACGATCTTGAAAAAATAATACTTTGTTTTATATGGAATCAGAAAAAACCTTGAATAGCCAAGACATTACTCAGAAGTAAAAACAAAGCAGGAGGAATCACGCTACCTGACCTCAGACTATACTATAAATCCATAGTGATCAAAACAGCATGGTACTGGCACAAAGACAGAGAAGTAGATGTCTGGAACAGAATAGAGAACCAAGAGATGAATCCAGCTACTTACCGTTATTTGATCTTTGACAAGCCATTTAAAAACATTCAGTGGGGAAAAGATTCCCTATTTAACAAATGGTGCTGGGTGAACTTGCTGGCAACCTGTAGAAGACTGAAACTGGACCCACACCTTTCACCATTAACTAAGATAGACTCTCACCGGATTAATGATTTAAACTTAAGACATGAAATTATAAAAATACTAGAAGAGAGTGTAGGGAAAACCCTTGAAGAAATTGGTCTGGGCAAGTATTTTATGAGGAGGACCCCCCTGGGCAATTGAAGCAGCTTCAAAAATACACTAATGGAACCTGATCAGACTAAAAAGCTTCTGCACGGCCAAGAACACAGTTTAAGTAAAGCAAGCAAACAGCCCTCAGAATGGGAGAAGATATTTGCAGGTTATGTCTCCGACAAAGGTTTAATAACCAGAATACACAGAGAACTCAAATGTATAAGCAAGAAAATAACAAGTGATCCCATCGCAGGCGGGGCAAGGGAATTGAAGAGAAACTTCTCTGAAGAAGACAGGCACATGGCCTTCAGACATATGAAAAAATGCTCATCATCTTTAATCATCAGAGAAACGCAAATCAAAACTACTTTGAGATATCGTGTAACTCCAGTAAGATTAGTCCATATCACAAAAAACAAGACTAGAGATGTTGGCATGGATGTGGAGAAAAGGGAACACTTGTACACTGGTGGAGGGAATGCAAATTAATGCATTCCTTTTGGAAAGTTATTTGAAGAACACTTGGAGATCTAAAAATAGACCTGCCATTCATTCCTATAATTCCTCTACTAGGTATCCTGTTTCCCTGAAAATAAGACAGTGTCTTATTTTAAGGTGTGCTCCCAAAGATGCGCTAGGTCTTATTTTCAGGGGACGTCTTATCTTTCCTGTAAGTAGGTCTTATTTTTGGAGGATGTCTTATTTTGGGGGAAACAGGGTATATACCCAGAAGACCAAAAATCACATTATAACAAAGATATTTGTACCAGAATGTTTATTGCAGCCCAATTCATAATTGCTAAGTCATGGAAAAAACCCAAGCGCCCATCAATCCATGAATGGATTAATAAATTGTGGTATATATACACCATGGAATATTATGCTGCCTTAAGGAAAGATGGAGACTTTACTTCTTTCATATTTACATGGATGGAGCTGGAACATATTCTTCTTAGTAAAGTATCTCAAGAATGGAAGAAAAAGTATCCAATGTACTCAGCCCTACTATGAAACTAATGTATGGCTTTCACATGAAAGCTATAACCCAGTTACAACCTAAAAATAAGGGGAAGGAGGAAAGAGAGGTGAGGGAGGAGGGAGATGGGCGGAAGGAGGGTGTTTGGTGGGATTACACCTGCGGTGCATCTTACAAGGGTATATATGAAGCTTAGTAAATGTAGAATGTAAATGTCTTAACACAATAACTAAGAAAATGCCAGGAAGGCTATGTTAACCAGTGTGATGAAAATGTGCCAAATGGTCTATAAAACCAGTGTATGGTTCCCCTAGATCGCATTAATGTACACAGCTATGATTTAATAATAAAAAAAAATCATAAAATAAAATGATGACTCTAAATAAAATACCCTTACAATTGTTTTTTTAAAAAAACATTGAGATATTTTACAAAATGGAGGTCTCTTGCGACCATTTTATATTCACTCACAATACATTAACAATATATACCCATTTGTAATATTTTAAAATGAAATGAAGTTCAATTTTTTTTGCAGTAAAAAATATTGAAAAGACTATGAAGTAAGAAAAAGTGTACATTCTGGTTTTTATAGGGTTTGATTGTTTTAAAACCTAAAGTATTTGCCTGTTCTTTGGAAATCTCATTAAATAAAAAATAAATTGAGTTGGTCACTGGCATTCCATTAGTTTTTATTGTACTTCTGTATTTGTAACCATTGTCAACAGAAAATTTTTCAGATAGCTTTTTATAATGAATTGATTAGAACAATTTAAGATAATAATTGGAATACTACAATTGCAAGGGAATTTTCAAAATAATTCATTAACAATCCATTGTCAGTTACACCAATGGTGAATAAAATGTTCCAACTTTCTAAGTATGTATTTCACAGTGAGAAACTTGATACTGATATCTTACTCATTTAAAAATTCTTGTGGAATATACAGATAGGACATAGGGGACACTCGGAGACAGAATGTTTTGTTAAAGATGTGCTTTTTAAAAAAATTTTTTATCCTTCCTTCCTTCCTTCCTTCCTTCCTTCCTTCCTTCCTTCCTTCCTTCCTTCCTTCCTTCCTTCCTTCCTTCCTTCCTTCCTTCCTTCCTTCCTTCCTTCCTTCCTTCCTTCCTTTCTTGACAGAGTCTGCAGCCTGGGTAGAATGCCGTGTCATCATAGCTCACAGCACCCTCCAACTCTTCGGCTCAAGTGATACTCTTGCCTCAGTTTTTCCATTTTTAGTAGAGACAGGGTCTTGCTTTTTGCTCAGGCTGGTCTTGATCTCCAAGCTATGCACCTGCCTCGGCCTCCCAGCCACCACACCCAGCCTCCTTTTTTTTTTATCTTTAATGACAGCTTAGGTTAGGTTATTACTTGATACCAAATACATATAAATTGGCTGCCAGGGTCCCGCCCCGGGGGCAGGGTCCTTTAACACCTCTGGAACTGGCAGTAATTGGCTGAACGAAAAAATAAAGTTAAAAGCAGCTAGAGATATAGAGACGGGACATGCAGAATAGAATTTTCAAAGGTGGGAACATAGGGGACCAGAGCTAGTTTGTGGGGTTCCAGCAAGTAGCCCTGAGTTTTGTTCCACTCAGCTTTTATTGAAGGCTGTTGTCTCATTTAGCCCAGAGGGTCAGCTGAGGAAGAGAACAAGAATGTCAGCAGTTTCTCTGAGTAAGCACGTTAGTTCTTACTCTATCTATAATCGTTAACTTTAAGGGTCTGAACCATCCTTGAGAAGTCCGAAACCTGAGCCTTGTGTGGGGGCGGCCTCCTGTCTGTGGTCACCCACACAGGTTCCCTGGGGGAGGTTAACCCTCTTTAGTTCGCTGTGGAGTAAACACTGCGGCATCAGGATCCTCTGAAGAGGCTTATGTTTGTTGGTATGTGGGAACAGCACAATTTTCCTCTGATCTCCACCCAGAAGCGTCTTCCTCTGTGATAAAGGTACAAGCTCTCCTGCCCATATTTTAGGGCTCAAGCTGTCCCTTGATCTCTGCACAAATCTCCACCATGGGTATTTGCTTTGACTGTTGACTGGGCAGGGGACAGCCTGGTTCCCCTCTAGACCTTGTGTGCAGCTCCCTCTATGGTCCTTATTTCTAGACTGTTACAGACCCAGCAGGTGTGTTTGCAAGCTGTATCCCTAACAGGCCAGGCCTCTTGTAAAAGCAAGAACAGCTCAGAGAAGCCATTTAGTTGCTGGTTTAAAAGGAAGCTAGCTAAACTCTTTTTATTCTACCTTGCTTGCCTTATTTCTGTGTTTTTCCCTTTTTTTATCTGAGGGTGTTTTCCCTGCCAAGAATGGGATTTTTGGTCCCCATTCTCCCTGCAATTGGCAATAGGGACGTAATGTGTGCTAGTAAGTCCCTCCTTCTGAAATTAATTGAATAGCAAATTACCATGGCTTCAGAGCAAAATATATCATTAGCAAGCTTTGTAATTCTCCACTGGGTCTTCATTTGTTTATAAAAAAACTATAATAAAGCATTTCACTCTAAAAACAGAATACTCATTATGTTCAATTACAGAGGAGACCATTTTACAGCCTGTGTCATCAGTAATGAAGAATCAAGGTAGCTTTGTGAATTTTTGCAAGGCAAATCCTGAACACATTGGTCTGTGTACATCTGCAAAAAAAAAAAAAAAAAGAATATTAATACAATAATATGAAAATAAAGTTAAGTCAAGACTGCAGATAGAAAAACACACCAACGAACATAAGCCTCGAGAATTGAAATAGAGGTGAAACAAACAGAATGCCCCACAAATCAACCCAGTTGTATTTTTTTTTAAAAAAATAATGCAATGACCTAGAAGAACAAGAAAATAACTTTTTGATCATGCCATGTGCTCTCTCTCCTCAGTTCTGGTAGGAATCACAGTGGGTGCAGAAGGGGGAGCCAAAAAGAAAAAAACAAACAAACAAACAAAAAAAAACTCTGAATTTTTTTTTTTGGCCAGGGCCAGGTTTGAACCCACCACCTCCTATATATGGGGCTGGCATCCTACTCCTTTGAGCCGTAGGCACCACCCAACTATGAAATATTTTTGAGTAGTTCTGTGTTTTATACGAGCACAAGCCTCGAAGTGTTGCCCGTCAATAGTGGGCTAGCAGATATGTCAATGTGTCAATGACGCTGGCAGCCAGGATTCTCTCAAGGGAAGTGAGGAACGGAAAATATGAAATGTGGGAAGCCAAGATAGAAAGTGTATGGGGTCGTCTGGAAGGTGATGCATCAGCATGGACTTATTTCTAAAATACACGTCTCTATGTCCATGTCTGTCTTTGCAAGTGTGTGTGTGTTATCAGTGCAGGTGTTTGCATAATCCATGTACACATATGTGCGTGTGCCTATAAGAATCACTGTATAGGTGTGTACGGTACACCTGTGTTAGCTCTGTCCTCTCAAAGCATCTACTGAGCAGATATGGGAATCACAACACTTCTGTAGTCTGTTTCCTATTAGAACTAGTCAGAGCTTCTTAGGAAAAAAATGCCCAGAGCAGGGAAGATTCAAGAATGTCCTGATACAACACCTTGTGTCAGACATGAGGGAAGTCCTCTAAAACTTTGCAGGGCACATTCCATCGGTGAGATGATGGGCGAGCTCCCAGAGGATTCTACTGGAACTACTTGGGTACTGAAATACTGAATACAGGAAAGATTAAAAACTATACAGAATTCATGAGTCCGTATAATAGCAGATAGACAGATCAATAAATACATGGGGAAGGAAGGCAAGAGTGGGGTTGTCATCAGTAGAATGCCCCGTGCCTATGTGTAAGCCTTCAGGGAGTGCTCATGGCAGCCCTCCACCATCTGTTACCATCAGAGCAAAGATTGCTTTGCGCTAAAATCATCAGCCAATATTATGTTTGTGGTGCGGGGCATCAGAAGAGGAACAGGTGAAATGGCTTCACCACGTTCCTTGAAGAGTAGACCTTCAAGCGTCTACTCTTATCCTCCAGAATCAGAAACTGCCTGCCATGTCCATTTCTTTCATTATAAATCATATTATATAGTTTCATCTTTATAATTTAAATAGCGATCATATAAAATGTATGTTTTATAATTCATATACTGTTTTTGTCAAGCATAACACTTACAATTTACATTTTAATGCTGATAGGTTTATGGTTGATTTTTGGTCTATCTTCTATGATGAACTTCATTGGCTTCAAAACTAACACGTTCTTCAGATATGAAACTTTTTTATATCAAAGCTGTAGAAGTTATTTTTTCTTTCTTGCTTTCTTTCTCCTTGAAGCATCCACAATAAAAATCTCTTATTTTAATGAAAACTGAACCTGGTAGATTAGAATGTTTTGATCAATAAAATTTCATTTTTTATTTGAAATTGAAGTAAAAGAATCAATGAATTAGATTGGCATGCAGTTATTAGCAGGCCGTGTCAGTACCGAGTCAGGAGTGTGGAGCAATTTATTAAGGAATAAAATCAGAATGATTTATTATCACCCACTCTTTGAACAAAGTGCGGAAGAAAGAAACATTAAAAAAAAGGACAAAACTAAGTAAAGTTAAAGTGACTTCAACCAACTCTCCAGCTATGACAGTGAAGTACGCTGTAAAACCACCACCATAAGAAGTAAAGAATAAGTATTTGTCAAGTGAAATATTCAAATAATATCCGTGTTCCAATATTTTGACAACTACTAAAGATGGCAATTGCCGCAAAACTAGAATAAAACTTGTCATAATACGTTGCCGACATTTTATATTTATTTTCTCGCAAATGAGCAATAGGCTTTGAAGTTTTCTGAACAGAGAGTCAGATATTCATCAACCTCATAGTTCACTGTAAATTACACAAAAGGAGAAAAATCACGGCTGTGCTATAGGAAATGTTTATCTATGTGACAGTAACTTTAACCAGGGTGGCTGTCTACCTTAATTCCTTTGTCTCATCAAATGAATAAATATGCAACTTTTTAAGCTTCTTTTTAAGTCTTGCAATGCTTTCTATTCTCATCCATCTCCCTCTCTCAAATGAGATTCAGGTACGTCTGAATTCTGAAGCATATTCATAATCTGTACCCTGGAGATTCTATATTAAAACCAATGACCCTAGACAGACGAATGCCTAATAAACATATGGAAAAATGCTCATTGTCCCTAATTATTAGAGAGATGCAAATCAAAACCACCCTGAGATACCATCTAACCCTAGTGAGAATGGCCCTTATCAAAAAGTCTCAAAACTGCAGATGCTGCCGTGGATGTGGAGAGAAGGGAACACTTTTACACTGCTAGTGTGACTGCAAACTAATACAACCTTTTGGGAAGGAAGTATGGAGAACCCTCAAAGAACTCAAGCTAGACCTCCCATTTGATCCTGCAATCCCATTGCTGGGCATCTACCCAGAAGAAATAAAATATCCTTTTATCATAAGGACACTTGTACTAGACTATTGCAGCTCCATTTACAATCACCAAAATGTGGAAACAGCCTAAATGCCCACCAACCCAGGAATGGATTAACAAGCTGTGGTATGTGTATACCGTGGAATACTATTCAGCCATTAAAAAGGATGGAGACTTTACATCCTTTGTATTAACCTGGATGGACGTGGAACACATTATTCTTAGTAAAGCATCACAAGTATGAAGAAATAAGAATCCTGTGTACTCAATTGTGATAGTTGGGGTCTGCCTCTTCATCATCAAGGAACACCTGCCTTCTGCGATAATTACTAGGTTGTTCCTTCTGTGCCCCTGTTATGTACCTCCCCTTGAGGGCTTGTCAGAAAACCTGGACATATTCTTTGGAAAGTCTTAAGTCAGAGATTTCCTGATTGTTAAAAACACCTCTTGTGCTTCAGCAATTTTTGTCATGGAGTGACACAATCTATAGGAATATCTGTATATTTCTAACGGGGACATCTGCATTTACGTGGCATGCATCTAACACTCACTGGATTGTGCCCTGTCCTGTAAGTTTACCATCATGATGAATTCCTTATCTTGACAGAATTACATCCTCCGGAATAGTAGATCTCTGTTACAAACCAGGAATCAATCATTTAATCTGCATCTTTTTAAAATCAGCTTTACACACAACTTTCTTTTCAAATTTTAAATTTTATTTAATGTTAAATTAGTGAAACATTTAACTGTTTCAAATCTAGAAAAAAAAAAGAAAGGATTTAAAAATTCTAACTGGTGACACAGCATGCTAACTTTTCATCTGTTGTTCCCAGGCAACCGTTTATTAGATTTGTGTGTATTCTTTTAGAGGTTCCTTTATGCAAATACAAAAATGAGCATGTGTAATCCTATTTAACCGTCTTTCCAAGAGAAAAGTTGGCATTCTATAAAGATTATTTTGCCAAGTGTTTTTTTCTCTATATAGAATTTTTATATAATTGGAAGAATTCTATTTTTGATCGTTTTTCAGACTGTTTTCCTTTTCAAATCCTACTCTGCTAAAGATTATTTACTCCCTACTCTGACTTCCATGAAATTTCCTCTCTCAGGAACCTGCTTTGCACTCCGCTCACCTAAAACTCATTTCAAACAGGTTTCGCAGCAGAATTAAAATATAACTACTTTGATTATCGCCACAGACACACGTGCAACTGTGTATATATGTGTGAGGTTGATTTTCACAAATTTCAAGTCACGATCAGCTCTTGCAATACACCAATGGGATTTAAATGGATACATTTTAATTGGGAAAAAAAAAAAATTCCCTGACCTTTCTGAGCTTCATTTTCTGCGCATGGATCATGCAAAAAATTCTGAACTATCAAGTTCAGAATGTTATTGTGAAAGATGATAGGAAACAAGGGAGCTGTGAACAGTTTAGTTCATATCTAAATGGTTTAGGGAGACAACGAACTTGCAACATAAAAGTGTTCTAGAAGCTTCACTCTCAAACCAACCAATAATAAATAAATAAATAAAAATAGGTTCCGTTGCCCTTAAAAACCGACACAACAAAATTGCCTCTGATGACCTTCGGAGAGTTTTCTTGGAGGTAAACTTTTAAAAACTCCATAAACACCAAAATACAAAACAAAACAAAAATGACAAACATCACCCCCATCACCCAGCCTGGACAGGAGGGTCACTTAAGCCATTAGCAGCTGCAAATCCAAAGTGTACGCCAAAATAATAAAAACAATGTGGTTTAAAGACTCTTTCCATATTAATTAATAATTGCCCAGCATTCGAGATCTGAAATCACCCACCCCAGGAATGTCCAAGTGACCTTGCGTGTCTGTCTCCCTCTGAATGACCAGAGAAGCCTGGGTTTTCTTCTATAGATTCAGCATTCAAGTACAAAAGGCAAAAGTCGTTAGAGACCTTTAGGGTGGGCATTGGGATTGATTGTCCTGGAGAGTTTAAGGAAGCAAGAATGAATAATAGGCATGTATACAATTATGGCAGTTGGAAACACCTGTTTTTATTTTGTTCATGTAATTCTGAAATTCCAGAACAAGAGCACATTCCTACAAGTCGGAAGGTGATGGTTTTATATGAGGCACTTCTTCTAGTTGTTTCTAAACTTAATCATCTTGCTTTTGGCACCCCTCAGATCCCCAGTGTCTCCACCAGACAGCCTGTTTCTGGAAAATATGAGTCCTCTTAGCCCCCTAAGGAAAGTAACAAGACTGAACTCCAAGAAAGTCATTACAAATAACCCACAAATATCTAAATGGTATTTTTTTAAAAGAAGGCAGCAAAAATGACATAAAAGCAGTCATTTTTGGCTGGGTGCGGTGACCCATGCCAGTCATCCCAGCACTCTGGTTGGCTGAGCTGGGCAGATTGCTAGAGCTCAGGGGTTCAAGACCAGCCTGAGCAACAGTGAGACCCCATCTCTACTAAAAACAGAAAAACTATTGGGGGTGGCGCCTGTGGCTTAAAGGAGTAGGGCGCCAGCCCCATATGCCGGAGGTAGAGGATTCAAACCCAGCCCTGGCCAAAAACTGAAAAACAAACAAACAAACAAACAAACAAAAAAATACTGGGTGGCGCCTGTGGCTCAAGGAGTAGGGTGCCAGCCCCATATACTGGGGGTGGTGGGTGGGTTCAAGTCCGGCCCCAGCCAAAACTGCAATTAATAATAATAATAATAATAATAACTAGCTGTGCTTTGTGGAGTGTTCCTATAATCCCAGCTACTCGGGAGCCTGAGGCAAGAGGGTCACTTAAGCCAAAGAGTTTGAGGTTGCTGTGAGCTATGACGCCAGGACACTCTACCCTGGAACAGCAGAGGATGACTCTGTCACCTCCTTCCCCCCCCCCAAAACAGTCATTTTCCACACACCAAATAGGAAGGACTAGAAGTTGTTTCTGAAAGGGGCTATAACAGATGAAGAAAATACATAGGTACAGAAAAATAGTGATATAACTGATATCACAAAGGAAATAGGAAAATAGTGATGAATCATTTCCATTCTCAGCCTGGCATATGATTTTCCTAAGGAAGGGTCTTTACACAGGAGTAAAGATAAAGCACCACCTTGCCTGTATGATTGGTCTGAACCAGAGCCAAGGCCTCTGCCGAGGTGCACATCTTCCTCCCAGTGATGGAAGGCCCCAGTCACTCGACTTAGAGCTTCAGTTTTGCTAAACTTCTTGGGAGTCAATGACTAAAGAGCTTGTCTTGGCTTGTTGCTCAAAGTTAGAATAGCCAGACCAAGGTCAGGACGTGAGGAGTGCAATTTGGAGAAGGACCATGTAACAGAAGGAGTGCTTACCGCAAGCATGGACTCATCACCGAGAGAAATCGCTTACTGGGGATGAGACGATGGAATTCAATATAAACAGTTTATTGAAATGAGAGAATAGGAGAAATTGATGGAAAGAGTTTATTGGGGAGAGTATGAGGAAGGTTAGTATAAATATTTATTGTGAACAGGAAGATGGAAATGGTGTGAATATTTTATGAGGCCTAGGATGACAGAGGTTGATATGGTTTATTGGGATCCGATGATGGAAGTGGTGTAATATTTATTGGGATGAGATGATGGGAGTCAACATAAATAGTTTATCAGAGGGTCAGATGATGATGGAGGTTGCTGTAAATAGTTTATTAAGGGTGAGGTGATGGAAGTTGGAATAAATACTTTATTGGAAATAGCAGGACAGACTTGGAAAGCTTCAGCTCTAAGTGAATTGCGTATTGACCTTAATCATTTTAATGACAAGTCACGTTTCCTCCAGAAAGATGTCCACGTGCCATGGGCGTGAATGCTGGGCGTGTCCTGGCTTCGGCCAAGATCAAAATGTTACCTTCGTTTTTTTTTTACTTTTTCTCTGGATCCAGCTAAAGGGACATCTTTATACGTATTTCCTGATAGTTTATTAGAGTTGTTTTCCTGCTTCTTTAACAGGCTGGGCTGTTTATTTTCATGAAGAGGATGATAAACATGATTGTCAAAATCTTACATTCATATATGTCCCTTGTGATGCCAAAAGCTCTGAGGCAAAAGGCACTTACTGGATAAGTGGATGGGCTGATGTGTTTCAGAAAGGCAGCTTTCACTTAAGTGAGGGCAGGTATGTATCAGCATTCCCCCAAATCTGTTCTGTTGACATGCCAGTAATTACCCACCCTCTTGGACACTCACAACATGCCAGCATCTTGAACATTCTCATAAATCTTGCAGTAAAGAAACCCTGGGATTTAACCCTGGGATTTCCAAACTTACTGGACACCAGATAATATTTCTTTCAGGAATCCTGTTGGAAGATCTTGTCTGGAACAACTCATATAAATTGTTGTCAATATCCGATTTTTATGAGTTAATTAATAAATGAGATCCTGGTTACGTGAATACCTAAAAGGTATTTTTTAAAGAAGGCAGCAAAAATATAAATTCTAGATGTCTGTGCGTGAAATGAGTTGGCATTCAGAAGGGTTTTCCAGATTTAAGTTAGCATTTTCTGTTTTTCTTTTTTTTTTCCCAATCGAAATGGAATCTGCTTTAGGAATCTTTTCAGTTTGAATTTAATACATGCCACATTAAGATGTTGAAGGATCACAATTTTTAGAATATTCTTGAATTTATTTTGCAAATGGAAGGAAAAGCAAAACAAGCCTCCAACTTTCTTTTTTTTTTTGCAGTTTTTTTTGGCCGAGGCTGGGTTTGAACCCACCACCTCCGGTATATGAGGCCGGCGCCCTACTCCTTTGAGCCACAGGTGCTGCCCCAAGCCTCCAACTCTTAAAGGTTTGGAAGCAAAGAGTAATTTGTAGCAGAATAGAGGTATCTGATCTTTTATTTTAAGTGGAAGGTATTCTTTGGGTTATCTAGATGGTGATTAGAGCATGACTCATTACCCAACAGAGTTAGGGAACTGCATGAAGTTGGAAATTTGATTGACACCATCCTTTTAATGTGGGACCTACCCTTTTGCTAAATGCTTATGAAGCTCCACAGGCTTGTTTTGCAAAATAAAACACTCCGCCAGCTGCTCTCAAGCCAATAGTCCTCCAAACACTTACTCTGTCTATTGATTCCTCCTCCCCCACCTCCCCCCACCTCATTACATAATGCTAACTCCCGGGCTCCTGAGAGATAACAATTGTGTTTTGGTGGAAGAGCGTTGCACTACAGAAAAAAATACTACAAATTCAGTTCCCTGGATCCACATCTTTCTTAAACTGTCTGGACCTCAATAGCATCACGTAAATAGCTGAAGCCAAGATAGACCATCATTATTACCCATCGTATGAGATATTAAATTGCAATAAATTAAGATGTTAATATATAAAAAATGTTTAAGTTATGATGTAATGTATAGATATCACAGCAGATTAAATACCTTTTCTGTTGACCGGACATGCCTTCATAAGTCACCTGAACTTGATAATGAATTGAAATTGATTTCCTTGGCAAGCAGTGCTTGGGAAGACCACTTTTGACATCTTTCATGGGTACGGGTAGCCGGGCAGCTTCTTGGGAAAGGTGAATTAATGTGGCTTTAGATTTAGAATCCAATCTGACTCTATGGGGGATCTTCCTGGCTGTGTTTACTCTGTAAAATTAAGACACATTCAATAATTACCAGCTGCTCGGCTGAGGAACATATCCGATGTATGCCCAGGACCTCAGAACCCTTCCTATTTCCAGCTAGTTGACCAATGGTTGACATCACTGGTAGGCTGGGTGACGTGGAAGATTACCTTGCACAGGCATTTTGTTGCTGCCCTCTCTTCTTAATGGTATTTTCTCTTTTTCCAACCCTCTCCACATTCATTCTTTATTGGATACTTTTTGTCTGCATTGTTGATTTCATGACTATCCTACTATTTGGCACAAATTTTATGGAAAGAATCAATATTTTATATCGATGTAGTTGAATGTAGGGGAAACAGAAATGTTTAGTAAAAGTAGGAGCCATGCAAGGCTGGAGTTGGGTTTCTTCATAGTTAAGTTTTATATATTTAGGATGTGCTATCTTTGCTGGACAATTGGAGGACCGTAGGAAAGACGTAGTCCTAGCTGGACCATGCCTATAGTCCCAGCACTCTGGGAGGCTGAGACAGGAGGATCACTTGAGGCCAGGAGTTAGATGCCAGCCTGAACAAGATAGTAAGACCTTGTCTCTACAAAATATATATGTGTGTGTGTGTGTGTATGGATGTGGTGGTCTGTACCTGTAGGCCCAGCTACTTGGGAGGCTGAGGCAGGAGGATCATTGAACCCCAGATTTCTAGGACTTCAAGGCTCTTGCAAACTCTGATGATGCCACTGCATTCTAGCCAGGGCAACAGAGAAAGACCTTCTCTCACACACACACTAAAAAAAGACACAATCACAGACCTACTCCAGCATTTGAACTCCCCAAATGATTATTTTACCCTGTTTGAAAATGCACTGTTAGATTTTTCTGGGGTTCTAGTAGGCCAGTTTGAGGTGACAGCACCCACTTTCCTTTTGAAACTCGACATCACAAATTTACTTTATGTCGTATTACCCAGTAATTCATTTCTCTTCTGTATTTATTTTTACCTTCTTCGTTTATAAAACAATCTTATATTCTTTCAAAGTTTGCCTGGGAGCCTTTCTGCTCTTGGTATGTTATTGAAGGTACTATGGTTTTTCAGTATGTTCCCTTCTCGGTGAGTTTAATTTTAATCATTCTATTCTGTTTTGCCATCTATTTAATAATGAATGTTATCGAAAAAGAAGAAATACTTCAAAATCATTCTACTTCATCTGGATATACCTGATATTAAAACTGGAAAAAATATATTATTATAAAGGGAAATTACAAACTTATAAATGAGGATGCAATATCCTAAACAACATACTAACAAGTTGAATTAAAAATTATTGTTCAAATAATGTACTTGGGTCAAAATGAAATCCCATTTATGTGAGAATCAGTCACTATTTTCTTTTCTTTTCCTTTCCCTTACCCCCTCCCTATTCTATTTCTTCTTTTTCTATTGTCTATAAGATTTGGCATGATCTGTTGGTTTTTTTTTCTGAAATTATCTTCTATCGTTATTTATAAACATTTGTCTATTTTTTGAGACTTTGGGGAAAAAAAGAAGTTTTTTTTTGAATGTTATCTTGAGACCTTATAATGAATAAAAAATAATGAATGTTATCTTGAGACCTTATAATGTTAGTATAGGTATAATAATAGGGTTTGGGTGACTATTTTTCTGGAGAACCTTTTGAACCATTGTCTTATTTTCAAACTTTTTGTGTATCCTTAACTTCTCAAGATGACCTCTGAAATCTATACATAATAAGGTGTTTTAGAATTAAATCTCAAATTCTCTGTTTTAATGGTTGAACTGAGTCTATTTTTCTTTTCTTTTCTTTTTTTTTTTTTTTTTTTGCCCTTGGTAGAGAGCCGTGGCATCACAGCTCACAGCAACCTCCAACTCCTGGGCTTAGGCAATTCTCTTGCCTCAGCCTCCCGAGCAGCTGGGACTTCAGGAACCTGCCACAATGCCCGGCTATTTTTTTGTTGCAGTTTGGCCGGGGCTGGGTTCAAACCTGCCACCCTTGATATATGGGGCCGATACCCTACTCACTGAGCCGTAGGTGCCGCCCTGAACTGAGTCTATTTACATTTATTCTTTTAAGTTTGACTTCTCCCACTTTAACTGCTGCTTTCCAGTCACCCTGAATTTTCTATACATCCTTTTCTCCTTTCCAGGAGAAAGGATGTTTTTATTTTTTATTTTTTGTGAATTTTGATTTATGTAATTTCATTTGCCTTCCTCTTGGTTTGGAGGCTTGCCTTCTGTTTCAATCCTAGGTACCTTCAGTCATCCTTCAAGTTTTGAATATTTAAAGACAGAGCTTAAATTCAATCTCTATTTCTACCCTCCTATCAAATATGAAAAGAAATTCAGAATATTGAAATTCCAAAGCTCCCTCTTGGCAACTTCCAAGTTCTTTTCTCCCTTTTCCCCATGTTCTGGTTTTGTGTTCTGTGATTCTCCAAATTCGGTATTTCTGCCTTTGCTTTATAAACAATATCTGTTTAGATTTAACTGCATTACTACTTATTTTCACTCAGCAGCCTTGACCACATTTCAGTTGTTTCAATTTCACTTGTTTTCTTCACTAACAATTATAGTATTTTTGCGACAGGTAAAGGCGGCGGTCTAAGTCGACGGTAATTTTCTCATAGGACCCTGAATACAGGATCTGTGCTCCCTCTTTCTGCCTATCTGTGATTGCTGCCGAGAAGCCTTCGTCGGCCTAATTATTGATTTTTGTAAGTAATGCCTCCTTCCCCACCCCCAGCTGTTTTTAATATCGTCTCTAGAACTTTCCTAATTTGCCCAGCCCTCTATTAGGGCAAAGTGTAAAATTCTTCCTAATTTATCCAGTTTGTGAATTATGGAGCTTCCCGAATCCCAGAGTCATTGATTTCCTAAATCTCAGCTTTTCCTGGGACAGCTCCTCCTTTCTTACCTTGCTAGCTTTTCTTTCTTTCTTTCGTTTTCTTAGGATTTGAGCTATCTGAGAACTTGTTTTTCTATCCTGGCTGTCTTCCCTGACTTTATTTCCCATTTTTGTCTCTGTGTATTATGTACCAGATATTATTTTTAATATTTTTAATAATTTTTAATAATTTTCTTCACCTCTGTTTAGTTTCTGGCAGTTTTTTTTTTTTTTCTTTTTTTTACTGTCGGGGATTCATTGAGGCTACAATAAGCTAGGTGACACTGATTGCATTTGTTAAGTATAGTCCCTCTTGCAATCATGTCTTGCCCCCAGAAGGTGTGGCACGCACCAAGGGCCCACCCCTCTCCCTTAGTCTTTGGCAGTTTTTAATGTAAATCTTAATACATGGTTACACGTGTTCGGTTTCATCTTTTATTAATTTATTTTTTGGCAAACCTACTTTGCCTTTTTTTTTTTTAAATACTGGCTTATTGGGGTTCCCTGTTCATGCCGTCTATTTTCTGCTATGTTTCTGTAAACATTTTTTACATATTGCACTACATTGTGTGTTTGAGCATTCACAAACCCGAATGCCTTGACTAGCTGACCTGCCTTTTGCTTCTACAACTAACCCCGTTCTTGGCGTCTGCTCACCTCGTGTGGTTTCTGATTTGGAGTCTGCGTGTTTGTCGAGCCGAGCTTCCTCCATGAGAATCCTCCCACCTGTTGTCAGGCTGCATTGCTGCAGGATAGGAACCACCTTCCATGTTCTGGGGACCCTGTGTGTGCCACCAACATGAGACATTTCAGTTAACTTGTTGTCTTGTAACTTCTTAAATCGTGCAGTCAATGTAAGCCATGACCCTGAAACTTTTGCAAAGACAGTTGTGTAATTGTGACATTATTTAGGAGAGACGTTTTCCCAGCCTGAATTTCACACCCAACGGGCACATTTCATTTCCCTATGGTTTCCTTGTCTTCGCAGGTGGGTAATTTTCCTCGTCTCACTTCCAATGAGTGGGAGGCACTGCCTAGTTCATGGTTGGTAGAGGACTTTGCAATCCCAACTCCATGCTGGGTATAAGATCAAGGTCTTAATTACTCTCTGTCCTGGGAATAACCAGTCCCTTCAGAGCAGTTCTGAGTCCTCTGAATGGTCTGATTCCCTGTCTTATGTACATTTACACCCCTGTCAATTAATTACTTCTGTTTTCTTATACTCAGCTATATATCTGGAAGAATATTGCACTTTTTTCTGGAACGTCTGTCTCCCTTAGTGGGAATGCTGTTTGGGCATCACTTTCCTTATTGGTAGAAGCACAAACCCTACAGTTTTACATTTTCATTCATTCCACCGGGACCTCCCATTCCCCTTCGCCCCTGAATGATCCCAATGGCTCAGTGATGAGCTTGTTTGACTCAAGATGGCCCCTCCCCACGCCTATGTATTGGTGATGATTCTATGAGGTAAATCTTATTGAAGTGACTGATTTATGTCTCAGGTCTGTGCTCAAGACTCTGTATACACTCCCCTTGTCCAAATATATGTATAAATTCCTCCTGGCTATCTAGATTTCTTACAGTTTTCTCGTCTCTGCTCATAGAAACGTGCTGATTCTTACCCAGTGTGTAGACGCCATTGTTGGCAGGTTTAAGCCAGGTCTCTCCTTTTCTCCTATAAATTGGCTTCCCCTCTTTATTTTGGGGTCAACCCTCATCGTTCTGCAAAGCCTCGCCTTGCATATGAGCCTTTTAGCACCAGCCCCCACAAAACTACAAGGCCTTTCTTGTAATTGCTTTGAAGTGGCAGGTAAACATGCTCAGACTTTTATAGCCGCTTGTTTTATGGGCACTCACTTTGTCTCCCCCAGTTACTTTTAATTGTAACAAAGGATTTTTAAAAATGATCCATTAATCCCTGCATGCCTGGCATAATGCTCATTGTACTTAATAGAATAGCTGCGTAATACATGCTTTTAAAGTGGTCGATTTAAAGTAAATGTAAACTAATGTTCCTTTACTTACAGGGTTTTTTTTTTTTTCTTTCTTTGAATTAACAACATGGTATTATTCAGTTAATAAGGACGCTGCCTGGTGGGACTGGGGATCAGTTAATAAAGACGCTGCCTGGTGGGACTGGGGATCAGTTAATAAGGACGCTGCCTAGTGGGACTGGGGATCAGTTAATAAGGACACTGCCTGGTGGGACTGGGGATCCATTCCTATAGGGAGTAAAACGTGCCCATGTCCCCATATCCATCCATCCCACTTCTCCCTGAGACATGACTATTTCTCTCTGTGTCCCTGGTGCTTGGGACGCCTGTCGCCTTAATTGGAACATGATAAATATTCATCAAGCATATAGCTGAATCATCCGTTCTAGGACTCTGGAGACACTGTCACCATGTTGATACTGCTTGTTTCTGGAGCACCCTCCATGTGGGGGCTGCCCACTCTTTCCGCTGGTTTCAGTCACTCCATCAACTTCCTCTGTCTAGTCCTAGATGGAATCCAGTTCAAGACCAAAAAATGAAGAAAAATTGTCTCCTGTTCTGCAGCTGGATCTTGCCATAGAGCAGTTAAAGTACCTGAAGAAGGAGATGAGACTTTCTTTTTTCCATCTCTCCTTCTCTATTTTGTGGATAATCTTTTTTTTTTTTTTTTTTTGCAGTTTTTGGCTGGGGCCAGGTTTGAACCCACTACCTCTGACATATGCGGCTGGTGCCCTACTCCTTTGAGCCATAGGTGCCGCCCAATTTTGTGGATAATCTTTTTTTTTTCTTTAATACAGTGGATATTTAATACTTTAATACAGTGGATTGTGGATAGTCTTTTTTTTTTTTCTTTAATCTATAGGGAAGGAAGGGTCTCAGGAGGTTCTTACTTGGCAGATATATTAACATTTTCATATCTTGCTTTGGGGGATGAGTTGAGCCTCAAGATTGAAATTTTCTTTTTTGGACATATTTGTCAGTTGTTTCCCCAGCTTGCACCTCTCATGCCAAACAGCACGGGTCTATTTTTAGGATGAAATCCTGAACCCCTAGGGCACTGCTCCTGGAGCTGGGGGTCGTGCAGGGAGGCTGGTTCTGCAGGTGCTCCATGTGGGCTCCTGGAGAACAAAGTGATCTCCAGCCAACCTGATGCCAGAGGTGTGCATCTATCCACCTGTCCTCTGTGTCTGTCCGTATGCATTTGCCCTGATGAAGGAAGGAAGTGAGATAAATTCCCAGACATGGCCCGGTGCTTTGTACTACCAGGCACTTTGTCATTCTCAGCAGAGGGCCAGCTATTTTTAGGGGATAGACATCAAGCATGAGTGAAAACACCACAGAGGTGGTTCAAGGGGCAATAATGTTAATGTCGAGACTTGTTTCATAGCTCACAGCAACCTCAAATTCTTGGGCTCAAGTGATCCTCCTGCCTTAGCCTCCTGAACAGCTGGGACTACAGGCACCTGCAACAATGCTCCACTGATGTTGACATTGCTTAGACTTGTTACGGTAGCTATGATAACATGTAAAAACATACATGAATAGAAGATTGACTTACACAAGAGGAAAAATGAAACACAGCCCTCCAAGCTCATAGAAATGGGCCCCATGTTTAACTTTGCACAGGAAAAATAAGGCCCCTTCATTCCTAGGAGAAGCAGAAATTGTTCTACAGCATAAGGAGAGATTTCTTTTCTAAAGATGAGTTTTAATAGAGTGATGCTGAAAGTTGGACTGGTCAACATTAGCCTCCACAACCTTACAACATATGCAAGGGCAGGGTTTAAGGACATGTTTGTGTGACATCCTTCAACAGAGGCTGACAAACTGGTATCTACACTGGACTCAACTGCCATTTGGTGATGGCCCAAACAAGCAAACAAACAAACAAACAAAAAACCATGAAAAACAACATATCCCATGTTGTCCAAATACACAGAATTCACACAATTAGTTTGATGTTTGAGAAATCTAGAAGGTAAGTAAACTGTTAGTCCTCATTAAGATAATTCTTCAGACTGGGCGTGGTAAGAACTTGGATAGGATAGAACACGGAATTTCTTTTTTCTTTGTCTGATAAGCAAAGCAATTACAACCAGCTCATTGCTAATATTGACAGAAAGTGGATCTATGCACTTCCAGGATACCAAAACACAGAGCATTGCCCACATGCCAGATTGCGAATTACAGATTCTAAGGAGATGAATTTGAGAGGGGGAATAGGCACATCTCCAGAAATAAGAAAAAATATATAAGCAATGGTCATCTCTTTAGGAAAGAGATGGACTCTGAGTGTGTGTGTGTGTGTGTATGTGTGTGTGTGTAAGATTCCTTGGTTTTCGTCCCCGAAACAGAGCCAAGAAAATAATGCATGGTCTGAGTTTTATTACAAGAAGTTATTAAGTCCATCCCATTTCTCAGAATCTCTTTGGTCTCATGGCTTGCCAACTTTTACCAGCAGACATCATATATCCTAACTGCTTCCCCTCAAGACAGCCTCGGCAAAACTGAGGTGCTGAAATCTCACCATCTAGTTAGGGGTGGTTGCTAGGAAGGGCCTAGCAGAACACACGGGAGAAAAGTGTCATAAAATGTGTCTCCTCCATCGGTGAGGTTGTCATCACAGTGAGCGTGTCAGACACGGTAAACAAAGACTTTCTGAGTAGCCAGAGGAAGGGAAGGGACGTGGTCTCTTTGCAGTGAGACTGGACAATTTGCTTTTTCTTGGAGCAAAAGTGTCATTCGATGTTGGAGGCTAAAGACTTCATGTGAATGGCAATCCCTCCCATCAAAAAACAAATATAAAGGAGGTGGATGCTACACTCCAACAGAACAAAAGAAGGTTTACTTTGTCTGGAATTAAAAGCACAATTAGGATTTCTGGGTTCCATGCTGTCAAGTACAGGACACGATTTGCGGAAAGGAGTAAAACATATCCATCTTTTTAAAGGTAGATCTGCATATTATGTCTCCTACTTGAAGACAGTTTTCCATAAACTTCTCGACCAGGGCTATTTAAATTTCCAGAGCAATTGTTCTAAATTTAAGACACACTAATAAAGCAAATACTGAAATATACCCATGTTCCCACACTTAAGCATTGACCATTAATGACCATGATGAAAACGATAGCTGATTTTATTAGTCCTTACTGTCAGGCACACGTATTTTATACACACAATATGTAAGAACTCCATTCTCAAAAGCTCTGTGAATTTTCCTAGCTGCAATTCAAAGCAGACATAAATGGAAAGAAATATGAAATAATTGAACGTGTATTTTCACTACATGACTATAAAGAAGTAGTCCAGTGTTAAACATACACTAGAATCAGAGATGGTTTGGGGGAAATTCTTTTTGCCAGAGACTATGATACCAGGAACAGTGTTGGAATTTTTCAGAAATTATTAACAACTCTTGGTAAGTTTCCAAATAAATACACTACAATTTTCCCTTTAATTACTTGGCAGCTGTTTCCTGGAAAGTTCAAATGTCTATTGAAACTGTGCAAAAGGGAAAAAAAAATCCTTGATTTAAAATATAAACTGGAGTTAATTTATAGATTCAGACTCAGATAATTTTTGAGAGGCTTTATATATAAAGCGACGGCTAACAGGACATTTCCGAGTTGTATGGGAAATGGCACAATTCTTTTTGTTTTGTTTTCTTTCGCCGTTATGTACATTGCTGGGTTTTTATTTTTTTTAATCATTTTTGGCACCTGCCAGTAGTGATGCTAGATTAATACCATAACAATTACAAGGCATGAAAAAATGAACCCAGAAAATCCCATAATGTCCCCCAAAGGTAAACAGAACCACCATTAAAAAATTATCATTCTTGGGCAGCTCCTGTGGCTCAGAGGAGCAGGGCACCGGCCCCGTATGCCGGAAGTGGCGGGTTCAAACCCAGCCCCAGCCAAAAACTGTAAAAAAAATAAAAATTACCGTTCTTTAAAATCTATCCATGATCGGGAGTCACAGTGCATGGCACACCTCTTGGGGCTGGGACACAATTACAAGAGGGACTTTACCTAACAACTGCAATCAGCGTAACCTAATTCTTTGTACCCTCAATGAATCCCACACAATTAAAAAAAAATCTATGGATGGGCTTCAAGACCCTGTGAAGCTCTGAAATTCTATGCAAAATGTTGCATGTAGCTGCCTCATTCTGGGGAAACTGGCAACACCTTTGAGGAGGTTCTCAACTCACGATTAGCCTCCCAGCACCACCAAAGGTTCAAAACCATTCATCTCAAGAATTCCATCACACTCCTGGTGTTTTCCAATCCTCTTTATTTTTTTTAATTGGGCAAGCACACTGTTGGCGTGCTTGGAGCACTTCTTACATGTTCAGAATGCCCGCGTTTCTGCCTGCTGCCTTAGCCACCTGCTCCATTTCGCAATCATCATAACTTTTTTTCTTCTGTACCTCACGATGCCATGATTCACTGTGTATTAAAACAAGCCGGACAGACTCCACTGTGACGCAGGAAATGCTGCCTGTAGGACCTTCCCTTACAGTATGTCCAGTGCAGACATGTTGTTTGGACTTATCCCTTAAACGCATGGTTAGGATGGAAATACTGGAGCAGGATAACCTCTGGTCCTAACCCTGCCCAGATGCAAAGGAATTAACAATGAAGAGTGTTCTTCAAGGATGGTGGCTGGGTGCTCACTGATAAAGCAAGTCGATCTGGAACGTGAAGGTAGATTCTGTGGACTCCTGATTCCTGACAAAGATGTCAGTGGTGTTGGCCATCTGCTGGACTGGTCCACTGAGTCCCAGTCAATAACCCTGTCCAAAGCATGGAATATGTATAAATCATTGGGCTAAGCCTCAGCAAGGCAGGCGAAGATTGTAGGTTATGCACACAGCCAACTATGTCCTTGTGTGGGGGAGGAAGGTTAGCAGTTCAGTGTTAAAATACTTAAACAGCTGCCTGCATGCTCCTATCATAATAGCTTTCTAATTTGCATTATTATTTCCACTTTATTTATCATTACAGTGATAATTGGGAATTAATTTCCCTCTTTTTTGATTTCAAATGTTTTCATGCACATGTTCAAACTGTTAGTATGTTGGCTTTGTGAGCTCAAGAAGTCACCTTCCCAAGCAGATGAATGACATCATTTCTCTACTCATAACATTAAAACATTGACAGGGAATATCCATTAAGCTAATTCTAATAACAGAGCAATTTTGTTTTTCCTGCCAGTCAGCTCACAGAATAAAGGTAGAGCTTTGCAAGTTTCTGATGCTTTAGTTGAAACACTGCTTATTGTGAATGCTGGCCCACCACGTTAGATGGAATTATTCATCTGGTTGTTATAATATAATACACCTTTTATAAAAGCACACCTCTTGGCAAAAATAAAGTCTCAGTAAAAGCTACTGAATCAGACAGGTACTTGGAAGTAATTGTGGCCCACAAATCATTCGTAATTGCAACAGGCTAAATTGAGGGCAGTGCCTATGGCTCAAAGGAGTAGGGCACCGGCCCCACATGCCAGAGGTGGCGGGTTCAAACACAGCCCCGGCCAAAAACTCCAAAAACTAAAATAAAATAAAAATAAAACAGGCTAAATTGTACCACAAGATGTATAGACCTGCCATTCAATCCTGTAATTCCTCTACTAGGCATATACCCAGAAGACCAAAAATCACATTATAACAAAGATATTTGTACTAGAATGTTTATTGTAGCCCAATTCATAATTACTAAGTCATGGAAAAAGCCCAAGTGCCCATCGATCCACAAATGGATTAATAAATTGTGGTATATGTACACCATGGAATATTATGTAGTCTTAAAGAAAGATGGAGACTTTACCTCTTTCATGTTTACATGGATGGAGCTGGAACATATTCTTCTTAGTAAAGTATCTCAAGAATGGAAGAAAAAGCATCCAATGTACTCAGCCCTACTATGAAACTAATTTATGGTTTCATAGGAAACCTATAACCCAGTTATAACCTAAGAACAGGGGGAAGGGGGAAAGGGAGGGGAGGGAGGGGGGAGGTGGGCGGAGGGAGGGTGATTGGTGGGATTACACCTGCGGTGCATCTTACAAAGGTATATGTGAAACTTAGTAAATGTAGAATGTAAATGTCTTAACACAATAAGAAAATGCCAGGAAGGCTATGTTTAACCAGTGTGATGAAAATGTGTGAAATGGTCTATAAAACCAGCGTACGGTGCCCCATGATCACATTACTATACACAGCTATGATTTAATAAAAAATTAAAATAAAAAATAAAATTTTTTTTTCCTTTCTTTTTTTTTTATTGTTGGGAATTCATTGAGGGTACAATAAGCCAGGTTACACTGATTGCAATTGTTAGGTAAAGTCCCTCTAAAAATAAAATTTTTTAAGAAGAAAAAAAAACCCCAAAGCTGTCATTGTATTGCAAATGTATATATTAATTAGCATTAATATATACAAATGTATATATTAATTAGCATTAATATATACATAATATATAATTAGCGTAGCTATGATCAACGTGTGGTTCCCACAGCCTTGTGGCCCCTAAGACTCCACAAAGGGTTTTGAAACAGGAGATCAAATCAATTTTTATAACATCACGGCATCATGTTCTTGCTCTTCAGTCACGACACAGGCACTTCAGGTGCAAAACCGTGGTGTCTGGTTCCTCAGAACAGGTGGAGGAGTGGTACCAAAAGGTACAAATCGTCCTTGTGTTTTTTGGCTCCAGTGAGACTCAATAAATAAATAAATAAAAGAAGAAAAAGAAATAGTGGGGGAAAGGCAGCTTCTCTTAAGAAAGACCTTGATGAAACCATACCAATTATTGCTTTTATTCAGTCTCCTCTGCTCTGTATATACGTCTTGAGTGATGAGCAGGAGGGAATGAGAAGCATTTATTTGCCCCGTGCACCTGCCGCTTACTAAACCTCCCTGCTTGTCTTGGGGAACACAGCAAGTCTGGTGTTAGCTGTGAGTGCAACCCACATAGCCGCCTTTTCCACGTAAGAACCAAAGTGTTTGAAAGAATGTCTAAGGGTCCATCTGTGCTAATGCCGAATGCCGCAAAGTGAGCCTTTTATGTGAAGGAAAAGTTAGATTTGGGGGAAATCATCTATCTCAGTGGTTCTCAACCTGTGGGTCACAGCCCCTTTAGGGGTCAAATGACCCTTTTACAGGGGTCACCTAAGACCATCCTGCATATCGGATATTTACATTACGATTCATAACAGTATCAAAATTACAGTTATGAAGTAGTAACGAAAATAATTTTATGTTTGGGGGTCACCACAACATGAGGAACTGTACTAAAGGGTTGAGGCATTCGGCGCCTGTGGCTCAGTGGGTAGGGTGCCGGCCCCATCCATAATACCGAGGTTGGTGGGTTCAAACCCTGCCCCGGCCAAACTGCAACAAAAAAATAGCTGGGCATTGTGGCAGGTGCCTGTAATCCCAGCTACTCGGGAGGCTGAGGCAAGAGAATTGCCTAAGCCCAGGAGTTGGAGGTTGCTGTGAGCTGTGACACCACGGCACTCTACCAAGGGCCATAAAGTAAGACTCTGTCTCTACAAAAAAAAAGAAAATACACAAATTTTATGGATGTGATTTTAGATTCCTCACTGCAAACAAACTTATAATGATTTCTAAATTATCAGAAAAGTCTGTTAAAATATTCCTCTTCTTCTGATCAGAGAAGGTTAAGCATCCCGCTAACGACTTTTCTCCTTAATCAGGAATCTCTGGGACAGAGATTTTCAAATGGTGTGCTGTGACAGGATCGTAGGAGTGCTGTGAAAATTTTTCAAAGGTCATTAATTATTTCAAAAGAGGTTCAAAGCACAGTAAGTATATATACATTAATTAATATATATTTTAATTAAGACATTTCAATTAAAAGATATATTTTTAATTGAAAGATATATTTTTTAATTTCACATTAATGTAATTAGGTGACAAAGTATGCATTTGTTAGGTAGAGTCCCTGTTGTAGTTGTGTCCCTCACCCAGGAGGTGTGCTGTAGACATTCTGCCCATTAAGTAGGACCATGTCCATCCCCTTCTCTCCTCTGCTCTCGCCCCTCCCCTAATTTGAATACTGTTGAGTTTTTCCCTTTGTGTTTACATGTATTAGATCATCCACTGGCTTCATATTAGTATTGAGTACATCGGATACTTGCTTTTCCATTCTTGGGATACTTTACTAAGAAGAATGTCCTTCAACTCCATTCAGGTTAATACAAAAGATGTAAAGTCTCCATCTTATTTTAATGGCTGCATAGTATTTCATGGTGTACATGCCATAGTTAATCCATTCCTGGGTTGGTAGGCATTTAGGTTGTTTCCACAACGAGGCAATTGTAAATTGAGCTGGGACAAACCATCTAGTGCATTGTCCTCATGGTAAAATGATTTTTTTTTTCTTCTGGGTAGATGCCTAGTAATGGGATTGGAGGATCAAACGGGAGGTCTACTTTGAGTTCTTTGAGGATTCTCCATTCTTCCTTCAAAAGAAGCTGCATTTGTTTGCAGTCCCACCAACAGTATAAAAGTGTTCCTCTGTCTCCACAGCCACACATGTATCTGCAGCTTCAGGACTTAAGCTTTTCTTTACCTTTTTTTTTTTATTATTATTAACGTAATTTAAGTGTGCCATGGAAGTTGAAGTATAGGTTAAACTGTGCTGTGAGATTAAAAAAAAAAAAAAAGGTTGAAAAACGTTGTAGCATCTTTTTGTCAGTGCTGTGCCATTACCAGGCCATGTTAACCAGCGTGATGAAAATGTGTCATACGGTCTATAAAACCAGTGTATGGTGCCCCATGATCACATTAATGTACACAGCTATGATTTAATAAAAAAAAAAAATGATAAAAACTTGAAAAGTATGGCATTGAAAGAGAATTAGAGTAAGCAGCATTTCTGCACCCTCCCTGAGTGATAGGGTGTCTCTTTTCGAATCTTCAAGACAGAGATACCCCTGCGTCCTCTCTGCCTGGACCAATCTGCTTCCCACTTTGTCTGGGCTCATTGCATTTGGACTGAGGGACCCAAGGAGTAAATAATAGTTAGCACACCACTGGTTTGCTGGGACTTGGCATTCTGATGATCCTCTTCAATCTGCCTGCTTCCATTTGGTTTTTGCTGTTGTTGGTTATCAAGTTTTAGAGATGTTTTAGTTTCACTGCAAAGGCCAGGGTAAAGGACAGAGAGTTCTCATCTACCCCCTTCTCCAACCTATGCACAGCCTGCACTGCCATCAACACCCTGGCATTGAATTTGTCATGAATCATTAACCTGCAATCCTAGAACTCTGGGAGGCTGAAGCAAGTGCACTGCTTGAGCTCAGGAGTTCGAGACCAGCCTGAGCAAGAGTGAGACTCCATCTCTAAAAACAGCCAGGTGTGGGGGCCGGTACTCCTGTAGTTCCAGCTACTGGGGAGGCTGAGGCAGGGGGATCGCTTGAGCCCAAGAATTTACCATCCCACTAAAGATGAGCTATGATGCCATAGCACTCTACCCAGTGTGACAGAGTAACACGCTAAGTAAATAAATAAATAAATAAAATTATTAAGTGGCATCGATATATCCTTCTCACCGAAAGTCCACAGTTTGGTTCTATCAGACCTCGCATGAGTTTACATTAACATTCATTCATTTTGCACATACAGCTGGTCTGGATAAATGCACACTGATATTTTTCTACAATTATACAAGTATAGAGGAGAGGAGAGTTTCCCTGCCCTGGAAATCCTCCCTGCACCACGTCCCTTTCTCCCTCTTCCCAGGACAAAGCACTGATCCTTTTATTGTCTACAGGGGTTTTCCTTTTCTAGAACATCCTAGAATTGGAATGATACGGTCTGTAGCCTTTTCACCCTGGCCTTTTTTTTTTTTTTCCTGCTTAGTGATAACACATCTAAGGTTACTCCACATCTTTTTCATGGCATGATAGCTCATTTCATTTTAGGGAGGAATAACATTTCAACGAGTGGATGTGAGGCAGCTCATTTTTCTATTCACCTGTGGAAACTACATCGTGGTGGCTTCCAAGATTTGGCAGTTCTGCATAAAGCCGCTATAAACGTTGATGTACAGGTTTTGTGTGGACATAACTTTTTAACTCATTTTGGGTAGCTACTTGGGAGAGCACGCAGTAGCTGGATTGCATGGTAAGAGAATGTTGGGTTTTGTAGAAAGCGGCCAAACTGTCTTCCTGCCAGCTGTGAATGAGATTTCCCGCCGTTCCACATCCTTGCCAGTGTTTGAGTTTATCCATGTTGCGAATTTTGGCCATTTTAATAGGTAGGTAGTGGCCCTTTCATTTATAGAATCCTTAGATGGTCTGTGTATGCAACCAGTCCCGGTTTATTGAATTCTCCCGGTGGGAAAGTCAAGACAGGATGAAGTGGCTCCATCTGTGAAGTGAACTGTGAACCACGCTAATTTATATGGGGAAGTCCTAACTCCTAGGATCTCAGGCTAGAGCTGGATTTAAAGATGGGTATTTAAAGAGGTGATTAAGGTAAAGAGGTGATTAGGGTGGGCCCTGACCCACAGGACTGGTGTCCTTATAATAAGAGATTAGGGGACAGACATGCACCGAGGGTCGACCCCGTGACAACACAGGGAGAAGACAGTGTCTGCACGCCAAGAAGAGAGGACTCAGGAGGACCAACCCGAGAAACCTTGATCTCAGATTTTTACCTTCCAAGACTTCGAAGAAAGGTAGTTTCTTTCTGTCGTTAAGAAACGCAGTCTATGTGGTGCTTTGCTGTGATAGCCTACATAGACTAATATCCCATTTTATCATGAACCGGAATGCAGCGAGTGTTTTTTTAAATGGTGTGTGTATGTCTCTCTGAGTGTATAAAGGAATGTGGGGCACCGGCCCCATATGCCGGTGGTGGTGGGTTCAAGCCCAGCCCTGGCCAAAACTGCAAAAAAAAAAAAAAGAAAAAAAAGAAAAAGGAATGCTTTGCTATGGAATTCATTTATAGCCCCACAAATTCCGTAAAAATTCTTTTCCGGCAGTGTTTTGGTTTCTTTTGACACAATTATAAAATGTATTTTGGCAGCTCTCCATTTCTCTCAAGAGTTTTGGTTGAAGGAAGAAATTAGTCACCTCAGCCAATATCCCACTAACGTTTTCATTTACCATGTCCAGTTTTCTTTTCCTTGTTTTGTCTTTTTAAATGGTTCATTGATTATTTATACAGTGTATTGAGCATCTTTTCTTTGTAGTTATGTTGCATGGGGCTGGCCCGTAAGGACATTAATCAGTGGTTAAAATCTTAAAATGCTACTTTAATATTCAATAATATTAACAAAGTATTTAATCCATTATTGAAAATTAAGTCAATATTTCTTTCTTTCTTTTTTTTTTTTAATGACTCTCTGACAGCAATTGAACCAGATCCTCAGTTGTAAGGCTACCCAACAGGATGGGTCTGTGGACTTAATTGCTAATCTCTGTCTCCCGTAATAAATGAGGCTGGGCAGTCCCCTCTAGTAATTGGCAATTTACATAAAGCTGAGAGAGAAAAGGGACAGTCACAGCTGTAAAAGCGGTTTATGTCAACTGTGGGTTGTTTGAATGTCTCTCCTTCCAGGATTATGGGGGAAGGTGTAAAAGAAAGGAATTTCAGTGCTCGCTTCGGCAGCACATACACTAAAATTGGAACGATACAGAGAAGATTAGCATGGCCCCTGCGCAAGGATGACACACAAATTCGTGAAGCGTTCCATATTTAAAAAAAAAAAAAAAGAAAGGAATTTTAGTCTTGACTACCATCCTTTGTGTAAGCAGATTTTTTTTCTTTAATTGTTGGGGATTCATTGAGGGTACACAGAAGCAGGTTACATTGATTACTTCTGGAGAAATCAGAGCAGCCCCAGAGAACATTTACTCTGTTCAATTAACATTCAGATTTTTCTTGTTGTTGTTTTCTTATAATGTAATTCAGGCCGTGTTTTAGGTATATCTGTAAGCTATTCCAATTTTCTATGAGACTATTACATTAATTTCCACCCACTCTTCCAATCACATTATAGGTATCAGTCTCTCTACTAAACTATGACACTTGGAGAACACAAAATGTTTCATTCATCTTTATATCCCCAGATCATAACATAGGCTTAGCAAACAGCAAATGCTCAATATTTTTCTTTCCTTTTGTTTTGTTTTGTTTTCTCTTTTCTTTTGTTTCTAGTTAATTTGAGAGCACAAACAATTAGGTTACAATGTTTGCATTTGTGAGGTAGACTCCCTCTTATCACTGAGTCCCACCCCCAGCAGGTGCGCCACACACCCTAACATAGTGCCCACCAAGTGGGGGCATAGCCATCCCCCTGTCAGATTTGTGTGAAAGCCCACTGGGGTGGACATCTGAGGAAGACCAGATGTCAAGACGTAGAGAGAGGAGATTTTAACCTCTAGACTGTCTCAGTGGTGATGGCTAATGCAAGTTCGCTCTCCCCATTTGCTTTGTAAAAAAATCACAAGCACTCTACTTCCGACCGTCAGAATGAAATAAAGAAGCAGGCGTGAAGTGCTAAGTCAATTATAAAACATCATACAATTGCAAAGTATGACTTAGTGCCATACAATCATTATCAAATGATGCCTTTTCGAGAGTGGAAACTGAGTTAGTTTAAATTCCGCCATATCCCTTAAGTATGGAGTTCTGTTATCGTGAGTTTTTCATTCACTCTCACGAAGGTAGTGATAGCTGTGCTCTGTAACTGTTAATACACAGGCTGGCTTCCTAACTCCTCCAAATGCATGTATTTGGGATAGCCATAAATTGATACTATGTACTGAAATAATGACTTCTAATTACGAATACGAAATGGATTAAAAGACATGAAGTATTTAGCCAGCAATTGACCCGATTAACCAAAGTAGGGGGGAAAAAAGACTTTGTGGACACTTATTTTCCTGATTTATTGCAAGGATACATAAATCTGTGCTTTTTGAAGTGTAAACTATATATTTTGCACTTGATTTATAAAACCTGCTAATAAATCCAGTTCAGCTTCTCATTGAGAAATCATTATTCTAAGTGTCAGCTCTTGCTAAGTATGAGGATTTATACTCCAGGAAAATATGTGTGCAAAACCTACCACAGCCTTGGAAACATACTAATAAATCTTGAGGGGGAGAAAAAAAAAAGAAAAGAAAAACAACCTTTTATTTATACACTCTTACCTTACACTTTAGTATAGAAGCGACAGATTTAACAACTCTGACCTCAAATTCGTACAATTAAGATCGGCATAATAAACGATTACCTAATGTGATTTTAAGGCATTAAGATTTCTGAGTGGGATGTATTAGCAATTCCAGTGTGAAGATGGATATAATTTTAAATGGATGCTTACGCAGATTTCTACTTGCAGGAGATAGAGGACATGGAGGTGAGGTTTTCACACCCTGCCAATAGATTCTTTAAAGGCCCCAGCACTCTGGCTGCTGAGTGAAGGAGCTCCTGAGAATTCACCACACCTTTCTCCTACGCAGAACTGTTTGGTTGAGTTGCAGTCCCTAGAAATTTACCTCCTAACTCCACACCAAGAAGAGCCCGCAGCCAAAGACCTGTGGACCTGGGGTAGCTGTATTTCATCAATAAATCTCTTGCACTCAAACCCTTGTCTCAGTTAGGGAACGCACCTCAAGCTTCTCACTGTTTCTAACAATGACTCACACAGTGACACCATCATTCACTGCATCTGGACCACCACCTCCGATTTAAGATAGACAGTATCTCATGTCAACTTGTAACTCATTTCTTTTTGTAGTAGAGCTCCTTAACTAAGTCAGCTTCTGAGGGCTTCCAAAAAAAAATCTTCCTCTTTTTTTAATTTCCATTTTGTGTTTGCTCGTAGAAAAGTCCATCTAGCATTTGCTTGTACAAGAATGCCAACTGGTGACTGTGCCGGTACAATAATTATGTTTAAAAGGGTATTGCCATTTCGTTGGCTTTGAATAGCCTTATGCGACATCTTGGTAATTGCAGCTCTGTGTATCCGAGCTCCATCCTAAGGTAAGTAGGCAGGAATGTCTCCAGCTGAAGATGAACCTGCAATGAGATACTGGCTTTCTGCTTTCCAAAACCCTGGTGTCCCATCACGAGTTGGAGCTATCATTAAGAAATGCATTAAGAGCACAGGACGTTCTGAGCTGAGCACACACCACTTTGGGAGCAAGCAAAACATTTCCCATCACTTGTGGACAATGATCAATGTAGCTGTGGATGACGGTGATAATAATGGGGCTTAAAATATTCAACGCATAAAGGCTGTTCCATACAGTAGCTACTTAAATAGACGCAAGGCCATTAGTGCCTCTGGTGATGAGAGGCATCCAGAGGTTTCCTTTCGCAACAACTGCAAAGCTTGTGAGAGAAACACCACCTTCAGAGCATCCTTCAACTCCCTCTTATGGCTTGGAAGTGAAAATGCAACTGTCTTGTGGAAGAGTTTTGGCTCAACGCGTACAGTGGCAAGGGGCTCTGTTGAATTTTTAGGTTGGCAGTTAACCTTGGAGCCCAAATGCTGAATTCAATATGGCAGATCTCATGGCCGTGTCTGTGGATTTTCACGCCCTCTGTAGGTGCCGCGTGGCACTTGAGAAGTGGAGACGGGTGGAAGGCAACTTCAGTGGTGCACAGGGGTTGAAGAAGGAGCTGCACACCATTTGCCGGGACCTCAGGTGACTCACCTCCCTGGTCATTAGGGCTTTGTGGGAAATGCATGTCATAATGAGTGTCTACTTCACAGCTGGTGTGAAGAGCTCTATAGGAGGTTAACAGATGTAGCATGCACAGGAAGCTGCTGGATATAAAACATACACTGAATAATTGTGTGTATGTATGTTCATACCACAAATACCATCTATCAACTGTCACCTGTCTACCTCCCTACCTATCACCTATCCATTATCCGCCTGTCAGCCAGCCAGCTCTCTAGCTCTCTATCTATCCTATCTCTCTCTCTCTTCCATCTATCCTGTCTGTCTGTCTATCTCTCCTATCTATCTATCTATCTGTCCCTTCTATCTATCTCTCCTATCTATCTATCCATCTAACTCATCTATCTATATATCTATCTATCTATCCATCTATCTCATCTGTCTATCTATCGATCCATCCACCCACCCATCCATCCATCCATCTCATCTATGTATCTATCCATCTATCTCACCTATCTATCTACTATCCATCTATCTATCTATCTATCTATCCATCCATCCATCCATCCATCTATGTCATCTATCTATCCATCCATCCATCCATCTATCCAACTATCTCATCTATCTATCCATCTATCTCATCTATCTATCTATCTATCTAGCTATCCATCCATCCATCCATCTATCTATCCATCTATCTCATATACTTATCTATCTATTCATCTATCTCACCTATCTATCTACTATCCATCTATCTATCTATCCATCCATCTATCTCATCTATTTATCTATCTATCTATTCATCTATCTCACCTATCTATCTACTATCCATCTATCTATCTATCTATCTATCTATCTATCTATCTATCTATCTATCTATCTATCTATCTATCCATCCATCCATCCATCTATCCATCTATCCCATCTATGTATCTATCTAGTCATCCATCCATCTATCTATCCATCTATCTCGTCTATTTATCTGTCTATCTAACTATCTACCCATCTATCTCATCTATCTGTCCATCCATCCATCCATCTATCTATCCATCTGTCCATCCATCTATCCATCTATTCTATCAATCTATCTATATCTCATCTATCTATCATCTATGTATGTATGAATCTATTCATCTAGCTCATCTATCTATCTATTTATCTATCTAACCCATCATGTTCCTATCTATAAACATATTATCTATCCATCATCATCATCATGTCTATTACCTATCCACCTATTCCATCTATCTATCAGGTTCATATCTATCAACATTGCATCTATCTACCTGTCTATCTACATATCTAGATCTATTTTCTGAGAGAGACATGTAGCAAACAGCCAGAGGTATATAATATAAACTTATTGTGTCTGTGTCTATATAGATAAACGTTAACATTTACTTAAATATGTTGGCAACAGGATTCCCAGTCACTTTCTTCTCAACCATTCTTCTTCAGTCTTGTGTTGTCTCCTCACACTCACTTCTCCGAACATAACCATTTATACTCTTTTATTCTCTATGAAACCTTGGAGATTTTCATTACCCCAAATCTCAAGATGACTCGGAGAAAGGAATTCAATGTCCAGACAACCAAGTCTGACCACAACAAATAAAGAGAGTGTCTTAGGAGTACTAGGAAGAAACACGGTTGAGGATAACCTTATGTTACATTCAGGAGAAACGGGTTCATGGTGTCTTGCACCCACTGGTAGGAATTTTAAATGCAACCTCATATCCATGACTAAATCCTTTTAAATATGTGAGAATAGGCTGGTGTGTTTTAGCATATGCCCAGGGACCTTGCTCCTTAAAAAAAAAAAAATCATCTTAGCTATAGATAGATATAGAAAAATATCTCTTTGTTACTGGATGCTGTGTTTGCTGATGTTACATGTAGGCGGGAAAAAAAGTTGATATGAATGAAAGAGAAAGAGCACCCACTCATTCAAGGGATAGTTCTCATTATTCTTGAAACTTAGCAGTAACCTCTTCATACTCAGAAAACTATATCTGCAATTACCCTCATGTCCTAAGAATATTGAAAACTTAAGTAAATGATACTCTGCTAAGGGCCAGCCTTCATTTCTTGATACATTGGTAGTGACTGACTTTGTATGCTGACTAGTATACTGACTTTGTTTCTTGGTTATTCCAAAGAGGGTAGCTTCTGAATTCTAATTGTTGCTAGCAAGTTGCTGTGAGCCTCTGTGTCTGCGATTCTGTGCCCAGGCCATGAACTTCTCTCAAGTACAAGGCCAGCCGGTGGGCTGACTACATTTTCAACTCTCCTGCTTGGATATCATATTGCAAAGTGCAGTCCTCAATTTGCACTCCCCACACCAGAGCAAGGGGAACTCTTTTTACCTCATGTCTCTTCATGTTTTCTCCAGCACTTAACACTGCAACTGGTTGACCATTTATTTTTATTTTTTATTTTTTTTATTTCACATTGATATGAGGGTACAAATGTTTAGGTTACACTGTTTTCACTTCTAAGGTAAAGTTCAAGTTGTAGTTGAGCCCTTCACGCAGAGGCTGTGCAGAACACCTTCACCTTGTGCACGTTGGGTGAGATCCTGGCCAATCCCCCTCCCTCCTCTCTCCTTCCTTGTCTCCTCTCCCTCCTCCCCCCTCCCTTTTTCCCCTCCCCCTCACTAGAATATACTTGTGTCTTTTTCTTTCATGTTGGGTGTGTTGTTGTTTATATATTGGCTTCATATTAGAATTGAGTACATTGGATACTTGCTTTTCCATTCTTTTTCTTTTTTTCTTGAGACAGAGTCTTATTTTGTCACCCTTGGTAGAGTGCTGTGTTGTCACAGCTCACAGCAACCTCAAACTCTTGAGCACAAGCAATCCTCTTGCCTCAGCCTCCCTAGTAACTGGAACCACAGGCACCCACCACAATACCTGGCTATTTTTTCGTTCATTTGTTTTGTTTTTATTTTTTGTTTTTTGAGTTTTTTTGAGATGAGTTCTCACTCTGGCTCAGGCTGGCTCGAAACAGTGAGCTCAGAGCAATCCACCTGCCTTGGCCTCCCAAGTTCTGGGGTTACAGGTGAGCCACCATGCCTGGCTTACTTTTCCATTTGTGAGATATTTCACTAAGAAGAATGTGTTTCAACTCCATCCAGGTAAACACAAAAGATGTAAAGTCTCCACCTTTTCTTACGGCTGAATAGTACTTGGTGTACATATAGTACTTGGTGTAGTTTGTTAAACCATTCATAAGTTGATGGACACTTGAGTGGCTTCCACATCTTGGCAACTGTGAATGGGGCTGCAATAAACATTCTAGTGCAAATGCTCTTGTGGTAAAATGCTGGGGTTTTTGTTGTTGTTGTTGTTTTTCTAGGTAGGTAGGTACCTAGTAATGGGATTGCAGGATCAAATGGAAGGTCTGCTGTTTTAAGTTAAAATTCCTTTACCATGAATAAAGGACATCTTTTCACCTGTAATTGGCTGTTGTGCATTTTTTTCTTTTTTTTTTAATATGCTATTCTTTTACCTTTTGTATTTTCTATGAAGACGTTTTCCCCTTTTCCTGTTGATTGGATGGAGGACACGTATGTGTATTCATTTATCTTTATGGATAGATGGAGCTATAGATAAATAGCTGTATCTAAATATACATTTCTATACATATTCATAGATACTTATATTCTTTCTACTAATCACAATCATTTGGAATGAAATATGTTCCAAATAGGGCTTCTCACATCCTTGGCTTTTTTCTGTGTTGAGAATCACAGTAATTTGCAATTATAAATTCAAATTACTTTTTATTCTTTTGAAATAACTTGTTCTTTTTATGTCTCAGGTACTAAATCTAATCTACCCCAGGGAAATAAATATTTCCACCTATGCTTGCTTCTAAATTCTTAAAACTTTGCTTTTCACACTTAGGCCTTTGACTGTGTAGATTTTAATTGGTTTACTTTTTCTAGGGTGTAAGATAGGGATCTTTTTGTCTTTTATGGATAACCATTTCAGAAACACTTTTATTTATGAGTCTACTCTTTTCAAACTAATTTGTATCAATACTGCCAAAACTATCCTTCCACACAGGTGGGAGCTAATTCCCAGGGTTTCTCTGCAGTTTTATTTTTCTATTTTTTCAGCTAGTATCCCACAATTGTACCCCCAGTTTCTGTAGCTCTGTAATAAATCTAGATAAATCCTCTACACTACTCTTTTCTGGTTCTTGTTTTAAAATTAGCTAAGTAGAGAATTTTAATAGGAATTTACTGGAGGCAATAGAAATAAATCTCTGCTTGTTGGCTTCAGTCCTTCCCGTGTGAATTGTATTGTTCCTATAATTGTTGTTCTTTTGTATAAAATATTCTAGCGCTGATCATGGTGGCTCACACTGGTAATCCTAGCACTTTGGGAGGCTGAGTCGGGTGGATTGCTTAAGCTCAGGAGTTCAGGAACAGCGTGAGCTAGAGTAAAATCCCATCTTTATTAAATTAGAAAAGAAAAAATAACTAGCTAGGTATTGTAGTGGGTGCCTATAGTCCCAGCTATTCGGAAGGCTGAGGCAAGAGGATTGATTGCTGTAGCCCAAGTGTTTGAGGTTGCTGTGAGCTACACCACCATCCGCTCTACTCAAGGCAACAGAGTGAGACTCTGTCTCAATAAATAAATAAATAAATAAATAAATATTCTATTTATTCTAGTTGCTTTTGAGTTTTTTGCATCCACATGTCTGGAACTTCATTATGAAGTATCTGGTTGTGGATTTATCTTTATTTCTCTTTCTTGAGATTCATTTTGTTCCTTGATTCTGAGAATTCCTGTTTCAAATTGATCCTGAAAAAATTCAAATGGTTATTGTTTGGAGTAGTGCCTGTTTCTTAATCTCAGGATAATGTTATTGTCTAATGCCTTTTTTCATCATGTACTGAATCTCTTCTGTCTTACCACTTACCTCGTCTTTGACCCATTCTATCTGTGGATATTTCTGCACTGAGTTCTAAGTATTTTTTTAATGTATCTCTTCCAGTTTGTTATTTCTCAACTCACTCATACATATTGTGATGATTGATCTATCCATTGAGGTTCAGGCCTTTGGGCTTTCTTATTACCTCTGCAAATTCTTTTTTATTTTCTTTTTAATTTCAAAAAATCAGTTGTTCTTTTAAAGTGTTTTGCTTTAACCTTTTATTCTATATAAATATTGACTTTTTTTTTTTTTTGCAGTTTTTGGCTGGGGCTGGGTTTGAACCCACCACCTCCGGCATATGGGGCCGGTGCCCCACTCCTGTGAACCACAGGCGCCGCTCAAATGTTGACATTTTTTAATAATGCAAATCTGATGATCTGTGATGCTGTAATGACATTGTTAGTTGTGTCTTTTGACACTCATGAGCATTGGATTGTGACTTCCCATGTGTTGTAATTTTTGATTGTAAACTCATCTTTACTGAGGTTTTGCCCATGGGGATCGACTTTTGATGGGTGTGTTCTTTTCTAGAAGGCTTTAAAGAATATGTTTCTGGCATAAACTCCATTGTTGACACTTCCCCAAGTTCCCTTTACTGGCCAATTGCTAGTTAATGACTTCAAGAAGCATACAGAGTATAAACCACACATCTTCATCCATGGGACAAAAATTAATTGTCGGAAATTTACATGAAGGCCTTTGTCACTGATCAAGGCAGAACAAGCAAGCTTTCTTTTTATCTTCCTACATTGCCAGAAAATTTATTCTTTCTATGCTTTCTTTACATTGAGAGCTCTTATTTTGGGTTGGCATCTCACTTTTTGAGATGTACTTATGCAAATAGTTTACTTAAAACAGCCCAACCTTCTCAGGGTAGGTGTAATGTCATGCACTCACAATTTATTTTATTTTCATTTTGGGAGGTATGGTGGGTGCTTTCCTTTCTGTGGGGCAGGAGGCAATGCAATCATTTTGTTTTTAAAGAATAGTTTTAGGGTCCTATGTAGCACATTCAGTTAATTTTTAGTGGGAAGATTTTTCAAGTTATCAATACTTTCATTTTTGAGACAGAGTTTCTATCTGTCACTCAGGCTAGAGTGCTGTATCATCATAGCTCACAGCAACCTCCAACTGCTGGGCTCCATTGATCCTCCTGCCTCAGCCTCCTGAGTAGCTGGGACTATAAGTGCCTGCCATGATGCCTGACTAGTTTATCTATATTTAGTAGAGATGGGCTCTCAGCGCTTGCTCGGGCTGGTGTTCAACTCCTGAGCTCAGGAGTCCTGCATTGACGTCCCAGAGGGCTAGGGTTATAGGTGTCAGCTACTGCATTCAGCCAAGCTGTGAATACTTCCCATCAGTGGAACATTAAGTTCCAGAGTTAGGTTTTTCAACCATGACTGACACCTGTCACACCCTCAATAATGCTCAGATGCAGTTTTCATTTTTAACTTGAAATAAAATTAAAATCTCACTCTCAAATCTCTTTATCACTCACCTAAATTTTTGTATTGGACTGCGATGCTCTCCCATGTGTGTGTGTGTGTATGCACGTGTATGGAAACTCACTCATGTAATCCAACCTCAGTTCAAATGTTACCATCTCAGTGAGATTTTCTTTTGCCATTTGCTAGAATTCTGTCTAATTCATCCATCCCCTGCTTTAATTTTACCATAGGACTTTCTACCCCATTCAACTATATTTATATTTATTTACTTGTTTTCTCTCTTTCTCTCTCTCTCAACAGAATCTCATTCTGTTACTCAGGCTAGAGGGTCAAAGTGTCATCACAGCTCACAGCAACCTCAAATTTCTGGGCTCAAGCCATCCTCCTGCCTCTGCCTCCTGAGTAGCTGGGACTATAGGTACCTACTACCACGCCTGGATAATTTTTCTATTTTTAGTAGAGACAGAGCCTCAATCTTGCTCAGATTTGTCTTGAACTCCCGGGTTGAAGGAATCCTTCCATATCTGCCTTCCATAGTATTAGGATTACAGGCATGAGCTACCGTATCTGACTTGTTTTTGGTCATTAGCCTCTGAGATATAAGGCTCAGGACTAACAAAAGTTTGGGCTTATCTTATCAGTTAGTGCTGTGTTGTCTGACGGATAGAATGCCTGACCCATTTAGGCTCTTAATAAGTATTTGTTAGATAAATAACTAACCTTATCCTTGTTATTACCTCTAAATGAAATACTGCTGAGGAATTTTCAGCCTAGATACTTGAATTTCCAATTTCCAGTTCTTTTATAAGCCTCCTAGGATTTTGCAGAGAGTGTAAAATGTATTACTGTGTTTTTTTTTAAGAGAAGCATGTGTGTGTGTGTGTGTGTGTGTATAATCATATATATGATATTATTGGATTCATTTTTAACTTTAAAAATCTATATATGCATATAACTATAGGTATAAAAATAAATACACTTGTATAAAGAGATCCATTGTTTAAAATGGTTTTCTCTTCTCATCATCTCCTTTCACCTTTGCTCAGGCCTTCTGTTTGTTTGTTTAGAGTACTTTTGTAAATATCAGGTTCAGTAAGCTTAAAGTAAACCTCCTGAGATGTGGTATATATATAACTTTTTTTTTCCTTATCCTTTATTTCTCTCCAATAAAATAGTGGATACGGGATGCTTGTATCACAGCTATTTTCCAGAAAGAATCTGTACTTTTTTTTTTTTTTTTTTGAGATAAAGTCTTAAGCTGTCGCCCTGGGGAGAGTGCCGTGGCATCACAGCTCACAGCAACCTCAAACTCTTGGGCTGACGTGGTCCTCTTGCCTCAGCCTCCCAAGTAGCTGGGACTACAGGCACCCACCACAATGCCTGGCTATTTTTTGGTTATAGTTGTCATTGTTGTTTGGCAGGCCCAGGCTGGATTCCAACCTACCAGCTCCAGTGTATGTGGCCGGCACTCTAGCTGCTTGAGCTACAGGCGCCGAGCCAAGAGTCTGTAATATTAACTGCTTTCTGTATGGTGATGACATGTTTGATTCAATACTAATTTTCTTTCCATTGCCAGGAACCGTTTGTGGGTGGCAGCTTGTAAGTTTTCCTGTGTACCATTGTGAGTAAGAAACTTAACCAAAATTGCCTTTTTTTAACGTAATTTTTGCCACTTATCTCCTGGGATAATTTTTCATCGCAAATTGTTTATGTGATTTATTCACAGGGATGATCACTTTTCGTATTTCCCTATGTGTTAATTTAAAAATTTTACCAGTATCATTCTTAAATTGAGCAAGTGTCTTTATTTAAAGAAAACGTTTCCTAGCTTCATCTCCTTGGGGGTCACATAAATGTTCATTGTACCATCTCTCCTCTCTCCTTCTATCTCCTCAGTAGAAGATGACGGCTTCCGCTGTTAAATGATATAGAGATTTCCTTACATTTGTTCCCCTTTTTAAATGACATAGATATTTCCTTTAAATTAGTTGATTTTTCCTCCTGTGCCACCAAACTGAACAAGTTGCTGAAGACTTTAGATCTTGAGGGACATAAGTTAAGACCATCTTTTGGTTGAACAGGTAACAACCTGCTCAGCTGAGGCCCACCCTGCCCTACGTGGATGTTTCGAAATCTCTACAGGTGTCAGGGGTAGGGTGGAAGTGACCATCTTCTTTCAGGGATGAGGAAGATAAGATTCTTCTGGGGGCAAGGGGGAGGGGGTGAAGGCAGGACACTGGGCCAATACGATGAGGAAGAGGCAGAAAAAAGACCTCCTTGCAGAAAGCCAGGTGCAAACCTGCACCAGGCCATATACTAACAAAGTTCACCAGCACGTGCCAGTGAGGACTCACGGTCCCAGAGACCTCTGAAGGTGTCACCTGTTCATTCCAGGACCTCAGATGCCCTCCAGACACATCCAACCTTTTGGCTTCTCTGAGCCACATTGGAAGAAGGCGAGGTATCTCGGGCCACATATTAAACACACAAACCTGAATGAACGCTAATGAGCCAAAAAATAATGTCTGTGCATAATTGTTGTGATATGTCCCACCAAAGATAAGCAAAAAATTCCTCATACAATCCCACACAGCACACAGGTGCAGGCTGGACACCCTGTGACTTATTTCTTACATATCTTCAGTAAGGCATTTGAATACCAAAGGTGCCAACCAATGTCGCATTTGGAAACATCCACTTACGGCCGGGTGGACCTCAGCTGAGCAGGTTGAAGGAAAAGATGGTCTTATCTTGCTATGGCTGTCATCTTCCAAAATTGGTTTCCTCGCTCTCTGCCAATTACCAGCAGGTCTTTCTCAAGGTCCTAGAATCGGGAGTCCAAGGTAGGTGGTACATTAGCTCATTGCTTTCCAACTATTCCTATAGGTGTGTGAGTTGAAGTTGCATTATCCTTCGCAAATACTACTTTCCTGATAATCCCAATTTGACACATGTTGTTCCTCATTAAAATAAATAATCAGGCCAGAAACCTTGAAGCAGGAGAAAATACATGGGGAAAAATATATTCCTTCACAATGCTGCCTTCTAACTGTTTCATAACATTTTTAAAGTTTGCCTAATAAGGACAAAGGTACAGTGACCAAGAGAAGAAAGTAACCAGATGAAAGGCAAGTTACACACCTCATCTCTGGTCTGGACGGAGCACGTTTAGCTATTAAGAAACAACTACCCCATCACCACCAAAATCACCGTTATCGTGTTGCACAGGTATTTCAGGGTATGTTTGCAAAGTACTTTTAAATCATTTTTATTAGTTATTGCCCTGCGCCCTTGTTTCCTAATTGGCACACATTCTGTCTCAGTATCATGTTCCTAATTAAATCCCCAGACTAAACTGTGGAAACTGCCCCCATCTTTTCATATGAGATGGACACCATTTGAGGGGGAAATACATACATTTTAATTATTTCGTTCACCTCGACACACCTAGGAACCCAATCACTGGATTTTGGGAAGATAAATTCCGTCCAAGCTTGTCCTCAATGTTCCTGCACTGGGTTATTGTTTTCTATAATCTTTTGTTTTATGAAACAAGGCTTTAAAGAAAAAGAAAATCCTTTTACTAACTTATGAAGGGAATAATGCCACGGGAAAGAAACCAGGCACGAGAGAAAATGGCTGTGGGATCCCACTCATGTGAGTCTCTTAGAGCAGTCAGACTTGTGGAATGAAGGTCATTCCGGCAGGAGAATGGTGGTTCCCATGGGGTTGTGTTGGGAGGATGGGGATAAGGACTTGTTCAATGTTTAGGGAGTCCGAGCTTTGCAACATGAATAGTTTGTAGCTGGAAGACACACAACTCTGTGATTGTACCCAACACTACTCAACTGTACTCTCAAAATGGTTAAAATGGTAAATTTTATGCTGTGTGCATTTTGCCATATAAAAGATATTTTTTTAAACTCCTCTTTCTTTCTTTCTTTCTTTCAGACAGAGCCTCACTATGTCACCCTGGGTAGAGTGCTGTGGTGTCACAGCTCACAGCAACCTCCAACTCTTGGGCTTAAGTGATTCTCTTGCTTCAGCCTCCCATGTAGCTGGCATTACAGGTGCCCAGCATGATGCCTGGCTATTCTTTTTGGTTGTAGTTATCATTGTTTGACAGGCCCGGGCTGGATTCAAACCCACCAGCTCTGGTGTATGTGGCTGGTGCCTTAGCCGCTTGAGTTACAAAGAGAAAAGAGACAAATGACTCAAAAACAAAAAATCTAATAGCTCATGTTCTCATTTATAACCGGAAGCTAAGTAATGTGTACACAGCCAAAGAGAACGGAATAGCAGAGGAGGGTGGGAGGGTGGGAGTGGGTGAGGGATGAGAAATTGCTTCATGACTGCAACTGTTTGGGTGATGATAGCTGCACCAGAAGGCCAGATTTCACCGCTACACAACGTATCCAGGTAATGAAACTGCAGTGGTAGCCCCTAAATCTATAACAACAGAAAAGAAAAAAGAAAAGGAAAGAAGAGAAATTTTATAAAGATAGTCGTTGCAGAAGCAATGTGTAGCGAGCCAAAATCTTAGAACTCTCTCCCTTCAATGTCTCCCCCCACATTGATTGATTTCACTTAGTCTACCCTGTTTCCCACAAAATAAGACAGTGTCTTATTTTAAGGTGTGCTCCCAAAGACGCGCTAGGTCTTATTTTCAGGGGAGTCTTAGCTTTCCTGTGAGTAGGTCTTATTTTTGGAGGATGTCTTATTTTCGGGGAAACAGGGTAGTACATTGTCAAGATGACAGTCAACTTCATGCTGATTATTTTTTTCTATAGCATAATTATGAAGTTGAAGGGGAAAGAAAAAATTCTCAAGGTACTTACTGCATTGCGTGATAATTATTGCCACAAAACTAAGGACAGTTTTTGCAAAGTGGCGTGGGCTTGATCATATTTATTCTTATATATATATGTTGTTTATACATAGATATGTTCTTATTTGTTCTTGTATATATTTGTTCTTATAGATATGTATATATATATAAATATAGCCTACGTATATTGAGAGGAGCATATATATATATATATATATGTTCTTATTGGGGTCTTTTTGGAAGTCTACATATGTTGGGAGGGGCATATATGTGTATATATATTTATTTTGGTGTTTATTTGGAAGCTTACATATATTGGGAGAGGTGTCTATATAATATATTTGCTTATATTGGTTTTTTTTTGGAAGCCTACATATATTGAGAGGGGAGTATATATAATATATGTGTTTTTATTGTGTTTTTTGAGGGAAGCCTGCATATATTAATAAGCCTATATATATATATATGCCCCTCCAAATATATGTAGGTTTCCCAAAAAAACCTCAATATAAGCATATATATTATATATATGTCCCTCTTAATATATGTAGGCTTCCAAAAAAACCCCAAACATACACACACACACACACACACACACACACACACACACACACATATATACCGAGGTGTCTATCATGAAAATTGCATTTCTTCAGCAATGGTTAAGCTGAATACAGGATTACAAGAGCAAATACAAATTCCTGGTGGAAATGCGGTCACACAACTACGACCTCTAAAATCTTCCTGATTAAGGAGGTATTATGTATTGTTTAATACATAATAAAACTAATAACTAAGAAATGTTTTAATGTATTTAAATCTAGATTTCTGTATTTAATTCAGATTTCTTTTCTGAATGTATTTATCTTCGTTCATTCTTTATGAGGTTTTTGTTTCTGGTCCCTATCTTATACATTGTTATTACTATTAAATTTTAAGCCTTTTTAATTTTGTGAAGGCAAAAGTGGAAACGAAATAAACACATGTATATGTATAGAGAAAATCTTAAAAATCTAATAATCTAATAACTAATAGAAATGATTTAAAACAATTCAGAAGTATTAGTCTTATGTATTTTCTTTGAATCCCATCTTGTTGAGGACCTTGACAGTGAAGGTTGCATGGAACATATACATTTTATTTTATTTTATTTTATTTTTGCAGGTTTTGGCCTGGGCGGGGTTTGAACCCACCACCTCCGGTATATGAGGCTGGTGCCCTACTCCTATGAGCCATAGGCGCCACCAACATACACACTTTAGTTATGATGATTATTATTCACACTGCTAATGCTATTATAAATCACTACTCTTTTTGATTGATGGATTAATTAATTAATTAATTTTGAGATAGAGTTTTTGTCACCCTCAGTAGAGTGCTGTTGCATCATAGCTCACAGCAACCTCAAACTCTTGGGCTCAAGTGATTCTCTTGCATCAGCCACAATGCCCCCTCATTTTTAGAGACAGGGTCTCCCTCTAGCCCAGGCTGGTCTCCAACTCCAGAGCTCAGGCAATCCACCTGCCTGGGCCTCCCAAAGTGCTGGGATTACAGGCATGAGCCACCAGTCCAGCCAATAAATTACTACTCTTAAAATAACTTACAGATCATCTTCGATACCTTAAAACAGGGCTCAGCAAAGTAGGACCTCGCACTAAATCTAACCAAGTGCCTATAGTTGTGTTTTGTTGGTTTGTTTTTAATAGCTGTTGAGTTAAGAATAGTCTGTACATTTTTATTTTTATTTTCTATTTTTTTCAGGAAAGCTGTTATAAGTTCTGCATGACTTATTCTTTTTTGTTTGTTTGTTTTTGGTACATTTTTAAATGGTTACATTTTAAATGGTTGCACAGGTACACACATAATGGTATCAACATTGATTCTAGGTCCATAAAGTTAAAAGTACAAAATAGTTACTAACTGGCCCCTGGCAAAAAAGGTCACAGAACCCTGCCTTATAATCCTGGCTTTACAAATATACATATTTAAATTCAAAATGAGACTCAAAGGAGCTTCTGAAGAATGCTGTAGAGAAGGGGCTATTGCAGCCCCATGTAAGACAATTTTAAAATGAATTTGAGCATTTGTTCAGTAGGGCTGGTGCCGTGGAATATTTACAGAAGAAGCTTCCAAACGCCAGAATGGGATCTTTGCTACAGTATTTAAAAAGCTTGTTGTAACTTAAAAGAATTTCACTTGCGTCCTGGCCGGTCGATAATTTCCCTGGTATATAATTACTAGTAAACTGTTTTAATAATACAGTAGCGTTCTAAAGGAAACAATTTAAGTTGTTCTTTTAATTTGAGTTATACAAATTCTTATTAAGGTACCCAAGATATCTACCTAATACCTTTCCAACGAGGTGGGTAGGGTTATGGGACAATCTCTGATTACTCAGAAACACATTTGTTCTTGTGTGCGTAAAAGAGGAGCCTGGGGGGGGCAGCACCTGTGGCTCAAAGGAGTAGGGTGCCGGCCCCATATACTGGAGGTGGCAGGTTCAAAAACTGGCCCTGGCAAAAAACTGCAAAAAAATAAAATTAAATTAAAATAAAAATAAACAGGAGCATGGCAGTACTCAACTCAGCGATCCTCCATCTTTTATGAGAGACCAGTTTTATGAAAGATAATTTTTTCATGAGCCATGAGAAGGGAAGGTGATTTCAGGCTATAAATACGGACGAAGCTTCTCTCACTTGCTTGCCACTCACCTGCTAGTTGGCCCAGTTTGCAACAGATCACAAACCAGTATCGGACCATGTCTGGGGGTTGGGGAACCACAGACTTAAGTGGTTGTCTTACCGTTCAGAGGATGAGATTTTCAAATAATCATGTTATTTTTTAAGCATCTTCTTTTGTTCTAGCTGTGAACTTTCAGGAACAGTGTGTACACACAGTAACAAAAGGATTTAAGCAAGAAGTATGCATCTAGGAAAAAAAAAAAAAGAACAAGCTTGGAAACTTAGATTCATAGCTTCCAGATGAATGCACTGGAAGTTTCAAATGGGTTCTGTATGAAAACAGTGTAAACAGAGACTTGTAATCCATAAAATTATTTTTTGTTCATTTTCTATATATCTGCTTTTAAATGAAATGTTGTTGGCATGTTGATGTGACTATTAATTGTTACTATAGAGACTGTTTATTCTGGGAAAACTATTCACATGTGCCTTGCACTGTGCTACAAGTGTAGACACCTCGATACTCCCAGGAGCCCCATAATATCATGAACACAGCACAATAGAAAAAAGCATGACAAGACCCAATTCTGGTTTTGTCCTTTACTATCTGTGTTTGCTCTTATGCATTTATTTATCTTATTTTTTTAAATTTTAAAGAACATGAGGTTATAAATGTTTAGGTGACATTCTTTTCAATTCTAAGGTGAAGTTCAGCTTATCGTTGAGCCCTTCACCCAGGGGCTGTGCTGAACACCCTCGCATTGAGCGCATTAGCTGAGCTCCTGCCAGTCACTCTCCCTGCTCCTCGCAACCTTTTCCCTCCATTCCCCTCCCCCTCACTAGAACATACTTAGACTTTTTCTTCCATGTGGGAGTGAAGTTGTCCAGTTTTGAGTTTTATATTAGTATTGAGTACATTGGAGACTTTTTTTTTTCCCCATTCTTGATATACTTTACTAAGATGAATATGTTTCAACTCCATCCAGGTAAACACAAAACATGTAAAGTCTCCGTCTTTTCTTATGGCTGAATAGTATTCCACGGTATACACAGACCAGTTTGTTAATCCATTTATGTATAGATGGGACTTGGGTTGCTTCCACGACTTGGTGATTGTGAATTGGGCTGCAGTAAACATTCTGGTGTCGATGTCCTTGCGGTGAAATGATTTTTGTTCTTCTGGGTGGACGCCTCATCCGTGTTCCTCTTAGCTGTCTGACCTGTAAACCAGATGGGAAGAAATGAAAATGGTGATGAAGTTACCACCCTGTTTGACCTTTGAAAAGTATTATAAGAATAAAACACAATGATGTGGCTGAAACCTGTGAAGTCTGAGTAACAGAAAAGGGATAGGCTCTGGCACTTAAAGGTAGGGACAATTAAGTTCATGAACGCATCCTAGAAAAAGTGCTACCCACTTCATTGGGGATATCACTACCTTCAAGGTTGAGGCCCTCCCCTTGGGAAGATTTGCACCAATGCCAGGGCCTCGTCCACCCTTGAAAGCACTTTTTCTAGGATGAGTTCACAAAGTTGTGAACTCATAAATTGTCAGACCTCACACACAAAAGGACATATTGGAAAATATAGTCCCAGATTGGCTAGGACGGCACAGAACAAAACCACCCAGGCAGGGGTTCAGTTATAAAAAAAAGTTAGCAAGCTTCTCCCTCTCTCTCCCTTTCCCCCCACCCTCTCCTTCTCTTGCTCCCCACTTCCTCTCCACCCCCTGCCCCTTTCTTCCTCTCTGTCTCTCTCTCTCACACACAGCAGAAGTAACATTATAAAAAATACCTTAGACAACTATATTAATCGGAGTTCTCAGGAAAAGCACTGATCGGGATGTGCGTGCACCTTGCGTGTATACATAGACATATATTTCATGCGTGTATACATAGACATATATTTCATGTAAGATATATACTCTATGTTTGTGTATAAGACAGGAGGGAGAGAGAGAGAAAGAGGGGAGACAGAGGGATTTATTTTAAGGAGTCAGCTTGCCTAATTTCAGAGGCTGGCAAAAGCTCAGAGTTGGCAGGAGACTGGGAAAGAGTGGGTTTTGTAAAAAAAAAATAATAATAATAAAATATTAAACTATTTTATTTCAAATTGCACATGAACTCTATGGACACCCCTGTATAACATCATGATCAATGGTTAAAAGTGGAAAACTTTCTTTTGATAAGATCAAGAATAAAGCAAGGATGCCTAGTGAAAGAAAGAAAGAAAGGAGAGAGAGAGAGAGAGAGAAAGAGAGAAAGAAAGAAAGAAAGAAAGAAAGAAAGAAAGAAAGAAAGAAAGAAAGAAAGAAAGAAAGAAAGAAAGAAAGAAAGAAAGAAAGAAAGGAGAGAGAGAGAGAGAGAGAGAGAGAGAGAGAAAGAGAGAAAGAGAGAAAGAGAGAAAGAGAGAAAGAGAGAAAGAAAGAAAGAAAGAAAGAAAGAAAGAAAGAAAGAAAGAAAGAAAGAAAGAAAGAAAGAAAGAAAGAAAGAAAGAAAGAAAGAAAGAAAGAAAGAAAGAAAGAAAGAAAGAAAGAAAGAAAGAAAGAAAGAAAGAAAGAAAGAAAAAGAAACAGTGGGTGTTGTATTCTTGAGCCCAAAGGCTGGAAACCCAGGCAGAATTTCTATGTTGTGGTCTGGAAGTAGAATTCCTTCTTCTCTGGAGAAATGGACCAATGGACCCTGCTGACCCATACCAATTTAGCTCCAACACTGAATCCCTCAGCAGTTTTCACATTATTTAGAATTTTCAGTGCAAACGATGTTTGATCAGTTACACAAACACCATATATTATACATACTGGTTTACTGGGCTCTCAGGACTAAACCACCATCAACGAAACTAAATTTCTGTTTTCTTGGGATACAGGAGAAGATGGCCAAACCAGTTTTCTGGGTCCATGGGGTTAAGGACTTTCAGCTGATGGGATGAGGCCCACCCATGTCCTGGAGGGTAATCTGCCTTCCTCTAAGTCACCAGATTATAAATGTTAATCACATTTAAAAAAAAATTTTTTTCCCAGCAACATCTAAGTATTTGGACAAATGGTCACCAAGGGCTACTCAAAATGATGCATAGAATTAAGCATGACGCCAACAATTTCTGTGGTGACTTTGAGAAACTAAATAACTCTATCCTGGCATCTCTTGAAGCCAACAGCCACATTCCTATACTCGCAGAGTGGACGCCGCTTCCTTCCACAAGGAGGAACGGGCCCCTACCCTTCCTTCCCTGTGAATCAGCTAAGCAGAACTCCCAGACGGGTACGGTGAGCGGCCTCCTCACAGAGACATTGGGAGAGACAGTCCAGCTCTGTGGAGACACTTGCTTTGCCAAAGATACAGATGAGACAGATGCTGAGCCAGGGGCAGCCGTTTCACAGAGGCTGGAGAATTTTTAAGTCTTCGTCAAATTCTTACGGGGAGTCAATGATGCACTGATTTGGAAGCTACCCTTGACCTTATATCGGGTCTCCCAGGGTGCCACCCTGACCCCTTTACAGCCACCTGCCCGCAGGTGCTGGACATCTAGGAGACAGCCAAGGGAAGGCTGTTTCTATGCTCACATTGGACAGTGGTGAGCATTTGCCCAGATGGTGCCACCTTCCCTGCAGAGGCAAACAGCACAGTAGTGTCACCACTCTGTCAGGTTGTTGCTTTGGGTTTCTTGGTTAAGGCAGCTCTAACAAATTATCAGGTTGAAAGCAACAAAACTACCTTCTCTCCCAGCTCTGTAGCCCAGGGGTCTGAGGTCCAGGTGTCTCAGGTCCTCCTGGGGAGGCTCCTTCCTGCCTCTCCCAGCTCCTGGGGGCTCCAGGTGTCCCTGGGCTTGTGGCCACATCACTCCAGTCTCTGCCTCCGTCTCCACCTGGCTTCTCCGCTGTGTCTGTGTCTCCTCTGCTGTATCTTAGGAGAACACCTGTCACTGGATTTAGGGCCCTCCCTGGTCCAGGATGGTCTCATCTTGAGATGCCTCACTAATTGTATCTGTAGAGACCCTATTGCCAAATAATATTCTGGGTGATAGGACATGGACATATATTTTGGGGTCACCATTCAATCCATTACAATTGTATCTAGTTCCTTCTGGAGGCCCCAGGGGAGGCTCCTTCCTGACTCTCCCAGCTCCTGGGGACTCCAGGTGTCCCTGGGCTTGTGGCCACATCACTCCAGTCTCTGCCTCCGTCTCCACGTGGCTTCTCCTCCTCTGTGTCTCCTCTGCTGTCTCTCAGAACACTGTGCGTTGCATGTAATCAATAATCAAATCTAAACAACCTCCATAATCCATAATCATCTCATCACAACCATCCTCAATATAATGACATCATCTTTTTCCAACGTCATATTCACAAGAGTTAGCACATAAATATATTTTGGAGGGAGATTCCCTTCAACTCATGACAGCAAGGGTCAACTCGGGTACATTATTTTGGCCTTGAATGTTAAGATTCTGACCTCTGCAGAATTTCCCGTTATTTCTGTAAATAAGGAGCCCTTAACAGGTGTCCTCAAACTTTTTAAACAGGGGGCCAGTTCACTGTCCCTCAGACCGTTGGAGGGCCAGACTATAGTTAAAAAAAAAAACAAAAAACTATGAACAAATTCCTATGTACATTGCACATATCTTAATTTGATTTAAAAAAAAAAACGGGAACAAATACAATATTTAAAATGAAGAACAACTAAAGTTAAATCAACGAACTTACCAACTTACCAGTATTTCAATGGGAACTATGGGCCTGCTTTTGGCTAATGAGATGGTCAATGTCCGGTTCCATATTTGTCACTGCTAGTCCTAACAAGTGATGCAAGTGTGCACCCGTTAGTCCCGAGACTGAGAGGAGGAGGCGAGAGACAGAGAGGCGGGGAGTCGGGGAATGCCACACACATTCCACACACGCGCACTGTAGCAGGACAGGCAGCCGTGGCAAAAACACCCGGAGGGCCAGATCAATGTCCTCGGCAGGCCACATGTGGCCCACGGGCCATAGTTTGAGGACCCCTGCCTTAGAAGCTCCAGTCCTGGGAAAAATTTCATCACTTCCACTGTATCATGCTACCATGCGTCACTGCAACATCTCCCCCCCATTTTTTTAATTGCTCAACTTATTAAAGCACAAGACTCTTCCTTCCCATAAAGGATCCTTAAGTGGCATCCATCCCCCTTCATAGAGAAAGATCTCTGTCACCTGTCCAGTCTGTAAATAGACTGCTAAATAATAGCGCAGGGATTTTTTTTTTATTTTTATATTTTTATATATTCAATGTGTGAGTTGATATTTCCCACTCCATGTCCTTGAACTTTTCTCTTTCTTGCTAATCTCATCCCTGTAGTCTCATATGAACTTTTTTGGGGGCAGGACCAATAGATTGTGCCTTGTTTTCTCCCCAGTTTTTTGTAGCACCTTCTAGAACCACGGGTTGCTCAAAACATTCTTGTGCATTGGACGGTTTCATGAAGGAATGGACCAGGTCCCCTGGCTGGTGATAACAGAAGGGCACTGAATCTTCTGGGGGCAAGACATGATTGCAAGAGGGACTTTACCTAACAAATGCAATCAGTGCAACCTGGCTTATTGTACCCTCAATGAATCCCCAACAATAAAAAAAAAAAAAAAAGGATAAGAAACGCAATTGTCAGAACCTGTGGGTTTCCCTCCTGGTGCAAATATTGCTCCAGACAGCCTCTTTTGTATGACTGGCTGGCTTGTTTCACGGGACGGGGTATTGCAGAATTCAAGGGCACGGGGCAGAGACCGCTGAGTCTGCACCGGCAGTGGGAATTCTTTTTGCATCTTTTAATTGGACTCTTTACGCTGAGGTTCCTCCCTGCTTCTCGTACAACACCTGAGAGACAGCTACATCAGATGGCATCGAGATTTCCATGTGTGAAAGGGGGGAGATGAGTCCCTTGAATTTATGTCTCCTAAGAGTGACAGTAGTCCTCACCACCCAGGACTCCCACCTGCCCGTGTGCAGAGGTAAGAATAGCTCTCCAAGCTATTTATAGCACCACAAATGGGTCATCTTGTCTCTTTGCGTCCTGCTTTGGTACCAGCGGCTCTAACCCTTTGGAAGATCCCCCATTAGACTCTGCCCAGCCTCTGTCCTTCCAGCCTGAACTCAAACACACCTGCCCTGCACACCCATCCCTTCTGCCCTGGGGCTGCGACAAAGCTGCCCGGGCTTGGAGAAATTCTTCCCAGAGCACTTTCCTTCTGTTTCCATCTCCCCTAGTTTAATGCCGAACTGCCCTGCTCCTTAAAGTCGAGCAGAAATGACTTTTGTTTTTTCACATTTTGACCTGTCTTTCTCTTGGCTGTTCTCACACTTGCGCAGGGGGTACATCTTCTAAGAATAAGGACTTTCTCCTGCTGCAACATTGTCATACTTCATGAAAAATAACAAGTATGCAATCACATTATCTGTGATGACATCCGGATGACGATAGCCCCGATGGTTCTGAAAAGAACTGTGTTCTTTCCTTTCCTTTCCTTATTGCATTTGCTGCTTTCTTTTAAACAACCTTAGCTTCTTTGAAGACTCCACACGTGTACAGGAGACTCTACCTGGTGGTAACATGTACCCTGATTTTATTTACAGCTACTAGGCAGCCCTGAAGCCTGTATTCCCTTAGCAGCCTGCCCTGCCATTCAACAGAGGGCAACTTTACCTTTTATATATCTTATCCACCTGTTTCATTTTTCACCATTTCTATCTTTCATGATGACTGATGAACCTTTTACGCTAATGGTAGATTTGAGAGCAGGGAAAGAGTTCATAGTTTTGTAATGGAACATAAAGGCTAAAATACTTTATTTTTAGGTTTTCTTTCCCTTTTGCCTGCATCTGCAAGGTCTCCTTTGCCGTTCCTTTCCGAAAGAAAGGCTTGTTTAAAGCAGAAATGATCCCTGAGCGGAAACATTTTTAAAAAAGATCGGCAATTTACCAAATACCCAGAGATTGGGTCTATTCGCTAAAAAATAAAAGTGGGTGGTAGAGTTTCTGTCCTTCTGAGACCCAATGATTCTGTAATCTCAAAATATCCTCACCAGTAACAAAAGGGGCATTCTTTGGGGGGCCTCTTTGCTTGAATAACGTCTTCATGAGGTTAATGTGTGAAACGTTATATGGTGGTGGAGATAGCTATTCAATGGAGTGTTCAGTGTTTGTTAAAAATTAAACAACTGCTCACCCCTCTTTCCCACAGTGACCTTTTCTTATCTAATCTTTTTGTTGGCAGCAGTTAAAAGAGCAGGCTGTCTTCAGATCACTACTCCAGACCAGCCACCCTGGGGACAGGCCTGGACCTCCCTGGATCCGAGGCTGCAGGGAGGCAGGATGGCTCTCACTTCTCACCTTCTGGGCAGAGCCCCTGTCATGCTCAAATGGTGTGAAGATACTCACTCTCAGGGGGCTTTCTACAGGCTTTCAAATAATATATAGTTCAGGAAAATGAACCGGTCCCTTTACATTGAAGATCTGACCTCCTGCGGAAACGGATTTGCCAAAGGGTCTTGGTGAGAGGCCCTTATTACCCCAGCAGGTGTTCATGGATTTTACAGCTGTCTTGTTCTTTAAAATAAAAAAACTGCAACTAAGTAACTTTATCTCACATGCTAATGAGACAGCTGCATAAAACAGGAAAGGAAAATGCTTCCCAGGATTCAAACTTTTATTGTTCCTTCCCTTCAGGGTTTTGAAGTTAAGCTGATTTAGGAAGGACAGAGCTGGGTGCCTGGTGGGTCCTCAGCTGCCCCGGGGACTAGTTTTGAAGCACCTGCTGAGTGAGTGCGCTCACCTGGAATGCGTGAAGAGGAAACCCCGCTGGGCAACTCTGGCACCTCTATAGCTCCCTCCTGAGTTTTGTAAAAGTCATGACCCTCTTTTCTCTCTCCGATGTCTGCAGAGCATGTGGTGTGGAATGGGCCCACGCACACTATGAGTCTCAATGTACAGGATGACATGCTTTCCTGGAGAAGGGATGACAGTCTTTTCCAGGGGTGGTGGAGACTTTTCAAACGTCCACCATTTGCAAATGTGGTTATGAGCTTGGAGCTTGGACTTCACTGGCTAGAGGTCTTGATGTCACTCACATTCTGTGATACCGTGCTTGCCCTGGGGCTCCCTTTCCTCAGTATGTGGCTGCCTGTTGTCCCTGAAGACCTCTGGCATAATAATGAGACGCTCTGCCTGCTCAGGGCAAGGTTGTCCACGCTCCCCTGCAAGATTGGCAGGTGTAAGCTGGAATGTGCTCACCTGGGCTGAATTTGCAAGATGCCTGATGGAATTTAAGAGACTTTGCATCTTTCTGGATCAGTGAATCCAATGCCAGTCCTGGAGGGGGCTGGGAGAGTTCAGGCCTCACTGGACACCTGTAAATGTTGCAAGTCCCCTCAAGTCCCTTGTGAGTGCTGGTATTGTACTGGGAATCCCAGTTAGGGGATTAAGGGGGTTTGAGAAAGTCCAACCAAACAGTCCGATACCCTTTGGCAACCCACATGTTTTCACTCAGCTTCTGGACAAGAGGAAAGGGTGGTACTTCATTCTCCTGGTTTCCATTAAATCTAACAAACGTTTTCACCACTTCCCAGAAAACGAAGGGTTCCGGTATCATGCCGTTCCTCTTCCAAGGGAAGATATGATAAGCCCACCACTCAATTTCGCGAAAAGAAAAAGAGGTAGCAGCTTCCCAAATATAAATTGAAACCCTTCTCACCCCATTCATTTGTCGGCTTGGAGTAGAAAATGGTTCCATCTCCCCTTGGCCCAGAGCAGACAGCAGGTACCAGTTGCTGATGGCTGGCCTCCTGACAAGTTGTGACTGCAGGGTTTACTGAGCGCTAGGTATAAACACTGTGCAGGCATTTGCGGGAACTCCACAGCCCTGGATTCAAAGCTCACGTTAGGCAGAATGGTTTGCTGTCCTGCCCGGCACTTGTAACATCATGAGTAGCTTCATTTTGCTGTGGTGGGGCTTGGGCTGGGAGGAGAGTGGGACTTTGGAGGATTCCTTATGAAGCAGGAGGGCCCTGGGGGTTTAGGTCCCTTACCTTGTTTTCCAGGCAAAGGAATGAAAGCCTCCCTCCCTCCGGCCCACTCTCTCCCTGCAGTTCTTTGGACCCCCTGCCAGTTTCAGAGTGCCCTGGTTTTAATCAGTGCACTTCAATGAGCTCATTCACAAAAGCTTTCCCACAGCCGAGATGGCACGATTTGGGCGGGCCTGCTTGCTTGGGTTGATGTGCCTCTGTGCCAGGGAGGGAGACAACAGGCTTGGGGCTTTGCTTGCATGTTGACAGCATTCCAGTGACGATGCGTCATGCAGTTTAGGAAGCGGTTAAGGGTCTCACGGTGACAGCATTCCCTCGGAAACACAGAGTCCCGGAACTCAATTCTGATAAGAATCCTCCCTAAAAATCTCACAGGATGGACAAAGCAACGTTCTCAGAAGGCTAACACTGGTTTCCAAAGGTGTGTTTGTCAGGGAAATGTGTAGCAACTTGTGTACACCCTATATCTCATGCAATATTTACTTCCCAAAACATGGATCTCGATTGCTTTTTTCCTCCCCTTTTATAATGGAGGCCACCCAGCAGAACAGCTGAATGCATGGACTTTTTCCAAACTATCCTTGTGTTCACAAAGTAGTGAGTGAGGAAGAGGGGTGGCATTTCAGACTTAGAGTGACCGTTATTAGGAAAATAGCTTCTCCATTCTTTCTTTAATTCATACAAATGCAAAAGGTCTTGCTATGAGAAGCTGCTCAGGGGAAGCCAGAGGCAGTTGGTCCTTCCAGTGAGTTTTGGCAAAATCTCTTGGACATTTTTGGTTTGTTTTTACCAGGGGTTGTCACTGGCATCTAGTGGGTGGAGGTCACGGCTGCCGAGAAACGCCTTACGTTGCAAAGGATGGCTTCTCACAGGAAAGAAATATCCATTCCCAAATGTCACAGTGGTATGGTTGAGACTCTTGGTAGAAACAGGAAGGTAGCAATTTCCATCTACAGAACACACTGTAACAAGTGCCCCAATGGTGTCTATCATCACTCTATTGTGATATCAAACTCACAACAAAAGAAGCATTATTTAAATCTCTCTTGTATTTCTTTTTTCTCTCCTTGTACACACACACGCACAAAACGGGTGCTAAAAACTGTATACACGTTTTAAGAAAAAAAAGTATATTAAAACTGTAATACTCAAGTCACCTTTGACTTCTGCAATTATAAGAGATACAAGATAACAAATGTTACTGGTATATATTGACTATTATAATTTATATAAATACAGAGTGGCCATAAAGTTCATGTGCAATTTAAAATACTGTGTCATTTGAGTTGTCATGGGCTTTATGACCACGCTGGGTGTGTGTGTGTGGTGTGGTGTGTGTGTGTGTGTGTGTGTGTGTGTGTATATATTTTAAACTATACTATCTTAACCACTATGTTGCTTGGCTGAGTGTGGAAGAGACAATTGGAGAATAGTCATTGACATGCTCAACAGAGCCCATGGCATGCAGATTCTGTACAAGTTACAATATTGAAGGCTGACTATGACATTGTTACCTGTGGGGTGTCTCCTTTACCCTCCTAATCCCTGGTCAGAGTATAGGGGTATCATTGCTATTCTTCCATTCCTGAGGGATGGTTATGTTTTGAGATATTTCATCCACTAATTGAAGCAGTTAAAGTAATATCAGTGGCTTTATTAGATCACCCTCTAATAATGGTATAATAATGATAGATCAATGAATATAAATAGCATTGGAAAATTACAAATAGCTACAGAAATGATGGATAGGGTTTTTTTTCTTTGTTTAGACAATGTTCTTCTGTGAGTGTTACTGAAGAAGACGATTTTGTTCAGTGCTGAACATAGAACCCAGGTTCCTTCCACATTGTGGCTCTTCCACTTCAAGCATGAGATCACAAAGCACAACCAGCCAGCAAGGAGCAGAAAAGAGGTTTGGATATCAGAAGGAGCACAAAGCACATAGTGGTCCAACCCAATCCCACAGTGGGGGGGGAGGACTGACTTCCACGAAGACCTCTGACACCTGGGGAGGCTGGAGGTGTATGTAATTCTGTGTGCACAAGATGTAAAAAACATGGGGTTTATTGAGTCAGCTGTCTGATCTGCTAAGTTCTTTATTTTTTCTTCATGTGACTTCTGTGAGTCTCTTAAACTTTCTAAATCTGAGAATGTAAGAGTAAGTTTCAGGTCACTCTGTGTCCTATAATTCTTTTTGCTCTCATTTTTATACTCCTCTTAGGACCATGGAGAGTTCCTTTGGCTGCTTTTCCCACTTGTTATCATCTGACTCCCTACATTAACTGTATTAGCCAGGGTTCTCCAGAGAAATAGAATTAATAAGATATAACTGTCCCATGGAGATATATGTCTACCTTCCTATCTACCTATAAATTTAAATAGCAATATAAATAGATACATATATGAGGTCTGACAATTAAGTTCCAGAACTCATCCTAGAAAAAGTGCTACATCCCTCATTTCTGAGTATCACTATGGTCACCTTCAAGGTACTTCCCTTGAGAAACTGCCCTGATACCAGGAAGTCTAATCCACACTTCAAAGTAGTTTTGGAACTTTTTTTTTTTTTTTTTTTTGAGATAGAGTCTCACTCTGTGGCCCTGGGTAGAATGCCGTGGGGTCATAGCTCACAGCAACCTCAAACTCTTGGGCTTGAGCAATCTTTTTGCCTCAGCCTCCTGAGTATCAGGGACTACAGGCACCCACCACCATGCCTGGCTAGTTTTTCTATTTTTAGTACAGACAGAGGTCTTCCTCTTGCTCAGGCTGATCTCAAACTCCTGAGCTTAAGCAATCCACCCCGCTCAGCCTTTCAGAGTGTTAGGATTACAGGCATGATCCACCATGCCTGACCCATTGTGGAACTCTTTTTTCCAGAATGGCCATCAGAGTTCTCATTGTATTACCCTGGATGTTCTGAATGTCATCAAAATATCTTCCTTTCAATATTTCCTTTTATCATCAGGTAAAGAAAAAAGACATTGGGGCCCATAGCAGAGGAGAAGTGAGGGTGCTCCAATTCAGTTATTTTTTTTACTGCTTAAACCCCTCCCCCGCCAGACAGCACAATGTGAGCTGGTGCATTGCTCTGATGCAAGATTCACACCTTTCTCATGCCAAGATTTTCAGTTAAGATTTTTCTACCTGTTTGTTTCTCTATCAATGTTTACTTGCTTTGCTATGATTCTCATTCAGCTGATGACTTTGACACACACCTCAATGAATTTCTGCAATGTTTTCATCAGTTCTGCTCATTACTGACTGCCCTGACCTCTCTTTATCAGTGACAGTTTGTCTGCCCTCAGAAAAACATTTGATCCATTTAAACACTGCTGTTTTATTCATAGTTCTATCCCCATAAACTTAGACTAATGTTTTTCTTGGACTTAGACTATCCATTTTCCAAGTGGATTTCACTTCCACTCTTGCCAAGTTTAACAAGAAATTTAATGTTTATTCATTGCTCTAACTCAGGCTCTGAGATTCTCATGATGGTACGCAAAAACACACAACAATAAAAAATGCTACTGAACGCAACGCCGCCACACATGGACGGGAACACAGCTGTGAGACACTGATATACCGAGGTTCTGAAACCTTACTGAGTTGTTTGTACAGTGCTGTGGATGTAAATGCATGCTGGCAAGTTTGTACAGTTAATTGTCAAACCTCATATATTTGCCTATTAAATCAATTGAACATATAAGAAAAACATAATAAATGATCAACAAAATTGTATTGACTAGAGAAGTAATAGGCATATGTAAGAAAGCAAATAATTTTGGCACAAATGTAGTCATTTTTCTTTCTCAAAAGTTCACAAAATGATCATATATTGCCAGTAATAGGATTTGTCTATAACAACTAAATTTATTATTATTATTACTTAATATTTACCTAGTGTTAAGACCAAAAGTTCAGAAAAAGTAATACATGTTATTTCTAGAAATAAATAACCACTAAGACATAGTAAGTCTCCTTCAATTCTAGATATAAGAGGGCTCAAATTAAAAGGTTAAAATCCAGTTTTCCAACAACCACACACACACACACACACACACAAATGGATCAAAATTTTAAAAGGTGAGACCTGATAAATAATAGAGAATGTTGGTCTGCAAAAGTAAAATAGCAAAATAAAATAAATGGAAATAATTATGTTTTGGGGGCTACATTTTTCTTGCATCTTTATTTTTTGAGGAGAAAATGAAATGACATTATCTTTATATAGTATCAGTGAATTAATTAAAGATTCAGAATCCAAATAACCAAACAACAGTTTAGAAAGATTGATTACTATTACTATCTATTTATAATTACTGTGGAACACGTTTTTAAAAATCTAAAGTAGCTAAGCTTCTTGTAATTCCCTTGAGTAATCTAAAGACAGATTAATTTTTCAATTACAAATATAAACATCTGTTCCAGAAGGGGGGAAAAAAATGACTGAAGTTTATTCTTTTTGCTTTTTTTTCTTTGCTTAGGATTATTAGTGTATTTCTATTTTGATAATGCTAACACTTTTTAACACAATTAAATTAAATTAAATCTTAAATGTTCTGAGATTATCTGTCAACCAAATAAGATATGATGTCTTAAAACTACACATTCAAAGAGCCTCAGTATTTTGTCAAATTGAGTAGTGAAAGGAACATGTGTGTGCCCTGTTGCCAACACTGATCTAAACTGTAAAAGAGGTTAAATAGTGTTAGATGGAGATGGATGTTTTTAATCTGTGTCACCTTCTTGTCCACAGCTGAGAAAGCCAACACCCTCCCAAACCAGCACTAATACCAAAGGATAATCAGTAACAGTAGTGGAATGAATGGACAGCAATGAACTTATTAAGAAGATGGCACCCTACAACAGCAAGGCAAAAACCAGTGAACTGAAATTCGGGGGACTTGCACCATACCTTGGGACTCAGCTCCCTAAACGTTGCAAGTCCATTAATTTTAAACAGGTAAAAGTGGGTGGGGTGGATGTAAGAACACCTCTGTAATTCCCTCTCCGGGAGTTGTGGAAACACTCCTCTTTCTCTAAAGGAGTTTGGAAACAGATGTGGTGAGTGATGAACCCAAAGAGAAGATACAGCAAAGTGCCTTCACCATCCCCCTGTCTACTCTGTGTGTTCTGCGAAACTTGAGCTTAGCCAGAACCCCAATATGTCTAGGAGTGTAGTCTCCAGATGTGTGAAGTGGAAACCCAGAAACTCTCACGAATCTAAAATCCTAATAAAAACGTTCAGCTGTGTTGTAAGTACACATTTGATGTGACCTCTTGGTAACACCTGCTGTGATTTTACTTGAATCTTGGAATGCCCTCTGCCCTTTTCTTTTGGGGCACCCTTTGTTGTCTGTATTTCTCCCTATTTCTCGGGCAGGTCTTGCTTAGTTTATTCTTTTTAATCCTTCACTGTATCCTAAAATGTTTGTGTTTTCATAATTTTGTTGCATCCTCTGCTTACCTTCTGAAAGCAAATGCAAGTCCCAGTGCCTCAGAAGTTTCTCAATTTCTATCTATCTGAAATCCTGCTGGAAATTCCAAGCTCACATATTCCATGATTTGGTGATCTTCGCTGAGCATTCCAAGGTATCTTTGTCACCTAAGACTTTTGTTGTCTAACAAGCTAATTTGCCAACTTCTCTTATACTATTCTGCTTCATTTGTTTCTTAAGAGTGGAAGGGGGTCTCAATTTTTCCCTTCAAATGTTCTTAAATCTTCATATATTGCTAGTCCAAGTGGGCAATCTGTCTTATCAACATCACCACAAAGCTATCTGCCCGACCATTTGTGTACTAACTGTTCCTCTTCCAATTCTGGACGCTGCCACCAATGTTTTCCCTAGAAGCAAATGTGACCTCACATTCCCCTCTGCATGAGAACGCATTCCCTTCTGCATGAGAACACAGCAGAGCTGTGGAGCCAGGAAATTTCATGCCCAAAAGTGCCTCCCTGCCAGATAGTACAGAAGATCAGATATAGGTAAACTACAGCTCCAGAAGGATGTCTTGTCATATAGAAAAATCTACAAAAGGAAGAGAGGAATGTCCCAAGTGTACAAATTTGACACACTAGGGCTTTGCTGATTTTAGGACACCCATGCCTTCAGCATTAAGGATTGAAAAAGCAGTCATGAGCCAGTGCAAATGGGCTACACTCATGAGGGCTGTTAATACTTCAGTTGTTGGCACACCTAATGCCCCTAATTCCCCCACGGTGACCAGGGGGAATTCAAGCTTGGCACGCCTATAGACGTGTCCATTACAAAAGAATGTAAGCCATTATTTAAACCTTAAAACCAGGCACCCACTTTCTTCTTGCTGATCAATACAAAGTCTGACAATTACATTCATGAGCTTGTCACCATACCTTTACGTGAGCAGCACTGTAAAAACAACTCAGGCAGATCTCACAACCTTTTGTGTTGCTGGAATCCACTCCAAAGTTATCCTCTTAAATATGAGCTTATTCCTTCATCTTTTCTGCTAAACAAAAACAAAAGCAAATATACCTGCCTTCTTTCACAACATTTTTTTGGATGGACTAACATCCATCAAAGCACACTAAACCTCCAATCATGACAACAGTAAAAAGCATTCCATTTATTATTTTAAACTCAAGAGGCAAACTTTGCATTTGCATTGGAAGACGTGTCTCAATAAAAAACCAGAACTGCACTTCTTTTCAGAAAGGCCTGGTTGATAATTCTACCCAGCAAAACCAAACAGGATGCTGGTAAAACTTGACATGCAAACAGAGGGAATTTGGGGTGAGTGGCTATTTCTGTTAGCTAGAGTCGCTTGCTATAAGGTGATGTTTTCCAAAGCATCTTTATTGGAACAACGGTTTCTCAAAATCATCTGAAATAAAAAGGATCTATGACCAAAGAAGTTTGGAAAACATTGCACATAGTCATTTTTTTCTTGTAGACTCACAACGCGCAAAGTGCGAAGGTTGAGACCGTGTGTTTAACTGTATATATACATTTTTCAATTCCATGTTTCTTTATTATGGGACTTTTTTTGAGCAATAATAATAATGCAAAAAGAGTAACATTCACATTGTCAGATAAAAGTATGTCTATCATAGAATGCTTTGAATCTGAGGTTCAGTATGGAGTCATCAGTTAACTTCTTTTTTTTCCCAAAGTCTCAAAAAATAGCACAGTAACTGAGATAATGCCGGAAAGGCTATGTTAACCACTGTGATAAAAATGTGTCAAATGGTTTATGAAGTGAGTGTATGATGCCCCATAATCATATCATTGTATACAGTTATGATTTAATAAAAAAAAAGAAAAAAATAGTATTTATTTTTATAAATAAAAATAGAAGATCATTTCAAAAAGCACGAAATATACAGTTTAACTGAATATTTACATATCAACAGAAGTTAATTTTCTCGCATCCTGGAGGCTAGAAGTTTGAGATCAGCGTGTCCCAGACTGGTCCCTCCTGGGGCCTCTGTCCTTGGCATGTGGACACCGTCTTCCCCCTGTGTCCTCACGGGATCATCCCTCTGTATGTGTCTCATCCCCTCTTCTTATAAGGTTACCGGGCCTGGTGGATCAGGGCCCACCAGGGTGACCTCACTTTACCTTAATCACCTCTTAAAAACCCACCTCTAGATAGAGGAGCATTCTGAGGTCCTGAGGGTTAGGGCTTCAAAATATGAATTCGGGAGAAAACATAACTAAGCCCACAACAGATCCCCATCAGCATTCTACAGGAATAATAATAATAACAAATAATAACAATGTTAAATGGTTTTGAAATGCTGGTCTTTAAAGCTATCAGGACTTCCCACAGTTGCCCTGAAAATGACCCAGGCATCCTGCAAACCATCAAGCTCCTCTTGGAGGTAATTGCCGAGAACACCCACAGGGTTTCAATAACGTTCCCTTATCAAGCTTGTACAGTTGTTCATAAAAAATTTTTTCCTCAAAAATTGAGCCCTTCAAAATAATTTTAAATTTCATTCAAAGTTAGAATCTATGTCCAAATATTCATAGCAATGTCAACACTTTGGTATCTGTTAATCACAAAAGGCTCTAACATGTGCTCAATCCATTTACTGAGACCTGGTGGTTATAATTCTAATGGTCTCTGAAACAGAGAGAGAGAAAATTTGAGGAGGTACTCTGAACCACACACTGCTATTAAAGCAATTATTGGATCAACTATAAATCCATCTGGATAAACCCTGAAAGAGGAAATCCTTTTAACTTCCCTTTGCCTATAATGACTTTGCATGTCTTTTTAAAAAAATTTTTTCCCCTCTGTGAGCTCATATTTACCTGACGAGAATAATGCTGAAAACTGGTTATGCTTGAAATAATTGAATAGAAACATCCTGTTCTGAAAATCCACAACACTGGCTCTCAACAAAAGCCTTCTGTGTAAGATAAAACAGTCCGTCATTCAGAAATGACTGGTGAAAATACAAGTTGGCCGTGTGACTCCTCAGGCTATGTACTGGTGGGCTGATGCTCTGTCTGAATTTTTTGGGTGGGGGCAAAGTGGAGAGAAGGGGAGCAAGTTCTCTTGCCGGAAAATGTATGAACTTTTTAAGAAGAAGAGTCTTTTTCTCTATGTGACTGTTATGAAAACAAGCTGAACAACGTCAACTTGTTTCTGCATTCATGAGGACCAAAATAGAAATTCCCAAGCGCATGTGTGTGGTAAGGCAGGAGATGGACCTGTGGTTGTGTCTGCTCACACCAGGCACCTGCCAGCATAGCTAAGTGCTGTCTGCCTCACTCAGGTGGTCTATTAAGAGCCCTGCAGAGCCCCCAATCACCTGCCTCATTAGCTCTAAAACATGGTCCTTTCCATGCGAATCTCCATTCTTACAACACTTTCCTGCTTTGTTTCCCAAAGAACAAGCTCACTAGATTAGCTGTTAAGTGAAGAATCCTGACTGCTTCTACTTTTTTAGTACCATTGACTGACATGTTGATGCAAAGACCTGAAATCTGCTCAGGATTTTTGTGTAAGTTGAAATTCGAGAACATGATGTCCCACATCAACTTACTTTAATACCATGTGATCACCTGTGGTGTAAAATGCCTGGCATTTACACCTATGATTGTCCAGAGAACGTGATGAGGACTGCGTGATATGACTTGGAATTGTTGAATGTAAAGTTGTCACATCACTCAATAAGCCTCTGCTATTTAACCATTCATCTGAACCCACTGAATATGTACATCCTTTCTCTGAGTTGATATGTAGGATTCATTATGCTGTTTTCTTTTTTCTTTATTTATTTTTTTGAGACAGTCTCACTCTGTTGCTCCCAGGTAGAGTACCATGGAATCATCATAGCTCACAGCAACCTCAATATTTTGGGCTCTAGAGATCCTCTTGCCTCAGCCTCCTGAGTAGCTTGGACTAAGGTCACCCAACATGACACCCCGCTAGTTTTTCTATTTTTAGTAGAGACAGGGATCTCACTTTTGCTCAGGCTGGTCTGGAACTCGTGAGCTCAAGCAATCCACCCACCTTGGGCTCTCAGAGTGCTAGGAATACAGGTGTGAGCCACCGCTCCTGGCAGGTTCATTATGTTTAAAAAGATAATTAAAGCAAATAGTTTCTTATTAATATTTGAGGGGCTACTTTCTTGCATGGCAGTGAATTGAAGCAGTTCAGAATATAGGGGGAAAAATGTCTACTTATGTCAACATTACAAGTTGGGAAGAAACTGAATCAGGTCCTAGTTGTATAAATGAAATGGGGTAAGTTTTATGTCAAGTCGAGTAAGGGATACTGAAAACATTATCAGAATCTACATATCAGAAATATCAGCTCTATCATCTGTTCCCCATTTCATTTATTTTTGGGTCTATATTATGACACAAAGAGTTGGATACCATATTTGCCGTGTATAATACACACATTTTTGACCTAACTTTTGAGGGAACTATAAAGATGCACATTTTATGTATACATGAGCGGTACCATTTGGGAGCAGGGGAGTCATGCCCATCCTTCTGGACGGTTGGGTGTGTGAGGTTACAATCCAGAGGGTCCAGTGAGAGCTGGCTGGAGCAGCCTTCACTGAGTGCTGCCATGAGGGGAGGCCACAGTGGTGGGGCTGGCAAGGTACTTCATGGCCATACAGGGTAAGGGACAAGGTCCAAGGCCTGACTGCATGGAGGGGACCAGGAGTCCCATGCGGGTTTGAGGACCCTTCCTGGTTCTCGACAAGCCGACTGTCCTCAAAAGCTCCCACCTTGCTGGCCACATGCCTAGCCATCTTATCCATCCAGTAACATGTATTAGCGTCTTTTGGGGCCAAGCACATTTAGTTAAGTCTTATGTAATAATGTTGTAAGCGCTGGAAATTCAGTGGTAAAACAAAACAAAGGGAAAACAAAAATACAATTCATTTCAGTAAGATGACAAGGGCAATGCTTCTTCTCTGAGTTGAAAATCAGTTTGGAACTGAGCGAGCAGAGTCCTGGCTATTTATCTATCTAGCTTCCTCTCCCAGAAAATATGTTTTTTCACCATATTGGGTCTCAGTCTCACAGTTTACAATTTTTGAGCATTTATCTTTGATCACTGACCAAATTACAGATGGCAGCTGGCTGTATGGGCAAAACCATATGCTGTCATAAGGAATTCTCAGAATTTTTCTGATCTATCTATAAGGGAGTTCCTTATACCAGGAATGGCCTCCACATAGCAACATAAAGTTTCTACTAGCTCATGACTTAAATTATCGTTTCAGTTTCTCTGTGACAGTATAATTTTCACACCGTAGAAAAGGGATTGAGAATACAAATAAATACACTGGTGTCTTTTTTTTTTTCCAGCAGGTGCTCCAGTAAAAATTTTACCTTCATAAAGAACGATGCTATTACAAGGACATACCTTAAAATATCTCACAACTTGGTGGAAGTGTTGTGTATTTTGCTATTGTATGCCTTCATCATATATAGTTTGCGTGAGCAATCCCTCTCTTGTTCACCTCTATAGCAAGTTTCCTTAAAACCTTAATTAAAACTTCAAAATTTTAACAAGTGTTCATTAAGTGGTATGTCCTCGTATACCTCTCATAACTTGCAGATTGTTCGGGTAGCCTTTTAAAAAACCACTTGAATATTTAAGCTTTCACACTATAGAGTTATTCTATTTACATTGGAAAAGAGTCAATGCGCTCCGCTAGACAGGTCACAAAAAAAGGTACTGTGATACATATAACGTATGCGTGAGTCTAATATAAGAGTGAATCCCTGCAATGGATTGGCACAAAGTCCATATTGTATTGGATTGATTCCTAATATGAATGATATTCACTTTAGTAATTCTATAAGCTACTGAGTTGTACCTGGATTTTTAAAGACCCATTGAATTCAGTAAAGATTACTGCTAAAGTAATTTATATATCTCTCTCTCTCTCTTTTCTCCCCGTCTCTCAGTTCTTGAATCTGTTTTCAGATCAGAAATAATACCGTTTTCTAGTGTTATATTTATAGAAAAATGAGGGTCAAACTCTGTACATAATCTCTTAGCACCTCAAATAAAATACATGGTAAATACACACTCCCCTACCCAAGAAAGAAAACCCACACCCTCCTCTTTCCTGCATTTCTGTGAACTTGCCCCGGGGTCTATTAGAGTCTGAGATATCATTAAGCCACCGCTTCCCTTCTTCCTCTGGAACTTCTTTTGCGTAGACTGTTGGGGTAAAGTTTGAACTGGCTTTCCTGGATTCGAATGAGTTCCTCTAAATGTGTACTCAACTCTTCCATTAAAATCTGTTCATTTCTACACACTCCTTAAAACATTTCTTTTGATGCCTATCGCCATGAGGTACCATCTTGATTGAGGTTTCAGAATGGAAGCCTCTGGGAGGATTGAACAATCTCTGTCTCACCTTCCTTTTTCTTTTCTCTTCTCTCCTGTTTTCTTTTCCTCCTTTCCCGTCTCCTCTTCTTTCTTCTTCCCTTTCCTTCTGTTTGCCTCTCTCCCTCCCTTTCTCGGTCCTGGATTTAAAGTGTTTTAACAGTGCACCGTGCTATGGCCATAATCTCCCTTTGCTTTTGCAAAAACCATCTGCTCTCACCTGAAATGTTTTCCTCTTTTTAGCGAACATAGGCACCTTATAGCTCAAGCAGACTTAGGTCTATAACAATGAAGAAAACACCCCTTCCACCCCCCATCCCCACCCCGGTGCCCTGGGAAATGACATCTGGGAGCCAATTTCCCTGGGGGTTCATCTCCCGTAAGTGTCTCATAACAGAACTTGTTACCCTGCATTAATTTTTTCTTTTTTTAGGACTGTTCTCTTCATTGGACTGGGAGACCCTTGAGTATAAAGACAAACATTTTGTATGGACTCAGCTGTATATTTTGAGCACAATAGTTATTAAATAAATACCTATTAGATACATGAACAGCTGAGTTGATAAGACTATCTTCCCAAGCACATTTTCTATATGAAGAAAGATCAGCACGTCTGGGTCATTGGCTGAATTTAGACCATTGTCTTGACATCAGCTAGCTGGAGAATAAAAAATGGGTTTTAAATATTTTTATAAGACCAGCAAGCAGGGTTGATGGTACAATACAGGCACGTCCCAAATCACAGTGTGACCTTCTGACAAAGCAGTGAGCAAAGGATAAGATGTTATTCTCTGAGTCACGAAGACCTTGTGGTTCTGTGAGCACTATGTCCCAGGTAAAACAGATGCCAAGAAAATGTGGACAAGTTAATTCAGCTAGAAGGTCAGAGCTCTTATAGAGAAGAAAAAAAACATAATAATGAGTCAATAAAATAAGGGGTCGCCCTGGCTGAAGCATCTACCAACTTCATGAAGTTGGGTAAGGCGTGTAACCATCCTGATCCTTTCTTTTCTCATCTGTAAAATGAGAAAAAAGGATTTGTTTGGGTTGGTGTCCCTTGTATACAAGCTCATTCTGTAGTCCCTTGTACCCCACGTCCTCCCCAGCCTGCACTTCAAAAGGAAACTTTTGCAAGATAAAGCTCACCTAATCCTGACTTCAGAATATCACTCTTCCCATTTTATGGGTATGGTTTGTTACAAGGTCTCACGTTTAAAGACTGTCTTGATGCCAAAGGTTGTTTGGAAGGTAAGATAAGCACACAAACTGCTTTGCCATACATAAACGCTTTAGTTTGGGGGTTTTGAATCAAGGTTCTAGGTTGGATTTACCACCTGGACATACCTGAGCAGACATGCTCGGTCAAACCAAAGTTCTTTTAGGTTTTAGCATATGGAAGATATAGCACGCTTTGGTTATCTCAGTCCCCCGAGTATTTGACTTGTGACTTTGCACGCCGCTGGATCCTTTCAGAATGTCTCCAAGCAATCTCAGTAGCCGCAGACATTTAAAATCACTTACCCTTTTCCATGCTGCTCAATATTTGACATCCACATTGATCACAATAGAACGCAACATGGTTGCCATGGAGACCAAAGTTTTTTTTTTTTTTTTTTTTCATGTTTCCATACAATTAACTGCATCGCATGACCAAGAATACAGGAAATGTTGCCTCTGGAATAGAGAGGGTTTTGGGGGGAGAGGGGTCATTCTTACCACATTGCAAATGCACCTTTTATGATCCTGTGCAGAGGACAGGGAGGTTAGTTTGCCCTGCAATTGTATCAAGTGTTAACCTCAGCTTCATGTTTTACCAGATGCAAAATGAAATCAATAAACAGCTAGTGGAAGCCTTGATTTAGACCACAGTCTGATGGCGGATTGCTTCTATTTAAACGGTTTTCGGCAGAGAACTACTATGACATATTAAACTTTAATATTTCTAAATTAAAAACACTTGAGGGGTTACTAGCAGAGATGAGGGTTTAGAGTGTTATTTTTCTGATAACGCGAGGAGACTTGGATTAAGAAGCAATTGGTCTCAGCTCTGATTTTCAACGGGTCACATACATTCTCAGTGTTCATGACTTATTTTTAAATGTAAGTGGGTTAGGATAAACCCCCATCACGGACACTTTAAAATTCCGAAAGCATTTGCCAAATAAAGTTGAAGTCATAAAATTCCATTTGCTTGTAGTGCCAATCGCATCGAGTGTGTGGTGCGATATTGTTTGTGTGATACTTTGCTTTTAAAGGGCTCCTTTTAAACCTCATGGTGCGCTCACGTATGAACATGAACTTTATTTACAGCTTACTGGGCAGCCTGAGCATTATAAGTGCCCTAATTGGAAACTGAAATGTGGCCACAAAGGATATATTCCAAATGCCCCCACCTCCCCCCGTCACATTTTTTATTTTTTAATTGACAGCAGAAGTTACTTGCTTAGGTATGCGTAAGTATACTGGAAATAATTTTTCTTTGGTGACATGGACGGAAATTAGACATGTAGTTATATAGTGCCGTAGGCAGAATAATGGTCCCCTGGAAGATGTCAAAATATTAATTCCCAGCATGAAAAGGATTTAGGTGGTGTTCCTTGTGTAGAACCTCATTCCCGTGGTCCTACGTAACCCACCTCCTCCCCTCACCTTACAGTTCAAAGGGAGACATTTGCAACATAAATTTGCCTAATCCTGACTTCAGACCATCATTCTTTCCATCTTCATGGGTATATTTTATTGAAAGGTCTCATGTTCAAAGACTGTCTTGAGGTGTGTGGGCTGATAAACATTGTTCTTTTGGCAGAGTTAACCTCTATTTGTACATGGCCACCAACAGCCACATTTTGCATCTGGTCTTACAACCAGAGGCTTCTGGTACTTTCTAAGGCACCTGGGAGTTTCTGAGCACCTATCAGCCTAGGTCAGGTGAGAAAAAAAAAAAAGAAAAAAAGAAAGACAGGCCATAGATTTTGCCATAATAGAATAATTATAATTATTATTATTTTTAGAGTCTCACTACGTTGTCCTTGGTAGGGTACTGTGACATCACAGCTCACGGCAACTTCAAACTCTAGGGCTTAAGTGATTCTTTTGCCTCAGCCTCCCAAGTAGCTGGGACCACAGGTGCCCACCAGCTATTTTTGTTGTTGTCCTTGTAGTTGTCATTGTTGTTTGGCAGGCCCAGGCTGGGTTCAAACCCTCCAGTCTTTGTGTATGTGGCTGGCACCCTAGCCGCTGAGCTATAGACACTGAGCCCATAACTGAATAATTAAAATCAGTGTGCTTTGTTCAATACAACCAGCATCATGAGCATGTATTTTAATCATTTTCTTTGTAAATAAGCAACATGTAAATTCAAATTTTTCACCAATTTGGACCAACCTTTCCTATTATTTAGCCTGACGTCCTTAATGTTATATTGTCATTAATTTGCTACAACGCTCATCCGCCGAGGGTCAATTCTAAACATCATAGGACTACTATGGGCAGTCTGCTCTTGATGGGGAGTCAAATTCTCTTCTTTGTTGAAAGATAAATGGTAACAGATTACACATTAATTGGGATAAGCTACTCTGAGATGAAAGCAGGGGTTAGATTTATCATTTAATTATAAAGCAATCTTTTATTTTATCTTCTTTGAGATTTAAACTCCTTGATGGTAGGTGCTGTACTTTGCTTGTCTGGGTCTCTTTCCAAATGTCTGTCACCGTGCTTTGAGTAACCCTCAATAAATATAAAGGGCATTCATCACAAGCCCATGTGGTCACCTCAGAGGTCAATAGGTAAAATAGAAAAAATAGACAAAATAATTGGGCAAGCGATTTCTTGTGGGAGGCAGCAGGTGGAGGGGAAGTTTTGGGCTATATGCTAAAAAATAGAAATCTATAACAAGGCTATGTTCTAAGGTTAAATGTGATTCCTTTCATTGCATTAGTGACAAGAATGTGAGTTTTTCCTTTAGGGAGCTTACAGTTCAGTGACACACGTGTCCCTGAGATGTTCTCATCTGGCGTGAAAATGTTGTAAAGTAGAAGTTCTTGTATGCTCAGGACTTGGGAGAATAATCCACATTACTTGCAGATTTGAGCCATGTCTAATACTAAGGTTAAAAATAATTTGATTGTAATATATTCAAAAGCAATGGCTTAATATGAAGTAAAAAGAAATATCCAAGCAAACGTATTTTTTGAAGAGTGTATGAAGCAGTAAAACCCCAATGATTCAATTTAGTTCCATGGGATAAAAATATTGCTTATTGAATTTTACATGAAAATGAACCCAGATTACAAAACATTAAAACAAATCAGCCAAGAAATACTCACTTAATATTTGTTCCCAAAACTTTGAGAGTCATAGGTGAATATGTTTTCTACTTTTTTCCACTTTTCAATATTTTTTCAATAAATAATTTAGTTTAATATATCATTTGCAAAAAAAGAATTAAATTACAAAGGTATAATTTAAATAAGCATGACATTGTTTGTTTATAAAGGAAAGACTAATAATTTATATTATTTCTCAGCTTTTACAAATATTTTATTTATTTTCTTTTTTGCTTTTTATATTTATTTATTTATTTATTTTTATTTATTTTTAATTGTTGGGGATTCATTGAGGGTACAATATATTTATTTATTTTTTGTTGTTAAATCATAGCTGTGTACATTTGTGCAATCAAGGGGTACAATGTGCTTGTTTCATATACAATCTGAAATATTCTCATCAAACTGTTCAATGTAGCCTTCATGGCATCTTCTTAGTTATTGTATGTAGACATTTCTATTCTGCATTTAGTAGGTTTTGCCTGTACCCATTCTAAGATGCACCGTAGATATGGCCCCACCCATTACCCTCACTTCACCCTGACTTCCCCCCTGTCTTTCCCTCCCTTGGCCCCTTCCCCATATTCTTGTGCTATAGTTGGGTTATAGCCTTCATATGAAAGCTATAAATTAGCTTCATAGTAGGGCTGAGTACATTGGATACTTTTTCTTCCATTCCTGAGATACTTTGCTAAGAAGAATATGTTCCAGCTCCATCCATGTAAACATGAAAGAGGTAAAGTCTCCATCTTTCTTTAAGGCTGTATAATATTCCATGGTATACATGTACCACAATTTGCTAGTCCATTTCCGGGTTGATGGGCACTTGGGCTTCTTCCATGACTTAGCAATTATGAATTGGGCTGCAATAAACATTCTGGTATGGATGTCTTTGTTCTATTGTGATGTTTGGTCTGCTGGGTATAAACCTAGTAAAGGAATTATAGGATTGAATGGCAGGTCTATTTTTATATCTCTAAGTGTTCACCAAACATCCTTCCAGAAGGAACGTATTAGTGTGCATTCCCACCAGCAGTGTAGAAGTGTGCCCTTTTCTCCACATCCACACCAACATCTCTGGCTTTGGGATTTTGTTATGTGGGCTACTCTTACTGGGGTTAGGTGATATCTCAAAGTAGTTTTGATTTGCATTTCTCTGATGATTAAGGATGATGAGCTTTTTTTCATGTGTCTGTAGATTGTGCGTCTGTCTTCTTTAGAAAAGTTTCTCTTCAAGTCCTTTGCCCACACTGAGTTGGGATCACTTGTTCTTTTCTTGCTAATATATTTGAGTTCTCTGTGGATTCTGGTTATTATACCTTTATTGGAGGTATAACCTGCAAATATTTTCTCCCATTCTGAGGGCTGTCTGCTTGCTTTACTCACTATGATCTTGGCTGTGCAGAAGCTTTTTAGTTTGATCAGGTCCCAGTAATGTATTTTTAATACTGCTTCAATTGCCTGGGGAGTCCTCCTCATAAAATATTCACCCAGGCCAATTCCTTCAAGAGTGTTCCCTGTACTTTCTTCAAGTATTTTTGTAGTTTCATGTCTTAAGTTTAAATCTTTAATCCAGTGAGAGTCTATATTAGTTAATGGTGAAAGGTGTGGGTCCAGTTTCAGGCTTCTACAGGTTGCCAGCCAGTTCACCCAGCACCATTTGTTAAATAGGGAATCTTTTCCCCACTGAATGTTTTTAATTGGCTTGTCAAAGATCAAATAATGGTAAGTAGCTGGATTCATTTCTTGGTTCTCTATTCTGTTCCAGACATCTACTTCTCTGCTTTTGTGCCAGTACCATGCTGTTTTGATCACTATGGATTTATAGTACAGTCTCAGGTCTGATAGCGTGATTCCTCCTGCTTTGTTTTTATTGCTCAGTAATGTTTTGGCTATTTGAGGTTTTTTTTCTGATTCCATATAAAATGAAGTATTATTTTTTCAAGATCTTTAAAATATGACAATGGAGCTTTGATAGGAATTGCATTAAAATTATATATTGCTTTGGGTAGTACACACATTTTAACGATGTTGATTCTTCCCAGCCATGAGGATGGCATGTTTTTCCATTTGTTAACATTTTCAGCTATTTCTTTTCTTCTTCTTTTTTTTTTTTTGTAGAGCCAGAGTCTCACTTTATGGCCCTCGGTAGAGTGCCGTGGCCTCACACAGCTCACAGCAACCTCCAACTCCTGGGCTTAAGTGATTCTTTTGCCTCAGCCTCCCAAGTAGCTGGGACTACAGGCACCTGCCACAACGCCCGGCTATTTTTTGGTTGCAGTTTGGCTGGGGCCGGGTTTGAACCCGTCACCCTCGGTATATGGGGCCGGCGCCCTACCAACTGAGCCACAGGTGCCGCCCGGCTATTTCTTTTCTTAAAAGTTTCATAGTTCTCGGGCAGTGCCTGTGGCTCCGTCTGTGGGGCGCCGGCCCCATATACCGAGGGTGGCGGGTTCAAACCCGGCCCCGGCCAAACTGCAACCAAAAAATAGCCGGGCATTGTGGCGGGCGCCTGTAGTCCCAACTGCTCGGGAGGCTGAGGCAAGAGAATCGCTTAAGCCCAGGAGTTGGAGGTTGCTGTGAGCTGTGTGAGGCCATGGCACTCTACCGAGGGCCATAAAGTGAGACTCTGTCTCTACAAAAAAAAAAAAAAAGTTTCATAGTTCTCTTTGTAGAGATCTTTCACGTCCTTTGTTAGATAAACTCCCAAATAGTTCATCTTCTTTGGCACTACTGTGAAAGGAATAGAGTCCTTGATTGTTTTTCCGGCTTGGCTATTGTTGGTATATATAAAGGCTACAGATTTATGGGTGTTGATTTTGTAGCCTGAGACATGACTGAATTCCTTGATGACTTCTAAAAGTTTTGTAGTAGAATCCCTAGTGTTTTCCAGATATACGATCATGTCATCTGCAAAGAGTGAACGTTTGATCTCTTCTGACCCTATGTGGATACCCTTGATCACCTTTTCTTCTCTAATTGCAATGGCTAAAACTTCCATTACAATGTTAAAGAGCAATGGAGACAATGGGCAACCTTGTCTCGTTCCTGATCTAAGTGGAAATGATTTCAATTTAACTCCATTCAATACGATATTGGCTGTGGGTTTGTTGTAGATGGCCTCTATTAGTTTAAGAAATGTCCCTTCTATACCAATTTTCTTAAGTGTTGTGATCATGAAGGGATGCTGGATATTATCAAAAGCTTTTTCTGCATCAATTGAAAGAATCATATGGTCCTTATTTTTTAGTTTATTTATGTGTTGAATTACATTTATAGATTTATGTATATTGACCCAGCCTTGAGAGCCTGGGATAAATCCCACTTGGTCGTGGTATATCATTTTTTTGATGTGTTGCTCGATTCTGTTTGTTAGGATCTTATTGAGTATTTTTGCATCAATATGCATTAGTGATATTGGTCTATAATTTTCTTTTCTTGTTGGGTCTTTCCCTGGTTTAGGGATCAAGGTGATGTTTGCTTTGTAGAATGTGTTGGGTAATACTCCTTCTTTTTCTATATTTTGAAAGAGGTTTAGTAATATGGGTACTAGTTCTTCTTTAAAGGTTTGGTGGAATTCTGACGTAAAGCCATCTGGTCCTGAGCTTTTCTTTAGAGAGATTTTGTATAGTTGATGCTATTTCAGAACTTGATATAGGCCTGTTCAACATTTCCACTTTGTTCTGGCTGAAGTCATAGTAGGTGGCATACTTTCAAGTATTGGTCGATTTCTTTCAGATTTTCATATTTCTGAGAGTAAAGTTTCTTGTAATATTTGTTAAGGATTTTTTGAATTTCTGAGGGGTCTGTTGTTATTTCATCTTTACCATTTCTGATTGATGAAATTAGAGATTTTACTCTTTTTTTCCTGGTTAGGTTGGCCAAAGGTTTATTTATTTTATTGACCTTTTCAAAAAACCAACTTTTGGATTTATTGATCTGTTGTATAATTCTTTTGTTTTCAATTTCATTTAATTCTGCTCTGATTTTGGTTATTTCTTTTCTTCTGCTGGGTTTGGGGTTGGAGTGTTCTTCCTTCTCCAGTTGATTGAGATGTCCCATTAAGTTAACTTCCTCTCTTTCCATTTTCTTGAGGAAGGCTTGCAGTGCTATAAATTTCCCTCTTAGAACTGGCTCTGCAGTATTCCAGAGGTTCTGATAATTTGTGTGTTCATTGTTGTTTTGTTCCAAAAATTTGGTGATTTCCTTCTTAATCTCGTCTATAACCCATGTATCCTTCAGCATAAGGTTATTTAGCTTCCATGTTTTTGTATGGGTATGCAGGTTCCTGTTGTTATTGAGTTCAACTTTTATTCCATGATGGTCTGAGAAGATGCAAGGAATAATTTTTATTTTTTTAAATTTGCTGAGGTTAGATTTGTGGCCCAGGATGTGGTCGATTTTGGAGTATGTTCCATGGGCTGATGAGAAGAATGTGTATTCAGTTTTGTTGGGATGAAATGTTCTGTAGATGTCTGTTAAGTCCAGATGTCGAACAATTAAATTTAAATCTAAAATTTCTTTGCTTAGCTTCTTTTTGGAGGATCTATCTAGCACTGCTAAAGGGGTGTTAAAATCTCCAACTACTATGGAAGTGGAGGAAATCAAGTTGCTCATGTCTGTTAGAGTTTCTTTTATAAAATGAGTTGCATTCTGATTGGGTGCATAAATATTAATCATTGAAATCTCATCATATTGAGTATTACCTTTAACAAATATGAAGTGTCCATCCTTATCCTTCCTTATTTTGGTTGGTTTAAAGCCTATTGCATCTGTGAATAGGATTGCAATGCCTGTTTTTTTCTGCTTTCCATTTGCCTGGAGTATAGATGACCATCCCTTCACCTTGAGTCTATATTTGTCTTTTAATGTAAGATGAGATACTTGTATGCAGCAGCTATCTGGCTTGAGTTTTTGTATGCAGTCAGCCAACCTGTGCCTCTTTAGAGGACAATTTAAACCATTCACATTAATTGAGAATATTGATAAGACTTTTGAGAGTCCGGTGGACATTCTTAATTCTTTTGCGACTGTGGAGGTTGGAATTTGATCAAAATTTTCTTGGTGGGTTTACTTTTGTGGTGGAGGATTATGCTGGTCTTTATGGAGGAGAGGTCTGAGAATATCCTGGAGAGCTGGTTTAGTTGTGGCAAAGTTCTTCAACACGTGAATATCATTAAAGTATTTAATTTCTCCATCATAAATGAAACTCACTTTAGCTGAGTACAGGATCCTGAGTTGAAAGTTATTTTGTTTTAGGAGATTAAAAGTCAATGACCATCCTCTTCTAGCTTGAAAGGTTTCAGGAGAGAGATCTGCAGTTATTCTAGTATTCTTCCACTTGTAGGTGATGGTTTTCTTTCGTCTGGTTGCTTTCAGAATTTTCTCCTTCATAATAACTTTAGTGAAATTGATTATGATGTGTCTGTGAGATGTCTTATTTGTGTTGAGTCCTGCTGGAGTTCTGAAACTGTATGCTATCTGAATTTCAGAATCTCATGAAGAAGAGACTCTGTGCCTTGTGAAGCCACCTCATCACTTTCGGGGATCCCTATAAGACACATATTGATTTTCTTCAAATTATCCCAGAGCTCTCTGAGAGAGTGATCCGTTTTTGCCCTCCATTTCTCTTCCTCTCTGAGAGTTTGGGAGTGTTCAAAAGCTTTGTCTTCAATGTCAGAAATCTTTTCTTCTGCTTGCTCCATTCTGCTACTGAGGGATTCTACTGTGTTTCTCAGATCTTTGAGGGCTGCAACTTCTTGTCTCAATGTGTCAAAATCTTTGGTCATTTAGTCTTTGAATTCGTTGAATTCTGGAGACATCTTTTGGGTTACTGCTTGGAATTCTAATTCGATCTTATTTGCTATCCAGATTCTGAATTCAATTTCTGACATCTCAGCTATTTGTTTGTGCATGGGATCTTGTGCTGTGTCTGCCCCATTGTTCCTTGGGGAGTTGATCTACTCAGGTTGTTCATATTGCCAGAGTATTTCCTTTGATTTCATCTCATGATTGTTTTTCACCGTAGCCTCTGGCCATCCTCAGAGTTGGGGTGGTGTCTCTCCGAGATTAGACCTGGGGGATCACTCTATTATTGCTGGATCTTTGTAGGTAGTGACCCCGTGTAGCTCTTCTGGGGCTGCCCCAGCCAGGGAGTTCTGGCTGTGGGAGCACGTCCAGAGTGTGACACCCCCGGATCCAGCAACAGGGCGGGGGCTGGTACACATGATTCTGGGAATGCCTGGCACCCATTGACTTTGGCACAGAGGGCCCACTGCTCCAGCAGTCTCTGGCCAGGAGAAGGGCTCCGCGCAGAGGCAGGGAGGGCTCTGGAGGGCACGCGGCTACCAGAGTCCCTGGCCAGACCAGCAGGCAGTGTGGAGGAAGGGAGGGTACAGGAGGGAGAATGTGGGGTTGTGCAGCTCCTGGGGTTCCTGGTCAGGGTGTGGGAAGGCCCGGTGGGCAGGGTTGCAGGTCCCTGCGCAGCTCTTACCGGGGTCCGGGAGGGCACATCTCTTCCAGAGGTCCAGGAGAGTCCCAGCGCAGCTCTTACCAGGGTCTGGGAGGGTGCCAATCACATGTCCTGGCATAGCTCTTCCGGAGGTCTAGGAGGGTGCTGATCGCAGGTCCCGGTGCAGCTCTTTCTGCCTGCCAAGTTGTTCCATCAGGTCGTGGAAAAGGTCAGCAGGTATTTCAACTCCAAATTTCTTGAGCCAAAATGAAGGAAGACTAAGACCCCAGTAACCTTGGCTATGAGATTTCTTTTACAATTTTTAAAAGTTTTCTTGATGCATGGAGTACTTTGATATTGATCCAAATATCAGCATTTAATTGGATAAGCAAATGTTTCCTTCCAAATTTCTAAGGTTTGTGATTTTACCAACTAACAAAGTAATGTGGTGTTCAGGCAAATGGTGTAGAACTTGCTTTTTATGTTCACGAAACCGGTACTAAGAGAAAAAGTGTAATTCAGATAATCATAGGTATCAAAATAAACACCTTGCAACCATTTGGATGAACTGAATTCAGTCTAAACAGAAAACTAGCACTTTGGCCAAACACCTATAATTGCATGTTATTTAAATCGTGATATACTAATTTGTGTTAAAAGAAGGTATCCGAAGTTCAAATTCAATGTGAAGACCAGGGGCTATTATGGTAATTCAGCATCTCTCTGTGTGTGCCTCACATATTTGCCTTGTCTCCCCGGCAACGGGCTAAGAAACTTACCTGCCCGAATGCACATCATACTCATAAGAACAGATGTTAACGGAAGAAACTGGGGTTCACATCTATGCTCTCCTGAAATAAATAGATTGAGCAATATTTATGATGATGATCATTATTATTATCCAAATACTTAAGATCCACTATGTTATAAAATAAATTGAGGAAATTTTCCAATGGTAAACCTTGTCATTATTCAGATATTGAAGATCCAGAGATATCGCTATGCAACAAACAGCTTGCTCTGAAATCCACCCTTGATCATTCTGTTATTCTCCAGGATCAGCGTCTAATGAGACAAGAGATTAATTCCACTTCCTAACTGTGTGACATTGCATCTTTTGAGCACTATGGTCCGTATACAGGGTGGCCATAAAGTTTGTGTGTGATTTTAAATTGCACTCTATTTTAAACAGCACGCGAACTTTATGGCCACCCTGTATACAACATGAGAAAGTGGGTGATTCATAATTATGCTTTTATTTAGTGATCAAATACAGACTACACTCTCACTATTCTGTACTAGGCAGGATGGTGTGCTCGGGGCTTATAAACACAGACGGGGCAAGTTTGGCTGTGGGGTTACTGGTAGGGAACCCAAACTCTAGAGGATCTACATGGTTAGACTTGACTGCTTTCTCGCCTGGTGTAAATCTGCAGTCCCCAGGCCCCCAGAAAGAAGACAAGTATGGGTTGTGGCCTGTTAGGAGGCAGGCGGAACAGCAGGAGGTGAGTGGTGGCTGAATGAGCACATCTTCATCTGTATTTACAGCTGCTCCCCATTACTGACATCCTTACCAATAACATAGTCAATTACCACGTAAGTACTATATACTGTAGTCTTATAATAAAGTCATCTACAGAGAAGAAAATGCTATTAAGAAAAAGCACTAGAGGGCGGCGCCTGTGGCTCAGTCGGTAAGGCACCAGCCCCATATACCGAGGGTGGTGGGTTCAAACCCAGCCCCGGCCAAACTGCAACCCAAAAATAGCTGGGCGTTATGGCGGGCGCCTGTAGTCCCAGCTACTCGGGAGGCTGAGGCAAGAGAATCGCTTAAGCCCAGGAGTTGGAGGTTGCTGTGAGCTGTGTGAGGCCACGGCACTCTACCAAGGGCCATAAAGTGAGACCCTGTCTCTACAAAAAAAAAAAAAAAAAAAGAAAAAGCACTAGAAAAGACAAAATATATTGACCATTAAGTGGATCATAAAGTTCGTCAAACTTGTCATCTTCACGTTGAGTAGGCTGAGGAGGGGGAGGATGAGGACGGGTAGGTCTTGCTATGTCAGGCGTGGCAGAGGCAGAGAAAAATCCACCTGTAAGTGGACCCCTGCTGTTCACATCTGTGCTGTTCAAGGCCCACCTGTCTTGAGTTAAGTAAAGTGTGTTATTAAAACCAATTTCACCTAACCCATGCTTTTAGTGGGCCGCTTGACAAAATCACATGCTATTTCCTTCCATCCCCCCACATAAAATAGCCCCCTTCTGCTCAATGTTATGTCTGCAGCATGGTTTCATCTGCAACCGAATTCTTCCATCTCCACGTGGGAGAAGGGGCATTCTACTATCCCTCCTACTTTTGCATTTCAGGAGCGTGATCTCCAGCCAAAATCATTCGCATCTTCCCCTAAACTATTTCTTTGAAACACTTTTGGCCTTGGAGAGAATTATTGGACCATAGTAATCTGGGAAAATTGCCACCTTCCTCCCTTTATTGTGATGGGTCCTCATTCATCAAGGTTCCCTTTCCCCTAATAAAATTTACATCTGAAACACAGAATAAAACTGACACAAGACTGTATTAGTAAGACTTCAACTATATATGTGTGTGTGTGTGTGTGTGTGTGTGTGTGTGTGGTGTATACATACACACATCTTTATATATGTGATATATTTGCATCCGGTAAAATTAGAAATGGTGGAAACTGGTGGTTTTTAACATTTCAGCTTCTCCTCCCTTCCATGGAAGTCTATCTGGCTAGACTTTGCACAAATTGAGGTGTCTCTTCAACAGTGCTTTCAAAGAAATTTTATTTTGCATGTTTTACCAATGGGAGTGTTCCAGTCACCCACTGAAATGCAAATTATACTTTAAATTTCCCACCCAGAAAATGCCTGCTTGAGGTAGAAAATGATTCTCAGGTGACAGTTGCTAAACACCGGTGTTAAAAACATAATTGGCTTGTACTCATCTTAGAACCCTGAGCAAGTAGCTTCCTGTAAAGGAAATCTGGGCTCAGGTTCTAAAACTTTGAAAGTTAAGATAATCAACCACAACCGTGGTCTCCTCCTTGCTGGGGAAGTGAAAAGGGCAGAGCACATTTTACTTTGTTATTCCCTCTGGGAAAGTCTGAGTAACAGTGCCCAAAGATGGCTACGTCCTATTCCATGAAACCTGTAAATGTGTGAGGTTTCTTGGCAAAAGGGATTTTGCAGGTATGATTACGTTAGGATATTGGGATGGGGGGATTGGGCTGGGCTAAGCAGGTGGGTCTTTATGAAAGAGATGTAGGAGGGTCAGACTCCTGGAAGATGTTATAAGATGTTATGTTAGAGAGATGCAGGGTTATGAGCTATAGGCAATCTCCAGAAGCCAGAGAAGGCAATCATGGATTATTGTGCCTAGCCTCCAGAGTAAATCCACCATGCCAATGCCTCAATTTCAGCATTTGTGACCTCGAATTCTATAATGAAATACATTCGTATTATTTTAAACCTCTAGGTGTGCAGTAATTTTTTCAATAGCAATAGAAAATTAACATACACGCCCCCACTTGAAACCTTTGATATCTCCTCATTTTCCATCATCCGGTACGCACTTACTCCTTCTTCCTTTCCCCATCTTTAAGGATGTTGGGTGAGGTTCCACTAGCTCATGGAAGCTAATTGGGCTCAATTCTTTGCACTTCCACATTCATCAATGTCATGTTGCAACTTGGAATCATTCATGGTGGGAGTATTTACACCACAGAAATTGGCAAAGGCTGTCAATTCATACCTAGGGATGCTCCTTCCAGAGACTTTTCAATTATGTTTAATGTTTCCCAGTCATGCCCACTGTCTTGGACAGGGATGAAAACATCAGAAAATTTTGCCTTAGATCCTTACCCTAGGTTCAATCATTTTTTTTTATTATAATGTAGATAAAGCTGGTTGACAATGAACTTGAGATAATATGTAAAATGTACCTGAAAGTCATAGGTATATGTAAAATATTTTAAAACATTGCTGTAAATTCCAAATGAAGTAATCCCAAGAAGCTATTATGGCTTGAACAGGTAGGAAGAAGGTAATATAAAGCAGAACTTAAATAAAAAATAATGGGTTGCAGAAAAATTGCAAGTCTGGACAGGCAGAAAGCTAGGAGTAAATGGAAGAAAGATACTGTTCAGAGGAATTGGGAGAGAGAAATTAGCACTGGATGACAGAGGTTCTTTAAACTTTAGGATAAGTGGTTTTATTATTAAAACACCTAACTACATGAGGCATACTGAATTATTAATATAATTCAGAATGGGAAAGGATACTTGCGTGTTATGAATCTAACAAAGCATTGATAACTAGAAGCTACAGAGAACTCAAAGTAATCAACAAAAAAAAAAAAGAGCAAACAAACCCATCTATCCCTGGGCAGGAGATAGGAACAGAACCTTCTCTGAGGAAGACAGATGAATAGCAAACAAGCATTTGAAAAAAATGCTTATTGTCCCTAATCATCAGAGAAATGCATATCAAAACCACCCCAAGATATCAGCTAACACCAGTGAGAATGGCCCACATGACAAAGTCCCAAAGCTGCAGATGCTGGCACGGATGTGGAGAGAAGGGAACACTTTTACACTGTTGGTAGGACTACAAACTAATACAGACTCTTTGGCAAGAAGTATGGAGAATTCTCAAAGAACTCAAATTAGACCTCCGATTTGATCCTGCAATCCCATTACTAGGCATCTACCCAGAAGGAAAAGAAAATCATTTTATCATAAGAACATTTGCACCAGATTGTTTATTGCAGCTCAATTCACAATTGCTAAGATGTGGAAGCAACTCAAGTGCCCAGCAACCCAGGAATGGATTAACTAACTGTGGTATATGTATACCATGGAATACTATGCAGCCCTAAACAAGATGGACACTTTACATCTTTTGTGTTTACCTGGATGGAGGAACACATTCTTCTTAATAAAGTACTACAAGAATGGAAAATCAATAATCCAATGTGTTCAATACTCACATGAAGCCAATAGACAATCTAATACACACCCACACAAGAGAAAAATTCAAGTTGAAGGGAGAGGAAAGGAGGAAGGTGGGAAAAGGAAGGAGGGGAAGGGGATTTCTGTGTCTCACTTAACGGACACAATGTCCTTTAAGGTTATGAGGGTCACAACTACAACAGGGACTCTTCCTAAGAAATGCAAACATTGTAATTAATTGTTTGTGCTCTACATTAATCTCAAACTTTAAAAAATGGCTGATTTTTCATGCATGAGAGACAGTCAGCACTACTTATATAAATCTATGCCATGGGGTCAAGACTTTAGGCTGCTGAAGCACTAGGCCCATTGGAGGGTACCTCTAACCACATTTGGGGAGAGGTAAATTTTTTCCCATGAGGGCTTCCATTGGGTGACTCTTGGATAACTTTCTTCTATGAGGTGATAGATCTTTCTACTTTGGGAACGCAGGCTGTCTTTACACATTTACATCTTGCTAGTTTTACAAAGTGGTGTTGAGGAGGTCAGCTATTTGTGTCTTAACTGGAATCCCCATATATTTGTACTTTCACACAAAACTGCTTTTATGTTCGGCCTTATTCTTAAGCACAATTGCTGGGTCAGAAACACAGGCAATGGACGTCTAGTCAATGTGTGGTGATGGCCCCTGCAAAGGGACGGGCTTGGAGTTAACATGTATGCCAATTTCTGTGGTGTAAATACCCGCTCTGTCATGCGATGTCACCATATGGGGAGCTGGGAAGAGACAAACCCAGTACAGTTTTTGGGAGACGATTCCACTGCACTGTTAATGTAAAGTGAGACAAGGTACCACAAAATAGTCACACAACATCGACAGGACCTGGTCACAAAGCTAACTCTAAAAGAAATGAAAATCTGGGAACCCTTTACAATCCACACCAGGGGACAACTGTGGTAAATTCATAATGGCGAGGGTCTGCCTTGGGGGTCTGGATATAAAATCTATATTCAGACAAAGAAATGAAGCTGAGAAAGCCCATGGGAAACCCATTTGGTTTGGAATCAGGGAGTGTAGAACCCCCCTGACATTGATTCGCAGAAGATTTGCAGCTGTTCTTTGTGCCAGGAAGTACCTGGTGTTTGCCATCAGCCAAAGGCTTGCGGAAATACCAACAGCTTCATAGCAGTCTAGTAAATATAGAGGCACACAGAGGCAAAAGACACAGCATTCACGCATCGGAGTAAACACAGCTAAGTTTCCCGTTAACAGATCATAGCCATCTAGGGAAAACAACAGGCTTGAAAAATGTGGAGCCTTTCTTTCCCCTGCAGGGAAAAATTTGGCCTCCAATAAGCCTTTCTGGTTCTTTTTGCAGAACAAAACATAGAAGAAGGCAAAAGTTAAACTTGTATTACAGAGTGGATATGTTTTTAACGCTGCACTCCAGACAGAAGTCATGTTGTGCCATGCAAGTTTCTAGTTCCCAAGACACAGCAATGAAGGCAGAAAAATACAATGTTTTAGGAAGCATTTCTGTCTTGATTTTTTTTTTTCCTGCTAAGGGGCTAAATGAACCATTCTGAGATGATGTGCTTCTGTGGCCAGATTTTATTTCTGAGATGTTCACTAGCTCACCTGTTTGTCTCATCCATTTTTCAGATAGACACATTGGCTTTAGGGAAACAGCCATAAAACCAGATTCAAACAAGTATCTATCCTGTTGGCTTCCTGTTTTGAGAAGGGCAAACCCATTAAGGATAGTATTCTTGGTGTTGCTGAGGAAAAAATTTGCTCAGGGGAGTAAAAGTATGGGATGGAGAATGGACAGAGGGCCAGCGGACATTTGATGAAGTGAAAGGACTGGGTCCTGCCCTCTGCTTCTGGGACAAACAAGTTGGAAGGACAAATCGGCGTTCAGAGCTTTGGCAGTGTAACTTATCTAGGCAAAGAGAGCCATGGATGGCCCCCCATTTCCAGCTCAAAGAACTGGACATAACAGTAGGACAAACCATTCTTTCTGACTCACCTCGGGAAGTTTCAACTTGCTTGGCTTATCCATGTTGCTGGGAGGGCTTCATCCGTTTCCACCTGCACCCATTTTGCATTTCTTGATTTTTGTCTATCTTAAAATTTTCATAAGGACCCACATATGTTTTTAGGTGAGTTAAAATTATTTGACTAAATGGCCAAAAAGCCAAATTATCCCTTCGTTTTGTTTAAAATGTTGGTTTAAACATAGTCACTTGCATAGATAAATTTCTATTTGATGAGAGTAAAACTAACCACCACCACAACCAAAAACCCCCAAACAACAAATGAATAAAAATAACTAAAAAAAAACCCTAGCATAATTGACCTCAGGTAATAGCAATAGAAATGGTTTCTAAAAAATAAAAAAAATGGTTTTAAAAAGTTATTATTTGAAGTTGGAAACAATGGATTCTGAGGGGAGATTGCATTGCAATGTGAATGTGGTAGGTAGACACATTATTATTTATTTTATTTTATTTTTTTAGCAATGGAAATGTTTTCTGTTCCTCCCACACTTGTAACATTCTTTGTATTCTGTACCGAAGATCAAGAGCCAAACATTTCACTTTTATGTTTCTCCCGTGGGGTACTTTTAAATTAAGTCAGTCTCTGGCTATTATATTTATTTTAATCCTTTGAGTTTATTTCTCCCAACAATAAAGGCTGCCGTTTACCGATGCACTGTGCAAAGATGTGGGGTATACAGGAAGCAAAGCCATTATCTTACTCAGTAAACGAATTTTCTCATACCCAAAACTAGAGATTAGGTCAAGCAGCTTTTACACCAACTTGTTAGGCTTTTTTTAGGAAACCATAAAGTTTTTTTAATTCTCTTTTTCTGTTCATTTTCACATTTATGAAATGATGGGAATTAAAAAGGATGAAGGCCTTTGGACCTAATATCTGGTAAAATTAGGTTTTTTAAAAGCAAGATCTGAATAGATTTTTTAAAAATAGATATAACTAGTGTGTTAGGTCACGTTTTCTGCAAGAAGAACCTGGGAGAATGATTCTTGTGCATTTACATTTTTAAAGGAGGTATCTCAGGAGACAGGTGTGACGGCAGGACAGGGGAGGGGAGTGGAGCGTTAAGCTGCTTGTGATGGTCCAGCTGGAGGTGTATTTCCACCTGCATTGTGAGGCTAAGGAGCCTCGGTGAACCAGAAAGCACACAGGAGTCTATCACTAAAATAATTTTAACCATGCACAAAATCATGTTGACCCAAGATTAGGGAGAATCATACCAAAATACAATCAGTGGCTATCTCTGGAAGGTGGAGGGGTGGTCAGTTTCTCTGATTTTCCATAAGTTTCCTACATTTTCAGAGTTGACATCACGTCCTAGACAAGAACACAGACCCAGGCTGTGTTCAAAACCTCATTCAGCAATTCAACTAAAGTCTGACAGTGCCATGCTTTCTGTTCCTTAGAAAAGGGGTTGCTGGCAACCTAGCACCCACTGACCAAATGTAGCCTACCACCTGTCTTTGTAAATAAAGTTTTATTGGAACACAGTCATGTCCCTTCACGTGGTATCATCTGTGGCTGCTATTGCGCAATAGCAGAGTGGAGTAGTCTGGGTAGAGACCATGTGGCCACCTGTTATATCTTCACCTGTAAAGCAGGCTCCCAATTCTCATCTCATAGGACTTCTGAAAGGTCTGACCCGTAGGTAAAGAGCTCACGCCACTCTCACCATGTAGGGTCATGCCCACAGCTGACTATTTTCCATCAGAAGCATGAGTCCTGCGTCCTTTTATTATAAAGGAATACAATGAGATCTAGCAATTAGAGTGAATTCCTGAAGTCCTCGTAACTTCTCAATGCATGCAGAACCAGACATATGTATGAGATTTTCATTATAGCACCATTTCAATCCACTCACTGCTCCTGAGAAATAAGTGATTATCTGCTTGCAAATATATCCTGGATTTCCAGAGTGGAGCAAAAGAGCACAAAAGTTTGCATATAAAGGTTCATTAGGCTGTAGTATTATTATATCTTCCACACAGGACTAGTTTGCTCAAGCATTATTTTTCTCATCTCATCTGTGGACAACGCAGTTAAAATAAATCCTACCTGGGGACTATGCTAATTTAATGTTTGAATGAATGTGTTCTCCACATTGGAAACCGATATAATTTCCTGCATAGCCTATTTGTGTAAAAGAAATTTTTTACTAGATGTAAAAAAAGTAAACCATACCAGAATTCATTACTTGCAAGATGAGTAATATTGTGCTTTTGGATTTTATTACATAATGCTATGCAGCACAACAGAGTCAATCTATAACAGAAATTTTGTTCCACCTGTTTTTGCTATACTCACTGTAGATAGTCCTATAGATACAGGCTACAGAAAAAAATCAAAATTGCTGAATAAAATATACTTTCTGTGTCTTCATTTTTTGGAGGGAATCCTTAAAAGTGAAGTGCAGGTAGTTTTATAAACATAGGAATACTACCTCTCAGTTCTGTTTCCATTTTTCTTTCAAACGGCTGTTATCTTCTCAAATAACTGAGCATGAATTACTAAGCCCAGGAAAGGTAAATTATAATGGCCATGGCATCACCAGAAGAAGGACAAAGCAGAATTATGACCCATTCTGAAACGAATGGCAGGTGATAATTTAGAGATAGGCTATCTGTTTACAAATAGTCAGTGAGTGTCTCCCATACTCAAGGCACCCTGCTAAGAAATGTGTAAATAAAACACAGTCTCCATATTAATGGAGCTGAACACGTTGAACACGTTTGTGGAAGAAATAGGCAGATAGCTATAGTACAAGAGAACAATCAGTATAGTCAATGCATTCAATAGAAATGACCCGATATTTCTTATTCACCAGGTGTTTTTCCAGAGAGACCGACAGAGCACCCCTTCCCTCTCTGCTGCCTGGTATTGAAATTCATCTGTCTTAGGAGTCCAAAAAGTAGGGGGAAAAAACCCAAAATATAACTAAAGAATTTTTCTCCTTGGTGATGAGGAGAGAATTGGGGATGGTGATATTTTGGGGGGGGGTGCTGCTTTCTTCTCCAAATTTCAAAGTAAGAAGTGAGGAGAAAACTAAAGCCCACACACCCCATTGTTGAGCTGGGTGAATGAGCATGGTCAACCATTATGCAGACATTTGGAATATCCTGGAATATTCTATTCCATGTCTCTGGTTATCACTGGGGCAGTGATGGAGTGCCACAGCCAAGCTGATGTGATAAGGATATATACTTGACACAATGATAGGCAGGAGAGATGCCCACCACCCGATCATCCTGTTTTAGGGATGGTGCTCCTGACTCAACTTAGGCAGTAAACAGCCTTCACATTTGCTATTTCATCTCTGTAATCTGCTGGGTTTGAGACGACTGAATTCAGCTACATCTTTGTCATTTAGGAAGAATGGTGGAGGAGAAAGTCATACTGCTCGGATGGTTGTCCTCCAATAAGTATCTGAGATTGTCGTTAAAATAGTTGAAAATGTTCAAGGTGCGCAAACAACCCAGTGTCTAACTGGGCTGACCTAAATCATTCTGATTTAGTGAAGCTTGAATACCCACATGTTCCAGCCATAGTTTCTAAGGCTCTGAACCTGAATTGGAAGAAAGACCCTTGCCTAGATGTGAAATCATCATTCCCAAGACGTTGTGACTGACTGAACCTTATCCTCTAAAGATTAGTAGCTTCCTTTTTCTTCATTCTTGCAGTCTGGTTATCTCAAGTTGAAACAGAAAAATCTTAACCATAAAATGAAAAGGATCTTCTTTTTCATGAGCTTAATGGTCCAATAGGGGAAGACAAACAAACCAACACACTTTTTAAAGAAGTTTGAAGGAAGGTATTCTATATCATGACTACAGGGATTTAGGAGAGTGTGTTGGACTGAGAAGACATTTAATCAGGTCTCCAAGAAGAGGTAGGAGCTTAGTAGGTAGATTAGGGAAAACAAAGTTCCCAGGAGAACATCACGTCGAAAGTCAAAGATCACTGAGCCTTAAGATGTATACTTTGTTTGAAACGGAAAATATGTGAGAGAAAATAAAGGATTCTATAACTAGATGACAGCTCCGCCAAGGAGTTCAGAAGAAGCCATTCTGGTTAATCAATCTGATTTTCAATGAAGTCAAGGAAAATCAACCCCCAAACATGGAAAATTCTTAATTCTTACAAATGGCCTCTAACTCAAACATTATAAGACTATTGAATATTTGGAGATCCCCCTTAACTATATTTAGTAAGTGAAAAAAATATCAGCCATGGTTCTACACATTTTAGTGGCATGGACACTTGTGATACAATTGATGGATAGTTTGCTTTTCTTTCAAGGGAAAACAATATACAAGAAAACCTCCATAGCTGACCACCTCCTTAAGTTGACCTAATTTTCATAGACTGGACACGCACCATGTGTACTTATCAGCACGGTAGGCCTAGTTCCTTGTGTTGATCACCTCTGTATGTTGACCAATTTGTCACAATCCCTTGAACAGTCAACTTACAGAGGTTTTATTATATATGTATAGGTCAGGAACCAAGCAGGAGCAGTGTATATCAAAGAAGGAATTGAATTGAGGGGATTTATAACACAAGTACTGTCAGTGTGGATGGAGGTGAGGAAAGTCAGAGGCTAGTTCTGGTGTAAAGGTGCTGCCAGCCCTAGACTGGGCTGTAGTAGGGAGAAGGTGATGTTAGTAATCTCAGCGGAGGCTGAAGTCACGGAAGAAACAAGATTTTAAGCCATGGAGGAGATGCACAGAGAGGGAGATGAGAAAGACTTGGCTTTCCCCTTTTTCCCATTAGCCAGTCTCTTGCAAAGCCCAATGACGTGGATCTTGGAATATGGTGTCTGCAGGGTTAAGGCAGAACAGAACAGTGGAAGGTGGAGGTAGGGATCTCCTCCCCAAGGTAGGCAAAGATTCTACGTGATAAAGTAATGTAGTGGTGCGGTCAAAGAGTCAGAGTTTGGACAAAGTGAGAAAAAAGGATTGCAGGATTGTAGATTGCAGAGGGCTTTGCCTTCTTCATGAAGCTAATTTAGAAATCGTTCATATATGGTAAGGAAATTGAAATCATCTATATGTATGCATACTTCATTTTTATTCTCCTTCTCCCACCTAAGAACTAGAAAAGCAAATATCTTGCACAGATATCTTACGGATACTTTCAGTCAGAGATAAATTTGCCATATACAATATTTACTATTTGCATTTCCAACTCGTGTCTTTAGCCTTAGGTCATTGTCAAGTGTTGCTCATCCTAACAGAGGGGAAAAAAATAACAAAGATGAAGCAGACAAATGGGCATTCTGGTTGGTTTTATCTGACAATGAATTGAGTCTTCTCTGTCAATATGTCTATTACTTAGATTCTAGACTGGGTCTCCATCATAGTATTTTAGCCTGTTACATTTTTCTAGCTGGGAGAGATCTATTTTAAGTAATAATGCTAATATTGTGGAGTGGCTTCCTGTCTGAACAACTCAGAATGTTTCAATGCTATTTCCATCAGGTAGAAAGCTTCTTGAGAAGAAAATCTTGTCTGCATTCTGGAACAGGGATCTACAAATTTTTTTTTGTGGAAAGGGCCAGGTTGTAAATACTTTTTGGCTTTGTGGGATGTGTATTCTCTATTTCAACTATGCCTTTCTGCTATTATAGTGTGAACACAGCCACAGATGATCCATCAACAAATGGGCCTGGCTAAAGAATGGGGGGGGGGCACAGTTTTAATGAATATAACTAACTGCTCTAGGTTCCAGATTCTATTACTCATATACACAGGTATATCTGTCTGCAAATATCCATGATCAAATCTTATACTAATAGGAGTGGCGCCTGTGGCTCAGTGGGTAGGGCACCGGCCCCATATACCAAGGGTGACAGGTTCAAACCCAGCACCTGCCAAACTGCAACAAAAAAATAGCCAGGCATTGAAGCAGGCACCTGTAGTCCCAGCTACGCTGGAGGCTGAGGCAAGAGAATCACCTAAGCCCAGGAGTTGGAGGTTGCTGTGAGCTACATGACGCCACGGCACTCCACCAAGGGTGATAAAGTGAGACTCTATCTCTACAAAAAAAAAAAAAAACTTATACTAATAAAAGTTTTTTTGTTTTTTTTTTTAAATAAAGGATGATTATGTGGTCATGTTTCCTTTTGGTAAAATTGATAGTGTGAAAAGAAGATATTTTCCCTGGCAGCCTTAAGGTTAAAATACAACTGGGGCATTCTTTAATTGATTTTTGTTTGGTTATAATGTTTATTCTTTATTTTTTATTTTAAACACATACATTTTATAATGCTTCTAGATTATAATAATAATAATGGGCATTACTATGACTATTTTAAAAACTGAAAAATTAAGACTCAAGAGAGACGGAGTAACTAATGTAAAGAACTGTTGTTATTAAGGGGGAATTGGAATTCGGGCTCAGATCCATGGACAAAAAAGTTTCTGCACCTGTTATGAAAATTCTAATGAGGTTTAGTTTGTTTGAAAAGTGCGTTATGTGCTTGGGAAGGAAAAAAAAAGTGTAAAATTCCCTCACTTAATTTAAAAGAATAATGAAAGAGCAGAGGGAAGCAGACGTCATCGTGTTTACAAGTGCAGCGTTTACTCAGACTTTTTGCTTTGCGTTCATCCCTTCTGTGAGATCAGGCTTTCTATCTTGGGAGCTGTTCTTAACATGGATGGCAGGGCCCCAAGTGCCAGGATGGATATGTAGTGAATTTATCATCATACAGCTCCTACTTTGGCAAGCATTAAGGAGATGTCTGAGCTGTGGCAGTGCGGATTTGATACCCCCTGAACACCGGCTCATATCCACCATCTCTGTAGAATTATTTGTTCAGAAATGCTGGTGGGGTAGGCCATACTTCAAGATCCAATTCCCCAATCAATGAGCTGAAATTAACTGCCTCTCCCCAGTTGCAGAAAAAAGCAAAAACAAAAACAAAAAACCCACCATGAGCTTCCCTGGCCATTTCTACAATAGTAAAATGAATTAATTTATTTTACGCACACTTTGGAGAGCCTGACAGCTTCTGTAAGAGCCCAGGAACTCCCTGGCACAGGAATCAGATTCACTCTCCTCCCAAACAGTGGATGGGCAGGGGTGTTATCTAGGGAAGGGATTAAAACCAGAATAGTTTCAAGCATTGTAAGAATCACTGAGAACTTTGCAGTCTGAGTATGGAAGAAGAGAAATGATTTATTTTTGGCTTAACACGATTTAAGACATCTCTTAAGAGAAACTGTCGAGAGATATGGTCAGTGCTCTAATCTGCTCTTCCCTGAGAACCTGGTTCTTCCAGGGGAGGAGATGGCAGATTGGCATTTCATTTTATGCAATATAAAAATTGATGAGGCACAATTTTCTGGGTTGACATTTAATCAATTCTTAAAATCAATGGGTGCAAAAACATAATTATTAAACTCTTCCCACGTACAAAGCATTGTGCAAAACACAAGGGTGGGCTCAATTTATTCCTTATCTAAGGAGGAGGAATGGAAACACCATCCTTCCTTTGCAAATATTAATTGATTTATATCCATAACAGTTTTACAAGTTTGGTATAGGGATCCACTGTTGTGCAAAACTGTTCCCTCATGATGCCGTGGGAATAGCAAAAACCACGCTGTGGAATCAAAATCTTCAAATCCACATGTGAAAACTTTTGATTTCAGATAACAGAGGAGGAGGCTATTCGATAAAAAATGCCTCATCTGGACACATATGGAGCTGAAAATGAATGAAAAAAATTCTAGTGTGAATACATTGAAACACTTCAAAGTGGAAACTAGTTTCAGAAATCCAAAGGGCTTTCGGGGGGGGGGAAAGAAAGAAAAAAAAGCATTTGTCTTTGGACAACATTTGCTCCTTCAGTGATCACTCCATTCTCACTAAGACCTCTGGCCAAAAGATCAAAAGCTAATTTTGAGATTGAGACTTTGGTATTCTTTACGAAAATATAAAGGGACTGAAAACTGCTTTCACCATTTTGACTATTCAGTTCTCAAGCAAAGGTGACCTCCAACAGGCATGAAAAAAATACCACTCCTGGAGTTACACTGGAAAATCAAATAACACAGAAAAATGAATAAGACAGAAACAGCCAGAAGAAAAGAGAAGATTTAACAAGGATTGTTGAGCCTATGCTGGCCAATCTTTCTACATTTTTACTGGGAGGAAATCATAAAGAAAAAAAAAAGGGACTTAAAATATGGCATGCTGCAGGCTGTGACATTAAAATGAGCTTTAGAAAAGAACGCAGTTTCTTTCAAAATAATTCAACCTACACTATCTTTAGGGCAGAAGACATTTTAGTGTGAGACTTAGATGGAAGCTCACTGACCTCTCAGAGTGTAACATTGGTTGTGAGAATAAAGCCAGGATGATAAGTATGAGGAAGAAATAAATCATATCACACAAGTTTTTTACAAGTTCGAATTTGCAGGGATTTGGGAATTTTTAACACGTATTTAGATGCAAGTGTGGACAAAATGCCACGTGAAACTCTTCCATGTTTCCCTGTAAAATGCTACAGAAACTACCCTTGCAATTATTAAAATTTAGCATATTTGCTTGAGTGACAAAGCTGCAATATATATTACAGACAAAAAGGGCTATTTGCTGCAAAATAGTAATGTCTGTATTCCTGTGAGAAGTGTGGATGAAGCCTCCAGATTTTGCTTGTCTGACATTTGAGGTTTTTTTTGTAGCATATGCCAAAGAAGATTTAAATTTATTGCCCATCTGACTTTTGACAAGCGTATGGACACATTACCAATTACTGTATCACTGTTTCTCTGATCGCAGAGTCCCAACTTTCCACGTTTGATTGATAAAAACCAAACATGTCCCTTTTTTTCTTTTTCCCCTGGACTCTTTTCAACATAACATACAAGCTCCCCATGAAGTGTACAGATTCTAAGAATAGTTAAATAAGGGGACAAAGAGGTCAGACCATGCTCTGGCCCATGTTTTCAGCCACGTCCTGGGCCAAACATCTTACATATGTTTTATTCATTAACAAATCCTTACAGCACATTAACAAATCCTTACAGCAACCTACAGAAGTGCTTTGCCTGGAGTTCAGGTTGATCTGTAAGGAGAGTTCCATTTTTCCCTCCTATTCTGAGCCTTGGAAACCCTTTGTAGAGGGGTTAGCCAAGGGGCATTCAGGTGTTACCAGAAATCACAGCAATTCTGGGATAGTAAGAGCATCAGCTAGAGACCTTAGGACTTCTTCTACGGAGCTGCGAGTTGAGCCTGTGGTCATGCCACCACCATCTCTTTCAGATGTTGATTAGAAAATTATTCCAGAGTCTGATTTATTTATTTGTTTGTTTATTTATTTACTGAGACAGGGTCTCACTCTGTGCCCCAGGTGGAGTGCCGTGGCATCCTCACAGATCACAGCAACCTCAAACTCCTGGGCTCAAGCAATCTTCTTGCCTCAGCTTCCTGAGTAGCTGGGACTACAGGTGACCACCACAACACCTGGCTAATCTTTCTATTGTTAGTAGAGATGGGGTCTTGCTCTTGCTCAAGCTGGTCGTGAACTCCTGAGCTCAAGGGACCCTCTCACCTTGGCCTCTCAGAGTGCTGGGATTACAGGTGTGAGCCACCGTGCCTGGCCTAGTTTTTAAAATAAACTAGGTAAATGTGTTATTTAATAAGATTATTTTGGTATTTCTACCTTTTTTTATTTTTATTTTTGGAGGACATAATAATTTCAAAAGATTTGCTCTATTGGAGTCTAAATTCCCCATCTCCTTTCTTGTTTTGCCAAATGTTGGACGAATATATACAGGTGTGGGATGTACACACATGTATTCCTTACAATATCAAAGAGAGCCACATGAAATACAGGCAGAAACTGACATTGGTTGACTTCTGATGGGATTTTCTCTGAATCGTGTAAGTAATTCTCTTCCCCAAGAGTCACGTTAGGTGACTCTTAACATGAATCTAAGTATAAGACAAACATTAGACTAAATATTAATCCACTATTCTGTGAAACAACCAGCGTGGATTCATCAAAGTGTTAATTCTATGAAACAAATGAACCAAAAAGGTAGGAGGCCAATTCTATATTAAAAGAGGATTACAAAAAAAAATAAATAAATAAAAAAGCTATGTGTGACAAACCAAGCATTTGGTATTCATTAACCACTGCCTGGTTTTAAATGTATATATATACACACACACTGTATACACATTCATGTATGTACACGCATATAGACGGTGGCCATAAAGCTTGTGTGCAACTTAACATAGTGTGCGAGTCTCAAAGGCACATGAACTTTATAGCCACCCTGTACAACCATGTGTACACGTACATAATATGAGATTTTGTGACAAGTGACATTTTTTTTTTAATGTCCAGGTATTAACAACCGCATCACAAATTTGAATTTGTTAGAGTCCCTCTAGTAGCAATGTCCTGTGCCCACAACTTGTGCCATATACCCCTATGTTGTACCCATTCAGTGGGAGCACCCCAACCCCCCTTCCCCTCCAAGCTTTGTGCCTCTTCTCCTTAACGTGAATTGAAATGAGATTTTCTCCTATGTGGGTGTGCACTAGATCATCTACTAGCTTCCTATTAATATTGAGTATATCAGATATTTGCTTTTCCATTCTCGTGATACTTTACTGAGAAGAATGGGTTTGACCTCCATTCCAAGCTAAAACAAAAGATGTGAAGTCCCCATCTTTTTTTGTATAGTTGAGACAACTGGAATTTTTAGTATGAAATAGTACCATGGCTATACACATGTTGCTGCATGAATTTTAAATATCTTGGAGTGATAACTGTATTATGTTTATGTAGGGGAACATCTTTAGTCTTAGAAGATGTGCACCAAACTACCAGTAAATTATCACTACTTTCAAGTATTCGGAAGACTGTGAATGTATGAATATCTATGTGCGTGCGTTCAAGTTCCATATTTTATATTTATCTATGTATGCACAGTGTATATGTAGACATGTCATAGATATGACGGTACATAAGCACGGATAGTAAGAGAGAGGAAACAAAGGCAGGAAAGTGGTAAAATATGAAGAATGAATGAATCTTAATGAAGGGAGGACAGGGGTTCATTGATTTATTCATTCAACATTCCTGTAGATTTGGCGTTTTTTAACCTAAAGATGTGAGGAAGGGATTGAATGCTGATGTGACTCCCAAGGGAAAATGCATAACTCAGACGGCGTAAAGACGTCCTATAGCAGATTTTCCCTGTTGTTCTGCTGTAATGACCCTGATTTCCGTTAAGCCACAGTGCCTATGTATTTTAATATAATTGAAAATTTGTTTTCGGAGATAGACACTCATAATTTTTCAATCTTCAGTAATGCTGTGTTGCTTTTTTTTTTTTGCCTCTGACGGTGGCTTCTCATTGGGAAGTAGACAAGTGGACTTAAAACCAACTCTGTGAACGTGGTGAGTTGGTAGCGTGCGACAGGAGAGAGTGTAGAGTGTGGAAATCAAACAAAGCCGGTGAGCTCTGCTATAACTCAGACTCCTGGTCAGGGGACATGGAGCCAGCAACTGAATCCTTCTGCCGCAGTCTCCTTACGTGCTTGGATGGGCGGACGTACTGCCTGTAAAAAAGTAATAAATTAGTAAGGTTCAGCATGGATATCGGGACTTATAAATACAAAGCACTGAGGAGACTTAACGAACATTAGCAAACCGGGAAGTGCTATCTTTGTACAAATTCAGACACTTTCAAAGCAAAAAGGTTGATTGCCTTGGGTATGTCATATGTTATCTCTTCATTTTTCTTTTTTTTTTTTTTTTTGGCCGGGGCTGGGTTTGAACCCGCCACCTCCGGCATATGGGACCGGCGCCCTACTCCTTGAGCCACAGGCGCCGCCCATCTCTTCATTTTTCTATTTTTTATTTTTTAACTTCACTTTTTTCTAATTGACAAATAATAATTGCATGGGTAAATAGCATGTCAATCATTTATAACATTCATTATTTCTTTGTGTTGGGAACATTCAATACCCTCCTTCTAGCTGTTTGAAACTGTTAATACATAATATATTATTGCTAACGACTGTCCTCTTACAATGGAATAGAACAGTAAAACCTATATCTCAAAAAAAAAAAAAAACAACTTTCAAAAACATTGGAGGAACAGCGCCCACCCTAACAAATAAAACTAGGATGCACAAATTGGGTCCATTATTTTAAGAATGTTAAGGAATACATCGTGCGTTTATGTAGAATTACAGGTGTGTGAATATATGAACAAGTACACAGAACTTAATGTACTGAGTGATTTCTTAGACGTTGCTACCAAGTGGGAAGTTCATAAAGTGAAGCAGAATGAGATGAACTAAAAGCAAATGATGATTCATTGTACGTAGGATAAAAGCGAAATTTTGGGTAGACAGATTTGGGCAGATGATGGATCTTTCGACAGAAAACTCAGACGTGGAAACTATTTGGGGCATTGTCAGGAGAAGCAATTAAGAACTCTGCAGAAAAATTGCCCTTGTGGTGGTAATACAATTTTCATATTCCTTAAGGAATTCCTTTTCTATTTTTTTTCCCCCTACAACCATCATTCACATCTCTATTTGTGAGTCACGGGAATCTTATCTTTTATGATTTGTGAACATAGAAAAGAAGGAAGAGCTATGGCTACATCCTTTCTTAGTTCTAGTTCTGTTTGTTTCAAAATCATCCTCCCCCTTCTGGCCACGCTCTTCCATGCCTATGAAATCGTAGTAGTATATTTTAGTAACTTTCCTCACGTATTTTGTCTCCCTTTTATCCAAACTCTGACTCCCGTATGGGACATATTCCATGTCCTACCCCTTGGAGTCTGATTCTGTTTGAACCACCCAAGTGCAGAGAACTCACTTGCACCCCTGGCTGGGATGTTACCTTTATCTATGAGAACACGGACACCAGTGTGAAAATAGATCACTGGGAATTGGACCTGGAGCTCCCTGCAGCGTGCAAGCCTTCCACCCTTCAAGTTCCTCTGCATTTGCTTGGGAACTTCTGGGAACCGCAGGCTTGGCTGATTTACATCAGCATGCAGAGACTTCTCCAGAACTAAAATAGTGTGGAAGGTGGAAGCAACCCAGATACCCAATAAACAAAGAGAATGTGGTCGATACAGGCAAGGGCGTGTTATTTGGTTAGGAAAAGGAATAAAACACTAATGTAAGTCCCAGTGCAAATCGACTCTGAAGACATTATGCTAAGTGAAAGTTCACTGTGAAAAAATTATAAATATTGTGTGATTCATTCACGTCACATGTCTAAAATAGGCAAATCCACAGAGATAGAGAAAGCACATTAGTTGTTACCCAGGATTAGGGGCAGATGGAGAAGCTCAGGGCGTGATGACTACGGTAAAAACACAGTTTCTTTTAGGGGGGTGACAGAAATGTTCTAAAATTGATCCTAATGATGGTCACACCAGTCTGGGGAGATACTCAAAACCAAGAGATTGTACATTTTCAGGGCGTGAAATGCATGGTTAGTGAATTTTATTTCATTAAGGTTATTTAACTCCCCACCCCTGACTCCTGACAAAATATTGAAAGCAGGATTTGAAACACTATAGAAAGCTCTCTGGACAAAGGAATTGGGTGATGTTCCTTAGTCCTTGATGTGTTTTTCAGCTAAAGATCTTCTGTGCTGACACCTCAAGGCACACAATTGCAGCATTAATAAAAGATGTTTATGACGTGCCCTAAGTGGCATTGGTCTGTAGGAACTGGGAAGATCTCTGCTCTAACTACTGTCCCAAGCAGAGCTGAACATTCCAGTTATTGTTTGGAATGCTCTACACAAGAATCGGGAGCATACTGTGTGCAGCATTTCTCAACCTGTGGGTGGTGACCCCTTTGTGACAATGAAAATACAACACAGCATTAGGAAGGTTGAGAATCACTGGTTTAGGAAAAGATACCTACCTCTAGGGGCCAGGTTTCTTTACATCAGTGGTTCTTAACCTTCTTCATGCCACGACTTGTTCATACAGTTCCTCATGCTATGGAACTGTAAAATCATTTTCATTGCTATGTCATAACTGTAATTTTGCTACCGTGTTTTCCGATGGTCTTAGGCGACCCCTGTGAAAGGGTCATTTGACTCCCCCCAAAGGGGTCGGGACCCACAGGTTGAGAACCTCTGCTCTAGATTGTTCATGGGCTGTAAAAATGAATCCATTTGTGTATGCCCGATACGTAAAATAGCAAAGAGAGCATTTTATCAAGATGTTTTTTAGCTTCCATTTATAACTGTTCCTAAGTAAAACCCATCAATGAAAGAGTATAGGTTCTTTTTTTTTTTTTTTTATTGTTGGGGATTCATTGAGGGTACAATAAGCCAGGTTACACTGATTGCAATTGTTAGGTAAAGTCCCTCTTGCAATCATGTCTTGCCCCCATAAAGTGTGACACACACCAAGGCCCCACCCCCCTCCCTCCTTCCCTCTTTCTGCTTTTCCTCCCCATAACCTTAATTGTCCTTAATTGTCCTCATATCAGAATTGAGTACATAGGATTCATGCTTCTCCACTCTTGTGATGCTTTACTAAGAATAATGTCTTCCACTTCCATCCAGGTTAATACGAAGGATGTAAAGTCTCCATTTTTTTAATGGCTGAATAGTATTCCATGGTGTACATATACCACAGCTTGTTAATCCATTCCTGGGTTGGTGGGCATTTGGGCTGTTTCCACATTTTGGCAATTGTAAATTGAGCTGCAATAAACAGTCTAGTACAAGTGTCCTTATGATAAAAGGAATTTTTTCCTTCTGGGTAGATGCCCAGTAATGGGATTGCAGGATCAAATGGGAGGTCTAGCTTGAGTGCTTTGAGGTTTCTCCATACTTCCTTCCAGAAAGGTTGTACTAGTTTGCAGTCCCACCAGCAGTGTAAAAGTGTTCCCTTCTCTCCACATCCACGCCAGCATCTGCAGTTTTGAGATTTTGTGATGTGGGCCATTCTCGCTGGGGTTAGATGATATCTCAGGGTTGTTTTGATTTGCATTTCTCTAATATATAGAGATGATGAACATTTTTTCATGTGTTAGCCATTCGTCTGTCGTCTTTAGAGAAAGTTCTATTCATGTCTCTTGCCCATTTATATATATGGGATTTTTAAATGTGGATTAATTTGAGTTCTCTATAGATCCTAGTAATCAAGCTTTTGTCTGACTGAAAATATGCAAATATCCTTTCCATTGTGTAGGTTGTCTCTTTGCTTTGGTTATTGTCTCCTTAGCTGTACAGAAGCTTTTCAGTTTAATGAAGTTGCATTTGTTTATTTTTGTTGTTGTTGCAATTGCCATGGCAGTCTTCTTCATGAAGTCTTTCCCCAGGCCAATATCTTCCAGTGTTTTTCCTATGCTTTCTTGGAGGATTTTTATTGTTTCATGCCTTCACTTTAAGTCCTTTATCCATCTTGCCATCTTATGAAAGCCTGGCTCATACTTCAACTTCTGTTTTCACAAATGTGATGCGAATCCTTTCAGGACATGTGAAATTCCTCCCCCAAACAAGAGTTCTCAGGAATAGGTTGAAAGATCACTGTCCTACCTGACTGGCTGGCTATCCAACTTCGAGTAACTCAAGTTTTCTTGTCTTAAAGACAAGAATGTTATTTGGTGGGAAAAATGTCTCCGAATCTCAACCTGGAGAATGTAGCATCTTATACAGATGATTGCTCTCCCGAGCCTGGTGGATAAATAAAGATATGGACCACAACAGTGAAATAAATGGAATGGGCTTTTCTAAAAGCCAGTGATATGGGGCCTGAGATCTTATTTAAGTTAAAATTGTACAAGGCGTGTATTTTTCAGCATGTATTTAATTTAACAGAGGGAGAAGGAGAGAGAGACATGTTTAACTCTTAACTACAAAATTTTTATTTTACCTCTAAGAAATGTAATCTTTAACCACCAAGCACATGACAATAGAAAATGTTGGTAAAACATGCTTTTTTTTGTATATAATTAATTGTACTTTTGTTCACTTTAGCTGTAGAATTTTGCTATAGGAAATTGGATTTGCTCCCTTGGAATGTGAATGAATGCGCCAATCGTGCTTAACTTCACCATCCACCAACCACTCCATCAATCCTGTTTCTCTCTCTCTCCTCGAGCACACACACACGTGCGTGTACAGACACTCACATGCACATCCCACAGTTACAAACCACACTATATTTTCCTTGTTGCTCAGAATGTTTCAAAATCTCCGAAGGTTACCCTGTCTGTGCAGCTTGATCTCTTGAATATCAAATACATCACCCAATCTCTCTCGCCCTTTCTGAGTAGCCCTTTCTCAGTCCCTTCTTTGTGCACATAGGGTGTCCAAATTCAGTCCCAAATTCACTCAGCATTTCTGGGGCAGTGGAAGCCTTGAGGTCCGGGGGCCCCAGTCCTCTGCTCTCACTAAGAATGGCCACGTCACTTCCAATCCTCTTTGTAAGAAGGGCGAGTTGACTTCCTGACCATCTATTCTTTCACTGTGAGTTTTTCAACAACTGAGTTTTCTTCCACTTTCTGTGTCCACCAGTTGCCTCTTGGTAGTTCCTTAGGTAATAGTCTCCAGAAAGATCTTGTTTTTGATGCTTCCTGATGTGGTAGGTACACCCTCTATTTCACGACCACATCAAATGATTATTTCAGACTTGTTTGACGCAATGCCGTGTTAGTTGAAAGGCATTCCTCAGCGTCCTCCTCTTCATCCTCTGGGGACCTTCCCAATCCTGCGCCTACTATATCCTGAGCCCTGCAGTCCCCACAGGCCTGCTCACAGCTCGCGTATCCTGCACTTTTCATCATAATCTCAGGCTCTTTTCCCCATCAGTGATACTGTTTTCATTTCTCTTTGTGAGTAAAAATCCTACCGAAAGTTGAGGCTTCACTTCTATTTGTTTCAGGAAATTTTTTTTTCCCGTAATCTGTCTACGGACAACACCAACCAGTCTTTTAGGGGCACCACACCCATTAGATACTTTCTTTTTAGTTATTTATTTTATTTTATTAAATTATAGCTGTGTACATCAATGCAATCATGGGGCACCATACACTAGTTTCATAGACGGTTTGATACATTTTCACCACACTGGTTAACATAGCCTTCCTGGCATTTTCTTAGTTACTGTGCTAAGACATTTACATTCCACATTTACTAAGTTTCACATGTACCCTTGTAAAATGTACCGCAGGTGTAATCCCACCAATCTCCCTCCCTTTGCCCCCCTCTCCCCTCCCTCTCCCCTTCCCCCTATTCTTAGGTTATAACTGGGTTATAGCTTTCATGTGAAAGCCATAAATTAGTTTCATAGTAGGGCTGAGTACATTGGATACTTTTTCTTCCATTCTTGAGATACTTTCATTAGATACTTTCTATATGTTTTTTTTTTTTTTTTTACTTTCTATATGTTTTTTGAAGTTAGTTGTCTTGCTGGGTGCAATGGCTCATGCCTATAACCCTAGAAGTCAGGGAGGCAGAGGCAGGTGGATCCCTGAACTCAGGCATTCCAGACCAGCCAGAGTAAGATTGAGACCCCTATCTACTAAAAACATAAAAACTAGCCGGGTGTGGTGACAGGCACCTGTAGTCCCAGCTACTTGGGAGGCTGAGGCAGGAGGATCCACTGAGCCCAAGACTTTGAGGTTGCTGTGAGCTGTGACACCACAGCACTCTAACCAGAGTGAGACTCTGTCCCTCCCCCCCAAAAAAATTTAGTTGCCTTTATTGCTTTTGTCTGCTTTTTAAAAAATTGTGGTGTGTACACTTAGTGTGAGATCTGCCCTCAACCAATTTTTAAGGGAACAATACCGTATTTTTGACCAGGGTACAGTGTGGAGCAACACTTCTCTAGAACTTATTCATCTTATTTAAATAAAACTTCATCCCACATACCTGTTCAGTTCTCTGTCCTATAACTTATCTCTCTGTTTTTTGGGGTTTTCTTAGGTGAATTTGCATTGACCTTGATTTACTTATGTGGTTTGCATCCTATTTCTTGCTATGTGCTCAATCCAGTTCCGCCCATGTGATATTGGGAAACACAGTCATCTCAGAGAAGAATGAGCGATCATGCTGACACCACTTTGGTGGAAGATGGGAGATCCATGTCTGCTACGACATTCAATGTGGTTTAATTCCACCGACAGTCCTCGTGTTACAACAGGAGGTCATGTAGCAAAATACCCGGAACTTTGCGGCATTCTTTTTCAGTGTTGAGCTAATATTTGAAACCACTTTTACTTTTATGTATCCGGGGATCCATAGGACATGGGATATTCTTTTATCTATGTTGATGTAACAAATCGGTACAGATTTAGCATGTTTGCACGACACCTATCTATTAGCTCACACTACAAACAGGGCGGCCTTCTTCTCCACATCCAGGTGGTTTGGGAGAAAGTGGTGGGAGAAACAAGCTCTTGTTTCTTTACAATCTGTTCCCCGTCTCTTTGGGGTCATTCTGATTCCTTGGCTCATGGCTGTTATTATTTTGCTTCATTTTTTCTTTCTTTATTTCAGATGAAGACAAATGACTGGGTTATATTGTTTGCGTTTGTTTAGGTACAGTTCAAGTTGTGGCTGAGCCCTTCACCCAGGGGGTGAAGGCTTACAGTGTGCACATTAGGTGAGACCTCAGGAGTCTCTCAATATCCTCTCTTCTTTCCCAACTTGAATTTAACTGTGTTTTCCTCTCATGTGGGTGTGTAGTTGTCCATCTACAGGGGTCCTCAAACTACGGCCCGCGGGCCACATGAGGCGCTGTGATCGTATTTGTTCCTGTTTTGTTTTTTTACTTCAAAATAAGATATGTGCAGTGTGCATAGGAATTTGTTCATAGTTTTTTTTTTTTTTTATTTAAACTATAGTCCAGCCCTCCAGCTGCCTGAGGGACAGTGAACTGGCCCCCTGTTTATAAAGTTTGAGGCCCCCCGATCTACTGCTTTTATATTCGTATTGCACACGTTGGATACTTGCTTTCCTCTTCTTGTGATACTTGACTGAGAAGAAGGCTCTTCCCTTCCATCCATGGCTCTCTCTGAAGCCACGAATGATGGGTCCAGTCCTTTTCATGCCCTGAATCCCTCTGCCTCATCCTTCACCTCGTCTTTGCATGCATCTCTCTTAAAGCCCCTTCTCCTTTTAAGAGCGTATGTGATTACTTTGGATCCACCTGCATAATCCAGGGTACTCTGTTTGAAGGTCAGCATGTAAGTAACCTTAACTTTATCTACAAGCTGCCTGCACAGCAGTTCCTAGATTTGTGTTTGGGTACATAACCAGGGGCCGGGATTATTCCTGGGACATTGTTTGAAGTCCAATGTAAGACAGTGTAAGTCTACCCAGAAGCCGGAACCCAAACCAAGGGTAAGGGTCATGGTCAAGGTTTCACTCAGACCTCAGATCTTCTTTGTGGAAATGCAGGGTACAGCTTGGGACAGTGGCTGCACCTGCAGGGCCCTCTGCTCTGCTAGTCTCCGTCCATGAGAGCTCAAGCCGTGGGATGTGTTCTCATATCTCCTAGCATTTTTCTTTCTCTTCCTCAGTTGTTCTTCCTCCTGCAATGATCCTGGGGATCTTCAATTCATTCTTCAAGACAAAGCACATGTACCATTTTGCAGAAAACCTCTGCTGGTCCTCAGCCGGCTGCATGTGCTGCATCCTGTTCAAGGTTTCCCAGCTGCAGTGTGATTGCATCTTGTGCTTGGCTGTCCCCCGCTTCCAGATCCAGACTGTAACTCCTCCCTCTTCATTTCCCTTCAGTCTTTCAGTGGCTCCTGAGATATGGCCGGCACTAAATCAATATTTGCAGAATGAAGTGTTATGATGATAAATTAAACAGCCGGCTGGTGATGAATCGTGGGTGCTGAGCGTTTGCAGGTGGGAGGCGCGCGTGTGATTATTCTGCTGAAGCTTAACTGGTGTTTGTCACTAAGCGAGACTTGAACAGAGTTTCTTTCGGGCTAAATGATTTTCCCGGATAACAAAGGCACAAAAGTACAATTAAATTTAAATATTTATGGTGTGTTAACGTGCTTGGACTAAGCGGGCAGGAGAAGGATGCCCAAAAAGCCACAAGTCAAACCCAAGGGGAAATAAAAATCAACACTCAGCCGGAAGCGTTGCAGCTAATTGGCTGTAACAAATACTGTGACGTCCTCGGACAAAGTCATCAGGAGCAGAGGCTCGCCACTGGGGCCGTGGTCCTTTGAGAATTGGGGAGATTTATAACATGCTCTGCCATTAAGGCCATGTGGGTGAAGGAGGTTCTCTGGGTAGATCTCTTTACTTGCCTGGAGTGGAGAAACCAAGATATAAACTACTTACATACTCATACAAATGATAAAACACACGTAAAGTCTAGCAGGGGAGGGGAGAGGAAGGGAAGTGGGGAGGGCGTTTGGTGGGATCTCACATAACATGCACCATGCAAGGGTATATTTCAAAATAAGTAAGAATAAATTGTAAACGCCTTACCATAAAACATAAGTGAAGTGATGGCAATGTTAGTTTGATTTAAGTATTGCACATCGTATATCAAATCATCACGTTGTACCCCATAAATGTATGTGCATAATATGAACAAAGGAAACACCAATGATTTCAGCAGCAAAGGAGGCGAATCTCAGTCCTTGTCTCTAGTTCACCTACTAATCTGTTAGTTTAAGGTCTCTGTAAACATAGGGTACCACAAACGATTACCATGGAATGATAAGGATGGTAACTTAGCCAGCTGCTATAACAAGTGACCATAACCCTTAGGAGATTAAAGCAATATCTCCTAGTACCTATCAGTTCTATGGATAAGACCACCAGGCCTTAGCTATGGTTTATAATCAAACCACCACCAACCTCACATATCTTGGAATGCACAGAAATCACCCACTCAAGGCTCGGTGCTCCACGCTCAGTGGTTAGGGCACTGGGCACAGACACCAGGGCTGGTAGGTTCGAACCCAGCTGGTGCCAGCTAAACAACAATGACAACCTTAACAAAAAACAGCCGGGCGTTGTGACGGGTGCCTATAGTCCCAGCTACTTGGGAGGCTGAAGCAAGAGAATCACTTAAGCCCAAGAATTTGAGGTTGCTGCCAGCTGTGACGCCACTGCACTCTACCAAGGGTGACATAGTGAGACTCTGTATCAAAAAAAAAAAAGAAAGAAAAAAAAACCCACATGATAGTCTCTTTAGTTTTAAATAATCTAAACTTTGCAATATTATCCAGATTCGTGTTATCCAGTAAGAAAACCCTGAGATGTCCAAAAGAGTACCCACTAGCTGATGAGGCTATTTAAGCTAATGTTAGGATTAGTCAAAATTTAATAAAATTTAACATTCAGCTCCTAAGAAATATCAGCCACCTGTTAAGGGATCAATATTCCCATTTCTCCCACCTTCTCTCCTCCATGAGAGCAACCCACATCCAACTCTTTTTGGAAGGGCTCTAAACCTTTCCTTTGTTCTTCCTAAATAAAATCTCTCTTTGTTACCCAGGTGACAAGTGCAGGTTACTCTGACTTCATATCCACCCTGCCTGTGCTGCTCCAGTTTTATTTTCAGTTTGTACTCCCTTTTGCTTTCCATTACCATCATGACTCGGTTGAATTTTCTAGCTCGACCGAGGAATCAGGCCAGGCCCACTGGGTTTGGGGAACTGGGATCCCCCATCTTTACGGTTGCCGTGAAACTCAGGAAGGTATCCATATGCTTACATGTGGTGGATGACATTGAACCTTGGCCTTCCAAATTCATGAGACATCCCCGTCACCACAGAAAGTTAGGCTGGACAACAATGTTGTTATTATTTTTTAAATGGAAGAATACTACCCCGTTTCTCCGAAAATAAGACACCCTCCGAAAATAAGACCTACTTACAGGAAAGATAAGACGTCCCCTGAAAATAAGACCTAGCGCATCTTTGGGAGCACACCTTAAATAAGACACTGTCTTATTTTTGGGAAAACAGGGTATATGAATGGGAGGAAGCTTTTATTTATTTATTTTCTGGGCCAAGGCTGGGTTTGAACCCGCCACCTCCGGTATATGGGGCTGGCGCCCTACTCTTTGAGCCACAGGCACCGCCCCAACAATATTGTTATTTTTTCAGTGATGTGATTCCCTGAAGCTCATGTAACCTGACAAAGGGTATTGAATGCTGGATGCTAATTTCCTATGACAGCAGTATTTATGCTGATTAATTTATAGGGAGAATTATTAAATACAGGGCTAAAGAAATGAAAAGTACCATTTATATTGGAAATGTCCACCAGTAAGGAAGCATGGCTGTGGGACAATGAATGTGTCTGCTTTGCGCACTGGGTACAGGGTTCTGACGGGTTTCCAGAAAGGCAATGCTGGTTTCCACCCATCCGTGGTGATGGTCCAGACCACCTGTGAACTCTGAAACACTGGCTGCCACATCGTTGCTCTCAGAGCTGGTCTTTCCTTAGTATGAAGTTTAAGAGCTGGTGAACTATGAAAATTACCTCCTTCTATGGACACAGCTGTTATACACACACACACACACAAGAACACCCCACCTGTAATCCATAGTTCATTAGTTCGTTAGTACAGCCTTGGAATTTTATGTATTTGCTAGGTGGTAAGGAGGTGAGAACTTCCTAAAAGCCCTTTACGTCTATTTATTTATGAACACCACTACATGCTTAAATACTTTTCATTTGAACTTACATTACCAGTGGATGGCTTTGGGCAATTTTTAAAATTGGATGGATTTTTTTTGGCCGGGGCTGGGTTTGGACCCGCCACCTCCGGCATATGGGGCCGGTGCCCTACTCCTTTGAGCCACAGGCGCCACCCATTGGATGGATCTTTGAAACAAGTAGGGATTTCATGTATGTCCAGGTGACAATTTACAATGATACTATTTGGATAGAAATAAAACAGTAGATCTGTGAAGGGTGGCATGTTTGCATCCATCTAGGTAATGTTTGCAGCTCATGGCCTGATACGTATTTGTTTACTTGGATTTTGGTGAAGGCACTGTTGATTTTATAAAGCTGTACTGTCCAAATGTACGGGCATACGTCCAGTAGGTAATGATCTGTACCTATGTCTCAGGAGGTGTTAACGTTTCTCTGCATGTATGGAACAGGTGCATGAGGCCTGCTGTGGATCTAAATGGGAAGGCCTGTATTATCAGTATCTCTCTAAGTCTCCATGTGTCACACATGGACAGTGCTGAAACATCTTACCACCTGCAAATCCTCTCAAGCCCCAAATACATCCAACACCACAGGATCCCTGACTCCACATGCCGAAGCCTTTGATCCTTTGTTCTCAGACACATAGGGAAAGAAAGCATTAAAATTAAAATGTCAGGACCTCAAACCATGACACAAGTGTGCCCCCACTGTTTGGTGTGAGGTGAATCATTTATTCTTAAGCGTCTGATAAAGGCTTCAAATACAAATGCCTATCATGCTGGGTTGTTGGAAGCAGTAAAAATAATGAATATAAAACACCAAGGCTGTTTGCTCAGAACATAACCCGTAATACGGTTCAGGAAGTCTTTTCGTTAAAACATCAGACTGTAAATATTTTAGGCTTCGTGGGCCATCTGATTTTTGTGGTGACTAACTCTGCAGTTGTAATGTGAAAGCAGGAACAGATAATGTGTAAACAAATAGACACGGCTGTGTTCCAATAAAACTTTATTCATTAAAAAAACAGATGTTGGGCTGGATTGGCCCCTGAGCTAGGCTGCCAATACCTGACTTATAGCATCTAATATTGGTTGGCCAAAAAACATATGAGAGTTGGCCAGGGAATGTTATCACTTAGCAGTTACCTAGCATTTACTTAATTTCAACACTTCCTATTTAGAAAGTAACATTTGTCTACCTTAGCAATTATATAATTTCCAAATCTAGCTTATATGGTTTACTCAGAATGAAGGAAAAACCTGTTTCCGATTTATGTGTTTGCTATAGTCAATTGGAAGATGAGCCATAGTTGCCCTCAACTTCAAGAACAGAAAATAGTCTAGAAATAATGATCAAATCCACCCACCTTGGAGATGATTATTACCTTTCAGTCTTTGATGTGGGAACATTAAGGTATTGGGGAGAGCACTGTCATTAAACAATGAAGCTATTATCACATGTGTGCCCTAGAAAGCTTTTCAAAAATTGAGCGAGAAAGGTCAAAATTGCTAACAGAAAACGCCATAAGCAAGGATGTTGGGATTTCATCCTTGTGAAGCTTGGAGGCTTATTTCTGAAATCATGCTCATGATGCTGTGATGGAGTATAAACAGGAGTGAGAGGTCTCAATCCCAACTTCTACTTCCTATAAAACTTACAGTATTCATGCCTTTTATTTGCTGAATTTCCCGACAAGTCCATCTGCACCGATTTGAACATCAGCTCCTTCTCCATGGGGAAGCGCAGCAACAGCGCAGAGCTACCGCCTTCCAGCTCCGTATCATTACTAATAAAAACTCTGCTGACGGTGATGTCAAAACGGACACAAGGATGATTAGAAAGGTCTCCATGCAAGGTGAGAACATGCTGAGACTTTGTCATATCTTACAGCTCTTTAATCCCCACAGCAAAGCTAGATTTCCGTGGCAGATGAACCCAACATTTACAATGCTCCGTAATCTTTTCCCCTGGTAAGGCACAACCAGGGTCCACATACTTGTCTGAATGATGTAGGTTTTGAGATACAGGTATTAAGGGATAAGCCTTTCACCAGTGATTCTCTGAGGCTCTGTCCCGTGGGTATGAAGTGATGACACAGAATTTGCCAAGATTCCATGGAGACTGACATGTGGCCGTGGAACCCCCACGGTTGAGGAGTTATTGGACAACCTATGGCCTGAGTATAATTACCGACATGGAGGGAAGTCTTTTGTTTGTTTCCTATGTCCTGCAATTTGTCCCAGTGCTGCAGTGAGGGCTGGAATCGTACTTCTCTGCTCCTAGATGTTGAAATTGCCCGCACGCCCTGTGCTCAAGCCCCGCGCGGCCCATCTGGTTCTTGCTGGTCTGGTACCTTGCATTCTGAATCTGCAGAGATGGCCGTTCTCACTTTGATTTCTCCCAGCATCTTCTTTCTTTGATGTCTGCTCCGAGTATCTTGATTTAGGCCGTCTTCTGCAACTGATCCCCTTCCTCTGTGGTTCTCAAGCCCCCTTCTCTTTGTAACAACCTCCCCTTGTTGTGCTCAGGAGTTCCACAAAGACCACACTGCCAAATAAGCTAAATGTACAGCAGAGTCCTTTTATTGAAGAGCCCGGCCCGGTGACAGCCTCCGTGTCCCAACATAAGGTTTCTGAAAGCAGCCACACGTGCTTAAGGAGTTGGGATTTTACGTTGGCCTTCATCCTGGTTGGCACACAGGCTGTCCAGGTGCATTCGGGTGGGGTAGCCAGCAAGCATGGTACAGAAGCAGAATTTTGTGGTCCGTTAGCTATACATCATACATCTTTGTTTTAATATTTTCCCATACATCTTAGCTCCAGTATTCTTTCCACCTGGTATTGTTTAAAGGTCAGTCCGGAGAGAGTCAGTTCATTTCCCAGGGAGTTAGTCAAGCAAGAAGTCACTGGGTACTTTCCCATTTATCTTGAGAGTGAACCAGACTTACTCCATATTGTTGAGGGTTTGCAGCCCAGGAATCTGCCAGGAGTTAACTGGTATTTTTCAACTTTAACCTAGACCTAACACCCTCCCTACCCCACGGACTCTGTCTGTCATGAAATGACTCTCCTCCAGCCAGGGGAGCAGTATGCAATGCAGTCTGTTTTCCTTGTGTTCCGAAGCAAACATTCATGATTATGATTGCAAATTAATACTATGCCCAGGGATGCTTTTGCCTCCACAGATAATGAGCATTCACTCTGCATCCCATATTAAAAAATATATTCCATAATGAATATAATTATGATGATTTTCATTACTACCCTTCAAACGAGAATAAAAAGAACAGCCATGATAATACTTATTATGCTGTTGATTCCTGCCATCTATTCAATCTTCCAGATGACACCTGTAAACAGATTTAAAAAAAAAAAGAACTGACACTTGCCAGGTACACACAGAAAGTTGCCCAACAGAAATGCTGAGTTGTCTGGAATGCTCATCAGAGCTGTTGTCATATGAGATCTGACAATTAAGTTCCCAACTTGACTTAGAAAAATGTCTTTGAAGGGTGGACTAGGTGCTGACGTTGGTGCCGAGCTTCCCAAGGATAGCACCCCACAGGGGACTGTGGTGATATTCGGCAGAGAGGAACGTAGCACTTCTTCTAGGATGAGTTCTCAGACTTAATTGTCCAGGCTTATATTTTGGGATTGGAGGAACTGGTTTCTGGCAGTTGGCCAAGGAATGCCAGGAAAACTGCAGTGTGAACCTGGACCCCGCCCACACACTGACTCCGGCATCCAGGCAAAGAGTCTGGCTGCAAAAGGGTTGGGCAGTCAGATGCCTAATATCAACATAAACCATTTCCAAAGAGTCTTTCCCCTGAAGGTCAAAGGAACTGAGCTGGGCATCCTGCAACAGCCATGCAGCAAAAACCACAAAGACACCCGCCTGTTGTGAGGCATGTCGAGAGTCAGCAGGTCCAGATTCAATGAGTCATGTCCAAAAACGGGGCTTGGCTGTCTTGAGGGTTCTGTTGAAACTGAAGCAGGACCCACATCCAAGGAAGGGTCCTCTGCAAGTAACCAGACAAGCCTTGGCGTGGTTTAGCAAGGTCCCTGTTGAAGCCTTTTGGTGGAGGGGGGCTTTCCTGTTGTCCTGTGAAGAGCCAGATCAACACTATCCCTCACTCAGCGTGGATCCTTCAATACCCAGCTCTGGATGGGATGTCAGCCTGGAAAGAACATGGATTATTAGGGGGCCCAACACATTCTGGAAGTCGACGCTCTAAAAATAATATTCAACAAAGACGTGTTTTAATTATTGATGATTCTGACACTGCTGCAGTTCTTTGATAGAGATGTTTTTGCTGTAGGCTGAATTAATTAATTACTTTGCATCAGCCCTCCAAATTCCACGTGGTTCTTCCTAAACTCATCTGCATTCTCACAAACAAATCTGTGCAAACAGAGCTCAAAGTCGCCCAATTTTCCAACGGTTCATCCCCGGCCCTGGTCTGTTGGTCCTCACCAAATCTCCTGATGTGTTGGTGTTTTCAAGGCACAACAGAGAGATGTTTTGGGGGAATTTATTTATCATCTTGGGCATTTGGAAATTCAGTTCTGAATATCCCTTTAAGCTATTACCTTCACCTTATAGATGCGTTGGGCTTAGGGTGGTGTAGAAATCCCGTTTTTTGTTTTAGAAAATATTTGAAGATTTTTTTCTTTTTGAGTCAAGTTCATTTTTTTCTAAAATAGTGATTCCTGTTGAGAGTGCATATTTTTTGTTTCATATTTTAGTCTTTCTACTCTGAATGTGCCTGGCACTATGCTAACTACTCAGGATATAAAGATGAATAAGACTCAATCCTTACCTTCATGAGGATTAAAGACCTTAAAACTTATTGATAATTCCATCACGGTAGAGACCAGAGGTCCACAGGCTATAGCCCATGGGTCATAATTAGTCTGGTGTCTGCTGCATGGGCTGTAAAATGTATTTTACATGTTTAAAAGATTGGGGGGAAAATCAAAGAAATAATAATAATGTTTTGTCCCATAAACGTTATACCAAACTCTACTCTCACCATAGGGTCCAGCAATTGCTCTTCTCGGCATATCCCTAAAAAAGCTAAAAACTTAAGTCCACATGGGTGGCGCCTGTGCCTCAAAGGAGTAGGATGCCGGCCCCATATACCAGAGGTGGCAGGTTCAACCCGGCCCCGGCCAAAAACTGAAAAAAAAAAAGTTAAGCCCCCACAAAAACCTCCACGCAGACATTTATAGGACTTTTATTCATGGTTGCCAAAACTTGGAACCAACCAAGATGTCCCTCAGTAGGGGAATGGATAAATAAACCATGGTACTTCAGGACAATGAAATAATATTTTATCACTAAAAAGAAATAAGTTATTGGCCAGGTTTGGTGGCTCATACATGCAACCACGGAGAATCCCCCAGGAGACCCCTGCCTTCCCTATCATCTAATTGCAGCCTGAATTGTTTCAGAATCTGAGTTCTAATCCTGTCCCCTTATTCCTTTTCTGACCCAAGCAAACTAAATCCAGTCGATCAAAAGATAAGGTCCCGGGACACGTGGGGTAAAGTAGAAAGACTCACTCAACATGCAGAATGTGGATGGGGGTAGACAGAGTTTTAAACCACAGATCTCACGGATTTAATTCTAAATAAGAAAAACAGACGTGTTCAAAGCTGTCTCGCGTTTAAATTGTAGAAGGAGACACTCAAAGGCTCACTGTGTTGCATCGAATAAAAAGAAATCCCGATGTGTGTAAAGAAAACTTTATTCAAGAAGTTCACCCAATAAGGATAGAAACTATTACAAAGGTAAGAGGGTGCTGGAAGGGGATATACAGACAGTAAGATCATCAAGCATCTCAAAGAAAAATGTCTGGAAAGGACCAGGCAGAGGGGAGTGGCCGGAAAAATTGCACTATTGACCAGACAGTGTCTTCCTTGAGGGTGAGGTCTGCTTGTTCCTGGGAAGGGCTGTTAAGAAGGGTCTGTGTCCTGGCTCAAATGCAGAAGGGCCCAAATTTCATGGTCCTGTGGTATAGCAGAGAAGTGTCCATGAAATAGCGTCAAATCAGAGAACACACACTGTATTCAGAGGCATTGGCAGAATCAACACTACAGCTCACCTTTTAGGAGGAGATCGACAGGGATTTGAGGGGTCTGCGTCTGTTTTTGTCCTGAATATTGAAATAAAGGGGAAAGGGGGCACTCATGAGTCTTTTCTAAGTCCCGTGGGTCTTTGTGGGAATCTGTTTCCCAAACATAAAAGATAGGGAAGGGTTGTTTCTTTGTTCTGGATGTTTTATAGGAGCTCACGTAACGTTCAATGGGTTCAGAGTTATTGATTGCCTTCCTGACCTGTAATTTCTTTTACAGCATTGAAAGGGGAGTTTACCCCTCATCTTTTACTGAAATCTCTCTCTCTCTCACACACACACACACAATATTCATATTTGCTCTGTGCCTTGGAATAAATGCATGAGCTATTCCCTTGGGAAGATCTTCTACAAAACAGGTCCCACTATCCCCATTTAACAGAGGTCAGAATAACTCCAAAGGAGCAAGATGACGCTTTTCTAAGTCATAACTTCTCTCACTTATCAATTCAACAGTGGGACAAGAGTCATATCCCACCTGCCATTATCCAGTGTCCCTGCCTTCCACATTTTCGCCCAAAATAACGACGATAAGAAGATCCATCCTCAGTTTTTGAGATGTTGTGTTTAAATGGATATCAAAGCAGTAAAACTTGAGGGACTGAAAGGCAGCATTCTAGATCAATAAAATGGACATGCACTCCCAGCATCTCAGTGAAAATCGCAACCGATAAAGATGTTATTCCTACCCTGAAGGTAGAGATTCAATCGCTGGTTGTGATTTGGAGTAAGAAATGGAAAACCCGAGGCACACAGAGAAAACCACAGTCAAGGCAGGGCGGAAAAATGGCCAATGAAAGTCAAAATTTAGTGTCTGTGGTCGCTGACTTTGGTATTCTGCAAACACAACGGGACAAGAGGCAGGTGTCTCTGCATGGGACCTGATGCGTAAGTATGGTTAATCACCCTTGCCAGTTAGGGAAAATTCACTTGATGAACAAAAACGACCTCCAAATAAAACCTGGAGCAAGTTCTGCATGTCCAACGGTAATAAAAACATCAGAAGGAGGCTGAGAAGTACACTCCACCTCTCTGTTTTTTGTTTTTCTGTAGTACCCATAGTTAAAATGCGTCCAACTGAGATGTCAAATACTCTGCAGAATCCACTTATCTGAAAAGCATGACCAAGACTTACAACCAAATTGCAAGGAAACATATTGGGCCTCGAGATGGTCTGATTTGGAAAGGATATATTGAACCACAAATAATGGATTAATGGATTCTCTACGGTGCTCCAGAAGATGACTAATGACGGGCCGATTCTGCAGTGGGAATTACTTATGGGTGCCAGCTAATCAGGGCCAGAGGATCTGGTCTTCGCTGCCTTTTTCTTGTGTGTGCTAAGAGGTGGTCAAATTTCTTTCTAGATGACAAATGGGCCGTGCCCAGGAGCATAAAATGTACAGGTTTGAAATGTGCTCTGCTATGCTGGCTCTGTGGGGAAAAAAGCCTCTGGAGAGGAGGAATGCTGATCTTTGCACATCCTTGTCCTTGACGCTAAAACGTGTACCGCGCAGTGCTAAGGGGCTGGCAGGTGCAGCAAAGGGTGAGGACTTTGTTTTGGGGAGAGTGACTAAAAAAATAATAATAATAATAATAACTTTGATGTTCATAAAAAACAGCAACTGGCTATTATAGAAAGAAATGACTTAGTAACAGAGGCTAACTTGGCGGAGGTTAAGAAAACCAAACACACTGCAATGGACATGTTACGGAAGCAGGGGTGAAATGGGTTGACCCAAAACATACGTCCTTACTTCCTGGATGGAGGTGCTTCCAAAGCAGTGGCATCCTGTACAAACAAAAAGGTGGGCAGGTAGTTCGTGCCCCTGGCTAGGAGGGAAAAGCAGGGACTTCCAAGCAAATGCTTTCTCTTCTCAACAAAACAAGGCAAAAGCGATGTATTCCTAGACCTCAACAGTCCACTTTTCCCACTGTAAAGACTAGGGGAAGGTGGCGCCTGTGGCTCAAGGAGTAGGGCGCTGGTCCTGTATGCCGGAGGTGGCGGGTTCAAACCTAGCCCCGGCCAAAAATAAATAAAATAAAATAAAATAAATAAAAGGCTAGGGGAAATGTGTATTTAATTATGTGATGGTTCTCCCAAACGGGATGCCATGGCTATAACTGTAAATTATAAAAAGCTGCCATTTTTATCTCCCTTCCTGAATATGCAAAGCAAAAGTCAAAATATGATTTTTGTTAATATGTATTCTTTTTCCCCCCAAATGACAAGAGAAAGAAGGGGAAACGAGTATGTTAATAATACAGCAGCCTCCCGTGGAATCTCCGCAGTGGGAGGTGGATATGGTGGGGGGCGCTGAATGATCGTGTGACTCACGCCTCCACCACTTCCTGCTGTCCCATCTCTTTCACTTTTGTGCATTGGTTCCTGTCCGGACAGGGCCTGCGAGGGGTGCACACACTCATTTATTTATTCAGTGGGCACACAGCGGTGTACCCTGAGTTAGCAGGCGAAGCAATTATATTCTTAATCAAATAAAGATGAATGAACTCAGGAAAGAGACTACATAATTTCTTGTTAAGAGCAAGCATCTCTTTGAAAAAAACCATAACATGTCTCCAATTTTGTATGCCCAACGGGTCTGTGAATGAGTCAAACCCATTTATCCATTTTCTAAAAGTAACAGACAATGCTTTCCCAAGTGATTCAATTTGTGGGAGGGAAAAAGAATCTTAAATCATCTGCACATGTATATGCAGGAGACATTTTCTGAGATGGGCTGGGATCTTAGATACCAACCTGCATTCTTGTTTTCTTGGAAAGCGGCTGGGAGTGTAGGTTAATCATTCAGTCCATTTTAGCATTCTTCACTTCGACGATGAAATCAATTTTTCTTCCTTTATTATAACTTGGACTAACTTCCCCTTCCAAATATCAGATGTTTTTCAATGAGCCTTTTACAGTGAAATAATGATGCTTATAAATCCTTTTCTCCAAGAAGGTATTGGGATTTTTGCTTGCTGTTCAATGTAAGATTGGTAAGCTATCTCTATTAAGGATGAGTTATTCTAAATCGGATCCAGATAGCTAATCAGTTGCTACTAAACTGGTGTGAATTTTGCTGTGCTGGGTTTTTAATACAGCAGATTTTTATACCAAATAATAGAGGCCTTTGACGCATTGTCTGTCAAATTAGTATGCAGGGCCACTTGTTGTGTTTTCTATACAATATTCAAAGGTAAAAGGTTTTTATTAATAGCCCCTTGGAATATTTTATTCTGAATACCAGAGAAGGGGTTAGGATACCATTAAAAATCCATTTCTAAAGTCACACACTGGCAAGAGAGGAAGACCGAATTCCTACATTGAACACTCAGATTTGCTTTCTTTGGAATTTATGTTTTATTTACTGGTGAGGAAATGACTCTTTAACTCTATTTAAACCAAGGCTGCATGACTATTTAAAGTGATGGGTCCAACCAAAGGAACATTTTTATCATGAGATGAACAACAGAAAAACATTCTCAGCAAGATGGTAAAGCATTAAAACTGTGATATTAAGATTATCTCTTAAAACAGTGACATTCAACACCTTAGTTATGAAAATAAATAGACTGGGAATAAATTACCTAGTGCTGGCCCTTTGTATTACTACAGTAAAAAGAAAATTAGACTCCCAAAATATGTAAAGCGATCACCTGAAGGGGGAAATGAATCGGACATAATTACCATGAGGTTACCTAGCCTGTTGTTAGAACTTTCCTGTGTTCAGTGCCATGTAGCAAGTGGATTTCTGCAATTACCCCCTACACACACTTTGCAAATGAGCCAACTGAGGCCGGGAGAGATTAGAGAATTTCCTGAAATCCAAATTTAGGTATGGCAAGGAGATAGATTGTGTACCTAGGTTTGTCTAAGGGAGTGTGAGTTTGTAAGCATACGCTGAAGTACAAAGGATTTGTCCTTGGGGAGGCAAAGAATTCAGTAATCCCACATGAAAATACTAGGCATTGAGCAAAAATAATTGTAGCAAACATATATTAAGTACCTGCTGTGTACAAAAATGCAGGGTATCCTAAGAAAATTTAACAGGGATAAGCAAGACAGGACTTCTTTCAAAAGCTGATGGTTCATGTGAAAAGGGAAACAAACTCAAAGAATTATAGAATAAAATCGTGGCTAATAAAAAAAGTGTAATTTAATCAGGATCCTACATTCTCAAAGCGTGACTTTTAACAATATTTTTGTCTGCCTGTTTTAAATGAGAAGATCATAATCTTGTCACTACAACACTTATTAAAATTTATTCTTCTATTTTGTGTGTGTGTATACAACGTGTAATTTTTAAGGTCTCATTCAACCTTTCTTATCCAAACTCACAAGTCCTGTTTCTAGGATCAAGATTCGAGCTGTTTTGTTTTCCACAAGACAGAAAAATCAAAGCCATTAAACAAAGCTTGCTAAAAATTGGCTAGCATCCCTTTTAGCTGTTTTCTGAGAATTTGAAGAGCTGTCCATCAACTCTAGTAATGCCAATTTTAAGGTCTAAACCGAAGGTCGGAGGGTAAAAGACCAGACACAGCCATGTGTGGTATGATGATGCATTGCCTGTACAATGGTGGTCCTGTGAGATTAGACTACCGTGTTTTATTTGTGCATTTTCTGTGTTTAGATAAACAAATACTTTTTATCCTGTTACAACTGCCTACAGGATTCAGTTCAGGAACAGGTTTACGAGTCTGAGCCCTAAAAGGGATGAGTTCTATTACATAGCCCTGGTGTGCAGCAGGCTACACCATCCCCGTGCACTTTGATGATCTCACAATGAAGTCACCTTGTGATGCACTATTGAGAATGCATCTGCGCTGTTAAGGGGGAGGGGGCTCCCTGTATTCTAGATATTCCCTGAGGTCAATTTTATCAGTCTCCAAGTGGAAATGCTGATATCTCACCACTCACCTCATGGGATGTGGGTTTGTGAGATTGCAGGGTTTGTAGGATAACTGGTTAGCTGTAGACATTTAGAAAATGCAATCTCTCTGCCCCATAAGGGTATTTCTCAAGCATGGAATAACATTGCCTCTCCTATGTACAGACACCTGCTCAGTTTCCCTGTTAGCCCTTGACATGAAGGCATTTATCCTCCCCTGGGAAAAGCCAAGTTGAATTGAAGTAAAACAGAGACCAGCATGAAAGAGTATGTACTCAACTCTGACCTGTCCTCCAAAGGATCAATACCGCAGGGGTCGCAGAGAACGTGGTGAGTGATCACAGCTGTAGGTATGATGCCCACGCTGTGCTCAGCACAATGACATAAAAGAAAAAAAAAATTTCAGGACACTCTAAATTTATAATGCCGAAGAGGGAACTAAGCCCCGGAGACTGAGCCAGGAAGCATGCTTTCAATTCTGCTTCTGAGATTATATCATTGCTCTTATTCTGTAATTGATAAGGAGACACCAGACCTCTTCCTTCTAATCACTGTTCATTGCTACAGATCAACTGCATGACAGTTACCTCTTCACTGTGGAAAGTTAAATATGCTTTTCTTGAAAGAAAATGACCACCTGGACTAATCAGATCATTGTAACTATACAGTAAGCCTGGCGTACAAGAATGCCGAAATTCTGGTAAACTTCCCGGAACTTTCTCTATATAAATAATTCCAAAACTTCTGCACTTTAGAACGCTGACTTCCATTCTTTGGAATCTGTGCTCTTCTAGACAGCCTGTCCTCAAGTTTTATGCTTGAAGAAACTCTCATTGAACAAGATTCTTACCTGTTTGTTTTAGATCTACAATAATGGTTCCCTCAGTGATACCCATGTCCTAATCCCCAAAACATGTGATTGAGCTAAATTCCGTGGCTAAGGGAAATTAAAGGTGTACCTGGAATTAAGTTGGTAAATTGGCTAAGTTTGAGATGGGAAGGTGAATCTGGATTATTGAGGGACACCAAGCCAATCAACCTTCAAAATAGAAGAAAGAAAAGCTGTGAGGATTGAACTTGGCGTCAGAGAGATGCTACATTACTGATTTTTCAGATGGAAAGATTGGATCTTGAGCCAGGCAGACTCTAAAAGCTGTAAAAGGCAAGAAATCATCCTTCCCTAGAGTTTCTGTAGGTGCACCCTATTTCTAACAACTTGATTTTACCCCGCTGAGACCCAATTTGCCTTTTTTATTTCCAGAATTGTAAAGCAGCACATTTGTGTTTATGGTAACGCATTACAGCAGGCAGAGAAAGGAAGCACACACACAAACATGTCGTCAGAAAACACCACTCTTAGACACTGCCAGGTGACTGACTTCTTTGTTCTGGGAGGAATCACCTCTGACTTTCTGATGCTCTCATTGCCACAACCTGCTTGAGCTTATCTCGGGTGCCATGTGGTACACGTGCCTCTTCACACTTAGTCTACAGCTTAAGAGTAAGGTCATGTCATAGTCACGTTTAGATATATTGTAAGTGATTAATGAAGGGTACAAGAAAGCCAGGTGTGGTAGCTCATGCCTGTAATCCCAGCACTCTGGGAGGCTGAGGATGTGGATTGCTTGAGCTCAGGCATTTGAGATCAGCTTGAGCAAGATCAAGATCCCATCTCTACAAAGAATTGAAAAATCTCACTGGGTGTCCTGTTGGGCACCTGTAGTCCCAGATATTCAGGAGGCTGAGGTGGGAGGATGATTTGAATCCAAAAGTATGAATAAATAAACAAATAACTCAATGTTACAAGAGGACGCAAATTTATACTGTAGGACTTGAAAATCAAGTTGGATGTGCAATCTCAGTGTTCCCAGAACTCACCTTCCATACTCCAAGAGTGGCCCATGGGCCAAAGAATATAGTGTGGTCCTCTCGGGAGCTTGCTGCAAATGCAGACTGTCGGGTCTCACCCCAGAACAAGTGAATGGGAACCTGCATTTCAATACCATAACCAGGAGGGCCCTGTGCAGACCACAGCTGGAGAACTTCTCCAGACAAGGTGCTGTCCACAAGAGCTACATATTTTAAGCAGAAGGGCAGCATCTGATTTTATTGTTCTGAGAGGTAGCCTGGACTTAAAGATTCAAACAAACAAACAAACAAAAAAATATCTATATATCTATATGTATCTAGAAATATCTAAAATATCTAAAAATATCTAATATCTATATATCTAGAATTCTGCAGGTGATTCTAACGTGCAGCCAAGAATAAGAACCACTCCTTTATCATCAACGCTGCTTTCGAATAAGTTGTTTTTCTTTTATAAACCTACCAGGCTAGCCATCTTTCACCTAATGTGGATCCTCAGCCCAAGGTATACCATGTTCATGGAGTAGTCATTTTCTCTTATCATTTCCCTCTTCCATCCTTCCTTCCTTCTTTCCTTCCTTCGTTCCTTTTGAAAAATTTATAGCTACACCATCTTTCTACAAAATGGGGGGTCATATTTCTCTTGGCAAAGAAAGAAAACCCTCATACTATTTAAAGGCATTTTTCTGGTCTGAAATACAAAAAAAAAAAAAAAAACCTTTAAAAAGTAAAGGATACTCATCTCTCACAATCCTCACTCCAATGTTGTGAAACTCAAATATTGTTTTATTGAAAGTATAAAACTTTGTGAAGTGTGGGTGTCAAAGATTTGCTTCTTTTGACAGTAAATTGTAGAATATGCTACTACAAGTGACTGATTCATCTGACAACATTGTAGTTCTTAGAAAGACAGTGGAAATGTTTTTGTCTTAGAGAAAAAGTCATTATCATGTGGTTTACTTTCAAGTCAAAGCAAAGCTAAATTTCAAAAATTATCAACTAAGTGTGATTGCTGTTGGATTTATCAAAGCATATACATTTGTTTGAGATCAGGCTGTTTATTTGCACATGAAATGGAGACTTCTGTGGCACTGAACATCGATGTTTCTCAATATCGTCACTTCTCCATGTCTTCATTCAACACTTTTGTGTGATGCTTTACTCGGGAGACATCTGACAGTGATTTTCCAGGCTGCTTGTCTTGGGTCTTCTCTGAAATCTCAGCAGGAGACATCTGCAGATCCCACCAGTCCTGAGCAACCCTGAATCAGAGCATCCGCGAGGCTGCCCTTGGCCACTTGCTATCAGGAGCTGGATGATAAGTACTTTGCCCCTGTCATAGTTTGGATGAACAGGTGTGAGCTCAGAAGTCTTCTTGGAAGGTCCTGGTGGAACGCAGCACCTGTCTTTATGAAGGTGGCTGAATCAGTGAAGCAATCCTGTGCGGCTGTTCTTCTTCCCAGTTTTACTCTATTTGTCTGGCCTCCTGCTTCCAGGAAGCACATTCTTCCCTAGAGTGTCTATGCACAAGCTTTTTCCTCTGCTGCTAAGGGATCCCTAGCGAAGACAAGGACCACATTATCTGCCGAGATTTCCCCCTCATTACTCTGCATGCATATCTTGAGGCTGAAACTTTTAATTCTGAATCTTTGTATGCCCTCACACCTAGCACAGAGCTAGGAATAAAACAGGTATTCGAAAATTATTTGGTGAATCAGTGAATACATTTCAGTGTCTTATTTCTCCAGGAAGTTTGCTTCTGTAAGTCTCTAGCTTTTTGTCTTCCCCCGTCAATGTTAAATGCTACAACTACTCCCAGCCAGCATCTTTCTATAGTGTAGTTATTCAAGCGTTTAACTCCTGTTCACTGCTTGTTTTTAAGTCTCAACTGGTCTATTCATTTTACAGACAATGTCTTGAAGACAGGAATTAGAGACATCACATTCACATAATTAGAGCCATCACATTCATATCACGCAAGAAAACATAAGAAAATGCTTGGCAAACAAGGTGCTCTACAAGTGGAGATGCTGATAATGGCCATCCTGATAGTGATGAAGTGACAATATTGTTGCACAGCAAGCCACCACCCCATACCCAAAATAAAGGCTGAGTTCACAGACTGATGGTCTTCTGTGAGTAATTCTTCACCAAAGCTTGGTTCACATGTCAAGGCTCATTGCTAGGCAAAGGGAGAGAAGTCATTATGCTCAATCCTGATTTCCTGAATTTCTGGAGCAGCAGTAACTGTATTGTTTGGTCACTATCAGATACTGTCCTGGTAGGTCACTCCAGACATCTCAAACTGGCTGGTGAAAAGAGAGTCTACTATAGTGGTAAACCCTGCCATTGCAACAGGGACGAACCCAGGGGATATTATGCAAAATAAGTCAGACAAAGTCAAATACTGCGTAATCTCATTCATATGTGGAATCTGTAAGCATTGGGGACATAAAAGCAGGGAGTGGTGGGGTCCCTGTCAGGGACTGAATGGTCAGAGAGATGGGCAGATGTTGGTGGAAGGGTTCAGACTTTCAGTGAAAACATGGATGAGTTCTGGAGATCTAAAGCAGAGTGTGGTGACTAGAGTTAATAACCGCATACCGCAGTGGTCCCTGACGTTTGTGGCAGCAGGGACCAGTTTCATGGAAGACAGCTTTTCCATGGACTACGGTTGGGGGGGGGGCGGGATTAGATTCTCATAAGGAGGGGTAAACTTGATCCCTCTCATGCACGGTTGATAGTAGGGTTCATGTTCCTGTTAGACTCTAATGTGCTGCTGATCTAAAAGGAGGTGGAGCTCAGGTCGGGATGACGTGCATGATGAGGAGAGGCTGTAAACACAGATAAAGCTTCCTAGCTCACGACTGCTCAGCTGTTTACTTTCTGCTGTGCAGCCCAATTCTTAACCTGCCATGGGCCAACCCACAGCCTAGATGTTGGAGACCACAGGGACACTGCATACTTAAAATTTGCTGAGAGACTAGACTTTAGGTGTCCACACTCTGAAGGTAGCTATGTGAGCTGATAGCTGTGTGAACTCACTTGATGGCAGTAATTGTTTCACAGTATGGATGTGTATCAAAGCATCCCATGGTACAACTCAAATATATCCAATTTGATTAGTCAATCAACCCATCAAATTGTTTATTTTGCTGTTCTCCGTAGTCTAAAATAGTTTTTTTTTTTTTAATTAAATCATAGCTGTGTACATTAATGCGATCATGGGGCACTATACACTAGTTTCATAGACCATTCGACACATTTTCATCACTCTGGTTAACATAGCCTTCCTGGCATTTTCATAGTTATTGTGCTAAGACATTTAAATTCCACATTTACTAGGTTTCACATACACCCTTGTAAGATGCACCGCAAGTGTAATCCCACCAATCCCCCTCCCTCAGCCCATCTCCCTAAAATAGTTTTAAATAGTATTTGAATTAACTCCAATCTCTTGTTCTTAGCGAGGAAATGGGTTAGGTATAGTTAGGTGGTTTGGCAATGATTGTTTCTAAGGGTGACTATTATAATTTAAGCTGCTCTCTTGTTCTCAGAACAGGCAGTCCGTGAAGTTCATGTGCAATTTAAAATAGTTATGGACACCCATATTTCACCCAATCTTGGGTACTTATTTAATCATTCCCTAGTATACAGAGGTTCACCAATTATACAATGGCAAGAAACTACCCCCTCTTCTCCTGATATTTTTTAAACATAGAATTAAAGAAAGAAATCTTTAGGCTACATATCCATTGAAGTATACAATGATAGGTCAAAAACAGATTAATCTGATTGCAATTAGGAGCAAGTCGTATTAAATACAAACTCCTTAATAGTGATACATCATTTTAGAAAAGAAAATGTTCAGTATTATTTTCCGACTCTAAGATTAACTTAAAGATACAAATTGGCATGCATAGTTACATGATCAACACAGGCGGCGCAGTTACAAATTTACAGGAGCTAAAACTTCATAGGAAAGGTATTGCAAGGCTAGGTGTGAATTATGGGAACCATATAATTAGTAGCTACTCTGCAAACTGTGATATCCCCTCAAATAAAGTATCATGTTTTTGTGTTCCACTTTTAACACTCACATAACTGCTGCTGCTGCTTGATCACCATTATTTGTTATTATCGAAGGCTTGCTTAACTTTGGTTTATTTTTTCCCCCTCATTTCCTCTTTTACAACATTTTCATCTTCCTTTGTCTTTGCTACCTTCAGACACCTGAAACAGGGCTCTCTAGAGGTGAAAGTTCCCCTCACTAAAGCAAGCTTCTTCCACCCAAAAGGATACGTACGCCAGGGGCACACCCAGCAATTCTCCATGTGAAAAACAAAACCTAGCTTCTGTTGTTCCAAAGGAAGTGAGCAGTTTCTGGAGAATCTCATGGATCGGGTAAAGCCCGAAGCTTTGCAATGAAAAGCTAACAAAAGGAATTTCAGGAACTGCTAAACTGATGTATTTGCAATTAGAAGTCACGTTGTCTACCTGTGTTCATGATATCTGGCTCATGTTAAAAAGTGGGATTCACAAACTTTTGTAACATGTGAGATTGGAGCTTTGGGGGGGAATATCTCGACGATTATTGAGTATCTATGATGATCCAGGAAGGTTGCAATAGGGTTTCTTCACATACCTGCTAGATAAAACACACTGATTTAAGTCTACTGAGGAAAGAAAGGGGATGGCGTTAAGGGAAAGAAACACAATTGATTGAGTGCCATTGTTCCAGGAGTCTTTGATGAAAAACTTATGTGAATTATTCTTAGGACTATCTTACAAATGATAAAAATTTTTTGGTCATTTTCTGAAAAGAAACGGCTCTATACTATAAAAGCTAATTTTTGAATCTTTCAACTGAGAGACACTGCAAGATTAAAGATACTAAATGCAACTCAGGAGGGATGATCTGTGTCCGACACATGTCCTCACAATCCCAGCAATGCCCTTCTGTAAAATAAGAGCGAGGGTCTTCATTATGGGCACAATTTTGTATAATCTCACACTATGTGCAAATGCAGCTCAAAACTGAGACTTCCTTCCTTATGGTCTCTTAAAAAAAAAATACTGTGACCTTGTCAGCCACATTGACGTAACTGGAAGCAAAATTTCTTCCTTGAAACATCTTATATATGAACATTCATTTGCGAAGAGTGCTATTTGAGACGTGCCATATTATGTCCAACACAATGGTCACAGAAAACTTTGAGCCAAACATCACAGTCATTACCTGCATGGATGCAATGTGTTTTATGTCATGCTTGTTTGGGATAGCAACCTGACAGCAAAGTTCTCCTGAATCCAGGCAGTAGAAATTCAGGAACTGTAGGAAAATTGTCTAGTACTATTAGCACAAGTTACATTTCCCTCAAACTCCTCAGGGATTACCCAGGACATACTATGATTCATTCTTTATTGTGACAAAATTAATCCATTGTGACGTAACCAATAATTCCATCTCTGGATACCATTTTAGCTATTGTTTCTTCCAATGAAGATTTCCAAAGAGACTGTATGTCCATCCCATTTGGAAAACATCAACTCTAGAATTGCAACAGCCATTGGGCTCCAAATTTTCTTTTGATGGCAGTTGTGGCTTTCTAAAGGATGTTACACAGGTAGAGCAAAATGTTCATCTGATGCAGCCGTTCCCCACAGGAGAAGCCTGGTGGCAGTGGTGGAGGTCACTACATCAGGTTTCACTTTCCAGTAACTTCTGTTTTGAAGGCTTTAAGTAGTTTAAATTACCCAGATGCACAAGGAATAGCCTACAATGAGTCGTCCTGTCTACAAAGGCTACTGGCAGAGAATGTCACCAGTAACAGAGGAAAAGGAACCTTACTGTGAATCTGGATTGGCCTGGCTCATCATGGTCATTTCTTTTCTTTTTTTTTTTTATGACATCTTTTTTTTTTTTATTGTTGGGGATTCATTGAGGGTATAATAAGCCAGGTGACACTGATTGCAATTGTTAGGTAAAGTCCCTCTTGCAATCATGTCTTGCCCCCAGAAAGTGTGACACACACCAAGGCCCAACCCCTCCCTCCATCCCTCTTTCTGCTTCCCCCCCCCATAACCTTAATTGTCATTAATTGTCCTCATATCAAAATTAAGTACATAGGATTCATGCATCTTCATTCTTGTGATGCTTTACTAAGAATAATGTCTTCCACTTCCATCCGGGTTAATACGAAGGATGTAAAGTCTCCATTTTTTTTTTTAATGGCTGAATAGTATTCCATGGTATACATATACCACAGCTTGTTAATCCATTCCAATGGTTTACCTATTTTATTTATTTTTTCAAAAAACCAACTCCTTGATTCATTAATTTTCTGAATGATTCTTTTGTTTTCAATTTCATTGATCTCTGATTTGATTCTGGATATTTCTTTTCTTCTACTGAGTTTAGGCTTAGATTGTTCTTCTTTTTCCAATTCCATAAGATGGCTTGTGAAATAGTTGATGTGCTCTCTTTCTGTTTTTCGAATGTAGGCACCTACAGCAATGAATTTTCCTCTCAAAACTGCTTTTGCAGTATCCCACAGGTTTTGGTAGCTTGTGTCTTCATTGTTGCTATGCTCAAGGAAGTTGATGATTTCCTGTTTTATTTCTTCCTGCACCCATCTGTTATTCAACTGAAGATTGTTTAATTTCCATGCCTTTGTGTGGGGTCGAGCATTTTTGTTAGAGTTGAGTTCCACCTTTAGTGCCTTATGGTCTGAGAAGGTACAAGGTAAAATTTCAATTCTTTTGATTCTGTTGATATTTGTTTTGTATCCCAGGATATGATCAATTTTAGAGAATGCTCCATGGGGTGATGAGAAGAATGTATATTCTTTATCTTTGGGATGGAGTGTTCTATATGCGTCTATCAAGCACAGTTGTTCTAGGGTCTCATTTAAATCTCTTATATCTTTGTTTAATTTCTGTTTAGAGGATCTGTCCAGCTCTGTAAGAGGTGTCTTAAAGTCCCCTGTTATTATGGTATTATCAGATATCATATTGCTCAGACTGAGTAAGGTCTGTTTCAAGAATCTGGGAGCATTTAAATTGGGTGCATAAATATTTAGAATTGAAACATCTTCTTGTTGTATTTTTCCCTTGACCAATATAAAGTGACCATCTTTGTCTTTTTTGATTAGTTGCTTTAAATCCACATGTATCTGAAAATAAGATTGCAACTCCTCTTTTCTTCTGAATTCCATTTGCCTGAAAAATTATCTTCCAACCCTTGACTCAGAGTTTTAATTTGTCTTTTGAAGCCAGGTGTGTTTCTTGCAGACAGCAGATGGATGGCTTGTGTTTTTTAATCCAGTCAGCCAATCTATGTCTCTTCAGTGGGAATTCAAGCCATTAACATTTTTTGAGATAATTGATAAGTGTGGTAGTATTCTATTCGTCTTATTTAGTGAGAGTCCATTGCTTAGTTTTATCTTTTGCATCAGTGTGGAGGTTAGGTTCTGTCCTTTAATTTCTGAGTTCTTACTTTGCTGTTGATCCATTGTGGTGGTCAGTGTGTAGAACAGGTTGAAGTATTTCCTGTAGAGCTGGTCTTGTTGTGGCGAATTTCCTCAATGTTTGTATATCCGTAAATGATTTGATTTCTCTGTCAATTTTTAAGCTTAGCTTAGCAGGGTACAGAATTCTGGGCTGGAAATTGTTCTGTTTAAGTAGATTAAAGGTAGATGACCATTGTCTTCTTGCTTGGAAAGTTTCATTAGAGAGGTCTGCGGTCACTCTCATGGATTTGCCCCTGTGGGTCAACTGGCGCTTACTCCTGGCAGCTTGCAGAATCTTTTCTTTTGTCTTGACTTTGGAAAGGTTCATCACAATGTGTCTTGGAGAAGCTCGGTTAGAGTTGAGGCGACCTGGGGTCCGATAGCCCTCTGAAAGCAGTGTGTGAGAATCTTTGGTGATGTTTGGGTAATTTTCTTTTATAATATTCTCTAGTATGGCTTCCATTCCTCTGGGGCATTCTTCTTCCCCTTCTGGAATTCCTATAACTCGTATGTTGGGACGCTTCATAAAATCCCATAATTCTGACAGTGAACGTTCTGCTTTCTCTCTCTTCTTTTCTGCCTCTTTTACTGTCTGAGTTATCTCAAGAACTTTGTCTTCTACCTCTGAAATTCTTTCTTCTGCATGGTCTAACCTGTTGCTCATACTTTCCATTGTATCTTTAAGTTCCCTAATTGACTGTTTCAGTTCCTTCAGGTCTGCTATATCCTTTCTATATTCTTCATATCGTTCATCTCTTATTTGATTCTGTTTTTGGATTTCCTGTTGGTTATTTTCCACTTTATTAGCAGTTTCCTTCATTGTTTCCATCGTTTCTTTCATTGTTTTCATCATGTGTATTCTAAATTCCCTTTCTGTCATTCCTAACATTTCTATACTGGTGGAATCCTCTGCAGTAGCTACCTCATGGTCCCTTGGCAGGGTTGTTCTGGACTGGTTCTTCATGTTGCCTGGAGTTTTCTGCTGATTCTTCCTCATGAGTGATTTCTTTTATCTGTTTCCTTGCCCTAATTTTCCTTTCACTTCCTCTTGCTCTTTAAGTTCTCGTGCCTATGGACTAAGGTTTTGATGAGTCCTTTTGGTACAGGACCAGAAGGATGAAAAGGTTGAAGAGCAAGAAAGAGATGAAAGAAAGGGGAATGAGCAAAAAGAAAAAAGAGATAGAGAAAGGAGAGGGGGTGGGTAAAAGGAATATTGAAAAAAAGAAGAGAGGCACAGAAAGAGGGAGACAGAGCAATATAGGTGTACAGTAGGGTACTTTGACACAACCTTAAAAAAACCCAACCTTCTGGGGGTGCCCAGTTGGGTGGTTCCCTTGAGGTCAGCAGCTCTTTGCTAACCTGGTCAGACACAGTACCCCACCTCCACCAAATAGAGAGGAAAGACAAAAAGCTATAAATCAACCAAAACAAGCAAACAGAAAACTTTATGGGATAAAATTGGGTGAAAAACCAAATAATAGTGGTAGAAACACTAGCAAAAATGAAGTTCTAGTTATTGAAAAAGACAACAATGGGAAATTATAATTACACTAGAAAAATTGAGAAAGAAAAAAGTCTGTACGGAAAAGGTTGAAATTAAAAAACAAAACAACATCAAAATAAACAGAAAAACAACCAAACCAAAATAACAGAAAAAAAAAAAAAAAAACATAGCCAAAAACAAAGCAGTATGTATATGTTGTTGAATATTGTCTGAGCAACACGTGGTCTCCTGGGGTATGAGCTTTAATCACAGTGCTGATACGACTGGAGGCTGGAGATTTCTCCAACCCCAGCAGGTAGACACCCTAAATCTCTCTTAAGCCCTCTTAAAAGGCACTTTGAACTTGTAAACTCACTGAGTAGAAGCTTTCCCAGGATGGTGCTTGTTGCTGGAATCACTGCTGAAGTGGCTATCCACTTACCCAGTGTGCCAAATCTGGTCTCACTCTTCCCCTCAGGGTTAGGGCTGTAAGGCAGCTCAGACCCCGCCCTTAGGCTACTCAGTCACTGGGTTACCAGCTCCCACCCGATTCTTGCTCTGCGACCCTGAGGGCAGAGCTTGCCAGGGCAGATCACTCACAATGGCTCCCTGTGGCCCACAGCCAAACACCAATAGCTCCGTCTGGCTCAGCGGCTCAGACTGGGGCCCTAGACAACGGCCAAAGTTCTCCGCACTCCCGCTCAGGCTCTCCCCAAGGCAGTTCAACTGAGTGCCAAGTCCAAAGTCACCAAAACAGTTCACAGGTAAGGCCTTTCCGGTTTGCAGTCTCGCTGCTACTGTACTTACTTACAATTGCTGGTGGGTTTAGACCGATTGAACACATGCAACCACTTGCTGGTTTTCCACTGTTTTAGTCCTCCTCTTGGGGTCCAGAAGTCTCTCGCTGACTCCCTGTATCCTCACAAGGATGATTATAAGCAGATCCCACCAGTCAGCGATGCCCGGAGTCTTATCTCCCCAGACTCACGGTGCCCAGATGCAAGGAAGCTGCTATTCGGCTGCCATCTTGCTCCAAAACCTCTCATCATGGTGATTTCTAAGGGGGGACAGTTCACTCCAAGATTAACCATTATATAACTTTCTCTTTATAATTTTTTTGACTTTTAATCATATGGGTATGTAAAAGTTGTAGACATTTATGCAAAACATGTGAGTTGTTTTTTTTTTTTTAAACATAATCTTACTTTGTGGCCCTGGGTAGAGTGCTGTGGCATCATAGCTTACACCAACCTCAAACTCTTGGGCTTATCAATCATATTGCCTTAGGTCGGCCTACAGGCACCTGCCACAATACCCAAATCGTTTTTCTTTTCTCTTTCCTTTTTGCTTTTTTTTTTTGCAGTTTTTTGGCCGGGACTGGGTTTGAACCGGCTACCTCCTGCATATGGGGCCGGGGCCCTACTCCTTTGAGCCACAGGCGTGCCCTTTTTTATTTTCTTTACTTTTTTTTTTTTTTTTTTTTGCAGTTTTTGGCCAGGACTAGGTTTGAACCTGCCACCTCCGGCTTATGGGGCCAACACCCCTACCCCTTTGAGCCACAAGCATTGCCCTTTTTTTTTTTTTTTTTTTCAGTAGAGACGTGATTCTCACTCTTCCTCAGGCTGGTCTTGAACTCCTAATAGGCTCAGGCAATCCACCTGCCTTGGCCACCCAGAGTGCTGGAATTACAGGCATGAGTCACCATGCCTAGTAACATACAATGTTTTGATACAGGCCTGCAAGGTGCCAGGATCAGGTCAGGGTAATTGGTGTATTCATTGCCTTGACCATTCATAACTTGTTTGCATTATATACATATTCCCTTTCTGCCCTTGAAGTTATTTTAAAATAGACAACAAATTATTGTTATCTATAAGTGCCTTGTTATGCTACTGAATGCTCCATCTCATTACTCTCATCTGACGGTGTTTCTGTGCCCATGAACCATCCCCTCTCTCCCTCCTCTCTCCGCTCCCTTTCCCAGCCCAGGTAGCTATCATTTTATGCCGTATTTCAATGAGATCCCTTAGTCTAATTTGTACCACCTGCATGTGACTGAGAAGGTGGAAAATTTGTCCTTCTGTGCCTGGCTTATTTCACTTAACATAATGACCTCCAGTTTCTTTCCTGTTGCTGCAAAGGACAGAATTTCCCTCTTTGCAGCTGAGTAATAGTCCCCTGTGTGTGTAGAACACATTTTCTTTGTTCACTTATCCGCTGGTGGACGCTTGAGTTGACTCTGTGTCTTGGCAATTGTGAATGAGGCTGCAGATCATGCTTAGCAGTCCGGTTTCTTTTCTTTTGCATATATATCCAGCAATGGGGTTGCTTTGTCCTGTGGTTGTTCTGTCTCTCCTTTTCTGAGGAACGTCCACACTGCTTTTCATCGTGGTATTATGAACTGACATTCCCACCAACCCTGTGGGATTCCCCCCTCTGCATATTCCTGCCAGCTTCTGTATAACCTCCCTCTTACACAAGCTTGATGGACTGGGTGCTTTTACTCACTCACCCAACATGTATTGAGTATCGAGAGTGTGCCACAAAGAGATTTGTGGGATGAGCAAAGGTTCCTGGTTTCAGAGTCTTGCAATCAAATAAGAAAGAGGGACAAATCAGGGAAGGGTGAAGGTGTCATGCCACAGAACGTGGAGGAGACATCTGCTCGGAGACGGCCAGTGTGCAACTTCAGGACGCTTGGAAGGATGCTCCCCTTCTCCCCAGGACTGCTGAGAAGCAGGTGCCAGGACAAGACTCAACATATGGGGATTTTATTCTGCAAAACAAGACTCAACATATGGGGATTTTATTCTGCAAAGCGTGAAAGAAAGCAGGAGAAAGATATTAGCCTGCTTGGGACAATCCATATAAATAGATTTGCGCCGCGTTGTGACCGACATTTTGAGCTGGTGTACAGTTTCCAGGAGCATCTGTGATGTAGCAGGCATTGGTACATCTTTCCTCCTTTCTTTTTTTTGTTTTGCAGTTTTTTGGCCCCCACTGGGTTTGAAGCCACCACCTCCAGTATATGGGGCTGGCGCCCTACTCCTTTGAGCTGCAGGTGCCACCCCATCTTTCCTTTTCTTGGCCAAATAATATTCCATGTACTAATGTACAACATGGTATACATCCATTCATTGACGGATGGTCTTTCACTCCATTTCATTAGAGCCCTTCAATATATTACCTCCAGATTCTTATGTTTTGTAAAAAGACCGGTTCCATCAGGCTTCTCTGCCTCAGTCACTGCGGTTTCTTCCCTCTGATGCAATTCTGGATATTTGTCCTTTGTGACAGTGACAGGTGGCTGAGGAGAGTCACTTTCCCCTCTTCTTACTTTCTACCTCTAGTTTAGTTTTCAGCCATCACAACAAAACCACCTGGGTACTCACCCCTGCCATTGTAGGAGGCCGACCTATTTTCAGCCTTAATATGTCACTTGCCATTTTGATCGGACCACAGTAGGACGCCACGTATCTTCCACGGCACCTGTAGCCCACTCAAGTCTGCACGGGAACCTCTGACAGTCATGTTTCTCTTGCACACAATGTACCCCCCTTTTATTCATCTGATTTTCTCAAGTTCCTTATAAGGCCAGCTCAGGAATTTCACCTCTATGTGTTCAACTAAGGCCTTGCCAGACCAAGAAATGGCCAGATGACAAGAATAAAGTCTCAAGAATAGATACCAATCAACTGTCTCAAGTGAAAGGAAAGTCAGTAAAAGCTGGCTGACTCTAGAGGTGAATTGACACTCGGAATCAGCAAACCACAAGGTGGGATTTTCCATTCTTAGAGGTTTCAACCCAAGAATGCTTCACAAAGCCCCTGGTCTTTCTGGCCAGGAGAAAAAGAGGACAGAATACGGGGAAACTACACCCTCTGGAAAGTGAAGGGGCATTTCCCAGAAAGAATATACCAAGAGAGAGACTAGAAGCCTCACAGTCCATGTATACACTGTCCTCAGCTGCCCGGCTGACCCATGCAGAAACAAATCTACTCAGCCACAAACCAAACAACGGAGGTGAGATTGGCGTCACCTCCGCCCACCGTAGGTGATTGAGAGCGGTGAAATTGATCATCTGGTACATGCGTACACATAATTAATAGGGATCAATAAGACCCCACGTTGCCACGCCATAATACTCCCAATATTCAGGCACAGAATACAACTGTCACTCAACATACAATTTTCAAGGAATATGTGATCCTTTCTCAAGAAAAAAGATGACCAACTGAGATAATGCCGGAAAGGCTATGTTAACCACTGTGATAAAAATGTGTCAAATGGTCTATGTAGTGAGTGTATGATGCCCCATAATCATATCATTGTATACAGTTATGATTTAATAAAAAAATTAAAAAAAAATAAAATATATCTCAAATCTCCCTAAAAAAAAAAAAAAAAAAGAAAAAAGATGACCAACACAGGCTGTCCCCGCCTTCTTATCAAGTTGATTCAGATGTTGGAACTGCCAGACAAGGTCTTTCTAATGATCATTATATATATATAATGATCATTGTATATATATGATATATATATCATTGTATAATGATATATGTATATACTACTGCTGAAAGATGTTCTCAGCATGACTGGGAAAGTAGGGCTTCTTGGCAGAGAAGCAGCCACAAAGAGGGGTAAAAATCCAAGCGGAAATCCTGAAACTTAAAAAGTCAGGAGCTAAACCAGATAATGGACTGTGTGGACTTCGCACACAGAAGGATGTGTCATAGGAAACAGGAGCTGATCCTAAAGAGGGGTTTCTGGAAACTTTTCAGAACGAAAAGGAATGAGAAGAGAAATTGAAAAATATATGTATATAAACTCAGCCCCTGGAGCAAAATACCAACAGAAGGAAAATCTAATCAATGCACGGTTGGCGTCCCAAGAGGAGGAGAGGAAAAAAAGTCTACAGAAAATATAATTAAATAAAAATGTCTCCGATGCAGGGGTAAACACAGTTTTATACATCCAAAAAGTTTAATAAGTCCCAAGAGAATAAACAGTAAGAAAAAAAGATGTGCAAACATACTGGAGTCAAACTGTTGAAAACCAATGATAAGAAGAAAATCCTCAAAGCAGAAAGAGGAAAGGGAGATAGAACTTAGGGTTCAAATCATCGCTGAATTCTCAGGAAGGAAGTTCCGCTGCTGAACCCTTCTAGGATGGCAAAAACTCTGCTGATCTGCATTTTTGAAGAGCTGGTGAAAAAGAAAAATTTATATCAAGCAAAAGCATCGTTTAAGAGCAAAGACAACCAAAGGTATGATCTCATAAAAGAAAGCGAGGAGTGTGTCACCTGCAAAACACAGCTATAAGACATCCTGAAAGCTGGAAGTAAAGTTTATTTAGGAAGAATCAGTAGTATCAGAAGTGGTAAATATCTGGGTATTTATAAAAGCCCATTTAATGTATAACACATGGGAGGGGAGTTGGTCAATGCAAATATATAGTTTCTAGTGTTCCACATTTATATGAACGAGATGCTACAATATTAACTTTACATAGTCTGTGAACAGCTATGAACTTTATGCAGTCTGTGAACAGGGCGTGTATAATGGATTCCTCAATGAAAACGGGGAAAGAAGTGTAGCCGAAAAGCTGATCTACACTTACAATGGAATCCAAAAACATTCAAGCAATCCAAAACCAGGCCAGGAAAAAAAGAGCAAACGAAAATCAGGAGATACATACCCGATAGATGTAAATTAAACAACATTGAAACATTACCATAAATATTGATGGGATAAACAATTTAGGTAAACACAGAACTTGTCTCAACGGATCAATAAGAAAAACCAAGCCACAGTCTACCCACAAATGATTTACACAAATAGTTGGGAAAAGGTAACACCCTCCAAATGGTAAACCTAAGCAGGTTAAAATCAGTAAGTATCAGATAGAAATAGAAATGTATGTTTTCAAAGAAAGACTTCAGAAAAATACTGATAACACAGCTTTATTCCTAGCTGCCTCCAAGTTAAACTTGTCCACGTGCAACATTCCTTACAATATGTGATGCGGAAACAATGCAAATGCCCATGGATGGATGAATGGATAATGACAAGGTGCAATCAACATGAAATGGGGCATTATTCAGCTATAGAAAAGGAGTGAATGCTAGGGAAGGGAGGATAGACTGGAGGGAGGGAGGGATGTAGGGAAAGAGGGAGAGAGGGGGAGAGGTAGAAAGGTAGAGGGAGGGAGAGAGGGAAAGAAACACAGAAAGAAAGAAAGAAAGAAAGAAGGAAGGAAGGAAGGAAGGAAGGAAGGAAGGAAGGAAGGAAGGAAGGAAGGAAGGAAGGAAGGAAGGAAGGAAGGAAGGAAGAAAGAAAGAAAGAGTCTAGAACACATCATGCTTGTTGGAGTCAACGATTCTCAGATGGGCAAATACCACAGGATTCTACTTACCTGAAGTAGCTAAAACTCCCATGTCCAAACTCACCAGCAGGTATACAGTGAATATGTACAATTTTTTGGCTACATCCATTACACCTCAATAAACCTTGAACAAATCGTCCAAGTGTGCTCCAATTTGGAAATGAGTAACCAAACTGTGGTATTTCCGTGCAATTACAGACTCAGAGATAGGAAGGAACAAACTAAGAATACCCAGGACAAGTGGATTCATCTCACAAACCTTTTGCTGAGTGAAAAACGCCTTCCAAAAAACAATGCATGCTGCATTATTCCATTTATAAGAAGTGTTAGGTAAAACAAAGCTATACTAGCAGAACTCTGAGGGCGTGGTGGAGCTGGTGGGTGTCGTCCAGGAAGAGAAATGAAAGGAACCTCTGTGTTGATGGCAAAGTTCTGTATTTTGAAAGGGGTTTGGTCTCACCGACGTACGTACATGACAAAACTTGTGGATTGTATACTTGATGTGAGTGCATTTATCTTTTTGTAAAAGCTACATCAACAGCTACAAACACTATATAAAATCTAGCTCTTGTGATGTGTCCTGAAGTATTCAGAGAATATTTACTAATGTCTGCACTGTATGTTATGCAAGTATTTAAAGAGAAATGTGTCTCAATTTGCCTTGAAGTGAAATAAAAAAAAATAGGAAGTATGAGTGAATGGATTCATTGGTGCCTGATGAAAATAGCGGTCCATTAATTTCATCAGAATATTTATATTAAGTTCAAAGGGAGCATTCCACTACTGCTGTTTACATGGTGAGTGGATATTCACGTTAAAACTCTATCAGTGTGGGGTGGCACTTGTGGCTCAGTGTGTAGGGCACCGGCCCCATATACGGAGGGTGTCAGGTTCAAACCCAGCCCTGGCCAAACTGCAAAAAAAAAAAAAAATATATATATATATATATATATATCAATGTTGCTTTATGCTTCAAAATAAAATTACAAGGTAGGGGAGAGTACATTCAAATGCCATTTTTTGTTTGAAGCCTTCCTTCAACATTCCTGCTTGTTTCCATGAAACCCTGGCATGTACATTCACTCAACAAACAGTCCAGAATTTAGCCTTTCTTGGTACATAGCATATACCACTGTGGGAAGTCACCTGCAGGAAAACAAGATATCTTCCTTCTGTCTTTCTCTAGAACAGTGATTCTCAACCTTCCTAATGCCGCAACCCTTTAATACAGTTCCTCAATGAAAATAATTTTATGGTTGGGGGTCACCACACCATGAGGAACTGTATTAAAGGGTCATGGCATTAGGAAGGTTGAGAACCACTGCTCTAGAACATCCAGAGCCCCCTCAGCTTTTTATAAGAGTGCCCTAAGATTAATAAGGTTCTTTCTCCCGCCTTAGAACTGGACATTTGTTATTATTACAATTTCATAATTTATGAAGATATTGCTTGTGCCCCATAAACATGTACAACTATTATGTATCCATAATAATTGAAGGTGAAAACATAAAATGCATTTACAATAAGAGAGTGCACAATTCATTTAAAATAATCATTACAATTTCTATAAAACTTTTAAAGTTGGGGGCGGCGCTTGTGGCTCAAAGGGGTAGGGCGCCGGCCCCATATGCTGGAGGTGGCGGGTTCAAACCCGGCCCTGGCCAAAAACTGCAAAAAAAAAAAAAAAAGGTATTAAAAAACAAAAACTTTTAAAGTTGGGGAGCAAGGTAAAACATTTGTTAAAGCCACATCGTTATTATTTTTTAACTAACGATCATTTCAGAGTAAAAGTCAATTTTGTTGGATGAGAAATAATGAAGCATGAAAAATACAGAAGCCAATTTGCTCTGATTTCTAGGTAACGCCCCAAACTTCGGGAATACTGGAGGCTGGTGCCACCGATGGAAATTTCTCCTTTGGGTTCCAGTTAAATCCAGTCATCTCACTAAAATTCAGACGCTTTCACCTTTTCTGGAATCGGAGAAACCAAGCTGTGTTCTTCCATGCAGGGAGAAGCTTATATCCTGACTGGTTGAGACACCCTCACCACTTGCACGGCCCTCTGAAATCGTACAAAAACGAAATAAACCTACACAAGCAGTGGGTCGTTTGTATATTGTCCCAGGCAGAAGTAAGTCAGGATTTGTCATTTTCCTGGCAAACACAAGACCCAAGAGGATATTTACACAGAACAACAGTGCTGAGGACTTCTGAGATCCTTTTCATGCTTTTGATTTATTTAGTTGTTTCTGCAAATAGCATTTGCTGGTGCCTTTTTGCTTCCATTTACTTTAGGCCTGTATTAAAATGTTCCTCCTAAGGTTTTATTTTTTTTTCTTGTTGGCTTCTCTGTGATCTTATAAGGCTTTTGCAATACGATTCCTACTTTTGCGCTTAGTATTGAAAACCCTTAGGACATACTCTTGTTTTTCCTTCTGAATTCCTTTCCACTTAGAAGCCTTGATCTTGGAATGTTCTGAAAAGCTACAAAATCCTGTTCAGCAATTTTACAAGATATTTGCCCCCAACAACCAGTATACTGGAACCAGCAACCTAGGTCATCAGTTGCAATGTTCCCTTGTCAAATACCAAATCGTGGTTTCCTTCAGATGTTAACGCACATGATGAGCTGAGGCCTGTTGATAGTGTAAGTCAACTTCTAGGGAAATTCTCAAACGTCCACAATTTAGAAAGGACATAAATGACGAAATCAAATGCATCTGCTGCTCACAATGCAAATAAAATAAATATGTCTCTAAATAAAAAGTGGAGAGCATGATTTCTCCAGCCCGACTTTGTTTCTGGCGTGGTTGTCCCCATCAGGAGTCTTGGAAGCGAATAAATACTCGTTGCTACAGCGAATGTTTTGTGAGTGGTGGACGCCCCGTCCTCAAGCTTTCTAGGACTGTGATTATCAGTGGCTGTGGGTGGGGAGCCCTGCATTGCTTTAGGGTAAAGCCTGGTGGGGACACCACTGTTCTCACAAAAGATCACAAGCCTGGATGTGAACGGCAGCCTGTCTGCATTTGGGCGTGGGGTCCAGACTCCTATGTCCACTCCAGTCTCTGGGCTGGAAGCTATTTCCATTTTTCATCCACACCTGATCACAATCGGACACCAAGTCACTCCAATTTTATCTGATTGCAGGAAATTGACCTTGATTACCTTCCTTTCTAATCTCACTCTCACACACACACACACACACTGTTTCCAGGACATAGTAAAACCTGCCTCCTTTACTTTTATTTTTTTGCAGTTTCTGGCCAGGGCTGGGTTTGAACCCGCCACCTCTGGCATATGGGGCCAGTGCCCTACTCCTTTGAGACACAGGCACCACCCTCCTTTACATTTTATTTCATTTTATTTATTTTATGTTATTTTATATTTAATTTTATTTTGACAGTCTCACTCTGTGCCTAGGTAGAGTGTGATGGCATCATCATAGCTCACAGCATTCTCAAACTCCTGGGTCTGAGCAAATCCTCTTGCCTCAGCCTCCTGAGAAGCTGGGACTAGAGATCCCCACCACAACTCCAGGCTAGTTTTTCTGTTTTTAGTAGAGTCAGCATGTAACTCTTGCTTGGGCTGTTCTCCAATGTCTGAGCTCAAACAATCCACCCTCCCGGGGCTCACAAAGCGCTTGGATGACAGGTGTGAGTCGCCACAGCCAGCTGGGCCCTCTCTGTGCTGTTCAGAGGACAGACCTGGCCTGCACATTTCTACCACAGCATTCTCTGCCTGCACAAGCTGCTGCACACCCATTTGTGGCTTAGTCTTTCATCTAGCAAGAGGAAACCTTTCCACTAGCAAGAGGAAACCTTTCCATGGCACACACATCACAGACACAGGTGACTCATGGGCAAAATCTTACCATACTAATGATACCAATAGCAACTCTCCTCCTCCTTGAACGCCTGCACGCCAGTAAAGATTTTGCACACATTGACTGCTCTTCCTTCTTTTCCTAATTTTATAGCTGAATAGATCAAAAGTGAGAGAATGTACGTGGCTTCTCAAAATTGCAGAAATCAGGAATAGAGGACATTTCACATCTGAGTTCTCTACGCTGCTTTCTTACACACGGTGTCATGACCCTCCAACAGTTTCATTAACAAATGAGGCTTCTCATAAACAAGGATATTTCAGTTATTTTGGGGGGTGGGGGGAGCACAACTTTTATGGGCACAGTCATTCCAGTTTTATGCCCGTGCATTCGGTTATGGGGGGGAAGCAGAAAGAGGGACGGAGGGAGGGGGGTGGGGCCTTGGTGTGTGTCACACCTTCTGGGGGCAAGACATGATTGCAAGAGGGACTTTACCTAACAATTGCAATCAGTGTAACCTGGCTTATTGTGCCCTCAATGAATCCCCCAAAATAAAATAATAATAATAATAATAATAAAAAAGAAAGGTCCCAAGTGCTTTGTGAACATTTCAAGTTCATACTCTTCATTTCTGTTTGCGTCGTTGAGTTTATCACGGCAAGGTTTGGGTTATGTCTATTTTGATCAAATATTGTAGATCAACTCGCTCCGGCTCAGATATTGTGTAATTTCCAGAAAATGAGATTTTCCCCCCCTCTTCATTAATTCAAATAAAGCCTCTCTTTAAACTTTTCTTATGCTTCTTTAATTGGGCATCTTTAGTTAATAACTTCGCTGTCTTAGAAGATTGGATAATTCAGTGATATTCCCAACATCCTCAAAACATCATTATAAAGCAATGATGTTGGTTTTATCTTTGTTATAAAAATAGCTACGTGTCCATGGCAACTGTACACTGCCTCTTAGGCCAGATTTTCAATGATGATTTATGTGTAAGAGAAAATCATATTGTGTTTATTTTTTATTTCACTTTGAATTCATCTAGTATTTTTTTTAACTAGACACAATTTAATATATGATCGACATGAAACAATTTTCTGTTCCGTATGCACAACATTACTATGAGTATGACTAATAAAATTCTGCATAATACTCTATAATACTGTTCATATTTTTTGGTTATGGTATTCTGAAAAAAAACTTGTCATACGAGATCAAATTTAACTACCAACTGGACACGTTGTTGAATTATTGTGTAGAAAATTACACTATTTTTTTGCAGTTTTTTGGCTGGGGCTGGGTTTGAACCCAGCACCTCCAGTATCTGGGGCTGGCGCCCTACTCCTTTAAGCCATGGGCACCACCCAAATTACACTATTTTTGTGTTCTATTCTTTCCTTAGAATATGTCTTTTAAGAAAGTAGACAAAGCTAATTTTTATTATACCCATTTAAATTTCTTCAGAGAAGAATCCATGTATAAACTAAGTCTGTCTGACGATCAAAAAAATATGAAGACAGCATTCTGAGTGGGATTTGGAAGGAGATTGTCTTAAAAATCAATAACGGTGGGGGGAAGCAGACAGAGGGATGGAGGGAGGGGGGTGGGGCCTTAGTGTGTGTCACACTTTATGGGGGCAAGACATGATTGCAAGAGGGACTTTACCTAACAATTGCAATCAGTGTAACTGGTTTATTGTACCCTCAATAAATCCCCAACAATAAAAAAAAAAAAGAAAAAAAAATCAATAACAGGTGACCTTATACTTTGTATCACACAAATGTGCATACTTTGGTACAATCATACAGCAAAAAAACTCATTTAACAGCATTGAAAGAGATGTACATTGAAACAAACAAAAATGTGTAAATAAATATCTAGTAGAGATCTTTATGGCTCCCATTCTGAGACGGGCATTGCCAGATAGAAGCACTGTGGAGGATTTGAGGGCTCTGCTCTTCTGAATTACCGCATTTCTGCTGCGCCTGCTGTATCTCAGGATTTTATTGTCTAAGACCCAGTCCAGATAGCAGAGCTGGTGGACAGTCGTGGACACACATGCAATTTAAGGCCAGCCTATCTCACTCAGTTCTGCCTGCCTGGTCTTGACATCTCCATGAGTAATTTCCCTGAAAGCACTAAAATATCATATCCTCATTTGTAAGGACTCGGTAAATAGTATCTTTCTTGGCCGGGCACGATACCTCTTGCCTGAAATTCTAGCGCTCTGGGAGGCTGCGGTGGGAGGATTGCTTGAGCTCAAGAGCAAGGCTCATCTTTACTGAAAACAGAAAAACTAGCCAGCTGCTGTGGCAGATGCCTGTAATCCCAGCTACTCGGGAGGCTGAGGGCCCTTTGCAGCCCTTTGAGAAGTAGCCTACCACATAAACCTACTTCATGGAACCGAAAAGTTTATTCAAAGAGATTTAAGAAATGCAAAGCGTTTGACACAGTCCTGGGTTGATAATTATCAATCAGCCTACACAGGCACCAAACCTGTATCTTTTGTTTTCACAGGAGTTGTTTTTTGGTGTTTCATGTTGAGTTTTAAGCAAAATCATAAAACAATATATTAGGGAATTACTCCTGATGATAGAATGCTCACCATGGCAATTGGATTTACTAACACCCTTTGTGATGTTTTGGCTGTAATAAGATCACAGAAATGAAATAAAACATTTTTTTCTGTTTGGGTCCCAGGAATGATAAATTCATATGTAGCTGTGTACACTTGGAGATATATTAAAATAATAGAAGACTTATGTCTTTTCAAATGGAACTCCTTATTTGATTTCTAATAAGTATCTCTGGTTGTAAAAGAGGATAGTCACAGCAGTGACAATTAAAATGTTTAAAGAGATGACTAGAAACTCTCCTACCACAAAAAGTAAAACACCATGTACGTTTTTAAATGACTTCATTGAGATGTAATTCACACACCACACAATTCACCCGCATAAACTACACATTTGGAGAATTTTCAGTGTATTCCCAGACTTGCACCACCATGACTATTACTCTCTTTACATTTTGACATGCAATGCACTAGCGTTTTTGGTCTCTATCTTAACATACTTTTTTTTATCAAGTTTACACTTACTATATTGCCAGCATTTCCCATATCCACAAATATTCTTCAACAACATGTACTAATTTAAGGGAGAAAAAAAAAAACCCACTTCACCTCTCTCGATGATTTATTCTCTGCCAGGGACTTAGTTGAATGCTGATTGTGTGCAGATTAAGTGTTCATAATAATCTTGGGAAACTTATACTGTTATTTTCAGAGAATTGGGGATGTTGCAGGAGGCTCAGTTTTTTGGCCACCCACAGTGTCTGACTCAACCTTGTCATCCTGCAGCTATAGTACAACTCGGGTGACCAAGCCCCTGGTGTAGAATGTTGAAATTGCTTTCAATTTTGAGATCTCATATTTGTACTAATCATCGACAGTTGCATAAAAACATCCTGCAAACTTAGCAACTTAGTTATTTCCCTTACAACATTCTGTGTGCTCAGGAATCCGTGAGCAGATTGCCCAAGTTTCCTGGCTGAGGGTTCCTACCACCATGTAATTAAAGTGATTCAGGTCTGGGGTCGTGTCTAAAGATTTGACCAGAGAAGACTCTGCCTCTATGCTCACCAGCACTGCTCTTTGCCGGGCTATTGGCCAGAGATGCATTTCTGTTCCATATGGTCCTCCGAAGACTGTGGGAGTAGGAGGGGTGCGTCCCTCAGAAGAAGTAAATGAAGGAGTCCAAATACGATAAAGTCTAATCTCAGAAGTGGCATCCCATTATTGTTCTGTTTTCTATTTCTTAGAAGCAGCTTTCTTGATGCGATCCATATTGCAGTTGGTTTCATTTTCAGCCTGCTTCCCTTCATAGCACCAAAGTGGCTGCCAGCATTCCAGCCATCACACCCACACTCCACTGTGGCCATAGTAGAGAGGCAGTGCTCCTGTCTAAGCATGATTGGCTACAGTCTTAATATTGCCCCTGACTGCACCACTCAGAGATATGGATTCACAAAGGAAGGATGATTTGGGGGCCCCTCTTAGCCGTGACCTACTATTAGAACCAATGCATATAACAGGTGCCAAAAATGTATACACATTTTAAGAGAGGAAAAAACTGTATTAAAATTGTAATGCTCACGTCATAGTAGAATTCTGCAATTACAAGAGATAGAGGATATGTTATTACAGTATAACAAAAGTATTGGTACATATTGAGTCTTACAATTTTAATACCGTTTTTTTCCTTCTTAAAGGGTGTATATAATTTTTGACACCCTCTCCATTTGTAAGTAAATATTTATGCATGGATGTGGTTGTCTAGAGATAGTACACGTATACCCAATGGATACTGAACACACTTTTATCATGTGGCAGACCTCAGCTGCTTCAATGAATCAGCACATAGTGGGCATGTGATCTGAGTGGTCCAGGCAGAGGCAATATTAAGATTGTAGCCGAACATGTTTAGGCAGGAGCACTGCCTCTCTGCTATGGCCACAGTGGAGTATGGGTGTGATGGCTGGAATGCTGGCAGCCACTTTGGTGCTATGAAGGGAAGCAGGCTGAAAATTATACCAAATCTGTACAAAAGGCAAGACCAAAGGAATCTCAGCAGAAAGGTCAGAGAAGTTGTTCTTTAAGCCAACCCTGAAGATTGCCCTACATCTCAATTCCAGTGACATGCAGCAATATGCATCATTCTTTTTTTAAAGCCCAGTTTGAATAATTAATTTTCATCTTTCTTCCCACCCAGAATTGTCTGACTTAAGATAAGTACTTAAAGAAGATGTCACAAATCACATATCTAGGATGTTGGGTTGGTTTGAAGATTCTGTGCCTATCAAGGTTAAGGGGAGTGTGGAGGAAAAATTCAGAAGGTGGGAGTGAATTAGCTACCTCCTGAAAGCTCTCAGTAAGCGTGTAAGCAAGAGATACGGTTTTCTTGACATCCAGGCCGTGTAAAATCAGAGAGGTGGAAAATACAACTTTAGCAAGAGAGGCTTTTTAGGACATAACTCAAAGCGCCTTGAAAGAACCAAACGTTCTATTGTCCACGAGCTATAGTTTGTGCTAATAGACACATTCTATTCTTCAAGTGCCTGAGGCCAAAAATAGGTGGATTCACCATCACCCTCCCTTTCTACACTCTTCAGTGGGAAATAATCTGACCACTTCTCACCTTCTCCATCCCAACCTGGCTCCAGCCTACATCGTATCAGGTCACTGTCATCCACCTGCCAACCTGAAGACCACCTGCAACTCAGCTGTTAAATGTAGGTTGTGGGACTGTGTCACTTCTGTGCTTCAAGCCCTTGGATTGGTTCCTGTATCACTCAACCTCAAAGTTCACTTGCTTACAATGTCCTCAACGCCTTGCTTGACGTGTAATCTTGTTACTGCTCTGGTCTTATCTCTGATTCCTTACATTGTTCACTGTGGCTCAGCCATCAGATTCCTCCATGCCGTTTTGTAAACATGTTCACGACAGTCCCCACTCTATGCATTTGGACTTGCTGGGTCTTCTCCTTGGCGTGTCATTTCCCAGGCACCAGAATGGTTCCCCTACTGGATCTGCAAGGAAAATGGTGCCCTGATTCATTGCAGGTCTCTGTTTAAATGCCGTCCAATTCAAAAGATCTTTCTTAGCAACTTCATCCAAAAGAGCAACTTAATTCCCCATCACTGTGTAACTCCCTTGCCTTCTTCATTTTCCTCTGTATCTCTGTTTTCCTCCAGATCAGTTATACAGGGTTGGACAAATAAGGTCAAGAACTCATTCTAGAAAAGGTGCTCCATACCTCGTGGCTGAATATCACCCCAGTCACCTTCGAGGGCCTCTCCTTGGGAGGCTATACACTCATGCAAGCACCTAGTCTACCCTTCAAAGCAATTTGGGGACTCTTTCTGGAATGGCCATCAGTGCTGTCATCATAGGAGACCTGGCAATTAAGTTCTCAAACTCATCCTAGAAAAAGTGCCCCATACCTCATTGCTAAATATCACTATGGTCACCAGGTGGCCAAGGGGAGTGGTTCAAAGGTGACTGTAGTGATACTCAGTAATGAAGTGTGTAGCACATTTTCTAGGATGAGTTCTTGAACTTAATTGTCTCACCTGGTATATCCATTCATTTCCAATAAGTAGAATGAAGACTTTGTTTTATCCTGTTTCCTGAGCCTACAGAAAACTGTGATTTTGATACAGTACACATTCAAAACAAAATAACGTAGACCCTCTGTGAGCTGACCAGCCAAGGCCCTGTAACAAACTGGTCAACACACGGAAGTGGTCAACATAAGGAATTAGGCCTGCTATGATGATACGTACCTATGGTGCGTGTCAAGTCTGTGAAGATGAGGTCAATTTAAGGAGGTGGTCCGTGTAAGGGAGGGGGTCAGCTATGGAGGTTCTACTGAATTTTCAGTGAACAAAGCAGAAGCAGGTGTTGATGTCTGTAGTAGGGAAAATATTGGTACAAAGAATAAACGTGTCCCCTCTTACGCCAGTGCACACCTTGAGCTGGCCCAGGTTGTAGGGTAGGAGTGGAGATGTTTAAAGCTCCGGAGCTCTCTTTTAATTCCCCAATGATTAAAATAGTAATCAGTACTGAGAGGCACTGTGAAATGTTCTCTGCCTGCTAAGGAGTACGATCAAGCTCCCTGTGATGTGGGAGCACCGATAAAGGACTAGGGCAAGAGAAAAAGTATTCCACCTGAGACTATCATTTCAAATTGTCTGGACTTGGCAGTGATAACGCTGGCAACCATTGAATGGAATTATTGGAGCACTGAGTAGTCTATTCACATCTGTCCATGGAGAATTGCCTCTGTGCGAAGGAGATTCTCAGACTTTACCACTGTGACCGGGTACTATTGCCTTTATTTGCATCCCTTGGGATGACCTGATACCTATCATGTGCCTGAGGAGGATTGCGTCACCAAGGGAGACCCAAGCCTTGCCAGCCCTATCTTGGGCAACTCACTATGTAAGATGGCCTTGTCTTCATGTTCACACTTCTGTGTCCCATATCCCTGGACTTGCTTCCAAATAACGCCTTCCTCCAAGGGCATGTAAACCGAGATTTGTGCCATATTCTAGGACACAGATTTGTGCATTTTTTCACAAATGTGCAACTATTTGAGCAGCCTGTCTTCAGGCACCACTGAAATTTCAAACTCATGCTGACTTAAAAATAAAATCTCATGTAGGATCCAGACTATTGTTCAGCCACCTAAGTTCCTTGGCTCACAGCCTGTTTTTGTAAATAAAATTCTGCTGGAACCCAGCCATGCCCGCTCCGTTAGGGACTGCATATAGCTGCTTTGGCACAACCGTACCAGATGTCAGTAGGTGGGACAGACGCCCTATCTATCTTCCACAAAGCTAAAAAGTACTTGCTGTTTAGCCCTTTATAGAAGAAGAATTTCTAGCTTTTAATCTAGACCAGAAAAAGGAGAGCAAATTATAATGTAAGCAAACACTAACACAGATGTGAATGGTGTGGATATTGTTCTGGTGTGCGTTTTGCATCTAGCTTTGTTAAGGGGTTGCATTGAAAATATCAAAGTAAATTTTACATAATTTTTTTTTTTTTTGCAGTTTTTGGCCAGGGCTGGGTTTGAACCCGCCATCTCAGGCATCTGGGACCGGCGCCCTACTCCATTGAGCCACAGGTGCCGCCCAATTTTACATAATTTAACATGGAAACATTTACAGTTATGGGTCCCTTGCTATAGTTTTAAGGTTATGGAAGCTTATCGTGAACATGAGAATAGATAATATTTTTCTTCCTATTTCATGGAAGATACGCCCACATAGTCTTTCTGTCAAGGGTTTGCTAGCTTTAAAATGCGTGAGAAAGGTTTCACCCTTTATATATTTTTCAAAGACTTTATACAGCAAAGAGTATTCTTTTTATTGAAAGTTTACTCAGATTCCAGTGTAAAACTATCTGGACTTGGCACTTTCCTTTTTGAAGGGACAGGGGATTTTTTTTTTTTTTTTTTTTTGAGACAACAGAATCTCACTTTGTCACCCTGGGTAGACTGCCATGGTGTCATAGTTCACAGCAACCTCAAACTTTGGACTCAAGTGATCTTGTTTCAGCCTCCCACGTAGCTGGGACTACAGGTGCCCACCACAACACCCGGCTATTTTTATAGACCAGAGTTCACTCTTGCTTAGACTGGTCTTGAACTCTTGAGCTCAAGCAATCCACCTGCCTCAGCCTCCCAGAGTGCTGGGATCACAGACATGAGCCACCGCACCCGGCCCAACAGAGCATGTTTTTGATTGTTAATTCAACACAATACAATCCCTGGTGACAGTTACTAAAGTAACCGAAGACATGTCTACAGAATAGAAAATTATGACAAGTAAGGAGAAAAGGATAAGAAAGTGACTGGAAGACTCTCCATCAAGACATCTGGTAGGGAAAGTATGTCCTACAACTCCTTAGATAATATCACATTTTCAATTTGGGATTGTGTGGGACCTTGCAAGTTATCGTGAGGCAACTCTACTGGAGGTCCAAAGTTGGTCTGAACAGTTTAACCCTGGGGGTTGTCCGTTCAGCTCTCCTTGTTCCTTTTAGCAAAGCCAATTCTCTGGGCCAGAGTTTTTCTCAGGTGTTTGAACAAGACCTCTGTTCCCATTATATACCTCTCACGTGGTTTTAAATCATACCCCTTTTCTTCTCAAGGCCATCCTTATTTGTATGTTAAGCTGTTTGCTATCTGGGTACTTTGAGGATAAGATTACTTCTAGTGTTATTTTCACACGGAAATATGAAAAAAAGTACCTTTAAGATTCCTCCTTCCTCACTTTGTGTTCGCAATCAGAAACTTCCCATTCTGTAGCTCACTGATGGTTAATAAGCACCCTGAGATTTTAATTATTAATTATTTAATAATTAATAAGCATTCAAGAGATTTCAGAGTACGTAGTTGTCAAGTGGATGATTTTTTTATGGGTAAACTTTCAGTGTTAATTAGGTCAGAAGTGATTTTGTCATTTTATGATTTGTATTACTTTGTTTGTACAAAAAGTCCATTGAGTAAATAGAATATGTATTTATTACGTGCCATTTTGTAGAAGACAGAAGGTAACAGAATGAATAGGGGGTCTGGCATTGGGCCAGGCTCCGGGGCTCACACCTGTAATCCCAGCACTCTCGGAGGCTGAGGCAGGTGGATCACTTGAGCTCAGGAGTTCGAGAGTAGTGTAAGCAGTAGCAAGATCCCCATCTCTACCAAAAACAGAAAAATCTAGCTGGGTGCTGTGGTCGGTGCCTGCAGTCCCAGCTACTCGGAAGTCTGAGGTGAGGGGATTTCTCAAGCTCAAGAGCTTCCTGTGCGCTATGACAGCACAGCGCTCTACAGAGGGTGACAAAGTGAGACTCTGTCTCACAAAATAAAAAGAGTGTCTGGCGTCAGATAACAGAAGATTAGTAATGTATTCCTGATTCCAGAAATACCAGACCCTGAGGAAAAGACTTCCTTTACAAATCCATTTTCTATTTCCTTAAGTACAATGCAGCATCCGTAAACAAACCAACAAAAAAATCACTTTTGAATATTTTTCTGGAACACACTAAAAAAAACTCTGCTGATGTTAGTAACCTCTGACAGAAAGAAATCACTTTTGTAGTAAATCATCACAAGGTTTATTACATAAATCATATATTTCTACACACTCTGTTTTGCTCCTTGGCCTTAAAATAATACACATTTGGTGTTTTTGAATTCTAGTATTGTCAGTCTCTGGGTGAGGAAGTGGGAGCTAACAAGGAAATAAAAGATCAGTTTACGTGTGGAATTCAGCACGGTGTAGTAGGTGTCAGACAGTAACGGCGGTGGCCACCTTCCTTGTTACACATACATCACGCCGGTGGCCCCTGAGGACGAAGGATTCGGTTATGAGAAAATCACTGTCGTCCCCATCTGTTCCTTCAAATAGGGAGATTCAGCGGACGCAGGAGACAAAAGCAAAAAGCCAACATTTATCCCAGTGCTTGGTGCTCTGTCCTCCTCGCCTACAGAACTGCCCTTTGTTCTAATGAAACCCTGTATTTTATCCAGTGTCCTTTGCCTCAAAGGCTATCAGTGTGAAATTAGGAACACAGCCGCATGGTTCCCACTTGATCCTCACTGTACGATAACTCTGCTCTCCCTTGAGACCCCAGGCACTGGATATTGGATATATAAATACTCCAGGCTCCGAGAGATTCAGACTTTGGATACTTCTGTCCTAATTCTGCTCAGTTAAAACAACACTACCTCTTTTTTTTTTTTAATTGTTGGGGATTCATTGAGGGTACAGTAAGCCAGGTTACACTGATTGCATTTGTTAGGTAAAGTCCCTCTTGCCATCATGTCTTGCCCCCAGTTTACAGACTCGGCTGTTAGCATCCTGTGGCCTTATCTCTTGCATTATAACCTGCTCTTGCAATGGGCTTGGGCCTCACTTTGTTGAAACAGCCACCCTCTGGGTCTACAACCCAAGCATCTGCTTTCCATAAAGCTCTGCCAATTGTACAAAATTCCAGCAGCCAGCAAGTAATAATCATTCACCTTGTTTATCACAGTCACATCGAGATTAACCAGACTTTGCTGCCACTGACCCCGGTCCCTTCCCAAACCTGACAGCATTTTAAAGTTCGCCTCGGAAGCAAATGATCAGAGTTTGTGTTTGAAAAATTGCGTTTTCATCCTCGAATTTACAGGAATAGATGGCAAGGTCACCGGCCCACAATTCTTCCCGGAACAACACTGTATAGCATTTTTTTTGTTTTCTTTTTCGGTCTCAAAGGCATATTTCTTAAATCATTCAAAATATCAAAATCATACTTTTGCTCCCAAGACGTATGTTCTGGGAAGTGTGTGGAGGTCAGCAGGCCGTAGTCGCTCACGATTGCTAAATGACTTTATTTGAAGGTAAACCTTAGAGCTTTGAGACAAAGACTGAACTGAAATTCAAAGAAGAGGCTTTTTCGTGTAAAAATCAACTATTTTCCAAGGAACTGAGACTGGGCTGATAAAATGGGTATCACCTGGTTAACAGATATTAAAGCAATTTGTCAATGAGCAGAATTCCCCTCTTTTTGCTTCATTTTCCATGGGTTACCTTAGAAATACAGTAGAACCTCTGCAAGTTGACCGCCCAAGGGATTGTAACAGACTGGTGAGCACTCAGAGGTGGTCACCAGCAGGAAGCAGGCCTTCGGTGCTGACATGTACATGGGTGCATACCTGGTCTATGGAAATTAGGTCAACGTAAGGAGGTGGTCAGTGTGCAGACATGGTCAGCTATGGGGGGTCTACTATAGTGACTACTGTGAGTCTTTTAAGACTTACCTATACCAAGTTCTTTTCACCCCAAAATTCCAAGGTTGCCATAGTCAAATATTCCCATATTTTACTGGACTCATGTCAAATGTCATGACATAAAAATGTCATTCATAAAAATGTCCCTGGTCTTCCCATATGGAAGTAACATTTTTTTCCCCTCTGAAACTCAATATACTACTATTTCTTTTAAATCTTTACCTTGTATTAAATGCATCTGTGTATTTTCTTTCTTTCTTTCTTTCTTTTTTCTTTTTTTTTTTTTTTTGGCGAGGGCTGGGTTTGAACCCACCACCTCCAGTATCTGAGGGCGGCGCCCTACTCCTTTGAGCCACAGGCCCCGCCCTGTATGTTTGCTTTTTCAGCCCCATTATACTATCATGTTCCGTGTTTCACTCCAACGTTCCCAGGGTTGAGTCCTGCATACAAGACAGGCAAAGACAAATATCTGCCTAATGAATTAATAATTTGCCTCAATGGATCTTCAAATATAAATTTGGATCAAGCAGTAATTATCACCACGTTTCTCAAATATTATCAGGCCTCATAAATAATGGAAAATGTCTACATCACACAGCGTTTTTGCTGTCATTATGCATGATTATGCCAGGCCTCTCCCGTCAGTGGTGAAATTAGGTACTTTGGATCAAGCCCACGCCCACGTAAATCCAAACATTAGCAAATTCATGAGCTGCTGCGTTAACCCCTTTACAAGGCTGGACACTCCCGTCCCGATGCAGTCTGCAAAACCCTTGTGAGATACCGGCCGCTTCCACGCAGAAGGCATGAATCTAAGTGAAAGTCTCCGTCTAAGACAACGAATTATCCTCAAGACTAAAAGCACAAGCAGGTCGTTAATGAATCTGCTAATTGTTTGCTCCATTCTCAGGCGCTTTATGTGGTCTCTAGCTGCTAAAGATACTGTAATTAAGGGGAGACAATGAACAGTGGAGCTCTAATATTTCTTTTCTTTCTCTGTGTTTTTCTTTTTCTTTTTCCTATAACCAACCAAGCATATGAAGAAAGAAAGGGAAGAAGGACAGAAGGGAGGGAGGGAGGAAGGGGAAGGAGGGAGGGAGGGAGGAAGGGAGGGAGGAAGCAAGCTGGGGGGGAGGAAGAGGGGAAAAGGGAAGGTACAGGGAGGGAAAGAGAGACGAAGAGAGGACACAATCTCCTGCAGTGAAAAAAGGCAGTTTTGCTTTTTAAAGGTAGTGCATAACATTTATTCCTTAAGTATTTATGGAAATCCAAGCACCAGAGCGATGACAATGACCCAATCCCTACCTTGAGGGCTGCACGGGTCAGTAGGATACACAGACTGGCTATCTAGCTGCTCCAGTGATGGTGACGCTATGGGCATAAATGCAGAAAAAAGAAGGGGATTCACAGAGCTCCTGGACAGAGGCAAGTGTGCCAGGCCCGAGGAGCAGCCTCTGCAGACTGTGGGGAGCAGCATGAGCCCCACCCTGCACATTAACAGTCAAGTTTGCTGTGGCTGAAAACAGGCTGCTCCGGGAGTGAGGAGAGAGGCGTGGAAAGGGCATGACCCTGGTGCCAGGACGGGCTGTGACGGGTGGAGACGCTAACAGGTGTGTGTGTGACTGTGTCAGGTTTTGCTTGTGCTGAAGCACAGAGAAGTTGTATCTGTTCCTCCCGCCGCAGACCCTGAAGCCTTCCTTGTCACTGCAGGACCTCTTCCGGATACAGGGGAGGTGTCTCCAGGCTCTAAAAGTTCCCGCTCAGGTGACACCACTCTCTTGCCCTGAGGGAGGACTCTGTGTCGTGACATTCTTGTCTAGGCGGCTACACATTAAGGAAAAACAAAGGGTACAGGGAGTCCCATAAGGGCTCCTGTTATTCACTCTATGACTGGGCAACCCAGGGCCACCTGCCCAAGCCAGTGTTCCTCAGTAAATGCAAGTTTCAGGCTTTTTTTTTTTTTTTTTAAAGACAGTCTCACTTTGTTACCCTGGGTAGAGTGCCGTGGCATCACAGCTGTCAGAGCAAACTCCAGCTCTTGGGCTTAGGCAATTCTCTTGCCTCAGCCTCTCGAGTAGCTGGGATTACAGGCACCTGCACATCGCCCGGCTATGTTTTTGTTGCAGTTTGGCCAGGGCTGGGTTCAAACCTGCCACTCTCGGTATATGGGGCCGGTGCCCTATTCACTGAGCCACAGGCGCCACCTCAGGCTTTCTTTTGGAAAAGCCGACTCCTGCCCTAGGGAAGCCAAGAACCATCTTTGACACCTGCCCACATATTTATAAAAGTCCTGTGATGAGTATCCCATCCTCTGATTATGACTTTTCCTTGTCTTTCTGTCGGGACCCTGGCCAAGCACAGAGCTGAGAATGCGGTGTTGCCAGTACCACTGTGTCCAGCGTGGAGGAATCTGGGTTAGCTGGATTTGCTGGACAGACCTCTGGTAGCAAAGTGCCCCTCATTCTAGATGGGCAGGTATCAGCCCTTGCTCCCTCTGCCAGGAAACCTTACAGAAAGCTGGGCTCGGTGCACTCCAGCATCCTGAAATTTCATGCCAAGCTTCCTCAGAGTACAGCCTCGAGCATGTGGTCGGTTTCCCAGATGACCACTCGTACCAATTCCACCAGCACCTGATCTCCCGTCTTGTAAGGGCATACTGAATCTCAATGCTGGGGTAGAAAGGTTCTGATTGTGGTTTGTCCAATGTCCTTAGCGTTGCCAAGCCCATGTTTTAGGGTTAGCTGCTGCAACATTCCAGCCCTTGGCTTCCCCATAACAGGTTCACTCTTGCAGCCCATCTGATCAGGCATGAGTCCTCACCAGCACAGGCAGTCTCTGGGTTACAAATGAGGTAGGTTCCATAGCTTTATTCTTAAGTTGAATTTGCCTGTAAGTTGGAATAGGTACATTTACTAGTCACTTGTAATAGCCTCTGTTCGTAAGTCTGAGTCCTACATCAGTCAGGTGTTTATATCTTGGGGACTGCCTATACTCTGTCACTCTTAAAAAAAAAAAAAATCACCCCCAGGCCACCTGCTTCTTAACCACTAACAGTCACTTCTGTATCGTATTCAACCTACCTAGGATCTTGACCCCTTTGGTCTTGCCCTCAAATTTCATGGTTTTCAATATAGCAATTCCTCCCCAAATGCATCCTTGCATTACCTGTTGGATGACTAATTGGCATATAAAAATTATTAACATGGATCCGTTAAAACTATTTTTTTTTTGACGCAATCAAACTAGACATTCTGTGTTCCCCACACACATGTCCACTTTGGAGCATGAGGCAAAAAGCCCAGAACCTCTCACTGTGTCTGTGTTTTTGTTTGTTTTTTATTGTTGGGGATTCGTTGAGGGTACAGTAAGCCAGGTTACACTGATTGCAATTGTTAGGCAAAGTCCCTCTTGCAATCATGTCTTAACCCTATAAAGTGTGACACACACCAAGGCGCAACCCCCCTCCCTCCATCCCTCTTTCTGCTTCCCTCCATGTGAGCCCAGGTCTGCCCACATGCCCACGTGAATACAAGCTGTCCTCGTGTCTCTCAGGGGGCCGGGGCCATCGTCGTCATCCTAGGATTATTTCTGAGCAGACACAGATGTTAATTGAGTAAAACTTTCTGCAGCACATAGGATAAAATGTTGGCTCCATATCAGGGCCTACAAGGACTGTGTGAGGTCCTTGGGTCCCTTCCCGCCTTTCACTTTAACGCTAATCATGGGTTCTCACTCTCTGCAATCCCAAAACAACTCCCTTCTTTCCCTCTTTCCTAAGACCATGCAGGCTTACCTCAGGGCCTCTGATTCCTTGTCCACTGTCTGGACATCACAGCTCACAAGTTCTTTGGCACCAGTGTGTATCTACCCTGCACTGGTTTCCAGTCACCTCTGCTAACCTCTTGATTTCCCTTTTCCCCAGACTTGCCTTTTCTTTCCTCACCTAGACTTATTCTCTTGAACTACATTTAGCCTGTATAAAAGAGCCCTGTTCTTTTCCTTGTTTGCCAGTCTCTGCTGGGCAGCCCTGCACCCCCAAAGTGTGAGACCCACAGAGGCAGAAATGCTCCCTGTCTGCTCATCACCATGTTCAATCACCACAGTGATGCCTGGAACTTCAGATGCATGAAGGTCCTTGTTGAAATCGTCACTTGCTTTGCTACAGTTTATCATTTTTCTGTGTACACCCAGGACACATTTATCTAAATAAACAGGAAAAACAAGGTATGGCTCTGGTAAATCAGTTGAATGTTTATTAAGATGCCATGAGACCCAAAGGAGGCAGGTAAGTGCTGTTTGGTCCTTCAGAGTTTGCTCAAGGAGAAGCCATGAGAAAAGTTCCCCTTCACCCTCTGAAAAATCATCTCTCAAAAGGCAGATTAATGGGAGAAAAAGCATACAAATTTATTTAACGTGTATACACAGGAGCTTTCAGAATGGAGGCCCAACCAGGCAGGGGAAATTGTCCATTTTTATGCTTAAGTTTAATATGATAGGCCAACAAGGGCATTCGTGATCTATTGCTAACAGGTCGAGTAGGGAAACCCAGCAAAGCCTGTTGGCCTGGACTCCTCTCGGCCTCTCTGAGCAGTGTCCTTCCTCCTGGGGGTCAGGAGGGACCCTCTCTGGAATGGGGGTCTTGTGACCTATAAACAAGTCAGGTCGGAGAATTTCCTGTTCTTACACAAAAAGGTGGCTCTATGGCTGGTGTCAGGGAAGATGGGTTTTGGTTCCTCTGTCCAGCCTTGGGGCAGAGGGATTCTAGTTATCCTGCTGTTGAATAGCAGGTAAGAGCCACAACACCATGGGGGACTAAGAACTCTTGGGACTTTCCCAACCTTCCCGACTTTCCCAATTCTGTAGTCTGTAGGCAGAGGGAGAAACAGTGCCCATAAATCACCACGGCAGAGTTTTTGTGAAAAAGTTGCTGAGATCCCAGAAGATGACATCTTTCAGCCTGCAGCAGGGCAGATAGGGGCTGCCCTGATTCAAACTCTCAGGAGGTTTTTATTTAAGATTTTAGGGCATGTGTTTACAGCATGAAGAAGTAAAAAGTCTCAAGGAAACAGTAAGTAGTCTCATGACTCAATAATGTGGGTGGTCTTTTGATCATGAAAAAGGTCATCAGGATGCAACAATTTTCCAGGGTGGAATTAAGTAGGTAAGAAACCAAGTAGCCTTAAGGGACGGGAGATGAAAGGTTATGATGATGACGGCCTTCAGGCTAGATTGCCTTGCCCTAAGGGTAATTTATTTTTTTTCTTTGAGACAGAGTCTCGTTTTGTCACACTTGGTAGAGTACTGTGGGGTCACAGCTCACAGCAGCCTCAAACTCTTGAACTCAACTGATCCCCGTGCTTCACCCTCCCAAGTAGCTGGGACTATAGGCACCTGTCACAACACCCTGCTGTTTTTACAGACAGGGTCTCAATCTTGCTCAGGCTGGTGTGGAACTCCTGAGCTCAGGTAATCCACCTGCCTTGGCCTCCCTGAGTGCTAAGATTACAGGCGTGAGCCACTGTCCGAGTAATCCCCTTTTAACTCTGGTCATCCTGTCTCTGCTAAGCTGCTGAATTTTACTCAGATGTCCCCAAACTAGTTTTATGTCTGTACAGGTGGACATTTGCTTCCCCCTTCCCACCCCAGGCATGCTGAGCAGCAGAGGAACTGAGACCTGGGGCTGTTCCCACTCCAGTCCTCTGGAATGTCCACTCAGATTATATTTCTACCTACACCTGCCTAGTTTTGGGAGAGAATGGGGCAGGCCCAGGAGGGCAGGAGAGGCTCAGAGGGAAACTTTTGCTTCTGAGGCTGCTGCTTAGACTTTGGTTAGGATTTTGCTTTTGGAGTCCAAGCAGTCACTAAGTGCTATTTTCTCCTTTGAACGATTCTCACAATGACACCTCAATCCTGGTAGATTGGTAAATCATTCCCCATGAGTTACGGTAATCACCCACTTCTGAGTTAAATTGCATTTCGAGATCAGCTTTTTAAAACTGGTGCACAGACGTTCATGAAAATAAAACTGTTTACCAATGCAATGGCATTTGATCCTACATCATTAAAAATGATAACCAGGTAGCTCTATCACATAGAGACACAAGTGTTCAAGAGGGTAAAATACACAGGGCATTACTTTCTGGGTAGGGAGGATTTTTTTTTGGTGGGGGGGTATTAGTGAATACCTTTGTGGTAAGACTTAACTTGTAATTTTTAAATAAAAATAATACTATTTCATGCCCAAAGCTTTCCAATGTCTTTTCATCCATCTGATGGCACAATGGGAGTTGAGCAGGCCTGGCGTGACACCCTGATTTATGCAAAGCAGCTGGTAGCCTGTCCAGTCTGACACACACAATGGAATGTGTCAGCCTGAAGGTGGTTCAATAACTAATTTAACCTCAAACCTAATTCTGTTAATGATGTATCAGTCACAGCCCCCTTAAAATGCTTGTGTCAAATGAAAATATACAGCTTTGGCCTGAATTTAATTAATTTACACAGCATTCATTTTATCTTAATGAACACCCCTTGGTGTGGCCCGAATACTTACGAATATACATAAATCACGGGTCAATTTGTTCTGTCAATGAAACATAAAACCCAGTGAAATAAAGGGGGAGAAAAAAGTCGTCCACCCAGTAAAGTTATGTGATGTTTTCTCTCAATGATAGAGTCAGAGTAGGGAAGGAAATGTGGAAGGAAGAGAGGGGAAAACAGAAATTGAATCGTCTTAAGCACCTCGGTTAAGCAATTGTGAGACTTTTTAAAGTTTTCACCAAATTGAGTCTTTGAGAAAAGTCTATGAAGAGGAAAACTGATCCTGGAAAGGTAAAGTGGTTTCTACTCAGATCGGCTTGGTTTCGAATCAATCACCTTTTCTTGTCCCTGACGTTATTTATGCTTTTTTTATCAATGGGAAGGAATGGTCCGTGGTTCTACTTAGCACTGTCACTGCTAATTTCCGGAGAGTGCCATTAAAACCTAATGGAAGGAAAACATGATTTATTCTAAACCGCACACACCCGAGTAGAAACCACCTTCTCTTTCCAAGAATCAGGTTCAAGAAGCGTGAATCCAGCCTTTTGTCCTTATTTGAATAGACCCTTGAGCAGAATGGTGTCAGGTGTTAAACTCCAACTCCCACCTGCTGAGTGGATGCAAACGCTGTTTTGCTGTAATTGTTTTCTGGGAGTTCCTGTAAGAAACACAGAGGGCTAAGGAGGTCTGTATTGCTTAATAAAGACAGATGCTGTCCATGTGATGGCATTGATCTCTCACAGACAGACACCAAAGGGGAGCGGGTACATTTCATGTTGTCAAAGCAAAAGACCTTTGCTCCCTACAGGGGACCTGCTGCAACTTTGGGATTTTTAAAAACCAAAGCACCCCTCTGGATGAACAGGTGGCATTTGCTGCTTAAGAACCAGGAGAAGTTTAGAGAACATTTATTTATTCATGTGATAGTTTCATATCAGTTTGTTAACTTGAAACCCAGGAAGCCATGAGCGATGACCGAGTTTCATGTCCTAATTGAGTATATCTTTTTACAGGTCCTTGCTGGGTGTAAAGGAGGAGAGAGAAAAGGTAAAATACCTTTTTTTTTATTATTCAAAATGAAGCCAGGGGTTCACTTGAAGCAAGAAGCTTGGATAACTTTACATCTCACCTCTCAAAATTCTTGTTGAGATATTTAGGCATCAATAGCCAACTTTGAAGGGTGGCTTTGGTCTTCATTAATTTATTGCCATTTGGCTAATAGTAAAAATATTTTAATTAAAATTACATTCAGGTAATACAAAATAGTATAAAGAGGGTTTAAAAAAGTTATCTGAAATAAACATAGTCAACGCGTACTGAGTGCCCTCCCTGGCATCCTTACACATTTACACAAGCACTTGTAGAAAAAGAGATTAAATGTGTTCATTTTTAAAAGCAGGTTAATTAAGGGTACAAAGAATGAGGTTACGAAATTTGCATGTGTTAGGCAAAGTCCCTTTTATAATTGTGCCCATATATATTAGATCATTTTATGATTTAGTCTTTAAAAAAAAGAGATGTCTTATACTAGGCAGTCCCTGGATTTTGAGTAAGATAGATTCTATCAGACTCTTAAATTGAATTAATATGTAAACTGGAACAGGCACCTATTACCTGTAATAACCTACGTTCATAAGTGTGAGTTGTATGTAAGTCCAATGTTTGTAACTTGGGGACTGCCTTATGCCTAAAGATAAATGACATTACTTTAGCAGAAGAAAACAAAAATCTGAGTTATGCTGAAAATATTACTGCAACAGGAAGAAGATTCTTCTGAGACTCCTGTAATGGGGGGAATAAATGCTTTGAAAAGGTTGGAGACATTATGATTTTTCATAATTGCATATTTCAGCTTTAAGGTCATCTACTGGTTCCCTGTTATGAACGACGAAAGACTTTCTACAAACATCTTCCTGTCTCCTACCCTCCCCCGGACACCTCCCGTGTTGTTGGTTAAACTGTCACTTTGAAAAGGGCAAGCTTCAGAACGATTAAATTCAGCTTCCAAAATCCCCTTTGTAATTCTATTGCAGAACTCCACGGCAATGCATTTCAGGCACCCTGGCAATCCTTTCACCTGAGGCCTTTGTAAAATTTTCTCAATGATTTCCCCACCATCCATTTCAATGGATTTCACCCTTAAGTTGACTTTCCCCAATCAGGCTGCCATCCTAAGTCTTTACAGTTAAAGAAAAAATTTTTAAATACTAATCGTATATCTACTTACTAAATCATCCTTCATCCTTTCCTCCATTTATCTTACTTTGTTAATTGTTTTTCATTTTTAAAACTGTGTTAATTGACACACGATGATTATACTTATTTTTAGGGAACATAGTGATGCTTTAATACATATGTGTAATGATCAGATTAGGTTAATTAGCAGATCCATCATCTGAAATATAAGTCCTTTCTCTGTGTTGGGAACATTTGTTATCTTCTTCCTAGCTGTATGAAACTAAATAATATGTTATTGTTAAGTATAGTCATCCTACAAGGATGTTGTTTCAGACAGCACAGCATCACTCCATTACATGCTGACATCAAGGGTCTAAGACCAGCCAGCTATTCTTCCATATTAACTAGACTTGCCTTTCTGCTAAATTCCCCCATTAAAAAAAAAAAAAAAAATTAATGTGCTATGTGCAAAACTAAGCTACATTTTGTTGAAATATTCAAAGTATAGTAATTTTTCTGAAAACGAACTTTGACCACTAGACTCAAGTCCTGTTTTATCTGAAAAAATTTCTCTTCTATTGTATCTTTGGATTTTCCTTCCAAGCTCATCGTCAGGAGAGCTAGTTACATGGACACGATAGTCCCTCATCTTTCATTGCTATGGTTCTCCTGATTCTCAATGTTTTTACCTGCTTTATTTCATACTGAGTGATTGCATAACATCTATCCACTGTGTTCCTGGCTGTGTTTATGTCTTTTTAATTTTACTCCCCGGTACTTTCAGCAGCCTTTTTATTTATTATCTTTCCTTCCTCATTTATCTTATGAGCTTTCCAAACTTGATTTACAACAAGCAATCTGTTACTTCAGTTGCCTTGTAATCTCAGGGTTTTTTTTAGACTTGTACTTCTTCCAACTCATTTTGAAAGAGAAATCACGGGTGTTGCAAATTCGTTGTAGAATACAAAGAGGAATACTTGAAGAGTTTTCTGAGATCAGTGGTGGGTTAGGTAAAGTTTATCCTTCGTTTTCTTTTGCGTGTCCTTCCACGCCACCCTACCGATTTTCTTTGCGGTTTTTAGGTGATGGTTTTCAGCTGCCTCGTTCCTGAGTTTTGTTCCTCTTAGAACAGATAATTAGTAATGTATAAATATTAAAATTGAAGGGATCTGCTGTGTAGTTTTTATTTGCTTTATTACTTTAAACTCCCTTTTGTCAATCAGTTATTCTTTGCCCAAGGGATCCTGTCTCATCTCCAATTCAAGAATTTACTTGGTTGGCATAGATGGTAACAAAACCCTTGTCCCCCCAGTTCCTTTATGGATATAATTATAATCTGGATGTGACTTCTTTACCAATGTTAACATACTTCACCTCAGGAAGCTTTGTAGAATTAGGAATCTAAGTGATGTGAAAACGATGGGGGTGACAGATTTTTTTTTTTTTAATTCAAATGCTTTTCTAATTTTTATGCTCATCAGTATGATGGCATCATGAATGGTCCATAAGCATCTCTCTACTAAGATGAGGTGGAGGAAAGTTTATAGCCAGCTTTCAACATTCAAAATAGAATTTCAGAGCAAGCAAGAGCATTTTGATAGACAGGCTTTCTCAAGAGAAAGGATTTACATGCCTCCATTTGCATTTCTATCTAATTACTGGGTATGCCTTTCAGATCTCTGAGACTTTTTCTAGCAGCTATTTATTCTGATGGAAGACAGTCTGTCAATAGCTTCCTCTTCTTGGGTAGACTTCACAGCTAGATGCAGCTTGGTCAGGGGTCTGGATTTACCATCATTTCTTGCTTTTCATTGAAGATAAATTTTTCTCCTGGGGAGAGCTTAAGCAAGAGTGTGGAGAACTTTGGGTATTGTCTAGGGTCCCAGACTGAGATGCTGAGGCAGACGGAGCTAATAGTGTTTGGCTGTGGGCCGCAGGGAGCCATTGTGAGAGAACTGCCCTGGCAAGCTCCACCCTCAGGGTCGCAGAGCAAGGATCGGGAGGGAGCTAGTAACCTATTGACTGAGCAGCCTAGAGGCAGGGACTGAGCTGCCTTACACTCTTAACCCTCAGTGGTAGAGTGAGACCGGTTTTGGCACACTGGAGCCTCAGGCTTTTGCCCTGGGTAGAGTGCCATGGCATCATAGCTCATAGCAACCACAAACTCCTGGGCTTGGCACCACCCAGACCTCCAAAAGAGCTGCACTGCGACCCCCCACCCGCAACCCTCAGCTGCTAGGCCTCCACATGCCCTGACCAGGAACTGCGGGAGCCATGCAACCCTGCATCCTCCAGCCTGTACCCTCCCTGCCTCCACACTGGCCCTCTCATCTGGCCAGGGACTGTGGTAGCCGCATGCCCTCCGGAGCCCTCCTGCCTCTGCACAGAGCCCTTCTCCTGGCCAGAGACTGCTGGAGCCTTGGGCTCTCTGTGCCAAAGTCACTGGGCGCCAGGCATCCCAGAACCATGTGCACAACCTCCCGCCCTATTGCTGGATCCGGGTGTGTCACACTCCGGAGCTGCTTCCACAACCAGAACTTCCTGGCTGGGGCAGCCCCAGAGGAACTACACAGGGTCACCCCCTACAAAGATCCAGCAAAAATAGAGTGATCCCACTGGGGTCTAATCTTAAAGAGACACCTTCCCAACTCTGAGGATGGCCAGAGGCAATGGTGAAAAACAATCATGAGGCGAAATCAACAGAAAAACTCTGGCAATATGAATAATCAGAGTAGATCAACTCCCCCAAGAATCAATGGGGCAGACACAGCACAAGATCCCATGCACAAACAAATAGCTGAGATGTCAGAAATTGAATTCAGAATCTGGATAGCAAATAAAATCGAATTAGAATTCCAAGCAGTAACCCAAAAGATATCTCAATAATTCAACGAATAAAAAGACCCAATGACCAAAGATTTTGACACATTGAGACAAGAAGTTGCAACCCTCAAAGATCTGAGAAACACAGTAGATTCCCTCAGTAACAGAATGGAGCAAGTAGAAGAAAGGATTTCTGACATTGAAGACAAAGTTTTCAAACACTCCCAAACTCTCAGAGAGGAAGAGAAATGGAGGGCAAAAACAGATCATTCTCTCAGAGAGCTCTGGGATAATTCGAAGAAAATCAATATGCGTCTTATAGGGATCCCCGAAAGTGACAAAGTGGCTTCACAAGGCACAGAGTCTCTTCTTCATGAGATTATGAAGGAGAACTTTCCAGACATGCCAAAGATTCTGAAATTCAGATAGTAGACAGTTTCAGAACTCCAGCACAACTCAACCCAAATAAGACATCCTCCAGACACATCATAATCTATTTCACTAAAGTTAATATGAAGAAGAAAATTCTGAAAGCAGCCAGATGAAAGAAAAACATCACCTACAAGGGCAAGAATATTAGAATAACTGCAGATCTCTCTCCTGAAACCTTTCAAGCTAGAAGAGGATGGTCATCGAATTTTAATCTCCTAAAACAAAATAACTTTCAACCCAGGATCCTGTACCCAGCTAAACTGAGCTTCATTTATGATGGAGAAATTAAATACTTCAATGACATCCACATGTTGAAGAAATTTGTCATAACTAAACCGGCTCTCCAGGATATTCTCAGACCTATCCTCCATAAAGACGAGCGGAATCGACCACCACAAAAGTAAACCCACCCAGAAAATTTTGTTTACTTTTTATTTTATTTTATTTTATTTTATATTATTATTATTTTTTATTAAATCATAGCTGCGTACATTGATATGATCATGGGGCATCATTCACTAGCTTTACAGACCATTTACCAAGTTTCACATATACCCTTGTAAGATGTACCCCTGGTGTAATCCCACCAATCCCCTTCCCTGTACCCACCTCCCCCCTCCCTCCCCTCCCTTTCCCCCTTCCCCCTATTCTTAGGTTGTAACTGGGTTATAGCTTTCATGTGAAAACCCTAAATTAGTTTCATAGTAGGGCTGAGTACATTGGGTACTTTTTCTTCCATTCTTGAGATACTTTACTAAGAAGAATATGTTCCAGCTCTATCCATGTAAACATGAAAAAGGTAAAGTCTCCATATTTCTTTAAGGCTGCATAATATTCCATGGTGTACCCGTACCACAATTTATTAATCCATTCGTGGATCGATGGGTACTTGGGCTTCTTCCATGACTTAGCAATTATGAATTGAGCTGCAATAAACATTCTGGTACAAATATCTTTGCTATGATGTGCTTTTTTGTCTTCTGAGTATATGCCCAGTAGAGGGATTACAGGATTGAATGGCAGATCGATTTTTAGATCTCTGAGTGTTCTCCATATCTCTTTCCAAAAGGAATGTATTAATTTGCATTCCCACCAGCAGTGCAAAAGTGTTCCCTTTTCTCCACATCCGCGCCAACATCTCTGGTCTTGGGATTTTGTGATATAGGCTAGTCCCACTGGAGTTAGATGGTATCTCAAAGTAGTTTTGATTTGCATTTCTCTGATGATTAAAGATGATGAGCATTTTTTCATATGTCTGAAGGCCGTGCGCCTGTCTTCTTCAGAGAAGTTTCTCTTCAAATCCCTTGCCCAGCCTGCGATGGTATCCCTTGTTCTATTCTTGCTAATGCGTTTGAGTTCTCTGTGGATTCTGGTTATTAAACTTTTGACAGAGACATAACCTGCAAATATCTTCTCCCATTCTGAGGGCTGTTTGTTTGCTTTACTTACTGTGTTCTTGGCTGTGCAGAAGCTTTTTAGTTTTATCAACTCCCAGTAGTGTATTTTTGAAGCTGCTTCAATTGCCCGGGGGGTTCTCCTCATAAAATACTCGCCCAGCCAGATTTCTTCAAGGGTTTTCCCGGCACTCTCCTCTAGTATTTTTATAGTTTCATGTCTTAAGTTTAAATCTTTAATCCAGTGAGAGTCTATCTTAGTTAACGGTGAAAGGTGTGGGTCCACTTTCAGTCTTCTACAGGTTGCCAGCCAGTTCACCCAGCACCATTTGTTAAATAGGGAATCTTTTCCCCACTGAATGTTTTTAATTGGCTTATCAAAGATTAAATAAAGGTAAGTAGCTGGATTCATCTCTTGGTTCTCTATTCTGTTCCAGACATCTACTTCTCTGTTTTTGTGCCAATACCATGCTGTTTTGATCACTATTGATTTGTAGTATAGTCTGAGGTCTGGTAGCGTAATTCCTCCTGCTTTGTTTTTATTTCTGAGTAAACTTCCACAGTTGCAAAAGGATTAAAAATGTCCACCAGATTCTCAAAAGGCTTATCAATATTCTCAATTAATGTGAATGGTTTAAATTGTCCTCTAAAGAGAGGAAGAGAAATGGACTCCCACTGGATCAAAGATTTAAACTTAAGACATGAAACTATAAAAATACTTAAAGAAAGTGCAGGGAAAACTCTTGAAGGAATTGGCCTGCGTGAATATTTTATAAGGTGGACTCCCCAGGCAATTGAAGCAGTATCAAAAATACACTACTGGGACCTGATCAAACTAAAAAGCTTACGCACAGCCAAGAACATAGTAAATAAAGCAAGTAGACAGCCCTCAGAATGGGAGAAAATATTTGCAGGTTATACCTCCAATAAAGGTCTAATAACCAGAATCCACAGAGAACTCAAAAGTATTAGCAAGAAAAGAACGTGTGATCCCATCTCAGGGTGGGCAAAGGACTTGAAGAGAAACTTCTCTAAAGAAGACAGATGCACAATCTACAGACACATGAAAAGAAGCTCATCATCCTTAACCATCAGAGAAATGCAAATCAAAACTACTTTGAGCTATCACCTAACCCCAGTAAGAGTAGCCCACATAACAAAATCCCAAAACCAGAGATGTTGGCGTGGATGTGAAGAAAAGGGCACACTTCTACACTGCTGGTGGGAATGCACACTAATACGTTCCTTCTGGAAGGATGTTTGGAGAATACTTAGAGACCTAAAAATAGATCTGCCAGTCGATCCTATAATTCCTTTACTAGGTTTATACCCAGAAGACCAAAAATCACAATATAACAAAGACATCTGTATCAGAATGTTTATTGCAGCCCAATTCATAATTGCTAAGTCATGGAAGAAGCCCAAGTGCCCAACAACCCACGAATGGACTAGCAAATTGTGGTACATGAATACCATGGAATATTATGCAGCCTTAAAGAAGGATGGAGACTTTACCTCTTTCATATTTATATGGATGGAGCTGGAACATATTCTTCTTAGCAAAGTGTCTCAGGAATAGAAGAAAAAGTATCCAATGTACTCAGCCCTACTATGAAGCTGAATTATAGCTTTCACATGAAGGCTATAACCCAACTATAGCACAAGACTATGAGGAAAGGGCCAGGGAAGGGAGGGGGGAGGTCAGGGTGGAGGGAGGGTAATGGGTGGGGCCACACCTACGGTGCATCTTAGAATGGGTACAGGCAAAACTTACTAAAGGCAGAATACAAATGTCTATATACAATAACTAAGGAAATGCCATGAAGGCTACGTTGAACAGTTTGATGAGAATATTTCATATTGTATATGAAACCTTCACATTGTACCCCTTGATTGCACTAATGTACACAGCTATGATTTAATAATAAAATAAATAAATAAAACTTAAGATAGCCAAAAAAAAAAAAAAAGAAGATAACGTTTTCTTCCACTTTTTATTGAAAAAGAGATGGAAGTAAAAATTGCTTTATCATATTATTTAACAAGAATACTGGATATTTTTAACTTAAGTTATTCTTCTTAAAAGAAGTTCTATTAAAGCTCAACTTTTTGCCCCTAGAGATCATTTTAAAATGGTTCAAACATTTATACAAGAGATATTCTCCAGTGCCAACTGTGAACCTGTGGTCATACTAAGCCCTGAATATGTTATCAATGAAAAAAAGAACTACTGTCTTCTTAAGGTTTCCAATCTTAATTTGAATGTCACACCCCACTCAAATTCTACTATTCTTTATTTCTAGTGTAATTAGATTTGTAAGCCAATTTGCCATTCCAGGCACAAAATATATTCCTTTACTTGAAACGGGATTGATTCTCCTTGAAGTTGAGTAAACAAATCTACATTTCAAGAGTAAATACCAACTGTGTTCAATGCCTTTTTCTTTTCCTCTATTCTGTGGTTCAAACTCATTTCCATGTTCTGTCCTTTCACGTTTTAGATCTGGCATACACAAGTCATTTCCAAATCATTTCTTTTTTTTTTTTTTTTTTTTTGCTGTTTGGCTGGGACCGGGTTTGAACCCACCACCCTGGATAAATGGGGCTAGCACCCTACTCACTGAGTCACAGGCACTGGCCCCAACTCATCTCTTTACATAGCTTATTGTTGAATGGAGCTCTTCATCTATGTTTTCCCTGAACACGTAGAATGCATGTCAACAGTAAGGGTGTTACTCCTGATGTTGACATCAGCAGCAAGGTCGATTATTGTTGGCGGGCATTATGCAGTTTGGGTGAAGTTTTGATGTTCATTTTGGGAGGAGTGAGTCACCTTCCAGATACATTCTCCCTTTTTTTCTTACCCAATTATAGGTCTTAATAAGTGACATGGGTAGTCTAGAATAAGTAATTAAGATTGATTTGAGTTACTTAACAGTCGTGTAAACACCAATGTTTTCTGTTAGAAAATTAAGTAATTAAGATGACAATTGATCATTATGGATGACAACATAAATGCGAATTCCAAGAGGAAGAGCTCCAGGTTTTTCATCCACGTGCCTAATGATTTAAACTGGAATCATGCCCACCAATAAATGATGCTTAAGTGATAGAGAAATAAACACATTGCATTGTTTGGCAAATTGAATCAATGTTGAGTTTGGAATATCAAATTGAAAGAAAACATTCTAACAAAAGAAAATGACCAGTTACTCTCTGTAAAATCCGTAGGCATATTTAAAAATATAGACATGATGAACTGCCATGCAGTTATGAGGGCTGTGTTATACTTGGGTCTGGCATGAATTCCAGAAAGGAAAACAGTACAATTAAAAAGCCATAGAAACTCCACTGTTTAGAACGTACCCTAAGGAAATAATCAAATTTATAGAAAGATTTATGGAGGAGGATGTTTATTACAATTTTTTTGGCTTCCTTTTCTTCTGCAATAGCTTATTACAATTTTAATGATAATAGTGAAAAGTAGAAATAAGTCCAAATCATCAACAATATAAAATTGGTTGCATAAATTTTGTGGTGATATTCAGCCATTGAAATTTAGACTAAAAACCCATGTTTTAAACTATAGTACTGTTTTTTATTTTTTTAATTTTTAATTAAATCACAACTGTGTACATTAATGCGCTTATGGGGTACAATTTGCTGATTTTATGTACAATATGGAATGCTTACATCAAACTGGTTGACATAGCCTTCAGCCCTCTGCAAGAATATAGACAGTAGGAACCTCAATTTTTTTTTTTGAGACAGTCTCACTATATCAACCTACATAGAGTGCTGTGGCATCACAGCTCACAGCAACCTCAAATTCTTGGGCTAAGCGATTCTCTTGCCTCAGCCTCTCAAATAGCTGGGACTACAGGCTCCCGCCACAACAGCCAGCTATTTTTTGTTGTTGTCATTGTTGTTTAGCAGGCCCAGTCGGGGTTTGAACCCACCAGCCCCGATGCATGTGGCCAGTGCCCTACCCACTGAGCCAGAGACCTCAATTTTTAACATTTTCACAAAACATATGTATGAGATATTGTACGTAAAATGTGCTTCACATAAGTAATGTAGACATACCCCAAAATGTCAACTGTGTTTGTTCATCTTTGGGAAGCAGAAATATCAAAGGGTCTAAATGATTTCTTTTTACTTGCCCACATTTTTTTTTCAAAAGGTTTGCAGTAAACCTGTATTTTTATTTATTTATTTTAGAGACAGAGTTTCACTCCATTGCCCTCTGTAGAGTGCTATAGCATCACAGCTCACAGCAACCTCCAGCTCCTGGGCCTCGGCGATTCTCTTGCCTCAGCCTCACAGTAGCTGGGACTACAGGTGCCTGCCACAACTCCCAGCCATTTCTTTTTTGTTGCAGTTTGGCTGGGGCCCTGTTTGAACCCACCACCCTTGGTATATGGGGCTGACGCCCCACTCACTGAGCCACAGGCACTGCCCAACCCGTATTGCTTTTTCAATAGAAAACAAAACCAACTTGTGTTATTATGTAATGCATAAGCAATGCTATTTCCTCAGGGCTGCAAGAGCAGAGGTCTGAAAACACAGTTGATCCAGGTCCACTGTTGTATCCTATCTCATCTCATCTGCCTTATGGAGGGAGGAAGATCAAAATGGAAATAAAAAGTAAAGAGGATAAAATAACATGTGTCCGATGTAGAGCATTGCAGAGTATATCCAAAAGGAGAGTTGTCCTAGAGATGGAAAAAAGTAGAGCAAAGAATGTGGTCATGATGTGTTGAGTGGGAGAAGGGCCTGGGATTGTGGAGGTTCACCCAGCAGGTGTCTTTTGAGTAAAAGACCCAAAAGGAGATTGTGAAAAAGGTAAGATCGCCACCCCCAGGTTAGAGTGCCTTTGCTGTCCAAGGAAAGGATGGAGATTGAGAAAGATGGAAAGCCTCTATCACCGTGAGCAGAGGAGTAGAATTATCAGAGTGCCTTCAGGATAAAGTTCAGACTCTGTAACCTGTGTGCCTGCGTGTCTCATCCATCCATCTCAAATATCCCGTCTTCCACTCTTGGACAAGGCGTTTCTGACCTCCGCACTTGAACCATCCAGTTGAGGGCTGTTGCCTTCTCTACCCCAACACAAACGGCCTTTCATTTACTTATCACTTCATTTGTCTGCCTTTCACCCCAGATGGGGAACAGCCTGAAGATGGGAACTGTTTTCAAGGGAATTCATGTTCACCAATGAATTGGAAGGAAGATGATGTGGAAGAGAATACAGAGTGTCCAGTATGGAAAAGGCGAAATCATCAGAAAATTACAAAAATGGGAACTTTTTTTTTTTGCAGTTTTTTTTTGGCCGGGGCTGGGTTTGAACCCACCACCTCTGGGATATGGGGCCGGTGCCCTATCCCTTTGAGCCACAGGCACCGCCCGAAAATGGGAACATTTTTAAGTGAAACTCCTTCCTAACATAGCATGTGGGACAGACGTGTCTATTTCCTTATATTATTATTATCATTATTATTATTATTATTATTACTATTATTGGCTGGGGCTGGGCGTGAACCGGCCACCTCTGGCGTATAGGGCCGGCATTCTACTCCTTTGAGCCACAGGCACTGCCCTAATTTTATTCCCACATTACTCCACATCCACCTGGTCCAAGTTGCACGTGTCTTTAGAGTTAGGGCTAAGCAATTTGGTGGAAAACACGACTGCAAAAGAAATTTAGCATGACTGTGTTTCTCAGGGACGCTTTTACTGAACACATTTGCAAGGACTTGGATGTTTTAGTATGTAAGTTGTCTCAGCTGGGAATTAGTTCTCATTTAGTTTGTGATGTGCATTTTTCTTGGAAGACCATCTTCACTCCAGGCTGAATTCCCAGAGAGCTGGGGACAGAGCTAGGGGGCAAAGACGGGGGTCTGATTTTTTTGGTCAAGGCTCAGAAGTAGGAACGGGTCTACTGTGTTGCTGAGTCCCGTTCTGTAGAGATGGGAGCAGTGACTAGGGCATGTAGACAGAACACCACAGAAGGGCCCAGCTGAGGCTTTGTCTTTAACATGACATTTTGATCATGTGCGATGTCAAGGGATCTCAGAACATAAAGTAGAAGAAGGTCAAATTGTTTCCTAAGCCACCTTCGTAGTCACACTTCAACTGATGGATTGCGGAAGCCAGTTAAGCCATACATCAAAGGATGATTCAGCGAGATGATGGAATGTTCTAGAAGGGTCTCACTGTATGCACTGATTTTCTTTCTTTTTTTTTCTTTTTCTTTTCTTTGTTTTATTTCAGAATATAATAGGGGCACTCATGTTTTGGCTACATAAATTGCTTTTGTACAGTTTGACTCAAAGTCACAAGTATTTCCCTCACCCAGAGGGTATTTTCTTCTACTACAAAAACACTGCAAAACCTTACCATGTTACAAGTAGCAGGTAACTTTTGCCACTCATTATGAATACCAATTTGGGGTGTTTTTTCAAGACTTCAGTTCATGGGGAGCGGAAGATTGTTACATTGTTTCCAAATCTGTGCATTCTCATCAATCAAATTTGCTGTAGACACAAAGATGGTTATGATTTCTGAGATTTCTGCAAGGAAAACAAAGGTGGGAGCTTATTCTCACTATCCCTATTCATGCTTTATTTTTACTTAAAATTACTCGAAACATAATTCATAGTGTTTTTCTTTGCCGAGTATGTTAAGATTATTTTAAAACTCAGTTCTGAATTTGAATAAACTCATTCGGTAATTTTGTATTATGCATTACACGAAAGCTGACTAGCAATTGTGAAAATGAAAAGTGTTAAAGAATGTATACTAAAAAAAAAAAAATTGGTGCACAAGTATTAAAAAGGAAAAGAAAGTGATGGTTTGTTCCCTGGTCTCAAACTATTTCACTGATTGAAATGGTCCTGGCAGGTCTGTCTACCTGGGAGACTGTTCATTTTCCTGGTTTTTGGATCCATTTTTAATCACTTCCAGCAGTAAGCAGGGCACTTAGAGAAATAATTTCCATTTTCCTATTTTCTCCTATTGCAGTATAAGAAGCAATGTTTCAATTTCTAAAAGTTATGTGCAATGATTTGCAGTGAAGTGGATTGTGTAGCCGTGCGATACCAGGACCACAATCATTCCAAATAAACACGCTTCCATTTTCCCACTGTTTCACCACTCTCAAAACCATTTCACACACATCAGCTCATTACAAGATTCCATTCACCGAGAAAATTAACTGAAAATGCAGTGAATGCCATGATTTGAGCAACTCTTGTTATTTTTCTTCATTCATCTTCACCAGTAAACACGAAAGGGAGAAATACAAGGAAACAATTTACAGATTATTTAAAATGACTATAATTTACCTTTAAGAAAAAAAAAGTTTAAGTCAGATTTCTTATGATGCTATATTTCAAAGTAGAATTTGCACACTGCATTTTATTTTGCGCCTTCAAAATGCGTACAGTGTATAATGTGTGTACACGTCAGCGTTAGCCAGGTAGAAGACACTAACGTTTCTTTTTATGTTATTCCATTAACTCAGTAACACACAATTAAATCGCCTTGGAAAAAAGTATTGAACATGTGCATGACCTGCATAAAGTTTCTTTTAATTAATAAATTTCACTCTTTAGAGCAGCTTTAACTTTCACAGTAAAATTCAGTGACTCATACAGTTTCTTTATAGCTTCTTTTCTCACCAACAAACAAGCTCTTTGAGAACCTACAACCTTTGCCACATAAAATGTAAGCGTGCATGACGGTCACTTATTATGTTTTGATGACTTTGCCACTGTTGTTTTCCCAGAAGGCTACTTTACTTCAGTTTTTTTTTTTGAGCAAAGTTTATTTTTCATAGCAGTTTTAGGTCCATAGCAAAATTCTTCAGAAGGTGCAGAGAAGATTATATACCCTCCGACCCTGCACATGCATAATGCTCTCCCTTCAACATCTCCCACCAAAATTCTTCAATGAGTTATAATTGATGAAACTACACAGACAAATCATTACCACCCAAAGCCTGTCCTTGATATAAGAGTTCAGTCTCATACATTCTGTGAGTATGGGAAATGTATCCATCCTTATGGTGCCATGCAGAATAGTTTCACTGCCCTAAAAGTTCCCCCCCTGCTGTGTCTATTCATCTCTCCCTCCTCCCCAAACTTGGCAACCTCTCATATCTCACAGCAACCTCAAACTCCTGAGCTCAAGGGATCCTCGGGCTTCAGCCTCCCTGAGTAGCTGGGACTGCAGGTGCCCACCACAAGGCACAGCTAATTTTTTTTATTTTTAGTAGAGGCAAGTTCTCGCTCTTCATCAGGCTGGTCTCAAATTCTTGACCTCCAGCAATCCACCTACCAGTGCTCGGATTATAGGGGTGAGCCACCGTGCCTGGCTGCCTGAAAAAGGTTTTAAATTGATCATGGTGATGGATGCACAGCTTTCTATGTACTGAGATCCTTGGAATGGCACTTTAAATAGGTACACTATATAACAGGTGGATTATATCTTAATAAAGCTATGAAGGGGCGGCGCCTGTGGCTCAAGGAGTAGGGCGCCAGCTCCATATACTGGAGGTGGCGGGTTCAAACCTGGCCCCAGCCAAAAACTGCAAAAAAATAAAAATAAAAAATAAAAAAATAAAGCTATTAAGAACTAAACACACACAAAAAACTAAATGGTACAATATTTACACACAAAAAGTTGTAATAAAACACATATTAAAAAATTACAAGGATGAGAAAATGCAGAATTCAAGATAGTAGATAATTTTCAGAGAGACGCAGAGAACCTGAATGAGAAGCAGGTTGGAAGTTTTTGTTAATGTTCTAAGCTGACCCAACAGAACGTTATGTGGTAATGGACGTGGTCTCTCTCTTGTCTCTCAATGTGGTAGCCACTTGGAACAGGTGGGGTGCTTACTGGGTACTCGGATGCTAAGCTTTTAAATTTGTTTAATTTTAATTAACATCATCATCACCTCCCTCGTTAGTCAACATAGCTCCAGAACTATAAGTACAGAAGAATGGAATAAAACAGAATAATTTAGATGTCTTTTATATAAACATGCAAATACACATATATGTAGACATACGTTTTATTAAAGAAAAATTAAAATGCTGGTTAACCAATCATCAAAAACATCACCCATTGTTCTACCACACTAGAAACAAACATTTGTTAATTGTGGCCTCTACTCTTTTTCAATTACTGAATAATGTGTCTGTGTTATTAGGAACATTTTCTTATATGGATGTGTCATAACCAATCAACCAATGGTTATTATAGGAAAGTAAATTCATTCGGATATTTCCATCTTAGAAAGTTCCTTGAGATTATTTACTTTCCCATTTCTGCTATTTTTCTTTGGGTTAAATTCCCAAAATATGTTTCTAAAGATAAATTTAAGACATCTCAAGGCTTTTATTTTTTATTTCTAAATGGCTTACCGTAAATGTTAAAAACATTTTTTCAAAGTGTCCGGGAATATCTTTTTCTCTCTATATTTCTATTATTCACAATGTCTTTTGTCACTCTCATCATGGAAAAGTTGGCAACATTTAAAGGTAAGCACATTTTTATTTACCAAAACAATTAAACATTTTTACACATTTATGGGCCTTATAAGTGCTCTTGTAAATAATTTTTACAGTGTTAGCCAATAGTTTATTTTGCAAATATTTTTATTGATTTTAGAGTGTTCATACAGTTGTTGATCAATATATGGAAGTCATATGTATTAAAAATTATTTTCTGTATATTTATCATGTACATTTCCTTTATATTCTACTGAAGCTGTTTGATTTTATAGTAAAATCTGTACGTGTTTTATTTTCTGCTCAAAGAAAACATGTTTGAGACCATTTTATGGGCAAGAGGCAGTATTGCTAGAGCATTAATGGTCAGAAAAATACACAGTGTCTTTCTCCTCAGGGCTGTGATGTAATTGAGAAAAGAAAGAAGTGAATTTTTGAAGTCACAGAAATAAACCTTACAGCTATCAATTTTTACAAGTGCTTTGAAAGGACATCAGCGTTCATTGTTGAAGTTTTCTCCACCGGCTCTGATTTATGATGCTGGTGTAGGTGAGCGAGACATCGTGTCTAAAAGATGACTTGCTGCCTGTCAGCGGGTAGCAGGGGCACTGGAGATGGGATGGGAGGAAGGAGAGATGGACAGCAGGTCCGGCTGGGTCCAGACCACAGAAGTAGGTGGTTTCCTTTCTGGCTTCTATATTTAGAGTCAAGCTTAGGAATTCATTTTCTACATCCTCAGATCTATCATTGTTTATCTATATTTTATAACATATTTTTCTATTTTTTGTGTGTGTGTGTGTTTAAATTATATCTAGCTGGAATGTATTTGCTACAAAGGATGAGGGAGGGATCTAGTTTTCTCGTTGCCGTTTTGCCATTGTCAAAGGTTTTCCATCGAATGGTTACCTTGCCCCGTTGATATCAAGAGACTTGCATTATCATACATTAAGTTTTGATACATAGTTTTACCTTGAGTGCCTATAAAATAATATCATTGAAGCTAAAATTGACTTATACACAGAAATAATGTCTGTGGTTTTAATCATAAAATGAGAGAGTATATCATAGAATCATTACTGGGCTTTAATAAGGACAGGAGTACTTATATTAAGCATAAGACTAAGATAAACATGAAATATTTTTTAAAAGGACTGTACCATTATACTCTTCCTAGAATCTTTATGGAAAGATTTTGCCCTTCAAGGTCACATTCTGATCACTCCTCCCAGCAGATTCCCATGTCTGTCTGTCTACCTTTCTTATTCACATCGAATGTCTAACAGTATTATTTTTCATACAATGCTCATGAAAGTAACCATCTCAATCAACAAACACCTCGCGCCCTTGAGGTAAGTAAACCTTTCATAAACAGAGCAAAAAAAGCACCAACCTGCCCATTAAAGACTGAAAAATTTCTCTGCCTTGTAACAAACCACTTCTATTCAAAAACAGTCACTGTAAAGTGAATAAAATGCAAAGCTCTAAGTAGGAAGAGATATTTTGCAGAAGTACAGCTACAAAAGAGCTTGATGTAGCAGAATATATAATGCATAGCTTGAAATCCATGAGAGAGAGAGAAAATAAATACAGACAACAAAATAAAAATAGAAGCAAGAGGTTTTGATAGTCACAGTACAAAAGAGAATCCTTAAATACTAAGGAAACAAGAGAAGTCACTGGAATGTGTTATTAGAGTAACAAGGTAAGTACAAATGAAACCACAGAGTGGTACAGGGATTTTTTTTTTTTTTTTGGCCAGGGCTGGGTTTGAACCCGCCACCTCTGGTATATGGGGCCGGCGCCCTACTCCTTTGAGCCACAGGCACCGCCCAGTACAGGGATTTCTGAACTTAGAGAGACTCACAGTACTGAGTGTTGTTGTGAGGCTGTAGAACAGTGCCGTCCAGCAGCACTGTTGGACAGTATGGACCTTATGACACTCTGTCATAATGAAAATGTTCTGCTGTGTACTGTGCCGTGTGGTAGCTGCTAGCAGCACGAAGCCAGCTAGTCCTTGAAATTTGGCTAATGCCACGAAAGAGATGAAGTTTGATTTTATTACACTGTAATCAAGTTTAAGGCACTGCTTGTGACTGGTGGCCCCCAGATGGGACCAAGCATGGTAGAATCTCTACAGGAATTCCCCCCGTGCTGGGTTAACACAAACTCTCTGAAAAGTTTTGTATTGTATTGCATTTTGTATTATGTCACTGTCTATTAAAGTTGAATGTACACACGTGCCCTAAGACCTATCAATGTTCATGCACAATTAAGTTCACAAACTCATCCTACAAAAAGTGCTGCCTACCTCACTGCTGACTATCACGACGGTCACCTGTGAAGTTTTTCCCTTGGGAAGCTGTGCACCAGCACCAGAGCCTAATCCCCCTTAAAAGCAATTTGTCTGGGATGGGTTGATGAAGTTAATTATCCAACCTCATATATCCAAAAACATGTTCAAAATTATGCTCACCGCATTGTTCATTGTAGCCCCAAATGGGAAACAGCCAATGCCTGTCACTGGTAAGATCAATTGTAAAATGAGAGTATTTTTGGCCATGTGTGGTGGCTGTCTCCAGTCAGCCCAGCAGTTTGGGAGGCCAAGGCAGTGGATGGCCTGACCTCAGGAGTTTGAGACCAGGCTGAGCAAGATGAGGTGAGGTGTGTGAGACCAGGTGGGGTGGCAGGCACCTGTAGTCCCAGCTACTAGGGAGGCTGAGGCAGGAGGATCACTTGAGCCCAAGAGTTTGAGGTTAGTGTGAGCTATGATGCCACAGCACTCTACCCAGGTGACAGAGTAAGACTCTTCCTCAAAAAAAAAAAAAAAAAAAGAGAGAGAGAGAGACTATTTTCATGCTAATCACCACTTCACTGCAGCACTGGCTAATCTCACAAACAAAACATTAAGCAAAAGAGCCCAGATGCAAAAGAATAAATACTCTATGATTTTGGGTTTTTTGTTTTTTGTTTTTTTTTTTTGAGATAGAGTCTCACTATGTCACCCTGGGTAGAGTGCCATGGTGTCACAGCTCACAGCAAACTCAAACTATTGGGCTCAAGCAATTATCTTGCCTCAGCCTCCCAAGTAGCTAGGATTATAGGCGCCTGGCACAAAACCTGGCTATTTTTAGAGACAGGGTCTCATTCTGGCTCGGGCTGATCTCAAACCTGTGAGCTCAGCAATCCACCTGCCTTGGCCTCCCAAGTGCTAGGATTACAGGCGTGAGACACCATGCCTAGTTGTTCTTTGATTCTTTTTTAAAAAACATATCAAAAGGATCCTAAACTAATTCTGTGGTGCAAAATTATGATTGGAAGGCTGGTGGGGACAGAGAGGAGAAATTAATGGTGACAATTCTGTTTCTAAGACCCTTCAGTTTCCTTGACGATGGTGGTGCGCACAGGTCTGTTCGCTTGTGACGATCCTTCGAGCCGCGTACATAGGCCATGCGCTCTGCTCTGTGTGCATGCTATAGTTTAACACAATTGGTGACTGCAGCAAAAAATGGCTTGTCAGTAGACATAGAAGATTATACCATAGCATCAGAAGACACGATGTCCACAACTCAGAGTTATCTCTGATTATTATAAATGTAAAAAAATATTAAAAAGTTTTAGAGACCTCTTACCTATCAGCTTTTATGTCTTATTGCTCTTTGATGCACACACAAAAGTGGTATGATTCAATAAACAAAAACAGTGCTGCTTGAATGGTATACGATAAACTTTATAAGTAACAAGAACAGACTTAATCCTCTGTTTAGTTGACAATGGTTTCTTGGTGTCTTTCAGAAGCGCAGAGTGCAGGGGGTGTGTCTTGCCATTCAAGGTTTCTTAGAATCAGGGAAAGGGAAAAAAAAAAAAAAAGAATCAGGGAAAGGGATTATCTGCTTCATTATTGAGATATCCTAAAGGGACACAGCGTATTTCCTTTACAGGACACTTAAATTACAAGACAGATCAGAAATGTGGAGTGAATTCAGATACCGGCCCTTTTGGAGCCAGATGGGAGCTGTAGAAACCAAATGCAAAAAAATTGATTGAAGATGCACTGTATAAATGGCTCCAGAAAGGAATTTGACATTTTTATAAGTAGGAACAAAAATGAAACTTCTCTTGGTCATTTCATAAAAATGGACGGTGAAGTTTCTCTCCCAAGTTTTGCCACTGCTAAGGAATTGTGGAGATTTAATCAGGTACGTTGCAGGAAGGAACACATTAGTCTACAGGTAGGTAGAGCCAATCGATTTAGTGAAAATATATAGGTATTGAAAATCAGATTTGCATGTACCTTGGAAATTAGTTCAAAATAAGTCATAGATCTAAAAAGACCACCAGGGTTTGTAGAAAACATTCATCCTTGGGGCTATAATGTAACGCGTCTAGTTATAGGTTGATGGGGTATATGGGTATTCTAAAATTTTCTTCTCAGTCCTACAATGCAAATGATGTCAAAAATTCCAGGTCACATTCTGAAATACAAGTAAGTGAGATTGAAGAAACAAAGAATGCCCCGAGACTTTGTTACCTTGACTTCATAATGCTTCATTTTATTTTACTTTACTTCATTTCATTTTAGGAGACTCTGGTCAAATGGACCATTTGTGATAAGATCTACAAGGAAGACTTCGTGTGAAGACTTTTCTAATTGATTCGGCATCTTTTACGAGATAATTACAATGTCCAGTGCATTTTGGGAATGGGAATTCTTCAACAGTTACTTCGGCTTTATTACTTTCGTTTTTCCCTAGACAAGAACTTTGCCCTATGAAAGGGACTGCTCTTTTTGAGTAACATCAAGTTCGGCAACAAAAATAAAATCCAAAGAATGCATAGTTTCATGCTATTTTCTTTTTCCCGAACCTTTTAAACTCATGCTCCATTTGAAGTAAACAAAGGCAGACATTCAAAGTCTTATACCACTAGTAAGTTGATTCCACCACCACCAACAGGGAAAACCAGCAAACCCTTCCGGGCATACGCAATGCCTTCAAGCCTTTGCTTGAAGGATGGATTTATACATCCAATTAGATGTGTGATTTTATTCATTTCTTTATCCTTCACTTCATTACTGTGTAGTTGTAGGAAACACCTGGTGCCATCTGCATCTCTGTAGGGTACTGATCCAACCACAGGCAATTCCCGGACCCTTGCTAGACACCAACTCAGGGATTGGGCAGGTCATCTGCTTCTTGCTAATAAGATGGGGAAGGATGTCTTCTGCAGAGCTCTTATGAGATGGGGCCTTGTCACTAGCAGATATACATGAAAAGAGGTGCTGTCTTTGACTCCATATGACATGTTTCTCTCCTTGTCATAACCAGCACTGCAGAGGTGTGCCAGGCTGAGGACCCCAAAGAGTGCAGAGTTGGGACAAGGAAAGCATCTTCTGTCATCAGGAAAACATCTGGAGTTACTATCCAGAGCCAAGGGAGCTCATGCATCCTTGAAAATCTCATTTGGCAAGAGGGACTTTACCTAACAATTGTAATCAGTGTAACTGGCTTATTGTACCCTCAATGAATCCCCAACAATAAAAAAAAATAAATAAAAAAAAAAAGAAAATCTCATTTGGCTGGTGGAATTTAATAATGTGGGATTAGCGATTTATTCTTTCCTGCTAATGAGAAGCAACACTCTCTCAGAAAAGCTTGGTGCGTCCAGGGTCAGCCCGTTTTAACTTCCCAAGCTAAGCAGCACTCTCATTTATGTTTTGTCTCTCATGGACTGAATATCTGCATCCCTCCCAAATTCTTAGGTTGAAACTCTTAACGTCTGGTGAGATGGTATCTGGAGGTGGGACCTTCGGAAGGCAATTAGGTTTAGGTGAGGTGGTGAGGCTGAAATCCCATGATGGGGTTAGTTCTGTTATTAAGAAAAAGTAAAATAGGTTAATCCTCTCTCTCTCTCTCCCCACCATGTGAGGACACAGTAAGCGGCCACCTGCAGGTGAGGAAGAGACATGAAATCTTCTGGTGCCTCATGAGGCTAGACAATTAAGTTCATGAACTCACTCCTGTCATCTTCCAAGTACTCCCCTTGGGAATCTATGTACCCAGGCCAGCACCTAGTCCACCCTTCAAAGCACTTTTTCTAGGAAGAGTTTGAGAACTTAATTGTCTAACCTCGTATACTTCCAGCACCGTGAGGGACAAATAGCTGTGTATGGTATTTTTGTCATGGCAGTCTGAACCAAAACTCTGTCCCACATTATTCTATATTTCTTTGTTCCTACTACTTGATGAAGTAAATGATTTGGACAGCTTTCTTGAGGTATAATTTACATACCATAGAATTCATCCATGTAAAATTCAATGTTTGCTTTGTATATTCACCTCAGCAAGAAACCCAGTGTCATTTAGCTGTTATCCTCTTAGACCTCCATGTCTCTGTCCTTATAGTCTCTGTCCTTACTTTATAGATCTCCCTACTCTGAATTTTCATGTAAATCAATCACTTACTACGGCATCCTCTGTGGTTTCTTTCAGTTAGCATAATGTTTTCAGGTTTATCTCTGTTGTCGTATGTAGTGATGCTTTAGTCCTTATAAAGACTGGATAATGTTCCATTATCAGAATGTACTGTATTTTGTTAATCCATTCATGAGATGATGCTTATTACCATCACTCCCGACCTTTAGCCACTCAGAATGCTGCTGCTATAAATATGTGTTCAAGTTTTCCCTTGGGTATATGTTTTCATTTTTCTCAGGTATGTACCTTGTGGGGACATTTCTCAGTGATAGTGTTGAATCATGTTTAATTTTGCGAGGAACTGAGAGAGTGTTTCCCAAAGCAGCCAGACCATTTTACATCCCCTTGGTGGAGTATGAGCATCCCAACTCCACCCACTGGTGGGTTGTGAGCATCCCAACTCCACCCACTGGTGGAATGTGAGAATCCTGACTCCACCCCCTAGTGGGATGTGAGCATCCTGACTTCAACCCCTGGTATGTGGGTGAGCATTCTGACTCCACCCCCTGGGGGATATGAGCATCCTGACTCCACCCCCTGGTGGGATGTGAGCATCCTGACTCCACCCCCTGGTGGGATGTGAGCATCCTGACTCCACCCCCTGGTGGGATGTGAGCATCCTGACTCCACCCTCTGGGGGGTGTATGAGAATCCCAACTCCACCCCCTGGTGGGATGTGAGCATCCTGACTCCACCTCCTGGTGGGATGTGAGCATCCTGACTCCACCCCCTGGTGGGATGTGAGCATCCTGACTCCACCACATCCCAGCCAACACTTGTAATTTTCTAACTTTTTGACTATAGCCATCTTAGTGGGCGTGAAGAGGTATCTCATTGTAAGATGACACATGATTTCAATGTTAACATTCTGTGGCACATTGAAGCATTCGAGGCTGGGGATTAATGAGCCCTGTGAGATGAATTCAAATAGCTACACAGTGACACAGAAGTCTTTGCAAACAAACCAAACAAAAAGCAAGCAAGACCTCCTATGTTGGCAGACTTTCCAGGCCCAGCTTGGAAGTCTTCACCTTGGCTAAGCACCTCCTCACACAAGGTCGTCTCACATAGCCTGTCTGAAAGACACAGCAGCTGACTCTTAGTCAACTCACTGACTCTGTTGTGATTCAAAGTTCATATCTGGCCATGTTGTGTGAGCAGGAGAAATTCCACGTGGGGGAAGAGAACATCTTGTTTGTCTTTGCTGATGGTGCGACCATCTGCTGAGAGACACAACCATCTTTCACCTTTTTGGCAATGTCTGGTTGACTAAAAAAAAAAAATCCTCCTAGATCTGTTTTCTAAAATGACTCAGACTGAGAGTGACTTCGAAGGCATCCAGACATCCCAGACTGATTTGGGAGACAGATCACTGCCATGAAGTGTACGCATTTGCTCAAGATGTTAAGACTATGCTACGGTGTAGAGGGACTTCCTCTAACTCTTTCTCAAGAGACATAGCTACACGGTATCTCACCTCTTGTAATAAAGCTCGCATCAAAAGACAAACTGGTATTTCCAATGTTTCTTTCCTTCTGTACCATTTCCCTGGCATAATCATACAAGGGAATGATGTGGTGAACTTCAGACATTTGAAGGACTGAAGGAAAATAGTAAGGACTATGATTTAGAATGTCAATGTTGAAAATGCTATCATCATCATCATCATCATCATTATTATTATTATTATTATTTTGAGATAGAGTCTCACTCTGGATAGAGTGTCATGGCATCATAGCTCATAGCAACCTCAAACTCCTAGGCTCAAGAGATCCTCATGTTGGCTGGACACCCATAGCTCAGTCCTTAGGGTGCCGGCCACATGCTCTAGGGCTGGCGACTTCGAACCCAACCAAGGCCTACTAAACAAACAAACAAACAAAAAATAGCTGGACATTGTGGTGGATGCCTGTAGTCCCAGCCACTAGGGAGGCTGAAGCAAGAGAATGCTTGAGTCCAAGAGTTTGAGGTTGCTGTGAGCTATGACGCCACAGCACTCTACCAAGGGTGACAAAGTGAGACTCTTGAAAGAAAGAAAGAAAGAAAGAAAGAAAGAAAGAAAGAAAGAAAGAAAGAAAGAAAGAAAGAAAGAAAGAAAGAAAGAAAGAAAGAAAGAAAGAAAAACAAAGAGATCCTCTTGTCTCAGCCTCCCAAGTAGCTAGGACTACAGGTACCCACTACAATGCCCAGCCAGTTTTTTTGTTTTTCATAGATGTGGGAGTGAGGGGGCAGGTCTTGCTTCGCTCAGACTGGTTTCAAACTCCTGAGCTTAGGCAATCTACCTATCTTGGCCTCCAACAATACTGTAGAGCCACCATGCCTGGCTGAAAATGTTGTTATTAATGATGATGATGACCAAGGCAAGAGGATTGCTTAAGGCCAGGCGTTCAAGACCAGCTTGAGCAAGAGCAAGACCCATCTGTACAAAAAATAGAACAATCAGGTGGGCGTGGTGGTGTGTGCTTGCATTCCCCACTACTCTAGAGGCGGAAGTAGGAGGATCACTGGAGCGCAGGACTTTGAGGCTGTTGTGAGCTAGGATGATGTCTCTATACTCCATCCAAGGTGATAGAAAGAGAGCAGGTATCAATTTAAAGACATGATGATGATGCAAGTGACAATGATGACAGAATTTGCTTAGTGAGGGCCTGCTCAGTGGTGAACACTTCCCAGACGGTATCAACATTCGCACACCAGGTTCCTTTATTAGTTGCTGAATCAACATGGCAGACCCTGTTTTCTGCTTACTCACTCTTCATATCCCCCTCTAAAGAGACCTGGGACTCTTTGTCTGGGAAAGTAATAAGATTTATGAAGGTCATCCATGCCCAGACTCCCTTGCTGCTTTGAGTGGTTGAGACTACATAGCCTCTGACATTAAAAGACGAAAGATGTTCTTGGAAAAGCCCTTTTCTTCCTTTTCTCTTTCTCCTTTTATCTGGCTATGAATCTTGAAGCACAGAGCTGTTACCCTACCCTGTAAACAAAAGGCAGTGTGAAGTTTCAAGGTGAAAGTCCGGAGCTCATAGGATAGGCTGGCTCCATCATTAGGAAAAGGTGGGATGAACCTGGCTACGCACAGGCATCACTGAGTGATCACATCAGCTAATAGCTTGTCCCTGAAGCCAGGTTAATTTTGATTTTTTGTTGTCTGAATCTGAACATGATTCTTTTTGATACACCCTGCCAGCTTCTGGGATTTGGGTTTTTTCCTGCAACTTAATACATTGAAATATATCGTACCTTTGTCTTTGAGATATAAAACTATCAAGAGTGCTTTGAAGAGATGTGTAAGGGGAATGGAACTACCCTACCCACTATTAAAGATGCCTTAATGATGACCCCATATTTCTAACATGAGGCACCAGGTAGGTGGCAGACTCCTCCGCAAAGCCACAGAAACTCGGGCTGGTGTAATCTAATAATGGGGTGGAAAGAAAATAATTCAGATTTGAACACTTAGCCTGTGATATAACATACTCAGAAGAACCAAGGATTAAGTGGGTGTCCAGAGAAGAGGTCTGGGATGGAGAAGTCGATGTATAAATCGCCAGCAAAGTGGTGAGGAATAGCTGGGATTATCAGGGAGAATCTGTAGGGAGGGATGACGGACTCACCAGTGGTTAGACGTTGATTGGAGAAGCCCATCAAAAGAAGATGAGGAGAAGACAGAGTGAGAAGGAAAACCAGAAGGATATGAGGTTCTTTACACCAAGACAGGAACGTTCTGGGAGAGCTGAAATGCGCACCCAAGAAGGCAGCGTAGGGCCTGCTTGATTTGGAATCTATGTTATACAAATAGCTCTGAATACGATGCCAAGTAGAAAAGGCAGCAAAGAAAACGGTTTCAAACATAGTGCAATTATTTAAATAGAAATACATATGTGTCTTTGTGTTACCAGATTCTGAGGCTAATGCATACACAGTCTCTTGGAAGTAATGATGTCCAAGGACTGACAGGGTTGGGGTCAGGTGGTGAGATACGGCTGGTGCCTATTACCTTTTTTATATATTTATAAGGCTAAAATGTATATAAAGAGCATTTCTTGATTAATTATATGCAAAAAATAGCAAAACCGCATAGTCTGTTTAAGCCTTCACTTCAAGTAGTCCTATTTTTTTTTTTTTTTTGCAGTTTTTGGCCAGGACTGGGTTTGAACCCACCACCTCCAGCCTATGGGGCCAGCACCCTCCTCCATTGGGCCACAGGCGCCTCCATCAAGTCATCTTATTTTTATTGTCAGGTAATGCATGCTATTTTGAAAGATGGCCAATTAACCACGATGTTCACTCCCATCGTAATTCTTGGAAAGACTTATTTTCTCTTTTAACCTTATCCCAACACTCCTCAATTACACCCTAGTCAGAAATTATTTCCTTTTGAATCAGGGATACTAAAATAAGTAACACTGTTCAAAAAAAAACTGTGTAGCCCTAAACTCTTCTGGATTGGTAGATTGTTACGATGTAATTCTGATAGTATTCCACTCTGGTCCATCTCACAAACCTGCCTTATAACATTTGCTTAACTTTTGAAAATACAATGTCAATAAAACATTTACTCTACTTTTTACATTAAAGAATGACTACAAAACAGGAATAATAAAAATGCACATATTGTATTATATTATTATAATGTTATATGTATAATTATATTATAATAAATCTGCAAAACAATCGTTACATGTATAATTATATTATAATAAATCTGCAAAAAACAATATGCGTGTAAGTACAGGAAAAGATCATAGCATCAAACTGACAAAACTACGATTCTTTATTTTGAAGATCATGGAGACCAAATGATGGTCCAGGGGCCAAAACCGGTAGTTGTTAATTCTTATAAACACAGTTTTAGTAAAACACACCTATGCCCATTTATTTACGTATTTTCGGTGGCTGCTTATTTGCTACAAAGGCAAAGAGGCCAGAATAATAAGCTCTTTTTGAGAAAGTTAGCAGCCTTCGGGAAGAAAAAGGAAAAAGAAAAATACAGTGAGCAGCTATAACAGACACCATATTGCCTGCAAAGTCTAAAATTCTATCTATTTTGCAGAAGTGTGATTTAAGGCCCATACTGTGCACAAATAACCGAAAAAAGAAAACTTTTCATGTGGTTAAAATCTAGAACAATAACCAAATAACCAAATATACTCTGGGAGGCTTCCAGAAGAAGGAAAGATTATTTCTAGTTGGGTGACTGGGAAAATTACGAGGAGAAGAATGGGAGTGGGGAGTCTTTTCTGTGGGGTGAATGCAGAGTAAAGAGAGGCGTTTGAGTCTTCTAGCATGAAGTATGCCAAGAGTATAATACACCGTCATTTATTCCATTTACCACCGAGTCAGAAGCTAATACCGCTCAGTTGTATCAGTGTCACTCACAAGTGACATCTCCAACATCCTGGCTGACATCAGGCCAGTATAGATCCAGACAGACATCAAAAGTATAAAATCAACCTTGGAGTCCCATTTTTTCCTGCCAACAAAGACATCCTCACTCCCTATACAGGGTGTACCATATTTGCAGGACATCTACAGCAAAGTCCACCTGGCCCATCTCCCATTGGTGGCAAAACCCATAATCTAATCATTTCTGTCTTTTTTTTTTTTTTTTTCCCCCTTGCCATGGCTTGAATACTGTATGCACCCAGATATGTCCACCCAGCTCCTGTGAATGCAATGTTATTTGGAAAGGGGGTCTTTTCAGGTGTTACTGAATTACGGACTTTGAGCTGAGATCATCCTGGATGGGCCCAAAATTCAGACTTTCTAAGACAAGGGAAGACTCAGAGAAGAAAGAAAGTCATGTGAAAACAAAAGACGCAGAGATAGCAGGGCTGAGCCACAAGCCAGGAGACCCCTGGAGCCCCTGGGAGCTGAAAGAGGCAGGATGAACCGTCTCCTGGAGCTTTGGGAAGAAGCGTGGTCCCAAGACATGTAAATCTCAGACTTCTGGGCTCCAGGACTGGGAGAATAAATATAGTAGAAGCACTATAGCTGCCCCCTCCCTGCACTGACCACCTCCTAAGTTGACCTAACTTCCATAGACTGGACGTGCACCACATGTACCTATTAGTACAGCAGACCTGGTTCTGTATGGTGACCACCTCCGTATGTTCACCAGCTTGTTACAGTCCCTTGGGCAGTCAACTTAACAAAGGTTCTGCTGTACTCGTTTTTCCCACCAGATCCATGGTGATTTCTTGAACCACCTCTAGGAAATGAATGCAGTCTTATAATAGAATGATGTCTTTTATTCAATATCTCATCTCTTTCAGGGGTACTTACATTTTAACTTTAGTTCTAATTAAAAAGACTTGGTAATCAAATAAAGGATGGAAATTTAGAAATTGTCTTGCAGGAGAGAGAGATTTTAATTAGGAGATTAGCCTTTTCTCAGGTCAGCTGAAGTTCCTCTACTCGGGTGAGGTGGGAAGCCCTCCAGAGGGCTCTCCCAGGCCCCGGGGTTAAAAAGCTCACAGGACAGGTGAACTGCAGGTGTGCGTTGGCCAATAGGGGTGAGTGAGCAAAACACAAAAGTGCCTCCAATATCAGTGGGTTAGTGGATGTTCATGATTCACTTTCAGACAAGTAAAGGGGGGGTTAAAATTAAATTTAATATTTGTTAGGTTATAACTGGGTTATAGTTTTCATGTGGAAGCCATACATTAGTTTCATAGTAGGGCTGAGTACATTGGATACTTTTTCTTTCATTCTTGAGATACTTGACTAAGAAGAACATGTTCCAGCTCCATCCATGTAAACATGAAAGAGGTAAAGTCTCCATCTTTCTTTAAGGCTGCATAATATTCCATTGTGTACATGTACCACAATTTATTAATCCATTCGTGGATCGATGGGCACTTGAATAGGCGGAGGAAGGGTGATTGGTGGGATTACACCTGTGGTGCATCTTACAAGGGTGTATGTGAAACTTAGTAAATGTAGAATGTAAATGTCTTAACACAATAACGAAGAAAATGCCAGGAAGGCTATGTTAACCAGTGTGATGAAAATGTGTCAAACGGTCTGTAAAACCAGCGTATGGTGCCCCATGATCGCATTAATGTACACAGCTATGATTTAATAAAAAACAAAAACAAAAACAAACCCAAATTTAGTATTTGTTAACATCTTCAGCTATTTCTTTTCTCAGAGTTTCATAATTCTCTTTATAGAGATCTTTCACGTCCTTTGTTAGGTAAATCTCCAAATATTTCATCTTCTTTGGTACAACTGTAAAGGGAATAGAGTCCTTAACTGTTTTTTCGGCTTGACTATTATTGGTATATATAAAAGCTACTGATTTGTCAGTATTGATTTTGTAGCCTGAGACACTACTGTATTTCTTGATCACTTCTAAGAGTTTTGTGGGTGAGTCCCTGGGATTTTCCAGGTATAAAATCATATCATCTGTGAAGAGTGAAAGTTTGATCTCCTCTGACCCTAGTTGTATACCCTTGATTGCCTTCTCTTGCCCGATTGTGATGGCTAAGAGTTCCATTACAATGTTAAAAAGCAGTGGAGACAGTGGGCATCCTTGCCTGGTTCCTGATCTGAGTGGAAATGTTTTCAATTTTACTCCATTCAATATGATATTGGCTATGGGTTTGCCGTAGATGGCCTTTATTAGTTTAAGAAAAGACCCTTCTATACCTGTTTTCTTAAATGTTTTGATCATGAAAGGATGCTGGATATTGTCAAAAGCTTTTTCTGCATCTACTGAGAAAATCATATGGTCTTTGTGTCTTAGTTTGTTTATGTGATGTATTATATTTATAGATTTATGTATATTGAACCATCCTTGAGACCCTGGGATAAAACCCACTTGGTCATGGTGTATAATTTGTTGATGTGCTGCTGGATTCTGTTTGCTAGGATCTTATTGAATATTTTTGCATCTATGTTCATTAAAGATGTGGGTCTATAGTTTTCTTTTCTTGTTGTGTCTTTTCCTGGTTTGGGCATCAGGATGATATTTGCTTCATAGAATATGTCGAGAAGTATTCCTTGAAAAACATACCATGCTCACGGCTGGGAAGAATCAACATTGTTAAAATGTACATATTATCCAAAGCAATTTACAAATGTAATGCAATCCCTATCAAAGCACCACCATCATACTTTAAAGATCTGGAAAAAATAGTACTTCTTTTTATATAGAACCAGAAAAAAACTCGAATAACCAAGACATTACTCAGAAATAAAAACAAAGCAGGAGGAATCACACTACCAGACTTCAAATTATACCATACTTCAAACTATACTATAAATCTATAGTGATCAAAACAGCATGGTATTGGCACAAAAATAGAGAGGTAGATGTACAGAACAGAATTGAGAACCAAGAGATGAACCCAGACACTTATTGTGATTTGATCTTTGATAAGCCCATCAAAAACATAAATTGGGGGAAAGATTCCCTGTTTAATGAACGGTGCTGGGAGAATTGGCTGGCGACTTGTAGAAGACTGAAACTGGACCCACACCTTTCGCCATTAACAAAAATTGACTCTCACTGAATAAAAGATTTAAACTTAAGACATGAAACCATGAAGATTCCTGGAGAGGGTGCAGGAGAGACACTTGAAGAAATTGGCCTGGGAGAGTACTTTATGAGGAGGACCCCCCCCCACCCCGGGCAATTGAAGCAACACCAAAAATACATTACTGGGATCTGATCAAACTGAAAAGCTTCTGCACAGCCAAGAACACAGTAATTAAATCAAGAAGACAGCCCTCAGAATGGGAGAGGATACATGCAATTTATACCTCTGACAAAGGTTTGATAACTAGAATCCACAGAAGAACAAGTAATCCCATTTCATTATGGGCAAGGGACTTCAACAGAAGCTTCTCTGAGGAAGACAGGTGCATGGCCTACAGACATATGAAAAAATGCTCATCATCTTTAATCATCAGAGAAATGCAAATCAAAACCACTTTGATACCATCTAACTCCGTAAGAGTGGCTCACGGAACAAAATCCCAACACTACAGATGTTGGCATGGATGTGGAGAAAAGGGAACACTTCAGCACTGCTGTTGGGAGTGCAAGCTAACACATCCCTTTTGGAAAGAAGTATGGAGAATACTCAGGGATCTAAAAGTAGACCTGCCGTTTGACTCTGCAATTCCTCTACTAGGTGTATATCCAAAAGTCCAAAAATCACTTTGCAACATAGATATTTGCACCAGATTGTTCATTGCAGCTCAATTCATAATAGTCAAGTCATGGAAGAAGCCCAAGTGCCCATCGACCCATGAATGGATTAACAAATTGTGGCATATGTATACCATGGAATATTATGCAGCCTTAAAAAAAGATGGAGACTTTACCTATTTTACATTTACATGGATGGAGCTGGAACATATCCTACTTAGTAAAGTATCTCAAGAATGGAAGAAAAAATATCCAATGTACTCAGTACTATTATGAAACCAATTTACAATCACTCACACTTTCATATGAAGAATAGATCACAACTATGGCCCAAGATGAAGGCTGGGGTGGGCTGAGACGGGAGAGGGGAGGTCAGATTGAGGGAGGGTGAATGGTGGGATCACACCTATGGTGCATAATGCAAGGGTACATGTCGGATCTATTAGAATAGAGTATACATGTCTTAAAACAATAACTAAGTAAATGAGATGAGGTACATGTTAACCAGTGTGATGTAAGTGTTCCTAATTTTATATGAAATCAGCATGTTGTATCCCATAAATGCATTAATGTACACATCATCTATGTGTTTATGATTTAATAAAAAAATTAAATTTAATAAAGGGAGAAACAACTTCTAACATTAAACTATAAGAGATTACGGACCGGGCACTGTGGCTCATGCCTATAATCCTGGCACTCTGGGAGGCCAAAGTGAGAACATGACTTGAGGCCAGGAGTTTGAGACCAGCCTGGGTAATAGTAAGAATTCATTGCTACAAAAAATATAAAAACTAGCTAGGTATAGTGGTACATACCTGTAGTCCTAGATACTCAGGAGGCTGAGGCAAGAGGATTGCTTGAGCCCAGGAGTTTGAGGTTGCTGTGAGCTGTGACCCTAGAGCTAGGATGCTCTAGCTTGAGAAAACAGAATGAGATTCTGTCTCAAAAAAAAAAAAAGGAAGAAAGAATGAAAGGAAGGAAGGAAGGAATTATGAATGTGATGGGCATATCAGGACAGACACCTGCATTGATTTTATTCTTCCCTTAAATTGCTGGATAAAGCCAAAAATATAATATTTTTAAATGCCCGGATGAAGAGAGATAAACAATAAAATATTGAGATGGTGAGAATCACAACTGGTAGTAATCTTTGTGAACCAGGAGACCAAAATACCGACTTATTTGACTTGAGTACAGTTTTTTGAGTTGAAATGTAAAATATAAGTTGTACAACAGAGGTTTTCAAACAGAGCCCCAACCGGCTTCATCAGCCTCACTTGGAAACTTGTTAGAAATGCACGTTTCTCAGGCCCAGCCCCAGACACACCAGCTGAATGAAACATTCGGGGGGGGGGGGGCTGTAGTTTGCATTTTGATAAGCCCTCCAGAGGAAGATGCAAATCCCTGCTACAATGCAGCTAACATGGAGGCAGTCACTCTTCCCACGCCCCTGATGACCAACTGTCCCGAGACGATGACAATGGGATAACATGCCGAGGCCAGTGGATTTCTTGAGCTCAGCAGCTGGAGACCAGTCTGAGCCAGAGCGAGACCTCATCTCTAAAAATACCCAGGGATTGTGGCAGGTGCCTGTAGCCCCAGCTCCTCAGGAGGCTGAGGCAGGGGGATCACTTGAGATGAGAATTTGAGGTGACATTCTAACGAGGGTGGCAAAGTGAGACTCTGTCTCAAAAATAAAATAAAATAATGTTACTTCTTCAGAGACTCCAACCTGTCACCTTCTTGGGGTTTCTGAAAGAGACCAGGCTGTTTGGAAATCTGCATTTGATGTGCCAAACCTTAGCCGTGGTGACTGGGCAACTAAAACATTGAATTTGGGCAGAACCTGCTAGGGAGCTGTCTCTGCAGGGCTGTCGGCGGCTAACAGTTTTCCCAGCCCACAAAGTATGCATCCCAACATTGTCTGCAAGGTCTCTGCTCTCTGGGAAACGGCATTACGTCCCCAGAGGATGGAACCAACTTTCAGTTAGCGTCCCACCTGGGAGCTGCAAGAGCATGCTGCTGCTGCTCCTTCTTTTATTTTCTATTTCCTCTTTTGTAAAATTTCAGATTAATATGGGGGTACATACAAAATTCGGTTGCAGAGTTTGCCTTTATAAGGGTAGAAGTCTGAGTTGCTGTGTCCTTCACCCAGGAAGCGTGCAATGCACACAGCTGGGTGGAAAAACAAGCATCACATGTGCTCAGCACTCAGCACTGCTAGATTAGCCACTGCACGCCCACGTGAAAGAACACACCTCCTTACTGGACACAGAGGTGAGGGGGGCCGGAGCCGAGGAGGAGAGAAAACTCCGCAGGCACAGTGAACGTTGACTCTCCATTTTCTCTTAATTTCTAGAAAAAAGTCAGACCGGTGGCTGCAGCGTGTCCAGTTTGGAAAGCTTATTTATGTTTCAAAAATGCTTGGCAGACCTAGCCGTGTGTGTGTGTGTGTGTGTGTGTGTGTGTGTGTGTGTGTGTGTTGCATAAAACCTGTTGAGCTTATTACAGATGACAGTCGAGGCTCCGCTGAGAGAGTACGCACGGAGAATTAAATTATCCCCGTGATGATGGCAGCAAGGCAATCAAGGAACAAAGCTTGTTTGCTCCCCTCCTTAGGCCCGAAACGTGAGGCTCACACCAGCCACCTTTTCGGCTGCTGCTAGCGTGGAAACCGCATAGAATATTTGCATACAGATTTAAGGAGGGTTTCGAGGAGGGGTAAGCACAGAAGGGCAGGAAAATGGATGTGAAATTTACTCTTCAGCATCAAGTGACAGGGAAGGGAAAATTTACTTGACAATTTTGGGAAGTTGGGACAAATGTTGGGACAATTCAAGGAAATTGAAACGCAAGAGCAAATTCTTTGATTTGACTTAATCGTGATGACATCACGTATAAGACTAAAGGAGGATAACCTTAGAAATTTTGAACATTGACATTCGGCTGGAATAAATAATAAAATTCTATTTTTCAGAAAACCTATAAATAACATTGGAATAGCCTGTGCTCGCTGTCTCCGGCAGTCTATTTCTTTCTGCCTCGCTCTGCGTCTCTATAAATCTCTCTGATCTCTGCCTCTCTCTCTCTCCTCTCTGTGTCTCCCTCCGTCTCCTCACCTGCCTCTTTAATTTACATGCATATAAGTAACAGGTAGCATTGCTCTGAGTGGGGTATTTACAATGCGGTACCTGCGATTTTGACCGTTCTTGGCATTCACATTCTGAAAAAGGACATAAATTGGGAATACATTACATTTATGCAACCATACGCACTCTTCAAATAGGCCATTGAAACGAGACTATTTCCAGGGAGACCCAAAATAATAAAACTCTGTGTGCTCTGGAAGGTGGGGAAGCAATTTAGAATGTATGTTAAAACACAATAAAAATAAGGATGGTGTCTATGCCAGAGTGCCTGGATTCCCACCCCACAGGGCCAATACAAGACACAGGACATGAAATACCCAGGGAGAGAGAAATAATGATCTTGGACAGTAAAGCAAATCCCAGGATGAGACCTTCACTCTCATACACTGAAAAAGGACCTTGAGCAAGTGAGCAGAGGCCAGCTGAGCCCTGGGACAACCCTGGAGTGGATGAGTCCCACCCCCCGCCCGGAAGGAGCCTGCCTCTGCAGCAACACCAGCTACATGTCTACTGTTCAAGAGCAGAGAAACTGCGTTCGGCATGATGTTGGAAGTTCCCAAAAGGGACTTTTTCTTCCTTTTTTCTTTTTTCCCCTGTTTGTCCAACAATGTCCTACAATTCTTATATTCTGAAATAATGGATAATGGATTGCTATATTCTGGGTCAAGGCCCAAGGGCTCTGTTGGCACCACCCTCGTCAGCATTGATGGATACATTTATCTTGTGATCTCTTTTCTGCCCCCACCTCTGTGCCCCACATATATTACACCCCCACTTTTGATCTTTCTCAAAGGTTATCAACGACCTCAGACAATGCAGTCAGACCTGGCGACCCTCTCTCTCTTCACTGCCGTTGCCCTATCTCAGTCTGTTGCCCTGCATGTTAACATCAAGGCACGGGCCTATGGCCCTGGATGTGTTTCTCTTCTTGAGTTCTGTGCCTGGAATACTTTTTACAGGTCAGCCTGTCCCTAAGCCATGCCTGGTTCACCCTGCGCTGCCGAGCTCTGATCCCTGCAGATTCCCAACCAGGGACACTATGCCAGTGAGTCCCCAATCTACCTTTCTACTAAGTGCCAAGTGGCCTGCCCCTGGAACTCCACACCTCTGCAATTGAACTCCCCAATTGTCAATACTTCTTTTAAAATTTCAGATCAATATAAGGGCACAAATGATTAGGTTACATTGCTTGTGTCTCGAAGGTAAAGGCCCAGTTGTAGTTGAGCCCTTCACCCAGGGGCGTGCTGAGCTCCCCTACATGGTGCTTGTCAGGTGAGAGCTCACTAATCCTCCTCCCCCCTTCTCTTTCCCACCCTCTTCATCCCCCACTGGAATGGACTTGTGTTTTTCTCATTGTTTATCTACTGGTTTCATATTAGATTGACTACATTGGATACTTGCTTTCCCCTTCTTGTGATACTTAGAAAGGTGTTCTCCAAATCCATCCAGGTAGTGGCGAAACATGTAAAGTCTCCGTCTTTTCGTTTGGCTGCAGAGCATTCCATGGTGTACCTATACAGCAGTTTATTCATACATGTATGGGATGATGGGCACTGGGGTTGATCCCACACCTTGGAGGCTGCCAACTGAGCTGTGATAAACACTCTAGTGTAACTGTCCTTGTGATAAAGTGTTTTTGCTTTTTGTGTATTTTTTCCTTCTCGGTAGATGTCCGGTAATGGGATTGCAGGATCACATGGAAGGTCTAGTTTGAGCTCTTTGGGTTTCTCCACATTTCCTTCCATAAAGGTTGCATTAATTTGTAGTCCCACCAGCAGTGTAAAAGCATTCCCTTCTCTGCACATCCATGCCAGCCGATTATCTGTTCTTACAGTCCCAAGGGCTCACCTGTCTTCTCTAACTTCCTAACGTAACCTCCTTGCCCACAGACTCAACACCTGAGTTGGGAGTAGACTGGACTCCTTGGTGCCCAGCCATCCACCAGCGTCTGGTTGTCCCAGCCTGTTATTTACGCCCTTGCTTCAGAATTCTCTCCATTGTTCCTCACACCCATCCAGCACCTGCCTGCCTGCTGTATTTGCACTTACCCAGTCTCCCTTCAATCTCTCACTTCCCTTTTTCTAAGCCTCATTGCTTTTCTTAAACCCAAATCATCCCAGCCACAGTAAATAAAAAAATCCCTGGAAATAACTGCCTTTCCTCGGTACAAACTGCATTTCTCATACAACACTTGGATGATTCTTTGTCTTTATTTTGGGGGGCTAGGTTATACATCTGACGGACTTACTGAAACCTGTGTGAAGACCGAGATGACTTCTTGTTTTTCACTGGCAAGTTTGTCCAAATGCAGAGCTTGGATCACCTGGCGTGTCAGTAGCAATGCAGTGGCAATCAGGTGGCCCCTCAGTTTAGTGATGGCGTTTCTCAACGCCATGTGGGCTGAATAACATAAGCACTAACTATTCCAATGGAAACAGTTCTCTGAAGTATTGATTAAGCTCCCATTTTATATAAGAAAGCAAGTAAGATCACAGCAATTAAGCAACCTAGCTGCTTAGTAAAACAATGAAATCCTCACCCATGTGCTTTGCAAAGTATGATTTTTCTTCCAAGGCACCCCATTGCCTCTCAGTCAGAAGAAGCCAATAATTTCCATGGAGTATCTTCTTTAACTCTATCACAAATGGAACCACAATATGGGAGCTTTATTCTACAGCATTTGCCCTAAATGACCAAAGAAATATGCGCACACGATATCTAGGACATAGCTTGAAGGGAAGAAACAGGGTTGTATTAAAATTCTCTTTATGTAATAGTGTAGGCTAAATCTTGGTCACCAAAGAGGTGCACATATTAAGCCCCGGAATCAGTGAAGATGTCGTCTTACCTGGAAAAAAGGAGTTTGGCAGATATGATTAAGTTAAGGGTCTTAAAAATGGGGAGATGATCCCAGATTAGCCAGGTGGATCCTTCTATCAGAGAAGTAGGAGGGTCAGAGTATGAGAAAGATGTGAGGATGGAAACGGAGGTCAGAGTGATGGGTGGCCACGTGCCAAGAAACGCCAGTGGCCTCCAGAAGGTAGGAAAGGCTGGGGACAGAAAAGAAAGCTATTTTCCTTCCAAGCCCTCTGAACAAACACAGCCGGCTGACCCATTCCGCCCTTCTGCCCTGTAAAACTCTAAGACAATGGGTTTCCGTTGTTCCAAGAACATCAGACTGGTGGTGTCCTCTCGTAGTATCTGTAGAAAACTAAAACAGTTATCAACGTTGAAAAAATGAACATGAGAAGGGTGAACAGTTAATGAGATAAAGTAATCTTCCCTCCAGCAGCAGAGAAAACAGCAAAACACCACGCTTATAATTTTTTCTTTTCCTTGTCCCTTCCCTTCTCTTTCTTTGCATTAAATTCTTTGCTCGCCTGTAACAAGGAGTCAAACAAACAAACGAGGCGGAGACACGTTGGCTCCGTAACTGAATTAGGGTTGCCGGACAAAATTCAGGAAGCCCGGTAACATTTGAATGGCAGATACATGCAGGGTTTTTAAGGATGTGTATTTCTTTCTTCGTGTTTTCAGTGTATGCATACCCCGTATTCTGCAGAGCCTGACCTCCCTTGTGTATGGGCACCATCGTTTTAAGAAAGAGATGGTGGGGCGGCGCCTGTGGCTCAGCGGGTAGGGCGCCGGTCCCATATGCCGGAGGTGGCGGGTTCAAACCCAGCCCCGGCCAAAAAAAAAAAAAAAAAAAAAGAAAGAGATGGTGAAGAGTGGCTCAGAACAGAAATTGGCCCTGAGTGTTGATTGGGGTATTTACAGGCTCCTTCCCTCCTGAGTCTCCACCAAATTACAAATAATTACAAATTACCAATTTATGAATTTTCATTAGTGCAGTTTTCAGATCCATGTGTGTATATTTGTGAAATGCACACGCCTGGCGTGGTGTTGTATGTACACACATGTGTGTATGAATTACGTAGATGTGAGATGGACCATTTCCTCCTCTCACGGTTGATGCAGCCACACCACACACTGTGTCTTGCTTACCCTTCTGGTTAATAACACCCACGAGTGTTTATACGAACAAAGTCACATACATGCACCAAAAGACTCCACGTACTCCCAAAAGAGGTATAGCTGTTATATATCAATAAAAATATATTTAAAGGAACAAGTGTCTACGCAAATACTTTCTTCGTCTATTTGGTAGTAACAGAGCAGGTTTTTCTCAGTATTTGGATAGCTCGCAAATATCTCTTTAAGGCACATTTCATTCTCTTATTTCTTAACTTCAAGAAGATTGAGCCTTCGCAGAACCAGAGAGAAGCCTGGCAGTGGATTTCTGAGGCTGTGTGTTGAATTTTATATGCTCCGTGGTGGGCGTGGGGCTGACCAGCGGTGAGGGGTTCAACCGCAGGCAGAGATCTCAGCAGGGGGCAGGTTCCCTTACTGCTGCCATGTCTCTTCTCAGTTGGGTCATAAGGCTCCCCTGACTTAAAGCCTCCAGCCTGCAGGAAGCTAGGATAAGAGACCACCCTCTCCTGGGGCACCCGACCCACTGGCTTTGCGTTTGCACGAAAGATGCTGTGGCTTTTCTGGGAGGCTGTCTAGTTCCTTTCACAACTTTCTCAAATTAAGTCTCACTTCTCTGTCTTTAGTGCCGAAGGAAGGCTTTGTACATCTTCCTGCCCTTCATAGGGAGTCATTTTCAACAGAGAGACCCCCCCCACCCCTGCGTGCACACACACACACACACACACACAGATCATTTTGTTTCTCTGAGGCCCTCAAGGCTACTCCTGGAGTATGTTCCTAAGAAAAATCTTAGGTTACTCTTTAAAAGGTCCCGAACAACAACAACAACAAAAACAACAAATGATAAGGACAGAAATCAACAAAAAGAACAAAATGGAAAGACGAACACACTTTAGCCTGGCTCCTTCTCACACATCTGGTGGCCGAAGCTTTGTCCCCAGCGCCCCTCACTTGCTGGCATCTGTCCCTCTCCAACAGGCAGGCGTGTTCTACCCTGATTGCCCATCCAGAGGTTCTCAGGACTGTCCCACAGCCTCCAAGGGCAGCCACATCTGGGTAGCTAATGGCTTGTCCTCTATCCCTAGAGAAATAAGTAGCCCAATTTCTGTCCCAAATACAAGTCACATGCACCTGTCACAGAGCTGAATCCATCCCCATCCCCGACTCCACTGGACTTGCCACCATCTTCCCATTTCTCATTTAAGTAGCAGCACTGGCCATGCCATCCAGCTCTAAGCACCACGGTCATAGGAGCCAGGGGCGCCGGGAAGACCCACACAGGCATTTATTACAGCTGCTGTGCATGCCAGCAACACGCGGGCTGGTGTAATTCTTTAACTTTTCATCTGTCCTCCTGAGGGCGGAGATGCATGGATATTTAATGTCACGTCGTAAAACTCTACGTTCCGAGGAGAGAGCAGGCAGGGAGCGGATTTCTGCAGGTGACAGCTTGTGAATGGGAAGGTGGGGAAGATTCAAGACTGACAGCTTAGTGCTGTAGAAGGCTGACGGTGGTGGGGATCTCTCTATACTATTCTTCCTAGAACTCAAAGGAATCAGACGTGGCTTGTGATATTCCTGCAAATGAGCACCGGTTTCATTTTTTGACTGAGCTAATCCCTATTACTAAGAATGTTGCTTTAAAATCATTAGGCATATTGCACATTCATTATATGATACAGAGCCCAATATTGCTTGGTGCAGATATATATATGGATACAGATGTATATAGGTAGACATATGAATATAATTTCTCCTTGATGTAATGGGCAATATGAAGTAAAAATACAGTATTGATGGAAATATAAAAAGCCACAAAATACTATTAGAAGTTCTGCTTTCATTAGTATTCTTTTAAAAGACCCCCTTTTGAAAGGGCCAAGGGAGGGGAAGGGAGGGGGGAGGTCAGGGTGGAGGGAGAGTGATGGGTGGGGCCACACCTACGGTGCATCTTAGAATGGGTACAGGGGAAACTTACTAAATGCAGAGTATAAATGCCTACATACGGTGACTAAGAGAATGCCATGAAGGCTACGGTGAACAGTTTGATGAGAATATTTTAGATTGGATATGAAACCAGCTCATTGTACTCCTTGATTGCACTAATGTACACAGCTATGATTTAACAATAAAAAAATAAATAAATAAAAGACCCCCTTTTGAAATTTTTGACCTATACTTCAGCACATCAAATACAAAACAATAATTGTCAGTCGTAAAAGCGAGTATAAGGCGCTGCAAATCTCTAATACATCTCCCGAGTTGTCAAAGAAATACTAAATTATGAATTCGCTCAGGACAAAAATAAGGTTAATTTTGGTTTGTAGCCCGGTAACTATTCTGTATTTATTTGGGAAAATATCCCAGGGGCTGTCAGCTTTTGTTTGCGTTTCCAAAGAGAATGATACCGGGGGGAGAAGGAGCAGAACCATCAAAGCAGCCAGGTGAATCGAATGCCTTTCATTTAATTTTTCTGCTTTCATTTGTTTTTAATTTTAACTTGCTTCTTCATTGAAAATAAAAGGCCTGCTCATACATGGGAGTGAAATCTCCAGGAGGGGAAGCAAGATGCCATCAAGAATAGGACCCTGTCCAAACCCTGACCAACAACTTTCTGTATTATTTTTGTGTACACCCATTTGTGTAGAGTTGCCTATTTTCAAGGATGAGTTCACAACCTTCATTGTCCAACCTCATGTGTGTGTGTGTGTGCACACCATACTTATACAGAGAAATGAATATACATTTTAAGAAAGGAGAATACTGTATTGAACTTGTAATACTCGATATATACCAATGACATTTGTTATATTGTATTTCGTATCTCCTATAATTGCAGAAGACAAAGGTACCTTGAGTATGACAATTTTAATGCAGTTTTTTCCTTTCTTAAAATGTGCACACTGTTTTTGGCACCTGGGATTTTTTCAACAGCATCTTTGGTTCATTTTGAATTTGGAATAAACAGCAGGTGCATTGCTTCCCAAGGGGAGAGCCTCGTAGGTGAAAATAATGATAGTCAGCAACAAGGCAGGTGCCACTTTTTCTAGGATGAGTTTGCAAACTTAATTGTCTGACCTCTCACACCATGACAGGGACGGCCATTCCAGAAAAAGAGTTCCAGAATTGCTTCGAAGGGTGGACTAGGGGCTGGGATCGGTGCCCAGCTTCCCAAGGGAAGCACCTCCAAGGTGACTGTGGTGATATTCAGCAGGGAAGCATGTAGCACTTTTCCCAGGATGACATTGAGAACTTAATCATCTGATCGTGTAAATTTGAGGGGAGTCTGAACAAGAATAAGCCGAAATGCCATTAGTAATGAGCAAAGGGAGACACACGCCAATCTCTAGGCTCTGTGAGGTCAGAAATGGGATTTGTCTAGTTATCTCTTACACAGGTGCCTGCGTACCTCTCAGGTGGACGGACGTCTGAATGAATGAGTGAACTCACGCCACACTGTGGGGCTCATTTAGAGCATCTCGGTTTCAGAGCTCCTGGCCCGAGTGCCGGAGACCCCGCCCAGCACTGATGCCCGTTGTGGAAGAATAAATGCCTTGAAACATCACGGAATTTCAAAATTATGATGAGGCTCAAAACTGGCTCATCCCATGAAACACAAGAAAGGCTCCATACCTATTAATACTGCTTCCCTGATAATAAATCAGAGAGTGCATAAGCCCTGTGGTCTTTCTGAGCCGAAATGGATCTGATAAAACTCAATGTCTATTCTGATGAAAATGGGTAATAAAAACGCACTGACAATTTTATTATAAAAAAATAAGTATTTTCAGCCACGAACCAGCACCTTAATTCATATGAAAACATTATGGGAAAAAAAATCCTATTAAAGTCAGCAGAAGATAAGGATGCCTGCTGTCACCGTTACGATTTAACATTGTTCTGAAATTATTAGTCCATTCAGTTGGACAAAGAGAGAAATTTGGAAGAGAAATTAGAAGGGAAGAGAGATGATAGTTTGCAGATGTGTGTGTATATCTGGAAAATATCAAATGCATAGTATTACCAGAATCTCTTGGATATAAGTATATATATAATATTTACATTATATAATAATCCAATTTATTACACAAATATGGACACCCTGTATATTATATGATATAATTATATAATTTAAAAAATATATATTACATATAAACTTTATAATTATATAAAATAAATTAAATGTAATATATGAATCTTATATTTATATACTATAAATAACTATAAACTTTATATATGTTTGTATGTATTAACATTAAGTTCCTATGGGGGAAAGAGCCATGAGAATTATCTAAACATTTCTAAAAGCTCTGAGGTAGGACGAATGTTCCTTACAGGGAAGCAAGGTATTAAATAGTATTAATAAAAGCTTAATCTAGATGTGTGATTAGACAAGTCAATGTAAGAATAGAGGATCCTGAAATTGCTCCCAGTGGGTATTGAAATTTTGTTTTTAATAAAGACAGCAGTTTCAAACAACCCGGAACACGGAAATCACACCATCTATGGAGCGATGTGACCACAACTTTTCAAAAGAGAAAGAAAAGTCACAAGCCCAGTTGTTCCAACAAAGAGAACTGTACATAGATCAAACATTTAAGCATAAAAGGGGAAAAAAAAACATTAAGTCCAGAAGAGATGGATAAAATTTTTAAAAAACCTTAGGGTATCAGAGGCATTTCTATTTTTTAATTTTATTTTTATTTAATTTTATTTTTTGGGACAGAGTCTCACTTTGCCAACCTTGGTAGAGTGCCGTGGAGTCACAGCTCACAGCAAACTCAAACTCTTGGGCTCAAGCAATTCTCTTGCCTCAGCCTCCCGAGTAGCTGGGACTACAGGCACCTGCCACAACGCCCGGCTGTTTTTAGAGATGGCATCTTGCACTTTCTCAAACCCCCGAGTTCAGGCAATCCACATGCCTCAGCCTCCTCAAGTGCTGGGGTTTCAGGCATGAGCCACCGTACCTGGTCTAGAGGCATCTAAACAAACCAAAAACTCAGACACCACAAACAAGCAATTAATAAATCTGATAACATAAATTTGAAAAACAATAATTTCTCTCAAAAGTAGCAAAAAAAATCAAAAGTTGAAAGTAATTCAAGGTATCATATATACTGTGTGTGTATACACACATGTGCACACATGCGTGAGTGCTTACACACACACACAAAGACTAATCTGCCTGGCATTTAGAAAATTTTTGCAGTTTAGTGAGAGACCAAGATCTTGGCAGAAAGAACGGATAAATGATATTAACTGATACTTTCCCCATGAAGAAATACTTGTTGCTCATAAACATAAACTATTACTCGAAAATATTCCTCATATTAATTGGCAAATTAAAACAACAAAAATAATTATTTTTAGCCTTCTTCAGAAGGTTTTAAAATACACAAAGTTTTCAGTAAAGCAGGCTTGGTCAAACAGCTATTGGTGAGCATATCACTGGTGCAAAATCTTTGGAAAGAAATGTGATACAGCAATTCCAAATTGAGGTAATGCCAGAATCATATATTCTAACACATACACAACATCCTATGGACATGAAGGTTCATTGTTATTACTTATAAAAGACCAGCTGTCATTCAGGACTAGTAAAATAAATTCTGTTACCTCCATTAAAACAATTCCCTTGGCACTCAGATCTATGTGCAGTGATATGGAAAATTTTCCAAGATAAGCTATTTCAGTAAAAAATAAGGCACGGAAGAGTATGTATACTATCTTCCAGTTGTGAAAAAAAGAGGGCACACACACACACATATATACACATACATATACAATGTCAGACCATGAAGTTCATGAACTCATCCTAGAAAGGGTGCTGCCTACCTCATGGTTGAACATCACTATGGTCACCTTCCAGGGGCTCCCTTGGGAAGCTGTGCACCGATATGCCAGTACCTAGTCCCCGCTCCAAAGCACTTTTAGAACTCTTTTTCTGGAATGGTCATCAGACCTGTCATCAGACTAGTATATTTTTCTTGGGAGCTTTGGACAAATAAATGAATTGTATGGAACCCAATAGTAATAGCACTCTGAATACATCTGAAACAAATTTATTTGCAAACATTGAGAAGTTTATATTTCGGAAGGAGACAAATACTTACCGTGGGGTTAAACACAACATAATTAAATCCCTAGACCAACAAAAAAAGGGTTTTTTTTATTTTGTTTTTTTTTTGGTACATTCCTGAAGCTCCACAACCTTTGATTATTTCTCTCTTTCATGTTTCAGGTGCAACAGACTCTTCAATATTAAATTTACACCACGGAGTTCATTCTTCAGAAGATGCCAAAAAATACTAATTAGTCCCAATAATCACCAGGTTTGAACATAACATAAGAAACATTTTTTTAAAACCTCCAAAGAACGAATAAAATATAATTATTTGGAAAATCGCAAGAGTCACAACTGTTTTTAAGCCACCGGTAATGGAAATTACCACACTGTTCCATTTTCACTATAACAGAGAATGTGTCAAATTCAAAGTTTTTGCTTCTAATTTTTCTTTCAACTTGGAGGAATTAAAATAAAAACCTTCCTGGGCTTTTCTAATATGAAACAAATGTTTGAGTCTGTGGCAATTTGTCTTAATTAAGCCCGTGCTTGTTTTGTAGCGCAATCAATATTCAGCGTTGAGTGCTGTCATGATAGTTGCTAGCCAGGAGCAGGTGTCCTGTTCTGGAACATTTTCTCTTCCGGAGGGTTATTTAAAAGCAGCTTGGGAGAGGCTCTGGGTGTCCCAGCTAAAGAAAGACACACTAATGAAGAGGTATAAGCTATGGATTTCCTGGGCGGCTTAGATTTCACTAACCCATTTTAATGCCTAACAATATATAATACATTCCATATATGTAATATATATACACAAATATATATACACACACACAGATATATATACATACATAATATGTCCATAATCTAGACATCATAATACATACATATATGTATAAACATCTACACACATACAGAAGTGGTCTGTTGTTCACTTTTGCTTTTGATTTTTTAAAACATCCATTTGCCCGAATTTCCCATGCATGGCCTTTCCTCAACAAAGCTGATAGATGAATTTTAAACACTAACTCCACCTCCCTTAGGAGAGTTCGCACTGTGGGTAATAAACAGGATGCATCTTGTGGGGTTGAACGAAACAAATCAGAACCACTGGATGTGACATACAATATGTTCGATGCCACCCAGAGATCACCAATTAAAAAATTAAAAAAAAAAACTAGAGGGTGGCGTTTGATGACTTATTCTTCAACAGTATTCAATCTCTGACTTTTTTTCTTTAAAATATGAGTGTCATTTTTTGATCCAGTATCTAAAGTCAGCGTGGATTGTTCTATCATTCTTGTCGCTATCTGCCTCACCCAAACACAGTCCATGGCCTCACCCCAGTACAGATAACAACCAATCAAAAATAACTCCAACAGGGCGGCGCCTGTGGCTCAAAGGAGTAGGGTACTGGCCCCATATACCGGAGGTGGCAGGTTCAAACCCAGCCCCAGCCAAAAACTGCAAAAAATAAAAGAAGAAAGAAAAGAACTCCAACAGAGCGGACTGTGCCTTCTACCCCCCCCAAACCCTGCCATTTCTGTACCGTACTCACATAAAATAGAGTTTATTAATCCTTTTGTTCCACCAATCATTCAATAATTTAATCATTCAGTCCATGTAGTCACTCAACTGTATTTTATAGAGGGAAAGAAACATTACCTAATACCTGGAATATAGAAATAAAAAAACAATGGAAAGTTTCTAGACCAGGAAAGGAAACAGCGTAATGATCGTGATATGTACACAAGTACAAAAAGATAGGAGCGCAAGGGGAATTTTCAAATAAACTGTGCACGTGTCACCCTTACTCAGAATACATTCAGAGACCATTGCCTTATTCAGTCCCATCATCTCCCTCCAGAGTTATCACTATTTTACAGTAACGGAATTAATGTTTGGAGGAGTTGAGTGGACAAAGTCTTGCATCTGGCAAGATGTCCTGTGCTCTGATGTCAGAGCCCGTCTTTAAAGCTGCTCGCTATTAGATCACCCTGCATCCCTTGTGTTTATTTGCTGAGCACTCACTGAGCCAGGTGTTCTGCAAAGCTCATCATTTGTCCTGTTAATGCATTTTATCCTCCACGTATCTCATCATGGAGGTGTCCATTGGGCTTCTTTGCTGATGTTAAGAAGTATTTGGTAACACAGGACGATGGTATGAAGAGTCAAGCTCCAGGTGGCGTATGGTGTGACTGCTTGCAAAAAACAAAGGTCCAGGCAACTGTTCTCATGAAAAGCAAGGCTCCTTGGTCACTTAAATAACCTCAGTCTGGAAATGAAACAAAATAGTAGGATTGGCAGGCACATCTTCCTTTTCTTTGTACTCTGAGTTCACTAAGGAGAACTCGATCCTAGACCAAAATGGAGTCAACCAACTTTAGGATGAATTTCATAGCTACACAAGTCGTTAGAACGCTGGCGTGAGTGATGCTGGTTCTCTGTTCGACGCTGAATAGGTGGGATTCCCAAAGTCTAGTTTAGTCTTTGCAATACTACAGAATTTCTAAAATTAAAAATTAGAGAGCTCTTTTCATTCATCCGAAGTAAAAATTGAACACGGAATTGGGTTACATCCAAAGGATTGCGTTATGCATTATTAAATTTTTACCAGGCCATCTTTGCCTTTATGTAACGTTGGCCTCTGCTTTTCAAGGTAATTTTTAAAAGGAAATGGAGTATATTTTTACCTACAAAAAGATCGCTTTAGTAAGAGCAAATGGGTCTCTGGCATAAAAATTTCATTTGAAAATAGCTGAAAGAGTTTCGAGGAAAAAGTGCGAAAGGGGGGCCACACGCTTTGCTCCTTTACAATTTAAAAAGGATTTTTGAGAACAGCCATCTTTTTGCATACATTCCTCCAAGATTATCTGTTTTCTTATGGTTCTTATTTACCATCCAATTGAGAGAAAGAGAGCTCAAAGGAAGCTCATATCCAAGGCACAGATACAGGACGGGTGGGCTTTCTGGAAACTTGTCTTCCATTCAAGCTTTTGAACTGTTCCTGCTATTTCTGGTTCTGACTCTGAACAGTGACCCTGCTGGTTGCCCCAGTGCATCCCCAGAGATGCCAAATCTAAAAATCTAGAGAAAACTTGGAAATGCTAACGTGGGTTATCGGGGTTTCCTGAAATAGGGAAGTTTATTAAAGCAAATGAGGATAAATATCATTCTACTAATTAGTAATGCTATTGCTGGTATCAGCCATAAGCCCACAAGGCAGCAGAGCAAACAGATGCCTCTAATTACTGTTTTCAACCTATACAGGAGTATTTCAGTCTGTTTTCTGAGGTTCTCTTTGCATTGAGCAGCTACAGCTTCTGAGGAGTTTTTCACTCTTTCTGTGGTTTATTTTTCTCCAGTGGTGTAAGCCTCAGCCCATTATTTAGAGCCTTGTAACTAGAATTATTCAGCCAACAAATGGAATTTTTAGTCTCAAAATTTGCGAAATATGTGTCATGCAAGTAACTACTGCAAAATGCACTCACTGTGAGTTTCAAGTTCACGCTCCATTCTCCTAAACCAGAGTTTAATTGAAGAAATTCTACATAGGAGTCCAAGATAAGGTAGTTGGTGGTAGTGTGTGATAAGAACATCTACTTTTTGTGACATTTGGTAGTATTCTATAACCATACACATTATAGAAATAATTATAGACTCTACTTCACCACCTGGGTCTACTTGGGTCATTTTATGGAAAAGGCAAATGAGGTGTACAGAATTTGGATAAGTTGCCTAGGGTCATAGTCCATAATAAACAAGCCCTTCACTTCCAAAACCATGGAATGTTCTTTCACTGCATATTACTGCTTACGGAAGACTTTTTCCCAATTCAAAAGCTACAGGATTTATGCAGATTTGTGAAACTTACTGACAAGGAGAAAATTCCAAAGGGAAATAGCTTTCTTTAGCTAAAGATGGTTTTTAGTCTTGTTTTTAAAACTGTTATATTGCTAAATGCCTAGGGTATTTAGGGTAAAAGGGCTGAATGGAGTCAGGCCAGAAGGATAAAAACGTGACACGTACATTGCATACCTTGAGATTTTTATAGATCTAAAATCTTAAATAGACAGAGCCTACAACAGAAAAAAAAAAAAAAAAGAATACCAAATGGCTGATAAACAATGTTTTTAAAAATAGCACTTAACTTGATTAGTTTCAAGGAAAAGAAATGACAACTATGGTATACGGGAATGGCTAGAATTTGAAAAGATTGGTGGTATCAAATGTCAGAGAAATGGGGGATGATGGGAAATCACAACAACGTCTGCTGGGAGCGTAGATTGGTGAAGACACGTTGGAATACTGGTTGTCTGTACTAAAGTTGACTATAATAAATACTCGTGACCCAGCAATTCCACACCTAGCAAAAATGGCTATATATATTCACCCAAATGCAGGTATCAACTTCCCCCAAAACTCAAAAGCTACCCAAATCACCACCAGGATTGACATAGACAAATACCTCATCCTACCTCTATAGCAATACGAGAGTGCAAGCTTCCGCTGCACACAAAAATAGGAACACATCTCCACACACTGTAAAGTAAAACCCATCAGAAAGAAAAGGCTGCACGCTGCCCCACTTCCTTCATATAAAGCTCACAAATTAGCAAAACTGACTGATGCTGTGGGAAATCAGAGCTGTGCTTACATTTGGAGCTGGCTGGTAACTCTAAGGGGTCAAGGAGGAACGTTTCCGGGGCTGGAATGTCCACTTTCTGGGTCTAAATGTTGGTGACGTGAGTGGGTTCTATTCATGAAAATTCATCACACTGCACACGTTGGTCTTTGTACTTTTCTCAATGTTTTTGTAACATCAATAAAAAGTGTCGGAAGGTTTAAAGAAAGAGTGTAAAATATTTTGAAGGATGGGAGATTCAGATGTAAAAAACTCAACAGAGTTTACACCAAAGAGTGCAAAGAAAAAAAAAAAGAGAGAGAGGGAGTGACAATGTAGAGCTTCTTTTTCTTTTTTAAAGTAGTTTATTACTTTTTCTATTTTACTTAGAATTTTTGTTTGTTTGGCCGGAGTTGGGTTTGAACCCACGACCTCCAGCATAGGGGGCCGGGGCCCTACTCCTTTGAGCCACAGGCGCCGCCCTACTTAGAATTTTTTTCATTGACAAAAAATTGTCTACATTTACCATTACATTAAACTACATGAGAAAAATAAAGACATCAGAGCACCATATCTGCATTTCAGAAGGCAATATGTCCAATCAAAGAGGAAACTTTGTAAAGACTTTAACGAGAAGCTGTCTAGGAAACAATGTGGGTTTCAGTCTATGCCTCCTTCCCACCGTACGTGAAGGTGCATTGGCTGACTCTATCTGCAAATTACTATAGTCGGAGGGAAGAAAGGACCTCTGTGGTTTGACTTCAGGGGTTCTTTCTTTCTCCTTGGTAGCTCTGGCCTCTGTCTCATCAGTCTTGTTTTCCACATCTCTAATTTTCATCTTCTCCAACATCTTGTGCGTGAACATGTCCACGCTCTCCATACTGGTGAAAGGATTCCAGCTGCACCCACGCTGTACAACCTGTGCCTTTTTTCCTTGCCCCCCTAGGGAAACCACAGACGTTGGAGGGAAGTCTTCATTGCACCTGTCACCTGTCCTAACCGATAGCCTCACCCATAGAAGACCACCAAAAGTTTGTTGAGCTCACGAACGGTTAAAACTCAGCCAGTGGACCTCACCTAAGGTGCATACTACAATGGTACATTTCAAAACTATTCAGAGTAGAGTGTAAATGTGTTACCACAACCAGCAAGCAAGCAAGCTGATGCTTACACTCATCAGTTCGATGGGGGCATTCCATGTTGTTTATCAAGTCAGCATATTGTACCCCATAAATGCATTAATGTGCACAATCATGATTTAGTAAAGAGGAAAAGAAAATCGGCCAGCATAGAAAATCTCCAGGTACAGAAGGTAGGTTGCAAATTGTGTAGACGGAGTGAAGACATGTGTCTCTTATTTTAAACAGAGAGATTATATACCAAACAGGGAGATTTGTATACCACAAATCTAGCTTTGTGAATCAAATGGAATTCAGCGTACTTGTTTCAAGCCTTAGCAGGGGGCTGAGGTCTGCATGCCATAGCTGGCTGGGAGTCTATCCATCCCTGGGCCCTACTTCATGGATGTGAGACCGTGTCACAGAGAGCCCCAGCTCAGGGGGCCCGGTGCTTGCTTTAATGCTCTGATGTCTTGAAGTCTTTACTTTTTAAACAATGGGTCCCCCATTTTCATTTTTCCGGAACCCCCTCAAATTATTCATCACAGATATGATTTTTTATGTTGCCAGGCAATGTGAGGAAGCCCAGAGTCTAGCTTATTTTCCTAAACACAAGGTTTAAACCTAAAGGACAGATTCACTTTAGGGCCTGTTTTTCTTTTTTTTTTTTTTCAAGCTGTAGCCTATTAGTGTGGAATTCAAGACTCCCAACACTGCACAATTTAATGCCACTTGTCATACAAAGAGCCTGAAGCGTATTTTGAAATAAAATGTCTCAAAACAGAGCAAGTATTATCTGCCACTGAAAGAGATGTAATCCAGCCCACTGCCTCTTCACAGGGCCAGCAAAGAGGGCCGCAGAGCAAATATTACATCTGCTGTTTCACAATGGAAATTACATAGCTCGGAACCAGACTGGGGCTGAGATTTAATCATCCATATCTAAACTCGATCACTGCCCTGCAATTTAAAGCAATGTGTTATGCCTTCAAACATCATGGGTAAGAGAATCCTTCTCAAAGTAATCTAGACAGTAAGTCCCGCTTACACAGGCAAGATACCTATCACAGAAGATTCATATATTCAATGGAACCTCTGTTAAGTTGACCACCCTAGGGGCTGTAACAAACTGCTCAACATACGGAGGTGGTGAGCACCAGAAACTAAGCCTACCGTACTGATACGCTCAGGTGATGCATGTCCTTTCAATGAAAATTTGGTCACTTTAAGGAGGTGGTCAGTGTAGGGAGATGCTCAGTGTAGGGAGCTGGTCAGCTATGGAGGTCAATTGTGTTTAGTATCTTTAAACAACCATCTAAGGTATATTTTATCTTCCATGTACACAGATGGTACTTGATTTTATATTTTAGTTGATGAGCAAAAGTGTTTCTGTTCATCTTGGAAATGGCAGTGCATTTTAAATAAAAGAACAACTAAAAAAAAAGCATGTTAAATCTAATTGTATTTGTTTCAGCCCTTCAGAGTTCTAAGACCTTCACTATGGTTTTATAAAGCACTCTTCAGAAAACATTAGGACAGTCCCCATTTCCCAGGGTTCCCCAATCACTTAAAGACCCAGGGCAAAGGTCCCGATGGTGCTTACAATTTAGCTATGTCTGTCTTCATGTGTGTTCTTCTTTCCATATTAGATGCCGTTCATCCAGGTAGGACTTGCTTTATGATAAATGACCAATGATAAATTTCAGTTTAGAATTTGGCATTTTAAAGCAAACCTTTCACAAACTAATCCATTTATTCTGATTTTCTTACTTTCTCCCATTTCTGGTTACTTGTAACAGAGACAGGTTGATCGGGGCCAGATACACTCTCCGTCTCTCCCCACAAGAGTAGTATATATGGATTTATTTAAGTATTTGGTCATTTGTAAATGCATAAACAGAAACCTAGATCCTTCACGTAAATTTAACACAAGGTGTTTGTTATCTGCAACATCCCTCAAACTCTGTATATGGAGACAAGCTCTCCTGTTTATTTTTTCCCTTTTATTAAAAAACAGCTTTTGCTTCTTGGGTGACTGGTTCAGATTTATTTAGAACAAAATGTTGGGTGTTTATTTCCCAGTGGCAGGAACCTGGACCAGATGTCCATTTGAAGTGTTTTTCAGCTGGGTAAGAGACATCGTTCACCTTCTCGCAACTTCAAAGTCCAAGTTCGATAAATCTCCTGATTGCAAGTGAGATTTCTATAAGATTGATTTTTCACACTATACCTCGTGTTCCATGGTACCAATGACAAAAATCAAAGTCTCTTATCTTTCTTCCCTGTGGGTTTGTTTCAAATACAGTGAAACACGCAAAAGGTGATGACATAGGACTTTAGCTGATAACAAGGCTCTGTGAAGTTTTCTCTTATGCATGAAGAATACAGCTAAGCTCTGTCATAGCTAAAGAGTGCCACAGCGTGCACACGGCGGGCATTCAACTGCGTTGTTGTACGGAAGCTAATGACTGGGTACCCCCCTCCCCTCCATAAAATAAACACCAGGAATTCTTGCATTCCACTTTCGTGTTTCCAGTTGGAAGAGATTGCGCTAAACCCTGAATTGGAAAGGACTAAATTGCTGTCATCTGGGTTTTTGTTTGTTTGTTTGTTTTTTTCTTTTTAAAAATCACAGGCTAGATGCACATGACAGGAATACATCAGGGAATTATCTTCCAAGCGTAGCATCTGGGACTCAACCTGGAATCCCCAGTTGACTCTTGACGTGTCACTCCCCGGGCCCCATCCTCAAGATTTCTGACACCATAGTTCCAGTGCGGTGTCTATCAAGCTGAGTCTCAAAAAAGGAGCAGGTGATGCCGATTATGAAGCACCACCCTGAGCCAAAGGAGGGCTGCTCCCGGCTGGCCGAGGAGCAGCCCTCCTCGGCCGGCCAGCTCCCCTCAGCTTTCAGAATAAGGCCGACTTTCCCACGGTCTTGCAACAAGCGCCTTGTACCTTTTTCATACATCCGTTATAGCCTTTAGGGTTTATGATGCTGCATTCCTGATTGATTTCCACGATGTCCACCTAGCAGATTGCATTTTTTGTTTGTCAGTTCGTTTGTTCGCGGTTAGTCTGTTTCATGTCGGAGATCATAGAAGGCTTGATGCTTCTTGAGGGTTTCAGATCTTCTCCATAAGTGAAGGTGGTGATTTATCAGTATCAGTGGCTGGAATATCTCAGTCTGGTTGAGTGACACACCTTGAAGTCCCAGGCAGGCATGGCTCATTCCCATGACAATATCCAGCGATCTCCACAAGGTGGAAGCAGGAGGTTAGAGGGATTGTTGCCATGGGTCCCACCTGCTCTTCCTGTTTTAATGCACAGCGAGACCTGGCTTCTTTTCACTGTGCAGACACCAGATGATCCCTGCTTTACTCATGTTTCAGCCTCAACACTCAGTGTCTCCTGCACCCATCGCAGATCTTTCTCTGTCTCCTCACAAGCCCCGCACATTCTTGGAGAAGCTTCTCCTTTGTTCAGAGTCCTGTTATGCACAGTGGAAACTGTGCCCACCTCATGCTGTGCTAATATTCTTTGGCCCTGGGCAAAATCCTTTTGATCTGGTGCTTCATGAGGATAATAAAGTTTCCTTCTCCCCTGTTTGCTTCCATGGCTTTTGCTCAAGGGTTTCTCCTTAGACATACATTAGAATTTGGAATCAGTCATCTATCTATCTATCTATCTATCTATCTATCTATCTATCTATCTATCCATCCATCTCATCTATCTATCTATCCATCCATCTCATCTATCTATCTATCTGTCTATCTATCTATCTATCTATCTATCCATCCATCTCATCTATCTATCTATCCATCCATCTCATCTATCTATCTATCTATCTATCTATCTATCTATCTATCTGTCTATCTGTCTATCTGTCTATCTATCCATCCATCCATCCATCCATCTCATCTATCCATCCATCCATCCATCCATCCATCCATCCATCCATCCATCCATCCATCCATCTCATCTATCTATCTATCTATCTATCTATCTATCTATCTATCTATCTATCTATCTATCTATCTATCTATCCATCCATCTATCCATCCATCTCATCTATCTATTTATCTATCTATCTATCTATCTATCCATCCATCCATCCATCCATCTCATCTATCTATCCATGCATCCATCCATGCATCCATCCATCTTATCTATCTATCTATCTATCCATCCATCTATCCATCCATCTCATCTATCTATTTATCTATCTATCTATCTATCTATCTATCTATCCATCCATCCATCCATCCATCTCATCTATCTATCCATGCATCCATCCATGCATCCATCCATCTTATCTATCTATCTATCTATCTATCTATCTATCTATCCATTTCATCTATCTATCCATCCATCCATCCATCCATCCATCCATCCATCTCATCTATCTATCCATCCATCCATCCATCCATCCATCCATCCATCCATCCATCCATCTATCTCATCTATCTATCTATCTATCTATCCATCCATCCATCCATCCAACCATCCATCTCATCTCATCTCATCTATCTTTCTCTCTCTCTATCTGTCTAGCTTTTTATCTATCTCTTTATCTATCAATCATCTATCCCCGTCTCATTTATCTGTCCTTGATGGGTCCATTATCTGTCAATCACCTATCTTTTATGTATAATTTCTGAGTTACCCTCTACCCATCACCTGTCTGGCTATCGCCCCTCCCATCTATTGTGTATCTACTATTCACCTTCTCTTCTATTACTCCCATCCAGTTTTCCATTTCTTGGTCTTGGCATTGCTCCCCACCCCCCACTTTGTTTTTATTTCAACAATGCAGCCTTCTTTAGTACCATGCTCTTTTCCTAGAATTTTTCTGTTTCATCGCCATCCATTAGTTTCTGGTCTCAAACTGCTCCTCCCTGGCTTTGTTTTTGCATTTATAATGTCCTTTAATCTTGAATTTTGTATGTGTGTGTCCAACACAAATCTTCAAATGATTTCTGATTCTTTCAACAAGTTTTGCTATATAGAGACTCTATACTGTGTGTGAGGCCAATTACTTGATTTTTATTTTTGCTCGGTTATGGAAGAGAATTTGAGTGGACCATGGGTCATCAGGGCGTAGATGCGTACACTGGACAAAACTTAGGTCCACCATGACCTAAATTCTCTAAGTATATTTTTAACACAATGGGGATTACGTCAGAAATTTTCTTTAAAATCCAGTTTTTTCACATAATAAGTCTTAGTATTTTCTTTCCCTGGCTTCACTACCAACCATCATCTGAATATCCTACTTAGTCAATTTGTAGTATTATCTCATACCTAGAGTGCTCCTATTTTAAATATTATAAACAATCTCACAATGACTGTCCATGTGCATAAACGTCTTATTATATTTCTGGCAATTCCTATAGGAAATATTCTTAAAAATGGTATTACTTGACAAAATATTGTGAGTATTGTAAAGACTCAATGAATGCCCAGATTGTTTACAGGAACATATGGAAATGTTTTTAGTCCTACTAGGAGTGAATGAGAAACTACTTTATTAGATACTAATGTATTCATTATTTTCTTGAGGTAAAACAAGTGGTTGTTACCCTGTTTGGTTAACAGTCATCTGCTTCTTTTTTAAACTTTTTGTGTGCCTAAACCATTGTTTTGTTCTAGTGTTGATATTTTTAAGTTATTTGTTAATAAGTGTTTATATAAGATGATAACCTCCATTATAGTATCTATTTTATATCTATTACTTTTTTTTTTCTTTTACTCTGTGGCATGGTTTTCTTAATACATTTTGTTTTCAAAAAGTCCATAATTTGAGAATAGTCAAATCAATTACACTTGAACTATCATAACCTGTGAGGATCCCACGTTGGTCACCAACTTTAATGTGTTTTGCTGTGTATTCTGGAAATAAGTCATGGTACCAACATATGATTGTTTTTATAACCATCATAACTATATTTCTGGCAATAAAACTGTTCCTGTATTTCTATCTTGCACCTCATATTTAATTTATTTTGGGGGGACCAAAAAGGAAGAAAAGGAAAAGTCCAAAGACTGATTTACTCAGTATAAGACTTCATTGCTTTTGGGTCTGTGTATGTGTGTGCACACGCACACTTGTGAACTTACAAGGATGTAAGTCCCACAGAGGGCTAAACTTGCCCTTTTACATCTGTTATTTATTTGGTTAGTTATTGGTAATTAATAGCAGCTGCCTGCGTGGGTTTTATTTTGTAGCCTTCCATTTATTTTGGTTTATATTGAGCTAAAGTAAGTAGTTTTGATTCTCTATATATTGTCTGTTACATTTTAGAATTGATTAGAACAATTTAGGTAACAGACAAATAAAATTCAAACGAGTAAGAATGTGAAACAGATGTTTCCAAATGTATGTCTCTAGAACAAATATTCTTGAGATCAAATAAGTATAAAAAACACTGAAATGTATCGAATGTTTGCATTCCTCCCTCCCCCCAACTCACACACCAAAATTCGTATCTTGAAATCCTAATTCTAAGGAGGTGGGGCCCATGAGAGGTGATGAGGTCATGAGGGTGGAGCCCCTTGGAGGGGGTTAGTGCCCTTATAAAGGGACCCCAGAGAGCTCCTTACCCTTTCTGCCATGTGAGGACACAGTGAGAAGGGGCCACTTATGAACCAGGTAGTGAGTCCCCACCACTCACAGCATCTGCCATGCCGGGATCTTGACCCTCCAGCCTCCAGAACTGTGAGCAATAATGTCTGTTGTTTAAGCCACCCAGTCTGTAGTGTTTGGTTTTGTCAACTGTCCTGGGAGTCTTCCCAGTAGACTTTCACACTGGTCATTATCACAGCCAAGGCCCTGGCAGCTCCCAGTGAGGGAGGCTGTTTTATGGACCCACTGATCCCTGTACGCTGTGTACGTCCTGCGTTTGTGGTGTGTGCCTATAAAACACCTTCTCAGATCATGGGAGGTAGTCAGCATCCATAGAATATTTGAAGAAATGCTTCCGTGTGCTGTATTTAGGCAATATCCTCAAATTTTCCCTCATGCTTAATTTTAAAAAGATATATTAAAAATACATATTGCAATAGCTTTTAGTTATAATATCCAAAGCTCATATTTCACCCTGTTCAGATCATTATTGCTTTATATTACCCTAAGGCATAGGCATCTTAATAAGAAATAATTTCATCAATAATCTTCCAAGTTTCTGATGAAAGAGAATGAGAGTCACGAAAAGGATATCTATTCATTTCCTTCTGTAGAGATGCCATTTCTTGGTACCTAAAAATGAGCTCAGGATTGGACAGCACCTGTGATTGTTTTTAATGCTTACATATTTCTGGCTTGGCGTCTGTAGCACAGTGGTTACCACACTAGCCACATACACCGAGGGTGACGTGTTCAAAGTCGGCCAAGGCCATCTAATGACAACTGCAACAAAAAATAGCTGGGCGTTGTGGTGGGCACCTGTAGTCCCAGCTGCTTGGGAGGCTGAGGTAGGAGAATCACTTAAGCCCAAGAGTTTGAGGTTGCTGTGAGCCTGTGATGCCCTTGCACTGTACCCAGGGTGACAGAGTGAGACTGTCTCAAAAACAAAAAAATACTTACATATTTCTAAAGAAAATGCTTAATGGTAAAAAAAAAAAGGTGGAAGTCTTTAACTTGCCCAGGTGTTGCTCATCACTTATCTTACTTTTTAAAACTTAGGGCAATTTTCTTAGCAATTTCTTTTCCAGCATATCATTAGAAAGATGATCTTATGGCAGCCCGATTCTATTGTGCATATAATTCTAGCAACAAGTATCAGCGGGTGTGCCCAGAGAGCTGGGCTGGTGAACACAAACTGTTCAGCAAAAATTAGAAAGGAAGAGCCAAGTGTTAAACAAAAAACTCATTATTCTCTGACACTAACAGTTTGACTTTTTGGAAATGCAGCAAAGAAACTCTTTAATATCAGATTGTGCTTTGGGGCAACCTGCTGCCTCCCAGCACATCGTAGCTGGGGTGCAAAACTCAAGGAGGGCAGGGTTGTCCAAATTTAGCAAGCATTGCAGTCGCCTGGAGGGTCCCACCACTGGAGGGTCTGATTGATGTAGGTCAAGGGCAGGACCCCAGATCTGCATTTCTAATAAGTCCGCTGGTGTTGCTGTCAATTCCAACACCCTGTTTTAAGAACCACTGAAGCAGGCGAATACTTAAAGCTCCTCAAAGAGGCAGTGTCTTGTCCTGATGGGTTAGATTTCTTTCCCCTCTGAGGTGATCAGATAATGAATAGCGTGGGGCAGACATCTCCTGTAGGCCTACAGACTTGTGTACCTTTCTGTGCCCCTGGTGCTTTTCAGCTCACAGATCTTGATTATCACCATCTGTAATAAGCCAGTGGCCTTGATCAGTGCTCTCCCCACGTTCACATTTCATCTTGCAGAGGGAATATTCCATAGTGCTTTTATAGACGTTTCTGTGTTCTCATAACCTCTGGCATTCAAACTCGTGAGGTAAGCTCTGCCGTTGCATTACACAGGGGACTCACAAAAGTGGCCAGGACCCTTTTCCCTGCAGAAATTTTCCTTTCCCGGTATTTTCTGCTTGCTTCTGAAGAAGCATCACGCTGTCTCCATTCTGTTTAAAAATGTGATGCACAAATCATTTTCATCTTCCCGAGTTCCCTAATTCTGGGCGTGCCACGAGTCTACCCTTCTCTTTTTAGCACGGTTATATTTGCAGATTTTTCCTACAGCAATCCTAACGGATGGTTTACTTTTTTACTTTTCAGCTTTCTGTCTCATTTCTTCTCTGTAATATATGTACACCTTCAAAGCCAGAAAATTATATGAACAGCAACTAATCATTTCTCAAGGCTTTGAAAGGAAAGCATCAATCTTTTATTTTCCTGACTGTTTTGCCAAGATTTTAAAAGTAGACTTTGGAAACCATGAATAGAAGGGGCCTTCTCTTTCCAGGCCTTCGTATTTCTTCCCGGGATTTCCAAGTGGGTCTTCATTTACTGGTTTCTAGGCAAGTTCCCTTGGGAAATTTCTTCTTTTCCCATACATGCACGATCTTTCTTAACTGGCTCTGTCCACACCTATCTCCATCTGTCCCCTCTGAAGCATTGGGAAATCCCAATAACTCAGCCTATTCATTTATCCTCCAAAAGGCAACAAAAATAGGAGGGTTCCTCCTTGCAAATCTCTACAACCATTAATAGAAAACTCTGAATCCACCCATGAGCATAGCACTTAATATTTTTTAAAGGGCTTTTAAATATTCTCATCTTAAGGCATTGCCAAGAAATCTGAATTTTTTTTATTAAGTCATATACACATGGATCATGAATATATTTATGCAGATGTGGGGTACAATGTGTTGATTTTTTTTTATACAATCTAAATTTGATTCACTACTGACCTTTCTTTTAAACATTTAACTCACTGAAGAGAATTCATTTCATCCACTTCCTCATCCCTGGATTGTGTTTTATGTTTCCAAGTTCGTCCCATAATTTTGAGTCAAAACTAACGGCAATTCGGTATAAGAGGTCTTTATAAAGAGGTATCTTTAGGAACACAACATAAAACACTATTGTATTATCTTAACTTGGAATCATTGATGCTTCTGGAGTATATCCTGATTTTCTAAAATTCTGGCTAATATCAGGTTTTCTTCACCCCCATTCAGACTTGAGGTTCCATAATGCTATTCATATTCCCTGTCAGAAATCAATGCACATTCAAGAATTGAGTACACAACTTGGGGGGGTTCCAAAGAACTAGAGTCTGGGTTCTGATGAAAATTGCCTAACATTCATTTTTAAGTTAATTAATTGACTGATTTTTTTTTTATTGATATATAATAGTTTTACATATTTTGGGGGATACGTAGGATTTTTTGATACCTGCACGCAATGTATACTGGTCAAATCTGGGTGACTGGTATATCCATTGGCGCAAATACTCATCTTTTCTTTGTGTTGGGAAGATTCTAGCGTCAGTTATTTTGAAATACACCATAAATTCTTAACTATACTTTCCCCGCTGTGCTGTTAAAACTAAAACGCACTCCTTGTATCTAGTATGAGTTTTAGAAAACCTTCCTGCTCCACGCAACGGGAACAAAATGAGGGTAAAGAGAACTCCGCAAAGATTTGAAAGTCCTGAATTCTGACTGAGGCCATGGAACGAACCACCTGTGGAAACCCGGCGTCCGTCACCAGCTTGCCTAATTCCCAGTTTCCTCCACTACAAAATGGTGATATGAATATTTTCTTTGTCTGTCTAGTAATTTTTTCTGTGTGAGAAATAAATCAGAAGCTAATGTGATAAGACCCCTTAGCTACAAAGGCACATTGTCACAAGCTGGGTTTTGTAGGTTGCCTGAGGTATATTCTTACCCCTGACAGTAAAAGTCCTAATTCTGGCCAAGTCTGAAGAAGGACAGAACAATTAGAATATCATGCATGTATCTCTTTGATGTACAAACTGGTCATTCTCCCTGTTCTGACTGCTCTTTCCTCTGGGCTCCATGCTTCCGTTGTGCCCAGCAAAAGGACCCCTAACGGCCCCTAACTGTCTCAGCCTGACACCCCACACGTCTCAACCCTTCCCCTTGGGTTAATTCCTCAAGTGGGTTTCAGAACAGAACAAGGAAGTTCCCTGAGTTCCCAAGAACTCCTAGCAACAGGTAGAACAATGGGAAAACGTACCCCCATAGAACAGGGCAGTTCTCTCAGTTTCCCCAACCCCCTAGCAATGGCGAAACAATAGTAAAATAAATGACCTACGTGAAGTTCCCAAGGTGCTGCACCCCCCAAGTTTGTCCCCATGCCAGCTGCCACGACACAACCCCCTGACTCGCTGCAACCGGTGCCAGGGCCCCCTGAGCCAATTCTGTAACCCAACCCCTGGGCTAACTAACTGCCACCTTCTGCTGGCAACCAAAAAAAGTATAAAAGGCAGCCTGCTTTTCTCTTCGGGGCTGTTGGCCCTTTGGGTGGTGGCCTACCTGTGCAGGTGTAATAAATCACTGTGGTCCCCTGCGCAGGTGTAATAAATCACCATCTGATTTATACCTGAAGTGGGGTCCGAGTTTTTCTTACAGGTGGCAAATAATTACAACACTTCCAAAGTACAGCCAACTGCGCTTTCTCTTGTAAACTCCACAAGGTGGGAAATATCTTCCTGTGAATCTTCACATGGAGACATTGATTTGCGGTGTCAGAGATGGTCAAGGTCAACCCTGTCTCCTAAAGCAACCACTTTTGGGAAAAGACAAGACAACATTCTAGCACAATCCAAACCTGCTCTCATGTCAACCCTGAGATAGAATTCAACTGAGATCATTGAAGCTCGCATTGCAGAGAACATCCGAGGAAAGGGATAGTCAGACTATAAAATTCCAAATGTGCTGAGAAGTGACAGAGTTTCCAAAGCCCTCCGGTGTACAGGGTCACGTAGTCTGAAACTCTGTGATTAATTAGAGATTTACAAGTGGGGGGGGGAGGAGGGAGAAACCTTAAATCTATCCCTGCTGGCTACATGATGTATGAACATGTTCATCTACTTGGTTCTATTAAGAATTTTTGTCAAAGATCTTAAATTTTCTTCCTCCGATAGAGCAGTTTCACCGTCTTATATTCTCCGAGAGTCAAACACCCCATTCTTCTCAACTGGCTCATTAAGCTCCTTTAACATGCCTTGATAAAATATGTTATTGCCTCACAAGTTCTATCGTAATTAGTCATTAGGGATAACTCGGGCAGCTCTAAATAGTCAAAGGCAACATTGCACCTGTGAACTGTGTTTTGAAGGAAACCAGAAGGTGCGTAGGGAATAGAAAGAAAATCTAAAGCTCTCAAATGCAAATTACCTTCTCAGTGGCACATGAAAGCTCCGTTTTTAATTAGATCAAAGTCTGGTATTCCAAGCCATAATTCTCTGAAAAATGGACGTATCACAAATATACATAAATGTCCCCCGCCCACCCAGCACATTCTAATAGGAAATCCTGACATTTAGATTTATTTTGTCAATTCAGTCATGCTGTTAAACTGTATTATTATTTTTAAGCCTGAGAATAAGGGTTGAGTAATGATTTAAATTCAGAATGCAAGGAATAAAAGAATAATTGTGAACGTAAGTGTACGACTACTTTTAAAATGGACCTATTGTTGGGGATAATTTTTACTCTAATGCTAAAATCACTCAACTATCTCATGTTTTTTTTTTTAAATTCTGTAGAATAATAGTGAGCAAAATATGGCTGCTGACATTGCATTAATATTGTAAATACACCCTTAAATGAAAATGGTCCATATGTAAGTATAAATGGGTGCATTTGGAAATCTGAGTGTAGGGGATACAATGTTGAAAGCCATAATAGACACTCCACTCCTAGCAAATAAATAGCTTTCCATTCACTCCCACTTCATGCTAGAGAGTACTTATTTTATTTTATTGAGATAGAGACTCACTCTAGCACCGTGGGTAGAGTGCCATGACATCATAGCTCACAGCAACCTCAAACTCTTGGGCTCATGTGATCCTCTTGCCTCAGCCTCCTGAGTAGGTGGGACTATAGGCACCTGTCACAACACTCCTGGCTAGTTTTTCTATTTTTAGTAGAGACGCTATCTTGCTCTTGCTCAGGTCTCCTGAGCTCAAGCTAATCCTCCAGCTTTTCATAGTGCTAGCATTACACGTGTAACCCACTATGCCTGGTGGTGCCAAAGAGTATCAAGTTTAAGGGAAGGCGTTCAAAGTAAAAGCCAACAATTTAAATAAGTAATCTGTGTGTTAGGGGAAGTTTAACCTGGCACGTGTATTTTCCACTAAAGATCACAGCAAAATATTTAAGAACAAGTCATTAACGACCTGTGATCAAATCAGAAAACAATATGAGTTTTTTCCTTAAACGGCCTGCTGACAGGATGGATTTACACAATGGAGCAGTGATAAGTAATAAACTGCAGTATCATCATAATGCATTTGCCAACCACAACATTTAATCTTTAAAAAGCAGCTCAAAGAAGAATGTGTCCAGTCTGATCACATTTATGCAAATATTAAAAATAAAAAAACATAAAAAGTGGAATGATATATTTACATCGGTAACATGTGTAACATGGTATGCATATAATATGTTAGTAATATATAAATACACAAATGTGTTTAACACAGTGTTGAATATAGATAAATATTTATGTGACTAAAGTATAAAGAAAACTAGGTAATACCAAACCAAAGTCAGAGATAAATATGCCTTGTTGGCTAAATATGGCAAGGGCAGCAAGATTTGTTAGTACCTCAAGCTTCAAATCCATGGGAACTGGAAGGTGCATGCACAGAAACCACCACAGAGTCAGGGAGGTTCAGCTGAGATAGCTCAGGAGTCCAGCTGGGAATTTAGGGTTGAATCCTGAACCCATCCCTGGGCCGTTGCCTTGAGCCTCAGAATTCTCCTGCCGTTGCCTCGAGCCTCAGAATTCTCCTGCCGTTGCCTCGAGCCTCAGAATTCTCCTGCCGTTGCCTTGAGCCTCAGAATTCTCCTGTGGACATAGTCAGGTCAGACAATTAAGTACAAGAGCTGATCCTAGGAGAACGGCTCTGAAAGGTGGATGAGGTGCTGACGTTGGTGCACAGCTTCTGAAGGGCGGGGGGAGAGTGCTTCGGGGTGACCATAGTGATATTTAACAATGAGGTGTGCAATACTTTTTCTAGGATGAGTCTAGAAAGTCAACTCTCTGGCCACCCTGTACATGGGTGTGATGCTAGCCCTAAGGATTAAATGTAACCACAGGCTTTAAAAGTCCCTAGCACAAACCAGACACCATGGCTCACGCCTATAATCCTAGCACATTAGGAAGTCGAAGTGAGTAGATTGCTTGAGCTCGAGACTTCAAGATCAACCTGAGCAAGAAGCATACCCCACCTCTTGTAAAAAAAAAAAAAAAAAAAAAAAAGATAGAAAAATACCTAGGCAGGTGTCGGGATGGGCCCCTATAGTCCCAGCTAGTTGGGAGGCTGAGGCAGGAGGATCACTTGAGCCCAAGAGTTTGAAGTTGCTGTGAGCTGTGATGCCACAGCACTCTACCCAAGGGCAGAGAGTGAGACTCAGTGTCAGGAAAAAAAAAAAAAAGTCCCCAGCACAGCATCTAACAAGTTATAAGAAACTAACTGTTGTTTGTAGATTTAATTAACCACCATGAATGAGGCAATGACCTCCAGTTGGGGGCAGTGTTGGGAAGAAAAGCAAAAACTAGTTGAGCAACAGCTTCAGAGGAGCTGCATGGGTGTTAGCTGTGCATCAGGACCAGGCAAGGCAAGAGGATAGGACAGGAGCAGCTACCTGAACTGTGGGCGTCCCGTGAAATCTTTCTGGAAAAACAAGAGCACTTAAGGCCCAGAGTCTTCAGAGATGTATGGACGTGTGTCAGCCAGAGAAAAAAGTCAGTGCAAAGGTCTTGAAATGGAAGAGATAACACAGAATTGGGGAAACACAAGGAAATTGATCTTTGGAGAAAGAAAATGAAAGAGATCATGAAAATGAAGACATGAAAGCATATTTGGGCCAGATCATAAAAGACGTCCCTTCCTCATTTAATGACTACTCAATAGGGACCAGGAAAATCTCAGACGTGGGTGGGAGGGTGGCAGACTTAGAGTTCCAAGGGCACGGTGGACCTGGAAGCTGACCTTATCGATCTCGCCTTTCGGAGTAGGAAGCTACAATCTAGAGTCTTTTCATTTTGTTTTATATCTATTTCATTTCATTTCTTTTCTTTTTTACCAGCTTTGCCACCATCCCAGCACACTGCCAGGGGCAGAGAAATGACTTGTGGAGCAGGTGCTAGCTAAAGAAGAGAGAGTGAGGACTCACAACCAGTTGCGATGAAACCAAGGGAAACAGGCCAGCCATTCATGTGAGTCTCTGGAGGCAGCTGTGTGTTTCGGGTTACAATGAGAAGGATTTAATTTAAGACTAGATTCAGACGTCATGGAGGCAACATTTCTGGCTTCATTCAGGCACTTCTACTCAGCAGGCTTTGGCCAGATTTGCTACACTCCTTGATAATGAAGAATCTCAAGAAAGAAAAACCATGATGTCTTGCTTAAAAAAAGAGATGGCGGCCCCGTTTCACAGGACACGCTTATTCAACTGTCTAGAGACCAGGAGCTGAAGTGGTGATGTCTACTCCTGGGAAGTCAAGCCAGGCCTTTGGGGCTGTGAGAGAAAAGGAAGGGAGCCAAAGGTGGTACAGGGGAAGAAATGGGAGATAATAAAAAGATGGATTTTGCAAGGTGGTTATAGAAGACTAGAAAAAGGAATATAGTGGGGTGTAAGGTAAGATAGATTCTTTTCCAGCAATGATCCTATTAGGTACTATGGAACTCACCTTCAGAAAAGTAAAACATAGGTCTGGGTTATTTTGTTAAAGATATATTTTTAAAGGTTGTTAGTAGAAACATATGTGTCTATGAATATGAAGAGTAGATAAAAAGATTTCCCAGATATTTAACAACATTAGAATCCCCAACAGTACATAAAGAGGGTACTTGCTTAAAAAAAAAAAAAAAAATCTGGCGTGCTTTTAAAAAACCATGCCTGATAATTGTTCGAAGAAAGTAAAGTTATAACATTGCTCTGAGAAGACCACGGCCCTGAGTGATACATTTTAAGATGTGCAGGTTGGTCGAAGTCACGAAAAAAGTAACTAAGCCAGCACAATCTCTCGTCAAAAAAAAAAAAAAAATGGAACTGGGTCATGGAAACAGACTGAAAAAGTTAAACGTAAAAAGACCATATGTTACCCAGAAATTCCAACCCTAGGTCTACACCCAAGAGAAATGTAAGCAGGGATTCACAAAGAAAACTGCATGTGAATATTCACAGTGGCCGACAGGTGACAGTAACTCAGATCTCCGTGGACAGAGGAACAGATAAGTGGATTCTGGTCCATCTGGACAGTGGAATATTATTCAGCCTTACAAAAGAACAAAGCCGTGATTAAGACACGCAGGGAAATGAGTGGGCGCGAAAGCGCCATGCTCAGTGGAAAAGTCAGACGCAAAAGGCTATGTTTACGTGGTAAATCCATACAGACAGAAAATAGATGAGCGCCCTGTTGCCAGGGATGGGCACGGGGTGGGGAATGAGGAGACACAGTTACATAAATGTAGGCTGTCCTTGGGGTGAGGAAAAAAATATTTTGGGACCAGACAGAGGTGACGGTGGTATGACATTATGAAAATAAAGGGCGCCTGAATTATATATTTTTAAATGGATACTTTTATGTTAATTTAAAAACCCGAAGCTCTTCTGTGTAGCAGAAATAGCCTAAAACCAACCCCAATAATCTGCATAGCATATAAGGGATATAGATAAATGTCTCTATAATTTTTTAACTCCAAGACAAACAAAGAGAAAATAATACATGCCCACTTTTAAATGCCAGAGAGTTGCAGGATGATTTTTTTTGTCCTCATTAATTTCAGCTCTATTTATTTTTCGAACATTTTGTTTTAAGATAATTATAGGCTTTCCGAAAGTTGCCAAAATAATAAAAAGTTCTGCGTACCCTCCAGAATGCTTTTCCTAGTGCTAACATCTTGTGCCATCCCAGGGCAATGTAAAAGACCAGGAAATTATTGGTGATACGCTGCTTTTAACTAAACTTACAGATCTTATTAGGATTTATTTCCCCAGTGTTCTATTTATGGACCGGAATCCAATCCTGGTTCCCACACTATGTTTAGTTGTCATTTCTCTGTAATCTTCTGCAATTTGTGACAATTTCTCAATCTTCCTGCCTATTTCATGAGTCAGGTTTTTTTTTAAGTTATGTACTTTATTCCTTCAAAGTTTTTCTCACCTTATTCATCAAGCATTTTATATCCAGAACTTCTGTGTCAAGAGAATTTTCCCACCTCAACTTTGTTTTTTTTTTAATTTATTTATTTTTATTGTTAAATCATAGCTGTGTACATTAGTGCAATCAAGGGGTACAATGTGCTGGTTTCATATACAATCTGAGATATTCTCATCAAACTGTTCAACGTAGCCTTCATGGCATTTCCTTAGTTATTGTATGTAGACATTTCTATTCTGCCTTTAGTAAGTTTTGCCTGTACCCCTTCTAAGATGCACCATAGGTGTGGCCCCACCCATTACTCTCCTTCCACTCTAACCTCTCCCCTCCTTTCCCCTTCCTTGGCCCTTTCCTCATAGTCTTGTGCTGTGGTTGGGTTATAGCCTTCATGTGAAAGCTATAAATTAGCTTCATAGTAGGGCTGAGTACATTGGATACTTTTTCTTCCATTCCTGAGATACTTTGCTAAGAAGAATATGTTCCAGCTCCATTCATGTAAACATGAAAGAGGTAAACTCTCCATCTTTCTTTAAGGCTGCATAATATTCCATGGTATACATGTACCACAATTTGCTAGTCCATTCCTGGGTCAGTGGGCACTTGGGCTTCTTCCATGACTTAGCAATTATGAATTGGGCTGCATAAACATTCTGGTACAGATGTCTTTGTTATATTGTGACTTTTGGTCTTCTGGGTACAAACCTAGTAAAGGAATTGTAGGATCGAATGGCAGGTCTATTTTTAGATCTCTAAGTATTCTCCAAACATCCTTCCAGAAGGAACATATTAGTGTGCATTCCCATCAGCAGTGTAGAAGTGTGCCCTTTTCCCCACATCCATGACAACATCTCTGGTTTTGGGATTTTGTTACTATTTTATAACCGTGACCCTTTTTGGAGAGCAATGCTCAGCCATCTTGTATACTGTCTGTGGGGCACTTGAAAAAGTTGTCAAGGTCTCAGAAGGAGGAATCAAGTCTTTAAACGTAGAGGTCGTCACCTGAGACATGTTTGGCAAGAGTATAGGCAAGAGAAAGAAATAGCAGAAACTGGATTCTTAAAAATTAGGGAGACATAGACTTTGACGGTATCTGTGCAAACTGCAGGGATGAATGTAGCTTCTCCAACATGGTGAAGGGCCGGACATTCAGAAGGAAGCAGTTGGCCAAGGAAGACTGACGCAGACAGGGAAAAGAAAGATTTAGCAATCTAGGTCCAGCTCCCGGCCTATCCGCATCCCAGCATCCGCCACTGTGGAAGAACAAGGCTACTCTTGTCATAGTCTCTCTCTGCTTTCGAATAGATCAAAGGCTGCCTGACCTCAGGGGCTTCTCAGAGACGGGGAGCACCACCGTCCCCACACCCTACCCCACTGGCTAACTCTTGCGTTTAGCTTCCCTGCCTACATCCCCTCCTCCAAGACCCTATCCCCTCAATACATTGTGTGTTTACTCCAGTCTCTCTCCTGTGTTGGATTCTGTTGTCGTGTTCAACACTTTTTTCAAATTCTTCCACAAATTTAGAATTTAGAATGAGAATAGAGCCTATTCTTTAAATCTGCCGTGTCTTTCTGGTACAAACACAACTGAAAGTAGAAGGCGACCAGCAGAAGACGATCGCTACAAATCAGGAGACGATCTCCTTTCATTTCATGATCCCCTGTCCTTACATTTACACATCCTAACGCCGCTTTGATTTCCACTTTCATGTACTCTGATATGGTACTGGCAATGTAGCTATTACCGATAACTTTGTCTCTATCCTGATGAGCTTCCTGAAGCATGACATCTTTTTCCAAAGGAGATAACTGCAGGTTGATTCCCGCCCCCGCCCCACACGTTTTGTACTTGGCTTACAGCATGTGACGACAGCTATAGATTCCATCAGGTTGACTGTATCTTTCAGTGGGTTACTCGTTGTACCGACATAGTTCCAACCTAGCCTTTGATCCATGTATAAGTCATTCGACAGCCTTTGATCCATGTATAAGTCATCCTTCCATACCTTAAAATTTCCTGCAGGGAGAAAGTTGATCCAGGTTTGAAAATCTCCACCAGTCTTTATTATTATTATTATTATTATTATTTTGAGACAGTCTCACTATTTCACCCTTGGGAGAGTGCTGTGGCATCACAGCTCACAGCAACCTCAAACTCTTGGGCTTCAGCGATTCTCTTGCCTCAGTCTCCCAAGTAGCTGGGATTACAGGCACCTGCCACAACACCCGGCTACTTTTTTGTTGTAGTTGTCATTATTGTTTAGCAGGCCTGGGCCAGGTTTGAACCTGCCAGCCCAGTGTATGTGGCTGGTGCCCCAGCCACTGAGCTACGGGCACTGAGCGACCACCAGTCTTTAAATGCATGTGCTGGGTGTCCCTCTGGCCAATAATTGTGGCAAATACTAATGTGTCCATGGTTGGTATGGACAAATTTTGCCAGAAGAAGTGACCACAAGGGACCTTTCTATGTTTGGGTATGGTCTTCCCGTGTGCTATGTTCCTAAAAGCAGGATGATGGTTGAAGATACTTGGCAGTCAACACAAGTGCCTCAGCATTGTCAAGGACAAAATAAAGTGGTCTTGAAAGAGCACTTTCACGATGCATGCCGCTCCAAAAATGTAGTGGAAAGTCAATTTTGTGTTCATAACAATGTGTGGTATGAAGAAGGATTTACTTTCTGGTACAGCTTGCATTATCTTTAGTGTTTATACTTTGTCCAAGGGACAGGTGCACCTCTATTATTTTTTCATGTGCCTCTGAAATTATGTAGATAATAAGAAAGAGAATTTCAACACATACATTTCTCCCTCTCGCCCTAACTCTGTGAATAAATCCTTTATGTTTTCAGGAACACGTATTCGTGTTTAAAGGACTATAATGATTTGGTTGTCCAATGATGAGGTTTTTCCCAAAGCCATACCCGAAACATCAATATCTCATCAATGTTCACAAAAGACAACCTCTAGAGGAATATTATAATCTTCCAAGGATTTGAATGGAGCTGAAAACTCCTTGTCTATGAAATTGCTCACAATTTGTGGAAACGTGATTGAAATGTTGATCTAAAAATGGAATTATAGAAATCATTGGGAAATGAAGTGGTGACAAGAAGGTTGAGTGGAAAGTAGTTGTACCATGTCAATGATCAACACCAAAAGTTTAGTTGTACTAAAGTAATAGGCTGAGGTGTGTTACAGAAATTATTTCGTTGTTGTGAAATGGTTCAACATATCCAAAAATCTCCAGCTTCATTTGGAGTGCATCTCTGGGACGAAAGGATAGAGCAGACAGTATGCAAAGTGTGAGGGTGTTTGATGCACGGACTCCAATGTGCCCAACTTCATAATCTCATATAACATTATCATATCCCTGAGATCTGTTGGGTATTGGAAGAGTGGATTGATGCCTCTATCCCATCACAATTTGGGGGTAAAATACTCTTACTTGCCTGTTGATATCCTATTTATCTCCTGAGCAAAAAAGAACTATTTACATGTGTTATGATGCTTTGAAGTGATAAATTAGAACTGTTAGAGAGAAAAGAAGTGCCTGGGTTTCAGCCACTGGGCAGATAGATTACCACTATGCTGTGTGAGTAATACTTTATAAACCCATTTGTCACACGGGAGAGATGTCACGAGGAATCTGATTCATTGCATGTAATGGATTAGGTGAAACTTACTTAGATTTTCAGCAATGCCCATAAAAATAACTAACTTAACTCATCAGCAAACTGTATTTTGTCTTTTAAATCTTGTTAAGTCTCCCTGAGCCTACACAAAGAATAGGCAGTTATATTTCAAGTGGTATCAGAAAGTGACAATGCCACGGTCTCCTACCATAAATCATTGTGAAACCAGCCATATGAAGGCTGTTGGCTCTATTTCTGAAACTTTGCATGGCCACACATACATACCGTATGAACTATTGGTCTCTACTCAGGTATGTGTGTGGTCTTTGTCGAAAAAGTCTTTTCCCACTTGAGGCAGATATTCTACCTCTGTGGTCCCCAACACCTTGGGCATGGCCTGTACCAGGCTGCAAGGTCATCAGGGGGAAGCAGGCAAGTAAAGCTTCATCTCTATTTACAGCTGATGCTCACCACTCACATCACAGCCTGAGCCCTGCCACCTGTCTCATCAGCAGCACCATTCAATTCTCATAGGAGCATGAACTCTACAGCAAACTGTGTGCAAAGTCTCTAGCTTTTGCTCCACTTAAGAGAATCTAATGCCCTCCTGTCTGTAAAAATATTCTATTCCATGAAACCAGTCCATAGTGCCAAAAAGTTGGGGCACTACTGCTGTAGCTAGAAAATTATCTAAAACAATCAGAATGTTTCATGAAGTGATAGCTCTTGGTTCCTAATGACATATTTTACCACATTTTGACTTGTTAAGATGGACTGAATGTGCCAACCTGGCATCAGCCTTAGTCTTCTTGGAGCAGGACAAGAACAGAATGCCATAGGCAAGAGACTTTATAAAGAGGAAAAAATGTTTTTCTCATGATTTTGGAAGCTGAGCATCTGAGAAGAGGGGCCACCATGGTAGGTTCAGGGAAGGGCTTTCTTCCTGGCTTGCAGAGAGCTGCCTTGTTTTATGGTGTCTTAGAGAGAGAGAGAGAGAGAGAGAGAGAGAGAGATAAGCATCCTCACTCATCTCTCTCTCTCTCTTTTGAGACAGAGTCTCATTCTCTTGACCAGGGTAGAGTGCCATGGTGTCATCATAGCTCACAGCAACCTCAAACTGCTGGGTTCAAATTATCCTCCTGCATCAGCCTCCTGAGTAGCTGGGACTGCAGATGCCCATCCGCACACCCAGCTAATTTTTCTATTTGTAATAGACGAGGGCTCTTGCTCTTGCTCAGGCTGGTCTCAAACTCCTGAGCTCAAGGGATCCTCCCACCTTGGCCTCCCAGACTGCTAGGATTACAGGTGAGTACCACTTTGCCTGGATTACAGGTGAGAACCACTTTGCCTGGCCCATCATGTCCCCTCTTATAAAGGCACTAATTCCATCATGAGCGTTCCACCCTTATGACTTAATCACCTCCCAAACACCCCACCTCCTAATACCATCACATGGGAGCATGAGTGTTTTAACATGAATTTTGGAGAGATGCAAACATTCAGTCTATAGCAGCATCTAAATTCACTTTTGGGGGAAGTAAATTTTCAATGTGTGAACTTGAGTATTGAGGTAGATCAAGGTGGCTTTCTCTCTCTTTCAGGGTGCCAAGTGGGGCAAATGTGCCATCTTCCCAAGAGACAAGCATCTGACGGAAGCCCGTCCATTCAGGGCCCTACCTGTCGAGCAGGTGATGAGGATGGGACAGGTGCTCCAAGCATCATTCCTAGAGACTGGCGTGTTGACAAACAGTGTGTAGGAGCCTGTGGAGGTGTCTCCTATGTGCTTGATGCCAAGTGTCGATCTCCAAACCCACACAGATTTTGTACACCTTCCTGATAATCCTTCTGGCAAATTCCAAACTGGGTTGCGATTGCTTTGGAACAAAACCCACACTGGTACAATCCTTCCCCACTGGATATATGTGCAAGGAGGTTTTAATAAGCACTTGAAATAATCATGTATCATTTATCTCATGGGTAACGGGTACCCACATCACCCAAAAGGAAATGACCACAAAGCCCACCTTGATAAAATATCCCATTCTAATTCTGTCCTTCAGAAGAATGACACATCCAGAAAGACACTAGACTGAACGCCAAATTCTGTGATCTTTAGAAAGGTAAACTTTTCTCTTGATTCAAAGTAAATATAGACATGAAGACGGCAGGTGGGTGTTGTGATATCATAAAGTATGTATTGATTTTCATCACAGCTCCTGGCTCATAACTCCCAAAGCCCTTGTTACAACACTTTAGGCCACACAGAACAGACCCTCTCTCTGACATTCTCTCTTCTTTGCCTCAGCTGTCCAAGGATAATCTCCCCCTGACTTTCTGATTATGAATAATAACACCCTCCTTTCCCAGAGAGGTCCTGTCCCCTACTAGCAAGGAAGGGTGCTAGTCAGACAGGCCAGGCAGAGTCTGAAGAGACAGGCCTTGCTGGGTTTTCCCACTTGGTCTATTAATGTTAGGTCACAACTCCTCTGTCCTATCATAGGTCTACATGGTGGTAAATCACAGCTATCCAATGAAGTTTCCATTAAAGGTCCCAAAATGCAGGGTTCAGGGACTATGAGTCATCCACGTGCCAGAAAGGTGGTACCCCCAAGTCCACGGCGACAGAAACTCCTGTGCTCAGGACCCTTCCAGACCTCAGCCTCAGTAACTCTTCATCTTACTGTTTATTTGATCTCTTTAAAATATTCTTTACATTAGTGAGTGTTTCCCTGGGTTCTGGGAGCCACTCTAGCAAAGTAACTGAACCCAGAAAGGGCTCCTGGGAACCGCAACTTGGACTGCAGCTGGACACTGGTGCTGCTGGGAAGGAAGGGGGATAAAGGCTGTCTCCAGGTAGATAGTGTCAGGACGTAGCTGGGGGATACCCAGCTGCTGTTCGCTTCAGAGCCAACTGCTTGCTTAGTGCCTGGGGAGAAGCCCACCCCCATGTGAGGTCACAGAGGTTTTCTGTGTCATATGAGACTGGACCCCAGGCACTTTGAGTTTGTGTGAGTTTGGCTTGTACTTTTTCCCCGCTCTCGATGGTTTTGGTTTAAAATTTGAAACTGTGGAAATGACTCTGTTAGGTCCGCAGGCATGATGTGTCTGTCATTTAATGAATTTTAGATGCTATCTGCACTATTTTGACGCAAAAAAATTTGAGAATTTCTGCTGAAAAATGGAGACAGACTGATGTGTTTAACATGAGGTAATTAGGAGAATTTGACGAGTAGTAATTTTGGTAATTACCAAATAGTATAATTCTCTCCCAATAAAGCATATGTCAAATTATATAAAAACATCACTCTGCTGCTTTCCCTTTTTAAGATTTTACATATGGAGCCATGCAAGTTTAAATATTCCAATGTTCTCTCCCATATTTTATTTAAGTTTTTTTTTTTTTTCTTTAATGTGTTTTAATGCCTCTTGGTGTTCACTTTTTCCTATGAGATTTCAAGTCCTAGAAGTTTCTTTGGATCTCTCCCCAATGATTTTTCAGACAGAAATGGCAATCTTTTAATTTTTAAAAATTATTTTTGCAAAGACAGCATGGGAGGAGGAGTGGGAGGCAGTGAAGCTTAGGAGGTTTGCTATCGTAAGAGCAAAAAGGAAAGATTTCCGCTTATCTGATTTTATTCCTGTAGACGACATTTTTCATGATACATGTATGTCATGCAGAGCAAAGACAGTTTGTTCTGATAAATGATCATCCTTAACGCATTCTCCTCTTCCCTGTGAAACTCTTTAGATAAATGATCCGACTTCTCATAGGTGCTATGATACTATTGGTACTATGCTATTGTTTCAATATAAAAACAGAAACTCTGAGTTAACGTTGCAAAGCATGTGATTTTTATTTTTCATCCTGTGTTTCTGTTGTATTCTTTTCTGTGTTATGGTTCTGTTTATTGGTCTGAGCCAATAGGGGAATGATAGGAATTCAGCCTATGGCTATAGACAAAACCCAAAACAATAATGACGACAAAGGAACCCTCCTGGGCAACGGTAGTCTGGCTTTCTTCATAAACACACCTAAGTGTTTATTCACTTCCTGAGCTTATTGGAAATGAGCTTCCTAAGATGATCTGAACAATTAAAGGAAAAAAAAAAAAAAAAGAGGAAATGGAAAAGAAATGCTTTCCTGCCAGATCACAAATATCCATTGGTTTCAAATTTATTAAAGCGGAACTAGTAGGCCTGGTCTCTCCTCATCTTTTCATGAAACACTGACCATTACCTTCAACTCTCAGCGAGCAACTGATAGAACTAGCTGTCTGTGCTGGAGACCCCTTGTGCCTCCTCATTGTACACAAGATGTGGCTCAAAAATGACTCTGCTAGTAACAAAAGGCTGCGTTTATATTTATAGAGCATTTGTTTTCTAAAGCTGTACTTCATCAGAGAAGTAACTTCAGTATTGAGTCCTCCCTCCAAAAGGATCCATGTGTTGAAGCCGCGACCCCCAACATGACAGTGTCAGGAAGCACTTTGGAAGGTAACTGGTTGTAGATGATGTCCAGATGGTGGGGCCCTCGAGATGGGATGGGTGCCCTCCTAAGAACAGGACCAGACACCAAAGCTCTCTGTCTCCTTTTGCCATGTATGAACTCACAGATAAGCTGTCCAGGAAGAGTCCTCAGGAGGAATCGAATCTGCCCGCACTTTGATCTTGGACTTCCAGCCCCCACAACTGTGAGAAAGAGAGAGAAAGATCAAACCATATTCCAGCACCAGATGCCAGCTCCCTGGTCCTTATTTGCACACAGCGCATTTCCTGTCTCAGAATTGAACCGTCAAATTCTGCACAGAGAATTCTCACTTCTTCCTGACAGTGCAAAACACACTTTGCAGCAAGCATTTATGCTCCTCTGGCTACATAATCAAGCCAGCCCATCTAACTGGTTAGGCCAATTGCAAACCATCAGGGAAGAAACTAACCATGAGGGTCTCCAGAGGCATTTCAGACTTGAGTAGTGCATCACAAACCCCACAGCTTTCACCTGACAAAGAGTCAGAAATCAGAGATGCAGGTGCCATGCAGGTGGCAGGGATGATGCTAGAGCTAGGGTTGCAATTCAGAGGAAAATCAATTCCATGTGCACAGTCTGCACTTGATGGATTCTGCCCTGAGTCGTCCCGCTGGAGACCTAGAAACATGGGGGAAATGGACACCCCAGAAGTTGCCTTTATTCAGTGAGGGATGGGAGTCTGTGGATAAATGCTCTAGCTTCCTCTCCCCTGGGTGGGACAGTTCTGAGATGTCTGTTACTGTAGTCCTTCTGGGAATTTCCGGTGTTATCCATACCCAATTTCCCATAGTAGTAGCCCCTTTTATTGTTGGGAGGCAGAATTCTAAGATGCATGGCCAAGATTCCAGCCCCCTTCTCCCAAGAGTGGGAGGACCTATGGATAGTAGGAAGACCACTCCCTTGAATAGGTGACTTGGGGGTTGACTTTGAGTCCATCAGTTATCTTGGGTGGGTCTGACCTAATCCCACGAGCCTTGAAAAGGGCTAGGGTGAGCCCTGTGCTCAGCCAAGGTGAGCACTGTGTATGGGATAGTGTGGTTGGAAATTTGGAGGAAGATCTCCAGGAGTCCAGAGTGGTCCCCATCGAATCTCTAACAGAAAAAAAAAAAAAAAAAAAAAACGGGGACTGTAGTTCCAAAAGAACTGAAAGAAACTGCATTCTGTGATGGGCACCTTCATTGCAGCCTTGCAAAACCCTTAGCTGAGGAGCCAGATAGCTGCCTGCTCCTTGGAAACTGAGCTAATAACAGTGTGCAGTTGCAAGCTAATTCCTTTGTGGTTATTTGTTACACAGCAATAGCAAACTGATACAACTGTCTTTCCTCGCCTCTCAGACTCTCCCTGGCCATGTTTACGAAGATCACCTATCAAATAAACCACTCCTACCAAAATTGCTATTTCAGACCATCCAAACATAGACAGATATGGTTCTCAAAAAGCTGACAGAGTCTTGATGGGTGAGGTGCAAGGAACTGATGGAAAATGTCATCTGACATTTCTTGAAAGGTAAATGAAATTAAATATGGATCTTTTGAGCTAAAGTCTTCCCAGCCTCACTAATTGGGACTTTTTTCCTGACTAGAAATAAATGTCTTTACACAGGAAAACAAAGACGGAGCATAAATTTAAATTATCATGTGAAGGAATTCAGGAAGATGTTAGACACAATTTTAGGTCTGTAAATTGTTGTGCCAGACGTTGAGGGGAAAATGAATAAGGTTCTTTCTGTCAAGATGTTGGATATGATATTAGGAATTATAATATTGGTGGGATCCCAGCTCTACTATAAATAGGGAAGCACCTTCCTAAAAAATGATTACAATTTTTACCAGTTGGGAGAAATCTCTATCAACATGTTTGTACTATGGTTCTGCTCATTTCTTATTCCAACTTCTTCATTGCTGGTGGAAACTAAATCCTTTCTTATTAAGACTGTTATAAGAAGACTGTTAATTTTTCATGTGGTGTATTAGTTTTTCAGGGATGCTGCAGGCGGAGAGGTTTGAACCACAGACATTTAATTCTCTCACATCCCGGAGGCTGGAAGTCTGCCATGCAGGGGTTTCAGGCTGGTCTTCCCCGAGGCCTCCCTCCTTGGCGTGTAGACGCCGTCTCCTCCCTGAGTCCTCACATGGTCATCCCTCTGTGAGTGTCTCTGTCCTCATCTCCCTTCTTATAAGGACACCAGTCCTGGGGGTGGGGGGTTCAGGGCCCACCCTGGCAACCTCATTTGACCTTAATCCCCTCTTTAAAGACTCATCTCCACATACAGCCACAGTCTGAGGTCCTGGGAGTCTGGGCTTCCGCTAAATTTTGGAGGATGCAATTCAGCTGGTAACATGCAATAGATAATGGTGTAGGAAATCCTTTCAGCTCCTGCAACCTCCTCATTCCATACGCGCTTGGATAATTTTCAACATGCACATACGCTATTAGAGCGATGCTTTTTTATCCTTGTTTATACAGTTAACACTCACACTTTGCAGAAAGTTGCTGCTTTGCAGATAAATAACAACTCTTCAGGCTCCTCCCTGGGTCCACATTATTTCAATATCACTATGGACAGTTTGGTTCTGCATGTCTCAAAGCAGAGACCACCATCACCAATCCCTCCTGTCACCTTTCTGCCAACCTTGCTAACTCATCCTCGGGGAGGCTGGGATTGCAAAACATTTCCAACTTAGAGCCATAATCTACCCAGCAGCTGCCCCATGTGGTGGGCTTCCCGCACGCAAACACATGGCCCAGCAGAAGGCAAATGAGAACCCAGAATGAGACCACCATAGTTCCACACTTCACCTTCCCTCTCGTCTCCCCTCCCAACCAACACACCCCCACCCCGGGCTTGGCCATGTGATAACCACAGATCCTAAGGACACCGCGGCCCTTTCCGAAAAGAACACCTCACGGCAGAAACTAGATGTCACTTTTTAAAAAAAGTAATCGCGTGCCTTGAGGTGCAAAGTATGAAATCATTCAACTTGTTTTGACTCAGCGTGTTTCCGCATGAAAAGGTTGTGTGAACGGCAAGCTTATTTTCGGCTTTGCGCTGTTAGTCACCAGTTCTCGCCCTGGGGTCCTGCACGGGATCATCTTATTTCATTCCCAGGAAAAGAAAACAAATCAGATCCTGTTTGGTTCTCCAGTTCTGGTTTGTAGTTTTCAGTCTCTTTGCTGACAGTGGAAACATTCGAAGGCCTCTTGCAGCCTCCGGGTAGCAGGACGAAGACCATTTTACCTTTGTTTTTAAATTTCAAGGAAAGTAAAGTACCACAGAAATGAAATGGTCCCTCAAATTTTTGGTAGCCAAGAAGACACTACTCAGATACTGCTTGAAGGTATGCTTGAGTTTGCCGTCACTACCGCAGAGATGACCACAAGTGGAGCAGCTGAAACCAACAGAGGTTTATTCTCCCACAGTCCTGGAGGCTACAAGTCTAAAAAATCAAGGCATCTTTCCTCTGAAGACTCGGGGGACAATCTTCCCTCACCTTTCCTGGCTTTGGTGGCTACCAGCAGTCCCTGGTGTTCCTTGGCTTGTAGACACATCACTCTAGACTCTGTCTTCTCATAACCTTCCCCTCCACCTGGCTTCTTGTCCAAATCTCTCTCCCTCTCTTTCTTTTTAATAAAAACACAAGTAATGACTGGGTGTGGGGGCTCATTCCTGTAATCCTAGCACTCTGGGAGGCTGAGGCAGGTGGATTGCTCGAGCTCAGGAGTTTGAGACCAGCCTGAGCCAGAGTAAGACCGTGTCTCTACTAAAAATAGAAAAATTAGGGGCAGCACCTGTAGCTCAAAGGAGTAGCGCGCCGGCCCCATATGCCAGAGGTGGCAGGTTCAAACTCAGCCCCGGCCAAACACTGCAAAAAAAAAAAAAAAAAAAATTCAGCTGGGTGTTGTGGCAAGTGCCTGTAGTCCCAGCTACTGGGGAGGCTGAGGAAGGAGGATCACTTGAGCCCTGAAGTTTGAGGTTGCTGTGAGCCATGACAACATGGCACTCAGGGTGACAGAGTGAGACTCAGTCTCAGAATAAAAGTAAAAATAAAAATAACGAATAAATAACACGAGTCATTAGATTTAGGGCCTACCCTAAATGCAGAATGATTTCAAGTTGAAAACCTTAACGAATGGTACTTGAAAAGACCTATTTTCCTCGAAGGTCAAATTTTGAGGTCCTTGAGGGGCCTGGGTTTGTGGGAAGACCCAAGTCACCGCACTACCCTGTGTCTCTTTCCCTCTGGCTGCAGAGAATGTGGCTATCACCTAGCACCGACCCCCAAGGAGCTGCGCGATCATCTTTGGCACAGGAAGGAGACAGTCTGCCCTTCCGGGCACTGCTCGCTATTTTTAGAAGGATGAAGTTCACAGAGCACAGGCCCAGGGAGCCTGGAGGTAAACAATCTGTAGGATCCCACGTCACAACCCAAGTGAAAAACTCTTAGCAGCAGGATTGGTCGGGAGCCAGAGCCACAACCCCAAGGCTCCTTCTTCACTGATTCATTGGACTAACTGCAAAATATCCAGGTCTTCTGTTGCTTTAATCGGGTATTGTTTCTTTTTGTTTGTTTGTTTTGTCTTCAATGTGTTCATCTCAATTCCTTTTTTCCCCATTTATTCAAAATAATTTTTTTATCACATTATAAACACATAGATCTTGTATACATTAGTGCATTTATGGGGTACAATGTGCTGATTTCATATAGAATTAGGAGCATTTACATCACACTGGTTAATATATACCTTGTCTCGTTTACTTAATTATTGTGTTTTGTATCTCCCAGTTGGAAGGATGAGGAGCCACCCCGTCCCCCTTCCCTGCTGCTGCTTTGTAGGAGATGGGGCTGTCCCAGCATCTGGGGCAGCCCCGAGGGCATCTGGGGCACCTGTCCATCAAAGCCAGGCAGGCACATGAAAGGTTTGCTCAGGGCCTGCCTGTCAAATCCGGGCAGCAGCCCTGGGCACATTCAGGCTCAATTATCTCCGCTCCTGGGGACTCTGTTGCAGTGCTAGAGAAATGTGTACACAACGTATGGATATCTTTGCTGTTGCCGGCAGGGAGAAGGAGGTGGGGACACTGCAGGGAGACCTGAGGAGTGATGGGCTGAAACGGAGGAGTGGAAAATGATCTATGCACAGAGCAGAGGGGCGAGGGGGCAACTTAATAGGCCCTTTCATTGCTAATGGCTATTGATTCAAGTCAGCCAAGATAAGGCACCTGGGCACACCCATGTATCGCAGAGATGGATGACAGTGTGAGAAGCCCGATGACATTCACCCCTTTCTGCAAGCAGATTCCAAAGAGGACGTGGTAATCATAGTGATTATGGCAAAGCTGCGAGCAGAGGTGGTGATTTTCTTTATAGGATCACAGATCATGGAAAGGCCACGTTCTCTCCTCCTCTAGGCGGGTCAGAATATACCCTTTTCTCTCTCATCATCCTGGCCTCTTTCTGCAGGATATTGTTGTGAAAAGCTCCACCTGTCATCAGCTTGGACCCATTTTGACCTTGAAAATGATACCTGGGTCTTACAGTGAAGCCCACAGTCTTTTTCTTTGCGTCCAGGCACGTCACGGGGCATGTTTCTGTGGTTCGGCTGCCGAGTCAGCACGTTGTATTCCCTCTTTCCTTCCCGTACCCAGTCATTCAGCATTTTCTGAGCGTGTGCTACTAACAGGGTGAATGTGCGGGTGATATTCGAGGGGCCAGGAAGGCGCTTGTCGCACAAACAGGATTATAACAAGAATAATGACTTCCTCCTGGGTGATGAGACCAAGCTCTGGGAAGATAAAACTGGGTGGCCTGGCTCCATCTGGGAGGCAGAAAGCAGGACTACACGGTGTGACTTTAGGTGCAAACTCAAGCCATAACCACAAGGAACAAGGTGGAGAAGGAAAGGGCATTTGGGGTGGAGGTGTTTCCAGCCACTGTTCACCTGAATGTCCATCTCCTGCTGGACGCTGCTGGCCAGGTCCTAATGAGGCTGTGTGAGCCTGTGCTAAACTCTAGAGACTGTTTATTCCCTTCTGAGGTTGCTGTCATAGAGAAGTTGGGGAACTGGAATCCACGGTATCGGTCAAGGACCCAGGACGCTCTGTGCACTCAGGGAAGTGTTGACTAGCTATGAATTTAGTCTGGAATAAAAATGCTTTGAAGATAGAACCACATTACAATAGGTAACGTGTAACCTTGTAACCTGTGAGGGGGAATCTGTTTAACGTACACTGTGATGATTAATAATACTGCTGATGTTTATTTTTACGGTGAGAATGACAAGTAACAAAGGGAAGGGGGGAGAGCAGTTCTTTGAGGAGATATCCTCATTGTTCTCTGGAATCGCTGGCTTTTCTGTAAATAAAGCTGTTCGTCACTCATCTGCTTCTCTGTTGATTGCAGCGTTGGATGACAGATGGACGGACTTCTTGTTCTGGGAACAGAGGTGGCTGCAAACCCAAGGCAGGGAGGCAGATATTAGGCAGCATAAGCTAGGTTATGCTGCTAAAAAAACAAATCACTATGGCATCAGTAGCCACTGCCTGCAACTTACTTTCTTTCTCACATTGCCGTCTTCTGAGGGCTGTTCGGGAGTCTCCCTGGGTTTGCTCTCTGGAACAGGTAGACTCCAGGGACAGGTGGAAGGAGAAGAGAGAGAGGAGATAAGGCTGTTGGTTACTCACTGAACACAACTAGAAACGCCAAACGCGCCTGGGGCCTACATCTAATCATGCAGAGCCGGCTGCTCGTTGCTATGAAATTACAGGACACACCAGGAAACATGCGATATTTGGAAATCTAACTGTCCGAGCTACAATCTCTGCCTCTAATAGAAGCCAGGATTTTAAGCCTGGCTGCTTTGGGAAACTCCAAGCCATCCTGAAGGAGTGGGCCAAAGAGTATAACAGAGAGAAAATATGGAAAGAGTTTGGGGTCATAATGAGGGACCACATCACGCAGCGTCTTTTTTCTTTTTCTTTTTTCAGACAGAGTCTCACTCTGTCATCCAGCTATGCTGTGGTGTCATAGCTCAGAGCAGCCTCAATTTCTTGGGCTCAAGAAATCCTCCTGCCTCAGCCTCCCCAAGTGGCTGAGACTACAGGCACCTGCCAACTCTCCCAGCTAGTTTTTCTATTTTTGGTACAGATAGGGTCTCGCTCTTGCTGAGGCTGGTCTCAAACTCCTCAGCTCAAGCAATCCACCTGCCTGGGCCTCCCAGAATGTTGCCTACTTTAAGGTTGATATCAAGATTGCAGAGACGGAGAAGCATTGAGGTTTTAGGTTTCAAAATATGGTAGATCAGTGACAAGGATCTAGAAATTGCCTTTTTGAGTCTGAACAGGTGGCTCAGGTGAGGTGATAAAAGGGAGAACTTTCAGGAGGGGAGTGCCGACAAGGGGTTCTACATGGGAGCTGAAGAAAGTGGAGCTGAGAAGATTCTCCCACTCTGTAGCCACAACAATTACAGCCATGCTCTTTACCGACAAGGGGGAAGATCAAGGTTGGGAGAATGTCTAATTACTGAGCCCACCCCCGACACCATTGCTGAGTCTGTTGTCGTTAATCAAGAAATGTCTGCTGAATTGAAGAAATGAATAAAACCAGACATGAAGATAAATAAAGCACATCCCTTCCTGGTATGTTCTCTGTCTGGTGAGGGCTCGGGGCAGGTAGGGACATGCATTAACGAATTAACCTCCGAGTTCACCGATTTAGCCTCTCCATAAACATGTAAGTTACCCATTATGTGCCAGGCACTGTGTGAGTTTGCAAGGTTTCCTTTTTTTCATTTTAAATCAAAGTGTAGTCCCTGTTTCTTAGTAAGTTTATGGTCTGGAAATGGAAACAGCCAAGTACATAAGGGTAATAATATAGGATGATAAACGCTGTTAGTGCCTTTTGTCCAAGACGCTGAGGAAGGAGAGAGAAGAGGCAGCTAATTAACGACTATGGGGTCATGGAAGGTTTATCATAGTGGGAACAAGGAGAAGAAGGTTTGTAGAAACAGGAGGAGTTAGATCAGGAATCTGGGAAGAAGGTGAGTCAGGGCACAAGCGGAGGCTGGGAAACCGGAGGCAACACAGCTCTGCAGAGTGTGAGGGTGTGTGTGAAGACAGGGACGGATCCGTGTGGCCTCACAGGAGTCAAGGTCATCAGCAGGCCTCAGGCATCCCTTGAAAGAATTTCTACCGTCCAAGCAGCAATGTCCAATTGGAATATCAGAAAAAACACTCTCAGAAGTTATACGGGAAGTAAACAGGGGGCAGGCTGTGGGTAGGAAGCTCTGATGGTGATTCTGGTAGAGGAGGTGAATTGTGGGAGGGCCAGGGGCAATGAGAATGTGCCAAGGAACGAGTTCCACCCTTTAAAATACCCGGGGAAAAATGTCCAGTTCTATAAGATAAATCCCTTCCCTTCCTGGACCACTGGAAGCAGAAAGCTTCCACGTACGTTCACATATGGGAATTTCCCGTCAGTATTCCGACCTCAATTTCATTCTCCAACATTTTTCTCTGTGATACAAAACTAATTAAGTCAAACATCTGCAGCTCTTGGAAAAGATGATTGTTTTAACCATATCTCATAACACCTTATGGAGCTTCAGAATTGAAGACAAAAATATATTCTAGTCCGAAAACATTGATAGATATTCTAGTAGAACATGGGAGTTAATCCCAAGTAAAGAGAGGATCCATTTAGAAATGATTTAGCTTCCATTTAAAATTTCGTCTTGTAAGGGGTTTTTAATGCGAGATATGCCAGCCCGTCTCTGAGAAAGGCCGGCCGTGCTTCCTGCCTGTATCTTTGGGACATGCCCAGGTGTGTCCATGCGAGGTCAGGCCCGTCTCCTTAGTGATGTCAGCTCACCGCTGACAAGTTTACAGCCAGGGATCCATTTCTACACTGGTTTCTAGGAGGAGTCCAGGTTTGAGGACGTGCTATGTCAAGACAGAGAGGTGGGCATTGGTCCAGTGGACTTTCCTGGGCATGTTTCTTTTTCTTTTCATATAATTTCACCTTCCTCTCTGCATGTCATAATACCCTTCAATAATGCAAAACAGTACAATCCGTCCTTCCACCGTGATGCTGCCAGACCTTAACAACCATGGTCTTTAGTATGGAATTCAGGGAGAATTACGCTTTCAGCATTCTGCAAGGTCGTGGAGTTAAGACTTAGATCCATTTTTCTTCATTTGTCACGAACATTCTAACTGTTGTCTATGACCAGATCATCAAACTCGGCCCTATTAAAATGTATATTAGAAAATTTAATATTCAAAGTATAATGGAGTCTTTTTTCCCCATTTCTGGATAATGTACAATTGGAATTAATTATTCACTGCTGGTATAAGAAAGAAAATCTCACTTATTCTATGAAAAAAAAATAAGTGAGTGGTCACAGACAAGCACGGGTGGGGTGCAGAGAGAAATATCGAACGTCACGCAGGGTGAGAATAAACAGGCCACAAGGTTCAGCCAGACCAGAGACCAAATGTCCTTTTTCATAAAGGTTCACAGAGCTGTCCAGCTGGCATATATATATATATATATATATATATATATATATATATATATATACCTCCCTGCTTTTCATTACAATTTTTTAAAATAAATTTTTGTGAAGAATACAAATTTTAGCAAAGGATATACAAGATGAGAAATATATATGAAGAAATACGGCGTGTTTGGGGTTAAGACTATTAAATATGTGTTAACTTGTTAGACGTTTCAGAGTTGTTAGACTTTTCAGAGTTGGCTCGTTAGGTTTGACAGGAGGCTAATGGGAACCACAGTGGAATTGGTTTTGTTTTGCAGATTTTCCTTGAGAAAGAAGATGAACAAAAAAAGACAGAGGGAGGCGTATAAGGTGCTGGTGTCAATTTGCAGTTATTAAAATTGTGTAACATTGTTGTGACTATGGCAACGGATGGGTACAATGAAGGGGAAATCTACAAAAAATGAAAAGGGCACCCACGGACTGGCTTCGTGATGTTAGGTAATGAGCGCTTGGAAGAACCCATATATTCAGGGAAAAACAAAATGACAAAATTCATTTCCTGCCTAATTAAGTGCCAGCATTAAATAGAATTGTTAGAACTCCCGCCTTGCATTTCGAGAAAGACATCACTTTCATCTGATTAAACAAAATGAGAGAAATGTATTTTAAATTAAAAATTACTGTTTTGTAATAGAATCATTAAACGCTCAGGACACAACGAGATACGGATAAACTCAGTTTCAACGGAAGAAAAGACCCGCGCCTGCTTGCCTCCCTGCTGGAGCACTGAGGGCAGAGGAAGCCACCACAGTTGAAATGAGGAGAGACTAGCTGAACTTTTCAATCAGTACAGTGGCCAAAGTTACGTTGGCATGTCAGGTTATATAAATCTGAGAGATCCCAGTGGGTGCGGTGGTTCACACCTGCCATCTCAGCACTCTGGGAGGCTGAGGCAGGTGGATTGCCTGAGCTCAGGAGTTGGAGACCAGCCTGAGCAAGTGTGAGAACACATCTCTACTAAAAGTAGAAAAATTAGCTGGGTATTGTGGTGGGTACCTTAGAGTCCCATCTACTTGGGAGGCTGAGACAGGAGGATCATTTAAACCCAAGAGATTGAGGTTGCTGTGAGTGATGATGTCACAGCACTCCAGCCTGGGTGACAGAGTGAGATTATGTCTCAAATAAAATGCGGGGGGGGGGGGGGCGGTAAGGATTAAAAAATAAATAAAGGAAATAGAAACCCGAGAGGTCTGGTTCACAGGACATAGCCTCATCCATCTGCCAGCTCCTCCTTCCTGAGGTATTTGTGCAAGAGGCACAGAGACCCTGGCCCTCTCAAAGACTCCTGAAGAATGTTCACTGCAGGTTTATGCCTAAGAAAGCAAAACAGGAAACAGCCACCTGTCTGCTAAGAGGAGACTGAATAGACAAACCGCCATGGATTCAGACACTGCTGCTCACCAGGAACAGCCGCGGAGAAACAGGTGTGCACCCTGGTGCCTTTTCACAAATGAGAGGCACGCACGTGAAGACCACACACGTCAATAACTAGATCAAAACGAGGGACCCAGAAATTCCCCTGTGTCCTTAAGGAGGGCAATTTGGTTTCCTTTTTAAGACTTCTATATGTTCCAGATTTTCTACAAGAAACGTAAATATTTGCAAAGAAATCGCAAATCTTTTTTGATATGTTGTTTCTCTTCTTTAAGGAGTTTCTGCCCCTGTGGTTCCTAGAATCAAGATCCCTCATTCGTTTGCATATAAAACAGGACCTAGTTTACGTAAAATATTTTCTTTGCAATGATTACCCCACAACTGTCCTCTGAAACAATTCAGAATAAAATTAAAGATTTAATTCAATGTCTGTGACCCTTAATTTCTATTATATAGACACACACACTGGAAAGATGCATTGTGAAAACTCTTGACATAAATTGATAGTGTTCGTCATATCCTTCCCCAGTGAGTTGAGGATTTATCAAATCCTGTGACTTTGCACCTCTGCAAAGCATTGATGGGAATAGGTTTTCCTGAAATTCCTTCCCACTAAAGACTTGGGAAGGTACCTATTCCAGGGACAGTCTGCAGAGTCTTTCCATCATACTTTGTGAGTTATACAGGACAATAACTGTAACAGAATGCACTCTCTTAACGCCACCCTGCCTTTGTTCAGCCCCAGACCAAAATAGTACCTCGGCCGCCCTCATCTGACCTACTTTAGGAGTCCTGACAACCTACATTCCCACAGTCGTGGGCCTTGGAGGAGGAGCTGTACAAGTCTTTCCAATCTGTCCTCATAACTTTAGGTAAAATCCGACTACCAAGATTCACACATCCACACCCTGGGGTTGAGAGGACGTTTCCCCCAAAAGTTCACTGAAAGATCGACTTACAGTTAAGGCTGATTCACAGGAGGAGAGCATTATTCTACCGCAGGCATGGGGGCAGATCCCAGGGGGATAAGCCAGCGTCCCAGTGGGATCCAGATAACCTTGTCCCTTCCTTTTAGAGGGAGGGAGAGAGGGGGCATGAAGGCAATTCTCTTTAGGGGCGACAAATGCTTGCTAAGGAGGATGGATGGATACTTAGGAGGATGAAAAGGCTGGGGGAAACAGATTGACTTACAAATTAACCTGTGGGGCAGGCCTTATGTTTAAAATGATTTGGGCCAAGTCTGGTTGCATTCTTGCTTTTCTTTTCTGCAGTATAATGAGACAACAGGGAAAGTAAATTGATTGTTTTTTTGATGGATCTGTCTGGTTATGCAAACAGAGGAGAAGCCCCTTCCGACAGCCTGTTGATCTCTAAGGATCTTCAATTCAAAATAGCATTTATACCAAGAAGTCATACTATGGGGCAAAATTTCCTGAGCTCCTTCACTATGATTTCTAAAGGATCTGCAAAGATTTCATATCATCAACTTTGGAACGTCTATCAGATTTTTAGGAAGGCCTATGTAAAAAAGTAATACAACCAGCTCGTTCAAGAACACTATTAAGTTACGTAGTTATGCAAGGCAAAGGGGGGACGGGCACGTAGGCCATTTGCAGTTATAATTTTATCTATCACACATTAATTCTGCTAGTGGTCATTGTAGCCTTTTCATTTATTTATTTATTTATGTATTATTTTTATTAAATCATAGCTGTGTACATTAATGCAATCATGGGGCACCATACACTGGTTTTATAGACCATCTGACACATTTTCATCACACTGGTTAACATGGCCTTCCTGGCATTTTCTTAGTTATTGTGTTAAGACATTTATATTCTACACTTACTAAGTTTCACATGTACCCTTGTAAGATGCACCGTAGGTGTGATCCCACCAATCACCCTCCCTCCGCCCGTCATCCCCCCTTCCTCCCCTCCCCTCCCTCTCCCCCTTCCCCATATTCTTAGGTTATAACTGGGCTATAGCTTTCATGTGAAAGCCATAAATTAGTTTCATAGTAGGACTGAGTACATTGGATACTTTTTCTTCCATTCCTGAGATACTTTACTAAGAAGAATATGTTCCAGCTCCATCCATGTAAACATGAAAAAGGTAAAGTTTCCATCTTTCTTTAAGGCTGCGTAATATTCCATGGTGTACATATATCACAATTTATTAATCCATTCGTGGGCCGATGGGCACTTGGGCTTCTTCCATAATTTAGCAATTATGAATTGTGCTGCAATAAATATTCTGATACAAATATCTTTGTTATAATGTGATTTTTGGTCTTCTGGATATATACCTAGTAGAGGAATTGTAGGATCGAATGGCAGGTCTATTTTTAGATCTCTAAGTGTTGGTAGCCATTTTTAAGCATCATTATTACATCAGAATCTAATCTCAGGTGTTCACTAGCTGAGGGCAGCCTGGTTGATGGCAGGTCCCAGACTTGCTCACTTCTTTCAGGTTCTTTACTCAGACACGAGATGTCCACGTAATTCTTTCTGCCACTTGGCTTTATATGATTGAACCTGGCTCCTGGCCCTTTACTTCATTTCCGAGGGGTTCTTTTCACTCCCTAACTTTGGCCTGTGATTATGATTCACATCCTGAAAGGTTCTAAACATCTGACTTCTTTTCCAAGTCTCAGGCCCGCTGGATGGCCATGTGGCCTACAGGTACGTCCTGCGATGGACGGAGCCCTTTGCTCTCCTAGTCTGCTCACTTCTGCCATTGATCCCTCCTCATGGGCAATCAGTAAGTTCCACTGATTCTAAACCAATACCTACATATGTGTGCATGTACTTTTATTTATCCAAACTTCTTCCTTTTCTTAATTTCACTGCTGCCACCCACTGTCTTCTCTTGCTGGGACTGTTACTGTAGATTGTTAAAAAGGCATCTCCAAACCCCTCAGGTTTACCCCCCAACCTCCTCTCTTCAAGGCAGGCTGAGGGATCTTTAATGGGGCTGTACTGCTACTCTGCTTAAAATCTTTCAAGGCTTCCCCCCCGCCTTCTTCTTACATTAGAATAGTCTAAAATATTCAAAGTAGCCTGCATAGACTCTGTTTGATCAATATTGTCCTCTCTTCTGGGCCTCAGAACATCTTCAGAATCTATAACTTACACTTAAAATATTTTTCAGGATGTAAGAAGTGCTTTTAGCATCCCTTTGACAGATGGAATTTTAACCCGTGGTGGTGTTTGCTAAAGAGAAAATAATGAGAAAGCCGGCCACCCACTTCCTGACTACTATGGGATCAGGGGTTCATGCTGGAAGCCTTTTGCAGAAAAAATTGGAACGCACCATTCTACCCATTTAGGGACTCTGGAGCTCATCACGGAAAGACACCCTCGGTCCTACCTTCATGTCCCTTCAACCAGTCCATAAACCCTATTGTCACCACCAGGACATCATCACTTTCCATCATTTACTATACCCAAATTAGGAATGGAGACCCACTAAAAAAAAAATCGATGGACCCCTGTATTAGTTTGCTAAGGCTGCCATACCAAAATACCACAGACTGGGGGGCGTAATCAACAGACATTTAGTCTTTCACATCCTGGAGGCTGGAAGTCTTGGACGAAGGTGGCTCAGGGTCGGTTCCTCCTGAAATACTTATTTCTGGCCTGTGGACACCGTCTTCTCCCTGTGTCCCCACAGGGTCGTCCCTCTGTGTGTGTCTGCGTCCTAATTTTCTCCTTTCAGAAGGATTCCAATCCTGTTAGAGCGGGGTCCATCCTAATAACGTCATTTCCCTTTCTTAACTCTGTAAAGACGCTGGTTGGAAACGTGGTCACGGTCTAGAACCCTGTGGATTCAGAGCTCAGCACATTAATGTGGGGGGTGACCCAATCCATGTAAACATGAAAAAGGTAAAGTTTCCATCTTTCTTTAAGGCTGCGTAATATTCCATGGTGTACATATATCACAATTTATTAATCCATTCGTGGGCCGATGGGCACTTGGGCTTCTTCCATAATTTAGCAATTATGAATTGTGCTGCAATAAATATTCTGATACAAATATCTTTGTTATAATGTGATTTTTGGTCTTCTGGATATATACCTAGTAGAGGAATTGTAGGATCGAATGGCAGGTCTATTTTTAGATCTCTAAGTGTTGGTAGCCATTTTTAAGCATCATTATTACATCAGAATCTAATCTCAGGTGTTCACTAGCTGAGGGCAGCCTGGTTGATGGCAGGTCCCAGACTTGCTCACTTCTTTCAGGTTCTTTACTCAGACACGAGATGTCCACGTAATTCTTTCTGCCACTTGGCTTTATATGATTGAACCTGGCTCCTGGCCCTTTACTTCATTTCCGAGGGGTTCTTTTCACTCCCTAACTTTGGCCTGTGATTATGATTCACATCCTGAAAGGTTCTAAACATCTGACTTCTTTTCCAAGTCTCAGGCCCGCTGGATGGCCATGTGGCCTACAGGTACGTCCTGCGATGGACGGAGCCCTTTGCTCTCCTAGTCTGCTCACTTCTGCCATTGATCCCTCCTCATGGGCAATCAGTAAGTTCCACTGATTCTAAACCAATACCTACATATGTGTGCATGTACTTTTATTTATCCAAACTTCTTCCTTTTCTTAATTTCACTGCTGCCACCCACTGTCTTCTCTTGCTGGGACTGTTACTGTAGATTGTTAAAAAGGCATCTCCAAACCCCTCAGGTTTACCCCCCAACCTCCTCTCTTCAAGGCAGGCTGAGGGATCTTTAATGGGGCTGTACTGCTACTCTGCTTAAAATCTTTCAAGGCTTCCCCCCCGCCTTCTTCTTACATTAGAATAGTCTAAAATATTCAAAGTAGCCTGCATAGACTCTGTTTGATCAATATTGTCCTCTCTTCTGGGCCTCAGAACATCTTCAGAATCTATAACTTACACTTAAAATATTTTTCAGGATGTAAGAAGTGCTTTTAGCATCCCTTTGACAGATGGAATTTTAACCCGTGGTGGTGTTTGCTAAAGAGAAAATAATGAGAAAGCCGGCCACCCACTTCCTGACTACTATGGGATCAGGGGTTCATGCTGGAAGCCTTTTGCAGAAAAAATTGGAACGCACCATTCTACCCATTTAGGGACTCTGGAGCTCATCACGGAAAGACACCCTCGGTCCTACCTTCATGTCCCTTCAACCAGTCCATAAACCCTATTGTCACCACCAGGACATCATCACTTTCCATCATTTACTATACCCAAATTAGGAATGGAGACCCACTAAAAAAAAAATCGATGGACCCCTGTATTAGTTTGCTAAGGCTGCCATACCAAAATACCACAGACTGGGGGGCGTAATCAACAGACATTTAGTCTTTCACATCCTGGAGGCTGGAAGTCTTGGACGAAGGTGGCTCAGGGTCGGTTCCTCCTGAAATACTTATTTCTGGCCTGTGGACACCGTCTTCTCCCTGTGTCCCCACAGGGTCGTCCCTCTGTGTGTGTCTGCGTCCTAATTTTCTCCTTTCAGAAGGATTCCAATCCTGTTAGAGCGGGGTCCATCCTAATAACGTCATTTCCCTTTCTTAACTCTGTAAAGACGCTGGTTGGAAACGTGGTCACGGTCTAGAACCCTGTGGATTCAGAGCTCAGCACATTAATGTGGGGGGTGACCCAATCCAGCCCATACTAAGCACTTTGAATGTGAGACCACTGCCTGTTCCCCTTTCTGCCCCCATCACTGAACATGATCAGACTGTTCTGATAACCGAGCTTGGCCTGGCATTGATCTTGCTGACTCATACCGCAGGCTGGAAGACATAACTGATTGGCCTGGATTCCTGTGAACTTGTAGAAACATGGAATCTTGGCAGATGAGCATTCAAACTATTACATGTGTTCAGACGCCTCTATCTGTGAGTGTTGCCTGGGGTGTCACTGTATCTCCTACATAACTTCTCTAAACCACTGAGCACAGCCGGGCACAGGGGCTCACACATGTAATCCCAGCACTCTGGGACCCTAAGGTGGGAGGATTCCTTGAGCTCAAGAGGTTGAGACCAGCCTGAGCAAGACTGACGCCCCTTTTCTACTAAAATAGAAAAACTAGCCAAGCTCTGAGGCAGGCTCCTTTAATCCCAGATAATTGGCAGGCTGAGGCGGGAGGATTGCTTCAACCCAGGAGTTTGAGATTGCTGGGAGCAAGGCTGACACCACAGTGCTCTAGGCTGGGTAAGACAATGAGACTTTGTGTCAAAAAAAAAAAAAAATGTCAAAACATTGAGCAAGAAAAACCATCAACACTTTGGACATGAGAAAAGTTATTTCCCAATGACCAGGTCTTTACATAAACACATTATGTTAAAACCTGGAAAAAAAAAAAAAAAACTATCCATGTTGGGCGGCGCCTGTGGCTCAGTCAGTAGGGCGCTGGCCCCATATACCGAGGGTGGCGGGTTCAAACTTGGCCCCGGCTGATCTGCAACCAAAAAATAGCCGGGCATTGTGGCGGGCGCCTGTAGTCCCAGCTACTTGGGAGGCTGAGGCAAGAGAATCGCTTAGGTCCAGGAGTTGGAGGTTGCTGTGAGCTGTGTGAGGCCACGGCACTCTACCGAGGGCCATAAAGTGAGACTCTGTCTCTACAAAAAAAAATATATATATATCCATGTTTTAGGAGAGAGTTATTTGCAGAAATGACCATTAAAAAAAAAAAATCACCATTTGATAGTCACACCTTTGTTGCTGACTTCCTAATGGCTAGTGTGTGACTTGAAAAGCAGTTAGCAGAGAGTTGGAAAATCAGAATCCAAATTAGAGCTGTCTTATTTCCAAAAGTGTGACTTGTGGGGAAGGCATTTACCTAGTCTCTGTGGTTAGAAAATGAATTCTATATAGATTTAAATAAACTCCTTCCCTTAGAGAGGACAATTTTATAACAGCTTGACAGAAAAGTGCCAGTTGTAGGAAACAAGAAATCTCACTACCACAAACTATAATTTTTTTTTTTTTTTTTTTTTTTTGCAGTTTTTGACCAGGGCTGGGTTTGAACCTGCCACCTCCAGTATATGGGGCTGGCGCCCTACTCCTTTGAGCCACAGCCGCCGCCCTCAAACTATCGATTTTTATAGGCTAACTTTTAACAAATCAAAACAGGAGTTACATTACGCATCTTATAAGCTACATAGTGTTAATTCAGGACTAAGCTTATGGCTGATGAAAACTATGATCAGACATATAATATTTCCAACAGCACAACTTTCTACTGTAATGTAAGTAGCACTGGAAAATTTAAAAAACAAAACTTTTTTCATTTTGGAAAATTTATCTGCTCTCCTTGTATGACCTGTCTGTTCTCATTTGATTCCTGTCATAATCCTGAATCTGTCGAATCACAGTTGGTTGCTGCGGAGATGATTGCAGTGTTACAAACAGGATTATGACTTCAATGGAAGAATCAACAGTGGGCACTTTAAACTCTTAGGAGATGACGAAATCTTGTCATCATGCAAATAACCTCCAAATAATCAAGTGTGACCCGAAATGCATCATTTTCTTTTCTGCGATTTCCCCCTCCCTTTGGCAGACTAGAATGCATCCTTGTAGACTCAATTCAACTCCCAAATGAAAATATCATGGAACTTCAAAAACATCTTGTAGGTTGAACCACTAGAGTAGGCAACTATCAAACGTCACCATCAACATGTCCCAAAGACCATTTTTGAAACTACAGTGACTTGTACAAATTTAACCAGAGCAACTTTTCCAAATCAGAAGAGCAATTATAGTCATGGTGCATAATTCCCAAATTAGGAGTTTAAAATTAAGGAACTGGCATTGGATACTGGATATAGCTAACTTGGTTTCTGAGATTGCAACAGGTGCTGGTCACACTCGAATGGTACCTCTGCCCGGACGTTAAACGGGACAGATAGATGGATGCTGGGTAAGGGGGTAGGTAGGCAGATGATGAGTTATTACAGATATATGATACATAATGGACAAATAATTGATAGATGATGGATTATTGATAGATGATAAAGACATGAATGGCAGATGGTAGATGATTAATAAACAGACATGTGATCAATAGCTGATAGGTTATCAATAGATGGGTGATAGAGACAGATGAGGGATTATTGATGGTTAGATAAAAATAGATGTATAATTGGATAGATGGTAGATTACTTATAAATAGCTGATAGAGATGTGTGATTGACAGAAGATAGGTTATTAACAGATAGATGATTAATAGATGATACAGATGCATGATTGACAGCTGATAGATTATTGATAGGTGATAGAGATGTATGATTAACAGATGACAGATTATTAATAGGTGGATGATAGAGATGTATGACTGAAAGAAGAAAATTAATAGATGATAGAAATGCATGATTGATAGATTATTGATAGCTAGATAAGATGATCAATAGATGGAGATGGACGAATCTATTGATAGACTGAAACAAACAGATAGATAGGTAGACAGACAGCCACAACAGTTCCACGGCTCCGTGACAGGCCTCTGACCTGAAGCTCATATGAATGGATCTGGACTAACACTCATACGTCTTTTTTTGAGAATTATCTATGCCGTTTCTTTACATTTTAAATTTGGTTACTTTTTCTTTTGTTATTGAGCAGTAAGTGTTCTTTATATATTCTGGGTAAAGTCTTTTATCGGATGCATGATTTTCTGGACAACTTTGTGTTTCCTTTTCACTTTGTTGATGGTGCCATTTCAAGAATAACACTTCATTTTGGTAACTCCTGTTTTTCTACCTTATTTCTTTTGTCTTTTGTGCGTTTAGTGTCATAGCTAAGAAATCATCGCCTAATCCAAAATCACAAGGAAATAATCACATGCTTTCTTCTGAGAGTTTCATAAAGTAGCACTTACAGGTAGGTCTACATGATTCTGGTAAAGGTGAGTTTATGCACAGCGTAAGGTAGCAGATAGGTCCAGCTTCATTTTTTAAAATATGTAGACATTCACGGGAGGAATCGCACATGTCTTCTATGGGGAACTTACCTAGTGTCCAGCCTATTGCCACAAAAATGAGAAGCACAAAATACAGATCTTTTTAATAAACATATTTTTATGTCATCTGTAGAGTCTATAGCTTCAACTCCAGAACCCAGATGTCACTCTTCATTTGAAAGGCAAAATAATTCAGGAAGAAGAACGGAAACTCTGTCTGAGCCTGGCGCAGTGGCTCACACCTATAATCCCACCAATTTGGGAGGCCAAGGTGGGAAAATCATTCCACACCAGGCATTTGACAACAGCCTAGGCAAGAGCTAAAATCTGTCTGCACAAAAACAGGAGAAAAATTAGGCAGGTATGGGGCGGCACCTGTAGTCCTAGCTGCTTAGGAGGCTGAGGCAGGAGGATTGTTTGAGCCCAGGAATTCAAGGCTGCCATGAGCTATGATTACACCACTGCAGTCCAGTCCAGGCAGTAAAGCAAGACTCTGCCTCAAAAAATAAAGAAAGAAAAAAAAGAAAGGAAGAAAGAGAGAGGGAGGGAGGGAGGGGAAAAAAGGAAAGGACAGAAGGAAGGAGGGAGGGAAAGAGGAAGGAAGGAAGGAAAGAGGAAGGGCAGGATGGAGGGAAAGAGGAAGGAAGGAAGAAAAAGAAAGAAAGAAAGAAAGAAAGAAAGAAAGAAAGAAAGAAAGAAAGAAAGAAAGAAAGAAAGAAAGAAAGAAAGAAAGAAAGAAAGAAAGAAAGAAAGAAAGAAATCTTTTAGCTCTTCCACTAAGCATGCTACACGAATAACTTTTCTTTCCTTTTTTTTTTTTTTTATTAAGCCCTTTCCATCAATTGAGAAAGCACATATTTAAGTAACGAACTCTCAAGGATGCAAAAATACCTACTCATGCACTTGGTTAGAATGAAATCAAGACAAGAGCCAGCCTCTTCAAACAATCTGGAGCGTCTGCTGAGTTAATAATAATGTTTTATTAAACCCATCCTTGAATGAATTCTACTGCAGCCGAGCGTGAAACTCCAACACTGTTTAGATGGCACTAAGACGGAGGTGCAGCTAAGCTGCGTGAGCTACTTAGGAAACCATAAAGCCTGCAAAACGCATAGCTAGTTCATAAAGGAGATGATTATAGAATTGGGCGCACATAAAAGGCAGGCTTGTGACTCTCCTGGAGTCAGACCCCAGCTGTGTGTTACACATCACGCCAGTGTCCACACGCCTATTATGACACAATGCTAAGACAGGTCTGACCTTGTACAGCCAGTGGCATTATCATTTAGTTATGTTACTGCAGATAGCCTATAAATAGTTTCTGATTATAATCTTGATTTGAAAAATATTAAGAAGGCTTCCTCTGGGAAACTGTTGTTAAGTGCATTTTTATTCCATCTTGAAAATGAGAATGTGTTTGTTTTTTTATTCCAGACTTCCTATTTGGTAAGATTTTCTTTCATGCACTAGACGTTCTTTCTACACTGCAAGCCCACCAGAGAGATCTGACTTTCAATTTTGCCCAGCAAGCATCCGCCTTGCTCACTGCTACTAAAACGCCTGCCCACAGTGTAGACATGGCTCATCCAGCTGCTATTTTGAACCATTGAAATAATTCGTAATTAATTCATCTAACCATGTCCCGATGTTATTTGCTGACCAAGGCAGAACGGGTTGATTTGCCTGCCAAGGATCTAGTGTAAGAGTTCCCACAACTGATGTATTAGAATACGCATTTCTTTTTTCCAGAGGTGGAGTCTCACTCTGTCGCCCTGGCTAGAGAGCTGGGGTGTCAGCATAGCTCTCGGCAACCTCAAACTCCTCGGCTCCCGGGATCCTCCTGCCTCAGCTTCCTGAGAGGCTAAGAGTACAGGTACACATGGTGATGCCTGGCTAATTTTTCCATGTTTAGTAGAAATATGGCTGGTCTTGAACTCCTGAGCTTGAGGCGTCCTCCTGCCTCAGCACCCCAGAGTGCTGGATTACAAGCCTGGGTCACCTTGCCCAGCCTAGAATAAGCATCCTGGAATGAATTCTATTCTATGGCGTCTTTCTCTTCTCCTGTCTTAATAATACTTGTTTGCGGACAAGGCTATTGTTCAGGTTTTTCTATGTATCTTGATCCAAAAAATTTTGATTTCATCCCCGGTTAGAACTGACAAGATTGCCCTCAGCCACAGCACACATTGTGGAGATAACATCCCTCCTGGTGAGAAGGAAGGACTTTTATAAACATTCAACCCAGCCTGCTTTTGTGAGGCCGCATTTGAAAGGGAAAGGAAATCCACACCAGGAAACCAACCACCACAAAGGGTATTTTCCCCACTTGACGTTGCCCTGTGCACTTTAAAAACAGCATGCCTTTTGGAGTCTGGATGCTCATATCAAAGAGATTTTTGTCTGTGTGCTGTTATTACCAGGGACAGAAGGGCCTTCATCAGGGGTATTCTACTATCACTCATCCTAACTTGTTTTGAAATGAATTTTTCAGGTCTCTCTCTGACCCTGTGGTTTCTCTTTTCCTTAATCTCTCACTGATAGTTATGCAGAAAGAAAAACCAATGACTTTAACAAATACAAGTAGAAAACAGTTACATTGTCATTTTTTGCCTCCCTGACTTCTCCCCAAAGACATTTTGCTGTCTGGGCACAGTGGCTCACGCCTGTAATCCCAGCACTCTGGGAGGCCAAAGTGGGTGGATTGCTTGAGCTCAGGAGTTCAAGAACAGCCTGAGCAAGAGCGAGAACCTGTCTCTAAATAAATAGAAACTAAACATAGAAAAATGTGCCGGGTGTTGTGGTGAGCACCTACGCGGGAGGCTGAGGCAGAGGGATCACTTGAGCCCAAGACACTGAGATTGCTGTGAGCTATAATGAAATCACAGCACTCCAGCCGTGACAGCAGAGTAAGACTTTGTCTCAAGAAAAAAACGTTAATTAAAGAAAAAAAAAAAAAAAAAAAAAAAAAACAACGTGGACTTATTAATTAAAAAAAAAAACTCAGACTTATCCACACTAGTTTTCAGAAATTCTGTGTCCTGTTGATACATGCAATTCCAAATGGTAATTTCAAGTTCAATCCAGATCAGTGGGAAAGAGGGATTGCTCCCCAATGCTGCCACGGACCCTTATGGTTACTCAAGGAACCCAGGAACCCAGGAACTAGACCTCCTTTCTGAATGGGCTGGCCCTTGGCCCTGCTGGAAAACTAAGCTAACGAGGGCTTCTCTGATGTACCGGCTTCTCTGCTGCTGCTGATTTCTATTTTTGCCTAAACATTTGGGGCAGGCAGATAGTTAGGCCAGAGCCTGTGTCCTCCTTATTTATTTCCTGCACCAAGCCAGTAGCTCACAGAGCTTCCCAACCACAGGCTCCTCTGTCAAACCTTCTCTCTGATTTTCTAGAAAACAATTTTCCACGATGTTTTCCAATTAAAAACAATAAAAAAATAATGTTTCTCCCTCTCTCTCTTCAGAGAAGCCTAGATCTCGGGAGTGGATGCTTGAAATGGAAAAACTCACAACACTATATGGAAAATACTCCTTCCTCTATTAAAAATCACTCTTGTCTGACACCCACTTCCTCCCTACAGTAAAAACATAGTAAAAATCTTTAGAAAAGAAAGGCAATAGAGAAACAAGAATCTTAGCCCTGGCTACTCTTCAGGAGTCCATTCTAGGAGGGGATTGTTCATCGTGGACGTATGGACATTTGGGGTCAGATAATTCTCAGCGGTGGGGCCATCTGTCCTGGGCATCGCAGGGGGAGGACAGCATCTCAAGAGATACCAGATACCACCCATGACAACTAAAAATGCCTGAAGGACATGGTGGCAACAAAATCTGGCATGAGAAGACAGACACTGTACGTTTCTAGTCATCCAAAGGATACGTAGAGTAGTCACATTTCTAGAGAGAAAGAGAGAAAAACGGAGGGTATGAGAGAAGGTCTGTGCTAGGGACATCTATGGTGTTTGCACAACTACGTGCAGGCTTTATTTGGGGGCAAGGGGGGGTTAATTGAATTTCTTAATTAATTATAATTTTTAAATGTCATTCTACTTCACACCTGATTATTGATGACGCCGTGCAGACATTATCCAGATGGGAGCAAACGCAAACCTTGCCGGGAAGTTTCTCCTGTATACCAATGCTGAAGATGCATTGGTTGTTTGCAGTCCAAGCACGGTGGGCTTTTGCTGGACAAACACAGGAATTCACCAAATTCCATTTTAAGAAAAAGAAGAACGTCAGGCAGGGGGGATGGAACAGAATCTGTAGTCACAGCCACGGGGGACACGGAGGCCAGAGGATCCCTTTGGGCCAGGAGCTGGACTTAGGCTGTCGTGCACCGTGACGGTGCCTGTGAAGGGCCACACTCAGGTGAATGAGGAGCAAAGGCTGTCAGGTGTGTTTGTGGAAGACAAAATAGTATAGACCAGGAGAGCCGGCAAAATTTAACATTATGTGGACGTGACTGTGGACAGCCACGCCCAAACTAAATGTGTTCCCAACTCACCTCCCCTTTCTCTGGGTACCCCAAACCCTCTGGCCACCCCTACAACAGCTGAGAAAACTAACAGGGCCAGAACATGGAGTGTGGCAAGGCCAGAATATGTATCTCAAAGCATCAGCCATGGTGGACATAAGGGAAGGTTTGGGGGTTGGGGGGAGAATTAATTCTAAGGGAAATGCGCTCCAAGAGAAAAGCAGTTCGAAGAAGAAAAGAAATTTCAAAAGAAAGGAGATAAGAAAGTTTGAACCCTTTACTAACCACCTGCTAGAAGATTTTTTTCCCCAACACCGGGAAACTTTGTTTGCTCTAGGCTATGACGAGCCCCAACAGCTCTAAATCCATCTCTCTCCACCAATATTAAATTTGACCTTAAAAACTATTTATTGATTCCATGGCTTTTCCCATGACTGATAACAACAATGAGCTTGAAGTCATTAAATTCACAAAAGGGTGAAATCATCGTGTTCGCATATAAGACACAAAAATGAACACATTTTAACCATTTTTTTTTTTTAAAGCAATTTCATGTAACTCATTGGTAGAGGGAACAAGGCGGATTGATTGGTTTGAAGGAGAAGCTTTCAAAAATCACCAAGTTCTAGACCAGGAATAGTGAAATGAATATGCAAATGGACGTGTAACTGTTTTTCCCACATACGATGAAGGAAAAGAGTTAATCACTTGTAATTAAGCCAAAAAAAATGGGACAGGAAAGAATGTGCAAGTCTCTAAGAATACTTTTGCTTTTTTTGCATTACTATCTGTTACCTAAAATGTACAGGCTTGTCAAAGAACTCTGATAAAGTGAAAGCTAGAATCAGAAGTATGTGTGCACTGCATTCAGAATGCATATTTATTTTTTTAAAAGCACAAACATTAATTTAGCCACTTTGTTTCTGGTGTCCCCAGCTCCCTGGCACCTCATTGATTTGATTTTCGTGATAAATCTAATGCTATTTCCATTCTAAATAACGGGTGATTCTAACTTATTTTAAATAAATGACAAAAAACATATACACACAAATGTACATTACCCCCTTCCAAAAAAAAAAAAAGCCCTTGTTTGAAGCTCTTAAGGGCATGAGAAACGCTGAGATAGTTTTGAAGTTGTTGGTTGGGGTTGTCCTTACAAATTACTTTGAATAACCTCATCGGTGTAGGGCAAATTTATTTTCTTAATACTCTACTTTGTTTTCTGGAGTGACCCAAAGCCAGATGGGAGGATCAGAGGAAGATGAATAATGTTATTCTGTATTTAAAAGCAGAAAGAGCTCAGGTAGCCTCGTGGGTGATTTCCTTCCCTTGCACTTTATAAACTGGTATCCAGAGTTAGATTTCTACCGATGAACCAACCAACGGCCATACAATTGGATCAACTAGAATGATGCAAATCTCATTCCATAGAGATTTTCAGTGGGATTGAGGAGGGGAAAATGTTTGCCTCCTGGGAACAAGTTGGGAGCATCTAGAGGTTTTCCATTTTGAGAACAGGGCAGCGTGGAGGGGTGTCTTTTGGGCACAAGGTGGGTGGTGTTAAACATCCCCAAATGGGCAACACAGTGCTCAGAACAAACATTATCCAGCACAAAACTTCAGTGCTGCCGAGGTTGAGAAATATTCTCCTCTGGGGAGTACCTCGCAGAACAAAATTTCTTTAATTTCATGAGTTAAGGCATCCAGGTGTGGGGGTCAGGGAACCAGCCTTCCTGTCTGGGAGTTTTTCCCTCTTCTTTCCTAGAGAGCTTTTAAAAGTCACGACTAAAATGGTTCGTACAATCTGGTACGTGTAGGGGCAAACTGTAGAATGCTGATGTTCATTATCAACCCCTGAAACCTGTAAAAATGATCACTGGGGACTCTCCCAAAGTGGTTAAAATTAATGGCCTTAAGAAAGTGAGTTCAGCCTGGATTGTCCAGGTCAGAGCAGAGAAATCACAGGAGCCTTAAAAGTGGGGAAAGAACTCAAAGATATGGTTTGAATGTGTGGCAGCCCTTCAAAATTCAGCCCAAGGTGGCTGCGTTACCAGGTAGGACCTTTAGAGCAGTCAGTGAGTCACGATGGCTGCACCCTCTTTGAATGGATTAGTGTTCTTCTGAAGGAGGTTTGGGAAACAGTTCAGGCCTCATTTTTGTTCCTCCATCCCTTCTGACGAGTGAGGCTGTGGCAATAGGGGCCATCTTGGAACCAGAGACCAGTTCTTTCCAGACACTGAAGCTCCCTATACCTTGGTCTTAGACTTTCCAGCTCCAAGATCTGTGAGAAAATAGACATCTCTTCTTTATCAATTACCAGTGTCAGGTACTTTGTTACAGCAACACAACAAGAGAGACAGTGAGATGTGACCTGGGAGGGGACAGTGAGATGTGACCAGGAGGGGACAGTGAGATGTGACCAGGAGGGGACAGTGAGATGTGACCTGGGAGGGGAAAGTGAGATGTGACCTGGGAGGGGAACGTGAGATGTGACCTGGGAGGGGACAGTGAGATGTGACCTTGGAGGGGACAGTGAGATGTGACCTGGGAGGGGAACGTGAGATGTGACCTGGAGGGGACAGTGAGATGTGACCTGGGAGGGGAATGTGAGATGTGACCTGGGAGGGGACAGTGAGATGTGACCTGTAGAGGACAGTGAGATGTGACCTGGGAGAGGACAGTGACATGTGACCTGGAGGGGACAGTGAGATGTGACCTGGGAGGGGAAAGTGAGATGTGACCTGGGAGGGGACTCAACCTGCCATCACTGAAGGGCACTTCATGGAAACACCAGGCAGGGATGCAGGTCGCCTGAGCAGGAGAGACCAGCCCCTGGGGACAGCCAGCCCAGGACATGGTCCTCTCAGACATACAAGTGCAAGGGACTGACTTTGGCCAACAATCTCAATGAGGTTTGCTATGGACAAATTGTGTCTCCTCAAATTCACACAAGGTCAGACAACTAAGTGTGCAAATTCATCCTGGAAAAAGTGCTACCTACCTACTTGCTGAATATCACTAGGGTCGCCTTCCAAGGGCTCCCCGTGGCCATCTGGTGACTGCAGTGATATTTAGCAAGGACGTAGGCGGCACTTTTTCTAGGATGAGTTCAAGAACTTAATTGTCAGACTATGCAACAACAGCTCTGGTGGCCATTCCAGGAAAAGAGTTGCAAAGTTGCTTTGAAGGGTGGACTAGAGGCTGGTGCTGGTGTGCAGCTTCCCAAGGGGAGTATGTCAAAGGGGACGGCAGTGATACTCAACAGTCAGGTGGGACGGCAGTGATACTCAACAGTCAGGTGGGACGGCAGTGATACTCAACAGTCAGGTGGGACGGCAGTGATACTCAACAGTCAGGTGGGCAGCCCTTTTTTCCTGGAATGAGTTCATCAACTTAATTGTCAGGCATTGTATGTTGACGCCTTAACCCCCAAGGAGACTGTATTTGGCAACCCTGCCTTTGAAGAAGCCTTTTAATTAGGTTTAAAGGAGGCCGTAACAGTGGGGCCCTAATGCTGGATAAGGGTGGGGCCCTAATGCCATATGGAGTGTGCCCTTATTCCAAGAGGAAGCAACCTCAGAGCTTCGTTGTGTGATTTCTCTCTTCACTCCCTCTCTCCACCCCACCTTCACCCTCTCTCTTCTACTCACCCCTCTTTACCGTCTGCTCCCTCGGTCCTCTTTCTCTGCCCCCTCTTCCCCCTTTCTGTCCCTCTTTCTCTTTTTCTCTCTCTCTCTCTCCCCTCTATCTCTGCTCCCTTCACCCTCTCTCGCCTTCTCTCCCTCTCCCCTCTTTTCTCTCTCTCCCTCTTCATCCTCTCTCTCCCTCTCTCCCCGCCTCTTCAGATCCTCAAAGATCTGCAGTCAGAACATTCTTGCTATTACACTAGTTCAGCTTCCTTATTAAAATAATAGGGGAACAGCCCCCCTCCCCAACCCTTGTGATAATCCTTTTAGGAAAAAAAAGCCCCTTCACACTAAGTTAAGATTTGTTTTTCTCATTGACACTATTAATATAAAGAAGTTTCCCCAGACTCTATTCCTCCAGAGAGATATTTGATGGCTTCTGTGTGGACTTCTGTATCTCTTAGCACCACCCTTAATTTTATAAGACTGTCGGGGTCCCCAGTCTGAACCCCCCGATTGCATGAAGCTAGACAATGGCCTCCCTTTCATATATATGGCCGGTGAGCTGAGAGTGCGTTTCACCTTAACACACGGTTATGGTTACGTAACTACCTACATGACATCCACAATTCTGCCTCTTGGTCCACAAAATCTGAAATATTTAACTATCAGGACCTTTAAAAGTGTTTGCTCACCTCTGCTAGATATTTTCAGTACATCGCTGTGAGAAATACAGAAGCAAAAGAAAATGAAGACATACAAGGAAAGAACAGGACTGTTTTCTGCAGTGAGAGTGAATGTATTTATAGACTAGAGCAGTTGTTTTCAGAATGCGGGTTCACCTGGGAGCTCATTAGAAACACCCCCACCCAAGGCTATTAGCCTAGCACATTGGGAGTCAGACACAGGAGGGTCACTTGAGCTCAGAAGTTCGAGACCAGCCTGGGCAAGAGTGAGACCCCCCCCCCCCATCTCCACAAAAAAAAAAAATAGAAAAGTAGGTAGGCTTGGTAGCTCCTGCAGACCCAGCTACTCAGAAGGCTAAGGCAGGAAGATCACTTGAGCTCAAGAGTATGAGGTTATGGTGAGCTGGGCTGACCGCTCCAAGAAAAAATAAATAAAATAAAATAAAATAAAAAGAATTGCACATCCTTGGGTACCAGCCCAAATCAGAACCTGGCTGGAGGGGAGGGTATGTGGGTTTCAACCAACTCCCCGGGGAACTATTGGTGTAAACTTCAGTGACTTGTGTATTTTTGAACCATACACATAACCACTCCCTCCAAAATTAGAGGCTTACGGAGGGTTGCCAGTAGAATAAAAAAAACAGGAATGGTTCTCAAGAAGTCACTGTTGTTCACACCATAAAGAATGTATGGGGCAAAATTTGTGCTTCCACAGAAAACCACCCATTGTCTCAATGGCCCCACTGCTGGTTATCCGATTCTGATTTGATGGGGCTCGCTGCCTTGCATCATCTGTGAATTATTTTAGAGCTCTGTAAATTGTAAATAGTCAAGAGAAATCCAAAATAAATCTTGTCTCTAGACACGTAAATTCTGTCCCTTGGAAGCCAAAGTGACATCTCTCCTCCATGAAAACAGGAGTCTGCTTTGCATCCATTTCCACATCTCTATCAATATATCATTTTTTAAATTTCGGGTTAATGTGAGGTACAAAGAATTAGGTTACAACATTTGCAATGTTAGGCAGAGTCCCTCTCGTAGTGTGTCCGGCACCCGGGAGGTGTTGCCCTACACCCTTAAACTGTGCCCATTAAGTGGGAGCACAGCCACCTCCCCCCCAATCCCCCAGTCTGTACATACAACTGTGGTTTAGATTGTTCTTTAAACGTGTCGTAAGACCTTCCTGGCGGTTCCCACGCCAAAGAAAAATAAAATAAAAGAAAGACCTCCAACACTTATTTTAGTGTTTACTATTTTCCCCTTTTCTAGAATAGACTTATTTTTAGAGGCGAGAAAAAAATTTACCAGAGAAGAATTATTGACAAACTTATACCTGCCTTCGCCCCTCTAGAGATAAATTTCAAATTTTGGCTGAGAAAACAATTACAAGATAAAAGTCTGTTTTACGATGTTGGCCCTCTAGTCTCGGTAGCAGTTTGTCCGTTTCCTGACCTTTTCTTTTTTTCTCTTCTTTTCTTTCCTTCCTGTGAAAACTTGAAGATGAAGCTTGAATGTCAAGCCTGTTATAAATCTTTTTTAAAATTGATAACGCTTGTCAGCAGAACGGTTTTGGTGGGTTTCCGATGCTAAGCCCGTCCTCACTGTCTTAAGAATATTCTGAGAAACTAGATGTCTGGTTGCCTCATGTTTTTCTTCTCTTTCCATTTTAAAGAATCCGGTAAGAAATCTGGCAGTGGCTGGCCAAACGCAACAGAGAAGGGGGTGTGTGGATGGAGGAGACCTTGACCACTGATGCAAAGGAGGCATGTAAAAGTTTGCGGGAGCATCTTGGCAGTTGTTGGCCCAACAGCACTGGGGAGCCATGGCCTTGGACTTGGTACCATGCATTGCAAGGAGAGCCAGGATTCAGCGACATCTTCTGCTCTCCTCCTTTTCTTCCTACTCTTTGCAGTCAGTACTTGAGGTCATTCTTGTATTCTTACGGAGCTGATCCGTTATATGCATCATTTGTATGTTTCTCTATTAACAGAAATGGTTTCCACCAGATTAACAACAGAATATGAAATGCCTCTTTCAAATAATGGCATTCGGTCAAATCATCTTTCCTTTCTCAAGACCGCTCACGTGGTATGTTTCATCTGTGTCTTCAAAATACTCTCAGTGGTTCCTTTTTCCAATGGGTGACACAGGCTAACGGCATTCATCTTCTAATGCTTTGTAAGAAGTTACTACAAATGTTTTCCCAGAGTTTCTGTGCATTGGGCATCCAGACGCAGCAGAGGTCGGTATTCTGCTGGGCTGGCTTTACGAGGCTGCAGTTATCTCTTCAAGAGGGGGTGTCTTCTGATCTGGAGCCTGGGTCTTCTTCCAAACTCACTGGGAGTTGGTTAATTCATTTTCCTATGGATGTAGGGCTGTGGTTCCCAATCCCCGGGCCACAGACTGGTGGTCTGGGGTGTGTTAGGAACCAGGTACACAGCAGGAGGTGAGGGTCAGGTGGGTGAGTAAAGCTTCATCTGTATTTACAGCCACTTCCCTATCCCTTGCATCGCTGCCTGAGTTAGGGCTCCTGTCACCCTAATAAATACTGCACCATAATAAATCAATTGCTTAGCAGGGGTCCTCAAACTTTTTAAACAGGGGGCCAGTTCACTGTCCCTCAGACCATTGGAGGGCCGGACTATAGTTTAAAAAAAAAAACTCTGAACAAATTCCTATGCACACTGCATGTATCTTATTTTGAAATAAAAAAACAAAATGGGAACAAATACAATCACACCACCTCATGCGGCCCGTGGCCCACAGTTTGAGGACCCCCGGTACAGTCTCATATCAAAACCATCCCTCGCCCCAGCATCAGTCCATGAAAAAATTGTCTTCCATGAAACCAGTCCCTGGTACCAGAAAGGTTGGGGGCCACGGCTGTGGAATGCATGACATGACCCCCCAAAGAGGCCAGCGACAGACACTCATGTGTTTCAAATCTCTCGCTCCTAAACTTTCTCTTAAAAGGCTTACAGTATTGAAGGCTCTTAATAAAGTCGCAGTCAACTTACTGGGAACCTCATGTGTATAGAACGGCTGGTACACAAATCTTTTTACTTTTGCTAAATAATATAACCCTAAGTCATCATCAAAAGCCCTGCCTTCTGTCAAAAGCAGGGAGCATAGAGCCCATGTTTTATGATTATATGTTAATAACATAGCATAATATCTTATTACATTAAGAATTCTGCCTTCTGCACTTAGTATAAAATCAGTCTCTTACACGTTCTGTGCCACGGTGCAATGTGGCTGAGCAAGTCAGCCCGGTCTCACTTCAGCAATGCCGATTTGATTTTAAAGGTCATCTTTCTTTTCGAAAGACTTAATTAAGCCACAGACACCTCTAACGAGAGATTTTGCTGATTTTTGGGCCAGTGAGGCTCATGCAAGAACTGAGGTCCTTTATCCATTTTTTAAAGTCTTTTCCTGTTTTTTTGTTTTTTTTTTTTAAATCACTGGTGGCAGCTGATCTGATTGAGAATTAAAAGCTTGGTCATGCAGATTCAGGGGCAGCTCAGAGATGGGATACTGTACATCTTTGAAATAAAAGAGCACAATGCGCTGTACAGATTTATTGCTGACACTTATGCACACAGGATGTGGAGTGAAGCTCTTTGGTGCCAGGTGGGACTCACAGCTCAGGAATAGAAACCAGTGTAATAGAGATCGTACAATCTGACATCTGAAATGACCGTAAATATTTCTTCTTGAATACCTTCATTCTAAGAAAAGCTTAAGTCCCCGGCATTAAGAAGCTTCCCACAGGTCACAGAGGGAGTGGATTTAGAGACCAGAACAATACCCCAAGGGTCAGCATCTCAGCCTCCTGTTTCTTCCGTCCACTTCTGTCCGCTGTGACTTACGAATGATGACTCCTCCCACCACACACACACTGCTGAGATCTTGACAGCCTGGAAGTGCTAAGTGAGAATGTGGAAAGTAAAAGTAAACATAATCCAGTATGCCCATAAAAATGTAACGTGTCTGTCCTTAGACGCCTCTGGACAGTAGTCTGGACTTTGATCCTCAAAGGAGACAGGAAATCAACTGAAAACGAACTCAAAGCAGGAAAAAAAATCTATCCTCCTACCTACCTATCTATCCATCCATCCATATATCAACACACACACACAGATCCAGAGAAAGTAATTAACATCCGAGGATTAAGGCAGAAGGAAGGAGGCAGTGTTATGAAGAGTAAGCAGGGTTGAACAGGCTAGGGTCTCTCTCATCTAGGAAATTGGGAAATGAGGGGAATGTTGGAATATCTTGCCCAACACCTGGGACCACAGGGTTCTCTTCTATAAAATCAGTCCCAGGGGGCACCTGTGACTCAAAGGAGTAGGGCACTGGCCCCATATGCCGGAGGTGGCGGGTTCAAACCCAGCCCTCGGCCAAAAGATAAACTGCAAAAAAAAAAAAAAAAAATCAGTCCCGCCCCTCTACCAGCTTCAGGTACAGCTAATTCTGATCCTGGATGCAGCTCAGGTAAACTGTTAACCTAATTCTACCGCAGCTGTGTTGCAACCCGGAATTCACCTTCGGAATTCTAACTTGGTGAGTTTGGCTCCCTTCAGTCTCACACGCCAGGTTAGTAACTAAAGCTCTGCCTCAACTCAAATCCCCATGCCAAAAATCTTTTGTTGCAAACCCGCCAGCTAGTCCCCTAGTTTCTGAGCCACAGCTGTGGCTTTCTTCTAGCTGGTTTGCACCGTGACTGAAGCCCTCCCTTCTCAGGCAATGGTTGGAGAACTTGAAGGCCCGTGAGAATCCCCCGAACAGAGGACTCATTCAAAGCCTGGTTTCCGTGCCCTAACACAGGGTTGCAGATTCAGGACGCTCAGCGTGGCAGAGGAGGGGTGCAGTCAGAATTTGCATTTCTAACAGGACATACTGATGGGGCGGGGGCCTCGGTTTGAGAACCAGAAGGTAGAAAAGTGCAGACTCACGTCTCAGGTCAGGTTTTTACGCCTGTTCTTCTCAGTCTGACTTCTATTTTTTTTTTTTTCCCATACACTATCTACTTCCAGCATCCACACTGCCAAAGTCAACATATATATGCATCTGTATATAAAATCACACACACGACTCTGACAATTAAAAATTAAGTTCACAAACTACTCCTAGAAAAAGCACCGCACACCTTCAGAAACTCGTTGCTGAATATCACTGTGGTCATCTGCTTAAAAGCACCCCCTTGGCTATCTGGTGACTGAGGTGACAGTCAGCAGTGAGGTACAGAGCACTTTTTCTAGGGTGACTTTGTGAACTTAACTGTTGACCTCATGCAACAGCAGCTCTCATGGGCATTGCAGAAAACGAGTTCCAAACTTACTTTGAAGGGTGCACAAGGCACTGACGTTGGTGCACAGCTTCCCAAGGGGAGCACTTGGAAGGTAACTGAAGGGACATTCAGCAGTAAGGTATGGGGCACTTATTCTAGGATGAGTTTGTGAACTTAATTGTCTAACTCTATGTACAGATGCACACATTCATGTATGTGTGTAGATATGCCTATCCCTGAAAGCTGCGAAGCAGGAATTGTTATCCTTCTTTCTCCAACAAGAAAATAGGGATAACCCCTGCAGTCCCAGCTACTCCAGGAGGCTGAGACAAGGGAATCGCTTGAGCCCAAGAGTTGGAGGCTGCTGTGAGCTGTGATGGCACGGCACTCAACCCAGGGTGACTGAGTGAGACAGTCTCAAGAAAGAAAGAAGGGAGGGAGGGAGGGACGGAGGAAGGCAAGAAAGAGAAAAAAAGAAAGAACACTGAACAGAGCCGCTGAGTAACTTGCTTTTTGCAGACAGCCGAGGAAAGGCCAATTAGGATGCCAACTCCGTGCCTCCTGGCTGTGTCTCTTCTTTTACTCAGCACCATAATGCTGCACCAAAGGTTAACTATCCTCCTTCAGAAATCCAGCTTCTGACAAATGTTAGCTTGCTGTTCCTTCCAAATCTTTGGGATGTTCTTAAAAGCTGGCTTATAAATAGTCCCCCAGAAGGCAAGCATGACACGGGCTGAAGGTCAGCAATTTGGAAAGCACAAAGTTCAGCTGTGCCTCCCCTAGGTGAGACACTTGTCATCCTTTTGGCCACGTTTCCTGTGCCTGGTTGTTGCGACCCTGACGATGCTTTGTTTTCTGATGTCAGCCGGCACCTGTCATTGTGAGATGGAGCGGCACGGTTAGAGGACGATCCAATTGCACGGCTTTGCCTGATTGGCAAATGGAGTTACACAGAGGTTAATTAGCTTTCTTAATATCTCGAGTTGGCCAAGGTATTGAAATTAGCAAGGCGGAGTGAGTAATTGGCAGCCTTGCCCAGTGACGGCTCACCAATGGTCCTCCGTGGAAGGGATCGTTGACATTTTCTAGGTTACTCTTAAACTCATTATCAGCATACATTAACACGGGACCTACACACTTATCTCAGACATTGATAAATATATTTATTTACAGGATATCAACAGGTGAACAATCTCGAGTTAATTAGGTCAATGACAGTTTAGAACTTTAAATTCGCAGCTGCGTGCTAAGTCTGTAAGTGCCTTGAAATGAAGACCATGGGGCAGGGGGGAATGCATTCTAGGATTTTGTTAATGAGGTAATGCATACGCTGAGGTGGTAATCCTCACTCAAACTCCCTACTCACTCAAGACAAAAACAAAAAAGGATTTCAGACTTGTCGGTGTGGGGAGAATGATGGAGGGGGGCGCAGTGGTTAAAAACGACCAGAAGGAGAAATTGAGAATGGTCTTTTTAAGCCTAATTTTATCGTTCTAGAAACTGGACCTAGCTGTAAAAGGTCACGCAAACTACTTATCTCATTCAGCAAAATGCAGCCCTTTGCCATTTTCCAATGCCCTGCTGTGGGTATTTTTACCCCTGAATGAACCCAATAAGTTGTCAGAGCAAAATGTCCTATTTAAGCCTGGTGGCTCATCTGTTTCAATTTCCTACATTTGATCTATTTTTGTAGTATCCTCATTGTGTCATGAGCGTCCACAGAGGTATCCAAGCCTAATAAAAATGTTACACCACTGTCTTGCATGAAAAAAAAAAAAAATACCAGAATCTTTTTTGTTTGTTTAAGGTTCATTATAGGTTCCTCTCTCTCTCTCTCTCTCTGTATATGTACATATACATACACATAAATGTATATATAAAAACACTGTATAATATATATTATATCACATTAGCTATGTAATATGTACATTGCATATAATTTATATTATGTGCACACAAAGAGTGAAAAAATGGTATCTGAATTTGTTGCATTTTAATGCAAGATAATTAGGTAACATTTTTATTAAGCTTGGTCAGTTCGGCTCAGTGGGTTCTTGTGACATATACATAATATATAAGATATATATATATTAACAAAGAATATGTTCTTGAGGTGACCCTATATCACACTTAATATTTTTCCCTAAGCATCTAAACATGTGATTTGAAAATCACAGATGTTCAATATGCTTTGTCGAATGGATGAATGATTTCATGGCCCTTCTGACCTGTTGTTATAAATTCAATCCTTTTTTCATTTCCCATGAACAAACTTATCTTCATGTAGAAATAGAGTGACTGATGTATTTGTTCCAACTTACTAAGGACTTTCTGGGTTCTAGTACTGCAAGGCAGGTGTCCAGGAGAAGACCCAGTGAGGGACAGACCAGGAATGATTTGTCACCCTACTTGGAGACCATTGAGTTTCACCTCTTTTGCATTCCTAATTGTAAATTTTTGCTAGTGTGTTGGTCCCCTTTCATTCCTGGACAACTTTTCCCCACTACAGAAAAAGGCCATGAGTTTTCCTAAATAAACAAAAACACCCACTCCCGGTCCAGGTGTCTACCTGACCTGCCCACATCCGTGTTTAGAGGACCATGTAATAGTCAAAAGAGCAACTTGTTTAGAAAGGAGAGGAGAAGACGGACTGCCGCAGACCTCACTGGCAGATAAAACTGATGTTTAAGTGTTCAATAGATGTACAGTTATTTGTTACATAGGATTCTTCCATCTTCCTAAGTTTTCATTTTCCAACTCTGAGACCAAGTTGTTTCACTGTCTAACACCCTCTCTGGCAATCTCTAGACACCCTGAGAAAGATTCAGTCTGAGTGTCTTGCGGCCACTGTTTAACAAATTCCCACAAAGTCAGTGGCCTAGAGCAACATGATTGTATTATTTCACAGTTCTAGGGGTCAGAAAGTTAGACATGGGTCTCACGGGGTTAAAATCTAGAAGCCGACAGAGGGATTCTCTGAGGAGCAATCCTTCTCCTCGTCTTTTCCAGCTTCTAGAGGCCAGTGGCATTTCTCGGTTTATGGCCCCTTTTCTTTCATGCTTCTAAGGCATCAGCGTAGCACCTTCAAATTACAGCAGAACCTCTGTGGGCTGGCCAGACTGTAACAAAGTGGTCAACATACAGAGATGGTCAACGTAAGGAACTTCCACTGTGTGCATGTGGTGCATGTCCCATCTATGAAAATCAGGTCAACTTAAGGAGGTGGGCAGTGTGGCGAGGGTCCACTGTGCCCTGTGCTCCCACACTCACCTCTCCTTGTTGGACCCTCCCTCCTTCTTGTTCTTAAGGACCCTGTGGATTCATCAGCACCAGATAATCCAGCATCACTTCCCTACGGTTCTTCTTGCCATGGAAGGTCACACATTCTAGGATGGGACATGGACATTTTGGGGCACCATTATGTTACTAAACATGGATTCACCCAGGCCCTTCACTTGGGGGAAGACTGCATCTGAGAGGTTTAGTGTTTTGCTTGCCAGAAAAGCTGAGACTCACCTTAGGTCTCAAAGCATCCTCTGATCATACAAGTAAGCACAACAGGACTCGTCCTTGGGCAGAGTTTTGCTTCCACTCCTGTGACAGACCCATCTCCTTCAAGGCTACCCTGTCCAAGCCAACACTGCTTAACTGGCTCGTTAGCTCTTCAGGCTAAGTCACCACAAGACATAAACCCACTGCTTAATTGTCCCAGATGCCTCATCATCTTGCTGGGCTAGCTGTAAAAGAACAATCCACCAGTGGCCAGAATTTTATCTTTTCATCAAAAGAGTGCACACATGAACTGAGCATTTGAACTGTTTTTCTATCTTCATTTAGCTGTTTTCTCAAGGTGAGATGCTGTTTATACTCCCCTGACTCCTCATGAATAACTTCTTCTGATGTTGCTAAAGAGAATAAAAAAGTCTCAAATATCAACACGAGAATGTAAATATTGGCTGGTATTCAACTGTTTTTGATCTACAAACAAAAAAAATTGCAATCTCATGTAGTTCAGACTCGAAATAATTCATTGACTGAGAACTTGCCAAAGGTTATGCTACCTTTCCTTATTAGAATGGGAACTGAGAGAGATGAGTGATGGAAATTTTGGTTTCATTGTCTGAAACAATTTGCATTGCGTTCGGAAAGTAATGGTTCATTGATTCTCTCACTCATTCATTCAATAACAAATGCAATCCGTATAACCTGGTTTCTTGTACCCTTAATGAATCCCCAACAATAAAAAAAAAAAGAATGTATGGGTATTCGTTGTATGTCCAAAAATGCGCCATATTGTGCCACTAAAAAACTCCGTCTTAAAGAAAAACTTTAGTGTGGACTAAGTCTAGCAATTTTTGGAAGAGGTAGTAAATACAGAAAACTGAACACTATCTTCACTTTTGCCACAGGGGTTGTGAAATTTTGATTATAGTCTCAGAATTTTTTTAAGCCCATAGAATATCTGTTTCCATCTTTTGCTTCATTCTTTAATCTTCAGAGAAGTGCAAATCAAAACCACTTTGAGATATGAATGGATTAACAAATTGTAGTATATGTATACCATAGAATACTATGCAGCCATAAAAAAGGATGGAGCCTACAACTTTTTTTTTTTTTTTTTTGTAGAGACCGAGTCTCACTGTACCGCCCTCAGGCAGAGTGCCGTGGCGTCACACGGCTCACAGCAACCTCTCAACTCCTGGGCTCACGCGATTCTCTCGCCCCAGCCTCCCGAGCAGCTGGGACTACAGGCGCCTGCCACAACGCCCGGCTATTTTTTGGTTGCAGTTTGGCCGGGGCTGGGTTTGAACCCGCCACCCTCGGCATATGGGGCTGGCGCCCTACTCACTGAGCCACAGGTGCCGCCCGGAGCCTACAACTTTTATGTTTACCTGGATAGTTTCCAGTAAAGTATCTCAAGAATGGAAAGAAAAGTATCCAATGTACTCGATACTATTATGAAACCAATATATCACCTACACATTCATACAAATGATAAAACACATTATTTAATAGAAAAAAAAATGATAAAACACAACTATAGTCCAGAAAGGAGGAGGGGAGAAGGAGTGAGGAGGGGAGGGGGGACTTGGGAGGAGTGAGTGTATTCGGTGGGACCTCACCTACTGTGCACAATGCCATGGTACATTTCAAAACTGCTAAGAGTATAGTATAAACATCTTACCACAAGGAAGAGGTAAGTAAGATGATGGCTATTTTAATAAGTTTGATATAAGCATTCCACATTGTATATCAAATCAGCACATGGTTCCCAATAATTGTACACAGTATGACTTAACAAAACAAATGCATAATAAAAATAAAAGTCCATAGAAGACATTGCTCAATTTCTTTTTAATTTTAAGTTAAGGAGCCAAAGGTGAGCAGAGCCATGAGGAAGGTGGGTTGCACATAAAGAAGAATTTCCTAACAATGAAGAATGGTCTCCTTAGAAAACACATTAGATGTTTCATTTTCCAAGCAAGAGGTAATGGCTACTTATATCCTTGTAGAGCGTATACAGGTGACAGTGGCATCTCAAGGTGTCTTTTTTGAGTACCGTGATTCTCCTCCAGAGCATTGTGTTTTTATTTCCCCATCCCCGTGGGGAAAAATAAAGATACAGAATAAAGCATTTTTACAACTTTGATTAACTTTACGCCGAAGGACAAAATCATGTATTTGGAAGGTGAACTTGGGATTTCTAAGATGATAGGTATATTTAGTAGCACCATAAAGAATAATGACCCTGCTATGGAAAATGGTTAAGCAAGGGCCATCACACCTCCAACTCTTTATTTTCTGGGAGAAAAAATTGTCTAATAATGATTATTATATTTTATAATGAGATTTAGTGGCTGCTTAACTGTGTTTTGATTTTCCAGGATTAGTGCTCAGTGCCATAATTGTAATTTCCGAGGATTGCAGGCTGCACCGCAAGCTGACCGTCCCTCCATACCTTTTCTGCACGAGCCTCTGCTTTGCTTTCTTTTCTGGCCAATTTGAAGGTAATGAAGCAGTCTATATTTAGGCATTTTGCAGAGGTTTTTATTTTTGGCTAAATGTTAAGTATACATTTTCCTGTAGTAAATGGTGCTAACAGTGAAGGAATAAAATGAAATTTCAGGAGGAAGTTTCTAAAACCTGACTTGCCTTTAGCAGTAACATGTCATCCCCATTACTCAATGGAGGGTGAGGATTAGAGGTGATGATAAGAGGAAATGGAAGATGGACCACATGCTCTTGTCTGTTTTAGCACCATCAAATATTTGAGTAGAGTACAGTAAATAATTTAGGAGATTTCCCCATGTAGACTTTAACCATTAAGCAATCCCATACACTTACATACCAAATGTGTGGCCTTCACATAGCAGGCATGTGAAATACAGGCTTATACTGGTCAAACCTCTGGTCCAACTTTGTGTCCGTGCTCTAGTTCTCTCCTTTTCATTCTCACCTAATTTTTGCGTTTAGTTTGTTCGTCATTTTATCTAATTTTATGCGTTTCTATGTATAACTTTTGTGTTTTTATGAGCTGCCTTAAATCCTTTGTGGAAAAAGATAGAGAATGAATGAATGGTGGGACGGGTGGGCGGAGGGGTAAGTGGATAGATGGATGGGTGGATGGATGGATGGATGCATGCATGCATAGATGGATGGATGGGTGGATGAGTGGATGGATGGATGGATGGATGGATGGATGGATGGATGGATGGATGAGTGGGTGGATGGATGGATGGATGGATGGATCAGTGGGTGGATGGGTGGATGGTTGGATAGGTGGATAAATAGATGCATAAATGGATGAGTGAATGGATGGATGGGTGGATTGATGGATAGATGGATGGATGAATGGATGGATAAATGGATGGATGGATCGAAGAACGAATGGATGGGTAGTTGGCTGTATAGATGGATAAATGGATTGATAGATGGGTGGATGTGTGGATGGATGGATGGATAAATAGATGCATGAATGGATGAGTGAATGGATGGATGGGTGGATTGATGGATAGATGGATGGATGAATGGATGGATAAATGGATGGATGGATCGAAGAACGAATGGATGGGTAGTTGGCTGTATAGATGGATAAATGGATTGATAGATGGGTGGATGTGTGGATGGATGGATGGATGGATGGATGGATGGATGGATGGATGGATAGGTAATATGTGTGTAGAGGAATGGATATAGATAGATGCATAAAAGGATGGGATAGATTAATTAAGGAAGAGATGGATATATGAATGAATAAACAGATGGACTGATGGAAGAAACCATGTAGATGAATGTGTGAATGACTGAAGAATGGATAAATGGACAGTACAGTGGAGAAGTACCCAGTTATGTCAGCCAGTCTTTTGAGTAGCCACTGCCCCCATGATCCTTTTCTTCGAGTCCTCTTCCTTGACTTGATCACCATCAACATTGTCTTAGTCAGGTTTTTCCTCCCTCATCTCCCAAACAATTTGCCATCCTCCAAGTGCCCTTTCTCTGAGAAAGTCTTCTTGAGCCTTCCTCTCTCATTTTTAGAATTTAGACACCTCTTCCTTTCTTTATCCAGATCATATTGAATATAACTCCATTATGGCCTATCTCACTGTCTTTGTGATCCTTCAGTCTCTTTTAACAAGTTGCAGGCCTCTTCAAAGCTCTTCTCTTCATCTAACCTTGGAATTCCCGAGGCTAGACATGGTTTTCTGCACACTGCAGCAATATAAATTAGCATTTATTATGATTCTGTAATCTGTCAAGTCTGTTAATGTGTGCTTCAGATGGCCTGTGTCCATTAAGCTTTATAATAATCAAATGTGGTCGATAGCAGTGAGATTCTCACTGCTAAAAACACTGAGGGAGGGTTAGAGACCTGCCTATGTCACACAAGGGTGTGACAAATAGGAACACAGGACGCCTGAGTTCAGAGCGCCACTCCTCAATTCCGATGGTGTCATCCCAGATGGGAGGACAGTTTGTTCTGGAGAGGTGAAAACATCACACCCATTTTTAGGTGGAAGGCTCAGAGATATAGGACATATAGAGAGTATCAGTGTCATCTGTCGAAGTATCATGGGGGTGCAGGGTTGGAAAAACGTGTTTAAAAAGGTTGCTCACTGGCAGCGATGAGTGGAGGTTAAGAAGCGCTGGATAAGGCCATTTATTCCTGCGCCTCCAGGGTACTGCCTGTCATGGTGAGATGACGGGATGAGGAAATAGGTGCATAAAACACGGGCTTCAGGTATTTCTACCTGTGCTTAAAGAGTCTGCCAAGCATTTAAGTCAGGCAGTGTGAACTTCCCTAGTGCCTTCATTTGAGCCAGTAGAATACACCAACCGTGGTGAGATATCACTTCCACCATGATTCCCATGCGATGATGGTGTCTTCCAGCCTGCAGCAGACTCTTTCTCTTGCTGGGTTTGGGTGAAATGAGCTACTCTTGTTGGGAGGAGTCTACAACACATGAAACTGAGGCTGACTCTGGCCAATAACCAGTAAGGAAATGAGCCTTTATCTCCAGTAATCTCCAAGGAGCTGAATCCTTCCAAAGTTCGCATGAGCTTGGAAGATCTTGCTCTGGTCAAAACTTGAGCTGAAATCCATGGCTGGCAGCCACGTTGATGACAGCCTTGTGGGATCCAGAAGCACAAGACTCATGGAAGCTGCCCCTGCAGAAACTGTCAAATGATACGTAGGCATTGCTTTACGCTGCTAATTTTGCAGTACTGTGTTACACACCAATTGACAATGAATGCGAGGAGTTTAAAGTCCTTGGCTTAGACCCATAAGAAAGGTCTTTGCCAGCCCCATAAACGAAGTGGATGGAGCAAATTCCTTTCACTCCTCCCCATGGCCACAGAAACCACGGTAATAAACACTAGAAGCAGTGGGTTTCATTCCACCATCATGGAACTTAACATCTAAAGCAAAGCAATTCCACATTAATTGTAATTCATATCAAAGGATGATTTAAATGACCATTAGGAAGAGCTGGTTTATTCTTGAACCTGTAGGGACAAAATCTCAAGTGTCTGCAAATCATAATGACTGCCTATTGTAGATCTGTAAAGCATTGCTATCTCATTCATTCAGAAAAAGAGTCTGTACGTTAGACCAGCTATTACTGTACCCAATTTAGAGACGGGGAAGTTGAGGTTCAGAGGGGCAGGCTAAGCAATTTACCCAAATGTCTTTCCATCCTCATGTTTGCTCTGACCTGCTCTGCTAACCTGCACATCTGAAGACAGAGTCTGAACAGGAGAGATTGAAATTTTGTGCCACACTTCAGATTTAGACTGAAAACTTGGGCCACGCTTTGGTTGCAAAATCTTACTCAGTGTTTGGTGAACTCATGTGAGAATTAACTCTAAGAAGTTCTAATAACATAGACATGAAATTTGCCCATGTGACTTCCCGCCTTCATTACACCAAAAAGTACTTGAAGCAGAAAAGGATATGGCATCACCTCAGATTATCTTTATTCTGTAACCCCCAAATAATTGCTTTGGAATGACACGGCAGCCCTCATCTCCATGACAACAGCGAGCTGTGACAGAGAGTTGTGGCTTGTTTTGAATTTGCTCTTCAAATCACAGTGCTCAACTTTTCAGAAATGTTGCAGCAATGGAATTGTCAAAAGTGGAAGATGACTCCTGGCCAGAAGAAGATCAGAAAAGTCTCTGGCACTACTTGTCAGGGAAAAGTGAAGCAGGACGGGAATAAAGGCCGTGGGGGCTGGAGGCGTTATTTGTAATACTTTGGCTGACTTTGGTTTATACAAGAGTTTTGAAGTATTCTCCTGATTGCACCTCAAAAAAAAAAATCCCCCCAGACCATTGCATATTGGGCATCCTGTGTCAAAAAAAGTCGCCTAAGATTGGGCCAGCCAAATAGGCTTTCTACATATTTTATCTCCCAGTTCCTATACAGTTTAATTTCCTTGTAATTCTTAAGAGTCTGCAAAGTTTCATGACCACAAAAATAAGGAGAGGGGCTTGCCTCTTTGTAGCCATAAATGACCCAGAGCCACAATATGGTTGAATGAGACAGCTACAGTTTTCATTTGGATCTCTTCGGACAGGGAGTGGACTGCACACACCACACAGCCTAACACCCAGCCCACAAACGTAAACTCCCAGAAAAACCCACTGGGCGACAGAAAGGGGAAGTGGAGCTCAAGAAGCTTATTTGAGCCTAATTGCTTGATATACTTGAGGGCTGGCCAGCTGCAGAAGTCAGCGGAGCAGCTTTGAGAACATTTGCTGAACTTTAGTCAGTTCTTAGGGGAAACCCCCACGATGCCCTGGGAATTTTGCCTATGTAAAGATCATAACATATGGTCCATTTGCTGAGACATATGTTTGAGTAATGAGCCCTGAAGCAAAAACTTTCACAAATTCCTGCCTTGCTCCTCTTTAAATCCGCAACACACTGAAATTCAGGGGACAGTTCCTCTCTTACCCCCTAGCTTGTCAAGGGAGGGGACACATCTACACCAGTCTCTTCTCCATCTCTGAGGATCCAGCCCCAGAGAATAGAGGAAGGACGGCCACTTAACAACTTCACTTTCTCACTGAGGAGAGCATTTTTCTTTTTGTTAATTTGTAAAGTGCACAGACTACTCCCTCATTGCCTTTGGCCCTAGAAGATGGACCATCTGTTGTAAGAGAACCCATGGGCGCGCAGGTGGATAGCAGAGTCTAAGAGACTTAGGCAGGGCGGTGAGCGTTCATGGGCTTTGGCAGGAAAGGAGCACAGTCTCGTGGGCAATTTGAACATCTGCCCCAAATTGGCATTTTGCCACTTCTCTCCAAGTAGAAAGTATTAAACGAGCCGTTTTCCCCCTGGGGATGGAAGCACTCCTCCAGCTCTGTACGCGTGATTCGTGAAGATGCTTCCCTTTGTTCCAACTCCACCAACAGTGGATGACTCCTTAGCGTCACCAAGATAGAAAAGAGAAGACAGAGGTGTCTTAAGCTTGTCGATTTTCAGTAGGGGTGATCAACCAAAGGAGGTGACAGCAGGTCTGGAAGCCACCATGCACACACCACACTTTGGGCGACTCGGTCACATCTTTTGTGCAGAAGGAGTTCACCTTGCCTGCTCCTAACTAAAGGATGCGGGCCCCCAACTGGGCCACGGACAGAACTAAAACATCTGCTTCTCTTTTGAAAGTGTTTGTGCAGAATGTTCCACAGGGGTCAGGAGCCAGAGAGATTTGTAGCCCACAGGACAGATGTGACCCCTCCTCGTGTGGAACAGAAAGAAAAAGCATGGGGCTTACTGAGGGAAAACTGTAGGATCTCAGGTGAACACACCGAGAGGGAATCTCACCAAGACTGCAGAAACAGGAGTGTCATTCGTGGGAAATGGGTATTCTTAGCTCTCACACCACCTGTACAGACATGGTCTCTGCTATGATCTGAATTTCTGGGTCTTCCTTGAATTCCCAAGCTGAAACCCTCAGTCTTAAGGTGGTGGGGTGAGGACGTGGGGCCCTTGGGAGCTGACGAGGGCACAAGGATGGAGCCTTATGGATGGGATCAGTGCCTTGATAGAAGGGTCCCAAGAGAGCCCCCTGGCCCCTTCCACCATGTGAGGACCCAGGGAGAAGGCGCCATGTGAGTCCTCACCAGACACAGTATCTGCTGTGCCAGGACCTTGATCTTCAGCCTCTAGAGCTGTGAGCAAGAAATACCTGTTGCTTAGAAGCCTCCTGGTACATGAGAGTTTGTTGCAGTAGCTTACACTAATGGGACCTGCCTTATTCTCACCTGCTATGTTGTAGACTGATCCGTTAAACCTGCCTCACACAGACGAATTGATCCACCAGCCACCACCACCAGGAAGACAGTTGCAAAGTTCCGTTTTGCTTCTCTTTGCCCTGTTTTACTGGGGGTGGGGTGGGGAGAAGGGAAGAGAAGGGAACACACTTTTAATGAGGTGGGGTGGGCACCCCCAGAATGACAGTGTGACAGTCTAAGGAAGGTGGGAAGCACCAAGGTGACAATCTGTGCCTTCCTCCCCTGCCAGGGTGGGGACTGGGCTGCTGCATTTTCCCAAACACGCCTTCTGGACAAATCTCCAGCCGGGAACTCACACAGTCCATCCCTCTCTCTTCAAGCTCCCCCTGGAATCGGAGCTTCTACTTACTAGCAGAGTACACAGAATCTTATTAAGAAAGACATCTGGCTAACATCAACAGCTCATCTGCACAGAAATGCCACAGCAACCCATCCACCAGCCACGTGAATGTGTGCAGAGAGCAAGCGGGCCTCCTACAGGGAAGAAATTAAAAATGTACACGTATACATCATGGGAGACAAGGGCAAGGGGGTGACAATCATTCAGACTCTACCTGGAAACGTTTACAGGAGGACACTGGCCTGGAAAGCTGGTCGGGCTCTGTGAGGCCACCTATGCACACATGAAAACAAAGTAGACAGAACAGACACTGGGCGAGGCCGTATGGCCCTGCTGTGGCCCCAGACACATTTTCAACTGTGCCTTTCTGATAGTCATGAGTCAGGAAGCCCCAGTTTTAGGAGAGGGGCTCCTATCCCAGATTACACAATTGCAGCCCCCTAAACTCTATGCCAGGGGTCCTCAAACTGCAGCCCGCAGGCCACGTGAGGCGGTGTGATTGTATTTGTTCCTGTTTTGTTTTTTTTACTTCAAAATAAAATATGTGCAGTATGCATAGGAATTTGTTCATAGTTAAACTATAGTCCAGCCCTCCAATGGTTTGAGGGACAGTGAATTGGCCCCCCGTTTAAAAAGTTTGAGGATGCCTGCTCTATGCTATAGTATTATTATTTTTTTTTATTCCTAAATGCTCTCTTTTGGCACCCTTCACTTACACACTTTATCCCTGCCTTCCCCATCCCAGCCACAGCTGGCGAATCCTTTCACAAATCCCTTGGTAAAACGCACATACTACGCTCAGCCTCCAAGCGCTGTTTGCACTGTGGCTCCTGTCTGCTCACTTTGGCACCGTCTTCAATTGCCGTGCTACAGAGGAAAGTGTTTACTGCTCAGAATGCATGTGCCACCTGCTTATGCTGGGTACACGGCTCACACAGACACTCGAGGAGACACAGGACAATCATCCCTGCAGGCTACCTGCTCCAAGCGAAAGGGGTGCGGTGCGCATTGCTTAAAGCCGAAGAACTCCGGCAGATGACAAAGACCCGACAGCCCCCACTCACCAGGTGCTCGGATGGTGGCTGGAAAAATTTTTTTCTCTTCTCTCTCTCCCTTCAGTGTGCGTTTACAATGACTTGTCTCTGAGTTCTCAGGGTCACACACAGGCTGGCCCAGACAGCTGAGGAGGCAAAGCTGTCTCTCAAGATGATCGGAGATTCCCCGGGAGCTGTAACTCTGTAACTGAGAGGAAGAAAGCCCAGCCTGGGGGCTCCCGTCCAAACTCTCTTTTTGCACGGTTTATCAGCAAGGGAAAAAGGGAGGTGGGAAAGATGTTCCTGACACATCACTGCTTTGATTTTTTTTTTTTCCCCCTCTAAAAGGAAGGTGGTGGGGATTTTTGTGTAAACAATAGAAAGACAAAAGGCTGATCTAAAGCTACAGGAAGTGCTCAGGTGTTTTTTGGTAGGGGAAGGGAGGACTGGAATTTAAGCTCAGTAAGAGGTTACCCAACATAGATAGCAACCTCAAAATATTAATTAGAACAAATGCAATCAAGGCATACTGCAACAGTTCAACAAATACTGGTGATTTTTACCTACCGGCTGGTAAGTAAACTGCTTGCAGTGGTAGGCTGTGCTATGCACAATTTTAATTATTTGCATGCCCCAGTCCAGCCTTGGCGGTCAGTCCAGCCTTGGCGGTGAGAAGGAGGAAATGAAATGTTGGCCTTGACATCTCATAGTCCAGGGGGAAGGAGGACATCTTCTGCAGAAGTCCTGGGAACTGGAGACTTCGGATAATGATTAGCAAGGCAAGGCATGAGTGATCCAAGCCGGAGCTGGAAGAAGCAAGAGAGATCCTATCACATGGAAGATAGAAATCCTATCACCCTCAAGGAAGGTATGCAAGGCTCAACAAGCCACCAGCAGACAGGAGAGAAGCCTCTGTCTCTTCCTAAGAACTTGAGAAACGTAAGCCCTTCCAACCATGCACATGACATTTTGGCTAATGTGTATCCATTGATTTTCACGCCTGGAAGTATTGTAACTTCCCGTTTTACAGAGAAAGATATAGAGCTTCCAAGAATCTGGAACTCTCTCAAAAGATATACAGTTGGATGTTTACATGGAGGGAGCTGGAAAATATTCTTCTTAGAATAAAGAAAAAATCCAACGTACACAGTAATTATTATGAAACCAATTTATAATCACTCACACTTTCATACGAAAGATAAATTGCAACTCTAGCCCAGGATGAAGGAGGGAAGAGGTAGGGGACAGGGGGGAGATTGGCTGGAAGGAGGGTAAATGGTGGGACCATTTCTATGGGGCTGATTCCTATGGTTCAAATTACAAGGGTATGTGTCTATTGTAGTAAGTATAGAGTGTAAATGTCTTAACACAATAATTAAGTAAATGAGGTGAAGGCTATATTACTAGTTAGATGTAAGCACTCCAAACTGTATATAAAATCAGCACATTGTACCCCATAAGGACATTAATGTATACATGATGTAGGTGTTTATGACTTAATTAAAAAAAATACATAGCCTACACCAAGAGACAGATGTCATTTCATACAGATGATTGAGTCCTGCTGGTTTAGAATGTTGACCCAATTTCTAGTTTTCTTCTCACCAAGTGATTCTCAGCACTTGGGTTTAACAATACCTAACTGCTGAAACATTAACTAAAGCTTTTTGAAAATCGTGTCATATAGCAGTGATTGCACTATCCTTGTCTCCTGTGGCAATGCGGCCTTTGAACATGGTTGGAAAGGGTGGTTTAAGAAAAATGTCTGCCTCATGAACACTTTCTGGCTAGTTGTAGCCAAATGGCCCTCTCAGAGGTGGTGTCTCAATATCCTTTACGAAATTATTTGTAACACATTTTCCTCAACAATGGTCAAAGTTATAAGTACTGACTATTGGTATTCTTTTTCTTATTTATTTATTTTTTTTACAGTTTTTGGCCGGGGCTGGGTTTGAACTTGCCACGTCTGGCATATGGGGCTGGCGCCCTACTCCATTGAGCCTCAGGCGCCGCCTGACTGTTGGTTTTCTCACTGAAAAGTGGCATGACACTCGTCACTTTCAAGGTCTGAATACATCAAGAGAAATACAGGGAGAGAATTCAAGGGGAAATCGTTGATTTCTTAGATTTTAGTCTTTTTTAGAAAAATGACGTCATTTTTTAAGACCATTTTTCTAGTGTTTTATCCCACAGGGTCTCTAACCCATTGTGAAAATTGAGGTTAAGTATAAGATGTAAGAGAGAAGTAAAGAGAATGGAAAACAGGGGCTTCTGCTGTGTTCATTTCAATAACAAATAATCTGATGGGCCAAAAGGGACAGGCTATAATGTGTCCTCCCGCAGAACCAACTTGTGTCGTTTAGTGATATATGTCAACATCAGTGATTCATTGAGTCTCCAGAGGGAGATAATTGCATTAGTCGCTGTGAATAGACGCTAAATGCTGGCCCTTTCTTGGATATTTTCTTCCTTTAGTGCTTATACTCACAAAAGAGTTAGTGAGTGTCAAAGATGCTATTCAATTTTGGATGCAAAGAAATGTGCCACATTATAAGCAAGGAAACATCTCGGTTACAGAAGCCTTCCCAGGGAAACCCGATGGCATTTCTGTCCTCTTAAGCATCACTTCCCGCCTTAGGTTCAAATCGCAGGGCACAGAAAGTTTCACAAATCTTCATAAAGATAGGAATGAGTGTCAAAATCAGGCCAGGAGTAGCACAGTATCTGGAAAACCACACATGGTGTCCATATAGTACTAGCTACAGCTACAAGAGAAAACACCATTTGGGCCCCAAATGGAAAGAGATGGAAAAAATGATGTGTATCGAAATCTCATGAACGTTTTGGTTCACCTGAGGCTTGAAATGTAAGAGGAAATGTATTGCATGTAACATGAATTCTTAGATCCATAATGTGGGTGCTCACAGGGAATTGGCTAGATGGAGTAGCACTAGAAAGTTAATAATGTTTTTGTTGGTGTATGACTCTGATGAAATCTGTGCTTGTCATGCCTGTACCGATTAGCAAATGACCCAGGGGTCTCTCGCCCTAGTGAAAATACTAACGATAAGCTGCATCTCAGAAGCACACCCGCCATACTCCCTTCCCATAATTATCACAACTCCATGGCAAGGTAACTGCTGTCTGAAATTGTAATATCACAGATTGGTTTACCTGCTTTCAAACTCCACATAAAAGGAATAACACGGTCCTTGTTATCTTCTGAAGCCTCTTTCATGTATCATAATGCTTATGAGACCCATTCACATTGTAGTGTGAAGTGGTACGAGGTCATTCAATGTTTATTTCTACATCTGAGAAGAAAGTTCAATTTATTTATTCATTCCACTCTTGGCAAACATTTAGGTTGCTGTTGGTTCTTGGCTTTTATTAACAGTGATGCTGTGAGATTCCCTGTCATTTGTTTTCAGGGGATATAGACCAATGTTAATTGTGTATATTTATGGGATACAAAGTGATGCTATGATGTATGTGTACCGAGTGGAATGACTGTGTTGAGCTGGTTAACATCATATCCGTCACCAAGTACTTATATGCAGGCAGAGTGGGGACTGAGACCCCATTCTTGGTAAGGAAACCCACCCCCAGAAAAAGGGAAGAACAGAGAAATAAACTGAGCAAGGCAGAAAAAACAGTATAGCTAGTTAACTTTTAAATCAGCAGCTAAATTACTTATTTGAGCAGTTCCTGCTTTTGGTAGAAGCCTGGCCTGTAAGGGACACAGCTTGCAAACACCCCTGATGTGTCTTTAAACACTCTAAAGAAGAGAATGGCCATGGAAGGAAGCTAGTGCAAGGCTTTGGGGGGCATCAACCAGGCCATCCCCTGCCCAGTCAACAGTCAAAGCAAATACCCATGGTGGGCATTTGTATTCTGGCCAGGACAGAAACCAAGGCAACAGCTCTCCCTGGGCAGGAGAGCTTGTACCTTTATTACAGAGGAAGATGCTTCTGGGTGGAGATCAGAGGAAAATTGTGCTGTTCCAACACACCAACAAACATAAGCCTCTTCAGAGGATCCTGATGCCGCAGTGTTTGCTCCACAGCAAACTAAAGGGGATTAACCTCCCCAAGGGAACCTGTGTGGGTGACCACAGACAGGAGGCTGCCCCCACACAAGGCTCAGGTTTTGGACTTCTCAAGGGCTGTTCAGACCCTTCAAGTTTACGATTATAGATAGAGTAAGAAGTAACGTGCTTACTCAGAGAAACTGCTGACATTCTTGTTCTCTTCCTCAGCTGACCCTCTGGGCTAAATGAGATAATAGCCTTCGATAAAAGCTAAGTGGAACAAAACTCAGGGCCATTTGCTGGAACCCCACAAGCTAGCCATGGTCCCCTGTGTTCCCACCTTTGAAAACTCTATTGGGGGGGGGGAGGAGACAAGATGGCTGACTGAAGCCAGCTTTCCACAGAGGCTCCCATCCAGAAGGAGAGTTAAAGGACAAAAATTCAGCAAGTAACCTGGTGGATTTGAGCTGCACTAAGAGAGAAGGTTGTAGAATGCACATCAACCCCGCTGAGGTGAGCTGTGACCACAAGGATACAAACAAAAGGTACAAAATCCATCACCAAGTGGACAGGAGTCCCCTCCCCCATGAGAACGGCTCAGAGTGCCCCACAAACAACCAGTCAGAGTTCAAAGGTCCTCCCACTACACTCCATGGGAGAGACCCCCCCAAACTGGACCTACCTCCCCTACTAGGGTGCCACGGTGTCCTCCTGCCAGGCATAAAACTGTATAAACTGTATATAGTCTCTACCTGGAATTCTGAGCTCCCAGCGCTCCCCTTTGCTCACACTGGGGTCTGGAGGCCAGTCCCGGTTGGTCGGCAGAGACAGGACTGCACCAGAGTGGCAGTTCCCTGAGGCACAGTGCGACAGCCGTCTTTTGGTGACAATACGGCCAGGCATAAAACTGTGTAAAGCTCTGTGTGTTCTCTGCCTGCAACCCCAGGCTCCCAGTGCTCCCCGCACTTCCCTCTGCTGTCGCTCCAAGGTCTGGAGGCCTGTCCCCCAGGGGTCCGGACTCTTGGGCGATTGCTCGAGGGGTGTAGACAGTGTTGGGCTGCAGCCTGTCGGTGCAGACTCTGGGGTACGGGAGCAGAGAGAGGACGGTTGGCCGGAGGGGAGCTACACTGGAGCGGCCGTTGCTTGAGCCATAAAGCAGCAGCCCTCTTTTGCTATCAATACGGCTCACTACAGAATATTCTAAAGCCACACCCCCTGTCTCCCTGGGCAACCAGAGACTCTGAGTTTGCCTGAGGCAACTCCAACTTGCAAACCAGGGAAACTCCCAGGGTGGAGCTGACCCAGAGGTCCGCTTTACTAAACCTAAGACGCACCTGGCCCTCAGGGGATCATCAGCCTATAGACAATATAGGAGCAAAGACAAGCTGATTTGGAACTCAATTCAGCTTCTCTTCTGCAGGGGAACCACAGAGCTGTTCTGTTCTGTCAGTAACATTAATCAGGGGCGAGACTGGACCTGAGTGAAAACCCCTCAACCTTCATCAAGAGCCCGAGGTTGTCAGGCCTCACCTCCTCCTGCTGGAGAGAGGCAGAGCGCAGCGGCCTGGCAGACTTCCTTGCGATTCAGGCAGGTACAAACTCTTGGAGTACCGATTCACTACAGGCAACTGGGTCAGCCAACTGCAGGGCTATCAGTGACTGGGTGTGAAGTGGTGCAAGGTGGGGAAAGAGGCAGCAACCTTCCCAGACTGATTTATAGGCTGGGTGGCTTCTCCTGACTCCACACAGCACTGGAGCAAGCCACACCAGAGTAGTCACCAGACCCCTGTGATCCAGTTCCCAGAGACCTCTTAAACTCTCTCACCCGAGGCAGGTGCAGACTAAGACAATTGATTTGGACCTTTCTGAACTGAACCAATTGCCTGAGGACAAATCAAGTGGTGCCCTGGGTGCACGGTGGTAGGAAGGTTTGATTTTTCTTCTCCAATTGTTTGCCGGTGGGGGCGGGGTGACTTAATTGCTGATATTTCTCCACAGCTGAGACTTCAATCCAAAGTATCTGTTTCACTAGGTTGGAACAGAAACCAGCTGAAAACAAGACAGAACCACTTAGCCCCACCACACCAGACAGGGCCCCAGTTTCTCAGGCCACAACACTGTAAGGGCCCTCGACAAAGCCCCAGGGGAAAAAATCAGAGGGAGTAAAACAACCATGGGGCAGAATCAGCGGAAAAACTCTGGTAACATGAATAACCAGAATAGATCAACCCCCCCAAGGAAAGATATGGCAGATGCAATTGAAGATCCCATTCATAAACAACTGGCTGAGATGTCAGAAATCGAATTCAGAATTTGGATTGCAGACAAGATTAATAAAGTGGAATTAAGAATTTGAGGAGAAATTCAAAAGCTGTCTCAAGAATTTAACGAATTTAAAGACAAAACCACCAAAGACTTAGACACACTGAAGCAAGAATTTGCAGCCCTCAAAGATATGAAAAATACAGTAGAATCCCTCAGCAACAGAATGGAGCAAGCAGAAGAAAGGATTTCTGACATCGAAGATAAAGCCTTTGAACACTCCCAAACTCTCAAAGAGGAAGAGAAATGGAGAGCAAAAACAGATCATTCTCTCAGAGAGCTCTGGGATAATTCGAAGAAGGTGAATATCTGAATCATAGGGGTTCCAGAAACAGATGAAGTGGCCTCGCTGGGCACAGAGGTCCTTCTGCATGAAATTATGAAAGAGAATTTTCCAGACATGCCTAGAGATTCTGAAATTCAGATAGCGGACAGCTTCAGAACCCCAGCACGACTCAACCCCAATAAGACATCCCCCAGGCATATCATAATTAACTTCACTAAAGTTAATATGAAGGAGAAAATCCTCAAAGCTACCAGGAGAAAGAAAACCATTACCTTCAAAGGGAAGAATATTAGAATGACTGCAGATCTCTCTGCTGAAACTTTTCAAGCCAGAAGAGGGTGGTCACCAACTTTTAATCTCCTAAAGCAAAATAACTTTCAACCCCAGATCTTGTATCCAGCTAAACTGAGTTTCATTTATGATGGAGAAATTAAATACTTTAATGACATTCATATGTTGAAGAAATTTGCCATAACAAAACCAGCTCTTCAGGATATTCTCAAACCTATCCTCCATAATGACCAACCCAATCCTATACCACAAAAGTAAACTCACTCAGAAACTTCGGATCAAACTCCAATTTCCACACTGGCAAAAGGATTATAAATGCCCACTGGACTTTTGAAAAACTCAATACCCAAAACTTCACCAGACTTATCAATATTCTCCATTAATGTGAATGGCTTAAACTGTCCTCTAAAGAGGCATAGGTTAGCTGATTGGTACAAACACTCAGGTCAGATATCTGTTGCATACAAGAGTCACATCTTAATTAAAAGACAAATACAGACTCAGGGTGAAAGGATGGTTGTCCATATTTCAGGCAAATGGTAATTAGAAAAAAGCAGGTGTTGCAATTTTATTTGCATATACAATAAGCTTTAAACCAACAAAAGTAAGGAGGGACAAGAATGGTCACTTCATATTTATTAAGGGTAATACTCAATATGATGAGATCTCAATTATTAATATCTATGCACCCAACCAGAATGCACCTCAATTTATAAGAGAAACTCTAACAGACATGAGCAACTTGATTTCCTCCAGCTCCATAATTGTCGGAGATTTCAACACTCCTTTGGCAGTGTTGGATCGATCCTCCAACAAGAAGCTGAGCAAAGAAATCTTAGATTTAAACCTAACCATCCAACATTTGGATTTAGCAGACATCTACAGAACATTTCATCCCAACAAAAGTGAATTCACATACTTCTCATCAGCCCATGGAACTTACTCCAAAATCGATCACATCTTAGGTCACGAGTCTAACCTTAGTAAATTTAAAGGAATAGAAATTATTCCATGCATCTTCTCGGACCACCATGAAATAAAACTTGAGCTGACTAACAACAGGAATCTGCATACCCATACAAAAACATGGAAGTTAAATAACCTTATGCTGAATGATAGTTGGGTCAGAGATGAGATTAAGAAAGAAATCGCCAATTTTTTGGAACAAAACGACAATGAAGACACAAACTATCAGAACCTCTGGGACACCGCAAAGGCAGTTCTAAGAGGGAAATTTATAGCGCTGCAAGCCTTCCTCAAGAGAACGGAAAGAGAGGAAGTTAACAACTTAATGGGACATCTCAAGCAACTGGAAAAGGAAGAACATTCCAAACCCAAACCCAGTAGAAGAAAAGAAATAACCAAAATTAGAGCAGAATTAAATGAAATTCAAAACGAAAGAATAATACAACAGATCAATAAATCAAAAAGCTGGCTTTTCGAAAAGGTCAATAAAATAGATAAACCTTTGGCCAACCTAATCAGGAAAAAAAGAGTAAAATCTCTAATCTCATCAATCAGAAATGACAAAGACGAAATAACAACAGACTCCTCAGAAATCCAAAAAATCCTTAATGAATATTACAAGAAACTGTATTCTCAGAAATATGAAAATCTGAAGGAAATTGACCAATACTTGGAAGCACGTCACCTTCCAAGACTTAGCCAGAATCAAGTGGAAATGTTGATCAGGCCCATATCAAGTTTGGAAATAGCACCAACCATACAAAACCTCCCTAAAAAGAAAAGCCCGGGACCAGATGGTTTCACATCTGAATTCTACCAAACCTTTAAAGAGGAACTAGTACCTATATTACTCAACCTGTTCCAAAAGGTAGAAAAAGAAGGAAGACTACCCAATACGTTCTATGAAGCAAACATCACCCTGACCAGGAAAAGACTCAACAAGAAAAGAAAATTATAGACCAATATCACTAATGAATATAGATGCAAAAATATTCAAGAAGATCCTAACAAACAGAATCCAGCAACACATCAAACAAATTATACATCATGACCAAGTCGGTTTTATCCCAGGATCTCAAGGCTGGTTCAATATACGTAAATCTATAAATGTAATCCAGCACATAAACAAATTAAAAAACAAAGACCATATAATTCTCTCAATTGATGCAGAAAAAGCTTTTGATAATATCCAGTATCCCTTCATGATCAGAACACTTAAGAAAATTGGTATAGAAGGGACATTTCTTAAACTGATAGAGGCCATCTACAGCAAACCCACAGCCAATATCATATTGAACGGAGTTAAATTGGAATCATTTCCACTCAGATCAGGAACCAGACAAGGCTGCCCATTGTCTCCATTGCTTTTTAACTTTGTAATGGAAGTTTTAGCCACCACAATTAGGGAAGAAAAGGCGATCAAGGGTATCCATATAGGGTCAGAAGAGATCAAACTTTCGCTCTTCGCAGGTGATATGATAGTATATCTGGAAAACACTAGGGACTCTACTACAAAATTTTTAGAAGTGATCAAGGAATACAGCAGTGTCTCAGGTTACAAAATGAACATTCATAAATCAGTAGCCTTTATACATACCAACAACAGCCTTTATATATACCATCAATTCATAATTGCTAAGTCATGGAAGAAGCCCAAGTGCCCATCGATCCATGAATGGATTAATAAATTATGGTACATGTACACCATGGAATATTATGCAGCCTTAAAGAAAGATAGAGACGTTACCTCTTTCATGTTTACATGGATGGAGCCGGAACATATTCTTCTTAGTAAAGTATCTCAAAAATGGAAGAAAAAGTACCCAGTGTACTCAGCCCTGCTATGAAACTAATTTAGGGTTTGCACATGAAAGCTATAACCCAGTTATAACCTAAGAATAGGGGGAAGGGGGAAAGGGAGGGGAGGGAGGGGGGAGGTGGGTCGAGGGAAGGGGATTGGTGGGATTACACCAGCGGTGCATCTTACAAGGGTATATGTGAAACTTGGTAAACGGTCTGTAAAGCTAGTGAATGACGCCCCATGATCATATCAATGTACACAGCTATGATTTAATAAAAAAAAAAAAAAAAGAAAACTCTGTTTGGCACATGCTGTCTTTTTATCTCTCACCGCTCTTTACTTTTCTTTAGTTGATCACCACCAGACTCACAGGTCTTAAAGGACCCTGCCCCAGGGGCAGGACCCCAGCACACACATTGTGCCGAGACCAGTATAGCTTCCTTCTCCCCACTCCTTTTCTTTATTTCTTTATCCAATGAGTTTTATTTTCCTATTGCACATAGTGAAACCAACTAAACTTAATCCCTTCCACTCTCATCTTTGCTGTCTCATAAAATGCAAGGACGTTTTTGAAGTGGAACCAAGAGTCATCATTTACAGATTAGGATGGTTCAGTTATAATGCTCACCTCCTTTTTTATTATATTAGAAATATAAACACCATGGAATGAAAATTTACTGTGCTCCTAGTAAGGGGAGAAAAGAGGACCAAGAGGCAAGTTGGAGAAAATAAGAGACAATTTCAGGCTATTTCAGGAATGGGCAGGTTGCCAAATGTTGCAATGTACTTCTGAGTAGAAAAGATTAAATCACTCATTCTACATAGCAGCCTGAATAATGTAAGAACTAGGAAAGTAATGAATGTAGGGACACTTCAGTAAGCACTGTTCTTTGTTAAGTTGAGAGAGAGAATTCACTGCTTTCAGAACTCACCTGACTGCCCCTCTTTGCTTTCCTTTTAGGGAAAAGCAAAAACCTTATGAAAAGCTTCACACTATCATCAATGATCATGTATAAACTAAGAATGGCATTATAGGGTGAAATATATTAAGGGTAAGCAGTTGGACTTATTTTCAACTATAAATACGTCCTCACTAATTTATAGGACTTACAGGAAATGAATCGCGATTCCATGTAAATTTACTGAAAATGTTCAGTTTGGACGTTACACAGCTGTTTTCGTGGCCCAGTTATTTTCATAAATGTCTTATTCAAACAAAATGTAATCCCTTAATAAACAAAATATGAGTAAATTATTATATTCTTTGTATAAACAAAAGGAATAAACCTTGGCAAAGAAAGCATACATTACTTTTTTTTTCCGTCGGATTAGTATTAGTAGAATACAACTGTATTCCACTATAGCATTTTTTTTTATTATTGTTGGGGATTCATTGAGGGTACAATAAGCTAGGTTACACTGATTGCAATTGTTAGGTAAAGTCCCTCTTGTAATCATGTCTTGCCCCCATAAAGTGTGACACTTCACTTTTCAGGGATCCATTCACTACAGCATAAAAATGTTTTTATGGTTCTGCAAAAAATTAAAAAAAAATAAACTTAGGTTTTCAGATAAAAAGTTGATCAGCTTTTGTTTTGGCAAATAGTAAAATCTGTAGCAAGGCTAAAAGATTTATTCGTGGTAAATGTTGCAGAAGATACGTGTAGAGGTGGCATAAGGCTTTTTTTTCTCTCTTCATCTGTATTCACTCCTACCCTTTCTGTGGACGTGAGTAAGGACCTGAGAGTGTTATGCTTACAGATGCTAGATTACACATGAATTACATACACCAGCCACAAATTTTCCACTTAAGCTTTACCTTTGCACCTGGAGATTTTTATCTATTCTTTAAATTAAGCTTAATGCATTTCACTGTCAACTGCACTAGTGAATGTTATTTTGTTTTTAAAGAGGGATGTTGGCAGAGCAGGAATAAGCAAGGGTGATGGACACCAATTCCAGGGACAGAATGGGCTTTAAATAAACAGAAAATAGCAATATGAGAGAAATATACAAACACACGTCATGTTCAGTATCCTACTCTGGAGAAATTCATTTATTATCAATATGTTGAGCTTGCAAAGCATCTTGCAGACTCAAGTTTCAAAGGACATGGGTTTTTCATGCATCCACCCCATTCAAAATTGTTTCTAGAAAGCTGGCATTCTAAGGTCCATTTCCAATCAGTTGGGATTCCCTGATTTCACCTAAGGGAGAGAATAGAAATATTTCAAATTGATTATGGCTTGCTCGAGTCGGTGTTGGGAGTGATGGCTCTGATTTAGAATCTTCTCTGTGGGAACTCTAGTTTTTCCACACTATTTCTGCCTACTTTAGGAATTTCTAGCCCCGTTTGAAAACAAACAGAGAAAGAAAGAAACATATTTGGGAAAGGTACAAGGACAGAAGGCACTGGCGGATATGAAGGAAAGTCTTCCCAGTTTGGCCTTGGGAAAATTTAATAGCAAGGGGACAAAACCCTGTTCTTGGGAGGGAACTGGTCCCTGTGGGCAGGAAGCTGGCTGGCCCCCTGCAGAACTGGCTGCTGTGTCCTTATGAGAGATTGCACGAAGTTCTTAAGCCACAAGGCCAAGGGCATCAGGGAGGGGTGGTGAGGAACACGGCTTTTCACAAGTGGGGCAGATTACATTAGTATAAGCGGCCTGACTTTACCATCTTTAACCCAATGCGTAGGTCTCTTTGGGGGGCCGTGTTCAGTCCCGGAAGATGGAGCAGCAATCATTCCTGGTGATGAATTAAGGACGACATGGGGTATGAAGATGGAAATTAGATCAATAAAACAATGCCTCACACAACAGAAGGGCACCAATGAAACGTGGACATTTCATCCATTCAGTAAAGGCTGATTCAATGCTTCCTGGAAACAGGTGCTCCGTTTGATAGAAGGTAGCTGTAATAGGAACCGTTACAATCTATGTCTCTAACACCTAATTTTCCTTGAGTCCTGTTACAAGACCTTTGCAGAAACATGACGTTAGTAGTTGAAAAGGGAATACATTATTTCTCTCCATGACCTAGTCCCTTTCTAGATAGATAACACTGCCAGGAATTTTTCTTTCTTCCTTTCTTTTTAAGGTCTAACTGCAGTTTTAATAGGTCAGTTTTGGGTGCCTTATACTCTTCCAAAATCTCTTAACAGTGAAAACAAACTTTTAAAACTCAAATGATGATTCTGTTTCTAAAACACCTTCTGCCTTCCAGAAAACTTGTCATGGTCTCTCTCTCTCTCTCTCTCTCTCTCTCTATATATATATATATAGATAGATAGATAGATAGATAGATAGATAGATAGATAGATAGATAGATATGCTTTCAAAGAATCTTGAGGACTTAAATTTCAAAGGACACGGGTTTGGGGGCACCCACCTAATGCAAAATTGTTTATATATAGTGTGTGTCTGTGTGTGTGTAGATATGTGTGTGTGTGTATATGTGTGTGTGTATGTGTATGTGTGTGTCTCTGTGTGTATATATATATGTGTGTGTATATTCTGTTTTATTCATTTAACCTTCAAAGTAACCCTGCATGGTATGTGTGATTTGTGGTGTTTTACAGGAGTGTAATTCAAATGGGAGACAAATGAATGTATCAAGAAAGGCCTGGGTCATCTGAGCTTAGTCTATTTTTCCCCAAAGGCTGGACCCTTTTCCACTTGTCTGCCTCCAGTGGATTCAGTGAGCTCTCTGAGTAATTAAATGTTCTTCTTCTCTTCTTACTGTTAAACTAGTATGTCACTGTACGGAACTAATGACGGACAAGACATGATAAAAAACGGCGATGCTCGAACTTGAACATGCGTCAGAATCCCCGAGAAAGAAGATCCACTAAGTTTGTCTGTCAAGGGCCAGAGAGAAAATACCTCACATGTTTCAGTTCCCACAGGCCCTCTCCCAGTGACTTCACAAAAGCAGTGACAAGTAAAACGAAGGAAACATCAACGTGTCTTGATAAAACTGTATTTATGGGCATGACATTGGAATATCATATTGTACGCATGTGTTAGGAAGTACTCTGCATCTTTAGATTTCTGCGCCTCCCCCCAACCGTTTAAATATGTAAGAGCCATTCTTAGTTCAGGGCCTTGAAAAACCAACCAGTAGGTCTGATTTGGTCGTCCACCTGTAGCTGCAGATGCTGACCTAAAGGGCTTACGAAAACACATGTACTGGGCCCCACCTCAGAGTGGCTGGTTCACTAAGTCGTTTGCCAACATTTGAAAATGTGGGTCTTTATGTAAAAATCTGAGTTGCTTTTTTTTTACTGTTCTTGAAAAATGCAGAGAATAGTTCAAATGGAAGCTTAGATCCTGTCCCACAAGCCTTATGCTTACATTACATGAAATGGTCTCTACTGAGTGAGTCACTTCCGTCCTTCATTTACTGGCTTATTTATTTAAATGCATCTGTGGACACCTACCTTCACCACACTGACGGCGAAACAACCTCACATCAGAGAACTTACAATTAAATAATGTGTAACTTGCGTTGAGCACAGACCCACATGGGTGCATGTATCAGATGACGGTCAAACAACACGGGCTGCAACAACATGACTCTATGCTTAGGTGACTGCTTCTTCAAGAAATATATTGGAAGATTGGTGACAATTTGAAAAAACTTGTCAATAAACTTCACAGCCTCAAAATATTGAAAAAATTCAGAGAAAAGTATGCCATAGATACATAAAATGTAGGCAGACACTACTTTATGTGTTGACCCGCTGGTTATGCAATGAATCAGACAAAAGCTTGATAGCTAGGAACTATAGAGAGCTCAAATTAATCCATGTGAAAAATTGCATATATTAATAATTGTATCAGTTTACACAGAGACCAGCAGTTGTACGTATTACGCCTTAGTCTGTTCCTGCTGCTATAACAAAATCCCTCAGACAGGGTAATTGATAAAGATGAGGAATTTGTTTCTTGCAGTTATGGGGGGTGGGAGGTCCAAGGTCAAGGCAGCTGCATTTGGTGTCTGGAGACTGACTTCTTGTTGCCTCCTCATATAGCTGAACAGAAGACAATGAGCCCATCCCCCTCAAGTCTTTTTATGAGGACCTGGAGCCCATCCACAGGGGCTCCATCCTCATGACTTAAGGTCCCGGAACCTCTTAATACCATCACATGGACCTGGAGCCCATCCACAGGGGCTCCATCCTCATGACTAAGGTCCCACCTCTTTAATATCATCACATGGATCTGGAACTCATCCATGGGGGCTCTATCCTCATGATTTAAGGTCCCACCTCTTAATATCACCACATGGACCTGGAGCCCATCCACAGGCGCACCATCCTCATGACTTAAGTTCCCACCTCTAAATATGTATCATCACATGGACCTGGAGCCCATCCATGGGGGTTCCATCCTCATGACTGAAGGTCCCACCTCTTAATACCATCACATGGACCTGGAGCCCATCCATGGGGGTTCAATCCTCATGACTGAGGGTCCCACCTCTTCATACCATCACATGAACCTGGAGCTCATCCATGGGGAGCTCCATCCTCATGACTAAGGTCCCACCTCTTAACACCGTCACGTGGACCTGGAGTCCATCCATGGGGGCTCTATCTTCATGACTTAAGGGCCAAGATGAATTTTGGGGGGCACAGCAAAATGATAGCACATTGCCTTTATTTTCTGTGTACAAAAATAGAATTGCAAAGATTTAATCCATTTCCTAAGGTGATACTGCTAACATAAAGGAAAGACAACCAGCCTCTTCTCTGTTTTTTTTGTTGTTGCTGTTGTTTGTTTTTGTTTTTAAGACAGAGTCTCAGTTTGTCACCCTGGGTAGAGTGCTGTGGCATTACAGCTCACAGCAACCTCAAACTCTTGGGCTCAAGTGATCCTCTTGCCTCAGCCTCCCACGTTGCTGGCACTACAGATGTGTGCCACTACACTCAGATATTTTTTTCTATTTTTAGTGCAGATGGGGTCTTGCTCTTGTTCAGGCTGGTTCTGAATTCTTGAGCTCAAGCAATTCACCCACCTTAGCCTCCCAGAGTGCTAAGGTTACAGCTGTTCACCACCTTCTCTTGTATGCTAAATCTGTCACCTTTCAAGTGCAGAGGAAAGGAGGTATCTCCTACATCAACTGCTAAAACCAAGTATGAAGTTTGCCTCCCATCTCTTATAGGTGTTCGACAACATATAAAAATGCAAGCTGTATACCAAGAATGAATATTGAATTTTTTATTAATTTTGTATCACTTAGAGTTTCATGGCTTTTTTTTTTTTTTTGAGACAGAGTCTCATTATGTCACCCTCAGTAGAGTGCCCTGGTGTCACAGCTCACAGCAACTTCAAACTCTAGGGCTTATGCAATTCTCTTGCCTCAGCCTCCCAAGTAACTGGGACTACAGGCACCCGGCTATTTTTTTGTTGCAGGCCCAAACCAGGTTCGAACCCACCTGTCTTGGTGTATGTGGCCAGTGCTGTAACCATGGAGCTACGGGCACCAAGCCTCATGGGTTTTTTTTAAAAGTGCACCAGTAGCTTTTCTTAAAAAAAAAAAAAAAAAAAAAAATGCTTTCCTTGGCAAATCTAACTTACTCTCCAACATGTAATTGCATACCAATCAGTTCTGATTCTCTGTTCTTCAACAGGCAATATTTGTTTAAAATATCTCTGATTTGGTTCTTCAAAGAACAAACTATGTTCTTGAATAGGAGAATTAAAATTGCTGTTTTTGTTAAAGATGGGCTATACTATTAGGAATTGCCATGGGATGCAGGGTCTAAGGTTATATGACAAAATCTTTGCAGAGATTCATTAACTTCAGCATTACTGGGAACAGGAAACTTGTGACAATTATGCAGTTCAAATAGTACTCTATATTTATAGAAAGGTCAGCATGATTAGGAGTTGTTTTAATTTATGAATTTTGTGACATATGTACAGAATTTTGGACATTTTACAAATATATATATTTTTATGTTACATTATATACACATGTGTATAATTTGTATAATATAATATATAATTTTATCAGTTTATAAACTGATATATATGACATACAATCATATGTAAAATATATATTAAACTCTATGGTATATATCACAATTGGTTTAAGTTTTAATCTATACAATGCTATAAGGGTGCCTCTAACAATTCTGTTTGTGATGTGATTACATACAACTCATATACAATAGTAGCTACATGCATATGGTATAAATATACAGGGTGGCTATAAACTCTGTGTGCAATTTTAAATTGCACACGAACTTTATGGCCACACTGTATACAGTAGAAATAAATATATAGACAGTGATGCTATCTGCAATGATGCCTTGCTCAGTAACACGGGTGCATTCCCGTCTTAGAAAGGCATCCTTAGCCCAAGTGCCCATCGATCCACGAATGGATTAATAAATTGTGGTATATGTACACCATGGAATATTATGCAGCCTTAAAGAAAGATGGAGACTTTACCTCTTTCATGTTTACATGGATGGAGCTGGAACATATTCTTCTTAGTAAAGTATCTCAAGAATGGAAGAAAAAGTACCCAATGTACTCAGCCCCACTATGAGACTAATTTAGGGTTTTCACATGAAAGCTATAATCCAGTTACAACCTAAGAATAGGGGGAAGGGGGAAAGGGAGGGGAGGGAGGGGGAGGTGGGTAGAGGGAAGGGGGTTGGTGGGATTACACCAGCGGTGCATCTTACAAGGGTATATGTGAAACTTGGTAAACGGTCTGTGAAGCTAGTGAATGATGCCCCATGATCATATCAATGTACATAGCTATGATTTAATAAAAAAAAAAGAAAGAAAGAAAGGCATCCTTAGGAAACTGTGTTGCTCAGCAAATATCCTGCTCTTTAGTTCTACAAAGCCGCCTGGTACAACCTCCCAGGCAGCTGGGCTATAGGTTTCACCCTATTACTCTTGGGCTGCAGACTAGCACAGCAGGTTACTGTAGATAATTACTAACATGTCAGTTAAGGATCTGTGCATCTAACATAGAAAAGACATTTAGTTATAGTATAAGCCCAAAGGCTTTCAGTAGAAATGCTACATTTTTTTTCCTTTGGTGCATTTCTGAACATGTCGTATAGTTTTTCCTGACCACGTCGTGTAGTTTTTCCTGACCATGTCTCCCAAGCAGATCTGCCCTGCAGTGTTCTAGCAACTCACCCTGTCATCTTCCGGGAGCACCATGATCTAGTCAGTCTGTCCTTCCCTGAAATGTCATTACGTGGTAGGATTCTGTGTAGTTACAGATATATTGCAAAGAGTATATTTCTATAACATCATATGGATTAAAATAATTGTGATACATATCAAATAGTTTTAATACAGTTTTAGTATTAGTGTAGGGGCACACTATTTTTCTGAGATGCTCAGAGCTGTTTCCGTACAAGACTCTGAGTCACACAGGATCAGGGCAATGGGACACTTCTGGCTGTATCTTCAGTACTGACCACTGCGCCCAGAATTTCTCAGCTGCTGTGCTCCGTAAATACTTAGTAAGTGAGATGGAGGTTGTACATATGAGGCCAGACCAGCATGAATGTAGTTATTAACACATGCAACCATCACACTGCCAGGGCAGGAAAGCCGTTTAACCATAAACAACTGTCGCCGTGACTAGAAACAAAAAGAGAAAATCATTTACAGAAAATCTGAAAACTTCAAAGCTAAGGTCCTCGTCTAGAAGGAAGCTGAAGGGTTGAATCCACATGTAATGTTTCCAGTATAATTTGTGTGCCATTTTAATATGTACAAAACGTTTCATTTCTTTTCCTTTTAGTAGCGTTGGTGCCTGCCGTGGGCACCCCGTCCCCGTGTGAACGAAAACAGCTGGGACACGCACGGATTGAAGGTACAGGCCTGCAAGAGGCGGGCTTCCCATAGGTGCAGGGAGAGCCCCGAGTAACCTCTTTTGTGGCCTTTCATTGAAACATTACACAACAGGTGTGAGGGGGCCGGGCACTGGAGCTACGTGCTGAATGATCCCTAGATGCTCTTTCCCCACCGGCTGTTGCACCCCAAATGTCCAAGGTTCAACATCTGCTTGCTAACAGGCGGGCGACAGATCTTATCTCATTAATGCCTGCAGTTGCTTGAGGCTTGCCTCCGGGCTGCCAAACATCTCCTTGCTAGCTAGGAGAGTGTCTGGTTCCTAGCACCTCCCTCAAGAACCCGTGGCTGCTTCTACAAGCCTGCTACTTGGTCTCCTACATCGTAGCTTTCATCCTTTCACGCAGACTTTGCCCAATTATTGGAGCTCAATCCCTCCCCCGATTTGCCAGGTCAAAGGAGCCAGGAAGTTTCTGTGAGAACCCTGGCATGGTTAACTACACGCCAGCCTGTGGTGTTTGTCTATGAAAGACAGGAAGGTGCTCCGAGGACACACAAATACGAATGACAGACTCAATGTTTAAAGTTAAGGGAAAGGTTGCAGAGAACTGGGAACGGAGATGACTGTTTTTTTCTCTGGCGGTAATGGAAGAACATGGTCCACATTCCTCCTTGGATTTGAATGTAATTTCTCTTTTTTCTAATCTTTGGAGAGATTTTCGTTTGTCTGTATGGAAAGCACAGATTCTCTTTGGCTTTCAGAACGGTAGATGTACTTAGGGGCAGCAATAAATTGTTGCAAGTGGATTCTTGGTAGGTAAAGTATTATTAGAACAATCGTTCGGAAGTGGGAAAACAAAGACGTTTGAAATTCTAATAGGCTGAAATGGGAAAAAATACACTTAATCAAGTTCATACCCTCCAAGTAACAAATAATAATGCTGTGTTTTTAGAGAACAAAAGTGGTGTCTTTTGTAAAGGAAACATAAAACTTTCACTTTAAACACGGACATGAATATTGAAAATAACTGTCACTTAATCTATACCTTGGTAAACACAGAGCAGACATTTGCTGTATTATAAGCTCAAAGTTTTTCAGTAAAAATGCTACATTATTTGTTTTCTGTTGGTGCTTTACAGTTTTCCCTAAATATGTCTCGCTGGCAGAACTACCCAGAAGTGTCCCACTTCTCATCTCATTCTGCCGATTTGGAGATATTGTATGACACCAACCCAAGTGCTCAATTAGGACTGGAAACCATTTCCTTGGTTATTTGAACCTGACATGGAAAGAACAAAGCTACTTGCCTGGCTGAATTTATGACTTTTTTTTTTTTTTTTTGTAGAGACAGAGTCTCACTTTATGGCCCTGGGTAGAGTGCCGTGGCCTCACACAGCTCACAGCAACCTCCAACTCCTGGGCTGAAGCGATTCTCTTGCCTCAGCCTCCCGAGTAGCTGGGACTACAGGTGCCCGCCACAACACCCAGCTATTTTTTGGTTGCAGTTTGGCCAGGGCCGGGTTTGAACCCGCCACCCTCGGTATGTGGGGCTGGCGCCTTACGGACTGAGCCACAGATGCCGCCCCCTGAATTTATGACATTTAAACTTATTGTATTAAGTTATATATAATAGATATAATAAGATATATTATTATATCATAGTCTTTCATTAAGACCTAAGAACACGGATTGTACAATGCTTATTCTTTGGAAAATGTTGACACTTCTTTTATAACTTAGTACCTGGTAATTATATCCTGTAAATGTGCCCTATCTCTTAAAAATAATTAAAAAAAAAAAAGATTCTTTGTGGGTGAAAAATTCAGTGTACATCTCATGACACATCCTTATTAATCATATTGTTCAAAATGTAATGTCTCCTTTTTAGCTTTTGACTATTGTTTGACAGTTCAGTCTCCAATTTCCAATTAAAATTCCATATAATTAATACAAATTTCTCCCTGCAAGCTTTACCTGATGTGCTCTGATGCTCTGTCATTTGGTTTCATATGTTTTTAAAAAGGACAAGAGTTCTCATTGTATAATTTTCTTATCTAGAACACAGCATCACTATTGAACCCTTTCTTATAAATTGTTCAGTCTAAATTCTGTGAAGTCAGACAACAAATTTGCTATCCTAAAGCAGGTGTTTCTAAGAAAGGACACGAAAAGAACTAAAATATAAAATAAGACACATTGGACATTGTCAAAGGTAAATCTTTTACTCATCAAAGAATACTAATCATAAGCTACAAAAGTAAGACAAAGACTGAGAGGAAAATGTTTGCAATACATATTAGTGATAAAGAGCTTGTGTCTAGAATACATAAGGAACTAAGAAATTAATAATAAAAAGAATCCACTGGAAAATGAGCAAAAGTCCTAGACACCTCACTAAAGAAAATAGCCAATACATGCATATAAATTTGCTCAACCAGGATATGCAATTAAAACCACAAAATGGGCACAGCACCTGTAGCTCAGCGGCCAGGGTGCCAGCCACATACACCAGAACTAGTGGGTTCAAATCCAGCCTGGGCCTGCCAAACAACAATGACAACTAAAACCAAAAAATAGCCAGGCTTATGGTGGGTGCTTGTAGTCCCAGCTACTTGGGAGGCTGAGGCAACAGGATCACTTAAGCCCAAGAGTTTGAGGTTGCTGTGAGCTGTGATGCCACAGTGCTCTACAGAGGGTGGCATAGTGAGACTGTGTCTCAAAAAAAAAAAAAAAAAAAACCCTACAAAATGATAACACTCCCCACCATCTGCAAGAACTGAAATGGAAAAGAATGATAGCCACATGTATTGATTGGCACTTCCCTATATTGGTGGTAGAAACTGGTGATTTCTTTCAAAATAAAATGGGCCAAACCTGTAATCTGTATTTTTCTGCTTACTATTTACCCAAAAGAACTAGAACTTTGGGGGGTCTACAAAAGACTTGGGTAAAACTATTCATTAAAGAAAAACTTCTTTATAATAACTGATAACTATAAATAATTTCAATGCCCATCAGCAGGAGAATGGCAGTATGTTCATACAGTAGAATATTACTCAGCAATGAAAAATGACAGACCATTGATGTGTGGAGCTATATGGAAGGCTAGATACAGCAGAAGTGGATGTACATGAACTTCTAAAAAAGAAAAAGAAAAAAGTAACCTGTGGTAACTAAAATGAGAAAATTGGCTGTCTATAATGAATGGTGGAAAGCTACTAAAAGTAACCATGAGGGAATTTGCTTACAGCCATGAAAATGTTCCAAATTTGTATTAATGTATAAGGAATTTTAGTTGGAAACTGGACACTGAACTGTGAAATAATAGCAAAAAAAAAGTAGGCATTACATGTTGAACAACGTAATTAATAAAGTCGTGTCATGAGATGTACACTGAATTTTTCACCCACAGTCTTTTTATTTTTTTTATTTTTTAGAAATAGGACATGTTCACAGGAGATGGTAACCATGTACTGGGTTATAAAAGAAGTGTCAAAATTTTCCAAAGAATCAGCATTGTACAACCTGCGTTCTTTAGTCTTACTGAAAGAAATTTAAAAACTAAGACAATACAATAAGTTTAAATGTAATACATTCAGCCAGGCATGTAGCTTGGTTCTTTCCAAGTCAGGTTGAAATAACCACGGTGATGACTTCCGCCTTAATCAGGATGTTGATTATAGGAGTGAATATGTTTATCAAAACTCGTCAAATCATACACGTAAGATAAATGCATTTTGCAGTTAATGTAAATTTAAACACATTCAGACACCAAAAATATCTAAAATGTGAGGAAAACAGGTAGAAGGCCAATTATACAAAATTAATGAATTTTTCAAATGCATGAAAGCCACTTACTTCAAGTTAGTTGCAATCTATTTTATGAAGAAAGAACAAGATCTAATTATATTCCATTTCATAATCTCTTTGGTAATTAAAGTTCTAAAAAGTCAAGAACAAGACAACATATTCATTATCACCATTATTAGGTGACATCATTTTGCATATTTTATCATAAAACTATGAAACAAGAAAAGGTAATGCACATTATTACAGGTATAAAATTAATTGATGTTATATATAAATATGATTATGCACTTAAAAAACCCAAGATAAAAATAAAACCATGGAAAAGAGCTCAACAAAATAATAGATGAAGAAAATTATTTTAAAGAAGTTTTTCTATCAATAGTTTTAAATATGATGAACATAATATCAGATTTGTGGCAAAATAAAAAAAAACCCAAATAAAAAACCCCCAAAATAAAAAAGTATTTGACTATTCAGGTAGAAAGCTATAATTATATATAAGAAAATATAAAAGTATAAAATCTTACTTAATATAAATGAATACGAGAATGAATGGCAAATACATCATGTAACTCTCAAATAAATTTATTAATTTAATTCAATGCCAGTCAAAATTCTCATTTCGTAGAAATTTGGAACATTATTTCACATTTGTATGAAAGAAGAATTTGATGCAAATTTTCTTCTTTAAAAGGTAAATAATTTAGAGGAATCACCATAGCAAAATTTGAAATTCATTTTGAAGCTATAGCAATTGGCACACAATGTTGCAGACTCAGGAATAGGTACCGCCAGTGAAGGAGCATTGAGAACCAGGAACAGCCAGCAATGTTTAATACCTAACATTACTCAGATACTATGTTGGCAACTTAAATTTACAGGAGGAGAATAGATTCTTTGGTAAAGGTTGCTTGAATACTGGTTAACTATTCTGGAAAAAATAAAATTACATCGCGGCCTGAATATAAAAAAATATATTACATTCATATTTATTGCATGATATCATTTACTCACTATAAAACATAGATCATACAATACATATTTATGACTTATTCATTACATAGCATAAATGAACATACTTTTAAGGAAAATTACAGTATATGGACTCTCTGCCACCTATTTTTTGTAGTATTCAGTATTAAGGTCATGGTGGGGGGAGGAAAAGCAGAGAGAGGGAAGGAAGGAGAGGGGTGGGGCCTTGGTGTGTGTCACACTTTCTGGGGGCAAGACATGATTGCAAGAGGGACTTTACCTAACAATGCAATCAGTGTAACCTGGCTTATTGTACCCTCAAAGAATCCCCAACAATAAAATAAATAAATAAATAAATTAATTAATTAATGAAAAAAGTTTTTGATCTTTGAAGAAATAGGAAAATGTTTCTTATAGTCACAAGTAAAAACAGTCAGTGGAAAAAGACATTGAGTTAAATGATCAGACAAGGACTTCAAAGCAGATTTAATATAACATGTTGTTACATCATCCTAATCTAAATGTTAAATGATACAACCACTTTGTAATATTATTTAGCAATTTCTTGCAAAGTTCAACTTGCCTCTACTTTGTGACGCAACAGTTCACCTGATAGACGCTTATTCAAGAAAAATATGTCAACTAAAACACTTGAGAAAGAAGAACACAGCAGCGTTTATTCACAATAAACCCAAATAGGAAACAATACAAGTGTCCCTCAACAGGAAACTGTATAAAGTTTGGTATAGTCACATAATAGAATGTCATTTAGCAATAAAAAAAAAATCCTGGACTACTGTTATGGTCTTGACTGTGTCTTCCGCAAAATCTGTATGTGACTGTATTTGGAGTAGGGGCCTTACAAGAAGTAATTTAAGTAAAATGAGGCTGCAGGAGAAGAAATGGGACCGGGGTTTTACAAGAAGAGATTAGGACGCAGATACGCACAGAAGGACCATGTGACACAGTGCACAGTAGGACCGTGTGAGGACACAGGTGTCTGCAGGCCAAGGAGTGGGGCCTCAGGAGGGACCAGCTGGAGACTGGAATGAAGTAATTGGCTTTCATGCATTTGAAAAATTCATTAATTTTGTACAATTGGCCCTGGATCTCTAACTTTCAGCCTCCAGGATGTGAGAGGATTGTGGCCCTCTGTTAAGACACTGTGAGCTCCCTAACCCAACTTCTGAGACGTTACACAGCACATGTGACTCTCAACATCATTCTGTTAAAAAAAAATAAAGAAATAAAAATAAAGCCACAAACAAATACACTGTCGTTTTCCTCTTAAACACGTCCCCCAAACAGGCAAAATGAATCCATGGGGACATCAATTGCCCTGTGATCTTTCTCAGGGCAGAAGGATGAGTGAGAAGAGACCTCACTGGGCCCATAGAATTATCCCTTATCCTGATTTGCGTTGTGGTTTCACGGGGGTGTCTAATTTTCAAAACTCATGGCACTGAAAACTTAAGATCACTAACTCTGCCTTGATTTAAAAAATATAAAACAGAAGAGCACAAAGTTTAACTCTTCTCCCTGATCTGAAATTCCACCATTAATGGTGTGTGTTTTTGTTTTTGTTTTTGGTGCAGTTTTTTGGCGGGGGCTGAGTTTGAACCCACCACCTCCAGCATATGGGGCCAGTGCCCTACTCCTGTGAGCCACAGGCGCCGCCCCCATTAACGGTTTTTCATAAGTAGGGAGGAGCACACGTTTGGGGTCTGAGCAGCCTGCAGGCCCCTGTTATTGAACTTGCAACCACACAAGCCCTTTAAAGCCACTGATAACCACGATGGTAACAACAAGAAACAATCACAGCAAATAAAATCCCCTGTCTCACACAACCATCTTGAAATTTAACCCTGAAAGGAAATTTCAGGACGTCAGTTTTTGCCAAAGTCCTTAGAGGTATTGGAGCTACGTCCTCGGGATGCATATGAACGATGTCTGTATGATACCAGAATCAACCTGACTCTCCCTGGAAGAAATAATATTTCTGCATCTGAACAGTCTGTACAACGTGTGTCTTCTTGACCTTCCCTTGCTCTTGCAACATTTCTCAATGCTTTCACCCCAAACAATATGCGGGCTTTTTTTTTTAAATCTAAGTTTGTTTTTGGTTGGCAAAGTAAAGCTCAGAGTGAGGTTAGAAACCAAAAAAAAACCACGTTTGATAATGAAGCTGACATACGTGCCCATTTAAAGGTCTGAGCACAGGTTTAGCTGGAAATTTTGATCAAGAAAAAACAGTACAGTGTTTCCAAAGACTAGTGATGATTATTTTGGTGTCAGAACAAGTCAACAAGTCATACGTATCACAAAAGAAACACCAGAGCCTCCCTCTATAGAGCAGTCACGGGCTACAGGTCTGAAATAAGTTACGTTACCCCTGTCTGCATTGCAGGAATGATGGAAAGAGAATTCAAAGATTCCCTTTATTGCATAAGAGTGTTCCCTTTCTCAGGACTACCTACAACTTCTTTCTTCTGCATCAAAAAGGAATAGCTATTTTCAACTTCAGCAGGAAGAAAGGGGTCAAGACTAGAGATTCTACGAAGAAAAGGCTGGAACAACGAACCACCGTGCCCTCTTGACTTACATAATCCTCCAGAAGAGAACTCCGCAGGAGTTAGAGATAGGAAAGGCAACCTTGAGAAAAGTAGGTTTCCAAGAATCAGAGATTTAAGCATATCAGCAGCACTCACACATAACTCTTTAAGCACCGTGCTACTTCTAATGTGGTTAGAAATGGTTTGTAAATTCCGTGATTTCCTTGGTCTACAAAGTTACAGATTAAATTATGTTTTATGTATGCATGAAGTTCACATCTCCTCATTTTGCCCTGTATCTCCCTATTCCTCTCTCCTTTAGACAGGAGAGATTTTATTTTGGAAAAATATTAAAAACGAGAAATCTAAATTGATCCTTTACAGTGCGTTGATGCCTAAGAGAGAAAATCATATATTTATTACTACAAATTTGGAATAGTAAATAAAACTGGCATAGTGAAAACACACTGAGCTAAAAAGTTAGAAAACAAAGGTTTATTTTTCTGTTTTGTTTCTTTGTTGTTGTTGTTGTTGTCTGTGGCTGCCCATCCGTATCTTTGCAGACACCTGTGACATTCATATCTCATTACATTGGTTGAGTCATGTCCCAAGCATTCTGATAATATTTTTTATGTAGGTATACCGTGAGAAAAATCAAGATTTGGAGTAAGAGAAGCAGAGAAATAAATAGATACAGATAGAAAATAGATACAGGCTTAGCTGTAAATTTTGAAAGTTTTGAGCTAGACAAAAATCAAGAAATATAAAATCCTCATATACACAAACAAATGAAGTCTTCCCAGCGATATGGATAAGCTGAGCAAGTTGAAACTTGTACAGGAGAATCAGAAAGAAAGCTGTCAACTGTGTTTCTAGAAGTGACACAGTCTGTCTTAAAACTTTCTGAGTGACATAGGTACATAGGTAGATAAGAGATAGATAGATAGATAGATAGATAAATGGATGGATAGATAGAAATATTAGACAAATAAATGATGGATGGATGGATGGATAGATAGATAAAGACAGATAAGAACAAAAAAAGAAGAATGGAAGGACAGATGGACAGATGGATGGATGGATGGACGGACAGATGGATGGATGGACGAATGGATGGATGGACAGATGGATGGATGGACGCCGGATGGACGGATGGACGGATGGACGAATGGATGGATGAATGGATGGACAGATGGATGGATGGACGGATGGATGGATGGATGGACAGATGGATGGATGGATGGACGGATGGATGGATGGACAGATGGATGGATGGATGGATGGACGGACGGATGGACAGATGGACGAAGGGATGGATGGACGGATAGATGAATGGATGGACGGATGGATGGATGGACAGATGGATGGACAGATGGATGGATGGATGGACAGATGGATGGATGGACGGATGGATGGACGGGCGGATGGACGGACGGATGGATTGATGTATGTACAACTAGAGAGATATGTGTGTGTATATATATATATATATATAGAGAGAGAGAGAGAGAGAGAGAGGTGATAAATGGAATTTTCCAAGTTCTGTCTCCTGTAGAGTATTGTTAGAGGACTAAATGAGATAATCTTATCAACATCGCTTATTATTTGCTGTATATATTTTATTACTATTTTTAATGTTCTCATACATTATTACTTCCAAATGAACATCCTCACTTATTAAAACTATTTTTCTTTGTAGGAACTACGTTTTTGTGTAGTAGGAACAATAAAAATAAAAAACGTGGGAAGTAAAAGATGTCCTTAACATTCAGTCTGAATTCCTCTTCACCCTTATACATAAGGGCTATCTGTTGGCCCTACCATGCCTCTGCTCCCGACATAATTTACATGCTAGTTGCTGCCAACTTTAGGAATACTCTGAGTTCAACCAACCTGGCATCTCCAAGAAACCTCATTTCAAGAACTTCATACTAAACTCATCTGTCTCTGCTGCCATCACGATAACCCAACAGGAACAGATCCTTGGACCAGACATTAAAAATAATCTAGGCTGGGCGGCGCCTGTGGCTCAGTTGATAGGGTGCTGGCCCCATATACTGAGGGTGGCGGGTTCAAACCCAGCCCAGGCCAAACTGCAACCAAAAAATGGCCGAGCGTTGTGGCGGGCACCTGTAGTCCCAGCTGCTCGGAAGGCTGAGGCAGGAGAATCACTTAAGCCCAGGAGTTGGAGGTTGCTGTGAGCTGTGTGAGGCCACGGCACTCTACCGAGGGCCATAAAGTGAGACTCTGTCTCTACCAAAAAAAAAATAATAATAATCTAGGCTGCAATTTTCTTTCAGGTCCACTGTGAACTAATATTACATTGGGAAAACTTGTATATATCCTTAGTATCTGAACCTTTTCTACACCAAATGTTGCTACCTTTGCCACTGCTGCAGATTGAGATGTAAGAAACACAAAGAGATTAGATTATAGGACGTTATATTTTCTGAAGGAAGGAGAGATCACAGTCGGCCCAGGGATGTCTAGAGGTAACTAGTGCTATTGTGTGATTGCACTCAACCCAGGGTTTTCTTGTGGACCAACTCTGCCAGCTCTATCATCCTTGCCAGCGTTTGCTGCAAGGACAGGTTCGCTCATGTCAAATTGAGTCACAAAAAGACCCTTACTGGAGGGGGCTCCTGAGATACACAGGGAAGTCACACACCTTCCATCAGGATGTGAAGAAGCTCTGGTTAGCAACTGCCGATGGCCACGAGGATGCTGGAGAGGAGGACACGGTTGAACTGTTGAAGCAAACTTTTCTGAGTTCTTCTCCTGCTCTGAGTTTCTATGCACGGAGATAGTGGCCCTTACTCTTTAGACCACTTTGAATCTGTTCTTTGCAGCCTCCCTGTGGAGGTTTGTTAGTAAAGTGTTAAGCTAAATTCAGATTTGTTGGCGTGCATTGGGACGGAAGGGGAGAAAGATGAACAATGCACACTCTCTTTCCACAGACCTCACAGAACTGCTCATTTTAAGTTTAGTTGTTGCAACTGCAAATCGATGATCAGAAAAGTCACTCTTTGCAATTCAAACATCTTTCTCAAAGAGGCCAATTTTTTTCTCCTTTATCAAACTGAAAAGGTACGCGCTAGTTTGTATCCAATGGTGTTAACTCTCAAACACCTAAGGAAGTTTTCCATGCACCTTTCTCTGAAAGAGTTTTTAATTTGTACGTTTATTTTTTCTTTACTGTCAAGATGGGTTCACAAAAAAATAGGATTTCAAAGTGTTTGTATAAATATCTATGCTGTATCCTTAATGAAATAAAAGAAATAAATTTTAAGTATAGTACAATCTCATCTCTTTAATATATACTTGTTACGTGAAAGAACATAAAAATGCACTTGTACATGTTCAAATTTGCCTTTAATTGCACAGAAAAAGACGTGTTGCAGGATACTCTGGAGATACAATTGGAGACTTCAAAGAAATCTATATTGCTTCACTTTTTTTTCCCCCTGTTTTCCCGAAAATAAGACAGTGTCTTATTTTCAGGTGTGCTCCCAAAGATGGGAAAATAAAGTCTTATTTTCAGGGGACGTCTTATCTTTCCTTTAAGTAGGTCTTATTTTCGGAGGATGTCTTATTTTCGAGGAAACAGGGTATCACAGAGGACAGCTAAATTTGAAATAGCTTCCCCAAATTCTTCGATTGTATCCAAAAAATAATTTAAATGCACTCTGAGAACAATTACTTTTTTTTTTTTATTGTTGGGGATTCATTGAGGGTACAATAAGCCAGGTTACACTGATTGCAATTGTTAGGTAAAGTCCCTCTTGCAATCATGTCTTGCCCCCATAAAGTGTGACACACACCAAGGCCCCACCCCCCTCCCTCCTTCCCTCTTTCTGCTTTTCCTCTCCCCCCCATATTGCTTCACTTTTTTTTACCCTGTTTCCCCAAAAATAAGACAGGTGTGCTCCCAAAGACACGCTAGGTCTTATTTTCAGGGGACGCCTTATCTTTCCTTTAAGTAGGTCTTATTTTCGGAGGATGTCTTATTTTCGGGGAAACAGGGTATCACAGAGGACAGTTAAATTTGAAATAGCTTCCCCAAATTCTTCGATTGTATCCAAAAAATAATTTAAAGGCACTCTGAGAACAGTTACTTTTTATTGAATAAACTGAACATAATTAACCAGGTAAATACGCTGCTGAATCAATGGATCCCAGTGACATTTTTAATTCGTCTACTTACTTAGAGAACCATTGCTTCTGTGCTGCTGCAAAATAACTGAAAATAAACAACAGTTACATAATTGTCTCTGGTTCTGCTGATCTATTTTTTACCCAGCCAGTCTCTGAGATGTTCTCTAAAGTCACCCACATATCAGGAACCTTCAACAGAGAACTGACTGCTCATTGGAAATGTATTGGTTGCTTACCGCTGATCATGATGTTTTCAATTCTACACATGTTCCAGATTCCATATTGCTAAATATTATAGATGGGCCGGAAGAATCACGCCACGTTTGTAGATAAATATCTCTGAATTTGCATGCCAACAGTAACCATGATTGATTGACTGACGTCCAGAGGTAGACACTGCCATCCACATCACTCCCCTCCTCTTTAACACATCCTTGTAAAGCTGATCTTTTATACATCACTGAAAAGAAATTTCTACTAATGCTTAACAATTGGTCACATTTGCAAACCTTTTTAAAAATTTCATTTGGATGTGCTGATGCTTTGTTTGAACCAGCATTAGTTTATCCCTCGGTGAATATGAGTTTGCATTTTCGCCCCCTGCAATTAGCATTCAGAACACCTCTCTTGTCTAACCAATGGTTGTCAACCTAGAACACATTGGAATTACTGTGAGCTTTTTTTTTTTATTGTTGGGGATTCATTGAGGGTACAATAAGCCAGGTTACACTGATTGCAATTGTTAGGTAAAGTTCCTCTTACAATCATGTCTTGCCCCCATAAAGTGTGACACACACCAAGGCCCCACCCACCTCCCTCCTTCCCTCTTTCTGTTTCCCCCCCATAACCTTAATTGTCATTAATTGTCCTCATATCAAAATTGAGTACATAGGATTCATGCTTCTCCATTCTTGTGATGCTTTACTAAGAATAATGTGTTCCACGTCCATCCAGGTTAATACAAAGGATGTAAAGTCTCCATCCTTTTTAATGGCTGAATAGTATTCCACGGTATACACATACCACAGCTTGTTAATCCATTCCTGGGTTGGTGGGCATTTAGGCTGTTTCCACATTTTGGTGATTGTATAAAATAATGGCCCACATCATTGCTGCCCTTTTTCAATGCCATTAACGTTGCTTTTGTAAGACACGAATACAAATGTTCACCCCAAGAGCGTCCCTCATGCCTTCCGTCTGCTTACTTCCTTACTTACGCAGCCATTCCATAATTTAGTTTTCTGCTTCTTTTTTCTGAAGGATACTTCATTAAGTGATGCACACTCAGCTTTTGGGAAATTATTGACAAATACAAGATGGAGAGCCCCCAACGCTCTGACAGAACCTCTCAAGGGGAAAGTGGTTTGACTGTGCTGAGAAAGGTCTAATCTAAACCACCTTCTGGCATTGCTAACATGTACGTAATCAGCTACTGTTTAGAAATGTACAACAACTGAGATAGTATTTTTAGAGTATAAAGAGAAGTATGTATTGATCAGGATTCTCTGGAGAGGAAGAAGCAATAGGATATCTATATGGATAAATAGATAAATATACTGAGATCTAAAAATTAAGTTTCCAAACTCATCTAAGAAAAACTGCTGCATACCTCACTGCTGAATATCACCATGCTCACCTTCAAAGTACTTGCCTTGGTAAGTTATGCACCATCATTAGCCCCCAGCCCACCCTTCAAAGCAATTTTGGAACTACTGTTTTTCTGGAATGGCCATCAGAGCTATTGTTGTATTACCCTTGATATCCTGAATGTCATCATAATGTCTTCCTTTCAATATTTCCTTTATCACTTGTTAAAGAAAAAGTCATTAGCAGCCAGATGAAGTGAGTAGGGAGGGTGTTCCAATTCATTTATTTGTTTACTGGTTAAAATCTCCCTCATAGACCATGCCGTGTGAGCTGGTGCACTGTTGTGATGCAAGAGCCACGAGTTGCTGCCAACATTTTCAGTTGAGAGTTTCCTAACTGTTTTTCCAACAATGTTTACTTGGTCTGCTATGCTTCTCATAGTCATATAATGATTTTAATGCACAATTTGACAAATGTTTGCAATGTTCTCACCAGTTCTACTCACTACGGGCCGTCCTAACCTCTTTTCATCAGTGACACTTTCTCTCTTCCCAGAAAAAAAATTTAACCCATGTGTACACTGCCATTTCCTCATAGCTCTATCCCCATGAACTTGGACTAACATGTCCCTGATTTCACTTCTATTCTTTCCAAGTTTAACAAGAAATTTAATGTTTGTTCATTGCTCTAATCCAAGCACTGACATTCTTGTGATGGCACACAAGAACACACAACAATAATAAACGCCACTCAGCAAGACATGACCACACATTGACACAAATGCAGCTGTGAGACACTGATATACCAAGGTTAGGAAACCTTACAGAGTTGTTTGTACAGTGTTCCCAACGTAAGTTCACAGTGGCCGGTTCATGAACGTAATAGTCAGAACTTGTAGATATAGATATAAATCTGAAAGGGGGATTTATTATGGGCACTGGTTTATACGATTAAGGAGGATGACAAGTCCTAGGATGGGCCATGTGCAAGCTGGAGACCCAAGGAAGCCCAGCAGCAGGGTTCAGTTCAAGCCCCGATGCCTCAGAACTCGGGGAGCTGGGGGTAGAAACTCATAGTCCGGGGCTGAAGGCTTAAGAAACGTGCAGAGCACAGGCACAACTCACTGAGTCCAAAAACGAGACAGTCTAGAACTTTGACATTCAAAGGCAAGAGAAGAGGGTATCAGCTCTGTAGAAGAGAACAAGAATTTACCTTTCTTCTGGCGATCTTCCTCCCAGGGCCCCAGACTACTGGATGGTGATGCCCACCTGGAGGTAAACATTCTGTACTTTGTCTACCAACTAATATATTAATGTTTTCTGGAAGTGCTCTTGCAGAAACACTGGAAAATAATGCTTTACCAACTAGCTAGGTATCCCTTTATCCAGGGAAGTTGACACCTAAAATTAACCATCATAAATGGCTGTGACTTTTTCCATTGCTCCCTTCAACTTAGGTAAGTGGAATTCAGTCTGAAAAAAAGAAAATTAAATTAGGGTTGTGCCTATGGTTCAAAGGAGTAAAGCGCCAGCCACATATACCAGAGATGACGGGTTTAAACCCGGCCCTGGCCAAAAACTGCCAAAAAAAAAAAAAAATATATATATATATATATATATTAAATTAGCACAAATCACACACTACGTATTTCTAGGCTAACTCCATTTGTGCATATAAAATATTACCAAAACAGGATGCGTCTTTTTGCAATTCCTTACTTGAATTTTCAGAGGAATATAGTATCAGCATAGAAAATTTATGACCAAGAAAAAAATCAAGATTACTTAAATGAGCAAAATATATCACATCTATATAATGAAATATATTACTCGGCCTTTAAAAGGAAGGCTATCTGATATATGTCACAACACATATGAATCTGGAGACGTTACACCAAGTGAAATAAGCCAGTCACAAAAGGAAAAATTCCATTGATTCCACTTGCCTGGGGGATCTGGAATAGTCACATTCATAAAACAAGAAGTAGATTAGTGGTTACCAGGGGTTGGGAGGTGGAAGAGATGCAAAGGGAGTTTTTGTTAAACAGGAGTGGGAGTTGGGGAAGGTGAAAAAGGATTCTGGAGGTGGCTGGTGGTGTTGATTGGGCACCCACGTGAATGTGCTTGATGTCCCTGAACTGTGCACTTTAAAAAGGCTAAAACGGTAAAGCTCATATTATGCGTAATTTCCCACAGTCTCACAAAGATCGTCCCAGTCAACATAGACAATCATATACGGTGAATTCTTAAAGGCTAATTGCGATTCATCGAGCACCATAAAGTGAGGTGCTGTGAGGGTGCAGGACATCAGAATACACCACCCCAAAAGATGCCACTCTGGCATAGGACTATTTTGAGCTGAAGGCAGTTGAGAAAAAGCACATACAGAACAAGCCGTCTCCCTCTTCCCATCTGTCCGAAAACAGAACACAAATCTCCTATTGCCAGCCAGGATGGCAGCACCAACAAGAATTTACCTAAGGACACCTTAAAAAAAATAATACTTATTGGCTCGGCACCCGTACATCAGCGGCTAGGGCACCAGCCACATACACCAGAGCTGGTGGGTTCGAATCCAGCCTGGGTCTGCCAAACAACAATGACAACTACAACCAAAAAAATAGCTGGGTGTTGTAGTGGGTGCCTGCAGTCCCAGCTACCCAGGAGGCCAAGGCAAGAGAATTGCTTGAGCCCAAGAGTTTGAGGTTGCTGTGAGCTGTGACATCACAGCACTCTAGTGAGGGTGACATAGTGAGATTCTGTCTCAAAAAAAAAAAAAATTAATGGTTATCAATCATTCATACCACCATATATGTGCCTTTCCTCAATTTACTGCCCTAAAATGTCTAGAAACCCTTTTTCATTGCCTTTTTTGCCTTGTCTGTGCTCTGTAGACAAATTGTCCTTTGAATGAAATCACAGCATCCAGGCCCAGGTGCTTCTTGGGATGTGGGGAGGTTGTTTTCTTTTTTTACATGAAGCCTCCCACTTCTATCAGGTAAAACCGAACCCAAATAAAATGTGCACGCTTTTCTCCTGTTACTCTGACTTCTGACAGTTTATTATGCAGGCCCTGCCGTGGAACCTGAGGGCAGAGAAGTAAACCCCAGCAGAGAGTCCTCTAATAATAAAACATCCACCCAGAAGGTTTCCTGCACAGCCAGCTCCCCAACTCCGGGTCAGGCTCACCCTTTCTCAGTGCAGGGTGGATTTTTAACAAAGTAACAAGAAACTTGGCAGAAACACCATCTGATGATGCTCTATTTCGTAACTTTGTAGCAACTTTGGAGAAACAGCTGTGTTGTTTTCTCATAATCCATATTGTCCGCCTCTGCTGAGCCCAACTTTACAGTGTTACTGTTTATTGTTGATGTGTCTCCTTGAAATCAAGAAACTCTGCTAGGGTTTCCCACAGTCGCGGCTGGATCACCCAGAAAATGCACTTCCCAAGCCTCCCCACACCGAAAAGAAAAAAAGAAAAGCTAAATTCCTAAAATTGTTGAGTAACTCAAACAGGGACCAACCAAGGGGAGGAGCTCCAAGGAAAGAATGGGCTGCTTGTTTGCACATTCCTGAGTTGGGGAGTCATGATTTATCTGAAGTGCCCATGGTAGAATTTGGGAAGCACCGACCCCCCAAGCAGTGTGAGAAGGACGGCCTTGACAGAATTTCCCAGATAAGACTTGAATGCCTGCCGTGGTGGAATAGGCTCTACAGCCTGGGGTGAGGGGCTTAGAGTCTCCCTCCTGTTTTCATAATCGATAAACCATCCCCCACACCCGTCAAGTAGCTCCTAATACAGCTGAGGAGATTAATGAGATGGTCTGCAGAATCCTTGGGGTCTTGGGGGGAAAAACATGTCACATTTAAAAATAAGGAGCCTTTTGACATTAGCCTACATGCTAATATGAGCCAGATTATTTAATAATAACAGAAAAGGGTAAGTCCTTTCATGGTTATTTATGGTATCCTCAAATGACCTTTGCAAATAAATCATTTATCATCCTCTTAGAAAATCTGGTCTACGGAATGTGACTTTTCTCCTCCAATTCCCAAAGAGACTGCATAGCTTATGAAGTAAAACCCAAGTGCCTTAGAGAGCAAGCGGCATCTTCCACGGTGTGGTCTCTTGATAAACGTACATTGCCAGACTCTCTCTAAGTCCAGTTTTAGGTCAAGGTGAGCTGCTAGGCCACCTCCTTCGGAAAGCGTCTCTTGGTTTCCCATACAAAAGGAATCCCTCTCTCAAGGAAGGTGCTTCAACCCCAGAAGATTTGCACGGACTCTTCCATTTCTGGAATCATTCGATAAGTGTATATGCCTATAGATAGATAGATTTAGATAGGTAGACAGACACAGATGTGCCCTCAATTGGCCACCTGTTCTAGTTAGCCTGGTAGAATATGTATGTATTCACTGAGGTTTTATATATGTGTGTATGTATTAAATACTGTACATATATCCTGCATAGATCCTTATAAAACATGTGTCTGTAGATATACAGAGATTTGTATATATGGATTTGTGTGTGTATGTATATGTGTGTGTGTGTGTGTATATATATATATATATATATATATATTTTTTTTTTTTTACCAAAACGTACTTCATCCTGATCACGTTTTCTTTTTCTTTCTTTCTTTCTTTTTTTTTTTTTTTTTGGTTGTTGTTGCTGTTTTTGGCCAGGCCAAGTTTGTACCTGCAACCTCCAGTATATGGGGCTGGTGCCCTACTCCTTGAGCCACAGGCACTACTCCACATTTTATTTTTCACTGAGTGGCAGGTCACCATCGCTTTCCCACCTCAGTAAATACTTGTACATCGCTGTTTGGGGCCACGTGACATACCTCTGTGTGGCCGTGCTTTTATTTATTTAATGATCTGGGAGCTCTGGATACTGCTCAGTTTTGCACAATGAACTTACTCTGGTGAGATTTTGCTGCACGGGGCCCACACTCCCAAAACAGCTTCACGTAACATGTAAAGACGGTGTCATTACAGAGAAGCTTTGCTGCTTGGACTGTGCTCAGATACTTTTGTGTCGTGGCTGATTTACACATTTCCGCCACGCTCATGGAATCTATTCAGCCAGTGATGTAGTCATTAGTCAGTGAAATTACATCATTGCAGATAACCTGTTTTTAAAAATAACAACAAAGGCTAAGCAGGGAAACATTTCTGAGAGGCTAAGTAGCTCTCTTTCCCAATAGAAAGTACACAACGGTCGAGGCAGATGGAGGGCTCAGGACACAGGAGTTCGCCCTGTTGGTTTTATTGCTGGTGAATTTGATACTAAAGGCCATGGCTTAAGTCAGTTACCTCACAAAAACCCAAGGCACAAAGAAGGGCTCCCGCATAACTAAATAAGATTCCTGGTTCTCTCTAATATTTATTTGATGCCACAGTGAAGACGCAGCTCGCAGGTTCTCCCAAAACAATATGTACGTGTATTCGCTAGCCTAAACCACTGGGTCCGTGTTGCCGAGTCAGATGCTTCAATCTGCTTTCATAGCTGTCTGCTCCTTTTCTGAGAAAATGCGGATTATTTCAGGGGGAAGATGATGCCCACGCTGGTGGCGTGGCTCATGGCTGAGCTCATTCAGAATGGGAAATCATCACCTCACTTAGGAAGACAAGGTGTCAGCAGCATTCTTATCTGTGTCTGTTATTTACTTTAATGCCAATAAAAAGAAAAACAAACTACATGAGAAAATAATCATGGCAGACGGCCACATGCAGAGGCCGGAACAGACAGTGCAGAGAACGGCCTCACGGGCCCTGATGGTAAATGCAATTAGTCACCTTCAGCAGAACAGATTATGTGTGTGGGGGGAAAGCACAGAAACAGCTCTACTGAGACGCGAGCCACGGGATGGTACCGCACGTCATCTCTGCTTCCTTCCCAACCAAAGTCTCTGAATTTCCAAATTGGCTTTTCCTTTGAACATATCTAATGTTATGATCAGAAGAAACATGTGTTACTTATGGAGGAGGATTCACCCTCACCTTCTGTAGGAGAGGGTGTCGAGACTGCCCCCTGGGGTCGTTTTTAACTAGCTATAGGACTCTGGTCTTGGTGGGGGTGTATTTTTATCTTTGATGGCCAGCACTTGGGCACCCTTGGGTCACCATTTTGCACACTGACATCCAAGGGTGTGCAATTTCATACCCTCCTTCCCTTTCCCTGTGGCTAACAGCCGAAGGGTATCATCAAAGCCTCCTTCTCTGGCTGGGAGCACCCTGAGTCTTCATTTACTATGCCAGTGCAATACAGCCAACATGAAGGACCTCAGGATTTCAGATACCATTAAGGTTGCAAGTCGATTGATTCTGAGTTCATGAAAAGAGGAATTACCCCAGGTGCATCTGTCTTGATGAGGTGAGAGGCATTAAAAGTCAGACTTGACCTTTCATGAGATCAAGTATCACTTCTCCGCTCCTGGATTAGGAGAACCGAACCTCCATGCCAGGAGGGGGCTGGGGATAACAGCCCTCAGGAAAACTCCCTGGGTGCTTTCTGGACCCAGAAACAGCCCCGTGCTCACCCCCAGGATGAAAGTGGGGACTTCAGCCTTACAGCCCTGAGGACGCAAGTCTGGAGACCTCAGCCCCAGCCAACACCTGGGTGGAGCTTGTGAGCCTCTGATGGGGGAAACCAGGTTTCTAGTTGGCCAGGGCTGCTTGTAGCAAAGTGCCACAGACTGGGTGGTTTAAAAACACACGTTCATTTTCTCACATCCTGGAGGCTGGAAGTCCAAGATCAAGGAGTCTCAGGCTGGTCCTTCTAAGGTAGCCTCTCTCCTTGGCACGCAAGTGCCGTCCTCTCCCTGGGTCCTCCCAGGGTCGTCCCTCTGTGTGTTGTCTGTGTCCTCATACCCCTCTTCTTATCAATACTCCAGTCCTGGTGGCTCAGGGCCCACCCTAGTAACTTCATTTTTCCTTAATCCCCTCTGCGAAGACCCATCTCCAAAGACAGCCAGTCACATTGTAGGGCAGGGCTTCAACATGTAAATTTGGGAGGACACACTTCTGTCCATAGCACCAGCTAAGCTACGCCCTGGGGTTCCTGACTCACAGAAACTGGAAGGCATGACGTGAGGTTGGTTTAAGCTGCTAAATTAGCAGGAATAGAAAATCAGTCAAACCTTTTTCAAGCGAGGCAAAGGTGTTATGATTGGCAGATAATGCCTTGAATTCTCTCTGTCCCAGAAGAGGTTAAAAAAGAGCCCAGGGCATCACACTTCCCTGTCCAGTGGACCCCCACGTCCACTTCTCCAGAAGTCCAGAACAGTGGAGAGAACCATGCTTAGTGAATCAGTGGAGGGCAGTGGCATACTACACCCCGGACAAACCCAGGGTCAAGGATTTTTTTAATTAATTTTCCTTCTGAGGAATACTGAGCTGGACATTGCAGAACATGGGAAGCATCAAACAAGTCCCATGGCTAAACTGGGAAGGCCACTTTGGGGGCAGACATCAGAAGGAAAGGGAACCAGTACCTCGGAGAGATCCCTGTAACCTGCGTTTACTGCAGGGTTATTCACAATAGCTGAGATGTGGAAATGACCCAAGCATCTGTCACTAGAAAAGAAAATGAGGACTATGGACTCGGGGGAATACTATTTGGCCATAAACAAGAGAGAAATCTGGCCATTCACAACAGCATGTGTGAAGCCGGAGGGCTTTGTGCTCCATGAAAATAGAAAAAGATAAACAGTGTAGGATCTCACTTACACATGGAATCTACCAAGGGTGCAGTCAGAGCAGCAGACAGCAGAACAGTGGTCACCTGCAGTGGGGGACAGGGGGCTGGGGAGATGTGCATCCAAGTAGCCTAATTTTCAGTTATACAATGAGCACTTTCTGGAGATGGAATGCGTAAGGTGGTGACCATGGTTAACCATGACTGAGCTGCATGTGACATTTGCCAAGAGAACAGATCGTAATTGTTCCCATTTACCACCAACAGAAAAGGCAGCTCTGTGAGGTGACCCGCAGGTTACTGAGCGGGTATGTACTTAACATTTCGTAACGTCACATTTGTCAAAACATCACATTGTACACAGAAAATATATTCAGGTTTTATTTGTCAATTATACTCGATAAAGCTGGGAGAAAAAAATAAAAAGCCTCCCATTTCTGTTGTCTGCCTCTGGGTCTTCTCTAACTGCTCAGGGTCTATTTCTGAAATGCAACTTAAGGCAGCTTCCCTTGGGCATCAGAAGGAAAAGGAGGCAGGGAAAAATGATACAGGAATGAAATTGTTAGGTCCAGCTCTGCCTTACCCTTTAACATGTGTTTTTCGTTCATCACAGCCTGGGTCGAATTCCTTTTAATTGGATTAAACCTATATTCTTCCTTCAATTGTATGTTTTGAAAGAGAAATGCAAATAACACCCATGACCTTCAACTATGGTGCTTCAGAAGTCTAAGCAACACAAGGAGATTTCTGCAGGGTGATACATTTAACATGATTGAAAGAGAAGAAGAAAGGAGACGGGTTTGCAGAGGCGAGGTGAGAAGTCCTCCTTTAGAGATCACGCCAGCTTTTCATTCAGGCTCTTGCAGTGTAGCAGACAGCAACGTGCCCAGGCAACCCTCCCCAGGTGAGGTGAAGTCGCTCAGACTGATAAATGTCCCTGCCAATCACTTCTCATCCAAAAGATGTCATAAGAGAGGCCGGAACGCCGCGCTCCCCTTTCCAGATGACTCCACCTGTCTGTCTTTCTAAAGGTCCAAATGCTGAGGGCTGAAAACCATGTTGGTAACATCTGAATGTCACGTGGCTCTGAAAAGAGAGCAGAGGTCAGGAGATGACAAGATGGCTCTATCAAAGGCTCTTAGTTAAACACCTGCATCCATATTCATCTTTGAAAAAATAACCAGAGAAAATGGTCAACCTTGCATTGGGCTGCCCCCTAATGCCCCTGAATGCAAGTTATTGGTTCATGAAACAAACCTTCATGGAGCATGAGCTGTATGGTGGGGCGGTCAGGACAGGAAGACTAGAAGCAAGGTTTCTCTTGTCATGGAATTTGCATTCTGTAGGAGAAAGCCAACCACAAATTAATAGCCTAACAAGGAGAGATTTGTCAGAGGACACCCGGGAGAGGCAGACACCAGGGAGGATCCCCCTTCCCGCAGGGTAAGAGATGGAGGCGTGGGGGCATATCCCTTGCTCTGCACAAACATGTAACTTATAGCTAAACGTATTAATGGGATTAGCCACATAACAGCTGAATGTAGAATTTTTAATGCATTTGTGAATCTAACCACAAGTGATACTCCATACATAAATATTGTTTAATAAAATTCAACACCTACTATCTACTCAGACTTACATTGGAAGTGATAATCAGGCCATTAGACAAAAATGCTCAAAGGGAAGATTGCAAAGGAAGAAAGAAAATGATCATTATTCTCAGACAATATGATTATCTACAAAGAAAATCCAAGATAATCTGTAGGGAATTTATTAAGAAGAGAGTTCCATAAAGATAGTGAACGCAGGAGCAATACTCAAAAGTACAATGGGCATGCCTTTATACAGGCAGCAAATAATTAGAAAACATCATCTAACAAGCATTGTGTTAAAAATACCAAAAGAGAATTCAGACACAAAGTACACATCTCTAAAATATACCCATCATAAGACATAAAAGCCCATTATGGAGGGAAATAATTTTATGAAGAACATAAAAAAGAAGATGTAGCAAATGAAGAGATATATTTTGTTCACTAAAAGGAAGATTCAATATCTTTAAGGATGTTTATTAGCCTAAATTAAGCTATATATTCCACGCAAATCACCTATGAAATCACAACGGAGGGTATCGTTAAGCTTGGCAGGCTGTTCTTATTCCACACGGAAGGTAAGCAGCCAAGATTTGCTAATAGTGTTTTGAAGTAGAAAAATGAAGACGGGAAAATCTCCTACTAAATACAGAGATATTAGAGCTTTTAAATTAAGAGTATGACACTGGATGGACAAGTGGACGACAGTTGCAGAATAACGACACAGGAAATAGAGGAATGTGTAAAAGCAAACTGATAATGTGGCAGAAAGATGTCACAAAATGGCCAAGGAAGACAGCTAATTCGACAAACAGTGCTGGGACACTTGTGTGTCTGGATAGAGTACAGAGGGGGTAGATTACTTTAGCTACCAAAAAAAAAAAAAAACGTGTAGTAGCTCAAACAACCTAAATTTAAAAAGAAAATGTCCAAACAATTAGAAGAACGTGTATTAAAATATTTTTATGACCTTGGACTAGGAAAAGTTTTCTGAAGACACTAAATGCATAAACATCATAGGAAAATATTGGCATGCCAAATTGCACAGAAGTCAAAAGGTTTCCGGGTAATAAAAGATGCTGTAAGTAAAAGGCAATGTTAAGACATGGACAAGAGGTATGTACAAGGAATAAAACCCCAAAGGGATTAGTTCCCACCCTGGTACAGAGGTCCTACAAATTAATAAGAAGAAAGAATACTTAAGCTGGGCGCCGGAGCTCAGAGGTTAGCACTCCAGCACCGCACACCAGGGGAGGTGAGTTCAAACTTTGCCTGGGCCTGATTAACAAAACAAAGAAAAGAAAGACAAGAAAGAAGGAAAGAAGGAAGGAAGGAAGGAAGGAAGGAAGGAAGGAAGGAAGGAAGGAAGGAAAGAAGGGAGGAAGGAAGGAAGGAAGAAAGGAAGGGAGGGAGGAAGGAAGGAAGGAAGGGAGGAAGGAAGGAAGGAAGGAAGGGAGGGAGGGAGGGAGGGAGGGGAGGGAGGAAGGAAGGAAGGAAGGAAGGAAGGAAAGAAGGGAGGGAGGGAGGGAGGAAGGAAGGAAGGAAGGAAAGAAGGAAGGAAGGAAGGAAGGGAGGGAGGGAGGAAGGAAAGAAGGGAGGGAGGGAGGGAGGGAGGAAGGAAGGAAGGAAAGAAGGAAGGAAGGAAGGAAAGAAGGGAGGGAGGGAGGAAGGAAGGAAGGAAAGAAGGAAGGAAGGAAGGAAAGAAGGGAGGGAGGGAGGGAGGGAGGAAGGAAGGAAGGAAAGAAGGGAGGGAGGGAGGAAGGAAGGAAGGAAGGAAAGAAGGAAGGAAGAAAGGAAGGAAGGAAAGAAGGGAGGGAGGGAGGAAGGAAGGAAGGAAAGAAGGAAGGAAGGAAGGAAGGAAGGAAAGAAGGGAGGGAGGGAGGAAGGAAGGAAGGAAGGAAGGAAGGAAGGAAGGAAGGAAGGAAAGAAGGAAGGAAAGAAGGAAGGAAGGAAGGAAGGAAGGAAAGAAGGGAGGGAGGGAGGAAGGAAGGAAGGAAGGAAGGAAGGAAGGAAGGAAGGAAGGAAGGAAGGAAGGAAGGAAGGAAGGAAAGAAGGAAGGAAAGAAGGAAGGAAGGAAGGAAGGAAGGAAGGAAGGAACTACTTAAGAACAAAATGATAAAACAACATTAAAGAGTGATTCATAGTAAACAAGAGTGAGCAACTCAAAACATTATGAAAATCTGTTTAACCCTAAACATTAAGAAAGTGTGCTCTTAAAACAGTATTTGATGCCACTTAGATTGGTTTAACGATTTACAAGATGGGGTAGTAACTGCCCAGTGTTTTCAAAGCTGTGGAAAATGGAGTTTTGTGATACTCTGCTCATGCATCTGTAAATCTGTTAAACTATTTTGTAAAAACCTAGTAAAGTTGAAAATGAAGCTCCTTGTGATCTTACAACTTAGTAATTTCACACACACAGCACACAACATTCCTAGAACAACAACAACAAAAGAGCTCCTCACATCTATTCAAGGAGACACGAAGCCTCGTTTACAATTAAAATAAAAATCGCAATATCTGTCAGGGCATGGATTTTCAGAGTCATACTACACAACAGGTTTAAACAAATGAACTTGGTCCACATACACAAACTCTCAGACGTCTTCAGAAAACATACTTGAAGAGGAAAAAGCTTGTGGCAAAAAGATATAGTTTGATGTTATTTAAACATCTTTATTTTTTTACAAAGAGAAAGCTACATGACAACTTCTTTTTAGGGATGTGCCTGTCATAGAAAAACACAATTGGCAAGGATTCTCAACTATTTGAGAACAGTAGGTATTTCTAGAGAGAAAGAAAAAGTCATAAATATGTTATGTGTTCTATAACATGTGTTATATTTTATTTCTGAGGAGAAGCAGATCTTCAGTAAATATGAGAAAATGTTAGCTTTGTTAAATACAAGTATTGGGTTTATGAATGTTCTCATATTATTCTCTATATTTTTAGTGATAACCACTCTACTGTGTCAAGAAGTAGTTTCAATATTTTTTTAAATTAAATCATAGCTGTGTACATTAATGCAATCATGGGGCACCATACACTGGTTTTATAGACTGTTTGACACATTTTCATCACACTGGTTAACATAGCCTTCCTGGCAATTTCTTAGTTACTGTGTTAAGACATTTACATTCTACATTTACTAAGTTTCACATGTACCCTTGTAAGATGCACCGCAGGTGTAATCCCACCAAACCCCTTCCCTCGACCCATTCTCTCCCTTCCCTCCCCTCCCTCTCCCTCTTCCCCCTATTCTTAGGTTATAACTGGGTTATAGCTTTCATGTGAAAGCCATAAATTAGTTTCATAGTAGGGCTGAGTACATTGGACACTTTTTCTTCCATTCTTGAGATACTTTACTAAGAAGAATATGTTCCAGCTCCATCCATGTAAACATGAAAGAGGTGAAGTCTCCATCTTTCTTTAAGGCTGCATAATATTCCATGGTGTACATATACCACAATTTATTAATCCATTCGTGGATCGATGGGCACTGGGGCTTTTTTCATGATATTTTTATTCTGAAATATTTTTAAAAAGTTTTTTTAAACTTAAGAAGCTAGGTTGATTGGGTTCAGTAAAACGTGTTGATGGCAGATTCAATTCCAAACAGGGATGACATCTGTTGCTGTTGCAAGATTAGCCTGGCTTCTTGCTGCCTTTTTACCTTTCTCCCTGAATTTTCATTTCCATTAAGCTACACTACCTGCAACAGAACGATCTGAAATAAAAGCAACTTCACCTATAATGTAATTTAACGGGCAATAATGTCAAAAGCCACATCCCATGGCAAAGGCTTTCCAAAGCACCATTTCAGCGCTCTTTCCAAAAAGACCGTTTACACCAGTTACACTATCTCAGAGAATGGAAGTGGATAAAGCCAATCCTTGAAAGGTCAAGAAACAGTGCACCCATCTCATTCTGCATTTGCTGAGATGAATAAACGTATGCTGCAAACTTACAAATAGCCCCTGTTTGCAAACGCACATTCTGTAGTTTTCATTTGTCTTTTCTCTTCTTCATGACATTTTCATGATATTTGAAAAGAAAAACATGAATAAGAAATGGCTCATTTGCAAAAGGAAGGAAGGGAGAAAGAGAAAGAAAGAACAAAAGAGAGAGAGAAGGAAGGGAGCAACGTCTTAGAAATAAGAAATTGTCCATTGCAAGGTCAAATGAATTTGAAATTTTAGGACTTATCTTAAATGAGCCCTATTTGATATCCTAGTTTTTATATTATAATAATTTGTGCATTAAGCCATATTCTGCATTAAAGCAAGGACTCTTTCATGCAGAATCTTTTAAGTAGATGGGTTTTATAACTCAGTCACTTGCATCTTGGAGAAATGTTTTTAGTAGTGAAGGTTAAGTGAAGGTTACCCCCCACCCCAGGTGCAAACATAGCTCATTCACATGGATCCAGACAGTTACTGGAACTTTAAAAAGTGTATTTTCATCAATGCAATCCTGCAATCTGCCAACACAGAGTGCCCTTAAATTAACTAGGCACTTAAACAAGAAAAAAAAGAAGAGTTAGGCTGCACACCTATAGCTCAAGGGGCTAAGGTGCCAGCCACATACACCAGAGGTGGTGGGTTCAAATCCAGCCTGGCCCGCCAAAGGACAATGACAACTATAACAAAAAAATAGCCCGGCGTTGTGGTGGACACCTGTAATCCCAGCTACTTGGGAGGCTGAGGCAAGAGGAACGCTTAAGCCCAAGAGTTTGAGGTTGCTGTGAGCTGTGATGCCACGGCACTCTACCCAGGGCACAGCTTGAGGCTCTTTCCAAAAATAAAAATGAGTTAATCTAGAATAAAAAGATAATATAAGAAGAGGCAATAACTAATGTTCCTTCTAATCTTCAGTTCACACCCGTGGTCTGTAATCACCTTCCCCTGAGTCCACTGTGCTTTGGTTCTCAACCCCAGCCCCAGGCAGGGATTGGCCTGGCACAGGTGTGTTCTCACTAAGGGTTCTGAAGGGAGAGCTGAGAAAACGGGTGTGTTTCTGGGAGTATCATGCCCACAGGATGGTTGGGGGCTCCTCAAAGTTCTAGTGAAGTAGAGGGGTTCAGAGTCCTCCCTCTAGCTCCTGAATGAACCAAGCAAGTGGGATGCCTCCACCTTTCCTCCCTTCTAGAGTCCGTCGCTTCCTGGAGAAGAGTTTACCACTCACTGGTTTATTTCTCCTCCTACTTTACATAAGTAAGAGGTTAGAACATCATGGGCCCTTCTTCTTGGTCATGTTGAAGGTGACACACTTTACCAACACTTAGGGATTAAGATGCACATGGCTCTTGGCTCGGCGCCTGTGGCTCAAGCGGCTAAGGCGCCAGCCACATACACCTGAGCTGGCGGGTTTCAATCCAGCCTGGGACCGCCAAACAACAATGACGGCTGCAGCCAAAAATTAGCCAGGCTTTGTGGCGGGCACCTGTAGTCCCAGCTACTTGGGAGACGGAGGCAGGAAAATTGCTCGAGCCCAGGAGTGGAGGTTGCTGTGAGCTGTGATGCCACAGCACTCTACCCAAGGCAACAGCTTGAGGCTCTGTCTCAAAAAAAAAAAAAAAAAAGATGCACGTGGCCCTTTATCCCAACGTGATCTCTGGTATATATGCTGAAAATGCATCTGCTGTGGTTACTAGAGGCTGGGAAGGGACAGAAGACAAGGGAATAGGCAGAGCTTGGTTAAGGGCCACAGCTACACTCAGTGGGAGGAACGGGGTCTGGTGCTCAGTAGCCCCCAAGGGAGAACATGGTTAATAATTTGGTGTGTATTTTCAGAAAGTCACAAGAAAGGATTTTGAACATTCACAGCACAAAGAAATGATCAGTGTTTGAGGTGGTGGGTATGCTAAATTACCCTGATGTGATCATTGCACATTGTACACTTGTATCAAAATATCACTCTCTTCCATGTATCAAAATATCACTCTCTTCCATAAATAGTGTATAATCATGACCTGTCAACTAAAAATAAAAGAAAAACGCATAAACATCCTAATGCAAGTCCCAGTGTGATTTGCACCTTCTTTCTTCAAGTTGAGACAATCCTAAAGCATGCCAGTAAAGAAATGCCAAGCACATTCAAACCAGGGGAGAGAAGGTTCTAAGAGGTGGAACGATGCTGGAAACCTAACCACCGATAACGCCATTCTGAGATAATAACCACTTTCAGATGTGCTCCCATAAAATGGGAGGCCATGAATTAACAATTTAAATTGGCTGTTTTCATTCATGCAATGTATTAAACATTACTCGATTAAAATCAAATTTAGAAAGTATTTTCAAGACAGTGTCTTGATGTGGAGAGTTGTGGTATCATCATAGCTCACTGCAGCCTCAAACTCCTGGGCTCAAGCGAGCCTCTGGCCTCAGCCTCCTGAGTAGCTGGGACTACAGACACCTGCCACCACGCCTGGCTAATTAAGAAAAATTGTTTCTTTTTTTGTAGAGATGGATTCGGGCTATGTTGCTCAGACTGGTCTTGAAATCTTGACCTCAAGCACTCTTCCTGTTCCCAAAATGCTGGGATTACAGGCATGAGCCGCCACATCTGGCCTTAATTTTTTTTTTTTTAATTTACCCTGAAGAGCAGAAAGACATGAAAGAAGAGATGGTAAATAGAAGATCTTTCTACCTGTATTATTAATAAGTCTACAATAATGGTGATAAATACCATTGCAAGAGTGAATGTAAATGTTAAAATTCTTGAAAGAACTTACAAGAATATGATAAATGATGATGATATAATTTATTTAAAGGTGATATCTAAAAAAATTTTTTTTCTTGGGAAAGCAGGAGAAATAAGGGTAACAGAGGTCAAATTTAATGGATTATAAAATGAAAAAAAAAATTAGTAGAAAGGATAAATTCTAAATTTGGATCTCTTATCTCCCCGCCCCCAAAAGTGCAAAGGTTTAAGAAGAGAAAAAGATACAGAGGGAAAGAGATTGGGATGGAGAGAGAGAGACAGAAAGAAAATTAAAATTCTTAGAACTGGTAAATAGACTGTAACTGTTTTTTGGTTGTAGTTGTCATTGTTGCTTGGCGGGCCCAGGCTGGATTTGAACCCGCCAGCTCTGGTGTATGTGGCTGGTGCCTGAGCTGCTTGAGCTACAGGTGCCGAGCCCAGAACACTATCTTTTAAGTTTAAAATCTGTATAAAATCCATGCTTCAAATAAAAACTTATAAATCAAGAAAATTTGGAATGACTACAAAGATCAATTATCATGAAAGAAATGCAGCCTGCCTTTAAGGGCGGAGATTCCAAAGAAGGCAAGTTTCCCCTCTGCTCATTTTAGAGAATTTATTTTGTGTCTTTGCACGTTTTCTACTGGCTGTGCTCTCTTGTCCTGTTGGTACAGGTGGCTTAGTGAGTACACCAACTGTATTTGAGAAAGAGGAAAATAGGCGGTGGGGGGAGGGGGAGAGAAATAATATTTGAAAACCAGCTGTCTGACATGCCCAGCTTTTCGTAAGCCCTGGTCAGTGGCGTACAGCTGAGGGTCTGGAATGGAGACTGGCCACAGAAGCACGTGGAGTGCAAAGATCAGCACCCTCAGAGGGCTGGTGGAAAGGTGCAGTTGGTACGGGGCAGGAAACTCGCCTTCAGCTGAGCAAACACATGCAGAATTTGAGCTATTAATGCCAGCCTGAACCCTGAGATGTAACGCCCCTGCGTGAATTGAGGTAGGCTGAAAATTCTTCTTTAAACATTTGGTAATGACTTTCAGTTATGAAAAAAAAAAAAAAGGCATACAGTGTCCTAGAATTCCTTTCATGCTTTCCATTGGAATGATGCTAACTTGTTTGGGGGTCATCCATAAACACGTGTGTGTGAGGGGGTCTCACTGCTGCAAAGCCGCAGGCGTCTCCACAGACATCCATCGCTCTCTTAACGTCACAAGTTGTCAGGGAAGAAAATGATGTGTTAGCTGCTACTCGTGATTAAAAGTCATTATTTTTGGCAGATGTTATGAAAAATTTAATTGGCTCATTTTTGATAACCTCTGACCGCAGGCTAATTCGCTTGCTTGCCAAGGAATACATTCAGCCAATACATCATTCTGGAAAGTTTAGAGAGAAAATTTATTGCTTGAAAATCGTGCCTCTGTATTACAACAGCGCAGACATCTTCCCTAATGCCAAGTTGGTTACTGATAATCCCTGCCATAAAAATGTTTCAAATTGTCTTGACCTTGTTCAGAAATGTAGAAATTTGGTAGCAAAATTGATCCCCCGCCCCTTGAGGGTCTTCTTTTTCTTTTCTTTCTTTTTTTTTTTATGATAAAATATCCAGTATTTCTGGGCTGGATGCGATGGTTCATGCCTGTAATCCCAGCACTCTGGGAGGCTGAGGTGGATGGATTGCTTGAGTTCAGGAGTTCAAGACCAGCCTGAGAAAGAGTGAGACCCCATTTGTACTGCCCATAGAAAAACCAGTCAGATGTGATGGTGGGTGCCAGCTACTTGGGAGGCTGAGGCAGGAGGTTGGCGTGAGCACAGGAGTTTGAGGTTGCTGTGAGCTAGGATGACACCACAGCAGTCTACCTAGGGTGACAGAGTGAGACTCTGTCTCTCAATTTAAAAAAATGCAACATTTCTGAAGTTGTCATTCCTGAATACATTGATAACCATTAATTTACCCATCCATTTATCTGTTCAACAGCCAGCTACTAGCCCCTTACTATGAGGTTGTGTGTTAGTGTCCAGGACAGTGGTCATTCAAACCACACTTATATACTAAAATAGCACAATCCAAACACAGGAAGCCACATGTCATGGGACACCAATGTGACTGTGCTTATGGAGTTTATGTTATCAGAACAAGTTACCAGAACTGTCCTGAACACTAGCTCTTCCACTTCTGTTCACATTCTTGACACAAGAGAATCAAAGCATCGAGGCATTAGGTAAAATTTGCCCAAAGTCACATAGTTAGTGACATGCCAGCTTGAACTTTCAGTTTTGCAAAACTTTTAACCTTTGCAGAGTATTTGAAAGGCTTTTACGGAGTGTCCCCATTTCCCCCACATCTAGTTTTCCACTCCACACTTACTCCGTCCTCCGCTTTGCACATTGCACCCTTTGGAAACATACAACTCCCACCCAAGGGTGGAAGAGAACATGGAGGATAATGAGATGTGTGTTTTTAGCCATGACACAAGTCACGAAACTGGAAATCACAAAATAATGGGAAAAATGAATTGAGTTCTAACTCTGTTATCCCATCCTCCAACAGCTGGCTTCCTGTGCTCCTGAGAGGCACCTCGTCATGGAAAACCTTTGGTGTCAGGCTGAGACCCACAAAGCAATAAACAGGCTTTATGTCCTAGCACAAGGCTATCAGTAGAAACAGAAGGGGCCGTAGCTGGTCAGTGTGCAGAGAAGGGCTGGTTGAGGGGGTGACCCCTCTGCCGATTCTTGCAGAAAAAGTAAGAGTCACAACCCACAGGAACTACCCATGCCAAGACTCAGAGCCTTGAGTGGACATGTAAGTTCAATATTTCTAAGAGCCCACACTTGTTGACACGGCACATCGAGTGACAGATGTGAAGAGAAATTCACGAACCCCATCATGAAGAGCTTTGAATTTCAGGATTTAGGCTGGATTCTGAAACCTCAGGATGCTAGTGAGGGTGCAGACTGAAGTCGGAGCTTTCCTCTCCACCACAGTGCCCCCTGGTTGGGTAAAGTCACCCCTGAGTCAGCTGTGTGCCACCTGCAGAGTGGACCTTTGCTGGGGTAACACAGGCTTGAGCTATGCGTGGCCCAGTTTTACCAGAATCTCGCTGGAATCAAAGCTGCAGAAAAACCAACTAACATACTGCAGGAAAACTGTCAGTCATAGGACTGGCAAAGATCGGCACATTGAAAATACTTTCAAAAATATCGTACGTGGTTGTTCCTCTTCAACATGCAAAATGTCTATATCTTTTGAAATAAGGTCATTTTCTTTTTTTTTTTTTTTTTTTCTTTTTTTTTATTGTTGGGGATTCATTGAGGGTACAATAAGCCAGTTACACTGATTGCAATTGTTAGGTAAAGTCCCTCTTGCAATCATGTCTTGCCCCCATAAAATGTGACACACACTAAGGCCCCACCCTCCTCCCCCATCCCTCTTTCTGCTTCCCCCCCCATAACCTTAATTGTCATTAATTGTCCTCATATCAAGATTGAGTACATAGGATTCATGCTTCTCCATTTTTGTGATGCTTTACAGTGGAAGGTCATTTTCATAGTTAAGGCTGGCACAGGATTCTCACTACTCAAAGGAACAAAGGCTTCTACAATTAGATTCCACAGTGTCGTCCTTTCTAGCAGCAGAGAGTGGAAACAAAGTGACCACCAGTAGAAAAAGATACATTAAAGCCTCAGGTACTGACTTCCTCATTGTGACAATAATTAATGTGTCCACTGGATACTGTTAAACAAAGGAGAAGTGACAAAATAACAAATGTGCACGGGGCTGAATTGTGTTCTGTCTTACTTCATAATATACGCATCAATGCAAACCCCGTATGCGCATCAATGCAAACCCCAGGACATTTAGGAAAAGATACAAAAGTAGTTGCTCAAAGTTGTTATTCTGGAAAGAAGGGTGAGAAGAGGTTCATTCCTTTATGTTCTTTAGAATCGTTTTAACTTCTCACAAGGAGATGCTATTTTATTTCAAAATCACTTTCTCCAAAGTTCAGTTTACGGTGGCAATATTTGTGCGAACTTGTGGGAGGCTGTTCCACCCATCTCCCCCTCTCATTGCTTTGCGTCCTTAGATCCAGGGCACCTTTACGAAGGCTGTCAACTTAAATACGATTATGCTGGGCCCCAAAGACAGATTTGCCTCTGCGCTCTGCATTTCAGCATTCCGGAGTTGGCTCGTTGACGGGAGCTCCTGTGTCTGTACCTTTAAGACTGTTCTCTTGTGTCGAGCCCAAGAAAATCACCGTTTTCCCTGACAACCTGTATGTACATGTGCGTACCCGTACACACGCAACCAGTCCTTATGAAAATCAAAAAGGTCGCCCCCAACTCTTTTAAAACATACTCATTTTATGTCCATTTTCTTTTTAGTTAAGAACAATCAGGTGCATACTTGAGGTAAGGGGGAGAGAGAGAGGGAGTGAAAAGATGGATGGAAGAAAGGAAAGAGTAAAGGATGGAATTGGGGAAGAGAGGGAAAGAGAAGGAAGGAAGGGAAGAGAATGAGAAGGGAAGGAAGAGTGGAAGGAAGGAGGAAGGGAAAAGAGAGGCAGAGAAGACAGAGGAACAGAGGGAGGGAGGGAGGAGGGAGGAAGCTTTGTAAGTAACACGGCTAAGAACATAACTAGATAAACGAATCGATCAAGTTGTAATCTGAAGGGTGCTGATACAGTTTTCCCACTGTATTTTCATTGCTCTTTTTCTTTTTAAATGAAAGCAGTCTAACAGCTGAGTACCATTTTTCTTTCCGGCACTCTAAGTTGCTTTTAAAAGTGCAACTGTGGTCCACAGCCAGGGAAGGATGCTCCTATCAGCAGCTTGCACGGGCCATAAACAACCATTTCTGTAGACAGCAATGGTGCTTTCCAGAACACTCTCTCCAACTGCATCCCAAAATGTGCCGTGAGGTGCAAACACCAGGTGACAAACCTTAGGAAGATGAGAACCATGGAAACCGTTCAGGCCCAAACCTTTGAATGGGGCTGGCTTGTGGGGCCACCTTCTGCAGGATATAAGCCGTGGGGGTCATTGCCTCCAGCTCTAGAGAAATGGTGGGATTTGCAGCCAAGGCACCAAAGACCTACTGTTCCTTAGTTGAAAACTTGCTCCACTGTGGTGCTAGCACATGCAGTTTGGGGAGGCTCCTGCAGCCGTCAGGACACAAATGGCCCATGTGGCGGAGGAGAGGTTGGACTGTGGATGAATTTTGACAACCCTGGGCACCCAAGAGGTGACAGGTGTAACTAACTCATGCAGGGAAGTGGGGGGCGGGGGGGAAACAGGTGAAACTCAGATCTGACCTAGACAAAGCCTTGCACTTTGGGGTTTACAGAGAATAGTTTCAAGATGGTTCCTTTTGCAGCTGAAATACCCTCCAATACACACACACAGACACACAGACACACACACACACCCTTCTGGCAGGTGTTTCTCCCTTGACTGGGGTCCAGCCTGCTTCCATCACTGTAAAGCTCAGTGGAAAATCTCACCTCAAGAAAGCTGCCTTGTTGGGAGGGGAAGGGACAAAAGTGAGAGATGTTGGTAAAAGGGCACAAAATATCAGAGAAGAGGACTAAGCTTCTGAGACACACAGCACACAGAGATACTATACTTAATTACAATGTACTACACATTGCAAAGTAGCCTAGGGAGCAAATTTCAACTGTCTCAGCTCAGAAAATGGTACATGAGGCGATGGATGTGTTCATTAGCTTGACTTATCGACGCGCTAATATACACCAGTAGAAAAAGCAAAACTCCCATGTACCCCCATAAATGCATACAATTATGACTTGTCAACTAAAAATAATATTAACTTAAAAAATAACAATTAACAAATGTTGACTTGGATTTTGCAGCTGCTACGTAGTAGCGAAGGCCATGTGTTTCAGGGATATTACTCAGCTTTTCTTGGATTTCTGATGAGACTCGGGTGCACAGAGGAACTATATATATATAAGAGATGCTTGGAGTTTATCAATAAGCAGCTAGAAGCAAATGCAAATAAAAAAATCACACAGATACAGAACCCCTGGTGGATCCAGTTGGACCCAAAATGTCTTTGTTCTGTGAGGAAGTGGTACTCAGAACAGGCTGGTTTCTTTAGAACTGGGTAAAGGGTGCACTTTGTTGAGGAGATAAAAATATTATTTTCTTGGTTCAGCTGGCATTCAGCTGAGACGATCCACCCTCGGGACACAAGTCTGCCAACGTCACCCTCTTTTGTTTCAACTTCAAAAATGTGATGGGGTCATTAAAAATGTTGAAGAAAGTGGGAAAGGTACAAACGTCATGCAAACAAAATATATTTATTTTTACTTTCCTTCATTGTATCGATGCTTATTTGACAAAGATGTTACATACAAGTTGAGACATAGAAACCATATTATTTCCTTAAAAAATCTATTTCCCTAAATGAAGAATAAAATATTAGTGGCAGTTGAAGTCTTCTGGGCAGCCTTTGCAATCAATCTGAACTCCTCTCTGCTGGTAGTAATTAACCCCTCTCTTGAATTAGCCTTTTATTCTGTTCGATCCACTGCTCTGTACTTGAATGATACAGTTTTAATTGCACTCTGCTTATCCATTTCATGGGTACAGCCTGCATACGCACGTGTGTTTAGCCTTTTTTGCAGCCCTTAAACTTTGTACAAATTGAAAATACTTTGTACTCCATTCTGTGGAATCCAGAATGCCCGTGAAGCTACCCAGGCTGAGAGTTGAGGTGTCCCATCCATTCACTTTTCAGTGCTGTGTTATAATTCCTGCACCCCTCCGCCACAGCTTCTTTGCCTTTTTTAGGTTAAACCTTCTGTACAATTTGCCTTTTCTTTCCATTCTGCAATATACATGGCTGCACGTGTATCCTTTTGCAAAAATGCAAAAAGCAGATTGCTGAGTAGAAGAATATTCACATCCTCAACTTTATCCCGTATCTCCAATCGTTCTCCAAAAACGCTGCAGCCCTTAAAACTCTTACAGCCGCTAAGTTCCTCTTACTTCCCAACCTCACCAACACTTGATTTTTTAAAACATGTATCATAAATGACTGTTTCTCCTGTTTTATTGCTTGCGATTTGTACTCACTGAAATTCTTTACTTGGAGAGTTTTTCTTAGCTTTTTGGGAATTGCATGCTCTTTTTCACCCCTGGGGTAACTCTGATGAAAATGTCTTTGTCTTGATCCAGGTGGGGGCCGTATCTTCAGTCTTTTACAAATTCTGTTAACTTCTTTGTGATTCCCTCCTCCTCTCCCCACTCCTCCCTCATTTCTCCTACAAATCCAATGAGCCCCACAGCAAGCATGATTCCATTCTCTATGTGACTGAATCTCTCTTTTATAATTTGCAGCTCTTTTTCTCCTGGTGCTAAAGTCTGGGTAATCTCTTCAGCAATAACATCAGTATTCAGCACAATCTAATCCACTGTGGTTTTTCTTTAATTCTTATCTATTCCATTAAGATACTTCTAAACCAATAAGGAAGTATTTCATTTATAGAGGCTTACTTATTCCTTTATTCAAAAACAAACACAAAAAACTTCCCTAATTTACTGAAATTCTACTATGTTCTAGATAGAGAACATAATAATAGAATGAAAAATTAAAAATAAAAAACCTTAATGCCCAATGGATTTTATAGTATAGTAGGGAAGACAAAATGAACAAATAAATATGAAAAATAAATAAGTGGTAGGAATATAGGCAACATAATTCACCCCCCAACTCCCCAAAAAAAGAAATCCAAAAGATATCAGGTCCCTAATCCTTGGGACGAGGGAACTTTACTTTGAAAATGGGATTGATTTAAGGAGCTGGAAGCAGGGAAATTATTCTGGATTATCCAGCTGGGTTTGAAATGCAATCCCATGTATCCAATCCTGTCAACTGAAGAAAGGAAGGGTTTGTAAATTTAGAAAGGAGATCTTTATTTCTCAAAAAGGAACGTATCCTGTAAGTGACCACTCCAGCCAGAAGCCAAAAATATGTGCTGGTAAGAGCTCTAAAGGTAGAGCCAGCAGCAGGTGCTAGGGCCCTGAGGGAGGAGCATACCTGGAATGCTCTAGAAACATCTAGAAGCCCAGAGTGGCTATGAATGAGGGAGAGAGGGAGGGAGGAAGTAGGAGGTGGGGCGGCAAAGGTGATGTTGGTGACCAATCACAGGGGCCCTTGAATGTCAGGTGATGCTGGGGACCAATCATAAGGGCCCTTGAATGTTAGGTGATGCTGGAGACCAATCACAGGGGTCTCCAGATATCAGGTGATTCTGGGGACCAATCACTGGGGTCCGTAAACACCCCTTTAAAGTTCTCCAGTTTTAGGTTGACTGACAGGAGAATCTATTGGGGTGAAAAAATGTATCTCCTACTGTAGAAGGATCATTCAGCCAGCTATGTTTAGAAGAGCCTTGAAGGGGCTGGGGTTGTGACGCAACCACTAAAGCAATAATAATAACTATGATTATCCAGAAAGACATCATGGTGGAAGTTTCTAGAAGGGCATGCTTCTAGAAGGGTGCTTCATGAGAAGAGGTCATATCTTTGATGTCTTTTAAAAGTTCAATGCTCAGGACTTACTAATGGATTGGATGTGATGGGTAGATGAAGATTCCATCCTTTCCCAAAACAACCTTGGAAAAGCCAGAAGCTTCAGATGCAGACAGCTGTTGATGTAACCTGCCTTCTGATCTCCCAGCCCACATCCTCTCCTTACTTAGCCCATGTACAAAATCATCCTTAAGCACTCAGGAATATGCACTCTGGCCTCTGTTCTTAGACACTAGGACAGCTAATTCTACAGATTCTGTCATCCCAGCGTGGATGACAGTCAACATACAATGGGATGTGTTGTTGCCCTGCGCATTGCTTCTGAGAAACCTGTTACTGGTTCATTTGCCATCTGCTCACGGTTGTCTTTCTTTCTGGATCACCTGCACCTTAGAATAAACTGGGGACTTTTTTGTTGTTGTTTTGAGACAGAATCTCACTCTGTCACCCTGGATAGAGTGATGTTGCCTCATAGCTCACACCAACCTCATACTCTTGGGCTTGAGCAATCCTCTTATCTCAGCCTCCCAAGTAGCTGGGACTACAGGTGTGTGCCACAATGCCCAGCTATTTTTTTTTTTTCTATTTTTAGTAGATGGGGTTTCATCTTGCTCAGGCTGGTCTTGAACTCCTGAGCTCAAGCGATCCACCCTCCTCAGCTTCCTAAAATATAGGATTACAGGCTAACCCAGGGATTTTTAAAGAATCCTGTGCCCCAGGTGAACCCCACATCAATGATATGCAAACCCCAAGCACAGAACCCAGGCATAGTTAGTTCTGAAAGTTATCCTTAGATTTTTTTTCCCTCCTAAATGTTTCCTGCAACTGTCCCTTATTTTCTGTTCATCTTTATCCCTTAAAATAGTGATCCTGTGTACAAGGTATGATTCCCCCACCCCCACCCCACCCCCCCAGGGATCTTTGGCAGTGTCTAGAAATATTTTCTTTGCAGTAACCCAATTAGCAGCTATTGGGTAGAGGCCAGGAATATTGTTCCATTTCCTACAGCGGCTCAGCACGGGTACTGCTATAAAAAAAATCATCCACCCCTCCAATGCCAAGGTTGAGAAACCTTGCCCCAATATCAGAGCATTTTGTTACTGCACTGATTTTTAGATGTCCTTCCTTCTTTTGTTTTTTTGGGGGGTGGGGTGGGGTGGGGGAGCGCTTTTGACTTTAATTGTCAAATTGAAGGTTATGGGAATACAACAGGGAAGTAGCGAGAAATAAAAAGGAGAAACACCTGGGTTGAATCTCCATCTCCTGCAGCCTTAAGTGCCTCTAGTCGCTAGTCAGGAGGACAATTAGCAGTTTCTGAGAGCAGCGAGAACAACTATTTGCATGCTCTTTTCCTTCCTGGATTGTGTTTGTAAGAGCGAGTTAATTATCTGACAGAGCCAGGGTGATGAGCCAGGTGTGGGGATGAATCACCGCGGTCCGTTTCGTCAAGGATTTGGAAATGGCGCATCGCCACCCTGGGGGCCTGCACTTTGCTGAAATCACGCACGTGTGGGGTGAGGACACGTCCACTTTCAAGGATCACACTGCACCCGTTCAGGAGGCCACTGTGACCTGGGTGGTGTCAAGGACCACGTCCTGATAAGGAAGGGTCTGCTCTTTGGAGTATCCTGAGTTTGCTCCTGTGTTCATGGGAGTTTATTTCTCAGACTGGACCAACGAGATTATCCACTGTGAGCAGTTTTGCCGCTTTGGGAACATCTGGCCAGGTCTGGGGACATTTTTGCTCATTACACCTGGGGGGTCGGCAGGCTGCTGCTAACTTGGGAGCCGAGGCCACGGATGCTGGTCTACACTGTACAGCACACAGGATAATACAGACTGACCCAGCCCTACTGTCAACAGCAAAAGGATAAAACAGACCTGCCATTTGACTCTGTAATCCCATCCTTTACCCAAAAGGGGGAAAAAAAGGATTTTACTCTAAGGACATTTGCCCTGGAATGTTCACTGCCGCTCAATCCACAATCACAAAGACCCAACCCAAATGCCCTTCAACTCACCAGTGGATTAATAAACTGTGGTAAATGAATGACATGGAACACTATTCAGCCATAAAAAAGAAAAAAAATGGAGATCTTGGGTCTTTTGCAACAATGTGAATTCCGAGAAGGTTCCCCTAAGTGAAGTGTCACCAGAATAGAAAAACAAGCATCACATGTACTCAAACTACACCAAAGCTAATAGATTCACAACTAAGAGGAAAATGCCATTAAATTCAAGTGGGAGGATGCAGGGAAGGGGTTCAGTAAGCTTCTACCCAACTTAGCAGCAGGTGCTAGGGCCCTGAGGGAGAAGCACACCTGGAAAGCTCTAGAAACATCTAGAAGCCCACAGTGGCTATGAATGAGGGAGAGGGAAGGAGACAGGTAGTAGGTGGGGCCTCAGAGGTGATGCTGGGGACCAATCACAGGGGGTCTCTGAACATCTGGGTGATTCTGGGGACCAATCACAGGGGGTCACTGAACATCAGGTGATGCTGGGGACCAATCACAGGGGGTCTCTGAACATCCGGTGATGCTAGGGACCAATCACAGAGTGTGGCTGAACATCCAGTGATGCTGGGGACCAATCACAGGGGGTCTCTGAACATCGGGTGATTCTGGGGACCAATCACAGAGGGTCGCTGAACATTGGGTGATGCTGGGGACCAATCACAGGAGGTCTCTGAACATCGGGTGATGCTGGGGACCAATCACAGGAGTCCTACATTGCACATGTCTATAGCAGCAGTTCCTGGGTGAGGAGCACATTGGCCATTCAGACTTTAACCTTACAAATGCAAACTGTGTAAACTAATCTTATGTACCCTGATATTACTCAGGAATCTTAATTAATAAAAAACGATTGAGGAGCCCTACAAAAAGAACAGTGGGATAAAGAAAAAGATAAATGGACTTACAAATACTTTCCATTGTCTGATGCAGTTTGACCGATGGAGATGATCTTTTCTTTTTTTCCCTCCCAATATTGGCTGTTTCACCTGTTGGGTGTAAAATGTTAATCATTAAAGATGTTTCAACATAAAATTTTGAGACTGTCTCCACCATCCCTCCCTCTATCTGGGAGGGATAGAACCTGAACTGGAATTTGATACTTAGCCATCCCTTGAGTAGGGTTTGAGTTTCTGGTACCTGGTCCCAGTCAGTCACAATAAATTCTCAGCTCATTTCATAATTTGCCTTCTAGGATTTTGTGAATGGTTGAAGTCAAGACAATGGTCAAATTTGGTTAGGATTTCTCTGATGGCTTTGACTGCAGAAACCTTTACAGGGTAATTTCCACGATTCCCTGTGCCCCAAGCAGATAAGTCATTGCAGTCAGCACAGCACCCTTCCAGTTTGGGGGTAAGGTCCCAGGTCCTGGCAACTTCCCCAACTGTGGCAAAGTTTCATGGAACTCACATTCCATGGAACTGGTTTTTCAAGTTACAGTTTTCAGGGAAATGCTGCCCTGATGTCTTTTCCTTAAGGATACTCAGAATTAGCTTTCTCCTATTGAGAAAATAAATGATGAAGGATCTTTTGTCATGGAATAGACACTCATGTAGATACACAGATGGCCCTTTTACTCAGGAGAGAAAAGATGTTTTTAACAATTAAAGATAACCTGCTAAGAGAACTGTTTCTAAAATATTTCATCTTTGTCATTCTGACATTAAAATTTTGTTCTTATCAGATTGTGTGAAGTTCAAGGACCACCACAGATATTCTCAAGGGTACAATTTTTGTTTGGTTGGTTATTTTTGCAACTTATTGTCTTGGTATCAAGGGTAAGTTTTTTTTTGGTTTTTTTTTTTTTGAGACAGAGTCTTACTCTGTTGCCCTGGGTAGAGTGCCATGGCATCATCATAGCTCTCAGCAACCTCAAACTCTTGGGCTCATTAGCAACCTCAAACTCTTGGGCTCAAGAGATCCTCCTGCCTCAACCTCCCAAGTATCTGGGACTACAGGTGTGTACCCCAACACCCAGCTAGTTTTTCTACTTTTAGTAGAGATGGAGTCTGGCTCTTGCGCAGGCTGGTCTTAAACTTCTCAGCTCAGTCAATCTATCTGCCTTCACCTCCCACAGTGTTAGGATTATAGGTAAGAGCCACTTCGCAAAGCTTAAGGGTAAGACTTTTGATAATTTAAAGACTCTCTGTTGGATGACTGATAGAATTGCAGTTTACTTTTTCCTCCTTGAACTTAAGGTCATGCAGATGTATTTAAATAATAGCCCTGATAATAACAGGAACACCCCCAGAGAGATCTCTGAGAAGTCCTCCAGAGTCCCAAGGTTCACCCCCAAATTAGTCCATTCATTGAACCGTCACCTTGGAAATACCAAGAAGGCTGATAATGATCCAGGCTGTGTGTTCCTCATCTCAGCGTTAAGAACAGCTTATCAAGGACCTTGAACTTACACAGGTGATAGAGTGGCTGCCATTTTAATTAAAAAACTCAGCAGAGGTCCTTTTCAGAAAGCTAAGTCACTTGTACCTCCAAAACTCAGCTTTCCTCTTTAGCCCCAGGACAGTAAAAGGCTGACAAACTCCAACAGGCTTTGGAGAATTATCTCCATTGACATTAAAGGCATTATAAAACATTCCCTGTATTCACGCATATGTATTTATGGCCGCGGTTACCTAGGTAAATGAATGTGTGTACACAAGTTCAATAGGAATCCACACATGTTTGATAAGAACTGATACGTATAGACATGCTTAGAGATAAATAACTTGGATATGTAGAGAGACACCCAGAGACAGATTTCATGAGACAGATTTCATGATACATTCTATAATTCTCTATACAAATCAATTCCTAATATTAACTCATTTTCATGCTATGTTTTTACTTCTGGAAGTAAAATGCTGCATATGAATAGAAAAATTCCTTATTGAAAAAAATTTATGTTTGTGATATTCTGGACAAAAAATAGGCAGGTGAAGTAGCTAGATTGACTGGATTGGGATATACGATAGATTAATTTAGGTCAGAGTCAGCAAACTGCAGCCCACCAGCCAAATATGGCCCATTGCCTGTTTTTAAATAAATAAAGCAGTTTTTTTTTGTTGTGTGGGGATTTTTTTGGTGCCAGTCACAACCATTTATTCAAATATTTTTGTGGCTGCTTTTTCTCTATAACAGTGGAGTTGCACATTTATGGCAGAGACTGCATGGTTCACAAAGCCAAAATAATATGCTGTCTGGCCCCCTACAAAGAAGCTTTCGCCCACGCTAGAATCAGACTGAAGAGGACCAAGTTTGGTTATTTCTAAGAATGGGTGGTTTGGGAGGAAGGAGACGCCTGGCTTCCACTCATGTTACAATGTCACACATACTCAAATGTGGTCTTTTCAGAGAGTAGAAAAATACTAAGTCCCCCTTCTAAATCTTACGACTTTTTTGTTTTGAAAAATGGGAGCTACGCAACGTTGACCTGCACGAATGGGAATGGTCATTCAAAGTGTCTCACTGGGGGGAAATGGGTGGAAAACAACACAGGGTTTTCACTACATCACAACTTCTTGCCAATCCCTTCAATAGGAAAAGCTCCAGCCCATTTGCTGTGCTGCGATGGCTATGATTGTCTTCACCACTACTGATGGGCTCCCAGAAGACGTGGTCTCAGGAGAGTCCAACTAGCCCATCAACAAGGTGCATCACAAACAAACTTCCACATGTGGGTTTGGAGTCAGCACAAACCCCTGGAACTTCCAGCGCCGTAGGTTAACATTTACCTACTGTTTCCTGTTCACCAAGAGTTTACCAGACACTGTAAGGAGGTTTTCTGTTTTCGTTTTGGTTTTTATGCCTTTTTTTTTTTTTTTTTACACATTTCATCTGCAAAAGAACTCGATGAGAACGGGCAATGTCATACGCCAACCTTTTTTGCCCTTCATTTCTGGGCTGTCCCTTGTTTTTGTGCTCTACATCTGAGAGACTTGATGTCGATATGTTAAATTAGTGTGTTGAGCCATCTTCGGTGCACTTGGGAACACAAGTTCATCCCTGGTGTGACATCAGTATGAGCAAGGGTCCACTGCGGCTGTAGCAGAAACCACAGGAGCCTGCCTGTGGAGAACCGATTGTCAGCCTCGGCTCCACCAAATTTTCCATGTTAATTAAGCCATCCAAACACAAAGCACGGCTTCCCCCAATGTGGCACGACAGGGTCTGATGGAGCTGGATGTTGATTTGGGGGTCCAAAAACGCTGACCTGTGGACTTTGCAAAGAGGGAAGCCACGATAACAGGAAACAGAAGGGTGCAGACCTGGAACCCACATTTCACACCCTATTTTGAGAGGTCATTTGCAGTGAGCACATCTGTGTGGTTGTGGTGGGGGGACGGTAGCATCTTCCTGATCTTCTGATGCGATGTTTCAGGAGACTGCATTCGGGACATTGGAGGGAACCCCACCCAGCAACATGTCTTAGCTACTTCACAGAGCTCAAGGGTTGCTGTGCACCTGGATGGCTTGAAGGAAATGGGATCGGGTATCACCTATAATGCTTCCTGGAAGATTAGTAATCCATAGGTCTAAGGAGGACAATTCTGTCAATCACACAAAGACCCCTGGGCCCCTCAAACCATTCCTAAAATGTGTTTTCTCCTCCAAATCACTTCTTAAAGACAAATTGGCATTTAAAACAAGAACTTTAAAAATGTGACAGGCTTACGGGTCATACCATTTTTGGGTTTTCATGCCGAGGAACAGAACCTTGACAGTGCAAAACTGTCTATGCACAAAAATATTCATAATTGAGTAATGTACAGTATCACACAACCGAACCCACTAGAATGTTCAAAAATAGAAGAAGACTTCTGGATATACTAATATACGTGCTTGAGAGACCCTTTTGTAACTATTTAAAATGATGACAGAAAAAGCATATATAACAGTACAGGAAAATACCTTTTATAATTCCAATAGTTACTGAGTTGGTATCTTGGATTGGACACTTTAATGGGTTACCACAGTTAAATATTCATTAAAACTGTAATATACTATTACAGGCTATGCGTTACAGCTGAAAAAAACTAGAGGCAGAGAGTGGGCAAGAAAGCTGTCCAAGGAATTTCCCAGGGAGACAGAATTCATCTCTCTGGCCCTAACTGCTATGATGACCCACTGTGGGGAACTACATCTCTAGGTAACATGCAGAACCTCATTCATGTCCTGTCACTGGGGCAAGATTGTAAAGCCTGGGCAGATGAGATCAGTAATGACAAAAAAAATACGAAAAGAAAAAAAAAACACTAACTAAATAATAATCATAGCAATGAACTAATAGCAAAAAGATAATACAGTCACTGAGTCAGATTTCCCAAACAATCCAGAAAATTAAACAAAGACGTTTTAGCCAATAGGCCCCAGTTCCCTGGACACTCCAGCTCCCTGGACACCCCAGCTCCCTGGATACTCCAGCTCCCTGGATACCCAGCTCCCTCGACACCCCAGTTCCCTGGACACCCCAGGTCCCTGAACACCCCAGCTTCCTGGACACCCCAGCTCCCTGGACACCCAGCTCCCTGGACACTCCAGCTCCCTGGACAGCCAGCTCCCTGGACACCCCAGTTCCCTGGACACCCCAGCTCCCTGGACACCCAGCTCCCTGGACACCCCAGCTCCCTGAACACCCCAGCTCCCTGGACACCCCAGCTCCCTGGACACCCAGCTCCCTGGACACTCCAGCTCCCTGGACAGCCAGCTCCCTGGACACCCCAGTTCCCTGGACACCCCGGCTCCCTGGACACCCAGCTCCCTGGACACCCCAGCTCCCTGGACACCCAGCTCCCTGGACACCCCAGCTCCCTGGACACCCAGCTCCCTGGACACCCTAGCTCCCTGGACACCCCAGCTCCCTGAACGCCCCAGCTCCCTGAACGCCCCAGCATCTCTGTGCATCTCTGTATCCCGTCCTCTGCTTCCTGCCTGTTTGCACAGCACTGCTCAAAACCATTCTGCAGAATGCAAAGCATGATCGCCACGCCAAAGAGTGCTTGGAAAAGGGGGTGTGTTGGATGAAGCCATAAGCAAAAAAAATATCCGCCTGTGCTTCGGTGAAATGAAAACTCCAGCTGTGTAGGCCTGCATTCTGTCAGGAGTTGATACTTCCCTCCCCCTCCCTGCTGATTATGGGTGTTTCAGTGAATACACACTCTTTCCTCGCATCTGGGGGCTGCCGTTTGGGGGATGCATGCAGAAAACTGTGGTTCCATGTCCCCTGGCAGTCACCTTCCAGTACCTTCTTGGAGGTAAATTGTTCCGTAGTCTCAAGTCACGTGGCTCAATGATCATCTGTCCCCGTGGAAAAGAGTCGAGGTGCCAAGAGAAAGCTCAGGGGTAAACAACAGAGAAGGTCTTACTGTGCAAGTCGCTTTTGAGACTGGTTCTTCCCCTGATTGGAAACAGAGACAGGCCCCTTTTACTGAAAGTGCCCATTGGGTTTTTCTTAAATATACCAGTATTTGGGGGGGTCACGTGCTGGCTGCTTCCTCAGCCGGTCCTTAAGGCCAGACTAGAATTGTAACTTCAAAGACAACAGGAAGACCCTCTGTCTCCAAGAAGGAAAACACAAGGGCTGGTTGGCTGGTTATTGTGATCTAGTTTCTTTTTCAGGAGATCTTTCCCACTTCTCTCTGTGTGTGTATATATATGTGTGTGTGTGCGCGTGTGAAATTTGATTCATTTGGCATTACGCAAATATTTCTTTACATGGCCTGGAAATATAATTCTTGCTGCTCAGATTTTCTTTGCCTTAGGGACATATTGATTTCTAGTGCAAAAATATCATTCAATGTTAATTAGCCCAACACTTGAAGTTTACGGGGAACAGAAGGTACGGAATGTGAGATCTTAAGGCAGCTTACCTTTGCTGCCTGGTAACCCTAAATTTCACTCCTTACGAGCTTGGGGCACACAACTGTAGATGTCCTAAAAATATGAGTGCTGTGCCCTTTACCTAGGATAGAACAAGCAATGACATAGGTGGGTATTTAAATCAAGCCAGTTTGTTGCTTCTTATATAGGACGATCTTGTAGAAGCAAATTGCAACGTATGAAGTTACCTCCTCCCACGAAAGAGTTGGGCGTTCTCATGCTGCTAATACCTTCTGTCCCAAGACCTCTGCAATGAACTAGCAGTTGAACAAGCCCAGTTATTACTAGTTGCCAAGAAAAGAGATCACACGCCACAAGGAACCTCAGCAAGGATCTCTTGTAGGATCGGGCTTTGGTTGGGTGATTTGGGGAGGCGTCAGGCATTCATTCCAAGTTGGGTGCTGTCAGAAAGCAGGGACGATTTTGATTAGGTGTCTGAACGGAGTGTATCCTCCGGGATACTCGGACGGGGTTCCTGTTTTACCTGTGCTCCCAATGTGATTACAGAGGGGTGATGTTCCAGGCCAGATGCATCATGGACAGAGTTGATGGTGATGCTCTGTGAACATGCTCATGCACATCAGGAGGACAGGTGCACCTGACATGTGTCCCTGGCGGCTCCTGGAAGTCTGTGCAGGGCGGGGGGTTCTGCTCTGCTTTGCAAGGACTGCCTACATTTGATTCATGAGCAATCAGCTAATGCCTGTGTAGGAGGGCTCATTTTACTTGAATAAGAAGATTGAGCAACTTTTTCCAGTAAAAAGAGACCTAGGACAGGGGAAGCGCCTGCAGCTCACGGACTACGGCGCTGGCCCCATATGCCGGAGGTGGCGGGTTCAAATCCAGCCCTGGCCATAAACAGCAAAAAATAAAAATAAAAAGTGACCTAGGACACCTTTTCTCGGAAGAGAACAGCACAGTGGCTCTGGTGGTTGGGGCTGGCTGTACACATGTTAGCACGATGCTTAGATCTTCCCTGGTATGCACTCAAATGTCCCCATTCTTCCACTCTGTTTCTCTTGGCTCCTGAGTCCTTTTGGCTATGAATTCCCCCAGGCTAGGAAACATGAGGCTTCTCTGTCCACTTCTGAAATTCCAGTCCGTGCGGGCGCGCACCTGCGTGCGCACTCCCTAACACTGCCAGTTCTCTAAGGGACATGTGCTATCCAATCGGCAAGTATCTTTCAAGCATGTCAAACTCCACGTGCTACGAAAAAATAAAAAAGAAGAAGAAGAAAGAAAGAAAGATTTGCCTTTTGTCCCATGACACGTTTTGCCATATATTGATGTGACAGGATGGCTTAGAGATGATCTATTTGATACCCAAATGTCCCCACCACCACCACCACACACACACACACGAGCCAACCAAAATGAGCTAGCAGCACAAAGCAGCCAGAAGGAATAAAAGGTTGTCTCGTATTCCATGCAGGAGACCCAGCGAATGTGTGTGAAGAGAAATGCCCACGCTTGTCACACAACTGGAGCACAGAGAACACAGCCACAGAGCTCGGGATACTGCAGATGTTCCTGCTTTCTGTTAGGGACCTGAGATGGGTCTTTGCCCGGATTTGGGGGCTGGGAAGGTGGAGGTCCAGCCACCACTGGAAGAAAAGCCCTGAGCCAGTCACAAGCATCTCCCCTCCTGCCCTACCAACACCTGGGTCTTCACCCCACCCTCCACAGTTGTCCACAAAAACCCCTCCTTGCCCAACGGTCTTCACTGTCCTGTGGACAAGAGCATGGCAAGCGCACTGTGGACACACTTTTCTTCGTGGCTATTACTTTGGAAATCAGAGCCAATTTCCTTTTTTGTCCTTTTGAAGTTTTTAGACTAGCTTTACTGAGCTATAATTGACATAGCATATAGCTCTCCCCGTTGAAGCGTGGAATTCAAAAGTTTCTAGTTCACTCACGGTTGTGCAACCATCCCGACAATCTTTTTTTTTTTTTTTTTACATTTTACTTTTATTACTTTTCCTTTTTTAATTTCAAATTAATGTGAGGATACAAAAGTTGAGATGACGTGGTTTTCATTTCTAAGGTGACGCTCAGGTTGCACGGCCACACTACCCTGAACGTGCCCCGTTTCATTTGATCTCAGAAGCTAAGCAGGTTTGGGCCCAGGGGCTGTTTGGACGGCAGGAATGAGTAAGTAGATGAATTCATGACGCCCAAGGGTGGGTATCAGGTTTCCCCCCTGAGCTCTGCATGTAGGCGGCAGCTCTGCTTGAATTGCTCCTCTTGATTCAGGAGCTGGCCAAGGGTACTAGCTGTACATTTTCAACCTTATTCTCAAAAGATACAATACCATTCCACTGCTCTTCTTGGCCTTTTGGGTACATGCATATGCATGAGACCCCGTGGATACTTAACTAATCTTTCAGTATGGACACACCTTCCTCCCTGGTTACCCAATGAACTACAGGCATCATTGCAGAGAAATCTCCCCATTAGCAATGAGTACGTCAGTCATTGGCTAATGCGAATTAGACACCCATAATCGTCATTTTTTGAAAATAGAGAAAATAATATCCTATATAGCTTCAGAAAGGTATGTTTATTTATTTTTTATTTTTATTTATTTATTTATTTTGCAGTTTTTGGCCGGGGCTGGGTTTGAGCCCACCACCTCCGGCATATAGGGCTGGCGCCCTACTCCTTTGAGCCACAGGTGCCACCCCAGAAAGGTATGTTGAAATGTCAATTTAATGTTTGAGGTACTTACGAAAATGCCCCAGGGGGAATAGTTTGATGGGATCACGATACTTGGTAGAAATCTTAACTATTCTCCGACTCATTATTAAAATTCAACATCACAAAGCGCCACCGAGGAAGTGACTCTCTTATTCAATTTTTCTAATCTCTATTTTTCATCCCCTAGGGTTTTTTTTTTCCCCCTCAGTAATTGTCCAGAGCTTTAAATAAAAGAATAGTAGTGATTGAATCTTCCTGCGTCTTTATTTTTAGACTCACATCTTGGAGTCTGCAGAACTGAAGCATCAGAGAAAAATACGTGTGAAGACGGTCTATGAAAATCATTCTAAATTATTATACGTCCTTCAGTTCACCACACCGAAAAAGAAAGGGGGAGAAAACCTTGGAAGAGAAAAATAAGTCTCCTCTGTGTTGTGGAAGGTTGCCTTTTGGTATTAGGATTTATCCGCTTGACACCTGGGGGCTGCATCAGCGGGGGAAACACATACATAGCCCTGTCATCCTCACTGCAGAACTAAGACACAGGTTCTGGGAGATACCGGACAAGCATGAGTGGAAAAAGTCCCCATCAGCACACCTGCCCTAGATTCATTTTCAATTATCTCTTTAAAACACAGGACCTGCATCTGAATGATTTTTTGGGGGGGGGGTCCCTGCAAGCTTCTTTTATGTTCCGACATAAAGGCGTAATATAAATTCTTACTGCAGAAGTCTGCTTCTATCATCCCTGAGGAAGCTGTTCTTCCAACCAGAATCATTCATAGCCAGTGTGCCCATCTCTGAGACAGCCGACACTCACAGCAATGCAAAAATTCTAGGAGAAAAGCACGCGCTTTGAGCCACAAGTTTCACTTTAACATTCTCACCTCCTTTTAAAAACTAAAGACAATTCTATTGTCTATAAGATTTGGCATGATCTATTTTTTGAAGTTATTTTTTACTTTTATTTATAAATATTAGTTGTCTATTTTTTGAGATTTAAAAAAAAAATAAGAAGTTAACTCCATACTGAATCTCAGAGTCAAAGCATTCTATAACAGACATACTCTTATTTACAATGTGAATGTTACTTTCTTTGCATTATTATTATTATTATTGCTTAATATTGCGATGCAGTAATTCTCTGATTTCTTTTCTGAATGTATTTATGTTCGTTCATTCTTTACAAGGTTTTTGTTTCTAGTCCTTATCTTAAACATTGTTATTGTTATTAAATTTTAAGCCTCTTTAATTTTCTGAAGGCAAAAAAATGGAAACCAAAAAAAAAAAAAAACTAAAAAACAACTCCTTTAAAAAACAAACATCGTTTGTTTTTAATCTTTATATACACACAGAGACCAAGTAGTGATATGACCTAAAATAGGTCGTTAAGGTTGTGTTTAGAAGGTCCCCTGGATGGTATCTGTTCCCAACGAGTAGGGAATTCTAAAAGCAGAATCTGTAGGACGTGGAAAAGTTGTGACAATACAATACATGTAGACCATTCTGTGAATGTTTGCCCGGCCATGTGTGTGCTAAAATTGGTCCCATATAGATGGATGACCTTAGGCAAATACTTTGCAAAGTATAGACAACTAATTCATCTGTAGACAGGCGCTGCATTAGTGGAAAGGGCGGTGAAAAAAGGCGAGAAAGAAGGATGGCCACCAGCCTGTGGGGAGAGAGAATTTACAGAGCAGATGGGGAGATTCATATCTCAGGTCCCACGTTCACCAGAGACTAAGGGAAACGCAGGTGCAGGGATGAATCATTTCTCCGGACATGCAAAAAACCAAGCAGGGTTATTCCTGATAATGTCTCTTTTCTCTGCGCATGAGAAAGAAAGATTGTGCACCTAACGTGAGGTGGTAAAGGGGGGCTCGAGAATAACAACCATAAGCTGGCAAAGTTCACCATGAGAAATGGGACAGGGGTTTTATCCCGCAGCATGATCAGAACTGTCCACACCGGCAGTTAATTTTGTTGCTCAGAGAGCATCAAGGACATGAATTTTCAGTGGTGGATGGGCCTGGTGATAGCAACAGAGAAGGGATGTGGTTCAATGGATCTGGAATCAGGAGTTGGCAGGATTGAGCTGATGCGATGAAAGAACAGGGGTGCAGAGGAGGCGGCTAGGGTGGTTACATGGGGAATTTTCTGGATAGGAGAGGACGGTTACTGAAGTCATGTTGCAGGGTGGATGGAAAAATCTCCAGGGAGAAAGACCCATCGCCTAGGTCAGGGTAAACAGTGAAAGTTGATAAACGGTTGGCATCCGAAGCCCCTGAAGTGAATCTTGGCGTGATAAATTTCACGTGGCAGCTAAACACTGGGGGTGCGTTATTTTGTTTCCATGATGTTTTTGCCTAAGACATGGGAGATGACGGTTTCTGTAAGATAGCTTTGCAACCACAGGTCTCATTTTTCATGACCAGCCACTTAAAAAATCAATCTTTTGCATCTTAAAGGAAACAAACAAAGTGACAAGCACCTCCTCTTACATTGGTGTTTCACATCCGAGAAAATCACCCTTAAAATCTCATCATGGACCGCAGAGATGGAGCGCTTGAATTTTCTTTCCCTCTTTTTTTTCTTCCAGCAATGATTTCTGCCCTGAGTCACAGGATTCAATGACAAAAGGGCAGTTGACTAACAGGGCTGGTGGGTGATGGAAGCCCCACGGAAGCGCAAATAAAAAATAAGGGAAGTGAAATGAGACGTATTTGGGGAGTTGGAAAGATGCCAATGAGATATATGTTGGGCGTGTTGAACGCTTGCTATTTAGGGACTCCATTACATCAAGGCTACACCCAGGGAATTATTAGAGGTGTCGTTTCAGAGTGCAGAGCCATTTGAGTTCAAAGGCTGGGCCTGTGGATGGGTACAGTAGCTCACACCTGTAATCCTGACACTCTGGGAGGCCGAAGCGGGAGGATCTCTTGAGCCCAGGAGTTTGAGACCAGGAGTTCTGAGCAAGACGTGTCTCTACTATAAACAGAAAAATGATCCGAGTGTGGTGGCAGGTCCCTATAGTCCAAGCTACTTGGGAGGCTGAGGCAGGAGGATCACTTGAGCCCAGGAGTCTGAGTTTGCTGTGAGCTAGGCTGATGGCCATGGCACTCTAGGCTGGGTGACACAGTGAGACAGAAAAGAAAAACCAGGTCTGTTTTTCAAAAATGCAAATACTGTAAGAAATGATATCATGGGAGTGAATGCTGTCTTAATAATCGCCGCCCAGTGGGGACTCGGGTGCCTCTCTGCCACTCGTCCTGATGACCTATGCATTTGGTCTGCTGTGGATTGATGGGTGCCTGTTGGTTTGTTCCTTTGGAGATGGTGCTGTGGGTGGACTGACTGTGTGTGTGTGTGTGCATGCCCGTGCATGGTACTCCTAAACAAGTACGGCGAGCCCTGGAGAACACCCTTCACTGTTTCCCTCCCACCCACCTATGCTGCTGAATGTCTTTCTCGCGTGAGTTACTCAGCGTGTGGGGCCCACCGCCGACCTCAGGAGTTTTCTGTTGGAAACCTTGACTCTCACCACCTTTGCTGAAAAGGGGGGGGGTTGCATTTCCCTCAAAGATACAATTAAATTAAACATTTCAAGGAAATAAGAGTTTCATTCCAACTATAAGATGCAAGCTGCAGGCTTCACAGAAACATCTGCTTCCTTACAGGGACGGCGGCGGACTGGTAATTAACCCAGGCACTGTGTCAACCCGAAGACATACAGGGGACATGGACCTTGTCTGAACACTGGCCACGGTCCGTCACTCCCAGGCACTTTCTACTTCAGCAACATAACTGCACCTGTGTCACGGAGCCTCAAGCACCTTACAAGGAATTCTGTGTCCTTCATGTACTGACAGAAAAAGGGACATTGAGGCGCAATGTTTACCGTTCCTCAACATTCCTTTGTCTAGGTAGGTTCCTTTACTGAACCTGCTTGCCTAATGCTTTTGCAAAGTCTCTGGTTCCCAACAAAGAAATCACAGAAGCTAGAGATGGTGGGACATTGTGGTCCCAAGTCATGTTTTCATAATTACTTCCTCCGGCTCTCATTCTCTGAATTTATTTAGTAAACAGCCTTCTCATCAATACTTGAGCAAGGAAAAGACTGGGTGTTTTACTTTGCAAAGAAAAGAAAAAGAAATAAGCCAAGTTCCTGCCAGGTAAGGAGAATCTCTTAGAGGGGGCCTTGAAATCATTTTTCAAGATAATAAGTGTGACCTTTCATCTCACTTAAGAGGTGTCAGAAATGTAAAACTCATTATCAGCCATGCTTGGGCTGAGTATTTCTTTGTGCTTCTCACCTCAGAAATCCCCTTATTTGTATGAATGATATTTTAAGTGCGAAAACCTATAAATTATGCAAGATATTTTTTACAGCAGGAGGAATTTAGCTGAGCACTTAAGCGGAACAATGATTGGTGGTTTTGCAGCCCCACTGGAGGTTTGAGAAATAAGAATTATGGTCGAGTGCAGACGTGCATCTTAGAACCTCTCTTGGTCCTGAATCCTTTCTAGCCATCTTTTTCTCTGCCTCCACCATCAGGATCCCAGTGGGCTGGTCTGTATTTCATTTCACCACATCCTAACTTCCCCCTTTTCACTCTTCTGCCATGCAGGCTTTTTTTTTTTTTTTTTTAATTCCTCTATTCAAACCATGTTTTCAAAGGACCTCCCCCCTGCAATCCCCAGGTGACTCCTACAAGTCATCATCCCTGCTGGCCTCCCTTGGAAGCGTTTAGACATGGTGTCACTGTGAATCATCACTCTCTGATCTCTGACAGTACTGCCTTCCTCGTCCTGGTTTCCAGAGCCCACCGGGATGGCTTCTCCGTGGTCTGCAGGAGTCTCATCACCTGGCCTTGCTCTGCCCACCCAGCAAGTAGCATCCCGGCTGGATCTGTGATTGGTTCCTCACACACACCCGGGCATCGCTGAATTTTCATGCTGCAACTCACCCCAGGTCATGTGCCCCGTGGGGTAGGTGGACTGTCACTTAGACGCAATGGCCTTGAAAATCCCCTCGAATGTCACATGCAAAGGTGGTGAGATCAGGTTCGCTTTTGCAAAAGCTCCTGCTTTCATGTTCAGAGTACAGAGTTTATTCAGAACTGGGAAGCAGCACAGACAGCAATGTGAAGAACGTTGTCCGTGATACAAAGCAGGTGCAAGGCCTGTTTGTACGGAAAGGAGTTCATGAAACCCAAGATGTTGGGGAGGAAAAGGCAATATGCCCCCAGAAGGCTGCAGGTTTAGGATGGGAACAGTGGGGAAGGAGCAGGGTGGTCCCTGGCCTCTGGCAGCAGAACCAGGTGGGTGACGGTTGATACCCTTTCTGAGACAGGAAGCCAGAGAAGGGTCTAAAATGTATCAAGATACCAAAGGGATCCGATCACTTAGTTTGTCACTCGATACAAGAGCCATGCACTTTATTTTCCCATGAATATATGATTATCTCTTGAGTATGTACATATACGAGATGTATGTTTATATCCGTGGGTCATTACGAAAGTTTTGAGACACACAAAAATTAAGACAATCTGGACAAAAACAAATGAAGCCCTCCCAGTAACCCCAAGAAGCTGAGCAAGGTGAAACTCACACAGGGAACTCAGAAAGAATGCTGCCGACTGTGTTTCTCGGAAGAGGAATGATGGACTCTAGCACAGTCTGTCTCAGAACCTTCCTGGTGAAATACATACACGTGGGGGACTGGTTAAATATACGTACGATATATCAGACAAAATTTATAGAGACAAAATATAAGTGGGTTGAATTTAGTTTACATATTATCATCACTCAATTATGTCCTACACTATAAACTATAGCATTATATAATATACAGAGGGTGCCGAAAAATGTATACACATTTTAAGAAGGAAAAAAAACGATTACAATTGTAATACTCAATATATACTCATAATAGACGAATGCCAGTCACATTCGACTTATACCGTTATATAAGGTATTCACAGAAGTAACCATCAGCGTCCGGACCCTTCTCGTTATAGTGAATGAAAAGTTATACACAGATAACAGCTCTTAAAACGTGCATCCATTTCTTTGGCCCCTCCAGTATTTTCCCTATATAAAATTATATAGTACCACATTATAAAATGCATAAAAATAGTAGTATATAAAATTATATACTAGTACACTATAAAACGTGAGAAAAGTACAAGGTCGAAATATTATAAATAATTGCATCATGAATTTTATAAAGTGTCGTATATTAATAATGTTTGTATTTGTTATAGCTATATATGTAATTTCATATATATTAGAAATTACATGCACATAAATTATATACAGTAGGTCCGCATTACTTGAAAATTCTGTCTTTTCCCATTTGCCTACTAAGTAGAAGTTACTTGTAACGTCAGCACCAGCACCTGTGGTACCGTCATGACCATTCACAGAAGTGGAAATACACCGTGTACAGGACCATTTCTCTCACCTGACATGCACATTCCCAGCTGCGGCGGAACAAGGTCACAATCTGCTTTTTTTAAGCCAGTTCTTACTGTACACTAGTGTCCTTTCTTTGCAATTTAATCCTGTGAGGTTGTTTTTTTTTAATGTTTGCTTTTTCTGGTGCTTTTGCAGCTTGAAATGGTCCTCAAGTTCAAGCTCAAGTGCTGCCGGGGTCTCTAAGTGCAGGAAGGTTGTGGCGTGCCTGTGGGAGGAGCTTCGCTCAGGCGTGAGTTCTAGTGCTCTGGGCCGTGAGTTTCAATGTGAATAAAGCAGCCGTGCATATGGGAATAAGGTGTCTGTTTACAGAAACACACATAAAACAAGATCAGGTATTGATCAGCCGACAAAAATGCTTCAACCAGGGGATTTCCAAGAACCTAAGCAATGCTTGGGCATTCACTAAGTCAGTGTTTTCGGTGACTGTGTAGAATATACTATAATGAACATAAATGATGAGATGTCCACTATATACACAAATTATATATATATGTTTATATATATATACATAAATTAACTCAACCAACAATTAGTGAATACCTGCACCATTCAGGTACTAGAGAAACAAAGACTTAGAAAAAAATAATATTCATGTTTCTTTCTCTCAGTATACTGATACTCTAAGAAAGCCATCTCCCAACTCTTAGGAATTCTTCACACTTTCTATTTGTAACAAAGCATCGCTGATAATGTCTTTCATTGCACCCAGCTGTTCTTGGGGTGGGATAACAGTAATGGTCATAGAGAAGTGAGTCAGAGGAGGACGATGATGGGGGTGGCGTTGTTTTCTTCAGTGTAAGGTGTATACAGACTCCTGTGTAGAGAACTCATCATACAGCTCAAAAGAGAGATTTGGTGTAACAGGACACGTCTGAATCATCAATGCACTGAATACCCGTGAGGACTGTGCTCCCCCAAAATATGAGGGTGATGGCACAAGAGGGGGAGGTGTTCAAGAGGACATAAAGGAGCAGAAAATGAAATAAGACTGGGGACAAGGTCCCAGGGGACGACAATGTTGTCCTGAACACTAGTGTGCAACAGAGCTTTTATATGTGAAAAGGTTATGAAAGGCAATGTTGGCGGGGTGCAGTGGCCACACCTGCAGTCCCAGCAGTCCGGGAGCCGAGGCAGGTGCATTGCCTGAGCTCCAGACTTCAAGACCAGCCTGACCAAGAGCAAGACCCTGTCTCTACTAAAAATTAGAAAAACCAGCTGGGTGTTGTGACAGGTACATGCAGTCCTGGGTGTCGAAGCAAGGCAAGAGGATGGGAAGCTGAGGCAAGAGGATGGCTTGAGCCCAGCAGTTTGGGGGTGCTGTGAGCTATGATGATGCCACGGCACTCTACCCAGGGCAACACAGTGAAACTCTGTCTCTATAAAACAAACAAAAGCAAAAAGAGTGGCAACAACATTTACACAAACGTTCATTGTAACACTATTACCAACAGGTAAAAAGTGAAGAACACCCAAATGTCCATCAACTAATGATGGACACATATTATAAAGTGTGGTCCACACGAACGGTGGGTTACTACTCGGCAACGCAGGCCAGTGCATTACTAACAGATGCTGCAACATCACAGGTCACAGAAAACATCCCGCTCAGGGAACGGGGCTGGCCAGAAGGGGGCCGCCATGTCTGGTTCTGTTTACATATCTAAGTAAGACACGGAAACTAGATCCGCTGGTGGCTACGGTTGGGAGGAAGGGAATACGGAATGAATGTGCACAGTTTCAGGTGGGAATGCTAAAAAGATTCTGGGAATGGTCGTGCAACTTGGTGAATACACCACAATTCTGTGTGCTTTAAACGAGTTCATTGCATGTTGTTTGGTTTGTATTCAAATAAAACTGTTATTTAAAAGTGAGAGAAAATGGACATTATAATGACTAGAGAGGATTCAGATGAAGAAACATCATGGCAGCAGCTGGCCAAGATACACAATAGGTATAAACATTAGTTACCTTTGATTTGCTTGCATTGTTTTTATTTTAAGATGAAGCATACTTGAATATACGTGTATATCGAGGCAGGAAATCAGAAGATGTTCCAAGAAAGATTGAGGGGAAACATGCCGAAGAAAGTAGTGTCTTAACCGAGGCGCGATGCTTGTGTTTGATTACAGGGGAGGGAATTCACCTGTGCGCTCAGAAGCAGCTCAAGGAGGAGACTTTGCAGACCACAGGATAAGAACAAGATATTGTGACAACATGCAAAAGATCTTCATACCACTTAGACTCTATGTTTTCTCCTGAGCAAGCAATCGATTCTACAGAGAGAAGATGAAGGATATGAGATGCCTTCAGTAGAATTACTACTCTAAGGAGCACATAAGGGGGTCACAGGTGGAAGAGCTCTTGACGGCATTTGGGGCCCTTGTAAACTGGAAGAAAATAAAGCAAATAACCCCTAGCTGGTGTTTTCAGCCAGGGCTCAAAAAATGTATGGGACAAAAGAAACAGGTGAGTTAAGGGAACTGACGGCACCAGGGAGAAGAGAGTTGAAATGAAAACTTGGGATCAAGTTTTGGAAAGAAACGAAGATACATTTCCTGAGAGGCTGTGGTGGGTAGCAAGGCTGACTTGGAAAGAGGGACCCATAGACAGCTAGAGCCCTAAATTCAGAAACACACGTGTGAGTGAGAATAACGGGGAGAGATATCACCAGGCAGGAAGGCAAAAAAGTTGACTTATTCATGTCTCTTCATGCCCCGAATCACACACTTTAGGTTGCATCAAGCAATGTGTTCTGCAGGGTCGGCAGGCGGGTGCTGCTTTCCAGAGCATCACCTCTTCTGTGAGTCCCGTGCACTAGCCTTGAAGGAAATGTCATCGCTCTCCCATGAGACCCAGCGAGACAACTCAGCCTCGTCGTTACGTGAGATGCCATCAGATCCCAAAATGAACGTGACTTTTGTATTCTAGGGCAGTCACTTTTTGAATCATGAGGAATTATTCTCCCTGTTCTGGAGAGGACTCACTGCTTTGGAAAATGACTGTGTAAAAACATAAGATAAAATTTTAAAGAAAGGAAAATAACTGTAAATTTAATGATGTCTGAAACCATATACTAACTTTTCAAGATAATATATATCCTTTTTATTCATTTCAGATTAGTATGAGGGTACAAATGATTAGGTCACATTGTTTGCCTTTGTTCAGTAAGTCAAAGTTGGCGTTGAGCCCTTCACCAGGGGGTGTGCCGTGTACCCTAACACTGTGCATGTTCCGTGAGAGCTCACCAATACCTGTCCCGCCTCCCTCCTCCCCACACTTTAATGTAATTGTGTTTTTCTCTTGTGTGGGCATGAAGTTGTTTATCTACTGGTTTCATATGAGTATCGAGTGCGCTGAATACTTGCTTTTCCGTTCTTGTGATTCTTTACTTAGGAGGCTGTTCTCCAAATCCAAGTAAATAAAAAACATGTCAACTCTCCCTCTTTCTTTACGGCTGAATAGTACTCCATGGTACGCATACACCACAGTTTATTAATCCATTCATGGTTTGGTGGGCACTTGGGTTGATTCTGTGTCTTGGCAATTGTGAACTGAGCTGCAATAAACATTCTAGTGCAAACATCCTCTCACAGTAAAATGTTTTTGTTTTTTTTCCTTCTGGGTAGATACCTAGTAATGGGTTTGCAGGATCAAATGGAAGGTCTACTTTTAGCTCTTTGAGTATTCTTCTTATCTCTCTTTAAAAATAAAATCTCAGTGACAAGCTCCCTTGGTTAAATACTAATGAAGTGAAAATGAATAGAAAAAATAACCTCCCTTGGCTTGGTTAGCAGGCAGAGTAGACGTTTCTCAAAGTGTCCTCAACGCATCCTAGACTCTGTGCTGTGTGACCATGAGAAAAACACCGGCTGTGAACTTTCCACTGCACTTTGACTCAACGCCACTGCAAAAAAAGGGAGATGAACAAGCAGAATTCCAAGGCAGTGTTCATCCACCTGTATGAAATCCGAGCCCTTGGGAGTTGAGCAGCTCTGCTTTAGACAAATGGGGGTGAGATGGCTGCCAAGCCGCTATGATCATTTTGTGTGAAGTTCAAAAGAGGCTGCTCCACCGAGGCGGGCACCAGACGCCGAAGGAGATGATCAAACACAAATCCAGCCACGTGAAACAGCTCCAAGCCGTGCTGGAGAAACACCTGCATATGACTCGAGTGTTGTAGGGCTGTGATCACAGGCCAGGCCCTGGGTCCCCACAGAAGCATCACCGAGAGAATCTGGCTGCACAGAAGAACCTAATAGTCCTCAGCCATCCAAAAGGGGCTCCCGGCTGCTAACCAGAGGGCAGGTGACGCGGCAGCATGTCAGCCGGGGAATCGCCTGTGGGCTTTCCTGCTTCCACAGAACCTCCGTCACACATCCCATCCCAGACTACAGAAGGCAGCATCTTGTCCGTTCCTGAGAGCCCCAACATCCAAGGGTTCTTTCTGCCATGTGATTTTATACAATCGGCCTCATTAAATGTCTGCGTGGGAACTGTCGTGGGAGTTACCAGTAGCTCACTGTTTGCTGTCATTTCATTTCTCACTTCTTCCTTTGTGAACAACTGCCCCCGCCGAGTCTTCTGTTTTTCACCTGTGAAGCCCTGGAATGCACAGGGAATAGATTCTCTTAATAACAGACCAACCCTCCTACGGTCAGGTCTCTGAGAAAACTTCTTTGCAGAGCGCAGTACTTTTAAACTTCAGGGTTAGTGATTTGGGAGGACAGAAAAACCCTTGGTTGGAGGGAGTCATCCTGTGCCCTGTACAATGTTCAACAGTCCCCTGACCACCTGCAAGGGGGGTAGCAGCCACATCCAAGTGGCAACAACCACAAATGATGGTTTGGGAATGTTGGGAATGTTGACACCATTCTGTAAATAATTCTCTTTTGCTTTTATCTGTTTTTTGTCCTCCCCCTTTCTGATTCATTTACTTCCCAGAGATTTAACATACTCACATGAATCCTGTTGGCAAAAATACTGGCTTTAACTTGTTTACAAGGATGCTGCCAGCAAGCTCCGTGGCATTAGGAGGGGCGCTCGCCCAGCAGTCTGCACACCTTCCCTGTCTACAGCAACCCCGGGGTTGTCAACTCAGGAGGAAGGGCCCAAAGCACGTCGCCATGTTGACAGATACAGCCCTCTCCTTGCCCCCTGGGGGTGCCTGAATTTTATTAATTGATCTATTATTTATTTAGGGTTTGTAAAGGTGAATTACGGGAGGCTAGCAGATCCACCTGTAAGGGGACACAACATTTTTACAAAGTGTGCTGACAGCTCAGGGAAGGTGCCTGGGAGATGCACAGCTAACTCCTGTGCGTTCAGGGAGAGCACTGAAATTTGTCTGGCTGGTCCTTCTTTTACGAACCGGGGGTGAATTGATTCCGCTCCAATCTGTCCAATCGCTGGGTGGAACATTCAGATCTGGTTGTTTCTTGTGAGCCCCGCGGGCTCTGTCCTCCGGCAGTCCACTACGGTTTCACACCCCCGAGGATGCTGACCCGAAGAACAAGCCTCAGCCCCTGAGCAAGGTAGGACTGGACGTTACCAGGCTGCCAAGATGAGGGTGGAAACGGGTTCCTTCCGCTGAACTAGAGACCGGTGCAGAGAATTGGCCCCACATGCCCTCTGGGGAAGCTGACATGCAGACAACTGTGCGCGACGGTGACCCTTTCATTGGTTAAACATCACTCTCAACTTTCAAAGTGTGGTAGGTTTTTCCCTGAGGCGGGCACACTTCACAGGCAAAATGATGTTCTTTTTTTCTTACACTGATACTCTCTTATTTTTAGCATAGAGATTTACTACCTCTAGGACATTCCATTTCATTTTTTACTTTGTTTTACTTTATTTTATTTTATTTTTTAAGGCAGAGTCTTACTGTGTCACCCTCAGTAAAGTGCTGTAGTGCCATAGCTCACGGCAACTTTAAACTCTTAGGCTCCAGTGATGCTCTTGCCTCAGTCTCCTGAGTAGCTGGGACTCCAGGTGCCCTCGACAATGCCCAGCTAGTTTTTCTATTTTTATTTATTATTTTTGTTTGTTTGTTTTAATGTGCTCCAGTCTATTTTTAGTAGACATGGGGTCTTCCTCTTGCTCAGGCTGGTCTTGAACTCCCGAGCTCAGGCGATCCACCTGCCTTGGCCTCCCACCACGCCCAGCCAGGACATTCCCTTTATAAGCAGGTTATATGCACTATTTTACTTTATTTTATTTTAAAAAGAGCACTTCAGCATCGAATAAATAAGCTTCACTACAGTTCACACTTGTCATATATGATAATGATTTAAGGTCATTGACAGATTGGACTTAACTATGTTTTCATGGAATAAGGAGATGGAGGCCATATCTGGTTCATGTCACAAGCTCAAGGGTAACGTAATTCTGACTTTGTTGGGTCAGGAACGGGTACAGTAGACTTGGTATCAGCTCTACCACTGATGAGATATATACAATCAAGGGCCACTTAGCTTTTCTTTCCAGGACTCAATTTCCTCATTTCAAAGACCTGATCAAGGCAGTTCTAAAGCTCATACAGCGGTTCTGATGATTCACCAGGATAGTGCGTGTAACATGCTTAGGAGGGCTTAATGCATGGTACGCGATGAACTGGTGGAAGCTCCATGGAATTAGCATCATTCTTGCAGTCTCCTATTTTCTCTTCCCTCATGACCTCCCGCTATGTGGCATAAAGGACCAGGGCCTTGTCTGCTTTGTATGGGATCTACAATGCATGGTCTCCACGGTGAATGATCTAACCATTAAGAATGGGGTACAAAATTCTTAAATAAAAATCATATCTTTAAAAAAAAAAAAAAGAATGGGTTCCTGGTACCCTTCCTGGCTGCCAACCCGGCCACTATTTTCTGATGCCGTCGTGAACACCTAACCTGTATCCTTTGTGGCCCACACCCCCATGCTGACATGGCCATTGCTCCGCTGCCTTTAAGCTTTACCTTTCCTCACTGATTATGGTCGATTCAGGGCAACCGCAGAGGGTGTGTCTGCACGGGGCATTTCTGGTCTTTAAAACAGTGCCTGTTACAAAGTGGACATTCCGTGAGAATGCACCACATGAACCAGCTGAGATACCGGATGACTGGGCAACTTCTGCGTGGGGCAGGTGCACCTGTCTCCCCGGTGAGGCAGGAACAAAAGACTATTCCAACAGGACATCTCTTAGAGAAGGGCATTGAGATGCAGGAGGCTTTGGAATAGAAGCACAGGGGCCATGCTGCCTTATTTTTATAGCTGCATTGGTGCAGGTGTTCTGTGGCAGAATAGTTAAAGTTACATTAGCGACAATGTGCAGGCTATATGGGTCGCCCTGATACATGTCCTAACAGCCAGATGAGAATACTGCAAGAGAGGGGCGGCCACTCCCAGCCATTCTCTCTGCACCTAGGACAAGGGAATCTTGACCCAACAGTGTACACAAAATTCAGTATACTTTAAAAAGAAATTTATTCTTAATTGTCTCGAGTATAGTTGTGGAATCGCTCGGTCCCCAAGATGTCAAAATTAAATCAGTGACATCCGAAATTACAGTACACTTTTCTACCTTTGTTTCCAATACAATGAATGTGTTTGATATATATTTTTTTCTCCTGTTGGCTCAAAATAGAACTTTGAAAAATGTCATACGTGAGAAAGATCATTGGGAGGCACAGGGAAAAGGAAAAGAATGAGTAAGGGAATGAGTGAAGGACGTTCTGGACACAGATGACAAAACTCCAAAAGGAGGAAATAAATGGTAAGGCAGAAGAAATAAATTTCAAAATAGGGAAAGTAAATCCTTAAAATAACAGAAGAATAGATGAGCTTGATAATGATTTTTCTAGAAGAGCATTTTTTAAGTAACGTTTCTTCTCATGAAGAAAATAATACTCATTCCTTATAAAGTATTTAGCAAACACAAAAAATCATGCAAAGGGCATGAAAATCAACAAAAAATCATGCAAAGGGCATGAAAATCACCCCCAGCATACCCTAGAAATAGCAATATTTTAATACTTGGGATATTTCCTTTCAGTTATTTTTACATTCCTTTCTTGTTATAAAATGAGGACATACTCTAAAAATTATTTTAGACCTTACATTTTTTCCACTCAGTATTATGTTATAAGCATCTTCCTATGGGTAATAGCATTTGAAAATAATGATTTTTTTTTTTTTTTAGCTGTACCAGGGTCAACCTGCTATATCCCGCATGCCAGATATTGACCACCGCTTGTTTTTGTACAAGCCATGAGTCAAGTATGATTTTTACATGTCGAATTAATTTTCAAAACCAAAAATATTATTTTACATCACATTAAAATTATATGGAATTCATATTTCAGTGTCTGTAAGTGAAGTTTTATTGGCAACCACCACTATTCCGTTACCTGTGGACTGTGGCTGCTTTCAAGACACAAAGGCAGAAATTAATCCTTAGAACTGAGAATGCATGGCCCCTCACTGTCTGTAATACTCACGACTTCGCCCCTTACAGAGTGTGCTGACCCCTGAGCTACAGCACAACGTAACCTCCAGTTATCAACGTTTAGTTACATGTTTCCCTTCTACTGAGCACCAAATGTGTTGTGTTTTCTCTTTTGAAATAACATTGTTGTGAATTTTCTTGACCTAAAGTGTGGTTGGCATGTCTGAATATTTTTCTGGGCAATTAATTGTGCCTCAAAGGTCATGGAGGTTTTTTTTTGTACCTTTGGATGTGCTGTCCTTTGCAGGGGCAAGGATGCCTACAAGATAAAGGGCCTCTGAATTGGCATCATGATGTTTTCCTACATAAGTTTTATATTTTCAACTAATGTACAACCAAAAAATTACTGGCTGGTGTCTTTATCGCTCTAGAATTCTTTCAGCTCTTTTATCATCCTATTGGTAGCTAGAAAATGAAGTGCATACACCTGTGTCAGCCACCTAGCGTGCAGCAAAGCCTCCATCTTCACATCCAGCAGGTATTTTAACCAGTAAAATAACCCCTTTGTCGTTCTGACGTTTGGAAAGTAATCAAACCAGGCAGGCATCAGAAAATAGGATGGTAAATACAGAGAGACCCCGGCTCAGCCTGCAGAGAGACAGACGATGGGGCTAACTAGGTAGGAAGCAGAACCCAAGGCCAGGCTGAGCCCGGGTCACAGAGCGCTCAAATCCCAGCACAAAGCAGCTGCTTGACCAGAACACTGCAAACAAAGGCAGCAGTGAATATTTGCAAGGTGTGGCTTGTTAATCTCATCAGTGAAAACGGTTTTAATTGGTCTTTTGTGCTTCCTCTGTTCATTGACTCCTTTTCTACTATTATCTTGCTTGTTCTAATTTGTAAGATCTCTTTCTATTTTAAGAACATAAACACCTTCTCTGCAAAGTGTAATTTATGTAGGATTTCTGTATGTATTCTCCACGGCGTTTTTATTTTTTAGGCTGCACAATTCAGTGATTTTAATATATTGACAAGGTTGTATAGCCATCACCACTAACTCATTCCAAAGTTCCACTGATTCTAATTTGTCATCTCAAAAAGAAACCCCATTAACATCAGCAATCAATTTCTATTCCCCATTCCCCAGGCCTCGACAACAACTAATTTAAACACATGAACTTTATGGACATTCTGTACTTTCAGTCATAATTTGCCTTTTCTTGACATTTCATATCCATAAACTCATACGGTATGTGGTATTTTGTGTCTAGCTTCTGTGACACGCATACGGAAAACGGTGGATTTGTGGATTCAGTAAAGCTAAACAGGGCTTGTATTTTATTTTTATTTTTTAATAGGGTCCTGTTCTTTCACCCAGGCTAAAGTGCAGTGTAGCTCACTGTGACCCTGAACTCCTGGACTCAAGCCTCCTGAGTAGCGGGGACCATAGGTGTGCAGCATAACACAGGCTAATTTTATTTTTGTAGAGATGGGGTCTTGCTATGCTGCCCAGGCTGGTCTCAAACTCCTGGCCTCAAGTGATCCTCCTTCCTCAGCCTCCCAAAGTGCTAGGATTACAAGCGTGAAACACTGCACCTACCCAGCCAAACAGGGTTCTTTAATGCACGACTTCTCAAAGCTTTTAATAAGATACAATAAATGTGACTAGGTAGGCGAGAAACTGAAGTGTAGTGCCCGCCAAAATTATTGACTATGAATAACTTTGCTTACTAGGCAACTTTCAGAATATGCTTTCATCTGTTTTATAGATAAAAGCTGGGCTTCGGGGGTAGGAACTAAGAAATCTCCTGGGAACATTTTGAGAAGATATTGAATCCTACTGAAAAACAACTAGCACTAATTTTAATAAAATGGCTAAAATCAAAATGCAAAATAAATACAAAAAGCAACAATATCCCTATATGCACAATAAAACTAGTACCTGAAAAGAGTCCATCCCAAAAGCAATTAAAACAGAAAACATCTAGAAATCACCTGAATAAGAAATAGGTAAAGCCCATCTGGAAAATTTTAAAACTTTACTGAATGGTATCAAATACAAATTTCATAAAGAAAAAAACAAATCATTTTGCAGGATTTAAACTATAAGTAATTTAATTATGTCCATTTCCCCCAAGTGTACTGTAGATTTATGTAATGACAATATAAAAACAGCTTAGTAAATCTTTTAAGGAACTTACAACTGTTATTTTCCTAAAATCCATCTGAAATAACTAGTGGATTAAGCATTAATTAAATGACATTAACTAAATAACTAATGAAAGAAGCAATCCTATCAACAAAAGCCTTAACAAATTAGGGAGAAAAGACTGAGATGAAATAGCAAAATATTTTATACTAGAGAACCATGAAAAGTCCACTGGACCCAGCCAAAAAAGGACACTGGGCTCCCTCTTTGCATACAGTGTGTGAGCTGTAATTACCAATTAGAGTTAACAGAACTGGTTAGCGGAAGATGGGGGGATTGAAAAACTACTCAAAGCAATAGTGGTGGAAAAATTCCCAAGCCAGAGACATAAACCAGCAGATTCAAGAAGTGGAATGAATGGCATCCCGGGCAAAATCTGAAGAAATCCATGCCAAAACACACACGTTTTAAACTTCTGAAAACCAAATAGGAAGAAAAATCTTGACAGAAGCCTCAGAAAACAACACCTTGCCTCTAGGGGGAAAAACAATTATTCAAATAATGGCAAATGTTTCGCCAGAATCCACAGAAGCCAGATGGAAATGGCACAATTTGTTCTCAAAGGATGAAAGAAAAGAACTGTCTTCTAAAATAAAGTATGAGACTTTACTTCTTTTGCATTTACCTGGATGGATTTGAAGAACATTCTCCTCAACGAAGTATCTAAGAATGGAAAAGTTTGGGTGGTGCCTGTGGCTCAGTGAGTGGGGTGCTGGCCCCATATACTGAGGGTGGTGAGTTCGGGCCTAACCCCAGCCAAACTGCAACAATGAAAAAAAAAAAATTAAAAAAAAAAGAAAAAAAGAATGGAAAAGTAAGTATCCCATGTACTCAACACTAATTCGAAACTAGCAGATGAATGACTACAGGCCCACACAACAGAAACAGAATTATATTCAAGAATGGGGGAAGGGGACAACGGGAGGGAAGCTTACTAAGCTCCCACCTACAACTCAGACTTTACCTTACAAACAAAAATGATGAAGGATAATCGTATATACCCTTATCTTATGTTAATCCAAAAAAATAGATTCTGCCAACCAAGAACTCTATATTCAGTAAAAATATCCTTTAAGAATGAGAGAGAAATCAAGACATTCTTGAATGAAGAAAAAGCTAAGAGAATTTGTCAACCGCAGAACTACGTGAAATCAATGGGTTAAGAGAGGACCTCTCAATAGAGGAAAGTGATAAAAAATTAAGTAAATATGAAAACAACAAGAAGGAAAATCCACATGCTAAAATATGGGTAAGTAAATATGCTTTCTGATCTGGAGTTTTCTAAATTCCATTCGCAAGTTGAAGCAAAAATTAGAACTTTGATGCAATTCAAAGCATGTGCTGCATAAATACTTAAGACAACAGACAAGAGAGGTCAGGTTTCTATACTCGCTAAAATTGGTAAAGTGGTGTCATCTGTGCACCAGGATAACTATGAATATACGTGTGTGATATGATCACTAGAGAAACTATTAAGAGAAGGTTATACAAATAGATAAACTAAGACTCTATCAACCAAAATAGCAATCATACTGTTCTATAAAAATTATAATACAACATCACGACCAGGGTAAGCCACTCAGAGGTTCTCCATTTCTACCACAGTCTCATTTCAATGACATTGTGTAAGTGTGAGCTGAAAGAAGCAGGATTTCTCTGCATGCCTTCTCACATCGACACCACTACAATTATCTCAAAATAAAATATTTAAGTGGAAAAAGAATAAATCAATAACAGCAACCACAGGATGGGACTTTAAAAAGATGGAGAAACAGGCATGTTACAGTCATTAAAAATGGTCTGTCTCATTTTAAAACTAGAATCTATCGTGATTTTATGAAGAAGGTGCAAGATTTCTTCTGTCGGCATTGTTTTTTCCATATTTTAAAAGGTGACATTCATAACTAGAACAATTAGATTGCAGTGCATGGAATAGGCCCTGCCTTCTAGGGTGGTGGGATTATTTTGGGAAGCCAGGCGGATGATAGGTACTCAGAATCCGGTCAAGAATGGTGTGATGTGCTGGGTCCATTGTTAACAAAGGGAGAGCCAGCACCCTGACCATTTGTGAAGCACCTGCCAGAAGATGGGCTTTATTATGGAACTAGTTCCTTAATGAGACTGGGGTTGGCCTGAAGGGAGATTTCACAGGAGGGGAGCTGCTTTCTACTTTATTTTCCTCATTAGCTGGTGAAGAACGTTGCTGCCCAGCCTGTGTGACAAGAATAACACATTCTAATGGGCTCACCTTGCTCCTAATGAACACTTAGGATGAGGCCACTTCATCCTTAGTATCAGGTGTCCTTTGCCCAAAATGGGACACAGGTTTGAGGGGGCTGGAGGTTCAGGCTGTGCGGCAAACTGGAGGGTGCCCATCCAAAAGGGAAACTCTAAACCATAAAACTCAGAATAAGTCCCCCGAGTGCTCCAACCAGGAGAACGGCTTGAAGCCTAGGACCCGGCTTTGGCTTCTGGAGCCGCGAAGCTACTGAAGCCGTGGACCAGCTTTGGCTGCTGAAGCCGCGGGAACCAGCTACAGGAGATAGAGCCGAAAACTCAGCACGGCTCCCCTTATGGCCGATTGCAGTCGCCAGTTTGCGGGGGAACCTGGGAACAGAGTGAAGGGACTTAGGAAGCGTGGACACCTGCACTGAGTGGGAAGGTCGGTTGCAAGTGCTGTCTGGAAAAGAACAGCTGAGGTTGCACAATTCTTAGGCGACAAACTTTTACGGAAACTCCAAAATGGCGATCGGCCATGGAAGGTGGTTACCATGGTAACGGTATAAACTGTAAATCAGGTATAAGTCTCGGAACCACTCACAGCGCCACCTGGTGTCCAGAAAGTATATTGCAGTATGAATATATTCCTACGAAAGTTGATCCCTACAGCAGACATATAGATAAATATAGGTATATTTCTACACGCAAGAATATTTTTGTAGTTGGCGACTTTTTTTGTTGTTTTGTTTTGTTTGGTTTGGTTTGGTTTTCGTGGTTGTTTTTTGTTGTTGTTGTTGTTTTGTTTTTGTCTGTTTTTTCCTCACCATTTTCTTAGAGGAGATTTCAATAATTTTTTTATTATTACTTTTTATATAGATATATTTTTTATTTCTATGTCTTCTAATTTTAATTTCTTCTTTCTTCTCATTTACCATTCCTTCTAACACCACTTTTCTCTCTCTTTTTTTCCCTTTCAATTATTTTACGATTATCACTATTTTTATTGCAGTTGTTCTTATATTGCTGTTGTCGTGGCTGTTGCCTGTAGGTCTATGTGTCTCCGTCTGTCTCTGTATCTATGGGCTCATGTGCCTGGTAACCTTTGTATCTGTTTATTTGTTCATTTGGTCTCAATGAGCTTGGTGTTACGACCTGCAACTCTGAGCTCCTAACACTCCCCTCCACTCTCACTCTGTGATCTGGAGACCTGCCCCCCCAGGAGTCCAGATTCTTGGGTGAACTCTCGAGAGGTGCAGACAGGACCTGGACTGCAGCTGGCCAGTGCTAACTCTGTAGCAAAGGAGCGAGAAGATGACGGTCGGCTGAGAGGGAATTACACTGGAGCGGTGGTGCCCCAAGGTGCAGAGCAACAGCCGTCTTCAGCAATAACAAGGCCCACCCCCAGATATCCCATAGCCTCTCCTCCTGTCTTCCTGGGCAACCAGATGAGGCCGAGCATCTTCTCAGATGGCAACCACCATGGAACAGACCTGGGACTGAAACACAGGCCCCATGAGTAAAGGGTTTTCCTGAGACGGTACCAACCTGGGTGGAACACAGGGACGAGAAAACACACCCGCAGAGCTGGGAAACTCCCAGGGTGGGGCTGATCCAGAGGACCGCTCTACTGAGCCTAAGATGCACCTGGCCCTTAGGGGATCACCAGCCTATAGACAAAGGAGGCCAAGAGGCTACAGCCAACAACTGATTGTGCTGTGAATACAAACCCGCAGGACTAAAGACAGGGCCTGAGACACAGGTTCTGGGAACTCAAATCAGCCTCTCCTCTGCAGAGGAATCTGGCAAGGTCAGAAACAAACACCCACAGGGTTGTTCCCTTCACCCAGTAACATAAACTAAGGGTGGGGCTGGAACTGAGTGAACATCTCCAGCCTCCTTCAAGTGACCTAGGTTGACAGGCCACACCACCCCCTGCTGGATAAAGACAGAGAATAGCAGCCTAGTCGAGCAGACCCAGACTACCTATGACTTAGGCAGGTGCAAACTCCTGGAGTATCTGCTTACTGCAGACAACTGACTGGGTCACAGCCCTGTGGGGCTAGCAGCGACTGGGTGTGATAGAGCTGCAAGGTGGGGAAGGAGGCATCAATCTTCCCAGACTAATCTATTTACTGGTGGCTCTTCCTGACTCCACGCAGCACTGGAGCAAGCCATTTTAGAGCAGTCACCAGACCCCTGTGATCTAGTTCCCAGGGACCTCTTGAACTCTCCCACCCGAGGCAGCTGCTGACTGAGACAATTGATTTGGACCTTTTGAACTGAGTCACTCACCTGGGGACTATCCAGGTGGTGCCCAGGGTGTGTGGTTGTAGGAAGGTTTGATTTTCCTTTTCCATTTGTTGCCTGTGGTGGGTGGGGTGAGTTAATTGCTGGTATTTCTCCACAGCTGAGACTTCAACCCAGAGTAACTGTTTCACTAGGGTCACATAGAAACCAGCTGAAAACAAGACAGAACCACTTAGCCCCTCTACACCAAACAGGGCCCCAGTTTCTCGGGCCACAGCACTGTACGGGTCCTCGACAAAACACCAGAGGAAAATCAAAGGGAGTAAAATAATCATGGGGCGGAATCAGCGGAAAAACTCTGGTAACATGAATAACCAGAATAGATCAACCCCCCCAAGGAAAGATATGGCAGTTGTAATTGAAGATCCCATTCACAAACAACTGGCTGAGATGTCAGAAATCGAATTCAGAATTTGGATGGCAAACAAGATTAACAAAATGGAATTAGGAATTTGTGGAGAAATTCAAAAGCTGTCTCAAGAATTTAACGAATTTAAAGACAAAACCACCAAAGACTTAGACACACTGAAACAAGAATTTGCAGCCCTCAAAGATATAAAAAATACAGTAGAATCCCTTAGCAACAGAATGGACCAAGCAGAAGAAAGGATCTTCGACATCGAACATAAAGCCTTTGAATGCTCCCAAACTCTCAAAGAGGAAGAGAAATGGAGAGCAAAAATGGATCACTCACTCAGAGAGCTCTGGGATAACTCGAAGAAAGCAAATATCTGACTCATAGGAATTCCTGAAACAGATGAAGTGGCCTCACTGGGCGCAGAGGCCCTTCTGCATGAAATTATGAAAGAGAATTTTCCAGACATGCTTAGAGAACCTGAAATTCAGATAGCAGATAGCTTCAGAACCCCAGCACAGCTCAACCCCAATAAGAGATCCCCCAGGCATATCATAATTAACTTCACTAAAGTTAATATGAAGGAGAAAATTCTCAAAGCGGCCAGGCGAAAGAAATCTATTACCTTCAAAGGGAAGAACATTAGAATGACTGCAGATCTCTCTGCTGAAACTTTTCAAGCCAGAAGAGGGTGGTCATCAACATTTAATCTCCTCAAGCAAAATAACTTTTAACCCTGGATCTCGTAGCCAGCTAAACTGAGTTTCATTTATGACAGAGAAATTAAATACTTTAATGACATACATATGCTAAAGAAATTTGCCATAACCAAACCAGCTCTTCAGGATATTCTCAGACCTATCCTCCATAATAACCAACCTAATCCTCTACTACAAAAGTAAACTCACTCAGAAACTTCTGATCAAACTCCAACTTCCACAAGGGCAAAAGGATTAAAAATGCCCACTGGACTTTCGAAAAACTCAATACCCCAAATTTCACCAAACTTATCAATACTCTCCATTAATGTGAATGGCTTAACTGCCCTCAAAAGAGACATAGGTCAGCTGACTGGATACAAAAACTCAGGCCAGACATTTGTTGCATACAAGAGTCACATCTTAACTTAAAAGACAAATACAGACTCTGGGTGAAAGGATGGTCATCCGTATTTCAGGCAAATGGTAACCGGAAAAAAGCAGGAGTTGAAATTTTATTTGCGAATACAATAGGCTTTAAACCAACAAAAGTAAGGAAGGACAAAAATAGTCACTTCATATTTGTTAAGGGTAAGACTCAATATGATGAGATTTCAATTATTAATATCTATGCACCCAACCAGAATGCACCTCAATTCATAAGAGAAGCTCTAACAGACATGAGCAACTTGATTTCCTCCAACTCTATAATAGTCGGAGATTTTTTTTTTTTTTTTTGTAGAGACAGAGTCTCACTTTATGGCCCTCGGTAGAGTGCAGTGGCCTCACACAGCTCACAGCAACCTCCAACTCCTGGGCTTAAGCGATTCTCTTGCCTCAGCCTCCCGAGTAGCTGGGACAACAGGCGCCCGCCGCAACACCTGGCTATTTTTTGGTTGCAGTTCAGCCGGGGCCGGGTTTGAACCCGTCACCCTCGGTATATGGGGCCGGCGCCTTACCGACTGAGCCACAGGCGCCGCCCAATAGTTGGAGATTTTAACACTCCTTTGGCAGTGATGGATCGATCCTCCAACAAAAAGCTGAGTAAAGAAATTCTAGATTTAAATCTAACCATCCAGCATTTAGATTTAGCAGACATCTACAGAACATTTCATCCCAATAAAACTGAATACACATACTTCTCATCAGCCCACGGAACTTACTCCAAAATCGATCACATCTTAGGTCACAAGTCTGACCTCAGTGAATTTAAAGGAATAGAAATTATTCCATGCATCTTCTCGGACCATCATGGAATAAAACTTGAGATGAGTAACAATAGGAATCTGCATACACATACAAAAACATGGAAGTTAAATAACCTTACGCTGAATGATAGCTGGGTAAGAGATGAGATCAAGAAGGAAATTGCCAAATTTCTGGAACAAAATGACAGTGAAGACACAAACTATCAGAACCTCTGGGATACCGCAAAGGCAGTTCTAAGAGAGAAATTTATAGCACTGCAAGCCTTCCTCAGGAGAACGGAAAGAAAGGAAGTAAGCAACTTAATGGGACATCTCAAGAGACTGGAAAGGGAAGAACACTCCAACCCCAAATCCAATAGAAGAAAAGAAATAACCAAAATCAGAGCAGAACTAAATGAAATTGAAAACAAAAGAATAATACAACAGATCAATAAATCAAAAAGCTGGTTTTTTGAAAAGGTCAACAAAATAGATAAACCTTTGGCCAACCTAATCAGGAAAAAAAAAGTAAAATCTCTAATCTCATCAATCAGAAATAACAAAGACAAAATAACAACAGACTCCTCAGAAATCCAAAAAATCCTTAATGAATATTACAAGAAACTTTACTCTCAGAAATACGAAAATCTGAAGGAAATTGACAGTTACTTGGAAGCAGGTCACCTTCCAAGACTTAACCAAAATCAAGTGGAAATGTAGAACAGGCCCATATCAAGTTCGGAAATAACATCAACCATACAAAATCTCCCCAAAAAGAAAAGCCCAGGACCAGATGGTTTTACGTCTGAATTCTACCAAACCTTTAAAGAGGAATTAGTACCTATATTATTCAACCTGTTCCAAAAGGTAGAAAAAGAAGGAAGACTACCCAACACGTTCTATGAAGCAAACATCACCCTGATCCCCAAACCAGGAGAAGACCCAACAAGAAAAGAAAATTATAGATCAATATCACTAATGAATATAGATGCAAAAATATTCAACAAGATTCTAACAAACAGAATCCAGCAACATATCAAACAAATCATACATCATGACCAAGTCGGTTTTATCCCAGGGTCTCAAGGCTGGTTCAATATACGTAAATCTATAAATGTAATCCAGCACATAAACAAATTAAAAAACAAAGACCATATGATCCTCTCAATCAATGCAGAAAAAGCTTTTGATAACATCCAACATCCCTTCATGATCAGAACACTTAAGAAAATTGGTATAGAAGAGACATTTCTTAAACTGATAGAGACCATCTACAGCAAACCCACAGCCAATATCATATTGAATGGAGTTAAATTGGAATCATTTCCACTCAGATCAGGAACCAGACACGGCTGCCCATTGTCTCCATTGCTCTTTAACATTGTAATGGAAGTTTTAGCCACCGCAATTAGGGAAGAAAAGGCGATCAAGGGTATCCATATAGGGTCAGAAGAGATCAAACTCTCGCTCTTCGCAGATGATATGATTGTATATCTGGAAAATACTAGGGACTCTACTACAAAACTCTTAGAAGTGATCAAGGAATACAGCAGTGTCTCAGGTTACAAAATCAACATTCATAAATCGGTAGCCTTTATATATACCAAAAATAGTCAAGTTGAAAAAACAATTAAGGACTCTATCCCATTCACAGTAGTGCCAAAGAAGATGAAATACTTGGGAGTTTATCTAACAAAGGACGTGAAAGATCTATATAAAGAGAACTATGAAACTCTAAGCAAAGAGATAGCAGAGAATGTTAACAAATGGAAAAATATACCATGCTCATGGTTGGGAAGAATCAACATTGTTAAAATGTCCATACTACCCAAAGCAATATATAATTTCAATGCAATCCCCATTAAAGCTCCACTGTCATACTTTAAAGATCTTGAAAAAACAATACTTCGTTTTATATGGAATCAGAAAAAACCTCGAATAGCCAAGACATTACTCAAAAATAAAAACAAAGCAGGAGGAATCACGCTACCAGACCTCAGACTATACTACAAATCAATAGTGATCAAAACAGCATGGTACTGGCACAAAAACAGAGAAGTAGATGTCTGGAACAGAATAGAGAACCAAGAGAACGCAGCTAATTACCGTTATTTAATCTTTGACAAGCCAATTAAAAACATTCAGTGGGGAAAAGATTCCCTATTTAACAAATGGTGCTGGGTGAACTGGCTGGCAACCTGTAGAAGACTGAAACTGGACCCACACCTCTCACCATTAACCAAGATAGACTCTTACTGGATTAAAGATTTAAACCTAAGACATGAAACTATAAAAATACTAGAAGAGAGTGCAGGGAAAACCCTTGAAGAAATTGGGTTGGGCAAGTTTTTTATGAGAAGGACCCCCCGGGCAATTGAAGCTACTTCAAAAATACACTATTGGGAGTTGATCAAACTAAAATCTTCTGCACATACAAGAACACAGTAAGTAAAGCAAGCAAACAGCCCTCAGAATGGGAGACGATATTTGCAGGTTATGTCTCTGACAAAGGTTGAATAACCAGAATCCACAGAGAACTCAAACGCATTAGCAAGAATAGAACAAGGGATCCCATCGCAGGCTGGGCAAGGGACTTGAAGAGAAACTTCTCTGAAGAAGACAGGCGCACGGCCCTCAGACATATGAAAAAATGCTCATCATCTTTAATCATCAGAGAAATGCAAATTGAAACTACTTTGAGATATCATCTAACTCCAGAGAGACTAGCCTATATCACAAAATCCCAAAACAGAGATGTTGGCGTGGATGTGGAGAAAAGGGAACACTTTTGCACTGCTAGTGGGAATGCAAATTAATACATTCCTTTTGGAAAGATATATGGAGAACACTTAGAGATCTAAAAATAGAACTGTCATTCAATCCTGTAATCCCTCTACTGGGCATATACCCAGAAGACCAAAAATCACACCATAACAAAGATATTTGTATCAGAATGTTTATTGCAGCCCTATTCATAATTGTTAAGTCATGGAAAAAGCCCAAGTGCCCATGGATCCACGAATGGATTAATAAATTGTGGTATATGTACACCATGGAATATTACGCAGCCTTAGAAAAAGATGGAGACTTTACCTCTTTCATGTTTACATGGATGGAGCTGGAACATATTCTTCTTAGTAAAGTGTCTCAAGAATGGAAGAAAAAGTATCCAATGTACTCACCCTTATTATGAAACTAATGTAGGACCTTCGCATGAAAGCTATAACCCAGTTACAACCTAAGAATAGGGAGAAGGGGGAAAGGGAGGGGAGGGAGGGGGGAGGTAGGTGGAGGGAGGGGGATTAATGGAATTACACCTGTGGTGCTTCTTACAAGGGTATATGCGAATCCTAGTAAATGTGGAATGTAAAGGTCTTAGCAAAATAACTAAGAAAATGCTACGAAAGCTATGTTAACTAGTGTGATGAAAATGTGACAAACGATCTATGAACCAAGTGTATGGTGCCCCATGATCATACTAATGTACACAGCTATGATTTAATAAAAATAAATAAATAAATAAATAAATAACAAAATGGGACACAGCACCGGGGTCATTTCACAGTTCACCAGGGAGCAGGAAGGAACGTCAGAACCAGCCTCAACAAGGTCGAGTCTGCAGTACATTAGGACTAAGAGGGGAGATGGTCAAACTTGGTTGAAGCTCTTTTTAACAGAGGAGTGGACATTCTTGGGGAATGAAGAATGGAACTCATGCTGTACTGGTTTAAGTCTTTAAGAACTCTGTCCAGTTTCCTGTGCCACATTCCTCGTCCTTAGTCAGCAGGGAACCTGCCAGTGTGCTCAGAAGCAGTGTGACTTCTAACTCCTTCATTGCTTTGGTTCTCACTGTAGCCTGCTCAGAATCTGCGGTGTCTTTACGAGTCTGCACTTTGCCATCTATTTGACCCTTCCTTTCTACCCATGGGAAAGACTAACTATCAGAGAAGCTCAAAGAGCTCTGCCCAGGGAGTGTTAGATTGAGCCATATGGAATCGCCATTTTTGCAAGTTGAAGAACAATCAAATGTTGGGATTTCCCAGGGTTTAACACAGAGGTCGATGTTGTCATCCATCAGGGGTGATCTTGTCTTCTCTGAGGACATTTGGCAATGTCTAGAGCCATTCGAGGTTGTCACAGCTGGGGAGGGGGTGTGGTGGTGACCTTCAGTGGACAGAGGCCAGGGATTCTACAAGGTGCAGGGTGGTCCCCACAGCAAACCATGACCCGCCCCCAAATTTCAGTAGTGCCAAGGCAGACAAACCATGCTACCCCCTAACCCTAACAAAGCGTAGGATTTACAATCATGGATGCACAGTAATAACTCCACCACTTACTTGTGGCTGCTTTAGTATATTAGCTACAATGGTGGCAATGGTGATTTCTACACCAGGGTTGCAAGGAAGATTACGTCAGCAAATATATATCATGCTCTTTGAATCACGTGTGTGTATTGGGCAGGTGGAGAGCATTGATGTTGGCTTTCCTTATCTACAGAATTCTTTCTGATAATAAAAACTGCATGATCCAGAATTTACAGTAAACTCATGAGAAAAATATAGATTGCTGGAGATAATCTTAAGATTCTGATTTTTATTTTTATCTTTCTTTTTTTTTTTTTTTGGCCCCAATAGGTATCAGCCTGTTTTAATGAAGACACATGCACACTCCAAAAACAAGTAATTGTCAAGGAGAAGTTCACCATGGCAGAGCACCCGCGTACAGTTTTATGGAGGGGAGACTAGCCCAGGACACGAAAGCAATGACCTTAATCTGTGATGTTCACACTTACCCAAGAGAAATGGCTGTATTGCTGAAATCCATCAACACCACACTCTGTGAACAGTGTTCCAGCAAAGAGGAAAGTTCCCCAGTTGGTATGTGGAGAGGAGGTTTGCTAGTGTCGAGTGTGAAATGACACATAACTTATGCCCAGGCCCCCAGGAATGCGTCTCCAGCACCACATGTCCGTGTTGACTGACGTCGCCTTCAATGTGTCTCCCAACCTCTCTGTGCAAATCCTCCAACCTGACGCCTTGTGGTTTGCCAAGGACAAGCCTTAAACAAAGGGCTCCTGCTTGATTTCCACGCAGAAGAAGACAAAGATTTTGCAGAAATTGCTTGGATTCGAAACAAAGAAGACAGCTGGTGAATAAACAGGTCAATTTTTCTTATTAAGGTGCAGGGGAAACAGTCAGCCATATGGTGAAGGCCCTCGTCACCTTCGGTGGGGAAGGCAGAACGATCTTATCAGATACGGTCGTTCCGGATGGCAGTTCTGCAATTCCTGTCTTGCCCTTCATTACTCTGCAGGGCAGGCAAGAGGAAACCTGGGAGGCTTCATCACCCAGACATCAGCAGCCACACGCGGGCTGTCAGCCGCCTGGCGAGCCTCCGCTTCAATTCCACACTTCAAAAAACAAAAACCAGGACTGTTTGGGTTTTTGTGTTTTTTTTCCTTTCTTGTTTATGTCGTGATGAATGTGCTTCTCTGGTTATTAGTGTTGTGAGCTCATTTTTTTCCACTGTCTGAGCTTTATGGCATCTGAAAACATCCTGACGGTGTGTTATCACTGCAGCACCAGAGAGCACTTTATAAAACAATCACAACCTCATGGAGCCTGGTGCTCTGGGGCCCAGGTGAGCCTGGCGCCTGGGCTCTCAGTCATACTCAAATAAAGAGCCATTTTGATGGCAAGAAAATGCCATGGTGGAGAAACGGTTTCTGGTCACGAGCTGGGCCCTGCTGGCACCCGTGGAGTCTGAACAACCTAAGTGGAGGGCAAATTGGAAACAGGTGGCCACCTTTGCTCCACGTGGCAGAGCTGAGCACGTGTAGAAAAGACCCCGTGGCCTGAAAACCCAAACGCATTTATTATCCTGCCCCTTATAGAGGAAGTTTGCTGAGCTCTTGTTTTAGAGTAAAGGCACGGTGGTGGGGTAATTTGTCAAGACCACACAGGCAGGTGACAACGGAGCCAGAGGCTTCCTGTGCACTTTTAGGGCTTTGGGGAATCTTGGCCTGGTTATCGACTGGGACCAACACATGGCATGTTACACACGCACCTTGTGTAACACAAACTAACCTGTAAGGAACGTGTCTGTCCTATGATAAGCAAGGAAGGAGACAGATAGGATTGCTGCCTCCGAGGTGCACTGTTTCCTCCCAAGCAATATTTCATCCCACTGTTCCTTTCACAGGATGCCCGTCTGCAGTAAAAAGAGAAACCCAACTCCTCAGTCACTTTGAACCTGACCTTGACATACACAGCATCACACTGCTGGGTGAATTCCAACAGACAACTTGCGTGAACACAGACTTTCCCAGGAGGTCTCACAGTATGAGGGAAACTTGGTGTCACCCTGACATCTCAGGGCAAAAGTCATCTTGAGATAAAAATTTCCCAGACGGAAGAAGAAGGCAGCTCCCCACCCACACTGTTTTCTAATCCAACACATTCATTAAAAAAAAAAAAAAAAAGGTTAAGTCATTGTAAATAGTTTGCTGTTTGGCTGCCCAAAAGACCCTGTCCAAGTTCCATGCAAACTCCTTGGTCCAGGAGGTAAAATCTGCCGCCTTTCAAGTTCATGTCTGTCTGTCTTATTTCCTACCTTTCTGGGATGTGATGTCCACCCTACCTTCAGAGCCTCAGCACACTGCACAGTCACAGACAATTACGAGGAAATGATGCTGGGGAAATGTCATGCACAAGTCTTGTTCTGCTCCAGATATGCACCTGATGGGCGCCCTTCAACAGCCCCTGCCCTGGCCAGCTTCCGTTCTCTGCACACTGGAATGTTCTCCTCTCCATGCATTTCAGTTCTGAGGACTACTGGAAATGCCACTCCCTTAGCAAGTGTTGTGTGCCCCCTGGAATGCTGTGCTTGTATTGCTCTTTAATCCATCCCCCAGCGTAGAACTTTGCGAACCTCACTCTCAAGGCATCTCTGGAACTCCACTTGAATTAAAAGTCACTTGCGTCTCACTCATTAAACCATGTTAAGGGCAACAACCATGTTTTTCAGCTTCCTAAGCCTTGTCTTGTCTTCCACATCCTGGTGCTCAAAAAAAGCTTTATGGAATTAGGTTGTAAGAGTTAGGAAAACTCAATGATATTTGTTTGCTTATTTTTTACATGACGGGTGGATCTGATTTTTTTTGCATTTAAGCTGTCATAAGGTACTTGCAGAAATGACCTCATACACAGAATTACTCAAGGGCAGAGGCTGGAAGATTTTTCTGCAGAGGCCTACGTACTATGCACTACAGACTTTCCCTAGCTGACCATCTCCCACCTCCCTGCATTGACCACCTTCTTAAGGTGACCTAATGTTTTTACAGACCAGACACGCATTCCATGAGTACAATGGAAGTTCCTTACGTTGACCTCCTCCGTGTTGACCAGTTTGTTACCGTCCCCTGGGTGGTCAACTCACAGAGGTTCTACTATTTGAGGCTTTTCTGGTCTCTACTGCAGCCACTCAGCTCTGCTACTGTAGCATGGAAAAGCCACAGACAATCTACACATGAATGAGTGTGCTGCCTGTGTGTCAATAAAACTTTATTTATAAAACAGGTGATGGGTTGGATTTGGCCCACAGGTAGCACTTCAGCAAACCCTCCAGACCCCTCAACAAAGAAATCTTGCACTAGTCCTATGATATTAAACCAAATGAAAGTTGTGTGGAAGATATCTTGACATTTGTTTTTCTATTCTGGAAATAAAACTACAGATGTTAATTTTCTCTCAATGAAACTTTAAAGAAACAACCACCACAAAGCATTTTGTGCAATGCTATCCTGAAAGCACTGAGCATCATTCCTCTTCCTATCTTTGCTTTTGTTCACTCATTCACTGGTACAATTTGTTTGGGAATCACTTGTTTTATGTGACTGTTAAATCTATGCAAATTAGTTTAACCTAGTTCAGAAATTTGGGTTTCAGCTGGGAAAACTTTCCTTTTGACTACATTAAAATGGAAAAAATCCTCATTTTTCTAAACTGTTTATTTTCATGAGTCTTCGGCATCTTTGGCTTAAGGGGTCCTTGAAAAGGAGATCCTTTGTTCTAGTAGTTGGAGATGAGATTACTTAGCACACCAGACAACTATCTTGGGGACTTGCTGGGTCCAGGGATTTCTCAAGGACTGAAGAAGTTCTGAAAGATATGAACGTGTTTAACTTTCTTCCAACCGTAATTTCCTAAACCGTCATTTCCTTGGACAAAGAGGCTCTGTGTCTGGGGACATGAGTATTTCTGAAGCTTTGGTGTGCATGTGAACTGCAGGGATCTTAGGAAAAGGCAGGTCAGATTCAGGTCTACAGCTAGAAAGTTTACATTTTTGACACACTCCCAGGTGGGGCTGACAGTGGTGGTCTACAGACATCGAGTAGAAAAGTCACGAGAGCCTTTTCACCAAAATTGTTCCTTCCACCTTCCCTGGCTGGGTTGTTCCTCACTGAACAAGACCAGGTAAACAGTGTTACCCACCCTGAGTGACTATTATTTGAATTCCCACAAGCTCAGAGAATTTAGACAAGCCCAGGTACACATCAGAATCATTTGGGGGGCTTCTCAAAAGACAAAATCCTGGTCCCTAAACTATGATATCAGAATTTCCAGGGTGTTATCTGGATATACAGGGGTCTATAAAGCTGTGTGCAACTTATATAACTTTATAGACACCCTGCATTTTTTAGTTGAGATCACAGTCATATAACGTTGGATTAACCATATTAAAGAGTGTAATTCAATGGTTTCTAGGATGTTCACAGTGTCATGCAACCATCGCCACACTTCATTACCCCAAGGAAACCCAATATCCACCAGCAGTCATTCCCCCTTACCCCTGTCCTCAGGCCCTCTTACCCCTGTCCTCATTCCCCCTTACCCCTGTCCTCAGGCCCCCTTACCCCTATCCTCAGGCCCCGACAGGCACGAATCTATGTTCTGCCTCTATACTTTGCCTATCCTAAATACTTCCTAAAATAGAATAATATAATATGGTCCTGTTGTGTCTAGCCTCTTTCACTTAGTCAGATGTTTCCAAGGTTCATGCAAGTCACAGCATATGTCAACAGTGTATTTCTTTTTATGTCTGACTATCTGTCACCCTACTGCACAGATACGGCACATTCTGTCTGCCATTAATCTGTCCATATGCCCTGGTGTTGTCTCTACCTTTTGACTGTTGTGAAGAGAGATGCTATCAGCATTCACTGACATGCCTTCAAACATCTGTTTTCAATCCTTTTACCTACAAGTGGTGTTTTGCGTGAGAGGGTGACGCGTAGACTGAATGTTTCTGCCCACCCAAAACTCTTATGTTGACATCTTAACCCCCCAAGATGTTGATGTTGGAGGTGATTTACATCTTTGGGAAGTCATGAGATCATGAGGGTGGAGTCTCATGCATGGGACTGGTGCCCTTATAAAAGGGGGTCCAGAGAGCTCCCTCGCCCCAACTCCAACCACGTGAGGACTCAGCGAGAGAAGGTGCCATCTGTGGACCAGGACCAGAGTCCTCAGCAGACACAGTCTCCGCCACGCCCGGATCTTAATCTTCAGCCTCCAGACCTATGAGCAATAAATGTCTGTTGTCCAAAAAAAAAAATGTCTGTTGTCTACAAACTGCCAGGTCTGCGGTATTCTGCTACTGGAGCCCCAGTGAACTAAGACACATGGTAATTCTACTGCTAACTGACTGAGGAATTGCCAAACCAAATTCTTTTTCACTGTGGCCATCCCACTTTGCATTTCTGCTGAACATTTGCATATTTGTAAAGTTCCCCAGTGAGTCTAATTAAGAGCCAGTGTGAATATCACTGCCCTACAAGGAAGGACAGTCTTGTTAACACACTTGATACATATATTTATTTAATCCGACAGCGTTCCTGAACTGGTAGCATCAGCATTCCCTAGGAGCTTGTTAGAAATACAAATTCTTAGACCAGACCAAATAAATCAGAAACTCTGGAGGCAGAGGGTGGCAGCCAGAATCTGAAGTTTGAGAATTGACACTCAACATACACTTTCATAATTTGCAGTATTTTCACTTATCCCCATTTGTCATGCATTTGCCTGCAATCACGAATTATTATTTGAAGATATAATTTACGATAGTGTCTACACACAAGATTTGAATATGAAAAGAGTCCATTATGCACTTAATACACTTAATCATTATTATGTTTGGGGCCATTTGGTTTATCTCTCTTTTTTTTCTAAATATAAATAGTACTCAGAAAATACTCTTGACAATAAATATTTGCCCACATCTCTGAATATTCCTTTGGTTCAATTTAGAATTACAATGACCAGATTATACAGTTTAGACATTTTTATCCTTACGCCCTATTGCCTACTTCATTGGGTATGAACTCTATCTGTGGTTGGAAAAGAAATATTTTCATAAATTATAAGCAAGGAAGACTGTATGGGTTATTGGCTATTTTGATTACATTTCAGGATCACCAGTTCGAGGTTGCTTTTCTTTCCAAAGCAGGAGAAACAGATTCTGCATGTTTGCAGGCCCACTGCTTCCTCACTGCTTATGATGTTGTGGCCAGCTTTTTAATTTCTCATCTTCAGTTTCCCTGCCTACGAGTGAAGGGTGAAAACGCCTTCCGGGGGGGGCTGTCCAGGACCATCAAGTGATAGAACACTCACTTTGTAACCACAAAGCACAGCTCCACATGTAAGGTGTTTTTATAACTAGGCTCCCTGCTTTGCAAAGTTCCCTCCCAAAGGATTCCCTGAATGGAAATATCCTCATTTTCTTTGAGCTGTGGCTTTCATAAGCCTGACCTAAGCTGTATTATTTGCTCTGAATTCTTACGGGGCCAGGTGGAAGCATTCCTATTCACAAATGCATATTCCTTTTGCCACTGTATAAACACACGACTTAAATTTCTGCACGTAAGTTCACTTCAGGTAGAATTTGTAAATATACATCTCTGTCTTCTTTTCTTTCTTTTTTTTTTAAAGCCATCTACCAATTTCATTCTATTCATCCTTATGGAGATTGCCTCAAATCCTTTTTGAGGAAAAGGTAATAGAGAAACAGCAAAAACAGAGGAACCAGGGCGGTGCCTGTGGCTCAGTGAGTAGGGCACCGGTCCCATATGCCGAGGGTGGCGGGTTCAAACCCAGCCCCGGCCAAACTGCAACCAAAAAATAGCCGGGCGTTGTGGCTGGCGCCTGTAGTCCCAGCTGCTCGGGAGGCTGAGGCAAGAGAATCGCCTAAGCCCAAGAGTTAGAGGTTACTGTGAGCTGTGTGACGCCACGGCACTCTACCCGAGGGCGGTACAGTGAGACTCTGTCTCTACAAAAAAAAAAACAAAAAAACAAAAAAACAGAGGAACCAGCAAGCAAATAGGAATCTATGGCTTTATATACAGGTATACAACCTTACACTGAGCAATACACTTGTCACTTCCTCTTTCTTTTTGAATCTTTGTGGCAACTCCTATATTTATTTATTTATTAAATCATAGCGGTATACATTAATGCATTTATGGGGTACAATGTGCTGGTTTTATATACAATTTGGAATGCTTGCATCAAACTGGGTACAATGTGCTGGTTTTATATACAATTTGGAAGGCTTACATCAAACTGGTTAACATAGCCTTCATCTCACTTCCTTAATTATTGTGTTAAGACATTTATACTCTACAGTTAATAGATTTGCTATAACAGCAACTTCTATATTTAAACTATGACACCCACCAACGGGAAAGAGTCAACACTAACTTTTTTCACCGGTTGTCTGTAATGCAAAAAGCCTGGGCTTTCTGCATAAATGAGGAAAACCTGTAGACTTTGAGCAATAGATAGGCTACTTGGGTGCTATACTGATTGCTGCAAAAGACACCTGTCCTTCCCCTCTGCGCTGGTGGAAGAGGGAATGTGCCTCTTCAGAGAAAGATGCAGTTTTTATTTATTTATTTACTGATTCTAGTGAATTTAGTGAATGACCTAGAAGTCAATCTTTTTTTTATTAATATTAAATCATAGCCGTGTACATCAATGTGATCATGGTGCACCATACACTGGTTTTATAAACAGTTTGACACATTTTCATCACACTGGTTAACATAGCCTTCCTGGTATTTTCTTAGTTATTGTGTTAAGACATTTATATTCTACATTTACTAAGTTTCACATATACCCTTGTAAGAGCTGGAACATATTCTTCTTAGTAAAGTATCTCAAGAATGGAAGAAAAAGTATCCCATGTACTCAGCCCTACTATGAAATTAATGTATGGCTTTCATATGAAAGCTATAACCCAGTTATAACCTAAGAATACGGGGAAGGGGGAAAGGAAGAGGAGGGAGGGGGAGGATGGGCGGAGGGAGGGTGATTGGTGGGATTACACCTGCAGGGCATCTTACAAGGGTCTATGTGAAAGATGCAGTTTGGAAGAACTATTCAGAGACAGGTAGGAGAACCTGTTGGCCTGTTGTAATGAGACTAAGTGAGAAGAAGCTGTGGAAACAGCTCAACTGTCTCATCAGATATAATAATGATATATATTATATATATCATAGGCCCCAAATATAATAATGATTAAGGGGATTAAATGCATAATGGACTCACATGCTCTCTACAGTCACCAGCCTCCCCCCTCACCGTGTCCCCCAAACACTCCCTTTCCCAAAGTTTGCAAGGTAGGGCTTGCCAAGTCCTGAAAGGTGAGGTTGGAAACACCCTCAGTCTGCAACATTGCCCACCCAGCCTCCCACACTCCTCTGAAGAATAGGTTATCTCTGAATCCCCACCAGGGAAACTCAGCTGAAAAAGAGGCAGGGAAATCCATTTGCAACTGTGGACTAGCTCCCACGTTCGGCCACCCTGGGCATGGTGCTTTGCCTTCTTTGATTTCCAGGGTGTTAACAGCCCCTTGCTCACCTTGGCCTCAGTCGCAGCCTGGAGGAAACACAGTGACTCCAGGCTCCCTGCGAGGGATGTGATGTACGATTCAGCCAGTTTTGATGCGGCTGCTTTAGTAAGTGTCAGAAGCGGGAGCAGAGTATGAATAATCTTTTGCATCCAGGATGCTGCAGGCAGCTCTCCAAGAGGAAGCCTGGCTTCCTGAGGCGTAGGGAACCTCTGCTTAGTTTTGAACTCAGAGCAGGAAGAGAGAGAGAGAGAAAGGACAAATTCCGACAGAGCTGACAAAACCAGGGTTAAATCAAAACAGCGGTGTTTGTGGAAGAACAGAGCAGAGCACAGGCTGGTTGGACTTTCTTTCTGGTTAATCACTCTGTGGTCGTTGCAGCCTGAGAAAGACACATTTGTTATGCAGACAGTGTTCATTGTCAGCGGCTGATCAGGAATGCAGGAGAGCCGGCCATACAATGAATTAGCTCTCTGGGTACCAAACAGGAAAGCCAATTCCAATGGGAGTGTGGCACACGGACTCCAGCAGGATTAAAATATACTAAGGCGTCCATAAGAGCGTGCATTGTAACCGCGCTAATTATCTGCTTGCTATTTTTAGGAACGGCATTGAGAAGGACCTCTGTCCACTTGGATTTCCCATGCTCTGAAATGGCCTTTATTGTTCACTCACTAGTTTATTATTTATCTTCCTTAAGAATGTCAGGAATTTCAGCAATTCTGAGCATGCCACACACAAAAAGACCTTTGCTGTGCAGAGTATGAAAGCGAAACAGCTTGAAAGCAAAGCCTCGCTGTGCTCCGAGAGTGATCTGCAGACACACGGGGCTGGCCAGGCAAGGAGAGAGGGTCTTTTCTTAGCAGGCACCTGCCACCCAGGTGAGTTTCTAATCTTCCACCATCACTGTCAAGGACTTACACATTGTTGCACTTCCAACCAGACTACGAAGCTCAGAAGCCAAGCGCTCCCGCTGCCCTGGGACCAGGTTAATTGTCACACGGGCCGCATGAGATTTCCTCACTAGTCAGAAGGGCACTGCGGCTTCCAAGGCCTTGCCACCAAGGCTCCTTGAAGTGCAGGGAAAGAACGTCTTCCTACATCTTACCTTCTGTCAGACATTCTTGTAACTGCCTAGATGATTCCAGGAAAAAGAAAGAAAGAAATATGTAGACACATCCTCCTCTTTGAAACCTCAAAATTATTACAGAGATCCAAAAAGGAAAAGAAGAAGAGCTCCTTGCTGATATAGGCAAGCATTTCCATCGGCTGACGTCCCGTATCACTGAGGAGGGCAGCACAGATTTTCACGGCCGGGGTCAGGTGGCCCAATACAGGCCTCGAGGCTTCCCTGGAAGAGGTGTGCACTCGTCCCTCAGAGCAGCCGGAACAGCTCATCTGCAATGGAGCTGCTCTGCTCACAGCCTGGGCCTCCAGGTGAGGAGAGGCAGGTGAAGGAGCTAAGGAAATGTTACTCCAACCTACTTGACATAGAGGATATTTAGAATTAAAGGCCAGTCACAATTGGAAAGCCTTGGAAGGGCCTTTCTCTCTGACAGGGCTGACCTGATCAAATGAGTGGAGTGGGGCAACTGATGCCTTTTTCCCCCTGAATGCTAATGGACACACCCCAAGTCATTTCAAACACAACCCCTGTCTCTCAGGTTAATCTGGTCATCAATTTGCTTCACCCCATCTACTCACCCTCCCTAGCAACCACTTTCTGCACCCACACTCCACCTTCTCCCCCTCCCTTCAAACAGGCATCTATAAGGGTGTCTGACTATCCTTCAGACATCGAGTGATGGTTCTTGTGATTCCCACCACGCACGTGGGATTTGAAAATAAGTATTTCTTTTATTAAGCTGCCTTCACTGTGAGTTGATCTTTCAGCAAACTTTTGGGAGAAAAAGGGTAAGTTTTGCCATGATCCCTACACAGGAGCTTATTTGAACAATGGTGAATGCGTCCCCCAAGTATTTCATCTGTGGGGGAGATGCCGGCTCCCTAAGTGTGTGCACACCCCCTCCGCCACCACAGCAAGAATAAAATTCCAACGGGGGAGAACAGCATTGTCACACTGCCTGGTGGACGTAAGCGCATCCGTTCACTGAGTCGTCCCCTACACACACACAGACACACACACACACGCATATCACGCTAGGAGGAAAGTAAGGATCATGCCATGAGCTACTTGGGCTCAGAAAACAAGACCCCAACATGAAGTCCTCGGCAGCAGCCTCACAAGCTCAAGTTCTTCTCCTGCCCTCCAGGGTATCGGTCTCATTCCACCCTGAGGCCACACATACAACTAGAATCCCTTTTCCTCAAAGCTGGTGATAGAAAGCAGAACTCCTTTTTCCCCAAAGCCAGCCACAAAGCCTGAAAATAGAACTCTAACTCCACACCCTGACTTTTTGAATAAGAACTGGCCCTACGGGAATTCTCTGAGCTGCTTGTCTGTAGGTCCCCACTCTGGAGAGGGTCCCACCCTACACCCAGGAGGAAGGACCGGAGTTCTCTGAGCTGCCTTGTTTGTAGGCCCCCATGCCAGACAGGGTCACACCCCACACCCAGGAGGAAGGATGCTGCTCCGAGAGGCCGAGAGGAGTCCAGCCAGCCAGGCCTCTTGGGTTCCCACTCAGTCTGTTAACATCAGAGCCATGTTGACCCATTATATTTTTGCATGGCTGTGCGTGCTTTGTAAAGCTAAGTGTAAACATGCACTATTTCACCATCTCTGTGGGTCTTCATTCTGAAGGCTCCTGTGTACACACGTTCAGTAAACTTATATGCCTTTCCTCCTATTCATCTGCCTTGTACAGGTGAGGTTTTAGCCAAAATTCAGAGAGTGAAAGTGTTACCGGACCAAGAGGTTCTGGCTGCCTGTCACTGTCAGCCAGTATGCAGAGATGGAGATATTTCCACTGAACTTTATTTGACAGAAGGCCAGCGAGTCCAGAGAACAGTGAGAGTAGCCTCTCCAAGACTGCTCTGATCTTCCATTTCCAAAATCACAGTTTCAGACATGAAAGTTCAAAGCAGAGAACGCATTAACCCTCATTTTAGATAATAATCAGCATAACTCAGGACCTTTTACAACATTCCAGTTCAAAAGCTAATCTCCTAAACCAGCGGTTCTCAACCTATGGGTCGTGATCCCTTTGGGGGTTGAATGACCCTTTCACAGGGGTCACCTAAGACCATCCTGCATATCAGATATTTACATTACGATTCATAACAGTAGCAAACTTACAGTTATGAAGTAGCAATGAAAATAATTTTATAGTTGGAGGTCACCACAGCATGAAGAACTGTATTAAAGGGTCACAGCATTTGGAAGGTTGAGAACCACTGTCCTAAACCAATCCACCTAAACTGCTCAAGATAGCCATCTTTAGGGTGGGAGCTAAGTTTACAAAATGGTAAGAAACGGTAAGAATGGGTGAAGGGCAGGGAGGACCTGAACCGAGCAGAGACCGGCTGTGTCCTGTCTGCCCCAGCCGGACGGACTCCATCTAATTCTCACTACATGTGCTTGCCAAGGGGAAGGTCCTTCTTGGCCTTTTTACTGGCTATACCTGAAATCCTGATTTTGATTCTGATTTTGTTGTAAGAACAGCAAGTATATGCCACAGACTGCCCAGACGTCTCTTTCCAGGGAGTGAATTTAAGGAGTCTTAGGAAAAAAAAAAGAAAAGAAAGAAAATGCAGCCTTAAAGAAAGATGGAGACTTCACCTCTTTCATGTTTACATGGATGGAGCTGGAACATATTCTTCTTAGCAAAGTATCTCAGGAATGGAAGAAAAAGTATCCAATGTACACAGCTCTACTACGAGGCTAAATTATAGCTTTCACATGAAGGCTATAACCCAACTATAGCACAAGACTATGGGGAAAGGGCCAAGGAAGGGGAAGGGAGGGGGGAGATTAGGGTGGAGGGAAGGCAATGGGTGGGGCCACACCTACGGTGCATCTTAGAATGGGTACAGGCGAAACTTACTAAAGGCAGAATACAAATGTCTTCATACAATAACTAAGAAAATGCCACGAAGGCTACATTGAACAGTTTGATGAGAATTTTTCAGATTATATATGAAACCCGCACATTGTACCCCTTGATTGCACTAATGTACACAGCTATGATTTAACAATAAAAATAAATAATTAAAAAAAAGAAAAAAGAAATACTTTGCCTGCTGTTTAAAGTGCTAGGAGAAGTAATTGTAATAAGGAAGTGGTTCTCAAGGAATGGATGTTCAGTAACGTCTGGAATATTTCTGATGTCTCAGAACTTCGAGAGTTCCAGGACTGACACTGGTATCTAGAGGGTAGAAACCATGGACACTGCTAAGTGCCTTACAATGCACAGGAAAGCCCCTCCCCAAAGAGGAATCTCCCAACCAACAGTGTGACTAATGTCCATGTTGACAAACACTGCCCTTCGGGGGGTTGTATGTGGACACCTGGAAAGATGGGGTCTTGCTTGATATAATAGTGCCTGGATTTGGCAAACCTGGTGAGCAGAAATTCTTTAAAAAGTCCTTTTTCTCAAGAGGATTATTTCTTCTGAATTATCTATATGAACTCTTACGAGGCCATAAACCCACACTACCTAAGACAGAATTTAGACTCATAGGCTTAAACTACAGAGTGTTGGGCATGCGGATACTACTCCTGGGAATGTGGATAATAGGAGGTTAGACAATTAAGTTCACAAACTCATCCTTGAAAAAGTGCTACATGCCTCATTGCTGAGTATCACCACAGTCACCTTTGAAGTTCTCCCCTTGGGAAGCTATGCACTGACCCCAGCACCTAGGATGCCCTTCAAAGCAATTGTGGGAGTCTTTTTTTGGAATGGCCATCAGAGCTGTCATCAAATGAGGTCCAACTACTAAGTTTGCAAACTGATCCTACAAAAAGTGGAGTGTTTTGAAGGTTACCGTAGTGATCTTCAGCAATGAGGGATTTAGCATTTTTTCCAGGATGAGTTTGCAAACTTAATTGTCTGACCTTGTATGGGGTATTCCTGGGGTCTGAGTTGTTTCTTCCTTCTCCTCTCTGATTGCAAACCCTCCCTATGAACAGAACAGATGCGTCCCTGGCTACCAGGCACATTCTAAAACACATCCGAGATTTCTCAACAATACTGGTCACCTGCAGAAATGGCCTCCTCCCAGAACTGGCCTTTTCCAACCTGTAATTTTCCAGAACACAATAGCCAGTTCAGGAGCCCATGAACTACCACCTCGTCATCTTTAAAAATGTCTTAGAAGTGTTATTTGTGGGAACTATAATTCATGTATTTTCTCTTTTTTGTGTGGAATAAAAACAAAGAGAGAGATCTGGAAATGTGAGTTTGTGGCATCAGAATGAAGTCATTTCTCGATGATTTTTCTCTAGCTGTAAAGCTCGTGTGCATTGTTTTTAAAGAAAGTGGCCCAAGGACCTGCATGTACTACCATCCTCATGTCCTCAAGTGGAAAAGTGGTGGAAAGTGATTTGGTGAACACTGGGATTAGGGAGCCCAGGAAAGAAGGGCACGGCTTCTTCCTCCCCAGTGGATAGTTAGGCAATGAACATGGGTGGTTGTGTTTTTCTTTTCTTTTCTTTTTTTTTTTTTAGATAGTCTCAAGTTGTCACCTGGGTAGAGTGCCTGGTGTCACAGCTCACAGCAACCTCAAACTCCTGGGCTTAAGCAATTCTCTTGCCTCAGCCTCCCAAGTAGCTGGGACTACAGGCGCCTGCCACAACGTCCAGCTATTTTTTGTTGTTGTTGTTGTTGTTGCAGTTGTCATTGTTGTTTAGGAGGCCCGAGCTGGGTTCAAACCCTCCAATCTTGGTGTATGTGACCGGCGCCCTACCCTCTGAGCTATGGGCGCTGCTGGGTATTTGTATTTTTAATTTATGAAAAATTAAGTGATGAAGAGGGAGTTTCTTATTTATGGAATGTTAGCGATAACTGTGGTTTTCCAATCAGGGTTCAGGAATAGATTGTATTAGTCAAGACTCTCAAGAAGAAAAGAAACAATAGCATAATCTTCTTCCTCCATTTTTTTTTTTTTTGTTTTTAATTTGGGCCCCGAACCATTTGGACAATATTGGCAAGGGTGGATATCCTTGCTCAGTCTGCTGATTGAAATGCTACCCTCCTAGGGTGGCGCCTGTGGCTCAAGCAGTAGGGCGCTGGTCCCATATGCCAGAGGTGGCGGGTTCAAACCCAGCCCCGGCCAAAAACCAAAAAAAAAAAAAAAAGAAATGCTACCCTCCTCCTCAAACACTCTCAGAGACACACCCCAAAATAATATTTTACCTGCAATGTGGGATCTCACCAGTCCAGATGGCACAAAGATTTCACCACCCTGTGGATGCTGTCTGGTTTTTAGGCAATTTAGGTGCATCCGGCACAAATTTTCTAAGGCATTTGCATGATGTGCTCACTGAATCACGTGCATACCCTTCAATTCTTACTGTGGATTCATTTATTTGTTACAAATAAATACATTTATTTTACTTACAATAAAAGAAGAGGGTGCATATGGTGTTTGTTCTTTATGCTGCTTGGTTATAAGGATTGCGTGACAGAAACCCGCACTCATTATTGGACACCTCTGAATTCTTAGTGACATATTTTCAGGAGTTCTTAGCAAACAATGTTTCTAGCCTCTTATTTAGCCTGACTTTTATGTGGGGAGGCTGTTTCCAAGTCAACAATAATACAGACTTGCTTCCTGACAGGTTGTCAAAATCCCACTTGATGAATTTTCTATCCATGCAGCATCTTAGTTACACTGACTCCTCGAAACAGGTTTTTTGGGGGGTTCAGGTCAATTGTTAATCTCCACAAACTGCAGAGTGAAAATGAATGTGAATGAATGTGAAACCTGTGTAGGCATGCCTTTCATTTTCAACAGGCTCAGAAACATGTCAGAAGGACTTTGTGAGGGAGCAACTGCACAGACACCAGCATATAGGTGGAAGGGAAGCCAGAAATCTGAGACCCGGGGCCCAGCACGGTGGCTCCCGCCTGTCATCCCAGCACTCTGGGAGGCTGAAGCAGATGGAGTGCTTGAGCTCAGGAGTTTGAGACCGGCCTGAGCAAGAATGAGACCCCATCTTTAAAAATAGCTGGGCATAGTGGCGTGCACCTGTAGTCCCAGCTTCTTGGGAGGCTGAGGCAAGAGGATCACTTGAGATGAAGAGTTTCAGGTTGCTGTATGCTATGACATCCTGGCACTGTACCGGGGCAAGAAACTGAGACTGTCTCAAAAACAAACAAACAAACAAAAAAACAAACAAACAAAAAAAAACCTTAGACCAATTCAGGGAAAGAATGAAAGCCAAAATTAAATCCCCTATCATAACGTTGAGCAATACTTACACAGAATCTTCAACAAACATTCACCTGAACCCCAAATCCCCTTTTAATATCATATTTTACACGATTTCCATGAGTAACTGAATTTAATACCCCCCACCCCCACCCCAGAGATGTCTGTGGTCACATGGATTGCCATTCTTCCTTCCATTAATTTGAATGTCAGTATTAATGAGCAATCCATCATTTCCGGTTTGATTTGATCCCATCAATGACAACTCAAAAGTGTTTTATGCCTTATAGTCACACTGGCTAGTTTTAGAAGTGTTCCTTTCATTTCCTTTAGAAGTGTAGCTGCTTAAATTACCCAATGAAATGGATTGCATTACCTCTGGCTTTATTTACTTTTTTCTTTTAAGATTCCCCTAGTCTGCAAATGCCTTATGTATGGGTAAGAAAATTCATTAGCTCATTTCCTTACTACCTAGGAATATTTTTCTAAGACATTTCCCACTTCAATATATGAATATTCCTCTTTGAATGTTATTTCTCTCCTCAATGTTTTTCATTTTCATAGAAACTGTTACTTGTACACCTTGAGTATTCTGTCATGATGGTGTTCCCATCTCAGATACACCTCATAGGCGTGATAGTTCTTCACATTAAGCCGTAATAATTAGGTCACTTTACTGTTAAAAAAAAAAATCGCTACAATTCCTGTAGCTCAGCGGCTAGAGTGCCAGCCACATACACCTGAGCTGGCAGGTTCAAACGCAGCCTGGGCCTGCCAAACAACAATGACAACTATAACCAAAAAAAAATAAAAAAAAATAGCCGGGCATTGTGGCCAGTGCCTGTAGTCCCAGCTACTTGGGAGGCTGAGGCAAGAGAATCACTTAAGCCCAAGAGTCAGGTTGCTGTGAGCTGTGACGCCACAGGCCTCTACCCAGGGTGACATAGTCAGACTCTGTCTCAAAAAAAAAAAAAAAAAAAAAATCGCTACCATTTCTTAATGTTATCGACTGGTGCTTTAACTTACACGTTCCTCAATATATTAACCTAGAACACACAACGGGAAAACTGGAAAACAGTTGTTTCTGAATGAGCTTTTCTCATACCTTCCCCTTACCCACGATCACTAGCAAGAAAGGGAAAATCCTGATGACGTTAAAAGGAAAGCCTCGTTCCATAATGCCAGCTGGGGCAGTCGTATCTGTTATAAATGAATGTGGGTTTGATGGGAATGCGTTGTAAGGCTCCCATTTCCAGCCCCCTCACATGCAAGTTAACCAGACACTTTCTCTTCTGTATCCACTCCAATCCTGCCTGGTACAACCTGAACACGGCTGCTCATCTTTATCTGCGGGTGGCCTGGGTCTTTCTCTCTGAACCTCAACCACCAGTCGAGGCGCCCACTGAGCCCACCACCTTCATGAATAGGCAGCTCACTTCTCCCTCCGTCTCTAAAAACCCATACGTTGACTGTCGCTGTCAAGGGTCAACCCAATGCCATGCCACTCCACATTTACTTTTCAATAACTATTTAATGATCATTTACCATGTGCCCCCCAAATGTCTGGCACCAGTGACACAGATGGGTCCAAGGCCAGCATCTTGGAATTTAAAATCCTGAAGTGGAAATAAACTTTGAGAAGAAACAGAGGAGGTATTTATTATTTAATACCATGGGTGAAGAATAATAGTTTCCCAGTTGAAGGGACTTACCTTACATAAATCACAGTTCCTTTGAGTGAAGTTTTCAGCAGTTGCTAAAAAAAGTTGGAAAAAAAAACTTTTTAAAGAAGACAAAGAAAAGGAAAGGGAAGGAAAAGAAGAAAAGAAAAAAGATGAAAGGAAAGGAAAGGAAGGGAATGAACTGTATGAATAATGAATTGAATAATGAATAATGTCTGTTGCTGTGTATAGAATCCCTTTTTCTACAGAAGCATCCACACTTGGGGGGTGTTCTGTTGTCAACAAATCTTACCTCTGATTTTAGATATTTCAAACATTGTTTGCTACCTTGGGTCTCTGCATTTGCAGACTTCCTAGTAGCTTAGGAGACAGTACATGTGACTTTCTGGACATCAGATTAAACATGCAGTGCCCTAGAAAGTTTGGGCATCTCTCACTCCCCCATCCACGTTACCTTTAGTACAGTGTGTGTGTGTGTGTGTGTGTGTGTAGCCTGCTTTCAGTTACATCTATCTTATTTCTAGGACTTGTTCCACAGGATCCTACAAAATGTTCCACCACCTCCTACATCTTATTAAATCAACCGATTCCTTTCTAATCCTTTCAAAACCCATGTTTGTCTCCACTTTTCCCTCTACTAGCCTGGGAGGCATTTCCAGAAGATTGTCCATGTCAGTGCTGGGCATCGCCCCTATGCCCAAGGTGATTTACACTGGCGGGGGACAGCCACGGCCTGCCGGCACATCACTGGTCAAATCCCTGGGGTCCGTCTGGCTTATATGACTTCATCACAGCACATAGAACTCAGGAACAACTGCACAACTACTGGAAAATCCATTAAAAATTAACTGCGAAATAGAATCTCAAATAGCCTAAAATAAAACCAAATATCAGTTTTAACTAGAGACCATAAAATTCCTTGTTTCCATTGTCCCCAAACATGTACCCTCTGGACCCTGGGCTGCTTGCTAAACCAAAGCTGACACATCCATGTGCCTCTGCTGTCTGTGGCTGTGTGCTTTGCTAGAGATCACCAACAAAACTCACCACTTGCCAACTTCGATTTAGAGAGGCACCAGGGAAGAAGCAAAGTCAGTGCTATTCTCAGAGAGAATTTTCACATTTCTCAGGCTCTTCCCACATTGTGTTTTGTGCTGGAGAATATATTTGTTTCCACTTCTGTAGCATTAGTGCTAAACTCAATCCAATTAATGCAATCCTAATGGAACTGCAGGTAATCATTCCCACCCCATCCCACCCCCAGACCCCCACACACTTTCCCACAATTTCCTGATATTTTATAGCACAATTACCTGGGATCAAAGTTTGGATCATAATTTCTTATCTGTTGAGATTGAGAGAATGTGATCATTAATTACCTTCTTTTGAGTAGTAGTTGACTTTGATACCTGAACTTATTACAGGCAATTGTCTGCTTTTTTTGTAAGCTTTGGACTCAAGGATTTTTTTTTTATAGTTAATGCCAAAAGCTGGGGGAAAGTTTCCTGTTCCTGCAATCCTAGCACTCTGGGAGGCCAAGGCAGGTGGATTGCTTGAGCTCAGGAGTTTGAGACTAACCTGAGTGAAATTAAGACCCAATCTCTATGGGGAAAAAAAATAGAAAAACTAGCCGGGTGTTGGCGGCACGTGCCTATAGTCCCTGCTACTTGGGAGACTGAGGCAAGAGGATCACTTGAGCCCAAGAGTTTAAGTTTGCTGTGAGCTATGATGCCAGAGCACTCTACCCAGAGTGACAAAAACAAAATAAATAAACAATAACAACCCCCCCATGTATGCTTTAATGGAGTGGCGGACTTTATATGAGGGATTATCACATAAGAGAGTAAAAAGTCCTCCTGAAAACAGCCCTTTCTAACGGAGGAACAAATTGGGTTTCCAACCTCCTCGATCTAAACAAGTCAGTATCCATCGTCATCCTAGCACTCTGGGAGGCCGAGGCAGGTGCACTGCCTGAGCTCACAACTCAGTCTGAGCCAGAGTGAGACCCTGTCTCTAAAAATAGCTGGGGGGTTGTGGCGGGCACCTGCAGTCCTAGCTACTTAGCAGGCTGAAGCAGGAGGATTGCTTGAGCCCAAGAGTTTGAGGTTGCTGTGAGCTATGATGTCATGGCACCCACTGAGGGAGACAAACTGAGACTCACTCTCAAAAAAACAAAGTTATTGTCCCCAAAGGGTTAAGGAAATCTTGAACCCAGAATGGCAACGTCACACTGACCAGAGCCCAGGTCTCTTCTTCTCCTGCCTTTCCTGCATTCCCCAAAAGGAGGCGGGAAAGAGCTTCTTAGGAAGTGTAAACCAAAGGGACTCTTCCTGCCAGTCTAGCAAAGCCCGGGTACAGGATACTTGCCTCCACCTTCATTATCGTGTTGAGAGATATGAGCTGAGACCAGTGCTGGAACATCCCTCCTTGCTGAATATCCCTGTGGTCACCTTCCAAGTCCTCCCCTTGGGAAGCTCTGCACTAATGCCAATACCTAGTCCATCCTTCAAACAACGTGTCTAGGATGAGTTTGTGAACTTCATTGTCAGAGCTCATATGATAACAGCTCTGATGGCCAGACCAGAAAAAGAGTTCCAGAATTGCTTTGAAGGGTGAACTGGCTTCTGGCATCAAAGTACTTCCTCGAGCAGAGAGAATGTGACCGTTCATAGAGCACGTGCCTGCAAGGAAAGTACTTTGACCGTGATAGGACTCAGCAATGAGGGACTTAGCACTTTTTCTAGGATGAGTTCCCAAATGTAATCGTCTGACCTCATATACGAGAAAGGTCCTTTCAAAAGAGAAGGTCAACCAGAATTGACATGCTTTGCTGGGTCACAGTGTAATGTTACAGCCCCTTTGGAAAGTGGCCTGGAAGTTCCATATAAACTATAACACACACCTGCTCTCTGCCTGACTCAGCTTATCTGACTCCCCGATACTTACCCAAGAGAAGTGACAACACTTGTTTATAAGGAGACCTGCACAAAAATCTTTGCAGCAACTTAATATGTACTAATCCCAACGTGCCAACAGCCTAGATACCCATCAAGTTGACAATGAGCAGATAAAAATGGCTCAGGGTTACAATCGAATATTATTCAGAAAACAAATACCACAATAAAAAAAAAAGAGTGCCAATAACAACATGAGTTAATTTCAATCATATTATGCTGGGAGAAAGAAGCCTCCTTATCCAGAGGATGGACAGATTTAGTGAATAAACATTCAGGGCATCCAGGTAATTATAATTTCACGTAGATAATGCACAAATTCCAGTGTAAGTATGTTCCAAGGACTCCTTGGTTAGACATACTAAAAACATGCATTGATTATCTGAATTCCAAATTTAACTGGGCATAGTCTATTTTATCTGTCACTCCAATTTACACAGTGCATCATTTCATTTATGTGCAGACCTGTGGTGGAAAATAACTAAAGAATATCTGCTTTGAGGGTGGGGCACAGTGATTGTTGAGGAAAAGCAGGCATGGGAGAACTCTCTAGGGTGATGTTCACAGTCTATATCTTGATGCTGACCTATGTTACACAAGTGTGAGCATTTGTCAAAATGCAGCAGGTGCTAACTTGGGATTTGTGCAATTCATAACGTGTCAATTTACTCAAAGAAAAACCTGTGGGCAAATATTAAACTCTAGTTAAATATGAGCTTGCTGGAAAATTTCTAAAGAAGCGTATCGGTACTGTAGAATTTACTTTAACATATGTTGCATGGATGGAGAGACTATGGATAGATTTGTGAATGGACTGATACATGCTAGAGCTTCATAGGTGGCCGAAAACTTAAGGGTCAGAGACAAAGGATGTTTTTTTTTTTTTTTTTTTATTGTTGGGGATTCATTGAGGGTACAAGAAGCCAGTTACACTGATTGCAATTGTTAGGTAAAGTCCCTCTTGCAATCATGTCTTGCCCCCATAAAGTGTGACACACACTATGACAAAGGATGTTTTTACACATTCTTTACCAATTCACTTTGGTAGAGAATTTACACAGTTAACAGCAGCAGCCAGAGAAGGAGCATTGTACTGATCTCCTGAACTGCAACCCCTACTGGGCAATATGAAAAGGGCTGGGTGATGCCTGCACACAGGGGACTGCATGACAGGTCAGGAACACCATGCTTAGGGATGTGACCTGAAGACTCATAATGGCCAGCAATCCTATAGGCCCTCTTCTCTAGGAGGATACATTATCTTTATTACGCTGGCAAATAAGAAAACCTGCCTTTTGCTGTAAAAGAAAATAACACCACCATCTCTGTCTCCCCAGACAGTTGCCTACACAAACATCCTTGGAAAAGGATAGTCTAGAGCAGCGGTTCTCAACCTGTGGGTCGCGACCCCTTTGGGGGTCAGAGGACCCTTTCACGGGGGTCGCCTAAATACATCCTGCATATCAGGTATTTACTTTACGATTCATACAGTAGCAAAATGGCAGTTATGAAGTAGCCGTGAAAATAATTTTACAGTTGGGGATCACCACCACATGAGGAACTGTTTAAAGGGTTGTGGCATTAGGAAGCTTGAGAACCACTGGTCTAGAATAAAAGCTGCCAGCACCTCAGATTGCAATAAATGCAGAAATGCAGGAGACACGGGCAGCGCTCGTGGCTCAGTGGGTAGTGCACCGGCTACATATACGGAGGGTGGTGGGTTCGAACCCAGCCCCAGCCAAACTGCAACAAAAAATAGCCGGGCGTTGTGGCGGGCGCCTGTCGTCCCAGCTACTCGGAAGGCTGAAGCAAAAGAATCACCTAAGCCCAGGAGCTGGAGGTTGCTGTGAGCTGTGACACCACAGCACTCTACCGAGGGCAACAAAGTGAGACTCCGTCTCAAAAAAAAAAACAAAAAGAAAAAGAAAAGAAAAGAAATGCAGGAGACCCTGGAAGAGATGTTCCTCCCCAACCTTTTTCACCTGACGTCTTGAATATATAAGAAAACAATTAAGAGGTGTAATAATACAGCCTAGATGATATCAAAAGCTATGACAAAACGACTCTCAGTACCAAGGGACAAAGGGGTGAGAAACTCCTCATGGAGGGTGAGTCTCTTTTTTCAAAATTAAGCCTTTAACTATTCCTATCAGTGGCTTTCACGACAGGCCCGGAGTTGCCCTGTGCAATCCAAAGAGGAAACCAATCTTCAGACAAGTTAGTGGCTTTCAATTGTGAGTCATCTTGCTCCTCTGAATTGTGAAGTTAATTTCTATCATAACCTCCTCGGAAAGAAGCAAAGTCAAAGATTGGATGACATAAGCAACCCCAAGCCCATGTCTTAGTCACTGCCTTGGTGCCGGCTTTCTGGGCCACAAGAAGGCCCCGGTGGACAGTCATTATCTCCTGTCAAATGTGATGTTCTGTGTTTTGTTAGCTATATCTGGAGGGACGTAAATTGATAACACCCACGCGCATGCACACACACACACACACACATCTATTTATGAGCAAGTCTTTACCAGCACGTCCCTTTCTTATGACTGATTATTTTGGACTGAGGTTATTACTTCAAGGTAATCAAATTATGGGTGAGGAATAATGAATAAAAGGAAAGATCAAAATTTCTTGGCCAGTAATAGAAATCACAAATTGGTTTCTTTTCCTATGTAGTTACTTTCCCCCAATTTATTATCCTAAAATCCCTACTGAGGGCATGTAGAGTTTGGTGGAGAATTTACTCTGAAACAAGTTATATTTTGTGGTTGGCATCTGCCAGAATCATTGAAATTATATACTCATATATGTTTGGTGTGGGTTTGTAAATTAAAACAGAGAAAGAGAGGGGGGAAGAGAGAAAAAGTCACATCACTCAACTATTTCTTAAGGCTATTTCCCTTATTTGAATATTCAGAAAGTAGAGATCTTATTGTTGGATGAGATTGGCCAGAGGAAAAGAAGCATTTACCCAGATTGCTAAAAAATGTCTATCTTTGTGGTCCCTGTTGAGGACATGCCAGAGGGTACAATTTCCGGTGCCTTTGACAGAAGCAATTTAAACTCTACCGGTCAAGGGAAATATTTTTCAACCTAAGTGGGAAATTAGCGATGGAGGAGAATGAAATTTAAAAGTTAAAAATTTTAAAAGAATTATATTTTAAAAGAGAAATGGCTAAATTAAGAGACTGCTGTTAGAATACTCCTAGGTTTACTTCAGTGACTACCTCCAGAACTATAATCATCATAGGGCACTAAATTTCTTGCATTGGCGATTGTATCAAATTATAAAAGAAAATTCATAGGCCACGTAGAATCGAAAATTTGAATAAAAACAATGTATTTTGGATCTGGAGTGAGAACTGAGATTATCAATTCTTAATTCTTAGGGTAGCCGGCCCTAAAATATCCCTGACTCTCACTGTGCATACCTTTATTTAGTTCTCTCCTACACTGTGGTCAATTTACTGAACCACCATCATATTATTGCTAGATTATAAAGGATATTATAGTTTCTGTCTTGCTTTCTGTGGTCATTCATGCTGAAGAAAGATGGCAGCCATCTTGGAAGGATGCTCAAGCAGCTCTGTAGAGAAAGCTGCATGGTGAAGATGGAGGTCATCTTCCAATAGACAGTAAAGAACTTGCGGCTAACAGCTATACAAGTGGGCCAGCTTAAAAGCACTTCCTCCAGTTCCCATCAAGTCTTCAAATGATATTAGCTGAAAATGGCATCTTGACTGCAATCTTATGAGACACCCAGAGGCAAAAATACCAAGCTCATACACTCCAGGATTACTATTTTAAGATTACACCTCAATATTTAAAACATGGCTTTTAAAAAGTCTTTATTTCTCTGTAGTCATACATTAAAAAACTGAAAGATAAATAGCATTTTAGCTATCAAACCAGCCATTGGGCCAAACCCAAGAAAGGTTCTACTTTTCCTTTCAAAAAAAGAACTTTTTGGAGAAAGAGAAAATGAAAGTTAAATATACAGGCTGGTCACAAAGTTTGTGTGCAAATAATCTTGTCCGGCTCTGTTAGCAGGCTGGCTTTTTCATTCTTATCAGGTTTAAAGCTGGAGAAAATTTATATGCAATTATTTGGCCACCACCCTGTATATTGTTTAAAAAGTATATTATTACTAGTCTACCAAAGTTTAAAATTTTAACATAGTAGACTTTGCAAGTGATCCTCAAATTGCTTCTGGGCTATCTTGTTATTACTGACTTTAGTAATCAATCCAGTATAAAACCTTTTTTTTCTTGTAGTTGGTTTCTTAAGAAAGACGACATGAATGAATATTTAGACAGTGCTATACAGAGACCTGGATTTTCTTGTCTGACATCTCTGGAATCCAAATACAGGATAGCTACTTAATTGAAAAGTTGCATCCATGATAAATTAGAATACAATGCAAAGAGCCATATTTTACACAAATTACAAGTGCAAAAAGTGGTCTGGTAAGTGGAACAATCAGATAATGGATCAAATTTTTCTCTTTAAGATTCCAGTCTGCATGGAGACGTTGAAACAGTCCTCACCACTCTGCCTTCCAAAATATTAAATAATGAATTTCAAATTATAATATTCTTATCTCCTTAGTGCTAGCAAATGGCCATAAATCTGGATCCTTATTTAACGGGGAAAAAGGCTTCAATCTTATTAAATGGAAAAAAGAAAGAAAGAAAAATGGCAACCACCACCACCAATTCTTAATAATAGCACTTTTAAATAATCATTAGTTATTATATTTAAAAACTGGCTATCAGCTCTAGGTAGAAATCCCAAGTCTGCATTCTTCTGCCCCTTGCAAATTTCTAAAACCCTCTTGTTTTCTACTCTGAAATGTTTTGGTTCTCAACTGGATTCCTGCCTTCAACCACTTGAACTTGATTTTCCACTATTAGGTGAAGGATACTCAGCCCACAGCACATTAATTTCCATGGGCACTAAATTTCATCTCATTCAGCAAGCAGGCCTCTATTAATTAGGCCTCCCAGGACCAGTGATTTTGAAGGTCTCCTGCAGCCGCAGGCTGATGGATAACTCACACCACCAGCAGCTCTACTGGTCAATTTCTTGAGGTTCTGGGTAAGCAAGTGGGAACTGTTCTTGTTAACAACCTATACTTGCCCCAAATCACAATGTGCTCCCATCATCTACTGAGCCTGCCCACTGCCAGCAAATGGCATCTCTCTCTCTCTCTTCCTCCCATTGTTGCTGACTGCGGGAAGGGGGAAGAACGCTCCCTGCTACCACGTCAATCTCAGCCCCTGCCTTCCAGCTTTCAATCTGACCAATGAAGAAGCCAGCCTGCTAACAGAGCCAGATAAGAGCTGCCACTTAATCCCAGTGGGAAACAAGCCTAGTTTGATGAAGCCCTGTGAGGTAGAGTACACAGAACCCCAGTTTAATGGAATGCTGTTCTGCAGTTACTTAAAAAAAAAAAAAAGGCAAAAAGAAAAAGATTTGAAAAGCCTGTACCATTTCAAAGAGCACTACCCCCAGTGATCTGGGGCCAGAAGCCACCACCCATGCCAAGGGCTTAAAAACCCATCAGACCGTTGTATGCCAGACACCAGTTTCTCCCAGACAGCGCTGTGAGGCCATCACAGCAGGAGAAAATGCACAGAAATACCCCCCTAAACTAAGTGAAATGCAGTGTTGTAGACACAGAGAGCAAATTACTGCCAGCTGGGCTGAGGCCTTCAAAAGCAGAGCATGTGGGGAGAAAAGGCCATTACCAGCAGGACAGACACTATCGTCATTCCTTTAAGATGCTTTTATTTTTGCAAAAGAAAAGAGCTCATCATGGGATAGCCCTCCTGTTCCCTAAATGCCTTAGGACTGGTGATTTTGTCTTTAAGGGCTGTGAACACTGACTGGCCACCAGTATCATGAATCCCACCACTGAGCCTCCTTCCTAAAAAGACAGAAACTCTGGCAAGAGCAGCTCCCCATAGCTGGTTTACATGCATTTGTGTGTGTGTGTGTGTGATTAATTTTAAATACAGAAATTCTTTTTCTCTGTGCTCACAGTTAATGAAGGCCTGTTAGCGGTTGGCACCTGCACTTTCTGGTAGCCATTTTGCTTTCAAAGGGAGAGATGAGTAAATACTTAGTGAGTGGATGTCAGAGGGCATGAGGTGACAAGAAAAAGGTTAGGGGTGAATGGAACATTTTAAGGTGAGGGATAGCTATGCTGGGTGTTCCTAGCACACTGTTTCCCTTTCCCTAGGGCTCTCATGATGGTTAAAAGACCAGAAATGAGTTCTTTCCCCAGGATGGCCCTCAGGTGTGTCTGTGTATATAACAGTAATTAGCTTGTGTTTCACAGGCTTCCGTTTATAAAGCACCATTGGCTCTGTGGTCTGACTTGATCCCCATTGTGATCACATGAAAAAGCTGAATTATCATCCCCATTTCACAGCAGGGAAACTGAGGCTCAGAGAAGACAAGGGAATAGCCCCATCCTTGCAAAGGCACAGACAGTGAAGGTGGGGTGATACTCAACCTGAGATCAGACCCCACTGCTTGACAGTGACTCAATTTCCTCTTCTCTAAGAAGAGCATCGTTAATCCTGGCCAATGGAGAAGACTTTTCTCCTCATCGTATGATGGGAAGACTGAAGCACAGGGTGTCTAAGTAAATTGCTGCAGACAGTGCAGACTAACCCCAGCCCTAACTTGATGGTGTGGCAGAGGAAATGTGGCTCCAGAGCCTAAGCCCTTGGCATCGTTAGTGGGGTCAATGCAACAGATTGTCCACGATAGAAAAGAGGAGGAAATGGTACCACAATTAGAGGCGGTGAACCCCAGGCAGCGGCCAGGGGAGCAGCATCAGGGGCCAGGGTAAGACTATCACCTTTTATCCTTCCACCAGAGGAAACCCGTGCAACATTCTTAACCCTGTCAGAGTTTACCTTTGTAACCACGAGTGTCACAGGGCAGCGACAAGTCCATCAACTAAAACCTGGGCTGCAGGAGGGAAAGGTTGGCCAGCTATTTATATCTCATTGCAGTGGAAATCCTCAAGGAATCTTTAAACAAATGGAAAAGCCAGACTAAGCCAAGTTTGGGATGCTGTGCACCTGTCAGTATCTAGCCAGTAAGCACCTCACCTCCACAGCCCCATCGCCCGACTCTGCACATCAAGCCTGTTTAACCATGAGAAGAAAGACAGTTTGGTGACTTGCAGGAGGAAAAGTAGCCTTCTTCAAAAGAACTGCCTTGTGGGAATTCAACCTTATCTCAAATTCGTGTCTTCTGAATGTGGTAATTCTTAAAATTTTGATAAGAGATTTACATATCTCCGAGTTTGACGCATTTCTTTGGTAGTGAAGAAAACGCAACAATCCCATTTTACACTGCTGAGGAATTTATAGTGCTGGAAGATAAGAAAAAGAAAAATTGGGCCAGGGCGTGGGCAAACCCCATGGATTCACAGGCTGCATCGATCAACTCGCCAGATAACGGCACAGCCCTTCACGTCACTTTGTACAGCTAGAGCTTCAAGGTGAAGAATATCGATGCCTTTTCTTTTGTGGTATTTTAATTACAGTTCCTAGGCCAACGTATGGTAATTTAATTCAGGGAGAATGCTTTCATCAGTTTGATATTAAAATTCATACTTTTCCATTGATTGTTTTGATGTTAGACGCAGAACATACAATACAGAAATTTAGAGAAGCTTGGTATTGTTGGAGATGATGTGATCGGGAAGGCTCCAGAATTAATGGGGTATCAGAGACGAGAGCGTGAAGAAATCCTGTGAGCTGAAGGGAACGAGGGACTCACACAGGCGGAAGGCCCAGCAGGCTGCAGGCATCTGCCCCGCGGCTGCGCGGCTGCTCAACAGGGAAGGGTCTGGAGAACTGATGCTTCCCGCAGCACCGTGACCCTGTCATTGGTGTCTCCACATCTGATTGGAGTCCTCTCCAAGCTCAGAGCATCCTGGCTGCTTCTAGTAAAGAAACCCAAATCTAAAACCGGCAGGCACAGTTCCGCTCCCTGCTTGCCTTCACAGGTCTTAGGGCAGCTGTCCGACTCTCAGTGGCCGAGTGTGCCCCACTGTCAGGTGTGAAGCTTCCTCTCTGCCTCTCCCAACTTGTTGATTGCGGGGAGGGGGGTTGTGCTTTGGAAAGAAACGATTCCCTTTGGCAGTTTAAGGAACGTGCCAGAGATCTTCCCTGTCTCCATCCCGCGTTCTTCACGGTGCTGTGTAGACGGCTCTCCTGGCTGGCTGTGGAGCTATCTCCGTCTGCTGGCGTCCGGGGTCTGGCCGGGCAGACTCCTCAGCCTTGCTTGCCAGACAGCCCCTCCTCCTTCAAGGAGGCCGTTCATCACCTCACTGAGCCATGGCTTTGCTTCACTCCCCTCACGCAGGAGTCCTCAAGGCCAGCACTGTGGCACTCAGGGCCACATGCTTGTTTGTTGGGGTGAGGCTGTGCATTTTGGGGGTGTTCACTGTAGCGTGTTTATCTAGGGCACTGCTGGCCTCTATTGAGGTGGAACCAGGTCAGAGGGAAGACCTCTGGCAAGCGTGGCCATCTCCTCGCTCCAAGCAGGCCTGGCCCTTGTTTCTCACACACTTACAAGTTACGTTTCTGATAACTTGAGTATCTTTGTCCCTTCCCCAGAATTTTCAGTCTTTTCTTCCACCCCAAATTGGGGGACCTTTTGAGAGCAGATGAGGTGGGGTGTTATGATGGGTTTCAGATTGGAAGGGGGACTAGAGACAGAGAGAAACAGGTGTCCTGGCTGACTCCCGTAATGGGGTCTCCAGGGCCACGACCTCCTATTTCCGGAGAGAGGACACGGAGGAGGATCCACAGCATTGGGACAGGAGAGAAGAATTAAGTGCAGAAACCGTTAAGACTGAAATTCCTCTGAGACGTTAAATAGGCCTGTCAGACAAGAGAACGCAGAGTTTTGGAGTTCTCGGGGAGGTCGGGACAGGACGGGGGGACAGAGAATTCCGTGGCAGTGCAGAGGACATGAAGGCCACAGAACCTGCACCAGCAGGCAGAGGCAGAACGGAGCTGCTCAATGGACAGGAGGGACACGGGGAAAGCCGGGGATGAGGCTGAGGAGCCGTCAGAAAGGATGACGATTGCACCCGTGTGCATTTTTCTCTTTTAGCAATCTGAGTCTTTACACAGCCACGTTAATGAAATGTTTTCACTTACAAGCTCCTGAAAGGAAGTTGTCATTATTTTTTGACTGAGTGTTTGCTTCTGGGCTGCTCTCATTTCTTGAAGAGCTTTCCTTGGTCCTGATGGAGGTCACTCTGTGAGTGTTTCCATCGCACAGGCAGAGTGCTCCCAGAGCTAGGCTGACGCAGATGTCTTACCCTGCTCTGCTCTTACAGAATCCCAGCGTTAGAGAACTAGTAATCGATGCCAATGCTCTACTCTTTTTTTCCCAGATAACCACAGCACCTGTCTGCATTAAATTGCTGGCGGAATTACTCGCAACTCAAAATACAGTTCCCACCTCCTGACCACTGATACTGAGTCTCAGAGTTTTTCCTTTTGGGCTTGGAGGAGAAATTGCGTGCCTGCTTCTCCAGGAAGGCTGAAAGAAGGCATTTCTTGAGACACACTTGTGGGATGCATTTCTTTCTTGCAAAGGAAACAAAGGATGTTTGGGTAGACATGAATTTGTAATGTGTGTGATGTTGGTAGAGAAGGCCGGCACGTGCTGTGAGGGGCAGGCTTGTCGCCGGGTAGGTGGGAAGACAGCACAAAACGTCTCTTTCTCGGGAGAGCGGAAGCAAGCCAGCCCCACCCGGGAGAAAGACCAGCTGTTGGCCCGGAGATCAAAGGTGTCTCTCGAGGCCGGCTGTCCGTGGATGGCGGGTGGTGTATGTCCTCATCTCTATGCATGAGGACAGATATGCAAAGCGATACTCCAGTTGGCTGAAATTTCCATTTTCCATATGCAGATGGATGGAAATATATGCATCTCTACTGCAGATACCGGGAAGCATTTGTTAACGAGGAGAGACAAGTCAAAATGGCTAAATTTGACTACGGAAAATATGTTCACGCAGAGAACAGCCAAAAGGAGGGCACCAGTTCCATTTAGGAAAAGGAAGTCTGAGAAAAAAAATATATAGAAAGACAAAAGAAGGACATCGCCTAAATGAAGAGAGGCATGTAGCAGAGGAAATGTTTTCAGAGTCGGGCAGAGCTGGCCCCCGACACACCAGCATTTACGAGCAGCGCGACCCCATCTCTGGGTCCCAGGCCCCTTGTATTAAAAAGAGAAAATGACGCATCTTACCTGAGGTGTTTTATAAGCATTAAACAGGATAACACATATCAAAGTGCCTAGCGGCGTGCATGGGGTGTGATTAATGTGCAGGATACTTTAGTATTTCTTCAGAAAACGTTTCTTACATATATACATGTTTGTTTTTTTTTCTCTCTCCCATCTTCAGACTATCCACGGATCCGTCTATTCACTATAAAATATTTTTTCACACCTTGGCAAAACTTTGGGCTTAATCTCTATTAGAAAACCTATAAAAAATTCATAAATATGAAATTAGAGCCCGCAGGAATGTAAATTTTATTCTGTGGTTATAATGTGTGCCTGCAGGAAATGACCCTTTCTATGCATAAAGCACTGTCACACGTATGGTCTGACTTTGATGCCTGGATAGGGCAGATAAAGTTACCCTTTGCTGGACATAATTCCCGTCCTGTCCCCTTCTCCTTGATTTAAAATTGTCAGGATCAGGTAGAAGGGTAATGACTATGGTAGTTCCCAAGCAGATTTACGTCCATTATTTTGGGGAAGGATGCAATGCTGCTCCCGGCTCATCAAAATGAGGGGAGTTATCCACACACACGGAAAGAAAGATACTAAGATACGGTTGTAATCTCACCTCCCTGTGGGATACGCATAGGATTTCAGCCCTGCACACGGTGTCACAAGCATGTCTTACACACTGCAGGGCTCACACACAGGACATGAAAATGAACCAAAGGGAAGGAGGTTGCCTCGCAGAGATATACCTGGAAACAACTCGTGCAATACTAACCTTGCCAGCGGCATTGGTGTGAGAACAAGTCTTTGTATTTGGAGTAAAAAATGCACCTGCTAGACACGTGTTTGGCATTCGGGATGCAGAGATTTGAGAGCTAGCATATTTGCATACGGGCTCATAGCACATGGCCAAGCTGAACCAAAACGCAAGGCAGCTCCCCTTCCCCACTCCCGAGCCGAACTCTCTCTCTCTCTTTTTTCAGTCTGCCAGAACCTTGGCATGCTTTCAGAAGGCCGTTGTAAGAAAAAGACTTCTGTTTCACAGGGGTCTTCTCTGACATTTCTCTCATTCTTCTATCCCAGGGGTTCTCAGCAGTATCATAATTAATATACCTTTTAAAATATAGCACGTACAATCGTTTCTATGGATCTTGAAATTAAAGTCATGCGTCACAGACTCTATTGCAATCATAATTTAAAAAAAATAAATCAATATAATATCCTAACATGCAGTGATTTTCTTTTCTTTTCTTTACTTGTTTTTATTTATTTATTTACTTTTTGAGACACAGTCTCACTCTGTCACCCCTGGTAGAGTGTTGTGGTGTTATAGTTCACAGCAATCTCAAACTCTTGGGCTCAAGTGATCCTGTTGACTCAGTTTCCTGAGTTGCTGGAACTACAGGCACCTGCCACAATGCCAAGCTGGTTTTTCTACTTCTAGTAGAGACAAGGTCTTGCTCTTGTTCAGGCTGATCTCGAACTCCTGCGCTGAAGCAATCTGCCCATCTCAGCCTCTCATAGTGCTAGGATTATAGGCGTGAGCCACCTGACCAAGCCTATTAAAGCAGGGATTTTCAACTGGTGTGCTATGAGAGGATTTTAGGTGTGCCATGAAACTTTTAAAGATCATTAATTAAATTATTTTAGAAAGAAGTTGGAAGCAAAAAGCATACTCTTTTTTTTTTTTTTTAACTTTTTTTGATGAACATAACTTGAGTGTGCTGTGGAACTTTAACTATTGGTTCAAGTGTGCCCTGAGATTTAAAAAGGTTGAAAAACACTGCTATGAAGGATAAAGCCAAGGGAAGTATTCTTATAAAAGAACATGCATGTGGATTGCAATATGTTACATGAGACATAATTGCACAGGAAACGTCAGGAGAGACGGATGCCTAGATCTCCGTAGGATGCAGGGCCAGGGGTTAAGCAGACATCAGAAGGTGCTCCCAAGAGACATTGCAGGATGTGAAAAGTCATGGGGCAGATAGCACTAAAATAAGAAGCAGCATTAAGATAAGGTCCAACAGACAAGATGTCTTTGACAACAGTAATGGGAGAAAAAGGAAATAATTGCAAATACTGCAGGGATGCGTACCAAGCCAAATGACAGACTTTCAGGGCAGAAAACACGGTATTTCTGCACATGGGCTTGGGTTGCTCTTATTTATAATCACAGTGTCAAAGGTACTTTCTGGGCTACGACATGAAGCGGGCTGTGGCAAACTGTAACAGAAAACATAGCCGTAATTGGAACTCTACCATGTGTCAGGATGAGCCCAGTCTGCCGAGTTCACATCCCTGCCGTGATTCTTCCAAAACAGAGCTCAACATTTTGTCACATTCTAAACAAAACAAAGCATAATCTTACCTGACATTACGTGCTACTTAGACTCCTTATGGGAAGCCATTTGTATTTTAAAATTGTGGTGAGGAAAGTGCTTGAGTTTGCAAGGACATTGGTTGGATTCTATACTTGGATAATTATGAAAAGGGTCGTGACCTCCTAGGTAGCAGGGCTTCTGGAAACCATGCCTGGTGGGAGTCGAATCTTTGTTGTGGGGGTGCCTGTGAAAGCCAGTGTGTGTGGCATAGGTGGCCCCACCTAGAAAGCAATGCCTGAAGAATCCTCATACATTGCCAACTGTTAAAACATGGCCCTCTGGTGTCCACAAATATTCCCTAAGCAGCAGCACCAGCTCGGTTCAGCAGTATTAGAAGTCCTAGTGGTCACTGATAAAACTAGCTCAGTGCTGAAGCAAGAAACTATCACTCTCTGAGAACCTGAACAATTGAGAAAAAAATAACACAGCTACCAGTTGAAGCTCAGAAACTGGATTTTTGACCCAAATTTGAACATAAACAGAACTACACACTATAACTGTCCCCAGCTTTGTGCAGTGTCCCCAGGATTTTGTCATGGCCCCAAACTGAGAATGGATAATTGGATAATTAACATCCATCATCCTTCGCTCGTTGAATTGTTCACTTTTTGGCAACAGGTTGTGTGTAATTTATGCCCTTTGGGGGATGGGGCAGGGCCCACCCAAATGTGGAGAAAACAACAGTGCATGTGAACACATACCCTTGTCCTGAAGAAGAGCCCAGAAAAAAAAGAAAAAGGAAGAGAAAAAAAACAGGAAAGAAGAGAGGAGAGGGGAGGAGAGGGAGGGGGAGGTGGACAGAGAGGGGAGGGGGAGAAGAGAAGAGTCCCGGGCTTTCACCCATAGGCAGATTATCAAGCTTCAGTTCTCAAAAACAGAATATTGTATTCATGAGTGCCATGAGGATGGTTCCAGCAGCATGGATAGATTTGCACAGAGGAGGTTCTTGTTTCTCTCAGAGTCTTAAGCACGTGGGAAGGACTGAGTCACGGTGGGAAGGAAGGTGCACAGATGGACACACGGGCATGTTCTGGCAGGTGCTACTCTCCCAAGGCTGCATCATGCTCACCTGGGCTGCAGACAGAAGCCCAGGTCTTCACACTCAAGACACATCTTTCCATAGACTTTGACCTTCGGCCATGGCTCTTCCGCCTTCTCATTCAAACATGAAACGTGGAGGACTGCTCTGTGGCTCTCCTTTCCCCCCAAGCCTCTGTGTTTTACTGCCAACAAAAGCCAGGACATTTTTCACATTCAGTCCATAAGCAACGATTCAGAAGAGCAAGCTGCCTGTGGGAGTGTGTGTTGGGACTTCCACTGTCCAACTGCAGTTGTCACTTTTCTTCCCTTGTTTATTCCTGGCGCCTCAAAACCCCTATTCTATAAGACTCATCCTCCTCGCTTGAGTGGAGAAAGCTGTGTTCCGCAGTATCCCTGTGGTTTTAGACACATGGGGAGTGTTGGGCACTTTACACCCCCTGAGTCATGTCCTTCAGATTATCTCAAACTCTTCCAAATCTCAGTGGCACAAACTGAACAGCTCCCAGTGGAGCTGGGAAAGGCCTAGAAGGATGATCTAGCATCAGCATCAGCCAGAGGGCTTTATTTTTAGTTTGCATTGGTCTGTTTCATGTCACAGACAAGTTGCCATTGTAACAGCGCAGCCAAACGTCACATTTAAGATTAAATACATCAGTCCACCTGCCAGCCACAGTGTCCCAATTTAACGTAAGTAAATTCATAAATACACACAGTTCCTAAAATTAACAGAATAGAACAAGCTCTCTGTAGTTCCACTTTTCTCTATATAAGATTTCAGGTATTCAAAATGTGCGATATCAAGTGTGTAGTTGTTTATATGTTGGTTTCATAGTAGTATTGAGTACATTGGATACTTTTTTCCCCCATTCTTAAGATATTTTACTAAGAAGAATGTGTTTCAACTCCATTCAGGTAAACACAAAAGATGTAAAGTCTCCGCCTTTTCTTATGGCTGACGAGTATTCCACGGTGCACATATACCACAGCTTGTTAATCCATTCCTGGGTTGATGGGCACTTGGGTAGCTTCCACATCTCGGCAATTGTGAATTGAGCTGCAATAAATATCCTGGTGCAAATGTCCTTGCAGTAAAATGATTTTTATTTCCTTCTGGCATCATTATGTAACTTTAGGATCTCTGCGGTAGAGGTACTTGTGGGACAATCCCAGAAGACAGCTAGCATACAGGGCCAACAAGATAACGCTTGCTTCTTCTGTCTTCTAGCACCTGCCCCGGGAAGACACACTATCCACATAGTTAGTGGATATAGATGAAATAGGATGAAAAGGATATAGATGAATAGGATATACATGAAAACATCATGTGCTTTGGAGTTACATAGATTTGAGTGTACAACTGAATTTAATTATGCCACTTGAGAAGCGTGTACAAATCATTGATTCTTTCTAAGCCTGTCTTCTGGTCATGTAAAATAATTTACTCCTACTGATATTAATGATGATTATAGTCCAAAAAGTTGGTGAAACAAGGAATGAAAAGGAATATCATCTTCGTCAATGTTCTCCCCTCTTCTTGCTATTTCTAGAGCTTGCTAAGAAATTCCTTCCAGAAAGACATGCGTCTTATAGGAAATATTTGGTAAAATGGACTTAGACACCCCCCCCCAAATTTTAACACTTATGTGACATCACTTAAATATGGATGAAAAAGGAAGCTCACAGCAATGTGTCCAAGAGGGCGTGGAACTGGGGTGAGATGATGCTGTAAGTCTGCAACCCAAAGATGGGATCTTTTGTCCAAGGAAACAAGAGTTCTGAAAATTGCTCCTCACCGGCATTTGTCTCCTCACCCTGAGTCTTAGAAATATTTTATACACACACACCCTCTATCTTGAATTAGGAGTGTACCATTCGCCCAAGAAGACATGGTACAGCTCCACACTTACAATTTATACATTTCAATATCCATTTCGCCTCTGGAATACGATGAGGCAAGACAGCCCCATGGGGAGCGCCATTCCCCCCAAAGATTTAAGAGCTGCCAAATAACATTTGAAAGTTCTCCCTTTTATCTCCACAGAATGACAGAGGCCATGGCAGATTGGATTCACTCAAAATCACATCTGAATAAAGTCTTCATGGGTCCGTGATTTTTTTTTTTTTAACCAGGTTTTCAGCTGCAATAATTTGTCCCCATTTGAAATCCCAGGTTCCCGACAGGGGCACTTTGCAGCCTTGTCCCTTCTGTAAAAGAATTTTCCTTTTGCAAATGATATTCACGTTTAGCCTCAGCGGAGCTGCAGTTTGCCAGTTTGGTGCTTTCATGATCGCATGTTCTGAGGGGGGATCAGCAAACACACGGGGTGGGGTTTAAGGCAGCAAGACTCAGCGGCCATGGCTGAAGAACTTGGGCTGGACTGCGGAAGGGCACCCTCGACGCAGGCCATGAGGAGCGACTGTGTCCAGGCAAGGGGCAATTCTACTCCTCACAGGGATGGGGTCACTCAAACAAAGACAGGAATAGAAGAGACGCCCACAAGGCTGGGTGTGGGGTTCAAGGCGTGGGCGGTGAGGTCACAAGCAGAGGGGTGACATTACTCAGCTCCAGAAAGGATCACAAATAAAAACAGCACTTGGAAAGCATGGGAGTGCTGGGGTTCTAGATGTGCCACCCCAAAATATCAGCCTGGTACTTGAAAAAACAGCAGGGCAAGGTTGTCACTGTCCCATGCTCCCTGCCCTTCTTCCCAGATGCATGCCATAAAGCCTCAGAAGGATTTTCTGACTTCCCCAAAACAGGTCATGAGGTGTCCCCCCTACGTCGGGAGGAAAGGGGCATCCTTATCACTGAAGATGAAGAATCTCAGCACACAGGCCGGCTCAGCTTCCCTGACTCCTCCCCTAGATCACACCCTCCTGTCCTTCAGTCAGTCTCCACACTCTCCATCAAACCTAAATAGGAATCACACACATTTCCCTGGTTCTCTGAGTCTCCATTTCCTTAGGAAGGCTCTCAGGTCATGTCAAACTAAATGACAGATCAATGAGCATGCTTTCCTGTTAATCTGTCCTTTGTTAGAAAGGGTCGCAGCAGTGAACCCAAGGTAGGAAATGAGACACTTTTCTTGTACGAGTGCAATTACATTTAGACATTTCTAAAAGCGAAACCGTATCTGGGGTGGGCATAGCCATTGAAAAGATAAGTTCAGAAATATTGCATTAAAAAATGTCTCAAAACAGGGGTTGCACCTGTGGCTCAAGGACTAGGGTGCCGGCCCCATATGCTGGAGTGGTGGGTTCCAACCCAGCTCCAGCCAAAAACTGCAAAAAAAAAAAAAAAATCTCAAAACAAAAATAAAAACCACATTGTGTAGAAGGTCAGGGACATGGAGGTGGAAGGAGAAGGTAGAAGGAGAGACTAGGGATGAGGAATCCGAGCCTCCGAGAGGATGCAGAAGAGACTAACCACGGCTACCGTGCCATTTCTTAGGGCCACATGAGGTGGGGGTAAAAATATGTCCGAACAACTTCAGAGTTGTTGTGGGAAACACACATCAGGCCTTGCTAACTGCAGCGATCTGAGGGTGGCATATCACCTGACTTCCGAGTGAATGGGAAGAATTGAGTGGAAAGAAACAGCTTAGCACAGGAAGGGTCAGGCCCAGCCTGCCTGCCTGCAGGGTCTGATCACACTGACTAGTGCGCAACAGGACACTTGCTAAACACAGGGCACAGGAAAGGACGTCCCCCGGCAGGTGGTCTCTTGCCCCTTAGAAACTGCACTGTGGGGATGGATGTGGTATTTCTGTCTCTTCCTGGAATGGGGCTTAGGAGACCCTCAACCCTCCCTGTAAGTCCCCTGGGCCACAGAGGGAAAAACAGCAGGAAGCAGCCTGTTGCGTTTCTGGCGATATTCAGACAGCAGCCCAGATGGGACCAGGAGGCAGCTTCCCAGGGAATTCCCCTCCTGTGCCACCCACGCTGGGCCTGCTGTGCGTGGAATCAGATCCCTTTCCCTGGCTCCTTCCCCAGCAGACTCTGCACAGAAACAGGGCTTATCCCTCAGGGGTTCTTTTACACCTAAAACCTTCTCCAAAGGACCAACAGGCAGCTGTGCTGGGGTATTCATAACCAGCATCAGCCCGCCAATTTGATCTCGCTTAGGAGAACAAGGTTAAACTAATTCTAAGAACTAAAAACAAACAAACAGAAATCTCGGAGGGTCAATTTTCATTGTTTTTGTAAAACTATCTCTGCTCTGATGCAGATTCTAAACTAAGACACGTGGGACTACTTTTGCAAATACTTTGAAGATAATCAGAAGTAGTAGCATTCTAGATTTTTTTAAATTCCCCCATATTGAAGCAGATATTTGTCTCTTCGTTTCTCAAAAGAAAACAATCTTACCTGCTGCATTAAGAAATTTCCTATGTAGAATCTGTTTATTATTACTAGTAGTAGTAGTAGTATATGTCATAAACTAATTCCGTTATTGGAAAATTCTGACGCTTGGCAAGATTAGCACCTGTGTGCACCTTGATGCATGACCATAACAAACGTGCAACCCACGTTGGCCAGGGAGGGATGCTGCAGAGCAGCACCAAGAAGGAGAGAAAAGGAGAGAGAGAGAGAGGAAAGGGAGAGGGAGAGAGAGGAGAGACTGAGAGAGACAGGAGGAGAGAGGAGGAGAAAGGAGGGGAGAGAGAGAGAGAGAGCGAGCACGCGTGTGAGAGAGAGCTATATAGGTTCGGTTAGGGGCAGTCTTAGAATGGTGATGGGAGGGTAGAATAGCCAATAAGGAGCTACTGCCCTGGCCGGAAGAGGCATTAGGGGCAGGCCATAAGTTTGGAATTTTCAGCAGGTAGCTGTAATTTTAAGAGATAGTTAACCTTGGTCTGTAGAAAGCAGGAGAGGCTTTTCTTGGGGAGGGGCTTTCTCTGGGGCAATTACCTAGCATACGTAACACAGCAAACGCCAACTTCATTTTTCTTTTACATATGACCTCAATGTCTGGTTGTCTAAGATGATGCTTAACTTAGTCATTTCCCAGACTCTTGTCCCTTTGACCAAAACACTTGTTGGGGACAATTGATAGAGGAGGCAGCAACAGGAATACTCTCATTTACCAGTAGCTGAGAATTTGCCTAGAGCAGACAGGCACGGTAAGCCAAGTGTGTCTGGACGCTCAGAACAGCCCAAACTCACGGAACACACAGAGCAGAGGAAACTCACACAGGTGTGCATAGTTGTGCAAACACCTGTACACATGCATTGTAGCACAAGAAGGAGGAAAGGTCAAGGAACTTTGTTGTTCGTGCCAACTAAGCAACTAGTTAGAGGTCCTACATTTTAACATGTAAGAAAATAAGTAGTCTCACCTTTACCTCAGAAACACGGGTACATCACATGTTCTTGATCTTTCTGCTGTTGGATTAGATTGTCTCTAAGATTTCTTCTACAAAAGGAAAATCACAGGTTGACTATAAACTCCAGAGAAGGTGGGTAGCAAGAACTCCATCTCTTTATTAACTAGAGGTCCTCCCCACCTGTGCAGAACTTCACCAAGGAATGTTCTCCCCAAAAGGGAGGTGGAGAGAAAAATCTCTCCAAGAAGCATTGCCATCTGCCCTGCTTCTGGAAGCCACCTCATCCCATCCAGGTGCTCATCCTTCTCCAGTTAGTTGAACCCTGGGTAGCCGGGATGGCATCGCTTCTGGCCAGTCCGTGATCTGACTCCCGGCTCACAGGTGGATACACATTTTGAGTGCTTTGTCCAGGATGCATGCTGGGTGTTTGCTGGAACACATTAGCTTCTTGGAATATTTCTGTGAGCAACACACACTTTTTCATGTGGGGTCAGGTATCACTTGAAGCCATAGAAGGGAACATTCTGACACTCAGCCCTATACTGTGAATATGTATCCATTAACAGAGTTTTCCATCAAGAGATGTATATATGTGTATGAGTTCCCTACTGCTGCTATAACACATTAACTCTTAGTGGTTTAAACAATGTAATTTTTTTTTTTAGATACAGAGTCTCACTTTTTTTTTTTTTTTTGCAGTTTTCGGCCGGGGCCAGGTGTGAACCCGCCACCTCTGGTATATGGGGCCGGCGCCCTATCCTTTTGAGCCACAGGCATGGCCCCTAAACGACGTAAATTTGTTATCTTATAGTTCCATGGCTCAGCACTTTGACACAGGGCTCAGCGGGCTAAAATCATGCTGTCAGCAGCACATCTCTGAGGAGCTATTATTTTGTCCACCACAGCTCATTAATGCACATTATTTATGTCTCTCTCTGATGAGACCTTTCCACAACATTTTTTCAAAGCCAACATAACATTATATACCACGGCTACAAAAAGTGACATCAATGCACACTGCAGGTTTCCACTGCTCCAAGATCCGTACGAAATAGAAAACAGACAAGACCTCTCCCTTCCCCACATTACACTGCTGCTTTTAAAAAGAGAGTTTTGTTTTAGAGAAGTGTTAGGTTCACAGCAAAATTGAGTGGAAAGTGCAGAGATTTCCCATAAGTCCTCTGTCCCCATGCATGCTCAGCCTCCCCCGCTATCAACATTGCCCACCAGAGCGGCACATTTATTACAATCCATAAACTTACACGGACATGTCCTTGTCACCTGGAGTGCATGTTTTGTGTTAGGACTTGCCTGTGGTGTTGTACGTTCTGTGGGTTTGGACAAGCACGTGATGACACATGTCCACGTCTGCGTACCTTACAGCAGAGTTTTGCTGCCCTCCAAATATTTTTTCTTCACCTAGTCATGCCTCCCTGCTTGCCACTGGAAACTACTGACATTTTTACTCTCTCCACAGTTTTCCTTTTCCAGACTGTTGTACACTTGGCATCATACACCATGTGGCCTTTTTCTGATTGGCCCCTTCACTTAGTAACATGCATTTAAGTTTCCTGCACATTTTCTCACGGCTGGATAGCTCATTTCTTTTTAGTGCTGAATAAGAAAGAGTGCATTTCTGGATGTACCACAGTTTACTTATACACTCACCTACTGTTGCCAAATGAACCTTTGTGTATCCCCAAAATTCATATGTTGAAATCTAACCTCCAAAGTGACAGCATTAGGAGGTGAGTTATTCAGGAGGTGATGAGTCATTATGGTGGAGACTCAAGGATAGGATCAAGGTCTGCATAAAAGAGAGCCCAGACGGCTCCACCACTCCTTCCACCATGCGAGGACACAGGACAAAGTGCCATCTATGAATTGGACGTGAGTCCTCATGAGACACAACCTCTGCCATGCCAGGATTCTCACCCCTTCCACCATGTGAGGACACAGGGAGAAGGTGCCATCTATGAACTGGACGTGAATCCTCACCAGACACAGCACCTGCCACGCCTGGATCTTGAATTTCCAGCCTCTAAAACTATAAAAAACAAATTTCTGTTTTTTATAAGCTACCAAGATTATGGTATTTTTTTTTTTTTTTTATGGGAGTCTGAACGGATTGAGACACTTACTGAAGGGCATCTTGCATGCTTCAAATTTTTGGAAATTATGAATAAAGTAGCTATAAACATTCATGTGCAGGTTTTTACACAACTCTTTTGTGTAAATATGATTGTGATTGTTGGATCATGCGATAAGGCTATGTTCAGTTTCATAAGAAACAGTTAAATTAAAAAAAAAAAAAAAGAAAGAAACTGTTAAATTGTCCTCCAAAATGGCAGTACCATTTTGCATCACCACCAGCACCACGGAATGAGAGTTCCTGTTGTTCGCTACCTACTGGCACCAGCATTTGGTGTTGTCAGTGTTTTGGATTTCCGTTATTCTAATAGGTATGCAGTGGCTCATTCTTGTTTTAATTTGTATTTCCCTGATAATATAAAACGTGAAACATCTTTTCATATGTAAAATGACAGCTCTGATGGCCATTCCAGAAAAAGGATTCCAAACTTCCTTTGAAGGGTGGGCTAGGTGCTGGCCTAGGTGCATAGCTTCCCCAGGGGAGTACCTTGAATGTAGGGATATTCATCAGTGAAGTATTTAACACTTTTTCTAGGATGAGTTTCTGAATGTAATTGTCAGACCTCATATGTTTATTTGCCAACTGTATGTCTTGTTAAATGAGATGTCTGTTAATGTCTGGAGCCCATTTTCTAATCAAGATATTGTTGCATTTTAAGGTAGTGGATGGGTCCTTCCCTCCTTCCCTCATCAAAGATGGCAACAGTCAAGAAAGTGAGTGAATAAGAAGCACACGGAGGGCACCCACAGCGTGAAGCGTCTTGGTGTGAGTCCAAATCTGGAATTCTGCGTGGGTTGAAGGATGCAGTGCTCTGGCATTCATGCAACTGGAGAGCTAAGAGATTAGCCACATGAATCCATAATATTAACTAAAAAATAACCTAGTAATGGGGTAAGAATTTTCACAGCAAACAGCATAGAGGCATTTTCACAGAATTTTCACAGCAAACAGGCAACAGAAAATAGGCTCCTGTGTATAAATCTGAAATAGCATAAACTCCCCCTGTCAGACAAGTCAGGAAAGGGAGGAGCTAAGGTGAAGCTACCTAGCTAGCCTCTTGGCTCAAGTCAGGCCTAGGTAAGTCTCTCCTTATTCAAATATTTAAGGAAAGAAGTGACAGCCACCATAAATGTACAAAAAAAAGAAAGAAAGAAAGAACAAAGAATATTAACAGCAATCTGAAGTCCAAAAATAATTCACTCATGCTAAGATACAATCTAGAATTTTGCTTTTCTTCACCTAGGAGAATAAAGGGGGAAAAGTTCTTCAAGAATTCTGGCAAAAAAAAAAAAAAGAAGAATAAAAGCAGACTACCCACAAGGACCCAAAATCACACAGTGTTCGGATTTCTCATACAGAAGCCTGAATTTGAAATGCCTTTTCTCTTTTAAAGCAGAAAACTGGGTGGAAAAAAAGAATTTTATATCCAACCAAGAAGTCTGTCATAAGTTAAAGCAAGAAGAAAACCATCCTCAAATATTTAAGGTCTCATTTTTTAATAACTGAATACCCTTCTCAAAAAATAATATCTATCTAAACTTATAAAGAAGTGAAACGCAAGAGCACGAGAACAGAAAAATTATGAAATACAAGGCCCAAAAGTTATAGATACAGCAAAGTAAGTGTAGAGTATAGTATTTTATATAAAAAAGGGTTTCAAATATGGTTATCAAAATGCTGTAAGTTGTTGAAAAAAGGTGTAACTATTGAAACATAATTTAATAAAATAGAATTTGGGTTTAAAAACCAATATTCTATTTGAAAAGACCTGGAAAGATACACGTTGTTAAAAGATTAATTTTCCCCATTGAATATACTGGGAGTTAAAAAGTACCATGTCATTTATAATTCTGAATAACTTAGGCATGAATAAAAATTAAACTAGCTAATATTTTTGAACACTTACTAGGTGACAGTCATTTTTAGCATTTTACACATAGATTTGCAATGTATGTTCAATCATGTTCTGGAAAACTTCAAAGAGAATCACGAGTATAGTTTACAGAGCAGGATCTGCCTTCTCATCATGGGGAGAAATACAGATAAGCAAGGCATAATCATCTGACAAAGGAGAGAAAACAAATGAAACAGTAAGGCAGAATTAAAATCACTTATTAGGCAAGGAGACAGAATAAAGGCAATCATACATGTTATTATGTTGGAATACCCAGAAGACCAAAAATCACATCATAACAAAGATATTTGTACCTCAATGTTTATTGCAGCCCTATTCATAATTGCTAAGTCATGGAAAAAGCCCAAGTGCCCATCGATCCACGAATGGATTAATAAATTGTGGTATATGTACACCATGGAATATTATGCAGCCTTAAAGAAAGATGGAGACTTTACCTCTTTCATGTTTACATGGATGGAGCTGGAACATATTCTTCTTAGTAAAGTATCTCAAGAATGGAAGAAAAAGTACCCAATGCACTCAGCCCTACTATGAAACTAATTTAGGGCTTTTACTTGAAAGCTATAACCCAGTTACAACCTAAGAATAGGGGGAAGGGGGAAAGGGAGGGGAGGGAGGGGACAGGTGGGTAGAGGGAGGGTGGTTGGTGGGATTACACCTGTGGTGCATCTTACAAGGGTATATGTGAAACTTAGTAAATGTGGAATGTAAATGTCTTAGCACAATAATTAATATACTGCCAGGAAGGCTATGTTAACCATTGTGATAATAATGTGTCAAATGGTCTATGAAACTAGTGTATGATGCCCCATGATCATATCAATGTACACAGCTATGATTTAATAAAAAAAATAAATAAATAAAGGTTAAACTCCAACCTAAACAGACAGAGACTCCCAAATGTGCTTTTAGAAAATGAACAACAACAAATGCAAACATTCTGGGGGAAATGACAGCCCAGGAACAAGTCTCCATACCCTCTGCTCCTACTTCACAAAACTTATAGAACCTGAAAACAGAATCACCAAAGAAAGCAGAAACGAAGGAGAAAAACAACCGTGGTGCTCAGACTCACAAATGGCACCAAGAAATGCCACCAACCTCAAGAAATTATGCCATGTTAAGAGCAAATTGACCTAAGTTAAAGAGTCTACCAGAAGCAGCTAAACAACTCCTCCTCCTGAGAGACAGGTGTACTTTCATGGAAAGCAAATGCAAGATAATCTGGAAAACTCAAATAGCATCATCTACTTTGGAACTATAAAGGGTAGAGCTGTGGCCAGTTCACAAGATGTGAAAAAGTGTCCCCATCCATGGCCACCAAGTAAATGTGACACATAAGAAATGGAAAGGTGGGCGTGTACTTGTAATTTTTCTCAAAGCTGCCTTATGAACAGGTATCTCATCCTCTCCCATTTGGGATAAGAGGAAGATGGAGAGCTTGGGAATTCTTGGATCTTGGAGCAAGGGCTAACTGTGAAAGATATGAGGACCAATATATTGGAAGCCGTTTTCAGAGCTGCAGAATTATAGCAGAAAGACAACCCAGTGAAGAGTGAAGCCCTTCCACAAGCATCTGCCCTGGAAATCAGAAGCCACTTCCAACTTAGTTAGGCTTGGAAACCATGGGTTCTGCCTTGCGGTACAATTCTTTTCTTCCTGCCCCTTGGCTGCCTGGAATTGAACTACTCAGGTGCTGCCCAAATTCCAAATCTGCTATGAAGGTCACCCTGCACATGGTTAATTCTTCTTCAACAAACCAAAGTTCAAAGCTGAATTGAAATCTGCCTTTGAATAATCTAAGATTATCTCAGAAGTCCTTCTTCTTCTCCTCTCTCTCTCTCTCTCTCTCTCTCTCTCTCACACACACACACACACACACACACACACACTGCAGCCAATTAAGTTCAGTTGATAAAGAGTTGCCTAAGTATTTAGATAATAAATTACTAAAAATAGACATTTACAAGGTTGTAAAGATGGTGTGAATAGGAAGTTAGGATAAAAAGAAATGCAAAACCAAATTTTCAGGATACAAACTTTATTTAAAAAGTTTATCCTAATATACACATGTAATTATAAAGTAGGTAGGTAGATGGATGAATAAAGGAAGTACGAATGGATGAATGGATATATAAATGGAATGATAAAGGGTAAGGCTATGACCAGTTCACAAGATGTGAGAAAGTGTCCCCTTCCATGGCCATCAAGGCAATGTGGTAAATAGGAAATGAAGGGATGGATGGATGGATGGATGGATGGATGGATGGATGGATGGATGAATGGATGGATGGGTGGATGGATGGACAAATGAATAGATGAATAGGAACACTGACGAGAAGATAGATGGATGCATAGATGGATAGATGGGTAGGTGGGTGGTTAGATGGATGGACAGATGGATAGATGAATGGATGGGTGGATGGATGGATAGATGGATAGGTGGGTGGATAGATAGATGGATGGATAGATAGATAGATGAATAGATATATGGATAGGTGGACAGATGGATGGATGGATGGATAGATAAGTGGATGGACAGATAGATGGATGGCAGGGTGGGTGGATGGATGGATGGATGAATTGTTGGATGGATTAATAGATGAATGGAGAGTGGACTGGATGGATAGATGGATGGATGGATGGATGGGCAGTTGGATAAATGGATGGATGGAAAGATGTAGGGATGGATGGATGGACGAGTGGGTGGATGAATGAATGAAATTTGCCTAGCCTCAATACAGAAGAAGGACAGTGAAATGCATGGATAGATGGATAAATGAGTGGATGGATGGGTAGATGGATGGATGGGAGAACAGATGAATAGATGGTTGGCTAGGTGGATGTATGAATAGATGGATGAGTGGATGAATGAGTGGATGGGTGGATGGATATATGGACAGATGAATGGATAGATGGTTGGATGGATGGATGGATGGGTAGATGGATCAATGGATGGCTAGATGGATGGATGGTTGGATGGATGGATGGATGGATGGATGGATGGATGGATGGATGGATGGATGGATAGATGGATGGATAGTTAGATTAATGAATGGAAAGATGTATGTATGAATGAATATATGGGTGGGTGGCTGGATGAATGGATGAGTGAAATTTGCCTAGCCTCAATACAGATAAATGGAGGGTAGAATGGATGGGTAGATGGAAGGATGGGAGAATAGATGAACAGATGGTTGGATGGGGGGATGTATGAATATATGGAGGGTGGAGGAATGAATAGATGGACAGATGAATGGATAGATGGTTGGATGCAAGGATGGATGGGTAGGTGGTTGGATAGGGAAAAGTTCATAGAAATAGGTAGACAGACAGACATTGTGACAGACATTCCAATAGGTTGTTGATTGAAGTCATTCACCCAGTCTCTAGCATTTGCAGCTCAGCAATCTGGGGGCAGAAGCTATCAGTTCTTTGAGCTTTAGTTCCTCATATGTAAAGCAGGAATAATAACATGTATTCAGCCTAGTTCTTGTACAGAGCACAGTGCTAGTAGTTGCCATGAGCTTGAACTATGGGAGTTTTTAAAAAATTAATAGTTTCCTTCCAATTTGTAATGACACTACCCTAATAAAAACATTTTTCAAAATAAGCAACGTTAAATTCTGCACCATTTGGGGGAAAGTGAAAATCAAATCCCAAACTACAAAATATATGTGTCCTATAATTGGACACTACATTTTAAGAAAATCTAGGATGACCAAGAGTGTAGGAACAGAAAGAGATATGCAGAGAATTAGATCAAAACAGATGTTCATAAACTGTCTATCTATAAGGTAGGGGCGGGAAAGGAAAAAAAGAGGAAAAGTAAGAGCTCCCTATTTGATTTCTTAAATTGTTCCCGTAAGAGTAAATAACGTGTGCTGCCTTATGAATGGAGGTGCAGTCACCCCACAGCATCATCTGTTTCAAGGATTACTTTATTGAGTGCTGGCTCAATAGCCTCCTTCATGATTTGTAATCAATCAGAATATTTAATTATGCACCTGACCTGCTTTATCTGCTAAGGGCCCTGGAGATCTGCTTCATAAAACACCTAGAAAGAAAAGATTTGGGTGAGAGCTGAAATTTGCCTAGCCTCTTGTTTGGCTCATGTGATCTCAATACTAGGTTTCATGCTATTAATGTTATTACATTATTATATGTAGAGTGTAATTGTGTTTCCCAAGAAGAATGAATGCCTTGATTCCAAGGTCTTGGAATATGTCATGTTAGATGGAAGAGGCATTTTGCAGATGTCATTAAGATCCATTCGTCTTCAGACAGCCAGATGTCCCAGCCCATCTTGTGCTGCTATAACAGAAGACCACAGACTGAGTGCTTTATCATAAACATAAACTCTCTGGTTCACAGTTCTGGAGCTGGGAGGTCCAAGATGGAGGGGCCAGCGTCTGGCAGGGGACTCCGTCCAGTGCTGTCCACTGGTGGAAGGGCAAGGAGAGGATGAGAGCGAACAAGAGACGAAAGTGGAAGCCTCAAGCCCATTGATGACCGGCATTAATCCCTTGATGAGGGTCACGCGTTTAGGATCCAAATGTCTCTGGTCACATTGCAGATTGAGTTTCCAACACATGGTTTTTGGAGGACACTTTCAAACCATAGCAGAGGGTCAGCTTGGATTGTCGAGGGTCTTTGATGCAGTGCTGCGAGGCCTTAGAGGCAGAGGGAGAACACAAAGCTGGGAGATGTGGGCCAAGGGAAGATTACACACATTAGACATCCTTTAAGCATGATGAGGGTTCTACCTGCTTTGGCTGACTCTACGAATGAAGAAAGCTGAGGACTCAGAAGGTGAGGATTCTGGGTGCCTCTAGGAACTGAGGATGGCCCCAGATCACAGCTAGCATGGGAACAATGACCCTCCCCGAACAACTGCTGGGAACTGAACCTGGACAGTAACTGGAATAAGCTCAAAAGCAGATCCTCCCCTAAAGCCTCCAAATGGAAACCCAGCTTGGTGGGCACCCTGATTTCCCCCCGCGGTGAGACGCTGAGCACAGAACCAGCTGCTCTGTGCCGGACTTCTAACTCTCAGATCTGGGAAACGATAAATGGGCATTGATTTCAGCTGCTAAGAGAGTCAAAGTTTGTTAAGCAATAACAGAAAACAAACACAGTAATGTAATCTATTATAATATAGTATATCTATCAGCAAGAATGTAAGGGGAGATCTAGTTAAAATTTAATGAACAACAAAGAAAAGGCAATTTCCTGACAAATCTGACTCTTGCCCAAATGAAAACAAAAAATTAATCTGTCCAAACACACAGACTGTTCCACACGAAGAGTGACCCCAAACGTCATTTATGGACGTTGCGTGACAGAGATGTTTCCATGTAGGTTCAGGGGGGTAACCAATGCTCCAGTTTCATGAGAGAATGTTGGTTATAGGGGAGTCTGAGCATGAGTGTGTGTGTGTGGCGGGGGAGCAGAGGACATCTGGGATCTCTCTGTACCTTACTCTCAATTTTGCTGTGAACTTAAAATTTTTCTAAAAAACGAAATCTTAAAAAAAAATTGGAGTGGCACTTCACTACCTGGAGTCTCACTTTAGAAAAACAGCTAAAGGCAGCATTTTATTTATAGAAAGTAATTCTTTAGGAGCAAATACATTATGTTTATTTAATGTCAAATTCAGTGACCAGGAGCCACAGAGTTGCTAAAATGTGCATAAATGCTTGAAACCAAGGATTAAAGATAACGGCCGCTGTCTTATCAGTCTGAGCATCAAATTTCTTTCTTTATCTTGTGATGCCTGCAGAGTGTTGAGAAAATCCTAATTAACTAAAAGAAACGGTTTCATGCGTGCAGATTCTGTGTGTGTGTTATACGATATAAGTGTGTAGGTTACGTGTGTTATGTCTTTGGCGTGTGCTCTATGTGCGAGGACACGTCAGCGCTGTGGGTCTGTGTGTGCTGCGTGTATTTCAGTGAATTCCGTTCTTCAATGAAAGAATTTTGGAACAGCATGACGGGACACTGGTTTCAATGTGAACAGCTCAGAATATCTCTCATTCATATTCCTCTTCTGTTAAGATCAGTTTGGAGGGAGCTGAGAAATGACCTTCTCAGCCAGTTTAATTTTCACTTTTGAGAAATACTTTCTGAATGTGTATGTTACTATTCTGAAAAATCCAATGTATCTATTCACAGATCTATTTATGTGGATATTTAAATATCAAACATCTCATTGTCAGTCTCAGGCATTCGCTCAATCTCTTTTAAAACCCGAGAATTTATGTTTTTCCATGTTAGGAAAAAATCCATTTGTGACCTCCCTGCTGATACTTTACCTGCAGCTATAAACCGAATATTGCCATTGTGTGTCATCCAATTGCATTTATTTGGATTATTAAAAATAAGACAAAACAAAAAGTGGTGTTGTGTCTCAGTAGTATTTAGCTAGAAGAATTTCTATAACTGCAAAAAAACCCCTAAAACGGTAAAAATGTTAAATGGGTATATAAGGATGATGGAAACAGTCCCGTCTGTGGCGTTGCCTCTGAAGACGGGACTTAGGAAGGAAAAGCAAATTCAAAGCTCCTCATGGGTTATTACATCTACTATGAAAACATACCCATTACAGTCTGCAAATTAATAAAATGGAAGCTAGAAAAAAAGCAGAACATGTCAGCATTTCTTAATAGCTAGTGTTTGCTAAGCTGCACAGAAGGACTTTGTTGTGTGCTGGTCACAGGTTTTATGAGAACCTGACTGTTCCAACAGTTTTTGCTGCCATTGGTTTTGGACCATCAGTTAAAGATCACGCCATTTTTTGCCAACTTATCTGGGGACTGTTCCAGCAGGTCTAAGCTCTTTAAAATGTCTTCAGCTTTTCTTCTTGTGTTAGATGATTTAAAACCTCATGAGGGACCGCAGCATCACAGTCGCACAGTGAAGCTGCCCCAGAATTTCTGACCCTACAGAAATTAAAAGATAAAAAGTCTGTGGGGTTTTGCCCCGGGGGAAGGGGCATTCTAAACCACTGAGTGTCGCGATGATTTCTTAGGCAGCTGTTAGGTAACTGATGCAACCCTCTCTTTCCCCTGTGCTGTCCAGAAGCTTCCAGGGACCAGTGGCAGAGCCCCAAGTGACTGAAGGGAACCTCAGTAAAGGGCACCAGGCTCTGATTAATGGACTTTATTCTCCTGGATCCCTGAGGTACGCAGAACTTAATTCGGTGTCTCCTGAGCCCTGCGACCCCTGAAATGGCAAAGCTAAATGGCAAAGCTTCCATGAATTAAATCCCCCTTGTGCACCTGTAGCCACAAGAACTGAAAACCAAGCCTTGAATTTGTCAGCAAACTCTGCTGTGGGTTCAGGGACCCCCAAGGGAGGGTGCTAATGAGAAACAGGACACAAAGATCTGTAAAAAAGAAAAGGAGTGCTGCAAATGTTACACTAGGTCTTGTTGTCAAATTAATAGGCTTTGCAATTAGAGGATCTCTAAAACAACAACAACAACAAAAATAAAACAACAGCAGTATTTTGCTTATATCAAAAACGTCCCTTGACTGTTGAAAAGGACAGGTTCAGCCACAGGTCATCATAGACTAGTGGAAGGCATAGTCCAAGAAGGATGGACATGTCGCTTGTCTTGGAAATCTACACCATACAGAACCAACTCCCGTCCACATTCTACACTGTCCTGAGATCAAACTCCCATCCTGTCTGTGACAGGAACTCAGAATCACAGGTTCACTTACTACCCATCAAAGCCTTCTCCCTGCACTCCCTGGGTGAACCGTGCCTTCGTTCATCCATCCAAACAGGTATTTAGAAAGAAGCATCGAATATTTAGGAGACCGTATTACTTTCCTATAGTGGCTGTGATGAATCACCACAAAACAACACCCATTTTTTATCTTTCTTTTTTATTTTTTTTTATTCAAATTTTCCTTTATTTTCATTGTTTATTCTTTTTTTTGGGGGGGGGTTATTTTTTTATTTTATTTATTTTTTTTTTATTAAACCATAGCTGTGTACATTAGTATGATCATGGGGCACCATACACTTGGTTCATATATCGTTTGACACATTTTCATCACATTAGTTAACATAGCTTTTGTAGCATTTTCTTAGTTATTTTGCTAAGACCTTTACATTCCACATTTACTAGGATTCACATATACCCTTGTAAGATGCACCGCAGGTGTAATCCCATTAGTCCCCCTTCTTCCGCCTCCCTCCCCCCTCCCTTTCCCAGTTATAACCTAAGAATAGGGAGAAAGGGGAAAGACCCATTTTTTAATTGTACAGTTCTAGAAGTTGTAAGTCAAGAAAGGATATTGAAACATCCTCCTCCGTAAAGGAGCATGAGAATGGAAAAGCAAGTATCCAACATACCCAATACTAATATGAATTAAATCCCCCCTGTGCACCTGTAGCCACAAGAGGTGAACAACTACAGGCTCACGTGGTCCAAAGAGGAAAAAAGGTGTGCAACCAAATGTTTCAACTGTATGGTCCTAGAAAAAGACAGAAGGGAAAATGTGTTGCAGCCCTGAGCTGGAAAAGTCTCTTCAAGGAGGGAACATTTGAGCTAAATTTTAAAGAACATGTAGACTCTTACCAAACGTATTAGAATTCTCCAGGGAAGAAGAACAAGTATATATGGGGGTAATTATATGTGTGTGTGTGTGTACATTGTATATACACACAGAGAAGATGCCAAAAAAGTATACACATTTTAAGAAAGGAAAAAAATATATATTAAAATTTTAATAATATATGTCAATACTAAAAGATGAATACAAGTCATGTTGAGCACCTCTTGTAATTGCAGAAGTCAAACGTGACTTGAGCATTACAAATTTAATATCTATTTAATGTATATATACACACACAGTATACATAGCTTCAGAACCAGGAGCTGGAATGCCAAGGGCGGGAAAAAAATGCAAGTCCCAGCTTAAGTAGAAAGAGTGAATTCACCTTTCCTCTGCCTTTGTGTTCCATTTGGGTGCTTACCATGGACTGCTTTGTGTTTGCCCATCTTGGAGAAGGTGGATCTTTTTCACACAGTCTACTGATTCCTACACCCATAGATAATGTTCTACCAGCTGTCTGGGCATCCCTTGGCCTAGCCAAGGTGACACATAAAATTAATCATGACACAACTGAAGATGGAAGGGAAGGTATTGAGCTCTTGGTAAAGGTATGCAGAATATTAGATCTACAAGGAGACTCCACATAAAATGAGCAGGGGTGTTGAGAAGGACAAGGCTGGGGTAGGACATTGCCAGAGCTGCATGGTACAACCATCACAACAGACCAAGGGAGCAAGGGTTGGGGGCGAGAAGGCCCTGTGCTCTGACTTCAACAACAAGCTCTGTTTTTTGTTTGTTTTATTAGTGGTAAACAACCAGCCTTACATTGCATTACAAAAATTGCTGCCTTGCTATCCCACACTCTAATTTACAGGCCCTTGTTCCAAGTCCTTACAAGGGCTGGAATAACATCCTGCAATCCCCATCTCTTGGCACCTGGTAAATCCAACACCCCAGTACACCTGCTTTAGACTTAGCTAAGTTCCAGTGTAGAGCAACCCAGAACAAAGGATCGCATTGCCTAACTCAGCTAGGGGTTCCTGTCTTGTCCTGACACTCATTGATTCTTGGAAGGATAAAGTAATGCTTTTCAAAGCTGGAAGAAACCGACCCATGAAACAGCAAGTGGTCCCTCCCTAGAAATATTCGATCTATTAATGGTAATGTGAAAACCTTATACAAATACTACACAAGGAAGAATTTTATTCTAAAGAAGTTTTGCTTGGGTGTCTTTTAACATGGTGCCATCCAAAGTGACTCTAGGGCTGGCTGCCGTTCCCAAACTGTGGCCAGTCTGCAGCCAGTTGAGTTGAGTACTGGAATGGAAAGTAAGGACTGCGAAATTGGCAGAACACTTTCATAGTCACACACCTGCTGAATCTAATAATAAAAGCACGAGCTTATGTTTCCAGATCTCTTCTTTCATCCTTATGGTACATAATCTGTTTTGGTTTATGCAACTGTTGGTCCAGGAAACATAAGAATTTGTTTATACTATATGATGTTTTTTTATTTTTTTAACTTCATAATGTTAGGGCATACACGTTTTGTTTTCATACTTGTCTGGGGGCAGATTGAGTCAAACTTATGCACCTAAGTGTGCCCTTCAACCAGGTGGTGTGCTCTGCACCTAACCGCTGTGAAGGTGACCATTCCTTCCTCCCCTCTGCCCCCAGCTTGATTTTCACTGAGATTTACTTCCTTATGTGCACTTAAGTGCCGATCAACTAGTTCCAATTTAGTATTGAGTATATGTGTTTGTTTCTCTACTGAGAAGAATGGTCTCCAGTTCCCTCCAAGTTGTCCAAAAAGATACTAGATTGTCGCTTCCCTTCACGGCTGAGTAGCACTCCATAGCATGCATGTATCACATTTTATTACTCCGTTCATGTATTGGTGGGCACTGGGGCTGTGTCCACATCTTTGTGATTTTCGGTTGTGCTGCTATAAACATTTGAGTGTAGGTTTCCTCTTTATGAAATGATATTCGTTTCCTTTGGATATATACCCAGCTGTGGGATTGTTGGATCTTATGTTCTGTCCCATCTCTCCGACGCTGTGATTCAGTAGATGCAGGTGGGTGGCTGTGAGATCCTTCAGCCAACCCTCCCCAACCATCCCTTGTTACTGTCTTTGACTTTGGCTTTGGTAGCGTAAACTTTGCTCTTAAACTTTAAATTCAAACACAAACATGCCATGTCCTCAAAATACTAACTTGTATTAATAAAAAAATTAGTACCTACTGAATGTCTACATTGTCCCTAAAGTTACTGGGCACTTTATATGTATTATATTTTCACAATTACAATAATATGACATAAGTAAGGCACCTTATAGACAAGGAAAAAAAAAAAAACAAAACAAAGAGAGCAACTGTCTGCGCTGGCTTGGGAGCCAGGCCACATTCTTTCCACTCTGCCATGCTTAATTTATACCCAGGGATCATGCCTAGTTTCACCAAATAATTATAATTTAATCATTTTCTAGTTCAGGGTCATTATCTATCTAAGGTCCAGTCATGCTGACCTAAAACTATATTAAAAAAGAAAAAATACTCTACAGGAAGACGCTTTTCATAAAACCCTTTAAAGACCTGAATTTTAAGTAGCTAATTGCAAAGGTTCTTTGCTAAACAGTAAAATTAATGATTTCAAAGGCATCATTTAAATAGGATATAAATTTTGATAAAAGCTCAATGTCTCTTGTAGAAATCATGAAAAAGTCACTTATATACCTTCACTTTCTGAAAGGCAGGTTGTCAAGAATTGACATTTGCTGATGCAAATGTATTTTTTAATACCAAGAATTTATAGTAGAAAGATTTGAAACAAAAATGATTTAAGAACTGTGTACTCCCACCCCTCCAAGACAAGAAAAGAAATTTAAAAAAAAAACTAATGTTTTTCCTAGATTCAATCTCTTTTAGAAGAAGTACCATAATAACAAAACTTTAAATACAGTATAGACAAGAAAACAAGAATTTTTGTCTCACATTAAAAATCTGTTCTGCTGGGTGGCGCCTGTGGCTCAGTGAGTAGGGCACCGGCCCCATATACCGAGGGTGGCGGGTTCAAACCCAGCCCCGGCTGAACTGCAACCAAAAAATAGCCGGGCGTTGTGACGGGCACCTGTAGTCCCAGCTGCTCGGGAGGCTGAGGCAGGAGAATGGCTGAAGCCCAAGAGCTAGAGGTTGCTGTGAGTCCTGTGACATCATGGCACGCTACTGAAGGCGGTAAAGTGAGACTCTGTCTCTACAAAAAAAAGAAAAAAAAATCTGTTCTGCTTTAATCACACTCTTACTTCTATGTGACACAAAAAAGATTCCAGTCTTTATATATTCTCATCCTTAAATTCATAGTTACCATCTGGATATCTTGTCTCAGATAATGAAAAAACTCTCTATGTATGGCCTCTCATTTATTTCTCATAATATCCAACATTTGAAGAAAAATTGAAGAAAACAAGTGTATCAGTGAGCTACTTCTGTGTAACAAATTACCCCCAAAATTAATGGATTAAAACTACAGCCCCTTATTATTTGTAACACGTCTGTGGATCATCTAGGAAGCCCTTCTGATGTTGGATGAAGTTCTTTGATCTTGGGGGGCCTTGATACTGTGTTCGTGACCAGATCATGGGCCAGCTAGTGGGCTGTCTAGTTTAAGAGGTGTCCTCCTGGCAGTGACTGAAGTTAAAGGAAAGAAGCAGAGGACAGAAGTGTTTTTTCAAACCCTTGCCTATATCGCATCAGCCAAGCAAGTCCAAGATCAAGTCCAGAGTTGAGGCTAAGAGTTACTCCAAAGTAACTGAGTCCTGAGTTGGCTTAGGGATCAGGTCTGAATCCACTGTCCGTCCTTTCTGCCACGCTACACTTGAGTGACACTGAGGGATTCTCTGCACGATCACCAAATGGTTATAATTAATCCTTACCTACTTCAGAGTCCTGAGAAACCCAACGGCCAGTTATGCTGACCAAATTCATAAACATACAGGAAGCAGAGTGACACTTGTCAGAATTGGGGGCCTGAAGATCTTTATGCAAATTCAGCCCTTGAGACCGGAATTGTAAGTAGCTAATTGCAAAGGGCAGGTGTATAGAGAGGTCATTAAATAGGGCAGTTTATGCAGTGAGTCTAGTACAGCAAGGCTCACATAATTTAACAAGTTTTGTCTGTGCTCAGATAACTACTAATGTGGGAACAAGTCTGTAGGACCCCAAAGTCTGTGTTTTGTTTTTTGGAAAGCCATCTCATCTCTATTTTACGGTACTAAGAGTATGAACTTTATCCAGCTTACTTGTTGGAAAGTTTAAATGTGTGTGTTACATGTGTAAAGGATGTGAGGATTGAGACTTTGACTAGGGCAGCAGATGCAATAGAGGCTGCACACCAAACTAAGGTGACAGGTGAAAGCGTGGGATTTAGAGAGGACATAATCCCCAGCTTGTCTCAGGTCCCTTCTCCAGATCAAGGACATAAAACTGATCATAATGTGAAAGGCTCATTCCTTCGGAGGAGTTACAGAGAGCGTGGTTTCCATTTCCCTTTAGCTGGACGTGTGTGGTATATAGACTTGCATGTCCGTGTATAAAACCTGAGTTCTGGGAAAGCCTCCTGCGAGCTGTTTCCTGAAGGGGAGACGTACCAAAGACTGTACCCCATTGCACAGCTGAGCAGAGAGAGTGGATCAGGGGAGCCATTCTCTCAGGGTTCCCAGCGTTTTCCACCCAACAGGCTTGAATGCCTTGTAATGAATGGGTGACAATGATTTAATGAGTATTTTCCAATAGTTTGATTTTTTTTTTTTTTTATTCAGCTCTGGGCATCTCAGGAAAGCCTCAAGTCATGCAAATCTGGCATAAGACTCAGAGTGGAGAGACCTGTGAGTGGACACACTGGGATCTTCACACGTGAGTGGTGGGATACCGGGCAAGAGACCCAAGCTTTCTATTTCCTCCTCCCTAACCTTTTGACAACACAGAGGTGGAGGCTTCCATAAAGGAATGAATGAGCATCTCTTAGAAACAGCACGATTGCCAGGGAAGTAACCCAGAAACTGTCTTTGTGCTTACATCACGCCATACAGCGCTCTCAATGCCTAGACCGTTCCCATTCCAGACACGTAACATAGCTCAGTCATCCCCGGCATTTCTGGCACCAGGGACCGGTTTCATGGGAGACACTTTTTGCATGGCCTGGGTGGGGGAGCATTGTTTGGGGATGATTTAAGTGCATTACACTATGGTGCATTTTATTCCTGTGATTACTACATTGTACTACACCATGAAGCAATCACACAAGTCACCATAACACAGAATCAGTGGAGCTTGTGTTCCTGCAACTAGACTGTCCCAGCTGGGTGTGATGGGAGACAGGGACACCTGAAGGGTGTTGCTTCTGTCCTCAGCCCCACCTCAGATCAGCAGGCATGAGATTTTCATGTGCAGACTAGATCCCTCCCATGCACAGTGTACAGTAGGGTTCCTGCTCCTACGAGACTCTAATGCTGCTGCTGATCCAGGAAGAGGCAGAGCTCAGGTGGTGATGTGGGCACGGGGAGCGGCTGTGAGTCCAGATGAAGCTTCACTCCCTCACCTGCTGCTCATCTCCTGATGGGCAGCTCCATTCCTAACAGGCCACTGGCCAGTATCAGTCCACGACCTGGGGATTAAGAACCACAGACATCATCTATTTCTAACATTACAAATCAAAGTAGAAAATCATTGGAGGTTTTGGAGGGCTTTTGATCCACCATTCTTAAAATGGCATATGTGAGTTTCTCTACATTTCTGTTGTGGACTGAGACGATGTGGTCCTTCGGCAGGCACAATCAGTGTGGTTCTAGAAGAAGCAAGACAGGTCAAAAAACAGGTGAAGCCCGGAATTTTAAATGAATAAGATTCGTAAGACTCCCCCCAACTGCATAAAGCAAGGCAAATCCAAAGTTGCAGGGCTGTGCACTTTACTGCAAACACTGTCCCCACCTGCCGGGGTCGTCACACTCGGCTCAGAGTTCTTGGACAGAAAAATAAAATATACACCAGCTGTTCAGGAACTTAATATCCAGTTGGCAAAGAACCTTTGCTATGGCTACATTCATTTTACAAAATAGGATTGACAAGAGGCAGGGAAGGTGGTTGTTACAGACAATGTCCTAGCGTAAAGAATTACTGTTTTTAAACTGAAAATTGAAATTCTGGCCAACACCGATTTGTCACAGATCCTCGAGAAATACACAGAATCTGAGTATTTAATTAATCTAAGTGATAAATTACCTGTGAATCTCAACCACACAGGCAGCAGCACCCAAGACCGGAAGGTTCACACGAGAAAGAGAAATAAATGAGAATGCTGGTGCTGTTATAAATTTACCTGATAGACAACATTATTCTAAATTTTACAGCCTAATACTTTGGAGTCTCATACCATATTTGTTCATAATCCCTGAAGAAGAGAAAAATCAGGACTATTCTTTAGGGCTTCTCCAAAGATCTATTGCCATGTACATTTGCTGTTGCCAAGTACACACATTTAAATTAAAATAGCTGACATCTGGCCGAGTCACCCTCTGGAGATGTATATAAAAACATTAATCTAAGGTTAACCCAACAACCCAACGCATATGTGATGTATTATGCAGAAAAATGAAGTACACAATCACATGATTATTCATCTGACTTAATAGTGGAACCTCTTTAGGGAAATTGATAAAAGGGAAAGATCCATTGAACATTTTGAAAAATTCATTTTTAATCCAATCTTCCAGGCACGTAACGTATTTGTAGGCTTTGTAATCACACAGATATGTACAAATTTCCCCCTCTTCCAGGGGAAGAGATTTGCCATTCTTTGAGGAAAGATACCTCCTAGAACCTCATCAAAAAAAAAAAAAATCACATTTACATGAAAAGATCATCATTTCCTTTCTTGAATTCTGAAGCATCTCTGAAGAGGGCGGAGAATTTGCAAAATCAGGAAAGGGGCCACTCTCAGAAAAAACCCGACTGCTTTTCAAGGAACGATACAAAGCCAGATGTTAAAATTCCTCTGAGGATGTCTGCACAAGCAAAAGCGATGAGATAGTATCCTTCAGTTCTTCTGCTCAGAATCTCATTATCAAAGATTGCAGACACGTTGGTGGTGATACACATAGTGCAGGTGGCACTTTGTCATTGTTAAAATAAGGTGGGGCAGGAAGGAATCTTACTATAATTTTCCTTGAAGGGGTACAGAGGAGGGGAGAGGGACAGGGAAGGGGGGGGTGAACGGGATGCTAGGCATACACAATCAACCTGTTTAATGGCGTAACTTTGAAATGTCATGTTCTTGTTACTATAGTTAGGAAGAATTTTCAGCCATTTTAGCGTGCATCACATAATGATAAACTCTAGCAGAGAGACCCTCTGTGATGCGTCCACAGGACGATACAGCCATCAGAATGTCAGACCTCAGCTGTGCGGTTGGCCCCGGGGAACGTGAAGCAAGGCAGATGTCCCCTTGACCCAGGCAACATCAAAATCAGACTCTGAGACACGCAGTCCAACTCATAGTCCGTTCCTCAAAGGCAAAACACCTTGGCAGGTCTCACTGTCCTTTCTCCCATGCAGTGATGAGGTGAGACCACGTTATCCCCAGGGAGCTCCTCTGAGTTCATGATGCCCTAATGGTAACCAGTTTCTTGTGTGTGTTTTGAGACAGTCTCACTCTGTCCCCCTGGGTAGGGTGTGTGGCATCATAGCCAACAGCAACCTCAAACTCTTGGGCTCAAGTGATTCTCCTGCCTCAGCCTCCTAAGTAACTGGGACTACAGTCACCCAATATAACGCCTGGTTATTCTTTAGAAACAGTCTCATTCTTGTTCAGGCAGGTCTTGAACTCCTGAGCTCAGGCAATCCACCTGCCTCAGCCTCCCAGAGTGCCAGGATTACAGGCCCGAGCCACCGTGCCTGGTCTATGATACCTAATGGTAACCAATTTTGACTGTCCAACTCCTACCCAGGTGTTTGTGGGCCATTCATTCAGAGTAGAAGAATTTGGGCACATATGGAGAGGGAGTCACTGGTGTCTCTATTTCTGTCTGTGAAATTAAACTTTTTTTTTTTTTTTGTTGGGGGGGTGCCACTTTTGGCTGGGGCTGGGTTTGAACCCACCACCTCCAGCATATGGGGCCAGCGCCCTACTCCTTTGAGCCACTGGTGCCGCCCAACTCTGGTCTTTTCTTCCTGACAGTGGAGGGCGTCACGCAGAGGAGTGCAGAGACCTGAGCAGAGCTGCATCTGACCAGCAGGCTTCCATTATCCTGGGAGCACCTGCTGTGTGCACTGCTGCAGGAGGAATAACAAGCAAAACCAAGCATGGTCTCTGACCACCAAGTCCAGCTGTCCCTCTACTGAGAGGCATCCTGCCATCAGGCAGCAGAGGTGCGTGCCCCACACATTAGAATGTGACACCTTTGTGTCTGGGTGGGGTGAACCCTGCATGGGCCACGTAGCAGCTACAAGCTGGGAATCCCTTTGCTGATCGCCAGCAGATAGGGCTTCAGATGAAATTTCCAGCCTGAAAGAGGCACTGGCCTTTTTATGTCCAAGCCACAGTAGAAACCCACAGGAAAAGGACGGAGCCATCTAACTCGGGCATCCTGGTGGTCCTCAGAGTATACTGGTAGCCAAACTGCCCAAGTTTTGTTAAAACAGACAATTCACCAAGTGATTGCAAACTCCTTCCCAAAACACTGCTCACAAATTCCATTCATTACATTCACACCATCTCATTCAAAGACAGAAGAAACAAGGGGGTGATTTATTTTGAAGAAAGATAATAATCTATCTTTAATTTTTTTAATGGTTTATAGAACATTTTAATAAGATATTCAACCTTATTTATAATTAAACATTTTCAAATTAAAACCATAGAGTGAGGTTGAGTTTTTGTTTTATTTTTTTATTTTATTTTATTTTTTGAGATAGAGTCTTAAGCTGTCACCCCTGGTAGAGTACTGTGACATCATAGCTCACAGCAACCTCCAACTCTTGGGCGCAAGCAATCCTCTTGCCTCAGTTTTTGTACTTTTAGTAGAGATGAGTGAGGTCTTTTGCTCAGGCTGATCTCGAACTCATGAGCTCAGGCAATCCAGTTGCCTTGGCCTCCCAGAGTGCTAGGATTACAGGCGTGAGCCACTGCGCCCTGCCAAGGTTGAAATTTTTTTTTTTTTTTTTTTTATTGTTGGGGATTCATTGAGGGTACAATAAGCCAGTTTACACTAATTGCATTTGTTAGGTAAAGTCCCTCTTGCAATCATGTCTTGCCCCCAGACGGTGTGGCACGCACCAAGGCCCCACCCCTCTCCCTCCTTCCCTCTCTCTGCTTTTCCTTCCCCCCCCATGACCTTAATTGTCATTAATTGTCCTCCTATCAAAATTGAGTATATAGGATTCATGCTTCTCCATTCTTGTGATGCTTTACTAAGAATAATGTCTTCCACTTCCATCCAGGTTAATATGAAGGATGTAAAGTCTCCATTTTTTTTAATGGCTGAATAGTATTCCATGGTGTACATATACCACAGCTTGTTAATCCATTCCTGGGTTGGTGGGCATTTAGGCTGTTTCCACATTTTGGCGATTGCAAATTGGAGCTGCAATAAACAGTCTAGTACAAGTGTTCTTATGATAAAAGGTGGGCTTAATGGCAGCTGGGTGGGAATCACAGGCTCCCGTTAAAATTTTCCCCCATATATCTCATGTCCAAAGTCGTTGTAATTAGACGTAGTCTACTATTAGAGGAGTCCTTCTAATTCTTACCACAGTCCATGCTCCTGCATTTTTTAAAAATTAAGGTTAAGCTCACATGACATAAAATTAACCATTTTAAAGTGTGCAATTAACGTCACAGTATTTAGTGCATTAACAATGTTGCATAACCATCAGTGTTATCAAGTTCCAAAACCTTCTCAGCACCCCTAAAGGAATCCCATATTCACTAAGGAGTCACTCTCCATTCCCAGACCCCAGCGCTTGAGGACAACCCACCTGCTCTCTGTCGCTGTAGATCCACTGGTGGGAGACCTTCCTATTCCTATGGAATTCACACCGTGCGACCTTTTCTGTCTGGCTCCTATTACAAAGCACAGCATTTCTAAGAAACATCCTGTTACACCACATACCAGTACTGTATGCCTTTTTAGGAATGAAAAATATTCCACCTAGGTTAGTTTTTATTTTAGTTTTTAATTTTCTATAATGTGGATATTAAATAAGACCAAGTACTTTCACATGAGCTCTTTACTTTTCTTTCCTTCTCTCCTCTCCTCTTCATTCCTCTCCTCTCCTCTCCATTCCTGTCCTCCCGTCTCCTCTCCTCTTCTCTCCTATGCTCTCCTCTCCTCTCCTCTCCATTCCTCTCCTCTCCTCTCCATTCCTCTCCTCTCCTCTCCTCTCCATTCCTCTCCTCTCCTCTCCATTCCTCTCCTCTCCTCTCCATTCCTCTGCTCTCCTCTCCTCTCCATTCCTCTCCTTTCCTCTCCATTCCTCTCCTCTCCTCTCCATTCCTCTCCTCTCTTCTCCATTCCTCTCCTCTCCTCTCCATTCCTCTCCTCTCCTCTCCTCTCCATTCCTCTCCTCTCCTCTCCATTCCTCTCCTTTCCTCTCCATTCCTCTCCTCTCCTCTCCATTCCTCTCCTCTCCTCTCCATTCCTCTCCTCTCCTCTCCTCTCCTCTCCATTCCTCTCCTCTCCTCTCCATTCCTCTCCTTTCCTCTCCATTCCTCTCCTCTCCTCTCCATTCCTCTCCTCTCCTCTCCATTCCTCTCCTCTCCTCTCCTCTCCTCTCCATTCCTCTCCATTCCTCTCCTCTCCATTCCTCTCCTCTCCTCTCCTCTCCATTCCTCTCCTTTCCTCTCCATTCCTCTCCTCTCCTCTCCATTCCTCTCTTCTCCTCTCCATTCCTCTCCTCTCCTCTCCTCTCCATTCCTCTCTTCTCCTCTCCATTCCTCTCCTCTCCTCTCCTCTCCATTCCTCTCTTCTCCTCTCCATTCCTCTCCTCTCCTCTCCATTCCTCTCTTCTCCTCTCCATTCCTCTCCTCTCCTCTCCTCTCCATTCCTCTCTTCTCCTCTTCATTCCTCTCCTCTCCTCTCTCCTCTCCTCTCCATTTCTCTCCTCTCCTCTCTTCTCCTCTCCTCTCTTCTCCTCTTCTCTCCTCTCCATTCCTCTCCTCTCCTCTCTTCTCCTCTCCTCTCCATTCTTCTCCTCTCTTCTCCTCTCCTCTCCTCTCCATTCCTCTCTTCTCCTCTTCATTCCTCTCCTCTCTTCTCCTCTCCTCTCCATTCCTCTCCTCTCTTCTCCTCTCCATTCCTCTCCTCTCCTCTCCTCTCCTCTGTTTTCCTTTCCTTTTCTTTTCCTTCTCTCTGATTCAGAGATTACTTTGCAGGGCATTATAAGATACATATGATTTAAAATAATTAAGACTCCAAATATCAAAACATTCAGTATGAGAGAAAAAGAATAAAACAAATCATCTAGAAATGTAGAACTCCATATTAGCAATCATCTCAGATGATAAAAATTGTTGTATGTTATTCTTTCCTTTCAGGATTTGAAAATTTAAATCTACTCTTTTAATCCTGGGCTGAGCACTTTTGAGTACAGTTGATCTTGGAACAATGCAAAGTGGGTGGTGGTGGTGGGGGTGCCGCACAGCCGAAAATCTAACTGTAACTTTTGACTCCTCAAAAACTTAACTATTAAGGTCCTATGGTTGACCAGAAGCTTTACCAATAATGCACAGAGTTGATTTCCACATATTTTGTATGTTTATATGCATTATTTATTGTATTCTTGGGGGAAAAGGCAAGAAGAGAAAAGAAAATGTTATTAAGAAAATTGTAAGGCAGAAAGCACGTATTTCCTAGTGATTAAGTGGAAATGGATCATTATAAATGTCTTCATGCTCATCACCTTCACACTGAGCAGGCTGATGGGGAGGAGGAACAGGGCTCAGCCTTGCTCTCTTGTGTGGAGGGGAGCAGAGTAGAAGGAATTCCCGGATAAGTGGCCCCACATGGTTCAACCTTGTACTGTTCAGGATCAACTGGAATTCACTTCAAAGACTACCTCTCACGAAATAATACCAAGGGGTCAATTTTATCCCCACAAACTAGAGAACTGAATTTGAAACAGATGATGCATCTTTGCCCCTCTTCTCTAAACGTGTCCCCAGCTGGATGTTGCCAGTGTGCGGAGCTGGCAGCCTCCCTTTCAGATGCTCCCACCCCCTCCTGGGTTAGAAACGGAGCCCTCCATTTAAAGCTTCCCTGCATTCAATGCAGACACCACTCTGAGTTGCCTCAATGCGTTTGACAAGCATTTTGCAAAATGAGGTCTTACAAAGGTACATATGCGTTTTGGTTACGTAGTTTGCTCTTGTGTGGATGAATTCAGAGTAATAGGTGTGTCCTGGTCCAAGAAAGTATGCTATATACCCATGCAATGTACCCCCCCCAAAATAAAATAAAAAGAATTACAACTGGGGATGGATAACATGGTCCTGGAACCTTTTATCTTATTATGAAAAGCATAAAGGTAAGGTAATGGAGAGATAAAGGACTGTTGAAAAACTGGAATTTTCTTATTCTACTAAAACTGATTTCGAGACCAAAAAAGTAATGTGGTTTCTAGAACTCAGTGGAAGTCAGGCAGGAGTGGAGGAGGAAAGCGTGGGTGGCATCACACCTACTAGGGACAAGGAACACCAGCTGGGTGGTCTGCACACTTAAAACCCTGACTCAAGCAGTACCAAAGGGATCCAAAAAAGTGATACCAAAAACATTTGTATTCCTGCAATAATCTGAAATTAAAAAAAAAAAAAATTCGTCAGGCATGCTGGGAGGCCAGGGTGGAAAGATTGCCTGAGCTCAGGAGTTTGAGACCACCCTGAGCAAGAGCGAGACCCCATCTCTACTAAAAATAGACAAACTAGCCTGGTGTGGCGGCAGGCACCTGTAGTCCCAGCTACTTTGGACGCTGAGGCAGGAGGATCTCTTGAACTCAGTTGTTTGAGGTTGCAGTGAGCTAGGCTAGCACTAAGGCACTCCAGCCTGGGTGACAGAGTGAGACCTTCTCCAAAAAAAAAAAAAATTCTTAACCAAAAATGTGGTCAAGGGAACAACTCTTTGGAAAGACCCTAGCAGTTGCTAAGATGGAGTGCTGGGTGTGGGGGAGGCATTATGATCCAACGACTGTGAAAAGTTCTGAATTAAATAATAAGCTTCAAACATTTTCCCACCTCTGAGACTTTCCGATTTGCATAACTCTGCCATGCTCATATTCCCTGCAGGGTGTAGATGTCAGGAGTTTGCCTAGGCCTCATTGAATCTTAGAAACCTTCCTTCAGAGTGGTTTTGATGGAGATGTTGTGTTTACCTGGCTGGAGTTGAAACACATTCTTCTCAGTAAAATATCTCAAGAATGGAAAAGCGAGTACCCCGTGTACTCAATACTAATATGAAACCAGTAGATAAAAAACTACACAGCCACAGGGGAAAAAAACACAAGTACAGTCTACCGAGTGGGAGCAGGGGAGGGAGGGTGATTGGCAGGGATTTCACCTAATGTGCACAATGTGAGGGTGTTCAGCAAGTCCTCTGGGTGAAGGGCTCAACTACAACTGGAACTTTACCTCGAAAATAAAAACAATGTAAATAACCTAGGTTACTAACTCCATCTAATTCTCACTACAGGCAGTCTCAACTGCACAGAGAAAGCTGCTCTGCTTAAAGGTGGGAAGGCAGTACTTTCCACACGCAATGATTAATTTTATGTGTGAACTTCACTTGACCACAGGTGCCCAGAGATTTGGCTATACCTTATCGGGGCGTGTCAGTGAGGGTGTTTCTGGGTGACAATGGGGTCTGAATCAGCAGGCTGAGGAATGCAGGTCACCTCCCCAGCCTGGCGGATTTCAGCCCATCCATTCATTTTTTACCTGATTTCTGCCACTTTCACTCAAATAAGCCAAGGAAGAAGAGAAATGTGACTTCTCTACACACATTCAAATTAAAGTCTGTTTGTGCCTTATATTAACTTGTTTCAAGGTAACAGGGGATATTTACTAGGGCACAGAGGTGGTTTAGATCTACCTGCTAGTATGAATTGAAGACCTAGCAAATCAGAGAACATGCCTGCTCTATGCACTTTTGAGTACAGTTGATCTTGGAACAATGCAAAGTGGGTGGTGGGGGTGGGGGTGCCGCACAGCCGAAAATCTAACTGTAACTTTTGACTCCTCAAAAACTTAACTATTAAGGTTCTATGGTTGACCAGAAGCTTTACCAATAATGCACAGAGTTGATTTCCACATATTTTGTATGTTATATGTATTATATATTGTATTCTTGGGGGAAAGGGTAAGAAGAGAAAAGAAAATGTTATTAAGAAAATTATAAGGCATGTCCTTTAGGACAAAAGGAAGAGGTGAAAATCAGAGGAAATTCAGCAAACATTGACTCTTTTGCCCTCCCAAAACAAACAAACAAAACAACAAGAAACCACCCTGAGCATTCCCTGTGGGGCATGAAGAATAAAAATCTTACCCCAGTGGACTTGGGGAACAGAATAATCAGAATATAAAATGGTTGGTGGCGCCTGTGGCTCAAAGGAGTAGGGCGCTGGCCCTATATGGCAGAGGCGGTGGGTTCAAATCCAGCCCCGGCCAAAAACTGCAAAAAAAAAAAAAAAAGAGAGAGAATAAAATGGCAAAGATATATGCAGAAGGACAGAGCAGCCTGGTAACGCTGTTCTCATAGAACTTTCTTCCGAGTGGTGAGAACAGTGCAAATAGAGGAATTTAAATGCATCTGAACATGTTCCAAATGATGGAGACTTTAAAATGAGATGCGGATATGTGTCTTGATCCTCCACGCCGCCGTTCTACTCTAACCTTGGCTGCCCCATAACGAGCCCTCACCCCGTGCCAGCCTCCACTACAGACACTTAACACACAAGGGACAGAGAATAGTGTGCCTGGCCCTTGTCCAGGGTTCCCAGCACAGAACTTCTAAAGCCCTTGGAATTTCCCGAGAAGAGTGTCTTTGTTATGCTAAGGAGGTGACTCAAGGCAGGACAGGAAAATGGCTTCACTCTCAAAAAAGACCAGAAGGGTCCTGATTTAATCAGCCATCCCTCCCACTCAGAACCTCAGTGAGAACTCTGCACAGGGGAGCTCCCGGCTGGTGAACACTTTGGGGTGCTGGCAGGCGGATGTGCCCCAGTTCCACAGGAGGACATGGAGCTTCAACGTCCCTGCCAGACTTTCGCCCTGTGCGCATCCTGTATAACACAGCTGTGATCAGTGCTTGCTTGAGTTTCATGAGCTGTTTCAGTGAATTACAGAACTGGAAGAGACCTTGGGTTTACTGTCAGTCGGTACAAAGTGTAGACAGCCTGGAGACCCACAAAAAGTGTGGCTGTAATCTGAGGTACGGGCAGTCTTCTTTTAATGACCGTATCCTTTAACTTGTGGGGGTCTGAGCTCACCCTGGGTGATTAGTGCCCAAGCAGAGTGGCCCCCATCATCTTGTACGCCCAGCTGGTGGTGCAACAGACTGACACCTACTAATATGATTCTCCCACGGCCTTCAGACACTGAGGTAGACACTGTGACAAATCCCATTTTACAGATGAAGAAACTGAGGTTCCAGGGTAAACACTCTGTTCAAAGTCGGAGAGTGGTGGGGCTAGGCCTGGAACCCGCACAGGTCAGCTTCAAGTCCACATTCATCTTACTTCCCTGTTTGGCCTCCTAATGAAATGCTTATTGTTCGATCCAAAATCCAGGAGGACAGATCAGTGAGGTCACTGCCACACCTTCCTACAGAGAGAACAACATCGCCCATTCAGTGATGACCAGGGTATCACCCGTGATGCTCAGCCCCTGGGAGAGAAAGGTAAGTAAACACCCACACACTCGCGGAAACTGGTGTGGACACAGGGATATCTTTATTGCTGCAAATCTAAGTGATTTTTCTGGGATTTTACAGAGGGACAAAGATAGCTGAGACCATCCCAGGAGCCATATTTGCATATGCAGACATTTTTTCAACGTGATAAAAGCCTTGAAAATCCCATCCATATTGACTTTAGTCCAGAAAGAGCTGACGGGGGTTTCGTGGCGTAATACCCTCCACTTCACTCAGGGCTCATGCCGAGTTTACATCTCCGTGGAGCCAAGCCTTTAATCCGCCCCCGTGAGCAGGAGGGATTGGAGTCCCCAGGGGTGCCGGTGGGCTTGGGAAGGCAGCACCTGACACAATTCTGTGCTATAAAAAGCAAGGATCGTGCACAAAGTCTGATGAGCTGTGAGATGAAGAGGCTTTCGGACACACACAATTAAAATGGGATTTTTCCCTGGGGGGGTGGGAGGGGGCTTGTGGCTTTTCCTCATCATCTTCACTGCCTTCTAAACAAGTTCCCTAACATTACACAGCACACGTAACGACAATATCCCGTGTGTCATTACGTCACACACTCTGAAAAACCAAATTGGGATGCCTGAAGTGTGCATATATCAGCATTTTAGAAAATACACCTGCTTTGGAATTCTGCCAGCCTTGGCTTGGGAGTCTTGCCTTGGCACCTTGTTCTGGTGGCTCGTCAGTCTGAGTTCAGCCAGGAGCTGACCTGAGAGCAAGAGATGGGTGTAGACAGCTTATTCAGGAGGTGTTTCTAGGAAATGCAAGTGAGGAAGGAGAAAGTGGGGTTGGAGAAGAAATCAAAGAGAAAATGTGTTAGGAAGTGGAGGCTCAGTCGCTGCGCTGAGCTCAGAGGAAAGGCGTGGTCTTGGAAGTATCATCCCCACCCCAGGAAGGGAGGCACAACAGCCCTGACTCTCCCTCCAACAATATCACAGGGCCGTCTCACGCAGTCGGGCACATTTCCCCAGGACGGAGCCAGCTGCGAGCTGAGAAGAAGGTATGCAGGTCCAGGGGGGTGAGGGGGCGTGCGGGGGATGAGGAGCTGCTGTCCAGGGCCACCTGCTACACCTGCTGGTGAACTTGGTCCCAGGCAAAGACACGTCCATGCACCTTCCACGTCTACTGAAAGTGATCCTGGACACATTTGTTCTGAGGCCTTATTTTCAGATGCTTAGAATGCTAGAGAAAATCCCATCCTTTCTAAGGGTACGTCTGCAGCAGCTCCCCATCTAGAAAGCCCAGCGTTGGCACCCCGGAGCATCTCTGCTTTCTCCTCCCTGGTCACCTCTCCCTGCTCACCTCTCCCTGCTAGAAACCAAAAGGCCAGGAGGGGCAGATGACAAGTCTCCCGTGTGGGTGACATGCCCTCAATCACTTCCTTAAATGAACAGTGAGCAGATGAATAGACCAATCTCCTACATGTTCAGTTCAAATGAATAGTGGTTCATTTGCTGAAATTCCAGAAGATGTCCATTTTACATTCAGAAATCTGAGAGAAGAAATGAATGGTTTTTTTCCTACAGCTTTTTTCTCCCCATTTCATTTTTAAATTGGACAGCACATAAAATAAGCCATGAAAGTGAAAAATTTACAAAAAGAACCACAGAAACGGGCTGAGTTTTTCCCACGGTCCTTTTTTATCTTCTTAATTCCTTTTGAATAGTCACTATAAGATCTCTGCAGGAAGAGAATCATGTATCCGAATGTCCCCAGTGACACCTTGGAGGGCACACTTGTGTGCAGCATGGCTACTCTGTATTTTAGACACAATGATATGATTTTCAGAGGGTCCTTCCCATGATCAGATTTATAGTTTGAAATGTCAGGCCTGGAGCAGTGGCTCAGGCCTGTAATCCTACTACTCTTGGTGGCCAAACTGGGAGACTTGCCTAAGTTGAGGGCAGAACAAATGCTTAAAGCCAGGAGTTCAAGACCAACCTGGGCAACACAGCAAGACCCCATCTCTTAAAAAAAAATAAATAAATAGAAACATTAATTCCTCCCTCACCAGCTAACATAACATAGTCACAGGTGGTGAAAAATAAGACCCAGCTGTGTGGGAATAGAGGTGTAATTACTTTGCCTTAGCTGGTCTCATTCCATTATATTTCTCTTTCATTGCTAATACTATTTTGTTTCGAAACCATAAATTCTTGAAACAAAATTCCCCATGAAAGAAGCAAATGTTTTCTTCCGGAGCATAGATGTATTTTAATTTATCGGCAACTATGACTTAGTACTGATTCTTCATACTTAGAGTTTTATAGCAGTTCTGCTGAAGTAAAGTGATTTTCGCATGTCTTTAAAAATTGACTTTTAAAATAACTAGCTGATTTTCTATACACAACAACCATGTACGTACTACCATCTTCAAGCTTCCATTAAGAACACTTTTTAGCATATCTTCATAAATTCTCTCTCATTCAGAGATTTGCAACTGTCGCACACATCACAGAGTAATTTTTCCCATGAGACATATGGCAAAAGTGAAGCCGAGGTATAACATAACACTTTTAGTCGCCTGGTAAATGTGTCAATTTGGGGAACGGAACCGCATACTCAAAGCTAGATGTTCTTACCATTAGTAACATCTTCTCTAGCGCCTCCTTGTTCAGAACAGCACATTCCTTTTTAAAATTATATGAGGAAGTCGTGGAATTTTAAATAAGAGTGTGACTTGGGGGAGGAGGGCGAACAAATTGATTGCTTTGGATTCGGTATGTCCGCCGAGTCCTTTATCACGAAGCACGCAAAAAAAAGGGAATAAAAGTACACAAACCTCACAAGTAAAAATACAAATCTAAACACAGTTGATTAAGCTAAAAGAAACTTTTTTTTTTTCTTGAGAGTTACAAACTTTACAGACAAATAAGGCATCAAATCTGCTTTGAAAAGAAGTACTCATGGCGATGAAAGTTTGCTTTTCTTGTTTAAAATGTACATTATTGTTTGGTCATACTATTTACCCTGCACCACAGAATGTGAGATAGTATATGGATGGCACACTTTTAAAAATTAATAAATAGGGGCAGCGCCCGTGGCTCAGTGGATAGGGCACCGGTCCCATATACCAAGGGTGGTGGGTTCAAACCCGGCCCTGGCCAAACTGCAACAAAAAAATAGCCGAGCGTTGTGGTGGGCACCTGTGGTCCCAGCTATTCGGGAAGCTGAGGCAAGAGAATCGCCTATGCCCAAGAGCTGGAGGTTGCTGTAAGCTGTGTGATGCCACGGCACTCCACCAAGGGCAACAAAGTGAGACTCTGTCTCCAAAAAAATGTTTAAAATAATAAATAAATAAATAAAAATTAATAGATAGAACACTGGCTCATGCCTACAATCTCAGTACTTTGGCAGCTTCAGGGAAGAAGACCTCTTGATGCCAGAAGTTTGAGGCCACCCTGGGCAGCATAGTAAGATCTCAACTCTGAAAAATTTTTACTTATTTATTTATTTATTTTTATTGTTGGGGATTCATTGAGGGTACAATAAGCCAGGTTACACTGATTGCAATTGTTAGGTAAAGTCCCTCTTGCAATCATGTCTTGCCCCCATAAAGTGTGACACACACCAAGGCCCCAAATCGTCCCATAGCACTCATGCCTGGGCACAGAGTGAGACCCTCTAAAAAACAAACAACCAGAAAAAGTAATAAATGGAAACCTGAGTCCAAATCTTCCTAACACTTTCCTTTTGATTCAACGTCGTCCACCAGGAGTGCACCTGGGAAGATCTACTTGCAGGGGCAGGGCTCAACATAGGTTTAGTCAGTGCTTTTGGGAAATTGTGAGAACATTCCCTGTAGTGGGCATCACCAATGAACAGAGGACAATGCGGATGAGAGCCTCAGCTATGGGGCACTCATATCAGAGGGGCCATACAAACTACGTTTCCAGATTCTTTTCATTATTCTCCAGAGACCACTAGTGCTGTGCTGAACCTTCCCACCAGGTTTTATGTTTTCTGATTCCTGAGAGGCCTCAGAAGTCCTCTGCAAAGGAGATCTAAGTCACTGTACCAAAGCTTCCCCTGAGAACACATGGCCCCCTACCCTTCAAAATTATTGTCAAAGGTGTGGGATTTCCCATTGTTTTATGGTTCAACAAATGCCTATTTACTGAATTACCGATTTTCTTCTTTGAGCTTGATTATATTCCAGGCATGGTGGTTCAGCAGCAAACAGGGAAAATAATGCCCTCACCGTCATGGGGGCTACATTGAAGTCAGAGCTGTAGTTGTGCTGCTGGTGGGGGTGGTGCTGATGGTGGAGATGTTAGCAGTGATGGTGTTGATGTTGATGGAGGTGTTAGCCTCTCTAATGGTGGTATTATTCATGGTGATGATGATGGCAGTGACAGTGACGTCATAATGGTGGTGGAGATGGTGGTAGTGGTGATAGTAGGGGTGATGGCAGTGGTGATGATATAGTGGGATGGTGTTAGTAGAGATGGAAGTGATGGTGGTGGTGATGTGGCAGAGGTCGTGATGGGGGGATGGAGGGATGATAGTAATGGTGGTGGCGTTGATGGTGTTAGTACTGGTGATGGTGGTGATGTGGTGGTAATGGGGCTGGTCTTAGTCCATTTTGTGTTGCTACAGCAAAATACTACAGATTGGATAATGTATAATAAACTGGAATGTATTGGTTCACAACTCTGGAGTCTGGGAAGTCCAAAAGCATAGCACCAACATCTGACAAAGGCCTTTGTTCTGCATCATCTGCTGATGGAAAGTCAAAAGGCAAAAGAGGTTGACATCAGGAGAGAGCCAAGCTCACTTCTATAACAAAGCCACTCTCTCAGTAACTAATCCCCATAACAAAACCACTCTCAATAACTAATTCCTCTCATAATAATGATATTAATCCATTCATAATGGCAGAGCCTTCGTGACCTCTTATGAGGCCCCAATTCCAAATACTATGGCATCATATGAACCTCTTATGAAGCCCCAATTCCCAATACTGTGGCATCATATGAACCTCTTATGAGGCCCCAATTCCCAATACTGTGGCATCATATGAACACTGGGGACATTCAAACCATAGCACTGGTGATGTCGGCGATGCTGGCAGTGGTGGTGGTGAAGGTGAAGGTGAAGGTGGTTGTAGGAATATTAAGGCAGGAAACAAACTAATGTACAAGAGAAATAACAGTAGCAGGTCATGATAAACAGAAAGTGGGAAATATTCAATGTGATATAGTGGACCCAGGCTGCTACTTCAAATGAATGGTCAACAAAGACCGTTCTGACCCAGTGACATTTAAGCTGAGCTCTCAAAGCTGAGTATCCTGACCAAGGGCAACCTGTGCTCCACTTCATGATGAAAATTGGATTGAACAGGTCTATAGGTTCAAGAATATTAGTAATAGAGCAGACTCTTACGGAGAAAGTTGATGGTCAAAATAGAATGAGGTGGCTCCCATGTAATCTTAGATTGTTTCTTGATAAACATTTGAGGACTTCTCATGACAATTTTTCCATCACATCACATAAACCATAAAGGGAAAAAGACTCAGATTAGCATTTAGTATTTATTTTAAAGCCTGCTTTGTGTTTGTCTACTCAAATGTCATTTCTTACGCTTCTAGAAAGTGTTTTTGCTCCTATGAACTTGCTCCAAGTAGGAAATCTATTTTATTTATTCTGGCATCTTTATATTCTTGAGAATGTCTCTGGGAAATTTTATGTCATCTGCAGAAAATAGTCTTTTTTCTGGCAATTTCCTAACTATTGATTTAGCTGTCCTTGTTCATCTTTAAATGAGGAATTTCCAGCCTAGTCCTGGGCTGGGAAATGGAAAAATTATGGGGTTAACATCTCACTCACTCTTCTCTCTTGACCTTTGTCTTAATCCTCCTTGCTCACTTTTCCAATCTACTTTTAACTCAACACTACAAATTTCCTATGAAAATATTAACTCCTATCCCAGGGCAGATGACTTATCAAAAGTTCTCGGTAGTAGATAACTGCTGGTGTCCTATGCAGGTTCACTCTTTGCTAATTTACCTACCAGGATACCCAACCCCCGGTTGAGAGGAATATTGCTTGGAGCAGCTCAAAGCTGCACCAACTGCTGTCAGCCAGATGGAAATACCCAGGAGTGCACATCCCTCCCCAGGTGGCCAAGGCCATGGCTGACCTGAGCTTGCACCTATAATCTACTGCTGCACAGTAAACGACTCCAGACTTAATGACATAAAACAATAACCACTTCATTACATGTGGATTGAGTATTTGTACTTGCGACACTGGGGACAGTATGTCCTGTTCCATGTCCGGGACTGAATGGGGGAAGACTCAAATGACTCCTGCAAAACTGGACATTGGAATTATCTGGAGATTTCTTTACTCACTTGTCTTGTGCCTGGGCTGACAAGACTGAAAGTCTGCCCTCAGATGGAACACTGCTGAGACCACCTACACATGGTCTCTCCACATAGCTTGGGCTTCCTTATAACATGGCAGCCTCAGGGTCCTAGGATTCTGTAGATGGTGAATTAAGATTCCAGGTGTGAGTGTGTCAGCAAATAAGGGGAGTCTCATTAGCTTTTTATCATCCAGCCTCAAAATTCACACAGTATCCAGCAAATGCATAAAAACACGCTCAACATCAGTAATCATTAGAGAAATACAAATCAAAACCAAAAATGGATACCACTTCACAATTGGCATGGATACAATCAGGAAAACAAAAACAAAAGTAAGCAAACAAACACCACACACACACACACACACACACACACCCCAAAAATAGCAAGGAGTGCTGAGGAAGCAGAGAAGCTAAATTTCACTGTTTGGAGAGTGTAAAATGGGGGCAGGCATAATGGAAAACACTATGGAAGTTTCTCAAAAAGTTAAAAATAGAATTACTCTGTGATGTAGCAATTCCACTTGTGGACAATACCCCCAAAGAGCTGAAAACAAGAACTCAAAATGATATTTGTGTACCTGTGTTCATAACAACATTATTCACAATGGCCAAAAGGTAGAAAAACCCAAGTGGACACCAAGAGGAAAATGAATACACACTGATGTGGGCTAGCCACATAACAGACTATTACTATTCAGTCTGAACAAAAAAGGAAATTCTGGAACATACTGCAACATGGATGAGCATGAAGGGAATTGTGTGAAGTAAAATATGCCATCACAAAAAGGCAAAAATACCATATAATTCCACGCCTATGAGGTATCCAGAATGAACAGGAAGTCTATTCATCACACTATATGTACATTCATAGGGGAAGTGGGAAATTGTAGAGAAATGTACCTTTATTTACAAAATATTCTCTTCCATGTTGATACATAAACCTAAAACTATATAACACAAAATGTAATAAAAGTTTGTGAATTTAACTATGCACAGTGACCTTTGGGAGACGCTATATTATTTAATGGGTACAGAGTGTTTGCTCTGCAAGGGCGGAGGAGTTCTGAAGAGGGAAGGTGGTGATCCCTGTACAGCGACATGAACACTTAACACTACTGAACTGCACACTTAAAAATGGTGAAGACAGGAAATTTTATCTTCTGTGTATTTCGCAAGTAGAAATCATTTTAAAATGTCATTTGATGTCACTGTCACCATAGTCTATTGGTGGAAGCAATTATGGGTCTGCCAAGACTCTAGGGCAGAGGAATGCAAACTGTCTCTTCTTGCAAAACTGCTGGTGTATTTCGAAGCTGCCATGTATGTCCCTCAGGTCCTCAGGGGATCAGGCTGAGGCTTCTGCTGCAATCAGAGCCCATCTCCCTGCTCTGCCCATGCACTTCTGCCTCCTTCATTTCCTGGGAGGATTCTCCTCTGAGACCTCTGCCAATGAATCCCCATCGCAGACTCCGGGCTGCCAAAGAACCTGACCTAAAACACACTTTGACACTGAAAAATCTATTAAAAATCAAAAGGGCAGTGGAATTTTAGATTTTTGCAGGGCTGCAGGGGATATATTCTGAAATCAGAAGTCTTTTCATCACTCCTCCTGAGTAAGCCCTGGAGGCTGCCAGCTACTCACAGGACCTGTCCTGGTCACTTAGCCCTATTCCTGCAAAGGCCATAAATGCCACTCTTCCTTTTGAGTAGCTGTTCGTAAGGAATAAAGTGCCAACTCAGGGAGACAGCATGCTATGGACACTGGAGGGAAGCCAGGATGACCAGTTGTCTTTTGTTTGACAAAGCCAGGAGATTCACACATGAACTAGGATGAGTTTGGTTACATGTGGCCAGGTTGCAGTCATCTCTCATGAATCTGTAAGGCTTTGTAACCCTCATGTTAAAATGACTCTGCATGGTATTGGTTTCTAGGGGGCTGCTGTCTGCATGGTATTGGTTTCCAGGGGGCTGCTGGAAGAAAGAGTCATGAACTGGTGACTTAAAAGGAAAATAATACTGGGCGGCACCTGTGGCTCAGTGAGCAGGGCGCCGGCCCCATATACTGAGGGTGGCGGGTTCAAACCCAGCCCCGGCCAAACTGCAATAAAAAAAAAAAAAATAGCCGGGCGTTGTGGCAGGCGCCTGTAGTCCCAGCTACTCGGGAGGCTGAGGCAGGAGAATTGCCTAAGCCCAGGAGTTGGAGGTTGCTGTGAGCTGTGTGACGCCATGGCACTCTACCAAGGGCAATAAAGTGAAACTCTGTCTCTACAAAAAAAAAAAAAAAAAAGGAAAATAATACTAATAATTATATTTTTTAATCACAGTTCTGAAGTCTGAGAAGTCCAAGAGCAAGGCATCAGCAAATTCAGTGTCTTTGAGAGCCCACTCTGCAGTTCACAGAAGGCATCTTCCTGCTGTGTCCTCACTTGGTGGAAGGGGTGAGGGAGCACTCTGGGCTCTGTTTTATAAGGGCACTAATTGTATTCATGAGGGGGCCCCACCCTTATGACCTCGTCACCTCTCAAATAACTCACTTCAGTATACCATCAATTGGGGCTTAGTTTTCAACATAAGGATACTGGGGGGACAGAAACATTTGGTCCCTAGCTGTAGCCTTGGTTCCTTCTGAGGGCTGAAAGAGAAGGACCTGTCCCAAGTCTCTCTTCCTGCTGGCTTGTAGACGGCTGCTTTTTCTGTGTGTGTTTTTGCTGTATCTTTCCACATCTCAGAGTCCAAATTTTTCTCTTTTATAAGGACATTAGTCCTGTTGGACTAGAAACCACCACTGCAACAGCCTCATTTTAACTTGATTAGCTTCATAAAGACCTCACCTAGGAAGGTCACGTTTGGTGCTTTGAAGGGTTAAGACATCAACATATCAAAAGGGCGAGGGGAGTTACAATTCACCTCATCATAATGAATAAAGCCAGTGCCAGTGTCAACACACACAAAATCGACTCTCACGTGTACCCATAACAGTTTTTGGACAAAATACACTCAACAGTGAGATAAAGGGCGAGTTTTCTTGCACCCTTTACACCAGTGATGGGGGCACCAAGTCCCACCTGGGACACAGGTGCCAAACGTCAGGGAGAGGAGTCCACTTAGTGGGTGAGATAAACCCTGAGCCAGTAATTTAGGGGAAGAATTAGCAGTTCAGGGTCTCCCCTAGAAGTCTCCAAGTCCTATTACATACAGCTAACTTAAAAATAAAATCACCCAATTCATGAACGGAATTCCAGAAGTATCTGAATCCAGGCAAATAGTAACGTGAGGTAACAGCAAACATCTTAAATTTAAGAGACAGGCAATAAAGGTAGACCCCGCCCCCCAAGCACAAGGGATATGGCAGCAGGTGTCTGAGGAAGCAAATGTCAATAACATACATTGGTCTATAAAGAGAATTAATCCTTCTAGTCTACTAGATTGACACTAAGGAAACATTTGCTTTAATACATGCTGACGGGCTCCTGATCCACAGTCATTCATTCGTCATCAAACAATGAGTAGTTCACCCCCAAACCACCACGAACATGGTTTCATGCACTATGTTAACATGACTCATAGACTTTGTGTTTACAGAGTAAGCTCATCAAATGGATCAGCGTTATATCAAATAATGAGTTGGCAATTACATAATGTCATATCCTATGTAGTTTAAAAGTGTGCTCAGTACAGAAAATTCAATCCTCTATGACACTCACCTGGTATTAGGTATCTGTCGGCACCCATGGGCAATACGTAATTATACACTTTGTACCGGCACCGTAAGAGCTGGTTGTCACTCAGATTGAGCAACCAATTTAGTCTTGTGTATTGCCATTACATCAAATTGCATTATAACCTAACATAAGGTAAGAATATACAGTAATTTTTCTATTAAGTAAAACACTAACCAGAAAAAAACAATTAAGATTTAAACACCTCTGGCAGAATTCAACTAAATGCTATGATGAAGATTTTCTTTTCATAAGCCTGCCCTTCCCATGTCTTCTTTTTCTTTTCTTTTTGGTCTTACTCTATTACGGGTTTTAAAAATATTTTATCTACTTTATGTGAAGACTGTTGGGGTAACTAAGCCTGGGGTAGTAAATATCACTCCACTGTGAAAACAGAAGTGAAGAACCCCATCTGAGTGCATTGATAGGGATCATTTATTTGTTCAATTTCCCATAAATTGTTTCAGGGCAAGCAGAGAGAAAACAGAGCACCAATAGAGATGTAAATATTTTGGAAATATGAGCAGTTGTCTGCAGAAAATTCTCCTTCCAGTGTAGATGTCAGTCTGATTACTGAAGGGTGTAGCGTGAGGCTGCCCAGGAGTGAATACAAACTCAAGGGGAAATACCGCCTGTGCACACACGTCAAATGAACTGCGAAGTGGTACCACTCTGGGGAATTGGATCCATTGAGATGCCAATCAAAGATTTTAAGTGAAAACAAGAAGTGTATCTTCTCTTCTTTTCGGCTGTATTTCTTTTTATGTGGCTAAGTTTCCCACTGTGCTCCGTCACTTGGAGTAAATAAATATACTGTTACTGTTCACTAAAGTTCCTTCTGGGAGGCTAAAGCAATAATCACGTTTCCTTCCAGAAGAGATTCTGAAGATCCCTGTTCTCTGAGAAGTGATGCTTATGTGGCTATAAAAACCTGAATTAAAAAATATAAGAACACCCTCTCTTTTTATACCGATGACAACTCAAGGTCTTGGACAAAGAAACAACCTGAGAAAAGAAATATATATGGTTGGGAGGCCAAAGCAGGTAGGTTGCTTGAGCTGAGGAGTTCAAGACCAGCCTGAGATGAAACCCCATCTCTACTAAAAATAGAAAAACTACCTGGTGGTTATGGTGGACACCTGTAGTCTCAGCTACTCGGGAGGCTGAGGCAGGAGAATCACTTGAGCCTAACAGTTTGAGATTGCTGAGAGTTGTGATGCCATAGCACTCTACCCAGCACTCAAAAAAAAAAAAAAAAGAAAAGAAAAGAAAAGAAAAAAATACACAGACACAGACACACAAAGTTGCAAAGTTGTAAATGGTTTTCTCACACCTTTTGGCATTAATGTTCATTCAAAGGAGGGTTTGGGCAATGCAAAATGAAATTTGGAAATTCAATGTGGCTATAGCTTCCATTAATTGTCTCTCTCACTGTCACATTCTCCACATGAATACACATCTGTGTATTTTTGATTTTGAATCTAGCTATTTTCTGCAGAAAACAATTAACAAACGGTATGGCCAGATCTCTGGAAAGAACTCCCAAACTAATATCACCAAAACAGCCTTCTGGGAAGCTGCTTGTTCTGCTGTGGATGGGACACCAGGAGGCTGACTCCACAACTTCATCCAGGGCCCCATTTCACCTCCCAAACCTTCCTCTCCACTTGCCCCTAGTCAGGTGCTAGTGTTAAGGCTGCCTTGATTGGTGGGGCAATACCGGCAAGTGTTAAGGCTGCCTTGATTGGTGGGGTAATAGCAGCAAGTGTTAAGGCTGCCTTGATTGGTGGGGTAATAGCAGCAAGTGTTAAGGCTGCCTTGATTGGCGGGGCAATACTAGCAAGTGTTAAGGCTGCCTTGATTGGTGGGGTAATAGCAGCAAGTGTTAAGGCTGCCTTGATTGGTGGGGTAATACCAACAAGTGTTAAGGCTGCCTTGATTGGTGGGGTAATAGCAGCAAGTGTTAAGGCTGCCTTGATTGGTGGGGCAATACCAGCTGAAACTCTAGCTGCAAGGGAGTCTGGGAAATGTCCTCCTTAGCCTTCCATGCTTAGCACTGTTGGGTGGCTTCCTTGAGGGACATGGAGTCCATGCTGAATCAGCCAATTAACCCAGCTTCTCGCAGAACTACCGTCCATGCAGGTTTCCCAGCACATCTTTCATCTTAAAAGTAACGCTGTTTCCTTATTACGTAGTTAACTCCCTGTTCAAGGAATGGGATCATTCTGCTGCTTCCACCTTTAGAACTGTGTTATGATTAAGCAGGCAGAGTTAAAAAGCTAAATCTTGACACCCAATCATACAGATACTCACTAACTTATCATGGTTCCATTTGCAGGTTTTTTTCAAGTTGCCAACGGTGAGAAAGTGATGTCATTCAGTAGAAGTCATGCATTGAGTACCCATGCGACCATTCTGTTTTTCATTTTCAATTCAGGATTTAATAAATTACATGAGACAGTTGACATTTCATTGGAGAAGAGGCTTTGTGTTAGATAATTCTGCCCAGCTGTAGGCTAATGCCAGTGTTCTTACCACATGTACAATAGGCTGGGCTAAGCTGTGGTGGAGTCGATACATTTTCAACTTATATTTTCAAAATATAATGGTGTGACTGGGGTGTAATCACATAGTAAGCCAAGGAGCATCTCTGTACTTAAACTACTGTACCTCAAGTTTCCTTTCAGAGGACAACACTCAACTCACACCCTAACATCAGAAAGAATAGGAAGCAATTTTAAGGGAAAATAGCCTGCAGTGTGAAAAATTCCATCTAACCCTGATCTTTCAGACTCATGGGATCTGCCAGATGACAGAAAAGCATGTGGGGCCAGGGCAGAGGGGGACAGTGATGTGAAAAGTCTTCCTGTGGTGTTATTAAGGAGGGATTAGACTCCCCCAAAACCACTCACAGCAGTGTCTGAGGATGATGCAGAGAGTCCCTGGTGAAGTCACAGCAGTCAGCTGATGAGTGCTATCAATCGGTCCACTCCAATAGGCAATATCCACAGGCATCTGTCGGGGGAACTCACAAAGCCTCAGTTGGAGAGGGGCTGCCCAGTGGCCGAAACACTGCAACTCAGCTTATTACGAGTCTTAATTACAACTCAGCCGAGTCTTCAGTATACAACGAAAGCTCCTGAGCAGCTTGTGAAAATAAAGTCATCAAGTCCTACCTCCCATGCACCTGGGCTTGGACCAGAGGACCTGCGCCCTGCCTCCTGAGCACCACTAATGAAGACGGGGCCACATAGGGGCTGCAGAAAAACCAGCCCATGCCCTAGAGGACATGGAGGAAAAGAAGTTAGGTCAGGCAAAGCCAATGCAAAGCAAAACAGCCGACCCTCTCAGGTATCTGAATTTTCTCTGGAGAAGTGGACTTGAGAGCTACTGCAAAGCAAAGTGCATTTCTGAAACTGGCTCAGAGACTTAGATTTCAAACATAAAGCTGCCAGCGTGGTGTGTCTGAGAACCAACAACCTCCTCCACACCAGTATAAAACGTAAGCACTCAATACTTTCCAGTTATGACTGCAAACTGGTTGAGCCCAGGGGGTTCTGCTCTGCCTACCTCAAGTTTTGGTAACAGGGTGGTGTTGACCTTGTCATGAAGTGAAGGAATTAATGATGCTTCTTGCTGCACCTTCAGTTATCGTGAAGAATATGAAATAATGTGAAATCCCTGCCATCAGAAGTACCCCCTAAGCTGTCCTAGGTAAAGTATTACCCACTTCTCAGGAACGTTCTTGATGGTATGTGTGTTACAAAATGTTGAGCTGGATGAGATTCTAAGTTTTTAGTTGGGATTTTGTCAGGTATTGTTTACGTTCCCCGTCACAGGTGGCAGTGCAGTCTCTGGCCACAGCTGATGGGGTAGAGACCACGGAGTGCATTCTACGTTCTGCCCAGCGTGATGGCACCCTCACAGTCAACAACAGAATCCCTCCTGACTGCACAAATTGCCATTGCTCTGCGCAAAACACTGATTCCTAGTTCAATGTCAGCCTTCTCTCTGGGCAGACACCTGGGAAAGTGCTAGTCAATGTTGTGAGGATACTGAAAATAATTTTCCATGGTCAGTTCCCTGGTGCAAGTGTCTATTAAACATCCTCCTAGATGGAAAAGAAGTTTCCTAAACAAAAACTTCCCAGCATGTAACACACACATTCTCAATCACTGGAGATGGCCTGAATCCATTCCCCAGATGGGGCCCAGAACCCGCCTAGCCCAGTGTCTACTGTTCTACACATCATGAAGAAAACAGAAGCCGAAGACGACATCACTCAAAAAGAGCTCGGCACCAGAGTGTGTTGGGGAAACTCTGCAGGCCTCCCTCCTGCCTAAGATTGGATTATATCAAAGCGGGATCAGATTTGTTTGTTTGGCAGAAGAGCCTCAAATTTTTCTGGGCTTCCTCCCCTCTGACATTCAGCACATGCTCCAGAATGCATATGTGGTGGAAGGCCTGGTCACACACATACGTGTGCATATCACACACTGTCAGTCTGACGCAAGAGCAACCACCTGGGGTCAGGAGGTGGACGCTTTGGTCTAATCCTACCACTGAATGTGGCATTTGCGGCCAGAACCCTGGGTCTGATTTTGCTCAATAGTGCAGCAAGTTTACTGTGTAATGGTCCTCGCATTGTCTGAGTCTGGTGACACAGACCATGAATTGACACAAGTCATATGAAGCAGGCTTATTACCTACAGGTACGCAGCAAGGGACAATGCAGACTGGGGCTTCACTGTAAGCCCACCCCCCCTGCAGGCAGAATGGGGACCGAAGACCCCATTCTTGGCAATGGAAAACACCCCCAGAAAAGGGAGAAACAGAAATAAGCTGAGCAAGGCAGAATAAAAACAGGTCAGCTAGTTTACTTTTAAACCAGCCGTTAAATTTCCTATCTGAGCCTCATCTTTGGTTTTATGGTCATTGAATACCAGCTCAGTCTGATCTGGGAGCAGCAGGCGGGAATGAACATAACGCCAAAAATGCAACCTGAAGGAGATGGGAGGTGCCAGGTGGCCACTTGGCAATTGAGTAGATGGGAGAGTCTTACAACGTGGAGGAGAAACGGAGGCAGATAAATCAGGGCAGAAAACTGGCAACCCAGATGCCGTAGAAACGTGTAGGGAGGAAGGAGGCAGTTAGAGTCCTTGCCCACTGTCCTCGGAGCAGGGGAAAGAGAAACTCCAGAACTTGAGGGCAGAAGTGAAGGAATATTCGAGGGTGTTCTTTATGCCGGTCCTCATAGTGGGTGCTGGACAGCCAATGACTAGACCACTGCGTCTAGACAACAGTGCCTAGAAGACTCACAGACAAGATTAGGCTTTTAGTACTCACTTCACAGCACGTACGCTAAAATTGGAATGCTGCAGACAATAGGAGCATAGCCCCCAGGCAAGGGTGACACGCAAATTCAGGACGCGTTTCACATCGTTTTATAAAAACAGGTTAATTTTTAAAGATCACAACTTGTGGCACCGAACACAAAGGAACTAGAAATAAAATTTCTACTCGGCTGGTAGAGTTTTACATCAGCTGAGGAAGAGCTTCAGCAGGTGTAGGCTTTGATGAGCCTCTGACAAAACAGAGCTGGAGGCCCTCTCCAAAGATGGAACTAATCCTGTCCCTCACCAAGCCTGCTCTCCTCTGACACCACAGAAAACTGGACTGGGATCGTCCAGGCAGTTCATAGGAGGCTAAATCCAGCACACAGCCTGTTTTAGGGAACCAAGTTTTATTGGAATCCAGCCACACCCATCTGTCTGCCTGCTGTCTCTGCTGTTTTCACACTACATCCGTAGTGAGTAGTTAAGACAGGGACCACAGAGCCAGCAAAACGGAAAAGATCAATGATTTAGGCCCTTACAGAAACACTTTGCCAATCCCTATTTATTTAATAGCATAGTTTGCGGGGTGGGGGGAATGAAAGTTTGGGGGGGGGAAATGAAAGTTCATAACTATACATCAGATATCCTAGTTGTAAGGTGATATTCCAAAACCCAACAAATGGAAATCAATAAAGAGGTATATTTACGCTTGTCGTTAAGTCTGTTCTCATCTCCCTTCCCAGGAACATGTGGGATGACTTTCTATAATGTACAAATTGATCATTTTAACTTTCCCAAGACTTGAAGTTCCAAATGTTTTTCTGTTGTAAAAATGTTTCTTGGCCTTCCTGGGAAGCACAGAAAGAAACATCCTCTGTGTCAAATTATTAGCACCATTCCCCGGCCATCAGTGTCTCGCCGTAAAATAAACAGCTATCCCAAAATACCTATGCAAATAGGAGCTTATCCTGCTACCGATACGATTTGCATTAAGCTGAATCATTTCCCAGAATAAAATCCAAAGGGCATATAATTTTAAATCTCTCTTATGGCAGTTGTTCTAGAAATGGCTTTATATAAAAAAGGCAAGTCCTTTCTCAATTTATATAAAATTTTTCATGAGGCTGATAATTGAAGTTTTAAAGGCAATGAGTTTAATTATAATGACACCTGCCTTGATATCAGATGAGCCATTTATTTTGTAAATATCTGTAAAAATATAATAGGTTAGTGTTTCTTCAAAGAAAATTTTGAAACCATAATGGAAATATGGATATAAACCATTTCCCCCTGCATTATGGTAAGTCCTTGGGATCCCACACATTCTTTAAGCTGACAATTGGCAGGATTCTTCTCTGAGTAAGGTTTACCCCTTACCTTTACTTTTGGGTATATAGAATGTAGTTTCTTAACTCCCTAAAAAGCACATGTTTCCAGTTTGCAAGCAATTACTAATATGAGGGCAACAGCATTAACAAATCCAAAATACAAAGAGTTGCCTAAGGACTAGGAAATCCTTGTCTTACATAGTTATTATTTATTTTTTATCTATTTACTTATTCAAATGTTTACTAAAAATGTATTGTTTTATTAGGGTCAGGATCTCACTCTGCCACGCATGCTGGAGTGCAGTGGTACCATTATTATTCACTGGAGCCTCAAATTCCTGGGCTCAAGGGATCCTCATGCCTCATCCACCAGAGTAGCTGGGATTACAGGCACCTGCCACCGTGCATGTTAATTTAATTTTGTGTTGAAATGGGGCATCCCTATGTTGTCCAGGCTGGCCTCCAAACCCTGGCCTCAAGTGATCCTCTTGCCTCAGCCTCCTAAAAGGCTAGTATTATAGGCATGGGCCACTGTTTCTTGTTCCCTATGTCTTTTCTTAAAAGCAACTGAGGATCAAGTATTCAAAATCATATCATTTAATACAGCTATTGTCTGATGGACTGCAAGTGTTTTATGAGACAGCCTTACATTACAGACAAAAAAAAAAAAAATGAAGTTGAACAGTCAAGAGAAAAATGCAGGTCCAAATACTAAAAAGAAAAATATTGTCAAATATGCTTTTCGTTCTTGTTGGCTGTAAAGCCTTTGGGCTCTGATTTCTTAAAAGAAGCTTCCTTAGATTGTTTTGTTAATGGCAGAAAATTCCTTAAATCTTCACCACAAAGCAAGATGTAGAAAGAGGGTCCCATCTGGGCAGGGATTGCCAATGTTGGGGGCACCTAAGCATCTCCTAAAAATTCATATGAACTCTGATACCCATGCCACATTCTGGTACATCTGGGTCTTTGTGGGCGGGACTCAGAAGCCAACGTCTTTCAAATTCCTCAGGTGATTCCCATGTGAGATCACGCTGGACTATTGCAGGTAGGAGTAAAGCATACCCATCAGGCCTAAAGGCCACGGCCAGGCGTGATGGCTTACACCTGTAATCCCAGCACTAATTAGGAGGCCAAGCTGGGAGGATCCCTTGAGCGTGAGACTTCATCTTTACTAAAAATGGAAAAACTAGCTGGGTGCTGTGGCAGGTGCCTGTAGTCCCAGCTACTTGGAGGCTGAGGCAAGAGGTTCACTTAAGTCTAGGAGTTTGAGGTTGCTGTGAGCTATGATAATGTCATGGCACTCTGCCCAGGGTGACAGAGTGGAGACTGTTTAAAAAAAAAAAAATCCTAAAGGCTGTAAATAGAACAGCTAATAAGTGACAGGTGCATTAGAAAGGCTCTGAGTATATGAGCGTTAGTCACTTAATGACCACGGCTTGTTAAAATACATCTTCAAAAGCACTTATTTGAAATCCACGTGTCTTCACCTTCACGCAGGATCCAACAGCATAACCGAGACTCCTGAGTGTCCTGCAACACACCAAAGTCAGTTGTCTGTCACCTTCCTGCAAACTTGGGGTTTTCTATAGGGTAGCATTATTGAAAAGGGCTTGCCTTTGGGGAAAGAGGCCCCAAGGTTTTGTAGCAATGAGTTGTACAAAGCAAAATGATGAAGGTCAGATGTCGGGCTAGCAGACTAGACAGACAGTCCCACCCAAACCACAAGAGCAAACGTTGGGGCTGAAACCTGACTGCAGTCAATTTTCCAGAAAACCTACTGGCACCAATATTAACCCAAAATGTGCTCCTTTTTGAGAGAGAGCACAGTCATTCCAAAAAATTAATAACTGTTATTTGATAAAAGTTTGAAAAGCAAGACCGTGAATTTAGCTACTGTGAAATGTAAAAATTAGTTTCCAAGTCCTAAGAATGACTTCTTGAAGCTGGCACACTGCTGTGACTACAATAAAATCATAGGGGTTCCTCCTCCAGCAACTGACTGACTGGACACCCTCTTGGCCAAGGGGACCCCTGAAACCAAGTTGCTAGCAATGAGAAAGGAGATCAGACCTGCCTCATCATGGTCCCCTCCCCACTTAGAGATGTCCTCTGTGACTCACTAACAGGCCCAAGGCTCTGCAAGACACACCTGCAGGTCCCAAATATACACAGCAAACCACTTGGGTCTGGGCAGGTTCCCTGTAGTTTGTCTCTGATTGATGGACCTTTATCTTAACACAGCATTCCTTTTCCCTGACTCCTGGTCTATTACAGCCTAACTCTTTCAGCCAACAGTCAAGCTAAAGAATCTTCCAATCCACCTGTAACATGTGGCCCCCAGCTTTGAGATATCCTACCTTTTGGGGACAAAGGAACATTTCCCTTCCAGGTATTGATTTACAGCTTTACCTATAATTCCTGTCTCCCTGAACTGTATACAACCACCCTGTAACCTTGCTACTATACGTCCACTTGCTGGAAGCTTCTTGGGTGTGGCTCTGGGTCATGGTTCTCAAATTTGGCTTCATATAATAAACCTCTTTAAATTGTTTTACAAAGTATGGCTTCTTATCCGTCAAGACTGCTAGCTGGAATGAGGTGTGGCAAGGGCTGACCATCCCTCTTCCATTGCACAGGGGGAAGGAAGACTACATTACATCTGATTTAAATCGCCCCAGAAAAGGTAATTTACCACATGGCAGATGAACATTCTATTATCAAGAAGGAGATTCATTTTGTGGCACTGAATCCCCAACCACAGCCAGCAGGGTTGACGGTATCTGGCACCTTGTTTAATGACTTCAGAGAGCTGCCAGGCACTGCGTGTGACAAAGGGGACTGAAACCTCATGTTTTGGCTAAGTGGGAAGCAGGGAGCTCCTTCCAAATTCCGTTTAAGAAGCACTGCCATTTCCCAGCCAGCTCTCCCCTAACGAGGGAACCACACGACTGGAAGGCACCCTTGAATACACTCTGGACAAAAGATAGGTTTGAGGGTTCACGTTGATTCTGGCAAGGAAGAAACATGATTTGGCCATTGGTTTGGAAAACAGAGTTTGGGAAATAGAAGAAGAAATTAAACATGACTGGCTGAGCTAATTACCCAGGATACACACTGTGAATCACTACAGAAGACATGTTCTCAGTACAATAAAAAGACGAAGGCGTTGCCAAATATAAACACAACTCCAACTTGTCCTATTCCTGTCTTCAGAGGAAAAGCTGCTGCTTGCTGTTTTTTTTCCTCTTTGTGTGAATGTAAGTGCTCTTTTATTTCTTGTATATTTGTGGTGTTTTCCGGTTCTTCCCTTATCTGGATTCACATTTTCCATTACCTTTCTCTTGAGTTTGAAATGATTGACCGGCGTGTCTCTGGCATTCTCTTCTGATGTGGCACAGGACATGTGCGTTCCTAGACCTTAACTTACTACATTACATATACCAGAGATGTTTGTTGGATAGATGGATGGCTGAATGATCTAACTGATTAACTGTGCAAATTTTTTCTTATTCATCTCCCACCTTTCTTTTTCTGTTTAATTTTATTGCTTCATCGTCACTTTCTCTATGTTATCTGTGGATGGTCCTTAAGAATCGTTACTCAGCTGTTTTCCTATCTTTGGGATCTTATCAGTTCTCATTTAATTAAGTTATGACCTGCAGAATGTGTGGGTGGGAAGGCTATGAGAAGTGTCAGAGACCTAGGGACAGACCATCCACATTGGGGGTCTGATCAAACAGGTTGAACTGGGGGAGTGTGGGCAGACAGGATTGGAGTCAGGATTCGGTGAATGAGGAGACCTTCCCTCAGCGGTGCAGGGAAGTCCAAATGAAAGGCAGGTGAGAGCCATTAATGGAAAAAAACAAACTGTACAATCATTCTAAAGAGCTTCATTCTGAGCTAATATGAATGACCTTGGCCTGGGGAACATAGTCTCAAATGGTCCTGAGAAAATGCATCTAAGGAACCAGGTTATAATTTGGTTTTATACAGTGCAGGAACACAGCAGTGTGCAGGTAAAGTAATAAATTGATACATGGAAGGTGTACATTGGTTTGGCCTAAAAAGGCAGAACATCCTGAAGTGGGGGCTTACAGATTATGGAGAATTCAGAGTCTGTGATTCATAATTGATTAAAGGAATAAAGATTTGTCTAAAGGCTTGGAATCAGTCGAGACGAATGTTTTAAGATTAAGGAAGTCTGTTAATCATAAAGCAACCCCCTCAAAGTTATCTGTTAAGCAAATTGGTGGCCTGCAGGTGTGACTTAACCTCTCTGCCTTATATGACTATACGTCCTGTTTGTAATATAAAATCTTATTGCTACAAAAGGTCTATTCTGTCAGTCTTAATAACCTCCATGCTAACATTAATGGTGGACGTTGTTGTGTCTAAAGTCCAAAGGGGAGGGGGTATAATGAGGTGTGTCTGACCTCCCTTTCCACCTGGCCAGAAACTCAGTTTCAGGTTCACCCCTTGGCTATGAGGGATGTCCATTTAGTGAGTATGGCTTAGGATTTTGTTCTTGTTTTTCAGCACATTTATGAAAGGTAAGACAAGCACAGCCAGGGTAGCAAGCTCAGACTGGGGTGTGGCTGCAGACTGGAAGGAGAGGATGAAATATGGCCTGTAGGCCCGAGGTGTGCTTATCACTTGCTTGATTCCACAGGGCCTGTTTTGCTTTATGTTCCCCCAGGACCCCAAATTGGGAGGCCAGCGATGCACTGTCCTTAAAGGGATACACGAGGCAACGTCTTACACTACAATTTTCCAGTTCTTTACTACTCACGGTTGCAATTATTTTTCGCTGCAAACACCCTGGACATTTGGAATTTAACCTTCTTCCCTTTACCCCGAGGAACCTGTATGTAAAAGCAAACATTGATCCTCATTATTCATGGGATCTGTATTTGTAAACTCTCCTATTCACTAAAACTTATTTGTAATCCCAAATCAATACCCACATCACTTTTTAGGTCACTTGCAGACAGGCACAGAGCAGTGAAAAATTTCAGTCACCCAACCTCCCAGCCAAGGCTGAAGGCAGTGACACTCTGCTTTCATGTTTTCACTCTCAGCCTTAAAATGAGTGTCCTTTTCGTGGTCATGATATAGTGCTACCATTTTCGCATTTTTGTGCTTTCTTTTGGTGATTTTTCTTGTTTGGAAATGGCTCCCAAGAGCACAGCCCAAGTGTGGCTTGGTGTCTTCAAGGTCAGGAAAGCTGGGATGTGCCTTACAGACAAAACCTGTGTTTTAGAGAAGCTTTGTTTTGAATGAGTTATAGTGTTGTTGGCCAAGGACACCACGGGAATGAATTAACAGTCTCTACTCAATAAAGTGTCTTGGAACACAAACACACATAAAACAAGGTTACATATTGATTGGCTGATCAAAGTGTTGTCACCAGAGGCTCATGGGCTCCTGTATCTCCCCTAGGAGTGATATTCGTTGTTCACTAATTCACCGTTTTGGTGATTTTATATAGAGAACATTGCTACAGTGAATAAAGAAGACGAACTCCATTTTCCAAGCATTTGTTTCCCAGTCCCCTCCACTCAGGCAAAACTTGCCTTTCATCACAACACCTTCTTAGACCTCCAAGGCCACGCCAAGTTCCTACGGCTGAGCCCTCTCCATTGTAAATGTTAGCTTCTCTCTCCAGCACCTGTTTTATAGCTGAATCACCACTGTCACAGAGGAGCTCTTCTCCCCAGTTCCTCACTCCTGCTTTCCTTTCTGTAGCTGGGACAAGCCACTAGCAGCCACCTTCAATGTCCTGCACCTTCTCATTCATCCAGTGAGTCATGGCCACATCTGCGAAGTCCACTGGAAGGACCACGTCTTCCAGGAAGCCCTCCATGGTGCCCAGATTCCACATTCTCTTCTCCTCATGCTCTGAGTTCCTGTGGTCCCCTTACCTGAAAAACTAACAAAGTTAGCACCCTTCTTGATTTGTGCAATCTGTGTGACCAAGTGTTTCTTATGGACAGAAACAGTTAGTTCTTTGTGCATCTTGGGATTGTCCACAGCACTTGGCGCTGATGTTGATTAAATCTGACTTCCCATTCCAACAAACCAAGACTTCCTACCACTGGGGTGGTTAGAGAAATATAGGATGTCCAGTGAAATTTCATGTCAGAGAAGTGAATGCTTTATTTTAGGATGAGTCTATCTCAAATATTGCATGAGAAATACCTGTACTAAAACCTCAATTTGAATATCTAAAACTTAAAGAGATTGTTCAATGTTATCATTTGCCAGTTCTGATAACCCTGCTATTATGGATTGAGTTGTATCTCCCCCACCTCAGCACCTGCAAAATGGATATGTTGGAGCCCCAACCTTTGCTTTGACTGCATTTGGAGATGGGGCCTCTGAGCTAGGCAGTGAAGGTTACATGGGGTCTAAGGGTGGGATGCTAATCCTATAGGGCTGGTGCACTGTCAAGTACAGGAAGATATATTACAACTCTCTCTCTCTCTCCACAAGAACAGAGCAAGATGGCAGCCCACCTATAAGCCAGGAAGACAGCTCATACCAGAATCCAAACATCCTGGCCTTGATCTAGAACTTCCAGCCTCTGGAATAGGGAAACATAAATTTCAGTTGTTTAAGCCCCCCTAGTCTGCAGTATTTTGTTATGGCAGTGTGAGCTGACTTATACATCTATCAACAACAGTTTTTAATTTTTGATACATTATTGGACGAAACTACTTCGGAAGGAACCCCAAAGGGGAACAGATGTCCAGCCTTTTCTATGAAGACAATAAAAAGATGAAGTCTCTGCGAGGAACTTGCAGTCAAAGGCAAACGTGTGCAAATCAACCTGTGAATACAAAGGCTGAGGAGGTACGAGATAGGATCTGAGTCAGGGTAGAGGAATCGGTGCAGATTTCAAGGACAAGGCGTTCAAGCTGATTTTTGAGAAGAGAAGGCCTGGATTTTTAGATGAGTTGAAGAGACCAAGTAGATGACTATCTACCCACAGTTATTCATTCATTTCTTGCTTTTCCCCTTTAGTGTCACTGGGGTGTTTTGTTTGTTTGTTTGTACCATTTTATCCCCAAATATTATGTAGCCTGATCTTACTAGTCACTAGGGACTGTTCCAAGGACCTTCTTCAGGCATCCACAAGGGCTGGGGAAATAAAAAGTATCCACTTCTAAGAAGAAGGGTGGGAAACTGTGAGGCTGGACTTGTGCATGTTATGAGGATGATTTATGATGAAAATCCCCACGGGATAATATTATTCAATGCAATGAACATAAACTTGAAAACAACAATTGTAAAAATCTCTGGCCTGCCAACTCTCAAAACTCCCAGTAAGGCGACACGGGTATTGTCAAATACTTGGAACTTTTTTGTGTGTGTGAACTTTATTCACAACCATAACCAGAGCAAAGAAAACATTCTAATCCAATACTTCCTATAGTGAGCTCCCAAGGATTTCAGCTCTCGGTTACTTCAGTGATGTTTCTGTCGTCAGGACTTGTGAAGTTTATCTGCCTCTGCTCTTGTTAGAGTGAGATTTGTGAGACAATGCAAAGTCGTATTTTTATGCTGCCAGGATGAGAGCAGCTCCATTTTCTGAAAACATACAGCCAACAACAACTTCCCGCTGCTGGCCACCGGGAAGCCAACTGCTAACTCTGATAATGGATGTGAAGAGACAGGGAGAAAGGAGGAATCCCAGAATAGGAGGTTTGATGGGCCTAAGGGTTGGGGCTCTGTTAGTTGCAAAAGTGATTTAAAACATCTTATATTTGCAAGAGAGAAGGCAAAACAAGAAAGTAGAATATGTAATTCCCCCTGCACCACGAAATATTGTGTATCACTACATATCATATGTGAGAAGTCCAAGTGCCAATTTAACCAACTAAGTGCCATGTGAGTTATTTTTAACTTATGCTAGTTTTGAGCCCAGGACCTCGTGAAGCATATATAACTCACACATCGCTTGCCCTATCTTGGCCTAATAAAACATTGTGGCCCCAAGGAGAAAAAAATAATTATATTCTGGTAGTCGATGTGTTGAAATTCCATTTTAAATTTCAAAATCACCTACCACTTTGGAATGAAAACTAAAATAAACCAGTACGCACTACCCTTCCCCAAGGAGTGAATCAGATTTCCAAACTACTAAACTCACATAACCACTGTGAAGGGATAATTCTAAGCAGATCAAACCAATCAGAAGATCAAATATTTTTCCCTATCAGTACTGTTGCACTGCATTTGCACTGCTGTAACAAATACCATAGACAGGATAGCTTATAAACAACAGGTATTTATTGCTCACAGCTCTGGAGGCTGAAGATCCCAGCATGGCAGATGCTGCGAGTGGTGGGGACTCAGCTCCTGGTTCATAGATGGCGCCTTCTCACTGTGTCCTCATATGGTAGAAGGGGTGAGGGAGCTCTCTGGGGTCCCTTTATGAGGACACAGAGGCTTACAAAGAATAGACATTTATTGCTCACAGCTCTGGAGGCTGAAGATCCCAGCATGGCAGGTGCTGTGAGTGGTGGGGACTCAGCTCCTGGTTCATAGATGGTGCCTTCTCACGGAGTCCTCACATGGTGGAAGGGGCAAGGGAGCTCTCTGGGGTCCCTTTTATAAGGACACTGAGACTTATAAACCACAGACGTTTATTGCTCACAGGTCTGGAGGCTGAAGATCCCGGCATGGCAGGTGCTGTGAGTGGTGGGGACTCACTCCTGGTTCACAGATGGCACCTTCTCACTGTGTCCACACATGGTGGAAGGGGTGAGGGAGCTCTCTGGGGTTCTCTTTATGAGTACAATAATCCCATCCATGAGCCTCCACCCTCAGGACCTCATCAGCCCCCAAACGCCCCACCTCCTCACACCACCACCTTGGGGGTGAGTATTTCCACATAGGAATTTTGAGGGGACACAGACATTCAGACCACAGCAAGGACCTTTTTATTACTGGATTTGTGGAACTGCCTCAATCCACCACATAGACAGGAGTTTAGAATTCTATGCTAGTTTATATTCTAGACTGCAGCTTGGTGTTTTATTTTCTTTAGGAACAGATTTATTGAACATGTTGTTGTGCACTGAGTTCTCATGATTGGTTTACACTTTCATTCCATGCTCTTTAACTGGCAGGAATCACGCAGAGAAGATATTTCAGCATCTTGGATACATCTTTGTTTTGAATCAGAATGAGTTGATCTGAACAAATGACACAGGAATATGGTGATGTGGTAAGTTCTTTAACACGTTTTAACTAGAAAATTGTTTTTCTTTGCCTGAACATTTTTTTTTTAACCTATGCCTGTTATCAATGACACAAAGGCAGAAGAAACAGTATAAATGTGTCCATACATTGAACCTGAACACTTGTGAACACTCTGGGTCTATTTTGAGCATCAAATGATGAGGGTCATTGACTAAGGTGGATTTCGCCCTTGAATCTGGTTAATTGGCTGTGGCCAAGAAGTGTGATGTGGCCAGAAACTCCTGTCATCTTATGAACCATTTTTTTCTCCTACAGCGTAACACTGTTGATTTTTTAGTTTCTGCTTAACAGAATCTGTCAAGAGCCCTACACTTGGAGTTAAATTTTTATGTGACCCTGGTACCTGCAGATATAGAATTTTCTGCCTTGGAGCTATTCTCACCCTTGTTTCTACAAAGTTGCTAGGGACAGAAGGCTGCTAGTACATTCTGTTCTTTTGTGGACTTCTGATAAGTACGGTTACTGAGAGTCCATTGTCTGGGAGTTTTTACTACACATTTCTTAAAGCCAGTTTTAAATGTCAGGTTAAAATAAAGTATTTCACCAGGTTTAAGTAGTTTGCAGATACAAGAGTTTGGGATTTAGATTTGTGCTGGTGGTCGTCCACTTTCAGAAGGCAGTACAAATTCCAAAAGGACACACCTACGCCTTGGCCTCCAACCCTCAGATGCCTATGGCTTCACCCCATGGGAATGTCAGATGTATAAGCAGACCAGCCAGGAAGAAGGGAGACAATACATTTTAGCGAGAGAAAGTAATTTAACTGAGTAAGTAACTTAAACATCAGTTGAGTATGAAAACTAAGATTTCTACGTCATGTAATTCAGTATCGTTTGATTTCTTTAATGTGTATGTGAGTCTTAAAATTAATATACATATGTGTATGAGTTTATATAGCATTACCGGATATCTACTGGAGTAGATTGAAAAACCCTATGTATTATTTAACGTGAAAGCCAAGAAATCAAAGCAGCAGCCACTGGCAGTAATGGGAATGGCACTTACATGGTCAGACATCCTCTTTTCCCTGAAGAGAGGCAGCTTGTCTTATTCAGTACAGACTGTCTCCAGTTAGACTGCCTGGAATTACGTCCACTGTGAACTGGCATCTGTGACCTTGAACAGATCATTTCACTTCCCCGTGCCTCAGTTTCTTCCTGTCTGAGTCCATTCAGGCCACCATAACAAAATAACATAAACTCTCTGGCTTATAAACAACAGACATTTGTTGCTCATAGTTCCAGAAGCTGGAGGCCTGAGATCCTGGCATGGCAGAGGCTGAGTCTCGTGTGGACTCACTTTCTTTTTTTTTTTTTTTTTTTAATTTTTTTTATTAAATCATAACTGTATACAATGATATGATCATGGGGCATCATACACTCACTTCATAAACCATTTGACACATTTTTATCACAGTGGTTAACATAGCCTTTCCGGCGTTATCTCAGTTACTGTGCCAAAACATTTACATTCTACATTTACCAAGTTTCGCAAATACCCCTATAATATGCACCACAGGTGTGATCCCACCGATTCCCCTCCCTCTACCCACCCCCCCCCTTTCCCACTTCCCCCTATTGTTAAGTTGTAGCTGGGTTATAGCTTTCATGTGAGAGTCCCAAATTAGTTTCATAGTAGGGCTATGTACATTGGGTATTTTTTCTTCCATTCTTGGGATACTTTACTAAGAAGAATATGGACTCACTTTCTGTTTCATAGATGGCGCCTTCTCACTGTGTCCCCACATGGTGGAGGAGGCAAGGGACCTCTCTGGGGTGTCTTTTATAAGGACACTGGTCCCATTTATGAGGCTCCACCCTTGGGCCCTCATCACCTTTCAAGGGCCCCACTTCCACACACCATCACCACGGGGATGAGGGTTTCAATATAGGAATCTGAAATGGGAAAAAAATGTTGTTTTCCCATACAGGGTGAGATATGTGCTCACTTTCTGGTAGCCGACATAATTTTTCAGGGTATCACATTGGGAGACTTTCAGAAAGACCCTATGGCTTTCTTCTGCTATCATAGCCTCCTGCATGAGATGGGAGGCAGAAGACAGAGAGCCCAAGAGGAAGGGCTGAGCCTGCGACTGCTCCTGGTCCTCAGGAGCTCTGAGTACCTCCATCCAACATTCATGGGCACGGGCCCTTTTTTGTAGGCCCCTTTGGCAGGTAGCTGCCTGAATGCAGAAACAACGTCTAGATATCTTTCAACTCAACTCAGCTTTGATCTCACAAAAATACATGTCAAGTTTGACCAAGTTCATTTTTTTTTTAATATCTGAAGTTGCCAAAGGCAATAACTAGTTTCCTGATCTTGCCTTCAAGTACCACATTTACTGTTAGAATGGCTAGATTTGATTAATAGATGTGCTAAGGGTCCATCCTCCTGCTTAGCAAACAAAGCAACTGTGGTTACTTCTGAACAACTAAAGCAAGGGTCAGCAACTGTTTTCTGCACAGAGCCAGATAGCAATTAATTTTGGCTTCATGGGGCGTACGGCCTCTGTTGCAAGTATTCAACGCTGCAGTGACATCAGAAGGGGGCTAGACACGGGGAGTGAACGGGCGGTTGAGGACCCGCACAGTTTTGCTTCTGCACACGAAATTTTAATCTCAGATAATTTTTGTGTGCCAAGAAATATTCTTCTTTTGATATTTTCCCCATTTTTTAATTTTAGAATATTAGGGGGTACACATTTTGTTTACATACTTTGTTTCTGTATAGACTGAGTCAAAATGATGTGTGCCCTTCACCCAGAAAGTGCGCACTGTACCCAACAGGTGTGAGTTCACCCTCTCCCCAGCTTGATTTTCACTGAGATTTATTGCCATATGTGCACTTATGTGTTGACCGATTAGTTCCAATTTGGTATTGAGCTCGTGTCTTCCTTTCTCCAATCTTGTGATGTTTGACTTAGAAGAATAGTGTCCAGTTTCATCCAGGTTGTCAGGAGAGATAATAGATGGCCATTTTTTATTTTAAAAATTTAAAACTATAACAAGCATTCTTAGCTTATGGGTAAGAATGCTGAAAACAGACGGTAGGCTGGAATTAGCCTGTGGACTGTAGCTATCCAAATACCGTATCTTGGCAGGCGATTTCCAGGATCTCAGAGGTTTTTCTCTCACCATCCTACCCAAGACAAGGCCTTTCCATACATGCACTATGTCATGTCATCAAACTCTATCCTTAAAGGGCTAACTGAGGACCCACTTGTTCTGTGAAGCCTGTCCAATCTCTCTAGTTCCTCTCATCACATTTATAAACATCTGTCCATCCTTTGGCACAATGCGAGATATTCCCTTTCCAAGGACAACGGCAAGAGCTTTGAAGACAGGCCAGGCAGGACTTGATCGGCAGCTTGCACGGACCTCTCCACTCCTTGTTTCTTTGTGTGGAAAACCGTTATCATAATACTTAGTGATAAGATTCCTGTTGCGAGGATTAAAAGAAACAACAACAAAAAGCAGCACACTAAAAACACCCGGGATGATTTTGTCACGGAATGGAGAAGGCCTGACACGGAGCTGGGACAGAATGACAATGATGGTGACGATGACTTGTAACCATACAAGGTGGCCTAGGTTGGTTACTCAACAGGGTGTATTTGGACAATCCTCACAACTCCATAGCAAAGCTGAGCATGTCCCCATGGAATATAAATGCCCGTTTTGAATGAAAAATGCTTTAAGTCACAAAACATGTGTCCCCCTCAAACTGGTATTTCAGGTCTATGTGGGAAAATTATGGTAAGTTATTAAAATCTATGTTTTTCTTAGTTGTTCATAAACAGGACAATTTTCTCCCTCAGGGGACATTGGACAGGTGTCTTAGGTTGTTACAACTGGAGTGGGCTACCCCTGGCATGTGGTGGGGAGCAGCCGGAGATGCTCTTAACATCCCTGGGTGCACAAGATAGCCCCCATGCTCCTGCATTAAACAATTTGCTGGCCCCAAACAGCAATGTACCAAGGTTGAGAAAGTCTGTGCTAGAGAAAAATGAGAGATGAAGTGAGTTGTGTGTGTATGTGTGTGGGGCGGTGGGGGGGAATGCATTCTCCTTTCTCTTTACGTTGATTCTGTGTGTGTGTGTGTGTGTGTGTGTGTGTGTGTGTGTGTGTGTGTGTGTGTGTGCAGTTTTTGGCCAGGGCTAGGTTTAAACCCGCCACCTCCATTCGGGGCCAGTGCTCTACTCCTTTGAGCCATAGGCACTGTCCTCTTTAAGTTGATTTTTCAGACAATTAAATCACTTTCTTAAATACCTATGACCTAAAAGGCCCTCTGTTTTTGCTTTTTAGAGAAGGAGCTAAACATTAATTATATAAGGGTATACCCAATGCCCAATTATTTTTAAAAATTGCTCCTGAGGACTAATACAGGAAGTGACCCCAAGACAAAAAAGATGAGCTCTCAGCAACTGGATGGCATAATTATACTTAGGGTGCAGAAGTGTGTTTCTCCCAAGACAGTGAAGACAGGGCTGCAGAGAGGTCAGATGAGGACTCCCCTGAACCCACGACTGTGCATAACTGCACACAGGAAACCCCAACAAGCTTTCTCTGAGCATTATGGTAAAAACATTCAAGGAAACGCTCTCTAAGTGGGGCGGCCAAGTAAACAGCAATGGAACATCAAGTCCAAGATGGAAAGGAGACATCCTATGGGCAGGCCATGCGCAGCTGAGCAGTCAACACCAACACCATGCAACTCACCACCTTGTTTGAGCTATTGTTTAAAACTGAATCTCGACTTGAAGGAGAAGCCCAGGCTTCCCACCTCTTTGTATGCGTCAAGGGGCACAATGTGACTGTCTCTGTTTAAATGCACTCTGTGATAAAGATGCTCCACTCTCCCAAAAAGTAGCAATGATGATAATTCCTGACAGTCACACTATATTTAAAAGTCACTGAATGTGATGCAGCCTTTCTTCCAAATAACTTTATCTCAGTAGAAGAGGCGACTGTATCACACCAGGACCCTGCAATGTACAGATCCTTGATTTCATGATTTAAAAATTCCAGGGGAATGCAGCTGGAGTCGTAGAAAGCTACAGCTGGACAGACCATGATAAATACTCTTGTTCTAATGCTTGGGTTTCATAACCGGGACATTGAATTCTCAAAAATTAAATGACATGCATAAAATCACCTAGCTCTGGGCCGTGCCTGTGGCTCAGAGAGCAGGGTGCTAGCCTCATATACCGAGGGTGGTGGGTTCAAACCTGGCCTTGACCAAACTGCAGCAAAAAAATAGCCAGGTGTTGTGGCAGGCGCTTGTAGTCCCAGTTCCTTGGGAGGCTGAGGCAGGAGAATCGCTTAAGCCTAGGATTTGTAGGTTGCTGTGAGCTGTGACAACACAGCACTCTACCCAGGATGGCATAGTGAGTCTCTGTCTCTAAAAAAATAAAATAAAATAAAATCACCTAGCTCTTGTGGGAAGACAATGCTGGAAGCCAGTCTGGTGGCCCCACTTCAGTTCTCCTGGCCTACACCACGGCTTCTCAACCTCGGCACTTTTATTAATCACATTTGGGCTGGATGATTCTTTGTGGTGGGGGATGTCCCGTGCATTCTGCGAGGGTTGGCAGGGTTCCCAGCCTCCAACTGTTAGATATACTACCGGTAACAGCCACCCCTCTCCCCCACCAAAATGCCTCCAAATATTAGAAAATGTCCATGCCCAGGGCAAAATCTCCCGAGTTGAGAATCACTGCACTCGATCTATCTCATCTGGACATTAATATTCAAAATACAGGGTGTCTGTCCCAAAAGTTGACCCTAAAGTCACCATACATAGGGAACATAAGAAATTATAGCGAAATGTCCCTTCATTTACATAATAGTCACTACAAATTTTATCAAAGGGGTGGCCAACCAGTAGAGAACATATTGTAAATGTTTTGTAAAAGTACAAAATATTCATTGCAAAATTTTACAAAATGTTCTTTACTTGTTGGCCACCTTTTCGAAAAATTTTGTCATGTTTTATAAATGAAGGGACATTTAGCTATAATCTCCTATTTCCTCTATATACGGTGACTTTAGGGGTGACTCAGGAGACACGCTGGTGTGCCTCTAAACTCAGTGATACCACTTTTGGCAAGATTAAATTTCTAAAAGCCAAAGATTGGTGCCAGCAAAGGAGCATCATCTTTTTTTTTTTTTTTTTTAAGAGACAGAGTCTCACTTTGTCACCCTTGATAGAGTGGCGTCACAGCTCACAGCGAACTCCAGCTCTTGGGCTTAAGTGATTCTTTTGCCTCAGCCTCCCAAGTAGCTAGGACTACAGGCGCCCACCGCAACACCTGGCTATTTTGTTGTTGTTGTTGCAGTTTGGCGGGAGCTAGGTTTGAACCCTCCACCCTCGGTATATGGGGCCGGCGCCCTACCCAGTGAGCCACAGGCACCACCCAGGAGCATCATCTTTTTATAGCCCACGAATGTCACTCCAGCTTCTGTGGCAAACCTGTTCCTCGGGTGTCTTCTTCAGTAATTACCTAGGTACATGTAGGGCTTTCAAATCGCCCTTCACTTTCCAGAGAATAAATGGCTTCATTTGCTTAACTTTTTCCTCTTTGAATCCATCAGAGTCTCACTGGCATACAGAGTAGAGATGAATCTACTCACCAAGGGGCTATTTATAAAAATGTGTGTATACAGCAACTGTCCTCAAGAGGAAGTGGATCTCCCACGCACCCACCCCCAGAGGACATTTGGCAAATCTCAAGAGGCATTCTGATTGTCCCAACTGTGGCGGGGGTGATAGCAACATCTAGCAGGTGGAGGCCCAGGATGTCCTCAACATCCTGCAATGCGCAGAGTCCTAGATACCCTGCAATGCGTAGAGAGTCCTAGACACCCTGCAATGCGCAGAGAGTCCTACACACCCATAGCAGGACCGTCCACCGCTGAATGTCAACAGGCCAAGGCTGAGAGATGTGGGCATTGCAGCCACAGAGAAAAGACAGTAACCCAAAGGCCAAACTCTCTCTCCCACTAGGCTGAAAATATGAGGAGAGGGAGCCCTGACTGGGGCTTGAAAGGGGAGCCCTCTGCAGCTTCAGCTGTCCTGAGAGGAGCTGTGGCCTTCAGTCAGGGATCCACCCAAGTGCAAGGTGCCCGGGCAAGGTGGCCGCCACCAAGGAGGGATTGCCAGGCAGTTGAAACGTCTCTTCTCTTCTGCTCACTGTCCCACCCACTGGACACACTGTCCAGGAAGGCAGAAGTACAGGAGGTCTGCTGAGCGTGTGGACCTGGGGAGAGAGCGCAGGACGAGGACAGGAGACCATGCCCGTCCTCAGGCTCTCTCTCATTTGCAGCATATGGTGCACACTCTGGTAGCCTCCGCCGGTTTCACTTCTGCTCCCTGGGTGCCAGGCCTCCCTGGCACTGTGCTGGGACCCTGGTAGGCCCGCCCCACGCTGCTTAAGCAAAGCCAACCGTAGCTTTGGTGGTGTGCTGTCTCACAGGTGCCTACACTCTTCCCCAAGTTGCCCTTGGATTTCCACAATGGAGTCAACCTTGACAGTCTGACAAGAGATAACCTGGACACTGAATCCTTCTGTCTCTCTTGGGAAAATTCTGGGTTCTAAGTGGAGTTTGGTCCGACTTCCCCTGGCTTCCAAGGCTTCAATGCATCCTGGTCGAGTGATCAAAAGCTGCCTACCTCTAAGGTGTTCTCAATGATAAAATCAGGATTATAGGACCAACCACCTGGGAACATGGTGAGGGTTATACAATGACGATGACGTGCGTGCAGTGGTCGGGCCAGAGACGGTCACAAACAGAACAGCAGATGGAGTCATTATTGCCATGGTCATCATGAGGATGCCACGCTCTACTGTGCACTGTTTAAAATACAAAGGCATCATAATGATATTTATCATTTTGAATGGACTCGCATCCTTTACCACTGTACCTTCACCAAAGGTACCAAGGAATAATTTGAAATTGCTTTAATCCGTGATTTGGCTATTTTCCCTCGGAATATGCTGAATTGTTTTCCTCTCTGCGGTCCTCAGGAAGCAATCTACATATTCTCACATTTGATGCATTCTCTCCCTGGAGCGTTTTAATCAAAACCTTTTCATTATCATTCGCATAGCCCCAAAGCCCAGGATGTTGTTCAAAGAGCTCCGTGGGAGATACCTTACCATCCAATGGCTCTGGTGGGTGGCCAGGGTGTCCACAGAGTGAATTTGGTTTAGAAGCACCTGCTGCTTGCCACTTCAATGGAGTACCCCGATGTACTTCCAAAGAAGTATCCGGATGTCGCTTCCTCTTTGGCAGCTCTCTCAGCTTCATACCACAAGACACGGGATAATTGGTGACAGCAGGTGCAACTTTCCAATAACTTAGAGAAAAATGTACAACACAGCTGCTAGGGATGGTGCAGACACCAAGAAATGATACACCAAGAAAAAGAGATAAACGGAATTAGTATTAATTGCCCATCCTACCCCTTGGGTGCATTGACAATGGCTTTGGGATTAGAGAAATGGTGAGGTTCCAAGTATGTGTTCTGTGGGGAGACCCTGAGTGCGTGAATGCGGTGGTTTCCTGTGGTGCTCACTCCTGGCAGAGTTCAGACCATGACGGATGCCCCTGGGGAACAGGCCTGCTGGGCATGGAGGAGATGCTAGACTGAGGCGGAAATGAGGGCTGAGGAAATTGGAGATATCTGGGGACAGCTCCCTAAAGCACCTGGTGCCATCATCAAGTTCAGAGGGTAGGGATGCCCGTGTGTGATTTCACTTGGGGATAGTAAACAGTGGGAATCTGATCGCAGAGTGGGATGACCACGTGCTGAGCAATGCGATGACCTCACACTGCAGACAGGACTTCTCCAGAACCTTCCATCACCCTGAACCCTGATGTGGGAGCCCAGGCTGGGAGTGGTCCAGCTCCCTCCCACTTCTGGCTTCCCCTCACTTGCCAGGTGTGTGTCTCTGCATTTTCTTGAATGTCCTGACAACTCTTAGTTTCTCTGTCCCCTGGACAAGACCCACTGCTGTGAGTTGTCCCTGGGCTTACTAGCACACCTGTCCCTCAGTCACTGCTGCGTCACTGAGTCGCTCTGCATTCCCCTCCCCTGTGTCTGCTGCTGTGAGTTGTCCCTGGGCTTACTAGCACACCTGTCCCTCAGTCACTGCTGCATCACTAAGTCGCTCTGCATTCCCCTCCCCTGTGTCTGCTGCTGTGAGTTGTCCCTGGGCTTACTAGCACACCTGTCCCTCAGTCACTGCTGCGTCACTGAGTCGCTCTGCAATCCCCTCCCCTGTGTCTGCTGCTGTGAGTTGTCCCTGGGCTTACTAGCACACCTGTCCCTCAGTCACTGCTGGGTCACTGAGCCGCTCTGCATTCCCCTCCCCTGTGTCTGCCTGTCATCCCCTGTTCCTTACCCTGTTTTATCCTCTCCACAGCACTGAGCTTGACCAGACCCTGCATACGTATTGTGTGTCAGGTTCCCTGGACACTCTGTACGGGGCAGCCTGCTACAATCCCAGCAGAGAGGGTCTTACCAGCCACTGTGCACCTGAATCAATGGCCATCTCATGCAGGGCGCTGCTGGTCGGGCCCTAACAAGCCCAGAGGAGCCTACGTGCTGACATCTGGAGATGGCTTATTCACTTCCCAGGCTACTGTCATGGATAAGTTGGGGAACGGGACTTCAGGGTACCGGTCAAGGACCGAGGGAACTCTGTGCACGTAGTGAAGTGTTGACTAGGTATAAATTTAATCTAGTGGAAAAATGCTTTGAATATAGAACCACTTTAAGATAGGAAGCTGTTGTACAGTTTTGTACAGGAGGAATCTGTTTGATATACGCTATGGTGAGTAATAACATTGCTAGTGCTTCCTGTGAGTATATAAAAGTCACAAAGGGAAAGAGGAGGGTGGCTCTGGGAGGAGATACCATCTCTGTTCTCTGGCTTTTCCGCATTTCTCGACCTGCTGTGTCTTATGTCACCTCCAAGCCCCATCTGAGCAGGAACCTGGACTAATTTGTTCACTGCCATCTCCCCAGTGCCTGACTTGGGCGCTACCACCGTCCGACACTGGACAATGTATTGGGTGAATGACAGCATGGATATGCAGCTGAAGACTTCAGGGCCTGTTATGTCCAGCCCTGGGGCAGTTACTAAATTGGGCCACCAGAAGAGCATAAGCACAGACATGGATGCCTGCCTACAGGGGTTTCTTCTGCGACTCTAGGGAAGGTGAGAAAGAGCCTGACGCATTGCATTTGAAGGAACAGTCCATAAGACCTCCCTCTTTTCTGATGCCAATTCCAAGTTCAGAGGTTGCCAAGACCACCCTTAGGCTGGATGATTCATTAAAAGGATGTGCCTAAGTAATGTACAACTTTTACACTCTTGGTTATGGTTTATTACAGGGAAGGAGGAAGGTTAGAGACAGTCCAGGGGATGAAGAAGATAGGACAGAATCCACTTGCAGAACTTCCAGTAGTCTTGTCCCTGTGGGGTACACCAAGGAAGCCCCTCTGAGCCTCGGCGTTCACTGTCCTTTTTGGGAGCTCCATCATATAAAATTGATTGGCCACTCACAAGGCTGACCTCTGTCTCCAGCATCCCAGCTGAAGCTGCCTGATGCCACAACTCCTACTGGAAGTCACTTGTCAGGGTGGCCCAAGAGCCCCACCCTAAATCCCTTTCTGATTCCACCTTCCACTCCCAATTCTTGCTGGCCCAAACCATGCAAGTAAACAAAGATAACTTTTGTTTGGCAGAACATTTCCAAGTGCTTCTAGATGACCTCCCAGGAGCCCAGGTCAAAGGCTGGACCTCTTTTTAGACAAAGCTATATTTTTTAATACCTATCAATACCAAGTTTGAACAACTAAGTTTTCAAACTCATCCTAGAAAAAGTGCTACATATCTTATTGCTGAATATCACTATGGTCACCCTTGAAGTGGTGAAGGTAGCCATCAGCAATGAGGTATGTAGCACTTTTTCTAGAATGAGCTCAAAAACATAATTGTCTGACCTCTGATAAAATGGTTCCTTAACAAAAACAAATCTTCAGAGAAGGTGTAGAGGAGTGACTAGTTATCAGAAACATAAGACTAAGGACAATTCTTAAAATTGAGCTCTAAATTTCAGTGTTCAGTTTCCTTATAGTCCAAGCAAGAGAGACATAAGAAATTCAGTAGCATTGGCCCTGAATCAAGGCCAGCAGTTTGCTGAAGCTGTTGGTTTCAAGCAGGAGCCTAAAGAATTATCTTTCTATGGTCTGTTGGCCATTTCAGAACTTTGGAAATGTAATGGTCAATTCATTAGAAAGAACCAGTCTGAGTCATTGGTGATAGATCTAGGCTTGTGTGATTTGTAGTCTTAATACTGTCGGGTTCCAAAATACCCATAAACTATTACGATATTTATCTCACAAGGATATTTAAGTTATTTGTTAGAATTATAATGCTGTTAAATCTTAATTACAACTCCCCAAAATGACTGTGGGTTTTTACCCAAAATAAAAAGATAATTCTACAGTAAAAAAAAAAAAAAGAAAGAAATTCAGTAGCATTTGATAGCTAATAAAAAAAAAAATCCCATAAATCATTTTTTCACAAGACCCTAACACTAAGCTATAATAATAACTTGGTCTTGTGCCTTTGTTTTTTATGAAAGACATTGAACAAAGTCTTTCCTTGGGCTTTTACAAATAACTCAGAAATATATTCTGTAAGACTTAACTATCATCTATCCTCAGTAAAACCTGAGGTAAGACTGTGTGTGCCTGGGAAACCATCTGCTAAAAGCATTAGGGCAATGTAGCCCAGGTTGCCGCCTTATGCTAGGAAATTCAATACCAGCATTCTTGAAAGCATGATTGATAATTCACCAGCATCAAGTCAACCAGCATCATGGGTTGCTGGTTATAAATGCAGATTCCTAAGCTATAGCCAGATCCATTGAACCAGAATCCCTTGGCTCATAGCCCAGGAATCAGCATTATCACAAACACACAAGGAGCTCCTTGGAGACCCTGAAATTGGAGCACTCCTATTCTCCACCTATTGTTTATAGCCCTGCTAAACTGCAGAACCAGCTGGTACACAGCAGAAACAGTCCTGTGATAAAGCTCTATCCTCGGTCAACCTAATTCAAATTTCTGGTGCTTGAGATATGGCATCCTACCTTTGAAAAGCTTCCCAAGTTTAATACTCATAATGGTTGAAGGATAATGCTCTAGAGAGGTGACTCTCAACTTGAGCATAAATCAGAATAATGTGGAAAGTCCATCAAACACAGACTGAGCCCCCTCCCCCCACCAAGAATGTTGATTTAGGAGGTCCCAAGGATTTGCACTGCAAATAATCTCCCACGTGAGATGATGCAGCTGTTCAAGGACCACACTTTGAGAAAAACTGCATTAGATGTTTGGAAGGGCAAAATTTTCCTTGGACATGGCTTTAGTCCCTCCAAATTTTGGAGAGGTTTTTGGAGGGGTTTTTCTCCCTCCAAAATTCATATGTTGAAATATAACCTGCAAAATGACTGTCTTAGGAGGTGGGTCCTTTGGAAGGTGATGAAGTCCTGAGGGTGAAACCCCCATGGACAGAATTAGTGCCCCAGAGACCTCTCTCACCCCTTCCACTATGTGAGGACACAGTGAGAAGGTACCACATATGAACCAGGAGGTAAGGCCTCACCAGACACAGCATCTGCCATGCCAGGATCTTGGGCTTCCAGCCTCCAGGACTGTGAGCAATAAATGTGCGTTTTCCATAATAAGCCTTGGTGTCCTTATAAAAAGGACCTTAAAGAGCTCCTTCACCCCTTCCACCATGCGAGGACACAGTGAGAAGGTGCCACATATGAACCCGGAGGCGAGTCCCGACCAGACACAGCATCTGCCATGCCAGGATATTGAACTTCCAGCCTCTGGGCTGTGAGCCATAAATGCCTGTTGTTTATAAGACACCTGGTTTATAGTATTTTGTTATGGCATTGAGATGGACTAAGATATACCCATCGTTCCCCAAAACCATCACCTCATCAGATTCATCGAGGGAGATATTACTGGATATCACTCATGACCTACTAAATCAAGCCTCGAGGGCTAGAAACTAGAACTCAATAGCTGTATGGATATCTTCAAGAGATTCCTGTGTGCCCACCACATCCAAGTGCACAGAACAGAGCTTGGGAACCTCTCTCCAGCAGCTCAGTATGAGACTGACTCGGGTCAGGGTCACTGTAAAGCGCACAGATTTCTGGAGCTGCACCTTTTCACTGAACGAGACCCACGTGCTTTACACGGCAGGCCCACAGGTATCTAAGCATCCTAATAGGAAAGTAAGTGCTTAATGATGGCATTTTAGGAAGCTTATATTTACATATTTTTGTCTGCTTTACTGGAGGATGTTTAAAAATTATTTCATTAAAAGAACAGAGTTTAGAAATACCCCTAAAGCTAAAGATTTCATATTGTCTGCTTAGATTAATGGTGGTATGCACAGCACTCATAAGTCTTTTCAGTTCTTCCAACAGCCATCCGTCGAGATTAGTAGGTCCTTGGGACTTTAAGCAAGGTGGTCCAAAGGCATTTCACCCACCCTTGTCTTCATTAATCTAAATGAGGCAAACTTTGGCCCACAGGTTGAAGCTGGCTGCCTTGTTTTTGCAAGTTTTATTGGCATACAGCCATGCCCATGTGTTGCGTGACCGGAGACGCGAACGAACAGCAGCTTTGCCGTGGGTGTACACCCATGTTTTCACATCAGGGCTGTGGCTGCTTGCAGGCTACACCCGCAAAGTTGAGTACGTGATACAGAGACCCTGACTAGCCCACAGAGCCTGAGAACACTCTGCATGGGCGTCTATGGGAAATGTTAGCCAAGCCACCGTCTCAAGGCCTGGTTATCAACACTCTTAACATTACGAGTCAGCACAGAAATGAAGAAGTGAAAAATGTCTTCTAGGAGCCCTGCGTTTGAAGGCACCCTCCTCCACTCACGGTAGGCGCTCTCAAGCTCATCTGTGGACTTTGTCTGCAGGAGAATGTGTCTGGTGCTAGGCAGCATCCACTGATTGTAATGTGAGACTCTGCAGAGATGTCCAGCTGCCCACCAAAAGCCTTTCTCTCTCCTTCTCAGTCATAATACAGTGGACGCTATCTTCCATGATACTTCTTGAAGCAATCTCTAGGGAGAAATCCAGGCTTCCATTTAATTCTATGCTGATTTTTTTCTTTTTTCATTTTTCATTATAAAGTGGATCTTCCCGTTTAGTCTGTCCTCAGTGTCAAAAGATGGTCTTCCCTCTTGCCTGAATTTCTGTTAGTGACTTTGCTCCCAAACTGAGTGATGAGATTTCTCTTGTAAGGAAGATGTGTCTGCACTTTTCTGCACTCTCCTTCATATCTGATGAGTAAAGGATGTAGCTATTTACAACCGTACCTTTCATCAGCTAGAAGAATAAATTTTTCCCCCACTGGTAAGACCTCCTTGTAAATGCGTAACATCCCCAGTACTGAGCGGCTCTGTCCATTCTTCCCATGAGCTGTGTGTATTCTAAAGGAACTGTCGGTTTTTCAAAGTGAACAGGCTAATTCTTCGGTTCAACTGTGTTTGAGGGCCAAAGAAGGTACTCAGCTTGTCACTCACCTCTTGTCTTGGAACGAGAGAGCCATGTCAACAGACGCAACAAAAGGAATGTGTCTGATGCCTTCCGACGCTGGAGCAGAACAGGGAAATCAGTATGTGGGATGAGCTCCCACATAGAATTAGAAAGGGTAATGCAATGGGAAGGATGGTCCCAGGATTATCACACCCCCGGGAGACACGGTGTCGGTTTTCACCCACGTGGAATGGGCTCGTTTTTAATCAGCAAATCAGACTTGGGCGTAAATAAATCAGATGCTCTTCCAACAATCTTCACGCAACAGTGGCTTTTGAAAAGGTTGAGGTAATGGGCCAAGTGGATAAAATCGCTGCACTGTTTCAGATTTGGGTGGCTGGTTCCTTTTATCTGAATTAATGGCCCTTCTTTATTTCAAATACTGGTATATTTTTTGCTGACTCTTCCCTCTATTATGCCTTTTTTATTGTTTTATGTTTCTCCTTCGCTGATTTCTGTTGCCCTGCTTGCTTTTTAAATTTCCTCTGTTGATTCAGAAGCGACAAGTTTAACAAGGCTGTTAGTTTTTTGATGTGAGTGTCTTTCTTGCTTATGAGGAAAACACCCCCTTGTATGATTTTATCATACTTGTTCACCATCCTCCCCAAAGTCTCCTGATATTGTTACTAAGAATTTAATTTGAGCTTTTTGTGTATGTGTGTGTCTTTTTCTTAACTGATACTTCATTAAATTTGCCAATAGGTTTGTTTTTCTCTCTTTCTGGATATTTAATGTACCCCATTCTTTCTCTTTGGTCTACATTTCTCCTAAAGAATTGTCATCTTTAGCAAGTTAGCAAGGCCAAGGCCAACTTGACTTCCTGACACTTCCTTGTCAACCAGGATATTTATCCTGCTTGCAAGGCAGCCTTGCCCTGTTAATTTTCTCCTTATATTTTCATTTTATTGTTCCCATGTGTTCTGAGCTAAGGAACATACAAAAGGACGAGTAAACTATTTTGACTGGAACCTTCTTACTGAAATATCACATGTTTTTATTTTAGAGAAAGTAGGGTATAAAATAAGCCAAAAGAAAAAGAAAAATAGATAACATGCTTGGAATCCTCTCACCCAGAAATAATTCTCCATATAGCTTGAAATGGATCACCCCAACTCATTTCCTCTGCTTACATTTGCAAATAACACTTTACAAAATATGTTTCAAATACTGCCTTTTCCTCTTAATATCATAAACATTTTTCCATGTCAATAAATCATTTCTATATCGTAATTTATTACATGAATGTATCAAAGTTAATTCCATCAATCCACTGTGGTTGGGCGTGTACATTGTTCCTCATCCTTCATTTTTATAAGTGATACTTCAGCAGATATTCTGGGGCCTCTATTTTTTAGACAAACCATGAATAATTTATTAGAGTAGATTTTTTAGAAATGAAATTACTGAGTCTAAGTGATCAAGATATTTATATCTTGCTTAGATTATTAGCGACTCTTTTCCTTTTACCTTTGGAATAACTAAATGCTATTATGTACATGATTTGAATTGGATAAACTAGCATTTGTCTGTATTATACAATATACATTTCGTAGGCATTTTATTTTCAGTCTCTAAAATATATTATTTCATTACCATGTTATGAAAAGACTCTATGGAAAACCCTCAAAATTTTAATAAAGGAAACATTATTGAAAATGTTTTCAGTTTTCAAGATTCTTCTGGGGGGCAGGAGTGTCACAATCTAAATTTCAGTATAATCTAGGCTTAGTAACAATAATCTTTTTATAAGTGTATCAATATATTAGTGAGACATTATATTAAAAATCTCTTGCATAAAAGATTGATTGTTATAAATTTTAAAAGAGGATACTTTCTATCCTACCCGCTCCAATTTTCCAAACTTTCTTGAAAATATTTTGTGTGAAGAATTAGGGCCGGGTGCAGTGGCTCATGGCTGTAGTTCTGGGAGGCTGAAGCAGGAAGATTGCTTGAGCTCAGGAGTTCGAAACCAGCCTGAGCAACAGACAGACCCCCTTTCTACTAAAAATAGAAAAGCTAGCGGGGTGTGGTGGTGGGCACCTGTAGTCCCAGCTACTCTGGAGGCTGAGGCAGGAGGATCACTTGAACCCAGCCATTTGAGGTTGCTGTGAGCTATGACATCACAGCACTCTACTCAGGGCAACAGAGTGACACTCGGTCTCAGAAAAGAAAAAAAAAAAAAGAATTAAATACATTTATTCCCTTATACTATCAGAAACTTATTTCAAGCTTTACGTTTTTTGCAGTATGCTAAAATTCCTAGTGTGCAGCACTTTATATAGAAAAAAATACTTCACAAAGCAATCGCCACCTCATTGTCAGTCCTCTCACTTGAGAGCCTAAAATGTTCCCAGTGATATTAGTTGTGTTATCCCCTGCTGATTTCAACTTGTACATAAACATTACACAAGTGAAGAGTTTTAAAACATTTTTCAAGACTCCCTGCGCCGGGGCCTGAGGCATAGATGTGGGGAAAACACAGGACCTAGAACTCTAAAGGGCCAACAAGCTGGAGTAGATTAAAAACAAAAAAATGACAGACAATAAGATGTTCTCTTGTATTTGCTTTGGCCGTTCTTATCTTTCACCTGTGTGCAGCCCCACACACCCACGCAGGGAGAGATTTCACCTCCGTTTTGGAACCACGTCTGCAAAGAATTGTGTTTTGACAGCGAGTCTCCATGGTGTCCCTTTAACCTTACAGGGTGTTGCACACGCGTTATTTTTAGGCAGTAAGAAGCTGGTTTGGGTGCATCCTTGAATTTATTCAGATTGTGCGCAGTGGCCCTGAAGGAACCAGGGTTGCCGTCTATAAATAGGTACCCTGGAGGTGGAGCATGCGCAGAAAATCTTCTCGGCAAAATTCCTTATTTGTGTGTCTTCTACAATATTCCCTTGCTTTGTGTCCCAGGCCAGGTCTGACTTCTGTTATGATTGACACCAGCACATCCCACAACCGTGTTATAATGATGCTGAAGGCATCCCCACTGCTAAGGTATCTGAACGAGTAGAGCTGTTGTCCCCACCCCAGGCGTGGACTGGACTGGTCCCCACCCCCAGGCTGCGGACTGGACTGGTCCCCACCTCAGGCGTGGACTGGACTGGTCCCCACCCCCAGGCTGCAGACTGGACTGGTCCCCACCCCCAGGCTTTGACTGGACTGGTCCCCAACCCCAGGCTTCGGACTGGACTGGTCCTCACCCCCAGGCTTTGACTGGACTGGTCCCCACCCCCAGGCTTTGACTGGACTGGTCCCCACCCCCAGGCTGTGGACTGGACTGGTTCCCACCCCCAGGTTTCGGACTGGACTGGTCCTCACCCCCAGGCTGTGGACTGGACTGGTCCCCACCCAGGCTTCGACTGGACCGGTCCCCAGCCCCAGGTTTCAGACTGGACTGGTCCCCAGCCCCAGGCTTCAACTGGTCTGGTCCCCAACCCCAGGCTTCAGACTGGACTGGTCCCCAGCCCCAGGTTTCAGACTGGACTGGTCCCCAGCCCCAGGTTTCGACTGGACTGGTCCCCAACCCCAGGCTTCAGACTGGACTGGTCCCCAGCCCCAGGTTTCAGACTGGACTGGTCCCCACCCCCAAGCTGTGGAGTGGACTGGTCCCCACCCCGAGGCTGCAGACTGGACTGGTCCCCACCCCCAGGCTTTGGACTGGATTGGTCCCCACCCCCAGGCTGCGTACTGGACTGGTCCCTACCCCCAGGCTATAGCCTGGACTGCTCAGGGGCCTGTTAGAAACCCGGCCACACAGCAGGAGGTGAGCCCTGGGTGAGGGATCAAAGCTTCTCTGTCCCTGTCTCCCATCACCCCCAGATGGGGCCATCTAGTTGCAGGAAGACAAGCTCAGGGTTTTCACTTTTTCTGCGTTATGGTGAATTGTATAATTATTTCATTGTATATCACAATGTAGTAATAATAGCAATAAAATGCATGATAAGTATGATAAGTGTAATACACTTGTACCCCCCCCCAAAAAAAAAACCATGTCCTTGACCCCAGTTCATGGAAAAATTGTCTTTCATGAAACTGGTCCCTGGTGCCAAAAAGATTGGGGACGGCTGCCTTCACGCACAATTAAATTACACTTCTACACAGATACGGAGTGAAGTGCCCTTTCTTCACAAGCTATCAAGAATCTTTTTTTCTCATTCTAATCTGAAAGTAACCATATATTCAAAAATTGCAAGCATACTACAAAGTCGCATGGAGCCTGGTTTCATAGAGCAAATTAGCGTTCAATTTCCACATATAGTAACGTAAGCTCCCGGTATTACATTTTTAAAAAATGCATCCTTCAAACAAATCCCCTTTAACTATGTTGAGACTCTATTTTCAGCAAACATAGAGAATTAGCCTTTATATTTCTGCACAGCTATTTCTAAGCGGTTCTTTTTGAAGGGCTGCTTCAAATAGCTACTCATTTTCCCATAGATGTTTTTCTAAAAATTGCCTTTATGCATTCAATTCATAAATACATTTGTTTGTTTTCAGTCACTATATAAAATCGAGTAATTATATATTTTCCCTGCTATTTTGCTTCTGGATTTTTTTTTCCCCAGCATTTTAAAGTAATGTGGATGTATTTCTCCTCAGCCACAGATCTTTTGAGTGCATTTATGAATTCATGATTGCCCAGCCCCATTCCATACACCGGCTTACAGGGAGGGTTTGGCACGTGTGGTCTGACTTGTCTGACCTTGGGAAAAGGAGAAAGAAAGAAAGGAAGGGGAGGGATGGAGAAATACTCAAAGGAGGGCAAAAAGAAAGAAACAGATCTGTAATTATGAGCAAATATAGACTTCGCACGTGGCCCAAAATGATATTCCAAACGTCTGTCTTTCCTACTAAACCGATTTTAGACTTTGAAAGTAGACACCATTTTGTATAGAAGGGTTTTGCAGGGGGATAACAGGTTATAGGTGGGTTTACAGATATTTTTGATTTGCCACTGGTTAGAGGCATGGAGCTTTTTCCAAAGGCTTGGAATGTTTGAAGTGGAATAAGGAAGTCTGTTAATTAATGGCAAATGAGCAGACATATATATCCAGGCTGAATTGATCTGTTAAGTAAACTGATGACCTGCAGGTGTGGTTTAATCTTTCTCTTATAAGGCCTTAGTCTTGTTAATGATTTTATATCTAATTGTTACAAAAAATAACTCCACGTGGATCTAGGGGCATCTGGACTCCCTTCTCCTCACGGCTGCCAACGTGGCTTGAAGGAGTCCTTTTCTTTTTAGCAAGAGGGTTGGGGAGTCCTCTAGTCCAAGAGCGGGTCCATTCATGGCGGGGGGGGGGAGGGTGGGGTTAAGATTTTATTTTACTTCACAAAGGGATGTGAGTGACATGGTCGTAGATCAGCTGGTGGCCAGGTGGCCCCTTTCCCTTGCCTTTCCTCTGCTATGCCCTTTTTCTCTCTCTCTCCTACCTTGATCCGCCATAAGCCAAAGATTCCATTTCTTAGTGTGCGCCTTTCCTCCTTGGAACCCTGTTGAAGCAACAGGTGTCTCCCTGTGCAGCCAAATGTCCCTGTGTGTATCTGTGGTGGAGGGTGTGATGTCTGAGGAACAAGGCTGGTGGAGCTTAATGCTGCGGGGTCCCGGGAAGGGGCCACTGAGCTCAACCGGCTCTGAATCAAGATGCTGTTGGGCTTGAAGGTAGAGATGTGGCTCTTCAGAGAAGGTGCCTTCAGGCAAACTCCGCGCTGCACCTGCCTCTCAGGCTTCTGCTGACAGTCAGACAGCGGAATCAGTGTCTAAAAATATAACTGAATAAACACACAATGCAAAATACAAAGGGAATGGGAATTATGGTTGCCCTCAAATGGGAACGGCAGGACTTGAATTACAGGTCTGAAAAGTGTGATCTTTTCTTGGAAGGCTCTGTTCTCCATTTTTTTTTCTTTTTCTTTTTTAATGATGCTAATTCCTTGAAAACTGAATGTTAACACAAAGCCTTTGAAAGGGAAAAAAAAAATGAGGCAGTTCAGCAACAATTCCGTTTAATTAATGCCATCCTGTTCTTTAGTCCACAAATAATTATTAAAAATGCAAGATAGCTCTATCTGTCCTTCCCTAACTGCTCTCTGTTCTTTTGAAAAGCCATTCAGAGCCATCAAGAATGGAATTCTAAATTATTCCAACGGTATCTCTTTGCTTCCTGCAGAATGCGCTCAGTGTACTAGTAACACTTGGAAGACTGTCCACGGAAAAAAAACAGACTAATTGAAAGTGGTTTATTCTGAGCCGAATTTGTGCGTGCTCAGGAAAAAATTCTCCGAAGGTCTGGAGAAAATGCACCTAGGGCAGCCAGATTATAGCTTGGTTTGATACGTTCATGGGGGATGGGAATTACAGATAAAATCATAAATAAATACTTGCAAGGTGTATGGTGGTTTGTCCCGAAAAGGTGAGACAACTCGAGCTTACACATTATAGGTGGGTTTTAGGGACTCTTTAGCTGACAATTAGCTGAGAAAGCAAGTTTTGTCTTAAAGACCTGAAGCCAGCAGTAAGAAAAGCTTGAGTCAAGACAGGGGTGTGCTGGGAAGCTGGAGTTACAGGGGCGGGGTGGAGGTAGGGGGTGGAGGGGTCCTGTCTCATAGGTGCTATACTGGAACCAGGTTGGGGAGCAAACCACATTATGTGTGGTAATAAACCCATTTAGTGAGAGTTTATCGTTCGCAGATGTGACTCACCAGGCCTCTTAGAGAGGAATTTGGGCAAAAGCAAAAGGTCAGAGCTGGGGCCTCGGTAGGTAGGGAGGTCCGCCTTTTGGCCTGGCTTGCTTTGGGTCAGTTAAAGTCTCCACCACCACAGCTTTAAAATCATCCTTTTATTTTATTTTATTTTTTTTCAGCGACTGGACCCTGTTTGTGTTAACTCTTCTCCCCACAGGTGGTCCTAGCCATTGCCTCTTACGAGTACAAAGAAGATAAGTCTTTACTACGGTGCAGCTAGCGCTACAAAAAGCCAAACTCACCATACTTTCGCTATGGGATGCATCAACTGAAAAAGCTGCTCTGTGTGTGTGTGTGTGTGTGTGTTTAAATAGGTGTTTATTTAGTAAGTAACTTTGAAAATTCTAGGCAGTGATTTCCTGTCTTTGAGGAAAAGAATATTCTTATTCTTACTTTCCTTATCAGACAATGTTTCCAGTGAAAGGGGACCCATCCCGCAGCCGGAACCTTCAGTTTGTCCCAGAGCGTAGGTGCCTGGGCGGACCCCAGCTCGGTTCACATCAGCTCCCTGCGCATCTCACTTCCAGGGCACCTGACGGCCTGGACAGTCTTCTCAGCTGCCATGACTCTAGCACAGAGCGATTCTTGGCATGCATAGGAATAGCCTATGAGATCGCTTTGAGATCTTCTATTTGAATCATTTTATTGAATTTACTTTTAGAGACAGGTTCTTGTTCTGTTGCCCAGACTTCAGTGGCATCGTCATAGCTCACTGTAGCCTCGAATGCTAGAGCTCAAGAGATCCTTCTGCCTCAGCCTCCCGAGTAGCTGGGACTACAGGCACGCATAACACCCGGCTAATTGTTCTATTTTTAATAGAGACGGGACCTTGCTCTTGCTCAGGCTGGTCTCAAACTCCTGGGCTCAAGTGATCCCCCTATCTCGGTCTCCCAGAGGGCTGGGATTACAGGTGCAAGCCACCACATCTGGACTCTTACATTTTATTTTTAAAAGTTCAAATGAATTTGTCATTCCACTCTACAATAGCAGATGAATATTAGGTGTCATATAACATTAAAATTCTAAGTTACCACCAATTTGGCACCTCCAAAATGATGTGTCACAAAATACTCGCCACTTCTATTACTGAATGTTTTTAAAAAATGGAGCTGTCACTCCCCTATCGCTTTGTATGCTCTGTATCACTCACGTACACATTAGGGAGCCACGAATCCATTTGAAAAGCCTGGTCTCAGAGGATCATGACCAGACACACAATCGTCCCCATCCAGTGGTCTCAGACCAGGAATCGGAAGCCAACATCATAGTAAAGCCCATGTCAGATCCCACAGGAACCGCGGGGTTGCGAGACTTAGCAACTCAGATCCCACAGGAACCGTGGGGTTGCGAGACTTAGCAAATAAAAGTTCAGGATATACAGTTAAATCTGAATTATGAACAACTACTTCATCTCGTTTTTTTTTTTTTTTTTAGTGTATGCATGTCCCATGTTGATGTGATTATTCAAATTAAACCTGTTTGGTGATGACATACAAAAAAATAAAAAAAGAATGACACTTTCCCCACATGCCCTGCTGGGAGGGCTCTTTCTGTCTCAGCTCTCGCCTCCACCTTCTTTCCGAAAATGTGACTAGACACCCTTCCATAAGATGGGGTGATGTTACTGAGCGTGCACTGCCTCCCCCCAAGACAAGGCAGCTGGGCCTGCTTCACCAGGAGAAATGGAAACTGAAGACTAGGGCGTGTTCTTGCAACTGATCCTCTAGGCCAACCTCTGAGCTGTCTATTGCTTGGCCTTGTCCTTCTGCTTGTTTCTCCTGGAACTTAGTCGTGATGCTCGGTTCCTGCAACCATCTTGTGACCTGGAGGATGGACATCAGATTCTATGCTCAATGGAGGTTCCAGGAAGGGGAAAATGTCTGTTTCCTCAAATGCTTTGTGCCTCTCACACAAGTCTCAACCTCTGCATTGGTAGAGTCACTCCCCCAAGAGCCTGGGTGTCACTGTTTACTGACTATGATGATTCTTGGGTTTCTGCTTTATAGAGCTGGTTGGATGATGACCCTGCTCATAGAGACAGTGAATGACTGAAAAAGAACCAGGTTTTCAAATAAAGTTTCATTGGGCATCTGCGTAAGCTTGAGACGACGTGGAGAAATCTTAGAAGAGGCAGTTGGATAAACAGAAGTGGAGCTCAGGATATAGTCTAGGGAGTATACTGTTTAAGATTACAGAGAGATTGAGTTAAAGCCTGACTCTGCTGTATCCCAGATGTTGACCTTAAGCAAGCTACTTAATTAATCTTTCTTTGCTTTAGTTTCCTCATTTATTAAAGGGGAAGAAAAGTAACAGGATCTATGTCATGGGAGCACTGTCATGGTCTCTTGTTCACTCAGAACCGTACACTGGGTGGGTTTATAGGAATAGGCATTTATTGGTCACAGGTCTGGAGGCTGCAATCCAAGCTCCCAGTGTGGCAAATGCTGTGTCTGGCAAGGACTCACCTCCTGGTTCACAGATGGCGCCTTCTCACTGTGTGCTGACATGGTGGAAGGAGCAAGAGAGCTTTCTGGGGTCCCTTTTTATAAGGACACTGAGGCTTATAAACCACAGACACTTATTGCTCACTGTCCTGGAGGCTGAGGTCCAAGCTCCCGGTGTGACAGAGGCTACGTCTAGTGAGGACTCACCTCCTGGTTCAGAGATGGCTCCTTCTCACTGTGACCATCTATCAGTGGTTCTTGACCTTCCTAATGCCACGGCCCTTTAATACAATTCCTGTGGGTCATGACCCATGGGTTGAGAACCGCTGCTTTATATGGCTGAAGGGGTGGGGGAGCTCTCTGGGGTCTCTTTTATAAGGGTACAAGTCCCATTTATGTGGCTCCACTCTCAGGACTCATCACCTCCCAAAGTCCCCACCTCCTAACACCACCACCTTGTGGGTGAGGATTTTAAGCTACGAATTTTTTGAGGACACAAATATTCAGTCTCTAGCAGATGAGGCAAACTGGGCGTGCGGTGCAGAGGATACACTATACGACATATAAGCGTGTGGCCCTGTCACTTTGTTGCGGGAACCGTTTGCAGGCACTTTCTCAGTGAAGTCCAGGGCCCAGGACAAAGCCCTGCTCCTTTCTGGCACATAACAGGCCTAGCAGAGGAGGACGGAGCTGAGTGGGAGACAGAGAAGAGCCCTCCCAGTAAGGAAGGGTGCCATGGAGCCTGGGAGGCAGCCACTCGCAAGAGAGGTGTTGTGCTAGTGACAAGTCCCCAGAATAATGTTTTAAAAACAGATCCACTGGGGTGACAGTTCTGGTGACCTGAGAACTACTGTGTGGACTGACGGAGCCACCAGCCAGGGTGAAGTGGCCCAGGAGTGCCTGAAGGTCACCGACCCAGTGTAGACGGCAAGCAAGCAAGGGCCACTCTCCTGAGAAGCTTGCCGTGGAAGCAAGGGGCTAAAGGTGCGAGGGTTTGACTTGTATTGTTTTGAAAGCAAACATGCCTAACAGAAAGGGGGTAATTCAGCAAGTTTGTTATACCGCATAGCAGGGGAGTGTCTGGCCAACAAAATAATCACGTTTGCTACTTCTGTTCGTAATTGCTACAGAACCAGTCAGCAAAAAAACAGAGCATGTCAGGCAGGGAGGCGGCTTTCCTGGTGGCAGTCCTGAAACCTGAGGACTCCGATCTGCAGAATGGTCCGTGAGTCCTTGGCACTGTGGTCGTAATCCAGCCTGCATTGAGTTTGCAGAAACCAGAGCACACATTACAAAGATAAAAAGATAAATCGTATTTCTTCCCAGGTCTTTCTTGCTCTTTATAGTCTCAGCTGCAGTTGATTAAAAATATACATATGTGTGTCTTTCCCCACTCACAAAAATTGATTCAAGATGGATAAAGGACTTAAATTTAAGGCATGAAACAATAAAAATCCTTAAAGAAAGCATAGGAAAAACACTGGAAGATATTGACCTGGGGAAAGACTTCATGAAGAACACTGCCATGGCAATTGCAACAACAAAAAAAATAAACAAATAGAACTTAATTAAACTGAAAAGCTTCTGTACAGCCAAGGAGACAACCAAAGCAAAGCAACAACCTACACAATGGGAAAGGATATTTGCATATTTTGAATCAGACAAAAGCTTGATAACTAGGATCTATAGAGAACTCAAATTAATCCACATGAAAAAAGCCAACAATCCCATATATCAATGGGCAAGAGACATGAATAGAACCTTCTCTAAAGAAGACAGACGATTGGCCAACAAACATGAAAAAATGTTCATCATCCCTCTGTATTAGAGAAATGCAAATCAAAACCACCCTGAGATACCATCTAACCCCAGTGAGAATGGCCCACATCACAAAATCTCAAAACTGCAGATGCTGGCATGGATGTGGAGAGAAGGGAACACTTTTACACTGCTGGTGGGACTGCAAACTAGTACAACGTTTCTGGAAGGAAGTATGGAGAAACCTCAAAGCACTCAAGGTAGACCTCCCATTTGATCCTGCAATCCCATTACTGGGCATCTACCCAGAAGGAAAGAAATCCTTTTATCATAAGGACACTTGTACTAGACTGTTTATTGCAGCTCAATTTACAATCGCCAAAATGTGGAAACAGCCTAAATGCCCACCAACCCAGGAATGGATTAACAAGCTGTGGTATATGTACACCATGGAATACTATTCAGCCATTAAAAAAAATGGAGACTTTACATCCTTCGTATTAACCTGGATGGAAGTGGAAGACATTATTCTTAGTAAAGCATCACAAGAATGGAGAAGCATGAATCCTATGTACTCAATTTTGATATGAGGACAATTAATGACAATTAAGGTTATGGGGGGAGGAGGAAAAGTAGAGAGAGGGAAGGGGGGAGAGGGGTGGGGCCTTGGTGTGTGCCACACCGTCTGGGGGCAAGACATGATTGCAAGAGGGACTTTACCTAACAAATGCAATCAGTGTAACCTGGCTTATTGTATCCTCACTGAATCCCCAACAATAAAAAAATAAAATAAAAAATATATATGTGTGTGTGTGTGTATCTTGCTGTCTTAAGAGAACATCTTTAATGTTTGAAATGCTAAAGATATTTAACTCTTAAGCTGTTTCACGTCCAAAAGCTTTTAAAGGAGCAAAAGTTAATTCATCCTGCACCTCAGTAAATACCTTAAGCCAGAATCTTCTTCTGTAATTAAATAGCAGTTTGTAAATAAGCGTACATGTGTGTACTTTACGTGTGTATCATATATTTTAAAATACTTCTTAAAGCAAACTTAGAAATCCTGTCTGGGTCTGGTCCTGGCCGTGTTAATTCCGTCTCACAGGCGGGGAGCAGAGGGTTCCAGGTGGGCTGACGACTTTATGAGTGGCTGGCAAAGGCAGGCTCACCTGAGCTCTGTCCCCTGTTATAAGCATGTGCCCCATGGTGGACTGTTCCAGCCAAAAAGGCCTTTGGACCTGGGATTGCACGTGAGGTTTGTGGTTCTGCACTTTCTAATTGCGCGGGCTGAAGCACACAGGGTTTCCCTTTTTGGAAGGGCACAGCTCATGCTTTGGGCTTGGTAACCCTCGTGCTTTCATCTTTAAAGAATTCAGCTGAAAAGATTAAAGCGCGTAGCACATCTCACGAGCTGCCTGTTTCACGTGCAGGGTCACATGAATTAACGCCAATTTAAGAACCACCTTTCTACAGCAGCTTTTTTTCTCTTTTTCTTTCTTCTTCTCTCTCTCTCTCTTTTTTTTTTTGCAATAAAAACCTTTATGCAAATGTCACATTTTACTTTCAAATTCCTCAGCACAATTATCCATTATGTCCCAGAAAATTGGTAGTAACTTTAAAAGGCAGGTAATGGATAAGTCCTCTGGTGGACCAATTATAACATATGCTAAAAATTATCTTTTTACAAACTCGTTCTCAACTCCCCAGTTCTTTTGATTTATGTGAACCATAACATTTTTATCTCTGGGTTCCATCCCTCATGTTAAGAGATCTGATGGAAACTTTTACCCTTAAGGAAGTGGGTGAAATTCAATTTCTTTTCCAGGCATGATAGATTTTTATCTTTATCAATAGTCTTGCAAAAGTGTATGGGGTAAAATACATTACTACCTATGAGAGGTTTCCTTAAAGGAGTTAGAAAAGTCGTAGTATTAGATCAAATAATCTATTATTTTTAACATAAATTTCCCAATACCTGAAAAAGGCATATTTATTATTAGGATTTGAAAATTATATTCCAGGGGGGGAAAACCATCAAGAATTCTGGATAGCTGCTAAAGAAGGAATCCCCTGCTATGTACCCAACAAGATATTGTCAATTGAGTCCTTTATAGTAAATATTGACCTCTTAAGGGAAGGGAGTTCAAATCTCATCCCAACTTGACTTCACCCCTTAAAAAAAAAAAGAACAAGTTCTGCTAAACATTGCCTGAGTTCAAGGATGCCAACTGGTTTTCATTTTGAGTCAACTCGCAGAAAATAAGAACAAAACTTTGGAATGTTTTTTCCAGCTTTATTTAGGTATAATTGACAAATAAAATGATATACATTGAAGGTGTACATGTGATGTTTTGATATATGAATAATTCTGAAATAATTATCACAATCAAGCTAATTAGCATATCCATCAGTTCACATAGTTACCTCTTTCTGTGTGTGTGCAAAACTAGTTATGACCTCCTCTCTTAGAAAAAAAAAAGATCTCTCTTATTAAATTTGAAGCATACAATCCAGTATTATAATAACCTGGTAGTATTACATACCAGGTTATTATAATAGCAATCTATTATTATTATAATACTGGATTGTATACTTAGATTGTATGCATCAAAAGTTCATGTTGTCTATGATATAAAACCTGTCAGGAATTAGCTTGTGGTTAGCAGGGAGGGAAAAGTGAGTCTGGGGATCACAAGTGAGCCCACTTGAATAAGCCTAATGGAAGCTCTGAGTCTGACTGTCCTGGGCTTTGGCACCAGTTCTTTTCTTCTTTTACATTGGGTGGGGGAGAGAGGGATATATTCAAGGCTTAAGTATGAGCTTGTGGGGGCGGTGGTGGAATACTGGGTGGCTCTAAAGTGTGTGTGCAATTTAAAATAGTATGCAATTTAAAATTACACACAAACTTCAGGGTCACCCTATATATGCGCCATCTGCTTGGGTCACAAGTCCAGGCGTCCTCTGGCCTGGGCTGAAGGAGTGGCACCATGACTTTTGTGTGTTCCAAGAGCACTCCATGTCATGGTTTGAGGTGAATAGTCACTTCCAGCCACTGTTCTCCATGCTTGTGTTTTGTGGGCAGATGTTGAGGACACAATTTAGCATACTTGGGTATGAAGGGGAGGAAAAACATTTCCTATATCCTATTATGTTCTTGGACTGGGGTCTGCAGATTAAACTCACAAACTTTATGATTAACAGGAGGAAAGGTTTATTATATATATATCTATGAAAAACCTCATAAAAGCAGTTAGACCCAGGGGCTTATATGCCATCTATTTTAACAAAGGGTGACAGGTGGGAAAAACGTTTCCTCTATCCTGTTAGGTACAGGGACTGGGGTCTGCAAATTAAACTTACAAAAGTATGATTAACAGGCCAAAGGGCTTATGTTATATATATGTCTGTGAAGACCTCACAAAAGCAGTTAGACCCAGGGGCTTATATGCCATTTATTTTAACAAAGGGTAATAAGTGGTAGAGAATAACGGGTTTGGGATCCTAATAGTACATTGTGGGGAGGGAAGATCAGAGTTATTTTAGTAACATCTGTTTGTGGAGACCCATCTCAGCACCAGCTTTCTGTTGCCAGCAATGAGAGTCGTTCTCTTCCTGGTGTGAGGGAAGAGAGAGCAAGAAAATTTTTGCATTTGTTTAGTTTTTTTTGTTGTTGCGATTGTCACTGAAGTCTTCATAAAAATCTTTCCCCAGGTGTATATCTTTAAGTGTTTTTCCCACATTTTCTTCTAGGATTTTTATCGTTCCATGTCTTAGTTTTAAATCTTTTATCCATCTGGAGTCAATTTTTGTAGGTAGTGAAGGGTGTGGGTCCAGGTTCAGTCTTTTACATGTGGGCATCCAGTTCTCGCATTTATTCAAAAGGGATTCTTTTCCCCACTGTATGCTTTTGTTTCATTTATGGAAGATCAGATGGGCAATCAGAGACTGGTTTCATCTCTTGGTTTTCTATTCCATTCCATATGTCTACATATGTCTATATCTCTATTTTTATGCCAATACCATGTTAAAAAAAAAAAAAACCTTCATAAAAGGACAAAAGTGCCCTTTCCACATTTGCTCCTTCTTAACTGGCTTCAGCTCCGTTCAATTCTTAGTCCTGAATGACATATTTTGGGCTGGTATATTCTCCCACTTTTCAGGTACCCTAAGGATCCATAGTGTTCCCTAAAAATTGATGTCACCATTTGAAATCTCAGGATATGACCTTATTTGGGATGAGGTCTTTGCAGATGTCGTGAGTTGAGGATCTTGACGTGAAATCGTCCTGGGTTTAGAATCTGCCCTCATTGCAATGTCTGGCATCCTTAGGGGATGACAGAGATAAGGAGACAGGGCCGGGAGACGACAGAGACGTCAGAGACAAGGAGATGGGGCCGAGACTGGCTTGATGGTGCCACAAGACAAGGGACCAAGGAGAGGGCCCCAGCAGGTGGAAGAGGCAAATACAGATCCTTTCTTAGACCCTTTAGGGAGAGCGCAGTCCTGCTGACAAACTTGATTTGGGGACATATGACCTACAAAATGGTAAGAAAATAAATTTGTGTTGTTTTAGACCATGTTGTCTGTAGCATTATGTTTTAGCAGCCAAAGGCAACGGATATACCCAAAGAAGCACCTTGCCGAGTCCTGTAGTAATGAGATGCCACAGTTATTTCTGTTTATCCTGAGATTCCCTGCAGTCTCTCCACTGCTGTCACGGTATGTACATACACTTTACTGCCTCTCGAGGCCTTAGCACAGCCGGGCACTACGCAAGGCCTTTGAAGGTCCATACCTTTCAGCACTTTCATACAGATTTCCAAATTATACTACCACCTACACGTTTTAAAGAGTCCTAATCACTAGTTCTCTTAAAATATTTAGTACAATAATAGAACATTTCCTCCTTTGCCAATTAACATTTCAGCAGTTACTTTAATATCTAAAATATTTTCAATTTTCCTTTCATCCTGGTAGAAATTCTTTCCACCCAGGAAGCTGTGACTCAAAGGTGGCTTTAGCTCAGAATGTAAAACCATTTCGTTCATTACCCTGGATTTTTTTTTTAATTTGCATTTTCATTATTTTGGTTCAGAAATTTGAAACTGAATGAAAATTTTGCTCAATATTTTACTCAGTGTGAGGTATTGAAAAAGCGTGCAACATTTACACTAAATGTTAGACATTGAGGAACACAGATCAGGAATAAAACCCCGATGTTACAGAAAGAGAGGGTTTTATTCATACCAGAAATATTCAGCAGGGAGGTGTCACTGCATTTCACAACATCTAAAACTCGTAAGTCTGAGGTTGGCATTTAACCAATAAGGAGACACTGCCTTTCTGCTTCCCTGGTAGATGGGACCACATTTGCAACACTTCACAAAGCACCAAGCACATGGCCACTTGAGCAGACACCAATATTTTACTGTCCCTCAATAAAAGAGTTAGACACATCCATTCTCCACCACTCAAGGGTTTGTGACCTCAGTCCATGAGGACACAATTTTCAACGAACCGAGCTGGGGGGAAAAAAAAATTAAAAAGAAAGAACTCCACATGTGAGTTATTAGCCAAGAGGCTGAGAAGCAATAGAGAGAGAGAGAGAAGTCCAAATTCTGTTTCTTGGATATGGTCATTTCTGGGGAGCCAGCTTGCAATTTCATTATAGGCTCCTATTCTGAAGGTTTTACATGGTTACACTGATGGACTTACGTTCACAGTGATGGGGAACCTGCCATCCTGTGGGCTGTGAGCTGCTGCTGAGAGGAATGTGTATTCAGCTGCTGGGGACAGTCATTCTGCCCCAAATCTCCAAGATGCTGCCCTTCTGCATGGCCACTGTCTACTGCTTTGAAATTCCAACTTTGCTGACCCTCTGCTCTGTCCTTCTCAAGCACGTGCAATTAGCCTATAGCAAGTGTTTCAGTAAAGTATCATTTACTTATGGGGTGTTCATTACCTCTAGAATAAAAAATAAAGAGATGCAGAACCCACCTGCACACCAGACATGCTCAGAGGAAGAGAAGCAAGGGGGGTGGTGCCCCAGGGTCCTGGGACCAGGCCAGAGAAGGGGGCTTCTGTTTCTTTGAAGCCGACACTGTGCCTGCCCAGGAGGCCACCTTGTATGTGTACCTGGGGCCACTGCCTGTGAGGGGCACCTGGGAAAAACAGGCAGACACACCAGGGACATTAACAATTGTGATGCGACCCAACTTCTTAAATTTTTATGCGCTGGCAGTGCATGATGTGTGCACAGTACAGGGTCTGGAAGCTTGTGGGCCCAAACTGGTTACATCAGGAAACTGGAACGTGGACTGAGGGCACAGAAAAAGTCTGCGAGTGACAAGAAAGAGATTTCCAACTTACACTAACACTTCGGTGTTTGTTCTCTTCTTTTGTCATTAAAAACAAATGTTGAAATATTTGTCATTATGTATGTACTTTAAAATCTAGTCTATTTTCGTTATGTCTGCTTTTAAACCATAACTCCTAGGAAATCTAATTTTAAAAGTATGCAAAGAAAATGAAGCAACAATTGATGAAGGAAATCTAAAACGTCAATGGACAAGGAAATCAAAGAAACTCATGTCAAAAATTTGAAACGATTGTTTTTTAATCTACCCAAATCACAAAGATGGTTTTTTTTTGTTTGTTTGTTTTTAATTTTTTGCAGTTTTTTTGGCTGGGGCTGGGTTTGAACCCACCACCTCTGGCATATGGAGCCAGCACCCTACTCCTTCGAGCCACGGGCACTGCATGTGTAAGGATGTTTTCTAAGAGTCTTCCTAAGAGTTGCAGGGACAGCAGGGCCATGTGGCTTCCACCCCCGGAGAAGCATACGCTGGAAAAACCTAGAAACCGGGAAACCTAAGAGTCATAAAGTTGTGCACACACTTGGACTCAGGAATTTATCCTAAGGAGAGAAACATAACCGTAGTGGATTGATGTCATTACCATGTTGTTTTAGCAGAATTGGCAGCAACTTTAATGCTCAGTAGTGAGGCAGGAGAAACAAAATGAGTAATATTCCTGAATGGATTAACGTGGATCCAATAACGAGGGTCTAAGGAACGATGTGGATGGGGCAGGAAGATGTGAGTGGTGTCTAAGCGCAGAAAGAAAAAAAAATCACAAAACGGTGATGACACATTGATTCTATCTGGTAAGAACAACTAAAAGTTTTGTTACGCTGCAGAGGGTGGAATAAAGACAACACAACACAAAAAATGCAGTAAAATGTGAACATCAATGGTTCCGGTAATGGGTCATTGTTGGTGGTCAGCACGTTCCTTGTACTGATGAGCATTTTCTTAGTTTAAAGTGAAGTTGTATTATGTTGATGCTTTGAAAAAGAGAGGTTTCTCAAGCTGTGGTATATGTACACCACGGAATACTATTCAGCCTTTTAAAAAAATGGAGACTTTACATCCTTCGTATTAACCTGGATGGACGTGGAAGACATTATTCTTAGTAAAGCATCACAAGAGTGGAGAAGCATGAATCCTATGTACTCAATTTTGATAGGAGGACAATTAAGGACATGGTTGGGGGGGAAGGGGAGAGGAGAGAGAGAAAGAAGGAGTGAGGGGAGGAGAAAGGAAGAGCAGAGAGAGGGAAGGAGGGAGGGGGGTGGGGCCTTGGTGTGTGTCACACCTTTTGGGGGCAAGACATGATTGCAAGAGGGACTTTACCTAACAAATGCAATCAGTGTAACCTGGCTTATTGTACCCTCAATGAATTCCCAATAAAAAAAAAAAAAGAGAGGTTTTTTTTTTTTAGAGACCTAATGTCACTTTGTCACCCTCAGTAGAGTGCCGTGGGGGCACAAAAAAAAGAGGTTGTTTGAAAAGTTTCATAGTTGTAAGTTGATTTGAAATCAACACACACAAAATAGCATCAACAACTGTCACACTGTCGTGAAGATGGACTCAGCAGTTACTAATCAAAGGAGCAACCACATAAAATGGGCTTTTTAAAGACATTACATCATGTGAATGGAGCGTAAGCCCAGAGAAAATCATGGTCCATATTGTTCTTAATTTGACGGTGGTTAATGTTGTCAGTCAGCAAGCGTCTGATCACACTGATGTCCTTCGGGCTTTCAAATACCAGCTTTCACAGCCAGCTTCTTAAAAGCAAAAACAAAAAGAAAAAGAGGAAAATTAGACATCATGAAAGATTCCCTGCCCTCTGGGCCACCACGCCTTGTAGCTGCAGGTAAAACAAATAAAGAGGTCTTAGGTAGGGCAAAGCCCATTCTCCTGGTACACAAAAGCACTATTTTTATATTGACTCGGGAGAGAATTCACCTAAAATTATTCTTTGGTTCTGACAGCTATTTGCAGCCTTTGGCAAAAGGGAGGGAAGGACTGCCTTTCTTCAATCACAGTTTGAATAAGTGTTCTTGGGTTAAACTGACACCTTGTCTTCTATGAAACTCCTTCAAGACTGTCAGGGAATGGAGAATCTCAGAGGTCTGGAATCGTCCCCTCCAGCTCTGTGGTCAGGCCCTTGGATACGAAGTCTCTTCTCCTTTGCTTCCATCATAGCTCATTGGTGGGGCTGGCTGAGATTTCACATTTCATATTTTAGAGCAGAGCTTTTCAAACTTTGTGTACACACAGATCCATTGGCTGTCTTGTTAAAATTACAGATTCTGACTCAGCAGATCTGGGCTTGGGTTCTGATAGTCTCCATTTCCAACAAGCTCGAGGCCAACCCAATGCTGCTGGTCCCAGACCATGCCTCAATATCAAAGTTGTAGACGATGACAGAGGAAAGAATATTATCTCCTCCTCTCTGATAATTTCCCATAGTTTGCACACCATGTGCTTGACACAATGCAGTGTCTGTGGACGCACTCATGTGTCACCCCAGAAGGTGAATTGGCTATTTCTAATGGAGTGAATATCCACTGGTCCCTGAAATGGATAAAACAGTAAAGACATCGATGTTCTGGGGTTTTGAAATCTCAGAGCTCTGGAACTTTGGGCGAACTTACACTTGCATGGAAATGTAAACAGCAACTATGGGTTGGCCTCACACCTAGTGAGGAGGCTGAACAACAAACAGTATGATTTAAGGCGCAACCGCAGTGAGCCAGGATGGAGTTCACAATGGAGGCCATGGTGTCAGCGTCTCCTACTCTAGGCCTGCATCATTGTAAAGAAGGTAAAGACTGCAACACCCCAGATCCACCCAAGACACCATGACGTCACAGCAGTGTGAACACCCAGGACCACCCAACTCTAGAATCACACACTAACAACCCAGATAAGGAGGTATGTTTAGCCAAGTGGCCTGAGACAGATGGTTTGCAGAATGTGACCTCTTTGTTTTCCATGAGAAGTCTGTGCTCAAAAAACATCTTGCAATTTGTTCCACAAGCTTTATTAAATGTCATAAGTGAGATGGTAGGGGTTTGACTCAGGCCTCTGGACCTTTATGACACTGGGTGCCATTCAAAATTTCTCTCCCTCCTCAGCTTTTTTCTCTCTCAGTATTTCTAACTCCCCCAAGAAGCAAGGCCATTAAATCCATATGCTCCACCAAACTCCAGGCTACAAAAAACCAAAGGGCACTGCTCCCCTTCAAGAGGCCATGTAGAAATGGTGCATTTCTTTTTCTTGCATGTCAGAAAGGGCTAATATCCCATCCCAAGCTTCTAATTGCTTGAAGTGGTCTTTCTGCAATCCTATCAAATAAAATATCCTTTCTCCTTTTTTTTTTTTTTTTATAAAAATTACTTTGTGTTTCACTTACGTAAAATGATAATGTCAAAACTCACCAGTATGCCCAAATTTTATCTGTTTAATACAACACACATTTATCATGATTTTTCTGGGTTGAGGATCTGGACATGGCTCAGCTGGCTCTTCTGCTTCAGGGTCTCTCATGAGGTGACAGTCACAGTGTCAGCCAAGGCTGGGCTCTCATCTGATCCACCTAAAGGGTCTACCAGGGAAGGGTCCACTCCATACTCACTCATGTGGCTCTTGACAGAAGTTCATTCCTCATGGGCTATTGACTAAAGGCCACTCTCAATTCCTGGTCATGTGGAACTGGAATCTTGTCATGCCTCCAGCAGTACTGTTTCTTTCTAACAGAGAGATTGCCTAAAAGATGTAAGTGATTGCATATCTTTTTGCTGTATTCTACAGGTAGGAATTCACTCAGAGCAGCCCATAATCAAGGGTGTGGAGGTTAACTACATATGTCAACTTGATTCGTCCATGGGGTGCCCATATAGCTGGTTAAACATCATGCTAGGTATTTCTGTGAGGGTATTTGGGGATGAAATTAACATTTAAATAGATTTGGATGAGAACAATATTAAAATCTGGGCTTGGCGCCCGTAGCACAGTGCTTACAGTGCTAGCCACACACACTGAGGTTGGCGGGTTCGAACCTGGCCTGGGCCGGCTAAAGCAACAATGACAACTGCAACAAAAAATAGCTGGGCGTTGTGGCAGGTGCCTGTAGTCCCAGCTACTTGGGAAGCTGAGGCAAGAGAATCACTTAAACTGAATCACTTGCTATGAGCTGTGATGCCATGGCACTCTACCAAGGCAACATGGTGAGACTCTGTCTCAAAATATATATATATAGACTGAGTAAAGTAGACTGCCCTCTCTAATGTGGGTAGACTTGTCTAATCTGGTGAAGACCTGAGTAGAAGAAAAAGACTAACCTTCCCAGGGGTTAGAGAGAATTCTTCCTGCCTGTCTGCCTTTAAGCTAGAACACTGCCTTTGTTTTATTTTGTTTTTGTCCTGCCTTCAGACTCAAACTGAAACATCAGCCCTTCCTGGGTTTCAAGCCTTCAGACTGTGGACTGAATCTACACCATCAGCTCTCCTGGGTCTTAAGCTTGCAAACACTCTGAAGACCATGCAACTTGTCAGCGTCCATCACTGTATGAGCCAATTCCTTACGATAAATCCCTCTCCCCAACCCTGCACACAGGCACATCCAGTTCATTCTGTTTCTCTGGAGAACCGTGGCCGACATAGGGAGCCACCATAGACGTGCACCCCCATAAGGCTCCTGCATAAGGGTCTGTGTAATCTGGCCTGGATCACACAATCCTGGCTCCAGCCTTGACCTGTGCACCAAGCCTCACATTCTTTGCACATGTTCCTCAAGTGAACCGAGCTCCATTTTGTTTCCAAACACTGACAGTGTGTTCTCCCTTCCTTGGGAGGTATTCATGTATAGGAATTGACTTTTAGTACTCAGTGTTACCCTAGTTCCCCCACTGCAGAACCTGACAGCATGTCCTAACATGCGGCCCCTTCTCCTTGTTGTGGTGCCGACACTCTCAGGACTGGAATTGGCCCCCATCTCTGTTCTTCATCTCTTCTGGCCTCGTGAATCAGCTGCTCACTCAAATAAGCGTTGACAACTCTCTCTGCAGCTTACCCTCACTAAGACACATCAGGAGAGGGAGCATGGGCGAGCATGCTGGCTCTTCAGCAATGACAGGTGCCACCCAAAGCCCAGGGTTCAGGAAAAATTGAATCTGTAGGATTTGGACCCCATCAACTGCCCTGATGGTCACTTGTGTTCACTTACTCTCTTAAAAATGTGTGTGTGCCCACGGAGGGTAAACTAGACACTGTGCACTGCGGTCTGCAGAAAGTTGTACATGAGATGGTCACTCCTCCATTCAAGAGCATGAAATACCACTGTCTCTGTGCCTTCCTGAGCCACTTGGAGAGGTTGTCATGATGCAGGTAACTATCACATGGCTTCAGCAGCCACCTGTCCCCCACTGGGAGATGTTGTGGTGCATTAGCTGGCCACAGGAGAAAGGATGCCCAGCTCCAACCCCTTGGGAAACACCTGCAGGAGGAGCAGAATGATGGTGCTGGGTCCTCTGGGGATGTCACACAACAGGGACCATGTGGTCCCTAACGTAAAATATGGAAAGGAATGAGCAGTGGACCTGCAGCTAATGTGCCCTGGTGCTGTCCATTAACACGCCTTCTTGTTGCACAAAACTCAGAACTGGCAAGAACCTATTAAGAACATCTGTGAAGAGGTCATTCCTAAGTGTTTAGAATACAGTGCCAGAGCCAAGAGTAGCTGCAAATGTCAAGCGATTCTTGTTGCCCTTCACCTCTTAGAATAGAGGAAAAGTTCTGACATACCAGTGTCTTCAAAGCAAGCACTAGGAGAAGGCTTGCATGGGAACTAAAACCTGAGTTATTAATTTTACTCTTCATCGGTGTGATAAGCAGGTCATACAGCTGAAGTTGTACTAGAATATGTCTAGACCAAGATTTTATGCAGGTCCCCAACCCTGCTGCCTCTGGCCATGCAGATGCCCCCTGCCCATGATTGAGAGTGTGGGGTTCAAAGGGAGTGCAGTGTTTGGAGGGCCTCACGCTGTCTCTGTGCCTTCCTGGGCCACTTGGAGAGGTTGTCATCATGCAGATAACTACTACATGGCTCCTACGGCACACAGTGCATTAGGGACAGTTTTCCTTTCCTTCACCCTTTTCTCCTTGTTTAATATTTTTAAAAAATAAACCCAGAATCATAACCCGGAAAAGTTACAAAGACAGCACAGAGAATTCCCGTATACCTCAGTTTCCCCTAACGTTAACATCTTCCATGGCCAAGACACACTTGTCAAAACTACAAAACTGATATTGGCACACTCCTGTTGAGCACATTACAGAATGTGTTAAGATGTCTCCAGTTTTCCTAGTAGGACCTGTTCCCTACGTCAGGATTTGATCCAGGTTATTGTTATAGTTACCGGCAGTCTCCTTTTCAGTGTGTTCCTCACAATTTCCTTGTCTTGTGTGACTTGATATTGCTTCAGTCTGAATGTGTATGTTGAAACTTAGCCACCGATGTGGCGGCATGAGGAGGTGAACCCTTCTGGAGCTGATCTGGTCAGGAGGGTGGAGCTTTATGAATGGCATTAATGATCTTACGAGAGGTGCTAGGAAACTTTTTAGCCCCTTTGCCCTCTGCCATGTGAGGACAGAGATGGAATCCACCAAGTGAACCACGAAGGCCTCTCAGACTCTGCCATGCCAGGATCCTCGTATCCAGGGAGCTGGTGTCCACACAACCCATCACTAATGATCTTAACTAGGATCACCTCTAATGACAGGCGACAGTTTAGACTGAGAGTTCTTTTAAAAGTACCAATTTTCGAAACACCTGATGTTGTATTTACAGCTTATTTCTGTTGAGTTTGCTTATCATCTTGTTTTCAGTTTATTTCTGATTCAATTTCATCTTTGTCATTTTCTTATTCTAGGAGAGAGTATTGTTAAACATCACTGTCCTCACAGAATGCTCCTGCTTACACCCAGAGGCTATTTATGATTGGGATAAAGGGATAAAGCCCAAATTTTGTGCATGTCCAAGGTATGAGGAAATGTAATAAAGATTTTATACACATTTTCCACTTGCTTTTCACAAGAAATGTAAGTTAAATATTAAGGAACTGCTTTAAAAGAAATAAGGAAACCAATTTCCCAAGGCCAAAGGGAAAGACAGGAAGTAATAAAACAGGAAAGATAGAACCCCAATTGTTTAAGCAGAGTTTTGAGATGAGCCATAAAACTTTCAAATTTGATTCCTGGAACTCTGCTGTGGACCTCTCCCCCACCCACCCACACACAATGAACCATCGGTGCCTGCAGCCTGGAAATTCACTCCGGCAGCCCCCGTTCTCCAAAGGCTTCTCCAAATACCACTCACCACCACCCTAGCTGAAGCCCACCTCCTCCAGGGCTCTCTTGACGATTACTACACCTGTGATGACTTGTCCTCCTGTGCTGAGCGCACCACTTCTAACATTGCCTGGCCCTTCATGATATTTCCACGCTTTCCTGCTCCCAGTATGTTCAACAGGATGAGCCCATCTGAGCACCCGCCATGGAGAGAATACAAACTCCAGTCCTGACTTGAGGGCACCATCCCAGGAAGCCCCTGCAGCCCCTGTGACATCGTGGCTGGGACCAGGCTCGGTGCCTTCTCACCCCACCCGGCTCCTCCTGTGTCCCCCTGCATGCGGCTGTGTGTCCCCCAAGTCGGCCACCTGCACAGTTAGGGGGAGTTGTCCTCAGGACCACCAACACCCTGCTCACACACCCTACAAGTGGGCTCACAAAGCCAGCGTGGGTTTCAGGGGTTGGCTACACGGACTCACAGAACTCTCCCAAGGCTGCTGTGCTCTCAGTTTGGGCTTTCCCAGGGGACAAGGGAGGAGGACACTAGCCCAGGCCCCACTCACAGATGTCCTGGGCCTGGGGAGCCCCAGATAAAGTCGTTTCACAACCCCAATGTGGGACTGTTTTCAGACGACCAGGCAAAGTCACCAGAGATTGGAGTCCAGAACTTTCCCCTGGTGCTTCCTTATCTAAATGTGGTTGACTGACCCTGTGACAGAAATTAGTGCCCAGCTCCTCCTGCGGTCAAGCTGAAGGCCTCTGACCTTAAGCTCCTGCCCTGCACCACACCGTTAGCCTCTGGCCTGGCTGGCTCCCTGCCCTACGTGGCATTAGTAAAGCTTCCAGTGACCCCCGGCCACCAGGCAAAAAAAGGCATTCCCTCAGGCAGGACATTGCAAGGGCTGTAGGGTCTCCTGACAGGGCCACACTTCTCTGGAACAAGGTTAAAGTCTTCACTTTCAGTTTGGTACCTCTGACCGTCTTGGAGAGCACCTTCTGATGCGAACTTATTATACAACCACAATATGACGTATGTGCAAACCTATGTCAAGACAGTTATGTTGGCCAATGTGCTGGCTCACACCTGTAATCCCAGCATTCTGGGAAGCCGAGGGGGGTGGATCACCTGAGCTCAGGAGTTTGAGTCCAGCCTTAGCAACAGCGAGACCTTGTCTCTACTCTAAAACTAAAAAAAAAAAAAAAAAAAGTTTTTCTATTTTTAGTACAGATGCCTGTAGTCCCAGCTACTTGGAGACTGAGGCAGGAGGATTGCTTGAACTCTGGAGTTCGAGGTTGCTGTGAGCTAGGCTAACACCACAACAACCTCGCCTAGGTGACAGAGTTAGACTCTGTCTCAAAAAAACAAACAAAAGAAATAGACAGTGATGTTTCCCTCAGGGCTGGGATCACAAAAAGATCTTTTTTAGTTTCTCATTTGTACTCTTTTATTATATCCATATTTTACATAAAAATGTTGCTTCTTATCATTACAATGGAAAAAGATATTTTGATGAAGCTTTTGAAAATATATCACTTAACCACTTTTCTCACTTTGAGTCCCAAAATGTGTCCACTCAGTACATTATTTGTATGAAATAATATTTGGAAGGCTGCATGCCTTTGCTCCTCAAAATGATATTAAAAAACGGCTTACATAGCCGGGCGTTGTGGCGGGCGCCTGTAGTCCCAGCTGCTCGGGAGGCTGAGGCAAGAGAATCGCGTAAGCCCAAGAGCTTGCTGTGAGCCGTGTGACGCCACGGCACTCTACCGAGGGCGGTACAGTGAGACTCTGTCTCTACAAAAGAAAAAACAAAAAAAAACGGCTTACAAATATTAAGGAGTATAATTTAAACTTCAATTGTTAACGAGAGCTACCTACGGTTTAAATTGCAGTAATCTAAATATACACATCTGGACAATATAAACACAAACCAAGTACACACACACATAAAAATAATTGGACTCCGATGCAGGTCTGAGGCTGCGCTGCAGAGTCTGTACCTAGAACGATAACAGGGGTAAGCTCCTCGGTGCCTTGTCTGAATTCCACTTCTGCCCGTCCAGGGCCACCACAGCACACATTGTCAATGGGGAGGGAGCAAAAACTGTGATCAGAGAGGCCAAAATACGTTCTAAGTCGGGGGGAAACCATACCGTCTTCACCTAGGCAGTGCATAATCAGATATGCAGAAACTGTGGGTATTAAAGTTCTAGGGGAGAGGAAAGAATGTACGCATTATGGAAAAAACTGCCCAAATTGTAGGAGGGAACCGAGAGAAACACCAGTGGCAACTATCGGGGCTGCAGGAGGTGACCTTTGCAGAAAGTTTTCAGCTTTCTGCCTCCGCTCCTCAGCAGTATTCATTTTCAGTAAACTCTTTATGAATGTGTTGCTAGAGACAGAAGCATGCTTTGCTCCTGTGGTACACAAAATGCCCAATGCTCATTGCTTATTGACGAAGACCGGATTGTCTACCTCTGCCTACGTTCTCACCGAGCTAGCCAGGCACAACTCCGTGCTTGTTCACTTTTGTGATCAAAACCCGGCATTCTTAGCGGTAGGAGTCAGTTCCCAGTGAGTTATGTGCTATGCATTTTGTGACATAGAAATTCCTCCCTGATATCTTGTGAAATCAGTTACAGAAGTAATCAAAAAAAGGCCAGGCACCCCGGAGAGGTTTTGGAAGTGGGATCTGCCTCACAGAGCCCTCTCCTGTCCGCCACGGGGCGTCTTCCACGCACCATCACTGACGTGTACCCAAAGGGCACCACCAGTCCCCGTGTGAGACGAGGCTGACTCGGACTCACTCCATCCCATCCAGCGAAGCCACATTTAAACAGTGCAATGCGAGTGAATGACTTTGTAACCAAGTCAAGGAAAATCCCTTCTGTGAGGGACAGTTTAGATTCTCAAGTACCCTTTTAGTGGAAATGGCAGTGTCGGGCCTCATCCCAGGTAATTCTGACACAGGCTGTGTGAGTCCACGGGATGAGTTAAAGACATTTTTAAACTAAAAGTTAAATCTGAAGCCCCCCACTGACTGAATAAACCCCCTCTTGGCCAAGGGGACCCCAGAAAACCTTTAAAAGTGAGTTCCCAGACGTGCCTTGTTATGCCCCCCCCCCTTTTGGAGTTTAGATAAAACATTTGACCATCATTAATGTTAAAACAGAGATCATTTAACTGAAAAGGCAGACTCTTTGTGGCAGTAAGGTACCAAATTATAAACCAGAGGCCTAAGGTATGGAAGGCAAGGCGGAAGCCCTTCTGCTGCTTTTAGTCACAACCACAACACAGAATAGAAGCTATGTGACTCTCAGGGTCTCCCCTCACACATGAAGCCCACAGAAGCTCGCCTGGGTTCGTCCCTCTACTGGCAAGAAACCAGCACAGTTTCTAGCACCTGAGAGATGCTAAATGATCATCTAGGGATAAACGAACAAACCCGGTGAGAAGCAAGCATCGGCCATCAGCATAACTCACCTACACGAAGCGTTTTCAAGACGTCAACAACCGTCCTGCGTATCTCCTTCTTCCTCTCAGGAACGCTACAGGGGGCATCGCAATCATCACTTGCATTTTATAAATGAGGAAAACGAGGCCCGGGGACTGCACCTCACACTCCCAAGTTTACACACTTACTAAGAGAAAGACCCCAGAACGGAGCCGAGAGCCTGTCCCGTGCGTCCTCGGGAATTCCACACGTGGCATGCTTCATTCTTACTGGTTTGTTCGTTAATTCCTAAGACGATTATCTAGCTTCTCTCGGGTGCTAGAAACTGTGATTTCTTGCAAGCATCTCCACAGCAATGCAGCACTTGCAGCATTTTCTTTTATGTGAGAAAGAATAAACATGTCCTTCATGTACAAATACAAACACAAGCCAGCCGCTTCCGCAGAGTGGAAATCTGCTCTCAAGGAGTCTGAAGTGTGGTAGGAATTAATAAAACATTTTAAGTGTATCTTACAATTAGAATATAAAAAGAGAAATCGATGAATGATTCTTAAGGAAATAACAAGTGGAAACAATTATTATAATTTTGCATGTCTGAGGAATCCATAACATTCTTCTCATAGTGGAGCTTACCGAATTCATCCCCATGCCCTGAAGGCGCCATTTGAACCAGAGGTAGAAAGGCCAGTCATTGTTGTTGGATCACTACTTTAATTTGGCAAGGCCTGCCTCTGAGAGGTCAAAAAAAAAAAAATTCAAATAAAGTAGCTCATGTATTCTCATTAACTTGCCTGATTCCATCAAATTTGCTTGATTGAAATACTGTACCCTAGAGTGTGAGTCTATGAACGCATTCACGCACAATAAATTAAAGAAGCTCACCATTGTAGGTATTAATCCCCTATGTTTCTGTCTCGATTTCAATCAACTCTTCCCTATAAAGTAGGAGACAATTCCAGGAAGTCCCTGTTTGGGTTAGATTCTATTATTTCTGCAGCATGAACTTGTCTTCTAGGTAACATAGACACTTTAGGAAGGCTTTATTTTCTTAAACGTGTCCTTGGACATATATCTAAGTAATTCTACTCTCTTGGAAATGCCAACTTTTATGCCAGGAGATGGAGTTAGTGAAAAAGTTTCTTTTAAGATCCCCATGTCCACAAGAAAGGAGTGTTTTTATTATTTCTTTGAGTTTGATACCATGACAATGTTTAAAGGCTTTTAATTTTGTTTAGTCTATTTGCTGTTTTCTGTTAAAAACTACATGCTTACGACCTTTCCATGCCAAAAAAAAAAAAAAACAACCAGCTGTAACATCTGCCTGGATTCTATAATAGCAGTAGATGCTTGTTTAATAACGTACGGTTACAAAGCATTTTGAATGCAACGTTCAGTTAATTCTCGGCAGAAGAGATCTTGGCCTGCTGTTGTTAACCCTAATGGCTAGGACCGTGGTGGTCAGGCTGGTGGCAAGGCGGCCATGGATCCACATCCCTGATGGCTAGGACCATGGTATTAAGGCTGGTGGCAAGGCGGCCATGGACCCACATCCCTGATGGCTAGGACGTGGTGTTAAGGCTGGTGGCAAGGCAGCCATGGACCCACATTCCTGATGGCTAGGACATGGTGTTCAGGCTGGTGGCAAGGCGGCCATGGACCCACATCCCTGATGGCTAGGACATGGTGTTCAGGCTGGTGGCAAGGCGGCCATGGACCCACATCCCTAATGGCTAGGACCGTGGTGTTCAGGCTGGTGGCAAGGCGGCCATGGACCCACATCCCTGATGGCTAGGACCGTGGTGTTCAGGCTGGTGGCAAGGTGGCCATGGACCCACATCCCTGATGGCTAGGACCGTGGTGTTCAGGCTGGTGGCAAGGCGGCCATGGACCCACATCCCTGATGGCTAGGACTGTGGTGTTCAGGCTGGTGGCAAGGCGGCCATGGACCCACATCCCTGATGGCTAGGACGTGGTGTTAAGGCTGGTGGCAAGGCGGCCATGGACCCACATCCCTTCAAATCTGAATTCTGCTCCAGATTTATTGCTTTCACCATCAAATCTGTGCCCAGAATGCCTTCTTTTCACTAAATTAAAGATGTTTTGTTTTATTTTGTTTTGGCAATTCCTTGAAATACTGAGTGTTATCAAAGTGTATGTAGCCAGCTTGGAATAACAAACAATTCTCTTGGCACTTTTATTGGTCACAAAATCAAATCACAGAGTTCCTAAAGCCTCTTGTAATTTCTTGATCAATAAAAGTGCCGGAAGAATCTTTTGTTCCGATATTTGGTCCCTGACTCTGGTTCCTGACCCAGAGCTCCTAACTGGCCTTGGAATCTCCTGAGTGCTACAAACTTCTTTTGTTCTAATGAGGTGGCTCCCAGGTGAGAGCTAAGCCCCAGAATAAGCATGGCCAGATAGGGATCTGAACACCCATATCCTTGGGGAAAGGGAGACAGGCCAGTTATTAACAGACAGTTAACAACTGATCAGGCCTCCCAATTAGAAACCCCTGAACTGGGGAGTGCAGAGAGCTTCTGGGTTGGTGAAGAGAAACACACGGGTGGTGCACAGAACCGTTGCAGACCTCACGGGCACATGTCTTTTTCTGTGTCCTCCATGGCATCCTGTATTGCTTTATAAGCTGGGGGCATAATCAAGCAATTCCCTGCGTTCTGTGAGCTGTCCTAGCAAATTAGCTGAACCTGAGAAGGAGGTGTGGGAACCCGCTTTCTATCTGTGCATCATCCAGAAGTAGGGGACCTTGTGCTTTTTATTGGCAGCAGAAATGGGGCAGCTTGTGGGACTGAGCCCTTACTGTGGAGTCTGATGCCAGCTCCAGGTAATGTTGGACTTGAGTTGGAATTGTAGGATGCCCCGTGGGTGCTCACTGGAGAATTGCTTGGTTTGTGGGGAGAATCCCCCCACCACACACACACACACACACACACACACACCCTGAGAGCCCAGGACTGGTGTGAGGAAAGAATACACGTGTCAACTGTTGCTAACAGACACAGAAGGGCTCAACTTGGGAACTGGACCCTCTCTGTGAGCAAGACAAGGTGTCCTGAGAAGGGAGAACCCCAATTCTGAGCACAAGTGACATGGAGAAGTGACCGTGTACCAGGTCATCCTTCCTGTCACACACAGAAATGCCCCTCACCACCCCCGGCCAGGGAAGAGATTTGGGTAGCGTGTTTTAACTCTTTCATTCAGCCTCTTTCTGGCTGTTTTAAAGAAACTGAGAGGTTCTAAAGGTAGCACTTTGGTCTCTTGAAAAGCAATGCTGCATTTGAGGGAGGAACCAGCAATGGCTTTTTGGTCTGGTCGTCACGTCTTACATTTTTCTGGCAAAAAAAAGAAAGGAAAGAAAAGAGGGAGCGGGAGGGAGGGAGGGAGAGAGAGAGAAATTTTTCCAATCACTCGAGGATAAGTGGCTTGAGTTAGAACTATTCTGGTCCATTTTCAACAACTGTTTTAGGAAGGGCTGTGTGGGTCCACGTCTGTATTATGGGCAAGAGAGGGCTTTATTTACAAACAAAGCACTTTACACAAAGCCTTTGCATAATACAAATGGAGAGTTATTATCTTCGAATGGTCCTAATACTCCTAGTCAAAAGCTCTTTCAGTTGAAATGGCATTAGCACATGTGGTATTTTTCTAGAAAATGTATTGGAAGCTGTGAGCAGTGCACATTCCGTGTGCTTTCGGGAGAAGTAAGCCGCTGAGCACAAAAGAAAACCAAGTAGTTATGAGAAGACCGGACGGGTGACGTTGGGAGATTCGCCAACACAATTCAAGAAATCAGTATTGAGCTGCTGTGTCTTCCAGCTGCCAGGGATAAAAACTTGAGTAAGATTTGGTTTCTTCCCCCTAGAAATTTGTAACGTAGCTTTAGAGGATTTCAGGCAAGCACTCCCCATCACCGTGCCACGTAATAACACATTTCTGAGATTGTTTTCCTGTTCCCTCTTCACACCATCCACATTCAGTAACAGAAGCAAGAAAACGGTGACATCTACTTGGGCCCCAGAAGCGTCCAAGGAGATAAGAGCTAAATCACTTTATCCCCTGTGTGATATTTGCTTGATTATTTGTAAAAAGCCGAGTCCATGAGTGTTTTTCGCATGACACAGTCACAAGCCGAGGCTCTTCTCTGCTTTGATTTAAGGCTCTTTGGGGTCACTGAAGTGTCATCTGGAAAATCAGTTCCTGATGCATAATGAGGTGGTGATGAGCCCCCGGAGCCTGGCGCCAGCGCTCTGCCAGGAGAGCCCACCATTCATTTTCTTCCAAGTATTGTTTTAAAACAATAAGCAGCTGAAGGTCGGAAGAGAGGCGATGGGTTATGAACACAGACTTAATGCAGCCCTAGGATTACTTTTTAACACCCTGGAGAGGAGGAGGATTGTTCATAAATACACATTGAGAGAAATCATTCCAGAGGCAGAGAAAAGATGCATTTCTCTGACAGCTGGGCATATGCCGATCACTTATGTAACAATATAAATCAGGGAACTAATAGAAGGCTCTAGAATAGAACGTCTGAGTGAAGGCTGGAGTCAGGCAGGCCTGGATGTAAATCCCAGACAAGGCACTCATTGATTATGCCCATTTGGTTGAGAAATCAAAGCGTTTGAGCTCAATAACCTCCAGAGTACAAAACACAATCCTGCCTCCAGGATTGAATGAAATCCCAGACTGCATACCAGGGGAAAGAATGAACCCTGGTGCAGAGTGTTCACACAATGAACTGTGCTGATGTTTGTTAATGTTATTAAATAGGAATCACACAGAAAATAACTATGTATGCGGTGTATAGAAAGCTAACCGCGCCCTCATTGATGGGATTATGTTGATCGCTTATCTAAAGTTATATTATTTGTTAAAAAGTCATTTCCTCAAGCAGGTACAGTCAAAACCCACACTGCTATGCAAATGGAACTGGTAAAGATTTACATTAACTCATCAAAGAGGGAACTGAGAAGATGTTTCAACCAGTTCACGGTGGAATCCAAAGAACAGACACGTTTATAGATCAGGAGGGTTGAAATGTAAGTAGATAAAACTAGCTTCCTCCATAGTGTGGGAAGGAAATCCATTGAAGCTTTGTGAGACAAGGCAGAGTTTGCGTGTGCGTAGAAGGGAGTTATTCTTTTTTTTTTTATTTTTTTATTAAATCATAGCTGTGTACATTGATATGATCATGGGGCATCATACACTCGCTTCATAGACCATTTGACACATTTTCATCACACAGGTTAACATAGCCTTCCTGGCATTATCTCAGTTACTGTGTCAAGACATTTACATTCTCCATTTACCAAGTTTCGCAAATACCCCTGTAAGATGCACCGCAGGTATAATCCCATCAATCCCCCTCCCTTTACCCACCATCCCCCTCTCTCCCCTCCCTTTCCCACTTCCCCCTATTCTTAGGTTGTAACTGAGTTATACCTTTCATGTGAAAGCCCCAAATTAGATTCATGGTAGGGCTGAGTACATTGGGTACTTTTTCTTCCATTCTTGAGATACTTTACTAAGAAGAAGATGTTCCAGCTCCATCCATGTAAACATGAAAGAGGTAAAGTCTCCATCTTTCTTTAAAGCTGCATAATATTCCATGGTGTACATATACCACAATTTATTAATCCATTCGTGGATCGATGGGCACTTGGGCTTTTTCCATGACTTAGCAATTATGAATTGGGCTGCAATAAACATTCTGGTACAAATATCTTTGTTATGTTGAGATTTTTGGTCTTCTGGGTATATGCCCAGTAGAGGAATTATAGGATTGAATGGCAGATCTATTTTTAGATCTCTGAGTGTTCTCCATATATCTTTCCAAAAGGAATGTATTAATTTGCATTCCCACCAGCAGTGCAAAAGTGTTCCCTTTTCTCCACATCCACGCCAACTTCTCTGGTCTTGAGATTTTGTGATATAGGCTAGTCTCACTGGAGTTAGAAGATATCTCAAAGTAGTTTGGATTTGCATTTCTCTGATGATTAAAGATGATGAGCATTTTTTCATATGTCTGAAGGCCATGCGCGGAAGGGAGTTATTCTGCGCTGCACTCCACATATCTGTGTAACTAGGCAAGTCAGTTATCCGTAACTTACCGAGTTGTATATCTGGGCTCACAGGATCAGAATCTGATAATCCTAGACCCTATGCTCTAGGTAATACATCGGTTGCCACTCAAGCACAATTTTTTTTTTCCTGCAATTAAAAGTTATATGTATGGGGGCAGCACCTGTGGCTCAAAGGAGTAGGGCGCTGGCCCCATATGCCGGAGGTGGTGGGTTCAAACCCAGCCCCGGCCAAAAAAAATAAGTTATATGTATGAAAAAAATTGTGCTTGGGTGCTGCCTGTGGCTCAGTGGGTAGGGCGCCGGCCCCATATACCAACGGTGGCGGGTTCGAACCTGGTCCCCGCCAAACTGCAACAAAAAAATAGCCGGGCGTTGTGGCGGGCACCTGTAGTCCCAGCTACTGGGGAGGCTGAGGCAGGAGAATCACCTAAGCCAAGGAGTTGGAGGTTACTGTGAGCTGTGACAGCACAGCACTCTACAGAGGGCAATAAAGTGAGACTCTGTCTCTACAAAAAAAAGTAAAAGTTATATGTATGTTATACTTGTAATATATAAAATAAGAATGTGTACTTTTACAAACATATGTTTGCACATAAGTATCGTTCAGGTTCACCGAGCACTTGACACATTGCGTCTTTTCACGTACGCACCCACCCATAAAGGTTGAGTTTTCTATAACTGAATAAATCCTGGTTCCGGGCCTACCACAAAGACAGTGAAATAAATGATAGGGTGCATCAAGGTTAGCAGAATTGGGGTCAAAACGACGCTTTCACCCTGCCATTTCTCTCAAGCATTCCCCCAACACTATACGCCCTTTATGTCAGGAGTTGGAGGCAGTAACAGTCCAAACACTGAAAGTTTCATTCGTGCCTTTTAAAAATCGCCTTCAGGTATCTCACCAATGGTTAGGAAGAGGTCTGCTGGTTTAAATGACCTGCCATCTGTGACGCCCACCTTGAGCATTAGGTTCCATCTTCTTCACCTTTTCTGCACTCAAGAGGGGCCCCCCCATCATCACCAGTATCTTCCCTGCCCCTCTAGTGCTGGCCAGTGCTGTTGACTCACTTGTGGGAGCCACTGAGACCACGGTCCCTCCCCAGGACACTGAGTAGACAGTGAGCCATGCCTCTGTGTCCACAGCATTTGTGACAAGAAGGCAATAGAGTCCATGTCAGCAGTGTGGGTGTGGCTGACTCTTTGCTGCCCATATCAGTCCCCCCTCAAAACATCTGTGAGAACAGGCAGGGGTGTGGCCCTCTCCACAGACAGCAGGGCCACCTGCCTGTGGGAAGAGATCTGAGCCACAGGCATCCTGGCCTCTGGGAAACCACATCCAGGCCCCCTTTATCCCAGGGAGCGGCGGGTGCCAGGAGATGCTCGCATGTCAGTCCGCATTCTAGGACGAAAGGCAGATCCCCTCAGCTCTTGGGAACGGATCTCTTTGTACAAGGCCATCATCCCCTAAACCAGCTTTGTCAACCTGTTTTATCTCACGCCACACTCAAACCTATACTTAAACTTCTGCAGCACACTTAAATTATGTTGATCAAAAAGAAGAGTAAAAAAAAAAAACAAAGAATATGTTTACTGTGGTTTGAAGTTCTTTAGAAAATCATTTAGTCAATGATGTTTGAAAATTTTCTCAGCAGACCTAAGTTCTTCTCACAGCACACGAGTGTGCCACGGCACACGGGCTGAAAATCACCTCCCTAAATCGTAATTACAGCCGCAGGGCAGCATGTAGGTCTCTGATAGCACCGAAGAGCTACCCCTACTCTCTAAGCACAGCATACTTTCCTCTGTCTAACACATGTGAATGAAAATGAAATCATTCGATGAGTTTTCTCCCAAATACCTGTAGCTTTATGCAACATACTTTGAATTAGTGTAACTTAGCAGTGGGCTTACCATTTGGCCATTTTGTAAAATCTGCGTTTGGAAGGTATGCTCTTACGGAAAGTGAAAATTTTTGAACAACCACTGCTTTGCATATGCAACACTGTAGAATACAATAATGTATCTGCAAAAGGCCTTTTAAATAAATTCATCCTTTTTGGCACAAAAAGATAATTTCACTGTCTTTTCTAGGTAGGGGAGTGTGGGGTCCGTGTTTGGTGGGTGAATTACACATCTCACCATACCCCAGAGCAGCAGGACTCTATTTAAGGAGTGACGCGTGTGTCTCCTATTTGGACACACGCATTGAGGCTGTCTGCTTTTGTCTTCTGAAACCAAACTGCCCCAGAGAATAAAAATTCATCTCTTCCAAGAAGAGGATAACGACTACTCACGGGGTGCCTCCCCACACAGACTTTTTAGGACTTCATTTAGACCTAGGAATTTAACCAGCCGAGCTTTTCACGCACAAAGTTAGGCAAGAGAGGGGAAAAAAAGAGAAGCACTTGTGTGACAGAAAAGGTCAAGAGAGCTCAGAAAGACTCCCAGATGTGGCCCCTGGGCTACTTCTTGCGATTGGATTAGCACCCTCAACCCAGCTGCTGCCTTAGAGAACTCTTAAATGCAGTCACCAGAAGAACAAAACAGCATCAAAGGACCGTCTTTCTCCTGCTCCTTTGGAGATTTCAGCCTCATGTTACACCCTGTGCCCTGAAAATCAAAGCTTCCTCTGTAGCACGCTTCGATCCAAAAAGCTGAGGTGAAACCTGTCCCCTCTGATTTTCAGCGCGTGGAATACAAACAAAATAATTAGTAACTCAAGAGGCATTTCAAACATTAACCAACCAACGTGTAGCCGTTGTAAAACGGGGAAGAATCCTGTTTGTGGCTGCTGATCGCTACTGAGAAGCACCTGACGAGTTATATCCTAGGCAACAGAAAATTGATCTGCAAGAGAAATCTGCCCACATGTTTTGCTAAATTTCTCATATTTGCACTTTCATTTAGATAAATGAAGAGTTTCTTACCTCTCTATAGCAAGTGGCCTTTCTGCAGCAGATTAGCTGTTCTTTCCTTCAGTTGCTCCACCATCAGTCAGGAAGAGCTGTATCTCTCCAGTGGACCAGGGACTGCCGCCTCACCTGGAAAAAGCAGAAAATGAAGTGGACCGTAAGGTGCCTGCTGCAATCACCCAGGAGAGAAATGGGGCAATACATCATTGCCCTGTAAATAGGAAAATGACATTTTTGACCTGAGCTGATAGTATAACCATTTGAGGAATCTCTTCTCCATAATAAAGACCTTTTCTCTGTTGACACATACCTCCTCCAGTTTAAAAAGATTAATCAATGGAGTAAATTTGAGACATTGGATTGCATTTTTACAGCTGTGAAACAAATTATTATTTTCTTCCATTGGGGTTTGAGTTTGTGGCTTTGGATACCTTGACTGCGGAAGGCAAGTGATAGAAAATCAAAGCTACTGAAGCTGGAACGTTGGAGGGGTGAGCAGCTGGAACCTGATGTCTTGTTGCCACTTGGACAGTGACTCAGAAAATCAAGGCAGAGAGAAAGAGGCTCTGCCAGCTGAAGCTGCAATGCTGAGGCCTGTATATAGCCAGGCCACGAGATGCTCTACCGTGGCACAGAGAGTTAGCGCAAAGGAGAAAGCGTTGAGGGTTGCAGTGAGAATCTGAGCCCATGCTCTGACATTTTCCAATATGCCTTGCTGGGAAGATGTTCAAGAACATCACGGACACTGTTTGGGCTCCTGGCAAACCTCCTGGTGACCTCCTGTCCTTGGAAAACAGGCTCTCTACATGGCCCCGCAGGGGTAGCCTGGACACGTGAGCTTGCGCCAGACTTCTAGGCTGTCATAGAGTGGTACTCTGCACAGACAAATCCACCTATAGTAATAGATGTCCATTAAACAGGACCTCAGACAATATGTAGAATTCAAAAAACAAATCTATAAACTAAAAATAAAACCCTAAGTCTAAATCTCCCCAACAAATAAAATGGACCCATTCTTGGCCAACGGGAAAAGTCCTAAAAATGAGCTCCTGACCATGACAGGAAGGGAGGTCGAACATACTTCATTATACTCCCTCCCTTTAACAATTTATATGCAACAAACTTCAAGGTACTAAGACAGCAAATTCTAAACAAGACCTAAAGTCATGCCAGGCTAGAGTTAAGTCGTGCTCACAATCCATAAAACGTAGCGTAAAACAGCTGCTTTTAAGGCATCGCGGGTTATGAATAACTTAGGCGTTCATTCCTACTGACTCCAAATTTTTAGACAAAGCTCAACTATCTCAACCAAGTGGCGATTAAAGAATCCCTAAATCTACCTATGATGTGTGAGCCCCCACTTTGAGATGTACCAGCGTTTCAGACCAAACCAATCTACACTTTTCCATATATGACTCTATGTCTTTGCCTATAATTCCTGACTTCCTGAATTGTGCAAAAACCAACCTGCAATCCAACTGCCATCAGTCCCTGTACTCGAGGCTGCTTGGGCTTCTATATCCCCAGGCCATGATAACTCATACTGGTGCAGAAAACCCTCTTTAAAGTATTTTACAGAGTTTTTTTTTTTTTTTTTCTATTAAGAAATCCCATGGCTAGGAATTCAAGAACATCGTACTAAGATGGAAACTTACTATAAACTCCATCTGCCTTCTTCACTTTCTCAATACACTTTGGTGGAAGGCACAGGAGAATTGTGCACAGGAGAGAGCTTTCGATACTCTGATAGCCTCTTTCCAGGGGTCCTCAAACTTTTTAAACAGAGGGCCAGTTCACTGTCCCTCAGACCGTTGGTGGGCCAGACTACAGTTTAAAAAAAAAACTATGAACCAATTCCTATGCACACTGCACATATCTTATTTGGAAGTAAAAAAAAAAATAGGAACAAATACAATCACATCGTCACATGTGGCCCTCAGGCTGTAGTTTGAGGACCCCTGTTTGACGGAATACATGATGGCCTTTATGTTAAGTTCCATCCTAACTCTGCAATACTGCGTGATGTTTTTTCTAAAAGAGAGCAACTTGTCAGCAATGAACGGCATACTTGTATTCTTTCTTTCCTTGTGTTCACATTATTGAAACAGAGCAGTGAATTTCAACTGGTGTGGTGTGAGAGGATCTTAAGTGTGCCGCAGACATTTTTAAAGATCATTAATTAAATTATTTTCCAAAAAGGTTGAAAGCACAATAAGTTTATTTTTTTCTTTACTTTTTTAAAATCAACATAATTTAAGTGTGCCATGGAATTTTACTATAGGTTCACATGTGTTATGAGTTTAAAAAAAAAAAAAAACGGTTGAAAACACTGGAATAGAGTGCCATTGATTTAATTTCAGTTTAATTTGTTTTTAATATATGTACATAGTTGTCCAGATCGCACTCACCAGTGAGGAATGGTGACCCAATTAACCAGTAACCATTAACTGTTAATTGACTCAATTTTGGTCAAGTGTTGGTAGTACTGTTTAATAAAAGATTATTAACAAAGAATGAATGACAACCATTTCAGGTTTTTTTTTCCTTTTAAAAGAAAACCACAAAGAAGGCATAACCATGCAAAATAAAAATAAAAAACCTTTCGATGATCAATTCTGGACCATCATAGGCAAGGAGTATTTTCACGGTTTGGGATGCTCAGTCATCACGGCACTATGACCACACCAAAAGCAAAATGGAAGACTTCTGGGGCGGCAGTCAGTAGCAGCTGTGCTCCACCATCTTGCTTTCTTGTCTCCTGAAAAAACTGCCCTCATTTTCCACTTCCTGAGTCCACTCACCAACCTCATGACCTCTGAACATCACTTTAGACGTCCAGGTGTGGAGTTCAAAGCCGCTGCTGAGTTCGCTTGTTAAGAAACCAGAGCAGCTCAAAACTGCCCTTGTGTACCCACGAATCAAGGGGCAGAGGATAAACCAAGACCTGGGGAAGGTTTGCTTCCACATTAAAAGTGTGTTATTCAATATCTAATGTAATATGATGTTATCACACAGTGTTACATAAAGTACAAGGGTAGAATAACTTGTCTTTCTGAGGGACAGCAGTATTCTCTCCCACTCCTCTAAGGCATCTTTTTTCCCCTCTAAAACCCTGCAGAAACAGAAAACATTGCCACGCTCATGTTCACGTTTCCCAAACAACCCAGCATGGGGCAGACAAAAGCTCCAGGTTGATGCCTAACTGGATTGAGAGGCAATTGCAACATCAGTCAAATTCAACTCTTCATCCACACCCCCTATGTTTCAGAAATATAGAGGGGTAATTGGATGGGGAGTCTGAGAATTACTTCAAAATAACCCCGCTGGTGGGGGGTGGGTAACTGAAGCGAGACTGGTCAGCGGTGCGCAATTGCTGAAGCTAAGTTACTGGTGGGCAGTGACCGTGGCCGAGATGTTCTCTATGTTGTATACGTTTCAAGTTTTTTACTTTAGAGACGATTAGAACAAAAAACTCTAATGTCTTTAAATTGGCATATATTTAATTAAACCTGTGCTACGCTCTCATTGCTACTGCTTATGTGCTAATAACTGCTTCTTACTGTGGTTCTTCCCGTATTCCTACATTACCAGAAGATGTAGCACTTTTAAAGCCATTGTTAGCATAGAAAAGTATAAAACTATTTTAGAAAAGTTAGCCAGGTTTAGTGGTAGGCACCTGTAGTCCCAGCTACTGGAGAGACTGAAGCAGGAGAATTGCTTGAGCCAGGAGTTTGAGGTTGGTGAGAGCTATGATGATGCCACTGCACTCCAGCCTGGATGACAGAGTGAGACTCTGTCTCCACAAAGCACGTGCACATGCGTGTTCACGCACGCGCGCGCACGCGCACACACACACACACACACACACAGTTTCACCAGAGAGCCTTGCTTAAAAAATATCTCCTGTTCCAGGAGGTGGAAAACATTACAAAGGCCTTCTTGTAACCCATGAATCTCAAGCCGTATTAAAAAAAAATGCTCATTTTTTCCCTATGTTTTAGGGCAAAGCTATCGCCAACCCCACCCCTTCATATTTTGCTTCTTGAGGTGTCTTAGAAATCCTCGAGTCCAGACCAAAGTCATAGAGACATGAAAACTGAGGTCAATGAACATTTCCGCCTTTCTCCAAATCAGACTCAACCAGAAGAAAGCTGGTTGGACACGTCCGGATGAGGTTTTCTCATTCCTGGGTTCATTCTGTCAATGTTTCTTTGTGCATCATGCCAGGCAGAATGAGTGACAGGTGCAGCAGCGTCCAGGCTACACTCTAGCGGAATTGAACCAAAGCGCCCAGCCAGCCCAGTCCTAGCTGCATGCCCAGCAGAAGGGAAAGTCATCGCGAGCACACACACAAAGGCGGGCACAGTGATCTTCACAACAGCCAGGAGGTGGGAACAATCCAAATGTCCATTAGTGGACAGTGGCGAAACCAACGTGCTGCACCCATGTGGTAGACTATGATTCAGCAGTGAAGAGGACTGCGGGTCTGACACATCTCCAACCCACAAACTCTGAAAACAAGAGCCTCGGCAAAAGGAGCTGGACACAAATGATCACAGATTGTCGGTTCCGTTTATTGGAAATGTCCAGAATGACAGAAAATGGACTCAGGGCTGCCAGGAGCAGTAGCGGGGGAAGGACGATTGGGAGCTGCTGAGCAGGAGGGCTCTTTTTGGGGATGATGAAAATGGCCTAAAACTGACTGTGGTGACAGTTGCCCAGCCCTGCAAACATATGGAGAGCCGTTCAGTTGTACACTTGAAATGGGCAAATTGGGTGGTATGCGAATCATATTTCAACACAGCCATTACATTTATAAAATGCAGGGTGCTATAACCACGGGACAGAAAAATTAAATGGAAAGGGACGAAAGCAGGCTGGTGGGGTTAAATTTCAGTTCAATGTCTTTCCATCATTCTGTAAATTCCTATAAATAAGTAAATCATAAAAGATTCCCTCAGTCAGGGAATCAACGTATGTAGCCCCCAGAGCTAAGCATCGCTTTCCTGCTACATTAATTACATTGTGCCACTGAAGGTTTAAAAAACATCCAAATGCTTTGTGCCCCTAGGAAATCCTGGATGCAATGAGCAGAGCCCTGCCTCTACATCCCTGGGGAAGCCTGCCCCGGGGTCCAGGAGTGGACCTAAGGACTCGTGGGGTTTCACACGACTTGCACACCCAAAGGCTCAGTTCTGTCGATAGAATCCCAGAATCACTGGGGGATTCGGCCCTGCCTGGCCGCTGAATCCACAGAGTCAGAAAATCAGCACCTGACCCATCGCAGGGCTACTGTTTTTAAAAATGAATTCATCTGGGATTTTTGCAAGTTCTGTTACAGAGGAGCAAGTTTGGGTTTGTCAAGAGCCTTTGGGAAGCTTTCCCCGAGCTGGCCATGTTGGAGGATGCCTATTGCTCCGTGAGGATTCCCTGAGTGTCAGTGCCTGCCTTCCTTGAGGGGTCAGTTGGTGGCCCTGTGAGCTGGACTGGCTGGACTTCTCACATCCTCTGAGCACTCACACTGCCTCCGACTCAGGACAGCCCCAGTGCCTGGCCCCTGCACACACAGTCCAGTTACACTGTCACTACACTGAGAAGCCACTGCACATCACAATGTCCCCGTGGAGCCAGACAACGAACAGGAAGGCAGCAGCCCTGTATTTTAACGGAGCTGCCACAAATTGCACCCAGAGGATGGGACACATTTGGAACCATTGTAAAAGCTCAACTTGACCACAAAGGAGAAAACTCAGGGAGCTGCCAGGGGCTCTGTTCTAACATGAACCTTCCCTTTTTGCTATTTCTGGAGTTGTGCTTGACTCTGAATTTCGAGTCTCCTTCTCCCAGGCCCCTGATGAAATGCACGCACACCCTGGGGGCCACCTGCCCTGGGCGTCCACGCAGGCGACTGCTCAGAGCTGGGGAAAAGCTAGTGGGGAATGAAATGTACATTTAGAGGCATCGGAAGAAAATAAATTGAGTGCATGTTGCATTTTCTTCTGCATGCGAATGTCCCCAAAGCAGCATTTCATTTCCAGGCTGAGACCTGAGGCAGAGAGGTGCCCCTCAGTGGCTGTGTGCCAATGACATGGCCCTGGTCACCTGCAGCAGAACCAGAGAGGGGCTGTGCATGTCGCAGAGGTGGGTGGCAGGAACCGGACCCCTCCTAGGGGCAGGCAGAGGGGGCGTGCCTCTCCCTGAAAACGCAATGCCAATACCACGCAGGAGAGTGTCAGATCACTGGGAATTAGCACCTCCACACACGCAAAAATGGGAAGAATTGTAAAGTCAGAGCAGGGTGGGAGGGCTGAGGCTGTGCCACGCTGCTGGACGCTGAGTATAAAGGTGTCACAACAGAAATCTCCCATATTTGTTAGTAAATCCTCCCCATCTCAGGATTTACTAACAAATTATAAAAGGTGCCTGTTGACAGGATTCTCGCCTCTTTGCAGGGAAGACAGGGGTACCAGGGTTGCTTCTGCTGGTCCTCTGGCTCGCGCGGGAATGAGCACGCCTATGTTTACACGGTCAGCTGTTTCTGTTCTCCTTTGCCTGGGAAGGTGTCCGGCTTGGATGTGTGGTGTTGCCACAAATGTCATGAGTCCCTCGGAATGTTGGCAGTCCACTTCTCCAGCCCCAGGCTCCCCTGTGCTCCTGCCCTCACAGACACTCGTCTCTACCTGACGCCCTCCCACGGGGTCATGGTGTATATGCTACTGCTGCCCAACTGACCACTCAGACCCACACCACCTGCCCTGTAGATGGCCTTTTACAAATTTTTTCCTTGCCCACCCTGCAGGTAAGTGCCTTGTTTGTGTTGACCAAAATCAACTGCTAAGGTCCACTATGTTTCCCATTTATTTGATATATGGTTTTATTTATTTATTTTTTTTTTGAGACAGGTTCGCACTCTGTCACCCTGGGTAGAGTGCCATGGCATTATCACAGTTCATAGCAGCCTCAAACTCCTGGGTTCAAGAGATCCTCCTGCCTCAGCCTCCCAAGGAGCTGGGACTACAGGCACCCGCCAAGATGCCTGGCTAGTTTTCCTATTTTTAATAGAGACGGAGGTCTTGCATTACTCAGGCTGGTCTCAAACTCCTGAGCTCAAGGGATCCACCTACCCAGGCCTCAGAGCACTAGGATTACAGGCATGAGCCACCATGCCCAGCCATTGATACATGTTTTCAAAAGCAGCATCATTTAAAATAGAGAAAAAGTGAATGATAAAAGAAAATATTCTGGTTATACCATCTCCTGGGAAGACAAGAATTTGAGACCATGGTAGATGTAAAGAAAAGACATAAAGAAAAATAAATACATTCATCTCAGTTTACCTAAATGTCATATTTATGCTAAGGACATGCATTATACAGAGGGTGCCAAATGTTTACACATTTTTTTTTTTTTTTTTTTTTTGTAGAGACAGAGTCTCACTGTACTGCCCTCGGTAGAGTGCCGTGGCGTCACACAGCTCACAGCAACCTCTAACTCTTGGGCTTATGTGATTCTCCTGCCTCAGCTTCCCGAGCAGCTGGGACTACAGGCGCCCGCCACAACGCCCAGCTATTTTTTTTTGTTGCAGTTTGGCCGGCGCTGGGTTTGAACCCGCCACCCTCGGCATATGGGGCCGGCGCCCTACTCACTGAGCCACAGGCGCCGCCCATGTTTACACATTTTAATAAAGGAAAAATCTGCATTAAAGTTGTAATACTTAACATATACCGATAACATTTCTTATCTTCTATATTGTATTTTGTATTTCTTGTAATTGCAGAAGTCACATGTGACTTGAGTTTTACAATTTTAACAGAGTTTTTTCCTTTCTTAAAATGTATATTAATTTTTTGGAGACTCTCTGTATTTTATTTTTAATGAGAGGTAAAATTGGAATTTGGGTAGCTTCCAAAAAGTTATTGAGCTCAAGAGTAATGCTATAAATTTCCAAATACATAATTGCAATTACATCGGATGTAGTTGTCTACCTAGCTGATGCTCAAGTTCAAAATACAGCTACATTTTTAACATGGGAAATGTCTGTAAATGAGCAGGGTTTTTTTTTTAGTATTGTTTGACCTCAAACACAATTGGCCAAAGGCAGTGAGGTGCATTAGAAAGACCAGGAGATGTGGCCTCATGCACATCAGCCCTACAGGGCAGGAGGGGTGAGAACTCACCTGTGTCCCATCACACCTTGGTCTCATTCTTAGATCTGGAAAATAAGAGAGCTGGAATCCATGATTTCTGAGATTATTTCCTTTCCCCGAATCCCCCAGTATTATTTACTGACTGGGTGATAGGAAAGAAAATATAAAATATGCCAAAAATAGGAAGCCTGATAAAACCAAGGATAAAACTATTGATTTCTAAGCAGGTACAGCTGGGATTTGTGAAAATACAGAGGAGGATAATAAAGGCTTCTATGAAAAGTGAAACAAAGGAGGTCGAAAGTCCTTCCCAGAAGCTCAGAAAGACACACTCATTATGTTACATACACTTTCCCATATTCAGATAGAATCAATCTGATGGGGATTTGATACATGGCTGTGATAACAGTCCAATTCAGAAATGCAGGGAAAACCGCCGTAAGGAATTATACAGAATGATGTCAATCATACTAATATTGTTAATCTTTTTTTTTTTTTTTTTGTAGAGACAGAGTCTCACTTTATGGCCCTCGGTAGAGTGCCGTGGCCTCACACAGCTCACAGCAACCTCTAACTCTTGGGCTTAGGCGATTCTCCTGCCTCAGCCTCCTGAGTAGCTGGGACTACAGGCGCCCGCCACAACCTAATATTGTTAATCTTATATATAAATATAAATGTGTTCAAATTCATGCTGTTCCTTCCCTCCTAAGGACTACTATATTTTTGTATCAAAGTAGTAGTGCCTAAACCATTTCTCTAGTTGAGTTAGATCCTTAGCTCGCCCCACATGAACTAAGGAACCAGGAGTCGTTCACTGAGCAGTCCAGTAAGGGGACATAGGGTTCAAGGCAGAATCTCAAAGGGACATATGAAATCCACATGATATTGTATGGCAGGTGGGATGGAGAGAATTGGAATATTATATTTCTTTTATGGGTCACAAATTTAAGTGTGATGCAGTCCACTAGAAACAAACCTACATGGGTGGCTCCTGTGGCTCAAGGAGTAGGGCGCCAGCCCCATATGCCAGAGGTGGCGGGTTCAAACCCAGCCCTGGCCAAAAACTGCAAAAAATAAATAAATAAAATCTCTTTAAAAAAGAAAAAAGAAGTTACCTAAAAAAAAAAAAAGAAACAAACCTACAAAAATGACTATGTCTTCCCTATTGATAAGCTTTGTTACAGATATTTCCTCTCTCCTCACTAAAGCAGTGGAAAGCAATGAATAGAAAGGAAACATTAAAATGAAAGTTTGTTTTTGATGAGGGGAAGAACCACACAAATGCTGGAACATAATCTGGGAAGAACAGCCATGAAATTAAATACAAGTTGATGAGTGTGAGCGGGAGGGACTGAGAGAGGGCACGCCCCTGGCACATGCTTTAGAGAAGCTGGCAAAACGATGCTTGGAAAAAATAGTGCAGACACAAGGGAAAGATGTGGAGAAGGATTTGGAAACTCTGGATTGAGCAGGGAAACATTCAGACCTAACACCTTTGAGAAATGTAGGCTACTAACACAGTGTGAGAGAAGAGAAGCGACAGGGCTGATAATTACAGTCAGCACAAAACAGTGATTTTTTTTCACCACCCCTCTCCCCAAAACAAAAAAATGGACTTTCTTTTGAGGCAGAGAGACTCCCTCCTAAGTATTAGCAACACCACAACATAATGTAAAGTGCAGATGGGTGAGAAGGAATGTTAAGACACAAGAAAAAACTAGCACAGAGGTTCCAATGTGTGTATAATTGGCACTCTCATAAAAAGAAAGAAAAAAACAAAAAATATAAATATGGAAAAGAGAAAAAAATGACAAGAAATGACAGGAAGGGCATCTATATATCAAAGAAGAATCTGAAATCTTTGCATGGACTTGTAAAATTGTTATAGAGAAATCTCTGTTTTAAAGAGAGACATGACTTTCTTTAAAAAAAAAAAAAATGCTTATGATAAGAAGTCCCTGGCCAGGCACAGTGGCTCAGGCTTTATGTAATGTCAGCATTTTGTGAGCCTGAAGTGGGAGAATTGCTTGAGGCCAGGATTTTGAGACCAGCCTGGAAAATAGTGAGAACGCATCACTACAAAAAAAAAAGAAAAAAGAAATTAGCTGGGCACAGTGGTGCACAATGGTAGTCCCAGATACTCAGGAGACTGATGGAGGAGGACAGCTTGAGCCCAGAAGTTTGAGGTTTCTGGGAGTTGTGAGAAAGCCACCACACTCTAGCCAGGGTGACAGTACAAGAACTTGTCTCAAAAAGAAAAAAGGAAAAGAAAAGTAAAGAAAGAAAGAAAGGAAAAAGATATGCGGAACAGAGAATGGACAGGCAACTTTCAAAAATAAAAGTGTAGAATAAAATGGTGAATCATCCTAAAGACATAAAGAAGACTGACATGTCAATGGAAACTACGCTGGGCCTGGCCCAGTGGGTCATGCCTATAATCTCAGCATTTGGGGAGGCCAAATGTAGAAGATTGCTTGAGCCAGGAGTTCAAGACAAGCCTGAGCAACATAGCAAAAACTACCTCTAAAATAAAAATTAGATGGTTGTGGTGACATGTGCCCATAGTCCCAGCTACTCAGGAGGCTAAAGCAGGAGAATCACGCGAGCCCAGGAATTTGATGCCACTGCACTGCAGCCTAGGTGAAAGAGTGAAACCCTGTCTCTACAAAAAAAAAATCTAAAAAAAAAAAAAAAAATAGCTGGGTATGTTAGAGCATACCTGTAGTTGCATAACCTCAGCTACTTGGAAAGCTGAGGATTATTTGAGCTCAAGAGTTTGAGGTTGGGCGGCACCTGTGGCTCAAGCGGCTAAGGCGCCAGCCATATACACCTGAGCTGGCAGGTTCGAATCCAGCCTAAGCCCGCCAAACAACAATGACAGCTGCAACCAAAAAATAGCCGGGGGTTGTAACGGGTGCCTGTAGTCCCAACTACTTGGGAGGCAGAGGCAGGAGAATCGCTTGAGTCCATGAGTTGGAGGTTGCTTTGAGCTGTGATGCCAAAGCACTCTACCCAAGGCAATAGCTTGAGGCTGTGTCTCAAAAAAAAAAAAAAGGTTGAGGCTGCAGTGAGCTATGATGATCCCTCTATACTCTAACCTGGGCAACAGAGTGAGACCCTGTCTCGAAAAAAGAAAAGAAAAGAAAAAAAGGAATAAAGCCATAGAAAAGAAAAGGAAAAGAAATTATTATGACCACAAAGAAGCCCACTAAATGAACTCAGCTATCACACTGTACCAGATAGAAAAGGAAGGATACCTAATACACCAAAAAATATAAAGTCTTTGCAGAAACTTACAGGAAAAGTATTAGGAAGACTTTAGCAGAGAATGAGAAGTCACCTAAAAATATGAAAGGCATCAAAAGTGGCTTTGAGTTAATATTATACCAGATAAACAGGAGGACATCCTTCAGTCCTATAAGGACTTAAGTAATCATCACCTTGGGCACATGGGTAGGTGACAACGAGCTTGTGATATCAAACACAACCCCCATGTTAAGGCAATCTAACTACTTCTTCTCTGACTTGGAGCATTTACATTTTCTCCACCTTCCACAGACATCTGTCTCTCTTTGCAGGAAGCTGACACTATCTTTAATCCTTCTATGCAACAGGAAGGGAGGGGTATGGATTTTACTGACTCTTTTTTTCCTTCACAAAGACCACTAGTCCTAGGTACAACCATAGGTGGGAATTAGCTCTGCTCAGGCAAACTGCTTCTGTCAAGTAGTTGGACATTAGGACTCTCCCAACCTCTTAAAACTCAGGTTAGCACTACCAAGGTTTCTTTAGATTCTGGCTTCTAAAATTATGTGATGGCCGTGTTCTTTTCACAGCTCACTCAAATTTACTGGAATAATAAAGTAGTATCAATTGCAAAAATTTCATCCAATGATTATTTTACCTACTTGGTTGGGAATCCTCTGTCTTCTCTGCTTTTTAAGCACTAACTCTAAATAAATAAACCAACAGCAATTATCAGCAGAAAACCACAGAATCTGATGAATTTGATAACTTATATTGGGGCAGGGGGTAGACTGCACATTTGTTTATAGCTATCATTTTATGTTATTAGAGTACTTGTCATATGCAATAACTTTGCCTATCCAACTTGATCATAAGATGAAGATATTATTAATCCTGGTCTTTGACAATATTAAGGTGTTCTGTAGGGAGTACTGTACATTGTCGATGCTCATCTAAAATATTATCAAAACCATTCACTAGTCCTTCTACAGAAAGATAAGAGTATCTCCTGGATTTTTGTTTTGCTTCCTTGTGGCTGTCTTTGAGAATAAATTACACAGAGCCAATTGAGAAGTTAAAATAGACAAGAACATTAAAATCCTCAGACCATGAAAAGGTTTTAAGAAAACTCATTTGTAGAAGAAAGATGTCCAAGGCCGGACAAGCTGCCTCTCAAATTTGAGAGAAGCTTACAAAGCTTCTGGACTAATCATTGTAAGAAATAATTTATAAAACAGCAGAGATACCCATCCAGAAAACTGAAAATGAACAAATGTTCTGACTTTCCAAAGATGATGAGAAGATGCATCAGGGAAGAAGAGATGTGGTGGGCAGTGTCCAGCACCCAGGGGGAGGCCGGGTAGAGGGAGCTGGGGAGCACCCCCGGGGGAGCACACCCAGGGCTTGGTGAGCAGAGGTCACCTGAGCTTGCCAGGAAAGCAACTCAGCCTTGAGAGAACAAGTGCTTAATGTCATCCCTGAGGGCACTTTGGAAATGGATTATGTAAAAGGATGGTTGGTGAGTACTTAAAGAGTAGAGGTCATTGTGAGTCAGGATGGGCTCATTGAGAATAAGTCATGCCAGACTAAACTTATTTCTCTGGACTGATAAGTACAAGAATAAGAGGAGGCGAGAAGGACAGTATCTCCATTTGAGCCAAAAAAAAAAATTGTTTTTTTGACAAGTTTTTCCTCCTGGTCTTGTGGACTGTGTGATGACACAATTAAGATCAGCTTAAAATTATTCAAACTGGGGAGTAGAGCAGGTAGAGCTACCTGGAGGGTCAAATGGTTTCCTTGGCCCCTCTTTGGCTCTCTGCTGTGAGCCGCTTTAACTAGACCAAAGGAAACCAGGAAGGAAAAAGAGAAGTAAAGAAAGAGCTCCAGAGGAGATCTGCTGGGCCAGGTCAGTGGACCGACTCTACTGAGAAGGACAAGGACAGCAGCTAAATGCTACTCCTGGTCACACGACCCCCAAGTATTAAGACAGGGCAAAGGACAGCATAAGAGGAATAAGCTGTCATTTCAACCGATGTCACGGCAATATTGTTGCAGGAAGACAAGGCCCAGTGGAGAGAAAGAGCACCCAAACACCACGTTTATAAGAGGAAGGGCTTTGTTCACCAGCTGGGAGCTTAATGGCATAGACGAATTCCAAATGGCCGCGCTTCCCGACTGCCTTGGTCTTTCCCTTTTAATTGACAGTCAAAAAGTTCCACCCCACAGGTACCCTTCTCATTGGCCAGTTTGAATCAAGCGGGAGATGCTATTCCCGCCCCTACAGAAGTACAGGATTTCACAGAACTTGGAAATTTCCAAGTTTCAGGAAGTTAAGTTTACAAATTCCCAAGAGCTGAGTCCCCGTGGAGAGGACCCTGCAGGTGTATCCTTGTGGTCTCCTTGAGAAGACCTGTTCTTCTAGACCGCACCCTTCTCAGGTATCCTCTCTCAATATTAGTTTTCAGTTAATTACTTAATTTAAAAAAAAATCAAAAACTGCAAAGTCAAAAACCTCCCGTAACCTCAAACAATTGCAATATGAATGTTAGTATTGAATGCAGTGAAGGTGACTTCAGTTTGTACCTCACTGAGGGTGATTGTCTTCATTAGAATAACAAGAGAGCATACTGATGACTTGAAAATATGTTTTTGATAATTCATTCACACAAATTCACAATTAAGAACAAAATTCAATGAGTCGTGTAACTTTGGGATTGGAAACGTGAATTTATGCAGCGTGAGTGGCATCAGTCTCTGATGACACCCGCCCACAAGACAACTGTGCGGTTTTTGTCCCGGGCACACAAGATTACGTTTTCAGAGAAAGATGACTACGGTGATGAGAAACGAAAAAGCCGATGCCTGGATGAATGGAAGAAAAGCAAAGAACAGAAGAGAGCCTGACACAAGTAGTTTCTGGGTGCAACTAGGGATAAGTACCATGCTACAACCGCAGTACCTGAGAGCAGCCTCCCTTATGGCACACTGTGATTTCCCTTTGTAGCATTTCACACAATACTAATTAACCGTGTGAGTCCATATTTCTCTCTCCCTCGAGATCCTACCGTACAGCCATGGGTGTTGGTCACTTTCATCACTCTATTCTTAATGTCTGGGCTCCAGCCGTGCCATATGAAAGCATATAGAAAACATAAGGAACATATCTGAATGCATTTTTGTTCAATAACTTGCTCACAGGGTGGAAATTTAAAAACAGAAAATGTAATAGAAAGAAACAATACATTTCAAGTCAGTATCAGAACACTGTGGCCCATGAAGAAAAATAATATTATTTCAGTATGATACGATATATGAAACATTAATGAAAATTGGCCACTTATTAGTTCATAAAGCAGGTTATCGATAGATTTCACCAGCTTGGTATTTTGTACGTCAAGTTTTCTCCCCATAATTAAAATCAATAATGAACAAATAAAACACAAATTTTAAAACAAAGATTTAAAAAAACTCAAGGCTCCAAAAAGAAATCATGATGGAAACAGTAAGCATATGTAAACAGCAGCAATACTAAATGTTAAAAAAAAAAAAGAAAAGAAAAGAAAAGAAAAGGAAACCATAGAACAACAGGAAGAGGAAAATTTAAAGCTTTAATTGTGGATATTAGGATTGAAAGTAGGGTGGAAATCAATAAGTTGAGCAGACAGGGAATTAAGGAAAGAACAGATTAAACTTCCCCAAAATAGAAAGAAGAAAGTATTAAGACAGAAAAGCCCCCAGCTAGAATGATGAGGAGAGGGAAAATGTACACTATTCGAATTTTTAAAGCCCATAAGTATAGATGCTATAGAGATAATAAAAAATGATAGTATTAACAAGTTTCCACCGATAAATCTAAAAACAAATTAACTGTTGAAAATCCTAGAAAAAGATAAGTGATTCCACAAGAAACAAATAAACTAAAACAAAAAGAAACCAGCAAAAAGAACCTGAATCAGTAGTTTAAAAATCTTACCACAAAGAAAGGTCTAGACCTAGATGGTTTTATATATTAATTTTCACAAATAATCGACAAATAAAACCAAAGCAATATAATTCCTTCAGAGAGCAGAAAATGAAGAAATTTACCCCAATTTATTTTATGAGACTAGCTAACTATAATAACCAAATCACCCAAGAAAAGACTATTTTATGAAATATAGGAATAAACATCCTAAACAAAATATGAACAAAACAATTGAGCTATGTATAAAGAATAGCAATCACATAATGAACAAATTGGGTTTATCCTAGAAATGCAAAGCCGGATTAATATTAGGAAGAGCAATTCACCAGTCACCAGAGAAAAACCTACATGATCATTTTAATGAATCATTAGAAAAAAATCACTATCTATTCCTAATTTTTTATAGATTCTTAGCATATTAGAAATAGAAAGTAACTTCCTTACTTGATGTATAATATTTATTAAAAAATAATATTTATTTTTAAAAACCTAATGAAAATGTATTTAAGGGAAAAAATGAAATTTTTTTCCCATTTAATACTGTAAGTAAAATTATATTATAAAACATATAATATTAAAAAATAATATTTAGCTTTGAACTGGAGGTACTAAAGTCCAGCTCAATGAAATAAGAAAATGCTAAGTATATGAACATTAAAAAGAAAGAGACTATTTTCATTATTTACTCTACTGAGAAAAGCCTCAAACCTCAAAGAATATTTGGACATATTATTAGAATTAGTGTGGGTCTCTCAAGGTTGCTAGATACAACATAAATACTGATAAGCACTTGTATATCTAACATTAGCAACATTAGAACAAAAAAATTAGCAGATAGCTTTCAAAAAAGCCACAAAAATATAAAGAATTTATAATGAATAGAGTAAAACTGGTAAAAGAAAATCTACTACTTTATCAAGAAATCACAAAACTATGCTGAAAAATAATAAAGAAGATAAAAATAAACCAGGAGAAAAAAATAAAACAAAACAAAAAATAAACCAAGAGCTATAATATAACCTTGAACAGTGAGACAAAATTTCATGAAATCATTACTCTTCTATTCATTCTATAGCTTTTATGTATTTTCAGTCAAATTGCAACAGAGTTTTAGGAAAAACTTAACAAGTTGATTCTAAAATGTATGTAGAAGAACAAAGGGCTATGAATAAGCAAGATGGTTCTGGAGAAAAAGAATTCTTCTGCTCAGAATTAGTATAAAGTTATTGTGGCTAAACCCATGATGGCTTGGGCTACAACAGATATACTAGCAAATTCAAAGAATAAAGAGTTGCTTGGGGGTAAGAACAGACATATTGAGCAATAAAGTAAACCAAGATCAGAGAAACAAACTTAAGAATACAGAACTTTTATATAAAACAGAGAGAGGTTTTCTGATGGGTGGAAAAAATATGAAAGAAATGTTACTAGGACAAGTAGTTATTTATACACATGTAAAAAAATAGAGCTGAAACTCCACCTCGCATTCTACACAAAATCAAATCCAGATGGTTAAAAAATGTAAATGCCAAAGGCAAAGTTATAACACTTTACAAGACAATTTAGGAGACTACCTGATGTCCCCTGGACAGGAAAGAATTTCTTATGCTGAACAACAACAACCCCTAAATCATAAGCCATTAAGGAAAAGAAACACAAATTTGACTACATCCAACACATTTGTCTGTCTAAAAAATACCATGGACAGGAAGAATTAAGTCATAAATAAAAGATGATATTTGCAACATATGACTTACAGTGTCTTAGCATCTAAAATATACAAGTAATGTGTACAAATCAATGCAAAAAAGATAAACCAGCCAACAGGAAAAAAAAATTAGAAAAATATTTGAACCAGGATTTCAAAAAAGAGTGAACAGAAAATCTTCTGAAAATATGTTTAATCTCATTAGTTACCGGGAAAATAAGACACAGATACAGTTTTCAACATCACATTGACAGAAATGTAAAATCTAGAAATATCAGCTACCAAGGTGAGTGTAGGGCAAAATTGCCTATGACAGGTTTTCATAGGAAATGAGGAAAATGTATGTGAAGACGCCACAATCTGTTTGAAGACTGTCAAATGTTTTCACCTACTTAGAGAATATAAAAACTGGGACAAATCTGGGATTTGTGAAGAGCCCTTCTTTGGAGAAATTTGCTGCCACCATGCTAAGAGTATCTCTACATTTTGGAGGGCAAAATGGGTTATAACCGGTCCCAAACCTAGTGAGCGAACTTCAAGGAGATTCCTCCAGTGCTATGAACTGTTCCTTGCAGTTGGAAGACCTGAAGGAAGGGAACGTTAAATTGCATTTTGGCCCCGGTTCTGACTCTCACGTGGGGAGTCTATTGGGCAGAAGATGGCCAGAGCTAACAGAGGTTGCAGTCTTGGAATGTCACATTTCTTATATTAGAGGTGTCCGCCAGAAGAAGGCTGGTGTGGTTTTCTGCTGAAAACCACAAATGAGCCCTGGGAAGCATCCGTAAGAAAAGGGGCCATCCCAGCCCTCTGCAGACACACATAGAGACTGATGTGTACGCACACCCCACTCAGTACGCTGCAGGTGCAGAGGTGGGAAGACATGATGTCAAACTAGTGTAGGAGTTTTGGCTATTACATGGGACTAGAGATTCCAGTTCCCCAAACAAAACAGTTTTATAACCAAAACGGATGGGAGGATATTTATTTATTTATTTTTATTTTTCACATATACATGGGTTTATTAGATTTCTACTTTTTGCCTTCACAAAATTAAAAAGGCTTAAAACTTAATAACAATAACAATGCTTAAGATAAGGACTAGAAACAAAAACCTCGTAAAAAACGAACGAAGATAAATACATTCAGAAAAGAAATCAGACGATTGCTGCATTGAAATTTGTTTTTTGTTTTGTTTGTTTGTTTGCAGTTTTTGGCCGGGGCAGGGTTTGAACCCGCCACCTCCAGGATATGGGGCCAGCATCCTACCCCTTTGAGCCACAGGTGTCTCTCCAAGTATTTTAAAAGAATAGTCAGAGACCAAAATAAAGTCATATGCTGGTTCAACACCCTAGGTCTATATTGTTTTCACAGAAGGTCAAAGTATAAAGAAAAGCTAGGATGATATGAACAAAATTTGGGGAGACTGTTTATGGTGGGCAGCAGAGCAAGTGTAACCCTATCAGACCAATCTGGGTGGACTTTTATGTAACAAAGTTGTGAGCGGCTTCTCCGTTGCCATAGACCCCAGGTTGAAGGTCACATAAGCAGAGCATGCCCAAATGAACCAAGCAGGCACGCATGGGTGGAACCTAAGTGCTCAGTCACGCCAAGGAGCAGGGACTGAATTAACAGTCGGACACCATATAGCCAGATCCAAAATCCAGAGGAAGCAGTGGCTGGAGCCCTTGGCAGTGTCCAGTCAAATCACGCCTTCCTCATTGCAAGTCCCAATCTTGACTCCATACTTAGAAAACCCAACCGAGCCCCCAGCTCAGGGAGACAGATTTGAGCATTTTCTCTTGTCTCCTTGCCAGCAACTTGCAACGATCCTTTCTTTTCTCAAAAACCAGTGCCATCATAATGAATGCCACGTGCAACGGGGCATCAAGCCAGCTGACTGCCCCGTAAGACCAGAAGGGTGGCACCAAGAAGGGGGCACGCCAGGGCAGTACGGGGGCTGGCAGCAATCTGTGACCTGAGACGCTAAGTGTGGCGGCCAATGTATTGCGATTCTTGATGCCTTGATCATCTTTTCCAAGTATCCGATATTTAGTGTAAAACAACACTTTAAAGGGAAACCATAAAAGAACTACAAGACAACATAGGTGCCTGTTTACTTGACCAAAAAATAACTTTCTTTTATTTTTTCCTATTCTCAATTACTCGATCTGAAATATACTTTTTATGCCATTAATAGCCCAGGTCCCTGATGCATTTAGATTTTCAAAAAGCAAAGGAAGGAATTTTTTTCTCTACATACTATTCTTTTAGAAGTGTCTGCCCCAGGCCATGAGCACATATCCGCAGAGTTTTTTGAAAGGGGTATAGAGGTGTGGCTGGGGAAGAGAACATTTATGGAGAGGCTGAAAACATCAGTAAGATGTCAAAAATGCCCACAATGTTGACAGTCTTTACTTCCAGATGGTTGAATTACTGGTGATTTATGTTTTTTATGATGTGCTATTGGTTCCAGACTTTCTAAAGAGAATGGACTACTTATGTAATAAATAAACAAGCAGAAATTATTTGCTTTGTAGTGTTCCCTTCTCATGTATATTCAGATTGTCCAGAATCAGGAGCTAAACTTGATATTTTGTGTCTGAGCCCAGTTTATAATGCATTGAAGATGCCCTAAAAATAAGAATTCAATAGCATAAGCCAACTTTAAACCCTACTTTTCTACTTACGTAAAAGTGCAAAATTAAACATGGTAACATAATCATTTGTAGCCTTATATTAATATGAAGTTTTAAAAAATAAAATGAAAGCACAAAATAATAATAATAATACACAATCCTCCATATGGTAATGCTTCATTGCATTACAAATTCTAGGAGCCAACGGCCCCAACCCTAAGAGCAAATGGCAATTCTAAGAGCAAAGATATCAGAAAAACAATCCTTTCTCATATTTCCGCAGATATTGTATAGATGAGGTCAGACAATTAAATTCATGAACTCATTCTAAAAAAAGTGCTCCATACCTCACTGCTGAATATCACTACCTCACCATACGGCCAAGGGCAGTACTTTGAAAGTGGAGGATGAGTTCGTGAACTTGATTGCCAGACCTCATATGCACTGGTTTTCAGAGAAAGCATATTTATTGATTGATCCCTGCCGCTCTGTTGATTGCTAATAATTCCTCTTTTCACTCTCTTCCAGTCTTCCACGGAAGACAAATATTCATCAAGCTGATAGACCATGTATTGAGACCACGATGGAGTTATTCAGGCTAGGGCCAACACCACTTAGCTGGTCTGCCTGGTTTAGGTCCGACGTAACCTGCACCTCTTTTCTCCCATTGTAGCTGTTCTGTAAATTCAGCTTTAACTGAAAAGTGTTTATCTTGAGTAATTTAGGGCAGTTGATTCAGGAGAGTAACTTTTGAATGGGAATGTTGTTTTGGGGTCACGGGTTATGCTGATATTGTTTATCATGGGTCATGGGTTATGCTGATTATTGCCTTTTAAGATAAAGGTTAGCATGCTTTTTGCTCTGAACTTTCTTGTATAAAACTGTGGTTTTGGAAATAGAAGAACAGAACAGGCTACTCTCACTGTTCTCCAGAATTGTTAGCCTTCTGACAAAGTTTGGGGGACTTATCCTGGTCTCTATAGTTGGCTGACAGTGACAGCCAGACGCTCTTCATCTGATCACAATGCTACAAATATTAATGTTTTCAACATTAAGTGCATCAATTTGCTGGGATTAAAAGCAAAGGGTGTACACCAGTGAAATATCTGTAACCAACACTAACTTCACACATGTCTAAATGTGTTCCTTCCTCAAAGTGTTGAACACTCACCATAATTCCTGGAAAAATTAAGGACAACAAGAAAATGATTCCTAAGTTTCCTTGCATCGATGACTCCACACACGAATTCTGTGTGTGAGGAGTGGAGCCCTTCTTTCTTACACTTTCATTTGCCAAAGAGAATTGAACTCGGCCGACAAAGGGCTGCAAAGCTACATCATGAGAAGGGTGGAAAATGTGAGCCTTAGACAGGGTCCAGCTGGACAGACGGCACAGATGCATAGGGTCCGAGATGAAAGAAAGATCACCACATGCTTGAAGAGGAAGACAGGTGTGGAAGACGGCCAGTGGTGAGCCTGAGTAAGAGGCTGCGTCTGCAAATGATCCACATGAGCCACTGACATCTTGTCCGGGGACCCAGACTAGACAACGCCAAGCTAACCAACGAACGGGAACTAAATTGAAATAACATGTTCCAGGATGAGCTGGGGCATGGCAGGTTCATGTGGAAAGATGTTCCTTGAACCAATCTGAAAGTGAATAAATGCAGTTTAAAATAGCAGAGAACAGTTGGGGAAAAGAGTAAGAAATTTAAAATAGTCTAATTTGTACAACTAGATCAACTTTCTCAAAAAAATCAAAACAGTGAAAATGAAGCAAGAGAAAAGAACGCTTCGACTATTCTAAAATCACTTATTTCATAGCGACAGATAGAACAATATGCATTTACTCAGAGCCAGATCTGCCAAGGTGCACCCAGGTAAAATTACTGAAAAGGTAACTTCTGACGGATTCCTTAACAATTCGGCAGCTTATAAACGAAGTCTGGTAGGAAATAGTTGGTCCCCCAAAAACATTTCTTTCATTTCCCACAATTATCTATACAACATATACAGTGTAACAGAACAAAAATATAAGTTGGCCTTTACATCCTTTAAAGGACCATAGCTTTAGATCCGTCCTACAGATAGAGCTCTGAGTCTCGGTTAAACAGAAATCTAATAAATTTGAAAAATAGTGATTTTATATTTAGAGCAGACTCAGATCATCTGCTCTATATGTGGAAAATGGAACTTTTGGTAGAAACATCATTTAAAGATTAGGGCATGAAAGAAGTATTAAGAGGTCAGAAGGTTCTTTTTTTAGGAAGGAGCTTATCGCAGTTCATTCAAAGAGTTTCATGCCAGTGTGAAATCTTTCAGCAAAATTCAAATTGCTAAACGAAAGACCATATTCTTCCCCCAACGCTGAAAGAATGCAAAGTCTCATAAGTGCTGGAAACAATTCCAATATCTTCTCCAAAGTTCAGGCAAAAAGAAAAAATGGAAAATAACTGTCAAATTATTTCCCTTGAATACGTGGTATGTGCAGATCATTCTGCAGGTACGGGGAGCAGGAAAATGTGACTTCTGCCCTTGGGGAGTGGAGCCTCCCTGCCTGCAGTCACGCGGCAGCTAGCATGGACCCCCCAGGACCAGAATAAGACCCACGGACTCAGGAACCATCGAAGGCCATCAAAAGCTACATAAACGTTCAGAGAAGGCAGAGTTCTACTCAACAACAGTTTGCAACAAAGACTGTGTCATCGAGGTGGTCATACTTGAACTTGAAACCTTTAGGCGTTTAAAAGGAAGGCCCTGGAAGAAGGGAGGATGAGAATGTGCACAGGTGTGGGAGCAAAGTCTGGGACAAGGAGTTTTTACTTTTTAATGGTCATAAATACGTGTATCACTATTTACCACCTTAACCATTTTTAAGGGAGCGGTTCAGAGGCCGTAAGTACACTCAAGTTGTTGTACAACTGCCGCCACCTCCCTTCTTGAGAGGCCTGTGCTCGTTTTGAAACTCTGTCCCCATTAAATACTAACAGCTGCTTCTCTCTACTGCCCCACCCCCTGATAACAACCAGGCCACTGGTCTGTGAGTTTGACTCCGGTAGGGACCTCAAGCAATGGAACCACACAGTGTTTGTCTTTTGGTGACTGGTTTATGGCACTTAGCACTCCTCCAGGCTCATGCACACCGTAGAGAAGATGTACCAGGCATTCTGTCTGGGAGTGGGCATTCAATTCAGATCACGGATGGATTGGAATGCACTGTCCAAATAAATAGAGCACGGATTCATCGAATGCCACAGAAGGTCCTGGGCGGGAACGTGGTCTGGCTGCTCCCTGCGTGGGAATTTCAGTCTAGTGACAGCAATAAGGCTCATGGGAGCTAGACACAGGGGCAGGCTGATAAAGGAGGCTTTTCTCTGGAAACAGGTGGTTCCAACATGCACCAGTCACCCTTAAGGAGCTGGCAAGCAGAAAGCAGGGAATGCTACAGCAGCCAGGAGGAAAAAGTACGGGTCCGGAAAACTGGGTTCAAATCCTGGCTAACTTAGATAATAACATGCCTCAGTTTCCCTGCAGTTGTCATGATGAGGAGGGAATGCTGCAATACCTGGGAAGCACCAGCCACGCCCCACGCCTCTCTAATGATACCACTTGATACCCTCCCCCATTCATTTCCACAGATGCACCCATATGAGCACAGCCGGTGGGATCTCGGCTTAAATCATTCCCCATGTTTTCTTTACAGGCAAATCGTCTGGCACAAAAACAGGAGCCTAGATCCAAGTACCCACGCCAGCCCCACGACCAACTTTACAGACAGCCTTCAGGATTAGTTCTGTAATCTCCAACCTCAATTAAATGAAGGTCACCACACCGCCTACCCTATGTAAAAGGATTGCGGGGATTTTTATCCTTAATGAACGATTATTTCTTTCTTTGAAACGCCAAGAAAACCATATAAATTCCAAAGTCTAATAGGTACCCAAGGACCAGATGATGTATGATGAAGTTTTAAAGTATGGTAACTCAAAACGAAATTCTTTTTTAAAAGCATTCTCTTTCCAAGATAATGCCAAGATAGTAAATCACCTCTAAGGCAGGTGCTTCTTAGCCTATCTAATGTTCTCTTAATATTGCCACAACTTAAATTTTGTGCAAATAATGTTGGTACCATGCTTGCAAGACAAAGAAACCCTTAAGAATAGGTGGTCCTCTGGGCTCAGCAACTCAACATCACTGTGGCTACCCCAGGACACATTCCTTCTGTCTACCCCAGGCCATTAGCATTCAAAGAATTTTCAATCTCTGATTTTGCACTGGAGGTAAAGAAAAAAAAAAAAGAAAGAAAGAAAGAAAACTTCCCCGACCTCTTCATTTATAAGGGTGTTTCCCACAAATTCTGTACACAAAGTAACTATTAATAAAAGGGGTCCTTACATAAAGGTCATTAAAATGGCGTTCTCTCTTCTCCATAAAATATGCTTTAAAATAAAATAGCACAAACCCGTGCCTTAAGATAACAGTCAAAAAGTAAATTTGACCTACAGAAAAGTGCTGCATTCAAAGGTTTTTGTCCATATAACCTGACATTGTGGGGCTGGAACACTCACAATCACACTTGGGGCTGTAGGTCTAAATAATTTAGAGAGAATAAAACTACTTGAATTTCCATTGGGATGTTTACAATGCAGCTGAACACTAGTTCTTTTTTGTTGTTGTTGTTTTTAAAATAATCATTACTTATTTACGTTTTCTTTTTTTCCTTTCTTTGAGACAGAGTCTCACTCAGTTGCCCTGGCTAGAAGTGCTCTGGCATCATTGCAGCTCACAGCTATCTCAACCTCTTGGGCTTGAGCCATCCTCTGGCCTCAGCCTCCCAGGTAGCTGGCACTATACATGCTCACCATAATGCCTGGCTAATTTTTTTATTTTTGGTAGAGACAGGGTCTTGCTCTTGCTCAGGCTGGTCTCCAACTCCGGAGTTCAAGCCATCCACCGGCCTTAGACTCCCAGAGTGCTGGGATTATAGACATGAGACCCTGTGCCCAGCTATTTATATTTTCTAACGTATGCTTTTATGGAATTATTGAGGTAGAAATAGGAGAACCAGAAAATAATGAGACAGATTTTATAAAGATACATCTAATTTAATTAAGAAAACCAGAATATCTATCCCACGAAGTAAATACTTTCACAAAATTGCAGTGCATAAGAAAATATGTAGAACATTCGACCAACACCCTACTACTGGTTGAAATAAAAATATTTCTATTATGTAAACATCAAGTATCAAGTGTCTGTGATGCTGGCATCAGGGAACCTTTCTTTAGTTGAAGATCTTGGAATATCCCAGGATATTCTTCCTGGGATTCAAACTGTCATGATAATAAGTCATACAGAACCAAGATGATTTTCACCATTTTAGGAAAGAAAGGAGCAGGTTAAATGAAGGGTAAAGATAGGAAGACACTGGGGATAGTAAGATTTTTTTTTTTTCATTCACTCTGTGAAAGAAAAGCATAGCTACTTTGAAGCAAAGGGGTCCAAGGAAGCGAGTGTGATTTTAAGTGCCCAGTGGCCAGGCAGCTAGAATGGAGGGCATGCATAGAAAAGACTGCAAAGATTATGAATTAATGTGGCAGGTAGCTGTTTAATGAAGGATGAAAGTGAGCACAGAACCGACTGTTTCTTTGTCAGCAATATCAACCGCGTGGGTGATACTACCCATTTGGGGCATGAGTCAAATGCGTGATACTACCCATTTTTGGGAAGAGCCAGATAGAAAAAGGAAAACATTTCTACACGGGTTGAATTCAAGCTAGACGTGTTCTGGCCCTGGATGTCCCAAGGTCAAATGTTAATGAAGTGAAGGTTAATGTCATGAAGGGAAGGTTCTAACATTTGGAATAATGAAAAGAAGTCATGGAATTTTGTCTTTCCTATCATCCCTCCCCAGAATCTCCAAAACACTAGGCAGGTAAAAGTCCCCCCAAGTCGAGGTAATGTTTACCATGTCCTAGCCACAATTTGTCCTCGCAATCTTTTTTGGAACGTGATTGAAGACACATTGGTGAGGACCCAGTGGCAGCTGAGAGTAATCTGAAAACACCTTCAACTGCTCATAGCCAGAGTAGGAGAAAGCTGATCAACCCCCGTTTTAAGGGGCATAGTCTCAACGTCCTGGGACAATCCTTCCGCCCCAGTCTCCCACCTCCAAAGGCCAACACTCCCCCTGTCTTCACCAGCTCTTGATCGTGGCTAAGATTCCCCACGATCTTGGCCAGCCAGGCGCCACGCTCAGTGTGGATTCTGCACCTCAGGTTTTGAATCCAGGGGTAGAACAACCCCATTAAGATCCCTCAGTGTGACACAGTGCTCTGTGAAAAGATGTGCAGAGGCTCACGTTGTCACAGACAGCATGGTTGCTGACTCATGCCATTCAGGGGCCCTACTTCTTCATCCAAAAGACACCGACAGAAACAAAGAATGCAGCAAAGTCCTTGGCTCCCCCCACTGAGGTTCTGATTTAATGTCACCGGGTCAGCCGCTCATATCAGTACATTTCTGATCTGCAGTACAGCCTGCAGCCTGCTGTCCCCAGCCTCTGTTCCCTGGCACCTGCCACCCATGGACACAGGATGACGGCTGCTAACTCTAACACTTTCCTTTTTTAGGGATGGCAGGGTGTGATCCGAGAGGGTGGGCGCTGTCACTACAGGGAACCTGGAATTGGATCAAACTAAATGCTTTACACAAAACATGTGTGGCACCTTACCCATTCAGCCATGAATTAGCACTTCCAACCCAGTTACAATGACTCTTCATTGGAAGGCTCTCAGGTTGATAATGTTCCCACAAATGGACCCTTTAAATTTGGTCACTAGCATAATCATTAATTAATCTCGGCACAGGGACTGAGAACCCCTCTCTCTCTTGTTCACACAAACCCCCTCAGGCCCCAGGCCACATGTAGATAGCAGGGAGAGCCTCATGACGCTGAGCTGGCTGGCGGGTTCTCTTCCAGAATCTTTTCTTTCCTCAGTTTTACTGCCTGTGAACCAAGAGAGTCTTCTGTCTGTGAAGTTCTGGGCATCAGCTTGGAAGCAGCTCATTTGGTTTGGGATTTAGTTTAGAGACTCATGATGCTGATGGAGGGTGGGTGATGACAAGCAGCTACTGGTGACACTGATGGAGGGTGGGCGATGACAAGCACCTTTCATGCCACCGTCTGGCTGTGGAACATACCAATATTATGAGAATCTTATTCTGAGCGTTACTGTTTTTGGACAAGCCGTGCCTGCCTAGCTGTCCTCTAGTCGGCCTTGCTGCCTCCCAGCTCCTTCTCTCCTCCCACTTTTCCTTCCTTTCTTCCTTCTTTCCCTACTTCCTTCCCTCTCTCCTCTCCTTCCTTCCTCCTTCCCTTCCTTCCTTCCCTCTCTGTTCCCTTCCTTCCTCCCTCTCCCCTCCCTTCCTTCCTTCCCTCCTTCCATCTCCCCTCCCTCCTTCCATCACTCTTTCCCCCCTTCCGTCCTTCACTATCACACGTCAATGCCTGGCTTCTTTACTATTCTTTCTCTACCAACAGAGACTTCTACTCAGTAGCCCACATCCTCATTCCCTCACCAGGGAACTCCGTCTGCATGAAGACAGGGGATGCCTGGGGCTGCGGGGCAAGGGCAAGTGGGCAGGAACCTCCCGGAGCCCACAGCCCTGGCATGGCATCTCCATCCTTCCCTGCTTGGTGTTGTGTGCTGGTTTCCTCAGCACAAAGGGTTCTCTGTCTGTCCACTGAGAGGCATTGTCTGGATCTTGCAAGGGCTCAAGTACTAACCATGCAATTCCAAAGGAAACCGAGATGTAGGAGCCACAAGACTTGCTTGCTCTGGTCTGAGATGTGAATCTGTCACTTACATCAGGTGTCTTCCTGGACTGACACTTAGGTGTTTTTATTCAAATCATGTGGGTCTTGTAGCATCCTGCTACATGAAGGGTCAGCATCACTGCAGAATATGACAGAATAGCGTGTGTGTGTGTGTGTGTCTGTGTGTTGTGAGAGAGAGAGAGATGTTGACGTATACGCATACTCACTTCAAAGCATGTGTTTATTTCAGGAAGTTGTATGACTCAACACCAGCAGAGGATAACTTGCCTGATTCTCCTGACAGTTCCTCTACTGTGTGCTGTGTCCCTTGGGGGGAAACCACTTACACCTTTTATCTTGCTTTCCTTTGTGAGAAAATGGGGATAAGAGACACCCCTTAGCTGGTTTAGAGAAATGTTTTGATGCCATCTGGTTGGCCGGTTTGTGATTACATGAGAAAAAAGGTTCGGCCTTGCGGCAGTTAAGTGCTACATAAATATTATTAGCAAGCTGCAGAGATTTTATCTTGGGACACTAACAAGTATCTCTCTTCTAAAACCTCCTATCTTCAGCTCCTGGGCACATGTTCCTGGGAGCGCTGTCTTCACAGATCCTGGAGAGGAGCCGCCGTTCTCTGCTCAGACTCTCAGTGTTCAAATACAAGGTGCTCGGCTCCGGGAAGCTGTCCAGCCAGGTGGGCTGGGTGATGGGAAGAACAGACTGAGAAGGAAAGCGGTCCCCTCACTGAGGCCACTTTACCCCTGCAGGGACACACCACCGGGAGAGGCCAGCACTGCTGAGCCAGGCTGCAAAGGTGATGGACACCACGTTATGGGGTGCTGGAGGCAGACGCCAGCAGTTCAGACCCAAACAGGCCCCGGAGCTCTCTCTGGATTCCTCCTTAGCACACTCTCGCTATTCTAATTATTTTTTCCCTGATTTCATTTCTGGCTTCTGGCTTACTCCTCGAAGTTTCTATTAAATTGACTGGATTCCATATTCTGGGAGTAGACATTTTTAAAAGTCAGTCCATTCTGTTGTTTGGACTCCATATTCCAAATGCGGGCCAGGCCACAGGAAGGACAGACTAGAAAGGAAAGAGGTCCTGCCTCCTCCGGACACACTGATCATTCTATAGAAGGAGTCTGCTGCCCCCTCACCTGAAATGTAATATCATCTCTTCATCTCAGAGGCACTTCCTTCTGCTAAAAGTGTTATCCATTCAGCAACATAGGCAGAAATCATTTGTGAAAATATAAATGTCTGAGAAAAGGAGGGAGGGAGGGAGGGAGGAGAGAGGCAGAGAGAAGTGGAAGAGAGAGGGAGAGAGAGAAAGGAGAAAGGGAAGAGAGGGGCGGGGACAAAGAGAGAGGGAGGGAGGACAGAAAGACAAGGAGGGAGAGAGAGAAGAAAAAGAGGGACAGACGGAGGGAGGAGAAAGAGAGGGACAGAGGGACAGAGGAGAGAAGAGGAGGAGAGAGAGGAGGAAGGAGGGAAGGAAGGGGGACTTTTCTCTCTGTAGTACTATTTAGCTCACCCTGTTTTTCTCTTCATTTTTGTAAGTGGAGAGTAATTTATCAAGAGGACATAAAATTAAATGATTTAATGTCATTAAATCTGTAAAGAATAAAAGAAAACTAGAATTTGAAAGACTTACTCCTGATTGCTTTTCAAGATGTGTCTAGGCATAGAGAAAAAAAATTAAAAAATAAAAAACTTCTGACCTAATAATAACAAAAGCTTCCTCTGTGGGGTGAGAACTGGCTTAGGAAACCACATGTATCGCTCAGCAGCTCTGAAAAATGACAATTGAGATTTGAACTGGTTTTCCAAACAATAGACTGGACTGACTTTTAAAAATTTCTACCCCTAGAATATGGAATCTAATCCATTCAATAGAACCTTCCAGGGAATAGGCCAGAAGCCAGAAACGAAATCAGGGGGAAAATAATTAGAATAGCAAGAGTGTGCTGTGTTTCCATTCTATGATTTTGCAGCAAAGGTTGTGATTTGGGAATACTGATTGGGGAGATTTCTTGTCTGGGGAATAAGTTGCATTTTCTCAGCTTTGCAGAATGCTGTCGACTAAGCTGGTTAAGACCGTGTTGGCTACAAGCCCTTCCAGGGTATTTAAGTTCTAATTTACCCTTCACCATCTCCACCAGCCATTTTGTGAATGTGTGGCCTCAACATGGACTAGGAATTTGAAAACTAGAACGCTTGAGGGACTCCACGCCTGTGCATTCAAATCATCTACCTTGGTAATGATGAGTCAGCATTAACATCTCTTGATGGAGGCAGACTTAAGAGAATTTCAAAATTTAGAAGGATTTTAAAATTAATCAAATACTAGCTGTCAGCGCAGTTACCTCCACCGCCTCTCACTTCTCGGTCAAAGATGACTTCTTCAGTAATTCGATGTACTCAGAACTGTGTTCAAGGTCACAAGAACAAAGATGAGTGAGGTGGGACTCATCTCTCTCCCCAAACGAATGGCAAGTAGCATGAAAGAACCAAAAAATACAGATAAATCTCATCTAGAACATTCTGGAAACAGGATGAAGCACCAAGGAGAAGCATTTGAGGCAATCTTGGGGCATTTTACCCAACTCAGATATCTAGGAAGGTTGTACTATTTCCAGGAATGGTAAGTCAAGATCAAACTATCCACTAATTACTGACATTCCTTTTTAAATAGTGTTTTGTAATAGCAAATCAAAATCGAGATTATATAAAGCATTCTAGATTCTCACCTGGATAGGGAATTCTCACCTGCCCTGGGAATGATCCTTACTCAAGTCAAGAATGGGCCCTAGCTGGCCACAGGACTCCAAGTCCACAGGCGTCTGGGAGATTTGGTCTATGTCCAAAATATCCCTGGCACCTGTTGTCACCTGCCAGGGGTGCAGCTCTGGCCCCATCTGCCATCAGGTCTGGCTTCAAATTCTACATTACCCTCTTAATTAACCACCTGGCCACCAACCTGCCCTTACTGCCATCAGACTTCTTGAGTTTAAGTCAGAGGGCTTTGCACTTCCGCCCCAAACCCTCCACTATTAGCCGGCAGCACACTCAGCATCCAAACATTGCCCCGTCACCTGTTTTCACCTCACATTACTGTGTAGGTGCAATAGTTTTCTCAGGAGCCCGGAGACCATTTGTCCTGAAATTAAACTCTTTGGGGGCACCACATTTCTTAGGTTCCCCTGAAGGCTTCTGTTCACTCTATTTTGGGAAGGGCGAGGGGAACAGTTAATAACCAAAGGTTCTAGCTTTGAAGGCTGCTAGGACCATAAAGCCTCTGTATTTCACAGCCTAGCACAGAAGCACCCCCCCAAGATGTTATTTATTACCAAACCTGCCTTTGCAGGCCGTGTCTCTCCCGTGCAGCAGGGAGCACACCCCCAGCAAATTCCACTTGCTTCGGTGTCTGCTGCCCGCCGTAAAAACGGCCTCTGCTGGCAGGACTGCGGGGAGCGAGAATAGATTTCATTTTACTTGCTGTGTGGCTGCAGAAAAAGCAAGTCTTTATTTTCTCTTGGTGGCTGAGATTTCTTAGTTTTTCCTGAAATTGGATGTTAACACTTGATGTATTTTACACATGCCCACCTGTCCACATACCAGAGGCTGAGCAACTCCCAGGGTTCAAACTCACCCTTCCCAAACAAGAGTAACGTAACAACACACAAGACATGTCCTGTATCCTGCTGGTCATCATTAAACATGCCCAGTTGTAAATAAAAATATAATATGTACTTGGAACTTTACACGTCACCTAAATGTGACGTCTCAGGACAAGCGCACGGCTGGTGCAGTGAGTCTCACGTCTGTCAGGTGTTACAAATCAAGGAGCAACTGGGGGAAACGAACAGATGCCTTTTCAGTATTTTACAGCATTTGGGGGGAAAAAAAAAAACCTGCTGCAGAAGAGCTAAAGAAAATAAAAATTCGCGTTTTATGGCACACATTACCTGTTTTTCACTTCCGCAGTGGCGACAGGGTGGATTCCCATACAAGGCAAAGAGACGTTGCTCTTCTCCTTTGACAATGCCTTTATTTTTATGTTTTTATTTTTTTCCTTTTTTTTTTTTTTGGCCAGGGCTGGGTTTGAACCCGCCACCTCCGGCATATGGGACTGGCACCCTACTCCTTGAGCCACAGATGCCGCCCATGTTTTTATTTTTTTAATTTAATTTTTATTAAATCATAACTGTATACATTTATGGGGTACATGGGATAATTTGATATACAATGTAGAATGCTTAAATCAAACTGATTAACATAACCATCACCTCACTTATTTTTTTGTGGTAAAACATTTATAATATGCTCTTAGTTGTTTTGAAATGTGCCCTGGCATTGTGCACATTAGGTGAGGTCCTACCAAATACCCTCCCTCCACTCCCCTTTCCCCTCCTCCCTTTCTCTCCCCTCCTTCTCTCTATACTATATTTGTGCTTTATCATTCTTATGAATGTGTAAGTGATTATATATTGGTTTCATAATACTATTGAGTACATCGGATACTTTTTTTTGAGATACTTTACTAAGAAGAATATGTTTCAGCTCCATACAGGTAAAACACAAAAGATGTAACGTCTCCATCTTTTTTATGGCTACATAGTATTCCATGGTACACATATACCACAATTTGTTAATCCATTCATGGGTTGATGGGTATTTGGGCTGCTTCCATGACTTGGCAATTATGAATCTGATCAAGCTAAAAAGCTTCCGCACAGCTAAGGGCACCACAAGTAACGCAAACAGTCTTGGGAATGCGAGATGACTTTTGCGGGTTATGATTCCGACAAAGGTCTGATGACTAGAATCTACAGAGAACTCCAATTAATCACTAAAAAAAGAACAAACAACCCCATTTCTTTGCACACAAGAGACTTGAACAGAAACTTCTCTGAAGATGACAGACAAATGGCCAACAAACACATGAAAAAAATGCTCATCATCTTTAATCATCAGAGAAATGCAAATGAAAACCACTTTGAGATATCACTTAACTCCAGTAAAATTAGCCCACATAGCGAAATTCCCAAACTGCAGATGTTGGTGTGGATGTGGAGAGAAGGGAACACTTACACACTGCTGGTGGGACTGCAAACTCACACACCCTTTTGGGAAAGAAGTATGGAGAATCCTCAAGGAATTAAAGTTGACCTACGATTTGATCCTGCAACTCCATTACCAAGTATCTACCCAGATGAATAAAAATCACTTTACATTTGCACCAGAATGTTGGGTATAGAAGACTAATTCATAAGTGCCAAGTCATGGAAGCAGCCTGTTTCCCCACCTTTCCAAGAAGGGTGTTGTGTCCACCTTTTAGGGGTGGTTGTTACGCTTATCAGAATGGCAGCAATAAAAACAGCTAATCCCACCTATATGCCTTTAGTGTATTTTCAAATAGGTGCTCAGAGGAGCTACAGACAGGAGCCCTGTAAGTCTGCCTCCAGCAGGGAGGTTTGCACCTGCAGAGGGATTTGCATGGATGCAGTCAGGTCCTCTCTGAGACTGTCCTCTGTTCTACTGTTGACGGAATTTCTTTCTGCAGTAGGTCCTCGGTCTCAACAATGAACCCACAGACCGCACAGATCAGTGATAAGATAGGATTTATTAAAAAGAAAGGAATAGAAGGAAGAAAAGGCATCCTCCTTTTGGGGGGGCAGGGAGACCCAAGGGGGAAATTGTGTGCAGATCTTTTGTCTAGGTCTTTTGTCAGGCCAGGGGTTATACACTGTTTTATAAATAGGGAGATCTTGAGACAGGACTTGGCAGACTTCCACGCTGAATCAGCAAATGAATGAAGGTATTAACAAATGAATGTAGTTCTTCCACATCTGGGCAAAAGCAGGCAGGAGGTCCACTCTTTAAGATGCCCCACTTGTATGAAGTACTAGAAAAACTGCTTTTCTCCATCTTCCTTGTATTCAGAGAGTGCAATTTGGAGAGAAAAGGAATGTTTGCTTAGGTTTGGAAAATGGGGACTGTCAAGCCCTGAATGAGAAGAGCCCAGTCTCACTACCCTTGGAAGGGCCAAATGAAGAGTGTGACATGTTTGAAAGTCTGAAAGAAACACTCAACATCTCTGCTGTCTGAACCTGGCAGCCACCTGAGAGGTTCCATCTACATCTCTGCTACCCAGGCCTCCTTGGCTCTCCTTCCCGTACTCTGTGGCGCCAGCTTCACTGGTGTCTAGTGAAGAGATCATGGTGAAACTTGCCCTTTTCTCCTTGGTTGGTTCACTGAAAAGATCAACTCACAGTTACAGTAGATTAATAAGAGAAAGGTTTATTTCCAAATATCATGCACATGGGAGGAACCATAAGAATGATTTCCCAAAGTCTCCGTGATAGTCAGTAGCTTTTAAAGATGCTTTTTAGAAGGGAGGGGGGGAGAGAAACTGGCAAGTATAAGTCTAGCAAGTGGTTGCTAGGGAGGATAGGTAGGTGGGGGGGGGAAACAGATTGGTTTGTAAATTAACCTGAGAGACAGGTATTGTGCTTCAAATGACCTGTAGCCAGGTCTATTAGCATGTGATAAGGAGGCTGGCAAGCTTTTCTGATTCTAAATCAGGTTACTCAGCTTTTATAGAGAGGCCAGCGCTTTCTAATAAAAAATGGCCTTCATTTAAAATAGTCTTTCCATGAAGGAATCATATTTTGGGGTGAAATTTCCTTAGCTCCTTCACTAGGCATGCTCTGAGCTCTCATACTTTCTTTATCTCAAGATGCTATATTTGCTTCTGCAAGACATGGGGGGTTGGGGTCATCTTTCTGGGTTATCCCTAGTACACACGTTAATAAATGCACGTTCCTGTTTACCAACAAATATGCCTTTTGTGAGTTGAATTTTCAGAGGGTGAAGGCGATGTTTTCCCTTGGCCCCTAGGAAGCTAATGAACGCAGATGCAGCAGGGACCATTTCTGAAACCCGGAGAGGATTTGCATTTTTAAGGATCCTGGAATTACTTTAAGGAAAGAAGAATGGAGGGAGTGTGGGGAGAGAGAGGGGGGAAGGGGAGGTGGAAGGAGGGTTTGTGCACACCTGACGTGCTGGATAGATTACTGAGATGAGAAATGAGGGCAATATGCCTTTGAGTGGTTCTGCTCTCTGCCTTTTCTAGAAACTGGTGAAAAAGTTATTTTTTCAGAGCTTCTCTGGGTGTAGGAGACGGTTTCCATTTGAATGGGACGCCACCACACTGAGCCTTCCCAAGCTGACTTGAAAGGAGCCTCACAGTTGATCAGTGTTTTCCAAATCTTTGGCACTCACGCTGCGTTGACGTGCAGCTAGAACCTTTGGGTCCTTCTCTCCCTAACTGCAGTTATTTGTTCATGGATCAGCGCTGTATTCAGCACCTCACCTCTCTCCCCTGAGTCCCACTTCAGACAGTTTGACTGCTCTAAGAGCCTTTGGTCATGATATCAAAATGTGAAGAACACCTCCTGAGGGTAGCTGTCATCAAGACGTGTGTGATATTAATACCGTGCCTGTAACACACACAAGCACACAGCTTAGACCTGCACCTTTGCCAAGGCTTAAGATGAAGCCTTCATTTTCCCTGCTATTCCCAGATGGCGCTGCTCTTTGCCACCAGAAGAAGAAGGCTCAACTTGCTTACACAAAGTGACATGAAGGAGATGCTCCGACAAAAAATAAAATGCATTTGGGGACCTGCTGTTCCTGTTTGAATGTGGAGCCTCATGCTCAGGGCTGGGGCTGTCCATCCCCAGATGCTGGTTGCCACAATGCAGCAAGTGGCCGCTCCCAGTGCCATAAATCTGGCCTGGATTTGGCTAGCTCAGGCCTACTGGGTTTAAGCAATTGGACACAGAATTGTTCTTACCACCTTGGGCTGGCCAGGAAAAGTGGCCTGGAGCCATTCCCAGAGCCGCCTGATGGATTTGGAGAGTCTGCACAGACAACCCACACATGTGCCTGCTGGGATGGCCTGAGCAGGGGCTTTCCGGCTGCTCTCCTGACCTCCAGCAGATGGACAGAGATCATGAGGACAGAGGTCATGAGGACAATGGAGCCCTGAGGGTCTTTTCTAGGCACCACATACACCATGGCCAGGATTTCATCTTTCCTGGCTGCAAAGGGCCTTTCTGCTCAAATAAGTGGCCTTCTAATAATAAAAGCAATGCATGGCCTTTTTATTGAAATAGACACGGTATGGGAAAGTTATTTTTGCTTTGTGACAAACTCACAAGGAAGACAACCTGGTGGACCAGCCTGACTTGGGTCTAACTGCTTTGCAACTTGGCAATAATTGGATGAAAGGGCTTGTGCTCACACTAGAGACCCTCAGGTGCCAAAAACACATGCAGTGTCCCCCATCCCAAATCCCATTTAGCTACCCCTACCCCTCATTTCCCATCATCTTGCCATCTCAATTAGTAAACACTGCCAGGGGAGATATGCCTGTCCTATTTAACTGTCACAAACAGCTGGTTAAACTTTTATGCTTTTAAATGTCAAATGAAAAATTTTTCTTTAGTAAATTTGCTTAAAATTATACACTTGCAAATTGTTGTGGGTGGAGCTCCAGGAATCATCATTAATCATGTCTTAATGGTTTATTATTATGGATATCAACTTCATACTCCTATTACTGAAATCCTAGCTATAAATGTGGATGTCTCTATTTATTGGCTTTTAGACTGGAACCTTGGCTGATAAGCTTTTGGAGACATACAGTACAAGACTGCACTCACCAAACACCTGTCATGCTACCCAGCATTTTTGAGACTTGCTGCAAATCCATAAAAGCAAGTGAAGGATACACTACTACCTAATTTTCAGGACAATAGAAGATAGCTGATTTTATGCAAAATTAATCACAGCATTAAAGGAGGATCCATTCTTTGCCCAAGTGTTTTTTTTTTTTTTCCACCCACCTTCGAGATCATCGCCTCCCTGGACATGGTGCGTATCCGCTGGCTTATCCCATCATTCAGAACACTTTACTCACATCATTAACAAACTGGATTGTGGGCACCCCGTCCACAGCTACTGTCCTTCCCTCTACCTTCCTACTGAGGGTGCTGAGGCACGGGTGGAGCCGCCTGTGCTGTTTTAAGGATCCACGTTGAACAAAGGGCAGGGCCCAATGCCTGCAAGTCACTCTTTTATTCACACCAAGAAAAGTCCTGACTGCAACGGCAGCACAGCACATGATAATTTCAGAGCTTTCCTGCATGCTTCTGGGATGTCTTTGCTCACTGGTATTTCCTGAAGCACCTCCTGTATCTTAGGTTCATGAAACAGAGCTCTGGAAATGCCTGTGACTTGATTCGAGCAGGCCTGTGTTCAATTAAAACTGGGAATAAGCCATGGTTAAGATTCCCGGTGGTAGGTGTGTGACAGACTGAAAGTATCCTAAGGTCCCTTTCTTTTTTTTTTTTTTTTTTTTTTTTAATTAATTAATTTATTTTTTTGTGTGTGTGGTTTTTGGCCGGGGCTGGGTTTGAACCCGCCACCTCCGGCATATGGGACCAGTGCCCTTCCCCTTTGAGCCACAGGCTCTGCCCCAGGTCCCTTTCTGAATAACACAGTGGTCACATGTCCAATCAATAAGGCAACAGAAGGCCGGGTGACGTGGCTCACTCCTATAATGTGGGAGGTCGAGGAAGTAGGATTGCTGGAGCTCAGGAGTTCAAGATCAGCCTGAGCAAGAACGAGACCCCATCTCTACTAAAAATAGAAAACTAGCTGGGTGTCATGGCAGGTGCCTGTAGTCCTAGCACTGAGGCAGGAGGATAGCTTGAGCCCAAGAATTTGAGGTTACTGTGAGCTATGATGCTACGACACTCAACCCTAGAATGACTGAGTGAGACTCTATCAAAAAACGAACAAAAAAAAAAATAAGGCAACCAAATTACCCCAGAGCAGGTATGCAAGATGGTGAACTATGTCACTAGACTCCCCGGGTTCAAATTTTGGCACCGCCAAGAACTAGTCATTTGACAAGTTGGATCACTTCCATGAGCTTCCACATTTTCCTACTCCCATCGCATACTTTTGTTTCTGGAAGATTAAACAGGGGTAATGGAAGGATTTCCCCTCTGGCCAATTAGGAATAATAAGAACTGGATCAACTCTCCCACCTGGAACAACCAGAAAAATAAATGAAACCTATGAAGCAGGGGTTTTCATGACCATGGAAATAAGGGAGTGAAGGATGGTGATCCCGGAGCAGGACACTATGTTCATCGCCAGGCAAGAGTTTTCAGAACGTGAAGCAGAGAGGAGAAACCGTGGCAGAGCTGGACAGTCTCTCTGGGCACAGAGGATAAAGCTGAACTTCTCGGGAGATGGAGCCTGCAGGAGTCAGAAGGGGAGAGCCCTGGGAAAGAGAGAGTGTCTCAAAGAGAGGGAGCCCAGGAGATTACCTAAGAGTCGCCTTTGAGCAGTTTGCAGAATTCTAATCAATGCATAAGTGTGAGAAAAACTACCAGAAGATGAGGAAAGAACCATCTGATGTAATTAGAGAAAATAGTGTTTGGTGCTCACACAGGGCTGGGAAGGATGCCTGTTTCTACCTGCCAGATAGGAAGAAAAATCTTATAATTCATGAGCCCTTTGGCTAGATTATTCAGGAAGGTCTTGCTTGAGCAATGGGGAATACTTAGCTCTAGACTGAGGATTGCTCTAAACCTGCCTAACCCGTCCCACAAAAGCAAGCCTCGAAAGTTGCAAATTATGTCCAAGTAACTTAACTAAAACCCACAAGACATTTCAAGAATATTTATAGGGATAAAAAAATATCCAGCATCCTGCAAAGTAAAATTCACAGCATCTGGCGTCCAGTCAAAAATTTCTAGGCAATGCAAAGAAGCAGGAAAAAAGGACTCGTAATTAGAAAAAGCAATCATCTAAAACTGACCCAGAACTGATGCATGTGTTAGATGGTGCCTGTACGTCCCCAGATTTTGCCCTGTATTTGCTTCTAGAGTGGTTTTTAGGTTTTACATGCGAGTTTACGATCTGCTTTGGGTTAATATCAGTATGCATGTGTGTTTGTTTGTGTTTTACTTGTAATCATGGATCAGAGTTCATTGATCCGTGAACATACTAATATTAGTATGTATGTATGTATGTTTGTTTGTTTGTGTTTTTCTTGTAAGCATGGATCAAAGTTCATTTGTTTGGACATGGATATCCAGTTGGTCCAGCACCGTTTATAGAAAGGATAATGTTTTCTTCACTGAACTAATTGCCTTTGTTTTATTGTCAAAATCGGCTGTCCATATATATCTGAGTCTACAGTGTCCAACTCTTCTACTTGTCCATCTTTATGCCAAACGCACTCTTGACTGATTTCTGCAGCTTTATAACACAGCCTGAAACCAGGTAGTTTTAGTCTTTTAACTTTGTGCTCCCCCCCACCCCCCAAGGTTTGCATATTTTGGGCCTTTCAAATTTCTCAGTGTGTTATAGAATCAGCTTGCTAATTCTGGGGGAAGAAAAAGCCTATCAGGATTTTGATTGGAATTGTTTTGGATCTGTAGATTATTTTGGGGAGATTAAACATCTTAACATTATTAAGTCTTCAACCTATGAACAATGTGTATCTTTCCACTTACTTAGGTGTTGTTTTATTTCTCCTAAGAATGTTGCGTACTTTCCAGTGTTCAGGTCTTACACATACTATTTTCCCAAGTATATCCCTGAATATTTCCTTTTTTTTTAAAGACAGAGTCTCACTATGTGCCCTCAGTAGAGTGTTATGGTGTCACAGCTCACAGCAACCTCAAACTCTTGGGCTTAAGCGATTCTCTTGCCTCAGCCTCCCAAGTAGCTGGGACTACAGGCGCCCACCACAATGCCTGCTACTTTTTTGTTGTTGTTGTAGTTGTTGTTGTTTGGTAGGCTCAGGCCAGGTTCAAACCTGCCAGTTCTGGTGCCTGTGGCTGGTGCCCTAGCCGCTGAGCTACAGGCACTGAGCCAATATTTCATATTTTTGATGCTATTAGAAATGGCATTGATTAAGTTTTTGGCTGTTCATTGCTACCACATAGAAAGAGTAATTTTTGTGTGTGTTGGGTTTGTGTCTTGTACCTTTACCAAACTCAGTAAGAATAGCTCCAGTAGCTTTTATGCTATTGGATTTTTGGATATAGTAGAACCTCCATCGTTGCCCACCTCCCCACACTGACCTCCTTAAGTTGACCTAATTTTCTTAGACCAGACACGCACCACATGCCCGTATCAGTACAGAAGCCTAGTTCCTTATGTTGACCAATTTGTCCAGCCCCTTGTGTGGTCACCTCACAGAGGTTCTCCTGTGATTATGTTGTCTTTGCATAAGGACAACTTTACTCCGTACTTTCTGATCTGAGTGGCTTTTATTTCATTTTCTTTTCTTACTGCACAGAGTCTGGTTTGAATCTCCAGTGCAATGCTGAATAGAACCAACAGAGTGGCTAATCTCAATTTTGTACCTGAACTTAAAGAAAAAGTTTTCATTTTCACCATTAACGAGGATATTATCTTTAGGTTTACAGTAGACACCCTGTATCAGTCTTGAGACTATTTCTTTCTTTTCCTAGTTGGTTGCAGGCTTTTAAATAGGGATGGATGTTGGATTTTTAATTTCTTTTTCCCTCATCTGTTGAGTTGATCGTATCCTTTTTTTTCTTTTGTCGTTTTCAATAATACTGTGGATTACATTGATTGGTTTTCAAATATTTTAAAATGATGTTATATCAGGGCGGCGCCTGTGGCTCAAAGGAGTAGGGCGCTGGCCCATTATGCCAGAGGTGGTGGGTTCAAACTCAGCCCCGGCCAGAAACTGTAAAAAAAAAAAAAAAGATGTTATATCAGAGCTTACTCCTGTGAATGCACTGGCCGGCTCTGGCTGACAGGGTGTGGGTTATTAAGTAGATGATGGTTTCCTGTTCTGCAACAGCCTGCAGGACTTCAACACCGTCCTTTGCGAGCAGAGCAGCACCCGCATCTGAGCAGCGCCTTCACATGCAGCTGGGCGGAGGGATTGAACCTGCCAGGCATGAAGGCCTTCCTCCCTCAACCCAGTTTGTGTCCTCACAGATTGTTCCCTGGCTGGATTTCCTCAGTCTCCTCCTAACTTAGTTAACTGCTGTAGTTGTTGTTCCTTTTACTTTATTTTTTTTTTTTTGGCCGGGGCTAGGTTTGAACCCGCCACCTCCGGCATATGGGACCAGTGCCCTACTCCTTGAGCCACAGGCACCGCCCTCCTTTTACTTTATTGTATGTTATTTTAAATGTAGAGCCTTGCTCCACCTGTTAGCACACGCCTTTGCTTTCTTGGGTGTATTAACAGTTCGCTTCCTCACTGGTCCATCCACCCTGCGAGAAGTTGATCTTCTCTCTGTCTAGCTGCTGGTATTAATGCCGTTCCCTGGAGCTTCCATTTCCCGCATTCTATTTCTGTCGAAGTCTTTTCTCAGCAAGCCTTCTCTCTGCATTATTTCCTGCACCCTTCTGTGATTATTAAGCTATTCCAAGGTTCTGCCAGTACACTGGGCATAAGGGCACAAAATTCAGATGTAGCAGGAGTGACGGAGAGTGCGGGGCTGCCTTTGCAGGGATGCGGTGGAGACTCTCATACATCACGTCACAGATCTGTGCCTCCCTCTTCCCAACCTGAATCGCTTGGTGATCAGGGTACCTTGCAATCGAAATGACCCCTGAGCTCTCAGAGCTCTTCCTACTTTAAAATGCTCTATTCTAAGAGAAAACTGCATGTGTTAACCCCAGGGGGGACACACTTGTTACTGAAGCCTTCCCCTTATTTAAAAAGGTAATTTGTGCTAATCCTCCCATGCATAGCGCTGAAGTCAATTCATCATAGAAAGACCATTAGGCAGAAACTGATAAATACACTATGTCAACTTTGAAAACTGATTTAGCACTTTCCACTGTAAAAACTTCAGATGTCTTAGGGAGGCAAACAGAGCCTTCTGCTTAATTGTTTTATGTCGTGAGCATCAGGGTACGTACTGGGGACACACCGTCCAGTGACATCTGGAGGGGGAGGTAGGCCCTGCACACCTCACTTGATGGAAATTTCCACTGAAAGTCTAAACATTATCAGTCTTCTTTCTACCTCTTAGAGAATAGAGGTAGTTTATTCTCACACTGCAGTGGGAGAGGGGCTGTACATGCAATATACAGGGCTGTCACCATGCACTCTTCCCCTTTGTCTACACGTTTTAGCGCCTGGGCATCATAGCCTGTGAGTCAATCACGGCACAATAGGGATGGCAGGAAAATCCACAGCCCCTCGTTTATGGGGAAGAGCTGTGATCCTTGTAGCAGAGCAGAGCCATTGTCTGAGGCACACTGAGTCACAGCCCCTTCTGTGCTCTCCCCTCGTCCTGAGATAAAAACAAGATAGCAGACATGCCACCAGGCCCTGCTTTTCTGCTCCAGCCAGACATCACTGATGGATCACTGACTCCTCTCCTGTGGAAAGGCAGCCTGTGGTCCTTCTCACACCCCATATCACTTACATCTTGGGAAGTGGCAAAGGGCGACCACTGGACTGCTCTTGTTGGTCTTGTCCATGGTGCTGAGATTCTACATGATTCCCTCCCTGCCCCTCCCCCCCATTCCATAGTTGCAGCTCAGTGGGTGTCCTTCCAGGGTGACGCCCACCCTGTACCACCAAACAGAGACATGTTTGGTTTTTATAAGCGGGCGCAGGGGGTGTAATTGGCATCAAGTGGGTAGAGGCCAGGGATGGTGCTAAGACCAACAGTGGGTGCACAGACCACCTTCCTCAACAAAGAATGACCTTGTCTGAACGTCAACAGGGCCTAGGTTGGGGAATGCAGCCTGTCTGACAAGGAAACCTGGCATTCTCTCTCCTGCTCTCAGGCTCCACACATACCCTGCCTCCCCGCTGAGCCTGCTTCACCGGGATCACACTGTGGCCGGGAACCAACTTCAAACACAGCCACCTTCAGGGGGCAGCTGGCACGATGCCTGCCACCAACTGAACAAATAAAGCTTTTCTGCAGAACCAGTCATGCATGCAGGCACTCTCTAATATTTTTGCTGATTTTTCTAAGCCTATCTTAAGAGAACATTTTCACACTTCATTTGCAAAGCAGGAACTCTCTCCATAAATCTACTTATTTATATATGCTCTAAAGAAGGAAGGTATAGGGCGGCGCCTGTGGCTCAGCGGGTAGGGTGCCGGCCCCATATGCCGAGGGTGGCGGGTTCGAACCCAGCCCCGGCCAAACTGCAACAAAAAAATAGCCGGGCGTTATGGCGGGTGCCTGTAGTCCCAGCTACTTGGGAGGCTGAGGCAAGAGAATCGCCTAAGCCCAAGCATTTGGAGGTTGCTGTGAGCTGTGTGACACCACGGCACTCTACCAAAGGCGATAAGGTGAGACTCTGTCTCTACAAAAAAATAAAATAAAATAAAATAAATAAAAAAAAAAGAAGGAAGGTATATAGCGCACTTTTCACCCAAGGTGAAACTCATAAACAGGCATGCCTGAGAAAAGGGAGACAAGAAAACTCAACTTATTTCAGGGTATCACATATGGAAAGTCCAATTCTCAAACAACAATTTAGTTTATATCTCAAATAGGAAACATTGTAATCAGTTTTCCCATGTTAACAGTAGCTTGTGGATGTCAGCAGCAAAGAATCCTGGAGAGTGAGTTGCAATGAAATTGCAAAAGGTGTTTTGCACAGACTGCTGAGAATTGAATATTCTTCCTTGCAAGAATTGGTCCAAAGCCTGGGGTAGTCAGTCAGTGCCAGGTCTGGTGAAGACGGTGGATGTTGGACAGTTTCCAAGGCCAGCTTCTATAGCGTGAGTAGAGTTGTTTGTGTAACACTGTTGTCTTGCAAGAGGATTGGCCGGTCTCTATTGACCAATCTCGGCTGCTTCATCGTGCTGTCCATTTGGTTGCAGTAGACATCTGCTGTCATTGACTGGCTGGGTCTCCTGAAGCTGCCATAGATCCTACGAGCACTGCACCACCCAACAGACACCATGAGCTTTCTTAGATGAATACTCAGTTTTTTGGACTGTGTTCCTGCACTTCATCTTTATCCAGTCATTGTACGGAATGCTTGTAATTGTCAAAAACGATCCAGTTTTCATCACATATAACAAAATAGTGTAGAAATGGTCTGTCTGTGTATCATTACAGCAAAGAAAGGCAAGCTTCAAGACGATTCCTCTTCTGATGCTCATTTAATTCACGCAGAACCCATCTCTCCAGCTTCTTTACCTTGCTGATTTGTTTCAAGGGTCCAATATCCTTGGAAGAGTAACGTCAGACCTTGCAGCTAACTCATGCTCACACTGAGATGGATTCTCTTCCACTACAGCTATCAGCTCATCGTTATCCACCTTGGACTCAGGTCGCCCATCTGGCTCATTTTCGAGATTAAAACCACCAGAATGAAACATCTCAGGTAATCAATGTACTGTGCCTTCATTAGCCACATCCTTCCCAAATACTTCACTGACATTTCCAGCTGTCTGTGGTGCATTAGTTTCACAACAGAACTCATATGCGAAAATAACATGATTTTTTTTTTATTAATCTGTAGTTGCATAAAAATTGCTCTAAAATTTTCTGGGGAAAGATAATCATAAGCCAAAATGTGAGTTTGAAAGAATGAGGATGTACCTTCATGACAAGAATAAAACAAGAAGTGTCAAAGGGAAATGTCAGAGCTGTCAACTGTGAAACTGAGCTCTTAAGGAAACTGAACATTTCATACCCAATAACCTATATAATCATTAACAAAAATGTCTGGCTGTTTGACCTCGTAGCCAAATCACTGTGACTAACCACACGATGGTACAGATAGGCTGAGGCACATGGGCAGTACAGACTGGATGGAGAAGCCTGGGCTCACACGGGGAACAGGACACGAGGGTCAGGAGTCGTGATGTCACACGAGCTGGCCTCCGTAGAGACTGCAACAGGTGAGAAACACCAGTTGAGACACGCAAATTGCCATGATGGGGCAGACTCCAACAGCACCAATGTGCACATGTGTTCAAGGCTGAAATGACAAAGCACCACAGCCTGGGAAGCTTAAATAAGGGACATTATTCTCCCACATCCTGGAGGCGGGAAGTCGGAGATCAAGGTGTCTCAGGCCGGTCCCCCCGAGGCCTCTCTCCTTGGTGTGTACATGCCGTCTGCCGTTTTCTCCCTGGGTCCTCGTGTGGTTGTCCCTGTGTGGGTGTCTGTGTCCTCCCCTCCCCCTCTTACAAAGAGACCAGCCCTACTGGACCAGCACCCACCCTAGTGACCTCATTGTACCTTAAACCCCTCTTTCAAGGCCCTGTCTTCAAAGACAGCCTGAATCTGAGGTATCAGGGGTTAGGACTTCAACCCATGGATATGGGAGAGACACAGGTCAGTACCTAGCAGCAGACATACTTCTAGTGGTGACTCTACAGCTCCTTATTTTGAGGCAGGGGCACTTAAACAATGGCATATGGAAAAGAGTCAATGTAAGTCATATAGTCCTCCCAGGACAGAGGGGACCTCGCAGAAGCACCATGGGGCAGATGAAGAATTGGATCTGTCAAGGACATCCACCAAGAACAGGGTGATAGGGGCCCCAAATGCTCACAGACAAGTGCCAATTTCCATCTTGTGGTAGATTTTCGTTTAGTGCGTTGTAAAAGAAAATGTCCCTCCAGACACTCACACTGGAGGGATTACGTTGGTGGGGAGAAATTGCTTTATTTATTTGTGGAATCCAATGAAGCATTTCACTGGCCACCTTCTGGGGATAACCTCCTCACCGCCGTCAGGTAAATCAATAGCCTTCATTCGGAGTCTTAATTGGCAATTTGATCTCATTCACTTTGCCCAATGCTCGTTGGCTGGAGAGATGATGGAGATTGGGAACTGGCTCTTGGAAAGGGTTTTTGAAAATGTTATTTCAACAAAGATTAATTTGAGGCATTTACAGTTTCGGGAAGGTTCACTTTTTTTTTTTTTTCCCCCTGAAGCTCTTCTAAGCCAATCTTAAATGACAATTTTTTGTGTGTTATGCCCACCTGCTCCCAATTCTTCTACCACACCTCACTGGAGGTTGCAGAATGTGGAACACACACACACACACACACACACATGAGACTTCCCAGGGCTTTTGGATGGTCATGGCTACCATCACAACCTACTGCTGACATGTCATGCAAACATTTGCTGTCTAGACGACAAAAATGATGGACAAAGAAAACTAACAGCCACCCCTCCCCCTGCCACATCCACCCCTCTCAGGTGTGTCCTGAAGTAAGTTAATGCGAGCTACTTGATAAAAGGGCTCCATCAGGAAATGAGATGGCAAAAGTTGAACCAAACAAAATGAATTGGTTCTCTGGGAGAATTCTAGAATCCTTAACGGGGCTGCCCTCCTCCAGACATGTGTGGCCACATGCACAGCCCTGCTCAGGCCATTGGGTGGTGTGCATGGTGTGCAGGACACATCCTGGGGACATGCAGACGTGAAGCCACACCACTGGCTGGCGGGGTGTGTGTGTGTGTGTGTGTGCGCGCGCGCGCGCACTGGCTCTGGCACACACCTGGGGAGGTGACCATGGGAGTCCCTTCATCTCTCTGTAAACTGTCTGTCCTCATATGTAAGAGGTCACCACAAACTAGCAGGTGCCATCCAGCCTTCACGTTTGTTTTGCCAAAAGAAATAATTATGGGGGAATGTAGAAAATAATACCCACATGCTGGCTTCTGAGCCAATATAGTCTATAACACAATATATACACACTGATTTATCTCTGGGTTTAAAGAGAGCCGCAAGCATCCCTCTCAAGCTTCATGATAAGCTTCTGTACACTTTCTTCCACTCTCTGTTTTAAAGCCACAGGGCTGACCAGCTAGGAATCCTGTACTGGGCTAAGACTGGCCTTGATAATGGCTCAATTATAGTGAAAAAAAAATAGCTTGATACTTATATATTCCACTTAATTTGGACAAAGCTGGCAAGACAAATCATTAGGAAAAGAATAGTCTTTTTCAACAATTGGGATTGAAAAAAAAATGGATAAAATGAACTTTGAGCTCCTACCCATAGTCTAGGCAAGCATGAAAATCGACCAACATGTCAAATCTAAAATTAGGAAGCTTCTAGAATAAAATAAAGGTAGATGAAGGTTCCTTAGACAAATATATAGCAAAACATTAAAGAATCATAAATCAGATTTGTTAGAAATAAATCTGCTATTCAAGGTAGGTGAAAAAGCAATTCATAGATTTTGAATTCAAACTTCAACATAAAAAGACAAAAACAAAATAAAAACATGTGCAAAAAAATCCCAAATAATAAAAAACATTGAAAATGGGCAAAATATTTGAATGGAAAATTTATGAAAGTAGATATGCTAGCTATCACAGGAATAGAAGCTCAACATTATTCGTTATCAAGGAAATTAAAAAAGTAAAATCACAAGATGCTCACCTCACACCCACTAGCATGGCTATTGTTACAGTGACCAACGGTATTGAGTGCTGATGAGGAAACAGAGCCACTGGAACTCTCAGGTACTGAGGTAAGGATTCAAATGGTGCAACCACTCAGAAGTACCCTGCAGCCCAGCAACTCTGCACGTAGATAAAAGCCCAAGAAAAATGAAAACACGTCCATTCATAGACCTGGACACAGATGCTCATTGTGGTATAATTCATAAGACCTGCAAACTGAAGAGTCCAAATATAGGTCAATAGATGAATAATAATTATATTATATGCATATTGTTTTATACCCACCTGTATAATGGCAGACCAGGCACTACTCAGAAACAGAAAAAAAACAACTATTGTTATATGCAACAAAAATCCTAGGAACAGTTATATTGTTCAATAAACTAGATATAAAAGAGAACATATCGTGTGACTCTATTTATATACATAAAGTTTCAGAAGACCCCACATTAAGCTACGATGTTAAGAACCAGAAAAGCAGTTGCCTTCAGTTTGGGGGATGTATGTCATGAGGAAATTTTCTGGTATTATGTTAGTGTTTTATAAATTTATTGGGAGGATGTTTTCCTAGGTGAATGTGTTTGTTAAAACTCACCAGAATATAAAAACATTCTACAATTCAAAATAGAGAAAAGCAGCACAGAAATTAAGCATCTTAATAAAAAGAAATACCTTCTCAACTCTCCAAAAAAGAGTTTCTGTTTGAAACTTGAGATAAGTTTGAAGTTCACATTTAATAATGAATTTGTAAAAGACAGTATAATTCCTTTGACGTTAATTAATTAATTTTTTTAGAGACAGAGTCTCACTGTATCACCCTCAGTAGAGTGCTATAGTGTCACAGCTCACAGCAACCTCCAGCTCCTGAGTTTAGGCGATTCTCTTGCCTCAGCCTCCCGAGTAGCTGGGACAACAGGCGTCCACCACAACGCCCGGCTATTTTTTGGTTGCAGTTCGGCCGGGGCTGGGTTTGAACCCACCACCCTCGGTGTATGGGGCCGGCGCCCTATTCACTGAGCTACAGGCGCCGCCTCTGACCTTAATTTATTTAATAAGCATGAGTTGGGCATGTTCTCTGTGGCAGGGGTTGAGTGCTGGGGTGTGAGAGGGGTGAGTACGAGAAGTAGTCCCTGCCCCGTTGGAATCTGTGGTCCAGGAGTTGGAGGGAATTGGGATCTCTGAAATTGTGATTTTGGAGGTAATGACAACAAGGTTCAGGAAGGGATCTTAGGAGTAGAGGAGGTAGGATTTGAGACATGCAGGTACAAGGAGGGCGTCTATGTCAATGCTGCATCCAGCCAATGCATTGCCAAGACTGAGGTGGAAAGTATGCAAGGGGCCCCCCAGGGAGTGAACTGTCAATGACAATGGGGGTGTGACCGGCAGACTGAAAGGGAACTGCACAGAGAAAGGGGAAATGTTTAGACAGCGGACGAGGGCAAGTTGTAAAGAGACAGGGGAATGGAAAGAAGATGGTCCCCAAGTAGTGGCAAAATCTATGACCAGCGCTGCCCTAAGGGATGATGGATAGGAATGGTTTTAATGAAGAGCTCAGTTTTAATTAAGGCGAGAAGTTGACAAGAATGTTTCCAGGAACATGTGAGGATGTAGGACAGTTTGCCCTCTATGGGGTGAGGCAGGTTAGACAGCGGAATTGGCCATGGAGGATGTCAATGTTGTTAGACAAAACAGGACACCAGCTCCACCTTTCTCTAACTTGAGGAATCCACGTCTGCACTATTTCAGCCAATGTGAGGAAGGTGTCATGTTATTTGAAGTTGAACCATCCAGCAGCTATATACATGGGGACACTGAGCCATTTAGCAACAAACACGTTTTCTGAATTCGCCCATGTACTTTTTTTTCATGAAAAGCTCAACTTTCTATTGGGGATGTTTTTTCCCAACAGTATCCTTAAGAGGTCATAATCATGCAAGTGTTTATAGGAGTTCAAAAGAGAAGAGAATGCCATTTTTAGCCCAGAATGTCAACACACATCTGTGACAGACTTCAGTCTAATTATTATTGTTGGCTCTTGTGGGTGCTTCTTTTAGTTTCAATTTTTGCACACACAAGAAGTTCTGTCCATCTGTCAGGCCATCCATCCATCTAGGTATCCATCTATGTACAATCTATCTAACCATTCATCCATCACCCAACTATCCACTCATCCATCCATCCATCCATCCACGCATCCATCCATCTGTCATCCATCCGTCCATCTCATCACCTATCTGTCTATCTCATCCACATAATCATCTATCTAAATACCTACATATCCAGAAATGCAAAACTTATAGTGCTGGCCCATCCCCCTCTCTTACACTTTTTCTCATCTTCCAAATCAAATTTCCAGACACAAGGTTGTTAACCACAAAATGAAACAGCTCACTCATGTCCAATGGGCTGACAGTCTGATGCTCATGAAAACTTGCAACGTCCAACTAGGTTTTTCATTTTCTACACCAGCAGGTCCGAGTCTCGAATCATCATAGGAGGTTATTTTAATTTTACTAGGGAATAAATTCTTGTTTTATATGTAAGTGACTAGATATCAAAATATGATGATCTCTTTAGGGGTTCAAATAGATGATGTACATGAGCACGTGTTTTCTCAACTAATGCACGATGACATTTCTGTTCCTTGCACATTCATTTGAAAGTCTGGATGAAGGGGTACAAACTTCCTTCAGACAACACTCACGGTTGGAAACCTTTATATAGAAGTTGCCTAATTAATATTGGTGGCTTTTATTGTACTGAAACAAAATCTACTCAAGCACTATACAACCTATTTGCTGGAAAATAGGTAAAATAATATTCTTACTTTGAGGTAATATATATAATTAATATATAATTATATAATATATAATCTGCAAAAATTAGGTTTCCTGGTATCTTATGCAATCATTTTTTGCAAGGAATACACATGCAATATATGCAGTTTTGCTTTACAGCTTAAAAAACAGCATCAATCAAAAGCTTGGAATGAAAAACGAGAAAACCAGCATTCCCTCCATCTCAGATCTCACTTTGATTTCAACTGCACTAGTTGCTTTTATAAAAAATTGTTTATATTATTGTCTCTATATTGTCATGGTTGATGGTGTTTCTTTTCTTCTCTGTGATGATAATTCCCACGGGCTTAACCAGAAGATATCCTTTAAGTTTACAGTGAGTGTTTTTTTTTTTTTTTTTGGAGAGACAGAGTGTCACTGTACCACCCTCGGTAGAGTGCCGTGGTGTCACACAGCTCACAGCAACCTCCAGCTCTTGGGCTTATGTGATTCTCTTGCCTCAGCCAGCCTCCGGAGCAGCTGGGACTACAGACGCCCACCACAACGCCCGGCTATTTTTTTGTTGCAGTTTGGCCGGGGCTGGGTTTGAACCCGCCACCCTCAGCATATGTGGCCGGTGCCCTACCCACTGAGCCACAGGCACCGCCCCTACAGTGAGTCTTTTAAACACTGCTCCTCTGGGGTGCTGAGAATCCAGCCTTAATTTTTTTTGTTTTTTCATAAATATATATTTGGACATTGCTATGTGAACTCTTTGGAATTTATGAACAATTTGGCTTTATTCTTGGGACGTATTTTCTTTCCTCCAGGACTGCTATGGTTTGGATATTTCTTCCCTCCCAGGTTCATGTTGAAATTGACCCCCAATGTGGAGGGGGTCTTCACTAGGGGTGTTTAAGTCATGGGGGTAGATCCTTCAGGAATAGGGGAATGCCCCCGTGAGGGATCCTAACAACTCCCTGCTCTCACTCTTATGTCTTTCCTCCCTCACCTGATCTCTGCACATACCTGGTTGCTTTGCCTTCTGCCAAGAGGGTAAATAACCTGAGGCCCTCACCAGAGCCAGCTGCCCAGACTTGAACTTTCCATTCAGCAGAATCATGAGACAACTACATGTTTTTTTTTTTTTTACTTATATATTATCCAGCCTCAGGTATTCCTTACTGCAACACAAAAGGGACTAAGAAAAGGACTTTTTATATCTTGCTCCACTGTCTCCCAGCATTTCATGATTGGCATAAAGAAATCTTGGCTTGTATGTTTCTTTTTTTTTTTTTTTTGAGTATCAGCAGAATTTTTTCCATAACTTCAAATATCAGTAACTATCTAGCATAATTTCCTTGTTATTTGATCAACAGAAACACAGCCTTGGGGTTCATGTGCTGTTTCTGTCTGGAGATGCGAATTTCCCTGTAGTGGAGTCATTTCACCTTGAATTACGTCTTGGCGTATATTTTTTCCTCGTTCCATGTATTTTCTAACTTGTCAAGGGCACCAGCGTTGTAGACGTTCTATTTCTTCCCTACCACCCTGCCTTCCTCTTCTCTCCATATCTACTACTTAACCCATTTTAGTTTTTGTTCATCTCCTTTTCAAATGCCCCGTTTTTCACAAAACTGTTGTTCATGTCCTTTTGCTGCTTCTGTCATGACCTTTCATTGTGATCTGCCTCTGCGGCCTCTCTCTCTGTGTCTGTCTCTCCCACTCTCAGGGACTCTGAAGCGCTTCCTGTTTACTTCTCATTCACGTTTATTTCTAAATCATTTCCCAGGCTCCCTCCTCGCACCTTTCATTCCGGTCTAACATGATGTACAGGGTGTATATTTCCAGTTCTTTCTCAAAGCCTTCTATCCCTTCTTCACATTCTTGTTTCAGAAAAATACAATTACTGTCTTTCCTTGGTTCCTTGGAGATCTGTTTGTTCATAGTTTCTGGATGCTGCTTGGCGTCATCATTCTCATTATTATCTTCCATCAATCAATCATTTGCTGTTCTTTCCTTCCTTTTTGATATTTTTAATGGCCTCTGGCTGGCTCTGTCCTTTCTAAGTAGTATCATTTCTCATCTTTTTTGATCAGGTGTTTGAGGAAAATTTGGGGGAAGGGGGCAAATCAACCTGATGGGAAGGTGGAGTTTGCAGCTGTTCCTTCTGGGAGTTCTCTCAGCTGGACTTGGCCTGTGGGTGATGCTGCTCTAGGCCAGCAGGGCATCCTCCAGGCTCACAATGAGGCTGTGCAATTTAAAGAAGGTTTTAATATGGACAGCTTTGGACAAAGATGGCTGGGTAGGTTATTTTCTTTACTGACAGAAGCATGATTTCAGGAAGGCTTCCCAATGACCCTATGAGTCTTCCCCTTACTCACGCAAGCATGGGGCCAGTGTTTTCCCTTTCAGAGCGCGTCACACACTTGGATAACTCTGAGCTGGGCCCCTCTGCCCCAAGCACACAGAAAGGCACCATCTCTTGCTGTCCCCAGTAACCTCCGTCTGATTGCATACCCTGGGCCATGTTCCCATACGTGCTGCGGTTGGAGTTATAGAGGATCCCTAATTGCACCAAAGACAATATTTGTCTGTTTTTATGCCCTTTGGTTGGAATAGAAGAGTGAGGAGATTGAAGAGACTGTACTTACATTCAAAAAGTCACAGGTTAAGAGCAGAGGAAATTCTAGAAACACAATGGTGATACTTTCTAACACTATTTAAGAACAGGCTGTGCAAAAAGAGGATTAAGGATGATGGATAGCAACAAACCTGATGGGAAATTTTAATTCTTCTATCACAGAAATGGTATATAGCCACAGCAATCTTTGCTTTAATCCAAAGCAATTAGATTGCTTATATAGATAGACATATTCAATTCTTCATAAGTTATTTAACTGAAATGCACCATAGGATGGACACATATTATAAATATACATATACACACATAAATATACATATATGTATATATGTGTATATGTATACATACCGTTTCCCCGAAAATAAGACAGGGTCTTATTTTAAGGTGTGCTCCCAAAGATGCGCTAGGTCTTATTTTCAGGGGACGTCTATCTTTCCTGTAAGTAGGTCTTATTTTCAGAGGATGTCTTATTTTCGGGGAAACAGGGTATATACATATACGCACACACATAAATATATATATTCTTCTTCTTCTTCTTTTTACCTTAATTTCTACTTTCTTCTTTCTTTCAATTTTATCTGTACTGGAGAGTGCATTTTCTTGGTTTGAGTTTTACATGCTGTTGTGCAGAGTCTGCTGGCCCTGCTGAGAGCAGGAGATATTCACATGAAGTAGCAAAGAAGGGGCCATCTGGGTTATGGGACTCCTTTTGGCTGTATCAGAAGGACAGCTTCCATTTGCTTTATAAATCATTCTCGGAGCCCCGAAGAGCAAACAAGTTGGGCCTTTTTTAATTTTCACGGTGTTTAAGCTTGATTTTTAGAATATTTAAAATTAGGTGAAGTCTGTGGAGTTTTGAGAGGAGATTAGAGGAAGACGTGGCTTTGGATATCTCTTACTTTAGCACTTATCTCAACAAAACAAAAGATTTAAAAGGACGGGGATTCTCACTGCTAATCACTAAATGGGTAAGGGGAAAATGTTCAAACTGGAAAAATAAACCAACATTATTCTGAAAAATCATGTTACTTGGTCACTTCATGTTACAAGGGATTTATATAAAGGAATAATAAGGCAATTACGGGGGGAAAGACACACATTTAAAAGAGAGGGAAAAAAAATCTTAGTTTTAACTCAGAGCTCAAGATTGCACTGGGATGAATACTGTCCCTTCATTCTGAGGAAGTAAGGTCTTCCTGGAAACCTTCAGAACAGATGTTTGTGAGACGAGAGCAGGTTTGAGGCAAGCATCAACAGTTGGTTTTTATATGAAAACCAACCTGATGTTTGTAAGGGTATTTTATTTTTATTTATCTTTATTTATTTAGAGACAGAGTCTCACCTTGTCACCCTCAATAGAGTGCCATGGCATCAAAGCTCACAGCAACCTCAAACTCTTGGGCCCAAGCGATTCTCTTGCCTCAGTCTCCCAAGTAGCTAGGACTACAGGTGTCCACCACAATGCCTGGTTGTTTCTTAGAGACAGGGTCTCGCTTTTGCTCAGGGTAGTCTTAAACCCACGAGCTCAGGCAATCCACCCTCCTCAGCCTCCTAGAGTGCTAGGATTACAGGTGTGAGCCACTGCGCCCGGCCTGTAAGTGTATTTTGTAACAGGGCTGTTATGAGCTGAGTTGTGTCCCCCTGCAACCGCCCAATTCACAGGTTGAAGTACTGACCTCCAAGGCCTTAGATGTGGCTGTATTTGGAGATGGATCTTTAAAGAGGTCAGCAGACTGGGCCCTGACCCAACAGGACGGGTGTTCTTATAAGAAGTTATTAGAACACAGACATGCACAGAGGGACGGCCATAAGAGGACACAGGGAGAAATGGTGTCTACACACCCACAAGAGGGGCCTTAGGAGGAACCAGCGTGAGACACCTTGAGTCTCCAAAATGGGGACAGAATAAATGTCTGTTGTGGAAGCTGCCACTCTGTCTGCTTTGTTAAGGCAGCGCCAGCAGACTAATACCAGTACAAGGACTTTCTGAACATCTAACAATGTTAGTTTGGAAATGACTCTCTTGCGATGAGTTCAAAGACTTTACAGGTTCTCCTGTGGGCATGTGGTATAATAACATGAACATTCTTTGAGTATAATAACATGGACAATGTTTGGGGAAAAATTCTAAATTCAGGCACTAAAGAAAGTGGCACTGAGTCATGTTTGTTTTAAAGATATCTTCTACGCCATCCCACGGTTTGGGTTACGAGGAGGAATACTTGTCATTCCAACCCTAACAGGTGAAATGTAGTGATATGGGGTATACGCAGGTGAGTGCACACGCTGTGAGCCTCACAGCAAAGTAGATCACGCAGACTGATGCCATTCTCATACTCCCTTCTTCCTACCGGGCAAAAGGCTGAAATCAGGACAGAGAGAATCTCAGGGTACCAGGGCCTGCTGCGCCCTCACCCATGGACGTCAGTCTGGGGGCAGAGCTTTCCTGGATTTGGATGCTAACTCTACTTCCTCTGGAAAGGGGGCCCCGCACACTGCCACCCTCACACACAGATTCCCAGACATGGGCACGTGGGCCTCCCTGGAGATTGAGGTCTGCCTAGGAGCCGGCTGTGGACAAGACACTTCCCGCCAACCTGCACCCACCACAGAGAAGAACCAGGAGGTTCATGGTAATACAAGGCTGCTCACGTACAAAACAGTTGCCCTGGCAGGGCATCCTCAGAGAAGGCCTGCGTAAATAACCCCCAAATGAAAACAAACAAAAATAACAGTCAGAGGGATTTGCCTCTGGACACCCTTTCCTGGGGAGATGAGGGGATGTTTCTCTGCAAGCCAGATGTGGCTGTGCTTATGCTGTGTCCGCACCGTGGGACCTTGGCTGAGTTTTTTGACGACAGCAGGCCCCAAACTGTGCAAGAAAAGGAAACACTTGAATCACACACGGTGTGTGCCGCACTGTTACGCTGTCAAGGACATCAAGGGCTCCTCTGATATTCAAGAAAGGGCACATTGACCCCTGCACCCAAGAATGAAATAGCAGGTGTGAGCATGTAGAGAGGCTACGGCCTGCTAAGAGCCTCCTGCCTCCGAGCACCCCTTTCTCAGTCCCGCCTTTCTTTGCAGCCTGCCGCACTCAACCTCTGCGACGCCGTCCTATGAAGGACCTCCAGCCTGCTTCCCCTGCTGTGCCTCTTACGCAAAGTGCTTTGCCTGTCACCCCCCTCTTCTTCCCAAGCCCTGTTGGCTCATTCCCTCTCAGAAGCAGCTCTCAGCTCCAAATGAGGAGGAAGAGATCTGATTAAACAGACTATGAGGGGAGTCACGTTCTTAGGGCATTTGCATTTTTAAGAGGAGATTAATGAACGTAGCAGACAATGTCACCCTGGAATGTCACCCAGTCACAGCAGAGCAGGGATGACCTCCCTCCAGTGCAGGGGGCTTTGGATCTCGGTGTCTTCCAGGCACCGAGGTCGAAAGAACAGGTGGCTGCTTCCTCGGCAAGCCGTAAGCAAACTCACCTTCTCAGGAGTGGGGTTTGGGGGCGGAGGGTGGGGGTGGGGAATCTGGCTGTGTCAGTCTTGCAGGACAAAATCGACTTAAAGGAAAAAATGCTTTTCCTCCACCTGGTGGGGCCCTTAGCCTCTCTGTCCTTCCCACTCCTGAAGCCTCCTTTCTTAAAAGACCCCCCTCTGATGGGTCCTCTCTGCTCTGGGAGAACGTTAAGTTTGCCGGGCAAGATCCTTCACTGTCTGGAACGAGGACATGTCCCCTTCTCTGTCAACACTCTCTGAACCTGTTGTTCCTCAGCAAACTCCAGCAGAGGACAAGGGCTCTTGTAACACAGTCTCCCAGCAGCTCTGTCCTGCCGTGGAGGGTCAGCCCGTGCCTTGTCCTCCCCGATCAGCGAAGCTCGTCCTCTGCATTCACAACCTCTCCTTCTCCACTTGGACCTTCTCCAGTGGCTTTGCTGTCCCAGGGTCCCATGTTGATCCTGCCCCAGCCACAGAGGACCGTCCAGTTCTGTCACCTGATCCTGCTGCCCACGCCTTCCCTTTGCTGACCTCCAGTTTCAGGAAACTCCATTCTTGGGTGGATTCTCAGCCGTCAATGTCAATTCCCTGTTCCTTCTTCTGCATCTATTAAGACCCAGCTCCGCCCACAGTGACACATGTACCCTAAGCCAAGGCTTGGCTCCTCTTAAGAAACACAGCCTCAGTGACAATACGAACTGACATACAGCACAGCCATGAAGCAATCTGAGCTCCCCTCATCAATGCTGGGGAGGCAGTGTGGCTAAAACATGCACCGTGCTACCTCCGAAAACGGACCGCCTGGGGATTCCGCAGGCATGCCCAACTCCCCAGCTGAGACCGCCTCTCCTATCTCTTATCCAAAGTACAGAACGTGTCAGAAATACAGGGAGATCCTTTCCACGTGCAGTAATGGCAGCAAACACACGGGGTGTGGGCCAACGGTACCAACAACACTGGGGTTTGCGCGACTTCTTTGGAGAACCGACTTCCCTGCTCCCAGCCATTCACAGAATTCGCTTTTTCCTGCTTCCTCTTTGGGGCTGTTGTCAGTACAGCTGCTGTGCCCACTTCTGTATGGAGAAATGTCTTCATTTCTCCTGGATCGACATCAAACAGTGTATCTGGTGGGTTGTATGGTAAACCCGTGTTAAGTAACGGGGCCATGCTAACTTTTAATGCTTTTCACATTTGCGAGGCTGTTTCTGTAGCAAGCCCCCTTCCTGGACCCTACAAGACCCAAATTAAAGGAGGGGCCTCCTGCGGTCCTCTCTTGGACCCTGACTCGTACTAGGTAGCATCCACAGCAATCTGCAACGGCACCTTTTCTTGGGGTTCCTCTGTCTCCCCTGTGACACTGTAAGCTTCTCGAGAATGGGGCCATGCCTTTCCTGTTGACCAATGCCACCGCCCAGCAGAGTGCCCTGAAGACAGCACACCTGTGACCAAAACTAGAAGACAAAACTTAGGGAAGTTGTCCTAATTTTGCCCCCGCTCCCCAGATACTCTTGGGATTCATTTTAAACTATGCCTTCAAGGGATCTGTGAAGAGCTGGTAACTATTCACAGCTAACGGGACGGAGTGGACTGCACATGGGTCTGCAGGGGTGTGGCTACCGTTTGGATGTGTGTCCCCCAAACCTCATGATGCAATCTGATCCCAAAGTTGGAGGTGGGGCCTGGTGGGGCGGGTTGGGCCTTGGGGGCAGGTCCCTCATAAATAGCTTGGCACCCTCCTCACGGAAATGAGCCACTTCTTTCTCTCTTGCCCCCTCCTGCCATGTGATCTCGGCACACACCAGCTCCTCCTCACCTTTTGCCATGAGCAGCACCTGCCTGAGGCCCTCAACAGAGGCAGAAGCTGCACAGCGTCCTGGACAGCCTGCAGGAACGTAAGCAAAAGAAACCTCTTTCCTTTATAAATCCCCCAGCCTCAAGTATTCCATTATAGCAAGACATAAATGGACTAAGACAGTGTATCAGCTGTTTGTCTCTGAGAACTTCAAGGCACTGGGAACAATGCGGCCAGTGGGTTGAAGGCTGATTTTCCTCATCTTGAAATCTGAGTAGCAAGACTGTGCTTGCTGAGGGAGCAGGTGAGGGTGGCAGGGATGGTGAGGGTGGCTGTGATGGGAGGGTGGCAGGGATGGTGAGGGTGGCCGTGATGGGAGGGTGGTATGGAGAATTAGCTGTGGAGAGAAGACATCAAGGTAGACAGCAGAAGAACTGAAGTTAGAAAGAGTCCGGGGAAGGAAGGGACTGATGAAGCAGCTCAGGCCTTAATCCTTGAGAGGTCTTAAACAGAACTTACTTAGTAGTAATTAGATGCTATTCTTCAAGAACTTTGAGCCTAGACACATGAGGACTTTTAGGAAACTGCGCTGTGGGTGCCAACACAGGCAATCATTGTTGTCTCAGATCCAGTCTTAAACTGGCTAATAACTTGCTTCATAAATGTCACTGTATGTTAGCAAGGAAATCGGCAGAGAATAAATAGCTCATCACACAAGCAAAGAAGGGGTACTCAAGAATGACATCTTGAAAAATTAAAGGCCAAGGTCATGAGGGAGGCATCTCACACAAAGACAAGCAGAGGCATTCAAGGAGCTTAATTATTTTCCCAGTTAGGGGGTATCCTAAGTTTGTTTAAGGAAAATATTATTATTTTTGGTGACTTACTTTGTGGCCCTCGGTACAGTGTTCTGGCATCACAGCTCACAGCAGCCTCAAACTCTTGGGCTTAAGTGATTCTCTTATCTCAGCCTTCCAGGTAGTTGGGACTACAGCTACGCTGTGCCCAGCGCAATGCCCGGCTATTTTTTTGTTGTAGTTGTCATTTTTGTTTAGCAGGCCCGGGTTGGGCTTGAACCCGCCAGCCTCAGTGTATGTGGCCGGTGCCCTACTCACAGAGCTATGGGGACCAAGCCAAAATTCTTTATAAACTTGATAGCGCAGCTAAAGCAGGACTGTGCTCAGTCACTGCCTTGAACAGCGCCGGTAGATGCTAAATCTCTGTAAGGACTCACACCACTCAGGTCTACACTAGGAACACATCAATAGAACACTAGACACACTTTTCTGTGCTAATCACCCAGAAAATTATTTCTTTCCCAATGGCTGGAGATGATGATATTAGAAATGATTTAGTTTTCTAGAGTGGGAAATGAATATACCTTATAGCTTTAATCCTCAGCTCCACTTCATGAGTGAATTACCTTGCAAATCGCATGAGCTAATTGTGCCTCAGTTTCCTCAGAGGCAAGACATGAGGATGTTAAAGGAACCCTGTACCACTGCAAGGCGGGCATGCACATGGAAAAAGGAAAGGCCCAGGCGTGTATGTTCCTAAAAAGCCTAGCATGTGATCACAACGTGATAGGAGCTAGACCACCTAGTTCCGCAGAAAATTAGAGTTGCTTTGTGATTTTCGGGTGCTGACCAAATGTGAATACCTTGTACTAATTAAGAGTGCTTCCCATGAGTTTCTCCCATGTCAGCAACTGTCCTGTCTCTTTGCCTTTCTTCTCTGGGTAAGCGCTTTTCCACAGGATGGCAGGAGTGGTGGTGCTCAATGTTGCCTTCGCATTAGACAAAGAACACACAGACCTGAGTAGCAGGGAAGGAACGGCTCCCTTCAGGGATGAAGGCTTTGGTGGTTCAGTGAAATCTGAAACAAACCACAGACCCAGGAGGAGCCACAAAGTCCGAACAGGACCCAGACCAAGTCAGATGCACCTTGGCAGACCACAGGCCAAGAACAACGTCTGAGTGGGTAGAGGACAGGGAGAGAGCCTGCAAAGGTGTAAGACCCGTCGCTGGCCCTTCAACTGAAAACAAGAAAGTCATATAACAAGGAAACCACGTCTTTAAAAAGTGACAAAGGAAGCTCTCAGACCAGAATTCAATAGAGTAGTGAAATAGACATTGTCAGACCAACAACTAAGACGATGGGTGGCCATCAGACCCATGTACTCCAATGTTAAATGGCATTGTTGAAAAGAATGATGAAAGTCCATTGACGGCAAGAATTCTTTTTGTTTCTTTGCATCATGAACTCAGTTGTGCTGTCCCCCACCCCATTCATATATGAAAGCCCCAAACCGCAACACGACTGTGTTAGGAGGTAGGGCCTGCAAAGAGGTGACTAAAGTAAAATGAACTCACCAGGGTGGGCCCTAATCCAAGAGGATTGGTGTTCTTATAGGACATGATTAGGACACACACAGACGGATGACCACATGAGGACACAGTAAGTACATGCTGACACTTGCTTTATGAAGAAATAGGTGTTCTTTCTCATCTTAAAGAGCTCTTCATAATGCATTTTGAATTCAGACGGAGTGCATGCTACTTCTTCTATGAAGTGAATTTTGAGAACACGCCTTGTAAAGGACTTTGTGACTTAGGCTGAAAATAAGCAAGATGTGTGTTATCAGTGGCCCTTCTCAAGACTTCACCCTTTCTCTGAGGGATCAGAGAACATGACGATTCTTAGAGGTTTTTAAATACATTTTTTTTTGTCCTAGAGAAATACATTATTAACCTTGGGATAAATATTTAGAAATACTTTAATGAAAAAAAATTCACTTCATATGCCACATCATTGAAATCTAGGTAGAACTTGAAAAGTACCAGCATTTGCAATCAAGAAAAAGCAAGGTATTTATACAAAGGTGATATTTCTAAGTTTCAAAGCAACTTTGTGACAAGCCCCTACCAAACTCTTGGAGAGAGGCAATTACTTAATTGTTGCGTGACCGGAGACGCAAACGAGCAGCAGCTTTGCTGTAGGTGTAAACTCGCTCCTGTAATTATTAAGTCAAGAAACAGATTATACACCGTGGGATGGCACATAGCAAAGTTCTTTTTTTTTTTTTTTTTTTGTAGAGACAGAGTCTCACTTTATGGCCCTCAGTAGAGTGCCGTGGCCTCACACAGCTCACAACAACCTCCAACTCCTGGGCTTAAGCGATTCTCTTGCCTCAGCCTCCCGAGCAGCTGGGACTACAGGCGCCCGCCACAACGCCCAGCTATTTTTTGGTTGCAGTTTGGCCGGGGCCGGGTTTGAACCCGCCACCCTCGGTATATGGGGCCGGCGCCCTACCAACTGAGCCATAGGAGCCGCCCCATAGCAAAGTTCTTTATTCCAAGTTTAAGTTTTATACTCTTCCAGTCACGTACACACCTAATCCATTATCTATTAGCTGAATTTTAACTCGAAAGGAAATATTTATCATATCAATGTAACCACTTGTGCAGTAAATCTCTTCCTCTAAACAGTGACTAGTTTTCCAAGCAGGGCAGAAAGACGAAAACAGCTATAGGGGAACAGAGTTAATAGAAGAATATCTTCAAGCATTCACTCAGTTTACTCAGTATGAAGTAATGACTGTGACCTTCCTTCAGGGCAGAGCACCTATAGACCTCTGACGATATGTTGTTAACATATGTCAACCCTCTGGCCGTATCTCTGAGGAAGGGCGGCATGCCCTTGGATCTCAGGCTTCACGGGGTGTACTGCTTCAGAGAAAAGGCCTAAGGAATTTTACAATTCCAAAAAAGCCTAACTCTGCGAGTAACCCGGGGGGGGGGGGGGGTCCAAGCGTCTTAAGCCTCTGGAAGAAAAGCATGTCATTTTAAACTCACACTGAATTTACTTTGTGTGCTTGATGTAGGATAAGTTTATTTCTAAATATTATCCTACATTAATCCTTTGAGAACAGCTAGGGTCAAAGGATGCACAGAGAAACCTAGTTAATTCAAGGAGCAAGGACATTGGACCAGGCAGCACGATGATACCACTGCAGACGTGATGTCCTGTAGATGAGATGGTTGGCAATTTAATACGCAAACTGTATTTCTTAATTAAATCTAGATAACAATTTTCTTTTTTTTCTGATGCAAACAGGTAAAACCCATGGAAATATCCTGTGGCTAATGAAGGAAAAAGAAACCCTGGTGCTCTGTGTATAAGATGTTATCTATTCAAGGGATTCACTGAAAAGCCAGAAAATTTTGAGATGTCCTGAAGATATGCTTTCAGAGACAATGTGTGCTCTTTAATTTGAAAATATCTTTACCAAGATACTTTGTAAACCAAGTATCTTCAAGTAAGAAAAGCGCTGAAGAATAATACATTTTTTTTTAAACTTCATTTTATTTATTTATTTATTTGAGACAGAGTCTCATTCTCCCTGGATAGAGTCTTGTGGCGTCAGAGTGCATACAAACTTCAAACTCTTAGGCTTAAGTGATCCTCTCCTGAGTAGCTGGGAGTAGAGGCACCTGCCACAACAATTGTGTTTTTTTTTTTGCAGTTTTTGGCCAGGGCTGGGTTTGAACCCTCCACCTCCGGTATATGGTGCTGGCGCCCTACTCCTTTGAGCCACAAGCGCCGCCCTTTTCCCTCCATTTTTGGTAGACATGAGATCTCACACTTGCTCAGGCTGGTCTCAAATTCCTGAGCTCAGAAAATTCACATGCCTTACCCTCCCAAAGTGATAGGATTATGGGCATGAACCACAATCCCCAGCTGAGACTACTACTGACTTTCCTACAGTAATAATCCCTTGGTCTTTGACACTACACCACTTTCTCTATACAGAAGATAATTCTAGAGACCGATTTTGTGGGACTCAGGTAAGAGGGCCTCGCGTGAGATCAAGGAGCTTCCAACTACCCTTGTGGAGTACAGTGTAGATGGCGGGCAGAGCAATGCTCAGCGCAGGAGTTAATCCAGATAGGCGAAAACTCACTATTTTTCCTTATAAAACTGGTGATAACTGCAGACTTGTTAAGGTTTAGAAAAACATGGCATTTTGCATGAAACAAACAGGAAGTGCAGTCTGCAGATGCTGACTACATTGCCGAGAAGCTGCGCTCCTCTCCTCCAGGAAGGGATCCTGCTGAGGATGAAACAGGCACATCTTCCATTGAAACCCCCACACTTCACCCAGGACACGGGAGGTAGGAAGCAGCTCTAATAAGTAGTGATTAGGAAGTTCTCACAAGTGCTGTGCACACTTCACGGGGGCGGGATTAAGGAAACACTAATGTTCCATGACTCAGACACCCTCCTTCACCACAAAGCCTCTGTGGAGCCCACGACACGAGCTGCCCCGGAGGGCACCATGACACAGACTCTGCTGGTCACTGTGTGTCCCTCACAGGACACACGTTAAATGAGTGGAGAAAGCATCTGGGTGCCTTTTTAAGCTCTGTAGGCCCATGTCATGGTGCTGTATATGTCTACCATCATCAAGCTCTAAAAATCATGACTTGTGCAGGTCGGTAGCACCACAATGTGTGAAAGTCATTGGCAAGTGTGGAAGAGTAAAAAAGACTGTTATGTGCTCCACAGACAGTATTTCTCATCTGTACAAAAGTAGAGTTTGGCTGCAGCCTTCGTTAAAACAATCTTAAGGTCGGGCTTTTGGAGCAAGATGGCGGCTGAGTAACAGCTTCCTTGCATCTGGGCACCGTGAGTCTGGGGAGATAGGACTCCAGGCATCTCTGGCTGGTGGGATCTCCCTATAATCATCCTTGTGAGGATACAGGGAGTCAGCGAGAGACTTCTGTACCCCAAGAGGAGGACTAGAACAGTGGAAAACTGGCAAGTGGTCACGTGTGTTCAATCAGTCTACATCCTCCAGCAACTGTAAGTAACTACAGTAGCAGCAAGACCGCAAACCAGAAAGGCCTTACCTGTGAACTGTTTTGCTGTCTTTGGACTTGGCACTCAGCTGAAGTGCCTTGGGGAGAGACTGAGCGGGAGTGCGGAGAACTTTGGCCGTTGTCTAGGGCCCCAGTCTGAGCCGCTGAGTCAGACGGAGCTAATAGTGTTTGGCTGTGGGCCACAGGGAGCCATTGTGAGTGATCTGCCCCCGCAAGCTCCGCCCTCAGGGTCGCAGAGCAAGAATCTGGCGGGAGTTGGTAACCCAGCAACAGAGTAGCCTAAGGGTGGGGTCTGAGCCACCTTGCAGGCCTAACCCTCAGGGGCAGAGTAAGACCAGTTTTGGCACAATGGGTAAGTGGATAGCCACTTCAGCAGTGATTCCAGCGACAAGCACTTTCCTCGGAAAGCTTCTGCTCAGCAAGTTTACAAGTTCAAAGTGCCTTTTAAGAGGGCTGAAGAGAGATTTAGGGTGTCTACCTGCTGGGGTTGGAGAAAACTGCAGCCTCCAGTCATATCAGCACTGTGATTAACGCTCATAACCCAGAAGACAACCTGTTGCCCAGACAATATTCAACAATATACATACTGCTTTGTTTTCAGTTGTGTTTTTTTCTTTTTCTTTTTTTCTGGTTTGGTTGTTTTTCTGTTTATTTTGATGTTGTTGATGTTGTTTTGTTTTTTAATTTCAACCTTTTCTGAACAGATTTTTTTTTCTCAATTTTTCTAGAGTAATTATACTTTCCCGTTGCTGCCTTTTTCAATAACTAGAACTTCATTTTTGCTAGTGTTTCTACTGTTATTATTTGGTTTTTCACCCAATTTTATCCCGTAAAGTTTTCTGTTTGCTTGCTTTGGTTTGATCTATAGCATTTTTGTCTTTCCTCTCTACTTGGTGGAGGTGGGGTACTGTGTCTGACCAGGTTAGCAAAGAGCTGCTGACCTCAAGGGAACCACCCAACGGGGCACCCAAAGAAGGTGGGGTTTTTTTAAGGTTATGTCAAAGTACCCTAGTGAACACCTACATTGCTCTGTCTCCCTCATTCTGTGCTTCTCTTCATTCTATCAATATTCCTTTTACCCACCCCCTCTCCTTTCTCTCTCTATTTTTTTTTTTTCTTTTTGCTCGTTCCTCCTTTCTTCCATCCCCTTCTTGCTCTTCAACCTTCCCATCCTTCTGGTCCTGTACCAAAGGGACTCATCGAAACCTTAGCCCACAGGCACGAGAACTTAAAGAACAACAGGAAGTGAAAGGACAACTAGGGCAAGGAAACAGATAAAAGAAATCACTCATGAGGAAGAATCAGCAGAAAACTCCAGGCAACATGAAGAACCAGTCCAGAACAACCCCGCCAAGGGACCATGAGGTAGCTACTGCAGAGGATTCCACCAATAAACAAATGTTAGGAATGACAGAAAGGGAATTTAGAATACACATGATGAAAACAATGAAAGAAATGATGGAAACAATAAAGGAAACTGCTAATAAAGTGCAAAATAACCAAAATGAAATCCAAAAATAGAATCAAATAAGAGATGAACGATATGGAAGAATATAGAAAGGATATAGCAGAGCTGAAGGGACTGAAGCAGTCAATTAGGAAACATAAGATGCAATGGAAAGTATCAACAACAGATTAGAACATGCAGAAGAAAGAATTTCTGAGGTAGAAGACAAAGTTCTTGAGATAACTCAGATAGTAAAAGAAAAGAAGAGAGAGAAAGCAGAACGTTCACTGTCAGAATTATGGGACTTTATGAAGCGTTCCAACATACGAGTTATAGGAATTCCAGAAGGGGAAGAAGAATGCCCCAGAGGAATGGAAGCCATACTAGAGAATATTATAAAAGAAAATTTCCCAAATATCACCAAAGATTCGGACACACTGCTTTCAGAGGGCTATCGGACCCCAGGTTGCCTCAACTCTAACCGAGCTTCTCCAAGACACATTGTGATGAACCTGTCCAAAGTCAAGACAAAAGAAAAGATTCTGCAAGCTGCCAGGAGTAAGCGCCAGTTGACCTACAGGGGCAAATCCATCAGAGTGACCGCAGACTTCTCTAATGAAAGTTTCGAAGCAAGAAGACAATGGTCATCTACCTTTAATCTACTTAAACAGAACAATTTCCAGCCCAGAATTCTGTACCCTGCTAAGCTAAGCTTAAAAACTGACAGAGAAATCAAATCATTTACGGATATACAAACATTGAGAAAATTCGCCACAACAAGACCAGCTCTACAGGAAATACTTCAGCCTGTTCTGCACACTGACCAACACAATGGATCAGCAGCAAAGTAAGAACTCAGAAATTAAAGGACAGAACCAAACCTCCACACTGATGCAAAAGACAAAACTAAGCAATGGACTCTCACAAAATAAGACGAATAGAATACTACCACACTTATCAATTATCTCAATAAATGTTAATGGCTTGAATTCCCCACTGAAGAGACACAGATTGGATGACTGGATTAAAAAACAAAAGCCATCCATCTGCTGTCTGCAAGAAACACATCTGGCTTCAAAAGACAAATTAAAGCTCCGAGTCAAGGGTTGGAAGACAATTTTTCAGGCAAATGGAATTCAGAAGAAAAGAGGAGTTGCAATCTTATTTTCAGATACATGTGGATTTAAAGCAACTAAAGTCAAAAAAGACAAAGATGGTCACTTTATATTGGTCAAGGGAAAAATACAAAGAAGACATTTCAATTCTAAATATTTATGCACCCAATTTAAATGCTCCCAGATTCTTGAAACAGACCTTACTCAGTCTGAGCAATATGATATCTGATAATACCATCATAACAGGGGACTTTAACACTCCTCTTACAGAGCTTTAACACTCCTCTAACAGAAATTAAACAAAGATATACGAGATTTAAATGAGACCCTAGAACAACTGTGCTTGATAGACGCATATAGAATACTCCACCCAAAAGATAAAGAATATACATTCTTCTCATCACCCCATGGAACATTCTCCAAAATTGATCACACAAAACAAATATCCTGGGACACAAAACAAATATCAACAGAATCAAAAGAATTGAAATTTTACCTTCTATCTTCTCAGACCATAAGGCACTAAAGGTGGAACTCAACTCTAACAAAAACGCTCAACCCCACACAAAGGCATGGAAATTAAACAATCTTCTGTTGAATAACACATGGGTGCAGGAAGAAATAAAACAGGAAATCATCAACTTCCTTGAGCATAACAACAATGAAGACACAAGCTACCAAAACCTGTGGGATACTGCAAAAGCAGTTTTGAGAGGAAAATTTATCGCTTTAGATGCCTACATTCGAAAAACAGAGAGCACATCAACAAACTCACAAGCCATCTTGCGGAACTGGAAAGAGAAGAACAATCTAAGCCTAAACTCAGTAGAAGAAAAGAAATATCCAAAATCAAATCAGAGATCAGTGAAATTGAAAACAAAAGAATCATTCAGAAAATTAATGAATCAAGGAGTTGTTTTTTTTTAAAAAGTAAATAAAATAGATAAACCATTGGCCAGACTAGTGAGGAACAGAAAAGTAAAATCTCTAGTAACATCAGAAATGATAAAGGGGAAATAACAACTGATCCCACAGAGATACAAGAGATCATCTCTGAATACTACCAGAAACTCTATGCCCAGAAATTTGAAAAGGGGAAGGAAATGGATCAATATTTGGAATCACACCCTCTCCCTAGACTCAGCCAGGAAGAAATAGAGCTCCTGAACAGACCAATTTCAAGCACTGAGATCAAAGAAACAATAAAAAATCTTCCAACCAAAAAAAATGCCCTGGTCCAGATGGCTTCACTCCAGAATTCTATCAAACCTTCAAGGAAGAGCTTATTCCTGTACTGCACAAATTATTACAAAACATTGAGGAAGAAGGAATCTTCCCCAACACATTCTACGAAGCAAACATCACCCTGATACCAAAACCAGGAAAAGACCCAAACAAAAAGGAGAATTTCAGACCAATCTCACTCATGAATATAGATGCAAAAATTCTCAACAAAATCCTAGCCAATAGATTACAGCTTATCATCAAAAAAGTCATTCATCATGATCAAGTAGGCTTCATCCCAGGGATGCAAGGCTGGTTTAACATACGCAAGTCTATAAACGTTATCCACCATATTAACAGAGGCGAAAATAAAGATCACATGATCCTCTCAATAGATGCAGAAAAAGCATTTGATAAAATCCAGCATCCTTTTCTAATTAGAACACTGAAGAGTATAGGCATAGGTGGCACATTTCTAAAACTGATTGAAGCTATCTATGACAAACCCACAGCCAATATTTTACTGAATGGAGTAAAACTGAAAGCTTTTCCTCTCAGAAATGGAACCAGACAAGGTTGTCCTCTGTCACCTTTACTATTCAACGTAGTGCTGGAAGTTCTAGCCAATACAATTAGGCAAGACAAGGAAATAAAGGGAATCCAAATGGGAGCAGAGGAGGTCAAACACACCCTCTTTGCTGACGTCATGATCTTATACTTAGAGAACCCCAAAGACTCAACCGCAAGACTCCTAAAAGTCATCAAAAAATACAGTAATGTTTCAGGATATAAAATCAATGTCCACAAGTCAGTAGCCTTTGTATACACCAATAACAGTCAAGATGAGAAGCTAATTAAGGACACAACTCCCTTCACCATAGTCTCAAAGAAAATGAAATACCTAGGAATATACCTAACGAAGGAGGTGAAGGACTTCTATAAAGAAAACTATGAAATCCTCAGAAAGGAAATAGCAGAGGATATTAACAAATGGAAGAACATACCATGCTCATGGATGGGAAGAATCAACATTGTTAAAATGTCTATACTTCCCAAAGCAATCTACCTATTCAATGCCATTCCTATCAAAATACCAACATCGTACTTTCAAGATTTGGAAAAAATGATTCTGCGTTGTGTACGGAACCAGAAAAAAACCCATATAGCTAAAGCAGTTCTTAGTAATAAAAATAAAGCTGGGGGCATCAGCATACCAGATTTTAGTCTGTACTACAAAGCCATAGTGGTCAAGACAGCATGGTACTGGCACAAAAACAGAGACATAGACACTTGGAATCGAATTGAAAACCAAGAAATGAAACTAACATCTTACAACCACCTAATCTTCCATAAACCAAACAAGAACATACCTTGGGGGAAACACTCCCTATTCAATAAATGGTGTTGGGAGAACTGGATGTCTACATGTAAAAGACTGAAACTGGACCCACACCTTTCCCCACTCACAAAAATTGATTCAAGATGGATAAAGGACTTAAATTTAAGGCATGAAACAATAAAAATCCTCAAAGAAAGCATAGGAAAAGCACTGGAAGATATTGGCCTGGGGAAAGACTTCATGAAGAAGACTGCCATGACAATTGCAACAACAACAAAAATAAACAAATGGGACTTCATTAAACTGAAAAGCTTCTGTACAGCTAAGGAGACAATAACCAAAGCAAAGAGACAACCTACACAATGGGAAAGGATATTTGCATATTTTGAATCAGACAAAAGCTTCATAACTAGGATCTATAGAGAACTCAAATTAATCCACATGAAAAAAGCCAACAATCCCATATATCAATGGGCAAGAGACATGAATAGAACCTTCTCTAAAGATGACAGACGAATGGCTAACAAACACATGAAAAAATGTTCATCATCTCTATATATTAGAGAAATGCAAATCAAAACAACCCTGAGATATCACCTAACCCCAGTGAGAATGGCCCACATCACAAAATCTCAAAACTGCAGATGCTGGCGTGGATGTGGAGAGAAGGGAACACTTTTACACTGCTGGTGGGACTGCAAACTAGTACAACCTTTCTGGAAGGAAGTATGGAGAAACCTCAAAGCACTCAAGCTAGACCTCCCATTTGACCCTGCAATCCCATTACTGGGCATCTACCCAGAAGGAAAAAAATCCTTTTATCATAAGGACACTTGTACTAGACTGTTCATTGCAGCTCAATTTACAATCGCCAAAATGTGGAAACAGCCTAAATGCCCACCAACCCAGGAATGGATTAACAAGCTGTGGTATATGTTTACCATGGAATACTATTCAGCCATTAAAAAAAATGGAGACTTTACATCCTTCGTATTAACCTGGATGGAAGTAGAAGACATTATTCTTAGTAAAGCATCACAAGAATGGAGAAGCATGAATCCTATGTACTCAATTTTGATATGAGGACAATTAATGACAATTAAGGTTATGGGGGGGGAGGAAAAACAGAAAGAGGGACGGAGGGAGGGGGGTGGGGCCTTGGCTTGTGTCACACTTTATGGGGGCAAGACATGATTGCAAGAGGGACTTTGCCTAACAATTGCAATCAGTGTAACCTGGCTTATTGTACCCTCAATGAATCCCCAAGAATAAAAAAAAAAAAAACACAATTTTAAGGTCAAGTTATCCTACGGGGAAACTAACCTTGATGTCCTTTAGACATGCATCAAGCCTCTTTGTCCTGCCCAGCAAAATGACTTACTGACTGGAATTACTGACCTAAATTCATGGAAGGACAAGACACACACCAATCAAATAGGCAACCTTTCATCAAGAGGCTTTATTACTGAATGTGAAGCCACTATGGTTCACAGAAACAAGGACATACCTTTTACAGGTTGAGTCCCTTCTAGGTCAACAGAAAAAGCCAGTTAGTCACATTTATATCTCACATTTGTTAGAGGATTTTTTAAGAGAAAGGTAAGATTGTGACACTCATCCAAAATGAAAAACATGTCAAAAGATTTTATTGAACTTAATCAAGTGGTGAGGGCAATAGTAAGACGTTACAACTGCTGTGGAGAAGTCACAGGCCGACCCACAGACAGCCTGTTGGGAATGCTGATATGAGTGTGCTGAGTGAAGGGAGGCCCATTCCACAGGCTGATGGGAATGCTGTGATGAGTGTGCTGATCAATGGGAGGCCCACCCCACAGGCTGATGGGAATGCTGATATGAGTGTGCTGATCAATGGGAGGCCCACCCCACAGGCTATCGGGAATGCTGAAATGAGTGTGCTGATCAATGTGAGGAGGCCCACCCCGCAGGCTATCAGGAGTGGTGATATGAGTGTGCTGATCATTGGGAGGCCCATTCCACAGGCTGATAGGAATGCTGATATGAGTGTGCTGATCAATGGGAGGAGGCCAACCCCACAGGCTGATGGGAATGCTGATATGAGTGTGCTGATCAATGGGAGTCCCACCCTGCAGTCTGTCAGGAATGCTGATATGAGTGTGCTGATCAATGGGAGGCCCACCCCGCAGGCTGTCAGGAATGCTGATATGAGTGTGCTGATCAATGGGAGGCCCACCCCACAGGCTGTCAGGAATGCTGATATGAGTGTGTTGATCAATGGCAGGCCCACCCTGCAGGCTGTCAGGAATGCTGACATGAGTGTGTTGATCAATGGCCGGCCCACCCTGCAGGCTGTCAGGAATGTTGACATGAGTGCATTGATCAATGGCAGGCCCACCCTGCAGACTATTAGGAATGCTGACATGAGTGTGCCGATGGAGGGGAAGCCCACCTGGGATGACCAGGGTACCACACATATGTGCCTCTGCTTTGCCTGCTGCTTCTGGAGGTGAAAGGAGCCCCAGAAAACCAAAGGGCAGAGACCCCGGGAAAGTTGTGCCACACAGTGCCCCTGTGCTCTGTTTTCATCATTTTCAGGATTTTTCTCTAACAAATCACAAATTTCAAAGGCTGAGTAAATCCATAAAAGGAATTAGTTATAAAAGTGTATTAATGTCTGACAAATATTTCAAGTGTGTTGTGGCTCTTGGCCTCATCAAGTACATATCCTGAAATCAAATTCTGCTTCCACCAAAGAAATGTAGAAGATCAGTGTGCTTAAGAAAAAGGAGTGTTTTTTCTGAGGTAGAAAACATTCTATCTCTATGGAGATAGAAGATAAACGTTACAATCACGGGCACACTGAAAATCAACTACTGATCAACTGTAAAACACTGGTCAGAGTCCATCAACGAGTAGAGGCCCAAAGAGATGCCAAGGTCACGAGAAGAACTTTAATGCTAGCCAAGAAGGAGAATGACTTCTCAGTGCTCATCACAAACATGGCTTTCCCCGGCAGACTACAACCAGACACAGTCGACAGCACACTTAGCCAGCTGTTACCGCATGTTAACAGCAGTGCAGGAGGGTAAGCAGTGTGTAATACATATGTAAATATAACACGTATGCACACGGACATAGAGACACATCCATACACGCATGCACAGTTTACATTCCCCAGCCAAGTGTTCAGAAAAACCAACACACATACAACTTGTTTTCGTCTTGGAGAAGTACACCCTTTACACATACGTGTGTGCACATATTCCTTCACATACACAAGGCATGCACATTAACACTGCTGCACACACGTGTGGAGTCCACACTCTTTAGCATGTACAGCACCAGCAGCACCAGCCTGGATTTCAGGCAGCAGTCCAGGTCTGACGTGACCTCTGGGCTGTCTGCTCCATTTCTTCCCCACCACCAAACCATGTTTTATGAGCACTTCAGAGTGGGCTGAGACAATCAAGGAATCAGGATGACACGCAAGTTGGGGTCTGGGGGCTGTCCCTGTCCTCCCCTCCGTCCCTGCAGCATGGTCGCTGAGCGGGCCAGGAGCACCCTGATGGCACCTCACTCGTAGGCGGGCAGGCCCAACAGTTCAGGCTGGAAGTCCTGCAGGGAGCTCAGCACCAGCGTGGCCCTGGTCGTCAGCTCACGGCTCAGGTTTCCATCGGGAACCATGACCACCTGCATCCCGGCTGCCAGGGCCGCCTCCACGCCGTTGGGTGCATCTTCAAAGACAAGGCACTGTGGGAAGAAAAAGAAAGTCGAGATGGCCTATTGTGTACCCAGACACCTAAATGAGGTGTTTTGTCATTGACACAACCAACAGCTTTGCTACTGCGCAAAATGAGACAGAAATGAGGTGGCGGCTTCCTGCCCAGGGACTGTGTTGAGGACAGTTCGTGGCACTGGCAATGGTGCCTCTAAGTGGGGAGACTTTGTTACAGGCGAGGCATTATCAGGATGGAGTCAGTACTCTCTAAAGCTTTATTTACTCAGCTCGTAACCACCTGTTCAATCAAGGATGGATCATTCTGAGCAGGAGAGACAACTGCAAGAATAAAAATGAAGTTTTTAAATGTAAAGCCACTTGAGAGCTGCTCAGGTTTTATGTACTCTAGTTTGAAAATTAAATGGTCGGGGTGATGTAGGTAAGAACTCAGTTTCTGTGCATCAGGTTATGTGCCAATAGTGGAGAGCACAGAGGTGGTGATGTAACGTCTACAGGCACGCTCTTCCGGTGATTGTGCAAATCCACTTTATTATTAGGGTCACTGACACAGTGACATTCAAGCCCTCCTGTGCTCTTTGCTTAGACACAGCATTTAAAATAGGGTGAGAGTACGCTGCACTTGCCAGAGAGCTCTGAAACGCACCATTCTGTCAACAATACCACAGGAAGTTTCACATGAGGATTCCCTCAGAGTAAGACATCAGGATTCCTTGACATCTACCGATGGTCAGCAGTAAGCCTAGTCCCACAATGGTACACCTTTCTCTTACCCTCCACATCAAGAAAGCACATCCCTGGCAAGCCTCTTCCCTGTGTTCCTAGAGTTAGACACACAGAACGTGAAAGCGGGCTTCTGAATGGTTTTCAGCTGAGATGCTGTGGGGGCCCAGACACTTGTGGAGGGACAGCTGCTCCCCACATGGCCAGGGCTCCAGAGGCTGTCCTGACTGGGCTTGCAGCTCTGCCCTCACCTCTGCTCTGAGCCCTTTTAGTACAAAAATTTAGATACAGGAGACACCCAACGTGCTGTTGTCCTAGGAGGGCCCAGATGCCATTGCAGTAAGAGAGGCTCCATGTGCTCTGACGCTTTCAGGTCAGTGGAAAACTCACACGTAACCAACTTGTGGGCTGTGCCGCAGAAAGCATGAGGATGGTTTTCCTCTCCCCTCCCTCTTTTCTTCTCTCTTCCTGCCCTTTGATTCCATCCAGGCCTAAGACATGGCATTAGCCAACTTGTCCCAGGGGCCGACATGTGGAGTAAGTGAGTGGATCCCTATCATGATGGCCCGTGGATGCCACATGACCTTCACAGAGCGAATGCTTAGCTCGGAACTGCAGGGCTCAGGGAGGCAGGACCATGGCGCTGTGGTCTGACAGCACAGGGCTGCCCATAGCAGCTGGACCTGCTGCCTCCCTTAGGAGAGCGCCGAAGCCCTGGGTTTCTTCTCTGTGACTCACGGTTTCCTTCTGAGGGGAGTGGAGTGACTGCCCTTCAGACCGTCTGGATTGTTTTCTCCATTATCTGATTGCCAGACTACCTGCCTTTGATATTTTTGTCCCAGTCCTTTAAAGTTATGACTTGATCATATTCAAAATGGGCTCAACTGTTTTTATCTGGGACCAGAGATAGGCGTTTAAATGTCAAGTGACATTCTGAAATAGCCTTCACCTTCTCTGGAGACTCTGAAGCTTTGTGCAGTCCACCTAGGAAAAAACGGGCTGGGATAGTGGAGGAGACTGCTTACCCCTGGGGAAACTCGGCTTGGCTGAAGTCACAAAAGCAGCATTTATTCTGCACCTGTACAAGGCTGGCTCGGAGGCATGAGGCATGGCAGCTGGGTGGGCTGGGGAGTGGGTGGCTGACAAACCGGGGCACCCACCACAATAGATACAACGGGGGGCAGCCATACACCACCCATAGGGGTCTGGGTTAAAGGTGACGAGGATGACACTGTGTGTGTTCACGCTTGACAGTTCTTCCCAGATGGTGCAGAAGGACATAAAGAGAGCTGAGGGGGACAGCTGGACCGCCGAGACTGTCCATGTCACAGCACTGACCAGGGCAGGGGTCCACATGGACCCACGCGACATTTTAACTATTTTCAGGGCTTTCACATTTTACTGATTCATAATCTGTCCCCACTTAATTTTAGATTTAGTACGTTAAAGACAGCAGTAATAACTGATGTATCACAGTGTTACGTACAGGGGTTAAACGAGGCGGTAAATAATTTAAGAGAGACCAAAAAGGGATAAAGAATGGTGACAAGTCTAATGTGGGTAACAATGGTCACTACTGTTATTAGTCACACTAAGGCGGTGATGTAACAAGCTTAGGCAGCAAAAGGGGTATTTGAAGTTGGCCCGAGTACGCAAGTAAGGAAAACCATGAGCATTCTATGCCTGAGGGGCACCCCCAGAATACAGCTGGTGGTTAGGGCTTCTACAGCAAGCCATGAGCAGCGCCAACTGCTCTAAAGGGTCTATGCTGTCAGCAGTCACCGGTGACCTCAGCCACGGACATGAACGGGAGCGCTGCCTGCAGACACTGTGTTGGTGGCACCTGAAGCTCCCTTCTTCCTCCTCCCGACACAAGGCCCTTTCACTTAACGGCTGGCACAGCTGCTTTCCACTGACATCAGCCAGACTCTTACACGTCAGTTGGCCCACGCGATTTCACTTGAGAAATGTGAAATGTGAAAATGGAACTGAAGTTCAGAACTTGAAGGAACTGTCTGCAGCAGGTGGGCCATGACAGAAACACATAGGAAAACTCAGCAGAAGAGGAATGGAGAGGAAGTCTGCAGCTCACGGGACACAGGCGTGGCAGGTCTGCAGGACCAGGAGCTGTCTGCATACACGTTCAGAAATTGCCACATACAGGACAGAACACAGACACGAGTCCTGCTGGGAGCACAGCCCCTAGAGCTAGGTTCTAGACGGCCAGCCACACTCGGGGATGAATTCTGAGAGACTGCACAGCACCTGCAGGTTCAGCCTGTGTGTGCGTGTGTCTTCTCAGACGCAGGGAATGACACCGCACAACAAGGACTGCATTGTGGAGTACCCATTACAGAAGTTCCAGCAGGTGGGAACACTCTTCATTCACCTATGCCTCCTGATTCCACAGATGCACTGCGCTTCTCAACAGGACCTCTCCTACGAGAAAATATCCACGTGGCAGGTAAAAACCTAGACATTCAGAAAAGCTTCACAGCATGGTGTGTCCATCTACTGAAACCAAGGGAACAAAACAGGTTACTTGCAAACACTCTGCCTGCCCATCCCATGTAACTTAGAATAATGTAGCTTATCTCTCGCACCAGTAGCAGCAAGGAAGAAGCATGTTTTTTCAATTCAAAGAGGGAAAATCTGGGTGCACTTCCACCAGTCACACCCAAAACAGGAAAAGCAGGTCACCCTGGTTACAATTGGCTTTCACACCTGTTTTCTGGGGCCTCGTTTTCCCCCTAAGGACTGGCCCATCCTGGGCCCCTATGATAGACTGATTACACTTGACCTCGGATTCCTTCACCAGGGCACACAGTGGGTCACGCCATGCAGTGTGGCACCTGTGAAAGAGACCTTTCTCTCTAAGTGAGGGACTCCAGCCCCCAAGTAGGGTGGAGGGGCAGGAAGAGACCTTTCCCTCTAAGTGAGGGACTCCAGTCCCTGCGTGGGGTGGAGGGGCAGGAAAAGACCTTTCCCTCTAAGTAAGGGCTCCAGCCCCCGTGTGGGGTGGATGGGCAGGAAGAGACCTTTCCCTCTAAGTGAGGGACTCCCGCCCCTGTGTTGGGGTGGAGGGGCAGGAAGAGACCTTTCCCTCTAAGTAAGGGCTCCAGCCCCCGTGTGGGGTGGAGGGGCAGGAAGAGACCTTTCCCTCTAAGTAAGAGCTCCAGCCCCCGTGTGGGGTGGAGGGGCAGGAAGAGACCTTTCCCTCTAAGTGAGGGACTCCAGCACCCGTGTGGGGTGGATGGGCAGGAACAGACGTTTCCCTCTAAGTGAGGGACTCCTGCCCCTGTGTGGGGTGAAGGGGCAGGAGGAGACCTTTCCCTCCAAGTGAGGGACTCCAGTTCAAGTTGGGTGGTGGGGGAGGCTGACCTTCCCTAGGTGGACCTGGCCGGTGGCCAGGGCAGTAAACTGGGATGGCCCTGGCACGGTCAGTGAATTCTGAGCACTGGGGCTGGGTCTGGCAGGTGGTGGGGGGATCTGCACATGCCCCAGGAGGCCCCCTTCCTCCAGGGAGCTCCCTCCTCCACCGCACTCTTCACCTTTCTGCCAGAGGTACACTTGGATGTGCATGTGGACTAGCAAGCTTGATACCATGCTAGTGACTTAGTGATTACTTTGTAGCACAGTGCATTTCAGGGACATTCTAGTACATGTGGCGAGGACAACAAACAATCATCCTGGCAAGAAGAATATTCTTCTCACAACTTGTGCAGACACGGATGTGTGAGCTGTCATTACACAGGGCCTGTTTTAACTGTACTTTCGCATGGCACCATGGCCAATGTTTGTCAAGTCAGAGATGGCAGCTAGAGGTCCTGTACAGGATTGAGACACAAAGGGGCACGGATGTCAGAGTGGAGGGACACATGGCAGCAAATGTAGCCCTCCCCTAGCTGGGGAAGGTCAGAGGTAAAACTGGAGGTCACAAAACGTCTGGAACAGGATCTGAGCCTGCAGAATCCAGCGTTCTCTCCACCTTGCCAAGCTGAAGGATAGAAGTCAGCTGATTTCCACCTCTAAGCCAGGAGATGAGCTTGATTAAACTGTAGCTTGAGGGATTTGAGAGAGAATGACATTTCCATCTGGAAGGGAGGTACAGCACTTGGGCATGTTATCATCGGGAGGTACCCACTTGCTTCTCCGACAATGGTTAAGTTCAGCTGTGCCCTGTGAGATGGCCTACGTCCTGGGATGCTTATTAGAACCGCCAGGGGAATAAAAGGGTTTCTGCACTTTAATTCCTTAAGATAAATCTCATATAACCATAAGTCCCATCTTATAACTCTGAAGTTCCACGTAACAATATCTTTGTCTGACAGTCCCTTCAGCCTACCGTCACAAAGCATACCGGATAGGGCAGCTGAAACAGCAGATGTGGACTCTCATACACGGTCCTAGAGGCTGGGGTCTCAGGACAGGGGACCCCCACCCTGGTGTGCTGATACCACCTTCACTGCACCCTCATGTGGCGGGTGGGGACAGAGCAAACCAGCTCCCTGGGTCCCCTTTATGAGGGCAGTGATCCCACTCACCAGGGCTCCCCATGACCTGGTCATCTCCCAGAGCCATTGCCTCCCAGACCATCGTGGCAGGGGTGAGTATTTCAACACCTGGGCTGGAGGAGGTGCACACACTCAGTGGATAACACAAGGGGATTAATGAGTAAATAATAGTTGCTGACATGGTGGGGCTGTCATCCTGGTGAGGGGGAGGACAAGTGCTGTTTGTGACCTGCCAGGCTGGGTTTGAGGTCACACGGGACCCCCAAGCAGAAGGGCCAGGACCTGCCATGCTGTGGGCATCATGGAGCTGACAAGCAGCTGAAACCACAGGCAGGTGGCAGAGGAGGCTGAGAAGAGAGGGCCCCTGGGGTGGCCCTGGCATCTCTCTGCAGGAGCAGGAGAGTTGGGGACAAAGCTCTAGGGACAGTTGAGGCAGGAAGGCCACCCAGGGAAGCACCAGGAGACAGTTCACGGTTTGCAAAAGGCATGGAGCCACCAAAGCTTGGGATTATTGTTTTCCAAACACACTCATCTGACTGGTGAGGCTCTTACCTCCAGAGGTCATGCTTTAACACCCAGCTTGGCTGTGTCCCAATCCCTACTCTGCAGTGCTCTGAAACACAGCCCCTCACCAGCGGGACTGCAAGGCCCAGGCAGGGAACTGCAGGATCATAGTGGGAGGGAGACGCGCCAGGAGGGAGCACCCTGCCTGTCCTGTGCCCTCAGATACCCTCAGGTCCCCACACATGCTGTGCACACCTATTCAGCACCATAGGTGGAAAGGGTTTTACGTATAAAACCATTATGTCTACTTCAAACTATATGCCTTAAGGGAACTAGTGCGCTTTTCAAATTTGATTGTATCTTCTCTGGGGAGTAAAGCTATTTCCTTTTGCTGGGTGAAATCAAACATTTGAAAGGCAGTCACTGGAGGGTTCCTTTCTGGCCCTCAGAAGGAAGCTGCAATCAGGTGTCTGCACATTGTAAATACATCCACATACAGCAGCTGCCTGGGCGAGTCACAGAACAGATGACCCAAACCTAATCATTACAAACAATACTTTTTTCCCAGTAGATTTTTCCTATGCACTAATTCTGTAATATCAATTTTCACACCATTATACTCTATCTCAGGGGTTGGAGCAAGATAGAGGCCGAATAACAGCTTCCTTACAACTGGGCACGGTGAAACTGGAGAGGAAGATGTCAGGCATCTCTGGCTGGTAGGATCTGCCCAGAAACATCCCTTTGGGGACACGGAGAGTCAGCGAGAGACTTCTGGACCCCATAAGGAGGACAAAAGCATTGTGTGTGTTCATTCAGTCCAATCCAGCCGGCAGCTGTACGTACAACAGCACAGATTGCAAACTGGAAAGGCCTTCCCTGTGAGCTGTTTTGTTTTTTTGGACTTGGGGACTCAGTTGAACTACCTTGGGAGAGCTTGGGCGAGAGTATGGAGGACTTTAAGCGTTGTCTAGGGCCCTGGACTGAGCCCAGATGAAGCTAATGATGTTCGGCTGTGGGCTGTGCAGAGCCATTGTGGGAGAACTGCCCCTGGCAAGCTCCACACTCAGGGTCACAGAGCAAGGATCTGGTGGGAGACCTTGGGGGAGTAATCTAGTGACTGAGCAGCCTAAAGGCAGGGACTGAGATGCCTTGCAGCTTTGGCCCTCAGAGGCATAGAGTGAGACTGGTTTTGGCACACTGGGTAAACGGACAGCCACTTCGGGAGTGATACCAGTGACAAGTGCTTTCCTGGGAAAGCTTCTGCTTAGCCAAGGTTGACAGTTTAAAGTACCTTTAAAGTAGGCTGAGGAGAGATTTAGGCTCTCCACTCTGCGGGGTTTGAGAAATCAGCAGAGGCTTCCAGTTTCCATCTTGCATAGCTGTACCAGCATTATGATTAACATCTCATATCACAGAAGATCAACTGTTGCTGAGACAATATTCAGCAAGGTATATATACTGCTTTGGTTTTGGTTTTTCTCTTTTGGTTTTACTTTTTTTAAATTTCAACATTTTTCCTCTAGATTTTTCTCTCTTTTCATTTTTCTAGCTTAAATACAATTTTCCATAGTTGTCTTCTTTAAAAAGTAGAACTTCATTTTTGCTAGGGTTTTTACCCCTATTATTTGCTTTTCTACCCAATTTTATCCCATAAAGTTTTCTGTTTGCTTGTTTTGGTTTGATTTATAGTATTTTTGTCTTTCCTCTCTACTTAGTAGAAGTGGGGTACTGTGTCTGAACAGGCTGGCAAAGAGCTGCTGTCCTCAAGGGAACCACCCAATCGGCATCTCCAGAGGTAGGGGCTTTTTAAGGTTGGGTCAAAGTACTCTACTGTACACCTATATTCCTCCTGTCTCCCTTTTTTGGTGCCTCTCTTCTTTGTGTCATTATTCCCTTTTACTTACCCCCTCTCCTTTCTCTTTTTTCTTTTCTTTTATTTCTTCTTATTCTTTTTTTTTTTTTTTAATCTTTTTTCCCTTCTTGCTCTTCAATCTTCTGATCCTTCTGGACCTCTACCAAAAGGACTCATCGAAACCCTAGTCCACAGGCATAGCAACTTAAAGAGCAAGAGGAAGTGAAAGGAAAATTAGGGCAAGGAAACAGATAAAAGAAAACACTCATTAGGAAGAATTAGCAGAAAAATCCTGGCAACATGAAAAAACAGTCCAGAGCAACCCCCCTCCAAGGGACCGTGAGGTAGCTACTGCAGAGGATTCCGCCTATAAAGAAATGTTAGAGATGACAGAAAGGGAATGTAGAATACAGATGATGAAAGCAATGAAGGAAATGATGGCAACAATAAAGGAAACTGCTAATAAAGTGGAAAATAACCAAAAGGAAATCCAAAAACAGAACCAAATGAGAGATGAACGACATGAAGAATATAGAAAGGATATAGTAGAGCTGAAGGAACTGAGCAGCCAATTAGGGAATTTAAAGGTGCAATAGGAAGTATCAACAACAGGTTAGACCATGTAAAAGAAAGAACTTCGGAGGTAGAAGACAAAGTTCTTGAGATAACTCAGATAAAGACGCAGAAAGGAAGAGAGAGAAAGCAGAACGTTCACTGACAGAATTATGGGACTTTATGAAGCGTTCCAACATACGAGTTATAGGAATTCCAGAAGGGGAAGAAGAATACCCCAGAGGAATGGAAGCCATACTAGAGAATCTTATAAATGAAAATTTCCCACATATCACCAAAGATTCTGACACACTGCTTTCAGAGGGATATCGGACCCCAGGTCGCCTCAACTCTAACAGAGCTTCTCCAAGACACATTGTGATGAACCTGTCCAAAGTCAAGACAAAAGAAAAGATTCTGCAAGCTGCCAGGAGTAAGCGCCAGTTGACCTATAGGGGAAAATCCATCAGGGTTACAGCAGGCCTCTCTAATCCATCAGGGTGATTGCAGGCATCTCTAACCTTTCAAGCCAGAAGACAATGGTTGTCTACCTTTAATCTACTTAAACAGAACAATTTCCAGCCCAGAATTCTATATCCTGCTAAGTTAAGCTTTAAAATTGACAGAGAAATCAAATCATTTACTGATATGCAAACACTGAGGAAATTCACCACAACAACACCAGCTCTACAGAAAATACTTCAACCTGTTCTACACACTGACCACCACAGTGGATCAACAGCAAAGTAAGAACTCAGGAATTAAAGGACAGAACCTAACTTCCACAATGATGCAAAAGATAAAACTAAGCAACGGACTCTCACAAAATAAGATGAATAGAACACTACCACACTTATCAATTATCTCAATAAATGTTAATGCCTTGAATTTCCCACTGAAGAGGCACAGATTGGCTGATTGGATTAAAAAACACAAGCCATTCATTTGCTGTCTGCAGGAAACACACCTAACTTCAAAAGACAAATTAAAACTCCAAGTTAAGGGTTGGAAGACAATTTTTCAGGCAAACGGAATTCAGAAGAAAAGAGGGATTGCAATCTTATTTTCAGATACATGTGGATTTAAAGTAACTAAAGTAAAAAAAGACAAAGATGGTCACTTTACATTGGTCAAGGGAAAAATACAAGAAGACATTTCAAATCTAAATATTTATACACCCAACATAAATGCTCCCAGATTCTTACAACAGACCTTACTCAGTCTGAGCAATATGATATCCTATAACACCATAAGAACAGGGGACTTTAACACTCCTCAAACAGAGATGGACAGATCCTCTAAACAGAAATTAAACAAAGATATAAGGGACTTATACGAGACCCTAGAAAAACTGTGCTTGATAGACGCATATAGAACACTCCATCCCAAAGCTAAAGAATATACATTTTTCTCATTGGCCCATGGAACATTCTCCAAAATTCATCATATCCTAGCACATAAAACAAACCTCAACAGAATCAAAAGAATTGAAATTTTACCTTGTATTTTCTCAGACCACAAGGCACTAAAGGTGGAATGCAACTCCAACAAAAACGTTCAACCCCACACAAAGGCATGAAAATTAAACAACCTTCTGTTGAATGACAGTAGGGTGCAGGAAGAAATGAAACAGGAAATCATTAACTTCCTTGAGCATAACAACAATGAAGACACAAGCTACCAAAACCTGTGGGGTACTGCAAAAGCAGTTCTGAGTTCGCTTTACACGCCTACATTTGAAAAAAACAGAAAGAAAGTGCATCAAGAAACTCACAAGCCATCTTATAGAATTGGAAAAAGAAAAACAATCTAAGCCTAAACCCAGCAGGAGAAAAGAAATATCCAAAATTAAATCAGAGATCAATAAAACTGAAAACAAAAGAATCATTTAGAAAATTAATGAAACAAGGAGTTGGTTTTTTCAAAAAATAAATAAAAAAGATAAACCTTTGGCCAGAATAACTAGAAATAGAAAAGTAAAATCTCTAGTAACCTCAATCAGAAACCATAAAGGGGAAATAACAAATGATGCCACAGAGATACAAAAGATCATCTCTAACTACACCAGAAACTCTATGCCCAGAAATAGAGTTGGCAATGTGAAGGAAATGGATCAATATTTGGAATCACACCCTCTCCCTAGACTTAGCCAGGAAGAAATAGAGCTCCTGAACAGACCAATTTCAAGCACTGAGATCAAAGAAACAATAAAAAATCTTCCAACAAAAAAATGCCCTGGCCCGGATGGCTTCACATCAGAATTCTATCAACCTTCAAAGAAGAGCTTATTCCTGTACTGCAGAAATTATTCCAAAAAAATGAGGAGGAAGGAATCTTTCCAAACATGTTGTATTTTTTTTTTTATTAAATCATAGCTGCACATTAAAGTGATCATGGGGCACCATACACTGGTTTTATAGACCGTTTGACACATTTTCATTACACTAGTTAAGATAGCCTTCCTGGCATTTTCTTAGTTATTGTGCTAAGACTTTTACATTCCACATTTACTAAGTTTCACATATACCCTTGTAAGATGTGCACTGCAGGTGTAATCCCACCCATCTCCCTCCACCTGCCCACCTCCCCCCACCCTCCCCTCCTTTTCCCCCTTCCCCCTATTCTTAAGTTGTAACTGGTTATAGCTTTCATGTGAAAGCCATAAATTAGTTTCATAGTAGGGCTGAGTACATTGGATACTTTTTCTTAAATTCTTGAGATACTTTACTAAGAAGAATATGTTCCAGCTCCATCCATGTAAACATGAAAGAGGTAAAGTCTCCATCTTTCTTTAAGGCTGCATAATATCCCATGGTGTACATATACCACAATTTATTAATCCACTCGTGGATCGAAGGGCACTTGGGCTTTTTCCATGACTTAGCAATTATGAATAGGGCTGCAATAAACATTCTGGTACAAATATCTTCTTTATGATGTGATTTTTGGTCTTCTGGGTATATGCCTAGTAGAGGAATTATAGGATTGAATGGAAGATCTATTTTTAGATCTCTAAGTGTTCTCCAAACATCTTTCCAAAAGGAATGTATTAGTTTGCATTCCCACCAGCAGTGTAGAAGTGTTCCCTTTTCTCCACATCCATGCCAACATGTCTGGTCTTGGGATTTTCTGATATGGGCTAATCTTACTGGAGTTAGATAATATCTCAAAGTAGTTTTGATTTGCATTTCTCTGATGATTAAAGATGATGAGCATTTTTTCATATGTCTGTAGGCCGTGCGCCTGTCTTCTTCAGAGAAGTTTCTCTTTAAGTCCCTTGCCCAGTCTGCAATGGGATCACTTGTTCTTTTCTTGCTTATACATTTCAGTTCTCTGTGGATTCTGGTTATTAAACCTTTGTTGGAGGCATAACCTGCAAATATCTTCTCCCATTCTGAGGGCTGTCTGCTTGCTTTACTTACTGTGTTCTTGGCTGTGCAGAATATTTTTAGTTTGATCAGGTCCCAGTAGTGTATTTTTGAAGCTGCTTCAATTGCCCAGGGGGTCCTCCTCATAAAATACTCGCCCAGACTGATTTTTTCAAGGGTTTTCTCTGCACTCTCTTTTAGTATTTTTATAGTTTCGTGTCTTAAGTTTAAATCTTTAATCCAGTGAGAGTCTATCTTAGTTAATGGTGAGAGGTGTGGGTCCACTTTCAGGCTTCTACAGGTTGCCAGCCAGTTCACCTAGCACCATTTGTTAAATAGGGAATCTTTTCCCCACTGAATGTTTTTAATTGGCTTGTCAAAGATTAAATAACGGTAAGTATCTGGATTCATCTCTTGGTTCTCTATTCTGTTCCAGACATCTACTTCTCTGTTTTTGTGCCAATACCATGCTGTTTTGATCACTATTGATTTGTAGTATAGTCTGAGGTCTGGTAGCGTAATTCCTCCTGCTGTTTTTATTTCTGAGTAATGTCTTGGCTATTCGAGGTTTTTTCTGATTCCATATAAAATGAAATATTGTTTTTTGAAGATCTTTAAAGTATGACAGTGGAACTTTAATAGGGATTGCATTAAAATTATATATTGCTTTGGGTAGTATGGACATTTTAACCATGTTGATTCTTTCCAGCCATGAGCATGGTAGGTTTTTCCTTTTGTTAACATTTTCAGCTTTATCTTTTCTTAGAGTTTCATAGTTCTCTTTATAGAGATCTTTCACATCCTTTGTTAGATAAACTCCCAAATATTTCATCTTCTTTGGCACTACTGTGAATGGGATAGAGTCCTTAACTGTTTTTCAGCTTGGCTATTGTTGGTATATATAACGGCTACCAATTTATGAATGTTGATTTTGTGACCTGAGATGCTGCTGTATTCCTTGATCACTTTAAAGAGTTTTGTAGTAGAATCCCTGGTGTTTTCCAGATATACAATCACATCATCTGCGAAGAGCGAAAGTTTGATCTCTTCTGACCCTATATGGATACCCTTGATTGCCTTTTCTTCCCTAATTGCGGTGGCTAAAACTTCCATTATAATGTTAAAAAGCAGTGGAGATAATGGGCAGCCTTGTCTGGTTCCTGATATGAGTGGAAATGATTTCAATTTAACTCCATTCAATATGATATTGGCTGTGAGTTTGCTGTAGATGGCCTCTATCAGTTTAAGACATGTCCCTTCTATACCAATTTTCTTAAGGGTTCTGATCATGAAGGGATGCTGGATATTATTAAAAGCTTTTTCTGCATCAATAATATGGTCTTTGGTTTTTAATTTGTTTATGTGCTGAATTATACTTATAGATTTACAGATATTGAACCAGCCTTGATACCCTGGGATAAAACTGACTTGGTCATGATGTATAATTTGTTTGATGTGTTGCTGGATTCTGTTTGTTAGGATCTTGTTGAATATCTTTGCATCTATATTTATTAGTTATATTGGTCTATAATTTTCTTGTTGGGTCTTTCCCTGGTTTGGGGATCAGGGTGATGTTTGCTTCATGGAACGTGTTGGGTGGTCTTCCTTCTTTTTCTACCTTTTGGAACAGGTTGAGTAATAGAGGTACTAATTCCTCTTTAAACGTTTGGTAGAATTCTGACATGAAACCATCTGGTCCTGGGCTTTTCTTTTTAGGGAGGTTTTGTATGGTTGATACTATTTCAGAATTTGATATGGGCCTGTTCAACATTTCCATTTGATTCTGGCTAAGTCTTGGAAGGTGACGTGCTTCCAAGTATTGGTCAATTTCCTTCAGATTTTCATATTTCTGAGAATAAATTCTCTTGTAATATTCATTAAGGATGTTTTGAATTTCTGAAGAGTCTGTTGTTATTTTGTCTTTGTTCAGTTTCTGATTGATGAGATTAGAGATTTTCCTCTTTTTTCCTGATTAGGTTGGCCAAAGGTTTATCTGTTTTATTGACCTTTTCAAAAAACCAACTTTTTGATTTATTGATTTGTTTATAATTCTTTTGTTTTCAGTTTCATTTAATTCTGCTCTAATTTTGGTTATTTCTTTTCTTCTACTGGGTTTGGGTTTGGAATGTTCTTCCTTTTCCAGTTGCTTGACATGTCCCAGTAAGTTGTTAACTTCCTCTCTTTCCGTTCTCTTGAGGAAGGCTTGCAGTGCTATAAATTTCCCTCTTGGGACTGCCTTTGCGGTATCCCAGAGTTTCTGATAATTTGTGTTTTCATTGTCATTTTGTTCCAAGAATTTGGCGATTTCCTTCTTAATCTCATCTCTGACCCAGCTATCATTCAGCATAAGGTTATTTAACTTCCATGTTTTTGTATGAGTATGCAGATTCCTGTTGTTACTGAGCTCAACTTTTATTCCATGGTGGTCTGAGAAGATGCAAGAAATAATTTCTATTCCTTTAAATTTATTGAGGTTACACTTGTGACCTAAGATGTGATCAATTTTGGAGTATATTCTGTGGGCGGATGAGAAGTATGTGTGTTCAGTTTTGTTGGGATGAAATGTTCTGTAGATGTCTGCTAAATCCAAATGTTGGATGGTTAGGTTTAAATCTAAAATTTCTTTGCTCAGCTTTTTATTGGAGGATTGATCCAACACTGCCAAAGGAGCGTTGAAATCTCCAACTATTATGGAGCTGGAGGAAATCAAGTTGCTCACGTCTGTTAGAGTTTCTCTTATAACCAACATGTTCTATGAAGCAAACATCACCCTGATACCAAAACGAGGAAAAGACCGAACTAAAAAGGAGAATTTCAGACCAATTTCATTAATGAATATGGATGTAAAAATTCTCAACAAAATCCTAGCCAATAGATTACAGCGTATCATTAAAAAAGTCATACATCATGATCATGTAGGTTTCATCCTAGGGATGTGAGTCTGGTTTAACATACGCAAGTCCATAAATGTTATTCACCGTATCAACAGAAGCAAAGATAAAGACCATATGATCCTCTCAACAGACACGGAAAAGGCGTTTGATAAAATCCAGCATCCTTTTCTAATTAGCACACTGAAGAGTGTAGGCATAGGTGGCATATTCCTTAAACTGATCGAAGCTATCTATGACAAACCCACAGCTAATATTTTACTGAAAGGAGTAAAACTGAAAGCTTTTCCTCTTAGAACTGGAACCAGAAAAGGTTGTCCTCTGTCACCATTACTATTCAACATAGTGCTGGACGTTCTAGCCAATACAATTAGGCAAGACAAGGAAATAAAGGGAATCCAAATGGGAGCAGAGGAGGTCAAACTCTCCCTCTTTGCTGACGACATGATCTTATACTTAGAGAACCCCAAAGACTCAACCAGAAGACTCCTGGAAGTCATCAAAAAATACAGTAATGTCTCAGAATATAAGATCAATGTCCACAAGTCAGTAGCCTTTGTATACGCCAATAACAGTCAAGATGACAGGCTAATTAAGGACACAACTCCCTTCACCATAGTTTCAAAGAAAATGAAATACCTAGAAATATACTTAACAAAAGAGGTGAAGGACCTCTATAAAGAAAATTATGAAATTCTCAGAAAGGAAATAGCAGAGGATATTAACAAATGGAAGCACATACCATGCTCATGACTGGGAAGAATCAACACTGTTAAAATGTCTATACTTCCTAAAGCAATCTACCAATTCAATTCCATCCCTATTTAAATACAAACATCGTACTTTCAAGACTTGGAAAAAACGATTCTGCGTTTTGTATGGAACCAGAAAAAACCCCGTATAGCTAAGGCAGTTCTTAGTAACAAAACCAATGCCAGGGCCATCACCATACCTGATTTTCAGTTGTACTACAAAGCCATAGTGGTCAAGATAGGATGGTACTGGCACAAAAATAGAGACATAGACATTTGGAATCAAACAGAAAACCAGGAAATGAAACTAACATCTTATAATCACCTAATTTTCGATAACCTCAACAAGAATATACACTGGGGGAAAGACTCCCTATTCAATAAATGGTGTTGGGAGAACTGGATATCCATGTGTAAAAGACTGAAACTGGACCCACACCTTTCTCAACTCACAAAAATTAATTCAATATGGATAAGGACTTAAATTTAAGGCATGAAACAATAAAAATCCTCAAAGAAAGCAGGAAAACCACTGGAAGATAGTGGCCTGGGGAACGACTTCTTGAAGAAGACTGCCATTGCCATTGCAACAACAACAAAAATAAACAAATGGGACTTAATTATACTAAAAAGCTTCTGTACAGTTAAGGAGACAACCAAAGCAAATAGATAACCTACACAATGGGAAAGGATATTTGCATATTTTCAATCAGACAAAAACTTGATAACTAGGATCTATAGAGAACTCAAATTAATCCACATGAAAAAAGCCAACAATCCCATATATCAAAGGGCAAAAGACACGAATAGAACCTTCTCTAAAGAAGACAGATTCATGGCTAATAAACATATGAAAAAATGCTCATCATCCCTATATTAGAGAAATGCAAATAAAAACCACCCTGAGATACCATCTAACATCAGTGAGAATGGCCCACATCACAAAATTTCAAAACTGCAGATGCTGGCGTGGATGTGGAGAGAAGGGAACACTTTTACACTGCTGGTGGGACTGCAAACTAGTACAACCTTTTTGGAAGGAAGTATGGAGAAACCTCAAAGCACTCAAGCTAGACCTCCCATTTGATCCTGCAATCCCATTACTGGGCATCTACCCAGAAGGAAAAAAATTCTTTTATCATAAGGACACTTGCACTAGACTGTTTACCACAGCTCAATTTACAATCACCAAAATGTGGAAACGCCCACCAACCCAGAAATGGATTAACAAGCTGAGCTATATGTACACCATGGAATACTATTCAGCCATTTAAGAAGCGGAGACTTTACAACCTTTCTATTAACCTGGATGGAAGTGGAACACATTATTCTTAGTAAAGCATCACAAGAATGGAGAAGCATGAATCCTATGTACTCAATTTTGATAGGAGGACAATTAATGACAATTTATGACACGGTGGGGTGGAGGAAGGGGAGAGCAGAGAGAGAAAGAAGGAAGAACGGGTGGGGAAAGGAAGAGCAGAGAGAGGGAAAGAGGGAGGAGGGTGGGGCCTTGGTGTGTGACACATCTTTGGGGGCAAGACAGGATTGCAAGAGGGACTTTACCTAACAAATGCAATCAATGTAACCTGGTGTTTCTTGTACCCTCAAAGAATCCCCAACAATAAAAAAAAAAAATTTCACACTGTGAGACAGAAAAACTTCATGGGGGCCTTAAACTTTATTTTTGATTCATTTTTGACCACATATAAGGTTTAAGTCTGTCTCCACTATCTTGGTCTGAAAATTAATTATTGCAAATAAGCACACCAACACTTAAGGCTGAATGCATTCGCACAATGGGGCTCAGAAAAATCAGGCCTGAAAAGGGCTTCAGTTGTGAAAAGTGTCTCTCTCCCTTCTCCTGAATCCCCTCTGGCCTCTCAATCTCCTCCTCCCCCTGGCTGGACATGGGTACTAGAATCCTTCTTCCTCAAGGCGGGCCATAAAATCCAGAACCCTGTTCCCTAAAGCCAGCCATAAGACCTATAATTGGTCCATGGAAAACTAGCCAGAAGGAAATTCTCTGACCTGCCTTGTAGGACTACAGGTCACAAACCACCCCATTCCCATTCCAGAGAGGGTCCTGCTCCACACCCAGGAAGAAGGACACCAATCAGAGAGCAGAGAGGAATTTGGACAACGCAGCTTTGCTAGGTCTCCACTCAGTCTGCTAGCATTAGATCTGCCCTTTGGCGCAATCATGTGTCTACAAGGCTGTCCACACATTGTTCAACCTAAGCATAAAAAGGGACACTTTTCCCTGTACGACTAGATCTTCACTCTGAAGGGTCCTGTGTACACATGTTCGATACACTTGTAAGCCTTTTCTCCTGTTGATCAATCTGCCTTATGTTAGTGGTTTGCTGATGAATCTTTGGGGGGCCAAGAGTCTTGGTCCCTACACATGCTTCATGTTTAAGTATGAAATCTTCAAGTAATACCATAAAAATGACTGTTACAGTATGCATGTATTTTCTGTTATTAACTAGTACTTTTGTGTATACTACCCATCCTATCCATCAATCCATCCACCTGTCCACCCAGGCAGCTATCCCTACCCATCTACCCATCCATCATCTACCCCTCCCTCCCTTCAACCCCCACATTCACCCACCTGCCGTGAGCTGCATCTGTGCTGTTCTCCTGAGTGGTCCTGTCTGATGTGGAGGTCACTGTCCCTGGCACACTGCATAGACACTGTCTTAGTGAATTAATATCAGTCTGAAAATCCACTATGAACGTGGCACTGACATAAACATATCTGTAACCAAAACCTCTGGGGATATAAGCTAGTTGAACAAAGGAACACTTAATTGATTCCTTTTCCTTTGGAGAAAAATCCTTAAGAACTTTAGGATTTATCAATTTGGAGGGGTGGGTGGTAGAAAGCTTCCTACAGAATTCTCCGTGTCACTTTATTCATGAAGCACACACGGCAAAGCTCTCAGCATCCACACCCAAGTGCATGGACGCAAACTAGGGGCAGAGCAAAGGATTTCAGACAGCTCAAAGAACCTTCCCACATTTTCTCTCAATAATGCAGACTTCATGTCCATTGGTCAATCGGACACCAATGAAAAGCCTAGGAAGGCCATCAAAAGAGCTGACTTTCTTAGTCATAAAACTAGGCTTAAGAGTTTCTAGACGTTCAAGAGACTCATTTCTTTCTCTTTCTTCTCTGCTATGTAGAATGCACAAAATCACATCAGAGTTTTCATAGCTTTCTGTGTAAGACTCATGATCCACAGGTGAGACAGGACGGCCCTATGAGTTTCCTGTGTTAAGAGATGCATGGAGCAAGCAGGTCAGAAATGCACCGCACCGTGCCAGCAGGGACGAAGGCACTGTGCCAACAGAGGAGGGGCACTGTGCCAGCAGAGGAGGGGCACTGTGCCAACAGAGGAGGGGCACTGTGCCAACAGAGGAGGGGCACTGTGCCAGCAGAGAGGAGGGGCACTTTCACATCACGGGGGAGGGGAGCCTGCCAGCAGAGAGGAGGGACACTGTGACATCAGGGGGAGGGCACTGTGCCAGCAGGTAGGAGATGCCTGGTGACATCAGGTAAGAGGGGCAGCATGCCAGCAGAGAGGAGGGGCACTGTGACATCAGGGGGAGGGGCACTGTGCCAGCAGGTAAGAGATGCCTGGTGACATCAGGTAAGAGGGGCAGCATGCCAGCAGAGAGGAGGGACACTGTGACATCAGGGGAAGGGGCACTGTGCCAGCAGGTAGGAGATGCCTGGTGACATCAGGTAAGAGGGGCAGCATGCCACCAGACAGGAGGGGCACTGTGACATCAGGGGGGAGGGGCACTGTGTCAGCAGGTAGGAGATGCATGGTGACATCAGGTAAGAGGGGCAGCATGCCAGCAGAGAGGAGGGGCACTGTGACATCAGGGGGAAGGGCACTGTGTCAGCAGGTAGGAGATGCCTGGTGACATCAGGTAAGAGGGGTACTGTGCCAGCAGAGAGGAGGGACACTGTGACATCAGGGGGGGAGGGGCACTGTGCCAGCAGGTAAGAGATGCCTGGTGACATCAGGTAAGAGGGGCAGCATGCCAGCAGAGAGGAGGGGCACTGTGACATCAGGGGGAGGGCACTGTGTCAGCAGGTAGGAGATGCCTGGTGACATCCGGTAAGAGGGGCACTGTGCCAGCAGAGAGGAGGGACACTGTGACATCAGGGGGAGGGCACTGTGTCAGCAGGTAGGAGATGCCTGGTGACATCAGGTAAGAGGGGCACTGTGCCAGCAGAGAGGAGGGACACTGTGACATCAGGGGGAGGGCACTGTGTCAGCAGGTAGGAGATGCCTGGTGACATCAGGGGGGAGGGGCGCTGTGCCAGCAGGTAGGAGATGCCTGGTGACATCAGGTAAGAGGGGCAGCATGCCAGCAGAGAGGAGGGACACTGTGACATCAGGGGGAGGGGCACTGTGCCAGCAGGTAAGAGATGCCTGGTGACATCCGGTAAGAGGGGCAGCCTGCCAGCAGAGAGGAGGGGCACTGTGCCAGCAGGTAGGAGATGCCTGGTGACATCCGGTAAGAGGGGCAGCCTGCCAGCAGAGAGGAGGGGCACTGTGACATTGGGGGAAGGGTGCTGTGCCAGCAGAGAGGAGGGGCACTGTGACATTGGGGGAAGGGCGCTGTGCCAGCAGACAGCAGTGGCACTGTGCCAGCAGGGTGGAGATGCATGGTGGGTCGGGGCAGTATTCCAACAGCAGACCCAGGAAGATCACCTGTCTACACTAAGAAAATGCCCGGATATGTATGACACAAATTCTATTTAATTTTCAACCAGTACCTTCCCTGTAGAAAACCCCATGTGAGATGAGAGGTGCTTGTGGCCCAGGGGTTAGAAAAGACAGCTTCCTGTGGGCCCACACAACCTCAGGACAGCAACAGCACAGGGACATCTGCCTGCCCTTGAGAGCAGTGACTGAAGAGGCCACTGTCCACCACAGGACTGTCGGAACAGAGCGGGCCTGGACTGACCCATGCAGGGACTTTCATGTTGTCTCCAAATGCCCCATGTAAGAGCAGTTGCCAATCACTGCGGGGAGTAGTGACACAAACAGAGACCTGGAGAGGTTAAAACTCTTAATTGCCCCTTAGCTGTGGGATGAGCTTTGCGGGAATGTGTGGCAGGCGGCATGCAGAGGCCTGTCCTCAGGCCTCCCTGGCCCTGTTCTCAGGCCTCCTCAGCCCTGATAGCTGCTGTGCGGGGCCAGCAACCTCTCGGGGACATTTAACATGGAAGCCAGCAAAGCCAGTGCCCTTGAGGACTTATTTTCTGGTTTTCACAAGGATGCCATCCATTCTCCTCCACAAATATATTAACTGCTGACTTGTAAAGAACAAGCTAGCGTGTGCACCCTCGCTGCAGAGTTAGTACTTGCAGAGATGAACATGTGCAGGATCCCAGGTGGGCTTCCTTGTTTTAACCTGTTCCTCCATGTTCCTGTCAATGCTCCACCCTACACTGTTCCCAGGCATGGTGGTGCACACCTGTACTCCCAGCACTTTAGGAGGCTGAGGTGGGAGGCTCATTTGAGCCTAGGAGCTTGAGACTATCCTGGACAATACAGTGAGATCGCATTTCTACAAAAAATAAAAAAAATTAGCCTGGTGTGGTAGTGCGTGCTTATAGCTTCAGCAAGGAAGCTGAGGCATGAGGACTACTTGAGCCTAGGAGTTTGAGGTTGCACGACCTATGATCACGCCACTGCACCCCACCCTGAGGAACAGAGTGAGACCCCTCTCAAAACTAAATAAATTAATGACTCGACTGTCTTAACTATCAGGTCATGAAGTATGGCGTGTGCAAAATGTCCCATGATACACCAGGTCAGTGAAATCTTCTTCAAGGACATTCCTCTTGAGGAATGTCCCCCCATGAGGGACCCCAGCTCTGTCAATTAGCACATTTGCTAAGGAAGTCTCTTAAACATGGAAGCCTGATGGAAGAGAAAACCAATGGATGTCCCACAAAGCAGCCTCTGAGGAAACTATTTTGGGAAAGCTTTCTTAAGTAACAGACACCTGAAGGTAACAGGACTCACAGAAATGCAAATACAAATGTCTGTTTTCTCCATGTGCTCTGAAATCTTCCTAGCAGATAACAACTTCGCAGTGCTGACAATCAATGAACACATATGAGGCAGATTTCTACCCTGAAAGCCTTAACCCACTCTCAAGAACTCTGCTCCCAGGACACTGAGATGCCTCTTTGGTTAGCTGTGGTGACTGACACCACAAGGGCTGCTCCGCAGAGCTCTGGGGACAGGTCAGCTCCTGAGGGCACATATGAGGGTAGCACACACGGGTCCATGCCTGTCCCCTGTTCTTTAGGTAGCAAAGAGCACGAATACCTTCTCAAACTTAGAACACAGAGGTCATCTCCCCCTCATCACCTGCGATTGTGAAGGTGCCTTGTAATCTAGAAGCCTGCGGCGCAGGGTCACAAGGTGACAGGGCAGAGAGGGTGTGCTGCTGTTGCAGCCTGGTCTCAGAGTGGCGGGACCCCAAGGGCAGTGGGAGGTGGGGCATTACCGGCCCGAGCCAGAGGACGCTGTGGACCAGACTCCAGAGCTTATGGGTGTGCCTGGCAGGGTCAGGAAGGGTCCTGGGTCCACAGGAGTCAAGAGTGGCTCTCGAGGAGTACAAGGAAGGCTCTCCTGGGGTTTGCTAAGGGGCTGGGGGCTATTTGCTAACTCAGGTGCCAAGGCGACTCCAAAACTTTGTGCTGATTCGCTTTTGTGTACAATCATGGTACCAACCTCCAGATTTTCTGAAGCTTGGGGCCTGGCTAGCAGTGTTCACCAAGACAGAGTGAGAACCCAAGACCTCCCCAGTACAGGGGGCTCTGCGGTCCTCTGGTCCCACCCCCAGACATACCTGCCTGGTCACACGCCATAGTTCCTGAAAGCTTTCAGTAAAATAAAGTAGGGAAGTACAAGCAACCTCCAAAAACGTGTTAGCAACGATAATGTAGTGTGTTTAAAAAAAAAAAATAGTCAAAGAGCACTGTGTGACAGCAGCTTTTCTTGTCTGAACTAATAACATGTGGGACTAGAACGCTGCAGCTGCTGAAGTTATCTTCTTACCTTTAACCTATGTTTGCCTCCAACTAAGAGGGGCTGTAAGCGTCCAGATTCACATTCGCCCTGACACCATCCTCCTCACCTGACGGGTGCCACCCTCACTCAATGCCTAAGTCGGCTCAGTAGCTGAGGCGAGCAGTTGAGGGGGAGCAATGGGGTGGCTTGCAGCCAGGAACTGGGAGAATCAGAACTATGAACCTCCAAGAGAACATTCTGGAAGAAACAAGGAAGGACATGGAGAGAAGAAAACCCAGGGACAGTGGGTGGAAGAAGCTTTGGTCCTACAGCCAATGCGGTGGCTCTTCTCTCAAGGAAGGGAGGCAAGCAGGTGGGTCCCAGTGGGAAGGGGAGGGCATCTTCACAGAGGAGGAAGGAGCTAATGGCTTGGAGGACACACTGCCACCATAGACAAGTGCCAGGAAGGTCACAGTGCACTGAAATCGTCTCAAGTCGACACACAGAACCTCACAGCTCTGGCTTGCTTGGGCTCTTTCAGTTGCATGGAAGAACTCTTGTTCAAAGTGTGGAGAGGAAATGAATGAATCCGTAACAAACAACACTATTCCAGACCACAGCTTTGTTGAAATATGCCTTGCCGCCAAAGCCACCTTTTATATATGAACAGACAGATGATGTCCAGTGCTTGGCAGCTGGGAAGTGCTCCGACGGAATCAGCTATTACTATGAGGATGGCGACCCATTCTCAGAGGTACTAAAAAATTCACTACGATGCTTAACGTTATCCCAGCCTTAGTGAATGATGCCCCATGAATATATCAATGTACACAGCTATGATTTAATAAAAAAAAAAAAAAGTTATCCCAGCCTGCGATGGCACTACTACCTGCATTCTGTAGTCTAATGACTACACCACCAGGTATCTCAATAGACACTCAGAATATTAATTAACTACAAATGAATGATATCTGTCTCTTCCTTCCTGTTTGTGTTTTTCTGAGATTCATTAAAAATGCATATTTATATTAGAATCTAGGTTTTATTCAATAGCTATTAGCAATTCAAGCAGGCTAGACATGTTTCTAGAAAATTAACAGCTGCACACAGTCCCCTTTTGGGTAGCTGGAGGCACAAAGTACAGCAGGCTACTCTGCCCTCCTGAGCTCACGGTCTATGAGGGGAGACGCCCGAGGGAGCCGCTGCTCACCTAAGCCCACTGTGCAGAGAGACTGCTCCAGGCACATAGTCGGGGGGGGGGGGTGGGATGGGGGAGGGCACATAGTCGGGGGGGGGGGGCTTCAGAGTCCACTCACCAGACTGTGAATTTCGGAGGTGGTCTGGGGGAGGTGGGTCAGGGAAGATGGCTCAGAGTCAGGTCATAAAGGACAGGAGCGACCCAAGCAGATACTTCAGCCCCTGAGAACCTGTCCTGGGTGGCTACCAAGGAAGCTGACACAGGAACAGGGAAGCAGGAGCAGCCAGGCTGAGAAGTCTGTGCCCCAGGGGGTGACCAGGGAACAGGGCTCATGAGGTGATGTCACAGGGAGCCACAAGGAAGCAGGAGCAGGCAGGCTGAGGGGTCTGTGCCCCAGGGGGTGACCAGGGAACAGGGCTCATGAGGTGGTGTCACAGGGAGCCACAACATGTGCTCAGGCCTTTAGCACATCAAGCGGCAAAAACCACTGCCTGAGGGAGCTGCTCTCCCCACTGCCCACAGCCCTGCAGCCCTGCTGTCCCCACTGCCGACACCAGCAGCCCTGCTCTCCCCACTGCCGACACCAGCAGCCCTGCTCTCCCCGCTGCCGACACCAGCACCCCTGCTCTCCCCACTGCCGATACCAGCACCCCTGCTCTCCCCACTGACACCAGCACCCCTGCTCTCCCCACTGCCGACACCAGCACCCCTGCTCTCCCCACTGCCGACACCAGCACCCCTGTTCTCCCCACTGACACCAGCACCCCTGTTCTCCCCACTGCCGACACCAGCACCCATGTTCTCCCCACTGCCGACAGCAGCACCCCTGCTCTCCCCACTGCCGACAGCAGCACCCCTGCTCTCCCCACTGCCGACACCAGCACCCCTGCTCTCCCCACTGACATCAGCAGCTCTGCTCTCCCCACTGCTGACACCAGCACCCCTGTTCTCCCCACTGACACCAGCACCCCTGCTCTCCCCACTGACACCAGCACCTGTTCTCCCCACTACCGACACCAGCACCCCTGCTCTCCCCACTGCTGACACAGCACCCCTGCTCTCCACACTGCCCACACCAGCACCCCTGCTCTCCCCACTGCTGACGCCAGCACCTCTGCTCTCCCCACTGACACCAGCACCCGTTCTCTCCACTGCTGACACCAGCACCCCTGCGCTCCCCACTGCCGACATCAGCACCCCTGCTCTCCCCACTGCCGACACCAGCACCCCTGCTCTCCCCACTGCTGACACCAGCACCTCTGCTCTCCCCACTGCTGACACCAGCACCTCTGCTCTCCCCACTGACACCAGCACCCCTGCTCTCCCCACTGCCCACACCAGCACCCCTGCTCTCCCCTGCTGACACTAGTACCCCTGCTCTCCACTAACACTAGCGCCCCTACTCTCCCCACTGAAGACAGCAGCACCCCTGCACTCCCCACTGCTGACACCAGCCCCCCTGCCCTAGCCACACGTGCACCCTAATGAGATTAGTTGAGGGGCAACTCATGGCTTAGTTAACTGTTTAGAAACTCCAGGCACAAGAGTCTGGCTGAGGGGGTGAATGCTTCCCCTGTGATGGTGGCTTAGCATGGGCTCTGTGCTGCATGCTATTGTGACAGCCAACGAGGAGAGGTGTCCTTCTGGCCAATGACACATGCAGCTCTGTAAGCATATGCATGCACAAAGACACACAGAAGCCGGTGCCGCCTGGCAATGGCAAATGCAGCTTCATAAGGACATACACGAAGGGGCCCTTCGGGTGCTACATTCGTAGCCACAAAGACGTGGCATATTGGACTAATAGTTTCCATGTTGTCTGACACGTATGTCCCTGTGTGTGGAATCTAGAGGTGGAAAATCACCTGCTGGGTGGTGCACTTATCAGGAGCCGTGTGGAAGAAAATGCACAGAGACCACTGGCAGTAGGCAGCGGGAGCGCGGCGCCCTGGGCTCAGTGGCCTTTGTAGCTGGGAAGGGAACCACTGCTGCCCTCACTCTGGGGGCGAAAGTAAGTCTGTCTGAGGGGCTGGGAAAGCAGCAGGGCACTTACCAACCTGGACCCTAAAATGGAAATGTGTGCCCACCCCACCGGCATGGGAAGATGTGTGTGAGGGAGGCTGCTCTTGCTGTCCAGGAGGTTAGGTCTCCCCGATGGCCGTCAGCCACTGGGTGTGCCGGACAACCATGTCTTTAAGGACTATGAGCAGGACACTGTTCGCTCCGTGTTCCTAGGCCTGAGAACTGGCGCATAGTGCAATTCTCAATGACAACTGCAAAAATATACTGGTGACGATATACCTCAGCCCAGAAGCCCAGTGACCGATGCCACCATCCTCAGCCCAGAAGCCCAGTGACCGATGCCACCATCCTCAGCCCAGAAGCACAGTGACCGATGCCACCATCCTCAGCCCAGAAGCACAGTGACCGACGCCAGCATCCTCATTTCAAGCATCTATGCGGGGGACGGAAACAGCTCACAGCCCAGGCTTCTCCCTTCTCATGGAAGGAACACATGTAAATGTAGGTTCTTACAGGATGGTGAGTTCAGTGTGAGTTGACAGGTCACGTATGCAACAGGAACAAGGATGGAAACCCTCATACATTGCCAGAAAATGCCACTGGCTAAGCACTTGGGGGTGTCTACAAACAAGTAATACGGTGTTCTGCAGTCCCTGGTGCCGGGCAGCCAGCATGCTCCCCAGGAGCACAGAACAGCACGTCCTGCTGGTCCTACACTCACAAGGCCGCTGAGAACGGATGCACAGAGTCGCAAAGAGGAGAGTAAGGAGGCAGGGACCACAGAAAGGTCACCCCACCTGCTCCCGTCGGCCTCCATTGGGTGGAAGATGCCCTTCCATGACTGGCTGGACACCGAGGCTGTGACCCGAGGGCCCCAGTTTGGTTTTTTGTGTGTTGTTGTACCAAGAAAGGTACAGGGTAGTGAGGCCCCCTGTATCTCAGGCTTCCAGAATCTCCCAGGCTGACCTCAAACAATGTTTGCTAAAACTGTAGAAATTAAGCTCAAATAGTGCAGAATCATCCACAGAATCATCTTTTTAATTAAGCTCAAATAGTGCAGAATCATCCACAGAAATCATCTTTTCTACAGAAAACATGTTTCCTCAACCCTAGCCAGAGTAACCTAGTGCCTTAAACCAGAAATGCAATTATTCAGTGGGCAAGTTAATGCTTGGATTTTTTTTGTTTTTGAGACAGAGCCTCAAGCTGTCCCCCTGGGTAGAGTGCTGTGTGGTCACAGCTCACAGCAACCTCCAACCCCTGGGCTCAAATGATTCTCCTGCCTCCGCCTCCGCCTCCCAAGTAGCTGGGACTACAGGCACCCGCCACAATGCCCAGCTATTTTTTGGTTGCAGCAGTCATTGTTTGGTGGCCTGGGCTGGATTCGAACCTGCCAGCTCAGGTGTGTGCAGCTGGCGTCTTAGCTGCTTGAGCCACGGGCACCAAGCCTGCTTGGATGTTTTTAAGAAAACTAGTCCCTCACCAATTTTTATTTTATTTTTCCCCTTTTTAAACATCATGAAAGAGGAGGCTCTCCTGGTTTAACTTTCTTAGGAAAAGACAAATATGTGAATAACCACCTGCCAGTCACGCACATACCATTTGGGTCTCTGGGAGCTGACGTTCTCTAGGATCAAGCACTGAAGGGCAGTGCTGTCCAGCCCGGGCCCACAGGGGCCCCCCGTTGCACATGCTCATCTCACAGTGCACCCACCCACCCTTCCTCCCTTGTCAGCTAGTTCTCTATCCAGGAACACGCCATAGTGCCAGACCCAAATGGAAGGATGATTTGTTACTGGGCACCCACGTGTGGGCAAGGACACACCAGCTCCTAAATTGCCTGCCTGCGTCCCAGTGAGGAGGCTGGAGCCCACTGCCACATGATAGTGCAACATGAACTTCTTCTCTGCTTTTGCTAAGCCACATCTTTTAGAAAGTCATAAGGAAGCAGCTCTAGTGGCAGTGGTGGGGGCACACCAGCGCCCCCACCACTGCCACTAGAGCTGCTTCCTCAGCAAATTCAGGCCTAACCAAGAAGTGTCCCTGCAGGTGGGCTCACAGCCTTGGGGGTTAACCAGTGAGTCTCCCGATGCATGTGGCATCCTAGCCAGGGCCTGCCAGCACACCGGCACGGTATGCTTGGAGACACTGTCCTGACAGTGTCCTAGGAAATCCTTCCCACAGGCAGCACTCCTCAGCTGTCCTCACGGTTAGCACCATTCTCCACGTGAGCTGTCTGCAGTGTGGGGTTCTCAAGACATGTTCAGGGACGCACAGGATGGCATCTACACACACATTGACACTAAAGAATGGCTTGCCTTTTATATGTCAGTATTTTGTATCAGTGGTGCACAGAGACATCTTAGGTGCTATGATGGTGGGTCTTGCGCTCTGCTGCCCCACCACACCCGGGCAGTGAGATGAAGAGCCAGGTCTACCTGAGAACCTCTACCATCACGCAGTGCCCACTAGTAGCTATGAAACTGCAACCAGAGGGGCTGACGGCTTCCTCAGATGCTGGAGAAACAGCAGAGCACGCTGAGATGTGTGCAGCATGGGCAGGCGAGAGCGTGGGCTCCAGGGAAACAGCTGCCCACCAGCTCGGATGGCAAGACAACATATTTCATCTTAGTCTCCTTCATGGAGGATCATTTTTATTTAAAAGAATGACTGAAAGACACGCAATGATTACTAAAATTTGGGCATTTGACACAATTTTTCTTGAAAATTTGCTGAGTGAGCCAGCTACTTCAAAGAAAAATGACAGAGACTGTTTGCTACCAAAAATAAAATCTGAATTTTAAAGAGAAAATTATAATTCTGGAAAACGTGAATCTACCACCGTAAACTTGACAATTTGCCAGAATTTACACTTTTCTTTTCTTTTTATTGTTGGGGATTCATTGAGGGTACAATAAGTCAGGTTACACTGATTGCAATTGTTAGGTAAAGTCCCTCTTGCAATCATGTCTTGCTCCCATAAAAGAATTTAGACTTTTCTAACACGACTGATGGTGACAGGAACAGACGTGAATTTTTGATACTGGTATGATGAAATGTGCCAACATTTTGGAGATCCGATTTTTTCAGTTAACCAGTATTTTATAAATACATGATATTGTAAAATCATACATAGATAAAAGATCCATTCAAAGTCTAAGATTTTCATAGAGAAGACAATGAAAAAGTTGCTAAGTCTTCAATTTCTATTTTCCAACTAACAGGAAAGTATTACTTGTTGAATTTTGGTGTAGTATCAAAGAAAAGTTGTGAAAGTTATCTGAAAAGATTATTACAATACCCCTTACTTTTTGAACCTAATACCTGCATAAGGCCAGATTTCTAACAAATACTAGAACCCAAATAAGACATCCCGATATAATGACTATATGGAAGCAGAAAGGAGAATTGTGCTGCCTTCCATTAGGACATGGGGCGGGTGCAGGGCCTCACGCCTACAATCCTCGCACTGTTGAGGGTGGGGTGTGGATAGGCAGAAGAGTCACTTGAGGCCAGGAGTTTGAGAAAATAGAAGAAAATTAGCCTGGTGTTGTGGTGGGCACCCGCAGTCCAAGCTCCTCGGGAGGCTGAGGCAAGAAGATTGCTTGAGCCCAACAGTGTGAGGCTCTGAGCTGTGATGACCCAACTACACTCTAGCACATGCCCAGTCTCCCTCAAAGAATAGAAACTAAAGATATTCACAAATATGTAAAAAATTTAAATATTCCATTCTGGCATTTTTTTGTTTTGGAAATATAACTATTCTTGTTAGAAAATGTTACTTATGTGACCATGTAAGAGGTTTATTACTGTCCTTATAAAATAAGTTTCTTAAATGTCAGTTTTTATTTTTAACACAATGAAATAGCAAATACATATGTTATTCATATGTAATGTACACATACAAAAGCTCTCATGAATCCTGAATAAGTTTCAAGAGTGTGAGGGAAACCGAGACCCCAAAATGTTTGGAAGCTGCTTTCTTTCTAAGCTAGGTAAAAATGAGATACCCTGATCCCCAAAGGGAAAATTCTGGCATAGCAACTTCGCTTTTACTTAAAAGGGGCACTGTTGTGTTGTAATTACAAGGGCATTCACTAGTACTGAAGTGTGACACACTCGCCTGTGTCCTCTGTATGCATAAGCACATGTGCACCCAGCTGTGTGCAGGGACTGTAGAAAGGGGACTTAGAAGCCAATGTCTTCTGGAATCCCACCCGCCAGAGGTAATTGCTGACAACCATTTGGTGATTTTTAACATTTTTCAACAGTACCTGCTTTTTGCTTCTACAGAAATGAAATCTTTCTAAACACACCACCCTAAGATTTGTTTTATCATTTGAGGACAAGTCGAGAGCGACTTTAGCTCTGAGATGTGACCCATTTGTTCTTTCTGCTGGTGCAGGAGTCACTAAATCCAGTCTCTTCCTAATGGACGTTTAGGTTATTTCTTCTAACTGCTTGGAAGCAGAAACGGCTGGACATGGGAGAAGCGTGTTTCCAGATGCACCCGGCTTTGCATGCACACTGCACTCAGTCTGAGGGCTCGCTCTCGGGCGTGCCTCCTACTCCCGTCGGAGGGTCACCGTGCTGTCCCAGGCGGCCTGCATACCTGGTTCCTGCTGACTGCCCCGTGGTATGCCCTGGCACTGTGCATTCCCATCCCTTGATATCAAGCACTCTTATTTTAGAGTGTGTACCTGACAACTTGTTACTACCTATGACCCCTGGCTATCTGCCCTTTCCTCTCTTTCTGTAATCACCAGGTGTCCTCTCTGCTAGCAGCTGCCCATGACTGCCTAGGGCCACTCTATTTCTGGCCCTCTGTGCCTCATGACTCCTTCCTGTGACTGTTGTCATAGGGGACTCAGCAGAGCCACCCTCCTCCCCTACCACCCATTTGGCATGTCCCGGACACCAAGTTTTTACTCCAAGCCCCAAGCTCATAAAAGCTCAATCAGGCTTCTCCTTGTTAAGCACTTCTGGGCCAGCCCTAAGGGAGGGCCCAATGCTGGGTGGTGCTTGTCTAGTTCAGCCTTCTTCGGGCCTGGGTCCTGCACCTGCTCCCTGCCCGCATGGAAGACAGGCTTTCAGTTTTCTGTCCAGTTTTTTGTTCTTACAAGGCAGAGTTAGTGCTGCTCACCAAGCTCCCATTACCAGACACAGGGCCCCTTGATTCAAGCTGCACATGTTAACATTGAACCTGCGTGGGATTCATCTTAGCATAAGAAGTGTCAGCCAGGAGCCCAGTGTTTATTTCCCTTCTCCACTGGCAAGAAACCTATCCCAGTATTATTTACTGAGTCATCCACCTGTTGAACAACAGCCCCAAATGCCACCCTGATCCCCCCCAAATCTCCAAACATCACTGGGCTGAATTCATTGCTTATTCTCAGTACTCAAGTTCAGCTGAGAGCATGCCTAAGAACGTGTACACAAGAGTCAGAGGCCTGATGGGCAGGGACAGGAGGAGGGGACACCGTGTACAGGGCTAGGACAGTGCACTGGCTTCACCTCCAAGTTAGACCAAACACCATTCACAAACAGTATTATTAACTAGGGCAGTGCCATGAAAGGCAAGCTGAGAAGTACACATACTAAAAGCACTGGTGCGATTCCTGTCTCCAGGGCTTTCTGAATTTACTGTTCCCTTGCAATCAATGATAAAAAAGTTCTTTCAATTTTGCAAATAATGTGTGGTAGTACTACATTAATCGAGATGTTAGCACAAAATAGCCAATTATTATTAGCTCTAATTCCTAGTTAAAAGCTAAAAAGGTCTGAAAATAATTGACATAATTCTCACAAAGAATCGTTAACATGCTGAGCTGGGGACCTGTTGGGCGGCCACTGCCACGGAGAAGAGATGGGGCGACCCGGAGCTTTGGGGAAGCAGGACAGACCACAGGGGGCTGCTGACCACAGAAGGGTAGGAGGAGAGACCCCTCCTGCAATCAGAAGCTTCTCTCTCGGCCCAGGGGTCCACGGTGGCCGAGAGTGAGAGGAGCAGCCTGAGGAGAGGGGGAAAGCACGGCACTGTGGTGTGGGGGATGTCCAGGTGGCCATGGCCCTGGGGGCTGCGGCAGGGCCCCAGAGGTGGGGAAAACATCTGCTGTGACTCCAAACGAGTGACACTCGGCTGAACGCCCTTATCTGGGCTCTTCCCAAGGTCCCTTTCCAGGCCTCCAGGTGCCAGAACTCCAGAGGCTTCCAGAAAGCAGGGTTTGAGAGGTTGAGGGTTGAGAGTTTGACCACAGCAACCACAAAGAGAACACGAGAACACTGGGGACGGGCCAGTAACGGAGGCCGAAGAACAATACCCGCAGACACAACACTCAGGACATGGGCAGCAGGGGGAAGTAGGTAGGTCCCCTGGGACCACAAAAAGCCTGGAAGGAAGTGGTGGGAGTAGGTGGCAGCCGTGGACAGGGAGCTGCTGCAGAGGCCCCGAGAGGATGGGGCAGCAGGGACTGGTCCCCAGCAGTCACTAGCAGGGCCTGGGGCAGCCCCACCGCGGATAAGGAGAAACTCTGATGCAGGAAGTGGACAGGAGAGTGACAAATGGGGATTGTGAAGCCTGAGGACCAAGATGGAGGCAAGACCTACAGCAAGGCCAGGAGGCCACAGGCCCGGACCCAGCACCCAGGACAAGCACCCAGCAGGTGGACAGTGAGGCTGCTGAGCCAGGAAGGCACAGGCCCGGACCCAGCACCCAGGATGTGGACAGTGAAGCTGCTCAGCCAGGAAGCCAGAGGCCTGGACCCAGCACCCAGGATGTGGACAGTGAAGCTGCTCAGCCAGGAAGCCAAAGGCCCGGACCCAGCACCCAGGATGTGGACAGTGAAGCTGCTCAGCCAAGAGGCAGGACCTAGGAACCAGAGGCTCGGCACCCACTGGGTTGTGCAGAACGAGAGGTTATGAGTGCTCAGCAGGCACAGGTCTGGTCTTTGGCCAGTCAGATGCTGAACGTCCAGAGCAGGTGCAGACAGTTGCAGTGGGGTGTCTGGAGAAGGGCCCCAGAAGGCCACAGAGACCCAAGGCTCACTGGGAGCTGATCGTTTGAGCATGGCCATTACAGGAGGGGCTTTTTCTGCACTGCTCTTATCTACTGAAAGAGCTCAGCTGTTCAGAGTCCACCCCCCAGGACTTGCACAACCAGGGAAGTTTTGTCTTACCACCCCAGGCAGTGCGTCGACACAGGTCAGCGCCGGGGAGAAGTATTCACCCACACAGGTGCCGCCATGAAGTACTGTACCCTGCCTCTGCTCTCCCGAGGGCCCACTGATTTCTGCTAAATCACTCATTCTTCCAGAACTGCTCTCTATGCCTCCCCAACCCTGTGAATGTGACACAGAAGTCCCAGAGTCAACTGCCTCTGTGTACCCCACCTTTCTGTGAATTCCCTGGTCACAGGAGATCAAAATCTGTCTTTTCTCTTGGTAAGACACCTTTTTCCAGTTTAATGTGCAGGCCCGGGTGCCTGGAACCTAAAAGGGTAGAACCTAAAGGGTAGCTCTTTTTTCCTCACAGTGGAATCTGGGAAAGCAAGAAACCTCTTCCAAGGAACTTGGGAGGGACACCAAGCCCAGAGGAAAGAGCCATTGGAGAGAAATGCCAGGAGATACGTGTGGAGGTGGCTGTGCTTGCTTCCTTACCATGAAGGAAGGGAGGGCCTAGTGAACCCGGTCAAGGGGATGCAATAACCCCGAGGACAGGTGACTAGAGCTACCTGAGTCCTTCTCATGGTCACAGGTGGCAGCAGAAAGAGGGGGCAGTGACAACCAAGACGGCAGGTCCCTGAGGTTGACAGGGAGGCCGACCGTAGCAGGTGACACCAGCGGTGGACCTGACTGAGTGGGGGAGACTGAGTTGAGGAACACCCTGTCCCCCAAAGGCAGAGGACTGGCAGGGCTCCCTGCTACACCCATGAAATTTACCAGACCTTCACTCACTTCTTGTCTGTTTGCTGTGGGAGACGAGGAGGCTGTAGTCACAGCGGGTGCTCCCAGGCTGACACACAGCCTAGCCCTGCCCACAGACACTGGGGACACTTACAATGTAGGGTAAATCACAATTAAACCTTGATGAGCTTCATGTCCAAGTACACGTATTAGGAAAAACATGTTTAAAAACTAGCTACACCTTTTTATTTTAAATCTAGGAAACAGTTGCGGAGGGAAGCTTCCTCAACTGTGGTACAATGTGGCCCTCACGGTTCATTCCACGTGGCTTCCACTCCTGTTGGACATGTCCTGTTCAGTGCTGATTGCACCCTCAGCTCCTTCTCAATCCCTGCATGGTTGTCCCAGCCCTGTTTGACCTGAGTCCGCTGTGACGCTGGGATTACTCCTGCCTAAGTCAACTTGGGGCCTCGCTTGGCCAAGCCAAGCAGGGTTCTGTCCCCCCGTGTCACACCCTCCAGAGGGCCTGAAAGCACCTTGTAGAACACTCGAATCCCACCCACCCAGCCGGCACTGTTTCAGCAGGAGATGGCATCACATTCTGCGATGTGAATGAAAATGAAGAGGGAATGTCTAAAGATTGCTGACCCAAGCCCACTGGACACACCCGTGTGGACTTAGCCCTATTCATTAATGAATATGCAGGTTTACAGGAAAAACAAGAGAATCTACCACCTCCCTTGTTTACCAGCTGGGAATGTTATCTCTTGGTTTCACCTCCAGTGTTTAAACAAAACCAAAAAAGATAAGACACCAAAAACACATACACTCAAAGTCCAGCCAATGACCCCTTCTAGGGTTTGGCAACAGAAGCAAGTGAACACAGGCAGCTACACAAAGAGGATGAAAAGCTGTTTGTTATCACATTTGGTGTTTTCAGAATGTGGTAAGATGACAGCATATAAGCACAGGGTATGATTTTCAAAGAAAGATACTTATTTGTCAAGATAGCATGTACAAAATCCATTTCCCATGTGGCAAAGTCAACTCAAATCCTTACCTCCCTAACTGAGAAATGGCCTGGAGTTTACAGAGGACGGTGACACAATCAGTACTCACCAGTTAAAATACGCCTGCCATTCTTTCTTTCCTCTTCAGGTACATAAAAGTTTAATATGCAGGACTTTTTTGAAAACAACAACAATATTTTTTTAAAAGCACCCTGAAATTCAGCTCCTAAAACAGGATTAACAAGGGAACTAAAATATGCAAAGTAGTGATGGTCTGGCTTTCAGAAATTGGTTTCTGGTTTTACTTACAGTAAGTATCAGCCCCAGAAGTCAAGTGTAAATGACAGTGTCACTTTTGTTTCATAACAAAAACAAGAATTTTTGTGGTCAGGAGTTCCAATGGCAGGACTCACATACCCAGAGGACCTGGGTGCCTCCCTGCTGGCCCTCACCTGTGTCGCAGTGCACGCCTGCTCACACCTGCAGTCTCCAGGCCCCGCTGCTGTGGAGCTGTGGGAGATGTCATCACTCACAGGGTGCGTGAGCTTCAGGGGAAGACGGCTGCAGGTGCTTGCTCCTTGGGTGGACTTCTGAAGGTGGCCTTATATTTGCTTTTTTATATCTTTTATAAGCAGAAAAGTATAATACTTAAATAACTTAAAAGAAAATATTCTTAATGAGAATGTAATTCTTTAATGCTGGCTGTTAGGCACCTCCCAGCAAAACAGAAATCGATACTTAATGTAATGAATGGCCATTTGACGGTCCTTGCTTTTGGCCACTTTCCCGGGATGAGGACTACCATAGGTAATTCATGCAGAGTCACCCACAGCGTCATAGGCTCCCTCGGGCAACTTTGAATGTGGTCAGTGACTGCAGTCTGCATAGAGTGCCATGGCCTTCGCAGGGGTCTGCCCCACAGGACCCCACTTGTACCCAGACCAAGGGAAGGCAGCTGGGCGTCTTTCCAGAGCTCCATCTGCTTCCTCCAGGCCTAGGCTTCCCGCACAAGACAAGAGCAGGTACAAAGTCAGGGGTGCCTGCCTGCAAGAAGCTCCTTGGAAGCTTCTTTCACTATGACAGTAACACCCTTCACTGTACCTACACAGGAAGGATGACGAGCAGTGTAGAGGAATGGACACCATTCTTACAAACGACAGTTACTGATTCTTATCACATTAAAAGGAAAGGCTGAGAATAGGACACTCCCCTGGCAAGCCTAGAGATGTTTTGTGACTTGGAGGCAATCCCCCAAGTAACTCGGTGTTCCGGAATGAGATTAGACGGGTCACTCATTAGTAAGCATGTGATAAACATTGATGATTAGTACTTCTTCATGAGGGTTGTGGGGGAAAGAACGCGTGGGGAGAGCACCTGGCAATCCTTACACATGCAGCCCTCATCTGTAATGACCTTAACTCTCCATACCTGTCGTGTATGTCAATGACCTTAACTGTCCACACCTGTTGTGTATAACCTTAATAAATAGCCGCTGCGGAGGCGGGGGCTCGGGGCTACCCTGCAAATAAGGTTAGCCTGCCTCCCGCAAGCTTGTACTTCTAATCCCTGTCACGCCTGGTTCCTTCCTGCAGTGAACGCGACCAGGGTCTTAGGGGTTGCGACAGAGAAGAGACTCTTCTCTGTAAGGCCAATACATCCACAAGTAAACGTGGATTAGTAACAAGGGTAACAGTCAGAGCTCCCAAAGCCCTAAACTAATTTTAAAGTACCCAATCACACATTTCTCTTCTGTTAAGTCTCCAAAACCGTCCGTGAGAGGAACACCAGGATGTCAAAACACTGAGCAGGGCTGTTTTTACAGGTGAAGAGAAATTCCTACTCAGGAGGGCCCTAGCTTTGAGGTTTTACTCTGTGGGTCTCGGGAGAAGTCAGCACACAGTTCCCATAAATACTTGTTCTCATATACACTGCACAACACAGAAACACCACACTTTCATTCACACGGGGCCATACCAAACAGGGACTGCCCGCAGGTGGAAGCCAGTTTAATGCCTCTGCCACAGAACAGACCATGCCAGCCAGGTGGTTTTTCACTCTGTGTGCCTGTGTACAGATGCCGAGCTGACACCAAGTGGGGACACACCGTGCTCCCTCTGCCGTGCTGAGACCAAGTGGGGACACCCTGTGCTCCCTCTGTCACGCTGACAGCAAATGAGGGCACAGTGTCCTTCCTCTGCCACGCTGACAGCAAGTGAGGATACTCTGAACTCCCCTCAGGACCAGAACCTTAACCTTATCAGCTAACAGCAACACCTAGTAAACAAACAAGAAAATGGAGCTCTGGAGAGGAAGATTTCATAACCTGAAGCTTTGGAATAATTTTTCGTTGAGGGGAAATCCTTGGGGATAACGAACACATTTCAGTGGGGTTTGAAGCAGGACACCAAGCACACAGGCACATATGTGTCCAGATGTGGGAAGCAGACACGCGGTTCCTTGAAAGGAAAAGGCTGGCTCTAGCCAAACCAGGAGGCTCAGGTGGCCCTGTACTTACCAGCGGGGTAGTCTCAGGCACAGTCCATGTCCTGCCACTGCAGTGGAGCCAAACTCATCAATGACAATCTGAGCAGCCAAGAGATGTGACCTGCTGTAAACGCCTCACTGCCCTTCCCTGAATCTTCGCAGTCGTGGCAGCATATAAAACGCATGCTTGTCCTTTCCTGGGTTCACGGCATGGAGTTCCTAAAACACTCAGAATTTTCTGAGTGGTTGACCAGCACCTGTTAACCTAATAGGTGTCCCTTAGCGGGCCCCAGGGCAGCTGCAGGATGGAATCTGGGTGCCAGGAAGACCAAATATGCAATCAGAGATGTGGAGCGTGCAGCCCTACTCTGACCTCCAGGAGGGCACAGGGCCCGAGATTGAGTTCAGTGACCAATGGGTGTGATTTTATCACTCATGCCGGCAGTAGGAAAGCTCCAACAGGGTTCTACAGCTGCTGAACATACGGAGGGGTGGGGGGGACGGGCAGAAGCGGGGGCTGGCGCCAATATAGGGCGTGGGGACTCCACACCTCTGTCCCGCCCCACCGTGTACGCACTGCTTCCCTCTGGCTGCTCCTGAGTTGTCTCCTTTACACACACCGGCAGATGTGCAGAGTGCCCACTTGGGCTCAGTGAGACATTTAGGGGACTACCACACCTGAGGAGGGGGCGTTGCAGGAACCTCCTACTTCTAGCTGGTTGATGAGAAGCACAAATAAGCTCTGACACTTGGGCTGTGTGTCTCTTGTGGGGGCAGGCTATGGGCCTGAGCCCATCACCTGTGCAGTCTGTGCCCAGTCTGGGCATTAGTGCCAGCACTAGGCTGCGCTGTTAGACACCACCTGCTGTGGGGGAATCTGCAGAATGAGCCCCAATTCTATTCCTTCACAGCTTCCACCGAGTAAATGGGACCTTGGCTCCAAACCCACATCTTTCAAGAATACTTCAGCTGCTCAGATTTTCTGAGTAGAAGGTTTTGAGTAGTTTTCCTGAGGTAGTGACTGGGTTAGTTGGGGCCTAGTGACCCCATCTCTGTTCTGCTGTAAGGGACCTCTCACAGAAACGCCCTTCAATGAACGGAGTCCCCTACTACCAACGTCTTCAGACACAGGAACCTAGAGGGAAAGTGGCACTGGCAGCATCCCCCGAGGGTACCCTCCCCAGATGCTTATGAAGGCTTTTCCTGCAGGAGAGTCCCTCTCAGTGTCTCCTGTTATGCCAGAGTCTGTGTATGCAGGCAGCCCAGGCCCCACCCTATCCCCACAGTCACAGGGTGGTCAGGAGACGCCAGATTCAGGCTGGACACCACCAGCTCCCCTCTCTGACTGCTCTCTCCAGGTCCCCTTCTGCAGTGTTCAACCTTTTCTTAACTTTCACTGCCACTTATTAGAAGAAGAGTTGTCTTGGGCCATGTGTTAAATAGGCAAACACTAACGAAAGGTGATCTGCAAAATGAAAAAGGTCTGTGCCTAACTGTCGTGATATCTGACAGCACAGATGAGGAAAACAAGCCTTAAATGGCTGTGGGCAGCTCTCAGACTGGACCCCCAGCCTTAGGGGAACTGTGCACAGATGGGGAGAGGAAGCCACACGCTGTCTGCACTGTGGACCTGCGTGATGACGCAGGACGGGAGGCACAGCACCGGGTCCCACTGCTTTCACTTCAGACAGGGAAGGAAACAGCTGGAAATCTAAAACCTCCACAACCAAATCCACACGCTGTGACCCAAGAAAGCCTCTGCATGGGCGGCGCCTGTGGCTCAAAGGAGCAGGGCGCTGGCCCCATATGCCAGAGGTGGCGGGTTCAAACCCAGCCCTGGCCAAAAACTGCAGAAAAAAAGAAAGCCTCTGCAGTAACAGATAGCACCTGACAAGCACCGGTGAGGACGTGAGGTCTGCTGAGGCGCCTGACCTGCAGGGGACACCTACCTGCCCTGTAAGTCTGCTCCTTGACAATGAGGTGCTGCAAGTCCCACGTGGCTGCAAGCCCCCTTCCCTGCAGCATTTCTCAACAGGCAGTGTTTGGCCAACATGACCTTTCCTGGAAACGTTCCTGCCACCCAGCAGACTCTGGCCCAGTCTCAGAGGCCTAATGTTATTGGTGTGGACTTGATTCCATATAAAACCCTTACATTTAGCTGTGTAGCCACGTTCTAAGGATAGAACAACAGTGGAGAAACCAAGACCTTTTGTTGGGCACAGTGACCATGTGGATGCTGCCTGCTGAAAGGTGGCTGCTCAGCTGTTTCTCACCAGTAGCCACTTACCTGCTCCACAGGCGGAGGTGGGGAGAACCTCCTGGCACAGGCCAGGAATATGTCAGGTGCTGGCTTGCCATTCTTCACTTCCGGATCATCTCCCAAAACGATGTGATAAAACAAACTGAAGAATTCCTTGTGTCTACTTGTCTTCATTTCGAATGACACAGACCCGGAGCTGGTGGCAACAGCAAAGGGTATGTTGTGTTTCTGCAGATGGTGGATGAGTTTCTCAGCCCCTGGGGAGGAAGAGGGAAAGGCTTGAGTGAGGAGGGCAGGGTGTCTACCAGGCCTTCTTCCCAGGGAGGGCTCGTCCAGCCGTGTGACACGGCACCATTTGGCTTCTCCTTCTGAGGAATTCTCTCACCTGTGACAGACTGTCTTCAGAGGGGCATCAGCTCTGAAACAGCCCTATTCAAAATAAGCAAACAAAAAAGTAAAAACACACACACAACTTAGCTGTATCATATTTTCCACAGTAAAGATGATTTCACCATAAATAACTGTTGCTGTTTCCTGGCCCCCTCGTTGAAAGGTGGACAACAGGCAAAGCAGGAACAGGGGGCTGTTCCACTTGGAGCTGCCCACGGTGTGGGGAAGGGGACGCCCTTGCAGGGCCCTGCTGGGCCATGCTCATTTTCCAAAGTTATGAATGTCCAAGGCAGAGGTCCTCAAACTGCAGCCCACGGGCCACAGGAGGCGGTGTGATTGTATTTGTTCCCGTTTTGTTTTTTTACTTCAAAATGAGATATGTGCAGTGTGCATAGGAATTTGTTCATAGATTTTTTTTAAACTATAGTCTGGCCCTCCAACGGTCTGAGGGACAGTGAATTGGCCCCCTGTTTAAAAAGTTTGAGGACGCCTGGTCCAAGGACTATGCTGCTAGTCTGAGGAACCCCTGCATTCCAGAGAGCAATTCAGTCACTCTTCACACTGCTCAGGAAAGGAAGTCACAAAACAGCCTCCCCAGGGGCCAAGGCACCACTCAATATTGCGTCAGAGAAGTCAATGACCCTTGCTGAAGACAAACCCAACACCACCACATGAAAAGTGCATGTCCCATGTTGTCACTAAACGTACAGATTAACTACAGGGAACACAGAGGTTAACAGACTTATTCACAGAGCCAATTAAGAGAAAGCCAGTTATTAGAAATGTGTCAAAAATAACAGGAGTGCTTTCCACTTTTAACCTATGCTAATTAGGACAGAAGTAACACCTAAATGCATACAAAACATTATGGTTTATCTAAAGTGGCAATTTATATAATCCTACCTATTTTAATAACCACATGAAGTAACATCCCTACGGTGGCAACTGTCACATAAAAGCCTGACATAGTCATTTTTTTCCAAACATCTAAAACCATTCATGTAAGGCGGCAGTTCTCAACCTGTGGGTCACGACCCACAGGAACTGTATTAAAGGGCTGTGGCATTAGGAAGGTTGAGAACCACTGCTCTAGGGAAAGAAGTCTTTTAAGATGTTAAAAGGCAGGTACAGACAGATCTTCAATCTGAGCCACAACAAAGCTAAATAAAGCAAATAAATTAAAGAAAAATCTAGCACTCTGCATGTAAAACTAACGACATCTAACGTATCATACAAAGTCACCAGGCCTTTAAAGAAGCAGAAAAGTGCAGCTCCCGACCAGGAGGAAGGGCAGCAAGCCAGCAGTGAACATGGATGCGGATGTGACAGGGACAGATGGAATCAGCAGCTCAGGACTTACGTCAGCTTTATAAATTTTATAATATCCAAGGAAGATGTTATCAAAATGGAGAACAAAACAAAATAAAACACAACTATAAGTTATCTACAGAAACCTAATTTAAATATAAACACACCGATACATTTAAAATAACAGGATAAAAGACATAACTTCCATCACATAACTTCTGCTCAAAAGAGAGATGACATAGCCGTATTAACAGACATGACTATGGGACAATGAATTATACTGGATGACTATTATCAGAGACAAATAGGAATGTTTCATAAGGACGAATAGGCCACTTTATCAACAAGACATAGTTATAAATACATATGCATCAAATAACAGACTTCAAAATACATAAAGCAAAAACTAATACATATATAACTAAATGGAGAGATAGGCAAATACAGGAGGTTTCAAACTCCTCTGTAGTAACTGATAGAACAAGTGGGCAGAAAATAAGTCAGGGTATAGCCGACATCAAAAACAGTATCAAGCAACTTGATCTAATTGACATTTATATAACACTTCTTCCAATACCAGCTGAGTCCACATTATTTTTAAGGGCTCCTGGAACATTTAATGGGAACACTTTATTCTGAAAATTTTAAAATAACTGAAATATACAGAATATGTTCTCTAATCTTAACAGAATTAAAATAGATCAATAATAGAAAGGAGTTTGGAAAATTACAAATATTAGGAAGCTAGCACACTTCTATGTAAGACACAGGTCCAAGATGAAATGGCCAAAGGAAATTAGATAATATTTTGTAGACAACAAAAATATATCAAAATTTGTGGAATGTAGCCCAAACACAATTTAGAGTAAAAATGATAGCATTAAATGCTATACTAAGTAAAGAAGAAGGTCTCAAATCAGTGACCTAAGATGTCACCATAAAAACCTGAAAGGTCAATGAAGATTCAAGCTTTCCGCTTAAGATACGTTGGTGTGGATGTGGTGCAAAAGGCACACACTTCTACACTGCTGGTGGGAATGCACACTAATACGTTCATTTTGGAAGGATGTTTGGAGAATACTTAGAGATCTAAAAATAGACCTGCCATTCCATCCTATAATTCCTCTACTAGGTATATAACCAGAAGACCAAAAATCACACTATAACAAAGACATCTGTACCAGAATGTTTATTGTAGCCCAATTCATAATTGCTAAGTCATGGAAGAAGCCCAAGTACCCATCGACCCACAAATGGACTAGCAAATTGTGGTACATGTATACCATGGAATATTACGCAGCCTTAAAGAAAGATGGAGACTTTACCTCTTTCATGTTTACATGGATGGAGCTGGAACATATTCTTAGCAAAGTATCTCAGGAATGGAAGAAAAAGTATCCGAGAGGAGGGAGACAAGATGGCGGACTGAAGCCAGCTTTCAACAAAGGCTCCCGTCCAGAAGGAGAGTTAAGGGACAGGAATTTAGTAAGTATCCTGGTGGACTTGAGCCTCACCAAGAGAGAAGGCTGAAGAACGCACATCAACACCGCTGAGGCAAGTTGTGATCACAAGGACGCAAACAAAAGGTACAAAATCCACCACCAAGCGGACGGGAGTCCCCCTCCCCCATGAGACCGGCTCTGGAGCCCCACAATTTAACAAGCGGGCAGAAATTAAAGGCCCTCCCACTACACTCCACGGGAAAGACCTTCTAAAAACTGGACCTACCTCCCCTACTGGGGTGCCGTGGCGTTCTCCTGCCGGACATAGGGCTGAATAAAACTTTGGGAATCCTTTGCCGGCAACCCTGAATCCCCGGCGCTCCCCTCCCGCCCACTGAGGTCTGGAGGCCTGTCCCCCAGGACTTCAGATCCTTGGGTGATTTCTCAAGGGGAGTGGACAGTCCCCGAGTTGCGACTGGTAGCATTGACTCTGAGGCCCGCGAGTGAGGAGAGGGCACCGGGCTGAGGGGGAGTCACGCCTCGCGGCACTTCCCTGCGGTGCAGTGCACCAACTCTCCCCGGGCATACGGGGCCCAAGACTGAATAAGACTCTGGCCTCCCCGCTGAGAGCTGAGAACCCCTACTCTCACTCGGGGTCTGAGGGCCTATCCCCCAGGAGTTCGGCTCCTTGGGTGATTTCTCGAGGGGAGTGCACAGTGCCTGAGCTGCGTCAGGTCAGCGCTGACTCTGGGATACGTGAGCGAGGAGAGGGCACTCCGCTGAGGGGAAATCAAGCCTTGGCGGCACTTCCCTGCGGTGCAGTGCAGGAGCCCTCCCCGGGCACAAGACTGAATAAGACTCTGGCCTCCCCGCTGAGAGCTGAGAGCCCCTACTCTCACTCGGGGTCTGAGGGCCTATCCCTCCGGAGTTCGGCTCCTTGGGTGATTTCTCGAGGGGAGTGCACAGTGCCTGAGCTGCGTCAGGTCAGCGCTGACTCTGGGACACGTGAGCAAGGAGAGGGCACTCCGCTGAGGGGAAATCAAGCCTTGGCGGCACTTCCCTGCGGTGCAGTGCAGGAGCCCTCCCCGGACCGTAGTATTGCGTGAAACTGAATGAAACTCTAGCTTCCCCCCGCCCCACTCCCAATCCGGGTCTGGGGGCCCATCCCCCAAGAGTTCTGATTCTTGGGGGATCTCTTAAGGGGTGTGGACCCAGCACAAACTGCAGCCGCTCAGTGCTGACTCTGGGGCGCGGGACAGAGGAGAAAAGGGTCGCCTGAGTGCCCACACCAGAGCAGCAGTTCCCTGGAGGTAGATCAACAGCCGTTTTTTCTTTAACGGCAGAACGCTCACTTCTGGATATTCTGAGGCCACACCCCCTGTCTCCCTGGGCAACCAGAGGAGGCCACCGGTGGCTCACAATCCCAGAAGCCTCCAGGGCGGGGCCGACCCAGAGAGGTGTTCAGACGCAATTCTCCAGCAGCAAAGACGTTTGAACTCAAAACAGCCCGTCTCCTGTAGGCGATGACAGGAACAGAGACAGAACCTCACAAAGTTGTCTGTTCTGTTCTGTTCTGTTAGCAGCATCCATCAGGGACGGGGCTAAGCCTGAGTGAACACCTCCTTCCCATCACCTGCATCAAACACTCAAAGATGTCAGGCCCCATCTCCTCCTGCTAGATAGCGGCAGTCTGCGGGGGCCTGGCAGACTTCCTCGCGATTCAGGCAGGTGCAAACCCCTGGAGTGTCTGTTCACTGCAGGCAACTGGGTTAGCCATCTGCAGAGATACCAGTGACTGGGTCCGACGGAGGGGCAAAGTGGGGAAGGAGACGTCAACCTTCCCAGACTGCTCTGTTTGCAGGGTGGCTCCTCCTGATTCCACGCTGCACTGGGGTGAGCTGTCTCAGAGGAGTCACCAGGCCCCTGTGATCCAGTTCCCAGAGACCTCTTGAACCCTTCCACCTGAGACAAGTGCCGATTGAGACAGTTGATTCGGACCTTTTGAACTGGGCTAATAGACTGAGGACTTTTCAGGTGGTGCCCTGGGTGTGCGATTGTAGGAAGGTTTGATTCTCCTTTTCCAACTGGGGCCAGAGGTGGGCAGGCGGGGTGACTTAATTGCTGATTTTTTCACACAGCTGAGACTTCAAGCCAGAGTAGAAGTTGCAATAGGATCGAACAGAAACCAGCTGAAAACAAGACAGAACCACTTTGCTCCACCACACCAGACAGGGCCCCAGTTTCTCAGGCCACAACACTGTACGGGCCCTCGATAAAACCCCAGGGGAAAAACCAAAGGGAGTAAACCATGGGGCGGAATCAGCGGAAAAACTCTGGTAACATGAATAACCAGAATAGATCAACCCCCCCAAGAAAAGATACGGCAGATGTGATTGAAGATCCCATTCATAAACAACTGGCTGAGATGTCAGAAGTCGAATTCAGAATTTGGTTTGTAGACAAGATTAATAAAATGGAATTAGGAATTCGAGGAGAAATTCAAAAGTTGTCTCAAGAATTTAACGAATTTAAAGACAAAACCACCAAAGACTTAGACACACTGAAACAAGAACTTACAGCCCTCAAAGATATGAAAAATACAGTAGAATCCCTCAGTAACAGAATGGAGCAAGCAGAAGAAAGGATTTCTGACATTGAAGATAAAGTCTTCGAACGCTCCCAATCTCTCAAAGAGGAAGAGAAATGGAGAGCAAAAACGGATCACTCACTCAGAGAGCTCTCAGATAATTCGAAAAAACATAACATAAGGGTTATAGGAATTTCGGAGGCTGATGATGTGGCAGCCAAGGGCACAGAGGCCCTTCTACATGAAATTATGAAAGAAAATTTTCCAGACATGCCTAGAGAATCTGAAATTCAGATAGCAGACAGCTTCAGAACCCCAGCACGATTCAACCCCAAAAAGCCATCTCCCAGACATATCATAATTAGCTTCACTAAAGTTAACATGAAAGAGAAGATTCTCAAAGCAGCCCGGCGAAAGAAAACTATAACGTACAAAGGTAAGAATATTAGAATAACTGCAGATCTCTCTGCTGAAACTTTTCAAGCAAGAAGAGGCTGGTCATCAACTTTTAATCTCCTAAAGCAAAAAAACTTTCAACCCAGGATCTTGTATCCAGCTAAACTGAGTTTCATCTATGATGGAGAAATTAAATACTTCAATGACATTCATATGTTGAAAAAATTTGCCATAAGTAAACCAGCTCTTCAGGATGTTCTCAGACCTATCCTCCACAATGACCAACCCAATCCTATACCACAAAAGTAAACTCACTCAGAAACTTCGGATCAAACTCCAACTTCCACACTGGCGAAAGGATTAAAAATGTCCACTAGACCTTTGAAAAACTCGATACCCAAAATTCCACCAGACTTATCCTTACTCTCCATCAATGTGAATGGCTTAAACTGTCCTCTAAAGAGGCATAGGTTAGCTGACTGGATACAAAAACTTAAGCCAGATATTTGTTGCATACAAGAGTCACATCTCAACTTAAAAGACAAATACAGACTCAGGGTGAAAGGATGGTCATCCATATTTCAGGCAAATGGTAATCAGAAAAAAGCAGGTGTTGCAATTTTATTTGCAGATACAGTAGGCTTTAAACCATCAAAAGTAAGGAAGGACAAGAATGGTCACTTCATATTTGTTAAGGGTAATACTCAATATGACGAGATCTCAATTATTAATATCTATGCACCCAACCAGAATGCACCTCAATTTATAAGAGAAACTCTAACAGACATGAGTAACTTGATTTCCTCCAGCTCCATAATCGTTGGAGATTTCAACACTCCCTTGGCAGTGTTGGATCGATCCTCCAGAAAGAAGCTGAGCAAAGAAATCTTAGATTTAAACCTAACCATCCAGTATTTAGATTTAGCAGACATCTACAGAACATTTCATCCCAACAAAACTGAATACACATACTTCTCATCAGCCCACGGAACTTACTCCAAAATTGATCACATTTTAGGTCACAAGTCTAACCTCAGTAAATTTAAAGGAATAGAAATTATTCCATGCATCTTCTCGGACCATCATGGAATAAAACTTGAATTGAGTAACAACAGGAATCTGCATACCCATACAAAAACATGGAAGTTAAATAACCTTATGCTGAATGATAGCTGGGTCAGAGATGAGATTAAGAAAGAAATCACCAATTTTTTGGAACAAAATGACAATGAAGACACAAGCTATCAGAACCTCTGGGACACTGCAAAGGCAGTTCTAAGAGGGAAATTTATAGCACTGCAAGCCTTCCTCAAGAGAACGGAAAGAGAGGAAGTTAACAACTTAATGGGACATCTCACGCAACTGGAAAAGGAAGAACATTCCAACCCCAAACCCAGTAGAAGAAAAGAAATAACCAAAATTAGAGCAGAATTAAATGAAATTGAAAACAAAAGAATAATACAACAGATCAATAAATCAAAAAGCTGGTTTTTTGAAAAGGTCAATAAAATAGATAAACCTCTGGCCAACCTAATCAGGAAAAAAAGAGTAAAATCTCTAATATCATCAATCAGAAACAACAAAGACAAAATAACCACAGACTCATCAGAAATCCAAAAAATCCTTAATGAATATTACAAGAAACTTTATTCTCAGAAATATGAAAATCTGAAGGAAATAGACCGGTACTTGGAAGCACGCCACCTTCCAAGACTTAACCAGAATCAAGTGGAAATGTTGAACAGACCCATAACAAGTTCAGAAATAGCATCAACTATACAAAACCTCCCTAAAAAGAAAAGCCCGGGACCAGATGGTTTCACGTCAGAATTCTACCAAACCTTTAAAGAGGAATTAGTACCTATATTACTCAACCTGTTCCAAAATGTAGAAAAAGAAGGAAGACTACCCAACACGTTCTATGAAGCAAATATCACCCTGATCCCCAAACCAGGAAAAGACCCAACAAGAAAAGAAAATTATAGACCAATATCACTAATGAATATAGATGCAAAAATATTCAACAAGATCCTAACAAACAGAATCCAGCAACACATCAAACAAATTATACATCATGACCAAGTTGGTTTTATCCCAGGGTCTCAAGGCTGGTTCAATATACGTAAATCTATAAATGTAATTCAGCACATAAACAAATTAAAAAACAAAGACCATATGATTCTCTCAATTGATGCAGAAAAAGCTTTTGATAATATCCAGCATCCCTTCATGATCAGAACACTCAAGAAAATTGGTCTAGAAGGGACTTTTCTTAAACTGATAGAGGCTATCTACAGCAAACCCACAGCCAATATCATATTGAATGGAGTTAAATTGGAATCATTTCCACTCAGATCAGGAACCAGACAAGGCTGCCCATTGTCTCCATTGCTTTTCAACATTGTAATGGAAGTTTTAGCCACCGCAATTAGGGAAGAAAAGGCGATCAAGGGTATCCATATAGGGTCAGAAGAGATCAAACTCTCGCTCTTCGCAGATGATATGATTGTGTATCTGGAAAACACTAGGGACTCTACTACAAAACTCCTAGAAGTGATCAAGGAATACAGCAGCGTCTCAGGTTACAAAATCAACATTCATAAATCGGTAGCCTTTATATACACCAACAACAGTCAAATTGAAAAAGCAGTTAAGGACTCTATCCCATTCACAGTAGTGCCAAAGAAGATGAAATATTTGGGAATTTACCTAACAAAAGACGTGAAAGATCTCTATAAAGAGAACTATGAAACTCTAAGAAAAGAAATAGCTGAAAATGTTAACAAATGGAAAAACATACCATGCTCATGGCTAGGAAGAATCAACATTATCAAAATGTCCATACTACCCAAAGCAATATATACTTTCAACGCACTCCCTATTAAAGCTCCACTGTCATATTTTAAAGATCTTGAAAAAACATTACTTCGTTTTATATGGAATCAGAAAAAACCTCGAATAGCCAAGACATTACTCAGAAATAAAAACAAAACAGGAGGAATCACACTACCAGACCTCAGACTTTACTACAAATCGATAGTGATCAAAACAGCATGGTATTGGCACAAAAACAGAGAAGTAGATATCTGGAATAGAATAGAGAACCAAGAGATGAATCCAGCTACTTACCGCTATTTGATTTTTGACAAGCCAATTAAAAACATTCAGTGGGGAAAAGATTCCCTATTTAACAAATGGTGCTGGGTGAACTGGCTGGCAACCTGCAGAAGACTGAAATTAGACCCACACCTTTCACCATTAACTAAGATAGACTCTCATTGGATTAAAGATTTAAACTTAAGACATGAAACTATAAAAATACTAGAGGAGAATGCAGGGAAAACCCTTGAAGAAATTGGTCTGGGTGAGTATTTCATGAGGAGAACCCCCCGGGCAATTGAAGCAGCTTCAAAAATACACTACTGGGACTTGATCAAACTAAAAAGCTTCTGCACAGCTAAGAACACAGTAAGCAGAGCAAGCAGACAGCCCTCAGAATGGGAGAAAATATTTGCAGGGTATAACTCTGACAAAGGTTTAATAACCAGAATCCACAGAGAACTCAAACGCATCAGCAAGAAAAAAACAAGGGATCCCATCGCAGGCTGGGCAAGGGATTTGAAGAGAAACTTCTCTGAAGAAGACAGGCGCACGGCCTTCAGACATATGAAAAAATGCTCATCATCTTTAATCATCAGAGAAATGCAAATCAAAACTACTTTGAGATATCATCTAACTCCAATGAGACTAGCCTATATCACAAAATCTCAAGACCAGAGATGTTGGCGTGGATGCGGAGAAAAGGGAACACTTCTGCACTGCTGGTGGGAATGCAAATTAATACATTCCTTTTGGAGGGATATATGGAGAACACTCAGAGATCTAAAAATAGATCTGCCATTCAATCCTGTAATTCCTCTGCTGGGCATATACCCAGAAGACCAAAAATCACAACATAACAAAGATATTTGTACCAGAATGTTTATTGCAGCCCAATTCATAATTGCTAAGTCATGGAAAAAGCCGAAGTGCCCATCGATCCACGAATGGATTAATAAATTGTGGTATATGTATACCATGGAATACTATGCAGCCTTAAAGAAAGATGGAGACTTTACCTCTTTCATGTTTACATGGATGGAGCTGGAACATATTCTTCTTAGTAAAGTATCCCAAGAATGGAAGAAAAAATATCCAATGTACACAGCCCTACTATGAAACTAATTTGGGACTCTCACATGAAAGCTATAACCCAACTACAACTTAACAATAGGGGGAAGTGGGAAAGGGGGGGGTGGGTGGAGGGAGGGGAATCGGTGGGATCACACCTGTGGTGCATATTACAGGGGTATTTGCGAAACTTGGTAAATGTAGAATATAAATGTTTTGGCACAGTAACTGAGATAACGCCGGAAAGGCTATGTTAACCACTGGGATAAAAATGTGTCAAATGGTTTATGAAGTGAGTGTATGATGCCCCATAATCATATCATTGTATACACTTATGATTTAATAAAAAAATTAAAAAAAAAAAAAAAAAAAAAAAAAAAAAAAAAGAAAAAGTATCCAATGTACTCAGCCCCACTATGAATTAAATTTATAGCTTTCACATGAAGGCTATAGCCCAACTACAGCACAAGACTATGGGGAAAGGGCCAAGGCAGGGGAAGAGAGGGAGGAGGTTAGGTTGGAGGGAAGGTAATAGGTGGGGGCCACACCTACGGTGCATCTTAGAATGGGTATAGGCGAAACCTACTAAATCCAGAATATAAATGTCTACATACAATAACTAGGAAAATGCCATGAAGGCTACGTTGAACAGTTTGATGAGATTTATTTCAGATTGTATATGAAACCAGCACATGGTACCCCTTGACTGCACTAATGTACATAGCTATGATTTAACAATAAAAAAAATTAAAAACTTAAAAAAATAAATAAATGTTCAACAACAACAATAAAAAAGAAAGTGAAAGAGTAAATTAAACTCAAAACAAATGAAAGGAAATACAAAAACAAGAGAGATCATCAATAAAATGGAAAGTAGAACACAGAATACAGAAAATCATCTAAACCTAAAGCTGGTTCTTTGAAAGGAAAAATTAAATTGGGAGACCTCTAGCTAGACTGACCAGGAAAAAAGAAAGAAGATTCAAATTCACCAATATTAGTAATGAAAGAGAGAATATCACTATAGATGTTAAAGCAAACAAAAAGATAAAAGATAATATTGTGAGCTTAATTCCAATACAGTCGACAATTCTGATGTAATGGGATAATCTTTGAAAGATACAAGACCCACTTAGGAAGAAACTAAGAACTTGAATACCCCTCTATCAAATAAATGGAATTTGTAGTTAAAAACCTTGCCATAATCCAGGATCAAATGACTTCATTGGTGAATATACCAAATACCCAAGAAAGAAATAATTCCAATTCTAAGCAAATTTTACAGGAAATTGTAAGGAACACTTTCCAGCTCATTTTATGATATTAGCATTTCCCTGGCATCAAAACAGATAAAACACCAGACAAGAAAACCAGAGCTCTCATGAACTCATACACATACCTCCAACAATATTCATCCAGTGTAAAAATATTCTACATGAAAAGACTCAACGGAACTTGAATGTACTGATTAAAAATATTAAAATGTCACACCATTTAACTAGTTTGCAAAAACCACTGATTAGTATCTGGAAGATTAAATTTATTAGCTAGCTTTCAATTTAAACCATAACCTAACTGGTGGATGAGATGAAAGAATGCTTATAATAAAAAAAACTGCCAATAATGAACTTCTGTCTGAATACACATAGTGATTAAAGCTGAGTATCAAAAGGATTTGAATTTAAAACAGAGTTTTAAATTACTGTATTACGCAACTACCAATGCTTGAAAAAAAAATAATGGAGCACATTTAAAACAACACATGGCTCTTTCTAAAACAGACAGTAAAAAGAAAATTTTGTTAAAGCACTCTGGTGCTATTCATCATAAAAATTTAAATATAGGTTACTTTATTTCAGCCTATGCTTCTAACATTTCTATTTCTGTGAAAAAAGGCAGTCCCCGGGCTATGAACGAGACAGGTTCTGCAGGTATGTTCCTAAATTGAACTTAATATTTAACTCAGAACAGGTGCATTTACCTGTTACTTATCAGAGCCTCTGTTTATGTGAGTCTCACAGATGTTTGTAACGTGGGGAGCGCCTATAATGTGCTTTGTAGTGTCCCTGATGTGCCAGTGTGGCCGTACGCATGAACAAACCAAGGAACTTGTATTGGAGTGCGTGTCAATGTGTTTACAGCAGAATGACCTGAAAATGTTTTGGAGTGTCTTAAAGAACCCACAGTATACCAGGATCCTTTATAATGTTGGGGCCAGGTTGAAGACGAACTGCAAGACAAGGCTCTGTCTGCAGTCCCAAGGTCACAGGACTCAGGCAATCACATGCCCTGTTTGGGCCTCAATTTTGTCAGCTTTCAAAGGGTAGTAGATGGCTTCTTCACAAGCTGTGGCAAGGAGAGGCGTGAGAAGGGCAGTGTGTGCAAAATGACGGGCGCACACTTTCCATGAACGAGAGAGGCCCCAGATAAACGTCAGCCAGCATTGTACCATTAGCTAAAACTGCAGCGTACTGCCAGGAGGAAATGATTCTCATCTCTTGACATGTACTGCCCAATTCCTTCAAAAATCTGTGTATCCTTTCCATGTCCCATGCACGCTTTTTCTTATTCATTGGCTCTCTCTGAGAAGTAAAAGGCTAAAAATGTGAAGTGGATTTCTGTCCCAGGGAGCACTTGGTTAACTAGGGGCATAAAGGAAATCCAGCCCCCAGCACCTGGAGTGTTTCCATCAGCTTCAGGGAAGGGCAGAAAGACTGATCTGTGTTGCTACAGAGATTCAGCCCTCACAGAACTCATCTGGGGCAGGAAAAGGAAGAACAAAGAATGAGCACTCTGGATAGGAAGAATGCTTCTATTGTGCTTCATCCTGGAGAGGGAAGGCCAGTGAGAACAAGACTGCTGCCATTAAGTAGATTATGTGAGAACACACACGGAGGACTCCCTCCCGGTGGGCTCCTGGAGTCCACCTGCGGAGGGAACCCACCCATCCAAACCCCACGAGCTCAGGATTCTCTGCACGGCCCTGCCCCAAGACCTGCATCCAGGCAGAGAAGGAAGATGGGTCCTGGGGGGCTGATCATACAAAGGTGCAGAAGCAGCCAAGGAGTGACTACACCGTCCAGGTTGTGGGCGTTCAAACCGTGTCCTGCGCCTGAGTCTACAAGATCTCTGCTGAGTTGGCAAGGAAGGCCATATGTGCCACTGCAGTCGGCCCTTTGGTCAGCTGACGGATGCTACACAGTCATAAAGCTGAGTAGACACCGACAGGGTCCTAGGGCCAGACATATGGTGTGGGTCTCTGCAGAGCCTGAGTTCCTACACAGACAGCCCCTCGCCCAACCCTCCCACCTGTGAGCCAGGTCAGTAACACCATGGAGTACCCAGTCGCGCCTACACAGACAGCCCCTCACCCAACCCTCCCGCCTGTAAGGTGCTGTGGCAAGCACCTGTGAGGCAGGTCAGTAACAGGATGGAGTCACGGGTCAGTGGCTTACCCAAGCAGGTGCAGTGGGCTGAAAGATAAACCCGTGTTCTAATCCCTGGAATTTCTGAACATGAATTTGTCTGAAAAAGGGTGTTTGTAGATGTAATTAAGTTAAGGATCTTGAGATGAGATCAAGCCTGGATTTAGGGAGAACTGGTATCCTTATAAGGGACAGAGGTAAGGACTCAGGGGAGAAGGCCCCTGAAGAAAGAGGCAGAGACTAGAGTGAAGCAGCCACCGGGGAAATGTCACCCTGAAATAATGGAAAGGATCAGAGCCCAAGTTTGAAAGAGCTGGTTCAAATGCAAGGTGAGAATGGCCCCTAGATAAGAAACTCCAATGAAAAGGGGTCCCAGCTCTGAACTTAAAAGGTAAGGTCTTGTTTATACAGGCAGAAAACAAATAAAATTATACTAGGAACATAACATTTCCTGCAGGAGGCTGGTTTATGAGTTCTGACAGTTTGATTACTTAGTTTGTTTTCTTCTCCCAGACACTTTATGTTCATTTCCTTTCCAATTTTAGGGTGTGTTTACCACTGCATCCTCAGACAGTGTGACAGGCATGCAGTTTCCAGGAGAGAGGACTGAGGGGAGCTCATGCCCATAAAGACCACCAGGGCAGAGGGAAGGGGTCCCTGGCACTGTCCAGGCTTTTAGGACATCTGATGAAACAACAGATGTAATAAAGAAGGCCCGTTTACACTGACAGCAACCACGGTAACACAGCCTGTCACATGGCGCAGGGCCCAGAATCACATTCCTATAAGGTCCCATACAACTTATAGTTCCTCCAAGCCTCTGTGGCTCCCGTAAGTGCCAGCTGACAAACCCACATGGTTGGTTCCCAGGTACCAATCATGCTTTTTATAACTTTGCACTTCCCAGCTCTTTTGAGCCCCAGCTGAGCCCCACCCTGCTCTTTGAATTTCCCTTTAAAAGGCCCAAGTTGAGGCCAGTCTTATGCTGGACTCTTCCTTAACAGCAACAGACCTGCTGATGAAAACTGGCGCTAACACTTTAACTAGTGTTTGGCTTTTTGATACCAGAAAATAACCAAAATCAAACTCTGATTATCTTTTGATACCAGAAAATAACCAAAATCAAACTCCCCAAAGCAGATAGTATTCGTATTGCTATGGATACTTTTAAGATTGTAGCTTTAAGTATAGATTCCAAAGACACACAGTGAGGAATATAACTTAGGAAATCTGGCAAACATGCAGATTTTAATTTTTAATAACTTCTGTCTATTTGCCCATTAAAATGGAGCCCTCACTTAGAAACCTTCCTGTCTGCTTTTCAGTTCCCTGACAGGAGTTTGGCCAGGGCTACTGTCAGGGCTTCTAAGTCAGAACCTACAGCCATCCTTTCAGATACTTCCCAAACTCCTGGGAACATGCCTCTTTCTTGGATATCACTGAACTTAGAGGAAGCCCTCTTTCCTTTTTGTAGTTTTTCCAAATGAACCATGATGCTCTGAAAAGGTGCTTGATGGAGAGGGCCTCATCCGTATTTGCAAGATCCTCAACCGGAATTTACTACGGACCTTGCAACGACGCAAAGCTGATAGCAGGGAATCATGGCTGTTTGCATAACTGGGTCTGACCTATGGAACCAAGCAACACACCCAGATGGCAGATATGAGGGCGTGTCAAAGCAGGGGTGACTGACCCAGCATCTGTGTGTCCTGAGGTTCTGGGGCACCCAGATCAACAACAGGCTAGGATATGTATAGGAAGTCACCTTCCTCAGAAATTCATGTTCAATTAAAACTTGGGAACTTGACCTAATTTGGAAATAAGGTCTTTGTAGTTGTCATCAAGTTTAATATGAGGCCCTATTCACTGAGGGCTGGGCTCTCAATCCTGTGACTGGTCTCTCTGTAAGAGAGAAGAGAAGGTAATTTGGAGACAAGACACAGAGAAAAGATGGAGGTAGAGACTGAGGACCCGTGGCTAGGAGTCCACAGGATGGCTGGCGACCCCAACCAAGCAGCGAGAAGCATCTTACCCTGCAGCCTTTGGTGAGACGAAGCCGCACCCACACCCTCCTCTCTGACTTCTGAAATGTAAGAACGAATTTCTGCTGTGTTTGGCCACTCCGTTTGTTAGTTTATTACAGTACTCCAAAGAAAGTAACACAACTAGTTGACAGTGTAGGAGAAAATTTGAAGGGACTCAGGTCCAATCTATGGATGACTTCAAAGTACTTTAAGTCTCCCTTGTAAAGTTTCAGCATTTGACATGCAAATCTGTGATACTTGATCAGGGGTGGGGGTCGGGGGTGTAAATGTGGAGGGGGGAAGAGACAGAGAGACAATGTTGGAAACTTGTGTTTTCTTCTTTGAAAAACATTAGTGTTGACAGAGTAAAGTAATTATGAAAATAAATATAAACTAACTCTTTTCCAGTCCTTAAAAAAGCAGCTGAAAAATAAACGAATTAATGAATTAAAAAAAAAAAAAAAAAAGCAGCTGAAAGAGTCCAGTTTGTGTTTATTTGTCCCAAGCAATTCAGGTCCGGTCAAGCATCAATGCTTTGCGGTGGTGCCTGTGGTCTGTGGCCCGCTTCATGAAGATACACTGCTCGTGGTCTGCCCTTCTGAGGGGTCATCCCAATGTCCTGGCGGCCTGCCTAATGCTAGTGTCTAAACTCCCCCAGTGAAAGAGGTGCCTTCTCCAGGATCTCCTCATCAGAACCACAGATGGTAGCTACACTGTGTCTCCAGGATCTCCTCATCAGAACCACAGATGGATGGTAGCCACAGTTTGGGTCTCCCTCCTCATCAGAACCACAGATGGATGGTAGCTACAGCCTGTGTCTCCAGGATCTCCTCATCAGAACCACAGATGGATGGTAGCTACGGCCTGTGTCTCCAGGATCTCCTCATCAGAACCACAGATGGATGGTAGCTACAGCCTGTGTCTCCAGGATCTCCTCATCAGAACCACAGATGGATGGTAGCTACAGACTGTGTCTCCAGGATCTCCTCATCAGAACCACAGATGGATGGTAGCCACAGCCTGTGTCTCCAGGATCTCCTCATCAGAACCAAAGATGGATGGTAGGTACAGCCTGTGTCTCCAGGATCTCCTCATCAGAACCACAGATGGATGGTAGCTACGGCCTGTGTCTCCAGGATCTCCTCATCAGAACCACAGATGGATGGTAGCTACAGCCTGTGTCTCCAGGATCTCCTCATCAGAACCACAGATGGATGGTAGCTACAGCCTGTGTCTCCAGGATCTCCTCATCAGAACCACAGATGGATGGTAGCCACAGCCTGTGTCTCCAGGATCTCCTCATCAGAACCAAAGATGGATGGTAGCTACAGCCTGTGTCTCCAGGATCTCCTCATCAGAACCAAAGATGGATGGTAGCCACAGCCTGTGTCTCCAGGATCTCCTCATCAGAACCACAGATGGATGGTAGCTACAGTCTGTGTCTCCAGGATCTCCTCATCAGAACCACAGATGGATGGTAGCTACGGCCTGTGTCTCCAGGATCTCCTCATCAGAACCACAGATGGATGGTAGCTACGGCCTGTGTCTCCAGGATCTCCTCATCAGAACCACAGATGGATGGTAGCTACGGTCTGTGTCTCCAGGATCTCCTCATCAGAACCACAGATGGATGGTAGCTACGGCCTGTGTCTCCAGGATCTCCTCATCAGAACCACAGATGGATGGTAGCCACAGCCTGTGTCTCCAGGATCTCCTCATCAGAACCACAGATGGATGGTAGCTACAGTCTGTGTTGTCCAATTTCAAAAACTTAAGTTATAAGAGAATTTAGGATGAAAATAGAAAACCAGCGAGAGGGCCATTCAAACCATTGGGTGATGTCTGTATTAATTATACCCAGATCAAATAATAAAAATTAAAACAATATTTATTTTTTTCCTGCCTTTGAAAACTAAAACCAACAAGGTAACATTGAGAGTAATATGGAGATTTTATTTAGGTGCCAACAGATTCGGGAACCCAACCTCAGGTTCTATGAAGTCGACTGAGGACTCCAGTGACCATGAAAATGAACCTCCATCTCTCTCGCCCCTTTGCTGAGCAGAGACTTGAGAGGGAAGCCCCCTATTGCAGGCACACTCTGAGATCGTCACATAAGGAAGTGCCCACCTGTGCTGCAGGTCTGCCTCTGTAACAACTTACTCCCAAATCTTTTGACTCTAGCTTGTGGTCCGGGCCGCTGATCCCCTTTCTTTTCCTTGCAGACAATGACTAGATGGGAACTTCACAGTGAAATGCTGCATGACTAGGCACAGGACGTGAGCTGCAATGAGCTCCAGGTGGACTGTGAGGACTGCATGTGGACGACCCTGGGACTCAGATCAGGTACTGATTGTGGTCCCAGCTTTTCTCCCCTGTCAGGGAATGGCTGTTAGGGCTGTACGGTAAGATTTCAATAAAAGCAGCCACTAGAGCCCTAAGATGACAGTTACAAATAACAGGAAATGTTTCCTTTCCCTGTGTCTGTCACGCCCTGATGGAAGTTTTAAATTCCAGGGCTCTTGGAAGGAAATAAAGAATGTATAGGTTACAGTGGTATCTGGAGAGGACCAAGTGTCCTAGAGGACAGGATTCCAGGTTTGGGTCCTCACAACAGAAGACCGGGATCTAGGTGGCTGGATGGAGCCTCAGTGAGATGCACAGTGCCAGCCTGGGCCGCAGGTAGAATCCCTTCTCCATGATAGGCCTGAAAAGAAAGATATTCCAGGCTGGGCGTGGTGGCTCACCCCTGTAATCCCAGAACTCTGCGAGGCCAAGGTGGGTGAATCGCCTGAGCTCACGAGTTCGAGACCAGCCTGAGCCAGAGCGAGACCCTGTCTCTAAAAATATAGTCAGGTGTTGTGGTGGCGCCTGTAGTCCCAGCTACTTGGGAGGCTCAGGCAAGACAATCGCTTTAGGGCAAGAGTTAGAGGTTGCTGTGAGCTATGACGCCATAGCACTCTACCGAGGGCAACGAAGTGAGACTCTGTCTCTAAAAAAAAAAAAAAAAAATGGTATTCGACAGTTTCTCTTACAGAAGTTACTTCTTTCCCCAGAAAAGCTTTCTAGCATCTTTTTAAACTACGTACAAAAGGGTGAAGGAGCATGGAGGTCCCATAGCTTACAGCGTAGACATCTATTGCCTTTCCCAGTTTTTACACAGACCCCCTTATTCTGTGCCTGATCACTAAAGATATAAAGTCTGTCTGTTCATAAACAAAATAAAGATGCTGTTTTCTATGCAGAGCAGCAATTTAGATGCACCAGTTGGGGTGGAGGTCCAGGCCTTCCCTGCTTCACACCCAGGATTCTGGGCCTATTGTTCAGCCCTTAGTCTTATCCTGTCTTCTTTGAAATGAGCCATGTGGCAGAAATTACCACTAGCAAATTCCGAGTTCAACTGTAGAAACCTGCTATCAGATTCAGTCTCAAAATCTGCTCTGTCTGCTTTCAAAATCAAGGAAAACGTGTTTTTAAATGGAAAAAGAGTCAAAAAAGTTGATTCTATTAACCCGTGAAAACGATTCTCAGTGTCCATGAGACAGTTTCATGGGTGCACAGGACACCAGCTCACTCTTATATTGCCTCTGGCCAGTTTCTGGCTAAAATGGCAATGCTCAGAGGTTGACACAGATGCTGTAGGGTCCACAAACCAAAACTACAGGACAGGTTTGCTGGCCCTGAAAGATAACAACTCAGGCAACCACAAGAGTTAAAAGAAAAGCAGTAACATTGCAAAGGACAGGAAAAGAAGAGGTGAATTGTGTAACGCTGTCAGCCGGGCACTGACATGTGAGCCCTGCACCCCTGCAGCCCGGGGCATAGAGAGAAGAGTTACAATAGGAACTCTTCAAGAAATCGACACACATGTCAGACAGGAAACTAGCCTCATTAGAGAATTACTCTCTAGAAACTGAATCCAGAATCTCCAACAACTTTCTTATATCACCCAATTTAATTAGCTTTAATAATGCTCAAATTATTATAGCAAATTATCAAAATAATGTTGAGAATTTCATATAGTGCTTAAATAGTATGTATCCTACATAATAAGACATCATATCTAACGGAAAAACATGTAGCATGCAGGTTTATTAATGTTCCTTAACGTCTCCTGCTCAATGACTGTGCTATGAAGCTAGTCCCGATTACAGAGATCTGTTAGTTGGCCAAACACAGAATATTTTATTAATATTCTATAAGTCTTCAACACAACTAGAAAGGAGCAGAAAGTTTTATATTTTTATAAAATGTTCTTACTCCTATAAAACTGAATTCATATAAATCCCCAGTAGACAGAAAGCAAGAATACAGACATGACATCAACTTGCTCCAGGAGCATCCTCAACATCTCCCTAGGAAGCTGCCTTTCCATCAGCCTGTGCACCGTGCATGGAGAAGCCAGTTGAGTGCATTGCATGTGACCCAAACAGTGTCTGGGTTGGAAACTTCACAGTATTTTCTGAAACTTGGAACATTCAGAAAATGGCCATTTCCCCAGAGCTAACTAATAAGAGGCCCCTGTCCAGTCTGAATTTTACAGGGATATCCAGTTTTAACATAGGAAGTTCCTTTGTTCTTAGCATCCAGACGTTGGAGGCTTCTGTGGAGAGCCCTGCCTACCCCAACACTAGGCCTGCCCCCATCCTCTCAGAAATATCGTGTTCCACCCGTGTGACAAAGGGTGCCCCTGGTAAATTCCCAGGCAAGTCCAGAAACCTGCTCACAGATTCAGTCTCAGAATCTGCTATCTCTGCTTTTCAAATCAAGGAAAACTTGTCCTTCTGTGTTAGTAACAGACGATTGAGAAGGAAAACAACTTTGCCATTACCTTGACGTGAAGAAATGGCACCAACACTTGCAGAGTGTCACTGGTGACTCGGTTAAAAAGGCTTTTTGTGGGGGCAAGACATGATTTCAAGAGGGACTTTACCTAACAATTGCAATCAGTGTAACCTGGCTTATTGTACCCTCAATGAATCCCCAACAATAAAAAAAAAAATTAAATTAAAAAAAAAAAAAAGGCTTTTTGATCATCAGAAGCTTCCTGTCCTTACAGACACACAGCATTCTTTATGCAATGTCTCTTGTCAGTGGTCAATAAAAGAAGAGGGGGGAAAAAACCCACAATAGCAGTATTTTATCCTCATCAATGTGTGTTTAGTTTACCACCCAACAGGGAAATTTAAGTCTCCTAGGAAAGACAGAAACTCAGAGCAAAGATACATTTAACTGGAATTTTTTTTCTTCTATTGGTTTTCTTAACATTAGAAAAAAGTTAGGATTCCTATCATAACAATCCTGGAAAATATACATCATTCTGCGCCTTCATTTGTCTTCCTGAAAGCTACTTCCAGTTCTAATTTTATTTACTTTGAATCACTTTTAAAGTTACTGCTTCTCGGAATCTGTTTAACTAGCTTATTATCACTCCAGCTATCAGTGTGTTTTGGAGTCCGGTACTATGAGGACTCTGGCTTTGTTCCTTTGGCTCAGTGCTGTTTTGGCTACTTGGGGTTTTTTGTGGTACCCTATGAATTTTAGGATTGTTTTCTTGATCTGTGAAGAATGTAATTTGTGTTTTGATTGGACTGCACTGCATCTATAGGTTGCTTTGGCTAGCATTGTCACCAATTACTCTGACAGGTGAGCAGGGGACATCTGTGCATTTGGGTGTCTTCTCTTCAGTTCCTTTTATAGGTATTTTGTAGTTTTCCTTGGTTAAATTTATTCCTAGGTATTTTAATTTTTGTAGCTATTACAGATGGGATTTCTTCTTTACACTTGATCTTAGCCAAAAGGCCGAGAAGCAATGGGATTTCTTTTTTTATGGGTATAAAAACAGACACATAGACCAATGGAACAGAAGAGAACCCAGAAGTAAATCCACCCATTTACAGCAAAATGATTTTCAACAAAGTCACAAAGAACATGCACTGGAGAAAAGATGCCACCTTCAATGGACGGGGATGGCAGAATTCGATATCCATATGCAAAAGAAAGAGACTAGACGCCTATCTGTCACCATGTACACAGATCAAACTCCAAATGAATTCAAGACCAAAAGCAACAGAACTATTAGAAGAAAACGCCAGTGAAGTATTTCAGGATATTCATGTACGCAAATTACCACAGCCATTTTGGGAAACAGTATCAAGGTTTCTTAAAAAGTAAAGCTGCAATTCCTATCTGACCATCTAGCAATCACACTACTGGGTATTTATCCAACAGAGTTTGTCAGAGGGAGACCTGCACCCACATGCTTTGCTCACTTCCCTATCAAAACTGAACTGTGTATGTGGTCTATAGATAACATCTCATGCTTCCAAATACAGACTGTTGGTATCATTAATAAGTACTTACTCTTAACTGGGAGACTAGTAGAACTTAAAATAGGTACAAAACCAGAATGGTAGAGTCCAAAAAAAAAAAAACCCAACCCCCTCCCCCAAACTTTAAATAGCTCCTTTGACCCTCTTACCTGGAAGAGGTCAAAAAGTAGGAGAAAGAAAGGAGCCATCCAGGTAAGTTCTGCAGGATAAACTACCTGTGACACACCAGCTCCCGGCTCGTTGTCCATCTATGACTTTCTAGGATGACCACCTTACTTCCTCTGATACCTGGGCACATAAAGAGCAAATTCCATAAAACGGATCCACTCGCCTTCCAACCAAACTACCAGCCTCGGTAGGTGAAACGTCATTTTCTTAGAATTGTAGTAGAACAAATTTCAAGTCTACCTCAGAACACAGGACACAATTTCTAAAAGGAAAAGCACTGGAGAAGAGACATTTGCAGGGCTCGCGCAGCTGTTTGTATGTTAAACCGTAAGGGGCTCTAGATCAAAGAGGAACCACATGGACAGACCCCCAGCTACATTAAAGTAAAAAAGACTCAAATGACTAATATCAGAAATGGACGCAGGTGGCATTATAATTTACACCACAGAAAGAATTAAAGGAGAAAAACGTTTGCTGGTACAGGGTAATAAAATGGATAACCTAAAAGAAATGGATAAATGTCTAGAAACTCACACCTACCAAAACTGAATCATGATGAACATCTGAACAGTCGGGTAAGTAGAAAGGAGATGGAAAAAACCACTTCATCATAGTAAAGGCCACAAGTGAAAAGTGCACAGCAAACATCCCTCTCAGTGGAGGAGGGCTGAAGGCTTCTCCCCTACAGGCAGGAGGAAGACGAGGGCCCCAGTCTTGGCCCTCCTACCAACACAGCCGTGCCACTCTGAGCAGACGGGGCAGGAAAAGAACATGAAAGCCACACAAATGGGAAAAGAAGAAGTGAAATCATCTCTGTTTGCAGATGATACGTTTTTACATGAAGAAAACTCTAAGGTTCCTCACATGCAAACAATACTATTTATAAATAACACATTTCAAAAACATGTCTGACTCATAATAATACAACTTTATATCTAAAATTACTACCGTGACTGCAATTTTTGTTTTCTCCTTTGCACCAGAAATAGTAAAGAAAGAATTTACCACGTTGTCCTACAGGGATCTTCAAACAGTCCCCTTTCAAGCATTTTTGGATCTGTACTCTAGAACATTCCTGACCTTCTCAGTTTTAGCTAGAAGCAGCAACAATCCAGCTCTGAGCAGGTTCCTTAACAAGCCCTGAGGGAACAAAGTCGTCTTTCCTTTCAAAGGAAAATAGGATGCGAGTCAAGAAAGGCTGCACTGCGTACACAGGCTAAAAATGACTTCTGCTCTTGAACTTTCTCTTTCTAAGAAACAAAAATTAACTGTCTTTAGAAAGATTTAGCTGCTTATCAGTTTGTTTAAGTTTGAAGAGTTGCTGAAATATTAATCTCATATCAGATTTTGAAAAAAAAAAGGCAAAGCCATCTATTCAAGTTAAACTCTGAAGCAATTCCATCACGAACATAATCTTTATAGAATATTGATATAAACAAAACTCCAATGTTTTCGGACCCCAGGAATCAGTGAAAGCAGTGCACGTTGTTTTAAGAAGCCTGTGAAGAGAAGACTGAACCCCAGCACTGCACACCATCGACCCAGGTCTCTGGGGAGCACCCAGGACAGATTCCACTCCAAGACCTGACAAGGTAAAAACAGATAGACCTTAAAAGTAACTGAGAACAGTGCTGTTAACATTCACGAACGTCACCCTGCAGGTGGCCAGGGAGCCGTACCTGGCATGAGGGCGGCCGTGGGGAACACCTCCTTTAACTTGGTCTGGCTTTCTTCCACCAGCTCCTCTTTGGACATGGGGAGCTGCAGGACATCTATTATAATCTGAGCAGCCTCCAGTGCCTTCTTACCCATCACCAGGGACTTTACATCCCAGCTGTAATTCTTTCCATAGCGATCACATATTTCTTGAAACACCACTGAATACAGCCGCTCAGTATCTGCAGAAACAAAACGAGACAGAGACGTTCATAGTGCATACTATGTGAAAGGTCGGTCTGGGTCAGGCCAGCATGCATATGCCAGCACGCACAGACGCCGGGGAGGTCACGTTCCCTGAAAAAAGGCTTTCACAGAGAACTAAGCAAAATGAACATGTTTGTGGTCTGTTCTTACCCTGCGAAGCCTCCCCTCAAGTTTGCTGGAATTATCTTTGAAGTTGTGATCTGTAAAAAGTTAAAGAAATGTGGAGAGAATGAAGTGTGTACAATCTGGTTTTCTATTCACGCCTGTGTATTTGAATCTAATGTATACCTGGGATGGTAAATTCCACCTGAGATACATGGTATCAGTAGCCGGCATTCCCATGAGTGCTGAGGACAGCACACAGCATGCTCTTGGACATTTCTTCTGCCCAGAGGAACAACTCCCAGCCACAGAGCACCTGGCTGTGGGCCTTGCTGCAATGCTCCTAGGCGAGGGGAGAAGGTTTGGGTACGGGCAGGGCATCGGATGGCAGACACGGTTTGAGAATCGGCCCCTAGCTCCGCACTCGCTAGGGGTACAGCCTCAGGAAAGCAGTGGGGCACCTGCTGCCTCCTTTTCCTGGTGTTCAGACAAGGTGAATGGGAGTGTCAGAGAGAACTGCTCTATCACCTCTGACACTGTGACCACTGACACACAGTCTACCACACTACATGGGGTGAGGAACTCCGTCTGTATTAACTTGACTTACGCGCGGTTCTTTCTCTGTGTGTACTACTGTACAGATACTGTGCTGTTGCTATTTCACCAACAGAAGGACTACTGTGAGTGCTACACTAGTGTAAAGACATCACTGACAGGGCACGACATGCAGGTAAACGTGTCAGACCAGTGCTGGCCACGCCATGCACGCTCATCACAGGCCAGCTGCCCTTCACACCAACAGCACTTTGGCAGAGGCCTGTCAAGAGCACTTCCGGGCAAACCAACTGATTGTTCTGCTAGGAGGTGTGATTCATGATGAAAAGCCACACATGCAAACTGAGGAACATGCAGGAGAGCCTCCATAGCTACCCACCTCCCTCCGCGGAGCCCTCCTTGCACTGACCTAATTCTCACGGGTTGACCCGCACCACACGTGCATGTCACCACCACAGATTCTCACAGGCCGACCCGCACCACACGTGCACGTCACCACCGCAGATTCTCACAGGCCGACCCGCACCACATGCGCACGTCACCACCTCAGGCCTCATTCCTGATGCTCGCTGCCTCAGTGTGATCATCACTTTGGTACAGTCTCTTGGCTGGTCACCTCACAGAGGTCCTACTATATACCAAATATGACGATTTCAAATCCAGGTAAGCCACATGAAGCTGAGTGCTTCCTGGTGACAGTCATCTCAGGCCCCCAGTGAAGGTGGAAAGGGTTTGTCCTGGAGCCTGGACAGGCCCCTCACCTTCCTGTCTGCAGTGGCACTGACAGAAGAGCTCCACAAACCTGGGAGGCCGTAGATGGGGCCTTTCACACACACCTTACAGGGAAGACACTTTGCCCAAATTCAAATTCAGATTTCATTAGGACATAGGCCATCCTGTCTTAGATTTGGCACTGAAGCCTTCCTATAAGGTGTGGAGCCACATGCCAGGGTATAGTTGGCCCTGAATTTGCAAGGCTGGATCCAACAATGGTTCCTGAAAATAGCTGGGCAACTTTAAGGGCTTTTAACTGGCCTTCCTGCAGTGAAACAACAAAATACAACAATAAGAAAATGCAGAGAAAGCTGTGTGTGCACACGAGGTTGTAAACATTCACACACACTTGTACGCACACAGGTGTGGGCCTGCCGACACCAGGCGTAAGTGCTCCACACATCCATCACCCTCTGTCAGAACCTGTCCGTGAACAGAAGGCAGAGAGGATTCTTTGGCCAAGGGAGATGATCTTCACAGACCCTGCACCCTGTCCTTTAAGCAGCACCCAACCACATGTCCCGGCCGCACCAGTGGTATCTGCTATGCCTACTCAGGGACTGGCAGGACCAGGCTCACCGGTCACTCTGGCTGCCCACTGTGGACTCCACCCCAGAGTGTGCACCCCTCCTGGTGCCAGGGCTCACTGCACTTGCTCTGGGCACTCTCAGGCTTTCCCTCCTAAGAGTGGGCAGAGACAGCCCCACGGCCTCCTCCCTGTGCCAACACCAGGGGCCAGCACAGGCTTCTCTGTGTGGCTCTCGGCTGCGCTGCTGAGCCGGTGCCCCTTCGCTCCCTGTTTAGTGTGTGCTGAGCTCTCTGCCTCCCCTCCTCCCTACAGCGGCCCCTTGGCCCCTTGAGTACTTGTCTGTCCTTTCTGCTTTCCCTGGTTTTCAGGACAAAACTCATCATAGCCCTGAGTCAGGTGCAAGTTCATCCTCGGCACATTAGCTATTTTTCTCCTTGTTGTTCTGTCGACGTCCTGAGCTGTATGTCAATGGATGCCATGCAGTGCACAAACCTCAGAATCTCCACCCTTCTGGGGACTTGAGATTGCTGAGGCATGACCCCTGAAATGGAGGCAACAGGTCTCCAAGACAAGTGTCACTGGATGGACTATGGGGGAAGCCATAGTGTAGAGAATAGCTTCACAAACTTGAGCTTTTCTGGAACCCACCTCACACCTGGTCTCTCTAAAGAAGTTTCACAACAGAAAGAAGGAAACCTTCTCAGCCTCCTCTGAGAGAGAGTCACCCTGTAATGAGCCTCCTTTCAAGCTCCTGTTCTCTGTGGGCAGGAGAAAGAGCCAGAGCTCTCGGGGCCAGGAGGTGGACGGGTCAGCAGTGAGGTGCTATGTTTTGCTTTCTCGACTTGAAATTTTATTCTAGTAGTTGAGAGAGGAAGACTGGCAAGGATGAATTGGAGGCACTGAGCAAGTGAGAAAGAATTGTCAGGTTGACAAGCAAGGCCAAGGAGCACAGAGCAGGCGGGGGACGGAGGCACCAATCGGGGCTGCGGCTAAGGCAGGAGAGCCAGGGGGGACGCAGACTCTAACGACAGAAAGACTGGATCCTCCAAACTGCTTTAAACACTGTTCATTTACAGCTTAAAATGTCACAGTGCGTTTAATTTAAAAGATACAGAACTGTTGGATTATAAACCTGTAGGGGACTGTGCAGACAGCCACTTTTCTTCACAATCTAGATAAAATCATCCTAAATCCCCCATGGATTAAGGAAGGATCTAAACAAGTAATTAAACTCCTCAGATCCAACGGGACTATACCAATCATGACGGCACACTTAAAGGGCCAGAGCTATAAAGGAAAAAGGCTAAAATAAGGTAAAGGAGCCCAACCCAGCAGTGCCAAGCTATGAGACACATCCTTTCCTGGATGATAACCAGCTTTAAACTTTTCAAGTTGCTTCTTTGGCGTCAGTTTTCACCGTGAAACTTGATATTGTTTATAGCATGCTTACAGATGCATAAAGCACTACCTTCCCCTTCCATGGGTGAGTTAGAAAAATGTCCTGTGCAAAACAAGATTCCCTCTTGGCTGGGGTCCAGGCAGCGCGAGCTGTGGGCAGCTGTGGGAAATCCCAGACACGCCACAGGGAAGCCTAGGCAGGCCGCACCACGTGTAGGAGGGCTCAGAGGATGGTGCAGGGCCAGGGCCCCAAGCCTGTTCTCATGCTGAGTGGCAGCTTGGTTCCGTGGTGGGAATGTGAGGCGGACGTCCAGTGTCAGTGGCACTGCTAAGAAGGAATCTCAGTACCCAGCAGGAGGCTGGGCTCGTAGCCTCTCGGCTTCTGTCTAATGTCCAGGTGCAAAATTCCTCATGGAGAGCACACTGGAATCCTTGCCGAGCCCATCATTGTACCGCAGTGGACAGCAGCAGATTTAGCCAAGTGAAGACACGACTTGGTGGAGGCATTGGGGCCTGGATCAGTGTCACCCTGGTGACAGTGCAGTGAGGGCCAAGCACACAGGGCAAGCTCAGAGGCAGTGGTCACAGCACTGGCACTGCCCGGCAGTCTTGGGATCATTCCCTAGGAAATAATATAACAGTTGTCTTTGGGGACTTCCTTTTGAGAGTGACTACTGAAACATGTGCATATCTGCTGTATATGTATGTTTCCAGCTTCATGAAGGGTATTACTGAAAAGTAAGGGCACATCTCCAAACATCGACTACTGGGTGAGTAGACAGCTACCCTCAACACTGAGCTGTGAATTGCATGAGCCTGGAAAGCGGGCCCTTCACAAGGGAAGGGTGCGCACCCTGGGAAAGAGCAAGATCCGCTACCAGGGGTTGCCTGGGACTTATTTTTACCTTCTTACGCAGTCAAGCTTACTTAATAATTTCTAGAACCCTAATGGCAAAAAACCCTGGAAGGCCACTGTGGGCAAGCTACTGCAGGCAGCTCCTCATGCTCCCAGTGCACAGCGCTGCCCACCTTCAGAGTGCCCCCCAGGTGGTGAGGGTGAGTCAGACGCAGCCGGCCTCCATCAGGACAGGCCAAGCCAGCTACTGAAGGCAGCTCCTCATGCTCCCAGTGCACAGCGCTGCCCACCTTCAGAGTGCCCCACAGGTGGTGAGGGTGAGTCAGACGCAGCCGGCCTCCATTAGGGCCAGGCCAAGCCAGCTACTGAAGGCAGCTCCTCATGCTCCCAGTGCACAGCACTGCCCACCTGTCAGAGTGCCCCACAGGTGGTGAGAGTGAGTCAGATGCAGCTGGCCTCCATCAGGACAGGCCAAGCCAGCTACTGAAGGCAGCTCCTCATGCTCCCAGTGCACAGCGCTGCCCACCTTCAGAGTGCCCCACAGGTGGTGAGGGTGAGTCAGATGCAGCTGGCCTCCATCAGGACAGGCCAAGCCAGCTACTGAAGGCAGCTCCTCATGCTCCCAGTGCACAGCGCTGCCCACCTTCAGAGTGCCCCACAGGTGGTGAGGGTGAGTCAGATGCAGCTGGCCTCCATCAGGACAGGCCAAGCCAGCTACTGAAGGCAGCTCCTCATGCTCCCAGTGCACAGCGCTGCCCACCTTCAGAGTGCCCCACAGGTGGTGAGGGTGAGTCAGACGCAGCCGGCCTCCATCAGGACAGGCCAAGCCAGCTACTGAAGGCAGCTCCTCATGCTCCCAGTGCACAGCGCTGCCCACCTTCAGAGTGCCCCACAGGTGGTGAGGGTGAGTCAGACGCAGGCGGCCTCCATTAGGGCCAGGCCAAGCCAGCTACTGAAGGCAGCTCCTCATGCTCCCAGTGCACAGCACTGCCCACCTGTCAGAGTGCCCCACAGGTGGTGAGGGTGAGTCAGATGCAGCTGGCCTCCATCAGGACAGGCCAAGCCAGCTACTGCAGGAAGCTCCTCATGCTCCCAGTGCACAGCGCTGCCCACCTGTCAGAGTGCCCCACAGGTGGTGAGAGTGAGTCAGATGCAGCCGGCCTCCATCAGGACAGGCCAAGCCAGCCACCTTCTCCCAGGGACTGGAGGAAGGTGTCTGCTCCGGGCACCCCTGTGAGGATGGTCACTTAGGTAGTCACCCCAGTGTCGTAGGAAGGCACTGTTAAATGTGGAGGAAGACAGGAGGCAAAGCATGTGGAAAACTCAGGTTCTGGTTGAGGGTGACGAAGGAAGTGAAGAGCCATTGCCTTAAATTTCAGAAATCCCTTACATGTGAGAAGGTAAATGGAGCTGTCCCCAAATGAGAACAAGCAAAGACTATTTATTGGGAGCTTGTATGGCAAAGTCGGCCACCGTCACCTGCCTCTGCGGGGGCTCAAAGGCAGTCAGAGGATTGGCGAAGCTCCACTGGGGGAAACGGGTGTCCAGGGTCCCCTAACTGGAGGCTGCTGGCCCAGGGGCACTGAGGACAGCTCCCTAGAAGTGAGGCATGCCATAGGACTAGCTTGGGAAGCTCACTTGGCTTTCTGGTTGACAAGGGAACTCCCCGGCATGCTTGAGCCACTCAGGTCCCACTGAAGGAGACAGTCACTGAGCTGGCCAAACACTGGGCCACCAGCTAGCATTACAAGACCTGCATAGCTACCTGTGAGCTGCTCCTGGGCTTCTTCCTGGCCACCAAGGGGATCCATAAGCAAATCCCTGGTGCACCCCCAGCTGTGTGGTGGCCCCACCCTGCCTAGCCCCACTTACCACCCTGTTCCAAGGTACCCTGCATCCTGAGCCATGCTTCCCCACCTCTGGTGACAGCCACTCTACAACACGTCAACACCAAGGCCCTGGGACAGGACAGATAGTGTTTAAGAGCGGGAATGGCAGTGGTCAGGAAACCCTGGCACAGTTGGACAACTACCATAACTCTGTGGGCTGCACTCCAGCATGTCAGGAAACCTCAGCATAGTTTGGACACCTGCCACAACTCTCGGTTGGACACCAACATATCTGTGTTCTGCCCCCTGCCCCCTCTCCAGGCCTGCGGTTGGACTAAGTCACAGACATTCTCTTACTCCAATATGATCCTAAGGAAACTGCGACTTGTGGGAAACTCTCAGAGCTGCAGACCAGAGAGGCATAGCAGGCACAAAAGTCAGATGCAACGGTGTCTCAGGAAAGGGAAACCAAAGGATGACAGTGTCAGACGCAGTGCCATCCCAGCCCAGGAATGTTAATACTCCCCTCAGGCTTCCCACAACCCCCATGCAGCACACCCTCCACGAATAACCACCACCTGTGACCTGTGACAGAAACCAGCCTGCCCGGTCCCACGTGTGCGGTTTGCTTATCCGGCTCCCTGATGAGACTGCACTCAACGTGGCGCTGCAGGACGTGCCCTCTGCTGCTGCAGGATGTGCCCGCTGCTGCTGCACGTGCCTCAGGGGCTATGCTAGTTAACTTTGGGTATAAAACAAATTGCAATGGTATGAATTCGAATCCACAGCAACCTAAAATTTACTTAAAATTCAGTCCAGCTTTCAAATGACTGAACACAGTGGTCCTTCTGAGACAAACATTTGTTAAGTTGAGAACATCTCGAGTCCCCAAAGTAAATGTAACATGGAATATTGATAAGAACCACAGATAACCATCTCGAGTATATAGAAATGGGACGTGGTCAGGAGTTCAATTAAACAAACGTTTACTGAGTGGCTACTCCATGGTAGGCACTGGGAAAAAAACATAACAATTGAGACTGAAATACTCTTGCAAACAAGGTTACAAAAATCAGTAATTAGAGAAGTTCATTAATACTTGTCCCACAAAGTAAACAGAAAGAAATGTCTGCAGAGGTAAGAGAAACCTTGCAGAAAGAATGAGTAAGAAAATGCCACTATATGAATCACAGTGTTTTTCTCGCCAGAAGACCTACCAATGTGTCACCGTCACCTAACCACAGGGACCTGCCCTCCGAAGAATTTCCTCTAAATTCCTGAAAGCGAAGTCGTGTAGAACCTATTTTAGGTGCCAGCAGAAACCCCTCACTGTACTGGGAGGGAGGCGAGAAGGAAGGAGGGAGAGAACAGCCACGGTCTGCTCTTCAGCGAACACTGCAAGTTCTCCACACGCGGAGAGCACTGAAGTGCTCCTTCCCAGGGCTGGTGACAATCGAAGAATGAAATGAATAATTAACAAGCATGAAATTGTGAGTTTCAGGAATATTTGCTTCAAATTAGAAGCTTACCCTAGTGGGCTTAGAAGAAAGTATTTAAGTATTCGATATATTGCTTCCTGTGGCTGTAAGCTATCATTTTTGAACTATAAAGAAAAAATAATATCGCTTAAAGATAAGTAATGACAACTTCATTGAGTGATCATTTGCAATGTAAAACTTCCGATTTGCATTTGGCATAATCCATTGGCCTTAGCAATTATTCCATGTACTAGGTATAGGTACCAGGCTAAGAATTTTTCCTGATTATTTCACATCTAGATTTTAAAAAAATCACTCAAAAAATTAACTTGTTCAAAAACACTGCTGGATATATGTCTGTTTGGAAACATACGTGTGTATTAGGGAAAGGAAAAAAAAAAACAAAACATTGATCATAAACCACAAACTATAAAACTTTTAGGAGAAAATCCTTAGAGCCTCGGGTTACCTGAAGGCTTCATATTTTCAGAATACAAAAAGAGCCATAAGGGGCCATATGGATAAAAGGGCTTTCTTTAAAATGGGAAGACATGAGTAAGAAAACAAAAGGCCAGCTAGAGTGGGGAACATATTTAAACATGCACACACACTCACAGACACACAAAGAAGCTGCACCCAGAATACAGAAAGAACTGAACTTCACACCTCAGTGGCCAGACAAAAGACCCACTGTGGACAGAATAATGGTTCCCCAACAATGTCCAAGTCCTAATCCCCAGAATCTATAAATACGCTAAAATTCAAAGCCCAAAGGACTTTGCAGAAGTGATTAAGAATCTTGAAGCACGAATCCTATGTACTCAATTTTGATATGAGGACAATTAATGACAATTAAGGTTATGGGGGGGGGACCAGAAAGATGGACGGAGGGAGGAGGGTGGGGCCTTGGTGTGTGTCACACTTTATGGGGGCAAGACATGATTGCAAGAGGGACTTTGCCTAACAATTGCAATCAGTGTAACCTGGCTTATTGTACCCTCGATGAATCCCCAACAATAAAAAAAAAAAAAAAAAGAATCTTGAGATGGGGAGGTGATCTGGGATGACCAGGTGGACCCAATATAATCTCAGGGTCCTCACCAGAGGGGCAGGAGGGCAGGGGCAGAGGAGATGCAGACATGACGTTGTGGACAGAGGGATGATCTGCAAGGAGCCTGAGAACAAAGTTGGGCCTGGAAGTGGGGGAGGCAAGGAAATAGCTTCTGTCCCTATAGCCTCCACAAGGAAACAGAGCCATGCCAAGCCTTACTGGGTGACCACTCTGTGCCAATTGATTTTATCCACCAAGACTGATTTTAAACTTTTGACCCCTAGGACCATCAGATAATAAAAGTGTGCTGTTTTAAGCCACCAGGCTTATGTCAGTTGGCCACAGCAATAAGAAGCTGACACACACACCAACATAAAAACCATCTGGGGGCGGCACCTATGGCTCAAAGGAGTAGGGCGCCAGCCCCATATGCTGGAGGTGGCGGGTTCAAACCCAGCCCCAGTCAAAAACTGCAACAAAACAAAACAAAAAATATTTGGCCAGTTTCTTTACAAGTTTATAGCTACCATGCAACCACCAGGAAAGAGCCAGGTGTTGACCTAAGAGAGATGAATGTGTGTGTGGCCCAGTCCCACTGAGACTTGCGCAGGGACGTTCACAGCAGCTTAACTGCAACAGGTGTCAACTGGCACAACCCGACACACCCTCAACAGGTGCATGCACAGTCACACCGTGCTGCGTCCACACAGTGGGACACCACACAGCAACACAAAGCAGAAAAAGTGTGGGTGGACAAGACAACCTGACTGAGTTCCCCAGAAGCCATCCCCAATGAAAGAAGCCAGGAAAGAAAAGAGCAGCAGCTGCAGGACCCCCCAGCAATGCCAGGGAGTGCAGGTGCATCTGCAGCGGGGCAGCTAAGCTGTCTGTGCTGGGGCTGGAGACAGGAGGGACTGCAAAGGGGCACGAGAAAACTCCTGGGATTGTGGGAGTATCTGTCATCTCGCGTGAGGAAATAGTGTCACGGGTGGCTAATCCCGGGAAGGGTCAAACCACACACTTTACATATGGGCAGCTCACTGCACTCCTATTGTACCTCCATAAAGTAGTTTAAAAAAGGAAAAAGAAAACTTATGAGGTTGGGGGGAAGGCACAGTTATAATGTTAACAAATAAAAGTAACCCAGAATGATTTTAAGAATAGCTGGTGAGGGTGGCGCCTGTGGCTCAGTGAGTAGGGCGCAGGTCCCATATGCTGTAGGTGGCGGGTTCAAACCCAGCCCCGGCCAAAAACCACAAAAAAAAAAAAAAGAATAGCTGGTGACGGTCACAATGGGCCTGGAGGCCAGAGTAAGGAAGTCTCCCTGGGACTTGTCAGTTCCCTTCAGAAAGTGCCCCCTCCCTCGTGCAGGGGAGGAAGCCCTGAGGGCCCCTGTTGAGCTTTCTCAGGTAGGAGGGGATGCCCATGTTTCTCAGGCTCTTGGCCCAGTCCCACCATTCCTAGGGCCCAGGTGAGCAGAGACAAGGTAGATGCCAGCCCCTGTGTATAGCACACCCACAGCCTCCTGGGTATAAGCAGGCTGTGCTCCTTTTTTCCATTTCATTATGGGGGAGGTGGGATTGAAGGGATAATTTAAGAGGTAAGCAAGGCACCCTGGTTCACAGAGGGTGACAGCCTGTCCCAAGCTTGGAGCACAGGGAGGCTCCCAGAGAAGAGACCCACCCATAGGCAGGTGCCAAGGGGTGGCAGGCAGATGGGGGCGGGGAACCTGGGGTCAGCGCCAGGGCTTGCCAACCAGTATGCTAAGTGCTGGTCCCAGCCACCGTGAGGTAGATAGGCAGGGTGGGAAGGGATCTGCATTTGTAGATTTAACAAAGCCACAAACTCCTTCAGGTGAGTTATCCACATCCCCTCTCCTTTGCCTATGTATCTCCTTTCCGTCTCATTTTTCCTGCTTGGGATTCTTCAGAGCAGAATCTCAGATGGTGCAGATGCTGACAAAACAGTGCTCCACTATTTCCTGCAAGTAGGAAGCATTTCGTTATGCTTTGAAGTGACAGATTCACCTTCCTCTCCTGCTCCCCATTTTGAACTGGGGCTCCATAAGCAAGAGTCACAGGACTAAAGCCTTTCTCTGGGGCCAGCACCTGTCCTGGGCATCACTCTGAGCATTAGAGATGATTCATAAAGGCGGGTCTGACACACCACACTAGATCCTCTTCACCTAGTTACGAGTGACTCTCTCTGCAAAGACTTCCTCTCCTGGTCAAATTCACTGGCAATTATGACTAGCGTTATCTTGTGTGTTTGTGTATCTCTCAATCAGTGCAACTTTCAATATTTAAATAGAGATTAAGGAACCAAAAAAAAAAAAAAAGCAAGAAAACATCTAACTTGAGGTTGTAGTAACCAGAAACAATGATAGATTTTTGCTTTATTTATTTTTTTGAGACAGAACCTCAAGAGCTCTTGCCCTGAGTGCCATAGCATCACAGTTCACAGCAAGCTCCAACTCTTGGACTCAAGCAATTCTCCTGCCTCTGCCTTCCTAGTAGCTGGGACTACAGGCACCTTCCATAACGCTTGGCTATTTTTGGTTGCAGCCGTCATTGTTGTTTGGCGGGCCCGGGCTGGATTCAAACCTGCCAGCTCAGGTGTATGTGCTGGTGCCTTAGCCATTTGAACCACAGGTGCTGAGCCTATTTTTTGTTTTTAAGAGCATCATTAAGCCAAGGTTAGACACACCTAAAAGTGCAACATCCTTAATACATGCATTGTTTTGGTTCACTATCCAATAACCAATTCCAAAATTACTCGTTGTGAGTAATCTAAGTTGTACTGAGTAACTATAAAATGAGATAACGAATAGTGATGCTATCTAACAGTTTTCTTCACACCGTAACATGATGGTCCAGAATTGGGCACGGATTTTGTCCCTTGGGAGACAGCACAAAAGTATTTTTAGTTTGTTAGCCTTTTTTTCTCTTCACTTAAAACACTCCTCTACACACGAAACAATAATTACAAATCTCAACTGATGGATATGCAAGGTATAAGGACGTAATCTGTATGACAGCAACACCACCAAAAAAGGGGGTGGCCATGGAGCCCTTAGGAGCAACGGTTTTGTGAATTATTTAAAATACATTAGTTAGGATGTTTATCATAATCCTAATGCACAAAACAACCACCAAGAAAGTAACTCAAAAACACATGGTAAAACAAATGAGAGAAGAATTAGAATGGAACACTAAGGGGATCTTTATGAAAAAAGGCAACAATGGAGGAAAAAAGTAACAAAAACATAAAGGAAACATGTAAGAAAATGCCACACAAGTCCTACTTATCAACAAGGGCATTTTACGGAAATGGATACGTAACCACTCTAATTAAAAGCAGGAAATGTCAGAATGGATTTTTTTTTCTTTTTTTTTTTTTATTGTTGGGGATTCATTGAGGGTACAATCAGAATGGACTTCTAAAAAGATCCCAATGTAGGCTGCCTACGAGAGAGAGCCATCAGGTAGGCTGGTGCAAAAAGGTGGGATTAAAGGGTTGGGAAACACACCTCAAGCCAGCGTGGGACGTCTCCAACAGAGCTGCAGTGCCTATGGTAGAATCACACAGGGTACACTTAAGGCAAATATTTTTTACTAGGAAAAAACCCCAAAACTTGTAATGGAAATATTTTATAGTGATAAATGATAACTGTCACAAGAGGTAACAACTATAAACACATAGGACCCCAAGCACATGGTCCCAAAAGACAGGAGACCCACTGAGGAGCTGAAGGGAGGGACAGCTGATCCTCTAACAGGGGCTGGAGACTTCCAAACCACACTCTTGGTAATGGGTAGAACCGGACTGAAGACTAAAAAAGAAATGCAAGACTTGGTTTAAACCACTTAACAGTCTAAGCCAACTGAACGTTACAGACGTCTATGGACACACCACACAAGGGTAACAGAAGATTCTGTTGCTCAAGTGTACACGAAGAATGTCCCGGCATAAGATACATGCTCGGCCATAAAGTAAGTCTCAATACATTTACAAAGAACTAAATTCGTGCAAAGTATTTCCCCATTCAACTATGAACTGAAATTAGAAATCCATAACGGAAAAAGAGTTGGGAAATCCACAAATCATGTGGCAGTCAAAAAAACACACTCCTAACTATTCATGAGTCAAAGAAGAAATCAGAAGATGATTAGAATGAAAACAAAAGCACACCACACTGAAACCTACAGGATAGAGAGAAAGCAGTGCTGGGGGGGGGATGTGTGTCACTACAAATGCCCATGTTAAGAAAGAATGGCCCGGGAGGTGAAACCCTGCTAGCTTTGAAGATGGGCCAGGAAAATAAATGTGGGTGGCCTCCAACTGCTGGAAGAAGCAAGAGAAGAGTCTCCCCTAGAGCCTTCAGAAAGGAACTGAGCCTTGATGTTCCCCTGAGACTGGGGTTGAGACTTCAGACCTCCGACCTCCAGAACTGGCACACGACCAGCTTTAGGCTCCGCCTGTGGCAATTTGTTATAGTTACCACAACAAAAGAACAAGAATGATCTAAAAATCTTTAACTTTTTTTCCCTTAAATGGGCTTCTATATAATTAGTCTCAAATATATAGTAAACACAAACATAAGAATAAACCTTTTGCATCATTTCATTCACAACTGAAGGTCAGTTAAGAGGAAAACGGGGTTTACAGAACTATGTGTGACTAAAGTCCTCGAGGCCGCCCATCAGTTTTAGTAAAAAATAGCCCCCTGGGGCGGCGCCTGTGGCTCAAGGAGTAGGGCGCCGGTCCCATATGCCGGAGATGGCGGGTTCAAACCCAGCCCTGGCCAAAAACCACAAAAAAAAAAAAAAAAAAATAGCCCCCTGGGCCTTCATTATCACGAATGAATAATCACACAAGTATAAATCCTGCTAATCTCTGTTTTCAATTTCTCCATTTCAAATTGACACCCTATAATGCTTCCACTTAGCTAATGCCAATGTTTAAATTCATCTCAAATCGTATAGCGCTCCGGACGGAGGTAGGTACCTTTGTCCAAACCCTCTTCAGGGCTGGCTTCCCACGTGTCCCAGGCTTTGTGCAGAAAGGCTTAATTCATATACCACAGGTTTTTTGAACAAATGGAAGCCAGCAACTGCCCTCCACAGCACGCACAAAGGTATTCCTTAAAGATGACCTCTTCCGCCCAAACAGGATTGCTTCTATCCACAGGGCCTCCCCAGGGGCCTCTGCTACCCTTCCATTTCCACCCTTGCTCCTGCCATCTCCTATCCAAGGCCTGCTGGGAATCACTACCAGGGATGCATTTACTACTAAGAAGATCATGTCAAAATTATGCTTTTTTGTTTGTTTGTTTGTTTTAAAGACAGAGTTTTACTCTGTCACCCTGGGTAGAGTGCCACAATGTCACAGCTCACAACCACCTCAAATTCCCAGGCTCAAGCAATCCTCCTGTCTCAGCCTCTCAAGTAGCTGGGGTTACCAGCACCCACCACCACGCCCAGCTAGTTTTTCTATTTTTAGTAGAGATAAGGTCTTGGTCTTGCTCAAGCTGGTTGTGAACTTCTGAGCTCAAGAAATCCACCTGCCTGAGAATCTAAAAGTGCTAGGATTGCAGGTTTGAGCCACCTTGCCTGGACTTTTTTTTTTTTTTTTTTTTAATTTAAGGCAATGTGAATTATTATTAAATGTAGGAAACTCGTGAAATAAGAGAACAGTGCTAAACAGTACAAAAGTGCTTCCTGACAAGTACAAAGGTGGTCACATGACAAGCATATTCCTTTAGCTACTACAGCATGTTTCTTGTTCACTTGTTTTGCGTCAGTGTGGGTAGAATAATGTCAGAAAACTCAACTGTGAAAACACAAGCGGGGTTAAGATTGTAGAAAATTCCTTGGTAATCTTGCCAGCTCACACACTGGATAGCCCTGGGCCATTCACTGATAGGTTTACCCAGAAAATCTGTGGAACATTGGTCCAGATAGTTTGACCCCTTCACAGTGTCAAAAATGTTAAATTCCTGGCAGTATTAATCTGCTAGGGCTGACAAAAGAAAAATGGCATAAACAAGGCTGCTTGAACCACAGAAATGTACCCTGTCACATCCTAGAGGCTACAAGACAGAGATGCAGGGGTCTCAGGCTGGTCCTCCTGAGTCCTCTCTCCTTGGTGTGCAGACGCTGTCTTCCCCCTATGTCCTCAGGTGGCTGTCCCTCTTCCCCCTGAGTTCTCGGGTGGCCGTCCCTCTTCCCCCTGCGTCCTCGGGTGGCCGCCCCTCTTCCCCCTGCGTCCTCGGGTGGCCGCCCCTCTTCCCCCTGCGTCCTCGGGTGGCCGTCCCTCTTCTCCCTGCGTCCTCGGGTGGCCGTCCCTCTTCCCCCTGCGTCCTCGGATGGCCGTCCCTCTTCCCCCTGAGTTCTCGGGTGGCCGTCCCTCTTCCCCCTGCGTCCTCGGGTGGCCGTCCCTCTTCTCCCTGTGTCCTCGAGTGGCCGTCCCTCTTCCCCCTGCGTCCTCGGGTGGCCGTCCCTCTTCCCCCTGCGTCCTCGGGTGGTTGTCCCTCTTCCCCCTGCGTCCTCGGATGGTCGTCCCTCTTCCCCCCGTGTCCTCAGTCCCTCTTCCCCCTGTGTCCTCATGGGGTCGTCCCTCTGTGTGTGTCTGTGTCCTCATGCCCTCTTATAGACACAACAGTCCTGATGGGTCAGGCCCACCCTAGTGACCCCATTTTACCTTAACCACCTCTTTAAAATCCCTGTCTCCAAACACAGTCACATTCAGAGGTCCAAGGGGTCAGGGGTTCAATATATGAATTTTGTGAGGGCACAATTCAGCTTGTGACACTGGCTTAAAAACCTTTAAGTACTCAGTATTTCTTTTTATAAAAGCCAAGAGCAGCCAGTTAAAATGATGCCTATATGTCTTATTTGTTAAGGGATAGGGGTTATCTCAACATGGGGAAGGGATGTGGAACATCAGTAAGAAACAAGGATCAAGATTTTTTTTTTTTAAAGAATAGACCTTTGCATAATACGTATGTGAAGACTGGCTGATATTATCTCAGATTTTAATTCTACCTACGATTTCTTGAAAGAGGCTATCTAAATGCACACGGTGTGGTTCCCTCCTACGCAGAGTACACTTCCGATACTCAAAAGTAATGGAAGTTTTATTGACAAAAAGAGGCATAGCGTGGTAACCACAGGCACAGCTCAATTTACCAAGCCTTCCATACATGGGGGCTCTAAAAGATGAGCAGAAACGTTCACGCACGTTCTCAAAGACCAACTGCCCTTTATTCCACAGCTCCAATTACCTGGGAAGGACAGCTGGGGAGAGACCGCCTTTGCTTTGAACAGGTAGGGGCTCAGCAGACACATAATTAAGGCTAGCTCGATGTTCATTTTCTAACTATGTCAGGCCTTGGGAGGTGTTACTGCAAGTCAGTCAGACAAACTACATGAAAGACATTCACAATTCAATCAGCTCTCCTTTTAATAGCTATCCCAAGGACTTGTGCTAACCTGGGAAGTATAATGAAAGAATGCGGAGTTCTTATCAAGTTCAAAGATTATTGGATTTGGGTGCAAAGAAGTTTACGTATGATATAATAAAAAATCTAATTACCTGGATGTAAACCGAAGGTGGCTGGGAGGAGCACTGCTTTCTGTAATGGACAGACATCTCTCAACTCCCAAAACATTTAGAGATGTTTAAGAGAAGCAAGACTGCTGAGTCCATTTTCTGTTACTTATTTTCTTACCTATACTTTTTAATTAAATGTACCCTGAGTTTAAACGCATACCTGAATAGCATCTACTGGGAATTTAGAGATTATCACAACTTCAATAGCACATTAAGAACTTGAGGTTCATCATTTTTATAAACTTCGCTTACGTAGGCTTTAAAAGGTTTCAATTGTTAATTCAGACTCAATTAAGAAATAAAATATATTAGTTATATAAATGTGGCTTCAAGAATAAAGGTGAAGTTTATTTAAAAAATGTAAATAGAATCACTGTTAGAGCTTCTAAATAGTGACTGTTAAAATACATTAGATTAATAAACAGAATAAGCAGAAATTAAAAGTTTAGGGAACAAGGAAGTTGTTGAATCTCTATTTGGATAGTTTATACATTTTTTAAAACTAAAGCATATAGTGGCAACCCCCATCAATGGCATCACACACACTATTAATGCACCAAAGCCTGTGCATGCAATCCTATCAGAAGAGCAGGGACTGAGACCCAGCTGGGATCCAGGACCACCCAGGGGGGCTGCTCTGGAGCAGAATCATGAGCAGAAACATTCCCATAACAAGTAATATGTCCGTGGGGAAATGTGGAACCACAACCACTCAGCAGGTGCATGAGGGGGTTTCTGCATGTGGGTCTGGGTAAATAAGGTCTGTTTTTAACATTTCCATTGGGGGGAAATGTTAACTACCCAAGTGCTGCAACCCAAAACTATTTCAGGCCCTTTGTTTACACTCTGGTGTGGATATTATTGAATGATTATTAGACAAAACTCAGGCAGCCATTAGATGAAACAGTGGGGCCCAAGATGATCATTCCATAAGTAATCGAGAATTCACGTGTTTATATATGAGATTATATAAATGCCCAGCCCAATCCCCCCATGTTTCACTCTTACTGGTAGCTATAAATCAAGTACAATAATACCTAACTGAGGCTGGACCATGAGCTCCTGCAGGGGAACTGACAAGCTCAAACACAGTCATCCTCATGGGGAGGGCAGGACAGTGAAAATCCTCTGCTGTGGGCACTGCGGGCAACCACTGCTTTGAACATAATTAGAGAACGCAAGGATGTGGGGAGGAGCAGCCGGGATATAATTAGTTATAGCGCAGCATTTAATTAACAACATTTAATGACACTTAAGGATCACAGGGCACACTCAAAACAATATTCCTCCTTTCGTCCCACTTCATACAGGTGTCCATAAAGATGGTGTGCAATTTAAAGTACCTTAAAACTATTTAGACTATCACACACGAACTTTATGGACACCCTGTATTTTCATGTTGTCTGAACCGTATCAAACACAAAGCATGGAGAGAAGGGGATCTGACGTGTGCGCTCTGTTTTGGGACATGCATCTGTTCATTCTGACGAAACGTATTTATCAATTGGCACTTCCCTATCAGCAAACATATGTGTTAAAGAAGCCTGTGAAAGTCAACACCTCAACACCCACCAAGCCTCGGTGCAGGACACATTCTGCAACCCAACGTTTGCTGGGCGTTTGCTCCTGTCCCTGGGGAATGGAGCATTGCAGTGCGTTTGGAGCTGTGACGCCCAGGGAGCGTCACCAGAGGAGAAGAGGAACAGGATGCAAACGTAGTGACCAGCCCCTCTGCCTCTCTGAGAAGAGGAGTAAGATGCAAACACAGTGCCCAGCCCACTGCCTCTCTGAGAAGAGGAGTTAAGATGCAAACACAGTGCCCAGCCCACTGCCTCTCTGAGAAGAGGAGTAAGATGCAAACACAGTGCCCAGCCCCTCTGCCTCTCTGGGACACACTGCTTGCTTATCATTGTACAGCTTCTCGGACTTTTAGTTTGGAATACAATTTTGTTTCTTATTCAAAGACATCAATATTTTAAAGACCCCGCATCTGGGCAGGAGGACTCTGGGGAAGGCACAGGAAGGCCATCCTAACCTGGGCTACCTCTGGTAACATCACAGCCAGTGCTGAGCACTGGGGTGCCACTGTGACCTGACAGAAGCCAACTGGCAAGACGACCCTGGGGGTAAAACTCCGCGGGACACTGGCAGCACAGAAAGGGTCATGCTCCAAGGGTATATGGGCAGGGTGATCGGACCCTCCACATTGACCCCAAAGCATTTCCTTTTCTCTCCCTTCTTTGGAAAATTAACTGCTCTATTTGGAAGCCGGGTGCATCCCACAGGCATCTCTTTCTGGTAGTCGAGCTGCGCCCTCTATGCCTCCCTCATATTCACAATGGATCCGGAACCAGTGGGAAAAAGGACACGGAACGAAAAGACCTCACCAATTTCAATTCTCTAACACCTGTGAGTCAACAAAGATTAAACCTAAATGGGAATCCAGGCAGCCTGGATAGAGAGGAAGGATCCAGCACCTTCTCCCCCCATTCATGGCAAGTCTCTTTCTATTTCCAACCAAAAAAGAAAAGAAAAGGAAGCCCGAAACATGGTGAGCATAAGTCAATATAGCCAAACTTCTAGACCAGGCATCCTCACACTTTTTAAACAGGAGGCCAGTTCACTGTCCCTCAGACCGTTGGAGGGCCGGACTATAGTTTAAAAATAAAAACTATGAACAAATTCCTATGCACACTGCACATATCTTATTTTGAAGTAAAAAACAAAACGGGAACAAATACAATTCACACCGCGGCATGTGGCCTGCGGGCCGTAGTTTGAGGACCCCTGTTCTAGACCCCTTCTACACCAATTATGCAAATCTGTGCATGTGTGCATGGGCACACAGGCTATTTATGGGGAAGGGGACTTCAAAATACAAGTTTAAGATGGTCTGTAGGTGCTGTCATTGTCCAGACAGGGGCTTAGGCAGATGGACCCCGACTTCAGTGTTTTTGTGGGATGATAGCACCTCAAGCTTTGTGTTTTAAATAGGAAATCATGGTGTTTCCATCCATCACAGCAACTCAGACTTTCGGTCGCCTCAAACTTGACGTGTCTAGGTCCCTAAAAGAGAATTCACCTTGTCTGAAGCCTCACTACTTACTCTATCCAGTCTCGACGTCAGAGCAAGCCACTGCTACTAGTCCAGGAGAACAGAAACCCCAGCCCCTGCCTCCATTCTCCTCCCTTTACACCGTGCTGTCAGCAGAACAGCCTCTGTCTGAATCAGCTTCTCCTCTCCCTGTCACTCCAACCCCAGAGGTCCCTGTGGGGAGGTGAATAGTGGCCCCTAAAAGGATATGTGCACGTCCTAATCCCCAGGACCTGTGAATGGACCGTCTTTGGAAAAAGGGTCTTTGTAGATGTGATTATGCATCTGGAGAAGAGATCATTCTGTATCATACGAGTGGGCCTTAAATCCAACAACGGAGCTTCCTACAAGACAAAGAGAGGAGAAGGCCGTGGGAAGAAAGGCCACGTGAAGAGAGGCCGAGGCTGGTGCGATGCAGCCACAGGTCAAGGAGGGACAGTCCCCTGCACATGCCCGAGCATACCACAGTTTCAGACTTCTGGGCTCTGGAACTGGGAGCGAATAATCTCCTGCTATTCACAGCCCCCCAGTTTGTGGGAAACTCAAAAAGCCCTTACATTATTCACCTGGACAATTGCAACAGTTTCTCAGCCAGTCCCCAGCATCCATGCTTTAGCTATCCACGTCATCAGACACACCTTTCCACATGCCCTCTACTTGCAAGCTTGCGGGAAGGCCAGGAAGTAAGACGTGAATTCCTCAGTGGGCCTGCCCCTGGTGTGCCTACCTGCCACGTTGCTCACTCAGCAACCACCCCCGCCAGGCAGCCACAGGCCACCTCCATCCTTCCCCTTCCCCTGGGAGGCACAGGCCACCTCCGTCCCTCCCCCAACCCCGGCAGGCACAGGCTACCTCCGTCCATGCCCTGCTCTCTACTCCAAGGAAACCAAGTCCTCTCTTGCAGATGATAATGATGCCAAAGACAGAACACAGGCCTCCATAGCATCTTGACCCAGGCCACTGACGGGCAGGCAGGGATGGTGTTGATTTCATCTGCACTGCCTCTCTCTATCTGGCAGTTGGAGAACCCACTATCAAAGTCTCTGGAGTACATGCACTGGGGTTCAGGAGCACCCCAAACGTTTCCATCTCTTCTCAAGTGCTCTAATGGATCCATGTTGTCATGCTTTCTTTTCCTTTTAAACTTAAAGCTCCCTTCCCAAACACTCCACACTAGAAAGTGCCACCCGCCTTCAGTCATCTGCAAGAATCCCCAACTGCCGGACATTGAGCCATGTCCTGACCCTGCTCTAATGCCTGGCTACCTGCGTCGTTCCATGCCCTTGCAGGCGGGTGACTTTGAACGCCTTCATCAGGCTGCTCTGGGCGGTAAGGTCAGCACAACTGGTTTAACAAGGTGTGGGCTGGAGCTTTCAGAAAGAACAATTCACACAGCCACACCCAGGGATAACTCACATGCTTGTAGTTCAGGCCACAGAACACAGGCCAGAAAAAACCAGCTGCCACAGAGGGCAGCCCTGCCAGCACAGCAAAGTGCAAGCTGATTTTATCTACATAAAAAAATCCCTCCTTCCCTTGAAAAGTACGTAAGTACCAGCTTGTGACCAAATAGCTCTGACAAAAGAATCTGTGAAAATATACTAGGGAGGAGAGAACCCAAACCCGCTGGGTGAAGTCTTCCCTCTCCCCAAAGTCACATTCAGCCAAAGACACCAGGGCCACAGAATTGTGTGTGCAATTTCACCCAAGTCAGCACCCAAACCCAAGGACTCGTCTGCAAGTGACCAACGCAACCACACACAGTTCTCAGTGAGCACTGATAGGAGACCAGAAAAAAGCCTGAGAGCCTGAAGAAAGAAAGGAAAGCTGGGATGACACAAAAGTGGCCTTGAAATATTTATAAATAAGTGCTTGGAATGTGCAGGGTCCCGGCAGGTAAGGCACTGAAGATGGGACGAGCCTCCCAACCTGTGCGGTGCAGCAGTCAGGGTGGCTGGCAGAAGACAGGCGGCTCTGAAGAAGTCGGACGCTGCTGAAGCACAGGCCTGGGCACTGCCCCTGAGACACCCAGGGAGGAAGCACGGTACCCACTGGGAAAGGCAGACACAAGCTCGACAGAGGGGTGAGGGTCGGTGAAGCAAGTCAGGGAGTCATCAGAGCACAAGTGTGTGCTGAAGCCATGAGCATAGAGAGGCCTCAATGACAGGGAAGACAGCCCAAGGTCACAGGGACACCAAACAGATGCAAGAGGAGAAAGGGGTGAGGTCTGAAAGGAGGACGGATGAGGACTTAGGAGAAATAAAGTACTCAGAAGAGAGGGATAAGGGCTCACAAGAGGAGCGGTGAGGGCTCAGAAGAGGAGGGGTGGGGCTCAGAAGAGGAGGGGTGGGGCTCAGAAGAGGAGAGGTGGGGGCTCAAAAGGGGAGGGGTGGGGGCTCAGAAGAGGAGGGGTGGGGGCTCAGAAGAGGAGGGGTGGGGCTCAGAAGAGGAGAGGTGGGGGCTCAGAAGAGGAGGGGTGGGGGCTCAGAAGAGGAGGGGTGGGGCTCAGAAGAGGAGAGGTGGGGGCTCAGAAGAGGAGGGGTGGGGGCTCAGAAGAGGAGAGGTGGGGCTCAGAAGAGGAGAGGTGGGGGCTCAGAAGAGGAGGGGTGGGGGCTCAGAAGAGGAGGGGTGGGGCTCAGAAGAGGAGAGGTGGGGGCTCAGAAGAGGAGGGGTGGGGGCTCAGAAGAGGAGGGGTGGGGCTCAGAAGAGGAGAGGTGGGGGCTCAGAAGAGGAGGGGTGGGGGCTCAGAAGAGGAGAGGTGGGGCTCAGAAGAGGAGAGGTGGGGGCTCAGAAGAGGAGGGGTGGGGGCTCAGAAGAGGAGGGGTGGGGCTCAGAAGAGGAGAGGTGGGGGCTCAGAAGAGGAGGGGTGGGGGCTCAGAAGAGGAGGGGTGGGGCTCAGAAGAGGAGAGGTGGGGGCTCAGAAGAGGAGGGGTGGGGGCTCAGAAGAGGAGAGGTGGGGCTCAGAAGAGGAGAGGTGGGGGCTCAGAAGAGGAGGGGTGGGGGCTCAGAAGAGGAGGGGTGGGGCTCAGAAGAGGAGAGGTGGGGGCTCAGAAGAGGAGGGGTGGGGCTCAGAAGAGGAGGGGTGGGGCTCAGAAGAGGAGGGGTGAGGACTGAGGAATGAGGACCCAGAAGAGGAGGGGTGGGGACTCAAGGGGGGGGGTGGGGACTCAGAAGAGGAGGGGTGGGGGCTCAGAAGAGGGGCTCACAGTGAAGCCAGAGAGAAAGACTGCTGTGGGACAGGGGAACATCAGAGGAAGCTGGAAGTTGTGGAAACGTAAGAAAAGGGTGCCACACTGCACCTGGCACTGTGGATCCCAGTCTGTGGAAACAATTTCTGTGAGAGGCAGGGCTGGAAAGCCAGCACCCAGTGAAGGGACGGGAAATAAGGGAGGGAGGACAGTGAAACACCAGCCTTTTCACAAATTTGGTTGAGAATGGAAGCCAGAAGAGAATCAAGCCAGTAGGTCCTTGAAATCAGAGCACTATCCCAGCTGATAGAAACAAGCACAGCAAGACGTACCCTGCATTTAGTACATACTGTCCTGGAAGCGACTGCACAAGGGGGTTAAGTTTCTCAGGCGATGTCTCCTAGGTGGGGACACGATTCTGTCTGCTAATGACAAACACTAATGGTACTGGAAGGGAAAACAATACATGATACTCAGACAATTCAGTCTCTTTTGCAAAATCATAGAACAGTTAGGGCCTTGGGTCGGATATTAATGTGGTCTTCTGTCTGATCGTTTTTGTTTTGATAAACCTCCAATGTCCTGGAAGACATCATGCACCACCTGATATGCCGCAGACCAGACCTAGGGACACTGGGGACAGGCAGTTTCACCAAATCGGTACAGGAGGAAACTGGCAATGAGCTGGGCCACATTTAGTCCTCCAAGAAAGCCAGCTTTCTACACTGGGTGCTGGCTTTCCAGCCCTGCCTCTCACAGAAATTGTTCCCACAGACTGGGATCCACAGTGCCAGGTGCAGTGTGGCACCCTTTTCTTACATTTCCAGAACTTCCAGCTTCCTCTGATGTTCCCCTGTCCCCTGCTAGTCTTTCTCTCTGGCTTCACTGTGAGCCTTTCTTCTAAGTCCCCGCCCTTCCTCTTCCAAGTCTTCATCCCTCCATTCAGGCTTTGTGTACGAAAGCAGCAAATGTTTCCCCAAACTAAAGGGGTCTTGGGCTACCAATAGTGCCAATAAATCACTTATAAGATAAAATTAGAGAACTAAATGTGAGTTGGTGGATCTTTCGGGATGTACGGTTGGGCTTGTATGCAGCCCCCAAATTCTGAGAAACGGTGCCCAGACTGCCCATGAGTGTAGAGATGGCGCACTCTAGATAAGGGTGCAGCTGCTCACATTCACTGGGCCCCCACAACTAGCTCCCAGGTGGTCCTGCCTCAGTTTTTCATAGAGAGGACAAATCACAAATTTGAGTATGATTCCACCCTTAAGAGCCTGTTCCCTAAACGTGCCACAGTTAGTAGCTGGGGAGTATTCATCACAGTGTCAGCCTTGAACATGGGGCTGCGAAAGGCCCAAGCTCAACTTTTAGGCTGGTCTTGCTTCTGCCTAGCAGTCACACAAAGGGGAAAAGAGAAGTTTTCAGTGTAATCAAAGGAAATGCTTTATGTTAACATAAATGAAGAAAATAAATTAAAACATGCAGAAAAAAATAAGAATACAGTAAAGGGCAGTAATGAAACCAGCAAAACGTTTAACGTTTAGTGAAATGCATAATTATTTGTGGCCACAAGAAACATATGAGTAACGCTTTATGACACAAAATGTTTCTATCATAACCAAATGATTTTCTTTGTTAAAAAGCAAGGGGTGAGCTGGGCGCAGTGCTCATGCCTATAATCCCAGCACTCTGGGAGGCTGAGGAGGGTAGATTGCCTGAGCTCACCAGTTCAAGACCAGGCTGAGCCAGAAAGGGACCCCATCTCTAAAAATAGCCAGGTGTCGTGGCAGAAGCCTGTAGTCCCAGCTACTTGGGAGGCTGAGGCAAGAGAATTGCTGAAGCCCAAGAGTGTGTGGTTGCTGTGAGCTGGGACACCATGGCACTCTACTGAGGGCAACAATGTGAAACTCTGTCTGAAAAAATAAAAATAAAAAAATAATAAAAGTTAAAAAGCATGAGCTAAAAGTTGAGATGAATAAGGGAAAGAAAAATAAAGGGGTTTATACAGGTATCTTCCAGGGCTCCCACACCAGGGATAAAACTGTGTGGAAGAGAACAGAAGTACGATGGTGGGCATCACTTGCAGAAATCATCTCATCACTTGTCAGGTGGAGATCCAGGCTCCAGCTTCCTGAGACTAAGAAGCTTCCAGGCCAGAGGCAATAGGACAAACCCATAGGCACAAGTCAGCTGACAGGAGCACAAGTTTGGGAGAGGGGCAGAACTCATCTGAGGTGCACAAGTCAGTGAGAAGGGCAGAACTCAGCTGAGAGGTGCACAAATCAGCTGAGGGATACAGATCTCAGGTGAAAGGTGCAGAACTCGGCTGAGGTGCAGAGTCAGCTAAGAGGTACAGCAAGAGGGAGGGAGAGGCAGAGAGAGAGAGCGCGAGCGAGCGATATCATGAGACTCCCCAGAGAATGGCTAGGGAGGCTACTCAGAGACACTCAGCTGCCACTTCGTCCTCTCAGCAGGAGACGGAGATCCAGGTACCAGAGGCTACCTTTTTTTTTTTTAAGAGACAGAGTCTCACTTTGTCCCCCTTGGTAGAGTGCTGTGGCATCACATCTCACAGCAACCTCCAATTCCTGGGATTAGGCAATTCTCTTGTCCTAGCCTCTCGAGTAGCTGGGACTACGGGCGCCCACCGCCAGACTATTTTTTGTTACAGGCTGGGTTCGAACCCACCATCCTTGGTATATGGGGCCGGTGCCCTACCCACTGAGCCACAGGCGCTGCCCCAGAGGCTACCTTTTGAAGAATATTAGCACACTTCCGTTCCTTTTTGGATTGTGACTTCCTGACAAAATACCAGCTTCCATTTAGGACACCACCACAGTAAAATTTTGTAAGCCTCTGTCTTTACAAATCTTGGCGGGACTGGACTATGAGACAAAGACGAGAAAATTGAGGATGAGAAAGGTGAAGTGGGACTCTCCTCTTCTGAACGTTCTCTGCTGTATCAGCACTGCGGAAAGGTCTAGAAGTGCTTCTTTTTTGCCTCTCAAGTGAACCTTCAAAGATGTATGCTTTGCATTCTTGTCTCTCAAACAGAATCCACTGATCACTACTTAGGATTTCTGTTTTTCAGTGGTTCAGGCTCAGGATTTTATCCTCTGTTGAGTCCAAAGTAATAGGAGAGATACCCACACACCCGGCAGCTGCAGGAACACACCTGACAGCGTGCAGCCGCTACACACGTCATTCCTTACCCTCTGATGGTTCTCAGAACAGGGACGCTCTGCCACAGCCAGGCCATCCCCATCAAGCTCGGTGTTGGATGGGATCATCTGAATATTCAGGGAGGACCACAGCTCTCCAGCTGCCATTAACATGTCTTAAATGCCTTTTATAGACTTGTCCCCCGGGCGGCACCTGTGGCTCAAGGAGTAGGGCGCCGGTCCCATATACGGGAGGTGGTGGGTTCAAGCCTGTCCCAGGCCAAAAAACAGTTACATTATACTTGTCCCCCCAAGCTAAGGCCTGCTGAATTAGGCTGTTGTGTTCTCCTTGCCTCTTTTAAACCAGAGAAGCCTGACCTCCACCCCGAGATTCCGCCCAAGAGCAACCTCCAGCATATTCTGTATCTCCCCGTACCAGTCAGTAACCTCAGCCCACATTCTGGCTTTGTGTGCTGCTTCCACATACACCCATCCCACCTCACTTGCTCCTCTGCCCTCTTGAAAATATCCCTGGAGGCCTGACTGGAGTTGGGCTGACCATTCCTGATGTCCCTGCATTAGGCATGCTGCCCTGCTGCTGGCAGAGCCAAGTGCTCCAGACTGTGGGTCGTGTGTGACTCCAGGACTGCCCGCTGTGAGGGCCCCAGTTTGCCTGTCTCCGTCAGTGACTGTCACATGGCACTGTGGGACTGTGTAGACGCCCTTGTCATCTCCTCACCCATGGGTGCCTTGGTGACACTTGCACTAACCAGGTACAGCAAGGATTCCAAAATGGAGGTCTAATTCTTCCATTCTTTCTTCTTTGTAAAGGAACTCTCCACAACACCTGTGTCTTTGATTTTGAGAATCATGACGAATAAACGTTTTTCTTAAATTCAGGGCATTATGCTCCATTGCAGTCACTCTCTTGATTACAAGTTGCCTCTCCTGTGTTCTGGAACAAGAAGATGCTCTGTGCGCACCTTGCAAACTTCTGGCCCTGGACAAGAAGCCTCCCCTCAGGGTCTTGGTTCCTTTCACTGGGCATGATGGATCAGAAATCGAGTATTTAATCTAAGCACAAATGACTCCCACTTTTATTTTTTCTCACATAAATTGGATTTAATTTTGAACCAAGTACATTATTTGAACAATAATTTATTTATTTATTTACGATCGTTAAATCACAGCTGTGTACATTAGCGCAATCAAGGAGTACAATGTGCTGGTTTCATATACAATCTGAAATATTCTCATCAAACTGTTCAACATAGCCTTCATGGGATTTTCTTAGTGTATGTAGACATTTGTATTCTGCATTTAGTAGGTTTCGCCTATACCCATTCTAAGATGCACCGTAGGTGTGGCCCCACCCATTACCCTCCCTCCACTCTAACCCCCCCCCTTCCCCTTCCTTGGCCCAATAGTCTTGTGATATAGTTGGGGTATAGCCTTTATATGAAAGCTATAAATTACCTTCATAGTAGGGCAGAGTACATTGGATACTTTTTCTTCCATACTTGAGATACTTTGCTAAGAAGAATATGTTCCAGCTCCATCCATGTAAACATGAAAGGGGATTATTCTCCATCTTTCTTTAAGGCTGCATAATATTCCATGGTATACATGTACCACAATTTGCTAATCCATTCGTGGGTCGTTGGGTACTTGGACTTCTTCCATGACTTAGCGATCATGAATTAGGCTGGAATAAACATTCTGGTACAGATGTCTTTGTTATATTGTGATTTTTGGTCTTCTGGGTATATACCTAGTAAAGGAATTATAGGATCAAATGGCAGGTCTATTTTTAGCTCTCTAAGTATTCTCCAAACATCCTTCCAAAAGGAACATATTAGTGTGTATTCCCACCAGCAGTGTATCAGTGTGCCCTTTTCTCCACATTCATGCCAACATCTCTGGTTTAGGGATTTTGTTATGTGGGCTACTCTTACTGGGGGTTAGGTGATATGTCAAAGTAGTTTTGATTTGCATTTCTCTGATGATTAAGGATGATGAGCTTTTTTTCATGTGTCTGTAGATGGTACGTCTGTCTTCTTTAGAGAAGTTTCTCTTCAAGTCCTTTGCCCACCCTGAGATGGGATCACTTGTTCTTTTCTTGCTAATACATTTGAGTTCTCTGTGGATTCTGATTATTAAACCTTTATCGGAGGTATAACCTGTAAATCTTTTCTCCCATTCTGAGGGCTGTCTGCATGCTTTACTTACTATGTTCTTGGCTATGCAGAAGCTTTTTAGTTTGATCAGGTCCCAGTAATGCATTTATGATACTGCTTCAATTGCCTCAGGACTCCTCCTCATAAAATATTCACCCAGGCCAATTCCTTCAAGAGTTTTTCCCTGCACTTTCTTCAAGTATTTTTAAAGTTTCATGTCTCAAGTTTAAATCTTTTATCCACTGAGAGTCTATCTTAGTTAATAGTGAAAGGTGTGGGTCCAGTTTCAATGTTCTACAGGTTGCCAGCCAGTTCACCCAGCACCATTTGTTAAATAGGGAATCTTTTCCCCACTGAATGTTTTTAATTGGCTTGTCAAAGATCAAATAATGGTAAGTAGCTGGATTCATCTCTTGGTTCTCTATTCTGTTCCAGACATCTACTTCTCTGTTTTCGTGCCAGTACCATGCTGTTTTGATCACTATCGATTTATAGTTCAGTCTCAGGTCTGGTAGCGTGATTCCTCCTGCTTTGTTTTTATTTCTGAGCAATGTTTTGGCTATTTGAATTTTTTTCTGATTGCATATAAAACAAAGTATTATTTTTTCAAGATCTTTAAAGTATGACAGTGGAGCTTCAATAGGAATCGCATTAAAATTATATATTGCTTTGGGTAGTACAGACATTTTAACAATGTTGATTCTTCCCAGCCATGAGCATGGTATGTTTTTCCATTTGTTAACATCTTCAGCTATTTCTTTTCTTAAAGTTTCATAGTTCTCTTTGTAGAGATCTTTCATGTCCTTTGTTAGATAAACTCCCAAACATTTCATCTTCTTTGGCATTACTGTGAAAGGAATAGAGTCCTTGACTGTTTTTTCGGCTTGGCTATTGTTAGTATATATAAAAGCTACAGATTTTTTTATTTTTGTAGAGACAGAGTTTCACTTTATGGCCCTCGGTAGAGTGCCATGGCATCACATAGCTCACAGCAACCTCCAACCCCTGGGCTTAAGCGATTCTCTTGCCTCCCAAGTAGCTGGGACTACAGGCGGCCGCCACAACACCCGGCTAAAAAGCTACCGATTTATGGGTGTTGATTTTGTAGCCTGAGACACTGCTGTATTCCTTGATCACTTCTAAAAGTTTTGTAGTAGAATCTCTAGTGTTTTCCAGATATATGATCATGTCATCTGCAAAGAGTGAAAGTTTGATCTCTTCTGACCCTATGTGGATACCCTTGGTCACCTTTTCTTCCCTAATTGCAATGGCTAAAACTTCCATTACAATGTTAAAGAGTAATGGAGACAATGGGCAACCTTACCTGGTTCCTGATCTAAGTGGAAATGATTTCAATTTAACTCCATTCAATACGATATTGGCTGTGGGTTTGCTTGTAGATGGCCTCTATTAGTTTAAGAAATGTCCCTTCTATACCAATTTTCTTAAGTGTTGTGATCATGAAGGGATGCTTGATATTATCAAAAGCTTTTTCTGCATCAATTGAAAGAATCATATGGTCTTTATTTTTTAGTTTCTTTATGTGCTGAATTACATTTATAGATTTATGTATATACAAATATAAAAATATAGACTCAAGGTGAAGGGATGGTCATCTATACTCCAGGCAAACGGAAAGCAGAAAAAAGCAGGCGTTGCAATCCTATTCGCAGATGCAATAGGCTTTAAACCAACCAAAAGGAGGAAGGATAAGGATGGACACTTCATATTTGTTAAAGTAATACTCAATATGATGAGATTTCAATTATTAATATTTATGCACTCAACCACAACGCACCTCAATTTATAAGAGAAACTCTAACACACATGAGCAACTTGATTTCCTCCAGTTCCACAGTAGTTGGAGATTTTACCACCCCTTTAGCAGTGCTGGATAGATCCTCCAAAAAGAAGCTAAGCAATGAAATCTTAGATTTAAACTTAACCATTCAACATCTGGACTTAACAGACATCTACAGAACATTTCATCCCAAGAAAACTGAATACACATTCTTCTCATCAGCCCATGGAACATACTCCAAAATTGACCACATCCTAGACCACAAAGCTAACCTCAGCAAATTGGGGCCTTGGTGTGTGTCACACTTTATGGGGGCAAGACATGATTGCAAGAGGGACTTTACCTAACAATTGCAATCAGTGTAACCTGGCTTATTGTACCCTCAATGAATCCCCAACAATAAAAAAGAAAAAAAAAATAGAAATTATTCCTTGTATCTTCCCCGACCATCATGGAATAAAAGTTGAACTCAATAACAACAGGAATCTGCATATCCACACAAAAACATATAGATACAAAAACAAAAAGATATATGGGTTATAGACGAGATTAAGAAGGAAATCACCAAATTTTTGGAACAAAACAACAATGAAGACATGAATTATCAGAACCTTTGGGATACTGCAAAGGCAGTCCTAAGAGAGAAATTTATAGCACTGCAAGCCTTCCTCAAGAAAACGGAAAGAGAGGAAGTTAATAACTTAATGGGACATCTCAAGCAACTGGAGAAGGAAGAACACTCCAACCCCAAACCCAGCAGAAGAAAAGAAATAAACAAAATCAGAGCAGAATTAAATGAAATTGAAAACAAAAGAATTATATGACAGATCAATAAATCCAAAAGTTGGTTTTTTGAAAAGATCAATAACATAGATAAATCTTTGGCCAACCTAACCAGGAAAAAAAGAGTAAAATCCCCAATTCCATCAATCAGAAATGATAATGATGAAATAACAACAGACCCCTCAGAAATTCAAAAAATCCTTACCGAATACTACAAAAAACTCTACTGTCAGAAATATGAAAATCTGAAAGAAATCAACCAATACCTGGAAGTACGCCACCTACCAAGACTTAGCCAGAACGAAGTGGAAATGTTGAACAGGCCTATATCAAGTTCTGAAATAGCATCAACTATACAAAATCTCCCTGAAAATAAAAGCCCAGGACCAGATGGCTTTACGTCAGAATTCTACCATACCTTTAAAGAAGAACTAGTACCTATATTATTAAACCTCTTCCAAAATATAGAAAAAGAAGGAATACTATCCAACACATTCTACGAAGCAAACATCACCTTGATCCCTAAACCAGGGAAAGACCCAACAAGAAAAGAAAACTATAGACCAGGGCGGCGCCTCTGGCTCAAGGGGTAGGGCGGCGGTCCCACATGCCGGAGGTAGCAGGTTCAAACCTAGCCCCAGTCAAAAACCAAAAAAGAAAACTATAGACCAATATCACTAATGAATATTGATGCAAAAATTCTCAATAAGATCCTGACAAACAGAATCCAACAACACATCAAAGAAATTATACACCACGACCAAGTGGGATTTATCCCAGGGTCTCAAGGCTGGCTGAATATACGTAAACTATAAATGACTCCCGCTTTGTGTGGTGAAGACGTACAGGGTGTAGCACTCCACAGACACCTACGTGCACCGCTCTGAAACGCTAAGTTTACTTTTCAAAAGCAGACAGTGCCAGCAACTGCATTTGCTTTAAATGAATCTAAGCTTTCTAAGCCTTCCTATGCCAAAGCTATGAGCGTCCTTAGATCTCACCGGCAAATAGTGCTGAGGAAGATGATAGACTGTGATCTGACTTAGGCAGAGCTCACACAATCCAACCTGCAGGGCCTGTTTCTTCCCTGTGTCCCACTGCACAGGGAAGACGGACCCACGGTCTCCCAGCCCTGAGCTTCCTGTGAGCGCCGTCCCCCCAACAGCAAAACCCAGGGCACAGGTCTTCTCCCCACCTCATTACTTCCTGCCTGAAGGTGTAGGCTGTCCACACAGGTACACACGCACGATAGCCAGCCCTACAGTCACCAAATGTCCCAAGCGCCACCAGGAAGCCAAGAGTTGAGTGGGCAAGTTTCCTGAGGACAAGGCTACACAGTGGAGCTGGGACTGCTGGCCTCATGAGGGTACTGCCTTCACACTGACCACACAGAACATCTTCCCATGTGACAAATGGATGCGGTGCTATTCTCTTCAGAAGCAGCTGCCTACCTAAGTCCAAGTGAGGTGCTATGTCCTCTAGACTAGAAGAAACACCAGAGTTGGAGGAATAAGTAAGGCAGCAGCATGTGGAAACCATCTGGAACGTACGGCAGTTGCACAGTACCTGTTCCGGGCTTATCTAAAAGTCACTACCATGGGGAGAAACGCAGGTGTGTAGCCGTGAACAGGGTCAAATTTTCTAGTTTACCATAGGCTAAAGGACTTACCTACCAACTGGGGCCTTGTTTGAGAAACACTAGAACAACCTCAGCCTTGATCATCAGTAACATCTCTCTTTTCTTTTTTTTAAAATGTTAAGTCTTTGCTTGGCAGAAGGCAGTGGCTCATGGCTCTAATCCCAGCACTCTGGGAGGTCGAGGCGGGAGGATTCCTTGAGCTCTGGAGTTTGAGACCAGCCTTGGCAAGACTGAGACCCTATCTCTACAAAAAATAGAAAAGTTAGCCAGGCGTGGTGGTGAGTGCCTGTGGTCCCAGCTACGCAGGAGGATCACTTGAGCCCAGGAGTTCAAGGCTGCAATGAACTCTGATGATTCCACTGCACTCCAACTAGGGTGACGCAGTGAGAGACATTCTCAAACAAACAACATATCAAGTTTTTGCCTCATAAAAAACAATCCTTCCTGTGCTTTAGAATATATGCTTACTGCTGGGCTGTTCCTCCTCCTGCTCTGGAATGTTCATCTCTCTTCACGGCTCCTATCTGTATTTGAAAAAATCGTGTCCCACCTCCCACATAATTTCTGTCCAATATGCTATCATCACCACACCCTTTACTAAGTAATCGTCAGCAATTATTCACTGATTTCATCAATTGTGTTTTAGGTTGCACTTGGCCCATGATCCCTAAAAGGACAGGCTAATTTTGATGCTCCTACAGCACCCAGCAGGATATTTTCTTAACAGATAAGGATGAATGAACAGACTCCTCTAGTGATGGGCTGTACACTATAGTGGTGACAGCCCTGGGGTGGCTGCTTAAATCTAACTTAAATAAAAGTAAACAATGAGAAAGTTCAATCCCTCAGCTGCAGCAGCCACACCTCCAGGCCTGGTGTCCAGCCATGGTTTGCACCCATGCAGTACAGAGGCAGAACTGTAATGGTCTGCCCAAGACCAATGTAATGGTGGTCCCCAAGGGACGACATAGCTCTAGAGAGTAGGCAGGGTAGAGTTCTCACCAAGGACCATTCTCTTCTCTTCCAGGTGTGGGGGCCACCTAAGAGGGAGGAAGGCCAGATGCTCACTTTGGCCTCTGTCTCAAAGCTTTGGACACACTTATCAGACACGCAAACTTATGCTCATCTGCTCTCACCTCACAGACAGACTGGACAGTCCACTGGGAGTCACACAAATGTTGGTTTGCTCCTTGGTCTGTCCCTGAATAGCTGTGTCATCTGCAACATTTTTAAAACAGAGCATCACTGATCACGAAGAGCACCCACTCAGCCAGGCTCTCAGGCTAGGGAGAGTTGAGCGGACTGGCGGGCCCATCTAGTCTCATGAGCAGCGCCACAGAAGGCTGTCAGGCAAGGGTGCGGCAGAGGGACCACCCCGTCCCACGTCCAGGCACCTGACCATGCTGTGCCTTACCCAGGTCCCAGCAGTCAATAGCCAGCCTCACAGAGAAGGGTCCCAAGAGGCAGGGGACAGAGGACGACTGGGGAAGGTGGTGACCCACCTGCTTCAAAGCTGTAAGAGGAGTGAGAAGCATGAGCCACCCATGCAAAGCCAAAGGAAAGAAAAAGTTCTCCTTCTTGTAGTCTTATGTAGGAGAAAAGCATGTATTAGAATTACAATTTTTTCAAGAAAATTCTCTTTAAGCACCAACAAGGCAATTCTAAACCACGAATATCTGCACCACAAAAATCAAGGCTGCCCCCCACCATTTCAACACAAATAAATGAAGCTTTTACTATATGAAACACTACATGTATTAGACAGTGGCATTCCCTTAGAGTTGAGGGTAGGAGCTTTATTTTCAAACGTAATTCATCCTAGGATAACACCACTGTATGTTCCAGCTATAGGCTGTGTATCAGTCACTTCCCAAACATCACAGCAAAAGGTCTGCATGTGACCCGGGCATCTCTGGAAGGAGTGCTTCCCAGGGCATGTCTTAGGAGCCATTAGTTACCCCGCTCTGTTGCACTGCTTTAGATCTCTCCCCATCTCTGATAACTGACAGAAAATAACTCATATTTAAATTACAGTCATTTTAAGGAAAAGAAATAAAATCAGAGTAAAGAGCAAATAATCAGAGAGATAAAGAGGACCAGATAATCTCTAACATGCAGCTTTCCAAGGAAAAGGAACAAAGAACTGATTCTTTAAAAAAAAAAAAAAAGGCGGGCGGTGCCTGTGGCTCAGTGAGTAGGGCGCCGGCCCCATATGCTGAGGGTGGCGGGTTCAAACCCAGCCCCAGCCAAACTGCAACAACAACAAAAAAAAAAAAAAAAAATAGCCGGGCGTTGTGGCAGGCGCCTGTAGTCCCAGCTGCTCGGGAGGCTGAGGCAAGAGAATCGCGTAAGCCCAAGAGTTAGAGGTTGCTGTGAGCCGTGTGACGCCACGGCACTCTACCCGAGGGCGGTACAGTGAGACTCTGTCTCTACAAAAAAAAAAAAAAAAAAAAAAAAGGCAAAGCAAACCCTGGTGACTACTCTCTCATGATGATACAGACGCTTGTTTTCCAGCGTGTCATCACAGACACTGTGGTCCTCACCTGACGAACGTCTGTGGCAACCCTGTGTGGAACACGTCCCCCTCCTATTTTTAATCACACCACGTGCTCACCTTGGGTCTCTGTGGTTCTCTTGATACTTCAAACTCTTTCCTTATTGCTGTATCTGCTCCAGCGACCTGTGATCAGTGATCTTTGACATTACTGCTGGGGTACCACGAGCTGCACCCACATAAGACAGCAAAGTTCACCTCACAATGTGTGCTCTCACTGCTCCACTGACAGCTCTTCCCATCTCTCCCCCTCCTCCCTGTTCCCTGAGATACAATATGAAAATCAGGTCAATTTTGAAATCAGGTCAACCCTGAGAGAGCCTCTCAATGTTCAAGTGAAAGGAAGAGTCCTAAATCTCTCACTTTAAGCCAAAAGCTAGAAGTGTCTAAGCTTAGTGAGGAAGGCATGTTGAAAAGCCGACTTAAGCCAAAAACCAGGCCTCTTATGCCCAGTTAGCCCAGTTGTGAAGGCAAAGACACAGTTCTAGAAGGAAATGAAAAGCGCTACTCCAGTGGACACACAAATAATAAGGGAGCAATACAGCTGTGTACTGAACAGAAAGCTGGCTGTTCAGGTGACAAGAGCCACCAACCCCAAGACTCCCTTCCACGGTGGGAACCTGCAGCCCTCAGATTTCAACAGCGCTCTTTTTCTAACCACCAAAGGAGACAAGAAAAGCTTCATCTTTCTCGGCTGTACTCCTTTTAATGAAGGTTTGTTATGTAAAATTTGCATTCATTCGAAAGGTGGCATATCAGGCCTTTTCCTTAAGGCCTCTGGTTCCCCACCCCTGCAAGGCCCTGACTCTCTTCAATTCTGCAAAGGCTAAGGGAGGCGAAGAAGTGCCAGAATTAAAGTCTGAACCAGTAGAGGCTGGTGCCTGAGCCTTAAGGGATGAAGTCGTGTCCATGACAGAGCAGGGGTGGATGTACCTCCAGCTGAGATCATCGAGGAAGGCGCTACATAAATGACAGGTTTCAACACAGATGGAACAACCTTCTACTGAGAGATGTGTTCTAGGACCCGCCTGGTGAGAGAGAAGTAAATGGCTGACTTCAAAGCTTCAAAGCACAGACTGACCCCCATCGTCGGGGGTGAATGCAGTGGTGACTGTAAGTGAAAGCCAATACACATTTATTATTCCAAAAATCCTAGAGCCTTGAAGAATGATGCTAAATCAGACCTGACTGTGCTCCAGAAATGGAACAACAGATCCTGGATGATAGCACTTCTGTTCACAGCATGCTTTACTGAATGTTTGAAGTTCACCATTGAGAATGCTCAGAGGAAAAAAAAAAAAAAAAACCTGGGAAGGGTTCATGTTCTGGATGCCATTAAGAAGACTCATGATTCAAGGGAGAAGGTCTGAAATGAACATTAACACAAGTTTAGAAGAAGCTGATTCCAACCCTCATCTATGACTTTGAGGTCTTCCAAATTTCAGTGGCGGGCTTAACTGCAGATGTGAAGAAAACAGTAAGAGAACTAGGGTTAGAAGTAGAGGCTGAAAACGGGACTCAATTCCTGTAGAACTCAAACAATTCAGGAGATACTTGTTATGGATGAGCAAAAAGAGTGGTGTTTTAGGTAGGATCTACTCGAGGTAAAGATGTCGATGAAATGACAACAAAAGATTTAGAATACTTCATAAACTTAGCTGATACAGCAACAGCAGAACTTGAGAGAACTGACTCCAAGATTGAAAGAAGTTCTACTCTGGGTCAGATGCTATCAAATAGGACCATCACACGCTACAGAGAAACTTTTTATAAAAGGTAGTGTACATAGTATACTGATGTGGCTGAGTTCATTGTCCTGTATTAAGAATTGGCCACAGTCACCCCAACCTTAGCAGCCACAACCCTGACCAGTCAGTAGCTGTCAACATGGAGGCTTCAAGACCCTCCATAAACAAAGTGATTATGACTTGTTGGTGGCTCAGATAATCCTCACCATTTTTTAGCAATGAAGTATATTAAGGTATGTTCATTGTTTTTTGTTTGTTTTCTTAGACAAAACGCTATTGCAAATAAGCTACAACATAGAGTAAGCATAACGTTTATGTGCACTGGCTTTACTGGGATATTCACTTTACTACAATGGTCTGGAATGGACCCACAGTATCTCCAAGGTATGCCTACGCCCCAGCTTGCATAGCTAAGAATCCTAATAAAACCACACTGTGCAGGAGAGCAGGTAGGAGAGTAAGGGAAGAACACATGCGCCCATCTGGAAATCTAAATATTTGAGTTATATTGTGAGCTGGGCCAAACTCTCATGTGTCTGCAGAATTCTGCAATTCAAATTTTACCTCCTTCTCAATTATTCTAGAAAGAGAAACAGCTGCAGTGGACACCCAACCCTTTTTTTTTTTTTTGCAGTTTTTGGCTGGGGCTGGGTTTGAATCCACCACCTTCAGCACGTGGGGCTGGTGCCCTACTCCTTTGAGCCACAGGCGCCACCCGACACCCAACCCTTTTAAGAACAAGGGTCAGGCTAGCATGGTGCAGGTCTGTCAGGAAGTGGAACTAGTAGGAGCCGGGACTACAACATGATGCTTTTTCTCCATCACATAATACAGCATCTTACTCCAAATCTCTTTGAACCCTGAACATGAACACACGTGTTCTGTCCTTTGTATATTTCAGAAAACTTTCCAGGTTCCAGGAACAATAGATTACTCATTGATTACAGTGTCATGAGGCCAGCTGTGACCCCTTAGGTGCTTACCTCTGGCCCAAGGCCTCAGGCTGGCCTCCGAATTTCAGCCATCTTTTTCCAAATGTAGATAAGAACTTAAATTTTACCTAGCAAGATGAAACGAAACCCAAGGGTGTACTGTCAGCTTGCAGGGGAGCCAGAACAAAGAGAGAATGTGAACCTATGACCACAGAATTTCTCTGACATCAGGAACCAGACCCAGTCCTTAAGACAAAAGGTGGGAGGCCATCTCCAAAACAAAGAGCATGTGATCATTATCTCATTGAAACTGGAATCTCTCCAAGTTCTGAGGCCAAACTCTAAGCACATACGGGAGCATATGAAACGATCCTTAATTTTGCTCTACAGCCTGGAGAAACATGCCAAAGTTCATAGAAATCTCACTTGGAATGAATGACTCTGTAAGAGTCAGTGGTAAGAACCAACTGGCCCTGCACTGCTCGTCAACTCCACTTTCAAACCTCAAATGTGTTACATGGGGTCAAGTGGCAATGTGGTGGCAGCTTAATGACGTCCAGTGACTAAAGAAATAGCTAATTCAATGGTCCCTAACCACTCTGGCACCAGGAACCAGCTTCATGGAAGATAATTTTTCCACGGACCTGGGTGGGGGGGCGTCTGACAGGAGGTGGTGATGTGACAGGGACCCACTGTAAACACAGATGAAGCTCCACTCCCTTAGACTGGCCCAGGGCTTGGGGGGCTGCAGGCCTAGAATATCCTCAGTGCCAGGCTTGGTGAAAACCAGACACCTCCCTCCAAGGCCCTCCGGGATCTTGTAGCCCCAGACAGTGAGCAGGCACTTCTAAACAGTTTCATGTGCTGTTATTGGGCAAGGACAAAGCAATAGGAATGTAAAAAGGCACAGCCCAAGTCTTTATTCGATCATAGGATGGTGATGCAGAAAGCACTCAATAAATCCTGCTATGATCAATACTGAAGATATTCTCAGTGCCCCTCACAGATTTACCTTATTATTTTCTGCTGACTTTTTAAGAATTTGAAAATAAGCTTATCTTTCATTGCTGATTTTTTAAAGGATTTTAAATAGTCTATCAGACTCCTAGAAAACACATTTTATGTACAGTATAGCAAATTTTACATATACCAGTATTCCAAATTCTAAATATTCTTAACATCCTCATTCTGACTAGCCCTCCCACCACCCCCATCGCTCTCAAGAGCAGACATTGTGGGCTGCTCCACAGAAACCTCGGCCTGCGCTGTCCAAGGCAGTAGCCCCACAACTAAACACGGCTGTTGAGTGCTTGGATATGAGACTCGTCCAAACTGAGATCTGACTATAAGATACACACAGACTTTCAGGGCTTACTATCAAAAATGAATGCCAAATATCTCAATAATTTTCTTACATGGACTACATGTGGAATAATAGTATTTTGGACACATCAGGTTACAAAAAATATGGCATCCAATTCAGTTCCATTTCTTTTTGGTTTTTGAAACTTGTACCAGAAAATGTTACCTGGCCCAATTCTACTTCTATGAGACACAGTTGCTCAGGATAGTAAACTACCTTCTCTTTAAAAAAAAAACTGGGTCCATCTTTTCTGCTCCTAATTTCAGTTATTTACAAACTGCATAATCTTCCCTACACAGGTCACGGTGAGATACTGTTTAATAGCTGTTATCTTACTTCTTCCTCAAAATCTTGTTGAGTTTATAGTCTCAATCCCCTTTCCTCTTTCTCTGAATGGCACCCAAGAGCAAACAATGGCTACCTAAATCTTAGCTAATTGTTACCAAGTGTCAAGAAAAACAGACTCCAAAAGTGTTTTTGTTGGAAAGGCCAACTCATAGACCACACATTTCGAAAGCATGGGAAAGTAACCTTTCTTTCTTGTCATTATTTCCTCTGAAACTTCCATTTTACTTCCCCATTCTCCTCTGATTAAACAGGGTCCCCTGTAATACAAGAATTTTCTGTGAAACTATTTGTTTTCAAGTTTACTTCCCTAAGAATTCAAACAATGAGGCTACATCATCGACAAACAGAACTCGCATTCAAAATTCTGAAAAACAGGGCTGGGTGAGGTGACTCATGCCTGTAATCCCAGCACTCTAGAAGGCCAAGGCAGGAAGATTGCCTAAACTCAGGAGTTCAAGACCAGCCTGAGCAGGGTGCCTATAGTCCCAGCTAATCACGAGGTTGAGGCAAAAGAATGGCTTAAGCCCAGGAGTTTGCTATTGCTGAGCTATGACACCATGGTACTCAACCCCAGGGAAACTGAGTGAGAATGTCTCAAAAAAAAAAAAAATTCTGCAAAACAGATCTATTGCAAAAGAACTCAGTATAAATTGATGATATATTGTTATGTGAACAACAGCTATACTGAAGTGAGGTGCTAAAGAACTGCAGCAGGCCTAATTTAGTCAGTAGATTAAATGAGATAAAGTGGTTTATTTTGGAAAGCTGTTTTATATAAAACACTTTGCAAAAGAACAGAGTACGCAAAGGTGAATTTCTCAGAAAATTCTGCAAAGCCTTTCCACTTCAAAGAAAAGTTAAGGCAGCAAAGGAGCAGAAAATGAGGGGGAAAAAAGAGGTAGGGCCTATCTTTCCAAGTAGCTTTAACTGTTGGACTATCTGACCAGATGAGAGGGGGGCTGGGTAACAGTGTTAGGTCAAATGTTTGTACTGACATTTAAATAAACATTCATCACTTCAGGGCATGGCTAGGAGTGAATGTGGAATGAGAATTAGGTATCAAGCTCATTTTGAAGTTTAATAAATTTAATTTTAACGAGGCATTTTGGTTGGTATTAAAATTCATGAGACTCCCAGAACAGGTTCTCTGGACCTTTCATTACAGGGTAAGGGATTTATTTGACAATTTAACTTCTTGACCACAGGAGTGGGAAAATTCATGTCTACAAATTACACTTGGGCATCCCAGAAGATTTTTGAAAATGAATTAACTTTAAATTTCGTAGCTACATATACCGTTCACTCTAATTAGTGGCCTCTGTAGAGTTTTCTCTTTTTCCTTTGGGATCTGTGCCCATACAATGTTTTGTGTGCTTTTTAAAAAAAATCACTGCTACTATTGATGCACCCAATGAATGATGACTGGGAGCAAGGTCATATTCACCATTTAAGATGAGCTCAACATCACTTATATTTAGAACCAGATCAATCCAGAATCATGGCTTACCTTGGCTTCTTATCAGCTGTGTAACCTTGGACAAGTAGCATTACGTCTCTGAGCTGCAGGTTTTTTTTTTACCCCCTTTTTATTAGTCTAATGCAAATACTTCCTCCTTCCTTCCGGGGGTTTTGAAATGAAGCAATATATATGTGTATGTAAACCAGCAGGCCAGCAGTGCACATCAAGTATACAGACATGTTCACAGATCTATGAAGCCTTCTGGTGGATATGAGGTTAGAACTTACGTTTCATAATGATAATTGTGTGGTAGTTTGGGGTAGACTTCAGCATAGTTCTCCCTTGAGTTATAAAGGGAATGTTTTATTCTTTGAATGCTACTTTGAATTCCTCTTGGCTGGTGAGGTTCACGTATACTAGGATTGACTTATCTCACTGCTGGTGAACTTCAGGTATACTAATATGGACTATCTGCTTAGCACACTGTCAAAGATTCATTAATGCCTCAGCTCCCTGAGAGCAGTGCTTCTAAAATTTTCAGGCACCCATGTTGTTAAAATGCAGCTTCTGATCAGGCAGGTGTGGGGTGTGGAGGGATCCCAGCTTCTGCTTTCAGGTGATACCCATGGCACTGGCCAGTGTGAGCAGCCAGGCCACCGAGCAGGCGTTCTGCACCACCATGCCATGGACAGCTGGGGTGGAATAATTGCTTGTCGCGTGGCTTGGGGAGCTCTACGGCACTGCAGAAAATGTAGCCGAATCCCTGGCCTGCACCCCACTGGATGCCAGTGACCTCACCTCCTCAACTCCAGCTGCGACACCCAAAATGTCTCCAGACATCGCCAAATGCACTTGCGGGGGGAGGAAGAGGGGACTGCGCAAAACCTCCGGGTTGAGAACCACCGCCACAAAGGATGCTCCAGTCACTGCGGCGACCGCGGGGCGGGCATCCGGGAAGCCATCGTGTAGACAGATGGGGACACTGAGGCTGGGCGCCGCCCGGGGCCACACGGGTGGGTAACCGGAAGGAGGGCGGGAGGGACCCGCGGCCGCGCGCCACCCGGTGGTCCCCGCGGACCGCGCCCCACGTGCTGCGGCCCCACGCGCGGCCGGCCCACCGGAAACGGGTGCGGGACCGCGTAGACGCCGCAGCCACGCGCGCCGGTCAGCCTAGACATGGACCCGCGGGCGCCAGCCGCCGCCCGGCTTCAGGGCCGGGCCGGGACGCAGCGCGCGGCAGCCCCAGGGTCCCCGCCGGAACACGGCAGCGCCGCGGCCCCCCGGCCCTGAAGGACCCCGTCCCCGACCCCCAGCCCGCCCGGGAGAGCGCCTCACGGGAGGCGGCCGCAGACTACCCACCCAGAAGCAGGCCGTCCATGTCAAAGATGAGGTGGGTGACTGGGCGCGGCGGGGGCGCGGGCGGGGACGCCGCCATGGTGCCGCCTTCTCGGTCTGGGGGGTGAGGGAGGCCCGGCGGAGGTGCGCGCGCAGCCGCCCGGCCCGCGCACGCGCACTGAGGCCCGCCGCCGCCGCCGCCGCCGCCGCCAGGCTGGGATGCGGCGCGGTTTCCCGCAGCCATCGGCTCGGTGCGCGCTCACACTTTCCCACGGGATACGGGCCGAGCAGAGCCGCGTCTCTCCTCTGGGGATGAATTCATGCTTTGAATTTAGACAAATGACGAAGTAGGGACCATACGACAGACGCTGTGCATTAGGGAGCAGGGTTTGAAGATGCTCAGGGTGGCCGCTCAGATTGCGGCCAAGGGATTTGGCCACTGGGGCAACCAGAGGCTTCGTCCGAGTACGGAGCGCCAGCCCCTGGACCCTGGGCGGGTTTCCCGTCCCGTTTCGCCCGCCAGGCCGCCTCCCTGCGGTCTTGGAGCGGGACCTGGACTCGGGCGGCAGCCGCACGACGCATGCGCAGTGGCTGGGAGGGTGCGCAGCCTGCATCTCAGAGCATCCTGGCTGGTGCCTGGCTCCTAGGCCAGCTGCGTGGGGAGGAGGCGGACATAGTAATCATTTTAAAAAACGTCTTGTAGGTCTTATTTCTCCTTTGAGTGCGCTGAGTTTTCTTTCTTTTCCAACTTTTCTGAATGCAACCAGAACACGTTTCACACACACAGCCCCTCCCCCGCACCCCCACATTTTCAGAAAAATACCGTTGTGTCGCTGTTTCTATCTGGTGGTCATTTAGCGTTACACGCATTCAATAACAGACAGTAGACATTTTGAGAAACAGAAATAAGAAATTTCCAAAGACTTTAAAACGTGAAGGTGTAATTCTGGGCCAGTGCATTCAGGGGGATTCAGAAAGGATGTTTATTATCTACCATACTGAGTGAGCCTCCATGTTTCAGCTTCCCCAGGAATAGAAAAGGCGTACTAAAGATGCGAGGCAGGTGAAGCTCGTAGTACACGTACAAGTGCATTGTATATAGTCGGTAATACTGTATGTTTAGATCTAAGACTTCCCCCATTTAATACGATCCTAAAGATACTGGATTTCAGGGAAGCCAGTTTCAGGAGCAAATTAGGAAGGTGACTGTTAGTTAAATGCAGCCATTCATGGTTTCAGTTTGCTGTAGCTGCCATAACCACAAACAAGGGGAACTAAACAACAGAAACGCTACTATCTTACAGATCTGGAGGGCAGAAGTACTAGATGGAAGTGTCGACAGGGTACGGTCCTTCTCAGGGCTGAAGGAAGGGATGTGTGCTAGGCCTCTCTCCTGTGCTTCAACGTGGCTCTCCTTTCCTGTTGTCCTTTTATATTATATCATCTTTTCTCTGTATGTGTCTCTATGCCCAAATTTCCTCTTTTTATAAGAATACAAGTAATATTGGATTAAGGACCATCCTCACATTTTAACATAATTACCCCTGTAAAGACCCTGTTTCCAAATCAGATCACATCATGAGGCGGTATGGATGAGGACCCCAGCATATGTTTTTGGTTATTTTAACCTATAGCAGATTGATTCCACAAGTGCCGGTGTGGTGCTGTGGTGTGCAGCCCTTCCCAGCTGCTGTCTTTACAATTCTCAACCCTGCCTTTTCCCCATTCTCCGGAGACAAATGGACGCACAAATGAGAGAGTTATACATGTGTATTTTTCTGTTGTAACCCTCATGTTTCTGTTTATTCATCAGATAGAAAGAGTACACTTATCAGGGAAAAAGTCCTAGTGCATATAAAAAGATTTTTTTTAAATCTTTAAAAAAAAATTTTTTTTTTTTTTTTTTTGAGACAGAACTTCACTTTGTCACCCTTGGTAGAGTGCTGTGGTGTCATAGCTTACAGTAACCTCAAACTCTTGGGCTCAAGAGATTCTCTTGCCGCAGCCTCCCAAATAGCTGGGACTACAGGTGCCTACCACAATGCCCAGCTATTTCTTTCTTTCTTTTTTTTTTTAGAGATGGGGTCTCGCTCTTGCTCAGGCTTTTCTTGACCTCCTGAGCTCAGGTAGTGCACCTGCCTTGGCCTCTTATAGTGCTAGGATTGTAAGTGTGAGCCACCACACCCAGCTTTTTAAATTCTTATTTTCCACAATCTTCAGAAACATCTGTGACATGCATAGATGGAATATACCACTTTGTTTAAACAACAACTACCAAAAACCCAGATTATATGAATATTTTAGTCACAAGCTAGATTGGAAAAGAATGAAATTTTGTTCTAGCAATGTAGAATCGTCTTTTCATAATTCTTCCAACGGCCAAAGATGGACAGCTTCTTTGCCGAATGACAATGCCTGTCCTTCCATGAATTTCAGTTTATTTTTGCATAATTGTGTTTTCCCCTTGGGACAATAGCTCCTTTTCCTGACAACTTTAAAATCCAGCAGAGAAGACCCAGTGAACTAGAGTATAATGGTGTGAAAAGAACTTTAACAACTGATGGAGCAGATAAAGAGATGATACCTTCTCACATACTATGCAATGTAAACGTGCCATATGTTATAAATACATGTGTATGTGTGACATGGTTTTTAGAGTCTTGGCTTATTCAAACTCAGTAGTTTGCTGCCTTGATTCTTGTGATAATGTACTTGTGTTCTTTGTTGGATTTGGTCCCCGATGCGCTATATCTGCAACACTCTCTTCTGTTTCGTTCTTCTCTTTATGTCTATGCAGCATGGATCCTCCCCTTCCCCTCAGATCAGTAGTGGCAGGTTGGGCTAGGGACCGCCTTTCTCATGGCTGACCATGGCACGTTCCTGGATGAGGCTGAGAAACCAGGAAGCTCTGACTTCTTCAGACGGGGCCTCCACCTTAGCACCGCATTACCCGTTTGCCTTATTTCATCCTCTGTGTACCTGGCATGGGGACGGGGACCTAAGGAGAATTTTCTCACCTCCTCCCACTCGTTTTCCCCCCAGCCCAGTAAATTCTGGCAGGGAGCCCGATGGAGAGGGCTAAGTTTGCCGTCCCTGGCTTTATACTCTAGGTAGAATTATCTGATATTTTGGTGGGGAGGGTCATTGTCCTTGATCCTATTTGCCATCGGAGTACAATCTGGCTCCAGAAGAGAGGCCTAGTTTGCTGCCCTGCGGTGGTGAACAGCAGAGCTGGTTCTGGACCATCAGCAGCAATATCCCCCAGGGTGCTCACTAGCAATGCAGACTCCCAGGCACACCCCCAGACCAGCTGACTCAGCGTCTGCCTTCCATCCAGGTCCTCATGTGGCCCTGGCCATCACCCCTGCCCCCAGGGTATTCCAGACACTCCCCTATGAGATGGGGATACATGAGAATCTCTACTTGTGATTTTAGTGTGAAGAACTAAGAAATATGTTAATTTTGACTAGCAGGTAGTATCTGCTTGGACGATTGGTCCTGTGTCCTAGTCAGTTGTCCTGGGATCCTTGTGGGGGTGTAGAGGAGAGACCATTATCCTCAGCCATTTTATTTTATTTCTGTATAATGCAATGTACATATGAGAGGAGAGCGTATGGACAGTGTATGTTATTAATTTTTAAACCAACTCTTGCAAAAACGGACAAGATGGAGAGCTTAAAGAAATACCTACAAAAATAACAAAATGCAGGTTCAAGTCCGTGACAAGCAAGTAGAAGGATTGGCATCAGCTTTATGGCCTTCACTAATGATCAAAAAGAAAAAAATAAACTAAGTAAAACAGGTTTTATGATGTCCACAATGTTAGTAGGTATATATATGGTTCCAAAATGGTGTATGTGCTAAACGCTCCAAAGATCTGGGGCCTTGGAATTTCCATGCTTTAGAATTTCAACTCTGGCCCGAGGATCCTCTGGGACTAGATGTGACTGTGGACCCTGAGGACGGGGCACCGGCTCACCACACCCCCTGGCAGGAGGACCCCTCATCATTGCTTTGTGCTAGCATTTGGGGCTCCTGGCTTGCTCCTTCCCTCTTTTCTTTTCTTCCTTCTCTCTTTTCTGTCTTCCTTCCTGTCCTCCCCTTTCCTCTCTTCTTCCCTCCCTCCCTCTCTTCCTTTCTTCTTTCCCTCTGGCAAAGCTGCCTTCCCCCAGGACCTGCTGGGAGTACCTGTACCCACACTGGATGGACTGGTGACAGTGCCCTTGGGGCCTTTGCTGCCTCTTTCAGGAGGTTCCCAAGGAGGGTTGCCCCCAGCCCTGCCCCTGCATCTTCTGTGCATGACAGAATGGCAGGTTGAGCTCCAGGCAGGGAGCACGGCTCTCACCTGTGCCTTGCCTGCCCGCGGCTTCTCCTGAAACCGCTGGCTCACCAGAAATGTTTTCATCCTGTGTTGCATCTTGTAAGAGTTGCGCGGCACTCTGATGGCTCCGCAGTAGTTCTGAAGGGCCTGTGCTCAGAGTCCACAATTAAAAATGATTCGTTCTTACAACTAGGGTGATGGCCACTGCTCTCAGGTTACAGGGGCATTCTCGGTGCTTTCACAAACCCTGTCTCAGTTCGTGCTCTCACCAATTCCACAGTGTCAGCAATGCAACGCTTGTTCTCACAGAAGTAAGGAAGTGGAGCTTGGGGGAAGTTAGTATCTTGCGGCAGGTAATAGGCCTGGAAGGAACAGGGTGGGAAGTTGGTCTTAATTCCTCAGAAGAAACCCAAAGGCAGAGCCCATTATTTTATTTTGCTATGTGTTTTAAAAATTCTTCGTATTGTGGATAAGTAATCAGAAACACAACCCGAATAGATATTTAATATGAAAATCAAGTACAAAAATGATGGTAAAAATAAAGGAAAAAGTATTCTAGGAATCACCAGCAAGACACTGAAGGGGATAAAAGGAAACCTCAAAATATAAATAAGAAGAAACTTTTTTTTTCCCTGCAATTCTGATGTCAATTTGGAGTGGCAGCGACAACATGGTCCAGCCGGTCAAGTCTAGAATTGCAGAGTTTCCCCTTTGTTTGACTGGTGCCTGCCTCTTGTGTTGCCCGCTGCAGGCATGAGTTTGGGGGAGCACAAGGCTGATTGTGTGGACTCCATCCTCAGCCTCCCTGCAATCACATAAGCTGGAAAAAGTGCTGTTCAGATTCCCCACTTCTCTGTCCACAGGCCGCGTGTTTTCCTGAGACACTGCCATTGCTGTCGTGAATCATGGTCTTCTCTCTCTCTTTTCTTAAACACAACGTTTAACAAGCTTAATGGGAACCATCACGTGCCCTCTTTAAAAAGATTACAGTATCTCCCTCAAACACACTTTAGAAATGGCAGTCTGCTTACTACTGGGCTCTGATTCTCAGCTGCTCACCACCTGCTCCTTTGAAGCCTTCCTTCAGTAAGGATGTGGGGCCTTGCCATGTCACCGTGATCCCAGACATGTCAGAGTAGCGGAGGACATTCACACAGTAAAAATCACAGAATCTTGTTAAGTACCCCTAATGGTTAAAAGGTGAGGAAGGGGAATGGGAAAAGAGGAAACACCTACACACACGCTCATAACACAGTACCCACTTTTTCTGTTTTGTTTTATTTTGTTTGCAGTCCTCCATGGCATCTGCAAAAGCCTGCTTGTTATAACCTCAAAGCACTGTGGTTTTCATAGCTCTGTAAAATGAATCCTTTTCACTTCTGCATTCTAAGAATTGCCCAAAAGGAGCATCTGTTTCTTTGTCAGGCACCATGCCCTGGGCCTTGATCTCTTATAGGATTCTTTTCCATCTGACTCCAAAGCCCTCCTTTCACAAATTAAGATAAATCATTTATGTACACATACCTCTGTTAATAGTATACAGTACAACTTCTGTTAGTTGACCACCCAAAGGACTGTCACAAAGTGGTCAACACACGGAGGTGGTCACATAAGGAACCAGGCCTCCTGTACTGATGTGTACATGTGGTGCATGTCCGGGCCATGAAAATCAAGTCAACTTGAGGAGGCAGTCAAGAGTAGGGAAGTGAGAGGCGGTGCCTGTGGCTCAAGGAGTAGGGCGCCGGTCCCATATGCCCGAGGTGGCGGGTTCAAACCCAGCCCCGGCCAAAAAAAAATCACACACACAAAAAAATAATAAAATAAAATAAAAAATAAAAAAAAAAAGAGTAGGGAAGTGGTTGTATATGTAAATAACACATTGGAGTGTTTCATTTTAACAAACTTTAGAGGAAATATCTTTATATATAATCAAAATATATTTAATTTGCATATATGCACATGCATTTTTATGTTACATATTAAATATTATATGAACAATTGTGTGTGTGTGGTTCCTAGGAAAGTTAAGAGGAAATGTTGTCATAGTTAATTTATATAAGTGTACAGATATGTAGATATAGGTTCATGTGGTTTTAAGACACTTAAGATGAAAGGTCTTTCTATGTAATACACATGGTTATGAAAGATCTTTGTATGTAATACATATAGTTATGAAAGGTCTTTCTATGTAATACATATAGTTATATTAAAATTGCACTGCTTTGAGCATTGTGTAATAGGCTAAGTGAAGCAGATAGATCAAATGGGGATAATAAATGCATTGTTCTTTGGTGAGCACATTTCAGTTGAATTATGTTTGTTGGCTGCTGTTATATTAATGTATAAAGAATAACATCTGAAAAGCATATATTTCAACTCAATTTCCTGGGGCCATTTAAACTGCTCTGAAAGAACCTTGGAGGCAATCAGTTTCCATGCCTCCTGCCTTCTGGAGTAAAGTAGGGTGCTATTTAGAGAAAGGTAATTTACTAGGACTTAGTTTGGGGTTTAATAATAAAGCTATAACTTCAAATGCCAAATTGCAGTGTATCCAGCACAGGGCCTCGATTAGCCCTGCTAGTGAATGAAGAACGAAAACTGAATGATAATTAAATCCCAAATGACCAAAAATATCTACCTGGAAACTATTCATAATTTTCCCTCTTCCTCCTTTGATAGTGACTCCCTCACCACCTGGCCTGTATTCCTCAAAGCACAGGTAGGAGGACTCTTGGGAGGGGGTTTCCCATGTGTTTTTGCCCTTTGCTGAGCTATGACTTTTCATTTCAATACCAGGAAAGCAGAACTGGAGATGTAGGATCAGTTGAGATATTTTAACATTTCTAAATATCATGAAGGTGACAGATAGCTTCCTTGGTGGGGAACCACAGAGCCCATTCTAGGTGTAGACAGAACTCCTCACTGCTGAGCCTTGCTGTCATGGAGTATACCGTAGGAAGACTGGCTGGATTCTGGGGCTCTGGACACGTCCCCTCCATATGCCCAAGAGAGGCCATCTGTGAGTGCCCTGATGCTCTTATCACCATGGCCTGATTTACACGGAGGTGCCTGTTCCTGGTTCAGGGCCCTAATTAGCGAGCTTTGGTCTTTGCTCACTCATTTGCTGCATGTCTGGTCTTCATGAGTGACTCTTTGCTTGCGAAGCTGGGAACAATGGCGTGGCGTAGCCCGGAATGATGGCATGCCTGTGGTGCCCTGCCTCATTCTGTTTGACTCTAGGATTTCTCACCAGCACTCTCTCCTGGGCTCTTCCTGGATAAGGCTCAGGAGAAGGCGTGGCCGGTGCCAGCCTGAGCACTCCCAAGAGGCGTTCTATCGGTCAGTACAGTTATGGGAATGTCACACTGCAGGTAGGATCAACCCCAACAATTTCATTAAGCACCTACACAGACTCATATAACAAAGTACCCACATTTTTGTTGTGTTTTGTTTGCAGTCTTCCAGGACATCTGAAAAAGTCCCTGCCTGTTATAACCTCAAAGCACTGTGGTTTTCATAGCTCTGTAAAATGAAACTTTCTGCATTCTAAGAACTACCCAAAAGGAGCTTCTGTTTCTTAGTCAGGCACCAGGCCCTAGGCCATGATCTCTTATCAATAGCCCTGCCTGCTGCCTGTTACAGATGAGTAGACCAGTGCCTGGAAAGGGTGAGTGCTTTTCTGAGGTTACAAAGGTAGTGAGTGCTGGAATCAGGATGGGGTTCATTTCCATCTGACTCCAAAGCCCTCCTTTCACAAATTAGGATAAATCGTTCTGGGGAAATACAGAGAGTGCCAAGAAATATATACACATTTTAAGAAAGAAAAAAGAAGTGTATTAAAATTGTAATTTTACTCACTATATGCCCATCATGTTTGTCATCTTGTATGTATAAAATCTTGTGTGTCTTGCAGGTCCAGAAGTCAAATGTGACTTGAGTGTTACCATTTTAATACAGAATTTTCCTTGCCTAAAATGGGTCTACATTTTTTTGGCACCCTCTGTATTTATTGTTACAGAGTACTTGATTGACAGTGTCATCAGCTGAAATGTGAAGAGCTGGTGGCCTGGAGTCATCCTCCAGGACAGTGGCCGGGAACCCATGTGTTTTTGGCTCCATAGCAAGGGTGTCAGAGAAAGAGGGAGAACAGAGGATACCATGGCCTTGGAGCCCCGGTGGCCTTGGAGCCCTGCCCCTTCCCCAGTGAGAGCATGCATCTGTCCTGACCTGAGGCCAGTGGAGAGGCTTCAGTGGTATACTCCTCAGGGTCAGATCTTTCGGTGCGTGTCTTGGGCCCTAAGGTGCTGGCACGTGCTTCCTGGCTGATACAGCTAAAAAGTGTCCTGAGGCCACAGGCTACGTGTTTGTATAAGCTGTACTCTGAGACTCCTCAAACAAACATGCATGACCAGATGACCCCAAGGACTGGAGGGGGACCAACAGGAGGAAGGTTTGCAGACATTTGGACTTTTGCTCCACAAAGTCTCCTGGGAGGAGAAGAGTCACCACTAGGAAACCCCCCCCACACACACACACACACACACCCCGCCCTGATCTCCAGAATTGCAAAAGGGAGACGCCAGCTGAGACGGCTTCTGAGAATCTAAGAGGTTACCTTTTTGGTTCTCCTAAAACCAGGTTGTCACAGCACCAATGAGAAAAGAACCTTCTTCTTTTTTTATCTCCCTTGTCCTCAGGGCATGGAGAGGTGAGTGGCCACAGTGGGAATGGAGGCAGAGGACAAATGAAGGAGCCAGAAGCTTCCCTGAACACGCCCTTCCTTTCAGGAGCACCCAAGCCATGCCCTAGAAGGGGGTGGGATGCAGAGGAAAAGAGAAGTCTTGCTCTGGGATTGAAACTGCAGACATTAGGTGTCACACTACAAATCTAATTTTGAGCTTTAAGGCATTTAGTGACCAGGAATGTCTTGGGAAGTTCTGGAATTTTGATACTAGCTCACATAAAACACTGCTACAATGGATAAGATTTATAGAGACCCTGGGAGACAAAACATTGCCTATTGGCAAAATCTGAGTCGCATTTTACTCAAGTTAAAATATTTTTCAGCTTGCAGTGTGCTCTGTGCATCAATCAGTTACTATTAAGAATGGAAAACAGGTTAACATGGCTACGTTATATATAATATGAGCATCTACGGACAGCCAGTGGCATGCAAAGTAATTTAAAAATGAGCATTGTTTCAGTTTTGGAAGTAACATCATGAATGCAAAAGCTCAGAGTTAGGCTTTCCTTACCATTGCCCCTCCCCACCCCCCACCTTGTTTCCTAAATGAAATATAGCAAATAAACAGAAAGCAAACAGTGGAAGTTATTTTTCCTGGGGTCTGAATTTCCCTCAAGGTGTAAGATCAGAGCATTCTCTGCTGTTATGTCAGCATTGATGGGACACCTCCCTTTTTTTTAGCATTCAGCACCTACAAGGCTGAATGGTGACCTTGCCTATTGCCTAACCATTGACGTTGACAAACGATGAAATCCTTAAGGCTCTTTGTGTGGTGCTGTATGTGTAACTCACTTAACAAACAGGCTTGCAGGGGCTAAGCGCAGCTTGTTCTGGACAGGTCATTCCCACCGTAGCCTGTGCTGTTCCTGCCCTAAACCTGCACCCGGTGGAGATACTGAGAGAGAAGCCGTAGTCACCGGCTATCTGCCCTGCCTACCCACCTCTTTGCTGCCTCTCCCTTCCTCAAGAACACACATGCTCTGTCTCTTTGCCGTGCACAGCGGAAACCAAAATCTAGTGCACGCAGACAACACTCCCAGTGAACTTTGGGACTTTTTTCCGGGTCAGGCAGCCAGATGGTGAGTGAGGCTTGCGGTTAAGTATTCAAAAGTGGCCCACAGTGCTCCTCCAACATGATGATGACTTGGCGAAAGAAGTCCAGCTTGCCTCTGATTGATGCCTGAGATATGTGGGACGTTGCAGAGGGCAGGTGGGGAGACACATGCTGTTAAAATAACTTTTTAATGACAGATTCACTAATTATTCAGGGATGACTTTATTGGCAGCTGTATAACTGCCTGGGCTGTCCAATGACTGTTCATAGATGGGGAGTATCTGGTTAGGGTGCTGGCCAGTGTGGTTAGGTGAAAAACTGTCTGAGGTTTTCAGAGGAAAGGTGCAGAGAGTCTGAGGTTCCCAAGAACAAGACCAGTCTGAGAGCCTCCGGAGACCTGGTGAGTTGGGTTGTTATTCTTACCATCCTTATTTTGTTTCTCTGACCCTAAGATGTTAAGATACATGATGGAAGACAGTGGCTACAGGGAAGATTTACTGTGGCTGTACCATTTCGAAGGAAGTCTAAAGGTTTCTGTTTCTGGAATAGCTGAAGAGCAGGCAGCGTAGGAGTTAATAAGTACAAGGGCGAAGCCTTACCTCTGGGAGATAAGAGTTTTAAACTCTCTTCTGTGTTTGTACATTTTTTTATTTGCCGTATTACATTAAAGAAAATATCTGTAAAATCACCTACAACCATTTATCTAATAGGTTTTCATTTGTTGGTTTGCCCAGGAACAAGGCGGTCTTTAGGGAGAAGATAGTAATTGCAGAATAGTCTTTGTTTCTGGAGTAAAGCAGTGGTTTGAAAACACATGGTTGATTTTAAAAGAGAGAGAGAGGGAGAAAGACAAGGCAGAGCTCAAAAGAAGGAAACCTAAAAGAAAATCAGCAAAGGAAGAGGTGCGTTTAGTGAAAAGAGAAATTTAATTAATTAACCTTATGCGTCAAAATATTAGACCTGCTTGAGTTAGATAGTAGGTGTATATATATATATAAATATGTCTTTGCCATCCAGGGCATTCCATGAAAGACTGGTGTTATTCTAAGCTTGCTAATTATTGCTGTTCTAAAACATACATTTGAGAAGGAATTAATAGTAGTTCTGTTTTTTTCCTTTTTGCTTTAAATTTTTTTGAATGTACAGAATTAAAACTTATCATGGACATGTTAAATACATATCTTAAAAAATGGAAAAATGACAACTTTTCCTACCTTCTTGACATACACATAGATTGCAGAATTTATCAGGACCGTGGAGTCTCAAATGCTTTTTAACAGGCTGCGTTGGTTTTTTTTTTTTTTGCGTTGGTTTTGTTTTAAGATGGGGTGTTTATTACTCTGTTTTGTAAGAATGTGTATGTGTACATCATCTCTATAAAAGATCTCTGTTAACTGAGGAATGAGTATGTGGTTTGTGACTGTTTTCTGAAAATTCATATTAATTACAGAAAATGGGAGCACATCACCCTTGCATTGTATACTGGTAACTACCAAATTATGAACCAACCAAATGAATTTTTTTTTCCAAAGAGAAAAAGAAATTCATTTAATCCCTTTCAAATAAACCATCTATTTATTGTGAGTGAATTATATAAGTGATTGTGATGAATGAATATGTCCAGTTCTAGCTAACTTTACTTCTGCTGCGAGTATCAACATATTTCATGGACACATCAGTTTTGTCCTTTGCGCTAACTTTTGCCAATTGAATTAGAGGGATGTTAAAAACTGGAACATGTTCTTCTTAGCAAAGTATCTCAAGAATGGAAGGAAAGTATCCAATGTACTCAGCCCTACTATGAAGCTAATTTATAGCTTTCTCATGAAGGCTATAACCCAACTATAGCCCAAGACTATGAGGAAAGGGCCAAGGAAGGGGAAGGGAGGGGGGAGGTTAGGGTGGAGGGAGGGTAATGGGTGGGGCCACACCTACGGTGCATCTTAGAATGGGTACAGGCAAAACTTACTAAAGGCAGAATACAAATGTCTACATACAATAAGAAAATGCCATGAAGGCTACGTTGAACAGTTTGATGAGAATATTTCAGATTGTATATGAAACCAGCACATTGTACCCCTTGATTGCACAAATGTACACAGCTATGATTTAACAATAAAAAAAAATTTCATTGAAAACTATGTCACTGAAGGTGTTGAAACTATTTTGTAGAAAAAATGATTCCTTTTTGCCGTCATTTATAACATGTACTCTTCGTCTCACAAAATGTACCTGCAAATCGATGTCCTTGGCAACATTAGTATTTTCTGATTGATAAATTGCCCTATATTTATAATGAGATTATAACCTAATGGTTGAGGATGGCAACGCTGGGATATAGAAATCTAAAAGTTTGCAGTACCTGCAAAAAAAAAAAAAAAATGATAATGACTCTTGTTCACATTACAAATCTAAATAGTAAAGGCCAGACATCCCTTAAAAGATGGAAAAAAAACAAACCTAAAAGTTTGTGACTGAAAGGAAACAACTTTTTATGCCACGCTCTGCAGATCAGTCTAAGACACAGTCTCCAGATCAGTCTCCGTGGCCTTTGTTTTGTTTCCATCTTATCTTCTCATTAAAATGCCAGCCTTGTTTTGGAAATTAACCCCTGTTAAACTTGGCCTTTGAGTCAACAAGCACCTCCCTCGTGCCCTGAGGCAGGTGACAGAGGATGTGGGAATGATGAAACCCTAGAGCAGTCTGCAGTCTGCGAGATCTCACCTCCAGTGTTGTCTAAGAAGGAAATCAGGATAAATACCGCAGGTGCCAACGTCAATAATAATTACATGCTTATCATGAGAAAGAGGTGTAGGGATAAGGCTTGGTAGTCACTGCTCATGAGGAGTGGCTCCTTCAGCCGTGAGGTCTGGGCACGTCATCATGGTGGTTCCAGGATTGGGGGGATTTCTGTTAGGAGAGAGATGGGGAGGTTCTCTGCTGCACAGCAGAGGCACTGTTGCTACTGGGCTGCCTGATTCCTGGCTGTAGGGCCCTCCTGTGCAGAGTGGGGAGGTTAGTGTGTTGCCAAATGCCCCCTCACCCCCCGGGCCTGGTGGGTAGAATCATCTTCCTGGTTCACAATTGCTGGCCTGGAATAAGTGTGTAATATGTGTAAGGCAGAGGCTACTCAGAGCCGGCTTTCTCACTGTTCCCCCTGGAGACATTTGAGAGTGGCTCTTTGTCTGTGCTGGGGGCCATCCCACTGGGTGCCAGGGCACCTTTTCACACATGCACAGGGACATGGGGCTGAGTTACAACATCCAAACTCATCTCTAGACATTGCCTAATGATGTTTTTTGGGTGGTAAAACTGCCCCTGATCTAGAATCACCAGATTAGAGGCAGTCAAGGAATCAGCACCACATGGGACCATGTTAAAGGTGTGGGGATTGCCCTTTGGAGTCTGTTCTTAGCCCTTTTCCCGCTGGCTAGGTAGCTCTGTTTTTGTAGGATCCTGGCACGGCTGCTTTGACTTGAATGGTTGGGCGAGGAGCCCTTCATCCTTTCCTTATTGGCCTATGAGCAAAGTCTAGAGTTATCTATGTTCAAGTCACTTGGCCAAGGCACTGTTTGCCTTAGGTAGTTTTTCTACTACCTGACTTCTTAGCCTCCAGGACACCACTGATTTCTCTTCAAGTTCTGCCTTCAGAAATGCAGGTCTACAGTCCTTTGTCCATAACCAAAAAATAGAAAAGAAAAGAAAAAGCATTGAAAACTGAGAGTTTTTATAAGGTATTTGGCGGGGACATCAGTTCAAAACCAACTTATGCAAAATTAGTGTACACTGAATAGTCTTCATTCAGCTCACCAAACGTGGATATTCAGTTTTGTTTCCCTGCAAAACTTAATATGAGTGACTTTAGGTTGGTATTGAAGGCTTTGTTCAAGGTGTCATATATTTCAAGGAGCTATTCACCATTATCTTCTGAATTAAAAAAAAAAAAAATCTGAATTCTGAAACATATCTAGTCCCCAAAGTTTTTGTTTCTGGACTGTGGACCTGACAGTGTGATTGCAATTGGGAAAGGGTCAGCTCTTCCCCCGCCGTGGTGCTGAGTGTTGGGTGATGGGATGGCACGTTTGTTTTCTCCTGGTTGTGGTGTCACAACCTGGAGAATTAGATAACTCTGGATTTGAGAATTAGATAACCTAATGACAGACATCTGGGGAAAACTCGTGTCTAGGGTGAAGCTGACAACCTCAACTCTAGTTAGCCACTTTGAATGCCATTGATTTATATTTGAGAGCAATAAAGTTATGGAAAATCCCCAGCAGAACTGGGTATGTGATGCTGGTCATACCAGAGTCCATTCTGACTCATCAAAATCATTTTCTGTACTTGCTGAAGGAGGGATATGGGGTCTGGTGGCCCCTCTGCAGACATGAGGTGATCGGGAGAGATCCCTCCTGGCCTGAGCCGCCCTTTATGAACAGGAGCCCACCCAGATCCTGCCCGTGCTACCCTGGACACTGGATCATCTCTGCTCCTGTGTTGTGGCCAGCCAGGCCTTGCAAAAGGATGTGATCTCTGGTGTTTGATAATTATTTCCCCAGCATCCTCAGAGATTCCTTTCCTCCCATCCAGGACATGCCTTGGAACAGCGGCTCACATCCCTGGGTCTGTGGCCAGCCTGGCTTGGATCAGATGCTCACCAGTTGTACAATGAGGGTCCACATTCCACCCACAAAAGGGCATATGTATTTGTCCAAATTTCATTTGGGGGAATGTGGTGTCACGCCAGGGATATCAGAAGGCTTAATGGTACTTGAGAGTTCAGCTTTCATACCTCTGAATATTTATCTTTATTAATGGAAGGCGAAATTCACATAACATAAAATTAAGTACATTAAAACACATAATCCAAAGGCATTGAGTATACTCACAGTGGCTTTTGGACATTTTAGTTTGTTTCCTTGGGATTTTTAGTATTGTTTGTTTTTTAGACAAACTGTCACTTTCTTTCCTGTGCATGAGGTCCTGGCATCATCATAGCTCACGGTAACCTCAGACTCATGGCCCCAAGCGATCTTTCTTCCTCAGGCTCCCCAGTGGCTGGGACAACAGGCTCTCACCGCTGTGCCTGGCTACGTTTTCTACTTTTTGTAGTGATGGGGTCATGAGATGTTGCTCATGGGGCAACATGTTGGGATGGTCTTGAACCCTGAACTCAAGAGACCCACCTGCCTTAGCCTCCCAAGGTGCTAGGGTCCAGGGGATGAGCCACAGTGCCCAGCACCATTGACAATGTTGTTAAACCACCAGGTGTCTGGTCCCAGGACCTTATCATCACCCTCTAAAGCCTTCATCAGCCAGTCATTCTACACTTCTCCCATCTCCTCCACTCCTCAGACGCATCTGCTGTTCGTGTCTATGGACATATGCCGTGAAGAGAGTCACACACACTGGGTGTGGCCTTTGGTGGCTGGCGTCCTTCGCCAAGCACAGTGTTTCCAAGGTTGATCCATGTCGTCGCCTGTGCCAGAACTTCCTTCCTTCTTATTGCTGATGCTATTTCACTGTGGCACTAGATCACCTTCTGTTTACTCATCTCTCCAGGTGTCTCCACAGACACCTGGGCTCTTCTGCCTTTTGGTTGTTGTGAATAATTCTGCTGCAAACATTGGGATACAGACACCTCTTGCAGTCCCTGCTTTTAATTCTTTTGAGAATTTCTGAGTCATGTGGTCTTTCATTCTGTTAACTTTCCGAGGATCCACCCTTACTGTTTTCCACAGCAGGTTTTACTATTTCTTGACTTTTTAAGCCTTTGCCATAGAGGCATTTGTCTACTTTCATCACGGAGCTCTCAGAGTATCTCCTGTGGAACACAGGAGACAAAATTGGTTAGCCGAGGAAGTGGAGCTTGGCAAAGCTTCAGTTTCCATTCCAAAGACTGATCTCTGTCTGCCCTGTGGCATCCCAGGAAAAGCAGTATCAAAGACAAATCAGATAAGGTGTAGAAAAACTTGTCCTAACACAACACTGGTGGGGATGGGGGCCCAGCAAGGCCAGCCACACAATGTACAGGTGCACGTGGCTGCGAGGTCATGTTAATGAGGCAGAGGCCTGAGCCCTGCCTGGCGTGCAGTCCTGGGGGTCTGGGTGGTGGGTCCCAATCCTTCCTGACATGGCTGCAGTTTACCATCCCCTGTTGGTAGGTCTTTGCTCAGGCGTAACCGTCCATGGGCCGTTCTGCTTCTGTGTCTGGCTGGCATTCCAGAGCAGTCTCAAACAGTCTCCAAGTTCGGGAGTTGGACCTGGTCCGAGTCTGAACTGGGAGATTGGGCCAGACAAAAGCAGGTTCTGTAAGGTTCAGTGCTCTCCAGGATGGTGTCTCCCCTCCCCCAAATGTCATGCCCAGTCCCAGCCTGCCCTGGTCTTGTGAATATTCAAATTCCAGTGATTTAGGCCAGGTGTGGTGCTGGCTCATGTCTGTAATGCTAGCACTCTTGGAGGCCAAAGTGGGTGGATTGCTTAAGCTCATGAGTCAGACACCAGCCTGACCAAGAGCGAGACCCTATGTCTACCAAAAATAGAAAAAATTAGCCAGGTGTTTTGATGGACACCTATAGTCCTAGCTACTTGGGAGGCTGAGGCAAGAGAATGCTTGAGCCCAGGAGTGTGAGGTTGCTGTGAGCTGTGACACTACAGCACTCTATCCAGGGTAACAGAGTAAGACTCTGTATCACGCACACACAAAAACATACAAATTCCTGTGCCTTCAGGAACCATTATCTATTTTTTTTTTTTTCTGCAGTTTTTGGCCGGGGCTGGGTTTGAACCCGCTACCTCTGGCATATGGGGCCGGCGCCCTTCTCCTTGAGCCACAGGCGCTGCCTAGGAACCATTATCTTTGGGCTTACTGTACTGATTTGCAACCAGTGGAAACAGCCTCTCGGCAATCTGAGGGTCCTCCTCATCAACAAAAACAATTGCATCCAACTGATAAATGACGAATTTATAGCATAATAACTATGCTAGCATAGAAGTGGCCGAGTGACTAATTACACATTATTTTCCAGCAAAAAGTGCTCCTGCAGACTGCCCAGCCATTAATAGGAAATAAGGCTCCCCTCCCCTGGTACAATGGTATCTGGGAATAGATGTTGCATTTAATTATATATTGGGTTAGATTCACTGGAAAGATCAATATCGAACTCTCAGCAGCTTTCTTTAAATAATTAAAGAAATGCAAACATACCCAGCTACTCTAGAACCATTTCTCTCTCTCTGTTTTTTTTTTTTTTTTTTTTTTTTTTTTTGCAGTTTTTGGCCGGGGCTGGGTTTGAACCCACTATCTCTGGTGTATGGCGCCGGTGCCCTACTCCTTTGAGCCACAGGCACCACCCATCTAGAACCATTTCTCTTCTTTAAATACTTTTGATGAAAAACATGTTTACGGCTTTTTTGAGGCCTGTTCTACATTTCATTTCACTCACCTAGTTGTACATTCCATGGTTTTTATTAAATTACCAAGTCGTGGGATCACCACTATAAACCCGTTTTAGAACACATTCATCCTTTAGGTGAGATTCTTGGTACCCTTTTCTATTCTTGGTATACTTTGCTATTCTTCTGAACTCCTGCCTGAATGTATCGTTAAGAATTCAGATTTTTCTGGATCTCAACGTATCTCCATGAACTCTAGGTGTGCAAACATCAGTCCCTTACCCTCAGGGGTGTTGACAATCATTCAGTCATATCCTTCTGTCTATGAGGCTATTACCAGTCATGGGTCTTTATCAGGCTATCATCAGAGTCCTGGAAGGACCCAGAACTATTCATAAATTACTCAGGCATGGGGAAATAAAACACAGGCGATCTGTAAACCCTGGAGCCTCTCACTGTGTGCAATGCCTGTGTGTTCACAGGCTCAACGTGAAGCCGGCTAACCCTCTTCTGCCAGTCTGGCTGGTGGATTTTCCCACTTATAATTATGGTCATGTTCTGAGACTTGCCTTAGAATTCTCTCCCATGCTTAGGCCCTTAGGACTGATTTCTCTTATAAACAAGTACTTGTGTATCTCAGGCTGCTTTCATCTGAACACATATATCATCATTTCAAAATACACAGCTAATAGGAAGAGTCAGGGAAACATACTGAATATGGGCAAATAACACAGCTGTAAAAAGAACAGAAAAGCAAGAGCAGAGCTCTATGTCTGTACATGGAAGCATGTGGGGTATGAATCAGTAAGGACTTTTAAAAGAGAGAGAAAAATCCAAAGCCAGTGTAATTCGGGAATATACAATCAACAGCCAGGCCTGGTCCCAACAAGGAATAAAGAGTTCTCACCTGCCGATAACAGACTTGACAGCGAGGCCTGATACATTGGTGATATGGGACTTTGGCAATGGGCCATCTGCCTGAAGCCTTGCACAGCTGAGAGCTTGCTGTCTGATAAACTCTTCTCTTTTGGGGAACTCCATCCCACACATCGAGCATTGCTCTGAAGTGGATGGTAATGAACGAGGGCAGATTGGAGGGTGGAGTGACAGTAATGGAATCCTTGGGAGGAAGTGGCCATACAATTTTAAAATCTGTAGTAGTAAATGGCCAGTGTGCTTGGTTTGGTGTGTTCTTTGCAGTTTGGGAAAACAGACATGAGAGTTGTTCCGATAGAAACATGGATATTATCTCCTGGCCAGGGACTCTGAGGAAAGAATGGCTCAAGCACTAGGCCGTGCACAGAAATGTACCACCAGTACAATCGCAGAGCCACGAAGGATCCCACCGAGAAGGGAAGCGATGGAGCGTTGAAAGGAATCTGTGTGGCTGGATAGGGTTTCTCTTTAATGAACTCAGACTTTGAAAGGGAATATTTGAGAGGTGGAGAAGGGCCACACTGTCATGAAGGGAATGGCTTACCTTTCTTCCCACAATGTCAGAAGACCAAAACCCAAAGAAACAGACAAAACAATTCCCGCTTGGTGTCCTGCTTCCTAGCTCTACCCTGATCCACTTTCGTGGCTCTTTCAGCAGAGAGCACGTCAACTGCGTCCCGCTAACGCGCCCTTTAAACCATACATGAGTCCTGGAACTCCAACAGCAGACACCGTGTGTATGCGTCATTAGACCTAGAATTGGCAGGGGATTAACGTTTTGCCCCATTTGCCTTATGAGTCTACATAGTGCTGAAGAGTTTCTTTGAGACAGTTGCATGGGAATGCTCACTTGACTCGTTCCAAAGTGCTGCTCACGGACTCACCTGCATCTTTGCTTTAGCTTATTGATTGATTCATAGTGGTTATTTTCAACCGGTGTGCCGCGGCACGCTGCTGTGCCATCAGAGTATCATATGTGTGCCTCAAAAAATTTAAAAGATCATTAATTAAATTATTTAGAAAGACGTTCAAAGCACAGTAAATATATTCTTTTTTTTTAACTCCTTTTTTTTTTTTATCAACATAATTTAAGTGTGCCATGGAAGTTTATAGGTCCAAGTGTGCCATGAGATAAAAGAAAATGTTGAAAATTATGGACATGAAGTAAGGCTCCTTTTGTGTTCTCCAGTGTCTCAGATCCACTCTCCGCAAATCTCAAAACTCGGTCTCCTATCCCTTTTAGTAGGAAAACTCTGAACAGATAAGCCAGCAACTGCCCAGGATCAAATTTAACTATTCCGTTTGTTCTACTCAATCCTTAGACTTGCTGTGATTTCAGTCTGCTATTGTGATTCCCCCCAGCTTCACAGAGCCACGCTCCGTCCCACAGGGCCCATTCCTACTAGAGGGTCCATGTCTGTGCCTTCGTCTCCACCTGTGTCTAAGTGGCAGTGGCCTCTTCCGAGGGCCGAATTGACCATTGACTTGTGAAATCCAATACCTTGTCCTTTGGGCTGCTTCCCACATCTGTTCCTTCCCAGTCTCCCTGCTCACTGTCAGCGTCTTCCCTGCTCCTGTTGCCCTCTCTGCCCCGGAAGCTCCACTGTGCTCCGTGGTCATCCTTGCACCATGTTCTCCTTCAGCCCCTATGGTGGGTGATCTCACCCAAAGCCCATGGCACTGGTTTTATCCTCCGTCCCTGGTTCCTCCCCACTTTACTCCAGTATCCACAGTCAGGACATTACCAGACTCAGAAAACCTCGATCCAAATCCTGTCTTTCTGACCTCAGCCATGAATAAAAACCACCTCTGTAATGTCTTTTTGTAAAATGAGAAGGAATAAAGATCACAATTACCGATTCTACTATTAACAATGTGAGGGTAATGCTTGGCACATGTTAGCCCCATATACATGATCACGGTAAGGACCTTGTCTGTCTCATCGGCATGAGCTGCAAAAGTTTTGCAAATCCAGTGTCTCTTTTCTACAACTACTGCACCTTCAGGGCTCCCTAGTCCAATCAGTGACGTCCCCGGGGTCCAGTCCATGTTCTAGAATCATTGGTGTTTAGCTCCCATACCCTTATCCAGCGAGGTATCCATCTGGTTGCCTTGGTTTCTGAAGTATCTCTTGAATTTACCTTCTCTCTGTCTCCATGGTTACCGCTTGTCAACTTAGGACTTCTGTAATGATGCACTGTTTGGCCACACTGAATAAAAAGGACCTCTGGGCACCACAGACCTTTCTGTTGCAAAGTCCATGGTTTTTATTTCCTTGTCCCTACCTCGCTTCTCCACTCACCCCCCGCTTCTGCACTCACCTGGCTTCTTCCCAGTTCTTTAGCTACAACTCCTTCTTTCTGTCTGGAATGTTTCCTGAAAGTCTTACACTGACATTCTGGAGCCACGTATGTTGCTCCCTGGTAACCACCCCCCCACCCCCACCCAATCCATCTAGCTCCAAAATCACTTATGGTTGATGTGGCCAATTTCTCATCAATCCCATGAACTCACATTGTCACAGAGGCATCTGGAAGGGTTTTAGAGATAAGGAAGACACTCCTGGGGAGAATGCCTGGGTCTGAAGTAGAAAGTTGACTTTGGAAGAGGTGGGCTTGGAAAACTGCTTGGTGCTGAGATATCAGGCATCCTCCATCCTCCAGCAGCTCAGGGTTGGACCAGAGCACAGCTGGGTGGTGAGGATGCAGAAATCTATTTGCTTAGAAATTACCAACCCATTGCACACCATGAGAAAGGCTTCCTTTCCTTTCTTTCTTTCTTTTTTTTTTTTTTTTTTTAGACCAAGTTTCACTCTGTTGCCCTGGATAGAGTGTTATGGTATCAGAGCTCACAGCAACCTCAAACTGTCAGGCTCAAGGGATCTTCATGCTTCAGCCTCCTGAGTAGGTGGAACTACATGTGTGCACCACCACTCACGGCTATCAGCAAGGCTTCTAATCTCTCTAAAAGGATGTCAGCCCCAGTTTGAAGACTGATGCGTTAGGCTGCTGGAATCATCTTCTCACTGGTGTGGTTAAATCTAAAAGACTGTGTGCGGATAATTTCCCCACAGTGTATATCATTTTTCTTTAGAAACTTACCTCATTTTACTGGGAAAACGCTTGCTCTTGGCCCTCTGGGGTATCCCAAGATAATCTCTCCCATCCCAAGATCCTTGCATAATCCCATCTGAAAAGTCCTTTTTGCTGTGGAAGGAAACACATGGTCAGGACCAGGGTAGGTAGGATGCGGACCTCTTTGGGGGCCGTTATTCTGTCCCCCACACTTGATTTCTATTGATGTAGTTTGTAGATGTGGACCTTGATGACATCATTATGTAAATAATACTACTTATTTTCTCATCAATGAGTGGTTGGAACATGAATTTGCTTGCTGTCTCATTGTGTGTTGATTTTATATGACTGAGACTTTTTCATCTAGTCAATATACTTCAGCCCATTCAGTGACATATGATGGGCAGACAGACCACATATTTTCAGACAGTAAATGAATGAATCGTGCTAACACAAAGCTCACAAACAGAATCAGAAGGTGTTTATGGTTGTTTGTTTTTAGCTACCAAGTGTCATTGCCACTTTTCTGGTGTTTGTTTGACATGTTTTAATCGAGCTTGCTTTGGAGGAAAAGGAGTCTTTACCATAGATACGATGAGGGAACTTGGAGCACCTGCCAGCATGTTGTCCTTACAATGCCCCGTGGTCTGCAGCGGGGACAACGGCTGTGTCAGATGAGTTTGTGAGTTTCCCCTCACTGGTAACTTTCATTTTGTCCTCTTCAGTCTGTCCACATCCTCAGGAGCTGATTTTCTGCAGAATTCTTTTCATCTGAACCCCTTTTTCCTCCGCTTCCCCACTCAAACTTCTCATGAGAGTCACAGCAAGCTTCCTCTGTAGACCATCCTCTTTTCCGCGGGCCACAGGTTCCCTGCCTGAGTCTCTGATTTCACAACCAACGGGCCACAAGGCAGCTAAGTGTCAACGTCCCCATCAAAGGCATTTCTTGATGACCACAAAGCACCTGGTATTAGTTACCATCCTGCAGTCCTGACCAGACATTTCTGAAATACCCAGAATATCTGCTTCTTAACTCACGGGAGCGGAGAGTGGAATGGAGGGCAGGTGGTGGTGGAGGGCTGGGGAGATGTTGATGAAAGGGGGCAACGTTTCAATTAGGCAGGAGGAACAAGGGCAGGAGAGCTTCCCTAGGGCATGGTGACCACTGTCAGTAATAATGTATTGCCTCCCAGAAAATTGCTAACAGAGTAGATATTTTTGTTTTTAACTTCAGCTTAATATGAGGGTTCAGACGATGAGATTACATTGTTTGTGTTTGTTAGGTAAAGTCTGGGTTGCAGTTAGGCCCCTCACCCAGGAGGCGTGTTGCACACCCTTACATCGTGCTCAGCTCAGCAGTCCCCCCTCTCTCCCCACTTGAATTTAATCGTCTTTTTCTCTTGTGTGGCTTTGTATTTGTTCATCTACTGGTTTCATATTAGTACTGAGCACATTGGATTCTTGCTTTTCCATTCTTATGCTACTTTACTAAGTAGAAGGTTTTCCAATTCTATCCAGGTTAATATGAAAGAGGTAAAGTCTCCATCTTTTTATGGCTGAATAGTATTCCATGGCGTACATAGACCACAGTTTATCGATCCATTCACAGATTGATGGACACATGGGTTGATTCCACATCTTGATGATTGTGAATTGAGCCATGATAAACATTCTGGTACAGATGTCCTTATGATGAAATGGGTTTTTAAAATTTTTTTTTTCTCTTCTGGATAGATGCCTAGTAAAGGGATTGTGGGATCTTCCACAAAAACTAGGAGGGATGTGAGAGGCAATCGGATATGTTAATTGGCTTGATTTAATCAGGCTACATTAAAACATCACATATACCACAAGTATATACTAGTTTTATTTGTTAAATACAGGACATCCATAAAGTTTGTATGAAGTTTTAAATAGTTGTCTATTTTGAATTGCACACAGATATTATGAACACCCTATATATCTTATTTTAAAAAATTAAAAAAGAAGATTTACTAGATGGGTCAAGGCAACATGGTATTACATAGAACTGGGATGTTCTGGGATGGGATTTTTGCCATGGCTTTGCAAGCTGCCTTCTTTGGGGACATAAACAAAGAGTGTTTACGTGATTCCATCCTCTCCCCTATAAAGCGAAGCCTTGGAACTATGAGTCCCAGACAGGGTTCCCCAAACTCTACAGAGTCAGCATGTCTCTGTGAACAGCCTCAACTCCCACACTCCCCAAAGCTCCCAGGCAAAGATTCAAGGTCAACTGTCCTGAGGTTACTTCTGGCTCTAAAATGGAGTGTTTGATGTAGTGCATGTTACTGCATGTGGGTGAGGGGGAATCAAGTCTTAGGTCATTTATAAAAGTTGTCACCTGGGAGAGCTGACAAGCTCCATAAATTTCTGTGGCTTCCCACAATTAATATTTTTACACTGAAGGCAAGTAATTATGAATTTGCCTCTTAATCACTGTTTAAAATCCATACTCAAAAGTTGACAAACTGTCCTCATAAGTCAGAGGCTTCTTACTGTTAGCAGCAGAGAAAACCCAAAGCCATGTCTCTTTGATGGCATGATGGCGTGCTTCTAAATCCCACAGCTCAAGCCTACTCTGTTAAAGAAGGAGGTGTTTAAGGCCCACTGAGGAAGCCTCTGGACTCAGAAATGGACAACAGTTTCCTGAGCCTCGTGTTCAAGGCTGAACTGAGTGTATATGGGTTGTACAATGCTGATCTGGGAAAAGATGGAAAGAAAAGGTCACTGACAAGACACAGCTATACTGCAGCGGGTGTGCTGTGAAGGAGCTGCAGCTCATTCCTACACCTTTCCCCTCTCCTTAGAGTCTAGGAAGGTGTGTGGGGACCCCATCAATTCTTACACAAGGCCACTTGCCCTGTCTTGAGTAGTGTTTCCCCCAAATGCATATCGTTTCCAGAACCTCAGAAGGTGACCTTATTTGGAAGTATGGTTGTTGCAGATGTAATTAGTTAGCTTAAGACAGGTCACATTGCAATAGGGTGGGCCTCTAATCCAAGAGGATTGGTACCCTTGTAAGAACAGGAGGAGAGATCCTAGACAGATAATCACAGAGTACAATATGAAGATACAGGGAGATTGCCACGTGTCCACCGCGTCCCACATGAGCATGATGATCTAGGAGCCAAAGAAGGCCAAGGAGTGGCAGCAGCCACCTTCCTCTTCCTCTTCTTCTTCCTCATCTTCCCATTCCCCTTCTTCTTCCTCCTCCTTCTCTTCCTCTTCTTCCTCCTCTTCTCCCCCCCCATCTTCCTCTTCTTCCTCCTCTTCCTCTTCTTCTTCCTCCCCCTCTTCTTCTTCCTCTTCCAACTCTTCCTCCTCTTCTTCTTCATCATCCTCTTCTTCCTCTTCTCCCCCTCCTCTTCCTCTTCTTCTTCTTCCTCCTCTTCCTCTTCTTCTTCCCCCCTCTTCTTCTTCCTCCTCTTCCTCCTCCTCTTCTTCCTTAACTTCTTCTTCCTCTTCCTCTTCTTCTTCTTCATCATCCTCTTCTTCCTCCTCTTCACCCCCTCCTCTTCCTCTTCTTCCTCCTCTTCTTCTTCCTCTTCCTCTTCTTCCTCTTCCTCCTCTTCCTCTTCTTCTCCCCCCTCTTATTCTTCTTCCTCCTCTTCCTCCTCCTCTTCTTCCTTATCTTCTTCCTCTTCCTCTTCTTCCTCCTCCTGTTCCTCTTCTTCTTCCTCCTCTTACTCCTCCTCTTCCTCTTCTTCTTCTTCCTCCTCTTCTTCTTCATCATCCTCTTCTCCCCCTCCTCTTCCTCTTCTTCCTCCTCTTCTCCCCCTCCTCTTCCTCTTCTTCTTCTTCATCCTCTTCCTCTTCTTCTTCCCCCCTCTTCTTCTTCTTCCTCCTCTTCCTCTTCTTCTTCCTCCTCTTCTTCTTCATCATCCTCTTCTCCCCCTCCTCTTCCTCTTCTTCCTCCTCTTCTCCCCCTCCTCTTCCTCTTCTTCTTCTTCATCCTCTTCCTCTTCTTCTTCCCCCCTCTTCTTCTTCTTCCTCCTCTTCCTCTTCTTCCTCCTCCTCTTCTTCTTCTTCATCCTCTTCCTCTTCTTCTTCCCCCCTCTTCTTCTTCTTCCTCCTCTTCCTCCTCCTCTTCTTCCTTATCTTCTTCTTCCTCTTCCTCTTCTTCCTCTTCCTCCTCTTCCTCCTCCTCTTCTTCCTTATCTTCTTCTTCCTCCTCTTCCTCCTCTTCTTCCTCTTCTTCTTCCTCCTCTTCCTCCTCCTCTTCCTCTTCTTCTTCTTCCTCTTCCTCCTCTTCTTCTTCTTCCTCTTCTTCTTTCTTCTTTCTTCTTCATGGTTTTTAATCCAGGTCAATGTGTATAAGCTTTACCTTTTCATGGGTGTTCATTTCTAATTCTCTGTTAAACTTAAACCCTAATACCATTCACAGTTCCCTGGGAGAAGCCTCCAGAACTTAGTGTACAACCAATTGAAGCAGCAGATCCAGCAGTGTTTCATAAGACCTCCTTATGTGTGCTGCCGTACATACCCTGTGGACATTGGAAATAAAAGGAAGACGTGGCCTTCCTTGGGAGAATCACACAACGCAATGACAGAGGCAGGATGTAAATGCCTCCAAAACCAGGATGTGGAAGCTCAAAAGCACTCAGCCAAGGTCACACAAGGAATAACTCACAGAACTGCAGTTTGAGCCTCCATTCACAGCTAAGGCTTTTAAAACTTTCTAAGACACACAGAGTTGGTTGCAGTGGGTATTATTAATTGCATCCCCAGTTCACTTTTGCAAAGGAAAACACTTCGATTATGTAGCATATGAATGACAATAATGAAATGATTCTAATAATCTTCTGTTTTTTGGGGGGGAGGGGAATATCAAATCACCAACTGACTCTTTGAACAATTACAATACCCTTAGCATAAACGCAAGACGTTTAACGAATCTCCCATCTTGAGCAACCCAAAAACTCGCCGTACCAGTTAAGCAATCCCAAGTCAAATTTACTGGCAAATCTGAAACCATCCCTAAGGTGAGGGTAAGACAATCTGATAGCTGTTATTCTTCTCCTTGCCTGGGTCAGCGTTAGTAGGTTCAGCTGATGGAAAGAATTTGTTTTGTGTTACTAATTCAAATCTGGCTCTGTTTAAGGCATCAACTAGTAAAAATCCTAGCAGTTTTGATTGTGGTTTTGAAATAAACTCAGCTCCCCTCATTGTAGCTATAAGTCAGGAATACTCACAGTCACTCCATTTTAAAAATAACCAATCATTCTAGCAGTGTGCTTGCTTAGGACTCCCCAGGATCTGACCTTGAACAACTAACCCTGGCCCCAAGATTGCAGGATTCACTCCTGGGAGAAAAGCACTGAGCAGTTAACCTTCAGTTCCCTTGTGGCCTAGCAGACACAGGGCTGACTGCCGGATGGCCACTGCTCCAGACAGCCATCAGCAGAGCCACGGGAAGTTGCTGCAATTCCTTTCCCTCTCAAACCTTTCAGCCAGCCCAAGGAATTTGAGATGGTATTTGAGACTTGAGTTCACCCTCTCCTCAGGCTACTGGCTCTTAAATAAACCTGCATTTCCCGTCCCCCGCACTTGTCTCCTGAGTCGGCTTTCCCAGCGGCAGGCCCGTGGTTGAGTTTGACGAGCGATGGGGTGTGTGGCGTGGGGCTGTGTGTCCTGAGTGGGTCAGCCAGCCTGCTTCCCAGCAGATGGAGCAGGTGTCCATTCAGTGTCCTGGAGCTTACCTGTACCTGCTGCCAAGAGAGTGACGGCCACTTGTAGATGGCAGGTGCGGTGAGTAGCTGACCCACAGCTCCGATCACAGGGCAAACCAGCACCTTCTCATTTTGGGGCGTCTCCCTTCCCTCCTATCCAGGGTCCCAGCTGTCTGCAATGCTTTTTTGGTGAAGGAAAACAGTATTTGGGGAGACAGGTTCTGAGCCTGGGTGGGTCAAACTCGTGTGATACTCAGAACCCTCTGTCTCTGCTGTTGGCCTTTTGTCCCGTTTGGGCCTTAGGAGAAGTCATGGGTGGCAACGTTGAGTGTGAGACCCAACTCTTAGGAGTTTCTCTCCAATCTTCCTCTGGGGGACTTTGGGAGTTTGAGTTTTGTTTGGTTTGATTTGGTGCTCCCCAAGGCTTTTGTTGGAAATCTCTTCAATACACTGGGAGAAAGTTCACAGGCAGCCGGGTTTTGTAACACTCCATGTGCTACAACGTGCTGTGTCTATCCTCAAGCACATGTTTCCACTGGCGGGCAAGTGGCATCAGAGAAAACTCAGAGGTCAAGTGGCCGGGCTGGCATTATAGTTCAAATGTGGAGTCTGCTAAGCTGTCTCTTTTCTCCTTGCTTTGACTCTGCGGTTGCTGAGTTCCTGGTGTTGAGATAAAACTCACTGTTCATGGTATCACTGATTCAGGGCTACTCGGATCAGCCAGTTCTCACTACAATGTAAACAGACATTAAAAATTCACTTGAAACTGAAGGAAAAAAGGAGTAAAAGAGACATTAAAAAATATATATTTATATATTTTTGTTTATATATATTTTTATTTATATTTATTTATTTAAATATATAAAATATTTTTATATTTTTAAATATACAAATATATTCATATTTTAAATATATTATGTTTGTAAGCTTTTAGTTTACTTAGTGATAGAGGGGATAATCTTTAAAGAGTTTCTTTTCCTGAAGGAGGCTTTTTTAAGAAACTCAAAGTGCCGTGTAGCTGCTTTACCCAAAACTCTGGTCCAAAGCTTTCATCATATTAACTCCTGGGGTAAATAAAGATCAGCCATGTAAACAAATTACAGTTTTGCCAGAAACAACTTAAATCCAATCATCTCTTATGCACTTGTTATCTTAAGACTGGAGTTTGGAGGCAAAAATTATGAGATCCGTGTGCACACGGTTATGTTTTCAGATGTGTTTCTGTGTACATACACATAATATGTTATTACGCTGTGTCTGTGCAATACAAACTGAAGGCCCACTCGTAACTTAAGGAAGTCTAAATGCTTTTCAAGTTTATTAGTAAATCTTTGGTAAGTAATATGGTCTTTTTTTTTTTGAGACACACTCTTACTTTGTCACCCTTGGTAGAGTGCTGTGGTGTCACAGCTCACAGCAACCTCAAATTCTTGGGCTCAAGTGAGCCTCCCAAGTAGCTGGGACTATAGGTGTCCCCCACAATGCCCAGCTATTTTTACAGATGGAGTCTCATTCTTAATCAGGGTGGTCTTGCATGGGTGAGCTCACGGCAATCCACCCACCTGGGTCTTCCAAAGTGCTAGGATTACAGGCATGAGCTACCATGCCTGGCCTAAGTAACCTGGTCTTTAAAAATATTATTATAGGGCTCGGCACCTGTTGCTCAGTGGTTAGGGCGTCAGCCACATGCACTGGGGCTGGTGGGTTCAAATGCGGCCTGGGCCTGCTAAGCAACAGTTATAACAATAACAAACAAAATAGCTGGGCATTGTGGCGGGCGCCTGTGGTCCCAACTACTGGGAGCCTGAGGCAAGAGAATCTCGTAAGCCCAAGAGTTTGAGGTTGCTGTGAGCTGTGATGTCATGGCGACATAGTGAGACTCTGTCTCAAAAATGAAAAAAAAAAAAAAAATTATTGGTAAAATAAAAAACTAAATGTCAGGCAGTGCCTGTGGCTTAGTGAGTGGGGCACCGGCCCCATATACTAAGTGTGGCAGGTTCAAACCCGGCCCTAGCCAAACTGCAACAAAAAATAGCTGGGTATTGTGGCAGGCACCTGTAGTCCCAGCTACTCAGCGAGGCTGAGGCAAGAGAATCGCCTAGGCCCAGGAGCTGGAGGTTGCTGTGAGCTGTGATGCCACAGCATTCTACCGAGGGCAAGAAAGTGAGACTCTGTCTCTACAACAACAACAACAACAAAAAAAAACTAAAGCATGTCTAAAGTTGTCAGCATAAGTTTTTGCCTGGGTTTACTGGTCATTTTTGTGGCCTGCCCCTACTAGATGTTTTAAGATGTCAGGGTTTGACACAAATGTTTTAAAATTAAACATGGCCCCTCAAAAATAAATGATCTGTGCTTGTCTGATTCTTGATAAATGAGAGAAATTTAATATTTTTGTTGGTTTAAAGAAAACAGCTAAATCTCCTCAGTTATCAGCAAAAATAGCAAAATATTTAACTTTAAGATTTATGCATAAATATCTAAATATTCTCAGACTAGAAAAATGTTTAACGGGGAAAAAAATTGATGACCAGCTTTATCTATTATCACAGTTTTCACAAGTAATTGTAATTGCTAAAAGTAACTAAATATAGTACATTTAAAATGGGATAGATACTTGTATGTGAACTTTTCAAATTATATACTTTTCATATAATTATTATATCTAGTATTATATTATATTATATATCTATTATTTTGTTAAATACTAGACACTCAGTAAAAGTCTGGGTCATTTCCAATTAACATAAATAGTATGTTATATAGAAACATATTTTCTGAATATTACAAAACGGTCTCATCTATAAAATACCAGCTTATGACAGGCAATTCGAGATTTCCTGTTGCTTAAGTTTTCCCTAAAATGTAAGGTTCACACTCTGTATATAAGATACCAAAGAATAAAAAAAAAATGTTTTTAATAAAAAAATTATGGGGGAAGTACAGGGGAGAGGGGGAAGAGAAAAAAATAACAAATAAAATTATGAAAGAGGCATAAAATATGTTTTTATTAAGGAAAAGAATAATTTTATCCAATTTAGATGTTTTTTAAAGGTTAATTCAAAATAGAAATTTTGGTAAAAGCATAAGATAGAAGGGAACCAACAAAGTAGGAGAGAGAAATATGAAAAAAGTTATAGATGTAAAGATGTGTTTTTTGATAAGGAAGGTTAAAAAGAAAAGAGAATAATTTAGGAAGGGATCTTGCATAGTAAATTTTTGTCTGAAAATAAACTGTTTTTTTTAAAAGGGAAAATTTAGGCCAAAACAGAAAGTCAAAGCATGTTGTAAATGGTGCATGTAAGTTATGATGTTTATAAGAAAATTCATGAAAGAATTCTTTATGTGATCAAGTTGGCTATCATTAGGGGGGAATATTTTCTAGCTAATTTCTTGAAGTATTGATTTATTCCCAATGAAATTGCAAAAAGTTTTGATTCTAATTCTATAATGTGCTTCTTTCTAAAATTTCCGAGATTTACATCTGAAAAGTTCAATTTTTGCTGTGTCAAAATCCCTACAAGTTGGCATCTAAACACAGGATTCTGAGTGTGTATGGATGAGTTAATTTTATAATGTTTGGCATTTGGGGGGTTATGTTCTTATGTTGCCTAAGAGGTTTTAAAGCAATGATGAATGCTGCCCACATCCATTCCCCTCCTGCCTGATGTGCTTACTGAGCTTTGAGCCTTTTTGCTCTAAGCCTTTTAGCCACAGAGGTCAGGCCAAGGGCCTGGGTGGACCCAGGGCAGGCAGTCAGTCACGTCACCGAGGCAGCGATGGCGCAGAATACCACGTAAATGTTTGGCCATTGAGACTGCCTCCGGCTTATCTTAGCCAAAAGGGGAGATTTATGAACTAAAATAAAATATTGCACACACCTAGCTAAGTGGATGGACCTTCTCTTTGACAAAGGGACCCCCAAAATCCGAAAAACTGAGTTCCTAACCATGAAGAGAAGCGAGGTCATCTTTTGATGTGTCTTGTTAAAACAGAGATCATAAGACTGATTAAAATAGAATCTCTAAGACAAAAGATACCAAGTATAAATAGAACTGAGGCTGTGCCAGGGGAGAATGACAGTGCTGCTCTGACACTGCAGGTAAAAAATACTCAGATACAGGGATTTCAGCTCATAGGATGCAGGCCCAGCACCAGTTCAGATGTTCCCAAGGGAACCCTGGGTGCAGTTGACAATGGGGAACAAATTGATTGACTTTTTTAATAGATGTGGGTGCGACCTGCTCAGTTAATCCTGTCCGTTCCTCCCAAATTGTATCTGATCCTTCTCAGTCTAAGCCCCTCAGTGGACGCCCCATTCAGAAGGCAGTAGCCAGGGTAGAAGTGGACACTCCTATGGACAGCTTCCATAGAAAAGCCAGGGAAAGTGGGCAATGGGGAGTCACAGCAGGCACCGTCTCGGCATTGAAAAGCCAACTAATAATGCCACTGTGCAAAATGGGAAAATAACCACACGGAATCCGTTCCGCACCATTCTGACAATTTTTAATTTTGCTCATCGCCAGTCCCATTGGCAATTAAAATTCTTTTCCTGCAAAACAGGTGTGTTAGGAATTAAGAATGCAATTGTCTGATGTGGTCTGAGAATTGCACATGTTCTTCAGGTAAAGAATGACACTTTGACACTTGCTTTGATTAAATTCACAGTATTTCCATAGTCCTGGGTAACACAAGCTTTCGGGACTCATGCTGAATATTGATATACATCCACAATTTCTTATCGGAAATCCTCAGAGCCAGGTGGGTCTAGAATTCAGTTATGCATATTTTAAAATTTAGAAAGATAATGTGTGCCTTTAGTGTACATCCCACGACACCCTCAGAGAATGGGGCAACATTCAATAATCAAATACGTTAATAGTTTTGAAGAAAAACGCATGAATGTTCCTCCCAGTGGGATGCGTCAAGGATACAAAGGGCATGACAGTTGATTTAAAGTGCAGTTATGTAGTAATGCACTGGTAAATTAAGTTGTGTGGCCAGAGACCACACATGCCTGGTACCTCCTCTAAGTAAACATCAGATAGAGCCAAGTCCAAGTAAGTCACATAGCTTCACACACACCTGCAATGGCTGTATAAGATGTTTGAATGCTTCCGTTCCTTGGCCAAGAGGCTACATCGGGCTGTCCTGGGTCTCTCATTATGTCATAGGCGGCCAGGTGTTTGCGGTCAGGGAATAAGATTCTCCAAGGAGAACACGGCAACATGAAAAATGAGCCTTTAAAAGACTTCACCGCTGTCCCCTGTCCTGGGAACCCTCTCAGAGCATTCTCTCTCTAATTGAGGAAACTGCCTTCATCTTTCATTCTTGAGGCCACCAATGAACACATCCCCACCTTCCAGCCTCATCTTCTAGGTCAGGGCTTGGCAAACATTTTCTGTCTAGGGGCCACATAATTAATATTTTCTGCTTTGCGGATCTGGTCGTCAACTCTGTTATTGTAATGCAAAAGTAGACCTAGGTAATGTATAAAGGAATGGGCGTGTTGTGTTCCAATAAAACTTTATTGACCAAAAATGGGTTTGGCCTGTGGGCTGTAATTTGGAGACTCCTGTTTTATAGGCTTCTTCTCACTATTGTTCACAATATTGTTGTTACTATCGTTCTCATGCTTATTCATGCATAGCAAACGCAGTGTCTCTGCCCTTCATGGAATAAATATGTGTTGGTGAAAAAGCCGTATTACAGGGTTTTATATTGAGGAAAAACAATCAGTACCTAAAACATGGTATTTTTAGAGGGCATGCGAGAAACGGTATTATTTTATGGTTTTCTTTAGTGCATATTGCCTGCTCTTGGTCTGTTGGACTAATTGGAAAATATCGCTCAGGAAATTGTTCATATTTGCACAAGGATGAATAGGTATATTGAGCTTACAGCCCCATCTTTGTGCATGTTGGCTTTTTCTGATCACTGACAACCCTGATCTTGCATTTGCAGGCAGAGTCAAAGCTTTGTACTTCCATAAGAAAGCAGGGTGTCTGCTCATCACGGTTCATGTGGAACTCTGTTAGTTTGCAGTCTAGAGCCTCTGGGTCCTGGAGTCGCTGGGATGATTGGTCACCCGATGGGAAACCAGTCCAATTTCAGCACCTTGCCTTTGCGTGCCATCGCCAGCTCATGGATGGCACCAGCTTTGCTAATGACTGCACTTCCTGAGCTGTCTCTGAGGACAGAGACTTCCTCTTCTTTTCTCACTGTCGCACACAGAATGTCTTCAGCTCGGTTTGACGTCTTTGCAGGGCAGTTGAACTGAAGTCACAGCAGAGCAACACAGTGCCAGCAAACAGCAGCGGCCCGTGGGCGGGGACAGGAAGCTCAGTTTGGGTTTTGCTGCCAAACAAAAACTGGAAGTTACAAAGATCATGTGGTTTTCAGGGCTATCTGTGTCTCAGAATCACAGGCAAAAGATGGTAGATCTCGGTGACACCCTTAGATGGCTGTCATTCTCAGTAAGGTACAAGTGAAACCTCATTTGAAGGGGAGATGAGAATGACAAAAACAATGGTCAAACAGGCGACAGTCATGAAGATTACAAACAGAGACCCAAACGAATACACTGTGGTGTTTTTTTGGTTTTTGAGGCAGGGTCTCACTCTGTCCCCTTGGGTAGAGTGCTGTAATGTCACAGCTCACAGCAACCTCAGACTTTTTGGGCTCAAATGATCCTCCTGTTTCAGCCTCCCAAATAACTGGGACTACAGGCACCTGCTACCACACCGGGTTAATTTTTCTATTTTTAGTAGAGATGGGGTCTTGCTTTTTCTCAGGCTGGTCTCAACTCCTGAGCTCAGTGCCCAGTTGTTCACATCCACATCTTTGTGATCTCGGTCTCCCGGGCTGATGTCATAATGAATGCACAGCAGGGGTGACCCTGCCCCTTGGTTTTGTCATTCCTGCTGAGACCCATCCAGGGTCAATGTTGATAGCACAGTGTTCCATTTCAACAAGAATCCAACTTGAAAAGCCAAGCTGGAAGATGGATTGTGGCTGCAAATGCCATCTTCGGTGGGGAGGCGATAACATTTCTGAGACTCTGAACCTAAGAAATTCTTGATGGAAGCTTAACTTCAATACAGCAAAAGCCACCGTAAAAACATCTGCGAGTACTAATTTGTCTCTAACATAATGTTCTCTTGTGATTATTATTATTTTGTTTTAACCGAGTGGAATTACACTTTATATTTTAAAGCAATAGACTTATACATTAGTAAATTGTTCAAGATGTACAGTAGTTTTGTCTAAATGTCAACAACTGTAAAGGAAAATTCTTCAGGACGTTCAAAGGTTATCTTCTTGGCCTTCTTTTGAGTGCACTCTGAAGGGCAGCATCTCAGAGGTTGAAAGATGTTTTGCCAAGAGCTAGATAGAAAATATTCCCAGCTTTTTGGGCCAAACAGTGTTTCTCAACTGCTTGACTCCAGCGCTGTACCTCAGAAATAGCCACAGAAGATGCATAAACATAACATAGCTGTGTTCCAATATGCTTTATTTGTGGACACTGAAATTTGAATATCATGTACTTTTTCACTTATCACAAAGTATTATTCTCTTTTCAACCATTTAAACGTGTAAACTTTCGTAGCTCACTGTGAAAACAGATGTCACAATTGCTTTGTCCTGTGGGCCATAGTTTGTGACTCCAATTCTATTCAAAAAATATTTATTGAGCCTTTCTGTGGCAAACAAATGAGATGTGGGCTCTGGCTTCTGCATCCTTGGAGTCTGCTGGGATAGCAGCTATGCAATGAATAAATAACTAAAGTAAATATATTATTATAGAAGTTAATAATTGCCATCAAGGAGAAAAAAGTTGATAGTCAGTAAGGGGGCACCTGCTTGTATGGGGCGGTCACAGACGGCTTCTCTGAGGCAGTGGCAGTGTACTGAGACATGAAGATGGCTGGGGGTTAGGCGGCCAGGGGGAAAAGAAAATCTCTGGAAGAGGAGTCCCCTAGGCAACAAAGGGCTGGTTTCATTTAAGTGTTGACATGTGGTGATCTTGTGTGTGATTCTTCTCCTTTTGAATGCATTCACAGATGAGCCTGATGACCCTGGTTTATCTCTGCTGAGAGCCACGTAGTCACTGCACCCGCACGTGGTGAGCTCAGTTACTCAGACCCTCCAGAGGACACTGCTCAAGGTCATCTTCACACATCAATACTGTAAGTATGAGGCAAGCATGTGTGTGGACCTTCACTGTGAAAGCAGCCTGCACTGTGCACAAATGCTTGACTCGCCTGGACTCTGCTGCCCAGGTCCAATAGTACCAGGTGGTGATCAGGACATTCTGATGTGAGGATGATATGAACACGGAGCTATCCCTTTTGTCCCTTTCATTGAAAAAGGACTGTTCAGTTAAAGGTCACCTTGGCCAAAGGGAAGCATTAGTGAACAAATATGCTTTTTTAGAGAAAAGGTGTTCAGGGCCAGAAGGGGCAACGTGCAACATGTGACAAGTGTGAGCATGTAGCATGTCACCAGTGCAGTCTGGAGGAATGTTCAGCTGGGGTTTCATACATGACTTCTTGCCTCTCCTGGGCCTTTGGGGAGGCTCTAGTTCAATCAGAAAGGAGCAAATCCTGGGGCCCTGCGAGGGATCATGGTGCACCTGTTGTTCTCAACTGCTTTTCTGATGCAGCACCTGAAGGCAGAGTGGGGTCCCTCCCTGCAGGAAGGAGGCTCCCCTGGTGGAGGTGAGGGCTGAGGGCACAGCAGGGAGGGCTCATTCCACCTGGAGAGGTGAGTGTGGGGGTGCAGTTGTAGGGACAGGTTGAGGCAAGTGCAGCTGAGGAGCCCAGCTGTTACTATACCCCCTTCTCTTGGACCCATCTGCACTGTCATGACACTTTGCCATCAGTAAGTACATCAAGGGGTCACTTTTGGTATTCACAACATTTTCTTGTTCTCCTTAACTACAAGCTCAGAGAAATGGGTAAGTAGATGTTTTTCTGTTCAGATGAGCATGAAAAGTTTCCCCAAAGTAGAATCATGCTCTGGAGTCAGAGACACTGGGGACCCGTGGATGCCAAGATGGCTGTTTCCTTTCTCTGCTCTTCCTCTTCAAAGACTGGTGAAAAGGACAGTTTTGTGAGGAGGTTATAAAAAGTGAGTGATGGCCTTTTTTGGGGGGGGGGGGAATGTGATGAAGATCTGTTGATTTTTTCCAGCAGGAAAGGTAGGAAAGGATAGTCTTACAGAGTGATGTAATTGACTTTCAAACGCGGTCAGAGGTGTAGCTGAGAGGTGATGCTGGTAGTTGTGTGTCCTGGCGGGCTTTGCCCCCAGGGGGAATTTGCACCTGGTAACTACTGGGCAGAGGCCAGGATGCCGCAGACCATCCTGCAAGGCACAGGACAGCCCCCAGCGCAGCCCAAGCTGCGAAGCCCTGCCCTGTGGAACGAGAGCCTTTAACTTAATCTTCTCTTTCTTCCTAGGATATTCAATGCTCTTTTACTTGGAAGGATCTGAGTTAGAATAAGAAGTAAAGAGAACAGAAAGACAATGACCTTTTAGGATTTTAGTGTCTATTACATTTAAACCCCATAGCGTGGGATTGTCCTCTGAAAGGAACATGGGGAGGCTTAGAGCCTCGGCTTCTGTTCATTGCAAATACTGAGCAGCTTAACAGATTCATTTTCTATTGTGATTTCTGCAACTTGCTCTTTAAAAGGAGCAAATTGTTCCTTTTCTTTCTTGTTTTAGACACAAATTTCTGGGGTGTTTTAAAGAATAATTTATTTTCTAAAATCATTGATAATACAGGACCGACTTTGATTTCTGACCTACCTTTCAGGCCTTCTGTACTCCCTAAGTAGGAGACTAAGGTTTTCATTCCTCTGGAAAACAACCGTACATTTTACAGCGATATGCTTAAAATGCATTTTTTTTGGATCGTTTTAGTCTGTAGTGGTTGGTGATTGACGTTCTTTAGACCCAGCTAGAAGGGCTCTGAAAAAATTGACAGACTTAGTAGCTAATTAGAACTCTGCTTCAAAAGGCTCATGATTAATTCATGCTCAAGGAAGGCAGCATCCGTCATGTCATCCTGTCCTGCTGCTCGGACGGGGGGTGGGGTCTTCCCAAGCAGCCTGGGGTGTCGCTTCCTAAGTACCTAGTAAGGGCATCTGCTCTGTCTCACCATCAGAAAACCTTCCTGACCTGTCTCATAAGTCTGAATCCAGGATTCCTGAGTACTGCGTATTAAGTTCTCTCCCTGGTCCTTAACTGGTGAGGACTTTGGTTGTTATCTGCTTTCTCTGATTTCATTCCCCTCCAAAGAAAATGTCTGTGATGTTAAAATGTAGTTTTATTATAACACAGCAATGCAAAAGGAAAGTTCCTTTCTGTGGGATGTCATTTTATTTGAAGGAAGCTGTCAGAAATCTCTTGGCTTAATTTTGCTTAAATACATACTATGATAGTCAGTAGGGTTTCTTGCTCTGTCTTTTAAATCCTTTGATGGTGATGAAAAGGCTTTTCAAGTGGACTGAAATCCTGTTTAGGGCAGCAAATGTGCATGATAAGAAGCATGTTTCAGCATCAAGACATTAATCCTGGCCACACACACAAGAATGTTATCTACTGTGGTGTGCATCTGGGAAAAAATCCTGGAGGACAAGTGAAGGGGTCAGTGATAAGGGAAGATGGAGCAATTTGAAGGTTCCAGGTTTAACCAGGTGTACAGGCATCACATGCTATCAGACACAAAAATGCCTGTGCAGTGTCCTTGCCACAGTTGCTCAACCTGACTCAGCTCGTAAGGAGACATGAGAACCATTCATGGTGTAGCACGTAGCTTGAGGACGGCTGACCCAGGTTCTGCTTAAAGAGACCATATTAGGAAAAACAAGAAAGGGTCAGAGGATTACTGCAGGCTTCAGAAGACCAGGGAATACAATAACGATACCTGACCCATGAATGGTTCCTGGGTCGGGAAGAAGAACCACTTGGTACACGTATTTGGGGACTGTGTGGGAGCTGAGGTCATGGAATCTGTCTGTCTTTACAGGTGGGATCACAGTTCTGTGTTTACGTCCTTATTCTAGGAGAACCATGCTCATGTGTCAGGGGTAAAGCCGTGTTTTCCAAGATTTTTTCTCTTACAACACACTTGAACCCATACCGCACACTTAAATGATGTTGATCCAAATAAAGAGTTAAAACTAAAGAATATACTTACTGAGCTCTGAACCTCCTTTGAAAATAATTTAATTAATGATCTTTAAAAATGTTCTTGGCATAGCTAAGATCCTCTCCTGGCACACTGCTTGAAAATCACTGGGGTAAAGTGTCATAGTATATGCAAATTGGTACAAAAATCATAATGTACAAATGCATATATATTCCTTATCCTTTCTTACTGTACTGGTATAGAAAAAGTATGCCTATGTGTGTATATATGTGTATGCATATGTTATCTCTGACTCTTTCTCTGTCTCTCTCTCCCCGTCCCTCCGTCCACTTGCAGAGAGGGAGAGAGAAAGCAAAGCAATGTGGGAAACATGTAAACCATCAGGAAACCTAAGTGAAGGAGTGTACTTGTATTCATTTTTTGTTCTTTCAACTATTTTGTAAGTTTGACTCTGTTCAAAATAAAAAGTTTTGGGGGAAAATCCTACGCCTGAACTATTATTTTGCTTCACCTGTTTGAGGAGATGTTTAGGAAATGTTTTTGTCCTCTTTGTTTTGTGTTTTTGGTCTTGTTCAGAACCAGTTCCTAAGAGGCACCTGTTACGTGCTGTCCTTTGCTGAATCAAGGGTGGTTATTCTCATTGCAATGTACGTCAGAGTCTGGTGCCACTTGTGCTGGGCCAGGGTTGGACTGTGTGGGGTGCACTTGGCTACCCTTCATCACTATGAAGGTCAAGATGATGAATCTGTCTTTCTTGGTTTCATGATGCAGTCATGTATCCCTTGACAACAAGGATATGTTCTGAGATATCCCATAGTAGGCAATTTTGTCATTATGTGGACAGTGTAGGGAGTATGTAGATAAACACAGGCGATTCAGCTGGCTATGCACCTGGACTGTGCGATGTAGCTTATTGCTACTAATCTACACACGCATGAAACATGTTTCTGTACTGAATACTGCAGACAATTAGAATACAATGGTAAATATTGGTGTATCTAAACATAGGTGATGTTGAGCAGAAATATGGTATTATAATCTTACGGGGCCACCATCGTCCACGTGGTCCATCAGTAACTGACATGATGATGTGAAGCACGACTGTGTTTCTGAAAGAACTGTGGGGCCTGCCATCTCGCTTTTCTGTGGCAGTCTGCATGCAGTATATTCTTGCAAAGTGGCACGTTCAGAACTCTGGTAATTTGAATGCCCCCTTCCCCTCCTTCCCAACTCCATCTACTTTCTTTTCCTTGAGACAGAGTTCACAAGGTAGTATAATCACTACTTGGTACAATCGTGGGGGTTGTCTCAGGCTTTCCAGCAGCAGTGATATGGTTCACACTTCCCATTCTGAGTTTGTCTCTGCATGGTTTGCTGAAGCAGGGTTAGCTCAGGTGCTGTGGCTGTGTGGACTCTTGAAGTAGACCAAGAGCAACAAAGCCCGTCTTGTTCTTACTTCAGACAGACCCTTGTAACAAAAGGCAGATTAGTGAGAGAAGAACAAACATGTTTGTTACAGCGCACACCTTGTTTATTCACTGGAGATACACAGGGGAAAGTGAGTAAATTTCAAAGAAGTGGTTTTAAGTTGAGGCTTAAATACCATCATACAGAAACAGAGAAAGAAGGGTGTGGGGAAAACTATTATGGTGAGCTTCCCAGGAAAAGTATGGTAAACCAGGGTAAGGTTTGTCATGCAGATTCAGCTGGGTGCCTTCAGCCCTCCTTCTCTTCCTGGTACCTTGTGAGAGATGACACCCTGACACAGGGAGATTTCCTTCATAGATGCACATTTCTTTTACAAAAGAGTGACATCTGCTTTGTTTTCAGGGCTTCTCTGGATCTGCAGTTTCTCAAAATGATTCGATTTATACCAAAGAGGTATATTTTGGGGTGGCATTGTTGTGCCCAGGTCTCGAAATTCCCCCACAAAGACCACCAGGGAGCCAAGTCTGATGCAAAAGCAAAAGGGCCATTTATTGCAAGTTTGAAATTGGGCTCCCGGGGACTCCATTGCAACAGATCCGAGCCAGGAGCCCTGAGCTCTAGAGCAGGGGGTTTTTATGGTCCCGCACAGCTTGAAACAAAGGGGGCGCTTCTGGATTGGTTAGGTGGGGGGGTCCCTGATTTGTGGGCAGTTGTCTCATGATTTCTGGGAATTGCCTGGGCTTGCCTGGGCTTGTCTGGAAAGTAAACTTACTGAGTGAAATGGCGGTGGGGGGGGACGAAACTTAACTTTTAAGATGGCGCTGGTCTGGTTCTTTCAGCATGTACTGGTCTTTCACGCTTTCTGGTCATAGATTCTCCAAATCACTGCCCCTGCTATCTCCTAGTCTCCCTAACAGCAAACAAATGCATGAATTACTAGGAAGAATTATTTTTAGATTCAAAGATCTTTAATGTAAAAGATGCAATGCTCTCTTACATTTGCTTCTTAGCTGTTTCTTGACAGTGTACTTATCTATCTGTACCTTGGACACCTTGGGCTAAGCCTTTGTCATCTGTTAGGTATCCAAAATTCTGGCTTCCTCGTGGTCTGTCTGCACCCAGCAAGGTCTTTCTTCTATCCTCATCTTTGAAGATGCCCTCTCAAAAGCCCAGCCTAATCCTGCCACTGGCCCTGTTGGAACACTTCAGTTGCTTTCTCTTGGGAGGAAGCTGGACTTTCAGAATCAGGACTAGGTCACCCTGTGTTGTCAGTAGCCTCCTACCTGTGTCCTACCCCCAGGCCTCCTGTCGTCTGCCTGCCATTTGCTTGCCTTCTCCCCATCAGGCACCTTGTCTTAAACTCTACCCTACTGGCCGGCTCCATTCCCCTGGTGCCACCTCACCAGTCAACTCCCTTTGCAGTGGACATCCTTCCTCTCTTTCACTAGTAACGTCCACTCCGTGCCTCAGGCACTCTTGTCCCATGCAGTTTCATACTGTTAGGCTATATTTGTCCAGTACTAATTATTTGAATAATTTCTGCCTTTGCAAACACAATGCAAACTCTATGAGGGCAAGACTACACAGTCTTACAGTAGACTATGATATCCTTACAATACACAGAATACCTTAGTATTAGGTAAGTAAACAATTGCCAAATACATGAATGAAAAGAATATGGTTCCAATGCCATATTAATACAATGTTGGTATTAAATGATATTCTTTGGATTTCAACCACAAGGAAGGAAACTTTTCTGATATATAATTTATACCAGTATAACAAATGATCTTTAACCCTTTCTGGGATTTCACAGACTTTCTCATTGTCTGTTGATGGTATCAACTGAATAAATGGCAAGGTTTGTATATTTCAAAAGAGAAAGGTTTGCAGCCTGTAGGCGGCCATTCTGGGAAGAATAGCCTCTGGCTAAAAGCCGTAAACATATACTTGCAGGGAATGGTGTAGGGAACAAAAATGTATGCCAAGCAGGGTGGCTGAATGTGCACATTTAACAAGCTATAGGAGGAGTCATGGAGATTTATGAAAGGAGAAGCATGCCTTGTGCAGCTGAGCTTCCTGCCCCTTCCTGGAGTTCATGTTCAGAAAATGGCAGGGTTGGTCAGGCACAGTGACTCATTCCTAGAATTCTAACACTCTGGGAGGCCAAGGGGGAGGACCCCTTGAGCTCAGGAGTTCCAGACCAGCCCGAGCAAGAGCAAAACCCCATCTCTACTAAAAATAGAAAAAATTAGCCAGGTATTGTGGCAGGTGTCTGTAGTCCCTGTTACTCAGGAGGCTGAGGCAGGAAGATCAATTACGCACAGGAGTTTGAGATTGCTGTGAACCAGGCTGCGGCCATGGCACTCTAGCCTGGGCAGTAGAGTAAGACTCTGTCTCAAAGAAAGGAAGGGAGGGAGGGAGGGAGGAAGAAAAGAAGGGGAAGGGAAGAGAAGGGAAGGGAAAAGCAATGTTAGCATGGGTGGAATTTTCAGCCTTCTGATGTCAAAAGGTGAAGCTGAGGACAAGAAAACCCTTACTGTGCGCAGCCTCATGGACAGATCAGAAGCACTGCAGGGTGGGTGGTGTCTTATCAGGGAATCATGCTGGTCATTTGTAATGCCAAAACCACAAAAAAGAAGGAGAGGATCATGAGATTGTTTCTATTTATCCCTTAGGGAAGAAAGCCTGGTGGCTGTTAGCTAGGGAGGAGTTATAATGAGGCGTGTCTGACCTTCTGCCCTATCATGACTGGAAACTCAGTTTAAGATTTCTCTGTTGTCGGGGCGCCTGTGGCTCAGTGGGTGGGGCGCCAGCCCCATATGCCAAGGGTGGCGGGTTCAAGCCCGGCCCTGGCCAAAACTGCAACCAAAAAATAGCCGGGCGTTGTGGCGGGCGCCTGTAGTCCCAGCTACTCGGGAGGCTGAGGCAAGAGAATCGCTTAAGCCCAGGAGTTGGAGGTTGCTGTGAGCTGTGTGAGGCCACGGCACTCTACCGAGGGCCATAAAGTGAGACTCTGTCTCTACAAAAAAAAAAAAAAAAAAGATTTCTCTGTTGTCCCCTTGGCCAAGAGGAGGTTCATCAGTCAGTGGGAGGGTTACAATTTTATTTTACTTCGCAAGTGTATATCCTCCAATTTGCTGACACCAGATACGTATTAAAGGTGGCACCCTAGCTCAGTGAGTAGGGCACCGGCCACATACACCGAGGCTGGCAGGTTCGAACCCAGTCTGGGACAGCTAAAGCAACAATGACAACTGCAACAACAACAACAACAAAATAGCTAGGTGTTGTGGCGGGTACCTGTAGTCACAGCTACTTGGGAGGCTGAGACAACAGAATCTCTTAAGCCCAAAGAGTTTGAAGTTGCTGTGAGCTGTGACACTACGGCACTCTACCCAGGGTGACAAAGTAAGACTCTGTCTCAATAAAAAAAAAATAAATAAATAAATAAAAAACACCTATTAAAGATTATTTCCATTAAACCTACCTGAGATTTCATGAGCGAGCAAAAGCATCTGCTCCCTGTCAGCAGCAAGCATTTTTGTTTCTTTGTTTTCTTTTTCTTACAACATTTTAAAGTAAGGTCAGTGGAGTTCCTGCCACAGCCCAGTGCATGTGGTTCAGCACGGTGGCTGACAATTATTTAAGAAGGGTAGCAGCTCCTTAGCTCCTAGTGCATGTGAGCGATTTCGTTTATGATTTTTTTCCGTCTGAAGTACATATTAAATCCTCCATCTTAAGAGTGACTTCTTAGGAAAGTTCTGTGGAAATTCTTCATGTGAGGAGTAAGCCTGCAATATAGTTTTCAAGTACAAAATATGATATTATAGGAAGTAAGTCAAGATGTGACCTATTTATAATACAAGTTCAAATTCGTCATCATGTTTCAATATAAAATGTTAGAAGATGGAAACACAATGTCTGAAAGGAGGTTGATTTTACGTTTTAGGGGCATAGCCTTCTGGTTTTGGAATAATCAGTTGATAACAAGTGGCATAGTATTTCTGTTAGCCTACCCTACCTTTTAACTCTACTTTTACTAAAATCATCTCCAAATTTGATAACATACGGGAAATTTACCATTTGAAAGAATGTTTTCATACTTCCTTGTTTTTATAACTTAGAACTTAAGTTCTCTCTTCAAATTCTACATTTTTATGGCTATTGTAGTCTGTCAGCAATTTTTTTTTTTTTTTCAGTTTTTGGCCAGGGCTGGGTTTGAACCCGCCACCTCCCATATGTGGGTCTGGCATCCTATTCCTTTGAGCCACAGGCACCACCCATCTGTCAGCATTTTTGCAGTTTATTTCCTGAGCCTGAGGGGATTTGCTGTGAGCTTACCTGGGTAACATTTCACACCAGGTGAATGGAAAGCCAGTTGATTTTAGTCATCTGTCAAGTTTATTTATTTCAAAATTCTAATATTTAGGGTGGGGGGGTTGATTAAGTGCATAGGTAATGTATATTTCCAATAATTAATCAGTTGTCATTTCCTTGCTTACTTACTAAGTTCTTTTTAACATAAGCATCAGACCAGTTATTCTGAGATCAAAATTTTGACTCCAGAATAAATTCAGTTTTAAAAGACATTTCTCTTTGCTGGGATAGGAAATTGCCTAATAACATCCTTAGCTTTGGAGACATTACCATACAAATGTAAAAGATAAGTGTGTGAGGCACATTTAATAACACTGAGCATCATAATGATAACTAAAAGTAATTTTGATTTCCTATCTAGCAGTCACACATTTGAAGTACTAGAGAACTTTGTGAACCTCATTTTTTTTAATAATAGTTTTCTGTGGTTGATTTCAAATATATTTTTGGTCCTCATCTATAAGAATTTCAAGAACCAGTTTAGTCTGCAATCTCTAGTTTTCTTCTTGGTTTTTTGAAAGTATTATTTAAGTAATGTTTGTATCATTCTTTTATAACATGGGGAAAGCCTCAAATGACTAGGATTTAATTCCCTTAAGAAAAATTTTCATCAGGCTTTCCAGAAATTTTGAAATTCTATACAGGAACTCTAGATGCTAAAAGTTCTGGTCATGTTGTAATGTCTATGACGTAAAAACATGCTTGGGTTTCCCTGCCTCCTACGTGTAATTAATAGCTCCGTATTCTCATTTCAAGAGTCAGAATGAGTGAAATGGGACCAAGGCATGCGCTGAAAGCCCTGCTGTGGGGTTCCTTCTTTTTCTTGCTGCTTTTGGACATTTGTTGGACTGGGAGTGAGAGGAGGCAAGATAGACTTCCCTTTATTTACTCAGTGGTGGAAAGGAGACACTAAGAAGGGAAATAGATGCCCCGATGACACCCAGGGCTGTCCTTCCTCTTCTGGGGATGGAGAGAACGGAAGCAGATGCCCCGATGCCACCCAGGGCTGACCTTCCTCTTCTGGGGGGTGGAGAGAACGGAAGCAGATGCCCCGATGCCACCCAGGGCTGTCCTTCCTCTTCTGGGGGGTGGAGAGAACGGAAGCAGATGCCCTGATGCCACCCAGGCTGTCCTTCCTCTTCTGGGGGGTGGAGAGAACGGAAGCAGATGCCCCGATGCCACCCAGGGCTGTCCTTCCTCTTCTGGGGGGTGGAGAGAATGGAAGCAGATGCCCCAATGCCACCCAGGGCTGACCTTCCTCTTCTGGGGGGTGGAGAGAACGGAAGCAGATGCCCCGATGCCACCCAGGGCTGATCTTCCTCTTCTGGGGGGTGGAGAGAATGGAAGCAGATGCCCCGATGACACCCAGGGCTGTCCTTCCTCTTCTGGGGGGTGGAGAGAACGGAAGCAGATGCCCCGATGCCACCCAGGGCTGTCCTTCCTCTTCTGGGGGGTGGAGAGAACGGAAGCAGATGCCCTGATGCCACCCAGGCTGTCCTTCCTCTTCTGGGGGGTGGAGAGAACGGAAGCAGATGCCCCGATGACACCCAGGGCTGACCTTCCTCTTCTGGGGATGGAGAGAACGGAAGCAGATGCCCCGATGACACCCAGGGCTGTCCTTCCTCTTCTGGGGGGTGGAGAGAACGGAAGCAGATGCCCTGATGCCACCCAGGCTGTCCTTCCTCTTCTGGGGGGTGGAGAGAACGGAAGCAGATGCCCCGATGCCACCCAGGGCTGACCTTCCTCTTCTGGGGGGTGGAGAGAACGGAAGCAGATGCCCCGATGCCACCCAGGGCTGTCCTTCCTCTTCTGGGGAGTGGAGAGAACGGAAGCAGATGCCCCGATGCCACCCAGGGCTGACCTTCCTCTTCTGGGGGGTGGAGAGAACGGAAGCAGATGCCCCGATGCCACCCAGGGCTGACCTTCCTCTTCTGGGGGGTGGAGAGAACGGAAGCAGATGCCCCGATGCCACCCAGGGCTGACCTTCCTCTTCTGGGGGGTGGAGAGAACGGAAGCAGATGCCTCGATGCCACCCAGGGCTGACCTTCCTCTTCTGGGGGGTGGAGTGCATTTTTAGTGGCATGCAGGGTAGCTGTGCCACATTAAGTGGAAATACTGTCTTCTTACTGTTTTTATTTGGAGATTAAAGAGATGCATATGAATGCCAAACTGAGGAGAACTGCATTTGAGATGGCTAATCTTCGTGTCAGCTTGCCTGGAGTAAGGGATCCCTAGAGAACTGGGTAACCACTGCTCCTGGACGTGTCTGTGAGGGGTGTGCAGAGGAGCTTGGCGTGCGGCTCAGAGGTGGAGTGGGGCAGACCCACTCTCAGCATGGCATCAGCCCATTGGCTGGGGAGCCAGATGGAATGAGAAGGGAAAGAGTGGATTTTGTCTCTCTCCCTGTGTCCTTTTCCCTCCCAAAGCTGGGACATCTTCTTCTCTTGCCCTGAACATCAGAACTCCAGTTTTTCTGCTGTTGGACTCTAGGAGAAAAACCGGCACCCCCCAGGTAGCCTTCAGCCTCAAAATGAGAATTAATGTCTTCAGAGAAAAGCCCTGAAGACAAGAAATTTGTGCTAATTCAATTCTCTGCAACAAGTATTATATTTATTAGGCATTTAACATGGACTGGTGCTTTAAAAATAAGGACTCAACAAATTTCTCTTAAAAGGGAACCTTATAATTTTTTTTTTTCTGATTATGTGACGAGGGCCAGCTGCAGAGTGATCAGAGCTCATCAAATTGAAGTTCTCTAAATTAGGAGTCTCTTCAAGCCAACTGTAAGCCCAGGCTCATTTTCTTTTTATTCCCATTAGTGCAAATTATCATCTTCGAGGAGGCTTATAAATTTGACTACGACAATGTCTTTCCCCATCATCAAGAATACAATATGATTAAATTGTATTTTCCAAACTCTTTTTTCCTGATTATAAAAATAAGTAGAACATTTACTAAATATGAGAATGTATTAAGCCTCATATAAAAACCACTGGTAATCCCACTGTCCCCAAACTCATTTTGAAAATGGTGAAAGACAAATGATGGGCAAAACGAAAACTATATAGACCATGAAAAATGGTCGGCCTTACCAGGAAATGAAGGAAAACTGCAATTAAAACACAAAGAAAACTCTGTTTCAACCTACTGATTTGGCCAATATTATGAGAGGATAACACTCTATCTCCGGAAACAGGTGAGAAAACCAAGAGGCCTGTGCCTGACCATCCACATGCAAACTGGACAGACTTTGGGAGCAAGTGTGACAGTGTCTTGCGAGGGCCTCCGTGTTTGGGAGCGAGTGTGACAGTGTCTTGCGAGGGCCTCCGTGTTTGGGAGTGAGTGTGACAGTGTCTGGAGAGGGCCTCCGTGTTTGGGAGCGAGTGTGACAGTGTCTTGCGAGAGCCTCTGTGTTTGGGAGCGACTGTGACAGTGTCCGGCAAGGGCCTCCGTGTTTTCCCACTTTTTTCTATGCAGTGTTTCTATTTCCAGGAATTTCTCTGCTACTGTGTTGAGAGACACACCGTGTCTTTTATTCTTTATAATCTTACCAGTATTGGTTAGAAAATTGTGAACTAGGAGACTTGAAGGAAAGATAAGTAAATAATGTACTAGAATATTATGCAGGCCATAGTTTGTCTTTTGCAGTTTTTAAAAATATTAGGATATTGATTACTTTTCCTGTTGATCTTTCTTTGCTCCTTCTCTCTCTCTCCTTCCTTCCTTGTCTCCCTCCCTCCTCCTTTCCCTCCTCCTTTCCTCCTTCTTTCTGTGCCTTCTTCCTTCCCTCCTTTCCTTCCATCCTTTCTCTCCCTCCCTCCCTCCTCCTCCTTTCCCTCCTTTTTCCCTCCTTCCTTCCTTCTTTCTGTGCCTTCTTCCTTCCCTCCTTTCCTTCCGTCCTTTCTCTCCCTCCCTCCTCCTTTCCCTCCTTTTTCCCTCCTTCCTTCCTTCCTTCTGTCCCTTCTTCCTTCCCTCCTTTCCTTCCGTCCTTTCTCTCCCTCCCTCCTTCCTTCTTTCTCTCTCTTCCTCTTTCCTGGCTTCTATCCTTCCATCTTTTTGCCCTTTTTTCTTCCTTCTGTTCCTTCCTTCCTCTCTCCCTTCCTCTGTCTCCCTGTGTTTCTTCCCTCCCTCCCTCCCTCCCTGCCTTCCTTCTTCATCAGTTATTTACATTCATTATTTCATTCCCCACTGTACGGTCAGGGAGAGTAGTGACAGACTGTGTGCATCTTCTTCGTGGCCCCCATGTAGCCCTCTGGGAGTCTGTTCCCAGTCACTGAGCTTCTGTTGCCTATTGTGCAGACACCGGTAAGCCTGGGCATGTGTGGTGCCTAAACCTCCGGGAAAGGTCAGAAGGAGTGCGCGAGCGAGACCATTCTCAGTACAACGGATGCTTGGTCAAGTGAACCATCACCTAGGCTAGCGCACTGATGCTCTTAAGAGATTTTTTTTTTTTTATTCTGGCTCAAGTACATTTAAGAAAAGGGTGGTTTTCCTGCCTAATAACCAACATCCTGGTTTCACAGCAGAGGACGGAAATAATAGGAATTTAATTAGAGCGATTATTATACAACATGCTTCACGGTTCCCCTGAGCTGGAAGTGACAACCCTACACTGTGGGATCTTCCTTTTGGGATCTTCTGTGGGAGAGTGTGACCGTAAGAAAATCAACTGGACATGAGGGCTCTGTTCCCACCCTGAGCAGCAGGTGCCTTGGGAGCGGAGACCTTCAGCCTGAGGAGTCAATAGTTAGCGCTCAGTGTAGTCATGGGCTGAGCTCAGAACCAGTGACTCTGGCTGGAGTCGTTTGACTGCATAAAACTCTGGATTGTATGTCTTTTTTTCCTCTGTATTTTTACTTGACTAGTCAGTCAGTTAACCAAAGCTTTATTGTTTGTGGCATATAACTGCCCCCCAACTCCGCCCTGGGCACTTGGGTGTCCAAAGAGTCCACGATTGGGCTTTGCTCCAGGTTTGTTTTTGTTCATCGCTTTGGGCACACAGGGGTCTGTTCAATATGGATTCATGCCCTTCGGCTCTAAAACGGTGTCCTGTTTTATTGCGTTGGTGATTCATCCCCCTGACAATTGCTCTGTGTCTTCCTCTGCAATATCTATTAGCTGAAGATTGGACCCCACATCATGATATCCCAGTTTTCATATCTTTTCTCTCCTGTTATCGATCATCTTGCCTTTTTGTTTGTGTTTCCTTTGAGATGTCCTCAAATTGATCTTCCCGGCGTTCTGCAGAATTATTTCGTTTATCAAATGCAGAGTTTCCGAAAGTTCTGTTTTGTTTTCTAAATGTGTTTGCTTACTGGTTGATCCAATGATCATTCTTTTCTTTCTTGTTTGTTTTTATTGGCAATTTGGTCTCTGTCCAAATACGTCATCTGACATTGCTGATAGGCAACAATTTTTGACCTACAAAAATGGCTATTTCAAGGGATTCATCCTACACTTTGATAAAAAGATGTCCCATTTATCAATAATTAAAGCCCTTCTTTTTCATAGAACTGTCTGATCCAAGGGCATTAAGAGGCCTGTGGCCCGTGTGAACAAACTACGAGTCCTGTTTCTAAGAAAGTACTGCTCTGAAAGGTGTGCTGAAAGATCTGTTGTGAATTTAATTATTATTAGATAGATCACGTAGATCCCATGGTTATCAGAGAAAAAACGCTTAGTTTAGGTTTGGCAACCAAATTGGATATTCTTTTTGTGTTATTCATTTTTATTAAAAATTACACTGGTTCCTTCATGCAGAGGAAACACATTTGTAAGAGTTGCCGACTGATTTTTCTGCAATGCTAAGGAGCTGCATTTTATCCAGAAAGTGACAGCTAGCACCGTGTCATCCGTGTCCTTCCTCTTGGAGACGTGGACTTCGGTGTCTGCAAACAGCTCCATGATACACGCCATGTCCTACTCTGTTACTGAGGACTCTACTGTGCTTTTCAATTCCTTAAGCTCTGCTCTATCTTTCCTCAGGACGTCTGTATCTTTGGTTACTTTGTCTTTGTTGATTGATTCATTGGTTTTCTTCTTTTTTTTCTTGAGACAGAGTCTCAAGCTGTCATCCTGGGTAGAGTGCAACCTCCAACTCTTGGGCTCAAGCAATCCTCTTGTCTCCGTTTTTCTATTTTTAGTAGAGACAGGGATCTTGGTTTTTGCTCAGGCTGGTCTCCAATCTCAGACAATCCACCCGCCTCGGCCTCCCAGAGTGCTAGGATTACAGGTGTGTGAGCCACTGCGCCTGGCCTACTTTGTCTTTAACTAATTTCTTGATACAACTTTTGGACTGTTTTTTTTCTTTTTAATTATTTTTATTTCTGTCTTCTCCTCAGTTCCAGTGATCTTATTTGCCATCCATATTATGGATTGTATTTCTGACATTTCAGCAGTTTCTCTGTGTGTGGAATTTTCTGCTGTATCTTCCTTATAATCTCTTGGGGGAGTTAATCTCTGATTGTTCATGTTGCCAGAATTCGTCTGCTAGTTCCTCCCCGTGACTATTTTCATCTTCTTTTTTTATATCATTTATACTTTTTGTAGTTGAAATGATAGGTTGTCCCCAGATAGTTCTTGAGAGAGAATCAAATTTAGAACCTTTGGGAAACACTGCACAGGCCTATTTCGCAACTAAAACTGGTGGAGTGAGACTGGATCAGGAGGCCCCAGGAGCTGCAGCTCACCCCGCTGGCTACTCATCTGGAGCTTGTGCTGGTGGCCTTTCCCCTGCAGCCTGGTGAAGCTGCCTTTGCCGACTACCGCTGTGAGGGCGGGCCTGGGGAGGTCGTGCCGTCCACGTCTGTCCTGCTGTCAGCCTGTCCTCTAACCCATTCCAGTGAGTGACAGTATTTCACTGGAACCTCTGCCTCACAAACATGTGCACCGCTGTGATCCTGCCCCCACCAGGGTTAGCTGGAGGGGGAAATCCACAGGCAGACCTGCTAATTCTGCCCCTCACTGCTCCAATAGACCCTGATGGTACAAAGTTGCATAAGGAGTGCAGGGGCAGCTGGAGAACAAGACTCCGAGGACTATTCTGACCGAGAATTCCAGTTACTCACTCAGGCAGCGTGAGCAACACCCTCTCAAACAAGTTCAGAGGGTCACCAAGGGTCCCTGGGCACAGACACCAGGAATGACTCTCCAGGGGTCATTCTCCAGCAGGAATGAGAGCCAGGAGAGACCACACCTCCCTGCACCAAAGCTAGCACTGCAGCGCCACGGTTTCCCCTGGGCAGTGCACGCTCAGGTCACGCTATGCAAGGGCCTCTTGGAGATTTCACTGAGTGCTGCGGCCTCTGCAGAGGGCAGTGCTTCGGGCAGTGCTTCAGGCAGTCGGAGAGGTGCAAGGGTGGGCTGTGGGCTCACCAATGAGGAGAGAGGATTTGTTCACTTCTGTGGCAGCCAAGATGGGGACTGGACTCAGAGTTGGAAACTCCCAGGTTCAGGACAACCGGGACCTCTCGACTCCCTCCGGCAGGATGAGGTGAGAAGTCCTTTGTTCCTGGCTCACTGGTGGAAATCCCAGGGCGGGCCTTCGGGTTGGGAGAGGGGTCTCCACCACCTTGGGCACCAGGCACCTTCAGTCTGGTCCCCCCGCACTGATCTCTGTCCTCCCTCCTCCTTCTCGGCCTCGCAGCTTGTCGCAGTGGGATGGTGGGCACCTTCATTTCTTCTCCCCGTGCTCAACTCCCTACTCTCAACTTCTCCGAGTTCACTGCAGTCCAGCGTTTCTCCCTCTGGACAGGAGCTCCTGGAGAAAGCTGCCTCAGTCGGCCACGTTGCCCTCTTTCCCCCCGGGCATTCAGCTTTCTTCATGTTTGTTGTGTGTGTGGAAGAAAACATGATTTCTCTTCTTTCCTTCATAGAGTGTTAGTCAGTATGCTCTGCTGAAAGGTAAAGTCTGATTAACCAGAGAAAAAGGCACAGAAGTTTATCGAGTCTGCTGTGCACACCACCCAGGGAAGCCTCAGTCCTGGAGTTTTTCTCTCTCCAGGCAGTACCTTACAGGCTGCTTAAAATAGTAACCCACAGCCATAAATCTCATACAGTCACAAGACAGAGAGGACGGCACCTGTGGGCTCCCAAAGGGCAAGAAAACGTGACAGGGAAAATTTATGGGAAGAGAAAACTCTGCTCCGGAATCCTCTGGGTCTGCGTCTGAGTTGAGGCAGGCAGACAGCGGGGTGCGAAGACCCTTGTTTTTGTGAATTGGTGTCCTACCATCAGGTAAGCAGAGGGAGGGGCACACTGTCTGTCCCTGCAGGTTAACCACCGTCAGCTCAAGAATCCTGAGTATTTTAGAGATAGACATTTTGTTTTCCTTCATGTATACAAATTGGCTCATCTGCAGCCACCCTCCTGGCGTCGTCTTGCGTTTTGTGTGTCCTTCTCGGATGTTTGCGCCATCTCACCCAACCCATCGTATCTACTGTGAAGACTGTTGGCCCTGTTTTCTTGAGGTTTCCAGCTCTGTATGACCTTACTGTGCAAGGAACTTCTGTCTAGAGTCCTGCATCACTGAAGATGGGGTGGCTGTGCCTCCCAGTGCTATTCTGTGTCAAGCATGTTAATGGCATCCTGATCACCAAAACCCAGGACGGACCACAGGAGGCTGTTTGGGTGTTGGCTTCGAGGCGGGTGTGAGGGCAGCGGGATGGGGGTTAGCAGTAGAGCTGTTCTATTGGCCCTGGGCACCAGACTGAGCTCTAGGGTGGATGTCCCGTGAGGTGTCTTCCTTATTGGTCTTTTGGGGTCCAAAGACCATCCCATGACAGTGACCTTTATATTTAGAGTGAACAGAGCAGATACTTTTGATGATCACCTGGATCAGCATCGAGTCACCGTTCTGGATCTGTGTGTGTTTCCATAATAGTTTTAAGAGATGGAATTCAGTTTTAGCAGATACTTGGTATGGGGGGTGGGGTGTGTGTGCACACGTGCGTGCATTTCCTGTAAGGAGAAACTGGTAAAAGTGAAAATCAGTATTTTCTTTCCATGGGTGAAGTTTCCTAAGTGGAGAGTACTTTAATTTCATTTTTATGAATAATATCTAGACTCTCTAAAGAGTTAGCCAAAAAATAATGCCAGGTGGCCTCACATTGGAATTTGACAGTGGTCGTGTTTTACAGTTTTCTCTATAGTTTTACTAAAAGTTCTCTTTTGCCATTACTACTTAAGTCTTAACGGCCGTAAGGGCCTCAAATTGTGTCTTCAGTCAAATACTGCTTCTACAGAAGAATTTTTATCACAGGTCAAGTCATCTAGAGATAGACCCATAAGAGTATGTGAAGCTGGCCTGGGAACAGACCCAATCTGGCTCAGACCAAATCTCCATGTAGCTGTCCCAGTGAGAGACTCTCTAATCATATTCTTTGCATATAGTGGGAATTTGTGGAGTCATTTGTTCCAGCTAAACACAGACCCCCAAGATTGGACAGACTTGTGTCTGAATGGTGGCTTCCCGTCTGATGAGAGCATTGTATAGAACCTCACTGAGCCCTAGATTTTTCATGCTGAGGAGTTGGGTGATAGCTGTGCTTCTATAAGGATCAAATACAAGAGCACCATACCATTCGGCATGCAAACCAGGGTGCCCCTGAGAATGAAAGGAGGGTGCTGATTCTGACGATGTCAGAACAAGTATTTGTGATGAGCTGCTCCCAGTGGCTGCGGGGTTGCAATATGCTGTGGTCAGTCTTGCCTCTTCCATGAAGAGTCTACTAATTGTCTTCATTGCCATTTATAAAAAACACACAGAGCTGGACCTAGTGCATAATAGCGATGCATAAACACTGTTTATCTGGTTTTTCCTACTTGAGAATCTTTAGTTTTTCTGCTCCGAGTCACATTACTTGTTGAGTGATTGCAAGGAGCACTCAGTGCAAAATTGGTTACTCTGGCAGGTCTCTCTTCAGCTTCCTTTTCTTAACCTTCCTGTAAAACCATCGCTCCAAAGCCTTGTCGTGCTCAGTGAGCGGCATCACTGCCTCTGGACACAGGTGGACCTGCTGTCCGCCTGGCTGTCTCTGTACTTCAGTGGGAATCCGGTTCACTGCCGTCCCTCCCCTGTTCCTTTTTAATGTCTCCTGGCCGGTGGGATGAAAGGGATTCACATGGCCAGGCAGAGTGCTGAGGAGAATAAGGTATTTTTTCTCAGCATGTACATGGCTGCTTTATTTTGAACGTCAGTGTATGTCAACGTTATATGCAAGATTCTCACACAATGGAAAGTTTCCCATAGTTCAAAAAACTCAAGTTAGTTGTGGTAATTGCTGTGTTGGTGTGAAAATCTTACATTACAATGTATCATATATGCGTGGCTATTTTACATGCAAGTGTGGCTGCCCCAAGTATCGTTGGCATTTTTGTAATACATGGAAAGAAATTGAAAATGAACAAAACACTAAAAGGTGACTTAAGATACGACGTGTTTAATAAGCTCTTGCAAAAAAACAAAGTGGTTCACTGGGGGATCCAACCAGTACCTACAAACCCAGGCTTATCTGCAGTATATCACCATTTGGGATAATTTTGTGCTCAGGGAAACTCATCAAAGTATTTTGCAGCCAGGTAAAGGCCACTTCCACTCGTGGACTTCCCTTCTGTATTCTGTTTCTCCAAATCCTGGGCAAGTGTGAAGAGCCCCCTAAGCCTCACTGTTCTTTTGGTGAAAGGGGGAGGAGACAGTAGCCCCTAATGGGAGTGAGGGAGGCAGGGACCGTTCAGGGGTCCCTGGGATGCTGTGGTGAAAGAGGGAGGGGACTCTAGCCCCTAACGTGGGTGAGAAGGTAGGGGGGCAGGGATCGCTCAGGGCTCTGGGAGGATGCTGGCCCCTTTGGGAGCAGGCTGGACTGGAATCTTTCCTCCTGTCTCTAGAGCGGATCCCCCTACCTCTACCCTGTCCCCCACCCCACAGGGAGGAAACCCTGTGTGTACTAGGCCAACAGGTTCTCAGGCCCTTCACGGAAAGTCAGTACCTGGCAGGGAAGGAGAGTAGTGTAGGGATCCTCACCCCGTTTCCCCCTGCACGTCCCCTGGGAAGGACTGCTCCCTGGACCGCTCACGGGTCATCATAGGCTCCGTCCAGGGAATGCCCCCTCCTTCGGGTGTTGGGGTGGTACCAGCCTTGGGGGCCAGCCCTCTCCTGGCTCCCCTGCTCCTGGTGTCCTCACTGCTGGCCATCTTTTTGGTAAATCCCCCCAGTTCTCCTATTTGGCATGCATCTTATCTTCTCTGCTGGGACTCTGTGATGGATAGTAGGTCTTTGTTGGCACCCTCCTACCCCGCTGCCAAAAAAGTGATGACATCTCATTCATATACCACAAGGCTGTCCCACAGCAGAGAAGCCAGAGATGGTAGTTTGGAGCTCGTGTGCTTTGAAAACATACTGGAATATGTTGCTCCTTCAAGCTGAGCAGTAACTAAGTCATCAGAGTCACGGGTGGCATTATCCACCTGCAAGTGATAGTTATGACAGGGGCATCTTGCGGGCTAGGGCAGACCCGGCCTGCACTAGTTATGACAGGGGCATCCTGTGGGCTAGGGCAGACCCGGCCTGCACTAATTTTCATCCACATGAGATAAGTGGCTTCTGATTTCTGATGGAAGCTGAACCACCAGAACGACCACCATGGTGTGATTCTGTAGCCTATAGAAATTCTCATAGGAAAGGAAGGTTTGTTTCACATAAAAACTCAAACACGAACAGGGCTCCAACCCCTTGAGCCCCCAGAGTCTCCCCTCAGCCAAGCTTGCTCTGAGTGGTGTCTCATAAAAGAACAAATGTGAACTTAGGAGATACTTTTATTCAAAAGGATTATTGTGAGTCCAAAATGCTGTGGCTGTACAGTCCACAAGCTTCTCAAAGGCCAGGGTCAAATAGGTTTTCTATTATTGAGTGGAGTAAACAAGCCTAGGAAAAGTCTATTTTAAGTAAGAGGAAAGTCAAGGTGACCTGATATGACAGTAGATCAGAGAATATTTCCTCTGAGGCCGGCCAGGCCCCAGGAGGGGCCCCCTGTGAGCTCAGGCTATCAGCAGACCAAAGCTCAGGGTCGTGGGAGAAGAGGGGCAGTGGGCCCAGGGTTTGACTGGTGGGGATGAGTTGTGCAGCTAACCATTTCTAAGACAAAGGGTGAGAGTTTGGAGAGTCAGCCTCTGGCTTGGTCCTAGAAAGGCACATTCTAGTCTTTTCTAGATATACAGGGAAGGCTTGGGGCGTGGTTCTTTGCAGTCAGCCATTTTCCAGAGCACAAAGGGTGCAAAGTGTCGAAGAAAAGTGTGTGTAGTGGCACTTGTCAAAGCCTGGTGAGGAAGGCTTTCTGCAGAACATCGCAGAACATCACAGTAGCAGGTGCAGGGACAGTGGGGATGAGGTATTGCAGTGTTGGAGAGAGATTTGGCTCTACTCTAAAAACAGCTGGGCAGATGTGGAGCGGGGGGTGGGGAGGAAGTGGGTAGAAAATGGCTAAGAGGAAACATCAGGGCTAAGGGGGATTCCTGCTGAACTGAAGGACAGCATTCTAGCTGAAGCCAGGCCAGGGTGACCAGACTTCCCCTGGGAGGGGAGAGGGGAGATGAGTAACCCGATCATATAGACAGGGTAATCTGATATGGGCGGGGGGGCTTCTTGAAAACACTGGATTTTACAGAGAAGTGCAGACATACGCTTCAGAGAAGGCTCAGGAATGTGACTGACGTTGGTCAAGCAAAGAGTCTTTATCAGAATGTTTTCTTAACCTTTGCCATTTTCCAAGATCATAGGCTCGGGTGTAATTCAGCCTTGTCAGGGGCATGGTCTCAATCTAACAACCTCTTTTTCTGTTTGTGGGGCTAGTGGTTGGGCTGCACAGCAGAAAATATTGCAGAAGTCCCCCAAGAGAATGCTTGCTGAGCCTGGCACGTATATGCCACGACTGGGGTCCTCGGTCCCCAGGGACACAGACCAGGGCCAGTCTGTGGGCTCCTAGGAATGGAACCAGGTTGCAAAGCTGGGGGTCAGGGTGACTGAGCCAAGTCTCATCTGTATTGGCAGCAATTTCCTGTTGCTCATATCACCACCTGAGTTCTGCCTCCTGTCACCTCAGTGGCAGTATTAGATCCTCAAATAGCAGCACAAATCCTACCATGAACTGGGCAGAATCTAAGTTGCAGGCTCTTGACTAGTTTCTAATGCCTTCCTCTGTCCATGGAAAAATCATCTTCCATGAAACTGCTCCTTGGTGCCAAAAAGGTTGGGGACTGCTGCTCTGAGAGACGTATTGTGGCTATAAGGTCAGCAATCACCATAAAGCCCACTGGACAGTCTGCATGTCATGGCCTGGCCCTGGGGTCCACTTGATAGTCTGCACGTCACAGCCTGGCCCTGGGGTTTGCAACCTTGGCCCTGGAGGATTTCCAGAAGGCAAGATGAATTCAGCTTAGGTGCATTTTTTTTTTTTTTTTTTTAGGGACAGAGTCTCACTTTTTCACCCTCAGTAGAGGCATCACAGCTCACAGCAACCTCCAACTCCTGGGCTTAGGTGATTCTCTTGCCTCAGCCTCCCGAGTAGCTGAGACTACAGGCACCTGCCACAAGGCCTGGCTATTTTTTGTTGCAGTTTGGCCAGGACCAATTTTGAACCTGCCACCCTCGGTATATGGGGTCAGTGCCCTACCCACTGAGCCACAGGAGCCACCCACAGGTGCAATTTTATACACCTTCCAGGGGTGTCCAGCCTTTTTTCTTTTCTGCCAAGCATTGAAAGAATAAGAGTTGTCTTGGGCCACGCAAATAATACACAAATGAAAGCTGATGAGAAAAAGAAAAGGTCCATGCATGGTTTTTTGTGAGATCACAGATAAGAAAAACAGTCCTCAAATAATCAGCATGCAGCCCGTGGGCTGCAGGTTGAATACCATTGCAACCAAAGCTTAATCCGACAAGAATAGCTAAAGTTCCTAATTGACCCAGACTCTGAACCCCCTAACTTCTTAGTCAGTGGTCATCTTGGCTGTACCTGGTCCGTGCCTCTGGCCTGCACCTGCCATCTGTCTTACAACAGCACAGCTACATCCGACTGGTGAGTGTTAGGCGGGTCCAGATTCTTTTCTGACTCTCATCAAATCAGAACGGAGAAGTCCTTCCAGGAAACTGCTTCACTAGCAGCACCTAAAACCCCCAAATGGAGGCAGCTGGGCGGAGGCTGTGTCCTCCTCACAAGCACAGGTGGCCAAGTTCTGGGCACAGACCAGACCCAGCTGTACTGGGACGTTAAGGAGACTTAGGTGGGCAGAGCTGCTTCCGGAAAGAGAGCACTTTGTGTGAATATGCTTATTAAACTGACATGGGCGCAGATAGCGCCACGGGAGGACAGGTGGATTACATTGCAATCCCCTTCATCACAGCTCACCTCCCTGAGGACAGGGGCAGAAGCTGGAGATGGTGACGGTCAGAGCCCTTTGAGCTGGCCAGGCTGCCACCTTCAACCTTCAAAGAAACCAAGTGGGGAAGTTCAGAGCAGCTCCTTGTCTGAGCTGCGTGTCCTCACGACATGTGTTATGTTATTGTTGCTTAAATCCATGTCGCTTGGTAATTTCCATCGATCATAATGATTTTCTGAGAGGCTTAGCCAGGGAGGGTGTAGGAGGGGTTATAGATGGGGCTAATTAGTAAGATGCAAATGGCTTTTGAGGCTGTTTCAAAACGTCTAAATGACCTGTAATTAAATAATGTTGCCAGACTGTTTGTTAGTTATCATCCTCCTATCCAGTTTATTTCGTCAGGAGATCTCCTCCTCCATCTAATAGGGCATTGCAGCCCCATGTTGTTCACAGAGTGACGAGGAGGCTTGTTTTGTTGATACTGTTCTTGTTTTGTTGGGTTCCTTTCTCGGTTGGTGTGATTGTATGTTTTCTTTCTGCTTCCACGCGTGTCTGGTGATGGGCTTCCTTTGGGCCTTTGGAATCTTCTGGTTGGGAAGGATGCCAAGAGCCACTTTGTTTAAACTCCCCGATTCTCCATGAAGTAATCCCTTGTGCACTATTCCTGACAGATGGGGTCTTTCTGACCCCTGCCCACTCTCAGCGTGGGAAGCAGGAGCTTTCACCAGCTGGTCACTGTGTGGTCCGGCAGCTCTTCTAAGTTCCTGGGTTTTGTTTTGGGTGCTGTCCTCGCCCTGGCTTCCTAGACAACACCTAACTCCTTCCTCTCTTTCATACGTAGACATTTGTATATATGAAGGGACTACCTAAGGCTCTAGGTGAAACGCTACCAATTCCTAAGTAATCAGGAATGCACAACATTTTTTGTCTTTCAGCATTCTGTAGTCTCTATCTCTCTTAAATCCCAGTGCTCTGAACTAAGTAACATTCCAACTCTGGTCTCACTCAGCGTAAGCTTGAGTGGGACTTAACTTTTTTGTCTCAAAAACATCTCCCTATGAATATTAATGTATAGTAAATTCTCATTAACTTTAGCCTTCTAAGTCACTGCCTGACTCAACTGGCTAAAATTGTTTTGTAGTTGATTAAAGTCTTATTTCCTTGTCTTCTTTAACAAGTCTGCCACATCTGAATATGATCATCATTGTGCCTCTGACTGTGTTCCTTAAATGAGTAGATGGTACGTTTTACCCGCTGCATTAAATTCCGTTGAGTTTTCGTCTTTTGTTCCACTTATCAAGGTCTTTCTGAATCTCTATTCTCTCCCAACACACCAGCCATCTTCCACACGTTGGATAAATATTCTAATAGCCCCTTCGTACAGATCACTGATGTAAATTACTAAGAAATGCAGAGCCATGTAGCTCAGTTTCAGAAATCTTTACAATTTGGTACAACTCTTTAATCAGCGCTCATGTGGAACATGTGTTTAACAAGCTACAATTTGTAGATGTTGTAACATGAGATTGTTTAATCCTGTGCTTGGAGGCCTGTTCATCCTACTTGTTGATATTATGTGTAGCAAGAGGAGCTCTGGTAGCATTAGCTTAGAAGATAGAGGAGGCCAGCATCGTTCCTGGAGAGGTCTGGGTGGAACCAAATGGTCACCACTTACCTTCAAGTGCACACAAACCTTCTACAGAAATATTAATTCAGGAATCTTATGCCAGAAAAATTTTGAGTTAACTAGTCTTTAGTTTCTAATATCTTTCTTTCTTTTTAATCTGTGGTTGTTTACAGGATGTCATCACACTGTGTGGGCCGCTGTGGACATAGACCTCATACCTAGGGGCCAGGTCATGTTTAACCTAAGACAGTGAACAGAAACTCCGTTTCTTGTTTTATCCAAACTTTTGCAGTGTTGTTCATTTCAGAATAGAGGACGCCATCCTAAATTATGAACGAGCAAATGCCTGTCTTCCTTTCAGCCTGAGAGTTTTGGTTTGCACTTCTGATTCCAGACTAGGTCAACGTACACATTTGTATCAAAACTCCCTTTCAGCAGAAGGTGATTTTTGAATCTCTTCCTATTTATCTTATTAATTGATTGGCTAAGTCTATAGATATTGTTTATCTGAATAACAATACTGATGAAAAACAACTAAGATGCTTATAAACAGTGATTGCTTTTTTAATCTTTAAAAAATATTTACTTTCAGCAGTCTTGATTGGGTGAGTGGCCGTTCTGGTCAGCTCACCATTGAAGGGGTTCCTAGTACATGGGGCTTTAGTGCTCCAACCATGACAATGCAGGAAAATTAAAGTGAATCAGCCCAACAGTCCAACACAGCAAGCCTTTTCAGTCTATAGGGAACATTTATATGTATATTGAAGTATCCTTTTTTTTTTTCCAGTGACAGTGAGAATTCAAATTCATGAACTGCTTAATAGTTTAAGTATCACCAAAGGAAAGGAATTAAAAAAAAAACTTTTAAAAATATAAATCTAACGGAATAGTAAATATTCTCTTTGTAAGCAAAAAGAAGAGCCTGTGGCCGTAATTCTATCAATAATTCTATTCCCAATATTTTCCTTTTCTTAATTTTGTATAAATTCAAATGACTTTATTGAGTTGTTTGAATTCTAGCTGTGAAGGAAGTTTGAGATAAAAGCAGTGCCGTGCAGTGGTATTAAATGCCTTTACAGGAATTCGTCTTTCAAAGTCATGCTGTTTGTTATCGGTTTTTCTTTTACTATTGCTTTTGAAGAAAATTCCAGAGGGAATTAAATGTATTTTTTTTAAACTAGTGGAATCCATCTGAAGACACAGACCATCTAGACATCTGTCTTCTGCTCTTTGTCCATCAAGGAAATACCCTGAGATGTATGACAGCACCGCGGAGACGTGTGGCTGTGGGCTGATAGAGAAGAAGAAAGGAAAAGAGGACCACCCCCTGAACATCTCCCCCGCACCCCCTGAACATTGCCCCCGCGCCCCCTGAACATCGCCCCCCTGCCCAGGGAGTTCTCCTAACAGTGGACCCCCCTGAGACAGAAAAGCTTTGAGTAACACAACCAGGCTTTGACAGGAGGACCACCTGATTTCAATCTCTGATCTTTCCACTCAAACTCCTCAATTTTTAAATGAAAAAAGTAGCTTTCCTAGACTTTTTTTTTTTTTAATAGTAGACAGCTTGTGACTCGAGCAGGAATTAAAATCTAATGGCCTACAAAGCAGTGAATAATTGAGTAGCCAGTAGCAGTGAGTGGAGAAGTAGGCTTAGTCTCTTCTCAGACCACTGTTAGGACTGTCCTTAGAGTCACACATTTAACCTCCCTGGACTTCAGCCCTGTAACCTATGCAATAGATTGAGTGTCCAGGTCCTCCCCCAAATTCCTATGTTGAAATCTTCACCCCCATGCTGATAGTGTGAGGAGGTGGTGCCTTTGGGAGGTGATAAGGTCACGAAGGTGGGACCTCAAGGATGGGATCAATGCCCTTATAAAGGGCTCTGATCCAATCACCTCTTTCACCCTGTGAGCACATAGCAAGAAGGTGCCATCTGGGCCAGGGAGTGAGTCCCCACCACTCACAGCGTCTGCCACCCTGGGATCTTCAGCCTCCACAACTGTGAGAATAAGTGTTGTCTGTGAGCTGTTTGTTCTATGGTGTTCTGTTGTAGCAGCACAAATGGACAAGGACAGCCTATTAAATGAAGGAATTTGCCCACAGGATCTTCCAGACCTCTGCTGGGCTTTAGAACTCTGTGGTTGTTAGAGCCTTCCCCGTTTGCAAGCTCGTGTTCCCTACTTGGTAAACATCTCTGTTGCTCTCTGACTTTATTTCATTCATCCTGGCTTCCTTTCCCGAGTCTGTTCTTCTCATGCAATTTACTCTGTACGGCACTTAGAATTGCACCGGGGGGCCGTGGAAGATACCCTTCAAAAGATACTTGGCTGAGGGTGCAGGAACAGCTGGGAAGACCACAAAACTTAAAACTGTAGGTCAGGGCTCGCACTGTTTCTGGAGGACTAGAGCATCAATCCTCCCTGTATTCCCACTGTCTACTTCAGCGGGTCTCAACCTGTGGGTCGTGACCCACAGGAACTGTATTAAAGGGCCACGGCATTAGGAAGGTTGAGAACCACTGGCCTAGTTAAAGGCAGTCTCACTTACAGATCAACCTTTAGATAGATGCCCTTTTGCTCACTGGACTAAATGTGGCTCAGATTCAATAGCAGGAGATGTAGAGGGGGTGCTGTAAGAACCCCAAAGCCAGAATGACTTGATGTTGTTTCTTGTCTCAGAGGCCCCCTGCTGTCTGCCTGGTTGAAAGATTTGCTGGGAGGATTTGGAGACTTCGTATACAGTGGAACGCATGGCTAAGATTTATTTCAGCAAGAGTTATAGACCACACCAGCTAGGGGAGAAGGTGTAGGGGGGTAAGGCCTGGGCCAGTCCAGGCACAGGCTTGCAGGCCTCTCTCCCAGACGAGTCACGCAGGACGCACTTATGCCTATAGCAAGGAGTTGCCAACGATTGTGAAATGTTGCCCAGCAGAGGAGCCCGCTGGACACTTGACATCTAGGGTCTTTCTTGGAGTCTGTTCCCGTAGGCCCCCTTTGCCTAGCACTGCTAAAATCACAGACTCCCAGAAGGAAAACAGATGTTCGGCACCTGCCGCATTGTTTACACAGGCATTTTAGGTAGAGAGAGCCATTCTTGTTAATCCTGGGAAGGGCAGAACCCTCCCCACACCCTAAGCCCAGAAGCCAGCCAGGCGCCAACCTCGCAAGCCGCCTTTCTGAGGAGGGCAGTCTAGGGTCTGCTATCTTATGTCTGTCTATTTCTAGAAAGTGTTTTGTGTTTATTATCTTTTTGTAAGGAAATAAGCTTTGCCACTGTGAAGTCCCAGATACATCTCAGAATATAAAAGCTATAGGAGAATCTTGGAATTTAGCTCATGACTTCACTTTACAAATAAGGAAGCCAATCCATTCTTTTAAAATTTTATTATTTTTAGTATATTTTTATGAGATATACATGCAAAAAAAAGAGTTCAATCTTCGGTGTTCCCCTTGGTAAGTGTGGACAATTGTAGTCGTGCATATGATCACAGTCCAGGACCAAACACGAGCATTTCCATTCCCGGCTCAGGGCGTGTGACTTCCCCTCCTCTGAGAAACGCCCCCACCAGGCGCAGGCACCCTGGCCAGTGTCACTGCCGGTCGGCAGCCCCGTCTGAGATGGGATGCATGCAGGGTGCATCTTTTTGGTGCCCTGCGTCTTTCACTCAGGATAATACCTTTGCAGGTCCTCCGAGTGGTTGCGCTGCCAGCACTCTGTTTATTTTTCTAGCTAAGTAGTGTTACGGGGCACTCCTGCTCTGCCGTCTGCTCGCCCTTTCTCCTGCTGACAGATATTTGGATTGTTTCCGGTGCAGGATTACTGTGACTATGGCTTTGGATGGATATACAGTTGCATTTCTCGACATTCAGTAGTAGTAAGAAACATGTATATTTAATTTTATAAGAAACTGCCAAGCTTTTCTCTAATCTTAACGATTTTATTTTATTTATTTATTTTTTAATTTCCTGATTTTACACATCAACTTGTGATACATGAGCATTGCACTTGGTCTGAATCTTTGCTGACATTTGCTGTTGTCAGAGTTTTTTGGTTTTTTAGCTGCTGCAGTGAATGTAAAAGAGTATCTCATGGTGGTTTTTATTTTTATTTCTCTCATGACCAATAAGGCTGAACACCTGTTTGCTGATTGGTTCTTTTTATTACCATATCTTATAGAAAGCATATATTCAATGATTTATCCACTTCATTATGTTGTTCTTTTTATTACTAATTTGTTCTTTTATATACTGGAAATAAATCCTTTAAAGATAGTTTTCTCACAAGGATCTCCCTGATGTGTGGCTTACTTATTCAGAGTTTTTTTAATGTCTTGATTTTTTTAATTGAATGTTTCTTTTAATTAGTTTAAGTTATCCCATTCTTCTCTTAACAATCACGCTTCCATTTCTAAGTGATAAATTTGAAGCATCTACAAAAGTAATCATCTCTAAAAAGAAAAGAAAACATTTCTGGTAGCTCATTGTTCTGTTCTAGTTACTGTATTAGCCTTGTTCAAATTGTGGTTTTTCTTTTTCATTTTACCATAGCAAGCTTTATTTTCTGCCTGATCAGAGCATTATGGATGTTCGTATTATTAAGAAAAGTTTTCAAGTGCATAATATAACTGAAAGTTTTAGAATAGACATGAAACGTGAAATAATGAGTCCTGACCTTAATCTTTGCCATCGTATTGTTCCATGCATGTAATGTGGTTTTAAAAAAAATTTGATTATGATAAGAATATTATATATGAAATCTACCCTCTTAAATTTTTAGGTATTCAATATAGTATCCTTGGCTACTGTTACAATGTTTCACAGTAAATCTTTAGAACTTATTCATTTTGCCCAATTAAAATTTTATGCCTTTTGATTACTGACTCCCCATTTCCCCTTCTTCTAGCCCCTGGAAACCACCGCTCGACATTCTGATCCTATGAATTTGACTATTTTAGATGCCGCCCATGCATGGGCCCATGCAGAATCTGTCTTTTTGAGGCTGGCTTGTTTCACCCCGCATCACGGTCCTGGGGGTCCATCCAGGGTGCGTCTTGCAGAATGTCTTTCCCATTGTAGGCTGAATAGTCCAGCGATCTCTGTGTGTGCGCCCTGTTTCCCTCATCCATTGGTCTGTTGATGACATGGAGGTTGTTTCCAGGCCCTGGCGACCGTGGAGACTGCTGCGGAAAGGAAGGGAGTACAGGCATCTCTTTGAGATCCTGATCACGGTTCTCTTGGATGGAGCAGCTGTGTTCCCCGAGGTGGGGTTGCTGGATCATACGGTAGTCCCATCTTTGATTTGGTGACGTGCTTAGACGCTGCTGTCTACGCCTTTCCACAGTGCCACCAACAGTGTGCAAAGAGTCTCTCCATAGCCTCACCACCCCTTGTTACCTTTTGTTGACGGCCCTTCTGACAAGTGTGCAAGGCATCTCACTGGCTGTTGGTTTGCATTTCCCTGATAACTAGGGATAGCGAGCATCTTTTCTTGTGCTTTTTAGGCCATTTTTTTTTCTTTTTTTTAAATTTAGAACCTGGAAATAGTTTAGTATATATTTTTTGCCATGTGTATCTCTTCTTTGAAGAAATGTCAGATGAAGTCTTTCCCCCCATTTTTTTTTTTTTTTTGTAGAGACAGAGTCTCATTTTATCACCCTCGGTAGAGTGCCGTGGCCTCACACAGCTCACAGCAACCTCCAACTCCTGGGCTTAAGCGATTCTCTTGCCTCAGCCTCCCGAGTAGCTGGGACTACAGGCGCCCGCCACAACGCCCGGCTATTTTTTGCTTGCAGTTCAGCCGGGGCCGGGTTTGAACCCGCCACCCTCGGTATATGGGGCCGGCGCCCTACCGACTGAGCCACAGGCGCTGCCCTTTCCCCCCATTTTTAATCGAGTTATCTTTTGTTATTAATTTGCAGGTGTTCCTGATGTATTTTGGATAAATGGTTATCAGCAATATGGTTTGCAAATGTTTTCTCCCCTTTTCCTTCTCAATCTCTTATTGTTTCCATTGCTGCACAAACCTTGTTACTTTTATGTAGCTTTATTTATTTGTTTTTGCTTCTGTTGGTGGAAGCCTATGGTATTTCTAAAAGTGTCTTAACATGAGTAGAGATTCTTTGTTCCTTTTACCTTTCACTCTTTATATTTTAATTTGGGTAGTTTTTGTTGCCCTGTTTTCAAGGTCTGTTTCTTTCCTTTCTGAGATGAATTCTTTGCTTCTCATGTTACATGTGTTTCTTGTTGAATCTAGTGCTTACAGCTGTTTCTTTTGTATTTTCATCTTACCCCTGGAATTCCTCATCTCTTAACACGTGCTGTTTCCGTTTCCTGCTGCGTTTGGTTATACATCCCTTCACATATTTAGTATTGATGTCTTAAAAGCTGAATGTGATAGTTTTAACATTGGTACGTCCCGCACTATTCACCTGTCCCGTACATACATATTTGTGTGTGTATACCTGTGTGTGTTTGTATGTACATACCCAGATGTGTTGGTACGCACGGACGTGTAGGAGGGACATTGAGTGTAACAGAAGAGTGGAGACAAAGTCAGTCATATTTTTCCTTAGAAAGCATGCTCTTTATCTGTCTGGCCCTTGGTGGGCTGCTGGGTCAGGAGCTGTCACCTGTTACAAGGTTAAATAGATTCCACTCACCCCCTTGGTTTCACAGTGTTTCACAAGGGCCTCCACACTTTGCCTTTGGCAGAGCAAAGGATCTGGGCATTAGTGACGCTTCAGCAGGTAGCTCTCCCTGCTAACTTGTTGGGCCTTTGAAGAGTCCCCCTTGTTCTCCATGCTGCCCACAGTTGGGTATCACAAAGTCACACCCTCGCTGGGGAGAAGGGAAGCTGGGACACTCGCGTGAGGCTCAGACTGCCTTGGAGGGATGACCTTGTGGCCCTGCCCCAGCAGTGGCACAGCGGGTTCCCTGTCTTTGCACTGGAGAGTTGTGCCGCAGTACCTGGGAGCACAGGTGCCCCTCTGACAGGCTGAGTCCCTCTGCCTGGGCAAAGCGTCCCGTGGTGGGACCGCTGGCCATGTGCTTGTTCTGTGTTCAGTGTTTGCAGAAACCGCCATGCTGTTCTCTGTGGCGGCTGTGCTCATTCATATCCCCACCCACGCTGCTGCCTGTCTAGGTACGAAAGCATTTGTTTTTTTTGAAGTCTCTATGTTATACTTTCTTTTTTTTTTTTTTTTCTATGTTCTACTTTCAAAGCATCACAGCCACCTGCACCTTCACAATCTCTGAAGAAACAGCAGCTTCCCTATCACATAAGCCCATCTTCTTCCATGGAAGGCTATACCCAGGGGACACAAGGGTACTCTGTGGTATTTGCCTAGCAGATCCTGGAAGGTACAAATATCCAACATGCTTTTCGTCCCTGTGAGGGCCAGAGGGAAATGCTGCAAACAGGATGTCCCTGTGGGCAGAGCGACGCTCCTCGTTGTCCTTGGTAGGACGTCCTCTGTGGGCAGAGCGACGCTCCTCGTTGTCCTTGGTAGGACGTCCTCTGTGGGCAGAGCGATGCTCCTCGTTGTCCTTGGTAGGACATCCTCTGTGGGCAGAGCGACGCTCCTCGTTGTCCTTGGTAGGACGTCCTCTGTGGGCAGAGCGACGCTCCTCGCTGTCCTTGGTAGGACGTCCTCTGTGGGCAGAGCGACGCTCCTCGCTGTCCTTGGTAGGACGTCCTCTGTGGGCAGAGCGACGCTCCTCGTTGTCCTTGGTAGGACGTCCTCTGTGGGCAGAGCGACGCTCCTCGTTGTCCTTGGTAGGACGTCCTCTGTGGGCAGAGCGACGCTCCTCGCTGTCCTTGGTAGGACGTCCTCTGTGGGCAGAGCGACGCTCCTCGTTGTCCTTGGTAGGACGTCCTCTGTGGGCAGAGCGACGCTCCTCGTTGTCCTTGGTAGGACGTCCTCTGTGGGCAGAGCGACGCTCCTCGTTGTCCTTGGTAGGACGTCCTCTGTGGGCAGAGCGACACTGCTCATTGTCCTTGGTAGGACGTCCTCTGTGGGCAGAGCGACGCTCCTCGTTGTCCTTGGTAGGACGTCCTCTGTGGGCAGAGCGACACTCCTCATTCTCATTGTCCTTGGTAGGACGTCCTCTGTGGGCAGAGCGACGCTCCTCGTTGTCCTTGGTAGGACGTCCTCTGTAGGCAGAGTGACGCTCCTCATTGTCCTTGGTAGGACGTCCTCTGTGGGCAGAGCGACGCTCCTCGTTGTCCTTGGTAGGACGTCCTCTGTGGGCAGAGCGACGCTCCTCGTTGTCCTTGGTAGGACGTCCTCTGTGGGCAGAGGGACGCTCCTCATTGTCCTTGGTAGGACGTCCTCTGTGGGCAGAGCGACGCTCCTCATTGTCCTTGGTAGGACGTCCTCTGTGGGCAGAGCGACGCTCCTCGTTGTCCTTGGTAGGACGTCCTCTGTGGGCAGAGCGACACTGCTCATTGTCCTTGGTAGGACGTCCTCTGTGGGCAGAGGGACGCTCCTCATTGTCCTTGGTAGGACGTCCTCTGTGGGCAGAGCGACGCTCCTCGTTGTCCTTGGTAGGACGTCCTCTGTGGGCAGAGCGACACTGCTCATTGTCCTTGGTAGGACGTCCTCTGTGGGCAGAGCGACGCTCCTCGTTGTCCTTGGTAGGACGTCCTCTGTGGGCAGAGCGACACTCCTCATTCTCATTGTCCTTGGTAGGACGTCCTCTGTGGGCAGAGCGACGCTCCTCGTTGTCCTTGGTAGGACGTCCTCTGTAGGCAGAGTGACGCTCCTCATTGTCCTTGGTAGGACGTCCTCTGTGGGCAGAGCGACGCTCCTCGTTGTCCTTGGTAGGACGTCCTCTGTGGGCAGAGCGACGCTCCTCGTTGTCCTTGGTAGGACGTCCTCTGTGGGCAGAGGGACGCTCCTCATTGTCCTTGGTAGGACGTCCTCTGTGGGCAGAGCGACGCTCCTCATTGTCCTTGGTAGGACGTCCTCTGTGGGCAGAGCGACGCTCCTCGTTGTCCTTGGTAGGACGTCCTCTGTGGGCAGAGCGACACTTCTCATTGTCCTTAGCACTGCTCCCCCAAAGTCTCCCAAAGAAGACTAAGTGTGTCCATACATCCCACCGTCATCTCCTCCTCAGGGCAGATGCGTGTTTGAGTTGGTTGCTGCAAGGCACTTCTCTGGGCTCAGCAGGAGAGGAAATGAAGGGACAGAGCCAGTGAAGGGGCAGTGGAAATACAGGCCGGGCAGAGGCTCCCTGGGAGGGGCACAGGGTGGCCAGGGAGAGAGCAGTGAGCCCATAGGCAGAGGCAGCCGGGCTCTTAGCCTGCTGCAGCTCTAGAGCAGTCTCTGGGACCCTGGTGGGCCTGTTGCTCTGTGTACAGAGCTGGAATTTGTGAACTAATCAATGACTTCAAATCCATGCATTCCTCAGACATTTTGAGGATGTGACGACCCTTCTGATCCTCATGGGAAGTTTATTGTTCTCGAACTTGAATCTTCTATAGAAGAGAGATGACGTCAGCTCACCCTCTGTCAAATACCAAACTCTCAGTCTATGTCTCTACACGTTTTTCTTACGGAATCCTTCTGTACGTTGCTGTTATCAGCCAAGAGGTCACTGAAACCTGCCCTTGTCCCCCGTTTCTCCACATGCTGGGGTTATGAATTGTCTGTGCAGTGTTCTTCAGCACCAAGAACTCTGTGAGTACAGCGCCCCTGTCCCAGGCCAGAGAGGTGATTTTGAACCTGTTCACTTTCACCAGAATGTCGAGGACCGCTAGGAGAGCTATGGGATGGTCTTCTCCGTCACATTTGGAAAACTGTAAATAAGTTAAAGCATTATGGATGCTGTGATGAGCATGTAGAGTTGGAGGCTGGGGGAGTTTTAGTTCTGAGCAAGAGGGAAATGGTAGCTTGTGGGGAGCACACTTCACATGTTTGCGAGAGCGTGCGTGATAATGGGACAGCAGACAGACATTGGGGATGTCACCTGCGTGCATGGTTAAAACTGGAATCGCAACAGGAGGGTCCCATCTTTGAACTCACTCCAAAGTCTCCCAAGGGAAAATGAACTAACCCAGCAGGACCATACACCCAGGCGATAGGCTGTTATTATTAATTCCGGACGGCCTCCTCTGTCATCTGCGTCATTCACACAGGGAGCTTTGACTGTCCTTCAGAGGAACTATTTAGGAAACACTTAGTTTGCAGAAGCACAGAGAAGTTAAAGGAAATGGGAGAGCCGGCGGGGACATGCATCATCGGTCATGCACATTTTAAGTACAGTAGGCCCTCTGTACAGCGCTGCCCTGCCGTGAAACACCAAAGTGTGCTTTTTTCTTTAATTTGAAAAAATAAAATAAAATAATGGAGGGTAGTACTAAGATAATCTCTCATCTTCAAAGGCAGCCCACTTGTTACAAAATATACTTTTAACAAAATGATACTTTATCAAAGCTTCACGACATCGAATATCTTCCTGGGGAGCGTAATATAACCAAATATTTGGTTACTGACTGTGAACCATGTGCAGAGTGGGAAATTGCTGGTCTTCCTTTTTCACAGAACCAAGATACTAGATATTGATACCTAACTCTGCGAGATTCAGAGATTTAGGAGGAAGACCATGAAGCAGCCCCAGTAAGAATTTCTTTTATAAAATTTGGGAGGACATTGAAAATACTAATGTTTACAAAGCATTGATATTCACAGACATGAGCTGCAAGGCTACATCTCAATGGCTGTGTATGATCTCCATCCTGTGGTCTGTATAACCCGTGTCTGTAGCTATGGCTGTCCATCTATATATGAACAGAGACAAATCTATGTATGTTTGGCATTCAGAGTGGACGTAAAGTTCACGTGGAATTTATTATGTTAATTTGCACATGAACTTTATGGACACCCTGTGTATTAATATGTACACATAAAAGTGTATGTGTGCGCTATACGTGTTAATTTATATGTCCCATATAGGCACATAAAGATACATGTTACTGTGTATGTTACATATACAGAGCTATACACGGGTGCACCTACATGCACATACATACACAATCTATGTAATGAATACCTATTACAATATGTATGTTACAAAAGCAGAGCTATACACGGGTGCACCTACATGCACATAGATACACAATCTATGTAATGAATACCTATTACAATATGGATGATATATATGCAGAGCTATACACGGGTGCACCTATATGCACATACATACACAATTTATGTAATGAATACATATTACAAAAAAGTACTTTTTTCAGTTAAGAATTCACTGAGAAGAATAAGTTTTCATCTGTGTTGTATATAAATAAAATGTCTTATATTCAGAAGCAAAGACAGCAAAATACAGCTCAAAATAACCAAGCGTGTTTTTATTACCGTGAGTGTTATACAGTTTATTTCAAAGGACACTGATGTTTACAGAGTTTAATCCTGCAAATAGCTGAGAAAAGAACTTCACCAGGGTGGTTGGGAGTCCAGGACTGAAATTCCTGGTGGTTAACTATTTGATGTCTTATTTTCTGTGTTTTCTTTTGAAAACTTATGTAATTCTGGCCAAGTTCACTGGCTTGTGCCTGTAATCCTAGTACTCTGGTAGGCTGAGGTGGGAGATTGCTTGAGCTTGGGAGTCTGAGACCAGCCTGGGCAAGAGTGAGACTCTATCTCTACTAAAAATAGAAAAATTAGCAGGGTATTGTGGTGGGAACCTACAGTCCCAGCTATTCAGGAGGCTGAGGCAAGAGAATCACTTGAGCCCAGGAGTTGGAGGCTGCTGTGAGCTATGATGGCGTTACAGCACTCTAGCTGGGGCAACAGAGTGAGACACTGTTAAAAAACAATTAAACAGGGCTGCGCCTGTGGCTCAGTGAGTAGGGCGCTGGCCCCATATGCCGAGGGTGGCGGGTTCAAACCCAGCCCCGGCCAAACTGCAACAAAAAAATAGCCGGGTGTTGTGGCGGGCGCCTGTAGTCCCAGCTGCTTGGGAGGCTGAGGCAGGAGAATCACGTAAGCCCAAGAGTTGGAGGTTGCTGTGAGCTGTCTGATGCCATGGCACTCTACCCGAGGGCGGTACAGTGAGACTCTGTCTCTACAAAAAACAAACAAACAAACAAAAAAATTAAACAATTCATGCTTATTTGTCATGAAATAACCACACAATTAAAAAGTCAACTAGAATTATAAAGTAATTATAACCTAAACTAGAAAACTTCCAGCCACACCCTGCCCAGCCCCTTTCCAAGGTGGGTCTCTCACCTTTCCTATGAATGGATTTAGGAATGGACTCCTAGACTCTCACCTTCTCTATGAATGGATGGAGGAATGGACTCCTAGACTCTCACCTTCTCTATGAATGGATTGAGGAATGGAATCCTAGACTTTCACCTTCTCTATGAATGGATGGAGGAATGAACTCCTAGACTCTCACCCTCTCTATAAATGGATGGAGGAATGGACTCCTAGACTTTCACCTTCTCTATGAATGGATGGAGGAATGAACTCCTAGACTCTCACCTTTCCTATGAATGGATTGAGGAATGGACTCCTAGACTCTGACCTCTATGAATGGATTGAGGAATGGACTCCTAGACTCTCACCTTTCCTATGAATGGAGTGAGGAATGGACTCCTAGACTCTCACCTTTCCTATGAATGGATTGAGGAATGGACTCCTAGACTCTCACCTGTCCTATGAATGGATTGAGGGTCTGTGTTCCCCTCCTGCGCCCCTCTCTCCCCCCCCCCGTGTCATCCTGTTGCCACATGTCTGTGAACAAGTGATTTCATGGCTCAGCTTCACTTTCCTCATCTGTGCAATGGGAATAATAGAGCGGGTCATAGTGATTGTTAAAAGTAAATGGTGATCCTATAAAATGGGTAGCTTCAGGCTAACAACTTGTTATAACCAAAGCGCCATTGGCTGCAGTTATCATGGCTGTCTGTGTTGCCCTCACTGAGAAGCCTTCTATTCTTATTCTGCTGGGGTTACACTTGTCCTTGTCTGCTGTCCTGGACCTCTAGGGAGGGAGCCCCTTGCAGCTCTCCAACCTGGTTGGGTCCTTTGGAGACCACAGGACACTCTCTCACTTTGTCTGAGAAGTCCCCCAGCTCCTCGGCTGGAAAGCATCTAATCTGAGGACAGGCTCAGCCACCTCTGTGCCATAGGCCAACCTGTGCCCCCGCAGGAACCTGCCTGTTGGCAAGTCTGTGTCTCAAGGTGAGCCCTCCGCCTTGCAGATAGCTAGCTAGCAGGAAAACCAGGCAGAGTGGTTTTTCAGAACCTTCAGTGTGCTGGTGTGTCGTTATCGAAGGGCTTGCTTTGTGCTGATGCCTGTGGACTCTACCCCTCTCCTTCCTAATTAGGCTTAGTTCCAGGTAAACTCAGAAAACCATCAGATTGACGTAGCATGAACATGGCAGGGATTAGCCCTGACAGGAGGCTAAAGTTTGGGTGAGATTTTCACATGTTGACAGCTAGTTAGGGGCAGCGCAGGAATGGGAACCACCATCTCTGCATCCTCACCCGCTGCCGTCCCCTCTGTCTCAGGGCACATCGGCAGGACTCACGGCAGAGGGTAGGGAATTAAAGTGAGACAGTATGTCTTCTTGCAGGCAGCATTTAGCGTTGCTAGAGTCCACGTAAAGTCTTCACATGTGAACAAAGCAAGACTTACTTGCTTAAAAACACGTTTTTCTTGATTAATACTTTTTTTTTTTTTTTAGAGACAGAGTCTCACTTTATTGCCCTCAGTAGAGTGCTGTGGCGTCTCAGCTCACAACTGAGGGCTTGGGTCTCCAACTCCAGGGCTTAGGCAATTCTCTTGCCTCAGCCTTCTGAGTAGCTGGGACTACAGGCACCTGCCATAATGTCCGGCTATTTTTTTATTGCAGTTTGGCCAGGGCCGGGTTTGAACCTGCCACCCTCGGTATATGGAGCCAGTGCCCTACCCACTGAGCCACAGGCGCTACTCTAATACTTTATTGATATTCTTAAATGTATTAGCATAATGAATTTAATCGTACTGGGTCTAATTGAGTGTACTGAGAACTGCAACCACCCAGGTCACCAGCTGCTGTTGCCAGTGGAATTGATACAATGTGAACATGTATTTTAGGAAAATCACAAGAGATTTAAATAGGTATTTATTTATTTTTTTCAGACAAAGATCTCACTTTATTGCCCTGTAGAGTGTTCTGGTGTCACAGCTCACAGCAACCTCAAAACTCTTAAGCTCAAACAGTTCTCTTGCCTCAGCCTTCTGAGTAGCTGAGACTACAGGTGTCCGCCACAACGCCCGGCTATTTTTAGAGAGGAGGTCTCACTCTGGCTCAGGCTGGTCTCCAACCTGTGAGGTCAGGGAATCCACCTGCCTCGGCCTCCCAGAGTACTGAGATTACAGGCGTGAGCCACCATGCCCAGCCTTAAATAGGTATTTAAGTCTATAGAAATACCTATCTAGACACAGTATCAGAATGAGTTTTTGTTGTCCTCACTTTAAAGTGTTTTTCTTGTTGATTTAAAACAGGAGTTCTGTTAGATAATAATGTGTTGTAAACCCAATTTCACCACTATACATAGCTTAGAAACTGAATGAAACTGGATTTCTTCTACAAAACATGGTTTGTCATGCAGGTTTTTCTCTGTTTTTAATAGATCTTCTCACCTATCTAGCAAATAGATGAGGAAAATTGTCTTTGCCCTGGTAAAGGTTTCCATCCTATAAGCATACTGTTCATTTTCTTCAATGAACAAATTTAATATAATTACATCTCTAGTTATGAACATGTTCTTTAGTCTCTCTCCTTTATAATAATGCAATTCTAGGAACAGATACTTTATCAAAATAAAAGTTTTTCTTACTCTTTTGCCAAATTAAAGTTGTTCACAAAAATCATATTTTAAAGGGGAAATTAGGTGATTTTTCAGAAGTTAGCGTGTGTTAATGTTTTGGAGTGGAACACTTTTATTTAATTTTTAAGTACTTTTCTATCAGCTAACCTTGTTAAAATAGTTTGAAACAACTTTATAAACACCTGTTCTAAGCTGTGCTTGTGAGATGTTAATAATTTCTACAGGGGGTTCCAAGTGTCATCTCAAGGTTCAACAGGGGCAGGATCGCCCTGCAAGCTCACTTGGATGGTCGTAGGCCAGAGGGCTCCTGGCAGTCTTGAGCTGAGAGCCTCATTTGTTTGCTTGTGGTGTTGGCTGGACACCTCCCTCTTGTCCCGTATCATGTGAGTCTCTCCATGATAGACACTTACTCCATCCAGTCGCAGCAGGAGATAGAGATGGAGGTATCTTATCACTTTTGCCTTATTCTGTTCATTAGAACTAACTCACTCGGTCTAGGAGACCCCTTTGCAGTTTCAGTTGCAAGCTGTATACATGATAGGATTCGTTGGTCTTTTAGTTGGTCTACGACCTGTTTGTCTAAAAGTCTCTATCACAGCTGAGCAGGTGGCTCACACCTGTAATCCCAGGGCAAGGCTGGAGAATTGCTCAAGCTCTGGAGTTTGAGACCAGGAAGAAGCTGACCCTGTCTCTACTAAAAATAGAAAAACTAGCCAGGCATTGTAGCAGGTGCCTATAGTCACAGCTACTTAAGAGGCTGAGGCAGGCAGATTGCTTGAGCACAGGAGTTTGAGGTTGCTGTGAGCTGTAACGCAGTGGCATTCTACCCAGGGCAGAGAGTAAAATTCTGTCTCAAAAAAAAAAAAAAAATGTATTCCTCTACTCATTATATTCCACACAAAATCTTCATAATAATGCGAATAACGACTGCTACTACTGGCTGCTCACTGTGAGCCCATTATGGAATCAAAGTACTAAGTGTGTAATTTTATGCACATAGTAACACTTATGAGGTTGGACAGTTAAGTTCACGAACTCATCCCGGAACCAGTGCTACCTGCCTCATTGCTGAATATCACTATAGTCACCTCAGAAGCGCTCCCCTTGGAAAGCTCTGCACTGACGCCAGTGCCCAGGCCACCCTTCAGAGCAATTGTGGAACTCTTCTTCTGGAAGGGCCCTCAGAGCTGTTGTCTTATGAGGTCTGACAATTAAGTTCACAAACTCATCCTGGAGAAAGTGCTTTGGCCAGGCACAGTCTTGCGGGGAGAGTCTGCGTGTGTTGCAACCCTGAAACCACAGGGACTGCTGTGATGTCTTCTTCCCAGGTTTTGCCCCATAAACATTTGTTGGTTGAGTTGTTGATGAATTAATTGCTTTCAGTTGCAAAGGTTAGAATGCTCCAGCAAGTCACATCTGTCCAGCACTCCATCATTGAGGAAACCTTTTATTTCCATTATCCCAGTTGGCTCCCTGTCGTTGAGGAGGCATCTCAGGCTGTTTCACAAGGACACGGTGTACTGTGGCCAAAACCTCATAGCTGGTGGCTTGAGGTGAGGCCAGACCTCTGATTCCTAATTCTCTTTTCCACTAGTTTTTGATAGATAAGGAATAAAAGCCACCCAGGAGAGAAGTGAGGAAAATTAGGAATGAGAGATTAGGGCCCATGAAAACAAGCTTCGTATCCTGTTTCTTGGTTTGGTTATCTTTAGAGGTGGGAGTAGCGGGGAGGTGCGTACACTTTTCATGAAAAGACAGATCTGGAAAAGGGAGGGTGGTGATATGGGGCTGAGAATGAATCAAAAGTCAGGGAGAGAGAGGATGGTACGGCTCACGTGGGGGACTAAGGATGCATAGATTTGGGCCAGACAGATGAGTGACAAGTTGACTGATTTGGGGAGGGTGAGCCCTGATGAAAAGCAAGGTAGGGAAAGACTTGCCTCCCAGATAGATGGTGGAACAAGCCCCTGGGAAGGCATGAGAAGGGAGGCTTGCAGCATGACCTTTTCTTCCAAGAGCCTTTCCAGAGACAGCTGCCTCAGGGTACAGGGATCGAAGGACTTCTGTAACTTGGGGGAACGTGATCCCTTAGCATCTGAGATGTGCGTGTGGGTGCAAAGGAGACATCCCTGGCTACTCAAGTGGGTTGGAGTTCATTTCTGGAATCTTTGGGTAGAGGCCCGGCGGCCTGCAGGCAGGACACAGAATAAGTGGCAATTGTGTCATATTCGAAGGCTGAGACGTTACAGGTGATAGGGAGGGTGACGTGCTGGGGCTAACTCAGGGCTTGCAACTAGGGGCAGTTTTGTTCCCAGAGGATAATTCACAATATATGGAGGGGTTTTATGTTTCAGAACGGGGTGGGGGTGAGGGGGCTTGGTCCACATGGTGTTGGGGTTTAGTGGGTAGAGACCCAGGAGGCCGCTGAACACCTCAGACTGCACAGGGCCCCCCTCCTTCATCTGACGGACTTATCCAGCTCCATACATCAGTAGTGGGGAGCCCTGCTCACCGCACTGAAGGTCCCTGGGTCCTCTAGAACTCGGGATCCTGCTGTTTTTCCACACGGTTGAGACACAGGGAAAGCACTTTAATGCCTGTTATATGCTAAGCACTCAAAGTGTCATTTTAAAATAAGAAAAATTATGTGTTTATTTTCTACCTCATGCAAGATGTAAAAATACTGATGCAGCCGAGATGTGGAATGTCCTCTTCTGGGCCCCAGACCCTGGGAGTGAACAGCGCCCGGCACTCTTCTGGGGTCAGGAGCTAACCAAGCTCTTTTCCATACTCCTGGTGTTCATTGTGGATTGGCAAACCATTAAATCCACTTAGGGACCCCTGGTGCCCCGGCTCTGAGCCCTGCACACCATTACTAATGGTGTTTCTGCTTATCTTAAGAACATCTCCATGCCTCACTGCTTATGTGTAGACATGGAGGCTAATTTTTGGATCCTTCCTGCCACACGAGAACCTTGCAACCATTTTAAAAATGGTGCATGGCCCTTCTTCCCTCTTTGTTTGAATTGGTGTGAGGGGTTTTTAATTAAGTAGAATAAACATCAATTCTGGATGGATTGCCACTTTCTTTGTCACTTGCTCAGGCAGTAGAGCTCTCCTGGGGCCTACCACCCAGACAGGAAGAGGAGCAGCCACCTGACCTTGGATCCACAGAAATTCTCTGTGGTTATATACTCACTGGCTCAGGCCACAAATACTGACTATTTAATGTGAGCCGACCAAGAAGGGCAGGTTCTAAGGTCTGGTAGGAAAACATGGGAGCCTTCTCTGTTATCAGTGCAGCAGAGAAGATTAAACACAAAATAACTCAAGTCTACCCTCGCTAGTACCACTGGTGTTAAGAAAGAACCACAGGTGTGGTAAGAGCAGGGGCACTTTCTCCTACTCAGGGCACCTGGGGCGGGAGGGAAGGGTGCCCCGCAGAAATCACACAGAGTTGGGGGTGCAGGCTGAACATTGGCCTCTCGGTATTATCCCTGTGGTGTTTCCTTCGTCAACCTCTCTGCACCTCATTGAAATTTGAGGTTCATTGTTACGACCACCGTGTCTACCACACTGCTGGAAAGTGAAGTCCTCCTGGCTGTTGAAGACAGAGGTGAACAGGACTTGTACAGATGTGTTTGCTGCCACTTGGAACTTCTCTGTCTCCAATGTGGGGCTGGAGCTGGAATTGACCAAAGAATGAGTCAACTAACACTGATGATGATGAAAAATATCTCAAATGACCTGTTCCAAGGAAGGGATGGTGTTTCTAATAGAAGGGACATTTGGTGGAGCCTACATCCTCCTCAGAGTTTAGTCTTCAAAAAAAAAACATTCACCAGACCATTCATTACTCAATGTTTGTCGTCAAGTTTGTGATGAAGGAGTTAAGATGGGGAGAGACTTTCAGCATTTCGGCACGTCCTGCCTTGTTCAGAGTTTGCAGCCCACACGGAGGGTCTCTGGGAGTTGCACAGATTTAACACTAACAACATTAAGGGGATGATAATTCTCACCCTGCAGGCAGAAGATCCATTAGTTACACCCTCAGTCTGTGTCCCGGGGCCAGCATGAAGCCATTAGGTCTTTGAGCTGCAAAATAATAATTTTATGATGAGATAAGGGATCATTTTTTTTCTAGCCTGTTTTAAATGAGAGAAGAGGACAGACCTCTCTCCCAAGCACCAAATCATCTCTAGGCTTTGTATATAATTCATGCAAAATGGATATTACAAAATATAAACAAAACTCAAATGTTTCATATAAAATAATTCTGTAACGATAGTTAAGGATGTAGCCAAGCTGAATAATCTGGACACACCAAAAAATATATCTTTAAAAATACAAACAATTCTTTTTTCTGTCACTGAAAGTGAGCACGGCCATCGGACACATCCTTGCATCCCAGGCTCGGCGCCACGGCCATCCCGTCCTTAAAGAGAAGGAGCTTGAATCTGAACAAACACACACAACATGCTTTTGTCCTTTTCAAATATTAAGAGTGAGAGGGTCAATCTCTTTAAAAGTTTAAGGATCTAAGTGACTAATGAAAGTGCCAAATCAACCAAAATAAGGCATTTATCAGGAGAGAGGGGGTGGTTCATTGTGACTAGTCAGGTGGGGTGAGAGGGAAACACACACAGACGTCCAGCCACGCAGCTGCCCCCATCCGCCTCTCTCCTTCTCCTCCTCTTCTTTTTTATGTGAGAATATGTTGGGGGTGCACACATGTTGGTTATATAATTTTTCCTACCTGTCTTCTTAGAAAAAATAAAAAAAGAAATGCTTTTCAAAATATTTTAATTTCAAAGAGGTTAGCTGTGGGAACATGATTAGTGAGGGCATAGACCAACCTTACAGGAGCTTTTAAGGGAAATGGTCTGTTGGGGCTGACGGGAAAGTGTAGTCGGCAGTGAGCTCTCTCTGTTGCTGGGCACCCACGCTCTGATGCCAGCTTCTTCTGTGTGACACAACGGTGCATACACTGGGGCCGTTTCCATATCCTTCTCCTCCAGGGGACATTTTATAGACCCTGGAGATCAGATATTTCAACTGAGATGGTCTCATGGATGCTACTGGCACCTAGTGGGTAGGGGCCAGGGGTACAGTTAGCATCCCCCCGTCCCAGGCCAGGCCCCTGCACCAGAGTCATCCAATCCCCAGTGTCAGCAGTGCGCGGTGGAGCAATGCCGACTCACTGTCACACCCGACCTGTAGTGGAGTCAGTTCTTCTGGTTGTCTCATTTGCATTGGTGTGTACTCCTGTGCCGAGGCTCCATTAAGCAATTTAGTGAATGTGCACATCCTTAGAGAGCTACCGGGAAGAATTGCAAAAGAAAATCACACATGGCCTCAGCACTGAGACACTGTAAATGGGCAGTTTGGAAGGCGAGGTAAACATCCATGAAAAATGCCACTGTAAAACGTCATGGGCTTTTGTTTTTTCTGGACCTTAATCAATGGGTAGTCTGTGGACATCTCGTTGACATTTTGGTTATTTTGGACATTTCATGGACATTTGCAGTGTGTACCTTTTCTCTTTGGTTTTGCGAATTGTCAATTCAGATGATACAGTGTTTCCCTGAGCTGTTGCCACAATAATACTTTGGAATAACACACCCCAAACTCAACGGGTTAACCGGGTATGTCCTCACTCATCCTCACTGGGGTTTCTCTTGCCAGCGGCAACATGCAGGCTCTGGGCTGCACATGGGGCGGGGTCTTCTAAAAATGTATCTCTCCTGGGTAGTGTAGGTGATAGAAAGCTCCTCATGGTGACGGCAGGAGTGCAGGAGGGCCGGAGAGAGTAAGCAGACATAAAGTTGGTTCCCCCTGATAGCTGGGGTCACCCCATTGGCTGAGACAAATCACATGGGCAAGCTCAAAGTCAAGGTGTGCACAAGTGTACTGTATTCCCTAGGAGGCTACTGCAAGTGAGCCAGCCTCATGCAACACCACTGGAGAAAAAAAGGGCGTTTTTTTCAACTAATAAATTCATTTTATTATTTCCATTTAAATGTAACATTACAAGAACTTCTTTAACTCATTTGGGTATTTTTTGATTGCTATTATTATTGCTAAATTGTTGCTATTTTTAATTGTGTTGTAAAATACACATATGTAAAATTTGCCATCCAATCATTTTTAAGTGGCATTAAGTACATTCATACTGTTGTGTAGCCACCACCACTCAGTAGTTATCAGCGTAATTCTTTAAATCTTGAAAAACTGAAATTCTCTACCCATTAAACAATAATCCCCAATTCCCTGGGACTGAATGCTTTTATTAAAAAAAATTTTTTTTTGAAACACAAGGTGATGAGCTCCCAGGCCAAATCTCAGAGCCTGTGCAGGGCCACAGGGCTGGGGACCTGGCTCTGGAAGTTGTTGAGAATAAGAACCTGGCTATGGGTTGGAAGCCAGTGGCTGAAGCAAAGCCACCTCGTAACACTGGTGGCAAGAAGGTGAAACAATGGTGATGCTGAGCGCGACCGGCCTGTCTCTGCCTGGGAAGCCAGTGGGCAGCGTGCCAGGGACTGCTGTCAACACAGGTGCCCATTCGTACTGGGGAAAGTGCTGCAGGCTAGGGGCCAGGAGGTGCGGGGGCTGGGGCAGAAAATCCGGAACGAGGGAAAGACAAAAAACAAAATGAACTAGAAAACGGCCGCCCACCCAGGCCCCCCTGTCGAGGGGCCTCTAACTCTGGGGAGGGCAGGCTCTGTGCACAGCCTGCCAGGTTGCCTTCTGTGCTAAATTCCACAGCCTGCTATTCATGCAGGGAATGAAATGCCAGCAGGTGACAGTGTCTTGGGACTGCACAGATGCTGGAAGGCTCAAGAAGTAGGGTGCCGGCCCCATATACTGGGGCTGGGGTCACCGGGGGTGGCAGGTTCAAGCCCAGCCCGGCCAAAATTGCCAAAAAAAAAAAAAGCTACTAAACTGAAACTCACAGTTAATCTTACAAAGGATACAGCATTGAAAATTGGACACTGACGAAACACCTGTCTTTCTTGCACTCAAAGAAAGGCTGTTTAGCTCATGAAGGAGCCCACCTTCAGTGCTGAGATCATTCAGGGAGGGGAGTTGCGTTATGTTTCTGTTCCAGTGGAGGAGAGAAAGGACAGGCCGTGGTGAGCCTCGGAGAAGGCAGTGTGCGGTTCACAAACAAACCCACAGGGAAGAGAGGATAAAATTCTTTGCCTTACAACCTCTAAGACAACTGTATTTTGAGCATTTATTGTCTGGGGCAGGCGGGTTTGAAAATGGCCCCTAGGGAACCTTGCGCAAGGAGGGAGAAGGGGCTGAGGGAAGGGAAGGTGTGGCCAGCCACGAGCTGGTGTCCCTCACGTCACTGTGTCCTTGCCCCTTGCAGGAAGATGAGGACCCTTTGCATCCTGCTGTTACTCCTGTGTGGAGCCCAGAGCCAGGAGGAAGCGCCACGGCCCAACATCGTCCTACTGATGGCTGATGACCTTGGCATTGGAGACCTGGGATGCTACGGGAATAAGACTCTCAGGTGGGGTCACTGAGCTCCTGTATAAACCCAGGGCAGGCACTGGTCCCCGGACAAGACTCTCAGGTGGGGTCACTGAGCTCCTGTATAAACCCAGGGCAGGCACTGGTCCCCGGATAAGACTCTCAGGTGGGGTCACTGAGCTCCCGTATAAACCCAGGGCAGGCACTGGTCCCCGGATAAGACTCTCAGGTGGGGTCACTGAGCTCCTGCGTAAACCCGGGGCAGGCACTGGACCCCGGACAAGACTCTCAGGTGGTATCACTGAACTTCTGCACAAACGGGGCAAGCACTAGTCTGGGGATGGCTATCAGATCTGTGGGTCACACACCACCGAGGAATGTTTCCAGCCCTCCCACTGGCACATGTCCACACACAGCTCTGTACTTCTTTGCTGTGGACAAGTCCCGTGCTGCTTTGCACACACTCTCCCGTCCAGCCCTTTGGTTCGCCACTCTCCTCTTCACTTTTTGGCATCTGGCTCTGTTGTGCTTGACTCTGAACTTGTCCTGTTCCATCCTGCTTGTCGGCCAGCCACCCTCACCTCCACACCTAACTCTCCTTCCCCATGAGGCCCTTCTTCCTCAGCCACCCAGGATATGTTGGTCCATCCAAGCTGATGTACCAAATCCCACGGCCAGGAGGCTTACAAACAGCAGGTGTTTGCTGCTCACGGTCCTGGAGGCTGGAAGTTCAAAATCCCGGTGTGGCAGATGCTGTGTCTGGTGGGGACTCACATCCTGGTTCACAGACGGCGCCTCCTGGCTGTGTCCTCATGTGGTAGAAGGGGTCAGGGAGCTCTCTGGGGTCCCTTTTATAAATCATGAGTCTCCACCCTCAAGGCCTCATCACCAACCAAAGGCCCCACCTCCTAATTCTGTCACCTAGGGAGGAAAATTTCAACATGTGAATTTTGAGGGGATACAAACATTTAGACCAGGGCACTAAGAAACAGTCATGGGGAGAGATGTCATGCTTTATGATAACATAACTTTTTATCACAATGGTGGAATAAAACACAACAAGAACTAGACTCAGGACCATCAAATGCTTGTGTGTTTGTTTCTAAGCCCTTTGCCAAAAATTGACTCAATGGGCTTGGCGCCCATAGCTCAGTGGTTAGGGTACTGGCCACATGCAGCAGGGCTGGCGGGTTTGAACCCAGCCTGGGCCAGCTAAACAACTGTGACAACTGCAACAAAAAATAGCCGGGCATTGTGGTGGGCACCTGTAGTCCCAGCTACTTCGGAGGCTGAGGCAGAAGAAGCGCTTAAGCCCAAGAGTTTGAGGTCGCTGTGAGCTGTGATGCCACGGCACTCTACCAATGGCGACATAGTGAGACTTGGTCTCAAAAAAAAAAAGAAAAAATGACTCAATGTAAGACACATTGTAAAGGCCATTTAGTTGAAAAGAGAAAGTGAGTCCTTGTGGAGTAGAATATGGACATGAAAGTGTCATTTTCCCTTGTCAATAATGAGGCAATGATGACATGAAGACAGCTCCGTGGAGAGCTTTGTCACACAGAAGATCCCTGCGAGCTACCGCAGAGGAGGGGATGGGAGGGAGAGCGTTGGCTTTCAGGACAGTTCTCTTGTAGAGTCTGCAAACACTAAACATCTGAAGCAGGGGATAGACCTATTGGCAAGTGCCCTGAGACACAGATTTATTTTTATGTCATTCACTCTGATGACTCTATATCTTTTTTCCACGTCATAAGCCACCATGAAAAGTCTATCTTTCATCCTTACATAGAAGATCAAATGGAAATTAAATAAATTCTTCCTTTTTTTTCTTTTTTGAGACAGTCTCACTCTGTCGCCCTGGGTAGAGTGCCATGAAGTCATAGTTCACAGGAACCTCAAACTCTTGGGCTCAAGTGATCCTCTTGCCTCAGCCTCTCAAGTAGCTGGGACAACAGGTGCCCAGCACTACACCCCACTTGTTTTTCTGTTTTTTGTAGAGACAAGTCTCACTCTTGCTCAGGCTGGTCTCCAGCTCCTTAGCTCAGGTGATCTTCCCACCTTGGCCTCTCAGACTGCTAGGATGATAGGTGTGAGCCACCACACCCAGCCTAAATCAGTTATTCTTTAAAGGAAAAACTTGCCCACAAGACATATCCAAATGTATCTTTGCATTAAATGTTGCTTTTTCTTTTTAATATGTAAACTGACCTATGTCATCAGTTAAGATTTTAAAGAACCAGGTGGCGCCTGTGGCTCAAAGGAGTAGGGTGCTGGCCCCTTACACTGGAGGTGGTGGGTTCAAACCCGGCCCTGGCCAAATACTGCAAAAAAAAAAAATGTTAAAGAAGCAAACAGAGGGATAAAATCTGCACTCAATGTTGTTTTCTTAAAATTTTGGTTGATCATGTGTGTTTTCTGCCCCACCTTTGCCGACTTTTGTAAAAGTTTTGACATTCACAACACAGATCTTACTTAGTTTTTGTTATCAGGGCCATAATTTCTATGAGTTTTTCCCCCATTTTATTTATTTTTAATAGTGTGTATTCCTAACGTTATTGAGATAATAAGTACCTGTTTCTACTAAGATGTTTTAATTATAAAACTAAAATCAATGGTATAAGGTTAAATCTCTACCAGTTATCAAAAGAAGAAAAGGTCTATAAAATCCCACAGAAAACATCATGGCAGTATCTACCCAAAATCTGTCTTCCTTCCCACAGTGGAGTCAGTCCTATTGTTTCTAAAGTACATTTGTCATTTTATGTCTTACAATGTCATACCCCCAAGTAGTCAAGTTATTCCATGGGCCAGTCTAGGCATTTTGAGGTTTAAGGGCAAACACACAAGTAATTTCTATCTTCTAATCATCTCACCCTTTTTCAGGCAAAAGCAAAGTAGGGGTATTGACGTGGAACACTGAAGTAGTGCATGGCAAACTAGTTTGTCCTTACAAATGCAATGAAATTACTTTCCACTGTGCATCTTTGTGGCACTCCTTTACGGGCCACACATGGGTCTAGGAAAGCCACGGGACCAGTGAACTGGACGCAGACTTCCACCCCACAGCCAGCCTTCTTGGAGGGGAGCACAATTAACTGTGTCATTGCTTTGTAGTGAGGAGCCTACTGCCATGAGAATAGAGGGACTGCTGTCCTTCACATGTATCGGTGCCCTCCCCTGGGCCAGGACAGGCGGGTCTGGATAGCCATGAAAATTCCATCTACACCCAGAACTGAGGGATGGAAGGTGAACAGGCAGAGGGGAAGAAGCCTGGGTTTCTGCAGGGTGAGAGGAGATACAGCTGGGTGTGGTCAGAAACTGAGAGATGTTCATTCCTGAATGACTTCCAAAGATGATCAGCCCATCCATTCATAGAAAAAAGACAGCAGGATGGTTTATCTTGCATGGTGCATCCTCCTGGAAGTGAGGTTATAAATAAGTATCTGTGAAGCATAAAATAAATATGCCAACAAAGGGTGTGTGGAGGTCACAGCTTATCACTTCTTTACTCTGGTCTGTGTCCCTTTCTCCCGGACCATATTAGCCCATTGGTGGATGTTCATTGGTAGAGCTACATGGAGCCCGATTACTCCCTTGTCCCTGGGAGCATGTAGAGATTAGGCTCATGAGAGCTGCTTGTGGGATTCCCTTTGGCTGGGTCCAAGTGTGGTTTAGGAAAGAAGAATCAGGCTAACCCCAGAGCTTTCTCCTTTGAAAGCACAGAGGTAACTTAGGGGAAAAGTGATCTTTATTCATTTCTTACCTTTTGATTCTAGAAGTGGTTCATTCCCAAACATGGTTCCTCTTTTCTAACCCAGAGCTGCAGAAGACAGGCCCTCAGAGCCCTCTCCGAACGAGAATGGGCCCCCGTGGTTTTGTTGTACTTCGAGTCTTGGTTCTGCGCCTCATCTTCCTTGCCTCCTCTGACTGCCATACTGCCTTTCTCCTCCACATGATACCCAGTTGCCCTTGATCATTGAGTGATTTCCCACTATAATAAACTACACAACAGTTCATTTTGAAGATCATCACAAATGCCCTGGTTCTCTTGTTCTAGGACTCCCAGCATTGATCGGCTGGCCAGGGAGGGAATGAAACTCACCCAGCACCTGGCAGCCTCGCCCCTGTGCACTCCAAGCAGGGCCTCCTTCCTGACGGGCCGGTACTCCGTGCGATCAGGTAACCTCCTGGCTGTGTTGCCAGGGCTGTTGTCCCCCTCAGGGGGGCCTCCAAAGCCCCAATGTTCTCCTGGTTTCTAAGGGTTGATTTTTTTTTTTTTTCTACTTCAGGAGTGGCATCTCGGGACCGATCTGGAGTTTTCCTCTTCACAGCCTCTTCTGGAGGACTTCCCACCAGTGAGATGACATTCACCAAGCTTCTGAAGAACCAAGGCTACACAACCGCCCTTATAGGTGCGGGCACCTGCAGCAGATGAGGGACATGGGCAGTTAGCGAGGGAGTGGGAGAGGGTGTCACCTCAGCCTTCTTAGGGGTGTCAGCACTGATATACTTTGCACAACTTCAAATGGGAAGGAAATAATTCCAATACTAGATTAAAACACAGTGCTACACCTGTGTAGCCAAATATATAAATAAGTGTCCATATCTGTGACTATGTGTGTGTGTGTGTAGACAGACGATGATAGATGAAATGGTTGATGGATGGATCCATAGATGGATGGATGAAATAGATGATAGAGCAGATGATAGATAAATGATAGATTGAAGAGATAGATGGTTGGACAGATAGGTAGATAGTTGGAAGGGATAGATGACAGATGATAATAGATACATGGGTTAATGGATGGATGGATGGATGGATGAGTGGATGAGACAGATGGTATATGAAGCAGATGATGACGGTAGACAGATGACAGGTAGAAGAGATAGATGGTTAGATGGACGTGTGTGTGGATGGATGAGATGGATGATAGGAAACACGGATGATAGTAGATGGATAGATAGGTAGGTTAATGGATGGATGAGTGGATGAGCTAGATGGTATAAGAAGCAGATGATGATGGTACACAGATGACAGGTAGAAGAGATAGATAGTTAGAAGGATGTATGTATGGATGGATGAGATAGATGATAGGGAACATGGATGATAGTAGATGGATAGATAGGTAGATGGGTTAATGGATGGATGGATGGATGAGTGGATGAGCTAGATGGTATATGAAGCAGATGATGATGGTACACAGATGACAGGTAGAAGAGATAGATGGTTAGAAGGATGTATGTATGGATGGATGAGATAGATGATAGGGAACATGGATGATAGTAGATGGATAGATAGGTAGATGGGTTAATGGATGGATGGATGGATGAGTGGATGAGATAGATGGTATATGAAGCAGATGATGATGGTACACAGATGACAGGTAGAAGAGATAGATGGTTAGAAGGATGTATGTATGGATGGATGAGATAGATGATAGGGAACATGGATGATAGTAGATGGATAGATAGGTAGATGGGTTAATGGATGGATGGATGGATGAGTGGATGAGCTAGATGGTATATGAAGCAGATGATGACGGTAGACAGATGACAGGTAGAAGAGATAGATGGTTAGATGGACGTGCATATGGATGGATGAGATAGATGATAGGAAACAAGGATGATAGTAGATGGATAGATAGGTAGGTGGGTTAATGGATGGATGAGTGGATGAGATAGATGGTATATGAAGCAGATGATGATGGTAGACAGATGACAGGTAGAAGAGATAGATGGTTAGATGGACGTGCATATGGATGGATGAAATAGATGATAGGAAACAAGGATGATAATAGGTGGTTAAATAGGTAGGTAGGTTAATGGATGGATTGATGGATGGATGAGTGGATGAGATAGATGGTATATGAAGCAGATGATGACTGTAGGCAGATGACAGGTAGAAGAGATAGATGGTTAGATGGATGTGTGTATGGATGGATGAGATAGATCATAGGAAACACGGATGTTAATACATGGATAGATAGGTAGGTAGGTTAATGGATGGATGGATGAGTGGATGAGATAGATGGTATATGAAGCAGATGATGATGGTAGACAGATGACAGGTAGAAGAGATAGATGGTTAGATAGACGTGTGTATGGATGGATGAGATGGATGATAGGAAACACAGATGATAATAGATGGTTAGATAGGTAGGTGGGTTAATGGATGGGTGGATGAGTGGATGAGATAGATGGTATATGAAGCAAATGATGATGGTAGACAGATGACAGGTAGAAGAGATAGATGGTTAGATGGACATGTGTATGGATGGATGAGATGGATGATAGGAAACACGGATGATAATAGATGGATAGATAGGTAGGTGGGTTAATGGATGGATGGATGGATGAGTGGATGAGCTAGATGGTATATGAAGCAGATGATGACGGTAGACAGATGACAGGTAGAAGAGATAGATGGTTAGATGGATGTGTGTATGGATGGATGAGATAGATGACAGGAAACACCGATGATAATAGGTGGATAGATAGGTAGGTGGGTTAATGGATGGATGGATGAGCTAGATGATAGATGAATCATATGATAATAGAAGAGATGGATGGATGGATGGCAGGCATAGATGACAGATGAGGCAGATGATGGTGATGATGATAAATAGATGGATGAGATAGACAGACACATACATAGGGATGTGATGGGTAGATGGATGACAGATAAGGTAGATGGACCGGTGGACAGAGGATGGATGGATGGATAAGAAAGACAATGATAGATAATAGACACACAGACAAATGCGGAAAGAGCACACAAAGCTACATATACACTGTGCTACTGACAAGGATTTTCACTTTAGTTTTTAATACTAAAATTGTGTCAGAATTTGCCTCGGTTGACATTCCCATTGATTTTACCCATTGGTGGGAGTGATGATTTCTCCCTGTGGGCATGACAGGTGTGGGTCTAAAAAATCTCCTAGGAGAAAAATGGCCCTTCTCTTTCCTCTGATGTATTTTTATAAAACCATTGTCTTTTTTTTTTTCTTTTGTGAGGCACTCCCTAATTTCATGACATAATTAACATTTTATAAGACATTTTCAGAGGTGTTTAAAATAATTGCTGAGTTACTAAGTATGATTTTCTTCATACCTCAGGGGGACGATTTGGGTTTTTGAGTAAGGATTTATTTCAACTCTTAACATTCAAGCCACAAAAAATTGATTTGGTGCTAAAACTTTAAGGATGTGTCTTAGAAAAACACCTGTTCAGAAAAGAAGGAAGGTTGTATTTTTCTATGTAGTTTTGTTTCCTGCCTACTGAAGATGTTCAGTGGTTTTGTTTTTGTTGTTTTCCTCTTTTGCAATGACTAGTTTTGTTTTTGTTGTTTTTCTGTCTTGAGGTCACTAAGTCAGTTGTTTGTTCTAGTCCTGTGAGTGGCGGCTGCATTAGCTTTTGGTCAGGAAGTGAGAAACGGGCCGTGTAAGTGAGAACAGGCTGCTGCATTAGTGCATGGCAGTCAGGAAGTGAGAAACCGGCCTCTGTGTTATCACGTGGCATTCGGGAAGTGAGAAGCCGGCCCCTGTGTTAACGCATGGTCAGGAGGTGAGAAATGGGCTGCGTTAGCGCGCGCTGTCAGGAAGTGAGAAACTGCAGGCCTGCGGGATGGGCAGAGGAGGCTGCTTCTCTGCATGGGGGCACCAGAGGCTGTTGGAATTGAGGTGTTTATGGGCATCATCCACCTGTTTGTCTCCTCAGGGAAGTGGCACCTGGGGTTGAACTGTCACAACAAGACGGACTTTTGTCACCACCCGATCCGTCACGGCTTTGATTACTTCTACGGCCTGTCGGGGACCAACCTGCGCGACTGCAAACCCGGGCAAGGCTCCGTGTTCACCATGGTGTTCCGCATGACCGTGTTCATCCCGCTGCAGATCATCGGGGTCACCATCCTCACCTTGGCCGTGCTCAACTTCCTGGGGCTGCTGCACGTGCCCCACAGCATCTTCTTCTGCCTCCTCTTCCTGGCAGCCACCATCCTCAGCCTCTTCCTCTGCTTCCTGCATTACTTCCGGCCCCTGAACTGCTTCCTGATGCGGGACTACGACATCATCCAGCAGCCCATGCTGTACGACAACCTCACGCAGAGGCTGACGGCGGAGGCGGCCGGCTTCATTCACAGGTGTGTCTCGTCGTCTCTCACAAGGCCCCGAGGAGGGAACGTGTGCCAATCTGTCCAGTGCAGGTGGAGGGTGCGGCTGGGGGATGGCCACCACATTGTCCCTTATGTCCTGAACAGATTAAGGTAGGCAGGTGCCCTAGGAAGAGTATGGGGAGGCACAGGGCACCTGTCCCATCCAACCTGAGGGCCTGGGAAAAGAGTCACCAGGTAGTGAGCCGTCCTCAGAATTGCTGGGCTGGGGAGGCTGGTGATGGAGGAGGCTTCACAGACTGCGTGGTCTTTATAATCTTCACATAGGGCGGGCAAGGGAAGAAAGAGAACGGTAGACGTCTAGGCTACAAGTTGTCCTTCTGATATAAATGGCATTGAAAGATGAGAAATATTTTGGGACAACCTCTGAGCAAATAATACCTCAAAAAACAAAAGAACCAAACCAAAACTCCGTGAGAAAACCAGGTGAAGCGAAGGATCTCTTTGGGGTCTTTTGGGTTCATAGTTTTTGGGGTTGCAGTCAGCAAATGGAATGCCCGTGAAAAGAGGAACAGACCCCCTGAGTGATACAGATACTTAACTATGTGTGTCTGTGTTATAATGTGCGCCGTGACAGTGAAATGGCATAATACAGGCTGTCCCTGGGCCAGCAACAGCATAGCTTCCATGGGTTGGTTTGTAAGCTGCATTTGTAAGTTAGAACAGGTACGTTTACCTATCACCTGTTAATAGCCTCTAGTCTTAAGTGGAACTTGTACAGAAGTTGTATGTTTGTTACCTGGGGACTACCTATATAGAGGCTATATCTCTATAGCCAGGAACCCTTGCTATTCAAAACAAGTATAAGTAAGCCAGTAGAGCTATTTTGTTCCATTTGTAACTTTAGAGGATAGTACTTTATTTTCTTTTATTTTTTTTCACCATGCACTGGTTTTATAGACCGTTTGACACATTTTCATCACACTGGTTAACATAGCCTTCCTGGCATTTTCTTAGTTATTGTGTTAAGACATTTACATTCTACATTTACTAAGTTTCACATGTACTCTTGTAAGATACACCGCAGGTGGAGGATAGTACTTTAAAGAAAAATTTCCTCTGAAGGTCAGACCTTGGGTCTTTATGGCAACTTAAACCATATGAAGGATTTAAAAGAGAGCTTTCTCGGGGGATTGAAAGACTATCAAGGAGTTGGAGATAATACACAGAACAATTAACTACATCATGCAACATTATAAAATCAATCCCGACAACAAAAGGGAAGTTGATGCAATGAAAGGAAATTTATCAGGGATTTCATTTAAAAACAACCTCTTTTTTTTTTTTTTTTTGAGACGTAATGCCAGCCAAAGCAGAAAATACACAGATTTAGAGAAGCTACTTACTTTAGGGCTGCTGAAAAAGGTAAAAGGCAACTTACTCTGAGAATCATGCAGTGATTTACTTAGGTACAAGATGGGTTCTGCTGTCAATATCGTGCACAGGGACGGTCTGCGGTGGGTGACGGTTCCTTTGACTCTTTCCTGCTTTCAATTATGAAACAATATGATGGTCCCCATCCACCTGGGATGCAAATGTGCCAGCACCCACAGCATCACTGGTAATTCAATAGATAAATCAGAAGGCGCATTTAGTGCATGTGTCTAGTATTATCACAAAGGTGTGGTAGACAGCTCCAAGAGAAACGTACTCCTGACTTGGGTGTCTGAATAGGCGGCTAAGTGACTTACACAAAAGTTGCCCTTGATAATCCCACATCCTGTCTCTAAACATAAGACAAAAATAGAACGATTAATGCCTGCAGTTCACATCACCTTCATGTTTCCACATATTTTTTCTTAAAGTCTAAATTGCAATTTAACTAGGAGATACAGAAACAAGTCACTGCTCATTTATAACTGTGTTCAGTTTTGGCCTCTTGGGAGTTGGTTCCAAGGGATACCATGTGTTCTAGCTGTCCATCTGCTCAGATAGCACCACACAATTTAAGTTTTTATTTTGTTTTTTTTTCTTTTTGTTTTTTATTAAATCATAGCCGTGTACATTAGTATGATCATGGGGCACCATACACTTGGTTCATAGACCGTTTGACACATTTTCATCACACTAGTTAACATAGCTTTTGTGGCATTTTCTTAGTTATTTTGCTAAGACCTTTACATTCCACATTTACTAGGATTCACATATACTCTTGTAAGATGCACCGCAGGTGTAATCCCATTAATCCCCCTCCCTCCACCTACCTCCCCCCTCCCTCCCCTCCCTTTCCCCCTTCTCCCTATTCTTAGGTTGTAACTGGGTTATAGCTTTCATGTGAAGGTCCTACATTAGTTTCATAATAAGCGTGAGTACATTGGGTACTTTTTCTTCCATTCTTGAGACACTTTACTAAGAAGATTATGTTCCAGCTCCATCCATGTAAACATGAAAGAGGTAAAGTCTCCATCTTTTTCTAAGGCTGCATAATATTCCATGGTGTACATATACCACAATTTATTAATCCATTCATGGATCGATGGGAACTTGGGCTTTTTCCATGACTTAGCAATTATGAATAGGGCTGCAAGGGACTTGAAGAGAAACTTCTCTGAAGAAGTCAGGCGCACGGCCTTTAGACATATGAAAAAATGCTCATCATCTTTAATCATAAGTTTTTATTTTGGTTAGTATCCCATTTCTGGAACCAATTTCTGTGTCTGTCAGGCAAAGTTGCCAAAAATCTCATTGGGTTAGCACTTGAATATAGGTCTTTCCCATGAAAAATTTATGGCTGACTGGGTGATGCTCCAGGGAAGCTTTGTTCCATGCGGAGACCCAGGGATCAAGAGTGGTAAGATCTCATGGCTCTGTCATCTTTGTTTTTTTTTTTTTTTTTTTGTGTGTGTGTGTGTGTGTGTGTGTATGTGACATAGTCTTATTCCATCACCCTGGGTACAGTGTCATAGCATCATCACAGCTCACAACAACCTCAAACTCTTGGGCTCAAGTGATCATCTTGTGTCACCTTCCTAAGTAGCTGGGACTACATTTGCTCACCATGATGCTGGGCTAGATTTTTCTATTTTTAGTTAGCGTTGGGGTCTTACTCTTGCTCAGGATGGTCTCGAACTGAGCTTCAGTGATCCACCTGCTGGGCCTCCCAGAGTGCTGCGACTACAGGCGTGAGCCACCACACTTGCTGTGTAGCACAACTCCGTACCTTCCACTGAACATGGGCTAAGATGTAACGTCCTTTTGTGCCCAGCAAGAAGAAAATAGAACACATCTTGGTGAACACACAGCACCGTCTACCACAAGCAGTGGTTTTTCAAAATTGTTTTACAGCTGAGGAATATTTCAGATTAGATTTCATTAGAAGCTAAATGTGTCATAGGAATAAAAGTTGTAGTGCTTGGGTTCATCTGGGACAGAGAACGGCATTTGGAAACTGCTGACATTTAAAAAGCCCTGTGGAAAGATAATGAACAGCCAGAGAGAAAGGGCAGAGTCAGTAACAAAAGAAGAAAAGAAGTGTGAGCAAACACCTCCTTAGTCCAGGCTGTAGGTAAATTAATATTTAACAGACATTTCTAAGTACAAAAGGCAGGCAAATGATGAGAGAAGTCAGCACGGGCCTTGGAATTTAAAAAAAAAGAATGGCTATGGGAGTGGAGATTAAAGAATGGCTATGGGAGTGGAGATTATGTGTGGAGTTAGAAGGAATTTGCACGATTTTATAGATAAGTGTGAACTAAAAGGGTCTCATATGTTATAAAATTATGATTGTGCAACATGTAACAACATTTCGGTTCACAACCAGACCATGTATACGATGGTTGTCCAGTAAGACTCTAATGGAGCTGCCATACACAGACACACCATTCTTCATCTTTTATACCATATTTTTACTGTTTCTTTTCTATGTTTGGACAAGCTTAGATTAAACACTAATACCCTTCTTTGTGTTACAGTTGCCTACAAATACTGAGCCTAGGAGCTATGGGCTGTAGCCCATGTCCTGGTTGTGTAGTGCATGAGGCGTCTAGGGGGGCTGTGTAAATACACTCCAGGATGTTTGCACAGCACCACAATCTCCTACTGAGACCCTTCTCAGAACAAATCCCTATCATTAGACAATGCAGGGCTGCATGTGCCGGTTTGATGTGAAGCGTATTGTCCATCAAGATTCCAGTATTTTCATCACAGAAAAATAGAGTGCATTAAAGAAAACAATGTAAATAGTTTGATTGTCTGCATAGAGGAATATATTTAGTTTACAAAAAGAAAAAGCATTGAAATTCATTTCCCACAGAAGCTGTAGGAAGTGTATGTTTAGGGCAGTACAAACTATTAATGTAAACATAGAGAATGTCCTGCCCGGGATAGATAATAACCACTACAAGTCCCATAAGTAACTCACTACTTGTCAGACTATTGAAATCCACACGGGTCCTGGCTGTTTGTCATAATTTTCACAGGTCTGAGTTTACAAGGCCTACAGGGAAAGGGATATGGCTGGTTCTGGGGCATGCTTCCTGCAGTCCCATGGCTGTCCTGGCTAACTATGTGTTAAGCCTGGCTTCCCCTAACTTTAGGTAAGCGTGGCTAACTTTGGGGAAGCCTGGCTAACTTTTGGGGAGGCCTGGCTAACTTTGGGGAAGCCTGGCTAACGTTGGGGAGCCTGGCTAACTTTTGGATAAGCCTGGCTAACTCTGGGGAAGCCTGGCTAACTTTTGGGAAGGCCTGGCCCCATAATGCCCTGCCTGTGCTGAAAGACCATTTTTCCAAGGTACCAAGTGGGTACCAAGGACTCATCAGATCCTGCTGGCAGCAAAAAGGCATGGTGAAGGGCATGGTGCAATTCCTAGGAGAAGGAGGAAGATGTCCAGCGTCAGTCACACCCTCAACCTTTATTTCAGGTATTATTTGCACAGAGATACTGCCCACTTATCTGAGCCTAAGGTCGGCCCATACAGGCTGAGGAGAGACTGGCCACCCTCCTCCAGGGTGTGGCACCTGCTTCAGAACGATCCCTTGCATATGGCCTTTGCTAGCCTAGTACATAGTGGGACATCAAACAGGACCATTATGACTTCCTACAGGTAAACCGCAAAGGGAAGAGGGGAAAGTCCTTGACTGTGGGGGCGGAAGAGCGATTCCACAGACTTTGCATAATGAAGTCCTGCAGTACAATAACACGTGACGTGGCCAAGGTCACTTCCTCAGTTCTCATGGAGACACATGGCCAAGGTCACTTCTGCAGTTCTCATGGAGACATACCAAACCACAGTGAACCCCATGGGTTCTAGACTGGGTGGTCCATGAGCCATGCCAAGAAGCACTGGATTGTAAGTTCTGGCTCCTGTGGACAATCACCACAATTATTTGTCACCTAGATTTTTTAGAAGGTGATTCCAACAGGTAATGTGACGTAAAAGTTTTAGTTCTGGGCTTCATAATATAATGTTATATCATCGTTGGGTAAGATGTACACAGAGATGTGACTGAAACAAAAGATTCCTGAAATGATCTGTTATTCTTACCAGACTGATCACTTTTGATCCCATTCTACTTCCTTAAAAAAGGATCTGGCTATTGTGGGGCTCAGTGGCTCACACCTGTAATCCTAATACTGTGGGAGGCCGAGGTGAGCCAGTCCTTTGGGATAGGGAGTTCAAGATGAGCCTGAGCAGCAGGAAGACTCTGTCTCTATTAAAAATAGAAAATAGCTGGGCATCGTGGTGGGTGCCTGTAGTCCCAGCTACTTGGGAGACTGGGGCAAGAGAATCACTTGAGCATAAGAGTTTGAGGTTGCTGTGAGCTGTGAAGCCACAGCACTCTACCCAGGGCGACAGAGAAAGACTCTGGGGAAAAAAAAAAAAAAAGGGACCTGGTTGTGACACTAAATGTCGTGACTCAGTCTGCATGACTGACCAAGCTCTTGCCTAGTGGGAGCAGTACTCTGTGGGGAATGTCAGACCAGTCCATTTAAGGCAAAATGCTACAGACTAAGTGCTTTTGGGCAGATTTGCTGGGACAGGGGAACGTCCTTAGAACACTCATCTATTAGCAATCTCAGACAGGGTTGAAGTTAGTGCAATGTCCACTGTACCACGGCAGGGTTCAGAAATGACACTCAGCTTCCTGGGTGAGTCACTTTTTTAACATGTTGTATTTTGAAATGATTTAATCTATTGACTATATGAATATTCATATAATTACAAGGGATAATGGATTCCTCACCACATTATTTTGCGAGGGGATAGAACCAAATTTGATTATCTGAAGAATATTGAAGAAGTTTATCTTGATTATACTGAGGTTTCTGCAGTTTTCTCCCAGAACTAGAAATTCAGGATATTCTAGCAATAGTTGGAGGTGATGGTTATCGAGTTATGAAAAAAATGCTTCTTTTCTTTGTTTGATATAGATGATTCTAGTGTAAATAGGTATTGTCCATGTTGGAGAAGTGCATGGTTAATATTAGTGAAAATACCATTAATAGCATTTTGCCTATGGGATGCTTCTTATATATATTATCTGAAGATACAAGGATTTAAAGCTTCTGGGTAAAATTGTCTTCCTGTGTTATATTAGTTACCCGATGAGCTGAATTAAGAGAATTGTCTTGATGTGCCACTGCAGAGTCATAACAACGGGTGATACCACCATGTTCATAAAATGCCCTCTCAAGGATCTAAAGACCATTTACATGTGAGATCTCATTAGTCAGAAGACTCTAAACAATTCAGGAAGGACTTTCCACCTTTGTGAGAAATGGAGGCAGAGTTAGATGCCAAAACACGAACGCCTCATCAAAGCAGTGGTAATGTTAGTGGAATTTACTCAGATTGCTTCTGAATCCAGTTTCCTGCTGGCAGCCTGTGCCTTATTTAGACGGTTTAACATAAAAAACAATTTTTGTGTATGTAGCTCCCCCTCAGTTCATACATCAAAGTTTCAGTGACGAAAATGATTTAAATGCTTATTTCTAAAATTTACGATCTTTCCCTGTGCCGTGTTGCTGATGTGATTTATACTCAAGGGTTTGCTCCTGAGACGCTGGCTTGAAAGAGCCGGCTGTGAAGGACAGAGCGTGAGCAGAGAGGCCTCATCCGTTTGTGATTCTCGTGAAGGAGGTCTGCTTAGCCAAGTCTGGTGCGGAGCCTTGGGTTACATGTGCGTATTTTTAAGTTGAAGAGACTGACGATTGACAATACACAACCATGTACTCTACACTCTTTCAACCTAATTCCCTTTTTCAGGGATGGATTTATCTTGGAGAGCTGCTTCTGTTGTCAGAGAGCTGGGTAATTAGCACAGCATATGTTACACGCTGTACAGCAATTCAAGAGACGGGTCATCCTGAATACACTTTAATTAGCAAGAATTCCTCCTGATTGTTACAAGGAGGAGTGAACTGTGTGCTGTTTTAGAGACATAGAGCTCTCCTTCTGGTCCTCTAAGGTCATCCTATCATCACAGCTTTGGGCTTGGCCAGCCCTCTTCTCTGCGCCATGTGAAACCATCACTTTCAGGGCCCGGCATACCTGGAAACACAGCGCGGGGCGTGGGCTGGCACCGTGGATGCTTGTCCCCGTGGTTTCCAATTGTTCAAAGCCACCGGAGATGGATGCATCATCTTGTACACTTTCTGTGTCCGTCACTCGTTCGTGCTACATAACAGCTTTGTGAGATCAATACGCAGGTGTGTTGTAGTGGAGACAGTTGGAGGCTCAGAACCTGCCAGTGAATAGCCAGGATCCCGCAGGTGAGAGCGTAGGCTGGATTTAAGCTTAGAGGGAAACAAAACTTCTTCGTGTTGGAGTAGAGACCCCAGAGAGGTGAGTGAATGTTGTCTCTTCCATCCATACTAGAGTAGCAGATTTGTTGATAAGGTCCAAGTGCATCTCAGCAAAGAAGACCTAGGCTTTGTGCAGGTCTCTCAACACCCTTTTCCCAGATAGAAAAGTCTGGGTCCCAAGCCCGTTCCCAGCCAAGAGAGCAGAACCAATCTCTGTGATTCTTATATAGCTCCAATGTCAGTAATGTTGTTGCCATGGTGATGGAGAAGTATCTGGATATTCTGGAAAGAAAATAAAAGGTGCAGGATAGTGGGTGAATTCACCAAGTTAATTTTATTTACAAAGCAGTTTTTCTTTTTCTTTTTTTCTTTAGTTCAAGTCAAGGCTACATTTTCACAAGGTGTCATGCTGGTGGGTAGAACGAGATCCATGCCTTCTGTCATCTTCAACAGAGAGCAGTGGACCCGTGTGGTTCTGCTTTGTGAAAAGCTAGATACACTGGCCCTCTTCCTCTCTGAATTCATAGGAAACAGTGCCTCATTGCTAGGAAAAACATTTAAGTTCAAAGAGATCAGCATGTATTTTTCTCTGAAAGTACGCACAAGCTCATTTTCAACAAAGTAGTTTCCGAGAACGGCAGTGACATTTACACCCACATACTTTGTGTAGCCGATGGTGTCTGGCTATTGGGTTTACAAGCTCATGTGACGTTTGCCGTGATTATTCTGTTCTTCAGGTCCCAGTTTCTGTAAGTTTTATCAGTATATCAGATAGACAGTAGGCCCTCCATAGCTGACCACCTGTGCACACAGATCACCTGCTTTAAGTTGACCTAATATTCGTGGACTGGACATGCACCATCTGTACATATCAGTACAGTAGGCCTAGTTCCTTATGTTGACCACCTTTGTGTGTTGACCAGCTTATTACAGTCTCTTGGCTGGTCAACTTACAGAGGGCCCACTGGAGATGCATGTGCATTTTGAGATGCTGTAATCACAAATTAAATAAAAGCAAATGATTTTCAGTTAAGCTCAAGATGGGATGACTGTAGCAAAGGGTTTACAGATAACAAATCCAAAAGTTGGAAATTATGTAGGGATCTGTTTTTAATCTGTGACTTTCTAGAGTGGTGGGACCTTCTTGTAACTCTGATGAACCCTGTCCCTGACCACTTATCCTGACTTCAGGATTACGGAAGACGTGAATAACCAGGGGAACCTGTGCATAGAAAGAATATTTGCTTAGTGGGGAGTCATGGAGAACAATTCCCCTTCCTACTCTCGCTGGGCTTTAGTTTTATGGCAAACACGGACTCCTTTCTAGGGACATTGTTCGCATAATAAGAATGCCTTGAAATCGGTGACAGCTGGTAAAGGTAAATGTATCCTCAGGAGATACAACCTATTATCCCACTATGGGTGCTGCCATAGCAATCAGTAACAGTCCAAATCCTGAAATGCATTTGTAGATGACCTCCAGCCTGGCCTCGCACACGTCCAGCTGGGCCACAGTGTAAGCAGCTATGATAAATACCTGTAATCTGGTACAAAGCATGTTTTTGGGTAACGGAATCCTGGGAGGGCCTTATTAGTTCAGTTGAGAGTTCAAGCCGGAAAGGAATAGGGGTGGTATTGATTTTAATTCATGATAAGAACGATAAGTCAGATTTAATTTCAAAGGACACACACATCCATAAAGAATTGTCTGCAGCGCTGTGCAAGGCAGGAAAGACAGCCAAGAGGAACCATCCAGGCTCCTGTCCAGGCGTGGGGTGCTGACCACAGGGTCCCGTCCAGCTCCCTTTACATTTCTAGTGCCTAATATGGTATGTCAGCATGACATCTGTCTAAAAGCTGCACAATTCACCCGTGGAAGAAATGAACAGCTGGTCATATGCGTGCATCTGCCGTCCACATCAGCGGTCACACGACATCCGGCAGGCTGACGGAGCGGACGCCATTGTCTGGTTTATCACACAGTCTGATTGCCAGCAGCAGAGGGCATTCAGACAGAATGATTCCCACAGAATCATCCGGATTTGCATTCACATCACTCCCTGCTCCCACTCGAGTTAGGACGCTATCGGGATAATAAAGGTCAAACACTCAACCATCAAAAGTCTCGTTTGCAGCAGACAGGAAAAAAAAGAAATGCCTCAGCCATCTTCTCACCAGGCTTTTCCCTGGTAACTCCATAGGATGTAAATCTTTTTATTCTGCACTGGGGACGATTACACATTGCTGGGAAGGCTCGGAGCTTCCTTCTGTATTTTTAACAAATGGAGCAAAGGCATGTGGCAGCTGAAAGTTCTATCTTTCCACACGCTGTGCGTGACAGTGGCAGTAAATTTTCAAAAGAGTTGTTTACTGAAAGTGCTCCAGCTAATAAAAAAGGAGTTAAGCTGTTATTGAGAAATCTCCCTCCCACCAACCCACTGATGTATCAGTGAGTGTCCAAGGTCAGAGAGAGGAAGACAGCCCCTGCGTATTCTTGGTAGGCCTGGCCATGGAGGCCTTGGCCTTTCCTGGTCTCCAAAACAATGTGACTAAGTGAGAATTGCTTCACCTGGCTTCGAGCTGTCAATCAGCCCCCAGGTGTTCCCAGGAATGCCAATGACTTCTGTCCGTCTGGCCACATTCCCATGCACTGTTGATTTTACCTCCATTCCTGGGTGGTGAATCTTCTTGCTACAGCATTTTTGCACGTCAAATATGCTTTTTAAAAAATGTTTTCCAGGTTTATTTTTTTGTGTATAAGACCCAATCCCTATTCGCACACCCGGCACAGAGGTTAGTAGTGTGCACATGAAACTACTGGGCTCTGTGGTGTCTCCCCTACTTAATGAAAAGGCACTGCTGTACAGAGTGATGAGGAATCGAATTCTGTGAACAGCTGCATCTTCATAATCAACACACGAATTCCCTTGCCCTCTTCTACAGAGGACCCTCCTGCCTTCCAGGACAGAAGTCATGTGCCTCCTCGATTGAATTGCGAAACTGGGGTCTTTGACTCCGCTCTTCCTACCTTCCTCCTGAAACACTGCTTGCCTTGGGCTTCCTCATTTGCTCGTTGTACCGTCTTTATCTTTTTTTTAAATTCCCACCTCACGTGTTAACAGGATACTATATATCTTGTGATTCTGCCCATCACACGGACAGCTGCCTCTTTCATATATGTGTATATATATATATATTTTTTAAACTTTTGGACAAGAGGATTAACATTCAGAATTGGACCCGCAAGTTGGAACTGGGCTAAAGCCTGGTGTTGGGCATTTCCGTCCGTGCAGTGGCTCTTGGTTCTGGCAAGTTCTGCCACTCACTTCCCCTATTTGCATCTATGACCATATATTGCGCTTGGAAGATTGACTTTTTAAGATTCCTTCTCTACGTCCCTTAACTTTCAATCTAAAAATAAATGGGAGAACAGATGAGAGTGAAATTGCAGACAATTGTTCTTGTCCATAATGTAGCTCTCTATTTAGGAGCGAGCGTAGAGAGTGTAATTTCATGTTCATTTTGAGACATCTAAGCCAGTTTGGGGGGATCATGGTCTGCGGCTGTGCAAGGAGGTGCAATTCATCTGGGTCTGAATAAACTTCCCTTGTGATAAATACCAGAATGGAGGCCTCCCAGGAAGCCCTGGAGGGCAGTGGCAGCTGCTGGCTTCCTGCCCGCTCTCCATGCCTGGTTGTCACCCTGATCCCAGCTCTTCCTCTGACATGAGGGCTGAGTTTCCGTTCCTCCAGCCTCCTCCAGGGCACCTGCTTTTACAAGTAGCTAAAGACGAAGCCTTGTAGACATTCTGTGTGCAGATCGCAGCCAGGATGGCAGTTCCAGTGGTCCTATCCAAACATCAGTATCTCTTCTTTTTGGTGAAGATATGGTGAGGGCTTTTGACCACATGCTGTAGGTTCTAATCTCACGCCTTCCCATTGTAGTTATGGTGAGAGGTGAGACAAGCCACTTACAACTTCTTTTTCTTGGTTGGGAAATAATAACGGCATTCCCTCATTTCATATTCATTTTTTTTCCTTTTTTAACTTTATGTATTTCAGATTGATATGAGGGTACAAATATTTAGGTCACATTGTTTTCATTTCTAAGGTGAAGTTCAAGTTGAGCCCTTCACCCAGGAGATGTGTTGTCATTTCATATTGTTATTTAAAAAATGACTCAATTCCCCACCAATTGCTGAAATGATGAAACAGTGCTAATGGCTACCGTCGATGGGCTGGATTGGATCCGCTTGTGTTCAGTGGACAGGAGACACCCTGCTCAGCTCTCGTGTTTGTGTGTGTGATATTTTGTGCTCATTTTCTGTTTCCAAAGGCCAGGGGTTAATTAATGCAAGGACCAACCTTATGAGAGGCATGTTACACCCTGCAGATCTGAGGAGCTGACCCAGAACAGCTGTGTGGGCTGCAGGAAGGAAGACAGGCTATATTAACCTTAGGATATTAGAGATGTGTACTTATGGTACATTATGATATTAGGATGTATACTTAGGAAAGTGTGCATCCATTTATTAGAGTAGTGAGATTCATTCCTAAATTTCAAATGTCTTTGGCATGAGGAGGTAAGGGATCCAAAAATAAAAAAAGGAACCAGAGTTAATTTAATTGACTGTATTATTTCTTTAGAAGTTTCAGTGGCTGGCCAACATATTGAACAGTTTTTAGTGATGAATTCTGACCCCTTCAAAATGAAGATACTTAGGATCCAATAATACCTACTTTGGGCCAGGCGTGGTGGCTCACACCTGTATTCCTAGCACTTTGGGAGGCTGAGGCGGGTGGATTGCTTGAGCTCAGGAGTTCAAGACCAGCCTGAGCAAGAGCGAGACCCCATCTCTAGTAAAAATAGAACCATTAGCTGACCTGTAGTCCCAGCTACTCAGAGGCTGAAGCAGTAGGATTGCTAGAGCCCAGGAGTTTAGGCTTACTGTGAGCTATGACGCCATGGCACTTTACCCTGGGCAAGAAAGCAAGTCTCTGTCTCTAACAAATAAGAACCAAAAACAAAACCCTGCTTTGGAGCAATTTTTATATAAACTGTGTTGAATTCACAAGTCCCTAAAGTTGACTGCTGAGTGGAGCTGCCCACGCTGGCAGGGCTGACAAAATATTTCATCCAATAGCAGAGATTTCCTGCGTATGAGCACCTGCCAATCCCAAGGCAGGTGCCAGGAACACGTGGGCACCTCAGTGCAGAGAAGAGAGCACATCGCTGGTTCCCGTGGTGCTGGAAGTGCTTTATTAGAAACCACATTCATTCGGCTGGCCACCCCTCCACTCACTCTTCCCTGTGGCAGTTTTGCTGGGCCCTGCTAGGGACTGGGCAGGCTGCTGGGGGTCAGGTGTTCAGCTGAAGATGCTCCAAAGTGCTCATCCCTCATGGCACTACCTGGGCAGAGGGATCAGCCTCACAGACAAGGTGGCCCTGGAGACGGCTTCTGAGTCATGACTATTTGCCAAGAAGAGGCGGAAGTGAGTTTTAGGCAGAGAGATGATCACGTTCCAGGCATTGAGCTGCAAAAGTGCAAGCTGTGTTTGGGGGCTGGTTGTGTTCACTGGGGTAGAGTTTGGGACTTGTGAGTGTTTGCATCAGGATAAGGCTTGGTCAGAACTTTTCGTGTTTGGAAGATGAACCAGAAGCCTGGGTACTTTAGGAATCCACCCCCACTCACAGGAGCAGTTAGAGGAAGAGCTGGGATCAGGGTGACAGCCAGGCACGGAGACTGGGCAGGAAGCCAGCAGCTGCCACTGGGTGCACCTGCTGTCCGCATGGCCACTCCTCACATATACCTCCGAAAGCTGCAGCCACCTGTCCGGGCAGTGGACAGCTGTCCTGTGCCCCAGTAGTTTTCCGGGCAGTGGACAGCTGTCCTGTGCCCCAGTAGCTTTCCAGGCAGTGGACAGCTGTCCTGTGCCCCAGTAGCTTTCTGGGCAGTGGACAGCTGTCCTGTGCCCCAGTAGCTTTTGGAAAGGCCACTCCCTTGTTTCGCACACAGAGGTAAAGATTGGGCCTGCTGTGTGACATTGAGCTGCAGAAGTAAGCGCGTTTATCAGAGGTCACGGGACATGAAGAATAAGTGATAGACCTCACTGCTCCCTTTCCACACACTCGGTGGGAACCATCAGGCCTGTGTACAATGTCGCGATGGCCACCATGGCAAAGGAAACCTGTTCACTGTGACTTAGACCTCTGTGGCACCCATGTGTTCTAATCCACTCAAGAGAAGTAGATTTCGGTGCACTCCGAATTGACAAATACTTTGGCAATACCATTCACCTCTCCAGGTTGAACTATAGGTTTAACCACAATGCCAGTTCAAGGAATGTGCCATTTACCTTCCCAAATCTTGGAAATTGGGTATTCATTCTGAGAGACATGTTTTATTGTGGGTCAGGGGAAGTGTGTCACTAACGTCAGCCACAGAGTTACATTGGTGTTAGGCATTGATGGAACTGGATGACAGAACTCCAGATGCAGGATAGACTATTACACAGCCTTAGAAAAGAAGGGCATTCTGCCCCTGGGCACGTGAATGGACTGAGAGGACGGTAAGCTGAGAGTGATGAGGCAGGCATGGAAAAACAGATTGTGCCTGATCTAAAAACGGGATCTAAAAACGTTGATCTCTTAGAAGCAGAGGGTGGAATGGTAGTTACCAGGAGCTGGAGGAGTAGAGTGGGTGGGAAAGGGGGACAAGTTGCTCAAAAGATATCAAGTTTTAGTTAGATGGGAGGAGTAGTGTGACCCAGTGCACAGCAGGGGGACCACAGTTAATGGCAGTGTATTGTCTGTTTCAAAATTGTTAACCGAGTAGATTTTAAATTATAAGAGAAGCTGGATTTTAAATTATATGAGAAGTATCTGTAAGCTTGGCTTAATCCCACAATGTGTAGCTATATGGTAACGTTCCATTGTAGCCCATAAATGGATGCAATTGTTATTTGTCGATTAAAAAGAAAAAATGATACTGTCTTTATTTGTTTTTTGTGAGTATATATATAACATTCTTTTTTCTCAAAGACAATATTGTTTTCAGGCTGGGTGGATTCACATTAATCACCATATAGAGAAAGGAGGACAGAGTACAAACAGAAGTCCACATACGGGTGGCTTTCCATCACCTTTCCTCCTGCGTTGTGTCCCTGCACGGTGTTTCAATGACATAATACTTCAGTGGCTGATCCACAGAGGGTAACAATAACCTACTTCCCAGAGACACTCGGGCAATTCCTTTTCTGTGACTAGCAGCCGCCATCCTGGGCCAATGAAGTCTGATAGTGAATTTTCAAAGGGCCGTGCCCAGGGACAAGTGGACGGTAATCACAATGGCTGTGGACATACTGCCATGACCTGGGCTTCTCTTTCTCTGCAGGAACTCTGACAGGCCATTCCTGCTGTTCCTGTCTTACCTGCATGTGCATACCGCCCTCTTCGCCGCCCGGGAATTTGCCGGCAGAAGTCAGCACGGAGCATACGGGGACGCTGTCGAGGAGCTGGACTGGAGTGTGGGTACGTGTGTCTTCAGGGGGGGCTTATCGTGTGGCCAAGTCTTTGATCTTCTGTCCTCTTTCCTGTGAATTTCTATTGTGTTCCCGAAGCCTTTTTAAAGAGCAAATATGTGTGTGTGTTAAAGGAAATGCCAAACTGACCTCCTCCCTACACTGACCACCTCCTCACGTTGACCTAACTTCCATAGACCGGACATGCACCACACGTACATATCAGAGCAGCAGGCCTGGTTCCTTATGGGGACCCCCTCTGTGTGTTGTCCAGTTTGTTCCAGTCCCTGAGTCGTCACCTTACAGAGGTTCTACTATATTTTAAAAGGAAACAGGATACAGAAAGCACCGTCAGCCCCATGTGGGTGTTTGCAGTAGCTGGTGGCTGCATTCTGGGAGGTCTGCATCTGTGGGCTGCTGGCGGAGGAGAGTCACGGGGAAAGCTAGGCAGAGCCTGGTCATCATCAGCACGTTAGAGACGTGGTGGGTTTGCCGTCCAGAATAGCTGCAGGGGGCTCAGGGCGTCTCAGAGCCACACTCACAGCCCCATCTGAGGACTGCACACTTTGTTGATCTCCTGTCCTTTCGCCCCTTTCCTGGCCCAGCAACTCTGTTTCTGAGAAGTCCGTGTCTGGCATTTCTCCTAGATAGTGGAAAGGCTCCCTTTTTGAGGCTTTGTTTACCAGTAAGTCCCCGTGTCCATGTGAGGTAATCTTCACACGCTTTCCTTTCCCTTTCTCAGCACAGCAATCTCAGGCCGACCTCGCAGAGTACAGGGAAGGCCGTAGCGTCTGGGTTACCGAAGGGAGTAGAAAATCGGCGACTCTGAACTCCGAGTGTCAGTCTTTTCTAGTGAGATATCCTGCTGTTTTGACGTTGCTGGGTCCATTTGGACAGCATCAGAGACAGGGCGGGGATGATGTTGGCCAAATGCCGGCAGTCAACCGGCCTGCTTAAGATTTTCATGACACACGATGTTAATTTACCCTCTATAACTAGGGAAAAAAAGAAAACATATGGAAAAGAATGAAAAGGTTTTCATGCCTTTCTTTCCTTTCCCTTTCTCTCTCTTATCCTTCCTTCCTTTTCCTTTTTGGGCACTAAATTGATAGTTTCTAACCTTTTCATCCGGACATTTTGGAAATCCAGTCATTGCCACGAGTTGTCTTTGTTGGTTTGTATTAAGCAGCAAATTGATTGCGGGGATGGACACCTCCTATGGGGATTGTAGAACAAGTTTGGTTCTGTCTTGTTTTAATCATGAAAGGAGAAACAAGAAGACTTGAATCTTGGCTCCGCACCCGTAGCACAGTGCTTACAGTGCCGGCCACATGCACCAAGGCTGGACGGTTCAAACCCACTAAACAACAATGACGATTGCAACAAAAAAACAGCCAGGCATTGTGGCGGGCTCTTGTAGTCCCAGCTGAGGCTGGGAGGCTGAGACAAGAGAATCTCTTAAGCCCAAAAGTTTGAGGTTGCTGTGAGCTGTGACGCCATGGCACTCTACCAAGGGCAACAGCTTGAGACTCAGTCTCAAAAAAAAACCAAAACAAAGACTTGACTCGTCTTCCACCTTTTAGATCTTTCTTTCATTGTCTCTGTGAAGTTGGGAGACGTCTTAAATCTCTAACACATCTGTGACCTTGATGGTAGAATTCACTAAGTGCAACTTCTAAGTTTCTTTTTTTTCTGGCAGTATGTGGCTTTATAATATAACAAGACCGAGTGTCACTTGTAACACTAAGAAAAACAAAACCCACAGCATTCTCCCTGGCAAGACTTATAAGAAGAATGCACCATGCTTAGGGCTTTCATATGGATGAGGACAAGCCTTTTTCCTTCCTTCATGTATTTTTTTCCTTTCTGAAATGCTGCACATAAACCCATTTACGTATTTCACATCTTAGTGGTGTAGGTCAGCAGACTATTGTGTAGTGTAAATAAGTAGAATTTTTTAATGTTTTTAATAAGTGTTTTATTTAATGTATCAGATTTCTGAGACAATTCTCACCCTTCTCTTGGCGAGCAGGCCACTTCCTGCTGTATCATCACACCTGTTGATTTGATTTTGTTTAATTATAATGGCACAAATGCCTCTTCGGATGCGTTAAAAATGATAACTTCCAGTGTCGTCTTCCTACTCCTTCCCTCTAGAACAGAGTTATTTTTCAATCTTTGACACCTGCGTTAGACCCTGATATAATATTACAGATGATTGTGTTCTTTTTTATTTTATTTTTTTTGCCAAAAGATAAAATCCTTGCCCTAGGCATCACATGAATTTTTAAGGAAGCTTTTGTTTTATAAATTCAATACATCTGAGTGTTTTGAGAAACATTTCCTTCTTTCCAAGAAAGGCCTTTTCATTATTACACAGAAACACTCTGGATAATAATGTAATAAAATTAAAAGGGGATATTTGCTTGCAAAGACATGCTCCCCACACAAAGGACAGCTGGGACAGAAGCATCAGAGTGCACCAGGATGGGCACGTGTCCCTCATTCAGAGCGTTTACTTTCGAAACCTGAGGGCACCATCATTTCCAGGGAGCATCCCTTTGTCCATGGCAGGCTTCTTTGTGCCTGGAAAGGCAAATTTGCAGCAAAGAGATTATTGCATAAATTGTACACCACACCCAACTCCACCCCACATTATGGCAGCCTCTTGCCTTATTCTTAGCAGGCTTATTCTTAGAGGGCTCTGCTTCTTATCATTTCCATTCTGGAGAGAGGCTGACGCCATGGAGATGATGTGAGAGCTACGGGGGCCTTTGCAATAAAGCCACACGGGGCTCTTTAAACTCCTACAGCTGCAGTGTTATGCAAATCCAAAGTAGGGGCAGCACTTTTTTGGAGATCCTCGTGACCGCTATGGACAGCGTTCCCACACCTGGCCCCGCAGTCACGTACGTGGCCTCCTTTTGTGCCACCAATCGTCTGTGCTGTGGGCAGCACCTTTATCACCCCCCTCTCTACAGGTGAGGCTAGGGAGGGTTGAGAACCCGCACCACAGGTTCCAGAATGCGCAGTGGGGGAACAGGTGTTGAGATGCGGCTGCTCCTCCCAGAGGCTGGTGTCTACACTGCCTGGTTCCTCTTTTTTCTGAGTGACAAGCAAGGTGGCATCGTGCTGCCCAGGAACGAATCCCACCTACTCCACAGTCACGTTTCCTGGATGCCAACTGTGTGCCTAATTGTTTTGGTGGAAGGGATGCAATCGTGATAAGATGCTTGGCTTAAGGGAACAGAGAGGCTACGAAGGATTTAAGAATCTTGCAGGAGATGTTATCAGGGCGCAGGGCAGACTGTAAGGAACACCCCTAGCAGGTGCAGGAGAAGTGCCCTTTGGACCAAAGGAGGGTGGGAAGGTGGGCATGTGGGGGGTGGATACAACTGGACACACCTACAGTGCAACCTGCTGGGCAGTCCTGCTGCTATTGCAAAGTCTGATTTTCAATCCAACTAATTCTGAAACAGGTCTTGGGGAGAAGCAAATGTGTAAAATCACATTTGTTTTCAAATGCACAGCAAACTTTTTTTTTTGGGGGGGGGTGTCATTGTACCTGTTTTTCTTGCATTGGAAAGAGACTGACATTTACCGCAGACCTGCTGGTGCATGGTCGGTGGGAGGGGCGGGTGGCGGGAAGGACGGAGTCCTCCCCAGTGGTGTCTTATCTACAGGCCCAGTCTGTGAGGTGGAATTTGCATGCAATCAGCGTTTACTTAGAGCCCCTTGTGCTATTAATAGAGTCACGGAAAGGACTCAGAAACCAGGCCTGCTCAGGATGAGACTAGCAAACACTGTCCTCTTATGAAATGAAGAGAAATGCAGGCAGAGAGCAATCAGGTGGATAGCCAGACAGATCTCTGGCTTTGGGTCAGACTTTCTAATGAACAACAAAATAAAACAAATCCTGCCACTGCTATGGTTGGAATCTATCAGATGGTTTTTGTGACGTTCTCTCTTTCAAACAAGCACAGTGGAAGAAATGCCAGCACATTGGGTTTCCTGAGTTTGGTGTTCAGTTGGTCACGATCTCAGGATTAACCCTAACCCCACCCCTAACCCTAATCTGTCATATCTGTCTTAGGGCTAGCTGTATTCAAGAGGGAAAGGGGTGTTTTTCCAGCCCCTGTGTTAGTCCACCTGTTTAACAAGCTCTTTTTCTTTTTTTTCTTTCCATTTTTGGCCGGGGCTGGGTTTGAACCTGCCACCTCTGGCATATGGGGCCGGTGCCTTACTCCTTTGAGCCACAGGTGCCGCCCAGCAAGCTCCTTTTCAAGAGTTCTGCCCACTGATACAACTCAGGTGTTGCTGCATCGTTGGGCACAATGGTTTACTTTGCATTTCAGAGCCAGACTTTGCTCTGAGGCTCACAGTTGCAAACAAGCAAAGAAACATGGTTTTCTTTCTTGCCACCCCGCAGTGGCTCAGCCTCACAAGGCAGCCTTCAGTTTCTATGATTTCTTCTGCCCACCCCCCACCTTGGGGGGCTCTGGACAGTGTCACCACCTCTGAGCACAGAGAACCCACCTAGAGAAAGAATAAGGGATGCATTCTTGAAGGGTGATCTTAGGGACTGGCACAGGATGCCTCCATCCTTACCATGCTGATGTGTGGTCAGCATTCTTGAACAGAGACCTCCATCCTTACCAGGATGGATGTGTGGTCACTTGCCCGCCACTCAACACAGCAGCAAGGCCCTTGCACCCTGTCCCTGTCGGGGTCGGAGAAGGATTTAGAGGTTCTCAGGAACCTCAAGAATAAAGAAAGTGCTGCCACTTGGGAGCCTTGGGTAATGTTCAAAGATACAGCATAATTGTAACCAGGGTCTGGCTTAACAGGCCTGGTTCTAATGGATTAGTCATTCCGTAACAGACTCTTCCCAGGACTAAAGTAGTTGTGGGAGAATGGACACCAACAGGCAATGTGGAACCCTTCACTTAAAGGCTCACTTACTTGGGCAAGAGTGTTCTGGTTTAGTGTATGTAGAAGACACTAATTTTTAGATCCGTACAGACAGTGAACATGGTAGGGCCTTAACAAGTACTTTGTATATGTGAAATCTTGGAGAACAGGTGCCAGATATTTTCAAGGCCATGTCCAGAGTGCCAAGGACGGCCAGGAACACCATCGTGATGAGGCTGTCCTGGCTTTCTCCTGTCTACGGAGGTAAAGGTCCAACCATGGCGGTGGAGTAAGATGACCCTGCAAGGATGTTTAAGGCACCAGGAGGAATTTATGCCCCACAGTTTCTATGTAAATCCAGGATCAGAGTTTAGAAATCAATCTTCATGTTTCTACTTATCAAAAACTGTAAGACCAGGCTCAGTGCCCATAGCTCATTGGTTAGGGCGCTAGCCACATACACCAGGGCTGGCGGGTTCAAACCCAGCCTGGGCCTGCTAAACAACAATGACAACTACAAAAACAACAACAACAACAAAATAGCCGGGTGTTGTGGCAGGTGACTACATAGTAAGACTTTGTCTCAAAAAAAAAAAAAAAACCTGTAAGACCTAAAAAAGCAACGTCCAAGTTCTCTTTATCGTGTGTGCTCCACACAGAATGCAGCTTGAGCTGCCAGCCTGTGTTGCCCTTGGAGTCAATGTATCACTTGTCTGTGTTAAGTTTCTCCTTCCTTCCCTCCCTCCCTCCCTTTCATTTTATCAATGGGACTTCCTTGAAATGTGAAAATAACATGCTTACTTCTGGTGCACACTGACAAAGGCGGGTCTTTGGAATGGGAAGGAAACTAGTGAGTGGGGTCAGGGAATTGAGGCACAAAGAGCACTTCAAGGAAGGAAGATGGACACCAGGGAGTACTTGAGAGATGACAGGAAGAGGTGGAAAGGGACACCAGGGTGGAGCTCCCGTAAATCTTAGGATGGTGATGGAGATGGCAGACAGTGGGAGTTGGTGAGGTTGGATAATGCTTTTAAGAGGAACGGAGGGATTTGCACCAAGGGATGACTTATAGGGCTGTGTCTGAGGTCAGCTCTGCTCTGAACTGGACGTTGGCATCAGTGTGTGGAATTGTGTAATGTTGGCACCCGTGCGTAGAATCGTGTGAGTTTCAGTCCAACCCTGGGATAAGAAGCAGGGTTACCAAATGAGCTGATGATAGGAACTTTGCCAGCATGGAGTGTAACCACAGGTGACTGGGCAGAGGAGTTTGGGTGACTAGCAAGGGGGAGGACACAATGGCGGGGCATGAAGGGAGCAGGGTTCTGGACCTTGGAGGTGATGGCCCCAGGTGGGTATTTGGGAATGGTGTTACAAGGCTGGGGCAGATAGGACTCCAGGCATCTCTGGATGGTGGGATCTGCCTGTCATCAGCCCTGTGAGGATACAGGGAGTCAGCAAGAGACTTCTGGACCCCAAGTGGAGGACTAAAACAGTGGAAAACCGGCAAGTGGTCACATGTGTTCAGTCAGCCGAAACCCTCCTGCAACTGTAAGTTCAGTAGCAGTGAGACTGCAAACCGGAAAGGCCTTACCTGTGAACTGTTTTGGTGTCTTTGGACTTGGCACTCAGTTGAACTGCCTTGGGGAGAGCCTGAGCGGGAGTGCGGAGAACTTTGACCGTTGTCTAGGGCCCCAGTCTGAGCCGCTGAGCCAGACGGAGCTAATAGTGTTTGGCTGTGGGCCACAGGAAGCCATTGTGAGTGATCTGCCCCGGCAAGCTCCGCCCTCAGGGTCACAGAGCTAGAATCGGGTGGGAGCCGGTAACCTAGCAACTGAGTAGCCTAAGGGTGGGGTCTCAGCCGCCTTGCAGCCCTAACCCTCAGGGGCAGAGTGAGACCTGTTTTGGCACAATGGGTAAGTGGATAGCCACTTCAGCAGTGATTCCAGCCGCAAGCATTTTCCTGGGAAAGCTTCTGTTCAGCAAGTTTACAAGTTCAAAGTGCCTTTTAAGTGGGCTGAAGAGAGATTTAGGGTGTCTAACTGCTGGGGTTTGAGAAATCAGCAGCCTCCAGTCATATCAGAACTGTGATTAACATCTCATACCCCAGAAGACCACGTGTTGCCCAGACAATATTCAACAACATATACATACTGCTTTGTTTTTGGTTGTGTGTTTTTCTTTTTTTTTTTTTTTTTTTTGGTTTGGTTGCTTTTTTGTTTATTTTGATGTTGTTGATGTTGTTTTGTTTTTTAATTTTAACCTTTTCCGTACAGATCTTTTTTCTTTCTCAATTTTTCTAGTTTAATTATAATTTCCCATTGCCACCTTTTTCAATAACTAGAACTTCATTTTTGCTAGTGTTTCTACCACTATTATTTGGTTTTTCACCCAATTTTATCCCGTAAAGTTTTCTGTTTGCTTCTTTTGGTTTGATTTATAGCATTTTTGTCTTTCTACTTGGTGGAGGTGGGGTACTGTGTCTGATCAGGTTAGCAAAGAGCTGCTGACCTCAAGGGAACCACCCAACTGGGCACCCCCAGAAGGTGTGTTTTTTTAAAGGTTCTGTCAAAGTACCCTACTGTACACCTATATTGCTCTGTCTCCCTCTTTCTGTGCCTCTCTGCTTTTTGTCAATATTCCTTTTACCCATCCCTCTCCTTTCTCTATTTTTTTTTTTTTTCGTATCACTCGGTCCTCCTTTCTTTCATCCCTTTCTTGCTCTTCAACCTTCTCACCCTTCTGGTCCTGTACCAACAGGACTCATTGAACCCTTAGTCCACAGGCACGAGAACTTAAAGAGCAAGAGGAAGTGAAAGGAAAATTAGGGCAAGGAAACAGATAAAACAAATCACTCATGAGGAAGAATCAGCAGAAAACTCCAGGCAACATGAAGAACCAGTCCAGAACAACCCTGCCAAGGGACGATGAGGTAGCTACTGCAGAGGATTCCACCTATACAGAAATGTTAGGAATGACAGAAAGGGAATTTAGAATACACATGTTGAAAACAATGAAAGAAATGATGGAAACAATGAAGGAAACTGCTAATAAAGAGGAAAATAACCAAAAGGAAATCCAAAAACAGAATCAAATAAGAGATGAACAATATGAAGACTATAAAAAGGATATAGCAGAGCTGAAGGAACTGAAACAGTCAATTAGGGAACTTAAAGATGCAATGGAAAGTATCAGCAACAGGTTAGACCATGCAGAAGAAAGAATTTCGGAGGCAGAAGACAACGTTCTTGAGATAACTCAGATAGTAAAAGAGGCAGAAAAGAAGAGAGAGAAAGCAGAACGTTCACTGTCAGAATTATGGGACTTTATGAAGCGTTCCAACATACGAGTTATAGGAATCCCAGAAGGGGAAGAAGAATGCCCCAGCGGAATGGAAGACATACTAGAGAATATTATAAAAGAAAATTTCCCAAATATCACCAAAGATTCTGACACACTGCTCTCTGAGGGCTATCGGACCCTAGGTCGCCTCAACTCTAACCGAGCTTCTCCAAGACACATTGTGATGAACCTGTCCAAAGTCAAGACAAAAGAAAAGATTCTGCAAGCTGCCAGGAGTAAGCGCCAGTTGACCTACAGGGGCACATCCATCAGAGTGACCGCAGACTTCTGTAATGAAACTTTCCAAGCAAGAACACAATGGTCATCTACCTTTAATCTACTTAAACAGAACAATTTCCAGCCCAGAATTCTGTACCCTGCTAAGCTAAGCTTAAAAACTGATGGAGAAATCAAAACATTTACAGATATACAAACATTGAGGAAATTCACCACAACAAGACCAGCTCTACAGGAAATACTTGAACCTGTTCTGAACACTGACCAACACAATGGATCAGCAGCAAAGTAAGAACTCAGAAATTAAAGGACAGAAACTAACCTCCACACTGGTGCACAAGACAAAACTAAGCAATGGACTCTCACAAAATAAGATGAATAGAATACTACCACACTTATCAATTATCTCAATAAATGTTAATGGCTTGAATTCCCCACTGAAGAGACATAGATTGGCTGACTGGATTAAAAAACACAAACCATCCATTTGCTGTCTACAAGAAACACACCTGGCTTCAAAAGACAAATTAAAGCTCCGAGTCAAGGTTGGAAGACAATTTTTCAGGCAAATGTAATTCAGAAGAAAAGAGGAGTTGCAATCTTATTTTCAGATTCATGTGGATTTAAAGGAACTAAAATCAAAAAAGACAAAGATGGTCACTTTATATTGGTCAAGGGAAAAATACAACAAGAAGATGTTTCAATTCTAAATATTTATGCACCCAATTTAAATGCTCCCAGATTCTTGAAACAGACCTTACTCAGTCTGAGCAATATGATATCTGATAATACCATAATTACAGGGGACTTTAACACTCCTCTTACAGAGCTGGACAGATCCTCTAAACAGAAATTAAACAAAGATATAAGAGATTTAAATGAGACACTAGAACAACTGTGCTTGATAGACGCATATAGAACACTCCACCCCAAAGATAAAGAATATACATTCTTCTCATCACCCCATGGAACATTCTCCAAAATTGATCATATCCTGGGACACAAAACAAATATCAACAGAATCAAAAGAATTGAAATTTTGCCTTGTATCTTCTCAGACCATAAGGCACTAAACGTGGAATTCAACTCTAACAAAAATGCTTGACCCCACCCAAAGACATGGAAATTAAACAGTCTTCTGTTGAATAACACATGGGTGCAGGAAGAAATAAAACAGCAAATCATTAAATTCCTTGAGCATAACAACAATGAAGACACAAGCTACCAAAACCTGTGGGATACTGCAAAAGCAGTTTTGAGAGGAAAATTCATCGCGTTAGATGCCTACATTCGAAAAACAGAAAGAGAGCGCATCAACAATCTCACAAGCCATCTTATGGAATTGGAAAAAGAACAATCTAAGCCTAAACTCAGTAGAAGAAAAGAAATATCCAAAATCAAATCAGAGGTCAATGAATTTGAAAACAAAAGAATCATTCAGAAAATTAATGAATCTAAGAGTTGTTTTTTTTTGAAAAAATAAATAAAATAGATAAACCATTGGCCAGACTAACAAGAAATAGAAAAGTAAAATCTCTAGTAACCTCAATCAGAAATGATAAAGGGGAAATAACAACTGATCCCACAGAGATACAAGAGATCATCTCTGAATACTACCAGAAACTCTATGCCCAGAAATTTGACAATGTGAAGGAAATGGATCAATATTTGGAATCACACCCTCTCCCTAGACTTAGCCAGGAAGAAATAGAGCTCCTGAACAGACCAATATCAAGCACTGAGATCAAAGAAACAATAAAAAATCTTCCAACCAAAAAATGTCCTGGTCCAGATGGCTTCACACCAGAATTCTATCAAACCTTCAAGGAAGAGCTTATTCCTGTACTGCACAAATTATTCCAAAAAATTGAGGAAGAAGGAAACTTCCCCAACACATTCTATGAAGCTAACATCACCCTGGTACCAAAACCAGGAAAAGACCCAAACAAAAAGGAGAATTTCAGACCAATCTCACTCATGAATATAGATGCAAAAATTCTCAACAAAATCCTAGCCAATGGATTACAGCTTATCATCAAAAAAGTCATTCATCATGATCAAGTAGGCTTCATCCCAGGGATGCAAGGCTGGTTTAACATACGCAAGTCCATAAACGTTATCCACCATATTAACAGAGGCAAAAATAAAGATCACATGATCCTCTCAATAGATGCAGAAAAAGCATTTGATAAAATCCAGCATCCTGGGCGGCGCCTGTGGCTCACTGAGTAGGGCACCGGCCCCATATACCGAGGGTAGCGGGTTCAAACCCAGCCCCGGCCAAACTGCAACAAAAAAATAGCCAGGCGTTGTGGCAGGCGCCTGTGGTCCCAGCTGCTCGGGAGACTGAGGCAAGAGAATCGCGTAAGCCCAAGACTGTGAGGTTGCTGTGAGCCGTGTGATGCCACGGCACTCTACCAAGGGTGGTACAGTGAGACTCTGTCTCTACAAAAAAAATAAAAAATAAAAAAAAATTAAAAATATCCAGCATCCTTTTCTGATTAGAACACTGAAGAGTATAGGCATAGGTGGCACATTTCTAAAATTGACTGAAGCTATCTATGACATACCCACAGCTAATATTTTACTGAATGGAGTAAAACTGAAATCTTTTCCTCTTAGAACTGGAACCAGACAAGGTTGTCCTCTGTCACCTTTACTATGCAACATAGTGCTGGAAGTCCTAGCCAATACAATTAGGCAAGACAAGGGAATCCAAATGTGAGCAGAGGAGGTCAAATGCTCCCTCTTTGCTGACGACATGATCTTATACTTAGAGAACCCAAAGACTCAACCATAAGACTCCTAGAAGTCATCAAACAATACAGTAATGTTTCAGGATATAAAATCAATGTCCACAAGTCAGTAGCCTTTGTGTACACCAATAACAGGCAAGATGAGAAGCTAATTAAGGGCAGAACTCCCTTCACCATGGTATCAAAGAAAATGAAATACCTAGGAATATACCTAACGAAGGAGGTGAAGGACCTCTATAAAGAAAACTATGAAATCCTCAGAAAGGAAATAGCAGAGGATATTAACAAATGGAAGAACATACCATTCTCATGGATGGGAAGAATCAACATTATTAAAATGTCTATACTTCCCAAAACAATCTACCTATTCAATGCCATTCCTATCAAAATACCAACCTCATACTTTCAAGATATGGAGAAAATGATTCTGCATTTTGTATGGACCAGAAAAAAACCCGTATAGCTAAGGCAGTTCTTAGTAATAAAAATAAAGCTGGGGGCATCAGCATACCAGATTTTAGTCTGTACTACAAAGCCATAGTGGTCAAGACACCATGGTACCGGCACAAAAACAGAGACATAGACACTTGGAATCGAATTGAAAACCAAGAAATGAAGCAAACATCTTACAACCACCTAATCTTCGATAAACCAAACAAGAACATACCTTGGGGGAAAGACTCCCTATTCAATAAATGGTGTTGGGAGAACTGGATGTCTACATGTAAAAGGCTGAAACTGGACCCACACCTTTCCCCACTCACAAAAATTGATTCAAGATGGATAAAGGACTTAAATTTAAGGCCTGAAACAATAAAAATCCTCAATGAAAGCATAGGAAAAACACTGGAAGATATTGGCCTGGGGAAAGACTTCATGAAGAAGACTGCCATGGCAATTGCAACAACAACAAAAATAAACAAATGGGACTTCATTAAACTGAAAAGCTTCTGTACAGCTAAGGAGACAATAACCAAAGCAAAGAGATAACCTACACAATGGGAAAGGATATTTGCATATTTTCAATCAGACAAAAGCTTGATAACTAGGATCTATAGAGAACTCAAATTGATCCACATGAAAAAAGCCAACAATCCCATATATCAATGGGCAAGAGACATGAATAGTACCTTCTCTAAAGATGACAGATGAAAGGCTAACAAACACATGAAAAAATGTTCATCATCTCTATATATTAGAGAAATGCAAATCAAAACAACCCTGAGATATCATCTAACCCCAGTGAAATTGGCCCACATCACAAAATCTCAAAACTACAGATGCTGGCGTGGGTGTGGAGAGAAGGGAACACTTTTACACTGCTGGTGGGACTGCAAACTAGTACAACCTTTCTGGAAGGAAGTCTGGAGAAACCTCAAAGCACTCAAGCTAGACCTCCCATTTGATCCTGCAATCCCATTACTGGGCATCTACCCAGAAGGAAAAAAATCCTTCTATCATAAGGACACTTGTACTAGACTGTTTATTGCAGCTCAATTTACAATCGCCAAAATGTGGAAACAGCCTAAATGCCCACCAACCCAGGAATGGATTAACAAGCTGTGGTATATGTTTACCATGGAATGCTATTCAGCTATTAAAAAAAAATGGAGACTTTACATCCTTCGTATTAACCTGGATGGAAGTGGAAGACATTATTCTTAGTAAAGCATCACAAGAATGGAGAAGCATGAATCCTATGTACTCAATTTTGATAGGAGGACAATTAATGACAATTAAGGTTATGGGGGGGTGAAGCAGAAAGAGGGAAGGAGTGAGGGGGTGGGGCCTTGGTGTGTGTCACACTTTATGGGGGCAAGACATGATTGCAAGAGGGACTTTACCTAACAATTGCAATCAGTGTAACCTGGCTTATTGTACCCTCAATGGATCCCCAACAATTAAAAAAAAATAATTGCTAAAATTATGAGTGAAAGATGACAACTCCACTTCAAAAATGTGTAATAATACTACACTCTATTGATTGATTAAAAGGTCAGACATTTTTTATATTGGTATTTTAGAAACTAATTAAACTCACCCCTCAAAAAAAAAAAATCTGTGCCATTCAAGTCCAGTGGGATCAAAACACATTCTTAAGCCTCAGCACTTGTGGGGGACCTAGTGGAAGCTACAGCCGCTGACTCTCCCATGAGTTTGCCTCTGACAGCCGTCCCCTCTTACTTCAGCCTAAAAAGTACGCCTTACATTTTCAGCCAACACTTTTCACTTGTGAATCTATGATACAGTTATTCAAACTTCAGTCAAGCAACAAACTGGACTTTTATTTTCACACTTAGTGTTTTTCTTCACTGGAAATTCCCTTTTGGAATTTTCAGAAGGCGTGTGTGTGTGTGTGTGTGTGTGTGTGTGTGTGTGTGTGTGTGTTTACATACAATATTTTTACGTTCAATTCTCTTCCACTGCATCCTGTATCACACTTTAAAAAATGAGTTGGTAAAATCTACTTAATTCAATAATGTTAATGTAATACTAATTCTCCAAAGTGGTAACTGCATTTAGACAATGAAAAAAAGAAGGGAGGGAGGGAAGCAAGAGAGAGATGTTTAAAAGTCACAGTTACATGCTCCATCGCAAAGGTAGGCAGGAAGCTTCAGGATAATGTGCTGTCCTGTAGTTGGGGAGTGCTTTCGGTATACTGTGAAAATGCAGGGCTTCCCCAGCTAGTATAGACGATATAGTTCCTGAAATGTGATTTTATCCAGGTTTCTATTCCTACCGTTCCTGAAGGAAGAAAATAAATTTATGACAAAGGGAAATAAAATGACATATTGGAGATTTTGTATCGATTGTCACTCTCAGGATAGTCTCTGGGAAGTGTTTGTGGGTGACTGGGAGTGGTATTAGACGTTTCCTGATGCCCAAAGTTCATGCTTCCCCTGCCGCATTCGTTCAGCATCCAGGAAGCTTTCCCTTCCTTCCTCCCTTCCTCCCACTTTCTTCTCTCCCTCCCCTCCTCTTTCCCTCCCTTCCTCCCTCTTTTCCTCCTCCCTTCCTCTGTCCTTCCCTTCCTCCCCTTTCTCTTTGTCTCCCTTCCTCCCTTCCTCTCTCTCTCCCTTCCTCCACCCTTCCTCCTCCCTTCCTCCCTTCCTCCATCTCTCCCTTCCTCCACCCTTCCTCCTCCCTTCCTCCCTTCCTCCCTCTCTCCCTTCCTCCTCCCTTCCTCCCGTCCTCCCTCTCTCCCTTCCTCCACCCTTCCTCCTCCCTTCCTTCCTTCCTCCCTCTCTCCCTTCCTCCACCCTTCCTCCTCCCTTCCTCCCTTCCTCCCTCTCTCCCTTCCTCCACCCTTCCTCCTCCCTTCCTCCCTTCCTCCCTCTCTCCCTTCCTTCTCCCTTCCTCCCTTCCTCTCTCTCTCCCTTCCTAAACCCTTCCTCCTCCCTTCCTCCCTTCCTCCCTCTCTCCCTTCCTCCACCCTTCCTCCTCCCTTCCTCCCTTCCTCTCTCTCTCCCTTCCTCCACCCTTCCTCCTCCCTTCCACCCTTCCTCTCTCTCTCCCTTCCTCCACCTTTCCTCCTCCCTTCCTCCCTCTCTCCCTTCCTCCACCCTTCCTCCTCCCTTCCTCCCTTCCTCTCTCTCTCCCTTCCTCCACCCTTCCTCCTCCCTTCCTCCCTCTCTCCCTTCCTCCTCCCTTCCACCCTTCCTCTCTCTCTCCCTTCCTCCACCCTTCCTCCTCCCTTCCACCCTTCCTCCATCTCTCCCTTCCTCCACACTTCCTCCTCCCTTCCTCCCTTCCTCCCTCTCTCCCTTCCTCCTCCCTTCCTCCCTTCCTCTCTCTCTCCCTTCCTCCACCCTTCCTCCTCCCTTCCTCCCTTCCTCCCTCTCTCCCTTCATCCACCCTTCCTCCCCCTTCCTCCCTTCCTCCCTCTCTCCCTTCCTCCACCCTTCCTCCTCCCTTCCTCCCTTCCTCTCTCTCTCCCTTCCTCCACCCTTCCTCCTCCCTTCCTCCCTCTCTCCCTTCCTCCACCCTTCCTCCTCCCTTCCTCCCTTCCTCTCTCTCTCCCTTCCTCCACCCTTCCTCCTCCCTTCCTCCCTCTCTCCCTTCCTCCTCCCTTCCACCCTTCCTCTCTCTCTCCCTTCCTCCACCCTTCCTCCTCCCTTCCTCCCTTCCTCCCTCTCTCCCTTCCTCCACCCTTCCTCCTCCCTTCCTCCCTTCCTCTCTCTCTCCGTTCCTCCACCCTTCCTCCTCCCTTCCTCCCTTCCTCCCTCTCTCCCTTCATCCACCCTTCCTCCTCCCTTCCTCCCTTCCTCCCTCTCTCCTTTCCTCCACCCTTCCTCCTCCCTTCCTCCCTTCCTCTCTCTCTCCCTTCCTCCACCCTTCCTCCTCCCTCTCTCCCTTCCTCCACCCTTCCTCCTCCCTTCCTCCCTTCCTCTCTCTCTCCCTTCCTCCACCCTTCCTCCTCCCTTCCTCCCTCTCTCCCTTCCTCCACCCTTCCTCCTCCCTTCCTCCCTTCCCCCCTCTCTCCCTTCCTCCACCCTTCCTCCTCCCTTCCTCCCTCTCTCCCTTCCTCCACCCTTCCTCCTCCCTTCCTCCCTCTCTCCTTCCTCCACCCTTCCTCCTCCCTTCCTCCCTCTCTCCCTTCCTCCACCCTTCCTCCTCCCTTCTTCCCTTCCTCCCTCTCCCCCTTCCTCCACCCTTCCTCCTCCCTTCCTCCCTCTCTCCCTTCCTCCATCCTTCCTCCTCCCTTCCTCCCTCTCTCCCTTCCTCCACCCTTCCTCCTCCCTTCCTCCCTTCCTCCCTCTCTCCCTTCCTCCACCCTTCCTCCTCCCTCTCTCCCTTCCTCCACCCTTCCTCCTCCCTTCCTCCCTTCCTCTCTCTCTCCCTTCCTCCACCCTTCCTCCTCCCTTCCTCCCTTCCTCTCTCCCTCTCTTCCTCCCCTTCTTTCTCCCCCTTCTTCCTCCCTTCCTCCCTCCATCCCTCCCCATCCTGTCTTAACCTTTTTCCTTTCCTTTCCCTTCCTTTTTCCTTTTCCTTTCTTTTCTTTCTATTTTAGAGATAGGATCTCAGTCTGGTTCCAGTGCTGTGGCCTCGGCCTAGCTCACAGCAATGTCAAACTCCCAGGTTCAACTTATCCTCCTGCCTCAGCCTCCCAAGTAGCTGGCATGATAGGCACCCACCATAATGCCCAGCTGTTTTTAGGGACAGGGTCTCACTCTTGCTCAGGCTGGTCTCAAACTCCTCAGCTCAAGCAAATTTCTTTCCTGAGCCTTCCCATGATGGTCACTGGCATGAGCCACCTGGCCTGGCCCTGAGGCAGCTTTCTGTTCATACAGGGGCTCAGGCCCCCTACCTGAGAGCTGAGGTACCAAATTTCACATATTTCAAATAGTTTAATAACAGAGCTCTAGGCTGTGTGTGAAGCATCATCTCACATAACTCTTTGTAGCAGGGAAAAAATTTAATTGTTACCGTGGTCATCTCTCTCTCTCTCTCTCTCTCTCTCTCTTTTTTTAGTGTTTTCCCTACTTCATATAGTTCTTTTTTCTCATTACCAAAGTAACCCACATGATGCAAAAGCAAAGCACACAGGCAGGAAGAACACAGGAAGGGAAGGTTTCACGTATCACCACCCCAGAGGGGCAGCCTCACTCCCAGGTGACTGCACAGCTTTTTTTTGTATCTGTGGCCAACACTCTAGAGCAGGCATCCTCAAACTTTTTAAACAGGGGGCCAATTCACTGTCCCTCAGACCGTTGGAGGGCCGGACTATAGTTTAAAAAAAAAAAACTATGAACAAAGTCCTATGCACACTGCACATATCTTATTTTGAAGTAAAAAACAAAACCGGAACAAATACAATTCACACCACACCATGTGCCCCGCGGGCCGCACTTTGAGGACGCCCGCTCTATAGTAATATCAATAGTAAGATATGAGTATTGAGAGTATTTTACACAAACTCTATACACTGTTTTGCAACTTTCTTTTTTCACTCAACTGGATATTTGGACATTTTTCCTTTTCAGCATTTTGACTTGCATTTCCTTTTTATTAGAATATAGTGTAATCCCTCTGTGAGGGACGTCCAATTTTCCACCAATTTCTTCTTCCTGATTCAAGTAGTGCTATAGTGAATATTCTTTTCTGTAAATGTATGTTCTTGTGAGAACAACTTTGAAATAAAAATTCAGCAAAGTTAAAATGCTGAATCAGACAGTATTTAAAATGTGAAGTTTTCTGATATTGCCTAAGCTAGTATCCTCCTTTTTCACCGTGAGAATAGGAGACGGAGTGATGATCTGTGGGAAAGCCGATTTCCTCCTACTCCTATGCACCCTAGATAGTATCATTCTATTTTATATTTGTCAGGGGAAATATGCTCCTTCAATGTTTAAAGTTTCCTTTCTCTTGCACATCAAGCTGAGACTCTATGCGTTTTACTCTGTGACTGTGTACCTTCTCCCAAGAATTCTCTGATCATATTCTGTGGGCACGTTTCTATTTGTTTACACATTTTTTTCTCATTGGTTATGTATGTTATCTACATATTAAGGACATTAGGATTTTCTTTGTTGTATGTTGCAAATATTTTTCCTACATTTCTTTTTTGTTGTTGTTTTTTCATTTTATTGTGGAGTCTTTTGCAATAAATCCCTGCGGTCAGACACAGCCCTTGGTTAATTTTGGGATATACGCATTTGGGAAGGAAATTTTCTTTACAATAGGACTCTGTAAGTCATTTCATTTGCTCCCAAGATGTAGGGGGGAAAGGGAAGGAAGGTTATCAGGTAGCACATACTCACGTAAATGAATTGTCAATACCAAATGGACCTTGTTCATTGGGCAACCCCCTAATAGCACTGAAGCAGAAACTCAGAACGAATGTCTCTGCTGCTTCTGGAATCACCTGATGCTTGGCATACTTAACACAAATTTCATTCATTTAAGGTCATTCGCAGCAGGTGTATCTGTGACTGATTTGGCTCGTGCTGTTTATCAATTACCTAAATTTTAAAACAAGCACCTCGGTGGCAGTCATCTACATCTTCTCCTGCTAGTTAAGGCACCTGGACCTTTTGCACCCAATCTCACTTGTAGTTTGCAGAAAATTGTTAGAGAAAGAACATTGTTGTCATAATATATTTTTGCATTCTGAGTTAAGACAATAGCCAGAAGAGAACCAAGATGACACAATTATATCCTTTTAAATGTTTTACCTTTGATCATTTGAAGGTGGAATTGCCCGTCAGCTGCGGGTGTCGACAGTAGCTGTTTCTTCCCTGCCAAGTTTCATCGGTAACAAGCATCTTCTGAATGCATTTATGCAGCTGATTTTTAGCAAGTAAATACACCATATTTAGGAAGGAGGAAGCTTGCAGGAAATAAGCTTCTTTGACAGGCTTCGATGCTCTGAGTCTTGACTTTGAGAAAAACTATTTTGTTTTGTTTACACAACTTGACATTTTGGTTTTGTTCTGTGCTGCCTTGCAATTAAGTGAAGGGAAAGGAGAGAAGTGAGATGACATTACAGTTTATTTTGAAACAGAGAGGATTACCATATTCACAGAGAAGATGCTTTGCTGTTAACCTTTCTTAGTAACTTTCTCTTTGCAGAAGGTTCTGAAAGCATGTCCCAGCTTGGGGAGGGATGCTCTGTACAAGACACAGCTCTTCCAGGCAGGAGTGGGTCTTGCTAAGGTATCATTGGCCAAGGCAGGTTGCAGTCCTCTTGGTTTGGGAGAAGGAAAGGGAATCTTTGCACAGAACAGCATAAACTGACTTGTAACAGCCACCGGTGGTGATACTGGCTGAATCCACACCATAGAATATACATCCACTTATGCGCATGTGGATTTGTGTGAAACACAGACACCAGAACACTAGGAATAGGCACCATCACATGAAGCTGATTTCCTTGCACCAAAAGCCAATAAAGCCCTTAGCTACTTGTGACTCTACAGATGGCCTCTGCTTGTTTACTCTTTCCAAATTAGTTCTGTGCTGCGTGCTACCTGCCAAGACGGCCATCCTTAGAACCTCATTTCCTGTAGGAGGGTCTGAATCCTTGTCAATTTTCTCAATGCCTCTGCTTTGCAGTGGCTCCAAAGTCTGAAGTGAAGCATTTCTTTTCCTTTTTTTCAATTTCAAAGTATTAAGGGGGTGCAAATGTTTTTGTTATCACATGGGTAGTTTTACTAGTTATCTGCATAAAAGAAAAGAAATCACTTTATGAAAAAGACAACTACACCCAAATGTTCATTGTAGCATGGTTCACAAATCGCAAAGCTGGGGAATCAGCCAGGTACCTGTCAGTTCCTGAGTGGGTCACAGCATGTGGCATGCCTTTACCATGTCAGTTCCTGAGTGGGTTATAGAATGTGGCGTGTCTATACCACGGCGTACTGCTCAGCCAGGAAGAGTGATGAGCCAATGTGTGTTGCAGCAGTTTGGGTGAGGCCTTTCTGGATCTGACAGCTTACCGTTCTTTGCTGCTATACAGGGCTAGCCAGGGCTGGCACCGAGGTCCTCACGCAGAAGCCCCTGTCCCCACACACGCTGCCTAAATGCCAGCTGCCGATGCTGTACAGGGCTAGCCAGGGCTGTCGCTGAGGTCCTCATGCAGAAGCGCCTGTCCCCACACATGCTGTCTGAATGCAGCTGCCGGTGCTGGATGGGACTGGCTGGCATGAGGTCTTTATGCAGAAGCCCCTGTCCTAGCGCACGCTCTCTAAATGCAGCTACTGGTGCTGGGGAGGGCTAGCCAGGGCTGGCACTGAGGTCCCCACACAGAAGCCCCTGTCCCGGCACACGCTGTTTAAATGCCAGCTGCTGGTGCTGGGCATCAGTTTCTCTTTTTGCTCTTGAAGCAGCAGTGGGCTAAGTGGTAGTGTCTGCCCTTGTTTTGGGAAGAGAAGAATGACCTCAGGGTGGGTGCTGTCTAAACATTGGTGCCCAGCTCCACTCCTCCTTTGCCCCCTTTGGCCCTCCTTTGCCCGTCCGTTCACATTTTGTGGTCAGGCTGCTGTGCCCTGTGACAGCCTCCTGGTGTTTGGTGGTTGAGCCGCCCCTGTGGCACATGGTGAGTACCGCAGACATGTTTATTGGACTTCTTAAGGGTTGCAGGATAGAGTTCCTACAGAGAGCCAATTTTGAGAACCTAAGTGTGATTAAAGTAAGGACAAGTCATGGCCACGAGGGACAGAAAGATTAGCACGCCTCACCGCCTCTCTTTGCCGTCTTATATGGGCAGGTGGCATTGAACTTATTTCCTGCTGTCTTCCTCTGTGACCCTTTGTGAGACCCATTCGCCTGCCAATTTAACATGCTGCCTACGTGCTGTAGTCAGGGGATGGCGTGCTCTCCACCGCGTTGATGTTAAAGGCCTGGGTCCTGCAGATGAATCTCTGCCCTCAAAATGCACTTTATTCTTCACTTCCCTATTCTAGACTGGAAATGTGTGTGTGCCTCAGTTCTGCACATGTGGAAAGCTCAGAGCAAATCAGGATGTCAGGAAAGCCACTAACAACAGGACGGCAAGGACAAAGGGGACAGAGATTGTCAATGTTTTTCTCGGCTATCAGTTTTCTATTCGAGCTTCTAAGAAATCAGCATTTGTGACAAAACAGGAAACTTTCTGCAGGAAGAAGTTTCTGCAGCCTTAGCCTAGAGATTGAAACATAGTGGGGAGGGATGGGGAAACAGGCCTGAAAAGCTAAGCCGTCTTTGGCTGTAATACTTAGTTGGAAATTCGTTGTGTAGAATATTGATTTTGGTTCTCTAAACTCATTTAGCTCTTAAATCATTAACCTCTGGGTCTTATCATGTCCCTAATAATGTTACCATTTTTAAACAGCCAGAATATTAATTTCACATTCTTGAGCTCAGGACTAATATTGTTTTACCTTGAGTTTACATCTCAAATTAAAATGAATAGTGTGATTAGCATTATTTTAAAAATCCTTTCCATTGAGAAGGTACCATAATAAATTATCCAGGATTCAAGTTGCCCAATTAATTCAAGCAAGAATAATAAAAATACAGGGGATCACTTAAGTGCTATCTATAATACCAACAACGTGTTAACAGCCACCACCACTCCCACAAGGAAAGTAATACACAGTTATTAACTCTCAGCCACTGAAATACAAAAGTATACAGTCCAGTGCAGCCATGCAACTAAACACTTTACTCAGGTATCTTAATTTAACCCCTGCAACTATGCCTTGTGGTGTTTTATTCATCTTCTCTGGTTTGTAGGGAAGAAAGCAAAGCCAGGGGAGGTGGGGTCCCTTGCATGAGGCTACCCTGCATCTCAGTAGCAGGAGAGGATTTCTGCCGTGGGGGATTTAATTGCTGCGGTTGGTAGAGAGTCCTCACTCTGTGGCCTCAGCGTGTTTATGCAACAAGACTGTCTGGACAAGCGGCCTCTGGTGGGTTCCTTCCAGCTCCTCCATGCTGGGATCCCATCAAGTCCCAAGTTCTGGAGTTGGCCTCGCATCCTGTAAAGGACATCTGTTCAAACTTAAGCAAGGGATAATGATGAGTTTGGGTGGCGACTCCCATGTAAGGAGAAATCTGAAGGGCTCAATTTCCTTGGTACAGAACTATAGCCTTGGGCCACACTGCACTCACAGTGCCCTCTGCGTCAGACAGGAGGTTTAAGGTTGCACCTACCATCAACTGTGGCTGGTCTCTGTCACTTTGCACTGGCTTCTGTCATATTCAATAGAAATGTCCCATGAGCCTCTGGCCAACTAACTTCATACTGCACAGCAAAGCCCCGGTCACCTCCCAGGGCAAGTTCAGCTGCAAGTTCTATACAGAGCTACACCAGAGGACCCAATCCTTATTTTCTGCAAGAAGGGGAAGCCCAGGCAATACGGTGGTGGACCTGGTTGGAGAGTGGACAGAATGTTCACCCAGAAAGCTGCCTTTCAAAATACTCCTCCCAGTGTGATCCCCCCCAGCCCGGGGTGATGTCGATGACCCTGTGGTCGTGGTGTCCACTGGCACAGACCCAGAGTACTTTCCACGGGCCCGCAGCCGTGCTGACTTGGGGTTTTCTCCCAGACACACGAGTGTAATTCCACCAAAGTGATGCAATGACTCTATTCTTCCCTGTGCCTTTGCCTCATTTGTTCAGGAAAACAAAGGCGTGCTCTGTGAGCAGGAGAATGAGTCGAAGTCATTCAAATTATTTCTAGCAAATGCAACAACGCAGAAACAACACAAGTTATTGTTAATCCAAGAAGATGGTGGAGTAGAGCTGTGGAGGGGTCCCAGGTGGCAAGAGCAGACAGCGGTGCAGGAGGATACATCCCACATTTCAACTGTGATGAGGGCAGGGATGGGCCGAATGGAAGTTCAGGAGGCAGTCGGGACTCAGAGAGGAGCCAACCCAACAGGGAGACGGCAGCCAAGCACAGAGAGGGTCCCTGGTAGAACCTTTTAGTCTTACGGTTTTCCATGTCTTCACTGCCTTAATGACCCCAGTTAGACGCATATTATGATTATTTACTGTATTTGAACGTTACATGTCAAATTGCCTGAAACCAGCCAAATCTCCTCATCAGTGCAGTGAAGTTGTTGAAATCTGTGAAATGCCAGACACCCCTTTTCATTCTGTGTCAGCATTAACTAACATGTAGTCACACGTCACCTTTCCTCGTAAAGCATGGTCCCCAGACCTGCATCTTCACCATCTTGTAAGAGCTATTTATTTTTTTAGAAATTCAAGTTCCTGGGATGCCCCATCCCCTTCCCAGTTTACTGAATCAGAACTTTCATTTTAGCATGGTCCCCATGTCACAAATATGCCCATTAAAATCTGAGGAACGTTGACACACGATGTCAACATGCTGGAGGACCCAGATGCTGAGAACAATGTCTCGGTTGTTACTTGGGTCAGCAGCAGAATGAAAGAAAGAAGAACATGTAAGTTAATCTCATTGGTTTCTTCATGTCACACTTGCTTACTTTTTCATAGCTATTTTAAAAATGATTAAGGATATGTTCTGAACACATTGTGAGCAAAATTTTTATGTTAAGACATGTGGACGTGAGGAAAATATTAAAAAGGATGATGAGCCCAAAATGAATGAGTGTGGGGAGTCCGGATGAATGAAAACCAATCAGGGTACAGTGCTGGGTGCCTGGATCCATCGCTGTCAGGGCAGGGTCAGCCCTCTGATCAGACACCTTCAGAGAGGGGGGTGCTTCCCTGCTCAGTTTCAGGTACGGATGTTCGCACACAGCTTACGTTGTTCCTGCCAAAAGTTCAAGCGACTTTCTTCTTGCTCACTTGTTAGGGGAGATGGAAGGCCCCTTCTGTTGTCATTCGGGAAGCGGGAATATGCTATGTACTGGTGTCCACCTGTTCCTCCTACTTCACAATTCTGGAAAATATTCTGCAGGTGTTCCATTTCCAGTGCCTGCCTTCAACCTGGATGTCCAGTGGTGTTTGACCAGTGGAGTCCCCGGTGACATGTACGGCAAGGGTCACATTAGACATAGCACACAAAAGCAGAACCCCACATCTTAACTGCTGTGACATTTTCCCTGCTTCTCTCTAAAAATCCCCCAAAGCAAATATCAAGTGAGCGTCCAGGACGGACACCACCTGTGAGGGCTCCGAGAGGAAGCACGCCACCTTCGTGTCTCTCCCAGCATATGAAATACAGATAAATAATCCAATTTGCGATGGGTTTTTTTTGGGGGGGTGGAGGGGGTCCTATTTATTTCTTGCATGTGTAACCTTTTGATCTTGATTTTGTTCCACAGTAAAGGTAAGTCATATGGTTTTGAATTTTCCATCACTGGGGTCTCTTGAGCTCCACAGGAGTGGAGAATAGCGGCACTGAAGTTTTGGGAATTCTGACCATTTATTTTAAAAAGCACTAGATCGAGTTTGCCTACATGAGATAGACAGAGCTTCTAACCAGAGACGATCGTCCTGTTTGTACAGTGACAGATACACCGTGATGTCTGGGGTGATGGATGTGCTAATCCTGTATAAGCTGACACAGAATTGCCTTTCTAGGGTCAGTGGCAGTGGGATAGCTCTGGGCCACTTGACAGGGGCTTCAAATGAGCACCAGAACACAGCCCTTCAGGGCTTCAGCACTGGAACAATGCCTGGCGTCTCGCATGTCCAGGGGGGAGTCCAGCCACCACCAGGTCAGCAAATACTGTAATTTTCATCCATCTTAACACTCAGCAGTCCCATCACCAACCTTTGGGTCAGGGAAGGATTACCTTGCTGACTAAAATAGGTTAGGGGGCACTATTTAGGATTTCCTTGTGTTTCCTGGAATGACACAGAGCAAGTGCAAATGCTCTCTAAACAGGTCATGGCCAGCGGATGCCGAGGGGCTGTTAGTGTGTATTCAGATATATAGACACACACACGTATATAATGTTATACGCTCTATTTTTATATAGCATTTCTCTCTACATATATGTGTGTGTGCATATATATATGTATATATTGTTTTTTATTTTTTTAATGAGCCTGATATTTCCAAAAGTATAGTTACTTCACAGCGTTTTCTTCAATATTTTGTCTGAGTCTATCTGCCTTGTTGAAGAAAATCCAAGGCTGAATTAACTGAAATAGCAAGACAATTTATCTGTACTGTATAACACAATCAAGTTCAAAAGCTTACACATAGAAGAAAAAATATAGGACCCCCTAAACGTCCTCATTCTGTATTTATCTGTATTCCATAAGAGGGTGGAAATACTCACGTGGCGTGCTTCCTCTCAGAGCTTGGATGGGTGGTATTTGTCATGGCTTCTCATTTGATATTTGCTTTGGGGGTATTTTTAGAGAGGAGCAGGCAAAACGGCACAGGAGTTGAGCAGATGTGGTGGTGTGGCTCAGGGCAGTGGCATCTAATGTGACTCTTGCACAAACTGGTGTCTTAACTGCACCGTAAAAGGGAAGGCAGCGAGTGCTCACTGTGGCCCCAGTCCTAGATGGTGTTTTGCACACCGTTCCTCCTGGCAGCCCCCCATGGTTGTCCTTTATCACCTGGGTTTCAAAGCACGTCTGCTTAACTCAGAGCACGGAAGGGAGAACTGGAGCACATGGTGCTACGGGGTGGTGCCCTTGTCTCTGGACACCAGTCCTTGTCCCTGTGCACATCAAGCCCTTCTCTCTCCTGCACAGTGAAGCTCAGAGCCTGACTCTTAATAATGGCTTAATACTTGTTTGTGGAATGAATTAATGAACAATTCTTTAGAATTTAGCCTTCCTCTGCCAACTACATGGACTCTTGACTGAAGAAGGACCCAGATTTCCCTGTTTCCAAGTTTCCATCCTTAGATTTACAAGAAGTCTTGTCAGGAAGCCCTCACTTTGCCTTTCAAATGTCGTCTCCAGTTAAATAACAAAGTACTCTTGAAATGGCTCATTTTCCCTGCTTGTTTCATTCGGGAAACAAAGTGAGAAAGCTTTGAAAATAGAACATTTCATTTATAAGCTAGCCCGCAGCCCACCACCAGTAATTCAAAACTATCATTCTGTATAAATTGGTATCATTATACCTTGAGAATGTTACTGAAAAATAATATTTGCAGACCTCTGACTTGCAATGTATTGCTCTGAAAGCAAAAATAATACATCAGCATCTGTTCCCATGGGAGATTTCTGTTCAGAAGTCTTAGGAGAGAAATATGTTAGACCTTTATAAGATCAATCTTATGAAAAATTAAATGTTTAATGGACTCTGGGCTTTACAAATGAGATTCTGGCTGAAGATTTAAATAGTATGGGGTGCAGAGTATGGCTTTCAGGAAAGAAAGGACTAAAAGGAAATCAGAAATCTGAGCCTTTGTCAGCAGATTGAGCCAAATGTCTCACCATTCCTACCTGTGCGATGGCCTCAACTGTTCCTCTGTTGTTAGTCCCTGCTGGGTTGGTTGTGCAGGGCACCTATAAAACAAAGGATCCCTTTGCGCATCGAATAAGAAACTTTCATGGGGACATGTTAAATATCTGATTGTGGTCCTTTGAAATACTGAGATTTGAGAAAATATTTAGGGAAGAGTGTTCAGATATGGATGGATACAGGATATTTTAGTTGAAAGAATCTGTATCATAAACACAGCTGTAAATTTGTGTGGAGATAGAAATAACCGAAAGGAGAAACCATGCATAGGAAGGAGCAGGCTCTGACTTTGGGGATACAAATTTGCTTTTAAAATAAAAATGCTTTCACTATTTAAAAAAAAAAGGCTGTCCCTGGAACTCTGAGACCCCAGCCATTAGAACACAGCCTGTGGAAGTGGGGAGCTTCGAAAACACACGTTGAAGGAGTGAATGAGGAAGCTTGGAGTCCCACATTGCATCTGAAAGGCATTTTTGAAATTAATGGAGTATTTTTTTTTTAGTAGTTTTGTGTTTACAGAAAAGTTGAGTAGAGAGTACGGAGGTTTCGTACAGTCCTTCTCCCCACACACACTTTTTCTTAATTATTCTCGAGTTATATAGAGTGGAATGCTTGTTACAATTGAGCCAATATGGATACAATATCAAAACAGGCCATGTCTGTGTGATTAATGAGGTCCATCTAAATCTTGTTTGATTTTTAATTTAAATTTCAGATTAATATGAGAGTACAAATGTTTAGGCTTCCTTGTTTTCAATTCTAAGGTAAAGTTGAAGTTGTAGTTGAGCCCGTCATCCAGTGGGTGTCCTGAATACCATCACATTGTGCACATTCGGTGAGACTCCGCCAGTCACCTGCCGTCTTCCCCCTCCCCTCCTCCTCCTTTCCCACTTGTGTTTGGCTTTCACGTGCCCATGTCAGTTGTTTATCTCTTGGTTTCATATTAGTAATGAATGTGTTGGATCCTTGCTTTTCCATTCTTGTGATACTGTACTAAGAATGTGTTTCAACTCCATCCAGGTCAACACAAAACATGTGACAGCTCTGACTTTGTAATGGCTGAATAGTGCTCCATGGTGTGTCTGTGTTATGGCTGAATAGTGCTCCATGGTGTGTCTGTGTTATGGCTGAATAGTGCTCCGTGGTGTGTCTGTGTTATGGCTGAATAGTGCTCCGTGGTGTGTCTGTGTTATGGCTGAATAGTGCTCCATGGTGTGTCTTGGTTATGGCTGAATAGTGCTCCATGGTGTGTCTGTGTTATGGCTGAATAGTGCTCCATGGTGTGTCTGTGTTATGGCTGAATAGTGCTCCGTGGTGTGTCTGTGTTATGGCTGAATAGTGCTCCGTGGTGTGTCTGTGTTATGGCTGAATAGTGCTCCATGGTGTGTCTTGGTTATGGCTGAATAGTGCTCCATGGTGTGTCTGTGTTATGGCTGAATAGTGCTCCATGGTGTGTCTGTGTTATGGCTGAATAGTGCTCCATGGTGTGTCTTTGTTATGGCTGAATAGTGCTCCACGGTGTGTCTTTGTTATGGCTGAACAGTGCTCCACAGTGTGTCTGTGTTATGGCTGAATAATGCTCCATGGTGTGTCTGTGTTATGGCTGAATAGTGCTCCACGGTGTGTCTGTGTTATGGCTGAATAGTGCTCCATGGTGTGTCTGTGTTATGGCTGAATAGTGCTCCATGGTGTGTCTCTGTTATGGCTGAATAGTGCTCCATGGTATGTCTCTGTTATGGCTGAATAGTGCTCCATGGTGTGTCTTCGTTATGGCTGAATAGTGCTCCATGGTGTTTTTGTTATGGCTGCATAGTGCTCCATGATGTGTCTTTGTTATGGCTGAACAGTGCTCCGTGTTGTACATAGACCACAGCTTGTTAGTCTGTCCATGGACCGATGGGCACTTGGGTTGGGAAGTCCCATTTTTATGTGACATTTCTTCATAGCACTTTCTTTGTGCCTAGGCACCCCGGCATGTATGAAGGATGACTTCTACTTGAAATGAAGGTCACAGCTGCATGGCCTTTGGTGAATAGGAGGTGCCGTGGAGGGCAGGACACACCTCCCTCTGCTGCTCTGCCTCATCTGTGCAGTTTTACATGTTGTTCTGTGAACAGAACAGGGCATTTTTCCTTCACAGTATAAGCAGGGGTTACATTGCCTGATCGTTTCCTTCTATTTCAACTCATTAAGCTAATTACCATTTTCAAAGTAATAAGGCTTAAATTAGTGTTGCAGCCAAATAACCCCAAGCCCCAGCGCCCAGGTGGTCTGCTTGGCTGTACCGGATAACACCACAATAAACGTCTGCCTGTTAATGATTTATCATGGGACACAAATTACTAAAGCGGCCCTCGGGTGTCTTATTGCTTGGTTCTGAGGATGACATTTATGAATACGGTGTGGGTTCTACGAATGTTTATCACTTAGTTAAAAATTGAGAGAGATTGAGCACACTTGAGCCTGTGGCATTTGCATTCAAATGGCAGAAATATGTCTCGTAATGAATGATTTGAGTGTTGTTTCCCCATCAGAAATCATCTCTGCCACCCCCGTAAGCAGCTGACTCCATGGTCCTTCTCCCCTCACTCTGGGCCAAGGAGGTGAGCGTGCACCCAGAGCGCACAGCCTGTCTCCTCAGGTCGTGACCTACCTGCTGGGTACGGTATATTTGGCATCCCGTGTTTCTTATTTCTGTCACAGAACATACCTGGTGTCCTTGTAGAATAGCAGTTGTGGTCACTCTTGTGGCTAAATGAACTCCACCCAAAATTTGGTTCCTGTGTCGAGGCCATTGGCACAGCACACCCAGAAAGAGGATGTGAGCATATAACCCTCTGGACCCCAGTTATCCATACCAATTTAGCCCCACCTGCGAATTCCCCTGCAATTTTCACATTATTTCACTTATTTTGTTGTTACCATCAATCTAAGAATATCTCCTTGCCATAACACTCCGTGTGAGCAACTAGTATGTAGGTAAATGGGTTTATAGGTTTACGTGGCTCTTGAGATTAAGCCACCGTCAATGAATAGAGGCAATATGGGAAGATGGGAAAAGAGGGCCAAGCCAGGTTTCCAGGTTCTTGAGTCCAAATGGGTATGGAGGGAGGGTCTCTAGGGGAATACAGGATAGTTCCTAAGCTGATCAAGGAATAGCTTGAGACAACAGGGAAAAGAGACTGATTCCGCTTCGCGGACCCCTGCGGTGGGGGCTCACGTCAGGGTGGCCCAGGTGCAGGCAGGAGTGTGCGTCATCCCAGCCTTCCTGTGGCAGTGAAGGAAGGAGAGCCAGGAGTCCTGATCAGCTCATGCAGCACAGCAGGAGAGGGAGAGGGAGGCTGAAAAACATCAAGATGCAGCTGGGCGAGGTGGCTCACAAGGCCTGTAATCCCAGCACTCTGGGAGGCTGAGGGGGTTGGATTGCTTGAGCTCAGGAGTTCAAGACCAGCCTGAGCAAGAGCAAGACTGCCTCTCTACTAAAAATAGAAAAATTATTGCGGCACCCTGGTGGGTACCTGTACCCTCAGCTACTCAGGAGGCTGAGGTAGGAGGATCAGCTGAGCCCAGGACTTTGAGGTTGTCATGAGCTAAGCTGACACCACTGCATTTTAGCCTGGGCAACAGAGTGAGACTCTATCTCGAAAAAAATAGAAAATGTGGAGTCAGACGGTAACACAGCCATCAATGTGTAGCTGTATTCACTAACGTCCTTGCTCGAGCACACAGCCCAGCACTACGTGGAAACCCCGTGGAAAGCAGGAGTTACGTATTTCTTTGGCATGTCTTCTGACGTGAGAGCAGAGCTGGCAATAGCTTCCTGCATGGAGTCCGTGCTGCACCCTCTTCTTCAAACTAACCATAATGGATTTAGAGTCATATTTGCCTCCATTTTCTGCTTCCCTCTTTCCCACCTGTGAAGTTGAACAGTTGTTCATCTCTTCACAGCAGGCTTGCGATTATTGGTCTGATGGGGCCAGTGCTACGTACTCGGAGGGTTCAGTGGGGCTGAATAAGAACATGTGATAAAGCCTCTGGGGTGTGAAGAGCACTCAACAGATGGCAACAAATGTCATTGACATCATCATTTTGTTTTTTAAGTTTATTTTTATTGTTTTTTATTATTGAATCATAGCTGTGTACATTAATGCGAACATGGGCCACCATACACTGGTTTTACAGACCATTTGACACATTTTCATCACACTGGTTAACATAGCCTTCCTGGCATTTTCTTAGTTATTGTGTTAAGACATCTATATTCTACATTTATTAAGATTCACATGGACCCTTGTAAGATGCACCAGAGGTATAATCCCACCAATCACTCTCCCTCTGCCCATCCTCCCCCCTCCGTCCCCTACCTCTCCCCCTTCCCCCTATTCTTAGGTTATAACTGGGTTATAGCTTTCATATGAAAGCCATAAATTAGTTTCATAGCAGGGCTGGGTGCATTGGATATTTTTTCTTCCATTCTTGAGATACTTTACTAAGAAGAATATGTTCCAGCTCCATCCATGTAAACATGAAAGAGGTAAAGTCTCCATCCTTCTTTAAGGCTGCATAAAATTCCATGGTGTACATATACCACAATTTATTAATCTTTTCGTGGATCGATGGGCACTTGGGCTTTTTCCATAACTTAGCAATTATGAATTGGGCTGCAATAAACATTCTGGTACAAGTATCTTTGTTATGATGTGATTTTTGGTCTTCCAGGTATATACCTAGTAGAGGAATTATAGGATTCAATGGCACATCTATTTTTAGATCTCTAAGTGTTCTCCAAACATCTTTCCAAAAGGAATATATTAATTTGCATTCCTACCAGCAGTGTAGAAGTGTTCTCTTTTCTCCACATCCATGCCAACATCTATGGTCTTGGGATTTTGTGATATAGGCTAGTCTCACTGGAGTTAGATGATATCTCAAAGTAGTTTTGATTTGCATTTCTCTGATGATTAAGGATGAAGACCATTTTTTCATATGTCTGTAGGCCGTGCGCCTGTCTTCTTCAGAGAAATTTCCCTTCAAGTCCCTTGCCCAGCCTGGGATGGGATCACTTGTTCTTTTCTTGCTTATATGTTTGAGTTCTCTGTGGATTCTGGTTATTAAACCTTTGTTGGAGACATAACCTGCAAATATCTTCTCCCATTCTGAGGGCTGACTGCTTGCTTTACTTACTGTGTTCTTGGCTGTGCAGAAGCTTTTTAGTTTGATCAGGTCCCAGTAGTGTATTTTTGAAGCTGCTTAAATGCCTGGGGGGTCCTCCTCATAAAACACTTGCCCAGACTGATTTCTTCAAGGGTTTTCCCTGCACTCTCTTCTAGTATTTTTATAATTTCATGTCTTAAGTTTAAATATTTAATCCAGTGAGAGTCTATCTTAGTTAATTCTGAAAGGTGTGGGTCCAGTTTCAGTCTTCTGCAGGTTGCCAGCCAGTTCACCCAGCACCATTTGTAAAATGGGGAATCTTTTCCCCATTGAATGTTTTTAATTGGCTTGTCAAAGATCAAATAATGGTAAGTTGCTGGGTTCATCTCTTGGTTCTCTATTCTGTTCCAGACATCTACCTTTCTGTTTCTGTGCCAGTACCATGCTGTTTTGATCACTATCGATTTATAGTATAGTCTGAGGTCCAGTAGCGTGATTCCTCCTGCTTTGTTTTATTTCTGAGTAATGTCTTGGCTATTCGAGGTTTTTTCTGATTCCATATAAAATGAAGTATTATTTTTTCAAGATCTTTAAAGTATGACAGAGGAGCTTTAATAGGGATTGCATTAAAATTGTATATTGCTTTGGGTAGTATGGACATTTTAACAATGTTGATTCTTTCCAGCCATGAGCATGGTATGTTTTTCCTTTTGTTAACATTTTCAGCTTTATCTTTTCTTAGAGTTTCATAGTTCTCTTTATAGAGATCTTTCACGTCCTTTGTTAGATAAATTCCCAAATATTTCATCTTCTTTGGCACTACTGTGAATGGAATAGAGTCCTTAACTGTTTTTTTTTCAGGTTGACTGTTGTTGGTATATATAAAAGCTACTGATTTATGAATGTTGATTTTGTAACCTGAGACGCTGCTGTATTCCTTGATCACTTCTAAGAGTTTTGTAGTAGAGTCCCTGGTGTTTTCCAGATATACTATCATATCATCTGCAAAGAGCGAAAGTTTGATCTCTTCTGACCCTATATGGATACCCTTGATCTCCTTTTCTTCCCTAATTGCCATGGCTAAAACTTCCATTACAATGTTAAAGAGCAATGGAGACGATGGGCAACCTTGTGGTTGTTGATCTGAGTGGAAATGATTTCAATTTAATTCCATTCAGTAGGATATTGGCTGTGGGTTCTGATCATGAGTTTACTTTTGTGGTAGAAAATTGGGATGGTCATTATGGAGGATAGGTCTGAGAATATCCTGAAAAGCTGGTTTGGTTATGGCAAATTTCTTCAACATATGAATGTCATTAAAGTATTTAATTTCTCCATTATAAATGAAACTCAGTTTAGCTGGATAAAGGATCCGGGGTTGAAAGTTATTTTGCTTTAGGAGATTAAAAGTCGATGACCACCCTCTTCTGGCTTGAAAAGTTTCAGCAGAGAGATCTGCAGTCATTCTAATATTCTTCCCTTTGTAAGTAATGGATTTCTTACGTCTGGCTGCTTTGAGAATTTTCTCCTTCATATTAACTTTAGTGAAGTTAATTATGATATGCCTGGCTGATGTCTTATTGGGGTTGAGTTGTGTTGGGGTTCTGAAGCTGTCTGCTATCTGTATTTCAGAATATCTTGGCATGTCTGGAAAATTCTTTTTCATAATTTCATGGAGAAGGACCTCTGTGCCTTACGAGGCCACTTCATCAGTTTCAGGGATTCCAAATGGGCGGATATTAGCCTTCTTCGAATTATCCCAGAGCTCTCTGAGAGAATGATCCATTTTTGCTCTCCATTTCTCTTCCTCTTTGAGAGTTTGGGAGTGTTCAAAGACTTTGTCTTCAATGTCAGAAATCCTTTCTTCTGCTTGCTCCACTCTGTTACTGAGGGATTCTACTGTATTTTTCAGATCTTTGAGGGCTGCAAATTCTTGCTTCAGTGCATCAGATTCTTTGGTGGTTTTGTCTTTAAATTCGTTAAATTCTTGAGACAACTTTTGAATTTCTCCTCAAATTTCTAATTCTGACTTTTGAATTGCTCCTCAAATTTCTAATTCCAAATTTTACTTCATTCCATTCATCTTGTTTGCAATCCAAATTCTGAATTCGATTTCTGACATCTCGGCCAGCTGTTTTTGAATGGGATCTTCAGTTCCATCTGCCATATCTTTCCTTGGGGTGGTTGATCCATTCTGGTTATTCATGTTACCTGAGTTTTTCCACTGATTCTGCCCCATGATTATTTTACACCATTTGATTTTTCCCCTGGAGCTTTGTTGAGGACCTGTACAGTGCTACGGCCTGAGAAACTGGGGACCTGTTTGGTGTGGTGGGGCTAAGTGGCTCTATCTTGTTTTTAGCTGGTCTCTGTCCGACCCTAGTGAAACAGTTACTCTGGGTTGAAGTCTCAGCTGTGGAGAAATACCAGCAATTAACTCACCCCGCCCCCCACAGGCAACAACTGGAAAAGGAAAATCAAACCTTCCTACAACCACACACCCAGGGCACCACTTGAATAGTCCTCGGGCGATTGGCTCAGTTCAAAAGCTCCAAATCAAGTGTCTCAGTTCAGCAACTGTCTCAGGTGGGAGATTTTAAAAGGTCTCTGGCAACTGGATCGCAGGTGTCTGCTGACAACTCAGATATGACTTGCTCCGGTGCTCCGTGAAGTCAGGAGAACCCACCCAGGAAATAGATTAGTCTGGGAAGGTTGATGCCTCCTTCCCCACCTTGCACCTCTGTCACACCCAGTCACCGATAGCCCTGCAGGACTGTGACCCAGGTGCCTCTAGTGAACAGATACTCCAGGGGTTGCACCTGCCTGAATAACAGGGAAATCTATATATGCTCAACCAGGCTGCTGTGCTCTGCCTCTATCCAGCAGGAGAAGATGAGGCCTGACAACCTTGGGCACTTGATGGTGGCTGGGGGGGTGTTCACTCAGTTCTAGCCCCACCCCTGATTGACGTTACCGACAGAACAGAACAGAACAACTTTGTGGGAATTTGTTTCTGTCCTTGCTAAATTCCCCTGCAGAGAAGAAGCTGTTTTGAGTTCCCAGACCCTGCACCTCAGGCACTATCTTTGCACCTGCAGGTTTGTATTTGGTTAGCTGTCAGTTCTAGCCTCCTGCCTTCCTTTGTCTATAGGCTGATGATCTCCTGAGGGCCGGGTGCATCTTAGGCTCAGTAAAGCAGTCCTCTGGGTCAGCCTCATCCTGGGAATTTTCCGGCTCTGCACCTGCGTTTTCTAGTCCCCACGCTCCGCCCAGGCTGGTACCACCTCAGGCAAACCCTTTACTCACGGGGCCTGCGTTTCCGTCCCAGATCTGTTCCGCCGTGGTTGCCACCTCAGAAGATGCCCGACCTCCTCTGGTTACCTAGGAAGAGAGAGGCTGTGGCTTCAGAATATCCGGAAGTGAGTCCTATTGTTGCCAAAAACCGCTGCTATTCTGCGCCTTGGGGCACCGCCACTCCGGTGTGGTTCCCTCTCAGCCGACCGTCCTCTCCTCACTCCCATGCCTCAGAATCAGCACTGACCAGCTGCAGTCTAGGCCCTGTCCACACCCCTCGAGAAATCACCCAGGAATCTGTACTCCTGGGGGACAGGCCTCCAGACCTCAGAGTGAGAGTGGAAGGGAGTGCTAGGAGCTCAGAATTGCAGGTAGAGAATATATACAGTTGTATACTGTATACTTTTATACAGTTTTATGCCTGGTAGGAGAATGCCATGGAACCCTAGTAGGGGAAGTAGGTCCAGTTTTTAGAGGATCTCTCCCGTGGAGTGTAGTGGGAGGACCTTTGAACTCTGCTCGTTTGTTTGTAGGGCACTCCGAGCCATTCTCATGGAGGAGGGGACTTCTGTCTGCTTGCTGATGGATTTTGTACCTTTTTTTGTATCCTTGGGGTTGCAGCTTGCCTCAGCAGGGTTGATGTGCATTCTTCAACTTTCTCTCTTGGTGCAGCTCTAATCCACCAGGTTACTTGCTAAATTTCTGTCCTTTAACTCTCCTTCTGGACACGAGCCTCTGTGGAAAGCTGGCTTAAGTCAGCCATCTTGTCTCCGCCCTTGTAAAATAAGTTTTAAAGGATGGCAGAAACCCCGGCCACAATCTGCCGAGAAGCCTCGCAGGCTATGCCAACATCGGGCTTGGCTGGCATCTTCGCTGGCAGGAGGACGAGGGATTGGGCTGAGTGAGTGGGCAAGCTCGCCGCCTGAATGCCAGCCTGCACAGCCTCTCCTGATCCAGAGAGACAGGGCTCGGTTGATCCTCGGGCTGGGTGGCTCCCTGTGGGGCAGCAATCCCACAACTACTGGAAGGCGGAGGTTCGGGCCGCAGATTTCCTGAAATATCCCTGGCTGGTTGGAACCTGTCTACTGCGCTCCTTCAGAGGCACCCTTTGCTAGAAAAAAAAAAAAAAGTCACTGGAGAGAAAACTCTGATGGAGTTGAGTTGCACATCAGGCTTGTTCTCTCGACATCATTATTTTGAAGGGTTGCTATTTGGGGATGGTATTTGATGTTGCTTTGGGGGGAAAAGGTGAGGACATAAGCATGGAAAGGGGAGGAACATAAATGTCTGTGACACCTTTAGTCTTGTGTGTGTACTATGCACATGAAAAGAGGACATTTGTTAAGTATTTCTATAAAGGTTCCTTCATATAAGAGGAACTGTGATTGTTTATTGGGTATGCTTTGTTGGGCCTCCCAACCGAGTCACATCCTGATACCCAGATTCCCCTACATGACACTGACACCATGGACTGAATCATCCCCCTGGGGTTTCAGCAGAGAACCAGCCCCCGTACACAAGTGCCTGTCCTGCCCTCCTTGGGAGGTTGACCAGCCCACGAGGGAGCCGGCCAGCCACTTCCCCTCATGAAGATTGAAGTGTTTTAAAATCGAGTGTTTCTCCCCCCTCCAGGGCAGATCTTGAACGTCCTAGATGAACTGAGTTTGACCAATAACACCCTTGTCTACTTCACGTCGGACCATGGCGCACATGTAGAAGAAGTGAATATGAAAGGAGACGTTCACGGCGGGAGTAACGGGATCTATAAAGGTGAGCAGCATGGGCGTCCACGAGCACTGGCCTCCCAGCTCATGTACTCTCTACTTTTTCCCTGATCTTAGAGTTTTTCTGATCCTCTGTGGCTTTGGGATACGAAGGGCCTCCCAGCCTTATGGGAAGTTGATGGGGAGGCCAATGTGGCCATTTCTGTTCTGGTCCCCATGGAACTTAAAAGCTCACACCTATGTCAAGACATTGGAAGGAGGGTGTGTGACCCCAAGTGTAAGTACAAGGCCGTATTGCCCAGTTGACTAAAACAAGAATCTCTCCATCCCTGTGTAGGAGTTTCCCATCTTTGCTGTAAACTGACTCAAACTGACTGGCTTAACATAACAGAAGTCCAAAGGAGATGCCTCACTCTTCTAAAATCAAATTGCCAATTCTCCAATCAAATTGGAGAATCTGTTTCCCCTGCCTTTTCCATATCCCAGAGTGGACCACTTTCCTGGGCTCTCTGCCCCCTCTCCCATCTTCACAATCAACAATTTAGCATCTCCAAACCTCCCACCCTGTGTCTCCTCTGATCTTTGCTTCTCTAACCTCCTGAGCTTCCTCTGACTGTCCTGCCTCTGTCTGAGGAGGACCCATGGGATTCCAGTGAGTCCGCCTGGATAATCCAGAATCACCTCCCTCTGTAAAGACCACACACTTAAGCACATCTGTAAAGCCTGTTTGCCATGTGGTGTAACATACTCACGGGTTCTGGGGATTAGGGAGAGAGCATCTTTGGGCTTACGCAAGCCCACAGCAGCAGTTGGAGCCAAGCCTTCATTGTGTCTGCAGCACAGAAGGAGCCTGTTCTGTGATGGATGACGCATCACTCTGCATCAGAGATACTCAGTGGGACCCAGCTCCTGGCTCATACTCAGCAAATATTTAATATAAAATATGCATATCTAGTTCTGATGCAAAATGGCCCAGGTGATAAGCTTCCTAAGTGTGTCTGTCTGTGCCAGGGTCAGGACCCTCCACCAAACCGCCCATGGATGTGGGTTGAAGGCACAAGAAGAGGTGATATTGTCGGGATGAAGGAAAACTCCTTTGGCCTCAGAACTTTAGCTAAAAAATCAACTCATAATAAAAACAGATTAATAAAAAAAAGGCTATACAGGCCACACCCAGTCACTCATGTCTGTAATCCCAGCACTCTGGCAGGCTGAGGCAGGTGGATTGCATAAGGTCAGGAGTTGGAGATCAGGCAAGAGTGAGAACCTCTCCCTTACTAAAAATAGAAAAATTAGCCAGGTGTTTTGGTGGGTGCCTGTAGTCCCAGCTACTTAGGAGGCTGAGGCAGGAGGATCTCTTGAGCCCAAGAGTTTTTTTGTTTGTTTGTTTGTAGAGACAGAGTTTCACTTTATGGCCGTCGGTAGAGTACCATGGCATCACACAGCTCACAGCAACCTCCAACTCCTGGGCTTAAGCGATTCTCTTGCCTCAGCCTCCCAAGTAGCTGAGACTACAGGCGCCCGCCACAACGCCCAGCTATTTTCTTGTTGCAGTTCGGCCGGGGCTGGGTTTGAACCCTCGATATATGGGGCCGGCACCTTACCGACTGAGCCACAGGTGCCAAGGTTGCTGTGAACTATGATAACACCAGGTCACTCTACCTACGGCGAGTCTCAAAAAATAATTAATTAAAAAGTAAGAGAAAAGCTATACAAATTTATTTCAACATACATACTTGGGAACTCTCAGAAAATGAAGACTCAGGTCTTCAGTGAGGTACAGAGTTTTTAAGGAATGGGGGCTTGATGGCACAAAAACAGGTTTTGGGAGGGAAAGAGGAAGAGGCTTTGAGTGGCCGGCAAGGATGGTCTTGTCACATGGACGAAAGCTGAGAGGTGGTGGCTGCCATAGAGAACGGACGGTAAGCATTTCTTTTCAGACCTTAAAGGTGTCAGACTGTCGGTGAATCCCTTGTAGCTTGAGAGAGGATAGACTTGGCCTCATTCTCTACAGATTCTCTGTCAGACTGTCGGTGAATCCCTTCTAGCTTGAGAGAGGATAGAGTTGGTCGCATTCTCTACAGATGTAAATCTCCTCCTCTCCCGTCTCCCAAAAGACAGCTTTCCAGTGTTACTTCTTTCTATCTGTGAGACTTGGGGTAAAACACTTCTAATTTGTTTTAGTTCCTTGGGCAAGGGGAAGGATGAATCAGAGTTCACTGGCAAAGAGCTACAAGGGTAAAGATGGAGTGCCTCGAGCTATGAGGTAGTTTAAACATAACGATGGCTCATCCCCTGCATGTGTGATAGTGGGCCAGAGACTGCAGGAAATACAAAATGTGGTCCCTGCCTGGAGGGCACTCAGGACCGACTGGTGGGTGCATTTAGGGAGACGCAGTGTGATTCAATGAAGGCTTAACATGTGTATGCAGCAGGTGCTCAGACTGTAGTAGCAAAGAGACCCTCGGCTGGCCAGGAGGTCCAGGGTGGAGGAGGCAGCGGGTGGTCTGAGTGTGCTCTCTGGCAGCGGCCCGGTGTCTGAGCGTGCTCTCTGGCTCCCCTCTGCACCTCTGATCATGTGCCGTCCTCAACAGTGATCAGGAGGAGGAGACGTAACTCGCTCTGCCAACTGCAAGGAGCTCAGTAAGGCAGGAGGATCCCCGCTACAGGCAGAGAGAAAGAGTCCCTGTGCTGTCCCACAGGCCGTATGCGACCCGGGAAGCCTTATGCCGCTGTTTGTGACTTTATGTGCAGGTCTGGATGCTCGTCCCCTGCTGAGTACCCTGGGCAAGGAATGTTTCTCACACCTGTGGTTACCCTACATCCAGCCCAACAGGGCATTCAGGGTGTCCACATGGTGGCCATAGGCTGCCCTCCCACCCCCTTCCTTGTTGTCCCAGAGTCGCAGCTCCACACGTGATGTGGGTTAAATGAAGGGCACTGACCCACCAGGATGTCTGTCTTGCAGCCTTCCTCTTATCTTGGAGCCGCAAGAAGTGAAAATGTGTAATGCTAATAATGCAAAGACAGCATTGCAGTTTTATTTACGTGAGGCTGTGGCCCGGGTGGAGAGAGTTGTTTTATTTTTATTTTGCAGATTCTAGAGTCTCTAAGGACGGAGTTCCAGGCGAGTTGCATGCTCTAGTTCACGTTCCATCCATTCTCTCACAGAATGCAGTTTAGCGGCTGCCGGGGACACACGTACACAGATCACAGTAACAGAAATGGTTAGAAAGGAGCAGGTTGCTTAGGGAAATTACTGATGCAATTCTGTGGAGCCTAGAGGCAGGGAGGGGTGGCCAGAGGCTGTGGACACCAAAGGAGGCTTTGTGGGAACGAGAAAACTTACTGGAATTTTGCTATGAAAGGCATTTGGCTGTTAGAAGACTCTATTAGTACCAGTCAGCAAGAGAGTGTCGGGGGTCTTGAACGATAGTTAGGAAGTGGTGTTGTCGTACAATCCTAAAAGCATGTCAGTAGCTGCTCCACGATTTTCTTGTGTGTGTGTGTGTGTGTGTTTCTTTTTCTTTCTTTCTTTTTTTTTTTTGAATAAAAACATTTCTAAGACATCTAATATGCGATGTGCTAGATGTCTTAGAAATGTTTTACTTTAGTGCTACAAATATCATCAATAAATGACACTTATTAATGGCTCAGCTGCTGCTCTGTAGGGAAGCATTACTGTTTTGTCAAACTTAGTAGAGATCAACTTCTCAGTGAAACATTGCTAAAATACACTGCTCTAGAACTGTGGGACTAGGACTGGTCCACGGCCTGTTAGGAACCAGGTCACACAGCATCATGGCCTGAGCTCTGCCTCCTGTCCCCACAGCACCCCCACCCACGCCAGTCCGTTAAAAAATTGTCTTGCACAAAACTGGTCACTTGCGCCAGAAAGGTTCTAGTCCAAGGCCTGTTGAGAACCAGGCAGGGCCCACACAGTAGGACTTGAGTGGCAGGCAAGGGAACAAAGCTTCATCTGTATTTATAACCACGCCCATCACTGGTATCCCACCTGAGCTCTGCCCCCTGTCAAATACCCATGTCCCTCCGCTGTAATCAATGGAAAAATTGCCTTCCATGAAACAAAGGCTGGTGCCATAAAGGCTGGGGAGGCTGCCCTTAAAGAAAAATGCACTTTTCTTCCAGCTGTGGGAAGTGGGTTTCTGAATGTTAAGACATCTCACCCCGTAAAGCTGCAGCCTCTAGAAGACAAACCCATGGGTTATGCCAGTGCAAAGGAATCCTGCCAGCTAATGCCCTGATCAAAAGAGCATCCTCTCTGAACACCAATGACTTCTTACTCCCCATCAAAACCTCTCAAAAAAGATACTTACTGGTTGAAACAGATCCTCTGTTGGATCCTCTTTATTCCCAAGTCAAATGTTTCGCTAATAAAAACCACAGGCTAATTGCTAAAATGGTGATGATGAGGTCATCCTTGTACAGAATTCAACAGATTATTCTTTTTAATGATAGGAACGTAAATCACTATTGTCTACATTTTAAAAAGTATTATTTAATACTGCCGGGCTGAGGGAATAGGAACACGCCTAATTATTTCCTCTCATTTTGTTAAGGAAATAGGTTTGTATTATTTGTTTAGATTTAGATATGAGCAAATTTTGTCTTTGTCAAAAGGCTCTAGGATAAAAAGAAATTGGGAGATAGGGGTAGGGTCAACTGTGCATTTTGGAACTAAGTCTGGCCAAATTTTAGAAATGTTGGCAATAACTCCTTCATTAGAGCCATTCCTCAAATATTTCCCTCCGAGAGCCTTCGGAAACAAACTTCCTTCTACTGTCCACATTCTGTGAGTGATCGTTCTTGAAACCACAAAGGGGTATTGGCCTAGGTCCAGTTGTTCATTGCATGAAGATCCAATAATTGAAATACCCAGGATTGCCAAGGAAGAATGCAATTCTTTTAATACGAAAACGTCTTGTCAGGAGAATAGAAGAAATTGTCTCTAATCTGGCTCCGTAATGGAGGTCATCAGCCTTTAAAGGAGAGGCCAGGTGCCTTGGGGTAGGTCTGCTGTAGCTAACAAGGGGCCATGTGCATTGAGCAGGTCGTGAGGCGGGGTGAATCTTGGCCCCAGGACGTCTGCCAGGGGTCCTTCCAAATCTCAGCTCCTTTGTCCTACAGAAAATCAGGGAAATAAGGGAAAAGGTCAAGTTAGTAGTTAGTTAAGGAAGAGGATTTAAATAAATATATTTAAATGTAAATATATATATGCGTATATATATCTATTTAAATGTATATATGTCACTGATAAAAATACATGTATGTCATATATATTTATATGTGTGTTTATATATATCGCTTAAATTTGTCCATAGAGCCAGTTACTCTAATAAAACTGATTTTCTAAGGAAAAAGCCATCTTACCTTTAAGAATTAAGGAATCATTATCTCCAGTAGAGCTTCTAAGTTAATTTGACAGTCCTGTTAGTCTGTTTTATATGACTTTCATAGGCAGCAGGATAAATAAGTAAACAACAAAATATTTCACACCCATTGCATTAGCCCGTGATCCTTTATATCGTATTCTGCTGTGTATAATGCCCACTGTTTTGTCCAAATTTTTGATAGAAAAATAAAGATACACATTAAACATGAGTAGGACTAATTCTGTATCTAACAAATGTTTTAAATTCTTTTATGTGTCACATGAAATTTTTTATACCATAATATGTCAAAAAATGAATGCGGATATTCCTTTTTAATACAAGAAATAAGTTGCTAAATATAAACAAGTAAAAATTTGAATTAAAATGAAAGATTTTTTTTTTTCCTGAAAATTTGAAGCAAAAATGTGCATGTGCATTATACGTGGCAAAAGACAGAAGTTGTTAAAGTGGACCTTCCATCGGGGCTGTGAAGGATTGAAATGTCCACACAGTGTTGTTACTTTGGGACCTTGGGAGCAGGAGCCACTGCTTGAAATTAGCAGATAACTTCAGGTTTCTGTGCAATCCTGCATTCTTTCTAGGAGTCAAGGAATACGGTTTTCAGTCTGTGTTCCTGAAACCTGAGCAGGTACGAGGTGTACTTAGCTGAGCGGGGGTGGTGGTGAAGGGCCTTTGGCTTGTTTCCACATCTTTGTGATTGTAAATTGGGCTGCTATAAATGTTCCAGTGCAAATGTCCTTGTGTTGAAGTGACTTTTTTCTTCAGGGTAGATAGCTAGTAATGGGGTTGCAGGATCAAATGGAAGGCCTATGTTCAGTTCTTTGAGGACTCTGCACCCTTCTTTCTGTACAGACTGTCCTAGTTTGTAGAGAATTCAGCAGTGCAGGAGTGTCCCTTCTCTCTGCACACACCAGCATCTGTTGCTGCAGGATCTGGTGATGTGGGCTTTTCTCACTAGGAGCACGTCTCTTCTTGAAGGAGCTGGTGGCCCCATCCCCAGCTTTCCTTGTCTCTATTACGGTTTTAAGCCCTCAGGGCTTTCCTTGCAGACAGAGGTACAAACAAATTTATGGACACGTGGAGTCTGCACCCCACTGTACCTAGTCCTACCACAACCTGGTCCAGCTTCGTCCTCCCCCTCTCCTCAAGTCTCCCAACATATCAGTCTTACTCCCACCTTAGGACCTTTTCAGGGCCTGTTCCTTCTGTTGGAAAACCCACCTGCTCATCTTTGCCTGGATTTGATCTTTCACTTGTACGATGCCCGTGTGAGGTCTCCCTGGACCACCAGATCAGAGGTTCCTGTGTTCACCCCACCTCCTTATTCTGATTCCTTGCAGACCCGCTGTCTTACCTGTCTGTTGTTTATTTCTCATAATCTGCCTCTCCTGTTACAATGGAGCCCCAAGGAGCAGGGATCTGGGCTGCCTTACCTAGCACCGTGGAGTAGCCATTCCATATGAGCAAGGAATGTTCAGGAAATCCCGGAGAATTTTCCCCCTTGTCCCTAAAATACCCTCCCTTAGATGGGACCAGAATTTCTTTTCCCAGATTTTCTCAAAGTGGAGTTCACAGTGGCTTACCTCCTCCTCATAGTACAGGGTCCCCTGTAACCTCAGGAGCAAACAGGTCTGGCTTCATTTCCATCCCGCTCCCGAGTCAAGGTCACCCTGAAGAAGGCACTTCCTCCCTCCCTTTTCCTCTGCCTACTGGCAAGTAATAAATGTCAGTGTAAAGAACAAATTTACTGTGTAGATGGTTTCTACAGAGGTGTTGGGGAAGGGAATCATATTTTCCCGAGCATTCAAGAATGTAAACCTTGTCCTCATCAAGAGAAATGCTTTTAAAATTCCCCCATGGCCTCGTGGAAGGCACTGATTCCCTGTGTGTTTCTTCTTTATCTTAAAACCCCAAAGCAGCTGAGTCGATGGCCACTGATGACTTGCTTCTTGCAGTTACTGATTTGACATCTCCCCTCATGCAGTAATGACACAGCTTTCAAAGAATGACAGATACTTTTATTGGGGGAATAAATAACAGCGAGAAACTCTGCTAGTTTATTATTAACACAAGGTAGTTATGTCTGGCTTTGATCTTCAGATGTTGGCAAACATTTTCATCAGCTTCCCAAGAGTTATCAGAGGTGCTCCTTCTTGCCAATGTCGTTACTTAGCCCTTCCAGGGGCATCTCCTAGCATCTTCCCCCTTGAAAGAACATCATTTCCTCTGCTCACGCCTCCAGTTATGGGTGAACTAATGCAGCATCATTGCACACTGACTTTATAACATGTCAGGTATGGGGCACTGGGGTAAGGCAGACGGGCCTGCCCACTCGTAGCTTCTGTTCTAATTGTGGAGTAGAGATATAAAGAGAACACATCAGTGTAATGTACTGGTAAGGGGACTCTTGAAGGACGGGAGAGGGAGTCCAAGCTGGGATGCAGAGAACATTCGGTGAAGAGATGACGTTTTGCAGGTTGATGTGTTGAATCGTTGATTGTGAGGAGGACAGGTGGTAGGAAATATATGCTACACAGATGTGAGATGCTTTTGGTCATTAAAACAGCAGCTCAGTACTTACAGAAATAAAAATGTAGGCAAGGGATGTGGGTGATGAGGCTGGTGAGGACCAGAGGATTAGGAGGCGGAGACTTGGGGCTGTGAACAGACACCAAGCTCTGCCCGTGTGTGAGGAAGGGCCATGGGCAGATGTTCAGCCAAGGTGGAGTATGGACGGATTCAGGGGCCCTTCTAGCTTGAGTATTCCCTGATAGGATGGACATCTGCAGGCCATGCTCCAACACCAAGCAGCTGATGGCAGTGCTGTGAAACTGATGTAGAGGAAGGAAGGAGAGCATGGGGTCAGGACCTACTTTGGTGGTAAAATGGGCATCAGTTATTGATTGGAGAAGGGAGAAGCTCATGGAATTGTGTATTCACACTGGTGGTGATTGAGATCAGGCATGCTGGGTGCTGTGGCATCATTCGGATGGGAAAATGTGAGTTCATTTCTGGACTAGAGTCTGAAGTACTCTACATCTGACACACTACATCCAAGTTAACATCTCCTACAAAAATGAGATAGATAGATAGATAGATAGATAGATAGATAGATAGATAGATAGATAGATAGATAGATAGATAGATAGATGAGATAGATGGATGGATGGATGGATGGATAGATAATAGATAGATAGATAGATAGATAGATAGATAGATAGATAGATAGATAGATAGATAGATAGATAAATAGATACTTGAGATCATGGAGAGGATAGATGGATGGCTAGACAGACAGACAGACAGATAGTTAGCTGATAGATGAATTATTGGTCAGGTGTGATGTCTTACACCTGCAATCCCAGGGCTTTGACAGGCTGAGTCAGGAGGATTGCTTGAACCCAGGAGTTTAATCTGGGCAATATAGTGAGATACCATCTCTACAAAAGATAAAATCATTAGCTGAGCATGGTGGCAAGTATTTGTAGTTACAGCTATTTGGGAGGCTGAGGCAAGAGGATCACTTGAGGCCAGTAGTTTGCGGTTGCTGTGAGCTGTGATCACACCTGTGCACTCTAGCCTGGAAAGTGTATCTCCTTTTTAGGACGGACAATTGTATGTATAAATGTTTATAGGCTGAAGTAAAACAGGAGATATATTAAAGACAGAGGAAAAAGAGGGGAAACTGATGAAGCCAAATCAGATAGGAGAATGGGATGGTTGATTCCAAGAGCACCAACTGGGGAAACTCACTCAGAATAGAAGGGCGTTTTATTCATGTATTCATCAGACAGATATGTATCAGATGCCTACTCTCAGTAAGGCTTTGTAATAGAGATTGAGGATTCTCTTGGAGAGGACTCTTGCAAAGATTACACTAAAGAATTGTAGCATTGACACTTGGATGGCAGAGACAGACATCAGTAAGTTGATACGAGATTATTGAGTAACCATGTATGAGATGGAGGCATTCAAGTTCAGAGTGTCAAGAACAACAAGCTATTTACCTGAATGGTCTGGATTCAAATCCCAGCCCTGCGTCTTATTATTTTTGTAGCCTTAGGTGAGTTGGGTAAGGTTTCAGTGCATCAGTGTCCTCATGTTTAGAATTAAAATCACAGGACTGTTGTCGCATCCCTCTGGCTGTTCCTGTCACAGTGAAGATATCAGCACAGGGAAAGTGCCCTAAAACCATGCCTCGCAAGCCACAAGGTGTTTCTGTTATTCGTGAGAGCTTGAGATTTATGAGGGTACCTAAGTCATTTTATCCACTACTGTATTTCCAGAACGATTCTTGTTTTAAGAAACAATTTCTAACTGACTACATGGATGAAAAAACAAAGCCACTTGGGTTTGAAAGGTAGATAGTTTAACTAGATGAGGAGGGGTGGAGAGCATGATTGCTTTGGCAAGTCCATCGGTCTTGGTAATTGATTGGATATTGGGCGGGAGGGAATGGAAGACAGCAATGATGCCTCGTGTTTGGGCTTGGATGGTTGAGTGGAGAGAGTTACTCTTTAGGGTTTAGGGCTCACAGGCAGAGACTGCTGTTTGGTTGGCTTGAGGGGAGGGTCTGAGGTCATTTAGCGTGAAGAGAGAAGAGACTCAAGGGCCAAGTCTTGAGGATCTTTAACACAGAGAGTGAAATGGAAGATGATGAAACCCAGGAAAGGGAAAAGGGAGGGAACAATTGGGGAGGTGAGAAGAAAACCAAGACAGAAGAGAAGGTTCTGGGATAGGCAAAGTAGGTCAGAAAGAATGCTGCTAAAAAACCAAGTCAGATGACAGCTCACAAGGTTCGTTGTGCTGAATGCATACATGGTGCTAATAAGTGTATTTTTAATGGAGAGAGAGGCAGGGGACTGATGGATTGAAGGGTTGTTGAAGGTGAGACAGCTTTCAAATCCTGTTGAGAAATCTGTCTATGACAAGAGGCAGGCGGAAAGAGGACATTTGTCCTGGGGAAGATTGGAGCATATTGGATTCTCTTGAGTGTGCTTTAATGCAGAGGTGATTAAGATACAAGGGATAACTGAGAAGGTCAGATGTCTGAGAAGATCATAAGAAATGAAATCCAAAACACACAAGGAGGATTGGTCTTTGGAAGGAGGAAAGATGTTCTCTAGGCAAGGGGGAAGAAGGGGAGCAGATGCCAGCAGGTGGGAACATCGGTGGCAGGACATGGAAGGTGTTCCCCAAAGAAGCCTTCTGTTTTCTCTCTGTAGAATGAAGCAGAGTTAATGCTGAATGGGGAGCGGGTTGGGAGGAAGAGGGAAGTATGTGGGGCGTGGAGGTGACGAGTGCAAAGACAGGGCAGAGTTGACATCCTGGTTGCAGTTTTGGAATTTGCAGTAGCGGTAAGGGACCTATTTGGTCTCTTTGGTCAGAAGCACAACACTGACACAAGGTGGATATTTTCATGTAGGGCTGGTATCTTGCTGAGAGGTATAATGCATATCCCAGGACATATAGATGTCTGTGTTTCAGCAAGAAAGTGATCAAAATGGCGCATTATGTGTTCTGAGCTGCTATAGGGACCAGAAAGATAGGTTCAAAATTAACAAATAACCTTAAAATCGAATCGCTATTTGCAGTGACTGGACCTGTCCATTTAAGCAGGGAATCAAACTGGCAAATCTGCACAGTTTTAGGCATTGCCCAAGTGATTTGATTGTGTTGGCTTCATTTGACAAAACGCATGACCTAATATCACATCATTCAATGTGGTGGGCTTTGGACCCACGGGCAAAAGAGCCACGTGTACAGGCAAAGAGGTTGAAGTAGGACGATGGGATGCTTGAATTCCTCACTTTGGAGGTAGAGCAGATTGCGGTCACCTGGAGCCAGGGCTGTCTGCAGGAGAGGAAGGCTGAGATTTGGGGAGAGGAGGACAATTGTGACCACAGTGGTCAAATCTGTCTGGTGAGGGCAAGGAGTTGAGGCAGCTTGTGTTTATCAACTCATTTTCCTGGATGACAAAAAAGGTTGAGTTTCCCTTTTGGGAGTCCAAGGATAAGCTGTGAGGTAAGACTCTGGTGGAGGAAACTTTCAGAATGGAATGTATTTGGGAGATGAAACATTCTGGTAAAGGTGACAGATCAGAAGAGGCTGGAAAGAGGAATTTGTAACCATACTCATCTAGAGGGTTGTTTTGTTTTGTTTTGTTTTGTTTTGTTTTAACCTACAGTGACATTCTTCTTGATTAATTCATTATTTCATTCATTCAAAAAATACATTGAGCATCATGTATTTGGATGGCATTGCAGACTTCAGTTGACTCAACAGTCAATTAGGTAGACTGTTCTGAAATACTATTTACTATCCATCCCATTGAGATGAAGAGACACAGATAGAATTGGTTGTCATACATCCCACAAACCAAAACTGGAAAGTTACCCTGGAAATTGAGAGTAGTAAAATATTACCCGCAGTGGTTGAAGGCCAAATATTACCTGCAGTGGTTGTCTTAGAAGGCTCAGCAAAATCAGAAGGGCATGTTATCCAAACTTCCAAGCAGTTGTAGAAATGATGTGGGTTTGGGGCAAAATCCTGTCAAAGCCAACGTCAAGAGCAGTGAAGTTTCTAGACTGTCAGGAAGGATGGCCTGTTGAGTGAGACATTCCTATGAGACTCAGATCAATTAGGAAGTGATGTCAGAAAGGTAGACCATGCCCAGGATATAGTCAGCTTTATACTCCAGGATGAGATAGATGGTTGTTGGGTTTTGTTCTTGCAGAAAATATGAAGAAGGAGTTCTATTAAGTAAAAATAAATAAATTTTCAGTAGATTTGGCTGTGGCATATCCCCCTAACACTGAAAGATTCAATACATGGGTTATTATGACCAGTAAAATCATAGGAAACAAATACAGCTCCTCCCAGCAAGACTGATTGAAACTGGCACACGTGAATCAGAAAGGATGCTGCCAACAGTGTTTCTTGGAAGTGAAATAATGGGCCATAACACGGTCGGTCTCCAAACTTTCATAACGACCCACATATTAATGGAGTGAGGTCAGAAAGTATAGCACGTCTGTCCAAAGTATAGCATGCAGGCCAAATGCAAACAGGCATTTGACTTTGTGAATAAAGTTATGTGGAAATGTACCCACAGCCATTTGTGGGCTTCTGGTTCCTGGGTGGTTCATGGCTACAACAGCCCAGTTGAGTTGTTGAGAAAGCCACCCAGCAATTTCAGAGAAAGCCTGAATTAAGTACTTTCTCGGTCTTTAGAGAAAAAGTTTGCCAACCCCTGACTTAGATGACTTAGCCGCATGGCGAGTTACCTAACTAGTTACTGTCTTATATTCCAACTCTGTCAGTTACTTGTAAGTTTGTTCTTCAATTCTTTATCCCTCATTTTAGAACTGCCATTAGGAGATCGTTGTTCCTTACGTTTGCCCTGATAACAAGTGGGTAACAGGCTGGCAGAACTCGCAGAAGTACTGTTATATCTCCCACGTGCGTCTGGTGGGTTTTCTTCTCTGCCATGACGACAAGGCCCAGGGGAGTGTAAAATGTAGCATCTTGGGTGAGAAAACACTTAGTGTGAATTACGCTCATCATGAGCGTCAGTGTGGTTCACCTCAGTTCCGGGAATCAGTGTTATCCCGGCTGGGGAAAAATGAAAAATAGAATCTTCCATAACAGCCTGCCGAGATGAAGCCTAAGATGACAAGCATATGCTCCTGCCATTGAAAGTGATTTGACCTGCTGAGCAGTCGCGTGCGGAAGGACAAAAATAGAAGCCGGGTTTGGAAACAGCTGTTCCTCCCCAGAGTCTGGGAGTGCGTCGTGGGAGAATCTCCTCTCGGCCTGCCTGGAGATGTGGAGTAACTCAGCCGTCATCCCCCCGCCGCCGCTGCTGCTTGCCACGAGCATCTTCCAAGTGTGAAGCTGACGATCTCTCAACCAGATTTTAAGCTTAGACCGTGCCTTTTTCTCTGCTTATCAATTTTTGGAAAAAGAAATGATCCACATTCCTTAATCCAGGGGTCCTCAAACTTTTTAAACAGGGGGCCAGTTCACTGTCCCTCAGACCGTTGGAGGGCCGGACTATAGTTTAAAAAAAAAAAAACAAAAAACTATGAACAAATTCCTTTGCACACTGCACATATCTTATTTTGAAGTAAAAAAAAACAAAACGGGAACAAATACAATCACACCGCCGCATGTGGCCCGCGTGCCGTAGTTTGAGGACCCCTGCACCTGTTTTTCCTTTTTAATCCTGACACACATGCCACCAATTTTTGACGTTCCTAAGCTTATTTCTCCTTTGCAACCTAACTCAAAACCAGTCAACACAGGGCAGGTTTTCCCAGGTGGAAGACGGTTCTTGTGATGTTCCTCGGCACTCTTGAGCCGTCCTTTGAGATGCTGAGTGTCTGCGAGGCAGGGTCCCTGTGTTTGTGTCCTCTGTGGGATCCTGTCAGCTCCGCAATAAGAGTTATCAGTGGGGATACGTAGGGGGGGTCACTGCGTACGTTGTCAGTGTTAAGGTTCATCATTTCACTGCCAAGAATGCGGTCAGCAGCGTCCTTTCTGATTCACCCCTGCAAGTTTCAACTTGCTCAGCTTACCTGAGTCGCTGGGAAGGCTTCATTTATTTCCATCCACGCGGATTTGATGTGTCTTGATCTTTGCATATGTTAGAACTGTCGTGATGACCCACGCTTCTGAGCTGTCCTTGGGGAGTGGGAGTTTGTGTAGGGCACAGTCCCCACTCAAATGTCTTTGTGTCCCTTCTGGGATGTTGAGTGTCAGCAGAGCCAGTGTTTTCTGGGATAGATTCTGGAACAAGAGGTGAATATCAGAGCAACAGAAATTCAAATGCAGGCCTCCAGGGTCAGGGAATTCAAGTCCCATTTCTACTTCCTATCAGCTGATACACATCCCTCCAGCTGTCAGTGTCCAAATCCGTGCAACACTGAGGCTATGGAAATGTTGCCTTATGTGGCAAAAGGGACTTTGAAGATGTGATTTTGAGATGAGAAGGCCACGGTGCCTTCTCTAAGAGGGTCCTTATAGGGGAAAGAGGAGAGTGGAGAAGCAGGGGTTGGAATCACAGAGACCAGAAGTTGCCTCTTGTTGACCATGAGGACAGAGAAGGGCTCCCCAAGCCAAGGAAGCTGGCAGCCTCGAGAACAGGGATTTTCCACCGGCATTGAAATTATATGCTATGTAAACTTTGCCCAAGTTGTCTTAACTGTGGAACGGGGGGTGTACCTCACAGACTGATGGTGAGGATCAGAGTTAACAGAATAACCCAGTGTTCTTCAACCTTTTTTATCCAAGGGCACTGACCCTGTAGTTAAACTTCTGTGGCACACTTAAATTATGTTGATCAAAAAAAAGAGTACAAAAAAGAATATATTTTGTGTGCTTTGATCTTTTTTTGAAAATAATTTAATTGATGATCTTTAAAATTTTCACGGCACACCACTTGAAAAATCACTGTTGTAGCTAGAGGCTGCCAGCCTCCTTGGCTTGGGACACCCTTCTCTGTCCCCAGGGTTAGCCACAAGCATCTTCCACCCTCTCTGTGTGAGTCTACTCCCTGCTTCTCTGACCCTCTTTCCCTGTATGGATCCTCTCAGACAAGGCAGCATATCTCACAATCACATCTTCAAAGTCCCTTTTACCATATAAGGCAAGGTTGCCATATCCCCAGGTTCCGAGGATTTGGACACTGACGCTTGCTGACACGCTTGTTTTACTGCCTCAGCTGGTAGGAAGCAGAAATGGGGCTTGAATTTCCTGACCCCAGAGGCCTGCATTTGAGTGTCTGTTCCTCTGATATCCCCGTCTCTTCTGGTTACAGAGTCGTAGTCACCTTCGTCAAGCATAACACGCTGACCCTGCCATACGTGGGGGGACGGTATCGTGCATTTGACTTTTACTCTGGCACTGCGTGTTTGCTCACAGAGTACTCACGGAATGCATGTAATTTAGGACACTGAGTTCCTATCCCGTGTGGACTGGGGGATAGTACGTTCAGGGCAGTGTTGAGAAGCCTGACATTTCCCTGCTGACTCCTTTCTGATATTTTAGGAGGAAAAGCCAACAACTGGGAAGGAGGCATTCGGGTCCCAGGCATCTTCCGATGGCCCGGCGTGATTCAGGCGGGACAGAAGACGGATGCCGTCACTAGCAACATGGACATCTTTCCCACGGTGGCCAGACTGGCTGGGTCACCGGAGCCCGAGGACAGGTACAGATTGGAGGGTGGCCGGTATTGTCTGGCTGTAGTTTCATAGGCTGGGGTGCCTTCCTCAGGGCAGGCCACCTGCGGCAGGGCTTGGCAGGGGCACACGAGTGGGTTGGCAGCTGTAAACCTCCCTTCCATCCTGTTGTCCCAGAGGGAAAGAATCTCAGAGGCCCTGAACATTTTCTGTGGACGGGAATGAGATGAGTGGTGTTTAGCTGGGCCTTCTCCTGCTGCTGCTGTCGCTCTCAGTCTGCCTGTCCCCATCGTTGGCTGGACGAGGGGCAGCAGTGTGACTGCCCCTGGGTCTGGCACAGTGGGATTCCTCACCTCCTCCTTTGCTGTTCCTCCACTGCAGAGAAAGGCGTCTAATCCCCGCTCAGGGCCCCGTTCCCCAGCACATCTCCAGGAGCAAATCTCAAGGAAACGCCTTTCCCTCACATCTAAATACAACTTCGTGTGACACTGCCCATGGCTCCTCCTTAGTGTTATTACCAATCTGAAGAGTTTTAAGGGAAGCTCGCTGATTAATTGTTTTCATTAGTTTAGTGGCAGGCCAGGCCGATGTCATCCAGGCGGCTGCAAATCTTATTTAAATGCGGCTGCCGTGAGGAGGAGAAGAAAGGAGAAAGCAAATCAAACACAACAGCTCTGCCAAAGCAGCCCACAGTTCGCTTTCCCCACCGCCCGGCTTTGCCAGCCTGTGTCCTCACCGTTTGCGACAGACACACGCAGGGACACAGGCAGGTGAGGGACGCAGCGGTGACCTTCAGGCCTTCTCAGCCTCTGTGCTCTCCAGACCCTTTGCATTCGCCCGGGACTGAGGGCTCCCATAATCCTTTATGTGTGCTGGCTGTGTTAATCAATGCTTATCATATTAGCAATTAAAGCAGAATTTGTTTTTAAAACACAAAAGTGTCCCAAGCACACAATTTCATCTTCCGATATAGTGATGGTGTCATTCACCCAACAGTACTAGCAGAGACCACTGTACAGTCCTGAGAAAGTGACAGTCAGAAAGACAAAGGATGCCTCCCTGTTATTGTGGAAGTATTCTGCCCCCCCAAACCCCAGACCTCTTGACAAAGTCTCTGGGTTTCTGAGGGTCTCTGGACCACACCCTGAGACTAGAAGGTGCTATGGACGACGGCGGATGTTCTAGAGCTGTGCCAATTGGGTCCTTGTCTCCAGAACCTTCTTGGGCCTTCAATTCCTTGTCTGGAAAGTGGGTTCAGTAATAGCACCAACTTTACAGGGTTGATGTGAGGATAAAACTTCCATGCACATGAAGAGCAAGATAAAGAACTCTTGGATGTTTGCTGTTTCCGTCCTTCCTGCCCTGTTGTGGGAGTAGTAAGATGTTGTAAGCTCAGTTCTTTCCTTTTCCACATTTAACCTCCATTCAGGGTCACAAAATCATAAAATCTGAGGGCAGAGGGGACTTTTAAGGATCCACTGCAGTTAAACTATTCTCTTTTGCACTCTAGTGGTAGAAAACCTGGTGTCCGTAACTCACAGAAAATCTTTTCTAATGTAAAGGCAGAACCCCCGTTCCCTGTGTCATTGGCCCACGTTTTCAACTTTGGAATAAACTTAATACATCCTCAGGTAGCAAAAACAGTGTGTTCTGGCAATCTCCTTCTGTACACTTTGCTCTCATGGCCCATAATATTAAGATCCTCACTGCTCTTCATTTTTGTAGCACCTTGACATGATTTTCCACACAGTGGGGGAAAGGGCAAAGTTCAGAAGCAAAAAGGAGAATCCCCAAAGGGAGGGCCTGCCACGCACCCCCTTTCTGTTCCGGCCTGAGGCTGGCAGGTGAATCTGTGTTTCTTCTGCGTGGTGGTTGAAGAAGGACACAGCCTCCCTCTAAGGGGGTCCCGAGTGTCGTGTGGGGGAACTTGTGTCGTCAGTACAATGAAGTCACGATGTTGACGAGGCCCCTCTGAGGCGGGCTGCTTTCATGCTTCTCGGTGGCGCTCACTGACCTACGTCAGCCGTGGGAATGGGTACCGTCTCTTGTCTGGGTCTGAGGGCCTGGTACAGCCCCACTGTGATGTGCCTCCGTCATCCTACAGAGGGCACATCCAACACCTTGTGCTAGTAAACTCGTCACAAAATGTCTTATGTAAAGCACATTACCAACCAAGTCCAGGTTGTGTATTTGTCCAGGAGGCTTTGAAGCACCGGTTCTCACCTGGGGGTGACTGTTCCCTGAGAAGCTGTTTATCAATGCCTGGGTAAAGTTTTGATTATCTTGGCTCAGGATGCTACTGGCATCCTTAGAGGCCAAGTTGTTGCTATGCCCAGGCCAGCCCTGTACAACCATGAATGATCTGGCCCAGGACAGCCCTGTACAACCGTGAACGATTTGGCCCCTACATCAGCAGTGCCGAGGTTGAGAAATCCTGCCCTAAAATATGTTATGATGGAAAATCCCATCTAGACGTCTCACTAACAACATCTAGATAGTACCTTCGTGTCTCGATCATCTGTAAATTTGAGGCACAGATATCTACCCTTTAGGAAACAGCCTCAGCTCCTTGTGGCTAAGGTTGGTGGAAGTCCGTGTCCTCAGTCTCCCACTAAAGTAATATTAAATTTGCATTTCTCAGGAGAAGACACTCACTCAGAGAGTTGGCCCTATGCTGTTTGAGGAGCACTTAGCAAGGTGCCTTCACTTCTGTCTGCGCGCTTTGCCTGCAGAGGAGAATTTCTGCCCCACAGGCTTCCCTCTGCAGGCATGGTGTCTGGTGAGAGCCGCTCCTGGCCCATCAAAGCTTGGAGGGAGATCAGAAACCCTGACATCCAGGGTATGTACTTAAGTAAAGAGAGCAGGTCGACAGGTGCTCAGGAGAGATGTTTGCTTTGTGGCATCATATCCCTCTGGGCAGAGAAGAGTCCTGTGATGCAGCCCCACTATGTGGCTCCTGCAGATTTCTCCACGGTGGGGAATTGTTGCTCAGTGCACACGTCTAGGCCTCATTTGCATTCCCTGCCACAACTTATCAATAGAATTCTCAGTGGCCATCACCCCAGGCAGATTCAGAAAAATCATTCCCCCCATGCCTCCAGGTAAGCTGATTGTGGATTAAGTGGATGGCAGGCTTTTTTGTATGTGTTATAAAAGACAGGTAACCCAGGTTTTATAAAAGAGGCATCTGATTGACTGTATTAGCTTATTAAAACATACAGCCTTCTGTGGGTCTCATCTTTGCAAGCAGGTGTAACACAGTCAAGACCATGACCTTGATAAAAATTCCCCATGTGCCATAGCCAGAGAAGGGTTTTGGAAAACATCTAAATTGTAGCCACAGGCCATTTGGATTCAGGCAAGGGGAAGGGACACTGGCGTCCTGCACTGTCACCTTTTAGAGAGAAAACGTTGCAGTCTTCTCTATTCCATGGTTAAAATGAAATCAAATTTGATTCTTTCTCTCAGTTAGGAAAAGAAATTAATAACTTTAATGCTTAACATGGCTTATTATTATTATTTTTAAATGAGGATAAGGAAGGGATTGAGTTAACGTCTCCCAGTGAAGTGTGTGGACTCAGAGCTGAGTCACCACAGAAGGTCTCTTCCCCAGAGCGGTTCTGATGGCTGAGTCAGGCGGCTCTACCCACACTGCACATGTGTTTCACAGCATAAAAGTTGATGCTCTTGGGTGGCACCTGTGGCTCAGTTGATGGGGTGCTGGCCCCATATACCGAGGGTGACGGGTTCAAACCCAGCCCCGGCCAAACTGCAACAAAAAAATAGCCAGGCGTTGTGAAGGGCACCTGTAGTCCCAGTTACTTGGGAGGCTGAGGCAAGAGAATCGCTTAAGCCCAGGAGTTGGAGGTTGCTGTGAGCTATGTGATGCCATGGCACTCTACGGAGGGCCATAGAGTGAAACTCTGTCTCTACAAAAAAAAAAAAAAAAAAAGTTGATGCTCTTGTTCACAATTGCAGCTTTGTTCATGCGGTCACTCAAAGCAGATCTGCCCTCCTGTTCAACTGTGGAGGAGGGTTTCATGTTTACAGATGTAAACACATTCTTCTAAATTGTGAGAATAACTCTCCAGATACCGAGAATTCCCTTTGTTTTATTATGGATGGATGTGCTATATCCTAAAAGTATGCCCCTAGTGATTACGTTCTCCGCTGAAATCACCTTGTTTTGAATATCATACAGTCAGCTCATCAACACCGTGCCCCACGTTGGTCCCCAAGACCTTTCCTTTGGTACCTTCCAAACCTCTTCCTTCTCCTGTCATCCTCCAATCATTCCCAGAGTCACCAAAGGGCAGGTGGAAAGGACATTCCCAGGATGTGAAAAGGCTGAACACGAGAGAGAGCTCAGCACCTTCACGCAGGAATCCGGTCATGGCATCCCAAGTTTTCCAAGACACACTGCCTGACATGGTGGGACGTGGTCTCCATGTTGGGGCACTGCAGACCTGAAATTCTGAAACGCCGGCACCAGAAAAAAGATTGTTAGTGCCAGTAACGTCCTCGTCTCGGGAGCCCTAGGGGAATAACCCCACCCTCCAACTTAAGAACACACCCAAACAAGCACCCTTTTTTTCTTCATCAAGAGTCATGAAGACATTGCTCAAAAACTGAGCCAATTCTATGTCATTGGGCGTCTACACAAACTTGCTGTAAAAACTTGAATTTATTTGTAGGAAAAGACCCATCAGACTATTTCCATACAAAAACAGCAGTGCTTTCTAGGACTTTGAAAGTGCATTGGGCCATGTCCTCCAAATCATGGCATCAACAAAAACACTTTAGTCTCAGCCACAACGACAGCAGTGTGGTCTTGTCTGTGCTCAGCACAGCTTCTCCAAGTGATCACCGTGGTTGACTGTGAATCCCACAAGTGGCGTAAAACAATCCCAAGTATTTTGATAGCTTAGACATGCCTTAAAAGTTCAGCTCAACGGGGTCACTTTCAATTTTTCATTGCAGAAGTGAGTCTGTCTGTGACAGGCCATCTTTCTGCAGCCCTGCTAAGCGGTGGCTCTCCACAGCACTGTGATTTATTGTATGCCTTCAGGAAAGAGCGTGTTAGGGAAGGATATTTTTTAAAAAATGAATCTATCTCCACTTTTGAAGAAAAAAGAAGTCTGCAGAATAGACTCTGTTTCTCCCCTTAAAAACAGATAAAAACAAATGTCTTGCTTTTAAGTAAGAAAAATAGTTAATGAGCCTTGGTGTCTTGTTATTAACCCCTTCCTTCTTACCATGACCAACTTCAGTTACAAAGACTCATCTGAAGTCAGTAGTTTCATCTCCCACATTCTCAAATCAGATGTTAAGTTTTTGGAAAATGAAAAAAAAAAAAAAAAGACCAACCCATAGTCAAGAAATTGAGGTAGAGATTGTGTCCCCAAAGTGGAGGTTTCATCTTGCTTTTAGGGGAGTGTCACAGAAAGTCTCTGTGTCCAGCCGGGGTGGGCGTGGCGGAGGATGGAAAAGCCATGGGGTGGGGGCTTTTCATGGTGGGAGTCTCATACCTGCCCACCTGCCCTCTCCCCTCTTCCTTTCTTGCAATCCCTATTCAGGATCTCACATTACAAAGGCCTGAGCTTTTCTTGAAAGGAATTTGAAAAGAGGGACGTACAATGCCTGTCCTTTCAGGATGGCAGCAGAATTTCAGGGGACACGCTGCGTCTGAACAGGACAGCCTGCACCCAGTTTCTTTCTCTTCTGTGCGTGGTTAACAGGAGCGCAGGCTTGGGAACCGAGCCCAGCCTGTCTTTTGTTCTTTATTTTTAACTTATGATAATAGAATATTTTCAGTCCTTAGACTTCCGCAGAGCACATGATTTAATAACGAGGGTTGAGGCCGGAGAAGCGCTAAGCAACGAGGCTATAATTACATTACTGGTTTTTAGCGACACCGAAATAAACCACAGGAAAAAGCTCAGGGGACGTGAGACCTCTCAGGCATGCTCACCCAAATTACAGAGCCACGCTAGACTTCCAGACTCTGAACGCCTCCTAACTACAGAGGACGGGACGCAGGGGTTAATTTAATCAGAGAAAGAACCCTCAAGTTAAACACTCAGCTCTTCCAAAACAGTTCTCTGCCCTTTGTTTGGATGGCAGCAACCTAATGGTGTCAATGACTTCAATTTCTCAAGTGGCTGTTAATTTGTGTTTAGCTCAAAACAACATGTTAGGCTTTCTCCCTCCATGGAAACTAAAGAAAGGCTTATTTTGCTCAGCCCCAGTGCTAGGTCCATTGTTTGCAATCTGAAAAATGCCTCTTCTTTGTCGAGTTTGATAGATACCCCAGTAGTACAGGAGATACATTTTCATTTGGGAATAATCCATCCTCTTGCTATTGAATAACACCACCATAATTGTATACAAATTCATTCTCTTGGACAAATACGCTTTCACTGAAGGCTATCCAAACCAAGTTGCCCCGTGGCCCATCAGTGGAACCTCGACAGCTGACCACCTCCCTACACTGACCCTCACCCTACGCTGACCACCTCCTTAGGTTGACCTAATTTTCATAGACTGGACATGCACCCCATGTACATATCAGTGTAGCAGGCCCAATTCATATGCTGACCATCTCCCTGTGTTTACCCGTTTGTTACAGTCCCTGGGTGCTCAACTTACAGACCTTCTACTGTAGTATCTTTTTTTTAACTGTAATTTGGGGGTACCCTTATTTTCAACAGATGGGTATTTCATGAATAAAACTCTTCCTTTGATCAAACGATGGAAATTCCAGTTTTGGAAAAGTGGTGAGGGGAAGAACTGGGAGCGTGCGTGGGAGATGGCGTGGGTTGCAACTCCGCCAGCTCCCGGGCTGGTCCCAGGACCTCAGAGGAGCTTCCTAAACGTTCTGTGCCTCTGTTTTGTCCTCTGTGTGGTGGGGATGGAAACAGTCCCAGGCCATGCTGCCCTTTACAGGTTTGATGAGACAATGCATGCCCAGAGCTGGGGGACGGGGGACCGCCCACGGCTCCCAGCTGGGGTTCACGTCTTCCTGTGGCTCTTCTGTGTGTGGTTGGTCACAAGGACTTTTCAGAAGTCAGGGCGCCTTCATCCAAGGGTGAGGTGGCTGATGCCTGGCTGGTTTATCTCACACAGGATCATTGATGGGCACGATCTGATGCCCGTGCTCCAAGGGGAAACCCAGCACTCTGAGCACGAGTTCCTCTTCCACTACTGCAATGCCTACTTGAATGCCGTGCGCTGGCACCCTCGCAACAGTGAGTACACAGACCTCGTCACACTCGGCATGCCTTGTGCCTCCTGTGCTGCGTGGATAGTTGGCATCAGCTTCCTGCTGCGGAGGCTTCGTCCTCTCTCCGCCCTCTTCCTCCTCTCTGTGTCCCTGCAGCCATACACTTGTCTAGGGAGAACCTCACCGGGCTGTGTCATTCTCCCTCCTGGACACCTCTTTCCCAGGAGAGGCAGTCCCTACTCTTCACAGGGCTCTGCGGCCCCACCCTTGCTCGCCTGATTTTCTGGCCTTTGCTTCTCACCCTCAGCTTCCCCCATACAGCTGCTGTGTCCCGCCTATGCCTTGCTGTGCCCCCCCCTTTGCAAGTTCCTCTGCCTGGAAGGACTTCTTGTCCCTTCCTTCCCAGAGGTCATGCACCCATCTCCCCAAAACCCTCCTTGAAAGGCCACCTCCCTGCCTGCGCTCAAAGCACTTTCATCAGCCTCTAGCTTTGTGCTCAATGCTAGCAAATGGATGAATGAATGAAGGGCATTACAAGATTTCCCTGATTTTCCTTTTCCCAGCCTCAAACGTGGCACATCGTGACTCGCTGAAAATATGTTTTGTTGCTCATCGTGTATATTTACTAGGTTTAGGTATTTAAAGCAAAGTTAAAATACTCCTCTGCCGTCACATTGCCAAATCGGGGCTCTTTTAAATCCACACTTTAACGTAGTCTAATCTGGGTTTTCTGATACCCGTTTTACAGTGCTATTTCCATATAGCACAAAGGGACAAAGGGGAAACCAAGTCATAATCCGAAGTGTGGTTATGGATTTCAGGCTTTGTTCCCCTAAATCCTTGGAAAGCACTTTGGGTTTCTCCTTCGTAGACAGGACGTGCACCACGTGTACCTATCTCTGCAGCAGGCCTGGTTCCTCGTGGTGACCACCGCCGTGGCATGAACGTGTCACTGCAGCAGGCCTGGTTCCTCGTGGAGACCACCGCCGTGGCATGAACGTGTCACTGCAGCAGGCCTGGTTCCTCGTGGTGACCACCTCTGTGTGTTGACCAGTTTGTTACAGTCCCTGGGGTGGTCACCTTAAAAAGGTTCTGCTGTATGTCATCAGGGTGGCCACACTTCTAGTCTCTGTGTCTAATTAGACGCGTGACAGCATTGGGGGCTGAGCCCTCTAATAAATGAGAGAGGTCCACTTCTCTTCATTTCTTTTTATATGGAACCCATGAGGATGTAAACAACAGAGTTGCCGTGATACCTGGTTGTTTGTAGAAGGGTGATATCACATCCCAGACCTTGCGAAATTGCATTTGCAGACAGCCAAACCCCCAGTGAGAGCAGGCAGAAGAGACATGTTGGCTCAGGGGCTGGAGGAACACGTTCTGCAGAGGAGTAAAGGCAAGGAGGGACAGGGAGAGGCAGAAAATAGGAGTAAGTGAGAAAAACAAGACCCAGTTTCTGTCGACTAGCCCTGGGATAAAATTTGCTTCTTCAACAGACACAAGGAACATTTTCTCTTTGCTCAGTTCCTTAACTCTTCTACTTGAAACCAGCACCAAAAAAGGAGAAATCACAGTTTTTCAAGGTAGAACCATTCATCAAGCTGAAGGGTCTAAAAACACCAGGGATTTTATGAATCATTTATGATTCACTTCTTGGAGTATATCTGACACTCAGTAGCCATGCTTTCTCTGTCTCGACTTCCACGCACAGCTTGGGGTTTCGTTATTTACTACTTTATCTACCGATTGTTTTCTACAGATATTTATTGATCACTCACTGCGGAGAATGAACATACGGCATCTTTCAGGGATAAAAACAGATGAAGCTTCCAGCCAAGGAGTTATTCTTACATCTCAGAGCCTGATGCTCTAGGGGAGCTGAGTGCTGGGGATACAGCCAGGCACAGAGAAAGTGGGACTCTCTTTAGTATGTTCCTCCCATGCCCTGGGAAAGACAGGTATTATGTCCTAGGTGAGACAGAGTGCTCAGAGCATCTCAGATCTGCACTGGCAGGACATGGTCAGTAATCACTGGGCAAGACCAAACACTGGCCATAGATCTTAGGAGTAAGAGTGTTGCCACCTGACCTCATAATTCTTTATTAGAAAAGGAAAGAGAAATTTAGGATCAGGGTTTATTACCAGACTGTAAACAGCTCTTGGCCATTCAGGAATCTTGCCAAATGGGTGTTAAACCATCCTCAGTTTTAATTCAGCCATGCTAGGAGTGTTTACACCACAGCAATTGGCAAACACCACAAATCCAGGCTTGATTTCTCCTTCAGAGAGCTATATCCTCAGCAGTTCATAGATGGCAGTAAACTAAAGCTGATTGGAAATGTTTTTAAGATGCAATTATCATTTGTCTTGATTAGAGGCCTAAATGTTACAATGTCAAGCTCATTAAATACTTAGCTTTAAAAACTTAAAGCTAGGATTCTGTTTTCACCCTTTAAAAGCATGAAACCCTTTTAACTTTTATATACAAAGTCTTCTCTATAATTTAGTTGTCTTGGCAAAGTGAATGACAAAATTTGATTATGTTCTGATATCATTATTCCTATTATATTTAAGGAACTCATGAAAGCATTATTATAACAAGGATAACTTTTCTGGCATTAAAATGGGAATTTTGAGTTAAAATTTACTATTCAATGTGTATGAAAAATTTTGTCCTTCACGTTTGACATATGAATTAATGTTATTAAAAATTCAAAATAATGACAAGTGAATTTTATGGGCAAAATTCATCTTAGAAGGTAGATAGATTCTTGGCTTCAGGATTTTTGGGCCAATGAATATAATCTTGAATTAAATGCTCACATTAATGGGGGAGCCCTCAGACCAGCTGGTTATACCAAAAATCCATGGAATAGCTATAAGCATATTCTGGAAAGCAATTCAATGTCAGACCTAATTATTAGTACCTTAGAGCATTTTCTGCAACATGCATGGAATCTTGACCTCTCTGAGGGGAAAAAGAAAAGTCACATTTATTTAAAATGTCATGCTTTTGTGAGGAAACAAGCTGTCCAGGAAGCTGCAGAAATTAGTTCAGAGGCACAGGACACTGACACCATTCTTCCTCCTGGACAAGAACGTAGCCACTCTCATGGTGAACCAGCGGGACGTCAGAAAGTCTATTCCACTTCAGTTCACATTTGCTGGAAACTTTTCTTTCCCCTGTGATTAAAAAAAAAAAAAAAACCCTTCAAAAATTACAACACTGGGCACATTTGATTTATTCTCTTCTAGCTATTTTGAGATGTACAATCAACATTAACTAGTGATGGATGCCAATGATCAAAACAAATCAATGATCTTGACTGGATTATTGGAACGTATCAAATTACCACATGCACCCCCCCCCCAAATATTTATAGCCACTGGGTTTCAGTAAAAAAACATTACAACAAAAAGCAATAGGAGGCTGAGTGCGGTAGCTCACACCTGTAATCTTAACACTCTGGGAGGCCTAGGAAGGTGGATTGCCTGAGCTCACAGGTTTGAGACCAGCCTGAGCGAGACTGAGACCCAGTCTCTGAAAATAGCTGGGTGTTATGTTGTAGCGGGGACCTGTAGTCCCAGCTACTTGGGAGGCCAAGGGAAGAGAACCACTTGAGCCCAAGAGGTTGAGGTTGCTGCAAGCTGTGATGCCATGGCACTCCACCAAGGAGGGCGACAAAGTGAGACTCTTTCTCCAAAAAAATGAAATAAAATAAAAACAAGTGGGACAATAGAATTCATTCTAAAGGAATATGTTCTTATGTAACTTTCCGAAAGGCACATTATTTTCAATGTGAGGGCTAAGTAATGGTTTAAAGTTAAAATCAGCCTCCCTGTGGTGAGGGAAAATGCTTGCATTGTTCAGTATTTAAAATCTTCATTTAATTAAACAATTTACTTTGCCCCTAAAATACACCTAATGGAAGAGAGGAGATTCTAATTATAGCTGCTTGTGTCTCATGAGTTAGCCAGTGTCAGGAAGAGTGCGCTTGGTGTTGAATTTCACTTGTCATTTTAGTGTCTAACATTGGATGTGATTCCTAATCTGATTATCAGGAGTTGGATGGGTCTGAAGGGTCACCAATAAAACAGTGGTGAGGGATGCAGCTGAACTAACGTGAAATATAGTAGGTCCAAATTTAATCTCACCAAGAACTCCCCGCATTTCAGTTCACCTTAGACAGGACGCACACTCACCTTCACATCACTTTGGTAGTGATTAACAAAAGGCATATGTATGGAAATCATTTCAAGGATGTATTATAAGTCTTAAGATTTCTTGGCCCCTTAGGAATACCTTGGCCAAACGCTGCCTTGCCCTAAGCTTCTGATCTGTCTCGCATGTAACCATTAATTCATTTACATGCCCACTAAGCCCGGTATCAAGGCACCATGTAGACACACAGACTCATGACATCAGCCCAAGATGAACAGAATTTGCTTTGGTGACCTAGGGCAAGGACTGACTTCAGAGATTGGAACAGGTTTCCCCAAACTTCTAACATTTCTGTTCAGTTTATTTTGTATCATTATCATTTAGGTATATCAGTAACACACTTACCTTTCCTAACCATTCATTTCCTTCAGTGGAGGAAAATAAAACCCTCGCAGATTGTGTTTGCTCCAGCGTCATCTCGTAAACATTTACTTTCACGTGAAATTTAATCTTGCCTTATAGACTAGATCGATTTTTGAGATAGGTGTTCAGTTTTCAACTAAAGTTGTAGTACAGGAAAACCTCTGTAAGCTGACCACGGAAAGGACTGTGACAAAGTGGTCAACACACAGAGGCAGTCAGCATCAGGAATGAGACCTGCTGTACATGTGCAGATGGTGCGTGTCCAGGCTGTGGAAATTAGGTCATGTAAGGAGGGGGTCAGTGTGGGTAGGACCCCCATGGCTGGAGGTACTAATGCATACATGACCTAAGATTACATTAATACCGGGATGAAAAAGTCCCAGGCATTACTTCTGTTAGTTTGACACAATGCAAATATACTGCCTGCCAGAGACTGTTTAAATTGGTTTAAATTGGTTCCACTAATTTATTTAGTATTCTGACCAGTCGGCCACGAGATACCAAAGCTATCTCTGTCCATCTCCACAAAGATGAGGGCGATTGAGCAGGAATGAGGCGTCTTCCGCTTTGTGTGAACAGCCGAGAGGGCCGCGCCCACGTTCTGCCCCCGCAGCTCAGGTTCCAGGCATTTTAGTTCTCCCTTTTTACCTGCCACATGTTCACACCCGGGAAGTGTTTGTAGAGCTCTCTCAGAGGCGGAGAGCAGGCAGCTCCTCAGAAAATCCCTACACTCGCCAAGAAACCGGAAATGAGTCTGTTATGTCATAATTTCTCATTTGTTTGTAAATCCATTTTTCTAAGACATTCAATATTGAGTGACTTAACAGAGAACTTAACATTTAAAAAACTAACCATCTGGTGTAGTCGAATTCAGCCAATGTGGAATTTCCGTCAGCTCATGAAGGTCTAATTTGCACACCATGATACCCGGATTCAAAGGTTGTTAGCAAAATCGTAGAGCTATGCCACCCTGGTCACGATCTGATTTTAGAACATCTCCAAACCCCAGAGGTCATCTCTGTTCCCCATTTGTGGCCCCCACACTCACTTCCCGGCCTCAGTTAATTCTTGATTCAGTGTTACAAGACTGTCTGAGAGCGAGAAAGTGAAGTGGTGGCTGAGTGGTCGCGCGCTTGAGGCCATAGCTGGGGTCCGGCTGTGTGTGCGCCTGTGTGTGGCTTCTTACCACTGATGCTCGCATCAGCACTGTGCCTGCCACTAGCTCACCAGCCCTCACCCTCTCAGACCCGTGAGGCCTAGTGTCTGTGTCACTTGGTCATTTGTGGCGAGGGCCCTGGCGGTGATGCCTGACACCTAACCCTTCCCATCCTTTGAAACTGCAGGCACGTCTATCTGGAAAGCCTTTTACTTCACCCCCAACTTCAGTCCCGAAGGTGCCAACGGCTGCTTCTCCACACACGTCTGCTTCTGCTTCGGGAGCTTTGTCACCTACCATGACCCTCCTCTGCTCTTCGACATTTCCAAAGATCCCAGAGAGAGGAACCCACTGACGCCGGCCATCGAGCCGCGATTCCATGAAATCCTGAAAGCCATGCGGGCCGCCGTGCACAGACACAACAAGACCCTGAGAGACGTCCCCAACCAGCTGTCCCTGGGGAACATTTTCTGGAAGCCCTGGCTCCAGCTGTGCTGCCCCTCCTCCGGCCTGACCTGCCAGTGTGACAGAGACAGACAGCAAGACTGGAGAACCAGCCTGTAGCCACACCTGCGGGACTGGGCGGCTGTGTGCAGAGCCAGCCGTCCACGCACACACCCAGGCCTCAGAGGGCACAGGGTGACGCCAGCCCCGTCCCAGTCTGGGATTTGGACCAATTCTCTATTTTATCACCTGAAGACTTGAGCGGGAACTCACCAACCACTGAACTCGGGGCTGAGGGGGGGTTGAAGTTGGGCAATGTGTGCCTTCCCTGGCCAGACCCATTGCCCTCTTTGACGGGGTGGAAAGGCGTCCTCACGAGTACACCCACAGCAGTGCAGACAGATGGTAGGAAGGTGCACCAGGTAAACTTAATCCAGCGCTCAGCACACGTGTGTCATTGACAGCGTAAGGCATCTCTCACCCCGTGACGTGAAGTTATTTAATAACCACCAAGACTCCCAAACAGCATGATAAAAAAAGATAGTCAAGTTTAAAAAAGTTCAGTAAATCTTCACATGTGCAACTTTATAGTGGACAAAGGAACATCTTCTTTACCAGTAGTAGACCGTGGTAAGTGCCCATTTGTTCATCAGAAGACTAGTCATTATTATTGGTATTAGAACACGTATCCAATGCTATTCCCCACATGTATGGATGTACACATATCTACACACACACACAGTGTTTCTCTTTCCTCAACAAGGTTGAGATGTTTAAAATAGGATCAAAGAAGCTTATCAGTATTTAAGTTAAAAATATATAGAGAGGCTCAGAAATAGATTTTTTTGCACAATAATTTTTTGTGAAATCCTTCAGTAACAATAATTCCAAGATAAATCTCTGCTGAACTGATTATATCTAATTATATTTGGATTCCAGTGGTTTTTATTTGGCGGGGGGGGTTGTTTTTGTTAAGCAAATGGAAGCTCTGAACACAAAGACCACTTCGGGGGTGCTACAGTTCAGGAAATTTCTGTGAACATAATTCAGAATCATTGGTTTGGAATGTCTGAGAGGAACAAAAGCCCCCCCACTAGCAATCCATGTTCTGTGTAGGTATAAGTGTGATTGTCTTTAGTCATAGGCAGAATTTAGTGACGGGAGCACTTGTGTTTGTTATTGGTCTTGTTTTGTGTAATTTTATCTGTGGCCAAGAAATGCCTGTGCCCCAGTTCCAGGATGAGATGCACAACGTGGTTTTAATTCCATTTCCACCAAATTGCAGTCCATCAGGGAAAATGCACGAATGACCCATTGCCCAGGAGAGCAGAGGATAGTGACAGAGCTAGAGATAGTGCCGCAGTGTGAGTGAGCCAGCGGCCTCCTGGGGAGAGCCCTCCCTCTGTGTAGTGCACAGATCAGTGCCCCAGTGTGAGTGAGTCAGCAGCCTCCTGGGGAGAGCCCTCCCTCTGTGCAGTGCACAGTTCAGTGTCGCAGTGTGAGTGAGCCAGCAGCCTCCTGGGAGAGCCTTCCTCTCTGCAGCGTACAGTTGAGTGATGCAGTGTGAGTGAGCCAGCGGCCTCCTGGGGAGACACCTCCCTCTGTGCAGTGCACAGTTCAGTGCTGCAGTGTGAGTGAGCCAGCGGCCTCCTGGGGAGACACCTCCCTCGGTGCAGTGCACACGTCAGTGCCGCAGTGTGAGTGAGCCAGCGGCCTCCTGGGAGAGCCCTCCCTCTCTGCAGTGTACAGTTCAGTGCCGCAGTGTGAGTGAGCCAGCAGCCTCCTGGGGAGACATCTCCCTCTGTGCAGTGCACAGTTCAGTGCCGCAGTGTGAGTGAGCCAGCGGCCTCCTGGGAGAGCCCTCCCTCTCTGCAGTGTACACTTCAGTGTTGCAGTGTGAGTGAGCCAGCAGCCTCCTGGGGAGACACCTCCCTCTGTGCAGTGCACAGTTCAATGCCGCAGTGTGAGTGAGCCAACAGCCTCCTGGGAGAGCCCTCCCTCTGTGTAGTGTACACTTCAGTGTTGCAGTGTGAGTGAGCCAGTGGCCTCCTGGGGAGACACCTCCCTCTGTGCAGTGTACACTTCAGTGTTGCAGTGTGAGTGAGCCAGCGGCCTCCTGGGGAGACACCTCCCTCTGTGCAGGGTACACTTCAGTGTTGCAGTGTGAGTGAGCCAGCGGCCTCCTGGGGAGAGCCCTCCCTCTGTGCAGTGTACACTTCAGTGTTGCAGTGTGAGTGAGCCAGCGGCCTCCTGGGGAGACACCTCCCTCTGTGCAGTGTACACTTCAGTGTTGCAGTGTGAGTGAGCCAGTGGCCTCCTGGGGAGCACCTCCCTCTGTGCAGTGCACAGTTCAGTGTACAGTTCAGTGCCGCAGTGTGAGTGAGCCAGCGGCCTCCTGGGGAGACACCTCCCTCTGTGCAGTGCACAGTTCAGTGCCGCAGTGTGAGTGAGCCAGCAGCCTCCTGGGGAGACACCTCCCTCTGTGCAGTGCACAGTTCAGTGTACAGTTCAGTGCCACAGTGTGAGTGAGCCAGCGGCCTCCTGGGAGAGCCCTCCCTCTGTGCAGTGCACAGGTCAGTGCCGCAGTGTGAGTGAGCCAGCGGCCTCCTGGGAGAGCCCTCCCTCTGTGCAGTGTACCGTTTAGTCACTTGTTCAGACATAAGACCTTCTCCAACAAATGATGCAATTCCTTTATGGGTAAATCGAGAGACACTGCCACCCACCTGCTTACCCATTTATTTAAGCACCTGCTGTTTGCCCAGCATTTGCTCAGTTCTAAAGGCAGGGCAGGTGAATGAAACTCCGGGACCCCACGGGCTGGTCTGGAGTGGAGGTAGCCCGATCTTGAGCATTCTGAAAGTTGACTAGAATTTCCTCTATGCCTGCCCTCCACCTTAAGAAGTTTCCAGATTTAACCACATTTCCTCAACTCCTTTAGAAGAACTTTAAAAGTTCTTCTATTTCAGACTTTAATTTTTTTCTTTTTCTTAACTGAAAAACAAACAAAAAAAATGTGATTCCCACCCCGCGTCCTGGAATTGTCTAAAGCAAACAGGATTGTTCCTTTTCACATGGTTTCTCATCCTAGAAATTGAGGAAAATCTCTCATCCTAATTTAGAAAACATTCTTAGTAAAGAGTACGAGCACATGGATGAAGAGTTAGAATTGTTGCTAATGCTGTTGTGCTGACGGCATTTAAAGTCACAGTCGTGAGTTGATGCTTTGAGATGACGGTGTTCACTCAGAGCGGAGCACATTCCATGCAAGTGGACTTTTGGAAAATACTTGATGATGTGGGAACATCACTTGATTATGTTGGAGGATTAAATAACTTGAAGAGCCTTCATAGATTACGTGAATGCCTATTTGTGTGGAGAATTAGCTGTTTAATCTGTAAAATGCTACCAGCAAATGCAGGAACAGTACGTACCTCCAGATGCAAATGGTGGAGCGTAAAAGCAGCTCCCGGTACCTGAGATCACCATTGTATTTCAGGGCATTTTAAAATCTGGTTTATTTATAATGACCATAATTATCTTATAGTCAAGCCATTACCGTCTAAAAGTTTTGCTTTGATTTTACAGCATGAACTATGAATTTTTTTTGTCTGGGAGAAACCTAAGGAAGCTGTAAAGGCGCAGTTGTTTGTTGTTTACAGAGCTGGAAGGCATGGCCACTTGCTTTCAAGGCGTCCATTACCGTTACCTCTCAAGTCCAATCAAACTTCACTGGATTTGGAAGCTTTTGACCAATTTTATTTTAAATGCTTATATTCCTAGCATTGCACAGATGTTAAAAGTTAGGCGAAGGATTTAGTAAAGTATGCAAGGCATCATTTTACAAGGTCAGCAACACTGCAGGTAAACTGAATTGCAAGTATACATCTGCACAACTAAAGATTCAAGAGAGGAAGCCCACTCTTCAGGTTTCCCTGAAGGACATACAATGAATAGTGGAGGAGAAAAAACACAAGGAAAGAAAACAGGATAAGTGTTGGGCGCATCTCAGTAAAATCATGTCTTCACTTGTCATCAAAATACATCAAGTAAAACATTTCCTTAGAACATGTAATGCAAAATTAAAATAAAATGTGTCGTGGCAATTAATAATGGTGTGCTGTCGTCCCAGCCTTTGTAATGGGGTTCAGTTGAACAGCGTGTGCGGTGTTCCCCGTGTTTCCGGTGTGAGGTGAAGCGATGGGCAGTGCAAGTTTCAGTTCTGCAAAGATTCATCAAGTCCCTTCTTAGCTCAAGAGATGGGCCAAGTCATGCAGGGAGCGATGGGAAATAAAATAGATGAGATGGGGGGGCAAAGCCAGCTTCTTACCTGTCAGGCAGCTCGTTAAGGGCCATTTGGGGTTTCACAGAGATGTTTTAATTCCTTTTAAAATCAGAGAATAAAATGAACCTGGAGCTTGGAGATCATATTGGGATTTGTACCAGTGGTCGTAAAACACAATTTAGCATGTGTTTTATGTGAATGCGGTATATTCTTAGGTTGAGATATATTCTATGTTTTGCCTTTATGGCCCATAAAAGTCTTAATTGACCCTGGGGGAGGGACCTCACCCTGGTGCCTGCCATAGCTGCCTTGCTCTACAGACTTCCAGGGCACAAATAGGGTATGAAGAATACTGTTCTTGGTTCTCTTTCTCTCAAATGGATTCCTTAGAAAAGCAAACCAGAGTATGTTTTCCGTGGAATACTAGTCAGGCATAAAGAAAGATGGAGACCTTACATCTTTTGTATTTACCTGGATGAATTTGAAGAATCCTCTGCTAAGTAAAAACATCACAAGAATGGAAAAGCAAGTAGCCAGTGTACCCAGTACGAATATGAAACCAGTAGGTGAACAACTACATGCCCACGGAAGAGAAAAACATAACTGAAGAAGAAGGGAGGAAGAGGGAGGGGGAGGAGGGAGGGGTTTGGTGTGCTCTCACCTAACAGGGACAATGTAGGGATACAGGCGGAGGAGGCGGGAGGTTCAGGGAGGAGGGAAGGGAGGACAGGGGAAGAGAGAGGGGTTTGGTGTGCTCTCACCTAACAGGGACAATGTAGGGATATAGGCGGAGGAGGCGGGAGGTTCAGGGAGTTGGGGAGGGAGGACAGGGGAAGAGAGAGGGGTTTGGTGTGCTCTCACCTAACAGGGACAATGTAGGGATACAGGCGGAGGAGGCGGGAGGTTCAGGGAGGAGGGGAGGGAGGACAGGGGAAGAGAGAGGGGTTTGGTGTGCTCTCACCTAACAGGGACAATGTAGGGATACAGGCGGAAGACGGGGGAGAGAGAAAGAAGGGGGGAGGGCAGAGGAGGAGGAAAGTTCAGAGAGGAGGGAGGACAGGGGAAGAGAGAGGGGTTTGGTGTGCTCTCACCTAACGGGTACAAGGTAGGGATACAGGGCACATCTCCTGGGTGAGGGGCTCAACTACCACTTAGACATTACCTAACAAAAGCAAACAATGTCACCTAATCATATGTGCCCTCATATTCATCTGAAATAAAAAAAAGAAAAAGGGAACGCAAACGAGAGTCAGAACAATGCCCCGCAGCAGTGAGACTGGTGACAAGAGCTCAGTACCGGGACTTGCATAGCTCTCTGGACCAGCCACGTTGAGGAAGAAGGCAGAAAGTGTCCACGGGGAAGCTGGACCAGCCACATCGAGCAAGAAGGCAGAAAGTGTCCACGGGGAAGCTGGACCAGCCACGTCGAGCAAGAAGGCAGAAAGTGTCCACGGGGAAGCTGGACCAGCCACGTTGAGGAAGAAGGCAGAAAGTGTCCATGGGGAAGCTGGACCAGCCACGTCGAGGAAGAAGGCAGAAAGTGTCCACGGGGAAGCTGGACCAGCCACATCGAGCAAGAAGGCAGAAAGTGTCCACGGGGAAGCTGGACTAGCCACGTTGAGGAAGAAGGCAGAAAGTATCCATGGGGAAGCTGGACCAGCCACGTCGAGGAAGAAGGCAGAAAGTGTCCACGGGGAAGCTGGACTAGCCACGTTGAGGAAGAAGGCAGAAAGTATCCATGGGGAAGCTGGTTGAGGCTGGAAGACCCTGGGTGGAAGATATGACTTGTACTTTTATGATATAAAAGCTGAGCCTTATTATTTTCTCTTTAGTGCCCAAAGTGATGTGTGGTATAAATGCCCTACAACAGGGGTGTCCAACCTTGTTCTCTGCTACACATGGGAAGAATAAGAGTTGTCTTGGGCCACGTGGTAAATAACAAATGCTAAGTAAAGCTGATGAGCAGAAAAAAGGGTCTGTGCATACTTTTTGTGATATCTGACACCACAGATAAGCAAAGGAGTCCTCACAACAGCAGCATGTGGCCCATGGGCTGCAGGTTGGACACCCCTGCCCTGGAACATCTTGAATCACATGTAGACCTCACATCCATCCCAGACTTTATGGACAAAGAGTTCCTTTGTGGCCAAACTTTAGCCAGGCTCCTAAACTTCTCCAAGGGCAATGTCTGCACCTGCTTGTAAAATCAGCTTTGACAACAAGAACCCTCATCCGTCAGTTCAGCAAGGACCCCTTACCTTCAATGTCTGGTGACCCTGGATATCTGATCAGGTGCCTCATCCTCCTCCCACCCCAGGGATGTCTGCTTCCCCTGGCCTGGCTTCGGCTAGAATCCTTCACAGCAGTTCAGCGGGAACCCCCGCCCCCACCCAAATGTCTCTTCTTAGTCATTTGCTGTCCACTGCCCCCACTTTGCCCTGCTGTGTTGAGAGTTGAGCCCAATCTCTCCTCATACTGAAGACCCCTGTTTCTGTGGTCTGTACATATTGCAGTAGTTTAGAATAAAAACTTTCTGAACTGTAGTTTAGCGAGAGGCGTTAAGTCATTTTTCTTTAGCGTCATCCACAACTGAAAACCTTCTGGGACAGCATGAGTGCTAGGCTTCATGAAACCTCCACCATCCTCGGTTTCCCCGCGCCCTGAACCACTTCTGCGTGGCAGCAGCTAACTAGCCAGTGTTACATGAGGCCATCTCTTTGTATGTTGGGCTCTGAATAAAGTAATTACAATTTACCGATATTCAACAGTGTCAAATAGTATGTTAAGCAGAGCCTTTCTAATTAAGGAAACATCAGCTTTTCTAATTAGAAGGCATCTTAACATCTACTTTCTGTAGAAAGGAAACATCATGTAACTAGGTATGTAACTATGTATCTATTTTCTAAATAAAACTTAATCAGCCTTTCATATAGGAGACCTCCAAGTTGGGCGTCTCTTCTTCTGGACAATTTTTTGGTGTTTATGTTACCCGGCAGATACATCCCATCTTCAAAGTAAAATTGTGTGATTCCTTATATACCCATCACACAGTGCGCAAACATCATCACTTGCATACGGAGGTCTGGGGTATAAAATTTGCTTCACTGATTATGTGAAGATATAAGGTTTCAAACTATACTATCCATACACAGATATGATGATATCTCTCTGAAGGAAAAATTTTCAATGAATATATTTTTATAAATAGGTACTTTTAGTTGCTTATTAAAATGTATTTTGGCTCGGTGCCTGTGGCTCAAGCAGCTAAGACGCCAGCCACATACACCTGAGGTGGCAGGTTCGAATCCAGCCCGGGCCTGCCAAACAACAATGACAACTATAACCAAAAAATAGCCGGGTATTGTGACGGGAGCCTGTAGTCCCAGCTACTTGGGAGGCTGAGGCAAGAAATCCCTTGAGCCCAGGAGTTTGAGGTTCCTGTGAGCTGTGATGCCATGGCACTCTACCCAGGGTGACAACTTGAGGCTCTGTGTCAAAATAAATAAATAAATAAAAATAAAATAAGATGTATGTTGTCTAATTTAATAAAGGGTCTAAAACTATATAAAATACCATATTTATAAATATATGATGTATCCCCTAGTATAGTGGTCTCAACCTTTTGGCACTAGGGCAGTTTCATGGAACAGCATGTTTCCATGGACAGGGGTAGACAGTGAGAGGCATTCAGTTCTCATAAGGAGCACACAACCCAGGTCCTTCCCAGGCACTTTACAGTAGGGTTCACCCTCCTGTGAGAATCGAATGCTGCCCGTGACCTGACAGGAGGCGGAGCTCAGGTGGTGAAGTGAGGATGGGGAGCAGCTATAAATACAGAGGAAGCTTCACTGGCTGGCTCCCTGCTCACCTCCTGCTCTGCAGCCTAGATTCTCTAACAGACCACAGAGCACTACCCGTTCATGGCCTGAGGCCTCAGCCCTCAGGGATAGGACCCAGTTGTAATTACAATTGAAATAGGAAGTATCTCCTGGCTCAAATGTACACTTTACCTTAATTAGTGTTGGGTAAGAGGACGTTTTCCTGCTTCTCTTATCGTTATATTGGGCCAGATGGGCCTCTGAGGTCCAGCCCCAAGTCTCCTTCATGGTCTTCTGTGGGTATTCTTCACCTATTACTCCTAATGCAGAACATCCTAGTAGGAACTCTGAGGATGCCCTAATGCACTGTTTTTCAACCTTTTTTTTTTTTTTTTATCTCATGGCACACTTGAACCTATAGTTAAACTTCCACCGCACACTTAACGTTGATTTTTTTTTAAAAATGTAAAAAAAACTTATTGTGTTTTGAACTTCTTTCAAAATAATTCAGTTAAAGGTCTTTAAAAATTTGAGGGGCACACCTAAGATCTAAGGATCATTGATCGAACCCACAGCACATGGGTTAAAATTCACTGTTCTAAGGTACAGGGATGTTAGAAGAAGGAGCAAGGGAACCTGAATTCCTGGGTCACCGCCTGGAGCAGCTTCAGAGACCTGCCTGATCCCCAGGTGACTGACCTGAACAAGAATTAAACTTTGTTTTTTAAAGCCACTGAGACTTGGAGGCTGTTAGTGTAACAGCAGCTAGAGTTAATTACCTTGACTAATACAAGAGGTTAGCCACACTGGATAAACCTAAACATTTTCTGATAGTTCTTTGCATTTCAAAAAGATGCTATGATTTACAATGTTGCTTTCAATAGAAGCCCCATGCACTAATTCTTTAAAGAGGATCAGCTATGGGGGTAAAGGTGAGAATCAGATAAAGAACAAATTAGAGTGGGGTCGGCCGTCAAAGGACCAGGGCTTGGAACTGAAGAGAAATGATTCTTCAGTATAAGTGAAAACTCTTAAGTGAATAGAAAATCAGAGTGGGTTAATCTATACAACAAACATATTACTGATTACTTAAATGCTATTCTTTTTAGAATAACACGTCCTGCTCCAATAGAGTCTATGAGAATAGTAGATTTCAAAATAAATCACATATATTGAGGGATGATGGTATTTTTAATGGCACAGTTTTCCAATGGATATATTTTATAATATATTCTTTAAATTCCCTATAAACCTTTTTTTTTAGAGACAGAGTCTCACTCTATTGCCCTCAGTAGAGTGCTATGGCATCACAGTTCACAGCAACCTCCAACTCCTGGACTTCCAGAGGTCCTCAAACCTTTTAAACAGGGGGCCAGTTCACTGTCCCTCAGACTGTTGGAGGGCTGGACTATAGTTAAAAAGAAAAATTACGAACAAATTCCTATACACACTGCACATATCTCATTTTTTTTATTTTTTTATTATTAAATCATAGCTCTATACATTAATGCAATCATGGGGCACCATACACTGGTTTTATAGACCATTTGACATATTTTCATCACACTGGTTAACATAACCTTCCTGGCATTTTCTTAGTTATTGTGTTAAGACATTTATATTCCACATTTAGTAAGTTTCACATGTACCCTTGTAAGATGCACCACAGGTGTAATCCCACCAATCACCCTCCCTCTGCCCATCCTCCCCACTCCCTCCTTTCCCTCTTTCCCTTCCCCATATTCTGAGGTTATAACTGGGTTATAGCTTTCATATGAAAGCCATAAATTTGTTTCATAGTAGGGCTGAGTACACTGGATACTTTTTTCTTCCATTCTTGAGATACTTTACTAAGAAGAATATGTTCTAGCTCCATCTATGTAAACATGAAACAGGTAAAGTCTCCATCTTTCTTTAAGGCTGCATAATATTCCATGGTGTACATATACCACAATTTATTAATCCACTCGTGGATCGAAGGGCACTTGGGCTTTTTCCATGACTTAGCAATTATGAATAGGGCTGCAATAAACATTCTGGTACACATATCTTCTTTATGATGTGATTTTTGGTCTTCCGGGTATATACCTAGTAGAGGAATTATAGGATTGAATGGCAGATCTATTTTTAGATCTCTAAGTGTTCTCCAAACATCTTTCCAAGAGGAATGTATTAATTTGCATTCCCACCAGCAGTGTAGAAGTGTTCCCTTTTCTCCACATTCACGCCAACATCTATGGTCTTGGGATTTTGTGATATGAGCTAATCTTACTGGAATTAGATGATATCTCAAAGTAGTTTTGATTTGCATTTCTCTGATGATTAAGGATGCTGAGCATTTTTTCATATGTCTGTAGGCTGTACACCTGTCTTCTTCAGAGAAGTTTCTCTTCAAGTCTCTTGCCCAGCTTGCGATGGGATCACTTGTTCTTTTCTTGCTTATACGTTTGAGTTCTCTGTGGATTCTGGTTACTAAACCTTTGTCGGAGACATAACCTGTAAATATCTTCTCCCATTCTGAGGGCTGTCTGCTTGCTTTACTTACTGTATTCTTGGCTGTGCACAAGATTTTTAGTTTGATCAGGTCCCAGTAGTGTATTTTTGAAGCTGCTTCAATTGCCTGGGGGGTCCTCCTCATAAAATACTGGCCCAGACCAATTTCTTCAAAAGTTTTCCCCGCACTCACTTCTAGTATTTTTATAGTTTCATGTCTTAAGTTTAAATCTTTAATCCGGTGAGAGTCTATCTTAGTTAATGGTGAAAGGTGTGGGTCCAGTTTCAGTCTTCTACAGGTTGCCAGCAAGTTCACCCAGCACCATTTGTTAAATATGGAATCTATTCCCCACTGAATGTTTTTCATTGGCTTGTCAAAGATCAAATAATGGTAAGTAGCTGAGTTCATCTCTTGGTTCTCTATTCTGTTCCAAACATCTGCCTCTCTGTTTTTGTGCCACTACCAGGCTGTTTGATCACTATTTATAGTATAGTCTGAGGTCTGGTAGTGTGATTCCTCCTGCTTTGCTTTTATTTCTGAGTAATGTCTTGGCTATTTGAGGTTTTTTTTCTGATTCCATATAAAACGAAGTATTATTTTTTGAAGATCTTTAAAGTATGGCAGTGGAGCTTTAATAGGGATTGCATTAAAATTGTATATTGCTTTGGGCAATATGGACATTTTAACAATGTTGATTCTTCCCAGCCATGAGCATGGTATGTTTTTCCATTTGTTAACATTTTCAGCTATTTCTTTTCTCAGAGTTTCACAGTTCTCTTTATAGAGATCTTTCACGTCCTTTGTTAGATAAACTTCCAAATATTTCATCTTCTTTGGCACTACTGTGAATGGAATAGAGTCCTTAACTGTTTTTTCAGGTTGACTATTGTTGGTTTATATAAAGGCTACCAATTTATGAATGTTGATTTTATAACCTGAGACGCTGCTGTATTCCTTGATCACTTCTAAGAGTTTTGTAGTAGAATCCCTGGTGTTTTCCAGATATACAATCATATGATCTGCGAAGAGCAAAAGTTTGATCTCTTCTGACCCTATATGGATACCCTTGATCACCTTTTCTTCCCTTGTTCCAATGGCTGAAACTTCCATTACAATGTTAAAGAGCAGTGGAGACAATGGGCAGCCTTGTCTGGTTCCTGATCTGAGTGGAAATGATTCCAATTTAACTCCAGTCAATATGATATTCGCTGTGGGTTTGCTATAGATGGCCTCTATCAGTTTAAGAAATGTCCCTTTTATACCATTTTTCTTAAGTGTTCCGATCATGAAGTGATGCTGGATATTATCAAAAGCTTTTTCTTTGTCAATTGAGAGAATCATACGGTCTTTACTTTTTAGTTTGTATATGTGCTGAATTACATTTATAGATTACGTATATTGAACCAGCCTTGAGACCCTGGGATAAATCCTACTTGGTCATGGTGTATAATTATTTTGATGTGTTGTTGGATTCTGTTCGTTAGGATCTTATTGAGTATTTTTGCATCAATATTCATTAGTGATGTTGGTCTATAATTTTCTTTTCTTGTTGGGTCTTTTCCTGATTTGGGGATCAGGGTGATGTTTTCATAGAACGTGTTGGGTAGTCTTCCTTCTTTTTCTATATTTTGGAACAGGTTGAGTAATATAGGTACTAGTTCTTCTTTAAAGGTTTGGTAGAATTCTGATGTGAAACCTTCTGGTCCCGGGCTTTTCCTTTTAGCGAGATTTCTTATGCTTGATACTATTTCAGAACTTGATATTGGCCTGTTCAACATTTCCACTTGATTCTGGCTAAGTCTTGGAAGGTGACGTGCTTCTAAGTTTGGTCAATTTCCTTCGGATATTCATATTTCTGAGAATAAAGTTTCTTGTAATATTCATTAAGGATTTTTTGAATTTCTGAGGAGTCTGTTGTTATTTCGTCTGTTTCATTTCTGATTCATGAGATTAGAGATTTTACTCTTTTTTTCCTGGTCAGGTTAGCCCAAGGTTTATCTATTTTATTGACCTTTTTAAAAACCCAACTTTTTGATTTATTGATCTGTTGTATAATTCTTTTGTTTTCAATTTCATTTAATTCTGCTCTAATTTTGGTTATTTCTTTTCTTCTACTGGGTTTGCGGTTGGAATGTTCTTCCTTTTCCAGTTGCTTGAGATGCCCCATTAAGTTATTGACTTCCTCTCTTTCCATTCTCTTGAGGAAGGCTTGCAGCGCTATAAATTTCCCTCTTGGGACTGCCTTTGCGGTATCCCAGAGGTTCTGATAATTTGTGTCTTCATTGTCGTTTTGTTCCAAAAATTTGGCGATTTCCTTCTTAATCTCATCTCTGACTCAGCTATCATTCAGCATAAGGTTATTTAACTTCCATGATTTTGTATGAGTATGCAGATTCCTGTTGTTACTGAGGTCAAGTTTTATTCCATGGTTGTCGGAGAAGATGCAAGGAATAATTTCTATTCCTTTAAGTGTATTGAGGTTAGACTTGTGACCTAAGATGTGATCGATTTTGGAGTATGTTCTGTGGGCTGATGAGAAGTATATGTATTCAGTTTTGTTGGGATGAAATGTTCTGTAGATGTCTGCTAAATCCAAATGTTGGATGGTTAGGTTTAAATCTAAAATTTCTTTGCTCAGCTTCTTATTGGAGGATCTATCCAACACTACCAAAGGAGTGCTGAAATCTCCAACTATTATGGAGCTGGAGGAAATCAAGTTGCTCATGTCTGTTAGAGTTTCCCTTATAAATTGAGGCACATTCTGGTTGGGTGCACAAATATTAATTATTGAAATCTTATCATATTGAGTGTTACCCTTAACAAATAAGAAGTGACCATTCTTATCCTTCCTTACTTTTGTTGGTTTAAAGCCAATTGTGTCTGCAAATAGAATTGCAACACCTGCTTTTTTCTGATTACTATTTGCCTGAAATATGGACGACCATCCTTTCACCCTGAGTCTATATTTATCTTTTACGGTAAGATGTGATTCGTGTATACAGCAAATATCTGGCCTGAATTTTTGTATCCAGTCAGCCAACCTGTGCCTCTTTAGAGGACAGTTTAAGCCGTTCACATTAATGGAGAATATAGATAAGTCAGGTAAAATTTTGGGTATCGAGTTTTTCGAAAGTCCAGTGGACATTTTTAATCCTTTCACCACTATGGAAGTTGGAGTTTGATCAAAAGTTTCTGAGTGAGTTTACTTTTGTGGTAGAAAATTGGGATGGTCATTATGGAGGATAGGTTTGAGAATATCCTGAAGACCTGGTTTGGTTATGGCAAATTTCTTCAACATGTACTGTCAATTAAGTATTTAATTTCTCCATCATAAATGAAACTCAGTTTAGCTGGATACAAGATCTGGGGTTGAAAGTTATTTTGCTTTAGGAGATTAAAAGTCGATGACCACCTTCTTCTGGCTTGAAAAGTTTCAGCAGAGAGATCTGCAGTCATTCTAATATTCTTCCCTTTGTAGGTAATGATTTTCTTACATCTGGCTGCTTTCAGAATTTTCTCCTTCATATTAACTTTAGTGAAGTTAATTATGATATGCCTGAGGGATGTCTTATTGGGGTTGAGTCGTGCTGGGGTTCTGAAGCTGTCTGCTATCTGAATTTCAGAATATCTTGGCATGTCTGGAAAATTCTCTTTCATAATTTCATGGAGAATGGCCTCTGTGCCTTGCGAAGCCACTTCATCACTTTCAGGGATTTTAATGTGGCAGATATTAGCCTTCTTCTAATTATCCCAGAGCTGTCTCAGAAAATGATTCATTTTTTCTCTCCATTTCTCTTCCTCTTTGAGAGTTTGGGAGCTTTCAAAGGCTTTGTCTTCAATGTCAGAAATCCTTTTTTCTGCTTGCTCCACTCTGTTACCTAGGGATTCTACTGAATTTTTCAGATCTTTGAGGACTGCAAATTCTTGCTTCAGTGTGTCAAAATCTTTGGTGGTTTTGTCTTTAAATTCATTCAATTTTTGAGACAACTTTTGAATTTCTCCTCAAATTTCTAATTCTAACTTTTGAATTGCTCCTCGAATTTCTAATTCCAAATTTTCCTCCATTCTATTCATCTTGTTTGCAATCCAAATTCTGAATTCAATTTCTGACCTCTCGGCCAGCTGTTTATGAATGGGATCTTCAGTTACATCTGCCATATCTTTCCTTGGGGGGTTGATCCACTCTGGTTATTCATGTTACCAGAGTTTTTCCACTGATTCCACCCCATGATTATTTTACACCATTTGACTTTTCCCCTGGAGCTTTGCCGAAGACCCATACAGTGCTACAGCCTGAGACACCGGGGACCTGTTTGGTGTGGTGGGACCTTCTTGAACTTCTCTTTCAAAGTTAGATTTTAAATTGTGCAGATAGTGCAAAGTATAGGCTCTCTGTTAAAATCTGAGGGATGTTCTGTGGCAGGGTGTGAGAGCACCGTTGCCTGGAGCTTCTCAGGCTGATATGTACAAAGGCAGAAAGTGATGTAGGAAGAGGTTGGGGAAAGTCAGAGCTTCAGAGAACTCAGAAAAGGGCACTGGTGGCATTTTATCAGACCAGAGAAATGAGTCCTGCCGGGGACTGCTGAGAGGAAGTGGGATCAGGCCGTCTGTTCAGGGTTGTGTCAGGGAGAGCCGTTCACGCTGTTGCATCTGAGGCAGGGACAAAGTGGGTTTCCACAGCACATCCATCATGCTGAAGGTGAGGACGGGGGAGGCCACACGCTGACACACATCACAGGCAGGAGCACAGTTCCTCTATTTCATCTTCACTACACACCTATCAGATGCTGTTATTATTGTCCTGTTATGGATGAGGAAAAAGCACAGACAAAAGCTGCTTTATGCTTAGATGTTTAGAGTGATCTTTTGGTTAAAAAAAAAAAAAAAGTGGATAGATTCACAGCCTTCATATACAACTGTGCATACTTCATACCGTACAACTCCAGGGGGCAGCAATAGCGGAGCCTACAGCAGGAGGGATGTTTTTTAAGTTTGTGCACAACCTGTGCCACCATGTGTAGCAACCTCCGAGAGTGATGCCACATACATTGGTGGCTGTGTCAGCAGAGGCCAGGACAGGATTGATCATGTTGGTGGGTCTAGCAAGGGTTGCAGGACTATGCTATGGGAAGCCATGCAGCAAGCCCACAAGCTAGCATACTGATGTCACACATTCTACAGTGAGAATAATCCCAGTGTTCTGATGGTTACAACGTCAGAGTGCAGATTAACAATGTCACAAGGTACTGCAGAGTTAGAGCGTCTGTCACCAGTATAAAAGGCTCTAGCACCGTTTTAACATCTAACATAGAGGATGCTCACTCAGGCTGGTCTCAGAGTTAAGGCAGCACCAAAGTCCCAAATGGGCTATGATGGACACAGTGTGAGCAAGGAAGAAACCTTTACTGCAGGTAAAGCCTCTGAGATTGGGACATCACTGCAGCAGCACAAATACATTCAGCCTGAGTAACTCATGATGCCCATCCTGTGTCTGCAGAGGCATGATTAAGATGTTTTGCAAAATATTTTACCACCTGTTTTTCTCTGTACTGAAGGAATTCTGGATCTTTTGGACACTGGAATATTTGAAGCTCAATATGACTTGAAAAGATAGTTTAAGTAGTTGAAGGAGAGGAAAAATAAGAATGCTTATGGGCCAGGTCAAATCTGGACAGAACCAAACAAAACTCATGTTGAGGTCGATGCTATCTTCAGAAATGCATACTTCTAGCTTCTCATTAATGAGCACCTGGGAAGCACAGTGAACTTCATTTCATAACATGTTACGCCATGTGGAAATTTAACAGTCACTGTACAAGTTCAAATCCCTTTAATAACAAGCAACAAAACCCTATACTTTAATGTGTTTAAAATGTTTAATCCTGGGAGGTGCCTGTGACTCAAAGGAGTAGGGCGCCGGCCCCATATGCCGGAGGTGGCAGGTTCAAACCGAGCCCTGGCCAAAAACTGCAAGAAAAAAAAAAAGAAAAAGAAAAAAATGTTTAATCTTGTTTAATTGCATGTTAAAAAAAATTTTGACAGTCCTTTTAAAGTAAAAAGAACGTAAGGTAGAAAACAGTAAACCATCTTTGCATCCTGCTTATTTGCTCGTTGAATGCAAGTAAACAATCTTTTGACCTTTTCTCATTTGAATTAAATTTGCCTTTTTTCTTCCCCACCCAAATCATGTTGAGTGAATCCTGGTGTTTAAAAAATTACATAGTGCTGTTATTTTTCTTGATAATGCTTTAAAGGGCAACTTGTGCACTGTATAATTTCCATCAGAGCAAAGCAATGTTAAAGGTTTTCCAGGACTGTACATGGTACCGCTTTTTGTAAAGCTGTTTAAATTCAATAGCCATGGCACGTGTGACAGGGCTACCAAGCTGAAATGAGACCAGTAGTCCAGCCAAAATGAGAGAAGGGAATGGAAGGCCCCAGAAAGATCAGTAATGCACGCAGAGGCAAAGCTTCATCATCCCACATGTGTTCATGGGGCACTCCTCTTCAAGGCGATAAAATAGAGGTTGAGGGAACGCGTGTGCTATCTGTCTCCATGTGGCAATTACCCTGCAATAGTCCATCTCCAGCTATCTTAGAAAATGCACAAGAAAGTGTCTGATGAATGCGTCTGTCCGAACCACGATTTAAGCTCTGGGGCATGGAGAAGAGCCAGCAGTGCAGACCTTCACCTCTCACTGTCTAAAATGTGCAGGGATCTAATGTCAGCTCATCACTCACCGTGTGCAAAAATACAGATTTCTCTGTAAAAGATTGTCTTGGTGCTTTTCTGCTCCCCAGAAATTTCCTAAAAATAAAAGGAATTTCCCTTTGGAGATGCAGTTTTATTGTAGGAAGTGACAATGATCTGAGATTATCTTTCAGTGGAATTTGGCAAAGAGTGCCGTCCCTAACAGAGAGATGGCACGCTGCCGTTTCTGGGAATTATTGGTAATGACGAGATTATTTTTGTGGCACTCTGGGCAGCTATGTTCATGTGTGTTCTGGGAGTGTCACGGACACTTCGCATTGCCTACCCATTCTGAAGCCAGCAATAACACCATGTCTATGTGTGTTCTGTGAGTGTCACGGACACTTGGCGTTCCCACCCATTCTGAAAGCAGCAATAACACCACGTCCGTCTAGACCAACCTCCTTGGCTAGGCTGCATGTCTAGTTTCTCCTCTTTGCACATCAGCCCAGAAATTTGCATACTATGGAATGAAAAGGATTTGACTTTGAGAATTCACATTGCCCTAAGTCTTGTAATTTTGAGGATTTCATTTCAACACAAAATAATTCCATTTCCACAGCCTGAGTTATTCTCATACCTGGGAAGGCAAGAGGGGGAAGGCAGTGACGGCGGAATTTTAAAGCATTATTGTGATTAAACACAATTATCTTATATAACACATTTTAATTATCCTAATAAGAGAGCATCCCCCGATTAGAGAATGTTGTTGATGGTACCGTATTAACATCCATTTTCGGTATCTTTCCTGCTGTTTTAATTGTGGTTCAGAAGGACGATTGGAAACTGCAGTAAAACTCTATGGTATTTCCAAGTTCATTGCTGAATGTTCTCCTGAACCATAAAATAAGGATTTACCAGTGCAGGGAGTTAATCACATTGGCCTAGCTTTTCTTTTATTTTGGCAGAGAAACAGAGTTCTCTGCAGCATGGGTCACAGTTCTCTGTGTGGTCCGTCTTAGTTGGCAGTACCTTGGGTGTTACAGAAGCACAGATCTTCACCAAACACTGAAATATAACAGGAGCTTCTAGGGGAAACTCTTTTTTAAATTGTTTTGCGTGTTTACATTAAATGTGATAACAGTAAAGATCATTTATTCATAATTTGCATGGGATTGCTTTGTGCTCATGCTGAGAGGAAAATGCTTTTGGTCTGTCTGTTGAAGCCTCAGCAATTTGGAATGAAAGCTTAGAATGAAATAATGTAAGCATGTTTCTTCAGACAGGCTGAGATGAAAGTTTAAATTTTAAATTCCAAACTCATCTATGCTCTTCCTAAGGGGAGTATGGGATAGAAAAGGCACATTGTAATTGCTAGGCATATTTAAAAAAAAAAATTATTGTGAAAAATTTCAAACAAATACAAAAGAAGAAATACTTAGACTGAACCCCCGTGACATTTTTCCCCAAGCTTCAGAAATTATCGCCGTTCCACCAGTCTTCAAACATAAATGCAATCGCAAGATTCTGAAAGTTTGTGTTGTCATTAGGGGCAGAGAATGAGGATTCTAATGTTTTCAAGATAGATTGCATAAGTCACCATGACAGTGTTTCTTCTGAGTGTAAATGATAAAAGGAGGTGAATTTCAGAAAGATGTAAGGCGTATCAGGGTTTTCTGTGTGTTGAGTCATCTCAAAATGCAGTGGTTTAGTGCTGATTTTGTGGATGGGTGAGTGGTTTGCTCGGATGGCCGAGGCTGGGCTCATTCCCGCGTCTGCCATTCACTGATGGACAGCTAGAGGACGTGGGTGACTGTGGCCTCATCGGGGGAGACAGGAACAACAGAGGTCTCCCTCCACCTGCTTCTCTTAGGCTCCAGCCCAACTCAAAGCTGTGGTCCTAGCGGTTGCAGGACTGGCAGCAGATGGTACTGTCCAGACACCCACCACGCAGATCTCCACTTGTGTCTCTTCACTGCTTTCTCTTTAGCCCAAACAAGTCGTGTAGTCAAGCGCAGACGCAAGGACCTGATAAATAGACTTTAATTTTTCAAGGGAAGAGTTGTGAGGGCACATTGCAGAAGGACGTGCAGACAAGAGCGGGGAGAATGGACCTGTTTTACAACCTACTTTGTAAAATTAAAAGTTTGATCCAAAGGACATGAAATCAGCATAGCAGGGTAAGGACCTCCAAAAAATGCTTCTCTATAAAAATCAATAATAAGCTGGAGAAGGTTGTCAGAAATAACTTTTATACAACTCTAGAGACCAGCCAAAGCAACCCTGGGAAACATTTATTCAACAAAACTGGTTGCAAAGCACCACGTGCTTGGTGGCATTGGAGCTTGCCCTAACGCAAGTTTCCGCTCCCCAGCTGTACTGGGGCTTGAAAAGCAACAGCCCCTGGGATCTCTAGCTGGCTGGTGGCAGAGAGAGTGGAATGTGGCTGGAGGGCCGTGAGATCCGCATTCTTAGGAGGGTGCATTTCTCTGTGTTTGACACGACTTGGGCGTGCCTAGTGCAGAGAAATCTTTTCCCTGGGGACTGAAGTGGAGATACGGGTAACACATGGGTGAACGTTGAAAACAGGATGCTCAGTGAGGAAGGCAGATGCGGGGACCACACAGTCCAGGACCCGTTATAGGATGTGCCCACAGCAGGCAAAGCCATAGAAACAGAATGTCCATCAGTGCTTGCCAGGGGCTGGGGGAGAGGAGTGACGCCGAAGGGTAGAGGGTTTCTTTCCCCAGCCATGGAGGGTTCTGAAACTGGGCAGTCACAATGGGCGTACAACTTTGTGCATTCAAACCAAATCACTGAATTGTCCAGGTTACAATACAGGATACCATGGGTTGTGAATTCTATCTTTTTGTTTTTAGTGAAGTCCATTATTTCAACACATGAGAACCCAAAAACAAGAAAGTGAGTTTCTTTTGCTTCCAGTTATTCAACATGAACTCTCTGAACACATGTTATTGCAAAATTGTTTAATGTCTATCTCCACCATTTTTAGGATGGATTGGTGGAGATGTGATGGCACTTTGTTCCTCCGGTTTCCCTTGTGAGACAAGCTCTCATGTCTGCATTCCCACTGCTGATCCTACCTTGAATGTTTCCTCCTGTACCCACCTGCTCCCATTCGCAAGGGTGTAAACCGTGGTCTTTCTTGGAAGCCTCAGCTCAATCATCTCCTCTCTAAAAAACTTTGCTGTTTCCAGGTTGGAACTCAGGACTGCTGCTGCTAATGTATCTTTCATAACAGGTGATTTAGCCCACCAAGTCCTTGAGAGAGGGACTAATTTTTATTCATCTTCTTATCTGAAGTGCAGAAGATGGTGAGGCACCATAGCAGGGATGGCTCTTATTTTCCAGGCACACTAAAAACTCTCTCTCCCTTGATGTTGGGAACAGTTCAACCCAGATCAGCATACACTGTCCATTCTTCCTCCGCTGGCTGTGTTGTCAAGGCAACTGAAGAACAGTGTTGTCCCAAAGGAGTTGAAGGCTTATTTCCACACAAAAACCTGCCTGTGAGTGTTGATGGCAACCTTATTCCTAATGGTCAGAACTTGGGAGCAACCAAGATGTCTTAGCAGACGAGGGAGTGAATGAACAGTGGGATGTTACTCAGTGCTGCAAAGGAATGAGCCGGCAAGCCGTGAAAAGACAAGGAGGAATCCTAAATGCATATGATTAAATTCAAACGGCCAGTCGGAAAAGGCTGCACACGGTGTGATTCCAACTATAGATAGGACATTCTGGAAAAGGCAAAACTGTGGGACCATAAAAAGATTGGCGGTTGCTAATGTCAGCTGTGGTCTCTGGGTGAGGGTGATGTGTCTGTGTGGATTCTTCCCAGCCTGGTGGAGGACGCCCATGATGTGGGAGGCTGCCTGGCAGAGGGGGGAGAAGGCCTGTGAGAAATCTTTGTGTCTTTCACTCAGTTTTTTGTGACTCTAAAACTGCTCTAAAAAATAAAGTCTTTAACGACTGCTTTTATGTTGTGAACATTTGTAGTCACTTCTCTCTTGAGAGGACAGTTTCTTTTCTTTCTTCGAGCCAGTACTTTGAAATAATAAAGCATCTCCTGGAAGCGCCTGTGTTAGCGCATTTCAAGCTTTCCTTGATATAGTGGTATATTTGGAAAGGTAGAATTTAGTGATAAAAAATTAAAATGCAAACTTTACCAGTTCTAGAAATAAAACTACTTGAGTCACAAGGCAAAAGGTAACCTTTTTTTTTTAATTTTTATAGGTAGCACAGATTTAGAGCAGCTTTAACTCATGTTTGAAGATAGTCATGGGAATAGGATATTGGCCTAATTAAAATTACACGTTCTGAAAAATATATTAATGTGATGTATATTCAACTTTCAGTTATCCAAGACATCATATACTTGAGGGTTGGTCAATGATAAGTAAACTTTATCCATAGAGTTAAGGCCTTAAAAAGAACAAGACAATTTACATGTACTTGTTCTAACCCTTATTCAAACTGATCAATTGATATTCCCTTGTTGTCTAAGCTGTTTTGCATTTTGGAAACAGTTGTCCTAAGGAAGGATATTCTAAAGAAGATGTAGAGTTTCCAAGTGCAAAGTAGAATTAGTCTGAGCTAATGGAGTGATGCTGACATCAGGAATTAAAGCACTGGCTTTTAATCTCAACTACGTAGATTGTTAATGAATGAACCTGATCGTTTTGGTGATGCAAGAAACTGTGCACTTTCTTATTCTTATCTAATTGATTAATATTAAATAGAAAAGGTATTTTTGAGTATATGGAATTTAACAGATCTGGTTCAGAGCTGACCTTTACTTGTGTGGGTAAAGGTCATTCTATTGATAGTTTGTTAGTTTTAAGATTGGTCTTCACCTCTATGATGCTAGGGCCTCCTCTAGAATTCCTTGTACCTGAGGATCATAGGCCTTCAGAGCACTGTATCACCTCTGGGTCTCACAGGCTTTGGCTTGGACATGGCCATGTATCAGTCAGTTATTTCCACAATATGCTGTGTAACAAGCTGTCCCCTAACTCAACACATAAAAATATGCATTTATTCTCATGTTCATTTTTCTGTGGCTGTGGCTCTGTGCTGCATTCAGGGTCAGGCTTGATGGACAGAAGACAGAGCACACAGACGGGTCAGAAGAAATAGGCTGCTCTTTGGATCTATGTGCATAATCATCATTTATGCCTACATTTCTTTGGCCAGATCTTGTGGTGGGGAGGAAAGTTTCTGTCATGGAGATTGAAGGGGACTATGTAACTTAGTTTTCCATTGTTGTATGATAGCAATAAAAAAATTAAAAAAAAATTTTTTAGCAATCTAAAATAATACCCATTTATTATTATCTCCATTTTGTAAGGCAGAAATCCAAAGCAGCTTGCCTAGTGTCTCTGTTCAGGTCTTACTAGACTGAAATTGATGTATAGATGAGGACTTCTGTTCTCACCTGAGGCTTGAGGTTCTCTCCCAAGGTCAGTGATTATTGGCAGAATTAATTTTCTTCACACACACTGTGCATGGGTTCTTCCATATGTAAACTAGCAACAGCAGGGCAAGTCCTTCTCATACTCAGGTGTCTCTGATGTTATCCTCTGCTTTCATCTTCACGCCCAAGTGCTCATGTTATTATGTTGGGCTAATCTCCATTTGAGTAGGAAGATGACTCGGCTGTAATAAGTTGAGTGACCTTTTGAAGCTGGAAGATAGGTTTAGCTTATTCAACTAAAGTTCTTATAATTTGGAAGATAAACTTAGAAGATTAGTAATAAATTACACCTGCAAAGTCCTTTTTGCTACATAACCTACTCTAATCACAGGAGCTGCACATGGAAGTAAAAGTCTTGGTAGCCAAAATTCTGTGTGCTCCAGGTGCAGAGGTCAATATTTCCTGAATAGTATTCTACTAAGCCCAGTCCTTCTCTAACCTAAAATGTGACCCTGTCCTACTGGGTTTTCCTTGTTCAACAACACTATCGCTCTACCTCCTTTCAGGAAGTCCTACTTGGGAAAGGAGGTTATTTCATGGTTTTCATATCTCATTGTCAAGAACATAGTCACGTGACCAAAGCAGGTCCCAAAGCTGGGTAGTGTAGTCTCTGGCAGCATAGCTGTGACTCAGACAAACACATTCTACCACAATGAACTAATAGATAATAGATTAAGTGTGCACGTGACTAGAAAAGTATAAAATCAAAACCTTGAATAAAGATTTTCGCTACATGCCATCTCATCTTGTGTAGTCTGCTTCTTGACTTAATAATTACAGGAGCGAGTTTACACCCACGGCAAAGCTGCTGTTCGTTCACATCTCCGGTCACGCAACACGGGAGGCCAAGGAAGGTGGACTGCTTGAGCTCAGGAGTTAGGAGTTTGAGAGCAGCCTGAGCAAAAGCAAGACCCCATCCTAAAAAAGAAAAGAAGAAGTGTAGAGTAGATTTTGCCTTACCACTGGCAGCCTTTGCCACCTGCTGTAATGACTTATGCCCCAGTACGTGATCAGTCTTGCTTACATTATTACATCATTTTATTCTCATCCTAGATCTGTGAAGGAGCAATAAATTTCTCAATTTACAACCAAGAAAAAAGCTATGTTGCTTGGGGGTGTTAGTGCTCAGGGAGGTGGGGATAAAGTAGTGAAGAAATTCTGGGCAGAGAGTAGAAGAGAAGTAAAGGAAGGGAGGATGAATTCTATGCTCTGGCAATTCCCGGTTCTTAAACATTCTTGTGCCTGTGTGCATGTGTGTGTGTGTGTGTGTGTGTGTGTGTGTGTGTGTGTGTGTGTGAATTTCTGCGTGTATTCATGTGTCTGTGTGTTCATATGGAAGTATTTGAGTATGCTTTTGTCTGTGTTAACTGGGAGGGCTAGAAATGAGAGCTATGGTGGAAAGGGAGAACATGGGAAGATTATAAGAATGGGGCTAAAATGTTTCTCAGAAATTAATCTTTGCATATGTTTCTTTGTTCCCCCTGGTGGTGCCTGGAGAGGCTCTGTAGATCAGCTGGGTGAAAGGGCAAGGTACAAAAACTAGGAGGTTTTCTAATTAAAACAAGGCACTCAGTACATAACTATATAGACAAGGAATACACGAATCTATTTTACTGGAAAACAAAAACAAATTCTCCCCTCTCAAGATGACATGACCCTTCTGCAGCGGGGCCCAGGTCAGTGTTTGTCTACGTACTTTCTTCCTCCTCCTTTTGCACAGAGTGTGCTGTGAGAGCCTCCAGCATCCTGCACCAAGGCACATTTAAATTGTATTAGGATTTTAAATGAATCTGAGGAGTAGCAGTTGCAATAAACCAGTGGCTGTCTTGACATATAACATCTATGCCGAGCAATATATCTCTGCAGAGAGACGGTTGTTCCTCCTTTCTCCTTATTTACTCAGGGGCACCGTATAAAATGCTCCATCATCAAATAAATGATGTCAGAACAGAGCGTGGAGGTGCAGTAAATTCCACATTTGGCAATGTGTGCTAGATGTATTTCAAAGTAATGATGCTATCTAGAACTCTTTCCTAGAATGATCCCTGCCCAAAGGGATCGGAGGCTATGCCCTCTTCTAAACAAGGTGGTCCCCTTCTCTCCTCACTTCACTGTCCCCTCTAAACTCCCAAGAAGCTTGGACTAGGAATGGACAATAGAGTCATTTTCAGGATAAGAAGGAGGATATGGGTGGTGGGGTTTGCTGTGAGAGCAGGAGGGGGAACAGTCAAATTTCTTGCCAGGAATTTGACTTTGGGAACCTCAGAAACTGAGGCACATGTCTGAGACCCAAATGCCATGATTCCGCAAAAAAAGGGACTCTGTTTCCAGCTCCCTTGGTTCCAATGATTCTTGATTTCCTTTCTCTAGATGTCCTAAAGTTTGCATGAACTCTGAGAACTCCCCTATTTGAGCTACCTGGAGAGGATGTCTGATTGTTACAAGAATAAAAATCAAGCCTCACTTTAATTTAAAATTAGTTTATGGTTATTGAGTATTGACTGAGCACTAGGCAGTATTCTCAAAGCTTTCTGGATATAGACTCTGTTATTTTGCAAAAAAAGCAAAGTGAGGCTGGGAAAGTTAAGTTCCTCAGCTGATGTGAAGCAGATGCCACACTTTGCCTCTACATCACACTTCCTACCGGAGAGATCCATGGGAAGGTGACAGGTTGTGTGTGAAGCCAAAGGAGAGTGAGTTGTGAAGTGAGTTGTGTTATGTGGCCATTGCACATGTTATTTTTTCCATTTATGATACAGATTCTCAACAGTTCTGCAACATCTATTGGGCTGACATTACATCAAGACCCAAATGGATCCCATGCCAGAAATTTTAGGTAATTCATCAGATGACTGCTAACACACACACACACATCAGTGTGTTTGCAGTATCTAGATTGCACATCCAACTCTCATCTTCCAGCGCTCCCTGGACATCCACATATACAGGCATCCCTGGCCCATCCCCCCAGGTCTTTCTGTGTTTAATGCATGTTTGATCCTGTTCCAGGCATCCCTGGCCCAACCCCAAGGGTCTTTCTGTGTTTAATGCATGTTTGATCCTGTTCCAGGTGTCCTGGCCCATCCCCCTAGGTCTTTCTGTGTTTAACGCATGTTCAATCCTGTTCCAGGTGTCCCTGGCCAATCCCCCCAGGTCTTTCTGTATTTAATGCATGTTCGATCCTGTTCCTGGCGTCCTTGGCCCATCCGCCAGGGTCTTTCTGTGTTTAATGCATGTTCGATCCTGTTCCCGGCATCCCTGGCCCATCCGCCAGGGTCTTTCTGTGTTTAATGCATGTTCGATCCTGTTCCAGGCGTCCCTGGCCCAACCCCAAGGGTCTTTCTGTGTTTAATGCATGTTTGATCCTGTTCCAGGTGTCCTGGCCCATCCCCCTAGGTCTTTCTGTGTTTAACGCATGTTCGATCCTGTTCCGGGTGTCCCTGGCCAATCCCCCCAGGTCTTTCTGTATTTAATGCATGTTCGATCCTGTTCCCGGCATCCCTGGCCCATCCGCCAGGGTCTTTCTGTGTTTAATGCATGTTTGATCCTGTTCCAGGTGTCCTGGCCCATCCCCCTAGGTCTTTCTGTGTTTAACGCATGTTCGATCCTGTTCCGGGTGTCCCTGGCCAATCCCCCCAGGTCTTTCTGTGTTTAATGCATGTTCGATCCTGTTCCCGGCATCCCTGGCCCATCCGCCAGGGTCTTTCTGTGTTTAATGCATGTTCGATCCTGTTCCCGGCATCCCTGGCCCATCCCCCAGGTCTTTGTGTATTTAATGCGTGTTCAGTCCTGTTCCGTGTAGCAGGAACATATATTGACATACATTCACAGTTACTGAGTCTCTACACTTGCACCTCCTCCTCTGGAGGCTGAGCTGAGCATGGGGAAGTGCCTGGCTGACACTTGCTCATGTTTCCCACTCTTCTTCTCCAACATTCTCCATGCTGTTGTGTTCTGTTTTGTGTGTGTCCCCGTGTGCTGCTTTGAGAGTCCTCCCTGCTGTGCTCAGCTACCAAACTCCTTCTCCATCTGCATTTTTCTTTCATAGATTCCAGCTCCTCCTCTCCACCATGTGTCCCGCTCCTCAACATACTATTCGACTTTCCTTCCCTGACACTTGATGGCCTTCTTTGGTACATGACAAATGTCTGCCCATGGTGGCTCTAATGCCACCTCTCCAGCTCACCCCCTGACCATGGGGTGCACCTTCCACAGTTGTCCATGGGGAACTCTCCTTTCAAAGGTTTCTGGCAGTTTTCTAACTGCCTACTTGAGTGGCCTCTCCTGTTCACTCGCATGGAAAGCTTGGTATATTTGACACTGGTAATCAATGCTTCTTTCTTAATCACCCCTAAGTTTTCCTATTGTCTCCTGAGATTGCTTATTTTCCTGGAATGAGTTATGCTTCCCCACTATTTCTCCTTTATCCTACCCCCTGCTGCCTTTCTATTCAGTATGGGGATTTGCCCTCGATCTTTGCCCATCCTCTTCTGGTACCCTTTCCTGGTGGCAACTATAATACTTTCCATAGAAATGACTTCCAGTCCCCTCCACCTCCCGAGTTTGCCCCTTCACCTGATGGTATAAATCAGTGTTCTAAATTCCTTGCTAGGCACTTTAAACTCAATGTGTCCCATACAGCATGAATTAACCTCCCCTTTCCCTGAAGAAAAAGAATTTAGAAAAGAAATAGAGATAGCCCTTCCCTTTCTCTCAGTTAATTGTATTAGCATGTTCTGATTCATTTAGCCTCTAAATATGGAAGTCACCTTTTATTTCTTTCTCAACTTTTCAATCAATTTTTATTGAGTTCCACGGATTCTACTTTAGAAATATCTCTTGAACTTGTAAGCCCTTATTGATTACAGATGGTGCACTCTTAGCTTAGGGTCCTGTCATCTTTGATCTAGATTGTTTCAGATTGATCATCCTTCCTGCGGCTTCCTGCAGGCTGAAATCTGTTCTGGCGACAGAGGCAAGAACTGTCTTTCTCGACACTCATCCTCTGACCTTATCTTTTCCGTCTCCATTTGCTCTGCTCTGCATATTTCCCAAGTTGTAGCTACATCAGATAACTTGCTGTGTCCTGTCCCTGCTTGTGGTGGTGGGTCTTAGATCTCGGTGACACGTCCTGCTCTCTGGAATGACTTGGCTCCCTTCACCCCCCTCCACACACAGACACCTGTGTTCGTTTTCTGTGGCTTCCATAATAAGTGATCGCACACAGAGCAGCTTTATGACCCCACAGTTGTGTAGGTGAGAGACGTTCAGGAGGGCTTGGCTGGTCTCTCTCTGCCAGGTCCAAAGGCTGGAACCGAGGTGGTCAATGTCCTCAGCTCTCGCTGCAGATTCCGAGGGGCAATCAGCTTTCCAGCTCATCCAGGCAGCCAGCAGAGTTCCATGCCCTGCAGCGGTTTCCTTCCTGACTGTGCCCCAGGAGGCGTCCTCAGCTCCCTGTGTCTGCCTGTAGTTCTGGTCCAGGTGCCCACTCTATTTCCAAACCCAGACCAAGCACTGAGTCCTTTCTCTCTTTGACTCTCCCATCTGTTCCTTCTGTCTCTCCCCTACTGCAGCCAGAGCAAGTTCTCTGCTTGTCAGGGTTCACGTGATGGGATTGAACCCCCCAGGAAGAGCCAGGCCAATGCCCATCTTTTAAGTTCTGCAGCCTTAAATCCACTTGCAATGTAATTGTCATGTAACCACAGATTCATATTCATAGTTCCAGGGACTAGATTGCGGACATGGTTGGTTGGCAGGGGTGCTTTCTGCCTACCACAAAAGCCCTGTGATTTTTCAAATTCTGTCTCTGTGAAGTGTGTTTTTTACTTAGTTGCCTCCTTCACGGTATTACCCTAAGATTGTGCTTATTATTAACATCCTGTGATGTTTACTTGGTGCAGTATTTTATGAAGGCAGCTTATTAACGAGGATGTCTCCTGCCATCACTAGTAAATTATGTGAATGCAGAAAGCACGCCCTAACCACCTTGACATTCCCGTGCAGAATCTACCACAGGGCCTTCTGTGCATGTGTTAGAAAGCTGAGTGTGTTCTGTAACAATGTAGTAAATGTTTAATACGCTTGTGCAACGTCAGAGGCACTGTGACCTCCAGATTATAAGCAAACCTCAAGACATCAGTTAACCCTAAACATGATAGGCAAAACTTGTCAGCGTTACTTAGGTCAAGTCACACTCTGCCGAGTGTAGAGGAATAAATATCCCTGCCCACTTGTGTTATTATGTTGCCAAATAACAAAAATCACACACTTAGGGATTAAAATAGCCCTCATGTATTATTTCACAGTCCCCACACATAAGCAGTGCAGGCATGTTTGGTTGGATCTTCTGTTCCAAGGCCTCTTACAAACCTTGCAATCAAGAGGTCACCCAGGGCTTGGGTCTTATCTGAAAGTTGGGTTGAGGGAGCTACCTCTAAGCTGATGAGGCTATTGGCAGGTCCAGTTCCTTCCCAGCTCATTGCGGAGAGAAGATTCCCTCAGCTTCTTATCATGTGGGCAACTCCAGTCCAGTAGTTTGCTTCCTCCAAGGCTGCCAGTTGAGGAGACAGGAACGTCTGAAAGCAAGGCAGAAGTTATAGTCTTTCAGAACCGAATATGGAAGACATAAGCCATCACCCTTATCATTTTTATTAGTTAGGGCAAGTTACTAAGATGGCCCACACACCGGGAAGGTTCACTGAAGCTCATCTGATCATTTGCTCCCCATACACAGCCACACGGACACGTGAGCACCCTGCATGCCTGAGTAGACAGTGCACTGGGACAGAAGGAAAGCAGGTGACTGTCGAGTTCCCTGGGATTGGGATCAGTAAGAAAGATGGACAGGCTGAAATGTTGAGGAAAGTGACTTGGTAGATGGAGAGAAGATGAGTGGACGCCTTTATGCCTTTATAGAGAAAGGCTTCCATTCAGGACTGAAGTTAGCCGTCTTGACGTAATCAACCAAGGCATCGCCCAGCAGTTAACAACCATTTGTACACATAGGAAAGCTCAACACAACACATACCTGTGTGCAAAAGTCAGGATGCTTCTAGAAGACTGGTTATCAAATGCTCTGCTCCCTGGACTCCATCTCAGTTATAAAAGTTATTGAGAACCTTCCACCCACCCTGAGATATTACGGATGTGTGTTTTATCTATTGATGTTTATCAAATTAGAAGTTAAAACTGAGACATTTACAAATATTTATAAATTTGTTTTAAAGTAATAATCACAACCCTGTTTCAGGTTAACATAAAGAAAAAACATTTTTTTCAATACAACTATATTTCCCAAAGCAGAGGGAAATTGTTAGATAAGTAGAGTTATTAATACTTTATATTTTTTGCAAATGTTTTGACATCCAATTTCAATGATAGAAAGCTGAATTCTCATATCTGTGGCCATATGTTTTTTAATTGGCATGTATGAAGAAACTCTGACCGCCATGCACATGTATTTGGGAGGAAAAAGGATAATTAGATAATTGTGGAAGTTCTTCTTTAACACGACATCAAAACTCAGCACTAATAGTTCTCAAAGATTAATTTAAATGTGTAATGGGAGCCCACACCAAAAACCCTTCTGTCCTCTGTGACATTAAAATCCATTATATCTTGCACTTGACCCATGTGTGGTTTTGGAAAATGTTGGTTCACTAAGTTCGTTATGCAAGACTTGTAAATATTCATGCATTTTATTACACAAGATTGAAAATTCACATTTTTTGACATCACCACTGTTTTGATTAGGACAGAATTTTCAGTTTTAGGAGGTTATCAAGTTCATAGTAACAGATAAAAGAATTCTATGATTCTGTTTTTCCCTGAAATCTTCAGTTTTATCCTCAGTAACATTGTCAGTTATTTTCCATGAACGGAAAGGCTCCCTTTGTTCACGTTTGAGAAATTATCCACCAAATACCCAATTCTGGGTCACCACAGACTATTTGTTACTCTTCTGACTGAAAATGGTAGGCGCTGTTTCCCTTCACTACTCAGTGGAGAGTATCCTCTTCCTGGTGACGGCCACCCAATGTCGCTGCGCAGCAGAAGAGCCTTCTGTGCAGTGGTGGGCTTCCCACCTCATCATGCAGAGTATAAAAAAGACACGTCCTCAAGAGACAGTGAGGAACATTAAAGTTAATAAAATTGTCAACACTGTTCTCCCATTCAACCAGCATTCTTTGCGAGAACATGGTGGTAATAAATAAGTATTAATATAGTTTGGGCCACTGCTTTGGTGGGGACTTATATACAGTGCCTGCAGCTTTCCTGTCCTTGCTTTGGTGAATCCATGTCACGGTGGGCAAGGTGATAAAGGCCAAGGACATCTCAGTATGGAAATAGCTGTGTCCTCACGTATCCCTTAAAACATCTCGCCTACCCTTAGGGGTCCAAGGTCTGTCTTCTGCAAACCATTTCTCCGGAATACGGCAGGCAGCATCCTGGAGGGATCTTTGAGGAGAAGGTCCACTTGATTCATCACTCAGCTGTACTCCCCGCCAGCTGCTCTTCAGCTAAAACTTAGCAGAATGTTCTCACTTTCTCCAATCACTTCCCTGGACACCCAAACAAAGCAAAACTTCTCAACTTAGGAAAAACTTAGTACGGAGTGTTTCTACCACATATCAGCCAAAATTAGGTTCTCAGAGCTTCGCGTTTTGTTGTTGGCTTTTGATTTGTTTTTTAACTAATTTATTTAGTTTGGTCATTTGCTTACAGTTTTCTGAAGATTTGTCTGTTCAACCAAACCCAATACCTCATTGGAGATTCTGTGACTTTCCTAGTAAATAACGTGATACTTTGAAATATCAAACACTTTAAAGATCTTTGTTAAATAAAGGCAAAGAAATATGTGCCATTAAATTGAACTATGAAGAAAATGAAGATTCAGTTTGGTATGGAAGCCACATAGTGAATGCAACGGTCCTTGTTTTAGTAACAGCAAAATGCCAAGTTGGAAATGAAAAGCAAACTGCCACAATCTTTTAGTTCTTTTCTATTAAAACACACCTTGAAAAGCTCAATGACGTGTCTACCATAGGCAACACTAACAATCACAAATAAAAGCAGTTCTAGAGAGAGACATGAATTGGAGTTAAAGTAAAAATTGATTGAAGAACAACATAACCCTTAAAAGCAAGTGTTTTAGTCTCGAATCAGTGGATTTTGCAGAAGGGAAATACGTCAGCATGTGGTGGTGATTCTGAGTGTCCATGGCCTGGTGGGGGCCCCCATCTCATTTGTGGGGAGGGGATTGTTTTATTCTGTTTTGTTTTTGTTTTTGATTTGAGACAAATCTCTGTCCCCATGGATACAATGCTGTGACATTATAGCTCACAGCAACCTCAAACTCCTGGGCTCAAGTAATGCTCCTACCTCAGCCTCCTGAGTACTGGACTACAGATGCCCACCACAAGGCCCAGCTAGTTTTTCTATTTTTAGTAGAGACAGAGTCTCACTCTTGCTGAGGCTGGTCTCAAACTCCTGAGCTCAACCAATCCACCCACCTTGGCCTTCCAGAGTGGTGAGACTTCTGGCAAGAGCCACCAGGCCTAGCTGTCATCTCCATTTTAAAGCTTGTTTTGCACAATGTGGGTTAGAAGTTGGTACAAATTTTTTGGTTATGGATCATTTCTTATTGAGGATGTTATCACTTGCCATCTGTCCAAGATCGAATTTCCTAAATTGTACCTAGAACTTTCCGTTGTCTTCTCCGAGGCATGACCGAGGTGAGAGAGAGTTTTAGGCTCTACTAAGAAGGAGAAGGTGGTCATAACTGGAGATTCCATGGCATCCCTCTGACCCTGGGTTCCCTTTTCTATGAAATGGGAATAAAAATATCTCCAAGAGTGTTGTAGAAGTTACAAATCATATAGTGTGGAACCTTTGTGAGTTGACCACCCAAGGGACTGTACCAAACTGGCCAGCATATGGAGGTGGTCACCATAAGGAACTAGGCCTCCTGTACTGACATGTGGTGCATGTGTGGTCTACGAAAGTTAGGTCAACTGAAGGAGGTGGTCAGTGTAGGGAGCTGGTCAACTGTGGAGGGTCTACTGTCCATACAACACTTCATGTGATAGACACTTAATAAGCATAACTGCTGCTTTGATAAGGGCTGTTCTCCCTCATCACATGGCCATTTTCCCATTTCATTAATGCCTAAGAAAATGATTGTAAATTCAATATCCCCGTAAGTCACCCCCTACAAGGTACCCCTTCTAAGGACTTCACTTGTCACTAACGACCCAAGTTTCACCCTCACCTCATTTGCTCACTGTGTTGGGCACCCCCACCCTCTGGACTTGAGGCTCACCCTGGTCATCTTTTGTTGATGAACTCATGTGGGGAAAGGCCCACATATCTCCTTTCCTTTCTCACAACTCCTCCTAGTCTTCTTGCCTACAACCCTCAGAAAAAGTGGCATCTGCTGACGTGACTATCACAATTCTTTCATTTGCACCGTTAATGATAGATCTCAAGCTCCCAGATAAATGTGCAATGATTTGAACTCCTGAGAGTTTACCTTGAGTATTCATGACCAAGATCTGCTTCAGAATTATCTGCCCATTCTTGCCTTCCCTCTGTGTGCGGTATTCTCAGAGCAAATGAAAGAGATGAAGAGAAGAATGCTTTCATTTCTGTAATTCTTACGCATTATTAATTTTCTTAACCAAGCCCCCCTACACACACACACACACACACACACACACACACGTGTGTGTGTGTGTGTGTCAGGATTGATTAGAATCTTTAATGATGTATTTAATTCAAAGACTGCCACACCGTGACCGCTACCCAATGGAACTGAGTATTGAGAGGGAATGAGTCACTATCTACTAGTTATACTAATAGTTACGCATGAATATTGTGTCTAATGGTCTCAGACAGGCTGCCTGATGACTTTATGTCTACACATCCATTAACACTTGTTTTTCCTAATTGAAATTAATTGGAATAAATATGTGTCAAACCGTTAAACTCAGTTATCTAATTTTAATAAAATGATGGAGCTCTTTTTCATACTAATGAGCCTGCCTATTTCTCCTTCTGATAAATTTGCCCTTTGATGTGCTTTATCCTGAAAATGGGTTTTTGTATTCCAAGCTCTCAAGAAGCTCAGAAGGGTTGTAAAGCTGAAATTCTGGAAAATAGTTGGTCTATTCCGTCACGTTGCGAAAGTGGTGAAGGCAGAGAGGAAAAAGACCTTTCAAACTAATTGGCACCACGTAGCTGTTTCACATAGTAATTATTCCATGGATGGTGAAGAAATACTTCCGAAGCGAGCAGAAGTGTTAGATGACAGCTTTTTGACCTTGTCATTCTGTAGTCATATAAACAAAACCACAGACAGCACATAAACAGTCTTGGAGTGTTCTGAGAATTTATTGCACATACCATAAAATGGTCATTCATAGGGAAACATCGATACAAGGGCCTTGGAAATGGCAATGTGAACAGCACATACGAGGTGCTCAGGGCAACGTCCTGTACATTCTAAGACATGGTATTAGCATCCCTTGATAGAACCTTCACTGTGATACAGAGATTTCACGTGCACAGAAGGCACCCCTGGTGACAGAATCAGATTCTGCTTCTCTACCGTGTGTTCTCATGGAATCAGGAGACTTTATATTGTCGGAAGGCCTAATTGTTAATTGCCAAAAAGGCAGGCAAATAAGTTACTCATCGAGGGAAACCAACATAGTCTTCCCATATTTCCAGTCACGGAGACGGATTTATTGTTATTATTATTTGAGACTGAGTCTCACTCTGTCACCCTGGGTAGAGTGCTGTGGCATCATAGCTCAGGGCAACCTCCAACTCCTGGGCTCAAGCGACCCTCTTGCCTCTGTCATTGACCAGCAGGTGAGAAGTTTAAAAATAGCAGTAATGAAAAAAACATATCTTTAAATTCAACATTTTTCTGGTATCTAAGGATATCCAGGAAGAAATAATTTGGGACCATAGGACTGAATGCACCTATTAAAAATATTACATGGGGCCACGAGCCTCATATTTTATCAACTGACTGAGATTTACTCTGTCATTGAAATGACTCCTTTGGAGATGGCAGCCCCTGGGCTCCCTAGTGAATAGCAGAGCAGGCTCCTGCCAGCCTACATACAATAAGGACAGTACTGTTTCTGTCATTCGAGAGAATCCACAGTGGTCCCCAGAAACAGCACAGAAACTAAGCAATCTGTCCTTTCATAAAATTATTTTTTCTTTCTTTTTTTTTTTTTTTTCTTTTGAGGCAAGTTCTCTGTTACCCCGGGTAGAGTGCCATGGCATCATCATAGCTCACAGCAACCTCAAACTCTTAGGCATAAGTCATCCTCCTGCCTCAGCCTCCTGAGTCGCTGGGACTGTAGGCGCCTGCCACAACATCCAGCTAATTTTCCTATTTTTGGTAGAGATGGGGTTTTGCTCTTGCTGAGGCTGGTCTCAAACTCCTGAGCTCAGGTGATCCGTCTGCCTCAGCCTCTCAGAGTGCTAGAATCACGGGTCATGTAGCATGATTAATTTAAAAGCATGATCTGTATGTTGACAGTCCTATCTGAATATCATTAGTTATTGTTATTGCCACTGAATCTGTCATACAGATAAACATGTGACCATGAACATTCTTCCCATATTCTATATATAGGTGCGTGGCTGGCACATGCAAACGCTCAGTGACTATGGACAGACCACCGAGCATGCCCTAAGAGCCAGCCTTAAACACACAGCCTGAGCACTGTGCACCTAGTTGTCACACTAGCCCGTTTTGCAGCTGTGAACCATGAAACATGTATTCATCTAGACTTCCAGCAACGAGAGCTGCACATCTGTGTGTGGCTGGCAGAGGCGTTTGCGTTCAGATCAGCTGGTGGGAAATTCACAGGCATAATCCAAGCAGAGCAGAAATCCCAGCAGCGTTGTCAGTCATCTGAAGAAGTGCTGCGATTCTCTTTGGCTTAGGATTCCATCTGTTGGATGAATTAAAAAAAAAAATAAACATAAAAAGGAAAGCTTGTTGTAATAGCCATAGACTCTGAGGCCAAAAACTAAAAATATGTCAAAATACTTCACTCTGTATTTCAGGTATAGGGGGAAAAATGAAGTTTCATTATTTTTAATTTGGCCTCATATTTGTCAACTGAAGTAAAACCTTAAGCCCCCACCCCACCCCCACCCCACCAGCAGCTGACTGACTGGATGCCTTCTTGATCCAGGAGATCCCCTAAAACTGAGTTTCTAGCCATGACCCAGGAGACCAGACCTGCCTAATCATCCCCCGCCCTCCTTAGAGACATGATCTGTGACTCACTAACAGTCCCAGGGCTCTGCAAGACACACCTGCAGGTCCCCAATATACACAGCCAACCTCTTGGGTCTGGACACGTGTCCTATAGTTTGTCTCTGATTAAAGATCCTTACCTGAACTCAGCATTCCTTTTCCCTGACTCCTGGTCTGTGAGAGCCTCACTCTTCCAGCCAACAGTCAGCTAAAGAATCATAAAATCCACCTATCATCTGTGGACCCCCACTTTGACATGTCCCACATTTGGGGGACAAACCAATGTAACCCTTCCACATATTGATTTATGGCTTTATCTCTAAGTATTCTCCAAACATCCTTCCAGAAGGAACGTATTCGTGTGCATTCCCACCAGCAGGATAGAAGTGTGCCCCTTTCTCCACATCCACCCTGTCTCCCTGAAATGTATAAAACCAGTCACCCACCACCTCGAGTCCTTGTGCTCAAGGCTTCTTGGATGTGACTCTGAGTCATACTCCCCAAATTTGGCTCCAATAAGCCTCTTTATTTTTTAATTTTTTTCATCAGTTTTTTTTATTAAGTCATATGCACATAGATCATGAATACGTTTATGCATATGTGGGGTACAATGTGTTGATTTTTTTATACACTCTGACGTGGTTACATCAAACCAATCAACATAGCTTTCGCCTCATTTATTTGATTATTGTGTGAACCTTGTTGATTTGTCACTATAATAGGAACTGTCAATTGGAAATAAAGATAGACAGATACAAGTTTCCTTATGAAATGTTATTTTTCAAACCCTAATTTAAAATTTTTCTTATTTATTGTTAAATCATAGCTGTGTACATTAGTACAATCAAGGGGTACAATGTGCTGGTTTCATGTACAATCTGAAATAGTCTCATCAAACTGTTCAACATACCCTTATGGCATTTTCTTAGTTATTGTATGTAGACATTTGTATTCTGCCTTTAGTAAGTTTCGCCTGTACCCATTCTAAGATGCACATAGATGTGGCTCCACCCATTACCCTCCCTCCACTGTAACCTCCCCACTCCCTTCCCCTTCCTTGGCCCTTTCCCCATAGTCTTGTGCTATAGTTGGGTTATACCCTTCATGTGAAAGCTATAATTTAGCTTCATAGTAGAGCTGAGTACATTGGATACTTTTTCTTCCATTCCTGAGATACTTTGCTAAGAAGAATATGTTCCAGCTCCATCCATGTAAACATGAAAGAGGTAAAGTCTCCATCTTTCTTTAAGGCTGCATAATATTCCGTGGTATACATGTACCACAATTTGCTAGTCCATTCGTGGGTCGATGGGCACTTGGGCTTCTTCCATGACTTAGCAATTATGAATTGGGCTTCAATAAACATTCTGGTACAGATGTCTTTGCTATATTGTGATTTTTGGTCTTCTGGGTATATACCTAGTAAAGGAATTATAGGATCGAATGGCAGGTCTATTTTTAGGTCTCTAAGTAGTCTCCAAACATCCTTCAGAAGGAACGTATTAGTGGGCATTCCCACCAGCAGGGTAAAAGTGTGCCCTTTTCTCCACATCCATGCCAACATCTCTGGTTTTGGGATTTTGTTATGTGAGCTACTCTTACTGGGGTTAGGTGATATCTCAAAGTAGTTTTGATTTGCATTTCTCTGATAATTAAGGATGATGAGCTTTTTTTCATGTGTTTGTAGATTGTGTGTCTGTCTTCTTTAGAGTCCCTTGCCCACCCTGAGATGGGGTCACGTGTTCTTTTCTTGCTAATACGTTTGAGTTCTCTGTGGATTCTGGTTATTAGACCTTTATCGGAGGTATAACCTGCAAATATTTTCTCCTATTCTTAGGGCTGTCTGCTTGCTTTACTTACTATGTTCTTGGCTGTGCAGAAGCTTTTTAGTTTGATCAGGTTCCAGTAGTATATTTTTGATACTGCTTCAGTTGCCTGGGGGGTCCTCCTCATAAAATATTCACCCAGGCCGATTCCTTCAAGAGTTTTCCCTATACTTTCTTTAAGTGTTTTTATAGTTTCATGTCTTAAGTTTAAATCTTTTATCCAGTGAGAGTCTATCTTAGTTAATAGGTGTGGGTCCAGTTTCAATCTTCTACAGGTTGCCAGCCATTTCACCCAGCACCATTTGTTAAATCGGGAATCTTTTCCCCACTGAATGTTTTTAATTGGCTTGTCAAAGATCAAATAACAGTAAGTAGCTGGATTCATCTCTTGGTTCTCTATTCTGTTCCAGACATCTACGTCTCTATTTTTTGTGCCAATACCATGCTGTTTTGATCACTATCGATTTATAGTACAGTCTGAGGTCTGGTAGTGTTATTCCTCCTGCTGTGTTTTTATTGCTGAGTAATGTTTTGGCTATTTGAGGTTTTTTCTGATTCCATATAAAACAAAGTATTATTTTTCAACATCTTTAAAATATGACAATGGAGCTTTGATAGGAATTGCATTAAAATTATATATTGCTTTGGGTAATATAGACATTTTAACGATGTTGATTCTTCCCAGCCATGAGCATGGTATGTTTTTCCACTTGTAAACATCTTCGGCTATTCCTTTTCTTAAAGTTTCATAGTTCTCTTTGTAGAGATCCTTCACGTCCTTTGTTAGGTATACTCCCAAATATTTCATCTTCTTTGGCACTACTGTGAAAGGAATAGAGTCCTTGACTGTTTTTTCGGCTTGGTTATTGTTGGTATATATAAAGGCTACAGATTTATGGGTGTTGATTTTGTAGCCTGAGACATTGCTATATTCCTTGATCACTTCTAAAAGTTTTGTAGTAGAGTCCCTAGTGTTTTCCAGATATACGATCATATCATCTGCGAAGAGTGAAAGTTTGATCTCTTCTGACTCTATGTGGATACCCTTGATCGCCTTCCCTTCCCTAATTACAATGGCTAAAACTTCCATTACAATGTTAAAGAGCAATGGAGACAATGGGCAACCTTGCCTGGTTCCTGATCTAAGTGGAAATGATTTCGATTTAACTCCATTCAATACAATATTGGCTGTGGGTTTGCTGTAGATAGCCTCTATTAGTTTAAGAAATGTCCCTTCTATACCAATTTTCTTAAGTGTTTTGATCATGAAGGGATGCTGGATATTATCAAAAGCTTTTTCTGTATCAATTGAAAAAATCATATGGTCCTTATTTTTTAGTTTGTTTATGTGTTGAATTACATTTATAGATTTACATATATTGACCCAGCCTTGAGACCCTGGGATAAATCCCACTTGGTCGTGGTGTATAATTTTTTTGAAGTGTTGTTGGATTCTGTTAGGATCTTTTTTTTTTTTTTTAATTTTTTTATTAAATCATAACTGTATACAATGATATGATTATGGGGCATCATACACTCACTTCATAAACCATTTGACACATTTTTATCACAGTGGTTAACATAGCCTTTCCGGCGTTATCTCAATTACTGTGCCAAAACATTTACATTCTACATTTACCAAGTTTCGCAAATACCCCTGTAATATGCACCACAGGTGTGATCCCACCGATTCCCCTCCCTCTACCCACCCCCCCCCTTTCCCACTTCCCCCTATTGTTAAGTTGTAGCTGGGTTATAGCTTTCATGTGAGAGTCCCAAATTAGTTTCATAGTAGGGCTGTGTACATTGGGTATTTTTTCTTCCATTCTTGGGATACTTTACTAAGAAGAATATGTTCCAGCTCCATCCATGTAAACATGAAAGAGGTAAAGTCTCCATCTTTCTTTAAGGCTGCATAGTATTCCATGGTATACATATACCACAATTTATTAATCCATTCGTGGATCGATGGGCACTTGGGCTTTTTCCATGACTTAGCTATTATGAATTGGGCTGCAATAAACATTCTGGTACAAATATCTTTGTTATGTTGTGATTTTTGGTCTTCTGGGTATATGCCCAGCAGAGGAATTACAGGATTGAATGGCAGATCTATTTTTAGATCTCTGAGTGTTCTCCATATATCTTTCCAAAAGGAATGTATTAATTTGCATTCCCACCAGCAGTGCAGAAGTGTTCCCTTTTCTCCGCATCCACGCCAACATCTCTGGTCTTGAGATTTTGTGATATAGGCTAGTCTCATTGGAGTTAGATGATATCTCAAAGTAGTTTTGATTTGCATTTCTCTGATGATTAAAGATGATGAGCATTTTTTCATATGTCTGAAGGCCGTGCGCCTGTCTTCTTCAGAGAAGTTTCTCTTCAAATCCCTTGCCCAGCCTGCGATGGGATCCCTTGTTTTTTTCTTGCTGATGCGTTTGAGTTCTCTGTGGATTCTGGTTATTAAACCTTTGTCAGAGTTATACCCTGCAAATATCTTCTCCCATTCTGAGGGCTGTCTGCTTGCTCTGCTTACTGTGTTCTTAGCTGTGCAGAAGCTTTTTAGTTTGATCAAGTCCCAGTAGTGTATTTTTGAAGCTGCTTCAATTGCCCGGGGGGTTCTCCTCATGAAATACTCACCCAGACCAATTTCTTCAAGGGTTTTCCCTGCATTCTCCTCTAGTATTTTTATAGTTTCATGTCTTAAGTTTAAATCTTTAATCCAATGAGAGTCTATCTTAGTTAATGGTGAAAGGTGTGGGTCCAATTTCAGTCTTCTGCAGGTTGCGAGCCAGTTCAGCCAGCACCATTTGTTAAATAGGGAATCTTTTCCCCACTGAATGTTTTTAATTGGCTTGTCAAAAATCAAATAGCGGTAAGTAGCTGGATTCATCTCTTGGTTCTCTATTCTATTCCAGATATCTACTTCTCTGTTTTTGTGCCAATACCATGCTGTTTTGATCACTATTGATTTGTAGTAAAGTCTGAGGTCTGGTAGTGTGATTCCTCCTGTTTTGTTTTTATTTCTGAGTAATGTCTTGGCTATTCGAGGTTTTTTCTGATTCCATATAAAACGAAGTAATGTTTTTTCAAGATCTTTAAAATATGACAGTGGAGCTTTAATAGGGAGTGCGTTGAAATTATATATTGCTTTGGGTGGTATGGACATTTTGATAATGTTGATTCTTCCTAGCCATGAGCATGGTATGTTTTTCCATTTGTTAACATTTTCAGCTATTTCTTTTCTTAGAGTTTCATAGTTCTCTTTATAGAGATCTTTCACGTCTTTTGTTAGGTAAATTCCCAAATATTTCATCTTCTTTGGCACTACTGTGAATGGGATAGAGTCCTTAACTGTTTTTTCAATTTGACTGTTGTTGGTGTATATAAAGGCTACCGATTTATGAATGTTGATTTTGTAACCTGAGACGCTGCTGTATTCCTTGATCACTTCTAGGAGTTTTGTAGTAGAGTCCCTAGTGTTTTCCAGATACACGATCATATCATCTGCGAAGAGTGAGAGTTTGATCTCTTCTGACCCTATATGGATACCCTTGATCGCCTTTTCTTCCCTGATTGCGGTGGCTAAAACTTCCATTACAATGTTGAAAAGCAATGGAGACAATGGGCAGCCTTGTCTGGTTCCTGATCTGAGTGGAAATGATTCCAATTTAACTCCATTCAATATGATATTGGCTGTGGGTTTGCTGTAGATAGCCTCTATCAGTTTAAGAAAAGTCCCTTCTAGACCAATTTTCTTGAGTGTTCTGATCATGAAGGGATGCTGGATATTATCAAAAGCTTTTTCTGCATCAATTGAGAGAATCATATGGTCTTTGTTTTTTAATTTGTTTATGTGCTGAATTACATTTATAGATTTACGTATATTGAACCAGCCTTGAGACCCTGGGATAAAACCAACTTGGTCATGATGTATAATTTGTTTGATGTGTTGCTGGATTCTGTTTGTTAGGATCTTGTTGAATATTTTTGCATCTATATTCATTAGTGATATTGGTCTATAATTTTCTTTTCTTGTTGGGTCTTTTCCTGGTTTGGGGATCAGGGTGATATTTGCTTCATAGAATGTGTTGGGTAGTCTTCCTTCTTTTTCTACATTTTGGAACAGGTTGACTAATATAGGTACTAATTCCTCTTTAAAGGTTTGGTAGAATTCTGACGTGAAACCATCTGGTCCCGGGCTTTTCTTTTTAGGGAGGTTTTGTATAGTTGATGCTATTTCTGAACTTGATATGGGTCTGTTCAACATTTCCACTTGATTCTGGTTAAGTCTTGGAAGGTGGCGTGCTTCCAAGTATCGGTCTATTTCCTTCAGATTTTCATATTTCTGAGAATAAAGTTTCTTGTAATATTCATTAAGGATTTTTGGGATTTCTGATGAGTCTGTGATTATTTCGTCTTTTTTGTTTCTGATTGATGATATTAGAGATTTTACTCTTTTTTTCCTGATTAGGTTGGCCAGAGGTTTATCTATTTTATTGACCTTTTCAAAAAACCAGCTTTTTGATTTATTGATCTGTTGTATTATTCTTTTGTTTTCAATTTCATTTAATTCTGCTCTAATTTTGGTTATTTCTTTTCTTCTACTGGGTTTGGGGTTGGAATGTTCTTCCTTTTCCAGTTGCGTGAGATGTCCCATTAAGTTGTTAACTTCCTCTCTTTCCGTTCTCTTGAGGAAGGCTTGCAGTGCTATAAATTTCCCTCTTAGAACTGCCTTTGCAGTGTCCCAGAGGTTCTGATAGTTTGTGTCTTCATTGTCATTTTGTTCCAAAAAATTGGTGATTTCTTTCTTAATCTCATCTCTGACCCAGCTATCATTCAGCATAAGGTTATTTAACTTCCATGTTTTTGTATGGGTATGCAGATTCCTGTTGTTACTCAATTCAAGTTTTATTCCATGATGGTCCGAGAAGATGCATGGAATAATTTCTATTCCTTTAAATTGACTGAGGTTAGACTTGTGACCTAAAATGTGATCAATTTTGGAGTAAGTTCCGTGGGCTGATGAGAAGTATGTGTATTCAGTTTTGTTGGGATGAAATGTTCTGTAGATGTCTGCTAAATCTAAATATTGGATGGTTAGGTTTAAATCTAAGATTTCTTTGCTCAGCTTCTTTCTGGAGGATCGATCCAACACTGCCAAGGGAGTGTTGAAATCTCCAACGATTATGGAGCTGGAGGAAATCAAGTTACTCATGTCTGTTAGAGTTTCTCTTATAAATTGAGGTGCATTCTGGTTGGGTGCATAGATATTAATAATTGAGATCTCGTCATATTGAGTATTACTCTTAACAAATATGAAGTGACCATTCTTGTCCTTCCTTACTTTTGATGGTTTAAAGCCTACTGTATCTGCAAATAAAATTGCAACACCTGCTTTTTTCTGATTACCATTTGCCTGAAATATGGATGACCATCCTTTCACCCTGAGTCTGTATTTGTCTTTTAAGTTGAGATGTGACTCTTGTATGCAACAAATATCTGGCTTGAGTTTTTGTATCCAGTCAGCTAACCTATGCCTCTTTAGAGGACAGTTTAAGCCATTCACATTGATGGAGAGTATTGATAAGTCTGGTGGAATTTTGGGTATCTAGTTTTTCAAAGGTCCAGTGGACATTTTTAATCCTTTCGCCAGTGTGGAAGTTGGAGTTTGATCCGAAGTTTCTGAGTGAGTTTACTTTTGTAGTATAGGATTGGGTTGGTCATTGTGGAGGATAGGTCTGAGAACATCCTGAAGAGCTGGTTTACTTATGACAAATTTTTTCAACATATGAATGTCATTGAAGTATTTAATTTCTCCATCATAGATGAAACTCAGTTTAGCTGGATACAAGATCCTGGGTTGAAAGTTTTTTTGCTTTAGGAGATTAAAAGTTGATGACCAGCCTCTTCTTGCTTGAAAAGTTTCAGCAGAGAGATCTGCAGTTATTCTAATATTCTTACCTTTGTACGTTATAGTTTTCTTTCGCCGGGCTGCTTTGAGAATCTTCTCTTTCATGTTAACTTTAGTGAAGCTAATTTTGATATGCCTGGGAGATGGCTTATTGGGGTTGAATCGTGCTGGGGTTCTGAAGCTGTCTGCTATCTGAATTTCAGATTCTCTAGGCATGTCTGGAAAATTTTCTTTCATAATTTCATGTAGAAGGGCCTCTGTGCCCTTGGCAGCCACTTCATCATTCTCCGAAATTCCTATAAGCCTTATGTTGTTTTTTTTTCGAATTATCTGAGAGCTCTCTGAGTGAGTGATCCGTTTTTGCTCTCCATTTCTCTTCCTCTTTGAGAGATTGGGAGCGTTCGAAGACTTTATCTTCAATGTCAGAAATCCTTTCTTCTGCTTGCTCCATTCTGTTACTGAGGGATTCTACTGTATTTTTCATATCTTTGAGGGCTGTAAGTTCTTGTTTCAGTGTGTCTAAGTCTTTGGTGGTTTTGTCTTTAAATTCGTTAAATTCTTGAGACAGATTTTGAATTTCTCCTCGAATTCCTAATTCCATTTTATTAATCTTGTCTGCAAACCAAATTCTGAATTCGACTTCTGACATCTCAGCCAGTTGTTTATGAATGGGATCTTCAATCACATCTGCCGTATCTTTTCTTGGGGGGGTTGATCTATTCTGGTTATTCATGTTACCAGAGTTTTTCCGCTGATTCCGCCCCATGGTTTACTCCCTTTGGTTTTTCCCCTGGGGTTTTATCGAGGGCCCGTACAGTGTTGTGGCCTGAGAAACTGGGGCCCTGTCTGGTGTGGTGGAGCAAAGTGGTTCTGTCTTGTTTTCAGCTGGTTTCTGTTTGATCCTATTGCAACTTCTACTCTGGCTTGAAGTCTCAGCTGTGTGGAAAAATCAGCAATTAAGTCACCCCGCCTGCCCACCTCTGGCCCCAGTTGGAAAAGGAGAATCAAACCTTCCTACAATCGCACACCCAGGGCACTGCCTGAAAAGTCCTCAGTCTATTAGCCCAATTCAAAAGGTCCGAATCAACTGTCTCAATCGGCACTTGTATAGGGTGGAAGGGTTCAAGAGGTCTCTGGGAACTGGATCACAGGGGCCTGGTGACTCCTCTGACACAGCTCACCACAGTGCAGCGTGGAGTCAGGAGGAGCCACCCAGCAAACAGAGCAGTCTGGGAAGGTTGACGTCTCCTTCCCCACTTTGCCCCTCCGTCGGACCCAGTCACTGGTATCTCTGCAGATGGCTAACCCAGTTGCCTGCAGTGAACAGACACTCCAGGGGTTTGCACCTGCCTGAATCACAAGGAAGTCTGCCAGGCCCCCGCAGACTGCCGCTATCTAGCAGGAGGAGATGTGGCCTGACATCTTTGAGTGTTTGATGCAGGTGATGGGAAGGAGGTGTTCACTCAGGCTTAGCCCCGTCCCTGATGGATGCTGCTAACAGAACAGAACAGAACAGACAACTTTGTGAGGTTCTGTCTCTGTTCCTGTCGTCGCCTACAGGAGACGGGCTGTTTTGAGTTCAAACGTCTTTGCCGCTGGAGAATTGCGTCTGAACACCTCTCTGGGTCGGCCCCGCCCTGGAGGCTTCTGGGTTTGTGAGCCGTGTCACCGGTGGCCTCCTCTGGTTGCCCAGGGAGACAGGGGGTGTGGCCTCAGGATATCCAGAAGTGAGCGTTCTGCTGTTAAAGAAAAAACGGCTGTTGATCTACCTCCAGGGAACTGCTGCTCTGGTGTGGGCACTCAGGCGACCCTTTTCTCCTCTGTCCCGCGCCCCAGAGTCAGCACTGAGCGGCCGCAGTTTGTGCTGGGTCCACACCCCTTAAGAGATCCCCCAAGAATCAGAACTCTTGGGGGATGGGCCCCCAGACCCCGATTGGGAGTGGGGCGGGGGGAAGCTAGAGTTTCATTCAGTTTCACGCAATACTACGGTCCGGGGAGGGCTCCTGCACTGCACCGCAGGGAAGTGCCGCCAAAGCTTGATTTCCCCTCAGCAGAGTGCCCTCTCCTCGCTCACGTGTCCCAGAGTCAGCGCTGACCTGACGCAGCTCAGGCACTGTGCACTCCCCTCGAGAAATCACCCAAGGAGCCGAACTCCTGGGGGATAGGCCCTCAGACCCCGAGTGAGAGTAGGGGTTCTCAGCTCTCAGCGGGGAGGCCAGAGTCTTATTCAGTCTTGGGCCCCCTATGCCCGGGGAGGGTTGGTGCACTGCACCGCAGGGAAGTGCCGCGAGGTGTGACTCCCCCTCAGCCCGGTGCCCTCTCCTCACTCGGTGCGCCTCAGAGTCAATGCTGACCAGTCGCAACTCGGGGACTGTCCACTCCCCTTGAGAAATCACCCAAGGATCCGAAGTCCTGGGGGACAGGCCTCCAGACCTCAGTGGGCGGGAGGGGAGCGACGGGGATTCAGGGTTGCCGGCAAAGGATTCCCAAAGTTTTATTCAGCCCTATGTCCGGCAGGAGAACGCCACGGCACCCCAGTAGGGGAGGTAGGTCCAGTTTTTAGAAGGTCTCTCCCGTGGAGTGTAGTGGGAGGGCCTTTAATTTCTGCCCGCTTGTTCAATTGTGGGGCTCTAGAGCCGGTCTCATGGGGGAGGGGGACTCCCGTCCGCTTGGTGGTGGATTTTGTACCTTTTGTTTGCGTCCTTGTGATCACAACTTGCCTCAGCGGTGTTGATGTGCGTTCTTCAGCCTTCTCTCTTGGTGAGGCTCAAGTCCACCAGGATACTTACTAAATTCCTGTCCCTTAACTCTCCTTCTGGACGGGAGCCTTTGTTGAAAGCTGGCTTCAGTCCGCCATCTTGTCTCTGTTTGTTAGGATCTTATTGAGTATGTTAGCATCAATATTCGTTAGTGATATTGGTCTGTAATTTTCTTTTCTTGTTGGGTCTTTCCCTGGTTTGGGGATCAGGGTGATGTTTGCTTCGCACAATGTGTTGGGTAATATTCCTTCTTTTTCAATATTTTGGAAGAGGATTAGTAATATAGGTACTAGTTCTTCTTTAAAGGTTTGGTAGAATTCTGACGTAAAGCCATCTGGTCCTGGGCTTTTCTTTTTAGGGAGATTTTGTATAGTTGATGCTATTTCAGAACTTGATATAGGCCTATTCAACATTTCCACTTCATTCTGGCTAAGTCTTGGTCGACTTCGTTCAGATTTTCATATTTCTGAGAGTAGAGTTTTTTGTAGTATTCAGTAAGGATTTTTTGAATTTCTGAGGGGTCTGTTGTTATTTCATCATTACCATTTCTGATTGATGAAATTAGAGATTTTACTCTTTTTTTTCCTGGTTAGGTTGGCCAAAGGTTTATCTATTTTATTGATCTTTTCAAAAAACCAAGTTTTGGATTTATTGATCTGTTGTATAATTCTTTTGTTTTCAATTTCATTTAATTCTGCTCTGATTTTGGTTATTTCTTTTCTTCTGTTTGGTTTGGGGTTGGAGTGTTCTTCCTTCTCCAGTTGCTTCAGATGTCCCATTATTAACTTCCTCTCTTTCTGTTTTCTTAAGGAAGACTTGCAGTGCTATAAATTTCCCTCTTAGGACTGCCTTTGCAGTATCCTAGAGGTTCTGATAATTAGTGTCTTGATTGTTGTTTTCTTCCAAAAATTTGGTGATTTCCTTCTTAATCTCATCTATAACCCATCTATCCTTCGGCATAAGGTTGTTTAGCTTCCATGTTTTTGTATGGGGGTATGCAGGTTCCTGTTGTTATTGAGTTCAACTTTTATTCCATGATAGTCTGAGAAGATACAAGGAATAATTTCTATTTTTTAAAATTTGCTGAGGTTAGATTCATGATCACATTCGTTAGGATGTGGTCGATTTTGGAGTATGTTCCATGGGCTGATGAGAAGAATGTGTATTCAGTTTTGCTGGGATGAAATGTTCTGTAGATATCTGTTAAGTCCAGATGTTGAATGGTTAAGGTTAAATCTAAAATTTCTTTGCTTAGCTTCTTTTTGGAGGATCTATCCAGCACTGCTAAAGGGGTGTTAAAATCTCCAGCTACTATGGAACTGGAGGAAATCAAGTTGCTCATGTGTGTTAGAGTTTCTCTTATAAAAGAGGTGCATTCTGGTTGGGTGCATAAATATTAATAATTGAAATCTCATCACATTGAATATTACCTTAAACAAATATGAAGTGTCCATCCTTATCCTTAATTATTTTGGTTGGTTTAAAGCCTGTTGTGTCTGTGAATAGTATTGCAACACCTATTTTTTCTGCTTTCCATTTGCCTGGAGAATAGATGACCATCCCTTCACCTTGAGTGTATATTCGTCTTTTAATGTAAGATGCGATTCTTGAATGCAGCAGCAGATATCTGGCTTGAGTTTTTGTATCTAGTCAGCCAACCTGTGCCTCTTTAGAGGACAATTTAAACCATTCACATTAATTGAGATTATTGATAAGCCTTTCGAGAGTCCAGTGGACATTTTTAATCCTTTTGCGACTGTGGAAGTTGGAATTTGATCAAAATTTTCTGGGTGGGTTTACTTTTGTGGTGGAGGATTACACTGGTCTTTATGGAGGATAGTTCTGAGAATATCCTGGAAAACTGGTTTAGTTATGGCAAATTTCTTCAACATGTGAATGTCATTGAAGTATTTAATTTCTCCGTCATACATGAAACTCAGTTTAGCTGGGTACAGGATCCTGGGTTGAAAGTTATTTTCTTTTAGGAGATTAAAAGTCAATGACCATCCTCTTCCAGCTTGAAAGGTTTCAGCAGAGAGATCTGCAGTTATTCTAATATTCTTGCCCTCTTAGGTGATGGTTTTCTTTCGTCTGGCTGCTTTCAGAATTTTCTCCTTCATATTAACTTTATTTAGTGAAATTGATTATGATGTGTCTGGGGGAGGTCTTATTTGGGTTGAGTCGTGCTGGAGTTCTGAAACTGTCCGCTATCTGAATTTCAGAATCTCTTGCCATGTCTGGAAAGTTCTCCTTCATAATCTCATGGAGAAGAGACTCTTTGCCTTGTGAGGCCACTTTGTCACTTTCGGGGATCCCTATAAGATGAATATTGGTTTTCTTTGAGTTATCCCAGAGCTCTTTGAGAGAGTGATCTGTTTTCGCCCTCCATTTCTCTTCCTCTTTGAGAGTTTGGGAGCGTTCGTAAGCTTTGTCTTCAATGTCAGAAATTTTTTCTTCTGCTGCTCCATTCTGTTACTGAGGGATTCTACTGTGTTTCTCAGTTCTTTGAGGGCTGCAACTTCTTGTCTCAATGTGTCAAAATCTTTGGTCATTTGGTCTTTAATTTCGTTGAATGCTTGAGATATCTTTTGGGTTACTGCTTGGAATTCTAATTCGATCTTATTTGCTATCCAGATTCTGAATTCGATTTCTGAAATCTCAGCTATTTGTTTGTGCATGGGATCTTGTGCTGTGTCTGCCCCATTGATCCTTGGGGGAGTTGATCTACTCTGATTATTCATATTGCCAGAGTTTTTCTGTTGATTTCACCTCATAATTGTTTTTCCCTGTTGCCTCTGGCCATCCTCGGAGTTGGGGAGGTGTCTCTTCAAGATTAGACCCCAGCAGGATCACTATTGTTTCTGGATCTTTGTAGGGCGTGACCCTGTGTGGTTCCTCTGGGGCTGCCCCAGCCAGGGAGTTCTGGTTGTGGGAGCAGCTCCAGAGTGTGACACACCCAGATCCAGCAACAGGGCGGGAGGTGGTGCACACGTTTCTGGGAGTGCCTGGCGCCCAGTGACTTTGGCACAGAGAGCCCACGGCTCCAGCAGTCTCTGGCCAGGAGAAGGGCTCTGTGCAGAGGCAGGGAGGGCTCCAGAGGGCACATGGCTACCAGAGTCCCTGGCCAGATGAGTGGGCCGGTGTGGAGACAGGGAGCGTACAGGAGGGAGGACACAGGGTTGCGCGGCTCCCGCAGTTCCTGGTCAGGGCATGTGGAGGCCCGGTGGGCGTGGGTCACGGGTCAGGTGTCACTGCGCAGCTCTTATGGAGGTCTGGACGGCACCAAGCCCAGGAGTTTGAGGTTGCTATGAGCTGTGATGCCACGGCACTCTACCCAGGGGAATAGCCCGACGCTCCAGTGTGCCAAAACCGGTCTCACTCTACCCCTGAGGGTTAAAGCTGTAAGGCTGCTCATTTCCCCGCCTTTAGGCTGCTCAGTCACTAGGTTACTAGCTCCAGCCCAATCCTTGCTCTGCAACCCTGAGGGCGGAGCTTGCCGGGGCAGTTCTCTCACAATGGCTCCCTGCATCCCACAGCCAAACACTATTAGTTCTGTCCGGCTCAGCGGCTCACTCTGGGGCCTAGACAATGCCAAAGTTCTCCACACTCTTGCTCAAGCTCTCCCCAAGGCAGTTCAACTGAGTGCCAAGTCCAAAAACACTGAAACAGTTCACAGGTAAGGCCTTTCCAGTTTGCAGTCTCACTGCTGCTTGTACTTACAGCTGCCGGCGGGATTAGATCCATCGAACACATGCAACTACTTGCCAGTTTTCCACTGTTTTTGTCCTCCTCTTGGGGTCCAGAAGTCCCTTGCTGACTCCCTGTATCCTCAAAGGGATGATTACAGGCAGATCCCACCGGCCAGAGATTCCTGGAGTCTTATCTCCCCACTCTCACTGTGCCCAGTTGCAGAGAAGCTGTTACTCAGCCGCCATTACTTACCTCCCAATAAGCCTCTTTAAATAATTCTAAAGAGTATGCCTTCTTTTTTGTCCACATATAATTGTCATAACTATTTCCTCTGGCAAAGTGGGAAAGAAAAACATTCTCAAATTTCAACCTACCCTTGGAGATGATAGCCTCTTTTGATCTTATGTTTTGGAGTTAATATTCAGTTATTTCAGCATTGAGACCTCATCAGGTTGGGATCCTCTCCCACCTTATCTCAAAAGCCACCTCCTATTTTCACCCTCACATGGTGTCTGGACGTGGGAGGAGCTGCTGTAGAGTCATGAAGTGTGAGTGTGGCCTGTGTAGCCAGGGGTTTTCTCTTTCCTTTCCTTCTTTCAGCCCTGCTAAAGCATCTGAAGTGGCTTATCTTGGGGTCAGCTCTCTGGGTGAGAAGGATACTTGCATTTGCTCCTGTGGACCTGCTAGCAGGGCCCCACTTTGGTTCTGCTGTGCCCTGTTGCTGCTGTGGATGTACTAACAGGGCTCCACTTTGGCTCTGCTGTGCCCTGCTGCTCCTGGGGACCTGCTGACAGGGCCCCACATTGTCTCTGCTGTGCCCTGTTGCTCCTGTGGACCTGCTGACAGGGCCCCACTTTGGCTCTGCTGTGCCCTGATGCTCCTGTGGAAGTGCTAACAGGGCCCCACTTTGGCTCTGGTGAGCCCTGTTGCTCCTGGGGACCTGCTGACAGGGCCCCACTTTGGCTCTGGTGAGCCCTGTTGCTCCTGGGGACCTGCTGTCCGGGCCCCACTTTGGCTCTGCTGTGCCCTGTTGCTGCTGGGGACCTGCTGATGGGGCCCCACTTTGGCTCTGGTGAGCCCTGCTGCTCCTGGATTCTGACTTGTGTTTCCGTTTGTCCCTTGCTTTGAGCATCCCACTTTCTCTCCATTCAGAAGAAAAGCACACTGGTTTCTGTCTTTAGCTGTCTTCCACATAAGAATTACCAGATCTCAGGCCAGTTAAATGTGGGATATATGGACAGTCAGGGCAGTATGTATTTGGGGGATTTCTCTGGGATTATTTGTTGCATGTGTTTCTCTGCCTAGGAAAGAGATGCCACTCTGTTCTCCACTGCAAATTCCATGCATTGGAGTCTCCTCCTTTCTCTTAAACTTTTTTAGCCTAAAGAACTTCATCAACCACATCTGCATTCTCTAGCGCTCCCCCTCTCTCTTTCCCTCCTCAGTTCTGCCTTCAAATACCAAACAGCCTGTTTTTACCTTCATGTCCAGGGAGCCCTTTCTGTACACTTTAACTTCTGTGCCTCTCTGCTTTATAGCCACACCAGGCTCGTGCTTCTGAGTTTTGCTTTTGGTTTATCAAGGAAAACTTTCTGGCCTTAGAAAGCCTTTTCTTTTATTGTCAGTACTGGGCATGCAAAACTAGACCATTTCTGAAGATTGAAACATTGCCCCCTCTGCAAATCCAAATGGAACAATGAGTTCTCTATTGTAGAGACAGGGACCTCCTTCTGGAGTAGTCAGTCCCACAGGGTCAGTGGGGGAGAGTTTCATGAACCATGGAGAATAAAGAATATTTTGGATTATGATTTCAATCTATTATCGGCTTCCTGAGTCAATATACTGTACACATATTTCCTGTCAAATTACACCGATTCCCTGCCTGCTGCCATTTATTAAAATATGCCAGTTTTGTATATTTATAATTAGGGGAAGCAGCAATTTCAAATTCTAGTACTATAAAGGGCAGGATGATTTGAGAGGACGTGTAAATTCTAAAGATCTCAGATTATCACTCTCTCCCTCAAAGAATGTAGACAGATTCTCTTCATAGCTTGTAGTGGGTTCAAGTTCTCACCCCAGATTCCAGTTTTCATTTACACCCTCTCAGCCTTTGTCCTGGGGGTCATGCTGTCATTCAGCTGGCCCAGGGTTTGTCAATCTTGGAAAGGAATGAAGTGGTCCTGGCCATCACCATAACGTCCTCACAAGGAAGAGAGGGGCAGTCTGGGGATATCACCATGTTCCGACTTTGGACTCATTCTGCTCTGATCCTGGTGTCACCTTGATTCATGCTTTGCCCCGTCACCTCTGCATTTCTACTTGGTTAGAATATTCCCACTTCACTTCTCTGCCCTTTTGCAGGCTAGGAACCAGGAGGCAGGGCTCCAAGAGTTGCAGGGAGGGAAGACAGATGTTGTGATACCACAGTCTCCTATTGTCCCCTCCCAGGGACACGTGTCTAGTGACCAGCCCACGCTTGCTTAGACAGAGCCCCTGCTCCCCCAGCGTGGCATAAAAGAGACTGAGCTTTAGAATCCTTGTTTCTAATTCCTGGTTGGTAATACACTAGCTGTGTGACCTTGAGCAAAGTAATTCAGCTATTAAACTCTCCCCTTCCTCAGCAGCAAAATCTGAATAATTTCCACATTTTGCCTACATGGCAGGACTAGTAGGAGGAACAACTATGGTACATTTATTTACATTCTCAATAAATGCTGATTTTCTTTTCCTTCTGGAGCGTTCCCCTCAACAACCTCTTCTCAGCTGCCCTTTAACCCTGGGGCAGAATATCTTTTTACAGTGTAGGTCCTGAGCGTCAGAGGTCGACATGCAAATCAGACTGCATAATCGTTTTTATTTTCCCATGTTTATTTCTAAGTTAGTCTCCTTAAATATTCATGGTGTTCAAGGTCAGTGGAAAATCCCGTTGATTCATGTGACTCCGGTTGATCAGAGGGAAGGGTTTTTGACTTTGTCACTTGTAGCTGGAGAATTAACGCAGGGGAATATAGCACCACATGGCACGGGAACGGTGATTACAGTTGCATGATTGAAAAGTTTTACACACATGGAGGAAAATCCATCTCCTGCCTGCCCTTTAGTGCTGTGGCACTTCTGCTCATATTCATGAGCAAAATGCAATTTCTGCCAGTAGAATTAGTTTTTTGCTCAGAGGAAAGAAAAATGTATGTGTCATAGTAGGACATGGGGGTTGAAGTTCAAAAGATGTAATCTAATGACTGAGTCAAGAGAAGGGGAAGAGGGGTGGAGAAAGACATTCAAAAAGGTATTTTTAATCTAGTATTGTTTACGAGGAAAACAAATGGATTCAACTGCTTATGTCTAGCCCTAAACTTTTCCTCAACCCAATACACTGAGGAAAAATCCCTGGCTACCTTTGAAGAACACTTTCTAATTGCATTTCTATACTGTAATGCACACATTGACGTGTCCTAGCTTCCACCCAGAATCCACAAAAAAACTGCAATTGCCACCGTGAACACTTCTGCTTGTAAAGTCATCACATTGCTGAATTTTGGTCCTTGTGAGCCTCTCCAATGTCAGGAGATCTCTTGTTTTCAACAGCCTCTATTGAAAGCCTCTATGAAATGTTATACATGTCCTGTGAAAAATATGCATTTGATGGACTTCATAAATCCGTTCGCTCCAGCAGGCACTGTGGTAAAGGTCAGCGGAGGAGTGTGAGGGCTTTTGCTAATGCTGCCCGTTTCTCTGCACTTGAATCCTCTCACCCCTGTGTTCATGGAGTGCTGCCAAAGCTTTGTGTTCGCCTTGTGAATGCTACATGTCCCCTGTTTGCGATAGTAAGGGTTGTAAACGTGCATGGGAGCTGCGTGACCGGGTTGCATACCCTCACCTTTGCTGTCCTTACCCAAAGAAGCCCTGGATGCTGCTGTAGCAGAAGAGTCAGAGCCAGACGGGATTTTAAATATAAAATAACGTCTGGGAGAAACACAACCTGTGTCGAGATAGATTTTCTTGAGCATAAGTTCTTCATGGCAGAAAAGAAGTAAACACGCTACTTGGAGATCGTCAGCACAGATGCCAATTCAGAAATGCAAAACTGTCATTGTACTCTGCAGCTAAGAACTCTATCTTAGGGATGAGAAAGGGATATCCCAAACCTGTCCATCAAGGAAACCAATTCACTACAAGGAAGAGATTGTTGACTTCCTTTTGCTCACTCACTCTCAAGGCCATGCTCACGGGTGCTAGGTTTCCTGTGAGCTAACTTGGTGGGACAGAGAGCAATGGTTGGGACAGGTAGTCGCTCACTCTCAAGGCTGTGCTCATGGGTTCTGGGTTTCCTTTGGGCTAACTTGGTGGTAGAGAGTGGAATGGTTGGGAAAGGTAGTCGCTCGCTCTCAAGGCCGTGCACACGGGTGCTGGGTTTCCTGTGGGCTAACTTGGTGATAGAGAGAGGAATGGTTGGGAAAGGTAGTTGCTCACTCTCAAGGCCGTGCTCACAGGTGCTGGGTTTCCTGTGGGCTAACTTGGTGGTAGAGAGAGGAATGGTTGGGAAAGGTAGTTGCTCACTCTCAAGGCCGTGCTCACAGGTGCTGGGTTTCCTGTGGGCTAACTTGGTGGTAGAGAGAGGAATGGTTGGGTCAGGTAGTCGCTCGCTGTCAAGGCCATGTACATGGGTGCTGGGTTTCCTGTGGGCTAACTTGGTGGTAGAGAGTGGAATGGTTGGGTCAGGTAGTCGCTCGCTGTCAAGGCCATGTACATGGGTGCTGGGTTTCCTGTGGGCTAACTTGGTGGTAGAGAGTGGAATGGTTGGGTCAGGTAGTCGCTCACTCTCAAGTCCATGTACATGGGTGCTGGGTTTCCTGTGGGCTAACTTGGTGGTAGAGAGAGGAATGGTTGGAACAGGTAGTCGCTCACTCTCAAGGCCATGCTCATGGGTGCTGGGTTTCCTGTGGGCTAACTTGGTGGTAGAGAGAAGAGTGACTGGGAGAGGTAGTTGCTCGCTCTCAAGGCCATGCACAAGGGTGCTGGGTTTTCTGTGGGCTAACTTGGTGGTAGAAAGAGGAATGGTTGGGAAAGGTAGTCACTCTCAAGGCTATGCTCACGGGTGCTGGGTTTCCTGTGGGCTAACTTGGTGGTAGAGAGTGGAGTAGTTGGGTCAGGTAGTCGCTTGCTCTCAAGGCCATGTACATGGGTGCTGGGTTTCCTGTGGGCTAACTTGGTGGTAGAGAGAGGAATGGTTGGAACAGGTAGTCGCTCGCTCTCAAGGCCATGCTCACAGGTGCTGGGTTTCCTGCGTGCTAACTTGGTGGTAGAGAGAAGAGTGACTGGGAGAGGTAGTTGCTCGCTCTCAAGGCCATGCACAAGGGTGCTGGGTTTTCTGTGGGCTAACTTGGTGGTAGAGAGAGGAATGGTTGGGAAAGGTAGTCACTCGCTCTCAAGTCCATGTACACGGGTGCTGGGTTTCCTGTGGGCTAACTTGGTGGTAGAGAGAAGAATGGTTGGGACAGGTAATTGCTCGCTCTCAAGGCCATGCTCACGGGTGCTGGGATTCCTGTGGGCTAACTTGGTGGGACAGAGAGCAATGGTTGGGACAGGTATGTCTGGTTGTGCTAATTAGTTTCAAGCATTTGCCTGTTTTCTTGTTTCCACATTGGGAGCCCAGAAGCCTTTTTAAAGTGACATGAGAAGGCAGAGTGTTAAGAAAATTCCTTCAACCTGTGTGAGAATGTGGGCTCAGTCTGGGAAGAGGGAAATTTCTTGTTCTGAGAGGGATTCTAGCCTTTGCTAAAAGAAGTCAGCAGATGATAAGAAAAGGAGACTGGAGGCAAGAAAGTGGAATGGCGTAGAAATTGGACAAATAATCCTCCCATTATCCTGCACACATACAGAGTCAGTGATATCTGGTATAGTTGCCTGTGGTATGCCTGTGTTCTAGTCAATGTAAAATTCATTTTCTTAGTTTAAAATAAAGAGGTAATTTTTTCCCAGTCTACCTCCTGAGAGTGCAGAACACATCTACGCCTTTTACAATGATGTTTCAAAATACAGTCAGCGTGCTGCAGGCCAATCGGGTGTGTGTGCTCACATTTTCCCAAAGCTTTTGGGCACACAAGTCTAAAATTAGCACAATTCTCAATGGAATTTCCAGTGAGCAAGAGTTTGATAAATGAAATAAATGCACATGCTTATATTTGTGCATGTACATGTTTATATACTTAATCCACAATTTTTATAGAGGTAGTATATTGTCAGTATTTTGTTATTATTCTAGAGTATTACGAAAAGAGATGGATTCTCTGCATGGCTGACCACCATGTGTCTCCTGCTTTGGTGGTGAAACGATCTTTGGAAGTTCCCAGCAACCAGTAACTCTTAGTGTAGTAGTCAGCATAATGGCTTTTCCCCCCCCCACCCTGAAGGTGTCCCTGTCCTAATCTGTGGAATGTTTGAATATGTCACTTTACTTGACAGAACCTGTGTCTATGTAGGGGAATGAGGTAGCGGGGAGAGGGGAGGAAAGAGGGGGATGGGGTCGTGGTGTATGACCCACCTATTGGGGGTGGGATACAATTATAAGAGCGACTTTACCTAACAAATGCAATCAGCGCAACCTAATTCTTTGTTCTCTCAATGAATCCCAAACAATAAAAAAAAAAAAGGCAGGGAGGCTGAGATGATAGGAAGACCCTGAATTAGTACAGGGGGTTGAACGTAATTACGAGGGTTAGAGAAGGCGGATCAAAGCGAGGAGAGAAGGTGTGGGGACAGAGGCTCAGGCCTGAATGCTGTGGCACTGATCCAGAGACTGTGGGCAGCAGCAAGAAAACAGGTTCCCTCCAGAACCTCTGGAAAAGCACAGCCCTGTGGACACCTTGATTTTAGCACTTGAGACCTTTTTCAGGCTTAGGACTACCAGAACAGTAAGTACTAAGACTTCCACAGTGGCCTGGTTTCAAGCCACCTTGTATGTGATAATTTGTTAGAGCAACAACAGGAAACTGGTCCAATGAGCTAACCTCTTAGAAAAGCTCCCTTATTCTCTTCTCAAAGTCTTTTCTTTTTTTCCTGAGCATCCTCGCTCAGCACAGTTAGCAACTTTGATGCCTGCAGAGTATCCAGCACAGTGTTCTGGTCCATAAAGGCACCAGGCAACAGAGCATAGCGGTGGTGAAGACATTTACCATGCTGAAGATAGCCCACCCATTGACCATGCTGAAGATAGCCCGCCCATTGACCATGCTGAAGAAAGCCCTTCCATTGACTATACTGATGGTAGCCCACCTACCCATTTACCATGCTGAAGATAGCCCACCCATTGACCATGCTGAAGATAGCCCACCCATTGACCATGCTGAAGATAGCTCACCCATTGACCATGCTGAAGATAGCCCACCCATTGACCATGCTGAAGATAGCCCACCCATTGACCATGCTGAAGATAGCCCACCCATTGACCATGCTGAAGATAGCCCACCCATTGACCATGCTGAAGATAGCCCACCCATTGACCATGCTGAAGATAGCTCACCCATTGACCATGCTGAAGATAGCCCACCCATTGACCATGCTGAAGATAGCCCTCCCATTGACTATGCTGAAGGTAGCCCGCCCACCCATTTACCATGCTGAAGATAGCCCACCCATTGACCATGCTGAAGATAGCCCACCCATTGACCATGCTGAAGATAGCTCACCCATTGACCATGCTGAAGATAGCCCACCCATTGTCCATGCTGAAGATAGCCCACCATGGGACTGAACCCCCACTTGGTGGTGTCTCTCGTGTTGCCATGGCACCCAGAGATGATTCTCTCTTGGGGCAAAATTATCAGCTCACATAGTCCAAGAAAGACCCAATACTTGCCCTCATAATTCTGGGAATACAAATGTGCACGTCATTATTATTTTTTTAATTTTAGTACATGTATCAGAAAAGCACCTCAATGAGACTTCAAAGTATTTGGAAGGAGACACAGGCCAAAATGCCCTCCTGTTCACATGGATCCTATTAACCTTTTCTTTGCCAACATTTCCCTTCTTGTTACTATTTTCCCAGAGAAACTAATGAATTGTCTTCACAGAAATGTAACAGACATTAGCCAATAGGATGGCAGGTATTTTTCTATCTTTCTTCAGTGTCCATGATGAAAAATGAGCATGTTAGATCATCATGAATAATTGACGGTTTCTGAGTTGGATTAAAAAAAAAAATTATCAAACACCTAACCTTCAAAGATTTGCTGGAATGCATGGATTACATGCTGTACTTTTCTTTCTTTTTTTTTTTTTTTTTTTTTTTGCCTTTTTACGTACATACACAGGTACTTTGGTTCACTGTGGAAAACATCACAGATTCTTTAGATTTCTGTGAAGTGAGGGAAACCCAACTGTGTTCCAAATTTAATGTAAAGTAGTCAGGATCTCTTTCCGCTTCACTTCAGCCTTCTGTGCACCACCCTGCAGACAAAGACGTATTTGAGTCAGGTGTTGATTTGCAGCCAGGACTTGTGACAGCACAGGGATCATAGACACACAGTGACCGCACTTCAGTCTTTTCCATCAGGAGGCATAAATCAACCCCCCACATCCAGACAGTCTTATCTTTAATTCTCTTTAAAGCCCAGCAGAGCAAGGTGAGTTTTCATCTAACAGATTTCCTACTTTCCAAGCCCACAAAGAACTTTTGCTCATGCTTCTGTGAGTTTGAATAAGTGCTAAGACCTGTATTATTCCAGTTTTTTTCTTTTTCTGTAATTGTCCACAAAGACAATCAAGGTAAGAGACAAGCAACTATTTGAAAAGTCCCAGCAGGTGTCCACACAATGCGGCTCGTTCACCTGGCCTTCATTTGTTCAAATATCCCGTCAGTCAGACTTGGATCCAAAGACTCAAAGACCTCAAAGCTGAACTTACATGGGGACTTTCCAAGATATCAGGACGAAAAATGTCGTGTGTTTTTTGATTCAATAAAGACAAGAGAGGGACAAAGTAGAACAAAATAGAATATTATCAAGTACAACTCAGACATCTGACAGGGATGGAGAGGCATGAGGGAGAGATGTCCCTTCAGGGTGTGTTGGACACCTCCAGGGCCATCGTCGTTTCTTAGACGTGGCAGGGAACCGCACCACAGCGCCAGGCTCCCTCTTGGCTAGCAGTGCAGGGAAAATGCGGCCGTCTGTCTGTAGTGATGGTGCTTATGAGCTAGAAAAGAGCTTAGATCTGTCTCCTTCAAATGGCTACCTGTGGTCCTCCCGGAGGTCACTCTGGGCATCTGGAAAAATCCCTGGACCCCCAGTAATCCTAATGCCTGCTTATTATGAGCGGCAATGCGGGTGGAGTCTGGCTTTGGACTTAGGCTGTCTGAACCTCCACCCTCAGCTCTTCCCTTTGCTAGCCTTGCAGCCCTTGGAGCTTCCTGAACTATGCTCCAGGAGTCTTAGCTATAGGGCAGAGGACACAAGTACCGCTCATGCTGAATTGTAGCAAGGGTACAAATAAGATGGCTCGTGAGCAGTGATTTACCCAGTGCCTGGTGTTAGCAACAGGCACTCAGCCAGTGCTGACCACCATGGGTACCATATAGCTGAGAGTTCCACTGCAGCAGGCTCCGTGGATGGAGAGGAATTGTTTAGCAGCTCGTGGAGGGCCTGGCTGTCATCGTGTGACTCTCTCTGGCGCGGGGTGGACGTTTCCGCAGCGTGTGAGCTTGGCCGCTGGCTTCTACACCTGTGCTCACTGCTTTCCTTTCTCTGCTTGTCCATGCGCTGGGAGGCTGACCAGAGCAGAGGACACAAGTGCCGCTCACCGTCAAGGGACGGTGTGTGCAATGGTGGCCCCTGGCGGGAAGTCCTGGCGAGGGTGGCACCCCTTCCCCTGACGACACCTAGGCTGCAGTGACCTCAACAGAGAAGACAAGGAATCTTCCCCTGCGGCTCCTGTGGGCTGGCCGCCCTCCTTCTCACGAGCACTCTGTGCTGGTGGTCGGGAATCCCTGCACATGCTTGTAATCAGTGAATTAAAACAACAAAATCCTCCCACAGATCCTCCTAATTTGAAGATGCCCTTTCTTCTCCCAGTGTGCCCCAGAGGGAGACGCACTTCAGAGGTGACGAGCTCTGCCGCCTCGCAGAATGTGGATTGGGAACAGCGGCCTTTGGGGGGAAATGTGCCACTCTTGCAGGTTTTGTACAAATAACTGATGAGTCACAGTAGGGTAACTATAGTTAATAATCACAGATTGTATATTGCAAAACTGCTAAATGAATAAATGTCAAATTATCTCCCTACACAAAAAGGACAGCAACTATAAGAAGTGATGGCTGTGTTCATTGATTTGATTTGATCATTCCACATTGGACACATATATCAAAATGTTGCATTGTTATGCCTAAATATACACAATTATAATTTACTGATGGAAAGTAAATTTCAAAACACAAAACAAAATAAAGTAAAAGGCTTTGCAACATGAAACCATCCCGGAACCTTGTGGTCTGGCCGTCTCACTGAGCTGAGTCAGGTGAGGCCCTGGGAGTGTTTGGAGTCTGGGCATGGTCCGCCTCGCTCCATTTAAATGATTACATTGTGAATGCACCTGACAGGCTTGGGACCTCATGTGTGTTCCTGAGCTGAGGCTTTGGAACATACATGTTTCTTACTGGCATAGATATGTCATGTTCAAATTCTACCTCTAATTCCAATTTGTGATGATAATTTGTATGTCTGAGCATGTAGGTACAGCAGACACACTACTCTTAGGGGTGGTGTTCAGTTCAGGAGCTTTTCTTTTTTTTTTTTTTGAGATGGAGTCTCAGTGGCCCTGGGCAGAGTGCTGTCATCACAGCTATGGCCATCAGCCGCCTGGCCTGGCCATACAGAGTTTTACATGACTGCCTACTCGTGTTGTCCTGGTTGGCAGACCCGGTTTGCATGGACGTTTCTTTACCCTTAATTCTGTGTGTGCTGTGCTAAGATGGTCTCTCCGGAGACACACTCAGGGTTCTCCCTGACGCGCCCTTGCCGGGAAGGAAGAGGGACGAAGCATGGAGGATCTCCCCTTTAGTTCCCTCTGGACGTTTCGTCCAGACTGAAGATGAATCTAATGTAGATCATGGTTTTAGCATTTTCCTTCTCACCATCGTTCTTTCTGAGCAGAGTGAACAAAATGACAGGTTTTGTTCCGACAATCCTGGCTTCTTTCAAGGCAGTGGGATGTGGGGACATTGGCTTTCCTTTCAAGGGGTTGATCTTACCAATTTCATTTTTTTTAGGTGTCCCAAGCGACCACCAGACTTTATCTGGAATTTTAAAAAAAGTCTGGCTTCCCATCCAGTGATCTAGTTGCTTTTCATAACAGAGAACTCAAAGCTGGTTCTTTTGCCGAAAATCTGGGATTCTCACACGGATACTGGCTTCTGCTCTATCCGCGTTCCAACATGCCATCTCGGCTGCATCGTGAATCCTTTATCCACAGGATCGTCACAAGTTGCCTGTTTATACGGAGCAGCCACTGGGTTAGGGACTTCCCTGTAGAGTTTCTTTCTTTCTTTTTTTTTTGTATTTTTTGAGACAGTCTCACTCTGTCACCCTGGGTAGAGTGCTGTGGCATCATCATAGCTCACAGCAACCTTGAACTCTTGGGCTCTAGGGATCCTCTTGCCTCAGCCTCCCCTGTAGCTGGGACGTACAGGTGTTCACTGTAACACCCAGCTAATTTTTCTATTTTTCAGTAGAGATGGGGTCTCGCTTTTGCTCAGGCAGCTCTCTAACTACTGAGTTCAAGCAATTCTCCTGCCTCAGCCTCCGAGAGTGTTAGGATTTGAATAACAAGTATAACAAGTAACAATAAACAATTTGTTTATGCTTCCCCCCCCCCCATGGGTAGGTGTCGTGCTGTTGCAAATCTGTTTATTGTTACCTGCAGGTTTGAGCCATAGAGCCCTGCAGGATATGGCATCTTTTTAAACCTCACAGTTATCCTTGGGAATTGTGAACTTTTACTCTCATTTTACAGATGAGGAATATTGTGATCACAAATATGACTTGACTGCCTTGATGTCATAGAGCTAATAAGATGTTTTAAACCAGATAGGTTTCATCTAAATGTCATGACCTCTCATGAATCGATGTTGTCAATCCAGTGGTTCTAACCGCCTGGAAGCCGAGTCAGAAAGTCGTGAGGATAGCGCGTCTCCCTGTGCAGTCTGTCCCACATCGTAACAAATTCTTACCCCTTATTTTACACCACATTTGCGGGTCATCCCACCTTGCCCCACCCTTGACTTGGGGGCATTTGGGATGTTCAGAGACATTTTTGGCTGTTATATCTGGCTAGGGGGGTGGGGCTGCTGCTAGTGGATAGAGACCAACGATGCAGCGGATATCCCACAGTGCACAGGACGACCCCCCTCACGCCCCTCACACAGCAAAGCATTATCTGGCCCACAATTCAGTAATACCAACGTCAGGAGAGGTTGGGAAACTGCACTACATTTTGCATTTCTAAACTCAGTTTCTCACATATCATTCTTAGAAAAAAGCAAAAAGCAAAAAGAGTCCTTTGCTCTTCAGCAGTAGTTGTGCAGAGATAAATTCTGTATTCATGACTGCTGGCCACAGCCCTTCATCCCCTTCCTTTTTATGATTCTTGCCTCCTACATCCTCCCAACTCTTTGTTTATGCTTTTTCCCCCTCCCTGTGGGTAAGTGTTGTGCTGCTGCAAATTTGTATATTGTTACTTGTTATTTCTCCGTGTCTTGCTATTTATTCTGCAGCTCTGGGATATTTCTAAGAGATGCTGTATGAAATAAATAACAATAATGATGATATTTACAGCACTTATCCCTAGCAATTTCAACAGCACTGTGAAAGAAGCAGGAGAAGCAAATGACAGAGGGGTTAGTTTGCATGTTTGCATTTTGTCCATAAATAAGCACAGACCAGCTTCCTACTGTAGTAAAGCATCCATAGGTTATTTTTCCAGGATAAGCTCATCTTCTGTGCTTGAATGGGTGCGTTCAATTTGTCTTCATTTTAGAGTTTATTCTTTTAATTAGAAAAGGTTATAAGATTAATAACTAGTCATTACTAATGCATTCAATGAACTAAACATTGAGTGTGATGAGGGGTTTTCTGCCCCTAAAGGGACATAAAAGACTGTTCATATGGATCCTATCAAAGTTCTGATGAAGTGCCCTGCACACCCGGTGCTCAAGACTACAATGGCCTTTTAATGATTTTCAAAATCATCCGAACATCCAAAATGCAATTCTATTCCATGCACATGATAAATTACTATCCTGGGAGGGGCTACATGGTTTCAATGGAGATAGTGCAAATCATGTGAGTAGAGTCTGGCTGAGAAGATGTATAAAAACAATAACACATGTATTAAAAACACTGACAGTTTATACTTGGGTGGGGTTTTATCATTGGTAGAAGATTTTCACAAGGATACGTTTTGGTTATTCACAACCAGCTTGTGTTTGTTTTGGTTTTGAACTTCACAGCAGTGAAACAAAAGTGATTGGAAAATGAGTGGATGCCTGGGCCTCAACCCATTTTTAGTGATTTTGAGTCCATTCCTTTTATATTGGAAACCATACAAAGTCCTGAGGGAGGGGCAGAAATATGAACAAAATTATAAAGCTTAGGAAAAAACCAAGCACCCACAATGCACTTAGTTTGTCCCTAACTTCTTTGGAGGGATTTTTGTCTGTTTGCATTAAATTAGCCCAAAGGTTGCAATGCTAGTCTAAATAACTCCTGTAAACACTTGAATGAGATTTGCCCGTGATTAATGTTTCGACCACGTTTCTCTATTCTCTCGCCTCCTCTCTGTGTGTGACAAGTCAGACGAAGCCCATTCCTGCCTGTGGTTATCAGCCCTTCTCATTAGCTTCTGCATGAACGTTGTTCATTTTGACCCCTGCACCCTGTCTGCAGACCCCTGCAGCCAGTCTCAGCCCTGTCTCCTACCCTCCTGCTCCAAGTGCTGTCCACAATCCTGAAACATTTGCTGCTTTACTAAACTCAAAATCAGGTCCATAAAGATATGTTTCCCCTATTGCAAAATATCTATTACACTCTATTGACCTCTTAATAAAATTTGCTACGTCCAATGCCTTACATTTTATATAAGGGAAAACAGTGATTGATTCAATTAGATTACTGTCAATATATAAACACCTTACACATCCACTTAAATAACAAAGCTAATATGGTTTTGACAACCTCATTCTAACATGAATTAAAAATAACTGGAGCTCTAGCATCTGTCTTACTTGCTCTTGAAGACGACAGACCCAGAGAAGCTCTGGAACCCTGAGAAGCAGCCCATGTCATAGCCACAGCAGTGCTGCTGAGGTCGGCTGCATGGGGAGGTGTGGCTGGGTCAGGAGTGTCCATCAGGAATTGGCACGGAGCAGGTGTTGTATACCTGAAGATGCAGCCAAGTGGTGGACGCGGGTAATCTCCCACCTACCAAGTCTGCAAATCCAGAGTGTGAGCTCCTGTGTGGGGTCCGCCATCCTTGCCCCCTCTGGTCATCCTGCCCATTACATTGGCCATGACTCTATGAGGTCCTCCTGCTTCCTGCAGAACCCAGGCTCAGTCACTTCAACCTCCCTGTAAAAATCGTCACTGCTTCTAACACTCCGGTCCATACCCTGGTCACCACATGGCAGACATCAGACTCACCTTTGGTGCCCCCCATCTGTCTCTGACTCCCTCCTCTTCCCTGGGCCCCTGCCACATTCCACGTCATCAGACTCGTGAGGCTGACGTTCCCTTACAGAGTGCGCACGGCTGGTGCTGCAACGCACTACATCAGGGCTGTCTGCAGAGACTGCACGAGTTCCTTCATGCTCTATAAATCTTGAAATAACAAATGCATATTACCTACTAACAATCCTTTGAACAAGACTGCCAGAGGTAATAATTCATCTTTTTCTTCTCAGGAGTGTTTTTTTCTTTTTACGTTTGTGCTTATTAATTTGGAGGCAACCACTATGCGATACATACATAATTTTGAAAAACAGATCTAATACATGTGCTATAAATTAATGGTGTGATTCAGGATTGTTTTGTGTCATGTTGAAGAAGGTCTGATTTTCCTGGATATAGTCCTCAGTCTTGTTATGTTAAATATCTTCCCATCCTATGATAACCTTATACTCACCTGGTCATTAAAAAATTTAAAAGCAGCCAGCACAGTGGCTCATGGCTGGAATCCTAACACTCTGGGAGGCTGAGGCAGGTGGATTGCTTGAGCTCAGGAATTCAAGACCAGCCTGAGGATGAGTGAGGCCCCATCTCTAAAATAATAGCTGGCTATAGTGGCAGGCACCTGTAGTCCCAGCTACCCAGGAAGCTAAAGCAAGAGGATGACTTGAGCCCAAGAGTTTGAGGTTGCTGTGAGCTATGATGATACCACAGCTCTCTACCCAGGGTGACAGAGTGAGACTCCATCTTAAAAAAAAAAAAAAGTAAGGAGTAAACAATTATAAAGTAACAGTCAAGCAAATTCCAATTTTGTAAAGAATTCTCTTGTCTAGAAGTAAATGTGACTGCAAATGACTGAGATTATTGGATCTCCGTGGAAGGCTTGGTGTGGCTTGGCATGTTATGAAGTTAGCCTCATGAATTATCATTGCTGGATAATATACAGAAGATACCAAAAAAAGGAATATACATTTTAAGAAAGGAAAAAACTGTATTAAAATTGTAATACTCAAGTCACATCTGACTTCTGCAATTATATGACATACAATATACAAGATAACAGACATTACTGGAATATATCAAGCATTATAATTTTAATGTGTTTTTTTCCCTTTCTTAAAACATGTATACCTTCTTTTTTTTTATTTTTGGCAACCTCTGTATGCTGGGCTCAGATAATTACAGATTTTGTGACTTGAAGATGATTGTTGTTATTTCCTAGCAAGAAATAAGAAAATTATTGGGCTTTTCCCCCCCATACTTAAAGCATGCTTATCAGTTTGGGAGTAAAAGAACGACCATCAAAATTATGTCGTATTTTCTATTTGCACATCACCCCTAATAAATCTTGAAAAATATGGTAGGTTATCCAGGATGTGGGAAGTAAGTAACATGATCTTAGCTCAGTCATAGAAACCTTTTTTTTTTTTTAAATTGTGTAATTATTATTACCTTCATTTCCCAAAGTAAGGGGGGAAAAAAGAACATCTGGTAGGTCACTATCAATATACTGGACTTGGCAGTCTAGATTTTTAAAGTTGAAACTTGAGCGGCTTAAAAATAGCACACAGGCATCATCGTGCAATGTCTGTGGGTCAGGCGTCCAGCTGTGGCTCAGCTGGGCACCCCAGCTCAGTCTCCCAAGGCTGCAATTAAGGTATTGGCTGGGGCTGTGTTCTCATCTCAAGACTTGACTGGGGAAGGACGTGCCTTCAAGCTCAGTCAGTTGATGCTTGTTGTCAGGATTCTGTTTCTTGCAAGCTGTTGGCTTGAGGGCCTCTGTTCCTTGCTCACTCACCCCCAATTCCTTGAAACAGGACTCACCAATTTGTAAATGGGGAGTCTCCAACACAGTTAGAGGAGCACCACAAGAGTTTGCTAGAAAGATGGGAGTCACAGTCCCCTGTGAACTCAGCAGGAAGAACACCCATTACTTTTGCAACATTCTCATGGAAGGAGGTTGCTAGTTCCTCCCATACCCAAGGTGAAGGGATCACATGAGGATGTGAATATTAAAAGGTGAGGATCACTGTAGCTGTTTCAGAAACCTGCCTTACAGAGATATCTACTTCCAGTCATTGAAAGCCACGATTAGGACCAGCAAGTTAAGCAAACTGACAAACGTTTTACACCAGGCTAGCCAGAGTACAAAGAAGAGAACCCTTCACCTTTGCACTTTACCCAGAATCTACCTCCTGCTTCCTGCCTTCTGGTCTATGTAGGTGCAACCAATATGGCAGGATGCTAACGAGTTACCAGAAATGCACCCTTGCACGTGTTTCCTTCTGACTTCTGGTTTTAGGATCATGGCATAGAGAATAAATTACATCCTGCAGGTTGCCCACATTCCTCCTCATTTGCTGATGGTAAATCGACCTTGCTTGCATGCATGACCTTTAAAACACATTGATAGCTGAGAGATAAGAATTTTATTTAATGCTTCTGTGTCAATTTTACAAAGCACAGACTGTCACTGCCTGGAGAGATGACCCTGAAATCTGAGCCATAGATCTGCAAAGCTATTCAGTTGCATTATTTCCAGGTAGTCTAAAATTACAGTGATTTTTTTTCCCCCTGACACTAGAAAACTCTTGTATGATTGCTTGAAAGTCAAAGAGTTACACTGCCCTGTTTTCTGAGGATGTGCCTTACTTGTTTTTCTTTTGGAGCAAGGTAATCCTGCTTTAAACAGGACTACGTTCAGGAAAGTAGCTAGTCCCCAGATCCTACATAGATGAAGCTTTGAGGTGGCCACGTCCAAAGTTCTGTCTTCATGTTGATTCAAAATTTCTTCTGTTCCCTTAGATACAAAATCCATAACAAAGGGGAATGAGATCCATTTTGTGCAAAACTCAGCAGTTAGGCTTCTTTTTAACTGGTTACTAGTGAACCCAGTGGTGGAAAGAATTCCAAATAGAAGGACAACCTTGAATCATTTGGAAATTTTACCCAATTTTATTTTATTTTCCACCACACGTGTCTTGAAATGAGCTGTAAAGCCTGATGCCTGTCAGTGACAAAATGTACATACAGTATTTGGTATCCTCCTTCCCAACAGGACTGCTGACTTGAGTCTCCCATTAGCACATTCTCGTAATTGCTGTGTCTGTGATCCGTGCACGCCGAGTCCCAAGCCTGGGCTAAAGCATAGGAATGCTCACCCAAATTAAACCTCTTTCCCTCCAAGATCTTGTAACATAGAAGGAGTCTGATAGGGAAATTGACACATAAAATGGAATGTGAGAAGGTTCAGGAAATATCAGCTCATGATGGGCACGTTGCAGACAAAAAAGACAATTCTGGTGAAGCAAACTGCACCATTTTGGGACCCGCTAAGAACCAGTTAAAGAAGAAGCAGTATTATTTCCATGTCACCAGCAACAGCAGTGTGTGACTAATTAATGAGTAAAGAGACCAGACCAGCCGGGCTCTGTGAGCTGAGACGCAAAGATTGAATTTTATCCTGAGAATGAGGGATAGACAGAGGACCTCAGAAGTCACTGCAGAGAGGACCGGCATCTACGGGGAAGCGGAAGGTGGGGTGCCCATTAAGAAGAACAAGAATGGACCCACGGGGAAGTTTGGAGATCACCAAAGACACAGTGACACAAAGACAGACAGAGGCCGGCGGAAGACCGAAGACGCTACTCCTGGAGAACCATGGAAACTTGAGCTTTGGTGAGGATGACGTTAAGGGGTACAGGGACAATTGTTGGGGTTGAGGTCACTAGCATCTCAAGGAAGACCTTGTTCCCAAGCACTACGCATTCACCATCCTCAGCCCCCAGAAGACCACAAATTGTTTTGGTGCTGAGTAAGGGGAGGTTAACCTACATTTCACATTTCCCCCAAATCTCTGGTGTACCTTGTCCCATTCAGTGTGGTTAATCCCAATAGAGAAATAACAACACTTGATCAAGAATGTCATTTACAGCTCGGTGCCTTTAGCTCAGCAGCTAAGGCACCAGCCACATACACAGGAGCTGGTGGGTTCGAACCCAGCCTGGGCCTGCCAAACAACAGTGACAACTACAAACAAAAAATAGCCGAGTGTTGTGGTGGGTGCCTGTAGTCCCAGCTACTTGGGAGGCTGAGGCAAGAGAATCACTTGAGCCCAAGAATTTGAGGTTGCTGTGAGCTGTGATTTCACAGCACTCTACTGAAGGGGACATAGTAAGACTCTGTCTCCATAAAAAAAAAAAAAGAGAGAGAGAGAGAGAGAATGCTATTTACATCTATCTCAGCAGTATGGTTTGTAGAAGGAAAGAAACACAGAGAAGGTTTTCCTTTTACACGTCTTTTTCTCTTTAAAAATGCTTTTGAAAAGATTCTAAAACAAATTTTTCTTTAAACATTCTTGGTAAAGGCTGGTGTGGAGGCTCACGCCTGTAATCCTGACATTCTGAGAGGCAGAGGCAGAGGCAGGTGGATTGCCCGAGCTCAGGAGTTTGAGACCAGCCTGAGCAAGAGCAAGACCCTGTCTCTACTAAAAATAGAAAAAAATAGCCGGTTGTGGTGACTGGTGTCTGTAGTTCCAGTTACCTGAGAGGTTGAGGCAGGAGGATCCTTTGAGCCCAGAAATTAGAGGTTGCTGTGAGCTATGACACCATACACTCTACCCAGGGCGACAGAGTGAGACTCTCTCAAAAAAATAAAAAATAATAATAAATAAAAATTCTTGTTAAAGATAGCATGAGTATCATTAAGCAGATATTAACTCATACATGACTTACTTCCAAGCTTATTTTTCCAAACAGTCAAATCTTTCCTAACAGACCACATCTTTTATTTGGCATCATTTTGATATAAAGAGTCCAATAAAGTGATTAATTTCATACCAGAATGGAAATGCATACAACAAAAACTTAGTTGATAAGGAAGGGGCTTTGGAATGAGACTAATATGTAAAATTAGTACTTGCATTACTGGCAAAAAAAAAAAAAAAACCACTTGCTTATGATGTACTACCATTTTTTATACACTGCTAGAGGTGTGTGCCAAAAAAGATTTCTTTTCATCTGTTGAGGGAGATTGGTTCATGGGGATTCTTTCTCATCCTGCCGTGTCAGGTGTTAGAATGAAGTTTTTTTTGTTTGTTTGTTTTTGGCTGGAGCTGGGTTTGAGCCCGCCACCTTCGGCATATGGGGCCAGTGCCCTACCCCTTTGAGCCATAGGCGCCACCCAGGTGTTAGAATGAAGATTATGCCACTATCACAGAATGATTTATTGAGTGTGCCTTCTCTGTTCCCCGTGAGCATCTGAATGAAATCCAAATTGATTGCCATGCTTTACAGAACTCACTGCTGAAGGTGTGTGGGTTTGGCATTTTCTTTCTAGAAATATTTGGACAGGGGTGCAATTTTCTTAATGAATACATGACTAGGGGCTTTGTACTTACCCGCTCAGTTGCATCTTTACAGGGATTTATTGCCTTAATTTTTTTTTTTGTTATCTTTTTTTTTCTTTTGAGACAGAATCTCACTTTGTCACCCCCAGTAGAGTGTCATGGCGTCACCGCTCACAGCAACCTCAAACTCTTGGGCTCGAGCGATTCTCTTGCCTCAGCCTCCTGAGTAGCTGGGACTACAGTAGGCACCTGCCACAATCCCCGGCAATTTTTAGAGACAGGGTCTCACTCTTGCTCAGGCTGGTCTCGAACTCCTGAGCTCAGGCAATCCACCTGCCTCAGTCTCCCAGAGTGCTAGGATTTTCTGTTATCTTTTTAATGGCTTAATAATGCTAGGATTTTCTGTTATCTTTTTAATGTAGTAATATCTCCCAGTGTTCTCTTTCTCATTTCTAATAACTAATGTTAGTTATTATTACATTTTCTCTTTCACTACCTATTAATCAGACTTGATAATTTGTGAATTTTATTGGGTTTTTGAAGAACCAACTTTTGGTTTTATCAATTTTCCCTAGTGTGTGTGTGTGTGTGTGTGTGTGTGTGTTTTTCAGGTTAACTAAATTTTACTTGTGTGTCCATTCGCTTTCTACCTTTTTGAATGTTTGCCATTTTTTCACTTTCTAAGATGGTTATGAGTTTAGGAATTTTGTCTTTCTTCTTTGCTAACACACACCATTTCCCGCAACACAGTTCTGGATGTATCTAAAAGATTTCCTACGTATTTTTTCCAGTCATTCACTGAAAAATGCTTTCCAACTTCTGTTACACTTTTCTCCATTTACTTGTGGATAATGCACACTTTTTAAAAAGTTCCGACAAATAGAGATTGCAAAGTTAATTGTACCAGTCATCAGAGATCTGGACTGTGTATTTTCCATCTTTTGATGTACAGGGTAGACATAAAGGTTTTGCGCAATTTACTATTTTTAATGGCGCACAAACTTTATGTCCACACTGTATATGCAGACTTGATTTTTTGTTTTTGCTTTTTTGGGGGTGTATCATCAATTTTAGTGAAGGTTTTATGTATGACTGCAGAGACTGTTACTTTTTAGTTTCAGTGCAATAATCTATATATGTTCATTAAGTCAAGTATACTGATTGAATACTTCCAATCTCTTCTCCATTTTGAAATTAATTAATTTTATTTTAAAATGTTATGGAAGTAGAAATGTCTTTGTTATGTGGATGCCTCGTATAATGCTTAAGTTGGAGCTTTTGGTGTGTCTGTCAGCAGAATAGTGCTCATCGGATCTGACAGGTAAGTTTTTAATCCCTCACTCCTTTTCACCTCCCTGCTTCTTGGTTTCCAATATCTCTGTGTGCTCGTGCGTACCCACAATCTAGCTCCCTTTATTCCTCTAGGCCTACCACAAGTTTTCTCTGTTGGTTCTATTAATTGGTGGAAAAGACCAATTAAATCCCTCCTTGGTAAATATTTCTCCTCTAGTATAGAGATTAGTCTGTAAGTCATTTTGGTTCTGTTGGTTTTTGCTTTATGTACTTTTAGGCTTTGTTATGTTTCTCTTAGTATGTCTTTTATTTATGTAACCAATGATTCATTCCTAAAATGTATTTTGTCTGATGTTTATTTATTTGATTAATGTTTATTTTAAAGTAGTGTTTATTGATATTTACAAGGTTTATTTTCTTGCACTTGTTTGTTCCAACCTCTTTGTACATTTTCCTTTTAGAGTCTCCTCCTGTGTCTGGGTTGTTACACATTAGTTATATTTTATGTTTTATATATAAAATTGAAATACTTATATTATATTATAGTATTTCCCACATTTAATATTGAAAAGTCAGAAGTCATCCTAACTACTACTTCATTGAATGAAATGTGCTTCTATGGATCTTTAAAAATATAATTTTACTAAGGTACAATTTATAGACAACAAGCCACATCCACAAAAACTGTGAAATGAATCGTGTACACCAGGAAATCACGACCATGAGAGTACAGTGGAGGGTTCCCCAAACCCCAAGAGCGCTTCTGTGCCCTCTGACCCCAAGAGCACGTCTGTGCCCTCTGACCCCAAGAGCGCTTCTGTGCCCTCTGACCCCAAGAGTGCTTCTGTGCCCTCTGACCCCAAGAGCACTTCTGTGCCCTCTGACCCCAAGAGCGCTTCTGTGCCCTCTGACCCCAAGAGCGCGTCTGTGCCCTCTGTCACCATCACTGCCACAGCTCAGGGAGGTAAGGACATGCTCTCGGGAACTGTATGTAACTTGCTATCTTTTGATATGAATGGAGTGACGCCGTACACGCCTTTCTGTGTCTGGCCTTCTTTCCCTCGGTAACGATTTGGGATTCATCTGGTATGTATCATTGGATTATTGACTGAGTCAGATTCTCTTGAATGAAAGTATTTCCTTACTCAGTAGGAATGAAAATAAGTGTAATTTGTTCTCATAGTCACCTGTTGGGGGCCATGGTGGCTCTGCCTCATAACTGGCTGTGTGCATCAGGTCACTCTGTATGAGTCTGAGTTCAGACACACACCTTCATTTCTCTTGAATAAACTTACCAGAGAAGGAGTGATAGGTGTAGACTTACCTATCTAGAAACCAGCCCAGTGATTCTCCAGAGGCACTCATGAGTATCAATCAGGGGATTCTGGCCACACAGTACCACCAGCACATGTTACAACAAGGGAAACAGAGAGCTCGGGGAAAGATGTGGGCGGCGTTCCTGATGGAGACACGTTGGGGGTGGTGGGGTGGGGACTGCAGGGGGCTCAGAGGCCCTGCGTGAGCCACAGAGGCCTAGGCTGAGTCAGCCACGGGGCACAGAGTGTCTGACCCACGGGAAAGTGCCCGAGGCTCACTCCCAAGCATATTGCCCCAGAGGCCAAGCAGTTGAGGGCCCCCAGCAGCACCAAATCCTGAGGGTTCATAGTCTCACATCCATTTGTGGCCACTTCTGATAAAGGGAGAATGTTTGGATTCTTCCTTGGGATTAATGTGATCAACGTGAGAAAAGAATACACATTCCAGTGTTAATATTTCAAAAAGAGTATTTTTCATTTTAATGATCGGTGGTCAGGAGGAGTTAAATATGTTTGAGTATTATTAAATGCAACATATGTTTTCAATTATTTCAAGAACAGCTCTGTATTTACAGATAATTGAGTAAGTAGTAAAAACCATCTCTGTATACTTTCTTTCCTCTTTCTCCTTCCCTTGTTACCCACCTCTAGTGGGAGGGTGGTACATTTTATCACAACCAGGGAGCTCAGAATGACACTTTATCATTAACTAAAGTCCACAGTTTGCATTGAGCTTTATTTTTTGTGTTGTTCAGTTACCCAGTTTTTGAAAACTACCCTGTAACATTTATCCACTACGACAGATTACAAATATTTTTAAATGTCCTTAAAGTGAGGAGACGCGATAGCAGCTGGCTATAAACTAAGGGAAGCCCAGAATTCAGATGGTAAAGGGAAAATGACCAGGGTAAAAAAAATCTTATTATCACAAAATCCTGTTCTTGTTTTCCATGTTCAGCAATTATATCAGATTCAAAGACAAAGATGGAACTTTTGTTACATGGAGTGAAAATGTGGGCTATGGAAAATGTTTCTCTTTCTGGGTGCACCTGTGGTCATAGCTCTTTAGGCGTCTATACTGATGGTGAAGTCCCAGGAGCAAGGAACCACCAGGTTCAGAAACAGGGCAGGTTCAGGGCAGGTCCAGGGCAGGTCCCAAGTCCCCTTCTGAGCACTAGTGGGTCTGCACTTCTGCCTAGCCGCCTTGCTGCAGTCTGGGCAACATAGCGACCATGGTCTCTAGGGAACAAAGTGTCTATCTTCAAGAAAGTCACAGGAAGTGGAGGAAACTATGCTCTCGGGAAAGACTATGTTTGAGAAATAGATTTCAGGGATGAAGACCATGAGCTCTGACGCACGTGTCTTCAAGTTTAGGAGAGCACGGTTCGTGAAACTACCACACCAGGGCTTAGTCACTTGGAAGGGGAAGAAATTTGAAGAGGAGCTTTTATTTTCTCATTAGAGGCTAACCATGAGCATCTCATATTTAATTTGTATTTCGTTTCTATAGCATTTTAGGAGAATCAACACCAGTATTTTCATTACTTATTCTTCCAAACCTGGTTTTCTTCTAAAACTAATATCTCATCTAATTTTTTAAACACTTTCTGAAATTCTTAATATATCCTGAATTTTAATGTTGATGTTTGAATGCAATCTTACACACTTCAAGTATTCTTTGACATATAAAAAAAATCATTTTCATGATTCATGAGTGAGTGCATTGTATATATTTATTACTTTATAATATGGGTTGTCAATCACCCCTGCCCCAGGGAGACTAGAGATGCTGGTAAAAGTCCTACAGTGGCCGGGACTCCCAGTGAATCGTGCATCTGGGAGTGTGTTGCTGATGTGGAGAATTGTTTTCTCCATCTGACTCTCCCCTCTGCCATTTGATGGCTGGCTATCGATGTAATTGTCAGGCCAGAAAGCCTGCATCCCCTGTTACCCACACCTGCTACTCTGAGGAGAGGGGTTCAGATGTTAAAAGGAAGGCACAGGGGCAGATCATGCAGAGTCTTCCTATAACACACCAACATGATGTCTGCCCACTATAGAAAGGGAAGGACGTGGAGAGAATGAAGAGGGAGAAATGAGCAAGCATCTTCTGAGGACACAGACGTGTTGGAACATTGGATCCAGTTGAATGCAGGGGGTTCTCTGGAACCCTCTTCAATATCCCTGTTGCCTGTTTCCACAATCACCCTGGATTGCTTTCTTTCTCATCTCAATCCTTTCTACTTGAAAACCAATACATGTCCTCTTTGCTTAGATACACATTGACAGAAAGTATGATGATTATTCCTGCTAAATAATACAAGGAAACCAAATATTCAACGTCTAAAAGAGCAATAGAGATTTTCCTACTAGGGATACCTTAGAAAATACTGCTCTTGACCTATTGATACACATCTCCAAAACTAAAGATTATCTGGGAGGGCTCGCATTCCTAACAAGTAACACACATTCATTATTTTCACCCAAATCCTCGAGTTTCAAATTAACAACATTTGAAGGAGACCTGTTCGCACAAATGAAATTTGAATTGTAGATAAAGTGACACTTTGGAAGGGTTAGGTCACGTTGTAGCTTTTCAACACTACCAAGATCTAATTTATGTAGTGGCATTGCACAGAGAGAACTCTAATGGCTTTTTAATTATTCTCAACTTCAAAGACTGAAGGGGAGGGAGACCAATTCCCAGACAAAGGGAGAAAATGTTGGAAGCTGAGCAGAGATAATTATGCAGCAATGACCTAGTAAAAGTATCTTCGGATGGGGACTGTCGAAAACTTTCCTGCACACCAGGCCTACACAATCAAACGCAATAGTATCTTTGTTCAGTTCTCTACCATCGTGCCTCACCCTTAAAGGCCGATGGTCACAGAAAGCCAGGGCGGGAAATTTGAAAAGCTATGGTGACATCTTTAGGCAAGCTTGTTGGGCTGTAGATGACAAAGAAATGGTACAAGCAATTTGCTACGTCAGTTTGGGGGAGCCACAGATAAGGCAACTTTGACACAATGGCTCCAGAAAAATCCACAAGTCCAAAATGAGATGCTGTCAACACTCATGATAGAAAAATGTTCTAGGCCAATTTCTGTTGAGGCCTAATGTGGGGAAAGAATTTCAGCCATGTATTGCTATATAAGACTGGATTCCATATCATTTCCCTTAAACTGGGAAAGTAGATGAGGAAAATGTGAGTCTCAGTGGTAGCTCTTACTAATACATGATTATTTTGGTTATATAAAGTATGAAGTTGTTTGAGAGCCCATTCTCTTGGAAAGAATATAACTTATATGACCACAGAGCAAATCATAGTATTTCCTAGTAATAATAGTTACCATTTATTAAGTCTTTCTACTATGCAAAGGACTGGGCAATTCTTCTAAAGGAGGTTCCTCTGTGAGATAAAAAGAATTAAGTTTTCTCCCAAGGAAAGTAAGAATAAAGAGTTGATGGGGCCAGGCGCAGTGGCTCACACCTGTAACTCTAGCACTGTCGGGGGCTGAAGGCAGGTGGATGGCTTGAGCTCAGGAGTATGAGACCAGCCTGAGCAAGAGCAAGACCCCCGTGTCCACTAAAAATAGAAAAAACTAGGCAGTCTGTAATCACAACTGCTTGGGAGGGTTAGACAAGAAGATCACTTGAGCCCAAGAATTTGAGGTTTCTCTGAGCCATGATGACACCATGGCATTCTAGCAAGGGTGACAGAGTGAGACAAAAGACAAGTAAATAAATAAAAGAGTCAAAGGAAGGCTAAAGAGATTGGCCACAGAAGCAATCCACAAGTAAAATTGGTGTTATTCTGATGGACACAGGACATAGAGAAAAAAAGTAGCCTCTCCCCAGACTGCCCTCACTTCCAATAAAGACTTGAAAAGGAGAGTCTTGGGAAAAATAAGACGTGTGCACGTTTGTGTTAAATAAGCTAGCGTAAACCGAGACATGAACCGTTAGTGTAAGAGGAAAGAAAGCAAGTTCAGCCAGCCCTGCTGGGATCAAGTTATTGTTTTCTTTTTTTGTGAAATCTCTCATAGTTCCACACTGCTACCCAAGTATCAAAGTTCTCCTCAGCTCTGCCTTAGTGTTGAAGTTATATGCGTGTTTGTGGAAGCTTCTCTCAAATTGTGCAAAAATACTAGTTTTCAGACTAGAAGTATATGACTTTTATCCCTGCAAATATCAATTTAGTATCAGTGGGGTAGGGAAAGGTTCACAGTTTCACAATTTTCAAAACCTGTTACAGACTCGAGGAAATGGTTATACCACATACAGAAATAACTATTTTTAGGTAAAGAAAAAAGTAAAATATTTAGTTAGAGGTTTTTTCAAGATCTAATAATAATCTTATTTTACTTAACTGACTTCCAGTACACCTGACTTGTCTGTAAGGTGCGTGTTCTCACACATTCTGTCCCCAGCTGTGATCAAGAATTTCTTGCAGTTCACTCTTTTGTCAAAAGCTTACTGTCACATTTTTAAAAAGCCATTAAGCAGAGTTCCTGGTTTTTGATATGGCAAATAAAATGGTCGGCTCCAGAAAATGTGCACATCAACGTGCCCTTCAGGTTACAGATGCATAAACAGCATCCTGAAAACTGGCGTACTTAAAGGCTGGGGACAGAAATCTCATTTTGTTCTGTGTGTCCTGACACATTTCTTCACGAGACAGGGTGAGAATGTTGAAGCCGTATTTTAGAATACAGATCTGAGTCTTTCTATAATGCACGCACAGATCAGAACATCACATGCCTTAGGTATGCACAATTGTTTGTCAGTTAAAAATGAATACATTTGTTCCGTGAGTGTCCTTTCTTTCATTTTCCTTGCATGTCTTTCTAGTTAGACATCTTTCCATCCCCTTTTCACTGGTCATATTTCCATTCTCCATCATAGTTCTTGTTATTTGCCTTCAAAGCAGCACACACCTGCTGGGCAATAACCTTGTGGGTTGTGTTAGGCCAGTGAGTGGCCCAGAATTGCAACGAACCTCAGGAAGCTTGCCCTCTAGTGAAAGAGGCAGAAATGGACGTTACATCTGAAATGTTCCATTTCACATTAAAACTTCATTGTATCTCAAACACGAGGCAGTACAATGAATCAAAGTGTTCACCTAAACTGTCCCCACGGTTTTACTATCTTAACGGTGGCTGTGTCTGCCAGCAGCAAAGAAGCCTGGAGAGTAAGTGGGGATGAAATCGTAAAAGGTGCTTTCCACAGCTTGTTGAGAATTGAATATTTTTCCTTGAAAATGTAGTCCAAAGCCTGGAAGAAGTGCTGGTCAGTTGGTGCAGGGTCTGGTGAATACGGTGGATGACAGAGAGTTTCCGAGTCCAGCGTCTACAGTTTGAGCAGTGTTGTTTGTGTGATATGAGATCAAGCATTGTCTCGCAAGAGGATTGGCCTGTCCGCATTGAGCAATCTCAGCCGCTTCATCACAAGGTTCCTCGTCAATTTATCCATTTGGTTGCAGTAGACAGCTGCTGTAACAGACTGGCCAGCTTCGTGACACTGCAGTGGATAATACCAGTGCTGGACCACCACACAGGCCCAGGTAGGCTTTTTTTTTTTTTTTGATGAATATTTGGTCTTTGGATTTCATCTTTATCCAGCCATTGTGCAACACTTGCAATTGTCAAAAATTATTGACATCCATTTTTCATCACTCCTACCAATATGTTATTGAAATGGTTCACCTTTATGTTGTGACAGCAAGCTGTGAGAGGATTTCTCTTCTGACACTTGTTTAATTCATGCAGAACCCATCAATCTGGTTGGTGTAGCTGGCCAGTTTGTTTCCAATGGTCCAATATGGTTAGAATAGGAACATCAAACCTTGCTGCTGCCTCAGCCACAGGTGAAGATGGATTCGCTCCCACCACAGCTCTCAGCTCACCATTACCCACCTGGTGTCAGGTTGTCCTCGTGGCTCATTTTCGAAGTTCAAGTCACCAGAATGGAACTTCACAAACCTTCCTGTACTGTGCATTCCTTAGCCACATTCTCCCCAAATACTTTGTTGACATTTTGACTGTCTGAACTGCATTGGTTCCACAACCAATTTGTGTTATTCAAAAGTAACACACATTTTTGACTTATCCCTGGACTCACAAAAATGGCTTTAAAAAATTTCTTGAAAGATAATCACAAGTCAACATGTGTGCTTGAAAGAGTGAGGATGGACCCTCACGATAAAAAAAAAAAAAAATGTTTCAAAGTGCAGTGTCAGAGAAATCAACTGTCAAACTTAGTACTTAAAAGAAATCAGATATTTTTACTTAACCCAACACAAAAATGCACAGTTCTACCATGGTTAGGCTAGTCTCGGGAAAGACAATATAAAGAAGCCATAAAATCTGGCTGTAAAAATCACTCAGAGAGCCACACAAGTCATGTCTAAACCCAGGGAGAAGAAAGTGAGACCTTTTCCAGGGCCGGTCACTGCAAGCACAGCCCGTCACATGTCTCTCTGAATCCTATGACACTCTACCCAACCGGGATTTGAAAACGGACCAATGGTATTAGTTCGTGGACAGATATAAAATGCAAGAGATAGGGAACGTGGCAGATTAACACACCAGTGAGGGTGTCAAGGGGAATCTCAGGAATCCAAGACAATGTTTTACTTTTGTGGCAAAACTTCAAAATAAAGAGTTACAGCATTTTATCTCTACCAATTTTCAGCTCTCATTGAAAACTCAGATCTTTGCTTCCAAGCCTCTGGGTAAAGACTCCTGGTGCTGGTTGGCATTCCCTCCTTGCTTCCCGCCACCCGGTTTCTGTTTGCGTCTTGTCTACAGGACCCCCGCATGGGGCCTTGTTGGCTGTACTCAATCTTCAACTCTGCCAATGGCACTCAGAGATTTGAGTGTTCACAGTTTCCTTTCTCTAGGTAGAAAGACACGTTAGTTGCTCTCCATTTTTTTTCAGTTCTCTTCTCAAAAATCCCCTTATTAGAGAGACTTTCCTTAAGTAGTCCATATAAAAGGGCAACCTCAAGTCCCACCTCAACACCCATTGGATCTTTTCTCATTTCTGTCTAGCTATCTATTTATCTATCACCTGTCTGTCACCCATTCATCATCTATCACCTGTCTGTCGCCCATCCATCATCTAGTCCCTTTCTATCAGCTATCTACCTATCAATCATCTGTCTACCTTTCATGTACCTCCATCTGTCCATCATCCGTGTCTCTTTCCCCAAAGATTCAATATAAATACATGAGGGAAGGACTTGATTTTGTGTTCTCAGGGTCTGGAATACTGCCTAGCACCTAGTAGACACTCGAAAACATTTGCTATACACAGGATGAGTGTTATTGGTGCACCCAGCATGGAGTTTGGGCAGTATCATGAATCTGGGAAGAAAGTAACGTAGAACTGTGACTCCTCTGTGCCTCTGCGGTCCTTCCTTAGATATAGGTGCTGCTGTGGCATGAAAGTTTCTGTCCTCTCCAAATTCATGTGTTGAAAGTCTCACTCCCAAGGTGACGGTATTGGGAAGTGGAGTTTGAGGCAGGTGATGAGAGACCCCAGAGAGCTCCCTCACCCCTTCCACCACGTGAGGACACAGTGCACAGTGAGAAGGTGTCGCCTGTGAACCAGAAAGAGGGTCCTCCCCAGACACAGCCTCGGCCGTGCTGGGATCTTAGACTTCCAGCCTCCAGAACTGTGAGAAGTACATTTGTGAATAAGCCATCAGTCTATGGCATTTTGTTATAACAGCTCAAAGTGACTAAAACGTATGTTTTTCTGCATTCTTATACTTTCCATATCTTTTCTTTTACAGCAAAATCGAGCTTATCTGTTAATGGGGACCGTACAATCTTAATGCCAGTCTCGTGAGAAGTTTCATTCCTACCATCTGTTGTTATCACTGTTTTTTAAACCAAACTAACTCATCCCCCCCGGTGGCCTTTACCACTCTCAATCCCCCTAAAATAACCATTTCATAACATATTCTTAATTAGTTATATGAAAATAAGGTCTCATATTCATTCCTGACTTCAAATTCTCAGAAATATCTAAAGGATTTTATGTTGTCTTCTTTGATTTAGGTTCGGTATAATTTTAAATCACTCGTCTTAGTCAAGTTGGTGATGATTAGATGTCAAATAGTTTATACACTTATATGATATTTGGTATATAACTATTATGGGAACGATTGATGTTTTCTAGATTGGTTAACAATCGCAAAAGAGGAGGAAAGTTAGCAATAACTCACCTTTGTCCACACCATGACCGTTTACAGTCTTGTGCCTTGAAAGCTGCCACATGGCAAACAAAGGGAGCAACTTGTCTATTCACCCTAACCATAGAAAAGTTGTAACAGGAAGGTGAAACCTTCTTGAATTGTCTGGGCAACAAAATTGACCAGAACTAAGAAAAGACAATCGAATCTCTTTAGATTTGCATGTCCAATCATCAAGATCATTTTAAATCTTTTTTAATCCTTATAGGAGGGTATTTTACCGTAACATCAACCATTGATCGCACATACTCAGAACTGCAGCAGGTAAGTAAAAATCAAACAAATGCAGACGTAGCCAAAACACGTGTACTAAAAAGAGACTTGAGTTAGAGAGCTATTTCAAAGGTTGCCAACTCTGAAAGGGTAGGATTCCAGGAAGGCAAAAGTGAAAAACGCTTATTACAAGTAGATTTCTTCTTGATCAATCATATGCCTTGCTTCTATTTTTGCTAAATGACAGATGCTACAAACCACAAGGCAAGGATACACGTGGTTTTGGGAACATTTGCTGGACCGAGTGATTAGAAGGCATCGGTGTTGTCAACTAAATGCAACATCAACTCATCTGTTGCCTAAAATGCAGTGCAAAATATGCCAACTTGATGAGTTCCTAACATTAAATCTTTTAAGGAGATACTTTTTCTTTCTCTTCCTTTCCTTAGACAGGAAAGCCACCCAAAACGTTTTGACAGATGTTATTACTTCTTAAATAAAATGATGATCTATGTTAATAAAGTAAAAAGTAAACATTTGAACATATCTATTGGCAAAGTCTGAGCATTAGTCTTCAAGCTCAGGAATGCGGAGGCTGGAGGAGAGAGCAGACTGCTATCCCTGTTTCCATCTGTCTGTTGTCATTCCTCAGTGTGGGTATCTAAAATAAATGCAGTAGCTTTGTGTTCTTTTCCATGTAAATTTTTGTTATTGTTTCTTCTCTTTAATACCTCCCTTTCAGCATTAAAGGTGGGTGCCTTTCCCCACTTGCTGTCGGCAGCTGTGTGCCCTTGCATTCATGAGAGCGCCTTGGACATTCAGCATCAAAAACTACAACCACATTTGCTACATTTCCAGACTGAAGGATTATAAATACCCACAGCGGTAATCGGATGATCTGATTTGCATTGTCTGGGCATCATTTCACCATCATTCCAAAGTGACTGCATTTGAATGCCAACATTTTCATCTCGAAATGCTAACATTTAGAGCACAGTAAAATCAAACTTTGCCTAACATCCTTTGCTAGCTTTTAGAACAAAATTTCTTCTCTTCCTCCTCCTCCTTCCCTATTTCAATGACATGCTGAGATTAGATAGTGTAAAAAAAAAAAAGAAAAACATTGCTAATATAATTTAAAAATTTTTGGAAATGTTTGGGCCTGTACTTTTGAAAGAGGATTTTATGACATTGAACTGGATGGACAAGATATAATTTATTCTTTGGAAATGGATCCTGTAATCTGTGTCCAGTTGGGCTCAATTTTCTCCCAGAAAGATCTTGTCCAAACACATATCCTGGGAGAGTAGTTGGTTCAGGCACCACTATAGCCAGGCTCCAGGCAGCCAGGGCAGGAAAGAACCTCCTGCTAGATGAAGTTTTCCAGGTAGAACAAAGCAGACTCTGAGTGTGCTCCAAGGTAGAGGAAGAGGAGATGAATCAAAAATTAAGAAGGGAGATTATAAGACAGTCACAGGGCCGCGTGCTTCTAGGTTTTGCTACTTGGTCACCTTCCTCGGAACACATAGTACGCTTCACTCAAAACAAATTCAAATAAATCCACTGTGTTTCCAGAAGGAGCCTGAGAAGAGCAAAGATTCTTTTCAACTTTCTGCTGGTGTCTCACTATGTTGCTGTCGTCACCCCAGAGTATGATCAGGGTCATTTATTTAATGAAGTCTATTTTAAACACGTTTATGCCCTTCTGTTGATATTATTATGCTGCACCATATGAAATTGTGATATTTCCAAGTGGTTATATTCAATAATTAACCTCGATTATTCTGAATCACAATGGTCTGGGTGGGGGGGATAATTGTGATGTCAGCAATACTCAATAATATTTGCTGTCGATGGTAAGATTAGACTCAGCGTTTGTCTACGTAAGATTTAGAGGGAGGGGGGTGACCATTCCAAGCACTCTGGTGTCAGAGATTCCTACTCACTAGAACTCCTATTTGGGAACTTTTCCTGGGAGGTTATCAAAACTCCTGAAATTATGAGTTCTAAAGTAGTCAGACCCTTCCCCTGCTTATTATATAGTTGTGATAGCTTTTGTTAAGTCAGAGCCTTTTTGTGGGGTAGAGTGAGGTCTTTGGAGTAACACACTGTCCCCAGTTTTCTCTGAGCAATCAGAAACTGTAGAAACATCTTGAGCATTAATAAACACTCCTGATATCACTAGCAATTAATAATAAATGGCACTCATAACTGACAATCCAAAGTCAATATACGGAAATGTCATCTCTTTGGAGTGAAGCTGTTTTGACATGTTGAATCCCAATAATATTAAATGCAGCCAGCTGCCACTTCAGTGTACATGGTGATGACTCAGTTAGGTAAAATTTGGAACATGGCCTCAGGGAGAAATTAAAAGAGAGACTTGACAGAGAGAGGGAACAGTTGATCTCAGTAGAAAATAAAGGAAAATGGGAATCTATGCAGAATATATAAGCCAAAGAATATTTTTCTTTATCCCCAAGAGGAGGAAGAAAACCTTTCAAGCACTATATTTATAGGTACAATTATAAATGCAGTCTAATCCTCTTTTAAATTTTAAGAAGCATAGTAGACCGAATCTGACAACAAACACAATAGGAATAAGTCCACCCCGTGCAGTTTGGGGTAAGATAAAACCTTTTTGCACAAAGCATCCGGAAATGAACAACATAAGCTTTGTTCCTGCTTCCGCCTGCTCTTAGTGAGCAAGGTGTACAGTTCACAGTCAACATTTGCCCAGATCTCTGCTTTTATTAGCTTTGTGCTAATAAAGCCCTCTGGCAGCATTTGTTTTGCAGGCCCCATGTTGTCCCAATTTCATTTGAAATTAAAATAATTTTGTTCATTAAAAAGGAACAAGAGAAAAATAAAGGGCACGAGGTGAATTAGGATTTTTCATTCTGGACAATAATTTGACTTTATGACTTTCATTCTGACTTTCATTTTCAAGAAACCTGATTTTGCACAAAGAAAATTATTTGCTTCTTGGAACAGAAATAATGGTTGGAAATGCTTGAGCTGTTCACATCACATTTAGGAACAAGTGTTTTTTTTTTTAGGTGAGTTAAAATTTTTTGTTCATGAAAATGAAATGATTCCACAGTCTAGGTGAAAGAGACAACTTTTTTTTTGAGACAGCGTCTCCCTCTGTTGCTCAGGCTGGAGTGTCATGGCATCATCATAGCTCACAGCAATCTCAAACTCCTGGGTTCAAATGATGAACCTCAGCCTCATGAATATCTGGGACTACAGGTGCCTGCCACCATGCCTACCTAATTTTCCTATTTTTGGTAGATAAGAGATGCCACTTTTGTTAAGGCTGGTCTTGAACTCCTGAGCTCAAGGGAACCCCACCCCCACCCTTTCGCCTCCCAGAGTGCTAGGATTACAGCTGTGAGCCACTGTGCCAGGCTGGAAGGAACAACTTTTATGATACCTTACAGGAAGTCAACACTGTGCTGTGGGCAAAACCTATCTTTTCTGTCATCTCCTTTTATTTTGGTTCCCAGTGTAGGTGCCTTAAGGACTGTCTCTAAATATCCCAGAGCCCCTGCCCCCCGCCCCAGCTATGTTTTCTTGCCCTTTTCCTGAGGTTTTGTCTTTATAAGGATGGTGATAGGGTGAGATTAGAAATGGTTAGGCCTAAGAAAACTCTGAGTCCAGGGCACCAAAGCATCTCCCCAGTGGAAGATGGAATGTTCCAGTCATCAGAGTCCTCAGGTTTAACAGGACCCCTATCTTGACACAAAGACATCTGGCCCTAAGTGGCCCTCTGGAGAGTGATACCACACTTGCCTTTTTTAAGTTGGCCATAAAGTGGACTTTGGGGGCAGCAGGGAACAATGAAGTCACCACGGAAGGTGTGTTCCTTGATTTCACTATAAGGAATTTCTTTGGTGGCTTAGGCCATCCTCTGTGTCACCCTGAAGGTAGAGAGATGAACCAGGAGGTAAGGAACAAGAGGAAGACTAGAGAGAGAATGTGGGGACAAGAGCCGTGACCTAGAAGGAAGGGCATGTTTGTGAGAGCATTGCTTTGCCTCTTCCTGGCCCATGTGGGTGGGTGCTGCGTGCACCCAGACAGGCAGGAAGGCTGAGCCCTGATACCTTGCACAAAGATACGCAAAACGCCTGCACCTTTAGCATCCTGAATACATCTTGGGCTGCATCCATGTGGTCTGCTTATGCTTGGACATTACCACTAAGTGCTTTGTTTAGCCAATATGGGCATGGAACTGTAACTCTTTTCAAGGCAAACTTGATTCCAATCCCCCACCTCCTCTGTCTTGCGTAGTTTACACAAGACATCATTGCCTTTCAAATGAATGTCCTTCTTTGTTGGTGTGCTTAATGAGACAAGCTCTCTTTTCAAAGTCCTAGCCCTCAGCTTTCTAAACTTCTCATGCACCCTCCTCCTTTTGGTTCCTATAAAGAACGCTGCTACTTTTTTTAGAAGTCATTTCCTTGATTATCTGATAAGGGTTTAGCATGATTCTGCAAAACAGCACACTCACAAAATTCTTAAGTTCTAGTGGTTTCCTCCCACCCCATTGCCAGATGTACATTAATCTTATTAAACAGATGGAATCGAACCTCAATAAAGACAAAATGTAAAAGAGATCTGAAAGCACAGATTTTGAGGTCAAGTGTATTTTCACAGCCGTGATTATGTTTGGAATCTGAAGTCACTTAAGTTGTGGCCGGTTTGAACAGCTCTTTGGTGCTCTCTTGTAGCGCAGCAGGTTGACTTCTGAGAGCTGGTTGGGGCTCTTGCTAGTAGTCTAACCAACCCCAACCCTGGAATCTTTAAACACTTAGCAGGCCTTGCCAAAGGGCCTTGGGTACGTGTATACATGGAATAAGGTCCACCTGACTGCCCTCTGAAGGAAAAGGCTTGAAGCCCTTGCCTCATCCTTAGTAGAATCCATAATAGGAAGGATAAACTAGACAGCATGGTTATAGGGGACCCTAAAATTGACATATCTTCTTATGCAAATTTGCCTGTCATTGAGAAAAAACACAACATATTGATTCTTGCTGTTGGACTTTGCATTTGAATACTTGAGAGCTGAATTCCTCCGTTTTTATACCTACCTTTGTTCCGAAGCCTACTCTTAAACCCTTTCAAACTAATTGCTTTTTGTATCCCGTAATCTGACATCAGAGAATAACTCCAGTACAAATAGCCCCACTTGTGGAGAAAAGTGCACTACTGTATAATTGAAGCTATTTCAAGACTTTTGCAAACCTATTAGGAAGAAGTGAGCTTTACTTTTCTTGTACTTATTGCTGGGACCAGCTTTTCTCTTTAAGTGCCCCCCTGTATCCACAGCCCCGGGAGGGCCAATGTGCAAGGGCAGAGAGCATACACATTCCTGCCGTGTGGGCGGAGATGTTGGTGGGGACGGACCCACAAGGCTTCTCTCCCTGCTGAGTGTGGAAGCTCAGCTTTAGATCTGGTTTTGTTACTGCCTGTGGTTGGTCAAAGGCAGCTGGAAGTGAGTGGGAAAGACAGCTGGGGACAGGCTCTTCCTGTGTGTTATGTGCTAAATTATGTCCCCAGAAATTTATATGTTGCCGCCCTCCATTTCAGTACTTCAGAATGAGGCTGTATTTGAAGAGGACTCTTTACAGCAGCGACAAAGGTCAAATGAGGTCACTAGGGTGGGCCTGACTCACCAGGACTGGTGTCTCTCTAAGAAGAGGAGTTGAGGACACAGACACACAGAGAGGGACAACCACCTAAGGACACAGGGAGAAGACGGCATCTACATGCCAAGGAGAGAGGACTCAGGAGGGGCCAGCCTGCCACACCTGGATCTCGGACTTCCAGCCTCCAGGATGTGAGAGAATCAATGTCTCCTATTTCAGCCACACCCCCTTCTGTCTGTGGTCCTTTGTTGCAAACCACTACACTGTGAAAGGACACTGCATATGGAGGGCTGGGAGGAATGTGTGTTTGGGTGTAGCTGTCCTTCAAAGATAAATCAAGAGACCTTGCATACACCCATTCTTGATGACATGAGAATTTAGACTACTGGTGATCAGAAAGTGATACCACCAGTGGTGCAGTAGCCAGAGTAAGGATCGTCCAGAGATGCCCATGGCCCTAAATCCCTCGGACCTGTGAAGTTGTTACATTCCACGGCCAAAGGGACTTTGCAGATGTGATTAAAGTCGTGGGTTCTCAAATAAGGAGATTATCCTGGCTTATCTGAATAGGTCCAACATAATCACTTGACCCCTTTAAAGTCTAAGACGGAGGCAGAAGAGTTGGTTTAACGGATGTTGCAGAAGAAGAACAGAGGGGAAATGTTTATTCTGAGATGCAGTGGGTTGTGTGCTAGGTCAGTAGCAATGACTCCGGGAGCTGACGGCAGCCACCACCGACAGCTAGAAAGACAAGGACCTCAGCCTTACAGCTGCAAGGAAGCAGGTTCTGCCAACAATCTGGATGAGCCTTGGAGTGAATTCTTCCCAGATGAAGGCCCAACCTGGTCAACACCTTGATTTCACCATTGTGAGCCCCTGAGCAGCCCACACTTCTGGCCTACAGAAAGGAGAAAAAAAATGCATGGGTATTTTTTTAACTTGATAAGTGTGTGGAAATTTGTTACAGCAGCAAGAAAAGACTCATACAGGTGTACATAGTTTGGGGTCTCTACCTAACCACCTCATGTAAGACTTCCCCAGGTGGGTCGGTGCACCAGCAGCCTAGACAGCACGTCGGAGCTTGTTGGAAATGCAGAGGCTTAGATTTCACCATAGACCCCCTGATTCAGAGCCTGCAAGTGTATACAATCCACGTGATCTGTGCACTCACTCAACGACCGCCTCTTCATTCAGAGATTCAACCGAGATGGGCAACCATGTTCTGCTTGCTTTGGCAACATCATATGAGGTTTCCAAAAGTATTTAGATAAAATAAATCTCTTAAGGCTGGGCGTAGTGGCTCACACCTGTAATCTTAGCACTCTGAGAGGCCAAGATGGGTAGATTGCCTGAGCTCAGGAGTTCGAGACCAGCCTGAGCAAGGGTGAGACCCTATTTCTACTAAAAATAGAAAAACTAGCCCATTTTTGTGGCAAATAGCTGTAGTCCCAGCTATTCAGGAGGCTGAGGCAAGAAGGATCGCTTGAGCCCAGGAGTTTGAGGTTGCTGAGCTACAACACCATGGCACTCTACTGAGAGTGACAGAGTGAGACTTTGTCTCAAAAAAACAAACAAAAAAACCTCTTAGCTCTAATCTTCATCTATTTGAAGCCTTTCAAATACAATAGGACCTCTATAAGTTGAGCACCCAAGGGACTGTAACAAACTGGTCAACGGAGAGAGGTGATCAACGTAAGGAGTTAAGCCTGCTGTACTGATAAGTACATGGGGTGCATGTCTGATCTGTGATAATTAGATCAAGGTGAAGAGGTGGTCCGTGTAGGGAGCTGGTCTGTGTAGGGAGCTAGTCAGTATAAGGATGTTCCACTGCATATGTAACTCCTGTGGTCTGTTTCACTGATGGGAAGCATTCTGCTCATGTGATGTCCACAATATTGCTGGGAGCCCCTTTGACCTAGCCTGCACCTTGACATTTTCAGCTCTGCACTCTTTTATCTGTGCATGCTAATTCTGCCAGGGCCAGCCACTGTACTGAAGGAGCTTGTCCAAGATCAGAAACCAGGGAGTGTAAGACAGTTATAAAACTGTATTAAACCCCTCTCTTTTATCATGTAAACCCCTCTGCTTCTTAAGTCTCTTACTTTGCATCTGCTGGGAGCCGCCAGTGTCTGTTATCCTCTGAATCTGTCAATCCTTCCTCTCTTGGTTTACCAATTCTGTAAACCCTGACTGATCACTTCCCCTTTACGGCTGCTGCTGGGAATTTGTGGGCATGTTAATAACCACCTGTCCCCTTGTCTAATCCTGTGATTGTTAGATGTTTTATGACACTTTCCCACTTAGCAGCAGCATTCTCTGTCCCTCCTCTTTGTGTTTTGCACAAGACAATACCAGTCCAATTTTCTCCACCCTTTATTTTAAGTATTTTCCTGTTCACTGTCATGCTAACTAGACAATTTATCTGTTAAATAGTTTTCCAAGTACCTTGAATGTAAAAGATTAAGCGAAAACCCTGCCTTAATCTGACTTTTCAAGAGATAGCATATTCCTAATTATACTTTCCTGGAATCAAACACATTGATTCCAGATGTGTGATAGGTATGTGAATTAAAGCACATTGAGGCGGGAGTCATCTTTGAACAAGCCCTGTCTCCAGCGCTCTGAGCATACTCTTTTGATAAGAAGTTATCCTATGACTTTCAGTATTATAAATTGTCTGCTGAATTTTTTTTTTATGGTAAACCTATGGGGTGTTGCTTAAATTGTCACAACTGTAAAAGTAGCTACTGAGTGTCAGTGAGGTCCTGTTATGGTGAAGACTTACTCTGTGGTGGAATTTATGTTCTCCGTATGGTGATCTAAATCGATGAACTGTGCACGCCATACAGTTTGCTGAAAACCACAGTTGGATGCATTAGTAAACACTGTGGCTTAAAAACCTGCTTTCCAGTGGTCAGGGTGGCAAGTACTAGAGTCATCAGAGAAACAGAAATTATACCACAATCAAAAATAAAAGTGTGAATAACTTCTGATCACGAATACACACCAGTAAACAAATGGTAAGGCCAGATCAAGTTGGAGAAAGTAATCACAATGTACATCTGATAAAAGACTTATGTACCGCATACATAAAACGTAGAAAACTCCTACTAATCAGTATTAAAATGTGGAAAATGAAATGGAAAGATGAGCAGGAATCGGCACTTTAAAAAGAGACTCTGTCTAAATAACCGGTTAAACATATTACAAGATTCTCACTTATTAGTCAACAGAGAAATGTAAATGGAAGCCATAAGGCTGGGCGCGATGGCTCACGTCTGTAATCGTGAGGCCGAGGCAGATGGATGGCTAGAGCTCAGGAGTTCGAAACCAGCCTGAGCAAGAGCAAAACCCCATCTCTACTAAAAATAGAAAAACCGGCTGGGCGTTGTGAAAGGTACCTGTGGTCCCAGCAACTTAGGCGGCTAAGGCGAGAGGATCACTCACTCGAGCCTGGGAGTTTGAGGTTGCTGTGAGCTATGTCTACCCAAGGTGACAAAATAAGACCCTGTCTCACAAAAAATTGAAGGCATAGACACGAACTCCAATATCTGCCAAAATAGAAAAGAGACTTGAGATCTGGTAAAAAGTGAGGGTGTGGAACAAATGGAAATTTCATGCACAGTGGGAGGGACTATGAACTGGTCTGTCTGGGAAGCGGTTTAAATACAAGAATCGATTAAAGCGGAACGTACATGATCCTGTGGACTGGCAGTTCTACTCTTGGAAATCCACATGTTTGTTCACCACCATCCGGGGAAATAATGTTTTTTTTGGAGCATTGTTTATAATCCCCTCAAATAGAAAACAAGCTAACGGACCCTCAGGCATAGACTGAATAAGAGGTCATCCAGGAATGTTGGAAAAGAAAAATGCCTTCAGGCAAGGTGCTGAATGACAAGCTGAATGTCGTCCCTGATTTGGTCTGACTTTGCTTCTGCTGAAGTTAGCGCCGGGCACATTCCATTTCCTCACTGTGCCTTCCCAACCCTGCAAGAATTGGCCCACTTGCATTTCTGGTTATTCACTGATGTATTTCCTAGCAGTAATTCAGAGCACAGAATAGATCCCTGTATAACTTCTGAAGTTTGTGTCTTGTCTTGGGGGAGGAAAAAAACAAAACTTCTCAGGCAATAGAAGCATTTGTTGCTTTCTCCGCCCCACCCCCTTTAAGGGTCATTTAAAAAAATGCTTAAAGGAGATTTAATTATAAGGGAGAGTATCTGTTTTATGTTGTCTCCAACACTTATGTTGGCTAATTGGATTCAGCGACTGAAAAAAGATGAATGGATCTTGGAGAATGAGAATTGAACTTCTCTCATCGCCATATTAACAGGCCATGATAACTAGTGCTAAAAGGCACCCCAGATAGTGAAGTCCTTGGCTGTCGTCTTTGACCTCTATTTACTTCTCCTAAGAGGACCAGTGGAGGGCCCTTTACTCTGAAAGCTTCCGTGATTCTCCAGACTCTGACAAAAAAAAAAAAAGAAAAAAACAAAACAGCGATCCGAAGAGGATGAATTGATACTGGTTATTGTTTACTTAATAAAAATACCATAATGATAAAAAGCCTTGAGCTGTCTCCGCTGGAGATGTGCAGTTCGTACCCCCGGCATAAAATTATTGTTTATTTAAAAAGAATCCTTTTTTGAAATCTTTGAGTTTAATTTGAGGGCATTACCACAAAAATAGGGAATGATACACATACCTCCTCCCGGACTGAGCCCTTACCCTTGGCTTCTGTGTGTTTTCACCTGTCCTCTTCTCGGGGTGACGAGAGTTCATGGTCTTCCATCCTTGAAAATGCATTTCTAGAGGTCTCATGAAGAGGAAAGCCTCTTTTTCTTCTGCTTAACCAGGATAAAAGGAGAGTTAAGAGAAGCCTGAATCCTTGCTCACTTCTGGGGTTCTTGCCTTGGCAGGTGACCCTGGGCAAAAGGATGAAACGTTGTGATCTGATTGGTTATTACGCACAAGAAAGAGGCTGCAGTGAAGAGTGTGAGTCCATTGTGGATGTTTGAATGCTGACAGCTTCATGCCCACAGCGCCCATTCTGTCCCCACATCCCAGCAAGATAAAAAACCAAAAGGTTGAAACTATGCAGGGTCTAGCCTGTGTTCAGGAAGCCTCCCCCCAGCCTCAGCCCCTAACCACCAGAAAATGTGAGTCACTGCCTTTCCCTGCTCTCTGAAGCCATTTTTCTACCAGCTGCGAGCCGGCCTTGCTGCCCCCAGGGAGGGCAGTTTACTGTGTAGTAAACCTTTCCATACATTCCCAATGCATGTGATGCGATCAGTTTGACCTCTAAAGCAAATCGTGTGTGTGTGTGTGTGTGTGTGTGTCTGTGTGCGCGCGCGTGCGCACGCGCACGCGAGCACGCACAGCAGGAGGCCTGTCCCACCTCAGTGGAACAACTACCATAGCTATTAAGTCCCCACCCTGAGCAGTGCCATGGACGAGCCCAGTATCAGTTTGCAAAACAAGCAGAAATTCTCTCCTTTGAGCAACATAATGCACCCACCCATTGATATTTGAATAACTTGGCTTTTTTATATACTTTCCAATAGCAATAAGTTTTATTTATTGCTGTTTCCTTTGGTGTGTTCTACATGGAATTTTCTTTTTCTCCACAGCTTGACGTGACTCTCTTTACTATGAGCTGCCGTAGCATTTGGCTTGTCACTCTCTTGAACAACTTAATGCATGAGCCCTCAGACACATACCTGTTGTGTGAGTAGATTGCAGAGCTATGGAACATGGCTTGTCTACCCACCATCTGGCAGTGCCGTACACAATCCATGTCTGCTGGAGGTGAGATAACTAGTGCACGTGATAACGGGATAGGAGCACCATTCTGTCCACTGGGCACAAGTGTTTAGCCCCAAGAGGGTCAGAGAGGCTGCCCCTTGCTCTACCAATGTCTGGCACAGCTAGTATATACAGAGCAAGTATGCTTGTTCACTGATACTGGACAAAAGAGAATATGCCACAAGCAAGTGTCAGCAGATAGCAATGACAATGCTAACTTGTATTTAAACAACTGTTAATGCATGCCAGCCAGTTTGCTGCACTCATTGCATGAAATCATTCAAAAGACCACCGCAGCAATGCTGGAAGGTCTATGCTATTTTAACACCATTGTACACACACTGAGGATCTGAGAAGCTAAGCATCAATGTTGTTAAACTAAGAGGCCAGGCTTAGGAACAAAGGTATTCTGAGTCTAGAGTTCATATACAGTCCTCACATTGCAGCACCCAGCTCTCTATGAGATGTCGTAGGAAGACTTTAATGCCCTTCCCTTGAGCATGGGCGAGTCTGGAGTTCACATACAGTCCTCACAGCTACAGCGCTCTGCTCTCTGTGAGATGTGGTAGGAAGGCTCAAATTCCCTTCCCTTGAGCATGGGCAGAACCTGAGACTTGCCTCTGACTAACAGAACACAGCAGAGCAGGTGCAATGCCCCTCTGTGACGATGTTACATAAGATTAAAACTTCCATCTGGCTTTGCACCTCTCTCCCTTGTTGGCTTTGAAGATAGAAGTCACCTGCCACGTTGCAGGGACCCACAGGGAAAAGAATTGAGGACCACCTTCAGATGACAGCCAGCAAGATGCTGATGCCCTTATCTTACATTTCACAAGGGATTGAATTCTGCCAAGCGTGTTACTTCTGGAAGTGGAGCCTTCCCTGGTTGAGCCTCAGATGAGACCAAAGCCCAGGCTGATTCCTTGATTATAGTCTTATGAGGTCCTGAAGCTAAAAATCTATCCAAGCTATACCCAGATTCCAGATCTACAGAAACCACGAGATAATAAATGTGTGCTGGTTTAAGTCACCAAGTGCATGGTAAGGTGTTACACAGATAAATAACGTAGGTGGGTTATTACATTTAGAGAGGGAAGTCTAGAGAACAGCTTAGTTGCCAGATGAAGACGAGTCCACCCACCTGTCACTGCCAGCCAACATGCAGAGACAGGGATGGGTCCACAAAGCCTTGTTTGTCAGAAGGCCAGAGATTCTGGAGAACAGTGAGAGTAGCCTCTCAAAGACTGTTCTGTTTTTCCATTTCCAAAATCACAGTTTTACACATAACAATTTAAAGCAAAGACCATGTTAACCATTATTTTCAATAATAATCAGTAAAACTCAGTGATCTATTTTCCAATTCAAAAGTCAATTTCAAAGATCAATACTCCTGAATGACTCAAGATGGGCCTCTTAGGGTGGGAGCTAAATTTGCAAAACCCTAAGAATGGGAGACGTGAGGTAAAGGTCGCTTAGGATGTAAACTGAGCAGACCAGCTCCATCATGTCAGCCTTAGCCTGCCTAACTCCATCTTATTGTCACTGCACGTCCTCTCGGCTGGATTCTTGGAGCCTTTTATCACAGGAAGCTTTATTCCTGATAACCTTTTGTTCTTCCTTCTCAACTCATCCTAGAGCAGTGCTTTCCAAATGCTGCTGATGATGAGGATAACCCGGAGTGCTGTGAAATGTCCAGAATTCATGTCATCAGACTCATTCATTTGGTGGGGAGGGGGGCAGTCCCAGGAGTCTGGAATTCATCAAGACCCCATGGTACCCCTTTACTTATGCAAAGCTGAGAAGTGCTATGGATGGTGACCTTGCTCACACTTTGGTCATGGATGGTGACCTTCCTTGCTCACACTTTGGGCTTCCGTGCTGTCTGGAGCGCTTTGTCTGAGAGGGAGGTTCATTCTGGGATCATTCTCTTTGTAGTTGCCCTTCAGGTGATTTTGAGGTGCAGCCAAGTTTGAGAGCTGCTGGTTTACATAAAGCCCAAGCGAACTGATACTGAATGTCAAGGACTGTATCAAGTGCCCACGTGGGTTGTATCCTAGGGAAGAGGGACAGGGATATTTCAAGTTCTAAGAAAGATGTGCTTTCCCACAAGATTGGCTTACTCAGTGCAAGCCTGCCAGCTTCACTTTTCATGTTAAAGTGATTCATTCTGAAATGTTCCAAAAGGTAAACATAAGCGCACAATGTTTGCTTTTAAGATTTTTTTTTTTGAATGTCAAAGTGAATAGAAGCTGCCAATAAGCAGAATGACAGAATTTTGCTTATAATTTCTAGAACCTTCTGGAAAAATTGAGTGCAAGATGTAAAGAGTACATAGCCAAAGTTGACTATATCATTTTTAGGGTCCAGTAAAAATGAAAATATGGTCATTTTTTTTCAAAAGCAGAAAACTGTGCCGCAGAAGAACAAAACAGATAAAAGTTTTTTCTTCCCTCCTGCAGTCTCTCGTTTGCTTGTCACGGTGTTTCATATTTGCTATTTAATGGTGTTTAATAATTTAAAATTTTAGATCATTGGCATGAGCATTGCCATTTGTCTTTATGTGCTGCAGCGCCAGCTCTAAATGCAAATTTAAAAGCATTTAACTTGTGTACAGAATCACTAAAATTATCCAATTTATGTTTCTCGGTGTGTACATACATATGTAGTTTGCTCTTAGAGCAGTGGAAACGCTGCACAAAACTAAATCAACTGCTTTTATGTGGCTGCTTTCTCTGAGCACCTTGTGCTGCCATTCTCTACCATTAGTTACTGATGGGTCAGAGGACTGAATGGAAGAGGCAAAATGGGCTGCACTTCCCTCCGCGTCACTGTTTCTCAGCCTACGTCGTCAGCCAACATGAGGAAGTCACCTTGAAAATGAAAGGGCAGGGTCCTTTTGCTGTCACAGTTTCTGGGAATGTCTTTTTTTAATTTTAATCTTTATTTATTTCAGGTTAATGTGAGGGTACAAACAAATCACAATATTTTGAATTTTCTTAGATAGAATCCTTCTTGTAGCTAAGTCTTACACCCAAAAGGTGCCATACACTCCTACATTGTACCCGTTCAGTGGGAGCTAACAATCCTCTGTACCAGTGGGTGAGAGACATGAACAGAACCTCCTCTAAGGAAGACAAACATGTGGCTAAGAAATACATGATAACATGCACCTCATCCCTAATCATCAGAGAAATGTAGATCAAAACCACGCTGACATATCACCTAACCCCAGGAAGATTAGCCCACACCACAAAATCCCAAAGTTGCAGATGCTGATGTGGATGTAGAGAGAGGGGAACACTTTTGGTGGGACTGCAAACTAATATAGCCTCTTCGGAATGACGTATGGAAAACCCTCAAAAAACTCAAATTAGAACTCCCATTTGACCCCACAATCCCACCACTATGCATCTACGCAAAAGAAAAAGAATGATTTCATCCTAAGCACATATCCACGAGATTGTTTCTCAGAATGTCTTATCCGGGAGTATCCAACCTGTGGCCTCAAGAGGTATGCAGATTATTTGAGAACTGTTTTGCTTATCTGTGGTGTCAGACATTGCAAAAGGTATCCACAGACATTTTTTTGGTAGTTTTCCTTATTAGCTTTCGTTAGTGTTTGTGTATTTAACGTGTGGCCCCAAACAACTCTTTAATTCTTCCAAAGTGCAACAGAACAGAAAAGAGATTGGACACCCCTGCTAATCTTCTTTCTGTACTTGAAAAAAAGTTGTGATTCCTTCCAATGGAAAGCATGGCCTCCCTAAAATACTAGCATACTGAGCTGCAGACATGCTGTGTGTTAATAGAAAAAAAAAAAAAAAAACCCCAAAACTTTGCGAAATAATTTAAAGAAGTTTTTCTGAGCCAACACGTGGCCCAGGAAGCCATGCCCAAGAAGTCTTCAGCAAGTGGTCCCAAGAAAAGGTTAGGTTAGAGTTTGATTTTACACAGTTTAAGGGGAAAGAAATTATGGATAAAATCATAAATCAATACGTGGAAGGTATGGAGGCGTAGGGGGAGAGAGAAAGGGAGGTTTATGGGGGTTATAAGTGGGTGCAAAGATTCTTTGATTTGTCAAAGAAGTACAGTTTTGTGTACAGGCTTAGAATGAGTGGAAAGAAATATTTTAAAATAAGCGAAGGAGCTCGGGGAATTTTACCCCAAAATATGACTTTTTGGTATAAAGATTATTTGGAATTAGGGGTCCTTATGGTCAACAGGTGTTGGAAGAGATTTTCCCTCCATCTCCATGAAGACCAGATGAGCCCATGCAGAAGAGCAACTGTCCTTCACTCTCCACCCAGTTATTCCAATATCCGTTGTAGGGAAGAAGATCAAGAATGCCACCAGACCTGGCCCAATGCATTTTAAAAATAATACCTGTCTCTCAGGTTAATTTCATGTCTGAAGAGGATCATTTACAAGTCGATGTCTTCCCCCACCATCGATTCATTCTCCCACTATCCATTCATCTTCCCTGGTAACCATTTACTGCCCCTAAAGTGAACTACCAATATTTCTCATCTCCCCTGCCCCTCTGGAAAATGAGGAAGTTTCCATATAAACTTGTGGACTTGGCAATCATTCTATCATCTCCCCATGGGCATGGTGAATAAATTTGTAATCTCTTTTCCTTATAATCTGCCTTATTGTGGGTTGCTCTTTCAGTGTTCAACCTTGAGGCAGAATGAAGAGAAAGTTCACACACACACACACACTTAAGGAAGTCTGTTCATCACAAAGTCACAATACACTGATTCAAACTGTTCTACTAAGCAAATGGAGAGCCAACAGGTCTGACTTAACTTTTGCCTTGCATGACCTTAGGTCCTGTTTGTAATTAACCTAAACTGCAAAAGGGAGGGGTGCAAAAAAGAGTCTCAGACCTCCCTCCCCTTCACGGCCCAGAACTCAGTTTCAAGGTCTTTTTCTGGGGGTTCCCGTGGCCCAAAGGAGGTTCGTTTAGTTGGTGGGGAGCTTAGGATTTAATTTTAATTCACGCATACTTACCCTGTCCTTCCTCTAAGTCCGACTGATGTCCCATGCGTTGTGAGCCCTGCAGAAGTCTCTGCCCCCGGACATCTCTTGTGCTACCTGTGCACACGGGGTCATAAAGAGCAGCAAACTCCCACTTTGTGTGTCTTTCCTCTTCTCACGTGCATACCCCCTGGGATATGGGATTTCACTTACAAGACACCAGTTCAAAGATGTAATTGTTAAGAATTCTAATGGCTTGACACCAGAGCTTAAACCAAGCACAGGGTCTGTTTGCCTATCACGGGAGACCAGAATGTGCCACCCCAAATAGTCCTCTTTGGTATAAAGTTTATTTTGAGATGACTGTTTTGAGAAACAGAATGCACAGGAAAAGCTCTGAAAGCAGAATACAAGTCACCTGTCTAGAAGAGAAATGTACTTCCATGAAGGAAGTCCCTGTGTATGAAGGTCTCTCCCTCTCTGGACTATGAAGTTCAGGAGACGGATTCAATGGAGAAGGCAGGATTTAAATCTGCATCACAAACCTGATCATTTCTACTTTTCCTGGGTACCTGCTCATGACACTTCTCATTCCCACCCTTCGTCCTTTGTTTTAGCTAAAGGTGGCATTTTAGGACAAGTTCCAGGGTTACTGAAATCTGAGTTTTTCCCATGCAGCGATGAGATATACCTATTAATAAACTTCTATTTGTTTTTCTCTTCTTAACCTGTCTTTTGTTACAGGGGCCCCAGTCAAGAACCTAGACGGGTAGAAGGAAAGATGTTTCCTGTGTTGCAGTGCACAGGTCCCCTGCCCGTGCAGCCAGCCCTGCCGCAAGATCCAACTGTAATGAGAACCAGAGCTCAGAGGGGAAGGCGTGGAAACAGTGATTCCCAATGGCATTAACAAGCAAAAATGGCTCCAGAATACTAATCAGATGACTTTCTTTACCCTTCCTAGATTGTCAGGAGGCTGGCGGCCGCGTATAACGCTCTGACCTTACTTCTCAGCAAAGACATTTATTTATTTATTTATTTATTTATTTATTTATTTATTTGGTGTTATAATTAGGATGTGCAGGTTGAATCAATGAATATCTATGCCAAGATGAACAGCATTTTATATGATGGTGGACATGGCACCTAAGTTAAAGAGACTTGTGTTTCTTTGATTTTAATTCTCTGGTTACTTCTCTCTGGACCCGATTTTGAAGAAGATGGTGTTTGGCATGGGGGATGGCATGAAAGGTGTGCTTGTTAAATCAGAAGTAAAACCAAATGGTAAGTTTTTATTCCTCCCGTTCCTTCTTTATAAAATAATTCTGAAATCAGTTTTTAAATTGTTACCCTTGAATCCTCCCAGCATTATGCCATCTGGAGTGTGTTGCTCACAGGCTGCCTTGGAAGCATCTCTTTTGTCATCCTCTCAAAGGCTTGGAGAAGGGTCGAGACAAGTATTGCCCATCTACCCAGCATCCTTAACTTCTTCTCATCCCACTAGAAGGGGCCAGTGACAGGACCAGAGAATGGGCTGGGCCGTTGGGAAGTAACATCAACTTAGGTCAGTAGAGTTAAAAAGAAATGTTTTCTTTTCCTCCCTTATCTAATTATATATTCAGAGGTAACCTCAGCACTTAGCATTGGTGAATTCATTTTGGCAAATGTGAAAGCATTTTGGCAAATGACTGTAGACCTTGGTGCTGCCCTTCTGAGGGGGAAGTGGACCCACCAGGCACTGTAACGGCAAATAAATATGACAAATAAGAGGAGTCATTTTCCCTGTTAAATTATAAGGGAAGAAAGACTTCTGCTCCCTTGTCTTAGAATATTTATTTTTAAAAGTGTTTTAGTTCTCAGTATCTTTCAAATATGTTATGATAGATGCATCCTTTCAAAATCTAAAAGACATTCTTTCCAGTTTGGAACCTGGGAGTGTCTTCCTGAGGACTTGGGAGCCATCTTCTTTACTTGTGAGCACCAAGGGAGGTAGACCCCTATCTCTCAGTCCCTATTGGAGCGTAGGAGACTGACTTCAGCAGGGCTTGGCTCCCACCTGCAAAGCTAACATGTCATGCAGATAAGAGGAATTTTTCTTTCTTCTAAAGCTAATTAACTAACACGAGTGGTCACCCCAATTACCAGGTGAGTTTAGGATGAACTATGTGTTCTGAATGATGTCAAGTCCTTTTAATTGAGGACTAATTATCATTCATCTTAAGAACATGTATATAATGAGTTGTATCTACTTGGCTGTATAACAGGGTCAGATACCTGCTCTTCTTTTTATAAACCTTATCACTCTTGTATAATGCTACATGCTTCACTTACAGTTTCATACTCAAGACTGGATATACAAGAAGCCGGTGGCCAGACCATGCTTAGTGATAGAACTCTTACAACTGCTGGGGGCATCAGCTGGCTGGTGAGTACCCTGTTAATGACTACCAACTTCTTCAATATTTGCCTCTATCTTCCAACATAGGAACAACCACGGGAATACAAATATATTATCCAGAACAATCGTGTGAGAGGCCCTCCTTCTGGTTGAGCCACCTGCTGCTTCCCCAGGCCGATACCCTCCACTCAGGGCACACAGGAAGCCTTCCCCCTTTCCACGGTCCTGATGCCCCACTTGCATTTGAGTCTATGCCAAGCACAAGTGCTGGAGGCTGACTCCTTTCCCATAGCAGCAGACTTTGTCCTAGGACAGAGAAGCCTACATTTAACCCCGGGCTTTTCATTTAAATAACGATTGCGTTTCCACAAGGCTTGAATTCCTTATCCTCGGGCTTTCTTGCACGTGACAATGGAATTATCTTCAGTACTCTAGGAAGCAAATGAAGTCCTGTTCCTTGGCCTCAAAGAACCAGGGTGACCTACTCTCAGAGACTTTCTATAGTTTTCTAAGTGTGCGTGAATGAATGTGTGCAGGCCCTTTGGCACGTGTGGATGGAGGGGCTTAGGAGCCTAACCCATCCCAAATTTGCAAACAAGGGGCTGTCTGGGAAACATAGCAGTGTCTGCCACTGGGTGAAGAAACATCAGCTCTCTCCCTTTTCCTCTAACCTACAGATCCCTGCTGATTCTGCATTCTGAGAGTGCCATTTATTCCCTCTGTTATATCCCCTTGCATAATGCATTCTGTCAGGGGTTCTTCCTGATTTGGAATGGTGAGTAGTGCTTAACAGAAACGGAAATATTACAGTCAGCGAGGATTCACCTGGCGCAGGAAGCTTTGAGGGAACAATGGTGGGAGGGTACTACGGTCATCACCACTTTAACTCACATCACTTTACTTATTCAAATGTTCTCAACCCTTGACTACTGCATGCGGCTAAGGCCTTAAGTCTCAATGCGCTCTGGCATCTTGTTGCTTAAACACAGTATATTTGGTTAAAAAGCAACCTCATTTTGAGGTTGTAATTTCAAAGAACACTTTGCAGGCTGGGGCTGTATTCATGGATCTAACTTCTGTTTATTGTCTGTCTCGAAACCTCCAGCCATTTGTATTCCATTAGCAATTGCTATTGCTATTTTGTGCCCCTAATAATTAAATTTAGCTCATGAAGCTGGATGTCCTAGAGTTTGTGGGGTTTCGTTTTTGCTCGGATTTGAATTTTACATTTACTGATGCACAGGGGTAAAAAATACAACCTGAGAAATATTGTGCAGCACCCTGATGTTCTTTCTCCTTTTCATTTTTCCACTTACACAGTTAGAAGTCGTATACACTTTGCTTTTATTCTTTAACATGCACCTTTAGCTTATTAAAGTCTCAAATGAAACAAAGGTTGCCTTTTTCCCATCAAGATATTCAGCTGCTCCAACTTTATTTGTTGAAAAGACCATCATTCCCCCATTTGAATTGCAGTGACATTTTTTGTCCTCCGTCATATGTTACTCTCTTTCCGAATTCTTTATTCTGGTCTGTTTATGTTTGTGTCAGGGGCAACTACACAATCTTAATTATAGTAGTGCTGTTGTGCCCAGATCTTGAAATCCCCCACAAAGACCACCAAGGAGCTGAGTGCGATGCAAAAGCAAAAGGGCCTTTTCTTGCAAGTTCGAACTTGGGCTCCCGGGGACTCCACAGCAATGGATCTGAGTCAGGAGCCCTGAGCTCTGGAGCAGGGGGGTTTATGGTCCCGCGCAGCGGGTGGGTGTGCACAGCTTGAAACAAAGGGGGCGCTTCTGGATTGGTTAGGTGGGGGGTTCCTGATTGGTGGGCAGTTGTCTCATGATTTTGGGCAATTGCCTGGGCTTGCCTGGGCTTGTCTGGAAAGTAAACTTACTGAGTGAAATGGTGCGGGGGAGTGAAACTTAACTCTTAAGATGGCGCTGGTCTGGTTCTTTCATTGCTACATGGATAGAATGAGTACAAAGTGCACAATGTCCAGATTGTTAGCTGAAAAAGGTGACAAAGGCAAAAATTCCAGTTGATGGAGGTTGATAAACCAAAGCTGAGGATGCACCCAGGACAAAAAACTGTGAACTGTAAGGAGATCTGTGGTTGTTTTTTTTTCCTGTGGTCGTTTTTCCAAAGGGGAATTTGGAAGGTCCAGCATTTAAGGCGTGGGAAGAGAAGGTAAAAATACGGGGTGGTGCCCAGAGATGAGGCAAAAATTGTACGTTCTTGTGAGGCTCAGGAATCCACGTTTTAAGTCAGAAAGGGGGTATGTTAGAAGAGAAAGAGGGAGTGAAGGAAGCCTGGGGTATGCAGATGTCCCGGGTGTAGGTGGAATAAGGTCTGATCCTGCCTTGTCTCCCGGTCTGCACTGGTAGAGATGAACTTGTGACTCATCATTAGTGTGGAATCAAATGGACTTTAGTTAGAAGGCCAGACTCAGCCTGCAGATCTGCAGTTACAATTTCCATGTCCCTTGTTATGGGCGGTCAGCAAGGAATTTCCTTAATGAATGATCATGGGCTCAGCCCTTCACAGGTGCCCAAGGCCTTTACCTTCCCCTGTGCATAAGGAGTTGGGAGAGTGTCCCTGAGATCTTTATTTTCATTTTACATATCATGTTTTTCCCAGGTCCATCCTCAACTTTGGCTTGCTAAACCTCGATTGTTTGAGATTTTTGCTTCAGTCCCTTACAACAAGACCACATACAAAAATAGAATTCTTTTTTCTTTAAATTTTTTTATTTTGGAGACAGATTCTTACTCTGTAGCCCTGGATAGAGTACCATGTGGTCATCATAACTCACAACAACTTCAAACTCTTGGGCTTAAGGGATCCTCTTGCTTCAGTTTTTCTATTTTTAGTAGAGTTAGGGTCTCACCCTTCTCAGGCTGATCTCAAACCCCTGAGCTCAAGCAAACCACCTGCCTCAGCCTCCCAGAGTGCTGGGATTGCAGGCATGAAACCCTATGCTTGGCCAAAAATAGAATTTTGACCAACCAAAAGCCAAAGCACAGCCCCTGCAGCAACTGACTCAGAACAGTTATGATATGATCAACAGACACCAGCTTCTCTAACTTTTGTTCCTTCTTCCAAGTCAGAACCAACTACAGAAAGCTAAATTTATTTTGGAAACTAACCACCTATAACATGCTACTTTTACTTAGCCTCACTGGATATTCCTCACACCAATAACCTCCCATTTTTGTATGGGAAGCCTTCTTTTTTTCTTATTTCATTTTTTCTTTTACTGCAAAGCTGTAACACTTCCCTGACTTATCTGTAAATCTCAGGCAGATACAAGTGATGGTGGCTGACTTCTTTTCTACAATAAGCTCTGAAGAAAGAGTCTCTATTCTCACTTACATAGAAACTAAAAATAAAATACTAAACTCCCTTCTTACTGAATGGGTCTCTCTCTTAGCCAAGAAGACCCTAGTGTTGATTGGAGAAATGATGGGGTTCATAATTTGAAAAGGAGCAGCCTGTGAGCTGCCATTTGGCAGGCTGGACAGAAGGACCACTGACCATAGGCCAGGAACACGCGTTTCGAAACAGGGACAATGGAAACAGGAATTTATACTGACTGCCTAGCCAAATATTATCTTTAACAAGCTGTGAGAGGAATCATGCGTATTTATGACAAGAGAAATCTGCATGTGTGCAATGGAGCTTTGAGCCTCTCTGCGAGGTCTGTGTTTGGAAATGGCCATCCTGTATGTCCAAAGGGTAAAGAAAGGACGTGGAAAACCCTCTCTGCACATGCTCTGTAGACTGTTTACAACAACTTCTTGGTTGGTGGTCCTTTATCAGGAGAGAACGCTGCTCTGGCCCTTAGGAAAAAAAGCCCCATGGCCCTTAGCAAGGGAGGGGGTAAAATGATGTGTGTCTGATCTGTAATCCAACATGGCTCAGTTTTAAGAATTCTCTGAGGTCCCCTGGGGTGACAGGTAATTTTTTCAGTCAGCATGGAGGGGGCATTGGGAGGATTCCTTAGGATTTTATTTTAGTTCACACTAGAAAAACCTTAAAACTGAGTTCCTGGCTATAAGGGAAGGGAGTTTGGCTCACTTTGTTATACCCCAACCCTTTTAGAGTATAGATACAGCAAAGGACCAGCATTAGTGTTCAAACAGGAATCATACAAGACAAAAAACAGACATGAATGGATTAAAAAACTGTGGTACATGTATACCATGGAGTACTAGTCAGCCATAAAAAAGATGGAGACTTGACATCTTTTGCGTTTACCTGGATGGAGTTGAAACACATTCTTCTTAGTAAAGTATCCCAAGAATGGAGAAGCAAGAATCCAATGTACTCAATACCAATATGAAGCCAATATATAAACAACCACAAGCCCACAAAAAGAAAAAGCACGAGCATAGTCTAGTGAGGAGGAGGGGAGAGAAAAGAGGGAAGGCAGGAGGGAGGGTGATTGGCGGAATCTCACCTAACATACACAGTGTGACATTCAGCACACCCCTGGGTGAAGGGCTCAACTGCACCTTGAACTTTACTTTAGAAATGAAAGCAGTGTAACCTAAACATTTGTACCTTCATATCAATCTGAAATTTAAAAAAACAAAAAAAAAACAAAAAACAGACTCTTTGTGACAATCAGATACTAAATTATGGACAGGACCCAAGGCCATGCAGGCTAAAGTTTAGTCATGAACGTGTCTGAAACCTTCCAAGTCTTTAGACAAAACTTTATTCCTTTAACCAATTAAAAATCAAAGAATTTCTGAACCCAGCTATCCTCTGTCTAGCCGCTGCTGAATTCAAGATGTCTTGACTTTTTATACCAAACCAATGCATGCCTTTCATGCACTGATTTGTGATTTTATCTGCAATTTCTGTTTTCCTAAAATGTGTAAAACCAAACTGTCACCCAGTCAGCTCAGTATCACTTAGGCAAGGCTGCTTTCGTGTGGCTCCCTAGATTAATTGTCACTCATATTTAGCTCAGAATAATCCTCTTTAAATTATTTTACAGAGATCCCCCTTCCCCTCTCTTAGCACTGGGTTGGAGATACCTTATTTCCACCATTATAAGTCTCAAGATATGGTAATATAAGTCTCTTCCAATGTTGTTCATGTTCAAGAATGTCTTACCTGTGCTGGGTCCCTGAATTTCCAAAATTTTAGAACTAGCTTCTTAATTTCCACAAATGTTTGCTTATTTTTTTGATTGGGATTGAATTGAATTTGTACAGCATTTTGGGACATTAGAAATCTTAATAATTCTGAGTCACCCAATTCAAAAAAGTAGATATATATTTACATTTATTTGTATCTTTTAAAAATTTCTCTCAGTATAGTTTTACAATTTTCAGTATAGAAGTTTAATACATTTTCTCTTAGATTTATGTTTGCGTATTTGATGCTCTTTGGTGTTTTTATTTATTGCATTTAAAGTGTTTTCATTTCTAAAAGTTTGTTGATTCTGTAATAATTTCTTGTGCTTGTCGTGACTGTGTTGGTGGGCGGTGAGTGAGAGAGACAGAGAGAGAGAGGGGAGTGGTCACGCTGCCTTGGCCTTTGGAACTTGATATGTGGAAATTCTTTGCAGTCTGCACTTTGAATGATTTCTTCTTCACTAAAGACTAGTGTTGGCTTCCACAAGGCACCTCTTGGTATTTACATATTTGGGGCCATTGTAAAGAAATTGTTACCTGTCTGCAGAGGTGAAACACTTTCCCATAACCAGCTTACCATGGAGGTCCTAATTGTTTGAGAATCTTGGCTTTATGCAAGAATTTCAAACTGCAGTTCCATTTTTCAGACCCAAACCTTAGATTTATGTTCTCAGCTCAGACAGACTTACATGAGAGGGTCATGGCAGGCAGGATTCAGAATATTATTGTAGGGGATTCCTTGTGCAGTTTCATAGAATCTGATTCTTAATCACCAGATGAGATTTGCTTTAAGAAAAAAAATGACTGTTCACTTTTTGTCTGTCATTTTAGAGGCTTTATAGCTGGAGGAATATTTGCTGAAATATACAGTCTCTCATAATGCAGGAAATGGAGCCTTTAGATTCAAAACATATTATTCAATTTATGTTCCTAAAATTCATAATCAATCAATTACGTAACAGAGGACCAGACAGTTACTGAATTTCCCCCCCATTATTTCTACTTTTTTTTTTTTTAACATTGGAGCATGAAATAGTTGTACCCAGAACCAAAGAAAGATATTTACAAAACCGAAGAAAAATTTACTGCCAGAATTTCCTTCCCTGAAGAAGTTTACTTGGATTTAAATTACTAATGTACATGTCAAAATAATCCTTTATTCTTATCTGTGCAATTAAAGTTAAACAGAAAAGACCTCATTAAATTATTTGTGCAGAAGAACCTATGCATATCTAATAGATTAAGATTTATAGAGCCTTCTGACATTAAAAATTACCTTGCAAATACACACAGATACACGTGACCAGTCATTTTTAATTTAGTGTTTTATGAAAACTCAACAGCATCATTCTTTAAGGAAGACAAGGGTGTCTTTATGGCCCAATGGTTCCCTGTCTCTGTTTCAGGAATGGTGGTGATTAATCTAGTAGTTCAGAACATTACCTCTTCAATGACTAATATCAGGGCTACAAATCATATTTTCATATTTTTATTTTCCATTCACTAACTATTCAAATATTTCTGCCTTAGGATAATTCCTTCCTCTGTGTTTTCTCTCAGCTTCTCTATTAAATGTTTGCCATGGTTTGTATAACCTGGAAAAGATCAGAGAAGTTGATTTTGGGTATGACGGCGTCGTTAGCAAGGTGGATGCACAGACTTTTGTGTTATTCTATTTTCTTCCTTCCCCCTCCCTCCCTTCTTCCTTTCCTTCTTTCCAATCTCCCTTTCTTGTGTCAACAGAAGATAAGACCCTCTCCTTGGATAACTAAATCCTTGGAGGTTTCAGTACCATGTTAAATAGCCATTGGCTGTCATCCAGCCTTATCAAGACTGGTTGGTTCAGCTTTGTTTTATGGTTAAAGCCTCTATCTAAATCATCTTGGGCTGAAACTGTTCTGGGTGTTATTCTGAATACATAATAGCCACAAGTACATTTTTTTTCCATAGCACCTGCCAATGCGAGCTGCATACTCCAACAGGCAGGACTCAGGAGTGTACACTCTTTGCAAATATACACATAGAAGCTGCACCAATAAATACTTATGCAGTCGATAGATGTGGTACTGAATAGCCACAGGGCGCAGGGCCTCACTTCAATAACTTCTGTCTTCTAAGTTGACAAGAGAGGGCACATGTCTGCATGGTGGCTGTGTCTTTCCAAAGGCTGGTGGAGTATTTGAAACTCCTCTTGCACTTGACTTCCTTCCTTGCTCCCTGAGTAGTCACTCCCTGAGTGACTTATCTGAATTGAAGAGAGACAGGGTTCCTTCTTTCAGCTCCATCCTCTTTCCCTTCTCCTGGGTGTCCTCAGCAGTGCGCAGAGAGCAGCTGTTCTTTGCTGTCTTTCAATGTTGTGAGTCCAAGAGGGATGTCTTCGTAGGGAAGCCCACCTCAGCCCAGAGCTGGCTGGGACAGAGGGGAGGAGAGTGATTTAGGGGTCAGATGCCAAAACCGCGCTCTCCAATATCCGTCATGTCAGTGATTAAGGTGGTATTTTCGTCTGCATAAGCCTTATGCTTTTTTTTTAATGGATTTGGGACTTTCAAGGGAAAATGGAATGTTTGAGGGATTACTTGAGGTGCGTGGATGCTCAAAGAGGTGGTTGGATTTCATGTGATATGTTACCAACTCTCTACCAGGTACACACTAAGCAGACCAATGCCATAATCTACAAAAAATGTGTGTGTGTACGTATATTACAAAATGGCGTGTTTGTGTGTGCACATGAGCAATGCGTGTATTTCATGATTAATTTCCAAATGCCCATATTATGAGGGCTATTGAACAAAAACATATGGAAATGGTCTCATTTATGTCTTCTTTAGAATGGGGGGGGGTGTTCTTTGTTTCTTCTGTGTCAAATAATCAACCAAACCGTAACCTTGAGGCTGCTTTTGCTTTCTGTTGGTTTTGTTACATTTATTATGCACAAGTTACATCTTTAAAATTCAGTAAGCCTCAGAGTTAAGAGTAAATTATATAAACTTTCATGAGTGACAAAAAGCATCGTGCGTGTCAGTCAAAACGTCAGATATTTAAATAAAACATGATCTCAAATTATGTTTCCATAGAAGGTCAGAAGCCAATAACTCAGATAGAGACACAATTTATAGCCTCAGCCTGTGATGATGAGCACGTTTTATCATCTGTTGCAGCTCCAGACCACTTTGGTGGAGGTAACTTTCTGGGAATGTTTATAATTAGGCAAGTGTGGGTTCAAAAATAACAAATTGTTGTAACCCTGGGATGTTTACTATCAGATTAACAATTCTATGACTGTGGATGAGAGTCATAGATGTTAAATATTAGAGGATTTGATTCCTATTCGTAATATCTGAGCGTTAACTGACCTTCTTATTAAGATTCCTGAAAGTAATTTGTATAGACTTTCTTACAGGGCAGAAAGTTAATTGGCTCCTCTCTTTTGAAAATCTCTTTTCTACATATTTATCTCCGCGAATGCTCTCCGAGTGTGGATTTCCTTTAAAGAAGCACTTTGTGACGGTAGTTACATAAAATGACCTTGTGAATTAAAAGAGGATGAGAGAAGAGAGCGCTTATAATGACAATCTCCACGCTTCAAGTCACACATGTGAAAATGGATTCCTGGACACTGAATTCTCAGCGAAACCCTTAACCTTCTGGAATCTGTACTCATGAAGCGAGGTGGTGCTGTCCAAGAATCACAAGAAAGTAGTGGCATTGCTTTCATTGAGATTTTATTTTTAACTCTAGTATAACAATCAACTTCCCAGTCACCGTCAGCTTAGCGTGATATAAAATTAATTTAGAGCTAGCAAGAACACGTGTATTGAACAGAAGTGGAGCAAAACCCAGGCACAGTTCATTACCTGGAATCCAGAGCCCCACTTGAAACACACATCTCAGATACACACATCATTTACCTTGAGAAAATGGAGTGGCTTAATTATTTTCGCTAAATAAATAGTGTCTGACATAGAGTTACACACAATGACTGTCTGACAAATATTGGATAGCTCTTCTCAGAGAATGATAAGTAAACAGACGCCGCTTTGTGTCCATCACGCTTTGTGTCTGTCTATGTATCTGTCTTTAATAACAGAAGATTTCAGACACAGTTGCATGTGATACCCTTTCTCCATTCATTTCCATATGGACTTCTCTCCCTCCCCCATAGACAAAAACCTAACTGTTGTATTTTTGCATATAGACTTTAAAATTGTTGTTATGGGTTGGGTATCCAGAAACCGTAGATGAGCGTGTTTTCATGATAACAACGTCACGTAAATGCCTCCGTGCTGAGCGTATCCTCTGGTCGTCCCCCACCCCCCTCCACCCTGTCTCTTGTGTCAGAGATTTTTCAATGCTGATGCGTCTCTAGTTGATTCATTTGATGGGCTGTACAAGTCTTCAATTGTGTGAATACACAACACTTGATTTTGTTTCTCTGTTGACAGGAAATTAACTTGTTTCCAATTTTGTGCTGTTTTAGGACCTGCTTCAAGAACCTTTTCCTGTCTGAGTCCCTTGGAACACAGGTATGAGTGTTTCTTTGACGTATGTAAATAATTAGGAATGAAATTGCCGGTGCAGAGGGCAGGTACATTCTTGTGTTGCTCAGCAGTGCAGGGTTTGAACCAGTTTATACGTATGTACTCCTGACAAGGGGGATTGTTTAATATTTGCCTGTGTGATTATCATGAAATAATGTCTTACACAGTTTCTATTTGCATTCTCCTGGTTACTGGTGCAGCAAATATCTTCTCATATATTTATTACCATTTAAATTTTCTCTTTTGAGTATTTCCTGTTCATATTCTTTGACCATTATTCCTCTAATAGAGTCATATATACTCACACATAATGCATCTATTATCAATACAAAATATTTTACCATACAGTAGACCCACCATAGCTGCCCACCTCCCTGCACTGACCACGTCCTGACCTTGACCTAATATTCATTGACTGGACAGGCACCACACGTACCTATCAGTACAGTTGGCCCTCATTCCTTATGCTGACCAGTTTGTTACAGTCCCTTCGGTGGTCAACTTACAGAGGCCCTACTGTGTGCATGTGTGTATTTATTGATCTAAAACCTGTGTCAGTAACATGCATAAAACATTCCTGGTACCAAACATGGTTTTTATTTTTGTGTTCTTTTTGTGGTTGTTTTATTTGATAGTTTTTTTTCTCTCTCTTTCCTTCCTTCCTTCTTTCTTTCTCACTGGACAAGCAGAGATATTTGATAGTTTTTGTTTGTTTGTTTGTTTTTTGTTTTCTTTTTCTGTTTGTTTTTCTAAGTGCCAGCAACCTCAAACTCTTGTGCTCAAGTGATCCACTTGCCTCAGCCTCCCAAGCAGCTGGGACTGCAGGTGCCCACCACAATGCCCAGCTGCTTTTAGAAATGGGATCTTGCTTTAGCTCAGGCTGGTCTTGAACCCCTGAGCTCAAGCAATCCACTGGCTTCAGCCCCACCAGAGTGCTGGGATTATAGGAATGAGCCACTGCACCCAGCCCAAGTTTTTAAGGTTACCAAAATATCAGCCTTTCCTTCTTGATCTGTCTTCTGTCTGCTGAAAATCATAACAACATTTCAGTCTATTTTTTTAAAATAAGTTTAAAAGTTGTTTTTCACACTCAGGTACAATGGATCATATTTTCTTTTGAAATAGCATTCCTTGAAAATCATCTGGCTTCTGAATTCTAACAGTTGTCCAATCCGATCTTTAGGATGCAAGAAGGGTTATAATAGTTGAATAACAGGAAATAAAATGAACACAACATACTCAGGGCTAACTGCTAATAAAAAATAAAGATAATCACTGTCATTATCAAGTATCTTTAACCACCTGGACAGATGCGGGCATGAAGGTGGAAAAAGTCACCTTTGTGGAAATTTTGTTCCTATCAGACACTTGCTACTGTGCAAACCATTTTGATTCCATGCTACTGAGTGTTGAGCTAATTCCCAATACAAAGTGCTCCTGTTTAAGGCGTTTATGCTGAAGCCTAGCTGGTAACCTTCTTAAATAATTTTCCTCTAGTTCTAGCAAAGACTCCCTGTGGTACCATATCTTGCTTCCTAAGGGCACCACTGGCTTTCTCATTGGCCACCGGCAGACATGGGCTGAGCTGCACACCCTCCTCACCTCCCCCATCCCCCGCCCCCAAAAATAAACTCCAATTTCTTTCTCCTGTCTGTTATGTAAGCTGACATTTTGTGTTTCATACATTATTCTGTATCCTCATTTTGAATCAGTTTGCCAAGGCTTGATCAATGCTGGGTAAATAGATAAGAATTGTATTGTTGAGCCCGTCCAGACTATATTGATCTGAGAGCAGAGGCAATGGTACCGATCAAAGGAGGCTGTAGCCTTTTTGCCATCTCAGTGACTCGGCAGAACAAGATGTATCGTGTGGTTCGAACATACTTAAGTCAGTTAAGTCCCCAGATAGTCCTTATAATGCCTTGTAGCAGACCCACATCTCCTGTGATAGTCTATTTTACATATCAACCAGGCTGGATCAAAAGATGCCCAGATGTCTGCTTAAACATTATTTCTGGGTGTGTCTACAGAAGGGTCTCCTTTCCTGGGAAAAAGAGCTTGCCGATGGCAGGTGGTGGGGGTCCTCCGCCTTCATAATCACACGAGCCAGTAACTCTTAATCCATCTCTTCCCTCCTTCTCATGTTTTCTCCAATCTCCCTCTTCAGTTGGAGAACCAACCTCCAATCGCTTCTGTTTCTCTGGAGATGCCTGAAAATATAACATCCTACCCATAACAAATGCCTTGTAGCCAGTCTCAAAAATCCAGGACAATGTGGATAATTACAGACCTACGTGTCTGGTGCTAGTCTGGTGCCACCATAATTACAGACCTACATGTCTGGTGTCGCCCTTTAGTTGTGTCGCCACAGTCTCTGGCACTTTGACTCCAGACCTTTGTGTGAAGCTCTGGTGTCCCAGCTTGGCTTCCCGGCATCCATTGTGTTCTCAGGTAGAGAGAAGCCCCTGGTCAGCACACAACACCTGCTGTTGTTTGAGAATTTCACTGGGTCAGGGTCCCCAAAGGCACGTGTTGGATGGGGGTGGTTCTTGGGATCTCAGTGTGAGGAGGCCAACAAGAAAGTGAGGAAACAGGGCAGGAAATAGGGAAAAGTCAAACAGAATGTGATTTTTGCAAAGTCCCAGGCTCAGCCTGATCTTTGGGGGTGACCGAAGCTTAAACAAGGCCAGAGACAGAGTGTCATTCCTCGTTCTCCTCGCCTTCCTCGTCTTCCTTCTGATTATTCTTCCCATGGAGGTGGGGAAGCTGGGCATTCCCACCTGCCCCCCTCCCATCACCGGCCGTGTGGGCTGTAATTTCGGGCTTTGGTGGGTGAGAGGCTGGAGAGACAGAGACAGAAATCACAGGAGACGCTGCTAGCTCTCCAGGAAGCTCAGGGCTGCAGCACCCTCATACGGGGTGCACGGTCGGCACACAGAACTGGCCAATGGGATCTGCTGGGAAGTTGCCAGAGCGACAACTCTAGCTGCTGAGGCCACTCGATATTTGTGAAACTCACGGCCCATTTACCTATAGACTCTGCAATGAGTCAATCTCTGCCAAATTGAAGACTTCAAAAACAAAAAAAGAAATACTCTTTTCTTTTGGAAAGGAATCCTCTCCAATATATCCCTTGCAAAGTAAATAATAATCCTGATGTCTTTTCTGAGCAATTATTTTAGAAGAAAATTATTTTATTGCCAACTGTCCTTTTTTAAAAATAGATTATTCAGGTTGTATGTGGCTGATCGAATCTGGAGTTTGTAGGAGCGAAATCGTTTGATCAGAAAAGATGGGAGGGACTGAAGTGGGGGAAGATTATTGATGAGATTTGTGTGGTAGCAGAACTGGTTATAACTTGGAAGGCTATCAGAAAGTATTCAGGTTTGGCCTGTGAAGAAAACAGCAGTTTGGGAAGGCCGGCCACAAAGCAGTGACAGAGTTTCAATCTGAAAAGAATTCAGAAGAGCGATTGTTTTCCCCGATAGAAACCTTCGGTAAATGATGATTCAGTCATACATTCTGATGGGTTTTCACCTGCATGCTCATTTTTCTTTTCTCTTTTTTAGAACAGGAAGTGCTCTAGCAGTTAGTGACAGGTGCTCATATATTTCCTGACTTTCATTACTTGTTCATTCCTGCTCAGCACTCGAGACTGTAAGACAGAAGGCAGCAAGTTACAGTCCAAACTCTGCCCATCACCTGGTCCTGCAAATAAAGTTTTATTGGAATACCACGACACCCATTTGTGTACAGATGATCTGTGGCTGATTTCGAGCTCTGAGAGCAGAGGGGAGCAGTTGCCTCAGAGACGCTGCAGCTCATAAAACCTGAAATACTGAAGTGTGTGGCTCTTCACAGATGTCTGCTGAGCTCTGCACTCGGGGTTGGGTGGACACCAACAACTGTAATACCTCCCCCCTCCCCCTTCATGACTTTTGACAGCAAGACCACAGATCTATCATTCATCTCAAGAAAAGCAATGCATTTTCTTGTTTATTGTTCTTATTAAAACTCTCCAGACATTAGAGAAAAGGGAAACACCTCCGGCTCTAAACAAAGATTTATCTCTGGATGATAAAGTAACAGATGAATTTTCTTTTAGTCTCTGTTTATTTATATATTTTCTGCATTTTTAAAAAATAAGCCTGGAAGTATTTCTTCTATAATAAAAAGTAATTGAAAACAAAAACAATCTAAACTTGTAGAAACCCCAGACAGGCATTCCTTCTCGTTAAGCTGCAGGCGGTGGGGGTCTGGCCTTGGACATTCGTCCACTTGGGATGGGCGTCTTTGGTGCTGGGGCAATTTCACAGATTCCCCTGTAGCAGGGCAATGTTTTCCTGGACCAAATATCTGCACTCTTAGGTCAGCTGGGGGTTTGAGCAAGTTTCCTGTGCTGCTGCATTTGCTTAGGAAAGGGTAAGAGTTGGATACAGTGTTCCTTCTCTTTTTAGTATTTCACATATATGAAAATTATCAAGTCCTACAGTAATTCAAAGCATGAAGAAGTGTGTGCAAATAAATAATTAAGCATAACATATTATCGATGTGACAAGAGCACACCACACTAAGGTGCTGCTGTGAGGCACTGTACACAGTAGGTCCCCAAGTTGCAGACATCCAACTGACAGCCAACTCGCACCTGTGAACAGAGGCCATTGCAGGCAACAGCTAAATGTACCTGTTCCAACTTACAAGTTCAACTTAAGAATAAACCTACACAACCCATGTCATTTGTAACCTAGGGACTACCTGTAATCACAGAAAAAAATAGATATATTTTATGTACGTATAGAAGATGCCAAAAGTGTACACACATTTTAAGAAAGGAAAAAATTGTATTAAAATTATAATAATATATACTGTTGATATTTGTTACATGTTGATTATATCTTTTATAATTGCAGCATATTTTATCTTTTATAATTGTAGAAGTCAAAGGTGACTTAAGTATGGAAATTTTAACACTTTTTCCTTTCTTCAACATACATACTTTTTTGACACCCTTTGCACACAAGCACGCACACCCCTCACACAGATAGACTAACAAATAATAAATCACACAGTAATTGAAGTAATTTTAGACTGAATCTCCATTACAAATGCATCTATCAGGCATGTATTAATATTCATAATAAATAATAAGAGGTTTTTAAAAATAGATATTTGATGAAGGGCTATATTTTCTCAGGTACCTGTGTTAGTTAGGTCAGGTGTTTTCTCACATACTTAAAATAAAGATGAAGATTTTTCCAGAACAGTAGTTCTATAATTTCTTTCTGTTCAAGGCTGTAACCTGTTATGTATGCTCTAATAAATGGTAACTATACTTGGAAAAATCCAGTTCACCAGATTTATTTTTTTGTACCGTGGAACTTTCAGAGCCTTTACCATAGTCTTGCTCTCTGAGGACACTCAGGACAGGGTGCTTGGCCACAGCGTTTGCAGAGGTGCTGGTCAGCATTGTCCAAGGATATTTCTGGTAGTTATGGTGGAAGAAGGTGGCGAAGCTGGGACCCAATGTGGAGAGGCCAGGGGTGTGGAGAAGCCACTGCCTAGGACAGCGTTCACAGCAGTGGGGAAGCCCGGCCACACACGGTAATGCCCAAGTAGACACACCTGCAGGAGTGGAGGAAGGAGATTCATGGCAGTTCTAGCTTATTCTTATTCTAGAATGTTCAGCTGATGGCTCAAGGCTTTTCACAGCATCCTAAGAAGCCTGACAAAATACAGGTGAGGTGGGGCCCTTGACCCTGGAAGGTTTGGAGCATCGGCGTCTTGTGTGATGACTCGGAGGCTTCCTGAGCCCGTGTACCTCGGGGCTGCAGTCAGCTCTGGGAAGAACTGCCTGGATTGAACACTTCTAGATACATCTGGTCAAGCAGGAGAGTCAGCCCTAACATTCTTCTACTGAGATGGGTTAAAAGATGTCTGGTAAAACAACACATTCTAAGAAGAGATGGTGGCTGAGAAAAGCACTTTCTCTGTCACTTAGTTTTTAAGCACAGGACAAAAGCAACCACCTGAGTGAATCTCACTCAAAAGTTGTTTCCAGCTCAGCCACAGGACAGAAACGCCAGTTTTATAGGGAGATAGTATCTGGATGGTATTAACCAGGCAAGTTCATTAGGCATATTGCCAGGGCCTGGCATTTATTAAGTGCCCAAGGACTGTACAAGGTCAAAGAAGAACTTCACTAAAACTGGCAAGTCATCAAGAGCAAGCTAGGAGTTGGCAGCCGATGGCACTTTTCACAGTAAGACGAGAAGTGCCTTCTCCCATCTCCCTCCTCCGCTGGTCTCCCGTCCACTGCCGAGTAGTGAACTCTGCATCTTGGGCACCCCATGTGCCTCAGCAGCTACTGTGATTCCTGGGGGTCAGCAGGACACTCCAGTGGGGAGCCACGGGCCACCGTGGAGGTGCCCATGGCTTCCATAGATGGGAGAGCCTGAAGCACGTTGCTGGCAGGAACGATTTGCTTTTGAGTTCACGTGACGTGAGACCTTTCAATTCCTGGAGACAGTAGGAAAAGCTGGGGACTGCAGATGAGGAGAGCAAACCAGAAGAACCTGGGTCATCCCTGCTCCACTCGAGTTTCAATTTAACTCCAGGCAAAATGGGCCCGAGGAAGTTCAGTTTAGACAGGATTAAATCACACAGAAGAATAAATGGAAGGGGGAGGAAGCTGGAAGAGGCAAGCAGCAATAGAAAACATCTAGATGACTAAGAGGGGGCAGGTACGTTCTCAGGAGCGATACACCCAGGTAAACAGAATGGAACCTTGGCGTGATGATCATCCATGGAATCATTAGTACATAGAACGTGCGGGCATCGTTCTCCACGTGCCCAGCCTTCAGTCTGTCCCTCCCCATTTTCCTTTCCTGTAGATTAATTGTGTACCTACCGTGTTCTGGGGATTGTGCTCAAACGTGGGGGCCATAAGATGAGTGAGCTCCCCGTCCCAACACTTTGCAGGTCAGGACACATACTGAGGTGTATCAATGACAATGGCTATCGTGTCCCGTTGTGTGGGGTGCACCTGTGCTTTAATGGATTACAGGTGATTTCTGGTTACATTGCACGAGTGACCTATAAGCTCAGTTGCCTTGTTTCCAACACTGGAGGTGGAGAATTGTACTCAAAGAGAATGCAGAGAGCCAGTCCCAGGGTTATGAATGTCTGCTGTACATTTCAAGAGTTGGCCAGAGGTGAGTTGAACTAGGGTGGCCATCCAGGCCTAGGCGGGGGCTGGGGTGGGGGGTGGGGATGGCAGGTGCAAATGCAAATTAGGGTCAGGTCACCAAAGCCCTGCAGAGCCGTGCATCTGAGGGTAAATAGATAATTAGATGCCTAAGTAACACTTGTCTTTCTCATCACCTTTTTATTCATTTTGGTCAAGGTACACCTCATATGTCTCTCAGTTTAAGCTCTTCCCTGGCCAATTTCCTCTGTATCTTCCTAGTAACCAAATAAACCCACTGCCAGCTGAAATGAAATCCTTCATGATCCAACACCCAAAAGCTCATCCTCTCTGAATTGTAGTTCCTAATTTGGAGCGAGGCAGACCTTCAGAAGGATCCAAATTGCTGACGGCAGCCAAGGCCTTGGATCCAGGGCTCTTCCTGCCCCAAACGCAAACCCACTTGTCTGCCGAAGGAGTCCAAAGAGAAAGGTCAGGATTTCCCAAGCCGTGGCAGGCACAGGGCACTCCAGCGCTCACACTGCTTGAGTTAATTATTCATCACCACGTGTGAGCAGGGTGTGCTCGTGTTTCCATCACCCCCACTTCAGACATGAGCAGGGGAAGAAATGCTGAAATGACTTCTCAAAGTCCAAGCATCAGTGCCAAGGGTAGGCAAGGTGCTGAGCTAAGTCGCCAGCCTTCAGGCTTCTGGCTGTGATCTCACCCGTCATGTGTACATGGCACAGGAACTTGCTAATTATCGATTTCACAGTAAATAGAAAAAGGAGAAATTGTATTTGATATAAAAAACAGTATTTTCAGAAAATCCACACCAGAGTGCTGCATTTATAGATTTATAGAAGGATATAAATTCCCTTATCCCTGGCGCTAAGTGCCATGCAGCTGCATGGTGGGTCTGAGGTCAGGTCAAGGGGAGCAAGGGTCACTTTCTGACACTTTTCCAGCCCCCAATGCAACGGGCCAAGGAGATGCTGTAAACGTTGTTCTCGATGGATTGGCAAGAATAACCCATCCTGGAATGAGGCTATAATCTGGAAAAGGAAGCTTGTTCAATCAATTTGAATAGTTTGATGAACAATAATACATCATCAGGTTGATTCAGAAATAATGTAACAACCAAAAACTTTTGTTAGTGTCTTATCAGCACTGCCAGGGGCAGGGGTACGAGAAACCTGCATGGAATATTTCCCGACACATCTGGGATTTAATACATTAGATTTTCTTCGATGAAGTTACATTCTTTGGTTTAAAAACAAAAAAAGTTAAAAGTTGATATTAGAGGAAATTATTTAAAAATCCTTGGTTCATAGATAAACATTACACATATTTGTTTTCCCCAAAATTCTATGAACAGTTATCGAAGTCAGATTTAATTCTTTTACATGGGTCCGAGTTGCTGTTCTTCACAGTTTAGGAGGTGATGAAAGTCTCATTTGCTTCCTGTGTTGTTGTGGCCAGTGACAGGTGGAATGTTCTCATGTGCCTTGGTTTGCTGGAAAGATTTGGCTATCTTCAAATTAGGAAGGACAGTTAGGAGACCTGTCTGTCTTTCTTTAACCAGGACTACAAAGCTAAGGTTGTTGTCCCACTTCCTAGCCTTGCAAGGTTATCTGAACAAAGCTAAAAAAAACTCTTAGGGAATTTAATTTTTTTAAAGAATTTGCATGAGCTTGCTCTTATCTGAACAGATCCAGGATTTCACTCCCAATTATTAAGTAGTCAGTTAAAATGGAAGATCACATGAAATGGTGCATGCGTACTTTAAAGAGTGTACTTCAACTTATCTACATCTATAGCTCTATCGTATCTCTCTGTTGGTAGACAGATGAAGGGTGCTCTCTCTTACTCTCTTCATCAATCTTGCATTTTAAAACTACACTCAGTCTTTTATTTTCTTTTGGAGTTCTTTCATATAAATCATATCCACCTTGAGCCAGGACACATGAGCTGGAACCCACCTCTTCAGGCCTTTAGATAAGACCTGCACCCTAGTTGACACCATAACTGTAGTTCAGTGACAGATGCCGACAGAGAGGACTCAGCTCACTCATGGCCGGATTTTGGACTCACAGTAGCCACTAGCTAAAAAATGTGTGTTGTTTCATGCCACATAAAATTTGCTAATTTGTGCTCCACAGTGGTAGGTGACTAATGTACAGGGTATCCCAAAAGCCATTCCTAAAGTCAGCATACATAGGGAAATGAAAAATTGTAGCTAAAGTTTCCTTTATTTACCGAGTATTCATTACCTAATTTTCTGAAATGGTTTGCAAAATGTTGTCTGCCTGTTGGCCACCGCTTTATAAAATTTCATAGTGAGATTTTGTAAATGAAGGGACATGTAGCTATAACTTCCTGTTTCCCCCGTGTGTGCTGACTTTCGGGGTAGGGGCAGCTTTGGAGACACCCTGTGTTATGTACAACTGCCAGTCTCATGGTGGGTTTTAATAGAAGTAGAAATTCAGGCACATGTAAAGCAATCTCAATGCAGAAGCATATTGGATATTTATGATTTCCTTCTCAAACTTTCAAAGTGATGTTGCCCATCACCAAATCAATAGAAATACTTAGTTCCTCCTTTCTCATTGTTTTTTCCCCAAACCCACAACTTCTTTTTCTTGAGAGGAGCTGCTCTTTTTCTTAACGCATTCAACTGTGATTAGATTGCACGATGGCTAATTAAATCTCATAATTGCAATAACAAGTACAAGTATTTGAACTGTTTGGGGATCAAAGAAATGGATTTTCGGTAGGCAAACAACTCCATTCGTGGAAGCAGAAGGGTATCAGAAACATAGAGGATCTTGTTCATAACAAGAGTTCAGCCTGTTCATGAATTAGCCTCAATGTCTAATGGAAGCAGTGAATTCTGTCGATTAATCTGACAAGATGCTTAAGTGGAGGTCATTTTAGAGAACTGTTGCTGTGATAATAAAACTAATAATATCAGATATGGACATTTCTTTCTTGCTTATGCTTTCTCTAATTTAGGAGTCCTAGAAGACAACAGAAGAGTTTAAGGAATCAGACATCCTCATCCTTCAATAATGTCATTTTGATTCCACCCCCAGGCAGTTATTGTTTAATCTGTAAGTTCGCCATAAGTACGAATTGAAAAATGAGAGCTGCCCAATATTTTTCTGTTGTCATATATCTGATTTTGCTCCCAAATTGTCTGATAAATGTTCCCAGGCAGCAAGCTTCATAAATGTTGAACAAACACAATTTGACATTAGAGGGGGAAATTCATGGTCCTATCCATCGGATCACTGAAAGAAAAGAAAGGGAAACATCACTTTTAAAAGAATATTGAGCAAGAGATTTCTAACTTATTGTGCGGAAAAAATGGCCTGGGTTGGTAAATTCTGCAATTTTTGTGGCATCCAATGTGTCTGTTTTATTTTATCTGATGAAATACATTTAAAGTCACAAAAAAGAGATGAGGTTGTCCTGAGGGCTTAAATGAGGGGTAATACAAATCCTCCAAACGGGGTAGAGACCGGCCACAGAGGAAAGAGTAGAGGGGTGCTAACAGCACCTGCTCATTTTATCAAGCTCAGATATACCCTCTAGAGGTGCAGTCCCCGACCCCCGGGCCATGGACCAGCAGTGGTCCGTGATGGATTAGGAACCAGGCCACAGAGTAGCAGGTGAGTGCAGGTGAGGTAGTGAAGCTTCCTCTGTCTACAGCTGCTCCCAGCACTCAGGTCACCGCCTGCGCCCCACCTGCTGTCAGATCCGCAGCGGCATGAGATTCTCCTGAGAGTGTGAACCTGACGGTAAACTGCATGTGGGAGGGCTCTAGGTTGTGTGCTCCTATGAGAACCCCGATTATCTGAGGCAGGGCTGAGGCAGTGCTGCTGCTGCTGGCGAATGGCTGCAAACATGGATCATCATTAGCAGAGGGCTTTGTCTGTGCAGAGACCATAACAAATCAGTTGCTTGCCGTCTTATATCAAAACCATTCCCCGGCCCCTGTGCATGGAAAAATTATCTTCTATGAAACAAGTCTCTGGTGCAGAAAAAGGTTGGGGAGCCCTGTTCTAGAGGGTGGAGAACCCAGATGCATGGCTACGGCTGATTCCAAGGCCCAGTTAGGATGTTGTCTCACTTGAGTTTCCAGAGAATGTCAGATACTCCATAGCTCAAAAAAATGTTAACTACTATCAGTTTACAAATAAACTCAGACGCTCTCTCAAATTCATTAGGAGGTTCTCTGGCTAGTGGTAGCACCCCGCCTTGTTCCTGAGCTATCCTGTGAGGTATTGTAATGGACTCTGAAAATTAATATCACCGGAATTCTTAGTTTATATATCCTCGGTTGGAAAACTGTCCCTGGAAGCTGTTTTATCACAATTTAAGATAACCTAATATTTATCCCTATTGTATATTGCTATAGAACTTTATAGTAAAACCAACAATTTCATAAGTAAGATAATTGATTAAGAAAAAACCAAACACCATAGGGTGAGCTAATATCCTAGGGACACAGTGAATATGATCTCAATTTCCTGTAGCAAACATGTCATGGTTACCAGCCATAGGCCATGCACATTGCGTTTATCGGCTGCGTGGCAGGTGTTGTGCTAGAGGAGCTATGGAGATGTGTGTTTTCCACCCTCTAGGACCTTACATGTAACAAGAGGGACAATTCTACAACAAGGAGGGAAGCTTACTATGCAGTAGAAGCTCTGTAAAGTGACCACCCAAGGGACTGTAACAAACTGGTCAACAAAAGGAGGTGCTCAACCTGAGGAAACAGGCCTGCTGTGCTGATGCATACATGGGGTGCATGTCTGGTCTATGAAAATTAGGTCAATTAAAGAGGTGGTTAGTGCAGGGAGGTGGTCAGTGCAGAGAGGGAGGTGGTCAGTGAAGGGTGGTGGTCAGTGCAGGAAGGTGGTCAATGTAGGGAGGTGGTCAGTGCATGGAGGTGGTGACTGCAGGGAGGTGGTCAGTGCACAGAGGTGATCACTGCAGGGAGGTGCTCAGTGCAGGGAGATGGTTAGTGCAGGGAGGTGGTCAGTGCCGGGAGGTGGTCAGTGAAGGGAGGTGGTCAGTGCCGGGAGGTGGTCAGTGAAGGGAGGTGGTCAGTGCCGGGAGGTGGTCAGTGAAGGGAGGTGGTTAGTGAAAGGAGGTGGTCAGTGCAGGGAGGTGGTCAGTGCAGGGAGATGGTTAGTGTAGGGAGGGGGGTCAGTGCAGGGAGGGGGGTCAGTGCAGTGAGGTGGTGACTGCAGGGAGGTGGTCAGTGTAGGGAGGCGGTCAGTGCATAGAGGTGGTGAGTGCAGGGAGGTGGTCAATGCACAGAGATGATCACTGCAGGGAAGTGGTCAGTGCAGGGAGATGGTTAGTGAAGGGAGGTGGTCAGTGAAGGGAGGTGGTCAGTGAAGGGAGGTGGTCAGTGCAGGGAGTTGGTCAGTGCAGGGAGGTGGTCAGTGCAGGGAGATGGTCAGTGTAGGGAGGGGGTCAGTGCACAGAGGTGATCACTGCAGGGAGGTGCTCAGTGCAGGGAGATGGTTAGTGCAGGGAGGTGGTCAGTGCCGGGAGGTGGTCAGTGAAGGGAGGTGGTCAGTGCCGGGAGGTGGTCAGTGAAGGGAGGTGGTTAGTGAAGGGAGGTGGTCAGTGCAGGGATGTGGTCAGTGCAGGGAGATGGCCAGTGCAGGGAGATGGTTAGTGTAGGGAGGGGGGTCAGTGCAGGGAGGTGGTGACTGCAGGGAGGTGGTCAGTGTAGGGAGGCGGTCAGTGCATAGAGGTGGTGAGTGCAGGGAGGTGGTCAATGCACAGAGATGATCACTGCAGGGAAGTGGTCAGTGCAGGGAGATGGTTAGTGAAGGGAGGTGGTCAGTGAAGGGAGGTGGTCAGTGAAGGGAGGTGGTCAGTGCAGGGAGATGGTCAGTGCAGGGAGGTGGTCAGTGCAGGGAGATGGTCAGTGTAGGGAGGGGGTCAGTGCAGGGAGGTGGTCAGTGTAAGGAGGTGGTCAGTGCAGGGAGGTGGTCAGTGTAGGGAGGTGGTCAGTGCAGGGAGGTGGTCAGTGCAAGGAGGTGGTCAGTGCAGGAGGGAGGTGGTCAGTGAAGGGAGGTGGTCAGTGCAGGGAGGTGGTCAGTGAAGGGAGGTGGTTGGCTATGGAGTTTCCACGTATGAAGAGAGGCCCAACCTAGATTTGGAAGCTTAAGTGCCAAAGGAAGAAATGAGGCCAGAGATGAGATAATTCCAAAAAAGAACAGATGGGATCTGATTCCATATCTTCCACTCCATAGACACATAAAGAAGGAGTTATTGCAAAATAGGAGCATGTTGAGGAGGTAATGGGTGGTCAGTCACCAGTAGGGCAACCTGAGTAGTCTCTCTCTCTCTGTCCACTCTGAATGCTAGAATTTGGACTGCAGAGCTCCTCTTCCCTCAGAAGGTTATAATCTAGTTGAAAAACAAAGCTATTCCAATCTTGTGGCGATACTCATGGTTCTGCAGGGCAGATGACAAGTGGTGATAGCAATTTAGAAGTTGAGGAGAGATGAGGGCTCTGTGAACACTGAGCTCCAAAGCCGCCTCCTCATACGCCCTGCAACATTTGCTCTTCCCCACACCACCCTGCCCTTTTCTGGCTTTAGTATTTTGGGTGTTTCCGTGTTCGCACTCCAAAATGTTCTGCCCCAGAATGTTCCTCTGCCTGTAGCAAAAGCTCACTTCATATGCTGCTTCCTACGTGACGCTCCTGGCCCAAATGCCGGCTCTGTTTGGGACAAGTTGCTTCACACTATCATGCAATCATCTGTAAAATAGTAACAGCTGATGGGATTCAGTGGGCGAATCCCCGTGCACCTCTAACCCACGACGTGGCTTGTGGTTAGGGCTAAGCGCAGTAGGCCTGTGCCATCGTTAATGATGGTAGTGCCGCCGCCGACCACCCGCGGGACAGGTGGTCTTCAGTTTGTATGGTATGGTGACAATTAAAACTCACACATGCCACAGCCGCGTTCTCACTTTTTTGTGTGTTCTGTGGTCACGAGATTTGCAGAGAGAGGACACATTTCTCCTGGGCATGAGTTTCAGGAACAGGCAGCCGTGTCCAGCAATAGGAATAGAAGTAACCAAAGGGTTTTGCACCTGTAAGAAACCTGAGGGTGCCAGGTACTGGGACTCACACCTCTACTTCCAGCGCTTTGGGAGAATGAGGCAGGAGATTAGCTTGAGGACAGGAATTTAAGACCAGCCTGGGCAGCACAGAAAGATGCTGCTTCTAAAAAAAATAATAAAAATACAAGGGGACCTAAAGTTCATGTGCAATTTAAAATAGTGTGCAAGTTCAAATTGCACATGAACTTTGTGGCCTCCCTGTGTTATCCTAGTATGGTCGCACTTGCCTGTAGTCCCAGCTGCTCAGGAGGCTGCGGCAGGAGAATCCCCTGAGCCCAGGGTTTGAGGTTGCTGTGAGCTGTGATGATGCCACGGTACTTTAGTTCAGGTAACAGAGTGAGACCTTGTCAAAGAAGGAAGGAGGGGAGAAACTTGAGTTAGACCCTGAAAGCCGACATCCTTCCCTTCCAGAGGACAAAGTGGAGGTCTCTGGTCAATGGTTTAAACTCTGTAGCAGCATCAGAAACGTCTCAGCTAGAATCATTTGGAAGGAAGTCTGCAGACTTGACCTTGGCTGGAGGAGAGGACTTTGCGCTGTCTGCAATTGTTCATGAATCGTGATTGCTGGCGGTTACCTGGGCTCTGCTGAGAGCATTATCTCTGCAGCTGAGCCACCTGCCACCAGTCAGATGCGTCTACGGTATTATTAGCCTGGTGACGCCATCCCAGTTTCCTGGCTGTGACCTTCTGGCGGAGGGCATCACACTTTATCTGTTCATTACATTGTCTAGATCTGTGCAACATATCTCAGTTATTTTAGACAAGGAAATGCATCCTGGCATAAAAACAAAAAATGTAACATAATTATTGCCCTGAGTATAGGCTTCCATAATAAACATAAACAACAGTTTTATATTGAAGTCATAATTCCTGAAGTCTCCAGAGCTGGCCATTGAGTGACACAGGGGCCTTTCCTTCCTCATTTCAATGAAACGTGCCTTTTTTTTTTAATTATAGAAATAAATGCATGTTTACTGTGAAATACTCCAAACAACACAGAAATAAAACAGATGTCAAAGTGTGGCTCCATACCCCAGTAGCCAGAGAGGGTCACCGTAAGTGTCCTGGTGTAATCTCTAATCCATGTACATTTGTACATAAAGATAGTCAGTTATTTTTCAGGCTATTTTAAATTTGCTTCTCCCTCCTAAAAATAGGTCAAAAAGAATTTTTCTGTCTTTCTTTTCATCATCTGTCTCTATCATTCTTTTTTTTTCTTTTTTTTTGAGACAGAGTCTCACTCTGTTGCCCAGGCCAGAGTGCAGTGGCCTCATCTCACAGCAACCTCAAACTCCTGGGCTTAAGCAGTCCTCATTCCCCAGCCTCCCAGGGTGCTAGGATTACCGGCGGGAGCCACCATGCCCAGCCTCTGTCATCCTTTTCAGTAGCTCCCTATGTTTCCTTGTACTGTAATTTGCTTAACAGACCCTAACGGATGAACATTTAGAGCAGCGGTTCTCAACCTGTGGGTCACGACCCCTTTGTAAACAATGGAAATATATCCTGCATATCAAATATTTATGATTCATAACAGTAGCAAAATTATAGTTATGAAGTAGCAAAGAAATAATTTTTTGGTGGGGGTCACCACAACATGAGGAACCCTTTAGGGTTGTGGCATTAGGAGGCATTAGGAAGGTTGAGAACCACTGATTGAGAGCGTTTCTCCATTTTCACACTTTTAAACAAAACCATGATGAGTGTTTTTGTACATCTCTCTGCATATTTGCGTGATTATCTTCCTGGGATAAATTTGTAAGGAGGAATTGCTGAGTAGAAAGACCGTGCACAACTAAGGACTTTTCATACCTATTTCCCACCATTCTTCTACACAGCTGTTGACATCATAAATGAATATTCGGCGTTACTAACTTTTTTCATCTTTGTCAATGTAAGTTGTTGAAACCAAGAGTTTTTGATTCAGGTGTATGAGGAAACTTTAAAACTCAATCTTTAAAAAGAAATTAAGATAAAAGATGTTCCTTTTTGCCACAGAGGGAAATTTTCTATTTCTTTCCCCTCACTGCCTGGTGGGTTTGTAGTCTGTCTGTATTATGTGGAAGCTGTGTTTCGTTCTGTCTGCCTTGGTGTCTGCACTTTAACCTCATCCATTGTCTGGAGATGTCGGGGTATCTTCCACAGAACAGGCGAGGTGAGGGCATCAGAACGGGGGGTGCTGGGAGCCACCCAGGAGTGTGAGGACAGAGAGGGGTATGTGAATCAGCCCGGTCTCCCCTCTTTGCCAAACTCTCATCACTGGAATAACGGGAAGAAAAACAGATGAGCAACTAAATGTCTGGGGGAGGGAAGAATGGAAACTGTCATTTAAAAAAATGGAGCATTATTTGTTTAAAAGTGTCACCTATATATTCCCTGTGCAGAATGGTCATAGGCAGTTAAGATCAAATCTTGAGTGAGGCGGGTTTTTCTGTGAACGTCAGTGCAGCTGCTGTGTGGTCCCTGTTATCACTCCAAGTGTGATTTTCAAGGTCTTTGGGGCGTGCACACTGTGTCCACACACTCTGCCCCAGTGCTGTCCCTCCAGTGGTTCTGAAACACGTTCCTCCGTCACCTTCTGTGTCCCCTTTGCACCAAGCTCTCTCTGTTGCCATCTTGCACTGGGCCGTAAACCAAGACCGTGGAGGAGCCAGGACTATCTTGTTTTCAAAGGGAAGAATTCAAATGAAACATGGCGAGTGTATCTCTCTTCATCTAAACAGAATTACAGGGCACCAGGCAGGCAGACAGACACTCGGACACGCCACACGCATATGCGCACTTTGGGAGGCTCAGCTCTTCTGTTTGTTTTTTTTGTTTTGTCTTTCTTGAGACAGAGTCTCACTCTGTCACCCTGGGTAGAGTCTTGGTGGCATCACAGCTCACAGAAACCTCAAACTCTGGGGCTCAAGCAATCTTCTTGCCTCAGCCTCCCAAGTAGCTGGGACTACAGGCGCCCACCACGACCCCTGGCTAGTTTTTTCTATTTTTAGCAGAGATGGGTCTCACTCTTGCTGAGGCTGCTCTCAAAGTTCCGAGCTGAAGCAATCTACCTGCCTCAGCCTCCCAGAGTGCTAGGATTATGGGCGTGAGCCACCAGGCCACCTGGAAGGCTCAACTCTTTAACAAGGCAAGGAAGGCTGTGGTTTGATACATCTGATTTTCCACCTCTTCTTTGACCACTGGACCTTTGCAAGGTCACCTAATTTTTGTGTTTTGATTTTCCACTGTGTAAAATGATCACAGCTTTTATCTGTTTAATAAACTATGTTGTGTTTTTGGAGAGATGAGATTTTATTTGAAAAAGGGTCTATGACTAAGATTCGAGGACTAGAGAATTATTTTCATTTCCAGGGTAACTTCTAGCTCTGAACTTTTAGTATAGCTTAGAAGTGGAGGTCTTTGTGTGCCATTTTCCCAGTTGAGCTTTGTGGTTTTATGAAGAAGCTATATAAATGAGGGCAAAAGAAGGGTTTATAATTTTGAGAACAAAAGACCATTTCGTTTTAATTTTTATCAAATGTGTCTATGTAAAAAATAGTAAAGGTAGTTAAATCAGCCTTTGATAGTGACTGAATAATGAGTAAGAAATAAGAACTGAAGATACTATAAAGCAAAGTGAAATTTGACAGGTGCTTACAATTTGAAATATATTTTGAAAAGTGTTCTCACTGGGGTAAGAGAAGCCGTGTTTTACCTGTGACTTTTGTAAAAACTGATTTGCAACGGTGTGGTCAAAACATATTTAAAGGACGCTTTTTTTTTATTCACCTAGCGTCAGCGAGTTTGATGGAGAGATTGAATCTGAATGATGGTTTATGAACTAGAACCACGTGACAGTTAGTTGGGCATCATCCATTCACCCACAGAGCAGAATTATCTTTGAGGGGCCCTAACCATGGTGACAAAGTCTCCCCTCGGGTGTGGGGTCATCCCAGGTGAAATGAAGTTCCACACTTCATTGCTGCCTGAAGGGGAGTCGCACTGGTCTGGGGAAGCGTGTGCCCTCAGTGGTGGGGACACATGGAGAGACGAGGGTCTTTGTACAGGCCAGACCTTCAGGCAGGAGTTAGAGGCAGGACTCGGAAACGCTGATGCTTTCAGGGGCAGAAGGAATATGCTGACAGGATGGAACTGGCGTGGGGGCATTTGTGTGCGTGTCTGTCTAAAGAGGACATCTCAGACGCCGTACGTGATTGCTCATAGAAATGCTGGTTGTTATCAGACAATCTGCTTCCCAAGAAAATATGCCCACCTCCTGCCACGATGTTGACATGGTGACCCTCGCCACCTGTTCGTTCCATTATTTATTTTATGTTTTTCTGAACCACCGACCAGCATCACGGCATCCCAGAAGCACATAGAATTATGTGAGTGTCTCTATCCAGGGACAGACATTTGTCCGAAATGAAATCTAGGTTTTCATTTAACCAAATCAATTTTGGAAACCCCATGCAGGAAAAGGAGGGCCACGCCAAGGTTCCGAGAGACTCCCTGGCACGCGCTGGTCGGTTTGGCGTGATTTGGTTACTGAAGAAATGAAACCTATCTTATCAAGGGCACTTTGGTTTGCAAGCAACAGAAAATCTCTGATACAAGCTCAACCAGATAAACAGGACTTATCACAAGGATGCCACAGCATTCTTGAAAAACTCAGCGGAGGATGTATTACCGTGCGCCTTGAGGACTGGAAGGCAGGGTAGCAAAGATGCTGGAAAACAGGCTCCTCTTCCTCTCCTCACACAGCACGGGAGAAAAAATGAATTGTCCTTCAATGGAGACGGTTGGCTGGCTCTTGCAGACTTTCCAAGTTATCTGGCTGTAGCTGCGTTCATTACCTTTGAGTTATTTTGTAAGCCCCTGTGAACGGAAGGTGACTGATACAGGCACCCTGCCTTATTCAATACAGTTTCAACTGATTCTCCAAAAGGAAAAAAAAAAAAAAAAAATCCAGACTTTGGCCTTCATTTGCAATTCATTTTCTTTGTTCCCTGTGAATATCTGCGTTTTTTCCTCTTTGAACCATTGATGGTATCTGTCCGACTGTCACTGATTAATGAGTAAAATAAAATTTTCATGTATTCTGTTTCTCTAACCTGTATGAAAGTCATGCTTTTACTTTTTTTTCTGAAACATCGCCTTCCCATACCTTGCTGTTAGTAGTTGTGAATGCAGCTGGAAATGTGGCTATGTCACTTTGCGTGACCTTGCTTCCAACCAACGGTGCCTCTAAATCCCCACTCCAAATTCTCAGTAGAGGAAAATAAAGTGTGTCCAGCTGGCATCATTCCCCCCTTGCTTCAGTTAAGTATGTGCAGAGGGTGACGCCTGCCTGGGGTGCTGACATGTTTGCTGGACACAGCCCAAGATGTTGAAGGCAGGGGAAGACATTCTCAGCAGTGTGTACGAGTGTGTCTGTGTGTATGCGTATGTGAGCTCTCAGTGGCTGGGAATGGTTCTTGTAAAGGGCAGACATTCAAAACTAGACAGGCTGTCACGCACGGAAGGGCTGTTAACGGTAACTTGTGTATTCCTTATAGAGCTGGGTCACAAAAGGGAGCCTCCCATCTGTTTTGTACACCTATTGCTGGAGGCTCTGGTGTACACCATGGGAACTCAGAGTGGGCACATGGCTCACTGTAATTCAAATTAGTCTGATTAAGGGCTGCAAAGAATTACAGCTACATGTCAGTGGGAGTCTGAGAGGGACCAAATTACTTCCTGGTTGAGGGGATTAAATATGGCTTTAAGGTACAAGTGGGACTCCTTGAGGAGCCCAGGCTGGAGCAGGTAGGCAGAGGTGTGTGGGGGATAGCGGGTGTGGAGGGGGGTCCCCCTCATTCCATACGGCAGGGACAGCACTAGCAAAGGTTTTGCAGCATAGATCTTGTGGGTGGGAGTGGGGAGGAGTCACTGGCTGATAGCCTTGCTCAGGCTGGGAGGAGGGACATTCACGTTCCTAGGCAGAGGCTGAGTTACCTGCTGCAAGCAGCTTGCAGTCTTCTTGGGAGCTCAGAGCTGGGCTTGGTGAGCGGGCTTTTGGAATCAAGAATGCCAATGTCAGAACCTAACTCCAGTTAACTCCAGCAAAAAGTCATGTCTTTTCCAAGAGAAAAGGGCATGCTGTAGTGGCAAAGGGAAATTGGACCTCCCACACACAAGAATCAGAAAGTTGTAAGACAAAGTTGACCACGTGTGGGTTTGTTTTTTTCTTTTGTTTTGTTGTCATAGCCAGCCATTGTGGAGTAGAGTCACTTCCTGGTGGGCATACCTGGAAAGGAATGAGACTTGATTTACAAAAGAGCTAAGGATCATATTTAACCTAGATTTTCCTCCCAGGAAGCTTCAAACCTGTGAATCTGATATGTAAAATATTATAAAGCAGATTCAGGTACATTTTAGGAGAAACATAATGGAGACTTTTTGTATCTCCAGGATCACATTCTTTAATCTGTATGATTTAATCTTCTTTTGTCCAGACTTCAGAATATTACAAATTATTTCTCATTTCTACAGGTGTTTGTATCCTCTTGGCATTACAAAACAATTTGTTTATTCCTGAAATTGAGACAGGTGTGTGAGAATATTTCCATTCAACCTAGGAGACAGTTTGTTTGCCATGTTCATAGTGAAGCATCTTAACGTGAAATCTGAATCCCAAGGGTGTGGGAGATTGAAAAGCACCCTGGCAGAGGAAAATCCCCTGGTGAAATTTCAATCATGCCTTAGGAAATCTGGAAACAACCAATGCAACTCACAGGTAAATTCAGCGCCATCACTAAAGTTCCCCCCAAATGAGCCTGCAAAATGGAAAACAAAGGATTGGAATTTAAATCAGCTTCTGTAATCCACAGCCACATGGCCTGGGGATCAGTGATGAAACGGCCAAGGAGGAAAGACGGGACACTCTAGTTCACAAGACCTGGCGGGGGCACCATGGGGTGGACAGTTGAAAGAAAAACGTAGACAGCAACCCTTTCTAACTTTGTAATGTTTTTATTTCAAGTGGATATTGTGGTTGTGGAACGCATGTGGCTCCCAGATCTCTATTCATTGGAAGGAATGAGGGTGGAACTTGAACAAATTTGTGGAAACGGAGGAACCACACTTCAAATTTTTTTATTTCATAAAACCAATAATAATAATAATGCTGTCATTTTGTTTCGTTTTATGGAGGCAAATGCCCTCTTCAAATACGTCATTCTCTAAGTTGAGAGAAAAACCATTTGTAGGTCAATGTCAGCCTAACAGAAGGAAAGGATCAAGGCAGACCTGAAGGAATTTTGTTTCCTTGTTCTTTTCTTTGGAAGGCGAAACAATCAGACTGGAAGACAATGCGTGAACGTATTACAAATGCACCTTCCATGTCCAAGCACCTAAATGCACACTGGGGACTGGTTCTCTCCGGGGAGTAAAACCCGTGCTGTGGAGATAATTCACGTGTACTGAAGTCTTCTGACCTTACGGTTACTGGCTTGGCTAGTCGTTTACTAGGGATGCGTTGCTCCCCACTTGATTACAGCTTGATTTACAGCTAACATCTTCTTTCCAAGATGGCGGCCCAGCGCTTGACATTTTCAGCGCTACCTTCCCTGAGTGCCAGAGTTTCTGCCCTGTCTCCCACGACACTCCTTTTCCATGTTGAGAAACACTTTTATGTGCCAACAGCTATTATTTTTGAAATGTTTCATTTTAACATTATTTCAAACTCACGGAAAAGTTGTAAAAGCAGGATATAGAATTCCTATGTACGTTATATACAGATTTACAAATGGTTTGCATTTTTCCCCACTTGCTTTCTCTCTCTCATCTCTTTTTTGTCCCCTCTCTTCCCTCCACTGTCTCCCTCCTCTCTCCGTTCTTTCTTTCTATCTCTCCTCCTCTTTCTCTCCTCTTCTCTCTCCCCCTTCTCTCTCCTCTCCCTTGACCATTGATAGTAAGTTTCATATCACGATTTTTCCTCCTAAATATTTCAGTGTATGTGTCTTAAGAAGAACAAAGATATTCTATGACACAACTAGGGTGCCATGACGGAAATCAAGAAATCCAACTTTGATGTGTTTTTCTTTTTTTAATCCACACTCTGTATTTAAATTTCACCTATTTCCCCAATATTTTATGTATAAATATATTCATATACATTTATTATAAATATACAAATTATTTCATATATAAATAAAACACATTCTATAAACATATTATACATATATAAATAAATCATATGAACATATACGTATTGTAAATACATAAATACACTTATAAATATCTGTTAATATAAAGATGTATGCTTTCCAGTATTAGGTCTAACCCAAGATCACACAATGCATATGGAGTTCCTTTAATGTGAAAAAGTGCCTTATTCAATTATTTTCTAGATTAGCCACCAAAGGCATCTGAGGACCATCGTTTAATTTTGAGAATCAGTTGACTTCCACTGGAGCAGAGACACTGTGAAACACACAGTGATAGGATCAATCTGACAATGAAAACAAAACTTCAGCCACTTGGGTCCTCAGAGAGGGCAGGAGGACTGGGCCTTCCCACTGGTGACATGCTCGTCCACTTGGGTCCTCAGAGAGGGCAGGAGGACTGGGCCTTCCCACTGGTGACCTGCTCGTCCACTTGGGTCCTCAGAGAGGGCAGGAGGACTGGGCCTTTCCACTGGTGATATGCTCGTCCACTTGGGTCCTCAGAGAGGGCAGGAGGACTGGGCCTTTCCACTGGTGACATGCTCGTCCACTTGGGTCCTCAGAGAGGGCAGGAGGACTGGGCCTTCCCACTGGTGACATGCTCGTCCACTTGGGTCCTCAGGTCAGGAGGACTGGGCCTTCCCACTGGTGACCTGCTCATCCACTTGAGAGGGAAGGAGGACTGGGCCTTTCCACTGGTGACCTGCTCGTCACTTGGGTCCTCAGAAAGGGCAGGAGGACTGGGCCTTCCCACTGGTGACATGCTCGTCCACTTGGGTCCTCAGGGCAGGAGGACTGGGCTTTCCCACTGGTGACCTGCTCATCTACTTGGGTCCTCAGAGAGGGCAGGAGGACTGGGCCTTCCCACTGGTGACATGCTCGTCCACTTGGGTCCTCAGGGCAGGAGGACTGGGCCTTCCCACTGGTGACATGCCCGTCCACTTGGGTCCTCAGAGAGGGCAGGAGGACTGGGCCTTCCCACTGGTGACCTGCTTATCCACTTGAGTCCTCAGAGAGGGCAGGAGGACTGGGCCTTCCCACTGGTGACCTGCTTGTCCACTTGCACTCTCTCACTTGGGTCTCTATCCAGGAGTTCAGAAGCTTAATATGATTTAGGTCATCCCTAAGGTACATAAGTTCCATAATAAACATAGTCTGAATACTAAATCTTATGAAAAGGGACATGAATTAGAAGTAGAAACAGTTATTACTCAGGTTTCAGTAGCTGTGAAGCGGTGAATGCCGCAGTGCCTGCACACTCATCTTTTACCAGTAATTTACATCATCAGCCGGATACTGTCCCACCCCAGCCCAGGTTAGGAAACTCAGGGGACTGGAGTCTAAGGACAGAGACTAGGGCTGAAATTCAGTGTCGGGAACTCCTGCCTCAAAGCCGACCTCAGTGAAGAGAGATTGACGGTGTCCTCGGGTGATGCCTCCGTGTGCCCTGTTACATTTGCCCTGCTATGCTGCTGTGCACAGTCTATTTAATGGACCAAATACATCCTCAGGTATGCTTTCTTTCTCCTCTGAAACTCCCATGAAGTACTGAGATTATCTTACCATTCTTCCTATAAGTGAACCAAGATAACCCAGCGAGCCTCACTGAAATCCCTGGTGCGCAAACGCAACATGATGTGTCATTAAACAAGGCGTCGTAGAATTGGCAGTCCATGCAGTGACCATTTCACCTTTGACTCATGAAAATTAAGCAGAGTGAAAGGGGTGGGTGGGGGGAACCTAGAAGTTCCCAGGAGGAGAGCCCCTCCTAAGTAAGCAGGTCAATTCAACAAACATTGATTGGACACTGCTCTGGTTGCGCGATCAGCAGAAAAGCCAGTTATGTCTAGAACTCAGTAGGTAAATGCAAGAATGAGAAGAATACGAAATGTTAACAAGGGCCAGTTATAAGAAGCCCCGTGTGCGGGGACGTAGCTTGAATTTTATTACAGATTGAATAAAAGAATCCATCATGAAAAGGCACACACGTGCACTCAATCCTCACCGCCACAGGCCTCCGAGACTTACTTCAAATATTTCTCTTTGGTTCACAAGAATAGTGTCGAGGAAACAGAGGCCTAAAGTGGAACAGGATGAGGAAATTAGTAGGTGGTTATGCCACTGAAAATTCGTAGCAGAATATGTCGACGTTGGCAGTTGTGAGGACGCAGTGGCTCAGAAGACAAGATGAATGAGTCTGGGATAGAGAGGGAGATACAAGCTGAAGTGAGAAATTCCCATGTTTCTGTTTTACTTTGTGTGTATTTAACAAAAAGGAGTTGGCCTTCAGAAAGTGAGAATTGGCCAGTAGGGAGGTACTTTGGGGAAGGACAAAGTGAACACAACAGGGTCTGGGATTTTTTTCTTTTCAGTGACAATTAGAAAGTAAGAGGTGAAAACAGATCCTGGAGAAGTGAATGTGCATCCCAAGGAGGAGGTGGGAACATGGTGTCAAGGGTGACCGTTCTGTAACTGCCTTGCTGATTTTGTATTAGCTGTTGATTGCTATGCATAATAAGTTACCACAAACCTAGGGCTTCAAGGCTCATGTTTCTGTAGGTCAGACCTCCAGGATGGCATGTCTGCACCTCCAGCTCAGGGTCTCACAAATCTGAACTTCAGGGGTTCACTGGTCTTGGCTCTGAGGGTAGAATCTGCTTCTCATATTCTCCAGAAGCCTTCTAGAGGCTTACTACACTCCTCGGCTCATATGATTACACGGAACCTACCTGGATGGGCCAGGACAATCTCCAAACCTTAAAGTCAACTGATTAGTAACCTTAATTGATCTTCACATCCCCTTCTGCAAAGTCAGGCAATATATTTGCAATCCTGGGGATTAAGGACTGGAACCATCACGGGGGTCTGGATTCTGCAGACTCCAGATTTTAATCTCTGTGCTGTCCTGAAATGCACGATTTTAGGCAAGGTCTTGCATCCTTGTTCCTCAATGTGCTCGAATGTGAAACGAGGAAAATGGTGGCAAATAATTCGTGGGAATATATGAAGGATTGCACATGTGAATACTTGTGCAGCAAATAGAATGATGCTTGAGAATGTCTGGTCAGTGTTGGATGTTATTTTAAAGGGAGAATAGAAAGGCAGCCAGGATTGGAACTTAGAGATGAATCACTTACCAGAGAAGAGCAGCGATCAGAGTTGAAGCCCCTAGTTAGACTCAGAGCTACCGTGGGTAACAAAAACAAAAACAGATTCCTTTCTCAGGAGAGTTGAGTTTAGTTGGGAAGCCTGCTAGCAAGCAAATATAATTATTTCAGATAAAGATGGGAGATACTGTCAAAATTACACAGGGATGATCCAGGGAGAATTCCCTATCACAGTGTTCGTGATGGCTTGGTTTTCCTCCGAGGAGAAAGCTAAGGCAGACCTGATGCAGGCAGTGGTGTGGAGTCGGTAACTCCTTCGTAACCTCTTCTGGGGGGGCACACTTCAGATGCACACTTTATGGAGAGTGAGTAGTGAGCACGAGAAAAACAAGGGGTGGCCACATTCTGGTGCACTTTCCAGGCACACAGAATGTCTAGATGTTTCTCATTTCACAAGGACCATCCCTAATTCCCACTGCTAAAGAGATCTTAGGAACGGTTTTACTGCTGTGCCCCAGACCAGGCCATGGATTCACCTTGCCTGAATGTTAACTGAAACTTACCTGGATTTTATAATTTTGTCTGCTTGGTTTTATTTCCTCTTCTCACTTTCAAAATAACTGCTTCCTTTCATCATAGGAACTTCTGCCTCGAGCATATATGAATTTTTAAAACTTGCCTAGAGATTCATTGAGTGCCGTTAGAACAAGGAGGCTGAGCCAACTGCCTTATTTATTTTTGGTGTAGCGAATCAGCCAGGCTTGTTCGGAACCCAAGAGGAAGACAGTGTGGGGAAATGAGGTCGGCAGAGGCCAGAGAGAAGCATTTCTCAAGTTTCCAAGGGGATTTAAAGTTTCCCACACTGGGCAACTACTAAAAACAAAAAGAGGACAGTTTTATTAGAATTTTCTCTTCATTTCTGTGACTCCCATTAGCTGGAGGGCAGAGAAAAAGACTTTGTTTCCGAGTACAGAGAATAATAGGATGAGAAACCTCTTACTGATTCAGCGATATTCAAAAATTACCAAACTTTACGTTAAGAACTTCCTGCGGAAGGCATTTGAGAAAAGTCGAGCTTTAAATTGAAATGTGTATATATATACATATATACATATACATACGTGTCTACGTATATATACACATATAACATAAAATATACACGTACTACATATAATCTGTACAGATTTATGATGTTATCAATGATTATGTTTTATGTAGGTTACACATTGTGTAAGTATTATATATAACAATGCATGTATGCAACATCCTAATGCTTTGCCTTGTATTATAATCTACAAATGATATGTAGTATGTTCTGTATATAACATACAAATGTACATGTATGTGGCGGCGCCTGTGGCTCAGTGAGTAGGGCGCCAGCCCCATATACCAAGGGTGGTGGGTTTGAAACCAGCCCCGGCCAAACTGCATAAAAGTAGCTGAGTGTTGTGGCGGGCGCCTGTAGTCTCAGCTACTCAGGAGGCTGAAGCAAGAGAATCACCTAAGCCCAAGAGCTGGAGGTTGCTGTGAGTTGTGATGCCACAGCACTCTGCCGAGGGCGACAAAATGAGACTCTGTCTCTAAAAAAAAAAAAAAAATTGAAGCAAGAAAATATACATGTATGTGGTGTTTTGTCCGTGACCATAGGCACACAAAGATACGCACATATAAATACATCATTTGTTAATGTCTAGCATTATAAAAGGCAATGACTTTTCCAATTTTTAAATATTTGAGATAGCCCAGGTTCTAAATAGATCATCTTTGAAACCATTTCTGTATCACTTATACAAATGTGTAAATAACTGCCCAAGAAATGGGCTATTTAAACAAACGAATTGTCCTCTATGCCAGGGTTATGTCCCTAAATCCTGAGTCGACAGCAAGGAGAAGCGTCGGCATTTTCCCTTGCAGATATACAACTGTTTGACACTATCTTTTTACATTTTCCACACAATGCTTTATGGACACGGGAAAGAGTCTACCCTGTGTCACCTTCATTCTCCTTCCAAACCCCGTCACACCAATAATTGATTCTGTCCAAGTAGGTTACGTGTCGTCACCCGTCCCTTGATTCCCGTGGAGAGCAGTCCTTGCCCTGGGCAGCAGGACCCACTGTGACCTGAGCCCTGGGCTGAACCCACCACTCTTGGGCTCTTCCTTTCTCGCCAGGAGTCTGGGGAAGCGGTCCCCAAGTGAGAGTGGGACAAGGCAAGTATTTGTGGGGCCCTGTTGGCAGAGGACAGCCTTAATGCTGGGTGCCACCTTTGAGACCCAGTGGCTTTTTGGTGCTGACCACGGTGGGGGCCACAGTGGGAAGTTGAGCCTGTGCCCAGCCCCCCATATTGGGGGATAGATCACTGCCCAGAAAAGACAAACCTCTCCTGCACTGTCCCATAGGCAACCCCTGCACCTCTCTACCTTAACTTTTCTAATAAAAGAATATTAGGAGAATTTCTGTTATTTGTTCTTTTAAAAATATCCCTCCTTGGCAGCAGTAATTACCCCCACTTTCCCCCTCGAGGGAACCATCACGTAGCCCTGCTATTCAGTGCAGGCAAGCGTTGTAATTCACAGCAAAATGTGCTACCTTGAAGGAGTTCTAGGCACTTCATTTACGTTAAAATTCAATGTATAGTGATGTTGGAGAGAAGAGTGTAATGGCCATGCAAGAAGTATAAACCTTTGTGTGTCTGGGTCCATCCTTTCTGGAAACACAAGGCAGCTGTGGTGTTTGTCGGTGTGGCGACTTCATACCCTTGGTGTGGGATGGTGCTTCGTGGTCCTCGCCCACCGGGCTTTACAAGGGCAGCTCATGCACTCACACACACAGGCTGGTGGGGGCACCCCGAGGGACGCCAGAGTTCTGTGACGGAGCGCTCCAGCCATGAGGAACTTGTGTGTTGCTTAATGGGACACGCAGCATCTGTGGAGAATCACACACGATGAATTCAGTCCACATGCATTTGCGAAGCACCTACTATGTGAAAATACTATACAGCGATGTAGATAGAGGTAAAACGGCTGCCGGCCACCGCTCCTGGTGCCCTGTGGGAATGGGAGGCTGCTGTTACTCACACAGTTGTAGATAATATAGATTTTACTTAGACAGGACTATTTTTTTTGGTTTAACTGCTCGGCGGTATGCTGAGACCTGAGGTTTGCAAGCGTGCTTGTACAAGGACTTTGTTTTCACCCTTCCTTGTCTGCTCTTGAGAGTTACTCCATGATTCAGCAGGTCTCGAAGCTTTGGCATTTCCCTAGCCCTACGTTTCCATACATCCTAGGGATTAGAAAGTATTTTAAGATCTATTTTGTGTGAAAAGAGACATAAGATTTTTTTGTTTGAGAGTGGGAATAAAAAGGGTTTGGTAAAGGTCGGGCATGGTGGCTCATGCCTGTGATCACAGCACTGTGGGAAGCTGAGGCAGGTGGATTGCCAGAGCTCAGGAGTTCAAGACCAGCCTGAGCAAGGGCGAGCGAGGACACCAATGTTGAACACCTGTTCTCAGGAATTCCACCTCCGCAAGCCCCGCTCTGTTTTAATGTAACATGTGCATACAGTAGACTCGCTCTCATCCTGCTGCCATGAGGATTCAAAGACACAAGACCTGTTTCTTGAAGAATACAAAGTGTCTTTTAGACAAGGGGAAGAAGTTCAAGAGATCTATTGTATAACCCCTTAACTATTAATTAGTAACAAAGTAGATTCATTTTTTCAAATGTTTTTTTTCCTTCTTTTGAGATGATCCAAAGGGTTCTTTACTTTGATCTGTTAATGTTACAACTTATATGTAACAGATTTTCAAATCCTAAACTTTTTCTTCATTTCTAGGATAAACCACATTTGGCTGTAATTCTTTTTGATACAGTGCAGGATTTAGTTTGCATCTACATTTTCTTAACATTTTTGCATTATGTTCATGAATGATATTGGCCTATAATTTATAAATAGTTCTCTTGCATGGATATTAAAGTTTTAACGGTTTTATAAAACAAGTTGGAAAGCTTTCCATTTATTTTAGTCTTTGGAGCAGATATAAGATAGGAACATTCTGTTTTGCAAAAGTTTATCAGACTTCAGCAAAAAAGAAAACAAAAAAAAAGGTCTGGTGGATCTAAAAAAAATTATTATTCTTAGTAAAGCATCACAAGAATGGAGAAGCATGAATCCTATGTACTCAATTTTGATATGAGGACAATTAATGACAATTAAGGTTATGGGGTGGGAGGAAAAGCAGAAAGAGGGAAGGAGGGAGGGGGGTGGGGCCTTGGTGTGTGTCACACTTTATGGGGGCAACACATGATTGCAAGAGGGACTTTACCTAACAATTGCAATCAGTGTAACCTGGCTTATTGTACCCTCAATGAATCCCCAACAATAAAAATAAATAAATAAATAAATATGAAAAAAAATTATTTCACATATCAAATTTCGTACTCCTTGAAAAAAGCAATTACAATGTATTGTATGCTTGAAAGTTGTTGAGAGAGTGGATTTTAAATGTTCTCACAACACACACACACAGATATGTTTGTTACCTTTAACATAATGGACATGCTAATTACTTTCCCCTATCCATTCCACTGAGTTCCAGACCTGCAGACGGGTTATGAGAAAGCTCAGGTCTGTCTCTTGGGCTCGACGTTTAAATCTTTCATAGCTTAATGTTTCATTTTCTCCGCCAGCCTCATGAAGACCTCATGGAATATGAGAGACAATCTTTTTATTTGACTCTTTTTCAGTGATTTTCAAAGGGTCGGCACACTGGTGTGCCGTAAGAGGATCTTAGGTGTGCCAAGAAAATTTTGATCATTAATAATGCAAAATCATTAATTAAATTATTTTCAAAAGCAGTTCAAAGCACAGTAAGTGTCTTTGTTTTTCTTTTTAGCAACATAATTTAAGTGTGCCGGGTAAGTTTAACCGCAGGTTTAAAGCGTGCTGTCAGATAAAAAAGGTTGAAGAGCACTGCTTTATTTTTTGCAAAGCTTCCCTTGAGCTAGAACACACAAAAATGTGTACGTACTGTAAGCGTCTGCCTCGATGAATTTTCACAAGAGGGACAGGCTTGTGTTACCAGCAACAAGACAAAAAAGCAAAGGGAAATATTGCTCCCTTTCCGAAAGTTCCATTCATGCCCACTCTGAACCACAACAGCTCCTGAAAACGGTAACAATATTCTGGTTTCTGTCTTAATGAATGAGTTCTACATGTGTTTAAAACGTTCTAGGAGGCTGGGCGGCACCTGTGGCTCAGGGAGTAGGGTGCTGGCCCCATATACCTGAGGTGGCAGGTTCAAACCCAGCCCCGGCCAAAATTACAAAAAAAAAAAAAAAAAATCCTAGGAGGCTGTCGAGGCGCACAGACCTGATATTTACTTCTATAACTTGACTGTCGTTTCAGACCATCCCGTTTCAGACGGAGGGAGGGTATGTGTTGCTGCAACCAGCCGTGGTCGGCCAGAAACTCTAACTACACTGGATCGATCATCTGACAGTAAGGTGGATGGCAGGTTGCTTCTAAAAATTTCCCTTACAAATCATTTATTGTTAACTAGCTGATCAGAATCTATGTCATACCTTGGAATTACAGGGGTTGTTTTGGTATTTTTAACATTTTCTCTTTACTGACACATACCTGCAAAAACTACGATTGACCGCATTGGTGATGGCTTGGTGCCCAAAGCTGCTCGAGGTGTTTGCAGGTCAGGTCTTTATCCTGCTTCACTGGGACTCACATCTGAGAGTCACTTTTTGGATTGACCCTGCGACTGGATTTCCAAACATCTCATTCCTCATTCTCCCACTCCCTCTCACTGTCTGTCTGCTCTCTACTTCATTTCCCTCGCCCTCCAGGCTTCTGTTTTTTACCAGCCCAACTGCACACAAAGAATGTGGGTAATTAGGATTTAGAAGATTGACTGTGTTTGTACCGACAAGTCTAAGTGTTATGTTCAGGCAGACTCTGTTTCCACTAACGAGGATACAGTAAACATCACCTGACTTGCAAGTTCACGGCCTCCTTCACACGCGGAGGGAGAATAACATGGCTTGGTCATATGGAGCTATTTCTCATGGTGAGATTTCCCAATTTGGGTAGGAAACTTTGAGACAGATACAAGGGCACAGAACTACAATATAAGGTAAATTTTCTGTTACATTTATGAGACAGCATAATGACAAAAGCAAATTAATCTTTATAAAAATGCTTTACAGCAACATCTCATTTTATGTAAGATGTCTACTTAGTAAGAGCATCTCACCCAAAACAGTAAAATGTAAGCTAAATCAAAACTATGGGTACTTCCTTAAATGTGGGGATATTCCAATAAAATAAACAGTCTATTAACTATCCCATCATCTATAGATATTCCAAATTAATTTCACCTAGGATATCAATGCTTGCAAAGTTACCCACCAGTGATTTTTCATCATTTAAAGTAACTTTTCTTCATTTATAGTGTGAGCAGAAAAGGCAGTTCACCCCAATGCAGACCTCCTTACATAGGCTTAATATACCTCATCTGACAAAGAGTAGAACTAATCTTCCTTAAACCAAAATTAGAGCATTATTTGCATCAGAAACTAATGGTTTAGAAGCTTTCTTGATTCTAGAATCAGCTCAGAGTACAGCAGTGTTGGTGTTCCAAGCCCATTAAGCAGCAGTGAAATGGGTTATGCTGTGCAGTGAGGATGGAAGGTGAGCAGCAAAGCTCACGGTGGGAGCCGGTCCCAGCTCCACAGGCCTCTGGTCATATTAATGAAGGTGCTTCTTCACCTCAGTAGCTCAAGCAAAGACATCCAGGTCATTGTCGAGTTGCAGATTTCTGATAATCTGGATTCCCTTTGGATTCTTTCATTTGTCATCAGAACCTCAGGCCAGACGCTTCTTGTCTATGAAATTAGGGCTCAGGAATTGGACAAGTGGTTCCCAGCATGGGAGGGGGAGGGGTGAAGATTCAGACTGGGAGCTTTTTGTTGTGAAAAGGCCCAGATGGCCCAGATCTGAGATGCCCCAGGGCGCAGAAGCCTGGGGAAGATGTCTCAGATACCGCCGTCTCTCCCTGACAAGAGAGATGGAAGAAGCTGCAGGAAAAACTCCTCCAGACTAAATTAAAACAGAATAAAAATACAGGCAGGAGGCACAGGTGTGCCCCAGCCTCTAATGCATTCAGAATTCCCAGGGGCTTTGTTTTTCTCCTTCAACTCTGAACTGAGGGAAATTTGACTCAAGATAAACACATCTCCATGGCTAGGTAATAGAGCCAACACACTCGTTCAGCCACATTTTAAGACCTGTGTGACAGATACTCTAACGGTGGATAGAGAGGATAAATTTTACCTTTTTAAGCAGCCCAATACCTAATTAAAAAATCCCATTTTATAATTTCTGAAATCTATAATGTCCTATTATTTCAATATATGAGTTGCTTCTTGATTAATGGTATTACTCAACTTTTGAAATCTTAATTTCAGTCATATTTTTAAGCCTTAATGTTTAAAGGAGATTTTTGAAAGTATACCATTATAAATCAAGTTGCTTGGTAACCTGGAATATCTCTTCTGTGTTCAAGTGACATTTTGTGTCTTAATAAATTCCTCCATGGAAACAAATGTAAGGGCACTAAACAGCATTAAACTTCTCAGAAACTACGTCGCACACGGAAAAAAAAACCCACAGCCCCTGTATTATTCTATTAATAAATGTGAGATGTCAATATCATAACAAACAGAATGTATTAAATAAGAAAAATATGTGTTTCAAAAAGTGGCTCCTGCTCACTCTGAAGAGAAATTCACAGTATTTTAGCCTTTCATTTGGATAAGGGGGAAAAAAAAATCAAAGGCTTCAAAGAAAGTGCATCCTAAATCAACCATTTACTTTTTCAGGCAAAGAAGATAATAATGTGTTCTTACACTAGATGCAAATTGTATTGCCCATGTTATACAAAGGAGCAAAAGGAGGGTCACAAAACAGAAAGCATTTGCTGGAGGTCTGGAGACTGGCCGCTGGTTTTTCAAGACCTGGCTCATATCACAAGCTGATGTCCCCTGTGGTCATATCACACAACAACCTGTGAAAGACTTGGGACAAGACCCCCACTCTGTCCTGGGCTACTGTGACCCCCAATCAACCACAAGAGGCGACACTTGATGCAATCAGCACGAGGTTTTTTTTTATTCCAGCATGCTGGGGCCTAACTCGTGACTCTCTCAGGAGCAGAGGAGTTAAGCCCCGAACAGCAGATTTTACAAGCTTATAAAGGCAAAAACCACAAAGTAGGCAGGAGTAGCAGACATAGCAGGGGCTTTAACCATGAAGTAGGGAGGGGGAGCAGACATAGCAGGGGCTTTCTAGATAAGAAGAACTCTGGTTCATTACTCAACTGTCTTAAGACAAGATTAACAGTTAAACATTTGCTTAATAGTTAAACATTTGCTTAGCCCTTTTATCTGCTTCAGCTTTGGGGCTATCTCCTAGAACAGTTACAAAAGGTCACATTCTCATGGTAGGGGGTGAGAGGTGGTCACATTCTCATGGTAATACTTTCTTTCACCTGTAGCAAGTTAGGAAGCCAGGTCGTGAGTGTACCACAAAGACCCTTCCATGGCTGTGAAAGGATTGTTCAGTTTTGATAAACTTTGCCAACAAGTAAAACAAGCTCAAGAATAGAACTAATATCCTTTAGTTGTCACCCCAAAGGATTCTGGAAAGATAATGATTCAACTGACATATATTCGCCTCTTTTGAGCTCTCTTTGTAAGGATTTGTTCATCCTCCATTCACTCAACACATCTACATGAATATTCTTGCATTTGTTTAGTAACATTTGTCTTCTTTCTGCATTGGGCAAAAGCAAGGACTTGCTTTAAAAGGGGAGATTTTCCTTTAATGGCCAACACTCCCCGCCCACCGCTCCTTTGCCAGGGTCCTACTTTCCCACTGATCTTGTTAATGCTAGTGTCAGAATTCTTTAACCACATGAGTCTCTGTTCGGGCTATAAGGTCAATCTACTCTGAAACATAACTTTTAGTTCGTTCTATACCTAACAAAAAAGTTGCTGATTTTGTGCACCTGACTCATCCATCTAATCATGTAATCATTTTGAAATTATTTTCTGTGGAACACTGTTTAGAGTGTTTGCGGATTGTGATTTCAGCCAGCAAATGTGAATTTTGAAAGCCAATGCACGCTACCGGCAAGTTGGAAAAGATACATTTGATGGGTGGTGGAAATCAAGTTAGTACGCACAAGGTTTTCCCGGCCCCGTTACGGACCCTATTTGCCATCTTGACTTGCAGTGGTTGAAAGATCCCTGCTTTCAAAATTATAAGGGAGTTTATGGAGATTTATTTAAAAAGGAGATGAGGTCCCTGCTAACTCGAGCTGTACGAGGTGGCTTCATTCCAGGAGAGTGATTTCGGGTGGAAGGCACTGCAGTTGCTGGGCTCGAAGCCAGGGTTGCGAATCATTGTAATTGTAGATGAAATAATAATTATTTGAGATTGCTTGCTAATCGGTGAAACCATGGAAGAGGCTGCTGACAAGTGCTAGCAAGGTAATTAAAGTAAAGCATGGCGTTTGCATATATTTGCAGTCTGATCATTGTTTGCAAGATTCCGTCTCTAGAAATAGACGTGGCTTCTTTGAAGATGCACAAGAAATCCAACAAGAAGGGGTGAGTAACTGCAGTACGTCAATAATGCCTTAACAAACCCCCAGAGAGCCCCTCACCTTCCCACAAGTATCTAAAGACTCAATTACAAGATCACACTCACCTGAGGTTTCTATAAAATTATTAAATATCGGTAATTAATAATTGCTTTGATGGCACCTTCAGTAAATATTGAAGTTGGGGGCTTGGCAAACACATTCAACTTATCTGTCAAGGTATGTTATTATAGACCATATAAAAAGTCTTGCATTCTCTGCCCACTTCCAGAATGGTCTATGCTAACATTTGTGCAGAAGTGGGCATTGCTACTTATTTTTAAAATAAGGCGTCACACACAAGGCCAAGTGGATATTTTATGGATGATTGGAACTCCACTTTTGCCAAACTCAACACAGGGATCTGAAATTTACAGTAAAGGTTGTCAAAGAGGAACCTGTCTGAGAATACCTCATATGAAAATTTTTAAAGAGCATTGTGGGTTTTGTTGTTGTTGTTGTTTTTGAGACTGAGTCTCTGTGGCCCTGTGTAGAATGCTGGGGCATCATCGTAGAGCACTGTGGCTTTTATAACCTGAGAATGGAATGGACCATTCATTTTAAATAAATAAATAACTTGACTATCAAAAAAAAATATATATATATAGTTATACAAACAGGGTGGCCATAAAGTTGGGTGCAATTTAAATAGTTGGCATGATAGGCAGCACCCATAGCTTGGTGGTAGGGCGCTAGCCACATACAGTGAGGCTGGCAGGTTCAAACCCATCCTGGGCCAGCAGCAATGACAACTGCAACAATACCAACAAAAATAAATAACCAGGTGTGGTGACGGGCGCCTGCAATCCCAGCTACTTGGAGACTGAGGTAAGAGAGTCACTTAAGCCCAAGAGTTGGAGGTTGCTGTGAGCAGCGATGCCACAGCAGACTAGCAGGGTGACAGCTTGAGACTCTGTCTCAAAAAAAAAAAAGAAAGAAAAAAAATAGTTACACGAACTTTACGGCCACCTGTATGTATAGTTACATGTACAGAGAGAGAATTATATATATGGTTAACTTCTCGAAGAATGAAAGAGTAATGTTTTATTGTTTGATTATTTTAGTAACAATCAAGCATCTCTTTTCTAGAAAGCCCAGTCCTTTTTGGTGGCCGTTGCTTTTCTCTGGTATATCTGAAAAGCTGCGGCAGAAATTTTAGTTAGCGAGGCAAAGCGTCAACTTGGGGAGCTGACGGAGAAGTAGAAAGTGAACCAGCAGCCGTTTTAGAAGTTGAGTTCTATAGAAACAAACTCTGAGAGCCATCTATAACACCTTCCCAGAGGAAATTTTAGCAATTGGAAGGCAATTTATTGGACGGTTTTGGGGGAAAGGATGAGCTTTGCAGACCATGTACTCTCCTGAATGGGAGTTTTCCTCTGCAATTTGCTACATCTAAGAGGTGCCAACAAAGATCAAGGTATTTAACTGTGGGAGTTTTTTGTGTGGGGTTATTTTGTCTGGGTTTTTATTCTGCTGCATCGTGGGATTCTGGGCGTTGACTTCTGAAGGGTTTCTCTCTTGTAACGCGGTTTCTTACCTGTGGGCATTTGTAAGGAAAAGGAGTAGACAATACGGCCCTCCGGTCGCCACGTGTGATGTCTTTCCCCGTCCACCCTTGCTCTCTCCAGGAATTCCGCCGAAGCAGGATGTCAGTGCTTTGAAGGAGCAAAGTTATTGTACACTTTAATTCTGAGGCAATTTAAGCCAAAGAGACTCAGGAACAAGTTGTGGATTTGATCCCTTGGAAAGGAAAAGACAGACAATGTTTCTGAAAATAAAAGCCTTTGAACATAAAATAGAGAAATTGCACGGAAGCAATCTTCTGTGTTTGATGGCAATCTCCGTTTCTGTTTCAACCACTTCAGATAAAATTACAGTGGGGCTTGCATTCCTATTTAACCAGTCACCCAAAATCTTCAGGTGTGGACAGGCTTTGAAACATTACCTACAGAAAAGGCACCTCTAAAATATACTTATCTCGTATTTCTTTATAGAAAGAAATTCCAGTAGGCCATTGGGTCCCTATCCACCTGCTGGTCATCCTACCATTTAACACTAAAGGTGGCTCAGACGGAAAGGTCATTGTCCAGCCCACTGAGATCTCTTTGGTGAAAATTTCCTGGTGAACAACAGTAGGAAGTTGGGGCATTTGTCCACTGATTCCTGTATGCTATTAATTGGAGCCTGGTCTCCAGGATCTGAACTTCCTGATAGGCACCTGTGTGGGCTGAACAGGTGCAAACTATGGAATGAGGCGGAGAGATTGTCAAAGGTGGGCCACGGGCAGTGTTTACGGAGCTGTTCACGATCACAGTGCTGAAACCAGAGGCTGCAGGGAGGGCCTGGTGTGAGGTTCATGCTGTTACGTTCTGTTCTAGGAGACAAACAAAGTCTAGTTTGTAAAAAGTCATAACACAAGTAATGAAGTCTAGCGCCTGCCTAGAGAAGTGATTTATCTAGTTTACTTGGCAATTAGAAGACTCGAAAGAAAAAGTCAAGCTATAAGTTTACATCAGGGAGCCTGGATTTCAAAGTCATAAAATTCAGACTTTGTAGTTGAGGAGGCTTAAAATAAGGGAACTCTGTGTTATAAGAGATGGACCATTATTCCTATTGTCAAAATTGCGAATGAGCTGCTTTATCGATACCATTCCTATGCTCTATTAAGCTCAGCATTGCAAGCAGGAGGGTGAGAAGGAACGATGGGAAAGATGAGATGATAAGTCTGCTGTTTGCTGTAGACAAGAAGGACTAGAAGGACCCTAGTTTTGAGGAATTTCACATCATGGTGGAATCAGATTACAGAGAGTGAAAAAGGCTTGAATGAGAAACTTGAAATGAATTAAGTGTTAAAGATCAAGTGTGAAGTGAATGTATTCTGACTGGATTAGATTACTTTATAAGTTCCTTTGAGAAAAAAAAAAGTGCTGGCTTTTAGGTTTTCACTAATAAAAAATGTATGAATTCTGCTTACTTTCTTGATCAAAGGCACTCTCTACCAAGCCAGCTCTTCCGTCATTCACAGAGTGCCCATATAAAAATCCGCTAGCCAGGACAGTTGCCCAGCAGTGCTGGACCATAAACACTAGACGTTCTTTCAGTTTGAGTGACCATCCCTCTAAAATACACATGTATTGGATGAGAAACATGTGCAAATTTTCCTTAGACTTACAAAATCATTTGTCGTTGTCTACCCGGTGGATTTATATACTCACCAAGGTACATAATTCTGAAGGCATTTCCACCAAAGTAGCAAATGCATTTCCACCAAAAATGTAGAAATGAAAGAAACACAATAAAATCCACATCAATGGGACAGCCCTGAAGAAAAACCGGTTGCTGAGATGATGAGCATCGTTGAAGAGTGCAATGCTCGTATCTTAGGTTGTGAGTGTGGGGAGTTTAAAAGAGCTGCCTGTCCATTTAACATAGTTTTGTCTACTTTTTAGGTAGAATTACTATATTGCTGATTTCATAAATATGTTATATGTTGTTTTGTGGCTGTCCGATTAAAGTGGTATATATTCTGTGCTTGTTTTGTTAACAAATACATTATTTAGCTGTTTCTGTTGGTTTATTGATGCATCCTAGCCCCAAAGTTACACAAAGCATTAAACGAGAGAGTGCACCTTTCTGCTTCCTGGAACACACCTCATCTTCATCAGAGCTGGGCTTCTCTGAGCGTTACATCACCACCACCTGTCAATACTGACTTCCGTATTGATTTCCACTTGACGTGGTGGTGGCCGCAGTGCAGGCCAGGATTTGGCTGGCTCTTTAATTTGCACTCCTTTTTTTTTACTCAGTTCTCATCTACACAATGTCGATAAGGTGCTGGGCACTGCCATGCGACTTACCTGGGCTCTTCCAGCATTTTAGACTTGCCTGCGTTGTGTCCTGATGGCACGGTTTCCTGCTTACTCATCTCTGCGCGCCTATCAGCTGTGTGGGGGGAGAAGCCACATGGCGTTTATCCTCGAGTCTCTCCCATCCCATCTGTCTTCCCCCAAGTCTGCACACTCAGAACCACACACATCATGCCCCCGTATTGCTTGACCAGTGGACTTTGAATAACCACTTGTCCGACTACTTGAATAACGGAACCCCAAACAATATGTCCCTTCCCCAAGCTGTTTATAGTGTGATGTAACAGGAATGAACAATAACACATCCGGTTAGGAATGTAAATACTCTGAACCTTTTGCTGAGTCTGGACAGACACGGGACAAAGAAGCATGATGTGCAAGATGATTCCTTAGCAGGAAGATGAATTATTTTTCGTCTTCAATTTCTCATCATTTTCATGGGAATGCTTCTTGCCTTGGGAAGAAGTGCCAAATAGCTTTGACTCCTCAAGCTCACACCCGGTAGACCCCAGAGAGCGTGTCCATACAGACCCCGTAAGAATGGCAGCCTCCCCTGCACGTCAGAGCTGGAAATTAGCTGGTCTCTGCCCTTCTTCCCAAATCATTAAATCAAGACCCAACTTCTGCACGAGAGGGACTGCTCTTACTAAGAAACCCCTTTTCTTCAACTTCGTAGCAGTTCCTTTCGATAGTCTACACTCCACACTTTTTATTTCATTAATTCCTTCCAACGAGAGCCATGACTTTTCATTCCTATTGTGCATTCTTTTGAGAGGTCACATCAAGGACCGGGAGTGCCTGGGAAAGCCCTGGATACAGGGTGGTTTTTCAAGTAACACTTGGCCCTTTGTGTGTGAATTGTGAACTCTATACAAGGTTTCTTTTGCATAATTATAAGGAAAGGAGGTGCTGAACTGCTTTGGAAATGTTTAGGGTTCTCCCTCTTATGTTTAAAGGACAGTGCACATTAACTAAATTTAAATATTCCAAAGCCGAAGCTCCTGGAAGAGAAGTGATGTGTATTATGTGGAAAGAGTTTACAGCAACATTCTAACACACACAGCTCATGGCTGCCATAGCTCAACATGTGCAATTACATCCAACTTTGGAATATACATCATTCTGATGCCCTCATCTAGAAATTCTTTTTTTTTCTGAGACAGAGTCTCACTTTGTCACCTCCAGTAGAGTGCCATGGTGTCACAGCTCTCAGCAACCTCAAACTCTTGGGCTTAAGTGATTCTCTTGCCTCAGCCTCATTTAGAAATTCTTAACCTGGTATCACAGGTCAACTTTATAGAGTCTGTGTATCTCCTGATAGTGCTTAAAATTATGTGGTACATCTCTGTGTGGAAAGGAGCCACACACTTCATCAAATTCTCGAAAGGATCTGTTTCGAGGATATGCTGAGGGCAGGACCCGTTGTTGTTTCAAAAAGAACCGTATGTTCTCTGGGCTGATTCTAGAGGTTTTTAAAAAAAAAAGAAAAGAAAAACAGCACCATGATTTGGTCAGGACACAGAGTGTTTCCTCAGAGCAGCTTTGAGCTCCAGAGGTTGTTTAGATTCAGCGTATCTGTTCAGTGTTTCTACTAGACTTTAACACATGTAGCAACACTCAAGACTGAAGGGCTCACCGGGTCTTCACGTAGGCTGGCTGTGTGATCCTGCTGCCATGAGCATTCTTTTCAGCTGTGCTGACTTGTCAAGTCACAAAAGGGTGATTATAGGAGGTAGAAGGCAGAGCTTTGCTCTTTCTCATTTTTGAACTTCTCCTCTTGAGCTATATCCTTCCCTCTCCCCAACCCCCCAACCCTGCCAAATTCCTCTTTAGAGCTCAGTTCTGCAGAGAAGTTTCTCCTGAAATAGTTAGATTCCCTGAAGACATCCAGTGACGGATTGGCAGGCGCTCAAAGCCCTGCCTGACTTCATTCTGTTATTTTCCTCTGCCCAACTTAATTCGATTCCACCAGGCAAGCAATTTTTTTCCACCTAGCACCTCTTACAGATTAATCATTTTGTTATAAACGATGACTATATAGTTCATAAAAGCTTGACGTTGCTCCTTTTGGAGACTGGAAGATGATTATGCATTCCAATGATTAGACCACCTTTTGCAAATGCAAATACTTTGTATGTTGTACGATATTAGGCAGAAATTAAGACAACTTTTCAAACACCAGACATAGACTGTTAAAAATTGTGAAATGTCAAAACAGATACCTCAACTTGGTAAGCTGCAGCTCTGCTGAACTGCATCTTCTCTCTCCTCCCGCAGCCTTCCACACTCACTCTCACACAGGCACACATCCAGCCTTGTCCACTGGGGGCTGACCCTCCTCTGGTCTCAGAAGCCTTGCCTGCCGGGCAAGTGCAGGGTGTAGCAAGAGAAAGGCATCTGGATCTGGTGCCAGTGAGGACCCCAGTTGGCTGGCACTGGACCCATTTGAAAGTGTCTCAGATATTTGGCCAGTGTGTCTTTCTCAGGGGTTTGGTCACAAAGGATGGACTCTTCCCACCCAGAGGACACAGGTATAGCACACTGTGTCTTTCTGGTCTCTTCCTTTCCCCAGGCAGCTCACGCAAACTCACCCTCTGAGCAGACCCTTACTGCCCTGAAGGTCAACAGCAGGGTCTCAGCCAGAAAGCTCGAGATTGGGGGTGCCAGCATGTTCCCCCAGTAGGGGGGCCCTGCCCTAAGCAGAGCTTCCCCTGCAAATGCAGGCCTAAAGGCCAGTTGGTCAGCAATTAGCCAGGGCAGCTCTGTCCACTTCCCTTTCCCATCTTATATGTATTGTAACCAGGAAAAATGTGATAGCACATGGGTAGCAGAGAATAAATACCTCAGATGTCCTCTTGCAGCAAGTGTCTGTATATGTTGTGGTTATTTTCTATCTTACATGTTTTCGAACTCTACCTCTTCACACACACACACAATAAATAAATAAAAATTGTGAAATGTAAGAGCAATTATATAACAATAACTTATCAGAAAAAAAAAAAAAACAATTATAACCAAAAATATAGGTGGGGACCGAGCACCTCTGTGAACCCCATCACAGGTAAGTCAAAACTGTATTGATCATGTCTTTTTTCCCACTGGATAGCCTTTTGTGAAAGCACCTCAGGGTAAAACCAACTCAGGGACACTAGCCTGTGGCAGTTGTCACAGTATTCTTCCCTGCTATCCTCTGGCAGTTTATAAAAAGTCAATTTCACTGAAGAATGTCCTTGATGAAGCAGAAAATCATCTTTACTGATTCATTTATTTACTAAATCTTGATCCTGGGGTATAAATCTTCTCAATGTATGTTCTAACAAGAAAATAAATGTAGTTCCTCAGATGCCAGGATGTATCTCTCTGTCTCTCGCTCTCTTTTTTTTTTTTTTGTGAAGGGGACACTAATGCAAATATGTAAATTGTGTGCTAAATTGGCCACTTTTCCCAAGGCATACCACTATTGCTTAAAATAATGACCAGTAGGTAAACTTTTGCACTTCAGAGTTGAGGATCTGGAGGACGTTTTCTGGAAAGTGACAGTGAGTCAGTTACTCCAAGGATAAATTACTGACCGTAATTGTTGTCAATGATAACATTCAACCATTTCTCAAATCTTACAGATTTTTCCAAAGAGATCAGTGGTGATATCAAGCAATGAGATATTTTAGTAGTATGTAAGAACTAACACGTGTGCTTATTTGGAAGATCTGAATTTCTCAATGTAACAATACTTTTCCAAGTACACATGTAGAAAGGAATGGATTTTGTCCAGATTAAATACTAGAGCAAATATTAGAATCCCACTGTCTCCTACAATCTCCTAGTATCGGCATTTGCTACATAAGATACTAGCACCCTGTCATTTTTTTAGTTTTATTTAGTAAAACATGTTTATTTTTCTATAAACATGCTGTCTGTGCCATGACATGGCATCACCAAGTCAATGTTATAGAAATGTCTCTGTTTTCATTTCCAATGTGGTAAATAATAATGAATGTACCCACTAGAGCTCTTGGGGACCCTCAATTGGGGACCAATTTCTAAAGAGGTAAAGGGCTTCTGAGACCAAAACGTTTGCGCTTTCCATTCCATAGTGATCCTAAAGCAGACATGATGATTGAAATCAACAAGAAAGTTCTACACAAATGCGATCTTTTGCTTCACCTCCTTAAAATTCTCATCCTGGGATGTGGTTCGAACCAAGTGTCATGATGTTTGCTCCAGCCAATGTAGTCACTGCAACATTTAGACGTGTGATTCATGTGATAAACTTTGAAAAACAGGTTGAAATTATATACTGTAGTATGTTTATTTTAAAATCTCAAAGTAAATGCCACTGTACGTTTTCTGCACTCCTAGCTTTCAGAGGTACTAATGTACATGGGCGTCAGTGTTGTCTGATAAGGGAGGGACCCTGGGCTGTTGTTCTTTCCTGGGCCTTGGTTGATAGAGTACTCTTTAGATGCGGGTGGGGGGTGCACACATATTTTTGTGAGCGTAGAGTGCTGTTGCCTGGAACTGATGCTGAGAATACAAAATAATTTTTCTTTTTTGTTCCTACTCATTTTATTCAATCAGGCATAAAACACACATATTATTTACCAAACTAGTTTTAACAAAACAAGAACAGCTTGTCAAAAGCTGCCATTTCGGTTAAAGAAAACACGGAGCACATTTTTAAAGGGACCCTTTCTTTCTAATTCCTATGCTGTTCATCTTTTTGTGCACAACTAAATGAATTGAGGAATGAAACACGTGCAGGCCTTTTGTTTCACAATCTAGAAAAACAACTGAAAGAGTAGTGAATTAGATGATAAAACGATCTGGGTTGGATTTACAGAGAAAGGGATTTATCATGAAGGCCTTGGAGAGACAGACATACATCCACTGAGATTCAATTGGATGCCAATAATTTTGAGCACCTGCAATAAATTCTTCCACATTGGTGATGACCAAGAGATGTGAAGAATATGGCCATTTTCTTCACTCAAGGATGTCAAGCCTAGGACGAGGACAGGAAGTTAGATAGTGTTTCTGAACCTGGACTAGACCAGCATGGTACAGTGGAAATAGGGAGGACGGGTGTAGACAAAAAATACAGGAACACATTAAGAGGTGTGTTAGGAGTTAGGAGTCACCCACGCTGCAGCTCAAACTGGATAACAAATAGAAACATTGAGGGCAGGAATAGCATCACCTTCGCTTAATTCATCTGTCATTAAAAATGGCTGATTGAAAACTGTCCTCATTTGACGAACGATTCCAGTGTAATTTACACCAACATTCCTAAAAGCATAAAAGTGCTGGTTGACCCACAGGACCAGCATCACCTGAGAGCTTCTTAGAAATGAAACTTCTGAGGACCCACCCTGGTGCCACAGAATGGAAACCCAGGACAGTGGTGGTAAGGGCAGCAATCTTTAATTTAAAAATGTAAAAAATACATAAAATGTCCAAATTCGTTTTATACATGAGCAGAACATTAGATGGTAAAAAAATTTCTTTTTCATGATGAACACAGATGAATAATTATAAATAAAATGGGGGCAGATGTTACGCAGGTCTAGATGCAAATACTCGAGTAAATATAATTTATACTCAAGTAAAATATATTCCATAAATGAAAAACGTTACAATACCAGGAATTACATCAGTATATTAATGATAACAAATACTTGAAGTGGAAACGATATTAACAATGGGTGCCATATGGGTATTTCAAAAATAAGACATCCCTTATAAATAAAAAGTTTAAGTGAAATAGATTTCAAAAGAAATTGTTTACATATGATAAACATCAGTTACCTACAATAGCAATCATGAGTCTAATGGAGAGATTCTGGACAATTGCTATTACATTTAAGTACAGAAATAAGATGGTAGTTTTCTTCACTATTATTAATTTTTTTTTTTTTGTTTAGAAAATAAAACACAAAAGAAGAAGATAAAATTTATGGTAATATTAAAACATCAGCCAAAATTATTTCTATGAGCACACTGTTCAGAAAGTGATAGAAACCAACTTGAATTAAGTAGCCCTTGTCAGACATAAACAACATTGACACATGTTAAATACACAAGTCAGTTGGGATTTTTCCTGTATAGTGAAAATAATCTCTTTAAAAAATGAAAAAAAGAAAATGACTGCAAACTCATAATAATGTTGAAAAGGATTAATTCATGGAAAGTATTCAAATAAAAAAGTTAGAATTTTTAGGCAGAAGTCTTTAAAAATCTTTTAAATTAAAAAAATCATACTTGGGGATAGGTCATTGTCCTAGATTTAAATATTTAATTTTATAAATACATAATGTAAATACATTAATGTAAAATTAATACATTCTAATAAAAATCTCAGTGGGGAGAAGAAGGGCAGATTGATTAAGTATTCTTAATGTTCCTATAATGGGTAAGGATGTTGTGAAAAATAATAGTTTATACAGTGATGTTTCTGCATACGTGCTGTGTGCATGAGTGTGTGTATACAACGTGCCAGGAATTAATACTTACCATAAAGTCGGTGTTAATTTAAGCAGGTAATATTAGTGGAGAAATAGACAAATATATAATTAAACAAAAGAGATTATTGATTATGTATCTCTATATACACATACATATATGAACTTGTTAGATAAATAAGCAAATAATACCTATTACATGTATATGTAATCAAGACAACAGTTTAATTTAGTAGAAACATTTTGATATTGTTGATTTTATTAGTAAATAGTTCTCTTATCATTGGATATCTGTATGGAATAAAAATTTTAAAAACAAAATTCTTACATCCAACCCCATTTACAAGTAAATGACAGAGGGGTTTACAACCCCATTTACAAGTAAATGACAGAGGGGTTTACAACCCCATTTACAAGTAAATGAATAATGTATACTATTAGAAGAAACAGCACAGATAAAATTGTTGATTCTAGAGTCACCTTATCATCTGACTTTTTGTTACATTAGCTAATTCATTCCCCTTATTTTTAACTCATTTTATTTGGAGTCTTTTGTTGTTAGTGGAAAGTATCTTTAGTGTCACACTGGACAAAATGAAATGTCTGCTAAGCCTCTATCACCACAGGATGTTAATGCCTAAATCCTGTAGTCAACAAACTGTAAATAATATTTTTAAGATGTTACAAATGCAAATTATTCACATGTAATTAGTTACATACACATTTAGGAATAACAAGGACAGACAACACTTCAATGTCAGTTGATTCACAAACACTATAGTGAAAAGAATATTCAGTTTTTGTTTTGCTCTTTGAAAAGGTGTAGGCCATGTGATTTGTGCCTGTCACATCAAATAGTCCAAAATAGAAAAGTGATGGGTGAGAGATGCTTAATAAAAGGATTTGTGAGTCAGTGCAATGAAAAAAAAAAATCAGCAGGAAACACAATTCAGAACTTTTCATAATGCAGGAAAGTGTTTGAATACCCACAGCAAATGCTGCAGGTAATAGATTTGCTGGCACCGGATAAAAGAATGGGGGATTAAAAGAAGAAAACAACACTGGATTGCTGACAGGAGAATTAACAGCCTTAAATGAACGGCTTTCTATAGTTCAACCGTTATTTACCGAGTATTGGTGGAACACAGCCCTGTGTCCACAGGGAAAAAATGCCAAGTGTCACCAGTTCTAATGATGCTCATGTTGGGTCTTGGGGAAGAGCAGATGTTCCAGATGAAGAAAGCAATTCTTGAAGAAGATCATCATCGTAGAATTAATCCAGAACTAGTCGATTTTTAGCACCTAGAATTCACATTTGCAACAGACAAAGAAACATAATGAAGAATTGTGGACACATGACCTGTTTTCAAGAATTAAGGACTACAGGAATTGCCTTAATACCCTAAACAATAACAAAGCTGGAAATGTACAAAACTGTGGGTTTCAGACTGTGGTTGTGAGGCCACATGACAGCAGCCTTGTGGAGGGAAAGCCAAGGGGGAAAGGTCAGGGGCCCCTGCGCTCAGAGGGCCTTTCCAGACTCAGCTCAGGGAGGAACCTGTAGGAACCCGGGTGGGCACTGACCTGAAAGCTCTAACACTTACAGCCCAATAAGAAAGAGAAAAACTGTACATTTTTTAAAAAGACAAGTAAAGGCAATTCTGATAAAATCATAAGTAAGTGGCCAATAGGTGCATGGAAAATTATTCCACCAAGTTGCTTGGTCAGAGATATGCGGAGAGATTCCACCCGAAATTAAAATGGAAAAGGCCGATGTTGTTAAATGCTCACAATGACTTGGTGCAAACGGAACTTTTATGAATATTTAGTGACCTTGTTGACCCACACAGTGACATTGGAAAAACTGTGAAAATCTAAATGACACCGTGGCTTAAACATTTCACTCTTAACTATTCACCCAAGATGAATGAAAACTTATGTCCAAAAGATACACAAGAAAGTTAAGAGTGACTTTATTTATAGCACTTTTTTTTTTTTTTAAAGAAATGGCCCAGGTTATTCATCAACAGGGAGAGGGGAAAATGAACTTGGCTATTTTCAGACACTCAACGAGAATGTGCAAACTATTGATTTATTCTTCATGGATAATTCTATTTAAAATATGCAGCGAGATGACTGCCCTCTGTGAGATTCAATTTTTAAACAAGCTTCTGTAGTAGCAAACAGCAGACCTGTGTACTCTATGCAGGGGCAGGTACAGAGTTTGCCTGAAAACAGGCCCAAAAGCGCTCCCTGGTGAAGCCTATGCTCTCTCTCCTGATGGAGGTTTGTCTGCACACTGCCCTTGTCTGCTTATTAAACGCCACGGGGATAGTTATGCGTGTGGGTCACGGGCTGTTTTCCCTCAACCATGCACTCCCCACCTGCCATCTTAGCAGCTTCTCCAGGAGCCACTCAGTAGTCAACTTTCTTCCCTAGATGGAGGAAATCGCTTTCTGTCATCTAATCGGCTGCATTTCTTAAGATAAATCATTCACTTGTCTCCCCGTTATTTCGACTTCAATGTTTTCCTTGCATTGACTCAAAAATTGTCCATAATCAATTGTGTTTTCAAACTGATTTGATTATCGATTGTGTTTCTCGATCTGACTCAGTCATCAACTATGTGCCCTGGAATGACTCAGTAATCAGCTATTTTTTCCTGAACTGACTGGATCATCAACTGTGCTCCCTGGACTGATTTGGTCATCAACTATGTGCCCTAGAATGGCCCAGTTGTTAACAGGGCTCCCTGGATTGACTTAGTCATTGACTCTGTTGCCTGGAATGACTCAGTACTCAATTCTTTTCCCTCAGTTGTCAACTGTTTTCCCAGGATTGAATCAGACTGTTCCTTGAATTCATTAAGTCATAGTTGATTACTGAGTCAGTCCAGGGAATATAGCCATTTCAGGTCACCATATGGCCTGAAATGGCTGCTTTTGTCATTTGGTTTGGTCATCAACAACTTTTTTCCTGGGATTGAGTCTGACTGGTTACATGAACTAATTGGTCATCAACTATGTGCCCTGCAATGACTTGGTAAGCAACTATGTTCCCTGGACTGACTCTGTCATCAACTCTATGCTCTAGAATGACTCAGTTGTTGACCATGCTCCTTAAACTGACTTGGTCATTGACTCTGCTGCCTGGAATGATTCACTCTTTTCCCTGTAATGACTCAGTTGTCAAGTGTTTTCCAGTGCTTGAGTCACTGTCAAGACTGTGTTATTTGAACTGATTCAGTCGTCAACTCTGTGCCCTGGAATGACTCAGCCATCAACTGTGTTCCCTAACATGACTCAGTTGTGGACTGTGCTCCCTAGACTGACTTGGTCATTGACTCTGTTGCCTGGACTGATTCGGTACATAACTCTTTTCCCTTGAATGACTCAGATGTCACCTGTTTTCCCTGGATTGAGCCAGACTATATTAGTTGAACTGATTTGGTCATCAACTATGTGCCCTGGAATGGGTTAGTAATCAACTATGTTCCCTGGACTGACTCAGTCACCCTGATGTGGTCCCTGGACTGATTTGGGTATCAACTATGTGCCCTGGAATGACTTAGTCATCAACTATGTTCCCTGTAATCACTCAGTAATTGACTATTTTCCCTGGACTGACTCAGTAATAAACTATGTGCCCTGGGACCATTCAGTAATCAACTATCTTCCCTGGATTCAGTCGTCCAGTATGTTCCCTAGAACAATTCAGTTTTTGACTTCTCCCTGGACTGATTTGCTCCTTGACTCTCTTGCCTGGACTGATTCACTACGAGATTCTTTTCCCTGGAATGACTCCAATGTCACCTGTTTTCCCAGGATTGAGCCAGACTGTGTTACTTGAACTGATTTGGTCTCAACTACGTGCCCTGGAATGGCTCAGTAATCAACTATATTCCCAGGAACCACTCAGACTTGACTATTTTCCTTGTACCAAGTTGGTAATCAACTATGTGCCCGGGAACCACGTGGTAATTGACTACATTCCCTGGACTGACTCGGTAATTGACTATGTGCCCTGAACTGACTAGGTAATCAACTGTATTTCCCTGGATCAACTTGGTAATCGACTATATTCCCTGGCATCACTCAGAAATTGACTCTATTTCCCTGGATTGACTCGGTAATTGTCTATATTCCCTGGCATCACTCGGAAATTGACTATGTGCCCTGGATTGACTTGGTAATTGACCCTATTCCCTGGATTCACTTGGTAATCTACTGTGTGCCCTGGGTTCAACTGGTAATTGACTATATTCCCTGGGCTGATTCGATAATCACTATATTCCCTGGAACCACTCGGAAATTGACTATATGCCCTGGACTGACTGGGTAATACACTATATTCCCTGGACTGACTCGGTAATCAACTGTGTTCCCTAGAATGACTCATTATTGACTGTGCTCCCTGGACTGACTTGCTCATTGACTCTGTTGCCTGGACTGATTCACTACATGATTCTTTTCCCTAGAATGACTCCAATGTCACCTGTTTTCCCAGAATTGAGTCAGACTATGTTACTTGAACTGATTCGGTCTTCAACTATGTACCATAGAATGACCGCATAATCAACTATGTTCCCTAGACTGACTCAGTCAATGACTGGCTTCCCTGGACTGATTGGCTCATCATTGTGTGCCCTAGAATGGCTCTTACTGAACTCTTTCCCCTGACGTGAGTCTGTAGTCAATTACGTTCCCCAGACTTATACACTTGTTATGGGCTGTGTTCCCTATCGTCCCAGCATCACCTGTTTTCCTTGCAGCAACTCAGTTATGCATTGTTTTGCATACTGGGGGTGTCTCCATGTCATCCCATCATTGATGTTTTCCCCTGGGATGACTGGGCCGTCTGTGGTTTTCTGTGCACTGTTCACGGTTATTACAGAGTTTCTCTGTAATCATTCAGTGGTCACTATTCCCTGGTGTGACCTGGTCATTGCCTTTTAAAAATAAACTTAGAGGATCAGTCCCTATCACCTGGTCATCCATTATTTTCCCTCTTGTGACTCTGAAATAGACTTTTTGCCCTGGACTGAGGTCCCATCCTTGTCATTTCCTCAGTAATGTTCTTCAAGGACTACTCGCTCATGGACTATGCTCCCTTGACAGACTTGGGACTCAGTTCTTTGACTTTAGTGACTGGATTATCACTGTTTTTCCTGGACCAGCGTGGCCATGTTCAGGGACTGGTTGCTGTCCCCTCCCTGTCTTTGTCATCTTATCAGTAGGATTGCTGGGAATACAAATAGATTATTTCCACAAATCCGTAAACAAGAATGTCCATGCACACATCGCACATCCATTTGCGTGTCCCTCGGGAGTAGCTGTCCCCGGTTGCCTGCTGCCCAGGAGGCCCTGGCACCTCCGCAGAGCTTGCGGGTTGCAACCCGTCCCATTTCTCCTCCGCCTGACGGGGAGGGCGGATGTCGAGATGCATCCTGTGCTGAGCTCGCGTTTTACTGTCCGTTACTTGGGCATGTTCTTCATCAGTGTTTTAAACCTTGCTCTCCTCCGATTTTCAATGTATTCTTAATGTGTTACGCATATTAGCCCCTTACCTATTTACAATCCCAAAGGGCTTGGCACCAGCCAGGGTTTTTCTGCCTCTTCTTACATCCAGGTTATCCCACGGGAAGTTTGGAATCACTTAATCTAACTTTTTAAAGACAATTTATAATTTCTCAAAAGTGTGATAAAATTAATTTTTATAAATTTACCCCCTAGTAAGATACAGAAAGCTTAACCACAAATAAAACTTGCTACAATCAAGTTAAAACATAAAGTGATGTTCTTCTAAATAAGTAAATGAACCTCCTGAGAAAAATCCAAAAGGAAACACGAGTCAGTAGTCTCGGCTGCTAAGTCTCTTTTGAGGGGCAGCTGGTGTTTCTCACCCATCGGAGAGTGGGTGAGCCCGTGCGGCCTGTTTTAGACACTGTGTTTGAATATTTAATTTGTATTCCACAGGGATGTGTTTTCTGCTGTTTGTTGTGATAGGAACACACTGGGGCAGAGGGTGGCGGCCTCAGAACCTGCAGCAAAGTTCGTCTTCCAATTTGGAAGGGGAAGTCTTTACTTCTTTACTACACCTCCAGGCAGGCATCTTTACTCTCTGCCCCGTGACCTCATCACCATTTAGACCACAACACATAAGGAAACAGAAACAGGAGTAGATTTTTTATTTCCCACCCCTGACTCTAGGTTTCCAGGTATTTAGTCAGGACAAAGATGCTCCTACCAGGTGGGATGAAATTGAGCTTGTAAGTAGCTGAGGACGGCCAGATGAGCCCCAGCTTAGAAACACATTCTTGGCAAAGCAGAGAGAAGAGGGGAGTCAGGCAGCCTCACGTGCAGTGCAGGCTTGGGCACCTGCCACAACCATCACACAGGGCACCTGAGCACAGGGTTGTGCGGGGGGGACTGGTGACCAGATGCTCATCTGCCGGGCTAGAATTATTCTAAAGGACCCATGGCCTGAGCACACCAAGCGGCTATTCTCAGTGACTCTCGGTTGCAATTTACCATCCACTGCCACTCTGGAAAAAAGGAAGCATGAAAGAAACTGATTATCACCAACAATCTCACTCCTAGCCCAAAGGAAGTGGCAGATGGGTGCTCACGGCCCTTCAGTCATTGTCGTTGGTGGATGTAAAGATCTGTATTTAATATATACACCCAGAGTAGGTCATAGAGAAAAAACTAAGTGTGAGGCTGTGTGTGACAGAGAGGGAGATGAGAATAAGAGGGTTCTGCACTAGACTAAAATGAAAGAGGAGCTTTGGGTTCAGAAAGAGTGACCCAGAGGCTCCGACAGAGGAATATATCAAATCAATATTCTGGAACTAAGAGCAGGGCGGCATGGACACAGAGTGTCTGCAGGCACATACACCACCACGGGGACGTTCAGGATGCCTCAAACGAGGACTCTGTGCCTCAGACACAAATCAGGAACCGATGATCAGTCTGGTCTTGGGCCAGACTTTCACATCAGCTCAGAATACCCATCACAGTGTCTGCTGTCACGAGTTTAAACCAAATAAAACGTACAAGTACATTATTAAAACGTGCAAAATGTGTACTGAACTACATAAGAAAAAGAAGTTGATGACATCAAATGTACAGCGATTGCTTACTGTATATTTTTCAGTGATGACGTTTCAATAATTTAGCACTTGAACATTACACATGATTCATGAGAATTGTTTTTTTCATTCTCATCTATAATATGTCTCTATATTTCTCTCATCCTGAGATTCATGCCCAGAAAGTCAATCTGTTGTTTTATATTCCTTTCATCTGCCAAGAAAAAAAAAAAAAAAAAGATTCCCTTTCACCTTATGTTAAAAATCTGTGAAATTCTCACACAATAGATTTTTTTTTAATCCCATCAATTTAATGCAATTTCTAAGAGAATGTTTGTTACATTAACTAGAAAGAGGAGGGAAGCAGAAACATTGTAATTCATGATCCTTAATTTTATAGTCTGGGTTTCTCAATTTAAAAATAAATTGAAATGTTTAGAGATCGTATAGGAATATTACAGAATAAACACCTTGCTAACACTTTGCTTTAAAACCAGCCAAATTGGCTGTAAAAGTACTTTCACCTTTTAATCCACAAAGTGCCTGCAAACTAATTGGAGAGCCAAGGCCCACACATAAGAAAATAAATGGTAATTATGCCCTAGAGACAATAACCATTCTCAGGCTTAAAAAAAGGAGGAATTGATAGAAGCTGTACACAGGATAAATAATGTGAATAAAAGAATGTGGCTTTTAATAAAACTGGTAATATTTGAGGACATTCAATTATATATAAACATTAAAAAGGCCAGGCCCAGTAGCTCACACCTATAATCCTAGTACTCTGGGAGGCTGAGGTGGGTGAAGTGCTTGAGCTCAGGAGTTCGAGACCAGCCTGAATAGGAGGAAGATCCCTTCTCTACTAAAAAATAGAAAAACTTAGCCAGGTGTGGTGACAGGTGGCTGTCGTCAGGAGCTACTCAGGAGGCTGACGCAGAAGGATCGCCTGAGACCAGGATTTTGAGATTGCTGTGAGCTATCACCCCATGACACTCTAGTCTGGGCGACAGAGTAAGACTCTGCCTCAAAAATAAATAAATAAATATAAACATTAAAAAAAAAGAAACCATGAAATCATGGACACATTTAAACCTATTTTGGGAATGCAAATCTTGGTCAGTTTTTGAGTGGATAGTTGGGACATTTCAACATTCACAATATTAACAAACACCAGTGTGACTGGAGAATTCTGTTAACCTTCAGGATACCGTTGATTATTAAACATCAAAATAGGTTATGAGAAGATCATACATTCTGCTTCCCAAACTGTATTATTCTCAAATGAAAATTTCTCCCATATGGGTAAATTATTTCCTGGGCAAACCTTCCCGTGTGAAGCCTGAAGTCGGGAGTTGTTTCTTTAATTAGTCACTCAAGGCAGATCTTTGTAAAAATAATTAATTCAGATTTTAATGTAGATAGTTTTGATTTAAACTTCAAGATTCTTTTCTGAGGGAAAAACACACCACTGAGGTACACTGAACATATGCTTCACATTTACTATTCTTTCTTTCTTCTTCTTCTTTTTTTTTAAAGCATATTTTCTTGGAGTGTTTAATTTCTTTTTAAATGTGCCAGAAAAATTTCGGAGGACTTGCAATATTTTCTAACAAACTATTTCTCATGTCGGTTGAACAATTGGCCAAGATCAGATGTGGGGAGTGAGGGGAATTAGTTATGGGCCATTTGCCACCAGTGCAACATTTAACTCTTGTCATTGATATAAATAATATCTTAATGTTACATTTAAACAAATAGGAATTAATGTAAAACATCTGTGAGGAACAAGACATTAAACATTTCAATAAAGATGGGATCAGTAGCCACTGTGAGCTGAGCCAAACTGGAGCTTAAGGAAAAAGAAAATTCAATATAGAAGTTGCTTCCATTTCTCATTTTCACATTCTGTTTTTCATGGATAATTTGCACTAATTCTGGGAGAAAAAATTATTGAACTATTACCTTAAACTATTATTTGTCTCTGTGATTGAAGGGATATGTGTGCGTGCGTGTGTGTGTGTGTGTGTGTGTGAGCGCGCGCGCATTGCCTGTTTAATTTTATGCCCAAATCAAGAGCCTCATTTGCTCACCTTCTTACAGTCCTGGCTCTGGAAAGGGCTGGGATCCCCTCTTCTTGTCCCTTCTGGAAGCCTGTCCTGCACTACTGTGACACATGTAACCCTGACTGCCATTTGTGTACCATACCTGGGTGACCAATCTTGGTGAGGAAATATTTCTGCTGATCTGAATATTCACAAGCAGATTTGGAACTGCACACTTGTGCTGTTCAATTTGCCCTTGCACTGTACGTTACCATTAGCAGGGGGCAGAAAAGGACAGAAAGATCCCGGTCTCTGCCTAGGCGTGGAATGAAACGTGACAGAGGCCCTTCATAAAACTCTCAACGAGGATTTACTGAGGGCTTACCTAATAAATAGTGTGATTTTTTTGTTAGTGTTCATTCTATATATTTATATACTGAGCATGCTTATGTGCCAGGTGTTGCTGTTGGTGATAAAAATCAAAGGAAAAGCAATTCTTCTTCCCCTTGCTGCCTACACTGTGTGTGTGTGTGTGTGTGTGAATGCACCTGCCTGTATACACACCTGTGTGTTTACCCAGTACCGTGTGTCAGGGATATAATGGCAAAGATACAAAGACAATGAAAGTATAGACACACTCCCTGTGTGTCTTACAGACCACTTGGGAGAGGATGGCTGGGCAGGTCTCTCAGGCTGCATGGAAAGGTCCTGTGGCAGCAGACTCCAAGCCCGGGAGACAGCAGCTTCTGTTTTTGTCCTAGAAGAAATCAGAAGTCATCGGAGGCTCCTGAATAGAAAAGTGGCGTGATCATGTCAGTGTTGCTACATGAAGACAAGACAAAGGTGGATTTGGGGAGATAGCGCAAAGGCCAAAGAACCTGGTGATCCGTGCTGGGCTGTAATTACAAAGGTTGAGGAATAGAGGGGAACAGGGACTCAGGTCCTCTGAGACATTACGCAGTATCCCTCATTGCCCTTGGCCAAGTCTCCAGCTGAAGGAACCTGGGTTTGTGTTGAGCCGCTGAAGACAGTAGAAACCATTGTGAATCTAACTGGGGCTTTTTTTTTTTTTTTTTTTTGACCTTTCCCCCTCCCAGGTTTACCGAGGTATAATTGAAAACTAAAACGTTTGCATTTAAGAACAACAATGTGGAGCTTCGATAGACATTTATATTTGTGGAACAATTACCACGAGGAATCGAGCTGAACTGAGTTCTTAAGGATCCATTTCTAACCACGGTTCTTGCTGTCTTCTTTTGCCCCTGTTGGAAGATAATTGGGTCTTTTTGTGCCTGCAAACAAGCCCACACGCTCACCCAGTGCATTCGTACATTACCTACAACTGGCGCTGTACTGGAGGGACGCAAAAATAAATCTGAGACATAGCAGATGCCCACCAGCAACTCTTCATCTCTCCAGAGCCAGAACACCTGCCCACTCACACCCACCAAGTGTGAGCAGCCAGGCTCGGCTAGCCTGGGTGCTGCTGCCAGGAGCAGAGCTGATAACGTACACCAAACACACACTTCAGTGTGCACACTCACAACTCAGAAATCTACACACGCATAAGGAACAGCAGTGGAAAAAAAAAAGCACAGATTTAATGTGTTTTTTAAAGAATTGTACTAAGTAGTGAAAGGATTTCCTGTCATCTCTGGAAGGGGATCTTTTCTTGGCTGTTCCAGGCTGGGTGGGGAGTGGGGACAGTGGAATTCATGAGGCGCGCACGGAACTTGGTCTGTCTCACAGGTATTTATGGAATACGGTCTGTGTTTCCAACGCAGGGAGCCATGTTTCTGCTTGTTCAAGAACTTAGAGAAAAGGCTTTTGAAACATTGATTTAAAAAAAAATTATTAAACATTGTTGGCTGATGATACAAGCACAGATGTAATGGGGTGTTGTGGGCTGAGCGGCTACACTTTGACCCTTAACAAACACCTTCACAGCAGGCCAGAGCTTAACCTGCAGAACCACACACTGATGGGGGTGCTTGGCTTTAACAGTTCGTGGAGGGAGGACATGGCAGACAGATTGTCTCAGACCCTATTCCGGCTCTCATGAGCCTAGAAAGTTCTTTAACATAGAATTGGTGAAAATAATAACACCTCCAGGAGGGAATTGTTCAAAGAATTAAATTATTGACAGGTGTAAAATGCCTAGTGCATTAAAATCTGCCCTAAGTGTTAGAGGTTATTATTGCCGTCTCCGTAGACATAGAAACAGCGTGACTAACCAAATAATTACCTTATAGTATGAACACGGTCTTCTAATCTAATGCCTACATAAAAGCATTTGTATGTTTACTCAAAGTTACAACTTCAAATTGATTGGAGACTGGTTTTGAGTTATTCACCTTTGAGATATTTTTCATCAGTTTCTTAAACAATTAGCCGAGTAAGTGGCCTGGGCTCAATCATAACAAAGGTTAGAGCACAACTAAAAGACATGAAAACGAACAAATAAACTCAAAGAAGCAGCGGGCAGGTGGGGTGGGGGGTGGAAGTTGGTTCTTTGCACAGATAAGCCAAACGTATGGACCACTGACCAGATTAACCAGAAGTACAAGAGAAAGGACCCACACAGCCTCCACCATAGATGCAAAACGATACATTACAACTGCACCACAGACGTACAAGCTATCAGCCGTTACAAATACAAAAACCTCCCTGCAAACTAACTAGAAAACTTCCAGGAGATGAGTAAGTGCTCGGAGACGTGCGACCTCCCGGCCTTTCCCCACCTCCTCTTTAAGGCTGATAACTCTTAGATTTGCCCTTTTGAAGGTGTTTTCTAGATCTGACAAGCATGCTCCATTCTTTCTTCTTCCCGTTTCTTTTTCCCTCTTCTGACTGTGTGTTTTCAAGTCGCCTGTCTTCCAGCTCACCAATTCTCTCTTCTGCTTGGTCACTTCTTTTTTTTTTTGTAGAGACACAGTCTCACTTTATGGCCCTCGGTAGAGTGCCATGGCCTCACACAGCTCACAGCAACCTCCAACTCCTGGGCTTAAGTGATTCTCTTGCCTCAGCCTCCCAAGTAGCTGGGACTACAGGCGCCCGCCACAATGCCCAGCTATTTTTTGGTTGCAGTTTGGCTGGGGCCGGGTTTGAACCCGCCACCCTCAGCATATGGGGCCGGCGCCTTACCGACTGAGCCACAGGTCACTTCTGCTGTTGAGACTCGGAAGCCTTTCCCAGGGTGCCAGTGGAATTCTTAAGCTCTGGAATTTCTGCTACATTTTGAAAAATCATTTTAACCCCTCTTTTAAATTTCTCTGGTAGGCTTCCGAATGCCCTCTCTGTGTTGTCTTGAACTATTTTGAATTCTTTATCTGAAAGGTCGCTTATCTCCAACACTCCAGGGTTGGTCACTGGTAACTTCTTTACTTTCTTTGGTGAAGTCACGTTTTCCTGGGTGTTTTTGAAGAATGTGGATGTTTGCCAATGTCTGCCTTGAAGAGGCAGGATTTATTTTAATCTTCGGTCTGGACTTGTTTGAGCTCATCCTTGTTGGGAAGGCTTTCCAGGTATTTACCGTGAAGTGAGTGCTGTGATTTAGGTCTAGTGAAGCTGCACCAGCACAGACCATGCCCCAAGCCCAGGAGTGCTGTGACACTTGCAAACACCTGGTGCTACCACCTTGGTGGCCCTGGCTAAGATTCAGGAGAATTCCATGTAGCACCAAGCAGTTTCTCACTCTCTGCCCGCATTCTCTGTGCTGGCCCGCTGGAGTTGGGGGAGGAGAGATGTGGCAACCAAGGCCACGTCACACCTGAAGCCAGCCAAGTTGTATGAGAAGCCTGTGGTGACTGTTGCCTGGCTACCTCTGATCTTTACCCAAAGCCCCAGGGCTCTTAGTCAGCACAGTGAATCCTGCCAGGACTGGCTCCTTCTCTTCAGGGCATCATGTTTCCTCCTGGCCCAGGGTGGCTCTAACTCTGGGGTTCTAATAGCACCACATGCCACCTTGGACATGCACACTTTCCTCTTTAATTTCTCCAAATCCTTCACCTTGTCTGTTGATACTCAGCCCTTCCAAATCCATTAACACATATTCATGTACCAGATGCACTGACTTTTTTCCCCCAATTAATTATAACTTAAAATTTTTTGCTACATATACCTATTTTTATACAGTGTGATGTTTTGATATGTGTGTACACTGTGGAATGATCAAGTCAGTGCATTTATCAAATCAACCACCTCGAATATTTTTAACTCTTTTGTTATGAGAAGATTAAAAATCTTCTCTTCTAATTATTTTTAAATATACAATATGATATTGTTAACGGTCGTCACTTGCCCATTGATATATGGGATTGTTGGCTTTTTGCATGTGAATTAATTTGAGTTCTCTTGATTATTTTTATAATGATGCAAAACATGGGGAAAGGACATTCTCTACCATATACAAATATCAACTCAAAATGGATTGAAGAATGAAATGTCAAACCCCTAACTATAAAACAACTAAAAGAAAACATAGGCAAATACTTTATTTTTATTTTATTTATTTTTTTTTTTAGGCAAATACTTTATGACATTGGTTTGGGCAAGCAATTTTTAGATAAGACCTCACAGGCACAGGCAACAATAGATGAATGGGGTCACGTCAAACTAAAACGTTTCTGCATAGCAAAACAAATAATCAACCGAGTGAAGAGACAACCTACAGAATGGGAGAAAATGTTTGCAAGTTATCATCTGACAGAGTTAATATCCAAAATGTATCAAGAACTCAAACAACTCAATAGCAAAACAAACAAACGTCAAAAACCAAATAATCTAATTTTTAAGATGGGTAAATGAATAAACACTTTCAAAAGACATTTTCATAGAAATGGCCAACAAGTATATTAAAAAAAACACTCAACATCACTAAGCATCAGAAAATGCAAATCGAAACCACAATGAGATATCACCTCGCCCTAGGTAAAATGGCTTTTATAAAGACAAAAGGTAGCAAAGGTTTGAAGGGCGTCAAGGAAAAGGAAACCTTCCACAATGTTGGTGGGAATGTAAACTACTTATGGCTATTATGGAAAACAGTTGTTTGTCAAAGAGACATCTGTACTTTAATATCTGTCATTCATAACAGCCAAGCTATGGACTCAACCTAAATGTTCATCTACAGATGAACAGGTAAATAAAATGTGGCATATGTATGCACAGTGGGACACTGTTCTGCCATAAAAAAGAATGAAATTATGTCATCTGTGACATACATATGGACGTGGAGGACGCTATGAAGTGAAATAAATCAGACACAGAAAGATAAATACCACATGATCTTTCTCACATGTGGAATCTAAGATAGTTGATCTCAGGGCGGCACCTGTGGCTCAAAGGAGTAGGGTGCCAGCCCCATATGCAGAGGTAGCGGGTTCAAACCCAGCCCCAGCCAAAAACTGCAAAAAAAAAAGATAGTTGATCTCATAAAAGTAGAGTAAAAGAGTGATTGCCGGGGATATGGGAGATTAGGGGAACGGGGAGAGGTTAACAGGCACAAAGTTAACAGGAGGAATAATTTCTCATGTTCTCTAGAGAGAACTCAAATTATTCTTTAATTATTCTCTATTAGAGAAATGCAAATCAAAACCACCCTGAGATACCATCTAACCCCAGCGAGAATGGCCCACATCACAAAATCTCAAAACTGCAGATGCTGGCGTGGATGTGGAGAGAAGGGAACACTTTTACACTGCTGGTGGGACTGCAAACCAATACCTTTTTGGAAGGAAGGATGGAGAAACCTCATAGTACTCAAGCTAGACCTCCCATTTGATCCTGCAATCCCATTACTGGGCATCCTCCCAGAAGGGAAAAAATTCTTTTATCATAAGTACACTTGTACTGGACTGTTTATTGCAGCTCAATTTACAATAGCCAAAATGTGGAAACAGCCTAAAGGCCCACCAACCCAGGAATGGATTAACAAGCTGTGGTATGTGTATACCATGGAATACTATTCAGCCATTAAAAAGGATGGAGACTTTATATCCTTTGTATTAACCTGGATGGAAGTGAAAGACATTATTCTTAGTAAAGCATCACAAGAATGGAGAAGTATGAATCCTCTGTATTCAATTTTGATATAAGGACAATTAATGACGTAGTACATGGTGGGGGATGGGAGAAGGGGAGAGCAGAGAGAGGGAAGGAGGGGGTGGGGTCTCGATGTGCGACACACCTCTTGCGGGCAAGACACAATTGTAAGGGGACTTTATCTACCAAATGCAATCAGTCTGGTTCTTGTGCACTCAATGAATCCCCAACAATAATATATCATAGATATTTTCTTCTTTTGTACTTGAAAACTATTGCAATAACTTGCAAACAATTAAAAATAATGGCACATACATTAAAAAAAATAAAAATAATCAATTGGCTTTAGATGTCGGGGTTTATTCTGGGGTCTTTAATCTGTTCTGTTGTTCCACATGTCTATTATTAAGCTAGCACCATGCTGTTTTGGTTACTATAGCCTTGTAATATATTTTGACATCAGGTAGTGGGATGCCTTTAACCTTGTCGTTTTTGCTCGAGATTACTTTGACTATTTGGGGTGTTCTGTAGTTCCATGTAAATGTTAGAATTTCTTCTTCTGTTTCTGTGAAGAATGTCACTGGTACTTTGATAGAGATTTCACTGAATCTATAAATCACTTTGGTAAGTATGAATTTTTTACTATACTAGTTCTTCTAGTCCATAAACACAGGATTTCTATTTATGTACTCTTGACACTCTGTCATCTGTTTTTTGTAGTCAGTGTAAAAATATTTTACCTCCTTGTTAAATCTATTTCTAGGTATCTTAATTTATTTGTAGCTATTGTAACTGGGATCATTTTCTTGATTTTTAAAAATGGTTCACTATTACCATATAGAAAGACCATGGATTCTTTTAAATATTGGTTTTGTATCCTACTGAATTTGTTGGTTGGTTCTATGAGGTTTTTGATGGAGTTTTCTATATATAAGTCGTGTTACCCAGAAAGAGAGATAATTTGACTTCCTCCTTTCCAATTTAAATAACTCTTATTGATTTATTTCGCCTGATTTCTCTGGCTGGGACGTCCATACTATGTTGAATAGAAGTGGTGAGAGTAGGCATCCTGGTCTTGTCACACACCTTAGAGGGAAAGCTTTTGACTGTTTGTCAAAATAAAAGCATATATGGCTTTTATTATGTTGAGGCGTACACATTGTATACCTAATTTGTTGAGAGTTTTTATCAAAAATGGATTTGAATTTTGTCAGGCATTTTTTCTGTACCTATTGAAATGATCGTATGATTTTATCCTTCATTCTGTTAATGTGATGAATCATATTTCTTAATTTGCATATGTTAAATCATCCTTACATTCCTGTAATGAATCCCATTTGATTGTGGTGAATGATATTTTAATGTGCTGTTGAATTAGATTTGCTAGAAGTTGTTAAGTATTTTTGCATTTATGTTCATCAGGGATGCTGGCCTGTGATTTTCTTTTTTGTTATATTCTTGTCTGATTTTGGTGTCAGGGCAATTCTTGCAACAGAGTGAGTTTAGAAGAATTTCCTTCTCTTCAATTTTCTGAATAGTTTGAGTAAAATGTGCATTAGTTCTTTATATGTTTGGTAGAATTCAGCTGGGAAGTCATCAGGTTCTGGGATTTATTTGATGGGAGACTTTTTTTACTGATTCCTTGTTACTTATTATGGCCTGTTCAAATGATCTATTTCTTTTTTTTTTTTTTCTCTCCATCCATATATATGTGTTTATTTGGTTTCCACTTTTTGCCTTCACAAAATTAAAAAGGCTTAAAATTTATTAACAATAACAATATATAAGTTAAGGACTAGAAACAAAAACTTCATAAAGAACAAACAAAGATAAATACATACAGAAAAGAATATGATTTCTGTGTGATTCAATCTTGGTAGGTTGCATGAGTCAAGGAATGTATCCATTTCTTCTAGGTTTTCCAATTTTTTGGTGTTCATAGCAGTTTCTTATGATCCTTTATATTTCAGTTGTAATATCTCTTTTTATCTCTGATTTTATTTATTTGAGTCTTCTTTTTCCTAGTTAGTCTGGCTAAAAGTTTGTCAATGTTATCTGTCTTTTAAAAAAATCACCTCTTCATTTTATTGAAATCTTTGTATTTTTTAAATCCCTATTTTATTCATCTTTACTTTGATCTGTATTATTTCTTTGCTTTTATTCCTATTATTCTTGTTTTTCCAGTTCCTCAAGGGACAACATTATCCTGCTTATTTGAGCTCTTCTTTTTTGATATAAGCATTTATTGCTATAAATTTCCCTCTGAGTACTGCTTTTGCTGTATCTTACAGGTCTGGGTATATTGTGTTTGCATTTTCATTTGTCTCTAGAGATGTTTAAATTTCCCTTTTGTGGCCTTGTGCACCAGGGGTAGTGGGTTCAAACCCAGCCAGGCATGCTAAACAAAAAATAAAATAAAATAAATAAATTTCTCTTTTAATTTTTTCACTGACTCATTAGTTGTTCAAGAGCATATTGTTTAATTTCCATGTATTTGTATAATTTCCATGTATTTGTATAATTACCAAAGAAAGAAGGAAGTAATCTATAAAACAACCAGAAAACAAAAATGACAAAATGGCAATAGTAGTTTCTTTCTTTCTTTCTTTCTTTTTTTTTTTTTTTGACACAGTCTCAAGCTGTCACCCTGGGTAGAGTGCCGTGGTGTCACAGCTCACAGCAACCTCAAACGCTTGGGCTCAAGTGATTCTCTTGCCTCAGCCTCCGAAGTAGCTGGGACTACAGGTACCCACCACAATGCCCGGCTATTCTTTTTTGGTTGCAGTTGTCATTGTTGTTTAGCTGGCCTGGGCCAGGTTTGAACCCACTGCCCTTGGTTTATGTGGCTGGCACTGTCACCACTGTGCTAGGGGCACCGAGCTGTCAATAGTAATTTCTTAACCACCAATAACTATTTTGAATGTAAATGGATTAATTTCTCCTGTCAAAAGACAAAATGGGTGAATAGATAAAAACGTATGAGATCCAACTATATGCTGCCTACAAAGGAGCTATGTTAGACTTAAAGACACACGTGAACTGAAGGTAAAGATAAAGAGGAAGATATTCCATGCAAATAGGAGCCAAAAGAGAGATGGCGTGGCATGGCTACACCCACATCAGGTAAAATCAGCCCCAAGTCTAATACTGTCACAAGAGACAAAGTCATTATTAAATGATAAAAGGCTCAATTCATCAAGAAGATACAACAATTATAAATATATATGTACTCAACATCAGATCACCTAAACATATAAAGCAAATAGCAACGGACATGGAGAGAGAAATAGATATCGATACAATAATAGTAGGGGACTTCTATACCTCACTTTCAACAATGGACAGATCAATTTGAAAGAATATTAATACATAAATACGGGAATTAAGACAATTAGACAAAATGGACCTAACAAATATAGACAGAAATTTCTATCCAACAGCAGCGAATACACTTTCCTCTCTCGTGAACATGGACTGCTCCAGGGTAGACCATATGGGAACCACAAAGTAAGTCTTAACAAATTTTTAAAAATTAAAATCATATCAAGAATTATTTTTGACCACAACAGTACAAAGCTAAAAATTCTGTGGCTCAAAGGAGTAAGGCACCAGCCCCATATGCTGGAGGTGGGGGATTCAAATACTGGCCAAAAACCACAAAAAAAAAAAAAAAAGGTTAAAAAACTAAAAATCACCGATAGGAGGAACTTGTTCACTTTTTACTGGGGGCTTTCAAACATCATGTTGTTTTTTTTTTATTTTTTTGGAATGCATTTGATCCTCTTTGATTCTAACCTGAGATGTCAGCAAAGAATGCCGTTTCTGCGGAAGCAGCTTCTGATTTCCCATAAACTGACTTTCATGTTCCTGCAATGCATCTCGTAAGATTTTGCTCTTGTGGAATGTGTTAGTATTGACTGTATTAGTTTGTGTAGTTTTCTGGTTAACTATTGTTAGCATTTTAACTGTCTGAGGTCAAGACTAAATCTAAGTCACCCTGTATGTTACCCACATCCTTGACATCAATTTCCTACAATAAATACTTATGAGTCAACAAGTAAATCTATTCACAGCCAGTAAGTAGAGGGAACAGTGAGTGGAGAGTACAGGACATTTGGTGGAGGTGTCTACAGGGTAGGAATTAAATGTATGATCCTCGTACATAAAAGTCTAAGTTTTATAATGTCAGTTCTAATACTTACCAATGTTAATATTTGCAACAAGTGCTTTCACTTCTCTGCACCTTATTTTCTTCATCTCTTTATTTGGAATAATTCAAGGTCCACCTAATAGAGATGCTGTAAGCATTGCCTGAGTTACTTGTAGGAGGCGGTAGGCTGATACAGGATGACCACTGCTTAGTGTTGGATATTGCAAGTTTTTCACTGTCTCGGGGTGAAGTGTTGCTGCTGGTGGCCATTTGCACAGGCCCATCTGCATAGAAAGTCAGGAAGCATGATGTGAAGCATGATGTGAAGGACCCTGATGTCGATGGAGAACCCACCAGGCGTGGAGGATGGGCCTAGGAGCTCCACCTGTCAGCTGGTGTGCCATTTTGCAACTCTGGGAACATAATTTATGCTACTAGTGCTTGACAAAAGATAGATCTAAGGGAAACACCCCCCCCCCACACACACACCACCACCACCTTGGAAAACACGAGATGTGTGGTTTTCTTAAATCTTAGTTTTAGAATAAGTCTTATTAAGATAATTTAGGACAAGGTGACAGGACTATGAATATTTTGTCCACATCAGTTCTTTGGTATTGTGTCAAACTCCTCAGTTTGCATGGAAATAGTAGCTTCACCCTGTGATAGACGAGGCGAGGCTTGAAAGATGATAACTCAAGCATGGATTGAGAAAATTCTGTGTTACTTCCCATGCAAACCTAAGAAACTCTGATTTAACAAATGTGATACTGTCTGGCATATAATTCACAAATCCCTACCATGAAAGGCTATAACAGGTGTATAAGTGAGAGGTCATTTGGTCTTTCTCTATTATGTTTATTATCTTACTAGCAGCTAGATTATTCAACCAAGGAAAACCGGAAGGAAATCTTTTGCAGTGTGAGAACTCTGGAACTTAGCAAGAATTACAAAATTGGGACTTTAGCTGGCCCTAACAATCACATCCTTCCATTGCCACCCTGGCTCATTCCTTAGGAAAAGTGCACCATAATGGATATGAACCACACAGAGGTTCCACCAACAGGACCCAGCCAGCTGTGCTTGTGACGTCTGATCCAGACATGTTACAAAGCTCAGAGTCAAAAATCGCCAGCGGCCCTGGGAGTGCTGGCTCTGGACATACCCCAACAAGACAGAAATAACCAGGAAAACCATTGCCCCCTTGAAAACACGCCTTGCTCCTTTCTTATTCCCAGTGCATGATATTGATCCTGTCTGCAGCCAATTGCAAATATGTCAGGAAAAAACAAGTATTTCCCATGGCATCCAAAATGATGAGGGACAACTGGAAGCCAGCCTTTAGAAAGTGATTTCAAAGGGCAGATACCTGGCTTCTGAACAGCTTGCAAATGGTCTCATAATGTGGGCAACAAAATTAATTACTCGCCCATGGACCCCCCAGGGCATCATATACTGTGTGGAGTAATTCTTTGAGCAGAGATGTAGGCAAAGCCTTCAAAGCCAAACAAAGAGTTTTGCTGCTCAACTCTGCCCAGGCCCCTTTGGCCTCCAGCTGCCACGCAAACCCAAAGCAATGCACTGTTTTCTCGTGGTGGCCGTGTTCATACCACCCCAAATGGGGTTCTTCGGTAAGATCTTTAATTCTAGCCAGGACCTCAAGGGAAAAAATTTACCCATCCAAGACCAAAGCCATCTAGCATTGCCACCAATGTTTATTTAACATTTATATGCATTAGTGATTTAAGTGTCAACAATGCAGAAGACACCATGATGTTCTTACAGACTGCTGTGTGAGCATTACAGATATATGTAATTTGATTCCCTAATGAGAGATCTGGCCGTATCACTGGGGGGGGGGGGGGTGGTATTATCTAATCTTCTACCATAAATGTGTCTTCTGACTTTTTAGTGAGTCCAATCTTTCTTTAAAAAAAAAAAAGAAGCTATCATAAAAATGAAATTAGACATTTGTTGAATGTGGGAGAAAATGTTCACAGAAGGAAATTGTGTGAATTAGATGAGAGCAGATGGTCAGATGCCGTGGCTGCTGGCCTGCGCTGTCAGTGGGGACGGGGTCGTGGCAAGGTGAGGAGGGCAGTGAGAATCCTGAGCGTCCTCCCCATCCTTCCACTGGGGCCCGAGAAGCCAGCCAATCTGTCTGACTCTGTCTTCCTCAGGTTAAAGGACAGGATCTGGGGGGATAAACATGTTTTTTGGTAATGATTTTGAAACAAGAAGAAAAAAAGAGATGCACCCTTGGTAAACGGTCTGTGAAGCTAGTGAATGATGCCCCATGATCATATCAATGTACACAGCTATGATTTAATAAAAAAAAAACACACACACACACACACAAAAAAAAAGAAAGAAAAAAAAAAGAGAGAGAATATATATATTCTTCTCTATTTTCAGATATTACAGAGCGACCTGAAAAGAGAAGTACTTTTTCTTTTGACTTTACAACTAGAAAATAGATTATTAAAAGGGGAAGGGCAATTTTATGTCCCAAGGCACATTTGGCTATGCTTGAAAAAACTTTGCTTGTCACAACTTGGGGAGGCCATTGCCTGGAGTCTCCTGGTAGAGCCCAGGGACGCAGCTTAGCAGTCAAGAATGATCCAGCCCCAAGGTGTGAACAGAAGAGAGGTCTTGCTTGTGAGAATCCTAGAGGGCCACACACCCAGGGAGCTCCAGGTCTGGGCAGCTGATGTAAATGCATGCCAAGGGCCAGGGTAAGGGAAGGGATAGAGTCTGCAGCTGATATTGCTGTGGCTGAGAAACTGTCCCCCAGAATAAAAGTTTATTTACCATGGAGCCACAGTAGCCTAGAGAGAATTAGTAGAATTTCAGGGTTTCTGAACTTTAGTCCACAGCAAATCCTTGACTAGCAGTAAGTGCATGCTTTACGGTGTAACAGAAACAAGAAATTAGCTTTCTTTGGCTACATTGAACAGTTTGATGAGAATATTTCAGATTGTATGTGAAACCAGCACATTGTACCCCTTGATTGCACTAATGTACACAGCTATGATTTAACAATAAAAAAATAATAATAAATATAAAAATAAATAAAGAAAGAAACCAAAAAAAAAAAAGAAAATTAGCCTTCGTTGACTACCAGTCAATGTGTGTTTTCTATGTGTATGAAAACAAGATCCATAGTTTTGAACAAGTTATTTTATATAATAAGCAAAATGATTATCTTTTAAAAATTAATCTGTCTACCTTTTTCTAAAATAAGGAGCACCCTTTTCTCTTCCCCCTCTCACTCCTCCTCCTCCACTTTTCCCCTCTTTCTCTCTCCCTTTGTAATAAGAAAGCTTTAATCACTCCCCATTGGGCGTATTTATGTTGCTAACATAAATATCTTAACACCCTCTCTGCCTGTTAAATTCCTTTAAATTTCAGAAAATAACTTAATTGCCTGAGTAGCAATTAAGTGTTTGGCTATGAATCTACCGGTTTTTTCTCAAGAGCAAACTCCAGAAGCCAAATTCACAAATTTCCCTGGGACATGCAATTTATCCAGGAAAGACGCAAATAGGAGTAAGTCACAATCCCCCAGCCAATCATTTCTCCTCAAAAGTTCCCTAAGAAAAAAGTGCACACAATGTTTATCTTTAAATCTCCAGCCTTTAAGCTAATGGCCACGAATGATGAATTGTGGCCATTGTAATGTAATTGTCGTCATTCCAGGAAGCATAGCTTGCGGTCTACTTTAGAATTCCTTCCTGGGACTGAGAGTTATCTTATACCCCCAGAGATCCTTCCCAGCTTAAACTCCCTCAAAGCAGATTGTGTTGTCTGTAAGCAAGTGCCTTGGCCAACTGAAGCAACAACAGAACAGTGCCAAAGATAACAAAACCAAGATGTGTCAAATGCTTTATGAAGAAATTGATAACCACGTTTTTTGCCTGATCTATGTGAAACTTGCTATTTGGGCATAGAAAATGTCCAATATAGGAATCAGAAAAGGTTTTGATAGGCAATACTGTACCGTTTCGCCAGACCCAGGTTAACACTAGCAGTTTAACTTTCCAGTGTGCCACAGGCCTCACTACTCCCTATTGCCTTCCACCTACTCCTTTGCAAACTCATTGCTGGTACCTGAATGAATGCCACAGGCACTTGAGTTTGTGACTCTTAAATATTCTGGTACAGCACTTCTTTTGTTTATGTGTTTACTTTCAGATGAAGAATCGAAGCCAAGAAAGGGGTAAATAGGTTGTTGAATGTCTCACAGTTTGCTCGAAGCACCACCTATCTCTGCATCATTCACATGCAGAATGTGTGCTCTGAAGATACCTTTGTGCATATGCTGGTGTGTGTGTGTGTGTGTGTGTGTGTGTGTGTGTGTGTGTGTGTGTGTGTGTGCAGAGATTTTCTTTAGCATGGAGAGGTATCATAGTGAATCAGCACACTAAAGCAGATGGATGAGTGTTTTATTTTCTTTTAAAACACTAACAAATTAATATCCACATTTTTATGAAGACATTTTCTAAAACATGCACGTTTGAAGAAACATATATTGTGGATTATTTATATGTTTTATTATTCTGCTTCCCACTGTTTGCCTCTCTCCAACAAAATAAGAATTTACAGTGACCCATTCTTCCCTAGTCTACATTTCATTCATAGATCTTTTATGAAATTGCCAACCAAGTCCCCAGCTCTGCCTTACTAAGATGTAGAGTGAAATCTATCCTTTGTTTTAAAGCAAAGGAAATGAGATTTTCACCAAAGAAGCCAAGAGGCCAGTAATGAACCAACTGCCAAGGCCGCGTGAGACAGATTTGCAATAACAACATGTAAACAAACTCTCAGTTTGGAACGGTTTCGATTATTGATTAGAATTTGAATATGGCTTCCACAAGCAGAGTTCCTACGTGATGAATTCCTCAGGGGTTCGACACTTTCTTTAAATTTGTCTTGCAGGTAATCCCAGATGTTCCTTTTATGATCTCCCACGGCTTCTCTTCCCTAGCAGGTGTGACAGCATAGTGTGCTGCAAGTTCTTGTAAAGTCAACCTACCAAATAAAGCACTTTTATCGTCAATGTCTCTGCAAACACAGATGCAGGCCTAATTTAGGAAACATTAAAATTTTCAGAATAATTACTGGAGGGAGAGATTCATAATTCACAAAGAATCTGCATCAATCTGAGTTGAGGCTAGACTTACTGCTTTGAATAGTCAATTCTCTTTTCACGTATACATCGTGACATATTTTTTTAAAATCATGATTTGTTTTCATTGTATTTTCTATTAACCTTTTCTGAATGGGGCATGTACTAAGTGTAGAGCTGGACCATTCTTAGGAGATCCCAGAAGGAGTGGAGTCCCTTCTATGCATGAAAATAACTCTGTCAAGTAGGAAGGAAAGGAAGTGGACTTTCCTCACTGCAGTGAAATCTGCACTGTGAACCCAGTCTGCCAAGCACGGAGGGCAGTGTGGTTTTCACAAGGAGGCAGGGTGAATGTTCAATCAGTAATCCTGAGGCAGACAAAGGAGCCAGGTCTCCTTTAAGCAGGAGACAGACATTCCAGAAACAGGGAATGTCTGTGCACAGCTGGGAGGAAAAACCAAATGCTGTGTCAGAGAGGTAACAGCAGGTGGATCGAGTGTTTGCTGGGTCATTAGACAAAGAAGGTAAGAGCCCGAGACTAGCAGAGAGAGAGAGCAGGGGGAAGGTGATGGGAGTCACGGTATAGGTGTGCTGTGCTGTGGCCTGTGTTAGGTTAGAAAGACGCCGTCATTGAAGGGATTTCAGCAGAGCCCCACACAGTTATGTTTGTCTTTTAACAAGATATCAGGGTCCTGTGAAGAACTGATCCCAGACAGAATGGAGAATCCAGGAAAGAAGGAGCAGGCGAAGGTGGTATTCCCAGCAAGTGAAGGTGGTGTTCCCAGGAGGAGAAGGTGGTGTTCCCAGCAAGTGAAGGTGGTGTTCCCAGGAGGAGAAGGTGGTGTTCCCAGCAAGTGAAGGTGGTGTTCCCAGCAGGAGAAGGTGGTGTTCCCAGCAAGTGAAGGTGGTGTTCCCAGCAAGTGAAAGTGGTGTTCCCAGCAAGTGAAGGTGGTGTTTCCCAGGAGGAGAAGGTAGTGTTCCCAGCAAGTGAAGGTGGTGTTCCCAGCAAGTGAAGGTGGTGTTCCCAGGAGGAGAAGGTGGTGTTCCCAGCAGGAGAAGGTGGTGTTCCCAGCAAGTGAAGGTGGTGTTCCCAGGAGGAGAAGGTGGTGTTCCCAGCAAGTGAAGGTGGTGTTCCCAGGAGGAGAAGGTGGTGTTCCCAGCAAGTGAAGGTGGTGTTCCCAGCAAGTGAAGGTGGTGTTCCCAGTAGGAGAAGGTGGTGTTCCCAGCAAGTGAAGGTGGTGTTCCCAGTAGGAGAAGGTGGTGTTCCCAGCAAGTGAAGGTGGTGTTCCCAGGAGGAGAAGGTGGTGTTCTCAACAGGAGAAGGTGGTGTTCCCAGGAGGAGAAGGTGGTATTCCCAGCAGGCGAAGGGGGTGTTCCCAGCAGGCATGAACAGCACCATTGCTGAGTGGGAAGAGAGATAAAGTAACAGTCTGGACTCTGGGAGAAAAGTGGGTTTTGTGTTAGACAAAGTGAGCTTGGGGTTCCTCTGGGGTATGAGCTTGGGGTTCCTCTGGGGTATGGTAAAGAAAATGCCCAGAATGAAAGGGGTGATTCAGGTGTTAATTCCAACCCTGAAAGGTGAAGCTTATAGAAGATACCACACAGGCCATCTGCAGACTGCAGTATGTCTTGCACAGTAGGAGAAAAAAGTGGGTAAGAGAAAGCTTAATTTCTTTGTTTCTTAAATCTCAGATTAACATGAGAGTGGGTTACATGGGTGCTTTTGTATGTACGCTGAAGAAAATGGGCTTAGATGGGACATCCCTTAAACTGATGGATGCCCTCTCCCACAAACCCTCGGCCAACATCATATTGGAGGGAGAAAGCTGAAAGCATTCCCACTGAGAACTGGAACCAGACGGGGATGCCCACTGTCACCCCTACTACTCAACACAGTGCTGGGGAAAACATACTCTTTATAGGTGGTATGTGTGCATGACAATGATAACCAGTAAATAATTAATTTTTGTCTTTCAATAAAAGCTTCTTCTGGTAGAGCAATATGGCCTTATCCACAAGGTTGACATTTGCATGACAGTGGGGGGTGTTTGGTGTGTTTTGTAGATTGCTACATTTCTAGCACACAGGTTATTGCCACCAATGTAGGAAATAATTAAACACGTTTATTGAATACACAAATGAGCATGAGATTTTTCCCCCCATCATCATGAAAGAGGGAGGACATTTACTAAAAACAAATTTTGTAGATATTGCATGTCAGTTTTTTAAAACATGCTATTACAGCCAAGTGGTAAAATTAAAGTTTTTTTTAAAATATATATTTTGTCGATTACATCCTGAGGTAGAAAAAGCCTAGTGGAAATTCATCCAGCTGTCCTCAAAGCGCCATGAGGACTCCAGGTCCTCAAGTTTAGGTATTAGTTCTTATTTTTGTCAGTTTTAAATGGACAGGGTTTATCCTCTTTTTCCCTTCACACTCAGCCTCATCCCTGTAGCCTAGAAAAATACTGAATGGGAAATGACATGGTCTCTGTGGCTGAGTCAGTGACTTGGCACCTGTGTTGGTTCCGTGCCTTGGGTTGGCGGGTTGTGCCTCGGGCCACAGCCAGGCCTCCCTTTGAGGCTGAGTCTGCCAACATCGACCTTTCTTCCCGTCTTCACCGCCATTTCCCAGTCAGAGCCTACTGTGCATGACCGAGGCTGCCAGGAGAGCTGGCCACTGGACAAACAAGAATGCTACTGGAAAAAGAAAACTATAACGGTATTTGGCAAATTCTTTCTCTTTCAAATTGGCACAAATCTTTCTGGGAAAATCTAGAATCTCTTAGCAAACATTTAGATTTTCATGGATAATCTAAAGGGCTGTCCTTTAACGTGAACTTGCAGTCCGGAGAAACATGGTCAGAGGCAGCATCATTTCAAATTCACAGAAATATATACAAAGTGCTCATGAGAATTTTGTAAGTGGTTCTGAGAAAATCACTGCACTTGTACACTGAACGAATCAAGTGGATATTTTCATTCCTTATGCAAAAATAATAAAATACAGAAGATATGAAAGACATAGTATCCTTTACTTCTGGGGAGAAGGATCATTTATTGCCTACTCTGTGGAATTTTATTTAAGTCAGACCATTCATGGGACCACACTCTATGTTTATAAAGCATTTTTAGAATTGGTATTTCATTTCATCTTCACAACTTTTTTTTTTTTTTTTTTTGGCTGGGGCTGGGTTTGAACCCACCACCTCCAGCATACGGGGCCTGCGCCCTACTCCTTTGAGCCACAGGCGCCACCCCATCTTCACAACTTTTCATTAAGGATGCTTGGACAGATAATGCAATCCCTGGAAGCAAATGGAGACTGTGGAGACAAGCTCAGCTTTTCCTAATCCATCGACCCTACAGCCTCATGTTGCTGTGCTCATGAGATCAGCCTGTATTACCAAGGAATGTACGCAATCAAAATAAAGGACCTTTTCTGTTTTGGAATCCCATTATTAGAGCCTTTGCCCAGGGAATGGTTAAGAAGACAGAATCTCCTTCTGAAACATTCTTCCAGTATTTACTCTACACTGAAATGTCTTTAGACTACAGTTAATATGTGAAAGTAATTAAACCATGCTTCTCTGGTAGGTGAGGAGGTGGGGACTCAAAACCACGCCCCCAATTCTCCAGGCCCCTCTTTCCCTTCCCACATGCTGCCTCTTCTCCCCACCCTCGGAGCACACTTAGAAAACCACCCTCTGAAGAGAGAGAGGGTCAACATGTCTGTGCTCGTCTCCAAATTAAGGCCGTGTGGCAGTAAGTCACATCCTGTTTCTGGAATTCAAAGAGAACATGAATTCAACTCAGTTAGAACAAAGTCATTTTCCCAGGAACCTACTGAGAAGAATAACATTAAAATTCAAAAATGATTTGCAAGTTAGAAATTTGCTCCTGAGCTAAAATAGAACATCTGTCTAAGTTCTCATAGACTGGGATTCATCTGTCAATGGCATTCACATCTATTTTTTCCTTCTGGTCTAGCATCACTATATAATTCCACGTGGACATTTCAGTGGTTCCCACACGGGTCAACAATATAATAATGGGAATGACGCTATCGGCTGTGAGACCTGAGTAGGTGGTTATTGAGTGATTACTATTGTACTTTTCCTCATTAGTATCTTTGTAAACTGACAGTCTGATTGGATTTTTGAGATCCAATGTGAAATTTTACGCATCTTTCACTAAGGTTTTGGGTTGTTTTTTTTTTTAAATTTTGATCCAACCCAATGGATCAATGGCGGGGGGGGGGATGGGTGGGTGGGAATCACCCATGTGAAAGCATAGATTTAAATTGTTTTCTAAGATTTTAAAATTTCTCATCTAATACAAACATGGATGGTCAGATCATTTCAATACATAGATGGGAATCTTGAAGGACAAAGAGAAATCACTGATTTCAGACTTGTTAGAGCCGACAAAATGCCACCACATTGTGTACAGAAGATACTTCTTATTTGTGTTTTAGATTGAATGAAATAATAGGTTAGAGCCAACGTGCTTTTAAACTTCCTTGTTTCAAGAACATGGGTCTTCATATTGCTTTTTCCTCTCCGTCTCAATATATTCATGATAAAACCTGTCCCCTCCCACCCCACCTCCACCAAAAAAAAAGTTTACATGCAAAGAACTCAGGCTGTGGAATGGTTTCCTTAAATTTCCTAATGAACCAGCTGTGATGCAAATATAAATACTAAAAATTGGCATAGTAGAGAACAAAGGAAAGATTACTTAAAGATGTTTCACTGACAAGTTTTCTTTCACCTCAATGTTCTTTACTATTTACCGAGTTTTTCATTTTTGTTATATGACACTGAGTGCTTTTCTGGAATTTTACAGAGATCTTTAAATCGCTTTCCTCTCAACCTCTGAAACCTCTACATTATCAGCTGAAACAACCGAAACCACTTTCTCAGTCATCCTTTTGACCTGTGCAATCACTCCCCTCCCCATTCCCATTTTCTAGAAGATAACGTTAACATCCCTCATGGCTGCTACCAGAACCTTCACGATTAGCCTCAGTATTCCTACAAGAGCTCACCAATTAAAATCCCTTTCCCCCAATGGTCTGAATTCACCCCATTTCCTTCTAGTTCACTTGGAAAAATCTTATTTTATAAGCTGGTGTAAATATCCCACCCGCTGACAGATCTTTTTTCGAACCTCAGTGGAATTCTCTTCCACTCACCTCAAACTCTTGTAACACGTCCCTGACAGCACCTAACACATCATGTTGAAATGACTGATGTAGCACTGTGATCCCCAAACAGGAAGGCGTGTGTTCTCCAGGAAACTTTCCCCCAAATCTGGAGATACTATTGGTTGTCACTGCTGGCAGGAGTTGCTATCTATTCAGCGACAGGCAGCCCAGGATACTGCAAAGGAAAGTCACATGACAAAGACTCAAAATGTTGACCGGGACGGAGGCTTGGAAACCCTGCCTTGGAGCAGGAGTCGGATCTCACTCATTCTTAGAGCGCTCCTCTTCCCTTCCTGCCTCCATCAAAGAGCCTGACCCCAGACACGTCCTCCAGAACCATAGGGAGAGTTTCCTAAATGGCTTTTCTTGCTGAAATCACATCATCCTCCAGACAACTCACTGCTCCTCCCTTCTCTTCGGGAAGTGGGTTCACCTATGTCCAACATGGCACACAGCGGATGCTCCTGCACTTTTTGCCTTTAACTGTGAGACTGTCCCTTCCTCCCTTTCTTGGGAACCAGTTTTGACTTTTACCTCACTTATTTCCTGAGACTAAGACATGCCCTGGTGCCCAGGATGGCATCCTGGGAAAGTATGAAGCCCTGGGTCTCTGTATAATTGTTGCATTGCTTGTATTGTTTATTTATGTTTTGCTGCTTGGTTTGCTGCTGATACTCAAATTCAGTTTAGTCCATTCTCCCTCCAAGTCCCCTTGGAGGGAATCAGATGGCCCCCTCCCACATCCATTAATGATAAAAATAAATAAAAAGAATGCTGGCTACATTAGGGAATAATTGGTTTAATAATATGGGTCTTACTTTAAAAAAACGTAAGAGAGGCTTTTTATTCCTACAGAATAGGTTTTGTTTATTTATGAGAAGAATTCCATCTCTGCTCCAACCTCTCAAAGCATTTAAAAAGCTCCCAGATGGTTAAATGGGCTTTAAAAATGGAAACTCCATTAAAAAGATCTATTGGTATACGTAAGAGCAGAAAGGAGGGGGAAAGGCCTTCCTTATTTTCTTCAGTTACTTCTTCAAAATAACTTTTCTCTTCACTGCAAAAAATACGGTTTTCTTTTCAGCATTCAACTACAAACAATTATGCCCAATGTTAACGGTTCCCTCATTCTATGTCAGAATCACAAATTTAAATGACAAGTTTATAAAAATATTTTTAACTGTACAGCAAAACAGAAGCACACTTCCATCAATAAGCTTCAAGTATGCTGATTCAGTGTTATTTTTGAGGTTCAAAACAGAAAATAACCTAAATGCCTTACTACAGTGAAATAGTTAAAATGGTTAAAAATTGTACAATGGAATTGTAGCATCTTTAAAAGGTGTAACTCAGAAGAATATTAAGTAGTATGATAAAATGTTCACATTTATTAGCAAGTGGCAAAAGTGACAGGTCACACCAAAGTCCCGAATGCATACTATTCAACACTGAGGCGCATGCTCACACACAGGGGTATTACACCAGCACGCGTGCCTGGCTGGGGAGAGGCACAAGCTCACACACAGGGTATACACCAGTGCGCGTGCCTGGCTGGGGTGAGGCGCATGCTCACACACAGGGTATACACCAGAGTGAGTGCCTGGCTGGGGTGAGGCGCATGCTCACACACAGGGTATACACAAGCTCACGTGCCTGGCTGGGGAGAGGCGCAGGCTCACACACAGGGGTATAAACCAGCATGCATGCCTGGCTGGGGAGAGGCGCACGCTCACACACAGGGTATACACCAGCACGCGTGCCTGGCTGGGGAGCGGCGCACGCTTACACACAGGGTATACACCACCGTGAGTGCCTGGCTGGGGTGAGGCGCAGGCTCACACACAGGGTATACACAAGCGCACGTGCCTGGCTGGGAGAGGCGCAGGCTCACACACAGGGTATACACCAGCGCGCGTGCCTGGCTGGGGAGAGGCGCAGGCTCACACACAGGGTATACACCAGAGCGCGTGCCTGGCTGGGGAGAGGTGCAAGCTCACACACAGGGTATACACCAGCGCGTGTGCCTGGCTGGGGAGAGGTGCATGCACACACACAGGGTATACACCAGCGTGAGTGCCTGGCTGGGGTGAGGCGCAGGCTCACACACAGGGTATACACCAGCACGTGTGCCTGGCTGGGGAGAGGCGCACGCTGACACACAGCGTATACACCAGCGTGAGTACATAGCTGGGGAGAGCTTCCCATCAGTTTCCTCAGGGTGCTAAGAGTCATTTATATTTGTATTTTCTAAATTTCTCATCCTATGAAGTATAAAATATGTACAGTAAAGTGCAAACATTTTACTTGTCCAGTTCAATGAATTTGTACTGATGCAAACCCACACCGACCAGGATGAAGAGACAGAATTTCCAGCGTTCTCTGGGGGTCTCTTTGTGATCTTTTCCTGCTCACACCCCAAGGTAGCACCCCCAAAGCCAACCGCTCTCACTGTGGTTTCAGGCTGGAATGCAAGCTATTTATTGATCTTTGTATTGTTATTTTTGCTTTTTAAAATAATACTTTCAGAGGCGGCTAATGTGTCGTCATCTTAGAGAAATTCTGTAAGTGGAATGTTGCCAGAATGAGAAAATGAAATGAGGGTGAGGAAGGAAAAGTGATGAAAGGAAGGAAAGAGAAGAGACGATGGAGGGAGGGAAGAAAAAGGAGGAGAAGAGGTAAGAAAAGAGAGGGAGAGAGGGAAGGGAAGGAGGGAGGGAGGCGGGAGGGAGGATGTCACCTGGCTTTGTCACCATCACATTCCTGAATCAACCACTCCATTCCAAACCTAGGCCTTAACCCATCTCCTTTGAAGAATCTTGAGGGGATGAAATACTTTGATTCCTTCTAAAGAAATACTCGTTAGAAATTCCCGGCGTTGTAGCTTGAAAAACAATTCTTGCACATCCGTCTCCCCCTCACCCCAGGGTAGGGCCTAATACACCAGCGATCTCAGGGCTCTGCCCACAGCAGGCAAGACCATTAAACCTTGTTCTCTTTTCTTGGGTTATTTTCCAAGAAAATCTTGATTACCAACTCCTCGTTGCATATCCTTAAATTCTTCAGAGAAAAAAGCCAAGCACTAGTAAATATAACCAGTTTGTGGTCTCACGAGAAAACACTGGTGTCTCTCACAGGTGGCTGGAGACAGGCTCTGTAATGGAAGCAATTTGGGGAGGAGAATATATTTTCTGTTTACTTGGAAATGTAAACTCTGTTATTAATGTAGCTGTTAGAGTAGGCAGAGGGAGGGCCATGGAGGGGGGGAGTCTTTTCCCAATATACTGGCATGATTTTGAATCGCCTGTGTTTATAAGTGAATATCCCAAGTTCTGTCATGTTCCATTAAATTAAAGTGCGGTTGTGCTAAATTAAATTAAATTATGCATGATCTTAATACACATCCCCAACTGGGTTCCTTCCACTCGGCGCTCCAGACTCCTCTCTCTGGTTGCAGGGTTTGCATGAATTTCCCTTCCCCAGGGCTCCATCCTCCCCTGCCCTGCTCTGCTGGGCTGCCAGGCCAAGGTGCTTTCTGGACCATGGCCTCCAGTGTGAGAGTCTCCCTTTATATCTGGGTTCTCCAGTTTGGTTAAACGGGAACAGTGAGTCCGGGAAGGCACGGATCTAGAGCTCCATCAAGTGACAATGATGCCGGATGTTGAACTCTGTGTTTTAGATTCCTGGAAATGAGAACCCAAATGGTCACACAACCCAAGCCCACGTTTGAGTTCAAGGTCTCCTGTTTCTGTGACAGGAGCAGGGCAGTGCCAGAGTGAGGAGTGTACACTAGTTATGGCCCTGCTTTCTTCAGATAGTCCTTTCGGTCACTGTTTATGTTTCCTCATAAACAGGTTTGGGGGGTGGGAGTGGGGGTGGTGCTTCATTCAAATTAGTTTCTGTGTGACTGTGGCTCAGGCAGCCAGCGCGGGGCAGGCAGGCAGTCTCTGCGACCCCATTTGACCCGTGGAGACCCAGCTTCCAGGGTCACGGAAAGAAAGAGGGCAGTTTCTGGACTCCCGGCTCTTCCCTAGTTACAGACCCTGTGCAAGTAGGAACATTTCACATGTCCCTTAGCCCTGCAGGGGACGTGTGTGAGAACAAGGACTCACTGCCCTTGTTCTGAGAGCTTCTCTGAGGGACTGAGCCTGTAAATGTTTTGTCCCTGTGCCCGAGTTGCAGTCTTCCTGTTAGTACTGCTATTCCTTACAGTGTTACTGGGTTTTCTAGTGACGCTTCCTTTAAAAAACAATCACTTTTTAATCCCCAGAGCTGCTTCTGGGGAACAGTCTCCAGTGGTAACCCGATTTGCCTTCTATTAACTGGAAGGGAGGTTAACTTAAATCACTGTGAAGTATGTCACAGGAGAGACAAAAGGTGCCGACAGGTTTTTCTTTTTTCTGAGCTTTGTGTATGTTGGGAACTTTCTTAAACTTCATTTTTTCCCCCAGTAGGACATAGTTCAGTCACCTACATAAGGATAGAAGCCATATATTAAGGGTCCCTCTAATGGGGCCTTATAATATACTGTTGGTGAGCTAGGTTTACAGTACTTTGACTAAAGTGTAATGGAGTTGATGTAGGTGGGAACTGGACGTTGGCTGATGGTGTGGAATTCTTCCAAAGGTAGGTGGGACTCGGTATGTGATGAAGGAAGTCACAGAAATCTCTGGTGCTCAGCGTCACCCTTGGCATATGCTAGGTGATTGATACGCACTCCTTCATCAAACCAAATGGAACCAAGGGCATCAGGTGGAAATGAGGATGATTCATCTGTTGACCCTTATGAAATACACAGCAGCTGAAAGAAGAGCCTGGGGCCCCCGAGACGTGCTGAAAACGGCAGAAGAAACACATGGGCCCATGCTCTTGTATGAGACTGTCACTGAGCACATGTGGCTATTTGAAAATAAACTAGCTAAACAAAAATTCAAAAATCGGTTCCACAGTTTTGCGAGCCACTTGCCACACACTCAATAACCACATATGGACGGCAGCAAGTCACAGCTGGTAGTGATCATATTGAACTACCCAGAGGGGAGAACATCTGTCTCACCCATGAACATTCTGCTGGACAGAGGTAATGTGGACGTTTAGGGTCAGAATCCCAGGAGGGCTTCTCTGCTCCAATGGGCTGCTATGCCAGGGACCGCAAGACTCAGCGTGCTTCTCTTTCCTCTCGCTTTTTTTTTTTTTTTTGTAGAGACAGTGTCTCACTTTATGGCCCTCAGTAGAGTGCAGTGGCCTCACACAGCTCACAGCAACCTCCAACTCCTGGGCTTAAGCGATTCTCTTGCCTCAGCCTCCTGAGTAGCTGGGACTACAGGCGCCTGCCACAACGCCCGGCTATCCTCTAGCTTTTTTAATTTTTGATTTCATATTTATAAAAAATATGAAACAGTTCAACCATGCACAAAATTCCAACAAGCTACCAAACCTTCCACTGCCTGTTTGGCTTCCCCCAGCCCCTGGCACCCAGTGAAAGGTTACAGCCCGAAGCTGTCTCAGATATGGCTTCCGCAGGACGTGCCACACTGTTGTTCATAAAGTGCTTTGTTTGAAAGGTCTTGTATTTGAAACTAATGGAAGGGCAATCTAAACACACACACACACAAATAAATTAGAAAGATTTGCTAATCTTCAATCCATGAAGTCTTAAGTATAAAACCCACCTCTTCACCCGGTGTTTCCCTTCCCAGAAGATAAGTACCACACGGGCAAGAATTTTGTCTGTTTTTCCCACCATTATATATTCGGTAACTAGGATAGTCTCTGGCACATATAGGGATTTCACGCGACTCAATAAATACTTATAGAACGAAAGAAAAGAACCCCAGTGGTTTTTTTTTTTTTTTCATTGTCACTGTTTTGGTTCATAAATTCTGATTGGTTTGGTAGCAATTTCCCTAACCATTGTCACTCTGCTCATGTTAATTTTGAGAGGGGAGCTTATTTTCTACCCCCTATATCTTTGCCAACAACTATTGGACATGCATTTCTGCTGTAGGAAGCTGTGTGTATGTGTGTGGGTGATTGTGTATGTGTGTGTGTGAGCATGTGTTTATGGGGGGGTCAAGCAAATCTGAGGGTGCAGGGTGAGGGACGCTCCTGTGGGCTTATGCAGTTTGCAGAAGCATGGATTTTTATACTGAAAGACCTCTGCTGTTCCCATAATGCAAACCCCAGGACGGGAAGCCAACCACATCTCCTATCCCAGGACAAAAACTCAGGGAAAGTGCAGCAAGGTCCCTTAGGAATCTATGGGGGTCATATTCTTGATTTATACCCCACGTAAGAGCTTTCTATGAGGTTCAAAGAGAGATAAAAAAAATAATAACATTCGCACACCCTGACTTGAGCCCTGAGGGTGGCACTTAACTTTTTCAGTTGACAGGGAGACAGAAATTCACAGTATTATTTATGGGGTGCTGCGAGCTGTTGATATTTTAATTCCATGAAATTATCTTTCTTCTTTTTTTTTCTATTTTATTTTATTATTGAATCATAGCTGTGTACATTAATGTGATCATGGGGCACCATGCACTGGTTTCATAGACCGTTTGACACATTTTCATCACACTGGTTAACATAGCCTTCCTGGCATTTTCTTAGTTATTGTGTTAAGACATTTACATTCTACATTTACTAAGTTTCACATGTACCCTTGTAAGATGCACCGCAGCTGTAATCCCACCAATCCCCCTCCCTCTGCCCATCCTCCCCCCTCCCTCCCCGCCCTCTCTCCCTCCCCTCTATTCTTAGGTTATAACTGGGTTATAGCTTTCATGTGAAAGCTATAAATTAGTTTCATAGTAGGGCTGAGTACGTTGGATACTTTTTCTTCCATTCTTGAGATACTTTGAAATTATTTAAGAGAAATTCTATCATTGGAAAATCTGAGCACGCCCTCCGAGCAGTGTGAAGGCTGACCTGACCGGCAGATGCATTTATCTGTAGTAGGCTGCTTCTGAGTTTTCCCGAGGCTGTTTGTTTGCTCTGGTGAATGTGGGTTTGTCTTGTACAAGTAGACAGCCAGCTGAAGGTCCCCGTGTCTCAAGCAAAACTTCTGGAGAAACTCAGGACTGGCAAATTTTAACCCTTGGCTTAGGTGCCCGTCCTCCTAAGGACTGGGGAAGGACACTGTGAGTCAGTGATGTCGGCACATTATTTACCTCCAGTCCACTGACCTAGGTAGGCTCTGTGCAAGCAAGTCTGGGCCCCGTGGAAATGTGACTCGAACGAAATACTCCCTGTTCAACTGTGACCGCCCTTGTGCCTGACTGTCTCACGCGGCTATCTCTGGACTGATGCCAGATCACTCACTCAGTCTAACATCTAAGATACACAGTCACTACCCTAACAAGCTCTAGAAACATAGAAAAGGAGATATATGTCCTGCTTTGAGGCTAATACATAAATAAATCAAAGTCCTCTTAGCTTCCTGCTCTTTAAGGGACAGTCTCCTTTGGGACCTCCCTGGTTAAAAACTGGAAAGTGAAGGTGTGGGCTGGAAGCTCCCTAAACTCAGGGAACTTCATCATCCCCACACACTTCCTTATGCCCCATAAGCCAACTTTCGGCACCTCCGTGAGTAGCTGTGCCCTAAATCTTAATTACCCCAATTCAGTATGCCACTTTGTGCCTTATAACTGTTCTGCACAGAATAGAAAATTCTAGTAACACATCAGCTGCTTTGCTCCGTGATCTGCTCCCTGCCTCTCCCTCTAGAAAAATCCAAAGTAGCCCAGAAGGGAGGGATTTGGATTGTTATTTAAGCCTTAATGTTCTAGAGAGAATCAAGGGAGCAGACTGTGCACTTACGTTTTTAAAAATGGGACTGAACTGCTGTCTCATTCTACTTTGTTATCTGAATGCCTATAAACAGCCGGCCAGAGGGGGGACACCCAGTACATGTGTGCAGAATGAGTCTGTGCACCCAGTACGTGTTTGCAGAATGAGTCTGTGCACCCAGTACATGTTTGCACCACTGACTCTGTGCACACCACTGGGGCATTCGACAGGCCAGCTAAACACGGAAATGATGGTTTTATTCTTGCATTACACCTGAGGTAAGCAAATAAAAGAACCATACCAGAAAGGAGCGACGCAACCTACCACGTATGAATTTTGATAAGGGTAGATGAAAGACGCATTCTATTTTTCTTCTTTCCTTCCGCCTCCTCCTCTTCCCTCCCTCTCTCCTACCCTTCCTTCTTTCTTCTTCCTTTCTCCCTCTCTCCCTTTCTTTTTTCTTTCTGTTTTTTCTCTGCATCTTTAGGACACAGTATGGAAAGGAGACACCAGACAAAGAGACTGTAAAGCAGCTCTATCAGTACACAAAAGGCTCACCCAAGACTAAGGGTCTATCTGCAACGTGGAGTTCTCTGATTTCAAACTCTCCACGTATGCGTTAACCAGATTGTTCCAGTCATTTGCACATCTGAAAAAAAAAAAAATAGAATGTAGGTTTAATCTATGTAGACTTTAAAATGTTTTTCTTTGTTTCAATTGAAATGCTTAGTGGGGGATAAGAAAGCCTGTACTCTAGTGATTGAATAAATGGAAAAACAGCGGGAATGCAACTTCTCCCCCGACTGCTCTGTGAAATCGTGTATCTTAGGTCTGATTTCCTACCGACTTGTGAATAGTGTATTATGCCTATGCTTCTGCTCACTATGTGAGCGTAAATTAAAAATAGTACCAATCTTCTGGCTTTTGATGGAATTTGAGGTGAAGACTTGGCTTATGCCCACTTTCACCTACAGAAACTTGGGTGCTGCTGAAGCCCTTTCCTTGCGTGGTTAGCCCCGGAAGGGCCATCCATAGTGCTCGGGATCGTGCGAACGCTAGCTTCCGAACCAGGCCGGTTTGGCCTTGCAACCGACACTGGGGCTGACGGCGTTTCTCTCTAAAGAAGACGAGGAGAGGAAGGCTCTCTCTTTTAGTTAATGCCATATATTATGTGACACATTACCCCAGATATATGCACCATCTTAAAATGGCATTTAACAATCGTATTCACATCTCTGTGCTTTTATAACATAGATGTTCATTCTTGATGTAGTTTTACAGATTTAAAAGGTTTACAAACACAGAGTTATACCATATATTTTTCTGCAACTGAGGCTGAATTTTATCCTTTTTGTCAGTGGGGAGTCATTATAAAGATTTAAGCAGGAAAAGTGACTCACAAGAACATTACGAAATAGGTTAGCTTGATGTAAACACACCATGATGGAGAACAAGAGAGGACAAGGGACTGTCCTGAAGCTGAATGAGGACAGGAGATGAAACAAATTCCAAAGCTCTTGCTGCAGCTTGGGGGCCGGGCTGCTCATGGAGAAAGGTGGACGGAGAAGCAGCACTGGGACATCTCCAAGGGTGCTGCTGGCTTGGATTCTAGGCTGAAACCAATGAGTCCTTTTGTGTGCACGTGTCTGGGCCACATGGTCAAGTCAGCCTAGGATAGCGGCAGGTGGAGGGGGCTGGATGTTCTCCATCTGAGAGGCCGTGCACCTCAGGGAACAGCAGCTGGAGCCGGGAGGTTCTGTCTTCTTGTGCCGAGCCTTGAGCGTTCTGATTTTTGGCCCAGTCTGCGTTAGTTCATCCAGCACATGGGCTGGGCCACGGCGAGGCATTCTGCTTCCTGACCAGGGAAGCAGGGCCAGCTTCCTGGAATCCTGCTTCTGTGGGGTTCGCCAGCTTGTATGAATGACCTGAGGTTTTTTGCCATGAGTGTCTCTGGTTCAGAGTTCATGGCAACCAAGGCTCAGCAAAGTCATTCCCAGGTACGTCCACCGCAGCACTTGCATGGTTAGGATCCTCTGATGAGAAATTCTGGAGCAAGTCCACAGCCACACCACCCTGAATCTCATGTGATATCAGAAGCTAAAAGCAGGGTTGGGCCTGGTTAGTACTTGGATGGGAGAAATTCTGAAAGGAGATGTAATTCTGGCAACATCATTATAAAACGTCACTCTCATAAACGTGGGGGTGGAGGAAAATGTAAAAATGCGTGTGCTACATAAACTAGAGTGCATCCCGCCAATGGAATGAGGTACGGTTGTAAAAAGGATGGGGTACCTGCCGTACGTACCAGCATATAAAATCTTATGTTGAAAAAGTAAGGAGAAGGAAGAGTTTATATATAAATTAGAATATGCTACCATTTCCTTAGGAAAAGGGAATAATAACATATATTCATATTGAATAAAGAAACATAAGAAGTGGCTGGGATGGAGAAGAGAAACAAGTAGGTGGGAGTCGACTCCATCTATGGCTTTTCGTATCATTTTGCTTTGACCCTTACACGTTTTTACTTACTAAAGTACGTTCACACCAGGAAGATGTAGTTTAATTGTGTGCCAATGTTGCTTCCCTGTAGTTGATAATTATGCTATGGTTATGGAACATGCTTACATTGGGGTCTGAGGTAAGAACAATGTTATTTTAACAACTTTTGACCTTCAGGTTTTAAAGGTTACATTAGTTCAAAACAAATTATTTCTTTTAAATTTTTGATTTAATTTTTTATAAAAAGATGATACAGGAATAGGTGACAAGCACAGGAAATAGTGCTCCACGTCATTGGTCATCTGGAAAATGCAAATTAAGGGCAAAATGAGATGCCATGTGTGTAGTAATCAGAATGGCTGAAATTAAAACTGACCAACACTTCATGGGAGAACCTGGGCCTCCCATGTGCTGCTGGTGAGAGTGTAAAATGGTCTAACATTTTCACAAAGTTTGGCAAATTGTTGTCAAATTAAACGTGTGTGTCTACCTTTTGACGCACTCCTAGGTTTTTATCCATGAAAGATCATTATCCAAGAAGAACCATAAAACATTTATATTTAAAATTGCCCCAAACTGGAAGCACCCCAAATGCACAGGAGGAGGATGGGGTAGACTGGGGAGTTTTGTGACATGGTGCAGTAGCCGTCAGCGACCGGAAGGGACAAATACAGCGAAGAGCGTGGGCGAAGTTCCTCATAACAGGTCAAAGAACCTAGATCCTGGAGGGTTGGTGTTGTGAGGTGCGGCGTGTATGAGCTGCTGAGGCGGGAAAACCAACCTGGGGAAAAGCATCAGAGCCATGGTCTCTTGTTGGAAGATCAAACGAGAAGAGGGCAAAGCCCTGTGGACAGGGAGAGCCGAGTATGACGGAGGTCTTCTCATTGGCCAGAATCGTGCACTTCACTTCTGGGTATTTCCCTGATACATGTTTTGTCTCAGAAAAAAACGCACTTTAAAAATAACAGTGACCTAGGAATTGGGAATGCGTAGAGGTGTCGGACACAGAACAGCAGAACATGAATGGTCACAAAAGTGGGGTGATGGATTCACGGGGGTGCAGTACACCATCCTGTCTACCTTTTATGTATTTGATCTCTCACAACAAGGCGTTAAAATAACTTTAAAAACGAACAGTAAAAATTTGGCTATGAAGGGAAGGAGTAGTGTTGGAAAGTAGCTGGCGAGTTTTAGTACTGAGAAGGGCGTGATTCTAGCATGCTTTGTGCTGACAGGAGACGCGAAGTGTTGGGGCCGGAAGAGCGTGTGGCAACTGGAGATGTTTCCTGATGGTGGTGACAATGAGAGAATGCTTTACAACGTGCGATAATCAGAGCACAATAAAAGAACATCAGCGGCACCAAGTCCCAGGCTTACTAAAACGTCTCCTGGAGGTAGCCTGTGGGCAAGAAGCCCAAGAAACCAGGCGCTGGTTGCCGAGAACAGGCGGTGTGCAAACAAGACTCGGTCTCCTTCAAACACCGACTTTCTTCTTCCATTTCTGCACAATAATGTGGCCTTCAGGTTTTAAAAGCAAATGGAGTTGGGAGCCATTTAAGCCTTCAATAGGTGTGAGCAAATAACAGGACATTGCTTTTTAAGATAAAGTCAAACTAAAATACTTGCGGGTAGTGGTGGAGTCATCGTGATTGATCAGAGCGGTGCTGACAGAGGCGGTGGGTGCATGCTGACCCCGTTCTTCTTTCTTTTTTTTGTAAAACAAGGATAATATTCTGGAAATTACAGACTGTTGAATGTAAACCAACCATTAATGTGTTGGAACAGAGCCCCCTAGCAATAGTCTTGTAAGCCCACAGTAAATGAAACAGCAATTTCTAGGGGCTTTGTGGGTTTGCTGAGAGTAAGTCCCTCACAAGCTAATTGTATTAAACTCGGCAGCTGCAGCTTGTCCAGACACTAAGAGGGGTATTTGGCAATTTCCCTCTTGCTATTCTCAAGGACAAGGCGAATGTGTGAATGAGTGAGTGTGGAGGCAGAAGCAGGCAGGCAGCCGTCCACTTACAGCGGCATTCTGACCACGCTGGCAACCACTTTCACGGGGCGCTGTGAAAGCCATGTGCCTCACCTCGCGCGTGGAAAGTGAACCCCAGGTTAGTCATGAAAATGACCTACCTCCATCTGCCTCTGTGCCATATTTACATAGACATCTGTATCTACCGGAATCTATTTACCTATCTGTACATAAAATTAGCTCACCTGCTTCCTCATTTGCACGTTAAAAATATCACTCTCTACACTTAGAAAATGGGTGGCCTGATTATACCAATGTTCTGTTTCATGAAAGCACATTAAAAGATCTTCTCTCTACTCGGGTAAATGCAAATAACTCCAGGCTGTGCAGCCTAGCTCCTGCCTTATCCAACAGACCACACGGAACACAAGTTACCATTTTCTTGGTGACTCATCATTTTGTGAAATCGGGCTGGAGATGGGGAGAATTAGTCTTGGCATCCAGGAGTTGTTACTAGAATTAAATTTTAAATAGCATCTTGTGCTTTTCATTCTTTTCTGGCCAAAAAGTGAAATCCTCATGTTATTAGTAGAAGCTTCTATAGATTTGCCTTTAAGAGCCTCCTGTCTTTTCTCAAAAGTCTTTGTGGAAAAAAAAAAAAAGTCTTTGTGATGGCTTTTTGTTATTTTTTAACTTAAATTTTATTAAATCATAACCGCATACATTGATGGGGTACAATGTGATGATTTGATAGACAATGTAGAAGGCTTCAATCCAACTGATTGACATAACCATCACCTGACTTGTGTTTGTGGTAAGACATTTGTAATACACTCTTAGCTGCTCTGAAATGTACCCTTGCCTTGTGCACATTAGGTGAGGTCCCACCAAATGCCCACTCTCCACTCTGCCCCCTTTTATCCCTCCTCTCTCCTCCTTCTTTCTGGATTATATTTGTGTTTTATGATTCATCTGAATGTATAACTGATTATATATTGCTTTCATAAGATTAGACCACATCACAAAATCCCCAAACTGTAGATGTTGCCATGGATGTGGAGAGATGGGAATACTTGTATAGTGCGGGTGGGACTGCAAACAAATACAGCCTTTTTGGAAAGAAGTATGGAGAATTCTCAAGGAACTAAAAGTTGACCTACCATTTGATGCTGTAATTCCATGAATAGGTATCTACTCCCATGAACAAAAATCATTTTGCAACAAAGACATTTGCCCCAGAATGTGATGGATTTTTAAAAATTTCACAGTTTATTTCAGTGCTGTCCTAAGGGACTACATACACTACCTTCCTGTATGAAAAAAAAAAAAAAAAAGACACATAAAGGAAAGTCTCTTGTTGATGTTCCCATTCAAACCCCGTCCTGTCATACTCCACATTTGTATTACTGTGCACAAGTAGCTCTTAGCTAACAATCACCAGTGAATTAGAAAATCTGGGAACTCGCCCGCCATCATCAACTCCCAGCGCTGTTAATGACCTTTGCCAATGATTCTGCACAAATAAAGCAGAAGCCAGTTGCTGAGAAAATAAATACTGACATCCTCCCAGTCTCCTCCTGGGGGCCAGGGGTGATCGGTGCCTTCTAATTTCAAAGCACCTTGCGTTAGGCAGCAGCGTTGTGGTGAAGACAATCAGTTCTGGTTTTAAGGCACCTGCCCACTTACTGCTCTGTTACTTTCTGGCTCGTGCTGATTATTTTGGGGTCTGTGTTTCCAAAGTGAAAATTTTGGGCAGTCTTTCTACTGAGCGCATCTTTGGATATAATTGTACGGTGTTTTGGAGTGATGCTCTCAGGGTTGCCCTGGCTGTGCAAATTGTCACCTCTTAGAGAAGAGGAATGGCATTTGAACTTCTTTCCCACCCTTGGGTTGAAATATCATTAACGTTGCAATGACACTAGTACATAGATTGCAGTAATCATCACTAGACTTAGCATGGTCAGAGAAACAGAAAACTCATGCTCAGAAGGCGTATCTTGTGACCTTGGGCAATAATCCCTTCTTTCAGCTCCAGTTTTTTTTTGTTTTTTTTTCTTTTTGCATTTTTTTCCCCATCTGCAACAGTGGGGAAAAATGGTCATCACTTAGCAAGATGGATAAAAAAATTGCAAGGTATTTCCTGAGATAAATTGTTCTCTTGTGGAGAATGGAGATAACAGTATAATCCACCCGGGGTGGTTTTCACATTGAGTAGCATTTTAGTTTTCTTCTCACTGTCTCTTTCTTTCCAAATAAGCTTCAGATTTTAGAATAGTTTTAGAATGACAGAAAACTTACAATGAATCATGTAGTACAGTGTTCCCATATGCCCCACACCCCCTTTCCCCCGTGGTTAACATCTGGCACATTTATCCACATTGTAACAAACCAAGATGGGCACATGAGTGTTCAGCAAACTACACACATTTCTGGGATTTCCTTTGAATTTTTGTTTAATCTCCCTTTTCTGCCCGAGGATCTCCTGCAGGATGCCACATCACATTTATCTGTCCTATCTTCTTTGGCTCTTTTTGGTCGTGACAGTTTCTCCAACTTGTTGTTAAGGACCTTGACAGCTCTGGGCACAGCGATAGAGCCAGGAACTGTGCAAAGGGTCCCGCCAGTGGCATTTGTCAGACTTTATTCCCCAGACGAGGCAGGGTGTGGATTGTTGAAAGGAAGCCCACAGAGGGAAAGTGCCTTCTCTTCTCTGGGCCTTCATTTTCTACCCCCTCTTCTCTTTCCTTTCCACTTTTCTCCAGTTTTCCTCCTTTTCTCTTCCTTTGTTTTCTAAATATATTTCTCTTTTCTTGTTGCCCTGAGAACAAAAATGTCCTCACTTTATTTTACGGGCAATCGTTTAGAATGTGTATGTTGACCGTACATGTATGATGTGTAAACCTACGCTCCTTTGGACCCAGCAAGTATGATGGAGTGTTTACACAGATCTATAAAAGCAAATTAAAGCCACATAGTCTCAAAAACTAGGAAATAATAAGAGTTTTACTTTGATGTGCTGAATCAGGTATAGGTAGAAAGTTTCACAAAGAAGAAATAACGATGATGGGCAGGACTTTAAAAATAAATAAATAAATAAAAGCATTTGACTCCCAAATGCTTAACTCAGATATTTTAACAAAAACATTTATGAGAGCAGAAAAAATGGAGAAGTCTGTATTAGGGTGGTCTTCTTAAGGCCTGGGTATTTTGCCATTGCTTTCTAATGGAATTTAAGCATCACACCTTTATTAGCAGATTTATTGCCTAAATAAAATGTAAATTGAATTTTTTAACCTTAGACCAGTGGTTCTCAACCTTCCTAATGCCATGGCTCTTTAATACAGTCCCTGTGGGTTGCTCATTTATCTTAATTTAAATTAAATTTTATTCTTTAGACAAAAAGAATAAAATACATTTAAAAAGTGGAACAGATTTATTTGTTTCGTGCGTTTCACCAATAACAAAGAGAATGACTTCTGGGCCTTGGTGCTGATTGTGACACAGCTCCTCAGGCTGGATGGGGTGAGTGATTTTCATGCATTAAGCTCAGAAACACCCAAGCCTGTAGTATTTGCTGATTAGAAATTGTTGAAATTCTGGCTTGGTGCCTGTAGCTCATCGGCTAGGGCACCCACATACACCAGAGCTGGTGGGGTCGAATCCAGCCTGGGCCTGCTAAAAAACGACAACTACAACCAAAACATAGCTGGGCGCTGTGCTGGGCACCTGTAGTCCCAACTACTTGGGAGGCTGAGGCAAGAGAATCGCTTAAGCCCAAGAGTTGGAGGTTGCTGTGAGTTGTGACAACATGGCACTCTACCCGGGATGACAGCTTGAGAGACTGTCTCAAAAAAAAAAAATTGCTGAAATTCTAAGTTTAATAACAATCTGCTTATCTCTATATTCTCCCTGGGCCTTGAAGGTATGAACCAGCAGCGTGACTAGGTAATTTTTATGTGTCATCTTAACTGGAGTCAGAGGTGCCAGATACTTGGTTTCTGGGAGGGTATTTTTGGAGGTGATGAAGACTGAAGGCTGTGGCCTGACTGAGGCAAAATGCCCTGTCCTACGTGGGTGGGTCTTGTGCAATCAGGTGAAGGCCTGAAGAAATCAAGACTGACCTCCCCCAAGCAAAAGAAAATTCTCTTCCCTGATGGCTTTCAGAGTCAGACATGGCTCTTCCTGGAGCTTCAGACTCAAACAGGGAGATTAGTTCAAGACTTTGCAAATTTTTGGACTTGTCACTTTCCATAACCCTGTGATCCAAGTCCTTACAGTAAGTCTCTTTATCTCTTTCTCCCTCCCTCTGTCCCTTTCTTTCCCTCCCTTTCTATACGTGTGTGTTTATATTATATCTATATATCATATAGAGCATTACTAGAGATACCAATATTGCCATATATGAAGAGAGAGACTTATTTTAAGGAATTGGCTCATACAATTGTCAAGGCTGGCTTCATGTACACGTGTATGTACATGCAATATTTGTTATATACATCACTTAGATATGTTTATTGGACATAGGTATATGTCCTATTGATTCTATTTCTCTGGACTGTCCTGACTATATCACTTTCTTCTCCACTTAGACAGATATTTTGAAAATGGATGAAAGTCTTCCCCCAAATACTCTCAGGTCATAGGTCAGCACCACAACATTCCATTAATATGAATTATGCTTCCAACCCTGTCTGAAAATGAATGGGAGAATTCAGGCTTTCTGTTTATTAACTGTGCTTTAATCAAATGGGGGCCGTTTTACCGATTATCTTCATTTTGTGCTCATTTATCTTAATTTAAACCAACAGTCATTAAGCTCATCCTCAACATTCAGAACACAGGTTATGATCAGACAATGTTCTTGTCCAGTTGCACAGGGCTGTGTGAGGAAATAGAACTCTTTTGAGGGCTTGGGGAGAGCATACGAACTAGAAAATACAAGGAAGGCACAGAGAACAAAAAAGTCAGGAACACACGGCCTTTTGAGAAGCTGCTGGGAATGAAGTTACATTTCCATAATGAGAACAAACCATTCTCCACGGGAATTTTTCTCTACTGCAGTCAGAGGTGTGACAGGTACAATTTACCAGCCCCAGAGAGAGACACAAGTGCTTCTACGTCAAGGGTCAGCCAAATTTGTCTGCCAAAAGCCCAATCATAAATATTTTAGGTGTTTCAAGCCAGACAGGCTCTGTCATACATATTCAGTTCCACCGTTCTGGCGCCAAAGTTGACCAGCACAGTCCTGTCAACAGGACACAAAGTGAGCATATGGCCGAGTGCCAATTAAACTCTACTTACAAATGCTGAAATTTGAAAGTAATACACTTTGCACCTGTCATAAAATTTTTCTTTTGATTTTTTGGGTGAAAACTATTTTTAAAATGCAGGAATCATGGGTAGCTTAGAGGCTGCATAAAATGAGGCGCGAAGCTGGGCTGGCTCACCAGATACAAGTTGCCCAGCCCTGCTCTACAACACCAGCTTCCTTAGTGCTTTTCATGTGCCATACGCACCAAGATGCCACTGCCCCTCGGAGCAAACGTTATCAAAGTGTAGTATTTAGTTTAATTGACGTGCTAACATTTTATCCTCATCAATGCTCATGTAATTAATTTGGCATAACCATAATGCAAGAATGGTGGAAAGAATCCTGTTATACTTTTTTAAAAGACATCTAATCAGCATTTCTTTTCACTCCTCTTTCAAAGGCACCAATAAAAGCCTTTCAAGTTATTTAATTACTTTCAAATTATTTGATGTAACATTGCATTTCTAACCAAATAGCGTCAAGTCAGAAAAATAACTGAGAAGAATCACATACCTGAACCAAGAGTCTCACTTTACCACCCTCGGTAGAGTGCCATGACGTCACAGGACTCACAGCAACCTCCAGCTCTTGGGCTTCCGTGATTCTCCTGCCTCAGCCTCCTGAGCAGCTGGGACTACAGGCGCCCGACAATTTCACTTTTATTTACAGAAAAGCCAACAATTTCAGAGAAGGGCAAGAATATCTCTCAAAGAAAGGCCCTCCTCTTTCCCTTTGTTACTTTTATATACTGAAGCATCAGCAATGTTACTCTTCACAGGACCTGTCAAACACATTCTCCCTCAGAGGTCACAAAGTTACACAGTATCTTTCTATCTGGAAGTGCTTGTATCATCAAAGCATTTTTATTTCAGACTAAGTTTATAGGTAGTCAACACTTGTCTGGGTGCACAGAGCATCCTGCGTCCTTGACTGGTACATGGAGGTCAGTCCCCCAACTTCTCTATGATAGCAGCAGGCTCGGAACTGAATAAACAGTCTCCAGATGTCGGCTCGGGCTCATGCGGCCTTGTTAGGGCCTGGCCAGCAGCTCCTGCAGGAAATGGCTGTTGAGGTGAACAGGGGCTGGTGACAGTGGAAATCGCACTTTCTGATCCATGCATCTGCAGTTGGAGATTCTAAGTTACTCTTCGTCCACACAATGGTAGTTTTATAAGGAGGGCTTTTATTCTTTGCACATATATGTGTGGGCTTCTTGCAAGTGGTCTGCTGCGTGGAAGGCGGCCTGGATAACTCGCACTGTTCTCGCATTCCAAGGGAATGCACTGTGGGGGCTGCCGTTGTCATAAGGAAAATGCACGCAAGGCAGTTTCCTCCAGGAAGTTGCTGAATTAACAAAAATTAAATCAACTAAGAACACCTTGTGCACAAATGAGCCCGGTGGCGCATGACAGTGATCTTGTCAGCCTGTCGGGCAGGCACTTGCAGAACACCGCAGGACCTGCCTCGGCTCACGGTCTTTTCCTCCTGAGTTTTCCTTATGAAAAAGCTCGGCTCGAACGTCTGCAGGTGCTTCAGGCAGATGGTGTTGGAAAATCGCTTCTCAAATTGCCTCCTTGAGAAAGTAGCACTAAAAGGATCGTGTTGCCGGGAGCCCGTCAGCAATCTGTGAGGCTGAAGCTGCCTGCTGGGGTCCATTTCTCATCTAAAATGTGACCGACTCTTATCGGCCAGCTCAAGACAGAAAACCCACATCGCGCCGCATGTTGAAATGTGGAATCCCTGATTTCAGATGAACTTTTCTCAAAGGTCAATTTCCATGTTCAAGATATTAAAATCAGACAGTGACTTGGGTTACATTTTATGAATCTTAGGTGTCCAGCATGTCACCAACTGACCCGAGCATAGAATTACCTGAAATTCGTAAATTCTGTGCTCAGTTATTTAATTTCTGAAAGTGGAGACTTTTCTATCATTTTTCTAAAATAATCGGTAAATATACATGTCAAGAATTTAACTAGAAATTCATTGAGTTAATGTTCTTTCTAAAATGCTACTCAGGTGGGTTATATTACCTGAAAAAGTCTACGGTTGTCTTAGATACACCAACATTCGGATATATAAGTCAAATTTCTATCAGTTCATTATTTTCTTGGTTGATGCAGGCTCTGTGACGAGGCCGAAAGTATTTGAAACCCCGCGGTTCTATTTTGCACTACTTCACAGACCTGGATTCTGTTTGGAGCATAAAATACCACGTGAGCACCCTACCCAGACAGCACGTCGTCACCAAGGCTAAACCAGAAATCGTCATTATCAGATTAAGCACGACTATGCCAAAGCCTTAAAATTGGATATTCGGGAAACTTATGAAATCACTGGTTATGAACAACTTATAAATAAATTACTTAAAAACTTTCACATAGCCTTTTGAAAATGTTAAGTATAACACCCACTTATTATAGCAAAATTAGAAGGTTTGATGGAAAGGACAGAAAGTACAAAATATTTCCATCACTCCCCAGAAATGATCGTCAACACCTGTCGTATTTCTTTGCCTGTGGTGTTATTCTATTCATGGCAGAGAGCACATTACATGGTGATGTAAACGTTCTCTGTGATTGAATGAATATTTTATAAAATTAGTCCATGTCTTTATATTATGTAGATATTCTGGATGATAAAGTTAAAACCTTCAAAGGACAGAAAAAGGTGAAGAAAGTAAAAAGATACTAGCCAATCCCATCAAAACCAAATAAACCCTATTAGCATCCTCACAAAAGTTATTTTTTTTTTTTTTAGACAGAATCTTGCTCCATTGCCCTGTGTAGAATATAGTGATATCATCATAGCTCACTGCAAATTCAAACTCTTGGACTCAAAAGATCCTAGTGCCTCAGCCTCTGAGTAGTTGTGCTCCGGGATGCCTGGCTAATTGTTCTATTTTTAGTAACAACAGGGTCTCAGTCTTGCTCAGGCTGATTTCCAGGTCCTGAGCTCAAGTGACCTTCCTGCCTCTGCCTCCCAGGCTACTAGGATCACCCGTGTGAGCCACAGCACCCTACCTCAAGAATTTAAATTTTAATTGATGCATAATATCCTACCATATAGATATCATAATGTGGAGTCAGTCGCACCAATGTCATTTTCATCTGTGACATTTTTGTGATTATAAAACTTTGCAAAGCTGTGTAGTGGAATAAAGCTCATTATACTTGAGCTCTGTACATTTCTCTTTTCTTCAGATTGCTTTCTAGGAGTGGAATTATTGGATCAAAGTGTACGGACATTTTTAAGGCATCTGAAACATACACCAAGTTGCTTTAGAAGTGTTGGGTCCCTTTACACTGTAACCAACAGAGAGTTACCATCACTGAATAAATCATGTCTTTCATAATTGTACTGAAAATTTGAAAGTATAACCATGAAAACTTCCTGAGAAATTTTGCTTCATAAAAATTTGTGGTATGAGAAATTATAATGAAAGTCCTGAAATTGTCTTTCCCAATTCTGGAAGAAAATGTAACTTCTCCGTGAAATCAATTCAATTGAAAACAAAAGAAAAGATTGTTGTGCATCTGTTATTGGTTCATTCAAGTAAAAGCATCCAGTAAATAACTGAAAATTCAAATGTAAGGATGGAGTTCAGGTCTGGAGCTCAACGCAGAATTTGGGGACGTCTAGGTACTCTGCTGATTTGTTACACCAAGAGACAGATAAGGTTGTTCAGGGAGAATGTGCAGAGCTGAAAGAAAAAGGAAATAAGCACAGAATCTTGAAAAGGAGTCAATATGTGTTAAGAATTTAAACATGGAAATAAATACATAGTTGTCTCATCACCAAAGGAATAGAAACAAAATGAAATAAAAGTAGGCAGCCTTGGAAAGGCTGAACTCTGGAATGGTCTGAGATATGAGAGAGAAATGTAGGCAGATGTTAGTCATACTAAATCCAATGAAAGCAATACAAACCTTGAAAACCATTTTCTTTCCTTTTTTCTTTTGATTAAGACAGAGTTTCATTCTATCACCCTGAGTACAGCGCCATAGTATCATAGTTCACAGCAACCTCAAACTCTTGGGCTCAATGGATCCTCTTGCCTCAGCCTCCTGAGTAGCTGGGACTATAGGTACCTGCCACAAAGCCCAGCTAGTTTTTCTAGGCAGGCTTTTCCCTCTCTCTCAGGCTGGTCCTGAACTCCTGAGCTCAGGCAATCCACCTGCCTCAGCCTCCCAGAAAGCTGGGATTACAGGCATGAGCCACTGTGCTCAGCCTGAAAACTCTATTTTCAATAATTAAAACTTGTTGGCTAATCTATGAGATAATCTCTTTAATTTATAATATTGAGCATCAAATATTTAATACATGTATTATAATATTTCTTAAATTTGAAAAACATGAGAATGGAAGTAATTTTCATACATAGCTGGTGATAATGTAAACTGCAATAGTAAATTATGGGGCAGTATTAATTTGAACTGAAAACCACCTGTTCTATAAGACAGAAATTCTACTGCTAGGTATATAGCTATAAGAAATTAGTCCATATTCTCTCCAAAATACATAGACAAAAATGTTGATATGAACGTTGTTCATCATAGCCCTAAACTGGAAGAACTCAAATGTCTATCATTAAGATAAAGGAAGTGTTCCATATTTTTAAAATTATTATTATATAACAATAAGAATTTAATGGCTGCTTCATGCAAGAATATGGATGAAATATTACAGATAAAATATTGAGTAAAGGAAGCAAAACACATGTTGTATTATTCCATTGATATGAATTTGTTCTAATCAAAACAAAATAAGGGAACTTTAGGGTAGTGAGAAGAAAATTCTATATCTTAACCTTAGATTTGGTGATGGGATAATATCGGGAAAATTAAGCTATACTCATAGTTGTAATACACACCTTATTGGATGTATCTTAGAATTCATTATTTGAAACTGAATCTTTTCATACAAATATTTGCTAGCATCTCTATTTCCAAATTGGGAATATTACCATCATGACTTCATGTATTTTATCCTTTTCTAAAAATGAAGGATTAGAATTAAAACCTGGGGATTGTTATTTTTTTTTTTAAATCTCCCAGCGATCTCCCAACCCTCTTCAGTTTGAATTGACAGGGATGAGCCATCATTTCTGCATTATTGAAAGTAGGGCAATGTAATTGCTTCCCCAAGCCCTCACTGGCTTCCTGCAAGCCAGTGCAAGGGCTAACCAAGAATGAAAGTTCTATTCAGAGTTTGTGAAGAACAATTCATATCCATCCCTGTGGGAACACTGTGTTCTTCTTTTTATTGGCTTTTGCCAGTGGAGAGGCTGATGCAAGTGAGCAGACTAAAGGGCAGTTATAGGATTTCCCTGGAGTTCCCCTTTCCTAATGAATACACTCCTTCATTGTAATGGAGTGACCTTTGAACACTCATGTAAATCTTATGGCTGGTTGTTTTATTAATTGCTAGAACCTTGCTTGCTGGGGTTGTTAATTCACCCTAAGCAAAGACCACTGGCAATTAATCTTTTTCTAATTCTTGACACCATGGTTTACAATTATTGATTTTTTTTTAAACCAATTAGATATTTTAGTCCTTTTATAAACTGACACAAAACTGCAAGTCCCTTAAATGATTTTAGTGTCAGAAGAAAAGAGAGCCCTTAGCCACCCATCAAAGTTGGGTCTATCATGCTTAAGCTCATTTACATATAGGAGTAGTGTTAACTATTTAAGACAAGAGCGCCCTTTGCAAGGAACATGGGAATCCAAAATTCTATTCACAAGAACTATGTTTGAGCTGCCCCATTTCCTTGTATGCTTAGTTGGTGACTGGCAAGGACAATTCAGACCTGTCTTGTACCTTATAAATCAGAGCTGACAGGAACACACATAGCCCTGACTGCTGTCACACTGTCTATCAAGCTCATGTTCAGCTTTCAGGACTGGGGACAGCACGGAAAGTGCCCGGGAACCTTTACACAAATACCATTTACTTTCTGAACCACTCTCTGAAGCAAAGTGGTTTCTGGTTGTGGTCCGAGCCAATTAAAATATGATAGTATGTTTCTTGACTGAGAGATGTTTCGATTTTATATTTGCCATCTCTTGGTTCAACTCTTTCTCTTGTGAAACGGACCCTTAAAAAAAAAAAAAAAAACAGTAATCTCAAGTAGCAAGGGTAAATTCTGAAGAAGACCGTGGGGACACAAACTGAGTGTCTGCAAGGTTCATACTCAACTTTCTCTTGAGCCGTCAGCTTCCTGCTCTTGCTCTGCTTGGATCTTGTCGACTCTTCAGCCGACCTCCCAGGCCTCCTGTGTGTTCCATGTGGCTGGCAGTCCTGTTTCAGCGGGTCTGGAGTCTTTGGCTTTGGCTGGTTGCCTCACAGACTTCTTCTCGCCTCCTTTTGCCTACATGGGCACTTCTGGCAAGCCAGCCACTTTGGAACTAATGTCTTCTGACAGGCTTCCCAAGAGCCCTCTCATTAAAATATACGTTTAGGAAGCTCCGTCCAGTTTGTCTTTGCCCTGGTGTCACAGGCAGGCCCCTGTACTGGCAGCAGATAAATATTTTGCCTTTGAGTATGTCTTCTCTGCCACCTGAAGATACTGGGGAATATATCCTGAAGAAAAAGACTTTTAGCATTACAACTCATCTTTTCTAAGATTAAAAATATGATCCAGTTAGCTTAATATGCCAATTAATTTTACCATTACCAGAAAGCATGGTGTCCACATAATGAAAATGTAAAGTATTAATATTGATATAATTTACTTTTAAAATACCCATTTGCCCTCAAATCCACTGTGCTAAAACTTTTGACACCAAAACTCCACACAATTTTCCTTGTCAAGGTCACCGTTGACCTCGATATTGTTATCGAATGGCCAATTCTTAGTCCTCGTTTTATCTTCTCTATTAACGTTATTTGACGTGACTGATGTCCTTTCTACTTGATGCCATTCTCCTTTATTTATAGTCCAAGAACGCATACTGTCTAGATTTTCCTCCTCCTGCCGTGGTGAATTTCCAATCCGTCCCCTTCATGTTCCGCCTCTCTCCCGATTCTAAACCTTAGAGTATGCCTCACTATCCACTTCTTGGACGGTTTCTTCTCATTCTATATTCATGGCCTTGATGACCTTATCTAATTTCAAATTAGAATGTTAACTAGAAAATGTCAACACCCAACTTATATCTCTAGCCTGGAAACCCAGATTCATAAATCTAACTTTTATTTCCATATTTTCTCTTGAATGAGCAACTAACTAATAAGCAGCTCTCCCTTATTAAATTTTTGGTTCTCCCACTTGGAACCAGTTACTAGTCTTCACCAGGAGACATCTTCACAGTCCTACTAGGTGGAAATGACAATTCTTCCTTGCCAGTAACCTAGACAATCAATTCTGAATGCCCAACCACCAACTTCACCTGTTGCTTTGCTAGCATGCTCACTTGTATACACACCCCTTTTTATTTTTGACAATGTGAGACTGGGTAGAGTATTGCGGTATCATAGCTCACAGCAATTTCAAACTCTTGAGCACAAGGGATTCTCTAGCCTCACCCTCTTAGGACTTCAGATGCCCACCACAATGCCTGGCTAGTTTTCCTATTTTTAGTAGAGGTGGGGTCTCACTCTTACTCAGGCTGGTCTCAAACTCCTGACTTTAAGTTATCCTCTGCCTCAGCTTCTCAGAGTGCTGGGATTACAGGTGTGAGCCACCGTGCCAGCCTGCACCCTTCTTCAGAAGAATTGATTGCAAACGATCAATCCAAAGGTCATTGTTCACAAAGAGTTGACTTGGGCCACACCTTAAATACATAAACACTAACGAAAGCTGATGAGCAAAAAAGTGTCTGTGCATATTTTTCATGATATCAGACCAAAAAAGTCAGTATTCAGCCTGAGGCTGCAGGTTAGAGAGGCTAAGTCTTTTGTATTTTCATATGAATTTTAGAGTCACTTGGATAATTTCTACAAAAAAATAGTGCTCTGTGATTTATATTTGGATAACATTGAACCCATGGCTCATTTGGAGAAGAATTTGACATCTTAAAAATATTGAGTCCATGAAAAAAAGGTAAATCTCCCTATTAATTAATGTCTTTGTTAATTTATCTCACAATGTTTTGCCATTTTCGATGTACAGGTCTTGATCGACTTTTGCTAAATTTACCTCATTATTTTTTGTTGATGATGATAGGGTAAGTGGCTTAGTTTCTAAAATGTTATTTTCTGGTTGCTTGCCATTGACATATAGAAATACAAATGATTTTTGTGTGCCGACTTTATATCCCAACATCTTTCTTAATTAAGTATTATAGGGGTTTTTTGGAGGTTCTTCAGGATTTTTTTTATGAAAAAAAGTGATGTTAAAATATAGATAGTTTGACCTCAACCTTTCCGTTGTTAGGCCCTCCATTTCTTTTTCTTGCCCTGGCTGTCAATATGGTGAGGATTAGAAGTGGCTAGGGTCGACAGCTATCTTTTGTTCCCAAACTTTGGAAGCAATTGTAAACATTTCATGATTAAGTATAATAAATCGGTTTTTATAGATTTTCTTTGTCAGGCTGAGAATTTTTATTCCCAGCCACCTTCTTTGTTCCTCATTTTTACGTGTATCTTCCTCTCAGAGCCTGTTTCTGGGGACCTGGCCTAAGACAGACGGGTGTTCGGAAATTGTCATAAGCCTATTTGTTCAGCATTATTATATAAAAATAATAAAGGACACTTTTTACAGTAGGAATTGTCTTTTTTAAATATGTTCTTCTCTTGAGACAGGAACAATATCTATAGCTGATTTTACTCTCCTAAGGCCAAAATTAATTTAAGACCCCTTACTGAAGCATTTTATCTGTCTTATTTCTATGTGTTTTTGCAGATTACTGAATTTAGTATTCAATAAATGGCAGATAATGACAAATAACAATTCTAAATGTATTTTCTATTGTTAGAAAAATGGAGGTTATGATCCATCCGATAAGTAGGTCACAGTCCATGATGGAAGGAAAGTAGCAAAATACACTTTCTTACTTCCATAATATAAAGGCCTAGTGAGTAGTTACAGATAAGAAATCTGCTTCTGGGCGGCGCCTGTGGCTCAGTGAGTAGGGCGCCGGCCCCATATGCCGAGGGTGGCGGGTTCAAACCCAGCCCCGGCCAAACTGCAACAAAAAAATAGCCGGGCGTTGTGGTGGGCGCCTGTAGTCCCAGCTACTCGGGAGGCTGAGGCAAGAGAATCGCGGAAGCCCAGGAGTTAGAGGTTGCTGTGAGCCGTGTGACGCCACGGCACTCTACCGAGGGCCATAAAGTGAGACTCTGTCTCTACAAAAAAAAAAAAAAAAAAGAAATCTGCTTCTTTGAGAATTCTTATTGCTCAATCTTGCTTAGGTGTTGCCAAATAGTCCGTACTTAAAACACAATGAGGTTTAAGTAGAACTCTTCTCTAATTCTTCTAATGAACTAAATTATCAGTCATTTTCTCGTTCTCTTTCCTGACCAACACGCTAAAGTATGCTAACTAAAGGGAGTTAAAAGATTTCAAGAAAAAATATGAACAATTAAAAACCTACACATGGTGCAAGATAATTTCTCATTGTACTTTATATTCTCAGGAACCTAACCTCATTTCACAACAAGATGAATGTGGTGTACATGGTAAGAAATACAATTGGCATTCAGCACAAAATACTAATTATACTCTGCAATGTATGCTACTCTTACACAGGAGAAATAAGGGTATGTTAAATCTCCAGATAATTTCAAACCTAAGCTTATTCAATAGTCTCAAATTTTTCCCATCTCAGTACCTGTTAAAGCACCATTGTCAAGTAATCAAATTTACTAGATTCAATTTTGGCTGTTTAATTTCCACCTCTCTCTAACTAGCAGCATTGCCTATAATTAATGAAATGGCCCAAAACAGGCAGAAATAGAAGGAAGGCTTAAATTGTCTAGTAATAGATACTGAAGAATGGAAGGCGCACAGGTGTTCAGTGTGGTTAAAAATGTAGACAGGAGCAAGCTGTGATATAGCAGCCACTGTGTCAGGCTTGACTGAGAAGCTGGAGCCGTCTGGTAACATTGGGTAATTATTTTATACTCGTGTCACTCTGGTAATACAACTTAGCTGGGGACATTAGTCATTTAGCATACAAATTGTAGCAGTTTTCCAGGTAGGGCTGCCAACTCCCCCAAGAGCTCCACGTGTCTCTATATCTAGTCCCTTCTCTCCACCTTTCAACATGAACTGCACTCCAAGCTTTCATCATTGCACACCTGGATGTTACCATGGTTGAGACAGGGTTTCATTCAGCTAGAATAATCTGAATCAAGCAGCAGATATTATTCGGCAGTTCAGAAACCTGTAGTGTTTCCCTATTATTTTTCAGAATATAAATCTGCCAGGCTAATTCCAAAAGGGCCCCATAGCAATTAAAACTCTTTGATTTCAAACAAAACTTTTCCTGATTCATAGGGCCAGTCTCCATGTTGTTCTTGTGTTAGATAGCCCCCACTCCACCCCTGCCACCCTCCACTGTCATGAAATTTCTCATATGGTGTCCTTTTAGGGAGCACATTTTGCCACTTCATGATTACTGTTTATCAAGTTCTACTGCAGCTGGTTCAAATTTCAACTCCCATGAGAAGCCATTTCTGTTTCACCACTCCCCAAAATTTACAAACCACACTCCCACAGTGCTTAATTTACTGTTCATATAACTGCCATCACTGGAAATTCATGCTCTTTTGCAAACATTTTGAGTTTGCACCACTGGGGCAGTCAGAGAAAGGCATGTACTTGAATTCATACACTTTAATTGCATCTCTGCTTCTGTTTTCTGTGACTCATCATCAACTTTTTTCTCTACAAACTTCCACATTGTAGTGCTAGACTAACACAGTGAAAAACATCAAGTACAGAATTAAACCATAATTGAAAAACTTTGAAATATGTGTAAATCAACTAGGGATATATTTAAAGTGCTGCTTTCTAAAACATCAGTATCAGAGCCTTAGACAGTATTAAGGAATCTGATTTTTAAAAATTAACGTAGAGTAGGAGTGGAGCAAGGTGGTGGACTAGAAGGATCTCTCTGCAGGCCTGTCCTAGCATTGCAGGGGGAAAAGGAGAATGCAACCATATCTGGCCTGGGAACTTACCCCGAGTTGTTGCTCTGGGAGCTCAGTGGAGCGTTGGTGAACTGCAGGAGATAATGGGAAAGCTGGAGCTGTGGAGGACTGATTCAGGAGGTGGGTGCCTGGGAGTGGGGGGTCCAGCCAGACCCCCCACTGAGGTCCAGGAAGGGGAGGAAGCCTTTCTGCAGTTTTCAGATTTCCAGGGAAGCTGCGCATTGAGCTTGTGGATGGATTCCAGTAGTATACAGCAACCAGGTTTGAATACCAGGGGGAGTGGACTTAACTGTCAGTTTAGGAGGTGGCCTGGGGCTGTCAGCGCAGCTGCCCCTGCGGGAAGGGCCTGTGGGCGGGGCTCTCCCCAGGGCTCTAAAGCTCGGCTGACTCCGTCTCACCTGCTGAGATCAGGCTTCCACTCTTGGGGTAGGCCCAGTGGCTCCTGCAGCCCGGGGAACTGTTGTCAGGGTGCAGTGTGAGACTTGCCTCTAAGGATTCTGGAGAGGTTTAAGACCCCAAGGGGGGAGTCTGGGGGGCGGGGGTCACTGAATGCTGAGGAAACAATCAGGCACTCACTGAGGGCAACTAAGTCAGGAAAATAGGACCCGTCCTACTCAGAAACTAGAGAGTGGCTCCTGGCGTGTGTTCTCTGCCTCCTAAAACCACATCGCCACCTGGTGTCCTGGCGTATGTATTGCAATTCCTGTTACAGTTGCTTCCTTCCAGAATGCACATACATACATATGTGTGTGTATATACATATAGATACGGATATATAACATATAGATACGTATGTATATATAACATACATGTGTAATACATGTATTTAACATGTATGTGTATGTGTTCTATAGAACATATATAGTATATATACATATATGCTATCTATACATATATTACATATATATAACATATGTATATATATACAAAAAACTAAAAAATATACATGTTATGTATGTTATATACGTATATATATTAAAAAACTAAAAAATGTTACATGTGTTATATACATATATGTTATATATACTTTTTTTTTCTTTTTTCTTCTTGGTTGCTGGGGTGTTTGCTGTTTTTGGCTATTTGAGCTTTTTTGGTTTTGTTTTGGTTGGTTGGTTCTAAATTTTGTTTTTACTTTCATCAAGAGCAAGGGCTCCTGTGTATTTGGTTGTGGCATTTCAGCCTCATTTATTTCCTCTCCCTATTTCACTTCTCTTCATCTTTCTTCTTTGGTACTTTTCTACTTTTCTCATTTTTCCCACATACATCACTCATACAACAGTTAATCTATCCTCCCCAACTTTTTTTTTGTTCTTCTTCTTTCTTTCTTTTCTTCCTCTTGCTTCTCTTGCATTTATTTGCTACAACTGTATTTTTAATTTTCTTAATCTATTTTTTTTCATCTTTTCACTGAGTGCTGGGGCGGCATGGCATTGGTCTGGTTGAAGAGATCACGGTCTAGGGAGTCCTACCTTTGCCCTTGGGCCAACAGTATTGGCAAGTTGACACTGCTGATTTTTTCCTTTTTTACTTTTTTTATTCTTGTTTTTATTTTTTTCTCTTTTCTTGTCTGTATTTGGCAGACGTAGGGTCTGACTTTGCCCAGGCTGATAAGGAGCTCTTAATTTCAAGGAACCCACCCAGCCCAGCACCCACAAATCCTTGAGCTACAGCCTTGTCCTTAGCACTGTGCAAAACAATACCAAATTGCCTGTCACTCTCATTCTCTCTTCCTGTCCTCTTTCTCTCCCTGTTTTTCAATTCTTTTATTTTTTCCCTCTTTCTTTTTTCTTCTTTTCTTCTTTTACATTCCATATTTATCTTTCTCTCCTGTTTTTCAATTCTTTTATTTTTTTCCTTTTTATTTTTTTCTTTTACATTCCTTCTTTTTTTCCTTTTATTCTCCTTTCTCCCTGCTCACTCTTTACCTTTCTTTTCCTTTTGGCCTTACACCAAGTGGCCACTTCAACACCCAAGCTCTGAAACAAGGTAATTTAAAGAAAAGGAGGAAGTCAGAAGGAAAAAGCAGAGCAACATGGGAAACAAGAAGAAAATACACATGAGGAAGAGCCAAAAGAAAAATTCTGGCAACATGAAAAACCAAAACAGAGCAACTCTTCCAAGGGACCATGAGGCAGAGGACTCCACCCTAAAGAATTATTGGAGTTGACAAAAAGGGAGTTTAAAATACAGATGATAGATAATAAAAAGAATGGATGAGAAAGTACAAAAACAGAAGTAAAAGATGGGTGACAGACATGAAGACTATAGAAAGGATATGGTGAAGCTAAGGAAATGAAGGAGACAGCGAGGAACTGTAATGATGCAGTAGAAGGTATATAGGAATATACCTAACAAAAGAGGTGAAGGACCTCTACAAGGAAAATTATGAAACCCTGAGAAAATAAATAGCACAAGATGTTAACAAATGTGAGAACATTCCATGCTTATGGCTGGGAAGAATCAACATTGTTAAAATGTTCATACTTCCCTAAGCAATCTACAGATTCAGTGCAATCCCCATTAAAATATCAACATCATACTTTCAAGACTTGGAAAAAATAATTCATTTTGTTTGGAACCAAATAAACCCTATATTGCCAAGGCAATTCTTAGTAATGAAAACAAAGCTGGGAGCATCACCCTACTAGACTGTAGGCTATATTACAAGTCCATCATGATCAAAACACCATGGCCTTGGCACAAAAACAGAGACACAGACATTTGGAACCTAATAGAAAATGATAAGATAAAACTAACTTCTTACAGCCACTTGATCTTTGATAAACTAAACAAGAGCACACAATGGGGAAAAGAATCCCCATTCAATAAATGGTGCTGGGAGAACTGGATATCCATATATAAAAGACTGAAACTGGACCTGGACCTTTCACTACTCACAAAAATTGATTCAAGATGGATAAAAGATTTAAATCTAAGGCTTGAAACAATAAAAATCCTCAAAGAAAGTATGGGAAAAACGCTTGAAGATCTTAGCCTGGGGAAAGATTTTATGAAGAAGAGTTTTGTGGCAATTGCAACAACAATATAAATAAATAAATTTTGACTTAATTAAACTGAAAAGCTTCTGTATACCTAAGGAGATAGCAACCAAAGGAAATAGACAGTCTTCAGAATGGGAAAAGATATTTGCCTATTATGAATTGGACAAAGGCTTGATGACTAGGATCTATAGAGAACTGAAATTAATCACTGAAAAAAGAGCTAAGAATCCCATCCATCCCTAGGCAAGAGACATGAATAGAATGTCTTCTAAGGGAGACAGATGAATGGCTAACAAACATAGGAAAAAATGTTCATCGTCTCTAGTCATCAGAGAAATGCAAATCAAAACCACCCTGAAATTCACAAACAAACTAGGAAATATTTCTTTCAAAGTTCGCACAATTATTCTTAATAGTTTGTTTAACAAAATATTGTGTGTAACGTGGGCAATGATTATTTGGAAGGAAAGGCTGTGAGTTGTCTGGGTTGTGTTTATCTACAAGAAACAGAGATGCCTGCTTCACCTCAATTCTTTCTGGCATCAGGCTAATAATATATGCATTAAAAATACATGCAATGCTCCACAACAGTGACCCAAAAGCCAAGTGAGAAATTGGAAGGTCTGAGCATGATTATTCCCATGAAAATACAAGAAAATACAGGCCGATTGAATGCAAAAGAAAATGGTTTCACTGGACAAACCTGGAACTATCCACCTTTGTTAACAGAAACGTATTTGAAGAGATAAAACCTCAAAGATTATGCCCTAAATTAGAGATTCTGTTTTTAAATGTCCCATCTACTGGGGCAGCTGGTCTATGGACACTGTTTTTAATTACCATATAGGACCCCAAAATCAATTTTCCTAAATAAGAAAAGAAATAGTATAAAGAAAAGCTGTTTAATCTACCTTAGAAGTAAGGGCAGAGGAAGAAACTTCACTTACCCCATGTTATGAGGACTTGATGTTTCGTCAGGCTGCCCGCAGGCATTCTGGGTCTGTGGTCAGCTCCACTCTACAAGAAAGCTATTACTCTAGAGCACTGCCCTGCTATGTGACCACAATTTGGTTACTATTTGTGTTTATGAATCTAGCTTGGAAAAGGATCTGGGCAGCTTGCTCAGGGGTGCTCAGATGTATGTATATGTTTCTCCAGACTTGGGCATAACTAGAAATGAAGCTGCCACAGTGTCACTTGTCTCCAGCGTGAACTGTGCAGCAGGACACGTCCTTGAGAAACAGATAAAATGCTCCCTCAATATTTAAAGGGCAATGTGAAGTGACGGAAAGACGAACTTGGGAGATTCCATTTCCACTGAGTCACTGGATTCAAACAACATTGACAAGTAAGTCTTTGGTATAATCCTCCCCCAGTTTAAAAAAAAAAAAAGTTATCAAGAAAGAAAGCAGCCTTATTTTTCCATGGGGAGAACAGGACATAAAGTGTAGCCACTATTGTCTCTGTAGCCAAAGATTCTGCTTCCTGAGCCTTCATTTCCTGCTTAGATGAGGAACTGTATCAATTAGAGTTCTGTGAACCATATGAGAAACCTGACAACTCGTCTATTTATCTATCCATCCATCTAGAGAAAGAAAGATTTATTTATTTTAGGACTTGGCTCATGCAGTTGCTGGGACTGGCACATCTGAATTCTGTACAGTAAGAAGGCAGGTAACACACTCGGGCAAGAGTTGATGCAGTCTTGAGACTTTCTGAGTTTAGATTCTGTAGGGCAGCCCCATGATCTGGGAACTGAGACACACGTTGATATCGTATTCTTGAGACTGAAATCTGTAGGGCAAGATGGTATTATGGAAACTAAAGGAGGATTTCCATGTCCTAGACTTTGGCAGAATTCTATTTTCTCTGGAAAACCTCAGTTTTGCTCCATTATTGCCTTTAACTGATTAGATGATGTCTATCCACATCGTAGAGAATAAGCTACACAGGATCCAAACCATGTCTCCTAAAAAGTGCATGAAACAATAAAAATCCTCCAAGAAAGCATAGGAAAAACACTGGAAGATATTGGCCTGGGGAAAGACTTCATGAAGAAGACTGCCATGGCAATTGCAACAACAACAAAAATAAACAAATGGGACTTCATTAAACTGAAAAGCTTCTGTACAGCTAAGGAGACAATAACCAAAGCAAAGAGACAACCTACATAATGGGAAAGTATATTTGCATATTTTCAATCAGACAAAAGCTTGATAACTAGGATCTATAGAGAACTCAAATTAATCCACATGAAAAAAGCCAATAATCCCATATATCAATGGGCAAGAGACATGAACAGAACTTTCTCTAAAGATGACAGACAAATGGCTAACAAACACATGAAAAAATGTTCATCATTTCTATATATTAGAGAAATGCAAATCAAAACAACCCTGAGATATCATCTAACCCCAGTGAGAATGGCCCACATCACAAAATCTCAAAACTGCAGATGCTGGCATGGATGTGGAGAGAAGGGAACACTTTTACACTGCTGGTGGGACTGCAAACTAGTACAACCTTTCTGGAAGGAAGTATGGAGAAACCTCAAAGCACTCAAGCTAGACCTCCCATTTGATCCTGCAATCCCATTACTGGACATCTACCCAGAAGGAAAAAAATCCTTTTATCATAAGGACACTTGTACTAGACTGTTTATTGCAGCTCAATTTACAATCGCCAAAATGTGGAAACAGCCTAAATGCCCACCAACCCAGGAATGGATTAACAAGCTGTGGTATATGTATACCATGGAATACTATTCAGCTATTAAAAAAAAATGGAGACTTTACATCCTTCACCTGGATGGACGTGGAAGACATTATTCTTAGTAAAGCATCACAAGAATGGAGAAGCATGAATCCTATGTACTCAATTTTGATATGAGGACAATTAATGACAATTAAGGTTATGGGGGGGAAGCAGAAAGAGGGACGGAGGGAGGGGGTGGGGCCTTGGTGTGTGTCACACTTTATGGGGGCAAGACATGATTGCAAGAGGGACTTTATCTAACAATTGCAATCAGTGTAACCTGGCTTATTGTACCCTCAATAAATCCCCACCAAAAAAAAAAAAAAAGTGCATAGCAGGGCCTCTAATTCAACAGCAGCTGAGTTGGAATATTTGCTCTTGTAGCTTCCCTGAAAGGCCTGACTTTGCACATGCTGGCCTTCCACACAAAAGCAGCCAACACTTGTCAAACGTACGTGTTCAAATACATATTCTAATAAATATTGGTAGAGTGTCCTAGCAATGATAGTCTGTTCCAGGTATCTCACATACACTCCTTTGAAATGTCTTCAAGAAGGAATTCGCTAGTTGGTTAACTTTTAATTACACTGGCATCTAGCCCAGTGCCAGGGACATGAGAGGTACTAAGTTTTTGTTGATTTAGTCAACAGATGACAACCTCTTGCACAGATGCATGAAGACCCATCAGTAGAAAAAAGCCATTTGGGGTTCCTTTAGTAGATGGCAAGCTCTTGGAGGTCTTAGCAGACTGGATAACTGGCTGCTGTCCAATATGCAAAGATGGGTAAAAATGTTCAGGGGATGGGGCTTCTTTGGCCAAGCTGTGGAAGGAAAACCTCTTTCCTTCAGAGACTGCATTGTTCCTCAATTTGAAGTGAAACTACTCCTGCTTGCTGTCTGTTTAGGCTGCTCTCTAAAGCCTGATTGGATGTACAGAAATTGAGGCTGGGTCCTAAAGGAATCCATGAGGTCTTCTGTGCTGGTTTTAAGCATTTGTTTCTCAATTCCAAATCTGCCATCCGTATTCACCACTGTGGTGATGGGCACTAAGCAAATGCCTTCTCCTTGGTCCTCTCACTTTGACAGGGGCACATGAAGACCATGGCAGACAGGAGGAGGAAGGGAGTGCTTCTTTTTTCCTGATGGTTTGCCACTGCTGTCTCTTTGCTCCAGCCGTGCTGGACCTAGGAACATCAGCTGGTCCCAGTGTCCATGCCTCATCCTTACGTGCTCAGTGATCTCTGCCAGTCAAGCTTTCCAGCCCTACCATTTTTGTTTGGGCCCCTTGAACAGTACAGTAAACTCCTCCTGGGTCCTCATCCTAGGAAAAAAATGCTGGACTAGATACAATGGCATGTATATTTTTTGATGTGACATTGCCACAGGCCGCCATAAGCGCCTGGAATTTTCCATGACTTTATTTCGTAGCATTAATTTTGTTATCTGTGTGGGAACAACGAACAGGGTATTTTTCTTTCATAGATGACCCGGGATACCTAAAAGTACTTGATCAATATTTTCTGACAACACCCCATTATGTTATTTTATTGGATCTCTTTAAAAATGCTAGCTTTCTGAAGCTGAGATAGTCATTGAAGTCTCAACGCCTGTTCTCTCATCCATTTTCCTATCATCAGTTAAAACAGCTCCCAAAACATGCAACTTTCACGCTGTTGGCTAACAATCATAGTTGATAAGTAGCACTTTGGCACTTTGCAGCTAAACATTCCATGAGAAACAGGCACGGTATTCAAAGGCGGGACGGATAAAGATAGATTCAGGAGTGTCACGTAACTCCTGACATTTCTGCGTTGCTTAGAAACTTTTCCTGAAAATGAAAGGTTTCAACTATCTAATGACTATGTTTGATTAAAATGGTCCAATTTACAGGGTCAGCCACAAGACACTCAACACGTGGCTTAGAAGATTTTGATTGAAATGAAACAAAAAAGTGTGAATCTCCTGACGTCAGAAATAATGTTTAAATTAAACAAATGTTAATTGTAGCTAAATACACATACCATTTGCCATCTTAACCATTTAAAAAGTTTAGTGCTGTTGTGTATTCACATTGCTGTGCAACCAATGTCTAGAATGTTTTCTTCTTGCAAAACTGAAATCCTATACCCATTTAACAACCCCCCTCCCCATTCTTCATGCTTTCTCCTGTCCCCCTCACTCCTGGACACCACCCTTCTATTTTTTGTCTGTGTGACTTTTAGTATTCGAAGAGCCTCATATAAATAAAATCACTCAGCACTTGTCTTTTCACAGGCTAATTCATTTCACTCAGCATAATGTCCTAAGGTTCGCCCAGGTAGTACTCTGGCTCAGAACTTCCTCCCTTTGTAAGGCTGAATGGTATTTTGTTGCACGTATACACCGCATTTTGTTATCCATTCATCTGCCCACAAATACTTGGTGTGTTCCTACTTCTTGGCTCTGAAGGATGCCACTGTGACTATGGGAGTGCAGTCAGATCTTTGGGACCCTTCTTCCAATTCCTTTGGATATATACCCCCAAATGGAATTGCTGAATCTGATGGTAATTTTAATTTTTTGAGGAACCCCCTTTAAATTTTTTTTTCCATAACAACTACCCCATTGTACATTCCTGACAACCGTGCAGAGATTTCCAATTTCGCACATTCCTACCAATGCTTCTTATTTTCTGGGGTTTTTTTTGTGTGTTTGCCATCCTAATAGTAGTCATTTTAAGGGGTATGAGGTGGTATCTCATTGTGGTTTTGATCTGAACTTCCCTAATGGTTAGTGATGTTGAGCACCTCTTCCTATGCTTTTTGGACATTTTAATGTCACCTGTGGAGAAAGGCCTTTGTGTACTTTTTTAACAAGATTATTTTGTTGTTGTTGACTTCTAGGACTTCTTTATATATTCTCTCATATATAATTTATACAATTATTTCTGTCACCTGTCTTCCCTCTGTTCATTATGTCCTTTGATGCATAAGAGTGTTTTGTTTTGTTTTTTTTTGAGAGAGAGACAGAGTCTCACTTTATTAACCTTGGTAGAGTGCTATGGCATCACAGCTCACAGCAACCTCCAACTCCTAGGCTTAGGTGATTCTCTTGCCTCAGCCTCCCAAGTAACTGGGACTCAGGCGCCCGCCACAATGCCTGGCTATTTTTTTGTTGCAGTTTGGCCAGGGCCAGGTTTGAACCCAGCACCCTTGGTATGTGGGGCCGGTGCCCAACCCACTGAGCCACAGGAGCTGCCCAAGAGTGTTTACTTTTGAAGTAGTCCAATTTATCTATTTTTACTTTTGTTCCTTGAGAGGCTATGTTTGAGAAACTAGAGAACTTTTCAAAACATCGCCAATTAGGCTAAGCTGAATGGTGACAAGAGGTCTCCTCACTGATTTGACCATGTGATATGTTGCAGCCTCTCTCCCACTGAGTGTGTCTAGAAATGGTCCAATGTTCTCAAACTGGATTTCACAGACACCTGGGAAATTCAGTTCCCCTATTCTCTCATCTCAAGCAAAAACTATGTTTTCATGGTCAGGAAAAGTTATATAATCAGGAAAAGTTATATAATCGAAGTTGATCGGGAAACAAAATAACAAAACTACACGCTCTCAACTTTCCTTTTGTGATCCATGGGTTCAATTTCATCATCAAAGTAGTTTTTAACAGGAGTTAAATTCAAACAGTGAGAAAGAAAACAAGATCAACCACCACTCTCATGAAATCAAGGTAGCAGAGTTGATGAAGGTAATGCTTTTTAAACTGAGTAACTCTCCATCATGGTCTATAACCATGCCAGAGGATCCATTTGGAAGGGGCCCAGATGAAAAATGCCATAAAGCCAGAAACTGTAATGCAAGAGATTTAAATGAAAACCCTCAAGTGTCATTTTGGCAGTGGCTTTGGACGCACAGTTGGAATATAAACGGCCGTTTCTGCCACTCAGCCTCAAGCCTTGGTTTGATTCTAAGGTGTCTGACTTCACCTCCCCAGACTGCTGGGACATGGGCTGTAGCTGGGTCCTCTGGACTGGGTTTGGAAGGCTGCTGGCTGAGGTGTTTTTTTCTCCTCTTCTCTGGTAACAGCCATGATGAGTTGCCACTGATCACGTCCTACACACCACTTAAATTTCCAACAGTTGCCCGTGACATCTCCCTCCACACGAGGCCTCTGAATTATGTGTTGTCATATAAGAGCCTGTGAATTGGTAGGGCGGCCTCAGCTCCTGACTCCCATATTTTACGAATAAGGCCAATGCTTGTGTGAACTTCATCACTCCTCACGCTGCCAGGAGTGTGCACTGTCAGCAGGCGACTTTCACAATGACGGACGTAAAGACAAAATCAATAATGAGAGTGCTGTGATCGACAGTCCCGTGTTTTGAACTACACTTTCTATCTGGATTCTACTTAACTAAATAAAAAAATTAGCAATCAGATAAAATTGTTTCTGTATTATTTATTTCTAAGTTTCCACCTGTTACTATTTTACTATTAGTGATTAGATAAAATTGTTTTTATAGTATTTATTTCTAATTTCCCACCTGTTACTATTTTCTCAATAGTTTTCCCTTAAATGATTAAGAACCCTTAAACTAAAGGACAATTGCCCCTATGTTTCAAGGAATAAGACTATAAACTTTCTATAGCAGGGTACTTGCGTGTTGCTTGTTTAGAATCCTTCCTCCTTCTTTGGGAAATTATTTGGAAACTACCCAAATTATCCTGTTCTTTGTGGTCCCAGTAAGACTTTCAGACCAGGGAGGGGAAACAGGGTCAGGTATAAGGTTAATCTTAGGGTGATGGTTAAAAAGTGTTGCCCTTTCAGTGATTATCAAACATGTCACTAGAAAAACATGTATTTATACCTCCAGAGTTAACAACAACAAGAACAACAAAAATCTATAACATCTTTGGCCAGCATGGATATTCCAACATTTAGTTGTGAACCATGAAGGGAACTTAGCTGAACACTTTTATAAGAAAATGGCTACTGAAGTAAGAACACAGCAATATTCTGCTACAGCACCGCAGGCACTGAGGATGCTCTAACCTGAGTTTAGCATATCACACAGGAATGCAGAAATGCATCAGAAGCCACCTCCTGCCAGTAAGTCCCCAGCTGGGCAGTGTTTACCCACTTAGAAAAACAAACAAACAAAAAGCTCTGCAAAGCGAGTTCTCCCTTGAGAACCCAGACAGAAGTCGTAAATATTTAAGAAACAACTATTCATTGATTAGACAAGATACTCAGTTATGATCTAGAATCTAGGAATTAACGCCAGACACACCTTCTACATGTCTGATTGTGCCAGTGGGTATTTTTGCCACGCCTGCCAGAATGAAGGAAGGGGTACTGGACAGAGGAATTCTACAAGTTTACCAGTGTTTTGTGAGATTGTGTTGCATGGGCCTCAGCTTCCATATACATTAATATTTCACCACTAACGTATGGTCAGTGCTATTTGGAAACAGGATTGTTTCCAGAGACTAAGTTCTCTCGTCCAACAAACTATCCTTACAAAAGCCAAAAATGTTACACTGGCCAAATGCAGAAGCCATGAACCTGATTGAGAGTGTGGTCATCTTGAAGGCAAGACATTTGATTTTTAAAAGTAACTAAATTGAATCTGCAAGCAACCAGGATTCAATCAAAGACTTCCCTGTGGCTGATATTCCTGCTCTGGGTAGCAGAATGTCTCCTGTTCTCTCTGAAAATGTCCACACTACATCTTACACTAGTGGGTCTATTTCATGCCGAGAGGAGATTTGAAAAGTGAGGTCATTTAAGAATTGTAGTGTATGGCTCAATCCTGTTTAAATGTAGTAGTGTACCAGGGCTCCTCCGTGACGCTTAGAATCTGTGATGGGCTTCTCTCTCTGTGGACAATTCCATAAAAACAGCTCTTTGGCTAACACACAATAAATTTACTAGAAACAATATTTTGTAGCAAACCAAGAAAGGCAGTGCAGGGCCATTTGCAAAGCTGCACAGCTGGCGAGGATGTTCCTCGTTCTAAGTCATTCATTTTGGGCCCATCACTTTTAACCTCTTCAAATGTTTAGGCATCATTTTAGCTCCCTTAATGGAACTGTCATGCCCGAATTTTTCGAGTACTTATTTGAAGTTATTTGTATTGGCAGTCTGCCCCTGCTTTTCTAGGTTGTGATTTCTGCCAAATGGGCCATTGCTATTTAGTCTGTCACCTTCTCATTTCCGTGTTGGTCATAAATGTCTCTCTTTCAAGACATAAGGGGAAGGTCGTCGTCACGGTATGCTGGAGTTTGGTGAACAAGTTTGAGTTCATCTCAGCCCTGCCTTGTATGAGTTTTGCCGACTTCAGTGACGTCCCCCGTGAGCGTTGGTCTTTGCAGATGGAAACATCCTCGTCCATTAGGGCTGTGTGAAGACACCAGCAGCCCTGGGCTTTCATTCATCTGTCCTCCTTCTTGGAAACTTCTTCTGCTCTGTTATGACTCTATTGAAACTTGGAGATGTAAACATTGTGCAATATTCTTTTTTTTCTTTTTGAGACAGAGTCTCACTTTATTGCCCTGGGTAGAGTGCCATGGTGTCACAGCTCACAGCAACCTCCAACTCTTGGGCTTAAGTGATTCTCTTGCCTCAGCCTCCCAGTTAGCTGGAACTACAGGTGCCTGCCACAACGCCCGGCTATTTGTTGTTGTTGTCATTGTTGTTTAGCAGGCCCATACTGGGTTTGTACTCACCAGCTCTGGGGCATGTGGCTGGCACCCTAACAACTGAGCTATGGGCACCGAGCCAGTGCAATATTCTTATTTCAGTTTTATATACATACATACTTGTAAATACAAATGTATATTCATTTCCCATAACTTTGCGGAGAATTTCTCAGACCACTTAACGCTTGACCAGTGTTTTACTAAGTTCCAATATGTGTAAACTGTAATGTCCTAATATGAATTGACCAGGCCATCTGCAAGTTACACACCCAGGGAACCCGGAAGCAGAGCTCAGTCCAAGCTGAAGCCTCAGAACCCAGGGAGCCGAGGGTGTCATTCTCAGTCTGAGGGGGAAGTCCTGAAAACCACACAATGACAGTGAGGGCCAGGGCTTCTGGTGCAAGTCCTGGGCTCTAAATGCTGAGAACATGGGGTTCTGGTGTCCAAGGGCAGGAGAAGGTCACCAAGCTCCAGAGCAGACAGACAGAGAGAGAGAGCACACAACTGGCCTTTGCTCAGTCTTCTTCTTCTCTCTGGTCCCAGGGAGACACAGAGAGCACACAGTGCTCCAGTCCACACTGAATCTCCTTACTCAGCATATTGGGTCAAAGACCAGTCTCTCCCATGCACACTGGAATAGACATACCCTGAAATAGGCTTCACTAGTTATGTGGGCATCCATCAATCCACTCAGGTTGACACCTAAGATGAAGCATCACAAAATCCTTAGCCGATAAAGCTACCCTAGCAGAGCTGACAGTGACTGCCACCCACAGCCAAAGGAGAAGCAGATCAACACATTGTCAAGCATTTGCATTTGGACTCAAGATAAAATACTCTGTATTGGGCGGTGTCTGTGGCTCAGTGGGTAGGGCTGAGCTCACCAGTCATATATGGCTCACCAAGTCCCGAGGGTGGCAGCCTGAGCCAAACTACAAGAACAACAACAACAACAACAACAAATACTCTGATTCGGGCGGCGCCTGTGGCTCAAAGGAGTAGGGCACCGGCCCCATATGCCAGAGGTGGCGGGTTCAAACCCAGCCTCAGCCAAAAAAGAAAAAAAAAAAAAAAACCTCTATATCTACTATCCCATCTAAGAGTATAGTGATAGTGGAATTCAGCTCTTCAAAATTAAAGACAAAGTTCAAAGATCTTGATAGAAAATTATCAATTGCATTTGTAAAGAATCCACCCCTAAAGATACTTTGTAACATATCTGATAAATTCTAGGCCACTCACCTTCAACAACTGTGTAGTCACAGTGCTAGGAAGCTTTTTCAGAGACAACAATGATTTCTTTAAAGTACCGATGGGTTTTCTGGGGAATGCAATGGCACTTAATTTCTCCTACACGCAAAGGCATATTTCACTGTTTGCAATTACTGGGGCACTCTCCATGCCCGGCCAGTCAAGGAAGAAAACATACTTTCTGAGGAGCCTGTTAGGTACTAATATACATCTGAGAGACCACATTTAAAGGGTTTTGTATTGGCTTAGTAATTGAAGGACAGACCAGTACAGTGAGCAGAATATCAGGAAAAATATCCTAGATAGACGTGGGAATGTATGCTAATGTTATATTTCAGAAACAAGAATAATTAGAGAAACAGGTGTTGGGGCAACTAAAAAGCCATTAAGGAAAATAGCACAGCTGAGGTTCCTTCCTTACAACTTACACCAAAATAAATTATATGTAATTTAAACATCTATTTTCACAAATCAAAACATGACAAATTATTTGATTTTTTGGTGTGTGGTTTGGGAAAGGCCTTTTAACCACTATGTTAAACCCAGAAGAAAAAAAAAGTATTGTAAATTGGTGTCTTCCACCTCATGAAGTGTCTCTCTCTCTCTCTCACACACACACACACACACACACACAAACAAACACACACACACACACACTTTCTAATCCGTAAGCAATCCAGAAAGAAAAAGAAAATTGGGAGGGAAAGAAAAGTACCAAACAATATATATGTGTAGTTGAGATGTTTTTGTTTCTAAATTAAGGTTTCTTATAAAGGAAAAAAGAAAAAGATTGCAGCTCAAGGCAAATATGGAGAAGGATATGAACAGAGAGTTTAAAGAAAATAAATGACCAATGACAAAGATGCTTTGCTTGGCCTAACTCATCAGGCTTGCTGATGAACTTTCTCCTAGGCCCAGTTATGCATTTCCCTCTAAAACCCAGCTTTAGCAAAGAACCCTGCTAAGCCAGGGTGGCAAGAATCCCTACCTTCCATTCCCTCCACGTTGCCCAGGGGACGTCTCCTCACCCTGGCCTGACTCCAACAAGAATCCTGTTAGGTTGGTTCAGTCAGAATCTCCCTCACACAGGATGTCTGCACTTGGTCACTTTCCGTCCACTGCCCCCTATCTGCTCCCCGGCTATAATCCCCACCTGCCTAGCGGGGTTTGAACTGGAGCCCGTGCAAGGTCTCTGTTGCTGGGGTTCCTACACCTATCTTAGGGGTCCTGGTTAGAGTGTTCCTACCATGCTCGAACAAGGCTCCCTGAAGAACTTTTGCTTTAACACAGATGTACATACAAGATACACAATTCTACACAAGACTGGAGAGGTTTTTTAAAAAATTGAACAATATACCTTTTATCCTATTATCAGATGAACAGGGATTTGAAGTTAGAAAATGCTCAGTATTGATGAGAACAGCAGGCAAAGATGAGGCTGGGCCAGCACATCCCTGTTCAGCGAGCCCTGCCTGGAAACCATCCTTCCGGTCATTTTCCAGGCTCAGTAGTGACTTAGCCAAAACGGACCTGGGAAGAGACCCTGTGATCCACTAAAAATCAAAATAGGAGTCTCTGCTTTTGTTCCTCTCCAACCAAATCACTTATGGTATAACACAAAGCATGCTTACACGATCATTATTAAAACGGAGTAAGAGAAACCGTGATTTGTTTTTCAGGTCGTTAAAAATAATAACTGCCAGCAAGGTGTTAAAATTAGTACAAGACACAACAGCTGTTCTATTCATTTTGCAAATTATTTTCATATATGGCTCACCAAGTGCCACCATACCTCAGTAAACAAAATCCTGCAGAATGGTAAGTGCGGAAGCTGTGTGACAGATGGCCGTGACTCATTCCGCGATGCCTTTCCTAATGGAAGTTTAACCCACAGAACACTACTAATAATGCTGTTAATATAGTGCCTTTTCCCTATGAGCTTCAAACTCTGGACAAACATTACCTAATTAATGCTTAAATATTATACAAACATCTGAAGGAAGTGGGAAAAGAAAAAGGAGTGGCAGCCTCATTCTGTGGCTGCAAAAAATGCAGGCACCTGTTGGCATGGCAATCAACTTGCAGCACAAAGAGAAGTTTAACTGGGGAAGAAGGGATTTCTAATTCTTCCTGGACATTCAGCCTGCATGCAAGGAAGGAGGAGCCGGAGGAGGAAGAGGAGGAGAGAGGAGGGGGAGAGAAGTTGGAGGGAAAGGAGACAAAAGGAAAGAACATTCTAGTTTCCTCCCAGGAGCACCCTCCACACTCTAGTTGGCTTCCGAATGGGGAGGGTTATATTGTTGGTTGTAGCGAAAGCCTCACCTTCTCATGTGTCACATGGACCACATTCCCTCCCTGGCCAAAGCAGCGCAGACCCAGGATCAAGTAGAATAAAAAAAAAAAAACATGGGCTGGGGCGGCACCTGTGGCTCAAGGAGTAGGGCAGTGGTCCCATATGCCGGAGGTGGCGGGTTCAAACCCAGCCCCGGCCAAAAATCACACAAAAAAACATGGGCTGTAGGCACAATGTTCCCCACAAGGCCTGCCTTTCATTCAAAGCTCTGAAGGAAGCCTTGGGAGTGATTTTATGAATGTCTTTGTGTGCGCAGGATTCATAGATAAAGAAGACGTTTATTAGTTGGAAACGTGCTTCCTGTTTGGTAAAATGCAAGTGGTTCTCATGTGTGTTTGAGGCTGGAATGAAGCTACAGGAACCTGATATTTCTCCAATAAATCAATACATAATTGACGCTGCTGAGAATGGGTGGAGTTAATGAAAAGAGCATCTCGGGGCTGCTTTATTTGCAGGTGCTTCTCTTGGAAGCATAGCCAATCCACGTCATTCAGTGGTCAGGCCCACGAAACTGAGCCTCAAAACCAAAAAGTCCACAGCTGGGTAGGTGCTAAATGAGAATCCCTTGAGAAAAATTAATGATGCTCTCGCAGCCCAGGGTAGCTCAGGGATGAAGTGCCTGGATGAGGGTCCACCTTCATCACAGCAACTTTTTAATAAACTTGCTCGTTTCATCTTGGGAACATTTCTGGAGAGGTTGGTTTAAATGGCTACATGACCCAGTGTATCATTTTGTGCTGAATATAGCAATGGATTATGTTAAAAAGGATGGAAATGTCTGCCCTCAAAGTGCAAGTGGGAATCTACACTGTGTGATACTGTCACACAGTACTTCAGGAGCCACGTTCATTTTGCACAAATTAGTCTTTTCCTTAAAGAAAAGTGGAACTAATGCTCCTGGGTGGTGATTTGGGAGTCTGTTTGTAGGATTCTGGAAAATGATATCAAATGATACTTAGAAAATGTACGGTCCAAATGATTAATGATTTAGTGAAACTTGTAAGGCTATTTTTTTCTTTCTTTTTTTTTTTTTTAGCAGCACATGAAGTTCTTTGTAGCCTCAGTATAAATAGGTTTTCTCACCCTAAATGCTCTTGACGTTGGGGGCTGGATTATTTCTCTGTCATAGGGGGACTGTTTTGTGTGTTGCAGGATGTTTGCAAGAGTCCTTGGCTTCTGCCCAGTGCTAACTCATAGCACCTTCCTGCCCTGGTTGTGAAAACAGAAAGTCTCCGTGTATTCTGACTGTGCCCCACAAAGGGTGTGGGGTGTGGGGCACCCAAGTCCCCCCTTGAGAATGACTGATACGAATAGCAAAATGAGTGTGATTCTTTTTTTTTTTGCAGTTTTTGGCCAGGGCTGGGTTTTGAACCCACTACCTCCCGGCATATGGAGCTGGTGCCTTACTCCTTTGAGCCACAGGCGCCGCCCCTATGAGTGTGATTCTTTCAATAGAAATATTTGCTGCACCTGTAGATGGTGATTCAGTCTTTGCAATTAAAAACAGTCTCGTGAGTCCCGCTCCTACACACGGTCCCATTCTCATCGTCTTCCCCTCAATTGTCATAAGAAACATTCCAGTGTTTTGAAAATGCTTTGACAAAACTCCATTCCTTGCCTGGCCTTCTTCCTTCAGGCCCCCATTTCTTTGCCTTCTTTTTACCTTCTATTAAGACCAGAATGCTGCTGATCCTTCCAGTTCATCCTATGTGGCCATGAGCAACAAAAAAATGCTATTTTCAGGAAAAGACTTTAGTGGAAATTTAGGGGGAAATACAATAACTGAAGTGTGTTTGACACCAATTCTTTGGTGTGATAAAAATGGACTTTGGAAGGTATAATTTCATTTGCAGACAGTTTATAGCATCTCAGTTCTTCAAGGGTTTTGCTTTGGCTTTAGTTAAAATCTAATTAGAGTCCAAGCAATGAGGGCAGTGCAAACACATTTATTTAACTTTGTGCCACGGCTGAGTGCTCCCTGGTTTTACGAGGAATAATTAAAGTCCCTGGCAAGGTGGCCACGTTTGGCACACAGCAGTGGCTGGGGACGTGTTGCATCTCCTATACACCAAGATGCGGGGGCTCAGTGACCTGTTTGGGGGAGAGTGCAGAGACAGCAGGAATCTTACCCTTCAGTATTCACCTCGAGCCTGGGGCATTGGATCTCAGGTGGCGGTGGAGTTCAGACGCCATTCAGCCCTCTATCTGGGAAGCCTCGCAAAGGACCTGCAGTCTCCTGGGGTGGGAGACGATGAGCATGGAGGAGCACAGGGAAGAGGACTAATCCTCTCTCAAGAGGCCGTCCTTTACTGTTCCAGGGGCAAGGCCCATTTCTTTTGTTTGTTTGTTTTTAGTTGCTTTATTGCAGTGTAATTTAGTGCTCACACGTAGAATGGATTTTAATCATTCACATGGTTGTACAAACATTGTCACAGTGGAGTTGGAGAGCCTTTCTGCCCCCCAAACACTGCTTGTGCTGATGAGTGAGCAATCCCTTCTCCCACCTCCTGCCCCCCGTCAGCCACTAATCTACATTCTGTGACTAGAGATTTGCTCACTTTGGACTTTCACTGAGAACAGAATCATATTTTTGTCATTTTTTTGGTGGGGGGGGTGGCTGGCTTTGTCCACTGCGTGTCATGTTTTTGAGGTTAATCACGTCGTCACAGGACGTATCAGCCCGTCTGTGTTTGGTTCTTAATGTCTTGTAGATATGGGGCTAGTTACTCTAAGACTTTAGATTTCACTTCTGTATAGAGGAGATGTTATTAGGAGCAATCTCTGGTTGTTTAGATGTCAGTGAAAGGATACAAACTTTCAGGAATATGTTGAGGAGATCTATTTGGCAACAGTAACTATAGTTAAAAACAATGTGTTGTATACTTGAAAATTGCTGAGAGGGTAGATTTTAAGTTTTCTCACCACGAGACAAATGTGATGTGGTAATTAGCTTGATTTAGCTATTCCTCACTGTACACACACCAGCACATCCTGTTCTACACCGTAAACACACATAATCAGTATTTTCTGATTTAAAAATTTAAAACAAATTTTAAATTAAAAAAAAAATTTAAACGCACACAAAAAGTCATAATACAGCCTCCAGCGGAGATAGAGCTTCCTACAAATCAGGTTTGTTGTCATGATCATAGTTATAATTAATTAGACTTTTTAACAGTCTTTGCCATGAGAGAGCTTAGGCATTTAGTAGGACGAGTAAGGGACCTTCTCTGGATAGTCACTGTTACAGGAACTCCTAGGAAATCTGTCGGCAATTTTCATAAAATTGGCTTTCTTCACCGCTGGGACTTCAATTTGGTTCCTAGCACTAGGAAATGTTCAGTAGCAGCTAGATGGATACACAGGGAAAAAAGAACCAATGAATAAACAAAATTAAAATGACAGATGGGACGAGAGTCCAGGGCGGGCCCCTTCTGGTGAGTTCTCAGCACCTGGCCAGAGCCCACTGCATGCAGACATCTGTGAATATTTCCTGGATGAACCTCAAATGTTAAAGTATTACACGCCGGATCCCCAGTGTTGTGGAAGCGGAAACGGATGTGATCACTCACACCTTGGGTGGCGCCGCCATGGCAACATGGGTTGCCATGAGCCTGTGGTCTCATTTATGAGAGTGACATTTGAGCTAAATTCAGAGATTTTGGATTAGCTGTGAAGTGGTAAGACACGGGGACTTGGGCATCTTGACCTTGGCAAGGACACGTGTCCTGCGGCAAGTGTACGGGGCAGGGCGGGAAGTGGAAAGAGAACTGAATGGCACTAACACTTCTTTTTAACACAGTTGGAGAAGCCCCTCCAAACAGCAAAGCCCGGCACTTGGGCATCTAACACACCTCCTCGTAGGTTCACCCCCCCCCCCACTCTTGGAATCGCCAAGTCCTGACACAGGCGTGTCACACGGGAGAATGACAGAGGCTGCCTGAGAAGGACCAAGCCCTCCACAGCAGAGGGTAATAAACGCCTCTCCAGACAGTGAGAGTCCTGCCACATGGAGGTCTGCTGAGCAATCGCGGAGAGAAACAATCACGCCAAGATTCTGCTCTTCACACAAGGCGTGTTCAACAGTGAAGGGAGGAAAATTATTTTCAAAATAAACATTCTTCAAATAACTCTGTGTTGTTTCCATAAAGGTGTCCGTGATTTGGCAGCCCCTCAGGTGTGGGTCTGGGTGTGCTGACTTATGATACATGATTGCCGGAGGGGTGTTATTCCTGAAAAGCCATCAAAATATAATTACATGGTTGGCAGAAGGGACACCGCCTTGTCGGCTTTGTTTATTTTTTTAATAAAAAAGAAAACTCCTGTTGTACTCTGCTTGGAGTTACGATGACTGTAAACCAAGAGAGAGAAATCACACACTTGGAAAATTACCTTCTGGGCTTTCCTTGGAAAGGGAGGTGGGTTTTGCTCTAGAAAAGGCACAGAGGGAGAGAGAGATTCCAACAAAGATGAGTCTGTTTTTCCAAAGATTCTGTCTCATTTAATCCTCGTATGCCTGACACTGATAATTAAAAGGCGGCCACGGCAGCTTTATACTAGGGGGTAAAGGCCGTGATAAAACCCTCATTTGTGTGCGGTCTTTGCACAAATTGTTGTCTCTCCACACACACACATTTATTTTTATATGTAAAATACATTAATGTAAAATTCTTATAGACTTTTACATAATGAACTAACTGCTCAGATTTTATTTCATACTTTGCAAATGCTGTACTTGGCTCCTTAGCCTGGAATTGCCTCCGTGATTTTTTCTTTATCCCCCAAATGGGAGTCCTGTTATTAAAGAAGACATCACAATCTTCTTTCTTTGGGAAAATCAACAAACTCTATTTTTGTTGAAACTGAACATGTTATAAACCATCAAGGGTTAAATCTAGGAAATGGATTTAGAATAGCTCTGCCCTTTTCATTATAGATGTATACTTTTTCTACATATAGCCTGTAATGCAAAATCACTTTATAAATAAGAAAAAAATCTGTAATTTAAGTATGTTTGTATATACACATATATATCCTAAACTGATGAGTTCAAGGCACACTCCCAAATTTTCCTTAGTGCCATCAAATTGTAAAGTCATAGTTCAAATTGCCTCAGAGAACCCAGGGCTTGTGACAATGAGGTGTTGATATTCAAAAGAAGCACCCTGGCTGAAGGGCTGTTCAGATCCTTCCATAAGTATGCAATTGCTGAAGGCTTAAAGAAAATCCTTATTTCCCTGGTGAATTGAAAGCTGGTTAAACCAAATCGTTCTGTGAGAAAATCATAGTTGAATCACCATCCTGTCTACTAAAAGGCTTCATTTTAGCATAGCTGGGGAGTTTGACAAGAAAAGAAGAGTTAGGGCTGTGGTTAAATACACATAAAACAGATTTCTGGCTGGCAGCTCTGCGAATGTGAGTCCAGCCAGTGGCTCATCTCTGAGAGCATCCTCGGGCAGCGTTGACTCAATACCACCTCTGAGAACCTCATTGGGCAGTGTGAGTTTCATACCACCTCTGAGAGCTTCGTCGGGCAGTGTGGACTCCATACCACCTCTAAGAGCCTCCTCGGGCACTGTGGACTCCATACTATCTCTGAGAGCCTAGTCTGGCAGTGTGGATTCCGTACCACCTCTGAGAACCTAGTAGGGCAGTGAGGATTCCATACCATCTCAGAGAGCCTCGTCGGGCAGTGTGGATTCCATACCACCTCTGAGAACCTCCTAGGGCAGTGTGGATTCCATACCATCTCTGAGAGCCTCCTCAGGCACTATGGGTTCCATACCATCTAGGAGAGCCTCCTTGGGCAGTGTGAGTTATATACCATCTCTCAGAGCCTCTTGGGGCAGTGTGGGTTCCACCCCACCTCTGAGAGCCTCCTTGGGCAGTGTGAGTTCCATTCCACCTCTGAGAGCCTCCTCAGGCAGTGTGGGTTCCACACCACCTGTGAGAGCCTCCTCAGGCACTATGGGTTCCATACCATCTAGGAGAGCCTCCTCGGGCAGTGTGAGTTATATACCATCTCTCAGAGCCTCTTGGGGTAGTGTGGGCTCCACCCCACCTCTGAGAGCCTCCTTGGGCAGTGTGAGTTCCATTCCACCTCTGAGAGCCTCCTCAGGCAGTGTGGGTTCCACACCACCTGTGAGAGCCTCCACGGGCAGTGTGGGTTCCATACCACCTCTGAGAGCCTCCTCGGGCAGTGTGGGTTCCACACCACCTCTGAGAGCCTCCTTGGGGAGTGTTGACTCAATACCATCTCTGAGAGCCTCCTCGGACAGTGTTGACTCAATACCATCTCTGAGAGCCTCCTCAGACAGTGTTGACTCAATACCATCTCTGAGAGCCTCCTTGGACAGTGTTGACTCAATACCATCTCTGAGAGCCTCCTCAGGCAGTGTGGGTTCCATACCATGTCTGAGAGTCTCCTCGGGCAGTGTGGGTTCCATACCATCTCTGAGAGCCTCCTCGGGCAGTGTGGGTTCCATACCATCTCTGAGAGCCTCCTCAGGGTACTAACACTGTGCTGCTGGGCCGTCCACCCAAGTAGCCCTAGTGCAGATGTCATCCCACACCCACTCACCCTGTGCTTCTAGGCCATGCACCTGAGTAACCTGCGTGTGGAGGGCACTCCACTCCCAGCTTTTTTGAGCTTCCTTGTGTTGGACCTGGGTGCCTAACAGAACAGCAGCTCAGCCAAGGAAGGTTTGGGGCCAGTGCTCTGCAGAAGGTGACACAGCAAGAGCCCAGCCCTTGCACCACCTTGGAGATAAGCCCCCATGGGCAGAGGCAGTGAGGAACACCAGGGCATAGGGCAGACACAGTTGGGAGACTCTAGAGTGGGGGAGAAACAGCAATACCCCACATCCCTAAAACAAAGATAGACAAAGAGAGAAAAGCATAACATGTTTATTTAAAGTAAGTTTTACATGACACTGGAGCCTCCGAAACACAGACCCAAAAACCCAGGGAAGCCTGTGTATTTTATGGACAGTCTTTGTGCGAAAGTGTGATCAGAGGACAAAAGGGTATTTATAGTCTAGCAGGAATAAACTGTGCTGTGTGTCCAGAGTCCTCTTGGCCTCCGTGTGTGGTATCCCTTCTCCCCAGGTAGAGGGAGGACCCCTCTGGAGTCAGGGGCTTATGACTCAACTTCAGGGAGGTCAGTCAGGGAATTCTTTATGGCCAGGTTTCAAGGTGCCGTATTTTGGGGGTAGCATTTTCTGCACCCTGTTACCAGGGAGGTGCATACATAAATTCCAAAACAAACACAATGGATTATTATTCGGCCATCAGAAAAAGAAATTCTGTTATTTGCAGCAACACAGATGGAATGACTGAAGGACATTATGCTAATGTGAAATAAACCAGGGATGGAAGGACAAATGTCACATGTTCTGACTCAAATACAAGAGTAAAAAAAGAAGCTTTGAACTACATGATGGTCATCAGAGGTGGGTAAGGATACCAAGGAGGGGATACAGTGGGGATGGTTAGTGGGTGCCAAAGTACAGGTAGATAGAGAAATAAGATGTAGCATTCAGTAGCGCAATCAGGTGACTACAGTTAACAACAATGTACTGTGTATTTTTAAATAATGGTAAAAGTGAATGTGGAATGTCTTTAACAAAAAGAAATCACAAATGCTCAAGCTTTTCGTAATGGATATCCCCATTACCGTGACTAGATAATGACATATTTTATGCCAGTGTCGAATCCTCACATGTACCCCCATATGTATATATAAATATTATGTAACCATAATAATTTTTTAAAAAATAAGTACCTCAAAGTACCATCTACCTATTTCTCAGGGCTTTTCCAGTATTCTGTGCATAGGTCTTATTTCTTTGAATTTGTAATCTTCCTCTTCCGTATTTAAAGGCCAAAAGGGAAAACAAAACTCAAAGAAAACGTTTCTAGGTGAACCCAGTAAATAACATTAATGACTTTGTAAGGTCATTGATTGAAAGAAGAAAAGAGTTAACATTAATATTATGTTGATCATTTTTTAAAAGTACTGAGAAGCTCTAATCCAATGCAAGAAACTCTCTAATTTTCAGCAACTCTTTAATTTTCTTGCCCTCTACTAAACCCTCGAGCAACAGAAATTTTCCATTTCCTATAACAATCAGTAGGCCATTAAATTTTAATCTCACTTCCTACACGTTTCCAAGTGCCGTTGCTTTTCTTACCCAAAGTCTTATAATTTGACCCTATTTCTCCTTTCTCTCAAAAGCCCATGGTCTTGTGTCATGCCTGGATCATTAGCAAAACTGAGGGCAAGAACAAAGGAGTCAAGTGACAGATGTGCAAGCACAGAGGACCCAGGCCCTGTGTCCAGCTCGGGACACAGCACTCTTTGTGGACCCTTCTTTGAAGACAAGGAAGACATTCAGGCTCCCAGATAAGTCTCTTGCTTTCCAACTATTACCTTTATAAATCTGCTACGTCTTCTATCCAGTACTCTCAGTTTCAAACTGCGTTTTTATGGCATCTTCTTGCTGTAGTCACATTGCCACTGTGACACTGAATGTTGGGACACCGTCTGTGTTTCCTCCAGACTAGGAAAGGGGCCTCTGCTGCCAGCTCTGCTCCTCTCCAGCCACTCACAGCTACCACCTTACAGCTGCTCTCGCCTTGCTCCCCACCTTCCTCCCTCTCTCTTCCCTCTCTCAGTGACTTTGATTTCTCCCTTGGTCTCCCTTCCCCTCCTTCTCTCTCTCCTTCACTTTTTTTCTCTCTCTTCCCCCACCCTATCTTTTTTCCTCCTCGTCTTTCTCTCCCTCCCTTTCTCTCCCTCCCTTTCTCTCTCTCTCCCTCCCTTTCTCTCTCTCTCTCTCCCTCCCTTTCTCTCTCTCTCTCTCCCTCCCTTTCTCTCTCTCTCCCTCCTTCTCTCTCTCTCTCTGTCCCTCCTTCTCTCTCTCTCCCTCCTTCTCTCTCTCTCTCTGTCCCTCCTTCTCTCTCTCTCTCTCTCCCTCCTTCTCTCTCTCTCTGTCCCTCCTTCTCTCTCTCTCTCTCCCTCCTTCTCTCTCTCTCTCTCTCCCTCCCTTTCTCTCTCTCTCCCTCCTTCTCTCTCTCTCTCTCTCCCTCCTTCTCTCTCTCTCTCTCTGTCCCTCCTTCTCTCTCTCTCTCTGTCCCTCCTCTCTCTCTCTTCCCTCCTCTCTCTCTGTCCCTCCTTCTCTCTCTCTCTCCCTCCTTCTCTCTCTCTCTCTCTCCCTCCCTTTCTCTCTCTCTCCCTCCTTCTCTCTCTCTCTCTCCCTCCTTCTCTCTCTCTCTCCTTCTCTCTCTCTCTGTCCCTCCTTCTCTCTCTCTCTGTCCCTCCTTCTCTCTCTCTCTCTGTCCCTCCTCTCTCTCTCTTCCCTCCTCTCTCTCTCTCCCTCCTTCTCTCTCTCTCTCACTCCCTCCTTCTCTCTCTCTCTCTGTCCCTCCTCTCTCTCTCTTCCCTCCTCTCTCTCTCTCCCTCCTTCTCTCTCTCTCTCTGTCCCTCCTCTCTCTCTCTTCCCTCCTCTCTCTCTCTCCCTCCTTCTCTCTTTCTCTCACTCCCTCCTTCTCTCTCTCTCTGTCCCTCCTCTCTCTCTCTTCCCTCCTCTCTCTCTCTCCCTCCTTCTCTCTCTCTCTCACTCCCTCCTTCTCTCTCTCTCTCTGTCCCTCCTCTCTCTCTCTTCCCTCCTCTCTCTCTCTCCCTCCTTCTCTCTCTCTCACTCCCTCCTTCTCTCTCTCTCCCTCCTTCTCTCTCTCTCTCACTCCCTCCTCTCTCTCTCTTCCCTCCTCTCTCTCTCTCCCTCCTTCTCTCTCTCTCTCACTCCCTCCTTCTCTCTCTCTCCCTCCTTCTCTCTCTCTCTCACTCCCTCCTTCTCTCTCTCTCTCTGTCCCTCCTCTCTCTCTTCCCTCCTCTCTCTCTCTCCCTCCTTCTCTCTCTCTCTCACTCCCTCCTTCTCTCTCTCTCCCTCCTTCTCTCTCTCTCTCTCCCTCCTTCTCTCTCTCTCTCACTCCCTCCTTCTCTCTCTCTCCCTCCTTCTCTCTCTCTCTCACTCCCTCCTTCTCTCTCTCTCTCTGTCCCTCCTCTCTCTCTTCCCTCCTCTCTCTCTCTCCCTCCTTCTCTCTCTCTCTCACTCCCTCCTTCTCTCTCTCTCCCTCCTTCTCTCTCTCTCTCTCCCTCCTTCTCTCTCTCTCTGTCCCTCCTTCTCTCTCTCTCTGTCCCTCCTTCTCTCTCTCTCTCACTCCCCCTCCCTCCCGATCCTTCCGTTGCTTTCTCTCTTCTACAGCTCTGGCTTTTTTTTTAGGTTATCATCTCTCCATGTTAATCCTAGGCTTCCTGAGGAAGGAGCTAAGTCTATTTTTCTCAGGCTTACACCCCCAGCCCCGGTCTGTTGAATGAAGGAACAGGTAAATGTACAAAGGAGGAAGCACATGAGCACACTCCCTGGAAGCCAACACCCCGCATGGTGGTCACTCTTTCCTTCTGCCTTTATTCTATGTGACACACAAAACATCACCGCTCTGTGGGGCTCCTTCTATGGTTCTGTTTCTACGACACCATGTGTTTTCTTTTAGTGACATTTGATCCTCAGTGCTGGGAATATACTAGAGAGTTATAATAGCATTGCCTGCTATGATCTGCCCAGGTGGGACCAGGGTGATTGTAGCGTCCTCAGTAAGCAGTGCTCCTTAGAATTTCTGTGTGAAGAAAATGGAATCTTAAGGCACCCCCTCTCAGCAACTGACTGACTGGGCCACTCTCTTGGCCAAGGGGGAAGGTTGTTAAAACTGGGTTGCTAGCCATGACCAAGGAGATCAGACTCCTGAGAGACATGCTCTGTGAGTTGGTAACAGGTCTAAGGCTCTGCAAGACATACCTACAGGTCCTCAACATACACAGCAAAGCACCAGGGTCTGAGCACGTGTCCTGTAGCTTGCCCCTGATTAACAGACCCTCATCTTAACTCAGCATTCCTTTCCTCGGACTCCTGGTCTGTTAGACAGAGCCTCACTCTTTCAGCCAATTGTCAGGCATGGAATCTTTAAACCCACCCATAGCCTGTGGGCCCCCGCTTTGAGATGCCCCACCTTTCTGGCCCAAACCAATATATGCCTTCCACATATTGATTTAGGACTTTATCTGTAATCCCTGAAATGTGTAAAACCAAACTGTCAACCCACAACCAAGAGTCCTCCGTGCTCAAGGCTTCTTGGGTGTGGCTACAGGGTCAGGTTCGGCAAATCCAGCTCAAAATAAACCTCTTTAAATGACTTTACAAAGTATGGCTTCCTTTCTGTTGGTACTCATCACACTGTGCAGTGGCTGGGGAGCAGCCCTCTTCTGACAGGTCTGCCTCTGTTCTCAAACCTGCCAAATGGCTCCCGCATCTCCTCTGTAGCAGCAAGGGTGGGCGGCCCAAGTGTCCTTGTTCCTAGGCCTTTTGCCTGGGACCCAGAAATGAAGCGCTTCTATTCCAGCAGCCAGAGTTGGGTTTTGTGTTTATTGGGATGAGATGATTCACAGTGTGAATCAGGCTGTGTCTCTGGGACACAGCACCCATTGGTGACAGGTTGCAGTGTCCCTATGCAAGGATTTTATCACAAATGGCCATGAGCTTCCTAAATTGCCAAGGAAACTATCATTTGCTCCTGATTTAAGTCATTGTTCTTTTTTTTTTTATTTAAGGTAAACAATGTTTGATCCCTTCTTCTGTCCTGCCTCAAATCAATTCTTTCATCAAAAATTAGCAATTATTTAGACAGGAAGGTTATCAGCCACTCACTGGTGAAATACCATGGGCCTTGACTCTATAAATCTTCTCCTTAACGACCTTGGGAGTTCAAGGTCAGGTGTCCCTATGCCACTGCTTGGGGATTATGTAAGGCCTTTCATTGCAGCTCTGGCCCTGAGATTTGACTGCGGAATAACTACTGTTGGTGCCTCCCCACAGAGGAGGTTAACCCAGCATTCATATTCCATCATCTCGCACTCTCTGCAGGTGGAGAAACGTGTATCCCTACCTTGGTACGCAACGTTGATCAGACCAAAAAAATGATGGTGAAGGAAGGGTCACAGAAATAGCTTCTAAAGTACATAAGAAGATGGTCTTGCCACCACTGTTGTAAATTATTCATTTGATCTTTTAAAAGACAATTTCCAAAGTGTTTAAGATCTTTTAAATATTTTAACCACAAAGATCTTTGTCCTCCAAGTGTTATGAAATACTTGCCTTACAGAAAAGAGGCAAGTCCCATCTCCAGCCATTTTCTCTTGCTGGTTCAAATGGATGAAACTGAAGTATGGATTTGTATATTAAAGGCAAAAAGTATTTGCATTGAGACTATTACAAAAGCCTTGCCCACAGCAGTTACTTTCATGCAGGTCATTACAAAAGTTTTGAGATACACAAAAGTCCAGAAACATAAGATCCCAGCAGACAGAAACCACAAAGCCCTCCCAGCAATGTTAAGAAGCCTGGCGACTTGAAACTTGCAGGAGTGACTCACAAAGGACGCTGTCAAATGTGTTTTTTGGATGTGAAATAACGGACCATAACCCAGCCCGTGTCAGAACTTTCACGGCGACCCACACAGCAGTCCTCTTCCCTTTGACTCCTGCACCAAATGCACATGTGAGCATCTCTCAGAAAGCCGCGGTGGGTGGGTGAGTGAAATCTCAAGTGCTTTCCAGGGGCCTTCTTGCTAGACCCACCCAGCCCCTCAGGCCCTTACTGACCCCATTTCAACCTAATGCCCTGCTCAACTTCTGCCCCACGTGCACCACAGTCCAGCCATACAAATGACCCTAGAGAACACTCTGTCCTTTAGGTAGGAGCAACCTAGTATCGGTGTAAGAGTCCATCTCCTCCTCAGCGTCTGGTCAAATCTCAGCTTATTCTGTCTGTGCAGCAAAAGTGGCCTCACAACCCACATCCGGGAAGAATCAAACTTTTCCTCTGCGAAGTCTTACTTATTTACATCATGGGGTTTGCAAAGGCCCAGAGCTGGGGGGAGGACAGAGAGGAAGTGGGTGGATGCTGCAGGAGAGACAGGCATTTCCATCCGGGGCCGGGAGGCAGCACTTGTTGCAGGGCAGCCCTTGGAGGCTCCACTTCAGACACCAGTGAGAGGGGCTGGCATAGAAGCAGGCTGACGGTCTGCAAGAAAGGAGAGGAGGCCAGTCCAGGGACGAGGGGAGACTTTTAACAGAGGAGGAAAGGAGAATGGAACCTGAGCAGGTGGCAGCTCGGCTCCCACAGAACTACAAAAGGCTTTTATTAGCCTTATCAGTATAGTGGGAATGGGTCAGCGAGGCTGGAGTACCCACTGCGACCCTGCTCTACTGTGGGTCAGGATATGGGTAGGGTATTTCCAGGAATTCTGGCCTTGAGGAACTCCAGGAATCGGGGCGGGGATTGCTGGTTTCTGACCTGATTTTCCAAAATGGCTACAGTCTGTCAGGATTATGAGAATTGGTTTCCCACGACCAGACGGGTGGTCCCTGAGTGCACCTTCTACAAGCTCCATGCCCAGCTCGGGACACACGCTTACCCACTGAAACCAGCCCCGTAGGTCACTTTCTGTGTGACAGCATGCGTATGGTGGTGCTGGCCCCCTACAAGCATCTTATCAGAACTTTCAGTGATGACTTGACCACTCTGCCTCCCCAGCACAGGGGGAGATGTGTTGCCCTGGATGCTGGAGGGACTATTCCTCTGCCCGCCCTCAGCTCTGTGGCCCCTTTCTGAAGACAGTGCTCTGTCCCTAGGTCATGCTATGACAGAGACAGACTGCACGTTCAGTGCAGGGGTACAACTCACTCCTGCACACACACGCGTCCCTCGAGTCGATGCCAGCCCATTCTGCAGGGCCACTGCAGCTCCCAGCTCCCAGTGGGTCGATCGGGTCCTCAAGGCAACAGAAGCACAGCAGGGATGCTTCCCTGCACCCAGCCCCGCCCCTTCCTCTCCTCCTTAGCAGGAATCCCTGCTAAGCCTGTTGGATCTCCTTCTTGGCTCTCCAGCCAGCCCTGCAGCAGTCGAGGGTGCACAGCAGTAGCAAACTGCTATCAGGAACAATGACTCTCTTCTCTCCTTTTCTGCAACTGTCCGCTTTAATCTAAACGTCTAGACCCAGCTAAGCTCTCATCACATTTGCACTGCCTCAGACTGGGGCGTTTTTGGGTGTGTGATGCTAAGGGAGGAAGGGGAACCCACTTGCCCTTCTTCTAACACGTTCTCCTCGTTTTGATGACATGGGGCACAAGACAGGGCCACCTCCTTTGAAACAGAGGAAATCAACACTGCAGAGCTGGGCCTAGTGAAGCACGTCTGTCTGGGAACACTGAGGAATCAGGCCCCAGCTTAGGAGTGTTCTAATTAGGTCACATAAATATTGGAACCTAATTCCTTTATCAAAACAGCAGGAAGCTCTTATCAGACTTGCATCTCCTATCAGCGCACCCTGTACCGTAAGGGGAGAGTGATGGTGCAGGCCAGGTCTGCTCCTTGCTCTTTCCCTTTTCTAGTCAGTTTAAAAGCAGTCTGGATCTGCCTGCTGGGCTTCCTCAGACCCTCAGGCTACATCTGAATGAAGAGCTTTAGACTAAGTCTGCAAGACTGTCACGTCAGAGGAGCCCCCAGATATGAGGGGACTGCATGGGGGAAAGAAATCAAGTTTATCAACTATTGCTATGGGCAAAATATCATGCCAAGCGTTCCAGAAATAGCAGTATGAGCTGGCTGCAGTGGCTCACACCTGTAATCCCAAGGCTGGAGATTTGCTGGAGTCCAAGAGATCAAGGTGGCAGGGAGCTATGATTTCACCACTGCACTCTGCAGTCCAGCCTGGGCCATAAAGGAGAGAGAGAGAGAAAGGGAGAGGGAGAGAGGGAGATAGAGAGGGAGAGAGAGAAACCGAGAGACCTTAATGGAGTAGATACTAATTAAAGGAAAACCTCAATGGATTAGATGGTGCTAAATATTGATGATACTTCTGAAAAGACTGCCCAGACTCTACCACCAGGAGAAAAAGAGTTGCCCAGTATGAAAGAGATTAAAACACACAGAGAATGAAATAATGCCTACTGTAGGACTCACTGGATTTTCAGGAGAAATTAGAACAGGAGAGAGGAAGAGGTAATAGCTGAGAATTTAATAGAAGTTTGAAAAGGCTATAGATAAAACTCCCATCTGGATCAACACAAAGAAATTTTCATCAGACTTACCCATTCAAACCACAAAAACACCACAGAGTGGAAATACAAGTTACACAGATTGAGCACAATTATAAATTTCAAATCAACTTTTGGTTTTTGTCCAATGTTCCCTTGACTGTTGCCCACATAGAGCATGGTCCATCCACATTGAGACTGGCTTCAGTGGGGTTGTTTATGGTGTACTTAAACACGTACAAAATCTTCCAACCTAGCTTGTCTGCAGGGTCTTGAAGGAAACTGGAAGTGAAGGCAAGGTGCACCTGTCACCCTGTGGCCAACCAAACTAGCCCATTGTTCACAAGGTGCACCTGTCACCCTGTGGCCACCCAAACTAGCCCATTCTTCACAAGGTGCACCTGTCATTCTGTAGTCAACCAAACTAGCCATTCTTCACAAGGTGCACCTGTCACCCTGTAGCCAATCAAACTAGCCCATTCTTCAACAGCCTGGAGAAAATCTGGCATCTAGGTCTCATACTAAGCAGATTTGTATAATCAAAGAAAGCAGAAAATCCTTGAGAATAGCTAGGCATCTTTTTAAACTTTCCACATTTAATAGATTATCATAAAAGGAAGCACATTCAGGTCTACAGAGTTATTAGAAGATCTAAGAAATCATAATAGTAAAAATACTGCAGCATTCACTCTCCTTGGTGGAAGAGTTTGGGAATAAGATGAAAAGGATCATGACCAAAGAGGTCAGAGCTTCTGAAGTATTTATTTCATTAAAAGTTTGGGAAACTCCTCTTGATTCAGAGATACAAAAGTTAATATGTTAAGTAGAAGGTCTGTTAATGTTAATAATGAAGAAAATGGAAGCTGCATCTTTTTTTTGAAATCCTGTCAAGAAAAGGGATATTTAAATTTTAGAAGTCTAAGAAAATTGTATTTTTTAAAGGCCAGGCATGGTGGCTCATGCCTATAATCCCAGCCCTCTGGGAGGCCGAGCCGGGTGGATTGCTTGCTTGGGAGTTGGAGAGCAGCCTGAGCAGAAGCCAGACTCCCATCTCTAAAAGTAGCCGGGTGTTGTGGCGGGCGCCTGCAGTCCCAGCTACTTGGGAGGCTGAGGCAAGGGAATATCTCTAGCTTATGTGTATACAGATTTACATAATATTCAATGATAATATTTTTTTATCTCTGTGGTATCAGTTGTAATGTTACCTTTTTCATTTCTAATTGAGCTTATTTGGGTCCATTATCTTCAGTTCTTGGTTAAATCAGCAAGAGGTCTGCCAATTTTGTTTATCTTTTAAAGAACCAACTTTTGGTTTTCTTAGTCCTTTGGGGTTTGCGTGTTTTTTAGTTCATTTAGTTCTGCTCTGACCGTCTTTATTTCCTTTTTTCTGCTGGCTTTAGGTTTGGTTTATTCCTCCTTTCCTAGTTCTTTGAGGAGTAACATTAGGTTGTTAATTTGTGATCTTTCTGTCTTTTTGACGCAGGCAATTCAAGCTATAAATTTTCCCCTGAGGAATGCTTTCACGGTATGCCATTGATTTTGAAAGCTTGTGTCTTCTTTGTCATTTAATTCAAAAAGTTTTTTGATTTCCATCCTGATTTCATTCTCGGCCCAATAATTGTTCAGGAGTAGGTTAATTTCCATAACTTTGTGCAGGTTTGAGTGTTTCTCCCATGATTTATTTCTAGTTTTCCCTGCTGTGGTCTGAAAAGGTACATGGTGTGATTTCAATTTTTTTGAATGTGTTGAGACCTATTTTGTGGCTGACGATATGCTCAAATCTTAGAGAATGCCCCTTGTGCTGCGGAGAAGAATGTGTATCCTGTAGTTTTGGACAGAATGTTCTGTAAATGTCTGTGAGGTCCATTTAAGTGAGAGCTTAGTTCAAGTCCATTGGTTTCCTCATTTATTCTCTGCTTTAATGATTTGTCAAGCTCATGACAATTTTCTTCCATGAGGTAAACTGGAGGCTCTGACACTTCTCTCTCTGACTTACGCTTGTGCTGTATCCCCTCCCACACCGATCTGAAACCCTTCCTTCCCTGTGGGACAGTCCAGCAAGGGGCATCTCTAGTCCTCCATCTTTCCCCCTCACCAGGAATCTCTCTGAATGACTAGGTGGACGCATTCATAGTAGAGACCAAAGTGGCCTAAGACAGAGACTTTGACCTTGAAAATGAAAACCTGAATTCTGCTTTCAATGAGCCACTGTCTCTAGCATGTTTTGAAGAAAATACATATAAAGAAGCTTAGAGGCATTGTTTGGGTGGCTATACTTTTATTTTATTTTATTTTTTGAGACAGAGTCTCATTATATCAACCTCAGTAGACTGCCATGGTGTCATAGGTCACAGCAACCTCCAACCCTTGGGCTTAAGGAATTCTCTTGTCTCAGCCTCCTAAGTAGCTGGGACTACAGGTATTCATCACAATGCCTGGCTATTTTTTGTTGCGGTTGTTATTGTCATTTTAGCTGGCCCAGGCTGGGTTCGAATCTGCCAGCCTTGCTGCATGTGGCTGCTGCCATAACCACTCTGCTATGGGTGTCAAACTTGGGTGTCTATACGTTTAGATTTGAAAAATGTGGGGAGCTAGTTTGGTCCTGGAAGTACAGAAAGTAACCTAATTCTTTAACCTTAGCTAGAAAACTTGAGTGCCCTGAAACTAAAACAAGTAAAAGGACATGCTTTTCAGCCTACTTTCTTATTCCATGGAGATTCAGACTCTGACCTGAATGGAGAGAGTGAGATTCAATCATCTCCTGGCTTCTATGAGTATGGGTTATCCATTCCCAGCAAGAATGGAGGTGATAGATTGTCAGATGGCATATTCCATATGGCACTGGGGGTATTAGTGCACATACCCACCTCAGACACAGAGCAGGAAGCCCTTGAATTCCCCAGAGCCCCTGAATTCTATCTTCTTCTCTCTCTATTGCTCCAGTACCAACAAGACCTAAAGAATATTTTAGACTATGGCTGCCATTTATTTTTAGGAAGCAAATAGACTATCTAGAAAGGAAAAATGTACAACTCAAATATAGTCAAATGCCTTATTTAACCCTGCTATAGTTGGGACGTTTTCCCCTCAAACCTCATGTTGAAATTTGATCCCCAGTATTGGAGGAAGAGGTCTTAAGGGGAGGTGTTTGCAACATTGGGGCAGAGTCCTTGTGAATGACTATATTCCATCAACTCAGTAATCAAGAAAGAAACGTTCTTGCTGCATTTTTTTCTGCAAAAGCTTGTTGTCAAAAAGAGCCTGGCATGTCCCTCCATCCTCTCCCTCTCCCCCAGCCCTCGCTTCCTCTGTCACCATGTGATCTCTGCACCTGCTAGCCTGAAGTCCTCCCCAGAAGCATATGCTGGCACTGTGCTTCATGAACAGCCTGCAGACCTGTAAGCCAAAGAAACCTCTTTTGTTTATGAATTATACAGCCTCAGGTATTCCTTTACAGCAACGCTAAATGGACTAAGACAAACTCTGTATCCTAAAGGTCTAATAGGCTTTCCCATCTTAGCTTCCAAAATCACCTTCTCATATGGGAATCCTGCCTGATTTCACGTGACCCTTCCCGGGAGGGTCCTTCTCATCATCTGGCCAACATTATATGCAGGCTTGGATATGATTATGGCAGAGGCTGGCTCACTGTCCCATGGCCTGCTCCCTTGAGGCAAGTAATAGTTGTCTGTCATTGAAATACTCCAAAAAAATGGTGAAAGCATATTATATTGACTTCAATTTCTTCTTTCCTGGAATATGTCCAGATTTTCAGCAAACAGCTACATAGCAACCCCAGGCTTAGGAACTGGATGGAAAAGAACCACAGAGATAGCACCCTTGAGCTTCAGTTAAGAACCAGCAGCTTTCACCAACAAAATAGCCACATTGCTTCCTTCATCTCTCCCACAACACCCCAACTAATTGTGATGTTTGAGTTTGGCTTTGCTTTTTGGATGTACATTTTATTATCATATTTGATTGGGATTTGGTGTCTCTGCATGTTTTAATAAACTATCTTTTTAGAGCAGTCTTAAGTTCACAGCAAAATTGAGTGAAAAGTACAGACATTGGCCACATGCCCCTGCCTCACACATGCATAGCCCTCCCCTTATCAATGAGTGAGCCCTCCCCTCACTCATCCCAAGAGTGGTGTATTTTTTACAGTTGGTGAAGCATATTGATCCATCATTATCACACTAGTTTACATTCGGGTTTACTCCTGCTGCTGTATATTCTATGGGTTTGGGCACATGTATAGTGATAGGTATCTAGCATTATATTATAGTATTATATTGCTGCCACCCAGCTAGATTCATCTGCCCGCTGCCCAGGAGGAAGCCAACACCCAGAAACCACAGGGTTTACAGCAGAGGAGAGTTTATTCCACAGAGTGCTAAGCAGGGAGACAGGAGAAATCTCTCAAATCCACTTCTCCAAGAATGGGGGAAATAAGGTTTTTAAAGACAGTGTGGTTGGGCATAGGATTAGGCAATCAAGGTCTGCTAATCGGTTGGTTTCTGGGCAGAACCATCAGTCCTTTGGTGTGGATTGCTATCTAGACAGGTCCCTGGAATGCGGGACCTTAGGTTGAGATTTCAAGACCCAGTTGAGTCAGTTCTCTGGTGGTGGTGTTGGGGTGGGGGTGGGGGTTGGTTACTGGAATGAAGGACCTGAAAGATGTCTGAGAACCTATTCCAGGATAAAGAAGCAAACGGAGGGAACAGTGATTATTATCAAGAAAATGAGCGTGATTATTACCATTATTTTAGCTGAGCCTGCTCCTTTGTGAGAGTTCTGGGGGCCCTTATTCTAGTTCTCATCTTACACCTCTTCATCAATTTCTTTTTTTTTTTTCTTTTTTGTGGAGACAGAGTCTCACTTTATGGCCCTCGGTAGAGTGCCGTGGCATCACACAGCTCACAGCAACCTCCAACTCCTAGGCTTAAGCGATTCTCTTGCCTCAGCCTCCCGAGTAGCTGGGACTACAGGCGCCCGCCACAACGCCTGGCTATTTTTTGGTTGCAGTTTGGCTGGGGCCGGGTTTGAACCCGTCACCCTCGGTATATGGGGCCGGCACCTTACCGACTGAGCCACAGGTCATCAATTTCATCAGGCAGTTTCAGCATTACACAGAGTAGTGTCACCTCTGTCCCACCTCGTCATTCCCCTTAATCTCTGGCAACACCTGATATTTCTACTGTCTCCATAGATTTGCATTTTTCAGAATGTCATTATTTTAGTGGGAACCTAAACTTCTGGGAGATTTATAGTTTTGCATTTTATTAGACTACCATTTTTTTTTTGCGGGGGGGGAGGGAAGGGAAAGAATATTAGGTTTGCAGAAAAACTGAGCAGAAAGTACAGAGAATTCTCATATAACTCCTCTAGGTTTGATTTGAATGATGATAGAATCTTTTTATTGTCTTATAGGGAGGAAAACAGAAAAGACTCAAATCCAATTTTCTAAAAAGATGGATGACAATTGGTTTGGCTATCAAGTGATAGCTGATGATCTGATTGTGTGAAACAGGTTTTATGCCCCCTTCAGGCAGGAACTTTATTCTCATGTCCCAAAGGACATTTCCCATGTCCCAATTTACGGCTAGCTTGGACATTTTTATTATTATGGTTTCCCAAGGGTGTCTTTTTCTCTTTCTTAGCCACCATTGTATCGGGTTTTAAGTTTACAGACCTTTTATCACCCACTAGCAATTTCGTAGCAATTGATGGGGCCGCCGTAATATCAACTTATTGTCATTAAAAGCAGTCTGTTTTCATGGTGGGAGTTAATCACATTTTGCAAAGAAATGTTTCCCAGACACATAAGTCATTACAGCCACAACAAAAGAACAAATAAGCTACTTGGCGTCAGTGAAAAGAGTCTTCCAGAAAGCAGCATTCTAGGTTCAAAGCTTTTCAAACTCTGGTCCACCCAGCTTAATACACCAAGAATGGAGACGCCATTGTGCCTTTTCATGATGATAGCCCGCCATGGGGATTGTGTTTTATGTCCTACGGTTAAGAGCTGGCTAGTCCATTTTGATGAAGAATTCATCCATTGTACCTTTACTTTGCATTAGATCTTTTGAGTGGATAGATAGGTCTGGAAGCCTTGCCAAGCCTGGTATCATTAGCATGAAATTTACATTCTCTTTATAAAGGGATGGCTGGCACAGAATGACAATGATTCAAATTTGCAAGTTTGAGGCCACATGGGGAATCTTGCCAAAAGACTGGACCTTGTGGGCTCAAAAGTTTCAGCCACACAGTTAAAAAAGGAGGTTGCTGGTCTCCCAGTAGAAAGAGAAATAGTAACATGATGGCATACAGTCTGATAACTTACAGAAAACATCACTGTCTTCCAGGGTCACGAGAATCAAAGATGCCTCTTCACCATCCTTTGTCAATTTCTGCCCCTGTGTTTTAGTCTTTGCGTTTGAGTTACTCATAAAGGCAGGGTTGTCCCATGCTGGAAGAGGAAATGTTACCAATATGGAAGTTTTTCTAGCAAAAGCCCAGATCACTGGGAAGATTCTACTGGAGGCGAGTCATTCTCCCAAACGAAACAAAATAAAATCATGGAGAGTTATAATTATGTAGCCAATGAAATAGGAGATGATTCTAGGGGAAATTAGGTATGTCACTGTTTGGGTCTTCTTTCCTATTAAAAAATGGCATTATTGACTCAGCTGGGGAATTTATTGTGAAGCAGGGATTTGATTAGTGCTGTTTCCCCACTTATGTCTTTAGTAATTACATTTCTTCATGGTTATTTAAGCCCATGAATCATAAATCATCACTTATAGTGAAGCAATTACCTCATCACATAGCACTTCAAATGTATGGAGATGCTGTACTTTGTGTCAAAAACAAGCAACTGTGCAGATCTCGCTACTATATTAATACATATGAGCAAAACCTTGAATATAGAATAAAAATGTTACCTGTGAGCTTCAAGATCCTAGCCCAGAGCTCCACGGACTTTTTCTGAAAAGGACCAGACAATAAATATTTCAGGCTTTGCTGGCCAAGAAGACACCTGCTCTGTATTGGTAGTGTGTAAGTGGCAAGAACGGTGCAGAAATGTATGAACTTGGCCGAGTTCCTCAGAGCACAGAACACGTATTGACTGAGCGTGGCCTCCCAGGCTGCAGCAAGCAGACCCCTGTCCTAGCCCCAGGGTAGGAACTGAATATCCCTTCACAGTCTGCCCCTGAACATTTCTGAATATTGCCGATGGCTGGCTTTGAAAAGATTGGGAAGTGGTAACCAAGTGATGTGAACTCATTGGAAGGGAGCACATGACTGATTCAGCAATACTAGCTAATAGTTACTAATTACAGCTGAACCTCTGTAAGGTGACAAACCAAGGGACTATAACAAACTGGTCAACATAAGGAAGCAGGCCTGCAGTACTGACTTGTATATGTGATGCATGTCTGGGCTATGAAAACTAGGTCAACTTATGGAGGTGGTCAATGTAAGGAGGTGGCCAACTGTGGAGGTTCTACTATATTTAATATGTATTGGTGCTGAGACCTATAGCTCCCCAAAACAAAAGAGAGCAGGCTTTACTATTATCATTCCCATTTTACAGATTAAGAAGGTGAGGCAAAGGGTCATTAAGTCATTTTTTAGAAATCTCACAGCTATGAAAGGAATACCCATGTAAGGAGTGTGGGGATGGGAAAGCAGGATTTGAAGTTTAGGGGCCACGGGAATGCTTCCTCCTCCTCTGAACGTGTTGGGTGTCCTGAAATGAACTGACTTAGACAGGCTAGCAGGGGAAAAGGTATACATATTTATTAAGGTGCATAAGCTCAGGAGCAATATAAAATAGGAGACTTGCAGAAGGGCCAGATGGTGGAGGGTGAAATACCCTCTTAGAAGAAGAGAGGGAAATGAGGGTGTAGGCAATTTTGAGGGGTAGTCAGTGATTTTCAGGGGAAACAAATGAGCCCAAATTCCAGATAGCAGTCTGTAACAATGTTCCTCTGATCTCTGGGAGAGGTGGAGGGAAAGTGAATTGTGGTACATGTACACCATGGAATATTATGCAGCCTTAAAGAAAGATGGAAACTTTACCTCTTTCATGTTTACATGGATGGAGCTGGAACATATTCTTCTTAGTAAAGTATCTCAAGAATGGAAGAAAAGGTATCCAATGTACTCAGTCCTACTATGAAACGAATTTATGGCTTTCATATGAAAGCTATAACCCAGTTATAACCTAAGAATAGGGGGAAGGGGGAGAGGAAGGGGAAGAAGGGGGAGGATGCGCGGAGGGGGGGTGATTGGTGGGATTACACCTGCGGTGCATCTTACAAAGGCACATGTGAAACTTAGTAAATGTAGAATATAAATGACTTAACACAATAACTAAGAAAATGCCAGGAAGGCTATGTTAACCAGTGTGATGAAAATGTGTCAAAGGGTCTATTCAAACCAGTGTATGGTGCCCCATGATCGTATTAATGTACACAGCTATGATTTAATAATAAAATAAAGTTTAAAAAAAATGTGAGGGTTACTTTATTTATTATGTAAATGAAGTCTTCCAGGTAATCTCTGGTAGCTGCCCTCAGGAAAATAGGTGAAAAGTCTGTCTGAGGATAGCAAGGACTTTCCATTCATCTTTTCTGGGTATTTACTGAGATTCCTGGGAAGGGGATCTCAGGGTGATTGGATTACTTTGGGAAGTTTTCCTCCAACAAATAAAGGAATATCCAAAACTAGTTCCTATCTGTGATTGGGGGGCGGGTAGAAATTAGAAAGTCCTTGGATCTGAGGTGGCTTCTAAGGCCTTCCCAGTTTTCTTGGATTTAAAAGTGTTCCGCATGCCCATGCACCACACTTAAGGGCTGTCATTCACTGAGTCCCAACAGAACCAAGACCAGGACCCAAGCTGAGGAACGGGGCCTTTGGCGAAGGATTTGCTCTCTCAAATCAGCCTCTTACCTGGAAAATAAACGCGTTGTTTTTCTATATTCTCAACAGTTCTGACAACAGATGTATGGGTTCCCCACCCCATCCCCGTTATAACCAATTTTCCAATTTTGGACTGAGCCAGGCTGAGGGTCGGTCCTCAGTTATGACGATAACTCCCTGAAGTTATCTCAGATGCACAGGTTGAGGAGTCAGTCCTACAAGAACACCCACCCCTACCAAGACACCGAGAGGAAGTAGTAGGTCTCCAGGTTACTCACAGTTTCTACGTGCATACTAATTTGGGGGAAGGATAGTTTAAAGAACGTGAAAGAACAGACATATAAAGAGGTACACAGAACGATGTCAGCAAGGGTCCTGAGTACAGGAGCTTCTGCCTCCATGGAATTTGGGGTATACCACTCTTCGTAACATAGATGTATCCTCACTCACCAGCCTGGAAGCTCTCTCCACCCCACCACTTAGAGTTTTATGGAGGTTCTATTATATAGGCGTTAAGGCTCAGAAGATTTTTTTCCTCTGACTTTCTCCTGCCTTCCTTTCTCTCAGTCCCATTTTTCCCAAGGCTAGCCATTGAAACTAGAGTCGGTTTTGCTTAGGCAGACCCTAGAAACCAGAGCCTCTGCTCCCCCAAACCAACCATAAAACCAACTTTCCCTCTCCCTTTCTGGGTAAAAACTGGCAATAAAGAAATCATTTGACTTATCTTGCTTGACTGCAGGACATGAGACTCCCATTCTAAGATGGTCCTGCCTGACACCGAGAAGGAAGGATGTTGGTCAGTGGGTCCAAAAGGAATCTCGACAGATACCCTTGCTGAGGTTCCTACTCTGTCTATGGACAGTAGACCACACCAATCTATTTCTACATGGCTGCCCATACTTTGTTGAACCTAATCATAAAAATGGACAATTTCCTCTGTACCTTTGGGTTTTCATTCTGAAGGCTCAGGTGTATACACATTAAATAAACTTGTATGCCTTTTCTCCTATTAATCTACTGTTTCTGAGTTGATTTTCAATGAATCTTCAGAGGGCTGAGTTCCCCTTGGCCCCTATAGAGGCATAATTGATGAAATCATTGACCACTCATGACTGATTCAAGTCTCAGCCTTTCTCCCCTTTTTTGAGGTAGGGAGTGGGGCTGAATGGTATAATCCTCTAATCACAGGGCTGGCTGGTTCCTCTGGCAACCAAGCCCCATTGTAAGACCATCCAGAGGCTCACTGGCAGTCATCTCTTTGCAAAATCTCCAAGATAGGTGAAAGGGAGTCATTATAAATAACAAAAACACCTATTACTTAGGAAATTCCAAAGGGTTTAGGAGTTCTGTTTCAGGACCTGGGAACAAAGATCAAATAAATATTAATTTCTTAACATGCTATAGCATCACACCTCTCTTTTGGAGTTGTTTTTCTGAGTCAGCAATGTTTACCACTAGGATCACACAAACACACACATATGTGTATGTATTTATAGACTTACATGTATGACACGTGTGTGTGTGTGTGTGTGTGTGTATGACAGGTGGTTATAAGCAATGCTCTATTGCTGTCTATGTGTGGCCTAACTGCTGCATTGTATTTACTCGTCATTGTGATTAAAATAATCTTGAGTATTAAATTTCAAGTAACTCTGGAAGTAGAAGAAAATAACTATTAAATATTTGACATAAAATGTCCTTTAAGATTATCGGTTTGAACCAGTTTGAGGACGTGACTTGGGCAAGCAGACACGGACGTACAGATGAGCAGATATGGCCCCTCAGATTCATATATAGGGAAAAGTCATGAGTTTCAACTCATAGAATACAGATGCATACAGGGTGCACTAACTCTTTTGTAGAACAATTCTTTAGAAAATCCCTCCATACATTACAAAATTGTTATGATTTTCTTTCTTTTTTTTTTTTTTTTTGGACAGAGTCTCAAGCTGTTGCCCTGGAAACAGACAGTGCTGTGGCATCTTAGCTCACAGCAACCTCCAACTCTTGGGCTCAAGTGATCCTCTTGCCTCAGTTTTTCTATTTCTAGTAAAAATGGGGTCTTGCTTTAAAATTGATATGATTTTTTCTTAAAATTTTTTTTTTATTGAATCAGAACTGTGTACATTAATGCATTTATGGGGTACAATGTGTTTATTTTATATACAATTTGGAATGCTTACATCAAACTGGTTAACATAGCCCTTACCTCACTTACTTAATTGTTGTGTTAAGACATTTATACTCTACTCTTAAAAGATTTGACATGTACCCTTGCAATATGCATCATAGGTGAGGTCCCACCGATCAACCTCCCTCTACCCAGTCTGCCCTCAGAGAAATGCAAATGAAAACCACTTTGAGATATCATCTAACTCCAGCAAGAGTAGCTCACTGAACAAAATCCCAAAACTATGGATGTTGGCATGGATGTGGAGAAAATGGAACACTTCTGCACTGCTGGTGGGAGTGGGATTACCTTCCTTTTGGAAAGAAGTTTGGAGAACACTTAGGGAACTAAGAGTAGACTTGCTGTTTGGTCCTGCAATTCCTCTACTAGGTGTATATGCAGATGACCAAACTCCTTTTACAACAAATTACTATGATTTTGACCTACCTCCTTGGAGCTGTTTCTTTTCAAATTTTCTGCTAAATATTTACGTATCAGGGTATGTATATACCTATGTCTATCCATCATTCATCTACCTGTTACTTAACTTTAAAAAAATGCTAGACACAGACTACATCCCAATACATGTTGTACTGTTTTCTCCCTAAACATTTCATTGCAAAATTGTCCCCATGTTACTGAAAATTTCTCATAAGTCATGATTTTTAATATTCGCAATTTTACCCATGGACTTAGCCATGAATTATTGATTTGATTATTAAGAATATTGACCCCCTCAAGAAATGGGCAACCAAAGCCAAACTCGACTAATAGGGTCACATCAAGCTAAAAAAGGCTTCCGCACAGCAAAGGTACCAATCTACAACGGAAAGAAACAATGTACGGAAGGGGAGAAAATATTTGCAGATGGGTACATCTGACAGAGGATTAATAACTAAAATATGTGAGGAGATTCAACAACTCAGTAGGAAACACTCAAATAATCTGATTTAAAAATAGGGAAAGGATCTGAATAAACATTTCCCAAAATATATATATATACACACACAATGGACAACGGGTATATGAAAAAATGCTCAACATCCGTAGTCATTATGGAAATGCAAATCACACCTACAGCAAGATATCACTGCACCCCAGTCAGAATGGCTTTTATCAAGAATGCTGCTGAGGATGTAGAGAAAGGGGCGTCCTCGCACCCTGCCGGTGGGAATGCACATGAGTGCAACCACAGTGGAGAACGGGATGGATGTTACTAAAAATTCTAAAATATGAAACTACCATAGGACCTCTCGATCCCACTTCTGGATATATATACAAAGGAGGGGAATTCAATATATCAAAAACGTATCTGCATTTCCATGTTTCTTGTAGCACTATTCACAATAGCCAAAATTTGAAATCAACCTAAGTGTCCATCAACAGATGAATGGATAAAGAGATTGTGGTGCATATAAATAATGGAATATTCTATAGCTACAAAAAAAAAAAGAAGAATAAAGTCCTGCCATCTGCAACAATGTAGACGCATCTGGTGGATGATATGTTACGTGAAATAAGCCAAGCACAGAAAGACAAATGGTGCATGTTCTCACTCACTTGTGGGAGCTACGCATTAAAAACACCTCATCTCAGGGAGGCAGAGAGGAGCATGATGCTTTGGAAGGGGAGCGTGGAGGGAGGACAAAGTGGGCCTGGTTAATGGGCAAAAAACAGGGTTAGTTAGATAGAATGAACAATATTGAATAGCACAACAAAATGAATATCATCAACAATAAATTGGGGTTACCTTTAAAACAAATAAAAGAATGGAATTGGAATGTTCCTAACACAAAGAAGTGATAAATGCCTGAGGCAAAGGTTACTCCAGCTACCGTGATTTTGTGAATTCACTTTGTATGCCTGTATCAAAACATCACATGCACCCTATAAAGAGATACAACTATTATGGACGCATAATGAAAAATTAAAAATATTAAAAAGTTGACATTTTGGATGTTAATTCATCTATGCTATCGTAATCAAAACCAAAATGATTTATTTAACGGTAGGTTTTTAAAATATTTGTTGATGATCCCATTGTTTGTATTATGGAGATTGAGAAGAAAACACCTGGCAGAATTTGGAAACGGCAGTGTAGGTCATAGACATTTCTCTGGGTGTCTGAGTGTGTCGCCTTTGTTATGTTTTCAAAGGTTACACAAGTGTTTATTTGCTTTTAACTCTTGGGCCTGTGTTTCGCCAACTTTGGGATCACGCTGTGTTTGTGCACTGTGATTGAAGTTGTATTTGTTCAGAGCACAATGACATTAGATTGCTGATTGCCCAGGGCACCAAAGCTGGAAACGGAATGGAGTAAACAGATCACAGTTCTGCTGGTTTCCAGGTGTGGATTAGTGTGTGGCTGTTGTGCAGCAGTGTGTATTTAAAAGATTCAAAGATGCCTCCTCCGTGAAGAGAAAGATCATTTTCCATTGTGAGTGGCTCAACTGCCTCGCTCACGTGGTGTAAATGCTAATTTGGTGTAATGCTAACCCCCCTACAAAATATTAATAAATAAAAAGTAAAAAAAAAAAAACAAAAAACAGGTCAAGAGCATTTCTTCAGAGTTTGAATCCAGATAAAGTTTATATGTTTATTTATAACATGCACTCATTATATATGTGAGTTCCTAGATTGTGTACAAACGAGCTATCTCTATAAAACATGCTAACTCTATAAAACGCTGGACAAAGACTTACACTGATACGTGGCCAATGTGTTCTGCATTTCCAGCACCTAACGATGTAAATTGACTTTAATAACATTGTTTTGTCAGAATAATGCCACTGCAATGCTGACAACTATTTCTGTATATAGTGAATGCATCTAACTAATCTGAAAATCATGGTCCCAAATATTTGGGGCTTGAAAATTTTTCGGAAAAGAGGGCATGTTTCATTATGTATGTGAAATAGGGAACTAAATCTTCACTTTCACAACCCACACTTTATGTTTTTTCCTATTCAAAACAGTCAGGTGAGACTGGGCAGAGGCGGGGGTGGGGGGCTGCAGTCAGGGTCTGGGGGATAAAGTTGGAAATAAAAAAGGGACTAAAATAAAGATTTTAAGCTATTGGAAGGAAATAGAATGCATAATACTTGTGACATTTACATTGAAGAATTTCAAGAATTTAGTTCATTATTTTAGCCATAATTATTGCCTTTCCCCACTCCCCAGTTTAATCCCTTTCAGCAATTCCTCTCAAGACCCAGGCTCCAGGGTTGTGAATCCTGCCTGCTTGGGTTTCCTCAACCTCAAAATAGCTAATGGTGACTGAGCCCACTTCATTTTCTCGGTGGTTGTGAAGATTAAATAAATTAACATCGACGTGCTTAGCAGACAGCCCGGGCATAATACACACAGGACAGATGTAATCTGGCACTATGTTACGTAACCCACAGACATTGACCTCGTGTCATGGAGCATGCCAGTGCTGGCATTAAATTCTTGATCTCCCAGTACCTAAGATCTACAGGGAAAGATAGTCAGTCAATTGTCTGTATAGCTACTTTTTAAACAGAAATTGTTAGAAGTCCTCTCGACAATGGCCACATGCATAATGGGACCTCCTACAGTAGTGTAGGGATGAGGGGAAAACTTGCCCTTTCCCCAGTAAGTTCCATGAAAGATCAACTCACAATTAAGGCAGATTAATAAGAGAAAAGATTTATTTACTACACACATGGGGAGAAATCACAGAGTGATAGTCTAATTTTCCAATAGAATTCTGATATTTTTTGTAGGGTGAGTTCTTGGACTTCATTGGAGGACTTCTTTGTATGATGACAGCCATAATGGTCACTCCAGATAAAGAGTCCCAAAATTGCTTTGAAGGGTGGACTAGCCACTGGCGTTGGTGCCTAGCTTCCCAGGGAGAGTATTTGGAAGGTGACTGTGGTGATATTCAGCAACAAGATTTGTATCACTTTTTCTAGGATGAGTTGGCAAACTTAATTGTCCCACCTCGTATTAATTTGATACCTTTAGCAAAGGCCTCTCAGACCTTAAGAGCTTAATGACCACTTCAGCATTTCCCAGGAGGAGGATCCCAGGTGAGTTATACTCTGTGTGGGGGTGGGAATGCTGAGAACAGCGATTAGTGCCTGCTAAGTGCGAGCTATTGCTCATCCATTTGGCCACTTATTTCATAAGCATTTATTGAATAGCAGGAGATGCTGGACATGAAGAATGGACCCGTGTGGAAGGCCCGACTGCTGTCTTTGAGCTGCTCCCATTAGTGCGGGAAAGATGGTCTTAGGAACACTCACAGTGATGAGATGTTGTGAGAAGTGCCTTGGCAGTGTAATGGAGAGAGCTGTTAATTCCCCTGGAGATGCCAAAGAAGACAGAAAAAGAACTGCTTAGGACGGACCTGACCCATCAGCCAGTATTTACCTTAATCCACTCCCTGGACTCAGCCTGCCTGGAAATGCCTGTCAGATTTCAGAGAGCCCCCGAGCTCGGAGTGCTGCTGCGTTTCATGCATCCATTTACAGCGAGATTCTGCTGTAGGCCGGGTCACTGCTCCCCAGTGAAGACAGGGGCTGATGAGACAGAAGTCTAGGCGCCCGGTATGCATCACGTTCAGACTGTCTCTCAATCGCTACACTTCATGTATCACCAAAAATGCGTTTTCAAATCTATGAATCATCGCAGGCAGGGGAAATGGTGGTCTCAGGAGGACAGAGGGGGTTCTCCTGCCGAGTAATGAGTCGATATGCTTTTTTTTTTTTTTTTTTGGTAGTGGAAAACGAAGTTCCCACATAACAAGACATAACAGGTTTTAAGATGAAAAATGCCACCTGCATCTGGGCAGTGAAGGCAAACATCTTCGGGCTGATTTAAAGACTGTTCTGTGCTCTTTTCTAAGTTAGGAAAACAACCCAACACACAGCCCAGAGCCGGGTGTCGGGGCTGTGGTGGAGTGCAGGGGTCCCCAGGGGGCTTATGGTCTGTGTCTATCAAAATCACTGAAAGGTCAGTCCCGGTGCAAACACTGCTTCCTTTATCCTTCTTCCCCCCAGCACCTACGTCTTTGTAAATGTTCGTTTTTCCCACCGAGAAAAGAACGGCATTGTTGAAATGATGGACGAGAGACTAGCAGGCAAGTGAGCTAAACAAAGTGATCATGTCCGAGGCAGAGGCGGGAAGAGACCTCCCCACCTTCGGAGGAAAACAGACTTCCATGGACCGGAGTGGAAAGGTAAATCTCTTCTGAAGGCTTTTTATAATTTATGCAAAACCAACTAATCAACCAACGCCAAACCCACCACCCAAGCGTGCACACCCCCAAGCGGCTGAATCCCTGTAATTTGCATCCACCAAACCGTGAAGAATCAGATGGTGTTTATCCCGCAAGGTCTTCCGCAGCGTTTCCCCTGAAGCTATGTGAGCCCACATTCCCAGATAGTCATTATAGAATATTTACACTGGAAGGCATTTCAGAAATCATTTTTCCCACTGCCCGCAAGTTTAAAGAAAATGTAATTCACAGAGGAAAATTTAACGTGTCCAAAGATAGGATGACTTCTACGGGGCTTCTGCTAGGTGAGGCCCATTTACCCTCTCAGAGGACGGTGCTGTCATGAGCCCTGCTGCGACCTGGCCACCCGGCATTCCTTTGTGGATTTTTCTTAGGGTATGAGCCTTTTTTTCTGGATTACTGCCTCAAGGCCAGTGGTTTATCAAAGGAGGATTGAAGTAATTGGGCATGTGAAATAACAGACTGGGTTTCATTCTGCTGTTAAATGTCTGATCTGTGCTGGCAAATGGACAGCTGAGGTTTCAGGGACATGGTGATTGCTTTTTTCCTAAGCACCACTGCCCTGCTCCTTGTACCAAGTTGGGGTCAGTGGGTATTTCCTGTACAGGGCAGGGCAGGGCAGGGTTTGTCAGAGTCGGCACTGCAGACATTGGTTTTTGTAGGGGCTGTCCTGTGCACTGGAGGGGTGGGGGTGGCTAGCAGCGCCCCTGTGCTCTGCCCACTGGATGCCAGGAGCACACCTCTTGGTGACTGTCCCCAGTGTCCTCTGGGGAGGAGGGGCAGAATCATTCCCAGTTGAAATCTCAGGTTTATAGTCATGTGACCAGTCCCGGTTTTCCTTGGAAAACTGACTCACTAAAGCAAACAACAATGACAAAAAGAAAAAGGTTTGTCCTAGACTTGGGAGGTCTTTTCATAACACGGGTTTGCACAAATGTCTGCTCTGCAGAATGAGGACTCTGCCTGTGCTGTGTGTGTCTGTGCGCACACACATGTGTGTGCCCTTCCGCCTATAGTGTGTGTGTGCCCTGCAGGCTGGGTGGAAATAATCTCTTCTCTTACAGACAACATGCTGAGTAAATTGCGCTATGGCATGTGAATGATTCCAGAAATTCATCTCCACAGTGGGACAGGAGGGAGACAAGCCGCGTCTTCCCCTCCACTCACACAATACCCAGTATGATGCTTCTGACACCAGACATGTGGGGATTTCTCCCAAAACACCAAACAGTTCTCTGGCAAACCCTGGCTGAGTGTCGGCTAGTTCAATTCAATCCTGCCTCTCTCTACCTAGACATAGTTCCAAGTCCCACAGGCTGAGGGCTGACACTGCCTTCCTCTCTGACGCCACCCCTGCAAGACCTGTGCTTCTGATACACTGGCTGTACATTAGGGGTTGCTAGGACCCCCTTTTCAGGCTCAATTAATTTGCAACAGAGACGCACAGAACTCAGTGAAACATTTTGCTGATATTGACCTGAGGATTATGAAGAATATTGCCAAAGATGGAGATGAATAGCCAGAAGTAAGAGATGCCCAGGGTGGCAGCATTAGCTCACATCTAAATATGTGAGCCTGGATGCAGAGTTTCCACACCCTGCCTGGGGCACCACCCTCCAGGAAACTCCTGGAATCCCATCCTTTGGGGTTCGTACGGAGGCTCCATTATGGAGTCCTGGTTAATTAAATCCTTGGCGACCAGCTATTGACATAGGCTGAATATATGTGTCTTCCAGTAATTCATATGTTGGAAGCTAAGACCCAACATGATACTATTTAGAGGTGAGCTCTTTTTTGGAAGTGACTAAGTCACGAGCCCCCCACCCTTGTGAATGGGATGAAGGCACTTACACAAGACGTTAAAGACAGACTCTGAGTCTTAGCTGCTCTTTCCTCCATGGGGGAACTCAGGAACACAGCAGCACCTCTGGGGCAGAATGAGCACTTCTCCAGACCCTGAATTGCAGGTGCAGTGACCTGGGACTTCCCAGCCTCCAGAACTGTGAGAAAAGAATTTTTGTTATTTGTGTTAATAAATTATCAAGGCTGGGCTTGATTTTCTTTATAATATTCAGAATGGACTAATATAGTGGCCAATTCAACCTCCAGACCCTTGTCCTTTCTGGAGGCCAGTGAGTGGGGCTGGAAGTTCCAGCCCTCTAAAGACAAGGTTGGTCTCCCTGAGGCTGTCCAGAAGCCCAGATAGAGTTGCTTCATGAGGACCCAGGAAATTCCTAGGGATTTAGGAGCTCTGTGTCAGACACGATCACTTAGGAAACCACGAAGGTCTCAGGAGCTCTGTACCAGGAACTGGACTGCAGAGACCAGAAAGGTAGCTGGCATGATGTCACAACGTCACAGGCACTTTAGGGAGGGGATGTATTGGGTGGGATTGGACCTACATCTCTTGGGGGCTCCAACTTACTGCCTGCTGTGTCATTGTTAGGGCGTGGGTGGTTCCTGTCTCTAACACAGGACAGCACATCAGACTGGCTGATCTGAAAGGGAGAACAGAAGTATTGTCACTTCTCCACTCATGTGCCAGAGTGCCACCACCAGGAAAAATGACAGCAAGCACTTGTTTCTTTCTACGTTCAGGTAGAACTGACCACCTCTTTGCCCCTTCTTCTCCTCCTCCTCCTTCTTTCTTTCCTGTGTGAACACACATTCTTTCTCTCTCTCTCTCACACACACACACAATCACATATCCTTGCCCAGTTACTGAGGGATATCCTAAATTTTCTCTTTCAAGGGAAGAGGGGAAAATGGCTTCATAATCACATCAAAAATGAGATCTTAGTGGCTAGAGCATTATTTCAGCCAACATAGTGTTTAATAAAAAGTGTTTCAGGGCAATTCTTCACAACGGTTACATTAATTCCAGCAAATATTAATGAAGCATTGTCATGGGCTTCCAGGAAGCAAAGACAAGTGTGGATGTGCAGTCTTGCTGCTCTGGGATGGGTGTTATGGGTGGGTGGGATTGTTCTGGAATAAAAGAGTTTTCCAGAAGCAAACTAGGCAAGCATCTGATCTGCCTACAACTAGCAACAAATATAAATGAAAAAACAAAAAGGAATAATAGTAATCGATTATTTCATACACAGAGGAATTAGTATTTAAAGCTCTAAACTTAACCTCTCTGAACTTGTCCATTAAGACCTGTGGCTGGTTTCTTGTTAAAGTTTCTCATTGGATTATTTATATGAGAGCTGGTGTGTATCTTTGATCAATTCCTAAAACATTGTCTCCCTTCTGCTCCAGCAAGAATATGTGTTTCCCACTTGAAGGGAGTCAGGTCAGTTTTGGATATGAATTTCCATGCTCTAATTGGGTAATGTATAAATATGTGGTTCTCAGCCAGGGAAGCAGACAGGGTTTCTACCTTCAAAGTAAAGAGCAATAGCATACGCCTTTCTTCCTAGAAGCAATTCATCAATGAGTCTTAGACAATGCTTACTGTCCATGTGTGTTTTCCCTGTATAAGGACACATCTTACGCTTGGTCCTGTTGCTGATGGGTGCTCCCTGGTGGTCTCTCTCCCACCGAGGAGTTGCCTGCAGAGCACAGGAACTATGCAGTTAGAGTAAAAGTGCTGGCTCAGCCAACTCTGCCCAAATGGGCCCAGGGAGCACGTAATTCCTTTCCAGTGGAGACATCTGTCATTATTGACAGGATCTAATCACAGAAGAGGGGCATCTGAGTAGTGCAGAGTTTGGAGATAACACGGAAGCATTCACACACACACACACACCCCCGATCCCTTTCTCTCTCTCTTCTTACAGCATCATCTTTGAACAAGCAAACAAGCCATTTTCCACCACACCAGGACCTTCACAGGATAACACGTACAGAATCCAAACTCAAGGAGTTTCTAATTTTACCATGTCCAGGAGAACTGGAATTGGGGACAGAAATAGCTGGAACACAAACAATCAAAATGCATACTTTGAAGCCTGAATTTCAACAAAGTGTTCTGTAATGACTGTCAAAGCTATGTGGCATGTCCAAGGCACTCATGGGGTTGATCACATTGAACAGGAGAATAATAGTGAGATGGAGCAGCTGCTTGGAGTCCAGCCACAATGCCTGTTTCCTTCTGAGTACTTTGTCTTTTCCTACAACTTTTGATCCCTCTTGGTTTGCATTTCAAGGGGCCATGGAAGGACAGCAAGTGTGCAGCCCTGGTCCACTCTCACCCTGGGTTTTTCCATTGCCCTACCTCTGCCAAGCTTTGAAGCAGGTGGTCACTAGACCCAGAAGATTCTGGAATAATGCAACAGATGGCTCTGGAAAAGTCTTAAAGGGACTTTTTAGGTGCAAGACATATAGGTCCAGAAATGCTGCTATAAGCCTCCATGAGTCTCCTGGCATAGTTAGAGGAGATTAGTAACCTGACACTAGGGCTTAGAAACTCTCCTCATAAGACAGTGTACGACTCACTGGACTGTGGAACTCAGAGACAGAGAAGTCTCTGAGTTCACAGTTTGCCTCCATCACATATTAGCTGGGTATAAAAATGCTTGCTTCTTGTGCTCGGTAGAAGAATTCATTAAGCCACATTGTAGTGCCCAGTAGGGAAGATAAGTGAGAAGAAAACTGAACATAAGATTTCAAAAAGCAAGGACAAATGGGAGTCTTCAGGATAACCAGGCCCCCAGGAGACCGGCTGGAACCTGCTGAGGCAATGTGTCCAGTGAGGATGACCTAGAGCCCAGGTGGGACAGCTGGAGCCTACCAGGACAAATTGTACCCCACACCTCTTTAATGTCACCTCTGAACCAGATCACATATCTGTCTGCAGAAAAAGGCAGTGCTTTTTGCCTAACAGTGTGCACCTGGCCAGGCGCCTGGACTTATCAGCAGGGGCAGTTTAGAAGGATCTGGAGGTGTTGTGGTCCCAGGAGTCATCCCATCCCAAAAAGGGTGTCAGCCCCTTTCTTGGCCCTGTGTGAGTTTCCTTCAATGGCTGCTGTCGCTCCATGTCTCTCCAGGCTGATAGCACTTTCTGTGTGGCCAACCAGGGCCCACAATCATACAGGGAAACAAATTCTGGAAAGCACAGAATTCTCTTAACTGCATTAACACAAAAAGAAACCATCACACAGGGTTTCACTGATTACAAGATAAGGTTTAATGGTCCTGCTTTCAAAACCAGAGGGCATGGGTTCTGTGAGCTTCTGGCACTGAAATGCATACTCTGCACAAAACAGCCTGGCTCAGGAGCACAGGGTGCACTCCAGTCTAGCCCTGCCACACCCCAGGCCACGTTGCCTGGAGCTGCTCCACACCCCTGCTGAAAGGGTCAACATTGTTCTCAAGCTAAGGAGTGGTGGGACCACAGAAGATACCTTCTACTAGCTAATCAAACATCACTTCATAGGCTAGTGGCCGACTCAGATGTATGAGATGGCAATCATACTACCCATCTAATTGTAAATCCCTAAGACTACAGAGAAGAGGTCTTCTCTACAAAAACTCCTCCAGGTCATTCTGTTACCTGTGGGTCCTATTTTGCACCATATCAAAAGGGTCCCAAAAGGTGGCTTCTTTTGGACCCTTTAAAGAGCTCTGTGGGAAATGTCCTAGACAAATTAAGATTTTTTCTTTCCTTTGGGCCACAGAAACTTCTAACGACTAACTCATTTGTTTGGTTAAAACATTTCTTTCCCCAAGACAATGTACCCAGAGGGGAAAACATCAGTGTCAACAATTTAATCAAGATGGTTCCATTTGGCAAGTCTTAGGCTTTAGGTTTTGTCTGGACAATATGTACAGGTGCTCAGAAGGAGCACCATAGGCTTCATTTCTCAGTGAAAGTCTCTGCAGACTCGTTCTCACCCTGACCCTGATGAGAAACAGCAATGAGCCCTTGAAAATGAAATCCGGTCAGCTGTCACTGTGGGGAAGATGAGGTCGGGTGCCATCTTCTGCCTCAGGAACGCATTTCAGAACTGGAGAGAATGCTTCCCTGCAGCTATTCTTTTTAAAAATGATTATTATTATTTCAGTGGTTTTAGACAGCTATTCTTTCACTTGGTCACAAAACCGGCCTTCTTTGAACAGGAGATTTGACCCATCTGCTCAGCTGCCTTGAGCCATGTGAGGGCAGATTCCATAAGCACATGATTGCCACGGTTGCTCAGAGAGAGCGAGAGATCCAGGCAGAACCACACCAGGCAACTCCTGCACCCTGAACTTGAAGTGGCGAGGACTTTTTCAGGGGCTCCAGGAGTTCCTATTCTGAGTCACTGTTACATCCCACGTGATGGCCCATCTTCAATCAATGCAGGTTTTTTTTTTCTTACTTTTTGTAGGATTTCTTTTTCCTTTTTATAGCATGAGGTGTGAGCACTTAGACAAAGGGCAGTAAAGTCTGAAAAGTGAGCACATTTTTGTTTTTTAGCATTCCTACCTTGTTCAAGCTGAAGGCTGAAATGTAAAAACACAGAGAAAGGCCAGGGAGAGGAATTCTAATCCACACCTCCAGTAGATTCTATACCCACCTAGCAAAGTGTGACTCTAGGTTACATTGGTCTGTTGCTACAACAACACAAATATTGCAACTGAAAGCAACATAAAGCATAGACGAGAGGTTTATCACACTGATTTAGTCTCCTTTTTGAAGAATTCCTTACTGTAAAATTGGCATTGTTGACACTCCTATTATTTCTTATTCGATACCTGTTCAAAAAAGACTGAAGGGAAGCATTCTTAACATTTTGAAGAAACACCCGTTCTGAAAGTGCTGCGTAGATTTTCCTTCACAGATTTTCATCGAAAGAGCTATTCCCTACAGACTTAGATTCAATAGGAGCTGAATGAACAGAATGTGTTTTCCTTGGTCATCTGATACACGCTCATTATATGTGAAAAAATCATAAAAGGGTATTTTAGGTAAGAAACAAACATTCCTTTTTTTTCCCCTCCCTGGTACAAAAAAAAAAAAAAAAAGGTACTTACTTAACATTCTCAAATATATGGTACCACATATTTTGTCTGGTTTAAAAAAAAAAAAGAGGTTATTTGGATACAAGTTGTGAGTTTTTGACAAACAACCTGATTTAGCATGTACTTTGCCAGGTCTGTCAGAGTGAAATACTTTTGGAAATAGAATCGGCTATATTTTATCTGTGCTTAGTTTAAAAATGAAGAGCGTTTCCTTAAAATATGATTTCCGAATTCTGAAGTTATTATGAGCAAATGCATTCCATTTTAACTCCTGAGCTGAGGCCTCCTGGCGGAGGGATTTATGAGTGGGGGGTGAAGGTGTTCACTCCTTCAAGCTGGGTCTGTCCTTATGATTCAGTAGGATCCACACGCGCATCTTTTTAAAATTTTTTTATCAATGTAAATACCATTTTTAAGATTAATTTTTACAGAATTATTGTTCTTCTTAATTCTCTTTTCCTATATAGAGTGATTTGTCAGAAATCATTACTCTTCCCTCTTCTTACAGTTTTAAAATTCGTGGCATTAAAATTAACTTTTCATTTCCCCACCCCCTCATTTCAACCAATTTCCTAAGATGTTATTGTGGTTTAAAGTGTGTCCTATGGAGTTGGGCTGCCTGGTTACTAATCTCAGTTCCTCACTTCCTAAATGTGTAATTGCAGATGAAGGACTCAACTTCTAGATTATTCTAGGTTACTTCTAGCTGCTTCTACTGCAAACTATGGATACTAAAAGTACCTGTTTCATGGGGTTGTAATAAGGATTTCAGGATACATGTGAGGTTCATCAGATACCATGTCTGTAGCGAGAGCTTCAGAAGCTAATAATAATTTGCTATTATCATTATTTAATAACATTATGTTATATATTATGATGTACACATTTCTAAAATTTTCTTTGCCAGTGTAGGAAATATCCTCCATCTTCCTTTAAATTTTTTAACTTAATCATCACTTTGAGAGAATATTCAGTTGCTCTGGTATGTGAACTAGAACTTGCCTTTATTCACTTTAAACAATTATTATTATTATTATTATTATTTTGAGTCCACATAGAGGAATGACTTCAATTCAGCGTTGATTTCCAACATGAAAAAAAGCAAAATTACGGTTTTGGGGGAGAACTAGCAAAGATAAAAATAAGCACATCAATTCCCCTATGTTCCCCTTTCTCTCCCCGTTTTTTTTCCAACACACAGATGCTGCAGGGGGCACCTTTCAGGGATGGGTGTGGGCAGTGCTGCAATTAATGGAAACTAAATAATATAATTTATAATTGCATTCTCAAGAAATTCAACATATTTTGAGGGTAGTTTTCATAAGCAATGAAGGAGCTAAGGAAGTTTCACCCCCAAATATGATTCCTTGGTATAAAGAATATTTTAAGTTAAAAATCCATTTTTGATCAGAAAGCACTGGTCTCTCCTCTATAAAACCTGAGCAATCTGATTTAGAATCAGAAAATGCTGCTGACTTCCTTATTGCAGACAAATAGATCTGGCCCTAAGGTCATTTGAAGCAGAGACTTATCTTTCAGCTAAATCTCCAGTTCGATCTGTTTCTATCCATCTACACATCCTCTGAGAAACTACTTGCTCCTTGTGTATACTTTCCACACTCTTCTCCCTCCCTTCTAAAAGGCACCTTTAAAAAATCACTGACCCTAAATCACTAAGATTTGGGGTAATCATTCTTGTGGTTCCCCCCAGTCTCATGCTTTTTAGAAATAAACCTTTCTGTTATTAATCTACCATGACTGTGAGTTGATCTTTTCAGCAAACCAGATCAAGGGAAAACCGCAGGTTTCGCTGTGATCCCTACAGCAGCTTCTGGTTTAAGTATGTGGGGGCCAAAGCCCTTGCTTCTCTAGGGGGTCACTGAATACTGTGGCCATGTCACAGATTGTCTAAGAGGAGGACAGGCGTAGAAATGTAGCAACGTTGTCTACACGGAAGCCTTCAGAATGAAGATGCAAACCCCAGTGGTGTGCAGAACTTTGCAGACCATCCTGAGGTTACAGAAAGAATGCAGCCCAGTGCTGGGGAGGGAGGGAGGGTAATGTCAGATTCAAGTGGCCAGACACTTTGTGAGAGGGAGACAGGAAGAGGTTTGGGTAGCAGGGATAGTCTTGCCATGTAGATGAACCACAGGTGGCAGCCCCCAGAGAGAACAGACAGTGAACATCTATTTTCAGACCTTTAAAAGGGTCAGACTCTCAGTTTATCTTTCCTAGATCCAGAGCAGGAAATGGGGGGCTGCATTAGTGGAGATTCTCCAGAGATCTACAGATGTAATTCTGCCCCCACAAAAGTCAGCCCTTCAGGGCTACTTCACAATATGTCCAAACATTATTTGGCAATAAGATATTTTTATTTCCTTTAAGCACATTCCAGGACTTTAGCCTCCACTGATTGGGTTGCAAGGACTTTGAAATCGGGTATAGGGTACTGGCCTGCAGAGAAGGCTCAATACACGTTACAGGAGGTCTCTGAGTTACACACATGTGACTTACATACAACTTGCCCTTAGGGATGGACGCTATTAGAGTAAGTCCCCAAATTACTAACAGGCAACTGATGCATGACTCTTACAAACAAAGGCTGTTCCAGGTCATGGGTAAGTGTACCGACCCATTCCAACTAACATACAAATTCAGAACTTTAAAGCAAACCAGTTCCTTCTGGAAGGATGTTTGAAGAATACTTAGAGACCTAAAAATAGACCTGCCATTTGATCCTGTAATTCCTTTACTGGGTTTATACCCAGAAGACCAAATGTCACAATATAACAAAGACATCTGTACCAGAATGTTTATTGCAGCACAATTCATAATTGCTAAGTCATGGAAGAAGCCCAAGTGCCCATCGAGCCATGAATGGAGTAGCAAATTGCGGTACATGTATACCATGGAATACTGTGCAGCCTTAAAGAAAGATGGAGACTTTACCTCTTTCATGTTTACATGGATGGAGCTGGAACATATTCTTCTTAGCAAAGTATCTCAGGAATGGAAGAAAAAGTATCCAATGTACTCAGCCCTACTATGAAGCTAAATTATAGCTTTCACATGAAGATTATAACCCAACTATAGCACAAGACTATGGGGAAAGGGTCAAGGAAGGGGAAGGGAGGGGGGAGGTTTTGGTGGACGGAGGGGAATGGGTGGGGTCACATCTAGGGTGCATCTTAGAATGGGTACAGGCGATTGCACTAATGTACACAGCTATGATTTAACAATAAAAAAATAAAATTAATAAAATTAAAAAAAATAAATAAATAAAGCAAACCTGTTCTGTTTCTGACCCAGGGACTGCCTGTATTGAAATGAGTAAATATCAGAAGTGCATTCTTGCTGCATGGTGAGAAACGGATGGGGAAGAAGCTAGACGAGAGGCAGGAGAAGAACGTTGCACAGTCACCCAGGAACAACAACGCAGGTCTGAGCTCTCCAGAGGCCCTGCCTGCAAGGGGAGGGGAGCAGGCTCAAGGCTCGTCAAAGAGGAGGAATCAGGCACTTACCCAGGGCCCAGTCCATTTATCCAGTGGCAGGGAGGAAGGACTAAGAAGAGAGGTGTGAAGGACAAAGGCCCTGTTTCCCCACATTCAGGGAGAAACTGAGGTGCTTTCTATCAAGCCAAACAACACAGCCATGATACAGGGTTCCCACATTCGGGGCTGGACAAGGAACCCCATTTTCTAGGCCTAAGCCCACAGACGCTTTCTCTCCAAACTGCACTCTTTGCATATAAGCAAGACAGGAGAAAAGCAGTTTTTCTAGTATTTCCTGAAAGCTGGGCCTCTGCTGGAGTGGACCTCCTGCTGCTTCTGCCCCCTACACACACACACACACACACACACACACACACACACACACACACACACACACACACACACACACACTCTGGAAGGACTGCATTCATTTGTTAATACACTTACTCATTTGCGAATCAATATTGAAGTCTGCCAACTCCGGGCCAAATGTAATTCTCAACATCTCCCTACTTACAAAACAGTATATAACCTCTAGACAAAAGACCCACTTGGGGACTTCCCACTTGGGTCTCTCCACCCCCAGAGGCTCTGGTGCCTTTCATTCTTTCCATTCTGATCTCTGTGGTCCATGGGCTCCTTCCTCCAAGAATGTACACAACTGTGCAACAGGACAACATTCAAATGCAGAATGATTCCATCACCCCTTTGTGTTTAAAGGACCCCCAACCCGGACTCTGGCCACTAGTCAGCACTCTCTATCCATCACCTTTGAAAGAAAGAAATGAAAACGGAAATACACGGTATATAGTCTTGGGATTTATCTTCTTTCACTCGGCCTAAGGCCTGGGAGTAAGTCTACACCGTTGCATGATCAAGGTTTCGTTGCTTTCCACTGCTGAGTCGTACTCCACCACACGGCTGCAGTCAGATCCTTTATTCATTCCCCAGTTGAGGGATGTATAGACTGTGTCTAGGTGTATTTTTTTAGTCTGTTAAATTGAATTACAGAAATGTTATTGGTAAATGCTGTTTCCTTGCAGTGGTTGGAATGAAAGCCGAATGTGCCCGTTACAAAGAGAAGACGGTAATCATAGTTTAATATTTTATGAAATTTGGCTGTGAAGTGAGGGAGACAGGGACTTATAGTTCCAGGGAGAAATAAGGTGAAATGAAGATTGTATTAGTTTTATTGGAGGAAAATAGATGTTGGAGCACATGGATACTCTAAGGGATTGTACAAGGTTTTTGTTGTTTGTTTTACTAGAATGTGATTATACACTCCTGAAAACACATCCAGCAACATGTCTAAAAACATCAGGGCTTGTGGGATGATATACTGGGAATATTTTTCTCAAAACTTTTTGAACTCCATAACCTAAGTAAAAACAAAAGTAAACACAACTATATCAAAAGCACTAGCAAGTGAAAAAGACGTTTAAAGTCCTATTTGTGCAAGCCTGCCAGGGTGAGTGTAAACATTACCTTAAGAAATGGTAGCTGGGTGGGGCGGGGTGACGCCTGTAGCTCAGTGGGTAGGGTAGCTGGCCACATACACCGAGGCTGGCAGCTTAGAACCCAGCCCCAGCCAGCCAAAAAACAACAATGACAACTGCCACAACAACAACATAATAGCCGGGTGTTGTGGCGGGCGCCTGTAGTCTCAGCTACTTGGGAGGCTGAAGCAGGAGAATCACTTAAGACCAAGAATAGGAGGTTGCTGTGAGCTGTGATGCCAATGGCACTCCACTGAGGGTGACAGCTTGAGACTCTGTCTCAAAAAAAGAAATGGTAGCTCAGTAGGGTGTGGGGTGCTTGGAAGGTTTTAGACAACACAGGCAAAAACGTACAGAAGCCAGGGAGAACTGGATTATATTAATAACTGCCAGAAAGAGAATATGGGGATGATGGAAATGACATAGTTTCCTTTTTTCTTATGGTGAAGAGCTATGAAAACCCCAAAAGGTGATTTCCAAGTGCAGCTTTCTACTTGTGCCACTGTGATCACATCCTGCTCCAGGGTGAACTTAGGTCACCTCCTCCTTGTTAGCCAAAACCCAGACAAGCTTGTTCAAATAACAGGGAACCAATCTTAAAATAGTGGCCCTGCACTGTCACAGCTACAGAATTCAAGGAGACAAGACTGAGTTGGTGACAGAATCAAGTTACGGCCCCACCCAGGAAGGATCCCTTTCCTGGGAAGCATGTCCCTCCCAGGAAATAGTGAATGGACCAGTCCAGGCCTCCCTAACCTTGTCCTACCTACCTGCCCAGGTAAAGCTATGGACAGACTAATCCTGGCGGCCCTAACCCTTTAAATCCCTGTCCACCATAGCCCACGTGTGGATTTATCCCTAGCCAGGAATCTCACCCCACCTGAACACCAGGTGGAGTAAAAGCCACTTTACTTTGATCACACGAATTGGATCTTCGCCTTACTTTCGTCCAGCTCAGTGGTTCTCAACCTTCCTAATGTCTCAGCCCTTTAATATAGTTCCTGTGGGTTGTGACCCACAGTTTGAGAACCACTAGCAGCACCTTAGAATGATTTTTGTGTTTGGGTACGGAACCTTTCGGTTGGGGGTTTATCTTAGATGAGATGGGACAGTATCAGTTTCTGTCTGTGCTGACCCCGACCTAACGAGCAATCCTAATCCCTCTCTTTTTAATGCTCTGATACTTCCCATATTGAAGCCTTCAAGACATATTGAGGGTGTTGTTTCATAATTATCTGTATATGCCTCAACATCCTCAATTAAGCTTGAACTTTAAGAGTGAAGGGAATGTATCCTTTTATCTGTGAATTCAAGCTCCTACTCACTGTCTTTGAGAAAGTGTTGCAATCAGGGCTTGCTGGATGGGTGGGTAAAAAGCGTTAAGAATGATAGAGTTATTATTATTTTTTTTAATTGTTGGGGATTCATTGAGGGTACAATAAGCCAGGTTACACTGATGGCAATTGTTAGGTAAAGTCCCTCTTGCAATCATGTCTTGCCCCCATAAAGTGATAGTTATTATTTTGTATCTATTGTTAATTTACTTAAACTTACCACACCCATGCTATCTTTTATCAGACCTGAAGCTCAAAGCTTTGAGCTTGAGCTTTGGTAATCAGAAAGGCAGAGATAAGGCTGGCGCAGTAGCTCACACCTGTAATCCTAGCACTCTAGGAGGCTGAGGCAGGTGGATTGCTTGTTATCTGGAGTTTGAGACCAGCCTGAGCAAAAGTGAGACTCCATTTCTCCTAAATAGAAAATAACTAGCCAGGTGTGGTGGTGTATGCCTTGCTGGTAGTCCCAGCTACGTGGGAGGATGAGGCAAGAGGATTGCTTAAGCCCAAGCGTTTGAGGTTGCAGTGGGCTGTGACGCCACAGCACTTTACCCAGGGCAACAGAGTGAGACTGTCTCCAAAAATAAAACAAACAAAAAAGAAAGGTGGAAATAAAATAATGGAGCCTAAGGCTGTTCAAGGTAAAGTAAAGCTAACTCCTTGGCAGAGAATTTCATGAAGAGCCAGTCTGAGTCCCATGTGAGACACAGACCTAGGTTCAAATTCTGAATCTGCTGTTTTCCAGCTGTAAAAGCATCCATAAGATTCCCAGTCCCACCTCCTCAAAGTAGGGGTCTGGGGCCCTACTTTGGAATGCCCAGTCTCAGCTCCACTGTAGATTGTCTGCATTAGAACCAGAGCTGGAATTTAAGGTAGACACCAGGTCACGTGTGTGCATGTGCAATTTTGAGAGGCCCTGGTCTAGACTCTCTGAATTTTGTTTCCTTCCTCATAGAGAAAAATGGAGCCCTCTTATTTCTACCTTCAGAAATAAAAGGGCTACAAAAATGCATGTCAGCTACACAGGGACTGTGCAAGATAATGAAAACTACTAATAGCAAGAATAACAATAAAAAACAATGGTACTTTAGATAGTGAAGGCAAATAGGATTAAAAGAAAGAGCACTTTTTATCTCTTTCCATGTCTTTCTCTGCCTGTCTCTGCCAAGCTCTGGCAATGGAGTTTCTAGATTTTTGTTTAACTTCAATTAGGACAGTTCTGAAGATGGAGCATTTTTGTCTCAAGAGGTATTTGGCAATGTCTGGGGACATTTTTTGGCTGCTATGAGTGGATGGCAGGGTGTTACTGGTATCTGGTGGGTAGAGGCCCAGCGATGTTGCTCAACTTTCTACACTGCATGGGACAGCCCTTGGCCATAGAGGAGCATCTGGCCCCAAAAGTTAGGAGTGCCAAAGCTGAGGAAGCCTGAATTACAGCAATCTAGATTTTCTACACATGATACATTTGCGAGTGAAGGTCTTCTAAGGGGGACACAAGTGCAAATTATACACACAACAGAGATGTGTCTTCAGAATATCAGCGATGAGTCAGAGTGTGCAAATGGCTTGAGGGAGAAATCAAGGACTAAATCAGGAAGTTCATCAAAAAATCCCCCTCTGCCCCCATTTCCAAGTACATGCTGTTCAACTAGCTGTTTACCGAGAAACTTAAGTTGATAACACTTCTTGTGTGCTAGGAGATGATAGGAACAGCTCGGGACTGAATATTAAGGCATTTCATGCAGACACGATACTGTTCTGACGTGAAAAGTAGAAATTATAAATCAAACACTGAACAAACATTTAAAGCAAGGGCCTCTCTCTTTTAGGCACAAAATACTGCTAACGATTTTAATGTTCAACTTTATCTTGCCTGAGTACTTCAGGAATTCCCATAAGGCAAATATATTAGTTTTCTTTGAATTGTCCCAGAACTGTCTGAGAGAATGATCTGTTTTTGCTCTCCACTTCTGCTAATGATTTTAATGTTTAACTTTATCTTGCCCGACTATCACCTGGGGAATACTTTCATTTACGACAAATGGTCACATTTGCTCTCTGTAATAAAACACAGCCTGGGTCATAAAAAACACATGTCAAAAGAAAAATTTGCCTTAATTTGTTACTTCTGTTTTCTGTCCCAATTTCTCTTGCTGTTCCTCTTTTTATTAATATTATGATTTTTATGATTTATTTATAAGCAGAATGCTATCCCAAAATAGATAAACTTGTTTACCAGTAAATCAGCAAACTGTTAACACTGCTATAAAATAAAGAATGCTGTTGTGCTACATCAAAAATCAAGAATTCTAGGTATCCCCCGAGAGCCTTTCTGGTAGGTTCCATCAGCTAACTCACAGCCTGCACCCATTAATTCGAATACATTATTTTTCTTTCATACACAGCTGTCAGGACATAATTAACGCAGAGCAACAATTCCTTGCCTAAGTGCCATGCGAACAGCAATATTATAATCATATTAGGAGACTGTTCCTTACAAAACTAAGAAAGAGCCTTGGAGAAGAATTTGTAAAATTTTTGGGCAAAGTAAAAGTTTTATGCTATAATACGTAGAACACATAGATACAAAAGTAAAATCAAACTAAATATTCCTTAAAAGTAAGGTAAGAATCAGGTATGGAGTTTTAGGTAAAAGCACAGTATTTTGGCAGAGCTCAAGATAATCATTTATCATTCTCTCTCCCTTTCTTCCTCCCGCTCCTCCCTCATGACTATCTCTAACTACTCATTCAGAACCTGTTTTTCTTTTAGTGGACTCCAAGCTCAGCTGACTGGACATTGCACCACCAGTGATGGAAAGGCCCTAAAGTGGACACACGTTCACGTGCCGTCCCAGCGGCAAAGTGGAGGCGTCCATGTTCGCAAACAGGGCTTGTCAGGTCTGGAGTCACCAACTCGGACACTCAAGGGGAGATGGGGTTGTTCCATAGGGAGACAGAGAAGGGGACAGAAGGGTCCCTGGGGCTGGCTTCCTTTCTCCCTATGCACAATGCTCTAACCTTACACTGGTTTCATACCACCAGGTAAAGACCAGCACGCAAAGTAGAGTTGGCCTGTAGGCAGTGAAGGGTGCAGGGGAAAGGACAGCACAGAGTCTGTGATTATTCCCTTATTCGGGTGTCCTTTCCCCTAGTCACCAGTGCGCTGGCTGTGGTGGTAAACATGTCACTTAGTACCTCTGTTGTTGAATACCAACACAGAACCAAACACCACCAGAGGGCAGGCAGACATGTCCATGTGGGCGAGCTCCAAGGCCAGGCTGTGGTTATCTCGACACAGGGAGACGTGATGAAGGACTTCACTGTACGTGAAATTGTTCCAATGCGTGAGGCAGAGGATACTTTTGAAAACCTGCATCTGAAGAGGGTATTTTTGCATAGTGGAAAGGCAGACAAGCTTGTGGGAGTTTTTGATTTTGACCACATACCATCCACTCACCGTCTTCCAACACCAGCACCTTCACTTTTCTGGGCGGATTTTCTTTGGCTCTGTTGAATGCAAACTTAGAAGGCACTTTGTGATAAAATGGACTCCCCAGCACAGAGGAGTGAGCACATAATCCATGTTAGAGCCAGTGGATTTTCTCTTCAGGGACTTTGGCTGTTACAGAAGGCAGGCAGGGGATTGGAGCTAACTCATCCAGGAGCCGTGTGGCCATGAAGCCACCAAGCAGTCCTTCCTGCCTGGAGCCAGGAGATGGCTTTGTCCTTGTGAGTTTCTGCTCCTAATTCTTTCTGAGATATTCATGATGTCAGTGTTTAAATCCTCTTTCTTTCTTTCCTTAAGTTGGCCAGCACTGGTTTCTATCACTGGGAGTATTCAATAAACCCAAATTGACAAATTTCAAACACATGACCAGTTGTTAGGTGAATATGATTTACTGCTAATCAATTATCCATCTGGTTCCATCTGGTTCAAAACCCTGGACTATCCATTTTTCTGTTGTATGTTCTTTAATCATCGAGGGGACCCAATGGTGAATATTACTATTATTATAAAACCTATACTGAGTATAGGAATTGCATTAATAACGATGAAAGTTTAAAATAAAAATCAGAATGCTTTTATTAATAAAGATTACTCCATCGAATGACTCATATCCACGAATGTCACAATACAGGGGGTTCCAAAGGTCACCCTACAAAGATAAAATGGGAAATTGTAGCTAAATGTACCTTTCTTTACAAAATATTCGTTATAGCATTTTATAAAGTATTCCTTATATATTTTCCACCTTTTCACAAAATTTTGTAATGAATACTTTGTAAATAAAGGTACATTTACCCATAATTTCCCATCTTCCCTATGACTTTATGGGTGACCTTTGGGACGCCCTGAAATTTCATTAGCATAGCAGTGGAAATGCCTGAAATTAGTAAAAGTATTAGTATTCTGAGCGTTCAAGTCCCCTCCCCCCCGCAACACACACACTAGAATGAGGCAAGGCTGGGTATTAAGCCAGAGGTGGATTAATGGACATTTGGTATCATGAAGGGCAGGAATAATTAAAGGGTAAACTCATTGTGACATGTTGTAAATGGAGCCCTAGTGATGTGAACCCAAACTGATGGGGCACAGTGCTGGTAGAAATTGAAACTCCCATGTGGGCACAGATCACCACAATGTCACAAATTAGGGAAACACAGAGATGATCGATTAAGTTTGTAAATAGCCCGTGACAACTGATTTCTATGCAAATCCTTTTGATGACAGCTAAGTAAATGGAGTTGATTGATAAGTATGACTGTTTTATCTTGGGAGATTTCACAGGATGTTATTATATTTTACAAACTGTTATATCCTCAATATTTTGAAGGTTAAACCTTTTGAAGTTGCTGGTCCTAATTTAGATGTGAACTGGATCAACAGAAAATACATGCTTTGGTGAGAAATGAACTGGTAAATAGTAATTTTTTGAGGTTATTCTTTCTAACCTAGACTCATCTTTTGGGGGGAATGAGTTAACAGTCGTCCAAGTAAAAGCTCAGCTTGTCAGCTCTTCAGCGATGATTAATAACCAGAGAAGAAATTCCTAAGAACTTCTGGGGTCACCAACACAAGACATAATGGATTCAAATCTAACATATGCAGAATGTTAAAAGTTTTAACTGTTATCCTCAAGTATGTGGAATTATCTCAGTTATCTGTAAGAAGTAATTGTCCAATAATAATGAAAGAGTCAGCTGAACATGTCCACATCAAAAGCTGAACAGGTTGCTTATTTGATAGCTATAGATTGACTAACTGCTTATGATACCTGTGCCACAGAAGGGATATAACCGCCTTTTTGTTTGAGCATGCAACCTTAAATCATTTATTCCCCTGTAATTTTCAGCCTTCTTTTGAACAGATGAATTGAGTCTATACAATGTGCTTGCCTAATGATTCACATCCATACAATAAGGAACAACTTCAGTCAATTATGAAAAAAACAGTAAGAATAGCAAACTAGTCTGATTAAATAAGCATCCACTTTAGAAAACCAGTCTGGCTGTCCTTGTTATCTCCTTATATGTTGTAGTTGTTTAGGGTCAAACATGAAATATTCTCAGATATTTGCCCCGTGAAAACAAATGCCTCATCATTTAATGTTTACTTCTAATTCTCTGCTATGGTTAGAATATTTGTTCCCTTCCAAAATTCATGGTGAAACGTGGGCCTCAATTTGTCAGTGTTGAGAGGTGAGACCTTTCAGAGGTGTTGGGGTCATGGTGGCTCTGCCCTGTGATGAATGAATTAATCCATCAGTGGACTTGAGGATTAATGGGTTAGTGGACTGGTGAGTTACCATGGAAGGAAAACTGGTGGGTTTATAAGAAGAGGAAGGGAGACCTGGCCACATGATGTCCCACAGAGTCTTGGGACTCTGCAGAGAGTCCCCATCAGCAAGAAGACTGTCACCAGATGCAGACCCTTGACCCTGCACTTCTCAGCCTCCAGAACTATAGGAAATAAATTCCTCTTCTGTATAAATTACCCAGTTTCAGATACAGGCAGTCCCCAAGTGACAGACATCTGGCTGATGTAGAACTTGCACTTATGAATGGAGTATAGGTACTAGGTAAATGTACCTGTTCCAACTTACATACAAATTCAATTTAAGAATAGACCTTCAGAACCTATCTCGTTTGTAACCTGGGGACTGCCTGTATTCTGCAGCAGAAAGCAGACAAAGACACTATTCTATTCACAACTTCTTATGACTCTCTGTTGTGCTGGATAGAGTGGGTGGCATCACAGCTCACAGCAACCTCAACCTCTTGGGCTCAAGTGATCCTCTTGCCTCAGCCTCCCCTGTAGCTGGGAAAACATCATGGTGCCTGCCATGATGCCCGGCTAGTTTTTCTATTTTTTTTTGGTAGAGACAGTCTCACTCTATTGCCCTCGGTAGAGTGCTGTGACATCACACAGCTCACAGCTACCTCCAACTCCTGGGCTTAGGCGATTCTCTTGCCTCAGCCTCCCGAGTAGCTGGGACTACAGGCACCTTCCACAACGCCTGGCTATTTTTCATTGCAGTTTGGCCGGGACCGGGTTTGAACCGGCCACCCTTGATATATGGGGCCAGTGCCCTACCCACTGAGCCACAGGCGCCACCTTCGTTTTTCTATTTTTATTAGAAATGGGGTCTCACTCTTGCACAAGCTGCAAGTTATGAATCTGTTTGCATTTTCTCAAACTGATATCTTTTTTCTTGATTAATGTATAAGGCATCCATTTTCTTTAGAGCAGTACTTTTCAAATTTTAATGCTTCTATGAACCACTTAAGGATCTCCTTAGAATTCAGATTATAATTCAGCAGTTTCAGAGCAGAACCTGGTGTTCTGTTTCCCCCCCGTCCCAGGTGATGGTGGTGCTGCTTCAGGTCCCTGGAGTAGTGCGGCTTAAGTCAGGAGTCAGTGAACTTCTCTGGCAAATCACCAGACAATAAACATGTCTGGCTTTTTGGTCTAGAAGATTTCTGTCTCAGCTACTTAGTGACCTCATTGCAGCTCAAAAGCAGCCAGAGACAATGAAAAAACAATTGTGTCTGTGTTTCCCTTCAGTTTTATTTAGTGACCCTAAACTTTGATCTTTATGTAATATTCACATGTCCCAAAATTATATTGTTTATACTTTTTCAATCATTTAAAAATGCAAAAATTTTCATCACTAGCTCATACACTGTTTAGGAACAGGTGGCAGGCCACATTTGGCCTGGACCCACAGTTAGCAGATCCCTGCTTTAATTCATTTTTGAAAATCAGCCTGAGTGTCTCCAAGATGTGAACCATGTCTGAACAAAGAACCGTGCTTTCTGCTCCATTCCCACATGCTCCAAGTAGTTTAGAGGAGTTCTTTGAAAAAGCAAAAGAAGTAAAGGGTTTCATATACACTTCAAAAAATATTATCCTGGTAATTTGACCTGGGGGACTAGATGCTGGGACCACATTTGTTTTTCCACATTTATTTTAATGTCTAGAAATGATGTTTAGAGCCGATATCAACCATCTGTTGAGTTGTTATGTAGTTATTATTGTGCTATGCATCATAGGGACATATAAAATACATTTAGTAAGATTTATAGCGATTAATTATTGTCCCATTATGGTTTAATTGGAGGTTTAGGAGATGACTGCAATTTCTTTTTATTTGATATTTCCCTATGCCCATACGGTTACGACTAGGACAGAATTAAACTTGTCCATAAACCATTATATTGTAAGTTTTGAACCTTGGATACTGTGCTTAGCTTGGGGGAAATTGGAATATCCTATTGTCTTGCAATATTCAGGCAAAATCTCTCGTCCGATCTTATAAAATAGTGACAAGACTATAATAATACTAACAATTGAGCTTTACTTTAACTTGCCTTGACCTTGACTATGTAACCTTCTTGCTTTCTAGGGCAATGTAGCTTACAAGACTCAGTAGAAGAGTGGTCTAATTCTGGAAAAACAGTGGCTGTATAAGCAGTTACAATCCTGGACTCCACAAGGAAGCATTTCCACTTCATCAACTCCGAGATGCCAGAGATGGAAAGTTGCACCTTTATTTTATACCCCACTAAGAAATGGATGGGGGTGGGGAGGAGGGAAACACTGAAAAACCAAACAAACAAAAGTGCTGTCACCTTGAGGATGTTAATAAATCAATTTTGAGACATGATACTATCATATTGGTTTGTAGAATCAAAGAAATATAGTTTTTAAATCTCAAGTGCCTATTTAGGCAAGAATTATCTAATTTTGCTTTTATGTGAGATGATTATGATATAACTGCTTATGATACTAATTATGGCATCCAAAACATATTATTTTCATTGCTTCATTTCCTCCTAGATGGACTAATATGATTATTTTGTGATGAGAAAGTGGAGTCTCAGACACACAGAATGTCTTATTCAAGGCTCTACAGATACTGCCTTAGTTAGGGAATTCTAGCTGCTAAAACAAATGAATCTCTACATGTGTAATGGCCCCAACAGGATGGACGTTCATTCTTCACTCCTTTAGAGACCAAACAGGTACATCTGATGGCAGGCAGGGCAGCTATCTCCCAAGCCCACATGTAGGGTCTACCATGTTTTGTGTGAAGTTCTTAAGTTCTCACTGTGTGTGGCCTCAAGTCCGTGGAAGTGGAAGGATCACAGGAAGCACAAGTGGGAGGTTTTTATGGTATCAGTCAACACCTCTGCTCACATTCCTTCTGCTGGAAATGGTCATGTGATGCTCAACTGCAAGGGATGCTGGGAAATGGGTCTAGCCTTAGACCAGGAAGAAGAGTTGGGTTCCTCTCTGCTCATGCTAGAATACTTCCTGTCTTCTCCTTCCCAATTAAACTCATCCTAAGCTTTTTGATATCTACACTCACCACATTCTACCCCCAAGGGAAAACAAGACAGATAGCAATGATTTAGGTCATCCTCACACTTTGGGGATATTTCCTGTTTCATCTACTTCTCCACATCTTCTTTTAATTTCAGTACCCCAAGTTGGGCAATACTGGATTTCATTTCCTGTGAGTTTCTTAAGGCACGCTTTCAATTATTCAGAGTAATAGTTCTTCCCACGCTGGGAATATCATCTTTGTTTTAATCTCCTACCCTATTGTGTTGGCTAGTGGTGCTTGTAATATTTATCACCTTGAAATTTTAGCATTAATGATTCTGGAGGCTGTTTAAATTTGCATAAGGGCAGAAAGATGCTTTCTGAAGTTCTCTGTCCGTACTGTAGCATGGACACAAGTATTCTAGCCACACTGCAGGTGAAACGGGTCTAGAAAAAGCCAAGCTATAATTAGCCAGTGCTAGAAGAAAATTGGCTCATTTTAACCAGAGACTGGCAGTATAGATGAGACTGCCAAGGATGCTAGAGTGTTTGTGCTTTCCTTTTTCCCAGTGGTACTTTCTGAATACATTTTATGTTTCTGATCCTGCACTGTGAATAAAAGCCCATCATTGCCAACTGGGGGGACTCAGCCAGGCGCACAAGCTGAAGCTATTCTCTCTGCTCTACTTCCTTACTGAAATGTCCCAATGAGAGGCTGGAAGCCTCAGTCATCAAACAGCTTTGGCTTGTGCTAATCTCATTTGGCCTGTTGCTATGATCTTTTAAATAATGAATCAATTATCCAGATGTCTTTTCAGGACTCTGCATAGCAGAAATAGTGTCACTTCTGGGACTATAGAAACCATATAAGTAGTATAAAAATGAGATATAAAAAATGCCAATGTTGATTTTATATGTGAAAAAAACCTTAAAGATGCTATATTGAAAAAAAGAACTGATAGAAGGAATAAATGAAGTTGTAGGTGACATGTGACAAAATCAACATGAAAAAATCAGTTGCATATCTGTACACTAAAAATGATGGATCAGAAAAGAAAATTAAGAAAACAATCTCACTTACAATAGCATCAAAAACAATAAATATGTAGAAAAAAGTTAACCAGGGAGGTGAAAGTCCTATATATTCAAAGCAATAAAACATTGTTGAAAGAAATTAAAGACAATACAAATAAATAAGAAGGTAGCTTGTGCTCATGGCTTGGAAGACTTGATATTGTTAAAACGTCCACACTATTCAAAGGGATCTATAGATTCAATGAAGGCACTATCAGAATCTCAATGGCATTTTTTGTAGAAATAGAATTAAAAAAATGATAATTCATATGGAGTCAAAAGGGACTCCAAATAGCAAAAGCAATCTTGAAAAGAATGATAAACTTGGAGGCCACATATTTTCTGATTCCAAAACTTACTAAAAAGTTTTGGTAATCAAACCAGTGTGTTAGAGTTATAATGACAGACATATAGACAAGAATGTTGGAAAGCCCCAAAATAAACTCTTATGCATATGTTCAAATGGTCTTTGACTCGAATGCTAAGACAACACATGATAAAAGAATAGTTTCTCCAACAAATGAGCTTGGACAAGAATGAAGGCAAATTTTACAGGCAAAAGAATGAAGTCAAATTTTACCTTCTACCACATACGAAAATGAACTCAAAATGGATTAAAAACTTTTTTAGATTAAAAAATATCTAAAACTGAAAAACATTCTAGAAGAAAAATATGGATAAATCTTTATAACATTGGGCTTGACAATGATTTCTTAGACATAATACCAAAGTACAGACAACAAAACTAAAAATTGACAAAAGAGACTATTCACAGTTACTAAAACTCCTGCTCATCAAGGGAAAAAAAAAATCACCAGAATTAAAAGGAAATCTACAAAATGGGATAAATATTAGCAAATTATATGATTGATATGTTGGTAATATCTACAATATGACTACAACCTCAATTGTAGTAACAACAACAAGTAACTTGATATAAAATAAGCAAAGACTTGAATACACATGAAAATGGCCAGCAAGCATATAAAAAGTTGTGCAACAGCACTAATAATTAGAGAAATACAAATCAAAACTACAATGTCATATTACCTCATACCCATTAGGATGGCCACTATTAAAAAAAAGAAAACATTAATTGTTGGTGAGGATGTGGAGAAATTGGAATCCTTTGCGTATATACGGTATCATTTATTTACACAAGGTGGGAATGAAAAATGGTGCAGCCCCTATGAAGATCAGTATGGAGGGTCCTCAAAAAATTAAAAATAGATAATCATGTGGCCCAGCAATCCCACTAACAGGTATATATTTAAAAGAATCAAAAGTAGAATCTTAAAGAGATAGTTGCACACTTATGTTTATTGTGGGTTAGAGAGTTTAATGCAGGCTGATATTCCAGAGGATCTGCTGGCAACAGCTTGGAATCCTCAACCCCTGCTCTGTACTGAACATATTACCTGCAGGACGCCACCAGGGGGTCGGGAATGTTCAGCAGTTTAGACATAGATCTATAGGTCATGTGCTGGAAAAGTTTCAAAGGTTGAAATCACTTAAGGGTTAAGATATACATTAGCAGCATAGAATAGGGAAGCTAAAGTTTACCTCCAGGCATTATAACGTTTCTTCTTTACTTTATAATCTATGATAATCTCTTCTGTTTTTCTTTCCATTGTCTCCTCATTTCACGGATGTGTCAAAACTTCTTTGTTTCTTTCTATCTATCTATAATTAACTTTGTATATTCCCTATGTCTTGCAAGTACACATTTTTCTTGGTTCAATAAAAAACCCTTGAGTTTTTGTTCCGGGCAGCACTTCCTTGCTACCTGCTTGGCATGTGAAGCTGCTCACCTCTCCAAGACTCATTGGTTATTTCTTTAAAAATAACCAACTGTGAGATTTTACTTTCTGCATTGTGCCCTTGCTGTTTCACCCCAAGGAGCTGCACAACAACAGTTTATGGCAGCATTATTCACAATAGCCAAGAAGAGAAATAATCATTGAGGGGCGAATGGATAAAGATAATGTGTTGCACACATGCAGTAGAATAGTGGAATCTTATTCGGGCTTTAAAAAAATAAATCTTATCACATGCTACAATATGAGTGAATGTTGAGGACAGTAATCAAAGTGAGATAAGCCAATGGTAAAAATCACAAACACCATATGACCCCACTTATGTGACGTATCTAAAGCAGTCAAACTCATGGGGACAGAAAGCAGAATGGCAGTTACCAAGGGTTGGCGGGAGGGGAAATGGGGAGTTGTTGTTTGATGGCCATTGAGTTTCCATTTTGCAAGATGAGAAAGTTCTCGTGATCTACTGCATTGTATTATTAATGCTAATGAACTGTGCACTTAAAAACAAAGGTGGTATCGAACCTATAAAAATGATCCAAACATCACCTTGATCCCCAAACCAGGAAAAGACCCAACAAGAAAAGAAAATTATGGACCAATATCACTAATGAATATTGATGCAAAAGTATTCAACAAGATCCTAACAAACAGAATCCAGAAACACATCAAACAAATTAGACACCATGGCAAAGTGGGTTTTATCCCAGGGTCTCAAGGCTGGTTCAACACCTGTGGTACATATTACAGGGGTATTTGCGAAACTTGGTAAATGTAGAATGTAAATGTTTTGGCACAGTAACTGAGATAACGCCGGAAAGGCTATGTTAACCACTGTGATAAAAATGTGTCAAATGGTTTATGAAGCGAGTGTATGATGCCCCATAATCATATCATTGCATACAGTTATGATTTAATAAAAAATAAATAAATATAAAAATATATATATAATTCATCACATAAACAAATTAGAAAACAAAGACCGTATGATTCCCTCAATTGATGCAGAAAAAGCTTTTGATAATATACAGCATCCCTTCATAACCAGAACACTTAAGAAAATTGGTATAGAAGGGACATTTCTTAAACTGATAGAGGCTGTCTACAGCAAACCCACAGCCAACATTGTATTGAATGGAGTTAAACTGAAATCATTTACACTCAGATCAGGAAACAGGCAAAGTTGCCCATTGTCTCCACTGCTCTTTAACATTGTAATGGAAGTTTTAGCCATCGCAATTAGGGAATAAAAGGCGATCAAAGGTATCCATATTGGGTCAGAAGAGATCAAACTCTCACTCTTTGCAGATGTTATGATTGTATGTCTGGAAAACATCAGGGATTCTACTACAAAACTCTTTGAAGTGATCAAGGAATACAGCAGGGTCTCAGGTTACAAAATCAACTCTCATAAATCTGTAGCCTTTATATATACCAACAATAGTCAAGCTGGAAAAAAACAGTGAAGGACTCTATTCCGTTCATAGTAGTGCCAAAGAAGATGAAATACTTAGGAGTTTACCTAACAAAGGACGTGAAAGATCTCTATAAAGAGAACTATGAAACTTTAAGAAAAGAAATAGCTGAAAATGTTAACAAATGGAAAAACATACCATGCTCATGGCTGGGAAGAATCAACATTGTTAAAATGTCCATACTACCCAAAGCAATATACAATTTTAATGCAATCCCTATTAAAGCTCCTCTGTCATACTTTAAAGATCTTGAAAAAATAATACTTCGTTGTATATGGAATCGGAAAAAACCTCAAATAGTCAAGACATTAATCAGAAATAAAAACAAAGCAGGAGGAATCACACTACAAGACCTCAGACTATACTATAAATCAATAGTGATCAAAACAGCATGGTACTGGCACAAAAACATGGAGGTAGATGTATGGAACAGAATAGAGAACCAAGAGATGAACCCAGCTACTTACATTATTTGATCTTTGACCAGCCATTTAAAAACATTCAGTGGGGAAAAGATTCCCTATTTAACGAATGGTGCTGGGTGAACTGGCTGGCAACCTGTAGAAGACTGAAACTGGACCCACACCTTTCACCATTAACTAAGATAGACTCTCACTGGATAAAAGATTTAAACTTAAGACATGAAACTAAAAATACTAGAAGAAAGTGAAGGGAAAACTCTTGAAGAAATCGGCCTCGGTGAATATTTTATGAGGAGGATTCCCCAAGCAATTGAAGCAACATCAAAAATACACTACCACACTACCGGGGGCGACACCTGTGGCTCAGTGAGTAGGGTGCCAACCTCATATACTGAGGGTGGTGGGTTCAAACCCAGCCCCAGCCAAACTGCAACAAAAAATAGCCAGGCATTGTGGCGGGCGCCTGTGGTCCCAGCTGCTGGGGAGGCTGAGGCAAGAGAATCACCTAAGCCCAGGAGCTGGAGGTTTCTGTGAGCTGTGATGGCACAGCACTCTACCAAGGGCAATAAAGTGAGACTCTGTCTCTATAAAAAAAAAAAAAAATACACTACTGGGACCTGATCAAACTAAAAAGTTTCTGCACAGCCAAGCCAAGAACATAGTAAGTAAAGAAAACAGACAGCCCTCAGAATGGAAGAACATATTTGCAGGTTATGTCTCCAACAAAGGTTAATAACCAGAATCCACAGAGAACTCAAATGTATTAGCAAGAAAAGAACAAGTGATCCCATCTCAGGGTGGGCAAGGGACTTTGAAGAGAAACTTCTCTGAAGAAGACAGGTGTACAGCCTACAGACACATGAAAAAATGCTCATGATCCTTAATCATCAGAGAAATGCAAATTAAAACTACTTTGAGATATCATCTAACTTCAGTAAGATTAGCCCACATCACAAAATTCCCAAACCAGAGATGCTGACCTGGATGTGGAGAAAAAGGCACACTTCTACACTGATGATGGGAATGCAAACTAATACATTCCTTTTGGAAAGATGTTTGGAGAACACTTAGATATCTAAAAATAGACCTGCCATTCAGTCCTATAATTCCTGTACTAGATATATATCCAGAAGACCAAAAATCACATTATAACAAAGATATTTGTACCAGAATGTTTACTGCCCAATTTATAATTGCTAAGTCATGGAAGAAGCCCAAGTGCCCATCAACCCATGAATGGATCAATAAATTGTGGTATATGTACACCATGGAATATTATGCATCCTTAAAGAAAGGTGGAGACTTTACCTCTTACATGTTTATATGCATGGAGTGGGAACATATTCTTCTTAGCAAAGTATCTCAAGAATGGAAGAAAAATTATCCAATGTAGTCAGCCCTACTATGAAACCAATTTATAGCTTTCGAAAGCTATAAACCCAATTATAGCCCAAGAAGAAAGGGAAAGGGGAGAGGGAGGGGAGGGGGGAGGATGGGTGGAGGGAGAGTAATTGATGGGACCACACCTACGGTGCATCTTACAAGGGTACATGTGAAATTTATTAGATTTCAGTAAATCTGTAGATATCTAAATGTCTTAACACAATAAGAAAATGCTGTGAAGGCTATGTTAACCAGTTTGATGAAAACATTTCAAATTGTATATAAAACCAGCACATGGTACCCCATGATTGCATTAATGTACACAGCTATGATTTAGTAAAAAAAGAAAATTGCAGAAAGCTTTCCATAAATTTGTTTCTTGATCAAATTTCCTCTTAAAGTCCAAAATATTTGTCTCAGTATATTTTTGATAATTTACTCCTTTAACTGTAATGTACATAACTTTTAAGTTTATTTACAGCATTTTTATTTAACTGTGACATTGTTTATAATTTTTTTTAGTTTAATAAATTTGTATTTTTAATAAAAATACACAAAAACAAAAACAAAAAACAAAGGTGGTATATTTTATGTAATGAGTGATTTTTTAAAAAGTATAATTAGAATTCAAAATGCAAGTGTTGAGGCTGTGAGCTTGCTTGCGATGCTTGGCAAACTGGGTCTGCATTTCTGAGTCCAATAATAAGGTTCATCCAAATAAAAACAATTCTAAGATATGTTCAAGCAATAAAGTTGTCTAAACTGGGTGAATTCCAGCAAAAGACAACAGCGAAGATGATGATATTCATACACTATGTAGAACCCATGAAAGCTTGGAAATTAGTTACTGATATTTGAGCCCACTTTTTGTTGCATGTACAGAACTGTAAAATAAAGGCATATTCCCCTAAGATCTTATGTCCAAATATCTACAGTCCATCTAGAAGCATCTTGGGCAAAACAGCCCAATAATATGACATCTGGAATAAGATCTGACTTTGCATATGTATGGTACCATTTGTTTAAACATCTCTGGCAAACAACACAAAATGCTACATAAGGAGGCCGAGGATCTGACAATTAATGTATTTGGAAGCAACTATTGAGTCCTGTGTCCACATACATATGTGTTAGGGAAACACAGTCATCATTTAAGTCCTGTTAGAGTCCAGTAACTCTTTCTGTGTTTCTAATTGAATTCTCCAGGACAATGTTAGCATTTTTTGATCCTTCCTGGGGAATGCGCTTGCTCATTTCTGTCTTAAAATGTGTGGTTCTGGGGACAGTAGCTCTTGTCTGTTTTAAAGGTCCAATAATAATAATATAGGTTTTTGCAACTTTATTGAAAGTGTGAAAAAAAAAGCTTCCTCACTAGTGAAAAGATTTACTTTTGATTATATTTTTGTGATTGAATAGTTGCACACACACAAACGCAGACGTACACATGTATATTTTTTAGGAGGAAGGGACTGTTCTCTGCACCTGCTATGTATGATTAGAAAGAGAAAATGCGGTGGGGCGGCGCCTGTGGCTCAGTGAGTAGGGCGCCGGCCCCATATGCCAAGGGTGGTGGGTTCAAACCCAGCCCCGGCCAAACTGCAACAACAAAAAAAATAGCCGGGTGTTGTGGCGGGTGCCTGTAGTCCCGGGTGCTCGGGAGGCTGAGGCAAGAGAATCACCTAAGCCCAAGAGCTGGAGGTTGCTGTGAGCCATGTGACGCCACGGCACTCTACCGAGGGCAGTAAAGTGAGACTCTGTCTCTACAACAAAAAAAAAAAAAAAAAAGAAAAGAAAGTGAAAATGCAAGTTGTTATTCCAATTGTGGGCGATGTTATTATTGACCTTAGTTTGGATTTTCCCCATGCAGGGTTCCGTGCAGGTGGTTTATTTGGGACGTGGAGCCAGGTGAATGAGAAGCAGAGAGAGGGAACAGAAAACACGCCCTAAAGGACTCTAGCTTACAAAAAAAAAAAATATTTAGAGCTAAACCCATAAATTTTACATTTCCAGTAGCTACAGTTTTTAAATTTAGGGGGAAAAACTGGGGTAATGTCCATTTTAACAATCTGTTAAACTTAACCTAATAGTTCCAAAATACCATTTCAACATATAATCAATATACAATTATGGCTCAAAGGGTAGGGCACCAGCCCCATATGCCGGAGGTGGCGGGTTCAAACCCAGCCCCAGCCAAAAACTACAAAAAAAAATAATAATACATACATATATATATATATACAATTACTAATGAGGTATTTTTCATAAATTTTTTTCTTTTTTTATTGTTAAATCATAGCTGTGTACATTTGTGCAATCAAGGGGTACAATGTGCTGGTTTATATACAATCTGAAATATTCTCATCAAACTGTTCAACGTAGCCTTCATGGCATTTTCTTAGTTATTGTATGTAGACATTTGTATTCTGCATTTAGGAGTCCATAAAGTTTTCATACTAAGTCTTCAAATTGTGGTTTACATACATTTCCTCCCTCTGAGACCAGTCTTCTCTTGAATCATCAAAACTAGATGTTGGGAAGTCTACCTTTAAAATGTTTTTTCAGGTTTAAAGATTCCACCCATACTTTTGGGAAACACTTTGATTACTCCCAATTACTGACAGAGTAAAATAGCTCTTCTGGGACCTACTTGAAGTCTGTAGGGCAATTTTAAAGTCTTTATTCTGGTTCTTTCTGCAAAACTGGTGTGCCAGTTTCTGTTTTAAAATTCATGATTATGAAGACTATAAGACTCTCTTTGCTTTTAATTTCAGATTATTATGAGGGTACAAATAGGGTGGCGCCTGTGGCTCAGCGGGTAGGGCGCCGGTCCCATATGCTGGAGGTGGCGGGTTCAAACCCAGCCCCGGCCAAAAAAAAAAAAAAATGAGGGTACAAATAACCAGGTCACAATTTTTGCACATTTTAGTTAGAGTCCCTTTTGTAGGTGTAGGTGTGTCCTGACACACACCCCTATGTTGTGCCCTTTAAGTGGGAGCACACCAATCACTTCCTCCCTCCCTCCCTCCCTCCCTCATCCCCCAACCCCCCAACCTAAATAGAATTAAGTTTTTATCGTATGAAGGCGTGTGTTAGATCACCTACTGGCTTCATAATAAAATTGAGTACATTGGTACATGCTTGCTTTTCCATTCTTGTGATATTTTACTAAGAAGAATGTGTTTCAACTCCATCCGGGTTAATACAAAAGATGTAAAGTCACCATCAGGCTGCTGGTGGGACTGCAAACTAACACAGGCTCTTTGAGAAGTATGGAGAATCCTCAAGAAACTCAAATTAGATCTCCAATTTGACCCTGCAATCCTACTACTAGACATCTACTCAGAAGAAAAAAAAAATCATTTTGTCATAAAGACATTTGCACTAGACTCTATATGACTGTCTTTAAAGGCTGCCAACAATGCAAACTTGCTGCATTTTTGTTAGAAGTACAAAACGTGTGCTCATTGAAAGTTTTTACTTTCAATAATGCTAGGTGGATATAAATCAGGCTCACCAATCCCTTGGGTGTATTTTAGCCTTTTATTGCAAATGTTCAAGTGCATCATACCTTTAAACATCTGCAGGACAGCAAAATAAAACGGTAAACAATAAAGCTAACTCTGGGATTCTTTCTGCGTAGTATAGTTTAAACCAACCGGGGGAGTCACATTTGCAAATCTTGGCTGACCTATGTTCGTGGCACCAAGATTTCATTTCCTAAATAATAGGCAGGACATCAGTTTGCTTTCTAGATTTTCCTTATTGATCTTTAGCTGATAGATGAAAAATTATACAGAACGCCACATGCAGAGTGAGGAGATGGAACTCTGGAAGCTGCCGTTTGCCCTGTTGGGAAAAGTACTTAGTGGCATGGTTTCCAAACACGCGCAGTAACAGAGCAAAATCCTAGCAGGCACGGGGTTTGTAAGAATGCACAGAAATGTCATCTTTGAGGGTGCACACTGCCCACTGTCTCAAAGACCTTCAGGGCCACACTTGGAAGCCAGTGCTGCAGGGCACAACCCTAACATTTCTCAGTGGGCTCTCTGGTCTTTTCATGCGTGGTGTGTTACAGCCGTAAACGCAAAGACAAATAGGCAAGCAAAGCAAGGCTTCTCTGAACACGAGCCTTAGGCCTGGTGCTGTCTGAGGCTTCACTGGAAGCAGCAGGCCCTTGGGCACGGCGCTGGCTGAGGCTTCGCTGGAAGCAGCAGGCCCTTGGGCACGGCGCTGGCTGAGGCTTCGCTGGAAGCAGCAGGCCCTTGGGCACGGCGCTGGCTGAGGCTTCGCTGGAAGCAGCAGGCCCTTGGGCACGGCGCTGGCTGAGGCTTCGCTGGAAGCAGCAGGCCCTTGGGCACGGCGCTGGCTGAGGCTTCGCTGGAAGCAGCAGGCCCTTGGGCACGGCGCTGGCTGAGGCTTCACTGGAAGCAGCAGGCCCAAGACCATGGAGAAAGGAGCAGTGCACCTGCCCCATTGCTTCTCTGGGACCACAAGGGACAATGCTGGAGACTAACGGCACAGACATCTCAGAGAGGCACAGGAAAAGCCAGGACTTTGTCCACTCGCGTGCTTCCCTCTCCCATCTCCTGTCGGTCCAAGTTGCCCCAGAGTGGCTGACGTTGCCCCACGCCTGTGGCTCCACCTGGCTCCCTGAGCACCTGCTGGCCCCTGCTGCCTCCATCAAGCCTAGAAATGATCGCAGAAGCCAGAGTCTTGGGCACGTAGCTTGGCAGCCTCAGGTAGCAGAAGCCTGCGTGTCTACCATGTGAGCTGGAAGGTCTGGGGCACAGGAGGGTGAGGCAGTTTGTGAGAGCTCAGGCAGGGAGCTAGGCAGGGAGGTGCTGCTGACTTTTCCCCTAGTAACTGTGGAGGTATTTGCTGGAGGTAGAGACGGGGAGTCTTTGGGCCCTAATGGAAACCGTCATGTGATCCAGCTCTCTTTTAGAAATGCTTCCCAACAATGTATGGCTACTTGACAAGGAAATGGGATTAACACACGGGGTTATGTGCAGAAGATGGAGCAGGCCCCGATACATGAGGCAAAGTACCAAGGGCTTTTGTTGTTAATATTGTATAAAGAAAATTAAAACAAAATGAAAAAAATCTCTTAAGGAGCAATGTAAAATTGTTGTTTCCTATAATCCAGCTATAAGAGGCATATTTAATATTAATACAACCTGTTTTACTCATTCAGATATTTTAGTGAAATGAAATTTAGAGATCTGCTTGAGTGTTAAAAACAATTTTAAAAAGATTGTAAAAGCTAGCCAGAGCAAGAGCAAGACCCCGTCTCTACTAAAAATAGAAAAACTAGCTGGGCATAGTGGCGAGCGCCTATAGTCCCAGCTACTTGGGAGACTGAGGCAAGAGGATCACGTGAGCCCAGGAGTTTGAGGTTGCTGTGAGCTATGACACCACAGCACTCTACCCAGGATGACAGAGTGAGATTCTGTCTCAAAAAAAAAAAAAAATAATAATAAATGTTCTAAAAGAGTTTTTAACTTGGCAATGATGGGGCATGGACTTTCCAGTCAAAGCTTTTGTACAGATGAAAATAATTTGGAGGTTCATTTGATTTTCATCAGTAAACACTGAATCTGTCAAAATATAACATCTTTTACTAGATAGGGTGACATCTAAGATTAATGAGAAGCTTAGCATTATCTGACATTATGAGTATTATAAAAACAATACTCAATGCCAGTCATTTGTCTTGATATTAATTTTTTTACCATAATCAATAATTAATACCTTCATGAACATTTTATATTTATTTACTAGTTATTTATGATGGCATTAAAATGTTTCCTTCTATTGAATCAGCACGCTCATGGAAATGATCTAAGATGTGGGTTTGCTTGTTAAGTTATATTTTCCTGATAACACTTTTACTTTAAAAAATACATTTAATCAGGAAGCGCCTGTGGCTCAAGGAGTAGGGTGCAGGCCCCATATGCCAGGGGTGGCGGGTTCAAATCCAGCCCCAGCCAAAAACTTCCAAAAAAAAAAAATACATTTAATCGAGTAGGGTAGTGTCTGCTGGGATGTTCTACTGCTCTAAATGGAATCTGATGGGAAAAGTGAATTACCAAGACACTAAAAGTGTCTCCTTCTCAGTGATTTTGCTGATCAGTTGGAAGAACTTTGCCTTTAAATTTCTCCTTGATTCTTCCTACTACCTAGGTAGGGGGCTAGTAGGTAGTAGGTAGGGGGCTACACTCTACTATGCATCCAAAAAATAAATAAATGAAACCGGGTTACATCACAGGGCCAATTGTATCCATTTATTTAGCTCCGTTTTCCTTACCATTAGGATAGATTGTGGGACATTTTTTACAATATGCTTCCAGGCCTCCAAAGAAATCTACACCAGTGGCTATAAGCTAACCTCGGGGTATCTGGCACACCCACACTGTCCCTCAGTGGGACACCCTTTGGAAGTCTGAGTTGCAGCCAGCTCACAACAGACTACAGGGCGTGCGTACTGCAGAGTGTGCGTGACACCTGGCCGTGTGCCTGAATAATAATAACTCTAACTTCCACTGTGCTTTAACTATACTTTACAGTTTACAAAGTGCTTTCACCATGCATACGGGTGAGCATATGTTTTCTTTCAGTTTCTAACAATCCTGCTTTCAGATATATCGCCTTCCGTAAGATTCAGCGGTAGAGTACACAAGCCTATTTGGGGGTGAGGAAATATATCTCATTACAGAATCCTCATGCAGATCCTCTGAGTAGGAAGCTACAATAAAGAGTCTTTTCACTGGATCCTCAGAAAAACCCTATATGTATGTCTTTGATGAGGAATCTAAGATCTACGTACACGAAAGAATTCATCCAAGTCCACCCTACTTAAAAAATGCTCATTTGTAGAGTTAAACTTGGAGCTCTGCCCCCAATTCAGCCACTTTATTTTGAGACAGGAGCTTAGTCTGGTTCCTGGACTAGAGTAGAATGGCAACATCATAGTTCACTGCAGGGTCGAGTGATCTTCCTTCCTCAACCTACTGTGTAGTAGGACCACAGGCACGTGTCACCTCACCTGGCCATTTTTTCTACTTTGTAGAAAGACAGGGTCTCACTTTGTTGGCCAGGGTGTTCTTGAACTCCAGGCCTCAAGCACTCCTGTTGCCTAAGCCCCACAGTGTGAGTGTTACAAGTGTGAGCCACTGCACCCGGCCATTGCTATATTAGTAGTCCATACTAGTGAATATGTCAGACCTTAAAAAAGGATCAACCCAATTTGAAGCTGAATTTCCCAATTGAATTTTACCACCAACAGAAATGGGGTCTGTGGCTATGTTAAGCGGGAAGGTAGATTCTAAAAACAGAATGCTTTTTGAAGTGAGATGTGAAAGTATCCTATCTGCTCTGCAGTTGTCAATCAGATGGAAGTGTTGATTTCCAACATCCTCTTAGGATTGAGTCTGGACCTGCTGTCTCTGTTGCTTCGGATCCCCGGGGTAGTTCAACACACCTTTACATTTTATCTAAAGAGATGTGAGAGTGAACTACACCATCCCCTTGGACACACCATGAAATCCTGAGCTGAAGTGTAATGGCCCTAAGGCAAGACTATTTTCCAGTATAAAGATAGACTAATTTTACAGTATCCTGTATGATGTATACTGGAAACACCTCGTCAGCATAACACAACATAATCAGACAGTGAGTAGGGGATGGCCCAAGGTCTAGGAGTCATGGTTCCAAAAGGAGCCAAACACCTCCAAAATGCCTGTACTTGGGGACCATGAGGCTCCACTCTGGCACGTACTGCCAAGAAAAGAAATAACCTTTGGTTGAGTGTCCTGGAGTGTTGCAGCTACTGCCACACACAGGGATAGTCACTGACAGGCAAGGTGACATGCTATACCCATCATTTAATCTGCAAAGTATTTCCAATTAAATGCAGTATTCTCATTTGGCATTTGAAGGCAATGCCGATACACATTCAAAAGGCTTAATGACTGCGAACTTGGCTCACCCTGCAATGCAATGCACAGACCCACATCAAGTATTGAACACAGGGAGTCACATTTCTAGGGCTCTCCTTTAATTTAATTCTGGACATCAAGTGACCTCCCATTTTGCAGAAATTGCAGTATTTATACCAAGTGTGAAGTGGAGATTAAATGATTGTTTTGTCAAACTGTGTAGTGGAAGCAGGAAAGAATCAATACCCTTGTGTTGGAGGACAGTGTGTCCAGCGAAATGATGAGCAGAGCTGGGCCTCTGTGTCCAAAGGCAGGAAGGTTAAGATGGTTTTTAAAGGACTTTCCTATGCCTTGAGTTTGTGAATAAGATAGAGGACGGAGCAGGAAGTTATGGGAAGCAGGTATTTGGGGATGTGCCAGGCCCAGTGTGGAATCCCTGTCTCAATCTTGGTCTGGAACCAAGAGGCTCAGGCGTGAGACTGCAGAGTTGTGAGTAGTAAGCGCCTTCCAAGTTGTCGGTGATGACAAATTAACGTCATTCCAGGGTTGACAGGCCCACCAGCAGGCTTGGGAGTTTTAATTCTCTCATGTCCTTGAGTTTATTTTCCTTATTGTTATTACAAGGATAGCTGTACCTCACAGGGTTGTTGCTGACAGATGGAAAGGAAAAAAATGTCGCCTCTGTGGAACTCCTTTGCAAAACAGCTGAGTCATAGCGGCCGTTCATTCAGCAGGGTCGGCTCCCTCACCCCTTCTTTCCTGTGCTTTCATCACACCCTGCACAACCCTTGGCTCAAACGCTTATTGCGATCTCTTGAAATTTCATTATTGACAAATAAAATGACAAGTATCCAGATACTAACGGTTGTCTTTGTTCTGGACCTAGAACCTAGTATAGAGCATTTACTGGCTATCTTTGAAATAAGATAAAAGATTAATGAATTAATGAATTATGAATATTTTTTAGTATCTTAGAACATGATGCTTCATAAAATTTATCTGTTAGTAATAGTCCTTCATAAGAAAGAAAAAATACATTCATTTTTAAAACAATGCTAGTGTGTAAGACACATAAGGTAAAAATAGAAACCATAAAAAAAAAATTTCCACATGTGAATTTCAGAAATAAAACATTTAAATATTATTGAAGACAATGATGTCCCTTTCAAACCTCTAGTCCTTCCTGCCACTAACTATGCTGAGCAATGTGCCTCTCTCTCCCTCCTTCCCTCTCTCTCCTTCCTTCCTTCCCTCCCTCCCTTCCTTCTATCCCTTTCTCTCTCTCTCTCTCTCTCTCTCTCTCTCTCCCTCCCCGTCCCTCCCTCCCTCCCTCCCTTCCTTCATTCTTTCTTTTTGCAGTTTTGGGGTATGTATATAATTTCATACAATATTCATCAGTTATGCATAGATTTTGTTCTTTAGATTAATGGCATCATATTACATTGTTCTTCTACGACTTACTGAATTCAATACCTTTGTGTAATCCATCCATGTTACTATCAGCGTAAGTGGTTCCTTTATTTATTTATATACAGTTATATAATTCATTATATATGTGATGAGTACAGACATAATCAGTGCAAATGAAAACTGTTTTGTGACACTAGCCATATTTACATTGTATCAACGTAACATACCAGCTATATATTACACTGCAAACTTGGCTCATATACTTATATATAATATGCTTCTATATTAATGTATAATATATTAATATATTGGCTCATATGCTTATATATATGTTATATTTATAACATTATATGTTATAATTATATCTATTATATGTTATATTCTATAAGTATAACATACTTATATATAATATGCATATATATACTTATAGATAAGGATATTATAGAATATACTAGCTATATATATATATATACTAGCTATATATCACATTGATATGTATGTGAAAACATATACACATACACACTGACTTACATTTGCAAAGATAGATGTTTTCTTATTAGGAATGAACTCTAGTTTACATATGCATGTTCTTCTCTGAAAATTTGGGCAGCTTTCAGCATTTTGCGTTTTTCTAAACGTTGTGCTGTTATGAAGGGCAGTTCTGGAACATTCCCGTGTGGCCCTCCACGCACATGTTGACGGGTTTCTAGGTAGATGGTCAGGCAGGGGGCTGGTCATGGAGCACAGGTGACATGGAGGTTCTGGATGACACCAAAGTGGTTTCTAAAGTGGTCGTACCAAGTCAAGCTCCTGGCACAAGCTTCTGAGAGTTTTCACCCCTGCACACCATGTACAGCACTGGGTATTGCCGCATTGTAATATTTTCTGGTCTGGTGGATGTGAAACGATGAGCATGTTGTATTCTAAAGTGACGTTTCCCTGATGACTAGTGACGTGGGACCTCCTTTGCTGTGCCTGCCTCTGGCCATTCCAGCATCCTCTTTCCCGGCAGGGGCCTTCTCGTCGTTCCCGTGAAGGACGCTTTCTTTCTTTCAGCTCTGTGGTCACAGATGTTTGTTAAGTGTACTTGGGCGTCTGTCCCCAGCTCCTGTTAAGCTCATTAGGACAATTTTTCTCTTTCTCTGCTGATAACAAACAGCCTCCACTACTGCAGGCTGTGCTAGTCCATAGTCTCCCAGTTCAAGAGCATTTTGGTTACTCCTGGCTCTTTACTTCTCTATTCACATATAACCAGATCCCAGACACCCGCCATGCATGTAACATTTGGGAAGATGTGCTCCAGCTCACTCTTCCGTTGCTGCAGGGAGAATGAAAGAGGACGTTCTTGTACAGGTGACATGAGGTCCATGAAGCCTGGACTGCGGAAGCCAGCTGACCTGGAGGACAGTGTGGAAAACTGCCTGTGTTTTGCTTAATAAAGAAATCCACTTTTGTTTGCTGAGCCACGAAGAAATCTCAATGTTGCTTATTCCTGCCACACAGTCCACACTTTCGGACTCAAACCCTGAGAGAAACAAGGCAAACCATAAACCTGAAGCTCCACTGGAGGCTTGGGAAGTTTAACCAGATGACTCAATGAAACTTAGCCAGTTCTTCTATAAAATGGAGATGATGATCATACTGGGGTTGTTGTAAAGATTGAAACATTTCTACAAGCTACACAGACATGTATTAGATATACCATAGGAATACAGTGATCGTAATTCGTGTCACTGGGTAAATAAATGGTCAGCACCAAGTGCATTAGTAAAAGGGCAAAATTTGAGGCCATGGGTCAGCGCACTACAACCCCTGGGCCAGATCTGGCCTGATGTGTGCTTGCATATATAAAGTTTTCATAAAATACTGCCCCACCCCTTCTAGTGGTATGTTATCTGTGTCAGCTTCGTCACTACAACAGTGAGGTTCAATTGTTGCCACAGAGATCCTATGACTCTCTAACCCAAAACATATTTACTTTACAGAAAATGTTAGGTGGCCCCTGTTCTCAAGGTCCTAGGTGAACATGGGAATGAATGTTCCCATGTGGCATGTGTAACTTTGTTGCCACGTGGACATGTGGATTCCCTGAGGATTGAAGGAAGGCCAGACACGATGGGTTTGTCAAAGAAAAACTCAAAAGCAGAACTGGGAGGCACCTGTGGCTCAAGGAGTAGGGCAATGGCCCCATATACTGGAGGTGGCGGATTCAAACCTGGCCCCGGCCAAAAACTGCAAATAAATAAATTAATTAATTAAAAAAAAACAAGCAGAATCAAGATGGTGGGACAGCCAAGTTTCACAATTCCCAGACCACACATTGGGTCAGAGCTGATGGGAGGATTTGTGAACAACTAGGATGTGTCTATGGCATCCTTATAATAGTCGCCAAGCAATGTGACATATGGATTTATTATAAGAGGGAAAGAAACTCACACAGAAGCAAAAATCAAGAAGTGCCAGTCAATCCCATCCCTTCAGATGGCAGGCTTCTTCACAAGAGTTATTTTAAAAAGCACAATTCTATTGTTTTCATACTCTGCAAGACACAGCTCTTTAAAAGAGCCACCAGCAGGCTGTAACCGTGAAAAGAACAGTAAATATTTCTTGAAAGAGCTGTAAGTAAAATATGGCACGATTTCAATGTTGTGGAAGCAAAGAATAGTAATCAAAAACTAAAAAATTAACTGTAGAGGACGTGCCCTTGGGCATCTCTCACACAGGCGCGGGCCTGGATGCTGAATCAGCTGAATCCTCCCTACGCTCACAGCTTGTGGTCAAAGAATTAATGATATGTGATCCTAAACCTAATGGGGGATAAAATACAGATGTGTGATGAAAAAGCTGGCAGAAGGGGTTAAGGTGCCCCCAGCTCTGTAGACTCAAATCTGTATCCCCAAAGGGAATCCTAGGATTAGCCACTTTGTGTGAACAAAGCAAGCTAACTTAAGAGAAGGATTCCTTCCTTCCTTCCTTCCTTCCTTCCTTCCTTCCTTCCTTCCTTCCTTCCTTCCTTCCTTCCTTCCTTCCTTCCTTCCTTCCTTCCTTCCTTCCTCCCTTGCTCATTATTTTCTTCCTTTGTAATCAAGCATCCCTTTCTCTTAGTGGAGCACAGTAGCAGTTGCTTTTGGGAGGGAGCAGCACACCTCCCGGATTGTGAGCAGTTCTGCTGAGGGTGTCAAGGAATCAGAATGAATGACTGAGGCCTCTAGGTCACCTTCCTGTTTACACCAAAGGAAGGTGGGTGGTCCCCATGCATCCCAGCCACAGACTGGACTTGCGAGGGAAATTTGTCTTTCCTGCTACGCCCTGGAGCTGCCCTATACCTTTTCAGTTCTGCCCTGACTTTTTGGTTGTTTCCTGAATTTCATAAATCATGGCCACTTCTTTTGAATCATTTCCTTTTTCTCTTATGTCTACTTCATTGACTGATACTTGGGCTCCAAAGTGTTCTTCTTTGCTGTCGATTCAACAATTCTCTGGTCTCCAGGATCGGTATTCACAGATACACGGCTGTTAGGGTCTGAACCGTGTCCCACCCAGAGTTCACGTGTGGAAGCCCTAGACCCCGATACCTCAGAATGTCACTCTATTTGAAGATAGGGTCTCTACAGGGGGGGATTACGGTAAAATGAGGCCATGAGGGTCGGCCCTAATCCAACCTGACGGGTGTCCTTGTAAGAAAGAAGCTCGAGACACAGACACACAGAAAGGGTGTGGGGACCATGTGGGGACCACATGGGGACACGGGGAGAAGACAGCCCGCTGCATAGCAAGGAGACAAAGACTGGAAACACCTTGGTCTTGGACTTGCAGTCTCCAGAACATAAGAAAATATAGTTACGTTTTTTAGGCTAATCAGACAATGACTGTTACGGCAATCCTGGCAAAAAAAATAATAGAGTAACCATTCCATTTCTCTGGCACCACGGTAGCTTTATTAATATAGTAGGGCAGGAACTACACCCTGAGAAATGTTTCAAAAGCTAGTATTATTTTCCTACTTGATTAATAGCGCTGTCCTTAGGTGATGGTCCCATGTAGTTAACCGGAATAAGACTGAACATGTGGATGTCACATGAGTGTGGATGCAGAGGTTTCAAATCTATTGAAGACCCCAGGTGGAAAAGAAAAAAAAATCTCAATGAGGCGTGTGGGTCCATCTGCAATTTCTTGTTCCTTCTCCTTAAGGATTTTGATATTTTTTTAAGATGGAAATTCTCTGCAGATGGTACGTCTATTCCTGGTTTCAGTAGAAAACGGAGCTTGAGGAGGGGATTATGTAAGGGATTATGTTTAGATGCTTTATGTCGGAGGCGCTTCCCAGACTAAAGCAGCTGAGGGAAGAGAAGGCGGTTCCTTACTGCACTGGTCTCTGGGTGACAGCAAGTCCGGCACATAATCAGTGGATTGGCAGGCGTGTTCCCACAGCCCCGCATGACATCTGCAGACAGGCAGAATGGAAACGTTGTTAGAAGAACACACTGTAGACAGAAAGGGGAAGAGTTTATTGTTGAGGTTCCTTCTGTCTTCTGTCTCCCATGGGTGAAAATGTCATGGTACACAGCTATCTGTGTCCTGCAGTTGGAAGGCAGGAGGAGCCAACGACTCTGGGAGATGAAACCCAGGGGCCTGTCCCTGTGAGGAGCTCTTTGGCCTCTGCAGTCATAGAAGTGAAGAGAAACTATAGGAACCCGGAGGGGTGCAGGGCTTCTGGGAGTTACCCAGCAGCGCTTCAAGTCTGAACAGTCACCTATGTTTTAGTTGTGAATGTGATTGACGGAAAGAGTCAGCTGTCAAGTTTTAGGAGCCAGGCTAGAAAGATGGTCTGTCAGTGGCCCAGAGCCTTGGCATACCCTCCACACCTTCCCCTCACTTTAGGAGCCGGGGGTGGCTCTGTGCCTGGTTGGAACAGCCAGAGGGTTCTGGAGAACACACAGCTCTCTTTCTGCAACAGCAAAGGCCTATTGAGAATAGTCATGCTTCTTACCTCTGCGCTGTCCGGTACGAGTGACTTGTGCAGAAAACAGTGCCTGAGTGTGGGCCGCAGCAGAAGGCGGCCCATGGCATGAGGGAGAGTCTTTCATATGTATATAAAGTATGTCTATTAATGCCACCTTATCCAGAAGGGCTTTAATGACATTAAAGAGGGGTTCAGGGAGACCACTACAGATGATCAGAGGATCAAGCTCATGCAGGTAGATGGGAGAGGCGGCAGCTGATCAGCCCAGATTAAACAAACATGACCCAACCGCAGAGATTTTTTTCTGCTCAACTGAGCTAAATTTACTTTCCTCATTTCCTTTGTTTTTCAGTCTCAATAAAAACAACTAAAGGATGTATAACCAAAATAAATGTATTTCTGAAAAGAGACAATCAGTACTTCTCTTGTACAGTTGACAAAATGTAGCATAAGGAGAGAGAAAGGGCCGTAGGCTGCGGCTCACAGGGGAAGGGGACCCGGCACCCACCAGGAGGCTGCAATCCAGAGGAGGCCGCCAGCAGCCACTGTGGGGAAAGGCCATCCTGCGGCACTTTGCAAAGTGATCTGGGGACAAGACGCTTTAGATCAGGTCCTAGCCCTGAGGCATCTGTCTCCCTGGTATATGGGGCAGACTGCAAAATCCTTGAAATGGGGAACTGTGTCCCTTGGGAGGCTACGAGTGAATGGCACACAGCCTGTGCTCTGTCTAATTACCAACAGCCACACAAAACACACAAAGAAACAAACAGCTCTTCAGGAGGGAGGCTGCCTCAGGCTGCGGCAGCCCTGGAGTCCATCCACACCCTCCCACCTCCCCACTGCCCAAGGGCCATGGCCCTGCCCACAGAGGAAAGTGACCTTGCAGGAAACCTAATGTGTCTTTCCTGTTTCCTTCATGTGAACACTGATCACTCAACCTGGCAACCAAAGAAGTTTTGCCAGAATGCATTTCAACTTCTCAAACGTGAAAAGATAAGACAAAACAAAACATGAGCCTCTTTCCATGGTGATCAGCACACAAAAACAGCACCGTGGTGATGCAGTTAAAGAGGCCTGGGAGATATCCTTGCAGGTACTGCCAAAAAGATTCAAGAGATTATAAAGCAAGAGTAGCTGTGAAAAGACAGCAACCAGATCAAGAATGTGTGAGATTAAATGGAAATGGTTTCCGAATATTTAAAATTGCAATTAGAACAGAAAAGTGTGCAGTGGATACTGACAAAGGTGAATTGAAAGATGAAATTTAGAATAGCATATGTAACTCACATTTTTTTTTTTTTTTTATTTGTAGAGACAGAGTTTCACTTTATGGCCCTCGGTAGAGTGCCGTGGCATCACACAGATCACAGCAACCTCCAACTCCTGGGCTTAAGCGATTCTCTTGTCTCAGCCTCCTGAGTAGCTGGGACTACAGGCGCCCGCCACAACGCCCGGCTATTTTATTGTTGCAGTTCGGCCTGGCTGGGTTTGAACCCGCCACCCTCGGTATATGGGGCCGGCGCCTTACCGACTGAGCCACAGGTGCCGCCCCGTAACTCACATTTTTAAAAAGCAGAATTGGAGGGAGGAGGGTGGGGCCTTGGTGTGTGTCACACTTTATGGGGGAAAGACATGATTGCAAGAGGGACTTTACCTAACAATTGCAATCAGTGTAACCTGGCTTATTGTACCCTCAATGAATCCCCAACAATAAAAAAAAAATAAAAATAAAAATAAAAAAATAAAAAGCAGAATTGGTGAGAAAGATGTGTTACAGAGGATAGACCCTGGAAACACAGTGTGATTATAACTGGGCAAAGGAAAGTTAAGCAATGATGCAACCAGAGACCACTGAGAAAGTGGCTTCGTTCACAATGTTAGAGAAACAGGCAAAATTAAAAGTAGCCATGTATGCTGGTGATTATATTTCTATAAACAAACGATATTAAAGAAAAAAATGTAACCTCTCTGGCCGGGCAAGAATATTATCTGAAGATTGTACAAAAGAAGAAAAATAATTAGATTTCTCCTTTTTGATAGTAAGTTCCAAAAAAGAGTATAGCAATAAATAGAGTTTTGAGAAACGGTGATTGTGACATAAAATTCAATAGGCATTTACAACACTCACTTATAAGGGTAGTAAAAACCATTCTTAAAAAGTAAGATAACTATGAAGTTTAACAGGCACATTTTTGTCTTGAAAACTATTTCAAGAAATTATATAATTTCTGGATATTTGTGATAAATCCAACCATTTGTTAGCTAAGTCACTATTCTTGACTCCAGTAATAAAGATTATGGGGACCGAAAATAGATCCACAGGGAACAAGGCAGATAACCACAGCTGAGGAAGGGTTAATATTTTGGAGGGCTGCAGCAGGGGTTTTCCACCTTTTTCATCTCACGGCACACTTGCATCTATAGTTAAACTTCCATGGCACACTTCAATTATGTTGATCAAAAAAAAAGTGAGTAGGCGGCCGCTGTAGCTCAGTGGGTAGGGTGCCAGCCACATACACCCGGACCGGTGGGTGGGTTCGAACCTGGCCCAGGCCAGCTAAACAATGAGAGCTGCAACAATAACAACAAAAAAATAGCCGGGCATTGTGGCAGGCGCCTGTAGTCCCAGCTGCTTGGGAGGCTGAGGCAAGAGAATCGCTTAAGCGCCAGAGTTTGGGGTTGCTGTGAGCTGTGATGCTGTAGCACTCTACCCAGGGCAACAGCTTGAGACTCTGTCTCAAAAAAAAAAAAAAAAAGGAAAAAGAGAAGAAAATTAGGTGGGCATCATGAAGGCAATGAATTTTCATGGTGAGCATTCTACCAAGGGCAACATAGTGAGACTCTGTCTAAAAAAAAAAAAAAAAAAAAAAGTGATTAAAAAAGAATATACTTACTATGCTTTGAACTTCTTTGAGAATAATTTAATGATGTTTAAAAATTTTCTCAGCACACCTAAGAGCCTCTCCCAGCACACTGGTTGCAAATCACTGCTCTAAGGTATGTGGGCATACTGTAACTCACTATATACGACTGAAACTCTTCCTGTAGAGCAGGCATTAACAACCCTCAAAGGCCCCAAATTTAGACACCAAGTTACCTCTCTATGCCACGGTGCAGCTGGACCAACAGTAAGACTGATGAGACGTCTATATAGAAAGTGGGTAGATTTCTGAATCACCGAGTCCCCTCCACTCCCCGCCCCCCATGACTCTGGTGCAGTCTCACTCTGAACAAGGAACAGTATGGGGTGAAGGCAGCAACACATGAGACGTAATTGAAAGTCTATACTTTTAAAATGACGCGTCCATTGGATACTTTTTCTTCCATTCCTGAGATACTTTGCTAAGAAGAATATGTTCCAACTCCATCCATGTAAACATGAAAGAGGTAAAGTCTCCATCTTTCTTTAAGGCTGCATAATATTCCGTGGTATACATGTACCCCAATTTGCTAAGCTAAATTATAGCTTTCACATGAAGGCTATAACCCAACTATAGCACAAGACTATGGGGAAAGGGCCAAGGAAGGGGAAGGGAGGGGGGAGGGCAGGGTGGAGGGAGGGTAATGGGTGGGGCCACCCCTACGGTGCATCTTAGAATGGGTACAGGCGAAACTTACTAAAGGCAGAATACAAATGTCTACATACAGTAACTAAGGAAATGCCATGAAGGCTACATTGAACAGTTTGATGAGAATATTTCAGATTGTATATGAAACCCGCACATTGTACCCCTTGATTGCACAAATGTACACAGCTATGATTTAACAATAAAAATAAATAAATAAATAAACAAATAAATAAATAAAATGATGCGTCCAAACCCTGGTAACTTGAAGCTGTTGCTGAGCTCACGGATGGTCTTTCCCTCTTCACATCTGTTTTCTCTTTGGGTTTCAAATCGCATAGTTCCCGCTGCTACATCATCAGATTCACTACACACTCTTCTTTTTCAATTAGAATTAATTGGCCATTAATTCTACCTAGTGTATTTTCACCTCGGACACTGGTTTCCATCTCTAAAAAATTAATGGGATTGCTTTTATTTCTTCTCATTCTTGAAGTTTTGAATGCATAGAACACATTGATAACAAGTGTTTTTCATGTCTTTTTCTGTGAATTCTAGCTTGTTTCTATGGGTTAGTTTCTATTAATTTATTATTCTATCGTTCTGCTCTTCTTTACTTCTCCCTGGAAATTTTCTTAGGATTTGTCTTGCACGTCAATATACAAAAAAGATGAAACTGATTTAAAGCTAGTGTCACCGTCATTATTATTCATGCAACTTAATTTTACTCATCAATATTGAAATAATGACCTCCATAATCTTAAACATAAATTATAATACGGGAAACTACTTGTTGCTGTAACATACAAGTAATCTGTCAGGATACATCATTCCCTGTTCCACCTTCTTTATAGCACCCCTGAAGGATATAATAACTGAAAAAGGCGACTTAAAACTCAGTGCTCAGCAAAATTATTTCCTGAAGAGGGATCTATGTACTTGGATATACTGGCCCCTTCTATTTGCTCCCTCTGGTGTAAGTAAATACCCTTGTCATTTAACATCTTCAAAGCTGTGTTGACTCACAGAAAAACATCCCTAAAATTAAATAATTTCCACTCAGGATAGTGATATTGAAAAACAAATTCAATTTTGTCTTGAAATAAATATCTGAACATTGCAATCGAAGATTATCAGAACTGATAAGGCCAGGTGGTATGTGTTTAAATTAGTCACAGGGCATCCTAAGTATTATGTATCTTTTATAGACTCTAAGAGACAAGGTTATCAGAAAAACAAACCGGAGAGTGCAGTGACCAATTCCATTTGTGGTGACAAACTATAAAAGCATTCCAGTCTAAATCAATGTTTGTATGTGTGTAAACCCATAGTCCCCTGTCTTATTCATTCTCATCTCCCGGCTAGCCTGCTAGGAAGCTTGCTTTCTCTGAGCTCCTCTGCTCCCAGTGTGTGTGGGTTTGTGTGTGCGACAGAGTGTGCTCAGGACCTGTCTTTGCATATCCCAGAAATACCTACGCGTCCTCTTATTCGCTACCCCGAGGGGGGCAGCACTTTCTTTCTGCTGACCTCTTGCGGCTGGCTCGTTCTGGAAGCTGGTTATTGTGCCTCCGAACGTCCTGCCCTCCTTCCTCTTCCATCTCCACTTGTTGGGTCATTTTCACCCCACTTCTCTCCTACTTTATTTTTCCATCCCACCCCATGCAGCACTGAGAATTTTTTTTTTTATTGAATCATAGCTGTGTACATTGATATGATCATGGGGCATCATTCACTAGCTTCACAGACCGTTTACCAAGTTTCACATATACCCTTGCAAGATGCACCGCTGGTGTAATCCCACCAATCCCCTTCCTGAGAACGTTGATTCCTAACGCATCTCGTGTGCCCTTTCCTTTTCCTGGCCCTTATCTTTGCTTCTCTACTCCTGTTGCCCGCATCTCTGCTTCCAGCTCATCTCTCTCTCCTTGCTGAACACGGCCGTCAAATCCCTTGTAATTTAGGCTTAGAGGCTTTTCTCTCTCTGCTGCCCGTATGTGTGTGTGTGTTTCACATTTTGTTCCCCAGAGTAAAGGATTCCGTAACCCTCTCGAGAGCTGGCCACCCCGCACATCCTGCCACGGGCCCCACAGGAATCTGCTGGTCAGGCACCCTGTTCCCAAGGCATCCCTGCGGGGATGTCCCTCAGTGCCATTCCTAGCTCTAATGAAGTCCAGTGGCTGCACTCTCCTGGACGTCTTACCTCTGCAGGCCGATTTTCAGTTCTCAGAGCCCCCCCCCCTCCGCCCCGGAGCTGTACACCTGCATGTGGATGGTGCAAAGGTCAGCAAGTGGTGTTTGCAGCCCCGAGAGTCTGGATGTCAAAATCCAGTTCTTCCGGTGTAAAATGGAACTGTCTTCTTCCTCACCCAGAGGCTTCCTTTGTGTGTACATTTTGCCAATATTGGGACTATATATTCTCCTTTTCCCCTTTCCTGCTTCTCTGACGTGATGGTACACAGTCTGCACTCCATGTGGGAGCGTATGTGTGCTGTGGGTTCCCCTGGCTCCTGCTCTTTCCACTTCGGCTTGCTCTCGCTTCAGGCCTCATGCTGGCGATTTCATTACCAACACACAGCGTAATAACCATGTGGCTATAGACAGACATCTGTGAGACATGCACATATGTACATACATTACTATTATTATTATTTTTTGGAACAGGGTCTCACTCTGTCACAATGGCTAGAGTGCCATGGTATCATCATAGCTAACAGCAACCTCAAACTCTTTGGGCTCAAGTGATCCTCTCGCCTCAGCCTCCCAAGTACAGCTGCCCATAACCACACCACGGTAGTTTTTATATTTTTAGTAGACATAGGATTGTTCTTTTCCTCAGGCTGGTCTCAAACTCCTGAGCTCAAGGAATCCAGGTACCTCAGCCTCTCAGAGTGCTGGGATTACAGGAGTGAGCCACCGCGCCTGCTATGTACACATTTTAAGAAAGAAAATAACCGCATTAAAACTGTAACACTCAATATCTGTGAACATTTGTGAACGTTTGTCTTGTGTCTTGTATCTCTTGTAATTGCAGAAATCAAATGTGACTTGAGCATTACAATTTGAATATACTTTCTTCCTTTCTTTACATGTGCATACATATTTTTTGGCACCCTCTGTAGACATAATTTTCATCAAAATACTGGACCGCAAAATATTTTGGATCATTCAGTTTACGAAATCCTGAATAGCTGAATTCATGCTTGTCCCTCGGAACATTTGTCCTTAAGGTCTAGTGCCACTCTAAGCCCCATGCGTCCAGAAATAGCTGCTGAGTGGTGATGAGGATGGTAATTAATTTTGTAAGTACAGCCTGACAATGCACTCTTTGAAAACATTGCTCCTCTAAGTCCACAGTTTAATTTTGTAAGTACAGCCTGACAATGCACTCTTTGAAAACCGTTGACATGAGGGTCCGCTCTCGGTGTTGTAGGTTCTGTGGGTTTAGACAAGCACGCAATGCTGTGTCACTGCGGTGGCATTGTACAGAGTACTTTCACTGCCCTGCACACCCTCCGTGCTCTGTCCATTCATCCTCCCTGCCCTTTGTCCAGCCCCCTGGGAACCAGTGATGTTGTTCTCGTCTCCATAGTTTTGCCTTTTCCAGAAGGCCCTACAGCGTGTGTCCTTTGCACACTGGCTCACGTTCCTCCGTGTCTTTTCAAGCCTTGCTAGCTTGTTTCTTTTTGAGCACTGAATAATATTCCATTTCATCCACTCACTTGCGGACGGACGTTGTGGTTGCTCCTGAGTTTTGGCCATTATGAATAAAGCCGTCAGAAACGTCAGTGTCCAGGTGCTGGTGTGGGTGTTAAGTGTCCAAGTCAGTTGGCGGATGTTACACAGCAAGCAGGACCACTCTGTCAAGTGCTGAGATTGTGCTCAGTTTTGTAAGACACTGCCATAGTTGCAAAGCGGCTGTGAAATTTTGCATGGTACTTGATGTTTTTACACATTTATCTTCAGGATCTCGGGTGGCAATTGGGACATGGAGGATACTAATAAATACTTGTCCATTACTGAATGACAAGCAGCGTCTGGGCAGTGTACTCAAAGTGTGGAGTTCCCAGCTGAATCCCCCGAGACTCTGATTCGGTACTTCTGGAGCGGGTCCCAGGGATCCTCCTGCCTAATCAGCACCCAGGGACTGCTGAGGTGCACGGTCTGGAAACCACTTTCTGAGACAGACATGCTGCTTTGAGAGCTCATTCCTGCAAATTCCCTGCGGTGCCCGGTCACAGGCAGGGGTGGTCTTGTAAAACGGCATTCTTAGCTTACACTAGGCGTCCTCAAACTTTTTACACAGGGGGGTCAGTTCACTGTCCCTCAGACCGTTGGAGGGCCAGACTATAGTTTTAAAACAAAAAACTATGAACACATTCCTATGCACATTGCACATATCTTATTTTGAAGTGAAAAAACAAAATGGGAACTAATACAATCACACCGCCTCATGTGGCCCGCGGGCTGCAATTTGAGGACCCCTGGCTTACACTATTCCTAAATCACTATGCTCTGGTGTTGCTCCCAGGTTGTCTGTAAAATAAACAAGGCTGCTATCATGGGAGCTGAAACTGTGCTTCATTCCAAAGGGATACTTAGTCTAATGAAAATCAATGAATAGAAATGTAAATTCAGAATGATAAAGTTGGGGTAAGCATGTGAGACTGTGAAATTGGAAAGGATATATTTTTTCAGACAACATATAGGTACTTGAATCCTATGCTAATATTTAAAAAAAAAACTCACGCAGATAAAAGCCATAGGAAGAAAACACTGAAAGAAGACATTCTCTTATGGGGCCAGAGAGCAGTGGTCAAGATCAGGAACTTAACATTGATACAATGCTCGCATCTCATCTGCAGACTAGTTCAGAAGCTGCCGACTGAGACTCATGTCCAAAGTCGTGCTTTCTTGGCTTGTTTCTTGAATCTCTTTAAATCTCATGTACTTCTCAAGTCTTTTTGGTACATCAGATGTACTAGTCAGCTCTTTTATAAAATGTCTTCAGCCAGGACTTCCGCAGTCTCTTTATGATTAACGTTATGCTCTTTTCCTTAAAATTTTAATTTCCAGTTTGCAGGCAATGTTATTTATCACTTAGCTCAAGGAAAATAGATGGCTAAAAAGTGTTGGAAAGCTTTCAAGATGAAATTCTGATTTTCTACAAAATAAAAGATTTTAGTGGAAAATAAAAGAAATTCGAGGGGGTAGGGATCTTTCTTTACATTTCTTGTGTTCCAAGCTGAGAGCAAAGAGCCTGACTCGTAGTTGAAATCTATATTTTGGGGTTTTTTAACTTTTGTTTTCCCTGCCTCTTGCCTTTTTTCCCCATGACACTCAGTTACTGGGGAAGCCCAGCCATTTCTCCAATAGAACGTCCACATTATAGATTTTTGCAGAGTGCCTACTCATGTGTGTTTTTAAAATGGAATTCCCCTCAACAGGGAAAATAGTAACCTAGTGACAGAGGTATTAAATCCTGGGCCCGGTTCCAGGACAGCTATTCAAGCAGATGTTTGGTGAGCCTTTGGCAAAAACTAACAGGCATTAGCTACAAGTCAGCGTGGGTCCACTGAGTACACCTTTTGGAGGGTTCTAATCACTTCTTTTTTTTATTTGCTTGTCTTTTGGACATAAAACTGGTATTCCTGACTAATTTCTTCACTCATGTTAAACGTCTATTTCAGAAAAAATATGGGCAAAACCTTCCTAATTGTTTGTAATGATGGTATTGACTGCCTGAAGAGCAGCTGTGCTAAGTCAAGATCTTTTCAACACCATCTGTAATCTGCCCATGATCCTGCGAATCAGAATTCAGGATTCAGGCAGATTTACCCTGAAACCTCAGCTTTGCCTCCTTCCAGCTCCTGAGCTTGGGCATGTAAGACCATGATAATTATAAGACCCACTTTATGTACTATTTATGAGGATTATTTATTGTGAAAATTGAATGCAAATAAAAATCTTAATGTGATGTGGTGCATATAGCAAAGTCTCAGTGACTGCTCGCTATTAGTGACTGCTGCCCCCATTGCACAGATGAAAAGACTGAGGGTCAGAGGAGCGGACTGTCTCCAGTAAGGTCTCCTCCCAGGTCCAAGTTCAGGAGCCAACTTTATTTCCACAAAATCATACTGCCTCCTTGTGGACAAGCCAAAAGAAAATGTGAGTTTGAAAAACAAAACAATTACACAGATTTGTTTCAAGTTGAATAACCCTCAAAGGTTGTAAAACATTAAACGAATTAATACCAAAGATAGAGTGTGATGTCTGTTAATAGACTGGATATTTATCACCTCTCGCCTTTACTGAAATGTGGCTGGAATAAACACATGATCTCTAAATGGCAGGTGAACAAAAGAGTTCTTGAGATAAAACTATAAATGAGTGAGGATTAAAAAAAAATGAATATATTTAAATCAAAACCTGAATTTCACTTATGAGAGTTAATACACAATGAATGCCCATTTCTGCACTTGGTCTCAGGAAGAACAACTTTACAAAGATTAGGTAAGTCCTCTTTAGATTTTGAACTTGCTGGGAAAAGTAATGAGGGATTTGGTTCGACTGTTTGAATCGCTCCCTGTCGGTTCTTCAGTGAGCTCTTTGGTCCGTAGAAAAGCGATTATGGATCCTGCCTGTGCCCACAGGTCCGAAGCTCAGAGATAGGACGGCAGTAGATGGCCTTGTGGCAAAAAAAAAAGCCCCCTTCCTGTTTGTGCTATTGCAACCAGCCCTGAATCCATCAGGAAGTCTGATCTGAAGCCCTGACACAGACATGTGGGGCTCCTGGCATTGCCTCCAGGCGCGTGAGGGGAGCCCATGGGTACCACGTCAACGGGAAGGACTGCAGGACTTCAGCCTTGCCAGGGGCACCCCATAAAGGCCCTTGTCTGTGCTTCTCTGCTTCCTCCCAGTCTGCACATCACAAGGACTAGTGTTGGACCTGAAAGCCCCCCCGGGTGATCACAGTGGTGCTGTGGGCAGTGACAAGAAGACTGCTCCAACAACTGAAAGCGACTGTGTATGGAATTAGGCAGAGATGTTGTCACGGGAGAAAACTGCTGCTGTGGGATAAACTGTCTCCCCACTCCCCCACCCCAAATTCCTAGGATGAAGCCCTCATCCCCAGGAACTCAGAATATGTTTGTATTTGGAGATGGGTCTTTAAAGAGATAATTAAGGAACAAAGTGGTCATGTGGGTGGGTGGATTGTGGGAACCTATAGGACTGGTGTCTTCACAGTAAGAAGAAATAAGGGTACAGACAGGCTCAGGGACAACCACGTGAGGACGCTGAGAGAAGACGGCGTCTACACGCCAAGGAGAGAGGCCTCGGGAGGGGCCAGCCTGAAGCATCTTGACCTTGGGCTTCCAGCCTCCAGACTGTGAGAGAATACAGTTCCGTTGCCAAAGTCACCCAGCCTGTGGTCCTTTGTTCTGGCTGTCCTGACAGACTACTATAACTTCCTACAACACAGCTTTTGTAAACATAAAAGGATTTCACATTTGACCGCCAATGGCTCACCGACACATGCCAGCTGCTTTGCTAATAGCTGGTGAAGCTGGTAGACAAAATCAGGGAGCCGTTGTGGAACCATGGCGCCGTGGGGGCACCCCCTCTTCCTCTTTCATGCACGTGGCTCTGGGGGTGTTTTACCATACAAAGTGTGGAAATCACTAACCTAGCAGGCGTCTGTAAAACTGCAATCTACAGGCCACACTTCACCCCTCATCATAAAGGCTGGTTGCAACCCACTCAGCGGACTTCAGGATCCACTTTGGTTTGCAGTGCACACTGGGAAATGCTCCCCCGAATGAGCCTCTTCGGGGAAGCTCACGTGTGCCTGAGAAGTTTGCAGCACTGTGGGTGGCGGGTGGCATGGTGTCTTTGCACACAGCAGAATTTTCCCCATGGAGGATGCTCAGTGCAGGGTGAAACCCCAGAGATGTGAGGCTCTGAGGGCTCACCCACAGGTGGGTTTGTCTGTGAATCTCCAACATCCCTCACCGAGGTCACTGCGGGTACATCACCGCCTTTCCCTATGATGTATTAAACTTGGATCTGCAGCGTTAGACTAGACCTGGCAGGCTCTGTGAGTCATGCTGGGAGGTCCCTGTGGTAGCTACTGCTGTTGCCACTGGGTTGACACCTGCTTTCTATCTGCGCTCCAGCCATGGTCCCTCCCACACAGCTCCCTCACACGTATTTCTCACTCTGAGACCCACAGTGCTGTGATGAGTTGTGCACTAAATATTTGTCTTTCTCAGTGACGTGGAAAAAAGAACACACTGCGAGCAGCTCCCCTACACGCTCCTAACGCTTCTGTTACAATCACTGACTCTGCCGTCGCACTGCATGGGCTACTTTTATGGCAGTCCTGAGTTTGGAGTGAAATACCACATCGCCCCAGAGGCAGAGAGGACGTTGGCTCCATGATAGCTCTTCTGAGGTGCGTCAGCTTGCAAAGACAGACGGGGAACATACAGAAATTACAGACGCGGCCTTACGGCAGTGGCCCTATAATTAGCAGAAGCGGCCCTTCCAGTCTTGCGGGTGTAACAGAGACATCCAAGTACTTGAACTGAACGCTCACTGCTGAATTTCATCTGCTATCAAGGCTGTTTGAGCACATCATTTCACTCGCCTTGCTGTCACACAGCTGAAATGCCTTTGCCCTGCTTGTGCTAGAAAGAAGCATCACTTCAAATGAAAAGCTGCAATTATCTCTGTGAGAGTGTAGGGTGGAGGTTGGGGTGAAGAGAGAGAGAGAGAGAAATATCTGTTCTCGAATTTAACCTTTGTGATACCCACCATATTAACCTTTTGGAAGACTGTGGAAAACTAAGATTGTGTAAGAGATCTATCTCAATACATCTTACCTGTAAAGACATTGTATAACAATATAATTATATTATTAATAATAAATTATAGTACATTATGATAATTATCTTTCATTAAAATAAAAAAACTTCAGAAATGCGTACTTCAGAAGAAAGTCTATGCACGGATATGTTTCTTTAAATTCAAATGACTAAATTTGTTCATTTTAAATTTTGGTCTATTTGTATCTAGACCCATTTTTCTCTAGGCAGATAGCTGCCAACGTAAAAAAGATGACTTTGAGATAGTTATTTGTTTAATTTTTAATGTTTTCCTAGGTACTATGGTTACATCTTATAAATGACTTGGGGATACACACACACACACATTTCCATATTATTTATTTAAAATCTATGTAGCATTAATGCAAAGATAAAGTATATAAGCAAAAACATGTCATAAACTTGTTTTAAATCATAGGAAGGCTACAGTTCAACTGACTCTTTTGAGCATTTTGAGAGGGTATTATAAGCTATGTCAATACATTGCAATTAAATTCTGTTTCATGGGCTCTATAATTCATTTGCACTATGAAATCTCTGATGTCTCTTTAATCGATGCTTCTTTTATTCATTTCAAACACACATGAATTATTTTTGTTTATATTTGAACTGCTGCTCATTTGCTCCTGACTTTGGATTTTTATTTCTGTAAGTGGAAATGTAGCTTTCCATTCCAACAACAAAAGTCAATTTATTTGTAGTGATGATTCCACACAGCGATGAATCACACAGACTTTGCCGTATCTGCAGCTGTGGCAGATGAACGATGGTCACAAAATCCTCCCAGCAAGAAGGGAAGTGTATTTTCCTCCCCTCTGAATTGTGGCTGGCCTCATCATTTGCTTTCACCCATAGAATGTGACAAAGGGGTGCCGTTAAAGTTCCAAGTCTGGACCGTAAGAAGCCCGTAGCCCGTTCCTCTGCTGGGTCACTCATGAGGGACAAAGCCTCCTGGAGGAATTGTGAGCACTGGGGCAGAGGCACAGCCACTGGGGCTGTCCTGGATCTCCCTGCTGAGGCTGCATGCATATGACCGAGCTCCGGAAACACCACAAGGAATAGCTCTGCCCATATGATCAACCCACACCATGGTGAAAATCAATGGATACGCAAGCCAGTGATTGAGCAGATATCACCAAGCAGCCACAGACCCCCAGGACAAGCCAGTGACTGAGCAGATATCAGCATGCAGCCACAGATCCCTGAGACACGCCAGCGACTGAGCAGGTGTCACTGTGCAGCAACAGACACCCCGGGACAGATCAGGGACTGAGCAGGTGTCACAGAACCCAGAGACAAGTCAGTGGCTCAGTCACCTGCTTGGGGGTCTGTGGCTGCATGGTGACACCTGCTCAGTCAGTCACTAGCTTGACTCAGGGGACTGTGGCTGCACAATGAACCCTAAGACAAGTCAGTGACTGAGCAGATTTCACCCTGCAGCCACAGACCCCTGGGACAAGCCAGTGACGGAGCAGGTGTCACTGTGCAGCCACAGACCCCCGAGACCAGTCAGTGACTGAGCAGATTTCACCCTGCAGCCACAGACCCCTGGGACAAGCCAGTGACGGAGCAGGTGTCACCGTGCAGCCACAGACCCCCGAGACCAGCCAGTGACTGAGCAGATGTCATCATGAAGCCACAGACCCCCAGGACAAGCCAGTGACTGAGCAGCTGTCACCATGAAGCCACAGACCCCAGAGACAAGGCAGTGACTGAGCAGGTGTCACTTGGCAGGTGTCACTTGTCACTTGACTGAGACAAGGCAGTGACTGAGCAGGTGCCACAGACCCCTGAGACAATAGCCCCCAGCAAACATGACGGGAGAATTCAGCACAAAGTATATCAGTGGAAAGATAAAAAGTGTTAAATTCAAAGCTCATGTAGAAGGAGATTGTGACCATGCACCAGCATTTGCTCTGTTCTGTCGAGAGGAAGAAAAGGCCCAAATTGTGACTTCTTATATATGATAAGAAGCAAAGAACTTCATCAGACAAATTTTCTGCTAGAGCCAATTTTTAGGAGGAATTTGTCTTCTGAAGAGTTGATAGAGTAACTTTGTTAAAGGAAACAGAAAAGTTATTTTTATGTTTCTGATTCCACAAAAGTACCTATTGAGTAGGCAGAGACAGCTTGTCTAACATGAGAGGTGGGGGGATTTCTGGGGAAATATTTGATAAAGGATCCGAGCTCAGTAAACCTAAAGGCTATATAGGACTAACAAACCACTGAACTAATTTTCCAGTGTATTTATAATTCTCATTGTGCTTTTGGATGTGGCAAAATTTATCCATGAATGTTTCATTGAAGTTATTCTAATGGTGTGGGGTCAGTGTTATATGATTAAAAGAAAGATCCTGACTTGTATGTTTGTCAACATGGAAAACCATCCCCAATTCTGTAAACACACACACACACACAAACTCACATCCACAAACACCCCCAAACACACACACGAACTCACACACACTTACAAACATACACACAAACTCACATCCACAAACACACACACACACACACACACACTTTTTATCAAGATCTATCTAGGGAAATGTTAACTGTTTGAAAGCACAAGCGATTATTTGGTTGAGATTTCTTATTTTGGTGAGTTAAAGCAAGAAGATACTATTTGACCTTAACCACTATTGGGTGCAGGCTACTCACCGATCATTTCAAATTTGAAAGAACAAGTGCACAGTGTTTGGGTAGTTCCAGTTTGAGCATCGTGGGCTCCCTGGAGACCAACCGGGATTAGATGTGAACACACCTGGTGTCACACATACTCACGCTGATGTAAACAGGAGTGTGTGCTCTACACAAAGCTTGTGACACACAGATAGCTCCCACAGTCCTGCTCTCCCTAATGACTCAACACCAAATTCAGGTGTTCTTTGAGGTAGAGAATGTGTTAAGTGCCCTACTTCCTCAGCCTTCCCTGTGACCAGGCCCTTCCCAGGGTGACCATGTTGCAGCCACTCTCAGCAGGAGTTAGGGGACAGCGCTTCCCTCCATCTGAGTCCAGCCTTGTGACTTGGTGTAGTGAAGGTGTCAACAGTGGCCGAGATGTTGAAAGTGCTTGTGCTTATTCTGTTTGTTGGTGCTGGGGGCTCTGCCCTGAGAACAGGCCTGAGTGAACTTGCTGGGAGATAAGGGACCTTCGGGGGAAGTGTTGTGCTGGCCGTCAGGCAACTGTCAGCCCTGGGGACGAATCAGCAGGGAACCTGAGAACCACCTAGGTGAACACAGCCCAAATGTGTGACCCGCAGACTTACGAGTTAAACAATTTTCTCTTATTCTAAGCCGCTAAAATAAGGCACAGCATGTCCTTGGCCTCCCAGAGTGGTAGGATTACAGGAAGGATATATTCTTGTAATCTAGATTATAAGCAAATGTTACGCCAGCATTGCTGCAGCACTAGGGAACCACATCTTCTTTGCATGCTTTTGTTGGACTGTTTGTCCCTCAGTGGACAGGGGATTGGCCTTAAGTAATACTCTGTCCTTGGCCTCCCAAAGTTCTGGGGTTTAGGAACGATGTATTATTGTAATCTAGATTATAAGGTAATGTTATGCCACTTCATATCAGCTACTTAAATATCCTTGGATTTGGGTATTCCCGGGGGGTCCTGGAACAAACTCACCCCCGCCATACTGAAAGATGACAGTATATTAAATTCTCTCTAGATTATTTTAACAGCTAATACAATGTAAATGCTATGAGTTATATCACATTGATTGTTTGTGTATTTTTCAATTGATGTATTGGGTTTTTCAAATTGTTTTCTTTTCTTCCCCAATATTTTCATTGCTTGAATCTGCTGATGTGGAACCCGCAGGTAGGGACTGGACACTGAAATCATCCCTCTGGGATAGGACACACAAGAATAAATGGGTGCTCCTTTTTTGCCATGATGTCATGAAGGCATGCAATCAATCTATCTTTGGTCCAAATTGATAAGCTTAAGGTGTTACAAACTAGTCACCCACCATACGCGTACTATGTTCACAGAGGAGAGACTGAGTTCAACCACACATCATAGGTTTTATCAAATGCTGTCTCTCCGAGGGGAGAAGAGAGCTCCTGGGTGATCACTCTTTGAGGCATGCTTGCATTAGTGTGCCCTGGGGCACCATGGGTATACTCAACGGGTAACACCAGGGAAAATTGTCAAAAAGTATTTGAAGACCCTCAGTAATACCAGGAAATTGATTGAGTAATGAAAACTTCTGGGGTACCTACGTTCATGGAATCTATATTGTTGCCAGAAAGGGCCTACACCCGGCCTCATCTTCCAGGGAGCCTGAGCATGCAACACAGCACAATCGCTTGTCAGTTTTACACCCTTGGATAAGATCCTTAAATTCTATACACATCCTCTTTCCCATTAAAAAAATGAGCTATTAATATTACTTCCCTGAGAGTGCTGCTTGGAGAATTTGATTCAATGGTATATTCGGTACACTTACCAGAGCACCTGGCAGATATTTCACGGTTCAATAAATTAGAGTTATTATTATTAAGACCGTTTACTCCTCACACAATCCTGAAAGTCTGGGAGAAGCAGTTTATTGAAAATAAAATTAGCACTGAGTTTTGATGAGCAAAAAAGCAGAAAAGTAATGAATTACCATATTTGTGACATGAGACTTGCCTCCTTTTGAAAACGGGGCAGATGATCCTTTTATTTCATCCTGAGGGACCCCCTGTCCAAGGAATAAGAGAAATTACAGCAAGGACTGAGGTCTGTCCTTGGAAGCAGGACGTAAACACATCTGGGGAGTAAAGAGATCCCCCAGAACGGGTTTAACTGGGTTGATTAATCACATGAATGGTGATGGATGGTGCAAACAAACTTGCTGATGCTGCCAAAATCATTAGGGATTTTCCCAGTCACGTAAAGACTTGAGTATTAAAACGCCAGCTTCTGTATCTTTTAAATTCTAATTCCAACGATGAAGTAATGCCACATTAGGGAAATGTATAAGGTAGAAAAGCGGAAAGGTAAAAACAAGAAAAAATAGAAATGTCTCTTTTCAGCGCATAAAAGACTCAGTGTATTTTCTCCCGATTGTTCTTCATCTTGACATTTAACAGAGAACCATAAACTAAATTGGAAATGACTTCACAAAAATGCAAGACTTTTTAAATTTTATTTTTCTGCAGAGAAAACAAGGTGTTATTTCACTCTCTGTGACACAGGATGTTGAACAATGGACTCTGAGAGTCCAAACAAAACATTTCAGTAAAATACCAGGCGCATTGTTTGCACCCTTAGATTGCTATAACAGACCTTGGCATTTTTTGAATCCTTGTTCTCCTGAAAGGTGAGGGGAAAATGTAGACAGTTCTCTGACATAAACAAGACTCTACTGAGTGACCCTGTGTCACCCAGTTGGAAAATATACTGCTGAAATAAAATTAACACAGCATCTTGAATAGAAAGAAAAAGTATATTTTCTAGTTTCTGTCTCCTTTTTAAAAAAAGCCCAAGTCTGAAATTCACTTTGGTTGTGAGTTTAAGGGCGCTCTGACTTATTTATTTTTCTTTCTTAGGGTGTTCAGAAACAACCTCAGAGGGCTTCACGTCAGCATAATGAATGAATGACTGTAGGAATTACTGACAAATCTACCCTGATTTAGCACATGAACGTACGTTGGGCGCCTCAAAGTTACATCCAAGAGCCTTTATAAAGTTATGGATTCAACAGGAGGTTTGGTGAAGTACAGAATAACTCCAGCGGAGAAGGTGCTGGGAAAGCTATGCAGGCAATGGCCTTTGGGGATTTAGGATTGTCTCAAAGCCTCCTGGAGAGAGTAGATGCCTTCAGTTACAGCAAACTCCTGAGACCCCATAAAACACAGCCTCTTGCTGGGGATGGGTGAAACCTGGGTCATGCTTGGCACTCTCGGGTATCCAGTCTGATTTTCACCCAGCTGACCTCTCCACTAGCCAGCTCCGAGTGTGCACATGTGTGTCCTGGGTCCTTTCCACACACCCAGGACACGCAGGGCCAAACAGACCTTCAAGTAGATAAAGGAAATTGTTAGTGAAGAACTTCTGCAACCCAAGACATCTCCTTCCAAACATGAAATCTCACAGCTATTCATGGGGCTTAGGCTCTCCCTGGAGGTTTCATTCTCCTCCTTTGCTCACAAGTTAAGAGTAACCATGATTTGTTAGGAAATATTTGGGGGAAACTCTCATCCATCAGGTAAGGTGATCAGGAAATGATGTTTGGGGGAGCTTTAGGACAGAAGGAGATGATTAAGCTAGAAAAGGCACGTCTGGCTGCTGAAATATTTGAAATTCACACAGCAGAGGAAATGAGCAGGGGAATGTTGAGGATAGAGCTGGATCTTATACACAAAAGCCAGAGGTAGGGAAGATGCTGAAATGTGCTCATTCTGGGAATTGTACATATGGTATAATATAAAGAAAAAACGTTGACTGATACAATCTCAGTTCTTACGCAAACATTTCCCTAGAACGTTACAGGGTTCCTTCACAACTGGACTTGTAGCGTGATCACAGTGTTTGCCACCCAGGAAAGAGTCAGTAAATACTATTACCAGTATTGTGGTATCATTGCTATCATTTTTATTATTAATTCAGGGCTTTCTCAGACATTAATAAACTCTTGACAAACTGTATATTGCTAGCTGAATTCATTATCGCCTCTGTGACTATATTCTTGACAGAGTAGAAACTCAATTAATATTTATTAACTAGTAACTAAAAAGAGAACAATGAAAATAACTTATTTATTCATGCCTTATGATTAAGTAAAGATTGAAAATGTGATCTTTACAGTCTGCACGCTACACTGGGTCAGGGTCAGCTCCTCCATGCTCTCTCGTGCTCCCTTGGTGAAGGTTTGTTGAAATGATAAGTTATTCACCCCTCTGTTTTGGATGGGTGTCATCAGTGATATTTTACATCTCCCAGTTTGTGTGTCTGGAAAAGCAATGATGATGCAAAACACCTGATCTGTCCAATTCGTAGGAACAGGCAGAGATAGTTCAGGTGGCAGAGACTTGACAATGGAATCAGAAGGGTCTTTTGTTTACCCAGCACCCATGCGTCATGCCTAGGCTACTAGGCAGCGTGCTTAAGCTTTCAGGTATACACTCTCATAGTTGGTGAGCACGTGAGGATCCGACAAGCTACATTTTAAAGCAAACTTTCAAAAGAAGAAAGAAAGTCCAAGGCAGACAGAGGAACTGGCCAGGGCAACTAGTACAAACTAAAGGCTAAACCATCACTGGCACCCAAAGGGACTCAGTGTTTCTCCTGCATTTAACAGAATAGATGCTCTGCATTTTAAGGAGAAAAATACATAAAATATCTCAAAACATGGTAAAGGAAAAAATAATAAATTCACAATTCCACTTTAGTAAAACATGATTCTTAGTTTATAAAAGGTTTCTCTTCTTCATACTGGACTCTTTGCTAAACAGAAATTATGATTCCGTTTAACTGCTGCAGAAAGATGGAAGTTATTTAAAATATAGTGTATCTATTATAATGTTGAAATTGGGTGTCTTTTAGGGCATTAAAATATCCCGGGAAAGGAGAGGATCCAAATTAGTAGACTCGTTTCACAAATTCACTGAGCCCTGAAAGATCTATTTAATATTGGAACAGCAGTAATTTGAACATTTCTCATGTTCAAATTTAAGGCTCCCACTGGCTAACGCAAGGACGTGTTCAGGATTTGGACTCGGAAAGACAGTCAAAAGCCAGGAAGGTTTAGGAGCAGAAGATTTGACACTGGCTAGCATGGTAATATGAAATACTCTGTGTAACGTTCCTCCATCACAAGGCTGCCGGATCCTAACGATGGACTGAAAATTGACACAAACTAGCTGGACAGGTTTAGATGATTGCGTCAGGGATCGCATTTGTGTATTTGATCCAGTATGTTCATGGACCTTAGAGATACAGCTTGTTGCTCTTCCCAACCACCTTTCCTCCAACTCTTATTCCGGGACATATAGAAGCTGTTACGGTAACATGGAAATTGGAGGGATTTAGAACAGACTCGATCTACTCTTCACTTTGTCCTAAAATAACAGTCCCTTTTCTGTCTTTTTGTTTATAACATAAAAGAAATTATAGATATTTAGAACTGAACGCTTTTTCTCAAAGACACAAAGATGCCCGTCATTCATTCTGTACAAACTGATCAGACTCAGACATAAAGCAAATAAATCTCATGATCGTTTTGGTCTGTAACGTTTTCTCCTGCAAAGAACAAGTTTCTTAATCATGTGCCTGATCTTTGGTCTTGTAACAAAAGTCATAAAAAATCGTGTCCAGAGGGATTTGACTTAAGGCACTCTTTGATTATTTCTATTAAAAAATAAGATTAAATTGCAAATACACTTCATTTCATCTTATCAGTATCTTTAAGTAGCATTGGGATTGTATTTAGAAGAAGAGCTGAGGTTTAAAAACCATAAATAACTGGCCTTTCGAAAATATAAAGTGAAGAATAAGTGGGGATAAATTAAAACTTACAAAAGTGATTTCTGTGGGACTTGATTCTGTCCAGAACTTCCTCATTTTCCATGACATAATTTGGGATGTAACACTGAACACGCTTGCACAGGTAAGAACTGAAGATCCCTTTTACACTACCGTTTTCAGAAGACTTTGATCATGGGCCATTTTTAGTAGATCCTGCACATTTAATAGTGTACTGCAGGAGATACTGTTTTATTGGAATGATGAAGCAAATGAGGAGATTTTTTTCCCTCTTGGTACCGTTTGCCTAGCCAAGTAGAAGTGTGGAGTTATTGGATTTGTTATTAATATAAACATGTGGAAGGGAAATTTGCTCTCAGTCAGTCTTAGGAGAGCATTTTAATCTGAGAACTTCTCCGTGAATTACTCACTGGCTATTTATGAGTCCTATGCTGTGCCTAAGTCACTTGACCTCCTATTCAATAGAATGAGAGTTTGTGCCTGACCTTCCTTTTCCAAACCCCTAAGAAGTTCATGCAATTTGAGGAAAACCAAGGAAACTGATGAGGGGAAGCTACTTTGAGAAGAATGAACAGGGCTCTTTGCTGTTTGTTTATCTTTACGCCATCCACATTTCCAGGGATGAGAACACCTTTTCTAGTGGTGACTTATGGCTCTAACTCAGCCTTCATAACTGTGGGATCTGGTGAAAAGGGAACTCATCAAACTGGTAGTCATATTCTTCTTAGTAAAGTATCTCAAGAGTGGAAGAAAAAGTATCCAATGTACTCAGCCCTACTACGAAACTAATTTATGGCTTTTATATGAAAGCTATAACCCAGCTATAACCTAAGAATAGGGGAAAGGGGGAGAGGGAGGGGGGAGGATGGGCGGAGGGAGGGTGATTGGTGGGACCACATCTACGGTGCATCTTACAAGGGTACATGTGAAACTTACTGGATGTAGAGTGCAAATGTCTCAAACATAATAACTAAGAAAATGCCAGGAAGGCTATGTTAACCAGTGTGATGAAAATACATCAAAGGGTCTGTAAAACCAGTAGTGTATGGTGCCCCATGATTGCATTAATGTACACAGCTATGATTTAATAATAAATAAGTAAATAAATAAATAAATAAATAAATAAAAACAAAAAAACCCAAACTGATAGTTCCTCAGTTTGGGTTCCCTTGAAAGTGCTCAATGAGCGAAATGCTCTAAAGACACACCGGAACTACGGGTACACATTTGAGGGGTGTCTGGGAAGTACTCAATGACGTAATGTGAAAAATACGGGGTGTCCCAGGAGTCACCCATAAAGTCGTCATACATGGGGAAAAGGGGAAATTGTAGCTACACGTATATTTAGAAAGTGTTCGTTACACAATTTTACAAAATATTTTTTATGTATTGGCTACCTCTTTATAGAATTTTTCACGAATACTTTTTCCCATAAGTATGGGACAGGCTGTAGTAACATCAATGGGTGGGTACTCTGCAGATGGCCCTCAGATATCTGTATCTATCTATCTATCTAAGATTATCACTGATATATTATTATTATTATAGATATTACACATGTCACATATATTCACATGCATATGCTGCTGGACACACAGATCTTAAAATTAAATTCAGCTGTCCCATTAATTCAGGCTCATAGCCTTTTATTTCTTCTTATCTTTCTTGTTTTCTCTCTTCCACAATCTCTCTTTTTAATTCCAGCAATGAAAGTATGATGTGAGAGGCTCAAAGTGCTAAAACAACGTAACATTTAAATATAATTATTTTTGACGATTCCATGATATCTGTAGAACTTGTTTTTTTTTTTTTATATATATAATCTTGAACAACTATGGTTTTTGTTGTCTGATAGTCACAGGTGAATTACCCCCAGCTTCATGGGAAGTGGAAATATAATGATGGATTCACGTCACTCTCTGGACTTATAAATAAGAATCTGAACTTCTCACTCCGTGTTCTTGTGGCTTCATAAATATAAATGTAGAAGACATAATACAGACTTACCTCTCTGTTCTTCAGTCATACGTGGGGACGTGCCAAGCTCACAGGATGCCTTTCTTAAATCAGTCTTCTATCTTCATAGTAGTCCACATAATATGTATATTCATTCCCTACAAAGAGAGTGTTATTGGTTTTTTTAAAAATGCATACAGTCCATTTTCAGGTATGGAAGAAAGGCTTTCATTCCATAGCAGGCTTGCATTGCACAGATTTTGAGTAAACATTATTTTAGTGAAATGCATACAATTAAATCCAGCCTTTTTCTGTTGATTAGTACACCAGGGGCTTCTTTATTTTTGGTAAGAGTAGGGCAAGGGGTAGGATAAAGCTACTGAAATCCTGTCTACATGGGAAGGCTTAACCATCAGCCTAGGGTTAGCTGTATTTAGCTTTGTCTGAAATGCACACAGGGCAAGCTGGACCATGAAGTGACCATGATTCTGAAACCTGAGGTCGGGAAGTGGCCCCAAACCACATCCTGCTGTGGAAGCCAAGATGACAGGTGTTTCAAAGAAGCACCTGCTCTTGTGGGTGTGACATCACAGGAGTGACACGATTTAATACTAACCCAGGGCTGAGCAACCCCATTAATGGTGCTCAAAAAATGGAACACGAGAGTCTTGTGAAGAGGCCTGAAGATGCTCAGGGCAGATCCATGAGATATCCTCCTCATCTCTCTTACATGTCATCACAGCATTTCGGACTCTGCATCTGAGAACAAAGGATTCATAGAATGCAGTGTCATTTATTAAATGAAAGATAAGCAAACAATGGGAAAAATCCTCTAACTCATCTACTATAGTTAGCTGCTTTGTATTGGGGTGGAAGGATATAGGTTCTTGCCTAAGCTCTATAATAATAGCTTTAGAATAAAGTATGAAAAAAATCAGTCCACGCAGATTAAGAAGAAAACTGTGCATTCAAGAAATTGACATCATCCTTTTTTTCTACTATTCTTCCCCAAGCACTAATAAACAGTGAATTTTTCAAATATAGATTTTTTTCCCCCATTGTTACTGTCATCTTTGTTTAGCAGCGATATTTCAAACTATTTTGAGATCTTTAGTATACATATGGGGAATGTGAAGGGAAAAATGACAATGTTATTTTATCTAATGCTTCTTTGGGAAATGCAACAGTTTGCCAGTGAAAGGGACATTTAGTCGTAATAACATTTTACTGTGGAGCATTATTAGCTTGTGACTGTGTGAGGTGTTCATTTCTGTCACAGTGAGGGAACAGGCATCCTTGCTGAGCTCTCTGTTTAACTTAAATCTCATGATTTCGTGTTTTGATCAAACACCTGCTTGATTCCCAGCCCTCATTCTCCACCACTGGCAGCCGCCGCCTGGCTGATGTGATTATTAATCCGTCCCGCAATGGTCAAGGTATGCAGTGAAATATTGACTTAATAAGGGCTAAGTTACTTACAGAGCAGCAACAGTTCCCCACAACTTTTTAAAAAATTATAGAAATAGATAACAACTAATAATAATGTCTTCCACTTCCATCCAGGTTAATACGAAGGATGTAAAGTCTCCATTTTTTTTAATAGCTGAATAGTATTCCATGGTATACATATACCACAGCTTGTTAATCCATTCCTGGGTTGGTGGGCATTTAGGCTGTTTCCACATTTTGGCGATTGTAAATTGAGCTGCAATAAACAGTCTAGTACAAGTGTCCTTATGATAAAAGGATTTTTTTCCTTCTGGGTAGATGCCCAGTAATGGGATTGAAGGATCAAATGGGAGGTCTAGCTTGAGTGCTTTGAGGTTGATGACAATTAATGACAATTATGGTTATGGGGGGGGAAACAGAAAGAGGGACGGAGGGAGGGGGGTGGGGCCTTGGTGTGTGTCACACTTTATGGGGGCAAGACATGATTGCAAGAGGGACTTTACCTAACAATTGCAATCAGTGTAACCTGGCTTATTGTACCCTCAATGAATCCCCAACAATAAAAAAAAAAAAGAAAGAAATAGATGACAACATAAATTAGTAATGTCAGAGAGGCAGGCTGCCTTTTATCCAAGGAACACGGGTTCATTTTAAGACTTTAAGCATATGTATAAAAATCAGTGTTTGGGGAAAGACTTAGATTTTGGCTTACTGCCAAACTCACTGATGTAAGAGGGTGTGTGGCGGGCAGCCACCTGCAGACATGCCCCTGAGATGTGCAGTAGGAGTTCTGGGAGCCCATCTGTGCTGATGGGAAGGCCTGGTTGGATGAGCTGACAATCTGCACGAGTGGTCAGCACAGAAATTGTGCACAGATTCTTTTCTGAAACACAGGACCAAACAGAGGATGGTGACAAAGGTAACTTGCTGATTCTATATGGGCCTGGCGTAAGAATGCTGCACTCTAGGAGGTCAACCACATGCTGGTTCTTTTTTTTTTTTTTTTGTAGAGACAGAGTCTCACTTTATCGCCCTTGGTAGAGTGCTGTAGTGACACAGCTCACAGCAACCTCTAGCTCCTGGGCTTAGGTGATTCTCTTGCCTCAGCCTCCCGAGTAGCTGGGACTACAGGCGCCCACCACAACGCCCGGCTATTTTTTTGTTGCACTTTGGCTGAGGCCGGGTTTGAACTTGCCACCCTCGGCATATGGGGCCGGCTCCCTACCCACTGAGCCACAGGCGCCGCCCCATATGCTGGTCCTTAGGAACTGGAAAGATCCTTTATTGTGAAGTCAGCCTGCTGCAGTCAGTGTGGCCGTTTGTATTTGCTTCCAATAAATGACTTAGGACAACCCCACTGATACATATTCAACATGCCTTTTGCTTGCAATCTGCTGGGTGAAGGGTTTGCTTTGAATGTTCACGTGAAATGATGATAAAAACTGCTTTGTGCCCATGCAGAGCTTGTGTCTCAACTCAGGGTGTAAGTGGGCATTTTGGCTGGGAGCTCTTGTGGCCACTTTGCATCCTGAGCTCCCACTTCCCCCTGAGACATTTCCACGTGGCCGGCTGTGGCCAACTCCAGCCACCACTCCCATGTAAGGCTGAGAAGACACTGGGCATTGGTGTCTTTAATACTTGCTCTCCCTCCCTGGTCTTCCCAGTGCATGGAATTTCCCCCTTGGTGGGCAGGTCTAGTGTCCCCCTCTTAGCCCGGGGTCAGCTGAGACTCGCTAGCCTCGCCATCTCAGCCGTTCTTCCTCTGAAGTGCTCCACTTGACAACCAGCACTTGCGGCTTCTGATCCTTGCCAGTTCATCTGGCTGTTGTCCACCTGCTAGCGTCTCCTGGGGCACCTGACTTGGCCACATATCCTGTGCTTATCGCTAAGCTGACGATCGTAAAGACAAAACACACGTCCACAGTATGGCAAGACCCAGGGACCATGCAGCAGGAGAATTCAATGTTTAAAACATTGATTGAGGGCGCCTCAAGAAAGGACACCTCCTCATTTCGGTATAAACTGTGGCTAAAGAAAGAGCTTGAAAGCTGCTGGGAATGCATACGGGAGGCAAACAGTTTCATACAGAAGAATCCTTTGGAGTTAAATGGGACCCAAATACAGAGTACCCCCAAACACTCCCACCCCCGCACGCTCCTTATGAATGTGATGTAAATGTGCATTGTTAAATGAAGCGATAATTATGTAATTATTTTATAATTACACACAGGAAATGACCTCTGAACATGTTTGTAAGACTTGTGGATGTTTGACATGTGTGCCAATGGGTAGCTTTTGGGTTATTAACGTCAGAGAGGACTACACTGAAGCAATGGGGTTTGCAAAGGCTGCTGCGATTTCTCTGCTGATGCAGTGCTTTCTTGCACATGACTCTGTGCACAGTGGGCGGTCCTGTGACAGCATTGCCAGGGCCAGGACTACTGCTTGGCTGGCCCAGTGGCCATGCAAGGGCCCAGAGGCAGCTCCCGCCAGGGACGGTGAATGTCTGGCTCCCTCATTTTGCTGCCTGTATACTTCTCCCTACCTTGCCCAGCCTCACAAGGCTGTGACTCCACTTTAGGTCCCAAGCATGAGGCTCCTGCTCTCAACACATCTTTGCATATCTGTCACAGGGTGGCAACATCCCACTCAGCCTGGGGACTTGGTTGAAGCCATGTTAAAGCACGGATCATTCCCAAACCTGGCAGGACATCCCCGTTCATCTGGGGATCTTTAGAGATGCCCCAAAGCTGCAGTGCTGTGGAAACGCAGATGTGTTTCTGAGCAGACTCGTAGACAGAGTGAGGGAGTGGGACCAATGCAGTGTGTGGAGCTGGCTGCGGTTGGACTCCTGGCATCTTCTCCGTGGCCTCTTCCATCCCTTTTGTTTGCTACCTCTAACTCATCCTCCTCCACAGTCAAAGTGTGGGCTAACATAATGGGAAGGGGCTCCCAGGTTCCTGCAGTGGAATCTGGCTGGGCAGCCTGATCCCTTGGAAAAGGCTGAGGAAGCCCCCTTTTGGCAGCAGCACCATAATATATTGCAATACCCTAGGCTTTGGGTTCAGGGCTGACTGTGTGTTCCTCTGCAAGGCAATTAACTTCCTATTTTTTAAAAAAATCTACACACTAAAGCAAATATATGTACCTACTGTATTGCTATGGAGAGGAAATGTTTTTCACAGCACTTGCCCAATAAGTATTAGGGTCTCACAACTCTCCACCAGAGAAGGAGACTTCAGAGGATAGTCTTTAATGTTGAACTACTCTCCTAGGAATATTTCTGAAACAAACAAAAAAAAAATCCTCTACCTGACTTCTGCATTCGTAAGTCCATCCTGCAAGAGATGTGTACATGTACACACACACACAAAGTTCATGGTCATTGATAGAGTCACATCATTTTCTATCCTCATCTAGAGCTATGAGTAAAGACTTTGAACCTACAGTGAAGGCTCTTTTATTTTTAAAAAAGTGACATTAATGAAACTTCCTGACAATTATTATTTTCCAGCCTTTTGGTTTAAACTCACCTAGTTCTGGGTGACGAGTATACTTTTTCTTCATTTGTCTTAAACATATATATGGCTTCTGTGCTGTAGTAAAAATGCCAGCTGAGTTTATTTTGTTCCTTCTGTGAAGAATTTTTGCAGAGCTATGAAGGAAATATGGAAAATAAAAGATAAGCTACAGCATGGAATAAAATTCATACACGCCCTTCCCTAGTATTTCGCCAAGTAGCATCAGCTGCGTCTTTCCGCAGAGTGCTGAGTTTATGTCTTTGATGATTCAGTGGTACAAGGCACCCTCCGGTTTCATCCTGCACAGGGAGGGTAGTTCAGCTGTTCAAGTAGATCATAAAACACACCGTTTATGAGGCACTTAGCTACACTGTATTGTGCAATGGATAACATGTTAAAACAAAGGAAAATCTTTCTTCAGGAGCTTGATACTGAAAGCATCAATGTAATGACTCAGTCCCAAAGACTTGTCTTGCGGAATTCATGGCTTAAATTAGGGGTTAGTCTCAAGGGGCAGCGCTCTCAAGTCTACCAAATTTGGGGAAGTTTTGCTATGACAACATACCTATTAACAGAACTAACCACACAGCTATTTGCTCTTCTGTGTCTCAGTTAAACAAAGTTAATTAGCAACACTGTGTACTCAGTGAGGACTTTTCAACATGCCCTGATGATAATTCATCAGTGAAATATTGCACAATTAATTTTACAATGTAATCAGCAGCAGCAGATGTGGTTAGCGGATGTGATTTGGAACAAGAGGCTTTCTGCAAGGCTTTCCTGGGCATGGGGGGCTATGCAGGGCCACCCTGGGTGCAGTGGGCTACATGGGGCCGTCCGGGGCAGGTTGGGCTAGGCGGGGCCGTCCTGGGTGCAGTGAGCTACACAGGGCCTTCCTGGGTGCGGGGGGCTACGTGGGGCCATCCTGGGCATGGTGGGCTACGCAGGGCCGTCCTGGGTGCTGGGAGCTACACAGGGCCTTCCTGGGTGTGGGGGGCTACGTGGGGCCATCCTGGGTATGGTGGGCTATGCAGGGCCGTCCTGGGTGCTGTGAGCTACACAGGGCCTTCCTGGGTGTGGGGGGCTACGTGGGGCCATCCTGGGTATGGTGGGCTATGCAGGGCCGTCCTGGGTGCTGTGAGCTACACAGGGCCTTCCTGGGTCCGGGGGGCTATGTGGGGCCATCCTGGGCATGGTGGGCTATGCTACAGCAGCTGTGGCCTCTTTTCTGCATGACAGCAACTCTTCCATCTTCTGTCCTGTCTGTGTCATGACAACCAAAAATGTCTCCAGACATTGCCAAATGTCCACTGGGGAACATAGTTGCCCTTACTGAGAGTTACTGTAATTCTCAATTTGATGATTTTTAAAACAAATATTTTAAAGCAGCCCTGTTGATTCCAGTTTGAAAATCCGCGGTCTCTGCCTTTACAGATCAAAGTTGATTCAGGAACAATCAATATGTTCCAAGACCCTAGGAACTTTAGAGAAGTGGAGTTTCCTGAAAATGCCAGCTAAGCAGGCGAGCTGGGACCTGCAGACAGCAAAGCTTGTATTTTACCAAGACTACCAGGAGATTCCTGTGAGCATCGAGTCTGAGAAGTGTGGCTTTGGCTGGTGGAGCTGCCTGTCCTTGGTGAGGGCTCCACCACTCCTAGGTCCTGCAGGACAAGCAGCCTGAGGAAGCAGGTGCACCGAGTGTCCTTTGTCACCCTCACTGCTGACTGGCTGTGGGGTGAGGCCTGACCTAGCATATGGGGGCAGAGCTTATTACACCAAGAGCCAATTCAGTTACCTACAGAGAGTTTCTATCACCAAGAAGGACTCCAAGATAGACAGCAAGAAGCAAATATGTGGGGCAAAGTGGAGCGACCTCAAGGGCAGCTAACAAGACAGACATCCTCCTGCCCAGCTCTGGGTCATCTCTGCCCCCCCCCGTTTATAGACTTTCCTTTGCCTCTAGCTGTGGGCATCAGCCAGTGGCTCATTAGTTAGCCCAAGAGGCTTCTCTCCTGGCAACTCATTAAACCCTGCAACAAAAACGAAACTCGGTTTTACTTGAATAAAGCCAGGGGGTGGGTATGTAAAATCATAGTACAACACTGTGCCCTTAAGTTTCTGATAAAAATTCTATAATCACACATTGTCTATTGATCGAGCTCCTATGAAGAGCCATGTGATAAGATGCTGAAAGAGGCAGAGAGATAAGTAAATATCTACTGTACTCTGTAGCACCATTTATAAAGAGACACGATGGGAAATAATCCAGGACAAATAAAAAAGAGAAATGGAAAACGACTTGAGTGTTAGTAAGTGAAGGAGCAAAAGTTACGTTTTGTGAACTGATAGAAAGATCAGGCATCCATTAAAATGATAATCTCTACACTTGCAAAACAGCCTTCAAAATGTTTGTGCCAATTCAATGACAAAGGCAAAAACAAAATTTTGTCTGTGGCAAGATGGCAGCTGTCACATGTGTCAATGGAGAAGGAGGAGATGGGAATGAAACATGGGGAATAACTTGACTTGCTTTAACTTGACATTGTCTGCATATTTATACCTTTGCTTTCATAAAGTTGGGGGATTGATAAGGACATACTTGTGTCTGAATCATCTCTGCGTAGTTTGAAATACCCAGGGACCACAGACACACTTTAATGTTAAATTCGCACCGGGCGCAATTTTAGTTGCCATCTTCCCAACTGTTTTTCACTCTACTGTAAAGAAAAATTAGAAGAGATGGTTCCAAATATACCAAAATACAAGAACGATAATGACTTTATCTATAAAACTGGAAGTGTCCGGGGCCTTTTAAAATTTTTATTTATTTTTCTTTTAATTAAGAAAAGTACAGCTATGAATTGCTAGCTTCAGAACCGGGCTTCAGTTAGTGTGAATTTGGTGAACCGAATAAGCTTTTTAAGGCTTTGCTTCCCTATCCATAAAATAGGATATGGGCATGCCTACAATAATACTGTCGCTGGGGTGTTTGTTCAGAGTAGACAGTGTAGAGCCTGGCCAATTATTGGATGAATATTAATATCATTGTTATTTCCTTTGCATGCCAAGCATTAGGCTCATGCGTGAGGCAGGTAATTACAAGTCCAGCCCTTGTATTTTACTGTGTTTTCAATTTCAATATTTTATGATCATCTACAACCATTCCTATTTGACTACTACTTATTAATATATTAAGTATCAACATGTACTTAATAAACCTCATTATTATGATCTAATAGAAGGAACGGAAGATTATTTGATGAGAGACATGTAGATAGAACTATTTGTTAAGAGGATCTAATTGAAAGTATATCTCCATTTTCACTAATTTAGACTATAAATTTTGTTCTTAACTTTTCTACAATGACATTTATATGACCTAATCTATTGAAATTTCTTACTGACATCAGCAATCTGAGTCCTTCTTAACTTTTCTGTGCTATGTTTTTCTTCCTAGAAATGTGTAACTGGCAAAATGAAACCACTAGACTAGTACTCCCTGTGATAATGCCTCTGGTCTCTGGTCAAAGAGAATTTTACAGTCTGTGCTTTCGTAGTAACTCCACCATCTCAATCCAGTTTGACTATTCTTATTACAACCTCAATAAAGGTAGCAGGAAAGTTATCTATCTGTCTTCCTTTAAAGATTTAATTTTAAGCAAGGTTTTCATAAAAAGTAATTTCATGAGATCAAAGTGTTAGTTTGACCTCCTTGCTGCTTGAGTTCATCCCTGGGTTTATAACTGAAAAGGCAGGGAAACAGGGTATCCCTGGGTTTATAACTGAAAAGGCAGGGAAACAATGTTCAGCTAACCAACATTCTCTGTAGCAACACCACGTAGAAATGCCATCACATGTGTCAATGAGAGTTTTTTATGCTGCTTGCTAGGCAACGGTTCCCACTGAGTCTGTCTCATTTCGTATGCCTCGAAGTGAAGTGTTGTCTACTATGTGCTTCAGACCATCTTTTCAAAGATGTCTGTATAGCAAACAGCTCTGGAAAAGATCGAGAATAGCACCTTTTTCTAGAGCAAAGGGCCAGAATGTCCACTTCCTGTCAGAAAAGCTGCAGCCTTCTGGCACTCCAGACCTCTTCCATAATAACTCACTGCATGTGTAGGCAACTATCTTGGCCCGTCTGCTTCACTGCTGCAGGGTGCAGAGCTGATGAAAGTATGGCAATGCTCCTGGGACTGTTGCGCCATGAATAAGAATCACTCCTTTGTCTCTGTTCCAGGAGTCTCATGTCTTCAGCCAGCAGCACCCATAACACCAAGGCAGGGCAGAGTCTTAAATCTGTGGCCTCACTTCTCAATGCCTGTAGGTGTCAGAGGTATGAGATGCTGGTATGATGCTAGTGAGAAAGAAGTCTTAGAATTTAAATTCAAAATAGTGTCTTAACAGAGGAGTGATTGTGCTCTCTTTGCAAGAATTAGTAAATGCACTCAATCTATGTTGTGTTAAACTAGCTCCACTTTTACTTCTAATCATCAATGATCCTTTTTTGGTGGGCAGGGCTCTGCCTTAGTCTTTTTTGTGTTGCTATAACAAAATGTTAGAGTTTGAGTAAATTATAAAGAGCAGAGATTAATTCTTCTCACAGTTTTGAGGATGGGAAGTCCAAGATCAAGGTGCCAGTAGGTTCAGTTGTCTGCTAAGGGCTGTGTCCTCTAGAGGACAGGAATGTTCTGTCCTCACATGGAAAAATGCAGAAGGGCCAGTGAGCCAAATGCTACCAGGAGCCTCTGTGGTAAGATCCTTACTCCCATTCACAAGAGAGGCACACTGATGGCCCAGGGAGACCCAAACACCTCTTAAAGGCCCTACCTCTTAATATTATCACATTGGGAACATGCGGCTTCTGGAGGAAATACTCAAGCCCCGGTGGCATCCTGAAAAATGATAACGTGTGTGTGTGTGTTTATGCATGTATGCATATACACACATAAGTACACATATGTAAAACATTTTACATTTTGTATTTTGTAAAGGTTAGGGATTTCTTTTATTTTGTTCTGAATATGGATGAAAACAGTTTTGTTTTTTTTTTTAACCGTGGCTGCACATTAACCCAGGTGAAAAGGATGTTTAAACAATCCTATTGCCTCCTATTGGGTCAAATACATCAAAATCTCCTGTTAAGGCGGTGCCCATAGCTCAGTGGGTAGGGTACCAGCCACATACACTGAGGCTGGCGGGTTCAAACCTGGCCCAGGCCAGCTAAAACAACAATGACAACTGCAACGAAAAAATAGCTGAGCCTTGTTTTGTGGCAGGCCCCTGTAATCCCAGCTACTTGGAAGGCTAAGGGAAGAGAATGGCTTAACCCTGAGAGTTTGAGGTTGCTGTGAACTGCAAGGCCATGGCATTCTACCAAGGGCAACATAGTGAGACTCTGTCTCAAAAAAAAAAAAAAATCTCCTGTTAAATCCCTTAAGGCAGGGGCGGAGGCAAGATGGCTGATCGGAGTCAGCTTTCCACAGGGGCTCCCATCCAAAAGGAGAGTTAAAAGACAGAAGTTTAGCAAGTAAGCCAAGGGTTTGGAGCTGAGCCAAGAGAGAAGGTTGAAGAATGCACATCAACCCTGCCGAGGTAAGCTTTGACCCCAAGGAAACAAACAATAGGTACAAAATTCATCCTCAACTGGATGGGAGTCCCTTTCCCTTTGAGAACGGCTGGCAGTACACTCTATACAAACAAGTGAGCAGAGTTCAGACCCCCTCCTATATTATCTCACAGGAAAGACTCTCTAAAAACCAGAACTCCTTCCCTAGAGAGGACTTACAAATGTGCCATGGCACTTTCCTGCCAGGCATAAAACTGTATATATATTCTCTACCTGCAATTCTGATTCTGAACTCCCAGCACTCCCCTCCACTCTCAGTCTGAGGTCTGGAGGCCTGTCCCCCATGGAGTACAGATTCTTGGGCATTTTCCTGAGAGGTGTAGACAGGGCATATGGCTGTTGCTGGTCTGTGTTGATTCTGCGGCATGGGTGTAAGGAGAAGATGGTGAACTGAGGGAACCATACAGGAGAGGGAGAAGGAGAGGGAGAGGTGGGGCCCCACGGCACAGAGCAGCAGTGGCAGCAGCGGGAACAATAAGGCTCACACCCCTGGAGATATTTTGGAGAGACACTCCCTGCCTCTCTGGGCAACCAGAGGAAGCTGGACATTTTCTCCGGTGGCAGCCACTGGATGAACAGATCTGTGATGGAAACACAGCCCCTGTTAGTAAAGGGTATGCCTGAGGTGGTACTTGCCTGGGCGGGGTGCAGCTGGTTTGTGCACAGAGATGGCATACTCCCAGGGTGGGGGGCTGAGCCAGAAGGATTGCTTTAGTGAGCCTAAAAAGCACCTGGCCCTAAGGGGATCATAGCTGAGACAAAGGCAGGTGGGCAGAGGCTGGAGCTGACAGTTGAGTGTAAGCTCTAACCACGCCTGCCCCAACACAGACTGTAGCCGAGACAGACATGCGCACTCCGGGCAGCAGCATAGAAGGGGCTGAGTTGTAGTTTCTGTCAACTCAAACAGCATCTGATACATGGGGGAATATAGCCTGGACAGAAACAAATTCTGTGAAACCACCAAAAGTAAAGAAAGATAAGGATGGTCACTTCATATTTGTTAAGGGTAACACTCAACATGATGAGATTTCGATTATTAACATTTATGCACCCAACCAAAATTCACTTCAATTTATAAGAGAGACTCTAACAGACATGACATGCAACTTGATTTCCTCCAGCACCATAATAATCAGAGATTTTAACACCCCTTTGGCAGTGTTGAATAGATTCTTCAAAAAGAAGCTAAGCAAAGAAATTTTAGACTTAAACTTAACCATCCAACAATTGGATTTAACAGACATCTGCAGAACATTTCATCCTAACAAAACTGAATACACATTCTTCTCACCAGAACATACTCTAAAACTGATCACATCTTAGGTCACAAGTCTAATCTCAGCAAATTTAAAAGAATAGAAATTATTCCTTGCATCTTCTCAGACCACCATGGAATAAAAGTTGAACTCAATAACAACAGGAATCTGCATATTCATACAAAAACATGGAAACTAAATAACCTTATGATGAATGATAGCTGGGTCATAGATGAGATTAAGATGGAAATTACCAAATTTTTGGAACAAAATGACAATGAATACATGAATTATCAGAACCTTTTGGATACCACAAAGGCAGTTTTAAGAGAGAAATTTATAGCACTGCAAGCCTTCCTCAAGAGAATGGAAAGAGAGGAAGTTAACAACTTAATGGAACATCTCAAGCAACTGGAAAAGGAACAACATTCCAATCCCCAACCCAGCAGAAGAAAAGAAATAACAAAATTAGAGCAGAATTAAATGAAATTGAAAACAAAAGGATTATACAACAGATCAATAAATCAAAAAGTTGGTTTTTTGAAAAGGTCAATAAAATAGATAAACCTTTGGCTAACCTAACCAGGACAAAAAAGAGTAAAATCTCTAATTTCATGAATCAGAAATGGTGAAGACGAAATAACAACAAACTCCTCAGAAATTCAAAAAATCCTTAATGAATATTACAAGAAACACTATTCACAGAAATATGAAAATCTGAAGGAAATAGACCAATACTTGGAAGCACGCCACCTTCCTAGACTTAGCCACAATGAAGTGGAAATGTTGAACAGGCCTATATTAAGTTCTGAAATAGCATCAACTATACAAAATCTCCCTAAAAAGAAAAGCCCAGGACCTGATAGCTTCATATTAAAGAGGAACTAGTATCTATATTACTCAACCTTTTTCAAAATATAGAAAAAGAAGGCATACTACCCAACACATTCTATGAAGCAAACATTGCCTTGATCCCCAAACCAAGAAAAGACCCAACAAGAAAAGAAAATTATAGAGTAATATCACTAATGAATATTGATACAAAAATATTCAACAAGTTCCTAGCAAACAGAATCCAGCAATACATCAAACAAATTATACACCATGACCAAGTGGGTTTTATCCCAGGGTCTCAAAGCTGGTTCAATAAACGTAAATCTATAAATATAATTCATCACATAAACAAATTAAAAAACAAAGACCATATGATTCTCTCAATTGATGCAGAAAAAGCTTTTGATAATATTCAGCATCCCTTCATGAACAGAACACTTAAGAAAATGGGTAGAGTGTGTCACACTTTAGGGGGGCAAGACATGATTGCAAGAGGGACTTTACCTAACAATTGCAATCAGTGTAACCTGGCTTATTGTACCCTCAATGAATCCCCAACAATAAAAAAAAAAAAAAAGGGTAGAGAAGGAACATTTCTTAAACAGATAGAGGCCATCTACAGCAAACCCACAGCCAATATCATATTGAATGGAGTTAAACTGAAATCATTTCCACTCAGATCAGGAACCAGGCAAGGTTGCCCATTGTCTCCACTGGTTTTTAACATTGTAATGGAAGTCTTAGCCATTGCAATTAGGGAAGAAAAGGAGATCAAGCATATCCACATAGGGTCAGAAGAGAACAAACTTTCGCTCTTTGCAGATGATATGATTGTATATCTCAAAAACACCAGAATTCTACTACAAAACTCTTAGAAGTGATCAAGGAATACAGCAGCATCTCAGGTTATAAAATCAACACTCATAATCTGTAGCCTTTATATATACCAACAACAGTCAAGCTGAAAAAACAGTCAAGGACTCTATTCCATTCACAGTAGTGCCAAGAAATGAAATATTTAAGAGTTTACCTAACAAAGGATGTGAAAGATCTCTATAAAGAGAACTATGAAACTCTAAGAAAAGAAATAGCTGAAAATGTTAACGAATGGAACAACATACCATGCTCATGGCTGGGAAGAATCAACATTGTTAAAATATCCGTACTACCCAAAGCAATATATAATTTTAATGCAATCCCTGTCATACTTTAAAGCTCCAATGCCATCCTTTAAAGATCTTGAAAAATAATACTTCGTTTTATATGGAATCAGAAAAAACTTCAGTAGCCAAGACATTACTCAGAAATAAAAACAAAGCAGGAGGAATTGCACTATCAGACCTCAGACTGTACTGTAAAGTGATAGTGATCAAAACAGCATGGTACTGTCACAAAAACAGAGAGGTAGATGTCTGGAACAGAAGCCAGCAACTTACCATTATTTGATCTTTGACAAGCCAATTAAAAACATTCAGTGGGGAAAAGATTCCCTATTTAACAAATGGTGCTGGGTGAACTGGCTGGCAACCTGCAGAAGACTGAAACTGGACCCACACCTTTCAGAATTAACTAAGATAGACTCTCACCGGATTAAAGATTTAAACTTAAGACATGAAACTATAAAAATACTAGAAGACAGTGTAGGGAAAACCCTTGAAGAAATCGGTCTGGGTGGGTATTTTACGAGGAGGACCTGCCGGGCAATTGAAACAGCTTCAAAAATATACTACTGGGACCTGATCAAACTAAAAAGCTTCTGCACAGCCAAGCCAAGAACACACTAAGTAAAGCAAGCAGACAGCCCTCAGAATGGGAGAAGATATTTTCAGGTTATGTCTCCAACAAAGGTTAATAACCAGAATCCACAGAGAACTCAAACATATTAGCAAGGAAAGAACAAGTGATCCCATCTCAGGGTGGGCAAGGGACTTTGAAGAGAAACTTCTCTGAAGAGGAAAGGTGCACGGCCTATAGACACATGAAAAAATGTTCATCATCCTTAATCATCAGAGAAATGCAAATCAAAACTACTTTGAGATATCATCTAACTCCAGTAGGATTAGCCCACATCACAAAATCCCCAAACCAGAGATGTTGGTGTGGATGTGGAGAAAAGGTCACTCTTCTACACTGATGGTGGGAATGCACACTAATACGTTCCTTTTGGAAAGATGTTTGGAGGACACTTACGGATCTAAAAATAGATCTGCCATTCAATCCTACAATTCCTCTACTAGGTATATATCTAGAAGAACAAAAATCACATTATAACAAAGATATATGTACCAGAATGTTTATTGCAGCCCAATTCATAATTGCTAAGTCATGGAAGACCCACGAATGGATTCATAAACTGTGGTTATGTACACCATGGAATGTTTTGCAGCCTGAAAGAAAGATGGAGACTTTACCTCTTTCATGTTTACATGGATGGAGCTGGAACATATCCTTCTTAGTAAAGTATCTCAAGAACGGAAAAAAAAGTATCCAATGTACTCAGCCCTACTATGAAACCAAGTTATAGCTTTCATATGAAAGCTATATACACAATTATAGCCCAAGAAGAAGGGGATAGGGAGAGGAAGGGGAGGGGAGGGGGAAGGATGGGTGGAGGGAAGGTAATTGGTGGGACCACATCTACGGTGCATCTTACAAGGGTACATGTGAAACTTACTAAATGTAGAATATAAATGTCTTAACATAATAACTAAGAAAATGCCATGAATGCTATGTTAACTAGTTTGATGAAAATATTTCATATTGTATATAAAACCAGCACACTGTACCCCATGATTGCATAAATGTACACAGCTATGATTAAAAAAAAAAAGAAATCCTTTAAGGCAATTTTAAATGTGTTTCCAAATTTAAGACCTTAATGTACAAAAACTGCATTTTTCCTTCTCACCATGCCACAGTTTAGTGCTCTGTAAATTTTAACCTGCAGATCTCCTGGGCAACCTGTGAGTATTCAGATTCCTTTGGCAGGTCTGCAGGAGCTGCCTGCTAACCTGCACTCACAGCAAGCTCCAGCCAAGGTCATTACATCTGCTCCAAGACCTAAATTTTGAGTAGCAACGTCAGAGTTGTTATCCCTACCCAAGAAAGCAAAAGCAAAGCAGAACAAAATAAAACTCACCCCAATTATCAAGTATTTCAGCTGTTGAGATGTGGAACATGTTCTTGAAACAAGCCTTTTTCATGAGCTAAAGGCAGAGGAGAGAAAAAGACATTTTACTGACAGGAAATTAGCAAACTCTGTCTCTCTATCATGCAGACTAATTTTTACCAGTTACATTAGCATTTACTATGGAATAAGGCCCATTTAATTGGAAATTTTTGAAGCAACTGAACCTCCACTACCCCCACCTCCTGCCTGGCTTTGGCATCAGCGTAGCCGAAGGGGACCAGTCCCCTGTGGCAAGTCTGCCATTAGGATCACATTGTCACTTGATTCACGCTCCTTCGGCCTACCGTCCTGGAGAGACAAACATTTCTAAGGAATTGAACCATGACGCTTTTACGCTGCAGGCCATTACACATTGCCTGGCTGTGGTTTAAAAGGAGAATGATGGACACAGAGGAACAAGTTCAAGCTCTAGAAGCATCATCCTCAGGGGTTTTTACCCTACGTGGTGAAAGGAGTTCCAAATGTAATAAAGACAGTGAGCACAGAGATGGGGATGTGTGCGGTGGTGCAAATCACACTCTCACACACGTGCGCACTCACGTTCACACCTGTTTCCCTTTCTGGCTGCAGGTGAAAATTGGGATGCTATTCTGAGCTTGTGCAGGTGACTCTGACTGAGAAACCCAGCATGTCATGGAGAGCTCACTGAGACACAGCCTTATGTCTTTCACGCAGGATGGCGGATGAGTGTGGCATAACAAGGGGGCTGAGGGAGCACGTCTCTGGGAGGCTGGAAAGGTCATGGGGACGCAGAGGGGGAAATTAAAATAACAATGTCCTAGAGTGACACCAAATGAAAACAGTTGCCCTTACTGAGGAGTTGTTTCTTGTCCGGAATGGTGCTTTCTGATGAGAATTTGCCTCCAATCCTACAGACCACGCTAGGACTTAGGGACAACTGACCTCAGTTTGCACATGAGGGAACTGAGGATGCACGGAAAAATTGCCCTGGTTACAGGGCCAGAAAACGGGCAAGTCCCCTGCCCCACCACCATCTAAAGAGGTGTATCCCTCTTTCTCACTCAACTGTTTTTGGGCTTCATAGAGACTGCCCCGCCCTCTCCATCTGGACCCCTTTTCCTCCAGAATGCACACCATGCTCCCAGGAGCAAATCACCCACTGGCCTTGCCACTGGGCTCGTTCAATATCCGTGCCCATGGCCCCTTGCCAGCTCTGCAGACAGATCCAGATGTGTGCGTGCTTCTCTGTGGGCAACCCTTACAAAGTAGCCCTCTCTGATTTTGAAGAAAACAGCACAACAAAAAAAGCAATAGCTTCAAGACCCCGCCCTCATCCATCCTCTGGCAGAAGCAGAGATTCAGTTGTCATACTAGTGAGATGCATCCTCTTTTTGGTCCAGCCACGTGGTGCCACTCCGCGGAGTTACCAGTACCAAGGTGGACATTGGAGTCTACACTGTGTAGATGCTGCTGAGTGCACCATTCATACGGCCACAGACACACACCTCAACCCACCACCCTTTGCTTGATGGAATACAGCCTTCGGCCACATTTTTCTTTTTATCACACTATAATATTGCACTGACTCAGAAAGGGGTGTACAGCTCTGTCAGTGATCCTCCTCTTTCTAATCTACACAGAACATCCCTGCCCAGCTGCCCCTGCATTGAGGTAATATGGCTGATTGCAATAAAAGAGTCCCAAGGGAGCAAATATCTGCTGGGAAGCTTAATCCTGCATCAAATCCTTTGACCCGAATGAACTGGGATGCAGGCCTCTGTGAATGTTGACACCAGAAGGGCTTCTTCTACAGGTGTAAAAGAACAGCATGGAATATCATTTCATTGTCCTAGTTGGTGCAAATTGCTATGACATGACTCCGTTACTAAGCCCAAAAGAAAGAAAGAAAGGAAGGGAGAGAATGAGAATCCAATTGGTTGTGAACTGAAGGGGTGTTATTGCATGAAGGGGCTCTCTTGGGACTCTTGCTAAATGAAGAGTGTAATGAGAACAATATTTTGTGTGGGATTCTCCTCCATTCTCCAAAGGCTGAATCGGCCCCTCGGTGCCACCTTAAGGGAGGAGCTGATGTACTGTAGTCTGTGCCAGAGAGGAAACGAAGTGGACATGTGTAGCTTCTGTCCTGGTGAGCAGTGAGCAAGAGTCGGGAGACAGAGAGAGAGTGTGGTGATCGGAGAGGAGGGTCCTCATTTCCCTCAAGTGTTTTTGGATGGCACTACACGAACATTAAAATTAATTTGAAAATGCCCTGGAAAATTAGCACCTGTCTCTCTCCTCTCTGCTGGGGAGATGGCAAGGGTCTCAGAGAAAGCCAACTCTGGCAAAGCTCATGCAGTGGCCTGGCTTGGGAGGAGTGGGGGGATACTGTTGCAGGATGTGCTGGACAGGTTGGGGGCAGGCATCAAGGCTCCCCTGACCTGCAGTGGGTCTGGGCATTTACATACACACAGATGTGGATACATGGAACTGCTGACAAGGCCAGGGGTGCACGGGGACTGAGCATGGAAGAGAACATAGCCTTGTGCAAGCTTGGAGACCAGGGACACTTGGCTGGGATGACGGGCTCCAGGGAAGGATGCCAGCACATCCTCCCAGCAGGAGCGCTGGGGGAGATGCAATCTACCCCAGGACACAGCACACACACAGGTCCCTCTGCAGTGTGGAAGAATGGGATTCATGGCACGCAGACCACCTCAGACTCCCTTCCTCCCAGCACCCTGGGGTGAAATAGATGTGACTGTAAGAAGTGTGCAGCAGTGGAGAAATGAAAGACTGGGGGTGTGCTCAGCGGCCAAGCGTTTCAAGAGTCTAAATGGGAGATTGTCTCATGCTCTCAACTGATGGGCTGGATTACTGCTCCCCCACCCCCCTTCTGAGTGAGGTGAAAATGATTAGATCTCCTTTTAAACTTTTAAATGCCATATTTTCTATGCATATCTGAATGTATAATGAGAACCAAAGTGGGAGGCTTTTCCTCATCTCACTTTGTGATATTTGATGCAAACTATGATTCCACAAACTGCCTTTTCCACACAACCCACCAAGTAACATTGACATGTAGGTCATTTTCAGTGTGAGGCTGAAGAAACATTAAGGTTTAGTCACAGCCTGCAGTCCCAGGGGAAGAAGGGGCCTCCAGGGCACCTGCAGGACTGGCTCTTGCTGGCTGGGGAGCAGTGGGGTGAGGCGGTCTTCGCCTTCTGTGCTGGTTTCCTGCGTCATTCAGCTGAGATCTGGGCAATCAGGGTCACACACAGCCAAAGGATAGAAGCCCCACAGCACCAAGCAGCAGAGCGTACACTTAGAGACACGTTATTAAAAACATATTTTTGCTGGAGAGTTTTACCAAAATGAAAGGTCTTGCTCCTGTTGGCCTTAGGAGAGATCCAGCCAGTTTAAAATCTTCAGACTAGAAAACTACGGAAGTATATCATTCATCTGAGCCTACCATGCTCCCACACAGATTTCTTTCCGAGGGTGCCCTTTAAAAATGCACATCTTGGACACAAAAATAACCTTTTACAGATGTAGACTTCTCTAATCATTCAGCTCAAACAAGGAAGATGATTTGGGGGATGTTCTTCCTTTCCCTAATGGTTTGATTGCTAAGGGAGCTGTATCATCCCGCACATCACAGTTAACAAGCAAAAGCTCTTTGTTTTCCCAGATACATACTGGGGAAATGGTGCATTCTAAATCAGGAGGGGTAGTCATTAAGACCACAGGCGATTTTTAAGTTTTAATAATTTTAGATGAACCACAAGACTGATGCAAATGCCTTAATATAATATTGCTCATTCATCAAAACCAAATTCTTGAGAAGAACTCGGGTCAAGTTCACAAATTCAATTTGCAAAATTGCTCAGTGGCACCCAGAGACCGTTTTCACTAAGTTAGAAACTTGTAAATCTGAAACTCGGAAATTTTGGAAGAACAAGTAAGGCATTTGCTCTTAATAGAGCACACTTTTGTGTGCAGAACGAGACTGATTCAGTTATATGCACACATGAACTTATTAAAGCTTAAGGTAACCCATCAACCAAATAAGCACCCTGGCCAAAGCAACCTACCTACATACTATTTGGGGATTTGTTTGTTTTAAGGATTGGGTCCAAAAGGCACCTGCAAGTACTTTGGATTGCGAGAGAATAAAGAGGGGCTTAAAATAAAGTTTTGAGTATTAAAGTTATATGTTGTCAGCTGATAGTGATACAAATAAATGATTGATAAGCAAATGGGAAAGAAGGAGAGAACAAATCTTTTAGGCAGAAGAATTTCAGTAATTTACCTCCACCAGGAAGGAGAACCGTAAGTGTTAGGAACTTCCAATGAGTACATTATGGAAAGGTTAGAGAACTACTATTTTGGTGGAGATACCTGACAAAAACTAGCTTATCTTGGTGATCAAGGTCACTTTCACCAGTGACAAGTCAGATTGATGGCATGTAGCTTTGATGTGATAAAAATGGCATTTTGTGGGCGGCGCCTGTGGCTCAGTGAGTAGGGTGCCGGCCCCATATACCGAGGGTGGTGGGTTCAAACCCAGCCCCAGCCAAACTGCAACAAAAATATAGCCAGGCGTTCTGGCGGGCGCCTGTAGTCCCCGCTGCTCAGGAGGCTGAGGCAAGAGAATCACCTAAGCCCAAGAGCTGGAGGTTGCTGTGAGCTGTGACGCCACGGCACTCTACCGCAGGTGACAAAATGTAACTCTGTCTCTTAAAAAAAAAATAAAAAAATAAATGGCATTTTGCCTCTGTGATCTTCCTCCCCAAAACTATAACCTCTTTTTACACATGATGAAAACATCAGACAAACCTAAATTAACCATCTATGAAATACCAGTACTTTTCCTAACTGTCAAGACCTGAAAATTAAGGGAAGTGGAAGTGACTCTAGCAGCCAAGGAAATGTGGCAACTGAATCAAGGGGGTTCCCTGAAAGGGGCCCTGGGTAAAAATAAGGACCTCTGGATAAACTGGGGATATTCGTTAATAGTGACATATGTGCGCTGTTTTACTAAGTGTGATGAATGTACTTAATAGCTCAAGATGACAATAATAGAATTGAGTGTGGGCTACACACAAACTCTCTGTACCATCTTTGTAATTTTTCTGTAAATCTAAATAAAAGTATTCTAAAATAGGGCATTTATTAGAAACATAACAGATGTTAAATGTTGTATGTTGTCACCATGATTTGAAAAATACTATTTCCTGGAAAGAGCAGCTCAATCTGATGTTGTCCATTTCTCAGGGGCGACCGCAAGCATCCTGCACTGTCTCTTATAGGCTGGTCCTCAACTTTCATTGCCTTAATGGTTGCCATGGACAACACGTCCTCCTCTGTGAAGGATGCTACCCAGGGCATCTCTTATAAATGGTCCTTCTTCACTTGAGTTTCTTCAGCACTTTGTCGATACCTCTGCTTTTGTGGTTGATGCCTTCTGCCTTCTGCCCTCTGCCTTCTCCCTTAAATTATACCTTCCTGTGTACAGAGTGCTCTTTCCCACCAGCTCCATGAGGAGAGAGTCACTGCTGCCTCTCACTTCCACAGCACTTAGAGCAATTCCCAGTGGGCAGCCCAGAGTGGGTGCTCCAAAAATACATGTTACTGGAAAGTGCAGAATTAATTTGAGGAGCTTCAAACATTTCCAGAAAAGAATGGCAGTTCTGAATCCTTGGAGACTTCCTGTTTCATCTTTATATTTCCCGGTGGTTACTTGGAGGATTCTTTCAGGGAGATGGATAATTGTCAATTCATTCTTCACGATTTTCAAGAGAGACAGTTCTTCAAGATTTAACAGGGACTGTACCTCAAGATATTAAAACTAAAACACATCAAAGGAAGCTTTTATTCCTCTTTAACCCACTTGGTGTCTTTGGCCACTTCCTTTCTCTCAACCCTGACAGCAAACAGAAAAACCCAGTGGAGCAGCGTGGCATATGTACCTGGGGGGTATCACCTTTCACTATGGACAATGATTATCTTAAATCCCTTTCCTAGTTAGGTGGGGTGGGGTTTTTGTAGGATAATATTTAGAAATAAACATATCCTACATCAAGCACACAAAGTAAATTCAGTGTGAGTTTAAAATGACTTGCTTTTCTTCCAGAGGCTTAAGAGACCTGGACCCCCCTGGGTTACATGCAGAGTTAGCCTTTTTTGGAGTTGTAAATTCCTTAGGCCTTTTCTCTGAAGCAGTACACCCGGTGAAGCCTGAGATCCAAGGGCATGCCGCCCTTCCTCAGAGATACGGGCCAGAGGGTTGACATATGTTAACAACATATTGTCAGAGGTCTATAGGTGCTCTGCCCTGAGGGAAGGACACAGTCATTGTTTCATACCGAGTAAACTGAGTGAATACTTGAAGATATTCAATTCCCCTCTGACTACATTTGTCTTTGTAACCTGCTCAGAAATTAGTCACTGTTTAGAAGAAGAGATTTACTTTGAAGATTTTCATTGTTTCATGCCTTTAATATAAGTCCTTTATCCATCTTGAATCAATTTTTGTGAGTGGGGAAAGGTGTGGGTCCAGTTTCAGTCTTTTACATATAGACATCCAGTTCTCCCAACACCATTTATTGAATAGGGAGTCTTTCCCCCAAGGTATGTTCTTGTTTGGTTTATCGAAGATTAGGTGGTTCTAAGATGTTAGTTTCATTTCTTGGTTTTCAATTCGATTCCAAGTGTCTATGCCTCTGTTTTTGTGACAGTACCATGCTGTCTTGACCACTATGGCTTTGTAGTACAGACTAAAGTCTGGTATGCTGATGCCCCCAGCTTTATTTTTATTACTAAGAACTGGCATAGCTATACAGGGTTTTTTCCAGTTCCATACAAAACGCAGAATCATTTTCTGCAAATCTTGAAAGTACAATGTTGGTATTTTGATAGGAATGGCATTGAATAGGTAGATTGCTTTGGGAAGTATAGACATTTTAACAATGTTGATTCTTCCCATCCATGAGCACGGTATGTCCTTCCATTTGTTAATATCCTCTGCTATTTCTTTTCTGAAGATTTCATAGTTTTCTTTATAGAGGTCCTTCACCTCCTTCGTTAGGTATATTCCTAGGTATTTCATAGGAATACCTAGAAAGTATAGGAAAAACACTGGAAGATATTGGCCTGGGGGAAGACTTCATGAAGAAGACTGCCATGGCAATTGCAACAACAAAAATAAACAAATGGGACTTCATTAAACTGAAAGCTTCTGTACAGCCAAGGAGACAATAACCAAAGCAAAGAGACAACCTACATAATGGGAAAGGATATTTGCATACTTTCAATTAGACAAAAGCTTGATAACTAGGATCTATAGAGAACTCAATCCCCATGAAAAAAGCCAACAATCCCATATATCAATGGGCAAGAGACATGAATAGAACCTTCTCTAAAGATGACAGACTAATGGCTAACAAACACATGAAAAAATGTTCATCATCTCATATATTAGAGAAATGCAAATCAAAACCCTGAGATATCATCTAACCCCAGTGAGAATGGCCCACATCACAAAATCTCAAAACTGCAGATGCTGGCGTGGATGTGGAGAGAAGGGAACACTTTTACACTGCTGGTGGGACTGCAAACTAGTACAACCTTTCTGGAAGGAAGTATGGAGAAACCTCAAAGCACTCAAGCTAGACCTCCCATTTGATCCTGCAATCCCGTTACTGGGCATCTACCCAGAAGGAAAGAAATCCTTTTATCATAAGGACACTTGTACTAGACTGTTTATTACAGCTCAATTTACAATCACCAAAATGTGGAAACAGCCTAAATGCCCACCAACCCAGGAATGGATTAACAAGCTGTGGTATATGTATACCATGGAATACTATTCAGCTTTAAAAAAAAAATGGAGACTTTACATCCTTGGTATTAACCTGGATGGAAGTGGAAGACATTATTCTTAGTAAAGCATCACAAGAATGGACAAGCATGAATCCTATGAACTCAATTTTGATATGAGGATAATTAATGACAATTAAGGTTATGGAGGGGGAGGAAAAGCAGAAAGAGGGATGGAGGGAGGGGGGTGGGGCCTTGGTGTGTGTCACACTTTATGGGGGCAAGACATGATTGCAAGAGGGACTTTACCTAACAATTGCAATCAGTGTAACCTGGCTTATTGTACCCTCAATGAATCCCCAACAATAAAAAAAAAAAATAATTAAATAAAAAAGAAGAGATTTACTACACAGGTGATTGCATTAATATGATAACAAAATATTCCCTTTCAAGTCAAATTTCAAATATGTAAAAAAGAAGATAAGATGATGATGAAACTAATAGATAATAGATTAAGTGTGTATGTGACTGGAAGAGTATAAGACCAAAATTTGGAATAAAGATTTTCGCTTCATGCCATTTCATCTCATCTCATTTCATGTAGTCTGTTTCTTGACTTAATAATTACAGGAGCGAGTTTACACCCACGGCAAAGCTGCTGTTCGTTCGCGTCTCCCGTCACGCAACAGTTTTTTCTGCTGATAAATCTTTTTACTCATAAATAATTTAAATTTACTGAATTTATCAACATCTCTATTATCATTAATGCCTTAGGTACAGAGATAAAAATCTTACTTCCTGATACTTTAACATTTTCAAAATAAAATGAACCGTTTACATTAAACTTTTATTGTTTTTAACTGAAAATACGCTAAATTACTTAAAAAAAATTATAACCTTCAGTGATGTCCTTGACCTTATCCATGCATCCTAACCTCCCAAAGCCTTGTTTAACTCATCACTCAAATGACTTAGCCCCACTATTTGTTGAGTTTAAATGTTACCACTCAAACCACTGCCCTCTGGGAAGATGTTATTATGGTTGTTGATGGAAACACCTACATATGTGCCTTAGACTCTATTTCTCCATACAGGGGAGCCAATCTTACTATTTCCTGGAAACTCAAAGTAGGACAAAGGATGATGTCATAGGTCTTCTAAGCCACACCCTAGAAAGTTATGTATGGAAGCCAAAGCCTCGTCCACCCTTCAAAGCACTTTCTAGAATTCTTTTTCTGTATTAGCCATCATATAGCTGTGATCATATAGCACACAAAAACACACAACAGCAGTAATAAAGGACATCACCACACACACGCTGATGCAAACTCAGCTGTGAGACCCTGAGCTCCCAGCTACCTTACTAAGTTGTTTGCACAGTGCTGCCCACGTAAGGGTGTGGCAGCAAGTCCATGAACTTGCTTCACATGATGACAGCTCTCATGGCCATTCCAGAAAGAGCTCTAAACTTGCTCTGAAGGGTGGTGGTCCAGGTGCACAGCTTCCCAAGGGAGCAACTCAAAGGTGACCATAGAGATACTCAGCCATGAGGTCAATGAGGTCAGTACCACATTTTTTTTTTTAGAATGAGTTTGCAAACTTAGTTGTCAGACCATTGTGAGAAGAGGCTCATTATCAGAAGAGGCTCCTCTTGCATCTTGGATGAAGACTGGGGGAAGGGTCTTAGAGGAGGCAAGGGGAACGTTCTGGACTATTTTCAGTTGTCTGCAGGTGAAGAACTCCTGGGTACCAAGACATAGGCAAGAGGATTGGCAGGGAAGGGAGCTGGCAAGGGGCTTTGAACAGCTGGGGTTGGCATGCTGAGTAGTTTTAAGAGGCTTTCTGTTACTTAAATTCCTTCAGTTTTCTCCCCAAACTGCATTCACTTGTTAGTGATTATTTTGGCATGGCATCAGTTGTTCCATATTCAATTTGGAAAGGGTCTATCCTGTTGCACAGAGTGACCAAGGAAGCAATCTTCCCCTGGCTGGCGCAGGAGGGTGTGAGGAACAAGACACTCGGCAGTCAGCAGTGCTGGTCAGTCTTTCACTATAAACAATGTTGCAAAAAACATCCCGGCCATCGGGTCTTTATTCAGGTCCTTGATTCCTTCCTGAAGACGTGTGTGACTTTTCTCATTGCAGGGCACACACATTGTGGAGACTTTTGATGGTCGTGTCCACAGAGGGAGCGGAAGGTGATGGTAGCTAAAAAACGGAAAGGTCTGCTCCTGAGCACATGGAATTGGTGCCCAGGAGCCTCTCAGAAAGGCTGCAGGACCCTGTCGGAGAGCCCAGTCTCCAGCAGCCGGGCTGCAGGAAGCAAGTGCCCACTGCCCACAGCCCCCCGGGAAGGAGGTGGGCCAGCTATTACAGCCTGCAGCAGGTTCATCAAGATGCACTCTCGGTCAGGTCATCTTTAGGGCATCTCAAAGCTTATTTTGCAGAATATTTGACATGTGTATGTATGTGTGTGAGTTGAAACAGTGATGGGTGAGCATGTGTAAACCTCCCATGCAACCGGTCAAGGAGGATGTCACTGACCCTGTCACATCCTATCCCATCCACCTCAGAGGGCCCTGCCTGCACCATCCTCCTCCTCCCTCTAGGGGTCACCCTTTCATGCTAACCTCTGTACTGAACATTCACATGATTTTCCTAGATCATTTCATCAGACAAAACTGAACCACCTGTTGGTTTTCTTGCTCTCCAGCTTTGTGAAAATATCATAACGTGTACTCTGCAATGATAGTCTTCCTGTAATCAGCATAATCTAATTCTTTGCATTTGGCCGGTCTTAAAGTCATCCATTTTGTTCACATAGTAAGAGTTTGTTTATTTCTATTGCTGTAAAATATTCCATCACACACCTGTGCAGTATTCTACCTATCCTATTCCTGTTGAGGGAAATTTGCATTCTTCTATATTTTGGCTGCTACAAACAATATTGAATGAAACATTCTTTCTACCCGTGGGTATACACATAGGTATAATCCTCTTAGGAGTGCAATTAGTGAGTTACTCATGTGTGGGCTATTCAACTATGCAATTTTGAGGGTATGGAGGAGACATGTCTGTAGTCCTGATAGCCAGGGTTTTTTTTTTTTTTTTGCAGTTTTTGGCCAGGGCTGGGTTTGAACCCACCACCTCCAGCATATGGGGCTGGTGCCCTATTCCTTTGAGCCAGGTTTTCTTATTATTCTGAACACTATCACATGTTAATGAGACAGTCTCTTGTTTCTTGAGCTGTGAAAACTGTCATATGTTTTGCCCATTTTTATACTAAATTGTCTTTTTCTTGTTGATTTAAAGGAGTACATTGTATGTGTCAGATACTTAACTATTATGCTATCAGTCTTTAAGTTGTGGCTTTCCCTTCTCAGACACATACTTTATGGTAATTTTAACAAACAGAAGTTCTTAGTAATAATATTAATGTGGTAAATGTCATGAATCCTTTCATTTATGGTTAATGTTTATTGTACATACAGTATTTATTTACCCTACCTAGGGAAAGATTATAGTACACTTTCTTTTTTTTTTTTTTTGCAGTTTTTTGGCAGGAGCTGGGTTTGAACCTGCCATCTCCAGCATATGGGGCCGGCACCCTACTCCTTTGAGCCACAGGTGCCGCCCCTATAGTATACCTTCTTTTTATTTATTTATTTATTTATTTTGTGTATTAAATCACAGCTGTGTACATCAATATGATCATGGGGCACCATACACTTGTTTCATAGAATGTTTGACACATTTTCATCTCATTAGTTGACATAGCCCTCCTGGCATTTTCCTAGTTACTTTGCCAAGACATTTACATTCCACATTTGCCAAGGCTCACATGTACCCTTGTAAGATGCACCACTGGTGTGATCCTTTCAATCCCCCTCCCTCTACCCACCTCCCCCCTCTCTCCCCACGCTTTCCCCTTTCCCCCTGTTCTTAGGTTGCAACTTGGTTATAGCTTTCATGTGAAGGTCCTAAGTTAGTTTCATAGTAGGGGTGAATACATTGGATATTTTTTCTTCCATTCTTGAGACACTTTACTGAAAAGTATATGTTCCAGCTCCATCCATGTAAACATGAAAGAGGTAAAGTCTCCATCTTTCTTCAAGGCTGCATAGTATTCCATGGTGTACATATACCACAATTTGTTAATCCATTCGTGGATCGATGGGCACTTGGGTTTTTTCCATGACTTAGCAATTATGAATAGGGCTGCAATAAAGATTCTGGTACAAATATCTTTGTTATGATGTGGTTTTTGGTCTTCTGGGTATATGCCCAGCAGAGGAATTACAGGATTGAATGGCAGATCTATTTTTAGATCTCTAAGTGTTCTCCATATATCTTTCCAAAAGGAATGTATTAGTTTGCATTCCCACCAGCAGTGCAAAAGTGTTCCCTTTTCTCCACATCCACGCCAACATCTCTGGTCTTGAGATTTTGTGATATAGGCTAGTCTCACTGGAGTTAGATGATATCTCGAAGTAGTTTTGATTTGCTTTTCTCTGATGATTAAAGATGATGAGCATTTTTTCATATGTCCGAAGGCCGCTAACCTGTCTTCTTCGGAGAAGTTTCTTTTCAATTCTCTTGCCCAGCCTGTGATGGTATCCCTTGTTGTTCTCTTGCTAATGCGTTTGAGTTCTCTGTGGATTCTGGTTATTAAACCTTTGTCAGAGACATAACCAGCAAATATCTTCTCCCATTCTGTGGGCTGTTTGCTTGCTTTACTTACTGTGTTCTTGGCTGTGCAGAAGCTTTTTAGTTTGATCAAGTCCCAAAAGTGTATTTTTGAAGCTGCTTCAATCACCCGGGGCGTCCTTCTCATAAAGAACTCACCCAACCCGATTTCTTCAAGGGTTTTCCCTGCACTCTCTTCTAGTATTTTTATAGTTTCATGTCTTAAGTTTAGGTCTTTAATCCAGTAAGAGTCTATCTTGGTTAGTGGTGAAAGGTGTGGATCCAGTTTCAGTCTTCTACAGGCTGCCAGCCAGTTCATCCAGCACCATTCGTTAAATAGGGAATCTTTTCCCCACTGGATGTTTTTAATTGGCTTGTCAAAGATTAAATAATGGTAAGTAGCTGGATTCATCTCTTGGTTCTCTATTCTGTTCCAGACATCTAATTCTCTGTTTTTGTGCCAATACCATGCTGTTTTGATCACTATCAATTTGTAGTATAGTCTGAGGTCTGGTAGCATAATTCCTCCTGCTTTGTTTTTATTTTTGAGTAATGTCTTGGCTATTCAAGCTTTTTTCTGATTCCATATAAAACGAAGTAGTGTTTTTTCAAGATCTTTAAAGTATGACAGTGGAACTTTAATAGGGTTTGCTAATTAAAGGTACATATTGCCTTGGGTAGTATGGACATTTTAACAATGTTGTTTCTTCCCAGCCATGAGCATGGTATATTTTTCCATTTATTAACATTCTTGGCTATCTCTTTTCTTAGAGTTTCATAGTTCTCTTTATATAGATCTTTCACATCCTTTGTTAGATAAACTCCCAAATATTTCATCTTCTTTGGCATTACTGTGAATGGGATAGAGTCCTTCATTGTTTTTTCAACTTGACTATTGTTGGTATATATAAAGGCTACTGATTTATGAATGCTGATTTTATAACCTGAGATGCTGCTGTGTTCCTTGATCACTTCTAAGAGTTTTGTAGTAGAGTCCCTAGTGTTTTCCAGATATACAATCATATCATCTGCAAAGAGCGAAAGTTTGATCTCTTCTGACCCTATGTGGATGCCCTTGATTGCCTTTTCTTCCCTAATTGCGGTGGCTAAAACTTCCATTACAATGTTAAAAAGCAATGGAGACAATGGGCAGCCTTGTCTCGTTCCTGATCTAAGTGGAAATGATTCCAATTTAACTCAGAGCGAGGGCGGGGGGAGCTCCAGGAGCCCAGAGCCAGCAGAGGCTCCGAGCTGCAGCGAGCCCAGTTGGCAGCGAGCAAATTCAGTTCCTCCCTGTCTCTTGCCCGGTTGTACCACCACAGCTCAAGCCTTCAGGGTTCAGAGTGGGGGCGGGGTGGAGGGAGCGGCTGGAGCCCAGAACCGCCGGGCAGCGAACAGACTCAGCTCCACCCAGTTCCCTGCCCGGCCACACGGCAGACGCTCAGGTCTCCAGAGGACAGAGTGAGGGTGGGGGGAGCGCCAGGAGCCCAGAGCCAGCAGGGGCTCCAAGTCGCAGGGAGCCTATTTGGCAGCGAGCAAATTCAGTTCCTCCCAGTCTCTCACCCAGTTGCACTGCTGCAGTTCAAGCCTTCAGAGTGGGGGTGGGTTGGAGGGAGTGGCTGGAGCCCAGAACCACCGGGCAGTGAACAGACTCGGCTCCACCCAGTTCCCTGCCTGGCCACACAGCAGGTGCTCAGGTCTCCGGACCACAGAGCGAGGGCGGGGCAAGCACCGGGAGCTCAGAGCCAGCAAGGGCTCAGAGCTGCAGGGAGCCCAGTCGGCAGCGTGCAAATTCAGTTTCTCCCAGTCTCTCACCCAGTTGTACCGCTGCAGCTCAAGCCTTCAGGCTTCAGAGTGGGGGCCGCGTGGGGGGGAGTGGCTGGAGCCCAGAACCACCAGGCAGTGAACAGACTCGGCTCCCCCCTGTTCCCTGCCCAGCTACACGGCAGGCGCTCAGGTCTCCTGACCACAGAGTGAGGGCGGGGAGCGCCTGGAGCCCAGACCCAGCAGGGGCTCCGAGCCATAGGGAGCCCGGTCGACAGCGAGAAAATTCAGTTCCTCCCAGTCTCTCGCCCGGTTGTACCATCGCAGCATAAACCTTCAGGCTTCAGAGTGGAGGCAGGGTGGAGGGAGCGGCTGGAGCCCAGAACCGCTGGGCAGCAAAAAACAGACTCAGCTCCACCTGGCTCCCTGCCCAGTCACACGGTAGGCGCTCAGGTCTACGGACCACAGAACGAGGGTGGGGGGAGCGCCAGGAGCTCAGAGCAGCAGGGAGCTCAGAGCAGCTGGTAGCGAGTTCTACTCAGTTATATGCCTGGTTGTATTGTTGCCCAAGGAGGGCTGCTGCACCTCGCCTCGGGGAAGCGCCGCCCTGGTGAGGGTCTCCCTCCACTGACTGTCCTCACCTCTCTCCTGTGCCCCAGAATCAGCGCTGACCAGCCGCAGCTCGGGGCCTGTCCTCTCCCCTTTAGGAGTCACCCAAGAATCAGTATACCTTCTTATGAAAGTTTCGTGAAGTTTTTTCTCTCACTTTCAAATCTGTATCACTAAAGAACTATTTTTTAAAATGTTACAAATAAAGGCTCAGTCTCCTTGTTTTTTCTATTGATCACCAATTGTTACAGCAGATTAATAGATGGAGTGATCCTCCCATGGAGGGTCTGCAATGCTGCCTTTGAAATATGTCTGTTTTCTATACATGCACTGGTGAGTTTCTGGATCAATATGCTCATTTTGTAAATTCCTCCATTTGAGTCAACACTTAACAGACCATAAAATGTTTCCTTAATGTGTTTTTCCATATACTTCTTAAATATTTCTTAAATATTATTTACTACTAGATACCATTTATTTTATTATAGAAATTTAAAACATATTTTGTCTTTCTAATAAGTTTAAATGAAATAGCACTTTTATATTGATCTTGTGATAGGACTTGTTGAGTTCTTGTATTTGTTCAATAACTGGCCTGTGGAATATTTGGGGTTTTTCAGGTAGCAGTCGTTTCGTCTGTAAACCATATTTGCTTTTCTTTTTATTTTCACATGAGTGTATTTCTTTATGACATAGACTATGGCCTTCCTGAAAAATAGAAAAGGTTCTTATCTTATACTTGCTATGAACTGTACATCTGTAGGGATTTATTAGGTAGAGATGTTTACTCCTATTCCTCTCCTATTACTACTTCACTAGGGGTCTGTCGCATGAATAAGTGTTGAATTCAGTATTTGATAAATTCACTTTAAATAGATTTTGATGCTTTTTCTAAAAGTCTCAAATTTTTGGCATTCATGAATTATGACACAGGTGTGTCCCACTGTGAATTCATTCCAGTCCTAGTGAAGACTGAAAATAATAACAAAAAAAATAACCTGAAGATGGTGCAGTGTAAGCCACCTGTCGTCCCAGCCGCTGGGGGGCTGAGGCAAGGGATTGCTGAAGCAGGAGTTTGAGGCTACAGCACACTGTGACTGCACCTGGGAATAGCCACTGTTCTCTAGCCTGGGCAACATGGTGAGACTCCCTCTCCACAAAAAAAGAAAAGAGCCTGATAAAAGATACTTTCAAAAAAAAAAATCAAAAAACAATTTAATAATAAATCCTTACAAAATAGGGTGCATTTTGTACTTTATCAGGATATATTATTGAAGATTTTATAGTGAATTATGAAACAACCTGTTTCCACATATTACTGAAATTGATTGCTAATAGTAAGATTGAGATACACATATAGTAACAACTTTTCATCTAATATCTTGGATATCATTGATAAATATCAGTTATTAGAATTGCAAAACTTCTAAAAAGAGGATTTTTATATAAATTTGCTAAAATGTAGTGTTAACATGACATTCATACAAAGGACATGGCTTTTCCTGGAGCAGCTTTGTTCCATAAGGTTAGTTAGAGCCTCAAAACGTTGCTCCAATGGCTGACACTTAGAATAGTTTGCCTGTTCTAAACCAGGAGACCCACTGTGTGTAGCTGTGAGATAAAATAGGCTTGAAGTTCAAGGCAAAGGCAATACAGCCTCAGGCTGAGTCAGCTTGATGTTGGCTACTGTACCCAGGGGCCACAAGTCTGTGTTTATTTTCTGGCATTTTCAGCCTGGTGCAATGTGCTCTGTGAGCTACCAGGACAGCTACACAATCGTCTCCCAGTGAGAAGCCCCAAAGTGCCTTTCAGAGTAGGGTACACACAGATGCAGGTCAGATGGTGACATCACTTCCCATCACACCCTCTCTGCACAGTGATGAATTAACACTCACAGTGAAGGGTGTGAACACCTTCTGATCTTCAGGACGTGAATATGATCTCCAGACAGGTTTTCAGCCATCACACCCTGCCATGCGCTAATTAAACCATGTGTCTCTCGTCGGGGTGCCCGTAAAGTAAACTATTTAGTGGAGATTTTAATATGTCAGGGCTTTGTTCAACTCAAAAAATGGCCAAGTCTTCTCCAGAAAGGCACGAGAACTTTGAATAATAACCCCATTTGTACAATATAGCTCTCTACTAATTAGCTCTGGGAACTTGCTGTTTATAACAGTAAATTATTTGTTTCCAAGAATTGAGTTCCTGCTCTCTCCAATCCAAGTCAGCTTATTATGAGGGATGGAAGGTTAGTATTTAGACAAGGGTGACATGCCCAGGCTGTACTGTTTTTATCCTGAAGGATGTCACATAGTGCATGCATCTCAGGGTGAGGCTGCATGTGATTGTTCCCTTGGGAAAGAGATATGTCCATTTATTTTGTGCAGAGGCCAAAATGCAGAGTCTGTGAACTTTCATTTCTTTCCCTATGCCAGGCTTTTGTTTCATAATAAAACCATGTATTTAAGAAAAGAAGAACTGTACTGAAATGTCATTTGATGGATTTCATGAGGTTCTGAATTTAAAACAGCTGAAGGAACAGTGGTGCTGTCAGGTCCTCAGAATTTTCCAGTAGACTGCGCGGTTTAAAAGGAAAGCATGAAGTCCCAGTGACAATGGGCTCTAGTCTCTCCTCATGCCTTACTCTTAAGGCCTTTTTCAAAAATGAATTATTTTGGCATAAACAAATGTGTATTTTGGAAATACTGCACAAAAAATTACAGAATTCATGGGCTATAGACGGATGTCTGTGTCCCCTCAAAATTCCCATGCTGAAACCTGACTCTCAAGGTGATGGGGTGAAGAGGTGGGTCTTTGGGGAGGTGATGAGGTCCTCCAGGTGAAACCTCAAGGATGGATCAGTGTCCTTATAAAAGGGACCCTAGAGAGCTTCCTCATCCCTTCCACCATGTGAGGAAACAGAGCAAAGTTACCATCTGTGAACCAGGAAGTGAGTCCTCACCAGACACAGACTCTACCACGTCGGATCCAGCACTTTGTGACCCAGGAAGTGAGTCCTAACCAGATACAGACTCTACCATGTTGGGATCTAGGACTTTGTGACCCAGGAAGTGAGTCCTCACCAGACACAGACTCTACCACGTCAGGATCTAGGACTTTGTGACCCAGGAAGTGAGTCCTCACCAGACACAGACTCTACCACGTGGGGATCTAGGACTTTGTGAACCAAGAAGTGAGTCCTCACCAGACACAGACTCTACCACGTGGGGATCTATGACTTGGTGAACCAAGAAGTGAGTCCTCACCAGACACAGACTCTACCACGTGGGGATCTATGACTTGGTGAACCAGGAAGTGAGTCCTCACCAGACACAGACTCTATCACGTCGGATCCAGGACTTTGTGAACCAGGAAGTGAGTCCTCACCAGACACAGACTCTACCATGTCGGGATCTAGGACTTTGTGACCCAGGAAGTGAGTCCTAAACAGACACAGACTCTACCATGTTGGGATCTAGGACTTTGTGAACCAGGAAGTGAGTCCTCACCAGACACGTCGGGATCTAGGACTTTCAGCCTCCAGGACTGTGAGTAATACATTTAAGCTAAGGGATCTATAACTGCTCAGAACACTTGGCCCAGAGTTCCTGGCCAGAAAAAGAGAGAAAAGGGAAGAAGGAATCTCTCTCTCACCTCTCCCTCCTCTCTCTCACAGAGCTAAGGATAATTTCTCACATTGATTTCCATCACAACTTCTTATTAACCTATAGGGATTAGACAAACCTCTGTATATAGTAGGAAATCTATTAAATTAGGCCTTTGTTTAAATAGGAAATTGTGCACATCCAAACAGCCCCCAAACCTGGGTACCCAGTCCATGGCAGTGTTACAGCAGCTGGAATGAGGACAAACTAATCTTACTAATCATGATACCGAAATTTTCTAGAATAAATTAGGGCTTTGGGCTAAAACATTACATGTTGGTAATGTCCCTCAAACACTTTCCTATGGAAAAATAGCAAAAGAGAAAAGCCCTTAAGTTGACATCCTAAGAGCTTTAAACCTGCCATGGTCCTGGTCCTATTAATTAGCATAACGCCTCCCTCAATTTCTGGAGCATGATCCCAGGCTTAGGGGTTATTTGGAGGTGTACAACTTCCTCTTAAACAAACACCTAATTTAATAGGCGTCCTACTATGCACAGAGCTTTTTATAATCTGTAAGAATAAGAAGTGGTGATACAAATCAACATGAGAAATTACTCTGACCTCTGAAAGTGAGGAGAGAGAGAGAGAGAGAGAGAGAAACAGGCCAGGAACTGAGGGCCCAGCATTGTGTCTAACTGTAGACCGTTTAGCTTAATTTTTTTTAACATAAGTATTCTTCCCTCTTATTTTAACCTTTTGGCTTTTGCCTTCTCAGTCAATTCTTAGTGGTGTGAGATTTCCTTTATTTGTATCATTTATTATTGAGCATTTTCAAATATTTGTTATTATATAATATTATTAAAGAGTAAAATGAGATCATTTTACCTGCTACATCTTACTCTTTTCTTTTGTAACTTAATCTAACCTTCAAGCATTCAAGAGTTCTGGAGCAGACATCAGCAAACGTTTTCTGTCAAGGGACAGATGGTAAATATTTCCTGGCTCAGTGGGCCATATGGTCTCTGTTACGACTACCCAGCTCTTCTGAGGTGGCACAGACACACTCACAGATGACATTGCAACCAACGAATGTGGCTGTGTTCTAAGAAAGCTGGATGTACGGACACTGAAACTAGAGTTTGTAAGAAAAGGCGTGGTTGGGGGAGGTGCACCTGCTGACCCTGGGCCTACACCCACCCAGTGGCCAACTTGAGGTGCACTCACAATGCTGCTTCCAGAAGCTACAGCTGTTCAGGGCTGTGAACAAATCAGAAAGACGCTTCTCCTGTGTGGTCTTGTGTACTGAGATTGTTAAGATTATCTGTGTTGGGTGGGGAGCAGAGTAGGGGTTATTAGTACAGACTCAGGGCCAGGTATTGTGAATAATTGTCTTAGTTTTAATGTATTACTCACAGTTCTGGAGACTGCAAGTCCAAGCTCCCGGCGTGGCAGAAGCTGTGTCTGGTGAGGACTCACTTCCTGGTTCATAGATGGCACCTTCTCACTGTGTCCTCACATGGTGGAAGGGGCGAGGGAGCTCTCCAGGGGCTGGGAAAGATACAAACCACATAGAATAAGCTAAGGGATCTACAATTGCTCAGAACACTTGGCCCTGAGTTCCTGGCCAGAAAAAGAGTTAACACAGAATAACTCAGGCAGGCCCATAATATTGAGTTAGAATCTCTGAACTGGCATTCAAGAGTGCCAGAGGGAGGGCCACCTTCATGATTCACTAGGGTAATATCAGTTTTATGAAGATATATAAAACATGTAAGTTTTATCAAGGACACGTTCTCTTACATATTTTTCTGAAAACACTTTTTAACAGCCTTTTGCTAAAAGTTGTTGAATTCCAGCAAACCCCAAATGATGAAGTTCTCCAATTAACATTTACTTTGCCATCCCCAGAAGTTTGCCTTTTTCTCCTCTCACTCCCATGAAACTCTTCCCAGATATTACCAGACACCGCCTCATGACTGAATGCAATGTTCTCTTCTGATTCCTCAACTAGATGACGGAGCAAGGCGGCCAGGTCTGTATTTGGAGCGAGGTGAGGAAGCTCTAAATAAGGTCACTCTAAGTCTTCATCGGAAGGGCTGGTACAAGTTTTTCAAATCATGGAGGCTGATCATCAAATGTGTTGTTTAAAGATTACACATAAGCCTCTTTCTGTACTCAACAGTCACATACTGATTACGCATTGTGTATGAGAGATACCACGCCCGGCCCTACAGAAACCAATGCTTCTCCTGTTCTCTCACACATAAATAATTAAATACTCTCTTCATAAAAGAGGGGCTTCATAAAAGAGAATTTGGTGAGGTACTATGTCCAGTTTTAGCATTACACTAAAAGTTTTAAAATCATTAACCACCCCTATCTCTCATGTTCAGAAGCCACAATGAACACTTTGATTTAAATGACATGATTTTGAAAATCTCCAAATTATATGTTCAACATCGCTTTAGAAAAACGCATTTTAGAGTTATATTTTACCATACATATCTAAATTGTCAAATATGTTAACTGCACACACTTTCAATTAACTTACCACTTAAAATGCAAATATAATATGAAATAAATGAAAGCTTAATATTTTAGTATTCATTTTTCAATGTGACTGTAACTGTGGCATTTAGTCCCAGGTAACAGACAATTAAATACCAAAACATCATGACTAACACATGCATTTAAACTTTAAAATTAACTCATAGAAGATAGCTTTCAATGATGATTACATCATCTGGAAATGACTGTAATCCAACCTCATACATATTGATGAACTTGCCAAGTTTGAAACTGTCGAGACTGTTGAATTTTACTAGGTTCTATTTGCATTTCCAAAATTAAAATCCTTCTCTGGAACTTTTGAAACTTCCGTTATTAAAATGCCCCCAAAACAGGTCATATGCAATAATCTAAGTGGTAAGAAAGAACAGGCTGGTGGACAGAATTCTCCCGTGTGCTCCTCTGCTTGGGCTGTCTTTCAAGACTGCCTGGAAATCTGTCTTTTCTCAGAGCCTGCAGGCTGAGACAATTATTTCCTGTGAGCATAGCTTCAGCCATCAACATGAACTTTTGCTTACATTAAAATAGCAATCTACTTATCACAGGTATCAGAACTTGCCCCGAAAAAGTTGTGCTGAGCAGCAATTGGGCCGCACATTCCAGGTGAGTGGAGTGTAGCCCCTTAATCGATGTGGCTCTTGACACGAAGCAGAGCCCAAGCTGTTTTCATAGGTGGAAAAACTCCGTGCCAAAGGTGACCTTCCTCTCGCTTGAAAGTAAAATGCACATCTGGGAGGAATGAGGGGTGTCGTTGGGTCGGCTTGTACGAGAGGAGATGTTGCATTTCATTTACTGCACGTGGGTGGGTCATTTGATGGGGCTGCCCTTGGTTTAGGGCAGCCACGGAGCTGTCATTTAAGTGCTGCTGAATGTTCCGTTCCTCTAGACGTAGGGGAATGTCACTGGGTAGTGACTTCAGTTCTGTAAATACTGGACAAACACCATGGTAGGCCATTCTTTCTCGAGAGAGTTGCTTACAGGAGACGGGAATATGACTGAATGTTCTTTTTGTAAATTCAATAAAAAGGCTGGGGGATCTTTGATGCTGACTTTTGATAGAACCTCCCGTAGGCATCTATTTGTGTATCTAGACACCTCATAGATTTCTATTTCCCTAAAAGAAAAGAGCTTCAGTTTTGAAAGGCTTCTCTTTGATCTTTAAACATATTTCAGATATTGGACGGACCAGAGAAGAAACTAAACATTTCCAACCATGTCAGAAGAGGCCAGCTGAGCAGATGTCCCTGGCTCCAGCTGCTGCGTATGGAAGGGCCTGGGACCACCCAGGACCCGAACCCAGACTCACACTGGGAAGAGCAGTGAGTAGCTGCAAACAATTTTATCTGGCAGAAAATAAAAATAGTCACGTAAGATGCTCAAGGGAGTTTGAGCCAAAAGCTTAATCCTAGGAGAAAGAAGGTGCTGCTTGACACACAGTGGTGACGGGGCAGGACGTGGGGCCCCCTGTGTCTGGGTTTGGGAGAAGACTACTTGGTTGTGTAAAGCCTCTTAACAATTTTGGACAGACTCCTGCCTGGGTACGGAGGTAGGACAGTGGCAAGAAAGGACTTCCTGCTGCCTGCTGACTCACAGGTGGAGCTCCTTGTGCCTTGGGCCATCAATGTCAGTGAAGCAGACACTGCTATTACCACATCCACATTGACACCTTCCTCCAAGGTTACCCCAATAAGCATTCGATGCCCCAGGAAGGAGCGGACCAGAAGCCCGGAGCAGTGAATTTGCCAGTGAACCTGGCCCAGTGAGGGCTGGAGCTGGCAGAGTGGCCCTCAGCTGCATGGCTTCTCCATTGGACAAGTTTGGGGCACGTTGTGCAGTCTCCTGGGGGGACTGGACTGCTGTCCTCTGCAAGGCTACCCACTTCTGAACAGACGCCTTCCCATCTCACTTCTCCAAGTTCTCCTTGGGGAAAATCACTTCCCATTCGATGATGCTTATTCTAAGCCTCGCCTCAGAGGTGGGAGGAGGGCTGCCCTTGGGCAGTTAGAAGTAGGACCCGTGCTCTCATCAATGGAGAGTCAGGACCCACCACATTTGGTGACTGAGATGAAGATGCTGACCAGGTGTTAACCTACAAATTAATACCCAGCTCACAAATGCACTGGATTAATTGAGACCTATGTAACTGTGTATTAAACCACACAATTCTATCACAAGTAAGTGGAATTATACAACTTTGGCCTTAAATTTTGTTGAGTATGCACAAGTTTTGATTCAAGCTTCTGTACTGTTGTTGAACACACACACACACACTCCATTTCTTTGCTCCATGGACCCACACTGTGTTATCTAGCTTCGGGTGCCAGGCATCTATTGATAAAGAGCAGACTGCGAACTGAAATATTAATTTTTTTCATGTTCCAACTCTATGAACCAAGCAAAGAAAATCAATTTTCGACCTGGGTTTCACAGAAACTAATTTGGACCACAGTGCCTGAAAGTTGACCCTGCTTATGTACTTTCCAAAGGAAACTCAAATCCACCCTGATTCAGCTTTCCAGTTGCACCTTGGCCTTCCCGGACTTAGGGGAAATGGTCACGGCAGTGCTCAGCCTCTGTGAGCCAGGGAGTGGGGCCAAGGGAAGAAGGCCCCACTGTTCCAAGCCCAAGCCCTGTAAGGGCTAGACAGCCAAAGTGTAGGGCTCCCCTCGGGTCTTCAGCTGAATTCTTGGTAAGATGAGATGTAAATATACGAAAACAAGTCAACACCGACACTTATGGCAAATAAATTGGCTTGGATATTCAGAAAATAAGGAGATATCTATTTCTTGGATTCAATTTCCTGCACCGTCTAGCAAGAGACCCTTCTCAATACGACATGATCCCAGAAGTAGGTTGGGGAAAACCATTTTGTGGGTGCAGGTATTTAGAGAACATGTTTCATGTAGCAATGAGGGCTTGTCAGAAACAGATGACACACTCAGAGCAGCTGCTGTACTACAAAGTCAGGCTACAAGTCTGGGTTTTAACACCAAAAGGAACTTCTTCTATTTATTCAATTTCAATTGAAAAGTAAAAATTGCATATAATTCAGGCGGGCCCCACAGTGTTCTGGTACAAATACACTTGTTAAGAGGCTTTACACAATCAGGTGGTCTTCTCCCAAATCCAGACACAGGGGACCCCATGCCATGGCTCAGTCAAGGAGGACGTCACTACATGTGGGAGGACGTCACTACATGTGGGGAAGCTGCTGGCAATGCTTCCCTCTTCTCTATGTCCATAACAATACTTTGATCTCTTGACTCTTTATTTTTTTAAAAAAGTTCACATTATATTTTTAATTCCTTCTTTGTAGTTGTGATTTGCAAAGCTCCTCCACACAGGAGGTAGTCAATAAACAGACAGTGTTTGAATGGAAAAAAAAAAAAATGCACCTGTGTGTGTTTTATTCCACTTAGTAACTTTCCAGCAATCCCTGGTTGCCCTTTTGTACATACTTTTCCTTGGTGGGGGAAAAGTACAGGTTCCCCACCACTGGCCCTTAATGTTTAGCAGGGCTTGTGCAGGTTTCTTTTGAATTTTGGAAATAGAGATCAAAAGAAAAAAAGTTGAAAAAAGTACAAAGCAGAAAGGGTATGCTTAAGGGGCCTCTTTGGCGTGGATGGTCCTCAGTCTGAAGAGTGGTTGGACTGTTTCGAGCTGCCTTAGTTGACTTAGTACCCTTTAGTTACTTGCAATACTAAGTCTCCACCTAACAAGGACTGTGCACGTGTAACGTGGATTATACACAAACATACAATGACGCACAGAGATAGCTCTGATTCACCTGCCAGAACAAAGCTGAAGGGGACACACCAGCCAGGCAGGATGGGTTCACCCTCTGAAGACACCACCCCGCCGTGAGTGCCCCGGAAGAAAGAGGGCCCTGCGTAAGTCACCTCTAGTAAACACATCTCATTCACCGACTCAGCCACGTTGGTCTGAGTCATTTCTTTGGTCTCGATTTTCCTGAAACCCTGAGCCCTGTGCCATCATACAAAAGAACTTACCTCATCTTCCTAACAACCATAATGACAACCACAAGAAAACACAAGTAGTAGTGACTTACGCTTTTGTATTTCCTTTAATTTGGGGAACATTATTGAGAAGGCCTTGCTGCATAGGGCTCTACATGTAACAAGTGCAATTTGAGAGTTCACACATTTATTTGGACAATACTAATAGTGCCTTATCACCATATTTTATTCCTGTTTTCACCTACACCAATTTGATAAAAAACAACATGGGGTATCACAAGCAATGTCCCCTTTGACACGGAATTTTTATTAAGGTAAAATTAACGACTGATGACCATAAAGGTTTGTGAGTGATAATGATTTCAAAATAGACATCCAAGGCTTTATGGGAAGAAGTTTGATGACGATAAAGTTGTTAAACACCCAAGCATTTTTATGTAGTCATTGCTGATACATAGCTGGGATATGACGATACTTCATTTGTTTGTACTTTTTATTTAGTTTTCATTAACAATTTCCCTTATCCCAAATTCTCTAAACTTTGTATGGATACTTTCATATCTACAGCTTGCTGGAAAAAATGCAACCACACTCCCAGTACATTTTAGTGACCAGTTGCTGACATTCTGTGATGCTGGTATTTGAATGTGGCTAAAATAATACTCAGGGTCCTCTGGCAAATATAAAGTAGCTGGATACAGCATATCTGATTTGAAATTCCTCCAAGTGATTCTAAAGACCCAGAGCACTTCATTAAAATGACTTTCTTATCTGGGAGCAGTCTCGTTACATGGACTCCAAGATAAAAAGTGATAAAGTTTAGTGAAGTTCATTATCTTTCAACTCTATTAAAAAATAGCTGACTAAAAACTGATTTTATCAGTTTCTTATCATACTTTGGGCACTGTGAGATTGCTTAATTCCCAAGCTCTCAAATATGATTGTAAAAATTGTTTGTTTCTTCTCGTGATTTTTTTTTTCTCCCATCCAAATGTCTTCTTATAACAGTCAATTCTATTTAAAGAAATGGTGACGCAAGCCATTCTTAATATGAAGTACGGGATCACTTTTACCACCTTTAATGACCAAGAATCCTCAGTTAATGCTTAATGACTTTTATCGTCAAGACATCCTCTTTACTCTCTGAACTAATCTTTCCTTGTCAGCATTTAAATCCGTTTATTCTCACTCTATAAAGATTAAGAAAAGCTGCCCAGAGGTGTCTTCACAATAACCCTTCACCTACTCGATGGCAGTTACTGAATCACCCTTCAGAGGAAATATCTGAATTCACCTCTGAATCACCCTTCAGAGGAAATATCTCCAACCTTCTTTGCTGCTCCCATTCTCTCTCGCGCGCTGTTCCTCACAGGGCTTGTGCTAGTGGGAGTATGAAAGCAGCACATGGACTGGTCCTAAACATCCTTGCAGAGTCTGGGTGTAGGCTCCTTCCCACCTACCCCTTCTCTGGACAAGCTGACCCCAGACACCACGCCAAAATGCACGGCGCTTGCTCCCTTCCTTATTGCTGACGACTCCAAGAGCACCCAGCTAATTCTCACTGGACCGTTGCATCACCATCAGATTTTTACAGGAAATTGAAATCCGGGATTGACATTCAGAGCTTGGGACTTTTGGAGGCTGTTTTGACGGCCACTTTCCAGTAGGTGCTCAATCTACTTCAGCTAAGGTGTCTACAATCATCCTTGTTCCTAAGCTTCTTGGGTTTGTTTGCTTGTTTGTTTTTTCCTATTCCTTTGGGTTACTTAGTGAGAAGTGTAATAATCCTTCTAGTAAGTTCCTGCTTGGGCTTTAGGGAGCAGAAAGTGATGTCTAGTTTTTGAAGCCAAAAGTATCCTAACGAATGTTTTAATAACCTACCTCTCAACACACACACACACACACACACAAACACACATTCAAAAGCTCTTCCTGGGGCTCCCATGTAGAAATTAGTTGACCACACAAATGCCTCTCATTACATGTCTCTCCGTGATTCTGGATTAAGAGCTGAGACTCTTCAACATCATGTTATAGACACCAGAAGGGTCCAGATCACAGTCTAGTTAAGGTTCTTTGCTCATTTCTCTCCAATTTCCTATAAGGGTTCTGAGGGAATCGATAGGTTTTACAAACTTGTTTTGCAGCCCCCTCGACTGGCCTGGGGATATGGTTGGTTTCCAACACATGGTTGTTGAACGAAAGCTTTAACAAGGAAAAATAAATGGTCCCTTGCTACATCCATCCAGAGTAGCCAGTCCTTTACGAAGAAAAGAAAATGCCAGGAATATTATGCAGCCTTAAAGAAAGATGGAGACTTTACCTCTTTCATGTTTACGTGGATGAAGCTGGAACGTATTCTTCTTAGTAAAGTATCTCAAGAATGGAAGAAAAAGTATCCAATGTACTCAGCCTTACTATGAAACTAATTTAGAGTTTTCACATGAAAGCTATAACCCGGTTATAACCTAAGAATAGGGGGAAGGGGGAAAGGGAGGGGAGGGAGGGGGAGGTGGGCAGAGGGAGGGGGATTGGTGGGATTACACCTGCAGTGCATCTTACAAGGGCATATGTGAAACTTAGTAAATGTGGAATGTAAATGTCTTAGCACAATAACTAAGAAAATGCCAGAAAGGCTATGCTAACCAGTGTGATGAAAATGTGTCAAACGGTCTATGAAACTTGTGTATGGTGCCCCATGATGGCATTAATGTACACAGCTTTGATTTAATAATAATAATAATAAAAAGAAAATGCCAGGTACTTTGATTGAAACTTTATAACCAAAAGAATAAATAACCCACTAATACTCATCAAATGTTTTGGACAAAAAAACAAGCAGAAGGAACAGCAATGTTGTGGTGGGAACTTTGCTCACAAACTTCTTCAAAGAATGAGGTTTATGGAGTAAGTCAGCTCCTCCATCTCTGTAATTTTTTGCAAGCCCTAGCAGCCTGGGCACAGCTTTTTCTCCTGAGGAGAAAAGGGGTCAGTCAACTGCAGAAGAGTAAGACAAGAAGCTCCTACCTTTGTTCTTAGAAAAACCAAACTAGGTTAGCCTTCAGGACCATTCCAAAGACCTTGAATAACTAGATAAATCCCTGTGACTCTCAGAACAGTCTCCCATCCTCTTTAGAGTACCCGGTGTTCCTTTAAAAAGAAGGTTTATTTAAGAAGGCTGAGATGGAACTTTTGTAAAAGTAATAACTTAAAATGGAAAAGGGCCCCATGAGAGAGCTAATTTGGGTAAGCTGTAATTAAGCTGTAATGAGACCAGTCATCGATAACACAAAGCTATTAGAACAGTCACTGCTTTGAACACAAGCAAGAAGTAAACGTGGAGAAAAGCCCAGCTTCTGTTGCTAGGGGAAGGGTCACGTCCAAGCAGGAGAGCTTCAGTAACAGAAATGTCAGACACGGTAAACTGAGTGTTGCAGATGTCAACTTTGGGATAGTGAATAGCATGGTGCAGTGAATGGACACTTACAGGACATGCTGCCTTTAGGTCAAGCGACATACAGGTATAGGTATTTGGTCCAGAGTTGGCAAAGAAAAACGTGTTTCAACAGCTGATTCATACTTTACTTCCAAATAATAGTTAATTGTTTCTGTCTTTACTCTAAGGGGATAATATTTAGGACCTGACTTTATCATACATGGATTACAATTTATAAGTTTTCACTGATGAAGGTATAAATCAGGTTAGCAAACAGTGAGGGGGACGTGGGAGCAAGCTATTGAGAGGGTATTGATATTTCAAAAAATAAAGTGATTCAATATAATTCTTTCTAATCTGGCAAAAATAGTCACTGAAAAGAAAGTAGAGTGCAGGAGTGAAACGTATTTTATTTCTGGATCTTTGGAGAGATAAGAATGGAATCTAAAAACAAAAGACCAAAAAATAGAAAATCACATCATGGAAGAAAATGATGGAAAATGTGGAAGAATAAAGATGAGGAGAAGACAGGTGCATGACAGGGATGTAACTGTCATCATGTAACAGTGGCAGGCGGGGACCACTCAGCCGTAACAGTGGCAGGGACCCCTCAGCCGTAACAGTGGCAGGGACCCCTCAGTCGTAACAGTGGCAAGGGACCCCTCTGCCATAACAATGGCAGGCAGGGACCACTCAGCCGTAACAGTGGCAGGGACCCCTCAGCCGTAACAGTGGCAGGGACCCCTCAGCTGTAACAGTGGCAGGCAGGGACCACTCAGCTGTAACAGTGGCAGGGACCACACAGCTGTAACAGTGGCAGGCAGGGACACCCCCCCCCCCCGACACCCACATGCACTAAGGAAAGGTGCCCAAACACAGGCAAAGATAGTCACAGACACCACGACCTCCAGGGAAGGGAACTTTGGGAGTACACAGACACGAGCAGTGCTTAACCCACTCAGGGTTGACGAGTACTTCAGAGGGCAGATAATACAGCCCAGAGCTTGTAAGTTTGGCCCATGAGGCCAAAAAGACCTTAGTTGAAATGCCAACGGGGCACCCTGGCTGGCAAGGAGGTGACTTGGGGCAAGTTTCATTGCACCTCCTTAAATCCCAGTCTTCTAACTTCTAAGACGTAGATTGAAAACGCATCTACCGGTGGTCTGTTGTGGATTAAGTCAAATAATGAGTGTGACGCCCTCAGTGTAATGGCAGACACATCCTAAATCGGGAGGCCGAGTCCCAAGGGCTTACAAGTACAACTCGACAGAGCAGAAAGGGCAAAGTTTTGTTGATCCACAAAGCAAACACACCTTTGAAAGGGTAGCTTCTGTCAGCTCCAAACGTTGACAGCCATGCAGGTGTTGCCAGACCTTCACGTTTTGCAAGAGAAGACACCACACAATCCGGCCCTTCATGTCAATTTTTTGGAGGTTTACCTCTGATTCAATTCTTAAAAGCATTTTTCATGGGAACACACCGGGCCAGTGATCATGTGTCTGAGCCCCAGCTGGTGACCTCTGTATTAAAAATTATTTTCTCTCATAAGTCCTATTATTATGCCAGCCCCTTATGACCATGAGTTTTCTTTTGGGTGTGAATCACTATTAGGTGTTAAAGAAACTGTAAGAGAGACGAAATGTACGCCATCACATGAACTTGAATCAAGAAAGTAAGTTAATATACACAAATACATACAATTAAATGCTCTGCAAGGTACACACATTTTATAAATTACCGTGAAAAGAAAAAATTACTTTGCATTTTAAATGCAACCCTTATAGGTGTTTTCTGTAAAGCAGCTCCTTCAACGCAGTCCCATTTAAAATGGATTTCAGATTAAATTGGGTGACACCTCTAGAGAGCTTGGTGTAAGTTAGTTATTTATCAATGTCATTACTGCCATCATTATTTCACATGTAATCAGATAGCCAACGTATTTGGGTACTTCAATACTTATTAACTGCTTTAAATATTTCACATTTCCTCAAGGTTAATGAGCTCGACATCAGATATGCTAATTAAAAGTTGGTTGACTACAAAAAAAAAAAAAAAATAGCCGGGCATTGTGGCGGGCGCCTGTAGTCCCAGCTACTTGGGAGGCTGAGGCAGGAGAATCGCCTAAGCCCAGGAGTTGGAGGTTGCTGTGAGCTGTGTGACACCACGGCACTCTACCGAGAGCAATAAAGTGAAACTCTGTCTCTACAAAAAAAAAAAAAAAAAAAGTTGGTTGATATGTGAAGAAAGGAACAAAGATATTATGTCCAAGGAAGTTTGTTGCAATGAGGAGGCAGAGGAAAGATTTTAAATGTTCATCTGCAGTGCAATTGTTAAGTGACTTCTCTACAACATGGTGCTCTTGTTAGAAAGTTAGTAATAGTCACTAATGATGTAGCATTTGTTATGTGAGTAACATTCGTCTACCTTCTTGCAGGTTGTGACTTGTATGCACTGTACTTACACTTTAGGGCAGTGACATTCCGTGCCCTTTTCACAAAAGTCAAAACTGAGGCCGAGGAAAGGTTAGCAATTTACCATACCCCAAGTCTCTCCAGTAGCAGATGGGCGAGGAAGAATCTGAACTTAAATACTCAAAATTTGGTGCTGGAGCTCCTAAACACCATCACAAACTAGTTTTCTAGAGCTTTCTATAGCGGTATGTCACCTAACTCCTGAAACACCGGTGAAGGTTGTAATGAAGAATTACACATATAGCACAATTCAACTTACTGGAATAAGGTAACAATGCCTCGTCCAGAGTGGTCTGTGTATTTCATGCCCCAGGGCCCTGCAAATGCCCACAGGCAGGCCCTGGACGCCAAGCTTCCTGCCTTTTCACATAGGACGCTCATTCCCTTTGTCCTGGTATGAGAATCCTTTTAGCAAAGCTCTTCAGTTCTCAGGAGCCACCACTCAATTTGGGAGCCTCCCTGATTGTTTATTTACGGAGGATCTCATCTGACACCAAGGGGCTGGTGTTGCTCTCTAATTACAACGTCCTTAAAATTCCTGGAACTCTCATGAAATGTTTCTTCCTCCCCTCCCATTGTTTCAACTTGAGTAGGAACTATTGGTCTAGACGTGGGCTCCACCTCCCTCCTGTGGATGACACAGTCCCCTTCGACAAAACACACTTTCTTTTTTTTTTTTTTATTGTTGGGGATTCATTGAGGGTACAATAAGCCAGGTTACACTGATTGCAATTGTTAGGTAAAGTCCCTCTTGCAATCATGTCTTGCCCCCATAAAGTGTGACACACACCAAGGCCCCACCCCCTCCCTCCGTCCCTCTTTCTGCTTTTCCTCCCCCCCCATAACCTTAATTGTCATTAATTGTCCTCATATCAAAATTGAATACATAGGATTCATGTTTCTCCATTCTTGTGATGCTTTACTAAGAATAATGTCTTCCACTTCCATCCAGGTTAATACGAAGGATGTAAAGTGTCCATTTTTTTTAATGGCTGAATAGTATTAGTCTGTACTACAAAGCCATAGTGCTCAAGACAGCATGGTACTGGCACAAAAACAGAGACATAGACACTTGGAATCGAATTGAAAACCAAGAAATGAAACAAACATCTTACAACCACCTAATCTTCGATAAACCAAACAAGAACATACCTTGGGGGAAAGACTCCCTATTCAATAAATGGTGTTGGGAGAACTGGATGTCTACATGTAAAAGACTGAAACTGGACCCACACCTTTCCCCACTCACAAAAATTGATTCAAGATGGATAAAGGACTTAAATTTAAGGCATGAAACCATAAAAATCCTCCAAGAAAGCATAGGAAAAACACGCTTTCTTTTTGCTGGCTTGCAGGAGGCAATGTCTCGGCGCCTCTATTCTGGGCAGTAACTCAGGTGACAGTCAGTAGCCAGGAAGGGTTTTCTTCTCCCCTTCTGATCCAACTCTAAGCAAGTGGAAGGTGTCCTGGGAGGTGTCTTCCATGGTTCTTTGGACACAAAAAGGTCTGGGATCTATTTAGACTTGATTCTATTGTGTCACCTGGCTGCCTCTGGAGTGAAAAGGTGCAGAATTCCTCCAGAGAGAGAATGGGCAGCTCTCGTCCCCAGTCTTGAGGGGGCATTGTCATTCTTCCCAGCCACTGCTTCCTGGCTTTTGCCTGGCAGCATAGACATTAGAACCGTGGATTCCCAGCTCTCTCCTTGGGAGACTTCAGGCAATACTGGGTGTAGGATTCAATCTTTATACTTGTCCAACACACTGTGGGCGTGATGCTACTAAGGAGGAAAAAAGGGGGATAGATGCGGTGAGGTTGCCTCCCTCCCATCACCTTGACCAAACATGTTCGAGAGCCACATGGGCTTAAAAACATTCCATCAAAGGAATGTGCTATAATTCATTCAGAGTTTCCACTATTCCTGGTAATTTTCACCACATGAACATCCGTACCCAATCGTTTTTATTATGTTTTGAATTTTCTTGGCATGGATTCACATACATTTGGATTCTGAGTCCAAAGGTGGAGGAGTTTCTTCATTTGGACACATATTTCAAAACTGGTTTCTCAGAGAGTGGTGCTAACTTATTCACACTGTAGCCAGCACTGTTCAGTTCCCGTGGCCATTAATCTCACCCACAACAGCATGTGATGCCTCGTAAGCCTCAGTAAAAAGGAAACAAAAAAGCCTCAGTAAAAGATAAACAAATAAACAAATAAGTAAAAAAATAAAAAAATATTACACCTGATGCCTTTTTCCTCTTTTGCTTTGTAAAAATCCCTATTTCCCCTTGTAAAGTTCAAAGGACCCTTTATCATAATAATAATGAAAAGCTTAAAATGGGGGAATGCAAGAACATTTAATTCTCTTAGACCAGAGACTTCCCTTTTGACTGCTTCCCTCAGTCCAGGGCTTCAAAGACTTTGCCCTCTTCCCAAAGACTTTTGACCTCTTCCCTTAGAAGCCAAAGGCTTCTCCAGGTTCTGTTTCCCCGTGGAGACTTCTAGGTCCCTTAGGGAGGGTCATTTCTCCAGCGGCACAGCCCACAGGCAGCTGATTTGTTCAGGGAACTGGATGGTTCTCTGGCTCATTTCACAAAAGTGAAATTACTTCCAGTCCTGACTGAAACTGGCTTTGGGAAAGGGGCCCCATTTTAGCTTTCAGCACCATTTCACAATGATTTAACGAGTCTTTGTTTCTGATTTAAACTATGTTTCTCATTTCTTTTAGTTTCCAGGCAACTTAATTTCAACAACAAAAAAGAATTTTAGACTAATTTGAGTTCTATGTAGGTTCTTTTCCTGAGCTTCCCCATGGCATAAATAAACACCCCTCTTCGTATAAAGCTGTGGACCCAGGCTTCTGTGTACAATTGCTTTCTTCCCTTGGTATTTCCTCTGTTACTTTTCCTGAAATATTTTATGCCATTCATTAATTTCAGTGCCAAAGCTTATCCTACTTCATACCACAAAAACAAATTAGTGATGGAGACCCTAACAAAAGAGATGCAAAATGGTCATTTATCACATAATCAGCAAATGGGCCCCTGTTACAAGGTCTGGGTATTGCTTTGCTGCTCCGTGAGACCTTAGATGTCTTTGCTGTAGTCCTGTAAGACTCCTCTTCACCAGGAATAGGAATATTTGTGAGCATGCTGTATCACATTTCCCTGTATGGTCAGCCTCACCCACCGCCCTACTAGAGAAAGCACATTTTATGTGCATAGCCTCGGAAAAGTGATCCTTACTGATAAGTCCCACTTCTGAGTCGATCCTCCAAACTGCCATAAAAATAACGTTCACGATAACATTTGCAGCTTGGTTTAGGTTACCTGTGGCACTTTCTTTCTTGTGTCCTGGGAGGTGAGAGGAGGCCCTGCCACCTTTCCATTCCGGAGGCAGCCAGGTTACCCGGTAGAAACAAGCTGGTTTAAGAAGACCTGGAGCACTAGTTTTGCCTTTAGGAGAATGAGCAGGGCATGTGTCTGTAGACTTTCAGAAACAGTCCCTTATCACCTGTCTCTTCATACTGTGGACACGGGGAAGGAAACGTCCTACCCAAAGTGTTACGTCCGCTCTTGTTTGACAGAACTCCAAGTAGCCCAGGGGGCAGACGTGATAGGCACCTTGCTTGAGCATAGCAGCACTTCCTGTTTCTTTCTTTTTATTTCTTCCTTTTAAGAGATTGTGTGAAGAAGCAAGCCACTCACCCCACTGCGGGTCAGAATGGGAGGGCATGTCTGCAGAGCTTTCACTCCAGCCTGTCTTCCCAGGAGGGCCACTGCAGACTCAACAGTCCCGTGCAGGCTGTCCCCTGTGTGGCACGTCTTGGTCAGAATACCTGGCTTCTCCTCACGAGGTGCCACCAGCCCCAGAAGCACCTCCACCCACTGTGACAGCTCAAAACGTCTTCAGATGCGACCAGATACTCCCAGGGTGGGGAGTGCAGGGGCAAAGCTATTTGAAGCCACTGCTCCCCAGGACTCTCACTAGTTACCCGCTGGGACGTTTAAGAAGATTCTCCTGTGTATACTGGTTTTGATCATTTTCCTTAGCTCTCTAGGACTGTGCTGTCCAATATGGTAGCATCTAGCCCTATGTGATTATTTAAATGCAATGAAATGAAATGTAATTAAAAATTCAGTTTCCTAGCCACATGTGGCTCCTAGGTACCAAATATTAATTACAGGATATTTCCATTATCACAGCAAATTCTACTTGATGGTGCTGATCCAGAGAAGGAAGCCTTCTCCAAGGGACAGCTCACATGCAAGGGAAAAAGTAAGGGTTGTTTCTTGGGGAAGGGGAACCTCATTCTGGGTACAGAGCACAGACAGACACACAGTTCATGATACTGAAAGTGTGATACGGTCATACAGCATCTGTGCTGTTCACGTTACCCGTAAGAGGCATGAGGTTAGAAAAACAGAAGTCTAAACCGCCCCTTAAGGGGACTTAGGAAGAAACACTGATTTAGGGCATCCCCCCCACCCTCTTTTGAGACAGGATTTGGAACTTGAAGTGCTAGATTTGGGAATGTGACAAAACAGGTGGAAGGTCCTTGAAATCTATGATGAAACCTCTGCTCTTATTTGCCCCCATACTTGGGGCTTTCAAATCACTTAAAGTAACTGCACACAATGGATTTCCACTTAAAAACAACTAAAGGAACAGGTGAAATTTTGCAGATAAACATGTAGGTGTTATTGAAAGCTCCTCTAGCTAATTTCATGATTTTTAAACAAAGGGACCCTATTTGAAAACATCAGATGTATTTTATGTTGCTATAACATTAATACAGTGTTTTAATAGTTTTAATTTCATGAGAAGAAAAGATGGATATCAATAAAGTAATCTTTTGGTGATGAATTTGAGAAGGGACACAAAAAAAGGGGCTTCTGGGGTCTGCAGGGCCCACAGGAACGTTCACGACTCAACAGTTCTCCCCCCAAAAGGGAAAAGAATGTGGGCGTAAGGTAACCTCGGTAATCGATGACCAATAGAAGGGTCAGTAATCAGTGGCCAGTGGGAAAGGGCAATAATGCCTGGCGGTGCAGGAGACAACCAAAGACTCACAGCCCACTTCAAACCGAGAGGAAGAGGCATTTCTATGTCCCCATGGCCCAGTGTGCCACCCTCACCCCTTCTCTTTAATGCAGGGGCCACTTCCACTTCTCCTAGGAAGTGCTCTAAGCCTTCTCTTTGTTCTCAGATAAAATTTACACCACAACTTATGCAGGTTCCGTTTGTTGTCTGTCCACACTGCCTGTTTGCTCCAGTTTTATTTTCAGTTTCCCAGTTTCCATCCACCTTTGCCTTTGATTCTTACCCAGTCTCAGTTGAACTTTCTAGCTCAGCCAAGTAGTCCAACCAAGTCAACCGGGTTTGGGTAACTCGGTCCCATGACCCCAAACAAAATTAGTTTATTTATTTGGATTACGGAAAACAGAAAGTGTCCAGCTTGTCACAGGAGTGGTGGTGTATCTGCAATGGACACCTGTAATTATCTAGTGGCTGGATATGGAAGTCTTTTTTATTGTGGGTTTGAGGACATGGTTAGTTATGAGTCTCAACAGGAGGTAGGGTTCTGCTTTTTGTTATCAAAGTAGCAGGGTCAGATTCCGGCTCTCCCTAACCACACACCCACAATGTCGTATTAGTCACTTGCACAATCCCACCTAGGACTCTGTATCTGGAGCAGACTTGGAGAGCATCCATGGACTTTAGAATTCCCATCAGCTACATAGTGTCCTTGGGTAAATCTTCCTGCTCTTATGAAAACCAGTGTTGGTCACTGTGTTTTATGTCAAAGATTATTGTCTGATAAAAGTATTGTCCATAACATACAGCTCCAGTAATACTTTCAGGGATGGTTTTTTGCAGACACAGGCTGCCTTAGAAATTCCTGAGCCCCTTTCCAAATTAATGCAAGCCAAGCCCTCTTCAGTTTGAGATAATCATGTAAAAGGATGTGTTTATGACGAGGGCAGGAGAGGTGAACACCTCCAAATAGGAAGCTGTTTATCTGCCAAATTGTCTTTAAACCAAGGGAGTATTTGAGGAATAATTTCTCTAAGAGAAATATTCTAATCTGTATCATGCAATTAACTTCAGCCAAGCTTTAGTCAATGTCTTCCAAAGTAATTATAGCTTGACTTTGAATCAGAAATGAATGAGAGTTCGAGTTCCTCCACCTTCCCATTGTCACTGCCTGGCATTAGTCGTTATCCCAGCTATTCTGATACATCCTTAATACCGATGACGTTGGACAATTCTTGGCATGCTTATTTGCTATTTGCATGTATTGTATGCTAGAGTATCTGCCCACATATATTGACAAATTGGATTTCTGTATCTTTGTGAGAGTCCTTTTGTCATTTCAAATTAAGATTTTGTTGGATTTAAGTCCTTACCATCTGTTCCATTTTAAATCTTCTTAATGGTGTTTTTAGAAGAGCCAAAAGATTTAAAATTTAAATTTCATGTTATTATCTTTTTCCATAGTTTGTGCTTTTTGTTTCCCGTCTAAGACTTGATGACATAACTTGAGCTCGCAGAGTTTTCAGTTCTATCTGTGATACATTTAGAGTCCAACATTTTGTGTGTAGTGTTAAAGTTCAGGTTTATTACTTTTCTGAAACCAAGCATTAACTTAAAAATTTAACTATATGTTAACCAAGCATTAACTTAAAAATTTATTTACATTTACTGGCACTCTTTCATTCCTTTATGTAATTCTATTTTGGTCTTATATCCTTGTTATGTCTAGAGAAATTTATTTTATTTTCCTTACAGAAAACAACTATACTCCCACATGAGAGAAAAACAAAATTAAATTCAAGTGGGGGGTGGGGAGGGAACCTATAGGAGAGAGGGGGGAATTGAAGAGCTCTCACCTAAAGGGCACAATGTGAGGGTTTATAGCACAACCCCTGGGTGAAGGGCTCAACTACAACTTCAACTCTACCTAACAAATGCAAACAATGTAACCTAATCATTTGTGCCCTCTGAAATTTCTTTTTTTTTTTTTTTTGAAAAGAGTCTCACTATGACTCTCTAATCTCACTAAGAGTCTCACCTCAGTAGAGTGCTGTGCCGTCATAGCTCACAGCAACCTCAAACCCTTGGGCTGAAGTGATTCTCTTGCCTCTGCCTCCCAAGTAGCTGGGTCGACAGGCACCCGCCACAACACTCAGCTATTTTTTTGTTGTAGTTGTCATTGTTGTTTAGCAGGCCCTGGCTGGGTTCAAACCCTTCAGTCCCAGACTATGTAGTCAGCACCCTAACCACTGAGATATGGTGCTGAGCCTATTCTGAAATTTAAAAAAATAAAATAACATAAATAAATAAATAAATAAAAATGATGGTTAATTTTGAGTTAGATGGAGGAAAGAACCAGATCATCAGTGTCTTTTATTGTCTTCCTAAGAAATGTTAGTACTTTTAATAACAGAGAACCTCTTGGCATTGTTAAATAGAAAAGGAATAAGATGAGAAGAGTTTCTCTTGAACTGAATCAAGGAAAAGACTGGTACAAAGAAAATAAGTTAGGAGACTCTAATGACAGTGTGTGTGACAGGTAACAATGCAGTGGTCTGGGCTGGTGCTGGTAGGATGGTAAATTAGTGGAGGTAAGTCGAAAAATAAAGGAAAAAGAAAAGTAAATGCACACTGGGACCCTACGAGGTCTGGGGGGCTGCATGAAGGAACTTTAAGTTTCCTAGCCCACGAGCCTGGAAATGAATGATGCCCTCAGTGGAAATAGAAAAGTCATGCCCAGAAGTCATCTTGGGGAAAAGAGAGCTGTTCAGTAATGGAAACACGAAGGTATCACTAATAATAAGGCATTCGAGCAGAACTATTCAAAAGACAGCAGGGGATGAGTTTCTGATTCACATGGGGGTTTGGTTAGGGCTAGAATCATAGATTTGAGAGGAATCTCATCGAAACACTGCAGATTGCTTTTATAAATTATTCCTCTTTCATAACATAGTAAGCCAATCCTCAGTGGCACAGAAGGGATAAGACACAGACATTTGTGGCATAATACCTGTAAATGTGAATTAAAATTCATGTGTCTGAAATTGCATGCTCACTGAACCACAGTCCTTTCAGGCGCTGTACTCAAGGTGTTATCGTTAATTTACAGCTACTGTCCTTCCTTCGACCTTGGCATATAGCAACATTTACCTTGTCTTGAGACCTGTGAACATGCTGCATTGCCCTGCGTCACACGGCAACGATTGGACACTTCTACTTCTGACCACAATCTCTGACACTTTTTCTTATTCAGTAGCCACAGCCCAAGCTCATAAAGTAATAGATTATCCAAAGGGGATAGACAGAGTGGGTTGTTTATCAAGATGCAATCCAAAATATAACCAAAGTATATCCTTAAATGACTTTTAAAACCTACCTGAAGCTCAGGGCCATAAAACATATTTATTTTCAATACAGTTCAAACTAAGAAAGCCTATGGAAAATGAAAAGATCACTGCAGTGATTTTTCAAATTCTAAAACTTTAGATTATCCTATAAATTTTAGGTTCAAGAAAAAGCTGAGGAGCAGGTTGCAAAAATAACTCTCATGCCTGTAATTGTCTTTCTGAAATACTGCACTAGAAAAATATTATGGACGTAATTGTTGTTTGTCTTCCATGGGCACGCTGCTGCTTTAGGTATATTCCTTTTTAAAAATGCATGGAGTCCTTCTGAAATAGGCACAGCAAAGCAGAAAGGAAGATGTATCGAAAAACTGCGGTTTTACAATTTGGGCCCGGGACGGTGCCAGTTGAATTTCTCTCTGGCAAATTAGACTGAGAATGAGGGGCAGCTTTCCTCCTTCTCCTCATCTGGGTCCCACTGAGCTTTGCTCAGGAGGGGGCAACAGGTTGATCTTTCAGGGTAGCTGGCAGGAAAACCCTGGACCACAGCCCAGATGACATGGGAATAAAGATGAACACCAGAGAATGGGAACCAAGGGCAGGCAGCACTGATGTGGAAACCTTGGAAATGTCATACCCAAAGGTTACATTAGCTCCCATGGCTGACCCTTTGTGGAATTCTCTTTGGTATGGATGGCACCCAGTTGGGGTCCACTCTTTCCCCCTTCACCAAACGGAGACCCAACAACTCCTTGCACTGCTTAGATCAGCTCTTCAGGGATACAACCATCATGACATCAGCTCTTCAGGGACATACCCATCATGACATCAGCTCTTCAGGGATATACCCATGATGACATCAGCTCTTCAGGGACACAACCATCATGACATCAGCTCTTCAGGGACATACCCATGATGACATCAGCTCTTCAGGGATACAACCATCATGACATCAGCTCTTCAGGGACATACCCATCATGACATCAGCTCTTCAGGGATACAACCATCATGACATCAGCTCTTCAGGGACATACCCATCATGACATCAGCTCTTCAGGGACACACCCATCATGACATCAGCTCTTCAGGGACACACCCATGATGACATCAGCTCTTCTGGGACACACCCATCATGACATCAGCTCTTCAGGGACACACCCATCATGACATCAGCTCTTCAGGGACATACCCATCATGACATCAGCTCTTCAGGGATACAACCATCATGACATCAGCTCTTCAGGGACATACCCATCATGACATCAGCTCTTCAGGGATACAACCATCATGACATCAGCTCTTCAGGGACACACCCATCATGACATCAGCTCTTCAGGGACACACCCATCATGACATCAGCTCTTCAAGGACACACCCATGATGACATCAGCTCTTCTGGGACACACCCATCATGACATCAGCTCTTCAGGGATATACCCATGATGACATCAGCTCTTCAGGGACACACCCATCATGACATCAGCTCTTCTGGGACACACCCATCATGACATCAGCTCTTCAGGGACACACCCATGATGACATCAGCTCTTCTGGGACACACCCATCATGACATCAGCTCTTCAGGGACACAACCATCATGACATCAGCTCTTCAAGGACACACCCATCATGACATCACCTCTTCAGGGACACAATCATCATGACATCAGCTCTTCAGGGACATACCCATCATGACATCAGCTTTTCAGGGACACAATCATCATGACATCAGCAATCCTTCCTCCCAGCATGTCTTTCTATCACGGCTGACACAGAGCAGTGCATTCCCAGAGCCAATGCGCCTTGCTGTCCTCTGTCAGCATAGAAACTTGACAAAATAATTTGAATGAAATAGTTTCCTGACTCCATAGCTGTGACTAATTTGAGTGACTAAACTGAATGTCCAGGTAGCAGAATTAACTGCATTTCAACAGGATCAATTTATCTGTTGGAGGAACTGATAGTGGTTTATAAAAACAAGGTTTGTGCTGAGACTCTGAAGTCAGGAGGAAAGAGACCTAAAAGGGTGCAACCTCTGAACCTCTTTTTAGAGCAATGCCCAGTATTTGTCTGTGACTACCAAGACAGATGTTAATAAGCTTAACTGTAGGCAACATAAGGAAATATTTTGGGTTGTGACGACTGGACAAAGGGTGCTAGTGGCATCTGTCAAAATCCAGGGATGTGGCTAAGCCTCCCACAACACACAGGACAGTCTCATAAGAATCACCTACCTGACACAATGTCGATAACGTCACCATTGACGAAACCCTGCCCTAGATAATTGCATGGCCAGAAAACAAAACTATAGATGACCTTTTGCTTCTTTCCCAGAGACCAGAGCTTCTCACTTCATACGTCTGCATGAGTGTAGTACTCACACCATGTCATAACCGTAGTTTTTGATTCTAGTTGCCCACCAAAGTGTAACTAAGACAGTGGGCTTGTGCGAGAGCTCTTCCTATTTCATCTGGGTTCTCCCTACATTCACTTCTTATAATTAACCAGTTATTTTTGTAATTGCCGTATTTTCTGCACTAAGGTTTCTTGAAAGGCCGTCTCCTCTAAGGGAGTTGTATTATATATCTGTGTACCTCGAGTAGCATAGTAAAACATCCCACTGGGATGCCTATGGCTTCCACTTGCTGTCATCAGAACGTGGACGTCCTGTAGGAACCATCACAAGCGCAGGTGCACAGGAGGAGCACCGGTCAACTCCTAAGGCTTAGACCTTGGCATGACACCTGGTGGCTAGTAAGGCATATTCCTATAAGCATCCATTGGGGAACATTTTCCTTCATGATATTTAGAAATTTGACGACACTACAGAGAAGGAAGCAAGGTGGGCTGATGGCACGGGAAGAGGTATATTGAAAAGGGACTGGGCATCTCACATGACCACCAGGAAAGCTGGTGTAGGCGGGAAAGAGGGAAAAACGTGGGCGGCAGGTCTAGCAAGCATGACAGGGGACAAAGTCACGCCACAGTCTGATGAGAACACCTCTGTCTTCAGCAGAGGTGGCAAGACAAAGTTGGTACACTTCCATGGTTCTGAGGACCATGAACACAGGGTCCACTGGTCCCTGGAAACTGGATGTTGTGGTCACCTCTTCTGTGGCTAGCAGGAATTCTGTGTCATTTATGATTTTTTGGGTCCCTATCCACAAAGTCCATGTTCTCTGGTCACGGCCCCGTGCCTTGTTTAAGAGGGTGAGACCACACACACACACTTTCATTTGTTTCCTGTAGTAAGAGGTGGACTCTGTTCCCATGACATCAAGAACGACAGGTGTGTCTCAAACAAGGCAAAGGGCTTCAGGGGGGAGTGGTAACTCTGGGCCCACCCCAACAAGTCAAGCCAACTTATCTCAATGAAGTCGTCCTTAATCTCATTTACTATTTTAATTCCCCTTTGCCATGGCTGTAATACATTTCCAGGTTCTGTCACTGGGGATGTGGACGTCTCTGGGGACCATTGCTCTGCCTACAAGCATAGCTCACCTATTCAAGGTGGAGATAAAATGAACATTTTGTTAAAGAGCCCTAGATTTGGAGTCAGGAGCTCTCTAGCATGCTGACTCTAACATGTATTAACTATGTCCCTGGACCATGAATTAAAACCTTTTCAGTTAATTTCTTTAATTATAAGATGAGAATGAACTCACCTAATCCAAAGTTATTTGTTAAAGCTGAAGCTAGGTAGTTTCCATAAAAAAGAATGAAAAGCTTATGTGGAGATTAAGCACAATGCCACTGGAATCAGACACATTTTGCTTCGAATTGTAGTCGTCCTATTTGTCAGTTAACGTGACAAGTTGCTGAGCTCACCATTCTTTGGTTTCTCGCCTGAAAGATGAGACATTCTCTGGGCACCACCTCAGAAAAGTTGTGAAAATTATGTACGACAATTAAATACAGATTCAAAGCATCATGTCTGGTGTAGAGTGAATCCCTAATACCAGAATTGAAAACATTTGAGTTTATGTGGACCAGGTTTCTCAACCTTTGCACAGCTGATACTTTAGTCATTCATTTCACTTCACTCCCAGTGGTGAAAACCAAAATACTTCCAGATGTTGCCAAATGTCCCTGGTGGTGAAGATCTCCCCTGTTGTTATCACTTATCTGACAAATAGTTGATGACTGTATTTTCTTTATAATATTTAATCATAAGTTATATATTTCACTCATGTATAAAGACATAAGCACGCAGACGTTTATACATCTTAGAAATACATGTACTGTGGGCGGCGCCTGTGGCTCAAGGAGTAGGGCGCTGGTCCCATATGCTGGAGGTGGCGGGTTCAAACCTAGCCCCGGCCAAAATAAAAAAAAAAGAAAGAAAGAAATACATGTACTGTGTAGAAACTTCTTTCTCCCTCCCCATGGAAGGAGGAAAGAGTAAACGTGACTTTTTAAAATTTGTTGTTGGCAGCAGATAAACATCTGATTTGTTCAAGACCAAAGAGCCCGTGTTTAACATCCTATTTAGTTGGGGATATGCTTCCTTTTTTTTTTTTTTTACTTATCTACATGCATTGCGAGGCACTTACCACAACACACTTATCAGTTTAACTTAATCAAATGAGTGTACATTCCCGTTTTGTCAGAACGCAAATCCAAGTGACACGTGAATGGGAAAAGCTTATCTTTCCCCTAAAACCTATTACTTCTACTATTGTAAGCAGCCTCAAGCTGTGTCTATCGAAATGAAAAGTTCTCAGGAAAACTAAAGAATGTTCCATATTCTAATTAGTTATGTTTGAGGAAGGGAGTGTTAATGACCCCAGTTTTCACCTTTGACCCGAAAGAAGATGCTTATTATGTATTCAGACAAGTGAGACGGGGTCAGCATGCAGAGCTTCTCAGGTAGATTTGACAAAATGATATGGATTATCAATTAGATTCATTATATCCATCCCTCCAGAAAAAGTTACTCTCTAATGGGGTTAGCACATGGGCAGGGATTTTTCCAGCAGGGGGGCAGCCACTGAAATGCCCATGTTGATCAGTAAAGCGTGTCCACATAAACCAGAGTCCAATGAATTACACTGCAGAGGTGAGAACGTAAGCTTCATGAAATTCTGTGCCAGGACGGGGAGATGCAGAGAAACAGGAGCTGTCCACATGCTGCCCAAACATTGGCACAGTGTGCAAGCAAAGGAGCTGGGCTGGTCACCCGTAGAAGGCCCCAACGTGTCCAGAAAACACCAGACTATCCAAGGTTTCTCCAAGGGTGTATGTGATGAGTAAAGCGCAGTCACAGGGTGCACAGAACAGACAAGCTGAGGGATAAACTGTGCGCCAGGCAGCCAAGGGACAGGTGATAACTGACAGAACAGGCTGAGAAGCTTCTCCATAGGCAAAGCACCTCAACAACTAGGTTGTAATCCGGGCAACACACAGCAGACCTGGGAAATGTGACCAGAAGCCTATGTATGTCTACATGTGTGTCTGTGTATCTACATCTCTCTCTCTATATATCTATACCTGTATCTATAGAACTATATGTGTATCCATGTATCTGTATCTGTATCCATTACCTGTATCTGTATAACTATATGTGTATCCATGTATCTATATCTGTATCCATTATCAGTATCTGTATAAGTATATGTGTATCCATGTATCTGTATCTGTGTCCATTACCTGTATCTGTGTAACTATATGTGTATCCATGTATCTGTATCTGTATCCATTATCCGTATCTGTATAACTATATCTGTATCCATGTATCTGTATCTGTATCCATTACCTGTATCTGTGTAATGGATATGTGTATCCATGTATCTGTATCTGTATCCATTATCTGTATCTGTGTAACTATATGTGTATCCATGTATCTGTATCTGTATCCATTATCTGTATCTGTGTAACTATATCTGTATCCATGTATCTGTATCTGTGTCCATTACCTGTATCTGTGTAACTATATGTATATCCATGTATCTGTATCTGTATCCATTATCTGTATCCATGTAACTATATGTGTATTCATGTATTGTATCTGTATCCATTACCTGTATCTGTGTAACTATATGTGCATCCATGTATCTGTATAACTATATGTGTATCCATGTATCTATATCTGTATCCATTATCTGTATCTGTATCTATATAACTATATGTGTATCCATGTATCTGTATCTGTATCTGTATAACTATATGTGTATCCATGTATCTGTATGTGTATCCATTACCTGTATCTGTGTAACTATATGTGTATCCATGTATCTGTATCTGTATCCATTATCTGTATCTGTGTAACTATATCTGTATCCATGTATCTGTATCTGTGTCCATTACCTGTATCTGTGTAACTATATGTATATCCATGTATCTGTATCTGTATCCATTATCTGTATCCGTGTAACTATATGTGTATCCATGTATCTGTATCTGTATCCATTACCTGTATCTGTGTAACTATATGTGCATCCATGTATCTGTATAACTATATGTGTATCCATGTATCTATATCTGTATCCATTATCTGTATCTGTATCTATATAACTATATGTGTATCCATGTATCTGTATCTGTATCTGTATAACTATATGTGTATCCATGTATCTGTATGTGTATCCATTACCTGTATCTGTGTAACTATATGTGTATCCATGTATCTGTATCCATTACCTGTATCTGTATAACTATATGTGTATCCATGTATCTGTATCTGTATCCATTATCTGTATCTATATAACTATATGTGCATCCATGTATCTGTATCTGTATCCATTATCCGTATCTGTATAACTATATGTGTATCCATGTATCTGTATCCATTATTTGTACCCATATAACTATATGTGTATCCATGTATCTGTATCTGTATCCATTATCCGTATCAGTATAACTATATGTGTATCCATGTCTCTGTATCTGTATCCATTACCTGTATCCGTATAACTATATGTGTATCCATGTATCTGTATCTGTATCCATTACCTGTATCCGTGTAACTATATGTGTATCCATGTATCTGTATCTGTATCCATTACCTGTATCCGTATAACTATATGTGTATCCATGTATCTGTATCTGTATCTGTATAACTATATGTGTATCCACGTATCTGTATCTGTATCCATTATCTGTATCTGTATCTATATAACTATATGTGTATCGATGTATCTATATCTCTATCTGTGTATCTACATCTCTATCTGTATATCTGTATCTATATGTGTATCTGTGTATCTATATCCCTCTCTATATCTGTATCTGTATCTATATAACTATATGTATAGCCATGTATGTATATCTCTATCTGTATCCATTTATCTATATCTCTATCTGCATCCTTGTATGTGTATCTATCTGTATCCATGTATCTGTATCTATATCTGTATCTGAGGATCTATCTTTCTGTATGTCTATGGATATCTGTTGTGGGAATTGCCTCACACATTCATGCATGCCCAGAAGTCACATCATCAGCCTCTGTACACTGGCCACCCAGGAATGCCAGTATCGTCATTCAGCCCAAGTTCATAGGCCCAAGAACCCAGATGCCTCTTGGCCAAGTGCAGGTTGCATGTGACTACTGGGATAGCTGGGGCTCAACTAGAAAGAGAGACATCCCCCCTCCTCCACCTGGTGTTCTAAAGGACCCTCAACACACCTAATGGCACCCACCTTCATGGATCATCCTCTTTCCTCTGCCCTCTGATTCAAATGCTGATACTGTCTGGAAATACCCTCACCGACACACACAGAAATGATATTTTACCAGCTGTCTCTGCATCTCTTAACCTATTCAAGTTGACAGTTGAAATTAGTCATCACAAAGTCCATGTCTTAGAAACAAAAACACGAGAGCTGGGGAAGGTCACCGCAAAAGGATGCAAGTCCAGAGGAAAAGTAAGACCACGGCAGGGAGGTCAACGCTGTCAGGTGTAGGGTAGAAACCAGCCTGGATAGGTGGGCCACAAGGTCAGAGCAGGACAAGCCTCCAGTGTTTGGGAAACCTCAGCTTGTCTTCAAGATGGTGCCGGCCAGGTTTCCAGAATACAGACTCAGGAGCTGTGTTCTGGGGTCAGCGTCACGCTGTGGATCGATGGCCTGGCTGCGTGTTCTGATCACAACCCAGAGACTTAACAGTGAGTCTGGTGAAAGCCCTACCCCACTAATGGTTCCACATGTAACAAAGCTCCATATTCAGTAGCTCCACATTTGACAAATCATTGTCCTCTGCCTAATTTAGTTGTGTATTTGTTTTCCAAGACATACCTAGCCTCGGGGAACAGTCTCCTCCCAGCACCATGGAGACTTGAGATTAAACATCCCTCCCCGTATAAATATAAACATAGAGAAATCTGTCTCAGTGCAGGGTATGTTCTGCCGCTTAAATTATTAGTATGATTCTCATCTCTCAGATAAGAAATTCAGAGATGGTCTGAAGGCCAGAGTCACTGAACCACAAAATGCACTCCGAATGGAAAGGACCTTTATTATCTTGCCAGAGGAAAGTAGCAATGATTGGTATAGAGGTATTTGTCAGGTATTATCTGCAAAGGGCCTCTGGACCAGCCTAATAATAATAGTGTGGAAAATTAGAAATGAGCAGTTAAAATGATAATCAACAGACAAGGGGAATAGCGAAAAAATCCATTAGCTTTGAACAAAGGAAGATGACTATATTTTGTCCTAAGTACATTTACTTGGGAGGCCACCCCTGCATTTTATCCAAGATTACTGTGTGAAGTTCTGGTTGTAAAAGAGCCCATCACCCAGGGGCAGTGTGATACGCCCTCACAGTGTGCGTGGTAGGTGAGACCCTGCCCTGGGTCCTCCCTCTTGGAGGATCTGGTGTGATGTGCATGCCTATTGGGGACTACATGGCTTCACACACCTTGGGATCAGCTTGGACTCACCTGCCCTCATTTCCTGTTACTTAATGACTTGGCTTTTTTATCACCTCGAGCGCCCACGACTCAGCTTTGGGAAGCTGTGGTGACAGACAACAGAACAGACCATGATTTCGTGCTGCAGCTCAGAACAAGCTCTTGCAGGTGGTTTACTGACACCTGACAGAAGTCAACTATTGCTGTGTTTTCCTCAAAACTTTACATTATCTTATGGTACCTCTCTGGGATATATGTTCTCTGTTGATGTAACTACTTAACTCTGCTGCTGCGGCACAGAAGCACTATAAAAACAGCACACAAGCCAGATGGAGGTGGCTGTGTCCTGCCCAGAAATGTTATTTCTGAATATTTCCTCATTTTGTTAAAACAGATTTTGTTATCAATTTGACTCACAGGTGATAGTTTGCCTACTACTGGGCAAAAACTTTCTATCTGGAATCATATGTGAATATGTGAAATACAGACAGAGCAATACGGCACTTTATTTAATTCTCATAAAAATCTATGTGCTATAATGTAGATATATCTGTGTTCTAGATGAAGGACTTGGACCCATAGACATATCAATGTCCAGTGGCTAGCCATGTGATGGGGCTCCCACGTTCAAATCACTTCTCACCCACCTGCAAAGTCCCTGCAGTTCCACACCCCCACATTGAAATGGGGTCGGGAGCGAGCTTTGCCATAACACTACGCCTAAACTTTTGTCAAGAATATTCACTTCCTTGGGCGGCGCCTGTGGCTCAGTCGGTAAGGCGCCAGCCCCATATACCGAGGGTGGCGGGTTCAAACCCAGCCCCGGCCAAACTGCAACCAAAAAATAGCCGGGCGTTGTGGCGGGCGCCTGTAGTCCCAGCTACTCGGGAGGCTGAGGCAAGAGAATCGCTTAAGCCCAGGAGTTGGAGGTTGCTGTGAGCTGTGTGAGGCCACGGCACTCTACCGAGGGCCATAAAGTGAGACTCTGTCTCTACAAAAAAAAAAAAAAAAAAGAATATTCACTTCCTTGGGATATGCTGAATTAATAATTGAGGCGGAGTAAGCTAGCCCTCTGTATCCCTTCCAGGCACTGTCCAGCCACAAAACGGTCATTGAAATGAAAGATTCTGGAAAAACAAGGAGTATCTAAAAGTTTCTTTTCCTTAGTCATTATATCCTCCTTATATTTGCTTAGCAGCATGATGGGATTTTGCACACGCCCAGAAAGTTGCATCACACATGTGTTATGGAAGGAATGCTCAACATCTATTCTCACTCACATCCCACTATCTCCTCTCTCTGCAGCCCCAGTGTTTACTGATTTCTTGTTATTTCTAAACTCCACCTGTTTTGAGTATCACAGATTATTCCCTCGGGCCCTTTTACTCCTTTGATCATGGGTTGGCATATCGGGGCTAAATAAACGATCATTCTTTGCAAAGATAAGACAATTTTCCACTTCAGAAAATACTCCATTTCTTTTAGTCTATTCTTAGAATGTTTTTTTTTTTTTAATTGCTCAGAATCCTGGAGACATAGAACTGAAAGGAAATACCATAGATTGTCAGTTCCACTAGAAGGCTAAACAAATACACACAAATCCAATTAACATTTTAGCATTTGCATTTATAAGTTGACAAAATACTTCTGAAGAATACTATAATACTCTTTCAGTGAGGAATATATATATTTCCCAGACATCCATATGTATAGCTTGGAGTTCTGTATGGATAGCCTGTATCATATGTATATAGTTATGTAATAGCACATAAAGATAGAATGAATACAGTTGGAAGCATCAACACAGAGGCTTTCAAGTTTTGTTTTCAAACATGTATATTTCTGTCTCACACTTAATAGTGGCAACTGTTGCCTTCAAATCTCTTTCTAGTTCCTTTCACACCACCTGTATGAAAATCACAGTGGCAATGCAACCGTTGTCACGCCCTCAAATAGGGGGAGGAGAGAGAGGAGAAAAAGGAAAGTCTCTGCCTGAAACCAAAGACAATGGGGGCAAAGGAAAGGCGAGGGTCAATTAGCGTCAGCTTCAATCCCATTGGATATATCGCCCTCAGCTTATTAAAACTGCCGATGGCCTAGCCAGTGCCAATGTGCATTGCTAAAATGAAATGTCCCTTGGCCAGACCTACACCACAGAAGGCGTGCTAAGGACCTCAGAGCTGGTACAGTAGTTGTGGAGAGAGACACACCTTCCATGCACCCTGGTCCTCACGAGTCACACCTATGGCACGTTTAAAGGCTGAACTGGTGTAGGTTAAAGGGCTACTCAGGAATGAAATACTCCTTGAATTTATATCCTTTTATAGAAATGGCAGCACCAAGTATAGAGAATAAAACTTGATGCTCACACCACTTATCATTATGGTAAGTTGAATTAAGAAACTTAAACAAGGCTGGGGCACGGTGGCCTCCCTTTGGGAGGCCCAGGTAGGAGAATCACTTAAGCTCAGAAGTTGGAGACCAGCCTGGGGAACATCATGAGACCTTATCTCTACAAAAAAAAAAAAAAATTTTTTTAAATATCCAAATGTGGTGGCAGGCACCTGTAGTCCCAGCTACTCGGGAGGCTGAGACAAGAGGATGGCTTGAGCCCAGAAGTTTGAGGCTGCTGTGAGCGAGGCTGACACCACTGTACTCCAGCCTGGGTGGCAGAGTGAGACCTCATCTCAAATAAATACATAAATTAAAAAAATAATTTTTATTTTTGTGAGAGAAGAAACCTGAACAGCAACATATAAGGAACTTTTACTTCACTTTGCTCTTCTCAGATCATGCCAGGAAGAGAACAGGTGGGTACGAAGGATGAATCTCAAAATCAGTCTGAAGCTTGAGAGGAAATTTGTAAATGGCAGCCTAGAAGGCAAAGGTATTTCATCATGATGAGTTAGTATCGACGGATTGACCAGCTTTTCTAGAGACTTGGGGGTGGAAATGAGAGGAAATGCACTTCTCCACTGGTCGATTTCCAACATTTGCTCTACAAACTGTTACTAAATGCATCCTCTGAGCGTGCCACTGAGAGACTCAATTCTGTCCTCCAGAGAGCTCTGTCCAATTGGAAAAGACTAGAAAATAAGCAAATATAACAGAGCCTAAGAAGGAGTGTGATAAATTCTTGCACAGGGCCACTGCGAGGTGAACGAGGGTGACAGGAAGTCTGGAGGACTTCCAGGAGGGGACCCACGGGGTAGGTTGGGAACAGTACTACCTAGCCAGTAAGCAGAATTGGCATAAACCACCCAGGGCAGCAAGTACAAACAGGACATTCCGGAGAGCTGGTACACAAGAGAGAAGCTTGGATTCATGCAAATTTCCAAACATTCGGACAAGATTGGAGTGGCGTTGTCACATAGCTTCATGATCACATGATGACATAAACCCCCTCCCTGTCTTTACTGATCACAACCCCACCCTTCACAGTGTCCAACCCATTTGCCATAAGACTTTGCCATTTTTCTCCACTAGAGGCAAAGGAATTGCCATGGGATGCTTAGAGAGCTGGTTAACATATTTAGGGTGTCCATATGGGCGTTTCTCAAAGAGAATGACACTTGAATTAGTGGACAGGGGAAACGGACTCCCTTCTCTGGTACAGGGGGGCCTCATCCCTACTGTTGAGAGCATGAATAGAGCAACACGGCAGAGGAAGGGTGGTCTCGCCCTCGGTCTGCCTGACCACTTGAGCTGGAGCACTGAGGAAGGGTGGACTCGCCTCCAGTCTGCCTGACCACTTGAGCTGGAGCACTGAGGAAGGGTGGACTCGCCTCCAGTCTGCCTGACCACTTGAGCTGGAGCACCGAGGAAGGGTGGACTCGCCTCCAGTCTGCCTGACCACTTGAGCTGGAGCACTGAGGAAGGGTGGACTCGCCTCCAGTCTGCCTGACCACTTGAGCTGCAGCACTGATCTCTCCCTTCCCCTGGTGTTGCTGGTCCTTAGCCCTTCACACCTGGACTGGGATATAGTGCACAGGATCTATGGCTCTCAGACCACCAAACTACACCATGGGCTTACCGGGGGCTCCAGATTGCACATGGAGGTCATGGGACTGCCATGTGAGCCAATATCTTATAATATATCTCTTCTATCAGATGGATGGATGGATAGGTAGGTAGATAGATAGAAGGTATAAAGATAAATGGACTGACAGATTAAATGGATAGATTATAGATAGATGATAGATAAAATAGATAGATGGATGATACATACATAGATGCATAGATAATATAGGTGCTATTGGCCCTACTTTTTCATTTTTGGAGAACCCTACCTGATACCCCTACGTCATCCATCCCATATTTCCCAATACCTGGGCCTCAAGGTATCTGCAAAGACAGTTCACACCGGGTACATCTGTGGATCTTATCAGGCAGACGCACTTTTCTGCTGTCTGCTCAGTATGAGTGTTACATGGAGGTTTGAAAAATAATCCACATATTAAATGTATATTTGGAAGTGTGAGTTTCCATTCTATGGCTGCTAAGCTAATAAAACTCTTGCTCATTACATTTAATTTAAGTAAAACTACAAATGTCCTCTTCAGGGATGGAGAAGACAATTCAGCTACTAACTCAAATACTTATTAACACAACTGATTACCCTCTTGAAAAATCACAATTAGTTTGATTTGGCACTTAAAGATTTTTATATGTTATGTTACAAACAATTGGAAGTAAAAATGTTGAATCACTTCCTGGCATTATTTGAACACATCGTGTTTTCATTAGAAGAATTTTAAACTGTGAGATGCCCGGTAACTCTCACTGGAAGTCGTACGATACTCTGTGGGATGTTGGAGACGGATCAGAAGTGAGAATGAAGATAATATAAAGTAATTTTCTTAGTAACTGTCTTCAAAGAATACCCTGATGGCTGAGGAGAGATAATGGAATATCTCCCATTAGGCAAGTGAATATTTTTTCCAATTAGATACAAAATATCCTTTCACAGCTCATTTTCAGTGAAAACTTGTTAAAACTAATGTGTTAATCCAGATACTTAATAGTGTTAGTTAGAAACCCAGGGATTTTACCTAATATATATATATATTTTTTTTGTAGAGACAGAGCCTCACTTTATGGCCCTCGGTAGAGTGCCGTGGCATCACACAGCTCACAGCAACCTCCAACTCCTGGGCTTAAGCGATTCTCTTACCTCAGCCTCCCGAGTAGCTGGGACTACAGGCGCCCGCCACAACACCCAGCTATTTTTTGGTTGCAGTTCACCCGGGGCCGGGTTTGAACCCACCACCCTTGGTATATGGGGCCGGCGCCTTACCGACTGAGCCACAGGCGCCGCCTAGATTTTTACCTAATTTTCAACAGAGACTCAATAGACCTTGGGTCTTGATTCACATTTACAATATTCAGCAGTTTTTTCAGCATATTCTACAGTGCACTTTCTATAACAGTATAAAACTTCCATCTGAGTAATTTAACACAATAGTAGTCATAAAGATAGATAAATCAAGGAAAACCCTGTTGAAGAAGACAACAGCTCTTGATTTATTTATTTTCCTCGGAAATCCTCAATACTATGAGTTATCTCATTTCTCATGAAATTGTGTAATCTCCACATTGTTCATTGTCCAAGTCCATTTTGGTTTTATATAGCATTTATATCCATATATAGCATAATGTGAGTATTAAGAAAGTAAAAAAGAAATATCCAAAATTAAATCAGAGATTAATGAAATTGAAAACAAAAGAATCATTCAGAAAATTAATGAAACAGGGAGCTCTTTTTTTGAAAAAATGAATAAAATAGATAAACCTTTGGCCAGACTAACTAGAAATAGAAAAGTAAAATCTCTAGTAACCTCAATCAGAAATGATAAAGGGGAAATAACAACTGATCCCACAGAGATACAAGAGATCATCTCTGAATACTACCAGAAACTCTATGCCCAGAAATTTGACAATGTGAAGGAAATGGATCAATATTTGGAATGACACCCTCTTCCTAGGCTTAACCAGGAAGAAATAGAGCTCCTGAACAGACCAATTTCAAGCACTGAGGTCAAAGAAACAATAAAAAAATCTTCCAACCAAAAAAATGCCCTGGTCCGGATGGCTTCACACCAGAATTCTACCAAACCTACAAAGAAGAGCTTATTCCCATACTGCAGAAATTATTCCAAAAAATTGAGGAGGAAGGAATCTTCCCTAACCTGTTCTATGAAGCAAACATCACCATGATACCAAAACCAGGAAAAGACCCAACTAAAAAGGAGAATTTTGGACCAATTTCACTAATGAATATAGATGCAAAAATTCTCAACAAAATCTTAGCCAATAGATTACAGCTTATCATCAAAAAAGTCATACATCATGATCAAGTAGATTTCATCCCAGGGATGCAAGGCTGGTTTAACATACGCAAGTCCATAAACATTATTCACTGTATTAACAGAAGCAAAAACAATGATCATATGATCCTCTCAATAGATGCAGAGAAAGCATTTGATAAAATCCAGCATCCTTTTCTAATTAGAACACTGAAGAGTATAGGCATAGGTGGCACATTTCTAAAACTGATTGAAGCTATCTATGACAAACCCACAGCTAATATTTTACTGAATGGAGTAAAACTGAAAGCTTTTCCTCTTAGAACTGGAACCAGACAAGGTTGTCCTCTGTCACCATTACTATTCAACATAGTGCTGGAAGTTCTACCCAATACAATTAGGCAAGACAAGGAAATAAAGGGCATCCAAATGGGAGCAGAGGAGGTCAAACCCTCCCTCTTTGCTTAGAAAGCCCTAAAGACTTAGAAAGCCCTAAAGACTCATCCACAAGACTCTTGGAAGTCATCAAAAAATACAGTAATGTCTCAGGATATAAAAATCAATGTCCACAAGTCAGTTGCCTTTGTATATGCCAATAACAATCAAGATGAGAAGCTAATTAAAGACACAACTCCCTTCACCATAGCCCCAAAGAAAATGAAGGAGGTGAAGGACCTCTATAAAGAAAATTATGAAACCCTAAGAAAGGAAATAGCAGAGGACTTTAACAAATGGAAGAACCATGCTCATGGTATATATATATATCATGAGAAGAATGAACATTGTTAAAATGTCTATACTTCCCAGAGCAATCTATCGATTCAGCACCATCCCTATTAAATACCAGCATCCATTTTTAAGACTTGGAAAACATGAAACTGTATGGAACCAGAAAAATCCCCGTATAGCTAAGGCAGTTCTTAGTAATAAAAACAAAGATGGGGGTGAGGGTGAGGGTGGCACCTGTGGCTCAAAGGAGTAGGGCACTGGCCCCGTATGCTGGAGGTGGTGGGTTCAAACCCAGCCCTGGCCAAAAACTGGAAGAAAAAAAAAAAAAAAAAAACAAAGCCGGGGGTATCACCATACCAGATTTTAGGCTGTATTACACGACCATAGTGGTCAAGACAGCATGGTACTGGCACAAAAATAGAGACATAGACATTTGGAATCGAATAGAAAACCAGGAAATGAAACCAACAACCACCTAATCTTTGATAAACCAAATAAGAACGTCCACTGGGGGAAAGACTCCCTATTCAATAAATGGTGCTGGGAGAATTGGATATCCACATGTAAAAGACTGAAACTGGACCTGCACCTTTCTCCACTCACAAAAATTGATTCAAGATGGATAAAGGACTTTAAGGCATGAAATGATAAAAATCCTCAAAGAAAGACTAGGAAAACACTGGAAGATATTGGCCTGGGGAAAGACTTTATAAAGAAGACTGCTGTGGCAATAGCAAAAACAGCAATAATAAACAAATGGGATTTAATTAAACTGAAAAGCTTCTGTACAGCCAAGGAGATAACAACCAAAGCAAATAGACAACCTACCCAATGGGAAAGGATATTTGCATATTTTGAATCAGACAGCTTAATAACTAGGATCTATACAGAACTTCAATTAATACACAAGAAAAAAGCCAACAATCCCATACATCAATGGGGAAGAGAGATGAACAGAACCTTCTCTAAATAAGACAGACGAATGGCTAGCAAACACATGAAAAAATGCTCATCATCCCTAATTATTAGAGAAATGCAAATTAAAACCCCTTGAGACATCATCTAACCCCAGCGAGAATGGCCTATATCACAAAATCTCAAAACTGCAGATACTGGTGTGGATGTGGAGAGAAAGGAACATTTTTACACTGCTGGTGGGACTGCAAACTAATACAATCTTTTTGGAAGGAAGTATGGAGAAATCTCAAAGAACTCAACCTAGACCTCCCATTTGATCCTGCAATCCCATTACTGGGCATGGATCCAGAAGGAAAAAAAAAAACTTTTATTATAAAGACACTTGTACTAGATTGTTTATCGCAGCTCAATTTACAATCGCTAAAATGTGGAAACAGCCTAAGTGTCCCTTAACCCAGGAATGGATTGGCAAGCTGTGGTATATGTACACCATGGAATATTACCCAGCCATTAAAAACATGGAGATTTTACACCATTTGCATTAACCTGGATGGAAGTGAGCGTATTATTCTTAGTGAAGCATCACAGGAATGGAGAAGCATGAATCCTATGTATCCAACTTTGATATGAGGACAATTAATGACATGGTGGGGGTAGGGGAAGGAGAGAGCAGACAGAGAAGGAGGGAGGGGGTGAGGAAAAGGAAAAGAAAAAAAAAGAAAAGAAAATAGTGACTGATTCTCACATAAATTGGATTTTTTTCTTTATTAAATCATAGCTGTGTACATTGATATGATCATGGGGCATCATTCACTAGCTTCACAGACCGTTTACCAAGTTTCTCATATACCCTTGTAAGATGCACCTCTGGTGTGATCCCACCAATCTCCTTCCCTAAACTACATTACTTGAACATTAATTTTTAACTCAGCTTGTTAATATGGTGTTTATGATATTGCATCCTCATTTATAAGTGAAATATGTTTGTAATTTCCCCTTTATAATAATATATTTTTCCAATTTTAATATCAGGTGTATTCAGATGAAGTAGAAAGATTTTGAAGTATTTCTTCTTTTTCTATTGTCTATAAGATTTGGCATGATCTGTTTTTTGAAATTATCTTTTATTTTTATTTATAAATATTAGTTGTCTATTTTTTGAGACTTTGGAAAAAAATAATAAGAAGAAGTTACCTGATGACTCCATACTGTAACTCAGAGTCAAAGCATTCTGTAATAGACATACTCTTATCTGAAAATGGATTGTTACTTTTTTGCATTATTATTATTATTATTGCTCAATATTTTGTTGCAGCAATCATCTGATTTCTTTTTCGAATGTATTTATCTTCATTCATTCTTTACGAGGTTTTTTGTTTCTAGTCCTTATCTTAAACATTGTTATTGTTATTAAATTTTAAGCCTTTTTAATTTTGTGAAGGCAAAAAGTGGAAACCAAATAAACACATGTATATGTACAGAGAAAATTAGAAAAAAAGAATATTAGCAAGATATTACTGTCTCTTTTGCTGTATACATTAATGGAGATTGAATTTTAAGTAACCTAACTAGAGAATTAAAGAAATTTTTTGTTTCAAATAAAAAAAAAGAAAGTGAAAAAGGTTTTTATCATTTTGGAACCAGTATTTTAGGCTCCGACATATTTTTCTTTTAATCAAAATTATTTAGTTTAACTATTTGCACCCTAGCACTTACCCTATTTACATGAAATCTGTGTTTATAGTCCATACTCTTTGCTGAGGAGATAATTGCAAGAGTCAGAAAGCATAACGCATGTAGGGGAAAGAATATTGGTTCTACCTTTCCTGAGAAAACAATAAAAGCATGGAGAGATGTTACATAAAGAATGAGGTATTGGCTGGGCGTGGTGGCTCACTCCTGTAATCCTAGCACTCTGAGAGGCCGAGGTGGGTAGATTGCCCTGAGCTCAGAGGTTCAAGACCAATCGGAGCCAGAGTGAGACCCCGTCTCTACCAAAAAAAAAAAAAAAGAAAAAGCCAGGCGTTGTGGCAGGTACCTGTAGTTCCAGCTACTTGGGAGGCTGAGGCAAGAGAATCGCTTAAGCCTGAGAATTGCAGGTTGCTGTGAGCTATGATAAGACAGCACTCTACCAAGGGCCACAAAGTGAGACTCTGTCTCAATAAAATAAATAAATAAATAAAAGAAAAGAAAAGGATAAGGTATTTGTACATGTTTTTAATGATAGGAAACAATGAAAAAATTAAATGTTCCCTATAAGTGAATGATTAAATAAACTACAGAACATTTTCTCAGCTCTAGCTAGCTACCTTATATCATGTATGAAAAAATTGCCATAAATTAAATAAACGTGATGTTGATCACAAAAATTTCATAAATGGGAATTATGTGGCAATATCTAAAATACACTTTTATGAAAAGAAGACAATTTGCACATCCTTTGATGAAACAAAGAAAAAATTATTCCCTTAAGAGTGTGTATATGCCACATTCAAAATATTTGTGAATCTTTCCATACAATTTTCAAATAATCCATATGTGCTTCTCATATTTGAATGATATTTTAAGATGCAGAGCACATTGGAATAAAACCCACCGATACCTGGCTCAATTGTGACAGAGCAATGACAGATTTCATCTCTCTTCTGTGCTGTTCACTGGTCTGGACCTGGAACACTGGTCTAGATTTGTGCTTCTCAAATTTTCAGTGGTAGAGAAACACATGTTCTTTTATAATTTTTGAATATTCAAGATACATTTGTAAAAATACATTAAAGTGGAATTTCACTTAAAAAAATTTACAAAGGACATTCAAAATGCATGCCTCAATTCTTTATATTTAACTGACCATACAATTATATTATAATAATCAAATTAGGATAAATGTAACACAGGAGAAATATAAAAAGTGTACACGTTGTGCAGGGACAGTGTGCACTTAGATGAGTGGGAGCAGATGACTTGTCTTCACATTCGGCAGAAATGCCCAACCCAAAGTTATGACAGAAATAGTGGCTGTCTGCATGGAAGGCTATATGCACGCTATGAATACTGTGAGCTAAAATAGAGTCTTAAGCTCCCCAGCTGACTAAATGGACCCCCTATTTGCCAAGAGGACCTCAGAAATAGCCTAACGCTGAATGGCGGCGGTGAGAAGGCAGGTCAGATGTGCCTCATCATGACCCCTCCGTTCTTAGAGATACCTTCTGTAACTCATTAACAGGCCTAGGGTGGCTGGGCACAGTGAATCACACCTATAATCCCAGCACTCTGGGACGCTGAGGCGGGTGGACTGCCTGAGCTCAGGAGTTTGACACCAACCTGAGCAAGAGCAAGACCCCGTCTTTACTAAGAATAGAAAAATGAGCCAGACGTTGTGTTGGGCATCTATAGTCCAGGCTATTCAGGAGGCTGAAGTAGGAGGGTCATCTGAACCTAGGAGTTTGAGGCTGCTCTGAGCTATGATACCAGGTCACTCTAGCCCAGTAAGACTCTGTCTCAGAAAATCAAAAATAAATAAATAACAGGCCAAGGCTTTGCAAGACAAAGTTCAAACCACACCTGCAGGTCCTCAATTTACCCAACAGATCTCATGAGTCTGAATATATGTCTCTGATTAACCAACTGCCTTGACTTAACACATTCCAAGCCTTTAGACAAAGCTTCATTTCTTTAACCAGTTACAAATCAAAGACTCTTTCAACCCGCTTATCACCTGTGTCCCTCTGTTTCACAATGTCCCATTTTGGGAGGCCAAACCAATGTACACCTTCCACATATTAGTTTGTAACTTTATCTGTAATTCCTGTCTCCCTGAAATATATAAAACCAAAGTGTAACCCAGCTTCGGCTGAGACCACTTGGCCAAGGTTTCTTGGGTGTGGCTCTGGACCATGTACTCCAACTGGTTCAGAATAAACCTTTCAAAATTAGTTTACAAATTTGAGTTCTTTTCCATGGATAATACCCACCACAGCACCAATACCAATATTTATAGTTCTAACATTCCAAAAATGCCTTCTTGCTATCAAATTCTCTCTCCCAGATTGAACCGAAGACAATGCTTCTCCAGGGCACTCTGCTTAGCGTGGGGAAGCCAGTCTCACGGGAATATCTTGATAGAATGGAAAAAGGCATTGTAAGGCACTCTAGGCAACCTTTTAAATCTTATTATTTAAAAATCGTATCTTATTCAAAATTCATTTTCAATGGTTCATCAGCAGCCAACTCATGAAATTATTTCCTGTAAAGCTTTACTTAAATTTAAATTGCCTTTCAATGAGGTGAGTTCTGGATGCATGAGTTTCCTATGCAGGTCTTATTCTCATTTTAAATGTTTCATCTAATTTGTAAGGTACTTGGTGACATATTTTAGCAGATACACAGTATCAAGAGCATCATTTACTTCTTTGAAAATTGTTATCAAACTATGAAATGTGTCTGACAGTCTAAGGAACTTTGTTCTTTCAAGGTTCTAGCTTTGTACGCACCGATCTTGTCCAACACAGAAAAACATACTCAATTCCTTCCTTGCGTATTACAGAAGGAGAATAGTAATACCACTAAAAATATTAAAGATATGAGAGAAATAATTAACTCTAGTTGTCCAATTCCAGATCAGAAAGTTGCTGGATGTCCTATCTAGCATAAATACCAAGTAAACAGCCCAGAATTCTTAACAAAAATGTCACCTGAAGGTCATCCTACCAGGGCATTAAATACTGGCTGTTTATAATCATCTTTTACATTACCATAAAATAAGAATGATCTCAGATGTACACAGTGGTTCCCATATATTCACAACTTGTGTTGCATCAACAAAAATACTGTTCAGTAGAAGGGACATTTTTTGTAACAAGACTCTTTTTTTTTTTTTTTTTTTATCGTTGGGGATTCATTGAGGGTACAATAAGCCAGGTGTAACAAGACTCTTGGTATGAACGAAGCACAGACTTGATTTTTACCCTGGCGGATGCTTCTTGGTTTGAGGATGACTCTAGAAAGCTATCCTAGCTTTGCAACTGGACCATGAGCACCTTTTTCTATGAGAATCTTCAACATGCTCCCCCATTTCTGGGCGCTGGTCAAATGCTTGGGTGTTGTGACATGTCAGATTGCTAGAATATGCTTAATCTCAGTATCTGTATACACAGCTGGAGGACTGGTCCCAGCAGGTGAATAATACTATGAGATGCTCTGGCCTCAGAGGATCAAGACAGAGCAAAGCTTCTCAATCTGAGTCTCATTTTAGTATCACTTGGCAGGATGGGGGAGAGGACACAAGAGGATTTTTGAATGCTGATGCCACAGACCACCCAGAACATTTGAATCTGAACCTCTTGGGCCTGGTAGAGGCCTGGTATCAGCAAGGAGTTGTAGTTTGAAGGTTTTACTTCAGCCTCCCCAGATGGCCTCCCAGCTGAGATGTCTGGGGGCTGTATATGTTCATACAGATCTAGGGCTCAGCTCAGATGCTAAGGGAACTGGAAAAAGGAGTTAGAGACCCCATTTACTCTGTTTGCTGATGTAAATATGAAAGCAAATCAAGCATGTAAACAAACAAAATACCATAGAGTATTACAAAAATCAAAGCGAGCATTTGTGAAATCTTAATGGAAGGGAGAATTGCAAAGCATAATAATATTAAAGGCAGATGTATAAAGAAAAGACTTGAAAAAATAATTAGTTATGCAATCATTAAAAACGACTACTGGTCAAAAAATGATTAAAAAGTTAAAGCACAGATGTCAAGGTAGAGGAAATATTTTCAAATTATGGCACAAGTGTCAATATTCCTTGTATAAAATGACTTTGTTAAGTCAAGAAAGTGAAAATTAATACTTCACTACAGGATATTTATTAAAGAATATAAATAAATGAATAATAAATATTTTATATTTGTTATATGAATATTATATATTTATTATATGAATATCATAAATGTAAAATTATAAGATCGATTAATCGTATGTTCAATTTTAATGTCAAAGAAATGGAAACAGGCGGCGCCTGTGGCTCAGTGAGTAGGGCGCCGGCCCCATATGCCGAGGGTGGCGGGTTCAAACCCAGCCCCGGCCAAACTGCAACAAAAAAAAAATAGCCGGGCGTTGTGGCAGGCGCCTGTAGTCCCAGCTGTTCGGGAGGCTGAGGCAAGAGAATCACATAAGCCCAAGAGCTGGAGGTTGCTGTGAGCCGTGTGACGCCACGGCACTCTACCAAGGGTGGTACAGTGAGACTCTATCTCTACAAAAAAAAAAAAAAAAAAAGAAATGGAAACAAAACATATAAAAATACATATGCATATACATGTAGAATTATTTTTATAAAATAACAAACACATGCCACATATCTAGAAAGGGACCTTGGAGAATAAGCAACAAAATAGTAACGGTGGGTGTAATTATTTTATGCGGACATTACACTAAATATAAAGTAAGTGATAAAATTCTGGTCAATCCTCTTTCAATTACTCTTGCCTACAATGAGCATTTGCCCATCATGTAATTTTAGGAAGTACTTTTAAGACTTTCTGAGCATGTTAATGGATGTAATGAACCTCTCTGCCTCCCTTTCACTGCCCTTTGGCTGTAACATTAGTTGTACGTCTACTTAGTTGTCTACCCACATGACACAGCACCCCATAGGCAGCTGTGGAGCTGACGGGGAACCGTGAGTTCCAGGAAGGGATTGGGGCTTTAGTGACCATGGTTCACGGTAAATGAACAGTGATAAAGTAAAATTGTACAAATGCCACGAGAGTTGTGTGGAAAGACGATGTCCAACATTCTGGAATCACAATGGGTCCTCAGAGAGTGATCAATTAAGTGAAAATTATTGCATACCACACAATATCACAATAAAGTGGTCTATAGAATGAGCATAATGACAAAACGAGTTATCAGATGAATAAATAATAGTTGGATTTCATATTCTAAAAAAAAGCAGAGAGTGGGAAGGAGGGAGAGGTGTGGAGCCTTGGTGCGTGCCACACCTTCTGGGAGCAAGACATGATTGCAAGAGGGACTTTACCTAACAAATGCAATCAGTGTAACCTGGCTTATTGTACCCTCAATGAATCTCCAACAATAAAAAAAAAAAAAAAGAAAAAAAAAGTACAGTTAAGAAAAATATCTAAATATTCAAATAGTTATTCAGACAGCTAGGAACTTTAATTAAGGATTGTTTCTTAATGTTCTACACTAGTGACCATTATCTCTGAAAGAGATCTCTATTCATATTAAAACTTGTATCACTAGCTATACAAAAATAAAAGATTTAGAGACATCATTATGACTTCTTTAGAACAGAAATTATTTGTAATCGAATGTTGATCGTGTACATTGTAGACCTCATCACTGATTCCTTTTTAATCTATTTCTAAATTATTTTCTCTTTTGGTTTCCTTATTTTTGTGAAGATTTCATGAAATGAAAAGCTATTAAATAAAGCAATATTAAGACTTTAAGAAAGAAAATTGGACCAAGGATGTTGGAAGATAGTGTTGGCTCATGCAGAGATCCTCAAAATTTTTAAACAGGGGGCCAGTTCACTGTCCCTCAGACCGTTGGAGGGCTGGACTATAGTTTAAAAAAAAAAAACAAAACTATGAACAAATTCCTATGTGCACTGCACATATCTTATTTCGAAGTAAAAAAACAAAACAGGAACAAATACAATCACACCGCCACATGTGGCCCGCAGGCCGTAGTTTGAGGACCCCTGGTTAGACCAAAACTGGGAGAGTAGACAGCAGTCATAGCTGAAGGAGGGACAAAGCATGGGCTGAGGGGGAGTGCATGAAAGAAAGACTCGAAGAAGCCTCAGTAGCCAGGGGAGTTCTGAGCAAACCCCTCCTCATAAGGAAGTGATGCCACCATGTGCTTCTTTAAAACACTAAGGCATAGTCAATGGAATATTACTCAGCATCAAAAAAGAAAGTAAATTTTGACACAGCCTGCAACACGCATGAACCTTGCCCTTGAGGACATTGTGTATAGTGAAATAACGTGACAGAAATGGACAAACGTTGCATGATTCCACTTACATGCAGCGTGCAAAGCAGTCAAATTTGCAGAGACATAAGGGAGAACGGTCGCTGCCAAGGTTGGAGAGGGAGGAAGAGAGTGTTGACTGGGGACAGAGTTTCTGGAGGTGGTTGGCACTGATGCCCATGTAACACCGGGAGTGTACCTAACACCACCGAAGGGTGCAGTGAAAAATAGTTAAGATGGTTGGTTCATGTCAGATGCATTTTATCCCCAATTTAAAAATAAGAAGGCAGAGGATATAGAGTTAAAAAGCATGAGTTTTCTACCATAGCAAGTTCGATTATAATTGGAGTTCTCAACTGAGATATGCTAAAGAAAGTTGATGAAATTAATGTATTGCTTTTAAATATTACCTGGTTTAAATAATCAATGACAAATTCATTCAAAACTCTTCTATTAGGAGCACAAGGTAGTGACCCTAAATAATGCTGCCCAGCATGATTCATGAGGTTTTAATTACACTCAATTATCATTTCTATACAGCCAAAAGATCAAAATAGAAGTGTCCAGGGCAATGCGGGTGCAGCAGACGCTCAACCCCAGGAGTCATGCATCATTTTATACATAATAAGCAAAATAGGCTAAAATTGGGTGGGTGCGATGAATTGCCAACCTTTGAGAAGCAACCTGCGCCACCTGGTTTTCCCGTTAAACATCTCCTTGGATGATTATATTCTTTCACAAATTTTACCCTTTTAGGAGAGAAAGGCATTTCCAATACTCCACGTGCATTTCACTGATACACTGTTCCCTTGGATACTTCCAATGCCCAGTGACCCTGTCATCCAGACAGGGCAGAAAATCTGGCAACATGAGTTTTCCAGTGACCGTCTTTCTGTGACTTTAGTACTATGCCACCAACATCTTGGAGCAGGGTCACATATTTGGAGAATGGCAGGCTCACATCTACTCTCCATCAGAATTAATGAACAAAATTAATGCTCCTCACACTACCCACACTCACTATGTACACTATCACTCTTCCCTAGAGAGTGGCTAAACAATAGGATTATAGGAAAATAGGTTTCTCCAAAACTTGGATACATTTCACATGTAGGTACAATGGTATCTGTAGCAGACAAAATAAAGCACGGAAGGGTGGCAGAAATCATTTTAGATTCTACACACCTTGTACTTCCTCACCCGAGAAGGCAGAACAGAGAGAGCTAAAACAACTGGCCACACCAACCAAGGTTCTGTGATCCCCAACATTAAGTCCTGCGTGCATTGCTGTAACACCCATTTCCACAGTGGTTTCCATGCATGTGTTATGATATTGTGTATGTGACCCTCCTGACATGAGTAGTGTCTTATTTAAAGAAGTAAAATCCAAGCACAAAAGTGTATTCACAAGGAATTCTGTTCTTTGTGTGCATATCTCCAAGAATATTAAAAAGCTTCCAAATAATGGTCTTCAGGAACGCCTTTATGTCCTCAATTTGGTCCCATCCCATATTCCGGACTCCTTTCTTCAGCAGCATCCCCCCAACCAAATCACCCCTTCTTCCTCCCATGCAACTTGAATGATAATTTCTCCTCCCCGCTCACACAGCTATTGAGGTAGAGATGGACACTTTTTTTGTTTGTTTGTTTGTTTTTGGAGATAGAGTCTCACTCTGTCACCTGGCTAGAGTACTGTGGCATCATCATAGCTCACAGCAACCTTAAACTCCTGGGCTCAAGCGACCCTCTTGCCTCAGCCTCTCAAGTAGCAGGGAGTATAGGTGCCCATTACAACATATGGCTAGTTTTTCTATTTTAGTAGAGACAGGGGTCTCCCTCTTGCTTGGCTGGTCTCAAACTCCTGAGGTCAAGCAATCCACCTGCCTTGGCCTCCCAGAGTGCTGGGATTACAGGCGTAAGCCACTGTGCCTGGCCAATGGACACACTTTGAAGTCATACCAGAATATCTTTGGCTTAGTCTTACTCTTGTTAGGCCCTGTTCTTCAAGCTACGGCTTAAAATATGGCTTCCTGGTTTTAGTGATCTCCTATTCTTTAATTGCATTTTATCAGAGGGAATGTCAGAAAATGGGCTAAATTAGGTAAGCTAATCGCTGTCTAAACAACCAGCCTGAAGGATGTCCATGAACGGAACAATGCACCGGTGGGCAACATCTTTGATTTCAGGGTCATTGGCCTTGACGTTATTAGCAGTTGGCCAAGTACAAGGACACGAGATGTCAAGAGCTTCCATGTGATCTGAAACGTAGAGAGAATACAGATATCTCAGTGGAACGAACTAAGATTTAAAAAGCTTCCTACCAGCTGGAATGGCTGCCAAGTCAAAAGGTTACTAAGAAAGGATTGAAAACATATTCAAAAGCACATAAGAGATGGCCTGAAGCCCAGAAAGGAAAGTCTGTCGTCCACGGAGACTGTGCCTATCAACCTCAGGGACTGGGCCCCCTAGGCCAGGAAGGGCAGGCTATGCAGACATCATCCCCGGGCTGCAGAGAGGGGAACAAGCAAGTCTGGGAGAGATAAATCTCAAACAAACATAGAAGCAGAGCCAAGTCAAGTTCACCCCAAAGAAGAAAGGTTACGCCTTTGGGTAGAGGGAAGGCAAAGACACCCAGGGCTTACATGCACGCTAACATTTCAGGCCAAAGAGGATTATAGCTCCAGGTCAGCTGAAGTGAAGATCAGAAACAAGCCCTGAGACTCTGTAAGCATCCCTTTTTCTTTCTGGCTCTTTGGAGAGACGGGAGAATTCACCCTTCTCACATGAACTGGTCAGAATCTAAAATATCACCAGCCTATACTGCTGGATCCACTCTTCAGAATGAATTTCAGGGCTGCGAATGTTGCAGTGTTTGCAGAGGTGGCCCCCTAAAAACTTTGAAAGAATGTACATGGTGAATCTTTAGCATAGCATAGGGAAAAATAAAATGCAACTTAAATACCTTCATATTTAAGAAATGAAAAATAAAAAGTGACTATAGAAACAGCTGTTTTAGCATGCCAGGTTTTATTCCTAAAGAATAGTGTGGGACAATCTGCATTTTGTGTTGGCGCACGAGGCTTTGAGATGACAAGTAGCCTCTTGGAGGAAGGAGGGATGTGCCCGTGGTGCCAGGAACATGCCTAGATTCAATGGCTCACTAAGAAGGTGTTACACTTCCGGGTCATTATGGTGAAAGGATACTAAGAACACCAGCACAGGAAACCGGTATGTGGCAGAGTGCAACACTTCCAGGTCATTACAGGGAAATGATACAAAGAAGACCAGCATAGGAAACCAGTATGTGGCAGAGTGCAAGTCAAACCACGTACCAGCTCCCAGGCCTCTTCTGCAGGGGGAGTGGCACAGGACACCCTTAATGCCTACAGCCATGAGTTGGGCCACCTGCCAGGAATGTTCACTCAGACCTTGGAGTGCAGAGTTTTTGCTGGAGTTCAGACACAAAGGCACAGCACACAACCAAACATAATTTCTGAATCTCCACACCCTTAGAAAACAAGTGTTCACAGCAAAGGACACAGCTCATCTGTGGTGCTACCTACACAATCCTGTGTGTATGGTTCAAGACCCTAAGTAGGAAAGGCATTCTTAACAGTGGGAAAGTCCTGAGAACTTCACTCACAGGTAGCCAGAGACCAAAATGGGCCTTTCTTGGAAGCGGGCAGGGTTTGAGCAACCCAGGCCTCCCAAGTTAACTCTTTTCTGCACAGGGGTCAAAGTTGGTGAGCCCATGGTCGGGATTTTGTTTATGAAAACAGATTCGCTCTCCTTTCTTACGGTGTCTTTTTGGCAGGCCATCGTGGAATCACATGTTAAGAAATAGCAAGGGCCTCTCCAGGCCAGTCACACAACTTTTTCAATCTTCCTTTGTCTCATCATTTGTAAGGGGGATATAATAATCCTTATCTTGAGGGGAATTTGGTAATGGAAGAGCTCAGAGGATACTCACAGGAGATTGCGTTTGTCATTTTTATTGGCTCTTTTATACCTGACTACAGTAGGAACTTCCTTGATAACTCAGGTTTTTTTTCCCTCATGTCCCGCAAAAATGATGCAGGGAGGATTTCAGAGCGAACACGCACACAGAACAGGAGCGCTGACCTCCTGGTCACATTGCCCCTTCCCCTAGCAGCTTTCCTGCTTCAGCCAGCAGCACGGATAAGAAGGCTGCTCCAGGGCTGTGCAAATTTGGGGTGCAAGAGCCTTGCCCTGAATTCTAATTATGAGGCTGCCTGCCCTTCCCATGTCTCAGAGCACACAGAACCCTGAGATGGGAGGGGCCTTGGAAGTCCCACACCCAGCAATTCCTCTGCTGTAAAGGAAGACGCTGAGATTAGAAAAGTTTGGTGACGGCCTCTGGCAGTATTAGGAATACAACCCCCTTTCCTTGTCTCCCACACAATTATTTTGGCTACTTCATCATTCTGCTTTTTACAAATAGGAGCAAATTAGCTTCTTCCAGAACAGAACACCCTGTGGGGAAAATGACTTGAAGGTCAATAATACGTATTTTATCGACGTAGGGACGAGTTAGGCTGCCGGAAGGGTCGATGCTAGTTTTCTTCCCTTGACATATTTATGAATAATTTAGGATATGGGGGAAATAGGATGCCTTCTGGAATTGATATTAGTTGTAAAGCATCATACATCAGCAGGAAGACAGCAATAAGCCAGAAGACCAAAGTGTTAAACAGGGAGATTGAAGTAACAGAAGACACCCTCCCAGTGGACAAAGAGTGCGTGGTGTGAGCACCGCCAAACACCTGCGTGTGGTTTTGGTTTTTGTTGTGGCCGATATTTATGGTTATGCTTTAATTATCTAAAAAGATGATGCCAGGTCTCTTCCATCTGAATGGCAAATAAAGATGGCCTTTCAAAGTAGTCAGTTTGGAGACACACGCTCATTCCAATGATGCTCACATTATGCCAAACATTTTTAAAATGCCCAAGGTGTTATCTCTAAACATTCTTATTATTAGCAGAGTTTTTTTTTTAAACAGAATTTAGCATGTTTGACATGATGCAAAAAAAGTATTTAGAGGGAAATGTGTGTTCCTATAACCAAATGAGAAGACCATTTGGAGTAAAAGGAAACAGGAGCAGATGACCAAGACATATGACCAGTCTTGTAAAGAGACAGACGGGTTCTAAAGGTGCCCCGGGCAGACATGACATGAAGAAAGGACTTGTCCTCACATGTCACATCGCTTGTGCTCTGATCCCTCCAGGTGACTCTGTCTTAGTTCAAAAGGAAGTGGCTGTGAAGGTGGACATGCGCTGAGCTGCAGCTGTCACACATTCAGCCAGCGCTCTGTTAGCAAGGATTCCCCAGGGAGCTGAGTCCTTCCAACAGTCTTCCAACTGTCACACATGGAAAGTAGAGGTAGGCGTGTCCCAACCAGCCTGGAGATGGCCAGGTCATGTCCAGAGAGGTCTGTGTTGTCTGTGCTCTTCTCTTTTCTTGATGCAAAAAGAAAGAGGGAAGACTGCAGACCCAAAGTCAGATCAGAGAGGCCCAGGGGACTGGGTGAAATGCCCTTTGCCTCAGGGATGGTACTGGGTCCCAACCCTGCCTTTCTAGGCTTTGCCCCCAACCCGATCCATGGGGTGGGGCAGAGGTGCAGAGTGGGACTGCACCTGCAGAGTGGGGCAGAGGTGCAGAGTGGGGCTGCACCTGCAGAGTGGGGCAGAGGTGCAGAGTGGGGCTGCACCTGCAGAAGGAGGCCAGAGGACGGCATCTGTGCAGCACCTCTCTCTCCTTCCTTTGAGAACCCCGACCTTTTGGAGTCACAGGAATAAAGTACAGCTTTTAAGGGAGAGGAATGCAAGGCAGGACTGACAGGCAACACAGGATTCTTGCTACCCCGAGGGCCCATCTCATAGCATTTCAAAAAGTTGTAGGTGCATTTTGTGGTTCAAAAATGGACATGCAGGGCAAAGAAGAAAGTCATATGTGAGCCTGAAGGAGGCACTGAGGAGCTGAGGAGTCAGAAGTCACGCCTTCCTCACGTGTCTGGAGATGGTGGAGGTGTTTCCCGCCGGCTGTGGTGCCGTGGGCTTGTAGTATACGGCCTCTCTCGCCCTCCAATGGCCTGCACTTGGCTTCTTCACGGTATGGTCGTCTCAGAGCCCCCTTACCAGGGGACGAGATGAAAGCTGCAAGATCTCTTGAGATTAAACCCCTAGACATCACATAGCATCCATCTGCCATTCCACTGGTCGGAGCACAGGGCAAGCTTATCCCCACTCAAGGCTGTGGAAATGGACTCTGTGTATTTACGGTGCACTCTGTGAGGTGCCCTTCATCAGAGTCCGCTATAAGGGCAACCCACAACATTTCCTTCTGATTTGACCCTGGAAGAGAACATGGCCCGAGTCTTGTTTTCTAAATCCAGGTCTCACTCTGTCAAGACTTTCCATCTTTGGGCACAGTCGCTATCTATTGGGAAACCAAGCCTGGAAGAAGCGAATCATGAAGGGAGATCTACCAAGAACATTGAGCGCTCTCTCTCTCTCTTTCTCTGTCTGTGTGTGCATGGTGGACATAATGTTTGTGTACAATTAAAGTAGTAATACATGTACACACATACACACACACGTCTTTTTTTTTTTACAAAACTTTACAGGTTTTTATACACTGCAGTTAAATGTGTTTCTGTGCTAGCTCACTTAATTTGCTTGTTTTCCGTATTTCAACAGGTAATGCATGAGTCTGGTACAACTCAGGGGCACAGCGTGGAATACCCAGAAGGAAAAGGAAGCCTCTTTCTGTGCCGTTTCTCTCCACCACCCAGTCTCAACCTCAGAAACCACAGTGCTGTGTTTGTGGGGAATTTGGATTGACATGATTTCATTCTATTCAAATCTAATACTCGGGACTCGAGAAGGAGACCCACGGAGTTGGACGGCGATAAGAATGCCGGAAGCAACAACACAGTGCCTCCCCTGACCAGAAAAATGCCGCGGAGGGTGACAGGGTGGAGGGTGATTCATTATCAGCCTGGTCTCCCAAGCTGTCTGAAAGAGCAGTTTTTAAAGGACATTTAAAATACTAATAAGGTGCACCAGTTTATTCAGCTACTGTGTGATGCTGGTGCATTGTGTCACCCTTGGCGCTACGCTGACGCTGGTCTGGGGAGCTGCAAAGACACTGCCAAGGCAGAGGATTTAGGAAACAGAAATGAGCTTGGCATGAGGCGGGGAAGGGTAGGAGAAGATGACAGTATTTGCTGTTCATTTCGCTAGCGTGCTTGAGGCAGGAGCCAGGCTGTAATGCGCTGAGTCATAGCAGGCAAGAAAGAGTAAGTAAGAGACAACTCTTCCGTAAGTTCAGCTGGGAAGGAAAAAAAAATCTGGGGAAGTCATACAATCCCAGGAGTGATTTTTTTAAATAGGAAAGACACCAACTTGAGCATTGCCTATTGCTAGGTGGAGAAGGACAGGTGTCCTGAGGAATCAGACATGGCTACCCCATGTTTAGGACACACCTCACCACCTGCAGTTGTACAGACACCTCAGCCTCCCGTGATCTGGGTCAGAGATGACAGGGGAGGAACCACTAACCATAAGAGTTAATAATCACCACGGCTAGCACTGCTTGCTGTACGCCCGCTGTGTGCTGTCCTATTTACAGGAATTGTGCCACTGAATCTTCATACCAACCCACTTGGGTACCATGGTGCCTCCCACCCAGATGAAGAAATTGAGGTCTACAGAGGTTAACTGGTTTTCCACAGCCCACCCACATAATAAGGGGCAAGGCTGATATCAGACCCTGAGCAGCCTGAGGCCAGAAGGCACCAGGTCTATCTAAGCCACACACAAGAGAAGGGCAGGTGCTGGGTGGAACCACACAGGGTGTCTGACCACACTGACAGCCTTGTAGCCATAAGCTCCATGAATGCAGAGGCGGGTCTGAGAAACTGTCCTTTCTTTCCAGTTCCCTCTCACTTACATTGTAAACACAGTCAACCTTTTTTTAACATCAGACAAGGTTTCTGAATCAGTGATTAAATCAGTGGTGGAATGAACTCTGAAGACAACACAGATTTATGTGGCCAATGATGACTGAAAGGACTAAACTCAGAAACCTGTTCTCCCCAGTGTGAGGCGTGGCTGGAGTTGATGGAGGGAGAAGTGGGGTTGCTGTGAAGATTACGTCACATGGGTCACCTTAGCTCGACTATAGTAGATAAATCCTACCACGCTGCTAGGAAGGTACATTGTAGACTGATTGACATCTACTGTCAGGTGATGTTAAGAACATGACCCTTGATAGTATGAATGGGCTTCACCAATCCCTTGAAGGTCTTAAGAGCAAAGACAGATTTCCCAGAGTAAAAGAAGTTCAGCCTCTCTCCCTCCTGTCAAAATTGAGTACATAGGATTCATGCTTCTCCATTCTTGTGATGCTTTACTAAGAATCATGTCTTCTGGGTGGCGCCTGTGGCTCAAGGAGTAGGGCGCTGGTCCCACATGCCAGAGGTGGCGGGTTCAAACCCAGCCCTGGCCAGAAAAAAAAAAAAAAAAAAAAGAAGAATCATGTCTTCCACTTCCATCCAGGTTAATACAAAGGATGCAAAGTCTCCATTTTTTTAATAGCTGAATAGTATTCCATGGTATCATATACCACAGCTTGTTAATCCATTCCTGGGTTGCTGGGCATTTAGTCTGTTTCCACATTTTGGCGATTGTAAATTGAGCTGCAATAAACAGTCTAGTACAAGTGTCCTTATGATAAAAGGATTGCAAGAGGGACTTTACCTAACAAATGCAATCAGTGTAACCTGGCTTATTGTACCCTCAATGAATCCCCAACAATAAAAAAAAAAAAAAAAGAAAGCTCCAATAAAAAAAAAGAAAAGAAGTTCAGCCTCAAGACTAACATGGACATTGCACTTGAGTGTCCAGCATGCTGCCTGCCCTCCTGGTCGCAGAGTTGCCAGGTCCTGCAATCACGTGAACAAATTCCTTAGAAGTAATTCTCAAAAATACACGGACAGATGATGGACAGACAACAGACAGAGGATGGATACATGGGTAGATGGATGACAGGTGCGTCAATGATATATAGATAGGTGATAGCTAGACAGCTGACAGTCGCACAGAGGACAGGTGCTAGGCGACAGGTGACAGAGATGGACAGAGCTATGAGTGTTTGGCTGACCTACCTTTCAATCGTCTCTCATCTGAATCTACATGTTTACCTGTCAATCATCTATGATATCGATGATCTCCTTATTTATGTCCACATGGACCTGCCCATCATCTCTCATTCCATCATTATCCATCATACCTGTCTATCCACTTACCTCTCCACACTACGGGCTTTCTTTCTCAGACAAACTCTGACCAACTCTTCACAAGCGTGAAGAGAGCGACCAGGACCACTGAGCGCTCCCAGGTCAAACTCCCGCTGCCGACACCTGCCGTGTTTCACACCGACTGGCTGTCTCTTCCTTTCATGCAGGGAGTTTATGTAGATGAGCTCATAGCATTTTACTCCTTATTTTCAACGGCTCTTCTCTTTGTTGGATGTCCTCCACCTTCACCACCATACACTTCTTTTCGACTCCTGCTGGTCTGTCTGCTTTCTTGCCTGCTGTACATTGGTAGCTCTAAGTTCTTTCATTTTATCAGGTTTCTCCAAATTTGTACTTTGTAAAATTTTAAATTTTTGAATAAGGTGATACGTGCCCAGAAATACAACAATCCTACAAGAAGCACTATTTTCTAGTCACTTTAATGTACCGATTGGTAAGTATTGTTCCTGTGAACACACGTTTTTGTCCACAGTGGGTTGATGTGAAAATCATGTCCAATCCAGTGAAATTAATTAATTATGCAATTATTATCTGAATGCCTGTCTCTCAACCATCTAGCAAAGTATGAATGCTACTGGGCGTGCCTTATTTACAACAGTAATATAATAACTCATCACGGTGCTATTCTAAATTCCCATTTCTACTTTCAAATTATAAACACGCCTGCTAACTTATTTATTTTTTACCCTGTGCTGTGGTGTCATCCTAGCTCACAGCAACCTCAAACTCCTGTGTTCCTTCTGCCTCAGCCTCACAAGTAGCTGGGACTATAGGCACGCACCATAATGCTTGCCTGTTTTTTTTCTGTTTTTAGTGGAGATGGGATCTCACTCTTGCTCAGGTTGGTCTCGAACTCCTGAGCTCAAGTGATCCTCCTGCCTCGGCTTACCAGAGTGCTAGGATTACAGGCATGAGCCAGCAGACCCTGCTTCCTCCTGCTAATTTAAATTGTTTAGAAAGGCAACACAACTCTATTATTTCACCAAAAGTCATTTAACAAATTTTACAAAGATTTAGTGTCAGAAAAAAAGAAAAAAAAAAATCTCTTTACACAAACATAGCTCCTGCAAATTACCATTTGAAAGTAACTTTTTAATTTATAATAGCAAACAACAAACTGTTTTAATCCCTACAAATGTCTTATTTTTATGCACTATCTCATAGCTAGGAAAATCGTCTGTGCCTTTTTCCTATCCAGTTAGTGAATTCATTTTAAGTATTAAATAAAAGAATTAGATTCCTAGGAGAGAAAGAATATATACAAAATGTACGCGAATATTTAATAATAAAAGCAGAAAATATATTGCAAAATAAAGTAAGCAATTCTGTTGTCTCCAAGAGTGTCTTTTTATCTTTAAAAATGCTTCTTATGAATTATTTTCCTTGGTTCCCTGTGCTACTTAAATTTTCTCTGGTGTCTTTGCAGTGATATTGCTCTGCAGATACCTGACTTATGTCCTATCTACAGATCTTAGGAGTACGTAGCCATAGCAACGGACAGCACAGGTAATGGTTCTGATTTTATATAGCTTTATGAGCCCTTACAATTAGACCTTCTGCATTTTAAGAAAGAGGAAAGAAACATCTCAACTTTTAAGAATTAGGTATGTTGAATACTCGACATGCTATCGTCACATGTACAAAGTGAGCACGGAACACACGGAATGCAGAGAATCAAATACATGTGTGAAATGTCAGGAGTGCAAAGGGTGTGCTAAAAGAGAAAGTGTGCCAAGCTGCACACTTGACTGTTGCTGTCCACCAGCCCAGTCAACGACACAGAGGTATCGCTGCAGACGGAATGAATTATTTATTAATTAAGGGAAGACTGGAGGCTCGCTCCGGCCTACAGCGATTGTACATCTTTATTCACTGTATTATATATCCAAACTCATCAGATAAGAATAAGTAAGAATAAAGAACAAAAGCATTAATCGAGACTGCTATAAAAAATTTCTTCTCAGCATAAATGTTGCAAAGCACGTACACGTCATTTCTAATTCTGGAGCCTATAACTTACAGATAAACTACAAGCACACCAGGCTGTCTGTTTCCATTCACCCACCTCCCTAACAGGTGAAATGAAACGTTTGTGTAATTTGAAGTTAGGGAATGAAGAGCAACAGTTTAGCTCCAGACAGATGCTAAATCTCCAGCTAGCGGGGACCTCAGGGAATCATTTCTCAAGGCCTTTTCAGCAAGCAGGGAGGAATTAACCCTCGAGTCTCACTTTCGGCCAAGAATGGAATTTTCCCATCTTAGGTTCTCGTACCTCAAGGAGCACATATGAGACAAAGCCACCTTTCTGGGGTGCTGAGAACCGTGCACCTTCACTTGACCTCAGCGGGAAAGCAGTCTGAAGCATAGTACGTTTGGAAGGTGTGCATATGTGTTTGTTAGTTTAAGAGTTTCCACAACCTAGGAAAAATAGCTTTGCTTTGTGTAGGTAACATTTTGCTGGTTAACGTCAGGGGTCCTCAAACTATGGCCCACGGGCCACATGAGGCGGTGTGATTATATTTGTTCCCGTTTTGTTTTTTTACTTCAAAATAAGATATGTGCAGTGTGCATAGGAATTTGTTAATAGTTTTTTTTTTAAACTATAGTCCGGCCCTCCAGCGTTCTGAGGGATAGTGAACTGGCCCCCTGTCTAAAAAGTTTGAGGACCACTGAAACCAACATGAATTCTCAGTCAGTTTGCTTAGCAATAATGAAATTTTATTGTAGGAGGAATGTCTTAAGAAGTGCAGCTTAATCTGGTGTTTTCAGAAGCAGCTTTTTTTCCTACCAGGTGTGGAACCTGGACTAACAACTGATTTTATTTTCATGTTCCTACACTATGCTCTGACACTTACAAAACTTTCTATTATGCTAAATAAAAGGTATAAGGATGTGATGTGAACTTCTTGGTGGTGTGAAGTGTGATGCCCATTTTTGAAGGTAATTTTTTTTTTTTTTGAGACAGAGTCTCACTTTTTTTGCCCCCAGTAGAGTGCCCTGGCATCATAGCTCACAGTAATCTCAAACTCTTAGGTTTGTGCAATCCTTTTGCCTCAGCCTCCTGAGTAACTGGGACTACAGGTGCCCACCACAACACATGGCTATTTTTAGATGTGGGGGTCTCGCTCTTGCTCAGGCCAGTCTGGCCTCAAACCTGTGAGCTCATGCAATCCACCTGCCTCGTCCTCTCAGAGTGCTAGGATTATAGGCGTGAGCCACCAAGCTCCGCCAAGGTAATACTTAAAACAAAATTTAGTAGCAGACTCTATTCTTCTTGTGACTAGCTCATTTTCTTCATCAAAAATTACCAACTGATCTCCATATGAAATGCCATTTAATTTTGGAAAGTGTCCACCACTTCAATGCTGCTGACATTATTTTTATCACCCTCTCCATCCATTACTTTTAAGAATCAACATTGAACTTAGAGCCTCCTTGTTCTGTAGAGTACCAGATATTTCCCAGCTCTTGCACACTGAGGTCTTCTCTCAGGGAATCATCCTGGGAATGCCACCAAACCTCTGCAGGTGGGAGAGTTCATCTTGCTTCTTTCCCTTCGTCATCTGTATATGTCACTTACAATGTGAGACCTGTTAGCAATGAAGCCATCTGTATTTGTATTTGTCACTTACAATGTGAGACCTGTTAGCAATGAAGCCGTATGCTTCTTGCACCTCCTGTGTGGGAGGGTCTGTGTGTGTTTCTTCCCTGAAATGTCTCTTTCAGTAAACTCTGTACCCAACAGTCCCATAAAATCTGGGCTCTTGAAAACAGCAGTAGTGACCACACTCACGGATTGAGTATGTTTGGACTGGTCACTTAAGCAGTTTCTTGGAAAATGCATTTTTCCTACTCATCACAAGCAAAGGGCAGTATGTTTTCATCCCCCTCATTTGATACATGGTGGAGCTGAGGTTTCCTGCTGTTAGATGACTGAGCAAAGTCCCACAGCACACAGAGTAGAACTTGCTTTGAAATCATGCCTTAGGATTCTTCCCATTCTGACATTCCATGTTTAAATTTTGTCATGGAAATAAAGTAAAGTGAATACATCTCCACTGGAGAACTGGCTGACGGCTCACCTGAGTTGAAGACGAGCCTGCACCTGCTATCTTAGCGGACCTGACAGACTGGGGAGCCAGTGAGTTTCTGGGAAGGAAGTGAGGTAAGGCTGAGAGAGGCCCCTGTTTCCTCCCCAGGACTTTGCACTGGGGACCAACCTCCACCACTAAAGACACATCCTTTGGCATTAAAACTGCCTTTTTTAATGGTAAATGGAATGTCATTTTCACTGGATGCTACCTTTGATGTTCTGGGGAAAACAAACAAAAAACTATTTAGTGACCAAATAAATTTTGGGATCCTTGACTAAAGAAAACGAAAATGAGTTTTATTTTCTGTCATTTCTTTTCCTTGTGTTTTCTAAAAACTGTAATTTCTGAAAGTATTTGCCATCTACTCACATCTGCCTCCAAAACATGACCTAAAACATACACATTCACCAAGTTATACAACTGCAGAATTCGGCTTTTCTCAACACACTCAAACCTATCAATAAATCTCAAGAGCATTCCTCTAAAGGATTGCTACCTCAGAGGAATGCCCTGATTGAGTGCTAACCCTCCAAAATGATGAATAGAATAAGGCAGTGGCCACCTCTCAGCCAGGGTTCTTTGGTGGCATATGAGAACCACCAGAAAGAAGCTTTAGAAAACATCATTGTCAGAATTCTGTTCTTTTTTGTTTTTTGTTTGTTTGTTTTTTGCCAGAGTTTCATTCTGTAGCGTGGGTAGAATGCAGTGGCGTCATCATAGCTCACAGCAAGCTCAAACTCTTGGGGCTCAAGGGATCCTCCTGCCTCCGTCTCCCAGGTAGCTGGCACTATAGGCACCCCTCACAATGCCTAGCTAGTTTTTCTATTTTTAGTAGAGATGGGGTCTCACTTTGCTCAGGCTGGTCTCATCCTCCTGAGCTCAAGCAATCCTCCTACCTGGATCTCCCAGACTGCTGGGATTACAGGTGTGAGCCACCAAACCTGGCCCAGAATTCTGTTTGAATTCATGTGGCGAGACCTTGGGATTTCTGGAAGCTGCCCAGGTTAACCCAATGTGCAGCCAAGTCCTAGAACCACCAGTCCCGGCCAAGAGATTGCGGGAAACTAACTGAGGCAGAGGGCGCCACACAGTGTGCCTGTGCTTGTGGGTGGACTCTCAGAAAACCAGAGTTGGGAGGTAGAAAGAAAGAGGTGACGGGCAGAGGACAGACACGTGCAGAGCAGGAAGACACTCCTGTTAGGGAAGGCTTCACACCTCCAGGGACTTCAGGAGCACCGAGGCTTTTGCCATGGGTGTAGCCAGGTGTTATAAGGGAGTAAGCTAGAGACCCATTAGAGCAGCAGTTCTCAACCTGTGGGTCGTGACCCCTTTGTAACAATGAAAATACATCCTGCATATCAGATATTTACATTACGATTCATAACAGTAGCAAAATTACAGTTAGGAAGAAGCAACGAAAATAATTTTATGGTTGGGGGTCACCACAACATGAGGAACTGTATTAAAGGGTCACGGCATTAGGAGGCATTAGCAAGGTTGAGAACCACTGCCTTAGAGGAATACACTTGTGTCCCCAAATTCACACTTGTGCTCTCTGCTCACCAGTCCTAGCGACTTGGGACCCTGAACTGCTGTGGACATTTACCTTCAAGTATGGACAATTAGCGGGGAGGGACAGAGTTCCATCTTTGTGTGACTTACCCTGTGACTATCACATGTCAGTATCAATAAACATTCATCAAAGTCAACACAGAGTCCTGATTTTCAGATCCTAAATTAACACTTGACCCAAAAGGCCCTTTCATTAAGAACCAGCAGTGGGCTCGTCATGGTAATTGTTAAACCAATTCCAAATTACAGATTTTATTCCTATGAAATTGCATCTCTCTAGCAGTGTGGGCAAGCCACAAATGATATGCTTTCCTCTCTGCCTAATACATTCATTAAAATGCATTCAATTTGTCTTTAATTTGTAAACTGAAACAAGCAGTCAATAAGTTAGTTTCCCTGCAATCTCTTTATGCGCTTGCCTTGGTAGCGAGTGTACAATGCCACCTCTCTACAGGAAATGGACAATTCTTTCCCCATCTTTAATAATTAAGACTGTGATTTTCCCTCTCCTAGTTGCCTGAGCATTCTCTAATTGTGAGTGTCTGTTTTGTTTTCTACTATTCCACTTCCATGCCCAGTTTCCTCATAAGATAAAAATCACATGTTCAAGGACATTGCAAAAAAGGATAAAGTAAGATTTATTTTTAAAATCATGTCTACTTTCAAAAAAGCATCTTTGGACTATAAATATAGTTGAGTGAGAGGGAAAAGGCAAAACCAATGTGTTTCCCTTTTTGCTTTTAAGCTTCAAATCTGAAAGTCATTAATTTTTTATTTTCCTTCTGAAAGCATTTTCTTTTACATCTATATACAATATCCAACCATTTTAAGGAATTTTAGGCAATAAAGGCAAAGAGGTGTTTTGTTGTTGTTTGTTTTTGATAAATAATATTGAGTTGAAAATACCTGAGTAAAGCAAGGCCTTGGGAATGTTAGTGGGACGCCGTGTACACACGGCTCTGCTGGCTGTGTGTTATTTAATGAGTTGTATGTGGTAAGACGCACCTATGCTTGGGTTTTGGAAAAGATGTACTGAGCCTGAGTTGTGCTTTCTTGGGAATCACATGCACAACTACAAGAGTCACCAGGGCCCTGGTGTGCGGCTCCAGCCTGACGCATATGTCTGCTCTTGGTTTGATACTGTAAGACAAGCCACACCTGTCCCCACCAAGTCAGATGACTTCAGACAGTGGTCGGTCCTGCTGATTACACCAAATGACCAGAGACAGAGAAGAAGAGTGATTGGGTTTAGGGCCAGACAACTCCAAGAATGAAGGACACAGCCAAACCCCAAGCCAAAGGAGAGCCAGCTGCCTTGCCTGGTTTATTCAACATCTGTCCACTCAGTTGCTCTCTGCTCACCCCAACTCCTGCCCAAGCACTGTTCTGTCCCTGGCCAGATCAGCCTGCCCTGCCCAGCTCTCTGCCTCTGGTTATATTTTCCCCAGAGAGACAGTTGCCTCATTCCCACTTCTCCCCATCATCAAGACTCCATCAGGCTGAATGTAAACCAATTAAGATGACTGACATGGTCAACATTCAAAGAAAAGGCTAGTCCATTTCATAGGTTAAGATGAAACATTGATTTTTATTTTTGGATGTATAAATCTATACACATTGATTTTTATTTTTAGATGTATAAATCTATACACATTGATTTTTATTTTTAGATGTATAAGTCCGAGTAAAAGAGTATGTTGATGTTGTGCACTAACTGTGTATAAATTGACTTTTTAAAATGCAAAGTCCTTTTAATAAAAGTGACAACTTTATAAAATCATAGTTATCTATCTGGTGGAATACAACATTTAAAGCAAAAAAAAAAAGTGTCTACTTGAAACTCAAGTTTATCTGAAATTTATATTTGGAACTACTGTGTAAGATATACAGACTAACATGAGATAGCATCTCTCTGCAAAAACAAGTGTTTGTGTTCATTTCAGCAACTTTAACACTTACATTTTTATTAATCAGTTGAATGATTTATTCTGTTTTCTATTTTGTTGTTGTTGTTGTTTGAATCATATTTGCCTATTTTTAACTTCTTTTAAGTTTATGCAGAAACCCTAAAGTTGGAGCAGAAAGGCATTTCATTAACCTTTCATTAACCTGTTTTCCCAGAGTGGAGGGAAACTTTTGCTTGAGGAAGTTTAATTTGCAAAACACGATTTATAACACCATAAAGAGACATTTCTCTTGAAACTGAGAGCCCTATCATTTCTTTTCTCATTTGACATCTGCAGAGTAAGAGTAAATATTTCTTAATTTAGCAGAAGGTAAGGCTATTTTTCACGCGAATCCACTAAATTAATCCACTGGAGGAGGCGTTATTTCCTTCATCACCCGTCTGCCTTAAATTTAGCACCTGCACAGATGAAGCAACGGCAGAAATAGCTTCAGACTTAAATAGGTGATATTGTCTTACATATAAAAGATGGGTCTTGTTGGTGGCATAAAAGTAGCTGTTTTTAATACTTGTAGCAATTTCAGCTGCTTTTTTTCATAGAGTCCAATATTTGGAATGTAACTGATGGAAAGTTTAGCTGTGCCCTTCAAACGATTTTCATTTTTCTAGTGGACTTGACTCACTTGCTAATAATGAACATGTCATTTATTTTTAGCTACCTATTCATTTTCATTTATTTATTTACAGCTGATCTTGTTCCAGAAGCTGCTAAGGTGGTAACATATTAGGAAATGTTGCCCTCAGTGTGTATTAGTCTCAATTTGAAGACCTTGCCGCTCTGGCTGAGGAAGTGAAATGGTCAAGATTGGAATGATTCCGGATTGGAATTCTGATTCTGGTTACGTATTTAACACAATATCCAGCATCTCATATATTTCAATGAAGTTTGAGCATTATTACATACACAAACGTGCGTATTCACAAATTTACACTGGGATTCAGCTCCAGCCTAAACTCAAGGACATGTCCCTGGACTATTTGGATTGGGTGTCTTGTTGCTTCTCTTTGTAGATGAAATTGTAAGCTCACGCTTTGAAGTGCCTTCCTTGTTTCTAACACATAGGACCGAGAGATGAAACATCCGATGCAGCAATCCCAAAAGGACAGTTAATCCCTGAAGTGAGGAAATCCTGGCCTAGAGACAGAGGCCAGACAGGACCTCAGAGCAGCAGTGGTGGGGGTAGCTGGCCTGCAGATTCAGGAGCAAGGAGACACCAGAGACATAACTCCTGTGAAATAGCGGGAGGCAGGTGGCGCCTGTGGCTCAGTGAGTAGGGCGTCGGCCCCATATGCTGAGGGTGGCGGGTTCAAACCCAGCCCCGGCTGAACTGCAACAAATAATAGCCGGGTGTTGTGGCAGGCGCCTGTAGTCCCAGCTGCTCGGGAGGCTGAGGCAAGAGAATCACGTAAGCCCAAGAGCTGGAGGTTGCTGTGAGCCGTGTGACGCCATGGCACTCTACCCAAGGGTGGTACAGTGAGACTCTGTCTCTACAAAAAAAAAAAAAAGAAATAGCAGGAGGCACCCCCTGAGTGTGGGAATAAGAAGGAGACTGTAGAGCTAAAAGTTCTACAAAGTTGAGATCCCAGGGAAGAGGAAAGGATCAGACACAGCTTCCCCACTGGGAGCGGGGCTAAGCACGCTGCAGATTCAGTAAGTGGACCAGTAGTAGCCCTGCTGGAACCTCCTGGGAACATACCATGGTAAAACTTGTGAGGGACAGAGGACAAGGGAACAAAGATAGAAAGAAATGTGTATGTACAAGAGGAAGAGAGAGGGAGAGAGAGAGACAAAGAGAGGAAGAGAGAGAGAGAGACAGAGACTCCTCTCATTCACATGAACATGAATCTGAAAGCAGCAAAGACAGCCAGTCTTCCAAATTCACTACGAATTCAGATTTTGAAATATTCATGGAGTGAAGTTACTTAGAATGGAAGAAGCCTTCTTGAGAGAAGCTGCCATCTTCAGTTCAGGGTCTCTCATGCTCAGGAGACCTCAGAGGAGAATCTAAGGAGGACGCAAGTGTTAAAAGAAATAAGAACCATGAAAAGAGCAAAAATCATGAAACAGAAATAGGCCGATACTAAATAAAAATAATGAGACGTGAAAATTGCACAATGAGAACTACGGAAATGGAAAAAGATACAGTAGAGAAAATAAGGTAGTTGAAATAAAGTATACATTCTCTACAATCAAAGAGAATTCTGAAAAGTAGGATGGAGGAAGCTCAAAGAAATAAAAAAAAAAAAATAAGGCATATGGACCAGTTAAGAGATATGTTTATTGACATGATTTTAAAAAAAGTAGCTGAGAGAGAAGACCAAGGCAATAGTAGTTGGAGAGAGAATGGCTGGAAATATTTCTATATTAAACAAAGATCTGAGATCCCAGCTTGAACACCCAGCAAGCATCAGTAAATCCATACCTTCATGTGTAAGTAAAAAATATTAAAAATGAAAATAAAGTACCTACCGAAGAGGGAAAATAACATATTATTGAAGAGAGATGATTAGTCTGGAAATAATTTCACATGAATGTCAGGAGAAGCAAGAGGATGAGGGGGAAAAAAATAACAGTGAATTGAAACTCCAATAGCCAGCTAATCTTAGACCAAGATGAAGCTTATGGAAACACGTTTTCAGATACACAAAAGACTAGCAATTTACCACCCATATCCTTAGTGAACACATTAATAAGGAAGTTCTCCAGCATGGATAGAGGAATAAAAAAGAAATAACTAGGCAGAAAAATGTAAGAGCTTTTAGATACTGTGAAACATCAACCAATTGCACGAACTATCCAACCAAATCATAATGGTTGCAAGTATTTTTTTAAGGCAAAACCAATTCTAGACATAAAGACGGGGGAAATGGATGGGGTGGGGATTAAAAAGTATAAATAGACACGTTTTGGAGGTAAGACACAATTGCAAGAGGGACTTTGCCTAACAAATGCAATCAGTGTAACCTGGTTTCTTGTACCCTCAATCCCCAACAACAACAACAAAAAAAGTATAAATATGCCAAATTTTAAATAATTAAAATGCATGCATTACTGAAAATGTTATACGTCATGTACTTGTATATACCCAACTTCGGGACCTCAACACTCTAAGCTTACGGTTCCCTCTGCCGGAAATGCTTTTACGATCAGACCCGTACATCACAGTGTAGCTCACCACACATGTCACCCTTTTCCATTTTGATCTCTCTCAAGGAGGCCCATCAACTGTCTGAGGTGGAAAGCAGAGATGGCAATCTCTTTTCTGCAAAGGACAAGCTGGTGAATATTTTCGGCTTTGAGGCCAGATGATCTCTGTCATCACTACCGCCCTCTGCCTTTGTGGTGTTGTAGCTTGAGAGCAGACCTACACGGTTTGTAAACAAAGGGGTGGGTGCCCTGTGTTCTAATAATACTCTACTTGCAAAATCAGGTAACAGACAGGCTGTGTCCGTGGGGCTGTAGTTCAGAGACTGTTGGACAATAGAGTAACCTAAGTCACTACTCTTTCCATGACATTTTGAGGAGAAAAGTTCCTAAATATCTGTTGATACTTTGTGTGTGGGTGTGTGTTGTGTTGCAACCTCAGTTATTAATCGAGTTTTATTTAACATTATTTTAAAAAGAAGCTACCACTGAATTCCCCAAAGCTCATGCCTAAACATGCCCCTGAGAAGTGGTGTGGCTCCAGAACACGGCTTTGTCCTAAACCAAGAGGAGATACATCTTTTCATCAGGGTCCTCCAAGCCTCCCGCTGCCACCAGCACCACAGTCTCAATATCACAAATTGCCCATACGGAGTCTTTCAGCCTCTTCGTCCCCAAAGCTTTCCTTCAACGGAAAAGCCTCCAGCCAGGGCACCGCAAGCACCTCTAGAAGGGGAGAAGCACGAGACAAGAATCTGTACAGGCCAGAGACGCCCTGTTTGCCCCTGCCCTGGGGCTTCAGGGTTTTATATTTGTGCCTCTTGTTCATCTTGGTTCTAACTCTTAGCACAACTCAAGAGAAATCGGAGGAAGTTTTAGTATTAACACCTAAGGCAGACGGGGACTTGAAAAGAAAGTGTCACTTTTCACTGCCTAATTTTCTAGCTTTGTCAGGAGGTGACTTTCTGATCCTGCTTCAAGGGGCCAGGAGAAGTCAGTCTGATGGCTTCATTAGCAACTGCAAGCCCCACCTGCCACCCTAAGTGTGCCAAGCAAGAGCATGCTAATTTTCTTAAAGAAAGCAAAATTAAATGATGCTTCTTGTTAGAGGTGGGAACAGGTGGTCTCACTTCTCATCCTCACTAGACCGTATGGTTTCCAAATGCAAGCCACCTTGAGAGGGCCGTGAAAGGTGTGGAGCCTAGACTCTGTTTGGTCAACCCATACTGCGCTCTCCTATTTCTGCTGCAGTGATTAAAGCAGCTGTCAGGCTTTTCTGGGATTACTGAGCCAAGCATGGAAGAAAGGGCCAGTGGGGGAGAGACTGATACTGGAAGCGTTATTAGACAGATGATGCTTGGGAAGGCTTCAGAGTCTTGCTATTTCTTTTCTCTGCAAACAATTCTTTTTCTCTGTTTTGACCCCTAACTCAGGCTCCAGTACATTTTATGGCTCTTGTAGGCACTAGATTGACAACCTTTAACTCTTCCCAGGTGAACTGTCCTAATCTATGCAGTAGGAATGGCTTTATTCAACAAATGTCCACACAAGACATCTAGGTCCTCTGTGACTTCCTGGCACAGTGTTAAATGCTCACACAGTATGAATTCTTTCCATCCCTATGACAACCACAAGAGATGGGTCTTTATGTTATCCACACGTCTACAAAAGTCGAAATGGAGGTACAAGGAAGTTAAACTACTGGTCAGGTTTGGACTGGATGCTAAACCAGTGATTTTCAACCGGTGTACACACTGGTGCACTGTGAGAGGATCTTAGGTGTGTCATGAACATTTTTTTTATTATTATTAAAACATAGCTGTGTACATTAATGCGATCATGGGGCACCATACACTAGTTTTATAGACCGTTTGACACATTTTCATCACACTGGTTAACATAGCCTACCTGGCATTTTCTTAGTTATTGTGTTAAGACATTTACATTCTACACTTACTAAGTTTCACATATATCCTTGTAAGATGCACGGCTGGTGTAATGCCACCAATCACCCTCCCTCTGTCCCCCTCCCCTCTCCCTCCCTCCTCCCTCCCTTTTCCTTTCCCCCTTCCCCTTATTCTTAGGTTATAACTGGGTTATAGCTTTCATGTGAAAGCCATGAATTAGTTTCGTAGTAGGGCTGAGAACACTGGAAACTTTTTCTTCCATTCTTGAGATACTTTACTAAGAAGAATATGTTCCAACTCCATCCATGTAAACATGAAAGAGGTAAAATCTCCATCCTTCTTTAAGGCTGCAAAATATTCCATGGTGTACATATACCACAGTTTATGAATCCATTCGTGGATCGATGGGCACTTGGGCTTTTTCCGTGACTTAGCATGAATTGGGCTGTAATAAACATTCTGGTACAAATATCTTTGTTATTTGTAATGGAAGTTTTAGCCATTGAAATTAGGGAAGAAAAGGCAATCAAGGGTATCCACATAGGGTCAGAAGAGATCAAACTTTCACTATTCACAGATGATATGATAGTATATCTGGAAAACACTAGGGATTCTTCTAAAAAACTTTTAGAAGTGATCAAGGAATATAGCAATGTCTCAGGCTACAAAATCAACACCCATAAATCTGTAGCCTTTATATATACCAACAACAACCAAGCCAAACAAACAGTCAAGGACTCTATTCCTTTCACAGCAGTGCCAAAGAAGATGAAATATTTGGGAGTATACCTAACAAATAACGTGAAAGATCTCTACAAAGAGAACTATGAAACTCTAAGAAAAGAAATAGCCGAAGATATTAACAGATGGAAAAACATACCATGCTCATAGCTGGGAAGAATCAACATTGTTAAAATGTCCATACTGCCCAAAGCAATATATAATTTTAATGCAATTCCTATTAAAGCTCCATTGTCATACTTTAAAGATCTTGAAAAAATAATACTTCATTTTATATGGAATCAGAAAAAACCTCGAATAGCCAAAACATTACTGAGCAATAAAAAAAAAGCAAGAGGAATCACGCTACCAGACCTGAGACTGTACTATAAATCCATAGTGATCAAAACAGCATGGTACTGGCACAAAAACAGAGAAGTACATGTCTGGAACAGAATAGAGAACCAAGAGATGGATCCAACTACTTACCGTTATTTGATCTTTGAAAAGCCAATTAAAAACATTCAGTGGGGAAAAGATTCCCTATTTAACAAATGGTGCTGGGTAAACTGGCTGGCAACCTGTAGAAGATTGAAACTTTCACCATTAACTAAGATAGACTCTCACTGGATTAGAGATTTAAACTTAAGACATGAAACTATAAAAATACTTGAAGAAAGTGCAGGGAAAACTCTTGAAGGAATCAGCCTGGGTGAATATTTTATGAGGAGGACTTCCCAGGCAATTGAAGCAGTATCAAAAATACACTACTGGAACCTGATCAAACTAAAAAGCTTCTGCACAGCCAAGCACATAGTGAGTAAAGCAAGCAGATAGTCCTCAGAATGGGAGAAAATATTTGCAGGTTATACCTCCGATAAGGGTCTAATAACCAGAATCCGCAGAGAACTCAAACATATTAACAAGAAAAGAACACGTGACCCCATCTCACGGTGGGCAAGGGACTTGAAGAGAAACTTCTCTAAAGAAGACCGACGCACAATCTAAAAACACATGAAAAAAAGCTCATCATCCTTAATCATCAGAGAAATGTGAATCAAAACTACTCTGAGATATCACCTAACCCCAGTAAGAGTAGCCCACATAACAAAATCCCAAAACCAGAAATGTTGGTGTGGATGTGGAGGAAAGGGCACACTTCTACACTGCTGGTGGGAATGCCCACTAATACATTCCTTCTGGAAGGATGTTTGGAGAATACTTAGAGACCTAAAAATAGACCTGCCATTCGATCCTATAATTCCTTTACTAGGTTTAAACCCAGAAGACCAAAAGTCACAATATAACAAAGACATCTGTACCAGAATGTTTATTGCAGCCCAATTCACAATTGCTAAGTCATGGAAGAAGCCCAAGTGCCCATCGACCCATGAATGGACTAGCAAATTGTGGTACATGTATACCATGGAATACTATGCAGCCTTAAAGAAAGATGGAGACTTTACCTCTTTCATGTTTACATGGATGGAGCTGGAACATATTCTTCTTAGCAAAGTATCTCAGGAATGGAAGAAAAAGTATCCAATGTACTCAGCCCTACTATGAAGCTAAATTATAGCTTTCACATGAAGACTATAACCCAACTATAAAACAAGACTATGGGGAAGGGCCAAGGAAGGTGAAGGGAGGGGGGAGGTTTTGGTGGAGGGAGGGTAATGGGTCGGGCCACATCTATGGTGCATTTTAGAATGGGTAAAGGCGATTGCACTAATGTACACAGCTATGATTTAACAATAAAAAAAAAGTGGAAAAAAAACAACAAATATCTTTGTTATAATGTGATTTTTGATCTTCTGGGTATATGCCTAGTAGAGGAATTATAGGATTGAATGGCAGATCTATTTTTAGATCTCTAAGTGTTCTCCAAACATCTTTCCAAAAGGAATGTATTAATTTGCATTCCCACCAGCAGTGTAGAAGTGTTCCCTTTTCTCCACATCCATGCCAACATCTCTGGTCTTGGGATTTTGTGATATGGGCTAATCTTACTGGAGTTAGATGATATCTCAAAGTAGTTTTGATTTGCATTTCTCTGATGATTAAAGATGATGAGCATTTTTTCATATGTCTGTAGGCCATGCACCTGTCTTCTTCAGAGAAGTTTCTCTTCAAGTCCCTTGCCCAGCCTGCAATGAGATCACTTGTGCTTTTCATGCTTATACGTTTGAGTTCTCTGTGGATTCTGGTTATTAAACCTTTGTCAGAGACATAAACTGCAAATATCTTCTCCCATTCTGAGGGCTGTCTGCTTGCTTTACTTACTATGTTCTTGGCCATGCAGAAGCTTTTTAAATTGATCAGGTCCCAGTAGTGTATCTTTGAAGCTGCTTCAATTGCCCAGGGGGTCCTCCTCATAAATACCCGCCCAGACCGAGTTCTTCGAGGGTTTTCCCTGCACTTTCCTCTAGTATTTTTATAGTTTCATGTCTTAAGTTTAAATCTTAAATCCAGTGAGAGTCTATCTTAGTTAATGGTGAAAGGTGTGGGTCCAGTTTCAGTCTTATACAGGTTGCCAGCCAGTTCACCCAGCACCATTTGTTAAATAGGGAATCTTTTCCCCACTGAATGTTTTTAATTGGCTTGTGAAAGATCAAATAACAGTAAGTAGCTGGATTCATCTCTTGGTTCTCTATTCTGTTCCAGACATGTACTTCTCTGTTTTTGTGCCAGTACAATGCTGTTTTGATCACTATCGATTTACAGTATAGTCTGAGGTCTGGTAGCGTGATTCCTCCTGCTTTGTTTTTATTTCTGAGTAATGTCTTGGCTACTCAATGTTTTTAATGATTCCATATAAAATGAAGTATTATTTTTTCAAGATCTTTAAAGTATGACAGTGGAGGTTTAATAGGGATTGCATTAAAATTGTATACTGCTTTGGGTAGTATGGACATTTTAACAATGTTGATTTTTCCCAGCCATGAGCATGGTATGTTTTTCCATTTGTTAACATTTTCAGCTATTTCTATTCTTAGAGTTTCATAGTTCTCTTTATAGAGATCTTTCATGTCCTTTGTCAGATAAACTCCCAAATATTTCATCTTCTTTGGCACTACTGTGAATGGAATAGAGTCCTTAACTGTTTTTCAGCTTGACTATTGTCGATATATATAAAGGCTACTGATTTATGAATGTTGATTTTGTAACCTGAGACGCTGCTGTATTCCTTGATCACTTCTAAAAGTTTTGTAGTAGAATCCCTTGTGTTTTCCAAAGATACAATCATATCATCTGCGAAGAGTGAAAGTTTGATCTCTTCTGACCCTATATAGATACCCTTGATCTCCTTTTCTTTCCTAGTTGCGATGCCTACAACTTCCATTACAATGTTAAAGAGCAGTGGAGACAATGGGCAGCCTTGTCTGGTTCCTGATCTGAGTGGAAATGATTTCAATTTAACTCCATTCAATATGATATTGACTGTGGGTTTGCTATAGATGGCCTCTATCAGTTTAAGAAATGTCCCTTCTATATCGATTTTCTTAAGTGTTCTGATCATGAAGGGATGCTGGATATTATCAAAAGCTTTCTCTGCATCAATTGAAAGAATCATATGGTCTTTGTTTTTTAATTTGTTTATGTGCTGAATTATAATTATAGATTTAAGTATATTGAACCAGCCTTGAGACCCTGGGATAAAACTGACTTGATCATGATGTATAATTTGTTTGATGTGTTGCTGGATTCTGTTTGTTAGGATCTTGTTGAATATTTTTGCATCTATATTCATTAGTGATATTGGTCTATAATTTTCTTTTCTTGTTGGGTCTCTTCCTGGCTTGGGGATGAGGGTGATGTTTGCTTCATAGAATGTGTTGGGTAGTCTTCCTTCTTTTTCTACATTTTAGAACAGGTTGAGTAATATAGGTACTAGCTCCTCTTTAAAGGTTTGGTAGAATTCTGACGTGAAGCCATCTGGTCCCAGGCTTTTCTTTCTTAGGGAGATTTTGTATGGTTGATGCTATTTCAAAACTTGATATTGGCCTGTTCAACATTTCCACTTGATTCTGGCTAAGTCTTGGAAGGTGACGTGCTTCCAAGTATTGGTCAATTTCCTTCTGATGGTCATATTTCTGAGAATAAAGTTTCTTGTTATATTCATTAAGGATTTTTTGAATTTCTGAGGGTCTGTTTTATTTCTTCTTTGCCGTTTCTGATTGATGAGATTAGAGATTTTACTCTTTTTTTCCTGGTTAGGTTAGCCAAAGGTTTATCTATTTTATTGACCTTTTCAATAAACCAACTTTTTGATTTATTGATCTGTTGTATAATTCTTTTATTTTCAATTTCATTTAGTTCTGCTCTGATTTTGGTTATGTCTTTTCTTCTACTGGGTTTGGGGTTGGAATGTTCTTCCTTTTCCAGTTGCTTGAGATGTCCCATTAAGTTGTTAACTTCCTCTCTCTCCGTTCTCTTGAGGAAGGTTTGCAGTGCTATAAATTTCCCTCTTAGGATTGCCTTTGTGGTATCCCAGAGGTTCTGATAATTCATGTCTCCATTGTCGTTTTTTTCTAAAAATTTGGCAATTTCCTTCTTAATCTCATCTCTGACCCAGCTATCATTCAGCATAAGGTTATCATCCATGTTTTTGTATGAGTATGCAGATTCCTGTTGTTACTGAGTTCAACTTTTATTCCATGGTGGAATGAGAAGATGCAAGGAATACTTTGTATTCCTTTAAATTTACTGAGGTTAGACCTGTGACCTAAGATGTGATCAATTTGGGAGTATGTCCCGTGGGCTGATGAGAAGTATGTTTATTCAGTTTTGTTGGGATGAAATGTTCTGTAGATGTCTGCTACATGCAAATGTTGGATAGTTAGGTTTAAATCTAAAATTTCTTTGCTCAGCTTCTTATTGGAGGATCTATCCAACACTAGCAAAAGAATGTTCAAATCTCCGACTATTATGGCGCTGGAGGAAATCAATTGCTCATGTCTGTTAGAGTTTCTCTTATAAATTGAGGCACATTCTGGTTGGGTGCATAAATGTTCATAATTGAAATCTCATCATATTGAGTATTAACCTTAACAAATATGAAGTGACCATTCTTATCCTTCCTTACTTTTGTTGGTTTAAAGCCTATTGTGTCCACAAATAGAATTGCAACACCTGCTTTTTTCTGATTACCATTTGCCTGAAATATGGATGACCATCCTTTCACCCTGAGTCTATATTTATCTTTTAAGCTAAGATGTGACTCTTGTATGCAGCAAATATCTGGCCTGAGTTTTTGTATCCAGTGAGCTAACCTGTGCCTCTTTAGAGGGCAGTTTAAGCTGTTCACATTAATGGAGAATATTGATAAGTCTGGTAAAATTTTGGGTATCGAGTTTTTCAAAAGTCCAGTGGACAGTTTTAATCCTCTCACCAATGTGGAAGTTGGAGTTTGATCAAAAGTTTCTTGTGGTGCATCTTACAAGGGTATATGTGAAACTTAGTAAATGTGGAATGTAAATGTATTAGCACAATAACTAAGAAAATGCCAGGAAGGCTATGCTAACCAGTGTGATGAAAATGTGTCAAACGGTCTATGAAACTAGTGTATGGTGCCCCATGATCACATTAATGTACAGAGCTATGATTTAATAAAAAAAAAAAAAGTTTCTGAGTGAGTTTACTTTTATGGTAGAGGATTGGGCTGGTCATTATGGAGGATAGGTCTGAGAATATCCTGAAGAGCTGGTTTGATTATGGCAAATTTCTTCAATATGTGAATGTCATTAAAGTATTTAATTTCTCCATCATAAATGAAACTCAGTTTAGCTGGATACAGGATCCGGAGTTGAAAGTTATTTTGCTTTAGGAGATTAAAAGTCGATGACCACCCTCTTCTGGCTTGAAAAGTTTCAGCAGACAGATCTGCAGTCATTCTACTATACTTCACTTTGTAGGTAATGGATTTCTTACGTTTGGCTACTTTCAGAATTTTCTCCTTCATATTAACTTTAGTGAAGTTAATTATGATATGCCTGGGGGATGTCTTATTCAGACTGAGTTGTGCTGGGATTCTGAAACTGTCTGCTATCTGAATTTCAGAATGTCTTGGCATGTCTGGAAAATTCTTTCATAATTTCATGGAGAAGGGCTTCTGTGCCTTGTGAGGCCACTTCCTCACTTTCAAGGATTCCAGTGAGGCGGATATTAGCCTTCTTCGAATTATCCCAGAGCTCTCTGAGAGAATTATCCATTTTTGCTCTCCATTTCTTTTCCTCTTTGAGAATCTGGGAGCATTCAAAAGCCTTGTCTTCACTGTCAGAAATCCTTTCTTCTGCTTGCTCCACTTTGTTACTGAGGGATTCTACTGTATTTTTCAGATCTTTGAGGGCTGCAAATTCTTGCTTCAGTGCGTCAAATATCTTTGGTGGTTTTTTCTTTAAATTCGTTAAATTCTTGAGACAACTTTTGAATTTCTCCTCAAATTTGTAAATCTGACTTCTGAATTGCTCCTTGAATTTCTAATTCCAAATTTTCCTCCATTCTATTAATCTTGTTTGCAATCCAAATTCTGAATTTGATTTTTGACATCTCGGCCAGCTGTTTAAAAATGGGATCTTCAGTTACATCTGCCATATCTTTCCTTGGGCGGGTTGATCTATTCTGGTTATTCATGTTACCAGAGTTTTTACGCTGATTCCACCTCATTATTATTTTACACCATTTGATTTTTCCCCTGAAGGTTTGTCAAGGACCCATACAGTGTTATGGCCTTAGAAACTGGGGACCTGTTTGGCGTGGTGGGGCTAAGTGGTTCTGTCTTATTTTCAGCTGGTCTCTGTCTGACCCTAGTGAAACAGTTACTCTGGGTTGAATTCTCAGCTGTGGACAAATACCAGCAATTAAGTCATCCCGCCCTCCACAGGCAACAATTGGAAAAGGAAAATCCAACCTTCCTACAACCACACACCCAGGGCACCACTTGAATAGTCCTCAGGTGATTGGCTCAGTTCAAAAGGTCCAAATCAATTGTCTCAGTCAGCACCTGTCTCAGGTGGGAGAGTTTAAAAGGTCTCTGGCAACCAGATCATAGAGGTCTGGTGACAACTGAGATATGACTTGCTCCAGTGCTCTATGAAGTCAGGAGGATCCACCCAGCAAATAGATTAGTCTGTGAAGGTTGATGCCTCCTTCCCCCCCTTGCACCTCTTTCACACCCAGTCACTGATAGCCCCGCAGGGCTGTGACCCAGTTGCCTCTAGTGAACAGATAACTCTAAGGGTTTGCACCTGCCTAAATCACAAGGAAATCTATATCTGCTCTGCCAGGCTGCTGCACTCTGCCTCTATCCAGCAAGGGGAAGTGATGCCTGACAACTTCAGGTGCTTGATGGACGCTGGGGGGTGTTCATTCAGTTCAAGCCCCGCCCCTGATTGATGTTACTGACAGAACAGAACAGAAGAACTTTGTGGGAATTTGTTTCTGTCCCTGCTAAATTCCCCTGCAGAAGAGAAGCTGTTTTTGAGTTCCCAGAGCCTGCGCCTCAGGCCCTGTCTTTGTTCCTGCAGGTTTGTATTCGGTTAGCTGTCAGTTCTAGCTTCCTGCCTTTCTTTGTCTATAGGCTGATGATCCCCTGAGGGCCGGGTGTGTCTTAGGCTCAGTAAAGTGGTCTTCTGGGTCAGCCCTGCCCTGGGAATTTCCCAGCTCTGTGCGTGTGTTTTCTAGTCCCCACACTCCACCGTGGCCAGTACCACCTCAGCCAAACCCCTTACTCATGGGGCCTGCGTTTCTGTCCCAGATCTGTTACATGGTGGTTGCCACCTAAGAAGATGCCTGGCCTCCTCTGGTTGCCCAGGGAGACAGGGGGTGTGGCTTTGAAATATCCAGGAGTTAGCCCTATTGTTGCCAAAACAGCTGCTGCTCTGCACCTCGGGGAACTGCTGCTACGGTGTGGTTCCCTCTCAGCCGACCATCCTTTCCTCACTCCCGTGCCAAGGAATGAGCACTGACCAGCTGCAGTCTAGGCCCTGTCCACACCCCTCGATAAATCACCCAAGAATCTGGGCTCCTGGGGGACAGGCCTCCAGATCTCAGAGTGAGAGTGGAGGGGAGTGCTGGGAGCTCAGAGTTGCAGGTAGAGAATATATATAGTTTTATGTCGTTTTATACCTGGCAGGAGAGCACCATGGCATCCTAGTAGGGGAGGTAGGTCCAGTTTTTAGAGGGTCTTCCCTCAGGTTTAGAGGACCTTTGAACTCTGCTCATTTGTTTGTCGGGCACTCTGAGCCATTCTCATGGGGGAGGGGACTCCCATCCGCTTGGTGATGGTTTTTGTACCTTTTGTTTGTATCCTTGGGGTCGCAGCTCGCCTCAGTGGGGTTGATGTGCATTCTTCAACCTTGTCTCTTGGTGCAGCTCTAATCCACCAGGTTACTTGCCAAATTTCTGTCCTTCAATTGTCTTCAGGATGAGAGCCTCTGTGGAAAGCTGGCTTCAGTCAGCCATCTTGTCTCCGCCCCCAGAATGAACATTTTTTTAAAGATCATTAATTAAATTATTTTTGAAGGAAGTTCAAAGTATATTCTTTCTTTTACTCTTTTTAAATAATCAACATCATTTGAGTGCACCATGGAAGTTTAAATATAGTTTCAAGCATGTGTGAGATGATGAAGGTTGAAGAACACTGCTCTAAACACTCGCTTCCTCTTTACACCTGCGTAAAAATGTTAAGACCATTAAGTAAAACAATGCCCATACAGTAGCCAGCATGGCCCGGGTGTACAACAGGCAACCCCAAAACAGACGTTATCATTTTCCCCGAAACAGTATTGTTCCTGTTACTCAGCATTCTTGCCTCTAGTCCCTGCGCCTTTTGAGTCATCCCTTTCCACATATGACACTGTGCTTTTTAAACTGCATGTTACTGTTTCCTTGAGGAAGGTGCAAAACCATATTCTTCATCCAGGAGCCTCCATCAGCCAACATCCTTCCATCAGGGTGCCTTTTCCCTAATTATTTCCTGCCTCAAAACCTGTGAGCTTCTTGTAGCCAAGTGCTCAGTACTTCTCAGAACGCCACCTTCCTCACAGAAGGTCCGTGTTCAGCCAGTAACTGCTGTGCAACCCACATGCCCAACATCCTTCATGTGAATGAGTCTGCAAAGTCTTCTCCACTGCATGTGAGAGTTGATTTTATGATAGGAAGAGAAAGCCATGGAGACAGATCATGAGAAAGAGAAGAGACAGAATCCCCAGAAGTGGGGCTGGATGGGGGGTGTGTGCCTTCCTCAGGCTCTGATCAGGTGAGACCCTGCCTCTAAACCCAAATCTTCCCCCCACTCTCTTTCCCTCAGCAGTGGGTTTATCTGGTATGAGACACAAACCTACTTCAAGGCAGGGACAAATATAGTGCTTCAAAATTTTTTCTAATTTTGTGTGGGCTATCTATAGAAGTGTAAATGGTTCACAGCAAGGGACTGCTTTTCAGAGAAGTACTGGTTAAGACACAGAAATCTCTAGATTTACCCTCCCCTTAACTTTGAAAGAGAGAAAGACTTAAAAGGTAAGAGCCGTTCTTCCTCAAGAGTCATTTTGCAAAATGTTCTAAATCTTTCTGATAGACAATCAGCCTTCTAAGAAAGTGGGGTTATTTTAAAATGTAGATTTCCATTACACCACTATTTGGATTTCAGAATATTCAGATGTATTTTATTCTTCCAGTATTGCAAATACAAAGTCAACCATGGAGTATAACAAGAATAATATGAACATGGACATGACTTAAAAAAAGAAAGAAAGAAATTCAAAAATCAATGACCAAATTTAAATTTGCATTGAAATTGTTAAAGAGTGGAACTGACACTAAAAAATAATCAAATTTTCTGGCATGTAAAAATATGGGACACTTTCCCAGAATGCAGAAAAACAGGACAAATAGATGAAATGAAAAGAGATTAAAACCACAAATGACAAAGAAAAGAATCAACTTATAATTAGTGTTCTTGAAGATGATTTGAAAGCAAATGGGGCAGAAATAATAGCCAAGGTGGTAACAAAAGAAAACTTTCCTACAGTCAAACAAAAATAAACCAGGTGTAGATTAATTGGGTTCATTTGAGTTGGAGGAAAAGTTAACAAAAATGGAACCAAGCAAGTGAAATACTCTGGAAAACACAGTAGGCGACTTAGAATGGAAGGCTTGCTGGGCTCATTCCAAGCCTCTCTTTTCTACCAAATGATGAAAGTATTGACAGGTGAGTATTTGGGACCCAAGAATTCAACCCAAAAGAGATTTTAAAAGCAGTGGGAAGATACTATCAGGTATGCTGTGGTTTGTAACATACACTATGCGAATAGCTTTTCTGAAAAACTTGCTTGAATATATAATTCAGTTCACTAAGATATGGATTAAAATAACGATCCTGCTATTGAACCACTAAATGAATTATCCGCTCCACTTTCTAGACAATTATTGAAAATGATATTGTAATAGGAAGAGATTAACATAATTATTGATAAGGTTAAATGGTAAAAAGAATAATTATTACAGTCACCATTGTTTCGATATGTACTTATGGGATGTAACTCACTGTATTTGAAATGACATACATCATTTTTTTTTAAGTCTCTTAATGATATGAGTTAAGTATTAGAGCCCAAACACAGTGGGTTTATCTGGTATGAGACACAAACCCACTTCAAGGCAGGGACAAATATAGAGAGAAAAAACAAAACAGAACTGGATTATGTCCTGTACTCAAGATGTCGTGGGAGTTTTGTAAGGAGTAGGGATTGCAAGAGAGGTGTCCTATTTCAAATGTATCGTCATTAATGACAAACCTTAGTTCTCCAATTTAGCCAAAATGTAGACCAGCAGTGTCTAAATGTCAGCACATTGGAATCACCTGAACAACCTTAAAATATAGTAGTGTGCCTGCACCCCTGTGATTATGATTTGATTTTCTGAGGTGTCATCTGGTCTTTGGAGTTTTATTTTTTTTAATCATCAGATGATTCTAACGTGCACACCCATATGGGAACCACCGATTTAGACCATAATATCTGATTCATTCTACAGGGAACTGGAAATTGTGCAAGAGGTCAGGAAGAAGTTGAGATCTGAGATGTGTTACTGTCCATACAGGATAATCAACAGGTGTGTGCTACACTATGGTGGCTCATGTTGAAATCTGATCCCCAATGTTGTAGGTGGGGTCATAATGGGAAGTGTCTGGGTCTTGGGGGTGGTCCCCCATGAATGTCTTGATGTTCTTACTATTATTTTCCCTGAAAGCCGGTTGTTAAAAAGAGCTCCCTCCCTTTCTCTCTGCTTCCCTTGTCATGTGACCTCTGCACATAACGAATGCCCCTTCACCTCCATTGACCAACAGATGCGGGTGTCCTGCTGAAGTGCAAACCAAGTAAACCTCTTTTCTTTATAAATTACCCAGAATCTGCAAGGCTGTGGTTGAGTCAGTCCAGCAGTGCTCAGCTGGAGTGGGGAAGCCCCCCATGGACACTTAGCAATGTTTGGAGACATTTTGGATAGTCATGACTGGGAGGTTTGGAGGTTGACTATGGGTGTCTGCTGGGGAGCAGCCTGAGAAACTGATGAATGCTGAGCGGAGAAACAGGGGTGCTTGCTACGGAGGATGTGACAGCATCAGAACATGTGCCATAAACATTTAGTTTTCTTTGCCTGATACGAATTGACACTCTCATCACTGTATATGTGTGTGTGTGTGTGTGTGTGTGTGTGTGCATACACATGTTTCTATTCTAACACATTTCTATTTTTTAATTTTATTTTTTCAAGTTGGGTGAAAGGCCCTGCCACTAGTATGTTGGTATTTTGAAACAGAATCTGTATTTGTTTCCATTTTCTTTATGATCTTTCAACTTTTGACCATTATCCATGCTGTTTCTTTAGCTTGTGGATTTTAGATGATGTTGGAATTACATTGAGAAATGTGTATGTTTTGAGAGGGGAAATGGGAGGTACTGTCTAGATATTGAGGCATGTTGCCAGCACATCATGATTAGTTCAGAAGGGACACAGACCTCTGAATCCTACTGTAACGTCTCAGTTGTGTTCACATTTCCCAACATGACTTCTGCATTCTCCTGCTGATTGTATCTTATAAGAGCAACATGAGACGATTTAAGTCAGAGATGGAAACTCAAGGGCCTCAAAGCTGCTGTGAATAGCAGGGAACCAGGATATCTGCAACTTCAGAGTGCTTGCTCATGGCAAGAAAGAAGGGAAGGTGAAGGAGAGGAAGGAGGATAAGGTGAAGGAGAGGGAGGAGGAGAAGGTGAAGGAGAGGGAGGAGTAGAAGGTGAAGGAGAGGGAGGAGGAGAAGGCGGAGGAGAGGAAGGAGGATAAGGTGAAGGAGAGGGAGGAGGAGAAGGTGAAGGAGAGGGAGGAGTAGAAGGTGAAGGAGAGGAGGGAGGAGATGGTGGAGGAGAGGGAGGAGGAGAAGGTGGAGGAGAGGAGGGAGGAGATGGTGGAGGAGAGAGAGGAGGAGAACGTGGAGGAGAGGGAGGAGGAGAAGGCGGAGGAGAGGGAGGAGGAGAAGGCGGAGGAGAGGGAGGAGGAGAAGGCGGAGGAGAGGGAGGAGGAGAAGGCGGAGGAGAGGGAGGAGGAGAAGGCGGAGGAGAGGGAGGAGGAGAAGGCGGAGGAGAGGGAGGAGGAGAAGGCGGAGGAGAGGGAGGAGGAGAAGGCGGAGGAGAGGGAGGAGGAGAAGGCGGAGGAGAGGGAGGAGGAGAAGTTGGAGGAGAGGGAGGAGGAGAAGGCGGAGGAGAGGGAGGAGGAGAAGGCGGAGGAGAGGGAGGAGGAGAAGGCGGAGGAGAGGGAGGAGGAGAGGGAGGAGGAGAAGGTGGAGGAGAGGGAGGAGGAGAAGGCGGAGGAGAGGGAGGAGGAGAAGGCGGAGGAAAGGGAGGAGGAGAAGGCGGAGGAGAGGGAGGAGGAGAAGGCGGAGGAGAGGGAGGAGGAGAAGGCGGAGGAGAGGGAGGAGGAGAAGGCGGAGGAGAGGGCGGAGGGGAAGGCGGAGGAGAGGGAGGAGGAGAAGGCGGAGGAGAGGGAGGAGGAGAAGGCGGAGGAGAGGGCGGAGGAGCGGGAGGAGGAGAGGGCGGAGGAGCGGGAGGAGGAGAAGGCGGAGGAGAGGGAGGAGGAGAAGGCGGAGGAGAGGGAGGAGGAGAAGGCGGAGGTGAGGGAGGAGGAGAAGGCGGAGGAGGAGAAGGTGGAGGAGAAGGCGGAGGAGAGGGAGGAGGAGAAGGCGGAGGAGAGGGAGGAGGAGAAGGCGGAGGAGAGGGAGGAGGAGAAGGCGGAGGAGAGGGAGGAGGAGAAGGCGGAGGAGGAGAAGGTGGAGGAGAAGGCGGAGGAGCGGGAGGAGGAGAGGGCGGAGGAGCGGGAGGAGGAGAAGGCGGAGGAGAGGGAGGAGGAGAAGGCGGAGGAGAGGGAGGAGGAGAAGGCGGAGGTGAGGGAGGAGGAGAAGGCGGAGGAGGAGAAGGTGGAGGAGAAGGCGGAGGAGAGGGAGGAGGAGAAGGCGGAGGAGAGGGAGGAGGAGAAGGCGGAGGAGAGGGAGGAGGAGAAGGCGGAGGAGAGGGAGGAGGAGAAGGCGGAGGAGGAGAAGGTGGAGGAGAAGGCGGAGGAGAGGGAGGAGGAGAAGGTGGAGGAGAGGGAGGAGGAGAAGGCGGAGGAGAGGGAGGAGGAGAAGATGAAGGAGAGGGAGGAGGAGCGGGAGGAGAAGAGGGAGGAGGAGCGGGAGGAGGAGAAGGCGGAGGAGAGGGAGGAGGAGAAGGCGGAGGAGAGGGAGGAGGAGAAGATGAAGGAGAGGGAGGAGGAGCGGGAGGAGGAGAAGGTGGAGGAGAGGGAGGAGGAGAAGGCGGAGGAGAGGGAGGAGGAGCGGAAGGAGAAGAGGGAGGAGGAGCGGGAGGAGGAGAAGGCGCAGGAGAGGGAGGAGGGGAAGGCGGAGGAGAGGGAGGAGGGGAAGGCGGAGGAGAGGGAGGAGGGGAAGGCGGAGGAGAGGGAGGAGGAGAAGGCGGAGGAGAGGGAGGAGGAGAAGGCGGAGGAGGAGAAGGTGGAGGAGAAGGCGGAGGAGAGGGAGGAGGAGAAGGCGGAGGAGAGGGAGGAGCAGAAGGCGGAGGAGAGGGAGGAGGAGAAGGCGGAGGAGGAGAAGCTGGAGGAGAAGGCGGAGGAGAGGGAGGAGGGGAAGGCGGAGGAGAGGGAGGAGGGGAAGGCGGAGGAGAGGGAGGAGGGGAAGGCGGAGGAGAGGGAGGAGGGGAAGGCGGAGGAGAGGGAGGAGGGGAAGGCGGAGGAGAGGGAGGAGGGGAAGGCGGAGGAGAGGGAGGAGGGGAAGGCGGAGGAGAGGGAGGAGGGGAAGGCGGAGGAGAGGGAGGAGGGGAAGGCGGAGGAGAGGGAGGAGGGGAAGGCGGAGGAGAGGGAGGAGGGGAAGGCGGAGGAGAGGGAGGAGGGGAAGGCGGAGGAGAGGGAGGAGGGGAAGGCGGAGGAGAGGGAGGAGGGGAAGGCGGAGGAGAGGGAGGAGGAGAAGGCGGAGGAGAGGGAGGAGGGGAAGGCGGAGGAGAGGGAGGAGGAGAAGGCGGAGGAGAGGGAGGAGGAGAAGGCGGAGGAGAGGGAGGAGGAGAAGGCGGAGGAGAGGGAGGAGGAGAAGATGAAGGAGAGGGAGGAGGAGCGGGAGGAGGAGAAGGCGGAGGAGAGGGAGGAGGAGAAGGCGGAGGAGAGGGAGGAGGAGCGGGAGGAGAAGAGGGAGGAGGAGCGGGAGGAGGGGAAGGCGGAGGAGAGGGAGGAGGGGAAGGCGGAGGAGAGGGAGGAGGGGAAGGCGGAGGAGAGGGAGGAGGGGAAGCCGGAGGAGAGGGAGGAGGGGAAGGCGGAGGAGAGGGAGGAGGGGAAGGCGGAGGAGAGGGAGGAGGAGAAGGCGGAGGAGAGGGAGGAGGGGAAGGCGGAGGAGAGGGAGGAGGGGAAGGCGGAGGAGAGGGAGGAGGGGAAGGCGGAGGAGAGGGAGGAGGGGAAGGCGGAGGAGAGGGAGGAGGGGAAGGCGGAGGAGAGGGAGGAGGGGAAGGCGGAGGAGAGGGAGGAGGGGAAGGTGGAGGAGAGGGAGGAGGAGAAGGTGGAGGAGAGGGAGGAGGAGAAGACGGAGGAGAGGGAGGAGGAGAAGGCGGAGGAGAGGGAGGAGGAAGAGGAATCAGAATGTTAGTCTCCAAAGGAAAGTTAGGCATATGAGATTCTTTTCAGTAAAACCTGCAGAAAACAAACCCTACTGTACTGAGCGCTTTTCAGAGCACCTTTCCGTTGACTTCTTATTCCCTTCCTCTACTACAGACCACTCCTGGGAGAAGGTTATGGCTGGAGACAGAGATAACAAAGCACATCCTGCTCCACACAGAGGAAACCACAGGAGGAGATTTTCACTACAACTTCCAAATGCCTTTCTGCATACGAATGCAAATCATGTTTCATTCACAAGTAAAGGAAGCCAAGAACCCTACTCAGAAATGGCCTATGGCAAAAAAAGGACAATTCTTGGGTCATATCAGTCCGTGTGACCCTCGCTGGGGACAGTTGTGCCTTCTGTTGGCATGGCATTCTTCACTGACAATTCTAAGTACTCAATGATGTGTCATGGCAACTGTGCACATTTCCCCCATGTAAAAATGTAAGGTGCTTTATCCCAGTGAAAGGTATCCACGGGCATTATCTTTAGCACCGACAGAGCAACTGCTCACAGATAATCTTTCCTCTGTTCCCCAGAACAGTTATTTATTTTACAGACATGAGCAATGCGTCTAAAAGATAAACAGCATCAGTGATCTTTCAGAGAAGGCATCAAAGGGAAAATCGGACGTTGAAAGTACAAATTGGTTTTCACAGAAGGCATTTTGAGAAGAAATCCTTAGTCAACCGCTGCTTTTAACTTGCAACATTTTAAAAGTTCACTCACTGACTTAGCACAATGTCCCTCAGATTCATCCTTAGGTGGTCACAAATGGCAGGATTTCCTTCTTTTTATGGCTGACTGATACTCCTTTGGGTGTGTGCACCACGTTTTCTTCATCCATCAATCTGCTGATGGAGAATTAGGTTGTGTCCAAAAAGGCCCCTAGGAACATGGCAGTTGCAGATACCTGGTCAAGATCCTGATTTCAATTATTTTGGATACGCACTCAGGAGTAGGATTGCTCAATCACACTGTAGCTGTATTTTAAAATTTGTGAAGTACCTCCATAATGTTTTTCATAGTGGCTGTACCATTTTACATTCCCACCAATAGTATATAGGGGTTCTAATCTTTCTACAACCTCCCCAATACTTGCCACGTATTTTTTTATAATAGCCATCCAAATGTGATGTAATAACTCATTATAGTTTGATTTGCATTTCCCTAAGGATTAGTGATGTTGAACATCTTTTCACATACCAGTTGAGCATTTGTGTATCTTCTTTGGAATAAACCAGTAACAGAAGGACAAATACTGCATGATTCCACCCATAGTTTCTAGAATACTTTGGACAGGTCAGTGACACACGCCTGTTATCGCAGCACTCTGGGAAGCTCAGGCGGGTGGATTGCTTGATCTCAGGAGTTTGGGACCAGCCAGAGCTAGAGTGAGACACTGTTTCTAAAAATAGCTGGGGTTGGTGGTGGGCACCAGTAGTCTTAGCTTACTTGGGAGGCTGAGGCAGGGGGATCACTTCAGCACAGGAGTTAGAAGTTGCTATGAGCTGTGATGCCACAACACTCCAGCCAGGGCAACAGAGTAGGAGTGTGTCTCAAAAAAATGAATAAAATAAATAGTCAAACTTGTGAAAGCAGAGAATACAATAGTAGCTGCCAGGAGTGGGGATGGAGGAAATAGGGACTTGTTCAAAACTAAATGCAAATAAAAAGACAAATAAATAAAAGCCCACCCATTGAAAAAAATTACAGTACCCTAAGAAGAATTAGGAAAAAATAATGTTAAAAATCAAGGTCGAGAAGATACCAAATAATTTATATAGAAACTAATAGCATGACATATAACATGATATATCCAAACCAAGTTGATAAAAACACTTTTTAAAATAAAGCTTTCATATTTAAAAAGCCACAACTAAAGAGTGGGAAATTTTTCCATTTAAAAATTGTTAATCTGTATTAAAGGAATCCTGCCAAAAGGAACTGGGAATCTTTCATGAATTTACAGGCTCTGTTTGCCATCCTGATCCAATTTTTCTCTTGTTGAAACTGCTTCATTAATTTAATGTGCAAGAAATAAATATTTGATGTGCAATTAGTTGGAGATTATTATGGCCATAATGGAATCTTTCCAAATAAACAGCTGCTCCAGCACTTTAAATGCATGAAAAGCAAGGCACAAATGGAAAATATAATGAAATACTAGCTCTACAGAGAAAAAAAAGTTAAAATATTCAATTAGTGAGTCAGGTGGTTGCTCATTTAGAAGTTTGGTGGTAGTTTATCAAAGCAGAACGGCATAAAAGCTGCAAATCTTTAGCCAAATATCCATCTACCTGAATTTTCATGAAAACTCTTACCTGCAGATATAATTAATACATTCTTAAGAAGAAATAATTATGAGACTAGATATTGGCCAATTTCACCAATTCTTTCAGATTATGCATTTTATATACATGAAGATCTATCAATGTATATTCGTTGAATTGATTATTCTGTATTAGCATTTATATGTGGACTATAAACATGTATTTCTATATCCACATATGAATTGCAATGATTCCAGTTTGAGAGGGAGTAATCTGTCTAGCTCTGTGTTGGCCTGGCTATCTGAGTGTGAATGAGCCTTTGAGGCCACACAGCCCATAGGCAGACCCTGGGAAGGAACTCACACTGTTAAATTACTTAAACTCCCTGTAAGTTTTACAAAATGTTCTCTTCCTTTCAAATAGACCGTAAGAGTTGGAGTTGGTGGCCTCCCTTGTCCACTGCACGGGAGTGGCAGCTACCATCTCAGCATCTCCAAATGCTGGTCTTGTTCCCGCAGAGGCCCCGCTCAGGATGTGCTTATCACCTGGAGCGATTTGTGAGAAAGAGCCAAACATCAAAGGTCAAGCATTATGAGCTCCACACACACAACACTGCTCACTAAAAATGAACACGCCCATGTCTGCAGCTGAGATGGGAGAAAAGGAACCTGCATTTCCTCCACTTGGCATAGTGACAAAGATGCGAGAGGGTCACTGGGATTGGCAAAGGCTGCTCATGATCACAGATTTGACTATCACAACAGCCTGGGGGATGGCCGATAGTCAGCAGTGTTCTGGAGCAGGACTCTGGAAAACTGACCTGGGGCCAGTTGATTACTTAATCAGTGTTCTGTCCCATTTAGAGATTCAGTTCTGCAATGGATTTTATTTGACCATTCCTACTTGTTCTAGAAGTTCCACTGGTCCGAGGACATTCACATTCTTCTGCTCTCTGCTGCCTCTATGAGCACCCCCCACCCGACACACACACACATGCACATACTACGGAGAACCAAGTGAGAGTAAAAGCATTAGCATAACAGCATTTGGTCCCAGATCAAGACCAGGCAAAGGTATCAGATGAACAGGACGGATGGTTGGTTGTACCGGGAGGTGGCCTGTCTTTGACACTCCTCCCATGAATGGATGGGGTTAATGCTACCTCCCCTGCATCCTGGGGGCACCTGTGATGGGACTAAGAAGAGAGTGACGCTGGATGCCTCCCAGGATGAGGCTTTCAAGACAACATGGTTTCTGCCTAATGCTTACAGCAGTCCGACCTGAGATGCGGGCACCATGCTTTGGAAAAGCCAAGCAGCCGCACGGAAAGGCCCCAGATCCTGCCCTGCTGGCAGCCTGGTGGAGGCCTCAGGTGGTGAGCAGCAAAGTCCCCAGACGTGCGAGTGAGTCAGAAGTGGGATGATTCAGCCCTCAGCTGTTCTCCCAAGTGCCAGCTTTCACGTAAAACACACGCCCATCGAGCAGCACCCATCGAGAGCTGCCCAAAGTGCACATTTGTGGGGGGAAAAATCGATGGCTGTCGATTTGAGCCGCTGAGTACTGGAATGATTTGCTAGGAGGCACAGCGTGCCTGACACATGTACCATGTATGTGCCAGAGACTGAAGTCCCTCGGCTGGCAAGTGTAATTTTAGCTCCTAATGTAACAAAGTCCTTCAAATGTGTGGCCCTGTTGTCACTCACATCCTGCTAACCTACATCACAGAGCAAGGAAAGAGCGCGTGTAAAAGTATCTTAGTGGGATACCAGAACCTAGCCCACTTATACTGTCTGGGGGCTGACAGGACAATGGGAGGAAACGGGGACAAACACATGAATTAGTGCCATAAAACTGTCCACAGGACTAGGTCACAAGTCACTCAGCCCACATGTCTGTGGAGCATGACCATGTGCCAGGAACACAGCTCCTGGGTGCAGAGGGGTGGAGACGGACCGGAAGCTGCTGCCGGGGAACTTGCGTCCCCTGGCCGTTGATCAGCACAGACAAGAGAACACAGACACCATTTCAGATCAGACCTGCAGAGCCCAGCAAGGTGGCAGAGCCGAGTGCAAATGTACCTTAGGCAGTGAGGGAACCAGAATAGGCACCCACAAGACGCCTCTTTGACACAGAGATTATTTTTGAGCTGAAGGCCCGTAAGCTGCATCAAGTGGAGGAGATGCTCTCCCTGCCTTCCCAGCTTCCCGCCTGAGGGACCCGTGTGGCAGCCACCTCTAGACTCTTCGCCAGCTGGAGCTGGCACCGGGAGACTCTCTACACGAACCTCCTGTTTCTTTCTCACCATGTCTCTCCCTTCTCACAGTTTCCTGCCCCTGGAAGCCTAATCCCACTTTCCCTGGTTCTGTCACCTCTGCACAGATCACTGTGCTTTTTGTGGTAGACATGGCGTAAACCAGAGTGCTCAGCCAGCGCTTGGAGTCACCCCCATCAAGGCTTTCACCGTGTGATGTGAACAGCACACATTGAGCAACCTAGTTTTCACACATTAATCTGTCTTTTATTTCAGGAATTCACTCAAATGAAGAACATATAGTGGTTGAGGAATGGTCACGTTTCCTCCCTGACAGCAGGAGACCAGAGGATTCTTCTCTGGAGAGATGTTTAAGTGGAGACCTATGGGGAAGGGTCACTGGCCGTGGCAGCACAGCAGAGGGAGCCTGTGGCAAATGGCCTTCCCTTGAGAGGGGGCATGAGAAACAGAATCTCAGAATACACAAGAAAGTGAGAGGAAGATCTCTTGGAGAAAGAAAATGAGCAGATCCTTGTGTGCTACAGAAAGGGGCTTGAGTTGTATCATTCTCATTGCAAAGAGAGGCGGCGCTGGGCGGCGCTGGGCCGAAGACGCCAGTAGTCACTAATGTGAATTGAGCATAAATCTCTCTGACTGCCACGTGGTGCCTTGGTCAAAAAAGAAAAGAGACAGCCAGTTAGAACTCTGCAGTCGATGGCCATTAGTCATAGATTCTGTCTTGCAAAATGCATGCATTGCTCCCATTTCTTTGCAACCCCAAATCAGGAAGAGCTGAGCTTTGTGGTCCTGCCAAGATGTGCAGAGCGGTGAACTCCACGTTTCCAGCTGAGGGTCCACCGGAGGCCTCTGCCTTCTTGCCTGGGGCCTCACCCCCTGAGCAGGCATGCTTCCCATGCTCTGCCCAGAGGCACTGATCATGCATTTCATGCTTTGTCATTGGTGCTGCTGTTGTTTAGAACGGGTTCCAAGCGCCGTGCTTTGCGCTGTGCAGCGGTCCTCAGCATCGACATTGTGATGCACCTTTCCGATGAGATTGTGTACTAGACACACCCCACTCAGGCACGGGTGCCAGTGCTGTTGGCTGTGACAGTGAACTAACTATATGTTCAGTAAGGTGTCTTTTTTTTTTTTTTCTTTTTGCAGTTTTTGGCCGGGGCTGGATTTGAACCCGCCACCTCCGACATATGGGGCCAGCGCCCTACCCCTTTGAGCCATAGGCGCCACCCACACAAGAAGGTGTCTTTGTGCAGACACACATAAGACCAGGCTAAGTACTGATCAGTAGACAGAGTGCCCCCAGGAGCTCACAGGAAACCAGTTGTGTATTTCCCAGAAAACAATGGTTCAGTACCCAGTGTCTGTGATGACTTTGTAGGGCATAACTACTGCAGATGACCAGAAGCCACTGCTTCTCAGCAGTCCAGGGGGCAGACAGAGGCTGTGGGATTATTAAGAAGTGTCTGGGGCGGCACCTGTGGATCAGTGAGTAGGGCCCCACATACAAAATGTGGTGGGTTCAAGCCCCACCCAGGCCAAAATGCAACAAAAAGATAGCCGGGCGTTGTGGCAGGTGCCTGTAGTTACAGCTACTCAGGAGGCTGAGGCAAGAGAATCGCCTGAGCCCAAGAGCTGGAGGTTACTGTGAGCTGGGTGACAAAGTGAGACTCTGTCTCTAAAAAATTAAAAAAAAAAGTGTCTGAGGTTGGTCACCTGGCAAAGTCTGGGAGTGATCTAGATGTCTCTTGGGTGACAGAAATGAAGGGTACTTCCAGATTTTGGTGTTTGGAGTACAGGAAGGGAAGGATGCTGACAATGAAGAAGGGACTCCACGCAGGTACGTCGCAGTAAAAAGGCAGCATTTGAACTCCCCCTTGAAAGGATGGACTAATGCACTTGTAATTTATCTATCACATACACACATGTATTTATGTCAAAATTCTCCACTCATAGGGCACAGGAATGGAAAGCTTGCAAAACTGAGAAGGAAGCAAGAGTTATTTCTCAAGTATTTTTAAAAGACATATTTGTTTTGTGTGTCAAGAATTCTGCCCTTATCTCATTGCATACAAACACATTAGTTCGAAATGAGTTGCAGACCCACACATGAAAGGTAACATGGTAACACTTCTGGGAGAAATCCTAGGAGAAAAATCTTCACAATCTTGGGGATAAGACATAAAACCATAAACTGTAAGAGAAAGTAATTGATAAACTAGACTTCATTTGCGTTAAAAACTTCTCTTTGGAGTACACCCATATACACACGAAAAGTGTCAGACAGACAAGAAGATTAGCAACACAAATATCTAATAAAGAAATTAAATCCGGCTTGGTGCTCGTGGCTCAGTGAGTAGGGTGCCGGCCATATGCACCAAAGGTGGAGGGTTCAAACCCCGCTCAGGCCTGCTAAACAACAATGACAACTGCAATCAAAAAATAGCCGGGCATTGTGGCAGACACCTGTAGTCCCAGCTACTTGGGAGGCTGAAGCAAAAGAATCGCTTAAGCCCAAGAGTTTGAAGTTGCTGTGAGCTATGACGCCACAGCACTCTACTGAGGTGACATAGTGAGACGCTGTCTCAAAAAAAAAAAAAAGGAAAGAAATTAAATACTTCTTTCTCTTTCTTTCCTCCCTTCCTTCCATCCTTCTAATTTTTTTCAATATTCATTGAAACCTTCTGATTTTTAAAGGACTGCTGCTCTAAAGTCCAGCAATACCATAAAATTTATATTCTACTGGGGGAGAGGAGAAAACTATCAAGTAAAAGTATATTCCTCAAGGTTGTGCCTTTAAATGGAATTCAATGCCATGAAGAAAATAAGGAGGTCTACCTTTTAGATGGGAAGAGAGAAAAAGGTGGAGTGTGGGAGACTTTATACGAGGTGACTAAGGAAGCAAACCTGGAATAATGCTATTTACCACAATAAATAGAAACATATGGGCAATGGGAGTCTCATTTGGTGCTAGATGGCGTATTTGTACAATCTCTACTGCTAAATACGTAGGCACAGAATATTTCTCCTTGACTACTATCTAGATCAGGGGTCCTCAAACTGTGGCGCGTGGGCCACAAGAGGCGGTGTGATTGTATTTGTTCCCGTTTTGTTTTGTTTTTTACTTCAAAATAAGATATGTGCAGTATGCATAGGAATTTGTTCATAGTTTTGTTTTTTTTTAAACTATAGTCTGGCCCTCCAACGGTCTGAGGGACAGTGAATTGGCCCCCTGTTTAAAAAGTCTGAGGACGCCCGATCTAGACCTTTTTAAATCACAGATTTTATTTAATAGAGGAAGGAGACATAGCTGAATCCAGGTGTAGCAGATGCCCTGCACAGCCATCTACTCTACCCAGTGGCTTTTAACCTCGTGCCCATAAGCCAAATGCATCAGCAGCAACTGAGGACCTTCTGCAAGGGCAGCTTCCTGGGACACGTATCTGGCAGTCTTATTAACACACACATGGGGAGTTATTTGACTCCTTAAGTTTGAGTACCACTGGCTCTCTGGTTTCAATTTTGAAAGCCTTTAAGGTTGAAGAGAGGATGGATTTGATTTTGCATATGACAGATAGGATCCTGTCCTGGTGCTAATAAAGTGTGGGACTTTTTCACTTCTTACAGGAACGTTCTAGGTTGTCTGGACTCCCAAGCTCTGGTCTTTCTTTTAAAATTAAGAGTATTTCACGTGTTCCTTGTACGTGTATGTATCAGCTGAGACAGACATTAATTAGCATGTCCTTAAGTGATCCACCACCCCTTCCTTACATTGCTTGATAACATGTTCTGATATTATGATCACATGGCTGAGTTCTAAAAATGCATTTCCTAATTTACGTGGTGGTCTATCAGAGGAGGCAGGCTTAAAATAAGCAAGAATTAAGCTACTTGTCTCAAGAGTTATTTTTTTTATTACTGATCTAAAAACTGCTAGACAATTTTTTGCCTAATCATATTTCAAGTAGTATTCAAGGAAGACTTTTTTTTTTAACCCATGGAAATATAAGCAATGCAAAAAAAAGTGCATGTGAATAAAACATTCCATTTTGGAAATCTAGGAAAGGAAATATAGCATATTATTTCTTATTTGGTTTTCCAGCTCAAGACTTCTATTAAAAGCCAACTGCAGTGGCTCATGCCTATAATCCTAGCACTCTGGGAGACCGAGGCAGGTGGACTGCTTGACCTTAGGAGTTTGAGACCAGCCTGAGCAAGAGCAACTCCCCATCTTTACTAAGCGTAGAAAAAACTAGCTGGGTGTTGGGCTGGGTACCTGTAGTACCAGCTACTCAGGAGGCTGAGGCAAGGGAAGGGGACAGCTTGAGCCTTACAGTTTGAGGGTGCTGTGAGCTAAGATGCCACAGCACTCTGCCAAGGGTGACCAAACAAGACTCTGTCTCAAAAAAAAAAAAAATAAAGAAAAAAAGAAACAAAAACATTGGTCCTTTGCCCTAGAGTAAGGAATCTGGCTATATTTCTATTAATCCATGTTAGTACACATTCTGAGGGTCAAAATATTCCATATACTCACACTGACTCAAGAAGCATATTCAACATTGGCCAATTTGTGCTAAAATCATGTTTCAATATATGTAAAATAGCATTCTGCATATAGTACACGGTTTGATGCTTCAAACAACTCCATGTGTCCGTGTGTGTGTATAATACATGCACAGACTGGGTTGGACTAAACCTCTGGTAACAGGTCTTATGCCCCATGAACCTTTGTTGGACATACACACATATGTGCATATACATAATATTTTAAATATCATATTTATACTATAAATAGAAAGATAAGTTTAAAAATTATATATACATAACTATATTTGGTACATATACAAATATTAATATATGAAATACAAATATATACACACATATATGTGTAATACAAATATATATACACACATATGTGTGATTGTTTTTAAGTTATGCTTCACCAGTAAACTATAGCCAATATTTGTATGAAATATAAAAGATTAAATTAATTTATAGGGGAACCCACTTTTTGATTTAATATTTTAAACTTGGATTTTATAGCTAGATTGTGGTGTTTCAATAAGCGAGACCTCTTACATAATAATTCACTTAAAAACTTGCCACTGAAATCAATAAATAGTCGGCACATTGTAGTCAGAGAACTTAAAAGTTTTCCAATACTTGAAACTTTAATTCACTTACTGCACACCAAACATCACTGGGGAAAGTCTAATACTCCATTGGTTAACTGCATAGTGTTTAAAATCCAATAAAACTTAATAAAATAATATTTTCCCAACAAGAGAATTAATTCCTAACTATTTATCTATTTGTGCAGTCTGTGGCTCATCATAAAGCAAATAAAAGCCTAATACCTCAGAGCAGGGAAGGACAAATAACATACCTGTCCTAACATGATTTTTATTAGTTGCATTTCCCTCCGGAGGAGCAGTGTGAGTGAAGTAATGAAGTTTGCTTTTATTACTGATTCATTGCATTTAAAATGAAGAGGCAACCTAGGGTGTTGAAGAATTTACATGGAAAGTAGACTAAGAATTATAATGTCAGTTTGTACTGCAGGAAGAGGGTGAAGACAAAGCTGAGGGTGGCGTGCCTCAGCTGAAGGAACCCAGGGAGGTTTGTAAATCAAGCCCAATAACTGCCAGATGCGTATTTTTGGTGTGACGCAGACGGCTAAACGCAGAGTTACAGGTTCAAGGCTGCTATGGACATGAGCTTTGTATGTTGACCAACGCATTGGATATTGTCTAGACCCTGCCAGAGCTGGGTCAGAGGTCAGGGGAGGACTGCAGCTTGTCAGATGGTTTTTAGGTGACATCGGGGATCCGTGTTTGCTGTGAAGTGTCTTCAGGGAGGACACCACTTTGACAGCTTCTGCTTGTGACTGACCGTGTGCTAGTGATTTGAATGTGCTTCTTGGTCCCCATGCCTCAGCTGTATCTAGATATTTGTCAGTGAGATGGAGAAGTGTGGGATGAAGGGGCAGTGGCTTCTTATTGAAAACTTATTGTATTCTTATTGTAGTTGACTCCTTATCAACTTGTGGAAGGGAAGTGAAGAGAAGAGTGGTGCTACCCAGGCTCTGTGTGCATTCCTCCGACTTTATAGTGACTGCTGAACTGAATCCCTTTCTCTCCTGCTAAACAGTAAGCAAGTACTGGCTGTGCTTCTGCAGCATAGTATCTGGCACTAAAAAAAGTACTTGGTTAGTGTCTGATGAATAAATGAAAGAGGATGGTGCAATAGATGGATGCATGGACAGACGGATAGACGGATGGATGTTGCAGGGTGTGCAAAGGAGGAAAGAAAATGTAGATACTATTACATTATTTTGAAGTTCTTAAAATCCCAAACAAAACAAGGTAGTCCTTTCAAAGAAAGACTGGACTGGGCTCAGCACCCGTAGCACAGTGTTATGGCACCAGTCACAACACCGAGGCTGGTGGGTTCGAACCTGGCTTGGGCCTCCCAAAGAACAATGAAAACTACAACAACAACAAAAAATAGCTGGGTATTGTGGCGAGTGCCTGTAATCAAAGCTACTTGGGAGATTGAGGCAAGAGAATTGCTTAAGCCCAAGAGTTTGAGGTCGCTGTGAGCTATGAGCCCTCTACCCAGGGCGACACAATGAGAGTCTGTCTCAAAAAAAAAAAGAAAAGAAAAGAAAAGAAAGACTGGACTGGACAAAGCCCTGATAACAGGTCTTATGCCTATGAACCTTTGGGTCCTCTGTTGGACAAGAATGTTTTACACTGTATATAAGCCATCAGTGGACACACTCTCAGTGGTCTGCCTCTACCCCTGTGATGGGATTTGAAGAACACTTCCAGCTCCCCACTTCTCTCTCCATCTCCTCTCTTTCTCCCTCCCTTTCCTCCTTTCCTCTCTCTCCATCTCTCTGTGTCATTCTTCTCTCATTTAAAATGTATCCACTTCTTTAAACATAGCCAAGAATGGGCTTGGTTAAAATATAAGCAATCATAAAACCTTGACTTAAATTAATTTTGTTTTTCTTCCCTGATAATGCAATTAACTTAGCACTGCTAAGGTTTGATGATGGAATTTGGCCAAAAATCAGCAGAAGGTGCTGAATGAATGCTGTGCAGGAGGGAGGCCCTGAGATTCTGTGAACTTTGTACCAGCCTCATAGGAACAGGCTATTGGGCGATACCAATGGGGGCAGAGAGGTGGGGGGAGTGCTGTGCCATCCCTCCTGCAGCACTTCTCCTAAGCCCACGCACAATGGCATCACATCATAAAAAGTTATTCAGTCTTCAAAGAGATGCTCCTGCAGAAGGGGCTAAGTGGGTTCCCCAGGTCTAAGTCTTTAAGGAGACCTCTGCTATGGGGCTAGGGACAGATTAAGTGCCAAGCATAACCAAAGGGGTATTTGTAATGATAAAAGATGATTCTATGAGGGATCTATTTGGTAATGAAAATTAAGAACTGTAAATAAGGTGATTCTTTCCTTATGGAGAACACTCCATTGGCAAATGAAGCAACAACAAAAATCAATAAATGAGATATGATCAAGCTAAAAAGGTTCTGCACAGCTATGGACACCATAACCAAAGCCAATAGACAACCTTCAAAATGGGAGAAGACATTCATGTGTTATGAATCTGACAAAGGGCTAATCACCAGACTCTACAAGGAACTCAAGAAAATCAGCAAGGGAAGATCAAACAACCCCATTAATCACTGGGCAGGAGACCTAAACAGAATCTTCTCTCAAGAAGACGAATGAATGGCCAAAAAACACATGAAAAAAATGCTCATTGTCCCTAGTCATCAGAGACATACAAATCAAAAGGCACCCCATCTACTCAATACTAACTTGAAAGTAGAAGATAAACAAGTACATGAGAGAAAAACACAGTTAAATTAGAGAAAGGATGACAGGGTTCAGTAAGCTCCCACCCAACGGGTACAATGTGTGAGTGTATGACACACCTCGGGGATAAGGACTCAACTACAACAACTGGGACTTAACTTTGCAAATGCAAACAATGTAACCTAATCATATGTACTCTCATATTAATCAGGAAAAAAAAAAAGAATTCAAATGGAGGAGTGATGGGGACAGAAATGAGCCAAGAGGTTGAGGAAGCTCTGGATGGAGTGGAAGGACTTGGAAGGATCTTAAGAGGAGTTTCTTCAAGTGGCTAAAATGGATATTTTCTGTGTGTTAGGCAATATTTACAGGGGAACCCTACAGAGACAGTATCATGGTCTAAAGGACTAGAGAGAAGATAAATGTTTCCATTATGTGTCCTGGCATGACTGTATCTTTAGAGCTGCAGCTCAGAGAATACTGGAACATCCTGTGATAAAATGTAGTATAGTTTCTGTAATCTCAAATAGCATGTTTGGTAGCTTGTCCATGGAAGCTGTTACAATGGCCTGAAGTTGAGCTGAAATTCAATTGCCATATTCCGCTACAAACCTCTGTAGTCAATTAAATCAAAATGCCCTTAAGAGCCCAGACAATTGTCTGCTGATGATGTGCTCCAAGTTTCTCCTGTCAATACGGTACTTAGAGTTGAAAATGTCTGTTCACATACATTTACTCATTTAATTCCCCCAATATTCTGCGAGGCAGGAGTTAATCTCATTTTGTAATGGAAAAATTGAGCATGACAGAGGCTGAGAGATATGTCCTACGAAAGGGCAGGGTTGTCCTTTATGTCAGCTAGGTGAACAGCTATTTATGCCTTTAAACTTGACATGGAGTGCCCTTCACTTTTTCTTTAACTGTGGGAAAACAAAGGTTCATTCCAAGGTGTCTACTGTAAGCGTAGAGGATGCAAAGAGCCAGATGACCTCTGAGCAAGATGATTTGCAGCTGGGGCGCAGATCAGCAGGCAATTCGTCCACAGGTGCTCCTTGTAAAGAAAGAGCCTGAGCCCATGGCAATCTTAGGCACTTAGTCATTGTCTAATACTCTCCTCACCTGTCTCAATCAAAGGCTATTCCAGAGGTTGCTTGGGGCTACCTTGCAATCAAGGTTGGCCTGCCTCCTGCAAGCTTTTACGTCTAATCCATGTCACACCTGGTTCCTTCCTGCAGTGATTGAGACCAGGGCCACAAGGGGCTGTGACAGTAAACTCTGTCCTATGAGATACATTTTCATGTAAGTTTGAGAAGAACACTGGGAATTTACCTTTTGATTCTTCAATTATCCCATCTACAGAACACTAACAAGAAAAATACCTAAGCCACTGGGTGCTATGAGAATTGAGTAAATTAACACTTGTAACCTTAGAAGACGGCTTAGCAAAAGGAATCACTATACCAACCATTATTATTGTTGTTGATGAATTGTTATAAGTGAAAATTAAAATGACAGTCATGAGTCACACAACGGCGTTTTAACAGTGATGTACCGTGTATACAATGGTGGTCCTGTGAGATTATAACAGAGCAGAAAAATTCCTATCTTCAAGCGATGTTGCACAGCTAACATACTCAACAAGGGTGTGGCCTGAGAGCAACAGGCTATACCATGTCTCATAGGGATATAGGAGGATGGGCCATCTGTGGGTTACTTTAGTGCAGGCTGAAATTCCAGAGGATCTGCTGGCAAAAACCTGGATTCCTCCGACCCCTGCCCTGTACTGAACAAAGTACCTGCAGGACAATGCAAGGGGTCAGGAATGGTCAGCAGTTTAGACATAGGTCTATGGGTCACACACCGGAAAATCTCAAAGGTTGAAATTGCTTAAGGGTTAAAATATAGATTAGCAGCATAGAATAGGGAAGCTAAAGTTTACCCCTGAGGCATTGTACCCAATTCTTTTTTACTTTATAATCTTATGATAATCTCCTCTGTCTTTCTTTCCATTGTTTCCTTAGCTCACTGATGTTGCAAAACGTCTTTGTTTCCATCTATAATTAACCTTGTATGTTCTGTATATCTTGCATGTATGCATTTTTCCTAGTTCAATAAAAGACCCTTGAGGTTTTTGTTTGGGGCAGCATTTTCTTGCTACTGCTTGGCATGTGATTCTGCTTGCCTCTCTGAGCCCCATCAGTTAATTTTTTGAAAATAACTGAGTATGAGAGTTTGCTTTTCACACTGTCCCCTTGCTGTTCTATCCCTAGGAGCAGAATGACAACACTGTCTAGGTCTGTGCACGCACACTCTGGGATGTTTGCACAGGTGAGATCACAGGTGAGATGCATTCCTCAGAATGTGTCCTTGTCATTAAACAACACATGATAGACATGTTTGCTTTAGGGAAGCTGATGGTTCACATGTGATACATCTCCCATCCATAAGGAAGTGTTCTGTTGGCTCCCATTTTTGTTGAACACAAAAGTACCTGCATGGCGAGAGAGTATAATTATGAAGTTAGCCGGCCTGCCTTTCTACCGTCTGGCTTTGTGAAGGTGCCAAGGAATGGACTCATATGTGCACTCCACGAACCTCGAGATTGGGACTACTGGCTGCTGAGCACTTTTAGGTGTTGGAAAGAGAATAATGAAGAAAAGTCACAAGATGTTTAACCTTTGGGAGATGATATTTAAATAAATATGGGACAACTAGTGCATAAAACACAAGGACATATGGTATTGGTTCAAACAAGAATGAGGGGAAGATGAGGGCAGGTGGAGGAGCAGGAGAATGCACCGTGTGAGATCAGTGGCCCCAAAGAGAAGGAGGGAGACACAGGCTAGAGGGTAACTCGGGGCAGGTGGAGGAACTGGAGACAGCACCAGGTAAGATCAGTGGCTATGAAGAGAAAGAGGGAGACACAGGCTAGAGGGTAACTCGGGGCAGGTGGAGGAACTGGAGACAGCACCAGGTAAGATCAGTGGTCACAAAGAGAAGGAGGGAAGACACAGGCTAGAGGTAACTTAGGACAGGTGTGGCACTTTTGGTTGGTGAATGTGACTATGGAACTGAGAACTGAATAGTGAGAACAAATCTACCATAGAAAGAAATGTGGGGAGTGTATATTTCTGGCATGACAATTGGAACTGGGGAGAGGACCTAACACAAAGTGCTTGTGAGGAGGTTTCAGAAGAGCCCAGTGTGTTCAGAGCACAGAGACTGGGAGGAGATTTTAACAGAGAAAAGCAGAGAGGTGGAGCAGGTAACTTCTTGCAGGGACACGCCCTGGAGAGAGGATGGATATTATGACATTAGCATGCAGAACTGGGGCAGGTTGGTGGCATTCCAATAACCCGGCCTGACTTACAACTCCACAGGACCATTCTGGCTGCTGAATAGATGGCAGGTGGGAGTGGGTGTGAAGGGGCATCATGAGAAAAGCAGAAAGACAGGGAGTAGGCCCTGTCACCAGGACAAGAAGGCTACGAGTGGACCTGTCCAGAAGCCATCAGAGGAGTAATGCATTTGTAAGGCACAGGCAAAACTTTGGGCCAGATGCAGGATACGAGTACATTATTGAGGAAATTGCTCTTCCAAAAGAAATGTCAAATAAAATATTATGAATAACTGAACACTTTATACAAGCCAACCCTAAAATATTGCAGAGTCAGAGCTAACAATGCCCACTTGAGTGAGCTTCATGCCCACCACATCCCCCACAAAGGTCCTAAATCAAATGTGTTACTACGGACGAGTATAAAGCCTGAGTCCTAGTCAAAGGCAGAGCTTACCCTGGACATGGTTCACATCCTGATTTGCTAAAAGTGCCTCTTTGTTTAAAATTCTAAGAGCACGTTTTGTAAAGAACGAATATAATTGAAAGTTCCTATTCAATAATTCCCCCAACATGGAAAAGTAGAGTGTTTGCCTGGACACCGTCACTTTACTGGAATCAGAACACAGTCAGTGTGCCTTGCCGGACAGGAATGGACCGTTTTGTGACACTGCATCTGTTCTCCCTTCCCACATTGCAAAGATTATGTTTCCTCCTCCACTTCAGTAGAATGCCCTGTGTTATTACTGTAACTTGTGAAGGGTGGTCGTCTCCCTCTGGTTCTCAAAGTCATTACAGAAAAGTTTATCATCTCATTTTCTGGAGGGGTTCAGGTCTCAGTTTGTATTTCCCATCTGTGATTCCCAGCTCCACATTTTATAGTATCATATTTTGTGCATTTGGCTATTGTAAAATGCTTTCTTATTGCCTAGTTTAGGGGCACAGATTTGTAGCAATTTAGCCTTTTTTCTAACCCGTTCTTCAGGAAGGCAGTTTGTTTTTGGAGTTTGATCTGTTAGAGAGATTAGACTGTGCTTTACACAAGGACTTTTCTACCCTTGTTCTCGAGGCTCCAGGGGAGACTCCAGTGGCCGTGCTGAAACAGACCATAAGGTCTGAATCATTGCCATTCTGGCTTTGCAGTGCATCAGAAAGGGCCATGAATGCACAGCTGTGCTGCTGAAGGTACCAGACGCTCTTTGAGCTCCTGGTGATGAAGATAATGAGAAAGTCCTAATCACAGTCTGCATTCAGAGACAGGGAAAGTTTTCAGGTGAATTCCTTTGGTACGGACAGAGAATATCAAATTGAATAAGACGGCCTCAGAAGAAAGGAGAAAGCTCTGCCTCAGTCAGACCCTTGTCAGGAATGAGTCGCCCACCTAACTCTTTATACAGAGGTGGCTCAAGAGGGGATAGAAAACAGCTCTCAAAGCTCTCCACTCGGTCATACTTCCTCCCTGACAAACTGCTTCCCCAAATACCAGATACAGGTATTTAAGACAGCAGCAAGATCAAGCTCTACTGTGACAAAGAAAGTGGTGTTCTTGGAAAAATAGAAATATATCTAGAGGTTCTGAAAAGGACAAAGTGCTTCGCTCCTGATGGTTGATGTTTCAGAAACCCGATTCAGTCCTTTGGAGAGGGCCTTCTCTCCTACAGAGTTGATCAGCGCTACCGACGGCGACCTCCTAGTCCTTCAAGAATGCATTGAGAGGCAATTCCTCTAGAGAATACATCAGAGAGATGTCTAATTGCTGGTGTTTTTGTACCTTCACAAATGAATCACTGTATATAGCATGTACTGTAACCATAAAAGCCCACCCAGTAAAACGCTACTTGAATTTCAGTTGCAGGAGCAGCAGAGGTTTGGGGGAAGGAAGAGATTCATCCCTGGAATAAATGTATCTGCTTTCTCTTATCAGTGAAAGACAACTTCAGACGAATGAATGTCCCTTTGGCTTAGTTATCAACACACGCCGACCTAGTCACAGCCCAGCTACTCACCATGAGTACTCGGAGCGCCAAACTGTCCAGAGTTTTCTGATGGGAACTGTAGTGATTTATTCCTCATGTTTTCACATTGGCTTTGTCTTCATTCCAGTTGCCTCATAACCTTTTTGTTGTCAGCTGATACAAACATCAAAGGAATGAGCAGAGTCACCTTTTGTTGGGGCTGCTGGCGCTCCTTTCTCTGAGAGGGTCAAGTTTCTCGAGGTGCCTTGAAGTGCTCTTGTCTGTTACACAGAGGACACCATTCCGACACAGAAGGCCATTAACTGCCAAACGCATCTTTCATCTTTGCACATCCTGCAGTGGACTGTATTTTTTTTCTGGGTGATACCGAAAAAAAAGAGAGCCAGAGTCACGCCTCGCGGCACTTCCCTGCGGTGCAGTGCACCAACCCTCCCCGGACATACGGGGCCCAAGACTGAATCAGACTCTGGCCTCCCCGCTGAGAGCTGAGAACCCCTACTCTCACTCGGGGTCTGAGGGCCTATCCCCCAGGAGTTCGGCTCCTTGGGTGATTTCTCGAGGGGAGTGCACAGTGCCTGAGCTGTGTCAGGTCAGCGCTGACTCTGGGATACGTGAGCGAGGAGAGGGCACTCTGCTGAGGGGAAATCAAGCGTTGGCGGCACTTCCCTGCGGTGCAGTGCAGGAGCCCTCCCCGGACCGTAGTATTGCGTGAAACTGAAAGAAACTCTAGCTTCCCCCCCACTCCCAATCGGGGTCTGGGGGCCCATCCCCCAAGAGTTCTGATTCTTGGGGGATCTCTTAAGGGGTGTGGACCCAGCACAAACTGCGGCCGCTCAGTGCTGACTCTGGGGCGCGGGACAGAGGAGAAAAGGGTCGCCTGAGTGCCCACACCAGAGCAGCAGTTCCCTGGAGGTAGATCAACAGCCGTTTTTTCTTTAACGGCAGAACGCTCACTTCTGGATATTCTGAGGCCACACCCCCTGTCTCCCTGGGCAACCAGAGGAGGCCACCTGCGACACGGCTCACAAACCCGGGAAGCTTCCAGGGCGGGGCCGACCCAGAGAGGTGTTCAGACGCAATTCTCCAACAGCAAAGACGTTTGAACTCAAAACAGCCCGTCTTCTGTAGGCGACGACAGGAACGGAGACAGAACCTCACAAAGTTGTCTGTTCTGTTCTATTCTGTTAGCAGCATCCATCAGGGACGGGGCTAAGCCTGAGTGAACACCTCCTTCCCATCACCTGCATCAAACACTCAAAGATGTCAGGCCCCATCTCCTCCTGCTAGATAGCGGCAGTCTGCGGGGGCCTGGCAGACTTCCTTGCGATTCAGGCAGGTGCAAACATCTGGAGTGTCTGTTCACTGCAGGCAACTGGGTTAGCCATCTGCAGAGATACCAGTGACTGGGTCCGACGGAGGGGCAAAGTGGGGAAGGAGACGTCAACCTTCCCAGACTGCTCTGTTTGCTGGGTGGCTACTCCTGACTCCACGCTGCACTGGGGTGAGCTGTGTCAGAGGAGTCACCAGGCCCCTGTGATCCAGTTCCCAGAGACCTCTTGAACTCTTCCACCCGAGACAAGAGCCGATTGAGACAGTTGATTCGGACCTTTTGAACTGGGCTAATAGACTGAGGACTTTTCAGGCGGTGCCCTGGGTGTGCGATTGTAGGAAGGTTTGATTCTCCTTTTCCAACTGGGGCCAGAGGTGGGCAGGCGGGGTGACTTAATTGCTGATTTTTCCACACAGCTGAGACTTCAAGCCAGAGTAGAAGTTGCAATAGGATCAAACAGAAACCAGCTGAAAACAAGACAGAACCACTTTGCTCCACCACACCAGACAGGGCCCCAGTTTCTCAGGCCACAACACTGTACGGGCCCTCGATAAAACCCCAGGGGAAAAACCAAAGGGAGTAAACCATGGGGCGGAATCAGCGGAAAAACTCTGGTAACATGAATAACCAGAATAGATCAACCCCCCCCAAGAAAAGATACGGCAGATGTGATTGAAGATCCCATTCATAAACAACTGGCTGAGATGTCAGAAGTCGAATTCAGAATTTGGTTTGCAGACAAGATTAATAAAATGGAATTAGGAATTTGAGGAGAAATTCAAAAATTGTCTCAAGAATTTAACGAATTTAAAGACAAAACCACCAAAGACTTAGACACACTGAAACAAGAACTTACAGCCCTCAAAGATATGAAAAATACAGTAGAATCCCTCAGTAACAGAATGGAGCAAGCAGAAGAAAGGATTTCTGACATTGAAGATAAAGTCTTCGAACGCTCCCAATCTCTCAAAGAGGAAGAGAAATGGAGAGCAAAAACGGATCACTCACTCAGAGAACTCTCAGATAATTCGAAAAAACACAACATAAGGGTTTTAGGAATTTTGGAGAACGATGAAGTGGCTGCCAAGGGCACAGAGGCCCTTCTACATGAAATTATGAAAGAAAATTTTCCAGACATGCCTAGAGAATCTGAAATTCAGATAGCAGACAGCTTCAGAACCCCAGCACGATTCAACCCCAATAAGCCATCTCCCAGACATATCATAATTAGCTTCACTAAAGTTAACATGAAAGAGAAGATTCTCAAAGCAGCCCGGCGAAAGAAAACTATAACGTACAAAGGTAAGAATATTAGAATAACTGCAGATCTCTCTGCTGAAACTTTTCAAGCAAGAAGAGGCTGGTCATCAACTTTTAATCTCCTAAAGCAAAAAAACTTTCAACCCAGGATCTTGTATCCAGCTAAACTGAGTTTCATCTATGATGGAGAAATTAAATACTTCAATGACATTCATATGTTGAAAAAATTTGCCATAAGTAAACCAGCTCTTCAGGATGTTCTCAGACCTATCTTCCACAATGACCAACCCAATCCTATACCACAAAAGTAAACTCACTCAGAAACTTCGGATCAAACTCCAACTTCCACACTGGTGAAAGGATTAAAAATGTCCACTGGACCTTTGAAAAACTCGATACCCAAAATTCCACCAGACTTATCAATACTCTCCATCAATGTGAATGGCTTAAACTGTCCTCTAAAGAGGCATAGGTTAGCTGACTGGATACAAAAACTCAAGCCAGATATTTGTTGCATACAAGAGTCACATCTCAACTTAAAAGACAAATACAGACTCAGGGTGAAAGGATGGTCATCCATATTTCAGGCAAATGGTAATCAGAAAAAAGCAGGTGTTGCAATTTTATTTGCAGATACAGTAGGCTTTAAACCATCAAAAGTAAGGAAGGACAAGAATGGTCACTTCATATTTGTTAAGGGTAATACTCAATATGACGAGATCTCAATTATTAATATCTATGCACCCAACCAGAATGCACCTCAATTTATAAGAGAAACTCTAACAGACATGAGTAACTTGATTTCCTCCAGCTCCATAATCGTTGGAGATTTCAACACTCCCTTGGCAGTGTTGGATCGATCCTCCAGAAAGAAGCTGAGCAAAGAAACCTTAGATTTAAATCTAACCATCCAATATTTAGATTTAGCAGACATCTACAGAACATTTCATCCCAACAAAACTGAATACACATACTTCTCATCAGCCCACGGAACTTACTCCAAAATTGATCACATTTTAGGTCACAAGTCTAACCTCAGTAAATTTAAAGGAATAGAAATTATTCCATGCATCTTCTCGGACCATCAGGGAATAAAACTTGAATTGAGTAACAACAGGAATCTGCATACCCATACAAAAACATGGAAGTTAAATAACCTTATGCTGAATGATAGCTGGGTCAGAGATGAGATTAAGAAAGAAATCACCAATTTTTTGGAACAAAATGACAATGAAGACACAAACTATCAGAACCTATGGGACACTGCAAAGGCAGTTCTAAGAGGGAAATTTATAGCACTGCAAGCCTTCCTCAAGAGAACAGAAAGAGAGGAAGTTAACAACTTAATGGGACATCTCACGCAACTGGAAAAGGAAGAACATTCCAACCCCAAACCCAGTAGAAGAAAAGAAATAACCAAAATTAGAGCAGAATTAAATGAAATTGAAAACAAAAGAATAATACAACAGATCAATAAATCAAAAAGCTGGTTTTTTGAAAAGGTCAATAAAATAGATAAACCTCTGGCCAACCTAATCAGGAAAAAAAGAGTAAAATCTCTAATATCATCAATCAGAAACAACAAAGACGAAATAACCACAGACTCGTCAGAAATCCAAAAAATCCTTAATGAATATTACAAGAAACTTTATTCTCAGAAATATGAAAATCTGAAGGAAATAGACCTATACTTGGAAGCACGCCACCTTCCAAGACTTAACCAGAACCAAGTGGAAATGTTGAACAGACCCATATCAAGTTCAGAAATAGCATCAACTATACAAAACCTCCCTAAAAAGAAAAGCCCGGGACCAGATGGTTTCACATCAGAATTCTACCAAACATTTAAAGAGGAATTAGTACCTATATTACTCAACCTGTTCCAAAATGTAGAAAAAGAAGGAAGACTACCCAACACGTTCTATGAAGCAAACATCACCCTGATCCCCAAACCAGGAAAAGACCCAACAAGAAAAGAAAATTATAGACCAATATCACTAATGAATATAGATGCAAAAATATTCAACAAGATCCTAACAAACAGAATCCAGCAACACATCAAACAAATTATACATCATGACCAAGTTGGTTTTATCCCAGGGTCTCAAGGCTGGTTCAATATACGTAAATCTATAAATGTAATTCAGCACATAAACAAATTAAAAAACAAAGACCATATGATTCTCTCAATTGATGCAGAAAAAGCTTTTGATAATATCCAGCATCCCTTCATGATCAGAACACTCAAGAAAATTGGTCTAGAAGGGACTTTTCTTAAACTGATAGAGGCTATCTACAGCAAACCCACAGCCAATATCATATTGAATGGAGTTAAATTGGAATCATTTCCACTCAGATCAGGAACCAGACAAGGCTGCCCATTGTCTCTATTGCTTTTCAACATTGTAATGGAAGTTTTAGCCACCGCAATTAGGGAAGAAAAGGCGATCAAGGGTATCCGTATAGGGTCAGAAGAGATCAAACTCTCGCTCTTCGCAGATGATATGATTGTGTATCTGGAAAACACTAGGGACTCTACTACAAAACTCCTAGAAGTGATCAAGGAATACAGCAGCGTCTCAGGTTACAAAATCAACAATCATAAATCGGTAGCCTTTATATACACCAACAACAGTCAAATTGAAAAAGCAGTTAAGGACTCTATCCCATTCACAGTGTTGCCAAAGAAGATGAAATATTTGGGAATTTACCTAACAAAAGACGTGAAAGATCTCTATAAAGAGAACTATGAAACTCTAAGAAAAGAAATAGCTGAAAATGTTAACAAATGGAAAAACATACCATGCTCATGGCTAGGAAGAATCAACATTATCCAAATGTCCATACTACCCAAAGCAATATATAATTTCAATGCACTCCCTATTAAAGCTCCACTGTCATATTTTAAAGATCTTGAAAAAACATTACTTCGTTTTATATGGAATCAGAAAAAACCTCGAATAGCCAAGACATTACTCAGAAATAAAAACAAAACAAGAGGAATCACACTACCAGACCTCAGACTTTACTACAAATCGATAGTGATCAAAACAGCATGGTATTGGCACAAAAACAGAGAAGTAGATATCTGGAACAGAATAGAGAACCAAGAGATGAATCCAGCTACTTACCGCTATTTGATTTTTGACAAGCCAATTAAAAACATTCAGTGGGGAAAAGATTCCCTATTTAACAAATGGTGCTGGCTGAACTGGCTGGCAACCTGCAGAAGACTGAAATTGGACCCACACCTTTCACCATTAACTAAGATAGACTCTCATTGGATTAAAGATTTAAACTTAAGACATGAAACTATAAAAATACTAGAGGAGAATGCAGGGAAAACCCTTGAAGAAATTGGTCTGGGTGAGTATTTCATGAGGAGAACCCCCCGGGCAATTGAAGCAGCTTCAAAAATACATTACTGGGACTTGATCAAACTAAAAAGCTTCTGCACAGCTAAGAACACAGTAAGCAGAGCAAGCAGACAGCCCTCAGAATGGGAGAAGATATTTGCAGGGTATATCTCTGACAAAGGTTTAATAACCAGAATCCACAGAGAACTCAAACGCATCAGCAAGAAAAAAACAAGGGATCCCATCGCAGGCTGGGCAAGGGATTTGAAGAGAAACTTCTCTGAAGAAGACAGGCGCACGGCCTTCAGACATATGAAAAAATGCTCATCATCTTTAATCATCAGAGAAATGCAAATCAAAACTACTTTGAGATATCATCTAACTCCAATGAGACTAGCCTATATCACAAAATCTCAAGACCAGACATGTTGGCGTGGATGCGGAGAAAAGGGAACACTTCTGCACTGCTGGTGGGAATGCAAATTAATACATTCCTTTTGGAAAGATATATGGAGAACACTCAGAGATCTAAAAACAGATCTGCCATTCAATCCTGTAATCCCTCTGCTGGGCATATACCCAGAAGACCAAAAATCACAACATAACAAAGATATTTGTACCAGAATGTTTATTGCAGCCCAATTCATAATAGCTAAGTCATGGAAAAAGCCCAAGTGCCCATCGATCCACGAATGGATTAATAAATTGTGGTATATGTATACCATGGAATACTATGCAGCCTTAAAGAAAGATGGAGACTTTACCTCTTTCATGTTTACATGGATGGAGCTGGAACATATTCTTCTTAGTAAAGTATCCCAAGAATGGAAGAAAAAATACCCAATGTACACAGCCCTACTATGAAACTAATTTGGGACTCTCACATGAAAACTATAACCCAGCTACAACTTAACAATAGGGGGAAGTGGGAAAGGGGGGGGGTGGGTAGAGGGAGGGGAATCGGAGGGATCACACCTGTGGTGCATATTACAGGGGTATTTGCGAAACTTGGTAAATGTAGAATGTAAATGTTTTGGCACAGTAACTGAGATAACGCCGGAAAGGCTATGTTAACCACTGTGATAAAAATGTGTCAAATGGCTTATGAAGTGAGTGTATGATACCCCATAATCATATCATTGTATACAGTTATGATTTAATAAAAAAAAATAAATAAAATAAAAAAAAAAGAGAGCCATCCTATGGATTAATGAAAGAAAGGAGGACACAAAAGTGAAAACATTAAGAAATGCAAAAACTATATTCCAAAGCATTTGGGTTGGTGGTTAAATGACAATTGAAGGATATGCTCAATTCACCAATGTGGAGGAACGTCCAAAAGCCTCGTGCGAAGCATGAGTGACTCAGAAATAGATTCAAAACAACAGACCCCAGAGGTCACAGAATCTGCTGAATTTCCCATCTCTCCAGCTTCTACAGTTGCCACCCACTTTTTCCACCCACCAAATCTTTATCCTGATTATACAGGGTTCTTCTGATTGTCACCATATAGAAAGCATTGAAAAGATGAGAGCTCCTGAAACTTTCTTCAGAGTAACTAAGAAGTACTTTAGAAATGGTCATGCGGCCTGCTGCGGACACACACTGGGGCTGACGTGAGATGTGGAAGCGTCTGAACGTGGCAGGGATCCGTCCTTTCCATCCAGGAAACACACACTGGGGCTGACGTGAGATGTGGAACCATCTGAACATGGCAGGGATCCGTCCTTTCCATCCAGGAAACACACACTGGGGCTGACGTGAGATGTGGAACCATCTGAATGTGGCAGGGATCCATCCTTTCCATCCAGTCTTCATCATGGTGATAGTGACAATATTAATATTTTGTGGCTTTCTAGATATCTTAGCTCAGAAGATGGAAGTGGACAGGGGGAAGTTGTTAGATTACTTATTTTTCCTTAGTAGGTGATATTAACTGCACTGATTTTCCTTGCTATATGAAGCTAGGAACTTTCCCCCCCACACATCAGGGGCTCTGGGGTAACCAGCACACAAGGTCTCAGTCACACCATAGAGATGTCTTGAAGACAACATTGTCAGAATTTCCGAAAATTAAAAGGATCCAAGTACCCCCATGTAGAAGAATTGGTAAGTAAATCACAGACCCTACATCAAATGGAGCATTATAGAACTGTTAATGTTTTCAACCCCCTGAGTTCATGGGTGAAGGCTCAAAAATGTAACATTGACAAATACAGGCTACAACAGTATCTATAAAGCGTTAATTAAAATTGGAGGGATATGCATATGATTCAATGTACACGTACAGAAGATCTTTGCATATCCCTCTTCGTCCCTCCTTATGGACACCAGCCATGGAGAGACAGAGGCAGACAGAGACGGAGGTGTGGGAAGAGCAGAGTGAAGAGGAGGAAGAAAGACAAGAGGCGAGGGAAGGAAAGAGGGAGGGAAAGAAGGAAGGAAGGTGAGAAGGTGGGAGGGAAGAGAGGAAGGAAGGAAGTAGGGGAAAAGGAGGAAATGAAGGAAGAAAAAGAGAAAATAGAGAAGGAGGGGAGGAAAGAAGAAAGAAAGGAGGCTCAGAGAGAAGGAAGAAAGGAAGGAAGGAAGGAAAGAAGGAAGGAAGGAAAGAAGGAAGGAAGGAAAGAAGGAAGGAAGGAAGGAAAGAAGGAAGGAAGGAAGGAAGGAAGGAAGGAAGGAAGGAAGGAAGGAAGGAAGGAAGGAAGGAAGGAAAGAAGGAAGGAAGGAAGGAAGGAAGGAAGGAAGGAAGGAAGGAAGGAAGGAAAGAAGGAAGGAAGGAAGGAAGGAAGGAAGGAAGGAAGGAAGGAAGGAAGGAAGGAAGGAAGGAAAGAAGGAAGGAAAGAAGGAAGGAAGGAAGGAAGGAAGGAAGGAAGGAAGGAAGGAAGGAAGGAAAGAAGGAAGGAAGGAAAGGAGGAAATGAGAGTAGGAAGGAAGGAAAGGAGGATGGAAGGAAGGAAGACGGTAAAGAAGGAGAGAAGGGAAGAAGACAAGGAGAAGAAGGAGAAGGTAGAGAGAACAGGATGAGGAGGAGGAGGAACACTCAGAATCTTGCGAGATTTTAACAATTAACTATCTCTAGGTAGGCACTATCCACGGTAGGCAACTTTTCGTTTCCTTTTTGATTTTCAGGAATTCTGAAATATCATTAACTATTATCCCCACTGGTTACTATACTTTATAAAAATTAAAAGTATATGGCAAGGCTGAAATTCCAAATTTTGTGAAAAGCATGATGCATAGAAGTCAAAACCTGCCCATTAGGAAGAAAGCATGCGGGACAATGCCCTGGACACCAGGCAGCAGTAGGGCCGGTCCTTTTCTGATGGACGCAACCTTGATGACTCTGGATCAGACATGAGGCTCTGCCCTTGCTCTCAGCAACAGAAGACCAGACCGTGCGAGCACCTAAGAATCATGATGAAGGGTAAAGAGGCTTCTTTGGGGGCAGGTCCCTGGGTCCAGCATGGCCACTGTGTCCCCAGCAAGTTCCCTTTCTGTATTCTGGACACATAAGAAACCAGAGTGTGTGTCAGCCAGGGTGCAGGACCATCCTGGGTAAACTGAGGCCAGAAAGGCTGGTATGCACACACAAAGTCTGTGAGCAGGAGATGGTCCTGCAGACAGATGACATCCTGTTTTGTTACCTTTCTCCCAGAAATTACTCAGGTCCTATGTACTGGTGGGGGGAACAGCAATCTTCACTTTGGACATGTATGAAAAAAATATGTATTCTTAGTTGTACCATAAGTGCCCACCCAGAGCAGTCTGCTTGTATATAAATGAACTGACAGTAATAAATACAACTTTTGGAAACAAAGAATATTCTTATTTCAAGGTTTACTGGAAAACTTAGACGATCTTGATTGTACTTCAGCAAGTGCGCACGCACCAGGCAGATGCTGCTGTGACCTCTCTGGTCTCACAGCTGGCGGAGCTGCCATCTGGCATTCACTTGAGATGGTCACGTAGGAAACCTAAATTAACATAACATCACCACGTCAGGGAATCAGGTATCATCATTTATCAGGTAGCCACTCTGGGGTTGGACCAAAGGAAGATGAGCTGTAAGGGGCGAGTACCGGTACTTGAAAAAGACCTTGAACTCCATCTAGTTTTCTTGGCTCAGGAGAATGACGAAAGACATTTCTTAACGGAGACTTCTCTGTGCACCGATTGTCAGGAGGATAATTACACTTCTCATGCAAGATTTTTTTCAGACATATATCACATACCTGAGATTCTCTGACACACCCTCATATACAAACACACACACATCAACAAGGATACAAAATATACACTTACATAGATTCTAATTTTAAAATTTGAATTGCTATTATCCTGGGGATTTTTTAAAATCATGTTAAGTACTTTAGCTATTATGCTTAAGTTTTAATACTATTTCATTAAATTATTTCTGTTGTGAATATTTTCCCATCTCCAATGATAACACACAATTAGCCAGCATTTCTTATCTCGGCCATCTCCTCTCTGTCCAATTCCCTAACTTTGGGCTCTCCCAGGGCTCCATTTCTGAGCCTCATTTTTCTCTCTGCTCTCCTGTCTCTGCAGACAATGTTATCTATACCTTTGGTCTTATTTATATCATGATGACCCTCTAATTCATATCTCCAGCTCTGGCCTAAAATCTTAAATCCTAATGCCTACTGCCTAACCGGCATCTCCACCTGGCCACATACAAGGCTCCCCCAGATGAACACAGCTGAAGGACAGCTACTGGTCTGCACCCCACCCAAACTCCAAGTCCCTCCAATTCCACCATCTCTGTGAACTGCACATGAGTCTGTAGACACGTTTGATTCCTGGCTTTCCCTCGTCCCACATCCACCGACAGACTATACTAGTAACTCATCCTCTCTGCTTTTAAATTACATTCTACACCTGTCTGATTCCCTTCCTTGCCACTGGTGACATCTCATTCCATGTGGCTGCCATCTCCTGAGGAGCTCTCCCAGCCACCACTTTTGGTTATAAAATACCATCCCCTCCATCAAACACCTCCAGTGCTCCCAAACACACTTCAAATGGCAGTGAAACTCCTCCTGCAGGCCAGAGGCCTTAGGGACCAGGACTCAAGTACTCCTCTGAGCTCCTCTTCCTGTGACCCCTCAGTCATGGTGATTCAGCTGCATGGGCTGACTTTTTAGTGCCTCAGACACAAAGGGAATCCCTGCCTAGCAGTCTTCTAGCTGCTTCCAAAGCCTGGAATAATCTTCCCTAGTATCTTCACGTGTCTGAATCCTTCTCATCTTGTAGGTTTCAGTTTACAGTTTCTGTAAACGGTTTACAGTTTACAGTTTCACGCATCTTGTAGGTACCAGTTTACACATCTGCTCCAAAAGCCAGCCCTCACCTATAAGATGAAGCCATCTACCAGCTGGTCTTCTGAACGTTTCCCTGGTGTGTTCTCTTCATAGGACTTATCACTTACTATTTATTTGACCTTGAATGAGCAGCTTTTTACAAGTCACATTCTCAGTCTTTAAAAAGAGTGCAACAGTATTTCATAAAGTTATTTAAAGGATTAAAGAAGTAAATACACAAGTGCTGAGAGCAATATTCACAGAAGCAATCAATTTGCTTTTGCACACTGCAGTCAGGAAATTCTGGCGCGCTGGTATCAACCATCACATTATTCAGGATATGAACTAACTTGTTTTAAATCACAAGTAAGAATTAAACAATTATTCTGCCATGTTTATGCATATCAAACTTTCATATCATCTGTCTTCAGACTACGGCAGGTCAGACAGCTAAAGCCTTAATTCCAACCTTGAAAGTCTACACCTTTAAAATACTACACCACAGATGTGTAACATCCATGCACCTGTCTTTGGTGAATACACGCACCCATTGATGTGGAATCCTTGCCTAGGAGTGAAAATGCTGGGCCGTATTGCATGCAAGGTTCACCTTGGGAGGTACTGTCAAACAGTCTTGCAAACTTCTTTTTCCAAAATACATACTAATACTATTTTTTATGGCTAGTCAAATGGTTTTCAAATTAGGTATCATAAAAAAAATAATAATTCTCCCTGAGTATAGTCCCTATGACAACACATATTCCTATTAGCTCAAAAATTTTGTTATAATTAGAAAGAAATGTATCAGCATAAAAATGATATAGGAATTACAAATTACATCTCACTGTACATTTGTAATGCATGTATCACTGTTTGGAGTATCTCATTATATTAATTGCAACCAATTGCTCCAGTTGGAAGAGTCACAGCATGCAGTATTACATATTTTAAGAACGAATTGAATATATCATCCCATACCTCATCCTAACATCCTATTTTTATACTTATTAAAGGATCAAAGTTTCTATTAATGTTCATAAGAATTTTGAATCCACATAAATATATCATTAGGCTGAAGCTGAGCATCTTTGAAATAGATTTACTAGTAAGTCTGAGTGTTAAAATGACAGCTAATATACAGTTCCACTTTTCGCTTGTCAAATGGAGTTATGATACTGCTACAATCTTCGTATCTATAAGGTTTACAGATATTAATATGAAGATGACGTTCTGTAATTGTTTTATTGGTTTTTTTATTGTGTGTGAATCCAATTTTGTCTTTGTCTTGCCTACTGATTCCCTAGGTAAACAAATTACTTTCCAGTTTCTTAAAGTCGACAAATACGTTTATTCAAAAAGAGAAGTGAATATTTTGAAAAGAATTTTGAATGATAATGTCCTGTGTTTTAAGTCAGAATTTCATAGATTGTGGTATAAAAATGGAATGTCATAAGGTGTCTTTCTAGTGGAGTATCCTCTGCGATCAAAGGAAGTCCCTATAGTTGCCCCTCTATGGTTTGGAGCTGGCTTTCTGTCAACTCTTTTACTATGCTGTATTTTTCTGGCCTCTTCCAATCTATCAGCACAATGTACATGTTTCACCTGTGTTATATGTGCTGTGGTGCTTTGCTGTGTGGTTCATGGAAAGTGTGCTCAATAATTTGCCATTTGGCTTCCATTGTCTAATAGATGCTGGTGACATGGGCTGCCCATTGTCTAATAGACACTGGTGACACGGGCTGCCCATTGTCTAAAAGACGCTGGTGACACGGGCTGCCCATTGTCTAATAGACGCTGGTGACATGGGCTGCCCATTGTCTAATAGACGCTGGTGACATGCGCTGCCCATTGTCTAATAGACACTGGTGACATGGGCTGCCCATTGTCTAATAGACACTAGTGACATGCGCTGCCCATTGCCTAATAGACGCTGGTGACATGGGCTGCCCATTGTCTAATAGACGCTAGTGACATGTGCTGTCCATTGTCTAATAGACGCTGGTGACATGGGCTGCCCATTGTCTAATAGATGCTAGTGACATGCGCTGCCCATTGTCTAAAAGACGCTGGTGACATGGGCTGCCCATTGTCTAAAAGACACTGGTGACACGGGCTGCCCATTGTCTAATAGACGCTGGTGACACGGGCTGCCCATTGTCTAAAGGACACTGGTGACATGCGCTGCCCATTGTCTAACAGATGCCGGTGACATGCGCTGCCCATTGTCTAACAGACGCCGGTGATACGGGCTGCCCATTGTCTAACAGATGCCGGTGACATGCGCTGCCCATTGTCTAATAGACGCCAGTGACACGGGCTGCCCATTGTCTAACAGATGCTGGTGACAGCGGCTGCCCATTGTCTAACAGATGCTGGTGACACGGGCTGCCCATTGTCTAATAAACGCTGGTGACACGGGCTGCCCATTGTCTAATAGACGCTGGTGACACAGGCTGCCCATTGTCTAATAGACACTGGTGACACGCACTGCCCATTGTCTAATAGACGCTGGTGACACGGGCTGCCCATTGTCTAATAGACGCTGGTGACACGGGCTGCCCATTGTCTAACGGATGCTGGTGATATGCGCTGCCCATTGTCTAATAGACGCTGGTGACACGGGCTGCCCATTGTCTAACGGATGCTGGTGACATGCGCTGCCCATTGTCTAATAGACGCCGGTGACACGGGCTGCCCATTGTCTAATGGATGCTGGTGACATGCGCTGCCCATTGTCTAATAGACGCCGGTGACACGGGCTGCCCATTGTCTAACAGATGCTGGTGACACAGGCTGCCCATTGTCTAAAAGACGCTGGTGACATGCGCTGCCCATTGTCTAATAGACACTGGTGACATGGGCTGCCCATTGTCTAATAGACACTGGTGACACGGGCTGCCCATTGTCTAACAGATGCTGGTGACATGCGCTGCCCATTGTCTAATAGACACTGGTGACACGCACTGCCCATTGTCTAATAGACGCTGGTGACACGGGCTGCCCATTGTCTAATAGACGCTGGTGACACGGGCTGCCCATTGTCTAACGGATGCTGGTGACACGCGCTGCCCATTGTCTAATAGACGCTGGTGACACGGGCTGCCCATTGTCTAACAGATGCTGGTGATATGCGCTGCCCATTGTCTAATAGACGCTGGTGACACGGGCTGCCCATTGTCTAACGGATGCTGGTGACATGCGTTGCCCATTGTCTAATAGACGCCGGTGACACGGGCTGCCCATTGTCTAATGGATGCTGGTGACATGCGCTGCCCATTGTCTAATAGACGCCGGTGACACGGGCTGCCCATTGTCTAACAGATGCTGGTGACACAGGCTGCCCATTGTCTAAAAGATGCTGGTGACATGCGCTGCCCATTGTCTAATAGACACTGGTGACATGGGCTGCCCATTGTCTAATAGACGCTGGTGACACGGGCTGCCCGTTGTCTAACGGATGCTGGTGACATGCGCTGCCCATTGTCTAATAGATGCCTAGGATATACACTGCCAAGTTTTCGCTAAGTGTGTTCTCTTCCTGTTTCCAAATGGTTAGTCAGCAGGTTCTTCCTTCGAATCTTTCTTATGTATGTGTTAGTTTGCTCTCAGGGAGGAGAAGGAAATAAATCCTACAAAAATAAGAATACTTTCACAATTGACTTTATGGTGGAGAAACTAACAAAGCTAGCTTCCTTGTCCGGAATTTGCATTCTTCTCTAGTAGGGATTTAAGACGGATGGGAAATAAAGGCACTTGGAACATACACTAAGCCCAGATTAAGCCCAGTGTTGGCTTAAACTTCCCCACGGATTGCTAGTATCCTGAGCCTTCATGACCACAAACAAATTTCAGTAACATAAAGCATCGTTACTAAGGAATCAAAATACCGTGGCTAAATTCATTTTCCACAACAATGTCCTGTCTTAGATGAATACAAAAATGTTATTAACATATAGCCATTTCTTTCCATTGTTTAATGCTCAATTTATTAAACTCATAAATCTAATACAAAAAAATTAAACCCACTTTTTCTTGGGGTCTGTAAATATTGAGTATACATGTATTAAAGAAATCATTTTAAACAATTCAAACTAGCTACAATTATATACACATGTATTTAGAGTGGATAAACCTTTTAAACACTTTAAAACCTCAATTTATGAACCTATAAAAACAAAGATTACAGAACTTATTGCTATAGCTTCACTCAAATCTGTTTTAAAGTACCAACATCAGGGGTGGTGCCTGTGGCTCAGTAAGTAGAGCGTCTCCCCATATACTGGAGTTGGCAGGTTCAAACCCGGCCCCGGCCAAAAACTGCCAAAAAGAAAAAAGAAAGTACCAACATCATGGTTTTGATGCTTTACTCCTTCTTCTTCTTTTTTTTTTTTCTTTTCACATTTTTTAATATTACTAGATACACACATTTTGGTTACATAGTTTGCTTTTTCCATTTTAAGTCAATTTTATAAGTGTGCCCCTCACCCAGAATATGTGCCCTGCACTCCTTAGGTGTGAGTGTGCTCACCCCTCCCGCTCTCTCCCTCCTGCTTGGTTTCCATCGAGTTTTGCTTCCATCTGAGCTCATGAGTGTTGAGTCCAGCTACTTCCAAGTTAGTCTTGAGTACACGTGCTGTCTGTTTTCCCATTCTTGTGATACTTCACTATGAGAATTGTCTACAATTCCATTCAGGTCGTTACAGAAAAATACTAGGTCAACCATGTTGTACGCATACCGCATTTTATTAATCCACTCAGGTATGAACAGGCACTTGGGTCGTTTTCACACCTTTGGACTGTGAATTGTGCAGCTGTAAGCACTCAAGGGCAACTGCGTTTTTGATAAGAGGCATTGTATTTCCTTTGGGTAAATACCTAATAGTGGGGATTGCTGCATCAGAAGGTAGGTGTACTTTTGGTTCTGCAAGATCCCTCCACACTACTTTCCACAGAGGCTGTGCTAGGTGGCAGTCCCACCATCAGTGAGGGAGTGCTGCTTCCTCTCTGCACCCTCTCCAGCATCTGTTGCTCTGGGACTTTTTGAAATAAGCTGTTCTCACTGGGGTAGTTAATATCACACTGTGGTTTTGATTTGCATTTCCCCGATGATTAGAGGCACTGAGCATTTTTTCCCGTGTTTGTTGGCCATTAGACTATCTTCAGTTGAAAAGTTTCTGCTTTCACCCCAGGTATGAATTCAGGTGTCTGGTCCTTGCATGATCAAAAGACCCCATTTTTACACAAGCAAAACTTGAGTGCCACAACGCTGTATAATTTATGTTTATATCTCGGCTTTGGTGGGGGTGAGGTACAAGGGATACAACAAAGGCTGTGAAATTGGGCAAGCACGGACTAAAAATTAAGCTCCAATTTGTGACTTGAAGTCAGTCACCTTCCCTCTCTGAGCTGGCTTCATACCCTCTGCAGGGTACAGATGACACCTTCAAAAATGTTTCTTGAAGGACTTACCAGAGCATAAGGTAAATGGCCCTTCGCAATGGTTAGAGCAATTGACAACCTCCCACCACCATTTGACAGTTCTACTGAACTCTGCCCCATCATTCATACCTTTCTAGCTGCTAAGCTTTTACTATTTGTTCTGGATTAAAGTCAAGAGTGTGGCTACATGGCTTAAAGCACCCAGCTGGGAAGGTACTGGGTCTTACTTCAGGCTGACCTAAAAAACACCATAGACTGGGGGACTTCTAAGCAACAGACATTCATGCTCACGGTTCTGGAGGCTGGCAGTCCAAGATCAAGGTGCCGACATGTTTGATGTCTGATAAGGGTCCACTTCTTGCATCACAGATGGCATCTTCTTGCTGCATCCTCACGTGGCCCGAGGGACTAGGGAGCTCTCTAAGGTCCCTTTTGTAAGAGCACTAACCCAGTTATATGAGGGCTCCGACCCCATGACCTAATCCCCTCCTAATGGTCGTACATCCTAATATCATCCCTTGGGGTGAGGATTGTAACTGGGAATTCTGAGAGGTACACATGGTCTGCTGCAGTGGGAGGCGAGAGATGATGCGGAGAGTCTGGCAGGGTCTAGTTCATGGAGACCCCAGGTGTCATTTCAGTTAAAGCTGGTCTTCACCCTAAAGGGCAAAGGCCTTTGAACGTGTTCTTCCCTTCCTTGATTGTGTGTTTCCTGTCCCGTCTGCATCCACTTCCTCCCTTTTCTCCTCTCTGGATTATCCCATGTCTAATGCCAATTCCTATTTGAAACCCCAATGAAATGTCATCTTCCCCAAGATGAGCCTCCTGTTTGGGGGCAGCCTTTTTTTTTTTTTTTTCGTTCTACAAGTCACATGCTGCTTTTCAAATTCCGGATGCCTGATCGATGTCACTTTCTCCACAACTTTGACTTGCACCTGTAATGGACTTAGGTGCTGTCCAGGTGAAAATACACACACTGAAATGCCTAGTTTTAAATCCCATCATCCCAGGATGGAATAGCTTTTGAGAATGTGTCCCTTTCTCCCCCAGGTCTAGCATCCCCATGCAGACAGGGAAGATGGCTTGGCCACTACTCACTGCCATTTCCTTCAACTCCTTCATAAAGTCCAGTCATTGTCTGCCTCTTCCCATGTCCAACACCCTGACTCACCAGCCTCAGACTTTCCTGTGACTAATTCACTCTCCTGTGTGAGGACTCCAGCCTCATTTTTTACCAGAACAAGCCCTGACAGAAACGGATTGAAGGACTCGAGAAAGCGAGAGCCCTGTAAAGGACGCAGAGGTGTTTTTGCCACACCTGGCACAAACTGTGGTCGCAGCACAGTCTATCATTTTTCCTGCCTCTCCTGGCTTAGAATTCATTTCTTTTTTCCTCCATTTCCTTTTCAGTGAGTTTTCTAATATCCCCCAAAGACTTATTTAATTATAGACATTGGAGCACTTAATTAATTTCTATTGAGCATGGTCTCAAACTATCTAACACTTAAAGCCAGGGTCCACTGCTTTCCATCAATGACCTCCCTGGTAAATATTGAGCTATTTACCCACAGAGCAGGAAATACACACAGTCCCATTAATCTCTCTCTGCCTACCCCAAACCCACTCCCTCCCGAACTGAATGTGAAACAGATTGAGTATCCACTCTCATACATTATTGAGAGAGTATTGAGAGAGTACCATTGATTTATACAAGTTTTCCTGGGTCAGAAGTCTAGTGATTCATTGGTCCCATACTCCAACAATTTGATTGCAGGAAGAGTTACTATTTGTTGGGAATAGTATTTCCCAATGCTGCAACTATTATAGAGAGTTTTATGTGGTTTAGCCAAAGAAGGACTCTTTGCAGGTACAACCTGAAATCATGAGTGGATTGTTTGGGGAATACATGTTCTAAGAAAAAGGTTATAGCTGAAAAGAAATTGCAACAATCATCAAAGTGAAAAAGCTTACCCAGAGTCGGAAATTATCCCAGGACATGTGTGTAGATGAAGAAATTGAAAAGGTAATAGGAATCATACTTGAAGACTTTCAACCATAATGATAAACAAAGACTAGGCTGTGTTCAGGAGTGCCTCCCACTTTTAAAATCATTTCTGTCTCAGACAAGTGTCTATCTCTTGGTAAACAATCCTTAACAAACTTTCATTATTGCTTGTTTGATGTGTCTATGTCTTAAAATCTTCACATTAGCACATCTAACTTCTTCAAATTACCTGAATACTTAAAATCTCTGCTTAATTTTATACTTTTTGATGTTTGAATATTTTTAATAAAAATAGCTTAGAAAATACTAAATATCAAAATCCTTTTTTGTTGATTTGAGACAGAGTCTTACTTTGTCAACTGGGTAGAATGCTAAGGTGTCATAGCTCATAGTAACCTCAAACTCGTGGGCTAAAACGATCCTGTTGGCTCAGCCTCCCGAGTAGCTGCGACTATAGGTACCCACCACAATGCCCATCTATGTTTTGTTTGTTTGTTTGTTTTTTTAGAGATGGGGTTTCACTCTTGCTTAGGCTGGTCTTGAACTTGTGAGTTTTAGCAATCTACCTGCCTTGGCCTCCCAGAGTGCTAGGATTATGGCTTGAGCTGCCATGCCTAGCCTGAATGCCAAAATCTTAACACCTTTAGAAAAGAAAGTCAAGCAGCAGCTCAGGAATTCAGTTTCTTGTTTTCTTTAGGACACTGAGGGAAACAAAAGTGACCGGGACAACCCACCTGTAAGCTTGCAAATGTCAGAGCTGTGGGCAAATACTTTAATGGTACCTCCTAGTGAGAAAGACCATGACTCCATATTTGTGATCCACTTTTAGTGACAGTAACTGGTCTGGCTGGCATTGCTTGCAGATTTTGGGGCTGTGTGCCTGGAACATGTCACATATGGTATGTGCCTATCTAGGTCTAAAGGAAATGTCTCACAAGAGAAGCATCTTCCTTCTCATAAAGGATGCTCCTAGGAGCCTCACTTAGAGACATCATAATTTAAACCCACAAAACATCCCACTGAAACAAGAGAGAGTCAAGGACAAACACTGAAGGTGCCAGACTGTGCTTTGCTCCTGTGGAATTATGAGTAAGGGTTGATCGTGGGCACGGTTTCAGAGTGAACCTTATTTATTAGTCTAATACGTCTTCTCTGTAGGCTGATTTTCGTTCAGTAGATGTTCCTCTCCTTTGTCCATAAACATAAGCATTTCATATTTTGCTACTTTATATCATGACATTTGCAATTCATATTTGTTTGTAAAGATGAAGGGCTCGAAATGAATGCAGTATAGCATCCAACTTTGGAAGACAAAGGAAGAAACAGCACAGATTATGTTCCTTTCAGGATATTGTCTCCTTTCCTCCGAGTTCCTTTTCTTAAATTTCTTTTTTGTTTTTCTTTGCTCTATACTGCATGCTAATTATGCTATCTATACTATGCCAATTATTTGGTCTGTCTGGATTGTCCCTTCCATTCCAAGAGTGACACACTCAAATGTCAACCGGCAGCTCTTATTTTCTAGTGGTGACCTTCACAGTAGAATCACTCAACACAGACTTTGATATTTCACTGGGTGACCACCATTCTCGGCATCTGAAATGCTTTCTTCCTGGGTTAGTCAGTTTCTTGAGAAGAATCCTGGCTGTTAGCAGTTGGTGGACAAAAGGGGAAATGATTGAGGAATTACTATGTGTAAAGAATTTCACCTAAGTCACGGTTTTCAAGGTCAAAGACCTCTACCTGAGCAAAAAAAATCAATAACTTGACATGCAATTTTGCAGTAGAAATGGTTGAAGCTGGAAGCCAATGGAGCAATTTTCTAGGTGGTGAAAATCTTTCTCTACCTAGAAGACAATACCATGTAAAATTACCAAGCAAGTATGAGAACACAATACAAATATTTTCAGATATTTAAAGTCTCAAAAATATATCTTCTTTTCTAAGGAAAAAACTAAAGGGTGTGCTTTGCCAAAAGAGACAAAAATGAAGAAAAAGATATGGGAGTGTGAAGTCGAAGAAATTCTAAGAGTGCAGCTGAGCAGAAATCCTAATATAGAAGCTGTGTAGCATGTCTGCAGGGAATGGGTCCAGTGTTCAGAGAGACGCATATGTGTTTGAATATTTTCAGAGCAGATGCACACTTCTGTGGGAGAAGTGACAATAACTCAATAAAATCAACATAAAAATTAGACAAGCAAACAAAGGCAATTGCTAACTCCAAGGAAAACCAAAATGCTGGACAAAACAAGAATGAGATCACTGTGTGTTATATGATTCGACTGTGAGTGATGGGAACACAGCCTTAATAATACAAAGCATAGCCGATTTAGCTATAATTTGTGATCATGGCTGGGTATGGTGACCCACGCCTATAATCCTAATGCTTGGGAGGCTGAGGTAGATGGATTGTCTGAATTCAGGAGTTTCAGATCAACCTAAACAAGAGTGAGACCCCATCTCTACATCGCTACTAAAAATCAAAAACTAGCCAGACATTGTGGTGGATGGCTGTGGTCCAAGCTATTTGGGAGGCTAAGGCAGGAGGATCACTTGAGGCCAAAAGTTGGAGATTGCTGTGAGCTATGAGGCCACAGCACTCTACCTAGGGCAACAAAGTGAGACTCTGTCTCAAAAAAAAAAAAAAAAGAAAGAAAATATTTGTGATCATTTTATAAGGATGGGGTAGAAGAGAAGTATGTGAGTGGAAGTGGTAAGAGAGATAAATCAATAATGGGTAGATAACATCTAAATAAAAAAATAAAAAGTAATGTAAGCTTGCTATTTGGAAAAAGAAAAAAAAGACATCTCAAGAAATAGCTAGAATACTTAAAAAGCAAACCTCAGAGAGCCAAAGGAACAGGCATGCAAAAGGCTGCGGCCTTTCATTGCAGTCTAAGTTGGGCAACTGCATCAAAACATACATGTATATAAAACTTTAATATATATTTAAGCATTTTTTACAAAATGAGAGCTTCAGACCTCCTTGCTCACCACAACTACCGTCAATTCCCTGCCTGACCTTTCTGCCAGATGCTCCCAACACCCTCCCTTTCTGGACTGGCTCCCAGCTGGGTGAGCACTCGGGGTTTTCCCCAACTGGGTCTTTCTGTGAAGATGAAGCAAACTCACATTTGTTTGCATATGGTAAAGAAGTCCCTGCATTGCCATAGGTAAATGTCAGAGTTTAATGTGTATGATCTCTTAAAATTCTCCACTTGGGGGTGGCACCTGTGGCTCAGTGAGTAGGGCGCAGGCCCCATATACCGAGGGTAGCGGGTTCAAGCCTGGCCTGGGCCAAACAGCAACCAAAAAATAGCTGGGCGTTGTGGCGGGCGCCTGTAGTCCCAGCTGCTCCGGAGGCTGAGGCAAGAGAATCACCTAAGCCCAGGAGTTGGAGGTTGCTGTGAGCCATGTGACGTCATGGCACTCTACTGAGGGCGGTAAAGTGAGACTGTCTCTACAAAAAAAAAAAAAAAATCTCCACTTAGGTTGCTTTTGGGCAGCTGTGTCCTGTCATTCCAGCTCCCTCCTTGTGGGAAGCAAAGTCTGTCCACACCTGGCCTATTGCTCAGGTTTCATTCATTCACTCCTCTCCCACTGGCTTTACCTTGGCCGTGAAGGGACTATCCACCCTCTTTCACACTCTGCCCCTGTTAATATTAAGTTCCTTGACTTGCTTCAGAAAGACCAAAGGAAACCAAGACTCCCTTGGGAGGGGGCCAAAGAGAAGTGTCTCTAGACTACTCTGTGCCCAGAATGCTTTACCTCCATCCTTTTCCCCTACCCCCCAGGAATCTAGTTACAGGGCTGTCCTTCTGAACTGAGAGCCCCACAGCAGGGTCTGGGTCTTAATCTTCTTTCTATTCCCCAGCCCGGGCTAGCAGGGAGGGGAGCTGGCCCTGAGCAGGAGCGCCCTCCGTGAGTGTACTGTGAATAAGGTAAGGGGTGGTGGCCAGCCAGCGCAGTGCAGACTCCATCAGTCGGCCCTTCTTCCAGTCTACAGTGTCCCAAAACAAAACGCCACAAACAAACCTACAGGGGTGCAAGCAAACCACTGTTCAAAGACTGTCTTTATTTTACACCTGCGGTGCATCTTACAAGGGTATATGTGAATCCTAGTAAATGTGGAATGTAAAGGTCTTAGCAAAATAACTAAGAAAATGCTACAAAAGCTATGTTAACTAATGTGATGAAAATGTGTCAAACGATCTATGAACCAAGTGTATGGTGCCCCGCGATCATACTAATGTACACAGCTATGGTTTAATAAAAAAAATATATATATATAAAAATAAATAAAAAAAAACAAAGACTGTCTTTATGAGCCACAGAAATGAATTAGCTCCTTTATCAATTTTCAAAACATCCAATTTTATGCAAAAAATATAACACTATTTTAATGAGATCATTTCAGAGTTGAAGTAATTGTGTCTATCAGCAGAATGAAATTGCTTCTGTAATGGAACTCCCCCCCCCAAAAAAAAGCCCAAGATGTGTGTTTGTTCCCTCAGACTGAACTTCGCAAGATATTTGTCTTGAGGTATCATTTATGTCCACACTTCATCTGTCTGAACCCTACAATTATTATGCATATTACCCAGATGACATGTCAATAATGGAAACTGTTTCTGAATGTTGCAGAGAAATTATGGGCAGAGGCCTTTGAGTAGCAGGCGAGCAGCTGCTAAGTTCTGATTGTTAACGTGCAGCAGGGATGCTCGGTTGCGGTATTTCCGACCAGGGTCTGTGACTTCACACGGACTTTTGTGCTGGTCTCTACCTTAGCTCTGATGCTCCCTTGTCACCTTCTGTCTGTCCCCTCCATCACCCATATTCTTGTGAACTCTGACCAGAGGAGCCAAGTCTGCCCTTAGTTTATATACGTAGCACCCAGTACGCTGAGTTGCATAGTAAATGCTTGATACATTTTTAAAAAAACAATGAATATACTAAAGGGAAATGCGATCTCCACAGATGAAGAAAACCCAGCTCAAGCAAACGCTCCCAGTAGTTACAGAGTGCACGTTTGTCCCCTCCTCAAATTGACAGCTCAATGAGTAACTAAAATTTGCTTCCCCAGGTGGGGCCTGTGGGAGGTGACTGAATCAGCAGGGAGCGTGGGGCCCTGTGACAGGACTCGTTCCCTGGTGAGGAGAGACCCGGGCAGCTGGCCGCCTCTTTCTCTTCTTGCCGCTGACTCCTGAGGACACCTGGGAGGGCAACCATCCAGAAAACACAAACCAGGAAGGGAACGCTCCCCAGATACCAGTCTGGTGGCACCTTGACCTTGGGCTCTAGTACTGTGAGAAATAAACACATACTGTTTAAACCCCACAGCCTGTGGTAATTTGTTACTATGGCCTGAACTAAGACGTTGTGGACATATTATGAGTAGGTAGAACACAGGGTGACTTCTTTTCCTTCTTTTCACTTTCCAAGACTTCTGTATGTAACTCACCGTTTAAACAACATTTCTGAGGACCGGTGGCTCAGATCGTGTCCCACAGACCAGCCGCATCGCCCTTCTGAAACACCCATCTCCGGTCCCGTGGGACAGGCCCTGAAGGTGAATCTCCATTTTGACATGATCTCCTGGTGCTCTGGAGGAACAACTCAACGTGAGAAGCACGACCTCAACAGTCTGTCTTAAGCTCTACCAAAATGTGTCTCTCCACTTTTTAAAAAGGTACTTGATATCGCCACTGACAATTTTGGTTCTTTTCAGATAAATCCCAAATGTTGAGAAGTACTTGAAGACAAGCACTCTCAGGAGAAGAAGTGGGTGTCAAAGGGCCTTGGAAAGGAGACTAGAGTGTTCAGGGCTCAGCAAGGGGCTTAGCGTGGTGGCCGGGGTGGATTAGCAGGGGGAAAGAGCAGTAGGGCCGTGTGGGGCCTTGAAGATCATTGTTTATGGGCAGAAAATATGAACAACTGAAGAATGCAGCAGGGGCTGGCGTTGCCTGCCCTATCCTTTAACAGTCTCTCTGCCTACTGTGTTAACTGCAGCGTGCAGGAGGAAACGTGTGGGCCAGGAATCAGCTGGAATGTGACTGCTACACCCCAAGAGAGCTGCAGCGACAGCTTAGTGGGGGTGATTAAGTAGGGGGAGGTGGCCAGATTCTCTGCCACAGACTGGACAGGAAATCCCCAAACGTCAGGTGTGGGTTACAGAGAAAAGACAGAGCTCAAAGATAATTCTTGAGTCTTCATCCCTATTAACTGGGATAGGAAGGACAGTGTGGGAACCAGAGAGCTTCGCTTTTTCTCTTTCCCGTATCGTTTTGTTTTGTTATTTGATAGCGGTGTTGGGTGGGAGTGGTGAGGACTTCAGATTTTGCCATGTGAGGTTGAGATGGGTGTCAGGCATCCCTGTAGAATTGTGACGGAAGCCCTGGGTCAGGAAGGCAGAGAGCCGCCAAGAGACTGGGGCTGGAGACAGAAGGGTTACTGTCAGCAGACAGACAAGGCTTTCGAGGCATTAGGCTGGATAAGAGCATGTGGACATGAAGGCAAGAAAATGGGGACGTGTAAAGACCAAGGTGGGATCACGGCAAGCTTTGAGGGTAAATCAGTAAGGACGGGCAGGAAGAAGCAATGAGTCAGGGAGAGAGGGAAGGGACGGGAGCAGGAGGTGTCCACACCAACAAAGCTTTCCACGGTGGGAGAGCAATCGTGATCATACCAAACAAATGGTGCTGTAGATGCAGCAGGCTGAGGGCTGACACTCGGATTGTGTGTGGTCCTGTGGGGGTCACTGCTGGCGCATTGTGTGTGGTCGTGTGGGGGTCACTGCTGGTGGAGAGAAGGACCACGGCTGTTGGAAAGGTGTAAAGGAAACGTGATTGAAAAGAAGAAATAGAGATAAGAAAAGGATTCCTTCCTTCCTTCCCTCCCTCTCCCCTCCCTCCCTTCCTCTCTGCCTCCCTCCCCCTCCCTCTTTCTGGTCAGGACAGTAGAGTCACAGCCTTCTAGTGACTGGTGCGATCTAGTCCTGGGTGACTACTGACAAGGACCAAAAGAGTCCCATTGTGCTGAACAAGTGGGGGTGCTTTTGTAAGACTGGAACATGGAAGGTTTGAGGTCGAGAGAGGGAAGGGTGGAGTTCATGGGTATTATGGTGGATAGGTGGGTGGATCTGAGGTCACAGCTTGTGAAATCTCTCTGCTGATGGTTTCCATTTCCTATGAAACAGGAAGCAAGGTCAGGCACTGACAGTGAGAATGGGGAGAGAGAAGGTGTTGGACTAGGGGCCATTGGAAGAGAAAGGAGAAGGTGTGAAATAACCTTTCAGGTCTCTGCTATTCAGGATGTGGTCTCCACGCCAGCAGCATCGGGGCCACACTGGAGCACGTGAGAAGAATCACTGCACACTGAACAAACCAGATTCTGCACTTCACCCACATCTCCAAATGGTTTCCCAGCCAGTTGTTCTCAAATGTGTACACTGGGATCAATCAGGACTATTTAAAAAATCTAGACGCCCAGGGACACCCAAGACCAATTCCACCAGAACTTTTGTGGATTGAGCCTGTAGCATCAGTGTCCTTTAAAACTACCCAGTTGATCTTGGCGTGAAGTCAATTCTGATGACGGAGAGCTCCGGGTATGGAGACAAGTAAACAGACTCAGGAAAGCCCCCTTGAGGATAATATCCTGTGTTTAAAGAGACGGATCTGCTGGGCTGTGAGTTTCTCTCCACAGCTACGGCTGCACAGGTGCAGCTTGGAACAGGCAATGAAGTGGATTTAACGAGGGGAGAGGTTTTGCCACGCAACTGAGAACAGGAGGTGTTGTTCTGCTGTGGTCCCGCCTTCTCTCTGACCCACATTTCTTTCCAACCAGAACAGCTCCCTTTGTATCTGTGCTACATTGCAGTTTTCTGCAAAAGAGTCAGGAGGACTCTTTTAAGAGCTGAGTGCCTTGAATGTGCTTCCTCTTTCCCACCACATTCATCTAAGTTGATGCAAGTGCCTCATAACACAAGGGGTTCCCATAATGTGTGTGCACAAGGTGATGGCATACGTGATTTCGTTTTATTGTTTGAGCTTGAATAAACTCCTCAGTAAATCTACATGACCGCAGAGCACTGAATATCACTTTTTTTGCTTTGCTTTTTCACACTTTCTTCATCGATACCTATATATTTCTAACTTCCCCTTGAATTCATTATTTCATTTAGTAATTTATATTTTAAATGATTTTCCACATTTTTCTAAAATTCTAAGAATTTCCCAATTTATCTCTGGGGATTGGTACATAGTCTTGCCTTACGATTCTTTAACCTCTTTGTGTTTCATACTCAATTTCTAATGCCTAGTTGGTTGATTTCCTTTTCTGCCTTTTCACTATATTTTAGTGTTTCATCTATTTTACTCATGATTTCTAGGAAACACCTGTAAAGAAACACCTTGGTAATAAGGGAATGGGGAAGGGATTGGTCTCTTGTTGAAGAGCACAAGAGCAATTAGCAGGTAAGATGAGGAGAGAGCATACATCATTGCGTGGTAGTCTGCACACCTGGGGTGTAAATCGGCATGGGATCACTTCCATAAACAGCCATGGAGAAGCTCGTGGAGGCTCCTAGTAGGCTCCAACTAGGCTGACTCCTCCTGACTGCACCTTGGAGGCACTCCAGCACCTCTGACCTGACTGAGACGACTGGCTCCTCCACACGGGGAGCCTTACCTGACTGAGACAACAGGCTCCCCAGCACTTATGGGAGCCATACCACGAGCGAATGCACAGAGGGCCACGTTCTGGCAGTTTCATGGGTCAGGCTGGCGACCAAGCGTCCCGGCTGCAACAATGATTTCAAGGCTATTTTTGTGGCCTTATGTATTTAAGCTTTCTCTATTTTATGAAATAAAAATGTATATAAAAACGAATGTTTCTCACAGACAAATCAGACTGATGTGTAGGAAAGAAAAGTCAGTACAGAGAACCTATGGGTATCTAAGCGCTCTCTCTAAAGGTGTTTCCTGTGCATTTATGTGCAGATGCCGACTGCCACCTGTATTTGAAATGATGTCATATTGTCATCTGCTGGACCAACTTAGCTTGACAGCAGAAAGGTGATGAAGTTACAGACCAGGCTGTGGAAACTGGGAACGAAATCCTCACTCCCGGACTGTGCTTCGTGACCTTATCCACTAGGAGACACTCCCTCCTCAAGTGCTTCCTGTGGGACACAGAGATGGTTCCACCTACAGGGATGACGAGGGCTTTACGACTGCATTTCCACCTCAGTAAACGCACATCAAGTGAGTGGCTGTGCAGATCCGTGTTCTACAAGCCGCCTTTGCTGTGCATGAGCTTGTTGCTGTCTTTATTAGTATAAGCAAATTGTTTCTAAATCCCTCACTGCGCATTCTGTGTATGTACTTATCTGACAATCTTTACATTTTCTGGAAAGTAGTACTGGTGGATAAAAAGACTTAAGAAGTTTCAACTAAATAACCCCTTCTAAAACATAATAGTTGATATGATAATCCTTGTTATTTTAATACATTTTCACAGATGAAAGAATTCTATTATTTTAATGTGAATTGATTTGAATACTGTCGGGTTAAACATTTATTCTTCAATGACATGGAAGAGAATACGCCCAGGAAAAGTGAATGAGTCTATGCAGCCTTTCCAACTCAGATTCTTTATGAGAATTAATCCCTATGGCAACGACTTTTCTTCTATGCACCTGCTCCTACCAGTACTGCAAAAAACGGTCACCGAAATTACTTTTTATATTCTGTGGTCCAGATCAGCAGACTTGCTTATGAAAGACTTACTCAATGAGAGAAATTAATTCCAAATTGATTCGCTATATATTAACGTATACTTTCCTTAAAAATGTTTTTGTCAAATGTGGCTAATTGAGCATATTTGAAAATAATTTCCTTAGAAAAAAATTGCTATTCGACAAATTAAATTATGAAAAATCATTTATTCAATAAATAGACTTTATGCCACACAGTTGAATATCCAGGGATATTATCATTTCCTTATTCATATTTTGCTTGCTTATTTTTGGCTTTTCATGCATCAGAGAAGTAGGTTACATCTTCAGCGACCCCGTTTCTGTTGTCATTTTTCCCCATGAGTTCTCATTTTTCCGAGCTCACTAACTCTCTCTTATCTGTACCTAGTCCCTTGTGCTTTTTAGTTCTGTGCATTTGTCTTCTCCTACGTGTAACTAATTAAGTTAAAAGAAGGATGAATGTATTTTTATTGGGTAACATGGCCAGTTTTATGGACCTAAACTTGCCCCTAGATACACATTTGCCCATATTCCATGGGCTTGACTATTTAGCAGTCTCTGACCCCACCCCACCCCTTGCTGCTGTCTTCTCTGTTCACCGCATTCCAGTTCCAATGACTGAGGGAAGCTAAGTGATATTTTGTTTTCCTCTTTAACCCAACTTATTCATTTAAAAGTATCTATTCACTGATACACTGTTGAACAAGATACAGTAGATAAAACTGGGGAAATAGCCAAAAGGAAATGCATAAATTTTAAAAGTTTCATGATAATCAAGACTGAGTGGTTATACTGGCAAAAGAATAGGCAAATGAATGACTGAAACAGAAAAGAGAGGCCAGAAATTGGCACACAAAGAAACAGCCAACTGATGGTTGGAGAAGGAGCAGAGACTCAGGAGAAAAGACAGTGTTCTCAAAGGAGAAAAGGTAGTTTTTTCAACAAAGACTAACTTGTGCTAGAACTGTAAGTCAGGCATCCGTATGTAAAAAAAGGAATCTAGGCACAGACCTTATAGTCTTCAAAACAATTAGCTCAAAACAGATGGCAGATGCAAATGTAAAATACAAAACTACAAAGCTTCTGGGAGATAACGCGGGAGAAAATCTGGGTGATTTACAGTTTAGCCGCGACCCTTTACATATAACACCAAAGGCAGGATCCATGCCATAAAAACTGGTAAGTATTCCTTAAAATTAAAAACTTCTATCCTGTGAAAGATATTTTGAAGACAATGAGCAGTCACTATATAGAAGAAAATATTTGCAAAAGACATAATTAATAAAAGACTGTTACCCACAATACAGAAAGAGTTCTTAAAACTCAACAATAAGAAAATGAACAACCTAATTAAACAATAGACCAAAGACCTTAACAGACACCTCAGAAAAAAAGTGTAAGCATGAGGGAAGCAGATCCAAAATTTATAGAATGTACAACACCAAGAGTGAGCCCTAACATGACGTGTGGGGTTTGGGTGATAAGGACATGTCCATGTAGCTGGGTGTAGTGACTCACGCCTATAATCCCAGCACTCTGGGGTCTAAGGCAGGAAGATCCTTTAAGTTCAGAAGCTCTAGACCAGCCTGAGCAAGAGTGAGACCCTCATCTCTACTAAAAATAGAAAAATAAGCTGGGTGTTGTGGTGTACACGTAAAGCCCCAGTTACTCAGGAGGCTGAGGCATGAGGATTACTTGAGCCCAACAGTTTGAGGTTGCTGTGAACTATGATGCCATAGTACTCTAGCCAACAGAGTGAGACTCTGTCTCAAAAAAAAAAAAACCCAAAAACTTTGTGAATGTGCACATTTAAGGGCAGGACGTTTATGGGAACTCTTTTTTTTTTTTTTTTTTTTTCCATCAGGCCCAGGCCAGGTTTAAACCTGTTATGTATATATTTTTAAGCAACTTTAAACTCTTGGGCTCAAGTGATCCTCTGCCTCTTGAATAGCTGGGAATACAGGTGCCTGCCACAACACTTGGCTAATTATATTTCTATTTTGTTTAGTAGAGATGGGGTCTCACTCTTGCTCAGGCTGGTCTAGAGTTCCTTAGCTCAAGGGATCCACCCACCTCAGCCTCCCAGACTGCTGGGATTACAGGTGTGAGCCTGTGCCTAGCCAGTAACTCTATTTTTTTTTTTTTTAAGCAACATCACTATACACCTAAAACTCTAAAAAATAGTCTGTTTTTGTTTTTAAATGCTTCAGTTGAGTGTTTTGAAGGGCAAGCCTGAAGGTGATGTGATAAGAGTCAGTGGAGCAGGGACATTTTGGGGGCCATGGATGACCTCTCTGCAGTCTGCACCTCCCCCTGTTGGGTGAGTGAGGCTGTCTGATTTCCCAGTTGTCAGGTCTGCTGCTGCTGCGAGGTGGCAGTGTTGTTACCATAAGGACATCAAATTGCATGGGTTTGTGTACATGTGCATGTGTGTTCAGGCCAAAGAATATTTTCAGAATTATTTTGTTTTTTAAAAATTTGGTGCAAATTATTTCCAGCTTAATATGATTCTTTTGGTGAACCAATGTGCATACTTGCAAAAATTGAAAGAACATTTTAATTAATTTTCATCTATTAATCAACATTGTTGGACATATGGCTTATAGTCTCTACATTTTCATCTATTTACTGCTGTTGACTTGTTCAGTTAAAGACTGGGGAATCAAAATTTCCCTACACAATGTAGTATTTCTGCATTTCAAAACACATTTCCTAAGTACATTTCAGATGCATTCTGATGCTTTGTCATTCACCTCATAAATATTCATGACTATAATACCTCCATTGACATTTTATCTTAATTGAAGAGTGCTTTCAAATTTTGTCCTTGACATATTTTAGTATCAAATGTTTGAGCAAAGCAATCTTTGTTCCATCTTAGGAGCTTTGGTTTTGTTTTGTCATATTTTTAACTTCCTTTAGTACAGATGAATTGGGTAAAGACTTGAAACGTTTGTTTTTTTATGTGGATTTCTATAAAGATAAAACTAAGTCAAATTACTTAAAATCAATTGCATATCATTAGAAAAATAGAGAAAAAGGCTGGGCACGGTGGCTCACTCCTGGAATCCCAGCACTCTGGGAGGCTAGTGTGGGAGGATCCCTTGAGCTCAGGAGTTCAAGACCGGCCTGAGCAAGAATGAGACACTGTCTCTACTTAAAATAGAAAAACTAGCCAGGCATTGTGGCGGGCACCTGTAGTCCCTGCTGCTCGGGAGGCTGAGTCAAGAGGATCACTTGAGCCCAGAAGTTTGAGTTTGCTGTGAGCTATGACACCATGATACTCTACCCATGGTGACAGACTGAGAATCTGTCTCAAAAAAAAGAAAGAGAGAGAGAGAGAAAGAGAGAGAAAGACTGCTCAACAACCTTTCCTAGAGTGATTAATACAAATAAAATATCAACCGAAACACTGAAGGCAATAATCATTCAATGTATACTAATTTGGGGAGGAAGGTAATAAGATAGTCGAGTCCATGTTAGAAAGAGAGAGAGAGAAAGCTAAACAAACAGTAAAACATCCTGGCACGTGCATTCCTTGGTTGAAATATTGCTGTTTCCTATTTATCCAAGTGTTTTCAGGGTCTGATCAACTCACGGCTTTCCTTTTGCTATGGGACGCTCTCCAACCCCCGACATGGTTAGACTGCGACACTTCTTATTCTGTTCTGTTTATGTACTCTACTTGGAAAATTTCTAAATGCTGATATTTATATTCTTAGAGGTATAAAAATAAGTGCATAAGATTTTAATTTAGTGCTTTAAACTGTCAAATATTTATGTAAAAGGCACAGAAATTTCCTTTAAAAACTATTTTCTCTTTAAGACAAATGATTATTATGTTGGGAATACACAGAGTGGACCTAAAGTTTGTGTGCAACTTACTATGTTAAACTATTTTAAATCCACAAACTTTATGTCCACCTAATCAAAATGATATACACACACACAGACGACAAGAGCACAGCTGGAAAACTATCAGTATCATGTTGTATTGGGAGTAAACTCTAAATTTTATCACTAAAACATCAATTGCATAACCCTCTTATGTGTCACTTTCAAATGTGCAGAATGAAAGGGATTAGGTAAAATCTATCATGGGAAAAATGATGTCTCCTCTGACTAAGACATCTATATCTGAATCCTTGAACTTGTGAATATGTTACGTTAAATCTCTAAGGGGAATTAAAGTTGTAAGTGGAATTACATCTGACGTCAGAGGACCTTAACATAGAGAGACACCAGTGTGTTATCTAAGGAGAAGGATGAAGTTACCAGGGTCTTCCAGTGTGGAAGAGAGAAGTAAAGAATTGCTTCCAAAGGAAGGAGGATCATCCAGTCATGGCTAGCTTTGAAGATGGGAAGAAATGTGGGCAGCCTCTCAAGGCCAGACAAGGCAAGGAAACAGATTCCCCTCCAGAAAGGAACCTGCCAACACCGTGGTTGTGGGGCCTGGCAAAACCCATCGCACACTCCTGAACTCCAGAACTCCAAGATTGTCTGTAAATGTATTGATTATCAAATTGCACCGGGTCTGGCTTCAATTCAAGTATTTGTCTAAAAGTCAAAAGACTTCCTGGTTGTTAGGCAGTGATAAACTCCTGCCCACACAGCCTCCGAGTGATGAGTATGCTTAAATCAAGAAGTGGTTCTTTCATATGAGGACAATTTATGACAATTAAGGTCATGGGGGGGAAGCAGAAAGAGGGATGGAGGGAGGGGGCGGGGCCTTAGTGTGTGTCACACTTTATGGGGGCAAGACATGATTGCAAGAGGGACTTTACCTAACAATTGTAATCAGTGTAACTGGCTTATTGTACCCTCAATGAATCCCCAACAATAAAAAAAAAAAAAAAAAGAAGAAAAAAAATGTTGGAAAAAAAAAAAAAAAAAAAAAAAGAAGTGGTTCTTTCAGGGGGGAAATCACCATTTGTACAATGAAACTTCGTTGGTATGTCTTTGAAACTCACCATGCAGAGCTCACACAGTCCAACTTTTACAAAGGTAACTTATCACCCCAGTTTGGGGAGCTCAAGATTTTAAAGCAATTGGAAATGCTTTGAGTTCTAACCATCACTTCCTCTCATTCCTGGCTCAAATGCAGGCTATCTCTAGATGGAAATAAAAGAAACAGAGCTTAATTATTTTGCTTTTATTTCATTATTTTCCTTCGGTTAGTAGTAATGAAATGTAGCACAAAGTTAGCTGGAAGACTCCTCGATAATGACTTTCTTTAGGCATCATTGAATTTTCTCATTTAATCAATAATTTTATTATTTTATGCCGTGCTGTGTAAGGCTCTCCTTCCTATGTGCTCATATATACATGGATACACAACCAGACTTGCTGTTTTAAAACATCAGTTCCTGTCAAAACTACTTATGTAATTTCCAAACATTATAAATCCCCATGTTTATTTCCTATCAGCATGCTATCTTTAATATATTATGGAAGGTCATTATTTTGATCTGAAATTTTGACAAATGACCACAACAAATGTATTGATTCATTTCATTACATATAAGGTAATTTTTTGTTGGGAGAGAAGCTGTTGAGCTTTGAAACAGTGTCCACATCAGAAAGTGCTCTGGCATTTCCTCTCCTGCTTTTAATACATGGCATTGAATATTAAAAAAAATTGGCACAATTATACAGGGCTGGAGAACAAAAGTAAAACTCAAGACTATTCAGGCACATTTCCTCCACACTTACTGCTAATACCCACCTCAAAGGAGTAAGAGGAAATTTATGGACAATGTAAAATCTCCACTTGTAAAATTTAAGATATTTTTTTTAGGGGGTAAAATGTGCTTTTATTTTTTCTATGTTTCGGGAGAAAATTTCCACCTAACTAAAGTTGACCTTGCTCTTTGACTTCTTAAAACGTTTCTTGTATTTATACCGAGTGAGTCTGACTAGTTTACTGGCACCTCTATTTCTCTACATTTGAAGATAGTTCTTGCTTTTATAACCTATGCTATCTAAGAAAGTATGGTTTCTCTCTGTGATAATCCCGCATACCTCTTATAAATGCCTATATCTTTTAAAATAAACAGCAGCCTCTGAATATTGCAAACTCATAAAATTGTCTTCCATTATAAAACATCTTAAAGGAATGTTAAGCCTATTTTCAGATCAGTTATGGTTGTTACGTCAAGTTGATTTCAAGAGTAATATCTATATAGCTAATCAATTTTTGCAATAGAGGGAAAGTTGATTGGCTTTTAGTCCCAAATGTCCACACAGCATTTTCCATTGAAAAATCTACAAAGGGAATGGGATCTATTTTAGGATTATGAGAAAGAGAAACCAAGTCTTTCTGGTAGTGTATGTGCTTTGGAGAAGAGCCTGAATGCATTATTTTTATAGAAAAGAAAACAAATACTTGTTGGCCCACCAACTTTGCCCACGTATATAATCCTCACAGCAACTACAAGTTAGTCTGGTACTCAGTTCACTCAGAAATGCTTCTGAGTTCAGTGGGTTAAGGGATTTGTCTGAGGCTGAGAAAGAAGGAGAATTTGGTTTTGTGTCTCTGCGAAGCCCCGGCTCTGGAGACTGCCTTCTTTCTTGTCTCTGATCAGAGGAGAGGTATCATTAATTGGGCAACTCATATCACTGGTCTGTTCATAGGAACTGGCAGACAAATCACCGAAGCGTCTCTTTTGGCCCAGGAAAACTAGGGAGGATGGAGTTAAAGAGACAAAAATAGCACCATCATTTTAGGAATGTGGAAGAGGAAGAGATGTGAGAGGCAAGATGATGTTTCATTACACGCAACGGATTCCTGAAACACTTAGATGTAATTAAACATAGAAAAAGGACAGAGCGAGATGCAAAACAGTGTTATGAATATATAGCCCTATAATTAGCTGCTTTTTTCAGACATAGCGCTACTTGCGGACTCTTGTCCATTAAAAAATTAAAAGAGAGACGGCTACTTAGGAAGACAAAGATGATCTAAATGAGGAGCTTAGCAGGTGGCTGTCATTGAGGAAGGATAAATAGAGGTCTCCCCTCCCCTCCCGATTGAGAAAATATTGTCTCGAGTGCTAGATAAATTTCACAATTTTATTGGCAGTTTGGTATGATTCAATTGCAGTCTGTATCCTCAAGACTTATATATTTACTTCCTTTTGCAGGGAGTCGTGAATCTGGAATTTATGTTTGGCAGTACCCTGCAGAAAGCAACATTTCTCTTGATGCATCTGCTGTGGTAATTTGCTCATTTGACTACACAAATGAGGCTGCAACTGACATGGAAAGCCAGTTATATACCAGATTAAAGATTCCAACACAGCAGAGACTCTGCAACTTTCCAAGACTCTCTCTCACTTTCCAATGTCACAAAGATTCATAAGAGCGTTTCTATCATTAAAAAAAACAGTGTCTTGGAATTGGCCCATCTTCCATTAAATGGTGGTGGTGATCCTGACCGAGAGGGTTTGAAAGTGACATTCCGTCTTCATGAGGTATTTTGTGAGAGGAAAGTAGAGGGACTGGATGAGGCGAGAAGGCACTCTTCAGAGTGTACTCCTTTGCTTTTCAATACACTAATGGACTGGAACTTTTATTGGATCTATTAAATTATAAATTTTAAAATGTGGTTTCTCTTAAGCCCTTTGATTAAACTTATCGTGTTTTTCTTATAAATCCAGAAAACAGCAAAAAATAAGAACCATTCTTTTCAAGGGATTCTTCAAATAATGCTTGCTACATTAACATCGAACAGTGTGAGTAACAAAGGGACAATGTCTAAATCTTAAGTGTGCTAATGAGAGAAAAATACATATTAAAAAGAGATTACATATTACAAGTGCAGTGTGAAAGCAGAGTTTCTCAACCGCAGCATGACAGACATTTGTCTCTGGATGATTCTTTGAAGTGGGGGCTCTCCTGGGTCGTAACATGTGGAGCAGCAACCCTGCTCTGCACCTACTAGAGGCTGGTATGAGTCCCCTCCCATGGAGATAACCTAAACTGACTCCAGACAGCATCCAATGGGGGCTTCCACTGAGAGTTTCTATGCTATAATTTCTTTCTTATAATTCTGCTGCTCAAGAAATCCATCCTCTTTTTTTTATTATCTGAAATACTACTTTTTTCTAATTATCTGAAATCATCCTACCTAACCCTAACCTCCCAGAAAATATAAGCTCCATGAAAGTGTTGTTCAGACCCTAGCAACTGTAATTAGTACTTCTTAAATCGATGAATAGAAATAGAATCAAAATAAATCTGCTCATGCTTTGAGTAGAGCCAAAAAGATGGGATTAGATTAATAACATACTCAAATCTCTGTGAGCACTTTTTAAGCTGTGCGTTAAATTGGGTTTTTCTGACCTTAGATACGAACATGTTACAAATAGTATGGATAGTTCAGTATCTTTACTTCTCTTTTGCAGAGAATCATGAATCTAGACTCTATCTCCTCTCTCCTTGTTGGGTTAGAAACCCAGCTAATAGCCTTTGTGGGCAAGAATGCAGAGCAGTGAGAAACAGATTAGATATTGTGAATGCTTTGCAATTTACAGGCTGGGAAAATCTCTGCAGAATATCCAGACCCCTTTTCAATCGAAAAGGATAATGTGGCTCGCCTAGTTAAAACTGAGGCTGTTTGGCTTTGATGACTTTCCAATGGGACATTTCTGGAATTGAGATGATGCGCTCAAACGTATGGGAAGAAAGCAATGGTGGACAAACTCACAGACTTCAAAGAACACAGGCCACGCAGCCGCAGCTGCGGAGCAGGCCACACAAGAAAAGTGGGGAGGAGGCGGGCAGCAGAATGCAGAGAGCACTCGCATGAAAGGAGATGGGTGCCACAGGGTACAAGGATGTGAGCCGGAGTCAGTCTGAAGATAGATGTGGGCGCGGAAAAATCCCAACAATCCCTGACATCTACACTGTCATCAAGAGTAAGTCGGTGTGTCTCAGGGGCTTGGAGAGAGGGAAACACCAGACAACTTGTGACAAAGTCACAGGGAGTGAGGGACACAGAGAGCATGTGCAGAAAAACTTCCATCACTGCCAGGCAGGGATTGGGGTGGGGGCTGAGCCTTTTCAGATGTCACCAGAGCTGAAGGTCCAGTGCACGTAGAGGCCTGTGAAGTGTGGTGACAATCAGGTCCTGGCCTCTCAGGCATGTAGTTCTGGGATGTGCTTGTTTCCTCTGAAGTCTCCACCACCCACCTGGGCTTGCAGGAGAGCCGGTGACTGAGAGATGCCTGGGTTATGTGGCAGCAGCTTCCCTCCCCACCTCCTGTAGGCTGGGTCCTGCCCCTGTCATCTGGTGGTGGGCAGAGGAGGCATGTGTGTGTCCCCTGATGCTCTTGGGTGACTAAAAGGAGGCTGGGTCCTGTTGCCTTGGAAGAAAGGGAGAGGGGGAAAAGAGGGAAGATGTAAGAGGGAGTTTCGTAAAAACATCGGCTCATTCGTGGATTTGACACACTATGCTGAAGTTAGAGGTGCACTCTCCAGAGCTGCAGTTCCAGAGTGAGCATGCTCCTTTCCTGTCAGCCTTGCCGGGATGCCAGCATGTTTTGAGCTCTTCCCAGAATCTTTCAGACAGGCTTCCTGAGAACAGAGCGTGGCTCATCTGCCTGGGACAGCAACACCTGGGTCTAATACCTCAGTGATTTTCACCTGCTGTGCCGCCGCCCACTGGCGTACCCTGAGAGGAGCTCAGGTGAGTCTCAAAAATTTTCAAAGATCATTAATTAAATTATTTTTGAGAGAAGTTCAAAGCACAGTAAGCATATTCTTTTTTTTTAACTTTGTTTTTTGATCAACATAATTTAATGGTGCCGTGGAAGTTTAACTATAGGTTCACGTGTGCCGTGAGATAAGAAAGGTTGAAAAAGACTGTGATAAGCCACATTGCTCACAAAGCCATTTCATAGGAGCCACTTGCAGTCTGGATGTGCAAAGTATCCAGGAAGCTTTCTGAGGATGAAAGTTATCATGTCGTCTTTGATGTAAAACATATACCCAGGTGCCCTTTGTGGAGAACAGTTCTTCACCAAATATCCCTTCAAGACAAAACTTGCTATCAATACATTTCATGTGAAAAGCCCAACTGAGAGTTTCCCTTCCTGCGTCTGTTCAATTTCTGCCCTGTCCTTCCCTCTTTAAAGCTCGTGTCCCTCCCCCAGTGCTTCTCTGAAACTGCCCTGAGGTGGCTTAGCAGTTTCTGCTGGTCACGTCGCTCTCGATTCCTTGGAGTCTTGGAGGGTTTGGCCACTCTGTTCCCTCTACTTGAGGATTGCAGGAGCCTGTGTGATGTTGCCGCCACCCCCTTCCTGTGTAGCTGGCCCCGAGGAGCTCTCAGAACCCCAGGAACTCTGCCCTGACAGTGCCCAGCCACAGCAGGGGCTTGGCTTCCTCCTTCATGGTCCTCTTGTGAAGGCTTCATGAATTCACCCTGCCTCTGAGTCCCTGGGCTGAGGTCAGCTGTATGAGGACCTGAGACCCCTGCCTCCTTAGACTCCATCCTTGCACCGTTATCCCTTGTTTGGGTCTGTTCCTCTCCTTCTGTGGACATCTCATCCACTGTCGTGGCTTGGTCATTCCCATGACAACATACCACAAAAGGCAAGCTCCCAGCGGGGGGTAATTGAAAGGGGTGTCAATAGGTACAAAACCAAATCCATGCTCTCCAGGGCACTCACTCGAGGACTTGTTAATCATTTTCTTCCTCATCTCTTCTGGTCAGGGCCAAAGCAGCCTTTTCTGCAGTAGTGACGCTGGAGGCTGGAAGGAGGGATGGGCCTGCTTTGGTTTTGCTCACATCCATGCGATGGCCCTGATAACGGTGGCAAGTGTCTCTTACGAGACCCTGGGTCTTGGTGATCTCTCACACCCAGATGTTTGCAGGGCAAGCCCACACTGGCGGTGTTAGCTGAGTGGGATTCTCCCTGAGCTTCTCTCCTTTAGCTTCTCCCTGAGCCAAACCAGCTAGAAACTTCCAGTATTTACACAACTAATCTCAGTTTAGAATTTTTTTCCCAAAACTACTGGTGTGGCAATTCTCCCAGAGTCTTTGCTAGCTCTTGAGTCTTTCAAAGATTATTTCATACAGAATTTTAAAAATTATTTTCAGCCCCACATGTTCCTGGCCCCCGGCAGAGGGAAGGCCTCCTGTTCTCTTGTCTCAGAGAGTCTTTTGTCTTGTGCCATACCCCCACATGCCACCTCATACTCCGAGACTGTGTTTAAGGCAGCTCATCATCCTGAGGACTGCTGTGTCACCATCTGGGGGCCTTCTTCTCACCCAACCACACCTGGCACAGTGGTCATTGCGTGTAGAATCATCTATCCTTAACCCTAGCTTCCCTTCTCCTTTTTTTTTTTTTTAACCTATATGTGCTGTTTTAACAAGCAGTTGGTGCCATGCTTATTAAGGGCAATTGGAAAAAGAGGCAACCAAGCCAGGAGCTTAAGCATCCAAAGAAGATAAGGAATGGATTAGAGAAAAAGCTTGCACAGGAGTCAACTTTCAGAATAAGCCTTGGGAGAGGTGTTAGGTGCTGCAATAGAGTAAATCCAGGTCTTAGAACTGTCTCCTGATGTCTTTGAGGACAGATTGAGCTCAGGCCCAAGGAAGAGGGGCCGAGAGTGCATGTGCTCAGTGCCAAGTTTGCAGAGCTAGGCTGGGCACATTTTGGCACTGCAGGCTGAGTAGGTCAAATACAGTTTGTGTCTGTTTGTCCATTTTAAGCACCCATCAAACTTCAGTACTTCTGGGAAAACAGTGGGAACATCAGACCATGATTAATAAGTGCCAGGCATAAACTCAAAAGCAAGGAACAATTGGCTCAAGAGAAAAAGAGAAGAGTAAACGTGTCCTTCAGAATGACCGCCATTCACCATCAAGGGCCGTGAGTGCTAACATTAACTTAGAGTCACAAAGGGAAGGAAGGGCCTCGAGCAGATCTAGTGGGCCACAGGTGGCAATGGTCATTGATTGTAGGAGTCCCCGTAGGTCTAATTTAGTGCCATGAAAATGCTCAGAAGGAAGCAAGTGGACTTATGTTATTTTTAACAGGAACATTGTTTGTAATTATCCTTGATTTCCTCGATTCAGCTGCTCTAGTGATCACTCTTGCTCTGTTTCAGGTGTTAAATTTTGCACCCAGAAAGTATTCTTCTTGGTCATTCGCTGCAGCTGAGATGCATGACTGTGCTGGCCTCTGATCGGTTCACAGAGAATGACCGATTCCTGGAATGCTGTAGGAACATTACTTATTTGTGTTTCTCCCTTCTCACATCCTACCTTCACTTAGCTGAAGATTTAAATAGAAGAGAAACTGGATTTATTATCTTCTCATATATAGCACTGCTTTCCAATTCTGTTCATAATTTTCTATGTGAGTAGCTAATTCTATCAAAACCCTAAACAGACGTCAGATTATTAGCCTGATCATTTATAATGTTGATCGATATTTAAACACGTATCAATAAAGTTCGTGTGTGTCAATCTGGCATACAGGCATTGCTTTTATTCTGACTTATATTTTTCAGTATTATGCAAAGTCTGTAGCAAATTGTCTGTGAGATTAGCCAATTCTATGAGAAGCATCTGCCTACAAGGAAATTTTACATTCTTATCAAATGTTTATATGTGGATTCTACAAAAATTTAGAAGACTTTGGCAAATTTGCTTTTCTTTGTGATATAAAAATTATTCTTGGTGATTTTCATTTTAGAAATAAAGTTCAAATTGGAAAAGCTAGTTGAAATATCACATTGTGCTTTTAATTGTAGGTTATACATCATACAAAGTGCGGGAGGTAGTCCCAGAGACATCCTCCAGTGAGATGCTCTGTGGGTCCGAGCAAAGAAAGCCAGTAAAGGAGAATTGCACAAATCAGGTTACTCTTCGACAAACACATCAACCTCTTTTCTCAACACAAATAATTTGAAGAGTTGGGGGCCACTTCACATTATTTCTCTTCCTCTCTGATTTATTTCAGCTAAGACGCAAGAATTCACGTGACATTCTGCATAAGCTCTGCAACGGTGGGATGTGTCATGTGGTTGAGAATGAACTTGCCTTGAAAATTCTTCCCCACATCCCTGCCTCCATCTGGACTTCAGAGTCCACCTCAGGATCAATGGGCTTAGGAGAGCAAGTCTTAAGCCCAGATACCAAGCTGGACACATGGAAAACCACCACCTTCTTCACATCTTTCATAGAAAGAGAACATGAAAGGAAATGACCCTGCTGTGCCTGCATTTTGAAAGTTCTTTAAAAAAAAAAAAACCATGAGATTCCAAGAAAAAGAACCAAACTGAGAATCTCGATCCAGGGCCACACGTCCAGTGACACTACCTACCAGGAGATAAACACGGGGAAACGAAGGAGGCAGACGGAGACAGTGAGAGTGGTTCTCAGGCTGTCCCTTCTCAGCCACAGAACAGAGTTTTACATCTCTTGATGAAAATATGAGGAAGAATAAAAAGACACAACTCTGCTGCCACTCCCAGCACTTCGGGAGGCCAAGGTGGGAGGAATGCTAGAGGCCAGAAGTTCAAGACCAGCCTGGCAACATAGTGAGAACTTGTTGCTACAAAAAAATAAAAATAAAAAATTACTGGGCCCGGTGGCATGTACCCATAGTCCTAGCTACTTGGGAGGCGGAGGTGACAGGATCACTTGAGCCCAGGAGTTTGAGGTTAGCATGAGCTATGGTCATGCCACTGCACTCCAGCCTGGGTGACAGAGCAAGGCCCTGTCTCCAGAGAACAAGTAAGCAAAAAGAGTATTCATCGAGGGTAGATAAATGTTGTCAGAATCAAAAAACATTAGCAAGTACAAAACTAGGTGTAGGATAAAAATGTTAATATCTATGTAGACTTCCAGACTTTTCATATCTCTGCTTTGTATCATATTGCATATTTACTGATTTTCGATATTTGGTTATAAACCATAAATAAAAGTTTTGTTCCTCTCACTTCTTCACGTTCTCCCATAAATAACCTTGTACTGATGGTCATAGATTATTCAGGAAGAACGAGATAATGGAAACTTATTTTGGAGTATTTTTCTTTATTCTAAATGTTCCATCTGTCTAACTATATTTATGGTATGTAAAACACCTGTTTTTATTTCCAAGGGACCAATCTGGTTCTAAAGTCACAGCTGGTGATGGTCTGCGAGGGCGTTCAGATACTATTTCTCATGCAAGGCAGATGGCTATCAAAAGAAACTTTATAATTTTATTTTCATCACCATCAAAAAATCTCGACAAACTTGCAGGCATGAGACTGACCATGCTTCAACATGGACAGTGCAAGATGTGCATTAGGGACAACGCCAGCACGCTAATAGCAGAAGGGATCAAATACTAGACATCACAATCTCGTAAGGATAATGGCAAGCTTCAATCCTTAGGGCTAAACGGTGCAAAGCAATAAACTCCACGGGCCATGTGGACCTCAACGCGTGGATGACATATGTTTGACCAGGTCCCCTGTAGAGCAAGCAGGGGCGGAGAAGGTGCCCTCTGGTCTGCGGATAAAGAGGGACAGGACGCAGGGAAGTTTAGAAGGAGCTGCGCTGAGGTGAGGTGCCCACATCAGAAGACATCTGGGGATCAAAGCTGGGGTTCCTAAAGACGGACACTGTCAGAAACAATGATATGAACAGTTTTTTATGTAAAGAATAAAAGTTAACAGTACAAGCAGGACCTCTTCTATTCTGCAACCAACTCAGGTAAAATCACCTTGGAAGCATACAAAACAGTCTCGTGTCCCGTAACAGGGATATACGGGCTGATCCACCAGATTCCTCAACCTTGGAGCGTCTGTAATGTTTGTCCTTTGTCTTTGGGCTGTGTGAGTTCATGAAAGACTTGAAATTAGTAAAATTGCTCAAATACAGAGGTGCCAAAAAGTGTATCCACACTTAAGAGAGAAAAAAGACTGTATTGAAGTTATGATACCCAAGTCACAGTTGACTTCTGCAGTTATAAGAAATACAAGATTCAAGATAACAAATGTTATGGGCATATCCTGAGTATTACAAAATTAATACAGTTTTTTCCCTTCTTAAAATGTGTATATGTTTTTTTGCACTCTCTGTACACAAGAGAAACTGTAAAGATGAATAAGAGAAAACAAGAATACAGATAATGAAGAAACATCATGAAATTTAAGGTATTGAAACTTTGACCTTATATGTCTGACAGAACAAATTCAGTTTTAAACCATTACAATATTATGTGTGCTTGTTTTATCTACTTTTTATAGTGTTTAAATCATTAAGAAAATCAGATATATCAGATTTGTTTTCATGAAATGATTAAGATAATTTGATTAGGTGTGAAATCAATGTTTAAATGTCAATGGAAATCTAATTTGTTATATTAATAAGGTCTTGATTTATTGGTTACATAAATAAAATACGGATATTTAAGAGACTGTTCTATAACTACACATAAAAAGTCAGGATAGGATAGTAGAAATATGGTGTTCTTCATGCACATAAATTTTGGAGATGTTAAGGCTTATCTCTCAACATTAAGAAGAAGAGATACTTCAGAATCTCAGAGTGTTTACAGCCAGCAGAAATTAAACTCTGGGAATACCCCCTGGTAAATGAGATAAAAACCAGATACAGTACCCTCTGGAAATGTGCAGCATATAATCACTAATTGAGAATATGTGGTTTAACAATATTTAAATGAAGTAACAAGAAGCAAAGGAAATTGCTCTATGGAAGTATTTATTGGCCATGAGAAGAATTAATTCTGAATGGAGGTTTGCTATTGAAAGGAAAATAGGGGATATAATTCAGCCAGTGAGAGAATAAAATTGAAGAATTCAAAGCCAAAGGACAAAATGTAAAAGTGTCATTTACATATTCTCATTGTACCTCTACATGGGCTATGGGGCCACTTGGGAAAGCAGATGTACTTCAGGGTAGGAGGGGTGTGGATGAGACCCAGAGCTGAGTTAAACACACGTTGAGTTTGAAAGTGCTTTGGAAAGACCCGAGTCTGAGGCAGAGGGAGACATGGATGTAGGGCCAAATGATGGCCAGTGTGGGCAAGAACAGAACCTGGAAGAGATGGGAACAGCCCTCTCAAGCCAAATACAGCCAGGGCATCATATGGGATGAAGAACAAAAATTGTCCTCTGAATCTGTCCCCTTCTACCTCTGGGGGAACTCAGCAGGAGCAAGGTGGGTGGAGTGCTGGGCCAGTTCCAGGCAGGCTGCAAGGTGGCCTCATAGATGGGGGACAAATGGGGCAGCCGCATATAGCTCCTGAGAAGTTTGGCTCTGCAGGTTCAGAGGGAGTTACAGGAGTGCCTTTGGGGGAAGTGGTGCCCTGGGCGGCCTTTTGTTTTTCATACGGGGTCTACAGAAAGTCTGTTGGGGATGGATGGTGTGAACCAGAAAGGGAGAGGCTGATGGTTCAGGAAGAGAGTAGATGAATGATGGGCACAGCTCCCTGAGAAGGGACGTGTCAGACCACACAGAAAATGCTTGCATTTCAGGTCACAAAAGAGGGAGACCTGGTCTCCACTTTCATGATAAGAGAATATCCCAAATCCCATTCCCTTAAAGGGAATACGGAAGTAGATGATGGGTGAGTTGATTATGAGCAGGCAGTACCATTCCCATGGCATGCATTTTCATTTTCTCTATGGCATGGAAGACAGGGTTGTAGGCTGCTTCTAAAAAGAACTGAGGTGGTGTGATAGTTAAGTAGAAGGGAGAAGGAACGAAATTATCATCTCAGTGGGGAAGGCAGAAGAGTGAAAGGACTAGCAAACATTTGCAACTGGCTCTTTTTAAACATTAAAATTAATATAATAGAAGTGGAAGACTAAGATTTTTGTAAAATTTGGGTATGATGAAAGCATAACATACAAACTAATTTATAAAGCCTTAAACTTTAAATTATTAAGTAAAGCCCTAAAGTGATTCTACCGTCTGAGGTAGAAAGACAAATATTATCATTACTAATCTGTTAGAAAAGTTTGCTGCAGAACATTGTATCACTTATTAATAGCATTTTTCCTCCGTGGTAATGGGATTTGGATATTCATTTCCTATTAATGGCAAAGGTAATGCAATTTTCTCTAATGAGTTTAGAAACTTGCTCACTGCCACTGCTGTTCTACGCACAGAATGCTTTATAGGATTTCACATCAGAAAGAAACTAGCTTGGGATGTCTCTGAGTTTCTCTCCTAACCTCTTCTGCTCATTTCTTCCAACCGCATCATCCTGCCTGAGCACAGCTGGGGCAGTGGCGTCACGGGCGGCTGTGATGCCGTTCTGGGCCCCTTCACTCTGTAACCTTTGCATCTTTGCCCACTTCCCACCATCACGGTCCTTGTTCTCTGCTTGCAGTAGCAGGTAGGAAGCCACGTAAACAACGTGCTGTCATCACTCCTAGTCGAAATAAATGACCTCAGCTGGGGTCTCACGTGTGCTCTGGCAGACCCGCGTGCTTTACAGAGCTGTCGCAAACTTAGATGATTTGCCTTTTATTCCAAGAGGAGAGTCGGCGGACACAGTTCTCTTCTCTCCCTCAAAGATGCCTCTGCCCTCGTCCATTCCTCTCCCTTCCTAAGGTTTTGTTTCTCCAAGGCAGTTCTTTCCTGCTCCTCCCTCAGGGCTTTTGATTCAGCCTATACCACCTTTCAGCAGGCACTTGCTCCACCAGGGACTCCATTCGTGGTCTCTCCCTGCCTTGCACGCTGAGTCTCTTCTTCCTTCGCTGACAAAATCAGCCTCGATCTTTGTTTCCCCAGCCAAAAATAATTTCTACTCACACATCTAACTTTAAAGTTACCTGTCCTCTCTCCCTCTTTCTAATATCAAACATCTTGGGGAAAGTCTGTGTATAAAAAACGGCAATAGTGTGTGTATAATCTGTCACTTATTACCCTCCCAGAAACAAATTTGTATTCCCATCACTATAGAAACCACCATCTTAGCAGGGCTCCTGAAGACTTCTTGTGCATATGAATCACTTGGGAATGTAGCTAAAATGCAGATTTTGTTCACTAGTTTGGGGCAGGAGGCTGAGATTCTGGATTTCTAACAAGCTCCCCAGGGATGCACCCGGATGTGTCCTTGGGCCACAATTTGAAATGCAAGGATGGAATGGATCATCACTCAAACTCTTATTCATTTTGTTTACAGGCTGTCACCTGAAGATTAAAGCCTTCAGTCTTGTGTACCTTATTTTCACCTCCTTTCACTTCCAGCGCATTGCTATTTGTCTTCCGAGTGCATCACTGCCCTGAACCCGCTGTCTCCAACATCCCTGAGCTGTCACCTCTAACAGATTGTCATCTTACTGGCCACCCTGCTGCACTCAGCACAGTGGAGGCTGCATGCATAAGGCGGTGCAGCTCTGGCTTCGTGGGGGAGGAGTTTTTTTGATAACATTAATGGATAACATCGGTGGACATTATTTACGCTTTAGGAAAAGCCGGTTTGCCTCTTTCCATGTTGTCTGAACCTTAGGCCAAAGAACTGCATCTGTAACCCCAAACTGAACTGTGGGGATATCCAACTCCCAAGCCCACAGCAGCTCAGGGATGGTGAACAGCCATGATGCGTCCATCACAATTCCCTCCTAGACTTTTCTGCTAGGCCTGTTTTAAAAAACAAACAAAACAAAACGAAAAACCTCGTCTGTGCTATGTGGCTGCTAATGTGATGGAATATGAGTTTTGCTCTGAGAACAGCCATCTCACTCGCCATCTGTGGACGGTCTGTTTCGAAGACTGATCATATTCTGCCTTCATTTCAGCTCCTCGCCAGATATAGCCCTGGATTTTACAGCCATATGCACCAGTGCTTTTCCCCTCTTTTCTTGATCTCTCCGTGGCTGAAAGTAATTTAACTTAGGTTTCCTTCAGATGCAACAAAAACATTTGACAAGAAACTCTCCTACAAATGATCTCTTACTTATAGATTTTAAAAGTAGCCGAGAAAATGACTCGGGTCTACAACAGATGGAAAAATTTGGATCTGGATAATTTCAGTAATTGTTTTGTGGTTTCATGATCAGTGTAATAATTGAGATGATGACATCAGGCATCTTTTCAATGTCCCTAACGTCGCACAGCACCCCACACACAGGTATACAAATTGATGCATTGGAAAAATTGACCACTGTCTGATATTCCTGGAAATTTTTCAAATGCTTAAAGTAGAGCAAAAATGAAAAGAAAAAGAAATCTCTCTTCACTCCATTTCCCTTAAATAAGAAGAATCTCTAATGACTCTTTAGAAAAACGGGCAAAATACACTAACAGAAAATTCACTGGAAAAATTAAGAAAGTTAAAATCAAGAAATTACTTAACCTTTTTTGGCTATAATTGGGCATTTATTCTACCAGAAGAAATTTAACATCTATTTATCTCATTTTGAAAATAAAAATAGCAGAGTGTGATTCACAGTTGTTAGACACCGTGTGTAATGTAACTCTCCCAGTCCACAGCATTTATATATTTCGGTATCCCATGAGTAGGTAAATGTGTGGGTTTCTGTGTGTCTTGCACATTTTCTGAGTGTGCTGGCATCTTTGTTGCTATTGTGAATGCATTTTTCTACCTTTTAAATGTGTGCTGGTATAAAAAATTATCAATTTTCACATATTCTTGAAGACATCTTAATGTTTCTTAACTTTTCATGATACTTTTCTAGTTGATTGGATTTTTTTTAGGGATTTAGTTACTCTTTTACTCTTGCACTGTTAAGGACCAGTGGCGAGCTAGGTCTTTTGAATAGTGCCAGATACAATTATAAACGTAATAATGGTTTAGTTATATATTTCACTTTTAAAACTTTTATTTATTTTTATTCATTGTTGCATTTTTCTAGAGCTCCCAGAACAATCTGCATAAGAGCAGAAACGTCAGACACACTTCCCTTATTCTTGATTTATGGGAATACTTTAATACTAGGAATAAGGCTTGTCATTTGACTGTGAATACTTTTTGAATGGTATTTTACTGGAACTTCTTTTTATTTTTAATTGAATATAACTATTTTATTAATCTGCCATGCCTATTGAAAGTCATCAAATTTCTTGAATGCATCTGACAAGCTTTTTTTCTTCCTTTAGTCAATTCACACAGTGACTCAAATTTAGAATTTCAGTGTTAAATTGTCAGAATCCAATTAGTGTCAGGTGGACCCGCAGACAGACTTCACAACCCAGAAGGCAGCCAAGGACAGCGTAACATGCAGAGTACATAAAATCTAGCTACGCGGCCTACTGTACCAACGGACGGTGAAGGAAACCACCACCGGGAGCAGAAAATAAAAAGTACTGCTTCATTCGTGGTAAACCAATCAGACAAATCCTCTAAGTAAACTCAAAAATGGTGACTGCATTAAAGATAGTTAACAAGTAAAATGAATTTTCCAGATGAAGCTCTGGAATGGCTTTGTTTAAAACAGGAGCCAGATTAAAAAATGGTTTGACTGCACTTCTGTGCCAAGACTGAAATGCAGAGAGTAGGAAAGAAGAGTCAGGCAGTATAATTATTTAAATCAAAGAAATAAAGCTCTGATAACTCACGGTCAACATGATTGTCTACCTGGACTACCCCAGAGAACCTTAACTACAACGGAAGATGGAACCCAGCACACAGGACCAGCACACAACTATTAGCAGCAATTCTGTGCACCAGCCACGACACAAAATGTATTTTTTAAAAGAACTTAATTCACAATAAGCAGAAGGAGTCAGAATAAATCTAATGATTATGTAAGACAGGTAAAATATTAAAGAACTCCTACATGTTTACAAGAACAAGACAGCTCAGTAAAAACCTGAGCATAAATAAAAATGTATTGAGTATAATTAAAGACAGATTTGTCCCTGACAGAAAAGGGAGATATAAAAACAGAAAAGGACAAAACTAGACTGAACCCTGGGGTTGGGTATGCCTGTGGATAGATAGATAGATGCTATGCCTACCTTTTTCACAGGTAGGTATGTAGGTAAGTAGGTAGATAGGTGGGTGGGTGGATGGATGGATGGATGGATGGATGGATGGATGGATGGATGGATAGATGGATGGATGGATGGATGGATAGATGGATGGATAGATAGACGGATGGATGGATGGATGGATGGATGGATGGATGGATGGATGGATGGATAGATGGATGGATAGATGGATGGATAGATGGATGGATGGAAAGATGGATGGATGGATAGATGGATGGATGGATGGATAGATAGATAGATAGATGCTATGCAAATGTTGGCCCATGCAGGCCCCCACACATACATGCATCTAAATGTTCTTCCTCTATCCACTGAGATGACCTAGCACCAGAAACACACCAGTAACCCTGCTATTTAGCTAATAAATTTAGATTATAAATATGGTAAATATAAATACCATTTTCCATTAGACAGAGCCATCATCCCTGGGAGAAATGACTGATATAAGGCTTGGACAGAGAAAGAACAAGATGAGGCTGGAATGTTTCATTCCAGAAAGCAAGGAAGAGGCGGAAAGAATGATGGGGACCTGTGACAAGGACACAGGAGTCAGCTGGAATGGCCTCCCAACCATCAAATTCAGGACAATTTGAACATCAAAGTAAAAGATGATAATACATGGATGATATTCCACGAATTAAGTAGAAAATTGTGAGTTCAGGGAAATAAGCACATTGAAAGCTTGATCAGGAACAAGAAACTTGTGTATTTAAAAATACCTCCTCACAAAGTCCTTACTTCATTACAAAAGGGAACAGAGGAACTCTACAGGGACGAAACCTGGCAGGCATCTCTGAAACCAAAGGTGATTCATGCGTCCCCGAAAATGTGTGCAGGGACAAGGCTGCACCACACCTGGATTTCTCTGCCAGAGACGCATGACCTGAATCTGAACATTAGAAAACATAAGATGAACCATATCGAGGGAAATCCTAGAAAATGAGCATAGTGGTTTAAAGGGAACACTCCTCCCCCAATTCATGTACACCTGGAATCTCAGACTGTGACTTTATTTGGAAATAGGCCTTTGTAGAAGAAATTAATTATGATCACAAGAGGAGATCTATTGAACTCATGAGGTCCTAAACCCAATGACGAGTGCCCTTATAAGAATAGCAGAAGATTGGGCAGCACCTGTGGCTCAAAGGAGTAGGGCACGGGCCCCATATGCTGGAGATGGTGGGTTCAAACCCAGCCCCAGCCATAAACCGCAAAAAAAAAAAAAAAAAAAAAAGAATAGCAGAAGACGCAGAAACACAAGGAAGATGCCTGTGAAGACGGAAGCAGAGACTGCAGTGATGCTGCCACTAGCTAAGGAATGCCACAGAACGTGAGCCACCCCAGGAGGTGGAAGAGAGGCATGGAACCGTTTCTCCTGGGGGTAAACCAATCCTGCCAAGGACCCTGATTTCTGGACTTGGCTCCCTGAACTGCAGGAATACGTGTCTGCTACGGTAAGTTACACACTCTGTGGTCCCTGCTGTCTCCGCCCTAGAAAGTGAGGACAATGACACACCCATCATCTTTCAGAGCCCTCATGCCTGAGAAAAGGGCCCACCCTGCGAGATAGCAGAGGCATGACAACTCAGTGGGCTCCTGATTCGGACCTGGGTTCTTTTGTCAGAAAAGTCAGTATTGGGGCAACTGAAGGAACCTGAAGGAGATGTGCTGATTCAATTGACAAATCAATGCTGATTCCCTAGGTTTGATTATTCCATTGTATTTATGTGGGAGAAGAGTGGTTGGGGGGGCGTTACGGTTGAGGAAGTGACTTTCAAGTGATTCAGGAAAACTGTCTTTACTGAACATCCGATATTTCTGATGGTTAAAAAAACATTTGCTATTGTTGTAAAAATGTCTACCTGTCTTAGTAATCATAGAAGTGTTAATTAAAGTAAAAATTAGAATAGCAAAATATTACAAATGTGAGGAAACCAAGTACAGGCAAAAACGAGGAGAAAGAGGCATTTTGCTCAATACACATTCTGCGTACAGAATATTTAAACTGATCTGGCGAGCAGTTTACAACATCTACTCAATTCCAGATATATGTATTCTGTGACTGCCCAGAAATTCCACCTCTGCACAGATACTCTTGAGTTTGCACCACACATTGCACAAGGAAACACATGTATGGTTGGGCACCAGCATTGTTTCTAAGGATAGAAAACCCGAAATGACTTAGATGTCCATCTATAGAAACATGGATTAAAAAAAATTGGATACATTAATATAATAAGTGAAATGATTGAGTCCGATCAACACATATCAGCAAAGCTCAATATCGAAAACACAAGATCAAGTGCGAAAAATGCGTAACTAAAGGACACTCAATGAGATAGGTACATTCTAAAAGGCATAAAAATACCTAATTTTGTATATAGGTATCTGTCTGTCTGTCTGTATACATACATGTGGAGATATATGAAATTATCTTATGTATATATGTGGCCACAAGAATTTCAGAGTATTTGTTACCTTTGAGAAATGGAAGATATAAAAGACTTTAGTTGTAAAATTGCATATTTTGCAAACTTTCAAATATCTGTAACCGATATGCTGATTGCCAACAGTTAAAGTAAGGTATGGAATATGTGGTTTCTTTAATGTTTTATGCATTTTTCTTCTTCCATTATTTCATAGTAATTTCTAATTAAACAGAAGAACACTTTCAAAAGGATGGCCCACTTTGATTGAATAAAGCTAAGCGAGGGTGGAGCCTGTGTTTAGGAAAGGAGAGAAGGTGAGTATCAATGTCAACCCCTGTGATATGGCACTTAGAACACTGCAAACCACCCTTGCAACAGCAAAAAAAACCTCTTTAAATCTGACTGTTGCTGGGAAGGCAAATTAATATATTCCTTTTGGAAAGATGTTTGGAGAACACTTAGAGATCTAAAAATAGATCTGCCATTCAATCCTATAATTCCTCTACTAGGCATATACCCAGAAGATCAAAAATCACATCATATCAAACATGTTTGTACCAGAATGTTTATTGCAGCCCAATTCATAATTGCTCAGTCATGGAAAAAGCCCAAGTGTCCATTGATGCAGGAATGGACTAGCAAATTGTGGTATATGTATACCAGGGAATATTATGGAGCCTTAAAGAAAGATGGAGACTTTACCTCTTTCATATTTACATGGATGGAGCTGGAACATATTCTTTTTAGTATCTCAAGAATGGAAGAAAAAGTATCCAATGTATTCAGCCCTACTGTGAAACTAATTTATGGCTTTCCCATGAAAGCTATAACCCAGTTATAACATAAGAATAGGGGGAATGGGGAAAGGGAGGGGAGGGAGGGGGGAGGATGGGCAGAGGGAGGGTGATTGGTGGGATTATACCTGCGGTGCATCTTACAAGGGAACATGTGAAACTTAGTGAATGTAGAATGTAAATGTCTTAACACAATAACTAAGAAAATGCCGGGAAGGCTATGTTAACCAGTGTGATGAAAACGTGTCAAACGGTCTATAAAACCAGTGTTTGGTGTCCCATGATCGCATTAATGTACACAGCTATGATTTAATAAAAAAAAAATCTGACCGTTATTAGTCACGATCTTGCATTATCTGTGCCAATAGCTTATTACACTAACCCAAAAAGAAAGGCTTCCAAAGAAGATCCATCGCAACAGGACAACCACCAAGACAAAGCAAGGTACCAAGAGCCCCTGTCTCTAGCAATGTCTTCAACGTGGAAGCTGCTTCTGGTGCAGGAGGTGCTGGCTACATCCCCATCCTTCCAGACATGCTCTGCAAATGAAAAAATGTGGCACTATCAAGAGAAGGGACCACTTGTGCACTGCTGGTGACACTGCAAACTAATACAACCTTTATGGAAAGAAGCATGAAGAATTCTTAAAGAGCCAAAGTCAAATTTCCATTTGATCTTGCGATCGCACTACTAGGTGTCTGCCCAGAAGAACAAAAATCATTTTACCACAAAGACATTTGCCCCAGAATGTTCCCTGCAGCTCCATTCACGACTGCCAATGAATGAATTAAACCATGGATGAATTAACAAACTGTGGCACATGGGTACTGTTCAGCCGTAAGAGAACGTGGAGACTTTGCATCTATCTTTTGTGTGTTCCTGGGTGCAGTTGAAACACGTCTTGTTCATAAAGTATCGTAAGAATGGGAAAAATATCCAACGTACTCAACACCAATATGAAACCAATAGATAAACAACTACTCCCTCACAGGAAAGGAAAACACAAGTCTACACAAGTGAGGAGGAGGGAAAGAGAAAGGTGGGGCAGGGTGATTGGTGCCATCTCATCTACGTGCACTATCTTGAGAGTATTCAGCACGCCCCCTGGCAAAGGGCTCAACGACAACTTGAACTTTGCCATACAAGGGAAAACAATGTTAAACTAAATATCTGTACTCTCATGTTAATTTGAAATTAAAAAGAAAACAAGACTGTAATTCCCAGCAAATGGCAATAAGCCTATTGGGGAAATGGCGCTATCTTCTGAATTCACACAAAGGTAGCAGGTGGAGTGACAGTGGTGTTAATCTTTTTTTTTTTTTGGCTGGGGCTGGGTTTGAACCCACCACCTCCGGTATATGGGGCCGGTGCCCTACTCCTTGAGCTACAGGCACCGCCCATGGTGTTCAACTTGGTACTGTTTTTGGGAAGTCACTCCCTGCATTACTCTAATTTAACACAGTTGCTATGTTAAACCTGCCATATTTACTCATTAACTGGTTACTATCTTCTCACCCAGTACAACAATAATTCTATGAAGTCAAGAACTAACTTTATTTCTCAATGTCAACATCTCAAGTACCAGCATATATATTGACACACAGTAAATTCTCAGTAAGCATTGATGGACTGGATAGAAGAAAGGGATGAGTAAACATCTTCTGTCAGGTCCTTCTAGAGCAGGTAACTTTTTCGCAGATGACTGGTATTTTCAAATGTACATTGAAACTACATCGGCGCCCCTCTCCGTCTTCCCACCTACAGTCAATATTTGCTGACACTACATAAGATGATAGGGAGGCCAACCACTGAATTATAGGCACTAAGCAAATATGACAGATCAGTACAGAACACGAATGACAGAAAGATCTTTAAGCAAAGTATTTTAATGCTGATTTAAACAGTATATTCTAACTTCATCACAATATACAGGAGTGACATTGTGGCAGCCCCTATAACCTCCCGCAGCCCCCTCCCTCCAAGTGTTAGCAGCGTCTTCAAAGGACCATTTGCCTCTTCCTTTACAGAAGCACCAACCCCCTTATGGGAGACAGATGATGACATCCTCTCCTCATTTAAAGACCAATGGTGAATCCGCACATCTGTCACTGAAGCCTCTCCGGGTCTCAACATGCTTACACTTGTTCCAGGAAGAAAGACTTTGGTACCCTGAAACAAGACCCCTATGCTGCCCCTTGTGGGGATTTTTTAAACATAAGAGATTACTAGAAAAATAATTAATAAGCCCTCATCTACTTTTTATTTTGCCAATTGTAGGGCAGGTATTTAAATACAGCCTCCTTTTAAAAATAATGGGGTAGGGGTACTGCCCCCTGGCCAGCCAAAAATCCACAAAGACTTTTTGACTCAAACTTAACTACCACTAATAGCTGACTGTTCACTGGAAGCCCTACCAGTAACATAGTCAATTAAATATATTTTGTATGTAATATGCTTTATGTACTTATGTTCTCATGATAAAGCGAGCTAGAGAAAAGGGAACTTTGTAAGACAATGATAAGGAGGAGAAAGTGTATTCACTGTTGATGAAGTGGAAATGGATCACCATCAAGGTCTCCATCCTCAGGATCTGTGAGCTGCCCAGGCTGAGAAGGGAGAGGAAGGCTTGTTCTTACGGTCTCAGGTATGGCAAAGGCAGACGGGGAGAGGTGGTGGAAGGGAGGCCAGAGAGGCAGGGTCCTTCAGTAGAAAGTAAGGGTCACTGGGTGTCTCAAGCCACACGGAGAAAGAATACAGCGTAAGGAAATGATCAGATGTGTTCCCGTGATTAGCGGGACAAGGCTGCCTCACATCAGGTTGGCTGCCCAGGTCACGGCGGCTGCTGCCACTCTGCAGCTGACAGTGTTAGCTCACTCATCCTCCCTTCCACACTGGCTTCCCTTTTGGTCACAGTCAGGCAATCAGAAGCTGGTTCCTGGAGGGATGACCCAAGCCTGTGGTCCTAATGGACCTGTCCCTTTGCTTCTGCCATATGAGGCTGCAATGGTTTCCCACCAACCATTCCACTAGTGCTGGCTGTAGACTGGATAGTCAATGGCATTACCTCCATTTCATGGGCTCTCCTCCCTACCCTATTACATAAGGGTAAATCTCTCTCTTCTGAATAGGTATGATGCCCTCATCCACTACCGTGATCCTATCCAGCCAGCTGCAGGAAAGATCAGAAACGGCAGAGTGGAACAAATCCTTTCCCTCACTGGGAGTGACTAGCATCAGATGTCCCCTTGGTGCTGAAATTGCTGTCAGGTACTTCTGACTGAGGCTGATAAGTAAACTTGATTCCTTAGCTCTGCAACCTTGCCAATGTCCCCAGTGTGGAAGTATCCCCAGTGTCAGTAAGCCCAGCAGTCACTCCTCAGACAAATTTTACCTTTTCTGGAAGAAACTTCAGGGTTTCAACAGGTAGCACTCTGAGCCCCCGCCAGCGGCTCTTCTTGCAAGTGTGGGTGTCCAGGTGAGTGTGGGGATGATGGTGGAGTTCCTGGCTTGGCAAGCAGTGGACATGAGCACACCTCTGGTTTCTAACCGTGTTTGGGACTAAAGGAGAGACAGACCTCCTGCACAGTGCTCCAGCTTCCTAGCTCATTCCCACTGGTCATGTGCCCTGAATTACCTCCGGTGCCTGTTTTCATGGCTGCTCAAGGGAGCTTGGGAAGGCAGGGACCCTCAGGGATGCTCCTACAGGCTCTTTGGATGGCTCCAGTCCAGTCCTCTATGAGGGAGTGGAGAGCCAGGAGCCCACCTGCAGGGCCAGGAGCTTGCCACAGCTGCAAAGTCATATGACAAAGTCATTGAACCCATTGGGAACGGGCAGATACCCTTGACTTGGCTGGAGCGGATGGACCTTCCACAAGTGTGGTATACCCATGTGCACTTCCCGTGGCCTGCCCACAAGAGTGAGTTTCACTATACAAAGGTTAAAGAGCAGTAGAAACCCAGGATGAAACCAAGCAGAGTAAACATTCCTCCATCTCTGCACAGTTAGAACATGTGTGTCATGACCTATCACACTGTAAGTGTATATGTACTTGCACACCTACACGTGTGTGCAAGTATACTGATTTGTGTTCATGTTTTTCACACGCTAATTGCATCTTAAGTTGGGTATGACCTTATTACAAAGTTGTAAATGACTGCATATTCAGAAATGCTTTCTGTAGCATGAAACACATTAAATCATAATTCTCCCATTTAAGTCAGTCAAAATGGAGAAATTATACTGAGTCGGGGGACACACAAACATATGTTTTATCATGGCGCAAGCAAAGCTTTGAGCTGTGTTAGCCGCATCAGAATAAATGCAGAACCCAGAAATTACATGGTGAATTCACCCCAAGTAAACTATCAATTTGCAAATGATAATAACAAATGTTAAAAAACAACTCTCTACTGTTCTTGAACTGCAATAATTATTTTCCCTCCTACTTCGAGTTAAGGAGATAACTCAACTCTCATTTCATTTTGCTATTGTGTAGATAAACTTTAGGCCAGAAAATCCCTGAAATGCTAAACTTCCCTAATTATTGGTCCCTCAACCGTAAAAGTCTGAATCCAAAAATTTTTCCTTTTTTTTGGATAGAGTCTCACTCTGTTGACCAGGCTGGAGTGCAGTGGCATCATAGCTCACAGCAATGTTAAACTCCTGGGCTCAAGTGATCCTCTTGCCTCAGCCTTTCGAGTAGCTGGGACTACAGGTGACTGCCACAACACCTGGCTAATTTTTCTATTTTTAGTAGAGATGGGGTCTTGCTCTTGCTCAGGCTGGTCTTGAACTCCTGAGCTCAAGGAATCTTTATGCCTCAGCCTGCCGAGGAGCTGGGACTACAGGTACCTGCCACCACATCCACCTAGTGTTTCTATTTTTAGTAGAAAAGGGGCCTCAAACTTCTCAGCCCAAGCAATCCACCCACCAGGGCCTCCCAGAGAGCTAAGATTATAGGTATGAGGCACTCGGCCTGGCCATGAATCCAAAAACTTTTAATGACTAAGATGTACAAATATAAAAAACGTTTCTATGTGGTTGTATCTATCTGTTTTAATCCTCAGACAAAACACTGAGAGTGGAGTCCCTGATATCTGTGCATTTTACGTGCCTGGGCTTGTGTGGAATAGATTTAATGCCCAGAGGCACAACTGCTCCCTGCAAGCCCCTGGGGTACACGCTGCACCCAATACTGTGAAGCCAGAATGCAACCGTCTCCTTTCTTTTCCTTTCTCTCTGTCTCTCTTTTTCTTTTTAATATACTGCTGTTCTGTTAGAGCATTATTTAACTTCAAAACCAAATCTATTTTCTCTAACTGTCAATGGAACCAGTGGGTTACCATAGTTACAAAGTAAAGAGCATTACTGAAAAGAAAAAAAAAAGGAAAGATTAATGAGATTTTAAATGACAGATTCAAAGATATGAGGAAACTGCACCCCCACCCCAGGGAATGGGAACTCACCAAGCCGCCAGTCACAGTGATCACCCTGCAAATGTACCGTATCTGAGTCAGGTTTTCTTATACCAGTTTGGCAATGCCTCAACCTCAGTGTCTGGATCCTGGTAGTAAGGAGATCCTGCTGGGAATGCCTGCTCTCAGCTGGCAAAGAGGCACCCACTCCCAACAAGGGCAAGCAGTGCCTGCCTGAGACTCCCAACACGGGAGAACCTGACCCCGTGCCCCTGGAGAATGCCTGGCCTGTGCAAAATCTGTGTCCTATCACAATGCCGTATCTTCCTCATGCTGCAAGTTACTGTGGACTGATCTGTCAGCGATCGCACGGTGTTTTTAAAGGAAAGCGCCATTCTCCCCCACCCGGTCAAAGATGTGTGCAGTGGGTAGAAATACTTGACACAAGTCCAAAAGAGTAAGATGCATTTTTTCTGGGGGTATATCAATAATGAATTTATTGAAACACAGTGTTTTATACAAATAGAATATTCACATAAATAATAAAAGAGAGGGTAAAGGCAAAAAATCTTAGGCAAAACTAAAAATCTATCCTGTGAATAAATGGAGGAAAGCATGGGTTGTGAGTCCATCCATTTCATATCACTTGTTAAAACAACATAAGATGTAAAGACATGTTTGTTGTAGTAGAAAAAAGTATGCACTCCCAAGGACCATTATTACTCTAGACTGGGCCTGTGCAGAACTTGTAAGAAAAGTTGGTGTTTACATGCTAAAAATTGTGTATTTGGGGCTTTTGAGAATCATAAAATTGATTTAAAGAATGGTTTCAAAGGGTGAAAAGAGAAATGCGTAACAATCAGAGACATGTAATTAAATTCGTTTGTCTCTAACTGCCTCTGAGTAACTAAGAGTTCATGCTTGGCAAAACCCCATGAGAACCAAATTAAGACAGTGTGAGTACAGACTCATCCATAGGCCTTCAGAGTGATGGGCAACCACGCAGAGATGACAAGGCCTGGGATGGCTGGAACGTGCTTTAAAAATGATAAGCGCACCATTATTCTGGCTTTAACTCTTATTTGCTAGACTGCTTGGTTTATTTGACTCTTGGTTTTAGTAGGATTTTATCTAGTTTAGTTTCTATAGCAGCATATCCAGTATATGGACCCATGGCTAAGCATTCAGAGAAGTACGGCCTTGTAGCCACTGAGGGAGAGAGTGGGAAACGGGCAAAAGAAAGAGAAAGTGTGAGGGAGGGAGAGAGAAAGGAGAAAGAGAGAGAGACACACACTAACACACATGGGAGAGACAAGGGACGGAAGCAATGAATCACAGCTGGGATTTCGCAACAGGAAAGCATCAAAACAGCCTCAAAAATCACCTTAGCTGGGAGGTGGGGTTTGGGGTTGGAAGGTGAGGCAGGGAAGCCTCTCCTGACAGATAAGAAAAACTGGGTACCAGTTTCAAAGTCTCCTGGACTTCTGGATGTCTACCCAGTCCTGCAGCACGGCTACTGAATGCAGGGGTGCAAGGCGAACCTTTGTCCCTGCAGGCCTGACGGAGGGTCTCTAACCCTGACGGTGTCTGTTTCTCAGAGTTGGAGACCTGGCTCTCCCAGCATGGCCCAGTCAGCCCGAGGGCCTACTTCCCGCAGTTCTCGAGTCAGGGGGACATGGCTAACTGACAGAGACACTCACCCCTCCTGTCAAGTCATTCCTTGGCCCTCTCCACAGCACCTAAATGGTGGCCCTCCGCTTTCCACATTCCATGGCTTACCTAAAGAGCCTTCCCATCTACACTTTCTAAAGGACAAGACCGTTCTATGAAAACGGTTCTCTATGGCCTGAGAACATCCTTCTTCATGACTGCCCAATTCCAATAAAAACCTGTGATTTCTTTCTGCGGAGTAAGAATCCAAATATTAAAAACAAACAAAAACATTACAAAGAGTAATAATGAAATCAACAGAGTCCTGAGAGATTCTTTAAAATGAATTTAATTAGAAGCCTCTATCAAAAACTATCTGAAACCTGCTTTGCAACATAAACTTGTAAGCATCTCATTCAAACCAATTTTCTTTAAGCAAAAACTTAACAGTGTCATCAAAACCACAGTGATAGAGGGACTCCATTTTCCTCTTGCTTGGTGGGAAGAGGGCGTGGTTGAGCCGCACCAGGTTTGCCACGGACAACTAGAACAGAAGGACAGGAGTCTAAGCAACAAGATGACACAGTGCCCACAAACACATGCTACCTTTATAACTGAAATTTTGTTATCACAGGTACAACTGGCAGTAATAAAAAAAAGTAGGCAAAATTTAACCTTAAGAAGTTAACTCCCCTCCTAGACTAGGGGGAGAGTTTCTTGGCCTTGGCACTGCTGTAATTATAGGCCAGTTACTTGTTTGTCCTGGGGAAGATGTCCTGTGCACTGCAACTCACTTAACAATACCCCTGGCCTCTACCCACTGAATGCCAGAAGCACCCCTGAGATGTAACAACCAAACATGACTAGGCAGCATTTGGCCCTCTGTTCACAACAATTAGACTAGATTGTGGGAATTAATATTTGTATATCAGTTATTCATTTGGGTCCCTATGTTTTTCTCTATATTTTATTACTACCTCCATCTTTCTAAACAAACAACTGATTGAATTTAAAATTGGTGCCATACCAAGTTTATCAATGTTAAAAAGAAGTGAAGATCAAGAAAATATTACACAAATCGGTAGGTAATCAGCAGCCACAGGACTTACAGCTGACAGTCCCCAGGAACCAGGTCTCCGTGCATGATGGATTCGTAAAGCGTGAAATACTCACTAGATGCTACTGATACATAAAGTTATGAATGAGCTGCCAGAGCTGGGGAAAGACGCTGAACTCAGTGGGAATTTTTAGTGGATTAGCACTCCTTAGAAACCGCTGACCGTAATCACTCACCATTATGTCCTGTTTGGCGACATTAACATACAGAGCCAGCTGCCCCTTGTCCTGCGGGGAGATGTCCAGTCGCCCACTGAAGGGGGAAATGGTCACTGTGCGACCAACAGGCAAGATAGGAAGGCTATTGGTGAGGGCGCCATCCACCCACTTCTGTGGGGAGAAACACCCCGCGTCAGCATGCGTTGACGACACGTCCCACACCAGGAACACCAGCAGTGAGCCTTTCTTTCCTCCTAGTAAGATCCACGCCTTGGCTATGCTCTTCAATCACTATTTCTGAGGACTAAGTCAATGGGAGAACTGTTTGGGGAGCAAAACAAATCTTTGAGCGCATACCACTTACCAATATAAGAACTGGGGACAGAATCAGGAGATCTCTTCAAATGTTTAAAAACGTTAATAAATTACTTTGCAGCACATGCACCTACATTCTAACTGATGGCAATGCATGTCTAGGAAACCACATGTAATTAGCTTGGGCTTGTTATTCAAACAAGTGGAAAGTCAAGTTTACTGCTGACACTGAACAAGACATCCTCTACCACTATCCATTTTTATGGTAAGAATTGGAAATTGGCATTTTCTTTTTTTTTTTTTTTTATAGAGCCAGAGTTTCACTTTATGGCCCTCGGTAGAGTGCCATGGCATCAGACAGCTTACAGCAACCTCCAACTCCTGGGCTTAAGTGATTCTCTTGCCTCAGCCTCCCGAGTAGCTGGGACTACAGGCGCCCGCCACAATGCCCGGCTATTTTTTGGTTGCAATTCAGCCGGGGCTGGGTTTGAACCCGCCACCCTCGGTATATGGGGCCGGCGCCCTACCGACTGAGCCACAGGCACCGCCCGGAAATTGGCATTTTCTGTGGCAAACATAAAAATAAACAGAGCAACCAGAAATACTTCCAATTCCAAAGCTGCTCCCAGGAAGAGGCTATGTCCTGAAGCCACAGAGGATCAGGTGCTCTCAAACCTTCCCGCATGGGACGGTGATAGAGGGCACAGGGAAGAGAAGCCTCCTGGGGAAGAAGGTGAGACAGGGTCTTAGGGCAAGGAGGAGGGTGGGGAGATAGTCGAGGCGTGTGCAGCTTCCCTTCTTTGACCTCCATCTAGGGAGCCACACACGGAGCAATGGCAGTTGGAGACCCAGGACGACAAGGTCCTCTCTGCTGTGTGTCCTAAGCCAAAGCATCTCAGTGTGTCCAGGGGCCTACGCACTCCCATGATCAGCTGCGGCAAGATGCCGTCAGGCACAGAATTGAAGTCCAGTGCTCCCAGTAACAGCTGTTATGAGAAATATCCTTCAGAAAGTGCTAAATTTCTCCAAGGGGAGGGTGTATGAAGGGTGGGAAAGAGCAAGAGACCATGTGGCTGGCAGTAGTGTGGGGAGGGGACACAGACATCTTTAGCTGAGAGGCCTATAAGCTGCGTGTCACTTGAACATGCAAAACGTAACGTAGAGAGAGCAAAGCTGCGCCGTTCAATACACGGGTGGAGTGAGGAAGAACAAAGCAGCCTGCAAAGTCCTGCGCTCAGGGAAAACAACTCATTTTGGCAGAGGCTTCTCCCTCTTTTGTCCTGCTTGTGTGTTTTTATTTGTGAAAATGGTGAAAAAATGACCACCTTATTTACAAAGGTCTAGGCCAGCCCCCAGTGCCTCCAAAGGGAATGACGGTAAGTAAATAAAAAAATTAAAATGGATTGGAAATTTCTTTTGAGGGCACCGCATTTTGGTGGAGGAGAAAATGTAAGTAGATTGCATTAAAATAAAACTGACCTGGAAAATTTACACGTCATTATTTTTAAAAGAATATAATATTATGTATAATCATAAAATGTGTATGGACTCATGTTTATTCATCTGTGAGTATGTACAGGTGAATACGTGTTTGTAGGTATCTATACATATATGTATAAAACAGAGCAGGTTATATAAATGTAATCTCAAAGAGGGATGTTTGCAAAAAGAAGGGCCCAAAATATCCTTTTTTATTCCAGAGCTTGCTTTTTTTTTTTTTTTAAATCCTGATTGCTTTCGGTATAAATACCAAATTCTGGGATAGGATAATACCCAGAGGGGAAAAACGGCAACACATTCCAAAATTATTTCTTGTTTTCAGCAGAACCTGTCACCAATGATGTAAAAAATCACACACGTTTCATCAAGGAAAAGTAAAGCTATGTCATATAACTTTAAGTCAGAGCTCATCTGATTTACTCAACTTAAAGAAAAGAAAGGCAGTCTGGCTCATTAAATTGAAACGTGTTCTAATTTACTACGGGGTTAATGATGGCTGTTTCAGGGAACCAAATATCCTTTCTCCCAACTCTGTGTGCTCTTGATAGCTTATTCTGATTGGATAAATGGCTGAACACGAATAGCTGATCAGGTGACTTGATTAAGTGTGCAGTGACGCCAGCTCCTCCAACACCTGTGATGCTGTAGGCCCCTCAGCTCAGAGATACGGAACATGCTACGTCTTACACCCAATTCATGCTCCCATGAGCTCAGAGCAGCCCCACGCTCATCCACGCATGCTGATTCCAGCAAAATTTCTCTAAGAAATAATTACAGCAACAAATGCTCCTGGAACTCCAAATTAAGCGTGGAACCATTTTGTATCTTATGTTCTGCAGACACTTTAAAACCTTGCATATTACACCCTTCTGTCTCCGATCGTCCAGCTGCATGCCACACACTGCTGGAAGGGACCCCCCACCCACATCCTCGCCTCATGGACAGCATTTCATCTGCTGGTAGATGATACCCTGAGCTGTCTACTGCTCCAAACGGTCCACAGGAAAGACAGCTGCTAGTCCACGCTGGAAAGTTCCCTGTGTACCTTTGAGGTCCCCTCAAACTGCGCTACCTTCTCAAGGGAAACAAGTGGTCAGGTGCAAAAATGCTACAGGCAATTGTGTTTCAAAGTCAGACTGGCCATGACCCTATAGCACAAGCCCTGAATCCCAGAGCTTGTCCAGCTACACTTTCTGCAGTTCTGCCTGGCTTCTAAGCATGCTCCATGTTAAAGTTCATGCCCAAGTTCACAGAGACACAAATAAACACTTGCTCCACAGAAAAGAAAAGCTCATGCCCTATTGTGGGGCTAATGTCTACTGTGGTTGTCCTCGGAAGGTCACAGCACTGAAAACCAGAACTCACGGAAGCATTTCTGAAGGGACGATGGCACCTGTCACACAGACCCAGGCTAGATCACTCACCTGTCAGTACTTGGTAAATATTGCTTTATACAGTAATGTATTATGGGTACCTATTAAAAATACGCTTTATGAAGTCAAGCAACTGCGATTACATAATTTAAGTGGAAGAACGTAAAAAATGATGAGGCGTTCACCTCAGTTCAAGGGACCGATTTAGTCGCTCAGCAAGTGTTTCCTGAGCACCCGGTGTGTGCCCAGCTCTGGGTTAGACACTGTACGTTTGTGATAGAACCCTGATGTAGGGCTCGATTATCGTAAGGTATATTTTGCTCAAAAAGCGAGCAAATAAAAAAGACGTTGTTGGAAGAATGAGTAGAACACTGTTATCTCTAATTATTAGAAATACCGTGGCCCGGGGCCTAAAGGTCATAAAACCATGCGCTACGCATCATCTAATTTTATCCTTACACGAACTCTATAAAGTCAGACAGTCATACTAGTACATTCAGTTTCTGCATTTTACAGAAGATGAAACCAGATTTTTCAGAATTACTTGTTGTAGGTCCGCGGTTGGTAAACTCCGGCCCACCATTTGCTTGTGTAAATCAAGTTTTATTGGCATACCAGCAGGACCTTTTGTTGATGTATTGTGGACGGCTGCTGTCCCTCCACAACAGCAGAGTTGAGGTGGTGTGTCTGCTGTGCGCTCAGTACCACACACTAAGAGTACTTAATATCTGATACTGCACAGAAGCATTACAGAAAATGAAACATCTGCTGCTGTAGTGCACATAGGTAAAGTCGGGCTCTTCACCAATCCCTGCTCTTTCTCGCCCACTGAAAGCCACATGGACACTCTGTGAGGCAGAATTGTCTTGTGAGGGCTCTAGGAGATGTGGACAAAGGGAAGTAAATGTGGTTTAGAAATAATTTTATATTTGCAGACGTATCTGTGGCTTTCACGATAGAGGACACAAACAGCCATGCCCAACCCTCTTGGTCACTGGTAAAATGGAGCAGAAGGAGAAAAGCACAAGAAGATGGCCACCTCCCAGGACAAAGGTGAGCATCTCCCCTTTGCGGCAGAAGAAGAGACAAATGAGATGTTTTTAATCAAAGGGGGACAGGTTAAAATAAAATTCCTAAAAAGGGCGGAGAAGCCCTGTCATTCTCTACGGTATATTGATTCTTGGTAGATTGCTGACTTCCTAGTGACTCACAATAGCAAGTTGTGAAAAGACTCTAAAAGAGCTAGTTAGCAGTTGACAATCTATAATTGCTATGTAGAAAATATTTCTGGAAGACTAGAATGTTTTTTAAAAAATTAAATGGACAATGTAAAAAAAGTCTAAAAGACCACTGAAAAATAAGAGCTTCCATTTCAGAGTAACTATAAGGTCATGTATAGATTTCCCTCCAGCCAAATCGAGCTGGTATCAAGGCCAGCAACTCAGTTTGCTGTTGACAGTGCAGGAATTACATCTCCATGTGAAAAGCCTAAAACAGGAAGAAATACAGAAATCTGAGCCCAAGGACCACAGTAGCAACTTTATATAAATACATAGTAACACAGAGTACTCCACAATTTGCTTTTTTATAGACATGTCAATAATGAAAGGATTAATAAACCATAATGCCAAAGCCTCAATGGACGAGAGTGATGCAAGGATAAACTCTTTATTGATAGTCTTTATGTTACAGAGTCAAAATAATACTTGAATTCTAACTTAGACAAACGAAAACAATGTAAATTCCTCCATCTTTTTCTTCTGATCTACATATATCAGTTCTAGAGATAATTCTATTTTGCTATTTTAATCGCCTGCTAACAGTAATGTTCTTCAAAAAGTATTAGTTAAGCACTTCCCTCCAAATTTCTCATTCTTATTCTAAATTGATGACAAGAGTCTGTGAAAATATGGCCTAAGGGTGTGACGACTCCTGTGGTTGATTCTATCACTGGAAAGAGTCCATACGCACTGCAGGAAAATATAAGACTTGACTTCAATTTACTCCCATCCATTCACTAATTCCACTAGTAATGCATAACTATCACAAGTGCTAAAACAGTCATAAGATGAAGCCAGAGAAAATTACACAAACTTTTACATTAATATTTTTTTTAAAGTAATTTTAAAGACATCATACTACTCCTATCCATGGGTGAGGTTTCGACAGGACTCATACTGTCTGTGCTGTGGTCTGTGCTAAAGTAGATAATTCTAAGCGATTAGAAATATTGGATACACAAATGAATCCTAATAAAATCCTGTATGCTTAATACTTAAGTCACAACAGCGGTGGAAACAAAGAGGTCTACCTATTTAACAAAAGTCACAAGAGAAGAAGGTGGCCGTTGCTGCTATTGGTGGCTGCTCACTCTCTCCACTTTGGGTGACTGTGCCACAAACGTAACCAGCACCAAGGGCCTTTCTTCCCCTTCAGCCACCTCCACCTTCCTCCATTTAGAAAAACAACCAAAGCCAACAAACAAATCAAAACCTGAGCTCCAGAAAACTCCAGAATCTAGAACATGAGAGATGTTTTCAGCACAATTGAAAATTTTTATGTAATTTAAATCACACAAAAAGCTTTTACCCACTGGAAAACACCATATTTAAAGCAAAGTTCACATTTCCCTGAAAATGGAAAAGGAAAAACTGTAGAAAATAACTTGGTGTGTAAACCCCATTAGACTGTGGGAGGTGATCCTGCTTATAGGGAATCAGTAACAAGTGGAGAAGGATACTCCCGAGCTGTCACTTTCTGACATTATAAATGACTCAAGGTCCCTGTGGCTCTCTGTCACTCGCTGTGTGCACGGAGCTGGCTCCATTATACAACGAAGGAAAACTATGCATTAAGGAGGCACAAGGTTCAACAGTTCAATGAGTAATTATAATATGCCTTCTATGCACAGACACCAAATGATGAGCAAGATATTGTCCTAGGGCTTTGTCCATGGTCAAGGGATGTGGGTGAGATCGTTTCCATCTTTGTCACAGCTCTTGGCCCCATGTTCCCTGCTGCTGAATGGTGGCTGTCACTCTGTAAACATGTGCAAAGTAGTCATTCAATCACATCATGGAATACCTCCTTAGTCCCCTCTGATTCCTCACATAAGACACTCCAACCATTCCTAGTCTTTGGGTCATACATCCCAAATCACTCAGGACCCAACCCATGACTTTACAGCTCACTATGCAGCCATCTCCAGGATAGGATAAGTGACCTCATGGTGCACGATAGCTACTGGAGCCCCAGTCATCACATCTAAGTTCTGGGAAACAGGAAAGAAAAGCATACAACCTTCTTCCTTCTTGTAAGTCCCCTAATAATCCACTTTGCATCTCAATGCCCAGTAATTGAATGCATGGGCACATTTAGCTGCAAGGGAAGCGGGAAAATGTCACCTTCTAGCTACAGAGCGATAGGTCTGGCTAAAAAATGAGATTCTGTAAATAAGTAATAAGAGTAAAGTATATATTGGAAGAGAACTTGGAGCCTCTACCACATGCCCCTCTTCCATAATACTGCTATTCATATTAAATAAACAGGAAAATGTTTTGAACGGCCTTAGAGCATACCAGGCTTCTGAGACTCAGCTGTTAGAACCTTTATTCTATTCTCTCATCTTCCAAATCCTACCTCCTCAGTCTTGCTTAAATACTATACACTACTCCCATCTTCTCAGTCATTACCTTTCAATTTATCATTGTATCAGCAATTCTGATGACTTTTGATCTCTAATGCCCTTTTCACAGTGATATACAATAATCTCATGAAATGTCTTAGGATTTTTTTCTTTACCATTCTGACATTTTTTACACGAGTATGGTATAAAGCAATAGCTTGAAGTAAAAGTTATTTTAGATTTCAGATCATTATAAAATTAAAGTTCATAATATAAAGTATATTTCGATAGCATCTTCATTCAAAATTTATATGTAAAAATAAATGTTGATTTTTTACTTATTTTACTCAACAAGAGTGAAAATGATACTTAACTAACTCTAAAATAATTATCAAAGTGTGTGATATGTCTCAAGTAAAATTTTAGATGACAAAATAGATGATCCTTTACTTGAAAACAGAATATTTATTAGCTCTGAGAGATAGTATTGAGAGTAGGAAAAAATAGGAAAGCTCATGTGCGTTCTGTGAGCTGATGTTTAAATTATATTATGTTGCTCTTTTAAAAACAAACAAACAAAATGGATTTTGTTCCTACCTGGACACAAAGAGGGTTCTAGACTGCAATACGTAAGTTCATCATGACAAAAAATATATTGCACACTTGTGGCTGATAAACAGTCCGGCAGACACGACAGTAACCCTCAGGCTCTTGTTCTTCATACCCACGTGGCCTTCACCCTATTATTCTGCCTCCCCATACCTCAGCCTTCTCATCTGCCCCTGCCACACAACCATCCGGGGAACACTGGCTTGGGCCAACAATCACATGGGCAGCATGAAAGAGGATTCCAGGAAGCTCAAGAAAGAGGACTCTGAGGACTAACAGGACCAGAGCAGAGACGTTTCCGCAATCCTATTACCCAAGGAGATTGTAAAAATCAGTTCTTTTGTGGTGAGATCATCAACTCCTCCAGAACAGGCCTGTGCTGGGCCCTCACAGGGAGTGCCTGAATGAATGAATGAATGAGTGACACGGAAAACACTGCTTGTACTTACTCATGAATAAATACATACACATTACACAGATACAAACCAACATCACTTATTCGTCCATGAACATGTGCCTGGTCTCTGGTATATGCTGTACCTGTGTTTGATTATATAAAATCAAATACTCATGTGTAAAATGGATATTGTCTTTGATTATAAAATGTATATATCTGACATGTTTTAAATTTGTACTCTATTTGATTATAAAATAGACAACTATTTCAAATTGCACATGAACTTCATGGATACCCTGTATATCTCTGGTACATGCTAAATAAATGTGACATTTGATTATAAAATGCATATCTCTGGCGTATATTCAATAGATACTCTATTTGGTTATAAATGCATATCTCTTAGGTATATTCAACAGATACTCTATTTGATTATTAAATCTATCTCTGGTATGTTTTAAATAGATACTATTTGATTATAAAATATATATTTCTGGCATATGTTAAGTAGATACTCTATTTGATTATAAAATAAGTATCTCTCCTATGTACTAAATGGATACCACATTTAGTTATAAAATGTATATCTCTGGCGTATATTAAATACTGTATTTGGTTATAAAATACATATTTCTGGTTCTCTGGTATATGTTAAATATATCTCTAGGCCAGGCATGGGGGCTCACACCTGTAATCCTGACACTTTGGGAACCTGAGGCAGGTGGATCCCTTGAACTCAGAAGTTTGAGATCAGCCTTAGGAATAGAGAGACCCCCAATCTCTACTAAAAATGGAAAAATCAACCGTGCCCCGTGGCAGGCTCCTATAGTCTCAGCACTGGGGAGGCTGAGGCAGGAGGATCTCTTGAGCCCAGGAGTTTGAGGTTGCTGTGTGCTATGATGATGTCATGGCGCTCTATCCAGGGCAAGAGTGTGAGACTCTGTCTTGAAAACAAAACCAAAATATGTATCTCTAGTATGTGTTAAATAATTACTGAATTTAATTATAAAATGCTTATCTCTAGTATACATTACTTTTTGATTATAAAAAAACTGTATATCTAGAATGTTTTAAATATGTACACAGATACTATATGTGATTATAAAATGCCTATCTCTGGTATGTGTTCAATAGACACGCTATTTGGATTATGAAATGCGTATGTCTGGTACAAGTTAAGCAGAGAGGATTTTGATTATTAAATGCCTATGTTGGGCTCATATCCTTATGGCAGAGGAGCCATCAAGGGTAGAACAGGTGCTGGGAACCAACAGTGTGGGACTGCAGAGGGGGAGCTGACTTTAGCCCACATCTAAATTTTCCTAGCAGAGCTGGCATACCCGTGGACCCTAAATCAGGAGAGAGAAACACAAACGCGCATCAGCCCTCAGTGGCATAGGTGTCTGGTACATGGAGGTTGGGAGGAGGCTGGATGGTCTCCCAGTGGAAGACATGGGGGAGTGGAGGGCAGCCTGTCTGTGGTTGAGCAGGGTGTGAGCCCCCAGCCTTTCCTAGCCTGCCGTGCAATGTGGCTTCGAGTAGGCCAGAAGCACTTTACTAGGTGGCGGAAACAAATCTTTGTGTTAAGAAAAAAAAAAAATCCCTTAACACAAACAATTTGTGTTTCTTAACACAAATTGTTTGTGTTAAGAAAAAAAAAAAAAAGGGGATTTTTTTTTTTTTTTTTTTTGAGTTTTTGGCCAGGGCTGGGTTCGAACATACCACCTCCTGCATATGGGGCCGGCGCCCTACTCCTTTGAGCCACAGACGCCGCCTGGGATAAGTATTTTTTAAAGATGAAAATAAGAGCATTTCTAGTCAATCATTCCCATTCATGAGATTTTGAGGATAAGGTACCACAGTGCCTACATTTGGTTTTCTTACTCTTAGGTAGAAGCAAAGCTACTTATGAGAAAAAAAAAATATATAAACTGATTTGGAAATACCAGGTTAAGCATAAAATTGGATCTTTCCAAAGAAACATGCAAATAAGGGGATTCTGGCCACTCCTCAGTGACAACCTTACCTGCCCTTTGTACTCCACTGGCTTCAGTCCTGCATAAATGGGCACAAAACTGCTGGCTAAGAGCACCTGGGCAGATACAAGAGAGAGACAGCTCATGAGGACAGACATTAACATTCACATAATAAATCTGATCTAGTATTTGCTATAAAAATCTTATTAAATGAATAAGTTCCGTATATTTCAAATACACCACTGCACATACTTACATAAAAGATAACATTTTTAATATCTGAAAAGACTTTGAAAAGATAGGTGCAAATCCACTCTCTCCAAATTAATCACCTTCACACACACACACAAGTCAGCACTTTCATTGTACACATCCAAGTCACTGCAAAATTAAATTGAAAGTGAGCCTAAATTCATGAGTGTGTGCAGGCTGCAAATAAATCATTTCTAATGTTCTATCACAAACTGTAAAAATCTTATTCTCCAGAGGAACAAACTCCCCTGATTATGCTAAGGGAGATCAGTCCACAGCTCAGAGAGATTCTAATTTATGTCACTGGGATATGCTAAGGGAACGACACATTTTAAGTTCTAGTGACGTGGTCACGACAGATAATGGAAACCTGGCAAGTAAAGACACCAATTATACTTTATCTTCCATTTAAAAAGTTGAAAAAGATTGTCACTTAGGATATTACCATTCCTTATAACAGAAGAAGTTAGGCTCTGATGGCTTTTCTGAAATGTAAATGTTTTATGTTGCAGTGTAGTTTCCAAATTGTTAGTATTCTAGCTGAAAACATAGAGCCTCAGATGCTGAATATTTTTTAAGCTATAATCTTTCAACTGATCAATAAAAGACTCCATGGCTGTTTCCTGTTAAAGACTGCGTGATTTTTTTTTTCAACATACATTATTTAGAAATGGATTATGTGCCCAAATACTAATTTGTAAATGATTCCTCTAGAATTATTCAGAACTCAGAAGGCATTTTACCCCACCAAACAGTATCATAGGTATGATTTTTAGGCCAGCTCTCAAAAGCCTATTTATTGTGAATTGAACTAAATGACAAACCCCATCACCAGTGTAGACTCTGGAGTTGTGACCTGACAAGCCATTCCTGCCTTGTTGATTTTTGTACCATGTACATGGAACTAGGCAGACGATTTCTTTGGTGGTGGCTCTTGCCTGGACACGTCTCCTTTCTCCAGTTACCAGACTCTCTACAGGGAAAGGGATCTGTGTCTCTCTCCTGGCACAGCCATCTGATCCTCTCCCTGTGATGGGAATGAAGACAACTGCTCACCCCAAACCCCCATGAGTGGGATTAACCAGGACTGTGCCCATGCCACTGTGGCACGTTGGGTACCAGGGGACAGGTCCTAACTGTGACAGCTCCTCTAGCATTAGGCCCCTGGGGCCTCAGATTTCAGCAGTGGCAGATTCAAAGATGACAGCACCACACAGGGACTCCCACAGCAAAGCAGACAGGAAACAGCCATGTGTTAAAGGGTTCCGGTGCACCAGGGTGTTAAAGGGTTCTGGTGCGCCAGGCTGGTGCGAGGTGTCAGAACCAGCTACAGAATTTCTGAACCCTGTACAAAACACAAATGCAGGGCCCCATGTTCACAAAGTATAATATTAAGAATTGCAGGATGGTGACAGGAGGGCATTAAACCAACTGCAAGGCCCCTTTGATAGTGGGGGCCCGTGCAAACGCTCCAGGTGCACATCCTTGCAGAGGACCCTGCGACACACCCTCAAACACAATGTCTCATTTAATTCTCTCCTGACTGCTTCCCAAAGAGACGCGGCTCAGCCTGCACTAGGACCCAGGCTCATTTTCATAGGTAATATGTGTTCATGTGTCTTGTCAGGGCCAACACACACAAGTCAGATTTCTCATGTTTGGTCCTTTCCCCAGCAGCTTTGTGCACATCTATCTCAATTGCTCACTCACTGGTAGATTGAAAGCACATTCATGTGCAGCGCTGTGTCTCAGCGGTAAGCAGCCACTTTTATTTATTTTGTATGTATTTATTTATTCATTGCAAGGTACAATACCAACTTCATGTGAGATCCATCCAATCTTACAAAGAGTACCTGCAGCCATGCCTGCATCAAAGCATTCCTCTCAAACTTCAGCCTGAACGTGCCACAAAGTGGAACAGTGTGAGGTGACAGTGACCATGCCCACTCCACAGAGTGGCAGAGCAGCAGTGAGCAGCGGCTGCAGTGACGTGCTGAAGATCACTTAACAAAGCGACAACAGACCCAGGCCAGAAAACAAGTATCTGCAGCCCAACCCTGTCCGCCCACTAAGAGCAGTGACACCACAAGCAGCTGGGCATTTTTCAGAGAAAGGTATTTATGGTTAAAGTATTTACATTCACCCTAACGAAATCCAGCCTCTCTCATCAATTGGCTATTCCTTAAAAAGAAAAAAATAAATAAAATAAATTACATATCCTAGGTATGTTTTGCAAGCATAATATAGGTATTGAATGAAGTTATTCAGCAAAGGCAACATCACACCACAGCAATAACTGGAACCATTTGCGGACAGTGCACATATCGTAAAATTATAGCGCTTAGAGGTCTTTGAAGGCCCAAAGCCACTCTATAAATACAGCGATTTATTTCATTTTGCTGCACAGACATATGTAGCCTGCAGAAAATCACCACCCTGAGAACCAGAATGATGGAGTTTTTTTTTTTTTTTTTTCTTTTACCCCCATGTCAAAGTATAATGCAGAGTTCATTGACAAGTTAATGCTTGGAACTGTTTTGCAGTATATAGATGAAAAATGTGATCCAATTACTTTCCTACAGATAATAACAGTAAAAATCCCCCTGAACAATATGAAAAGTGCAACAAGCTGGAAAGTACCTGCCACTCCTCCAAATCAACGTATTTGTTCTGTCACAGCTTGCCCTCCCTGTATTGGGACTGATGATTTGCACAGCAAACTAAGTTCAGAGGGAAAATGAGGTTTAGGTAGTTAGGAAGTAAGCGGCTGTTCTTACCCATGGTCAGCTTACTGCCACTTGATTGCAGGCAAGTAGGATTTTCTGAGGAAGGAGACATTCTGAGGTCATGTAGTAAAATACTTTGTCTAAACACGTGTTTTTGGTGCATCTAACCTCACAGTGTTCCCAGTGATATTTACCTCACCAAAAATCTTAGTACATCTACTGCTGTGGTTCTCATCTGGGGCTGATTTTAGCAGGGACGCTGCTAAACTTCCCACAGAACACAGAATAGTCCCCACAGCGAAGCATCATGGGCCCAGATGTCAGTGGCACATGGGCCACGGGTGAGAATGCTGCTGCAGGAGCCTGCCCCTCATGTCCCATGGCTGGGTACAGCGCTTGGACCTTAGGCATGTGCAACACCACTGATTTGACATTGGTTTTATTCCTTCCAAATACACAGAGATAAAAGTGGAAGTGAATGGCTTCCTGTAAGCACAGTCTAAAACATTGCCAAGTGTGTTCTCAATGCACGTTCAGACAGGTGCTCTTCATTCTGCATTTTACAGAAGAGATGTTGAGAAAATGATGTGGCCTAACTCCCTTAGAGAGTAAATGCTCAACAACTTTCAGTTATGCCTAAAGTTTACTGTGGACTTTAATGAGAATCTAATTGTTTATACAGAGCCTACTGGTGTAGTTGAAATTCAAAGACAGATTCAAATTTATCTTCCCCAGTTTTTCCAAGATAATGACCCATCTTAAATTCAGTCCTTGTTTCACCTTCTCAAGGCTAAGTGCAAGAAGATCTTGCTGTAAGTACATCCTGTCCATGTGTGAGAATATTCAGGAGGTTCCAGCGACCAAAACCAGGCAGTTCTTCCCAATACAGCGGCCGAAACTGGGCAGTTCTTCCCAATACAGTGACTGAGACCAGTGACACCAAGACCCAGAGGCCAGTGACACCACTGAGCCTGACGGTCTCCCTGGGAATCTCTAGCAAGAAGCGATCATGAATATCAAAAGACCATTTGAGAACACATGTGTGCATCAGTTGTAAACATGAAAGATTCCATGATCTGAACCAGTTCAGGGAAAGAGTGGGACTCCACGGCACCATGGCATTGTCGACTAAAAATCATCTCTCCTCAGCCTTGGAGGCACCATACAGTCACATTTCTTTTAAACAAAGGACTTACTTCCCTAGTTTTACTTTGCTAAAGGCTAACTATTAAAATGGGTTTGGATTTCCTGGCCGTGTGTATGCTTCTGAAGAAAAACAACCCAGAATAAAATCTGAAACCTAAAACAAATGAGTTGGGTTAAGTGAAGTGTACACACCCAGACGTTCAGAGCATGATGTGTAGAGCGTGCACAAGGAGAGGGGACACTAAGGAATCGCACAAAAGACGGAGGGTGCGCAGAGACGTCCAGGAGTGTGGAGGTCCTAAAGGCCACCACGTACCGCTGCTGGGCACCTCAGCATGACCACAGCATGCTCACATATATTTCACTTGACCTTTACCAGGAATTGAGATTGGCCAAGGATCCCACAGTATAGCAACAGCAAGGTTGGCCAGGTATGCACTGGCTCCTCAGAGATTTTTTCCATTCCCAAATGCTTCCTGCATTTGCAGAAACTGGTCTCAGCTTGGTGTTGGTTTGGTGAAGACAAGTGACCCCCAGGCATAAACCTTCAGTGGATCTGATCTTCTAAAGAAGTAGTTCTCAACCTTCCTAATGCTGCAGCCCTTTAATACGGTTCCTGTGGGTTGCGACTCACAGGTTGAGAATTGGTGCTCTAAAGGAACACTTTTCTGGCTGTGGGACCCCAACTAAGTATTGGAGGGGGAAAAAGCTGACATATTTGGAGGAGGGTCTTCTGGCCTGGGTTGAACTCCATAAAGAAATCTCACCTCCTCAGGCGACCTCAAAGTACTTTGGTAGGAGATGTGACCTGTGCCTTGGTGTAGTCACTATTGGGAAGGAGGGGAATGTTAAGCGTCAATAAATTCTGGAGACAAGAATGCCTGAAGGCCATGCATGTGTCTTGCAATGGTGTATAAAGTGGTAAAGATAGAGATAAATTATCAGGGACACACGAGATAGAATTCTATGTAAACCCAATCCCCAACAAAAGGAAGCTTTGGACCACATACTTAGTCAGCAAAGGTTCTCAGATAACAACCAACTAACATTGCAGCTATCAAATAAAAGATTAATTTTTTGATTCACTAAAAGTGAAGTTAATTAATACAGTTTAAGTATGAGCCATCACATGAAACCACTGAAAAAAAAAAAAAGAAGGCCTGTAGTGAAGAGGAAGCTATATAATCAAATGCTCAAGGGTAGGAAAAGCTCAGGATGATCCATTCCCTGAAATATTATAGATACAGGTTAGCACATTGTTTAAGAAGAACAAGGTGATAAGTAAGGGGTTAAAGAATAAAATTGGTAAGAAAGGGTAAGCACTACTCAGGCAGAAGAAGAGAAAGCTGCAGTTTAACATTAACTCCAGGACAGAGTCACACTGGGTGCTAAGCCGCAGTGTGTGTGTGTGTGTGTGTTTATCTCATTTTCATTATTTATGAAAGACTGGCCTTAATCAACATGCACGGGGCTTCAGCATTTGGAACACACCTTCTTGGGCTTGCTTTATTCACTTGCCAGAGTAACACTAGTAACTGTGCTAATCACTCCATTTCACAGTTGAGAAAGTGGAGGTTCAAAAATAATTCATCCCAGAGGAGTACACGGGGAAATGACAAGCTAGTCAGGATGGCCAGGAGGCTTACCCAAACTAATAACCACCCGGGGGGCACGGAGACAACCTCAGAAGGACACTGTCCTACGCTAGGCCATGGGTTTCCAGGGCACTTTCAGGTACACAGGTGCTCTGTTATAAAGAGCAGCAGTCTGCTGGTGAATGATGGAAAGCCAGGAATTTTTTTTTTTTTTTTTTTTATTGTTGGGGATTCATTGAGGGTACTGAAAAGCCAGGAATTTAAAAGAAAAAATTCAGCAAGTAGCAGAATAAATGAGTTACTGATAAAAATGGATAGAAAACACAACATGGAACAAGACATAAAGGAGGTTAAAATCTCCGGCGTGCAGTACCCTCCTGCGTTCCCTTACTCTAACCCAGTGGTTCTCAAGCTTCCTAATGCTGCAACCCTTTAATATTTAATCAATGAAAATAATTTTATGGTTGGGGGTTGCCACAACATGAGGAACTGTATTAAAGGGTCACGGCATTAGGAAGGTTGAGAACCACTGCTCTAACCAATCTCTCTCCCATCCTGTCTATAGAAGTTCCAGAGGCAGGAAAGTAGAGCCAGGGCTGCATGTCCAGAGCCAGGTGTGTACAGCCTGGGGAGACTCCAGGGCGGTCCAAGTCATCAGGCTGCTTCACCTGCTGGCTTTGGGGACTCCGATCCTCCTGTCTCCAACTAAGGGGAGTGGTGCTGGCTTCGGGGGCTTCCTTCCACTAACAAGGTAAGAGCAACATGCACACGAGCCAGGCGCAGACAGCAGTCCCGCTCTCTCATTCCTCACCTCGCCTGTTCTGCTCCATGAGTCTTCCAGGCACGGATTCCATATGGCTTGGTCCTCGCCATCTGCTATCAGGGAACTACCCATCCTTCCTTCTTATCCATTCTGAGAAAGGTTAACGCATCTTACTAAACATTGTGAACACTTCTTCTGTAACCCAGAATGAGTGTATGTGTGTTTATGAAGCAGTGTTCTCCTGACGAGGTATTATACATTGGTGTCAACTACTTTTCTTCTGCTCAATGAACTCCAGTAATTACACCAATTCTCTGAATAGTTATTATCCAAAACAAAGGAAATGGAAAAACGTCTTGTTTACTTACTGCTGTTAGAACAAATTACTACCAATTTAACAGCTTAAAACAAGACAAACTTATTATCACGCAGTCTGAAGGTCAGGAGTCTGGTGCAGTCCCATGCAGGCAAGATCCAGGGGTTGGTAGGGCCGCCTGTGTTCCTTCCTGAGGCTCCAGAGACACTGTCTCCTTTCTCATTCAGGTATCAGAAGGATTCAGTTCCACAGATTGCAGGGCTGAGGTCCCTTTTCCTTGCTGCCTGTAGTGGGGAGCTGTATTCCTAGAAGCCCTTGCGTCTCTAGGGCCCATGGGTTCCTACATCTCGGAACCAGCAATGGTACACTGAATCGGGGAAGGTCTCCAATTTTAAGGTTTCACCTGCTTAGTTTGGGCTCACCTGCTTAATCTAGGATCATCTCCCCTCTCAAGATCTTTAATCACACCTAGAAGATCCCTGCCGTGTAAGGTTATATCTTGACAAGCCCTGGGGGTGAGGGTATGGGCACCTTCAAAGGCCATCTTCTGCCTCCCACACTCCCACATAAAAGGCATGAAGAGAATGACCATTCATTTTAAGCTGCAGGCGTCAGATGGAATCAGAACAGGATGCTAGAGACGCAGACCACGGAACCAGCTGGGCTCCAACAGATAATGTTATTTCACCCAGTTCATTGAATAGGGAGGGCCTAGCTTGTCTGGTCTTTGGATTTATGAGACAGAGTCTCATTCAGCCACCCTGGATAGAGTGTCATGGCGTTATAACTCTCAGCAACCTCAAACTCTTCGGCCGTAGCGATCCACTTGCCTCAGTCTCCCGAGTAGCCTCAGCCTCCTGAGTAGCAGGTACTCACCACAATGCCTGGTATTTTTAGAGACAGGGTTTTGCTCTTGCTCAAGCTGGTCCGGATCCTGTGAGATCAGGCAATCCACCCACCTCGGCTTCCCAGAGGGTTAGGATTACAGGCGTGAGCCACTGTGCCCGGCCTTGTTCTTTGGATTTAAAACAGGCCATTGTGGGCGCCTGTGGCTCAGTGAGTAGGGCGCCGGCCCCATATGCAGAGGGTGACGGGTTCAAACCCAGCCCCGGCCAAATTGCAACAAAAAAATAGCCGGGCGTTGTGGCGGGCGCCTGTAGTCCCAGCTGCTCGGGAGGCTGAGGCAAGAGAATCGCGTAAGCCCAAGAGTTAGAGGTTGCTGTGAGCTGTGTGATGCCACGGCACTGTACCTGAGGGTGGTATGTGAGACTCTGTCTCTACAAAAAACAAAAAAAAACAAAAAAAAAAAAACAGGCCATTGTGACAAAAGCCACCTTGGTTCATGTATACTTGCTTCACACATGATGGCACTCACACTGTGCCTGGCCAGGTGCCAGGTGCTGGGCTGCACCAGTGAGCACAGCAGAGGAATCCGGGACTCCCAGAGCTAACATCTAGCGAAGGAAGACAGGTGATGAAAGCTAAATACGAAAACTGTAAAATGGGCAACAGACTAAACAGTGACAAGTAAATCAGGATGGGAGGCCGAAGGATTCAGGACTCAGCGTTCTGCCACTGTGGACAGAGCACAGGGCCAGGCTACACGGGAAGGGGGGTGTTGAGGAGAGGTCCCCTCCTGCTGTAAATAACACAAGCACACACAGTGTATTCTTAGGCAAACTGGAGGAGACAAGCCACCACCCCCCAACACAGTCTGATCTGTCTGAACTGGACCTTGACAACTTGTGACAATTCAGGTATGGGTTGACTAGCTCCTTCTCTCTATATGGTCAAGTCTACATAATATCATAGTAAGATTATAGAAATGTACCTTTTCCTAAGGTGAAAAGACTATCAATTTATAAGTAAGAGATTGGCATAATAGGTACATTGAGTAAAAATATTCTAATCTATTAAGTGGCAAAGTAATTTTACTTGTCAATTCAACATTTCGTTAAGTGTTTCAAATGATAGCATCTGAACGCAGTAAAAATCAATGCATTTACCTCCTAATTCAAGCGGAACTTCTACCACTCACTCTCAAGCCATTACCTGCTGCTGGGTGAAAATATACATTCTCCACATTACCCCAAGCTTTCCATGATTTGCACACAAAATAAAGAAAAGATCGCAGAGCTTTTCTAAGAAAAACGCACACTTTCCAATGGACAAATATTAAAGCCATTTCCTTAGTAAGCACATCGTTACTTGGAAACCAATCAATCAGCTGACATATTTCCCAGAGATAATGAATTCTCAACCCAACGACTTTGAAATGTGTTTGGATAGAAAGGCATCAAAACAAAATGGATGAAACAAAATGGAACATTACATGGAAAAGCTTAGAGACCTGAGTGTCAAGATGGGTTCCCACCGGCAAGCAGGATACCATTGGGTCCCTGCACATGCTCATCACAAACATCTCCCCCTCCTATCTCCCCTTGTTAAAGACACCGTAACACCTGTCATGCTGACTTATGGAGGACTGCTGAAAGATTAGGAGAATACAGTCTTACATGAACTGCAAAGTATCAGCTACAGTAATGCAAGGAACTCTTATGGCTACTCAGCTGAAGCAGCGACTCACATAACTCTGAGGCTCTGCATGTCAGCAGGAAAAGAAAACACTGAACAAGTCCTGCAGCCGCTAGGTCACAACAAGTCTAGAGGTGACCTTGGAGGTGCCCTGGTGGGTCCGTGTACCAAACGCATAATTTACCTAGCACTTAGCATCTATCAGGGGGAAAGGGCAGGTGGGACCTAAAGAATGCACTAATGCTCATTACTTGTATGAAGTATTTAAGTCAGTACCAGCTGACTGCCTCAGACAGAAGCTCAGCTTTGTTACCTTAATGAGATCTTCCCTGGAGGAGAAATTTGAGACTAAGTAATTTTCTCTGGTTTTAGTGTTGGTGATGGATACGTGCAGGCGGTTCTGGGCCAACTCGTGAGCGTTGGCAGGAAGAATCAGCTCCATTCTGCTTCTAAAGAAGAAAAAGTGATCCACATTATTCACCTTTAATTATTGAACAACTTGTAAATATTTTAGGAGAGAGAATGCTGGGCTTGCCTTGTGGACAGAGAGTCATCAACACTCTGTCTTGGTGTTGTTTGGGGAGAAAGGTACTATATATATACCTCAGTCGGGCCATGAAGTCATAACCAGGTGTGACCGCCCCAAAAGACTGCCTTCTAATTTCTTCGGCAAATGTGTAGGTAAATTGGGTACAGTTCTGAAAAAGAATATTAATAAATGACCCTTTGCATTGTTAAAAAGTTCATTCCAATTCTAAAACTCTACATCAGTCACACAAAGCACAGGATTCTACTGCCCCAACCCCAGTCTTTAGAGTCACGGTCTACTACTGGTGTACAAATCCCCTACCTGGCCTGGCTCTCACCCACTACTCTTGAACCCTGGACAAGTTACACATTCTCACAATTGCTAATGTTCTTTTTTCTTTTCAAACCACCTTAGATGGCTTTTGTCTACATCTGCAAAATCTCTGGAGGCTTGATTTGAATTATAATTTAGCACATTCTTCAATAAATTTTCACAACATAATAAACCAATTCTGTGGCCCCCAGAAGCACTTTGATTCCAATGGTCTAACCCAGATGATTCCCAATGACAATACAAATAACAAATAGCAATAGGAGTTTTCAGGTCTGTGGTTGGCAAATAACTGAATCAGAGTCTTTAGAGACTAGTGTTGGCCACTGGTGTTTTATAGAAGTCCCTGAGGGGAATCTGGTGTGCACCCGGGACCAGCATCCACACTGGCTGCCTCTGGAAGTTCTAAAAAAAGAAACCTGCAAAGTAGGTGTAATGATCCCACCTAGCAGGTAAGAAAACTGACGCCTGGTGGGAGATTAAATGCCTATCCCTGTAACTCACCAAAAATACATGTCAAAGCCAGGATTTGAACCCAGGTTTGTCTTTTATTAATTGATGAATTAATCTAGCAACTGACTTGGCACCAGGCAGTCAGCACCAGACCAGCCCATGGGCTGTGGAGGAGCAGATGCAGAGTACATGACTCATGACTCATGAGCACCTCCAAGAGTGGCTCACAGAGGCTACGAGCAAGTATATGAGGGTGTGGTCAGTAGAATCGAGGTTTCTTCTTTCCCCAACAATGTCCTCATTTCAGTTCCTGCCAGCTATGACTACTGCGAGACCTTCCAAGACAAAAGGGACTTTGCAGATGTGATGAAGTTAAGGATCTTGAGATGGGGAGATGACCCTGGATCATGTGGTTGGGTCTCATGTCAGCAAAGGGAAGGAGTTAGAGAGATGTGAAGACGCTCACAGCTTTAAAGATGAAGGAAGTGGCCCTGAGCAAAGGAATGTGGGCAGCCTCCAGAAACTAGAGAAGGCAAGGACTCGGGTTCTCCCCAGGAGCCTCTGGAGGGAGTGAGATGGCCCTGCTAATATTTTGATTTTAGCCCAGTGAGAGACCCTTTCAGGCTTATGACTTCCAGAACTGTAAGATAATACATGAGAATTGCTTGAAGCCACTAACTTGGTCATTTGTCACTGCAGCAACAGGACATGAATATACTGGGTGTTAATTTTCAACCTCAGGGGTTGCCAACAGCTTCATCTGCAATTTAACTACTGGGCTGGGACCTTAAATATGAAGAGGACTTGGACAGGGGTTAGAGGTATAAAAGGGCGATACTAAATACAATAGCAAGAGGGGCGAGGGGCACACAGCTGGAACTCGTCATCCATCCTGGAAAGCCACAAGTAGGCCTTGTGAGGTAGGCATGCTTAGGAACTTGGGCCCTGCTGTCCTATGGCCATCAGTAGGTGGAATGAAGGAATCAGATCTGCTGCTGGGTAATGTCACATTTAGTGTGTCAGGTGAGTGGACTCTAGAGACCTGGAAGGGACACAGCCCCACCTGTCAGGAAGCCAGTGGAAGCTTCTAGGTGAGAAATTGGGGAGCCCCCACAAACATGTGCTCTTTTCTTCTATGCTGGACTGCCCTCCTAGCCTGTGTCCTTGCATGAATTTCAGTGACACAAATGCCCACATCCCTGGCCAGACTGTAAACTTATCAGGCATGAACTTATTTGCCTTTGAGTTCCCCACCATGCTCTGGCAAATTGTAAGGACTGAGAAAAGGCCTGGCGGCATTGAGCTGTTCCATATTGGTGTCTAAATTTGCCTACCACCTAAAATATGCCCAGCATCAGGTGCTCCTCTTAATTATACATGCAAAGGCTCAGAACAAGATTAATTACGCACCTATTTGTCACAACAGTGGAAAGCTCGAGGAACTTAACACCATCAGTGAGAACTGAGCTAACAGGAATTTGAGCAGGTAGAAAAAATTGCTGAAATAACTCAAAGCTATCTTACAAATGGATTACTTCAAATGCTAAAAGAAAGGAAATAAAATAACCTTGAGCCAAAAGATTTTAGCTGGAAAGTAATTTTGAAAAAGGAGAAATGAGGACACCCTAAAGTAAACAAAGAAAACCATTTTCTACCTTCACATGGGAGCACCCAGTAAACGTTTAACCTTTTTATCACACCAACATGATCAGACAATAAAACAGAATCTCTAATTTAGAGCAAAAAATAAACAACAGGCAACTTGACTTGAAAATAGGACAGTTAAGTTTCAAATTCTGGCAAATTATTTAATGTCTTAATATCACAGAATTTCAGTTAAGTAAGTGGCTGTATTATTGCAGTATTTCTAAATCATCTTCATTCTAAATTGCATAAGACACTTCTACATATGCTGAGGGCTGAAAACCAAGTCTATACAACTCCAAAGTCAGCATTTGGCCTAGCTAAAGGAAAGACTACACTAAAAGGGAGGAAGTGATCCCTCAGGGGCCTACTGCTTCCAAAAGGAAACAAAGTTCTAAGAAAAAGCTACACTGCAACTCTTAGCATAAGATTCTGCTACTTTGGTGGAAGTTTTCACATCTTATTTATACTTTTCCTGACTTAAGATTCTCATCCTGTGTAATCGCTACAGTTTTTAATCACTTCTCTAGGTCCCTGTCAATCAAGCGTATAAAGATGGGAAGTAAACGTAAGTAGATTGCTCAATAACTGGCCTCAATTCCAGCTACTCTTCGATAAGGAGCTCACAAAAGATTTGAGAAAAAAATTTTGATGTTTAAAATTCTGCAGTTCTGAAATCTTAGATGTAACTAGAATTTATTCTTGGGCATGAATGTGTTAAATTATTATTTTTTATTATTGCTCAAAGCCATTAAAGTAATTAGTAAATATGACAGCCCCCTCATAAAGGAACCAGCTCTCACAGTCAGCGAATGATTGATCACCATTTAGATAGTAGAAAACAGATTTTTAAAACATAGATTGCATTAAATAAAATACATAATTAAGGCTTATTTGTATTACTTCTGGATAAACTTGGAACTCAGAGCTTCCTCTTACTGCGAAAATTAAAAACAAATTAAATTCCCATACTATTCTACTTAATAGAAATTGCATGCCCACATTTTAATTTGTAAGTCTGTTTACGAGTAGTAGTGAACAGAGTTGTTGGCCACGTACGTGTTCAAGGCCTTGAAAACAGGCTACAAGCTCTTCTCATGATCACAGAAAGAAGAAATATCCTTTGCTTTAAAGGAACAGATCCTTAAGGAATCTTAAGAATAAATAAAAAGTCAAGAGTGAAATAAGGCATTTTATTTTCTTATTTCACTGTCACCTAAAGTGAAAGCACATGATCCCTAGTGATTACATTTAAAAGCCTTAGCCTTTTCTGCTTCTCAGGCAAAGGATTATTTCTCTGCAAAATTAGCTTAGTAAAGTCAACACTCATTTTTGCCTCTAGCCTTAATTTCTTGATGAGAAACACAGCTTAGGTACTAGTTAGTTACCTCTATTTTGTCTGGTGCTGTTAGCAGGACAGAAGCAACTAAGGACCCGCCAGAAGCCCCAGCAAAGGCCTTGACATCCTTCAAGAGTTTTCTGCCATGTCTGCAAAGTGCAGATGCTGCCCCCAAGTGGTAAATGCCCAGAAATCCACACGCTGCAAAGGACAGGTTGATGTGCTTCATTCTAGCTGAGGAAGTGGCAATACAAAAAAACAAAAATGCTGTAAGTTGGTATAGCTTATTCAGCATACTGTGTGGTGTTATGCTGATCATTGTTCCAAGGCTTTCCTCTAACGTATCATTCTCTGTGCTAAGCACAGTCGTTTCAATGAATTCTAATTAAACACTGGAATCTTTCAAAGAAAACTTTTTTCCCTTCTCACCTTGACCCGATAGGCTTATAAATTTTTTAAATTAAACATTCTATATTTGTTCAGTACATAGATTATGCGATTTACTATTTAATTACTTGGCAAGAAATTCCAATTAGCAAGGCGTGTGGTCTTTTTTCTTGACCTTTTGAAACTTTATGCAGAAGGGGCGGGTCGCTACTGTTGTGAAAAGAGAAGTTAAAGGCTCTGTCAATGTCCAAGTGAACAACACATATGCTTTTAGTAAGAGCACCATTAAATCTCACATATAGGTCCCTGCTCCTCTCCCCGTTTCTTTTGCGCATCCATATTTGTTTTTAAACACTAGTATTCACGACTATTCAACAATGAAATAAGCAACTATTCAACAAGGCGTGACACTTCGTTGCCAAATAGCTCAAACTGGGGTCATGACAGGTGAAAGCAATTGAAGACTCCAAGAAATGTCAGCTGCGCTACTTTATACTTTGCAGCCTGTCTAAACACAAAATGTTATGTTTTCCTTTGCCGTTGTGGGCACGATTTGCTGCCCAGGTGAGTGAAATCGCCACCCGCCCACTGTGAGGTCGTCGGGGCTTGCTCAGGAACCCTCTTCAGGGTTCTGAGACCGGGAACACGGCCCAGGTCTCGAACTCGGGAACCCAGGAACTCTGCTCCAGAGGCGGCAGCCGGAAGCCTGCGGGGAGGAGGCTCGGCCGCGTCAGTGTTCAGGAAGCGGGACATCTGGTCACCGCCCCGGCGGGCCCAGGTTCTGACTCCGCTTCTGTGGTAGGGACCGGGAGGGCGGGGCTGCTCAGTTTCCAGTCAGCCAGGGCCAGCCCGCGCAGGCCCAGGGCTCTCCCGCAACTCGAGGGCGGTGGGGCGAGGAAAGCCTCCGCATCAAGCCCAGGCAGCACACTCGGGCCCGCCCGCCCCTCTATCCGCTTCGCGAACCCCATCCTACCAGCGCTGTCCCGGAGCACTCTGGTGTTAAGGCTGCCTACCCTACCCCGCCTCAACCAGGAGGCGGGGCAGGGCCGTCACTCCACTCGGCTCCGCCTATCAGGGCCGGGCCCCGCAGGCTGAGAGCCCGCCCAGGAAGGTCCTGTGGATGAGTTTGGTACCGCCTTTCCGCGCAGGTCTGTGATGTCACCGCGTCGACGCTTCCTAGCCTGCCTCAGCCGTGCGTCGTCTACTTAAATTGCCGGGGTCAACATGGCGCCCGCTAGGCCGGTAGGCCGTTCGACCGGAGTGTCCTTGAGCGCGGGCAAAACTTTCTCGGCTAGAATCATCTTATTTTCGGGTACTAGAGAGAAACCTAGTAATCTCTATGTACCTTTAAGCGTCACCCGCACACCTCACTTTTACCTCAGAGCCTGCTGACCTTTAATGACCCTGATGTGCTGTGCTCCGGAAGTGCTTGCCCCGCTTCGGGGCTGTAACCTGGAAGCGGTCCCCCTGTATCTCCGCCCTCATGCCTGTCTGGACGGTCCCGCTGCCCCTGAAGGGCGAGGTCTAGGGGCTGGGTGGGGGCGGTCCTCACACTAACCTCAGTCTGCGCTGGAGCGTAACCCGGGTCGCTTTGCAAAACCTGCCTTTGGTTTTTCCCTCAGAGTCATTGGAAAGACTAGACTATGACTTTGGGCAGTGTTGCCATTTTCAGTCAGCTTTAGGCTGTGTGACCTTGAGCAGGTTGCATAACCTCTCAGCTTTGCGGTGGCTTATTTGCAGAATGAGACGATGAGATACGGGTTGGTGGTAAATCACGTGCCATATCGGGGAGCCCCGGGGCGGACGGTCTCTGCGTCCTCTGTCACCACAGGTCCGGGTCAGACTTGAGAAGCGGCTCCGGGCGGGGCTGGCCCAGGTGCCTGACATCGCCACCCAGATTTAAAGGGTCGGCAATTTTTTCTTCCCCCAAACTGTGCCTTCCTCTCTAATCCTAAAAACACAGCCTAGAGGAATCTGGAACTTCCTGACTGAACTTCCTCCAGGTCCCCTGGTTTGAGGACAGAGATTTCCTCTCACAGAAGCTGCAAAACAATCGGGGAGATGCCAACATGCCTCCCGCTTAAGCCAAACAGGGACGCGAGGTGGAGCTGTCCCTGTGCCTCTGTGTTGGACTTTTTCTTTCTCTTCTTTTTTGGAAGCTACCTCGGGTGCATGACACTGTGAGTCCTCGATGTGATGACTGAGGAAAAGATTTTGTTTTTAATTCACATGAATAATTTCCAAACACCCCTGGTCAGGAAGACACCTTAATGCCTGTGCACAGCGTGGCTCGTTACTCAGAATTCTTTGCTTTCCTCAAACGTTAGCGAAGGGAAGGCCTGGTGTACAGCAGGGAAATTTAGAAGGACAAACGCAGCCTTCAGTCCTTCAGCCTTCTGCTGTCCCCTGATTCTTTGTGACTGAGCGTAATCCTCCTGAGAGCAGCATCCTCCCGAACGCTTGTGAGAGTCTGAGGCCCCATCTCAGATCTCCTCCATCAGAATCTGCAGGGATTGCTGTGGACACTAATCCCCGCCTCAGATCTCCTGAACCAGAATGTGCATTTTGACAGCATCTGCAGGGATTGCTGTGGACACTCATGTCTGTGACGCGCTGGTCTAACTCCTGTGGTGATGTTAGGGTCTGGATGTTTGTAAGCTTCCAGAATTCACATGTGGAAATCCTACTCGCTCAAAAGTATGGTATTAAGAGAAGGGGCCTTTGGAAAGTAATTAAGGCATGAGGGTAGCCCCTTGTGAATGGGATTAGCACTCTCAGAAAAAGAGACCTCCCCAAAGAGCCCACTTTTCACCATATAAGTATACAATTACAATGAGAAGATTGTAGTCTGGAAGAGGGCCCTCACCAGAACCTGACCATGCTGGCACCTTGATCTTGGACTTCCATCTTCCAAAACTGTTAGAAGTAAATTTCTATTTGTTATAAACCATCCAATGTACAGTACTTTGGTATAGCAGCCTGAGCAGACAAAGACAGGTGGTCGAGTTTAGCGTGATGTGGTGGCATCAGAAGTTTAAAGGGAGACTAGATCCACAGAAGCAGAATTTGGGGTTGTGTGGGCAGAGCAAGTATTTTCTCTGCACTTGGACACTGTCAGCAGGTTGATTTAGAAGACAGATGAAAACTTGATCACTGGGCGGCCTGGATGACCACAACTTTGAGATCCTTCCCTCAAAGGAAAGAGGATGGTACCACTTGTTTCTGCACCTGGCTGGCAGAGTGAGATCCTACCAAACGTAAGTCTCATTGGAGCACCAGAGTGTTCCGTAATTTTTAACTCTTACAGTTTTAAACTTGCTTCCTTCTTACTCCCTTTGACCCCATATTGGATTTCCATGTAACTAGTTTAAAAGTTCAGCTTCCTCAAAGAAGAGTGTCATATCACATTCATCTTTGTCATTTCAGCGTTCAGCATGTAGTATATGATCAAAAAATATTTGTTTGGATGCTGGATTTAAGTAAATTGCCATTGTGATCTGAATATATAGTAATTTAATTGTCCTTTAAAAATATTTTTCAGTAATTTTGGGTTTATTTATTTATTTATTTATTTTTGCTTTTCTATTTTCCTTAGCAACATAATTCTGAATTGGCTTATTTATTTAGACATTTATCACATATTTATTAAGCATCTGTTGTATATAGCAAGTGTTGAGTAGGTACAGGGCATATAAACTTGACCATCTAGCCCTTATCAGGGATTCAGAGCTCAGTGGGCAGGGAGACGTCTGATATATAGTTATAGAATTGTAATGAGATGCTATTGGAGACCTGCACTTAGCTGCCCCTGAATGTGCAAACTGAGATATTGAGTGGGAAACTCTTAGCCCTGGGAGGCACTTAAATAGCAGTGGGCATTAAATAAAGAGCTTAAACCTCATGGCTCCTTTTCCTGTCCCAAGCTCCCTCCCACAGATTTTATCCTGTTTTCCCATAGGAAGGAGAAAGGTACATGGATTAGAGATGTTGCCCACACCTCTGCTTCAAGAGCAAACCTTTGACTCAGAATCTTTGTGTCTACTCTCTTCTTCCAGTCTATTTTCATTGTAGTGTTATTTTGTTTTCCAGTCTTGGTATCTTATGCATTAACCTTCTTGTCCAGCATACCATCATTGCCTCCTTAATACCTTGTGCTCCCTCCTGCTTGCTGACTCCTCTAAGAATCTTTCAAACTGGTCCCGATGAACTGTGCGGATCAGGTATGTGCACTTTAATTTAAAAAGAATATGGCTGTACTGTTGGAGCACACAGCATTGCCTTGTGGATACAAATATAATATACATTGAGCTGAAAATTAGAGATGGTAGCAATTTTCTGTGTTTCTGTTATTAGAGTTCCTTAATTACAGTGCTTGCAATTGATGTTCTAGGTAAGTATAAGAAAGATCAGGTAAACTTTCAAAGTTTTAATCCTCAAAGAATATCTTTTATATTCCTGACACACATCCCCTACCACACCCACCCTTTTCTGTTTGTTTTGCTTAAGCTACTTAGAATTGAGTTTCTAAATATTGTAAACAAAACAGTTCTTACTAATATAAGTGCTTTTGCCATGGTGGAATTTTTACATGGCGGAATTTTCAGTGTTAGAAATATGGTATAAGAACTGACTACCTAAAGGAATACTGGGTGAATCTTTTGCAAATAACAATATTTTTAAAATATGAATGATATATGTACATATCATATATGTGTCATATATGTTTTTATATTTAATAAACCAAAAGAAGACTTTGCTTTGCTTTGATAACATCTGTATTTTAGTCCATTTGGTGTGCTTATAAACAAAAGAAAATTTTTTCTCACAGTTCTGGAGACTGGACATCTAAGATTAAGGCTCAAGTACATTTGCCATCTGATGAGGCTGTTTCCTGGTGCACAGATAGCACCTTCTCTCCAAGTCTACACATGGTGGAAGGGAAGAGGGAGCTCTCTGAGGTCTCTTTTATAAGGGCACTAATCTCATCCATGAGGGCTTCACCTTCATGACCTCATCATCCCCATATGTCTCCACCTCCTGACGTTATTACATTGGGGTTGGATTTCAACATAGGAATTTGGGGAGTGCGGGAACAGAAACATTCGGACCACAGCAGTTTGAAATATTGTTCCAAATAGACATCCTGATGAAATTTAATTTATGATTTCTTATATCTGATGGTGTATGATAACTTATAGGTCTTTTAGCATGGTGTTGAAACTAAATATTAAACTATTTCTATTAAAGAGAGTTATTTTTGGAATGTAACATATATTTATAAGCTTCATTTTAATTTAGTATGTGCAGGGTTCCAAATATAATATTTTACGTGAACTGAAAAACAGAGAGAGTAAAGATTTGCCGAGTGTTTCTATTGTATTAGAATTCTTTAATTACAGTGCTTGCAATTGATGTTCTATGTAAGTGTAAGATGAAGCAGGTAGGCTTTCAAAGTTTTTGTACTTAAAAAGATACATTTTATAGAAAATGGGTTCCAGATCCTTGGTACCCAGGTGGTGGGTATGGCACCCCAAATATTGTACATATCCTAAATGTTTTTCAAAATCCCAAAGAAAATTTGTGTTCTCTGCCCTGTGTACTTAGTCACAAAACAGCTATACACTTGACATAGCTGCTTATGGTCCAGCAAATATACAGACATACCGTCACTATTGTCATTCAAAGAACTTTCTATAATATATAATATTATAGAAATATTATTATTTTTCTATAATATTATAGAAAGTTATAATATTAATTAAATTATTAATTATATATAATATAATTGATATAATAATATCAATGTCAAATAACTAATATTATTGGATGATAAACAGGTAGACAGCTTCTGTGCCTATGCTTCATTAAATTTATTAAAATACTCTTTTAATTTTGAGGGCAGGATCTTGTCACTACTGGTTCTGATATCAAGAGAAACACCTTAATTACTAAAACATTCAATTATTGAATCACCTCATTTCAATGAGACAAAATAAGGATTTTGGTCAAATTTGTTTTTGCAAAATACCTTGCCTTCCTGAGGATCTATTCCTGTTTACTGGAATATTATTATTAATCATTATTGCACTTATTGTCTGCCCACCACGTGTCAGTCCTTTATACACAATGTCATATCATTTTCACAACAATGATGGAAAGGTAGGGATATGTAATAGTTGAGAATTTAGAGTTAATTTATTTTAGAGTTAAAATAGTTTTCCCACATCCGTATGGAATCAAAGTTTCAAAGTCCAGATTGCCTGGTTCCAAAGTCTGTGAACAGACCACTCTCTCTTATACTCTTTCGGAAGTGAATTAGTGAAATAGTAAGTTCTTATTATGTATCATGAATTAGTAAAATACTAAGCTTTTATGTGCCGTGAATAGTGAAATAGTAAGCTTTTATTATGTGCTGAGTGTTATGTTATTTATCTACTATGAGTTTCAGAATCTTTCGATTCTTTCTCAGGTCAGAATTTGGATATTTACAGTTTTACTAAAAAATGGTAAAAACGTCTTAATAAATGTTATGTATCAATTTATTTATTCATAGCAGTTAGAGAACTTGTTCTTGAACATCTTGAAAAGAAAAGAAATAAGCAAAGCAGGAGGTGCCTGTGGCACAAGGAGTAGGGCACCGACCCATATACCAGAGGTGGTGGGTTCAAACCTGGCCCCAGCTAAAAACTGCAAAAAAAAAAAAAAAAAAGAAAAGAAAAGAAGCAAGGCTAGCAATTAATTAAAGCTGTCCTTCTCTATTGATCGGTTACAATGACTCTTTTTGATTCCTTCTTTTCCTGGAAGCTATGTCATAAAGTAGGTGATTGAAAATTGAACATAATTTCCATCAGGAGCAGTATTATGAAAGGGGATTATGTTATTGACTGACGTCTTAACTCCAAATAAATCATGTGTAATCATTTGTCTGTCTGCCTTTACTCTCATTAAATAAACTTTATTGAGTGTATAATATATAGAAAGACCTGGGCTAGGCATTTAGAAATATGTAGGGAAACCTCTTAAGATAAAATCTTGCTTTAGTTCACTGTGTTTTCTTGCTAGAATGTCCTTTCGCATTTCTCCGTCCCATGAAGCCCTAGCTATCCTTCAAGGCCTGAATCAAATTGCACTTGTGGGTACATTCTGCCGCCTCCATCCATCTTAACTACACCTTCATCTTTGCTACTATATATGCACATCCTTGGTATAACACCTGTCACCTTTTATTTCACTTAGAGATGTGGTTGCCGCTGCTTTTTAGTTTCAGATTTCATTTATTGGCAAGAGCTATGTCTTGTACTTCTTAGCTTTCTCCAGCATCTGGAAGTTAGCTAAAGCATAGTTAATATTTATAATATTTAAACTGCATGATTTGGATATCTATCAATAACTGTCTTAACCAGAAGAAAATATGCTGGCTCAGAGAACAGAGAAGTTTAGAGGTAGGGCTCAGTGCAGACAGAGCTGCCTGGTGAATTCTGTGGGGCTGCCATTTTGCTGCTTCTCTGTTTTGGTCTCCTTAGTTTTATTCTGTAGGCCACACTTCCCCCAGGAAGCCACTGTCAGTCCCACATCTGCTTAGCTTATCAGTGGAAAAGCCCTTCTTTCATCGTCTGCCTCCCAAACTTAAGAACATATTCCTGCAGGTCCTTGAAATAATCCATGGGAACAGCATATCATGATTTGAGCCTGTGATGGGATAAGCATGGGCCATACAGACAGGGTGAATATGAACAGACCTGGGACAGGTCTGGAGACAGTTGGGAGGAGAGGCCTCCTTACGAAGAGGCTTCGCAGGCTGCGACATGCCCACTACAGTATTTGTTAAATGATTGTTGAATTAAGTGACAGCAAAAAGGCAGCTATAATCTTTTATAATCCTTATAAAGGACTTCAGACATATAAAACCATATCACACGCATTCAATTGGTACATAGTCCGAGCACAACTGTGATTGTTCAGGGCACCAGAAAGTTAGTCGTTAGATGTGTTCAAATGAACAGTAAGTATTATCTGGGCCAGAAGTTTGTCCAGCCCTGAATTAATGGTAGTGTTATTTGGCTCCTTTGAATTTTATGGGCTACTTTGGATGTGAGAGGTGATATAAGGCTCTTTTTGGTCACTAAGTCAGTGTAAATGGACGCAGACATCGTGCTGTGATGAATCTACGCAGACATCGTGCTGTGATGAATCTCCCTGTAGGAGGCTGTACTACTTGGAATTGTACCTGGAATCTTACTGTACACATAGGGTGGGAGGAGAAAGTAAATATTTGGCTAAGTAAATGTTTGTTTTTTGACATCAGTGACAATATTGATAAAGCTCTTCCACCAAAAAATTTAACAGAGTAGGAGGAGTTCCCAGAGTTGTACCATCTCTTCCTTCAAAACATGCCATCAGAAGACCTTCTGGAAAAGAGCAGAGTCGCCATTTACTGGATATCCTTTACGGTATCACATACATGTCATATTTTGTTTTGAAACCATAAATAAGTATACTATTGACATAGGCTTTCAAAAACGTCTTTACAGCCTCTTCATTGAGTTTCTAATGCAAACATAACACAATTATCAACAAACAGGTAAAAATGGCTTAGAATTCTGAAGTGGACATCCCAGTAAAATTCTGAAAAGATGGGCTGGCCGTGTCAAGCTTGGCTGTACTTTCAAGATCTCTTATTATGACCTGAATTCTCAGAAAACCAGTGGTAGAGTAGGCGGCTAATGGGATTTGAGAGTCTTGGGAGGCAGTACTTGTGTGAACTGATTTAGTTATTCCTGGTGGGGGAGGCGAGGGGGTGAGGAATCCCAAGTTCTAATGAACTGTCATAGCTTCCTACAGGCAGATAGATTTAAAATAATGAAAACATAGGATTCACGCTCTGTAAAGGAAAAAGATGGCAAGTTCAGAGTCGTTCCAACAGTGTTCATTGCACCGGGAAGCCTGTCTCCAGGGATACCTGCCTAACTCGAAGTTTGCATTTCTGAATTCCCAGGTGGAAGCCTGGAGGCCTGTTTGTGTTACCTTTTTGAGCACCAAGCTTTCTTTCCTGTGTTTTATTCCCTCACTCTTCACCTTGAGGGGATATGACCCCACTCTTCAGTCGTGTTAGAGGTGCCATATTAGCAAAACAAAATTCAGTAACATGGTCCTTGGAGTAGTTGCATAGCACATTCACACTGCACTCAAAATGCCACGAGGAAGAGGCACACAGCTCAAGTATACCATAACTTTCAGGTTCTTTGAAAGGCTCTTTGTCATTCTGAAATTTAATTTTCCTGTATCTTTATATGAGGTTAGACAATTAAGTTTGTGAACTCATTCTAGAAAAAGTGCTACATACCTCATTCCTGAATATCACTGTGGTCACCTTTGAAGGATTCCCTGTGGGCCATCTGGTGATGATAGTGATACTCAGGAGTGAGGCATGGAGCACTTTTTCTGGGATCAGTTTTCGAATTTGATTGTCTGACCTCATATGATAAGGCCATTCCAGAAAAAGAGTTCCAAAATTGCTTTGAAAGGTGGACGAGGTGCTGGCGTCGGTGCACAGCTTCCCAAAGGCAGTACCTCCGGGGTGACCATGGAGATACTCAGCAATGAGGTGTGTTGTGCTTTTTTCTAGGGAAAGCTGGCAAACTTGTCAGACCTAATCTATGTGTATGTTCGTGTGTGTGTGTGTATTTATTTTCAATTTATGAGCTGGACCACACTTTTCTAATTTTATCTTTGAAAAAAATTGGGATTCTGTAGTGTATAGGAACACTTATAAGAACTGGTCTTCGTTTCACTATTCTAGGAACACAGGCAGAAGTTGCAGATCATTTTACTTCTGCAACAAAAGAAACTAAAATGACATTTTTGCTTGATTGCTGGAAGAGAAATACCTTGTATCGATGTAGACAAGCACTCAGTTCAATGACCCCAATTTTACTTATACTTAGCATCCACCCAAGCTATATTTTTATTAGCTGCTGACATGTAATTGTGGAAATCATGAGTTGTTTTCATCATTTACACATTTCTCCTGACATTTGGTTCATGCTTCATATATATATATTTTTAACTTTCTACTCTAGAGTGGCAAATCACTGTGACACCTCATGCAGTGTAGTACTTTTCATTTGGTTTATATTTATATTGCTAGAGGAAAGAAGGAATGTGAAAACGCATGTTTTGTTTTTATTCACTTAATCCACACTTGCACGGTCTTCCTTAGGTGCCTCTTGTAATCACCTTACAAATATTGATACGTTTCATATTCTTCAGAGTCCTGCGAGGTAGACTCTTCTACATTGGCACTGGCATTTTAAGGACGGGTAAGTGAGCCACATAGAGATTCAATTGCTGTCTCACATCACACAGCTGACCACCAGTAGAGGGAGGATTCGTTTCTTTCTTTCTTTTTTTTTTTTTCTTTGCAGTTTTTGGCCGGGGCTGGGTTTGAACCCGCCACTTCCGGTATATGGGGCCGGCGCCCTACTCCTTCATCCACAGATGCCATCCAGAAGCTTCATTTCTTAATCACTTTTCTATACTCCCTCCCCAGTGCCAAAGTCATTAAGTAGACCTGTTCTCACAGGGTTTTTACAGAGGTCATTTTTGTAAAGATACTGATGACTGAGGTGAGTGGTGGTGCTTTCCAGGTGCACCCTGTAAGGACTTTGAGAGATTCATCCTCCTCTATCAAACCATTAAATAGTGAGTCTTCAAGACTTAGAAGTGGGGCCTCCTTCATTGTGTCAAGTAGGTGACACCATTTGTGCCCAGAGTTTTGGTGCAACCCCTGAGCTCGTGGATTCTACAAGATGTGATGTGATGGCAGGAGGACCACTCATTTATTTGGGTTGCCTGCCTGTGGATAGAGGTGACTCAAGACACAACTTAGGGCAAGTACCCTGCCCACGGGCACAGTTGAGGAGTGGGAGAAGGAGAGACACTGAGATGGAAAATCAGCTGCTTATTCTCCACTTCTCGTATCAGCTGCTTATTCTCCACTTCTCGTGGCTGTATGTTGGGAGAAGGGCTTGAAGACACACCCAGAAAGTAAAGGGTATGACCATTTTCCTAGACGTAGTCTGGGGACACTGTGACATTCTAGTATAGTGGTTCTAATTCTGCTGCTAGGCTGGAGCCCAGGCACCCATGTGGGGGGACCTGCCAGATAGGGCTGATAGATAGCCATGCTTGTGGACGAGTCTTCTTGGAGAAGTTTCCTGGTTGGCCAACATTGCTCCAGGGCCAGAGTGCAGGTTTGTGAGAGGGGTGTGCCTACCTAGAGAACCTGAGTAGACGTAAGCCTGGGCCTAGCGATTGGGAGCTCCAAGAGATTCTGCACGTTCTGATGAGGAATCACTGGAGGGTGGAGGGAACCCAGGCTGGCCTGAGATGGGGAGGTAGGCCTAGTGGGAAAGGAGCAGAGGCAAAAGACTGGACCATGGAGTTCCACATGAGGAACCTAGCTGGCACTCTAGACTGGCAGGTGGACACTGTTCAGGAAGCAACCCTGACCAGCGAGACCGGCCCAGAGCCTCTGGTCAGACACTGCACTCTCAGTGCCAGGAATAGTGCCGGACACACGGCTTTCAAGGTCCAGTGCAAAAGGGAAATGTAGTGACCCCTGTCACAGAAGGTAGGGGTGTAAATGCCCTTATAGCTTTCTCCTACTTCCCTGTCCCATCTCCCTCAGTGTGTCATCGAGGCTTTCGTCTGCTATGTAATGTCTGTCTCAATCAGAGAAAAATTAAAATCATAAATGATTAGCGTACTATTTCCCATTCATGTTTGTGCTGCACGATGCTGGCTTCCAAGGACGAATATTTGTGCATTTGAGTAGGAGGTGAAATCACCAAAATCACACAACCCATATTTTGTAGGCCGAGACTTTGAACGAAGCAGAGAAGGTGCAGTAGAGGTTCCCAAGGACCTGAAGTAATGCTTCGGTAATTAGCTCCCTGTTCCATGTGAACACATTTCACAACATTGTATGGTATGTAATGAATAAGCACGATTTTTGCCAGTTCTTATAAAGGAATAAAGAGCCTGGGGAAGGAGAGAAGCCCTAGGATTGGTACTAGGTCTTGTGGACACATCGAGGGGCCTGTCCCTCAGACCCGCTCACTCCCCTTATTCTCAGGGGTTCCCCTTTCTCTGCTCAGTGTGCACGGCAAGACCACAGGTCTGGAGTTTCCACACCTCAGTTCAGGCAAGTGACGCAGAGCTGCAGACTCTCATTCTTCCTCACCCGCATTTGTGTGCAGAGGATATGGCTGGCCAGATGTCCCTGTTCCAAGAGTGATGCAGCTGTCACTCTTGAGCAGCGGGGGAGCACTCCTGAAGCTTTCCACTGCAGCCCTTGTGGCTGATAAAGCGTCCTGGGCATAAGTAGACTGTTTAATAGATAACTCATAGCTCCACATCTGATATGTGATTTTTCTTTGGCTATTCTGTACTTTTTCTTTTTGTTCCGAGACTGGATCAACACAGCGCAATATTTTATAAAGAAAGGGGAATAATAATAATAATAATTTGGTATCGGTGACTGAGCACATACTGTGCTATATCTTTGCTGGTCACATTCTTTTCATCATCGTGGTGCCCATGCCTTTTGGAAAGCATTGGGGACACTGGCCTCAGGACACTAAGGCACTTTCCCTGGTGGCCTGTGCAATGAGAGAGCAGAGCCAAGAAAGAAATCCAGGTTCCAATCACAGCTCAGAGGCTGTATCTTTTACCCACTTTACTGGAGAATGGTTGGCTCACGTTGGCTTCATTATATACAGTGTTGAGAAACTGTTGTCCTTATCATCCCCACCTTGACCCTGGCTATTTACTGACTGCTGTCAGAGTTGAGAAAACTTCTGATCCTTGATTTTTTTTTTTTTTTCAAGGAACTCAATAAAAAACAAAGTAGCAGTTAAGCACAGCAGATCTCAGAAATGTTTGCCCTTAGTTAATGAGTGATTTTGAGAATAGAGGCAGTGTGTCCTCCAAGATTATATGCATAATCCCACAAATATTGATGGCAGGTGGATCTCACCTGTCTGCAAAAATAGATTTCTCCTGTCTGTGAGTTGTGTATTCTCCATAACTGTTTCCAGTTTGCCCCCTGCTGGCTGATGGCAATGGTACATGGCAAATCACAGGCCCCACTAAATAAAAGCCACAGCTCCTAGGACCCTAAGATCCAGACAGGTCTCAGTTTGATGTGGCCTGACTCCTGCTAGAAACTGGCTGACTCTCCCATTACCTGCATTCTGCTATTTCCAAAATCAATTCCAGGGAGAGGCCAGAGGTTTTTCAGATCAATTTTTTATCCTCCACCTAAATCTCCCCACACCATGTAGGGAGGATAGCTTTGTGTTACTCACTGGAATTAGGATTGAAATCTCAGTATAAAATTAAATGCATAAACATCTCAGGAAGCATAGCTCAGTCTAATGTTGGTTCTGTTTGTCCCTCTCGTCTTCCTTCACCTTGACTCTGTGCAGTAACACTGATTTCAAACACAGATGAATGGCGTTTTATCCAGAATAAAAAGTCAAATGGTTATACGGTTTAGCTACTTGTTTAAACTGTTTTTAATTTAAAATTTAAAATGTTCACTGCCTTGCCAAATAGTCATTAACCTACGTCATGGAGTCATCTTTTTTTTTCTTTTTTAGTGAAGCAAACTAAAGTTTCGAAATGAACATAAGATTGCCAGCGTATGATCTGTTCATTTGCTTTCAGAGTTAAAACGATTGCTAACATAATTCTAGGACCTGAGCATAGGCTTCAAAATGATGTTTGTGTGTGAATACATCCACCCTCAAGGAGGAATATTTATTTCACAGAAAAAGTGCCAAGTTCTTTCCACTCTTGTTGGCATTGAGGTTTTTAAAGAAGTAAAACAAATTATCTCATTTCCAAAGAAACACATGTTCACCACAGAAAATTTAAAGAGTACAAACGAAATAAAAAATGGCCCATGTGAAACTATATGTATGCAGTATTCATACATAAGTTTATTATGTACCTTACTTTGTAGAAATTTCTATATTAAATTTTAATACAGAGCAGTATATGAAAAGCTACCAATATAAGACATAACATAATCTAAGAATTGCCAGTAATTTATTACATAGTCAATTACCTAACATGATGAAATGTACGTGAGAGTCCCATTTGCATATTTGGCTTCCAAGTATCTTTTCTGTAACTAAGACATGTGAGTACTGTTTTTGCATGTAATAGCTGTGAATGATACAAAACTAAAGATTATATTAGATATTTGTGTTTGATTAATTACTATCCTTATTCAACTCCTAAATGACTTCTTGTCACCACTATTTTCAGCCACCATGAGTGTTGGAATTTGTGTCTTAATAAAGTTGTAAATTATGACATACTAGGTGCTTCAATACTAAAAATATGAAATGCGAGCTGGTCATGGTGGCTCACGCCTGTAATCCGAGTACTCTGGGAGGCTCAGGAGGGTGGACTGCTTGAGCTCAGGAGTTTGAGAGCAGCCTGAGCAAGAGGAAGACCCCATGTCTACTAAAAATAGAAGAACTAGCAGGGTGTTGTGGTGGGTGCATGGACGCCTAGCTGCTTGGGAGCCTGATGCAGGTGCATCACTTGGACCCAGGAGTTTGAGATTGCTGTGAGCTATGGTACCAGGACACTCTCCCCAGGGCAACTGTGAGATTGTTGTCTCCAAAAGGAAATATGACATGTGTGGATGTCTATTAAGTAATATGATATATTTTTAACCCACCTATCAGACCTCATACTTTCAAGCATGTGTTTTCTTCACATAGTCAGCTAAAGAGCCGATGTACTGCCTGCCTAGTCTATGAATGTGTTTCTGTGAATGCAGTTACTTAGCAGTATGAGCGGAACATGTGTGTTGGCAGTTGTGTAGGCACTACGAACATTAACAGTGATGGCCCAGGCAGGCTGCACTCTGACGAGAGGGAAAGATTATAGGCAACCATTGTGCTACAAGAGTCTAAGCTTGAAACCCAAGGTGGCACAGGACAATGTGGGATTCCACCCAAGCCAGCCCCAGGGGTTAGGTTGCAAGTGAAAACTGCGGGAGTTCTGTGCTCAGTACTGGCCCTGGAATCCCGGAGAGTGTCTGGAGAGTGGCAGAGGTCACTGATCAGGACTGTATCACAGTCCCAGTAAAATGAGAGAACTCTTTGCCTTCAAGGGCTTAGGGCATTTTGTTGACTAGCCTATAGAGGGGCAAATGATTAACGCAGAATGCAACTGGGATTCTGTTTCTCTAGGCTCTAGTGCAGAATGTGAACACCTGCCAGGTCCGGAGTACTCACGGATCTTGCAGGGCCCAGGGTCCAGCAGGGGCACAGCAGGCAGTAGACGCTGGGTGAGTGCGTGTGGGTAACTAACGGTGAGAAGTCTGACAACATGACTGACCACAGCTGGGAAATTCTAGTCCTGCTCCCAAAGCAGATAGGTGTGAGGGCTGAGATGAATTGTCTTGTCCAGCTTGCTAATTGATGACACTGCTTCCAGGAACTCTGCAGCAAGGAGAGACCCATTTGAACAAGAGAGGGCAGGCTGCCAATCCGATTATTGACAACCCGAATATGCCTTGAGTGTTCCTAGGGAGTACTTTGACAAGGGCTGTATGCATTTGGATTTTAAAGTTCAGGCACATTTGTTTAAATCAAACTGTTCACTTCATATTTATTTTTAGCTCATTTTAAAATTACTCCATTTGCATTTGTATTGATACATTTACATATGTACACACATTCTCAGACTACAAGTTAAGTTGACCACAGCTTAAAATAAATCTGCATTTGTTTTTCTTATTCATGAAGAGTGCCTGGTTCAAAACCAGGTTCTATCACCTATGGCTGTGTGACCTTGAGAAGTTTACTTAGCCTCTCTGTGCCTTATTTACATAAGCTATACCTGTGGATAATGATTGCAAGTAAATTATATAGCGTTTATGAGGCTAAATGAGCTACTATATTCAAGGCGCATAGAAAATTATTTGTCATGTGGTAAAAACAGTTCAACTGTGGTATTATTATCCTAAAGCATAATGAGATTAATGTTGACAACATTCAACTTAATCAAAATGATTAATAAAATACTTTTGAAGTGGATAATGATTATACTTAAACTTTAAAATGTTTCTAAGGCTGAACGAGTTAATATATATGCAAAGAATGTACAATAATACCGTTTGTCACTCAACTATTTTATTGTTATTCTTAACGTAATAGTTACGTAAAAACACTTAGATTACTAGATACAACTAGTATTTTAAGACATTTATTATTTAGCATGAATGTCTTTGATTATTTTTAATGTTTTAAATATGTTGAAAGATAAGAATTACTAAAACGAGAACAAAATTAAATGGTAAAGATGGAAAGGCCGTAAGTCAGAACACCTTTTCTCTCTCTTCATATGAAAGCTGTATCCTCAAGAAATCCAGTTCCTTGGAACTGAATGCATTTTGAGATGCTAATTTATTTTTCTTGCAATTTATAGATCTGGCATTATTAAAATATTCATGTCTTCAAGCTAATGTGGCATAACAGGTTTAATTTTCAAAACAAAGATGACATGAGTGAAGCATGGTCCATACTCACTTTTTTCCCATAAGCCGTATGTGGTTTGTACTCTGTTAAAAACGTGGACACATAAATAAACTATTATAGAATTATGAAAATAACCAAGTTTTGGAGCGAAATGTTTCCTCAGAGTTTCTTTCTTTCATCATTCCTCAGGTAAGTAGAGTGTAACCCTGGACAGGATTGGTAATATGTGTGTGTGTGTGTGTGTGTGTGTGTGTGGGAGTGTTTGGGACTGGTTATTTTAGACCTGGGGCCTTTGTACCACAGTGGCATCTGAAGCCTGGGAAAGGATGGAGGGGCAGAAGAAGGCTGGGTGGGGAGAGCCTCAGAGGGCAGGGTGCCTCAGGGAAGCTCAGCTGACCATGGGAGCTCCAGGGCAGAGACAGCCCATAGAAGCCCTGAGAGAGGTCCTAGTGTGGGTCCCAGTGCTGCACACTGGCTGAGAGTACCCACAAGAAGCGCGAGGCCTCCATGTAGACACAGCAGCAGCCCTGAGGCACTCAGTGAGAGGCCACCCGTCAGCTGCAGTCCTTACACATTCCTTACCAAAGAGAGCTTTGAGTGGTCGATGGGTGGCACATCACCAAGGGGGCTGACACCTTGGTTTGTTGCTAAAGCCATTTCAGCCTCTACCCAGCGTCCAGTCCTGTGCTGCCCATGCCAAGGATTGCCTGAGTTTAACATTGCTGCATTTCTGGAGGATCCGCTTCCCTGTCACGTCTTACTTGTGGACCTGTTTTATTTAGGAATGTGTAGGAGGAGAGTAAAGATTAGCTCATGGGGCTTCATTATAATCAAGCTTCTCCCATTATAGGAACATAAGTCCATTTAAGCTGTGTAATAAAATACCACAAACTGGGTGGCTTATAGACAACAGAAGTGTATCTCTCACAGCTCTGGGGGCTGACGTCCAAAGTCAAGGCATGGCAGATGGGGTCTGTGTGAGGCCCTATTTCTTGGTTCATAGTGAGCACTGTGTCCTCCGATGGTGGAATGGCTAACGAGCTGGCTGAGTTCCCTTTTCCAGGTCACTAAACCCATCCACGAGGCTCCCCCTACACCTACTCTCATGACCTGACCACCTCCATCCGGCCTCACCTCCTAACACCATCATCTTGTGGATTCGGGCTGCAACAGAGGAATTGCAAAGTGCGAGACACAATCATTCAGACGACAGCAGGCAGGATTGTTTTACTACTTCTGGTAGCTTTAGTAAATATCGAAGCAAAAGAAGGGGAAGAAGATGGAGGAGCAGTGATCGTATCACTAAGAGCAATGGTAGTAATTGTTCATGTTTACGGGCATAATAGTCTAAGTCTTGGGCAACACTGTGAAGCAAGTGTTAATATTATTCTAATTTTAGAGATAATTGATAGAGGGGTTAAATAATTTGTCCTAATTTATTGAGCTAATAAGTGACAGGGGTAGAATTCAAATTCATGTAATCAGAGGGCCGCATATCTTCTCTCATGTATTACGATTCAGAATCAAGACATGAGCTTGATTATTCAGTTCACTCTGTGCACTTAAACTTAATTTTTTTTTTAAGACAGTCACTGTGTCTCACTGGGTACATTGCAATGGCATCACAGCTCACAGCAACCTCAAACTCTTGGGCTTAAGTGATTCTTTTGCCTCAGCCTCCCAAGTAGCTGGGACAACAGGCACCCGCCACAACACCCGGCTATTTTTCCATTGCAGTTGTCTTGTTGCTTAGCTGGCCCTGGCTGGGTTCGAACCCGCCAGTCTTGGTGTATGTGACTGGCGCCTTAACCACTATGCTACAGGGGTCGCGAGCCTGTGTACTTAAACTTTCTAAGTAACAATATCCTCACCTATAAAATGTTGCCTGTCTCTCTGATGGGGTATTCTTAGTCACCATGCGCGTCACTGTATCATGATTCATAGCACATCTACTCTTAATTATTTCTTTGCAAGTCATACTTAGCAAAGAAGTTAGAACACGGTGGATATACAAAAGCCGTGAGTAAACTAACAACTGACCACAAGTGAAGAGGGGCTTGAGTATCTAATGAAGCCATGAGCTGGGAGCCCTCACACACTCAGGAAGCTGTCTGTACTAGGCTGAAACCAACACAGGAAAGTGACCCTGCCTGTGAGTAAGACACTTCAGCCCATTCACTGTCTGGAGAGTATTGGCTCTTTACGACAGCTGCTTGGAAGAGTAAAGAAAGTAAGGAGGGCTTATCAAAATCTATTTTTCCTCAAATGAATCAGTTTATTTTCATGACTCTACTAAGGATGCTGACACAGTTGTGCCCATCAAAGTTCCATTCCTAGTTATTCTAACTAGTATAGAATGTCTTTCAGTATGGACATGGCCAGAGCTCACTGGAGACACTTTATAGAACAAGAGGGTTAATCAACCAAGGATGACCTGATGAGAAGATTTTTGAGAAGACCTAGAAAATCCTAGCTCATAATGTGAGTGAAAATCACAGTATGCATCAAAAAAAAGAGTTGCTAATGCTACCATCATCTGCCTCATCGATGAGAATGTTTTCCAGAGAGGCAGTTCGGTTGTCAACTCCAAAATGTATTAACTGAGTCTGTGAGACTTTCATCCAGTTTTACCATTTCTGAGTCATTGCATAACCTGCATAGCAAAGAATAAAAATGGTATATAGGATTGGACTTCTGAACAGAAAGGTGCTTTTTGTGACACCAGGCAGTTACTGATTTCCAAGTGTGTGTTCAAAAGAGTATAAACCACCTGGCTGTGAGCAGTTGTACCTATCCATAAAATGCCAGATGGCCCCAAGACACCGGCCTTGCTTACTAATCAAAAGCAATGTCATGTATATGCTGGTGTAATGCGCGGATTGATAAAATACTCAATTATCGGGGGAGAAGGGGAGTTTATAACCGCAGCACCTTCTACGCCTTCCCAATTTGTAATGTTTACAGACTGCTTTGGGATTTTTCTCCAAGGATAAATCAATCCCTTTAATCTTGTTACTGCCTACACATCACCCTTGTGTGTCGCTCTGTGTTTCTGTGGTTCACAGGTGATTGAAACTCTTCCTTCTGGACGGCACCCAGCATGTGGTGCAGAGAGCTCTCTGACCCCCAACGCTGACTTTCTGTTTAAACTAACAGGGATTTGGGACTGTGTTGCTGTCCAAAAAAAAAGGTCGTTGAATCTGCTTCCCCTTACCTCAGATACCCTTTCTTGGTCTTCCTGCTTCATGCTACCTCCCTTAAAGAAAATCTCACAAATAATCTACATCACAATAGACTAAGAGCTGAAACTATTTCATATGCCTTGGATGTGATTATGTTTCTCTTTTCCTAAAAACAGGAAAGAGTCAATTGTAATAACCTTGGACAGCCATCTTACTTTTAGCAGGAATTCTCCTATGCATCAGCTACAGTGAATGAATCGTTGGCTAATTCATCAGAACTTTCTTAGTCTCATGATTTCTGCTCTTCATTTCGTATTTTTTAATATAAAAAATTGATGTGTTTAAAAATAAGGTGGTTTTACTGTTGTCCGGTTATGATTTTTAGGGCAGATATTTCTGAAATGACAAAAATAAAACTTCATACATTTCGGCTTTTGCCCAAGAATTGAATTACATTTTTTTTCAAGAAAATCGACAGTATCCAGTCATGATAGTATCAGTTCCAGATTTCTAAATGAAGAGGAAATCAGCATATTTAGTTAATTGCAGACAGTCTTAACTATGAGACCTGCTGCCTGCTATACTGATGCCAGTAGCATTTGCCCTTTATGTTGGGGAGGTTAGGATCAGTTTTTAAAATGGCTTGATGTGCGATCTAGGATGAATGCAAGGCCCAGGAATCCATTTCTATTTTTTGCCTTTTAATATGATTACAGTACAGAGGTGTAGCTGCTTGTTCCTGGAAAACCGTGCATGACCCAGAATGCTTGTGTCTGAGCCGGTTCTCCCAATGACCACGAATAATCTTTTGTGTTTCATGGATGACCTTGCTCTGCTTAGTTCAAGATTTCAGACAGTGCTTCAGAAAACATGTTGCAGTATTTGGTGACTCACTGGGGATATTGACTGGTCCTTGTCCAAACTGTCGGGAGGCCTTCTCAGCCTCTTCACATCAGAGCGTCTCCAACACTGCACCAGGTAGTGGCAGCTTCAGTCTGAGCTGGAGTTGGACCTTGTTCATGCCTTGACTTAGGCAGAAGTTCCCCTCGCTCTCCAATCTGCTTAAGCCTGTATCTCATAACTGTAAACACAGCTCCTTATCTCTCAGATGTCTCTAGATATTTATCTTAAGCTTCAAGGAATCCCAGTCAGTTAAAACTGCAGATCACCTTGTAATGTAATGTGACTGTTGATTTTAAGAGATCGAGGCCTTAACTGATTGCATGGAAGTGCAGTTTCATCCTCTGGTCATTTAAATACCTGCTTCTCTCCCTTGGCATATTGCTCACTTCCTTTGCAATCATTGTGGTTCAAAGCCCTTATTTGACAGTTTGTTTTATGAATCTACTTATATATTCTAAATCCAGGCCCCTTTCTGTATGCTGACTTGGGTCCGTTACCTGCCAGAGGCCCTGTGTCACCACGCACCGCTCATTTGAACTCTCCAAAATGCACTAGAACCTATGTTTCCCTCTTTTTTGTCCAAATGTGTACTTTTAATTGTCTTAGGAATAGTTTGCTAAGTGCCCCTAGGCAGCAGGTATTTCACTGAACGCTGACATCATTTATCACTTATTTCATCCAATGGCCTGAGTAAGAGCTGGGCCGCCATTCAATCCTCATTTTGAGATGAGACACCCTACCAAACTTAAAAGATTTTCTCAAGGTGACACAGGTGGTCTCAGGGTGCTGGGAGCCTGTATACTTATTTTATTCACATGGCTGTAAAGCCACGTCATGCATGACCTCCTGCAGGTCTTGGGAGCATTTGAAAGCCTGACTCCCCAGCACGATCCCTCTTCATTGTTCCCCTCCGTGGGACCAGTGCCTGGTCAACTTCAAGTCTCAATTCACGAGGATCACGAGTTTTTTTGTGCCTGTCTGTCCCCTTCACAGAGCATGCCCTCCCGCCTCCGTAGGGATCCTTTGGACCAGCTAAATTCTCCTTGATTCTAGTTGAAACCTCAAATTATGTCCTTCCTAGGCGAGGCAGAGATACACGCCCCCTCCTTCTGTAATCTCGAGCCTCTGTCACGCATGGATCAATCAGTTCATTACAGGTGATTTATACAGAAACATGGTATTTGTGTAAATCACTGCTTATGTATGTACGTGAACCTTGCCAAGATTTTGAATTCTATCTTGTTCGTCCTTGTATTCGAGGAGGGTGACATGCCCCTGGGACATCTCAGCCAACAAGGTAATTACCGACTTGCTTCCAGTGCAGACACACTTCAGGACTTGGCTACTTACGCAGCCAGGGGCCATGTTCTGCTTCGAAGCAAGTGATTTTCCTTCATGAATAACAAACACAGACATCAGCATCAATAATTTTTATTCTCAGAATTGAATGACTTATTTTTAAAAAACTTCCCATTTTGGTGAGCACACAGCATCTCGTAAACCAGCTACTGGCTTTCACCCAAACTATCCCGGGAGAGCCGGGGATTTTCCGTAGGTGAGCTTTAGTAGAATCTCATTCAGGTGGAATTGCACTGCTCCGGAGAAAGGCAAGGATCACAGATGCAGCAGAGTGCAGGGCCCTGATGGAGCAGTTTCCGGGAGGAAGGCGTGGGGCAAGGTTTGGGCAGCTGAAATCGGTGTCTTTCTTTTATCTTCAGTCAGAGATATGACTGGGTCACGTCCCTCAAATGGACAGTTCCCTCTTTTGTAAAACAGCTTCTCATGGCAGAGTTTTACCTGAGATGATGTGAAAGTTGCTTTTGTAAATGTGAAGTGGGAGAGAAACAAGAGGGCTCAGGGACACTGAGTCGCTTGGATTCACTTCCCGGCATCTGCCTCTGCTGCTTACTATTACTGTGGTCTTTTTGTTTCTTCTTCCTATTTTTTTTTTTGTCCTCCTCCTCTTTCACTTCTCTTTCTCCCCCTTTTTCTTTCTCCCCCTTTCCCTCTCCTCCTTCTCTTCTCTTTGTCCTTCTGCCCTATGGTCTTCCTCCCTGACTTGTATCTTGTAGGTGATGCCTCAAGTGACCTGCACTCACGGGGCATGAGATCTTTGTTCCAATGCTCATCAAGAAGCTCCCACAATAGAGAACTGGAGGAATTTCTGTTTGAATACATTTTTTTTCCTAGAGAAGCAAAACCAAAGATAAAATGAAATGGCATACCACATGGATGGGGCGACTGCACCTCCCAGATGCTTTCCACAGAGCCATTCATTTGATTCAGCCCGCAGCCTTCACCCGCAGGTAGGCTCAGCCAGCTTCCTTTCATAGGGAGTTCCATCCTCAGCCAGTCACAGGACAGGGCTTGCACCTGCACCTGAAGGCCCAGAGCCTGTGCAGAAGACTTCAGCACCTGCCTCCAGCTGTGGAGAGGGACTCAGAGAGCTGGCTGTGTCTCGTGGGGGTGGAGGGGGATGGGACGGGCATGTCTTCTAAAATCTTTACCTGGGGTTTGAGCCAGTGTGTGATCCAGCTGCACCCCAGGCTGTGCTCTCCACCATTTGGCCTGAGTCTTTTGTTCTAGCTCCCTATCTTGTCACTTAGTTCTGTCAGCTTACTTCTCAGTTAAAAGAAAAAAAGAAAATGCTTATAGAGGAAGGTGTTCCTGACAGTGGGCTCACTAACTCGTTCTTTCCTTTCTAACATCTTTATTTTGTTTTGGTGCCAACGTTTTCATGTGAAATATTCTTCTGTCTAAAGTGAAGTACCTCTATTTAATTTTCTTCAAAATAATGAATTCTTTGCAAGAAAATGCTGTTTTCTTTGGGGCCCTCTTGCGCTATTTTCCCTTGCTGCTGCTTTGTGATTTATTAACAGTGGTGTCCTGTATTTGAGAACACTGTTTTGCGTGTGTTTCTAACTTTGTTTTTCCTGCAGATGGCTTTTTCTCCCTTTTGTTTAATTTCTCTGAGACAAGCGTGTCCTACGTATTTTCATGGGCGCCTCATTGTTTTTTGATGACACTTTGAAAACCATGATTCATATCGTCCTGAGCAGAATCACCCTGTGAGTTTTCTAAACCTGTTTTTTTGCATCACAAACGTGGGCATTGACATGGGACCTGGGTGTGGTGTCTGGTGTCTGTAAGGTCAGTTGATGCTTCAACAACGCTGCTTTCCATTTTCTTTTCCTGAGTGTTTCCAAAAACTCATAAAAAAGCCATCAGACATACCATAGTCTATTTTTATTGTCCTCCCTAAAAAGATGCTCTGGTCTCTTGGAAATGACATGCTTCCTTATGAATCAGTTTACTTGTTTGTTTTGAAAACAAAATCTATAGACTTTTAAAGATGTTTAGTTGGGAAATAAAACCCTTTGTATAGAACAGATATTGTGAAAATAAGAGCATTTTCAATATTACCCTTGCAGGTGTTTGCCTGTGAAGAGCAGAGGTTCTACATTTTACCACTTTACTGATGACATATTTTTATCTGACCTTGACTTCAACCTTGTCTAAGAGAAGTCAATAAAGTATTGAAAATATTTGCTGCTTAGCTGGGAGGTGGGAAATGCACACAGACACACACAGATGGATACACATGCGTATATATGCCCATATACACCCATCCACTCCTGACTGGGTTAGTGTGCATGAATACAGGTGTGAGAGTGCACAGTTGGGCTGCCGCTTGACCAATTAGGCAACACAATAGGGTCTGTGCAGTGGTGGAGAGGACCATAAGGGCAGAAGGCTGGATAAGCCTCTCGCATCCCATTGAATTTTCAGCTAACTCAAGGACAGCACACAGCTAAAGCCTAGGGTGTTGGGTCCTGTGTAATAGGGTCTTTTTGTCACTTCAGGAGATAGCAGTTGCCACTGAAAAATAGTGATATCCATCAAGGTTCAGGCGAGAGAAAGTAGAAATTAAGTCTCTCTGGGAGACTCAGAGAAATGCTACAGGAAGGGTCCCCATTACTTGTTGTCCAAGCCACTCAGCCTGGAATTTGGGTTGATGTGCTAAGTTGGAAAGCAGAAATTAAGGCAGAAGGCAACAGGAAGGCTTGAGTACAAGTGGGCCTGGAGCACAGCCATTTCTAAGCTTTCTTGTCATCCAGGCAATGCAGAGTCACTGAGAACCACATTTCAGAGTACGAGTAACGAAATGGAAAATAAGTAACACCCAAGTCATTGCCAAGCTTTCCCTTTACGTTTTATTTTGTATTAATTACTGATGAGTTGGTACTTTCTCTAAGTCATTACAGATGTGCTATATCAGAAATTTGGGGTTGTGTGCCTTAAGAGAGACCACACCAGTCTGCAGAGTGTGGGCAGACAGAGACTCATGGGCCTCAAGTGTTTGCACTGCGCTTGTGGGAGATGGGAAGGCATGGCCTAGATGAGAAGGTGGGGCTAGGAGAGCCAGACTTTAAAGCTAGTGATGTTGTGAGGTGTCAAGGATTCTGTGAAGCAGAAACAGAAGGACAGGTAGCGGATGAGTTTGCGGATAGTTTGGGCTAGCGAGAGTTATAACCACCTGAACTGGGAAGGTGGAGGTAGAAATGAAGAGGACAGATAGATTTGAGAGCCCTCAGAAGGTAGGATGCATGTCACTGGCATCTGATTAGAGCTGTTGGGTAAGAAGGACAGACATTAAGAGAAGCAAAGTTTTGCATCCCAGCAACCACACTCAAGATGCACATGGATTTGGCTGTGAGGCAATCACGGGCCGCCAGGTCAGGCATTCAGGGGTTAAGAGAAGAAATGGAATGATCTGGGGCAGGCCTAAGGAACTAACCTCACTTTGGAAAAGGCTTTGAGGAAGGCGGGCCATCACCTAAATTCCTATTGTTCACACAGATACCATCCCTTCATTTCTATATACTCTTTACAATCAAAAATCATAGCATGATGTCAAAGTAATGACCACATGAATGAAATCTTCAATCTTTAATCTGTGCAGCTTTTCAAAAATGCCTTTGCCATCTTTCCAGGTTCTTAGAGCAGTGTCTAAAAGTCTCAGGTGGGTCTTCTCGTTCACCAGTAAAAGCTGTAATTACAGCCATACTCCAATGCGAGAAAGATGTGCTAGCTAAAAGCTATTATCAGAGATAGCCAGAAAACAGATCAGTGTACTTAAACACAGCATTAAGACACGTTCCAAATGATGTTTCAGGAGCAGCACTGGTTGGTAACAGATGGCTTCCATAGGACAGTGATAATGAGAGAAGTACCCAAGTCATCTTTAGCGTTGGTGTGCAGGGATTTGTGAGTCACTGATCGTCAGTTCCGCTGCATCATGGAGGAACATACCATGACAAACCATAATCTCTACCTGCAGGCATGAGGCCAGAATGGAATTCAGGAGAAGGTCCTCCCTTTCAGTTCTCTGCCTGTAGATGCTGTCCGTAGCTTTGCGATTTCAAAGGAACGTCTTGATCCATCCTGATGTGTTGTCCAAGGCACACTGAGAAAGCAGTCCACCTGGCAGTGCCTCTGGGCAGCGTGGAGAATTGCAGGTCCTGATCTAACAGTGCTCCAAGCACTGGGTGTTGCACCTGCAGAGCATCTATGACTCTAGCCCGAGAGCCCACCTGTGTCCTCCCTCTGTTTCTTGCACCCCGGTCTGTATCTTTAGTTGGGCAAAATGGTAATGGCATCAATCAGTAAAGATGGAAAAATTGGTAACATCAAGGAGAATGCCATTAGGCCAAATCACTGTACTTTTAGCATTAAAAGATAAGTGAATTAGCCATCATTTTATACTTAATTACGATAAACATTTTATGAATTTCAAAATGATAGAACAGCGTGTACAATGATGGCACTAATTTTGTCTCCCATATTTTCCACAAGAGAGTTTCTTGGTAAGCAAGTTTTAAAATGCTGTGTGAAAGGGCGTACAATTTTGAATCGTAAATCTTTGGGTTTCGGGTCTGCTACTTAACGGAGTCATCCACAGCCAGTTCATTGTCAGGTGAGCCCTTCAGCTCAATCATCTCTAGAGAGGAGCCGCTAATTTACACCCATTGGTTTGCTGTAAGAACTCCCAGATAGCTAATGTGTGTGCAAGGAGGTAGTCAGCTGCAGAGTTCAGTGCAAATTTACAGATGGCGTAAAAGTATATAGCTATTGCCTTAAATAGCAATATAGATACATCTTTCTTTTAAAACTTTATTCATAAGAAATTAAGTACCTCTTGAGTACTAATTCTAACTCCTTGAATAGTAAAACCGAATGTAATTTCTCTTCCTGTAATACACCATTTGATAGCAAGACAATAACGTTCTAGACTTTCATAGGTTTAATGGATAATGAAGATCAGAACTGTTTTTAAAAATGATCACATTTGTCCTTGAATAAAAAGACATTGCAGTCAAATCACTATTTAATTTGCTCGCCTTATTCCAACTCCCTGAGCTATTTCCTGTAGAATCATTGAATATTTTGCCACCTCTTTTGAAATTCACAAATGATATTCAGGAAATAATTGTTGGGTTTTAGAAAGATACATTGAGTACATGTGGTGTGCAGAATATGTAGAAAACATTATCTAACAGGTTCCCTGATACTAACAATGTGAAGAACATGGGTTTTTCAAAGCTAGACAGATCATGCTTTTATCTCTCCACCCACCTTAAATTAATTTGCATCAGCTGATTTATCCGAGGACCTGGGAACACTGGGAACAGATAGGAAGTCTCTATAGACGCCAAAACCTGCAGTCCATCAGTGGACGCATGGTGGCCTGCTGGCCAGTGTGGGGCTGGAGAAGATGCACAGAGAAGGATTGAGCCACCTTCCAAAGCCACAGCCCCATGGTGGCAGGAGTGTCCCTGAGGACACACTCTTCACACAGTGAGAAAAGCTTCAGCAGCAGGGGACAGCCGCAGAAGGGAAGCCGCCCGGGTTTCAGGCCTACCTGCTTACCCGTTCACACCGGAGGCTGTTGGAAGATCTCAGGGAACAACAGCAAAAACAGCCAGTACAAGGCACAGATGCCCTTCTTATGCCGGATAGCCAATTTCTCTGCAGCTGCTTCTCTCATGCTGGGGAGTACAGGGGCATCTTTGGGCTGCTGTAATTTCTACGGCTCCACTCTGGTATTTCCTGTAATAGGAAGTCATACTCTTCCTCATTATGAAAGCACTGTGGACTTGAGCTTTCAAAGGAAAAGCTTTGTAAAAGATTTTTTACAGCAGAAATCCTGCTTGGTGATAAAAGCCTTCCTCCTGAATGAGCTGTTAGAAGACCCAGGGAGAAATGACAAGGATCATTTTGTTGCAGGAAGACAAGGCCCAATGGAGAGAAAGAGCACCTAAACACTGTATTTAAGAGGAAAAAGACTTTATTCGGCCAGTGGAGCAAAGGCAGAGATGAATTCAAAACGGCTGGCTTGGTCTTCCCTTTTTTATCTCCAGTCAAAAAGTTCCAACCGACAGGTGCCTTTCTCATTGGTCAGTTGGAATCAAGCAGGAGATGCTGTTCCAGCCTCCACAGAACTACAGGATTCCACAAAAGGGGAAATTTCCAGGTCCCAGGAAGTTAAGTCTACAAATTCCTAAGAGCTGCATCATCCTGGAGAGGACCCTGCGGGTATATCCTTGTGGTCTCCTTGAGAAGGCCTCTGTTCTAGACCTCACCCTTTCCAGGTGTCCTCTCTCAGTTTAATAGGGCTGGAACCATGTCCACTCCTTTCTGTGGTTGCAGGGAAGCTTGGGGAGTCCAGACAGAGGACTCCTGATGTTGATTCTCTTACCTTTCTTCTGTGTCACGCTCTCATTGTAAAGTATAAACAATATTGATTGCCAGGGGTCAGTTTGTCCTGTCACGAACCTTAGATAATTAAGAAAGCCTGTGTAAGGAGAATTCATGTGGCACAGAGTAAATCTCTGGGTTACAGGTGATGGACGTCCATAATTCAGTAAGTAGACTGGGTATCTTTGACCAAAAGGGTTAAGGGAAAAGCAGAGAAATTTTATCTAGATGAGTCCATTCTTCTAGTCCATTTAATAGGAATCCTGGGACAAGACTGGATGACTTTAACTTGGCACCCATTCTGCAGCTAGGAGTTTGTGGACATCACATTTAAAATAAAGGCTTTGTCTCCACACAGTGTCAAGCGTTGCCAAGCATCCTGGGCCATTTTGGAACGTGCAGGTCTTGGAAATGCTTTCCTGGAGTTTCCATCCCACACTGTGGTGCTCTGCTTGCCTCAGGATCTGGCACAACTCTTACTTAAGCCCCTGGTGTCAGAACTAAGCTCTGGGCCGTGATGTTTGCCCAGGAAGTCACTGGCAATCGCCCCCTCTTTTGTTTTCAGATTTGTCCCTGGGCTAATCTCCAAAGCCTGTCAATCAGCCGGAAAAGGTGAACTCTAGATCACAACTGGAGTCCTTTGCTGCACCCAAGCTGGGCTGCCAGCTTCAGAAGACAGAGTATGTTCCACTCATAATTCACATTTCATTATGCAAAATTTATGTTTTATTTTTTGTGAACTCATGAAAGATACTATGTATAAAAGCCCTAACAGGGTTAGGTGAGTAGGAGACGCGAAATAAAATCCACTTTGCTTCCCTTGAACTTCTCTCTCCCTTCAGTTTACAAGTGGAGAAATTACTTGTTAGAGGCAATTATTAACATAAATTTCTAAAAAGTTTAGTGACACAAAATAGTGCACATTCTATGAATGAAGATAGGAGGATACAATTAGAAAAAAATGTAATCTACTGTTCTCAAATGATCAAAAGATGGATGTCTAACGCTATGTTTTCTTGGTGGCCCAGGTTAAGCTGTGAAAAACAATAGCAGCCTTCTAAGAATGTAACATGTTTCGTTGAGATAGAACTCACTGCTTGTACAAATGCTGCATAAAAACCTGATAACTAATCTCTGTTTCAACTATGATTCAAGAATAATTTAGGAGCATCTGAAGCAGAGGATGAGCAAATATGGAAAGAAGAGGATGCGTGAAACGTCTCCACTGTGTCACAGGTTTGCAATTGAACTCTGACAGCTCTCCCACGCTGTAGTCTTCCTGCTGCTGTAGATGTACCTTGGTCTTATGTGGAAGGTAGAGGCTACTCCTATCGTTAGTATTGAGGGAGAAATAGACAATATGAGGGGAATGCAAGCACAGCGTAAATGCACATGTGACTTTTGTATATGGCATGTGCTTATGCAGTTTTAGCCATATTTGTGTATGTATGAACCTTTAGTGGATAATTTGGTAGCCGAGACCAGGAGGCCTGTAATGAGAATACAGCAGGATTCAGGAGACAAGAGTTCTGTCCTTCCTGCGCACGGCAGTATCTCTGCAGCCTCACTTCTTTGATTTTTGCGATGCACAGTAAAACTGAACTGTCTTTTCCAGGCATGTGAGTGAAATGGAAAGGCGTAGGGGCAATGTTCAAAGGGTTAGGGTGAATGTCCTGATGGGGTGGAAGGTATAAATGGAATAGTTCCATCAGCAGGTGCCCTGCTGGTTGAAGAATGTGGCTTAATTTGGGGCAAGTTGGATCCAGGGAAGAGTAGGCTATTCTTCTATGATTGGAATTAGTTGTCAAGCTCATTTTAAGCGCACGAGAATTCAAGGTTTTGTCGGTGACAAGAGCCCAATCAAAGAAGGCACATATTAAACAGAATGAAAGGAAATTATCTGCAAATCAATAAGTCCTAATTAAAAGAGTGCTGGACCCCTTCTCTTGCTATTGTGATTCCTAAGTTTTGTGACATTGGTGAAGTGAGGAGGCTGATTGGAAGTCAGAGACAAATGTTAGAGAATGGATTTGATGGAGAATTGTTAAAAAACTAGACTCATGCCATACATCTTAATACTTCAATGTAAAGTTCATGGAAATAAAAGTATTGGAAACAAATTTCTCAGTGAGGCTTTCTAAATAGCTTTGTGTTACTGCCTCCATTAAAATGCAAATTACTATGGATATTACAAACTGGGAAGGGTGAAATCATGCAGACCAAAGCAGAAAGAAAGCATTTAAAGGGCATAAATTACTTCAATTAGATCAAGACCTAGGGACACTGTTTAAAGCACGTAACAGCATTTTCTCATCACAGGGATGATGAGACCGTTTTCTGCAGCCGGAACCCTTCTTTCCATTCTTTCTACCAGCTGGTCTTGGAATGCAGCCCACGTCACTGGGCATAATGTTCTGCACATGGTGACCTCTCCACAAATCGGGTTAAACATTTAAGATCGATCTGGATCATGAAAGAGACTCTAAAATGAGAAGGTCTTTTAGCTGCTGTCCCCTTTGGACTCCTTAGAGGCAGAAGTACTGAGACTGGAGCTAAAGGATAGGTAGAGCCCCCTTCTTCACTGCAGAGATCAGCTCTCAGGGAGCACTCTCAAAGCACATGGTCTGCCACTTGGAAGGGAGACATTTATATCTCACAAAGGGTAGCAGCCTGTAGGGTGGCCATCTTGCCTGGACAACGGGAGCAGGAATTTATGCTGAGGGCAGGCACCCAATATATGAGGTTGGGCAATTCAGTTCGAGGACTCACCCGAGAGAAAGTGCTGCATATCTCTTGCTGATGTTGAGAGAGGATACCTGAGAAGGGTGAGGTCTAGGAGAACAGGTCTTCTCAAGCAGACCCCAAGGATACACCTGCAGGGTCCTCTCCACGGTGACTCAGCTCTTGGGAATTTGTAAACTTAACTTCCTGGAACTTGGACATTTCCAAATTCTGTGAAATCCTGTAGTTCTGTAGGGGCTGGAAGAGCATCTCCTGCTTGATTCAAACTGGCCAATGAGAAGGGTTCCTGTGGGGTGGAACTTTTTGACTGTCAATAAAAAGGGAAAAGGCCGAGCCAGTCGGGGAGCACAGCCATTTGGAATTCTTCTAGGCCATAAACTCCCAGCTGGTGAATAAAGCCCTTCCTCTTTCTTATAAACGTGGTGTTTGGGTGCTCTTTCTCTTTGTGGGGCCTCGTCTTCTTGCAACAATGTCACTATAGCCACCTTCGTGGTGCCCCCTTGGCCATCCGGTGACCGTAGTGATACTCTGCAGTGAGGCTATGTGACCTCCCATGCTGTCATGGCTGGGCATTCACTTTTAAAGTTTCTCTGGAGTTCCCTTACCCAGGAGGGGTCAGTTCAGTTGGTGGGGGGTCAGGATTTTATTTTAGTTCACACTTGTAAGGGGTCACTGTGCCTCCCTCATTTCCAGTGGGCCTCACTGTCTCGTGGGGAGGCCGCCTGAGCAGCCATGTTTTCAGGCTTTCCTTCAGGCTGTGTTTCTTCCCTCCGTCTGCACCCACATCTTCTTCCATTGAAAGACTTGGGGCAGGACCCCCCACTCTGCCCTGAGCTCTGACGACCCCAATCAACCGCAAGAGACGGCGCTTGATGCAAATAGCAAGAGGATTTTATTCCAGCATGCTGGGGCTTGACTCACAACTCTTTTAGGAGCCGAGGAGTCAAGCCCTGAACAGCAGGTTTTACAAGCTTATAAAGGCAAAAACCATAAAGTAGGGAGGAGTAGCAGACATAGCAGGGGCTTTAGGGAGGGGTAGGGGACATAGCAGGGGCTTTAGGGAGGGGTAGCAGACATAGCAGGGGCTTTAGGGAGGGGCAGCAGACATAGCAGGGGCCTTAGGGAGGGGTAGCAGACATAGCAGGGGCCTTAGGGAGGGGCAGCAGACATAGCAGGGGCTTTAGGGAGGGGTAGCAGACATAGCAGGGGCCTTAGGGAGGGGCAGCAGACATAGCAGGGGCTTTAGGGAGGGGCAGCAGACATAGCAGGGGCCTTAGGGAGGGGCAGCAGACATAGCAGGGGCTTTAGGGAGGGGTAGGGGACATAGCAGGGGCTTTAGGGAGGGGTAGCAGACATAGGGGCTTTTCCAGATAAGAAGAAATCTGGTTCATTACTCATCTGTCTTAAGACAAGATCAGCAGTTAAACATTTGCTTAGCCTTTTTCTTTCAGAACCAGTCTGCTTCAGCTCGGGGCTATTTCCTAGGACAGTTACAAAAGGTCACATTCTTATGGTAGGGGCGAGGGGTGCTGCTACATATCTGGTCCCCCCCCCCCTTTTTGGATTTGGTAGTACTTTCCTTCACCATCCTGAAGTTCTCACGCACACGCCCCACACCTCTCAGCTGTTCCTCCCTCTGCTACCCTCTCCCTTGCCCTGTTGAGGAGCGTGTCTCCCTCCTTTCACTGCGCTGTGTGCTGCGTCCACAGAAGGATGTGTTTGAAGAATATCCCTGTCCTCCTGTTGTCACCAGTCCCGTCCTGCATAGCTCCACCTCCCCCTCAGGGGAGCCCAACTCCCAGGTTATCTTAATGTGGACCAGGATGTCCAAAGCAAAGGACGTAATGAGGTCACTATGTGGCCTCCCCTCCCCAAACCCACTGTTTTTCTGAGGACCTAAGATGAAGCATGAAAGTCAGGCTTTATGGGGAGAAAGGGGATTTAGGGCTAGTTTTACATATCAAAAGGGAAGCTGGGCTGCTGAATGTCAAGTGTTTAAGTCTTAGAACAGAGGGGATAGAGGCTAGGACTTAAGGCCTGGATCAGCAGTCTTCTTCTGTAATGGGTCAGATGAATACTTGAGGCTTTGCAGCTGTAAAGGTCTCTGTCAGCTACTCACTTCTGCCCTCCTCATGGGAGAACATTCACAGACTCAGTATGAACAAGTGAATGTGGCTGTTCTCCACAAGACCCTGTCTCTGAAGAAAAAAAAGAAAATTTTCTATTCTGATTATAATATGGGGGTGAGCTTTGTTAATTTCTTTCATTGTATTGAATGGAGAATAAAATGACCACATCATTACATGTAATGATTATAGTTTCTTGGAAAATAAATGCACGTGTGTGTGTGTGTGTGTGTCTGTGTGTGTGTGTGTGTGTATTCCCCACCCCATGCCTGGTGGGAGGTTGTTACTGGCTGAATTGTTTCTACCCACCCAACTCATATGATGAAGTTCTCAGCACCGCAGAATGTGACTGTATTTGGGGACAGATTCTTTAAAGAGGTGATTACATTAAAATGAGGTCATTAGGGTGGCTGCTACTCCAGTAGGACTGTTGTCCTTATGGGAAGAGGACATTAGGGCCCAGGCATGCATAGAGGTAGACGGCCACTGAAACTCCAAGGCATCAGCAACAGCCAGCAGGAGAGAGGCCTCGGAGTGACCCTCAGACACCTGGACCAACTTCTAGCCTGCAGAGGTGAGAAAATGCATCTGTGTGATTTGAGCCCCCAGACTGTGTCACTCTGTTGCCTTAGCACCAACCAGCTACTGCAGGGGCACTTAGAGATTTCTGGGGGCAGGGGACTTGGCCAATTAGCCCGGCATTATTATAATCTCCTTCCTCTCACTAGGTAGCTTGTGGCTCACTCCTGGCCGTAACTGAAATAGGCACACACTGGTACTGGTGACACTCAGAGGCCTGAAAGAGCAGGCCTGAGCTGGGCTCTCTGGCAATATTTTGATGTTCAGGTGTTGCCAGGGCTTGGCCAGCTGATTGGTCCTCACAGGCCTCACAGTAGACTTTGGTGAGTTCTCCAAGTCCAGACTTTCCTCCTTAGCTGTGTAGTTGCAGAAACTTGGATCACTGGGAACCTAGCAGGGCTGGATTTACTGTAGGTTTGGCCACAGCCAGTGCAGGCCATGAGGGGTCTGTCCTGCCCTCTGGTGCCTCCCTCAAGGGCCTCTGAGCATTGTTGTTCTGACCAGGATGTGCCAGTGTCCTGGTGTCCGTCCACCATCGAGGGAGTTGCAGACATCCAGCAGCCCTTGCCAGCCTCTGCTTCTGCCGGGGAGCATGCCACACAGGCAGATCCATCACTTTCTGTTGTTCTTACTCGGCTTATGGTCTTGGGGTTGTTATGGAGAGAAACATCCCACATTACCTGAATCATTCCTAAAGGCCTCTCGGCCACAACTGACAAATCACACTTCCCTTTTTGTCATGCATGCTGGAGAAACACCGCGTGTCGTTAGCAAGTATATGTAGGAGAAAGTTAATAAAGAGTGGCTCACCAGGAGGCTGCGTCCCAACAGCCTACTCAAAAATCAATTTGTAATGTTTTCATTCATTCAGATAGAAATGGATAAATGGCAGTTATGTTTCCAGTTTGCCTGCAAAATTGTGTTTAAACCACAGTGCATATGGAAGTAGGAAATAATGCAACTCCATGTGCTTGATTTAAAAATATCTCTATTCTATTATGCCATGAAGAAAAAGCATTACAATTTACACGTTGACAAAGGGACGCAGCGTTGTGGGAGCCACCCTCCTCTACCTGCCCCCAAGGCTCCAGGGCAGTCAATGTCCTGGCCTCTGTACTCGGCCACCCGGAGCAGGTTGGGAGCTGATTGTTCAGTTGCTGGCATCACACCCACATACGCGTCATGCTCGGCTATTCCGGAAATACTATGCACAGTGAGGGCAAAAAACAAACGAGCAAAAAAACCTCACGATGACGACTGCACTTATGTGTTTACGGAGACCACAACTGGAGAATGAGGCGAGGGCATCATTACTTTTCCTACGTTATTCATCAGTCCACACGGGATCCATTGAGAGGAGCAAGATGACCTCTTCCTTCTTGAATAACTTCCCTTCGTGTCACCACCCCTCCTGATCCCAAGGTCCTGGTGACACTTTTGCCATTCAGAAGCTGGTCTCTGCAAGGTCTGAGAGTGTGAGGTGAGCTCCTATCTGCTGAAAGCCTTTGCTTTCTATGGCCTTGGAGCTCACCGCCCAGCCCCAACAGCCTGGGGCCAGAAAGGAGTTTGAGAACTCTTAATGCAAACATATCAAGAATTCTTAAGGTGCTTGAAGGCTCAAACTGTGAAAAGCTGGGAGAGGGGGATGGACTTGATTTTTTTTGCATGCCGGGGGAATGAATTGCTAGTCACCAAAATGAAAGAAGAGATTTGCATGGCCTGCACTAGGGATGACTTCTCTCACCGGCTGCTCAGGGATGATGTGCACAGGCAGAAGGAGCAGGGCTTCCCTCCACCAGGAGCTCAATTTCCCCCATTGTGTGTCGGAGGAAGAGTCTGGAGACAAGGAATCTGAGCACGGAAGGTATGCAGCCAGCCTGTTCTTTATTCTTGAGTTCTTAATGAACAGCCACCGTGAAGAGAGAGGAAGTCCCCCTTCTCCGCTGGCCCCGCAGGGAGCGAAGCCCCTCACGGCCCTCCTGACATGTACTGAAAGTCTGCACAGAGTGGTAAGCCTCCGTAGGGAACTAAGCCACCTCCGGGGAACAATTAGGAGGCTGTGTAAATCCAATAACCCGGAAAGAACAGCAGGAGTGCTGGGGGCCGCGTCTTCTCAGCAGTGTCCCCACTCTCCCAAATCCGTGACCTCTGAGCCACCTCTGGGGAACATTCCGTGCAAATCCAGTAACCCAGAAAGAACACCAGGAGTGGTGGGGGCCGCGTCTTCTCAGCAGTGTCTTCACTCTCCCAAATCTGTGAGCTCCCTTTGCTGCAGTGTCAATGTACACATTCCTCCAAAATTTAAGTGTGGAAACTTAGAGCCCCAGGGGATGGCATTAGGAGGTGATCAGTCATAAGGACTCCCCTCTCATGAATGGATTAGTGCCCATAAAAAGGGATTGGAGCCTTTCTGGAAGGGCTTGAGGGGAGCTGCCAGCACTTTTGTCTTCTGCCGCATGAGGATGCAGCAACAAGATAGCCTCTGGGGAGCAGACGGCAGGTCTCGCCCGCTACCCAATCTGCCAGCACCTGGATCTTGGACTTCCCAGCCTCCAGAGCCGTGAGAAATAAAGGTGTGTTGTTTGTGAGTTACCCAGTCTCGGGTGTTTTCTGACAGCAGCACAGACTAAGACACCCCCTCTGCACTGTTACTTACTGCAGACACCTCCACATGGTTGCTTCCTAGTTGGGAGGGAGCGATTGAGTTATCAAAACGACCTGGGCACCATGGTGCTCTCAGTTACTTGGGGACCAAGGCGAGAAAGCACAGGCCTCACACGTGAATGATGGACAGAGGGACAGCGTGTCACTGCCATCTGGCTTAGCCAACTGAAGAGCAAGATTGAAGGCCTTTACTGCCCGTGAACAGCTGGTGGAGCCGTGGGCATCCTTGGAGATGGAAAATGCTCCATCAGGCCCTGCCTGGAAACTCCTCTCATTATTTTTCTCTGGCTGAGCTCAATGGGCTGGGTTTTCTCAAACTGGGAAAGCAGGGAAGCTCCTGTTTTGCTCAAGTTCTGTGCCAATCATAGTGATATGATAAAATAAGTATGCCCTAGAATAAAGGTGCATGTTGAAAATGCAGGTGGCATCTGTGCGTGTGAGATGCCAGTCACATCCTGGGCCTTCCTCTCTTGGGACTCCAACACAGGACACCAGCCTCCAGGGCTTCTTGTGCTTGGTGCCTGGGGCTCACCAGCCATCTCGAATGAGGATGGCCTGCTCGAATTTTATCTTTGTTCATTAATAGCTACCTTTAGATGCTTTATTATTAAATTTTGGGGGAGGTCGGGGCCAGGTTTGAACCCGCCACCTCCGTCTGGTATATGGGGCTGGTGCCCTACTCCTTTGAGCCACAGGCACCACCCTATTATTAACTTTTTATTAATCCATTTTCTTTTAGTATATTAGTTTCATGATTTTTAGTGTTATTCTATTCTTTTGACATTTATTTTCGCCTCTTATCTATAAGAGACAAAGACATCATCAAAAGATGATTTGAATCTCCCCATTGAAAATGAATGAATTTTCAATGAATAGCTACAAACATTAACTCTAAAAGATAAATACGTACATATACATCGAGATACATTCTAACAAAATGGTAAGACTTTAATGAAATGGAAAAAAGAAATCCTGCGTAGGGCCTCCAGAAAGGAAGGTCACCCTGCCAGCACTGTGGGCTTAGACTCACAGGATTGCTGTGGACCTTTGACTTGTAGAGCTGTAAGATGATAAATGGGATTTGTTCTCAGCCACTGAGTTTGTGTTCACTTAGTACAACAGCAATAAGAAACTCACACAGTGGCCATTTTATTTTCAGCTTCTTTCTGTAGTTTTGTGAAAAGACTTATGGAGATTTAATACCACCTCACCACTGCCACCTTGCTTTGTCTAAGATACCATTTTCTAAATTTTGATTTATTTAAACTTTAGTGCACTAGACTAAGTTGACTGCAAAGCATTAACTCTATTTTCCTCCCTCAAGACCATTATTGGAAACAATATTTTAGGGGAAAGAGCACAGAATTCATGATACTGGCTTTTAAACAAAATGTATTTTTTATAGAAAGTATTCTGAGCATTCTCACTCATTGTTTATAGCAAGAGAAAAGGAAATTTGTGTTCAATCTTTCTCTCCCTTTTACCGACACACTGGCTATGGATGATTAAATCATTCCTGGGTGTCTTTCCTGTAACACCTTTGTCCTTTTCAAAACCATTGTAGAGATAGCAAGGACATGAGATAGCGAAAATAATCTGTAAGTAATAAAGAATGAAGTACATTTGCCTTGGTCTTCAGAGATTCAACGTTTGACCCACCAATTTGAAGCTGTGTTAAGAGAAGAGTAAACCAGGACTTTTGGAAAATGTGTTTTCCAATGTAGTGAAGATGGATGCTCAGTTGTATGATGTGAAAAATAGACTCACACCATCTAGTGAAATGAGATAATTAGATATGTGAAATTGACGGTGGCAGCGGCTTAGGAGATAAAAAGTTCTTTTCTATGCTCTTCCTAATCTCTTTTATTGTGTTCAATCCTTCCTGCTTAAGACTTAAAAAAACAATCCGTCCCATCTTCCTATTTGCTGTGAGAGGACGCAGTCTCTTCACCACACCCTCTGCGGGTGCTGGAGCTCTAGAGAAGGTCCAGAAGGGATGGGCTGCTCTCCACAGCCTCCCCTGTGCCCCACACCAAAAGCCTGAGGGGGACAGCGATATGGGACTGTCAGAACAGCCATCTGGAACTTGAAAATCTTTGCACACTGCATGTCTCTTTTCTGATTTTGATAGAAGTCTCATATGTGCTTGAGGAGAATAGCTTCAGGCATGGTGTATTACAGATGCTGAGTGTAGATTATAAAATTGTAACTCAAATCAAACCAAATGCATCTTTGGGACTCGTGTACAGATTAATTCATGCTAGTAGAGTGAGCTTTGATGCGCTGAGTAACAGTTGAAGAGTCTGTAACTTTTTTTTTTTTTTTTGTAGAGACAGAGTCTCACTTTATGGCCCTCGGTAGAGTGCCGTGGCCTCACACAGCTCACAGCAACCTCCAACTCCTGGGCTTAAGCGATTCTCTTGCCTCAGCCTCCTAAGTAGCTGGGACTACAGGCGCCCGCCACAACACCCGGCTATTTTTTGGTTGCAGTTTGGCCAGGGCCAGGTTTGAACCTGCCACCCTCAGTATATGGGGCCGGCGCCTTACCGACTGAGCCACAGGCACCGCCCGAAAAGTCGGTAACTTTAGACGTGCCCATCCCTGAGTCCCGCATCCAAAGTACTCTTAGATCTGAGACTCTAAAGGCAAAACTTGTATTGCTCTCTCTCTCCCTGTTTCTCTCTCCTTTTTTATCCCTTGCTCTTTCACTGCAGATATTTTTGCAAAGCTTTCTAAATGCGTCCACATTCCATATCCTTAATCCTCTTTCTATTAACCCAGTGGAGTAGGCATGCAAAATCTTCTATTGCAGGACGAAGGTTCAGAGGGGGCTCAGAGTTACACTGTGGTCAGCACGTTGTGATGTATACATTATATATATTTGTGTGTATGTGTACATACATACATAAACATATGTGTATAAAATAGTAAATTACTGATGGAATGACTGAGCCACACTGCGCTAACTCCCCTCCCTTCTCTGTAGAACAACACAACCTTTCTATCAAAACCGTAAGCATTTTTTTTTTTTTTGCCATAAGTTTAGAGCAACATCAGTCATTATAAAGCAATAAAATGGACAATTATATGAAGAGCCCTCCCTTGGGCCCACCTTCCTGCCCTTCTTTCTCTATCCCTCACCCTGGTCACTATGCAGGGAATGATTTAACTCCTCCCAGCTAATCTTCCTGTTTCCAACTCCATCCTCTCTCTCAAAGCATGAGTTTAAGCTCTCCCTGCACAGGCCAGGATTTGGGGGCTTGGACTGCTCCCAGCCTCCCCTAGCACCAGTCACCCCTTCAACCACACACTGCTAGTTGATACTTGGTGTGCACAGGTGTGTCCAGAAAAAGGCTCCTCAGAAAATAGTTGAGAGCGTGTGTCTCATACTTTCATGCTTCCTTGTGTCATATCTATTATACGAATCATTAAAAAAGTTTTGCGATAACACAAAAATCCGTAGAATCTGTGCAGAAGGAAAGAAATGAAGCTGTTCCAGTGACGCGGACAAGCTGGGCAAGTTGAAAGTTACAGAGGTGAATCAGACACTGTTGACTATGTTTCTTGGAAGTGAAGTAGTGGACCATAACACTGTCTGCCTGAAAACTTTTAGAGTGACCTATGTATAATACCTTGAATCTAGTAGATGTTTAAAGAATATGTATTAATTAATTGGCTCATGAATTAGCATAACCAAACCATGGATACTGGAGGAAACCATTTCAAATATTAATGCTACCAAACACATAAGTGTAGAGATTTGGGGTGGTCTCTTCTGTGCCATTATTGGCTTGTACTGCATAGCCCCCGAAACAACCCACGGAGACATACTCAAACTGCCGTATTATGAAGCACACGGGCACCTTGTAGATATTATTGAGATTTTGTTAACAAAAATCCTAATGACATGCACTTCACTTATTTTCTGAGGAAGGTGTTTAGCTGTTTTGTTGGTTGAGCCAATTAGTAAGCTCAGAAGAGACTAGAACAGTGGTTCTCAACCTTCCTAATGCCATGACCCTTTAATACAGTTCCTCATGTTGTGGTGATCCCCCAACCAATGCTCCATACTACCAAAGACGTAAGTGTAGAGTTTTGGGGTGGTCTCTCCTGTGCCTTTGGCCTATTTACGATTCATACTATATAGCCCCTGAAACAACCCACCGCGACATACTCAAACTGCCGTATTGTTAAGCATACGGGCACCTTGTAGATATTATTGAGATTTTGTTAACAAAAATCCTAATGGCATGCACTTCACTTATTTTCTGAGGAAGGTGTTTAGCTGTTTTGTTGGTTGATTGAGCTGATCGGTAAGCACAGAAGAGACTAGAGCAGTGGTTCTCAACCTTCCTAATGCCGTGACCCTTTAATACAGTTCCTCATGTTGTGGTGACCCCCAACCATAAAATTATTTTTGTTGCTACTTCATAACTATAATTTTGCTACTGTTATGAATCATAATGTAAATATCTGATATGCAAGATGGTTTTAGATGACACCTGTGAAAGGGTCGTTTGACCCCTAAAGGGGTCGCGACCCATAGGTTGAGAACCGCTGGACTAGAGAAAGGCAACCATCTGTAGAAACATAGTGATGAGCACAAGGTCAACAACGTGATTACCTAATTAATAAACGAATCTAGCATGTGGCTTTGGCCAGAGGTTTTCCAGTTTGCCTCCTCATCTGATGTGTGGAATTATACACTGTAATTCTGTTCTCTCTACAGCAGACACAATGGCCCTGAGTTCCAGCACACACCACCATGCGGCTCATGGATGGTAGAATTAGGACCATCTCCAAGCCTTGTGACTCCAAACCCAGCACATTTCCTCCGTCACCCTGCCCACTGAATACTAGGACCCATGGAATCTTCCAGAATCTGTGGGTGGGCTTTAGGGAGGTCATAAACATCATAAAAGTATATGTGCATGCCAATAATTACAGTTTTCCTAGGGAAAGCACCTTGATATTTCAAGTTTCTTGAAAGATTTTATGACCTTTACAAACTATCAGAAATAAAAAAGCATAGAGAATAAAAACTGTACAGCATAAAGAGAGGCAGCTTCCATCTTTTCTGTTTAGTCACTTACACAGAATAGACCCTCAGAAAAACTCATTTGTCACTGGAGTGGCATGTTGAGTTTTTTAATGATGGCAATACGGGGAGTGATAATTAAAGGTGGTGGGGTTTCTTCAGTTATATGCAAACAGAGTGTATAAATTGCGTAGCATTTCCAGGAGCCAGATATTGGATGGCAAGTTATCCCTGATAAAAATCACCGATAGCATTCATTTCTCTCTCGCCAAATGCCAGCCTCGCAGTATAAAACGGCGTCTCCTGGGCCCTGTCCTGGACTTGGAGATGTTCTTGTTGTTTGTGCTATGGCCGGTCGTTAAGTCCAGTGAGAACATGCTCCGGCCACTTGTGGAGGAAATGATGACACAGACAAATCCTGCATGAAGCACCCCGGGGTCAGGCAGCGTATCCAGTGGCCCTGACTGAGCAAAAATGGACAGCAAGGTCAGGGTGGGAATCTGAGGGCAGGCGGCTCAGGAATTAGAACCTAAACACAGGTCATGTGTTAGAGACTGACACTACACGGGTGTTAAAGGACAGGGTAAGTTAATGACCAACAGATGAGGTGGTAGTCAGGGGGATGGGGAGGTGGGACGCTGTCCTGGGGTGTGTGCTGTCCACACTCTGAGACCGCACATCCAGCATGCTTGGTCCGCACATCCGCACATCCCGCACATCTGCAGCGGGACAGCCAGAGCCTGCATGTGCTACCTCGTCTGCAAGGGGAAGGTTAGGTGGCTGCTGAAACCAGCGGTGAAAGCAAGAAGGTCCTCTGACGTTCATGCTCAGTGACCCACTGGGAGACTTTGTGCTTCCCGTCCGTGCACCTCTTGGCTCTACAACATCACGGGGGTTGGTACCCAAAGGCAGCACATGTTTGCCAGAGGACAAGAAAGAATCTCCTTACTTTGTCAGGTAAAGCTACTGCATGGGCACCTCAGGATCTTTGCTTCTGATAGGCAAGCAGATGAGGGGTCACCATCTTGCCCTTCATCATCAGAAGAGATGGTCACACAATGGCACAGAGAGGAAGAGGAGTGTCACCTAAGTGACTTATGTGACAAAAATGAACAGGGGCAACAACTCTGGACTTCAAAGAGCATAGTGACTGGCTCAGATCCCCCGAGGGTGAGGACTCATCACTCCATCAGTGGGCCCACAGGACCGGCAGAGATGGTAGTCGAGGGCCGGGGCTCTGGGAGGGTCTGTGGAGCAGAGAGATGAATGTCCACTGGGATCCTGAGATGAGACGCAGCTCCCAGGCTTCCCTTTTCCTCTTCACCTTTCTGTGCTGAGCTTCCCCCTAGAAGGAGAAGCCTGCTGGGATCCAAGACAGAGATGATCCCCGAACAGGGATGAATGCAAGGACGGAGTGTGGTGGGTGACATGCCATCTGGAGGGCCTGTTGAGGACACTGTGCATCAGGCTGGGGGAGCGTTGTTAGGAAGCAGGTCCCCCAGGGCTCCTTTGGTTGCAGAGAGACACTTTGCCAAAGGCACATCTTTCCCTGGTGCCCCACATGCAAAGTGTGCTTGAGGTCGGGAAGTAAAGCCCAGTGATTCTGGAACAGCGTGGCTGGGCTCCGAACACTTTTTCCCAAGCTCTGCAGGGCCAGGGCTGCAGTCAATACTTGTGAAGAAGAAATCCTTTGAGTGACTTCTACTTTTGTCATTTTTTTTTCTTATCCCTCCCTTTTCAGGAGGGATCTATGCAAAATTAGACTAAAGTAGATTTTTCTACGCTAAACTAGATAAGGAACATTTTCTATTTGTGGGATTATTTTTATCTATAATACATAAACCATGTGGATAGTTAGTTGGTAACGTATAACTAGATAAAGTGTTGTTTTAAAGCAAGAAAAAAATGTGCAAAAGTGCACTATGAGAAATTTTGATCAATTCTCTGAATGTGGGATCAATTTCCCCATTGGAACATGAAAATAAGTGACATGTTGTTGAAGTTTAGCTTATATTTTTTACCCCTGCAGAGGTGATTTGTGTCTATTTATATCGTTGGCAAATAGTAGTCGTTGCCCTTGGTGGACATTTTTATGATGTGGTTTAATATTTCTTAAGAGTAAACTAAAGATTTATCTTTGCACATTACATGCCACCCTAATGAGTGTTATAAACATAATATGATTTCAATATGAAGTTCCCTAACAAGCTTCTCACCTATTATCTTACTAATTAACCAAATCAAGCACAAGAAAATAAAAAGATAATTTGCTGAGACCTTCACAGTGACATGAAGAATGTGAGTTGTTCCTGCAGGGGGCACTGTCTTACAATAAAAGACCCATCTATGCTCTGCTCGCTAGTTAATAAATTTAAGATTAGACTTCCTGATCTAAGGTTGAAAAAAATTTATATTTTTCCATAGTGTAACAACAAACTTGCTTCTCTGTAGTAATGTTTACTTGCCACTGATCTTGGTTATTCATTCAAATATATAATGTATATAGTTTGCTTTTCACTATTGAACATTGGTAAGATTGTTATTTTTAGTACTTTTTAAAGGCATCTGCTTGGCAATGGCTTCTGTTTCTGGAGTTTATGTATTTAGCATCATGGTTATTATTATTTTCACACAACCAACCAATAAGCTAACAGGTGTGTTACATCATCCTGAATGTGGCTAAATTCTTCATCTCTAGGTGAAGACCCCAGCTACCTGCACTCACCCCGGTTCTGTGGGTCCAGCAGGGGCACACCAGAACTTCTCCTCTGACAGGCCCTGGGCTTTTGGTGGGTCAGCAGAAAGAGGAACTGCCTTGGAAAATGCTTTGCCCTACAGCACCTCACGGGATTTTGGAATTTAATTCTAGGCCCCAATATTTGGAATCTGTCTCCTTGGAAAGACCCAAAGTTGGAATATTGTTGCCAGTCTGAATTTCCACTTCAAGCAAAAAAAAAAAAAAAAAAAAAAATACTTTTCATTTTCTGTTTCCTCTGTTGAGATTCATATTTAAAAACTACTTTTCCTGGCCAGCTAAGCAGAGGGAATGAGTTGTTAGAATCCGGAGACCCCAAGAACTCAGTGGAGGTCTTCATTTTAGCTACTCTTTTCAATTATTTCTCAATGCATAATTCACAGAACCCATGTACGGATGTTTAATACACATGCTCAATGAAGACCAGCCTGGGAACCTGGCATCTTTGAGCTCTGTTGTCTTTTTACAATGTGTCCACCCAAGGCTTCATCAAGCCTTTAAGCCTGGTCCTGAGCACCTAAGCTTTGTGCTGGGTCACTTGCTGTCTGTTGGAAAGTCCCCTAATAGAAACATTATTCAAGAATCATCAAGATACGTGTGACCAGGCCATTTTATGTTAGCTTACCCCTGGAACCCTCTCCTGTAGTTTATCTAAGACACAGACTCTGAATTGAATACATAGCATGTCCTCCTGGACCTTATTAAGAACAAATCTTCTGACCTGGTTTGACTCCTCTGAGCATTAGAATCTTGCCTCCAATTGTTAGGAGGGGAAGAGTTCATCTTTTCACATAATTCTCTATATAACAATTTAAAGAGTATTTTTAAAATCCAGATTTATAAATACAATATGCTAAGGATCACAAAACATGCACTCTATAATAAAACTCTATAGCTTGCTGGGTGACTGTTCAAACATGTCTGTGTATATTTTCTCTGTATGCAGTGGGTTCTCTGAGGTATACAGAGAGTTCAGTAGAGGACCCCAGGCTCCACATGCTGTTGAGATGGAGATAGTCCCTGCCAAGCTACAAAAGTTTGTGCTTGAGCTGCTTGAAGTTTGGTTTGAGTTAACATTAGATATCCACTTTGCACTGCATCAAGACTTGTTATGAAATACCGTTAAAATTCCTCTAGAAATAGCAGCTCTACTTCAATCAACTTGTGCTTTTTAATTTGCATCCAGTATCTTCTGGGTGCTCAAAAGTAAATACTGAGCAGCTCCCCTATCACATTCTGGACTCATTTAACCCAGAGGCTGTGGGAAGGAGCAACTCACCCTCATTTGTAACGTACAGAAGGAAGTGTTCCTCATCCACCTTCTTGACCACATCCTCATGGAGCCAAAAAAATGGCCTTCGTTGACCCACAAATGGGAAAAGAAGATCAAAATAATAGCCGTAGATAGATGTTTTAGTTCAGACTCTGGCAGTGTGAACGTTCTAGGACCAAGTAGCCTGTGGTGGGAGGGGGCATTAGCTGAGGGTAGGGAAGGAATGGATTCTCAAAAGTAAAGACACTGCTACATAATGAACGCTCGTGTCCCCACAATTCCTGTATTGAAATCCCAATTTCCACTGTGATGGTGTGAAGAGGTGGGGCGTTTGGGAGGGGATGAGGTCATGAGTGTGGAGCCTTATGGATGGGATCAGCCTCATGAAGGGATTAGTCCCCATGTAACAGGGACCCTAGAGAGCTCCCTGACCTCTTCCACCATGAGAAAACACAGCAAGAAGGTGCCGTCCATGAACCTGGAAGTGAGTCTTCACCAGGCACAGACTTTGCCACACTGTGATCTTGGACTTCTGTCCTCTAGAACTGTGAGCAATAAATGTCTATTATTTATAAGCCACACAATTTATGATGTTTTGTTATTGCCTAAGATAGGTGCTTACATAATTATTTCCCTCCAGGAAAGAAGATGGGAGGAAACACATAACAAGGAACCCCAAAGAGCAGAGATTATATTATAGCTTATGGAAACACTTGTCCTGGTGTGGTCTGTGGATGTCGGAGGTGCAGGGAGTTGAATTTTTACATGTCTCAAACTGGCCTTTCTAAGTTGCATGGACCTTGGGCCATCAGTAATGGGGGCTTCTTCTTCCTTCCCCAGCAGGGGGCTGCATGCAAACTCAGCTCCCCAGAGTCCGCATGTCTCTCCATTGATACGGTTTCCCTCACGCTCATTGTACACAGTGGGAAGCAGGAGACAAGAGGTGCAGCCGAAACAGACCCACCCTGTGTGTCCACATGTCTGGCCCATAGACCTCTCTGCAGGCTGATGAGTGCCCGGGAGCACTCTTCTCTTCTTGACCCCTTGACCTTGGTATCTGAATTTTCCCAAATCCCAGGGAAACTGGTCCCTTTACCCACGCCACATCATTATGGGATTGTTCATGAAGGCCGTTGTGGTAGAGAGAGTGGCCATGAAGTTACCCACCTGGCCCCAGTTACCTAAGTTAGAAGCAACCCAATCTCCTCTAAGAACACAAATACAACTACTATCTGGTGCCCAAACACATTCCATTAAATCAGGGTGGAGCCTGCATGTCTAAGCAAGTTCCCAGGTGATTTCTACACACACTTGATGCTGTGAACTAATGATCCAGTACATTGTTTCTCAGACCATCAGAGGAGGACCAGAAAGGCTTGTGAAAACCCCTTGCTGGGCACCCCCTCGTAGTTTCTGGCTCTTAGGGGGAGCTCCCTAAATTTCATTGCTGCCAAGCTTTGGGTTTTATGCTTTTGCTGCTGATCTGAGGACTGGATAAGCACAACCACTACCCTAAGTCTTACACTCTAAGAGAAAAATGATGCTAATGTGGCCATACTAGCCTTTGAGGAAGCCAGAAGAAATTTCTCTGGTGGCTACATTCTTAAAATAAGAAGAAAGAAAAAAATAAAAAAACAATTCTGAAGACACATGCTTCTGGTAGTCTTACCAGTGTACCTGAAAAATGGGGGAAAAGAGACAAAGAAAAAAATAACACAGACAACATTTTTTTTTTGAGAATGTGAGAATTTGATACCATAATCACTACAACCGAACATTTTGGTGCACATGTGGCGCAAACCAAGAGTGAAGTGCTATTTAGTAAATTTCCAAATATTTCATGCACTGGGAATGTGTAAATGATGTAAAACCACAATATAGAGACACAAGGTACTTAACTGAACATGCTATACTTTCCCTCTTCAATAAATAAAGATCTAAGGGCAAATGTAAGTGTCAGCGTCATATAGTCGGTATGCACAATTCCCTGGTCATTGGCTAACTCACATGAATGGACCTTGGAATACATACCTTTTAAAGACAGGGATAATGACAGAGGGATTGTTTGATAGCCACTTGCCATTTTTATTCCTTTTTTTTTTTTTTTGAGACAGATTGCTGTGGCATCACAGCTCACAGCAACCTCAAACTCTTGGGCTTAAGCAGTTTTCTTGCCTCAACCTCCCTGTAGCTGGGACTACAGGCGCCCCCCCCCCACAACACCTGGCTATTTTTTGTTGCTGTTATCATTGTTGTTTACCTGGCTTGGGCCAGGTTCGAACCCACCAATCTCGGTGTACGTGGCTGGCATGGTAACCACTATGCTACAGGTGCCGAGCCTCTTTTTTTTTTTTTTTCTTTGACACAGAGTCCAACTATGTCATCCTTGGTAGAGTGCTGTGGCATCACAGCTCACAGCAAACTCAAACCTTTGGGCTCAAGTGATTCTCTTGCCTCAGCCTCCCAAGTAGCTGGGACTACAGGCGCCCACCACAACGCCCGGCTATTTTTTTGTTGCAGTTGTTAGTGTTGTTTAGTAGGCCTGGGCTGGGTTCCAACCCGCCTACCTCAGTGTATGTGGCCAGCGCCCCAACCACTGAGCTACAGTACAGGCACCAAGCCAATATATTTTTGTTCTTTCTTATGTTTGAGTCCAGCAGTATTAAATGACATGTTATTTGATGAATAAATTAACAAATAATTAACAGTGTGTGTTATGTAATTTACAAAAATTGAAGAATAAGGGGGAGGAAAAATAGAACCCACCTGTCTCTCTTTTCTTCAGATAGTTTTGTTGTGGTAGGGTCCACACACCATTCAATTCATCCATTTAAAGCATATGATTCTATGGTTTTTCATACGTTCACAGATATGTACAACCATTATCACAGTCAATTTCAGAATATTTTCATCACCTTCAAGAAAAATCACATCTTTTAACCCTTATCTCCAGTGGCCCCAACCTTTACCAAGCCCATGGCAGCCACTAATCTCTTTTCTGTTTGTATCCATTTTCCTGCTGAAGAGATTTCTTGGAATGGAATCATTTTGTGGCTTTCTTCTTTCACTTAGGATAATTTTTCTGGTCTATCCATGGTATAGAATTTGTTGATAGTTTATTCCTTTTACTTGTTGAAAAATAACAACTGGGGATGACTTGCTACTCACTTGAAATGCATGCATATAGGCTCGGCGCCCGTAGCACAGTGGTTAGGGTGCCAGCCACATACAGGGAAGTTGGCAGGTTTGAACCCGGCCTGGGCCAGCTAATGAACAATGACAACTGCAACAAAAAAATAGCTTGGGGTTGTGGCGGGCGCCTGTAGTCCCAGTGTTCGGGAGGCTGAGGCAAGAGAATCGCTTGAGCCTAAGAGTTTGAGGTTGCTGTGAGCTGTGATGCCACGGCACTCTACCTAGGGCGACATTGTGAGACTCTGTCTCAAAAAAAGAAAAGAAAAAAGAAATACATATATATAAAACATCAAAACAATAATTTATAAACATATGATATTTTTGAGAGGAAATACTACTAATATTATCTTGAAGCTATTACAAACTTACAGTAAAGTTTAGTGTTGAACACAAAAACATTCTTTTTTTTGTAGAGACAGAGTCTCACTTTACTGCCCTCGGTAGAATGCCGTGGCATCACACGGCTCACAGCAACCTCCAGCTCTTGGGCTTATGTGATTCTCTTGCCTCAGCCTCCCGAGCAGCTGGGACTACAGGCGCCCGCCACAACACTGGGGTATTTTTTTGTTGTTGCAGTTTGGCCGGGGCTGGGTTTGAACCCACCACCCTCGGCATATGGGGCCGGCGCCCTACTCAGTGAGCCACAGGCACTGCCCCACAAAGACATTTCCTGAAACATCTGAAGGTAAATTTCTTATGCCTCAAATCCTGGAAAATTTAGAGTGCAAATGTCCCAAAAGAACATTTTTGTATGTAGACTCAGTAAAGACCTCAAAATCAGGAAGTTGACATTGATGTATACCACCTTACAATGATCAAACTCCATTCCAATTTCACCAGTTGTCTTTTTTTATTTTTTTGAGACAGGGTCTCACTATGTCACCCTTGGTAGAGTGCTGTGGCATCACAACTTACAGCAACCTCAGACTCTTGGGCTTAAGAGATTGTCTTGCCTCAGCCTCCCAAGTAGCTGGGACAGCAGGCGCCCGCCACAGTGCCCGGCTACAACCAGTTGTCTTAGTAACTATGACTGAGTTTAACAGTAACAGTCAATTGTGTGTCATCTATTTTATTTTTTACTATGAAAATATGTCTTCAAAAATAATTAAAACATAACCGTATCTGGTCTTCTTTTCTCTTAGAATTTATAACTAACACCTAATATTTCTAATAATTAAAATGTTGACAATTCTACTCCAATAGAAATACCAGTTATAACCTATTATAACGTCTATGGTGTCTACGTTGAAAGTCTTTACTTTCATAAAATGTGCTACAATTTGCAAAGTTCTTAACCAGGGCAAAAACACACAATCCACCCCTGCTCCCCAGGAGGGGACATGTGGCGATGTTTGTAACTATTTTAGGGTTATCAGGATTGGAGGATGCTAGTGACATTTGGGGGGTAGATGCCCAAGATTCTGCTGAAGACCGCACAATGTCGAAGGAAGCCCCCCTCATAAAGAATTATCCAGAACAAATTTCATAGTGCTAGGGTTGAGAATCTGTGGTTTACACTGAGCATGTGTCTTCTCTTGATAAAACAAGTTTGAAACACCAGAAAATACCTTGTGTGATATATTCTTTAAAATTAAACATCACTTCTGAAATATTCTACATAAATATGAATAAACTAGTTATAAGATAGGAATAACTAGAAAACTGAGTAAACTTGGAACACAGTTGGATTCATGAATTTGAAGATACACTATTTCCATATTGACTTATAGTCTTCCAGAAAGTAAGATTTTTAATATCCTTTTGCAAAATTTGGCTTCCTATTTTCCTAAAGACACAAAGAGTTCTTAAAAAGGCATCTCAGTTTGATGAGTTCTCAAGAAAAAGATGTTGAAGACTATAGCAAAATTTAATAAGGAACATTTGAGTTTTATTCATTTCCCTTTCAAATGTCACATGGATTTCAAAATTACCAGTGGAATCTGCATGACTAATATGTGGTCATTGTTCATTCTAGATATTAGAGGTGTTTGTCCAATAGAAAAAGAGGAATTTTTTTTGTTGTTGCCCCCAGTACAGTGCTGTGGCATCACAGCTCACAGCAACCTCCAGCTCTTGGGCTCAGGTGATTGCCTCAGCCTCCCGAGTAGCTGGGACTACAGGAGCCTGCCACACACCTGGCTTTTTTTTTTGTTGCAGTTTGGCTGGGGCTGGGTTTGAACCTGCCACTTTCGATATATGGGGCCAGTGCCCTACCCACTGAGCCACAGGCGCTGCCCAAGATATTGTTTCTTGCATCTAAAATTTTGATAGAATCATTTAGTTATAGAAGCTAATCACGGCTGCTGATTGTGCTATCATCGGGTAACAATTTTACTTATTTTAAAATAAGAGTGCTAAAGTTGAAGAGTATGTCGATCAAATCATCATCAGTAATGGGACAAATAAAATATCCTGTCCCCTTGATATAATGTGATGGAAAGGACAGAGCATCACTTCTGTGCTTCTCTCAGCAAAGAAGAGCACCCCATGTCTAATCACGAGCAAATATCGGACAAACCCAAACTGAGGGATATTCTGTGAAATAATTGGCTTGTAAATTTCAATTGTGGCAAGATGAGGAAGGTCAGAGCCAGGTGAGAAACCAAAACGAAGGGAACCAGGGCTGGAAACGAGACAAGGGCTGGAAATGCATAATTCTAACTGTCTCCTTTTGATATAAAACCTGACTGTCAAAAATACCTGCAAACATTGTCAGACTTTGGGGGAATAGGGGCAGAGGGTGAGTGCAAAATTTCTCCTGGTTGAGAATTCCTGAAGCAAATTATGGAATATTTATGTAACTTTAAAGGCTTTCTACTTAGATCATTATAATTGTAGATCATAACCGAGATTTCTATTAGAGTAGAACCATTAACATTTACATCCTTAGAAGTATTAGATGTTAGTAATAAATTTCAAAAGAGAAGACAAGATAGGGTTACATTTTAAATATTTCTGAAGATGTATTTTTATGATATAAACTATATTAAAATAGATGATACAGAACTGACTGTTAATGTTGAATTAAATCAGTGTTTAGAAAAAAATAATCTTTTTTCATGATAATTAAGCAAGTTATCTTATTTCTGAAGAGACTTTCATAGGATTTTTTTTTTTTTTTTAATCCAATGCAAGGATCAACCCTATGGAACTGCAGTCATCAGCGCTATGAGGCTACAGGTGTTATAACTAGTCAGGAAAACACCAATTCCTGGTAGAAATTTAGGTGGGAATTTTTTCTTTCTCGGCAGTTTATGGTCAAGATCTGAGATAGCTACTTTTTTAACGGTGCCAAGTTCATACTTTTCTTCAGTTTCCTCTGTCAGGTTACCACGGTGTGTGCTGAATTGCCAGCAACTGCAGATCGCTTGAAATGGGTGTGTATATTCACTCCAGATAGCCTCTTTTTGGCAAAGAAAGCATTTGTTCTAAAATTTCTGTGGGTGGTAGGGAGAGTTGCGAAACGAATAATTTCACCCAGTACAGGTCAAAAATTCAGCCTTGGAGGGGGGTGGTTAGGGAGGACTGCAAAAATCTATTTGATGTACTCTTTATGCATTATGCAGGTGTAAGGGGTTTTTTGCTGCTATTGAAATGCCTTTGGAAATATCTTCTGGCAAAGCAAACATTTATTTTGGAATCACTTACTTGGCTTCTGTGGTTGCTGTTATTTAATCGTTTGTTTAATAGAGGGGGAAATGTTTGGGAAATGCTTTCCAAGGTAGTTGTCCCTGCTGGTTCCTTTATTTGAGCTCGAATCTGTGAGGTTATATGAGTGTCGACATGGTTCAGGAATCAAAGAACTCTCTGAGGGAGTGAGAAGAAACCAATCTGATTGTCACAGGATCATGACAACTCCCAACAGAGGGCTGAGAATTACAAAGGAGGAAGAAGAAGATGACTGGAGAAAAGGGAAGGTGAAAATTGGGTGACAATCACAGGCAGATACCAGGCCAAGGGGAGAAGCAGCCTCAGATGGAAGGAACTTCAAGGGAATATGAGACTTACCTGTTCTACATGTCCTAGGGTTCTTGTTTCCGCTTTTCCTTTCTGGAGCTGAAGGCAATATAGAAACAAAAACCCTTATTTCTGTCAGAAGCTAGCATAGTAAGTCAGAAGAAAAGAGTGTGGTCTAGGTCTTGCGTAGACGTGAATATAAGTTTCTGCTAAACTAGATTGGCAGATAAAGGAGAATTTGTCCTAAAGACAGGGGAAAAAATCAACTTAATGAAGAGATTCTGCATCATGTCTGGGGAAGAAGAGATGGGTTGGCTCTCTGCATCAAAAAACCTAGTGAGCTGAGTGTCACAGCCAGGGGAGGAGGAGCAGTGAACGGAAAGAGTGTTGGCAGTCCCCAAAGGACAAGGACAACGGCACGATGACATTCCAGTGACAGAGACCAGGAGAGCTTTCCATTTGGAGCTGGAATTTTTATTTCTGCTGCTACCACATAAACTCTCCCATGATGTAATCAAGGCATACAGAGGGCAAACTTCAGTGCAGAAAAGACCAGAAGAGAAATAAATATTCCATCTAGAGGTAGATTATAGAGATGGGGGGAGGGAGGGTGAAGGATAAAAAGTTGTGTTTTTGATAATCTCTATTTCTCATGAAATTGCCTCAGAAACAAAATTCCAGACCACCTTCCACCCACAGCATCTCAGTATCAATTGGAGGAGTCTGACAAGGAAACCCAGGTTATATCCAAGTTGAGGACCTTAATACCTGCAGGTCTCATCAGCTGTACTCCACATACTAACACAGTTTCCACCTTGACACACTTCCACCTGTGCCCTGGGGAGATGTCACTGTGCTGAGTACATTTTTGTTTCCACAGCAGGATTGGCTGTGCTTCTCCGCCCTCCATCCTCTGCGGGAGCCGTCTGCTGAGCTGCCCTTCCCTGACTTTTCATTTCCTCCTCCTCTGGGTGTCTCTGACCCTGGACTCTGGAGTCAGGTCTCGTCTCTTCGGATGGGGCTGAACATCTCCAGTTGAAGACATTTTTTTGCTTTTGACCTTGGTTTTTGCAGCCCTTACTTGGCTAGGTATATTCACCTCCCAAACTGTGCCTGGGATCCTTTTTTAAAAACTCTTTTCCCACTCAGTTATCATTTCCTTAACTTTCCCCCCTTCAACTAGATCACTGTGAATGCATGGATGAAAATAAGGGGAGGTGCAGGAGAGAGGGGCGTGACCTGAAGTCACTCTCCAATCTTTGTCGAGAAAGTCATATCCAGGAGACAGTGGTTAGCTCAGGTGATGTTTGAGAACCCAGTGTTCCTCATTAGTGTCAACTGAATTGTTGACCTTGGTTCAAGCTCCTTGTTCCCAGACACATGACCACTGCATTGCCGGGCTGCAGGGCCTGTGAACAACCACATACTAGCATTCTGTGGTAAGACTTCCAGCTGGTGGGAGGGTTTGCCCATGGTTTTCACTGGGCGATAAATCATACGATCTTCCAGAAATACCGGGGGAAAGTTTTTTTTTTTTCACCTCCTTTTATCCTTTATTCTTTTGATCAAACTGCCTCCTCTGTGGCTCATAAAACAATTTTTAATTGACAGCCATTGTCAGTGCCTTGCTTTTTGCAGAGAAATCATTACAAGATTACAGTGTGGGGCAAGTTGCTGATCAAATGTGGCCATGCTTGTGAATTGAAAGAAGTGATTTCTTCTGTCCTTTCCTATGCAGCTCAGCAGAGGTACCACTGGCTTGGATTGGAAAAAAACTATCTTTCTTTTCTTTCTGCCTGAGAAGTGAGAATGCTTTGATGACGGCTCATGAATAGCATCAGGTATGATGGGTTCATGTTCATTTTGCATGTCCAGAGCCTTTGTGCAGCTTCTTGTGAATAGTGCGTAAGGAATGGTGAGTGATGTGAACTAAACTGAGATTAAATTGCTCCTCATAAAGCTCAGGGCATAACTAAAATCCAGGGTCTCGGAGAATGGGTGGCATCTGTCATCATGCAGATAAGTATTTCTAATAAAGTTTAAACTCTTGAGGAATTTGCCTTCATCCCCAGCCTCCTATTAGGACTCATTCATAGGTTTGGAGAAGCCGAGAAGCCTTGTCAACACCACAGCAAAAGGAACACAGATGGATTCTTTACACCCTGAAATGTTATACCCGGGCACAGCAGTAATAACTGACTGGAGCTATCTAGGAGCATTTGAAACCCAAGACTGGAGAAGACCTATGCAATTCAGCACTAATACAATCAGAATTTTATTACAGAATTTCCATCCCGGCAATGCTATCACCTCAAGCAAGTAATGCAACAGCAACCTATTTCTCGGATGAATGAGAACAAGTTGATTCGTACGAATAGCTCCCTGCTTTACATCAGCAGAACACAAGTAGATGATGCTTTAAATTAAGTTTAACTTTTATAATATGATGATTGACTATTTTGATGGCTCTGAGATCTAGATTCATTTAATAATGGATTATGACACAATATTTTCTGAATGTCTTTGTTACCACTACCATTTCACATTAAATGAACAAATAAAATATCTGAGCTTAACAGTTCACATTTCTTTATTACGTTTTCGTCAGCTGAATTTCTTTTAATTCTTACCACCAGAGTACTTCCGACTAAATTCATGTTAACTTGGCTACTAAAAACATCACTGGTATTTCTTGTTTAAAAAGATGTAGGTCTGTGTATGCCACTACAAACAGAGCTCATTGGCAATATTAACCCACATAACTGTACACAGGTATTGATGAACAATTTATATGGGAGGAAATAAAAGTTGAAAATATGAACGAGTTGTGTGTCAAATAAGGGAAATACAACGATCAGAAGAAATAGCAAACTTCTGAAATGGTGTTTAAGGCTGATGCTGAGAGAGAGAACTGGGAAGGGTACAGGGAGAACCAGAGGTTCTCAAATTCTGGGTCCCTGCTTCCCAAGGCTGTTTTCGAAATTTGAGTGGGGGGCATATTGGGTTGTTAACCTTCACAGGCGGATCGCACTGGCATTGCCGTGCACAGCAGGGCTCTGCTCCGTAAAGTTCCCCACGAGGTTTGAAGGACGCCCAGGAAATAGTTGTATGATTCGCCAATGCTAAGAACAAACTTCATTTTACATAGAAAATCGAGGTATTCTTTTTATAGTTTTACTATATATGACATAGTCTAGAAATGCAACCAGCAGGTAGCTTGAGGGAACATTGTATTTTATTTGGAATCTCACTAGAAATTGTTCATGGCTTGAGACAATCACACCACATCAGACAGTGCCTCTGGCTGGCTGAGTTGTTGGTCCACCCGCATACATCAGGCAGGTGAAATTTATATACTTCTGGCAGATTTATAGCTATGCTCTTTGTTTTTAAAGTATTAATTTTGTAAAACAAACAAAAAAAGTACCATTATCATTTAGTTGAGCACTGCCTTCTCTTGTGTCCGAGGTTATTTTTATGAACAGGACAAAGCATTTAAGAGCCTCGGTTCAGCTGCTATGGTCAGCCACCGACATATTTGATACAGGGCTTACTATAAACTGGGTTGCCTGTGTTTCTGCTTTACGATGCAGGGGGCCTCATTTCCTAGCAGATTCATAATAATGAATGTAGGTGGGTTATGCTGCCTGCGGACTTCATTTGGGGGAAGTTTGAAAGGAATGAGGACGTGCTTGCGTGGAGAGGGAAGAGTGGCTGATACAGAGCCCAGGACCTGGAGGAGCTGTAGGCAGTGGAAAGGGCAGAGATCATGTGTGGAGCTCGGGAAAATGCATCAATTTTAGGCTTCGGGGAAAATATCCGTGGTGACATGGAGAGGGGACTCGACACCTACGGCCTAGGTGAGGAGGAAGCAAATTCCAGGACAGCATAGGAATAGAGCCCCTCTGACAGGAGCTGTTTAAAGGCATTGAACCTCAATGTGAAAATGGAGACAAGGAACTTTTCTAAACCTAAATAAAAATCACCTATTAGGGACAAGGCAGCTTTCTGCTGCAGACATGAAAAATGACGGTGGCCTCTCCTAGGAGGGGTGTACATCCTAGGTGGTTGAAAATACACAAACATGACCTAGGAAAAGACAAGAGGGTGTAATTCATGTTCACAAGAAATATGTCTGGTAGTGTTGCAAAAGGTGCTAATTATGTTTTTTTACTGACTCTTAAAACTTATTTTTGAATTAGCAAATACAAATTGTCTATATCTATCAAGTACGACATCCTGTTTTGAAGTCTATCCACTTTGGGGGGTGGCTAAATCAAGCTAATCGGGATGTACATTACCTCACATACTTATTTTTTGTGGTGAGGACACTTAAAATCTACTCTCCTGGTGATTTTGAAGCATACAGTGCATTGCCATTAAGTGCGGTCACTGTGATGCACAGCAGTTCTCTTGAACAATTTTCTCCTTTCTACCTGACCGTGCAAATCCTTTGACCCACATTTCCCCAGTCTGCCCTTTTCCTCCCCTGGCCCTGGGTGACCCCCATTCTGTTATCTCCTTCCAGGACTGAGCTGCATTCTGCACATTAGGTGAGCTCATGACTGTTTGTGTTTCTGTGCCTAGCTTATTTCTCCCAGCATAATGTCCTCTGGGTTCACACATGCTATTGCACGTAACAGGAAGTTCTTCTTTTGTAAGGCCCAATAATATTCCACTGTGTGTGTGTGTGTGTGTGTGTATACGTGCTCCACATTTTCTCTATCTACTCACCCGTTGGTGGACCCTTGATTGATTTCTTTTTTTTCCTCTTATGAATAGTGCTGCAGTGAACATGGAAGGGCATGTCTTCAAAATACTGATCTCATTTTGGATCTGTACCCACTAGAGGGATTTCGGGAACAAGGTTCCAATAGTTAGAGGATTGAGATAGCTTTTATAAGTTTCTAAAAACTTTATATATGTTTAAATTTATAATTTTTATATATATAATATATTATATTTATAATTACATCTAAATGTAAATGTATGGGATAATTATATGTCAGTATAAACACATACATAATTATGGTAGAAAATGGACCTTTTCCTCTACTACTTAAATGTTTAACCATGGTTCATCTGAACAAGATGAGATATTCATTTATGTTTTCTTTTTTATGTTCCATAGTTTTAATTAAATTATCTAAACCATGTGGGATTAAACTTAGTGTTTGATGTGGTGTCAAACTCTCCATCTGTTTATTTTACCCAATTTACTAATCAATTGTCCTGTTAACATTTATCGCACACTTCTTTTCTTCTATCTTCACTAAGATAGTTTAATCTCTGTCTCCCCCACTGAGTTATATTTAATATATAATTTCCAGCTTCACAGTAGTTTCACAGAAGCTAAATTTTATTCTTACTAAGGACTGAGTGGTTAATTTAACCTGATATGACGATATGACTCTACCATATATGTTAGAATATTATCTTGCATGCTGGCTGGGTGCAGTAGCTTATGCCTGTAGCCCTGTCACTTTGGGGAGCCAGAGGTAGAGGATCCCTTGAGCTCAAGAATTCAAGACCAGCCTGAGCAAGAGCAAGATGCCGTCTCTACTAAAAATAGAAAAATTAGCTAGGTGTTGTAGTGGGTGCCTGTGGTCCCAGCTACTCAGGAGGTTGAGGCAGGAGGATCAATTATGCCCAGAAATTTGAGGTTGGTATGAGCTATGTATGATGAAACCATGGCACTCTAGCCTGGGTAAAAGATTGAGACTGTGTCTCAAAAAAAAAAAAAAAAAATAGTGTTGCATGTATGAAATGTTTCTTGCATCGAACACAGAGTAATAGGTAAATGCTATTTGTCTTAAAATGTTTTCTTGGCTTCCGTTTAATAGTGGACAGATATTGAGAGAACATACTTTGAAGATACGCCAAATTGTTAGGTTACTCATGGTAACCACATGCTTTCATTTGGCTTGAGATCAACTACACTGTTTTTTGCCTATTTGTCTCCACCATCCTTATTGTAGTGGAGATTCTTCTTACCTGTTCTGAGAAAAACAGTGACCAAAGAGCCTTTAGTAGTAGTAGGAAATTTCCTCTGGTTATTTCTCAAAGGCATGTCAGTAGGAAGTTAGAAATTGCTGGAATCTCATCTCCAAGCCTGGCTACATTCTTTAATAGCTCTCTGATGTGGAGTAAGTGACTTTCTCCATCTTGTTTCCACACGTGTAAATAGGAAGTAGTAATATCTACATGGCCTGCTTATTAGCACAGTCCCCAGCACTGGTAAGCCTTCCATGAACGTCCAATAGCTCTCTGATGTGGAGTAAGTGACTTTCTCCATCTTGTTTCCACACGTGTAAATAGGAAGTAGTAATAGCTACATGGCCTGCTTATTAGCACAGTCCCCAGCACTGGTAAGCCTTCCATGAACGTTCCAATACTCTTAATTAGTATTTACAACATAGGCAAAAGCTCTATTGGCTACTAAAAACCAGATGTTCTCTTTTGCAAGAACTCTCATAGCTGGCTTCAATAAATTGCTATTAAATGGAAGAGCAAGTGGCTACCATGATAAATAGTGATTGCACATAGCAAGGCACAGACCTGGTGGGTGAGAACTGCCCTCTTCCTTCTGGCTGTCCCAAATTTTCTGTGTCTTGCAACCTCTCACCTACAAAGGTGAATTTCCAACACGTAACCTTGTTGGAGTCAGTTACCCTGGGTGATTTCTCCTCTTCACCAGCTCCCCTCTAGCCCCTTCTCAACCAGATCTTGAACTTCTGATTCAAAGTTCCCTGCGTTGAATCTGCTCTGAGTCTTCAGGTGTGGGCTGTTTACAGATCAGTGTCTGTATTCTAACTTGGATTTTCCCCAGGGTCCTGAACATGGCTTAACCCTGGTGGTTCCCCATGATCTGAAATAACCATAAATCATTCTGCAGAAATAGCTGAGATCCAGTTTGTTCGTGGAGAATAGTATTTCTGAGTTAGAGACCTTAAATTTTGGCTTAGAGACCTTAAATTTTGGCACATTAGCCATGATAATTGGTGGTGAATTATAGTATTCAAAAAAACATGAATTTTAAAAGTATCTATGCATTAAAAACTTACTATTTTATATAGTTTAAGATAGAAATTAAGCAAAAGCAGCAGGATTCACCATTTCAGAGTAAGTAAAAATGGCCTGAAAATGAGAAAAGTAACACATTATAATGGAATCTTATTTATTGAGAAACAACGAACAAGTTTTATTTATAAATTGTACTACTCCTAATTTGGAATTTGCAACCTATATTTTTTTCTAAAAAAAGAAAAACAGTGAAAACACAACCAGCCTGCAATAATAGCCACAACATCCAAGAAACTATGGTTTGCCTGGAAATCTCAGCCGATTTGCAGAGGGGAGTGTAAGAGAATCTCTCCCGCTCAAGGCTTGTCTTCACGGGCTTGCACTCCCGTGGCTGATGGGAACAGTCCCACCAGGACTTTGTATCTGCTTTTCAGCTTTTGTGTCCCTGCCTGTGAATGACTTTTGGTTTCTGAAACTTGTGACATTGTCTCAGCATGAGAACCGTATATTTATGGACTGTAGACTGGGAAGCTGTGGTGGCATATGGTGGTCAAAGCCCCAGATCATGCCGTCAGTCACCACGTGCAGTCCACAAAACAAACTTCCAGTAATGATGAGAATGTGCTTTATGAAAGCAGTATCAAAAATAATTATCTTTTTGGATAGCATTCTGGTTTCTAAAGGGCATTCTCTGTTCCCATTTGAGTCACTTGGAACACACTTCTGAAGCAGTCACTTGGACCATGGGTCCTGGCATGATTAGGCATGGGGCCTAACCATACTAAGCCCTCCATTGAGGGGTTGGTTTGCACAAAGCCTGGGTCAGTGGTTCTCAGCACTACTGATGTCTGGAGCCAGGTGATTCTTGGGGTGAGGGCTGTCCGGTGCACTGCCAATGTTTAGCAGCACCCCTAGCCTCCACCCCCTCAATGCCAGAAACACCCTCACCCTAGTGGCGACAGCTAAAAACATCTCCCAGCATTGCCTAATGTACCCTGGTAGACAAAGTCACCCTTGTTAGGAACCACTGAGCTAGATTATGTCCTTCTCATATCGAGGTTTGTCACTAACACCTCAGTGTGGGAGGTTTGTCATTAACACCTCAGTGTGGGAGACTTGGAAAAGAACAATGTATGGACATGATGGATGCACCAGTCACTATGACATAACTTTCATTGGCCAGGTGTTGCTAGAGGCAACTGTCTAGGCTGTTTGTTAGGCTCTACCTAACGAGGCACTTAAAATTAATGTGCCTCAAGATTTTGTGATTAAACCAAGGCGCTCAATGTCCATTAAAGTGAACTTGTGGGGTCCAGAATAATGTGTTACATGCACGTGCACAGCACTTTAAAAAATTACCTTAATCAGATAAAACAGTGTCACTCTGGCAAACACTTTTAAAGAAGATAATTGTACCTGTAATATAATTATCTATACTTGGAGGTTCTTTAATAATGTAAAAGTCAAGGTTATTCATTTCTTTCTTCTGAGACAATCCTTCACTCTCACTCCTTAATAAATTCAGTTTCTTTGAATAGTGAGTACTTTTAATTCTGCAGACCTAAAGGCTGACTGATTTCCTGACTTATTCCCAGTGTCTGAGAATGTGTATTTTCACTAATGCATTAGCAAAATATCTCTAATTATTCAAAAGTAAATTTCTGAAGTCTTTAAACAATCTCACTGGTTTAAAAGAAATTTAATCCATGTATTTTTTTATTTTTTAATTTTGAAATACTCCTAATCTGAAGAATAGTTGCAAAATACTCCAGGAACTTTTCTTTTTCCTGGGCCAGTTGTGGATGTGATTCTTGTGAGCGTGTTTTCTACAAAAAAGGACATCCTCCTACCTGCTAACCACAATACAGCTGTCTAAACTAGGGACTTAACCTGGTATCCCAGCCGCAGACCCACTGCTGGTGTTGCCAGTTGTCCTCATGATGTTCCTTATGGTGAAAAGAATTAGGCATTGTGTTACGTTTTCAAGTTTCTTTCTTTTTTTTTTTTATGAAGCCTTTTGTACATAGATCATAAATACATTTATGCCATTTTCAGTGTGTTGATTATTTGTACAAATTGGAGTGCTTACATCATACTAATCAACATAGCTTTCACCTCATTTACTCAATTATAGCATTAGGACATTTGTGTTCTACACTTGATAGATCCAACTTGCACTTGCAATGTGCTCCATAGTTGTGGTCCCCCTACTATCCCCTACTGTCCCTCCCACCCCTGCCCCTGTCATCTCCCTCCCCTTCCCTCCTTCATCCTAGGCTAAAGTTGTGTTTCATTTTTCATATGCAAGTGTGAGTTATTATAAATATGTTCCTTTTGGAAGGAAGTTTGGAGAACACTCAGGGATCTAAGTGTAGATCTGCTGTTTGATCCCACAATTCCTCTTCTAGGTGTGTATCTAAAGGACCAAAAATCATTTTGCAATAAAGATATTTGCACCAGATTGTTCATTGCAGCTCAATTCATTATTGCCAAGTCATGGAAGAAGCCCAAGTGCCCATTGACCCATGAACGGATTAATAAATTGTGGTATATGTATAGCATGGAATACTATGCAGCAGTAAAAAAATGGAGACTTTACATCTTTTACGTTTTCAAGTTTCTTTGTTCTCTTTCAATCCCATGTCCCTCAGCCTTCCCTCAACTTTGATGACCTTGATGTTTTTGAAGGTTACATGTCAATTACTTTACAGATAGGGCCTCAGTTAATGTTTGGCTTACGTTTGCTCATGATTAGATTTAGGCTATGTGTGGGTGTGTGGGGGGGGCAGGAAAATCACAAATGTCATTCTGTGTCCTTCTTACGGAGTCCAGTGTCTGGTGGTAGGTTTTTCTCTTGACTGTGATTTTAACCTTGATCACTTGATTAAGACAGAGCCTTCAGGTTTCTCCTTTGTGCTCCGCATTTTGTACTGAGCTGCTTTAGTACCATGCCAATATTTTGTTCTTCATCAACATTGCGCCCGCCGTTTTTAGCATCCATTAATATTTCTTGAATTAATTATCATAAATAATATAATAATTGTCAGTGATATTCTAATGACATAATTTCTTCTACATTCATAAATTGACATTATACGGGAAAGAAGAAGTTTCTCTTACCCCTATTTATTTATTTATCTCAACATGGACTTATGGATTCTCTTTTGCGTTAAATGAATTACAGTCTATTTCCATCATTATTTATTTGATCCTCCTTTCCCATAGACTCTTTTAATTTATTCATTCATTTTCATGCATTAACTCTTCTTTTTAGGCAGTGCTTCTCTTAGATTTTTCCTTTCACTCTTTAATCTTTAGTTGTCTTTTCTACCTTTTAAAATAGTACACCTTGAATCTTTTCAAGTTTCACGAACCTTCCTTTTTTCAGTGTGAGTGAACAAGTGATTCACACTCCACCTAGATTCTCTTGGAGCAATATGGTACTACTTCACAGCTGTCTCATGTCCTGGTAGTCCCCAGCCTCAGCATCTTCCAAAGTCCCAAGATGTGAAGGAGTCACATGCAAGTCCTCACTTTGGCATGTTCCCATGTTTTTCTGCATGTTGCCATGTGCAATGTTGTCACATTGAGGGCAGTCCAGCATTCTCTGCAGCCACACACTCTCCCCCAGAAACCTGACCTGGAGCTCTGCTCACTGCAACACTGCTCACTCAGAGATGAATTTGGTGATGGTGGCCATTCATAGACACTTGCTGAAGCCCTACATATTCTTTTAGTGACTGGAGGATTATCTCAGGCAGATAGGTTCCCAGATAGCTGCTATATGCATGACCAAAATTTGTTTCAATGACTGGGGGTGCCTGTGGCTCGAAGGAGTAGGGCGCTGGCTCCATATGCCGGAGGGGGTAGGTTCAAACCCAGCCCTGGCCAAAAACTGCAAAAATAAATAAATAAATAATTTTGTTTTGGTGATGATTGAGTTTTTGTTTTTTTTTTTGAGACAGAGTCTCTTATTGTTGCCCAGGTTAGACTGCTGTGGTGTCATCACAGCTCACAGGAACCTCAAACTCCTCCTGCCTCAGCCTCCCGAGCAGCTGGAACTACAGGTGCCCACCACAATACCTGGCTAGTTTTTCTACTTTTTATTAGAGATGGGGGTCTCACTCTTGCTCAAGTTGGTCTTGAACTCCTAAACTCAAGTGATCCTCATGTTTTGGCCTCCTAGAGTGCTGGGATTATAGGTGTGAGCCACCATGCATGGCTGATGACTGACTTTTTAATAAAAGTGCTGAGGAAAACAGTTATGGTAGCAGAGACGAACATTTATTGACATTATTTCCAAATGCACAAAAGAGAAAAAGAACTAATTTATCTATTCCTCCACCCCACTTTGTAGTAGAGGAATTCACACTAGTGTACCCACAATAGCTCCTTCTCCTCCCTTCAAAGATCTATATCCCCTTGGAGTCTCTTGATAGGCTGGTTTTAAAAATGCGGCTTTTTAATTATCTGCAGAGGATCCAATGTCCCCTATAAACCCTCACCATGCAATAGCTAGGAAACCTAATTACCATCTGTACTCCTCCTCCCCAGGGACCAGGGACATCAGTAGAATCTTCTGCTAACTCTGACACATAGGCTGTCTCCACAGGTGGCCACCCTGGGTGCAGGGGGACCGCTGCGCAAAGGTCTCCTGTTATCCAGAAGAGGAGGCAGCACTAAAGGGTGTCCTTCCCTAGCCTGTCTATCAATCCATTTAACCTCACCTGTACGCCCAGCTTAGGAGGAAGATGGAGTTGCATGCGCTCCCTGTGGGCTTTCCTCACGCCCACGTCTTTGTGCCAAATGCATATCCCTGGGTAGGAGGAGAAGCTCGCTTCTTGCTCTGCCTCCAAGGGTCTCAGACCTGCCTGCAGCAGGGGGTTTTATAGAAAAAAAAAAATCCAATTCCAATGCTTGGGTCCCTCTTGCAGAGATTGTAAGTCGCTGGTGCGGGTGTGTCCCTGGTGTTGGACTGTTGTAAGAGTTTGCAAATTCATACTAAAGTGCACCCAAGATTGAAAACATTACATTATGTTCTCAGTGATTTCTATTCTTGACATAAAATCTATTTGATGTAATGTGTATATCTGTGTGTGTGTGTGTGTGTGTGTGAGAGAGAGAGAGAGAGACAGTGCCCACAACAGTGGTCTCAGAATGTTAAATGGAAATTATTTTGATTTAGAAAATTTCAACTTAAAAACTCTGTAACTCCTCTCAACAAAGTGTGGTCTTTACAGCTATGATCTTGAAAGAAAGACAGATCCCTGTGTGTGTCAGAACACGGACCCTCTGTTCCCCCTCTGACTTTGCTCGGGAGCTTCTGCTCAGTAGTTTTGCATTTTGCAGCCATAGCACAGGAGCCCTTCCTGGCCTTGGCTCATGGAGGCCTCGGGATGCTCCGGGGTGAGTGGAAACAAAGTTCTGCTTGCAGAAAGGCCAGAGTGGAAAGCGTATCAACAGACTTTGCAAAATACAGGCTTTACGACACTGCCGTCATCCATCCCACAGCGAAGGAGGCTCTGCTCGGTCAGGGTACATTTATCTGAGCCAGTACACCAATGTCATGAAATATAAAACCAATAGAGAAAGGCATTTACTTTAGAGAGACAATAGGACTTGCTTAAGGGAGCACAATTAGACAAGGACTTCTGCAGAGCACCATTTGCATGGAAAGTGAGTAGGTCTGCAGGAGGCCAAGGAGGGTCATAGAGAGGGATGTCCAGGGTCTTACATGTGATGTGAGAGCTCACCAGGGTACAGGAAGAACAAAGAGCTGGGACAGTTTTCTCTACTTCTCGACACCACCATGCAGGTGGTCACTGCACCAAAGTCTGCAGCCTAAAGATCCAAGTATAATAAGAAATATGGCTGGGTTTTTGCTGGTGGGTTAACCTGGACTGTCCTTTCTTTGGCTGGGCTCCCTTCTCTTCTCCCCTGTACTGGAAGTGTTTCTGCCAAACTCACATTTCCACTTTCCTCAGTCTTTCCCATCCTCGCCACCCTCAGACACCATGTCTTGAACTAGTTAGAGAATAGCTTCCTCTCATCCAAATGTCCCTGTAGGTACAAAGCTGAGGGCTTATGGCAGCATGTGGCTTGCTGTCCATGACCCTCTTTTGCAACAACTGCTGAATAGAAAATGAAAACAAACCCAGAGACGTGTCAGAGTGAGTATGTAAACAAACACAGGTGTGTCAGAGGGAGCGTGTAAACTGAAAGCAAACCCAGAGGCATGTCAGAGTGAGCCTGTAAACTGAAAGTAAAGCAAGAGGCGTGTCAGAGTGAGTGCGTAAACAAACCCAAGGTGTGTCAGAGTGAGGGTGTAAACAAACCCAAGGTGTGTCAGAGTGAGTGCGTAAACAAACCCAAGGTGTGTCAGAGTGAGTGCGTAAACAAACCCAAGGTGTGTCAGAGTGAGGGTGTAAACTAAAATCAAACAGGTACGTCAGAGTGTGTAAACGAACACAGAGGTGTGTGAGAGTGAGTGTAAACTGAAAGCAAACCCAGAGGAGTGTCAGAGTGAGCGTGTAAAGTGAGAGCAAACACAGAGGCATGTCAGAGTGAGGGTGTAAACTGAAAGCAAAACCAGAGGTGTGTCAGAGTGAGTGTGTAAACAAACCCAGAATTGTGTCTCAGTGAGCGTGTGAACTAAAAACAAACCCAGAGTTGTGTCACAGTGAAGGTGTAAACTAAACTCAAACAGGTGTGTCAGAGTGTGTAAACAAACACAGGTGTGTCAGAGTGAGCGTGTAGACTGAAAGCAAAGCCACAGGCATGTCAGAGTGAGTGTGTAAACTAAAAACAAACACAGGCATGTGGGAGTGAGTGTGTAAACAAATCCAGAGGTGGGTCAGAGTGAGGATATAAAGTGAAAACAAACCCAGAGGCGTGTCAGAGTGAGCGTGTAAACTGAAAACAAACCATGGCGCATCAGCGTGAGCGTTTTAACTGAAAGCAAACCCAGAGGCCTGTCAGAGTAAGCACGTAAACTGAAAGCAAACAGAAACGTGTCAGAGTGAGTGTGTAAACTGAAAGCAAGCCCAGAGGCATGTCATAGTGAGCATATAAAGTGAGAGTAAACCCAGAGGTGTGTCAGAGTAAGTGTGTAAACTGAAAACAAACCCATAAGTGCGTCAGAGTGACTGTGTTATCTGAAAGCAAACCCAGAGGCATGTCAGAGTGAGCATGTAAACTGATAGCAAAGCCAGAGGTGTGTCAGAGTGAGCGTGTAAACAAAAAATAAACACATGTGTGTCAGAGTGAGTGTGTAAACAAACACAGGCATGTCAGAGTGAGCTTGTTAACTGAAAGCAAACCCAGAGGCGTGTCAGAGTGAGTGTGTAAACTCACTTCTAAACATTTGGTTTGACATGAGGAATATGGTATTAATAACAGCCACTAGAAAACTTGTCTGTTAGTGATTCTAAAGCACAGGTGATTTTGCCCTGTAAGGGCGCATTTCACTGTATCCGGGGACACTTTCAGTTGTCACAACTTGGGGGAAAGGTGTTAATATCATCTACTGGGTAAAGGCCAGGGATGCAGCTGAACCGTTCCCCATAGGAAAAAGTTTTCCCTCCCCAAATGTTAATTGTGCCGCTCCAGAAACTGTGTTCAGTATAAATAATAGTGCCCCGAGATAATTTTACATCTCATAGTACTTTTCTTGTTTCCTGAAGCCTTTCAAAGACTGATGTTCCTAATTGATTACTTATGATGTGTTCAAGACTCAGATTGTTCCCTCTTAATTCAGCCCTTCTCTATTTTACTGTTTATTTTCTCTTCTCTGACATCCACCATTTCAGAAGAGTTCAAAACTTCTTTTGGGTCTCTGACTACTGTGAAAGAGGCCTGAGCCTAATTATTATCAACTTAGGTTGTAGAAATAGCTCTTGTATTGACACTAGCTGTATTTATTTTATTTAATTATTTTGGAATGTATAAATATTATGCAGTTGATGTACCTCAGAGGACTATTTGCTTTCACTTTTTAAAACACAACTAGAAGTTGTTGTTTTAGCTTTCTGTGTTCCCCCCTTGTGGACAGATGAACTTTGTAATGAGATGTGAAGAGCCGCGTCCTTTAAAGACAAGAATGGCTACATCCAGGCTAGGCCAGGAAGACTGTCCGTGGGGGAGCATCTCCACGCTGCTAATCCCATGAGTCACCAATGAAATATGTTCAGAGATCTCGCCTAGGGGAAACATACTTTGTGACTTCTTTTGTCATTCCAGGAGGATTTATCTTCTACTCAATTGTGAAGACAAGTCAATATATGCTTTGGGGCAGGGTTTTACCCATAACGGGGGCTGGATAGGTTTCTAAAATATTCATATGGCCATTGCTAATTATAAGAACTCACACACTTTTAAAAATAAACACAGGGTGGCGCCTGTGGCTCAGTGAGTAGGGCGCCGGCCCCATATACCGAGGGTGGCGGGTTCAAACCCAGCCCCAGCCAAACTGCAACAAAAAAAATAGCCCGGCATTGTGGCGGGTGCCTGTACTCCCAGCTGCTCAGGAGGATGAGGCAGGAGAACCGTGGAAGCCCAAGAGCTGGAGGTTGCTGTGAGCTGTGTGATGCCACGGCACTCTACCGAGGGCGGTAAAGTGAGACTCTGTCTCTACAAAACAAATAAATAAATAAATAAACACAGACACCTGAATTGAGGAAAAAATAAAACATTGATTAAAAATGGATTCACATTCAGATCTTAGCACAGCTGTCAAAACCCACAGGTCTGAGCTGATTACCTGGCACACCATCACAGAAGGCATTTTCGCCTTCCTGGCTTCCCACAGGAAACCAATTACTCATTTGTAAACTTAGCCAGGGGCAGCAGAGGTCTTTACCTAAACCGCTAGCTTCAGCCACTTTCTCTCTTGTTCTTGCTTAAACCGATGCCATGAGTCAATCTTGAAGACCTAAGACAGCCAACATTCCCTCCTGCAGACATTTAGAACAAAAACCAGTGTGAAATATTTGTCAATTACATCTGACCTTGCCAATTTTGACCAACTCAACAACAATCTTGTGAAGGTCCTGGCTGACATTTGAAGAGGTTTCAGATTTCAGTAATAGACTTTGAAAGAGCAAGATGCCAGTTAACTCTTTTTTTTTTTTTTTTTTTTTTTTCAGACAGAGTCTCAAGCTGTCGCCCTGGGTAGAGTGCCATGGTTGTCACAGCTCACAGCAATCTCAAACTCTTGGGCTTAAGTGATTATCTTGCCTCAGCCTCCCTAGTAGCTGGGACTATAGGTGCCTGCTACAATGCCCAGCTATTTTTTTGATTGTAGTTGTCATTGTTGTTTGGCAGGCCTGGGCTGGGTTCAAATCCACCAGCTCCAGTGTATGTGGCTGGTGCCCTAGCTGCTGAGCTATAGGCACCGAGCCGGTGCCAGTTAACTCTTAAGAATTCCAAAATATATGAACAATGTTTTGTATTTTTATACATTGCTTTACATTGTATAAAATATGCTGTAGCATCCCAATGGATTCTACACCCACAATGCATTACAGTTATAATTTTAATCATGGATAAAACAGGGTGCAAACAAGTTAAATCAAATAATGAAAGGGTTATGCTACACCAATTGCAAGATAATTTCCCCTGTTGCCTAACATAGGGATCACCCTTAACAACTACTTTTTACATAATACATACTTGTGCTTGAAAGCAAGGAATAGTCTATTGTTGTTTTAATATTACTTTATAGTAATAGCTTTTTCTATGACATAGACAAGGGGACAGAGCTTTTAAAGTAGATTTCAAAATGGATTTAAATCCCAATTCTGTTTTTAACTAGATTGTGACCACAATATTCCCCTAACCTCTTTGATACACACATTACTTATTTTAGGGAAAATAATCTAGGGGGAAGAATCTGAATGGATATTGTGTAGGATGATTTTCTTTTTATAAATGTACATAGTTTTAAATTTATTTATTTTTTATTAAGTCTTTTGTACATAGATCATAAATACATTTATGCCCATTTCAGTGTGTTGATTATTTGTACAGATTGGAGTGCTTACATCATACTAATCAGCATAGCTTTCAGCTCATTTACCCAATTATAGCCTTAGGACATTTGTGTTCTACACATGATAGAACCAACTTGTACTTGCAATGTGCTCCATAGTTGTGGTCCCCCTACTATCCCTCCCACCCCCCTACCCTAAAGTTTTAAATTTAATTGAGCACAACAAAGCCTTAATTCAAAAAGTTTCTATAAAGAGATCGCAGGGCAATGGAAGTTTCTAATTGTTCTATAAATTAAGCTTTCTTATTTATAACTATTTACTTAACAATATCACATGGCTGAGGAGCAGTTATTTTTAGTAAAGTCTAGTATCATTGCAGTTTATCTAAAGCTTTCAGATTAACCATTCTCTGTCCTGGTATGTGAACATATGTCAGATAATATTGTAATTTTCTTGGGAACCCCTGTTTTGTATTCTTGGCAATGTCTGGGGCTTTATCGGGAAGCAGATTTGGAGAACCAGAGGGAACATAATAATCATAGGTTTGCAACTAAGGAGTGATGAAGCACTTGCTAAGGCAAGTTAATAGAACCGGTCTGGTCCATCAGTTGGAGGTGAGGTTTAAAGGAAGGGAAGTGTGATGGTGATTTACATGTCAAGTTGACTGGGGTAAAGGATGTCTCAATAGCAGGTAAAACATTTCTGACCCTGTCTATGAGGGTTTTTCTATAAGAGATTAGAAACTGAATCCGTAAAGTTCCTCCTTGATCAGTGTGGGTAGGTGTCATCCAATCCCTTGATGGCTTTAATAGAAGAAAAGCGTAGAGGAAAATTCAGTCTCTTTCTGAGCTAGGACATCCATCTCAGCCCTTGGACAGAGGGTCTGGATCTCAGGTCTTTGGACTCACATTAGGGTTGCATGCGTGCTGCCCCACCTCCTACCCACTTCTTACACAAGTGTTAGAAAAAATTAAAGATACGTCTGTCTTTATTTGGAATGTCATGATCTAACAAAGTTAGACGTCTGAGTAAAGGAGCAAAGGTAGCACTGAGAGATATTTTTTTGGTATCCCCCAGATCATTGGCTGGATTCTAGAATAAGTCTGTTCCTGACAAGGGCACCTGTGAGAATATCTGCTTTAGAAAACTATTTTTGTTCACTTAAGATTCTTTTTTTTTGTAGAGACAGAGTCTCACTGTACCGCCCTCGGTAGAGTGCTGTGGCATCAAACGGCTCACAGCAACCTCTAACTCTTGGGCTTATGCGATTCTCTTGCCTCAGCCTCCCGAGTGGCTGGGACTACAGGCGCCCACCACAACGCCCGGCTATTTTTTTGTTGCAGTTTGGCCGGGGCTGGGTTTGAACCCGCCACCCTCGGCATATGGGGCAGGCGCCCTACTCACTGAGCCACAGGCGCCACCCTCACTTAAGATTTTTTTTTTTTTTTTTGGTTTTTGGCCGGGGCTGGGTTTGAACCTGCCACCTCTGGCATATGGGACTGGCGCCCTACCCCTTGAGCCACAGGCGCCGCCCTCACTTAAGATTTTTAATACATTTGTGATAGACGGTAGAATTGATCATTAACCTGGGAGTTAATTAATTTTTGATGACTTCACCGATCTAGTTAAATTCAAGCTAAGCATTTTTTTTTTTTTTGGTAAAAATTATATATTAACAAAAAAACTAGTTGACTCTTAAAAAAGTAACTTGAAAATAAAATGCAGAATCTATTTCTTTTTGCATCACATCCTAAAATAAATGAGGAAAATGTCATTTAAAAAAATTAGTTTCCATGGGCAGCGCCTGTGGCTCAGTGAGCAGGGCGCCGGCCCCATATACCGAGGGTGGTGGGTTCAAACCTGGCCCTGGCCAAACTGCAACAAAAAAATAGCCAGGCGTTGTGCCAGGCGCCTGTAGTCCCAGCTACTCGGGAGGCTGAGGCAGGAGAATCGCCTAAGCCCAGGAGTTGGAGGTTACTGTGAGCTGTGTGATGCCACGGCACTCTACCAAGGGCGATAAAGTGAAACTCTGTCTCTACAAAAAAAAAAAAAAAAAATTAGTTTCCTGGCCAGGGACCAAGCCACAGACAGCCACAGAGAGCCAGGTCTTCATTCACTGACTGATGTAGTCATCCGTCCACCCACCTGTCTTGTTCATTCTTTCTTTCATTAATTAAAATTCTCTGCACAGCGGTGAGGCAGGAATTGTGTTAGGTTCTCGAAAATCTGTGGCCCTTTAACTCATGGTGTTCCCTGTGCACAGGCTAAACTGGGACAGTGGTGAGTAGATGGAGGGGAACAGCCTTCAAATTCAGGTTTTCACCTTTGGAAATGTGGGTTTCATAGAAGCAAAGATTACTGAATGTCATATTTGGTAAGGACTTGGTGTTTCCACTTTCAACATCTATCCAAGTCATAGATACTCAACCCCTGCCAAGAAAACCACGTCTGTGGGCAGCCCAGCAAGGCCAGTAAGCCTCTAAATGGGGCCCTTCGGGGAGTCTCTGTGTAGCTTAAATAGTTCCGGGGTAGAATTTTTCAGACTCACCGCAGACTTCCCTAAAGGGGCATTTAGTAAATCTTCCTTAGAGCATCAGAACTGTGAGGGTTAATCCAGTCACTTGTTGAAGTTTGTAACTGGAAAAGGCATAAAATGAGCCTTTTTATGTCTTACCCTAACAACTTTCACTCCTAGTCAGAGGCCCCAGAGGCGCCTGCCCAGGGTAACTGCTGGAATGATGTGTTAACAGTCCAGAGCTGCCAAGTGGGAGACCCACATAAAAGGCCAGGCTTGCGGTTTGGGGCTCCCCAAGCCAGACACTTGATAGGACTAATGAGGTGTTTAGCACTTGAAAGGAACTGACCCAGCCCTCTCCTCACCAGCCCAGGAGAAGCTCTGGATCCATTCTTCAGGGGCTGCACTTTTGTAAAAGAGAAGTTGGGAATCCAGAGCTGGTGACATACAGACAAAATAGGGGGAGAGCTGCAGGAAAATTCTAGGGAGAACAAAGCTAATTCAACACTAGAAGTGAGTCATAACTTTAGGAAGACGATTGAAATTCCTTGAATCCACAGTTTACTAAATTGACAGATTTGAATTGATGTTTATCCTTGAAGATTAGACATTTTTACCGCTATTTCTGTTGCTTTTCGGGGTTTCAGGCCTCCCCATACCATCCAAATCCAGCGGGAAAGATGTCCTAACATAGGCACTGACTGGTTGTCACATTTTAGAAAATTAGGTTTTCAGAGCAAAGGTTTTATGGATTTGTAAAACTTTCTCTCTCAGCAGTGTCATTGCTGAGACGGGAGGTTGGGAGACCCTGCTGTTGCCTGGCACAGGCTCTGCAGGGAAGCCGGGTGAGTTTGTGAACTTATTCAACTCGTGCTTTAGGAAACTCTCTGATCACTGCCCTCAAATGTTATTTCAAGGAAACTTTTTGTGATTTTTTTATGCTAAAATGGAAGTAACTGGTTAGTTCACCATTTCTACCGATGTTCAGAAGTTAAAGCTGCCAGAAGAGAGTATTGGGGCACCACTCATCATATTTTCAACAATGTCCTTCAGGCATAAGAGGAGAGAGCCCCAAAATGATGAAGGGAAGGGCAGCTCATTAAATAGCAAAGCTGTAAATGTGATGGGGCGGATGTGTGAGATTCAGTGTGTTTGCTGAAAACCCATCTTCCTCTCTACCTAGAGACACACCTTGGGCATGGTTTCCAGTTTGGCATTGATGTGGCATCCTCCTGCAGGTATGATATACAAAGGATTTTTAAAGGCAGCAACTTGGCCTGGTGCCATGGCTCAAACCTGTAATCCTAGCATTTTGGGAGGCTAAGGCAGTAGATCACTTGAGCTCAGGAGGTCAAGACCAGCCTGAGCAAGAGTGAGATGCCGTCTCTACTGAAAGTAGAAAAACTAGTGAGGTGTTGTGGCGGGCACCTGTAGTCCCAGGTACTTAAGAGGCTGATGCAGGAGGATCACTTGAACCCAAGAGCTTGAGGTTGCTGTGAGCTATGAAGCCACAGCACTCTACCCAGGGTGACAGAGTGAGACTCTGTGTTGGAAGGAAGGAAGGAAGGGAGGGAGGGAAGGAGGGAGGGAGACAGGAAACAAGAGAAGGGAAGAGAAGAGGTAGTAACCTTGCTGCCCAGTTACCTAGATTACATCCCTAGCTGTTCCCATCCCTTGGGTTGTCACCCAACTGTCCTGAACAGGACCCACCTGGCTCTGTGCAGTCCTGTGCCATTTTAGGTGGAGAAGATCTTCAATCGGTGCCTAAAGGAAAAACACAAAACAATTATTGATTGGAGAAATGTCTATTTAAGTATTACCGACGTAAACTACTTTTGGAATGTTCTAGCCATCCAGTGATGACATTTCCCTGCTTCATTCAACATTGCACAAATTAAAGTTATGGTGTGTTTAAAGTAGTACCTTTTAGTCACGTGCTGAGTATTATGTTCAGTTTTGTGGTATTTGGAATTTTTTATGGTGGCCGTTACAGTAGGAAATGTCCAGGGACTCATTTTATGGCCTATATTTTACTTCTCACAGCTTGGCTTCTGATCTCTTGTGCTCTTACCTTTACCTTTGTGAATTTAGGGCAAATATTTTGAAACCCTTCTTTGTGTTCTAATTGCTTTTGGCTTTAGTCTGTGATAGCAGAGCCAAGAAGAATAGAAAAGTAAGTTTTAAATGAAAATCAGAAACAGGTCACATTAGCCAAATGCTTTCCCGTTCGTTTAGTTGGGAAATAGTCTTGTATTTTGCCAAAATTTGAAACAAAATTCTAACCCCCTTCAATACTTGGTTAAGTGGCACATTGTTCATGTGCAAAGGGGGGGGGGGAATGTTTGCATCATAAAAGTAGAGCTGCTCTGCTTTCTATACGTCCAAAGAACTATAGCGAAAAGTGATGGAACGATGGAAGCAGGAAAGCCGTGAATCCCTGCGGCCCATTAATGTGTGATCTTCCAGTAGCACAGGCCACAGTGGGAGGGTGCTGAGAAGATGGAAGGAGAGCAGCCCAGAAATTCAGGTTTTCATCTTCCGAAATTTGTGTGTCACAGAAGCAAAGATTACAGAATGTGGTATTTGGTAAGGACTGAGCGTTTCCACTTCAACCATCCACCCAAATCTTAGATAACTCTCACCAAGACCCCTGCAAAGAAAACCAACGCTATGAGCAGCCCAGCAGGTGAGGAAGTTCCTCTGACATCCAGGCCCAGAGGAAGAACAATGGCGGCTGCGTTTGTGTCTCTCCAAACTGGCTTTTGTAGTTCTGCTAGAAACAGACATTGAATATTACCGCAGAAGTCACCCAGCCAATGCTCCAAGCTTTGTGGAATCATTGTGAGCCCATATTTCTTTTTCAAATTTCCACGTCTTCTGTGCATCTAAGCTGGCTTAATAATTTCACCAGAATAAACCAACTTTAGTCTAATGGTTTTTCCAAAGGCAGGTATGACAGGTCTCTTCTGGAAGTTGAGAAAAGTAAGAAAACCGGCACTATGAGAAGAAAAGGACATCCTAAGAGTGTGTTTGCTAGAAGTGATGTGATTCCCCTAATGGGCCCATGTAGGAGCACCAGGGCTTAGGGCAGAGTCCCAGTCTTCGGAATCTCAATTCAATGCCCATTTTATAATACCTTGGTGTCCATTGCTGGGAAAATTGTCTGGGTTATCTAGAATAACTAGCACTTGAAGTGAATTATTATATTTTTGGCTGGGCACAGTGGCTCATGCTCATAATCCTAGCATTCTGGGAGGCTGAGGCAGGTGGATTGCTTGAGCTCAGGAGTTTTGAGACCAACCTGAACAAGAATGAGACCCTGTCTCTACTAAAAACACAAACAAAAAAATAGCCGGGCGTTGAGGTGGGCTTCGGTAGTAGGCTGGGGTTGTTGTGACCTATGACACCATAGCACTCTATCCATGGGGACAGAGTGAGATTCTGTATCAAAAAATAAATAAATAAAATTAAAAAAAAAGAATCATTGTATTTTCTACAACATTTATATAGCAAACCTTCATTTTAAACTTTGCACATGTTTCCCTCACATAAGTAGTTCACTGAATATTCTCACTCACATGATATTCTTGTGAATTCAGACGGGAATTGGGAGACACTGTCCTTATGCTGGTATCATTGTTAGCAACTTAAAGTCTTCAGATTCTGCACAGGAACCTATATGGACTTTGAAGGAACTAAGCATTGGGATTTTTGTAATTCTCAGTGTTATTTGCTTATTTTCAGCTGAATAACATTAAATACAGTACACTTTCTAATGAAATCTAAGAGATGAAGAAGAGGCCTGGTGCCTGCCCAGGCCATCCTGATTGTATGTGACCAGTTACTGTTACGACTCATGATTCGTACTGGACTTACAGAGAAGTCATTTTCAAAGTAATTTTATATACTGTTTTCCCCTATCTTGGATTTATGGGTTTGGGGTTTTTAATCATAAATTCAAACCTTTCCATATTTTGCTCTCATGTTAAAAATACCTTTGATTAAAATTATGCTTATTAAAATCAAGTAAAAAAAAACAAGTATAAAAATGGTAGGTGTTTCTGGACTAGGGATAGTGTTCTTTATCCTTTTTTGTTAATTGTGTGTTTCTATAATGTTTATATGTTTTATATAATCTTTATGCCTTTGCATTTAAAAAAAATCATGTTGCTCTTACGAGCTTATTCCAAACTGCTGAGATTCAGGTCCTCTTATCTAACTCCATATCTTTTCCTTTGGAATATGTATATCATCATCTGATGACCAACAGTACTTGCCCCGCAGGACTGAGTCCAGGAAACGACCCGCAGCCCACCTGTCTGAGTTTCCCCGCAGGCATGAACCACCACAGCACTGGCCTGTTGCCGTCCACCTTTGGTTGAGGTTGTCGCAGATCTATCAAAAGCAACCGACAGTGTTTGATAACCACTAGTCCAAGGACCGATACTCTCAGCAAGACTTTTAAAGATATCCATAAATCGTTTGCTCTGAAAAATAGTCTTTCTTAAAGCATATAAGCTCAAAACAACAAAAATTCATCCTAAGGCATCTGGGAAAATAAATAAAGAAACAAGACCCCTGCCAAGACTGTGGGAAGGGGGAGAGTGTTTTGCATGGCTGTGCTGGGGGGGAGACAAACTTTCCCACCCTGCCTTCTGCCCAGGACCCTGAGCGTCCCAGGCCCTGGAGCTCGTTGCCTGGCGTGTGATCCCGTTTCCGTGTCCTTGGACATTCACCATGGTCTTCAGTCCTCTGTTTCATACTTCTGTCTCCTGAAGGTTACACAACTGCTTCAGAACCTTTATATGTCTAACTTCTCACATATGGGCAAGTTATTCATCCAGGCCACACAGGGTGGGCCAATTATAATAACTAGGATAGCTCTTAAAATCAGCCCACCTAACTTGCCTTATCCATTAAGGAATTTGGCGGGGTGACAGATTTTAGACAACATAGCTACACAGGACTCAAAAACAAGAGTTAACGTTGCCTCCTATATGAACGATTACAGAAGTAAGTGATTCCTGGCATTAATTTACTTAAAGGAGTCAGAGTGAGGCTTCTGCAAATTCTTGGCCTCTTAATGCTGACAAGATGGTAGCTCCAGCTCTGGGCATCGCCCCTGGACATACAGGAAGAATTAGGAAGGAAAAAGAGACAAAGTGACATGGCTGCTGATTCTGTCCTTTTTTACAGAGGTTTTCTAGAAGACCCATCTAGGTACATATGTTTCATTTCATTGTCCAGAACTGTACCAAGTGGATACTTCCATTCATGAGGAAGATAGAAGCAAAATTTATAAACTTGAGGCTCAGACAGTTGAGAAGGATGAGTCGTGTAGCGGCTGTAGCAGGTGGAGCTGCGTCTGGCCGTGTGCACACCCAGCTGTATGCAGCACCGCGCCCCTCTCAGCCAAACTTCTACACAGCCCGCTCATCATGAGCCACTTGTATTTTTCATTTCCCACAAAACAGAAAGTGTGGTAGTATTTAAACGCATGACACTTGATGTCAGGCAGACAGACTTATGGGATTTTGTATGTGTTTAGTACATGGTCTTTGCCAGAATGACTCTGTTCCAGCTTCCTTGTTTCTAAAATAGGGCTGAGCATTTTCTTAAGTGCTCTGATGCACGGGAAGCCCTTTGCACGTACTGAGTTGTTGCTCAGTACAGATTAGTCGGCTGCAGTGCTATGGGGCTCTGCAGTGCCACGGGGCTCCTAGGTCCTATTCTTGTTTGTCTGCACCGCCCCACCTACTGCAGCCCTCCCTGCTGTCTTCTCTGTTCCCTTCTCTGCCCTGCTGCATTGGCACCTTCGGTTTTGGCTTCTCCGAGTCTCCCATTCTCAACACCAGAGCCTCTCTGCAAAGGATCCCCTCTACTCCCGGGAGTGACTTGAGCTGTCTTCCCACCTATGTGCTGATGGCGGCACCCTGTGTCGGGCAGACCTTCTCCAGGGAGACCTTCTCCAGGGAGAGGGCTTCTATGGTTTCCTTCTCGCGATGGGTGTCTGTGCGTAGTAACCTTGTCTGCCAGCTGCTTCCCCCTTCTGTCTAGTCCGTCTCAGTAAACTGGGATCTTTCTACCAGATTTCCTGAGTCAGAAGGGTAGCAGTGACCCTATAGTCCCCTCCTGTCCCTCCTCACTTAAATTGTTAGTATGAATTCTTCCTGTTTCCTTCATAACTAGGCTGCTGCCCTCCAAGCTGTTGCTTTTGATTTTCCTCCCCCTGCCTGATGTGGCTTCACTGAGCGCCGGCCCGTGACTGCCATGTCTGCACAGACTCATGATTCTAGGTGGCCCATTCTCCCTGGATGTGAAGATGCTGTGCTGGACGAGGCCAGGAGCTTGTTAGAAACTCTGTGGGACTCATCGATGCAGGTGGCCAGGTGTGGGCCCCTTTGTTCCTGGACAAACATGTTGGGTGGCACATGCCCTGATAGGAGAGGTACCCGGGATAGTGGGCAGCATCCTCACCACAGCAGAGGCATCTCAGCCAGCAAGAACTATGCAGCGGCCTGGCTTCAGGGAACGCTTCTCACCAACCGCTGCTGCTGCTGCTGCTGCAGGATCCTTGGGACTCAATGCCCTCCAAGTTCCACTCCTGCTTCTTTGTTTTAATATGACCTTTTTTCTAATGGTTCTGTTTTTCATTTTAGGCATCCTCGTTGTGAGGTACCTGATCTCTGGAGCACTAAAGCAATTGATCCCTGCCACCACCTTTCAAGAGCAGGCCCACCTGATTCTATAGGAACAGCACCAGCAAGAGTCCTTAAGAACTGTTTCTTTGACCCTGCTTTACCCCACAGTAACCTTCTTTTCCCCTAGGGGCTGTTCAGTGGTGAATAATGTTCAGTGGTGAATAATGTTCATTTGTCCTGAACAGAAGGGATAACAGACTGTTTTGAACTTTCCCCAAAGACTGTACTCCTAGAGTAATGCTTAATTTTATATAACTGCTTGGAGGGTGTTTGTGGATGAGATTAACACTTTAATCAGTGAACTGTTAGTAAAGCAGATGGCCTCCCCAGCGAGGGTGGGCCTCATCTGATCAGGTGAAGGCTCAAATACAACAAGAGTGGCCTCCATTGCACTGGGCTGCCTTTGCTGCACCCCGGGTGCCTCATGCCTCTGCCCATGCGCTCTCCAGAATCGCTTGAGCCAGTTCCTTGTACCAAATCTCCTTCTGTACGGACACTCATCCTATTAGTTCTATTTCTCTGGAGAACCCCGACTAATACACCTGGGAAAACAGCTACCTATATGCATTCATTTGTATAAATGTGTATGTAAATCTATGAATATGCCATTGATATAAACATAAAAATGTCAGATATAAACATTTGTGTATGGGATATAAACATATCTATATCTATTTAAACTACTGAATGAAAGAACACTGAGTGGACCCCATATGAATATCATAACCAGAGTTGAACAGGATGTTGAAGGATGAGTTGTGATATCTCTTTCCTCCCGTCCTGCAGTGTTGCGTTCTGGCACCTCTCTTAATCTATACGTTATCACCACACAGGCAAAGCTTCGTGGAAAATACTTGAAGGCGTTGCAATAAGAATGACAAATGTAGACGAGCTAACAAAACGTACAAAATCTCTTTCACTTCCCAAACTCTTGTTCACCAAATACTTCTTGCTATCTAAACTCATGAAAGAAATGATTCAGATAGTTTTCAAGATAGGGTGATTTGGAGACTACTTTCAAATGTATTTTCCTTTGGATAAATAAACCCTGAATATCTGACTCCAGGACCTGAGAAGAATGGCTATCTTCACCATCCTTTTGAGGTGGCATAAACAATCATTTCAGAATACAACTTTGTAGAACTCTGAGAGTTTAGAAGAGGTATCAGCAGACAGGTAATTTACTATGTGGCCCTGCAGTGAACTAGGGTTTGGTGTAAAGTTACGAAGAAAGAGACTTCTTCCCACAGGCAGGTGTAGAGAAATTGATCCTGGGAGTAGAACTTCAGCACCAAAGGCCCTGTACATCTATTATATAGACCAGCTTTATCTAAAGATTCAGCATAGCCACACCAAATAAAGGGTGTTCTGAGATTTGAGAATCTTTAAAAGTGTGACTGTTCTTTTTTTTTTTTTTTGCAGTTTTTGGCCAGGGCTGGGTTTGAACCCACCACCTCTGGCACATGGGGCTGGCGCCCCACTCCTTTGAGCCACAGGTGCTGCCCATGTTACTGTACATTTTTATGAACACCAGCAAAGAAGATTCTGCCAGAAAGTGTTCCCAGTGAAGAATTCAGTGCAGGGTTGATGTTGGTTTTGGTGCAGGTGTTTATACCTCATCAGAAGTGTCTTTTATACTTGTTCTCCCTTTTCCTTGTATTGTCTTCAAATTTGCCTTTGTTTTTTGGTGTTAGAGAGCATTGCTTTAATTGGGTTATAATCACAGTTAGGAGTCACATCTGTTTTAAGAGTGTTCATCAGATGCCAGTGGCGCCTCTGGGGACGATGTCGTTGACGTTCCTGACCATGCACCTTTTTATTTCTGACGTTCCGTGTTGCATGGCGTTACACTTTTTAGCATGTTGGTTTCACCAACTACCACCAAAAGAACAGAGGCATCTGTGGTAAGACTTTGCTCCTTTTCCATAATTAAAAATTTGCTAGGGAGGAAATCATTTTAATCTCGTGCCTTGATGGGGATTTTATCCTCTGTGGTGAAACACGTGCTAAGATCGCGGTACCCGGAGCTGCTGTGGTGTAGTCAGAGTGCTACCACCGCTCATTTTGCTGTCAAAGAACACCGAGTCTGCAGGTCACAGCCTTCGCTGTTTCCATTCCTGGGTGATATGAGCTGAGTCTTGGCTCTGGACCCATTAAACAGATTCTGTTTTTGGAAAGCAAAGTGATGGAAGAGCCACTTCTTACCTGCGGACTGGTGATCAGCACAGCACGGCTTAGAACTCGCCAGGCCTTCCCTCCTATTTGTGAGGCACGGTTCAAATCTGTTTTTTTGTTTGTTTTTTTTTAATCATTTCACTGGGCTAAATGGCTACATCTTTTTTCCAGATAAAATTTCGTCAAGGTTTTTGAAATGTCATCTCAGGAAACATCCCTGCATTACAGAAAGGGAGATGTGTAAATGCTAAATACAATTTTGTTTTCATTTTCTGGTATTAAATCAGGCACCTAGGGAAGCATATTAATGTTTTTGGTCATTAGTAGGCCATTTACACTACCGTAAAAAGGGGAAATAAAAGGAAGCAATTTTGGCCATTCCAGTTTATTGGGCATCACAAGGAAGTGACTAAAGCTTCCCACGTGTGTGAATTTTATTGAAAACAGAAGGCTTTTAAAACATGTCCTGTTCTTTAGTGTGTTCACTCACATATGCAGACAACAATGCTTAAAATATTATATATCTCCCATGTCCTTGCCCCTGTGATAGAACCTGGAAACTTTAATTTATGTGTTGGTGAATTCTGTTCCAGCCTGTGAGACAGAGGTTGCCCTGCAGGGTGACTGGCTGCGTGGACTGTTTGCCTTTATGCTAAATGGCCCCTAAATGCCTTGTTTGTTGAGTCACTGGTTTCTTTTATAGTCTTCCTGTTTCCTGTTTCACTTGCAGTCTTGAGACCACTGTGTTCTTGCAGCTGATGGAAGGTGTGAGCCCGTGGAACTTGCCAACCTTTTCCTTTTCACTGTTTGTCTGAAATTGAAATTTAATTAGCAAGGCTGCAGTTTATGTGGGAACCTTACCACACCCCTTGTCAGGAAAGCCCACAGGTAGGACCCAGGCTTGCTTGACAGATCCCAAGGCAGAAAGCACTATGGAACCTTGGAGAATCTCCCGAGATTCTGGGGCCCAATACAGAGAAGGTAGAGGGTCCCGTGTTCTCCAAGCTCTGAGCACTGGTGGCAGTGATTCCTCCAAGTCTGCAGGGGGCATGTGGCCATGGCTGGATCTTTTAGGTGACCTCCTGGGTGGACCCATGTCTAAAACACAAGGCTTAGGTGTCAGTTAGCATGATGCAACAGGAAGTCACAAATAGTAACAGCTTAAAAAGTGACAGTTCATCTTAGTTCACCTGGATTCTAGAGGAGGCAACATGGGGATGACATGGTGGCCTCATAAAGTCGTCAGGGACTCAGGCTTCCTCTGGCTGTCTGCTCTACTGTGCTCAGGCTTGAAGACGGCTACTGGGATGCCAACCCTCACAGACATGTTCCAGCCAGCCGGCTGGGCAGAGAAAAAAGAGGAAGAGGGCCATCCCTTCCACCCTCGAAAGCTGTCATCCAAAAGTAACATCTGCTTCTGCTCATTGGCCCAAACTTAATCAAATAGTTGCATCCATTTTCAGGGGAGCCTATCAAATGCAGTCTCTCAGAGGGAAAATTTAAGGAGCATATAGAAATTCTGTTACTAAAATTTAGGGCAAAATTAGTAGAAGCCTCTGCCACGTGGTCTCTGTTGGCTTTGTAGTGGGTCCACTTGTCTAGGCTGAATTACATTTGCTGCAACCGCTTTCCCACCTGTTGCTCATTAGCGTGGTCCACAGACAGATCCTGGAGGATCAGGAGGGTGGACAGGAAGCAGCAGCCGTCCCCCAGTTGCTGATCTGCTGAATCGCCTTGTGCGTGAAGCTGTGTCCAGATCTGCACCCGGTCTGCCGTCCCCTGGTGCCTCCTTCAGCTCCTCCAACTCCCAGGCTAGGGACATGTGTTTATAGCCAAGAGGAAGGGGCCTGGATTCTGTAGGACGCCTTCCTCACCAATGTTAGAGGTATGAGAACTGACATGGGTTTCGATCTGTCCTTGTGAGGCCCAACTCACACTTGTAGGCTCCCTCTTGCCTCTGATCTCTCCCACTTAAGGCTCTCCCCTCCCTGACCGTCTACCCTGTGGACGTCTAGCTCCAGCATCAAACACAGAGGCAACAGCCTTACGGACACTGCTCACCCAGCTCCACAAGTGTGTGACCTCCCAGCTCTGTAATAAAGCCTTCCAGCTATATGGATAAATACCTAGGAACTGTGAATTGATTCGGTTAGGTAGACGGATATCTGACATCTGTGAATCAGCTCATCTACTGACAGGTATATGTGCACACACTTTATGGGTGTTATAAGGATGAGGAGATGAAATGAAGGTGTCTGCACATGTATACCTATCATGTAGATATAGAATACAGATAGGGTATGAAGATAGATGGATATGTCATATTTCTTTTTTTTTTTTTATTGTTGGGGATTCATTGAGGGTACAATAAGCCAGTTACACTGATTACAATTGTTAGGTAAAGTCCCTCTTGCAATCATGTCTTGCCCCCATAAAGTGTGACACACACTAAGGCCCCACCCCCCTCCCTACATCCCTCTTTCTGCTTCTGGATATGTCATATTTCTATATATAGGATATGTAATATTAAATCTGTATAGTTTATATATCTATAGATTGGTCTATATAATCTATCAGCATGTTATTGATACAATAGTATATATAAGCATATTTTATATGTATACCATTCCCCAGGTTTCTAGATTTAAACATAGATGTAGGTATCTGTAGGAGGCACCCGTGAAAAATTCCTTGGCATTAAGGGATTGGGGAAGGGATTTCACATCATTGGCTCTCGTTAGTGAGACGCATGTGAGCACTGAAGTAGGTACATCATTGGTTAGCAGTCTCCACACCTGTGGTGTAAGCGGCCACGGGATTACCTCTATAAATAGCTTCAGGAGCCGTGAGCCGAGGCTTCTCCTTTGGCTCTGCTTCTTGCTTGGAGGACACCTGATTGGCGATCCCCTAGTGAGACTGCTGCTGAGATGCTCGCTCCTACTAATGTTGACTGTGACTTCTAAGGTGCTGTGGAACCCGAGACCTGAACGACGCCTACCCCGAGTAAGCTGGTGCAGCAGCCCACATCCAGTTTTGTGGGCCAGGGTGGGAGACCTAGCATCCTGGCTCCGAGGAGGCCCTGGTCGGGACCAGAGACACGGCATCGCAGGCCCCGACAGGTATCAATATTGATAGTTTGTCTGCTTCTCTAGTTTAACTCTGTTGAATGAATTCTTTCTCCAGCAGCCATCTGCCACCCTTTCTTCGGCTACCAGGTAAGTGAGCCACCAAATGTTAACTTCAGAAACTTAACAGAGCCTTGGGAAAGTAGGATGGGTCCACTACCCCACCCTTCTACACACAAAAAACTGAAGCTAACATACTCTACCAGCTGCCTGAAATACAGGAACAAATAAACTTTAAGCTGAATTATGTACAACCCTAGTGATTCGCTTACCCCACACCTGTGACTTTTAGTCTCTCTACTGTAACTCTTGTGTTTTCCTCCCAACATCAGACCTCAGTACAATAGTGAAAAGATTGATTTTTCAGATCAACATTTAAGTACATCTCAAATGAAGGATTAAACCTGAGAATTTGTGACCTTAGACCATGTAATAACTTTTCCTGGAAGCTTTCGTTTCTACTGAAATTGTCCAGGTTGTTTTATTAAAGTCTATTTTTGAAAGAAAAAGGGAATATTTGGCTTTATATAAGAAAAAATAAATTAGAGGTACAGAAGTGATAGTTAAGAAATACAATTTTAAAAAGAAAGTAATTTATGTTTGAGGCACAGTGACAGACTGGGGAAAGCTTAATCTTTTGGAATATGGAGACTGAAATGAGGAAACGGACAATTATGGGAAATCAAAGTTTTTCAAAGCTTACATGAAGTTTTAAAAATGATGCTTATGAATCAAGGTGACTATAATAAAAGGCAATCTAAAGAAAACATTCTGGCTATATATTCTGCAATTTTTACATTTCATAAGTGAATTAACTCTAAGGCAACGGATGAGGAAAATAAAAGAAAAAATATATTCCCTTCTCCTCCTTCCTTTCCTCTTCTTTTCCTTATCTAAGTTGTGGTGCCTCAAACAGCACCTGTTAAAGTCCTCTCAACCCATGAAATACTTAGGAAGCTTGCTGGTTTGTCTTCTGAAGTGTGGGGTTTCATTTTATTTTGCTTTTGTAGAGAACTCAATCCAAAAAGGCCAGAGAAGGATGTGTTGTATCAAACTCTCAGGGTTTCCTGTTTTTCCTCATTGTCAAGGTCACCAAGGAGGGCCATTTCACTAGGATGTTGATTAACCAAAGTATGGCAGGTGTCAGGAAATAGAGTGTAACCGTAGAATCATTGGAAACCAAATTTGAGTTAAATAAGGTGGAATGATGTAGCTAACGAGTTTGGGGGACCATAGATTTTTAATCTGCTTATTATAAATATATAGACAACACATTTACCTGTCAGTTTTATAAAGACTTAATTTAAAAACTTTATGCAGTGTGTGTATAAATGGAAGAAGCTTGTGATTTAATATTTAAAAACCTATCTAAACAGCTTTGTCGTGGGCCCCCTAAACACACCACATACTCCTTAAAGGTGACAATCTCGAGTCTCAGACAAGCTTAGACAGTTTCCAAGGTCACCTTGGATGCACTGTAAAGCCCTCTGTTAATCAGTCTGCGTGAACAAGGCAATGTGGGGCTCAGCTGTTCCTAACTGAGGGCTCCGCACCACAGGGAATGTTCCCATGCTCACCTGTACATGATGAGCTTTACTGAAGCCACCTGCCATACTGGGGAATTGTTGGGGCTACTTACATGTGCAGCAGAGTTATTAATAACAGCTAATTAATTACCACTGATCCTAGTTTGGAATCAATTTAGGAACCTTTTTAATTATTTTTACTTAGTTTGTAGTTGTAATGACTTAGGTTTTAATTTTTCATCCCTGTTCCTGCAAATGGAACCTGATAATTTGAACACAGATTATGTTCATTTTTTTCACATTATTATTCTGGATAATTTTAAGGATGTTTATTTTAACATTACATGAAAGATATGAGATGAATGAATAAATATATAGGATGCAATTGTATTTACGTTGTCCAGGCTCTGTGGCTTCTGGTAATTCTAACTGTCTTTTATGGCACAGTTTATGCTATTCTGAGGCGATGATCAGCGTGCTTCACCTTCTTGGGGTGTGTGTGTGTGTTTGAGTTTCTTCTGACATTAGAGTCCAGCCATTCTCTCATTTGTCTATGGTGGCTGTGAAGCTGGAGACTGAGGGCCCGTTGTGGGCCACTGGATCCATGGGGCTGGCTGCCTGCTGGCTTAGCAGGGCCCATCCCAGTGGGGAGTCTGGGCTGACAGGTGTGTGGCTGCCCAGTGCTTCCTGGGTAGGTCCAGCATGGACAGTGCTCCTTTGTGGACCACCCTTATAAGAGAGGGACTCATGAACAGGCAGATTCCATAGCTGCCTGGATGCACTGAGGCACCAATGGGACAGGGCTGAAGATTCCCCCCTGAAAGAGCTCTTCTTACAAAGATGATAAAGGATTGCATTTCAGGGCTTTGAAGGTTTACAGGAATGTCTTTCATCCCCCCAAGAATTCTGTCCCCATGCACTCCTTGATTTTTGACTGTTGAGAGGAAACCATTGAACATCCCAAGAGCAAAAGAGCGCCCAGGCCTCCTCCTCTGGGGCCGTACCCTTGCTGATGAGGCTGTCCTGAAAATCTCCCTTTCCAGCTCATTTGCAGTGCCTTTCTTAGGAAGCCGCATTGAGGAGAACAAAAAAGGGTTATTCGGCAGCCCACCTAAGGAAGAATGAACTCCTTAACAAACAATTCCACTGGGCCTTGCGCAAATGTGATACCTGCCAGTCCTTACCTAATGCTAGCAAGTGCAGACTCGGGACGGTGTAGGCAGACACTGGGAGGCAGCTCTGAGTGCAGGTCCGGGTGCAGGCAGACACTGGGAGGCAGCTCTGAGTGCAGGTCCAGGTGCAGGCAGACACTGGGAGGCAGCTCTGAGTGCAGGTCCGGGTGCAGGCAGACACTGGGAGGCAGCTCTGAGTGCAGGTCCGGGTGTAGGCAGACACTGGGAGGCAGCTCTGAGTGCAGGTCCGGGTGCAGGCAGACACTGGGAGGCAGCTCTGAGTGCAGGTCCGGGTGCAGGCAGACACTGGGAGGCAGCTCTGAGTGCAGGTCCGGGTGCAGGCAGACACTGGGAGGCAGCTCTGAGTGCAGGTCCGGGTGTAAGGTGGCTGAGGGTCAGTCTGCCTCCTCCTTCCTGGGTCTATTCCATTCCAAGGGGACTGGGTGGGGGATGGGGACTATTTTCATTAGGCACTCTGTTGTCATCAGCACAGGGCTTCTGATAAGCAGGAATTGAGGGTAGGGACTGGATAGGTGGGTAGTACCCATCTGCCTTAACAGGAGGCTGAGGGAACAATTCCTAATCAAGAAAGGTGCCTCAGGGATGTGGAACCTAAAGAGGGCTTCCAAATATTTACACAGCTTCTGGAGATGGTGAGATTTTTAAGAGCAGGTGTTATGAAAACAAACATGTTAGACTGGACATCAGTGTATACCACAGGTATAGACGGGGTAGCCTCTCTCCTGAGATAAACATGGAAGACTTGCATTACAGTGGGGCGACTGCTGTCACTGGAAGGAACACTGCATGAGGGACTCCCAGGGACATGCGAAAGGCCTGAAAAGAGAAGCAGAGGCACAGAGCTGCAGTGAGGAGGATGTGGAGGACATTAGAGCTTCCTTGTGTGGGCCTGTGGGTGAGGCAGCAGCATCTGGACCAAGGAAAGAGGATGGGCTGTTCAGAAAAAGGAGGAAAGAATCTGTCAAAGGATGTTTCAGGTGACTTGCGGTGCCTTAGTAGGCATGAGGCAAGTCTGCGCTAACAGGAGAGGAGGGAAATAGCACTGTCAAAGGCAGCCTCATGGTCACGGTTTCCTAGCAGCCCAGCAGGATCTGGTGTGGCCAGGAAGGACACTGGAAAGAGGATGGCACCATTTGAGACTCCTCGAGCTTGCGGGGTCAGAGCAGGCTGGAAGCTGCTGAGAGCAGAACACAGGGAAGGGATTGACCAACATTCAGATGGGACTTATCATTATTATTATTTTACCTTGTTTTCTGGTTACCTAGACATATTCATTTATTTATGATCTATCATCATTGTATGTATCTGGGGTTTATGTGTTTTCATACATGTATTACCATAATCAAATCAGAGTAATGAGAATATTCAGGGGATTACTATTTTGGTGTGTGTTGGAAACATTTCAAATCTTCTAGCTATTTTGAAATATACAATAATTTGTTGGTTACAGCCACTTTACTGTGGAGGTTGCCGTGGGAGACTCCGCTTTCAGATTTATTTTGTAGAGATGAAGATACAGATTACCAAAAACAGAGCCTTGGAGACACTCAGCATTGAGGAGGAGGTTGCTGAGAGTAAAAGACAGTAAGGAGGTAGAGCCAGGGCCTACCTGGGCAGCGGCCGTCAGCAGTAACGTGCTGTCTGTGACACCGAGAGACAGCCAAGGTGCAGGGTGCTGCTCCCAAATTATGTGGGGTGAAAACAAAGCCAAAACGTGCCGAATGCGCCCTCAGTCTCCTCTGTAGACAGAAGAGAAGGATACTGATCAGATTCATCAGAATGTTGACTGCAAGGTCCGTGACCTTGATCTTCATGAAATGACCTCTAGCTACCTGCTACTGTAAGGTGGAGCTTTCTCTGTGTTCCGTAGGAGGGTGGAAGAGATTAGAGAGATTGCTTCTCAATGGGCAGAAACAACTCATAGGTTGATTACACCCTAAAGTATTTTCTCATCATTTAAAAAAGAAATGCATGTTCATGGCATCACCCCATTGCAATCTGTTCTTGCATCCCAATCCCAAGTTTTCCTGCCATATGCCTCGTCTGTCAGGTGGGGTTTAGGAGCAGCAGCAAGGGACACCTTTGTTGTTTTTTGAAGAAAAAAATTAGGGAGTGTATTCCCAGAGACCTGATGATGTTTGGTTTGCATTCTTTTTTTTTTTTTCTTTATTTTTTGTGGTTTTTGGCCGGGGCTGGGTTTGAACCCACCACCTCCGGCATATGGTACTGGCACCCTACTCCTTGAGCCATAGGCACCACCCTGCTTCGCATTCTTAATAGATGTCAGGGCTTTCAACATTCAGGCATACTACACGAAGCCAAAGACCTTGCCAGAATATTGTATGTCTGTGTGCGGTGCTTGTTTTGCCATGGAGAAATTTTAAAAAAATCATTTATTCCTTAGACAAAATAATAAGTGCCATGTGGTCAGTTTCCTCCCTAGCTTCTCAGGTCTCCAGTAAGTTGGCCAGGTAACTTGTGAGAAAAGCGTGGAGAGTTTAGTGTAACCCTGAAGGATGGCCTCTGCTGCTTACCTGAAGAATTTACACCGCTAAGTACGGGAGAAAATGACACCAGTCACTGTAATAAGGCTGACAATGTCTTACAAGAGTCACCTTTTGCTATAGAAACTGCTTCCTCTTGTACGAGAGAGTGACATGAAGTTTAGGGCTCAGTGCAAATGCCCACAGTGTGTCGATCTCCCCAAACACAAGCCTGACTAAAAGGAAAAACTAGGTCACTTGTAGGAGCTAATGCCCCCAGTGGATCAGAGCAGTGCACAGCCGGGGGTGGGGGAGACAGGCAGGCAGAGCTTCCAACTGAAAGCTCAGAAAGGTGGGCGCTGTGTTTATTTCAGCTGTACCTGAAGACCTCCCTATGCAGATTCAGAAGTACAGCTGAGTCCTTAAAAGGTGGAGAAAGTGGCCAAAGGCCATCCCTTCTTGGCACAGAAAAGTGAGGGCTTCAGAAAGTATCAGAAAGTCACTGGTGCAGTACCCTGTGGGGGCCTTTGGTGTGCCTGTGAGCTGGCTGCAGGGCCATGTACAGTTCTGGGTGCTGACTGTGGACCTCCTGAATATGACATGAGGCTCCTCCCAATCTGGAACTCACTTCTCTGAAATCCATCCAGAACAGAGAGGGTACGTCCTTGGTCACCCAGACCTCTAAACATTACAACTTGTTTTCCTTTTCTATACAATGTTTACCCAGGAGAGCTTCGTTTGTAAAAGCAAAGATTGAAGTTAAATGTGTATGTGTTTTTTGAAATATCTAAAATGTCATTCCAAGGCCTATTTCAATACAGTCATGCTTGGCTTAACAACATTTCTGTCAATGACGTACCTTCTGTAAGATGGAGCTGAGAAACTCCTATTGCCGTGGGTATGGGGCTAGTTGTGGTGCTGATTGAAGAAACCTACCAGCTGTACTTGGTGGTGATAAACTGCTATGTTACTGGTTTATGTATTTGCCATACTATGTGTTTTATTATTATTTTAGACTATATTCTTTCTACTTATTAAAAACAGTTATCTGCAAATGGGCCTCAGCAGATCCCTCAGAAGGTCTTCTAGGAGAGGCCTTGTAATCCCAGCCCCACGAATGCTACTGCCCCGAGCACCTGTTGGTGGGCAAAGACGTGCAGGAGGAAACAGTGATTTAGACAACCCCAACTGTGTGCAGGCCCAGGCGAATGTATGTTTCTGTCTTCGTTTTTAACACAAGTTTAAAAACCATGAAAAAATAGAAAAAAACTTAAAAAGAAGATATAAGGAATATTTTTGTACACATACACTGTATTTGTGTTTTAAGTGTTACGAAAGAGTCAAAAAGTTTACAAATAGCAGAAAGTGTATAAAGTAGAAAATTTACAACAAGTGAAGGTTAAATTATTGAAGAAGTTTTGTTATCAGGTTAGTGTAGCCAGTGTTGATGAAGTCTGCAGGGGTGCATGGTGACATCTAGGCCTCCGTGTCCAGTGTTGATGAGGTCTGCAGGGATGCATGGTGACGTCTAGGCCTTCACAGTCACCCTCCTCTAGTGCAGCCTCTGTGTCCAGTGTTGATGAGGTCTGCAGGGGTGCACAGTGACCTCTAGGCCTTCACAGTCACCCTCCTCTAGTGTGGCCTCCGTGTCCAGTGTTGAACTCTGCAGGGGTTCAGAGACGTCTAGGCCTCCGTGTCCAGTGTCGATGTCTGCAGGGGTGCACAGAGACGTCTAGGCCTCCGTGTCCAGTGTTGATGAGGTCTGCAGGGGTGCACAGTGACCTGTAGGCCTTCACAGTCACCCTCCTCTAGTGCAGCCTCCGTGTCCAGTGTTGAACTCTGCAGGGGTTCAGAGATGTCTAGACCTCCGTGTCCAGTGTTGATGAGGTCTGCAGGGGTGCATAGTGACATCTAGGCCTTCACAGTCACCCTCCTCTCAGTCACTGACTCACCCAGTGAGTTAGGGCAAGCATAAGAATTATGTACAAGATGGTATCACTGCTGGAGAGGAAAATCCATGCTGAACCCAGCCCCAAACATGAATGAAGTCACTGTGGTTTTCAGTCAAGCCAGAATTAGATTCTTTTTTCTCGATAAATGTGTGCTTTTACTGTGTTAGTGTTTTTTTCCATTTGTGGAGAGCATACTGCATTTTTCCTCAGGTGCCCTGAAACTCCTGCTGCTTGTAAAGGCAGCCAGGAGAACAGTACAACCTTAAGGGTTTCTGTCTCTGGAGGGGCAGAGGTTTCTGCTAAATTAATCTGTTAAAGACTGCTTTGGGAAAGCGGGCATGCTGTTTTAATCTTTAGGCCCTGAGCTCTGAGTGAAGGACTTCCAAACAGCTGCTTTGTGACAGTCAAGAGGGAACAGCACTTTTATTCCTCACTGGAGGGAAGAGGGAATGCAGAGATCCAAGGATGCTTGTTAGGAGCTGAGTGAAGGTGCAGGTCAGCCGGGTCACCATAACAAGGTGACTGCCACATTTCCAACAGGGCTTGCCAGGGCCCAAGTCTAATCAGAGCTTCTCAGCCTTTCAGCAGGGCCTGTTAGATTAAAAAAAAGAATTTGTATTGAAGGCGGATATAACATTCCCCAGGAAGCTTATAATCAAGACAGTTTGATCCATGAAACCATGTGAGTTTTCTAAGGGAGTACAGTCAAGAATAACATGGAAGAAAAATGATAAAAATCACAGCCTTATGAAAACCCAGACCCGGCCTGACTGCATTCAGAGGATTGCAAAAAGATTCTTTTCTTTTAATTAAATTTTAAAAAGTTGGCCTCATGCGATGTTTCTTTCATTAAATGTATTCCAGAAGGTATCATGAGGGGATAAAATATTTATTACAATGCAATAATTTTTTTGAGGAAATGTGAAATGACTTGTTCTCATTAGCTGTCCCTCCCTCTGTACCTGGCATTGGCAAACTGCAGCCTGTGAGCCAAATTTGGCCTACTGTCTGTTTTTATGAATAAAGTTTATTGAAACATAGCCATTTGAAACAGTTTTATTGAAACATGGCCATTTGTAGACAAGCAGTCTATTCCTGGTTTTGCTCTATAGCAGCCGAGTTGAGTAGTTGTGAGAGAGACTGTTTAGTCCACAAAACCAAAATATTTGCTATCTGGTTCTTTACGGAAAAGTTTGTCAGCATCCGAAAGACCCCGTTACAACCCAGGATCCTCACTGAATTGTCCCTTCTTTGAGTTCCTCCTGGGAAGAATCTCTCCAGGTATCTCTTTACCAAAGTATCTCCACTAACCCATATGTGCCAATAGAGTCCTAGAAATGTGACTGCCATGACTCAAGACGGGATCTTTACATTCCATTTAGTTTTAGTTAATTTAACCTTAAATGGCTACCCATGACGATTGGCCATTTTTGCTTAGGGTCTGCTTCTTGGGTGTTTTCCTTGTAAAGCATGTTTTTTAACTGTGAAAAGTCCTTGTGCATAGCTGGCTTGTCCCACACTTAGGCACCGCAGCTACACAGACTCCAGGGAGGAGGTAGCAACTCAGGTCCAGAGCTGTGGATGTGTTGGCTCATCCTTACCATGTCACTTAGTGGCTGAGTAACGTGGGGCAACCCATAGCTGCCCTTGAGTTCTCATGTTCCTCTTCTGTAAAGCAAAGGAAAGAATTCTTATCTTATCAGAATGTGGTGATGCCAAAATACAATAATTTGCAAAAATGCTATGACAGTGTTGAATATTGAAGCAGCAGCAGCATCTCTTTGTGGTTTTATGTCTATTGATATATTTATGTTAAGGATGGTGGTTGTTTACAGGCTTGGTGGTTGTGAGGATAACAGAATGGGAGTCACATGTGAATGGGAACCTTACATGAAGGTTTTGCAGGGAGTATTGGGGCAGACTGCAGAGGGGCAGATTTATGACATTACATGAATTTAGGAACTCATGACCCCCTAAGCATCATATTTCTTTTCTGCAGAAACTTTACTATCCTCGTTTGGACATGGGTCAATCTGTAATATACTCATCCTCAGTGATGGAATACTTTGGTAAACTGTGGTCAATCCATTTAACTAATTTAGTGTTTCGCAGATTAAAACATTAACAAGGCAGTAACGGAAAGATGAAAAGGTTATTAGTAGAATGGCTGAGCTTGCTAAGATTCTTCTCTAAAAATGCATAAGAAAATACTGCAATTTAAAATTTGTACCAGACGACAGTTTCAAAAACTGATTAAAAATTTCAAAAGTAAGTAGTCTGATTATACTCATGTAAAAGCAATCACATCCTCTCCTCTCTCCCCACCCCACAGTCTTACCTTTTTAAAATATAAATTAGGACATGTGCGTGTACTCCATCCAAGAGACACATGCAAGGAAGTTCAATGTTAAATTTTTTCACTTTTTTTTTTGTGTGTGTGTGTGTGGAGGGGGGAACAGGAATAACTTACTTTTCTTTTAATGGATAAATGATACTCCTACTGTGTTACAATACCTTAAATGGAATACACTGTATGTACGGAAAGAATCTAAAGTGACAGAATGCAAGTTGTAAGACAGTATCTGTCTCCCAGTCACGTAAACTTAAAAATATACTATACTCTTCCTGGCGATTGTTATTAAAGAGAGCTGCACTTCAAAAAGGTGCCTCATTATTACGTTTTTGATAGTCGCACCTGGAAGAGTCATGGGGTATGAGGTGTTCTCACCAATGACTTCATCTCTACATGAAATTTTTCATGGTATTTTTAAGTGTCCAAAAAAAAACAACTGTGCTGCTATTCTGGGTGACATGTACAAGAACTTTTGCCTTAATGTGTTTTATACTTGTGTATTTGTTCTATATTGGAAACCAGAAAGCAAACTGATTGCAAATTGAAACTAGACTCCCAGAAGATAATGTTTTGTAGAAGAACAGCATATTGTGTTAGGAGATGAAATGTTTTCTTCAGTGTGTTTGGAAAATAAGACTATTTTTAAAATGCTCTAGAGTAAAAACATATCCCCACATTCTGAGACCATATAAATTCACAACACAAACGAAATCATATAGGTGACTTTCTTGAAAGGAATTAAAGCATCAGAACTATCCCAGCATATCAGTTGCCTGCATGCGATGCTGAAATATATTCCTGCCTCTGTCCATATCTGTTTCGTGTGCTTTATTCATTATGGGGCACCATGATTTGGGTGCAGGCGGGAGATGGTGGAGCCATCTGGGAATGAAACTCTTCCTTCTCTGTTCACAATTCATACTCAGAATTTTCACCAAGAAGTAGGTGGTGATTCCAATACAGAATACCTCTTCCTCAAAATTCTTCAGAGCACTAGGACTTGAATATTTAGAAAGACGGAGTAGAACTTTGACAACATTAGTTAGAAGAAAATTAAACCAAAAAAATATTTTTAATTAGCTTTGTTTTGAGATACTGCAAATTGACATGTGATGATTACATTCTGTCCAGGATAATTCTCTTGTTTTCCTCCTTATGAAGTGGAGTGTTTATCATCAAGACAGAGAGCACTTCTTTAATCACACATTTATTTAATTGAAGCTGACATTTAATGTACAAGACTAGCTTACTGTTCGGGTTCCTGCTCTCGAACCTCTAGATGAAAAAGTAGCTACTCATGGCCAGTCTTACTTGAGTTTTGTCAGAGGCTGGGTTTGAACCCGGCACCTCCAGCATATGGGGTCAGCGCCCTACTCCTCTGAGCCACAGGCACTGCCCTAGCCAGTCTTATTTTCATCTAAACTTGGTGTCTTGCTATGGCGCCCCGTTAGGTCTGGCAGAGGGTAAACAGGTGGCAAGCAAGTGGCTAAGGGTGGAGAGCAGGACCTGGGCTATATCTAGGAACCAAACTGCAGCTGGGAACCATTTCCTGGAGGGAACATGCACAGTAAGGAGTTCCTGGGACCTTTAACTGACCTAGGGCTCGTTACCATCTACTCAGCTCTAAATGCTCCAGCCGTTGTGAAGGCTTCTAGGGAAGAAGAAAAGGTACTGTTATAAAAAACAACCTGTCACGTAATCTGCTACATAACCCCAACCTGTCAGTCACCCCAAAGGTGGGAAACGATAACCAACCCTTCCAGGAGAGCAGCGGGGACAAGCTGAGGAGCACATAAAAGGCAGCCTGTGCTCTGACTTGGACTTGGGGTCTGTCTCCCTCCTGGGGACTGTCCTGTTCCCCTCCAGCCAGCACATGTTCTCACCTTGTGTTGTCTCGTGTAGCTTCATTTTTCACTTCATGTAGCTTCTTTCTTTATCCTGTAGCAAACTGTGTGGGTTTGCTCCATGTCTGTGATCAGACTCCATCATAGGCTCCACTTGGCAGCAGTGCTCATTCCTGACACTGTGAACCAGGGGACCAGGGAACATCCACACGGACCCCACACCCCCCAGCTTATGTGTTGACACCTAATCCCACTGGGATGGTATTAGGTGGGGCCTTTGAGAGGCGATTAAAACGTGAGGGCAGAGCCTTAATGGATGGGATCTTTGTAAAAGATACCTCGGCATCTCACCACCTCCATCATGTGAGGACACAGTGAGAAAGGCCATTTGTGAACTGAGAAGCAAGTCCTCACCAGACACTAAATCTGCTGGCACCTTGATCTGGGACTTTCCAGCCTTTATAACTGTAATAAGTTTCTCTTGGTTGGAAGCTACCCAGTCGAAGTTTTTTTCTTTTCTTTTTTTTTTTTCCATACACCACAACTAAATTATAGCAGGTCAAAGAAGACTAAAACACTTCCTTCCCTTTCGATTACTTTGACACCAAAGGCAGGCTCACATTATTTCATCTATTAACATTTTAATATTTATCTCTAGAACATGGCAATATTTTTGTGAAGAATCATGTGAGTGTGTAACTTGGGAGAGAGAACTAGGGCTTTTGAGTTTTTGTCTGTGAGGGGTGCAACACTGTGCGTTGTCAACAGACAGCAAACATGGTCCTTGACGACACAGTGTGACTTGAGTGGAAAGACTCATCTGGTAAAAGCAGTATATTGCATTAATTAGCAGAACACAGAATGAATGGAGTACTTACTCTGCTTCTGGAAATATTTTTGTTAACAACTCTAATCCTAGCTATTGCCGTTGCCTTTTAATCAAAACGATATTTTCCATACACCACACTTCAGTTATACGAAACCTTATTTTATCATCGTCTCTATTTGTGACAGGTGTTAGGCAGGTCAGACTAAAACGAGTACAGTGATCTAATATCTCTGTTTGCCCAGGGACGATTTTAGCTTTTACCTTTTGTTTCAGAGTAATGACTACAGACCCTTTGTGCTCGAATGTCCAGATTGGAACCATCCATTCTGTGGTGACCCAAATATAACTGTCTTTTCAACTAGGTTAGATGCTGAGAGCTGTGGGGGTCCATCGCCCCAGGTAGAAACACAAAGTCACCCAGATAGTGACCATGAGGAGATGAGAGATGCAGAGAAGTGTTTGTTCAAAAGTCACTATTTCAGGAGCTCGTTGTGAGCAGACAAGTCCACAAATATTGTTCAGAATTTCTGGTCTGCTGATTTGGATGTTCAAGACAAACGATCTATCCCCCTGTTTTAGATTAGGGAGATGAAAATAAGCTGTTACTATATCCTGCAGGCCTAAGTGAGTCTTCCTGGGGCCAAGACAGTTGATTTCCAATGGGAAATGACTAGATCCTTTTGGAATTCTTCCACTTCTAACTTCTAGGTTGTGCTCAAGGGAGTAGGAATCATTTTCAAAGGAAACTGTCTCCCCTTTGAGATAAGGAGTGGTATTTCCTGGGATTCAGTTAATTTCGAATGTAGTACTTATTTTTTGAGACAGAGTCTCACTCTGTCCTGGGTAGAGTGCCATGGTGTCATAGCTCACAGCAACCTCCAACTCTTGGGCTCAAGCAATCCGCCTTGTCTCAGCCTACCAAGTAGCTGGGACTACAGGCACCTGCCACAATGCCCAGATTTTTTTAGAGATGGGGCCTCGCTCTTGCTCAGGCTGGTCTAGAACTCCTGAGCTCAGGCAATCCACCGGGCTCAGCTTCCTAGAGTGATGGGATTATAGGTGTGAGCTACTACACCCGGCCTTTAATGTAGTAAACTTTTAATTGATAAAATCTCTTTAGAGATTCTGAAGATTGTGAAGTTATAAGGTTTTACTTGTTTATTTTGATTCATTAGCATCTTTTGGGTGGTGGACTCTTTTGAGAATGTTAGACATAGAAAATACATATCCATTGATAAATGTCTAGACATTTAAGATCTAATACAAAGAAATTTTCTGCTGTGTAATGTCATTTGTAACTCGGTAAACATTCAATGTCCAAAGGAGAAATATTTAATTTGATATAAATTATTAAGGCTTTAGCATTTTAGGGTCTTTGCTTCCTAAATTTTATGGGTGTTATGAGATAAATGACTTCACCCTCTATTGCTGCTTCATAATTCATAACTCTCCGTATTTAGGGGCCTTTCTAAATATCATAGGGTTTAAGAGTACAGATAAAATGGGCTACCTGGGTCTAATTGGAAAATGAATTTTATTTCTTCTTGAACTTTTTAGTGACTTGAAAAATCTGATGTATTCGGGTATAATTTTCATTCTCAATACGATTCATTTTAATTAACAAGTCAATGAATTTTGATAAATGAACACATTTATACAACTATCCCACTCAACTGTTAGGACACTTCTGTACCCTCCAAAGTTTCCTCATCCTTGCCTAAAGTCAGTTCCTTTCCACTGACACCTGGCCCCAGTGTCTCGTGATCAGCTTTTTGCCCCCCCAGTTGTGCCTCTTAAGTCCCCCATGTACTGAGTCGTGGGATACATAGTCTTTTGTGTCCGTCTAGTTTCACGTGGCCTCTGCTTGAGAGCTGGGTCCACATCGTGATGTGTGTCACCAGGCCTTCCCTGTCTACCACTGAGTAGCATGCCATCTTGTAATTTTTGCCAGATTTTATTTACCCTTCAACTGTGAAAGAAATTAAAGTTAGGTAGGTTATGAAAAACTCGAACCCTAAAGAAAAAAAAAACAGTCAAAGAAATTAAAAGGATACAGTGTTTGAAGATAGAATGATGATGGAGAGCTCAACCAAATAGTAACTGAATTGTGTACGGTATTGTAGGGGCAGGACAAGGCGTGGCTGCTCGTGTTTTCCTAGTCATTGCTAGAATAAAGGGGACTGAAGTAGGATGATGTCTGGTAAGGAGATGTAGCACGAATTAGAATCGGGTAGAGAAGTTTAGGGAGGCACTGGCAGGAAATTTGCTTCAAGGGTCAAGAATGCTTGAAATGGACAAGGGGGACCAGGGCTGTCAAACCCCCATGGTGGAAAAGTTGGTGGGAAGGATTGAGGGGGATGGAAGCAGATGGCAGGGAAGATTCCCTGGGGCTTGTAGCATCATGCAGGGAATAGTCTGTGTCTTCTAGCAACACGTGGTGAAGAGCAAAGGAGATTTTCACTGAAGATTCCCCCAAATGGACCAGAATGAATAAAGCCTGAAAAAGGTAAAAGTGGCGTAATAGAAAGGGAAATGTTTTCTCCTACATGGAGCCTTGGGGCATGGGCCTTCCACGGGGGAGGCGCCCCTCACACCCGTCGTCTCATCCTAAGACCCCTCTATCTTTCTATCACATCGTCCTCACGTGGCCCTCAGTCCTAATGCCTCATCCGGGATCTTGTGGGGCCAAGCACCACCTTTCCCCTCCAGGCAGAAAGATGAGATGAGGAGAATGGGGAACAGGAACAGAGCACTTGCTAGTTGAGCACGCCAGCTCTGACAGACAGCGTTTCCGAGACATCTGCCCAGACTTTTTCTGTCTTTTTCAGCAAGCCTTCTAAGAGTGTGATAGTTCAGTGCAGAGACAATTTGAACTGAAGCAGAACTTTTTTTTTTTTTTTCTCTATTCCTTTATCTACTTCTGCCTCACTTTAAGAAATAGGTATTTAGGAGATACATAATCAGTATTTCTAGGTAACAGACTCAACCTTACTGAGGGCACAGAACTGTGAAGTAGTTTCATTTTCTTCCAATACCCATCACATCAATTTGAGTTTGTCCCATCAGTTTATGGCTTAGTTCAAAAGGTTTTATATTTATATATACTGTGTTTATGTATGTATATAGAACATCTATTGGGCGGCGCCTGTGGCTCAAGGAGTAGGGCGCCGGTCCCATATGCTGGAGGTGGCAGGTTCAAACCTAGCCCCAGCCAAAAACCAAAAAAAAAAAAAAAAAAACTATTGCTTAAGTATGTATTTCATATATTCATATGTAAAATTTAACTTCAGATGTACACAAATATACACAAAGACTCTAGGGACATTCATCATTCATTCCAAGAACATGTGTGGAAAAGAAGGAAAATACCTCCTGGGTACCATCTATTCATATGCAATTGTATCATGTGAATTTTTAAAACACAAGTCAAATATTTTCTGTTACTATCCCTGAAAAAAAACACCAACCAAAAAAGCAAATAACGAGTACTAAATGGCAGTTCCATGTGAACTCCGGTAAAAATCCTCTGTGGCCCAGCAGGCTGTGTTTCTTCTCTTTGATGTCAAGCAGTCTGAGAACTTGCTCTGTGCCCACAGCGGCCTGTGGCTAAATGCTGGCTAAGACAATGCAGGCGTTCCATGAATTTTCTATTTAATAAAACAAAGCGACAGGTAGTTGAAATTCATTTGAGTCTCTTAGAAATGAGTAAACCGTGCGGGAACTGTGGGTATCTACCTCGTCAACAGAAAGTCATAAGCGTAGCCTTCTTCCTCCTGCAGATTTGGCCTCAATGTAAGAGTGTGGGAGATGGGCAATGTACAGACTTGGGGAACTTAATCCGTTAGGCCGTGGTTGTATAAAACAGCAGTCCTGTGATGGAGAGTAAAGCAGTGAAATGGCTCGGTCAGCCGTCTGCATGTTGCAGAAAGGAAGGCCAAGGAACAGACTGAGGCCAGACAAAAGCAGAAAGGGGTTTACCTTGCTCAGTCTGTATGGGGCTTTCCCGGGCCCGGAGGTCTTCCACTCAAGCCGAGTGTTCAGTCCAGTGAAGGAGATTGGGCAACACAGGAGTCCTAGGCGCTTTAGAAAGTTCTGTAAAATAGTGAAAGTTGGGGAAAGTGTCTAACATTTTATCAAGTGAAGGATGCAGTCTTGGACTATGATTTTAAAGTGAAAGGAATCAAAGATGTGGATAAGTGATATGTTCTTATTAAAAGTAAAGGGGAACGGGCGGCACCTGTGGCTCAGTGGGTAGGATGCCGGCCCCACATACCAAGGGTAGAGGGTTCAAACCCGGCCCTGACCAAACGGCAACAACAAACAGTAAAGGGGAACAGTGTTTTAGGAAGAATGTAATGCTCGTCCAAGGTTGTGTTGTCACTTAATGAAACAAAGACCAGAAATGTTTTTTGCCAGATTCTAGAAGATATGCTACACACATGGCTTCTTTTTCTTTTTTAATAACTTTATAATGTTACTTTAAAAGAACAACAAACAATCGTCTTTGTATAATTTCCTGGATTGCTTTTCAAACATTCTGGTATATGGAAAGTGTATGTTAAGAACATATTATTTTGAGTGTATTCCCACACTGGACACCTCACCGTGTCGCCTTGGCAAATAGTAACGTTCGTCCAGCTCAACGTTCATCCAGCTCAACGTAGTTTAACGATGACTTTAAACATCTGGCCCAGCTCCTTAGAGCCAGTGTCTTGAGAAAAGTTAAAAACTTGCCTTTCCCATGTTTCGCAGTTGTTCTTTTCTCACAAGTATTGAAGAAATGAACCCTTTACAGATGTGCGTTTTTTTCCTACTCTAATCTTCTCCCCTTATGGATTTTATCCAACAGTCCTGTTCATGGTATGATTTTACCACCCTGCCTGTGACGAGTGTCAACTTGCATCATTCACACTCCTGTTCAGATGAAAATACCCTCTAGGAGTGACTTTCATCAAGCTGCAATCTTTTTGTATATACTATGATTTTTACCATTTCTGCATTAGGTCCATAATTCAAAGTCTCATAAGAGAAGACGGCAGCCCGGAGATTTGTTATGAGGCATAGCAGGCAGACCTTGAGATGGTTCCCATGACTTTCATTCCTGAGTGTTACTTTCATGATTATGTCACATTTGTGTACGTAGCAGAAGGGATTTTACAGATGTGGTTCAGGTCACTGATCAGTTGGCCTTAAACTAGGGAGCTAATCGGGGTAATTGCATGAGCCCTGTAAAACAGAAAGCTCTGAGGTGTGCAAAGGCTTGTGAGGAGCAGTGCAAGGTGTGGAAGTATCCAAGAGCAGTCTCTAGGAGCTCAGAGTGACCCCAGCCAGCATTCGGCAAGAACTCGGGGTCTCAGTCCTACAATCACAAAACACTGGATTCTAGAGCAGCTGCATGAGCTTGGGAAAGATTCTCCCCCAGAACCCCCAGGTAGCATTCCAGTTCTGAGCAGAGACCATTCCTAAGGGTGTGGTAATTTGTTAGGCAGCGAAAGAGAAAGTTTTAAGGGATAAGACGAGACTTTTACCATCATAAGAACAAAGAGGTGTGAGAGAGAGAGAGAGACAGAGTGAAAATGTACTACACTGTGAAGCTGTGCTATAGGAAACTGCTCTAATTGACATGGGCGCTCAGGAAAGAAAAGTCCAAGGGCAGAGGGTAAAAAGGAAGAGAGTGAAATGGGGTGGACACCCCCTGTCCTCTCCTATCTCCAGGCCTCCCCTAGGAGTCAGCTCTGGGAGAAAAGAGAGGGGCCCACATGAAAGGACACCTCAGGGCAAAGCCAGCTGTGTGGGGACAGAAAAGACTGGAGGGTGCGGGGGTTTGCTGAGGACACAGGAAGCCAGTGCAGAGGCTCCCTGGGGTGCTTTAGAAGGAGGGGAGCAGGGAGCTGGAGAAAGGATAATGGCTGCCAGATAACTCAGGCCTGACCTGGTGGGACCGAGGGCCTTTGTCCTGATAGCCCCTCAGGACACAGCCAGCAAAGGGGACCTGACACCTGCTGGCTTAGTTGCCTACAGCTTCTGATGCTTGGGCTGTTTAGGCCGCTTCTCTTGGGCAGTCTGGACATTAAGGCCTCTGGGCCCAACTCCAGGGAGGCACATTATGGACCAGTGCTTGGCACATCACAGGTGCCCAGTGTGTATGTGTAGACTGAACCATGTGTAGAATGAGCCACGTGTGCAGTGACGGGGGGTTTACTCACTGCTTTGTCTCCCAGGCACACTGAATGTAGTAAACTAAGCCAAGTTACCTAGTAAGGCTCAAATACACCCAAATAGAGTATGTATTTGAAGAATGGACTGTGTGTGCAATGAGGGGGATTTATTCCCTGCCTTGTCTCCCAGGTACACTGAACGTAATAAACTAAGCCAAGCTACCTAGTAAGTCTCAAAAACCCTTCATCCTGATGCTTAGGGGAAAAAAGGCGTTTGGAGATACATACAAAGTGACCATAAAGTTTGTGTGACGTTTACAATATAGTGTGTGTTTGTGAGGGCAGGGGTCCATCTATGACAGTGTTCAATGTCTACCCCTCCTCATCCTTGCCCCAACATAAGAATCTTGACTTTCCACAACTTTCTCCATTTCTTTTTAATAATTGTTTGAGCCAAATAGCTTGGATTAATTTTGAGTTCTCCGTTGCCCTTCCATGCATATCTAACTCATGGATGTATTTTCTAAGCTCTGTCTTCCAACTATTGCTATCTCCAGAAAAGCTGGTTCTCCACAGTCCTTGCCCTGCCCCCCTAAATCAACACCATGAGGCACCTAGAAGTCTATGAGGTGTGCGTGGCCGGGCCTGGGGGGCTGTGAGGTGTGCGTGGCAGGGCCCCTAGTTGCACCTTTGTTTCTCTCTGCAGCAGCCACAGTGGTTCTGCTACACAGCAGTCACGGCAGAGCCCGACCGTGCTTTCCTTCTCAGTGCAAATGAAGTCTGAAGTCCATGCCAGTGTCAAGTGTGCCCTTGCCCCAGCTGTCTTCCAGGCCTCATTTCACGTCTTTTACCTGTTAGGAGGTGGAGCCAGACACACTGTCCTCGCAGCATGCGTCTGCTGACAGGGGTTTCTGTTCATTTCTCCTGCCCGGATGTCCCCCTGGCAAATGCAGTGACAGTGCTCAGTCTTTTACTCCAGTTCTAGAGAATTTTTTTCTCCAACTGCTTTATTCAAACTCCCCCCGTCTCAGCACCGTCCCTCCCATCACATGGTGTATTTTCATTATACCTCTCACTGTCTGCCACCCCCCATGCATCTGTCTGCTTGATAGTTTGCTGGCTCTCTTCATCAGGGCAAGAGACGTCCTATTGCATTCATCTGTGTATGAAATGCATCAGAATATGAAAGCCTGACTGCTGTCTTGTAGGTGTTAAACAAATGGGAAATTAAATGGATGAAAGGCTTTATTCCTTTCAGTAAATGATGGTCTTTGGAAACCTTGTTCCCAAGACATAGCCTTTGCTAAAGATTGTTTCCCTAAGCAGCCAGGAGTGATCTGTGAAAATGGTTTACTATTCATCTGACCCAGAAAAATGCCACAAAATGGTGCAACTCAAGAAGTTTGAATCTTGTCATTCACTTTAAGAACACCTGCGATGCTGCCCAGGCGGTCAGGGGTATCCACATGCAAAATGCTACCAAGTATTTGGAAGATGTTCCTTTGCAGAAACAATGTAGATCATTCCAGCAGTATAATGTTTTGAGTTGGCAGGTGTGTCCAGGCCAAAAAGTGGAGCTGGACATGGGATCAGTGGGCCAAAAAGCTGAATTTCTGCTGCATGTGCTTAAAAATGCAGAGAATCGGGGGAGGATGGGTGGAGGGAGGATAATCAGTGGGACCACACCTACAGTGCATCTTACAAGGGTACATGTGAAATTTACTAAATGTAGAATATAAATGTCTTAACACAATAACTAAGAAAATGCCGTGAAGGCTATGTTAACCAGTGTGATGAACATATTTCAAATTGTATATAAAACCAGCACATTGTACCCCATGACTGCATTAATGTACACAGGGGTATAATTTAATAAAAAATTCAGAATCATGCTGAACATAAGGTTTAGATATGGGTTCTTTCATCATTGAGCACCTCAGGGTGAACAAAACTCAGAAGATGCTTATGCTCGGATTAACCCATGTGCTCCCCCAACCACAGTGAGATGATCCTTATAGAAAAGGGACCAATTGTTCCAAAATCAGGAAATTTCACAGAAGGAAAAGATACTTGGGGGGAGGGGGGACGGAAGAAATGACACTTAGGGAACAGGGATAGATTCCACATAGAACAAATGCAAATAGCAGTAAAAATAAAAAGATAAGAGTCTCTCCGTGAAACGCTTTTGTTTCATGAAACGAGGGTAAAGCAAGTGATCATGATCACAAAGTAATCATGAAATAAGCAAATGATAGGATGGGCAAAATGTCACAGAGCATGGACCTGATGTGGACCATCAGGACGCCACTCCACAATCCGTGCGTGAGGACAGTGAGACCAATGGGTGTCTCACCTTGCCCTTCTAAGCGCTAACCACTACAGAATTGCCTGGTCGGGACTAGAAGAATCCTTGGCCTGTCCAGCACAGAAGACCATCTACAGAAGGGAGAAGAAGAGGCGAGGAAGGCAAATGGAGAGAGGGCTATTTGATGGCGTATTTGCCAGTCAGGTGGTTATGTGTTAGCAGCTTTTCAATGCGCTTAGTAAGAGAAGGTGATTGCAGGTAGAAAGAACAGAATACACCATTCATCTGGCTCATCTTGGAGTTTTCATGATTGGTGAAATTTCTTTGGTGTTAACAAGGAACCGAGGGGTTTATTAGTAGCTAATTTCACAACATAGCATTGAAAGAATAAGCATAAATAAATACAGAATTACAAATAAGAAATTTAAAACCATAGCATAACATTAGGGAGAAAGTTTATTTATGATTGCAAAAAGAGAGCTAAAACCCAAGATAACCCATGTCTAGATTACTACATCAACACCGATGATACTTCATGAATCAAGTTTTGAGTATACTTGAAACAATTTAAAACTTAGTCATAAAAGAGTACAGCAAAGTTAGCCAAGCTACCATTTCAACTAGACCAGCCACACTTAAAGCCGCGTGGAATGGCATATTTACATTTGCTGGTCCACAGCAGGGTAATTTATATGCGTGAGTCCTGCTCGCAGTCCTGATAGCCTATTGCCCCAGATTAAAACATAAACAGCCTTCACCATGTTTCTGAAGTCTTTTGAGCTTCATCTAAAACATATTTGGTGATGAGCAAATCAAATCCCTGCACCCTGTATTTAAACAATGTGTCAAGGATACATCAAACTCAGCCTTTCCCTCAGTCCAACTGTCAGACTGGATGAGCCGAACTGTCACATCTGGGGCTTGGCCCCCTCAAAGCTCAGTCTTCTCTAAATTACAGAGATGCACAGAGCATACCACCACTGCCGTCTGGGCAGCTGGCACCTGCTTCAAACCTGCCCCTTCTCTGTGCTTCTGGCCAGGCTCTGAGAGCTTCAGATGGCCACCCCGTCTTGTTATACGTAGGCCACTACAAAAGTTTGAGACACATGTGTTACGGTCCATTATTTCACTTCCAAGAAACACAGTTGACAGCATACTTTTTTTTTGGTGTTTTGGTAGAAGTGCTTCATTTATTTTTATCCTCAAGGATTTTACACTACTATATCTTTGTGTATCTCAAAACTTTCAAATGACCCACGTGTTTATAGCTGTTACTATAGATGTATAGAATATATATCAATATCAATACACATGTGACCATAATATGTAACCATTTACATACACACCCATATACTTATAGCTACTAGCATGTATTTTCAGGTCTTTTTTGAAGATGCTAACTCTTTCATTTTTATAATAGATAAAATTTAGTTTAGAACTAGTATGTTCAGGCTAAAATGCCCTTGTTTCTGTTTTCAGCATTGCCATAACTTGCCACCAAATTAATACTAATGCAACATGGCCATTTGTTATTTAGTATAGACTCTAAACTCTTGGACTTCAGGCTCCAAAGAGGGAAAAAAAGTGGGGAAAAAAAAGGAGTGCAGAAGAAACCTATTATATTCTAGGTGTATGTGAAATAGTAACATTATAAACATGCCAAAGAGTGCTGATTTATTAGCGGGAGCTCTTTCTGCTTCACAAGGAACAAAAATCATGCACTTTGACAAAATAAAAATGAGGTTTACCAGTGTTGTCAGCTCTGTAAGCAGAGAAAGGCCACTTCCTTTCTCCCCAATTTCATAAAGGATTTAATAGCTAGTCTTGTGACCTCCACCCCATTCTCATGTTTAGCGTTTTCTAATTCAAAGGTTGAGTAGATTTTTCTTTCACTGCAGGTTCTAGAAGTTTCTCTTTGTTGCCAGAATCTAAACACTGCCACTGCATTTCACATTAGGAAAGCAGAGAGGATTCTTTTTAATTTTTCAGGCCCTAAGTCTCCAGCGTAACCCCCCCTTAGGCCTGGCTTTGCAGATTAGAATTCTCTCCATTGGCCTCTTGTAGTCAACTTTAAAGGATAGCTAATGAAAACATCCTGGTCATTTTCAGAGCAAAGACAGCAAGCAAATGAATGCCCAATCGAGGTTCTGACTGGATGGTTCCAGCTGCTCTCTGTCTCTGGGCCATTCAAGCTTTGTCACTTGGACTTTTGTTTCTGTTGGGTTTTCCCCCCCCCCCTTGAAGAGGTTCAATGCCCACGGCACACAAGGGTTCTTTGCTGGCTGCTCGGATGTGTCCTCACAGTGGGGGCTTTGATCTCAGAAGAAATGCAGAATAAAAGCTTCTACCACAGGTGATTCTACCTATACTGACCTTCCTGTGGCAGTGAATAATGACTGCCCTTTGTTATGAATTAAATCCAAAGAGAAATGGCTGTCACCTGCGGTTCTTGGAGGTTTTGAGAGCGAGCTGCTGGTCCCTTTGGTGTCCTAAGTACAGATATGAACTCTCAATGCGCGCATTCTTCCTCCGCCTTCTGCAGGGAGCACGGACGTGGGATAAACGGCATTGTTCCCGGCGTCTAGGTCAATTTGGGATGGTTTGTACATTTTTATTAATGCCCTGCTCCTGGGACATGTGAATTTGCTAGTATATCGAAGAAGCAAAATAATGCAAGTAAAGATATCACTATCCAGGCTGGTGGGATTTAGGACTCGATTTATTTGAAGGACTATTGGACAAGTTTCAACTATGTTCCATTTTCAGCAAACATTTAAAGAGTAAGTGTGCCCTTTCTATGTTACTACAGTTCTTTGGGAATGCTATAATGGTTTCGCTCAAGAATGAGCAGCTAAAGAGAACATCTAGTTCTCCCCACCCCTATTTATGGGATATTTACAACGTGTTAATCTTCCCTACAGGAAACCAAGAGTTTAATGATTCTCTACAGGTAATCTAACATGGGCTGTTAGTGAAAAAGTGGGTTGAAATGAAGCACAAAATGGGAAACTGTGAATTCCCCCAAACACACCACAGGCGAGGCACGTGGCGGCACCCCGTGTCCTTGGGATCAGGGATGTTATCAGGTTAATGTGCCTCTCCAGTCTATTTTTGTAACAGCCGCCGCCGCACTCAGCATGAATTCTACCTCCAAAATATAATTACCAGGTTGTGAAAAATGATGGAATTCATTGAGATGATAAAATAGCATCTGGTAAGATAACTTTTGGCAGTGTTCCCAGCTTTTCATTACTTAAGAAAAAATAATGATGTGTTAGTCACTGTGAAAGAAGGAAACGCTGAGAAAATGTTAATAATGACTACAGTGCAAACTGTCATGTACATCTGAGAATGTCCAATGATGAATTTTTTTGACCTTTATCAGCTATTTCTTGTCCCTCTAAGGAACAGTTTTACAGTAGATTAAAAAAAAAAAATCTTTTGACTATTTAGTTCACTGTTAACCAGTACATTCCCTTTCCTGTGGCTTCCTTGGCATGTAGGGATACAACTCTGAGGGAAGTCAAGAACAAGATTAAAAACTAGCAACATTATGTATTTTAAAGTAATGTATATGTAAGGGACACAGCGGAATGAGAGTTCCAGAGTAAGAATAGGTAGTTTAGGTTTTCAGGATAGCACCGTATGTGGGAGTCTGCCCGCACCAACTCACGGCATTGTTAAGCCTCCGTGTTGGTGCACGGAATGCCAGAGCTCTGTAACCTTTCTACAAAACACTTAAGATTGTAGCGCTTAGCTTTGCCATGCAGGATGCCTAGTTAAATTTGAATTTCAGATAAACGTAACACACACATACTAAACAATCCTCCATTGTTTACCTGAATTTTACATTATTGTAATATCCTGCATTTTTATTTGTGGAATCTGGTAACCCTTAAAGTGTTGCAAATTTATATATATATATGAAGTTATTTGACCGATAAAAACAAAGGAAGCTGAATTGATAGCACGGTCAGGCTATCAACATACTGGGAAACAAAACAACGTCATGTTTGAGAGGGAAAAGGTCATGTAAGTTTGGGAGATGATGTATACTCTATTCCATTCTTGATGATTCTAAATTCACCCTGGTGTATAAAGTCTCTAAGAATTCCTACATGCCAGGTCTCAAGATACGACACCTGCGTGCTAGAAAGATCTTCCAACTTGCTTTCGTGAGCACAATTCCTGCTATAATGGATGTTTCCTCCTTTTTTAGTAGAGCTGGATATCAAATGTATAGATGAATCAAAATAGGAACCCATATTAACAAGATTCATTTTGGGTTCATTGTTTTTAATCACGGCAATGCTTAAGAGAATGGTGCATGATAAAAACGTTTTGCATATTAGCTCTGTAATTGCAACGTAAAATATGGACCTGAGCAATGGATTTAAGATGAAAGATATAAAAGTATTTTACCAAGTCAATAAAAAAAAATTGGAATATGAGCCAATTCGAGACTTCACAGGTTTATAAATCTAATTTATTTGACTTGTAAAAAATGACATCTTCTTAGACTTTTTTGGTTAGGATATCAAAGCATTTGAATGATTCAAATATTAACTTTGTAAATGTTGGAAACCTTCTGGATTTATTTTGTACAGAGAAGGCTGACCCCTAAGATCTCAGGTTCACATCAGCAATCACCAGTCAGACCCTATGATTTTCTTCAGGGTTATCTGAGGTCACCATCTATACCTTGCTAAAGCCCAGACAGGAAGACCCATTCTTACTTGATCCTTCTTCCCCGCCGGCCATCTCTGCCCACCCCCCCCCCCCAACCTGGTGTCCACCCATCAATTACCCTTCATTGTCCCACAGTAGTTTCTCAGGGATGCTCCCCCGGCCCTCCCTACCTTCCTGCCCTTACTTATCCCCTGGGAGACAGTGACAGCCTGGAAACTATGCTGGGACTCCACACTCAGCCTCTTCTAATCCACTGGGCAAGCGCAGTCAGGCAATGCTTTCTGGAACACAGGTAGGCAGCTCATGATGCCACCTGGCTAGGAGTCCTCAGCCGTTTTCCATGGAAAGCTGCAGAAGAACACAGCTCCAGATGCTGGCCCGGCCTCTCTGCCATGGCAGCTTGGGTTTGACGTTCTCCATCTTTCCCGTTCCATTTCTCAGTGTGCCAGCTGTGGGCAGGGGAAGGAAATGTCCTGCGGGCTAGTATATCATCTCTACTTTGCACAGTGCCTGGGCCATGGAACAGGCTCAGTAAATTCATGAACTACTATTTACCTGACTTCCGATTTGCACTGTCCTGCTATTTGTTCTTTCATACGTGTTACTAGCTCGTATCTGGAGGTGAGTTTGTACCCCTGAGAGACATTTGGCAATATCTGGAGACAATTCTGGTGGTTGGGCCTGGGGAGGAGGCACACTTGTGGCACTTCCTGTGTAGAGGACAAGGGTGCTGCTGAACACCCCACAAAGCAGAGGACACTCACAACAAGGGAATGTTCGCCATAAAGTATCCACGGCTGATGCTGAGAAACCCTGTGTAGACTAATTGGAACTTGAAAACCTGTATCGTATCTAGCAGATTGTTTGGTATCTCCCCAGAATAATTCCTTTTATTCTAAATTAACCAAGCCTTCTCTCTATCTTACAAATGAATGTTCAGCCATGTGTAATCTGTTTTATGCCTGGCGGTGAGTGTGGAGAATTAAAATTTACAACTGAAGGTGGTGGGTTCAAACCCAGCCCTGGCCAAAAAATGCAAAAAAAAAAACAAACAAAGAAATACAAAAAACTTACATTATTTCAATGGTCCAACTAGCTACCCTTTAAATATTGAAATACAACATGTGTTCTCTGTTTATTCTCTAGAAGTGGGTGGTGCCTCTGGCTCAAAGGAGTAGGGTGCCGGCCCCATACACCAGAGGTGGTGGGTTCAAACCTGGCCCTGGCCAAAAACTGCAAAAAAAAAGTAAAAGTAAAATACATATAGCTGCTTTTTCATTTGTGAAGTACATTAAAATTTTACCTGTGCATAAACATGTATCAATAGCTTTCCTCTTTGGAAAACTTACTATACGTATTTGAGGATGTGAGTTAGCTTACGAAAGTTGAGGGGAGTTAAACTATGTTGCATAGCACCATTAAAGCACGTAGAAGAAATGGGTGCTATTGCTTTAGGATGCAGTGCTCGGTGTAAATCTCCAAACCAACATATTAATTCAAAATAATTGTTTGCTTTCAGAGATGTTCATTAGTGTTGATTTATTTATCTGCTGTAAGTCATTGAGAATAAACAGGCTTAGAGCCCACACGCACCAGGTGATGGAGACATCGGTTGTTCTTTAAACAGCCCGTAAATGACTTATCCCATCTAATCTGTGTTTATTTGTAAACTGGGACCACCTCACCAACAGTTCTGCTGGAAACAGGAATATCTTATAAGTCACCTAATTTTTTTTAATATCATTCAAAAAAAGGTTAGGTTTATTTTCTGTGACAACTAAACAAAAAGCACTTGTGTTTTTTTACAAACAGTGTTTTTTGTTTGTAAATATCAATTACTGATGTAGGTGGCAACCCAGTTCTTGCTTAGAGCAGCAATTGTTGGGAACACTCAAGTACTACTTGTGAGTAGAGGGCTCAGTCCATTATTTATTTAGACTCTCACTACATCGGTATAAACTGACCCTCCTACACTTCCTGTGGCTACTTCTGTTTAATTACTTAACCACTGCTAAACTGGGAGAGTAATTTTAGCCATTCGCCAATCTTATGGCTAATACAGGTGCTCAGGACATGAGTAATTAAGAAGTAGAGACATTTCCATGGTAGTTGAGTTATAATTGACAGGAAGATAACTATTAACTCACAGTGACACTTTATACACAGCAATATGGAATTATGTAGTCACAGACCCAAAAATACTTAGAGAAGAGGTGGCTTTATATTTCCTTTTGTTGGTTTTTGTGAATTGCCCTAAAGTTTACTAATGTTTTCCCTGTGTTATATGGCCACATATGAGTCTGGACTGTCTATTTGGTGCTAAAATATTTATTTAATGCTAAAACATTTGCTAGAGAACTCCTCCTCAAAGACTTTGAATATATTATGTAATTTTACAGCTGTAACAAGGTGTATATCTTGGTCAAAGTTTGTTTTCCTTGAAAGGAACCAATCATGTTCTGATATTTGGGTCATTGATTTTTCCCTAGACTGAGGCAGTTACCATGGTCTTAAGGACTGTCAGCTGTTTTCCTTAAACAGAGGTCATGTCATTCAGGTCATCACAGTCATTGATGTTTGCTGGAATAAAGCCATTATTACAGGATTCTCACCATGGGCTGTTTCTTTAGGGCATTGATGGTGGCAATTTCAGTCATGGACTGTTTTTTTTTTTTTTTTTTTTTTTTTAGGCAGAGCTATCATGGCTCTCCTATCTGTCACAGATTGATTTTTCCTACAGTCAGATGGTCATTGCGGCAATGTCGCCATGGATGGTTTTCACTCACCTGAAACAATCATGACAGGCAGCCATCTCTGTCAGTGATTGTCTTCCCTGTATGAAGGCAGTCCTGGGACAATCATGGCAGCATCTCAGCCATCTGTTCTCCCTGGTTGGACATCATCATGGTGGCCATCTTGGCATTTGACTATCTTCCCTAGATTGAGGTGATCATCCCAGTCATATTAGTCATCGATGGTTTTCCTTAGATGGAGAGGATTGTGTCAGTCATCTCGGTGAGTGATTTTTCCTGGAATGAGGTGATCATTGTAATGTTATTGCTATGGACTCTCTTCCTTCAACTAAGGCAATTATTGTGCACACCTCTGTCAGTGATTGTCTTTCTCGGATGGAAGCAGTCACAGAAGCCATCTTTGTCATTGTCTTCCATGGATGGAGGCAGTCATGGTGGCCATCTCTATCATTGACTGTCTTCCCCGATGGAAGCAATCATGGCAACCATCTCTGCTGTTGACCATCTTCCCTGGATGGAGGTGGTCATGGCAGCCATCTCTGTCATTGACTGTCTTCCCTGGATGGAGGCAGTCTTGGCAGCCATCTGTCACTCACTGTCTTCCCTGGAATGAGGCGGTCATTGCAGCCATCTCTAATTGGACGTCTTCACTGGATGGAAGCGGTCATGGCAGCCATCTCTGTCATTGACTCTTCCGCAGATGAAAGCAGTCATGGCACCCATCTCTGTTGACTATCTTCCCTGGATGGAGGTCGTTATGGCAGCCATCTCTGTCATTAACTATCTTCCCTGGATGGAAGCAGTAATGGCAGCTATCTCTGTCATTGACTGTCTTCCCTGGATGGAAGTGATCATCGTGGCCATCTCTGTCATTGACTATCTTCCCTGGATGGAGGCAGTCATCACAGCCATCTCTAATTGACTGTCTTCCCTGGATGGAAATGGTCATGGCAGCCATCTCTGTCATTGACTGTCTTCCCCGGATAGAGGCAGTCATGGTGGCCATCTCTGTCATTGACTGTTTGCCGAATGCCTTTTCAGCATTTCAATCATAGTTCTTAGAAATAGGATGCTAAAATATATATGTGAGTGTTCATATTTATATATAGGCAGCCAAATTTATTTCCAAGAGCTCTTCCAGTGTGCACAAGCAGGAATGGACATGAGCACACCTCCTAAAGCTTAAATGTTGCTAAACCTTTAAACTTTTTACCAAGAAGATAGGTGAGAAATGGTGTGTAAATGCAGTTCATGTGTTTTGCTCATTTAAAAAATCATTTAAGATTTATTCTTTATAACTTTCAGTGTTTTCTCTCTTTAATTTTAAGGTTTATTTTTAATATGTGAAAAACATTAACTCTTTACCAGTTACGCTGCAAATTTCCTTCACTCTGTTTTTTCCTGACTTTATTTATTGCTTTATTTTTGCCCTGTCATTTTTTAATTACATTAAGTGTTTTGACTTATTACATTTTATTTTGAATCATATTTAGAAACCATTTTCCTACCATAAGTTTATAGATGTCTTAATCTCTTTGTTAGCACATATGATTGTATATAGAGATGTACATCCATATATGTGTGTTTATATACCCAATTCTTTTGGAGATTATTCTCAAGTCATCATTTGTATGATGGCTACCCACTTTTTCCCATATGATGTATTAAAAAGTCCATCTTCAACCATGATTTGAGGTACCACCTTTAGCATATAATTTCCTTAGTCTTTTTCTAGATGTTCAGTAGTATTTCACTAATTTTGCTGTGTTTGCACAAACCTGTAATGCACTGGATTCATTTTAGATATTGTTTTATTATATATTTAAAATATGAAAGTTTGGCCCCTATCTTGGTTACCCAAACTCTGGAGCTAAGGGCAGAGTCCTTGAGAATTCACTGAAATCTATTATAAACATGCATACTTTTATAGCAGTGGAAGAAACAAGTTAGAACAAGCCAATGGAAGAGACGCATAGAATAGGGTCTAACATTTCTAAGCACAGAGATTGCTTTCCTTGTGGAGTTACCTTCTTAGCCACAATATGTGATAAAATACCCAGAATGCTGTGATCCAGGGAAGCCCACTTGGCTTCAGTGTCCAGAGTTTCTATTGGGTCTTCTGGATTAATGGAACATGTGGAGAAGGCACTGACTTGAATCTGTATAGTGAGCCTCACTAAACAAACAACCCCCCCCCACACTTTCTTTTAAACAATACTTGACCTTCTCATCTTTCCATAACTTGCTTTTCCTACTGGGAAGCCCAAAACTCCCTTTCCATTGTTTAGCCTACCTTGGTACATCTGCCCCAGATCTAACCATCCTTAGTGTTCCCATATGCCCAATGAACATATTTATATTATGTTCTTTTCTCTGATTAATCCATCTTTTGCCTGCCAATGTCCAGAACTCTAGCCATAGGATCTCAGAGGGGTGGAGGAACTTTTTTCCCTGCCCTACCTGGGCTAGGTACATAGATGATGTGTTTGTTCCAAAACACCAGATGATCTCAACACAGGTTACTAGTTGAATGTCATTGCCTGTGTGATTCATAACTGGTTGTACACATCACTCTGCAACTGGCTATACCAAATTCAGAGAATTGCATGTAGTAGCTGGTTCCACAATTATATTCTGAGCAACCATTTTGTCTCTGCAAATTAGCAGCTCCCATCATGTCAAACTAACACTAATTTAGATTTTATTGCTCTGTAGTTTTATATTTAATTGCCAAATTTGGTTTGGCTTCATTGTCCTATAAAAGCTAAAGATCAAGGAGTTTATAGCCAGTTTATGTTGTATGTATTTATGTAACATGAAGATAATTTCAGTCAACGCTGAAGGTCAAGGCAGATGTTCCTTTTTTTCTACTTAATTTTATGTACAAAATTGTGGAACATGTGTGTACCAAAAGTTCCCATTTTTCAAGTGCACAGGTCGGTGGCAGTAAATACATTGACATTGTCGTGCACCTATCACCATTATCTTCACAAGTTCTTAAGTACCTCCTGGGAGTGGAGTCAAATGAGGGCAGGCCATGTCCTGTTCTGATAGGCTTGTTTCCCTTAAAATGACTCTCGCTTTGCAGGGGTCCATGCAATGCACAAGTTTTTGGAAAGTCTTTGGAAGCCTGTATAACATGTATACTTGGCTCTTCTTAATTGCCTGTAGTCAGATGTTCACAGGAATGTGTACTTGCCTGGTCACACCAGTGCAGTGTTTTACTAGCTTTGTGATTTATAGGGAGACAACAGTTAAGCAGCCCTGGCCTGCCTGCTGTTTCTACTTAATTTAGTAGGAGGGGTAGGGCTGCCAAGACTTAGCCGCCCGTCAGGGTGGGCTATCGCAGGTCAGGTTTCACGCGTGTGTGGCATGTACTTTGTTGCATCAACCCTTGGCTGCTTTGGCACCTGATGCTCAGTTGTAGGCAGACTGTCTCCTCCAGCTGCCAAAAATGGGCATGTCCCTGGTGCTGAAGTCTGGGCTTGTTAGAGATCTCAGCACAGTGAGCTGCCAGAGTTGTCTGTTGCCACAGGGCAATGTCCCACGGTGTGCTGGACTCTTGCTCTGCTGTCCTTTAAGTGAGAATAATGACAGCACCAACAATAGTAATTGATGTTTTCTAGAAGAAACTATGTATATGTTTGCATCCCCTGCCCCCAGCACAGATGCATGCTTTCCTCCTTTTAGACTCCTAGAATTCACTCAGACAGCGTGCAGTTGGGTCGTGTGGGGTGCACCAGTTTACACACATCCTTTATGTACCAGGTTTATCTTCTTGTTACTTCCAGATAATGGAAGGGAACCACTTGGTGCCAAGGAAGTTGAAAACACCTGTAAGGGCCAGATACTGATAATCCTGATATGTCTGGCTTAAGCTGTTGTCATTGCCGTAGGCCTTAATTGAGACAGAGTAAAGAGCCTTCTTCGTTGTGCTGTCTTTCCCCTGCTCTAAGCTGGTTTCCTTCAGAGTTACGAAGCTCTGTGAGACCCACCACTTAATCCCTAGTCACTCACTCAGAACATTTTGGAGTTACTCCTGGCCGTTTTGTTGATCTCTCTTAGATGCTCGCTCACCAAGTCCTGGGGAGTCTTCCTGCTCAGTGCACCTTGGAGTGACCCCCTCTGTCCCTTCTCCTCACTCACATCCTGATCACGTCATTAGGCTTTGGCAGTTGCCTCCTGGCCCGTACTTTGCTCCACCCCACCCACCTTCAGGGGTCTTTCTCCATTCAACTCTGCTCAAGGTTGGTTGGGTATCATAACATGTGGTAGTTAAATCCCTTAATGATAAAGGCCCTATGAAATGGGCCTACTGTGAGAATTCCTATTACCTGCCACTCATGAAGCCACTCATGCTTTTTCTACTTCATTTATCTGTTTTTTCCTCATAGCTAAACTGTCATCTTATGCAAGTGCCCTGTCTCAGGATTCTAGACCTCAGCAGGCCGGTGAAGCACGCTTCTTTCCTTCTTTCCTTCCTTCCTTCCTTCCTTCCTTTTCAATCACATCTCATGCCAGCATCTCCCTCGTCTTCCACCCACCACCAGCAGCATGTCTTCCTCTGCACACCACACCCTTCACGGTCAGTCCCCTTTGCACACAGCATTACCTCTTGCTGGAAAATTCTTCTGGAAACACTTTCACTTGGCTCTGTGGCTCTTGCCTTTTTTATCTTTCAGTTTACAGATGAAATGTCCCTTCTTTGGAGAAGTCATCTGTCCTAATGAAATTAACCCATCTCTCTCTCTCCTCAGCATGCTATTAGTAACCCCTCAGCATTTTCTTTCTAGCATAGAATTATTTTGTCTTTCCACATTTTTTCTTTCTTTCTCAGAAGGCAGAATCCCGTGTTCGTGCAATGCCCAGCACAATTCCTGGCACATGAAGGTGCTCAGAGAATATGTGAGGAGTGAGTTAAGGAACAAATGCCTCACCTTGGCTCCTCTGCCGCCTCTATGTGGAAAATCACTCTCTTCTCATAATAAAAACTTTTTATCCTTCAGGGCCTCAATACCACAAGTCTTCAATAAGCATTTCAAATTGTTTAGTTGACTAATAGCATTGGGAATCAGCGTAGAAAGGACAATGAAACTTCTCTCCCCTCATCAAAAGTGTTGATGCAGTTAAAGCAAATCTTTGAATACTCAAAAGCTTCTTAACTGGCTGTCTCCCTTTGCCAATTTATGCAGATTGCAGGACCCTTATCTCTGTGAAGCCAGGGCAAGGATGGCTTGATCCATCAGCGGCTGATTGCCCTGATGTGAATGCACACAGGTGACCAGAGCCAGGCAGAAAGTGACAATGTGACTTTCCAGAGATGACATTCTCCCCCTCCTGAACTGTTAGCTCGTATCATCTTTCCTATTACTCTATTAGTGTGGAAGTTACGTTGATATAGAAAAGAGATAGTGCATCAAGGTGGATTGAAAACATGAAAATCCCACCAGGTCTGTAGTGGGTGGGCAGACTCAGCTTTACAGAGCCATCCAGACCCACAGAAGAGCAGGGGACGAGCGATTCTCACTGTGGATGGGCAGAGTCAGTACCACAGAGCCATCCAGACCCACAGAAGAGCAGGGGATGAGTGATTCTCACTGTAGGTGGGCAGAGTCAGTACCACAGAGCCATCCAGACCCACAGAAGAGCAGGGGACGCTGTGATTCTCACTGTGGGTGGGCAGACTCGGCTCCACAGAGCCATCCAGACCCACAGAAGAGCAGGGGGCAAGTGATTCTCACTGTGGGTGGGCAGAGTCAGTACCACAGAGCCATCCAGACCCACAGAAGAGCAGGGGATGCTGTGATTCTCACTGTGGGTGGGCAGACTCGGCTCCACAGAGCCATCCAGACCCACAGAAGAGCAGGGGACAAGTGATTCTCACTGTGGGTGGGCAGAGTCAGTACCACAGAGCCATCCAGACCCACAGAAGAGCAGGGGACGCTGTGATTCTCACTGTGCGTGGGCAGACTCAGCTCCACAGAGCCATCCAGACCCACAGAAGAGCAGGGGGCAAGTGATTCTCACTGTGGGACTCCCAGTATCCTTCTAGGTCTCACTATCTTTAGCCAGCAAGAAGGAAACAAGAAGTCCTGCAGAAGCTCCAGAAAGACCTCAATGTTTGGTTCCCATCCTGTTTCTGAGAACTAGATACAGGCCACACCTGGCCCTACAGTCTAGAAATGAGGTATAAAGTGACCTTATGCATAGGACAGAGGGAGGAAACAATTAGGGAAAAATCCAGAACCCAGCCACATTCCAGTCTCCCACCCACCTAAATACATGTGCACTGCTTACTTTCCACACATAAATAGCAGACTCTGTCCTCAGGGGAGATCACCAAACTTCCATGCAGTGGGGACTTCCAGCTGAGAACACAGGGTCTCTAAGATATGCAGAGTTCCTTTCTTCAGGTTCACATGAGCTCCTCATCACCCAAGGAGCTGAAAATTCAAGGCCGAGTTTCTTTCCCTCCTTCAGCTAAAATGACAGTGCAGTACCAGGGTGGATGTGTGATCCATTCCAAAGAAGGAGCCTGAGAAGCAGATGAGGGAACAGACGTGCAGCCACCGTGGGACCCCACAGGCAGCAGTGCCTTGGCAGAGCAGAGCAGAGCAGCCTGGCTCTCTGGGAGCACAGCCTTATGTGCTGTCCTCCTTGGGTGTCTGGAAAACCAGCATCGAGCATCAGGTCCTGGTTGGGCTGCTGTAGCTCACTGGAGGCTCGCTTTTCTGGTATTCATGTAACGACTTTTGTAGAAACATGTGTGCAGGCCAAGCTTGTAGTTTCATTAGAAATATAAATTCCTGAAAAACTGAGCAAGTTGCAAATTTATTTACTTCCCAGTAGGTACATGGGTCGGTAGTCACTCTCACACTTGTTGCTGAGAAAGGTCTCAAATCTGTCCTATGTATTTGCATATCTGACTTCTTAGTTTAGCTCCAAATTTTCTCTTGTGTTTTATTTCTGGCTTCTGTGAGATCAACTAAAATATTAGGCAGCATCCTGAACCAGATCACTGTCTTAGGCCTGGGTCCGTCTGGCTGTCTGAAATAACATGGCTGAGAGGCTTTGAGCAGTGTTTGCAACTAACTTCTGTAGTCAATGGTTGGAAGCAGCAGTCTTTTCATAACCTTGACACACCCAATTTCTCGCCTGTTTCCTTATCTCTGTGCTTGAAAATGGGCCAAGGATTGCCTGAGATAATATCTTCTTTGCAATGCCTTAGTGATAGCAGCTACCCAGAAGTTTCATACAACAATTCTGTCTCTGTTCCACTTACAAACACAAGAGCCTTCTGGCTTTTCCCACTTAACATGCGGCAAAATTTACAAACTCTACTTGACAAACTTACCTAAATATTTTCAAGGTTTGGCTATGGTCACGGGGCTTCTAGCCTATAAATGTCAGTGTCTTTGCTACATTTTTAGTTGTTTTTGTTTATCTAACACCACACATCTGCACTCAGCCTGCATAGAGGTTCGGACAGCAGCTAAATTGCTATAAAACAGAGATTCAAAAACACAGTAGCTCAAATGAGGTATAGCTTTGCTTTTCTCTGACCCAATCCAGATTCAACTCTGTGTCCATGTAGGCCTTGTTCCGCGAGGCCATCCGGAGCACCAGGGGATGTTCTCTGCCTCCCCCAGCAACAGGCTGCTTCCTGCAAGGTGGGTATTTCATTGCTCACTTAGACCCATTTCACCTAGTGCTGCTCAGTGCTGTCCCCATCAGAGAGATGTCCACCTTGAGCTGGGCTCAACCCTTCCTCCACGGGCCCCAACAAGGGTGCATTGTGCTAGCCCTTCACGGGGGTGCTCTGGTTTGGGGGAGCTGACCTCTGCTGGAGTGAGTAAGCCCCCAGGATGGAATGCAGACTCCTTCCCTGGCTATCTTCCCACCTGCCGCTGACGTTGACTCCATTGGGTCTTTCTTTTTGTTCATCATGTTTGATATTATACATCTCATTTCACCAAGGATAGAATTTGCATTTCTACGTCTCCTTCAAGACACTGGGAATAAAGTGGAGTGACTTATTTCTCTGACATAAATGATTTTAGGCATAGAATTCCTTGGAGCAGTGAGGCAATAATGTATAAAGATGTGAGCTAAACAGGAACAGAAGAGCTACAGCCTATGAAAAAATTTTAATTTTTTCTTATTTTTATACGTGATGTAAGGAACATCAGTTATGCAGCAATTTAGACATTGTTTCTTATTTATTCTGGTCCAGATAGGAAGGACAAAGGGAAAATTGCGACTTAGCAAAGTCAAGTCCTTGTGATTGTTAATTTTATGTGTCAACTTAACTGGGCCATGAGGTGCCCAGAAACTGGCCAGACATTTTTCTGGGTGAGTCAGTTAGGTATTTTTGGATGAGTTTCCTCCATTTGTATCAACATAGTAAAGGGGAGTGCCCTGCAGAGTGCCCTTCCTAACACAGGTGGGTCTCATCCAGTCAGCTGAGTCACCTGCACAGAATGCACAGGCTGAGTGAGAGGGACACTTCCTGCTGCTGGGCTGGAACATCGGTTTCTAGACATCAGACTCAGAATGAAATATCAGTTGTGTGGGTGTCTTGAGTCTATCACGTTCTGGACTAGAAATTACACCACTAGCATTCTCGATTCCGAAGACTCAAAGTTGGACTGGGCTTCTGACTAGAACTCAGGACTTTCAGCCTCCAGAATCACATGGGCTAATTCTTTATAATCTTTTCATGTATAGGAATGTGACAGAAAGAGACAGAAAAGAATAGCTAAGAGATGGGAGTTGGATATTTTTATCTGAGCATTGACTGCCTTGGCGCAAACATTTACTGGAAGTAATCAAGCTCTACTTTAAGATTCCTCTGTTGTACTGGATTCAAATTATACCCCAATAAAGCTCTGTTAGCACATGAAGAAAACCACACAACTAGTTAATGGCAGAGACTTCATTCCAACCAATTTCTGTGTAATCTCTAATGCACGCTGTCGCCCCCACGTCACACTGACCCACAGCCTGGCAGGTGTCTGCAGTGACAAACAGTGACTCCTGGTGTGTTTCTCAGAAACCTTTCAGTGTTCACGTATATACTCCAGTGTTTCTTATTAATTTGAATTATGAGTCCTTGTTTAGAGTGAGTGAGGTTGGTGTTCTTATACACAGTGTACTTATTACATTTCATCAAGCAGTGAGGGGATGATACACAACCGAACTCTGTAGGTAACTGCAACTCTAGTGTAACTTTTTCATTGATCAAATAAATGAACTGTTAGACTGATGTCATGGGAAATCTTTTAATAAGAGTAATGTATATCCCCTCCTTTGCGGTGTAATGATTATTATGGTGCACTGGGCTTGACTGGCAATGTTTTGAATTTCAGCTCTTGCTTTTTGATGTGTGTCTTTGTATAGACAGGCTGCAACATTATGGTCTTATACTTACAGTTTTGAGGATTCCAAGTTCTTCCCATTCCTGTGTGTGTTTAAAAAAAAAAAAAAAAAAGTCAATGAGATTGCCAAGTTTATTTTCTTCCTCTGTTCTTCAACTGACAGAAACTCACTCCTCAGTTTTCTAGCTGCCCGTTTTTCTCCCCTCCCTGCTTTCTCCTTTCCATCCAGTTTATTTCTTATAATACTATATCCCATTATGGAAAATTCTCAGTGGCCATAATTATTATTATTTTAATAATTTTTTTTTTATTGTTGGGGATTCATTGAGGGTACAATAAGCCAGGTTACACTGATTGCAATTATTGGGTAAAGTCCCTCTTGCAATCATGTCTTGCCCCCATAAAGTGTGACACACACCAAGGCCCCACCCACCTCCCTCCTTCCCTCTTTCTGTTTCCCCCCCCATAACTATAATTGTCATTAATTGTCCTCATATCAAAATTGAGTACATAGGATTCATGCTTCTCCATTCTTGTGATGCTTTACTAAGAATAATGTCTTCCACGTCCATCCGGGTTAATACGAAGGATGTAAAGTCTCCATTTTTTTTAATGGCTGAATAGTATTCCATGGTATACATATACCACAGCTTGTTAATACATTCCTGGGTTGGTGGGCATTTAGGCTGTTTCCACATTTTGGCGATTGTAAATTGAGCTGCAATAAACAGTCTAGTACAAGTGTCCTTATGATAAAAGGATTTCTTTCCTTCTGGGTAGATGCCCAGTAATGGGATTGCAGGATCGAATGGGATGTCTAGGTTGAGTGCTTTGAGGTTTCTCCATACTTCCTTCCAGAAAGGTTGTACTAGTTTGCAGTCCCACCAGCAGTGTCAAAGTGTTCCCTTCTCTCCACATCCACGCCAGCATCTGCAGTTTTGAGATTTTGTGATGTGGGCCATTCTCACTGGGGTTAGATGATATCTCAGGGTTGTTTTGATTTGCATTTCTCTAATATATAGAGATGATGAACATTTTTTCATGTGTTTGTTAGCCATTCGTCTGTCGTCTTTAGAGAAAGTTCTATTCATGTCTCTTGCCCATTGATATATGGGATTGTTGGCTTTTTTCATGTGGATTAATTTGAGTTCTCTATAGATCCTAGTTATCAAGCTTTTGTCTGCTTGAAAATATGCAAATATCCTTTCCCATTGTGTAGGTTGTCTCTTTGCTTTGGTTATTGTCTCCATAGCTGTATAGAAGCTTTTCAGTTTAATGAAGTCCCATTTGTTTATTTTTGTTGTTGTTGCAATTGCCATGGCAGTCTTCTTCATGAAGTCTTTCCCCAGGCCAATATCTTCCAGTGTTTTTCCTATGCTTTCTTGGAGGATTTTTATTGTTTCATGCCTTAAGTTTAAGTCCTTTATCCATCTTGAATCAATTTTTGTGAGTGGGGAAAGGTGTGGGTCCAGTTTCAGTCTTTTACATGTAGACATCCAGTTCTCCCAACACCATTTATTGAATAGGGAGTCTTTCCCCCAAGGTATGTTCTTGTTTGGTTTATCAAAGATTAGGTGGTTGTAACATGTTAGTTTCATTTCTTGGTTTTCAATTCAATTCCAAGTGTCTATGTCTCTGTTTTTGTGCCAGTACCATGCTGTCTTGAGCACTATGACTTTGTAGTACAGACTAAAATCTGGTATGCTGATGCCCCCAGCTTTATTTTTGTTAGAGAACTGCCTTAGCTACACGGGTTTTTTTCTGGTTCCATACAAAACGCAGAATCATTTTTTCCAAATCTTGAAAGTATGATGTTGATATTTTGATAGGAATGGCATTGAATAGGTAGATTGCTTTGGGAAGTATAGACATTTTAACAATGTTGATTCTTCCCATCCATGAGCATGGTATGTTCTTCCATTTGTTAATATCCTCTGCTATTTCCTTTCTGAGGATTTCATAGTTTTCTTTATAGAGGTCCTTCACCTCCTTCGTGAGGTATATTCCTAGGTATTTCATTTTCTTTGAGACTATGGTGAAGGGAGTTGTGTCCTTAACTAGCTTCTCATCTTGGCTGTTATTGGTGTACACAAAGGCTACTGACTTGTGGACATTGATTTTATATCCTGAAACATTCAGTGGCCATAATTATAAGTCACACACTGATGGAAGTGCTTGAACTCTGAGCATGGCCTTCTAAACCTATGACTGCTACTGTACTTGAATGTGTCACACATTTCTGAGAACCGACAGGCTTGTATTTCTTGCATGGTGTCTGTACAGCCTTTAGATGTGGTGGTCTGTGGAAATGGGACGTTTAAGCAAATGACAACATGGACAAGTTGAAATGACTTTCTGTATTCTGTATGGCCGGTTTCATTTCGAGAATGTGGCGCACAGTGGTTTCCTGTGAGGCTAAGCAGATTCCCACTAGAAAAATCCACGGGAGACCTTCTAGGCAGGTTTGGTGCACAGGGAGATCTACAGGAATGTCAGGGAATGAAAAATCAAAAAGATAAATTTGGACCTGTCCAAAGCCACAGTCTTTCAACAAAGGGTAGTCCCTGGGAAAGCAATGTTTTGTGGTTGAAGTCTGTCCCCCAGTTTAGTAAACTTGAACTTACTCTTTTTTTTTTTTTTTTTTTTTTTTTTAAAGAGACAGACTCTCACTTTGTCACCCTTGGTAGAGTGTTGTGGCATCACAGCTCATAGCAACTTCTAGCTGTTGGGCTTAGGCAATTCTCTTGCCTCAACCTCCCAAATAGCTGGGACTACAGGTGCCTGCTGCAACGCCCAGGTATTTTTTGTTGCAGTTTGGCGGGGGCCAGGTTCAAACCCGCCATCCTCGGTATATGGGCTGGTGTCCTACTCGGTGAGCCACAGGCGCTTCCCTACTTGAACTTACTTCTATGGGAGAGAAAGAATGCAAGTCTAAACCAAGCAAAAATAATAGTGTGGAAAGGATGAGGATCCTCATTCTACTTCCAGGCAGAATGAAGCTAGGTGTCTCATGTCTAAGCCTTGGGGTGTGGTGCACAGGCTGTCTGAGCCCAGCATGCCAGTGCTTAGGTCAGAGATATCTGGCAGTGGTTGTGGAGAGACCAGTGTCTGACCCCTGCAGTGGCATAGTCTAGTACATATAGCAGCATAAAGTGTCACAAAGGTAACCCTTACTTTCTTCTTGAAGGTAATGGTACTTTTGGTTTTACTAAGAGAGTTACATGGTCTCTGCTCACACCATACATGAAATCTATGCCTTTTAAAAAACATTATTATAAAACACTGGAATAACTTTTGAAGAAAAATTGGGAAAATCTTACTGATGCTCCCCAATACTGTTGACCTTTAGCAAGTAGCTAAAGGATCCATTTAGATTTGAAATAACATCCTGCCAGTGTAGCTGAAAGTCTGTTGAAAGAAGCCAATACTATTGGCCAGAGAATCAGAAGCTGCTAAAGTAGCAGAAATAGAATGGGAGTTGATAAGAGTGAATTCCAAACCATCAGCAACAGTGCTACCACGGTGCTGGAGCCATGGACTGAGTGTAATCTTCCTGCTCTGAAGAATGGCTTCATTGAGGTTTAAAAATACAGGCACAATTTGTGTGAGCTTGGGGAGCATATCAGTGACATTTCTGTGTAGAAATAATGGGTTCCCACTGAGCAGTACCAAGATCTTTGGGTTACTTTGGGGAAGGTGGGTAATTCCTGTGAGTTTCTTCATCTGTGAAAGGGTGTGGGGAAAGGGCTCCTACCTGCTAAGTTTCAGATGTGGTAAATCTCTCCTCGTGGACACACTGAGAGAGATTTTTCACTTCTATTGTTGAATCAGAAAGTCATCATGGGCATAGACTTTCCAATGTGAATTTAAAATTATTTTAAAGATGAGTCCTACGAAGAATTTCAAGACCTTGTGGTAACTGGCATTATCCAACCAGCAAACATTTCCGAGATGAAAAATGCATCTATCCAGCTTTTCCAGTGAGAGTAATTTTTTTATGCAATGAGCAAAAATACTGCTTTTGTTCTTTTTTCCATTTTTATATTAGTCTGATTTTTTTTTTTTTCTTTCATGCCTAAAATGTTTAAAAGTTGACTATAGTATTTATTTCAAAGATCATTGTAATGCTGTCCAGCTAGTTTGGTTGGTCTTTTTTCTTGTATGTTCTGAGTTGACTCCATGATGTGAATTCATGGTTTACTTAGCTTGTTTTGGACCAAATTTTATAATAACAAGAGCTCAAGCTTATTTTTAACCCGCTTTTTGATTTTGGAAATTTCCTATCCTAACTTGACATTTTGAGATGAATTTTAATAACTTGTGTATGTAAACAGTAGAAAACATAATTCATTTGTGGCTGCCAAGAATAATTCTAGGCAGCAACAGGGTACTGGTGGGAGAATGGCGTCTCCTCTGTATTCTGTGTTTTCATAGGAAAGATAGTAGCGCAAACTCCTGGTCTCTCAGCTCCATACTCCCTGGTCCCTGGGTGGAGAGATACCCTGCACATATGGGGAGTTTGGGACAAGGAATTTGGGGTGCTCTGTTTCTTCTTTCCTTCCCTTCTTCACGATCCCATGTGTAGCCCCCTCTGTGTAATTTGAAGGGTGACATGTGAGGGAGAGGTTGGCCACAGAGACACAGAGAGGTCTGGACTGATTGCAGGGAATGTGTCTTACTTTTCTAACTATTACACATGTGGCTTTGGCCAGGTGAACTGAACCAATTATTAGGGCCCTTGGGCAGGATTAGCTTCTGCCCATGAAGCTATTCATTCAAGCCCAAGGTTGAATCCCACTCCTACTGAGCATCTTGGTACTTTGTTCCCCATGGGACTTTCTTTTCATTAATTTGTACTTTTTATACCACACTTTAAAACATTACTTATCTGGATAACTTACCTTCCTGGCACTCCCTTACATTTAATTGTCCTCAAAGCAAGGGCATTTACCTCAATTTTGCCCCAACTACAGAGTCAAAGCCAGAGGTTCAGATTTTTCCAGCATTCCTCTGAATCTGCCTCTGCACTGGTTAAGTGTGAGAACACAGAGGAATCTGCTGTCACAGGCAGGTTTTTAGGTCTCAGTGTATGGAGGGGCAGTGGCAGCAGCTAAAGGGGCAAGAAATTCACTGGCTGGTTTACAGCACAAATGGGGCCCTCACTAGACATGGCTCGCCCTCAACGCAGCTTGGGAGCTCCTGAGACTCAGTGCTTTGAGGGCAAAGGGGAGACAGAAGGGTGGTGAGCAGGTGGGCGGTGAAGAGCCTTGCATCTTAGCCTATTCCCGAATTTTACAAAACAGGTGTGCCAAATATGCATACTTGAAAACACAACATCAAGATTTTGAGCCCAAGTAGAAATTCTTGAATTTGTGCATCAGTACGTTACTGCACACATGAGTGGATTCCTCTTCCTGAGATACACACTCACACCCAGTGCATGGGGTGCATCTGGAGGGCCAAGACTCAGCTCTTGATGGCATCACGCCCATGGGATTTATGCTCAGAGATCATGGGCTCTGTGCCTCCCAGGAAGACCCAAAGTAGCAGTCACACCCAAATCCATGGAAGAGCCATAGCCCCTCTGCAGCACACAGTCTGAGAGGAGCAGCAGCCAGTGAGCTGGTGGGTTTGTCATAGAGAACTTTCTCCAAGTGCAGCCTTTCTCCAAGCCCTCTCCTTTCACCCCAGTACGGGGGCATACCCCAGGGAGGCTGGAGGTAGGCTTTCATTTGGGGGCTGGCTGTGACTGTGAGGCTGTCCATTTTCTGCACCTGATGTGTATCTGTCAACCCAACTTTTGCCAGGCACAAAGTGAATATTTCGATTTTCCACTGCCTGACTTCTCTCCTTCTCTTAATTGTTTTCAAATTCAAGTAAGGAAAAGTTGGGGCTCATTTAATAGGTGCTCTTACCCCCCAATAGCAGAAGATCAATAAATCTTTGCTGAACTAATAAACAGCCTCATTTTTATGATTGGCTTCATTTCTATGCATTTGGGTACATATTTCATATTTCCAGAGAATATGAATCATTCAGCTAAGATTACCATAGTGGAGAATAGTAACATTACTCAGTAATCTTATTTCCCATTCAAATTTGATTACCTTTATTTTGAGTATGATAAAACCACACTATCCCTATTTCTACGCAACACAATTGTTTCTTTAATGCGTCCTGCTGTAATTTGTGTGTGTGTGCCTGTGTCGACATGGGTATGTGTGCCCATTTGTGCTCTGTGTGTGTGTAATTGAGGGTTTTTGGCATATACTCTATTTAGTATGATTTGAATTTCATCTGTTTTAAATTCAGGGTGAAAAATATAATCCAAATTTGAGAAAGAGAACAAAAAGCTTTCTTTTTGAAAAATCACGATTTTCAAACACATCCTTCCTTCGATACAAACAACCAACCAACAGTGATTCCAGCAGACAGTTCTAAATTGATTGGTTTGGTTTTTAGATTCCACCAGATGTTCCAGACTTGGAGCTTCTTGATCGTCAAGCCGCCTCTGCGCTAAATGGTCATGATATCAGACATTTTGAAAACCAGCAATCCTTTCATGCCATCTAGTTCAATCAGCGTCATGAGTCTACATCCCACGTGTGTAGGTGAATGGTTTCAAATTGGCACCCATGGCTAAAATTTGAACCCGAGACCCAGCTGTTTTCCATTAATGCATTTCTGTTTTGTGTCTTAAGTATTCTGTGCTTTGAGGCATTCCCAGCTGTGTGTCCACCCATTCATAGCCAGCCCCTGTCCATTTGTCAGGACCTTATCTGATTTCTGTTCTCAGCTCAACATCAGCTCAACACTGAAGGCTTCAGAATCCTAAAAAAAAAAAAAAAAAAAAAAAGCAAGGGGGGGGGTCGGGTTTCTCTTCAAAACATTCATAACTTTTGGGGGGGTGGAGACAAGATGGCTGACTGAAACCAGCTTTCCACAGAGGCTCCTGTCCAGAAGGAGAGTTAAAGGACAGAAATTTAGCAACTAACCTGGTGGATTAGAGCTGCACAAAGAGAGAAGGTTGAAGAATGCACATCAACCCCGCTGAGGCAAGCTGCGACCCCAAGGATACAAAAGGTACAAAATCCATCACCAAGCAGACAGGAGTCCCCTCCCCCATGAGAATGGCTTGGAGTGCCCCACAAACAAGAAGAGTTCAAAGTTCCTTCCACTACACTCCACAGGAGAGACCCACTAAAAACTGGACCTGCCTCCCCTACTAGGGTGCCATGGCGTTCTCCTGCAAGGCAGAAAACTGTATAAAATTGTATATATTCTCTACCTTCAATTCTGAGCTCCCAGCACTCCCCTCCACTCTCACTCTGAGGTCTGGAGGCCTGTCCCCCAGGAGTCCAGATTCTTGGGTGATTTCTTGAGGGGTGTGGACAGGGCCTAGACTGAAGCTGGTCAGTGCTGATTCTGTGGCACGGGAGTGAGGAGAGGACGGTCAGCTGAAAGGGAACCACACTGGAGTGGAGGTGCCCCAAGGCGCAAAAAAGCAGCCATTTTTGGCAACAACAGGGCTCACTCCCGGATATTCCAAAGCCACACCCTGTCTCCCTGGGCAACCAGAGGAGGCCGGGCATCTTCTCAGGTGGCAACCACCGTGGAACCGATCTGGGACGGAAATGCACGCCCGTGAGTAAAGGGTTTGCCTGAAGCGGTATTGGCCTGGGTAGAGCACAGGAACTAAAAAACGCATGCGCAGAGATGGGGAAATTCCCAGGGAGGGGCTGACCCAGAGGACGCTTTACAGAACCTAAGACGCACTCAGCCCTCAGGGGATCGTCAGCCTATAGACAAAGGAAGCTAGAGCTGATAGCTAACCGAACACAAACCCAAAGGAGCAAAGACAGGGCCTGAGGCGCAGCCTCTGGTAACTCAAAACAGCTTCTCTTCTGCAGGGGAATTTATCAGGGACAGAAACAAATTCCCACAAAGTTGTTCTGTTCTGTCAGTAACATCAATCAGGGGCAGGGCTGGAACTGAGTGAACACCCCACCCCATCCTCCATCAAGCACCTGAAGTTGTCAGGCCTCACCTCCCCCTGCTGGATAAGGCAGAGCGCAGCGGCCTGGCTGAGCAGATATAAATTTCCTGTGATTCAGGCAGGTACAAAACCCCTGGAGTATCTGTTCACTAGAGGCAATTGGGTGACAGCCCTGCAGGGCTATCAGTGACTGGGTGTGACAGAGGTGCAAGGTGGGGAAGGAGGCATCAACCTTCCCAGACTAATCTATTTGCTGGGTGGGTCCTCCTGACTTCACGGAGCACTGGAGCAAGTCATATCTGAGTTGTCACCTGACCCCTGCGATCCAGTTGCCAGAGACCTTTTAACTCTCCCACCTGAGACAGGTGCTGACTGAGACAATTGATTTGGACCTTCCAAACTGAGCCAATCACCTGAAGACTACTCAAATGGTGCCCTGGGTGTATGGTTATAAGGTTTGATTTTCCTTTTCCAACTGTTGCCTGTGGGGGGTGGGGTGATTTAATTTCTGGTATTTCTCCACAGCTGAGACTTCAACCCAGAGTAACTGTTTCACTAGGGTCAGACAGAGACCAGCTGAAAACAAGACAGAACCACTTAGCACCACCATACCAAACAGGGCCCCAGTATCTCAGGCCATAGCACTGTACAGGTCCTCAACAAAGCTCCAGGGGAAAAATCAAATGGTGTAAAATAATCATGGGGCAAAATCAGCCGAAAAACTCTGGTAATATGAATAACCAGAATACATCACACAGCACCCCCATGAAACATATGCCAGATGTAACTGAAGATCACATTCATAAACAGCTGGCTGAGATGTCAGAAATTTAATTCAGAATTTGGATTGCAAATACAATTAATAGAATAAAGGAAAATTTGGAATTAGAAATTTGAGGAGTAATTCAAAAGTGGGAATTAGAAATTCGAGGACAAATTCAAAAGTTGTCTCAAGAATTTAACGAATTTAAAGACAAAACCACCAAAGACTTTGATGCACTGAAGCAAGAATTTGCAGCCCTCAAAGATCTGAAAAATACAGTAGAATCCCTCAGTAACAAAGTACAGCAAGCAGAAGGATTTCTGACATTGAAGACAAAGCTTTTGAATGCTCCCAAACTCTCAGAGGAAAAGAAACGGAGAGCAAAAATGGATCATTCTCTCAGAAAGTACTGGGATAATTTGAAGAAGGTTAATATCCAACTCATTGGAATCCCTGAAAGTGATGAATTGGCCTTGCAAGGCACAGAGGCCCTTTTCCATGAAATTATAAAAGAGAATTTTCCAGATATGCCAAGACATTCTGAAATTCAGAGAACAGACAATTTCAGAACCTCAGCACGACTCAATCTGAATGAGACATCCCCCAGGCATATTGTAATTAAATTCACTAAAGTTAATATGAAGGAGAAAATTCTGAAAGCAGCAAAACATAAGAAATCCATTACCTACAGAGGGAAGAATATTAGAATGACTGCAAATCTCTCTGCCGAAATTTTTCAAGCCATAAGAGGGTGGTCATTGACTTTTAATCTCCTAAAGCAAAATAACTTTCAACTCCGGATCCTGTATCCAGCTAGACTGAGTTTCATTTATGATGGAGAAATTAAATACTTTAATCATGTTGAAGAAATTTACATAACCAAACCAGCTCTTCAGGATATTCTCAGACATATCCTCCATAATGACCAGCCCAATCCTCTACCACAAAAGTAATCTTACTCAGAAACGTTTGATCAAACTGCAACTTCCACAGTGGCAAAAGGATTAAAAATGTCCACTGGACTTTTGAAAATTTGATACCCAAAATTTTACCGGACTTATCAATATTCTCCATTAATGTGAACGGCTTAAACTGTCCTCCAAAGAGGCACAGGTTAGCTGACTGGATACAAAAACTTAGGCCAGATATTTGCTGCATACAAGAGTCACATCCTACCTAAAAGATATAGACTCAGAGTGAAAGGATGGTTGTCCATATTTCAGGCAAATAGTAATCAGAAAAAAGCACATGTTGCAATTCTATTTGCAGACACAATAGGCTTTAAACCAACAAAAGGAAGGATAAGAATGGTCATTTCATATTTGTTAAGGATAATACTCCATATGATGAGATTTCCATTATTAATATTTATGCACCCAACCAGAATGCATCTCAATTTATAAGAGAAACTCTAACAGACATGAGCAACTTGATTTCTGCTAGCTCCATAATAGTCGGAGATTTCAGCACTCCTTTTGCAGTGTTGGATCGATCTTCCAATAAGAAGCTGAGCAAAGAAATTTTAGATTTAAACCTAACCATCCAACATTTGGATTTAGCAGACATCTACAGAACATTTCATCCCAACGAAACTGAATACACATACTTCTCATCAGCCCACGAAACATACTCCAAAATCGATCACATCTTAGGTCACAAGTCTAACCTCAGTAAATTTAAAGGAAGAGAAATTATTCCTTGCATCTTCTTGGACCACCATGGAGTAAAAGTTGAACTCAGTAACAGGAATCTGCATACTCATACAAAAACATGGAAGTTAAATAACCTTATGCTGAATGATAGCTGGGTCAGAGATGAGATTAAGAAGGAAATTGCCAAATTTGGGGGAGAAAATGACAATGAAGACAAAAATTATCAGAACCTCTGGGATACCGCAAAGACAGTCCTAAGAGGGAAATTTATAGCACTGCAAGCCTTCCTCAAGAGAATGGAAAGAGAAGAATTTAACAACTTAGTGGGACACCTCAAGAAACTGGAAAAGGAAGAACATTCCAACCCCAAACCCAGTAGAAGAAAAGAAATAACCAAAATTAGAGCAGAATTAAATGAAATTGAAAACAAAAGAATTATACAACAGATCAATAAATCAAAAAGTTGGGTTTTTGAAAAGGTCAATAAAATAAACCTTTGGCTAACCTAACCAGGAGAAAGAGTAAAATCTCTAATCTCATCAATCAGAAACAACAAAGACGAAATAACAGACTCCTCAGAAATTCAAAAAATCCTTAATGAATATTACAAGAAACTTTATTCTCAGAAATATGAAAATCTGAAGGAAATTGACCAATACTTGGAAGCGCGTCACCTTCCAAGACTTAGCCAGAATCAAGTGGAAATGTTGAACAGGCCCATATCAAGTTCAGAAATAGCATCAACCATACAACACCTCCCTTAAAAGAAAAGCTCGGGACCAGATGGCTTCATGTCAGACTTCTAGCAAACCTTTAAAGAGGAACCAGTACCTATATTACTCAACCTTTTCCAAAATATAGAAAAAGAAGGAAGACTACCCAACACGTTCTATGAAGCATACATCACCCTGATCCCCAAACCAGGAAAAGACCCAACAAGAAAAGAAAATTATAGACCAATATCACTAATGAATATAGATGCAAAAATATTCAACAAGATCCTAACAAACAGAATCCAGCAACACATCAAACAAATTATACATCATGACCAAGTCGGTTTTATCCCAGGGTCTCAAAGCTGGTTCAATATCCGTAAATCTATAAGCATAATTCAGCAATAAATTAAAAAACAAAGACCATATGATTTTCTCAATCAATGCAGAAAAAGCTTTTGATAATATCCAGCATCCCTTCATGATCAGAACACTTAAGAAAATTGGTATAGAAGGGACATTTCTTAAACTGATAGAGACTATCTGTAGCAAACCCACAGCCAACCATCCCAGGACAGGATGACCTTCTGGGACCCAGGGAGGCCAGTTACATTTTAATTTCAGAAAGCAATGAATGGTGGTTTTAAGGTCCCCAGTACTGCATGGGATGTACTTATACTGAAAGTTACTCACTGTGTATTAGGAATTCAAATATGCCTGCTGACCTAAGATTTTACTTGATCAATTTGGCATCCCTCCCGGGGCATGTTTTGACTGATCGCTAAGTGCCCATCATCTGGCCAGACTTCTGGCTTCCAGCTGCCTTCCCGCTCTTTCCTGCCATCCCCTGTATGGCAGGAGGCCCGCGACCCTACAGATACCTTTTCCAGGGTCTGGAGCCTCTGGGTAAGGCAGTGGGGTCAGAGATTATCAGTGGGGAGAATTTGCATGAGCTATGAAGGGGGTGTGAGTTCGCCAGATACTAGAATGTTGGGCTGTCCCAGTGGGAAGCAGAGGCAGGAGATGGCCTTTGAGAGCCCTCCCTTTGCTTAGCAGCTGCAGTGGTGACCAGTGCTGGCTCTTGCTTGGGGGCCCAGGCAATGTGGTTGTAGAAAGGTGGCAACAGCAGCTGGCAAAATGCAGCAAGGTGTGCACGGGGGCAGGTCAAGGCTCTGGTAGGGCAATGAGAGAGCCTGTGGCTTCAGGCTGCAGGGGTCCTGAGACATCACCAGAGCCCTGGGATCCCAGAGGCCTGCCAGATGTTGGGCTAGGTTCTAGGTGTGCTGTGAATATGCCCAGAGACTCAGTGGAGGGATGTGACGTCATCAGCTCTTAGCAGAACCACTTTGTCCTGTATTTAGTCAGCATGGAGGTGGCGGGAGCTTCCAGCCAGCATTAATCTCTAGGCAACCTCACCTCATCCTCTTAGCTTCTTCCGCGTCTCCTGCCCCTTTCTAGAAGAATTTAAGTGATTCTCTTCTGTTTGAGTGCCTACAGTAGCAGTCTTTTTCCCAGCCTCTACCAGACATAGTGAGCTGTTCTTCATTCTTACTTTCTGCAGTCAACAAGAGCCTCTGTCCTGTGTCATTCCATTCTTCATTACGTCATCACACACTGTCCGCACACCTCCCACCCTCCGCCTGGACTCAGGGCAGAGAGGAAGGCACCAGGTCATCACATTACTACAGGGGACTTTCCGGGACCAGGTGGTTTTAAGGTCCTTGACTGTGGCTTAAATAAGTCCTAAAATTATTTTCTTATCTTTAAAGAACTTTCCTAAACTAAGAATAGACGTGAATAAGAATTATATTCATTTCGGTGACAGTGGTTTCCTTGGGAACTTTTGCACTACAGCTTTCTAAAATTTATTTTCCAAGCGCTGAAATATTTTGTCAGTTTTATTGATCATTCTTGCCAGGCTGTCTGTGATTTATGTCTGTATCTGCAGTGGAACACAGTAGATGCCCTAAGGTTCTCAAAGATGTTTTGTAATGAGCTCGGGTGAGAACTGTGTCTCATGGAAAAGACAGGCATAATTTATTCATGAAAGCGGAAATAAAATTCAACCTTGACTACAGAGAGGGTATTTTTTCCACAATGCCATGGACTTCTAGAGCTTGTGATATAGATGAAATTGTGAGATTTGACTTATTTTTTAAAAATACCAGTTCAACTCTAAGCAGTAGAGCTGTGAACAAATGCATGATACGGATGAAAAAAATATATTAATGGGCCTGTGGCTCAAAGGGGTAGGGCGCAGGCCCCATATGCCGGAGGTGGAGGGTTCAAACCCAGCCCCGGCCAGAAACTGCAAAAACAAAACAAAATATATTAACTATTTCCAAGATCTACAAATGGCTACCATTGCCTTTTAGGACAAACTTGACTTTTGTTCAACTAGAAATGCAAAGTCAAGTGTGCTTTAATAGGGAATGGTTGTTTAAAATCATTCTCACATGCAACTTTCAAGAGATCCATATACAAACCATTTGGTGTAGACAGTACAACTCTAAGCATAATGAGTTATACGTGGGACATGTACAGAGGATATTTGGCAACAAAGACTCCAGGTGAATAAAGTGTTTGGAAAAAGAGTCCCAAACATTTTTTTAAGTGATGTGGGATATGTTTTATATAACCTTCAACATCAACACTCACTGGCAGAAAGGAAGATTAAAAAACAATTAATAAATTTGCTGCATCTCAGAAAGCATTTTTAATTTACTTGTGCGTTTTGCTTGGTAATTTTACATAGAACTTCTGGTCCGTATTTGATCTGGAAGACCAAGGTATGATTCCCACTTTATGTACGGGTGACGGAAGGGTAGACTGTGAGGTGAAGGTCACCTGCCTGCCAGCATAGTTCCTGGTTCCCATCCACCTGCCCATGTGGCACAGGTGCTGGGGTCTCCCTGTTGCTCCTCCTTACATTGCTAACTAGTGATGCACATTTACTTTTAATCAGTAGCAGCTATTATGTTGAAGAAACCTAGAAGGATTTGTGGTGGACTTAAGAGATAAGTGCTCGCTTCGGCAGCACATATACTAAAATTGGAACGATACAGAGAAGATTAGCATGGCCCCTGCGCAAGGATGACACGCAAATTCGTGAAGCGTTCCATATTCTTTCTAGATATTAGTTATTTGGAATAAAAATTCAATTTCAGTAAAAAAAAAAAAAAAAAAAATATTTGAGTTGAGCCTTGAAGGAGAAGTGGGATGTTGACAGAGGAGACTGAACAGAGGGCGTTTTAGGGAGGGAGAGCAGTGTGACTAAAGCCATCGCTGGAAGGGAGGTGGGGAGTGTTCTGGACAGGGAGCAAATTATGAAGTTGAAACATAGACTGAAGTTTAACTTGAAGCACCCTTGAATGCAGGAAGTCAGCATGTCATCTTAAGTGGGAAAGCATGGATCATTTTGGAGCCGGGAACTGACTTGCTCATAAATTATTGTGAACAGACGGATCTACTAACAGCATAAGGGGGTGTATCTGAACTTATCATGTGAGACACATATCTAGAATTCCTGACTTACTGCTTGGAAGTCTCGGCCTGGCTCCGCTTGACATCCATCATGACCAAGTTTAAGGTAAAGTATTTATGTGGCGGGGCACCTTTCCAAACTCAGAGCCAAATTGCTCTGACTACTTTCTACTTATTTTTTCCAATTATGTTTTATTTTTTTCCAAAATATTAAAGCATTAGGATTGATTTAGGAAAACATCTTACATGTTTCTGAAAATTATAATTTAATATAAAATAAATAAAAAGTTTTCCATTGACCTGTTGGTTTCCTAACTGGATGTCTTGGCTGTCTCCCGCTTACCTGTTTGCTGCACAAATATTTCACATTTTAACATGGTGAAGACCAAGAATGTCACGATGGGGAGCCTAATAAACACTGCTCCGTGGCTACCAGGAAGGAGAATCCTAATTGTGTGTTAATGTCTTTTGCTTTTTAACAACTTGAGAGTAAACTCAACAGCTATGTAAACAAAGTGCCAATTTAAGGGTTTTGTCCCAACCGTTCATCCTCTGATAGCCCAGGTGGGTGGGGCCTTGGTGTGTGTCACACTTTATGGGGGCAAGACATGATTGCAAGAGGGACTTTACCTAACAATTGCAATCAGTGTAACCTGGCTTATTGTACCCTCAATGAATCCCCAACAATAAAAAAAAAAAAAAATGCAAAAAAAAAAAAAGAATAAATCAGATCCAGGGATACCTTATCCATCCCTGATAAAAAGGAATTCTCCTGGTGCAGTATACGTTGTTAGGAATCATATCTTGACCAGATTCTTCCATATTCCCCTTGTAAGAACTCAGATATGCTAAGTTTGATAAGAATTATCAAAATCTGGGGAAGTGCATGCCAAATTTTAGATTTTCTGCTCTCCCCTAAAATGGATAAATGTTCAACTCATTAAATATAGCTAAAGCCCTGGTGATTAAGGACATGATGTAAAAAGAACAGAATAAAAGATGTAAAAAAATTTTTTCCTGTGAAGGTTATTTCTCAAATAAAATAGATCAGTCCTTTTTAGTATTAAGTTGCCTTTGTATTTGGAGGTGTGGCTGCATTATAGTTTATCATGTGTAATCCTGTGGAGCCATTCTTTGCCGCAAGACCTGTATCATTAATATGCTTCTTTAGGAGGATTTAACTTCTACACCGGTACAGATCTCAGTATTAACATGTGAAGAATGAACTTAACATGAACAGATTCTACTGGGGAAAAAATCAGTAAAACGCAAAGGCTTTTGAAATTTTCTTTTAATTATTAGAAGTGTGAGACATTGCAAACATCGAGGACCATGCATAAGACAATTAGAAAACAGCTAGGTCTTTTTTTTAGAGGCTAAAGAGTGAGGGGTCTCACTCTCAGATTGGTCTCAAACTCGTGAGCTCAAGCAATCCACCTGCCTTGCCCTCGCAGAGTGCTGGGATTACAGAGGTGAGCCACTGCACGTGGCCATAAATGACTTTTTATTAAAGTATATGCTCTTGATGTTAACTGTCAAAAAAAAACATTCTTCCAAAGACTTTCAGGGAAGCATGAAATACCGGTCAGCGAGCCAGGAGGCAGCAGAGCTGATGTTCGTGAGGACGCTGAAGAATCTGTAATTGTGCATTGCTATGCCAGATAAGCTTGTTCTTGTTCAAATCATAAAACGGTAACCTCATTTTCTGTCTGAATAGAATCCCTCTGTTATGAAGGTTATACGTTTTATAGCTGTACAAAGAATTTAATGTGATCTTCAATGTCCACCTGGGTGAGTCTGGCTGACGCATTTGCTTCACGTCAAGCTCTGAGAAGCACGTGTGTTTATGTTCGCTGGCTTCACCTGGTTCCTTTTCTCTAAAGAACCCGAGACACTCTTGAGAGATGCTGCGTGTAATGAGCATGTAGTGCAAATGCTCTGCATTTATGGCCATGTGCAGTGGCTCCTGCCAGAGAAACACAGACGCACCAACGAGAAAGACAGGTGAATGAGGAGTAAAAGGCCTTGGACGTGAAAGTGGGTTGGGTCTGACGATGGCAGGCCCTTGGCGTTGCTTGTGTGATGTTTCAGTAAGCTGAGCTCCTGTCTGTGATGGGACTGATGCAAGAGGCTGTGGGTAGAGAGGCCAGGTGTTGATTCTTGGCACGTTAGGGCGTCCATTATCTCCACATGCTGATGATGTTGGTAACCTGAGTGATTTCCCAGGGGTGTAACTCTGTGTTGACTTTCTTGAACCCTAAACATTCTAGAAACACCCATCCTAATTCCTGAGCAACTGGTCCTTTGCTTTCCTGTTCCATCCAGTTCCACTTTCCTCACCATTGTGCTGCCATCTGGTTCTTGAGGGCTCACGCTGACTTGCTTCTCAGTGTCCTTTCTCTATGGGACCATTTTGAGGTTTTGTTACTTTATTATTATTGTTTAGAGATGGAGTGTCACTCTGTTGCCCAGGCTGGAGTGCAGTGGTGTCATCGTAGCTCACAGCATCCTCAAACTCACTCCTGGGCTCAAGTGATCCTCCTGCCTCAGCACCCTGAGTAGCTGGGACTACAACTACATGTCACTATGCCTGGCTAATCACATCCTTCACTTTCTTGTATCTGTGCACCTCCTCACCTCTCCCTCTTTTCGTTCCTGGGCTTCCACTTCCTTGTATCATTTCTTTCCCTGTGTTTTCTTTGATTCATCTCATTCTGCTGTATATGTCCCCCCGCATGGCCCCTGGTCTCTGTCAACTGGGGCTATTTTCTTCTCCATTTTTTACTTTACATTAAGAAGCCCCCATTGGGGTGGGAGGATAAAACCACTTTCTCCACCTTCCAAGTCCAGAGGACCATTCTACACTCCTGATCCCCCCCCTCCCCTGGGTAACATCCCCTCCTAAAGTGGCAGCTCTGTTTCTCTCTCGCTGTTCCTGGGACTCTTGTCTCCATGGGGAAGGGCTAGGTCCACTGAGGACTCTTTTACAGAAACCTTGGGGATCCTGAGTGAGGATGGTCATCCTCTCATTCACAAGATCCCAATTCCAATAAAAATTGATGCCCTGACCCCCAATGTGATGGTATTTGGAGATGGGGACTCTGGAAGGTGATTAGGGTTAGAGGAGGTCAGAAGGGCTCAATCTCTGTGATGGGATTAGTGGCTGATCAGAAGAGGAAAGTCTCCATCTCTCCCTTTCCACCTTGTGAATAGAAGAGAATGTGGTTCTCGCTGGGAACCTATCTGGCTGGCATCTTGATCCTGGATTTCCAGCCTCCAGAGCTGTGAAAAATCAGTGTCTATTGTTTCCAGCCCCAGTCTTTGGGATTTTATTATAACAGCTCAATCAGACTGAGACTGATGCATCAAAGCCTCTCACCTTCATGCACTCCCCTGCCAGTGCAAGTCTACCGTTTCAGAACGTGGTATCCCAGCAGAGGACTTTCAGTGCCCTGAACACAAGTTTGTAAACTGAGAACTCCTCTAGGTCTTTCCTTCCAGAGTAAAAACCAAGCAGATATGTTCTCAAATATGGTCAAAGGGGAAAGGATAGTAGGTGAGTTGTATTATAAGGGACAGAAAGACTGCAGCGAAGATTTGCTGAGTGGTGTTTGGTGTTTGAAAGGTTTTTGTATTTTCATGAAGTTGTAAGCGAAGTAAACATAAGGATGAGAACATCAGTGGTCATACCGACTCATCCCATAAACTATAGCAAAATAATTTCTTAGCACTCTTTCCCCATTTTTCAAGTCGCCTTTAAAGTAGTATTAAACATGTATGATTCTATAATTAGCTTTTTAGTCTTTTTTTTTTTTTAATGCTGAGGGGAAGAAAGATGGGAGCCTAGTGCTGTAGGAGGGCCCACCCTCTTAGTGGTAGTAACTTGTCTGAAACAATGAAATTTGCTTTTCATTTAAAAATAGAGAGACCTCAATTATTTGGTTTTATGGTTGATTGAATCATCCAAAAAGAGGATTGTGGTGTCACTGCCTGGTATTTGCTTTAAATTAATTTTAATGCTAGTTGAAATTGTGATCAAAGAAGATTTAGCTTTTTCCAAGCAGAACAGCACTTTATTCTTAATCCGTTTTAATGCACTGCAACCAATTAAGCCTGGCAGAGAGATGGAGCCGGGGCATTAGCTGCTGATGAAACAGGGGAGCCCACGGAAGGCAGGGGCAGTGTGTGCCCCTCTGGGGTAGGATCCCGGGCTGGGGCACGGCGTTATTCAGGGAAGCTCCTAAGATAGTCTGCATTCCCTAATATCTTCTCCTTAAAAGTCCTTGACAAGATTTTAAATCTAAGTCAAAATATTTTTATCTTTTTGTTGTATTTAGAACAGCAAGACTGAATCCAAAATTCTGTTTATATTGAACAGTTGTAGTTGTCTCTCAAAACACAAAACAATTTCCTTAACTTGTATTTCAGTTAAATTTGAGTGAAGTATAACATACTATAACTTCTTTGCCTTTTTTTAAAGATGAGTTCAGCTATAGGTAGGCTAAGAAAGCAATTGGTTCTGTAAGTCAGAGTTCATGGAAAACAATGGGATTTATTCAAAGGGGCCACTTTTAAAACTTCAGCAAAAATTTTCAAGGACTTAATGAGAGTCACTGCACAAACTCTCCTCCGGAGAGGGATTGAGAACCATTCCACCCAACTCTTTCGGGTGCAATGACTCATACGGCGTGAATGCAAAATATTTCTGACTCAAGTCAACCGAGTCTGAAGTGCTTTTGAAGTCTAAAGTGCTTTACTGATGACTACAAAACATCAAATGAAATCTCCCAGGCAAAACAAATCATATGTTCAATACCAAATGCTTAGGAGAGCTCTCTGAGGAATTAGCATCTTAAATGTTAAGGAAAAAAGGCACTCATCATTTCTTCTCATGATGCATCTCCTATTTGCAAATAACTATTGGGGATACTTTTCAAAGGTGTCAACCCTTTCTGAAAACCAGATTGAGGAGGAGAGTCAAAAATCAATGTTTTAGACAGTATTTAACTCAATGATACAAATAAATGTTGCTCCTGGTCTTGGTGAAAACATCAAGTCAGACCACAGTTTAGGGCATAACGGGCTTCTTCTCCTTAGAGATTTTTCCAGGTGTCTTTGGGCAAAGTTGCCCCATTACCAGGGAGTGATAATAATCACTGTAGTTGGCTTTTCCATGCTGGCATTATCTGGGGGCAACCAATCTCCTCAGATGTTTGGAAAAGCCATCTCCTGCCTGTGACCCACAGTGGGCTTTGTCTGTACTTGTCCCAAGCTGATGTACTCGAAGAAAATGCTGGAGCACTGGTCTATTATTCTTCTCACACTGCTCGTCCTCAAAGAGCTTACCTACGAGAGGTTGTGAAGGCCTGGGAGAGGTGCCTAGGGGAGGGAAAGGCGGAAATAGCCAGGGACTGAACCTGGGCGCTGCCAGTCCTCCTTGTGGGGATCTGGGTCAATTTGCTTAAGTTCATTAAGCTCCAGATGCTCAGCTACTCCAGAGATGATGATAATGCCCTTAAAATCCAGGTGCGCTATTCCTGTTGGAAGGGCAGAAACATTACAGTAAGTTCTGGGGGCCAGATTCCGATTGTGTAGGTGGGAGGCCTCATGCCTCCCCTTCAAGGCCCTGTACCTTCATTTCCCTGCATGAGAGGAAAGGTGTAAAATGGGCAATGCCCTTATTCACCGTGGGCCTCAATAAATCATGCATATAAAATACTTACTGTGGTACCTGTCCCACTCAAATCTGCAATATACATGATTTGCTATTAGTCTAATATAAGTGTTTTCTGAAGGGCCATATGGAAATTGTAAATAAAGGATGGTGACCTTCAGAGGGGTCCTCAATTTATCTTTCCCATAATTTTTAATAAAGGACTAAGAGTAAGAGATGCTACCATTTTCAACCAGCAAGGAAGAAATGAGCGTGCTAGTAATAGGCACTTGCTGTAGGAACTGTATGTTCAACTATAAAAATGCTGCTACTATTTGCTGTAGCAACCCGTGTTGGGGAAGGAAAGATGGCCCACGAGTGTGGGAAAAGTTGATGTGGTGCCTGTGATGAGGTTTGTCCACGCAGGGGTGTGTTTCCTTGGGAGGAACTAGGAATGCAAGATAAGGGTGGTCCCCCAGGGAGCACAGTCTAAACAATAAGGGGTGTCAAGCATCAGAATAGCGTGGCTGGAGTGAACGGAAAGCTTCATGTTGACCTCTAACGAGATGCTCCAGGACAAGGACCCTTGTGTGCTGGTTCTCTGCCAGCACACCTGTTTCACAGCAACGCCCTGACCCCTGTCCCGGGATGGAGGGTCTGGCTAGGTACAGGGCATGGATACAGCTGTGGTGGGGTGCTGGGGAGGAGGTGGGCAGCAGGTGGGTGTTGCTCTCGGCCTCTGCTGCTCTCTTCCTGCTCATGACTTGTCTTTTGTCTTTTCCCACATAAGTGAGGTGGCAGAGGGCCTGTGGGGCGGAAGAGAGGCCTGTCCACATCCCAGCCTCATTGATGTGACAGAGGATAGTCAAATTCCTCATCTCTTTCTAAAACCCAGTGGTTTTTTTGGCTCCGATATAAGACAGCAAGAAATCTTGTCTTGCAATGCGTATGATTCCAAGGTATGAAGGTAATCGCATTCGTTTGCTAGGGGTTAACAAAATACCACACACTGGGGAGTATAGCCAACAGAAATTTACTGTCTCACCGTTCTAGAGGCTTGAGATGTAGGTGTGGGCAGGGTTGGGCCCCCCATGCTTGTAGTAGTTCTTGTAAACTGCTGGTGGTTTGCTATCACTCTCTGACATCTCTGCCTGCCTTCTCCTGTGTCCCAACCCATCCTCCTGCCATATGCATGTCTTAGAAACCGATTCCCCTCCATGTAAGGACACCAGACTCATTGGATTAGGGCCCATCCTAATGACCTCGTTTTAATGTGCTTATCTCTGTAAAGACCCTGTCTGCAAATACAGTCACGTTCTGACGTCTTGGGAGTTAGGACTCTAACATGGCAAGTTTGTTTTTTGGGGTTTTTTTTTTTTTTTTTTTTTGGAGACAGTTTTACTATGTCACCCTTGGTAGAGTGCCTTGGCATCACAGCTCACAGCAACCTCAAACTCGTGGGCTTAAGCGATTCTCTTGCCTCAGCCTTCCAAGTAGCTGGGCCTACAGGCACCCCTACAATGCCCAGCTATTTTTGTGTTGCAGTTATCATAGTTGTTTAGCAGCCTGGGTTGGGTTCAAACCTGCCAGCCCCAGTGTATGTGTCCGGTGCCCTAACCACTGAGCTACGGGCGCTGAACAAACGTGAAGTTTTGTTGTACACGATTGACAATAGTAAGCAGTAGAGAAAGTCTATATCATGATATAATTATAAAAATAATCGGCGAAGAAGAGTGAATTATTGTGAGTAAATTTCATATGTTTTAACAGCAGATTATGATATAGAGCTGATCTGTGAAAAATAGAAGTGGGAATGTATCCTTTTAGTGGCTTAGAGGTTTTTACTAAAAGAAAAACAGGGAAATGGTGATAAATTTTCACATTTGAAGACTAGAACTAGAATTGGAAAAGTTGAGTTAAAAAAGTTGGGATCTGATTATAAAGTCTATATTATGGTGTTATTGTACTCACCATCTCATTTAGTGAAATTTAATTTGTTGGTGATAACATAAGACCAAATTAACTAAATCAGTCAATTTACTAATTAAAACTACTAGGAAATTTCTATGAAAAGCAACATGTTCAACTCTTTATCACTATACAAGGCCTAGTAAATTACTTTCTAATTACTGCTGTAACAAATTATCACAAAAATGTAATGCCTTAAAACAACACAAATTTAGAGTGCTAGAGGTCAGAGCTGTCATTGTGCTGAAATGAAGGCATCAATGGGATGTACGTAATTCCTTCCAGAGGCATTTCTTTACTTTTTTAAGCTCCTAGAGCAGCCTGCAGTCTTTGGCTTTTGGTCCCTTCCTCCATGAGAGGAAGCAGAATACCATCTTCATATCTCCCTCTGACCTTCAATCCTCTCCTGGCTCCCTCCTCCATTAATAAATTAGCACAAGAGGATAATCTAGGACCATCTCCTATCTCCAGATCCTTAACTTAATCACATATGCAAACTCACTGTCACCATGTATGAAATGTATTTATAGGATTTAGGGGTCAGGATGGAGATATTTTTTTTGGGGGGGGAGGGGGGTTATTCTGCCGACCAGACTCAGTGAAAGGCAAAGGCTGTCACAGGTTGGCTACAGGGACAAAGGCTATGGAGATTAGTGAATGTTTTGACAGAGGAAAACCCCTGACTATAGCTCCCACAACTCTCAAGGGTAGCCAACTCGTTTTTCAGTGGGAAACATTTATCAAGTCTACTGGGGAAGGCACATAGAACACAGCAAGGTCAAAATCCAGCTCCATCTGACCTTGAACTCCCTGGAGGGCTTCACTCAGCAGCATTATGTCAAGGTGGGCACAGGATAATTACTTCTGTAAGCAAGAGGGTAGATGAGAATTGATGAAGTTCCACATAGAAACTGGGAGCTGCGTGATGTGACTGGTTAGCTGTAATTTTGAAAAATGTCACAAGGAAAATCTTTGCATTTCTGTTTATAGCCCTGTCATTAATAAAATGGAACAGTTTAAAACACAGGCTCTGGCAGAATAATTAAAATGAAAGAAAAATAAATTCACCTAATAAATAGATTTGAGAGGAAGGAGAAAAAAAAAAGTTAATGTTAAGAGTGTCAAGGAAAACAGCATAGGTGCCTGGTGGACTGGGTTACCTGTGTAGCATAATGACATTGGACAAGCTTGATGTCTGCGACTGGAGGGACCCTTATTTGATGGAAATGACCAAGTTGGCAAGTTTTCCTGCTTCCAACACTAGCCTCAGGCTGTAGATTTAAACAGTGTTAAGTTCAATTGAAAAGGAAATATCTTGCAATTTCTAAATGAAATTGTCTTTCTAAGAGTCTTATATAGATACAGGGACAATTATATGCAATTTGATGTTAAGGCAAACCAAGTAGTTAAAAAAAAAACCTCGTGGTTCAAGTTTCTAAAATAATACGGTAGGGGCATTTTTCTAATTGAGATTTAAATAGGAAAATTATACGTGTTGACTTAATGCTTACCCTGTGTATTTCTGCAAGAAGTAAAACCTTAAGAGTTATAATTAAAAGCATTCTGGAGTTTTATGTCAGCAGGTACTAATGCGGTCATTGTCTGATCTTAACCAGAATGGAGTTCATGCAAAACATCCCACGGGTTCTTCCCTAATTATAACAATTTAGTGAAGAAGGCGTTTCTCAGTATCTCTTCCAGGTCAGTTTTTATAGATAACAAACATTTACTCATAAAAGGAAAATATGCCCTCTATCGAGGGCTAATTAAACACAGTAGTGATAAGTTGGGAACCATCTTGGTTCTGGAGATTGAAGCCAGCCCAAGCTGCCTGAGGGAAGAAAACGAAGCCTTCAGTTCCCATGACTGGGAGAGGCAGGACCACTAGAAAAGGTTTGCTCTCTACTTTTCATTTTATTTTACTTTTTTCTTCAGCTTGATGTGAGTCCAATTGTCCATCAACCCATGAATGGATTAATAAACTGTGGTATATGTATACCATGGAATACTGTTCAGTCATAAGAAAACATGGAGACTTTCTATCTTCCTCCCAAGTAAAGTATCTCAGGAACGGGAAATGGAACATCCCGTGTACCAGAGACTAAGTTATCCCCTCTTTGTAAATGGGCTGCATAGACTTCTTATGCTAATGCGCTGCTGTTTTCTCAGCACTGACACTATTTATGACTGGATACTTTGTCTTGCGATTCATCACGGAGAGATTATCAGCACTTCCAGGATAACTATCACCAGTTCCTTGGTGGCCACTCACCATTTTACTGTCTCATTAACCAGAATTATTCAGTACAATGCATCAAGCTTGGAACACTCCAGTGGCATTTACTTGGCTAGTGGTTTTATGGGTTTTCTTATTATTAACAAGAAAATAGTAAAAACATCAAAAGACTACAGATCTGTAGCGATGAACTTGGTAGTGAGAAGCATTGCTTGCATTTAAATACATGGCCCCTCATATGTAAAGGAAGCATGTTTGTTAAATAAGAATTAACTTTTCCTACATAACAGAGCAAAGCCCTCCTCATTTTTTTTCACAATCAAGTTGTTTATTTCTTATTAGAGTAAACAGAAGGCAAAACTTTTCAAGACATTTAAAGTGCTATTTTAATATATTGACCAAATTATCAAGATCCATGCATTTAGGTTCCTTCAAAATTTAAGACCATGTTAATTGGATATTTTATAAAGTTTATCTTAGATGACAACTTAGTTTTGGAATTGAGAAGTTAATTTTGGTTATTGAAATGCTTATTTTCAGTTGCATTTTGTCATTATCTCAGAAAATTATATGTACATTTTCCTATACATCTTGCCATATTTATTATTAGAAGGAGAAGTGATAAAACACTCTGGCTTTATGTAACTTTTACTGAAATCTTTTTGAGAAAACATTCCAGAATTCTGCAAGTATGCAGAATTGATAGTGCATGCTCTTGATCAGAAAGTAGACTCAGGCATAACCAGGCCTTATCAGAGGCGTAAGTTTGCAGGCTACTCTCAACAGCATACTCTGGAATTCAGTCATTTCAGCACAATGTCAAAGGGTTGTTTTTGCTCAGGACATTACAAATAATTGATATGGTTAGGCAAAATTGTTACAGACATAAGCATGGTATGTGGACAAGATCTATTGATTTTTCTGTGATGTCTGGTTGGTGTTGGGTTCTGTGTTAATGCAGTGCATTGCTTACCTTCATTCCTTCCTCTTGTGACTTTCTCTGTGTGGGAGAGTTTAGAAATCTTATGACTAGCTTACTTGTCCTGTGTATCTGAAGCGAATTTGGGTCTGGTGGCTGGAAGAGCGAGGTGGCCGCTAACATAGCCTCAGTCTCTCAGGCAGTCCCAACACCTGAGCTGATGCCCGTGTCCAGCACCCTGTTTGTGGAGGGTAAGCAGGTGACATAGACTGTGCATGTGAGATCACACTGCTTGCTGGAATCACTCCCTCTGCTGGCTTGTCTCCCCCCCTCCCCCCCACTCCAAGGGCTGGTGGCCCTTAACTGGGAGATGAGTGAACTCCCAGGGGAGCAGACTGCATCTCTGGCACTGTCTGAGGTGATTTTAACCCTCAGGCTCCAGAAAGCAGATGAATTCCACCAGTCAGTGGTAGGTTCTGAGAATTAGGTAGAAATGGAATTTAGATGGCAGTCACCTGGCGCATGAAAATCTACCCCGTCCTTGTCTTCCCAACACTGCAGGGCACAGTTGGAACAGAACTGGCACAGTCACCACATGCCCCATGGAGTGAAAAGGTTTATGACAGAGGAAACGTACAGAACTGGCTTCTCTACTAAAATACTGAAACAGATTTAATACTGCATTCCTGGGGGAAATTGCAGACCTGGAGTACCGCCACCAACCTTGAAAACTTCTGGTGTTTGGTTTTGCACCATGACCCTCTTTGACTCACCCCCTGTGATGCAAAAACTTGGAGAATGATGTAGATTTCTCACTGGTACAAGATGCTGATTATACTTGCAGCCTTGGTCCAGATGTAATCTTTTTATTTGAACAAATAAGATGCAGGTTGGCACCATTCAGTTAAAGGGCTGCCCAATTCGACCAGCGTTGATTCCCCCAGTGCCCACTCTCTTGCAGTTACTTGTACTCATGTACTGCATAAACCTCACCAAATTTTAGGGAGCACACGGGCTCTAGTTAGAGCCTGTTCTGCCCCAACTTCTTTGTAAGTGTGTGTACTCTCGTGACTGAGTCCAGGCTGGGGTCCGTGAATAGCAGTGACGTGAGCAGGTTCTGAGTCCCATCTCCCTGTGTTTTGGCTCAACTCTGTGGATAAGTAAAACAGGTGATTTTATAACCCAGTGATGTTACTCTGTGTGCTGAGGAAGCAAGATTATTCTTCCAGCCCTTGGCTAGCCACCTACCTCACCTGCTGTATGAGAGGTAAGAACCCTTCAGTCCTACTCAAACCATTACATTGTTGCAGAAATGTGACATGCTTCTCAATCAATACAGCATGCAACTCTGTCTAGTTAAAAGCGTTGCCCATGCTGAGCCTGGGGTATTTACTCAATCCCAGACGCTTCTGTTTTTTGTGGTCATTCCAAGTCCTGCCTCTTTTGGGGTGCTTGATTTTTTCCTGTTAACACTCCCACTCATCCCTAACCTCCACAAGTGACAACTCACACACCAACGTGTAGGTGTGCAAAAAACCTCACAGATTATTCAGATATTCTAAAGTTAAATATTTCTTATTGATAAAAATGTCCTTTAGAAAGAAGAGTGATTGCCTCAGTGGAGACATCTGACAAAACACTCCATCAGGTCAGTGAGCAAGGTCAACACCAAGGGTGGTGAGTTGTGTTTAGAGTATGTCCATCCATGGTGGGATGTTACAGGGAGGCTCGTGTCCCCAGGGGTTGTCTTCTCAAATACCCATAACCTCAGGGTCATCAGGAGTAAAACATGGGAGAAACACAAATAGAAAGTCATTCTACTAACCAGTATTTATCCCTCAAAAGTATCAAGTTCATCAAAACGGACCGTCTAAGAAAGCGTTACAGTGCGAAGGACATACAGACACAAAGACATTAACTATAATGTGATATTGGAAGGGACTCGGGGGCAGTAGAGGGACATTAGGGAAAAAGTCAGTAGTTCAAATAATGTGCAGTCTTTAGCTAATAATCAGTCCCAATCTGTCAATCATTTATGACAAACATACAGACTAAGGTGTTAACCACAGTGAAATCTGGTTACATGGTGTGCAAGGGCTTTCTACACTGTCCTTGCAATGTTTCTGTCTGTCTAAAACTCTTCTTTAATAAAAGGCTGATAAATATTTTAAAGATTCCCCTCAGCATTATCTCTTTCTCTCTCACTTAGAGGTAGTTTTTCTCAACTTGACAGTGAAGGCCAGTGGGAGTTTAGGGTGTGGAAACTGCGGACATGGACAATTCCGCAATTGTGAGGAATTGTTGACTTGTGAGGACAAGTCAAAGGAGGTGTTTTTTGTTCCTAAAAAGAGTATTTCAGTGGTGCTAGAAAGAAAGTATTAGAAGGAGAGGATGGGTGTCTGGGAGAAGAGTACATAGATCTGGTGACTATCTGGAGAGATCTGCAGGTGGACCACAGGCAGAACATCTTTCAAATTGCAATAGGAGATAAGGGTGACAGATTGCTCCTCTTGCAGGTCGAAATGTAGTTCTCACGCTGGGAAGTTTAGTCTATGTTCTAGTTGCCTTCTCTACAGAAGCATGCAGGACCTGGCTTAGAATGAGGAAAGAAGAGTCATAGGACCCATGATTTATGCAGTCAAAAGTGGTGTCCATCCAAAGGCTCAGAACAGTACAGGAGATGGAGGACACAGAGGGTCCCTGAGAAAGACACAAACACCACCTGGATCCACTCCGTGTCTGTGACTTTCCCTCTGATTTCTGGATAGAGTGAAGGTTCTGCCTCTGTCACTGCTCAGGAAACAGAGCCTGCAGGGCTCCTGACTCACATTTACCAGAAGAAAGACGTTAACTCTCATTATAGGGACAGTGGTATGGAACAGCTAGGAATAGGGCCTCTGGGGCCAGAGTGCCTGGTAGACCACAGGTCCTTGATGGACCACAGGCAGGGATTTTTTTTCTCCAAGGTTCAGGGGTTTCTTTATAGCTGCAAGAATGAAGATAGCACGGGTCCCCAAGAGTTGTAATAATTAATTTGAGGAATTTGAAATACATAAGCCAATATTTGGCACATGCGTTCACGGAGGATTGGACTTTTGGTGTGAAGATGTTACATAAACACTGGAGCTCAGGAGTGGAAGGCACTGTCTGGAGACCTGAAGAAATGGAGGTAGGAGATGGAAGGCTTATAAGGAAGAAGATAAAGGGGTCAAGGCTGGAGGCTGGAGATTCATGTGAAGGCAGGAAGCACCTGTGGCTGGAGATGGGTGCATCTGATGTCGAGATGCCTGAGGTGAAGTCATGCCAGCAGGAGACAAGGATGAGGACAGTGAGGCATGTGGGAAGCAGTCAATGTCTGGAGCCACGACTGGTGCATATTGAGAACAGTCTATGTCTGGAGCCACCGGGGCGGCGTGTTGGGAACAGTCAATGTCCGGAGCCACCAGTGGGGCATATTGGGAACAATCAATGTCCAGAGCCACAGTGGGGTGTGTTGGGAGCAGTCAATGTCCAGAGCCACAGTAGGGCGTGTTGGGAGCAGTCAATGTCCAAAGCCACCAGTGGGTCATATTGGGAATAGTCATTGTCTGGAGCCTCAGTGGGATGTGCTGGGAGCAGTCAATGTCCAGAGCCACCAGTGGGACGTGTTGGGAGGAGTCAATGTCTGGAGCCAACAGTGGGGCGTATTGGGAGCAGTCCGGGGCCGCTAGTAGGGGGTATTGGGAGCAAAGTCCAAAGCTACCAGTGGGGCATGTTGGGGACAGTCAATGTCTGGAGCCACCAGTGGGGCGTATTGGAAGCAGTCAATGTCCAGAGCCACTAGTGGGGTGTATTGGGAGCAGTCCAGAGCCGCTAGTAGCGGGTATTGGGAGCAAAGTCCAAAGCTACCAGTGGGGCATGTTGGGGGCAGTCAATGTCTGGAGCCACCAGTGGGGCGTATTGGAAGCAGTCAGTGTTCAGAGCCACCGGTGGGGCATGTTGGGAGCAGTCAGTGTCTGGAGCACCAGTGGTCACAGGTCATGCTGGGTTATTGCTTCTGTCAAGGAAAAGTCAGAATAGGCTGGAAGATGGGCAAAAGGGCCACGCTCTGGGCATCACAGGGTGGATCAGGAGCAGATGAGCAAATGGGAGGCAGGAAGAACCAGAGGTCCAGCTACTGGTGGCTGGAGAGGAGAAACAACAGCATTAGCATATTTTAATGTGCTAATTTAATATTTAATTTAATATTTTAATGTGAAACAAAAAGTACTTAATGTAGTGCTTATTTTCTGAACTGGTTTGGTTCCAGACAGCCATCAAAGAAAGATAACAATCTACATGTGCATGTTAAAACATGATGTGTGATTTTGTACATTTTGTCATATTTATTTTGGCTAGTGGATTTCTGAACACTGGTTTGTTGCATTTCAAGGTCAGCATACTCATTTTCCTGTGTTGCTTGATTATGTGTTTGAAACCTATTGTCATTCAGAGCATTCTTATCTACACCAAAGTTCCCATCACAGACCGTGCCAACTGTCAGAATAACAGCATGTTTTATGGAGACAAGATGTAGTTGCTAAAGCAAAATTGTTAATTGAATTTCAGTTCTCTCTCTTATAACTGGTGCCATTTTTGTGTTGAAGATGTGATAAAATCTGAGTCTGTTGTTAAGTGATGGCTTTAACATTTATACCTCATATTTTTAACATTTTATCGTATGTTTAATTATTACTTTTATCTAACTGTGAACTTGCCCTCAGAACTATTTTATTTCTCATCTTCTTTTTAAAGATGGCAACCAATGTGCTCATCTTTTAAAGAACATATGTCAAGAGTTCTGAAGGATGCTAAAAACTAGTCTGAATGGCTCTGGATGTGACATTTAAGAGAAGATTTTACACACTGTTAAAGCTTGCGAAGCTGTTACACAGTATGCAGATGGATGTGCATACAGATGCATCATACAGAAGTCACTTACAGGTGGATGCGAACATGGTACAGCCTACTGCACGCCTGGGCCATAATGTGGCCTGTAGCTCTTGTGCTACAGCCCTGGGCAGTATTATGAGACCATACTGAGTGCTATAGGAAGTGGCAAGGCAGCAGGAAGTATTTGTGGACCTAAACTTTTCTAAACATAGAAAAAATACATGAAAAATAAGGTATAAGAGACAAAAAAATGATGCAGCTATTTAGGCCATTTACCATGAATGCAGCTTGCTGGTCTGGAAGTTGCTCTCGGTGAGTCAGTGAGTGAGAGGTGAGTGAATGTGGAGGCCTAGGGCATCACTGCACACCCCTGCAGGCTTTACAAATAGTGCCTACTTAGGCTGTACTAAATTTATGAAAAATAGTTTTGTTTTTTTTTTCTTCAATAATAACTTCATTAGGGCTGGGTGTGGTGGCTCACACCTGTAATCCCAGCACTTTGGGAGGTCTAGGCAGAGGATTCCTTGAGGCCAGGAGTTGGACATCATCTTGGACAACATAACAAGACCGCATCTCTAAAATAATGTTTTAAATTTTTTAAAAATTTCTGTTTAATGTGAGGATACAGATGTCCAAATCACAATATTTGAATTTGTTAGGTGGAGTCCCTCTTGAAGCAATGCCCTACACCTAAATGGTGTGCCATAAACTCCTACATTGAGTGCATTCAGTGGGAGCACCCCAAACCCCTCTCCCCCTCCCTCATTCCCACTCCTTCCAGCTTGAATTGAAATGAGATTTTCTCCTATGTGGGCGTGAATTAGATTGTCTACTGGCTTCATATTAGTATTCAGTACATTGGATGTTTTCCATTCTTGTGATACTTTACTGAAAAGAATGTGTTTCAACTCCATCCAGGTTAATACAAAAGATGCGAAGTCACCATCTTTTTTATGGCTGCATAGTATTCCGTGGTATGCACATACCACAGTAGGCTAATCCATTCCTGATCTGATGGGCATTTTAGGTTGTTTCCACATCTTGGTGATTGTAAATTGAGCTGCAATAAACAATCTAGTACATATGTCCTTATGATAAAATGACATTTTTTCTTCTGGGTAGATGCCTAGTAGTGGGATTGTGGGGTCAAATGGGAGATCTAATAAAAAAAAATTTAATTGGCTTGGAGTGGTGACAAGCACTTGTGTAGTCTCAGCTACTTATGATGCTGAGGCAGGAGGACCACTGAGCTGTGATGGTACCGCTGTGCACCAGTCTGGGCAACACAGCAAGTCTTTCTCAATAAAACACACTCATACACACAAACTTATCTCCTCCCTCATACTGGTATAATCTTGATAACACTGGCGTTGAAATTAATTTGCTGAAATAACAGCTTATAGTCATAGAACACAGAATTCTTACTTTATTTTTTTTTTTAATTTTTTTATTAAATCATAAGTGTATACAATGATATGATTATGGGGCATCATACACTCACTTCATAAACCATTTGACACATTTTTATCCCAGTGGTTAACATAGCCTTTCCGGCGTTATCTCAGTTACTGTGCCAAAACATTTATATTCTACATTTACCAAGTTTCGCAAATACCCCTGTAATATGCACCACAGGTGTGATCCCACCGATTCCCCTCCCTCTACCCACCCCCCCCTTTCCCACTTCCCCCTATTGTTAAGTTGTAGCTGGGTTATAGCTTTCATGTGAGAGTCCCAAATTAGTTTCATAGTAGGGCTGTGTACATTGGGTATTTTTTCTTCCATTCTTGGGATACTTTACTAAGAAGAATATGTTCCAGCTCCATCCATGTAAACATGAAAGAGGTAAAGTCTCCATCTTTCTTTAAGGCTGCATAGTATTCCATGGTATACATATACCACAATTTATTAATCCATTCGTGGATCGATGGGCACTTCGGCTTTTTCCATGACTTAGCAATTATGAATTGGGCTGCAATAAACATTCTGGTACAAATATCTTTGTTATGTTGTGATTTTTGGTCTTCTGGGTATATGCCCAGCAGAGGAATTACAGGATTGAATGGCAGATCTATTTTTAGATCTCTGAGTGTTCTCCATATATCCCTCCAAAAGGAATGTATTAATTTGCATTCCCACCAGCAGTGCAGAAGTGTTCCCTTTTCTCCGCATCCACGCCAACATCTCTGGTCTTGAGATTTTGTGATATAGGCTAGTCTCATTGGAGTTAGATGATATCTCAAAGTAGTTTTGATTTGCATTTCTCTGATGATTAAAGATGATGAGCATTTTTTCATATGTCTGAAGGCCGTGCGCCTGTCTTCTTCAGAGAAGTTTCTCTTCAAATCCCTTGCCCAGCCTGCGATGGGATCCCTTGTTTTTTTCTTGCTGATGCGTTTGAGTTCTCTGTGGATTCTGGTTATTAAACCTTTGTCAGAGTTATACCCTGCAAATATCTTCTCCCATTCTGAGGGCTGTCTGCTTGCTCTGCTTACTGTGTTCTTAGCTGTGCAGAAGCTTTTTAGTTTGATCAAGTCCCAGTAGTGTATTTTTGAAGCTGCTTCAATTGCCCGGGGGGTTCTCCTCATGAAATACTCACCCAGACCAATTTCTTCAAGGGTTTTCCCTGCATTCTCCTCTAGTATTTTTATAGTTTCATGTCTTAAGTTTAAATCTTTAATCCAATGAGAGTCTATCTTAGTTAATGGTGAAAGGTGTGGGTCCAATTTCAGTCTTCTGCAGGTTGCCAGCCAGTTCACCCAGCACCATTTGTTAAATAGGGAATCTTTTCCCCACTGAATGTTTTTAATTGGCTTGTCAAAAATCAAATAGCGGTAAGTAGCTGGATTCATCTCTTGGTTCTCTATTCTATTCCAGATATCTACTTCTCTGTTTTTGTGCCAATACCATGCTGTTTTGATCACTATCGATTTGTAGTAAAGTCTGAGGTCTGGTAGTGTGATTCCTCCTGTTTTGTTTTTATTTCTGAGTAATGTCTTGGCTATTCGAGGTTTTTTCTGATTCCATATAAAACGAAGTAATGTTTTTTCAAGATCTTTAAAATATGACAGTGGAGCTTTAATAGGGAGTGCGTTGAAATTATATATGGCTTTGGGTAGTATAGACATTTTGATAATGTTGATTCTTCCTAGCCATGAGCATGGTATGTTTTTCCATTTGTTAACATTTTCGGCTATTTCTTTTCTTAGAGTTTCATAGTTCTCTTTATAGAGATCTTTCACGTCTTTTGTTAGGTAAATTCCCAAATATTTCATCTTCTTTGGCACTACTGTGAATGGGATAGAGTCCTTAACTGCTTTTTCAATTTGATTGTTGTTGGTGTATATAAAGGCTACCGATTTATGAATGTTGATTTTGTAACCTGAGACGCTGCTGTATTCCTTGATCACTTCTAGGAGTTTTGTAGTAGAGTCCCTAGTGTTTTCCAGATACACAATCATATCATCTGCGAAGAGCGAGAGTTTGATCTCTTCTGACCCTATATGGATACCCTTGATCGCCTTTTCTTCCCTGATTGCGGTGGCTAAAACTTCCATTACAATGTTGAAAAGCAATGGAGACAATGGGCAGCCTTGTCTGGTTCCTGATCTGAGTGGAAATGATTCCAATTTAACTCCATTCAATATGATATTGGCTGTGGGTTTGCTGTAGATAGCCTCTATCAGTTTAAGAAAAGTCCCTTCTAGACCAATTTTCTTGAGTGTTCTGATCATGAAGGGATGCTGGATATTATCAAAAGCTTTTTCTGCATCAATTGAGAGAATCATATGGTCTTTGTTTTTTAATTTGTTTATGTGCTGAATTACATTTATAGATTTACGTATATTGAACCAGCCTTGAGACCCTGGGATAAAACCAACTTGGTCATGATGTATAATTTGTTTGATGTGTTGCTGGATTCTGTTTGTTAGGATCTTGTTGAATATTTTTGCATCTATATTCATTAGTGATATTGGTCTATAATTTTCTTTTCTTGTTGGGTCTTTTCCTGGTTTGGGGATCAGGGTGATATTTGCTTCATAGAACGTGTTGGGTAGTCTTCCTTCTTTTTCTACATTTTGGAACAGGTTGAGTAATATAGGTACTAATTCCTCTTTAAAGGTTTGGTAGAATTCTGACGTGAAACCATCTGGTCCCGGGCTTTTCTTTTTAGGGAGGTTTTGTATAGTTGATGCTATTTCTGAACTTGATATGGCTCTGTTCAACATTTCCACTTGATTCTGGTTAAGTCTTGGAAGGTGGCGTGCTTCCAAGTATCGGTCTATTTCCTTCAGATTTTCATATTTCTGAGAATAAAGTTTCTTGTAATATTCATTAAGGATTTTTTGGATTTCTGATGAGTCTGTGGTTATTTTGTCTTTGTTGTTTCTGATTGATGATATTAGAGATTTTACTCTTTTTTTCCTGATTAGGTTGGCCAGAGGTTTATCTATTTTATTGACCTTTTCAAAAAACCAGCTTTTTGATTTATTGATCTGTTGTATTATTCTTTTGTTTTCAATTTCATTTAATTCTGCTCTAATTTTGGTTATTTCTTTTCTACTGGGTTTGGGGTTGGAATGTTCTTCCTGTTCCAGTTGCGTGAGATGTCCCATTAAGTTGTTAACTTCCTCTCTTTCCGTTCTCTTGAGGAAGGCTTGCAGTGCTATAAATTTCCCTCTTAGAACTGCCTTTGCAGTGTCCCAGAGGTTCTGATAGCTTGTGTCTTCATTGTCATTTTGTTCCAAAAAATTGGTGATTTCTTTCTTAATCTCATCTCTGACCCAGCTATCATTCAGCATAAGGTTATTTAACTTCCATGTTTTTGTATGGGTATGCAGATTCCTGTTGTTACTCAATTCAAGTTTTATTCCATGATGGTCCGAGAAGATGCATGGAATAATTTCTATTCCTTTAAATTTACTGAGGTTAGACTTGTGACCTAAAATGTGATCAATTTTGGAGTAAGTTCCGTGGGCTGATGAGAAGTATGTGTATTCAGTTTTGTTGGGATGAAATGTTCTGTAGATGTCTGCTAAATCTAAATATTGGATGGTTAGGTTTAAATCTAAGATTTCTTTGCTCAGCTTCTTTCTGGAGGATCGATCCAACACTGCCAAGGGAGTGTTGAAATCTCCAACGATTATGGAGCTGGAGGAAATCAAGTTACTCATGTCTGTTAGAGTTTCTCTTATAAATTGAGGTGCATTCTGGTTGGGTGCATAGATATTAATAATTGAGATCTCGTCATATTGAGTATTACCCTTAACAAATATGAAGTGACCATTCTTGTCCTTCCTTACTTTTGATGGTTTAAAGCCTACTGTATCTGCAAATAAAATTGCAACACCTGCTTTTTTCTGATTACCATTTGCCTGAAATATGGATGACCATCCTTTCACCCTGAGTCTGTATTTGTCTTTTAAGTTGAGATGTGACTCTTGTATGCAACAAATATCTGGCTTAAGTTTTTGTATCCAGTCAGCTAACCTATGCCTCTTTAGAGGACAGTTTAAGCCATTCACATTGATGGAGAGTAAGGATAAGTCTGGTGGAATTTTGGGTATCGAGTTTTTCAAAGGTCCAGTGGACATTTTTAATCCTTTCGCCAGTGTGGAAGTTGGATTTTGATCCGAAGTTTCTGAGTGAGTTTACTTTTGTGGTATAGGATTGGGTTGGTCATTGTGGAGGATAGGTCTGAGAACATCCTGAAGAGCTGGTTTACTTATGGCAAATTTTTTCAACATATGAATGTCATTGAAGTATTTAATTTCTCCATCATAGATGAAACTCAGTTTAGCTGGATACAAGATCCTGGGTTGAAAGGTTTTTTTGCTTTAGGAGATTAAAAGTTGATGACCAGCCTCTTCTTGCTTGAAAAGTTTCAGCAGAGAGATCTGCAGTTATTCTAATATTCTTACCTTTGTACGTTATAGTTTTCTTTCGCCGGGCTGCTTTGAGAATCTTCTCTTTCATGTTAACTTTAGTGAAGCTAATTATGATATGTCTGGGAGATGGCTTTTTGGGGTTGAATCGTGCTGGGGTTCTGAAGCTGTCTGCTATCTGAATTTCAGATTCTCTAGGCAGAATTCTTACTTTAGTGGTAGAGAATTAGTTGACTTTCAAGGTCATTTTACACTTCGTGAATTCTCTTGAAATTGTAAGCAAGCAGAGCCTAGATTTTGCTGAGCACTCTGACTTTGAAAGTGTCTGTAGAAAGCTTCTGTTTCTTCTGAAGTGAGAGAATAGAATTGTAGAAGACCCTAGATTTCTGGGAAATCCTCATTCTATATCTGCCAGGTGCTTAGTGGCAAAGCAACCGGTCAGAGGCAAGTTAACGTCTGTTCTTTTTCCATTGTGCAGTTCTAGAATTTCCTTGAAAACAACATGTGACTTGAAACCTCAGAAGGTAGTGAAGAAATCTGTGATTTTAGCCAGACTAACTGCAGGTCTGCTCCCAGACAAGCCTTTTACCCTGTGATATTACAGACATTCCTCATTGGCAAAGTGAAGGAGGTGGGTGAGATTCCCTAACTTCAGAGCTCTCAGTGAGAATAGCTCATGATGGGATGATGCTTAGTAGACTGAGGGTTCAATGGAAGGAGCTAATTCAGCAACGTATTAATATAAACCATTTCATGGTATACTTATTCAGGAAAAGGAAACTGATATAGCTAAGTTGAATGTTTCCACCCATAACCAATAATCTCGTAGTCCTCAACAGGGGTTCTCGACATGTGGCTGGCTGTGTCAACATCACTTGGAAAGTAGGTAGAAATCTTGGAAAGTAGGTAGAAATGCAAACTCTTAGGCCCCTTCTGTGACAGACTGCATCAGAAACTCTAATGGGGAGGCCCTGCTGTCTGCACTTACAAGCCTCCAACTATTCTAATGTATGGTCAACATGGAGACCCATAACTCTAAACTAGAGGTCAGCAAACTTTTTCTGTAAAGGGTCAGAGAGCAAATACTGTCAGCTTCGCAGGCAAGATGGTCTCACCTCAACGACTCAACTCCACTGATTTTTATCCTGAAGCTGCTGTGGACAAGGCATAAGTGAATTAGACATGGCTGTATTCCAGCCACACTTTATTTACAAAAGAGGGAGCTGGCTTTGGTCATTGGGACACAGTTTGCTGACCCCTACTCTAAAACATGCTTCTTACTAATTTTAGCCCAATAGAGCTTGTTTTCTGTGAGTTGATTGAAAGCATTCATCCATATATGTTATTTAAAAAAACGACCCTCTTTATACAAAACGTATGTTTCTCTATTCCTGAGTGCAAATTAAAAACATGATTTTACATTATTTGAATTTGTAAAGTTTTGTGTGTAAATGGAAAAGGAGATGCTTATAAAATTAAGGAAGATATTCACTGTAATAAAATGTTAATATTCTCTTTGGAGATCATTATTACATAATTAGGAAAATTTTATCTCAGATTTCATTACATATTTCAGAACATTTATTGCACATCATAATCCTTGCATTACAATAAATGAATTTTAACTTCCCCTCATGATACAGCTATACAGCTAATGAATAAATGCTGTTGACCATTTGAGAAATTAGGCAGTTGCGGCTGCATCAGCACAAACCATTCATCATTACTCATGCTTTTGGTCACGGACATGCTTGGTGTCCAGGCACGGCAACTGGGCCAGATGTGGTGGCTCACAACTGTAATCTTAGTGCTCTGGGAGGCTGAGGCAGGGGATCGCTTGACCTCAGGAGTTCCAGGGTAGCCCAAGCAATAGTGACACTGCCCATACAAAAGAAATGTAAAATTTAGCCAGGCATTGTGGTGGGCACCTATAGTCCCAGCTAATTGGGAAGCTGAGGCAGGAGGATCACTTGAGCCCAGGAGTCTGAGGTTGCTATGAGCTAGGATGATCCACTTCACTCTAGTTGAGGTAACGGAGTTCTGCCTCCAAAAAAAGAAAGCATATCAGATACAACTTAGAAAGTGTATCTAATTGGTTGTACTAACTTAGATGACTCATTTTCCACTATTTTCATGTGGCGGTCCTATGTTTTAACACATGTCATGTCATATTTACCGTTAAGCACATTCTGGCGAATGGTTTCTCTGGAGTGCTCAACAATGTTTTGAGTTGGTGCCGTCTTAGATTTATTTTCCTCCCTTCAGTCTGGATACGTGGGCTTATTCTAACCTCACGGGCTCACACAAGGGGCCAGGAAGCAAAATCTAAGTGATTCAAAGTGGTTTCAAATGATTCTTTGAAAGGCTTTTGGAATGGAGTTTAATACAATCACCGTGATTTCCAGCCAGGGCAATCTGGCCAAGTTATCTGTTCTCAGCTCTTCCCCTGTGGGCTGTGTTACTATTTTGCCAAGCACAGACACTAATGCAGACAGTGCAATCCTAACCCAGAAATTAGGATTTCCAGAAAGTGTTTAGAACAAAGAAGTTTTCTTAAAATATGTAATTCCCTCTTTTTTAAATCTACAAACACGATTTCATAGTATGCTATGTATAACTTTTAATGCTATGTTGTAAATACTTGCATAGTAAGATGTGGTAGATGTAGGTATTTTCTGTTGCCTTTCATTTCTTAAAATTAAGCCAACGAGAAACATTTTACGTGCAATCTTCTAACTTATTGACAAAAGAAAATTTATATTTTCTATAAATTGTCTACAAAGTTGCACTCTTCTATAAAGTTGCAGAACCAAGATTTTTATCAAATAAATTTTGGATACCTTCTAGCACCAGCATAGTCCTTTAGTACAAACAAAGCCACTGTAAGGATTTGCTGAGATACCAAGTGAATGAATAGACCAAATGAATCAATCCAAAGACCAGTGTCTGAAATTAGGAGCAATTCTTTTTATTTTCAGGAACATTAACTAACATATACTTTAACAAAACAGCTCCATGCAAAGTCCCCCAAAATGTGGGATAATTGCCTGATGTTCATATGTGAAAAAGGGGGGTGGTGCCTGTGACGCAAAGGAGTGGTGCACGGGCCCCATATGCCGGAGGTGGTGGGTTCAAACCCAGCCCCAGCAAGAAACTGGAAAAAAAGGGTATGGTGATTTATAGAGAGTATATGTGTGATACACACGTATGTAGTTTCTCCAGGACTACCTTTGTACCTTTTGTACTTTTTTTTCCCACAAAAATGACTCTAAAACCCCATCTGGTTATAATAAAATTTAGTTATAACTAAATTCAAAAAGAAGAAAAAAAACGAGATACTTATTGCATTCAAAATTTGACCATATTATCTTTATTCCTCAACTTGATTTTGTAATGCTTTTTTATTATAAAATATGTGCTTTTTATCTCTTTTTTTTTTTTTTTGTACTTTAAAATTGATTTGGAAATGGTATAGTCCTTAGAGATGACAGCCAACTTTTCATCATTCATGCCACAAGCATTCTTTTAGCCTCCTATGAGTTAAGAAGGGTGTGAATCCAGCTGGGAAAAGAGAAGTAAGACGGAATTAGTGTTCTGGACCTGGAGACAATCAAGCCCTCTGGCAGTCACCATCCAGATGACAAGTGCTATGAGATGTAAGTGTCCTGGACTCCCCAGGGGCACAGGCCTGGCCTCCGAGCCCAGCCCAGGAAGCATTATCGAGGAAGGAACCCTGCCTAAATTCACTCCTAGGAGATGATGTGTGATGAGGGAAGAATAGTTCAGGCACAGAAAGCCTCGTAAAGGCTTATTAAAGTCTTGCAAACAACACCTGCACATTTCTGGTACAAGCGTGAATTGGTATAACTCCCTGAGGAGAAATATTTGGCAATATGTGTCCATATTGAAGATTTATTATTTGATAGTGATATTCAACCTAGCTCTTCCGTTTTTGAGAATTTTTGTTACAGAGACACTTATATGTAAGTGGTATGGCAAATGTACAATTTTATTTGTGGCAGCCCTGTTCATAACAAGTATTGCAAACAGCCTAAATCTTCTTCAGTAGTGGACGGGTTAAATAAAATAGTGTATGTCCAAAGCCACTACAATACCATGATAAGGAAAAAAACGAAGCAATTTCGAAGTGTGTATTAGAAGCTGAGAGAGTGCTTACGTCAGTGTGGGGTGCTGCTGTATGGGGTGGGTCCTGCATGGGGGCAGTGAGGGCTGAGAGAGGGAGAATGCTTCTGTGTGCTCCTCTGTGCTGCCTCCAGCTTCAACAGAGGTCAGCGCCCCGCCGGGCTCATCTCATCCCAACTTGCAGCCGTTTCTCTCTACCCCAGACTAAAACTGTGTGTGTATACATATTCATTTGCTTGACTTAAGGTCCAAATATAAGATCCACGCATAACAATTAAGAATAAAAATGTTCTGGGCGGCGCCTGCAGCTCAGTCGGTAGGGCGCCGGCCCCATATACCGAGGGTGGCGGGTTCAAACCCGGCCCCGGCCAAACTGCAACCAGAAAATAGCCGGGCATTGTGGCGGGCGCCTGTAGTCCCAGCTACTCGGGAGGCTGAGGCAAGAGAATCGCTTAAGCCCAGGAGTTGGAGGTTGCTGGGAGCTGTGTGACGCCACGGCACTCTACCCAGGGCCATAAAGTGAGATACTGTCTCTACAAAAAATAAAAAAATAAATAAAAAAAAAAAGAATAAAAATGTTCTTTTAAATACATGTTAAGTCAAAACAAGCACAGTTAGTAATATTTTTATTTTCAAACTCTTCGAGATACCGTTTTATTTCGATTATCATATTTGACTCCTTGGGAGCTTAGATGGGTGCATCTTTTCTAAATTTTTAAATATACAGGGCCATCAAAAGTTTTCTTTGGATCTTTATTTTTAATTTTTTGTATTATAGTTAGAGTATTTGAGATTTTTAAGACAATCTTTTCAAGAATGTAATCAAGTTTTAGGATATTTTCTGGAGTATTTGAAAACAATGCGTGCTCTTCAATCATCTCGTGTGGTATTCTAAATATGTCCTTTATGTGGAACTTGTGAATTGACTATTAAAATCTTTTACGTTATTTTTGTCAAATCATAGAACATTCTTACAGCACATGAAGGTGTGCTTAATTCTCTCAGTGTACTGGTAGCTTTATTCATTTCTACTTTTGTTTGCTTAATTTCTTTTATATATTATACATAGATATTGTACATATTAAGACCATGTACTTAGGTGCGTATAGACTTAAAATGTTACATCTACCTGAGAACATAGCACATGTTTCCCGACAGGGATGATTGTTTTATCCATGGGAATGAGTTTGGCTTTCATGTTGAGTGTATCCAATGTTGATGCCGTTAAGCCTTTTTTCCTTGGGTGAATATATCTTTAGTATTTGGTTTTCCATCTTTTCTCTTTCGAATCCTTTGTCACTTTGTCTTTTCACTACCGAGTCTGTTTATATTGGTGGTGCTGACCAATTCGTTTCTATGACCTTCTAGTCTACTGTCTATTACGGTCCCTTGCTGGTCACATCTTTTTCTTGTTCCCCTTCTGTCGTCTTTTTTGTTTATTTTAGGTTGATGAAATGTTCCCATTTCATATTCTCCTTTATTGGGTCAGAAGTTACCAATGCTAATTTCATTTTCATTAGCTATTCTAGGAAGGTTAATAGACAGAAACATTTTTTAAAGTGTGTACATGACTACCATGAATGCATAACCCGACTCCGCAAGAACAATGCAAAGACTACACAAAGTGGGCATAGAACTGTGGGGGGCAGATCTGACAATGTGACTCAGAGTGACCACATGGACTTGTGTCTCTTCAGCCAGTGGTGCGTCTTGGGTGAAGCATGCCTAGGCAGATAATAAAGTAATTGTGTGAGAGTGTGTGAGGGTGTGTGTGTGCAGGCGTGTCTCTATATGCATCCTTTACTTTTCATCAAAAAAGTGCATTCATGGGTGGCGCCTATGGCTCAAGGGGTAGGGCGCCGGTCCCATATGCCGGAGGTGGCGGGTTCAAACCCAGCCCTGGCCAAAAACCAAAAAAAAAGAAAAAAGTGCCTTCATTGCTTTCACTGTCAAAGAAACTTAGGATCCAAAGACAATGACCCATTTACGAGATGCTGCAAATATGCTTGGTATATTTGGGTAGACTTTTTAAGGCAGCATCTCATCTTCCTCACAAATTTAGTGGCTTCCCACATCCCCAAAAGCCAGTCTCCACTTTAAAATTCCCCCCATCTAATACACGGTAGTGCAGACCTGTCAGTCACCATAGAAATGAGGTCGTACAGGCCTGGTCTGAGCGCATGATGAGAGGATGAAAGCACTTTAAAGAACAGAATTGATCCCACATGTGTAAAAAAAGGAAAGAGACTGTAAAATATCTAAAATCTAGTAGCTAAGCAAAATTGGAGAGACTGAGAAATAACTTAAATAATTATGAAAGCCTTAAGTTATGGATGGAGAGAGACAGAATAGCAGAGATTTGTGTAGACACCCACAACAAATGTTTTGACCCCTGAAACTCAGGACAATGTGGAAGCAGATAGTTGTGGCAAGATGGGGCTAATTGTAATTCTATTGGCTATATCTGGCCGAGCATTTAATTAATTCTTTAGTCAGAAAGAATTTGATTTAAAATTGGCACCAACATGTGGTTACATCCCTGTTTGCCAAGGTTCATCATTTAGTAAAATTCATATAATGTATTCAGTAATGTGGGTTTAGTCATTTCTACATATTTTATGTTCACTTTATAAATCAAAAAGAAAAACCCGTTTTTAAAAATTGAAGATGAGTACCTAAAAGGTAAGTTCAGAATTCTGCCAGCAATAGAGATGGATGCACATAGTTTAGTGCTGAGCATGTTGACCAGATATACCTTATTGCTTTTGGAAATGGTCTTGACTGTTAGTGTAGAAAATGTTCTGGAAGAACTTTTCTGCCTTTATTACAAGGTTGCCAGTTCCTGAAACCCCAGACCCTCATTGGATCGTCTGTACCCAGGCTTGGGTGATGCTGATGCTTGTGGAGCCTGGGCCACATCATGGACAGACCCAGATGAGCCTGTCTTCAGCATGTGGAAAGCTGGAACAGAGAGGAAAAGCCACAGCAGGAAGCCAGTAGGAGGAGGAGGAGGACTGAGATGGAAAACAACCAAACTCGGGGGTGGTCGATGCAAGGAAGGAGTGTCTTGTACTCAATAAAGTCATTTTATCAATTTAAATATGTAATTATATACATCACAAAGTTACGAGCTGTGTCCTCACATTATTTTTTACTTATTACAAAAGGGCTGATGTTCTTGATTTGGAAAAGTAACTCCTGACAAGATATATATTGTGATGGAAATTTAAAGTATCATAAACGTGGTTCAGGGCCACTAGCCAGCTGTGTGTGTGTGGTGCTGCTGGGTCTGAAGAGGCACATGCTGCTGTGTGGACGCTCTTAGTGATTGGTCTCTTATTTAACAGCTCTCTTACTTCATCTTTCTCTCTTTCTAAAAATACCTGATGCTTATTCCTGACAAATGGATATTGCAGTTGTGTAGGGTATAAAAAAGCAGCTGATGTTTAGGAACTCAATCCCCCTCCCTAGTTCTATTTAATTAGGCACTATGTGATAAACAGGCATTAAAAAGTGGAAGGCGGTTTCCTTTCTTAACGAACACCTATGCTCGTGAAGTCCAAGTGTGTTTCCAAAGACTGTAAAAGAAGCTCTGCTTGGGAAGGAAGAGCTGTCTGTGCAGTGCCATAGAAGCCCTTCCAACGCTGCTCCAGGCAGCCTTCTCCAGCGCCAGAAGGAGGGCCAGCTGGTGCCACAATCCTCAGACGCATTTGATGTGATTCTCCCGAGGATTACTGAGGTTTTCCCTCCACTTCCATTTGGTAGGAGCGCCCTGTTTGGCCTGCCCTGTACGTGAGAACAGAGTTCAACTGACTTTACAATTTGGGGTATCTCCGTCTTAAATGCCCCAAAGACAAACCAAAGAAAAGAACTGATGTATCTCAAAATAAGACAACTGTTCTAGAAGAAAATAAGGTTTTCTTTGATAAGATTTACTTGATGGCCTCCTGGGCCACAAACAATCTTTGAGAAAAATTCTGAAGCTGAAGTTAACAAGGTCAGAAAAAGGGAGTTTTTCAGGATTGGAAGACCACTTCACATCTTCCTCGGAACTGCTGATCATGTTGGAGGAAAATGAAAGAATAAAGTCTATAAACAAGTTGGAATCTATTTTCTTCATTTCCACCGCATCTCTTTTGGAAAACAATACAGAAATAAAAAGGGAGAAAAAGGATGAAAATCCTACTAGGGAGGTGATTCCTTAAGAGTAATACTAATTTCATTCTCGAGACAGGGCTTACCTTCTTGGAAGAGAAGTTAATTTGAATTATAACATTATTTATAAATTGTTAATATCAATTATAAACACAACTGCAAACCCTGTGCTAACTAATCTACAGATATGTACAGTCTCTACATCTTATATAATCCTAGCAACAAAGGAATGCTTTTCGTCATATTTTAAATAAAGTATAATTCCGTATTTCAAATAAATATACTTGAATTTCAGAGGCTTAAAGAACTTGCTCAAAGTTACAAATCAGTTATGTGACAAGAATGAAATCTGATTTGAACTTATCCTTCATCACCACTATATGCCTTCCTAGATTTATGAAAGTAATTAAATGAAGGAAGAAAATACCAAAAAACGAAATGACCAATGAAAGAGAAGGAAAAACAGTATGAGTAACTTTATTGTGATAAAGGCCTCCTTGTTATCATGTAATGTTCTGCTCTACATATAAATAAGATCCACCTCCATTATTAGCTCAAGTGAAATAACTCATTTCACTTTTCTGCAAAGGTTCTTTTAAAAGAAAAAATAATTGACCAGCAGAGAATGAGCTCTAACCTAATCATGACTGTAGACTCAGAAGCTCTTTGTGAGTGGGTATGAGTATTAAGAGACACATAGTTACGTTGATGAGATCCTGTTGACTGATTGCCCCAGACTGATACCCAAACTTCAACATTAACACCTGTGACTTTCATATTACAAGGGTAACTTTCACTCATGCATGTGAAAATGTAAAAACAGTCGTGAACACAGTCCTTATTTCAGACACATGCATTTCAGTTGGTCAATAAATTAGTTAATTTATGGCCATGATGTGTGTCTGGCAGCAGACACACCATTTGCACAGCATTGAAAGTCTCTGGCCACTGGGTGTCATGGTTTTCCCCTGTAACGGTTAACCCTTCAACAGTAACCCATGCTGATCCTCTGGAGCAGAACTGCTCAGGGTGACATGAGTTAGCATCATAAATGGAAATTTCATTAAAATACACCAGGATCCTTTTTCAGATTATTATACTATGTTTAAAACACATTATTGGTATTGCTTTTTTTTTTTTTTTTTTTTTTTTTTTTTTTTTTTTTTTTAATTTTTTTATTAAATCATAAGTGTATACAATGATATGATTATGGGGCATCATACACTCACTTCATAAACCATTTGACACATTTTTATCCCAGTGGTTAACATAGCCTTTCCGGCGTTATCTCAGTTACTGTGCCAAAACATTTATATTCTACATTTACCAAGTTTCGCAAATACCCCTGTAATATGCACCACAGGTGTGATCCCACCGATTCCCCTCCCTCTACCCACCCCCCCCTTTCCCACTTCCCCCTATTGTTAAGTTGTAGTTGGGTTATAGCTTTCATGTGAGAGTCCCAAATTAGTTTCATAGTAGGGCTGTGTACATTGGATATTTTTTCTTCCATTCTTGGGATACTTTACTAAGAAGAATATGTTCCAGCTCCATCCATGTAAACATGAAAGAGGTAAAGTCTCCATCTTTCTTTAAGGCTGCATAGTATTCCATGGTATACATATACCACAATTTATTAATCCATTCGTGGATCGATGGGCACTTCGGCTTTTTCCATGACTTAGCAATTATGAATTGGGCTGCAATAAACATTCTGGTACAAATATCTTTGTTATGTTGTGATTTTTGGTCTTCTGGGTATATGCCCAGCAGAGGAATTACAGGATTGAATGGCAGATCTATTTTTAGATCTCTGAGTGTTCTCCATATATCCCTCCAAAAGGAATGTATTAATTTGCATTCCCACCAGCAGTGCAGAAGTGTTCCCTTTTCTCCGCATCCACGCCAACATCTCTGGTCTTGAGATTTTGTGATATAGGCTAGTCTCATTGGAGTTAGATGATATCTCAAAGTAGTTTTGATTTGCATTTCTCTGATGATTAAAGATGATGAGCATTTTTTCATATGTCTGAAGGCCGTGCGCCTGTCTTCTTCAGAGAAGTTTCTCTTCAAATCCCTTGCCCAGCCTGCGATGGGATCCCTTGTTTTTTTCTTGCTGATGCGTTTGAGTTCTCTGTGGATTCTGGTTATTAAACCTTTGTCAGAGTTATACCCTGCAAATATTTTCTCCCATTCTGAGGGCTGTCTGCTTGCTCTGCTTACTGTGTTCTTAGCTGTGCAGAAGCTTTTTAGTTTGATCAAGTCCCAGTAGTGTATTTTTGAAGCTGCTTCAATTGCCCGGGGGGTTCTCCTCATGAAATACTCACCCAGACCAATTTCTTCAAGGGTTTTCCCTGCATTCTCCTCTAGTATTTTTATAGTTTCATGTCTTAAGTTTAAATCTTTAATCCAATGAGAGTCTATCTTAGTTAATGGTGAAAGGTGTGGGTCTAATTTCAGTCTTCTGCAGGTTGCCAGCCAGTTCACCCAGCACCATTTGTTAAATAGGGAATCTTTTCCCCACTGAATGTTTTTAATTGGCTTGTCAAAAATCAAATAGCGGTAAGTAGCTGGATTCATCTCTTGGTTCTCTATTCTATTCCAGATATCTACTTCTCTGTTTTTGTGCCAATACCATGCTGTTTTGATCACTATCGATTTGTAGTAAAGTCTGAGGTCTGGTAGTGTGATTCCTCCTGTTTTGTTTTTATTTCTGAGTAATGTCTTAGCTATTCGAGGTTTTTTCTGATTCCATATAAAACGAAGTAATGTTTTTTCAAGATCTTTAAAATATGACAGTGGAGCTTTAATAGGGAGTGCGTTGAAAGTATATATTGCTTTGGGTAGTATGGACATTTTGATAATGTTGATTCTTCCTAGCCATGAGCATGGTATGTTTTTCCATTTGTTAACATTTTCAGCTATTTCTTTTCTTAGAGTTTCATAGTTCTCTTTATAGAGATCTTTCACGTCTTTTGTTAGGTAAATTCCCAAATATTTCATCTTCTTTGGCACTACTGTGAATGGGATAGAGTCCTTAACTGCTTTTTCAATTTGACTGTTGTTGGTGTATATAAAGGCTACCGATTTATGAATGTTGATTTTGTAACCTGAGACGCTGCTGTATTCCTTGATCACTTCTAGGAGTTTTGTAGTAGAGTCCCTAGTGTTTTCCAGATACACAATCATATCATCTGCGAAGAGCGAGAGTTTGATCTCTTCTGACCCTATATGGATACCCTTGATCGCCTTTTCTTCCCTAATTGCGGTGGCTAAAACTTCCATTACAATGTTGAAAAGCAATGGAGACAATGGGCAGCCTTGTCTGGTTCCTGATCTGAGTGGAAATGATTCCAATTTAACTCCATTCAATATGATATTGGCTGTGGGTTTGCTGTAGATAGCCTCTATCAGTTTAAGAAAAGTCCCTTCTAGACCAATTTTCTTGAGTGTTCTGATCATGAAGGGATGCTGGATATTATCAAAAGCTTTTTCTGCATCAATTGAGAGAATCATATGGTCTTTGTTTTTTAATTTGTTTATGTGCTGAATTACATTTATAGATTTACGTATATTGAACCAGCCTTGAGACCCTGGGATAAAACCAACTTGGTCATGATGTATAATTTGTTTGATGTGTTGCTGGATTCTGTTTGTTAGGATCTTGTTGAATATTTTTGCATCTATATTCATTAGTGATATTGGTCTATAATTTTCTTTTCTTGTTGGGTCTTTTCCTGGTTTGGGGATCAGGGTGATATTTGCTTCATAGAACGTGTTGGGTAGTCTTCCTTCTTTTTCTACATTTTGGAACAGGTTGAGTAATATAGGTACTAATTCCTCTTTAAAGGTTTGGTAGAATTCTGACGTGAAACCATCTGGTCCCGGGCTTTTCTTTTTAGGGAGGTTTTGTATAGTTGATGCTATTTCTGAACTTGTTATGGGTCTGTTCAACATTTCCACTTGATTCTGGTTAAGTCTTGGAAGGTGGCGTGCTTCCAAGTACCGGTCTATTTCCTTCAGATTTTCATATTTCTGAGAATAAAGTTTCTTGTAATATTCATTAAGGATTTTTTGGATTTCTGATGAGTCTGTGGTTATTTTGTCTTTGTTGTTTCTGATTGATGATATTAGAGATTTTACTCTTTTTTTCCTGATTAGGTTGGCCAGAGGTTTATCTATTTTATTGACCTTTTCAAAAAACCAGCTTTTTGATTTATTGATCTGTTGTATTATTCTTTTGTTTTCAATTTCATTTAATTCTGCTCTAATTTTGGTTATTTCTTTTCTTCTACTGGGTTTGGGGTTGGAATGTTCTTCCTTTTCCAGTTGCGTGAGATGTCCCATTAAGTTGTTAACTTCCTCTCTTTCCGTTCTCTTGAGGAAGGCTTGCAGTGCTATAAATTTCCCTCTTAGAACTGCCTTTGCGGTGTCCCAGAGGTTCTGATAGCTTGTGTCTTCATTGTCATTTTGTTCCAAAAAATTGGTGATTTCTTTCTTAATCTCATCTCTGACCCAGCTATCATTCAGCATAAGGTTATTTAACTTCCATGTTTTTGTATGGGTATGCAGATTCCTGTTGTTACTCAATTCAAGTTTTATTCCATGATGGTCCGAGAAGATGCATGGAATAATTTCTATTCCTTTAAATTTACTGAGGTTAGACTTGTGACCTAAAATGTGATCAATTTTGGAGTAAGTTCCGTGGGCTGATGAGAAGTATGTGTATTCAGTTTTGTTGGGATGAAATGTTCTGTAGATGTCTGCTAAATCTAAATACTGGATGGTTAGGTTTAAATCTAAGATTTCTTTGCTCAGCTTCTTTCTGGAGGATCGATCCAACACTGCCAAGGGAGTGTTGAAATCTCCAACGATTATGGAGCTGGAGGAAATCAAGTTACTCATGTCTGTTAGAGTTTCTCTTATAAATTGAGGTGCATTCTGGTTGGGTGCATAGATATTAATAATTGAGATCTCGTCATATTGAGTATTACCCTTAACAAATATGAAGTGACCATTCTTGTCCTTCCTTACTTTTGATGGTTTAAAGCCTACTGTATCTGCAAATAAAATTGCAACACCTGCTTTTTTCTGATTACCATTTGCCTGAAATATGGATGACCATCCTTTCACCCTGAGTCTGTATTTGTCTTTTAAGTTGAGATGTGACTCTTGTATGCAACAAATATCTGGCTTAAGTTTTTGTATCCAGTCAGCTAACCTATGCCTCTTTAGAGGACAGTTTAAGCCATTCACATTGATGGAGAGTAAGGATAAGTCTGGTGGAATTTTGGGTATCGAGTTTTTCAAAGGTCCAGTGGACATTTTTAATCCTTTCGCCAGTGTGGAAGTTGGAGTTTGATCCGAAGTTTCTGAGTGAGTTTACTTTTGTGGTATAGGATTGGGTTGGTCATTGTGGAGGATAGGTCTGAGAACATCCTGAAGAGCTGGTTTACTTATGGCAAATTTTTTCAACATATGAATGTCATTGAAGTATTTAATTTCTCCATCATAGATGAAACTCAGTTTAGCTGGATACAAGATCCTGGGTTGAAAGTTTTTTTGCTTTAGGAGATTAAAAGTTGATGACCAGCCTCTTCTTGCTTGAAAAGTTTCAGCAGAGAGATCTGCAGTTATTCTAATATTCTTACCTTTGTACGTTATAGTTTTCTTTCGCCGGGCTGCTTTGAGAATCTTCTCTTTCATGTTAACTTTAGTGAAGCTAATTATGATATGTCTGGGAGATGGCTTTTTGGGGTTGAATCGTGCTGGGGTTCTGAAGCTGTCTGCTATCTGAATTTCAGATTCTCTAGGCATGTCTGGAAAATTTTCTTTCATAATTTCATGTAGAAGGGCCTCTGTGCCCTTGGCTGCCACATCATCAGCCTCCGAAATTCCTATAACCCTTATGTTATGTTTTTTCGAATTATCTGAGAGCTCTCTGAGTGAGTGATCCGTTTTTGCTCTCCATTTCTCTTCCTCTTTGAGAGATTGGGAGCGTTCGAAGACTTTATCTTCAATGTCAGAAATCCTTTCTTCTGCTTGCTCCATTCTGTTACTGAGGGATTCTACTGTATTTTTCATATCTTTGAGGGCTGTAAGTTCTTGTTTCAGTGTGTCTAAGTCTTTGGTGGTTTTGTCTTTAAATTCGTTAAATTCTTGAGACAACTTTTGAATTTCTCCTCGAATTCCTAATTCCATTTTATTAATCTTGTCTACAAACCAAATTCTGAATTCGACTTCTGACATCTCAGACAGTTGTTTATGAATGGGATCTTCAATCACATCTGCCGTATCTTTTCTTGGGGGGGTTGATCTATTCTGGTTATTCATGTTACCAGAGTTTTTCCGCTGATTCCGCCCCATGGTTTACTCCCTTTGGTTTTTCCCCTGGGGTTTTATCGAGGGCCCGTACAGTGTTGTGGCCTGAGAAACTGGGGCCCTGTCTGGTGTGGTGGAGCAAAGTGGTTCTGTCTTGTTTTCAGCTGGTTTCTGTTCGATCCTATTGCAACTTCTACTCTGGCTTGAAGTCTCAGCTGTGTGAAAAAATCAGCAATTAAGTCACCCCGCCTGCCCACCTCTGGCCCCAGTTGGAAAAGGAGAATCAAACCTTCCTACAATCGCACACCCAGGGCACCACCTGAAAAGTCCTCAGTCTATTAGCCCAGTTCAAAAGGTCCGAATCAACTGTCTCAATCGGCACTTGTCTCAGGTGGAAGGGTTCAAGAGGTCTCTGGGAACTGGATCACAGGGGCCTGGTGACTCCTCTGAGACAGCTCACCCCAGTGCAGCGTGGAATCAGGAGGAGCCACCCCGCAAACAGAGCAGTCTGGGAAGGTTGACGTCTCCTTCCCCACTTTGCCCCTCCGTCGGACCCAGTCACTGGTATCTTTGCAGATGGCTAACCCAGTTGCCTGCAGTGAACAGACACTCCAGGGGTTTGCACCTGCCTGAATCGCGAGGAAGTCTGCCAGGCCCCCGCAGACTGCCGCTATCTAGCAGGAGGAGATGGGGCCTGACATCTTTGAGTGTTTGATGCAGGTGATGGGAAGGAGGTGTTCACTCAGGCTTAGCCCCGTCCCTGATGGATGCTGCTAACAGAACAGAACAGAACAGACAACTTTGTGAGGTTCTGTCTCTGTTCCTGTCATCGCCTACAGGAGACAGGCTGTTTTGAGTTCAAACGTCTTTGCTGCTGGAGAATTGCGTCTGAACACCTCTCTGGGTCGGCCCCGCCCTGGAGGCTTCTGGGTTTGTGAGCCGTGACACCGGTGGCCTCCTCTGGTTGCCCAAGGAGACAGGGGGTGTGGCCTCAGAATATCCAGAAGTGAGCGTTCTGCCGTTAAAGAAAAAACGGCTGTTGATCTACCTCCAGGGAACTGCTGCTCTGGTGTGGGCACTCAGGCGACCCTTTTCTCCTCTGTCCCGCGCCCCAGAGTCAGCACTGAGCGGCTGCAGTTTGTGCTGGGTCCACACCCCTTAAGAGATCCCCCAAGAATCAGAACTCTTGGGGGATGGGCCCCCAGACCCGGATTGGGAGTGGGGCGGGGGGAAGCTAGAGTTTCATTCAGTTTCACGCAATACTACGGTCCGGGGAGGGCTCCTGCACTGCACCGCAGGGAAGTGCCGCCAAGGCTTGATTTCCCCTCAGCAGAGTGCCCTCTCCTCGCTCACGTATCCCAGAGTCAGCGCTGACCTGACGCAGCTCAGGCACTGTGCACTCCCCTCGAGAAATCACCCAAGGAGCCGAACTCCGGAGGGATAGGCCCTCAGACCCCGAGTGAGAGTAGGGGCTCTCAGCTCTCAGCGGGGAGGCCAGAGTCTTATTCAGTCTTGTGCCCGGGGAGGGCTCCTGCACTGCACCGCAGGGAAGTGCCGCCAAGGCTTGATTTCCCCTCAGCGGAGTGCCCTCTCCTCGCTCACGTATCCCAGAGTCAGCGCTGACCTGACGCAGCTCAGGCACTGTGCACTCCCCTCGAGAAATCACCCAAGGAGCCGAACTCCTGGGGGATAGGCCCTCAGACCCCGAGTGAGAGTAGGGGTTCTCAGCTCTCAGCGGGGAGGCCAGAGTCTTATTCAGTCTTGGGCCCCGTATGCCCGGGGAGAGTTGGTGCACTGCACCGCAGGGAAGTGCCGCGAGGCGTGACTCCCCCTCAGCCCGGTGCCCTCTCCTCACTTGCGGGCCTCAGAGTCAATGCTACCAGTCGCAACTCGGGGACTGTCCACTCCCCTTGAGAAATCACCCAAGGATCCGAAGTCCTGGGGGACAGGCCTCCAGACCTCAGTGGGCGGGAGGGGAGCGCCGGGGATTCAGGGTTGCCGGCAAAGGATTCCCAAAGTTTTATTCAGCCCTATGTCCGGCAGGAGAACGCCACGGCACCCCAGTAGGGGAGGTAGGTCCAGTTTTTAGAAGGTCTTTCCCGTGGAGTGTAGTGGGAGAGCCTTTAATTTCTGCCCGCTTGTTAAATTGTGGGGCTCCAGAGCCGGTCTCATGGGGGAGGGGGACTCCCGTCCGCTTGGTGGTGGATTTTGTACCTTTTGTTTGCGTCCTTGTGATCACAACTTGCCTCAGCGGTGTTGATGTGCGTTCTTCAGCCTTCTCTCTTGGTGAGGCTCAAGTCCACCAGGATACTTACTAAATTCCTGTCCCTTAACTCTCCTTCTGGACGGGAGCCTTTGTTGAAAGCTGGCTTCAGTCCGCCATCTTGTCTCCCTCCCCTTTTTTTTTTTTTTTTACCTGAAATTGGTCAACAACTATTAAACATTCAACTTTTCAAGTGCTAAAGAAATGCATAATTCTGCTGGTCCTACTCAAGTTTTATTGTATCAGAGTCAGATCTGAAGAATTTGTGCAGTCCATTAATGCAGGTGCTTGGGCACATTTTTTTTAAGTAGTTTCACTTTGTCACCCTTGGTAGAGTTCTGTGATGTCACAGCTCACAGTAACCTCCAACTCTTGGGCTCAAGCAATTCTCTTGCCTCAGCCTCCCCAGTAGCTGGGACTACAGGCACCCACCACAACACCCAGCTGTTTTTTGTTAGAGATAAGGTCTTGCTCTGGCTGAGACTGGTCTTGAATCCGTGATCTCAGGCAGTCCACCCGCCTCAGCCTCCCAGAGTTGGGTACAGCTTTTGAAGAACTCTATTATACAGAATTTCCATTAAGCAGAGGTTACCCTTAGATGTAACTGCTATCTTAATGTCTAACTGCTTTCACCCACACCTTGTATGTATGTGATGGTGGATGCATTATGAAACTGCACCATTAATCAGAACCAGACAGCTGTGTTTCTCTGTGAGTAAGGGTCACTCTGCCAAGTTTGATGGAAGTGAGTAGAAATGACAATTAAAAACAGTTGTGCTTATTCCACAGTGGAAGTGCTTCTGAACTTGTACTGAACTGTGGAGAACAGTTGAGAATGAGGAGACTTGGTTAAGCTCTCCAAAAACACCATTGGAAGCTTCCTTATATTTCCTCCTCTTTAAATTTACTTTGCAGACTAAGGTTATTGCCTAAGGTGAAAAGGTGAATCTGATGCTGTGCCTGTCTAGTTCAGAGGTCAATGTTTGAACCAGGCAATTGGATCTGTATATGGCAAGAGCTGGAAAAGGTGAAGTTGGGTTCATGGGACTATTTTGTTTTATTTTTATATTTTTGTTCTTTGAAAACAACTCTGGGGAATAACCAAGTTATGTTTGAGTACATGACACTAAATCTTTGAACCTTTAAATGAAAATTTTTGGTTGAATATTGTTACAGACTTTTAATAATTGCTTTCTACTAGTCAGGAGAACATCTTTTTTAAATAGAGGGGTTAATAATGCTGTCACAATTCTCACTTAGGAATTACTGAGAAAATTACAAAAGGAGTTAGCAGAAAGTGTGGCTTAAGGGAAGGTCTGTATCTGCTTGAATAAAGGAATTTTTCTTCTTGATTTGTAAAAACAGAGTGCCCAATTATCTCAATGTTTAATTTGTGGAGATGGTGACTGAAGAGTCATAGAACAATGTCAAAATGAAATGATGCTGTTCTTGGTAACAACATGGAATAAATTTAGTTATAAATGATTAAAAACAAATAAAAGTAGGAATAAAAACTCATTAAACATTTTTTATAGTACTTGGTGTTTGAAGGAAATTGAAGAAAGACCTGTCCTTGGAGAGCCTCACGCTAGTGGAGGAGTCAGATGCGTTTGTGGGAAGGTCTGGGGGTATGGAAAGGTTTCCTGGTGATGGAGTTTTGGCCATCAGGCTGGTGGGAATGGGACTTGGTGTGAGGGTGGTGTCCACTGTCCAGGTAGCGTTCTTGAGTGAGAGGTGTGAGGGGTGGCTGAACTGGGAGGTGTTACTGCAGTGAGAATGTGGAGAGTGAGGGAGGGGTTCTGGGCAGGGGGAGGCAGAGCATAAATACGGAGGGAGCGGGAAGGAGGAAGGATCTTGAGTTTTTAATGACACACTGAGAACATTGGTCCTTCCTGGAGCAAGACAGGGAAGGGTCCCAGGGAGAGAGGAAAGAAAGAATGAGAAGAGGAGTTGAGAGACTGCTGGAGTAATGGAGGTTCGAGATGGTGGCAGCTTGCATGAGGGTGGTCATGGTGGAGATGAGGGAATTAGATGAGGTTGAGAGACGGCATCCATGTATTCTAGTACTCTGATGTTGGTTCTGTTTCTCTGGGGAGCCCTGAATTCTACAGATGGCATGTAATGAGTTCATGCTGTGGGACTAATTAAGTTGCTTATGTGGAGAATATAAAGTGAGAAGACAGAAGGTCAAGGGAAGACCCTTGAGCAATTCCAGCACTTAAATGCTCTCATGGCAAAGAGGTTTGCACAGACTTCTACTTCCTCTCTCTTTATTGTAGAAAATTACTCCTGAACATGTTTCTTCTTGGAACTGGATTTACACATGTGGTTTCCTTGTGGATTTGTTTATTGTCCCGGGACTCCACCAGGACCAGGAGTTGATTGGTTCACTGACCTAGTGTGCTCCAAGTGCACAACCTGATACTCTTCTTGGGAAATTGCAAACTGGAGCTGAGAGGAGACTTCCTCTGCTCCTCACTGTACAATGCGACATATGAAGGATGGGAACTGGAAGGCATGGGGCATCTGGGCAACCATGTTTCTTGTGAGTCTGTTGATCAGAGAGAATAAAGGCAAGCTGTGAAGTGAGGCATGAATTCCTGTACTCAGGAAAGGGGAGAGAAGACAGTTGCTGAGGGAGCAGAGACTGACGCCCGGCAGAGCTGGTCCCTTTTGCACGGCTGAGCCAGCACGCTCACCTGCCCTACTGCGGTGTTTTATCCACCCCCCACCCCCCACGCCAGATATTCTCCGTTTGCTTCAGTTAGTTGCAGCAGGGCATCTGTGATTTGAAATCATAAGAAAGCTGACTAACAGGGCTGGAGAGAGACTGCTGAGCCCAAAAAAATAAATGAGAGAGCATTTAAACTTTAGGGAAGAAAAAAAAGGTCTCCCGATGTTTGTGATGTCAAAGAAATAGTCTAATTCAGACTGGTGAGTGCTCCTGAACAGAAATGAATGCTGTCTATTGAATTTTGCAGGATGGAGATAATAACTTTAGTAGGAGCTATTTTTCAGGGCACAGCTTAGAAGACAAAGGAATTCATCTGTTATAGATGAAATAAAGGGGATTTTAATAAAAATGTGAGTATGCCAATAAAAATTTAAATATTTCTGTAACAGAAATCTTTAAACCATAATAATGCAAAGTACAACCACCCATTTCTAATTCTAATTCAACCCTCTCATATCTTTCTTCCTTTCCTCCCCCGTCTTCCTCCCCTCCCCCGTCTTCCTCCTCCCCCTTCTTCCTCCCCCTCCCCTTTTTTTTCTTTCTTTCTCAATGAGAGATTTGAAGATGATTGAATTATTTCAGGAATATTCTTTTAGATAAAGGGATGATTAAAAATTAAAATGTGTAGTAAGGAGTGTATTTCTTCTGAAAAGGGGAGAATTTAATTCATAAAACTGATGGAGAGGCTGCTCTAAGCAGGAAATGAGAGGGGATGAGAAGGAAGTTCACTCCAGTTTGGAGCCTGGTTTACCTGGAGGTGAGAGGATGAAGGAGTTGCTGTTGAATGGACGATGTTTTACACGTGATGGAGGAATTGTGTCCTCTATAGAGGAAAGGAGTGAGGCAGGAATGGGCAGGAGAATAACCTTTAAAAATGAACATGTGCTGGGCATAGTGGCTCACGCCTGTGATCCCAGCACTCTGGGAACCAGGCCGATGTGGGTAGATCACCTGAGCTCAAGAGTTTGAGACTAGCCTGAGCAAAGTGAGACCCCATCACTACTAAAAATAGGAAAACTAGCTGGGCATTATAGTAGACACCTGTAGTCCTAGCTACTTGGGAGGCTGAGGCAAGAAGATCACTTGAGCCCAAGAGTTTGAGGTGGCTATGAGCTGTGACACCATGGCATTCTGCTCAAGGTGACAGAGGGAGACTCTGCCTCAAAAAAAAAAAAGTCAAAAAAATTAAAAAGCAAATAAAAATAAACGTGTTAGGTTTTTCTGGATGTTTTAAAAGCCCTAATTGATTCTGGTGATCAACAATGCATTGTTATCCATGTGTTGTTCTGGTGTGTGGCGTTCACCTGTCTGAGGGACGGGAACAGAAACAAGATTTGGGGCATGACTGTCAGGCTTGCTGAGTCTGTTACTATACAGACTGGACAATAGCTTTTCTTTTTCAACAACAGTTTTTAGTGGAATTAGTCAATCTAGCCATGACAAGAAGAGAAGATGCTGATTTGAGAGTAAGGCATCTTCCTTTGCTGTCATAGAGAAGGAACAATAACAACAACAAAAAACCAGAAAGCTGATGGACAAGGCCAAGCACAGTGGCTCACACTTGTAATCCTAGCACTCTGCAAGTATCACTTGAGCTCAGGAGTTTGAGACCAGCCTGAGCAAGAGTGAGATGCCATCTCCACTAAAAATAGAAAAATTAGCCAGATGTTGTGGTGGGTAACTGTAGTTCTAGTTACTCGAGAGGATGAGGCAGGAGGATCCTTTGAATCCAGGAGTTTGAGGTTGCTGAGAGCTATGCCAATGCCACGGCACTCTACCCAGGGTGATAGAGTAAGACTCAGTCTCAAAAAAAAAAAAAAAAAAAAAGAAAATGGTGGTGAGCATGGATGAGTCCCAGCTGTGCACTTGTTGGAAAGCTGGCGGGGTGAAACAGAGACTTGAAAATGAATGTGCTGTCAAATAAATGCCATTTCACAGAGCCCTGGCCTGACACTGGACGTGAATGTCAAGGGATGCCCTCTCATCACTTCCCAGCTTTACTTCACTTTTTGGGGGTGGAGGAGCATGTGGCCTTATCTCTAAAGAATTAGGTCCTACCTAAAGGAAAAACACAGTGGATTTCAATTTTACAACCTGGCAAGGACTTAACGTTAGTTAAGGTCATTTATTATTTTATCCTTAGAACTAGGTAGAATTGAATTAGGTAGAATTGTCAAAGTTAGTTCTATCCCTCTTCGTGAAGACAGTTGAAAAGTGTGGATAACAATGTGGTATGCAGTGGCTGGGCTTGGCTGTGATGGGTATTGAAGGAGACCTTTCATTTTCTAAGATCTGTGTAGGCAGATTGGAAAAAGAAAGAAAATAGACAACCTGTACTGAGAGGAATTAAAGACCTTTTGGTCTTCTGAATTATTTGAGTTCTCCAAGGGCCTTTCATTGAACCTTGCATTGAAACAATTATCTTCAAATGGGAAAGTCTCAGGCTAAATGTGGACTATGTGTGAAATCTAGAAATGCATGGGAGGTCGTAAGTTAGTAAGGATAAGTGACCAATTACCTTAATGATTGTGATAGGGTTCATATCCTCACCCATTGTCACCTGCAAGGTAGGTGGGTCTATCTGGGTCAACATTTATAAAAGTGTTATCTTTATCCAATTTTCCAGTTATATTGTCCCCCACCAAAAAAAATAGCCATACTAAGCAATGTGTCACATAAAATTTGTCTTAAAATGTTTTTAGATGAAATTTTGTGTGTATATGCTAAAAACTATTGCCCCTGGCCTGAAGGTCTTTAAAAAAAATTATTATGTACATTTGAGGCTTATAACATAATGTTATAGGATATGAGTACTTTCCTAGTAGTCTTGAAAGCAAATGTGTCAATTATTTTCTTCTTTGGGAAGTCTCGCTGCCCCGCCGCAATGGGGCATCCTCTGAGGAGTGAGTTTCATTTTACTGAATTATTATAAACGTATTTGGGGCTTCCAGCTGAGAAGTAACCTCATCAGTCGGTTTCTACAGATTCACATCCCATATTTCACTGCCACACAATGAATCAACAGTAAAGAGCCTGTGAACTGCTGTCCTTTCTTAGGTCATAACTCCATGGGGGCGATTGTACTATTTCAAAAGTGAGGCCATGCTAGCGTCTGTTCTCAGGGCTCCTATCTGCTGTAACAAGGCTAAGGCATTTTACAGCCCAGAATAAATTCTAATGACAAATTAATTCAGGTATCCCTTTACAAGAGTGTCTCAGTGAATTGAAATGCACTGGCGTGGTAGGAAGCGCGACCTTCATCGGTGAGGGTCACAGCGGTGACTGAGCGCTCCTTCTGATGCACACCACTTTGAAAACTAGACAGGCAAAGCTGTTTAGATCACACCTACATTGGTTCCCCAGAGGGTGCCCTGGCAGCACTGGGGGGCCCCTGGGTGACAGTACATTTGTCACAGTCCATACACATTTTATAGCATCGTGAGTTTTAAAATTGTCCGCTTTAATTTTACATCATCATCAAATATTTTAAGGAGCTGAGCACACTTCATAATGACTCAGGCACAGCAGGACGTCTGAGCCATGGAAGCCGAGCTGACTGAGGAGCACAGTAGTGAGCAGCCATACTGACCACGGGTGCTCTAGCCCCAGGGGGTTGTCAAATGTCTTTCCCAGATTTCTCAGTTTTGTCTGAATGCTCTGGCTGCTCCTGGGTTCTGCTCCGGGTGCGGCTCAGTCCTTCCCTATATCCAGTCAGATCCACCCTCTGGAATCAGCCAGGAGGAGCCCCACCTTCCTGGCACAGGCAAAAGCACATCTTGGGGCCTGGACAGAGGAGCATGGACTTCATGGGGCCCTGTTGTGAGGTTGCCTGGCTTTATTGGGGCCCTGTTGCAAAGTCTCACTGGGGGCCTGTTGTGAGGTTGTGTTCTATCTGCAGGGATAGAGCAGGCCAGGCATTCAGAGAATGCACATGCGGGGATGTAACAGAGCATGAGAGAGGACAATTAAGAGAGAGGATCAAACGTGGCTGGCAACCTTAGCAGAAAAGTGAAATGAGAACACAAGGATTTGACAAGGAGTGTAACCACAGCAAAGAACAGGGACAGTGGTGAAGGAGAGTCAGACAGAGAGACAAGATGCACTCACCCACAGAGAAGGCACACAGAGTCACGGTGTGCTGGTGTGGGTGTGTGTGTGTTGTGGCATGCTGGGATGCGCTTGGGTATCGGTGTGTGTGTGTTGAGCTATGCTGGGGTGTGCGCGGGTATGTGTGTACATTGGGATATGCTGGTGTATGTGTGTGTGTTAGACAGACATAAAGAAGCAGTTTTCTCAGCCTTACATAAAAATCATCTTGATCCTTACAATCAAGCCTTCATTGGGAGATACGTAAAAGTGGGGAGTTTTGCATACTGTACTATCTACCGTATCAAGACAGAATGACATGCAATAATAAAACCATAAGTGTTGGTACCATTTTTAATTTTCTTCCGTAGTATTGTCCTATATCAGTTGGAAGGGTACATGAAGTTACTGTTTTTTATTTTTTAATTTGGCATGTAATGTTTTTTATTAATAACATGAGTCACTCATTTTTTAAGTCTCATCCCAACTTTCTGCAGCCCCGTATGAGTTGGTGCTTAAATTCAATCTAATTCCAAATGCACTGGCTGAATGCCTGACAGAGCAGGGCACAGACAAGTGCAGAAGCCCAACCCCCAGGGATGTCAGGGAATTGCTGAATTCATTGGACCGGGAGGCACGTTTAGTGTCATGGAAATGCAAGGAAGAATGAGTCACATGGTCCTAAATGAATGGTGATTGGGAGGTTCAAATTAGGGGAAAATGACATGACTCTAGAGAGTACCAGATAAATATTCTGCTAATAAAAGAAAGCTGAGGTCAACAGAGAAGGAAGCTAAGTTTCTGTTGACCTCAGAGGTGCAAGGATTGCAGGAAAGCTGAGAAAATAGTAGCCATGTCTGGAGAACAGGGAACAAGCCCGTGTGACTAGAGCACGGTGGGGGGTGGGGGAAGGGAGTGGGGTGGGGATGGAAGCCAAATGCTGGGGGCAGGGGTTGGAAGCATCTGGGGCGGGGGGGCCCTAAACGCTGGTCTGAGGAACGTTCAGGTGCTGAGGAGGTCAGGAGACCGGCTGAGTGGTCTAGAGCTGAGAAAGAGCTCTGTGCTTCCCTGCAAGAGAGGAGGGCTTGCGTGGCGTGTGCACACCTGTCCCTAACTTTAAAGAAGACAATCCAGGAAAACCCCCACCGTAGCAGCTCCAGTCCGGAGACCCCCTGGCAGTACATTCTGTCCTGGGCGGCAGCACTGCCCAGCACAGCATTCTCTATGCTCGAGAGCCTGTGCATTTCTGCGCTGTGCAACGCGGCAGCCACACTGCTTACCGACTCCTTGACCTGTGCCCAAGGGGGATGAGACATTACTTAACATTTTATTTAATTTTGATTGATTTAAATATAAATGTAAGTAGACATGGGAAGCTAGAAGCTACTGGCTATCATCCTGGATGACACAGCTACGTCAGGACCTAGGGCAAAAAGTAAAACGTCTGTCAAATAACCTAAGATTTTGGCCCTTCATGGTCTGAAAGTTTCTCTTATTTCCTTTTCCAATACATTATCAGGTTTATTACCAGGAAATTTCTGCTTGTCGTGAAACTTGATGTTTAGAACACTGTCACAGATACCTGGAGGGTGTAATAGACTGGCCGTCTAAAGTCTAGTCTAATTTAGCAAATCTCCAGTTTCCTTTTTCTGTCTGTTACAGTCACTTGACCAATTTTAGTTGACCACTTTCATGCACTGTTTATCAAATTCTCCCAACCTCTTCAAATGCTTTGCTTGGTAGCAGCTCATTTTCGAGGGTGGATTTTTTTTGGTGGCAGAGGGGAGTACAGCTGCAAAAAGTCATTTCATGCTGGGAGATTCGCATTCCTGTCATCAATTTATGGGCAGGGCAGGACAGTCCAGGTGAGAAAACATGCCCAGAAAGAAAAGCCATCAATGTAGGGGAAAATGTCCGGCAACAGTGTCCGGAAGAATAGTGAAAACATGGGAGGTGCTTTTTAAGGAAAATTTGATCAAATGAGGAATTCCAAATAGCAAAGGGAAGACTTTCAAAATGACGCTCACAATAATAGACTAAAATTTGGTACTATAGGTCCCTTACTGAAATGCAGAGAGCCAGAAACAATATTTCTCCCAAGAATCATGTGTTGCCGGCATCTGTGAGGAAGGTGCAGAGGAAGACAGTCCAGGGCTCCTCAGGAATTTGGCTGATAAGTAATAACTCACCCTGTCCTTAACATGTGAGATTTATTTAAGGACACACTGGAAAGATTAACACATGTGAGTTGCTGTCATGTGGGGCATTTTTCGTCATTGGAGTAATGAGTAAGGGCCATTTTTGAGGATGTCTATTGAAATGCATTATTGTTACGTGATAAAAGTATCTGGTGACCACCAAATTGTCAAATGGTTTGCTTTTCTAGGAAGCCTGACACCGCTTTGCCTGAAATCTTATAGAACACTTTTTAAGTTCATAGGGCAGTATAAAACCTCCACTGTTCTTAAGTAATGTAGTCACTAGCATGTGTATTAAAACAGCCTAAGTGTTCTCATAACCACCATTGGATAACTACACAAGTGTTCCTTTCAGATACTAGACCTATCCATGCATGTTAGAAACAGATCACTTTCTAGAAACACAGAAAGAGCAGTGGTGAACTCCTGTGCCCCTACCCAGGTCTCCAGAGATCAACACCCCCTTCCTTCAAACTCCGGTACCAATGCCTACTCACATGCCTACAGAGCTGTTTGTTTTAGATTTAATCTTACAGCCACTTAGGGAATAAAACGTTTGACCCTGAAGGTAAAATGTCACTAGATGTATCTTCTAATCACTCTCAAAGTTTGATTACTCTGTGTTCAGTAAGTCTTAATGCTTACCTCATGTTCCCTGAAATTCCTTGTATACTTTTCAGAGATGAATATCTCAGGAGAAAAGGAATACTTCTGCTCATGGTGGAGGCAGAAAATCCAGAATAGATGTGGAGTAGCTGAAATTGGGGCAGGCCATGACTCCTTCAGATAGGGGTTTCCGACTTAAAAGTCATGTAATGTTAAGGTGACTTTATCGGGTGTCTGCATTAAAATGCATGTCCCAGGCACAACTAGGAAGAGACCCAAATGTGAAAAGCAGGCCGGCACCATAAACAACCGAGCAGGCAAGCAGTGCCATTTAAAGCAAAGAATGTAGCCGCAAGAGCAGGTGTTTACAGTTCCTGTGAGGTTCCAGCTCAGGAGCCCAGGCTGTTCACGAGTGTGTCAGAGGAATTTAAAGGTACAGTTTTCTCAGCAACTCTGAAAACGCATTTTTGAGATAGAGGATCCATATTGTTTTTCTAGTTCAATTGAATCTGGCATATTCCTTTGCAGGGATGATAAAATATGAATAAAACGCATTCCATGCTCCTAAGGATAATGGAACATGGAACAGAGACAAAATATTCAGGTGAAAAAAGAGAGGGCTATATACAGCAGGTTGCAGGTAACACTAGCTATGGGGGTTTGGGGGTGCCATAAGAATCCTGCAATTCACAGCAAGTAGGCACTAATCCGAAGGGGTAGTTGAGCCTTCCTGGGAGCTGAAGGAGAAGACAGAACTCAAAGGATCTAGGCTGGCAGTAGAATGAATGCGTCATGGTCTGGGGGGACAGTTTCATGATTTGGGGACAAATTGGAAGAGAGGAAGTCAAGAGCAGCATGTCTTCCTGGGAGTGGTTCCCCTGGTAATTAAACTCACATTTTACAAAGGGAGTTTTTCTATTCTGGTTCTTCTCTGAGAACTAACTTCTAAATATTAATGAAAAGATGTATAAGGCAAGGGTTTGAATGGTATTTTAAGTGGTGCTTTCCTCCCTTGGATGGGCTTTGGAATTGTAGCAAAGTCACCCTTGCACACTGCAACAGATAGCTGCGAGGAGGAATCTTGGCAGGTGAGAACAGTAGTTTCCTAAACCGATCCTATCTCCAGGCTTCCAGACAACTCAAGGACTGGAGGGAGGAATTATGAACAAAACCAAATTCCTTTTCAATGTATTTGTAATAGATTTTCAGATAAAGATTTTGCTTGATCAAATTACCCATACAAAAGGGGTCAGGGATTTCAAAAATATTAGAGAGTGGTGGTTGACTGACCCAGTAGGTAATAATGAGACCTTGGTTTATGGAGCTGCTTCCCGCAAGAGGGGGCTGCCTTAGTGTACTACGGGTTAAAATGACAATAGGGGCTTGCAGGGAGAAATAAGACCAGCCGTGAAACCTGACCTTTCTCTGCGGAGTATGGAAATAGAATGTCGACGCTATGTTCACAATTAAATTTATTGTGTTGTGAATTCTTTGGTATTTTTATAATTAATCTTTAAACTCATCTTTTATCAGGTACTCATCTCACTCAGCAATTGAAATGCTGAGACATAGCTTGAGGTCAGCCAGTTGAAGCTAATGCTCTAGTTCATTTGATAAAACTGTGGAATAGGAACATGAGTCAGCCTCGATCTGCTGCCACTGCCCAGCCCCCAAGGGGGGAAAAGCCATTCTGGAGCACTGTGTCCATACAGGCATTTCCAAAATATGAACTTAGTGTGACCTTGGCACTTGCCAGATGCTTGGAAGCATTGTATAAATGAGAATATATTGTCAAAACATGCAGAAGACGCCCAAGGCATACCTTCTGCAAAAGCCAGTTGCTTCATCTGAGCAACACTTTTCTCATTATTTGTTGGAGTAAATAAACTTTGAAGCCAGAAATAACTCATCTCTTTAAAATTAGTAAAATGGCCATGTACCCCCGCTGGTAAGTCTCACGGTTAGAAGCTAGGCTGAGAGCATTGCCTCTCGAGTTGTTTAAGTGAAGAAGCAGAAAGCTAGAGTGTCCCTTTAGGTAAAAAAGGACACCGCTACTAGTAAGTTTGTAAAAGGGTTCATGTTGTCATAGCTGCGCCTTGATTCTGTGCCAACTCCGCAATTGTGAGCAGACACCTGCTGTGAGTCTTCTTATCTCTTATAAGACTTCTGCATTCATGGAAGGTGCTGGTGCAGGCTGAGCTGAGGACCTCCTGGGCATGCAGGAGGGAGGGGAGTCACAGCACAGGCATCTGTGTCGGTCTCCTCAGGGAAGGGTGAGTGTGCCTGAGAAACCTTTCTCCAGTGGTTATGACCCTCCTCCAGTGTACGGCCATTGTGCAGGGTCCTGGGCCAGTTGAGAGATTGCCCAGGTGCTCCCTGCACTTGCTGGGAAAACACGAGAATGCTCCGCTGGGCCAGACCCCAAGCCCATGTATGTGGGCTCTCACCTCTGGGACCTGAAGTCTCATGCCACCCTGGGTTTGAGGTTGTCGGCCTGGAAGTCCCAGTAGTCTGGTGCTCCTTTCAACACGGAGGCCCCAGGCACCTTCAGACAAGGCACGTGTATATTTCACAGCAAGGTGTAAAGGTGGAGACTCCTGCAAAAGCTGAAGTTCACATGATTCTGTCTTCCTTTTAAATGCTATCTCTTTTAAAATGAATACTAGTTTCGCTCGTTTTTATTCCTCCCACATTGACATGCTGATATATTTTGAATATTATGTAAATATTATCTAAATTATTCTAAAATTTATACTGAATATTTAAATAGTTTTTCCTTTTCTTTCCTTTTCTTCTTTTCTCTTTTCATTTTTCTTACTTTGCTGTCCAGGCTAGGGTACAGTGGTATAATTTGGGTCACAGCTCACTGTAACCTTGAACTCCAAGGCTCAACAGTCTTCCCCACTCAGTCTGCCCAGGACCTAAGACTACGGGTGTGTGACACCATGCACAGCTAATTAAAAACAATTTTCTTTCTTTTTTTTTTTTTTTTTTATAGACAGGTCTCACTATGGTGCCCCGGCTGGTCTCAAACTCCGGGGCTCAAACAGTCCTCCCAACTCAGCCTACCAAAGCATGAGATTACAAGTGTGAGCCACTGTACCCAGCCTATATTTGGGAGTTTTCTATGAAAACTTGAAGCAATATTTGATATTTTTCAATGGTCGTCCCAAATTATCTCTGGTTAACAGAATTCCAGCATAAGCCAAAATTTGAGGTACCTACGTAATTTCACAAATTCTAGTAACCACATTTATAAAGATGCTAGTGAAATTATTAAATATTTTATTTAACCCAGTATATACAAAATATTATAAATTTTAACATGCAATCATATGAAACTCTTTACATTATATGGTTTTCATATTAAGTCTTTGAGGTTGGTGTGTACTCTACGCTTGCAAAAACAACTTGGTTTGGAATTGCCGCCCTTCAAATGTCACATAGGGACATGTGGCTACTGGTGACTCTATTGGACAACGTGGCCCTCATTACAGTTGGTTCAGCAACAGTGAAGGGCTGGACCTTTCCCAGGCCACCTCTTCCACTCATTGCTACTATGAATACAACTGGCTCTGTGCAGCAGGCTGTCTTAGGGTTTTACACCACTGACACAATGCTGGTCTGAAGCAGCAAGTACTCACCTACAGTAACCTTAACTTGAGATCACAAGATCTTCACCCCAAATTCCTCAGTCCCATTAATCTTGCCTCAGAACTATGTGATGAGTCAAAGTTCTCCGGAAACAACTGTGTACACTGAGTAAATTTAACCTCAGAGACGAGTGCTGAGGTTGACCTGGAGTCTGTCACCTCATCTGACTTCAAACCATCCAGGACACATCACCATGACACGTCTCATACGAACTTTTGTGTCATCCTCCAAAGCGGCAGAGCTGGCAGGGACCTCGTATGTTACTTAGCAAATTCTCTTCATCTTATGGGTGAGGGAACCGAGATTAGAGAAGTGTACTCAAATCACGCAAGACTTTGAGAAAAATATTTTTAAACAAAGTCTTCTCATCACTGGAAATGTTCCCTGTGATAAGGTGAAGCAACAGCATATAAATAAATAAAGCAAGGACTTCAAAGCTCATCTCTCCCCTGTCTTTTAAGATCTCCTTAGATACGGATGTGACTTTGAAAAATTAATTCAGAGTTTTTCATTTCCTGACTATAAATAGGTTGATTACAAGTCTGGGATGGACCCAAACTAAATGTGCTGATGCTGTTTTATCAGGTACAGAATTCATTCACAATGACTGTGTCACTCCCAGATACCCAGATGCTGAAACATTGTGCAGAACCAAGAGGATGTGTCTCCTCTGACCCTCTATCCTCCCCAGCCTCTTCCTCCCCAAGGACAAACATTACCAGTTTGGTATAAGACCCCCCCTTACCCCTCAGGTGCGCCTCCTCTGACCCTCTACCCTCCCCAGCCTCGTCCTCCCCAAGGACAAACATTGCCAGTTTGGTATAAGACCCCCCCTTACCCCTCAGGTGCGTCTCCTCTGACCCTCTACCCTCCCCAGCCTCGTCCTCCCCAAGGACAAACATTACCAGTTTGGTATAAGACCCCCCCTTACCCCTCAGGTGCGTCTCCTCTGACCCTCTACCCTCCCCAGCCTCGTCCTCCCCAAGGACAAACATTACCAGTTTGGTATAAGACTCCGCCTTACCCCTCAGGTGCATCTCCTCTGACCCTGTACCCTCCCCAGCCTCGTCCTCCCCAAGGACAAACATTACCAGTTTGGTATAAGACTCCGCCTTACCCCTCAGGTGCGTCTCCTCTGACCCTGTACCCTCCCCAGCCTCGTCCTCCCCAAGGACAAACATTACCAGTTTGGTATAAGACTCCGCCTTACCCCTCAGGTGCGTCTCCTCTGACCCTCTACCCTCCCCAGCCTCGTCCTCCCCAAGGACAAACATTACCAGTTTGGTATAAGACCCCCCTCCCCCCCCCCCCACGACTCTTACTTTAAATACACTTTTTATCTTAGGAGAGTTTAGATTGATGGGTCAGAAGTGAACGTAGCAGACATTTCCCACATACGCATATCCACGGCCTGGTTCTATGCTTCTGAATATCTCTCATTAGCACAGCACACTTGTCACCATTAATAACCCGATATCCATACCCTCTTAATAACTGAAGTCCAATCTTTTCCAGATTGCCCTCCTTTCTAATTTCCTTTTTCTGTTCCAGGATAATACATTAGATTTATGTGTCGTGTCTGTTTAGGATTCTCTAGAGTGGGGCCATCTCTAAGGTTGTCCTTACTTTGGGTGACCTTCATGATTTTGAAAAGCGTGGCTCAGGTATTTTTATAAAATTTCCTTCAGTTTTTTTTTTCATGACGCGGCTGGAGCTGTGAGTTTAGGGGAGGGGACTGCAGATGGGAAGTGTCGTCATCTTGAGTGTGTATCTTTTTTTTTTGTTTTAAATTTTTGGCAGCAACTCATACATTTCCGCTAACAGAAAACTGACAGAAACATCACCAAATGAAGACAAAGTTTTTCCTTCTGTTTTATATTTCTTCAAATGTTTTTAGTTAGAAAAGTGGAAAGATCATCTCAAAAACTGGGAGGTAACAAGTTAAACTTCCTTTTTTTAAGACACAGTCTAACTTTATCACCCTGGGAACAGTGCCATGGCATCATAGCTTATAGCAAAATCAAAATCCTGTGCTTAAGCAATCTTCCTGCCTCAGCCTCCCGAGTAGCTGGGACCACAGGTGTCCACCACAATGCCCAGCTACTTTTTAGAAACAGGGGCTCACTCTTGAACTCCTGACCTTAAGCAATCCACCTGTCTCGGCCTCCCAGAGTGCCAGGATTACAGGCATGAGCAACCACACCTTGCAAGTGAAACTTCTTGATGCTTCAGGAATTTCTCAAGTGCTTTCTTTCCACACGGGTGGTGACGGTCACCCCGGCTTATGTCCAAGAGGCTTCTATTTGTGTTGAGTATGAGACCATAGAGGCTGTTCCTAAAAAATGACCGTGTCACTGGGCAGAATGGCATTTTCCCTTTCCCTTCAGTTTGATTGCTTTCAGCGTCCCCGCCAACAGCGATGCTGACCCCTACTGTTTGTTCAGGCAGCACCGATACAGCCCCTCTGGTAGCCTGAGTCACTTCTTCTCAACCACAGAAACACTTACGGTCCAACTTGCTGGAGTGGGGTGGAGGAAAGAAAGACTTTAAGACAGAATATATGGCTAATAAAATTTGTAATAAGGAAATCTAAGACACAGCAGTAGCAACCTCACCTTTCTATAATTATGAACCACAGAAATGAGTTCACAGAGTGTTTTAGCCTTGTGCCTTTACTTGGTAGGGGGTAAAAATTCAGTTTGGTCTAACTGTACATACCCAGAATGATGGTATGCTGGGAGGTCAGTCTATTCTAAGGTATAGAATAGGCTTGATAAACTTTTTCTGTAAAAGGCCATACAGTAAATATTTTCAGTTGTGTAGCCATATGGTATGTTATAACCAGTTGTGTAGCCGTATGGTGTGTTACAACCACTCAACTCTGCCATCTCCTAAAAGCAGCCATAAATAACATGCAAATGAGTGGATGTGTTCTAATAAAACTTGATTTGTAAAAACAGGGAGTGGGTTCGATTTGGCCCGTAAGCCAACCTCTGATATAGAGGCAAGAGTGCTAAGCAAGAGTTAAGTCTTTCTGGTTCAGATAGGGAGAGAAGGAGAAAAAGATTACAGAAGAAATTCAAAGAGAAGAAGATGATAGTGCCTACATCTCATTTTGCTGGTTTCTCTTGCTGGTTAACAGATCACCACAAACATAGCAGCTTAAAACAATATGCATTTAATAGATCATGCAGTTTGGGTAGGTCAGAAATCAAGTGGGCTCACCCCAGTTGTTCTTTGTAAGTCTCAAAATGAAATCAAGGTGTTGGCTGTCTGGCCTCTTGTCTGAAGTCTTCCAGAAACACATCCACGTCTAGGCTCACTCAGGTTGTTGGTAAAATCCATGTTCTTATGGTTGTCAGGCACCTGTTCACTTCCTGGCTGCCATTCCTGAAACGCTTCCAGCTCCTTAAAGATTCTGCACCCCTTCTCAGGTCACTTCTCATGTCCTCGAGCTACCAGCACAGAGTTGAACCCTTCTCATGGTACAACCCTTTGACTTCTCCTCTGCCACCTACTAGACAGCATCCTCTTATTTCAAGATGTGATGAAGGGAACCCTCTCAGACCATCTCCCAACGTCAGCGTTGACTGTGCCCTGTGACACCACACACTCCTGGGAGTGACATCACACTTTGAGGGTTCCGGAGATAAGAGTGCGAACTTTGGGGGACCATTTTTAGAATCTGACTATCACAAGTCCCACTCATGTTTTTTATAGAAATTAAATAAACCAAATAAAACGTCTTAGCACTGAATCTGGAAGCTGAAAGATGGCCCAAAATAAAGTTCAAAATTTTGCAAATTTCACGAAATTTAGACTTTCATTTTGGATTTCTTACCTGTGTTTTAAAATTCTTTCTCATATACCATTTATGTCACTAGATGAGAGCAAGTTCATGTGACACGTGAAATAAAGAAACGTGAGAGGCATCAGCTCTAATGTTGACTGTTCTTGGTTTTATTTTCCTGATCAGTAACAACACTCAACAATTGCACACGGGCTGAGGAAGTCACACCATCCCTTTATAGGTGGGCTTAAAGTACATTGTGCATATTACATGAGAGACCTTCCCTGGAATTGGATTTGTAGCTTGTTGAAATCCAGATAAATTTGTTTATTCTTTGGTCCCAAGACTTTTGTACACTTTCTAAATGTTGGCTCTAGCAGGGTGGCACTGACTGGCTCTCCTAGGATGATATCACAAGACTCCATGTTGGAGAGCACTGGGCATTCCTCAATCACATCAGAGCATCCTGGAGTGTGGCTGGCTCCACAGTTTATCAGCCAGGCATCTGGGGCCTGACGTATCTTTCTGCCTACCTCGTGATAAACAGAAATCTTTCTGTGAGCTCAGCCTGTATGCACTGCCTTCTTCCCAGCTCATCTCTAATGGTATAATAGGACTGAAATGATAATATCCTGAGTTTCCTAATGACAGCGTCAGTTTTAGAGATATTTTTGTAAGGTGTGCTCTTGAGCCTGCGTGGGTAAACTCTGTGGGAGTCTGTGGGTCTCTGTCAATACAGAAGCCAGTATGGGAGAATTGCTGGGGTTTGTTGCTATCAGCAGAGCTCAGGTATTCAGAGCAATAACACGTAGCCCTCTACAGTCCTTGGGACTGATACTCCCTACTGAGATTAGCCAAGGTTCATGACTAGGAGGCTTCAAGCTGGCTTTGTTGTAGGTTGAGAGGCTGAGCAAACAGGTGGCTGTGAGCTAAGTAGATAGTATTTTCTGTACTACTTGTGCCTGTTTACTTACCACTCAGAACACTAGTTGTCAACCTGCTAGAAAAGCAGCCTGAATTTTTGGAGGGGTGCTGGACACCATGGGACTTAAAAATCCTGCAACCTAGGATTCAACAACACAGGCGCTGTAGTGTCTCTGCACAGGAACAGCTCTGCGTGAGGGGCACTGCAGGGCTGGTATCCTTACAATAATCCCAGTCAGCCTCTGAGTTGCCGGCCCCCTTCCATGACCTTCAGCCCCCAGTGGGAAAGACCATTTAGTCATAATGGGGACCCCATCTCCAGGGCTATGCCAGCATCCACAGGCTGTGCCCTGTGTTAGCACATATGTGTGGCTCCTCGTGCCTGAGTCACACTGGTGGCCTCTGAGAGGTGCCCTATCCTACATGACATGCTCCCTTGACCCAAGGGTCTGCTCCTGTCATGTCCCCTCATGATTCCCCCTACACTGGAATCTCTGACCCACCCCACTCTTTCCTTGGGGTGATCTTTGTGGTTCCTTTCGACCATCTCAACCCTCCTCCCTTCTCACTTTGAGGAGATTCCGATGGTCTCCTCATTAAGCTCACAGGTCAGTGTCCACTGAGGAAGCAGAGGAAATAGGATGCCTCATAGGGACAATACCGTGGAATTTTCACACTTTTTTTCACACTTTCATTTTAATGTAAGCATAAAATATTTCCTTTATTGAATGACTTAAATTAAAAATTAGATTTTTTCATCACTATATATGAAACCATGGAGATGTCGTCTGATAATAAAAAGACCTACAATGAGTGAGAAAATAGTGCTCAGACAAGCTTGGGTTGTTATAGATTTCCAAATTGTCAAGTCTACTGATGTTCTCCTTAATGTTTTGCACTCTGATATTCATTCTCCAAACATTTAGACAGTCTTATTTCAGGGGATTCCTAGTAATCATATGTAACCTGCTCTTTACCTTGAGTTATGGTATTATTAGCTATCTGAGTATCATTTCTTAGACTCAAGATGACCACTAGCCCCCCTATCTTTGTACCGTTGTCTTCCCAAACACTATCCCTCAGGGAAAACTACTAACAGGGGACAGGTGTGTTTCTTATTTCTCTAGCCCTGCCATGAAGCCTTGTAACAGCACAAGCTAGAAAATGATCTGTTTGAAGACTTGTTCAGGGAAATATACTTTATTTTGGAGAAGGAAGATGCCAGTCCCATCTCAGAGGGCTTAGGGAAAGCTCTCTCAGATGGTTACATTTTAAACCAGATTCTGGAGACGGGAAAGAAGCGGAGCACACTCAGGATGTGGCCACTGGAAAAGAAAGGTCCATTGTCAGAAAGTAGGTGCTTAGATGGCGGAGCTTGCTGGGAGGACGGCAGAGACAGGGTGAGGACGGATGGACAAAGACTCATCAGAGCTCAAGACAGTATGTCAGCAGGGACGTGCACTGAAGGCTTCACGTTATGTGAGATTTTTTACTAATTTGTCAATGAATATTCTTTTTTTTTTTTTTTTTAATTGTTGGGGATTCATTGAGGGTACAATAAGCCAGGTTACACTGATTGCATTCGTTAGGTAAAGTCCCTCTTGCAGTCATGTCTTGCCCCCATAAAGTGTGACACACACCAAGGCCCTACCCCCCTCCCTCCGTCCCTCTTTCTGCTCCCCCCCATAACCTTAATTGTCATTAATTGTCCTCATATCAAAATTGAGTACATAGGATTCATGCTTCTCCATTCTTGTGATGCTTTACTAAGAATAATGTCTTCCACGTCCATCCAGGTTAATACAAAGGATGTAAAGTCTCCATTTTTCTAATGGCTGAATAGTATTCCATGGTATACATATACCACAGCTTGTTAATCCATTCCTGGGTTGGTGGGCATTTAGGCTGTTTCCACATTTTGGCGATTGTAAATTGAGCTGCAATAAACAGTCTAGTACAAGTGTCCTTATGATAAAAGAATTTCTTTCCTTCTGGGTAGATGCCCAGTAATGGGATTGCAGGATCAAATGGGAGGTCTAGCTTGAGTGCTTTGAGGTTTCTCCATACTTCAGCGTCAATTTACAATCGCCAAAATGAATATTCTTTTTAACCCAACTGATAAAACGAATGGTGGCTTTTGTGAGACTCATCTTTAGAACCAACCTGTTATGCAGGATGTCTGAGAGCAGATGTTTAATTTTTTGTTAGCATGAGGGACAGGGCATATTGGAATGTTGTAGTTGTTGAGCTTTACATTTTTCCATGTTTCTTTTTTTCTTTTTCTTATTAAGTTGGGTTCATATCCAGGCATCTTACACTGTGGAAATATTGAAGTGGCATTATTCTAAGGCAGCGGTTCTCAACCTGTGGGTCGCAACCCCTTTTTAACAATGACAACACATTGCAGCATTAGGAAGGTTGAGAACCACTGTTCTAAGGATAGGGAAAGGGGCAGTATTTGAATCAACAGGAGCATTTTTCAAGGCTAAGCAAGAGATGAAAATCTGAGATGTTTCTACATTCACACATTTTCATTGAAAACGAGAAGCTGTTCAGGGACTGTCCCAGTTGCCATTCTGTTCTGGAGGAACCGTGGACAGGACTGAAACTGGAAGTTCCCACTAGGGAAACACAGCCCCCCTTGCATCCTGCTGGGAAACTCCTTTCATTTGGGGCAAGTCAGTAAGGCCACCTCCATCTACCTGAGACCATGCAGATGTTACAGCCACTTCATCCCCACTCCAGGCTCCATCCTCTCATCTGATTTATAGAAATTACTACTCTTTGACATATTAAGTATATTTTTATTGTCTTTTTCTCAAAACTAGAATCTGTTTTCAGTAAAAACAAATTGATCTGTTTTGATGGTTGCCATGTCCAATGTTAGTCATAATATCTATTGAAAAATCAGTTATACGGCCTTTCTATATTTAATTTTGCCTAAACTTATTTTTATATTAATTTACAACTCACGGGAGATATTCAGTAAATAGTTATTCTTCTCTGTGTGGTACAAAGTGTTATAACTTTGTGGGAATGTTGCTGATATAGCAGGATAATAAAAAGGCTGGGCACAGTGGCTCACGCCTGTGATCTTAGCAGTCTGGGGGCCGAGTCAGGTGGATTGCTTGAGCTCAGGAGTTCAAGACCAGCCTGAGCAAGAGCACCATCACACCTCTATTGAAAAATAGAAGAGCTAGCCAAATGTGTGGCAGGTGCTTGTAGTCCCAGCTACTCAGGAGGCTGAGGCAAGAAGATTGCTTGAGCCCAAGAGTTTGAGGTTGCTATGAGCTACAATGACACTATGGCACTCTACTCAGGGACACAGAGTGAGACCCTGTCTTGAAAAAATAAAAAGTAAAAAAGGTCCATGTGTAAGATATTAAAGCCAGGATGCAACAGGAAAATGAGAAAATAGTTCTTGTGATTATCTGACTTCCTAACACGATGATCGACATAAATAGCAATGGCTTTCATTCAAATTTCCTTTTATCGAGAACTCGTGGAGGAAACATATGTCAGAGACTCTGCTTGGCACATTCCCAACATTTGATCCCAATCTCTCTAATTCCAAAGTGTGTGCTCTTTGTACCAAGACCTGTTGTCTCTTCTTAGTAGGTATAGTCTTGAAAATTCTACTTTTCATAACCCACCTTAATTATTCCTCAACTACATATTCTACTCATGTTCCTGGAAACGCAGCAGTGAAGAAGAGAGATGGGGCTTCAGCAGCCCTAAATATTAGTTCTAGTCAAGGCATATACATCATGTTCAATAATGTCAGTAAAATCGAGATAAATTCAATGAGAGGTGAGCGCCTTAAAGGAAAATAAATGGTGATGCCGTGTTATCTGGAAGGTGGTAAGATGATGACTTTTGACTGGATGTTTAGACCTTCCCAGAGGGTGAATTTTTAGGTGAGAGGAAAAAATCCCCCATGCCAAGACCTGGGAGAAGTATGTCTGCATCAGAGGAAAAGGATCACAAGAGCCTCGACGTGAGCCGCTGCAGGAAGATGCCGTGGCAGCAGAGAGAGCGCCAGGGATGCAGTGGGCTGCCTGGGGCACTGTCATTAATGTGAGGAGGACACAGGCCTGGAGGGCCTTTGACAGCCATGCTGGAAATCAAAACGCTAAAGTCTGTCTTACAGGCTGCATTTATAGTGTCTCCTAGATCCCTTCAAGAGACATGAGGTCATCATCTTGGGAAATGAGAATGGGCTTAAAGGGGACACCACAGATAAGGCATTCATTTGGGTGCATCAGATGAGCGGTCTGCAGGCCAATGGCAAGCTAGTGAACCAGCTCCCTAATATACAGGAGGAAACCTGGGGCATTTCAATGTGTCAGGGGTATGTAGAGAATAAATGGAGAATAAGAAATAGTGGAAGAAGAAACCAAGAGATGGCGATGTGACAAAAATCTAAGTGATAGGAAGGCAGAGTCAGTACTTTCAAATACTGGAATGGGTCGGTGATATAATGCAGAGTGCCTGAGGTGAGCGATGGTGGTCACAATGAATAGCACACAGATTCACTAGTATCAACATGGAAAAATTGCACAAACATGATGAATTAAAAACAATACAAGCTTCATAATATCAACTGAAATACAATTGTATCCATGTACATCTTAAAATACAAGTAACATACAATTATGTACAGATATATATATATGTTGCTGGTATGTTGCTGGCATTACAAAAAATGTGAGACCAGTATAGGCATCAGGAAAGTGTTACTTCTGAGATGTCAGGAGAGTGTGAGAGAGGTGTCAGATTTTTGTTACGATTTTTGTTGTAACATTCTTCTCCTTTTAAAATGGGTGCTCTGAAATGAATAGGGAAAAATATCAGTATCTGTTCAACATGAGTGGAAGTGACCTTGGTAGCTGTGTGTTATGTTTCGGGGATTTTTCTGTAATTAAAGTACTTGGTCAAATTCAGTAGTAAATTAATAATTCTTTTGAGAGGCATTACTATGAATTTGTCACAGCAATATTGGAAAAATTTTAGGGGGAGATGAAGATCTGAGATGTGTGTGTGTTGTGACTTAATATAGGACCGAAAGGAGTTATTTGTAATCTTGGGAGAATGTTCCAGAAGGAAGCGAAATTGATGATTCAAAAAGAGCGAGGGCCAGGTGCGGTGGCTAATGCCTATAATCCCAGTACTTGGGAGGCCGAGCTAGGTGTGTTGTCTGAGCTCATGAGTTCCAGCCAGCTAGAGCAAGAATGAGACCCCATCTCTAAAAAAAAAAAGTCGAGCATTGTGGTAGGTGCCTATAATCCCATCTACTTGGGATTGCTTAAGCCCAAGAGTTTGAGGTTGCTGTGAGCTATGATGCCACGGCACTGTACTGAGGACGACATAATGAGTCTGTCTCAAAAAAAGAAGAGCATGAGAAAGATTGGAGAGCTTGGACTCAGTTGACATTAGTGATTCTTGTGGTAGGCACATGAAAGAGGCTGATGGCTTCATACTTTCCTATTGAATTAAGACCTGGGGGCCTTAGTTGAAAATAGGTTTGGAGTATATGGAAGACAAATTATTCAAAAAAGATTCCTAGAGTTGCTGAGAAGCATAGAACACAGGAATCGAACGGATTGGAAATTGGAAAGAAAAGTCCAAGGGTTGCCAAGTAAATCCCTTGAGGAAACGTGCGAAGCTGCAGGGAGCTGCAGACCCCACCAAGGAGAGCCAGGAAGCCTGTTCCCATTTTGGTAAAACCAGCGAAACGACGCTCAAATTCTGTGGCCAGATTCCAAGCCAGGAGAAAAATGACTCCCAATTCTTTCTCCTTTTTCTTTTTTCTTTCTTCTTTCTTGTTTTGGCTCTTCTCTGAAGACACGGCTAAGTGCTTTCATCGTTAAATCACCCCAGAGTGCTTTGCCACCAATGTGGGCATTTCTTTCCTGGGATGCTCAGGTTTTGTTACTCGGTTTGGTTTGGTTGGAGTCACTGGCCCTGCCTAAGGTCTGTGTTTCCAGTGCTTCTTCATTTTCCAGGCCTCCCTGGCTACCCGGCTGCATTGTTCCAGTGCCAGTCCCATTAATCAGGCTTTTGCAAACTCTTTACAGCTTGGGAAGAATTTTTACTCAAAACATTCAAAACCAGCACTTCACGGAATTCAGCTGTGGTTGACAATGGGCAGCCTTGTTGGTGGGGACCACATTCAAAGTTAATGGGCTTGAAGGAGCCTGTTGGTGCCGTCCGAGAGCCTGGGAGCCGAGCCCGGGCTGCTCGGGTGTCTGCCTGCACTGAGGGTACAATTAAGATGCTCGGGCCGACTCCACAGCCTAAAGACAGTTCCAGCAGCTCTGAAATAGCCCCAGGGCCCGAGAGACTAGGACAGTCTGTGCTACTCCACATAGGCATTCTGAACACTCCCTGGGAAATAGCAGACGCTCCAGGAAAGGGAAATTTGGGATGGTGCTGCTCACGGCCAGTCTGTGTATTGAGGAATGGCGCCCTCAGTCTGGGGTCAGGCTGCCACTGCTCCCCCTGTCACAGAACAGAAGCTCCGAATACATGTGTCTAGTCTATGGAACAAGCAGGCCACATGCTCTGGGCCAGTCAAGAGTAGATTACAGTAATGATACCTTCTTTGCACAAAAGATGTACAGCTTAAGGAGGAACCCAGGCAGCAAGCAGGTCCGCAGAGCCTGGGTAACATCCGCTTTACCTTCCCATTTTGAAAAACTGTACGTTTTTGAAGTGTCTGATTGTTAAACTCAAAACTACATTTTACATACTGCGATGTATGTGAATACTCAATCGTTCTTATAAACGATCTTAGCAGTGTACTGATGAAGGCATACATTCCACTTGTCCACCATCATAAGCATTTTATTTTCTGAATTCTACAGACTGAATGTTCTCAATTAATAGACTTTATTTCTTACAGTGGTTTAGGTTTTACAGAGAAAGTGAGTGAAAGGTGCCGTTCTCATATACTCTCCCTCTCTCGTTGACCCCAAATTTCCTTCCCTCTGTTAACATCCTACATTCGTGTGGTCCATTGGTTACAACTGATGAACCAACTTTAGTGTGTTACTATTAACTAAAGTTTATAGTTTACATTAGCATTCGCTTTTTGTGTGGTAATGTTCTGAGGGTTTGGCAAATGCAGAAGGTGGTGTATTCACCATGACCATATCACAGGGAATAGTTTTGATGCCAGCACAGCCCACCCCACCCAGGCCAGCAGAGTGGGCTCTCACCCGCCTAGCTGGAAGGAAGGAATTCAAGAGCAGGTACGTAAGTGAGAGAAAGTGTTCAGACAGGACATACGAGCAAAAGCAGAGCCGTTTATCAGAGGCAGGGCACGCTCTGCAGGAAAGGCAAAGGAGCGGACAGATGTGAGAAGGATCAGTGCCACCATAGGGTTAGAGTCCATCCTTTTATCTTAGTGCTGACCTGGGGGTGGGATACTCCTTGGATTTCTGGGAAAGAGGTGGAGAGATCCTGGAACAGGGAACCCTCCCGTGTTTGACTTCATAGGGTAACTTCTGCGAGTTGTGGTGGCATTTATAAACTGTGGTACTAGACAGTATGATTTGTATTAGTTTAATGAGGGTAGATCATTTAGGGACATGGTCACCTCAACGGTGCACATGCCCAAATTTATGGAACTCCCCCTTTTACCCGTGGGCTGCAGGTTGGACGCCTTACCCTTATATAAGGATGTTATGGCTAAAGCAAAATACCTAAGGATCGCTGCTGGTTGCATCTATCCTAGCTAAGCAGACACACTGTTCCTGTGGCTTTCTTATCCTGTTGCCCCCTGCGCTGACTGCCTGCAGGGTATGACTCCTGACTCTGTTTCCCTGCCTGAAAGTCCCCTGCCAGCCATCTATTCGTCCCTCCCCACCTTCTCCCAATTCCTGGAGACAGCTGACCTCCTAGTGTCTCTGTGGTTCTAAAATGTTCAGCCTTACACAGTTGGCCTTTGAACTATACATGTCCACTGCAGGTTTTTTCCAACCAAATGCAAATTGAAAATATAGTATTTGTGGATGTAAAACCTTGTATACGGAGGGCCAAATTTTCCTATAGGCAGGTCCTGCCCAGCCTGCTGTGGGATTTCAGTGTGAGTGGGTTGGGTACATGCGGATGTCCTAGAATGATACAACAGACTGACCCCCCCCACCCACCCAATGCACACATACACAGGGGGACAACTGTATATTTTGCCACTAAACTACTACTTTTATCAAAACTGTACTTTTCCCCCAAAATTGGCCAACACCAAGAGATTGTGACAATGGTTTTCAGTTCAAATCCTATATTTTGTTGCCCTTTGTAACATAGTTTTTTTTTTTTTTTTCTTTTTTTTTTTTTTTTATTGTTGGGGATTCATTGAGGGTACAATAAGCCAGTTACACTGATTGCAATTGTTAGGTAAAGTCCCTCTTGCAATCATGTCTTGCCCCCATAAAGTGTGACACACACCAAGGCCCCACCCTCCTCCCTCCATCCCTCTTTCTGCTTCCCCCCCCCCGTAAACTTAATTGTCATTAATTGTCCTCATATCAAGATTGAGTACATAGGATTCATGCTTCTCCATTTTTGTGATGCTTTACTAAGAATAATGTCTTCCACTTCCATCCAGGTTAATACGAAGGATGTAAAGTCTCCATTTTTTTTAATAGCTGAATAGTATTCCATGGTATACATATACCGCAGCTTGTTAATCCATTCCTGGGTTGGTGGGCATTTAGGCTGTTTCCACATTTTGGCAATGGTAAATTGAGCTGCCATAAACAGTCTAGTACAAGTGTCCTTATGATAAAAGGATTTCTTTCCTTCTGGGTAGATGCCCAGTAATGGGATTGCAGGATCGAATGGGAGGTCTAGCTTGAGTGCTTTGAGGTTTCTCCATACTTCCTTCCAGAAAGGTTGTACTAGTTTGCAGTCCCACCAGCAGTGTAAAAGTGTTCCCTTCTCTCCACATCCACGCCAGCATCTGCAGTTTTGAGATCTTGTGATGTGGGCCATTCTCACTGGGGTTAGATAATATCTCAGGGTTGTTTTGATTTGCATTTCTCTAATATATAGAGATGATGAACATTTTTTCATGTGTTTGTTAGCCATTCGTCTGTCATCTTTAGAGAAGGTTCTATTCATGTCTCTTGGCCATTGATATAAGGGATTGTTGGCTTTTTTCATGTGGATTAATTTGAGTTCTCTATAGATCCTGGTTATCAAGCTTTTGTCTGATTGAAAATATGCAAATATCCTTTCCCATTGTGTAGGTTGTCTCTTTGCTTTGGTTATTGTGTCCTTAGCTGTACAGAAGCTTTTCAGTTTAATGAAGTCCCATTTGTTTATTTTTGTTGTTGTTGCAATTGCCATGGCAGTCTTCTTCATGAAGTCTTCCCCCAGACCAATATCTTCCAGTGTTTTTCCTATGCTTTCTTTGAGGATTTTTATTGTTTCATGCCTTAAATTTAAGTCCTTTATCCATCTTGAATCAATTTTTGTGAGTGGGGAAAGGTGTGGGTCCAGTTTCAGTCTTTTACAAGTAGACATCCAGTTCTCCCAACACCATTTATTGAATAGGGAGTCTTTCCCCCAAGGTAAGTTCTTGTTTGGTTTATCAAAGATTAGGTGGTTGTAAGATGTTAGTTTCATTTCTTGGTTTTCAATTCGATTCCAAGTGTCTATGTCTCTGTTTTTGTGCCAGTACCATGCTGTCTTGACCACTATGGCTTTGTAGTACAGACTAAAATCTGGTATGCTGATGCCCCCAGCTTTATTTTTGTTACTAAGAACTGCCTTAGCTATACGGGGTTTTTTCCGGTTCCATACAAAACGCAGAATCATTTTTTCCAAATCTTGAAAGTACGATGTAGGTACTTTGATAGGAATGGCATTGAATAGGTAGATAGCTTTGGGAAGTATAGACATTTTAACAATGTTGATTCTTCCCATCCATGAGCATGGTATGTTCTTCCATTTGTTAATATCCTCTGCTATTTCCTTTCTGAGGATTTCATAGTTTTCTTTATAGAGGTCCTTCACCTCCTTCGTTAGGTATATTCCTAGGTATTTCATTTTCTTTGAAACTATGGTGAAGGGAGTTGTGTCCTTAATTAGCTTCTCATCTTGACTGTTATTGGTGTATACAAAGGCTACTGACTTGTGGACACTGATTTTATATCCTGAAACATTACTGTATTTTTTGATGACTTCTAGGAGTCTTGTGGTTGAGTCTTCGGGGTTCTCTAAGTATAAGATCATGTCGTCAGCAAAGAGGGAGAGTTTGACCTCCTCTGCTCCCATTTGGATTCCCTTTATTTCCTTGTCTTGCCTAATTGTATTGGCTAGAACTTCCAGCACTACGTTGAATAGTAAAGGTGACAGAGGACAACCTTGTCTGGTTCCAGTTCTAAGAGGAAAAGCTTTGAGTTTTACTCCATTCAGTAAAATATTGGCTGTGGGTTTGTCATAGATAGCTTCAATCAGTTTTAGAAATGTGCCACCTATGCCTATACTCTTCAGAGTTCTAATTAGTAAAGGATGCTGGATTTTATCAAATGCTTTTTCTGCATCTATTGAGAGGATCATGTGATCTTTATTTTTGCCTCTGTTAATATGGTGGATAACGTTTATAGCCTTGCGTATGTTAAACCAGCCTTGCATCCCTGGGATGAAGCCTACTTGATCATGATGAATGACTTTTTTGATGATAAGCTGTAATCTATTGGCTAGGATTTTGTTGAGAATTTTTGCGTCTATGTTCATGAGTGAGATTGGTCTGAAATTCTCCTTTTTGTTTGGGTCTTTTCCTGGTTTTGGTATCAGGGTGATGTTTGCTTCATAGAATGTGTTGGGGAAGATTCCTTCTTCCTCAGTTTTTTGGAATAATTTCTGCAGTACAGGAATAAGCTCTTCCTTGAAGGTTTGATAGAATTCTGGAGTGAAGCCATCTGGACCAGGGCATTTTTTAGTTGGAAGCTTTTTTATTGTTTCTTTGATCTCAGTGCTTGATATTGGTCTGTTCAGGAGGTCTATTTCATCCTGGCTAAGTCTAGGGAGAGGGTGTGATTCCAAATATTGATCCATTTCCTTCACATTGTGAAATTTCTGGGCATAGAGTTTCTGGTAGTATTCAGAGATGATCTCTTGTATCTCTGTGGGATCAGTTGTTATTTCCCCTTTATCGTTTCTGATTGAGGTTATTAGAGATTTTACTTTTCTATTTCTAGTTAGTCTGGCTAATGGTTTATCTATTTTATTTATTTTTTCAAAAAACCAACTCCTTGTTTCATTAATTTTCTGAATGATTCTTTTGTTTTCAATTTCATTGATCTCTGATTTGATTTTGGATATTTCTTTTCTTCTACTGAGTTTAGGCTTAGATTGTTCTTCTTTTTCCAATTCCATAAGATCTCTTGTGAGATTGTTGATGTGCTCTCTTTCTGTTTTTCGAATGTAGGCATCTAAAGCGATGAATTTTCCTCTCAAAACTGCTTTTGCAGTATCCCACAGGTTTTGGTAGCTTGTGTCTTCATTGTTGTTATGCTCAAGGAAGTTAATGATTTCCTGTTTTATTTCTTCCTTCACCCATCTGTTGTTCAACAGAAGATTGTTTAATTTCCATGCCTTTGGGTGGGCTTGAGCATTTTTGTTAGAGTTGAGTTCCACCTTTAGTGCCTTATGGTCTGAAAAGATACAAGGTAAAATTTCAATTCTTTTGATTCTGTTGATATTTGTTTTGTGTCCCAGGATATGATCAATTTTGGAGAATGTTCCATGGGGTGATGAGAAGAATGTATATTCTTTATCTTTGGGGTGGAGTGTTCTATATGCATCTATCAAGCATAGTTGTTCTAGGGTCTCATTTAAATCTCTTACATCTTTGTTTAATTTCTGTTTAGAGGATCTGTCCCGCTCTGTAAGAGGTGTGTTAAAGTCCCCTGTTATGATGGTATTATCAGATATCATATTGCTCAGACTGAGTCAGGTGTGCTTCAGGAATCTGGGAGCATTTAAATTGGGTGCATAAATATTTAGAATGGAAATGTCTTCTTGTTGTAGTTTTCCCTTGACCAATATAAAGTGACCATCTTTGTCTTTTTTTACTTTAGTTGCTTTAAATCCACATGTATCTGAAAATAAGATTGCAACTCCTCTTTTCTTCTGAATTCCGTTTGCCTGAAAAATTGTCTTCCAACCCTTGACTCGGAGCTTTAATTTGTCTTTTGAGGCCAGGTGTGTTTCTTGCAGACAGCAAATGGATGGCTTGTGTTTTTTAATCCAGTCAGCCAATCTATGTCTCTTCAGTGGGGAATTCAAGCCATTAACATTTATTGAGATAATTGATAAGTGTGGTAGTATTCTATTCGTCTTATTTGGTGAGAGTCCATTGCTTAGTTTTATCTTTTGCATCAGTGTGGAGGTTAGGTTTTGTCCTATGATTTCTGAGTTCTTACTTTGCTGCTGATCCATTGTGGTGGTCAGTGTGCAGAACAGGTTGAAGTATTTCCTGTAGAGCTGGTCTTGTTGTGGCGAATTTCCTCAATGTTTGTATATCCGTAAAAGATTTGATTTCTCCGTCAATTTTGAAGCTTAGCTTAGCAGGGTACAGAATTCTGGGCTGAAAATTTTTCTGTTTAAGTAGATTAAAGGTAGATGACCATTGTCTTCTTGCTTGGAAAGTTTCATTAGAGAAGTCTGCGGTCACTCTGATGGATTTGCCCCTTTAGGTCAACTGGCGCTTACTCCTGGCAGCTTGCAGAATCTTTTCTTTTGTCTTGACTTTGGACAGGTTCATCACAATGTGTCTTGGAGAAGCTCGGTTAGAGTTGAGGTGACCTGGGGTCCGATATCCCTCTGAAAGCAGTGTGTCAGACTCTTTGGTGATGTTTGGGAAATTTTCTTTTCTAATATTCTCTAGTATGGCTTCCATTCCTCTGGGGCATTCTTCTTCCCCTTCTGGAATTCCTATAACTCGTATGTTGGAACGCTTCATAAAGTCCCATAATTCTGACAGTGAACGTACTGCTTTCTCTCTCTTCTTTTCTGCCTCTTTTACTGTCTGAGTTATCTCAAGAACTTTGTCTTCTACCTCTGAGATTCTTTCTTCTGCATGGTCTAACCTGTTGCTGATACTTTCCATTGTATCTTTAAGTTCCCTGATTGACTGTTTCATTTCCTTCAGCTCTGCTATATCCTTTTTATATTCTTCATATCGTTCATCTCTTATTTGATTTTGTTTTTGAATTTCCTTTTGGTTATTTTCCACTTTATTAGCAATTTCCTTCATTGTTTCCATCATTTCTTTCATTGTTTTCAACATGTGTATTCTAAATTCCCTTTCTGTCATTCCTAACATTTCTATACTGGAGGAATCATCTGCAGTAGCTACCTCATGGTCCCTTGGTGGGGTTGTTCTAGACTGGTTCTTCATGTTGCCTGGAGTTTTCTGCTGATTCTTCCTCATGAGTGATTTCTTTTATCTGTTTCCTTGCCCTAATTTTCCTTTCACTTCCTCTTGCTCTTTAAGTTCTTGTGCCTGTGGAATAAGGGTTACAGGACCAGAAGGGTGAGAAGGTTGAAGAGCAAAAAAAGGGGATGAAAGAAAGGAGGACCGAGTGATAAGAAAAAAAGAAAGATAGAGAAAGGAGAGGGGGTGGGTATAAGGAATATTGACAAAAAGAAGAGAGGCACAGAAAGAGGGAGACAGGGCAATATAGGTGTACAGTAGGGTACTTTGACACAACCTTAAAAAACCCCACCTTCTAGGGGTGCCCAGTTGTGTGGTTCCCTTGAGGTCAGCAGCTCTTTGCTAACCTGATCAGACACAGTACCCCACCTCCACCAAGTAGAGAGGAAAGACAAAAATGCTATAAATCAAACCAAAAGAAGCAAACAGAAAACTTTACGGGGATAAAATTGGGTGAAAAACCAAATTATATCGGTAGAAACACTAGCAAAAATGAAGTTGAAGTTATTTAGAAAGGCAGCAATGGGAAATTATAATTAAACTAGGAAAATTGAGAAAGAAAAAGGGATCTGTGTGGAAAAGATTGAAATTAAAAAAAGAAAAGAACATCAGCAACGTCAAAATAAACAAACAAAAAAAAAAACCAAACCAAAAAAAAAAAGAAGAAAAAAATACACAACCAAAAACAAAGCAGTTTGTGTATGTTATTGAATATTGTCTGGGCAACACGTGGTCTTCTGGGGTATGAGATGTTAGTCACAGTTCTGATACGACTGGAGGCTGCTGATTTCTCAAACCTCAGCAGGTAGACACCCTAAATCTCTCTTCAGCCTACTTAAAAGGCACTTTGAACTTGTAAACTTGCTGAGCAGAAGCTTTCCCAGCTTTCTCGCTGGAATCGCTGCTGAAGTGGCTATCCACTTACTCAGTGTGCCAAAACCGGTCTCACTCTGCCCCCGAGGGTCAGGGCTGCAAGGCGGCTCAGACCCCACCCTTAGGCTACTTGGTTGCTGGGTTACCAGCTCCCACCCGTTTCTAGCTCTGCGACCCTGAGGGCGGAGCTTGCCGGGACAGATCACTGACAATGGATCCGTGTGACCCACCGCCAAACACTATTAGCTCCGTCTGGCTCAGCGGCTCAGACTGGGGCCCTAGACAACGGCCAAAGTTCTCCGCACTCCCGCTCAGGCCTTCCCCAAGGCAGTTCAACTCAGTGCCAAGTCCAAGGACATCAAAACAGTTCACAGGTAAGGCCTTTCTGGTTTGCAGTCTCGCTGCTACTGAACTTACAGTTGTGGGCGGGTTTAGACGGATTGAACACACGCGACCACTTGCCGGTTTTCCACTGTTTTAGTCCTCCTCTTGGGGTCCAGAAGTCTCTCGCTGACTCCCTGTATCTTCATAGGAGTGATGATAGGCAGTTCCCACCAGCCAGAGATGCCTGGAGTCCTATCTGCCCAGACTCACGGTGCCCAGATGCAAGGAAGCTGTTACTCGGCTGCCATCTTGCTCCGCCTCCTGTAACATAGTTTTTTAAAAAATTCACTTTCATCAAATGTTGATGGCTCCCTTGGCTGATCACCACCTGAGCACCAGACATGGGTTGGAGGCAAGTGTTGGTGAAGGGAAGGTGGTTCAGTCAAGGGCTGGCAGCCTGAGGAGATGTCACACCTCTGTCTCTAAGATCATGTCATGTTCTCTGCTTACTAAGCACCTTACAAAGGGAAGGGGCAGAGGAGGGAGGCAGATGGCGGCTTTGTGTACAACAGCAGGACTTGCTCCCCAGCTACCTGCAGATGTCCCCATCCGGTGGATCTCGTCATTAGCATCTGCGCTTGGCCGATTCTAGACTCTTGACCTGTTTGTCCTCCAGATCATTTTCTAATTCCCTCCCTAAGCAAGCAGCAGGATCCTTTCAACTTTTCAGGCAGAACAAGTTGAAAGCGCAATGGAAGCCAAACGGCTTCCCGTTAGCCAGCCTGGAGGGACAGTCAGAATGGACCTCGGGGTGCACTTAACCTCTGTTATCCAATGAGTAAGAAAAATGATTATCTCTGGGCAAAAATGGAAAAGAATATGTAAGGAATATATTTTATAGGGTAAAATGTATTATTTGTAACAGATAATAAATTAATATATAATGTATAGGGTACATGTTGTAGGGTTATTAGTGATTTGACTTTAAAGCAGTATTCAGGGCACTTAGATGAAGCATAGTTTAACATTAATCTGTATAAATGATCATATAATAAATGCCATCAGGTGGCGCAAAACACATAACTGTAGTCAATCTGAAATTTAAGAGTAATTATTCAGGTACTTATAATTGATTTATAAAATGTATAATCACTTTAAAAGGTGAATACTTACATTGTCTTTCTTCCCTGAGGCCATGAGTGTGAGCGGAGGGAGGGTGACTGGGTCTCACGGTGTGTGGGGAGTGAAGTGAAGCCAACCTCTCCCGCTCCCCATGTCCTCATCACAACCTTCCAACCTTGTTCTTCTGAGGACAAGATCCTCTGGTCAGACTTAGTAGGCACTGCCCCTGCTTACCTCTGGTCTAAGCTTCAGGCCATCTTTCCTTTAACGCAAAAGGGATTCGTAGCTGCATAGCTTTAAGTGCTGCCATCTTGGACAACTCCCTTCAGCTTTGCATTGCACCATTTTCATGTCACAGAGAGACCCTGGTGTGCAAGCCCAGGGTCAGGGTTTGGGCAATGGGCTATTGCAAAATGTAGGTCTTAGCATTATTCAGGTGTAGTAAGGCTGACAGGTCAAGAGATGCCATTGAAAAGAGTTGTTACAGTTCCCTGGGAGGACCAAACAAGCCACACCATGTAAGGCCACCCAGGGAAGCCTGGGGGCAGTCAGGAGGCAGAAGAAATGAGGGGGAAACGGGCCAGGGCCTTTACTGTGGCCTTCATGGGAAGGAATCAGTGAGTGAGGATAGGTAGGCTCAGGAGGCTGAATAGTGTCAGCAGGCCCTGGGGAGTAGGGACTACCCCTAGTTTTGTGCCTTCTGGCTCTGGAGTGATAGGACAGCGTAATAGTGGCCAGAGTATATGAGCCCAGGAGGAAGGCAGCTGGATATAGGACTCTGAAGGGGTTAGTTTGCATATGAAAATAATGTTCCCTGGTGAGTCATTTTCTACCTCCAGGAATTGTCTAGTTCTGGGAGGCGCCATCCCTCAAAGATCAGCAGGGCCCCAGATGTGAAAATGTCAGAATATAGAAGATACACGGGGTTAATACACAGGACAGATGGCACCCAGTTTGTGATAGACAGCAAGCCTCTAATCTTTACTTGCTGTAAGGAGCCAGGAGTGCTTCTCACATGGAAAGCTACAGGCAGAAGATAGCATGAGTTGTCTGTAAAACACCACTAGCTTTCTCTAGAAGCTTAATTCAGCATCCTCATCTGCCCATGAAACTGCCAGAGAAGGATAGAGCACATTCTACAGGGAGGATTAGTGGTACAGCCAGAGAAAACCAGGAGAGGCATTCACGATGTCACACTGGCTGTGCCGTCACACACTGTCATGTCATGTCCAGTCTTCATCATCAGGAGAACAAGTGCGAACCATAAAAAAATCCTAAGCTCCCAAGATGACTCTATAGACCCACTCTTGCCCAAGGGGACCCCAGAAAAAACTTAACCTGAGTTGCCAGCCATGAGGAAAACGGAGGTTAGACATATCTAGTTACACCCTGTCCCTTCTGGGGTTGTTCTTTGGAACAGTAAGACACTAAATCATCGACAGGCCTAAGGCCATGTAAGACAAAGGTTAAACCACACCTGCAGGCTGTCAATTTACTTGGCAAGTTATCCGAGTATCCATCTGGTGGCTTGTGTCTGATTTGGCAGACCTCCTTCCCTTCCTGTAAAGCATTCCAAGCAGTGATTTTCAACCAGTGTGCTCTGAGAGGATCTTAGGTGTGCCATAAACATTTTGAAAGATGAGTTAAATTATTTTCCAAAGAAGTTCAAAGCACAGTAAGTATATTCTCTTTTTTACTCCTTTTTTTGATCAACATAAGTGTGGCACAGAAGTTCATAGGTTCAAGTGGGCAGTGAGATAAAATAGGTTGGAAAGCACTACTCTAGACAAAGCTTCATTTCTTTAACCAACCATAAATCAAAGAATCTTTAAACCCACCTATAACCTATAAACCTTCTTCCTACTCCCAGAAGTCTCATCTTTTCAGGCCAAACCAATACATGCCTTAATGATTTATATAATTCCTATATCCCTAAAATGTACAAAACCAAACTGTAACCCAACCATAGGCTGTACAGTTCAAGGCTTCTTGGGCGTGGCTCTCCAGGCCATAATTGCACATATTAAGCTCAGACCTCTTTAAATTAAATAGTTTGGATTCTTTTCCGTTGACAAGAATATTATAATTGGCTCAACGTGGACAGTGACCACCTTCTGCACCTGACAAGCTCGGCCAGGAGGTCATGGTGAGGGCATTCATCATGCTGGCCCAGGGTGGGAGGCTTCTCATTTTTTTGTAGCGTGTATGAGTATGAGTGGGGGTGTGGGTGTGTGTAGGTAGGAAAGGAAGGGAGGCCTCCAGGGACTGCAGGAATCCCACCATCTAGAGCAGCCAACCTGTTCTACAAAGCCTTGTTTATGAGGCAGCTGCCTGGCTGGATAACACCAGCCCCTGACAGTCCCCTCATGTGAACAACCTTATGACCAGGCTGAAGTCTCCACATCAGGGGAGCTACAGCCTCATGACCACAGCATGTGACCCCTGTGTCAGCCTGTGGAAGCCCCCAGGCATACACAGCAGGAGGCCCCTACCCCCAACTACGTGCCGTGATGCAGCTTTTCCTTTCTTTGCTGCCCATGCCACTTTCCCTGGGGGAGAGACTATTTGGAGAATATTCTCAGAGCTCTCCTTGCTGCAAACTCCTACTGACCAAGACCTCATTGTCATGCCGAGTCATTTGTTACCCACCAGGCAGATGACCCTGGTCAACCTGGTAACAGGTGGGTGTGTAACGTATGCCATGGATTATGGGCATTAGCCTTTCCTTGTAAATTTGATTTTTTAAACTCCAGTACGATGAGAGTATTAAGCTCACTGCTCTTCCCTTCCCATCCTCCCATGTATCACCCATGGGTGGACTGTGCTCACTTCTACCTTGGCATGGACCCCCTGTGTCCTGTAGAAGGGCCACACACAGTGTCCACATGACAGTTCAATCCCCAAGCATGAGGCCTCTATCCTCTGGGTTAGTTAGAACCGAGCATATGACCCCGTTCTCACAAATGAAAAAGGAAGAAAGGACACGGGCCAATTCCAGGCCTGCCTGGAACCTTGCGCCACAGAATGTTTCAGTTCTCTGTTCCACTGCGTGGTGACCTGGGAGGTCAGCCTGTTCAAAACATCACAGCTGGTGGATAGAAGGTGTCGGTGACAAATGGATCTGTGCTGCGTTGTGCTCTTTAAAGCTTCGACTGAATTAAATTCAGATTAATTTGAAATTAATTTCAGATTAAATTCCTATGTTTTTACAGAACCAAGTTTAACCGTAATAGATTTCTACAAAGCTAATAAAGACCAAATTGAAAATATATTGCCATGTGCATTGAAAGTTGGTCTGCAGCCTTGGTGCCTAACACGATCCATATGGGTTATCAAACTGTGGTAAAGAAACTCTGAGTGAAACAGGTTATTGGGTGATGGGGACCACGGGAATGTATGACATAGTTCAATCTTTGTGAGGCATTTTGCTTTTTCATTATGTCTGTGATGAGACACGTTTTTAGCAACCGTAACAGCAGTTGTACTTCCTCTAAAAGCAAGACTGACTTGGTCTGCTTTTCCTTGACTGGTTTTCTGTCACAGAGGAAGGGCTTAATAACAAGGCATCCAGACCGTGGGATAGGAAATGTCACCAGCTAAACAAGGAAAAGAGCAAGTCAGTGAGATCGGACCTATCCACACTCCACATCTGGTAGGCAGACAACCGAAAATCAGATAGATCAAGAAATAAGAGCTATAGCCATCCTTCAGCTCTACTGGGTACAGGAGATTAGGCCAATTTACAAGTGAGAAAATACAGTGCCCTGGGTGTCAAAGGCAGTGTAAATCCTAAATTTGCACTTCAAAACAATATCTTCCTGTGTACTTTTCTCCTTCCTAAAGAACAGTGAAATCAGAGGGAAAAAGCACAGGCATACAATAATCTCCACAAAGGAAACAACCAATCAGCATATAAAATGGCATGATTTAATTACTTCATGACATAAATGTAAACAGGGCCTCTAATAATATATAAAGACACTCGCATCAAATTAAAAACCAGTGATAAATTATCTACCAGAGACACAGATAAGTACATTTACCTAAGAATTTTTACTGAAAAATAGCGCAAAGTATAATAGGAAAAATTAATATTAAAAAGGATGAATAAAAATATAGATAAAAGCTAAAAAACAGTGAATGGTGTGACTGGTAGGAAGAATGTGAACATGCATAAATAAACTACAGATGTGTTTAATCAGCAAGAGTAAAACTCTCAGAAATGCAAAGAGAGGAGAAGGCTTTGACACAGCTGTCAGACCTCAGAGAGCAGGGAAACAAAATCTGTAAATTTTATAGAAGAACTAAATAATTACCAAGATTTAACATACATGTTTGTACGGTTAACGTCTATGCATGCATGGCCAAAGTTAGATTATGCCCGTCTTTTCAGGACCCACAAAACATTTGTCAAGCATTTGTAAAATTCTTCTTTGTATTTGGCCACAAAGAAAACCCCAATGTATTTAAGGATGGGGGCTGTAGTATACGCCACATCGTATGACCAGTGAACAAAATTAGAACTCAATAACAAAAAGTGTAATAAAATACTAAATGGTTGTGTTCTTAATAAAACACGTGGTACTTACATTGGTGTTAGTTCCAGAACAACTGGACTCTTCAAATGAATGAAAAAGGACATTTAAAATGTTGTTGCAGGTAATTTAGAAAATAATGCTGAAGTGCGTAAGTACAAATTATGACCCTTTATGGAGAATCGGTATCAGTAGTGAGTTGGTAAACATTTAGCCACTGGTTATGAGTATAATCTCAGCATGAATGCGCTTTGATAAATTCATTTAGATTTAATAAGGAAGATGAAATTAAACAGTGGACACATGCACAGAATTTCACTTGCACTGCAATCAGTGAGCAATTTCTTTGCTGAGTAGGGTAAATAAGAGCTGTCTATACCAGAGGAATAATTCCTCTATGTTTGTGCTGTTTACATATGATCACTTGATACTCTCTCAAGGTTAAGCTACACTAGTATCATTTTCTCCAACACTTTCCTAAATCTACAAAATAAGTAAAACAACTTCTGATTTGCAGCACTTGCCAGTTTCTGTGGTATAAATACTCCACAGTGGTCAATGTCAAGCTACCAATATAGCCAGTTTCAAAAGAGAGATGGAAATATTGGTAGTTGCCTCTTTGTAGCATTTCCATCTTATAGATGCAACAGATACAAACAAAACAAAAAATCTTACAGTGATTTAACTGAACAACCTAAACAGGAGAGAAAAGATTAATAAAGTGTAAAAATAAAAGTAATATAATAGAAGATAGGAAAACATTATGATTTATAAATAAATGCTGGAACAGTTTCTTTGAACACACGTACTATCTATACAATTTATACAATTTATCTCTGCCAATAGGATATGGTTGTTCCAGTGGACCCTGGTCCTCCTAAGAGAGAAGTTCCCTGTCCTGGGGAACAGAACACATAAACTCAGAATGTGGGGCATGTTCATGGATGATTGGAGGGAAACAGATGACTCTGAGCTGTTGCCTGCTGTCCACTTCCTCTGGAACTAATGAATTTGAATAGCAAGTATTTTGGCCCAATTCTGAGGGCTGGAGGATTGTGAAGTTCCACAATAGTTACAGCATTTAGAGGTGGCTCCTTGGCTTCGTCTGGCCTGGGCTGGGGGCATCTCTCCAAAGCCCGAGGCCTGGATCTGGTGCCAAGGATGTAGAACAGACTACACCAGCACTGGGACCTTGTATGCCCACTGGGCGTACTCAGCCCATCAGTGCACATAAGATGACCAAATTAAGTTCTTTGGGGAGCCCAGATTCCTTGCCTAGACTTAATTCTTTGGATGAGGAGCAAATGGACTTGAATCCTAATCTGTCCCTTGTAATACAGTCCTGGGTACCCTCAGGCCCCATGACTCTATTCGGGATGGGTGTGGCTGGGGATGAAGGCCAATGTGATGTTTTGTCTTGCACCATAGCTGCTGGGCTGCAGCTGGGCACTCCCTTCAGACCCATGTTCATGAACATTTTGAGTGCAGAGCCAGGCCTCAAGGCATCATCTGAACAACAAACAAAAAAATACTGTCCGCGATGGTCTTGGTTCTACAGAGAGCTCTGTTTTCCCTTCTTTTCTTGGGTTTTGGCATTGGGCATGGCCGGTTGTCCCTCGCTGGCTTATTCCACGATGAGGTTGCCACATTAGATTTAGTGATTGTTTCCTGTTGGTTCCAATAAATTTCTCCGCACAATTTACAAGAAGCTGAGGACTGGTAGGCAGCTGCAAATGAGGACAAGATTGATTCTGGCTATTGTAGAACTGGCTTTGTAGTGTGGAAACAAACTTGATGCTTATCCTGAGGCTCTAATTTCCTAGGAACTCAGAACACTGTGTACACTGGTCTAAGTGAGCAAAAGGGGATGGAGTGGATGAAAGAAGAATGGGAGAGAATAAAATTATGTGTTATAAACATACGTAGGCATGGAAAATACACAGAGAAGAAAATAGTAGAATATTGATGAGTACATCTTTTGGTTGGAAAAAATTTAAGAAACTGTAAACAGACTGAACTGACAGTCATATTCTCAATTTTAAAAAGAATGTCAAAGACTCCCTTCACCCTTTACCTCTCCACAAAATGAGAGATAAAAGTTATTTCATAGTTGATTTTTTCCCCCGTCATTTAAAAGAAAGTGAAATTTCTATGCTGCTGAGCTTTGAAGGAACAATTAATCCCTATTATATTAAACTGACCAAGGCCATATAAAAAGAAGGAATATTCATGTTAAATGTTATAAAGATAAATTAACTGATATTAAAATCAGGCAGAGATCGAGAAGTAAGGAAATTATATAAATATATATATGTCATGTCAGCTGTATAAATATTAATATAAACTTTAAACTCCCCCTCCCCCTCCCCTCCCCCTTCTCCCCCACCTCCTCCTCCAAGCCCCTCCCCTCCTCCAAGCCCCTCCCCTCCCCCAAGCCCCTCCCCCCTTGTCCCCGCCCCTCTCCCGCCCCCTCCCCTTGTCCCCACCCCTCTTCCGCCCCCTCCTCCCCCCTCTCCCCTTGTCCCCGCCCCTCTCCTGCCCCCTCCTCCCCCCTCCCCTCCATTTAAGCCAACAGTACAGTAAGAACTAATACCCCATGATGAAATAGTCCCTATTTCATGAATACCAGAATGATTCAGTATTAGGAAATACATTAATGTAATTTATGACATTACTATGTCAAATGAAAAAAAACTCACTATTTAAATAAGTGCCAAAAAGAATTTTATAAAATCCAACCAAGTTTTATTTGTGATAACACTTTTAAGTAAAACAGAAATGAGAGCAATAAAAATAATTTCAACCAACTGGCTAAAAATGTCTGGAGATGTTCTCACAGCACCAATAAGAAGAAAGAATTCCTGTTCTCATTTTTCTTCTAACATCAATGTGGAAGTGCTGTCCAACACAATTAATTAAAAATTTTTAAGTGACTCAAATTTGAAAGGCAAAATTAACAAGGTTGTAAGATGGGATATCCCCAAGAATTAGAATAGTAATAATAATAAACTAGCAGGAAACATAAGCATATTAAATAAGGCAGCCATTAATAAGGTCAGCATACATACGTAAATATAGCTCTCCAATACTCAAGCCATATCGAATTGATAGCAGAAATAAAAATTCCATTTGTAATAGTGATGTTACTAACATCCAAGAACTCAACCAACTTGGTTCCCATGAGTCTTCCCTGAAGAATCTACTTGTGAATAACCTTCAGACTACAAAAAGCACAAAAGACTTTAAATTCCGAGCCATTAAATACAGAGTGACTTGTAAAGCTAAGACAAAATATGGCTTAGAAAGGGAGAGAATCGGTATAATTGTCATATAATCTTACACTATAGATATAGTATGATAATTAAAAATGAGAGACAATGGCAATAACACTTGCAAAAAAATTAACATTTTTTGGCTGTGGCACTTGGTCTTGGCACTGTTATACTGACACTGTAATTTGGGTGAAGTGCATGGGTCATTATGAGATATGTTAATTCATATTTAACGTGTGTGTGTGACAGTGAAGATGTCAGTGTGGAGCAAAGATGTGATGTACTGAAGAAGTTAAGTAAAAACCTTGCACTCCTAAATTTGCATCGGAAATATTAGTATGAATTCTCATGTTTTATATATGCTTTCAAATAAAGGAGAACCTCTGTGAGTTGACCACACAAGGGACGATAACAAACTGGTCAGCACGCGAGGTAGCCAACATAATGAATTAAGTGGTGCATGTCTGGTCTGTGAAAATTAGGTCAACTTAAGGAGGTGGTCAGTATAGCCAGGTGGTCAGCTATGGAGGTACTGGTGTATCATGATAATTCTTGGTTGTAGCTATCTTGTTGTTTTGCAGGCCCGGGCTGGATTCGAACCCGCCAGCTCAGGTGTACGTGGCTGTGTATCATGATAATTCTTCACAGTGAACAACACAGTGGAAATGACATTCCTTGCTCCTAGATTTTGATCTTGATATACATTTTCTATTTAAAGAAATTGCAGTGTCTTGGAGAAGGGACTGATTCCTGATCAGGTGCAGGGAACGCACAAGATGAGGCTAATACCTTTGGACAAATCAGCAAGAAAAGGATCAAAGGCTCCCAGAGTCTGACAGCCACCGTGAAGGAATCTACCTTACCCAAAGCTGAGCCAACTTGAGCTTCAGTATGGATAAGATTCTTCAACATGAGAATAATTTATTACCTCGAGAATCTAGCATGCATCTTGATTCTTCTGTAGGAGATATAAAATTTTAGATGGCAGTTATGAAGTTATGAAAGCTAACGAAGTAAATAAATACAATGGTCAAATTAGAATATCAAGACCTGGAGCCCTCAATGAAAGAATGAGCACCAGAGGCTGATAACAAAGCCAGAAAATACGTGCTCTTGGTGAAAAAGATTCAGTTCCAACTATTGTCTTGCCAAATAAATCAATCTGACTTTGATCAAGACAATGAATTCAGCTGCTTATTATCAGGAAATGCAGAAAACAGAGCAACCTGTTTATCTACAGTGTTAAGATACGGTCAGTAACGGTCGGACTCCGAAACACTGCCGTTCAGACAAAGAGGTTCTTTGACAGAGGTACTGTAAAGGGGAAAAAGGAATAGAATAACCAAGACTGAAATGATAAAACACACATACTGAAAGCAAATGGGCCAACTCCTGAACAGCAGAACGTCCAGAAGGTAAGGGCTATAGCCCACGAGCTACCCAGCCTGACACTCGGAAGTGTCTGCAGAGCTTCCTTTGGTGCAGACCCATGTGCCCTGGCAGGCCTTCCTCCTCGGAATCTCTAGAGGGAGAGGGGTCAGTAAGCACCCTCAACTCTGAACAGTGGGCTTAGCAGAGACACAGAGTTTGGCCCCAGATGGCGGGGAGGGAGGGAATTTCTAAGAGAAATTCCTTTCTGATGGCCCATGCGATACTGAAAACTTGAAAAGACCAGGAGAAGAGAGAGTGGGTAAGAAATATAATTATATCTCTTTCCTTTTCTAAATATCAGGAATTTTTAGAGAAAAGAAAGACTAGAGAGAAATCCAAACCTTCCAGATCTTGGGAATAATTTGGACCTCCCAGAGAGTCCCACATGAAGTTTGGAGCCTCAAAACTGGGCCCAGAGACCAGGTATCACTCACCTTTTCATGATAGGGTGTTTGGACGTGGTTCAAGTGAAGGTGGTCAGCTGGGTCAAAAGCAGAAGCCAGACTGTGTGATGGAAGTGAAGGCTCCAAGGTTTCAGTCTGAATTCAGAGAACAATCAGGTGCTCGAGGGGGCCTCATCCAGACGCAGAAAACATCTGTGGAAAAGGGAAAAGAGCTACATTCTGCCACCCCTAAACTGACATGCTCTAGAGGAACACAAAACAACCCTTCCAAATCCAAGGGCACAAGAAAACTGAATATTTAAACCACCCTCCATAGCAAATATTATGTACGAGGAAAGATGTCTACAAAAATTTGCTCAGCCCTTATCAGTATAATGAAAATCTCTGGACAGGGGTGACAGTGGCAAGCCTGGGTGAAGCTACAACAATGTACCTAGCAGGCTGCTGAGCAGGGAGCCAGGTCTTGGTGGCAGGGTTATCTGGCCTGTACTGACAGTGTGGATACGCCACGATGATGAAACACATGAATGCAGAAAGGCCAGGACACTTTACATACTGAGTTTGGAGAGAACACAGCTCTGAAAGTAGCAAGTTTGGCAAACAAGTACGCACCCTATCCACAGCCTCTTTAATGACAAAATGATTTGAAAAATAAGTTAAAATTCTAGGGAAATACATATCCTCTGTAAGATCAAAGCAAAAATGTCATGGTAAAGCTCTATTATTAAGAAACTTTGAAATAGTTCAGAGGCCTGATGGAGCCGCTCTGCTGAATGCCAGGGCCCTCGCCAGCACACCTTTTACACATCCAGAGAGGCAGTGGCTGAGCCTACAGAGGAAAGCATGTCTCAAAAAGAAGTGCTAATTTGACTCCAAGTCAACATGGAATCGTGGGAGACCATGAGATGCATGGGAGACCCTCTGATTTTTTTTTTTTTTTTTTTTTTTGCAGTTTTTGGCCAGGGCTGGTTTTGAACCCACCACCTCTGGCATATGGGGCTGGCACCACAGGCACAGCCCGACCCTCTGAAATTTTAAGACTGTTATATGGACAAGAGTCTTAGTTCAAAATGTGAATGTGAGCTTCTTACTTTCCATCTAAATACAGGAAGCAGGTTGAGAAATCTGTTTAAAGGGCTTTTTTAAAAAATTAAGCAGCTAGAAAGCATGTTGGAAAAAAGAGAGAACTTCCTGGAAGGTAGAGCACTTGAAATAAGCCAGCAAACCCCTCCCAGGTTGTTGACTTAATCTCAGAAAAGTTCCAGCCTCAGGAGGCACCTTGGTATTCACAGCCACTTAAACAATGAGTTAGATTTTCATATGCTCCTAAGGGTAACCCTCCAATATATGTATTTTTTGAAGTAGAAAAGGAAAACGTCATTATTTGCCATTTTGTATTTTTTAGTGCTTTATGAATTTTGTAAACATTTCTCCATTTTTGAACTATCATATGAACTATCATACCATACCCAGTGGTATTATCTGGATGTGGTTATGAAGAAGCGTGTTCTATTTTCTTCATTGTACTTCTATCTATTAAAACACATTCAAGTTATTGTCAAAGATCATTTTATTCAGCTATTAAAAAAAAATGGAGACTTTACATCCTTCGTATTAACCTGGATGGAAGTGGAAGACATTATTCTTAGTAAAGCATCACAAGAATGGAGAAGCATGAATCCTATGTACTCATTTTGATATGAGGACAATTAATGACAATTAAGGTTATGGAGGGGGAGGAAAAGCAGAAAGAGGGAAGGAGAGAGGGGGGTGGGGCCTTGGTGTGTGTCACACTTTATGGGGGCAAGACATGATTGCAAGAGGGACTTTTCCTAACAATTGCCATCAGTGTAACCTTATTGTACCCTCAATGAATCCCCAACAATAAAAAATAAATAAATAAAAAGAAATATGATGAGGCACTAAGTAAAGGGCTTGTTTTATCTTTGCATTTATTGAAGTAATAATTAAAGTTGCCATTTAAATGAAGCAAACATTCATCACACTGTGGTTAATTGGTTGGGATTTGATTTGCTGCAGTCATTTCTTCATGTCTAAAAATACATGGAAATACCCTTACCCAAATGAAGATACCTGTACACATAGGAAAACATACCTAAGTTTATGAAGACTGGTGAAGATACACCTCCATTCATGAAAATGTATCTGCGCAAATGAATGCAGGTAGATGTATCTTCATGCATAAAGTTAGGCCTCTCTATGTAAAAATACACAGAGATTCATATTCATTCATCAGCACGCATGCATATCCATGAAAATATAATTCCATAAGTAAAGAAGCACAACTCACTAACAAGAACATGTCCATCGGGCAGCGCCTGTGGCTCAAAGGAGTAGGGCGCCGGCCCCATATGCCTGGGGCGGCGGGTTCAAACCCAGCCATGGCCAAAACAAAACAAACAAAACTCCACCTGCTAATCACATCTTACTGATACTTACTGCCACTTGAAATTATTGCAGATCCTAGGAAGCCAAACTTAGTCCAGGGGTTTATTACTATTTCTCAAAGGTCAAACACAACGAAATTCGTCACCATAGTATAGTATAGCATTGAACTATTTCCCTAATAAATCTCAGGGAATAACAGAGGTGCTAAGCATCTTTTGCTTGCCTCTGTCCTCTGTGCATTTGCAAAAACATTCCTGCAGCTTCCACAGAAAGAGCATCATTGTTAAAGACAAATAAGTAGTGAAGTGGAAAATTACCAACCTTTCCATGAATTTGCTTGCATATTGGTGTGTACTAATTATCCAGCTTGTAGGTCTATCTGCGTAAAATTTCATCAGCATATTGGGTCAACCCCCAAGGCCTCCGTTTGGTATCTCTTAGATCCGTAAAGATAAAGGCGAGACCTTTTATTTTTCCAGGAAGACTACAGATGTCAAACAAGCAAAATCCCTAGCCTCACAGAACCTGAGAACACATGAGCAAGTGAAGAAAGGTTACAAGTTTTGTAAACCAAATTCATGTCTTTGTTTGGAAGTTTTCCGTTACATCTGATTTTGTTTGAATAGTCCTGGAAAATTATAATTCTAAGTGGTTAAAGAATTGCTTGCTTTTGAAAATAGAAATAATTGCCATTTAGAGTGTCTTGCCTTACAGTTTCTAGACATACTTGTGTCAGAAAATAGTTACATAAACCTCATATAAATTAGTGTAAATTATTTTTCATGGCCATTTATTTGAAGTTCATAGTGGCTGTAGTCACGTGGTCAGTAGCGACCCATCACCAGTAGTGAGATTTTCCTGATATTTGCCAAAGTTCAAGAGACCATTCAAACTCAAGCAATGACATGATCAGCAGCTTGGAAAATAATCCCTTTGTAGACCAGTCAGTGGAAAACCGCCCTGAAAACAGAGTTTCTAAAGATGAAAATAAGAAAAACTAAAATGATATCGAAGATAAAGAAAATCATTGTGGCCATCAGGTACACACACAATGGGACAAAAATTCTTTTTTTTTTTATAAATTCTTGCAAAAAGGGAATCAATTAAAGGTTATTAGGGCTGGTTGTAAAAGAAAGATCTGAAAGTTTAAAATATATGTATCATGAACATATTCTTGCCTGAAAGCCTGGAAATAAATTATGCCTCTGTCACAACCATCACATACACTTCTCTTAGCTCAGTGGCTAACACATCCCAGGCATGTAGTGAATATTTATAGCCAGAAAGTATAAACAGTCATGTTTACATATTTAGTTGTCATTTGAGATCTGACAGTTAAGTTCAAGAACTCATCCTTGAGAAAGTGCCACATACCTTACTGCTGAATATCACTAAGATCACCTCCCAAGCACTCCTCTTGGCCCTCTGCTGACCATATAGATGTACATAGAATAATATATATTCAACTGAAATGAAAGGGCTAACCATGGTGGTCTGATTTTTTCCAAGAGTTGATCTTTGTTGGAAGATTCTCCATGCAATATTTTCAGTGTTCTTAAGGCAGACTAAGAGAAGAGTTTGGAATCAGAGAGACACTTGTCAGAGACTTACTGTCCGATGCTATAGAAATATAATAACTGTTGTCAGAAAGTTGCTATTTGATGCTACAGAAACGTCTTACCCATTGTTGTCACAGACTTACTGTCTCAGTTTGAGGATACTAAAATAGAATACTCATTTAGTTTTCAAATATATTGGAAGATATTTAAAACTCAACGCAGCACTCTTCAAACTGTGTAAGATTTATGTAAGTTACCCTGTTATAAATTTATTTTTTGGCCTCTCAGTTACTTCCTGTTATTTTAGTCCTCAGACAAGATGAAATTCAATCACTTGAAAAGAAATTTACATCTAGGCCAACATTCTGACAATAGTTTTCAGAACGCTGAAAATACTTTCTTGGCTTCTGTTGAGAATGTGTCAAGTTCTTTCATATAGGCCCAAAATACAAGCAGTCTACTTGAGTTATTTTTTACTGTTCTTTAGAAGCCCCTAATATTGGCCTGTGAAGCATGGCCCCCTTCCTAGCCTGCTCAATTTTTTTTTATTACTTATTTTTATTTTTTTTTATTAAAGCATAGCTGTGTACATGAATGTGATCATGGGGCACAATACACTGGTTTTATAGACCGTTTGACACATTTTCATCACACTGTAACCCCATGAAGGTTAACATAGCCTTCCTAGCATTTTCTTAGTTACTGTGTTAAGACATTTATATTCTACATTTACTAAGTTTCACATGTACCTTTGTAAGATGCACTGCAGGTGTAATCCCACCAATCTGCCTCCCCACACCCCTCCCCCTCCCTCCCCTCCCTTTCCCCCTCCCTCCCCTCCCTTTCCCCCTTTCCCCTATTCTTGGATTGTAACTGGGTTATAGCTTTCATGTGAAAGCCATACATTAGTTTTATAGTAGGGCTGAGTACATTGGATACTTTTTCTTCCATTCTTGAGATACTTTACTAAGAAGAATATGTTCCAGCTCCATCCATATAAACATGAAAGAGGTAAAGTCTTCATCTTTCTTTAAGGCTGCATAATATTCCATGGTGTACATATGCCACAATTAATCCATTTGTGGATCGATGGGCACTTGGACTTTTTCCATGACTTAGCAATTATGAATTGGGCTGCAATAAACATTCTGGTACAAATATCTTTGTTATAATGTGATTTTGGTTTTCTGGGTATATACCTAGTAGAGGAATTAGAGGATTGAACGGCAAATCTATTTTTAGATCTCTGTGTTCTCCAAACATCTTTCCCAAAGGAATGTATTAATTAATGTATTAATGTCCCACCAGCAGTGTAGAAGTGTTCCCTTTTCTCCATATGCATGCCAACTTCTCTGGTCTTGGGATTTTGTGATATGGGCTAATCTTACTGGAGTTAGATGATATCCCAAAGTAGTTTTGATTTGCATTTCTCTGATGATTAAAGATGATGAGCATTTTTTCGTATGTCTGTAGGCCTTGTGCCTGTCTTCTTCAAAGAAGTTTCTCTTCAAGTCCCTTGCCCAGCCTGCGATGGGATCACTTGTTTTCTTGCTTATACGTGAGTTCTCTGTGGATTCTGGTTATTAAACCTTTGTAGGAGACATAATCTGCAAATATCTTCTCCCATTCTGAAGGCCGTCTGCTTGCTTTACTTATTGTGTTCTTGGCTGTGCAGAAGCTTTTTAGTTTGATCAGGTCCCAGTAGTGTATTTTTGAAGCTGCTTTGATTGCCTGGAAGGTCCTCTTCATAAAATACTCGCCTACACCAATTTCTTCAAGGGTTTCCCTGTACTCTCTTCTAGTATTTTTATGTTTCATGTCTTAGGTTTAAATCCTTTATCTAGTGAGAGTCTATCTTAGTTAATGGTGAAAGGTGTGCGTCCAGTTTCAGTCTTCTGCAGGATGCCAGCCAGTTCACCCAGCACCATTTGTTAAATAGGGAATCTTTTCCCCACTGAATGTTTTCAATTGGCTTGTCAAAGATTAAATAACTGTTAAGTAGCTGGATTCATCTCTTGGTTCTCTGTTCTGTTCCAGATATCTACTTCTCTGTTTTTGTGCCAGTACCATGCTGTTTTGACCACTATTGATTTATAGTATAGTCTGAAGTCTGGTAGCGTGATTCCTCATGCCTTTGTTTTTATTTTTGAGTAATGGCTTGGCTCCTCGAGGTTTTTTTCTGATACCATATAAAATGAAGTATTATTTTTTCAAGATCTTTAAAGTATGACAGTGGAGCTTTAATAGGTATTGCATTAAAATTGTATATTGCTTTGGGTGGTATGGACATTTTAACAATGTTGATTCTTCCCAGGCATAAGCATGATATGTTTTTCCATTTGTTAACAATATCAGCTATTTCTTTTCTTAGACTTTCATAGTTCTCTTTATAGAGATCTTTTTCGTCCTTTGTTAGATAAACTCCCAAATATTTCATCTTCTTTGGCACTATTGTGAATGGAATACAGTCCTTTACTGTTTTTTCATCTTGACTATTCTTGGTATATATAAAGGCTACCGATTTATGAATGTTGATTTTGTAACCTCAGATGCTGCTGTATTCCTTGATCACTTCTAAGAGTTTTGTAGTAGAATCCCTGGTGTTTTCCAGATATACAATCATATCATCTGCAAAGAGCGAAAGTTTGATCTCTTCTGACCCTATATGGATACCTTTAATTGCCTTTTCTTCCCTAATTCTGTGGCTTCCATTGAATTAACTTCCATTTCAATGTTAAAGAGCAGTGGAAACAATGGACAGACTTGTCTGGTTCCTGATCTGAGTGGAAATTATTTCAGTTTAACTCCATTCAATACAATTTAGGCTGTGGGTTTGCTGTAGATGGCCTCTATTAGTTTAAGAAATGTCCCTTCTATACCAGTTTTTCTTAAGTTCTCTGATCATGAAGGGATGCTGGATAGTAGCAAAAGCTTTTTCTGCATTGATTGACAGAATCATATGGTCTTTGTTTTTTAATTTATGTGCTGAATTATACCTATAGATTTACATATAGTGAACCAGCCTTGAGACCCTGGGATAAAACCGACTTGGTCATGATGTATAATTTGTTAGATTGGATTCTGTTTGTTAGGATCTTGTTGAATATTTTTTGCATCTATATTCATTAGTGATATTGGTCTATAATTTTCTTTTTTTTGTTGGGTCTTTTCCTGGTTTGGGGATCAGGGTGATGTTTGCTTCATAGAATGTGTTGGGTAGTCTTCCTTCTTTTTCTACCTTTTGGAACAGGTTAAGTAATATAGGTACTAGTTCCTCTTTAAAGGTTTGGTAGAATTCTGACATGAAGCCATCTGGTCCCAGGATTTTCTTTTTAGGGAGATTTTGTATGGTTGATGCTATTTCAAAACTTGATACTGGCCTGTTTAATATTTCCACTTGATTCTGGCTAAGTCTTGGAAGGTGACGTGCTTCCAAGTATTGGTCAATTTCCTTTCAGATTTTCATATTTCTGATAATGAAGTTTCTTGTAATAGTCATTAAGGATTTTTTGAATTTCTGAGGAGTCTGTTATTCTGTCTTTGTCATTTCTGTTTCATGAGATTAGAGATTTTACTCTTTTTTTCCTGGTTAGGTTAGCCAAAGGTTCATCTATTTAATTGACCTTTTCAAAAAACCAACTTTTTGATTTATTGATCTGTTGTATAATTCTTTTCAATTTCATTTAATTCTGCTCTAATTTTGGTTATTTCTTTTCTTCTACTGGGTTTGGGATTGGCTTCCTTTTTCAGTTGCTTGAGATGTTCTATTAAGTTAACTTCCTCTCTTTCTGTTCTCTTGAGGAAGGGATTAATGCTATAAATTTCCCTCTTAGGACTGCCTCTGATAATTCGTGTCTTCATTGTCATTTTGTTCCCAAAATTTGGGAATTTCCTTTTTAATCTCATCTCTGACCCAGCTATCATTCAGCATAAGGTTATTTAACTTCCATGTTTTTATATGAGTATGCAGATTCCTGTTGTTACTGAATTCAACTTTTATTCCATGGTGGTCCAAGAAGATGCAAGGAATAATTTCTATTCCTTTAAATTTACTGGGGTTAGACTTGTGACCAAAGATGTGATCGATTTTGGAGTATGTTCCGTGGGCTGATGAGAAGTATATGTATTCAGTTTTGTTGGAATGAAATGTTCTGTAGATGTCTGCTAAATCCAAATGTTGGATGGTTAGGTTTAAATCTAAAATTTCTTTGCTCAGCTTCTGGTTGAAGGATCGATCCAACACTGCCAAAGGAGTGTTGAAATCTCTGACTATTATGGAGAGGAAGGAAATCAAGTTGCTCATGTCTGTTAGAGTTTCTCTTATAAATTGAGGCACATTCTGGTTGGGTGCATAAATATTAATAATTGAAATCTCGTCATATTGAGTATTACCCTTAACAAATATGAAGTGACCATTCTTGTCCTTCCTTACTTTTATTGGATTAAAGCCTATTGTTTCTGCAAATAGAATTGCAACACCTGCTTTTTTCTGATTACCATTTTTCTGAAATATGGACAACCATCCTTTCACCCTGAGTCTATATTTATCTTTAAAGGTAAGATGTGACTCTTGTATGCAACAAATATCTGGCTTGAGTTTTTTATCCCGACAGCTAACCTGTGCCTCTTTAGAGGACAATTTAAGCCATTCACATTAATGGAGAATATTGATACGTCTAGTAAAATTTGGGGTATCGAGTTTTTCTAAAGTCCAGTGGACATTTTTAATCCTTTCGCCACTGTGGAAGTTGGAATTTGATCAAACGTTTCTGAGTGAGTTTACTTTTGTGATAGAGGATTGGGCTGGTCATTATGGAGGATAGGTCTGAGAATATCCTGAAGAGCTGGTTTCGTTATGGCAAATTTATTCAACATATGAATGTCATTAAAGTATTTAATTTCTCCATCATGAACGAAACTCAGTTTAGCTGGATACAGGTTCTGGGGTTGAAAGTTATTTTGCTTTAGGAGATTAAAAGTCAATGACCACCCTCTTCTGGCTTGAAAAGTTTCAGCAGAGAGATATCCAGTCATTCTAATATGCTTCCCTTTGTAGGTAATGGATTTCTTACATCTGGGTGCTTTCAGAATTTTCTCCTTCATATTAACTTTAGTGAAGTTAATTATGATATGCCTGGGGGATGCCTCATTCGGATTGAGTCATGCTGGGGTTCTGAAACTGTCTGCTATCTGAATTTCAGAATATCTTGGCATGTCTGGAAAATTCTCTTTCATAATTTCATGGAGAAGGGCCTCTGTGCCTTGCAAGGCCAATTCATCACTTTCAGGGATTCCAATGAGGTGGGTATTAGCCTTCTTTGAATTATCCCAGAACTTTCTGAGAGAATGATCTGTTTTTGCTCTCCATTTCTCTTTGTCTTCGAGAGTTTGGGAGCATTCAAAGGCTTTGTCTTCAATGTCAGAAATCCTTTCGGCTGCTTGCTCCCCTCTGTTACTCAGGGATTCTACTGTATTTTTCAGATCTTTGAGGGCTGCAAATTCTTGCTTCAGTGCATCAAAATCTTTGGTGGTTTTGTCTTTAAATTTGTTAAATTCTTGAGACAATTTTGAATTGCTCCTCAAATTTATAATTCCGACATTTGAATTGCTCCTCAAATTTCTAATTCCAAATTTTTGTCCATTCTATTAATCTTGTTTGCAATCCAAACTCTGAATTGGATTTCTGACATCTCGGCCAGCTGTTTATGAATGGGATCTTCAGTTACATCTGCCACATCTTTCCTTGGGGGGTTGATCTATTGTGGTTATTCATGTCACTAGAGTTTTTCTATTGATTCCACCCCATGATTATTTTACACCATTTGATTTTTTCCCCTGGAGCTTTGTTGAGGACCCATGCAGTGCTATGGCCTGAGAAACTGGGGACCTGTTTGGTGTGGTGGGGCTAAGTGGTTCTGTCTTGTTTTCAGCTGGTCTCTGTCTGACCCTAGTGAAACAGGTACTCTGGGTAGAAGTCTCAGCTGTGGAGAAATACCAGAAATTAAGTCACCCTGCCCCCCATAGGCAACAGTTGGAAAAGGAAAATCAAATCTTCCTGCAACCACATACCCAGGGCACCACTTGAATAGTACTGGGTGATTGGCTCAGTTCTGAATGTCCAAATGTATTGTCTCAGTCAGCACCTGTCTCAGGTAGGAGAGTTAAATAGGTCTCTGGCAACTGGATCGCAGGGGTCTGGTGACAACTCAGATATGACTTGCTCCAGTGCTCCATGAAGTCAGAAGGACCCACCCAGCAAATAGATTAGTCTGGGAAGGTTGATGCCTCCTTCCCCACCTTGCACCTCTGTCACACTCAGTCACTGACATTCCTGCCAGGCTGTGACCCAGTTGCCTCTAGTGAACAGATACTCCAGGGGTTTGCACCTGCCTGTATCACAAGTAAATCTATTTCTGCTCAGCCAGGCCGCTGCACTCTGCCTCTATCCAGCAGGGGGAGGTGAGGCCTGACAGCCTTGGGTGCTTGATGGAGGCTGGGGGTGTTGACTCAGTTCCAGCCCCGCCCCACCCCTGATTGATGTTACTGACCGAATGGAACGGAACAACTTTGTGGGAATTTGTTTCTGTCCCTGCTAAATTCTCCTGCAGAAGAGAAGCTGTTTTGGGTTCCCATAGGCTGCGTCTCAGGCCCTGTCTTCGCTCCTGCAGGTTTGTATTCAGTTAGCTGTCAGTTCTATGCTTCCTGCCTTCCTTTGTCTATAGGCTGACAATCTCCTGAGGGCCGGGTGCCTCTTAGGCTTAGTAAAGTGGTCCTCTGGGTCAGCCCTGCCCTGAGAATTTCCTGGGTCTGTGTGTGTGTTTTCTAGTCCCCGCACTCCACCCAGGCCAGTACCATCTCAGGCAAACCCTTTACTTACAGGGCCTGCATTTCCATCCCAGATCTGTTCCGCGGTTGTTGCTACCTGAGAAGATGCCCGACCTCCTCTGGTTGCCCAGGGAGACAGGATGTGTGGCTTGAGAAAATATGGCAGTGAGCCCTATTGTTACGAAAAACGGCTGCTGTTCTGCGCCTCGGGGTACCGCCACTCCAGTGTGGTTCCCTCTCAACCGACTGTCCTTTCCTCACTCCCATGCCGCAGAATCAGCACTGAGCAGCTGCAGTCTAGGCCCTATCCACACCCCTCAAGAAATCACCCAGGAATCTGTACTCCTGGGGGACCCACCTCTAGACCTCAGAGTGAGAGTGGAGGGGAGTTCTGGGAGCTCAGAATTGCAGGTAGAGAATATACACAGTTTTATACAGTTTTAGGCCTGGCAGGAGAATGCCATAGTACCCTAGTAGGGGAGAGGTAGGTCCAGTTTTTAGAGGGTCTCTCCCATGGAGTGTAGTGGGAGGACTTTTGAACTCTGCTCATTTGTTTGTGGGGCACTCCGAGCCGTTCTCATGGGGCAGGGGACTGCCATGTGCTTAGTGATGGATTTTGTACCTTTTGTTTGAATCCTTGGGGTCGCAGCTCGCCTCAGTATTGTTGATGTGCGTTCTTCAACCTTCTCTCTTGGTGAAGCTCTAATCCACCAGGTTACTTAACGAATTTTTGTCTTTTAACTCTCCTTCTGGACAGCAGCCTCTGTGGAAAGCTGGCTTCAGTCAGCCATCTTGTCTCTGCCCTCCTGTATCATGTTTTTTTAATTGCTAACACGGAGTATTTTATGTCTTCTTAACCCAAAAATAAGTATTTATTAAACCATTTTACAATGTACACCTGTGTCAAAACAACACGTTGTACGATGAACATATATACATTTTACTTGTCAGTTAAAGAAGAAATATGTAATTTTTAAGGCAAAATGCGATATTGTCAAGATTATTTTGCCAGGGAGAAAAATGCTCCCAAATCCAGAAAGTAATTAGGTCTTTGGAGAAAATGGAACTAAATAGAAAAATGTCAGGTTGAAAATCTTGTTGGAAAGCTCTCTAATTGAAAAGCAACTTTACTTCTCTATGATACTTGTTCAATTGCATTGATTCAAGAGAAGAGCTTGAATCGGATTGATTTGGAAAATGAGCTAAAAAGGTAATTAAACAGTTTCATGAATTTTTAAATTGAATAAAATATTGTAAAACCCTTATACAATTATATTTTAACAACATTAATTTGTGTGCCTAATTTTACCCGTGCTGCATTCCTAGTAAAGTCCAATCTTATAATTTGTCAATAGGCCCAGAGAATATCATTATATGATTATGAATCACTGTCATAGGTAAATTTATGGTAGGAATTAGTCATATCTGTAATAGCATTTATGGGGCATGTATCAAGTTAAAAGCAAGGTATTAAGCATAAGTGGGAGTTCTGAGCTGACAGGAGTGAGGCACAGTTTAGGAGAGCCCCAGGTATGATGAATCATGGCTAGGTAAGCCATATTCATTGGATAATATATCACATGTGCAGGATCTCAATAGCTGGGGGATCTTAGTTCAACTTTTTTATGGCCGTTTCCACATTAGAATCAACTATACATGCTGTTCCGGGGATCATCCCTAGAGATTCTCAATCAGTGGTGGGGGAGTCAGGGGAGGATATCTTCAGTTTTTCAACCTCCCCCCTGTTGACTTTGGTATGAATCCAGAGCTGAGACGACTGGATTGGGTCATAATAAGAATTGTGTTCAATATTTGTGCCTTTTTCAATTTCCATTTTATGGGATGAACAAGACCCAGTTTAAACTCTAAGGCAGGTTATGCAATCACCATCCAACATGTTTTAAAAACTTCTTTGAATATTGCAGTTTAATATCACAGCACATCTAGTGCGTTCTAAGGAACATTTTCCCTGGGAAGCAACCCACAGTCATACTCTTAAGATGTTTCAGGCATCCCCATTTTAAATTAATAAAAGGTGGCTATGGAACTGCAGAAGGGCCAGTGTTGGCTTTCAACTGGGGATGTCAACTGGCTCGTTCTTGTTTTTTTCCTAAAGTGGCCAATATGTGGTTTCAAACTGTGATTATGGGAAATTCTGATAATATTAGGAAAGTGTTTTCCTGCTATGTAACAGGCCAGGAATGTATAAATAGACAAAAGCCAAAAATAGTTTAATAAAATGTTTTAAACCAAGAACTAAGAGGAGAATCTCTGTCTGTTGCCTGCAGCTAGTTTGCATGAAGGCACAGCACACGGCAGAGATAGTGCAGGTTTGGTTCCAGGTCACCGCAATAAAGCAAATAATGCAATCAATTGGACCATATAAATGCTTTTTTGGTTTCCTAGTACATTTAGTAGTTACGTTTACACTAGTCTATTATGTGTACAATAGCATTATGTCTAAACAACACTGTACACGGGGTGCCAAAAATGTATACACATTTTAAGAAGGGAAAAAACTGCATTAAAATTATAATACTCAATATATAGTGGTAGCAAAAGATACACTGGTAGCAATTACAGGAGATATTCAACAAGTCACATTGAGCACGTCTTGTAATTGCAGAAGTCAAATATGACTTGAGTATTACAATTTTAATGCCATCTTTTAAAATGTCTCTTAAAATATGTCTACATTTCATTGGCACCCTCTATAGATACCTCAGTGTAAACTACCTTATTCTTGTTTTTTTTAGAGACAGAGTCTCACTTTATCACCGTTGGTAGAGTGCCGTGACCTCACAGCTCACAGCAACCTCCAACACCTGGGCTTAGGCGATTCTCTTGCCTCAGCCTCCTGAGTAGCTGGGACTACAGGCACCCGCCATAATGCCCAGCTATTTTTTGTTGCAGTTTGGCCAGGGCCAGATTTGAACCCGCCACCCTCGGGATATGGGGCTGGCACCCTACTCACTGAGCCACAGGCACTGCCCTAAACTACGTTAATCTTAAAACATACTAATGATCATCTGGGCCTTGAGGGAGGAGTAATATTTTTGCTGGTGCAGGTATTTGCATCCATGTTGATGGCTGCTGACTGATTGGAGTGGTGGTTATTTGGGGTTGGGTGGCTGTGGCAGTTTTTTGCTACAATTGACTCTTCCTTTCCTGTGAGATTTTGTAGTATTGTGTGATGCTGTGTGACAGCATTTTACCCACATTAGAACTTCTTACAAAATTGGAGCCAATCTTCTCAAACCCTGTCACTGTTTCATCAGCTAAGTTTATGTCATATTCTAAAACTTCTGTGTCATTTCAATAATTCTCTTAATATCTCACTGGGAGTAGATGATATCTGAAGAAACCACCTTCTTCACTTACTCATCAAAAGCAACTCCTTATCTGTTAAAATTTTCTGGTAGGATTTTAGCAATTCAGTCACATCTTTAAGCTCCACTTCCAGTACTTTTGCTGTTTCCACCAACTCTGCAGCCACTTTCTCCACTGAAGTCGTGGGTGCTTTTCAGTCATGCATGAGGGTTGGAATCAACTTCTTCCCAACTCCTATTAATGTTGATATTTTGACCTTCTTTGACCATCAATCAGGAATGTTTCTAATGGCATGTAAAAAGGTGAATTCTTTCCAGAAAGTGATCAATTTACATTGCCCAGATCTATCAAAGGAATGATTGATTGTGGCAGCTATAGCCTTATGAAATGTATTTCTTAAATAATAAGACTTGAAAGTTGAAATTATTCCTTGATCTAAGAGCTGTGGATTGGATGTTGTGTTACCAGGCACAAAAATAATACATCTCCTTATATATCTCCACCAGAGCTCTTGGGTGATCAGAGCTGTCAATGAACAGTAATATTTTGAAAATAATCTTTTTTTCTGTGCAGTAGGTCTCAACATTTAACATATACTATTCAGTAAACTATTCTGTAAACAGATGTGCTGTCACTCGGGCTTTGTTGTTCCATTTCTACAACACAGGTAGAGTAAATTCAGCATAATTTTTAAAAGTCCTAAGACTTTGAGAATGGTCAATGAGCACTGACTTCAATTTAAAGTCACCAGCTGGCGGCGCCTGTGGCTCAGTCGGTAAGGCGCCGGCCCCATATACCGAGGGTGGCGGGTTCAAACCCGGCCCCGGCCAAACTGCAACCAAAAAATAGCCGGGCGTTGTGGCGGGTGCCTGTAGTCCCAGCTACTCGGGAGGCTGAGGCAAGAGAATCGCCTTAAGCCCAGGAGTTGGAGGTTGCTGTGAGCTGTGTGAGGCCACGGCACTCTACCGAGGGCCATAAAGTGAGACTCTGTCTCTACAAAAAAAAATAAAAAATAAAAAAAATAAAGTCACCAGCTGCATAAGTCTCTAACAAGATAATCCATCTGTCCTTTGAAGGTAGGCATTAACTTCTCTAGCCATGAAAATGTTAGATGGCATCTTCTTCTAGAAGGCTGTTTCATCTACGCTGAAAATATGTAGTTTAGTGTAGCCTCTTTCATCAGTGATCTTACTTACATGTTCTGGATAACTTGGTGTAGCTTTCTCCATCAGCATTTGGTATTCACCCTGCACTTCTGTTATTAGGATGGCTTCTTTCCTTAAATCTCATGAACCTGCCTCTGCTAGCTTCAAAGCATTTCTTTGTTAGCTTCCTCGTCTTTCTCAGCCTTCTTAAAATCGAAGAGGATTAGGTCCAAAGTTGTGGTTTTTTTCTTCTGGTTTTGAAGGAAATAAATGCATTTTCATGGGCTCCTAAAAGTCCTATGGGTTCCAGGCACTATGTTGACCTTTAGCTCCATCATAGCCCTGTCTGAAACTCTTCATACTCACACCACCCATGTCCTCTTGGGCTTGAATGCAGTATTATCTAATGGTAGATAGGTAGGTGGCGTTCTGCTCTCCTGCAATTAGCATGCCCCTGTTCAGGACACTTCACATTTGACATTTACATGTGTACTCTCACAAAGTCCTGAGGTGTTTATGGGAATTTTTCTGGAATATTCAATTATACTTGATTGTTATGGTGACAATAAGCATATGCTTCCTAGACATACACTAAATTATTTATTTTTCTTAATAGTTATATGAATTTTATGGAATTTCACTTTTCTTTGTCTTTTTTTCTTAAAGGTGAGAGAATTTTTAGTCCTAATTGCACTGCTTGCTTCTAGGAGGATGGCTTCTTGGTTGTCATGTCTTAAAGTATTGACTCCTTGGTTAGTTGATCCAGTTCCTTGAAACAGGGAAATGCCTCTTTGTCTTTATATTAATCACTTGTTTTCTTGAAATATCTTTTAAGTTATATCATTAAAATATATGTAGGATATAAATATTATGAAGCCAAAGTATGTTTATGTTTTGCTTCATTTTTTTTTTTTTACCATGTGAGTGGGATCATATATTTTCTCCTAAGTACATTGAGACATTGCTCTTTATTTTCTATGGCCACAGCCATCCATGAAATGTCTGAAGTAAATCTTCATCTCTCTCATAAGTATATAATCTACACTGACTATCTGGCTCTACTTTTATGATGTTAATTTCATCTTGGTGTTCTGATTTTACACACACACGAAATCTTTTCCATTCATCTTAACTTTGACATAAAACCATGTGTTTCTAATTTTACAGTTTTTGACATAATTTATTCTTTTTGTTTTCTTTTTTACAATCAAGTCCTACTGGCCTGATCAAGCTTCTTGACTGTGCAACTAAATCTCTCATACCTCAAATTGCATTTCTTTGTCTTTCCTTTTTTTTTTTGTCTTCCAGTCCTCCAAAGAATTATTTATTCTGATCCCTGTATGTTTAATTTTTAAGTATTCTTTCTGGCTTTCTCATTATTTCCTTTCTGTATGAATCTGATCTTTGTTAATAGATGCTAAGTGATTGAATGATGCTGAAGGTTAGTAAGTGTGTGAGGCTATGTGTGTGTGGGTGTGTGAGGTTGGCTGTGTGTTTTACATTCTCTTTACTTAATTATATACGCTTTCTTTGAGGTAAATTCTGTCTTATCTTTAACATAGTCTTTCCCTTATTTCAAGTCTGATTTCTTTTTGATTAATGATTTTTGGCTTACAGAAAATGGGGCTGATTATAATAGATGGTTTGTGTACATGATGGTTTTCTTTCTCTGTGGCTTCATATCCCATCACTTTTCTCCAGTAGAGGTGAAAGCTCTCCAGGTGTTCAGCGTTCAGTGTGGATGAGCAGAGCAGGCTTTTTATAATTGAATTTTTGAGGGTTATGTGAAATGTTAAGAATTCTCTAATCAAATAGATTAATACATGGTTTAAAATATATAGATGTTTGAATGGACAGGCGGTGCATTTTTATCATCAATCTGTCATTATCGAATACATGTTTGGAAAAAAATTAAGTGGCATTCCCTTCTTGCATCATATGCAGGACTAAATCCTTAATAAAAATTTATATGTAAAAGAAAAAAAAACAAAAAGGAATTCTCTAAATTAGATTAAGGATTTTATTTATTCTGGGAGAACAAAGCTAGTTTTCTCCAGTTTGTCTTTTGGCTTCTAGAGAGAAAAACGTTCTGTGTTTTTTCCTTAGTTTTGTTTTATATGTAGGCACGAGGAGGCCAGATGGAGAGAGAAAGTAGGAAATCTCCTCCATAGACAGCCTCAATTATTCAACTGCTTTCACCCACCTGCTGTTTTTTCTCCTCTTGTGTCTGTATCTGAATGATGATTAGTTAATACACACGTATTTTGTAAGGTGGTTTGCATTGCTCAGTTTCCTACATCCACAGCTCTTTCAGAAATCTGTTAAAATCTATTGTTCAGAGTTGACCTTCCACTTTTCCTTATAATGATGGGTTTTTTCCTTTTTATTTATTTATTTTTCAATAAGCATCTAAAACAGAGGAACACCTATAATTTTTTTTTTATTCAGGGTGTTGAGTCAGAGAGTTTATTTTAAAAATGCTTTTAAATACTTAATTTAAACATTTTAAGTAATTGAAGTTAAATGGGGGTTCTGATGTCACCGACACATTTTCATACATCTATTGGAGTTTGGTATTTCAAACCTAGGAAATAAGACAATTTATACGATAACCCCAGGTTTCACTGAGTATTATTTCTTCGTCTATTAAAAATGAGTTTAAAAAATTAAAGCATTATTCTTGAAAGAAAATATCATTAAAATATTTTTAGACAGATAGTAAAGATATTTTGTCAGCATGAACATACATCTCAAACAATTACTTTTCACTAGTTTTTTTAAATTGTCTGTTATTTTGTTTGCACTGTGTTCTGTAATGATTTGCATGTAAGGTTAGATCCTGACTACTGAATTCAAGTCCACAGGATTATATAATATCTTTTTTTTAGACAGAGGAAAAGAAAGTCCTTTTCCAACAAAGATTCTTACTATTTGGAGTTTACATTCACTCTGCTTTCATCAGATTTGTTTTACATCTGACCCCTACTGTTTGCCTAAATTGGGTTGGAAATTAAAGAGCAAAAGGTGCCTGTGGCAATGAACAGCACATTGTTTTGGAAGTTTCAGGAAAATAGCAGAGAAAACATTGGTCAGCCAATTTGACCTACAGGTGGTTAAATCAGGCTTGGGATTGCTAATAGCGATGGGCTTAAGATGTGAAGTAATAATAAAGGCTTGTTGTGAACTATGGTAACATAAAAGTAAGATAACTTTGAAACATGGGGGGGTCAAGGACATCACCCCCCCAATGGAAAATCCACATACAACTTTCATTACCCCAAAACTTAACTACTGACACACTTCTGCTGATAAGAAGCTTTACCAAGAACATAAATGGCAAAAACATATTTGGTATGTTATTTGTATAATATACTGTACGCTTAGAGTAAGCTAGGGGAAAATGTTATTCACAAAATGGTAAGAATACAAACTGTGTTTATTATTCATTCAGTGGAAGTGGATTGTGATAGCGGCATCGTCCTTGTCACCTTCACATGGAGGTGGGCTGAGGAGGAGGAGAAGGGAACGGACGGGCTGGTCTTACTGTCTCGGGGGTAGCGGAGGTGGAAGAAAATCCACACCTGAGTGGCCCTGTGCAGCTCCAACCCATGCTGTTTGGGGGTAACTGTGTCTTTCATGTCATATCATCTCAGTCACGAGGAATTCACTTTCAGCATTGGGGGGGTATTTTTACACCACTTGAGCCCAATCTTCTTTTATTCTTAACTTTTTTCTTTCTTCTAAAAATAAGCCAATGAGCAAACAACCACTATCACAATAAAGATTCAGATCATTTTATACATGATGTTTTGTAATCCAGCACCTTTTTACTTAAATGCATCAACAACTTATATATATATGTTCATGAAACTCCCAGATATTATTAGATATGCTTTACTACTTGTGCAAATGCATCATTTGGGGGAACCTGCAGAACATAAAACGTCGAACCAAATGCATTGAGGAATACAGTGATGCATGTAACACAGAAGTAAGGTTCTGGGAACTTAGAGGAGCTACGAAATGTGTTCCAATAGCTCATTCATAAGGCGCAGACCTCCAATGCCATGCATTCAGGCCATGATAATTAAAAATGGAAAAAGACGCTCACCACTTGTGCCATGAAGAAGGGCCTCAGATGTGGGTAGCAATGGGAACTATAAGACGTAAGGAATGAGTCGTATCTTACCTGCAAAGGTGCAGGTCAGAACATGCTGTGAAAACACCAAACTTCATCAGTCTGACTGCAAAAAGTAGAGTACAATGTCAAGAGAAGGGCAATAGTGCAAGAGAGGCTGTCTGGGGGCAGACTTGAACGTGAGTGCTGACGGAAAGCTTCATACGTGTAATTTCTACAGTACGCAATGATGATTCACTAGCAGCTGTGGATCAGCAGCGTAGCCTGGCCGTGGCTTTGGTTCTGGAGGATGACTCCAGCAAGGGAACGTAAAAATCAGTTAAAAGGATGAGTGGGAGTGTGGGGAGCTCCGGAGTCAGGAGGAGGAGGGGGCTTTTACAAGAGTTTAAGCCGCTAGGCTGAAAATTAACAAGGGATGGATCTTTGAGATGTTTAGACTTGCCAGGGTAGGACAAAGGATAATGGACATTCATAGCCCTAGGGGGTCTCCAAATAGCAGATCCTAAGTTTTAATAGGAGGCATTGATGTTAGTTTTCTATTGCTATATGACAAATTAGCACACTTGGAGACTGAGAACAGCATCTGTGAATTAGCTTACAGTTGTGTAGGGCCGAAATCCAGTAGACTTTGCTGGATTCTCTACATAGGGCCTCATGTGGCCCACGTCAAGAAGGTAGGGATTGCTGTTACTGAACAAAGAGGGTCCAGCCACCTGTCATGGTCAGCCAGTGTGCAGAGAGGGGAACACGTCCACCAAGCTTTGTCAGAAGGCCGGCAATTCTGGACAAAGGGGAGGGTAGCCCCTCAATTCTCTTTTCCCGCAGTTCCAATTGTAATAACTTTTATAATGAGACGCAAGGAAACCAACCCAGAAATTTTTAACTTTATCTGATAGGAAGTAACATCAAAGTAGTCTCCATTCTAACAGTGCAAAATGTTTAAACAATAGAAAGGTGATGTTCACTCTAACAAAATACGTAAAAGAATCATCAGAGAAAATGTTGCATTATCAAATTAACCTTTACCAATATCACAACACCTGTTGTCTACGTCTGAGTGAATACCTCCTCAAATCCCCTGAGACAAACATCCTCACAGTCACAGTGCAACCATAACTGGATAATCACAGGGGAGTGTGGGAGAGAACATGAGCTGAGCACACCGGGTCAGCTATGTCTCTTCCACTCAGCTTCTCAGACTCCACCTCGCAGTCTGCCTTTCTGCCTTTATCCAGGACTCTAACCCAGGGCCCCAGAGAAGAGTCCAGGCTCCTTGGTGTGGTTGGAAGATCCCAGTTCCTCCCTTGGTAAGGTGGAGGTCTTTGCTTTCAGGGCCCAGTCTCAGTTCCTAGAGATTCTCACTTTGCCTGTAATTCCTTCTCTCTCCAAAACCAGCAATGATGTTTGACTCCTGATAGCACTTAGAACAGCTCTGACCCCCTTTGGTAAATAGCCAGAGAAAACACTCTGCTTTCAAAGGTCTCACAGAACAGGTTCAGCCCTTAGGATAATCTCCCTTTTTATTAATTCAAAATCAAATCATGAGTAGCCTTGTTTGTCTTTAAAAAACATCCTCTGCCACATCAGGTAATGTAAGTGAAGTGTGAAACCTTATGTTCATGTCTCTGTGGATTAGGGAAGGAGATTGTAGGCTTGCACACTGTAGGATTCTGCCTTCCACCCAACATCTCTGACACTTTCTCCTTCACACCATCTGCTTAGCTGGTAATGGGTTGCCTTTTACATTTTAATTTAAGAAACAAAGCCAAAGGAATCGCACAGGTGAAGCCATAAAGAAAAGGGCCTTAAGGATGCCAGATCCATTTCTTAAAATAGTTCTCTCTTTGAAAAGTGTGGGGTAAGCACATATGCTGTGAGCTGGTGCAGAATGGAGCTTGTCAGGGGCTGGGAAGATAGTCAAACATGGAGAAATCTGTCACCACTCAAGTCACGCCAACACAAACTTCAGACCACAGCAGCAACAAGTGTGTACGAATTTGGTGGCAGTAATGTGATAAAAATAGAGAATTATAAATGCAGTACGAGATGCCAGAACTGCCTAGATCTACAACCTGAGAATTACAGTGTTTGTTTTATGCCTGCAAGATAAAATAAGACAGTCATCTGAGATGTACAAAAGTAGGGAGTATAAAATGGCACTTTATCTTTTTGGCTGTGATAGAATCTTCTCTCTCCTAGAGATGGATTAGACTCCGCAGACTCCCTGCCCCCATCTGCTGGGGTCTGTGCTGACTGTGCCGCATAGTCACCGCATTTCATTGAGTCCTCACTTTTCCACTTTTACTTTCTTGCTGTTCACATTAAGAAAGCCATTGAACTAAATTCTGTGATGGGGAATTAACTTGGCTCCCTATCTAGAAAAGCAAAAGGATTGGAGAGTCAAAAATGAAACTTCTATGGAGTGGAAGTGGAATTTCTTTTTTTTTTTTTTTTTGTACAGACAGAGTTTCACTTTATTGCCCTCGGTAGAGTGCCGTGGCATCACACAGCTCACAGCAACCTCCAACTCCTGGGCTTAGGCGATTCTCTTGCCTCAGCCTCCCGAGTAGCTGGGACTACAGGCGCCCGCCACAACGCCCAGCTATTTTTTTGTTGCAGTTTGGCCGGGGCTGGGTCCGAACCCGCCACCCTCGGTATATGGGGCTGGCGCCCTGCTCACTGAGCCACAGGCGCCGCCCTGGAAGTGGAATTTCTAAAGGGACTTTTTCTGTGGGACTAGAGTTGTCCCTATGTCAAGGTGTTCTATTCTATGCCAGCCATGCTATAAACACAGCTGCCTGAAGGCAGTTTACAGGACTGTCCAAGAACGCTGCAGGGATGGAGTGGGAAATCTGCCACCTTGGAGCCACATGTGGCCTTTTGACTGAATTCAAATTTTTCAGAACAAGTTCTTAGCAAAGTATCTCAAGAATGGAAGAAAAAGTATCCAATGTACTCAGCCCTACTGTGAAACCGATTTATAGCTTTCATATGAAAGCTATAACCCAAGAATATGGGGAAAGGGGAAAGGGAGGGGAGGGGAAGGGGGAGGATGGGTGGAGGGTAATTGATGGGACCACACCTACGGTGTATCTTACAAGGGTATATGTAGAACTTAGTAAATGTGGAATGTAAATGTCTTAACACAATAACTAAGAAAATGCCAGGAAGGCTATGTTAACCAGTGTGATGAAAATATTTCAAATTGTATATAAAACCAGCACATTGTACCCCATGACTGCATTAATGTACACAGCAATGATTTAATAATTTAAAAAAAAAAAAGAATTCAGTAGAGAAAGATGAAACTTTTCCTGCCTTCTTTGGTTCTTACAAAAGAACAATGTTGAAATCAGAAGACCACCAGTTCCTCACCCGCTGGGTGTTCCCCAGTCCTGTAGGGTGGAATCGGAGGGTAGATATTCTTTGTTTGTAATTTACTCTCTCTTTCCCCCGTCCCATCTCCAATCCGTCATTGTATAATTACCCTTTATGTCTTGTAATTCTCAAGTTCACAATTTATCTGTGCTTTAGTTCTAGAAAACCGATGCAGCCACTAGCTGGAGGCTATATTTGTGGTTTTGAAGTTTACAATTGTTTAGATTTTTTTGAATTTCAAAAAAATCTCATAGATACTTGAGTTTTCTTTGAGGCAGAGTTACACAGAATATTCTGTGGTTCTTTGCGTCAGCCTGGCTGTAGTTACTGTTGTCATATTCCTTCTGGAGCCCAGATTTTCACAGCAAGCTCTGGCTTTTCCCACAACTGGTTCTCAGAGTTTCAACAAGGACGCAACTGTACAACTACCTTGGTTCAAATCAAAAGTGTTGTAGAATTCTAGGTATGATACATATGTGTATTAATAATAGACCTGATAATATGAAAAAACATTATTAATGAGTTTGAACTTAATTTCCTAGAAAATAAATGCAGTAGAACCCCCATAGCTGGCCTCCTCCCTATACTGATCTTGGTTGATGTAATTTTCATAGACTGGACATGCACCACACGTACGTATCAGGACAGTGGGCCCAGTCGCTTATGTTGATCACCTTTGTAGGTTGGCCAGTTAGGAACAGTCCCTTGGGTGATTGACTGACAGAGGGTCCACTCTATCTGTAAAGAATGACAGAATAAAGAAGTCTCGTTAACATAAGACACTTTGGAGACATGATTTTTCCACCTATCAAAAGAAACTTCACAGAGACAGGTATTTTTAAAATAAAATATTGCTTTATAGTTTACACATTGAAAGAATTATAGCCCTTTTAAATGTAAATCTTATTCTTTCTTTTCTTCTTAAATCATATTTTGGGCCTTAAATATTATACCAAGTGAGTGAAGAAACATTAAACTTTCCATACAATCTCTAAGTAATTCACAGATGATGGCATTAAAGTGACATTTATTAGATTGTGTGTACATTCTATTACACAATATTTCATGGTTTTCATGTGATTGGATTTGGAATGAAATTCCAACGTCAGAGTTGAAGCAGTTTCCAAATTTTGTTCCACATTTTGTTCCTGGCCTTAGGGAAAGTCCCACCAAGGGCAGGCAGTCTTTTACTTGTGGGAGTGAGAAAGATGCGTTTGCCAACGTCCTTCCAAAGTAAACTTCAAAACCACAAATACAGCCTCCAGCTAGTGGCTGCATCAGTTTTCTAGAACTAAAGCACAGATAAATTGTGAACTTGAGAATTACATCTTCATGCCCAGAAACTGGGGAATGCCCTGGAATCCACACTTGGATGCCTGTGGTTGGTGGAAAGAACATGAAAGTGAGAATGGAGAGGGGGAAATTCCAGCATGGAACAGCCAGCATGGGGTGGTCTATGAACAGTCAACTCCTTGTTAGAGGAATCGTTTACTGTGATTAAAATAGAATCCTTTCTCTCCCCGCATCCCACAGAACAGCAAAATCCTAAGTGCCATTCTTTCAGAGATAATTTTTTTCTTGAAATGACAGGAAATTTGTCTCAGTAGAAATGAGACCCCCTCCTATGTTTTTATAGCGAAGAGGACAAGTAACTCAGCAATCAAAGGCATGAGACAGGGTGGCCATCTCTCAGGCAATCAGCACCACAAGACACTGGACAGAGCTCAGGATTTGTGTGCACCCTGGAAAGATGATGGCCTCCAAGCCATCGAGGAGAGGGTCGGATGTACAGAAAGCATAGGTAAAGCACAACCAAACAGGTATGCTATGTAAATAGAAATGATGGACTAGAAATTCAGGGGCAAGACCCAACCCTTATGCACAAGTCAATCACGGTGAATGCTCTTACATCATATACATGGGTTCAACATCATTTTGATACTCCTTGATTGCAGATTACTGAAATCTTTGTGTGCAGTCTCTCAATTTGATCCTAAAATTTTCAAAATATTTCCTATTCAAGAGTAAAACTCTGGATGTGAGAAGCACCTTGTAAATGATACATAAATTTCATGCATTGTAAGGGAGAAAACAATAACTGTAAAAAAAATTAAGTGAACTCTTTGAAAGATGTTTTATAACCTGAGTATTTACTAGTGTACACCTCAGATCGTATAATACCACCTTTGATGAGCTGAAAATTAAAGTGAGCGTGAATGAGGAATATTTAGGCTCTCATTTTGGATCTACATCTGGTCTTACAGCTCTCCTGGGTAGCTCTGACATAAGCAGCATATGTTTCATACTATTTTTTATTTATTTTATTTCTCCGCATGTTCAATCCAGTGTTTCCTTACTTTTCATGAACCTATAAAAGTATCTAAATTTCTTGATACTTCTCTGTTTTTTAGAAGCCTAATAATAATAATAATAACTGCTACAACTTTTTTGTTTTATTTTGGCAGAAATGTGGGTTGATAAGTGTGTTTAGTCTATCAGATTTATCCGAGTTTAGAACAGACCTTGAAGGTCTTCATATTGTACATGTGCTGTACAGTCTTACTTACTTTGTCTACGTTCCTCATTGTGTGAGTACATTGCTGTGTAAAAAAGGACTAGCAAACTGTGGTACATGTATACCATGGAATATTATGCAGCCTTAAAGAAAGATGGAGACTTTCCCTCTTTCATGTATACATGGATGGAGCTGGAACATATTCTTCTTAGCAAAGTATCTCAGGAATGGAAGAAAAAATATCCAATGTACTCAGCCCTACTATGAAGCTAAATTATAGCTTTCACATGAAGGCTATAACCCAACTATAGCACAAGAGTCTGAGGAAAGGGCCAAGGAAGGGGAAGGGAGGGGGGAGGTCAAGGTGGAGGGAGGGTAATGGGTGGGGCCACACCTACGGTGCATCTTAGAATGGGTACAGGCAAAACTTACTAAAGGCAGAATACAAATGTCTACATACAATAACTAAGAAAATGCCATGAAGGCTACGTTGAACGGTTTGATGAGAATATTTTAGATTGTATATGAAACTAGTACATTGTACCTCGATTGCACTAATGTACACAGCTATGATTTAACAATAAAAAAAAAAGAGTTTGGGTTCAGCATAAGCTGTGCCTTGAAATAAATCTAAGGCATTTTATGATTAAAAACAAAACAAAACACAAGACTTAGTGATTTAAACAACACCTATTTACTATCTCACGTTTTCTGTGGGTCAGCATTCTGGGCCTGGAGGAACCTTTGTTTCAAGGTCTTGTGCGGAGAACCATCCAAGTGTTAGCTGGGGCTTCAGTCACCTCTAGGCTGGACCCGAGCCTCTCTCTCGGAGCAGAAATGGCTGTTGGCTGGATGTAAATCCACCTACATTGTTGGGACGCCAGCTTCAGTTCCCTGCTGATGGTGTCTGAAGGCTTGCTTCTGTGCCTTGCTATGTGGAGGTCTCCAACATGACAGCCCACCGCTTTTAAGTCTGCAGCCATAGGCTGGAATGTCGGCTGTCTGCTGTCACAGGCCAGAATACAGAGTGTGTGCCAGCACAGTGGTTGTTACGATGTCTGAGAGCCTGGCCCCTGAAGTCAGAACCCATCACCTTTACCACACCCTATTCTTTTGAATAAAGTCACTAGTTTGAACCCACACTCACGGGAAGACATGCACAAGGGCACCAACACCGGAGAGAAGAACCACCGGGGGCCATTGTACCAGTTGGCCGGCCACAAACACATCGCGTCCCCTGTATTTCACATTATGATTTTGCCATATGCATTCCTTGTCACAAAAACAAATGGAATGTTTCCTTAAGGTAGACTGGGAATAAATAATAAATGCCCCAAATAAATGAGAAATCCCAAGTCTAAATGCGAAAATGCATATGTCGATGAATGGTGGGAGGGAGAGGTACATAAGACTGTGAGCAGAGAACTGGGGGACATGGCCGAGTGGTGCACGGGAAGGGCCGAGATGATAATTCAATCAGAGCTCTTAGTCATTAGCTGCCTTGCTCTGTATTTATTGCATAAATCTATAAATATCTTTGTGGCTAGAGACTGTTATTTCTTGTTATGCCAAGTTCCTGGGCAAATGGAAGGCTCTCTGCAAACACTCATCAATCAAATTTGGCTTCAGCCATGGGAACGTAGAAACACAACTCTGTCCAATTCACTGGAGACTCCTTGGAAACCTGAGAAAAAACATCAAAATCTTAGCACAATTGCACAGATTAGAAAGGGTGACCCAAAATGATCCTGCTCAAAATGGTGCAGAATTTTGGGAAAGTCTCAGAGATTTTTAATTGGGGAAAAAAACTTACTAGATACTATTACTATTATGTATTCATTTTTTTATCTTGAGCTGAGAGAATATTTCTTGGTTTCTTTAGCTTAGGCTGGCTCCATATCACAAGAGGAAATAGCCAGAAATAAGACCAAAGTTTGACTTGGAAAGTTTTTAAATCGAAAAAACACAATTCACATCCGTGCTTAATGCTAAATTAGCCCACTATTTCCATATTGTGACTATTACTAAAAATTGGACTTGTTTATTTTTAAGCCTTTATCTTTGTAGGTGTTTTTTTTCTTTCAAAGCCATGCATAAAAATGTTTCTGTTTTGCTAATTAGAAGATGGTGGTCTATTTTTCCAAATCTCTCATCAGGAGAGAAAAAGGCTATTAAGTTTAAAAACCTTAGTATGAATTATTTAGTCATATGTACAAGGATGAATGTATATCATTTATCACTGGAGGAAATAGACAAAATTATTTGTTACCTATGTGTGTTTTGAAAAGAATTGCATATTAGAACATGAACAAGATAGAGTGTGAGTAGCTGGATAATTTTAAAATGGGCAGGAAAAAACTAAAAGAGCAGACGTACCACTACTCACCCACCGTATCACCCAGCACAAGGCTATTTGAAAATGCAGATTCCCGGGATAAAACCATGGATATTTCGATTTATGCAGTCTGAGGTAGAGCCTAGGTATCAATATTTTAAGACAAAGCATATCTCTGTCCCCAAGTGCCTTTCGGTGCTACTGATGTGGTTCCAGATTCTCTCCTGGGAAAGGAAAGTGAGGGCATGCAGAGTCTGTGCCTCATTCCAGGTCACTCATGTTGTTTCTCCCTTCACACAAAATTGGATATTGGAATCCTAATATCAGGCCATGCAGCAAAATTCAGGGAGCAGGCCCAGGATGACGCGTTCCGATCCTGATGCTACACAAAGGCTGCAGAGCAATAAACACATGTCCCTGATCACTCTGGGCAATACCCAGTCGGATGGATATTTATGTAAAGATGTGTCATAAAAGTTACAATTAAATGTGAGTCCGGGTGGACTGCTGTGGGAATAGAGGATGGAGAAACTTCTGACGGGGATGGGAACCAGTGACTCTTCAGTGAGAAAATGCTTTGAGCTGAGCCTTGAAGTAGACTTGAAGCAGGAGTTAGAACAAATGCAAGGCACTGGGTGATCTGAATTTGCACCCCTGGGTGATGGGGATCAAAGCAGAGGCTGACATCCATGTGCCTACAGGGACCCAGGGAGGTGACAGAAAGCACAGAGGTAACCAGCCAGTTGGGGATGAGACTGGCCATGGTGAGAACAGTAGAGACAGCATGGCCCCTCCATGTCTGATCAAAGCACTCCATTTTATAGTGACCCACTTGCCAGAGAGAAGCCAGCCATGGGGCAGGGGCAGCCCCCAGATGCCACTCTGGGGCTCGGAAAGCAAAGCGAAGGTCTGGAGCTCTGCCACGCCTACATTCTCTCCGAGGCAATGTCCACATTCTCCAGGCTTCAATGTTGTCTAAATGTGAACATTCCCAAACGTGCCCTCTTCTTTCCTAACTTGTACCTGATCCTCAAACTCGTATTTGCCGGAGTAAACCAGTGGACATCTCAGCAGTGCGTGGAACTTAACTGAATGAATGAATAATGCCCCTCATGGAAGTCTCTTCCAGCCGTGCCCTTCTCTTGGTCACACCGCATCTGCCCCTGGTCCTGCTAATTCTCCCTACCAAAGATCTCTCAAACCCACGCACGATACCCGTTTGCCCCTGCCGAAGCCTGAGGTGCTGTCACTTCCGTCCTGGAAGGCATCTCGTGTGATCAGGGAAGGTCAATCCCTGCTCAGTACTGCCGTGATCTTTCCAGAAGCAATTCTGTGCCACCTTTCTCTCTTATCAGCTGGAAACCTGCCTCATTTTCACAGTGTCTTGCACGACGGTGCAGCATCCAGCCCCAGGCTGCCCCCGTTGGCTCCTCTGGGTTCTTGTCCCTGACCTTCCATGTTGGGCAACAACGCCGACTTCGTTACTTTCTTGAGCACATGGTGCGGATCCAGCCCAGATCCCCTTGGAAACACTGTTCCTTTTACTAGAATCTTTTCTCCCTTCACCTTATCCGAGTTTACTTGTATCTATGCATTAGGCCAAGTTTTAACGTTAGATTCTCATAAAAATACTTCCTGGACTCAGGCCACTTGCTTTTGGCTACCACTTTTTAGTTTCCTTTATCCCATGACAATCTATAGTGGAGTTTTTTTAAATTTGTATTTGTTTTTCTTCTTAGCATCAGACCTGATTATTATCACTGTTTGCTGACAGAAGCTGTGCCTATAGTCACTCATTTTATTCGATGGAGTTAATTAATAAACAATTGTGTTGGAGGATATCAAATATTGTAAGCTAAAGCATGGTATTTTTTTCTGGAAGTAAAGTCTTTTTTGTTGCCACTACTGCTGCTGTTAACAGAAAGAATGCCAGTTGGATGTCAATTTTGGGAAGCAAACTGGGGACAATGGCTTTTGGAGAACATTGGCAGAGGTGTTGGAAAGTCCAGACAGAATCCAATGTAGGCTTCATGCAAAGCAATGGTCATGGGCAAAGAGGCAGAGGACAGGCTTCAATGAAATTACGAAGTTATAAAGATGCGGTTAATTGATGTCACTGCCGCTAATGATATTTGCAATAATAATGTGATGGTGGTCTGCACAGTAGCTAAGATATAATTAGTGTATTATGGTGGGCTTTCATTTTTAATGATTTTTTTTGGAGATAGAGTCTCAGCTTGTCAGCCTCAGTAGAGTGCTGTGGCATCATAGCTCCACAGCAACCTCCAACTCTAGGGATGAAGTGATCCTCTTGCCTCAGCCTCCCAAATAGCTGTGACTACAGGCACCTGCCACAGTGCTTGGTATTTTTTTTTTTTTTTTAAGAGACAAAGTCTTGCTCTGGCTCAGACTGGTCTCAAACCTGTGAGCTCAGGCAGTTCACTGCCTAGGCCTCCCAGAGGGCTAGGATTACAGGCATGAGCCACCGTGCCCGGCTTTAATGTTTTCAATGAAAATTATGTAGAATTCTTCAGTTAATTGATTTTCCTTCCTTGTAAATCCCAAATTTATTTTGGACGTGATACATATTTTATTTTCAAATACCCATGGTCCCAGCACAAATTTATTCATTGGTGGGTTTGCTGCAATTCATTTCATTCAGGGCTTTTTTTGATGTCTTATAAAATCCTAAACATATATCCACATGGTTTTTAGTGATCTGTAAATGATTATTAGGTGGTAGGAAAACAAAACAAAATAGCACTTTATCCTAATTGTCTCATTGTCAAGGTTATTCAATACAAGCTGTAATAAATAATTATTATAAGCATGTATACAAGTACCAGTGGGGCAAATTGATCTATTGTTATTCAGAATTGTCTTGTGATTGTCTGAGAGGCAGGAATAATAACACTGCCTTTTAGCTGGTTTAGCTTCTCTTAATTTCAGTGTAGTTGCAAAATTCTTTCCAAGGCATTTTGCAATGCATTTTATGTAGTAAGTATTCACACTTTTCTCTGGAATTTCAGAGAATGAAAAGGAAAGGGAAGGATGGATAAACAAGTCTTATCTAGTTCCCAAAGGCACTATGTCTGCAGTTACTTTTCTTATTAGTTTTAACTCATTTATTCAATTAGGTTTACTCAGCTTACCTCACTCAGAAACAATTAGCAGCAACCTACAGAAACATTTACAGTGGTCTAGGGAAAATCGGTGTAATTACAGCAAAGGAAAGTACAGTCAGGATAATAAGCTCAAGAATGAGCTAAATGCATGTTATAAGAAAAGCTGTACCTTTGAATACTCTTTCTAAAAGCAGGAACCAAGAATAACCCCTAGAGGCACAGATAGTTTGCAAACCCTTGACTGCATCCTCTGTGAACAGTAAAACCCACAGCCTAGTTCTTCTGAGAGTTACAGCCGAACTGTGCTATTAGCTATTGGCAAGATAAAAGTTTGGAGCATTTTGTGTTGACAATTTACTAACTGATTTGGTTAACAGAATACCAGTCTGTATTATTTGCCTAACTTTGACAAAGGAGGACAAGTTGGTATATTTTAAAGAAAATTTAGAATCCTAGCTATAATAACATACAGCTTTAAACTAGTGCCTTACACTACTGGGGTCTAGTCAGAGAACTCAATAAAGGATCATCAGATGGTATTTTTATGGGAGAAGCTGCTATTTGCATTTGAATGACTTTATAATTTATTTCCAAATTTCTTATGTTAATATTATAAGTTATCATGTTCCCCAATTTTATCTATATACATCTCTATAAATAATTACAATTATTATCCTATATATTAGGAATTGCTTTCTCTAATAAGTGTATTCAGAAACAGCAGAGGTGAAAGGTGAAACTCTAGTGCCACAGATCAAAGCAAAGTTAGCTACCCACTTGGGGATTTAACCTGAGACCTTGCCCTTGTTAGCACAGTGTAACAGTTGACCTGGGTGACCAGCAGCAGCCTTGTCATTCAATCTCCTTGTATAACTTAACCTCTCTCTGTCATTTTTATACCGGTCAGGTCTTCCCTTCTAAACAAAGCAATCACTTTAATAATTTGAGTCTGATTTTATTTTTCCTATTAACTAGATAATTACCTTCCTCTCTGTTACTAGTAGGCAGTCAAGTCTCGGTGCTGAGCCTCGCAACTAATAGATTACAGGCCACCTGCACAAAGCTTATGTCCAGAGTGCATCAGCACTGGTACAGACAGGGGCTGCCTAAGGGAAAATTAAAAACAGCAACTCATTTGATGTTTTTGCAAAATTTAAAATGATTGTGGGGTCCATGAAGTTAAAGTCATAAGAATTTTTTTTTCTCAGAAGATGGTGTCAAACTCTCTGTCGTAAATTATAAACCATGCAGTTTAAAACTTAAAGCCTATAACATTATAAATATGTAAATGGAACTAGCAATTTCTTCTTTAAGAAAGGGAGCATTGCTTTCCATATACATATAAGCAGATTGGCTGGTAAGTTTAATGAAAAATCATTCATCATGTTCACATTATCTTGGATGCTTTAAAGGGCGTCCAGGACAAAGCTCCTGATTCAGAAAGATGCCCAACATGTATTGGAGTTCTAAAATATCGTTTCAAGGTAGAAGACTGTAAATAGTAGGTAAAAATGATTTTTAAAGATATCGTGATCTTTTCTAAGGGCTCCAAACTATAGATTTATTTTAAATAAATTTATTTTAAATAAATAAAACAATATATTTTCCGATATTAGTAGAAATAGCTGTTTATGAAGGTAAATTCTCTAGTTCAGAACTAATTTCATCATCAGTGCTGGGCAGATGTAGTTGACCTTTGTCAATTACTTGAGAACCTAAGATCATGCAATTTTAAGGAAGATATTTTAAAGATGCCAAATGAGAACAGGAATGTTGAAATGCAGCTATAAGACCCTATTTTCTTTTTTTTTTTTTTTGAGACTTATTATGTCACCCTCTGTAGAGCACTGTAGCGTCACAGCTCACAGCAACCTCAAACTCCTGGACTTAAGTGATTTTCTTACCTCAGCCTCCCAGGTAGCTGGGAGTATAGGTGCCTGCCACAATGCCCAGCTATTTTTTTGTTGTAGTTGTCATTGTTGTTTAGCTGGCCCAGGCCAGATTTGAGCCTTCCAGCCCTGGTGTATGTGGCTGGTGCCCTAACAATTGAGCTACAGGTGCTGAACCACAAAGCCCTATTATTAAAAATCAGAAAAAATATATTTTCCTAACCAGTAAGGTAGTGTATGCCAAGTTTATTTTCATGAAATGCATGTGTGTGTTGGGGGTGTGGTTGTGTGTATAAATATAACACATTTTATTTTGTAGACTGCTCACATCAGTAAATTTCTACTTGAAACATTTCCACCAACATTTCTGTGTATGTTTTATTTACCTGGTAACTTTTATGGCTTCCAACAAAGTCACATTAATCCATGTGAGTGCACGTTATGCTCACTTCAGTTTTGTATCATAGTGAGAGCTGATGTTCACATCTGCTTTGCTAATAATTGCTTCACAACTTGGAGCAAATAACTTTTGGCCTTAATTTTTTTCTGGAAAATGAGCTGTTAGAGCTAAAGGATCTCTTTAAATTTTCTACAATTCTAAATGAGAAATGGAATTCAAGTTTTAGAATAATCAGCATTGAGAGAAAAAATTTGCAATTAATTCCCCCAAATAAATTATTTTGTTAAGTGCAAACACTGCACTCGGGAACCTTTCATAGATCCATCAGGATGAAAGAAACACAATTACATACGTTGCAGTACAACAGGGATTATGGAATTGCTGGTGTTGCTATTACATAGTCCCACAGTCACAACAAAGAAGCAAAAAGAGTGACAGATGGATTCCATCCTCAGAGATTAAGGGTTGCCTTCTAGAAGAGATGAGAATTAATATGGGGCAAGTGGTGAGAAGCTTTACGTGTCGAGTTAAGAGGTACAAATGTCAGTCCATCCCCATAAATTCATGAGGCCAGTAACTTCTTAATCCAGCAAAACAGCATGATGGAATAGAATACAGAGCCCTCGCATCAGGAAGAGGGTGCCAATATCTGGGGTGTCCAACCTGCCGCCTGCAGGCAACATGCAGATTATGTGAGGACTTTCTGGCTTAACTATGGTGTTATTAGGAAAATTAATTTTAGGTATTAGGAAAATTATGCATGGACCTTTTTCTTTGCTCATCAGCTTTCATTGGTGTTTATATATTAAAATGTGGCCCAGGGAGGTGGACCAAGATGGCGGCCGAGTAACAGCTTCCCTGCAACTGGGCATGGTGAGTCTGGTGAGATAAGACTCTAGGCATCTCTGGCTGGTGGGATCTGCCTATAATCATCCCTTTGAGGATACAGAGTGTCAGCAAGGAACTTCTGGACCCCAAGAAGAGGACAAAAACAGTGGAAAACTGGCAAGTGGTTGCGTGTCTTTGATCGACCTAATCGTATTGGCAGCCATAAGTACAAGCAGCAGTGAAACTGCAAACTGTAAAGGCCTTACCTGTGAACTGTTTCAGTGTTTTGGGACTTGGCACTCAGTTGAACTGCCTTGGGGAGAGCTTGAGAAGGACTGTGGAGAACTTGGGGCATTGTCTAGGGCCCCAGACTGAGCCGCTGTTCCGGACGGAGCTAATAGTGTTCGGCTGAGGGCCACAGGGACCCATTGTGAGAGAATTGCCATGGCAAGCTCTGCCCTCAGGGTCACGGAGCAAGGGTCGGGTGGGAGCTAGTAACCTAGTGATTGAGCAGCCTAAAGGCGGGGACTGAGCTGTCTTACAGCCTTAACCCTCAGCGGCAGAGTGAGAATGGTTTTGGCACACAGGAGCCCGGGCGGTTGCCCTGGGTAGAGTGCCATGGCATCACAGCTCATAGCAACCTCAAACTCCTGGGCTTGGCACCGCCCGGACCTCCATAAGAGCTGCTCCACCACCCCTGACCTGCAACCCACACCCACCGGGCCTCTGCATGCCCTGATCTGGAACTACAGGAGCCAGGCAACCCTGTGTTGTTCCTCCTGTACCATCCCTGCCTCCACACCAGCCTCCTCATCTGGCCAGGTACTCTGGTACCTGTGTGCCCTGGGGAGCCCTCCCTGCCTCTGCGCATAGCCCTTCTCCTGGCCAGAGACTACTGGAGCCTTGGGCTCTCTGTGCCAAAGTCACTGGGTGCAGGCATTCCCAGAACCATGTGCACCACTTCCTGCCCCGTTGCTGTATCCGGGTGTGTCACACTCCGGAGCTCCTTTCACAATCAGAACTCCCTGGCTGGGGCAGCCCCAGAGGAACTACACGGGGTCACTCCCTACAAAGATCCAGCAACAATAGAGTGATCCCACTGGCATCTAATCTTGGAGAGATACCTCCCCAAATCTGAGGATGGCCAGAGGCAATGGTGAAAAACAATCATGAGGCGAAATCAACAGAAAACTCTGGCAATATGAATAATCAGAGTAGATGAACTCCCCCAAGGATCTGTGGGGCAGACACAGCACAAGATCCCATGCACCAACAAATAGCTGAGATGTCAGAAATCGAATTCAGAATCTGGATAGCAAATAAGATCAAATTAGAATTCCAAGCAGTAACGCAAAAGATATCTCAAGAATACAATGAATTCAAAGACCAAATGACCAAAGATTTTGACACATTGAGACAAGAAGATGCAGCCCTCAAAGATCTGAGAAACACAGTAGAATCCCTCAGTAACAGAATGGAGCAAGCAGAAGAAAGGATTTCTGACATTGAAGACAAAGCTTTCAAACGCTCCCAAACTCTCAAAGAGGAAGAGAAACGGAGGGCAAAAACAGATCACTCTCTCAGATAGCTCTGGGATAATTCAAAGAAAACCAATATTCATCTTATAGGGATCCCCAAAAGCGATGAAGTGGCTTCACAAGGCACAGAGTCTCTTCTCCATGAGATTATGAAGGAGAACTTTCCAGACATGCCAAGAGATTCTGAATTCAGATAGCAGACAGTTTCAAAACTCCAGCATGACTCAACCCAAATAAGACATCCCCCAGACACATCATAATCAATTTCACTAAAGTTAATATGAAGAAGAAAATTCTGAAAGCAGCCAGATGAAAGAAAACCATCACCTACAAGGGCAAGAATATTAGAATAACTGCAGATCTCTCTGCTGAAACCTTTCAAGCTAGAAGAGGATGGTCATCGACTTTTAATCTCCTAAAACAAAATAACGTTCAACCCAGGATCCTGTACCCAGCTAAACTGAGTTTCATTTATGATGGAGAAATTAAATACTTCAATGACATTCACATCTTGAAGAAATTTGCCATAACTAACAATCCAGGATATTCTCAGACCTATCCTCCATAAAGACCAGCATAATCCTCCACCACAAAAGTAAACCCACCCAGAAAATTTTGATCAAATTCCAACTTCCACAGTCGCAAAAGGATTAAAAATGTTCACTGGACTCTCGAAAGGCTTATCAGTATTCTCAATTAATGTGAATGGTTTAAATTGTCTTCTAAAGAGGCACAGGTTGGCTGACTGCATACAAAAAATCAAGCCAGATATCAGCTGCATACAACAATCGCATCTTACATTAAAAGACAAATATAGACTCAAGGTGAAGGGATGGTCATCTATACTCCAGGCAGATGGAAAGCAGAAAAAAGCAGGCGTTGCAATCCTATTCGCAGACGCAATAGGCTTTAAACCAACCAAAATAAGGAATGATAAGGATGGACACTTCATATTTGTTAAAGGTAATACTCAATATGATGAGATTTCAATGATTAATATTTATGCACCCAACCAGAACACACCTCATTTTATAAGAGAAACTCTAAAACACATGAGCAACTTGATTTCCTCCAGTTATATAGTAGTTGGAGATTTTACCACCCCTTTAGCAGTGCTGGATAGATCCTCCAAAAAGAAGCTAAGCAAAGAAATTTTAGATTTAAACTTAACCATTCAACATCTGGACTTAACAGACATCTACAGAACATTTCATCCCAACAAAACTGAATACACATTCTTCTCATCAGCCCATGGAACATACACCAAAATCGACCACATCCTAGGCCACGAATCTAACGTCAGCAAATTTTAAAAAAATAGAAATAATTCCTTGCATCTTCTCAGACCATCATGGAGTAAAAGTTGAACTCAATAACAACAGGAACCTGCATACCCATACAAAAATATGGAAGCTAAACAACCTTATGCTGAAGGATACATGGGTTATAGATGAGATTAAGAAGGAAATCACCAAATTTTTGAAACAAAACAACAATCAAGACACGAATTACCAGAACCTCTGGGATACTGCAAAGGTAGTCCTAAGAGGGAAATTTATAGCACTACAAGCCTTCCTCAAGAAAACAGAAAGAGAGGAAGTTAATAACTTAATGGGACATCTCAAGCAACTGGAGAACGAAGAACACTCCAACCCCAAACCCAGCAGAAGAAAAGAAATAACCAAAATCGGAGCAGAATTAAATGAAATTGAAAACAAAAGAATTATACAACAGATCGATAAATCCAAAACCTGGTTTTTTGAAAAGATCAATAAAATAGATAAACCTTTGGCCAACCTAACCAGGAAAAAAAGAGTAAAATCTCTAATTTCATCAATCAGAAATGGTAACAACGAAATCACAACAGACCCCTCAGAAATTCAAAAAATCCTTAACGAATACTACAAGAAACTCTACTCTCAGAAATATGAAAATCTGGAAGAAATAGACCAATACCTGGAAGTATGCCACCTACCAAGACTTAGCCAGGATCAAGTGGAAATGTTGAACAGGGCTATATCAAGTTCTGAAATAGCATCAACTATACAAAATCTCCCTAAAAAGAAAAGCCCAGGACCAGATGGCTTTACGTCAGAATTCTACCAAACCTTTAAAGAAGAACTAGTATCTATATTACTAAACCTCTTCCAAAATATAGAAAAAGAAGAAATATTACCCAACACATTCTACGAAGCAAACATCACTTGATCCCCAAACCGGGGAAAGACCTAACAAGTAAAGAAAATTATAGACCAATATCACTAATGAATATTGATGCTAAATTACTCAATAAGATCTTAACCAACAGAACCCAACAACACATCAAAAAAATTATACACCACGACCAAGTGGGATTTATCCCAGGGTCTCAAGGCTGGTTCAATATACGTAAATCTCTAAATGTAATTCAGCACATAAACAAACTAAAAAATGACGACCATATGATTCTTTCAATTGATGCAGAAAAAGCTTTTGATAATATCCAGCATCGCTTCATGATCAGAACACTTAAGAAAATGGGTATAGAAGGGACATTTCTTAAGCTAATAGAGGCCATATACAGCAAACCCACTGCCAATATCGTATTGAATGGAGTTAAATTGAAATCATTTCCACTCAGATCAGGAACCAGGCAAGGTTGCCCATTGTCTCCATTGCTCTTTAACATTGTAATGGAAGTTTTAGCCATTGCAATTAGGGAAGAAAAGGCGATCAAGGGTATCAACATAAGGGTCATAAGAGATCAAACTTTCTCTTTTCACAGATGATATGATCGTATATCTGGAAAACACCAGGGACTCTACTATAAAAGTTTTAGAAGTGATCAAGGAATACCGCAATGTCTCAGGCTACAAAATCAACACCCATAAATCTGTAGCCTTTATATATACCAATAATAACCAAGCCGAAAAAACAGTCCAGGCCTCTATTCCTTTCACACTACTACCAAAGAAGATGAAATATTTGGGATTATACCTAACAAAGGACATGAAAGATCTCTACAAAGAGAACTATGAAACTTTAAGAAAAGAAATAGCTGAAGATGTTAACAAATGGGAAAACATACCATGCTCATGGCTGGGAAGAATCAACTTAGACATTGTTATTGTCTATAAACAATAGACATTGTTAAAATGTCTATACTACCCAAAGCAATATATAATTTTAATGCAATTCCTATTAAAGCTCCATTGTCATAGTTTAAAGATCTTGAAAACATAATACTTCGTTTTATATGGAATCAGAAAAAAACCTCGAATCGCCAAAACATTACTCAGCAATAAAAACACAGCAAGAGGAATCACGCTACCAGACCTGAGACTACTATAAATCAATAGTGATCAAAACAGCATGGTATTGGCACAAAAACAGAGAAGTAGATGTCTGGAAAAGAATAGAGAACCAAGAGATGAACCCAGCTGCTTACCATTATTTGATCTTTGACAAGCCAATTAAAAACATTCAGTGGGGAGGGCGGCCCCTGTGGCTCAAGGAGTAGGGCGCCAGTCCCATATGCTGGAGGTGGCAGGTTCAAACCCAGCCCCGGCCAAATAAAAAAAAAAAAAACATTCAGTGGGGAAAAGATTCCCTATTTAACAAATGGTGCTGGGTGAACTGGCTGGCAACCTGTAGAAGACTGAAACTGGACCCACACCTTTCACCATTAACTAAGATAGACTCTCACTGGATAAAAGATTTAAACTTAAGACATGAAACTATAAAAAGACTTGAAGAAAGTGCAGGGAAAACTCTTGAAGGATTCGGCCTGGGTGAATATTTTATGAGGAGGACTCCCTAGCAGTATAAAAAATACACTACTGGGACCTGATCACACTAAAAAGCCTCTGCCCAGCCAAGAACATAGTAAGTAAAGCAAGCAAACAGCCCTCAGAATGGGAGATAATATTTGCAGGTTATACCTCCAGTAAAAGTCTAATAACCAGAATCCACAGAGAACTCAAACATATTAGCAAGAAGAGAACACGTGATCCCAACTCAGGGTGGGCAAGGGACTTGAAGAGAACCTTCTCTAAAGAAGACAGATGCACGATCTATAGACACATGAAAAAGCTCATCATCCTTAATCATCAGAAAAATGCAGATCAAAACTACTTTGAGATATCACCTAACCCCAGTAATGGTAGCCCACATAACAAAATCCCCAAACCAGAGATGTTGGTGTGGATGTGGAGAAAAGGGCACACTTCTACACTGCTGGTGGGAATGCACACTAATACGTTCCTTCTGGAAGGATGTTTGGAGAATACTTAGAGACCTAAAAATAGACCTGCCATTCAATCCTATAATTCCTTTACTAGGTTTATACCCAGAAGACCAAAAATCACAACATAACAAAGCCATCTGTACCAGTATGTTTATTGCAGCCCAATGCATAATTGCTAAGTCATGGAAGAAGCCCAAGTGCCCACTGACCCACGAATGGACTAGCAAATTGTGGTACATGTATACCATGGAATATTACACAGCCTTAAAGAAAGATGGAGACTTTATCTCTTTCATGCTTACATGGATGGAGCTGGAACATATTCTTCTTAGCAAAGTATCTCAGGAATGAAAGAAAAAGTATCCAATGTATTCAGCCCTACTATGAAGCTAAATTATAGCTTTCACATGAAAGCTATAACCCAACTATAGCACAAGACTATGGGGAAAGGGCCAAGGAACAGGAAGGGAGGGGGGAGGTTACAGTGGAGGGAGGGGAATGGGTGGGGCCACACCTACGGTGCATCTTAGAATGGATACAGGTGAAACTTACTAAAGGCAGAATACAAATGTCTACATACAATAAGAAAATGCCATGAAGGGTACTTGAACAGTTTGATGAGAATATTTCAGATTATATATGAAACCAGCATATTGTACCCCTTGATTGCACTAATGTACAGAGCTATGATTTAACAATAAAAAAAAAAGAAAAGAAATGTGGCCCAGTGCTGTCCTGTATATATTCCTACCCAGAACTGACACTAATGCTTTATAAGAGTGTGTTTACTTGCCTAAAACTCCTCCTCCCTCAGACAGCTAAAAATCTTTTCTACCTAGAACCCTCACTGATACTGGGCATGCTCTGCGCTCTCCATCCATACTTGTGAGTGAATGGATGAATATATAATGAAGGAGAGTCGGGAGCATGCTGATAAATCCTGAACAGGTGCTGATAGAGCCAGTCTATGTAAGGTGGACTTAGCCGACTGAGTAACTTGTCTAACTTGACTAACCAGTCGAAGGAGAAAAGGCAACAGCTGGATGTGTTTATCTCTCTGGGGCTGGAGGGCGTTTAGTGGTGCTCATCATGAAGGTGTGTGCTTGAACAGATGACTGCAGGATTCTTTCTTTAATAACGTGCGTCTCCGTCATCTGGGGGACATGGATGTGGAAATGTCCGGGAAGCACCTGCCCAGAAAAGTCTGGAAGGAAAAGACAAGATTGAAAAGAAGAAGGGAGTAGGTTGGAAACATTGCTGAGGCTGTGGAGGTAGGTGATGCTGCCAAGAATTTGAGGGAAAAGATGACAGCTGATTATAAAATCCAATGTCAACCTGAAAAGACTGGTGGAGGAGGAAAAGAGATCCAAAAAGTGCGATTGCAGAGGAGGTGAAGAGCTGGGAGGCAGAGAGTTGTAGAAAGCAAGGAGAAGCAGAGTCTGCACTTCTAAATGCTGCAAAGGTGAGCAGAATAAAAAGGATCAGGTGGTGAAGCCAATTCCAAAATCTCATTCCAGTTTGGAATCTGTATCACAAGAAGTGAAAAGAAGTGCAGGTGTGAGCGACGAAAAAGAAGTGCTATTGATGTTTTTTGAAATAAATAGAATTAGTTTTGTACACAAAATTGAACACTGACAGCTCTCTGTAATCACTGGTTCATTCAATGATATAATAATTGTTAGTTTAATTGTTAGCTATTATACCATGAAGTAAGACCTAAAACAATATACGCTTGGTTGAAAAGTTTGTTACAGATACCAAGAAAGGTGGTAAATGTTAAATTTCTTCCAGTACATTAATAATTGATATATATATATTTTTTACGTGATACTATAAGAACAAGAGAGTCGGAGGAAACTGGTGCAACTTCATTAAAACGAGATGTTCAAATGGTGTTGCTTTTTTTTTAATAAGCAGAAGTAGGTAAATTAATTTTACTTTGATGTTAAAAAATGCGTCATACTCATCATGATTCAGTCGACTGGTAACAGCATAGTTACGTGCATTTTGCTAATTTGCAGTAATAATTGTGAGTTGGTTCAATAATGACATTGAACCCCCGTTCTGAAGGAAATCAATAGCCTTCCATGGCATGTGAAGCTAACGTGAGAGGAACCAGTTAGCAGTAAGGTGGCGGAGCGCACTGCAGGGCAAAGGGCACAAAGGGTGCTGTGAGCAGCAGTGTGACAGCGCACGGCACAGAAATAATACAAACACAAGTGCGGCTCTCAGTTCAGAAGGCACAGGAACGTGGGTCAGCGAAACTCAGTTCTGTAAGACACCAGAGGACGGTGCTTGTGGGCCTTATTACTGCTCCCCAAGAAGCTTCCCTTTTCAACCAAAAACCTCCCGGCATTATCCACAATATTCCCTTCGTAGTAACTGCGTTTCTGAAATTATCTGTGTGATTATATTATAAGGTAAAATGCTATGCCGGTTTATGCTTTTATTCATATACAAATAAATATATGGTTTACTTTCCCAATTATAAAATCAGAGAGTCTGAAACATGTAGACATTCACATTATATGATCTGGGAACAGTGGCTCACACCATAATCCTAGCACTTTGGGAGGCTAAGGCGGTGGATTGCTTCAGCTCGGGAGTTGGAGAACAGCCGGAGCGAGAGAGGGACACCATCTGTACTACATATAGAAAAATTAGCTGGGCATTGTGGCAGATGCCTGTAGTACCAGCTACTTTGAAGGCTGAGGTGGGAAGATTACTTGAGCCCAAGAGTTTGAGATTGCTATGAGCTGTGACGCTACAGCACTCTACCCAGGGCAACAGTCTGAGAGTCTGTCTCAAAAAGGAAAAAGTAGAAAAAGAAAAAAAAGGAAATTCACATTGTATTAAAGATGTTATCGTCATCTGCATTTTGGAGATTAAGAAACTGAGCGAGGCTCGTTGAAATCAAAGGATTTGATGGATGTTGTAGTTTAACAAACAAGATGGTGTTAGAGTTAAGTCCATGATTTTGTTTCTGACTCCAAGTCTGGCCGCTTACTAGAGCACAGCGTATCACCCCCATGCTATGCGAACGCGGACTTTACATCCTGCTCTGCCTACACACACACAGGGTTAGGCTCACGGTATAGCCAATGAGACAGGTTGCTAGAAAGGTGCTTGCACATTATCTCAAGAATTGGGCGGATACAATTCCCTTATTAAAATCTGCCTGATTAAATTTTGTAGGCAGAAAAGAGTCATTAATATTTATTGAATGCCTACTGTATGCTTTTTAGCCTGATTTTTTAAATTATGCAATTTAATATTATGTCCTTATTTTACATATCAGAAGATAAAGCTTAAAGAAGGTATATTAACCAGCGTTTCTAGACAAGAACATATGTCACTCGTATGAAAGTCAGGATGGTCTGATTTCACAGCCAATCTGCTTTCTGCTATACTCTTAAGGTGATTAAATTTCAACTATCTTGAAGGATGTATCAGATTAGAAAAACCCAGGTGTAAGGAGAATAAAGACAGTGCGTAACTCCAGACTTTATTGAAAGAGACATGCTAGGTAATTTCTATAAAATAGCCAGTAAAATAATATAATGAAAAATCAAGGAGGCAAGAAAAACACAAGAAATGGAGAAGAAGAGAAAGCACAATAATATGGTTTATGCCCATTGGTAAATAATATCATGATATGTCTAATCTATATTCTCAAAATATGTGCATCTACACAAATAAATGAAAAGTACTGAAAATAGTAACCTTGAGAGTGAATAATATGAGGATTTAAATGCCTGTAAATGGCAAATGCATGATAACCATATAAATTTCAGGATGGGAAATGGAAATTAACTATCGTCAGGTTCTTACGTTACATGTGAAGTGGTATGTTCCCATCAAAGGTAGACCGTCGTAAGTTAATGATGTATGAGTCCCGAAGCAATCACTGGATTTAAAAAGCTATAGTTAAGACACCAAAAAGAGGAATCATAAAAGCTATAGTTAAGACACCAAAATGGAATCATAAAAATAATTAAGCAAAGCAAAAATGAAGCAGAAAACAAAGAAAAGAGAATGAAGAATTGATGGGAAAAATAGGTACCAAATAGCAAGATGGTAGCTTTATTCGTCAATATAGAAATAATTACATTAAATATAGATGATTACATGATTGTGTGGGTGTTTGTATTTATCAAAATTCTTTCAGCTTTGCACTTGAAATGGTTGAGTTTTATTATACGTAATGCGTTACTCAGTCAAAAATGATACCACATAGAAGGGGAAAAAGCACCAAGGTGAGGAAACATTTGCCATATATATTGTTTACAAAAAAATTGTTCTTTACGAGTGGATAAACATCATCTACAAATCAATAAGGAAAACGCAAACAAGTCAAAGGGAAAATAGGAAAATATATGAGAAAGCATTTCGTACAGTGGGAAGCACAGATTGCCAATAAATACGGGAAAAGATGACTATTGTCAATATTACTGTGCGAAATGCAGGTTACAACTATGAGGAGATAGCATTTTGCACCCATGTGATGGGCCAAAGTCTAAATGTCTGGTGAGTCTGGGAGGATGCAGAATGATGGGCCATCTCTGCCAGGGAGTAAATTACTAATAACGCTTTGGAAAAAAAATGATGAGTTACCTGGTGAACTCGAGCAGCACATGGTATACAGCAAGTTTTACTGTGCTTCTTAAATAATTACCACTTGTGCAAATGCATTTGCACAGATTTTGTAGCATTATTTATAGTTGATAAAAATAGGAAACAACTCAGATATCCACTGGCAAAAAGAGCAGGACGGTGTGGCTTTTCAAAAACTAGATATTACACAACTATCCATGTAAGCGTGGATAAATCTCAAAACCTAAAGCTGAGTGGGAGCAACTCAGAGCATACCTTTAATATGATCTCGCTAGTGTGAATTTTGAAAACATACAAAACTGAATAAAATATTTTCATAATACATATCTTGGGAAATAATAAAAACATAAGAACTATTATTTTAAAAATCAGATGAATGACTGCTCCCAAGAAGCAGGAAGGAGGATGATTTTATGTTCTCTATAGTTTGGTTTTTTGCCTTTGCGTGTGCAGGCACACGTGTGTGCGTGAGGGTGAGTTGCCATGTGTTTAAGACTCAGATCAATTGTTAAAATGGATGGAAAGGCACAAGAAAATAAAAAACTAAATATTTAGGGTAAAATTTAAAAAAAATTTTCGGGTAACTGAAAATCATAAAAACGTCACAGTTATGAACTTTATAGGTGGGGCTAGTTTATATTCATGTAATAATACCTTTCTTCCTAGAAAATGCATATGTAATGCTGCTTTTTATAAAGCATGACCCAGAAATTCTCCCAGCATAGTGAACAGTGTTCAGCGTGTAGAATTTATGCATTGGCTATGGTGTCATAGCAGTAAAAGCTCAATTGATAAATGGGGCAAAGGACATTTAGATTAGATTCAAAGGACAAAATAAAAAAAGATTCCAGATTCAGGTCTAGTGATAGGAAATGTCTAAGGGGTGAAGACTGCAGTTCATAATGGAATTTCACAAGGCAACCTCCTTGTACTCCCTCGGCTGTTGGTCTTGACCAGGGCTGGGGAAACTTTTCACGTTGGAAGGTCGAATTAAATTAGCTACAGTCAAATAAGGCTGCATTCAAGAAGCTTCAATTAGATGTGCTTAAATACATACATTATTTTGTAAAAATCTAACTACTACAGACTTAATTTCAAGAAATGAAACTCTTATTTTTCAAGTTAATCCACCTTTTAATGATTTCATTGTGTGTACTTTTTGCTGGAAAGCATTTGAATATTTGGTTGTAGCATGGAGGTCTGCAGTTTCCTCTGATCCTGTAGGTGGCTATCAGTCATCTGGGACCGTCAGGACATCTTGATTTGGTTTAGGGTAGGACAGTGTAGATTTGTAGCAATAAGTGGTTGAAAAGCAAGAAAGCATTTTGAGGGCATTTTGTGGAAGGTGTGAGTATTGTGCTATGTTTTTCCATTATTTCAACTGGATATTTCTTAGCATCAAACAATGATTTTGAGATTTCATCTACTGAGAGCTCAATCAATTCTATCTGCAGCTGTTTAAGTGCCTTGGTGATATTAACTAGCTGAGACTGAAATACTGATTTGAGTGTGATGTCGTGACTCTGAAAGTCAGTGAACCTTTCATTGTAGTCTCCAATTAGTAGGTTTATAACAGCTGCAGATACTTCAGAGGATTTGAATATATCCTACTCTTCAATGATCTTTGCTAACTGGGGAAAATGTTCATCCTCAATTTCCTTTTGAAGAAGGGTCTTGAAAACAGATTGCCTTTTTTTTTGAAATGGATGGAGTTAGTTTTACCTTGCAAGAAATATTCAGGTCATATTGATTTGATATGATATCACACAGAAATGTTGCATTCCTACAGAAATCTTTCTCTTTCCCCATTTTGTTCTTCATAAAATTTAAGTGTCTGTTGTCACAGAGATAGAATTTTCTCTAACACCTGTCCCTGCGCTAGCCAACACACTTTAGAATACTGCAAAGCCACACTGAATACCTCAGCCTGCAACGTTAGCATGTTATGAAACCAACCACACCATCTCACCTTTGCACAAACATATACAATACTTACAGCTTCTTGCAGAGTGTCACTAAAATATCAGTAGTGGCTTTTACCACGGAGATTTTACTGACACGAGACACCCAGAAAAGACATGAGAGCGTCTGAATCTGTTAATACTTGTTTAAATCCGTGCAATAAACCCTTTACGTTTTCCTGCCATGGCAGATGCACTGTCTGTACATATACTCACGAAATTTACCAAATTCAGTCCAACTTTACGACATGTATCTTGAAACTCATTGAAGATACATATTCCTTCTGTTTTGTCCACAAGAGTGGCCAAACCAGGTAACTCTTCCTAGAAAAGGAAATCTTCTGTTACGTCTCAAATGATGCATAAAACCTGTGCTGAGTCAGTAGTATCAGTTGATTCGTCCAAAATCGTTGAATAATATATTTTTACTTTTGAAGTAGAGCTTGCAGTTGTTCTGCTAACTTGAAGACGAATTCATACGGCTGATGGGTTAATTCTCCTTGAAAGAGGTGGTTGTTTGAACCTTGAAAGTTTACGGGATCTAAGCATCCTGTAAGTTCAACGATGCATTCCTTCACAATTTCTACACCTGAGTGCCTTCTCTTTCTTTCAAGTGTGTAAGCTATTGTGCAAGTTGCTTCAGTGGCATTCTTTCCAGGTCTTATTGCTGCTTGAAAGAACTGTCTTTGCTTTTGCTTTTCATCTTTTAATTTCTTTAATACAGCCTTTTGCACTTTTCCCTCTAATTTAAAATATTTGTGGTCCTACCATTGGTGAGCATCGACTTTCTTTAATGTTGATATTGTAGTATTAGAAAGCAAGCAAAGCATCTTATCTTTAGCAGAAACAAGATAATATTGCAATTCCCAATCTTCACTACCAAATCTGTTTTTGTTCTTCAGTTTTCTCTTGGTCTTTGACATGACGGCCTGGTAAGCACACAGAATTAAAAGATACCGTCAAGATGTATGCAACTGTTCACAAATTTCACTCCAAGCAGAAACACAGTGGACTGTTGTCAAGAGCTGATAAGACTCTGGGGCACTTGACTTACTAATGTTCTAGTTATGCCAGTCAAGATGAGAGGACTATTTCACTAAAACTTATTTTATTCTTTGGTATTTTAAACATTTTCATTTTCAAAATAAAATTATAAAAGACAAAAAAGTATTAATAAAAGTGAAAGGATTTGTTCTGTAAAGTTTGAATTCAGACAAAGGCTGCCCTTAAGGCCAAAGGCTCCCCACCCGGACCTGGATGACTGCCTTGTGCCCCACAGGAGAGGCTTGCCAGAGCGCAGAAGGGGAAGGCAAGCTGGCCTTGCTAGTGTTTGCCTAGTGTTTCGTCTGTCCACTTCTGTTTTAGCAAAATACATAAATTATATTTTAAATCCCAGCTGATAATATTTGCTGCAGATAATGACTTCACACACACTGCGGATACCCGAAGCTCTCCTGCAGCTGTGTGTCCTATAATTAACTGGGCAGGGAAAGGAGTACATATTTAACTCATTATTCAACTTCTTAATAAGGAGGTGAAACCTTTTGCTCACGTGCAATAAAGCCTTTACGGATTTCGGGAAAATAAAGTCATCACGGCTTGCATAATTCCTTCAGTTTGAAATGTGCTCACCAGACGGATTACAACATAATAAAAACATTTTAAAACTTCCAATTTGCAACTAGTAATATGCAGAACTCTCATTGACGTTCTAGCATTGTGGTTTTCTGTGTCTATTTCTAATTGTGTTAATTATATTAAATTATAGATTGTATTACATATCGTATTAATTACATTCTTCACTCCCTTTTATCTAAACACATCTTATGTTGTATAAGCATCCTCATCTTTCAGGCTCTAGAAATATGACTTTCCTACTCCAAAAAGAAAAAACACTGCATTGCTTATAAAAAACAATGAAAACTCTTCCCCCAAATTCTGGCTGTGTCATGCTTTGGCACCCTCACATCCTAAGATTTCCTTTGTATACTTTTGGTTCATAATCATTGATGTGCCTCAGACACACCCACAATTATTTGCCTTTGTCTTACTTCCTTTACCTGAAATATCCCCCTTTGCCCACACCCCAAAACCAGAGTGCTCAAATGCCATCCGTCCTTGAAAATGCAATGCAGGTAGCAATCAATTTTCATCAGCTTTCTGGTTTCGGAGTCACCTTATAAGCTGGCAGCAATTGCTTTCTATTCAAATCTTGTCATGGTTAATTTTGTGTGTCCGCTTGGCCAGGCATTGTTTTTGGTCAGTTATAAATCTAGATGTTGCCATGAATTTATTTTTTTGTATGTTTTTAACATTTAAATCAGTAGAATTTGAGGACAGCTGATTACCCTTCATAATATGAGTGGGTCTCATCTATTCGATTAAAGGCCCCCCTCCACCCAAGGCACAAAGAATTACACTTCCACACACAGAATTCTGACTCCAGCTTGTAACATCAGTTTCCTGGGTCTCCAGGCTGCCAGTCTGCCCTGAACATTTCAGACTAGACATAAACACAGATTTGTATCACTTACACACACACACATACACACACACCCTATTGGCCCTATTACTCTAATGAAAAGAAAATTTTCATACAGGGAGAAAAAATGCACAATTCATATAACAAACAAAATACCTATAATTAACATTTACAATAAAGTTACAAATCAATGAAAAGAAAAGCCAATTTTTTTTTAATTATTTTATTAATCTTTTAAAAGATTTTGCCAATGTGATGAGTGAACAAAATGTTTTTTTTTCTCGTTAAATCATAGCTATGTACGTTAGTGCAATCAAGGGGTACAATGTGCTGGTTTCATGTACAATCTGAAATATTCTCATCAAACTGTTCAACGTAACCTTCATGGCATTTTCTTATTGTATGTGGACATTTGTATTCTGCCTTTAGTTAAGTTTCACCTGTACCCATTCTAAGATGCACTGTAGGTGTGGCCCCTTCCATTACCCTCCCTCCGCCCTAACCTCCCCCCTCCCTTCCCCTTTCTTGGCCCTTTCCCCATAGTCTTGTGCTATAGTTGGGTTATAGTCTTCATGTGAAAGCTATAATTTAGCTTCATAGTAGGGCTGAGTACATTGGATACTTTTTCTTCCATTCCTGAGATACTTTGCTAAGAAGAATATGTTCCAGCTCCATCCATGTAAACATGAAAGAGGTAAAGTCTCCATCTTTCTTTCAGGCTGCATAATATTCCATGGTATACATGTACCACAATTTGCTAGTCCATTCGTGGGTCGATGGGCACTTGGGCTTCTTCCATGACTTAGCAATTAGGAATTGGGCTGCAATGAACATTCTGGTACAGATGTCTCTGTTCTATTGTGATGTTTGGTCTTCTGGGTATAAACCTAGTAAAGGAATTATAGGGATCGAATGGCAGATCTATTTTTAGGTCTCTAAGTATTCTCCAAACATCCTTCCAAAAGGAATGTATTAGTGTGCATTCCCACTAGCAGTGTAGAAGTGTGCCCTTTTCTCTGCATTCACACCAACATCTCCGGTTTTGGGATTTTGTTATGTGGGCTACTTTTACTGGGGTTAGATGATATCTCAAAGTAGTTGTGATTTGCATTTCTCTGATGATTAAGGATGATGAGCTTTTTTCATGTGTTTGTAGATCGTGCATCTGTCTTCTTTAGAGAGGTTTCTCTTCAAGTCCCTTGCCCACCCTGAGATGGGATCACGTGTTCTTTTCTTGCTAATATGTTTGAGTTCTCTGTGGATTCTGGTTATTAGACTTTTATTGGAGGTATAACCTGCAAATATTTTCTCCCATTCTGAGGGTCGTCTGCTTGCTTTACTTACTATGTTCTTGGCTGTGCAGAGGCTTTTTAGTTTGATCAGGTCCCAGTAGTGTATTTTTGATACTGCTTCAATTGCCTGGGGAGTCCTCCTCATAAAATATTCACCCAGGCTGAATCCTTCAAGAGTTTTCCCTGCACTCTGTTCATGTATTTTTATAGTTTCATGTCTTAAGTTTAAATCTTTTATCCAGTGAGAATATATCTTAGTTAATGGTGAAAGGTGTGGGTCCAATTTCAGTCTTCTACAGGTTGCCCGCCAGTTCACCCAGCACCATTTGTTAAATAGGGAATCTTTTCTCCACTGAATGTTTTTAATTGGCTTGTCAAAGATCAAATAACGGTAAGTAGCTGTATTCATCTCATGGTTCTCTGTTCTGTTCCAGACATCTACTTCTCTGTTTTTGTGCCAATACCATGCTGTTTTGATCACTATCGATTTATAGTACAGTCTCAGGTGTGGTAGTGTGATTCCTCCTGCTGTGTTTTTATTGCTGAGTAATGTTTTGGCTATTCGAGGTTTTTTCTGACTCCATATAAAACGCAGTATTATTTTTTCAAGATCTTTAAAATATGACAATGGAGCTTTAATAGGAATTGCATTAAAATTATATATTGCTTTGGGTAGTATAGACATTTTAACAATGTTGATTCTTCCCAGCCTTGAGCATGGTATGTTTTTCCATTTGTTAACATCTTCAGCTATTTCTTTTCTTAAAGTTTCATAGTTCTCTTAGAGATCTTTCACGTCCTTTGTTAGGTATAATCCCAAATATTTCATCTTCTTTGGCACTACTGTGAAAGGAATAGAGTCCTTGACTGTTTGTTCTGCTTGGTTATTGTTGGTATATATAAAGGCTACAGATTTATGGGTGTTGATTTTGTAGCCTGAGACATTGCTGTATTCCTTGATCACTTCTAAAAGTTTTGTAGTAGAGTCCCTGGTGTTTTCCAGATATATGATCAGATTATCTGCGAAGAATGAAAGTTTGATCTCTTCTGACCCTCTGTGGATACCCTTGATCGCCTTTTCTTCCCTAATTGCAATGGCTAAAACTTCCATTACAATGTTAAAGAGCAATGGAGATAATGGGCAACCTTGCCTGGTTCCTGATCTAAGTGTAAATGATTTCAATTTAACTCTATTCAATACGATATTGGCTGTGGGTTTGCTGTAGCTGGCCTCTATGAGTTTAAGAAATGTCCCTTCTATACCCATTTTATTAAGTGTTCTGATCATGAAGGGATGCTGGATATTATCAAAAGCTTTTTCTGCATCAGTTGAAAGAATCATATGGTCCTTATTTTTTAGTTTGTTTGTGTGCTGAACTGCATTTATAGATTTACTTATATTGAACCAGCCTTGAGACCCTGGGATAAATCCCACTTGGTCGTGGTGTATAATTTTTTTGATGTGTTGTTGGGTTCCATTTGTTAGGATCTTATTGAGTATTTTAGTATCAGTATTCATTAGTGATATTGGTCTGTAATTTTCTTTTCTTATTGGGTCTTTCCCTGGTTTGGGGATAAAGGTGATGTTTACTTCATAGAATGTGTTGGGTAATATTTCTTCTTTTTCTATATTTTGGAAGAGGTTTAGTAATATAGGTACTAGTTCTTCTTTAAAGGTTCGGTAGAATTCTGATGTAAAGCCATCTGGTCCTGGGCTTTTCTTTTTAGGGAGATTTTGTATGGTTGATGCTATTTCAGAACTTGATATAGGCCTGTTCAACATTTCCACTTCATTCTGGCTAAGTCTTGGTAGGTGGTGTACTTCCAGGTATTGGTCGATTTCTTTCAGATTTTCATATTTCTGAGAGTAGAGTTTCTTATAGTATTCATTAAGGATTTTTTGAATTTCTGAGGGGTCTGTGGTTATTTCATTGTTACCATTTCTGGTTGATGAAATTAGAGATTTTACTCTTTTTTTCCTGGTTAGGTTGGCCAAAGGTTTATCTATTTCATTGATCTTTTCAAAAAACCAAGTTTTTGATTTATTGACCTGTTGTATAATTCTTTTGTTTTCAATTTCATTTAATTCTGCTCTGATTTTGGTTGTTTCTTTTCTTCTGCTGGTTTTGGGGTTGGAGTGTTCTGCGTTCTCCAGTTGCTTGATATGTCCCATTAAGTTATTAACTTCCTCTCTTTCCGTTTTCTTAAAGAAGGCTTGCAGTGCTATAAATTTCCCTCTTAGGACTGCCTTTGCAGTATCCCAGAGGTTCTGGTAATTCGTGTCTTGATTGTTGTTTTGTTCCAAAAATTTGGTGATTTCCTTCTTAATCTCACCTATAACCCATGTATAATTCAGCATAAGGTTGTTTAGCTTCCATGTTTTTGTATGGGTATGCAGGTTCCTGTTGTTATTGAGTTCAACTTTTATTCCATGATGGTCTGAGAAGATGCAAGGAATAATTTCTATTTTTTTAAATTTGCTGACGTTAGATTCGTGGCCTAGGATGTGGTCGATTTTGGAGTATGTTCCATGGGCTGATGAGAAGAATGTGTATTCAGTTTTGTTGGGATGAAATGTTCTGTAGATGTCTGTTAGGTCCAGGTGTTGAATGGTTAAGTTTAAATCTAAAATTTCTTTGCTTAGCTTCTTTTTGGAGGATCTATCCAGCACTGCTAAAGGGGTGTTAAAATCTCTAACTACTATGGAACTGGAGGAAATCAAGTTGCTCGTGTCTGTTAGAGTTTCTCTTATAAAATGAGGTGTGTTCTGGTTGGGTGCATAAATATTAATAATTGAAATCTCATCATATTGAGTATTACCTTTAACAAATATGAAGTGTCCATCCTTATCATTCCTTATTTTGGTTGGTTTAAAGCCTATTGCATCTGCGAATAGGATTGCAACGCCTGCTTTTTTCTGCTTTCCATCTGCCTGGAGTATAGATGACCATCCCTTCACCTTGAGTCGATATTTGTCTTTTAATGTAAGATGCGATTGTTGTATGCAGCTGATATCTGGCTTGATTTTTTGTATGCAGTCAGCCAACCTGTGCCTCTTTAGAGGACAATTTAAAGCATTCACATTAATTGAGATTATTGGTAAGCCTTTCGAGAGTCCGGTGGACATTTTTAATCCTTTTGCGACTGTGGAAGTTGGAATTTGATCAAAATTTTCTGGGTGGGTTTACTTTTGTGGTGGAGGATTATGCTGGTCTTTATGGAGGATAGGTCTGAGAATATCCTGGATTGTTAGTTTAGTTATGGCAAATTTCTTCAACATGTGAATGTCATTGAAGTATTTAATTTCTCTGTCATAAATGAAACTCAGTTTAGCTGGGTACAGGATCCTGGGTTGGATGTTATTTTGTTTTAGGAGATTAAAAGTCGATGACCATCCTCTTCTAGCTTGAAAGGTTTCAGCAGAGAGATCTGCAGTTATTCTAATATTCTTGCCCTTGTAGGTGATGGTTTTCTTTCATCTGGCTGCTTTTAGAATTTTCTCCTTCATATTAACTTAGTGAAATTGATTATGATGTGTCTGGGGGATGTCTTATTTGGGTTGAGTCATGCTGGAATTCTGAAACTGTCTGCTATCTGGATTTCAGGATCTCTTGGCATGTCTGAAAAGTTCTCCTTCATAATCTCATGGAGAAGAGACTCTGTGCCTTGTGAAGCCACTTCGTTGCTTTCAGGGATCCCTATAAGACGATTATTAGTTTTCTTTGAATTATCCCAGAGCTGTCTGAGAGAGTGATCTGTTTTTGCCCTCCATTTCTCTTCCTCTTTGAGAGTTTGGGAATGTTTGAAAGGTTTGTCTTCAGTGTCAGAAATCCTTTCTTCTGCTTGCTCCATTCTGTTACTGAGGGATTCTACTGTGTTTCTCAGATCTTTGAGGGCTGCATCTTCTTGTCTCAATGTGTCAAAATCTTTGGTCATTTGGTCTTTGAATTCATTGTATTCTTGAGATATCTTTTGGATTACTGCTTAGAATTCTAATTCAATCTTATTTGGTATCCAGATTCTGAATTCGATTTCTGACATCTCAGCTATTTGTTTGTGCCTGGGATCTTGTGCTGTGTCTGCCCCATTGATCCTTGGGGGAGTTGATCTACTCTGAGTATTCATATTGCCACAGTTGTTCTGTTGATTTCACCTCATGATTGTTTTTCACCATTGGCTCTGGCCATCCTCAGAGCTAGAGAGGTGTCTCTCCAATATTAGATGCCAGCAGGATCACTCTATTGTTGCTGGATCTTTGTAGGGAGTGACCCTTTGTAGTTCCTCTGGGGCTGCCCCAGCCTGGGAATTCTGGTTGTGGAAGCAGCTCCGGCGTGTGACACACCCAGATCCAGCAACAGGGCGGGTGGTGGTGTGCATGTTTCTGGGAGTGCCTGGCACCCTGTGACTTTGGCACAGAGAGCCCAAGGCTCCAGCAGTCTCTGGCCGGGAGAAGGGCTCTGCATAGAGGCAGGGAGGGCTCTGGAGGTCACATGGGTACCAGAGACCCTGTCCAAACGAATGGGCCAGTGTGGAGGCAGGGAGGATACAGGAGGGAGGATGCAGGGTTGCGCAACTCCCGCTGTTCCTGGTCAGGGCTTGCGGATGCCCGGCGGGCATGGGTCATGGGTCAGGAGTTGCAACGCAGCTCTTATGGAGGTCCAGGCAGTGCCAAGCCCAGGAGAATGAGGTTGCTATGAGCTTTGAAGCCATCGCATTCTGCCCAGGGCAACAGCCCAAGGCTCCAGTGTGCCAAAACCGGTCTCACTCTGCCCCTGAGGGTTAAGGCTGTAAGGCAGCTCAGTCCCCACCTTTAGGCTGCTCAGTCACTAGGTTACTAGCTCCCACCCTATCCTTGCTCTGCATCCCTGAGGGCTGAGCTTGCCAGGGCAGTTCTCTCACAATGGCTCTTGTGGCCCACAGCCGAACACTATTAGCTCTGTCCAGCTCAGTGGCTCAGTTTGGGGCCCTAGACAGTGCCCAAAGTTCTCTGCACTCCTGCTCAAGCTCTCCCCAAGGTAGTTCAACTGAGTGCCAAGTCCAAAAACACCAAAACAGTTCACAGGTAAGGCCTTTCTGGTTTGCAGTCTCACTGCTGCTTGTGCTTATAGCTGCTGGCAGGATTAGGTCGATCAAACACATACAACCACTTGCCAGTTTTCCACTGTTTTTGTCCTCCTCTTGGGGTTCAGAAGTCCCTTGCTGACTTCGTGTATCCTCAAAGGGATGATTATAGGTAGATCCCACCAGCCAGATATGCCTGGAGTCTTATTTCCCCAGACTGTCCGTGCCCAGTTCCATGGAAGCTGTCACTCGACTGCCATCTTGCTCCACCCTCCAGGAAACCCTATTTTAAAATGAGCTAAATTGTGTTTACATGTACAAAAGTTTCTCTTAGGCAATTCGTACAAGAAGATATCCCAATCTCCATTAGCACAGGAAAATGTGCACAACAGTATTTATCAGAGAAATGTAAAATAAAATCACAATGAGCTATCAGAACATACATAGCAGAATAGTTACCATTTAAAAAAAAAAACTGACAATATGAAGTTATAACTCTGAATAACTACAACTCTGGTATTTTGCTGATGGTAACATGCAGAATAGTGATTACCTCAGGGGAAGGGTTCTTGATGGGGCAGGAGCCTTGAAAACCCTTTTCTGATGATGGAAATGTTCTGTGTGTCTTGATCTGGGTAATAGTTCCTTGTGTTTGCTCCTATGTAAAAAACTTTCTGAACACCACACTTAAGAAAACCAACTTATAAACAACTGCAAGCTCACAGGAAAGAAAAACAAGTATGTTCTAGTGGGCGGGCGGGGGGGAGATGAGATGGGGGGGTGATGGTGGGATCTCACCCAGTGTGCACACTGTGAGGGTGCTCAGCACACCCCCTGGGTGAAGGGCCCAACTGCAACTTGAACTTCACTGTAGAAACAAAAACCATGTTACCTAAACATTTATACCCTCATTTCTATCTGAAATAAAAGAAAAATGTAAACCTTATTTTTTCATACTAAAAAAAGGTTTGTGTATTGTAAATTTTACATCGTGAAAGCCCACACATTTCATAAATATAAAATAGGATGGAAGCAGCAAAAAGAAATGTATCAGCTACCATTCTAATTCTGAATAGAATGAAACTTCCAAAGGCAAAGGCCCTTAGATAGGTTAATATATTGAATAATAAGTCCAGCAGTGCCCCCCCACACCACTTCCCCACCCCCGAGTCACAGCTAATGCCAAATGATGAAGAAAGGCTCAATAGAGAACCATGGACCAGGTTACAACAGGCCAAGCCAAACACAGACTCAGAATTTTAACCTCTCCACACAGTCTGCTTGTCCTTAGCTGTTTTCTTCTACAAATCTCTCATGGGAGAGCCTCAGGAAACCCCTTGTACATGTCCTAAGATACTGGTGTCCTTCTCCTTGTGCAGTAGATGGAATTGCCTGAGCAAGGAACTCAGAGGATCTGTGTGTCTTCCTCTGTTAAAGAGAGTGATAAAGAGAAGATTTATAGGGAAGATGTCAAGTGTCAAGATGTCAACCAGGGAAGATGTCACAAGTGTGTCGCAGAGTTGGGCAGGGGCTGTCTTCCTGTTAACAGAATATTCACATTTGTGTTCAGTGATTCTATTAGGAAAGGGGAAATTCGGTTTCTCAGTGTCAGGAGGATCAGAAGCAACTTTCTAGTCTTGCCTGTAGAGAGCATGTGAATAATGTGGACAGCTGCTGGATGAAACTTCTCTGAGTTGGGACCCAGATTATACCAAAAGCAAACTCCCAGCACCCTCAGGGATCAGGAGGTGGCCCAGGTCCCGTGTCCTAATTCCCTAACAGAAACCCATTGGACTGTTCTCTCCTTCTTGGCACCCAGATAGATCAGTTTCATTCACTAAAGTCCATTAAGGGAGAATAAAGCATTCCTAATCTGGGTAGGTCCCTAAACCTCCCAATTCCTGAACTGTTTCAGGGGAACAAGAAAACATCTGAAGGAAGGGACCGCTCACACACTTCCCCTTGAAGGCCGTGAATACCAAGCCCCACAAGTCTGATCTCTGCAAACGAGGTTTCTCGAATGCCACCTACCTGACAGCACAACTTTTGAAAAAAAAACGTGGGAATTTCCCATATGCAAAGGAGTATTTTCCTTTAAACTTGTCTCCCTGCGTGACTACATATGTATTCCAAAAATGTTATCACAGACCCAAACAATGTTCCAACTATTTGCACCTGTTTGTTTTTAACTGGTATCAGAACCAGTTTATGAATCACATCAAGGAAAAGGTAACTGGTATGCACTGGAAAAATGTGGTTCCTGACACTGTTGAGATACTTTCACACAGAGCATATCAGAAGAAGTAAACATTATCTTCTGTTTTCTACAAGTGGATAAATGGGTCCTGTCACTTTAAATAAGTTTTCAAAAAAAAGTCAAATGGAAATATTTCATAGTTATTCCTTTCTGTTGGCAAAATCACTTTCTTAAATACCACTTCGTCTCACTTCCATGTGGAATTTTAAAAAGTTGAACTCATAGAAGCAGAGGACAGAATGGTGGTTACAAGGAGCTGGGGGACGGGAGGGGCGCATTGGGGAGATGTTGGTCAAGGGATATAAAATTTCAGTTACACATGAAGAATAAATTCAAGAGATCTATTGTACTACGTAAAATCGTAATTAGTAACAATTTATGATATGCTTGAAAATTGCTAAAAGAGAAGATTTTAAGTGTTTTCACCACACATAAAAGAGTATATGAGGCAATACGTGCGTTATGTTTACACACATAGTTCAAAGCACCATGTTGTACACCATGAATTTATACAATTTTATTTGTCCATTAAACTTTTAAAAATTGTTTTCTTCACGTACCTAATAGATGCCAAGTTAGCTATGGCTCTTTTGTAAATCTAAGATCGCCTCAAAGGATTAATCTTTACACAGTTATCATACCTAAAACACCAGGCACCATAAATGTCAATTAGTATTGTATATAAGATTTATTAAAAAATTAATTTAAACTCAGAGCAGAAAATGGAGTGAGGGTGAAATCAAGGAAGTCTTTCTGGGATCGTGAATTCTGAGGACAAATAGAATTTATACAGAACAGTGGTGGGTCATGCTCTGGATTCTGGAATTACATGAATGATTTTCTCATCTTTATAGCTTGGGGTGCATTTTTTAATGCCTAGACTATATAAAGTATGAACTGTGCATGGAAGAAACAGAAACTGAAAGATATCTGGGGTCCATGTTTCCTTTTGAGCCTGAGATCTATTTATTCACAGACGATGGGAAATAATGAAAGATTTAAGCAAGATAGCAATATGTCCGGTTTGGAATTTCAAAAAGATGGCAAAATGCATTAAGACCAGCCTGAGCAAGAGTGAGGACCCCATCTCTACAACAAAAAAAAAAAAAAAAAAAAAATTAGCTAGGGTTGTGGCACATACCTTTAGTTCCAGCTACTCAGGAGGCTGAGGCAGGAGGATAGCATGAGCCCAGGAATTTGAGGCTGCAGTGACCTATGATGACTCCACTGCACTGTAGCTTAGGTGAAAGATAGAGAGCCTGGCTCAGTAAAGGAAAAACCAGTGTATTCTAGAATGCTGTTGCAGTAATGTAAGTAACAAATGAAGAAAGCTTACACAAGGGGGTGCCTCTCAGGATAGAATTGGACAGGGGTGTAGACTTAAGTGTCACAATGATTTGGGAGGGTGAATAAGAGGGCAGAAATAGTGATAAATAACTTTTATCTTAAATACAAAGTGAAAGGGAAGGTCAAGCAAGGGGTAGGCTTGTAGAAGTCAAAAGTAAAATAATGGAACATAGATGTCAGGACCTGTCATACCAGTAAGAAAAGAAAATAGAAAAAAAAAGTATTGGTTTTGTATCATTGAACTTTTGCAGAGAGCTTAATCACTTAAAACAACCACCTTGTATTTACTTATAGTTACTTAGATCAACAATTTGGGCTGTGCACACTGGGGTGGTCCATGAGGATGCCTCGAAATAGTATTACCCGGGCTCACCTGTGAATTTGGGCTCAGGAGGGATGGCTGGGAACTTGGGCCACCTGGGCGCTCTCAGGTGGAAGCCGGTGTCTGTTTAGAGTGGCAGGTTGGTACCTGAGTGAGGAAGCTGCAGGGTTGGGAAATTAGGCTCCACTTTTGATAAAGGAGTTGCAGAACTGTATGGCCATTTCTGCAATCTATAGCAGCTCTAGATGTGTATATTAAATGAGACTATTTCAGAGTTATCACACACACAAGCAGTGACATTGATGGAGACGCCCATCTGTGGTGTTTCTTCTCCAGTGGAGTTCTCTTCACTTTTGTGCAAAGAAACCACAGTTCACACAATAACTTCGTGTATTTGGGTCACACTGAAGTTTCAAGTTTCCCTGACCTTATGTAACACAATCCTAAAACTGAAGCCATCATCAGCATGTAAAAAAGAAACTCACAGTTATACACTTAGTACAAATGTACGGTTTTCTCAGCTAAGTTAAAGGAACATGAGTTATATTGCAGGCTATAGTTCATCAGTCTGGAAGAATGCCATTCTTTTTCTTTAAATCCAAGCAAAGTGAACTATGGAAAGGAAGCCAACTGAAAACCCTGGCAAAAACAAGAAAGTAACAACTATTTATCTTTATCATTGGTGCTTTCAAATCCCTTAAGATTAGTTAAATTGGTTTCGATTTATTTCTGAGTCAGGAATGCCGCTTTAAACCAAGTTAAAAACTCAGCTTTGTGGAAACACTATTCCCTCAAACAGCCTAATAGGTGAAAATATTTTTTTAAGATTTTGACCTTGTCCAGTAATAGCACTTGTTACAATCCAGCCTCCAATTTCTCTCACAGCATCCAGGATGTGAAAATAAAGGCCGCGTGAAATATATATACATATAAAAAATCTCACAAAAATGCACACATAACCAAATACATATGGCATGTATAAGTCATTGGGAAAAAAATGTAAAAGACAAAGAAAATGAATGCTTCATTTTTATCAATGACTAAAAATTATGAAAAAAAAAGTGAAACGAAACTGCAAAACCTCTTTGTTGTCTTACAATCCCTAGGTAGAAGAGTTGGGGGAAAGTCCTGTCCTCAGAGTATTTATTCTTTTCTTCTTCTCTGCCGTTGTGGGAGGTGATGAACTTAATCTCCTCTCATGAATTTATTTTCACAATTCTTGGCTGTATAGAATGACTGAAAACATTAATACAGTCTAAAAACGTTAGTCACTCTGGTAGGCTGAATTCCAAGGTCACCTTCAAGGTCCCCACCCTCTGGTGTACACACATCTTCTATTCCCCCAGTTTTTCAGCCTAGGTGCTGTCGTGAAAGGACTTCGTGGGCATAACTGAGGTCCCCGATTAGATGATTTTCTGACAGGAAAATTGTGTGGGAGGGCCTGGCCTGATCAGGTGTGTCTGAGAAATGAACGTGATTCTTCCTGAAATGAAAAATTGGAAGCATGCAAGAATCCCATGGCCGAAATGCTGTTGATATGTTTGAACATTGATTTTGACTCTGGCTAGTAGTCCCTCGGTGGAAGTAGTCCCTAGGTGGGGGTCTGGGGGAACAAAAATGTGCTTCCTACATCCCTGAAAAAAAAAATAAAATTTCTGTTGATGCTCTGAGAGAGCTTGGGAGCACATCCTTACCTGTTTTAGACACCTGATGAGGATACAGCCCAGGGCCCCTGTTTTTGTTTCAGCCTGATGAGATTCTAGGCAGAACACCCAGTCATGCCCTACCTGGATTTCTGCCTCCTAGAATGATGGGTTCAAAAATGTGTGTTTTAAGCTAAGTGGATAGATGGGTGATGATTTGATTTGCACCAGGGGAAAGCTGATAAGAGGGTAGCATCAAGTAATAGTTGCATGCATTTAAATTAGGCTAATTGTATACAGAGATCAACTGGGCGGCATTGACTAAGGTACCTTAGAATGCCTAAATTTTAAACACTTTCTCAAAATTTCTCCAGGGCCAGTACATGTCATGAATAAAGAGCTAGGGAGAAACTCCATGCGCCTTCTTGATTGAATTATTCTCTCTTTCTCTTTCATCTTTTATTAAGGTCTAAATGCCAAATGTTCCAAATCTAAAAATAAATGTTCACATCATTGCTATGAATACGCTATTGTTCAGAGCTGAGAAACAGTTCGGGAGGTACAGAAGAACAGTAATTTAAGTGATAGTAATTAATTCACTTGACATAGAAATCAGGGGAAGGCAATGGCTTGTGATGTGCTTTCACATGATGGGGAAAATTAAAAATGATTAAATCTTTTGGAAGTGCTGTAGGAAGAGATTGTAGAAATGGGACTGTTGCTGAGATCCTAAAATCCCAGTTCCAAAAATTGGGGCTTTCTTAATACTAAAATTAGCTTGCCGTTGCTTGCTGTGAGAAGCAATCTTTTTAACAATAAAATAATAAGCAAATTTCTATGTAAGAAAATGATACCAGCCCTTGTCATCCAAACTAGCAGCACCTTGTAATAGAATCCCAGTTCTGCTCCTGAGAACTGGATGTGCCGTCTCTTCATAGCTATTCAAGATTTTATAGACGACATTTAGACACTTGCTAAATTCTGATTTCTTTAGTGTTCGAAACCATCGAGAACTGATTTGGACCATCCTAAAGTGGTAAAGCTGGAATTTATTTTATGATTTTCTGGCACCAACATTGGAGTTCTTTCACTCATCATTTAAGGGGATTTGGCTAACTTTCAGACCAAGGGGAAGTCCATGGTTAAGGAGAGATTTGGCAGTGTGGTGATGGTGGTGGTGGTAAGGAGTGGCTGGGTGGGGGTGGGGGTGGTAGACTTTACACAGTGAGCGCCATCGTCACCAACCCCAGTTTTCCCTGGTTCCTTAGATTTCTCTCTCAATAAACTTTCCGCATTCCCCACCTTCCAAGCAGTGCATGAAGGGTTAATTGATGACTCTTACCTCTTATTCGGCCCTAATCAATAGGACACAGCATCAAACCCAACATATAGACATTGATCTCTACCTATGTTGGAAACACCACCAACTCACCGTCTTACCCATTCAAGGTCAGGAAAGTCCCCTTAAATAGATGATACTGGTTTCATGCTTTACATTTAGATCTTTTACCTGTTTTGAACTAATTGTTGTGCATGGTGAGATATAGGAGTCGTGTTTCATTCTTCATGTGGTTATCCAATTTTCCCAGCACCGTTTATTGAATAGGGCTTCCTTTCCCCAGTGTCTATTGTCATCTGCTTTGTTGAAGATCAGTTGTTGCACACAGATGGTTTTATTTCTGAGTTCTCTATTCTGTCCCCCTGGCCTGTATCTCTTCTTTTATCCTGGCACCACGCTGTTTTGGTTACTTTTAGCCATGTAGCGTAATCTGAAATCACGTAACGCGATGCCTCTAGATTTGTTCCTTTGTTCTCAAGGTTGCTTTGGCTATTCAGTCTCTTTTTTTTGGTGCCAAACGAAGCTTGGAGTTATGTTTTCCATATCTATGAAATACAATGTTGGGCTTTTGATAGGGATTGCATTGAAGCTGTAAATCACTTTAGGCTATATGGACATGTTAATGATGTTGATTTTGCCAAGCCATGAGCAAGGAATGTTTTTCCATTTATTTGTGTCATCTATAATTTCTTTCTTCAGTGTTTTGTAGTTCTGCTTGTACAGATCTTTCACCTTGTTGGTTAAGTGTATTCCTAGGAATTTTATTTTCTTTGTAGCTACTGTGAATGCTATTGAGTGTTTGATTTGACTCTCAGCGTGACTGTGATTGGTATATAGAAATGCTATTGATATGTTTGAACACTGATTTCGATGATGACTAAAATCCCAATGGCAAATACAGCAACTACAAAAAAATAAAAAAAAGAACTTAAATTACAAAGCTTCTACACAGCAAAAGAAACAACCAACAGAGTAGATAACCCACACAGTGGCAGAAAATATTTGCCAACTGTACATCCAACAAAGGACCATTATCTATAATCTACAAGTCAGCAAAGGTAACATAAGCAACTACATCAAAAAGTAAGCAAAAGACAGAAATGGAGATTTTTTAAAAGAAGATAGACAAATGGCAAAAATATACTTTAAAAGGTTCAACAAAGTAATAATCAGGGAAATGGAAATTGAAAACTGCAGTGATACCTCCTTACCCCTATTAAAATGGCCATTAAAAGTCCAAACCCAATAGAGGCAGGTGTGGATGTAGAGAGAAAGGAATACTTAGACAGTGTTGGTGGGGCTGCAAATGAGTTCACCTGCTGTGGGAAACGGTATGGAGATTCCTTAAAGAGATAAATGTAGACCTACCATTCCATCCAGCAACCCCCCCAAGGGGTATCTACCCAAAGGAAAGAAATCATGAAGTCATTTTATAAAAACAAAACAAAACCCCCCAAACACCTGCACTCAAACACCTGCATTTATTGCAGCACAATTCAGAATCCCAAAAATATGGAAGCAATCTAAGTGTCCCTCAATTCACAAGTGGATAAAGAGAATGTGCTGTGTTTATAGGACACTGTGGAGTACTACTCAGCCCTGCAAAGGAAGCAAAGAGTGTATTTTGCAGCAACTTGAATAGAACTGGAGACCATTCTTCTAAGTGAAGTTTTTCAGGAATGGAAAAACTAACACCACGGGTACTTATTAATAACTTGGAACTAATCGATGGGCACGCTTGACCACAAAGAAATGTAAAAGTCAATGGAAACCAAGAAGCTGGGACGTCAGGAGGACGTCAGGAATAAAAACTTACCTGTTTGGTACAAGAAACACTCTGCTGGTGACAGGCACATCAAAAGCCCTAACCATTATACAAGGCATCCACGTAATAAAAATATATCTGCCTTTCATATTTTGAAATTTTAAAAAAAGATGATTATGGATTATATTTCAAGAGATAGGTCTCATAGTCAAAACAACTTGTAAACCCCCAAAACAATGAGGAAGAAGCCCAGAAAATTAGAACATAAGAAGCAAAATTCCATCCAGATAATTAAAATCATTTATTTTTCTATTTTTCCCCCTCTGGAAACATTGCATTATATTTTAAAATCAGGGTTTTTTTGTTTTTGTTTTTCTTTTTTGAGACAGAGCCTCAAGCTGTTGCCATGGGTAGAGTGCCGTGACATCACAGCTCACAGCCCACAGCAACCTCCAACTTCTGGGCTCAAGCGAGTCTCCTGCCTCTGCCTCCCAAGTCACTGGGACTACAGGCACTTGCCACAACGCCGGGCTATCATTGTTGTTTGGCGGGCCCGGGCTGGATTTGAACCCTCCAGCTCAGGTATACGTGGCTGGCGCCTTAGCCGCTTGAGCCACAGGTGCTGAGCCTAAAATCAGTTTTTTTGTTTTGTTTTGTTTTGTTTTGTTTTGTTTTGTTTTTGTAGAGACAGAGTCTCACTGTACCGCCCTCAGGTAGAGTGCCATGGCGTTACACAGTTCACAGCAACCTCTAACTCTTGGGCTTACACAATTTTCCTGCCTCAGCCTCCCGAGCAGCTGGGACTACAGGCGCCCGCCCCGGCTATTTTTTGGTTGCAGTTTGGCCGGGGCCGGGTTTGAACCCACCACCCTTGGCATTTGGGGCCGGCGCCCTACTCACTTTAAAAGTCCCATCAATTCACATTTATAATGTGAAGAGGATGGAAAAGATCTCTCTGCATCTCCAGCGTGTGGGATTTATGGACTTGAAGATTTATAAATAGTAAGTGAAAATGGACATACTCTAATGGGTTTTTTTTCTTCCTAAAATGTCTGCTTTGGAGATCTTTACTCCAATTTATTTGTCCTAATTGTGTTGTGTTCCAAAGAAGTTTAATACTAGCAAATACCATTCAAATCATTAGCATGATTCCAAAAATAGTAAAATTGAAAGTCTCATTTATGTTGACAGAGAGAATGTGGAGGTAATAAGTAACGAAAAAGAAGATTTCTATTTGCTTCAAAGGACACCATCTGGGATGGCTTCTTCAGTCTAATTTTATATTAGTTTTCTTCATTAAATTCTACATTTGCGATGCTTTTGAGACATGATCATTTTATGTTCCATTTTAAGTTATGTGTACTTGTTTTTAAGATTAAATTAAAGCCATAACATGCTGGTTTCTCATTTATTACTAGTCATATTCCATGGGAATTCCTTATGAAGATGAATTTATTTGTTTTTCATGCATTTTAAAAAATGTTCATAAAAATAAACTTTACAGTTCTTTCAAGGAGGTCATAGAAAAGTCATGAATATTCAAATGTAAATTTGATTTGGGGGACCAATGAATATGCAAACATACCTTCCCATTTTAAAGTTTCATTTTTCATTTGTAAGAGAATATATTTTTTGACCCTAATGATGACACAAGGTAAGAGTCTCACAGTTCTCCTGTGTTTGGGAAAGAGAAATTGACCCTGTAGTTCCTGGCTTTGGAAAGCACCATGCCAATACTCTTAAGTAAAATTAATCACAGCATTGTAAATGATCGAGTACTCTGACTTCAACAAAAATCTGCAATTTTATGGTGGGAAACTTGCCTGGCAGAATAAGTGACTCTAAGGTTCATGGTCAAACTTTTACTCTGTAAAAGATTAGATTAGATTAGATTAGATTTCCATCTAATCTCGAATTTAAGGTTGGCATGATGATCTGCTTTGCTGACATATACAATAACACTTCAAATATACTCCCAACAAAAGAAGAATCCTGTTAATTTAACATGCTTTCTTTTACTTTACAAAGACAGGATGATGGTACACTTGGAAATGATGTACTGGCTCTAGTTAGAAATATAAACTGAGGTGGACATGCGAGACAGTGTGGCAAGGCCAAGCTTTGTGTGTCCTTTCGGTTTGTTCTGGCGGTGTGTGTGTGTGTGCGTGTGTTCAACGATAGGGTCACAAGTTTGGTAAATGCCCTCAAAACTCTGAAAACAACAAGTAATTAACATTCTTTGATTTCATGGTTCATGGTTCATGCTTCTGCTTTTTAAAAATAAATATCTGTAGTGCAGTAGAGAATTTGGCCCACTTACGTAGAGAGACAAAGGGAGCTTTGCACGCTACAGTGATAAAATAATAATTCATAAGAAGACAAAAAATATTAGTTCCTTAGTGAGACTCAGGGAACTTGAAGGCGACACACCGCCATTCTGTGAATGATTTAAAGCCACTGTGTGTAGAGATTTTGCCTATTTGATTTTAAGAAATGTATTGATTTTGAAAATGCTATCAATTCAATGTACGTTAGCCCACGGTCTTTGACAATTTTTTCTTTGGCATTTAGCTGTTACAGGATTGGCTGTTAAGTGTTCATATACCAGAAACAATCACTCTAGTGTTCCATGTTTTGATAAACCTCTGAAGCATATCATTTTACTTTTGGAGGCAAATATTTTGAAGTGCTCCAATCTTTAGGAAGTAGAGAAAAAAATTCTCCTTTCAAACATGAGAGTCTCCATTAAGTCATCGGGGAATAAAGGCATCCTGGGAGCTTGGTAGTGCTTCCTCGTAGATTCACACAGAAAGGACAGCAAGGTTGTAGGGGACGAACCCAGCTGACCTCAGGGTCACTCTGATAGCCTGTCCAGTTCAGTTGAGGCCTATGCTCTACTTTCACAATTATGTGTTTCTAAGTACTCGAATATAAAATTCCGCATAAGAAATTCCTTGGTACAAATGGACAACCCTATCTCTTCCCTCACCAATAGCCAGTGATTTTTTAAAAGCCTACTGTGTGTCCTGTGATGTGATGTAATAACTATTCACTCATTCATCTGTGCTTCCCTTCATCTGCTCAGCAAAACCTACCTTCTGCCTGCCCTTTTCTGTCCTTGATAAAATTTACAAAAATAAAGATGAGCTGCTGCTTGCCTTCGGAAACGCTCGCTTTAATAGAAGGTCATGAAGAAGGCATATTCCTGTCATGTAATAACACACCTGGCCAGAAGCAGGCCCTCCGTGGTTTGGTGATTGGTGTTACTAGTGAGTGCACACACACAGCTGTAGGACAATCGTGTCTGTGTGTTCGATATGCTCTTCTTGGCTACTAAATACTAATACTTCATTTACACCGTGCAGTCTCAACAGGAGCAACATTCCCCCCACCCCCCAGGAGGACGGAAATTGGTTCTTTGGGATAAAAAGCTAACTCTCTTTTATGTATAGAGCACGGTTCACAATTGGGTGGACAGCTATACACAATGTGTGAGCTCCTAACATCTCCCTGGTAGCGGCAAGGAGGGAAAATGATGCCAATCCGTCCCCCCAGGTACATGACAATGGAAATAGGAAAAGGCTGAGAAACGTTAATTTGTATACCCTCTCCCTAGAAACTAAAGGTTGTGAAACCACCTGGGTGAGCCCTTATGATTCTCGTAGATAAGTTTTCTGTAATAATTTTCCTTGGCAGGGTAATGGAATGAGCAACTTAGCGCTGCACAGTTTTAATGGTTGTTAATAGTGGAATGAGTTAATCCTGTCCAAAACTGAATTTCCTTGCTTCAGAGATATGGCCACTGGGAGGGAATTCATACACTCTACTACCATGAGCCAGGAAGAAGGGAGATGATTTATTATCTCGTTTGGGTGATGCTTCCAGGGCCCATCTCGTGATTACACGTGTAGTTTTATTCAATTAGTTTACTAGCGGGCATTAGTCATGCCAATTGTAGGCACCCAACTTTCAAATCATGTTGACTATACCGACTAAAGTAAAACTACTCCTTAATACAACTGTTAACCTTAAGCAAAGTATTTTATTTAAAGTTTAACACACTTTAATGAAGTACATGTTTATTTCTTTGTTGCCTTTGATCTTGAAGAGCAAGGACTGTCCTTTATTATGAGTCCCCATTTTCCCGTTTTCTTATTTTCCGTTTTCCTTACAGACAGCTCACTCAGTGAATTTTAGTCGAGTTGGCTATGCATAGCCAATTAGCCACACTTTAATGTAACCCTGTTATTAACTCCATGCTTGAAGGAAAAGTATTTATTTTCATATAACTAATTGTCTTTAAGTCAAATCCATCCTGAGATTGACATACAATTTGAAACCTTGAGGGAGTACGAGGTCTTTAATATTTGCCCTCGTTTAAATTTGCTTGAATTGACAGGACACACTTTTTAGGAATGGGCTCAGCTTGCTTCTGGGACTGTCACGGGTGACTTGGGCCTGTAATCCCGGATTTCTGCCAAACTGCAACAATGGTTCCTTTGAATTGCACAGCGCTGGAGCGAATAATGAATAACTTACGTAAGATTCGAGGAACCTGCTCCATATTACTTTCGGAATTCTGTAGATTAGATAGATTTTTCCATTTGCAAATATATTCATCACATCTTTGCAGGAAGCAAAAGGATAATTTAATTTGACCCCACATTTGCAGTTAAGAGAACTGAGATCTGGCAAGGTTTTTAAAAATACCATAGCAGTTAACATTCAAAAGGAAGTAGTTATGAAAGGGCAGAGCACAGAGGGCTTTTAGGACTGCAAAGCACTTCTGTTTGGTGCTGTAAGGGTGGATCTGTGTCCTTACACTCATCCAAACCCATAGGATGGACGGCACAAGGTGGAACCCTAGTGCGCATAATGGGCTTTAGTGATGATGCAGCGAGGTAGGTCACTGACTATGGTCAATGTGCACAGTGGTATAAGTTGTTCATGGCAGGGGAAAGGAAGGCGTGGGGGCACTCTGTACTTTCCACTCAGTTTTGCATTATTAGAGAACATAACATTGCTCTAAAAAGTGGCCTATTTTTAAGAAGGAAATAATTCTTATTTCGATTCATACTTTTTTATCTTCATTAGCTTTTATTGAAATATAATCAGCTTAGTCTCTTTGGATTCTCCAAATACAGCTGTTGAAACTGGTTGTTTTGTGACTATTGGTAAATTACTTAATTTCTTTGAGACTTCATTTTTCCATCTATACAATGGGAGCCTACCTTGCGAGAGTGTAACGTGTCAACAGCAAATACTATGCATAAAGTCGTGTTCAATACACGTGCGAGGCATATTTGGGTTAATGGTAGCAGTGGCACTTACTATTTTTGGATTAAATGTTTAAAATATGCTAGCTTTCCTACCATTATTTATATTTCCTTTTATAAAATATTTAATACTTAAAGTTTGATTCTAATATATAATGATATTTTTAAATGTCAATAGGAGCAAAAGTATTTGATATTTAATATTGAGGCTGCAACATATACTTTATTTAATTTTCAATATTATAATGACAATTTTGACCAGGGGGTCCTCAAACTTTTTAAACGGGGGGCCAGTTCACTGTCCCTCAGACCGTTGGAGGGCCGGACTATAGTTTAAAAAAAAAAATATGAACAAATTCCTGTGCACACTGCACATATCTTATTTTGAAGGAAACAAAACGGGAACAAATACAATCACACCGCCTCATGTGGCCTGTGGGCTGCAGTTTGAGGACCCCTGGATTCTTGACATGTAAGGCAAAAATATATATATGACGTTGAATCCCAGGCCTTCACCATAAGGGGCAGTGTTGGGGGAGCGGAGGGCTGTTTAAGCGTGAACTCTTGTGACTGGCTTTCTTTTGAAGACTAGTGATAACAGCCTATTGATGCATTAATAATACCCTGTGCACTGTTTTGTGGGGACAGCATGAGGATGAAGTGATATCATAGCCGGCCTGTGCGCTTGAGTACTCGATAACACGACTGCCGTCCTTTGCCCCCTTCTTCTCCTACGTAGGCTTATGGGAACTCAGGAGAGCACGACCCCTTCATGACAAAGCATCCCAGTGACATGAATCCCAGATCCGCAGGGTCCCCACTGCTGTCCCTCAGCCGGTGTGACAGCTTCACATCACACCAGGACCGTGGGGGGGCGGGGGGGAAGCCACCTGATGAATGTCCCCACGCTTTTTATGATAAACAAAAATATAAACTACCAGTCAGGAATTGCACACACTCCTCTTTGTCCAAGATAGCGTAAAGGAAGAGAAGAATGAAAAGGAAACGGGGAGAACCTACCTTTTCTTCTCATGAGAAGAGCAAAGCAATGGGAGGGTTTCCATTCTTTATTTCCATACTTTGCACAAAGAATAGAATCAAGGACCTTCCAGGACGGGACAAAAACCTCGCAATTCATGAATTTAAACGTCTCTCCTTTACAGTCCCCGGAACATAGTAAAACTTTAGCAACATTAATGATAAATTTGCAATATTATTGCAATCATTATCTAATATTTGGACTCAATTTTAACAAAACCTTTCAAATAATCAATTCCTTCTTTAAAAACCCCTTAAATGTTGTAAAAGTTGTTCATAAATTCTAAATATTTGGCGGCGCCTGTGGCTCAAAGGTTAGGGCACCGGCCCCATATGCCAGAGGTGGCGGGTTCAAACCCAGCCCCGGCCAAAAAAAAAAAAATAAATAAACGTTTAAAAAATAAATAAGTATTTGATTATTTTTGTGAATCACATGAATTTCCTATGACAGAAAATACATCAACCAGCAAAAAATCCTTCCCACACATTGTATTGCCCTTGAAAACTTACTAAGCTATAGCAAATTTATCAGTCTCAAACTTTGTACTATCAAGGTACTTAATAAAATTTTATTACATTTCCAATTATAATTGCATTTTAATTTTTAATCACAAGGCTAATTTGTCAAATTCCAAAAGTTATCACATTCTCTCAAGTAAAGCAAAGAGAGTTGGAGTAGACAATAGATATCGCTTGCTCCAGCAATTAAAATTTGTATCCATAAAGCTAAAAGTGCTAGTGCTCTGGTTTTGATTCCTTGTGCTGTCAAAAAAAAAAAAAAAAAAAAAAAAAGATAAAAAATTGCCTACTTTCTCTGACTTCTGACAAAGATGTCTTCCTTGCCATCCCAAGTAGCCTTCTCAACTTCTGTCCTGGTTATGTTGAGTTTGATAATCCTTGCCGCGAAGTCCTCCCTAGGCTCTGGCAGATCTTCAGTCTCACATCTCCTTCACACTTCACCTTTCTGCCCATTATTTCAGTAATTTCTCACCTTCTTGCGTAGCTGCAATGACTACCCGTCCCGAGTGATGGAGGCCGAGTTCTGTGTTCTCCCGCTGAGATGGCTTACCGGTCTCCTCTGTGTGGCTTCTGTTTCATTGCCATGGACTGATGCCTGGTGCCCGTGTGATCATCGTCTCCCCCCCACCCCAAATCTTGTTTTATGTTTGAAAAATGGCAAGGAGCTGAGGCGACAGGTGTGTGCCACCATGCAGGACTATTTATTTTTAGAAATGTGGTCTAGCTGTACTATCCAAGCTGATCTCCAACTCCTGGTCTCAAGCAATCTTCCTGCCTTGGGCTCTCCAAGTGCCGGTATTGTTAAGTGTGAGCCACCTTGCCTGGCGCTTGGAGAGGGAGGGAAGACAGTTCTGTGATGTATTCCACAGTTCCTCAGAGATTCCTGGTAGGATTGAGCTCCAGCAGCACACAGCAGTTTCCCAGGCACCGACATACAATCAACTCTTTTCCACTCTCACGCTCTTTCTCCATGGTGATTTTCCTGACCACCTCCTGAGTGAACTATTTACTCTCAAATCTTTATTTCGAGACCTGCTTCGGAGGAAACCCCAACTAAAACAATTACCACACATTTTTCTAATCTATAGGGAATTAGCAAATAGTATTAACATGTGGCGGGAACGATGATATTGAACACATATATAATTTAGATCTCATGTCATGCCTTGAAACCAGAACAACTTATTTCATTGTATCTTTTGGTGCCTGTAACACTCTGTCATACTGCTACAGTAATTTAAGGAAAACATCTCGGAACATTAAACACTGATACTTCAAGACACTTGACTGTGAACTAATTTGGCACCATTAAAAAAACAAACAAGAAACAAAACCCCCCATGACATTGTGTATGGAAGAGTGTCCTAACAGATTGTGTTGTATAGAACTACTCTGCGTGTTAACTAAACATGGAAACACATTTGTCCCTAAAGGGAATTCAATCAACTCAGGCATTTCAAGAATAAAATGCAACGCCAGCCAACCTATTTAGGGAAATATCAAACTAAATGCCAAACCCCCACTGATGGATGTAGTGATCCAGAAACCATCATTAAAACATTACTCTTATAATCTATTTTTACAAATAGGAAAAGCAATAGTTCTAAGGGCTTCTAAAATAATTTTCAACAATATTTATAGAATCCAAAGACTAAATTGGGCACCTCTAAAGGTTATATTTTCTCCATTTCTTCCCTGCAGAGCAGATTTGTTTAACTCTTACAAGACAAATGCACATCAATTCAATTCTTGAAGAGTCTCAGGCAAAGAGCTTTCAGTAGCAACATTCTAATTTTGCTTTTAAACTTCACTGGAGAACAGATGCCCAAGTTGGGTAAATGCATATAAGTATACAAAATAATTTTTACAACATCTCAGTTTTGTCTCAGAATTCAGACAAAATAATACCAGTACTCTCTCTTTTTTATTAATTTTATCACCGTGACACGTTTAACATTTTTCCTTCACAGCACTTCCCAATCCTCCCTTTCCGTGGAGGCAAAACCTTGAAAAGAACACAAAAATGAGAAATACTAATTTTTAACTTTTGGGAAAATATTGCTAGACTTACTTTAGGCGATACACATAGTTAAGTCAATCCTCCTGGATTTTGGTGGCATCTGGAATAAACAGCATGTGTTTGCATTTCTGTTTGAATCTAGAACTTGAATAGACTGATTACTTTTATGCTTCTTTCCATTCTATTAAAAGTGACATAAAAATGTCAAAAAATGAAAAGGAAGGTTCGGTGCCTATAGCTCAGTGGGTGGGGCGCCGGCCACATACACAGAGGCTGCTGGGATCATACCCGGCCCCAGGCCAGCTAAAACAACAATGACAACTGCAACCAAAAAAAGAGCCGGGTGTTGTGGCGGGCACCTATAGTCCCAGCTACTTGTGAGGCTGAGGCAAAACAATAGGCAAAAGTTGGAGGTTGCTGTGAACTGTAACACCATGGCACTCTACTGAGGGCAACACAGATTCCGTCTCAAAAAAAAATGGAATTTCACTGATGAGATAGATTTATGATGCAGACCAATTATACCCTAGAAATTTCTATAGATTTTAATGACTGGAAAAGTTTATTTTTTATGCTATTTTTCTTAGTGCTGGAAGACATGGCTTAGCTGCAATGGCCCAGCAAAGCTCCATGGTCTTTGCCGCCTCCAAGTTGAGTGAGGATTGCTTCCTGTACATGACAGTTGTGAAGAAATGATCTTTAACATATACACTTCATGCCCAAACCGTTGTCAACTAGGAAAAAAATCTTTCTGAAACCAAGAAATGTGCATTTCCACTTCCTCTCCCTCCAGCCTTTTCCTTGGGCAGCCGAGCACCTGCTGGTGTCCCCTGGAAGTGCAGCTGCTGTGTGCAGGGTCCTTTCAAGTTCTGTCCTGGAAGGTCTGTCCCACCAAGTGCATGCTTCTCAGCTTACACTCATGTAAGGACTCAGGGGAGACCCCAGGCAAGCTTTCTAGTCTAGAAGGGAGCAAATTGGCACTCCCAAAACAACTCCCAATCCACAGGAGATGGATACTGTCTGGATACTCCTTTATTCAAACTATTCCATTCTTTACCCCTAATTGCTGATGCTACCAACCTAATCAACTACCAGCACAAAGTTCTTTTTTGCGCCTTTGCTTTTGGGAGAAACCCATTCCTGATAACATCCTTTGAGAGAGGATAAGCTGGGAAGGGTGAGGCCCAGGAGAACAGAGGTCTTCTCAAGGAGATCCCAAGGATATGCCTGCAGGGACCTCTCCATGGTGACCCAGAAATTTTGGTAGACTTAACTTCCTGGGACCTGGAAATTTCCACTTGCATGAAATCCTGTAGTTCTGTGGGGGCTGGAACAGCTTCTCCCTCTTGATTCAAAATGACCAATGAGAAAGGTACCTGGGGGTTGGACTTTTTGATTGGAGATAAAAAGGGAAAGATCAAGCCAGTCTGGGAGCTTGGCCATTTTGAATTCTTCTATGCCATAAGCTCTGCCAGCTGACATAAAGCCCTTCCTCTTATGAACATGGTGTTTGGGTGGTCTTTCTCTCCACTGAGCCTCGTCTTGCTCCAACCCCTTCTTTCCTTCCTCCTCCCCTGTCTCTGTCTCTCTCTCCCTTTATCTTCCCTTATTCAACTGTCTATCACCGATATCAAATATGATTAAAAAAACGCAAAGACTTCTGATGAGTCATTTTAAAGCAATATTTGTGTACTAAGGCGAGTTCATCTGAATCAGCACAAGTACATCATTTCTAATCAATTTTTTTCTTTTATTTATTAAACTAGTTACTATGAAAAAGTAACTTTCTCTGTATTTGAGGAAAAATGGCATGGTGGCTGATTCAGATGAACTTGCCTTAGTAATAGGAAAATTTGAGTAAGATCAAGATCAGAAAATAAATGTGATAGAGCCTCTTCGAGATATAAATTATGTACTGTACAATCTTTACCTCCCCTTGCTCTGTAAATGTGCTCTCAGTAGCGTTAGAGGGATAGCTAAATCCTTGTCTAGATTTCCTATCGCCTTATAGATTTTCTTTTTTTTTTTTTTTATTGTTGGGGATTCATTGAGGGTAGAATAAGCCAGGTTACACTGATTGCAATTGTTAGGTAAAGTCCCTCTTGCAATCATGTCTTGCCCCCATAAAGTGTGATACACACTAAGGCCCCACCCCCCTCCCTCCATCCCTCTTTCTGCTTCCCCCCCCATAACCTTAATTGTCATTAATTGTCCTCATATCAAGATTGAGTACATAGGATTCATGCTTCTCCATTCTTGTGATGCTTTACTAAGAATAATGTCTTCCACGTCCATCCAGGTGAATACGAAGGATGTAAAGTCTCCATTTTTTTTTAATGGCTGAATAGTATTCCATGGTATACGTATACCACAGCTTGTTAATCCATTCCTGGGTTGGTGGGCATTTAGGCTGTTTCCACCTTTTGGCAATTGTAAATTGAGCTGCAATAAACAGTCTAGTACAAGTGTCCTTATGATAAAAGGATTTTTTTCCTTCTGGGTAGATGCCCAGTAATGGGATTGCAGGATCAAATGGGAGGTCTAGCTTGAGTGCTTTGAGGTTTCTCCATACTTCCTTCCAGAAAGGTTGTACTAGTTTGCAGTCCCACCAGCAGTGTAAAAGTGTTCCCTTCTCTCCACATCCATGCCAGCATCTGCAGTTTTGAGATTTTGTGATGTGGGCCATTCTCACTGGGGTTAGATGATATCTCAGGGTTGTTTTGATTTTCTGTAGTCTTATTAAAGACATGGCCCTATTTTATTTTACAAGAATTGTGCTATTACTTTCTGCCTATTTTTTTCACTTAACAATATACAAGAGATGTCTTTTTTATTTGACTTCTCTTCAAATAGTAAGCTGTGTGTTATATCTTGTATATACTTGGAACACCAGCCAAGTTCAACTCAAATGAGATCATCCTTGGCGTTTCTCTCTGTGAAATGTTATGTCTGTAAGTTCTGCAGAGAATAGCACCCAGTTCTCTGCTCAGAGAGAATGGCTTAATCATGCACTAGTCTAGAGCTTTGTCTCTTTCATTTAGCAGTGATGGTTGGGCAGCTCCAATACATACAATCATTTAGCATAGATCCACGTCCAAACAATAATCACCTCTTGGTAGAGTGTGGTACAGAAAAGGCTTTCACCTTGTTCCCCATTCCACCCTGCAAGCTATTTCCCCCAAACATTGAAGCCTGTCCTGTGTCTTTGAAACTGATTTGCTTGAGTGGCCATCAGTGGTTTACAGCGGATATGAGCAACGCCTTGGGGTGGTTAGTCCTTGTCCGTCAGTGTGGACAGATTCACAAGGAGAAACGCTGAGCCCATCAGAGCTTAACCACAAATGAGTTTATGCGCTGAAGCTGTTTACCATAGAGTAATGCACTGATTTGCAACTGGTGTGCCATGGCACAAAATTTTTAAAGATCATTAAGTAATTAAATTATTTTCAAAAGAAGTTCAAAACACAGTAAGTATATTCCTTATTTATTTTTTTAACTCTTTGGATCAACATAATTTAAGTGCGTGGAAGTTGATACATTCAAGTGTGCTATGAGGTAAAAAAAGGTTGAAAAACACTGCAGTTATGTGATGAATGGTGCACAAATCGTGACTTTTCACTGTTCCCATGTGCATGGTTGCTGGAACGCTCAACATTTCAAGGAATCCAGCTGTATCTCTGATACTTTGTTTTTATCCCTCATAGTCTATTTTCTTAAGGAACAGTCACTGTCAAAAATTAATCTGATTTTAATAATCTCAGAATCATTTTTGTTTCATGTTGGAAGAACTATAACTTTCACTTCTCTCAGTATCTCGAAGAGATAAAACTGTCCTTCTTCAAAAAGAGTGTAATTTCAAAGACGGCTGAAGTACAGGTGCTTGTTGGTGCTCTGTGCCCGGGAGGGCTTCCTTCCCAGCCCCACCCTGCAGGCCTGGATCACGAGTGTAGTGGGGGGGTGCACACATGGGTAATTTAACATAACGGGATTATGAGAGTGTAAAATAATTGGGACTGTAGCATGAGCTGTATTCGAGTATGAGCTAAGAACTTCTCAACGCGGCTTAATGGACATGTTGGGGTCGGATTTACAAGAAGGACGAGATATGTGCTGTGAACAGTCCATGTGTGTTTCAGGCCATGCCTGCTGCTTCCTGAGCACAGTGTGGTGCTTTGTGGACTAAACTCTAGAGAGAGAAGCTCACATGAGCTCCAATCAGAGCAAAACCTCTCTTTCTCCAGCTCTCTCATCAAAACAGAATCAACTCACAGTTCATTGGTTTATTGCAATCCTGTGGACTCAGTCTAGGACTTGGTTGGATAGCGAGCACCCTCACCGGCTCTCAGTCTAGGACTCAGTTGGATAGCAAGCACCCTTGCCGGCTCTCAGTCTAGGACTGGGTTGGATAGCGAGCACCCTCACCAGCTCTCACTCTAGGACTTGGTTGGATAGCGAGCACCCTCACCGGCTCTCAGTCTAGGACTCAGTTGGATAGCAAGCACCCTTGCCGGCTCTCAGTCTAGGACTGGGTTGGATAGCGAGCACCCTCACCAGCTCTCACTCTAGGACTGGGTTGGATAGCGAGCACCCTCACCAGCTCTCAGTCTAGGACTGGGTTGGATAGTGAGCACCCTCACCAGCTCTCAGTCTAGGACTGGGTTGGATAGCGAGCATCCTTGCCGGCTCTCAGTCTAGGACTGGGTTGGATAGTGAGCACCCTTGCTGGCTCTCAGTCTAGGACTGGGTTGGACAGCGAGCACCCTCACCAGCTCTCACTCTAGGACTGGGTTGGATAGCGAGCACCCTCACCGGCTCTCAGTCTAGGACTCAGTTGGATAGTGAGCACCCTCGCCGGCTCTCTCTCTAGTACTCGGTTGGATAGCAAGCACCCTCACCAGCTCTCACTCTAGGACTGGGTTGGATAGCGAGCACCCTCGCCGGCTCTCAGTCTAGGACTGGGTTGGATAGTGAGCACCCTCGCTGACTCTCAGTCTAGGACTGGGTTGGATAGTGAGCACCCTCACCAGCTCTCAGTCTAGGACTGGGTTGGATAGTGAGCACCCTCGCTGGCTCTCAATCTAGGACTGGGTTGGATAGTGAGCACCCTCACCAGCTCTCAGTCTAGGACTGGGTTGGATAGCGAGCACCCTTGCTGGCTGTCAGTCTAGGACTGGGTTGGATAGTGAGCACCCTCACCAGCTCTCAGTCTAGGACTGGGTTGGATAGCGAGCACCCTCACTGGTCTCAGTCTAGGACTGGGTTGGATAGCGAGCATCCTTGCCGGCTCTCAGTCTAGGACTGGGTTGGATAGCGAGCACCCTCGCTGGCTCTCTCTCTAGTACTCGGTTGGATAGCAAGCACCCTCACCAGCTCTCACTCTAGGACTGGATTGGATAGCGAGCACCCTCGCCGGCTCTCACTCTAGGACTGGGTTGGATAGTGAGCACCCTTGCTGGCTCTCAGTCTAGGACCGGGTTGGACAGCGAGCACCTTCACCAGCTCTCACTCTAGGACTGGGTTGGATAGCGAGCACCCTCACTGGCTCTCAGTCTAGGACCGGGTTGGACAGCGAGCACTCTTGCTGGCTCTCAGTCTAGGACCAAGTTGGACAGCGAGCACCCTCACCGGCCATCTGACCTGAGAAGTGCAGCCTGCTTCACCTTTCCTATCTCTTTTCGGTGCTGGCCTTCTATAACCTCTTTAAAACTATTCCTGGAGCTGCTCTCCTGCAGATATCATGTTGTGATACTTTGAGACTTCACTATTCTTGTTTGTGATTAAAATGACATTTAGTTTAATTCAGAGTTCAGAGGTCTCTTCCCCCAAAGACATTTCCTCACAAATAGAAATAGCCTAATACCAGTTTCTTTTTAAACATAGGTAGAAATGTAGGTACCCCCCCTCCTGCTCCCTCATCTACTGATTTATATCTACTGATAGATGTGCTCAACCAAATATTTAAAACCAGATATTTGGTAGCTCCTCCATGAACAATTTCAATGGCTTCGTTACAGGCACAATGTTTTTCTGTGGCCGTCTTGGCTAATTCGACTCAGGGGCATGAACTGCTGAATACTGTTGATCTGGAACGTACGACTAGCCCAGCCTAGCCTTGACCCAGTCTTAGCACGCACATTTCTACTATTGACCCGCTCTAGGTTCTGCAGAACTCTGGACTTGTCAAATATTGTGAAGAACACCTGTGTCCCCTGCTTCAGATTCTGCGGGACTTGGGGTCCTGCAGTGTCTTCTCGCATGCATGGGCTCTGTGTGAGTCTGCCAGGGCTGCGCAGAGCCTGTGAGTGGTTGGCTTCCCTTCCCTCCACCTCGTCTTGCTTGGAGAGTCAGATCAGCTTTGCCTGGACAGTCCAAGAGCGAGATGGAAATGCTGTATACTATGAGCCCCTGGAGACATGTAAAGCAACGGATCTCCTGTATCTGGAATATTATTCCATTCCCTTCTTGCCAAAAATCTGCAAACCCAGCTCAGAAGTTACCTGACCCTGTCGCTAGAACCTCCAGGCTGAGTTATCCACTCCCTCTGTCCTTTCTTTATTTTATTTTATTTATTTTTTTTTTTTTTATTGTTGGGGATTCATTGAGGGTACAATAAGCCTGTTACACTGATTGCAATTGTTAGGTAAAGTCCCTCTTGCAATCATGTCTTGCCCCCATAAAGTGTGACACACACTAAGGCCCCACCCCCCTCCCTCCATCCCTCTTTCTGCACCCCCCCATAACCTTCATTGTCATTAATTGTCCTCATATCAAGATTGAGTACATAGGATTCATGCTTCTCCATTCTTGTGATGCTTTACTAAGAATAATGTCTTCCACTTCAATCCAGGTTAATACGAAGGATGTAAAGTCTCCATTTTTTTTAATGGCTGAATAGTATTCCATGGTATACATATACCACAGCTTGTTAATCCATTCCTGGGTTGGTGGGCATTTAGGCTGTTTCCACATTTTGGCGATTGTAAATTGAGCTGCAATAAACAGTCTAGTACAAGTGTCCTTATGATTAAAGGATTTTTTTCCTTCTGGGTAGATGCCCAGTAATGGGATTGCAGGATCGAATGGGAGGTCTAGGTTGAGTGCTTTGAGGTTTCTCCATACTTCCTTCCAGAAAGGTTGTACTAGTTTGCAGTCCCACCAGCAGTGTAAAAGTGTTCCCTTCTCTCCACATCCACGCCAGCATCTGCAGTTTTGAGATTTTGTGATGTGGGCCATTCTCTCTGGGGTTAGATGGTATCTCAGGGATGTTTTGATTTGCATTTCTCTAATATATAGAGATGATGAACATTTTTTCATGTGTTTGTTAGCCATTCGTCTGTCGTCTTTAGAGAAAGTTCTATTCATGTCTCTTGCCCATTGATATAAGGGATTGTTGGCTTTTTTCATGTGGATTAATTTGAGTTCTCTATAGATCCTGGTTATCAAGCTTTTGTCTGATTGAAAATATGCAAATATCCTTTCCCATTGTGTGGGTTGTCTCTTTGCTTTGGTTATCGTCACCTTAGCTGTACAGAAGCTTTTCAGTTTAATGAAGTCCCATTTGTTTATTTTTGTTGTTGTTGCAATTGCCATGGCAGTCTTCTTCATGAAGTCTTCCCCCAGGCCAATATCTTCCAGTGTTTTTCCTATGCTTTCTTTGAGGATTTTTATTGTTTCGTGCCTTAAATTTAAGTCCTTTATCCATCTTGAATCAATTTTTGTGAGTGGGGAAAGGTGTGGGTCCAGTTTCAGTCTTTTACACACAGACATCCAGTTCTCCCAACACCATTTATTGAATAGGGAGTCTTTCCCCCAAGGTAAGTTCTTGTTTGGTTTATCGAAGATTAGGTGGTTGTAAGATGTTAGTTTCATTTCTTGGTGTTCAATTCGATTCCAAGTGTCTATGTCTCTGTTTTTGTGCCAGTACCATGCTGTCTTGAGCACTATGGCTTTGTAGTACAGACTAAAATCTGGTATGCTGATGCCCCCAGCTTTATTTTTGTTACTAAGAACTGCCTTAGCTATACGGGGTTTTTTCCGGTTCCATACAAAACGCAGAATCATTTTTTCCAAATCTTGAAAGTACGATGTAGGTACTTTGATAGGAATGGCATTGAATAGGTAGATTGCTTTGGGAAGTATAGACATTTTAACAATGTTGATTCTTCCAAGCCATGAGCATGGTATGTTCTTCCATTTGTTAATATCCTCTGCTATTTCCTTTCTGAGGAGTTCATAGTTTTCTTTATAGAGGTCCTTCACCTCCTTCGTTAGGTATATTCCTAGGTATTTCATTTTCTTTGAAACTATGGTGAAGGGAGTTGTGTCCTTAATTAGCTTCTCCTCTTGACTGTTATTGGTGTATACAAAGGCTACTGACTTGTGGACATTGATTTTATATCCTGAAACATTACTGTATTTTTTGATGACTTCTAGGAGTCTTGTGGTTGAGTCTTTGGGGTTCTCTAAGTATAAGATCATGTCGTCAGCAAAGAGGGAGAGTTTGACCTCCTCTGCTCCCATTTGGATTCCCTTTATTTCCTTGTCTTGCCTAATTGTATTGGCTAGAACTTCCAGCACTATGTTGAATAGTAAAGGTGACAGAGGACAACCTTGTCTGGTTCCAGTTCTAAGAGGAAAAGCTTTCAGTTTTACTCCATTCAGTAAAATATTGGCTGTGGGTTTGTCATAGATAGCTTCAATCAGTTTTAGAAATGTGCCACCTATGCCTATACTCTTCAGTGTTCTAATTAGAAAAGGATGCTGGATTTTATCAAATGCTTTTTCTGCATCTATTGAGAGGATCATGTGATCTTTATTTTTGCCTCTGTTAATATGGTGGATAACGTTTATGGACTTGCGTATGTTGAACCAGCCTTGCATCCCTGGGATGAAGCCTGCTTGATCATGATGAATGACTTTTTTGATGATAAGCTGTAATCTATTGGCTAGGATTTTGTTGAGAATTTTTCCATCTATATTCATGAGTGAGATTGGTCTGAAATTCTCCTTTTTGTTTGGGTCTTTTCCTGGTTTTGGTATCAGGGTGATGTTTGCTTCATAGAATGTGTTGGGGAAGATTCCTTCTTCCTCAATTTTTTGGAATAATTTCTGCAGTACAGGAATAAGCTCTTCCTTGAAGGTTTGATAGAATTCTGGAGTGAAGCCATCTGGACCAGGGCATTTTTTAGTTGGAAGCTTTTTTATTGTTTCTTTGATCTCAGTGCTTGAAATTGGTCTGTTCAGGAGGTCTATTTCTTCCTGGCCAAGTCTAGGGAGAGGGTGTGATTCCAAATATTGATCCATTTCCTTCACATTGTCAAATTTCTGGGCATACAGTTTCTGGTAGTATTCAGAGATGATCTCTTGTATCTCTGTGGGATCAGTTGTTATTTCCCCTTTATCGTTTCTGATTGAGGTTACTAGAGATTTTACTTTTCTATTTCTAGTTAGTCTGGCCAATGGTTTATCTATTTTATTTATTTTTTCAAAAAACCAACTCCTTGTTTCATTAATTTTCTGAATGATTCTTTTGTTTTCAATTTCATTGATCTCTGATTTGATTTTGGAGATTTCTTTTCTTCTACTGAGTTTAGGCTTAGATTGTTCTTCTTTTTCCAATTCCATAAGGTCTCTTGTGAGATTGTTGATGTGCTCTCTGTCTGTTTTTCGAATGTAGGCATCTAAAGCGATGAATTTTCCTCTCAAAACTGCTTTTGCAGTATCCCACAGGTTTTGGTAGCTTGTGTCTTCATTGTTGTTATGCTTAAGGAAGTTAGTGATTTCCTGTTTGATTTCTTCCTGCACCCATCTGTTATTCAACAGAAGATTGTTTAATTTCCATGCCTTTGGATAGGGTCGAGCATTTTTGTTAGAGTTGAGTTCCACCTTTAGTGCCTTATGGTCTGAAAAGATACAAGGTAAAATTTCAATTCTTTTGATTCTGTTGATATTTGTTTTGTGTCCCAGGATATGATCAATTTTGGAGAATGTTCCATGGGGTGATGAGAAGAATGTATATTCTTTATCTTTGGGGTGGAGTGTTCTATATGCGTCTATCAAGCATAATTGTTCTAGGGTCTCATTTAAATCTCTTATATCTTTGTTTAATTTCTGTTTAGAGGATCTGTCCAGCTCTGTAAGAGGTGTGTTAAAGTCCCCTGTTATGATGGTATTATCAGATATCATATTGCTCAGACTGAGTAAGGTCTGTTTCAAGAATCTGGGAGCATTTAAATTTGGTGCATAGATATTTAGAATTGAAATGTCTTCTTGTTGTAGTTTTCCCTTGACCAATATAAAGTGACCATCTTTGTCTTTTTTGACTTTAGTTGCTTTAAATCCACATGTATCTGAAAATAAGATTGCAACTCCTCTTTTCTTCTGAATTCCATTTGCCTGAAAAATTGTCTTCCAACCCTTGACTCGGAGCTTTAATTTGTCTTTTGAAGCCAGGTGTGTTTCTTGCAGACAGCAAATGGATGGCTTGTGTTTTTTAATCCAGTCAGCCAATCTATGTCTCTTCAGTGGGGAATTCAAGCCATTAACATTTATGGAGATAATTGATAAGTGTGGTAGTATTCTATTCGTCTTATTTGGTGAGAGTCCATTGCTTAGTTTTATCTTTTGCATCAGTGTGGAGGTTAGGTTCTGTCCTTTGATTTCTGAGTTCTTACTTTGCTGCTGATCCATTGTGGTGGTCAGTGTGCAGAACAGGTTGAAGTATTCCCTGTAGAGCTGGTCTTGTTGTGGTGAATTTCCTCAATGTTTGTATATCCGTAAATGATTTGATTTCTCCATCAATTTTGAAGCTTAGCTTAGCAGGGTACAGAATTCTGGGCTGAAAATTGTTCTGTTTAAGTAGATTAAAGGTAGATGACCATTGTCTTCTTGCTTGGAAAGTTTCATTAGAGAAGTCTGAGGTCACTCTGATGGATTTGCCCCTGAGGGTCAACTGGCGCTTACTCCTGGCAGCTTGCAGAATCTTTTCTTTTGTCTTGACTTTGGACAGGTTCATCACAATGTGTCTTGGAGAAGCTCGGTTAGAGTTGAGGCGACCTGGGGTCCGATATCCCTCTGAAAGCAGTGTGTCAGAATCTTTGGTGATGTTTGGGAAATTTTCTTTTCTAATATTCTCTAGTATGGCTTCCATTCCTCTGGGGCATTCTTCTTCCCCTTCTGGAATTCCTATAACTCGTATGTTGGAACGTTTCATAAAGTCCCATAATTCTGACAGTGAACGTTCTGCTTTCTCTCTCTTCTTTTCTGCCTCTTTTACTATCTGAGTTATCTCAAAAACTTTGTCTTCTACCTCTGAAATTCTTTCTTCTGCATGGTCTAACCTGTTGCTGATACTTTCCATTGCATCTTTAAGTTCCCTGATTGACTGTTTCATTTCCTTCAGCTCTGCTATATCCTTTTTATATTCTTCATATCGTTCATCTCTGATTTGATTCTGTTTTTGGATTTCCTTTTGGTTATTTTCCACTTTATTAGCAGTTTCCTTCATTGTTTCCATCATTTCTTTCATTGTTTTCAACATGTGTATTCTAAATTCCCTTTCTGTCATTCCTAACATTTCTGTATAGGTGGAATCCTCTGCAGTAGCTACCTCATGGTCCCTTGGCGGGGTTGTTCTGGACTGGTTCTTCATGTTGCCTGGAGTTTTCTGCTGATTCTTCCTCATGAGTGATTTCTTTTATCTGTTTCCTTGCCCTAATTTTCCTTTCACTTCCTCTTGCTCTTTAAGTTCTTGTGCCTGTGGACTAAGGGTTACAGGACCAGAAAGGTGAGAAGGTTGAAGAGCAAAAAAGGGATGAAAGAAAGGAGGACCGAGTGATAAGAAAAAAAAGAAAGATAGAGAAAGGAGAGGGGGTAGGGATAAGGAATATTGACAAAAAGAAGAGAGGCACAGAAAGAGGGAGACAGGGCAATATAGGTGTACAGTAGGGTACTTTGACACAACCTTAAAAACCCCACCTTCTGGGGGTTGTGTGCCCAGTTGGGTGGTTCCCTTGAGGTCAGCAGCTCTTTGCTAACCTGTTCAGACACAGTACCCCACCTCCACCAAGTAGAGAGGAAAGACAAAAATGCTATAACTCAAACCAAAACAAGCAAACAGAAAACTTTATGGCGATAAAATTGGGTGAAAAACCAAGTGATAGCGGTAGAAACACTAGCAAAAATGAAGTTGTAGTTATTAAAAAAGGCAGCAATGGGAAATTATAATTAAACTAGAAAAATTGAGAAAGAAAAAGGGATCTGTATGGAAAAGATTGAAATTAAGAAACAAAAGAACATCAACAACGTCAAAATAAACAAACAAAAAAACCCAACCAAACAAAAAAAAAAAAGAGAAAAAAATACACAACCAAAAACAAAGCAGTTTGTATATGTTGATGAATATTGTCTGGGCAACACGTGGTCTTTTGGGGTATGGGATGTTAGTCACAGTTCCGATACGACTGGAGGCTGCCGATTTCTCAAACCCCAGCAGGTAGACACCCTAAATCTCTCTTCAGCCCACTTAAAAGGCACTTTGAACTTGTAAACTTGCTGAGCAGAAGCTTTCCCAGCTTTCTCGCTGGAATCGCTGCTGAAGTGGCTATCCACTTACTCAGTGTGCCAAAACCGGTCTCACTCTGCCCCGAGGGTTAGGGCTGCAAGGCGGCTCAGACCCCACCCTTAGGCTACTTGGTTGCTGGGTTACCAGCTCCCACCCGTTTCTAGCTCTGTGACCCTGAGGGCGGAGCTTGCCGGGGCAGATCGCTGACAATGGATCCGTGTGACCCACCGCCAAACACTATTAGCTCCGTCTGGCTCAGCGGCTCAGACTGGGGCCCTAGACAACGGCCAAAGTTCTCCGCACTCCCACTCAGGCCTTCCCCAAGGCAGTTCAACTCAGTGCCAAGTCCAAGGACATCAAAAGAGTTCACTGGTAAGGCCTTTCTGGTTTGCAGTCTCGCTGCTACTGAACTTACAGTTGTGGGCGGGTTTAGACGGGTTGAACACACGCGACCACTTGCCGGTTTTCCACTGTTTTAGTCCTCCTCTTGGGGTCCAGAAGTCTCTCGCTGACTCCCTGTATCCTCATAGGAGTGATGATAGGCAGTTCCCACCAGCCAGAGATGCCTGGAGTCCTATCTCCCCAGACTCACGGTGCCCAGATGCAAGGAAGCTGTTACTCGGCTGCCATCTTGCTCCGCCTGCTCCCCCTCTGTCCTTTCTTAACATTTATACATTGATGAAGGAACAGGGGTCTCCTTACGTAATGCCTCTTGGCAATAGGGCAAGCATTTCCACTTGGACTAATACTGTCGCTCCGTGTACAGTCCCCAATGGCTTTGTATCAAATAAACTTCAAGGCATAATCTATTGGATCATCTGCAAACTATACATGCTGAAACAGTGTTGAAAATTAATATGGTACTCACCTCTTGTGTGAAAATTTTTCTCACCATGAAATGAGGCCCAAAAATATCATAATCAGATTTTATAGAGTTGTGTTACTTTAACTTCAATAAGGCTTCTTATATTGTATTGAGTAAAACAGAGTGAAGTCTAGACTATCGACAAACTATTTTCCTAAAAAAATAAGGCTATAAATATGCACCACTGGTAGGACTCTCTCATAGGTTAATGGAGTCCATTGGCAGACTCTCACTGGGGTTGATTTTAAGGGCACACAGGACAATCCCACAAAAAGTACATTTCCCAGAATCTTGCACATGTTCTAGGTGTATCTGAGTCCACAGTTGCATTTCTATTAAAATTCCAATGTGCATTATGGCCTTACTAGTCAAAAAGTCAGATTCTAAAATGTGTGGGATGTGCTGGTGCATTGAGGCAAAAAGATTCTTCTCTTTTTCTCATTGAACCCTTTATTTATATATATATTTAGCTTTGGTAACTTCTTTTTTATTTATTTTTTTGAGGTTATTTTTTTCTGTTAAATCATAGCTGTGTACATTAGTATGATCATGGGGCACCATGCACTTGGTTCATAGACCGTTTGACACATTTTCATGATGCTAGTTAACATAGCTTTCCTGGCATTTTCTTAGTTATTTTGCTAAGACCTTTACATTCCACATTTACTAAGATTCACATATACCCTTGTAAGATGCACCGCAGGTGTAATCCCATTAATCCCCCTCCCTCCACCTACTTCCCCCCTCCCTCCCCTCCCTTTCCCCCTTCTCCCTATTCTTAGGTTGTAAATGCAAATTAATACATTCCTTTTGGAAAGAGATATGGAGAACACTTAGAGATCTAAAAATAGATCTGCCATTCAATCCTGTAATCCCTCTACTGGGCATATACCCGGAAGACCAAAAATCTCATCATAACAAAGATATTTGTATCATAATATTTATTGCAGCCCTATTCATAATTGCTAAGTCATGGAAAAAGCTCAAGTGCCCATCGATCCACGAATGGATTAATTGAACCCTTTTTATAAGCTGTCACGGTGCAGAGAAGCTCAGGTAGAGCCATAGAAAGGCAAAGCTGTTGGGGACGCCTTGGATGGGCCTACCCACTGCGTTCCAGTAGAGCAGGTAGAAAGCAGCAGTGGGTGCTTCTGTGGGAGGGCATCCACACCCCTCTGAGGCCTCCATCTCTAGCTCACCCTCTTTGCTTTGAATGTTCTTGGGGACAACTCTGTGCACCGACAGCTCCTCTCCACACAACAGGGAAAACCAGTGACTCCAGACTGACTTTAGTGCAGTGGTTCTCAGCCTTCCTAATGCCTCCTAATGCCACGACCCTTTAATACAGTTGCTCATGTTGTGGTGACCCCCAACCATAAAATTATTTTCATTGCTACTTCATAACTGTAATTTTGCTACTGCTATGAATTGTCATGTAAATATCTGATATGCAGGATGGTTCCAAAGGTGAGAACTGCTGCTTCAGTGTATCTGAGGCAGATGGAATAAGTGAGTTATCAAAGGTGTGCCTTCTCCAAGAATACTGGTGGTAGGAGCAGGGCAGAAAAACCCTTACTCTGCTTCTATGTAAAGTGAGGTATAGTGCAGTGCGTAAACATAAGTACATCTGTGCTATTAAAATTTCATGGAGGTTGGATTAGAAAAAAATATCTGGAAAGTCTCCTTGGAGGATGATATTGAAAAGAAGGGGGGTTCTTTTTTCCATATCGTAGCGGATGCTATAAGGCTTGATTGCACAAAAGGCGAAGTGTAATGAGAACTCCGCTGCTTGGAGAAGTTGGAATAAGGGAGATGGCAGCAGTGAGCCCAAGGGTCTGTGAACTTCGAAGCCGACCTAGTGAATGTCACCGTTCTGCCGTAAGTGGCCAGCACAGAAGGAAGCCTTTGCCCCTCTTTAATAGTGCTCTCAAATGTGCTACTTCTTAGGGACCCATGGCCAACGCTTAAAGACATCTCAGTCGTATTCCCTCCCTTTCCGGACATTTGCCATGATGCAGAAAATTTTCCTTTTCATAATTAAGTCTCATCATTTTCTGAGTTTAAATTTTGATTTCGAGTTTGAACCCAACACTAAACTTCCTTCTTCCCCGCGGCCTGTGACCCAGGGACACTCCGGAGGGAAGGGAACATGGTTCTGCTCTCCCCTTTGGCTCCTTCTTTTCCCACTTTGCCTCTTCCAGATTTGGAGCATGAAAAAGAGTTATCAAAGGGGGAAGCTGATCTGCGGAACCAGCCTTGCTATTTTAGGGTTCTCTTGGCTGATGCTCGCTGGCGATCAGAGCTGACTCTGTGGCAGGTGTTTGGACGTGAATGTTGGTCTGTTGGTGCTGCCAAAGTGAACCCTTTGGGGGATGCTCGGCATTGCACAGCTGTCTGCTCTAGGAGAGTGTCCTCCAGCCTCCCACTGGCCTTCCAAGCCCCTTCCCCAACGGTTATAGCCCCATCTCCTAATGTCAAAGTTCTCCCAGGTTAACACTTGAACATACTAAACCCTAAGATAGGCTGAAGTCTGGTGCCTTCTCTCACTGTCCATGCAACTAAGGAAAAATATGTTCTTACCACAACAAGTAGAGGATATAGGCAGCTCCCTCTCCCTCCTCTTCCCTGCCGTGAATGCTCTCCTTGGTTTTGACTACCCCAAGCTTCCCTGGCCTTCAGAATCTTCTAGTTCATCAGCAAATACAACTCACTGTGTTCATGTAGACACTTAAACTCGGGAAAATAAGCAAGAACCCCAAGAATTTTCCAACACATGGTCATGTTTAAATGGCAGTGTTGCAGGAGAACGAGGCCCGGTGGAGAGAAAGAGCACCCAAACACCGTACTTAAGAGGAAAAGGGCTTTTATTTCAGCCGGCGAAGCTTACGGCACAGGCACAGAAGAATTCGAAATGGCCTCCCCGACTGATTTGGTCTTTCCCTTTTTATCTCCAGTCAAAAAGTTCCAACCCACAGATACCTTTCTCATTAGTCAGTTTGAATCAAGCCGGAGAACCTGTTCCAGCCCCCACAGAACAACAGGATTTCAGAGAAGTGGAAATTTCCAAGTTCCAGGAAGTTAAGTCTATAAATTCCCATGAGCTGAGTCACCCTGGAGAGGACCCTGCAGGTGTATCCTTGTGGTCTCCTTGAGAAGACCTCTTTTCTTGGGTACCCTCTCTCAGCAGGAAAATAAGTCAAGTTCTTCAGATCAAAAAGCATTCAGCCCAAGAGTAAGGTGCCTGTTATCCCGCAATCCCTGGGAATGGCTCCTGTGGAACCCACCTCACCTAGCCTGAAATGCAGGACACACCTTCACTGTTTGTGCCATAAGCCACTGGTTGAATGATTATGTATTAGCAACACACATTCATGGTTCCCAGTCCATGTCCGTGAATTTCCAGTCTTCTTTATAAGCCACAGGTGGGTGATCAGGAGGTTATCACAGAACAGGATATGCCAACTTTATTGTAAGTAATAAAAGATGCGCTCAGAAATTTTTAAGAATGTGGAGAGAAATTTGTAAGAATGCTATTGTCCTCAGCCCCTGTGCAGCTTCCTGCCCAACAAACACTGATGGTGCCCAGGACTAGTTTTCACTTCAAGGTTTGGAGAAAGGTATTTAACTCTGTGTTGCATAAAATATTAGTTATGAGAAAAAAAAAAAAAGCTTTGTTGTACAAACTTTCTATTCTCCTCCATTTAATTATTTAGGCCAAATAACTTCACTATGAATTTTCTTTTTTTTTTTTTCTTTTTTTTTTTATTGTTGGGGATTCATTGAGGGTACAATAAGCCAGTTACACTGATTGCAATTGTTAGGTAAAGTCCCTCTTGCAATCATGTCTTGCCCCCATAAAGTGTGACACACACTAATCAAATTCAGTTTTTAAACCCTTTCATTGTGCTACCTGGAAGCCCGGAAGCCCATGGGGCCCATAATTATAAATTAGTATAATAAAATAGCTCAACTACACCACGGCTAAGTCCACTTCTCTCTTCAACCCTTGAATCTAACAATATTGGGGCGTCTTTCTGAACGAAAATGAAAGTATGTATTCTGCTTATCATGCAAACAGGCTCCATCCTGAAGCAGCCACACCTGCCTCTAGGGTGTAAACCAGGCCTCCAGCACTTTGGCTGCACTGACCTCAGAGCTCTGGCCCACGCCTTTCCCCAGCTGGCTGACACGTCCTCCAGTCCCAGCTCCCTCAGCCTGTGTGAGCCTGTAATGGGCAGCACTTTTCCTGGTGCTCAAAACAAAATTTTTGTAAGTAGGACTAGATTCATGCTCTCTTAACTGCCATTTGCAAAACAACTTTTAAACTTGTGCATGGAAGGTATTAGTATTTACTGTCTCACTTCTTCCAGAGCTGCTGTGTTCCGAAGTCAGCAGAACTGTTTAGGAGAGACTCCAGTCCAGATGTGAGAGCACACCTTGAAACAGCCCATCTGCTTCAGGGAGGTCCCAGTGACCTTCACCGCCTTCTCCCATTCTTACTGTTTTGTAAATTCAGCTCCCACCCTAAAGCTGCCTATCTTGGGGTTTTAGGAGACTTGATTTAGGAAATTGACTTTTGAATAATTGAAATTGTTGTACTAGGTCACTGAGTTATGTTGATTATTATTTAAAATAAGGGTTAATGTGCTCTTTGCTTTAAATTTTTAGGTATAAAATTATGATTTTGGAAATGAAAGAATAAAGAGCAGAACACTCTTAGAGAGGCTGCTCTGTCTGTTGTCCAGAATTGCTGGCCTTCTGACAAAGTTTGGTGGACCTGTCCCTGTCTCTGCATATGGGCTGACAGTGACAGGCGGCCAGACACTCTTCGTCCATTCAGTAACAGATGGAAGGACACCTTCCGTGAAATTCCAGGCACCCATCAGGGAGATAATTGGGAAGTGCTTTTCCCAGTGATCCTCAGATTCCATCCCAGAATGGATCTCGGCCTTCTCTGTGGACCCCTCCCCGCCACCTCGGCCTTCTCTGTGGACCCCTCCCCGCCACCTCGGCCTTCTCTGTGGACCCCTCCCCGCCACCTCGGCCTTCTCTGTGGACCCCTCCCCGCCACCTCGGCCTTCTCTGTGGACCCCTCCCCGCCACCTCGGCCTTCTCTGTGGACCCCTCCCCGCCACCTCGCCCTTCTCTGTGGACCCCTCCCCGCCACCTCGCCCTTCTCTGTGGACCCCTCCCCTGCCACCTCGCCCTTCTCTGTGGACCCCTCCCCGCCACCTCGGCCTTCTCTGTGGACCCCTCCCCGCCACCTCGGCCTTCTCTGTGGACCCCTCCCCTGCCACCTCGGCCTTCTCTGTGGACCCCTCCCCTGCCACCTCGGCCTTCTCTGTGGACCCCTCCCCGCCACCTCGGCCTTCTCTGTGGACCCCTCCCCGCCACCTCGGCCTTCTCTGTGGACCCCTCCCCGCCACCTCGGCCTTCTCTGTGGACCCCTCCCCTGCCACCTCCCATGTGGGTCCTTCTCCTCTCCCATCATTCCTACCTGTTTTGTTTTCTTGCTCTCCTGATCTGACTTCCATTGTTGATTTTGTTAGTTATGTAGCAGGACACAGTTTTCTTCTGATTACTTGTTTATTTTGAAAGAAGGAAGCCTATGTTTTTGGTAGCCCGGAAAACTCCAGAGAAAACAGTGGGTTGACTTTGGTCCATTGCTGATTCCCCGTGTAGACTAAAGGCACCATGAGCCTAGTGGGCAGCTGGAGAAGGACATGGTAACTCCACACGGAGCCTGGATCACAGATAGCCGTTCTCTGGAGTGAAACCCGTGCTTTTAGAGAGCATTCTTTTTCTCCTCTGTAAACACAGCAGGTTCTTCAAATGCAGGAAGCAAAACATTCTTGTGTTCTGACTTATGATATGGAGAATGCGTGTGTGTCTGTTACAGAGTTGTTGCACACTATCTGGGCAGGTAACTGATGATCGTGTATTGTCTAATTCATTCCACTGATGAGGTGGAGAAATCACTCTCTCTGACTTCCATTTCTTCATCTCTTTGTTGAGACGCCATGTACGCCATCTGGAATGTTTCCTGAGCTACTTCTAGTTGGACTCTACCACAACGCTTTATTCTGAGCAAATCACTCCTTAAATCAGCAGGATTTGGGAATGGAGGAGAACAGACCTGTCCTAATGCAGACCCAGAGTCGCGGCCCTGGCCTGTGGATCTTATTTGAGGAGGTCTGATGTACAAGATTCATCAAAGGAAAATTGGCCTGTGTTCTTTTTTTTTTTTTTTAACAATCAATTATTTCCTCTTAAATGCTGAGTGTAATTCTATTTTTGCAAATAAGAGAAAAGGCTAAAAGCAACATCTAATTTTAAGGAAAAATGAACTAATTGTTACAGAATGGGCCAAAAAGAAAACAGACATTTTCTTTAGGAGGAAAAAAGATATTTTACTTTCAAGTAAAAAGTGATCTTTTTTTTTGTTGTTCTGTTTTTTGTTTTTTTCCCTGATGATATAAAGAAAAGTAAGAAATGTGGATAGAAAAGCCAGGCGGCCTTGGAGAACGCCTCCCGGGCGGCGAGTGAGCCCACCACACAGCCACACCCGCCGCCTGTGTGATGCACAACACAAGGGGACTTGTCCGACCCTGGATGAGGCCTCTGCAGAGTTCTCATCAATCAAACCACATTTGTCTAAGATTGAGCATGGGAGAGGCCAGGCGCAAACAGGCCCATGTGAAATGCGCTTTGTGGGATTGCATCACTACAGACTGAGCATAGTCTCAATCTTAAATTGGACTGGCCAAAAGCTGCTTTGAATTGTTCTCGTTAGTAACCTGCAGAGTATAATTGTTGATAGGATAAATGGATTACACAGGTTTTATTGCAGTTTCTTTTTTTTTTTTTTTTTTTTGATCAGTTGTGTGTGTGCACACGCCTATTCTTACTGGGATTTTGTTTTTCAAGCTCTGCAGTGCTTATGGTAGAGGGTGTCACTTCCATATTCCAAGTGGTTCCCTTCACCAGATTCTCTGCTAATCTGAGAAATCTTCTTCAGAAGGATTCTACAAACAGATACGTTTCCATTTGAAGGAAAAGGCTTTTCCACACATCTTAGTCACTGATCTAAAAATGAATAGATGTAAACTAGTCGTAAGTCTTTTTCAGAAACGTTCCTATTCTTCAGGTATTTGGGCATCAATAGAATTCTCTCTCTCTCTTCTTTCTCTCCCTAACTTTGGAAAGTTAACATTCTGGGCACCTCCTCTGCTCACCCAACAATGATCTTTTCTGTCTTCATCCCAGCTGAAGAGCCTGGCACACAAACAGCCTGGTCTATTCATGCCGAGGGTAATTTTACATACGCAAGTCTGATGCCAAGATTCATGTCTTCCTGCAGACATGCTCCCTCAGCTACATTCTGGTTACGTGCAAACTCTGGGATCCTGATGCTGAGAACATGTTCCTGATCAATACATCTGCTCTGGCTCCCATAGCTACCCCTTTGTTGCAGCTTAATCATCCAAATGGATTTTTATTAGAATGACATTTATTTGGCCCAGCTAGAAGTCTTCCCATGGGCCAGAGATGGCGTCACCTGTGTGGGTGGTCCTGTTGCCTCCCTACCCAGGCAGGGCTCCTGCCAAGCTTCATAAAATCCCTCCTCTGCCTTCCAGACTGCCTAGCCAGCCGTTTAGTACTGGCTCCCCTTTGGAAAGGAAACTCTAGAACTCTATGCTTTCACTGGCCAGTCCTTTTAAAATAAACTCAGTGTCCTTGGTGCTGGACATTCTTCACAGCCTTCCTTCTTTGTGTAGCCGTCCTGGAGAAAGGCCCCTTTCTTTGGCCACTAGGATGAGGCTTACACAAATGAACTTTATCAAAGGTGCACTGATGGACCCACAGCCATGACAGATGAGGACTGAAGGAGAGGGTGTTGGGAGAAGCTGTCAGACTAGAGGTGATATTGTGAAATATGCCAGAGAAGTTCCAAAGCCAGGGTCCTCTTCTGGATGTGGGTGAGGAGAGTCCCCGAGCAATTCCAGAGGGCCAGGTTGGGGCTACAGGTGCTTTGGGATCACTCTCTACCAGGCTGCTTTTAAAGAATGGTGGCTTCTCCCAGTCTCTGCTGCCCAGTGTAGTAAAAAAAAAAGTGAAATCCAACACCTCACACTGACACACATGTAGTGGTTTTTCCTCCTTTCCAATTTATTTTCTGGTGATTTAGTAATCTTTACTTTGCAATTTTCCTTTGTTCCAAGAAACAATATCACCTTTTTATATATCCATTTTACATTATCATGTAACTTCGAAGGTAAAATGCATAGGACACTCTGATTGTGGCAGCATTCTCCGGATCCCACTCCCCTGAAGATCTGAATAGTAGGCTATCCAAGTCAATTTTCCATCATACCTTAACCTTTATTTGGGTATATTTGGGATCTAATTTAAAATAAACTTTCTTCTCCCCAAATCATCAGAATATGTAGTATAAGCTTTTCTTGATAGCTTGAATGTTAAACAATATCCTGGTTGGTAACATGTTCAGTCGAGGCTTTATTTAGTGAATATTATATTGAAAATATCTAGTGAGGCCATGTCAGAAACACAAACTAATAACAGCTTTAGCTGCTTACTTTTCTCTGCAATAACACCAATTATAAATGGGAGATAGAGAAACAAAGGGTTTCGTTATTTATTTTTCTTTTTTTTATTAGTATTAGATCATAGCTGTGTACATTAATGCGATCATGGGGCACCATGCACTGGTTTTATAAATAGTTCAACACATTTTCATCACACTGGTTAACATAGCATTCCTGGCATTTTCTTAGTTATTGTGTTAAGACAATCATATTCTGCATTCACTAAGTTTCACATGTACCCTTGTAAGATGCACCGCAGGTGTAATCCCACCAATCACCCTCCCTCTGCCCATCCTCCCCCCTCCCTCCCCTCCCTCTCCTCCCTCTCCCTCTTCCCCGTATTCTTAGGTTATAACTGGGTTATAGCTTTCATATGAAAGCCATAAATTAGTTTCATAGTAGGGCTGAGTACATTGGATACTTTTTCTTCCATTCTTGAGATACTTTACTAAGAAGAATATGTTCCAGCTCCATCCATATAAACATGAAAGAGGTGAAGTGTCCATCTTTCTTTAAGGCTGCATAATATTCCATGGTGTACATATACCACAATTTATTGATCCATTCGTGGATCACTGGGCACTTGGGCTTTTTCCATGACTTAGCAATTGTGAATTGGGCTGCAATAAATATTCTGGTACAAATATCTTTGTTATAATGTGATTTTTGGTCTTCTGGGTATATACCTAGTAGAGGGATTATAGGATTGAATGGCAGATCTATTTTTAGATTTCTAACTGTTCCCCAAATACACTTCTAAAAGGAATGTATTAATTTGCATTCCCATCAGCAGTGCAGAAGTGTTCCCTTTTCTCCACATCCACACCAACATCTCTAGTCTTGGGATTTTTTGATATGGGCTAATCTTACTGGAGTTAGATGGTATCTCAAGGTAATTTTGATTTGCATTTCTCTGATGATTAAGGATGATGAGCATTTTTTCATATGTCTGTATGCCTTGCGCCTGTCTTCTTCAGAGAAGTTTCTCTTCAAGTCCCTTGCCCAGCCTGTGATGGGATCACTTGTTCTTTTCTTGCTTATACGTTTGAGTTCTCTGTGGATTCTGGTTATTAAACCTTTGTAGGAAACATAACCTGCAAATATCTTCTCCCATTCTGAGGGCTGTTTGCTTGCTTTACTTACTGTGTTCTTGGCTGTGCAGAAGCTTTTTAGTTTGATCAGGTCCCAGTAGTGTATTTTTGAAGCTGCTTCAATTGCCTGGGGGGTCCTCCTCATAAAATACTCACCCAGACCGATTTCTTCAAGGGTTTTCCCTCACTCTCTTCTAGTATTTTTATAGTTTCATGTCTTAAGTTTAAATCTTTAGTCCAGTGAGAGTCTATCTTAGTTAATGGTGAAAGGTGTGGGTCCAGTTTCAGTATTCTATAGGTTGCCCGCCAGTTCACCCAGCACCATTTGTTAAATAGGGAATCTTTTCCCCACTGAATGTTTTTAATTGACTTGTCAAAGATCAAATAACGGTAAATAGCTGGGTTCATCTCTTGGTTCTCTACTCTGTTCCAGACATCTACTTCTCTGTCTTTGTGCCAGTACCATGCTGTTTTTATCACTATCAATTTATAGTATAGTCTGAGGTCTGGTAGCGTGATTCCTCCTGCTTTTTTTTATTTTTTTTTAATTTTTTTTTAGTTTCAGAATATTATAGGGGTATGTAATATTCTGAAATTAAATATGATATGTTTAAATATGCTTATGTTTTGGATACATAATTTGCTTTTGTGCATTTTATAAGTACAAAATTATAAATGTGTGCCCTTCCCCCAGAATTTGTGCATCGCACCAGTTAGGTGTGAATTAACCCCCACCTTCCATGCTTCCCTATGTGCACATGGGTGTGGATCAACTACTTCCAATTCAGTATTGAGTAGATGTGGTGTTTGTTTTTCCATTCTTGGAATACTTCATTTAGAAAAATGTTCTCTAGTTCCACCCGGATTGTTACAAAAGATGTTAGATCACCATGTTTATGGCTGAGCAGCACTCCATGGTGTACGTACACCACATTTTGTTAGTCTACTTGTGCATTGATGGGCATTTGCATTATTTCCACATCTTTGCCACTGTAAATTGTGCTGGTGTGAACATTCATGGCCAGGTGTCTTTTTGATACAATTTCTATTTTTCTTTTCTTTTTTTTTGAGGTAGAATTTCACTATGTTGCCTGGGTAGAGGGCCGTGGTGTCACAGCTCACAGCAGCCTCAAACTCTTGAGCTTAAGAGATTCTCTTGCCTAAGCCTCCCAAATAGCTGGGACTACAGGCACTCGCCACAGTGCCAGGCTATTTTTTGGTTGTAGTTGTCATTGTTGTTTGGCTGGCCTAGGCTGAGTTTGAACCCACCAGCCCCAGTGTATGTAGTTGACAAGCAAACTGAGCTACCGGCACTGAGCCAGCAATTTATTTTATTCTTTGAGTAAATATGTGATAATGGGCTGCTGGATCAAATGGTAGGTCTACTTTTAGTTCTCTGAGATATCTCTGTCCTACTTTCCATAGAGGTTGTACTAGTTTGCAGACCCACCAAGAGCGTACAAGTGTTCCTTTCTCTGCATCCACACCAGCAATTGTTGTTTTGGGACTTTTTAATAAGAACCATTCTCACTGGACTTTGGTGGCATCTCATGTGGTTTTGATTTGCATTTATTTCCCTGATGATTACAGAGATTAAGCATTTTTCCATCTGTTAGCCATTAGACTATCTTCATTTAGGAAGTTTCTGTTCCTGTCTTTTAACTACTTGTTAATGATTTGTTTCTTGCTGAGTCGCTTGAGTTCTTTGTAGATTCTGGTTGCCAGCCCTCTATGAGATGAATAGCATGCAAATATTTCTCCCATTCTGTGGGATGTCTATTTACTGTGTTGATTATGTCCTTGGCTGTGATGAAGAAATTTTTAATTGGATCAGGTCCTATTTGTTTACATTCGTTGTTGCTGTGATTGCATTGGAGGTCTTCTTCATAAATTCTTTCCTTGGGCCAATATCTATAGGAATTTCTCCAACATTTTTTTCTAGAATTCTTTTTTTAATTTTGAGACAGGGTCTCTCTTTGTCATCCCTGGTAGAGTGGCATGGAATCGTAGCTCACGGCAATGTCAGAGTCTTGGGCTCATGCAGTTCTCTTGCCTCAGCCTCCAAGTAGCTGGGACTACAGGTGCCTGCCACAGTGCCCAACTATTTTTAGAGACAGGGTCTCACTCTTGTTCAGGCTGGTCTCGAACTCCTGAGCTTAGGTGATCTGCTGCCTCAGCCTGCCAGAGTGCTAGGATTACAGATGTGCGCCACCATGTCCAGCCTTTTCTAGAATTCTTATAGTTTCATGCCTTAGGTTTAAGTGTTTTATCAATTATGAATTAATTTTTGTGACTGGTGAGAGGTGCAGATCCTGTTTCAGTCTTTTACATGTGGCTCTTCAGTTTTCCCCGCAACATTTAGGGATTCTTTTCCCCAGTGTAAGTTTTTATCTGATTTGTCAAAAATCGGATGGGAATATGAGGATGGTTTTATCCCTGGGTTATCTGTTCTGATCCTTTGGTCTATGTCTTTGCTCTTATGCCAGCTCCGTGCCTTGTAGTATAGCTTGATGTCTGCTAAAGTGATGCCTCTCATTTTGTTCTTATTACATAAGGTTGCATTGGCTATTCAGGGTCTTTGCTGGTTCCATATGAAGTGTACAACTATTTTATCTAGATTCACAAAAAATGGCATTGGTACAGGCAGTCCCCAAGTTGCAAACATCCAAATGACTTACAGCTCACAGTTATGAACAGAGGCTATTATAGGTAATAGGTAAGTGTATCGGTTCCCACTTACATACAAATTCAACTTAAGAGCAAACCTATAGAACCTATCTGGTTTGTAACCCAGGGACTGCCTTTATTTTAATGAGGACCACATTGAGTCTGTAAATCACTTAGGTGGTATTGCCATTTTAACAATGTTGATTAACAGTAATCTGTGAGCATAGGTTTCTCCATCTGTTTATTTCCCCTGTGATTTCTTTCTGTGGTGTTTCATAGAGAGGTTTTTTTTTGTTTTTTTTTGTAGAGACAGAGTCTCACTTTATGGCCCTCGGTAGAGTGCCGTGGCCTCACCCAGCTCACAGCAACCTCCAACTCCTGGGCTTAAGGCGATTCTCTTGCCTCAGCCTCCCGAGTAGCTGGGACTACAGGTGCCCGCCACAACGCCCGGCTATTTTTTTGGTTGCAGTTTGGCCGGGGCCGGGTTTGAACCCGCCACCCTCGGTATATGGGGCTGGTGCCCTACTGACTGAGCCACAGGCACCGCCCCAAGTATTGTGTTTCGATTTGATTCGGAGCTTGACTATTGTTGGCATATATGAAAGCTATTGATTTGTGTACATTGATTTTGTAACCTGAGGCTTTGCTAAATTTATTTATCTATTCTAGTTGGTTGACTCTTTGGGATTTTCGAGATCTAAGGTCACATCATCAGCAAAGAATGTGACCTCTTCTTTGCCTGTTTGGATCCCCTTGGCTTCCTTCTGTTTCCTGATTGCTCTGGCTAGGATTTCCAGCACTATGCTGAACAGAAGTGGTGAGAGTAAGCAATCTTGTGTGGCTAGTTCTAAGTAGGAATGCTTTCAATTTTTTCCCCGTGCAATATGTTGTTGTCTGTGGGTTTGTGGTATATGGTGTTTGTTATTTTGAGGTATGTCCCATCTATACCAATTTTGTTAAGTGTTTTATCCCAAAAGGGTGCTGAATTTTGCCAAATGCTTTTTCTATGTCTGTTGAGAGAGTCATATGATCTTTCTTTGTTTTTACTTCTATTATAAATGGGAGATACAGAAACAGAGTCTTCATTTTTTTTAAAAATTATCTACCTAAGGGATGAGAAAATCATTGCCATTTGATGAGGACTCTACTGCTACCAGGTAGATCTCATTCCACTAGTTTGAATCCAGTCAACAATACCAGAAAATGTAAGGTGAAAATACTGGCTGGAATTTGGATCTTTTCTTGGATCCAAAATCAGTGTGCTCTACCTGGTGAGTAGGGATTAGCGTGCTGTTTCTATAAATAACCAGATACTAAATACATTAGACTTTGTGAGTTATGGGGTCTCATTTTCAGCTACTCAGTGTTGGTGTTGCAGGAAGAAAGTAGCCAGAGATATATAATATCTAAACAACTAGGTGTGTGTGTGCTTCAATAACAGTTTAATTACAAAACTGGGTAATAGGGCATATTTGGCCCAAGGGCCACAGTCATCAGTCCCCTGAGTTAGACCGTGTCATTTCTCCTTAAAATAGTAAACTGTTTCACCCTCTAATATAGCTACATTTTCCATCTTTGTTTTATTCCTTACTATGACTCTTCCCTCTCATGCTGTTCCTCATAAATTCTAAAATGTAAAACCACCTTTATAAGTTTCTGCTGTCATCATACTTCATTGTAGGGTTAGCCTGGTTATGTCAGAAAGTTACAATCCTGTTCAGAATTGCCTATTAAACAGACTAGTTTGTGTTCTTATTTGGGGAAGGAGGCCTTCAGGCACAATTTCTGGAGAGATTAGAGAACTGAAGAACTCATGAAAACTGTGTGTTTATTGCAAATACACCATGAGATCGCCAGACCCAAAAGTCAGAGCAATGAAAAGTAGCTACTAGTTGAGCAAAGCTTCTGAAAGATAAAGATGAAAGGAGTTGAGAAAGAGAAAAGACAGCCATTCTCATCTCCGGTTAGCATAGTAAAATGAAGAATAAACAGCTAATTTTTAATTGACTAAACATAATTTTGCAAGTTCACAAAATTCAGGAGAAAATTCCAGTGGCCATATTCCAATTTTGACAAGTTTTGCATTGTGAAGCAGATTTGAGTTCTTGCAATATGACAAACCTCCTTCAGGGTAACCCACAGTGGCCAAAAAGATGGAACTTGAAATTTCTGTTTATATGGTCATGTGTCCATTAACAATGGGCACAGGCTCTGAGAAATGCATCATTAGGTAATTTCATCTTTGTGCAAATATCCTAGATGGACTTGCACAAACACAGATGGTGCTGCTTACTGTCCACTAAGGATGTCGCTTTGGGCTAGAAACCTATGCACCAGGTTACCTTCTGAATTCCATAGGCACCTATAGCATAGTGGCAAGTGTTTGTATATCTGAATTTATCTGAACATAGAAAAAGTATCAGAAAATGGTACAAAAGATTTAAAAAAAAATGGTACATCTGCATAGGGCATTTACATGAATGGAGCTTGCCAGACTGGAAATCACTCTGGGTAAGTGAAGGCCTAGGATATTACTGCACGCTAATGTAGACCATCAGCACGGTACACTTAGGCTACACTAAATTTATAAAAAAGAATAAATGCACTACAATATTATCATGGCCACAGTGTCACTAGACAGCAAGAATTTTTGAGCTGCATTTTAATCTTATGAGCCACCCTTGTATATGCAAATCTATCGTTCATGAAAACATTATTATGTGGTGCATAACACACACACACACACGCACACTCAAATGTATTATCTGCTGCAGAGGTAAGCATTATTTATGATGCTAATGTTCATCAAGATTACAGATTTTAATACATGGAACTAACCTACATATTAGAGAAAATTTCATTATGGTTTCAGAAATAAACATAAATGCCAGAGTTGACAGTATTCAGATCAACAGAGAGATGATAGGTTGGGAGAAGTTCAAGAAAAAGGGCATGAGCAGGTGTATTAATATCCATATCTTCTGGGGAGGGGGTCCATGAACCTCCACTTCAGACCTCTGTATGAATTAGGGGACTGGTCAGTATTTAAAGTCTTACAGATAACCAGTTACTAAAATTATCAGTGTAACTAAATTGTGAGGATTACCAGAAGGAGGAAAGGATGATATAAGGAAGGCACAAAGCCGGAAGTTAAGAAATAGCTACGTAAACATATTTAAAGTTAGGGAGATGGAATCATAGCTTAATTCAAAACATTCACTTTTGACAGTTTGAGTTCCATGGCGTGTCAACTATACAGTTGAAGATTTTCTTCTGTAAGATGCATGAAGCTGATAACTTTTTGTTTGTGCAATTCATGTCATTGTACCTGTAACCACTAGAAATAATGTATTTATCACTTACACATTTTCCAACATAATGTAAAAGCTGCCACAGCGATGTTGCAATTCCCATTGTTTTGGGTTGTTTTGAGAATATAACACGTCTACTATCTCATAGTGTCAGCCAGCTTTTCATCATATCAATCTCAGGTTACTTTTTTTGTAGTTCTTCAGTATACATGGTGGTATTGGAATTTGGATCTTTTCCATAGCCATGAGCTGTGCATGTGTCCAGCAAGACAGAGAATTGTTTTTATATGTGGAGTCGGACAATACTGAAATTTGCAGCTCATAGAGAGTTCCTCTTTGAGATTTGTTTCTTCTCAATTAATTTTCAAGTGAAGCATAGCCTAGAAATGGGCTTAAATTATTAATGTATATGTTGGTTGAACAGTTTAGGAGCGAAAACATTTTCTTCTTGATCACATACATACACCTAAAAAAAAGGCAATATTTTTGTTCTTTCTCTACAGCCCTAAAAATGATCAAAAGTCTCCAGGGGGGGGAAAAATACTATTTTTAACAAAGATGAGAAGGAAAGACTACTTTTCTTTCTTTCTTTTTTATTTTTTTGCAGTTTTTGGCTGGGGCTGGGTTTGAACCCACCACCTCCGATATATGGGGCCAGCACGCTACTCCTTTGAGCCACAGGTGCTGCCCAGCAAAGACTACTTTTATTTGTGAAATGTGTCGATACCCTGTTGTGACTGACTCTCCCCACTCCTCTTTGTGGGCTTCTCCTCCTGAAGTAATGATTGCTTTTGCTTTTCAGGCTTCTGTCTTAGGCCCTGTGGAAACCCAGACATGCCTTGGACCCTTGCTGCCCGCGGCATACACCCTACACGCTTGCACACACATCACACCTCAGCACCAGGGCCTTGGGGAAGACAGTTTTTTCTATTCACAGTCAGAAAACTGCCATCCTTGATATTGTAGGATATCATTCTAGAAAATTCATTTTAATAACTTCTGAAAGATCTAGATTTCGTTCCATCTCTGGCTTGGGGACAGGAACACGGACTTCTTCCCTGACTTCTTGCATGTATCATCAATGACTTACATAAGACAAGGTACCATTTGTTTTCCCATTCTCCCCATTTTCTGTGACTGCACATTGGCAACACATAACCAGGATGAATTGTAACCATGACCTCAAATGGAATGGCTGCAAGGCTTCAAAATTACGTATGCTTACGCTGTTATCGTAATAGAAATGATAAAATTGTGCTAACTGGGAAATGGTGTTTTCAACTTTAGATTGTCTAGGAAATAGTATCTCATCCCTCCTGCTACACTTGCCTGTTGTCCCAAGAGAGCTGGAGGGAGAAACTGCAGGGGGACCTCCCTGCTCTGTGTCTGGGAGCCAGAGAAAAGGCATCAATGACTTCACCACCAGTCTGGTAGTGCTCCTGCTAACGGCGGGGCTGAGGACCAAATAAGGCTGAGATAAGAGACAACAAAGCACCCACAAGAACACGTTGTTAATCTGTCTGTTGTACTCCGTGCTGGGCTGGGGGAAGGGCACTTACATTTGCACCAAGAGCAATCATCAGTCCATATGTGTTGACATCAGAAATAGGGTACGTTTATTGTTGGGTTTCAAGGCAGCTGCCTGTCTCCTAAAATGTGAGGGTTTCAGACAGCTGCCTGGGTCCTCCGTTCCTAGAGTGCTCTTAGTCAAAAAATGACCAGACACCCCAAATTAGGCAAACCTAGAACAAAGTTTGTTGAGGAAGAGAAAGATTGGTTTACAGAGTAAGAGAAAGATATGGACTTACAGAGCAAGAACATTCGCCATAGACAGCAAACAGGCCTCCATTGCCACCGCAAGGAGGCAAGCGTACTTAGTGGTTTTGAGGTCACTTGGGAGCCAGAGTGTTGACTGTGCAGGCAGACCTCCCAGGAGCTTCTCTGAGAACCCATATGCTGGGAAGGGGAGGACCACATGATAATTATTCTTAAGGCTATTCTGTATCACCTTCAAGATTCTATTGCACCTGTTGTTAGGCCAGAGAGTCATCCACTTTAAAGACTCTATTGCACCTGTTGTTAGGCTAAGGAGTCATCTACATCCTTTTGCAGTTGGCACACTAAGTTCTGATTGATATATTGGTAGGGTGATCCCTACTCCCCAGGTGTGAGCAGTCATTGAGACAAAATTGAGGTGGGAGGCACCAAGATGGAGGCCTCGGGGGCCCCCCTTGCCCACCTTACTAGACCTGTTCCAAACTAGCTACCCAACATTATGAGTCAGCATATTGGGGTCTAGACAGCCATCTGCATTTGGAGCGACTTACTTTTTTCTTCTCATATGAACGATGCTCTTATTTGGAATTATAAGCAAACTTAAGCAGGATCCACTGTGGTCTCAAGAGAAAAAATACTTCATGTGCTTAATTTATGTTTCTATCTATTATATATAATTACTGTTATAAAATAATGTCAAATGAACACCAAAAAACCCCATGTACTGGTTTCAATCAATTTTATAATGTGTTCCAAAAGTCAGAGCAAAATAAAAAAATTGGGATAGACTCTAAACCAATCTGATCAGTTGAAATGTAAAATACCGAAGTTTTAACAAAAGCGCTTTATTTAAGTGTAACACATCCATGGACCGGTGGGGTAGAAAGGCAAATTGTCTGCCTCTTGCAGACTTCCTGGCACCAGCTTCACAGTGCCCAGGGCATGCCTTCACTCACTGTCATTAGGAATTGAGTTTCTCTCCTCATCACTGATAATAAAGGCAGGAGCCACTGCTCCGCTGCTCCATGGAGCGTACACATCCCCTGTGCACTTGGACACACTTCCCCTGAAGCTACCCCAGACAGAGAGCTCTGCAGAAGACCATACATCTCACTTGAACTTATTTCAAAGACAGCCCCAACATCTTAATTCCCTCTTATTTTAACCACAATCCACAATGACTTGCATTTTACAACCAGTGGAGATTCTGGTGTTTTGCAAAAATGGAACTCATTTAACTTTTACAACTTACACCTCATCTGAAACTTCAGACATCGTTGCTTTACTCCTACTTGGAAGTAAAGATGATTCCAGAGAAATCTGGTGGCGCGCCCTTACTGTGCCATTAATCATCTTTATCAAGGGGGCTGGACGCCTCATGCATTGCTGTTTTCCTAACTGCTACCTCTTTGTTATGGACACTACAAAACACATATTCACAATGAAAGATCTTATTTAAATATTTTTAAGCACTAAATAAGTAGAGTTTCTGAAATAATGTTTCTTTAGCTATTCAGGTAAAATTCTATAAGAATGAAAGACCCCTTTTAAAAATATGGAAGCATTTAAGTCTGATTCTCTATAAAAAGTATGATCATTAGAGTTCATTTCTTCTCTATTTTTCTTTTGCCTGACTCAGAAAAAAAAAAAAAATACAGTGAGTTCAATGAAGCATAATGTTAAGCTAAATGAATTTTATGTTTAGGGAATTTTAGACTGAAACAGGAATTTAAGCAGAACAATTTGATGGTAAAACACTTCACCTCTAATAAAGCAAAAGCATTTGATGAGCCAGCATGATAGAAGAAACAATTTGAAGTTCTGTCAATGCAATGAAGTTTTGACTGAATTTCTGACATAGCACATTTCAAATTGTCTTGGGGTACAAAATCAGAATCTTCCCTTGGAAAATCAATTATGTTCATCTTGGCATAGTCATAAGCAACTTTTGAAAAAATCTTAAAAATAACTCACCGGGGACTAGGAGACTCAGGAAGGAGGAGATATTTCCTAAAAAATGATTTCATCCTGAATACCTCGTGGATTATTACCAACAGCACAAGCTCATGTGGTTGCTTCTCTCTTCTTTAGGTAAGAGAAGAGATTCACCATCATAAACATGTAAATTAAAAAAAAAAAATCAAGAACAAAAGAGAAATACAAATGATTCCCCTTTTCAAATAGTTTGTCAAGTTTTCTTGCAATTCCTTTTTTAATCTTTATTTATGGCAAATAATTGTATGTCGTTATGGTACAGAATGGTATTTTAATACCTCTGTACACCATGGAATGTTCAGAGTAATTAGCATACCCATCACCTCAAATATTTATCATTTCTTGGTAGTGAGAGCATTTAAAATCCTCTCTTTTATGTATTTGGAAATATTATCTACCTGTGCAATAGACACTAGGACTTACTCCCACTGATGCCACATGATCCAGCAATGCCACTCCATCCAGAGGAGATGAAATCAGCACGAGAAAGGGGGCATCTCTGCTCCCCCATTCACAGTGGAGGGGGTGCCTGAGCTCCCTTGTTCCTAACAGCCAAGGTATGGAAACAACCCAAGTGTCCATCTATGGATGAATGGACTTTAAAAATGTGCAATATCGTCACAGTGGGATATTTTTCATGGTTAACAAAAAACAGGAAATGCTGTTATTTGTGACAATGTGGAGGAATCTGAAGGACATGATGTTAAGTGCCATCAGCCAGGCACAGAGAGACAAATGCCACGTGGTCCTATGTATGGGAAAATATGCAACAATTGATCTCCTAGAAGTAGACAGCAGAATGGTGGCTACCAGGGGTGGGGAGGTAGGGCAATGGACGAAGAAAGGGCAGAGTTTATTCTTATAATCTCCTTGAGTGATTTGTTAAATCTCTTTTGGATTGCTAGAAAGGTGCAACATCAGTTTTTACTGAAAATGCCTCCAGGACATGCTTTCTTCTTACTGCCCTCATCAAATCTCTATTGAAAAATAATGAAAAATCTTAAAGAACAAAAACTAAAATTAAAAAATAAAACATCAATAAATGTAAATGAGATAAATTTATCTATTAAAAACAAACACTTCTCACACTTATAAATGCCCCTGTGCATGTGTGTGCATGGTGGGTGTGCATATACACACACACACACACGTTAAGAGATTCCAAGGAGCAGAAATAATAAATATCATCATATCTCATCACAAACAATAAAGTGAGAAATCAATAACAGAAATAAAGGCAAAAAAGTACAGTAAAAATTTAAAAAATAAAATTATTTAGCACTTAAAAGAGAGAAAATAAGAACTAAAAAATGCAATATTTAGAGAAGACATTTTCTATTATACATAGCTAGGACATGCCCCAAAGAAGGATATTTGGGATTCAACATTTATATTGGTAAAAAGGAAAGGATAAATACAAGGAACATTCAACTCAATTAGCTAAAAAACAATATTAAATAAAATGAAAATAAAACTGAGGGGGTAATAAAACTGAGAAGAAAAAAATTACTAGAAAAGTACTTAATTCTTTAAGTTCTTTAAGTTCGTTCTTTAAGATTTTTCATTATTTTTCAATAGAGATTCTAGATAAATAGGTAAATAATTAAATGTAAATAAATCGAAGTTGTCAACTTCTGGGAAAATGAACAAAATAAATCAGTAGATATTAAAATTAGGTGATAGCACAAATCCAAAAATTTTAAATTAACAAAAAAAAAAAACCCAGGGAGAGAATTAAATTATAGAAATAATTTTGTAAATAATTTTAATTTACAAAATTAACAAAAAAACCCAGGGAGAGAATTAAATTATAGAAATAATTATTTACTCTACTCTAGAACAGATAATTTTTTAGGAAGCTATAATTTTTTAAATTTGAAAGAAAGTCACACTCAAATTAGAACTCTAATTATAGAAGAAATTGAGAATATTTGCACCAAAATGTTTTCTACTGATAGATATAGAAGGTGATTTTGTTAGTGAATTCTGTCAAACCTCCAAATAAAATAGCAAAGTGATTAATTAAATTCAAATCTTAAGGTCCAAACATTTATTGATAATACAATCTTACAAGTACATCAGAATAAAGAAAACTTCTCATCAACGGCAGTGTATGGATGTATAATCTCAGTACATGTATATGGATGTAAAAGTACTAAAATATGTATTAATAAAAAAATCTACAGTCCATAAATACAATAATATAAAGTAGCTAACAGTTTATACCACAAATGTCAGCATAGCTTAATGAGAAGCTTAAGGGTGTATTTATCACATAATATCAGACAAAAAACTATTATTACAGATTCTAAAAAGTATATTTGATAAGATATGCTATGCATTCATAATTTTTAAAAATACCTTAAAGTAACAACTTATTGGTATTTTCTTATTATAATTGAAAACCCCCTCAAACCAAAAGCTCACATCCTGGCTATTTATAAAACAGAAAAATCCAAATTAATATAAACAACAGGTAGCAAAAGGTAAGAATTACTACTGTTTTTTAAAAACATTCTTCAATAAATAAAAGCCAAAAAATTGATAAGAAAATGTTTAAAAGTGGGTATATTAGATAAGGGAAGGCAAAAATGATCATCATTTGGAGATATGACTCTATTCCAAGAATCAATTGAATATTTATTATAAAGAGGTAGAAAATGTAATACATTGGTTGGTGATAAAATTAACATGCATTTTTCTAAAAACTTCCCTGTTGGAAAATATGAGGAAAGAAAAGTCTCTATTTATAAAAGCAGCAATCAGTGTAAGGAAAAATAGGAGCAAGGCTGTTCATAAGAAATGTTAGGCCGTGGGAAGGTCTTAGGACTTGACCAAGAGGCACAGGAGAAAGAAATGGAGGGGACCCCTGTCCTGGGAATGAAGTAAAGTTGACTCTTGAGCAATTTGGGGGCCGGGGCACCAACACTCTTCCCCCCCAGGCAGTCAAAATCTATATATATGTCTGCCTCCCGTAAAACTCCACTAACATCCTGCTGTCAACGGAAACCCCACTGATGACAGACACAGACAGCAGATGAACACATATTATTATGCTATCTGTATTATTTACTATTCTCAAAGTCAAGTGTGCTGTGGAAAAGAAAATGCTATTAAGAAAATATAAGGAAGAGAAAACGTGTTTCCTATTTATTCAGAGGAAGTGGATCAGAGGGTATAGTTGGCCTACTTCTGAAAGGTCTTCATCCCTGTCCCCTCCACAGTGAGGAGGTGGGGAAAGAGGAGGGGTGGGTCTCGCTGTCTCAGGGGGCAGCGGCGAAAGAAGATCCGTGTGTAAGTGGACCCGAGCAGTTTGTAGTTCAAACCCATGATAGTCAAGGTCAACTATTTTTCAGTAGCCTTGAAGATGAAAGTTGTGGAGACCCTGACTCATTACCAAAGGTGCCAGCTTTTCCTGTCATCTTTGTAAATAAATCCAACATTGTTGATAAGAAAAATATCAACTCTTGTCAGAAAAGTGAGGCCATCTCTTTTCCTCTGTCTCTAGTCAAACGCTGTAAGGGCTCTGTTTTCTCCACCTAGGAACAACTTCACGTTACCTTTATCCAATTCATCAGTATCATTGCTGGCCTCACAACATTTTTTCAACTTCACTGCAAGAATGGTCACAAAACAAAAACACAAACAAATCTGTGCCAATCCATCAAGTTGGATGCTGCGATTGTTATTAATAAACGCCTTTGATGGTTTTAAAATCCCTGCCAGCTGTTTTGAAATAATGGAGGATGTGAACCATCTGCTGCCTTGGTTCCCAAGCAGACTGAGTTCTGTTGACAGTATGTACAGCTCTCTCCCTGTTATTTTTAGAGATGAATCTATGGAAGCAAATTAACACATGTTAATCCATCTCAATCTAATTTGGAAACAGGAAACACCTCTATTTCTCACTTTCCGTTGAAGTCATGAATTACTGACTTAAACTCCACTGCCTCCTTGGATTTTGTGAAATCTGGGATGAGATGAAGAATCCCTAGGTCTCCGTGATCCCAGGACTATCCCCCTGGACAGTCTGGTATGCATGCACTAAGGTGCACATGCATGTCACCTGAACCAGCACCGTTAGCCCGGTCACCGTGTGCCCTTGGGCTATTAGTCACTCAGTATCTGATAAATCACCCCCGCCCATTACGACCCATTTTTGTGTGCTAACTAAACTTTCAGAATTAGGCCAAGTATACCCTCTGAGTCCAGAGTAAACAAATGTTTGGTAGAAAAAGGACCTTGAGACCAAAGTCTTGGAACTGGCTAATTCCTCTGAGAGGCAACTATGATATCGTAATGCCCTTTTTAACCAATTTGAGAAGTTTATTCTATGCAAAGTTTGAGTTGGTAACTGCCATAAAATTAATTCATGAGATTAAAATCTCGATGCCCACTGTGAAACACAGGCTCTGACGTAATTGGATTTAGGAGCCCTGGGTTTTGAGAAAGAAGGCTCTTTAGCACGAGCTTTGTCCAAAACAAATGTCTTGGGTCGGCACTAACCAGTGGCTTCTCAGGGCTGGCTTCTCCCTGCGCCAACCCTCTGAAAGAGCCAAGTTTCCCCAAACACAAGAAAACTTAAGCTGAAACTTGTAATCACTCCACCATTATGAATATGTTTTCTAAAATAAATCACATCAGATTAAAATGATTTGTGTTCTGATTGTTTTGTAATCTTTTCTAATTGTTTGCTGCCAGTAATCACAGCCTACTGACTTCAAAAATCTTTAATAGTATGACAAATTGGGTCGTATGACGTCTTAGAATTACAAATGAGCTGTAGAAACAATTCAAGGGCAGATGAAATGTTGACACCAGGCTTAATCTTTCATTGTATCAATGATCACTGTGATTTTAGGAAACGTTTCAAAGTTAAAGCAGAGATAAAAAACAGTATGTAATGTACTATTACATATGTACATTGCATCTTTCCAGTTTTAGGAATGATCTAATATTGGTCGTCATGTTTTCAGGAAGGTCGTAGCATGGTGGATGGAGCCAGGCAGACTGGCTGGTGGTCTGGCTGTCCCGTCCACTACATAACTAACTTCAGTAGGTTATTTGGTCACTTTAAGCCTTGGGTTCCTCATCCACACAAACATGACGTGTGGGGTTTGGTACAAATATAACATATTGCACCTTCAAAGACTATGGACTCAACACAAGTATTCTCTCTTTTGACTCAGTACCCTTGGCTACTATAAAATAATCATTATAGGTTGTTTCTTTCCCTAGAGTTGACTTTTATTTATGATTTCTAATCCTAGTCTTTTTTTCCAGAATGTTTTTAAGGCAATACCTAAGACACATGAAGGGGTACAAAGTGTACAAACTTTGGGATGAAATCCCTCCACGAATGTGGATCCGAGCAGTGGTTACAGAGGAAATGCCCAAGAGAGGGACGTTCCAGCAGATCACTGACAACCTGACTTGGGGTTGCGAGGAGCCCTCACAAGGACAGACACTTGTTGCGGGTGCTTGTTCTTCAATGAGATGGCAACAACTCTCTGTCATCACAAGAGACTAACATTTTCCTGAGTCTTAGTGGTATTTATAGCACATACTTTTACATTAAACTATGCAAAGACAAGATTGTAATGATGGTTTTTCAAAATATACAAGGTGGCCTGGACTTCCATTTTCTTGTAACAGATCTCTGGTATCACTTGAGTTCAGCTCTATGGCTCAGGCTCTGGAATGCCTACGTGGGGGTCACTCCTCTGTGCAAGCCAGCTTTGTGGGGCTTGGTCCAGTCTAGGCAATCTTGACCAGGAGAGGCAGAGGGGTTGGCTTCCCTGAACCGAGGGGTGAACAGTCCTCCATGGATAAATGACTCAGCCCCCTCGTTCTTTAGTGGGACGATTCTGAATTTCTCAGAGAGCCTTCAGGTGGAAGGAGCTTTATACACATACTCACAGTGAGAATCTTCCCTTGGTTTTCTCTGTTCCTTTTTTAGCCTCCTTATTTCTCTGTGCCGCTTCTTTGAATTCCTTCCCAAATAAACTCTCTGCCCTTAAGTCCTTAACTCAAGATTTCCTTTGAGGGAAGCCAAACAAAGGAAGATTTCCGTAAAACTCAAGGAACACTGATAGATTATAGCTTTGCAAGAAGTTTTCTGTGGAGGGAAAGATGTAACCAATCTCATATCATCTGTGTAGTGACCCACTGTACTGTAGGAATGGAGTTTAAGTAATGTCGAGTGACCAATAGGTAGCCTGCACTGCATCTTAGCATAATTGACTTGACTCGATCAGACTCATGTCAGAGGTTTTGGAGGAATAAGTAGAAAGACAGGACTGTGGTTTAGGAAGTGCTAATCATTTTTCATTTATTGATCTGCCTGTGTTTTATGAAATTCATTAATTCATCATGAAATTCCTGTTTGCAATTTTCTCTCTTATGTGATACCTCAATGAAAAGATTGCCTTCTAAGAAAAGCTACTGAGGGAACTATCCACATTTAATGCAGAAAAACTGTTAAGAGATTGGAGCAAAAGATAAAGAAAAAGTTGTTAGGTGATTGATAAAGACTGTGGATTGGTTTCATAGAAGTATTGAGTACATTGAATACTTTTCCCTCCATTCTTGAGACATTTTACTCAGTAGAATGTGTTCCAAATCCCTCCACGTAAACATAAAAGAGGTAAAGGCTTCATCTTTTTTTAAGGCTGCATAGTATTCCATGGTATACATATACCGTAATTTATTAATCCATTCATGGGTAGATGGGCACTTGGGCTTCTTCCATGACTTGGCTATTATGAATTGAGCTGCAATTAATAATCTGGTGCAAATATCTTTTATTTTTTGCAAAGTAATTTTTGGTCTTTTGGATATAGTCCTAGTAGAGGAATTGCAGGATCCAATGGCAGGTCAAGTTTTAGATCCCTAAGTGTTCTCTAAACCTCTTTCCAAAAGAAACGTATTAGCTGGCATTCCCACCAGCAGTGCAGAAGTGTTCCCTTTCCCCACATCCATGTCATCATCTGTAATTTCGGGATTTTGTTATGTGGGCTACTGTTACTAGTGTTAGGGGGTATCTCAAAGTGGTTTTGGTTTGCATTTCTCTAATGATTAAAGAAGACGAGCATTTTTTCATGTGTCTGTACACCATGTACCTGTCTTCTTCAGAGAAGCTTCCGTTCAGGTCTCTTGCCCATAGAGAAATGGGATCACTTATTCTTTTCTTATTAATAAGTTTGAGTTCTCTCCTGTAGTCCCAGCTACTCGGGAGGCTGAGGCAAGAGAATCGCTTAAGCCCAGGAGTTGGAGGTTGCTGTGAGCTGTATGATGCCACGGCACTCTACCGAGGGCCATAAAGTGAAACTCTGTCTCTACAAAAATAATAATAATAATAATAATAATAAGTTTGAGTTCTCTATGGATCCTGCTTATCAGACCTTTGTTGGAAACGTAACCTGCAATATTCTCTCCCATTCTGATTTACTCACACTTTCTTATGAAAGATAGAACATAAGTATAGCCCAGGATGAAGGAGAGAAATGGAGTGGGAAGGAAGGGGTGGGGGAGGTTTGACAGAGGGAGGGTAAAAGGCGGGACCACACCTACGGAGCATATGATGAGGGTACAAGTCAAATGTGTCAAGTATAGAACATGGATGTTTTGGCACAATAATCAAGTAAATGAGGTGAAAGCTATGTTGATTGGTTTGATCTAATCATGTCGGATTGTTTAAAAAAAATCAGCACATTGTACCCCACAGATGCATGAATGTATTTATGATCTATGTGTATTTGACTTAATAAAATAAAAAAGACTGTGGATTGGGTAAGGAATACAAAGCAAAAAGGGTAGAGAGAGAGAAGGAGAGGAGAGTCTGTGGGAGACAAATTTTTGAGTAATGCTATTTCCCACCATTAGACTTTCTGGAAAAAAGTCAAAGGAAATGTTAGTGCCAGGAGACATTTTAGAGCCATCACTCGTATTTTTCCAAATGAGGTATAAGACAGCACAGACGTGTTTCATTTACGTTCCCTGAATATCACAAATCAGCTTCCAGATAGGACAGGGCAGGAGCCCCTGGCATTCTTAATTTGCCATGGGAGAAATTTTTCTTTCCTCAAAGATCAGGAAAAATACTATGTCATTTTATGATGAGGGAACGTTTGGACAAATATATAAGCATATTTATTCTGAAGAATTTTTGGTTTGATAGTGTTATTTATATAACAGAAATATAATAAAAAATGTATGGAAATCTGTTTCACTTTGAAATAAGAGCAAAGCTTACAAATTGGCATTTTGGAAAGATTCTAAGGTTGGTAGTATCCAGTATTCATTAATCATTTATTATGTACCAGACAAGTTGGTCTGCGTGGGTGATTTCATTTAATCCTATCAACAATATCATGGAAATACCAAGTTTTATCTTCCCCACTTTATGGATAAGGAAGATGAGGCTTCCACGAATTAACTCATTCACTCCAGAGCACCCAGCCAAAGGGTTCCAGTTCAAAATCAGGGAATTTCTTTAGGGCCCAAGCTCTTAACCATATATGAAATGCTAATGGGCCCTGCAGGATTCAGTGAGTGGGCTAAAACCAGGAACATTTGCATGACCCTGCATAGTTAATCATTGCTCCCTTGGGCTGTGATCTTTGCTGACATACATCTGTTTCTGCTTGCAGAGCTTGGGGACTTTCCATTTAAAACAGTAGGCCAACATTTCAGTCATGTGCAGCTCAGTTACAATATTTGATTATAGAATCTCTTGTTCTTTTTTCCCTGCAAATCAAACAGAATATGTTTATAGAGACGGCCTCACTATCCTGACCCATAACGTGGATTATTGTTAAAAACATTGGCATTTAGTTCTCTTTTTCACTGGGGTCTGGTTCATTTATTTTTCCTCTATCAACTTTTGATGAAATTGGGAGCTAGGTGAACCTTCCCTTGGTTTTCTTCAACATTATTCTTCCTGGTCATTTGACGGGAAAAATAAACTCCTCTTTCTCTGGGAAAAGTCTCCCTTTCCTGACAGGTCCTCAGGTCCCCTCTTGCCACTTTCTTTTGCGGGTCTGGTCCCCAGTGACATGTTTGGCCTAAATCCTTTTAGAAAAACTGCTTTGGTCTGGGAGATAGGGCAATTTTCTGTTTTCCTTAAAACACAAGTGAAGGTACAGAATCCCTCATACTGAATCGCTGTAATATGGAGAAATCATTTCACAAAAGATTGAGGGTTTTAATATTTTTTTGTTTAGGTTCTTTTTGTTTGTATTTGCTTGTCAGCTTGTGTTAATTGCTTAGGAAATCTGAGATACCAAAACGCACACAAAATTAGTTGTGCTGGAATCATTATCAAAATTTTGTTTTAAGCATTTAATTATTCATAGGACTCTTCTAGGTCATTCTGAAGATGGCCTTCAGAATGTAGGAGATGTCTATTTTTAGTACAAAGATAGTGGTCTGGTATCTGAATGTCTTCGTTCAAATCCTGGCTTTGTCATCTGAGAGCTGCGTGGCTTTGGACAAATTAATTGAGTGCTCTTTGCCTGAGATTCTCCATCTGGAAAAGGGAACTAATGTAAGTACTTACCTCACAGTGTTCTTAATAGATACATGAATTAAATGTCTAACACACAGTAACTACTCCAAAAATATTAGCTGCTTCCATTACAGTTCAGGAGACAATTCCTTAGGGAGTTTCGAGTGGTAAAGTAATGATAGGATTTCTTTCTATAGTATACACAAACTGCAGAAAATGCAGATTGGTTATAATCTATACATCCTAAACTCAGGGAAAAGCTAACTCTGTTTAGGAGGAGTGTGCTGAGAGAAAACCCTTCATTATTAAGGAGATGAGAGAAACCAGTAAGGTGCAAAGATTGCAGGGAAATATCAGACAAACAGCTCTTCTCTGCACGGCCTAGAAAAGTCTTCAGGGTGGAAATGGGTGAAGAGCTATAAGAAATGGAAAGGGCTGGGGTGAATACAATATGTTGTGATATTTTTTACCACCCTTAAAAACTGGGAAAAAAAAATCAACCTTTCACTAGAGCTGCTATTCAAATCTGACTTCTTAGAGGTGGCTGAGTCAACGGGTGAAACTGGAACAACGACATGCAGTTGTGATTGCAAAGTCCAAAGACACCCACTGGGGGTCCTCTAGAAATCTTACCAAGAAGGCAGACCCCTGTTCACGTGTGCTTTCCCAAAGCATCTGAAGTGTTGGCCACATCCTGCTGCTTTCCAGGTCCCATCAGCGTGATGTCCTCAACAGGGGAGGAGGGGTTGATCCATCGAGAGGAGAGGAAAGAGGACCATGGTCCCTGTGGACCAAAGTGTGGCCTGAAGTCATAAATGGTTAAAGCTGGCAACGCTACACATCTCCGGGAACATGCCAGACAAGTAGTAGAAAGTTTGGATTTACCGTTTTGGTAGCAAGAGACACATCCAGGGGCTTGTTGGACTTTAGGTGTTCAGGAGCCCACGTGGGGCTTGCACCCAAAGGTTAACAGGTCTATTCCTTAACACAATGTGCTCCTCTGGGCTCCTTTATTATGGCTGCCCCAGAGAGCAGGAGATGAGTCACCTTATTATATTCAAAGTCCATCTTTATCATATTCAAAGTTCATGGAAGATAGATGGAGAGGAAGAAAAAGAAATAGGATGTTGGTCTGGGCAAGCAGAGGGCAGAGAAAGGAGGAAGGAAAAACAGAAGAGAAGAGAGCAGAGCTCCTCTTCTCTACCACCTGGGTGGGGAGTGAGGAGAAAGCGTTATGGAAAGAAGTCTGTGTGTGTGTGTCTCTCAGCTCCCTGCAAGAGCAGATTCTGTCTCTGCAAAGGGGATGCCTGCTGGTTGGTGGGCTGGGTTAGTTTAGGGAGGCTGGAATGAGGGCACCTGGCTAATTGCACATCTGCCTTCTGCTATCGGCTTTATTAGTAGTAGGAGTGATATTGTGTCCTTGGTCTGATTCCTGTTCTTATTTTCCCATCCCTTCCATCTGTATTGGGAAGGGAATAAGATCCCCTCCAAGGCATCCTATGTCCAAGAGGAGCTGTGGATAAACCACCTGGCATTTTCTGCAGCAATAGTGGGGCTGCAGGTTCTACCTCCCAAGCAAAATGCACAAGGCGAAGAGTCTGTCTTACAGAGGAAAGAATATGCTCACCGGGAACAACAAATGGGGACTCTAGAAAATGTATGTGAGGCAAGTGAGAGAGAGGACGTGGAAAGAGGGAGATAAAGATGTGAAATCAGCTAAAGCATTAGGGGCTGCCCGGGAGATCATACTTCACCTTGCACCACCTGTCAGCATGGCCCAGGGCATTACCCGATCTGCAAAGTCTTCCTTTTCAGAATTTTACTGGGAAGCCTCTTCATCTTAAAACAATGGCATCACGGATCTTCCCTCAGCAATAATTTAAATCTTCAGCAAAACCTAAGATGTAGTCCTCTGCGTTCGTGGAAGGCAGAGGGAGCAGGTCAAGTACACTTGAGAAGAGTCAGTTTGCTGAGAACACATCTCTAATATTATGATTAAGGTTCACGAATGTGTTTGATTTCTTGTTGGTTTCCAATACATAATTTGGGAGTCAGCCTACCAATTAGTCAGATGAATGCACCTGAAAATACTTAAGTCAAACAAAATAAAAATAAGTGACTTGTTTTTCTCTTTCGATTAGCCTAAATGTTTTTCTTATTTTTTCACACTGTGTTGTTATTTTTAAAAAATTGTTGCCTCCAAGAAAGTGACGGCAGAAATTAATTCTCATCAAACATATGTCACCCTTAACATATAAGTATCTTTTTCCCACAGCAAACATCAGGCTGAATGGGGAAAACTTGAAAGCTTTTTCTCTAAGATCTGAAATAAGACAAGGATGCCTCCTTTTATCACATGTACTTAAAATAGTACTGAAAGTCCTCCCCATGATAACTAGGCAAGGAGAAGAAATAAAAGGCATCCAGATTAGAAATGGGGAAGGTATTTGCCCCATTTACAGATGAATTAATCATATTTATAGAAAATTATAAAGATTCCACCAAAAAAACCTGTTATAAGATGTATAGAATATATTTTATATATACTTATATATTTATATAGAATATATTTTATATATACTTATATATTTATATAGAATATATATATTTTTTTTTCCAGTAAGTTTCCAGGATACAAAATAAACATGCAAAAATCAGTAGGGTCTCTATATGTTAGTAGCAAACTATCTGAAAAAAAATTAGGTGCCGCGGACCGCCAGTCGAATGAGTCTCAGTCCGAGGGCTTTCAGGGCGAACGGCTCAGGTTGATTGGAAGGTCGACGCAGGGTGATTTGACAGACTACTACACACCACGAGTGATGAGGAAAGTAGCTGTACTTTACTGATTTTAAGGCATGGTATTTATACATTTTTGACAATGTCTTACAAACTACAAAAGATATTTTTATGACTTGCTGATGCTTACAAAGTTCTTATCGAGTTTTGTAGATGTGAGTAGTCAACCGTCTTTTCTTACACAATGTTTCTGCCCGCAAGGGGGAACAAAGGACTGCTGCTTATCAGCAGTTACTCTTTTACTTCTCTTTATCTATGTTTAAACTTTTCTTTCTTAGTAAAACTGCTTTGTTCACATTTTGTATTTTTATATTTTTATATTTGATTATGATTTTTATGTTGTTAGTGAATTGATAGTGAATTATGTATACGTTTTAAGTGTATAGTGAGGAAATTTACGTGTAATAGAACTTATAGAGAAGGTAATTTCATAGAAAACTTATTTCAAAGAAACAGTTTCAAAGGAACATAAGGTAGAGATAAGAGACCGGAGGGAGCGGGTATCTGGTAGGAACATCTTAACTTGTCATTCCTGCATTCTCTTGATACATTGTTTCAATTAACTGACTTTAACTGACTTTTATGGTGGGAACGTGTTCCCTTGGAGACATTTAGTCTCCATTGTATAGATGAAGTCATGGATTAGTAAGTCATTATGTTTATTCTTAGTTTCTAAGGACATTCAAGCAACAATTAACCATTCAACTCAACAAACAAGTTTCAAACAGGTTTCAGGGTAAAGGTTATTCAGGCCTTTATGCCGCACCTCATGAATTCTTACGTTCACTAAAAGGCATGCTAGGCAACTTATGCGCTGCTGTCGCAGGCCAGGGGGACTGGGGGCAACGCTCCGGGGAGCACTCACCGCCTTACCACAGTTTTTACAACGCGGACAGAGCCATCCCGCCACGGCTTGATGCCGGGGGTGCGGCAATTAGGAAAATAATCCCCTATCCAATACATACAACAAAATATACCTAGGAATAAATGTAACCAAGGAGATGAAAGATGTCTACAAGGGAAACTATAAAATACTAATGAAAGAAATTGAAAAAGGCATAAATAAAAGGAGAGAAAGATCATGTTCATAGATTGGAAAAATTAATATTGCTAGAGGGCGGCGCCTGTGGCTCAAAGGAGTAAGGCTCTGGCTCCATATGCCAGAGATGGTGTGTGCAAACCCAGCCCTGGCCAAAAACTGCAAATAAACAAAAAAAAAAAATTGCTAGAATGACCATGCTACCTAAAGTAATCTACAGATTCAAAGCAATTACTATCAAAAGACTGAGGCAATGAAATTCTTCATTTCAGAAATGAAGAAAGAAAAGCAATCATAAAATTTGTATGGATCCACAAATGATCTTAAACAATCAAAAAAGTAATGAGCAAAGAGAACAAAGCTAGAGGCATGACACTAAAATATACGACCAAGCTATATAACCCAAACAGTATGGTACTGGGATGAACATAAATACATAGACCCATGGAAAAGAATAGAGAGCACAGAAATAAATCCTTCCATTTATATTCAATTGATTTTTCCACAAAGATGCCCATGTCCACACACTGGGGAGAGGACAGCTTCTTCAACAAGTGATGCTGGGAAAACTTGATACCCACAAGCAGAAGAATGAAATTAGATGCCCTTCTATCTCTCACTATACACAACATTAAACTCAAAATGGGTGAAAGACTTGTGTATGAGACTAAAAACTATGAAACTATTAGACGGAAACGTAGAAGAAATGCTTCATGATATTGGTCTGGGCAAGGACATTTTTTAAATAAGAACTCAAAAGCACCAACAGAAACAAAAATAAACAAACTACAAAGCTTCCATACAGCCAATGAAACTGTTAACAGAGTAAAGAAACGACAAAGTTCCCATACAGCAAATGAAACTGTTAACAGAGTAAAGAAACGGGCAGCGCCTGTGGCTCATTGGGCAGGGCGCCGGCCCCACGTACCGATGGTGGTGAGTTCAAACCCAGCCCCAGCCAAACTGCAACAGAAAAAATAGCTGGGCATTGTGGCGGGCACCTGTAGTCCCAGCTATTTGGAAGGCTGAGGCAAGAGAATCGCCTAAACCCAGGAGTTGGAGGTTGCTGTAAGCTGTGATGTCATAGCACTCTACCAAGGGTGATAAAGTGAGACTGTCTCAAAAAAAAAAAAACAAAAAAACAGAGTAAAGAAACAGCCTACAGAATGAGGAATATTAACTCCATAATATTCAAACTGACCCAGCGCCTTGGAAGCTCCCCACACAAATAGATATCCAGGCTGGGCTTGTTGTAATGACTGAGCATGCTGAGCAGGTGTGGGATGGGAATGCTCATCTTCATGTCAGGACACGGCCACCCGGAGCACAGGAGCCTGCGGTGTCTCTGCCGTGTGTACTGGTCATGTGGTCCGACCCCAGCCGCTGCTTTCAGACACACTGCTTTCAGCCATCACCTCCCCGCCTCCCCTTCCTCACTCAATTCCTTGGGTTCCTTGCACCAGCCTTCCCTCCGTCCACCTGGCTCCTTCCCATGCTCCATTTCCTAGTTTCCCATCTGCTTTAGAGTTTTCTAATGAAAGTCCTGAGATGGCTTCCAGGCTCCCTGCGTAGAGTCTGGCTGTTCTTCCCAGGCTTTCCAAGTCCGTGCAGGTCACTCTCACTCCGCAGACCTCCCTGCTTGGAGTTGTCCCCGGGACACCCTACCTGACGAGCACTTTCTCCTCTAGGTGGCTCATCCTCCTCTCTCTCGAGCTGCCCCCCTTCTTCCTCAGAGGACGCCCACAAGAGGTTGGAACAGATTGCCCGGACTTACAACACCAGTTCTGGAGGTAGCTCCATACAGCCCCCACCTTCCCTAGCTGGTTAATTTAAGGCAAGTGCTGATTTTTTTTTTTTTTTTTAAAGACAGAATCTCACCCTGTCACCCTGGGTAGAGTGCCGTGGCATTATAGCTCACAGCAACCTCAAAGTCCTGGGCCCAAGCAATCCTCTTGCCCCAGCCTCCCAAGTAGCAGGGACTACAGGAATGCACCACCACACCCATTTCTATTTTGAGTAGAGACAGGGTGCCACTCTTGCTCAGGCTGGTCTCCAACTCCTGAGCTCAAGTGATCCTCCCAGAGTGCTGGGATTACTGGCATGAGCCAAGGTGCCCGGCCACAAGTGTCAATCTTTACTGGGAAAACATCACCACCTTCCAAGCACACACAGCACACGGACTTGGATTTTGTTATTTACTAACCTGAAATGTGTTGGCTCCATGGAGGGCTGTGATGCTACTGCAGCAAGCGTGTGGTATATGCCGAGGTCTGACCAGGCTGTTCCCCATAGTACCCAGGACTGGATTCTAGTCAAAGAAAGAGATTTTGGGAATAATTTAACACACACCCTGCCTCAAATGAATAGGATGATTCTATTCAATAGAACAAACGAAGGAAAATAAAGATTAGAACCCATTCATTTCACCAGCACAGCAAATGTGTAGTAGGTGCCCTCTATCTGCCGGGCAGCAGCCTGGCACTGGGTGTACCATGGTACAGAGACCTCGCGCTTTTGCTTTGCTCATGTTTATAGCTCACAGGAGCCAAAATGCGATTATTAAACCAATACATAAGTGCAAAGTGGAATAAAGCTAAAAGCTGAAGGATCAGGAGGGAGCCAAGCTAAGGTTCAGAGGGAGAGCATTCCAGGTAGAGGGTAACAGCATATTCATGTGCTCGTGCATGGGCCCTACGGCAAGAGAGTCATTTTGTAGCTTATGTTTCAACCAAAGTAAAGTTTGGTAGTAGGGTTGAGGGAGGGGTGGGCTGAGGAAGGACAATCAGCTTGAATTCCATCAATTATTCGTTTAAACTCATTCATATTTTAAGTTTATCTATGGTGACGTATCCTTAAAGCATTTGATTATAACAAACATATCTGTTCAAAGGGGTTTTTTCCCTTGTGTCTCACTTTGTTTTTATTTATTTTTTTTTTTAAGTGAGAGAATTGAACCACTAATTTTCAATTTCCCTCCCATCTTTTCTTCCACGTCTAATACAAAGATTTCCGTCTCAATAGAATCCAAGGAAAGGGGAGACAACTAATAGTTTTGCAAACCTTCTGTATGACAGGTACAGAAATCAGTGATTTGCATATGATTTATCAAACTCACCAGAGAAAGTCCCATTCAAAATCCGGACAAGCTCAGAAGTGTTTGTTTAACACATACCTAATGTGCCTTGAGATGATAGGTAGGTAGGTAGGTGGATGGATGGATGGATAGATGGATGGATGGATGGATGGATGGATGGATGGATGGATGGATGGATGGATGGACAGGTAGATAGCCGAAAGACTTGTGTATATTTATATATGTAAGTTATCCATACGAAATTCTTGGGAAGGCAGAAAGTTCCTTCTTACCTCTTTTATTTCCCTGTACATGAATAAGTCTATTTGATTTGGCTTGCTCTGGTTTGCTGAAATAGTAAAATTGTGTAATGTGTAAATTCACCATAAATTAAGGTCCCCAGGAAGTCAGCAATATGTCTCCTGTGGGATATGGTTTCGTTCCAGCTCCTCCAAGTTATCAGTTTCATCCTCCAAGATCCTGGAGGCTTCGACATATTGTCAAATTTGATAATAGTCTCTTCTCTTACGTGTGCAGATACATGCATGAATGTAAAAGTTGTTTTTTTGTATTTTTTTTTTTAAATCTTTGGCCTTTAAAAAACTAGGAGTTTTGAAAGCCATAATTCTCTATGCCTCCTCGTATAACATGTCTCTCTGCCAAGTACTTAAGACGAACTTCGTGATATATGGCAAATAATACTGATTTTGTGTTGGTTGCATTATTCATGTACTTTAGTGATCCATTTCATTCCTCGGATGGGATCCATGTCAGGGAAATTCCCAGCCTTCGGAAGGCAGTGTTCATGCAGCCAGATTCAGCACGAAACGTGGAGGCGTCTCATCCATAATTCATCCTGGCAAGGCAGCCTCCTGCCCGGGCATATCCCAGCACTGTGATGCGCTCGCACAAGATCAGACAAAGTCGTTAAATCGCAGTTTGTTTTTCTGTGAACCAAAGTCATCCCTCAGGCTCTCCAGGCTGCAGTTTGTTTATTTGTCCCTTCCACATCTAAGCCTCCAACTTTAGAGAAGTTGGTGGACCCCATGGTATGAAATCACTTCAGTATAACGGAGAAAAAAGCATTGGAAATATGAGTCTTTCATAAAGGCCACATTTCCGTGATTAATCCTGTGTAATGGGAATGCATGGAAATGCCACTTGTGATTGAACTGGGTCCTGAGGAATGGGAGGAAAATGCCACTGGGAAAGTTTAATCTCAGGCCAGATAGCAAGGAGAGGCTTTGGACTCCAATTCTGTTCCTAGAAGAGACCTGCCCCCAACTGTATATCCCTATGAAGGTCACATGACTTACCTGGACCTCAGGGGCACCCTCAGGGAGATGGCTCATCTGCTGTGACCCTTTCATGTCCTCTGCGCAACCTGCTATCTAGCTTAGGAGGGGCTGGCTAAGCTGCGCTCCTCATCCATACCTGTCACCCAAAGGCACAGAAGGTTCCAAAGGAATGAATTCTACCCAAGGGCGCCTGTCTGAATGATGACAAAGTCCTGAGCAGGACTGAGGGCTTCCCCAGGGCCCCTCATAGCCTCTGCCCTTCAGAAGCAAGGTGGAAGTTGGTGGACCAGTGTCTGGCAACCCAGGGGGCCGCCTTTAGGGCCAGACCAGGTTCTGGTGTCTTCTGTCTCCTAACCTCCATAGAGGCCTAGTTTTCGTCCCATGAATAGTCCCCTCCACGTCACACTGCCCCACCTGTCTTCTTATAAACAGCTCACCATGCCCCTCATTATATGCAGCCACCCACACTGCCCACCCTACAGATGGCACCCTCCCGTGGTGAAGACAGGGTCAGTGCGCAGATCCGGGGTAGGGCCAGGTAGGGACTTTATCAGCACTGCTTGAGGCTATTGTTTTTGTAACTTATGTGCAGAAAAGCCTGCTTCTTTAAACATACCTGTGTCTCAGGAGTCACTTGCTTGGTTACAGGGAAGACAATTCCAGTGTAACACAATGATTCTAGCATATTATAATGTAAATATAAACTAACCTATTTTAATACATGAGAATAGGCAGAGAAACTGGAAGGGAATAATGGCCTGTATTAAATAGCCCTGAACACCAAGTGCTGCCTTTTTATAACTTAACTTTTCTTCTAATTAAAAATAATCTTATAATTACATTTTTATGTTCCCCCCTTATAGCTACAGTTTAAAGCCTGGGAAAGCAGATATTATATTTGCCTCTTGTTACATAGCTAGCATTTTCAGATTTAAAAAATAAAAGTACAGGATTCAGTTAAGTTTGGATTTCAGAGAAATAAGGAACCCCATGCAATATTTGAGCCATTCTTGCATTTTAAAAATAGTCATTGCTTCTCTGAAATTCAGATTTAAGTCAGTATCTTGTATTTTTTTTTTGGCCAGGGCTGTGTTTGAAGCCACCACCTCTGGCATATAGGTCTGGCGCCCTACTCTGTTGAGCCACAGGCGCCACCCCAGTATCTTGTATTTTATCTGGAAGTCCTATCAAGATCTCAGCATTCAGTATAACACCCAACCCGTATCTTACGCTCCATACCAGGGCTTTTCAACCTTTTATAAATCTCAGGGCACACTTGCACCTACAGTTAAACTTCCACAGCACACTTACATTATGTTGATCAAAAAAAAAAAAAAGAGTATATTTATTATGCTTTGAACTTCTCTCAAAAATAATTTAATTGATGATCTTTAAAAATGTTCAGGGCACACCTAAGATCCTCTTGCCAGCAGTTGATAATCACTGCTGTATCCATTTTGAACATCCACGTTGTATGTAAAAGGCAGAGGCTGGAATCCAAGGAAAGTAGGAAGGAAGCAAATAAATGAGGAAAGAACAGGTGGGTAATGGACACGCTTATGACCTCTGTGGGCGTTTGTTACACAGCAGCAGCAGCAGCACACGGAAAGACTACTAGGGCAAGGACAGGACAACCTGGAAATGAATTTGGGAACACAGTCACAGTGACAAAATCGTGTTCTCTGGTCTCCCCCTCCCATACCATGGGAAGTCCAATTCCTGTTGAACGCAACCTGCTGGTTCTGGCCATCTTGGGAAAAGCGCACCTGTGTGGTGGTAAACTGGCTCTCCCTGCTTTCACAGCTCATCAGCCACGGGCCCGCCCCCCTCCCACTAGCCATGCTGAGGTTTCCTAAGTCCCTTCTCTGTGATTGGTACCTCCCCATCAAACCACAAAGAGGGTGTCATCCCTGCTGATTCTAATGCCCAGGACAAGGCTGCCCTCTCCTGTTCCCAAGAGCACTGAGGCCACTTGTCCTTGCCAATCAGAACTCTCACCAACACCTGTGATGTCTATCCATGTCCATATAGATTTTACTAAAGTTCTCAGACAAAATTAAACAGATTCCTGTCTGTTTGGCCTAATAAAGATGAGGCCAGACACCGTGACTCACGCCTCTGATCCTAGCCTGCTGGGAGGCCAAGGTGGATGGGTTGCTTGAGCTCAGGACTTCAAGACTGGCCTGAGTAAGAGCGAGACCCCTGGAGCTGAGGACTTCAAGACCGCCTGAGTAAGAGCGAGACCCCATCTCTATTAAGAATATAAAAACTAGCTGGGTACTGGGGCCCACACCTGTAGTCCCAGCTACTGGGAAGGCAGAGGCAAGAGGATTGCTCAAGCTCAAGAGTTTGAGGTTGCTGTGAGCTATGATGCCATGGTACTTTATCCAGGGCAACAGAGTGAGACTCTATCTCAAACAAACAACAACAACAAAAACAAACAAAAAACCCCAAATCAAAACAAACAAAAAGGAATGAAGTGGTATCCTTCAACTTTTCTTCCAGGCATGAGACAATGTCTTCGCCGTAATGCATGAGGTAACTTTTTCATCATACCTGTACTCATCAGACATCGCACCTTGTAATATAGCTACTGTAAAGGATTGCCACAAATTCAGCTGCTTAAAATAAGATGCCTTTATTCCCTCCCAGCTTTGGAGATCACAAGTCCACAATCGGCACTAGTGAGCTGGGGTGGAGCTGTCGGCAGGGCGCACTCCCTGCAGAGGCCCTGGGGAGCATCTGTCCCTCGCTCCTCCATACTCTGTGGCTGGAGGCATTCCCGGCTCGGGGCCACATTCCTCCAGTCTCTGCCTCTGGCGTCACACTGTTTTCTCCTTTTGCATGTGTGACAAATGTCATTCTGCCTCCCTCTTAGTGTGGCCATCACTACTGCCCTTTTTAAAGCTGGGTGTTACATTCAGAAATGGTGACATTCACTGCTTGAGCAGCCGTCTCTTGCCCTGCTGCTGCTGCCTGACAGCCACCCTCTCTGTCACAGCTTTATTCTTCAGCAAAGTGCCTTGTATATAATAGATGCTCCCTAGACATTCCGAAAATGAGAGCATGCTGTGGATGAAAGAACACATGGAAAGCCGGTGTTCTCTGAACTGCGTGCCCTTGTCCCATTGTCACACACTTCAGCTGTGCACGGTCTTTCATCAAAGTCCTGAGTGCATTCTTGTTTTTTTCTTTTGATATTTGCTGTTGCAGCTCTACCATGAGAGGTCAGCTTCATCCCACACTGTCACAAACATGTTCATTTTACTTGATATTTCAGGCATTGTCCTTCTTTAGACTTCAGTTCCAGAGAAAAGATTCATAGCAGACTTGCTTCTATTCTCGTTCATTTTTCCAAGAACTCAGTGGACCTGCTATCCAGCTACGCTTTTCATGTCTAAGCTCAGAAGCAACTTCTTCAATTATACTATTGATGCTCTTGTTCTCATCTTTCATTAATACTATTGATTCTGACGTTCGGTTCTTAGGGTGAGAACACACACAGAGACCCACACACAGTGTCGTGTAAGCACACCCTCTGCCGAAACCATCGAAACACGTGTACAGTATTTTCTGGCCTAAGCCCCTCCTCTGTAGGTGTTGCCAGGGGACAAGGGACGTGGCAGGAGAGAGACTATTTGGGTCAGTGTGTCCTTTTTTTTTTTTTTTTTTTTAGAATCTGGGATCTGCTCTCTCTTGTATTTTCTTAAAAGCCCTTGCTAAATTTGTCCACCTATTCAAAGGTGAATACTGTTATACCAGGACATGACGTCAGGTTTGGAGGTATTCCTTGATTTAGAAAACTCTGAAAGGTGGTAGTTCTGCCGATGATTATTGCCTGTGCTTGGCTGATAGGGCACCTCTGCTACCATTCAGTGCTTTTTGTGGATTTTTTTTTTTTATTTGCCCACTCTCTCTGCACCATCCCTCGGAAGTGCTGGGTGTCCCAGGACTTCCTCCAGTGCACCTTTACCCCCCTTCCTGAGATGTGGAGCTGGGAGCAACATCGGATGCCTTTTGACAGTCAGCTCCCTGGGAGGTTTTTCTCTTTCCTTCGCTGCTACTTCTCACTGTATCTTTAACCTCAATAATCCATGATTAAAATAAAAATGTTCCCTATTTTAATGTAAATACAAAAAGTAAAATCGTTAATGTTTTTAATGTAATGTTCCCTATTTTAGTAAAATAGTCAAATAAAAAAATAAAAGATGGCCATATAAGGACCCATAATGACAGTGCTTTTGGGACAGAGTATGTAATTATTCTGACATACAGTAGGAAGATCCCAGGGCACTGGAATTCGACGACAGTATGCTGTTTAAGAAAATACCTTCCCAAAGGTACATTTGCATACTGCCTCGCCAGCCTGTCTCTCCAATTTAAGACAGTTCTCAGTCTCTGATTTTGATTGCAGTGGGAGTACACAAGAGTCACACAAAGCGGACATGAAATAAAAGGGAAGCCCTCTTTCCTTGGGGTCCTGAGTGAGCGTATGAGCACATGCTGTTTCATGTAGCCAGAGCATTGCAGTTGGTAACTCGCAAGGGAATTTAGCAGAGTGAAGAGATTGCGTCCTAGAGTGACACCGAGACCCCTCAGCACTGCCCTGTCATCCACAACCCCTTCTGCTCTGTTTGAATTTATCACTGGTCTTAAGGAGAATGACAAAAACTCATTGATCAAATTACTAAAATATTAATCTCATGCCTACGGGAGGGAACTGCTTCTCCGACAGCTCTTAAATTCTTCTAGGTTTACCTTACGGTGCCAAAAAAAGATCACACGCATCTCACACCTTCTGGTTGAATGAGATCCGACTTCATGACCACCTACACCCAGTGCTAATGTGCTTAACTCTGGGGAAATTATGTGACATCTCCTCAACTCAGTCAACTTCCATCACTGGTCAGGAAATGACCCGCACCAGGGGCTCTAGATTATGAGGTTTCTTGGGCCCCACCTGTGAAGTGTCTGACTTGTAGGCTGGGTGGGGCTCAGGGTTTGCATGTCTATGGAGAGATCAGGCAAGACTGCTGTTGTCTGAGGGGCAGGAAGGCACCTCCGGTCAGTGGCCTATGCCACAGGGCAGAGAAAAATATAATTACATTCAAGTGGGGAGGAGAGGAAGGGGGAGAGGGATTGGTGAGCTCCCACCTAATGAGCACAATGTAAGGATGTACAGCAAACCTCCTGGGTGAAGGGCTCAACTAGAACTTGGACTTTACCTAACAAATGCCAACAATGTAACCTAATCAAGTGGACCCGCCCATTAATCTGAAATTTAAAAAGAAAGAGAGATTGTGGTGGAATCACCTTGGGGTGGGTGAGTTAATGTGCCAGAGGCTGGAAAACCACCCATTTTGTAAAGCTTTTAGCTTAGTGTGCGGTAATCTGGGTGGCTCCGTGCATCCTTGTTTTATTTTACTGTATATACATCTGTTCCTCTTGTATTTTTATAGCTGACTATTCTAAGTCCCTGAAAAACCCAAATTGGTCAACAGGTGTTTGCTTGTTTGTTTAATGACTACATACATCTGAGCCTTGACTAACGAATTTAAATATAGATCCCATCTCCCTACAGACCTCAGACTATTTGTCTACGTCAACATACTCTTTGGTTTGTTTTTTTCCCCACACCTGCTGTCTCCACGGGCTCAATATTAGCCATCATTACAGTACTATAGTTGGGTAAAGGCAGACTTTAGACAAAATGCATTTTCAAAAAGCCTTTCATTGTGATTTTGTTTGGGATTTTAGGATAATCACTTTCTACTTAAGATTTTATCTTTATAAATGTCCCACATTTATAATAAATCCAAGATTTGTGGGTATGATAATCATTTGCATGCATTAAAGTTCAATCAAATGCTTAGGCAAATAGACGACCAGAGGCCTTTGAAAGGGGGAAAAACACACATTCCCAAGTCATTGTTCACTTTTGAAATTGCAAACAATTCTCCTAAGTCTGACCCAGTCCTATTTTCTTAAAATGGAAAGAAATTTCCAGGTAAATGACCCTTTAGGGAATAATGGATAACTTTATACATCTTTTGGCATTTAAAATAAATTGGAGGGGGTGGTACCTGTGGCTCAAAGGAGTAGGGTGCTGGCCCCATATGCCGGAGGTGGCAGGTTCAAACCCAGCCCTGGCCAAACAAAACTGAAAAAAAAAAAAAAAAAAAAAATTTTTGGAGGAATCCATTTTTTGTAATTAATAATTATGGGGCAGATAAAAATCTAAATAGAAGAGTATAAAATTGTTTTTTTTTTTAATGTTCTTACTTTTTTTTTTTTTTTTTTTTTGCAGTTTTGGCTGGGGCTGGGCTTGAACCTGCCACCCACAATATATGGGGCCGGCGCCCTACTCCTTGAGCCACAGGCACCACCTATAAAATTGTTTTCAAAGATCCTAATAATGATTCTTAAATATTAATTCAATTTATTCTCAATAAACATTTAATACATGGGGAGGCCTCCTCACTGCACTAGGTGTGGTTTACAAAAATCTACAAAACACTGACTTGGGACTCAAATAATGTGAAAAATGACTTGAAAACAGTCATTTCCTTTGGGCTTGTCAGTGGGATGTTGAAAAAGCAGATTGGAAACAGAGTTAAATAACCAGAACAACACAGAGGGGATGATGTTAATTTAAAACTTAAGGAAAAATAGGACATTTGGAGCTGAAGAAAGCTCAAAAATCTTTAGAACTGACTTGTTCCATGGATGAGAAGATTGGACATCAGTGAGTTGCTTAAATTCATACATAATAGGTGAAATCAAGTGGCCTGCGAAGGCCTTAGTCTCTGAGGCTCTGTGAGGCTGGGGGCTGGGCAGGTAGGATGGCTCACTCCCACCACTGCCGGCCTAAGGTCTCAACTCCTCATCTCATGGGCCTCCCCATGGGGTTGCTGGCGTATCCCACAGCATGGCAGCTGGCTTCTTCCCAAGCCAGTTAGCCAAGAAAATGCAAGAGGGAAACTCAAGTGTTTCTATGAGCTAAGCTATGTCATCGCTGCCTCAGTATCGTATTGCTTAGCAAGTCAGCCCTACTCATCCAGGGAGGGGCTCACACACACACCCAGGTACCAATAGGTAGGATCATTAAAGTCAGCCCTACTCATCCTGAGAGGGGCTCACACAAGGACCAATAGGTGGGATCGTTAGAGGACATCTTGCAGGCTGGCTGTCATGCTGATCTTACCCCTAGAGGAGAAGGAATGTCAGCTTTGTTATTACTGCAGCAACTTTGGGAATAAGAAACACACAAAGAAACTAACTACTTTTGAGAGACAATAACGCCTCTATCATGTTGGAGGCCTCACAAGTAAAGCATTAGACTTTGCCTACTGGGAGACCTGCGCACACATCCACTCTCACAAGTGACTTCTCAAAGTGTGAAAGTTGAGCTTGGTGTTCCTCAGTTAGAGTTTTAAAAGTATGTTATAGTGTAAGTTTAACAAATGTCCCTGTTATATTGACTTCTCAAACTGTGAAAGTTGAGCTTGGTGTTCCCCAGTTAGAGTTTTAAAAGTATGTTATAGTGTAAGTTTAACAAATGTCCCTGTTATAAAGAAAATTCAAAATGGGTCAAACCAGTGCTTTCCAATAGGAATACATTGACAGCTATAAATGCAAGCCACTTGTGTAATTAATTTCACATTTTTCTGGAGAAATGGGCGGGATTAATTTTATCGGCACATATTATTTTCCCAGTTCTGTAGTTTGAATGTGCCCGCTCTCGCGTTCGAATTCAGGTGTTGAAATTTAATGGCCAAAGTGATGGTATAAAGAAGTGAACCTATAAGAAGTGAGTAGGTTGTTGTGGCTCTTCTTGTGAATGAGATTAAGGTCCTTATGAAAAATGCATCACCCAGTATTCAGCTAACTTGGTCTTCCACCTCTTTTTGATGTATAGATTCAACGTTCCTTCCCTCCTGGGGTGAGGGGGCGTCACCTTGGCCGTAGCCTTCACCCAACAAAGGAATCAAGGGAATGTGCTTATGCCTTCACTTCCCATCCTACACAACTGTGAGACTATTCATTTCTGTTCTTTATAAATTACTCAGGTAATTTTTTTTTATAAGAACAGAAATTGACGGAGGTACCCAATGTATCTAAAATGTAATTGCGACAAGGAGTCCATGTACAAACCCCTACTGTGCTAAGTCTGAGAGCCAGTGTGTATTTTAGACTGACAGCCTCGCTCTGCCAGATGGTCCACATTTCAGAGTTCAACAGGCGCATGGGATTAGTGGCTACTGCACTGGATAATAAAGACAATTTACTGGGTTTGGGGACAACAAAATCTATCAGGCCAAACCTGGTTGAGAAGCTGACTCAAGCCAAGTCACCAAGGAGCCACTGCTGTCCCACTGATGTGCCTTTCCAAGTCGGCTCACAGCATAGGCTCAGGCAGGAGGCTCCTTGCCAGACCAGGCTTTGCACAGTGACAACTGAACAGCTCCAGGCCCAGCACCAGCTTTGCGTCCTCTCAGGAGCCCTGGGAGGGAAGCGCATCTCTTCCAGCTCACGGCTGGTGGATACATTGGGTGTTCACATTCTGCAGGCTTCCTGAATTGGGTAACCTGACCATTCCAGGACTGGTTAGTGATTAGTATCACAGGATGTGGTGATTGTATAAGGCAATTAAAGTCTCCTAGAGTTCACAAGTGGACTCAAGACTCCCAAGCCACACTGTTAACCACAGGGAAGGAACAAATTGCCCAAAGGAAAATTGGAGTGTTTTTAGCAAGACGCCAGGTAGGGAGCAGATGGAAACAGGCAAAACCAAACTCACTTGCAAATAATAGTGTATAGGCAGATGTCTTGAATTCCAGCTTTGTTTTCCTAACCATGAAGGGAGAGAAAATACAAAGGAAACCACAAGCTCTGCAGCTGGGACCACCTACTGCCTCGCAGCTGGAGCCGATCCAATTATTTGTACCGTAAATGTATTTTGCTAATGCTATGCCAAAAGCCAATTTCAATATCTGCAGACAGCAGAAGCATCTGGAATGAACAGAATGATAGAAAATGTACCCACTACTATGTGACAAGAAAAGAATTTTGAATGAGTAAATTATGTATGCTCACTGCTGAAATGCTTACTTTTGCTTTCAAACTATTTCTGTTTGGGTTTTCTGTTTTGTTTGTTTAGACAGAGTCTCACTCTACTGACTCGGCTAGAGAGCTGTGGGATCAGCCTAGCTCACAGCAACCTCAAACTCCTGGGTCCAAGTGATCCTCCTGCCTCAGCCTCCTGAGTAGGTGGATTACAGCCACCACCACCATGCCCGCCTAATTTTGTTTGTTTGTTTTTTGCAGTTTTTAACCGGGGCTGGGTTTGAACCTGCCACCTCTGGCATATGGGGCCAGCACCCTACTCTTTGAGCCATAGGTGCAGCCCATGCCTGGCTAATTTTTCTATTTTTAGTGAAGATACCCTCTTGCTCAGGTTGGTCTCCAACCTCTGAACACAAGTGATCCTCCCTTCTTGGCCTTCCAAAAAGCTAGCATTACAGGCATCATGAGCCACTGTTTCTAAGAGATAGAATGCAAAATTCTATTCTTTCCTGCTATTTGAATTAAATAATTTTTCTAAGGAGTATTAAGTGACTATCACTGAATTTGGTAGATGTAACAGATGTACTACATGTTGCGCTATAATTGAAGCATTTAAAAAAAATTAGGTACCCATATGGGCAAGGACAAGATGAGAAAATTTTGAAAAATTAAAGACAGGATATGCTGAGGTTGAAAGAATTGAAGCCTTCTTCAGAAGGCGTATGTTGATGTTATAATAGCATTTGTGTACATTTTAAAAGAAAACCTGCTTCTAAAATGAATGGCTCCCCCAGAAGGAGGATGAGGATAAGGAAGGTGCTCAGCAGAAGCAAAGAGAGTGGAAAGATTATTTTCCTCCCCTCTGTCACCATACGACTTCTCTAGAACTTTCTCAGGGGACAGAGTGAACTTATCTAAAGATTTCTGCCATAAGGAACAGCACAGAAACAGCAGCAGGATGGGAAAACTGCATTTCTTCTCTGCTGAAGGACGGACGAGGTCTCATTCATACATATCTAAGGAATTGCTGTTTGAGCTCCGGATTGACAGCTGAAATGTTCTTCATCTCCTAAATACATACTACATTCCCAAATTCTCATTATACAACTTTTCTCTAAAAATAATCCAAAAGAAAAAAAATTATGTTTCTATTTCAGAAACAGGACTCAATTCTCATCCTGCTAGTAACTTAACCAGAACTTTCCCAAGGAAACCAAAGTAGCTCCCATGAAATTTCCATAGACAAGAATCAGGCCCAGATGGTCCAGACTGGAATGTTAAATAGGATGCTCTTACTATGGCCAAGTGAGATGATGTGTTTGCATTTTTCTGATTCTATTTAAAATTAGCCTTTTTAAGAGACCCATCTGCTTCAAAATATCTTTTCCACTGCCATGCTGGTATATGAATTTTCCACCCTGAGACACACAACTAGATGAAGAAATTGAATTTTGAGAAAGCCCCTGTTAAATAATAAATATGCCTAACCCTACAATTGCCTAACAGCCCCTGTTAAATAATAAATATGCCTAACCCTAACCCTACAATTCCACAATCAGCAGTGTGTCTGCAGAAAGGGTGTGCTGAATGGCTAAGAGACACTGAGATAAGGTGGTTTAATCTGCTGGTCGGTCAGGCCTGCAAAGAGGGGAAGAGGGAAATCCCTCTCTACTTCTCATGGGTACTGACTTTCTTTCCTTTTTTTTTTTTTTTTTTTTTTGCAGTTTTTGGCCAGCGCTGGGTTTGAACCCACTACCTCCGGCATAAGGGGCCGGCACCCTACTCCTTTGAGCCACAGGTGCCACCCCGGGTACTGACTTTCTTGTACTAAAATGATGGCTAAATTACACGACCTTTTCCTTCTCAGTCTTGTGGGGTTTTCCTTAATCTGTAGAGTATTCCTCTGCTCCTCGAAAGCCTACCAAGGTCAATGGGCTCTTTATCTTCTACTTGAGGTACAAGCGTTGCACCCAGCAGACGTGAGTTTCCAGGTATCTTCCTTCATCCCCTTCTTTGCCAGCCTTGTTGTATTACACGGCAGTCTTCCTCACGCTGCATGTAAACGCTGCCACCCTGCACGGGGATTCTGTGGTCACATTCCAGAGCTGCTCATCTCACTGTCAGGACACAGGGAAGAGCCTTCCTGTTCTTCTAAGCTGAGCAATGAGTGGATGAATAGTCAATCCAGGTTTCTTCATTTTTCTCTCTCCTGGTGAATTTCAATGAGTAAGATTTTTTGTTGACTTCCAAGGGGAGAGAGGAATTGAAAAGATCTTACTGTGGTCCGGAGATGAAACCTGGATGCGGTGTAGTTCTTACCCGGCCACCTCAGCAGCACGGGTCCTGCAGGACTACCCACCGGAGATGCCTCCTAAGTGCAGGACCGTGCCAGCAATCCTCCTGGTGTCTTCATTCTCAGTAGCTGATTGGAGTTTTGACTTGTTGCGGCTCTCAGCCATGTTCATATGTTGTTCTTTATTCACAAAATCATCAGTAAAACTCTATGCAGGTATTAAAAGACCAAAGAGAATTTCTTCAGGTGGTAACACACGGGTTTGGTATTGACAAATCTAAGAGCCCAATACTCCATAGCAGGTGTGATGTGCAGCCCAGCTCTCCCAGCCATGTTTCCCTGAATCAGACCACACTGATGGACAATTTAGACCATATCCACCAGACATGTATGTCTTTGGGTTTGTTGCTGTCTGGCATTGGACCAAAAAGGCATTCTGTGGGTCAGTTTTTATTAGTTACAGAAAGCCTCCCTCCCCAGTATAACATGGCCCTTTCTAGTTGTTAATACACACGAAACTTTTATTCTTCCTGACAGAAGGATATGACGCAGGAATTAAAGGCCCGAGTAAGGGCTACAGGCTGGAGATTTTCCCCCTCACAGCCATTGCTCCACTTGCCAAGCCCTTTTATTTTACCAACACCCTCAAGTTAGAGATTCAGAACTCTTCCTATGTTTGGTATGTAGTATGAAGATACAAAGAAAAAATTTTAAAGAATGAAAATGACTGAATGGAAATTAATGTGTTGTATCTAAAAAGTTTTACAATATAAATACCTAGTAAAAAGGTAGCAGCCAAAAAAATGAGCGGATTAAATTGGGATTTAATCACATGGCAAGCATATAAATTAATGTAGAGTCATCCAGATTTTTAAAGCCGTTCTAATTATCCAAGGCTAGCTCACAAAACATTCCAAACAGTAATTAAATCATCTTCCCATGTTGCTATTAACCCCGCCCTTCTTTGGCTTAAAAGAAACTCGAGATGGTAAATTCAAACAAAGCCAGGTCTCATTAAAGAGTTTTTTTTTATTTTTCTGTTTATAGAGTAGAATTTGCCTAACAGCCTTATTAAGATATCATTTACAGACCATAAAATTCACCCCTTTAAAACACATTGCAGTGTTGTTTTAGTATGAGGCTTGTCCAGAAAGTATCCAGCCATTATTAATACTACTTTCCATATTACATGGCTGGGTACTTTCCAGACAGTCCTTACCTATTTACAGAGTTGTGCAAGCTTCACCATCATCTAATTTTGGAGTATTTTTGTCACCCCAGAAAGAAATCCTGGGCCGCTGGGCACTCCCCATCCTCCGTCCTTCCAGGCCCCCGTAAACACTGTTAGCTCTCTGCCTCTGGCTGTGCCAGACACTTTAGGACGTCTATAAGCGCGTCCTAAAGTGTCTGGCGTAAAGACATCCATAAATGGGATGGTAGGGAATGTGGTTATTTGTGCCTAGTTATGTCTCGTCATCTGTCAGCATGATGTTTTGGTTTCATCCACAGTGTAGAAGGTTCTACCACTACTTTTCTTTTTTATTGCTGGGTAGAAACTTTGTCTGTCATCGCATGTTGCCCCTCAGCTCCAGATGCCCTCTCAATGCAGCCTCTCTGATACACTGCTCCTTAAACATGGGCACTACCCCACATCCCAGGAGAGGATGCTGGGTACATTTCTCAAGGGGAAGAAGCTTGTGTGGTTTCTGGCACAGGTGTGTGCAGACTAGACGTGTACACAGAGGACTTCCTGCGTGGAGCCTGCTCAGCTATGGCCCCTGGTCACAGCCCCTCAGCTGCCTTTACTTCTTAGTCTGATCAAAATCTTTGCTCTGCTCTGTCTGCTCAGGAAGCTGACTCCCCACCCATTCTGTGCACCTGGCTGTTCCACTTCTCCAAATGCCCTGCATAGCTGCTACCTTTGAACACCTCTCCCAGCTCCAGGGCACAGAGTCCACTGTACGCTGTGAACGCCTCCTCCCAGCTCCGGGGCCCAGACCCCACTGCGCGCTGTGAACGCCTCCTCCCAGCTCCGGGGCCCAGACCCCACTGCGCGCTGTGAACGCCTCCTCCCAGCTCCGGGGCCCAGACCCCACTGCGCGCTGTGAACGCCTCCTCCCAGCTCCGGGGCCCAGACCCCACTGCGCGCTGTGAACGCCTCCTCCCAGCTCCGGGGCACAGAGTCCACTGTACGCTGTGAACGCCTCCTCCCAGCTCCGGGGCCCAGACCCCACTGCGCGCTGTGAACGCCTCCTCCCAGCTCCGGGGCACAGACCCCACTGCGCGCTGTGAACGCCTCCTCCCAGCTCCGGGGCACAGACCCCACTGCGCGCTGTGAACGCCTCCTCCCAGCTCCGGGGCCCAGACCCCACTGCGCGCTGTGAACGCCTCCTCCCAGCTCCGGGGCCCAGACCCCACTGCGCGCTGTGAACGCCTCCTCCCAGCTCCGGGGCCCAGACCCCACTGCGCGCTGTGAACGCCTCCTCCCAGCTCCGGGGCCCAGACCCCACTGCGCGCTGTGAACGCCTCCTCCCAGCTCCGGGGCACAGAGTCCACTGTACGCTGTGAACGCCTCCTCCCAGCTCCGGGGCCCAGACCCCACTGCGCGCTGTGAACGCCTCCTCCCAGCTCCGGGGCACAGACCCCACTGCGCGCTGTGAACACGCCTTCTCCCAGCTCCGGGGCCCAGACCCCACTGCGCGCTGTGAACGCCTCCTCCCAGCTCCGGGGCCCAGACCCCACTGCGCGCTGTGAACACGCCTTCTCCCAGCTCCGGGGCCCAGACCCCACTGCGCGCTGTGAACGCCTCCTCCCAGCTCCGGGGCCCAGACCCCACTGCGCGCTGTGAACGCCTCCTCCCAGCTCCGGGGCACAGACTCCATGGTACGCTGGCTGCTCCTCCCTGAGCTCACAAATGTGGCCCACGGTTTCTCTGGCAGCTCCACACCAACTTGGGCCTGGCCAAACCTGTGGACATGTCCAGTCTTAGATGGCAGGGCCACATCTTTTCCAGAACAGTCTGAACTCTTCCCTAATTTGCCCTTTGGATATTCTCTCTGAGCCCTAGGAAACCATACAGAATTTCTGTATATCATACAGTTGTGCTTTCAGCAGTGTTCACAAAACTCCTTACATTAAACTTCCCATTTAACTTACTTCAAGCTCTTTTGGCTGGACCGAGACTTTTGTACTCTCTCGTTGTACAGACGTGTTGCATAGGGCTTATCCATTCATCAGTTGATGGGCTTTTGGGTGGTTCCTGTTTACTTGGACATTACAAATATTGCTGCTCTGAATGTTCCGTGCGTGTCTTTGTGTGGGCACGTCTAGTTTCTTTAGGGTAGCTTCTTAGGAACTGGGTCACGTGCTACATGGATATTTAACTTTTATGAATCTGCTGAACTGTTTTCCAAAGCGGCTGTTCCATTTGTCCTCAGAAGTGTATGAGGGTTCCTATTCGTCAACATCACATTAACACTTGTTACCGCCTTTTTTGATTATAACAATTTTATGTGGGAAAGTCAATGTATTGATGCCCGAAGTGAAGGTTGAAAAAGAGAAAAATCAGAATTGTATCCAGCAGTCAAGAAGAAATAGGAAAGCTATGTCTATTACTTTGTTCCTCTCCTCATCAAAAGTTAAGGAGCCAGTTCCTTTTGGGCTGCAGTGGTAACAAGCCCTTCCTTGGATGAGTGAGAACAGTGTAAATCAAAGCAAATTCACATTTTTTTTTTTGAACAAAAGCAGTAGAAAATTTCATTTCAAGAAAAACTTAATATAAACTTTAATAAAATACCGTGAAGAAAATTTTGAGCCAAAAGACAATTTGATTTGTGACTTTTTATATGAAAGTAATTTTTTCATTCTTTTCTTTTCTGGTAGGATCTTTAAAACTAACTCAACATTTGATCCAAAAATAACATTTACCCATTATTTTCTAGCTACACCTTTGGACCTGGTACAAATTCAGGGAATGGAGAAATACTCTTTCCACTTGGAATTCAGAAAAAATCTCTTTTTCCTTTCTCTCTCTTCTTTCTCTCTCCCTTTGGCTGTGGTACAGATTTCCTGTTTTTGCTCCAGGATGGTTGAAATTTCGGCAGCTCAGTGGGATTCAAATTATGTTAGAATGGTATTTGCATTCTAGTTACAAAGCCAGTCTTTGAATTTCCCACCTACATGTTCTTGGCTTGAGCCACCATCCTCACCACTCTAAAGAAATTTAAATCTTTTCACTAAGACCAGATGAAAGAAAAATTGGGTTGAAAGAGAAAAATGTAAAAACTTTCCTGATTAAATCAGCCAAGGTGTTCAGGTCACAAGTCACCTCATAAACCCTGCAGTTTGAGATTCCACTGAGTAAAGAACACACCTACAAAGTGACCGTAATGTACTAGTAAACATTACAGATTTTAAAAAATGTTGGGGACTGGGTGCCCGTAGGTCAGTGGTTAGAGCTCTGGCCTTGTGCACTGTGCTTGGCAGATTCGAGCCCAGCCTGGACCTGTTAACTGGGAAAACAAACAAACAAAAATGTTAGAAGGTGTTATTTTAAATTTTGCAGACTTTCTAGCTGGTTTAAATAGGAAACACCAAGTGCGGATGCATAAAAATACATGAGGTTGTGTGGTGGGAAGAACTTGACGCACTAATATTTCTCTTCCACACAAAGCCAGGTTGCCCCATGATAACGAAATACCCTGTCCATTCCTTGGGCCCCCTGGGCTACGGTACGTCCACGCGCCAATAATACCTAAAGTCTTTTACAACATTATAATTCTTAGTAAATAGTATGTATGTACTAAGGTACCACAAATCTACATTTAATGGTAGAATAATCAAATATTTTTTTTCAGAAAGGGCTTTTACTTATTTTATGAACATCCTAAAACAAATTACCTTATGTGAATATGGTCCTTTCAGAGACACTGTTGATTGCATATATTCATTAAATCTAAAAGTTAAGTATAAAATGTGATTTCAGTGGAAATACTGTTTTGAAACTAGTACTATTTATTCTGAATAATTGTTAACATCTATATGATTCATTTAAAAAACTCATTGTAGGCATTGCTGATGTTTTTCAGTGAAAATATTATCTTGAATGTTTTGTGATCAGTTTTAACCTTAAACCAGGAGATAGGGGACACTACCTTAGGAAGGTATCGGAATTTAGTTTTATAACGCATTAAAAAAAGACAAGGTACATATGTTTGGTTAGTCCAATATGTTTATATTTGAAACAGTTATGATTCACACAGAATGGAGTCAGATATTTGCATATATTCTTTACGTAGAAATAGCCCTTGGAAATGTGTCAGTGAGATGGAGGAAGGAACACAGGGCCGGATTTTGGAGTAAAATTCCCACTCAGGGAAGAGTATCTGACATCAGGCTTGCAAGTAGATGGCTGTTTTCTCAGTCCTTTGTTGCCAAAGGAGGCCATCAGCCACTCTTTATAATAACAGAAATTGAAAGAGACCTGCATTTTGTCGTTTGATCCCAAAGGCATTATTATCTTAGGGGAAAGCTGGAAGATGAAAACAAACAGGAGGGTAGAGAGGAAGGCGCGTGCAAAGGCCAGAGGTGTCCGGAGCAGGCGTGGCGTACACACCTGGTGCCTGACATGTGTGCTTTGGTTTGCACTTGGTACATCCGTATCAAGGAGCCTGGCCCCATCACACAACAAATCATGTAGACTGAGTTTTAAATGCAAAGAGATCCCCCACATAAAAATACAAAATTTAAAAAAGTAGGCCAAGAAAACTAACATCATACAACGGATTAAATAAATGGTAGAAATGGCTATTGTTTATATAAAATGCATACAGTTTCTATAATTCTATTAAATTGAAAGTCCTGGGAACAGAGTGTTCACTTTGAATGTACCAGTGTATTGGGCACTGTTCCAGACACTCTGACATACGGATACAGACATATACAGATACAGACACATACAGAAATAAGTTTTATGGACCATGATTTTTTGTTTCTTTGAGATGGAGGCTCACGTTGTGCCCTGGGTAGAGTGCCGTGGTGTCCATAGATAACAGCCACCTCAATCTCTTGGGCTCAAGTGATCCTCCTGCCTCAGCCTCCAAGTAGCTGGAACTACAGATGCCTGCCACAACACCTGGCTATTTTTTTTTTTTATCTTTTTTCCAAATGTGGGTGTCACTCTTGCTCAGGCTGGTCTTGTAATCCTGAGTTCAAGCAATCAGCCTTGCAGAGTTGCTAGGATTATAGGCGTGAGCCACTGCACCAGGCCACGGGCCATGATTTTAAAGGGAAATCAGTAAACAGATTTTTTGCAAATTTACCTATAGAAAAGAGTACTGAAGTGATACTAAAAGGATTGCTGCCCTTCACATATTTCAGACTGCGATGCCTGGGAATACAGAGGGCTAGGAATCTTTGAAAGCGGGATAGGGCCCACCGCGTAACTGCTATTAACAACAGTAGTTTATAAAGTGCACTGTGTTCCTGGATTGAAATAGACAGGACGTGTCTCTCTGTCTGTCCCTCTGCCATCAAACCAGCTGGATCTGCCTGGCCCTCCCCACACCTCCAGGAACTGGTTGGAAAAGGGGAAAAGTCAGGCCCTCAGGCCATACGTCCAGGGCATAAGGCTAAGGAAGACTTTCCCAGTTAGAGACAGAGAATGCAAAGTGCAGGGACTGCCTGGCTGTCAGCCACAGGGAAGAGGCCCAAAGTGGAAAAATGAACCAGGCCAGTGCTATTCCTAAAGCGCTGTGTATTATATTAAAGCAAGCAAGCAACCACAAAATCTTACATAAGATATGCGTCATCCCACAGCCCTGAAATCCAGATCAATAACTAATGATTGACTCTGCTAACTCACTCAGGTTCATTCTTATTTATTGAGTTTTTCAATATTTATTCATTAAGTAATAATTTACTATGAAACTTCTTGGTTAATAAGACTCTACTAAAAAATACGAATCCTGGGATGGAAATGTTAACAAACACCTCTTTTATACTCTAAAATTGTTTTACTAGAAAGGTTTCTTTTGTTACTGCCACAGTTCTTTTTCTTAAATGTTTAATTTTATTTCATTTTTTTAAATGGAAAAATACTAATAGTACAAATCCCCGAGGTACATCGTAATGTCCTTCATGAGGCAGACTCCAAAATTCCTAACAAATACAGAAAGAAAAAAAAAAAGAAAAAAAGAAAGACCCAGGACAAAGTGAAGGCGTTACTCGAAGTATCATTCTCTTTGGAAGTTTCCCAAGCAGTGGACTACATGCACGACAATTTGAAATTAGCACAGGTACTTCTTCTCCAGTATTGATAAAGTCACATACACATAATGAAGCTTAAAAAAAAATGCTGAGACAAGTTTCTGTTTTTGAGATAAAATTTGCAACTTTGTTACCAAAAAGAATGGCGGATTCCTAATCCTCCTCTCCCCCCAAATAATGTCAACATTCCCCGTGCAGTTCCGCAGTCAATCCCGTATTTTCGGTGACTCTGTTACTGCCGTGAGCAGATGCTGCAGGGGCACACAGGCTCGTGGAGCTGTGAGTAACTACACTTTCTCCCCTGCCCAGTATTAAACTACTGGGTAGCAAACTTTACTGGACGTGGAGGAATATCTAGAGCTGATTTTAGTGACCAAGAAATAAATCTTCCCAACTGTCAGATGTAAAATTTCACATGGCATCTCCAGTTAACCTCCCTCAGTCCTAGCTGGGCACGTTTATCCCAAAGACTACCTAGTTTTTGTTCAAATTAGGGGGAGAGACTAAGTGGGAGTTAACGTAAAAACAAAAAATGGAAACTCGTGAGAGCGAGAATGAAAATACAGCGATGATTTCAGTCCTCACAATTGGACCCGGTTCTCAACTCGGGGTCAAAACAACAATGTCCCTACTTGCTAGGCTCCAACCCACTGTAAAGTCGCCTCCTCTTTAGAAGTCACATCCATAGATTCCACCTTAACGTCGCCTCCTCTTCCTCTAAGACTGACAGCCATAGAGCACCGGCCCTCACGGCACCGCCTTTTCCCAAGTCTGAGTTACATCCTGCACGTGTTAGCAGAGGCCCTTGGCACACGATTCCTGAGAACTTAGAACCGCAGCACCCATTGTCTCTCCAAGAGGAGGTCGAAGCCCTGTAAACCTGGGCTGTCCAGCAGGGCAGCCCCAGCCGCATGTGTCTGCCGAGCACTTGAAACACAGGGACTGAGACGGACAGAATGAACTGTCATTTAGTTGTAACCAATTTGAGACCAAGTCACCGCATGAGACTAGGGGCTATAGCAGTTACTGAGCAGAACAACTCCACCTGAAATGCTCCGCAGTTAAGCCCCTGCAAGTCCCTTTCTCAATGTCAGGGGAGGATTTATGTCCTCAATGTTCTTGGTCTTTAAAAGTGGATTCTTATTTAGGAATGAAAAGATCAAACACATTTGCCCATGTACACACACATACACACACATACACACTTTCCAAGGATGAACAAATTAGTATAATCTAAATTTGTGGTCGGGAAGAGAAGCTGTTTCCTAATTAGGAATAACTCCCTTCCTGCTAAGAAAGTGGTGTCAGTATTTTTTAATCTCTTCTTAGCTTCCAGGCCAAGCATCTACCCATCATGATGCTTAAGAAATTAACCCACTGCCATGTGTTTTCATGTAGCTGACCCAGCCTTTAGCCAAACAGACGTGAAACTTGCAAACTTTGCATGGACTTGGCCTGTTTACTTTATGCTGGATTATGTTCTTAAACTAAGCAAACTTTCTAGGCGTTTACTATTACCTCCCGTCAGAGAGTATTCCAAAGAGTACAGACATTTGTTCAGTTGGAATGATACTTTCAGAAGAAAATATTTTGATCATATAAAGACCAAATCATTCCCTGTTGCCCAGTGGTGCTGTAAAAACAATAGAACCTCCATAGTTGACCCCCTCCCTACATTGACCATCTCCTTACCAATTATATTTTCTCAAAACATAATAGAATTTCATTGAATAGTATGCATATTCATATATAATAACATTGAATACCATGAACGTAGGTTAAACTCAAAAGAAAACACACAATAGATGTTTTAAATTATAGCATAAATAAGGGGTAATCAATTTACTTTCGTAAATAGTAGAAAGTAAACATTTTAGGCTTTCTGTACCATAGTCTGTTTCACAACTACTCAACTCTGCCCCTTTAACACAAAAGAAGTCACAGACAGTGTAGAACCCAGTGGCCGTGGCTGAGTCCGTGGGCCCCGCCATGTCCTGTGGCTGTAGTTTGCAGACCTATGAGGTAGATGAAAAATATAAAACAATACCTGTGGAAATACCACACAGCGATGAAGGGACAAAACGTCGGGGGAGCTCGTTAATGGAACTGAAGAGTTATTGCTATGAGCAAGATGAGTGATTTGAAGCAGAGGAGCAGCATTCTTTAAAACGCTAAGTAGGTAAAGTGACCAAGCCGAGGTCAGACCGAAGAGCTCAGGAAGGAGCCGGGAGAGACTCAGGCTGTGGGAGGACACGCAGCTTGCCCCCCAGGGCTGGTGTTGGAACGGAACACCTGGGCTGCTACTCACGGTATCCAGGATCCCTCAGTCATCTTAAAAGCCCACAGAAGGCTGTGGCTCCCTCATTTATAATGAGGAGGGTAGATATATATCCTTAAAGGGCATATTTTAAAATAGTATGAGGCCAGCACACATAAAATAAACTGTGGTACGTGGGGTGCATGTCCACAGGACTCAGCCCCAGCCCGCTGGCCCACAGCCCACCAGTCCTGCCTGACCCCACCCTGCCCCCGTCACCGCAGGATCAAGACATTCTCAGGCATTCTGTCAGTATCTATACGTTACTGATCTGTAAAAGTATCAGTTGGTATCACGCTGACATAAGGATCCCCAGGGCATCTGTTTATGGAGGGCCACTCTTGACATCTTCAAATGTGACTAAAATGCAGCTTTTTATCCTATGTATTAAAGTCATCATAGCATTTTTTTAGGAAGGTGGAATAAAACAAGGAAACAGGTTGATTCCTGTGAAAAACATTTTCATCATGAAAATCATGATGAATTTCCTATGAATCACTTATTATTCCACGGGGTTTGTCATACCAGTGAGCAGGAGCTGCTCCCACAGTGAGAGGAGCCGGACGGCCACGTTCACCACCTCTCGGAGGGTATAGCCTGTGTGTGCCAAACGAGAGGAGCCGGACGGCCACGCTTACCACCTCTTGGAGGGTACAGCCTGTGTCTGCTAAATGAGAGGGGCCGGATGGCCATGCTCACCACCTCTCAGAGGGTACAGCCTGTGTGTGCCAAACAGCAGCATAATGACTGATCTGCCGACACTCTCAGGAATTTCCACCCAACTCAACTAACTGGAGAAGCAAGTGGCCTGCAAAAGCCATCAGAGGAAGAATTACCACCTCCATCAAATAAGTAAAAATAAGCTGGCCTTACCTTTGCATTTTGAAAGACACAGAGCAAGCAAACTTATAATAAGGGCTGTAGTTCAAACCAGTGACTTATTTCATTCTATGAAAATAGAATGATTCAAAGTCAAAACAGAGAACTCATCTGCAATTAGCCACTCACCCAGGAGACAGAGCAGTGTGTACTAATCCCCTCAGACGAAAACAGGATGTTCCTAACAGTTTTGCCACCAGAAGCGTTAATATTTCTAGGAGTAGAGCTTCAGTTATGGGTGCCGGGCTCCCTCGGGTGTCAGGTGTGTTTCGCCATCTCCACCCAGATCTGTGTCTGTGCTGGGGCGTTAGTGCAACCCCCACAAATGCTCCTGGCACTGGGGCCATGGGCCAGAACAAATCAGGGAAAAGGCTGAAAAAAATAAAAAATAATATACAATATCCAAAATGCTGTAAAAATGCTAGTGGTGAAAAAGGTTAAGAAAAAAACTTTTTTTTGAAAGCTAACCATTCATTTGTGTTTTTTTCTTTTTTTCTTCCCCCTTTGTTTTCGGAAGAATTTCTCATCCTTGGTACTACTGACTTTTATACAGGGCTGCCCCATGTGGTGTAAGCTGTTTGCAGCCTTTGGGGGCTCTGCCCATTAGATGCCAGTAGCACTCTCTGGTTGAGAGCCATTGTTTTAAGGGTACCAAAAGGAATAGAAGTTGTGTGTTTGTGTGTGTGTGTGTGTGTGTATGTATGTGTGTGTACTAGGAGCAGACCTTATGTTTAGATTCTATAACTTCACCTGAGACCCATAGCCTTAACATAACTTCCAACCAAGAGGATTATTTTCATTCATTAGCTGTGGGAGTCATATTTACAACTACAGTGTCTGGCATGTTAACAAAAAATTGAGATGTCATAAAGCAAAGGGTAGATTCCTGCCTTTTTTTTTTTTTTTTTTTTTTTTTGAGACAGAGTCTCCCTGTGTCTCTCTAGGTCACAGCTCACAGCAACCTCAAACTCTTGGGCTTAAGTGATTCTCTTGCCTCAGCCTCCTAAGTAGCTGGGACTATAGGTGCCTGCCACCATGCCTGGCTATTTTTTGTTGCAGTTGTCATTGTTGTTTAGCTGGCCCGGAACTGGTTCGAACCCACCAGCCTTGGTGTATGTGGCCAGCGCTATAACCACTGCGCTACGGGCACCGAGCCAGGATCCCTGCCTTCTAATGAAGAAGTCTGTACCCGTGAGTGGAACTGCCAGTCATGGGGAGCAGTGACTGAATCTGTTCCCACTGGGTGAGTGTGTACTAGCAAAAAGGAAATTTCCAACCTGTACGAAATTAAATCCCTGTTTTGGAAAGACAGAGTATCCATACCGCATGTGAAAACATGAATAAATACTAACTTTGGGAGGTGAAATGACCAACTGTGAAGCTGATGAGTGTCAGGAAGGTCAGGAGGGGACTGGTGGGCAGCCCTGGTGACAATTCCATGACCATGATGACCTTTAGTGATTTAGGAAGGAGGACACATCTATTTTTTAAAATGCTAGACTCAAAAATCCAAAAATTCAAGAAGTTTAATAACCTGTGGATAAAACACAATTGTCTTTTGTTTTTCCCATGTGTTTGAGTTGCTTTTTTTTTTTTGAGACGTAGTATCTCTCTGTCACCCCAGCTGGAGTACAGTGATGTCACTGTAGCTCACGGCAGCCTCAAACTCTAGGGCTCAAGAGATCCTCCTGCCTCAGCCTCCCAAGCAGCTGGGACGAGTGTTCGCTGTCATGGGCCACAGCTATTTGGCTTCGACTACTCAATGAGCTCTCCCCGTTCCTTCCCGTGACCACTGCAAGGGAAGGAGCTACTCAGGGGCACTCGAGGCTGTCCCGTGGTCACAAAGACTGTTGTAAACTCATATTGGACTGACGCAGACACAGGGCTACTTGAAGTGAGGGAAGAGCATTTGGCTGGCCCAGAATACACAAGAGTGGCTCTCCCCAGAGCTGGAACCGAGTGTGGTCCAGACTCTCGTGTCCTGGGAGGCGGCTGAGGGGGAAGCGAGATGATTCCGGCTGGCAGCAGAGTGCACACATCTCATTCTTCCATCACGTCCGCGCTGCAGCTGCTGACACCAGTTACCCAGACAGGTCTGGGGCTGGGAAAGCATGGCCAGAACTGCAGGTCTCTTAGCTGACTACAGGGGTCCCAAAGGGCACCTTACATACATATGTAGGGGGATGCGGAATTGTAGCTAAATGTACCTTTACTTACAATATATTCACTACTAATTTTATAAAGTACTTACAAAATATTCGTCCATGTGTTGATACATAAATATAAAAATGCTAAAAATATAAAATATCACATAATATAAAATATGAGCTTGTCAGTTTGCCTATGCATGGCAACAGAGGGGACACCCCAAATGTCTTTGAATTATTTATTCCCAGTCATGCACGACATGTCCTTGGGCATTTGCTTATTTTTTGTGCACATACTCTATTAGATAACCACGTAACCTCTGTGAATTGCAAAATTATATCCCCACTCCCGTAATTTCAGAAAATACAATCCTTGAATCTCTGCTGTGATCTGAGCTGAGAATTATGGAAAATACTGTTTCTCAAAATTTTGTTCAAAATTTGGTTTCCCTCCCCCCTTTTCCGTGGGGATAGCACCAAAGAAAGAGACATCTGAGACTTTACAGAAAAAAAAAAAAAAGGTGTATGATCCCATGACGACACCTTTGTCACCTTCACTGAGTCCTTGGGATTGGAATGATGGTGTTCTGAGGACCATGAGGCAGGAGGGGACACATCCTATGGGGGTTAAAGTCCAGGCTGGGCTGTTGGTAAATCACGGGCCAGATGCCACAAGGGGAAGGACAACATGCCTGGACAGGTGCGCCGTCAGGGAACACGTTGGGGTGTTGGGCCTGCTCTGGGGCCATCACAGATGACCAAGAAACACAGGGTTCTGGCCTGCCCTTCCCAAGTGATGATCCTTAGCTCAGTGCTGAACACCCTCATGGTGTTGTGGTGTTCTGGTGTCGCCATACCTCCATTGTGGTGGTCTGGTGTCACCATACGTCCGTTGTGGTGTTCTGATGTTGCCATATGTCCATTCGTGACACAGACACAGCAGGCATCTGTCACGTGCACAGAGCTCTTGTGGGAGCTTCTCGGCAAGCTCTTGGTCTTAGAGAGGGGAGGAGAGATGAATAGCTAACAGACAAAAGTATAACATATCCCGTAGTGCTGAAACTAAATAAAACCAAATAAAAACAGCTGGTTAGAGAGCGACCCAGGCAGGATGGGAAGTGTGCAGTTTTGTAGGAAGGCTGAGGAGGTGAGCTGGGATGACCAGGCTGGAAGGCAGGCCTGACCCACAAGGCTGGGGCAGGTGAAGGACCTTTGCCTTTCCACTGAACTGGTTGAGAAGTCATTGGGAGGATTTGAACAGGGCAGGAATCAGGTTTGACTTGCGTTTTAACGTGTTCACTCTGACATTGGGAGGGGGATAAATTGAATGGGGTAAGAATGGGAGATGACAGGCTGCTGCCTTCGTCCAGGGGGATGAGAAGGCTATGTGGTCTCACCTTGTGAAGAAACCATTCTGGGGTGTAGGGATTTCTGTTAAAAGCCAGAAAACAACAAAGTGGATTAAGTCAAAAGCAGGAGATCACGCTTCCTTGAGCATACTGTAGATACGAAGGTATAAACATTAAGTATTCCTTTTTCTTTTTTTTTGTTGCAGTTTGGCTGGGGCTGGGTTTGAACCCGCCACCCTCGGCATATGGGGCCAGCGCCCTACTCACTGAGCCCCAGGCGCCGCCCAACATTAAGTATTCCTAAAGAGGAACATTGCTGCTGTGTCTCACACCGAGGGGTTTAAACATAAGCTATATCCTTTCCTATATAGCTGAAATCTCAACTACCCAACAGTTTAAAGTATGGCAGCCAACAGGCTTTCAAATGTCTTGAATTTCACCATTTGAATTTGTTTAATTCTTTCTTGACTATTATACATTCTCTGGGTGGCTCTCTGGACTTCCAGAATAAACTTAATTTTTGTGTTTGCATTAGGAGATGCTGGCGACTAAGGTGCTGGAGGACTGCTTATGAGAAGTGACATCTTAAAACAGATGCCACTTCCACCCAGAGCGACACTCCTAGCCCTGTGCTTAGACCAGTCTGATGTGGGTGAGGTTGGCACAGAAATACCGTCCGCATCACAGCAGAGGTGGCCGTCCCGCCCATCCTTACCAGCTCTCTTCTCCCTCAGAGTCCGACCCTAGAGAACGGAAGGGGGTTGTCCATTGTGATTTTGCTCCAGCGGTTTATCTATACACCCTTGAATCAGAGCATGGACATAAAGCCAACTCCTTGCAAAACAGATTAGGGCGAGGCAAGAAAGAGCTGTTACTTTTAACCAAAATATCATTGGCAGAGTTATTTTAATGAGAGAGGCAGCCTCAGGGAACCTGCAGGCCTCGCAGGCAAGTTAAATGCTGCTTCTGCGGCTGTGACTCTTCGGCGAGACAGTCAAATCACTTTGAAGCTCAACTTTCTTCTGGGCCAATTGCAGATGAGAGGCGTTTCTGTGTCAGGGGCAGGCCGGGAGGTTTACACGAAGTGATCTATGCCCGGCACTTTGCATGTCCTAGAGCACAGGAACACCTCCTCAGCTGCTTCCGGTGTTTCCCAAGGGGGTCTCAGCCTTTTTGGTTGTTGAACCATTTTTTGAATTCTTCAGATCCTTGGAAGTTGTACAGGTCAGTGCACATGGATACCAGTAGCCGACCTCAAGCATACTACCCCTTCTAAATATGCATTCACCAGTGAATTGGAAGACTTGAGAAAATATCGAGTCATTTTTTATGGAAAATGGGTTTAAGCATGAAATTAAAACATAGGCATAGGCCTGTGTAAAGTGGAAAATATTATATGGCATGAGAGTGTCCTCTGAAGAATACAGATATTCCCGATTACTATCTGGAAGGTCGGTTCCTAAGCCTCATCACTCACCACATCACCTGGGGGGCTGCATGATCCTGAGTCCCTGATTTCGTAAGCCTCGGTGAGCCACGTCACTCACATTTTTTTTTTATTTTTATTTATTTATTTTATTGTTGGGGATACATTGAGGGTACAATAAGCCAGTTTACACTGATTGCAATTGTTAGGTAAAGTCCCTCTTGCAATCATGTCTTGCCCCCATAAAGTGGTCACTCACATTTTTAAGAGGCTCCCAAGTGATACTGTTGCTGCTGATTTGGAAACCGCATCTTGAGTCTCATTCACTAATCTAGAGAAATGCTTTTACTCTCTCAAAATGCAATTTGATAGTGGTACTTGCTTCAAAACTAAATTCAAGTCAAATACCGAAAATTATTGTTGTGTCGAAACTGTATTTCTCCATTCATTCTGTAGTCTGCCTTTCCTAAAACACCCAGCCCCCAGCACCCACCAGCATCGATCTTGAACAGAACACTTCTTTTGACACCAGTAGCGCCCAGAAGGCTTGAAATGTGCAAAAACCTCTAACTTATGAACTTTTCCTCTTGTGTGGAAGTGGAAGGAATGTCTGCTTTGATGGCTGGGCTTTGTATCTCTCAGCAAACATGTTAGAAATGATGAAGGAACCAAATGCTGCTTGTTTCAAGGTAATTTATCTGCCTCCGTAAAAGGGAGGGCGAAATCCCAGTTGCCTTTTGAAGTCTGTGATGTTCCTTATTAGAGAGACAGCCTTAAGATTCCTGGAGGTATTAGCCAAGCTGAGAGAGCTGTTACACACATCTGCTCTGTGTTAAAGGTCCCCTCGCATAGATGGGCACCCTCCTTCTCCACTGTGTTTACTTTGGCGGCATCGTGAGCCTTCTGCTGATGGAGATGAAAATGTTACCTCATTTGCTAAGAGTTTAGAAATCAGAAAATAACTGAGGAGGAGGTAAAACATCCAGCTGAGACTGGGCACATTTGTATCTTGTATTCATTACTTTCAGAGTTTCACACACATCTAGGGACGGAGAGCAAGTGAATTATGAGGGAGTCATCTTCATTGAAGCCGCCTCAGGGCATAATTTGTTTTGGTTTGGGTTTTGGCTGTTATTTTCTAGTAGCTGCTATCCATATTAGCTACTGTAGTTGTACCTGATTGAACAGCTGTCATTGGATTCCTATGTGGCCTGACAATTAAGTTCAGGAACTTATCCTAGAAAAAATGCTACTCGCCTCATGGCTGCATATCACTAGGTCACGTTTGAGGTCCTCCCCTGGGAAGCTGTGCACCAACGCCTGTGCCCAGGCCACCCCTCCAAGCAATTTTTGTAGGATATCTTGAACTTAATAGACAGACCTCACACAACAACAGCTCTGAAGGCCATTCCAGAAGAAGCGTTCCAAAACATAGCCTTTTAGATTATTTACGTAACTTGGAAGAAACAGACCAGTTAGGGCTGTGTCACTCGGTTTCTTAATGTGCTTAGGTTTTAAAGGAATAGCTCATTTGTGGATTCTGTAGAGAAAAAACTACTGTCTCTGAGGATGGGAAGATGAGTCAAAACATACATTTCTCTGGAACATCCTTTAGGGGAATTCTTTTTTCTTCTGGCTAGATGAACTAATCTAATCTTTAAAGAACAGAGTACTGTGTTCTTTGCAAAGAGGATTATTCTTCCGAAGGGTATAATCAGCTACCAACTTGGTGGCTTTCAGTTCAGGCCTCTCCACACTCGGCCTCCCAAGCATTCCTCGCCCTGACAAAGAATGATTGTCAGGAGACTAGTCTTGGTCCTTGAAACACCAGGATTATATTTTATTGCTTTCAGCGTCTACCTAATCACAAAAATCTTTACAGTTTCTTTGCTTGTTTGAGAAATGTTTCTCCTTATTTTATTTTTAAAGTATTCTGTGAATATCTTTTTATCTTATTTTTAAAAATGTGGAGTGGTTTGGTTTGTCTTGAGTCATATTCAAAATTTTTCAAAGCAGGAAACAAAAGCAACATTGAAATGAGTTTGTGTTTTTATTTTTTCTTGGAATGACTTTTTTAAGGTAAAATGGCCATTATTTTCTTTCTTTTTTTTTTTTATTAAATCATAACTGTGTACATTAATGCAATCATGGGGTACAATGTGCTGGTTTTATATACAATTTGAAACATTTTCATCAAACTGGTTAACATAGCCTTCCTGGCATTTTCTTAGTTATTGTGTTAAGACATTCATATTCTACACTTAGTAAATTTCACATGTACCTTTGTAAGATGCACCTTAGGTGTGGTCCCACCGATTACCTTACCTCCACCTATCCTCCCCACCCCGCCCCTCCCTATCCCCTTTCCCCATATTCTTGGTCTATAATTGGGTTATAGTCTTCATATGAAAGCTATAACTTGGTTTCATAGTAAGGCTGAGTACATTGGATACTTATTCTTCCTTTCTTGAGATACTTTGCTAAGAATATGTTCCAGCTCCGTCCATGTAAACATGAAAGAAGTAAAACCTCCATCTTTTTTAAGGCTGTATAATATTCCATGGTGTACATATATCACAATTTATTAATCCATTTGTGGATCGATGGGCACTTGGGCTTTTTCCATGACTTAGCAATTATGAACTGGGCTGCAATAAACATTCTGGTACAAATAGCTCTGAAGATATTTGCAGGTTATGTCTCTGACAAAGGTTTAATAACCAGAATCCACAGAGAACTCAAATGTATTAGCAAGAAAAGAGCAAGTGATCCCATTTCAGGGTGGGCAAGGAACTTGAAGAGAAACTTCTCTGAAGAAGACAGGCGCACGGCCTACAGACACATGAAAAATTGCTCATCATCCTTAACCATCAGAGAAATGCAAATCAAAACTACTTTGAGATATCATCTAACTCCAGTAAGATTAGCCCACATCACAAAATCCCAAAACCAGAGAGGTTGACGTGGATGTGGAGAAAAGGGAACACTTCTACACTGCTGGTGGGAATGCAAACTAATACATTCCTTTTGGAAAGATGTTTGGAGAACACTTAGAGATCTAAAAATAGACCTGCCATTCCATCCTAAAATTGCCATTATATTCAATTAACCTTTTTTTAGGGGAGGGGAATAAATTTCGTTCTGCTTAATGGGCATATTCATAAAATGAGTACAGCATTTTAAAAATTGTATTCCTCACATCAATAAATATAAATCCCATGTAGGATAAGGTGTATTAAAATATTTAATTATGGTTTAAAATCTTTAAAATGTGGAGAACATGAATGACAGAGATACAGTTTTTATTTTAGTTGATGTTATCAAACCCATAATAAACTAATGTAATATCTGAACTGGTGATTAAAACTCCATTTGAAAGGAAATAGGGGGCAAAGCATTTATTCCTTTTGTTTAGGAATTACATTTTATTAGTTTTCTTCTCTCTGTACTTCCTGAGCAGACATTTGGTAACGCACGGGCATGACTTTGGTTTGGGGATGGAGGGTCACTGGTGTCTGGCAGGTGTAGGGGAGAGAAGGTTCTCCACATTCTACAGCACAGAGGACGGCCCACCACGAAGTGTCCCAGAGTCGGAGTATCAGTCATACTGAGGCCGCGACAGCCGGGACTACAGGCAGGCTGGGCTCTGACCTTGAGACGCTTTGCATTTTTGTTGGCAAAGCCCCACTCCAGCTGTGACTTGGTGCTTCAGTCTTCCAGGAAGGAGACGTGCGTGAGTCCCGACCTACCTGCTTTTCAGCTTAACCACTAGGAAAGGCCTGCCAAAGGACTTCTCCAGAACTGCCGTCTGCTGTCACGCCAGCTGGGTCCCATAAAGCTGCGTGGGGAAGCCCACCTGCTCAGAGCTGCGTGCTGCATGGAGGCCCAGCACATTGCACATGGCACACCTGTGTTTTTACTCTGTTATTTTGCTTTCAAGCACTGGCTGTTTGTGAAGTGGTTCCAAAGATGGGAAACTGCCCAGGTGCACAGACACTCACGAGGCTCCAGCATTACCCTGTGGGTTTGTGTACAGAGACACGGTGGCTGACGAGCTGGCTTTCCTGGTAGACCAGATTGGAAGATTAAAAAAAAAAAAATGGAAATGATTAATAGTCCCTTCCAATGGGGCATGAATGTTGAGATTCTAGGGAGAAAAAAGAATTTCTTTCTGACTTCTGCTAACACTGCTCTGTGGAGTTTTTACATAAGCACCCAGAACAAATGACCACACATTTCTGCAAGTTCCTGAGACTCAGTAGGGATTAAATACCTCACCTGAGGCTCTGGGATTTGAACCCAGCTCCTTTGACAGGAAGCCCCATGGTGGGACGTTCCGGGTTACCGCGGTGGTGCTCAGAATCCTCTTGTTCCACATGCCCTGTAAAATTGCATCTTCCTGTGTTGGGCAGGGCCCAGGAATGTGACAGGAGGGCACTTCCTCCATTAGGATGGCTTAGCTGGCAAAAGCAATGGGGTGTCCACCCCATAATTCCACAACATTCCACCAGCCTCCTTTGTAGTTGACTGCAGAGAGCTTTTCCCACTGGTTTTGAATCACTAAATGGCCACATTGTGGGAGGATCCTGGATGGGGCTAGGACCTAAGGACAGATGGCAGGGTTGCTCTGCTTGCATTGGGACTGACCTGCTTTTAAAGCGAACGTCTGCAAGCCAAGATACTTTAGGGATGTGCTCTCCTCGGGGGAGGAAGGATGCAGAGAGAAGGCGGAGCTGGGCAGAGTGGGGTCTCGGGGACCAGGTGCTGGGGCAGACCAGGGTAAGGGATGCAGTGGGCCCTGCCTGGAGAAATCACCTGGATGGTGGTGCTGTCTGCTGAGGTCAGGAGTCTCCGAGGACAGCAGACAGACAGGTTCAGTGTAGAAGATAGGGTTTTCAGAGTGGGGAATATACTCCTGTGCTTTGAGGATAGTCTTATGGAATTCCCAAACAGGACCAACTCAGGGGAGAGGCCTGGGTCAAGGATATACACATGAAAATGTCAGTTATGGGTTATAGTACACATACTGTGTGGACTCCGGCACTCCCAGGGTGACTCTACTTGTAGGGGACTCTTGGCAATGGCAGAGGCCTTTCAGTCTCACATTCAGAGGGAGGGAGGCTGCCAGCAGGTGATGGCTTGAGGCCAGGGGCGTTGCCAAGCATCGTCCTATGCAGAGGACAGGCCCCCACCAGGGGAATCACCTGGTCCCAAAGGTCAGGAAGGTTGAGGCTGATAAACCCTCTTGTTCCTCTAGAGGAGAGGAGCGAGGTTTGAGAATAGCATCTTCTGACTCTTCAATACCAAAAGGAAAAATATAAGGCAGGGACCCTATGAGGACCACCAAAGAGAAAGATCCAGAGGCACAGAAAACCGGGACACTGTGATGCCGGAGGAGCTAAGGGAGGAGCCCTAGATGGCGGGGCCAATGAGAAATTGAGAATAGAAAGACGACAGAAGTGCCCACAGGCCATGTGGGCGGGAGTCAGCTGGGGTCTGCGCGGGAGCAGCTGGGTTGGCAGAGAGATGATCTTCCTGTGTCCAGCAGGGTTGGTTCCAAACAGGACGTGAGGAAGGGGATGTGCAAAATGGAGAATGCTTTTGGACCTCAAAAGGGAAGAGAAGCATTGGTTGATCTAAGACAAAAGGGGGTTGAGGGAAGACTTTGTTTTCAGAAAGTACTTTCCACGTAGATATCCATGGAAGCGGGTGGAGGGAGGGGATCCAGATACAGGGAAAGCAACCTGATGCCCACAGGGTGAGAGGGCTACACAGGTTAGACTCATGAGCCCTGGTGCCATGATTAGTCTTCCATAAGAGGTGGGAATCTTCTGCATTGCGGGGAGAGGGAAGTTAGAGGGAGCTGCAGGAAGAATGCCTGGTGACAGTGGTCAGTCCTGAGAATAGAAGGAGTTAGCAAAACCTTCGGTGCCCCAGGTTCTGGCTGTGTGCGTTCCCGTCCTAGAGATACCTGGCCCCAAGCAGGCGACATACCCTCTCTCACCTCTCTTCTTTTATCTGTGAAATGGAATAGTAAGAATAACAAACTCCTCTCTGGGTACCGTGGTGATCAAATATGGAAACGTACGAAATGCGTTCAGACTCTGGGCATTGAGTAAGAACTCAGTAAACCTTTGCTAATTCTCATTATCAGCTCAGATTGAGAAAGTTTAAATATAGTGATAGGAAGTTTAAGGAGAGCAAAACAGTCCAAATAACCTTGGGGGTGAATGGAGGTGGCAGGCGAACGGGGCAGTCATAAACAGAATGGCCCCTGTGTCCAGCAGGAACTGGCCGAGACGGGCAGTCGCCCATCAGCCCCACCTCCAGCATCTGGGCACTTTCTCTCCTTGCCTCTCTCCAAATCCCTTCCTGGTTGTCCTGTTCAGTTCCTGGTTCTGAAGTTCTGCTCATTCGGCTTCTAAAAGGGAGACACGAAGGGAAGGTGGAGACTTAGCTCCGCCACCTGTGCGCGAGGCCTGCTGGCTGGGCGTGTGCCTTCTCTAGCAAATAGGCTGGAAGCTCTAAGGATGCACCAGGTGAGAGGGAGGAGCACAATGCATGACAGGGACAGATTTCCTGGTACCAGAGTCTGACCTTCCAGTGGCTGTGGTGAAGGAGCGGAAAGCAGAAAAGAGGTGCCAGCCTGAAGGAGGCAGCAGCTTCACGGCATGAGGACGTGAGATTTGCAGTTGGTCTCAGGAAGGTGCTCCCTCCTCTGCTGACGCTGAAGGGAAATGAGGAGAATGCACTCAGGCCACGGCATCTGCACGAAGCTTTGCACACCTAAGGCATCTCAGGAAGGCTGGCATTCAGGGCTCCCCTCCAGCGGCCCCATGCTTAGGCTGCCTTTGGATAACTTCACTCTGGTGGCCATCCCAAGGCCTCCCAGCCATTCCTGCAATACCACGTTCATCTAGGCTGCTCGGCCACCGAGTTACCTGACCGGCCGTTCCCTCAACGCCAAGGCTCGGGTCACCCGACTCAGAAACCCAGCCTGGTGTTGACAAGGTTAGTTTTAGGTGGCATCTGATCATGAAGCAGGTAGATTTAGGGTGTGGGCTTTATCTTGGAGGACCAGTGGTACAAGGTGCAAATTTGCTTCAGAAACATGGCAATGCCTTGGTTCACGGAATCAGGTTGTCACTCTCTGATTTTCTGCTACTCGAATAGATAGGGTCATTTATGTTTATTGTTTGCTGACGGGTTTAAATTATAGACATTTGGGAGTCAATAGAAAAATGCTTGTGAGATGAAGTCATTTTCGAAAAGAAACACAGGAAAGTCACAAAATTGACTGTAGTCTTGTCTCCAACATAAACAGATGACTATTGAATTTTTGTATCCAGTGACCCAATGGACAGTCAATAAATACTGGTTTCCCAACAGCTTACACATTTCTTACAATCGTCATAACAACTTCAGACCCTCACGGTGAAGACTCCTTTCCCCAGGAACATATTTTCTCTGCAGCAAAACATGACGGTATTTCGTTGGCAAATGAGGATGATATATTGACTCTGATGTCATGGTCTGCAAGTTGAATCCAGACTCAATATATAAAGTAATAGTATATACTCATGGGCAAAGGGGAAGATTTTTAAAAATTATTTATTATTATGTTTATGACTCTTAGAGGGCTCCAGGTCTCCAGATTCAGAGGGCAATAATCAGAATAAAACCAGGCTCCACACTGAGATGATCGTAGCTGTTTATTTACTTTACGTATTAGCCCTCCATTACATCCAAGGTCTTTTCTCTCTGATGGTTCATCGTAACAGATGCTGGGTTCACAGCTCTGCAGAAGGCATTCTTTCAGCTTTCATTACTTTCCATGGGGAGACAATTTAAGTTGCCCAACAGTCCAATTCACTGAAATCTCATTCATAACAATTCAGTGAAAGTGGAATAGACACATATAAACTCCCTTTAAACCACATGCATCTGGTCACAACATTTGCCACCATGTTCTGTGGACCTGACTTCGAGTGTCAGGCCTATTTCCCTAATCTCTTCAGGGAAGGCAACATGTTCACCCAGTGTGGCCATTTTTCCTTCCTTCTGGTTTCAACATAGGCCGATGCTTTTTCTTTAACTAGGCTCTTACTGCGATCCCTCTCCCCCCCACCCCTTATTTTCCTTTTGGACTGAGACAAAATTCTAGATGTTGTTAAACATGATTAAAAATTTAACAGGGACACCAAGAGTTAATCTCTTTGTTTTTTCCTAAATTTCCGCTTTGCCCTGGAGTAGTCACATTCGATAAAATGTCATGTCTGTTATTCCCTCTGCAATGGGGATTAAGGGCCATCACAAGAACTTTAGAGAAAAGCTTTAATCACCCCTCTTTTATTTTGTCAAAATAAATAGCAATCATCAGGAAAAAAATAATAAAACTATCAGAAAGTTATGAAAAATGCAAGGAAAAAATTGAAGGAGCTTCAAGACATATATTTTCTTTATAAAATACATTTCATGGTATTATTTCCTGGAATGCTCAGGAAAAAAAAATGTTTAATGGCTAAACCACAAATGTAGAGACTATAGAAGCTGAAGAGAGGATATGTTTTTGGGTCTTTTAAAATCTTAATGAGATTTACTTGTTGCTTCTAACTTTACTAAAGTATTACATCAGAGTAATTAGTTTTCCATAAAAATGTCACTTACAACGTATAAAATAACATATAATCTCCCCAGTGCAATTCTGCCCCACTGAAACTCTGTGACTTGGGGACCAGATCACCCCTAGAAACACAAGTAAAACTAAAATGTTTAATGGAGAATTTCCTTTCAGCATCAGGGGAAGACTCTTAAGCATTACCTTCCTATCTAATTTCTCTCCTAAAAGACGCTCTTTTGAAGCCAGAAATTCCATGGGAGCCTCATGCGAATGATTGAGATAGAAGTGACATTCTGGGCATCACTGTGGCCTGTGAACTTCGTCTCTGCTCTTCTCCATGTGACCCGAGCCCCACTTTCCATCTTGTGGCATTCTGTGTCTCAGCCTGCCCTACCTCTCCTGTGGTCAGGCATTACCTCACCTCTTAGCATCCCCGGAGTCAGGAGTTCAGACGGCCTGACACTGCAATGATGTTCCAAATTCAAGCTTGAGCCAAAGGGGAATTTGAGCTACGCAGACCTGACAGCTTCTCATGGTAAAGGGAGTGAAAAAAATTCTGATTCTAAGAAAATAACATTTCCTGAAGATATCAAGTCTTCAAGATACAATGTTGACTGGTTGGTCCCCAAATAACAGGAAAAGTGTTCTTTTATCTTAAATTTGCCTTAGGCATTTGGTAATGAGTCCTTCTATGTCATGAGAAGGAAATACAATTAATTGATTAGAAATTGCAATACACAGAGCCTGTAGTTTCTATTTACTATGGCGGAGAAGGTGCAGTGCATGCTGGGAAGGGAACTGGACTGTGGGTTCCTTCCTGTTTGCAGGGCGAAAGCAAAGCCTGTCTTCATCTGCACTGCTCAAATTGCATTGACCTGCCTAAACTTTGACCTCCTTTAATTGAAAGAGCTTATTTGTTTATTTGTTCATTTGGGAAGTTTGACTTCTTCATTAAGAAAAGGCAACTTTCACAAACCATTCTGAACGTATGTCATTGAAAGTAAGAGGCGTTACACTTTCTTTTTCACATTTATATGGAATTCTGGTATGTGTGATGAACTCTGTATGTGGATGCTATTGAACTGGAAGAAAAGATGTAGGTACAGGGCCGGGTCTAGGTACACAGGGATGAATATAGACATAACCACAGGCCTTGACAGATACAGTTATATAAAAGCATGCACATTTGTGCCGCGGACCGCCAGTCGAATGAGTCTCAGTCTGAGGGCTTTTCAGGGCGAACGTTACAGGTTGATTGGAAGGTCGACGCAGGATGGTTTGACAGACTACTAGACACCACAGGTGATGATGAAAGTAGCTGCAACTTTATTGAATTTTAAGAGTGTCTTTTATACATTTTTGACAAAGCATTACAAATCACAAAAGACATTTTTATGACTTGCAGGTGGTCACAAGTTCTTATCTTGTCTTACAAATGTAGGCATTCAACCATCTATCTTACACAGTGTTTTGCCCGCAAGGGGGAACAAATGGCAGTTGTGAGGTAGCTGATAAGCAGCAGTTACTTTTCAGCTTCCTTTATCTAAAGTTGAATGTGTTTTTTAACATACAACACTACTTTCTTTCATAGTTTTAGTTTCATGATTATATATAGTTGTTATGATTAGAGGTGTATTATGAATCATATAAGTGATTAAAGTGTAAAGGAAACACGAGGAATAAAAGGATATTGTATGAAAACTAAACTATATTGAAAGTGAGGTTAGGAAAGACAAGGTTAGAGATAGGGGGAAAGGGTGGGTGGATATTCTTTTGATGTACTGTATATTTTTAAGGTTTTTGTTCTAAAGAAGTGGTTTCATTAGTAACACCTGGTTGCTTCTCCTTATCTAGGAATGTCAAGGCTTGTAACTTCTCTTAGTTCTTTAATTGGTCTCAGTTTCTTATGATCTCTCTTAAAAACAGCTGAACATATTCTTTTATGTATAATGTTTGACTACTTCTATATATTTTTACTCTAATTAGTAACTATATTTTGATTTATAGTTAATTGTTTGTTAAACATTAAACTACTCTATTGATTTGTGTTACATATGAAAATTAGTGAAGTAAGACATTTTTCTAAGTAAAGTTTTACTAATTAGTGAAGTCAGATGTTTTTCTAAGTAAAGTTTTACTGCAGGAGGTGTCATGTTGGAACATCCTGTTTGCTGTGCCTGCATTCTCTCGATGTACTATTTCAATTCACTGACATTTATGGTGGGGACGTGCTGTTGTACAGGCTCTCTTGGAGCCACTGAGTCCGGCACAGCCATACTTGCTGTGTTTAATTGTGGATCAGTAAGTCACTGTGTTTATTCTTAGTTTCTCAAAACAATCAGGCAATAATCAGTCATTCAACTGAACAGACAGGTTTCAGGGTAAAAGTTTCTTAGGCTTTTATGCCGCACCTCATGACTTCCTACGTTCACTAAAAGGCATGCTAGGCAACTTATGCGCTGCTGTCGCAAGCCAGGGGGACTGGGGGCAACGCTCCGAGGAGCACCCACCGCCTTACCACAGTTTTTACAACGCGGACAGAGCCATCCCGCCACGGCTTGATGCCGGGGGTGCGGCATTTCCCCCCTTTTTTGTTAATGAAACGTAGTTCAAAGAGGTCTTGGCGAACAGCCTTTAAGGAGGAAAAGACACAACGAAGGAGACAAGGTAACAGTAAAATAACACAGAATATCAGGCATCCAATAATAACAATAAACACAATGTACTGAATCCAAGATATAGGATTTAAAGACTTAAGATTGTCAGAGAGTGATTGAGCCAGAGCATCGAGAGATGTACTAGGTAGGTGAGCTTCACTGATGGCAGTGATATCCTTTTGGAGGGTATGTAAGTCATGTGTAATATTATTATCCTTTCACACACCTTGTAAATGTGCCTTTGTTTTGTTCCAAGAGGTGGAGAGGTTATAAGGTAGAGGAGTGACACAGATAGCTGGAAAAGCAGAGTGACACTTAGTCTGTAGTTTATGTTGTATGAACTTAATATCTTGTTCTAAAGCTAATACTACTTCTTCTAAAATATTTAATTTTGCTTCAAGTTTATTATTTATGCTGGCTTGAGTCATCAAGGCTAGAGTAATGTTACTGCTTAAAGAGTTAACAAAGTGAGCTGTATGAACTTCTTGAACTAGGGTGGTAGTAGCCATTGCAAAAGTAGTAACTATAGAAATTAAAGCTAAAATACCTAAAATTAATGTTGTTATAAATCTTTTAGGTCTAATTAATTCATTAACAGTATGTAAAACTTGTAAGGTAGAGTTGTCATACCAAGGAATATTTTGTAAGTTAACAGGTAACATTACATATGAAGGTTTTTTTACAATTAACATAACATTCAGCAATCTATTATTTACATGAAATATACTAGAAGAAGTAATACAATTGGTTATTTTTACAAGTTAAAAGATTTTAAAGGAAATACATAGTTAACTGGATCACATGTAAATTCTTTTACAAATTCTCTTTTATAAGTTTTATTTAACTTGCACAGACCATCTACAAACATTCTAAACTTTCTTGAACTTTTGTTCTGCCTTTTACTTTCTTACATAACTATTCTGTTTCAGGACAAAATTTATCACACAAGATTCTTTCTTTACACAATGTCATTCTCCTTTCTGTTTAATTTCTCTTACTCTCAAAAACTCACTTTCCATCAAACAGGATTCCAGTTTACCATGAAGTTACTTATTCACTTAGCTAAACTGATAATTAGAAGGTTTAAAAGACAAGAATTTTATCCGTTGACAAAGATTCAGTTTGTAAAAATATTTTTCTTATTTATATAAATTACTAGTGGCAAAGAGTCAATAATAAAGGTTCTAAACCTCACCCTTGGGATTTCGTCAGTGCTGCTGTCTGGGGGCTGTAACACTTGGGAGGCAGGCCCGCCCCACGAAGGGCAGGGGGGCCCTCAGCTTCCTTCCCCGCTGGGTGTTTTCAGCCGTCTTGGAGTCAGTGGAAATGTGCCGGGTGCCGGTGGTTTTGTTTGCTATCGGCGAGTGTACTTTCATTTTCTCCAAGCGGCGGGTGAGATCTTGCAGCAGCCGCTGGCGTCTTCTTCTGCGTTGTCTTTTCTGAATCTGAGTTAACTACTCCTGGAATAACTTCAAAGTTTTTAGTATAATTTGAACTTCTCCCAATTATAATTTCAACTGTCCCCGGCAAAAGCTGCCCTTTTACTGCAGTGGGGATTAAAGTAACACCATCTCATTTGGATAATAAGACATTCTTTTCACTTGCTAAATTTAAACCTGCACTCCCAGGAGTGCCCCGTGAAAGGTCATGAATAGTAAATTCAGGGGCTTGAGGATTTAAAGTAGATGAGGGCTGTGTTTTACAAGCTACAGCCTGCTCTCCCTTGGGGCCTGGGCTGGGAGAATGCCCCTTTTACTAGTTTTTTGATCTCCGTACGTCCTGATCCTCAGGATCAGTGTCTCCCTTGTCATTCAAGGGGGTTCCATCCTTATGAAATTTTGATTTACATTCATTTTTCCAGTGTCTGCCCTTCTTACAGCGAGGGCATAAGCCGGGTGGGTCCCCCCTCGGCTTATTGGCATGGGACTGTTTACAGTCCTTCTGCATATGTCCTGGCTTGCCACAATTGTAGCAAGTGTTAGTAGGAGCTGTTGGCCCCTTGCCTCCTTTATTGAAGGAGTTTTTCACGTATGAGCTAAATTTCTGCCCTTGCATTGCTGCAGCATAAGCCATACCCTGGGCTATAGCTGGTGAGGCATCCATGCATGTTTCTAACTGTTTGAGCAACAGTGATGTGCCCTCAGACGGGGGGAGCATTCTGTTAATGGCTTCTTCCAGCCTTGAAATAAAGTCTTGGTACGGCTCCTCCGTACCTTGCTTAATAAGAAAATGTATAAGCTCCTCCAACCGTTTGAGGGACACATTGAACCCATTTTTAACTAACAAATGCTGTAACATGACACTGAATATACGTTCCTCTTTGATCAATGCGTGCCTCATGGTACCTGTTGATTACTCACACTTAACCGGTCAGCCTTTACCGGCGGGACTCGAGCTCCCTGGTGAGAGTCGCCTTCAATCTGAAAAGAGAGAAGAAAGAAAGAAAAAGAAAGATCACCTGTCCTTCAGGTCCCTGTTCGGGCGCCAGCTGCCGCGGACCGCCAGTCGAATGAGTCTCAGTCTGAGGGCTTTTCAGGGCGAACGTTACAGGTTGATTGGAAGGTCGACGCAGGATGGTTTGACAGACTACTAGACACCACAGGTGATGATGAAAGTAGCTGCAACTTTATTGAATTTTAAGAGTGTCTTTTATACATTTTTGACAAAGCATTACAAATCACAAAAGACATTTTTATGACTTGCAGGTGGTCACAAGTTCTTATCTTGTCTTACAAATGTAGGCATTCAACCATCTATCTTACACAGTGTTTTGCCCGCAAGGGGGAACAAATGGCAGTTGTGAGGTAGCTGATAAGCAGCAGTTACTTTTCAGCTTCCTTTATCTAAAGTTGAATGTGTTTTTTAACATACAACACTACTTTCTTTCATAGTTTTAGTTTCATGATTATATATAGTTGTTATGATTAGAGGTGTATTATGAATCATATAAGTGATTAAAGTGTAAAGGAAACACGAGGAATAAAAGGATATTGTATGAAAACTAAACTATATTGAAAGTGAGGTTAGGAAAGACAAGGTTAGAGATAGGGGGAAAGGGTGGGTGGATATTCTTTTGATGTACTGTATATTTTTAAGGTTTTTGTTCTAAAGAAGTGGTTTCATTAGTAACACCTGGTTGCTTCTCCTTATCTAGGAATGTCAAGGCTTGTAACTTCTCTTAGTTCTTTAATTGGTCTCAGTTTCTTATGATCTCTCTTAAAAACAGCTGAACATATTCTTTTATGTATAATGTTTGACTACTTCTATATATTTTTACTCTAATTAGTAACTATATTTTGATTTATAGTTAATTGTTTGTTAAACATTAAACTACTCTATTGATTTGTGTTACATATGAAAATTAGTGAAGTAAGACATTTTTCTAAGTAAAGTTTTACTAATTAGTGAAGTCAGATGTTTTTCTAAGTAAAGTTTTACTGCAGGAGGTGTCATGTTGGAACATCCTGTTTGCTGTGCCTGCATTCTCTCGATGTACTATTTCAATTCACTGACATTTATGGTGGGGACGTGCTGTTGTACAGGCTCTCTTGGAGCCACTGAGTCCGGCACAGCCATACTTGCTGTGTTTAATTGTGGATCAGTAAGTCACTGTGTTTATTCTTAGTTTCTCAAAACAATCAGGCAATAATCAGTCATTCAACTGAACAGACAGGTTTCAGGGTAAAAGTTTCTTAGGCTTTTATGCCGCACCTCATGACTTCCTACGTTCACTAAAAGGCATGCTAGGCAACTTATGCGCTGCTGTCGCAAGCCAGGGGGACTGGGGGCAACGCTCCGAGGAGCACCCACCGCCTTACCACAGTTTTTACAACGCGGACAGAGCCATCCCGCCACGGCTTGATGCCGGGGGTGCGGCACATTTGATTGTTTAGCATTTAAGGGGGAAAAGTCCCTATAGTTTACCTTACATAACTCTCAAAATTTCTTACTATTTTAGCCCCCATTCAACTATTTCTTGTAGAAAGTATGGGTTGGGCGGCACCTGTGGCTCAAAGAGGTAGGGTGCTGGCCCCACATGTTGGAGGTGGTGGTTTCAAACCCAGCCCCAGCCAAAAACTGCAAAAAAATAAATAAGAAAGAAAGAAAGAAAGTATGGGTCACCCAGAGGTAGTACAAACTATGGGGCAAGGCTGTATTCACTTCTTATTTGCTGCACAGCCTCAGGCAAATTTCTTAATCTCTCTGGGCATCAGTTTTCTTATTTGCAAAATGGGAGTGATACCCTGCCCCACACATGAGATTGACGTGAGAATTACACATAAAATGAAAGGTTACTGGAATAGTTTGTGATGTAATTAAGGGCTATAGAACTATCAGAACTATCCCTGTGGTTACAGAAAACAATATGCTAAGATTTTAATTAATATTATTGAGGCCACAAGAACAGATTCATGGTCAAATAAGGCTCTAGCTCCAAGGCTGTCTCCTAAGGCCTGATTTGCTGATGGCACTTTGAGTCTGCCCTCTGGGTTATTCCCCCAGGTCCCTGCAGTTCCAAATCCATGAACTAGGATGTGTTCTCCTGAGGGCTGTTTCCTTTCCCCTCCCTCCCTCCCTCCCTCCCTCCCTTCCTTCCTCCCTTCCTTCCTTTCCACTTATTTGCCCCTCAGTAGAGTACTATTGTGTCATAGCTCACAACAACCTCAAATTCTTGGGCTTAGGCCATCCTCCTGCCTCAGCCTCCTCAGTAGCTGGGACTACAGACACCTGCCACAATGCCTGGTTAGTTTTTTTAAGAGACAGAGTCTTGCTCTTGCTGAGGCTGGTCTCAAACTCCTGAGCTCAAGCAATCCACCTGCCTCAGCCTCCCAAAGTGTTAGGATTACAGGCGGGAGCCACCTCACCCACACTAGGGCTCTGTTTTCTTATTTGAGGATTCCGACAATGTAATTCCTATGCTCCTCAGAGTTAGGAAAAAAAAGGTAAAAATCAAATAACTTAAAAGCAGATAATAATTACGGGAAGCTGAAAAGAGCTCAGTGGCATTGCGATTTCCCATTTTAAGTAAAAATTCCTTATCCTCATTAATTCCATAAATAATTAGGTGATGGAAACATTGCCTAACATTGAGATCCTTAAGAAAAGGAAATTACATGGCGATGGATCTAAAACATACTGATTGAACATTTATTCCTTATGTTTCAATTTATAAAAATTTATGTTTCTGGATTGATTTGGGTATTTTGTTAAGTTTTCATTTTGCTCTGTTTTTTTGTTTGTTTGTTCTTTTTTTTTTTTTTTTTTGTAGAGACAGAGTCTCACTTTATTGCTCTCGGTAGAGTGCCGTGGCGTCACACGGCTCATAGCAACCTCCAACTCCTGGGCTTAGGCGATTCTCCTGCCTCAGCCTCCCGAGTAGCTGGGACTACAGGCGCCCGCCACAACACCCAGCTATTTTTTTGTTGCAGTTTGGCCGGGGCTAGGTTTGAACCTGCCACCCTCGGTATATGGGGCCGGCGGCCTGCTCACTGAGACACAGGTGCCGCCCTGTTTGTTTGTTCTTATAGCTAATGAACAGACATCTTATCTAGATGTCTATAAAAAAAAGGTCCTAAAAAGAAGTAGGCTTGGTAAAGAAATCATACGAAGACCCAAGCAGTTAGAAAATGTAAACCAAACCCCAAACCCAGAGCTGGAACTTGATACATTCTGGCTAACCTGGCTTCCTGTCCCTAAGAAACAAGATGGGAACAACTTTTGGACATCAAGTAGCTTATAAAGGAAACTATTTGATGAGTTGAGTTAGGGAATGAACAACAGGCATGTGATTTAAATTTCCTGAACATTCTCTAGAGTTTAAAGTAAGAAGAATTTTGACTTTGGCACAATACACCTCAGACTTGGCTGAACCAAACATATTTCAAAGATAATTTGAAGTCTCCGTTGGGTCTAAAACATGTGTTTTCTTCCACAAGATTTAAAGCTGTGCCTTGTTTTCTCCAAAAATTTTTATAACTTTATGTTAGAAGAGAAAAATGAAAATTTGGACACACATGGGAACAAATGAGAGGCTTCGCATGTAAATGATGTATAAAACACATTTATAAACAGTGGCGGTGTGTCTTCACAATGTCCCCGGTGAGCCCCGCCTGCTGGCCTTTCTTCTGTGGCACAGTCCTCTCTCTCAGGGCACCACAGTTTGGTCTATGCAACCAAAGACAGTGACAGTACGTCCTTTTTCTCATATTTCTATATTAGAACGCAGCTCTTTTCCAGGCAAGGGAACAAATTTTTCCAGGTCAACAAAGTATCAGGTTCCTTTTAACATTTTAAAAATCAGTGACTGCTAGCCAGGCATTGTGGTGGGTGCCTGTAGTCCCAGCTACTCAGGTGGCTGAGGCCAGAAGCAGGGGTCCTCAAACTGCGGGCCGCAGGCCACATGAGGCGGTATGATTGTATTTGTTCCCATTTTGTTTTTTTACTTCAAAATAAGGTATGTGCCGTGTGCGTAGGAATTTGTTCATAGTTTTGTTTGTTTTTTTAAAACTATAGTCTGGCCCTCCAATGGTCTGAGGGACAGTGAATTGGCCCCCTGTTTAAAAAGTTTGAGGACGCCTGGCAAGAGAATCGCTTAAGCCCAAGACTTGGAGGTTGCTGTGAGCTGTGATGCTACAGTACTCTACAGAGGGCGACATAGTGAGACTCTGTTTCAAAAAAAGAATCAGTGACTGTATGTAGACAGAGTTAAGCAAAGATATACCAGTTTTTTTTTTTTTGACAAATTATATATTAGTTTGGCAATCCTACCGGTGTATAGACTCAGTGTTGCGAAGTTGCCATATTTAAAAACCTCAATCCACCTATATCTTTTGCTTCTGCTTTACAAGTATTAGAGAATACTGTCTCTTAAAACGGATATTCCTTTCTGTTTATGAAATGGGGAAAGATGCAAAACATGAATGCGTAGCAAAAAAGTTTTCATTCAGAGAAACAATCACACAGAACGTGCCAGACTTGTACAGATACATATTCCCTAAGTGTGTCACAATTCTGAAGTTGGAAACAACCTTCAAGGAAATGTTTCATTTGCCGGAACTTGCACCAACACAGCCCTAAAGTCCGGATCCACATCTCACTAATCGGGATCACGTTTGTGCCAGGCGGTTGAACATTATGAAATGACTAAATGGGGGCAGCAAGAAGAAAAACAAACAATTTTGCTGAAATAGTTACTTTGTTGAAATAAATGAATTCATTGTCTTCTGGACTTCAAACGCATGGGGTTCTTCTGCACCTTTGGAGTCAGACTCATCTTTGGCACCATTTATAACGGAGCCACAGGGAACACTGACGTGGCGGTTTAGACACATCTAAAACATTTGAACCTGTGGTTTTTGGCAGATACGGTTTCCTCAGAAATATGCACGCCCCCACCACTTCAAGGAAGGGTCGGGAATACCTGCTCTGTCCTTTTATATCCAAAGCTCGGGCCCTTTGCCGCACCCTCTGTTAGTGCTGTGGCAAGTGAGTTGGTTTCTGTCCCCTCATCCCACAGGGCATTTTATTAATGCTGTTCATTAATGAAGCCAGTGTTTTTCACTTTTCTCACCTGACTTGCTCATCATAAAATTGACAAAAATCTCATTTAAGGTAGTAAAATGTTATATACCTTTTAGGAACTTAATGGGAGAATTAAACACAGAACTAAGGCTTAGTATTATAAAGATGCCAAACTTTACATGACTTCTTTATATGCTTATTAGGTGAATAATTAAATTCACTATTCATCTAATAAAATTACTCAATTTTATTACCCTTTAGGATAGGAGGAGTCTTTCAGACTCCACATGATTCCAAATTTTCAACACTAAGAATGTGTTTCCCAGCGGGTGAAAGCTACTCACCTTTACATGGTCACGTGCTGTTTTTCTCATCAGACAAATAGCTTCTATCCCATCAGTATAAAATATGCACACAAAGTAATTTAAGAAGCACTGGCATCGTTTTTACATAAACGTCCCATTGCACACTTTAACCCACCCTGCTGAAAATGATCCCCACCAACCAAGTAAGACGGAAATAAATTATGTTGCTCTTTAGACAACATTATCCTAAATTGCCAATTTGGGGCCATCAAATCAAACTTTATAATGTCGCTATTCTTTTTTTTTTTTTTTTTGTAGAGACAGAGTCTCACTTTATGGCCCTGGGTAGAGTGCCGTGGCCTCACACAGCTCACAGCAACCTCCAACTCCTGGGCTTAAGCGATTCTCTTGCCTCAGCCTCCCGAGTAGCTGGGACTACAGGCGCCCGCCACAACGCCCGGCTATTTTTTTTGGTTGCAGTTTGGCCCGGGCTGGGCTTGAACCCGCCACCCTCGGTATATGGGGCCAGCGCCTCACGGAATGTCGCTATTCTTAATGTCTGCCGAATTCCAGGCAGGGAAATTACTCTGGACATCTCAGAAAAAGGGCTGGCGTGTGGACATAGGTTGTCCTTTCCGTGCCTGCTTCCCAGCTGCCATGTCAAAGAAATAGTTTTAATGTTTGGGGGTTTTTTCACTTTCAGTCATGCAAATAGACATTTTAAATATATATATTTACTCTCATATATCAGTGTTTTTTTTTTTTCTTTTACATCATTGGAAATACTTTCCTTCTGCCCCCTTGATGTGGGAGACCCTCACAAACACACAGAGGGGTCAGGGGGTTTCTGTGACGGCTTCACCCAGCACGTTCAGTGGACAGCAGCAGGACCCAGCACGTCCAGTGGACAGCAACAGGTGACTGCTGTCATGGTGTGCACTTTGACCTTTGCTAATTGGACGTACCTGAGTGTGTTTGGTTTGAGGGTGTTGCCGCAGCCGTAAGAACAACTTCAATTTGTTTATGTCATTTTAATCACCACTGTGCTAATATTTACGCCCCTTCATCAAGAAAGCATTTTGCAGAGTGGCCACGCAGTGTCCGTTAGACTGCTTGGCAGAGAGGGCCTTCAACAGGCAATAGCGTCCCTTGCTCCGTTTTCTGTACAGTATGGTCAAACTGCTTCCATTTTTACCATCCGTGTTCCTACTCTAATGATCCATTTCTGTGTAGACTATCAAATTCTACCGATGGTTATTTTTATTTTTACACTAATTTTATTGTGTGTGTCTAAGTTCTACAACATAGATGTTAGGAATGCACATAGATGATAAACAGGGAAGCAAATTAACATATCTGTCAGGGAAACAAATTAACACACCTGTCATCTCACATCCTCACTCCTTTTTGGTGGCCAGAGCAGCTACCGTCTACTTGGTGGAAATCCCAAAGATAGTCTAATTTTATTATTGTCTTTTTGCAGGCTCTAATGCTGAATGCTCGAGTTGTTCGTCTGACATGTTTGCTATTTCATACCCCTGACACACTGTAAATTCTGATTTGGGGGGTTCATTTATGTCCATGATTTCTCCCAGGTTCAGTTTCCTTTGTCAGTGTTTTTCACATGGGACGTTTCTTAAGAATGTTGGGTTTTTCAGCTCAACTAGATGCAGCCACCTTGACTCAACATGCTTGTGAGTGGCTTATCTTTCTTCTGTGAAGTTGCTTTTTCTCTTGGATTATCTGATGCAATGAAAATAAGCAGCACTGATTAATGACCCGGTGAAGGGAATGGAGTGATTCAGGAAGCCCGAGCAGCTGTTGTCTTGATTCTTCCTCTCCCTGACTTCCGTCCTGCGTGGGACACAGCTCTGCCCTTTCCAATCCCCAAGTTGCATCCAGTCTGCCGCCTCGTCTCCATTTCAGCAGACCCCTTTTTGCTCAAGAGGACCCCTGTACGGTACACCGCCTTCAACACTGGAGACTTCAGGTTTTCACCCCTTTTAATCTGTCCTTTACTTGGGCTGGAGTTATCTTCCTTGGAAGCTAATGTGATTGTGACTCTGTTGCGCCCAAATACAGGCCACCCACAGTGTGTCCCACACTTGCATCTCCTGACTCTGGACCCTCCATCTCCACTGGTGTCTTATCCTCCGGCCAGATATCAGGCAGCCAAGGCCCTGCGTGTGATGGGATGTTTGTAATGGCTCTGGCAGGATGGGCAGGGACATGTCTGAGCCACAGAGATTTACTTTCCATAGCACAGTCCAGAGAGAGGGTTGGGTGCTAGGTGGGTGAGGGGGGCTGCCTGCTTGTCCCCACAGGGCCTGAGAGAAAACCTAAGTGTAAGGTGTGGCTCTTGCCCTGATACCACCTTTAATTGATATTGTTGTTCAGCTTCTCAGACGTGTTTTCCTATGATACAGCATCTACTTTTTTTTTTTTAATTAAATCATAGCTGTGTACATTAATGCAGTCATGGGGTACAATGTGCTAGTTTTATATACAATTTGAAATATTTTCATCAGACTGGTTACCACAGCCTTCATGGCAGCATCCACTTTTATAAATGACAGGAACATCCTTATTATTTTAAAAGGAGGTAGGCCTTGAATTATTTTTATTATGTTTTTTATTTTTCAGGCCTTTTTTTTAAATTTATTTATTTTTTTTGTTGGAGATTCATGGCGGGTACAAGAAACCAGGTGACACTGATTGCATTTGTTAGGTACAGTCCCTCTTATAACTGTGTCTCACCCCCAAAAGGTGTGGCACACACTTTTCAGGCTTTTTCAACTATGAACAGTAGATGCCCATTCCTAGGTATCCACCCTCCCAGAATAGCGATATCTGTAAGCAAAACTGATAGTCAGGAGGCTGCTCTGCAAACCCAGAATGAATTAATTTTCATAAGTGCATATCACTTGATCTTTTTAATAAACAGATTTATTGAGGTGTAATTCACATAGCTTACAATTAACCTATGTAAAGCTTAATGGTGTTCATTATTTAGATACCTGGCTATACAGGTAATGGATCTTGGAAATATTTATTCAAAATTTAAAATCAGTCTAAATTAATCTGAAGTCACTGAAGGCAGTTCTCTTTGGTGCGTTTAGAGTCTGAGAGGAACGAGAACTTTGTAAGAGGAAGAAAATGTTCTCCGTCATAACCCAGGTATTGTTTGCCCAGGTGCATACAGAGGTGAGGCTCATACAACTTTGTACTTAAAATGTGTGCCGTTCACTACACGTGCAATTATTTTTTACTCAAAGTAAAAAATATTGAATAAAGCTTTTCAGATGGAAAGAACTGTTTGATTTCGTGGCATTTGGAACCTCTTCCCTGCATAATACAGAAGCGACTAAGAGAAAGGCAGGGTTCTTAAGAGGCCTTAAAAGTCAGGCTCGTTGCGTTCTTGACGTTTGATGGGAGGCAAGGAATACGCCACGTAACCTCTCCTGCTGCCTCCCGAGACCTTCTGAAACACTCGTAATTTTGAGACCAGTTTTCCTTAGTGTCTGCTTTCCTGGTTAACCACCACCATGTTCCAGGCAGACAGAATGCAGAGAATTGCACTTTGCCGGTTCTCTGGTGGACGTCGGGGACTTGGTTTGCTCCTTGTGACATTCTAGGGTGAATGGGGCGTTCCTTGCGTCCAGTCAGCGGCTGCAACAGTTGATATGAAATTCAAGCATATCGCGCACTCCCGGTGTTCTCACAAAACTGCAGTGAGTCAGGGCTCCTCCCTGTGCATTTAAATGCCTTCTTGTTGAATTGGCTGCATTCAGGTTTCCAGTGAACTTCATAGCTAGTCAGCGTGACCGTCACAGCGTGTATTAATACTTAGGAGGGCAGGAAGGAGAGTCGACGTTAAGGGCGCACGGCCTTGTCTTTGCTCAGAGCTTAGAGTCTCAGGCTATAACCTCCCCCTCAGCTCCTGCAGACGTTTGCATTCTCTTAAGTTCTCAGTCCCTTGGCTCAACGCCTTTGCTTAAAAACTGAAAGAGCCCTATAAGGCAAAGAAAAAAAAAAGTGAGGTCTTCATCTACAATATAAAAAGTGCTAACGTCCTGAAAAAATTTCCAGATTTCATCCCCAAAGTGCTCAGACATAGGCCTTTAAGCCAAGGCCAGGGAGAACGGGCTAAAGATGGGTGGACTGAATGTTCGCGCTTGGAAGACTCCCTGGAACATCTGGAAGAGATGACTGAGTCACAGGCCTCAGTAAATGGGAGCCATACCTAACAACCAAGACGCGCAGGCTCCAGGGATCTACGGGCGGAAATTCCTGCTGCTGTGACTGACTTTTGGAAGGAAAAATGAAAATGTTATGGCAAGGTGTGGACTCTGAGAAATTATTTTCTTTTCTTGTAATAATTTGGTTCTTACTTTAAACCCACTTTGTTAACCAAAGAAAGTTTTCTTAAAAAGTTCATTTTTTAAATAACTAGATAGAATTCAACAATATTCAAAGTTTTTTCCTCCTAGGAGCCAAGGCAAGCCGCCTGGTCTCTGTAAAGAAAGCTCTCGGTTAATTATTTTTAACTTATGGAACTCTCTCGTCACTTTAGGAAGCCCTAAATAAATGGGTTTCCCAGAAGGCCATACGTGGGCCTGCCTCTGTTCTAGGACAAGTATAAAGTTAATGTCTAAAAGGAAATACGAACTGGCGCCTGGTTGTTATTTCTGCCTTTTAGCTGTCAAATCTCTACCCTAAATCTCACATCAATGGGAGACAGAAGTCACTTTCATGAATCTATAGAATGACCCAGCAGGATGGCCAATGTAAGTTTCAAAAAAAAAAGCAGTTAAGTGTTTTGTGAAACTTGGTAGGGAAAGATAAGGTATATCGTATAAGAGGTACTTTAAACTTATACCGAGCATCAGCACACACACCCCCCAGCATTAATTATAGAATATCTTTCAAATCCATCTCTTTCTACTCAATTTTATCTGTACCCTTACTCATAGAGCACACTGCAATAAATCCCTAAAAATTTTTCTGATTCCACTCTATTCAATCACCCATTCAAGCCCTGGTGATTTTCTTAAAATATGAATCAGATGACATCACCACCACCTCCCATTTTAAATAAACTATCGATTTCCATTGGAAACTTTTAAGTGTGTCCTCAAAACTCTTTTAGCTTTTTCTCTGAACAATCTCAACCTATCAGGCCAAACCCTAAGACTGCAAGCCAGCACAATGCCAATTCCAAAGGCATAGGACTAAAAAAAAAAGTTACTTGGGACTGGACTGTTTATGAGACCATAACCCAACACTAACGGTGTATTTCAAAGAATAATTTATTAGACAGTGTTTTATGTATCCAAACTATGTGTCATAGATGCATAAATTATGAACTATAAGGATAAAATGAGCCCTATGGATCCTCCAAATATCTATGAACCTAAATTCATCTCTGTACTCCTGTGAGTGGGGCTTAGGCGTGCAACCCCAACTTGAGGCACCTTGGCATTTGAGGAAAGAAGAGTAGAAGGAAGCAGAAAGGTCCCTTTCCTGGCACCCTTCTACCCTGAAGGGGACCCTAACCGAGGGGGGACCATTGTACCCTAAGGGGACCCTAACCTGCCTCTGAAGTAGGTCACAAGACCTTCCTTCCAGAGATACTCTCCCTGTGCCTGGAGGGAAGGAGACCTTTATCCTTGAAGAAGCAGAGAGACCCAGAAGAATCTGAACCAATAGGATTTGCTAAGCTCCCCCAGCTAATACCTTCCCTCCTTTAATCCCAGTTCTGCACAACTGTCCACACACGTATAGAGGTTCCCCTTTCTCTCTGGGTCTTTATCTCCTTGTCATGTAAAACTCCCATTAAACAAATCAGTTTTTGCTTTTCTCTTCTTACGCTCTTTTATTAAGGGTACATCTGTCATGAACCCCGGGATGGCGTGAAAAATCTTTCCTCTCCTACACTCTTTTATCCATTTTCCTCTTCCCAGAAACAACCACTCTTCTGAATTTTGTCCCTTTCAATCTCTTGTGTTTTTTTAAACTATATATATTACGCACGATTTTATTACATGTGTATTTGTCCGTGAATGTGCTTTGTGTTTGTGAGGTTTTAAAGTCAATGTAACCTACTTGTACTGGTTTTGTTGAGTTGAGCTCATCTGAGGCACAGGTAAAGGCATCTTTCTTTAGTGTGTAGCAACTCACAGTCATGAGATAGGCAGTATCTCCATCAGCCTACAATGCGATTTCATCCTCCTCTGGACTTAATACTGACATTCCTCCACACCCCCAAGCAACTGTTGATGGGTAATTCTCACTATCTATTCCTAATCATAGGGAAAATGCAAATTAACACTGCAGTGGGGTATGAATACACACTGACCCAAATGACCACAATGAAAGAGACTGGTCATACCAAGTGTTGATGAAGAAGTGGGTGACTGGGGTGTTCACGTGGCTGGTAGGGATGAAAATGGCACAAACACTTTGCAAAACAATGTGGCATTTTCTATAAAAAAATTAAATATGCTACCTTGTATTCAACCCAGCAAATGCATTCATAAGATTTACCATTAAGGAAATGATAACTTCTGTCCATACAGAGAGGTGTGCTGCACAGTTCATAGCAGCATTGTTCACGATAAACCTTGAACTGTCCATCAACAGAAGAGTAAAGAAATCATGGCGCATGGATAGACTAAGTAAGACTTGGCAATCAAAAGGAAGGAGCTGTTGTTCATGCGACGATATAGACAAATCTCAAAATCGTGTGATGAGGAAAAGAAACCAAATGAAAAAAAGAGTACCTAGTACATGATTTCACTGATATTAAATTATAACAGACAAGAATAAAAAAATAGTAACCCCAAAGCAGATCAGGTTTTTAATTTTGCTGCTGTGCTTTATAAAAAACGATATTCAATATGCAGTGTTTAGTGGCTGGAGTTTTTCCTCAAAGGCCAAGTTTCTAAGATATTGTCACATGTTGGTAAAGCTCACTGTGGTTCATTTGTTCTGCTTATTGTGTGAGTCACTGGTTAAACTGCTAAGATTTGGCTGGGGGACAGGTCTGGCCCATCCTCTACACTTACCAACACCTACACTACCCTCCTGATACAGTGCTAAGGACCCCAGGCTCGACGCACCTGACCACAGCAGCTTCTAGAGGGGTCAGCAAACTCTCATCCATGGGTCAGGTCTGGTCTGCCAGTTGTTTTTATAAATAAAGTTTTATTGAACCACAGCCACATTCATTTCTTTATATATTGTCTATGGCTGTTTCCACAGTACAATGGCAGAGGTGAGTACTCACAGCAGAGACTTTATGCCCTACAAAGCCTAAAGTACTTCCTATCCAGCACTTACCAAAAATAATCATAATTTCCAAGCTCTATAAATCTGAGCTGAACAAATACAAGCAAAGCCACCTTTCACGGCATTAGCTGGGAAAAATACATGTAAAACTTCCCAAACCGGGGCTGCTGACCACAGTGAGAAACATTCCATTGCCCCATAGGTGTTTTTAGGCTGCGCAGCCCAGGTGTCACGGGCCATGGGACAGTCGTACCCTGTATTGCCCACACAGACTTCTTGGCATCAGCTAAAGCTTGTAATGGTTTTCCTGTCAGCTCAGGGTTACCCAAGGCTTGGATGGAATCGGGAGTCCCCAGATAGACCCTCATCAGTACTGAGATGCCCTCAAAGGTAAAGGAAGGAACGTGTCACACAACGTTTATTTGCAGAAAACTAACACTTCCAGGACTTGCGTTTTTTTTTTTTTTCTTTCTCCTTTTTTCCCATAACTTTAATTTTAACACAAACGTTTACTTGTCCAGTGAATGTTTCCATTTTCTGGGGCCACTTTCCTGGGACAGGAAACTGTGGACATTTGTTAAGGTGTAAGAGGGATTTGCTTTCAGCACTGCAAACACACTTCTTTTCTTTCCTTGAATCTCTGAAAGAAGCTATTAGCTAAAGTTATCCTTAAACACCCCCCACCCCCCCACCCCCACCCCGGCTTCATAGCAAAACTGCTTTCTACTCTCTTTTCTACGGCCTGCCCCGAAGGAGGCATTCTCTAAGCAAGTAGACAGCTGGCAGAAAAGTCCCAGGATGAGAGGAAACACACCTCAAGGCACTTCTCTCAAGATCACAAACCCCTGGCGCAGCCTGCCCTAGGAAATATTTAAGAGGAACATTTTGTTCTATTCAGAAATCCTTTCTTTAAACCTAACCTAAAGAGGTAGCCTCTGGAACAAATACTCTTCTAGGAAAAGAAAGACAAGTCCCAAGTTCTTGTTTTAAAACCCCCTCATTATCATTCCAGCAGCCTACAGGGTTCAAAATTTGTATCTCGATTGAACTTGATCTCCACTCAGTGACCCTGGTCAGCCGGCATGATCCACAGTCCTTGGTACTGGGCTGTGTTCCCCGAACAGGAAGGGAATCTAGATGAAGAAGTGAAACTGCTCCAGCTTCTGTGCCAAGAAGACAGTGGAGTTTGTGTCCAAGTTTCCTGAGTGTTCTGATAGCCCGGGATCGGCACTGGCAGGACTGTGCCTGTAAAGTGAGAAGCCAGCGCTGGCCCAGCCAGCAGTTGTTGCCGCTGGCTGCCACTCGGGTGGCAATAACCGGTTGGTGACCTTCTCGAATGACAGGCCACAGCCTTCTGCGATTTTATTAATCACCTTCTACAAGTTGCAAGGGGCGTGCCAAAAAAAAATAAGAATCAGCCTTTTCCTGTGTATGGAGCTAAGTTGGCATTTTGGCCTCTATTATCGGACTCAAAAATCACAGTTCACCTGGGAGGTGGGTAGAAAATGTATCCCCTGCCAGAGTGGGGAGAGAAGAAGAGTCAGCCTCGTGCTGAGCGCTTCGGAGTGAAGACTTTACGCCTCCCTGCTCTGAGGGGGCAGCCGGGCACAGCTGGGCCCTCCCTGCATGTGGCAGGAAGTTTTCTGCTTCGTGTGTGTGCTGAACAACACAAGTTGGGCTGCGGGAAGGAGGGAAATCCAGAATGGTCTTTCCCTTTGCGGGCATCTGAGGAGCAGAGTAGTTGAACTCTTGTTTCTGTAAAGCGCCTTGAGGACGGAGGTGACATCTCAATGCAGCAGGGTGGAATTACCCACCAGGTGGATGGAAGTTCCAAGATAGCATCGGTCAAAAGACACTTGAAATAAGTCACTAGCTGCTGCCTCGTTCATTCTGTCTGCGTCTCTCTTCTATGGGAACTTCTAGGAATTTGGATTAGTGGATCAGTATAGTTCCATTTAAACCATGGGAGCCTAACCCCAGCTTGTATAGTTTCATTATTTTATGATTGCGGAAAATTTTCTACAAATAAAGTATTTGCCCTTACTTTTCCCAGCTTACTGAGAAGGAAGTCAACCTTAGAGGCACACACACAGAGACATGGGTGCACAGGATGGGGGCGGGAGGTGACAGGCAGCCAAAAGCGTTTCACACTGCTCAGGAAGCGCTTAACACGGCTCCTCTGTGCGTGGAGCGACCAGAGTCGTGCTGTTAACACAGAACATTATGCGCGGCTTCCTCTGGGCACAACACGCCTGGCCGGATGCCGTTCTGTTTCCAATCTCCCAAGTCTGTGGTTGGGATTTTGCTTCTTACCCTCGCCTCAGAAGGGAAGATTATGACAGAGTCGCTGTCTGTTGTTTGGGAGAACTTAGCGCTCTCAACTACAGACAAAGCCATCACCTACACCCTAAGAATGTCTCTGCACCTGTTAAGTCAGTTTATTACACCCTTACAGGAGATATTTCTTACTCTAGTCTTTATTCTTACTTTATTCCTCTGTCATTTTTCAGAAATATCCTCCTAAAGAGGCAAAAAAAAAACAAAAAAACCCTACGTGTCTATAATTTTTGGTTAGCAGAATTTATTCCACACTGGGAGTATAATCTGACGTTGTCTCTTTTTAAAATGTTTTATTGCAGGGCTTGTTCCCATTAAAATTTTAATTTTTTTCATATTTAAAAAAATTTTAATCTTAAATTAATATGAGAGTACAAATTTTTAGATTAAATTGTTCTCACTTTGAAAGTAAAGTTCCCCTTCACCCAGGGGGTGTGCTGAACACCCTCACACCATCATAATTTTAACCTTTGAAATAAAATGAACTCAAATAATGAGGAATCTCCTCTATCACCTTCTAAATAACATTTGTTCTCAGTTAACAAATATATTTACCGTTATCTTTTCATTAGTTCAAGATTCAATATTGAATCGTGGAATAATTTCAAAATAGAAAAATGTGAATCACCACGGGCGAGCCTTGAAAATTTAGACTTGAGGAGTCCCTGTTGACTTCCAATTCCCACAACTCTTTTTGTACCTGGAAAGCTCTTCTCAGCAAAGTACTAATTGAAGGTTAATTGAAAAGAATTTCAGAATCTAAAAGTACTCAGCCCTGTCCTAAGAAGCTTACAAACTGAGTGCCCACGTTAATTAGGCTTCCTGGGAGTTTGGATGAATTTTGACACATTGGATTTTTAGAGATTTTTAGAGGGGTGAGTTTTAGAAACCTAAATCCAATGGATACTGGTGAATTTTTAGAGACCCAGCAATGCAAACATGTGTCAACTTTAAGGAGGAAGGATCAAACATGCAATAGAACTGTACTGAGCTGTACTCGAACATAAACACTGTCACTCACAGACGGGCGCGTAAAGCTGGGGAAGGTGGATAAGGTCGGAGTGTCAGCTTCCTGAGTGTGACCTTGTAGTGCAAGTAGTTTCTCTCCTGCAAGGGGTCACTCTTGCAGGAAACTTAGTGAAGGAAAGTTACATCTCGCTGCATCACATCTTATATGCGTGTGTGAAACTACAATTATGCCAAAACAAAACGTTACTTGAGAAAGACACACGGGAGTAAAGCTTTTTTTGTTTTTTTGTTTTTTTCTGAGACAGAGTCTCACTACGTCAACCTCAGTAGAGTGCTGTGGCATCACAGCTCACAGCAACCTCCAACTCTTGGGCTTAAGCGATTCTCTTGCCTCAGCCTCCCAACTGTAGCTGGGACTAAAGGCACCTGCTACAATGCCCAGCTATTTCTTTTTGTTGTAGTTGTCATTGTTGTTTAGCAGGCCTGGGCCACATTCGAACCCACCAGCCCAGGTGTATGTGGCCGGCACCCTAGCTGCTAAGCTACGGGCACCGAGCCAGCAAAGCATTGGTAATTCTCCCGGAATGGCAGGCCGGCGGAGAAGGCAGCTATACTCTTTAGCGCCCAGGGAATAAGTCCTAGAAGGCTGAAGGGAGTCTGAGAACATCCATGCACACTGCAAGGAGAGATCAAATAACAAGTTCATGATGATGACAAGGGAAAGTAGAAAAGTCCTGTCTCCAGGGTCTTCCTCCCCAGACGCAGACACACAGACACCATGTCGGTGCTGGATTGGATAAAAGCCATGGGCAAGTGTCCTGGGTACTACAGACACCACTGAAATAGGATCCTAAGTCTCCCACGTTGCTTTCTCTTGCGACTGTGAAAGCTTCTGGCTTCTGAAGTCAATTTAAAGACTGTGGTTTGCCGCCTTTTTGAAAAAAATCAAGCCTTGGGTCAAAACGCTAATCGGGCTTTGTTTTAAAGCATGATGAAAAGGGAAGGAGAGACAGTTGCCACAGACAAGCTGATGAATTTCTGTTCAATCATATTCCACAGCCTGGCGTCACTGCATTGTCCTTCCTTGGGTAATCTGATGCCTTTGATCTCCTTTTCCTGAGGATCTTTGCTCTGCAGCAACACTGGGGTGTTGGAGAGCTGCCGTCTGCCTGTGCTGACCGCTACCAGGGCTCCTTCACCTGGGCTTCCCTGGACTCTCCCACTGTCATTGTGCCATTCCAGAGATTCGGTCATTTCAGGACTTGTGTCCTTCATCTATCCTGACGGTGGCTGACACACGTGCTCCATCCTATCTGCTTGCCACAGTTCTGTTTATCTGTTTTCCTCTGGATGGGTATTTACCTTGCGTTTCAACTCCTGGTATATACCTAAGAGAAACGAGCGTGTGTGTACACAAAAGAGTTGTACAAACACGTTCCCGGCCTCTTTGTTCATGTGTGTGAACATATGCATATGAAAATTCAGTAGGATCTCTGTATATTCAGTAGAATGTTGACCACTTGTGGGACTGTTACAAGCTGGTCCACATCTGGAGGTGGTCAACATAAGGAAGTAGACCTCCTCTGCTGATATGCACATGGGTGTGCATCTGGTCTGTGAAAATTAGGTCAACTTAAGGGGTGGTCCATGTAGGGAGGGGTCAGCTGTGGGGGTTCCCCTGTATTATGTGTAATGTATGTATGAATGTACGTGAGTATATGTGAAGAATGTATGTATGCACACACAGGCAGCCATGCTCTACATACCAACATTTTGTTCAAAGATGGGCTGCATATACAGCAGTGGTCCTGTAAGATTATAATACCGCATTGTACTTCCTTCTCTATGCTTAGATGCAAGGTAGTGTGCACTGTGTGACAGTCGCCTGCAGCCTTCAGTTCAGCCACCTGAGGCCCAGGGGCACAGCCCAGGGGCACTGGGCCTCCCAGAGGTGTGTGCATCACTCCAGCACATTCACAGGATAACCAGAGAGAGCTCCAGGGTCTCTCTCAGAACACATCCCTGGGGTTCAGTGCTGCACAACTGCTCATGACAGAATGAACAGACGCTTCACAAAGGCTGCAGAGGAAGATGAGAGAATCCATGCTAAGGGAGGGTAGGAACCGCAGGAGGATGAGGCAGGAATTTTGGAGCGGAGGGTCAAGAGGTGACTGCAGTGTGGACGCATTTTGTGTTCTGCAGCCTTGGCTGAAATGCTGTATAATTTCATGCCTCTCCTGGTGCACAGCACTCAGATCGTGTAGAAAGCATCTGAGTGTCTCTGTGTCAAGTACTTAGTCTCACCAGCACACTGACTGAGTTAGAGGATTAAAATAGGCTACATCTTGATTCCTCCAGTGAAATTACAGCCCATTGTAAATGATTAGGCTTGAAAGATCACATTCCACTCCTCACCTTCTAAAGCACTGAGACCCTGGGCAACAAATATCACGCAGATTACTAGAAGCATGGCATTTTAGCAGAAATGCCATTGGGGCAGACATCAGGACGCCTAGATTTTACCAGGGTACTGCTACTAGTGAGCGGAATCCATTTAAATAAATCCTTTCACCTGTTCTGCCACTCGTGACTGTAAAATAATGGCATTGGGGTAAATGGCTCTCAGATTCTCTCGCCTCCACCAGCCTACAGTTCTGAGAAGTTCAGTTATTCCATAAATCGGCAGTCTCATGCCTCCTTTCCAGTTACGCTTTCCCCTGTTGTGTCTGAAAGAGCACCCACCCCAAGACTAATTCACTTCCTTCCCAGGATTACGCACTTCACACCGAAGCAAGTGGCTGGCGTCACTGTGCGTGGACCACCTTTTCTCTGTGTTTGCCTGGGAGGCCACCTTGTTCTCTTCCAATATAGCAAAGCCAGAACGGGGCTGCCAACATCTCACCTCATGGAGTGCCCACCAGCTGCAGTTAAAAGAGAAAGTTCCATGCGTCATCAGTGAGTTTTTAGTTTTTCTGTAGTAAAACCATCACTTCCAGAGTCATTTCATGGCTGTGAACAGTTGCAGCATTCCCTGGCTCTCTTCCACCACGTCCTGTCTGTGCAGGACAGGATTCTAGCAGAGAAGCAGGACTCCATCGATAGACCCAGATACACGTGCATGTCCTGTTTATAGGTAATGTGTGTAATAGAAATATATCAAGTCTACCTATTGTTCTAAGGGGAGGCATAAGTATGTAGCTACATCTGTCATGCACCTGTCTACCCATCTGTCTATCTAAGAGAGAGGCAAGTCCCACCCCCACAGGGCAACCCCCTAGGAAGGACCGAAATTACCCTCCAGGCTGAGGCTGCTCTCCAGAGGCAACATTTCATCCTCTCTGCCTGACTTTAGCCCTGCCTTTAATGCCTTTCAATTGAATGAGCCTAGACTCGACTCGCTGCTGAAGGTCCACTCAACACATGTTCACGGCCACCCTCTGTGAGCCTTGAATACCTGTGCACTGCACCTCCCCAAGCAGGTGCATCAGAATGGCATCACAGCATCAGAACAAGGCAGGCAAGGTCAAGGAACTCAGAAATACCTCTGCGTGCAGAGAGGTGGCTGGACGCTATACAACAACCTGTATTCCCCCCAGCCCATGTGCTCACCTGTAAGAAGTAGGCAATGTGTCGCCCTCAGAGTGTCGTCTGGAGGATTCCTGGGATGACATGCATGAAGCACTGTACGCCCCTGGAATCATTTGTTCCCCATAAAATAGTTCTTCCCTTTCTCCTGAAACTTTGTTCAGAAGAATTTCATGGGGATATTGTTCCGTGTACAAATTTGGGAGTCCTGTCTCTAATGATTCTGCTTTATTTGGTCTGTTGTGAGAGGGACCATTTGCACCTTTAAACAGCATTTAAACAGTACTGGACTTATGGAAATGGACCACCATGTGTGAAATGGGCCAAAGAGAGAGTGAGAAGAAATTAAGGACTTACTGGATTTGTGTGGGGCATCTGTTTTGTTTTGTTTTGTTTTTATTGGAGACAGAGTCTCAAGCTTTTGCCCTGGGTAGTGTTGTGGTGTCACAGCTCACAGCAAACCTCAAACTCTTGGGCTCAAGTGATTCTCTTGCCTTAGCCTCCTGAGTAGCTGGGACAATAGGTGCCTGCCAGAATGCCTGGCTATTTTTTTGGTTGTAGCTGTCATTGTTGTTCAGCAGGCCTGGGCTGGATTTGAACCCCCCAGCTCCGGTGTATGTAGCCGGCACCCTAGCCACTGAGCTATAGGCGCCAAGCCTGGGGTGTCTGTTTAGAAGCTGTTTTTACCCGTCTTCCAAATAGTTCAGAGAAAGACAGTGGCCCACATATTGAGAAACTGGAATTAATGAAAGAAGACCATCTTCCTACTGAAAATGCTTATCAGTACATATGAAAATTATAAGTGAATATGGTAAATATCTACGATTGCAATGAAAATATCAATTCTAAAGATAATGGCTTCCATCAAATTTTGAAATGAATGATAAGATATACTTCAAGTTATTAAACATTTTAAATGTATTTATAAAGTTCTCCAAATGACACATTAATTTATCAACGGATAAGTCATGCTTACCACCTGATAAGCATCATGCCTTCTGAAGGAAGACTGTTCTAGAAAAGTGAAATGTAGATTCAACATTAGAAATAGTGTCTTCTCTCAGAAGTTTAAACTGCAACATCAATTGGCACCTTGGTAATGGGAAGTCAGTGTTTGCTATCAGGTACGTGCTAGTGGGGCAATGCGGAAAATTGCAAAGACCGTCCAGGCACCAACACTAAGAATCAGTCTTAAGAATCTTTGTTGCTCAAGAGAAAAATGATTGCACTAGTGCTGGCTTTTCTCTGGACACTCAGAGAGACCCAGCCGGAAATCCTGACAGGGTACTTCTAAGCGGGGCACCTTTTTGTAAAGCTTGCTTCTGAATTCCTAGATTCGAACTCATGAACCCCCCGGCGTATTTCTCCTCGGCCTTGGGGATTCATGGAGTACACCAGCCACTCCCGTCCCACACAGCCACAGGCCTCCTGGCCTCGCTGCGTCCTGCCATTCTGTCCTACCTGTCTCCCCGGGCCCGGCCTCACCTCCGGGCACCACCTGCCACGGCTGGGAACTGTCACACCTGTCCCTCATCCCTCATTGGGCTTCCCAAAACCCCAGTGAAGGCTCTCACACAGATCAAAATCCACACTTGATTTAGTCTTTCATACTAGGCATCTTTGAAAAGAAAAGGCATTTTTTTGCTTCTCCAATCTTCTCTCAGTGTAGGAATAGCATGTTATGGAGACATCACTTTTTGTTTCTGTCATGCTTTGGTTTGTCTTGATGAAATGACTTCCTCGGAAGGCATAGGAGTGAGAATGACGTGAAGCACCAGGGTGCAGGTAGGTGTCGCTGAGTGAGAGTCCCATAGCCAGGGCCAAAGGCCCCCTGAGGAGCCCGGGTCTTGTGTGGAAGGTGGTCAGCGTGCAACGTCTGTCGGAGGGACTGGTCCCCAGAGGAGGACGCCTGAGTGAGGAACAGTGCCGGGGGCCCACACACGCCTGCCGGAGTGGGGGCGAGGAAACGTTGCCAATGTTATGGAATGCCTGTTGTATACCAAGCACTTTCCGTATGCTCACAGTAGAGAAAAATTTGAAGAGAGAAAGAACAGCACAAGTACATGTGCTCAGCCATCGAAACACTTGCAAAGTTGTGCATGGTGTGGGGAAGGTCCTGGCTGATACGTTAGAGACCTGACGTGCAGCTGGCAGCCCAGGGAGAGAAGTAGAGGGCAGAGTCCAGGAAGAGAAGTCTCTCACTCAGCTTTGAGCCTGAGACTTGACTAGAGACCTTTGTCCTCTAAGGACTGTTTTTCTTTCATTGCATTAAACAAAAAAAGTACCTAGCTCCCTATTCTGTTTCAAAATGCATTTCTCTTACCAGTGTGAACATCCCAAGTTTGTAAACATTACCTGAAGTGTTAAACATGCTGTCTCTCTTCTTTCCAATACCTTCCCGCTAACTTTAGCCACGAAGGAAAAGACTCATATTTACGACAAGCTCCCCAAGTGTCGAACGTCCAAAATCAACATCAAACTGCGTCTTTCTTTCTTTAATTGTGTGAAGCAGCAACGCATGACCCTCTGTGGTGACTGAGGGGACAGACAGGAGCTATTTTGGTCGTATCTATGAGTAATGCGGGACCTGATACTTCTCTAACCACTCAAGTTTTTGCTTCAAATTATGTAAATACTCAGGACGATGTTTATTTCCTTTTGCTAGCTGAGTTAGACCATGGCCGTTAAAGGTCTTAAAAGTTTTATTTCCACGTCGACATATGATGACGTATTCAGCATTTTTTTAGATGATAATTGAAAACTTTCAGATACCTGATTTGTTGTGGGTGAGGCTTTACATCAACTGATCCCAAAACTTTAAAAGTTGACCGTGAACTCAGTTTCACATTTTGTATTTGGTTTCATAATTCTAGTCCTAGAATTTCCCTTACAGAATAACAAATTCATTTCCTACTGTTGCTTTGCAGTTTACCACAAATTCAGTTGCTTAAAAACAATGCAAAGTTACCATTTCACATTTCCATATGTTGGGAGTGCAAACCAAGACTTTGTTGGCTGAAATTGGAATTTTGGCATGGTGGTGTTTCTCCTGGAGGCTCTGGGGGAGTTCATTGCCTTGCCTTTTTCAGCTTCTGGAAGCCGTCTGCACCCCTGGCTGGGGTCTTCCTCTAATTCTGCTGTCACATTTCTTTGGTGATTCTAACCCTCCTGCCTCTCCCCGAAAGGACCTGCGTGATTACAGTGGACTCACTTGGATAACCCAGGACCGCCCCTGTTATCTGCAGATCCTGAATTTAATCACACCTGTAAAGTCCCTTTGCCATGTCAGGTGACACAGGCACAGGCTGGTGATGGGAACATGGATTTGTTGAGCATGCTGCTGTTTACCTGGCCCCTTTAAGGACACCACTTGTGCCTATATGGCTGTGAATGTGTGATCTTCACATGTGGGAAGCACAGGGTGACAGCTTTTGAAATTCAACTGCTGAGTCTGTAGGAGTCTGTTTGGGCTGCCATAACAAAACAGTGCAAACCGCATGGCTTCAACAACAGAAATGCCTTTTCTCCCAGTTCTGGAGCTAAGAAAGTCTCCCTATGGCCTGCAGACAGCTGCCCACCAGGGCTGACGTGGTGGAGAGAGGAAAGTCTGCTGTCATGGCCTCTTTTTGTAAGGACACCAACTCAGTGGGATGAGGGCCCCACCCTGAGACCTTCCTTAACCTTCATCACTTCCTCACAGGCCCTACCCCAAATACAGTCGCACTGGGGCTTAGGGTTTCAAATGATGGATCTTGAGGGGACAGAATTCAGCCTATAATAATGTGTATATTGACTTAGGTGGTTGGGTGCAGGAGTAACTTAATGAAAGCTCGAAAAGAATATATTTGAAAACTGCAAAGCTTGGTAAAGAATCCAAGATCTGAATATACTGTTGTAGAAAAGTCTTTAGACTAGAAGTTCAAAGACCAAGCCACCCACCTACGGCTATATCAACTTTGCTGCCAGATTCTAATTTGTTTTCAGATGTGGAGGTGATAATGCTGTTATTACCTTAAAAGCATTATTTTGAGGATTCCGTAGGACAACTATTGTAAAAGTGCTTGTTAGGCATCTCAGAGACCCCAGCCCCAGTGTGGGCTAGCAAGTGGCCCCCAGTGGCCCCAGAAATCAGAAACACTTTGCCTTGGTTGGGCATACAGAGGAAGCCAAGCAGCAGCAGAGGAGCTGGTCAGCCAGCAGAAGTCGCACGGCAGCAGCAGAGGAGCTGGTCAGCCAGCAGAAGTCACACAGCAGGGACAGGCAGTTAGCCAGCTTTCATTTCAAAAGTAAATAGATCACACCTAAGTTTATTATAAGCAAACAGAACATGCCTGAGAGGGAGGTGTGGGTCTCTTCCTCAAGAATGAGGAAGAACCTCTAGTTATTTCCCTCCAAATCTTTATTTCCCCAGTCCCAGCTTTGCTCCATTTCTAATGTTTATGCATTTCTAAGGTCAGTTTTTATGCATTTCTGATGTTCTATAACTTGTATCCCATGCTAGTCCCACAATTTCACTTTTAATTGTATGCCTGGTAGTGGCAAATGTCAATGAAGGGCTCCCCATCAAAAGCTAAACCTTGGGGGGGGCCCCACCGAGGCCTGCACGTGCTCTTTGTTGTCAGAAACCACAGGTGGTCTTGTGTGTGACACTCGGCTCCTCTGGGCTAACGTCTTCTCCTCTCGGGGTCAAATAGAAGCTTCCTGAGCTCTGCCTAAAATGTTAGGCTGGCTGGCTTCCTTCGTCTCAGCTGTTGCCTGTTTTTCCCTTCCTACCCCGTTCTCCATCTGTCCCTAACAGTACTCTGAGACCTTCATGCACTTTCTGGGGAGCAGTTGTTTTTCTAAATGATTTGAGTGAGGAGTGAAAAGAATGACTGCTGAAAAATGTTTGTCCACTTTGGAAAGAGGCTGTGGAAGCCAGGTTTGCAAACGTCTCGTTTTTCTTGCTTCACAATAGTTTAAAGGAAAGACAAGGAAAAAGAAGAAAAAAATGCTACTTCATACACACACACACAGTGGCTCTGTCTTAAAGAGAGAGCCCTACAAAACTTTGGGCACATACCAGCTATGATATAAGTTACTGGTTAACCGGAAGAAGAAAAGAAACCCAGACTAAAGTTAAGAAGTGACTTACACAAAATTAGATGTTTGGGGGGCTATGTACCCTGTACTTAGGTGGATAATTGTTTTTCTCACTTTGCTTATACCCAGCAAATACAGTGTTTAGACACATTTTATCTTGTCACTTTAATTAAAAAAATAATATTTACAGGAAGTGCACGATTAGCTTAACCTGGTACTAAATTTCCTGGAATAGCACAAGAAGTTCAGACAACTAGGTGGCTGGGTCCTCTGGCCCATCTGGTGGCAGCTATTCAAATTATTAAAGATGAGTTCTGGAGAACTCACCCGTCCCTTGAAGGATGACCTTTAAAATCTGAACCTATGAAATGTGAGTTAATGTCACAGCCCATATTTTATGAAAAGTTGGATGTGTGGTTTTACCAGAAGGGATTTTTTTTCAAATGTGTCTGCATTCTTACACAGTCCAAATTTACATGAAAAGGGGATCTTCAAATGCCATGGTAATATTCTAAGGACAGTCATGGTATGTGTGGTGGGGAACAAGTTTGGACTCTGATTTCACTATTGTGGAGGATTCCAACAGCATAGTCTTTCCCAATGGGTGTCAAAACAGAAGGCTTTTAATCAGCTTAATCAGAGTAACATTATATTCGTTCAGCAGCCTGCCATGTCCCCAGGAAATTCTCACTACCAGAAACATTTTGCAAACACAATAAAATCCAGAATTCCATAAATCTCTAAACTGTAATCAGGGTCGCTAATAGACTATGTCAGCAAGAGAACAAATCTTGGAAGTGTAATGCAAAAGCTGACGTTTTTTCCTCCAAAAAACTCTTCTGCAAAAGTTTCATAAAGGGAATTTGGTTACACTGCACATTTTCTGTGGGGCTGAGGTGAACCTTGATTTACTGTCTGTCCTTTAAGATATCACTTACTCCCATTGCTTGAAACCTTTTAGCCTAACCCAATTTTAGTGATGTACAGATGAATTGGCTACCATACCAATGTAAGAGAAGGGAAATAATGAAACTCAATAACAAAACTATACGGTAAGCTTTGTGGAAAATGCTGTTCATTTGAGTAATATGTAGCTCTGGATAAATGATCTGGGATGGTGTCAATCGGTCCTGTGTTTGGGGTGGGGGAAATGCTTACACTGACATAAGTTTCCAATAACGTAATCCTATCGTCCAACTGTCTTCTAGATAGCACAGAGCAGCGGCCATTGGTTCATTTTAGATGTTATCTTGCACTTTGTGGGTGAATTTTACCCTTGGACTGTGAAAAGGCCAAGCTTTCTACATTCCCCTAACGTGATGTAGTGATTCGCTGTGGAACCCAGAGTATGTATTAGAAAACAAAGTGATGGGAAAGGTAGTGGAAGACCTACTGGTAACTTGTCTGGTGAGAACAAGGAAATACAGAGGTGAAAAAAAGAAAATATGAAGGTGGCCTCAAGTGCAGACTTGGTTTCCACTACATGGTCCTGAATACCAGACAGATTTCTCAACTTTCCTCTTGCTTGAACAGCCAAGGAGCACCCTGGGTTGTTATCTCCACCAACTCAGAAGCCCTGCCAAGGACATTGCCACCTGCTGCTCTGAGTGGAGACAGTGGATCCATCCCACAGTTGGAAGAGGTTGTCTTTCCTTTCCACTCCCAAGAGGCTGAGTTCTGCTGGGGAAACAGATTCCCCATTCTGACCCTAGCCAGCAGCAGAGGCGGGGGGGGTGTCCGATCTTCACATCTGACCTTTGCTTGGTGACTGGTGTTGACTTCCTAGCTGGTCCCTGGCTTTGCCTCCCACCTCTTTATTCTTCATACAGTGTCTTAATCTGTTTGTGCTGCTAATGCTTCAGCCTGCATGGTAATTGATAAACCACAGAAAAGTGTTGGCAGTTGTGGAGGCCTGGGAATTACGCAATTCTGGCAACTGCAGAGCAGTGCCTGGAGAGACCCAGGTCTGTGCTTCAAGGATGGCACCTCCTTGCTTTGTTTGTTCTTAATGGCAGAAGGGGCAAAGATCTTCTCTCCAGTGTCCATTACACCAGCACTGATCTACTTCCCAAGAGGGCCCACCTTCTAAGGTTATCACATTGACGATTCAGTTTCAACATAGGAATTTCAGAAAGACACCAGTATTCAAACCATAGCACACAGTATGCAGAGAGACTGGTCTCAGATGGAAGTCAGTTTTAAGTGAAAAAGAACATTTCTCTTCTACTCAAAGCCACTGGTGGCTTTTGTCTTTCTGGGAACAAAAGACAAGCCTTTGTGCTGGTGGGCAAGACCCCAGCTGGTTGATCCATGCCCCCAGCCACCAACTCGGACTTCCTCTCCTGTGATAAGCATCCTTGAACTCTTGGCCTCAGCTGGGCTGTCTCCATCACCATTCTTAAACAACTTGCCTTCAAAGAACTCACTCCTGCCTCCAGACTGTGCTTTCACAGTCCTCTTGATCCTCTGCATCTCTCTCTCCCCACTATTTTATCTTCCTTTGTGATACTTTTGAAAGCTACCTGGATAACCATCTCTGAGTATTGGACTATTTAGCTGTCATGAAGTACAAGTCAAATCTCTTCAAAACAGCACAGCAGGGACTTGTTTCATTTGTTGGTAATATGAGGACACTTTATTTACCTCCTGCAATTGTCTTACCGATTTAGCGCGATCCTATCTGTAAAGTGCTCAGGAAGTATTCACACATCATGGTTACACGTTTACAATTCAACGTTAGTAAAGTCATTTGGTGTACTGTCCTCGGCATGTAATAATGAAGTGTTAAGACAGTCTACAGGCAGAGAAGGAGGCAACTTAATTCTCCCACACCTTGCTGGGTCATTCTGGACCGGGGTGCAGAATAATAATAATAATCCAAGGGAAGGGTGTGCACACATTTAGAGGAAAATGATAGTAAAACCTGCCCCCCAGCCACCCATACAAACATGACAGGATAATAACTAGTCCTGGCTTTTGTGGGATGCTCACTGCTGTGGTTTGAGTGTTTACATTCCTCCAAAATTCACGTTGAAACTTAATCTCCTGGGCAATAGTTTAGGGAGGTGGGGCTTTTGGGAGGTGGTTGGGCTATGAGAGTTCTGCCCCTCACAGATAGGATTAGTGCCCTTTATGAAAGAGCTCAAGGGGCTCTATTTGGTCTTTTTCTCCTTTCGCCCTTTGGCATGTGAGGACACAGTGCCAGTCACCATCTAGAAAGCAGAGAACCACCCTCACCAGACACCAAATCTGCCAGTGCCTTGATCTTGGACTTCCCAGCCCCCAGAACTGTGAGAGACAAATCCCTGTTAGTTGTAAGTCACCCAACCTGAAGTATTTTGTTACAGGAGCAGAGAGGGATGTTCCTTTCTGTCTGGGACAAGGTTCAGATCTGCCCAAGGTCCCAGAGGTACAGAGACCAGAGCTGAGAAGAAAGCCTGTTTTAATTCCACAGCCTGTGATCTGGATGTTTTTTGGGGGTAGGAGAGCCACAGGCTTTGGATCCAGAAAGATGAAGTTTTGCTTCTAATGACTCAAACCTATCTCATCTGCAGCGTCTGCATGAGCAAGGTCTCCATGACCATGTGCTGCTTCTAATACCAAATTGTTTGTATAGATATCGCGAGGTGATATTTCTGCAACATCTTTGAGAAATACACTTAATCAAAATCATTTTGTACCAAAAACTACTAACCAATGGAAATTTCCCAATGATGCTATTGTATTTCACATCATGACTTACAGGCTTTAAACTAGCTAAATTGGAATCACTTTAGACCAGAGGTTCTCAACCTTCCTAATGCCGCAATGTATTTTCTTTTTTTTTTTTTTTTTTATTGTTGGGGATTCATTGAGGGTACAATAAGCCAGGTTACACTGATTGCAATTGTTAGGTAAAGTCCCTCTTGCAATCATGTCTTGTCCCCATAAAGTGTGACTCACACCAAGGCCCCACCCCCCTCCCTCCATCCCTCTTTCTGCTCCCCCCCCAATAACCTTAATTGTCATTAATTGTCCTCATATCAAAATTGAGTACATAGGATTCATTGTTAAAAAGGGGTCACGACCCACAGGTTGAGAACCGCTGCTTTAGACTACGAAAATTTAGATCAGCCAGTGAAGCTTTCTATAAATGTCATTGGACGCCACAGTGGTGAAAAGGCATAGATCAGTGGTTCTCCACCTGTGGGTCGCGACCCCTTTGGGGGTGGAACGACCCTTTCACAGGGGTCGCCTAAAACATCCTGCGTATCAGATATTTACATTATGATTCCTAACAGTAGCAAAATTTCAGTTATGAAGTAGCAATGAAAATAATTTTATGGTTAGGGGTCACCACAACAGGAGGAACTGTATTAGAGGGTCACGGCATTAGGAAGGTTGAGAACCACTGTCATAGATGTAATGTGAACATCAGCCTATCTACTTGAAACATTATTATTATTATTATGAATGTATTCCTGTCAAAACTACTCATCTTTGCAAATTCAGCATGCCATCTCACTTATATTACCAAAGGACCATTTGCTTCCCAAAGGCGACTATGAAATATATTAGATATAAGATGACAACTGTAAATGGTCAGGTGAAATAGAATTCCACTGGGTAACATTTCTTTTGAAATACCTGTAAATAATGCAATCAGGGGAATCATTTATATAAATGAAGATAGTTTCATTTTTATGCTTTCAGTCATTGCTACGCTTCTTAATAGCCTCAGAGTTTCTTCTTCTTTCCTTTGCTAAAGTGAACAAAACGTATTTTCTTCTCCATTGTTTTGCTGGAATGCATAATGTGTGAAATGTGTGTACGAATGAATCTCTGGAACAAAACGACCCAGAAATAGATTTTTGCTCGTTTCTTACAAATGTCCTTGCGATTGTTTTGTCATTGCTAAAATGGAATACAAGGCGGTTCCATCAGGGTTTCCAAAATTATCATCATGCTTTAGGTACGGTATACATAAAGAATATAAATCTTTGTACTGAGAACTTTACTGAAATTTTACATATTAACATATCTATGTTGCCATCACTTCAGTCAAAACAGAAGCTATTTCCAGGCCCAACAGGCTTATGTTCCTTCTCAGTCAGCATCATCCCTGACTCGAAGTTGGCAGCGTGCCAACATCTATTAATGTAGATTGCATTATCTGAAATTGTAGATAAATCAAATCATGCTTGCCTCTGATGCCTTTTCCTCCTCATTCTATCCATGAGATTCATTCATGTTGTTGAGTTCAGCAGGAGTTCATCTTATTTTATTATAACTTTGAAGGGTTTTTTAAATATAAAATAGACTATATATTTTTTTTGTCCATTGTATTGTTGATGGGTATTTGGTTTGTGCTGGGTTTTGGCTGTTTTGAATAAAGCCACAATGAACAGTTTCGTTGTTGATGGGTATTTGGGTTGTTCTGGTTTTTGGCTGTTTTGAATAAAGCCACAGTGAACACTTTTGTACGTTTGTTGGACATAGGTATCCTGTCATCTCGGGTACGTGCCTAGGAATGAGATTGCTGTCTGGGAGGTATGCAAGTGCTTCGCTGTAGCCAGTGCCGCCAAGAATTTCTCCAGAGTGTTGTGTCATTGGCTTCACAGTCATGCAAATACTTGGAATTGTCAATGTTTTCACAATCTCACCCATCTTAGTAGCAGGGCAATGGTATGTCGCTCTGGCTTTAATTTGTATTTTCCTGATGAGTAATAATGTTGAGTAACTTATCATAATTGGCCATTCAGAAATCCTTATTTGGAAACTGTCCATTGAAGTCTTCTTAGCATGTCTGAGTTGCCTTTTTAATGCTGATTTGTGGGATATTGGTCCTTCTAAGACTATCAGGCTTCATCTGCTGTTATATTCTTTAACTCTCTTCCTGGTACTTGATGATAATCAGCACTTCTTAATGTTAATGAAAACCAATTTTTAAATGCCTACTGATTTTTATGTCCTGTTTAAAAATTGTTTTATAGCCCAAGTTCATAGACATTTTCTTCTGGTTTTACTCTTCAGCTTTTGCTTTTTACAGATGGTCTGTGGTGGATTTCATATTAAGTTACTTGAGGGAGAGGTAAAGTTTCATTTTTAAAATATGGAGATGTAGTTGAACCAACCTCACCTACTTACTGGAGCAGTTTTCCACCAGTGAATTCCTAGCACCATTTCATAAGACGCCTGCATCGAGGGGACATTTCCCACATTCTAGACTCTGTTTCCCACTGGTGTATCATGTTAACTTCTTTTGTGCTACCGTCTTGTTTCCTAAACTTCATTGTAAATCTTGATGTTTGCTAAATTAAGGCCTTTGGTCTTCCTCAAGACTGCCTGAGCTAACGGAGGCCCTGTGGCTTTCCATATAAATTTTACAGGTCAGCTTCTGAATTTCCACAGAAACCCTTGTGAAATATTGATAGGGATGGCATTAACGCTGTAAATCAAACTGGGGAGAATGGGTGTCTTAAAAATATTTAGTCCTCCAAAGTATAAATGTGATATATTTCCCGGTTTAGGTCATTTATTTCTCTCAGCAGTTCTTTGTTATTTCCTGTGTGGAAAGCATTCCCGTAATTAATTAGATTGATTTGTGGGTATGTGTGTTTATTTGTTCCCTTACGTTTGAATTTCTAATTCATTGTCCCCTATATTGTTGTCAGGTTTTGCTAAATTATTATTATTATTTTTGTAGAGACAGAGTCTCACTAGATTGCCCGTGATAGAGTGCTGTGCTGTCACAGCTCACAACCACTTCCAATTCCTGGGCTTAAGTGATGCTCTTGCCTCAGCCTCTCAAGTAGCTGGGATTACAGGCACCTGCCACAACGCCCGGCTGTTTTTTGTTGCAGTTTGGCTGTGGCTGGGTTTGAACCCACCACCCTTGGTATATGGGGCTGGTGCCGTGCTCACTGAGCCACAGGCACCACCAGGTTTTGCTAAATCATAAAATAACTATTTGACCTTAATCCTGGGTCAAACCAGTAATGATTGAAATCACTTTCAAACTGTTTCCTCACTGCACAAACATTTATCAAGATACAGAGACAACACTTGACATGCATCTTCCTTTTCGTGTTCACTGGCTGTCCCATGCTATTTCAGATACAGCCATGATCCTGCAAATTTTCATCAGCATTCCTTAACGGATGGTCACCAGGCTGCACACCCATCCTACCAGGTGTGCCAAACATCACGGTCATGATGACACTTTCTTTTATTATTTTTATTATTATTGAATCATAGCTGTGTACATTAATGCGATCATGGGGCACCAAACATTGGTTTTATAAACAGTTTGACACATTTTCATCACACTGGTTAACATACCCTTCCTGGCATTTCCTTAGTTATTGTGTTAAGACATTTATATTCTACATTTACTAAGTTTCACATGTACCCTTGTAAGATGCACCATAGGTGTAATCCCACCAATCACCCTCCATCTGCCCATCCTCCCCCCTCCCCCCTCCCTCCCCTCTCTTGCCCCCTTTCCCCTATTCTTAGGTTGTAGCTGGGTTATAGCTTTCATGTGAAAGCCATAAATTAGTTTCATAGTAGGGCTGAGTACATTGGATACTTTTTCTTCCATTCTTGAGATACTTTACTAAGAAGAATATGTTCCAGCTCCATCCATGTAAACATGAAAGAGGTAAAGTCTCCATCTTTCTTTAAGGCTGCATAGTATTCCATGGTATAATATACCACAATTTATTAATCCATTCGTGGATCAATGGGCACTTGGGCTTTTTCCATGACTTAGCAATTATGAATTGGGCTGCAATAAACATTCTGGTGCAAATATATTTGTTATAATGTGACTTTTGGTCTTCCGGGTATATGCCCAGTAGAGGAATTATAGGATTGAATGGAAGATCTATTTTTAGATCTCTAAGTGTTCTCCAAACATCTTTCAAAAATGAATGTCTTAATTTGCATTCCCACCAGCAGTGTACAAGTGTTCCCTTTTCTCCACGTCCACGCCAACATCTCTGGTCTTGGGATTTTGTGATATGCGCTAATCTTAGTGGAGTTAGATGATATCTCAAAGTAGTTTTGATTTGCATTTCTCTGATGATTAAAGATGATGAGCATTTTTTCATATGTCTGTAGGCCATGTACCTGTCTTCTTCAGAGAAGTTTCTCTTCAAGTCCCTAGCCCAGCATGCGATGGGATCACTTTTTTTTTTTTTTTTGCTTATATGTTTGAGTTCTCTGTGGATTCTTGTTATTAAATCTTTGTCAGAGTCATAACCTGCAAATATCTTCTCACATTCTGAGGGCTGTCTGCTTGCTTTACTTACTGTGTTCTTGGCTGTGCAGAAGCTTTTTACTTCGATCAGGTCCCAGTAGAGTGTTTTTGAAGCTGCTTCAATTGCCTGGGGGGTCCTCCTCATAAAATACTCACCCAGACTGATTTCTTCAAGGGTTTTGCTTGCACTCTCTTCTAGTATTTTTATAGTTTCCTGTCTTAAGTTTAAATCTTTAATCCAGTGAGAGTCTATCTTAGTTAATGGTGAAAGGTGTGGGTCCAGTTTCAGAAGTCTTCCACAGGTCGCCAGCCAGTTCACACAGCACCATTTGTTAAATAGGGACTCTTTTCCCCACTGAATGTTTTTAATTGGCTTGTCAAAGATCAAATAATGGTAAATAGCTGGATTCATCTCTTCTCTATTCTGTTCCAGACATCTACTTCTCTGTTTTTGTGCCAGTACCATGCTGTTTTGATCACTATCAATTTATAGTATAGTCTGAGGTCTGGTAGCATGATTTCTCCTGCTTTGTTTTTATTTCAAAGTAATGTCTTGGCTATTCAAGGTTTTTTCTGATTCCATATAAAACGAAATATTATTTTTTCAAGATCTTTAAAGTATGACAGTGGAGCTTTAATAGGTATTGCATTAATTGTATATTGCTTTGGGTAGTATGGAAATTTTAACAATGTTGATTCTTCTCAGCCACGAGCATGGTATGTTTTTCCATTTGTTAACGTTTTCAGCTATTTCTTTTCTTAGAGTTTCATAGTTCTCTTTATAGGGATCTTTCACATCCTTTGTTAGATAAACTCCCAAATATTTCATCATCTTTGGCACTACTGTCAATGGAATAGAGTCCTTAACCATTTTTTTCAGCTTGACTATTGTTGGTATATATAACGGCTGTTGATTTTCTAACCTGAGACGCTGCTGTATTCCTTGATCACTTCTAAGAGTTTTGTAGTAGAATCCCTGAAGTTTTCCAGATATACAATCATATCATCTGCGAAGAGCGAAAGTTTGATCTCTTCTGACACTATATGGATATCCTTGATCACCTTTTCTTCCCTAATTGCGATGGCTAAAACTTCCATTACAATGTTAAAGAGCAGTGGAGACAATGGGCAACCTTGTCTGGTTCCTGATCTGAGTGGAAATGATTTCAATTTAACTCCATTCAATACAATATTGCCTGTGGGTTTGCTGTAGATGGCCTCTATCAGTTTAAGAAACGTCCCTTCTATACCAATTTTCTTAAGTGTTCTGATCCTGAAGGGATGCTGGATATTATCAAAAGCTTTTTCTGCATCAATTGAGAGAATCATATGGTCTTTGTTTTTTAATTTGTTTATGTGCTGAGTTATACTTATAGATTTACGTATATTAACCCTGGGATAAAACCAACTTGGTCATGATGTATAATTTGTTTGATGTGTTGCTGGATTCTGTTTGTTAGGATCTTTTTTGTTTGTTTTTGTTTTTTTAATTTTTTTTTATTAAATCATAGCTGTATACATTAATGTGATCATGGGGCAACATACACTGGTTTTATGATCGTTAGGATCTTGTTGAATATTTTTGCATCTGTATTCATTAGTGATATTGGGCTATAATTTTCTTTTCTTGTTGGGTCGTTTCCTGGTTTGGGGATCAGGGTGATGTTTGCTTCATAGAACATGTTGGATAGTCTTCCTTCTTTTTCCACATTTTGGAACTGGTTGAGTAATACAGGTACTAGTTCCTCTTTAAAGGTTTGGTAGAATTCTGGGCTTTTCTTTTTAGGGACATTTTGTATGGTTGATGCTATTTCAGAACTTGATACTGGCCTGTTTAAAATTTCGACTTGATTCTGGCAAAGTCTAGGAGAGTGACGTGCTTCCAAGTATTGGTCAATTTCCTTCAGATTTTCATATTTCTGAGAATAAAGTTTCTTGTAATATTCACTAAGGATTTTTTGAATTTCTGAGGAGTCTGTTGTTATTTCATCTTTCTCGTTTCTGATTGATGAAATTAGAGATTTTACTCTTTTTTTTCCTGGTTAGGTTAGCCAAAGGTTTATCTACTTTATTGACCTTTTAAAAAAACCAACTTTTTGATTTATTGATCTGTTGTATTATTCTTTGTTTACAATTTCATTTAATTCTGCTCTAATTTTGGTTATTTCTTTTCTTCTACTTGGTTTGGAGTTGGAATGTTGTTCCTTTTCCAGTTGCTTGAGATGGCCCATTAAGTTGTTAACTTCCTCTTTTTCCATTCTCTTGATGAAGGCTACAAACTTCCCTCTTAGGACTGCCTTTGCAGTATCCCAGAGGTTCTGATAATTCGTGTCTTCATTGTAGTTTTGTTCCAAAAATTTGGCAATTTCCTTCTCTGACCCAACTATCATTCAGCATAAGGTTATTTAACTTCCATGTTTTTGTATAAATATGCAGGTTCCTGTTGTTACTGAGTTCAACTTTTATTCCATGGTGGCCCAAGAAGATGCAAGGAACAATTTCTATTCCTTTAAATTTACTGAGGTCAGACTTGTGACCTAAGATGTGATCGATTTTGGAGTACGTTCCATGGGCTGATGAGAAGTATGTGTATTCAGTTTTATTGGGATGAAATGTTCTGTAGATGTCTGCTAAATCCAAATGTTGGATGGCTAGGTTTAAATCTAAAATTTCTTTGCTCAGTTCTTATTAGAGGATCGATCCAACACTGCCAAAGGAGTGTTGAAATCTCCAACTATAATGGAGCTGGAGGAAATCAAGTTGCTCATGTCTGTTAGAGTTTCTCTTATAAATTGAGGGCATTTTGGTTGGGTGCATAAATATTCATAATTGAAATCTCATTACATTGAGTATTACCCTTAACAAACATGAAGTGACCATTCTTATCCTTCCTAACACTTGTTGGTTTAAAGGCTACTGTGTCAGCAAATAGAATTGCAATGCCTGCTTTTCTCTGGCTACCATTTGCCTGAAATATGGATGACCATCCTTTCACCCTGAGTCTATATTTATCTTTTAAGGTAAGATGTGACTCTTGTATGCAGCAAATATCTGGCCTAAGTTTTTGTATCCAGTCAGCTAACCTGTGCCTCTTTAGAGGACAGTTTAAGCTGTTCACATTAATGGAGAATATTGATAAGTCTTGTAAAATTTCAGGTATCGAGTTTTTCAATAGTCCAGGGAACACTTTTAATCCTTTCGCCACTGTGGAAGTTGGAGTTTGGTGAAAAGTTTCTGAGTAAGTTTATTTTTGTGGTAGAGGATTGGGCTGGTCATTATGGAGGATAGGTCTGAGAATATCCTGAAGAGCTGGTTTGGTTATGGCAAATTTCTTCAACATGTGAATGCCATTAGAGTATTTAATTTCTCCATCATAAATGAAACTCTGTTTAGCTGGATACAGGATCCGGGGTTGAAAGTTATTTTGTTTTAGGAGATTAAAAGTCGATGACCATCCTCTTCTGGCTTGAAAAGTTTCAGCAGAGAGATCTGCAGTCATTCAAATATTCTTCCCTAAAATTCATTACCTATTCTTTGTAGGTAATGAATTTCTTATGTCTGGCTGCTTTCAGAATTTTATCTTTCATATTAATACTAGCGAAGTTAATTATGATATGCCTGGGGGATGTCTTATTCAGATTGAGTCGTGGTGGGGTTCTGAAACTGTCTGATATCTAAATTTCAGAATCTCTTGGCATGTCTGGAAAATTCTCTTTCATAATTTCATGGAGAAGGGCCTTTGTGCTTTGCCCAGCCACTTCATCACTTTCAGGGATTCCAGTGAGGCAGATATTAGCCTTCTTTGAATTATCCCAGAGCTCTCTGAGAGAATGATCTGTTTTTGTTCTCCATTTCTCTTCCTCTTTGAAAGTTTGGGAGTGTTCAAAAGCTTTGTCTTCAAAGTCAGAAATCCTTTCTTCTGCTTGCTCCACTCTGTTACTGAGGGATTCTACTGTATTTTTCAGATCTTTAAGGGCTGTAAATTTTTGCTTCAGTGCATCAAAATCTTTGGTGGTTTTGTCTTTAAATCCAATAAATTCTTGAGACAACTTTTGAATTTCTCCTCAAATTTCTAATTCCGACTTTTGAATTGCTCTTTGAATTTCTACTTCCAAAATTTTCTCCATTCTATTAATCTTGTTTGCAATGCAAATTCTGAATTCAATTTCTGACATCTTGGCCAGCTGTTTATGAATGGGATCTTCAGTTACATCTGCCGTATCTTTCCTTGGGGGGGGGGTTAATCTATTCTGTTTATTCAAGTTACCAGAGTTTTTCTGCTCATTCTGCCCCCATGATTATTTTACACCGTTTGACGTTTCCCCTGAAGCTTTGTAGAGGACCTTTCAGTGTTATGGCCTGAGAAACTGGGGACCTATTTGGTGTGGTGGGGTTAAGTGGTTCTGTCTTTTTTTCAGCTTGTCTCTGTTCAACCCCAGTGAAACAGTTACTCTGGGTTGAAGTCTCAGCTGTGGAGAAATACCAGCAATTAAGTCACTCCGCCCACCGCCACAGACAACAATTGGAAAAGGAAAATCAAACCTTCCTACCACCACACACCGAGGTCACCACTTAAATAGTCCTCAGGTGATTGGCTCAGTTCAAAAGGTCCAAAACAACTGTCTCTTTCAGCATTTGTCTCAGGTGTGAGAGTTTCAAAAGTCTCTGGGAACTGGATAGCAGGGTTCTGGTGACAACTTAAATATGACTTGGTCCGGTGCTCCGTGAAGTCAGGAGGACCCACCCAGCAAATAGAGTAGTCTGGGAAGGTTGATGCCTCCTTCCCCACCTTGCACCTCTGTCACACCCAGTCACCGATAGCCCCACAGGGCTGTGACTCGGTTGCCTCCCATGAGCAGATACTCCAGGGGTTTGCATCTGCCTGAATCACAAGGAAATCTGTATGTGCTCAGCCAAGCCACTGCTCTCTGCCTCTGTCCAGCAGGGGATGGTGTGGCCTGCCAACCTCAGGCACTTGATGGAGGCTGTTGAGTGTTCACTCAGTTCCAGACCTGCCCCTGATTGATGCTACTGACAGAACAGAACAATTTTGTGGGAATTTGTTTCTCTCCCTGCTAAATTCCTCTGCAGAAGAGAAGCTGTTTTAAGTTCCCAGAACCTGTGCCTCAGGCCCTGTTTTACTTCTGCAGGTTTGTATTCGTAGCATGGTCAGCTCTAGCCTCCTGCCTTCCTTTGTCTATAGGCTGGTGATCCCCTGAGGGCCAGGTGCATCTTAGGCTCAGTAAAGCGGTCCTCTGGGTCAGCCCCGCCCTGGGAATCTCCCGGTTCTGCATGTGCATTTTCTAGTTCACACGCTCCACCCAGGACGGTACTGCCACAGGCAAACCCTTTACTCACAGGGCTTGTGATTCAGTCCCAGATCTGATCCGCAGTGGTTACCATCTGAAAAGATGCCTGGCCTCCTCTGGTTTCCCAGGAGACAATGGTTGTGGCTTTGGAATGTCTGGAGGTGGGCCGTATTGTTGCCAGAAACGTCTGCTGCTCTGCACCTCAGGGCACTGCCACTCCGGTGTGGTTCCCTCTCAGCCGACTGTCATCTCCTCACTCCCTTGCTGCAGAATCAGCAATGACCAGCTGCAGTCCAGGCCCTGTCCACACCCCTCGAGAAATCAGCCAAGAATCTGGACTCCTGCGGGACAGGCCTCCAGACCTCAGAGTGAGAGTGGAGGGGAGTGCTGGGAGCTGAGAATTGTAGGTCGAAACACCAAACTCATTGAGACCAAATGAGCAAATAAACAGATAAAAAGGCTACCAGACACAGAAGCCCACAGATGCACAAACAATCAGAAACACACAGACATACAGACAACAACAACAACAACAAAAAGCAACTACAATAAAAGTAATGATGATCATAAAATAATTGAGAAAAAAAGGGGGGGGTAAAAAACATACAAACAAAACAACCAAACAAATAACCCTCCAGAAATCTGATGTTAGCACTCTTGGAAACCATAGGAAGGGAAGAAGAGGAAGAGAGAAGTGAGAAAAAAAAGTGGTGTTCATAAAAAAGTTAAAAAAGAAGAAAGAAAAAATTAAAAATAGAAAAAATAAAAATAAAAAATAATAAAAGTTAATGATAGTTCCTCCAAGAAAATGAGGAAAAACAAGGCACCAACCACAAAAATATTATTCTTGTATATGTGTAGAAATATGCATCTGTATATATGACGTAGGGATCAACTTTTGTAGGAAAATATTTATAATGCAATATACTTCTGTACACCAGGTGGTGCTGTGAGTGATTCCCAGGCTTATACCTGATTCACAGTTTATACTGTTACCATGGTAACCGCCCTACCTGGACAATCACCGTTTTGGAGTTTCTATAAAAGTTTTTTACCTAATTGTTGTGCAACTTCAGCTGCTCTGTTCCAGACAGCACTCCTATCCGACTTCCCAACTCAGGGCAGGAGTCCATGCTTCACATATCTTTCCACTCTGCTCCCGCGTTGTCCTGCAAACTGGCAACTGCAATCGGCTGTGGGGGAGGGGCTAGCTGCTGCCAGGTCTTGCTGCCGCTGCAGCTGCAGCTGCAGCAAGCAGAAACCTTATACTAAGTTTTTGTGGCTCAGAGTCTCACTTTTGAATCTGGAATTTTGAGTCCAGCCACCTGCCAGTTTGCAGCGCAGCCTGAACTGCCAGCCGCACCAGTATTCCCCACCAGGAATCGTCCAGTCTATTTAATCACTCCTGTTGTTCTGGGGGAAGGTGCCCGCCATTTCGGACAATTGAAAATGTCTGTTTCCCGGGTGGGATCCCTTCCTTTCAATTTTCCATTGGGTTGCTTAGTTCCTTGTGATTCTGAGTGGCTCCCCTTTCGGGTGCCAAACTCTGCTCAGGAATAAATTTTCGTCAGTTGGGTTTTGCCAGGAATTGCAAGCTGCTGTCCTCCGTGAGGGAGGGGTCTGCCAGCCAGCACAGCCAAGCAGGGAAAATCTCTACAACAGAGTCCATTCTTTTAAATTACACCTCATATACAGCAATCCGCCAATTCATTGCCCACCTCCAGCTGTCTGTCCACACCAATAATCCATGCGGGGAAAAGGTCCAGACCTCCCTTCTTCTCACCTGATGACTTGGGAGAGGTGGGCTACATGTCCGTCCCATCCGCCATCATCATGATGACACTTTCTTATCAAATCTCTATCACATCCTCATGTTTTTTTGTTTGTTTGTTTGTTTTTTGCAGTTTTGGCTAGGGCTGGGTTTGAACCCACCACCTCTGGTATATGGGTCTGGCGCCCTGCTCCTCCTCATATTTTTAATGAGGCATCAAAGCTGCACTTTTCCCAGGTGTATCACTTCCCCTTCCTCTGTCTCCGTGTACACTTCAGCCATCGCAGGGAGCTGGCCGCCTTACAAGATCCCTGTCCCCAGCTGGCCCCTGGCACCCTCATATCTATCTCTTCAGATACAGCCCTCAAGAAACATGTACATAAAAGCTGGGATTTTCAATAAGATATTTTACAAGCCCTCAACCAAACCTAGTCAAGTGCTTCTTTGAAATCTTGCGGTTCTTTTCAGGGCAAACTTCACCCTCTAAACTACTAATTTGAGATGTTTTCTCCCAACCTTCCTCTGACACTGTGCCATCCACCTCTGTATCCCTCAGAGTAGAGTCAGCACAGCATTCGGCTCATGGTTGGTACTTAATAAATCCATGTTGAGTTAAATGCAGCCTTTGCAGATGCAAGCAGAAACCCGTGGTGTACTGTGCCGTCCACTCTGTTTGACGTATGTGGAAACCGTGCCTCTCTGTACCATGCGCTCTTTTTGACTTTGTCAGCTGTGGGACCCTGAGAAGACCTTTTCAAGTGCTAATCTGAAAAACAGGCAAAGCGTCATTCTGCTTGGCTAGAGTATCAATAAAAAATGTCTCAACCTTCAGTTTTTTCAAGTATGTAATTTATGTGCATTATAAAACAACCCTTTGTTTTCACAAGTCCACATTCTTTGTCCCGTCTGTTAAAGTGCGTTCTCAGTAAATTGCTTTGATGAACGTGCCAGCTCAGTCAGCTTCTTAAGGCAGAGAGAAGAGAGAAAGGAAAAAAAAAAAAAAATTTTTTTTTTTTTTAAATTAAAAGAACTTTTACAATGGTAAAAAAGAAAGTAAATAGAACAGGTCTAGACTTTGCTGCATATTTTTACATCCAAGCTTGCAAATAATTGAGCTTAACACTCTCCTGAGCCAGAACGCTGCCTTGGAATTTGCAATTCCTAAGCCCTCTTTTTGTTTTAGAAGGCATACGTGCCCCAGTTCCATCTTCTGCCCCACACATTCCTCTCCCGTGTGCAGGTCCTGAGCGTGCACAGACTTGATGTGATTTTGCAGGCACAGCTGGGAAAGCGTCCTCAGTGCCACATTCCTGAGCTCTAGCGCTGTGCTGTACTAAGCAAACTTTTCTGAAGACCCTAACTGCCAGATGTCACCTGTAAGATTTCAAGGACTGGGTTTGGGTTAGTTTCAAAATGAGTTTTCTTCATGTAGGACTCAGTATAGCTAAGAGAATGTAACAAAACTCCCTGCATATATTTTCCTTGAATATTAAAAGACTTTTTTTAGTTTTCCTCCCCCATGAGGGGATGGGATAGGGTGGTGTTTTCTGTAAAAATATTGGAAAACAGAGTTGCAGAGAAATGCACTTTTTGTCTTCTCATCTTTTTTAAGGGATGGGCTTTTACACTGTCACCCAGGCTGGAGTACAGTGCTGTCATCAGAGCTCACAGTAGCCTTGAACTCCTGGGCTCAAGAGATCCTCCAGCCTCACTCTCCCCAGTACCTGGGACTACAGGCACCTGCCATCACACTCAGCTCATTTTTCTGTGTTGTCGTAGAGGTGAGGTCTTGCGATGTTGCCCCAGGCTACCCTGAAACGCCTGACCTCAAGCCATCCTCCCCTTTTGGCCTCCCAAAGTGCTGGGATTATAGGCATGAGCCCCCTGGCTTAGTCTTTTCTTCTCTGGAGCTTTTGATGAATGGAGAGTTAGCCTAAAACAAGATGGTTCAGAAACAAAATATTCTTATTGTTTCATTATATATCTCTATAAATAAGTGTGGGTGTGCAAATATCTCTTCCATGTGCCTACACTCATTTAGAGAAAATGTGGGGGACCCTGGTACTCAGCCAAACACAGAGAGAGAGGCTGCCGCTGCATTCTGTTAGCCCTAATCCCTCCACAAAACTTGCTGCAGCGGAGGGGGAGCCTCTATTCTGCATTTCTCTGTACTCCTGTGGGGTCATAACTGTTGTGTCCTTGGGCAGGAAGATGAAAGTACGAGTAAAGAAAGCCACAGATCCCTCTGCCACCCAATGCCAAGTAAATCACCGAGGGAACTGAGGTGCAAGTGCTTCAGCTATTGTTGTGTGACACACTTTGCCACTGTGAGTTTTCTGTTGGACTTTGTAACTGAGCTCCAGGCAGTGCAGATGTGACTTCTTTGTCTCCAGGTGTCGTCAGGGTGAAATGGCCTTTGGGTAAGTCAGCTGTGAGGATGAAGGGCATTGGGCAGGAGACAGCAGCACACACAGAGGCTCTGATTTCCCCTCCCGGGACCGGGAACACGGAGGGGAAGGAGCTGGGGCTTGGTGCACAGGTGGTAAGAAGGCGGAGGACACGGCCTGTCAGTGACCCCCTGGAAAGCCTCCAGGCAGCAAAGCACAGTGGAGTCTCCTGAGGTGAGGCTTCCATCTCCTCTGACTTGTCCTTTACGTCGCTCCAGCATCACCAGGAGGAATTCCCATGGCTCAGGGTGGACCCCAAGGCTTCCCAGAATGTTGTGGGAAGGGCAGAGCACACGGACACAGTCTAACTCTCAACTCTACACAGTGGGCTGGAGCAGTATCACCATCACCCACAATACCCTGCACCGTGTGCCAACTGTCCCACCCCCCAGAGGACCCCAGGCCATCCGCAGCCCATCTTACGCCCTCAGCACGGCCTTTGCAGCCCTCACCACATGCACAGATTCCTCACTCTGCATCACCAAAGCCCCCTCCAGAGTCCCAGGGCCCCCGCCCTGTGGTGGTCCTACCCTCACCTGCCACAGGTAAGAAGCCTTGCCAGGTACGTCCTCATCTGACAGTCTGGCCTATCCTGCAAAGCTAAAAATCCACAGTGAGCCTTCATGCCTTGGGAGGGAGAAGTCTAAGATGGTGAGCGTGGCGCCGTAGACGGAATCAGAACTGGCTGAGTCCCAGCTCCCTCTCTCTGAAATACGGAGTATCTTTTATGAGGAGAAGGATGCGTTTTCCCTTATGAATATAAAATGTGTGTGATTGCGGATGTTTGGTTGTCTCACTGAGGTTGTCGTATGGAAGCCATTTCCAACACCCTAGAGCACAGGGACCTGTGTAAGACTGGACACCCTGCGCCTTTACACCCGGGAGCACTGATGTCCAGACTCCCCAAGACCCGGAGCGGGGCCTGCTCTGGCCGGCACTGCACTTACAAAACAGTGTTGCGGCTCAGCTGCTCGCTCACATATTTAGCAAATACTCAGGTAAATGAATGCACAGAAAGCCAGAGGAAGAAACTGCTGTTGGGTGGGGAGGTGATTGAAAACCAGAGGAGGAAACTGTGTGGGATGGGGAGGTGATTGTGCAGGAGCCAGACACACAGGTGCCCCGACCCTGCTGTGGAGGAGGTACTTCTGGAGGGGAGGCATTCTATCCCCACTGCCCTAGAGAGAGGCAGACCCAGGGCAGAGACTGCGAGGCAGAGGAGGAGCATTTGACTGGCTGAACAGAAGAGTCCCCTCCTTCTTTGGGCTTTAGGGAATTGAGTTTGAAGGGCACTCGCAGTGGGGACTGTCACATACCTTTGATAATGTACCTCCACGGAGTTTGCTGCTTGGAAAAATCAGTATCACCCTTGTCAGGTTCTTCCCTTTTTAGAACAAATTTAATCTTCAAAAAAAGTGATTTTGGACATTCTAGGTCCCTTGCCCTGTGTTTGCTCAAAGCCCCGTAAAGATAAGATTCAAGTCTGTTCATTGTGTCATTTTCCAGCTTGTTATTTAAAGCTGCTTGGTCACAATGAGGTTCAGCCTTTCCACTTAAAGGAAAACCCCTGAAGGCAGGGGTGGCAGTTTATTGTTTGGGATCCCAAATGCCTGGTATGGATAGGCTTTGCCCTCTAAATGTCCTTCTGTACTGTTGACTTTTGAATGACACAGGAGTTCAGGTGTAACTTTCGACACCCCACAGACTTAACTACTGAGAGCTTGCTGTTGACCAGAAGCCTTCCTGGTAACAGACACAGTCATGTAACACACGTTTTGTGTGATGTGCTATGTTACAATAAAGTAAGCTGGAGAAAACAGAGTCGCAGGGCAGAGAAAATGTACCTTCTCTCCATTAAGTAAGAGTGGGTCATCGCACAGGGCTCCGTCCTCTGCGTCTTCATGTTGAGTAGGCTGAGGAGGAGGAAGAAGACGGCAGGTCTGTCTCAGGAGCCGCAGACGAGGAAGAAAGTCCCCACATAAGTGGACCGTGTTGTTTAAGGGTCGATTCTCTTCATTTTGTTGCCTCTGTTTAGGTTTTGTCATTTGCGCGTGATGGGCCCCTTATTCAAGGACATGAAGCAACCAAGAATTGCATTAATTTTCACCAAACAACATCTCAGCACATGAATGTGGGGCCCCCTGTGATTTATTTGTGAACTCAGACCATGTGGAGTTTTACTTCGACTTGCCCCTAATCTTACTGGTTAGTCAACATCTCAATTGTAAGTGAATTCACATGGTTATTTACCACTGTATCCAGTACTCAACAGAGCTTTGCCGTAATTCCTTTCGCAATAAGGTGAAGAAAACCAGCCATGGTGTGGGTCTAGGCCGGGAAGGCATCTGGGCCCCACCCCCAATGGCAGAGACTTGGTTGAAGCAGGAGCGGCCTCTACATCTTATCTGACATCACAGTCAAGTGCAGCGAATATTTATCTTGCTCAAGTCTTCCTCTCCTAACTGCTTCACATATTCACGTGTCATTAGTATTTGCAAGGTGCTTTACGTGCCTGAGATTCCCATGCAAACCAGAAGTATACGGATGAGGAGTTTGCATGCAGTGAGGCTCAGAGCTTTGTAAACGGTGCCCCCCAGGAGCACTTCAAAGCCACAGCTAACAAGAGCCCGCATCTAAGATGACTGGAAAGCCTTTGCATGTACTGTCTATATCCTTGTGCCAGGGAATTAAGTTTAAGTATTTAAGTTTAAGTTAAGACACAGGTAAATCCAAGGAGTCTCAGATCCTTAAAATTAAAGGGATTGAGTGAGATCACATCCTAGAGCACAGGGAGCTGTGTAAGACTGGACACCCCACGCCTCCAATATCTCTCCCAGTTTGTAGGTTCATGATTTGTGAATAGTTAAAAAAAAAAAAAAAAAACCTCTAAACCTTATCTGCTTTAGAATATCAAATATTCATAATACAATTCTCCTTCTAAATCCCCACTTTTAGGAAATAGGCTGACATTTTCCCCCTTCACAGAATATTTGAAAACTATGTATACAGGACCTTGGCCAATCCAAAGTGGCCGACATCTGACTCTGCTGTAACAGTAAGATCTAAAGGCACACTGTTTCAACTTTTCCATTTGAAACATTATTTTCCCAGGTGTTTAGCCATATGCAGCACTATAATGTGAGTAAATACAGGTTCACAAACATCATCTTTTCTTGGAGTTTTGCCACTTCACAAGGTGACTCACATAAGGTTAACTATGGGCTTAGGTAAATACTCTTATTAAACAGAATCTATTGTGTAGATTTGTATTGAGTGTCCAAATTCTTTTTAGTAACGAATAAAACAAACATCAAACACTTATAGGCTTGCACTATAAAAAGAAAATTTTTTCTTCTAGACTCTGGTGAAGTACATTTCTGGGAAGTTCACAGCATTCCGGGGGACTGTATACGGGGTGGATTCATTTCAAGGTGATTTTGCCTGTTTCTCCAAAGTATTACAATCAAGAGTCAAGTAAAAAAGAAATTGTGGACTGTGTTTATATTTCTTGTAGGAATAGCATTGGATATCAAACGATAGATAGGCAGAGAGAGAGAGAGAGGAATTTTATTTCTGGTGACCCGAAAAACAGACAAAAGGTCAACAATATTAAAATTCAGCTGTATTTGCATCTCCCACATCTTGCTGAAAGATCAGGAAGAATGCCGGTCTCTAACATCGGAACACCTGCCAAGTTCAACTTTTCTGTGATGCTGGAGTCCTTACTACAGGCTCAGCCTTTAAAGTTTAGGACACAATTGTTGAATTGACCACAGTGACAGAATTTTTTATAGTGATTAGTTTGTCTTATCCTTTCACTACTGATGTGAGTGAACATGGAATAAAAAAAGAAATACAAGGTGGCTTCTTAAAAAAAAAAAAAGAAATATAGAAAATAAGTAAGAAGGGTTAATAAAAAGTAGGTTCTCAAGGTTACAAAGCAAGGTCAGGACTGTATGTAAAGTTAGAGAAAGATGCTTGCTAATAGTAATAGTTCAAGTTTGATCTCCATAACAAGAATATTTTTAAGAAGTATTTGAAAGCCTCAAAGACTTGACTGCATTCCGTTAACGTGTATTAGAAAGGCTGAAATGGCCCCTGACCATTGAGAATTGATTCTTCCAGCTCTTTTAAAGATCAGGAATAGATTCCCATTTGACATTTGACATTAATATTCAGGAATGTAGTTGTAAAGTTGACTCATAATTTGTTTTCTATTTTATTTTTATCATAACCACATCTTGAGATTTTAGAATGCTGCCAGTGGAAAAAAAACTCTTTTTAAAAAAAAATAAGGCCTGACTAATGACCAAGATAGCAGTTATCTTCTGTCATTGTTTTCATTTTTGTCCCTGAGCCCCATCATTTTCCATGTTAGGACAATTTTCATCAACTTCATTGCATCTGTCCAAATGATGCAGACAGAGGCCACTCTGCATGCTCTGGAAATATTTTATATGATGCTTTGAGAAAAATGTTTCCATATATTATCACATCATCATTCTGAAGGCGCAGACATAGCCAGGATGGATGGCACAATCAATGTCCAAATGAAGCTTCTGATTGACAAAACCAGGTGGTCTGAGGGGTGGTAGCATTTAGCAGGTGCTGTCCAGGACTGCCTCAAAGGCAGTGGCGTGGGACGAGAGAGATTCCATCCTCTCTTTATGGCATTCGAATTATAAATAACACAATGACAAGATGTTCATGAAAGAGAAGATATCAAAGAATGCAATGTAGGAAAATAAATATTAAGGATTATTAATTATTCCTTAAAACAACAGACACATATGTTGTATGTTTAGCCCGTACAGAAAGGGCTAAAATACAAAGAGGTATGGCTGGTTGTGAATAACATGGCTGAAGTTACTTCCTCCACATGAGAAAGGAATGTCTGTCTGACACAGCTCATATCCACTGGTTGACTTATTCAATTTTACAAGGAAGGTATGTCAAATGACTCACAATATAAATGTTAATTGTCTGTTACCCAACACAAAGGCGTAACTCACAGGTGGCGCAGACCTGGAGTCAGTGAACTGTGTTCCACAGTAACATTTGAGTGGATTTGTGAAAGTAAGTGAAGGTTTCTGCATACAAAGTCATCTCTGTCAATTCCTCCACTACAAAGATGAAGAAATAGATGCCCCAGGTGGTTGAGGGAGGTGAGTTAACCCCCAGTCTCAGACTGCACTCTTGCCGGGCCCAGTCCAGCTAACTTTCTCCCTACCACAATGCACTTGCTCTCCCAATCTGCTTAATTGAAGAAAAACAGTTAACAATGTTATAGTCAACTACAACTTCTTTGACTGGAGGCCTGACAATTTTTATAGGGTTTTGTTCCATGTACATTCAATTTATGGAACTGTGTTGGTCACTTGATTGAAGCTAAGTATTATTTAAACCGTCGATGAACCAAATTCTTTAAATAGCTTTCTGCTTATTTTGTATTACTAAAATCTAGCCTGGTAAAATAGCAAAGGAAAACTTACACCATCTAAGAAAAATCATGGGTCAGAAAGAGTTTGACATCAGGAAGCTCCGTTTAGGATGCTGGAATATGTATGTTGGCTATTTTTGTTCCTTGAGAAGAACAAAGACTATTTTGCTTATAGATTTATTAGTACAACATGTTCTTATGGAAAAATTGGCACGATTCTAATCTTTAAGGTGTACAATAAAATGAAAGAAATGAAATATTCCTAGTTAACCTATCATTCACAATGGAGAGAGCATCTTTTACAAAAATAATGTGCAGCTTTCTTTTTTTTTTTTTGCAGTTTCTGGCCAGGGCCACCTCCAGCATATGGGGCTGGAGCCCTACTCCTTTGAGCCACAGGCGCCGCCCATATGCAGCTATTTTTGCAAAAGACTTAGGAATTTATTTAACTGTTAGATGATTTAGGTTTCTTTAATTAAAGACGTATTGAGCTACTTTAAAAATGAAAATGATTTTGAATTGTAAAAGTTGAAATTCTTAAAAACAAAATTTATAAATATGCTTTTGACCCTTGTCGTCATATAAATGATAAAGCTTAGTTGAATTTGAACAGTACTGAAACACTTGTTAATTTCTCACATACTATTTGACCACAATGAATTATTTCAACCTACAGAGCAAAAAAAGGGGAAGCAAAGTCCTGTTTTTCCTGTTTTTGGACTGACATTTTTAGTGTGCATAATGATTTTTTTTTTCTTTTTTTTGCTGTGCTAGAATTTTACTGCAAACTATTCCTAGAATAATCATGCACACAGAATATGTGAAACCAGGTAGGGAAACTTCTCATCAGTATTTATCTGGAGCAAGATTTGTATTCTTATTCAAACGTACTATAGTGATTCCAAAGATTCAGTGGTCTTAGGTTATGGAGTGAGTGCTAGAATCCTTCTAGACCAAACAGGGTTTATTTTGAGTCCTAGAGGAACTATCTGGAAGACTCTTCCAGAAAGCCAGTATATTGAAATTAAAAAAAATCCAACCTATTTCATAGGAATAACAGCAAAACTCTGTAGGGTGGTCTTTGATGTGCGCCAAGACCCTTTACCATGTCTCACTGCGCCATCCCTTACCAGGACCCTGGCAGTGAGCAATGGTGAGTGGGGAAGTGATTTGAGCACATTTCAGAGATGAGTGACTTGTTCCAAGCAAGAAGGTGTACAGAGAAAACAAGAACCGAGGTCTCTTAACTCTAAACTCCGTACATCCCAATCTTTCATGCTGCATTTATTTCTGAGTTCTGATGAAATGCTGGATAACCTCAGGCACTAGTCAGATAGTAGGCACAAATGACCCGTTCGGGTTTACCTCCATCCACACTGTCAAGATTGATCAAGACATAGCCAAGTACTATATAGATGGGAAACTCCTGGACACCTCGATAATCTGCAAATCACCAATGAGCCATCTACTAAGGTCACAGATGTTCCTAAATAGGGTTTGTCTTGACTCCAGAGGGCTGGCCCAATATTGTCATAAGATGATGTATTACACATATGATGTAAATTCTTGTAAAAGCTACTTAGATGCCTCAGGGCCCCAAACCCTCAAAGTCACATTCATTCAGGGCGAAACTCACTGCAGATAATTAGAGATCTTAAATCTGATACAAGCCAATTAGCCCCACTCTGTTGACAGTATCACCAGAGAAACACAGCTATTTCTACTTGAAACATGGTCCACGCTCATGAGTTTTCAGACAACTCTCCATGTGGAAATAGGATCTCTCCAAGATATGTGCTCATCCAGAGAGTGGAGGCCAGAAAGACGCTGAGCGCTCTTTACAACGTTTGGATCGTGGCTTCAGGGAATAAAACAACCAGGCAGGAAACACACTCGGCACAGTTAGGACACACGTGTGGAGGTCCCTGAAGTTTACTCCGGGCGCTTGCTTCCCCTCTGGGTTTACAGGAATTGGAGAAGGAACCCGTCCCGGGATCGCCACGTGTGGAGTCACCTTGCTTATGGCAGCATTTCTCCCTCTAAGTTGGGTTTGGAAACGGGAAAATTGTTCCCAGTTTCTGGGACCTCTGAATCTATGGGGACACTTTCTCACATGGCTCTGACAGGCAAAGAAAAGCCAAGCTGCCTGCCAGACATATGGAAACTCTTGGCTACATCCCCCCGTCTGCTGCCAAACGCAGGCCCGAGTATGCTGAAAACTTCATATAGCTGGTGTTGACACAGATTAAGGTCTAACTTTGCTTCATTTTACATTATCAAACCTCAAGCATTTAAACATAGCCCTTTCACTCCATACAGGGGTGAGTTCTGTGTTGAAAGCACTCCCAAAGACCACCTACGTGGACAATTATGTTCATGGCGGAGTTTGGTGTGGGTCCCTTTAAACCAGCATCTTAACTGACTGTGGGGCTCATCCCCCCTAACAGGGCTGCACACAGAGCAGGGATTAATTACTTCCAGGAGGCTATTTTTTTGCCAAATGATCCCTGATGGAAAAGAGGCATTTGAAATACTCACTGGACAATTTATGGCTTGCGGTGAAATAGTCATTTCAATAGCAGCTGTTCTATGTAAGGCATGTTCGCACTGCAGACAGGTCAGGAATGACGTGTAAGTAGGAATTAAAAGCCGTGTTTTCTAGGAGAAGTAACATTCCTGGCTTTCACTGTAAGAGCACCTGGGAAATGAGATGGGTTGGGGAAGGAAAAATGCACAAAACCAGGATCCTGGCATCTGAAAGGCATCATTTCTAGAGGCTTAGGACTTGCTTGGAATATAATCTCGTGAAACACATTGACCTGGATAAAGGTCAAAGGGAGGACAAAGATCCACAGAGAAAACCAACTTTTATCAATTTATCTGATTTATTTGGGTTTCAAGTGTTTTTTTCTTTGAAGAAATAACTCTATAATTTAAATGCAGTAAAAAAATAATTCCGTCTTTAGAGTACCCCATGGTGAGGGTGACGTGGTTTCTGTTTGAACACAGCTGGGAAGGGCTGTGTCCTGCTCTCACACAGCACATGCCAGTCTACTGCAGGAGGCGCAGGGTCCTCCTCACCGTTTGTAGACTCCATATCTATCAGTCTGCCTACTGGCTAAACTTGATTGGTAATCTCGTGCTTTCATAGTCATCTGCAGACAGGCGCAGAGTGGTGACAACTTTCAGTGGACGGACATCTAAGTTGTTCACATTTTTGTGCTTTTTCTTGGTGATTTTGCTGTTTCAAATCATGCCTAAGCATCGTGCTGAAGGGTTGTCTAAAGCTGCTAGGCACAAAAATGGTGCAGTGTGTCTCATGGAGAAAATAGTTATGTTGCATCAGCTTTGTTCAGGCAGGAACCGTGGAGCCTGGCTGCAACTCTGCACTGTGGTTCTGAGAACACAGCAGCCCCCGAGGAGCACCTGCTGTCTGGATGACATGTGCTGCCTGTCCTTGGCTTTCCTACGTCTCAGCAGTTATATAACCAGTAACCAGTGCCTAGGTAGTTTGCTGACAGCTGAGTGATGAAAAATATTTACAAGAGTTCTCTTGGACATTCTGTTGTCAAGCATCTTACAAGAACATAGCCTTGTTTGGGAGGAAACATTTAACATTTCAACTTCAGAAAGACTTTCTAAGTGCCAAATCTTACAAAAACTGGACAACTCTCCTTTCTTGACTATAATGCAAGGACGGAAACAAAACCTGGGCTCATAGAATCTCATTTCCCTTCTTCCAAATTTCCTTCTGTATAATGACCCGCCTGGCCATGAGCCCCAAGGACCTTTACTAAAAGACTAATTGAAGGGAGGTGAAGGAGTAAAGAGGCAGAGCACAGAGGCTGTTTAGGGCCGTGAGACCACTCTGTGGAATATTGTGATAGTGGATCCGCGTCGTTATCTGGGTCAGGGCCCAGAGAGTGCACTGTCCAGCAAGAGTGAGCCCGAACGTAACCCGTGCTCTCTGGGTGACAGTGCAAGGTCAGCAGCTGTCAGAAGTGTCCCACTCTGCTGGGGATGTTGACACTGAGGAAGGCTGTGCACGTGACGGGCAGGGATGCTTGGGAGCTCTCTGCGCCTGCCACTCAATTTTGCCATGAACCAAAAACTGATCTAAAATACAAAGTTGATCCCACCTCTTGCCCTCCCTCCTGTGGGATCTCACCTACTGTGCACAATGTGAGGGTGTGTAACAGGCTCCCTGGGCGAGGGGCTCTTCTACAAATGGAACTTTACCCTGGAAGTGAGAACAATGTCACCTCAATATCGTACCCTCATATTAATTTGAATAAAGTTAAAATTAAAATAAAATACAAAGTTGATCAAATGTGTTACATTTAATATAAATATTTATATAGGAATTCTATTAAATATGTACATTGGTTATATACACACACATATATGTACATATTTAATAGAATTCCTATATAAATATATTAAATGTATTATATATTATAAAATTATAATATAATTATAATATAATATAAAAAATTATATAATATAAATATATATAAAATTCTATAATATAAATATATAAAATTATACAATATAAATATAAAATTATATAATTATAATATAATATAAAATTATATTAAATATGTACATTGGTTATATACACACATATATGTACATATTTAATAGAATTCCTATATAAATATTTATATTATGTTAAATGTAACACATATTTGATCAACTTTGTATTTTATTTTTATTTTAACTATTCAAATTAATATGCGGGTACGATATTAAATATGTACATTGTGTATATATATACACACATATGTACATATTTAATATATATTATATGTATTATATATGTATACATATGTGTATACATATTATATATTAAATATGTACGTAATGTATATATATATATATACACACACACATACACACACATATATATAATTAGCTCAAGCTACTTTCTATTTTATAAAACTCCCATTATCCTCAGGGAAATTTTCCACTGTCATCAAAATATTTAAACAATCTCATAGAAGTTCTAATCACTAGAAAACCTCATAAAACCATTTGAAAGGGGTTAAAGGAAACACTAGAATTCAGAAAGATATGTCTATGAAAAAGTTGCTATATCCTAATGACACTCAGAAAATATTACAGCTGAATAACTGCATTGATAGTGGCGAACAAAATAATTACATTTCCAGGAGCAAATGTAGCAAGTACTGAGAATGAAAAAATGTGCAGGGAACTATAAGGCTCCAGAAAGTAAAAGCACTTCAGGGAATGGAAGCGTGGATTGTCACTAAGTGAGATAACTGAGTGTCACAGACCTGCGGACACCTACCTACCTTCATTTGCAACAGGGCAAAGCAACCCCAACCAAATTCCCTTTCCTGAGTTTTAAAATGGAGTGGAAGAATAGCCATAAAAAACGATGAAAAGAGAAATTATGAGCCTAGGGGACATGCGCACCCATAGGGCCATAAAGCTGTGGTGAGAAGCAGAGTAGACAGGGTCTGGAGTAGACAGCATGTGTCACCAGACGGATGCCTGTGATAGCTGGTACAGCCGCACGCCATACCGCCATGCACAGACAAGTTGTCCCAAGGAAAGTGGGAGTCTTCCCTGGTGCCGCACGACAGACTGCATTCCAGATACATGCACGATGTATGCGTGCTAAACAAAACCGTAGCAGTACCAAAATCAATAATATTGCGCTGTGTTGCGGTGAAAGGCATTATTACGAATAGCAATAAGAAATGAAAGGGTGAAGAGAAATCTGTGCATGACAAAATGACTCTATGACTTGGAAAAGAAACACTCGGACAATGGCAAAAAGCAAGAAGCTAATGTGTGTTTTTTAGCCCCCAAATGTCCTTTATAATGAACAAAACAATAGTGGGTAAAGGCATAAGCAGGCAATTTCCAGAAAAGAGAAAAATAATCAGTACACACATAAAAATGTTTCCACCTCACTACTATCTCACACACACACACAATACTGTGAGGTTTTTATTTTTCTACTATTTTGGCATATACTTGACAAAGCAGTAATTCATGTTTGTTTAAAAGAGATGAAATGGAAACACATATTCAACCCACATTTTCACAATAGACATGTTCACTGTGTAATTCAACAAAGGAGTGTACACATGTTGCTAATGTGATGGAAATATTGGCTGATATATCTATCTAGAAAACAGAAGTAGATATAAATGAGAATGCAAATCCATGTGTTTATTTTCATATAGCAAAAAACGAAAACATAATTGTTCATCAACAGAAAATGATACCACAACTTATCCTACGTTCAGCCAATTCAAAGCTCTGCACTTTGAATACGGCCCTGGGAGCGGAAAATGTGCAGAAAATGGTCAGAGTACGTAGTTAGTAAATGCATCGGAAGAGCCACTGTGAGCAGATACAGACGTCCCGTGCAGCCTGGGCTCCCACTGTGAGGAAGAATTGAGTGCTCATTCAGTTTAGAATTCTAAAAATATATCTTTATATGCACATCTATTATTTGAAAAAAAAAAAAGAAATGTGCACAGTTCAAGCCAAAGTGACAATAACAACAACAACAACAACAAAAAGAAAAAAACCCATGTATCTGAGAAGTATGATTTGGGAGGCAAGCTATTTCCAAGCAACATGGACAATGAATACTTAGAATGTTTCAAGTTGAAATTTCAAGCACTTTACGTGACTTGTGTAGTTCACACGGGGAATGGCTCCTGCACAGAGGGAGAATCACGCTCTGTTTACTAGACTCTTTCCCTCCATCACTCCCAACATGTTCAGAAGCGTGCCATTCTGTGTCTGCAAAAAACAGCGGTAAGCCCTCCTTTGGGGCCAGAACTCTTCCAGTTCAATTCTAAAAGAGGGAAGGGTCACACAATTAAGGCTCATCTAATTACCGGAAGGGACAGAAGACTCACATTTTTTTTCTGAATAAATGTTGTTTTATGTTGATATTCTTGCCATTGGGGAAAGTCTCTTAACAATTGTCACAATTTTTCTATCATGCTGAAAAGCCATGACCATGCCCCTGACTTGAAGGTTGGTCCCTGGTGAGAGAGAGTTAGGTTTTCTCGGGGACTTTGCCTTTGCAGGTTGACTTTCTGAAAGCTGCCAGGCGGGAAGAAACAGTCTGTGACGTCTGAACTTGGAGCCAGGGAAGCGAGCGCACTTTTCATTAGGTGTCTGTGTTTTCTCAATACGGGTTGCTCGGTTTTTCCTGGATTCTTATGAAATTTCTTTATACCCTTAAATACCTTTATGCCATTAAATACCTTTTATGTGTGAGAGCTACATTGACATGGTTTCCACTCTTTGCAATCAGAAGCATTCTCACCATTTATTTTCACATGTTTACAGCAAGGCAGACACATCCCCATCCTAGGACTGGTGGGTTATGGACCTCCCTGAATGACCTAGGCGAAAAATGAAACAATTCACGTGGCCCTGGGTCACTTTATTATGTATTAAGCGTTCCAGGCACTGTGAAAACCAATAAAACATTGCAAGCAGGTTGCCAGTGGTTGATGCTGGGCATCCTGAGGGCATAGGTTCTACTGTTGGTGTCTAAACAACACATTTAATCTAGCTTGTGGTTTCCAATCATTGAGAGTATTTTTCGGGCGGCGCCTGTGGCTCAATGAGTAGGGTGCCGGCCCCATATGCAGAGGGTGGCAGGTTCAAACCCAGCCCCGGCCAAACTGCAACAAAAAAATAGCTAGGCGTTGTGGCAGGCGCCTGTAGTCCCAATCACTTGGGAGGCTGAGGCAAGAGAATTGCATAAGCCCAAGAGTTAGAGGTTGCTGTGAGCCGTGTGACGCCACGGCACTCTATGAGGGCAGTACAGTGAGACTCTGTCTCTACAAAAAAAAAAAAAAAAAAAAAAGATGAGAGTATTTTTCAGGGAAGGACTGATTCCACTCAAATCTGTTATTCAAGGAAATTCTGCAATACATTCAGAACAAGCAAATGATTGAAAGTCAACCTCCAGGGCTCCAGGTTGACCTGTTTTATGATTTTCTGCGTGATGGTGTGTGGCAAAGCATGGGGTTACTGCAAACGCGTTCAATCACCAACTGTTTGGAGTTTTCTGTTGTATAATTAACAGAAACTGGAAAAATGGAAAGCTTTTCTGGTTTCTTTGTTTTTTGGGGGAGGGGTGGAGGGAGTGTTTTGTTTAGTCCCTGTTTAACTCATGTTAATTTGGAGCCATCAGATCAGGCCGTGAAACTGCGCTGGCTACTCTTATAAGTCTGTAACTTCTGGGCATGCCTAGATGCCTCCACGCGGCGTTCAGACACGTGTCCAGAAATATGAACCAGACACTGTGCAGGGAACATGAAAGGCAAGGTTATGAGCAGTGACTTCTAAAATCACAGCAAAAATATATTTTCTTCCCATTCCATGAAAATGACACTTATAAGTCGCTTTCTAATGGCAGATGAACTGAGGGAGAGCACACAGGGATGACGGGTGATATGAAAACATTTGGGGGCATAAAAGACACGTCCTCTTGGAAGATAGTAGAGGATGGCAGCCAGTCAGATTTGTCACCTGTCATGCAAATTAAACAAGTATTAAAGTATTTTAATACTTCTGGAAACTGTGATCTGCAAAGACTAGGTTTTACTAACACAGGCAGCCATTGGAAGCATTAATTTTGTTATTTATACTTTGCTTAGTCAGCTTTATTTTTAAAAAATTATCCTTGACTTTATTCTTGTAAATACCACCAGAAAGTGGGGAAAGGTGATCAGCAGCATTTTTGTTCCTCTTAAAAATAGGATCCCTGTCGCTCGGTCACATAGGTTACAGGGCAGGTCCTCCCCAACTTTATGTGGAGGGCCTCCATGTGTGGTGTGAGAACCATATTTTAAAGGGAGTCTTTGAAATTGCTGCCCATCATTTTGTAAATTTGAATTACTGTATTCAGGTATAAGTATGTACAAGGTCAGCACTTCCCCCACCCCTTACAATGGCAGGGCCGTCACAGACATACAAAGTGGTTAATACAATTAAACGTAAAATGTAGATTTTCATTCCGACCTACATAGTGACATGGAAGATTTCCAGGTCTACAGGCAAAAAGCAAACCCAGCAGCAAAAACAATGCACATAGCAGACAATTCTCAGAATTATAACTCACATATAGGACGTTTAGAGAATGAATACCTGAACTAATAAATAATTTAATCGATCAGACTAGAAAAAAATCAGCAAAGGAAATATACAGTAATGGAAATAGTGTGAGGAAAGTGGTATTTTTGTAAACTATGAGAATGCAAAGTGCAATTTGAGGAAACATGAGGTTGAAATTTGTGTACCTGAAAGCAAATAATTCCATTACTGTTTTTCAGAAGATAAACATGCAATATATTTCTTTGCAGCAGTGTTTTGTTAAAGTATAATCTGTAAACTTCCTAGATAACCAATGGTATAGCACTAGTTAAATAAATCACTTGCGAGCATTAAAAAGGGCCAAGAAAAAGTTCTAAGAAGGGATATACATCCGTTGCTTTAGAAAATCATTTATTATGTGATTCTAAAAGAAAAAAAAGTAAACAGTACAGAAAATGTGCGCACTTCCTGTAATCATACAGTAATCTCCCTGTTACCTGGCACCCATAGGGATTGACAGATTCCGGATAAATGTGGTTTCAGAGGGCTCGAGAGTTACTATTCAAAATAGGCCTACCCAATTGTATACCTCACACTGTATCGTATCATATCATAAACCCTGTATTGACTTGATATTAATATTGAAATATACCAGTTAAAAGCAAATTAAGTCAAACTTCACTGACTAGCACAGATTTACGGTCTCATAAAACAGAGTCATGGGCGGCGCCTGTGGCTCAGTGAGCAGGGCGCAGGCCCCATATGCCGAGGGTGGCGGGTTCAAACCCAGCCCCGGCCAAACTGCAACAAAAAAATAGCCGGGCGTTGTGGCGGGCGCCTGCAGTCCCAGCTACTCGGGAGGCTGAGGCAAGAGAATCGCATAAGCCCAAGAGTTGGAGGTTGCTGTGAGCCGTGTGACGCCACGCCACTCCACCAAGGGCGGTACAGTGAGACTCTGTCTCTACAAAAAAAAAAAAAAAAACAGTCATAAATGCAGTGTCCAGTGTCAGTTAAATGGCAGGTGACACACTTTTTAACTTCAAGTGGCACACGTTGACTCTCACAACTATTACGGAGAACCCAGAGGAGCCTTGGGAGCTGGCTCCACACCCCACATGGCACCACACCCCACATCAGCTTTAAACTCTGGTTGGGTTTCTGGCCTGTTGTGTTGCTTGAGTTCCAGATAAAGGGGAGTTGCTGTATGTACTTTGACATGTGTGTCTACATGGCCCCAGAAATAACGCGCGTGGGGCTAGACTCACTGGTTACCATCAGGAGAGGAGACGGACGGGAAAAGAGAGATAGAAATAGCTATTTTTCCTTTCTTCTCTATAATTCTTGTTCATTGAAATTGTTATAGATAAAGAAAATCTAAGCAAGTGTTGTTTTCAATGTTTTATAAAGAACACAAAATTGTACAAACCTTTTATTTAACTCTCCAGCTCCCCTCTCATCTGGGAAAATATGAGAAATGCAGTCCACACCCCTATGTTATTGGGAAAGACAACATAATTGGGGAATGATTTTTTAAATTCTGGGATGTCATGTGAAAACTACTCTACACCATTTAAGTACTAATTCTCGTCACAGTCCCCTTATGAGAATGCAAACAAGCTTCAAACGTGGTTGATTACATAAAAATTGATATTGTTGCCTCTCAAAATATTTCACAGAAACATTTAGGGCCACAATGTTGAAGACCACAAACAAATTACTCAGGAAGACGGCTGTTTGGTTAGCAGAGGACTGCCTGGTCAGCAAGTGCCAGTCAACAGTGAAACACTGTTTCCTCAGTTTTCCTTCCGTTCCTTTGCTACAGGAAAAATCCCAACAGCATTTCCCTCTTTGTGGTCTGATGACTCGGTTTTAAGCAGCCTCCTCGGTGGGATATCACTCATGTGCATAGACCATAATTAGAGACTGTCTTGCTCAAGTGTAGCACACAACCCAGCAACCACAATTCTTTTTTTTTTTTTTCTCAGTAATATTCTTTTTTTTTTTTTTTATTGTTGGGGATTCATTGAGGGTACAATAAGCCAGGTTACACTGATTGCAATTGTTAGGTAAAGTCCCTCTTGCAATCATGTCTTGCCCCCAAAAGGTGTGTCACACACCAAGGCCCCACCCCCCTCCCTCCTTCCCTCTTTCTGTCCCCCCCCATAACCATAATTGTCATTAATTGTCCTCATATCAAAATTGACTACATAGGATTCATGCTTCTCCATTCTTGTGATGCTTTACTAAGAATAATGTCTTCCACATCCATCCAGGTTAATACAAAGGATGTAAAGTCTCCATTTTTTTTAATGGCTGAATAGTATTCCATGGTATACATATACCACAGCTTGTTAATCCATTCCTGGGTTGGTGGGCATTTAGGCTGTTTCCACATTTTGGCGATTGTAAAGTGAGCTGCAATAAACAGTCTAGTACAAGTGTCCTTATGATAAAAGGATTTTTTTCCTTCTGGGTAGATGCCCAGTAATGGGATTGCAGGATCAAATGGGAGGTCTAGCTTGAGTGCTTTGAGGTTTCTCCATACTTCCTTCCAGAAAGGTTGTACTAGTTTGCAGTCCCACCAGCAGTGTAAAAGTGTTCCCTTCTCTCCACATCCACGCCAGCATCTGCAGTTTTGAGATTTTGTGATGTGGGCCATACTCACTGGGGTTAGATGGTATCTCAGGGTTGTTTTGATTTGCATTGCTCTAATATATAGAGATGATGAACATTTTTTCATGTGTTTGTTAGCCATTCGTCTGTCATCTTTAGAGAAAGTTCTATTCATGTCTCTTGCCCATTGATATAAGGGATTGTTGGCTTTTTTCATGTGGATTAATTTGAGTTCTCTATAGATCCTAGTTATCAAGCTTTTGTCTGATTGAAAATATGCAAATATCCTTTCCCATTGTGTAGGTTGTCTCTTTGCTTTGGTTATTGTCTCCTTAGCTGTACAGAAGCTTTTCAGTTTAATGAAGTCCCATTTGTTTATTTTTGTTGTTGTTGCAATTGCCATGGCAGTCTTCTTCATGAAGTCTTTCCCCAGGCCAATATCTTCCAGTGTTTTTCCTATGCTTTCTTGGAGGATTTTTATTGTTTCATGCCTTAAATTTAAGTCCTTTATCCATCTTGAATCAATTTTTGTGAGTGGGGAAAGGTGTGGGTCCAGTTTCAGTCTTTTTCATGTGGATATCCAGTTCTCCCAACACCATTTATTGAATAGGGAGTCTTTCCCCCAAGGTATGTTCTTGTTTGGTTTATCAAAGATTAGGTGGTTGTAAGATGTTAGTTTCATTTCTTGGTTTTCAATTCGATTCCAAGTGTCTATGTCTCTGTTTTTGTGCCAGTACCATGCTGTCTTGAGCACTATGGCTTTGTAGTACAGACTAAAATCTGGTATGCTGATGCCCCCAGCTTTATTTTTGTTACAGAGAACTGCCTTAGCTATACAGGGTTTTTTCCGGTTCCATACAAAACGCAGAATCATTTTTTCCAAATCTTGAAAGTACAATGTTGGTATTTTGATAGGAATGGCATTGAATAGGTAGATTGCTTTGGGAAGTATAGACATTTTAACAATGTTGATTCTTCCCATCCATGAGCATGGTATGTTCTTCCATTTGTTAATATCCTCTGCTATTTCCTTTCTGAGGATTTCATAGTTTTCTTTATACAGGTCCTTCACCTCCTTCGTTAGGTATATCCCTAGGTATTTCATTTTCTTTGAAACTATGGTGAAGGGAGTTGTGTCCTTAATTAGCTTCTCATCTTGACTGTTATTGGTGTACACAAAGGCTACTGACTTGTGGACATTGATTTTATATCCTGAAACATTACTGTATTTTTTGATGACTCATGTCATCAGCAAAGAGGGAGAGTTTGACCTCCTCTGCTCCCATTTGGATTCCCTTTATTTCCTTGTCTTGCCTAATTGTATTGGCTAGAACTTCCAGCACTATGTTGAATAGTAAAGGTGACAGAGGACAACCTTGTCTGGTTCCAGTTCTAAGAGGAAAAGCTTTCAGTTTTACTCCATTCAGTAAAATATTGGCTGTGGGTTTGTCATAGATAGCTTCAATCAGTTTTAGAAATGTGCCACCTATGCCTATACTCTTCAGTGTTCTAATTAGAAAAGGATGCTGGATTTTATCAAATGCTTTTTCTGCATCTATTGAGAGGATCATGTGATCTTTATTTTTGCCTCTGTTAATATGGTGGATAACGTTTATAGACTTGCGTATGTTAAACCAGCCTTGCAACCCTGGGATGAAGCCTACTTGATCATGATGAATGACTTTTTTGATGATAAGCTGTAATCTATTGGCTAGGATTTTGTTGAGAATTTTTCCATCTATATTCATGAGTGAGATTGGTCTGAAATTCTCCTTTTTGTTTGGGTCTTTTCCTGGTTTTGGTATCAGGGTGATGTTTGCTTCATAGAATGTGTTGGGGAAGATTCCTTCTTCCTTATTTTTTTTGGAATAATTTCTGCAGTACAGGAATAAGCTCTTCCTTGAAGGTTTGATAGAATTCTGGAGTGAAGCCATCTGGACCAGGACATTTTTTGGTTGGAAGATTTTTTATTGTTTCTTTGATCTCAGTGCTTGAAATTGGTCTGTTCAGGAGCTCTATTTCTTCCTGGCTGAGTCTAGGGAAAGGGTGTGATTCCAAATATTGAACCATTTCTTTCCCATTGTGAAATTTCTGGGCATAGAGTTTCTGGTAGTATTCAGAGATGGTCTCTTGTATCTCTGTGGGATCAGTTGTTATTTCCCCTTTATCATTTCTGATTGAGGTTACTAGAGATTTTACTTTTCTATTCTTCATTACTCTGGCCAATGGTTTATCTATTTTATTTATTTTTTCAAAAAACCAACTCCTTGTTTCATTAATTTTCTGAATGATTCTTTTGTTTTCAATTTCATTGATCTCTGATTTGATTTTGGATATTTCTTTTCTTCTACTGAGTTTAGGCTTAGATTGTTCTTCTTTTTCCAATTCCATAAGATCTCTTGTGAGATTGTTGATGTGCTCTCTTTCTGTTTTTTGAATGTAGGCATCTAAAGCGATGAATTTTCCTCTCAAAACTGCTTTTGCAGTATCCCACAGGTTTTGTTAGCTTGTGTCTTCCTTGTTGTTATGCTCAAGGAAGTTAATGATTTCCTGTTTTATTGCTTCCTGCACCCATCTGTTATTCAACAGAAGATTGTTTAATTTCCATGCCTTTGGGTGGGGTCAAGCATTTTTGTTAGAGTTGAGTTCCACCTTTAGTGTCCTATGGTCTGAGAAGATACAAGGTAAAATTTCAATTCTGTTGATTCTGTTGATATTTGTTTTGTGTCCCAGGATATGATCAATTTTGGAGAATGTTCCATGGGGTGATGAGAAGAATGTATATTCTTTATCTTTGGGATGGAGTGTTCTATATGCGTCTATCAAGCACAGCTGTTCTAGGGTCTCATTTAAATATCTTATATCCTTGTTTAATTTCTGTTTAGAGGATCTGTCCAGCTCTGTGAGAGGAGTGTTAAGGTCCCCTGTTATTATGGTATTATCAGATATCATATTGCTCAGACTGAGTAAGGTCTGTTTCAAGAATGTGGGAGCATTTAAATTGAGTGCATAAATATTTCGAATTGAAATGTCTTTTGTTGTATTTTTCCCTTGACCAATATAAAGTGACCATTTTTGTCTTTTTTGACTTTAGTTGCTTTAAATCCACATGTATCTGAAAATAAGATTGCAACTCTTCTTTTCTTCTGAATTCCATTTGCCTGAAAAATTGTCTTCCAACCCTTGACTCGGAGCTTTAATTTGTCTTTTGAAGCCAGGTGTGTTTCTTGCAGACAGCAAATGGATGGCTTGTGTTTTTTAATCCAGTCAACCAATCTATGTCTCTTCAGTGGGGAATTCAAGCCATTAACATTTATTGAGATAATTGATAATTGTGGTAGTATTCTATTCATCTTATTTTGTGAGAGTCCATTGCTTAGTTTTGTCTTTTGCATCAGTGTGGAGGTTAGGTTCTGTCCTTTAATTTCTGAGTTCTTACTTTGCTGCTGGTCCATTGTGGTGGTCAGTGTGCAGAACAGGTTGAAGTATTTCCTGTAGAGCTGGTCTTGTTGTGGCGAATTTCCTCAATGTTTGTATATCCGTAAATGATTTGATTTCTCCGTCAATTTTTAAGCTTAGCTTAGCAGGGTACAGAATTCTGGGCTGCAAATTGTTCTGTTTAAGTAGATTAAAGGTAGATGACCATTGTCTTCTTGCTTGGAAAGTTTCATTAGAGAAGTCTGCGGTCACTCTGATGGATTTGCCCCTGTAGGTCAACTGGCGCTTACTCCTGGCAGCTTGCAGAATCTTTTCTTTTGTCTTGACTTTGGACAGGTTCATCACAGTGTGTCTTGGAGAAGCTTGGTTAGAGTTGAGGCGACCTGGGGTCCGATAGCCCTCTGAAAGCAGTGTGTCAGAATCTTTGGTGATATTTGGGAAATTTTCTTTTATAATATTCTCTAGTATGGCTTCCATTCCTCTGGGGCATTCTTCTTCCCCTTCTGGAATTCTTATAACTCATATGTTGGAACGCTTCATAAAGTCCCATAATTCTGACAGTGAACGTTCTGCTTTCTCTCTCTCCTTTTCTGCCTCTTTCACTATCTGAGTTATCTCAAAAACTTTGTCTTCTACCTCTGAAATTCTTTCTTCTGCATGGTCTAACCTGTTGCAGATACTTTCCATTGCATCTTTAAGTTCCCTCATTGACTATTTCAGTTCCTTCAGCTCTGCTATATCCTTTTTATATTCTTCATATCGTTCATCTCTTATTTGATTCTGTTTTTGAATTTCCTTTTGGTTATTTTCCACTTTATTAGCAGTTTCCTTCATTGTTTCCATCATTTCTTTCATTGTTTTCAACATGTGTATTCTAAATTCCCTTTCTGTCATTCCTAACACTTCTTTATAGGTGGAATCCTCTGCAGTAGCTACCTCATGGTCCCTTGGTGGGGTTGTTCTAGACTTGTTCTTCATGTTGCCTGGAGTTTTCTGCTGATTCTTCCTCATGAGTGATTTCTTTTCTCTGTTTCCTTGCCCTAATTTTCCTTTCACTTCCTCTTGCTCTTTAAGTTCTCATGCCTGTGGACTAAGGGTTACAGGACCAGAAGGGTGAGAAGGTTGAAGAGCAAAAAAGGGATGAAAGAAAGGAGGACCGAGTGATAAGAAAAAAAAAGAAAAATAGAGAAAGTAGAGGCGGTGGGTAAAAGGAATATTGGCAGAAGGAAGAGAGGCACAGAAAGAGGGAGACGGAGCAATATAGGTGTACAGTAGGGTACTTTGATACAACCTTAAAAAAAACCACCTTCTGGGGGTGCCCAGTTGGGTGGTTTCCTTGAGGTCAGCAGCTCTTTGCTAACCTGATCAGACACAGTACCCCACCTCCACCAAGTAGAGAGGAAAGACAAAAATGCTATAAATCAAACCAAAACAAGCAAACAGAAAACTTTACGGGATAAAATTGGGTGGAAAACCAAATAATAGCGGTAGAAACACTAACAAAAATGAAGTTCTAATTATTGAAATAGGCAGCAATGGGAAATTATAATTAAACTAGAAAAATTGAGAAAGAAAAAGGATCTGTATGGAAAAGGTTGAACTTAAAAAACAAAACAGCAATCAACAACATCAAAATAAACAAAAGAAAACAAACCAAAAAAAAAAAAAAAACAAAGCAGTATGTATATGTTATTGAATATTGTCTGGGTAACACGTGGTCTTCTGGGGTAAGAGATGTTAATCACAGTTCTGATACGACTGGAGGCTGCTAGTTTCTCAAACCCCAGCAGGTAGACACCCTAAATCTCTCTTCAGCCCACTTAAAAGGCACTTTGAACTTGTTCCCTTGCTGAGCAGAAGCTTTCCCAGGGAAGTGCTTGTCGCTGGAATCACTGCTGAAGTGGCTATCCACTTACCCTGTGTGCCAAAACTGGTCTCCCTCTGCCCCCGAGGGTTAGGGCTGCAAGGCGGCTCAGACCCTGCCCTTAGGCCACTTGGTCGCTGGGTTACCAGCTCCCACCCAATTCTAGCTCTGCGACCCTGAGGGCGGAGCTTGCCGGGGCAGAATCACTCACAATGGCTGCCTGTGTCCCAGAGCCAAACACTATTAGCTCCGTCTGGCTCAGCGGCTCAGACTGGAGCCCTAGACAAAGGCCAAAGTTCTCCGCACTCCCGCTCAGGCTCTCCCCAAGGCGGTTCAGCTGAGTGCCAAGTCCAAAGACACCAAAACAGTTCACAGGTAAGGCCTTTCTGGTTTGCAGTCTCGCTGCTACTGAACTTACAGTTGTGGGCGGGTTTAGACAGATTAAACACATGCGACCACTTGCAGGTTTTCCACTGTTTTAGTACTCCTCTTGGGGTCCAGAAGTCTCTCACTGACTCCCTGTATCCTCTCAGGGGTGATGATAGGCAGATCCCACCAGCCAGAGATGCCTGGAGTCCTGTCTCCCCAGACTCATGGTGCCCAGATGCAAGGAAGCTGTTACTCAGCCGCCATCTTGCTCCGCCTCCTCCCAGCAACCACAGTTCTATTACCAAAAGCACAGGCAGTAATTCACAAGTGTCTCTGCTTTCACTCCACTCCACAAACAAGACCCTTTTGCAAATTGATATGATTGATCAATCCATTGGGTGGCATGAACTAACTCCCCCTTGCTCATGGGTGGTTTTAAAGTGACTTGCCAAGACTATGTCCGCTTACATTATTTTTAAACATATCTTCTGGGTGGCTTTCACATTCTCATGCTGGCTTATGAAGCAGAATTCTTATCTACTTAAAAAAATAACTGAAAAGAATAAATTTGGTAAAGAGCTAGAGTTTGGCGCAGTGCTTGGGTATACATTAGCTTGTATTATGCGTTACCTTTGAGAGAAGGTTTGAGAACAAATTTTTAGCCATGATAAAAATGTAAATGTTGGAAAAACAAACATGGTTTGGTAATGGCTGCTTTTAAAGAAAATAATTTTGTTATCTCTCATTAGTTCATGTTTAGTAATTGTACTGCTTTACATTTATTCTGTGTTTATTAAGAGCTATAAATCCGCATATCATTTGATGTTACCATAGCTGTGTCAAACATTTTAACAACTGCACACTATATTGTCTTTTTTACTTACATATTTTTCATCTGGACATGTTTCTAAATTGGGCTAGTATTTCCTACTTTGACTAAGAATTAAACAAATATGCTTTGATATTTGATATCCCAAATATACTTGATATTTTGAGAGCACTTTATGTTTAATATTCTTTGGTTAATTTCAAGATGTGAAATCGCCAAATAAAGAGTATCGGGCGGCGCCTATGGCTCAAGGAGTAGGGCGCCAGTCCCATATGCCAGAGGTGGCGGGTTCAAACCCAGCCCTGGCCAAAAAAAAAACACACACAAAAAGAGTATCCACATATGTGGGGTAATCGATCCATATTGCCAAAAAGCTTAACAAATCACAACTCAAGTCTACTGCACACACTTCAGCAAACAGTAGCTAATCTTCTTAAATGTTGTACCAATTTCACAAATTCAAAGCTTAGTACTTATTTCTCTATGTTTCTTTTGTTAGGTTAAATACTTTCCCATACATTTTTTAACCATAACTGCTTCTTATGTTGTGTGAAAGATTTATTTTAACAAATATTATCATAACCAGTTATTTTCTTCTGAGTTGTCTCTTTAAAGATAAACTTAATGTATTTTCTTCTCCATGCTAGACATTTTCCTAAATACTATTAAGAATAAGAAAGGGCATCAATTCAGACAGTAGCATATTATTAGACTTGAATGTAATAAATGCCAGGCTAAAATAAACATAATAAAATACATTGTAAATTCAAGAAAATTGACAACTAACTGGATTGGGCAGTGGGTGGCAGTGTGCTAAGTTTTGGTTATGCAGCTATTTCAGTGATGCTCTGGTAATCCAAAATGTCTTTGGAATCTTGCCTTAGAATTTTCTTCAAGAATTAAGACACATTTCTTTCTATAAACACCTTTAAATGGATCTTACAAAGATGGGTTTGGAATTTTCCCATAAGTTATCTGGAGACTATTCCATTAGGGGAAAAGAGTAAGAAATATCACCCAGCAAACTTAAGTTTTCAATATCAAGAAACTGGGCTATTTGTACATCTCATCATGAACAAGCATTGGTTGTGAAATCTAGGTTTTACCTAGTCAGTGTTGCTGACCTCCCAACTAATGCTTGAGTATTCAGAGGCCACCACAGAATCCTCGAAAGTTCAATTTGAAGAGAACCATAAAAAACACCTTTGGCTTCAGTTTCTCATTTTAGATGAAGAGACTGTAGCCCAAAGTGTTGAAATGCCCTTTACAAGGCTTGAACTATTACATCACAGTTCTGTAGTAGAACTAACCTCTCCAGTCTCTCAATTCTGTCTTTCACAAAAACGTGGAGAAAATGGGTAATTTGGCAACAATATACCCTATAGGAATAAACGGCCATGGGAAACGACAGTGAAGAAATGAATACAGACAATAATGAACTTCAACTTAGACACCCTAGCCATGATATATTTTATAGATCTTTGAGTTTCAAGTGCTGGGCCAAGTGCCCAAAGTTCTCAAAACTGTGTTTGAAAACCTGCTTCAGAGTCTCCCAGATGGTTCATGAACTACTGGGATGAGTTGCATCACCGCTATTCTTCATCAAAAGTAGAAACCAGGGTAGGTGGGTACCATGTTGAAATATGCAAAAATAGCTGGAGTGTTTTGAAACGTCAGGACTAATTTTAAATCCCAACAAAGTCTTGTGCTGTGGAGGAACTGTGCTGTATAAACCACTTCTACTCAACATCATTAACCTCCAGTTAGGAAAATCCCCTTTGACCAAATAAATGAAGAGAGGAATTTCTGAACTTATATGCACCCTGAAACATTTGGAACCCTTTCTGTGGGTGTCCTGTGTATTAAGTATAATAGCTCCCACTCAAATTTGAACATCTTTGTTCTCTTAGAATGTCATGGTCAAAAGCTCAGGATACCCAGGAAGCGTATGGCTAGTCTTGGTCCCAAAGGCAGATTTGCTGCAATTAACTGATTACTTGAGCACATCTGATACTTCCCAGATCTCTTGGAGTTCCTGAACAGGTCACTTTCAGAAACTAGAGTGTCAGGCTTTCTTCCTGGCAACAGCTTTCACGTGCTTTCAGTAAGAGAAGCCAGATGCAAGGGCCATTGTCTTTTGCAGCCCATAAATTTCATAAAGAACACATATTTTTGTTCTCTTCCCCACATGAAGGGCTGCCAAGATTTGCCAGGCCTTTAAGACCTTGGTATTGAAGTATAACCTCTGACCCCCACGCAACCCATAGCAAGACGACACCCCCAACCCCCAAACAGTGCACCTGTTTAAACCATCTGCAGAACCCCAGCTGAATACATTTCCCTTGCACTTCATTTACACTAACGGAGTTCACATGGTGGAAGGTGAATTCGGCCACAAAGGCCTCTGGAAATACTGCAGGGTCCACGTCCGTTCCTCCATGGAGACAGTGTTCGTGGCTGTGTATAAGTGGAAATGCTTTGGAAATCCATTGATTAGCTCATTTCAGAAATGAAGAAACCTCAGCATCTGATCGGATAATGCCTCTCCTGAGATCACTGAAATACTGGCACATACAACAGGAACCAAAGTTTTCTCCCTTTCCTGCCCGAAGTCCCTGTAAAACCCATTTGGAAAAACACTCACATCTGATTGCTGCTCTATACACTTTTGGCCTGTTAAATATGTTCAGCTGGGGAAGGACCTTGGCTCTATTTGTTGAGAAGATACACAATTTGTTTTAAGAATCTTATCAATATCAAACATAATAATAACATCAGGCTTGAAGTTGAAAACGCTAAGATGATGGTGTGCTATCAGATAACTGTTAACAAATAAACCAACCCTCCTCACCATTCCTTTATAAAGTCACACACTTAAATTCTTTTTTGGATCAAATTCACCCATTCTCTCATTCCTTCTTATGGAATGTGCACCTACCTACCAAATGACAGGACACTTTCTATCCGTGGGCAACATTCACACTCTCACACGGCAGCAGTTATATCCAGCAGCACTTTACAATTTGCATGCATCAAGCTCCTCCTTTGGAGGAGAAGGAGATGAATTTAGTTAAAAATATTAATAATCAGTTACTTTTTTCTTCACTGGATTTCACTTGACGAACTCACTTTCTGTATGCGTTTTACATGCTGTACATGCGAAAAACCGGAATTCTATCTGGTCTTGCTTTATAAATTGAGCACCATATGATATGGCTTACTGTCTGTATCAGTACTTACCTAGCACATGATAAGAAATGAAAATGGCTGTGCACCCATCCACAGGAACAGCTTTTCAAGAGTCACCCAGAAATGCATATTGAATATTTCTTCAAAGGACAGATAATTTAATCTCATTTTTACATTCTCTCTCTCAAAGTGAGCTTCTGAAGTACAAGGACCTGGCCTGAAAGAGAGCTCTCTTGAAATGGAGATATTACTCAGTATTTGGCTGGGCTTCAGTGATGTGATTTGGCTCAGAGGATGAAGATGTAGGCCTTTTGCTTTAACTCTGAACTCGTTAATTTGACATTGATTTCCAAAGCCCAGAAGGCCTATCTCCTGCTTCAGTCTTGGAGATAATGATCTCAGCACTCGTGACTTATTTATTAATAAGGTGGCCACTTTGGGGAATTTCTGACCCAGGTCACACCAGCCAGCTGGGGTCGGGAGGGCGGTACAGCCAAGCCCTCTTTTAATTAACCTGAAATCATTTGAACATCGCTTCTGATGTTCAGTAATTGCTGTCTTCCTAAATGGACTCATAGGCTCTGCTACTTTTTGAAGGGTCAGAGTAATCATAATTGTTACTTCTCAAATACATCTCAAAATGTGAATTTCCTATTTTAAAATTAAATGTCTTTTCACAATGTGTATACTCACACATAAATTAATACTCAATCTGGAAAGTATGATGTATCCAAGTTGAAGAGAAATAAAGCCCTAAAACATACCACAAAAAGGAAATTGTTCATGATAGCTAAAAAGGACATTTTAAGTGGAGATACCTTATAAACCAACAGAGCCATGCAAATGTGTATTATTAGAATAGAGCCTTGATTTTTGCAAGGGACAAACTTTGAGATCTTTACAAATTTCCAAATCACGAAAAGCATGTACTGTGACCCGCAAAGAGGGTGAATGTGATCACCAGGACCTTTTTCTATATCTAGACAGCAAAGAAACGGTTAAAGTAAGGGTGTTCCTTAAGAAAGACTGTCTTGGGTGGCGCCTGTGGTTCAAAGGAGTAGGGTGAGGCCCCATATGCCAGAGGTGGCAGGTTCAAACCCAGCCCTGGCCAAAAACCACGCAAAAAAAAAGAAAGAAAGAAAAACTTTCTCAGTATGGTGTTTGTTTCCCCTAACACACACAAAAAAAAAGAAAGAAAGAAAGAAAGAAAAGAAAAGGAAAAAGCTAAAATTGTTTCCTTTAAGATTAGCAAAAGGGACTTTACCTAACAATTGCAATCAGTGTAACCTGGCTTATTGTACCCTCAATGAATCCCCAACAATAAAAAAAAAAAGATTAGGAATAAGACAAGGATGTCTACTTTCACTTTTACTCTCTATTGAACACAGAACTGGAAGTCATAGCCAGAGTGATTAGGCATGAGAAAGAAAGAAAAGATATTCTAATTAGAAAGGAGGAAGTCATATTGTTCTTTGTTTGCAGATGATATGATCTTATGCAGTGCATAGAAACTTAAGGATCTTGAACCTTAAAGCTGTGAAAGATTGAGTGCTATTTACCATTATTTCTGGTTCTAGTCCTGAGCTCATGAGGGTCCATATTGAACTTTTTCACTCTCTTGAGTTTAGGCATGGCTTTAGGATTGACTTCAGCTAAATAAATTTACGCAGGTAGAATAAATATCACTTAAAGATGGAAGCCATTAATTGCTATTGGGAGCCTGTACAAGGCTCTCTCTCAATGCAACAGCAATCTCCAGTTGATATAGAGGTAAACAAACCTTTGTTTTTTAAATGCCTTGGAATGTCATCTGAACATGTAATTGTCTCTGTATGAGTAGAAAATAAATCTTTTTGTGCATTAAAAAAAAAAAAAAGATTGTCTTAGTAGAGAGCAACAACAAAACGAAAAACCTCACCAGGAAGCTGAGGGACTTATTTCTGTAAACCAGGCTTGCCCAGAGTGTGACAGGGTGCCTCGGCAGAATTCACACTCATCACCGGCTGTGGAATTTTAAGGACACTTATGAACAGCCCAAGAGGAGGACAGAAGTCTGGGAATGCCACGAGCCCACGTGTTGTTTGTGTAGTGGGGATGGGAGCTCAGCCTCCCACACTCTTCCTTGGTGCGATATAAGAATTGTAAAGACTTAATCGTGAGTGGAATTTATGGACACAGCAAATCTCAGGGCACTAAAGTGGCATGCCTTCCTGTTTTGAACAAGCTGCATTTCAGGTCTCCTAGTTTGGTAGAGAGAGTATAAACACAATGTGTTCCGTTTGAAAAAATGTGAAGCATTTTACTACCCATGCCTTGTCTTTGATATGGCAGAGACATGCTGCTATTCAGGAATTCCAAGAGCACATCAAATATGGGAAAATCAACCGGACACCTTCATGCCTCTCTAGCTTTCACGCCGTGTGGCTTTGCCATGGATTATGGAAACATTTACTCATTTGCCAAAGAGATAACTCATTAGGGAGCCTCGGAGTCCTGTTGCGGAGCACTATTAGGCAAGCAAGTCCCCAGTAAACACCTTTGACTGCCTCAGTTCTTTGCTGGAGATACGCAAGGCATGTATCCCAAAGCGAGGGAAGTTTTCTTCCCTACAGAACATGAGCTACTCATTTCCTGGTGGATTCTGATTTGGTATAGTTTTCAAATGTTAGATTCTACTCAATTTAAATAGGGAACAATATTTATAAGGTCATTTGTCAGTGGCTTAGAGGATTAGTAATGTACTTAGATTAACAAAATAGAAAACATCCCTGAAAAAAATACATTTCAGAAAATTCAGTAGTTGGTTTTGATCACTTAAGTTACCAAAAAAATATTTTTTGTGCGTGTAAATTTTAATTACACAATAAAATTGTGGCTTTCTGATTTATATGTACAAGTATATAAAACATATATATAATGTTTACTATCTTTAATTTAAGGTACAATGCCTCAAATACAAGTATGTTCACTATCTTTACATCACATCTTGGTTTTGTTGCATTTCGTGTAATTAAAATTCAATATTAACATTTGAAATACACGGAAATTAATTGTACTTGAGTAGTCTAAGTCATCTCTGACCATTTAAAAGGCTAAAATCTCTTTTTTGTTAAGACTTTCACTTTAGTGACTGAAATAACTGTGATAAAATTAGGATTTAAAAAAATTAACTGAATATTTGTCTTGATTCTCCACATTATCATTCGTAGACAACCGAATACGAGAAACACACAAATTTTAACAACATTTTAAACCAGAGCCCTTTGCCCTGAGGCTGATGGATGCTTTTGGACAAGGCGTCCACACATGGGCCACTACACTGGCTCAGCTCGGAACCAAGAGACAATTAAAAAGAGGGATGTGTTCTTTTGCCAGGAAGCCCTGTCACTGCTTCTAAAGTCAGATATCTTTATATCTTCTGAGTGACGGAATTCTGCTTCCAGAGCAAACAGATTTCAATGAATTTCAAACATGAATTTAGCTGCTATCTTATTTTAGACATGTCTGTCTTATGTCAATTACAACACATATGTCTATCTTATTTTAGACACGTCAAAATGACACATAAATGGAGAGTTTATAGCACATGAAGTCAGGAAAAGACTCAAAATAGACCTAATATGCATACTCCCTTAAATAAGAAAAGTGCTGAGCATGGGTGATTATTTTTAGAACAAACATTCAATTGACTTCTGCTTCTTAAAGACCCCAGTATTTAGTGCAGGCACGGAGAAAACAGACCTTGAAAAAGCTCAAAATGCTGTTTGTGTATTTTCCCTGTTGGAGCATGAGAAACAGGACTGGAAACGTTTCTGGGCATTTTAATAATTAATGGAGCTATTGATAGAAATGCGTCCGTGGAAAGATGGGAAGGACAGAAGCTCACAGAGGCAGGTTTCTGTTCAATGTTGCTGTTTCTCTCGGCAAGTCCCAAGGCAGCGTGGGATGTTTTCCACAGGGTACCCCCCGGGAACGCAGACATCAAGGAGAAATTGGTTAATCCATCATCAAATCTGTACTGAGAGGCAGACTGAGAATGAAGACCATATCCCACAGTTATTTTAGAGAAGTTGTGTTTTGCAACCAGGCTAACATGTCTTAGGAGAAGAAATATTTTATCTATGAAGGACTCTGTGTGGGTTTTACTTCGAAAAAGTGGCTTACTTTGTTTAATCAAAGGTTACCGTGTGTTTCCTGGGTCTCCTGCCCTAAAAGAAGGGCAGCTGCAGCTATTTCTTTTTATTAATTGATTGACTGATTTTCCTTTTTTCTGGCCAGGGGTGGATTTGAACCCACCACCTCCAGCATATGGGGCTGGCGTCCTACTCCTTGGAGCCACAGGTGCTGCCCAGCTGCTGCTATTTCTATATGCAAGCATGTTGGGCTGATCCAAGCAGCCTGAAGATGTGTGGACCTAAGTTCTTATGGAATATACTGATAATCTTCTCCTATTGATTCACACAGACCCCAGGACGGGAGCACGAGTGAACGGTGCCATCACCCTGAGGCATGCCCTTTATAGGTGACAACAAAAACACACACCATACGGTGTGCAGTGTGAAATAACAGTGGAAGTCAATGCGGTTGCAGTCAATAGGAACACAAGCACAGATTTCTGTAAGTTTCACTGAAAAAAGAGATCCACTCTCAGCTACAGCAGTGAGATTTTCTGGAAGCTTCCGCTGTACCTGGCTCTGCACGATGAATGTGTTGAGTTCTTGCCACGCTGCCCCCCACCTCCCCTGTCTACTAAATCCTACCCGTACGTGTTGACTGCTCTTCCCGGCTTTCCTAATACATCCATTTTCCCAGAATGAATTTTTCAAAAGAGAACACGTGCCTATAGCCTGTGGATCCGCCAAGCTTTCCAAACGGTGCTGCGTTTGAGAACCCTTGCAGCCTTCCAAGTTTTCAACCAGGAGTATTTCAACATTGTCTTAATTAAGCCCACATTATTCTTGCTTTGGTGCAAGGAATGTGATATTCTGAGTAAGGATGAAACATAAGCTGTCAATGAATGGCCCATTCATTCCCTCAGCAAGTATCGCTTGAGGTTGTTTGACACAGTTTTGGACTAGACAGAGCCAGTCCAGAGGCTCACGAGACGTGATCGGAGTAACACGAAACTCTTATGTAAAATTCAAAGAGAAATAAAAAAGCATTAGTGATGTAGAAATGTGGTCTGGGGTGGGTGAAAGCAAACATCCATCCTTAAAATACTCTTGGCACAGGTATAATTTAACTTCTGGGCGTTTGATAAATCATAAGAGAATCCTATCAAAAGGGAAAATCAAAGAATGCCCCAGGGACAAAGTAGCTTTTCAGCCGTTCAGGTAGAATTTGAATTGCAGAAAGAATAAATGTTGTACTCTGAGTGGAATAAAAAACATGAATTGGAAGCATTTCAAAATTGTTAAGAGAGCACCTCTCAAATGTTCCTACCACAGAAAAATTAGAAGTATTTGAAGTGACGGGTACGCAAATGAGCTCAGTTTGATTATTCCATGCCGTATGTGGGTTCAAAAGTTTTGAGACACATAAAAATCCAGAAATAAAATCCTGGACAGAAACAAATAAAGTCCTCGCAGCAGTACTGATACGCCAAGCAAGTGGCAACATGCATGGGTGAGTCAGAAAGGACATTGTCCACTGTGTTTGCTGGAAGTGAAAGAATAGACCGTAACACAGTTGGTCTCAAAACTTTCATAGCGACCTGCTATTGATAATGCATGTATCACTTGGTGCCTCCTAAGTATGTACAACTGTAATTGTCAACTGACGATTGAAAACACAAATGTAAAAAAAAAAAGAATTGGAAGCCAACTTGTGTAAGTTTAAGGAATATCGTCCCTCTGTCACCTTTGAGTGAGGGTAGACTTAATGAATAGCCCCCCAAAAACAGCATCCGGGAAGGAGAAGATGGCAATGTCCCGGCGGAGAAACCAGGCACGTGTTATCTTAGCTCGTGACTTCACGTTGGCAGCACGCACCTCTGAGTTGATGTCATGAAAAAGGCACCTTACCTCTGTGTTGTCCTTCTCCATAGGAATCTAATGACCTCAGTCTGCCACTCTAATCACGAGAAAAACATCATGGAAACCCAAAAGAAAGGCATCTCCAACACACCTGAGCAGGGCTCCTCCCATCTGTCAGGTCAGCAAAACGACGAGAGTCTGAGAAATTTTTCCCGTCCACACCAGGCTAAGGAGACAAGGCTAAATGCAATGAAGCTTCCAGGATTGGAATCCCGGAAGAGGAAAAGAACACTAGTGGGAAAGCTAAGAAAGCCCAAATAAAGTCTCACGTTTAGTTAGCACTAAGGCAGCAGCACTGGTGTCTTAGTTGTAACAAGATGATAGAAAACCTTTAACACAGGGGTAGCTGGGTGACTGGCATGTAGACTATCTTTTACAACTTGTTTGTAAACCTAAAACTGTTCAAAATAAAAAGATTGTTTTAAAGTGGAGGGAATAGTTGGGGCAGGGGCAGGGTGGGGAGATGAGTGGTGGGAGTCGGGCACTTGCTGGTTACAGCAAGGAGAGGACCCATCACAGGGCATGAGCCTGGTTAGGACAGTGCTCACAGGAGGCCAAGATGTCATGACCAAGAGGCATGGTGTCCAAAGCTGAAGGGGCAAGGCAGCTGGGAGTGTCCAGAAGGAGTTCTGGAAAAAGAACCGGAAGGATTTGCACGGGGCCTGGTTGACTGCTGACACCCTAGGGAGTCAGAGAAGGTTGGAGCCTGACTGCCGGGGGAGTCACAGGGTCACTTACAGAAATGAAATCGTTCCCAGGAAAACTGGGGCAGGAGGAGGAAGAATTCACTTTGGGACATACTTACTTAGAGAAAGGATAGCAAGTATACACTCAGGGGCGACTAGTGACTTGATAAGTGCTTCTTTATTTTTTATTTTATTTTTTGAGACAGAGTCTCACTGTTTCCCTGGGTAGAGTGCTGTGGCATCACAGCTCACAGCAACCTCAAACTCTTGGCTTAAGCAATCCTCCTGCCTCAGCCTCCCGAGTGGCTGGGTCTACAGGTGCCCACCACTTTGCCTGGCTAGTCTTTCTATTTTTAGTTGAGACGGGGTCTCACTTTGCTCAGGCTGGTCTCAAACTGCTGAGCTCAGATGATCCACCTACCTCTGCCTCCCAGTGTGCTGGGATTATAGGCAGGAGCCACTACCCCCCCCCACCTTGATAAGTAATTTTAAAGGAATGTGAGATTCAATGAAACAAGACAGGGTAGCCCAGGGAAAATGCCTGGAGAGACACCACAAGTCAGACCTCTCAAGAGAGACACAGGTCAGACCTCTCAGGAGAGACACCCACTGGCGCCCTCAGCAGGACTCATAGGCAGAGAGAAAGACCAGGGACTAGAGCAGGAAAGTGAAGGGGTTTGGGAAGAAAGTGCTGAGGACAATCTTGGTGAGGCAGGAGAAGAGGGTCAGAAAGGAATGGCGGAGCTCTGCAGAGTCACGGCCACAGTGACAGCTGGTGGGACAGAGCCAGACTCCCCACCTTCCATGCTGTGGACACTGGGGCTGGTGACCCTCTGTGCTGTGCTTAGCAGAGTCACGGCCACAGTGACAGCTGGTGGGACAGGGCCAGCCTCCTCACCCTCCACACTGTGGACACTGGGGCTGGTGACCCTCTGTGCTGTGCTTAGCAGAGTCACGGCCACAGTGACAGCTGGTGGGACAGGGCCAGCCTCCTCACCCTCCACACTGTGGACACTGGGGCTGGTGACCCTCTGTGCTGTGCTTAGCAGAGTCACGGCCACAGTGACAGCTGGTGGGACAGGGCCAGCCTCCTCACCCTCCACACTGTGGACACTGGGGCTGGTGACCCTCTGTGCTGTGCTTAGCAGAGTCACAACCACAGTGACAGCTGGTGGGACAGGGCCAGCCTCCCCACCCTCCACACTGTGGACACTGGGGCTGGTGACCCTCTGTGCTGTGCTTAGCAGAGTCACGGCCACAGTGACAGCTGGTGGGACAGGGCCAGCCTCCTCACCCTCCACACTGTGGACACTGGGGCTGGTGACCCTCTGTGCTGTGCTTAGCAGCAGCCCTGACCTCTGCCCAGGAGAGGCCGGAGCAATCCCCTCTCTGGCTGTGACAACCCAGAATATCTCCAGACATTGCTGGGGATCCCCATGGGGCTGCAATTAACTGCCTGAGACGCTTGACCGTGAGTTCAGCTGCAGTTTGTGAGGGAGAGAAGAGGGGGAAGTGAGCAAGGGAAGGAAGGAGAGCCATGTCCATTTCTACTTTGTAAAAGTCACCACATCCAGCCACCAGCCTGAGCACACTTAAAAACACGGCCGGGTGGTATCTGGGGGATGAATTTTGTAGACAGGAAATCTGGGCATTGTGTGTGTGTCCTTTCAACGAAACTCAAGTTTCACAAGGACTAATTCCCTCCGTGAGAGGAGAGAATGATGCTGTTTTTGCAGGCCCAAATCCCAAGCTGAGCTGCCGCCTCCAGGGCCACACACAGAGCCGCTAATGCCCAGGAAAATTTTGTCTTTGTGTGCAAGGGTGGCACTGTTGGCAGGAGGCACAGCTGCTTTTAACAGGTGTTACAAGCACAGCATCCCAACAACAGCCACCAGAACAAGACGGCATTTTCCACAGTCGCAGCCTCCCACCTGTGTTTTTGTTTGTTTGCTCATCTGCCTAACTGCTCAGTTCTTACAAGTTCCTCCTCTGCTGCTGTGTCTTGTTGGAAGAGTATGACATTCATGAGGCAGAGGTGGCCCAGAGGTGTAATATGTGATAAGACAAAGTTGAGCAGGAGGCAGCTGTTTACAGAAGCTTCACTGACCCTTTGCAAAGAAGAAGGCACTCACTATTAGCAGATTCCTGCATCAGACTCCCAAAAGAGCTCACACCATCGTCCTGGACCCCTGGCACAGGGAGGGAAGAGCCTTCCACTCCACGGCAGTCTGGCCCTGACCCAGAGACCCAGTGCTCACAAAAGCAGGAGATAAACGCAGATCAGGCGGTGTTCTGCTAACTACTGAGCATTCTGCTAAATCACTAACAATTGCCAAGGCCATGAACACAAGGAAAGACAAATTCAGACATGTGGTAGGAGGCTACTGAGACCAGATGACCTGATCCCCAACATCCGATCCTGAATGAAGCCCTGGAACAGAGCAAAGCGGCTCCTGGAAGCACCAGAGTCCCAGGAAAGTGTGGAGTTGGCTAAGGTGACGTACCAGTGGTCACTCCTCCTTTCCGACCAGTGTACCAGGCTTACGTAAGATGCGAAGGTTAGGAGAATATGGATGAGCCGAGGGACCTGTGGGATTTCTCTGTACTGTCTTCCAACTTTTCTGTGTATCTAAAATTGTTCAAGAATGAAAAGTTTATGTAAAGGAAACATAATCCCTAAAAGAGATTGGAAATGTAAAATTTTTTAAACTCAAAAGGCGTTGACTTGGAAACTATTAAGTATCTAATTCTGAATTTCCTTCGCAAATGCAGAGCAAGGCCCAGAAGAAGATGTGGTCGTGGTTGGAAGCCTCCGGGTACAGTTCAGTGAACGGAGACAAGTGCTCCCAGGAGAGCGGGGGAAGCCACGCCAGGTGTGGCTGTTACCCGCTCCTGCTCTCACAGCAGGAGACGTGCTCATAACTGCAGATGAAGGATCTTACCCTCCGCAACACTGAGTCACTCGTCCAGTATCACACAGCTGCATTTAACAGACTTGAATTCAATTTCCTCTCCATCCCAGTGAAAATCCTGCTCATTTCCACTCACAAGATCCTCCCACCCAGTGCACATTGGGCGCAAAAATGTCAGACGCGGGATAGCAAAGAGAGTTTCTGTAGGACCAGGAAAGCTTCCGGCAAGTTTCCACATTAGGAGTAGAACGTGAGGGCAGGGAGGAGTGATGGGAGAGTGGAAGGGGCAACTGGGCCTCTTGGAGAAGCATAAACTGTACAGTGAAGGAGCATCTGAGAAGGGGAGAATTAGGAGCCTGTGGCGCAGAACAGCGCTACAGGGGACAGGCGTGACCGGGAGAGACCCTGGCTGTGTGAGTACATGGTTACACACACACACAAGCCTTGGCAACGTGAGAGAATCAGCCACTCTAACTTCACATTCCTCATATGTGAAAAGGGGCTTGAAATGCTTATTTCAACCACGTGGCAAATAAATAAAATAATCCGTGGCATCTGTGAGTCTCATGGCTAGTGTGAAGCTTGCATGTAAATGTTTCTTTTCCTTTCACAGGCTTCTCGGGTGCAACAGGAATATTTGCAACCCTGAATCTTTTTCTGTAGGAGTTGTAGCGTTGCAGGGAGAAAATGTGGCTGTGTAGGCCGCTACCCACACCAAGCACCCGTCCCTGCAGAAGGAAGCTGATGGCGACTCATGATAGGGCGATTCATCTCATCTCTCATTGCACTGAGGCGCCCACTGACAGAGTTCACGTCCACGGGGACACAGACCATGCAAACATGTTCCTTCGCACAGAACCTGGTGTCCACCGTAATCCTAACTCAATGTTCCGGTCTACAACAACCACTCTTCTTCACCCGTGGGGTGAATACACTTTCAGAGCCAGAAGCCTTCCCCGCCACCCCGGATTTCTCAGTCGTGACGTAGGAGGACACCTGACAGCTGCCCAGTGACATTTCCAAAGAAGGAAAGAGAACAAGTCAAGGTTTTTATAAATTACTCTCATAGTGCGTTAAGTTCAAAGGGGGAGATTCCGTTCCATGGTGGAGACTCATGCTTTCCCAGTCTGTTGGTTAAGTTGAGAATCTGCTGTGTGAGAGGTTTCTGTGGAAATGCCCCAAGAGCAGAGCTCTTAAAACTCCTGAAAAGGCATCCTTAGTTCACAGTCCTCCGTGCTTGGAGCGAGGTCTGGAATCAGTGACAAATCAACCTCACCCCACCTTGGATCTCAAGGGTTGTGTTTTCCCAGAAAAATCGGATCCTGTTATATGCCTTTTTCTCTGAAGATAAGTTAACCATATTGAAAATACAAAGCTGTTAAAGTGTGCATGTATGTGTGTGCATGTGTGTTTGTGTGTGTGTGTGCACGTCATCCTTGGTATTATTAACCTTCTTGTATGACTAAATAAGAAAAGTGGAAAAGGAAGGAATCATAGGAAGGAAAACAGTAGAAAGACATTGTTTAAGAAATATGGTCAGTATATAATAGCATTCCTGGAAAAGGAGGAAATTGTGGCTCAGGCCTGAAATCCTAGCGCCCTCAACTCAGAGGTTTGAGACCAGCCTGAGCCAGAATGAGACCCCACATCTACCAAAAAAAGACGGGGGTTATGGCAGCCGCCTGTAGTCCCAGCTACTTGGGAGGCTGAGGTGAGAGAATCGCTTAAACCCAAGAGCTGGAGGTTACCATGAGCTGCGATGCCACGACACTCTAACCAAGGGCCACAAAGTGAGACTGTGTCTAAATAAATAGAAAATTTAAAAAAAGAACTTCAAACTAAGATGATTGAAAGGCAATCGAAAGCAAAATTTTATTTGTTAATTTTTTTTTTCTAGGTTCAAGCAATTCTCCCATCTTGGTCTCCAAAATTCTTTATATCTAATAATTCTTTATATGAAACTTTCTGTTTTTTTTTAATTTATTTTTATTGTTAAATCATAGATGTGTACATTAAGATACACCGTAGATGTGGCCCCACCCATTACCCTCCCTCCACCATACCCCCCCCCTTCCCCTTCCTTGGCCCTTTCCCCATAGTCTTGTGCTATAGTTGGGTTATAGTCTTCATGTGAAAGCTATAATTTAGCTTCATAGTAGGGCTGAGTACATTAGGTACTTTTTGTTCCATTCCTGAGATACTTTGCTAAGAAGAATATGTTCCAGCTCCATCCATGTAAACATGAAAGAGGTAAAGTCTCCATCTTTCTTTAAGGCTGCATAATATTCCATTGTATACATGTACCACAATTTGCTAGGGCACACTTCTGCACTGCTGGTGGGAATGTACACTAATACGTTCCTTCTGGAAGGATGTTTGGAGAATACTTAGAGACCTAAAAATAGACCTGCCATTAGATCTATAATTCCTTTACTAGGTTTATACCCAGAAGACCAAAAGTCACAATATAACGAAGACATCTGTACCAGAATGTTTATTGCAGCCCAATGCATAATTGCTAAGTCATGGAAGAAGCCCAAGTGCCCATTGACCCACGAATGGAAAGCAAAATTTTAAAATAATAATAATAATAGTGATGTAACAGTGTGAGCGTTAGACCTCAATGTGTATCTTAGTTTTACCACCTTCTTTTGGTTAGATTTCTGTTAGATTTCATTATTCATTATAAATGCTTTCCCAACATAAAATATTTGTAAAACATATAGAAAAGTATATAGAAAATTGCAGTGAACCCCTCCCTACCCCTGGGTTCACTGTCTTACCCAGTGCTTTTGACAGGCTTTTTTTTTTTTTTTTTTGTAGAGACAGAGTCTCACGGTACCGCCCTCGGGTAGAGTGCCGTGGCGTCACACGGCTCACAGCAACCTCTAACTCTTGGGCTTACGCGATTCTCTTGCCTCAGCCTCCCGAGCAGCTGGGACTACAGGCGCCCGCCACAACACCCGGCTATTTTTCTGTTGCAGTTTGGCCGGGGCTGGGTCCGAACCCGCCACCCTCAGCATATGGGGCTGGCGCCCTACTCACTGAGCCACAGGCGCCGCCCTTTTGACAGGTTTTTAAAAATCACAGACAAAAGCCTTGACCATCAATTTATGGTTCCCTGTGCCCATTTTCTCCTTCCCTTCCCAGATGTAAGCGCTAACCAGGTGTGGCTTGTATTATCCCCATTTTTATTACCGTGTGCAGTGCACCCAGTATGCCTAAGTCATGTCGATGGTCTCCTCTTGTCTACGTTCTTCTGATTGATTTTTTATCTTCACAGAATCATGCGTTTGAGTTCCAGCCAGGCTGACCTGAGCAGATGCAGTTACAATTTGTTGATATTAAGTGCAGGATAGATTTCATCGCAGGCATATACTACAATGCACTGATGCTTTCTCCCGTTGATAAACATCTGGGTGACATGTACTTTTTTGCTATAACACATGATGCTGTAATTTTGTTCACACAAAGCTCTGGGGCTCAAATCCAGAGATTCTGGATTGTAACCTGGATGCCAAGATTTTTGAGAGTTGCCCAGGAAAACTTAAAGGGCAGACAGGGCCACTCCCTTAGATTTCTCCAACATCGTCTTAATCAGATTTAGGGGGTGACAGACATCTACTGCTTTTTCATAAGGACATGTGAGGAGATTGTAATGGGGGCCTGGGATTGAGGGAAGCCCCTCCTGTGGAAGGGCGAGCAGTATGCACGTGTGTGTTAGCCCAGACCAGCGCTTACTTCCGAGCAGTAATGCACACGAGTGTGGGTTATGCCACACCAGGGCTTACTCCCAAGCAATGATTCTAACTTGCAGGGAGACTGAGGTGCTTACACTCTGAGATATTGGCATGATGATGGCGTCTCCAGGGCGTCCAGGCAGTAGAGATGCATGCAACTTTGATCTTGCCCAATGTGACTAATTGCCCACCAAACAAATTATACCAGTTATATCTCTTCCAATCAATTTGTTGGATCACAACTCTCTGGAAGTGGAAGTACATTCCTTTGTGATGTTTTGGAACTCTTTGACTCTCAATGAAGCCAAGCTCTTTCCTGGTCATTGTCCATTTGAGTTATGTCCTCAGTAATTTTATTCCACATAGTTTTCCCATTTTAAATATCTTGAGAATTTTTAAATTACTAACTTGTTGGAGATATAAATATATATCTCCAGAAACTATCTGTGTCATTAAGTTGAAATTGCATATGTGATCTTCTCTACTGTGTCTTGACTTCTGCCTCAATGAAAATTATGCAAAATTAAAGGAACTATTGTCAAATTTTCAAAGTTTCAGGTCAGGTACGGTGGCTTACACCTGTAATCCTAGCACTCTGGGAGGTCATGTTGGGTGGATTGCTTGAGATCAGAAGTTGAGGCCATCCTGAGCAAGAGTGAGACCCCATCTCTAAAAATAATGAGGTGTTGTGGTGGGTGTCTATATTTCCAGCTACTCAGGAGGCTGAGGCAAGAGACTCTCTTGAGCCCAAGAGGTGGATGTTGCTGTGAGCTGTGATGCCACAGTACTATACTGAGGGCAACAAAGTGAGACTGTGTCTCAAAAAAAAAAAAAAAATATTTCAGTGTTTCTATGAGGTTTTTTTTTTTTTTTTTTTTTGTAAGTTATTTACCTGAATAACAGTTTGGAGAACTCTGGCAAATGCATATACCTGTGATAGTGACAGTTTTATCCACACACAAAAGATTTCATCACCTCACAAAGTTCCTTTGTGCAGCTGCCTTATTGGGTTCAGTTCACCCCTTACTTACCCCAGGGTGAGCCACTGATAGCAATTCTTTCACCATAGATTAGTTTTGGCTCTTCTTGAAGAGCAAGGAAACATCATCGTACAGCCTGTTTTCTTTTGTGCTTGGCGACTTTCACTCAAACTCAGGGTTCTTGAAACCCACCCATGCTGTGGTGTGCGTCCACAGTCAATTCCTTCCCATCTCTGAGGAGCAGTCACTGCACAAACACACAGCCCTTTGTTTATGCATCCCCCATGGATGGACATTAGACATCTACCTGGGATGGACATTAGACGTCTACCCATCTTTAGCTATCGTGAATGAGAGTCACAAGAACAAGTTTGTGGTAGATACATATTTTCATTTCTCTCCAGTTAATACTTAGGAATGGAAGTCCTCCATCATGGTGTATGTTTAACTTTATAAAAGAATGCAAAATGATTTGCAAAGTATTGACCCATGGAGGTCATGCCAAAATCTGATTATCTCAGTCTCCTTAATTTTCATCATCATCATGTGTGTCAGCCGACATTTCTCTAGATTTAAATTCGTACTTGTTTAATGATGGTAAGTACATTCTCTTATAACATCTTTCTCTGTGAAATGTCTGTGTCAACTCTTTCCTTGTTTCTTTTTTTTTTAAGTATGGAAATTTTTTATATACTATAATTCTAAGGACAGGGCTTGGTTCAGACTGTGATGATAGCCTCCTATTTGGGTATCATTTCTTATTTTCTTAAAGGTATGTTTTGATGAATAGGCTGTTTTGAAAAGCTTAATTCATTCATATTTCCTTTAGAATTAGTGTATTCTATGTCCACGTGAGGTTGTCAAAGCAATTTTGGAAGTCTTTTTCTGGAATGGCCATCAGAGCTATTGTTGTAAAAGGTCTGACAATTAAGTTCTTGAACTCATCCTAGGAAAAGTGCTTAAGGGAGAGTAGGTGCTGGCATTGGGGCATAGCTTCCTGGTGAGGCGGGGAAGGATTTGAAAGTGACCATAGTGATTTTCAGCAACAAGGGATGTAGCACTTTTTCTAGGATGAGTTTGCGAACATAGTTTTAAGACCTCATACACGGGCCAAACAGCATCTCTCAAGAAGCTGTCACACAAGCACGGCTGAGCCTCAGATGTAAATAGTCATAGAAAGAAGAGGCATCGTGGGGGAGCCCTGTGGTGTAGTCTTTCCTTAGCTCTTTCAGTTCCTACTGTGTGCTGGGTGTGCTGGGTGTGCAGAGGTGAATGGGAAAGGGTTTGCCCGCCGTGAGTTCTTCAGGTTGTGGTTAGTTGCTTACAGCCAAGAGTCAGGAATCTTCTTAGTTACATGAAATTGAACAAAATATGAGACGTTTAAGCCTCCAGGTCCTTTTCTATAAAATAATAATAATTAGCATGTTGAGCTCCTCTAAGCAGCTGAGGGCTCGGTATTCCTGTGTGGCACCACGTTTTCTCTCCCAGGCTCCCAAGAAGGCTGGTGCTGTTGCTGGTCCCCGTTTCCTAACTGCCCCACCTCACACAACAGATCACAGCAGCCTGGAGACTTGCCGAGGGCCGGGTTTACGTGATGTCCTGCTGCCTCCCGTGCAGGATGCAGGAATCAGTGTTTCTCCTTACTAGGTATCTCCGAGGAATACAGAGGCTTGCGAAGGCCCTAGCCCGCCTCGTGCACCCAAAAGTCCCAGTTCATCCGTAGTGTGGAGCTGACATCTCCCAGGGTTGAACCTCTGAGGGAAGGTTCAAACCCCCAGTCCCCTCTCCCTGGGGTTTCCCTGGCTGTCTCTGCTTTCCTGGACACAGTACCATCTGCATTGCTCTCACCCTCTGTGTATGCTTATTTTTTTTTAGAGACAGAATCTCACTTTATCTCCCTTGGTAGAGGGCCTAGTGTGCTGTGGCGTCACAGCGCACAGCAACCTCCAGCTCTTGAGCTTAGGCGATTCTCTTGCCTCAGCCTCCTGAGTAGCTGGGATGACAGGTGCCCTCCACAATGCCTGGCTATTTTTTGTTGCAGTTTGGCCAGGGCAGAACCCGCCACCCTCGGTATATGAGGCCGGCGCCCTACTCACTGAGCCGCAGGCGCTGCCCCCTCTGCGTACGCTTTTGGCAGCACTAGGCATCTGCTGACTCAAGGGCTTAGCTTAAGACCTTGAACTATTCAGGGGATGTGTTTTCTCTTCAAATCTAATGTTACCGAATGTATGTCAACTGCCCCTGTCAGATATGGCACAGGGACAGGTAAGACAACATTCAAGCGACGTAAATGCAGACCGGGGCACTGCCTTAGGAATGGGGAGTAATTTAGGTCTCATTAGCAGAAAACATGGTGCTTGGGGCGAAAGACGGAAGACAAGGGCTGGGGGTATCATCCCACTACAAGTAACAGAATGCCGTGAGGTTGGTGTCACGCTGTGCCTGTTAGTGGGAGAAGGAGCTGTTATTCTGGCCAGAACTAAAACTCTAGCATTTGGCAAATGGAGGAAAAAGAACTTTCTGTGCCCACCAGTGCTTCTCATTCCTTTGACTGCCCAGAGGAAATCTCTCTTATTCTAATTATCCATTTAGAGTCGTGGTTCTCAACCTCCCTAATGCTACAGTGTTTTTTCATTGTTAAAAAGGGGTTGCGACCCACAGGTTGAGAACCGCTGATTGACAGCCACATCAAAGAGCAAAGGTCTGGGGAGAACATCTCTAACCTGCACGTCTGTGCGTCTCTGAAGACCTTCAGAGTTATCACCAAGGGGGCCGAAAACATCCTCAAAACAAAGGTCGACTGCAAGCACAAAAGGAGAAAAACCTGAAAAACCTCAAGTTCCTTTGCAAAATGATACCGTTTTTCTCACTTCATAAGGCATGCTCAGAAAATCAGCCTTCCCTGTGTCTGAGCGCAGGCCTGTCTCCTGAGACCGTCAGTGGGAAATAACTAAACCAGGAACCGAGTCTGTGGGGACAGCCCAGGGCAGTGTAAGTGGCTTAAAAGGGCATCAGATTCTTTGGTTTTCACTCTTGAATCCTTTCCCTTATTTTTTCCCCTTCTCTTTTTTTTTTTTTCCATGTTTTCTCTAACTTGCCCTCTTCTAAGCCTTCAAGATTTACAGACACAGTTCCCAAAAGAGCTCTTCTGACAATTTACAGAACAGGATTCCATCAGTGGTCTCAATTAAGGGGCACGAAAATTGGGAGCAATCACCAATCACTCCAACAGTAGGTTTTGTGGCAGCTGAAGAAAAAACTGCACCCAGGACAGACCACAGGGACATGGGTCTCTCTCTTGTCCTGCCCATGGGCCAGACCACAGGGTCACGGGCCTCTCTCTTCTCCTGCCCATGGACCAGACCACAGGGACATGGGCCTCTCTCTTCTCCTGCCCATGGCCCAGAGCACGGGCCTCTTGTCCTGCCCATGGCCCAGATCACAGGAACACAGACCTCTCTCTTCTCCTGTCCATGGGGCAGACCACGGGGACATGGACCTCTCTCTTCTCCTGCTTATGGGGCAGACCACAGGGACACGGGCCTCTCTCTTCTCCTGCTCATGGGCCAGACCACAGGGACATGGGCCTCTCTCTTCTCCTGCCCATGGGGCAGACCACAGGGACACAGGCCTCTATCTCCTCCTGCCCCATGGCCCAGACCACAGGGAAACGGGCCTCTCTCTCCTCCTGACCATGACCCAGACCACAGGGACACAGGCCCCTCTCTCTTCCTGCCCCATGGCCCAGACCACAGGGACACGGGCCTCTCTCTCCTCCTGCCCCATGGCCCAGACCACAGGGACACGGGCCTCTTGTCCTGCCCATGGCCCAGACCACAGGGACACGGGCCTCTCTCTCCTCCTGCCCCATGGCCCAGACCACAGGGACACGGGCCTCTTGTCCTGCCCATGGCCCAGACCACAGGGACATGGGCCTCTCTCTCCTCCTGCCCCATGGCCCAGACCACAGGGACATGGGCCTCTTGTCCTGCCCATGGCCCAGACCACAGGGACACGGGCCTCTCTCTCCTCCTGCCCCATGGCCCAGACCACAGGGACACAGGCCTCTCTCTTCTCCTGACCATGACCCGGCCCACAGGGACACGGGCCTCTCTCTCCTCCTGCCCCATGGCCCAGACCACAGGGACACGGGCCTCTTGTCCTGCCCATGGCCCAGACCACAGGGACACGGGCCTCTCTCTCCTCCTGCCCCATGGCCCAGACCACAGGGACACGGGCCTTTTGTCCTGCCCCATGGCCCAGACCACAGGGACACGGGCCTCTTGTCCTGCCCATGGCCCAGACCATAGTGACACGGGCCTCTCTCTCCTCCTGCCCCATGGCCCAGACCACAGGGACACAGGCCTCTCTCTTCTCCTGACCATGACCCGGCCCACAGGGACACGGGCCTCTTGTCCTGCCCATGGCCCAGACCACAGGGACACGGGCCTCTCTCTCCTCCTGCCCCATGGCCCAGACCACAGGGACACGGGCCTCTTGTCCTGCCCATGGCCCAGACCATAGTGACGTGGGCCTCTCTCTCCTCCTGCCCCATGGCCCAGACCACAGGGACACGGGCCTCTTGTCCTGCCCATGGCCCAGACCACAGGGACACGGGCCTCTTGTCCTGCCCATGGCCCAGACCATAGTGACATGGGCCTCTCTCTTCTCCTGCCCCATGGCCCAGACCACAGGGACACGGGCCTCTTGTCCTGCCCATGGCCCAGACCACAGGGACACGGGCCTCTTGTCCTGCCCATGGCCCAGACCATAGTGACATGGGCCTCTCTCTTCTCCTGCCCCATGGCCCAGACCACAGGGACACGGGCCTCTCTCTCCTCCTGCCCCATGGCCCAGACCACAGGGACGTGGGCCTCTTGTCCTGCCCATGGCCCAGACCACAGGGACACGGGCCTCTTGTCCTGCCCATGGCCCAGACCATAGTGACATGGGCCTCTCTCTCCTCCTGCCCCACTTGCCTACACCTGCTTGGGCCTGGTGAGGTGGCTTATCTGCAAGTAATGTAGGCCTTTCACCTGGAGGTAATTTTGCTAATTTTGCCATGGTCCTTGTAACTTTTGACCCACCCAATACTCTAAAAAAGACTCAATAGCAAACAAGCTGAGGAAAGGAAGATGGGTGCATGTCCCTGCCTGTCTGACCAACCTCGCTGCAGCAACTCTATCCGACTTTCAGAATTCACCCACCACGTGACTGCTTGTCACAGTCCCCACAGCAGGAAGTGCTCACTATTTCTCTAAATTTGCTATGTTACTGCTGCTACTGTATTCTGCCTCCTGCTATAATCAGGATAGGCAGACAATGGGCTTTAAAAGCGTGGAGACCACAGAGTCTTGACCTCTATGTCTCTTTGAGGGTAGATTTCTATGAACTATTTCTTATTGACAAAATTTACAATTAGCCATGGATGATTTTTCAAGGAGATTTTCTCACTTGTGAAAATATTTCATTTTATGACTATGTTTATTTGAAATCCATCAGGTAAATGAGGAGAGCCTTATGACACCACAATGCAGAGGTGAAAACAGATGAAGGAATGGGGGGAAAGATCCACTCGTTTTTTTAAAATCTGAGATTAAAGCAGTAAAGTCATTCAAATATGTTTACCCAAGCTGATCACCTCCCCTCTCTTTGAAATACGCCCTGTGCACGCTGACCTCTATACCCTTACCACACATTCTCTGTTTTCCTCACTTACCATTGACTCTTACCACCCTAAACCCCCTTCTTAACTGGACACACATTTCCTCCAAGAAAATTTCCAAACTCACACTTTGAGCATTGCGATCTCATTAATTTTGTTATAAATTGGAGTAGACAGGAGCAAACTAAGCTTATATATATCCCTAGATGGTTACTGTGCTTTTCATGCATAATAATTAGTAATTTGTATATCTTCCACTAGTTTGTTTTTGAATTAATTAACAGCAGGAAGCGTGCTTTTTTCCTTTCCTTTGAATTCCCATCTCACCAGGCCCAAAGATTTAGACACAGTTTAAGAACAATATTTCACTATTGACTTTTGATTCATTAACTTTGTCTTGGGATGATTTAGTTCCTGAGGGAAATAAATTCCAAAAATGTTATTAAAAGTGTTCTGAATGTTAATGTTGCAGACTGAATGCCTGAGGGTACAGAAAATCCACTTTCTTTGCTTTGAAATATTAAATCATTGGCTCAGGTCAGATAAAAAGTCTTAGTGATTATTAGGCCCCCAGATCTTGTTTTCTGCAATCTCTCGCTTTTTTTCCTGACATTTAACCCTTCAGTCTGGCATTCTTCTCTACCCACTGGCTACCACACCACTTCAATTCAATGTCCCAGAATGTCTAGCAGATGCACTGGTGTTGGTGTTGGTGTTGATGTCTAGAGCTCTGAACCAACTCTTGGTAAGGGGCATGGTGCCCTTGGCTTCCTTTGGTGGGAGAAATCTCAGTCGGTTGCTAGGGAAGCGCAGCATTCACATCATTGGTGGTTGCCATGGATGTATGCAAATCAGTACCCACCCCTCCATCTGGGGGTGATGAGGTAATGGGTGGGGTGAGGAGTGACAGTGTATTTGGGAGACATGAGAGGAAATAAATTAATGCTGACCACACGATACGGCTACTTAGGACGTAATCCATAATGCTACCTATGGAATTTCTAAGAAGCCCATTAGCAAATTTTAGTCTTCAAAGATGTCATTATGCACTTCTAATCTCCATAGAAATCTTAGGAAGATTTTGCTCATTTGTCTGACTTGGGCTGCTTATTGTAAATATATATTAATAATAGGAAAAATTTTAAAAGGATTTGTCTTTTAAAGGGAGTATGGTGGCTAAGAAGTCCCATGATCTTACATCTAGGAGCTGGAAAACTAGGGAAGCTGGTGGTCTGATTTCACATGAGTCTGAACACCTGGGGATGTGGGTGTGAGTGACACACCTCCTAGTCAGAGGCCAAGGCCAGAGATGGGCCGGGCAATGCTGGTGTAAATCCTGGCATCTGAAGGCCTCAGAATCAGCAAGAGAAGACTGGCACATGACCTTGAGATATGAGAGGCAATTCACCTTCAGTCAGCCTCAGTTCTGTGCCATTTGGGGCTGGCACAGACTGGACACTCCCTGCCTACGTGGTGAAAGCAGATCTTTCCTCAGTCTGCTGACTCAGATGCTGAGCCCTCTGGGCATCCTTAAGCCCAGTCAAGTTCACACAATATAAAACTAACCATCCAAATTTGTGTTAGAATTAGTAGACAGTAGAAATAAAGGTAAAAGTTCTTATGTATATGTATAAAATAAAAATTTTGTTGGCTGGATGCAGTGGCCACATCTATAATCCCAGCATTTGGGGAGGCCAAGGTGGGAGGATCTTTTGAGGCCTAAGGATTAGAGACCAGCCAGGGAAACAGCAAGACACCACTTCTATAAAAAACAGAAAAATGAGCCAGGTGTGGTGGTGCACACCTGGAGTCGCAGCTACTCAGGAGGCTGAGGCAGGAGGATCACTTGGGTCCTTGAGTTAGAGGTTGCTGTGAGCTATGTTGATGCCACTGCACTCCAGCCTAGGTGACAGAGCAAGACCTTATCTCAAAAAAAAGTTAATTTTGTAGAATCCCATTTTCTCCACCATAGAATTATGAGATATGCTTCCTTTTAATTAAAAAAATATAGTTGTTGGGTGGCGCCTGTGGCTCAGTGAGTAGGGCGCCGGCCCCATATGCCGAGGGTGGCGGGTTCAAACCTCAGCCCCGGCCAAACTGCAACCAAAAAATAGCCGGGCGTTGTGGCGGGCGCCTGTAGTCCCAGCTACTCCGGAGGCTGAGGCAAGAGAATCGCTTAAGCCCAGGAGTTGGAGGTTGCTGTGAGCCGTGTGACGCCACGGCACTCTACCCGAGGGCGGTACAGTGAGACTCTGTCTCTACAAAAAAAAAAAAAAAAGACTTCCTTTAAAAAAAAAATAAATAAAAAATAAATAAATAAATAAAATATAGTTGCTATTCTAGCATTTATAATATATCTTTAACACCTTCTAATAACAGAAGGACTCCATGTGTGATATTAGCCAGGCACAGCAGTCCTCTCTGTCCTGTGCGCTATTTTTGACAGACTTTTGACTTCATCGTATATTATTATAATTGTGATATTATAATAACACAACAGAGACATTTTGCTAGAATGGAAAGGTGAACCATGCATATACGTGGGTTTGTGATGAAGGGTTTGTAGAATGTTTAACAGAAGGCTAGAGCAGACAGGAGTGATTCTGTCATACTGAATGGTCATGGCAAGAAAGTAGTATTGTGTGACTCGTAACGCTCCGGAAAACCTCTGTGAGCTACCACATCTGGACGTCTGATGGAGGGAGCAGCCCAGAAGAAGGCTGGCCTCTTAGAAAATCTCCATGTCAGCATTTTTAATGTGCACAAGATTTATGGCTCAAGACGCCAAGCACCAGCACGCAAACCTTAGGAGTGCAGTTACTGATGTAAGACAATACCAAGTGCTCCATCTCAGCAGCGCGTGCAGGCCCGGAGGGTGCAAGGACCTGAGTTTTAAATGCTCACCCTTGCAAGTGGGGAAGTTTGGGAAATCGCTTAGCCGCCTTCACGCTCAGCTGTCTCTGGGGTTGTTTCCAACTAGCGCGCACAAGGAAAAGGAGACAACAGATAAAACTTGCAGGCTCAGGAACATAATATCTCCACTTGGAATTGTTAAATTCAGTTCTTTTCCACCTCAGGAAACTTACGTTGTCATCTATCATAGTTCACTGTGAGATAGGTGTGTGTCAGCAATGACACACATCCACCTATTGGGTTACCACTTTAGGAATTAAGCTTTCTCAGCTCGGCTGTCTTACCAAAATCTGTACAATGACATGGACTTAAATCTGTAGCTCTTCATTTCTCCATCTTCAGATCATTCATATTTCAGGTAGAGAAATGCACAGCAATTTAGAGATAGGTGAAACGCATGCAATGTCATGGATACGATCTGAAGTTTTCATGAACATAATGCAAAGTAGGCTCGTAGCGTCGGTAATGGATCTTACAGCAAAGAAATTCAAGTGGGGGTTCAGCATCTACGTCAAAGGTACCTCTCATGTTCATGTTCATTTTAAATGGCTTAGATTTTGAGGATAGTGAATTTATTTTGAGAGGAGACAGCATGAATGAGGTAAGGCCTTCATGGGCAATTAAGGTTCACATCTAAAAAAAAAAAAATATTTCATGATGAATTGATTTAAAAATTTGGCTTTATGCTGGGCACAGTGGCTCACATCTACAATCCTAGACCTCGGGGAGGCCAAGGTGGGTAGATTGCTTGAGCTCAGGAGTTTGAGACCAGCCTGAGCAAAAACAAGACTGCACCTTACTAAAAATAGAAAAAAACTAACTGGCTATTGTGGTGGGTCCCTGTAGTCCCAGCTGTGAGGGAGGGTAAGGCAGGAGCATCACTGGAGCCCAAGGTTTTGAGGTTGATGTGAGCTATGATGATGCCATGGCACTCAACCCAGGATGACAGAATGAGACTCTGTCTCCAAAAAAAAAAAAAAAAATTGGCTTTGTTCACAGAACAGAGCAGGAGTTTGGGGTGATGATCTGGAAGCTTACGCCAGGAGGAACTGACTGACTTCGTCTTGAAGCTGGTTTGTGTTGCATTTTACACAAAGTTGACATGTGGGCAGTCAGTGAGGGAGCAGGGCCGACAGTGATCAGCTCCCCAGGGGAGCAGCCGTTTGCGCCATTACAGTGAGACCACACGCTTTCCTGGGTGACGTGTGCCCATTTTCTAGGAACAAGGCTTTAGTTTTAACCTTCAGATTCGAGAGGCCAGCAGCCACTTGCCAGCTGAGGGGATACCATCTGCTCTACCTCAGCCCCCCAAACTGAGATGCAGCGACCTGCCAAGATGTGGTCCCCCAGCTGTGACAGGAGAGCTGCCATCACCCTGAGCTCTTCCACGATGTGCTTTGCAGTCCTAAAGAGGCTCCATAACTGTAGGATTTCAAAAGCCGAGGAAGAGTATGGCCATATGCTTCAGTTTGAGTCCTCTTGGCTAAAGGCTCCCTATGCCTGCCCCTCTGAGTGCTGGAGTGCGTGACTATGGCTTAGTGTAGACCAGAACCTGTGCTGCTTTCTGGGACAGAAGAAGGAGAAACCACTTGAGACTCAGTAGCCGATCTTATGCTCATTGTCCCCTGAGTATTTTGATATCTATTCTTTTCATTGAGTAGATAAAACAACTTACAATGTTATGAAAGCCCATTTGAAAATACGAATAAGAAACTCAATGGCTATGTGTGTGAGTCAAACCTATTTTCTGCCATTTAGGCAATTCCTGGCCTCTGAGGTTCCTTCAGATGGGGAGACTAAAGGATGCATTTTCTCATATAGACAAAGATGAACAGCACTCAGGATTTCTGCCCCAAATGCCTCAAAACCCAAGTCATGCCAACACTATTTCTGAAAAATCGATAATGACATCGAACTTGGTGAATGAACAATTTGAACAACTCATGTACATACAATTCAACTTGGATTCTGTTGCCAGAAGTCAAGATTGAACTAATTATGTTTTTATATTTAATTTATTTGATAATGCCACTTCCGTGAACGTTTTATGAAAAAATTGGAAGAACCACAGAGTGAAGCTTGCACCACATTTTATTACCATGTATAAATAAGCACATTGTAAAATGTGTATTATTGGAGTCTGAGTTGATAAAAGCATGATAGTTTCCAGCTTTTACATTTGGCATTGGGCTTTGCAGAAATTTAGCAATTACTGTTAAGAAGTTCAGGCATCCTAGACATTACGCAGGCCCAGGGGTATAATCCCAAACAGCTTAAGGAATCTAAATATTATTGGGTATGGTTCTGGTTAAGGTAAGTTTCCTTGAACATCAGGCTACAAAGTATGTTACATTCTTGTTGAATGTTTACCATAAGTTATTGTCCTTCATTTCTGCTCTTCCAGAACCTGCGTTTTGTGTGACAGGTGGCCTGGTAGGAAGGCACAAACCTTCCGGAAAGCAAGATGCACTCTAAATTCGATTCTGCCGGAAACTTAGTCAGAATGGACTCAAAAATAACTGAGGGTTACCCAGAGAGGCATCCTGGTCCACATTTATTTTCATTTTCCTTTATTCTAATTTTCATTTCTATTTGTTTTTACTTTTATAAATTTTTATCTTATATATTTTTAAGCACACAAAATATCTAAGTACATTAAACTAGTTTTGGCGTCTACTTGGCATTCTAACCAAAATGCTGTTTTAAAAATGAAGATTGTTTTTTTTTAACTCCATCATTCCTTCTACATTTCTTAGTTGGCTATCCGTGAGGAAGGTTTATCGTTTCTCTTTTATTGTTTTATTCACCCTCGGTATGGATTCAGGAACAACACAAATTAACTTTTTTGAAGTTAACCTTTAAAAATGGCACCTGTGTATTTAGCTTGTTCCCAGCATTTCATAAGTACTTTTGGACATCATATTATGATAGATTCTTAAATGTCAAGTGGAAGATTAACATGAAACCAGAATGACATTAATGAATGTATTAAATGCATGAATGAATTAAGAGAATGCATTGATGCTGAATAGATACATGCATACTGAAATACGGCATAAATACGTCTGTCTCTGGTCAGTACTTCTAATTGTTGGGGGTATCCAAAATTGATGCAGATAACTTCATAGAGTACATTGAGTCTAAGGCCATTTTTGTTTTTAGCCAAGGAACTTTAAGCATAAGAGTATCCAGAGTTCACTTTTGAACATACAAATCACGTCTGGAAATCACACTCAGTAATGATGCTACGCTAAACTATTCTAATTTAAGAAGATGTAATCGGGGGTGGCGCCTGTGGCTCAAGGAGTAGGGCACCGGTCGGTCCCATATGCCGGAGGTGGCGGGTTCAAACCCAGCCCCGGCCAAAAACCACACACACACACAAAAAAGAAGATGTAATCGGGTGTGCATGGTGGCAAAATAATTATTTTCATGGAAATCCACGAGTTTTAACATTGTAATCTTGCCTCTGGGTGTTGATTTGGTGGCCAGCTAGTTCACTGATACCAAACGCTTCCTGAACCTGAATGCTTTGGCCACTGACTGGTACTTGCAGTGGCTGAAACTACCCATTACACTTTAAGAGCGCTTATTTGCTAATTGTCATTTCTAGTTTATTAGGAGGTAGCATTGTTCCTGAAATGCCCTGCTTTGTTCGTTGTTCTGATTTCAAGACCTGTAGTAAATAGTGAATCTGCTTCTTCTTCCAGACTCCACCCTTTAAATGTCTGAAGAGCACTCACACTTCAGTGGAACTTGTCATTCTTGGATAAATTCTGTCAGTTTTTAATTCCTTTTTCAAAGATGGTTTCAATAATGATTTTCTCTCCTCTTGACGCTGTTGAGTCTCTGTCACCAAAGGTGCCAATGCTGAGTAATTAGGAGAGCAATCTGGACTACCATAACTGAGGGGGAACTAAGAGACCATGTGCACACTCTTTTTTTTCTTAAATTTCGGATTATAGGAGGGTCCAAATGTTTAGGTTACATTGTTTTCATTTCTAAGGTAAAGTTAAAGTTGTAGTTGAGCCCTTCATCCAGGGGACATGCTGAAAACCCTCCCGTTGCCCACATTAGGTTAGAACCTGCCAATCAATCACCCTTCTCCCTCACTACCTCTTTTCTCCTCCCTGTGGCTAGACAGTATTTGTGTTTTACCTTTTGTGTGGGCATGTAGTTGTTTACATATTGGTTTCATATTAGTATTGAGTACACTGGATGCTTCTTTTTCAATTCTTGAGATACTTCACTAAGAAGAATGTGTTTCTACTCAGCTCTGCTATGAAGCTAACTTATAGCTTTCACATGAAGGCTATAACCCAACTATAGCACAAGACTATGGGGAAAGAGCCAAGGAAGGGGAAGGGAGGCGGGAGGTTAGGGTGGAGGGAGGGTAATGGGTGGGGCCACACCTATGGTGCATCTTAGAATGGGTACAGGCAAAACTTACTAAAGGCAGAATACAAATGTCAACCTACAGTAACTAAAAAAATGCCATGAAGGCTACGTTGAACAGTTTGATGAGAATATTTCAGATTGTATATGAAACCCGCACATGTACCCCTCGATTGCACTAATGTATACAGCTATGATTTAACAATAAAAAAAAAAAAAAAAAAGAATGTGTTTCAGCTCCATCCAGGTAAAGACAAAAGATGTAAAGTCTCCATCTTTTCTAGTGGCTGAATAGTCCTCCACGATATATGTATACCACATTGAGCTGCAATAAACATTCTAGTGCAAGTGTCCTTGTAGTACAATTATTCTTTTCCTTCTGGGTAGATACCTAGTAATGGGATTGTGGGATCACATGGAAGGTCCACTTTTAGTTCTCTGAGGATTCTCTGTACTTTTTTTCACAGTCCCAACAGCACCCATGTGCACACTCTTTGAGAAAGGTGCACCCACCACTTTCGACTGTTGGGATATTGCAGGAGAGAGCGATGTCCACTGGACACTGGACATCCTGTGTTGGGAATGAAGACAATAGTGTTTATATCACACTGAGATGTGGTCTGACCAGGGCAGCACGTACAGGACATGGTATGTGAAATGAAATTATTCTTCTAATATGCCAATCTCTAAAAGATGGAATTTACCCACATTGCTGGCTTAGGACAAATTTTGTAGTCTACTAAAATGTCAGGATTTTTGCTTTTCCTATAACATGTTTTTGAGGTCATGGTTTATTATACAATCTTACTGTGGCTAGAAGGCTTGGGAAGTCTCTTAATTGGATGAATTGAGAATAAATATAATGAGATGATACTAAATAAATTCCATCTTGCCATTTAGCTTTGGCAAAATTATCCTGCTTAGTCTTTAAGGCTAATTATCCTGTTAAGTCTTTAATTCTTAAAAAATGCTTACCTAGCTAAAAGCATGAAACAATTATACAACACCAAGAGTTTGTCACAAAGTTTTGCTATCCTACAATATATTCAAGTTTATTTTTCATTCCCAATCCTATATTGTGAATAAAGGCAATTTTTAGAAAAGAAATAGTAAACCATAACATTATAAATAACCTAATAAAAAAGATCTTTCAGGGGCTTTTTTTTTTTGGGGGGGACAAATTCTCACTCTGTCACAGAGGCTTCAGTGCAGTGGTGTTATCATAGCTCACTGCAACCTCAAACTCCTGGGCTTAAACTTGTTTAAATTCTCCTGCCTCAGCTTCTGTAGGAGCTAGGATTACAGGTACATACCACCACACATGGTTAATTTTTTATTTTTTGTAGAGATGAGGTCTTACTGTGTTGTCCAGGCTGGCCTGGAACTCCTGCTGCAAGCAGTCCTCCCACCTCAGCCTCCCAAAGTGGTGAGATTATAGGCCTCAGCCACTGTGCCCAGCCGGGGGCTTATTGTTTGATTAAATAAAGGTGTGACAGATGTTAGAAAGCCTTTTAAAGTTGTTCACAGAGTATAATAAGTAATATCCATAGCAGTTGTGTAATCTGAAATGACAACTTCTAAAAAGGGATAAGTTTGGGCAACCTGTAAAAGAGAGGTGGATGTGGTCAAGGAGAAAAGAACTGCTTTGGTCTTCATCTGTCAACACAGTTTATTTCAACACATTAAGCCATTTAGGTTCCACAAAACATTCACTCGGGAGAAATCTATAGTCATAGCCCCAAGAATACTGTCTTTCTAAAGTTGACATGTTTATACTGGGAAATAAATATTTTTGACAGTTGATCACTACTTGATGTTTAATTAAAGCTACTGTTGGTAGTTAAAAAAAAATGCACATATGGGGCGGCGCCTGTGGCTCAGTGAGCAGGGCACCGGCCCCATATACCAAGGGTGGCGGGTTCAAACCCAGCCCCAGCCCCAGCCAACCTGCAACAAAAAAATAGCCGGGCGTTGTGGCGGGCGCCTGTAGTCCCAGCTACTCAGGAGGCTGAGGCAGGAGAATCGCTTAAGCACAGGAGTTGGAGGTTGCTGTGAGCCGTGTGAGGCCACGGCACTCTACCGAGGGCCATAAAGCGAGACTCTGTCTCTACAAAAAAAAAAAAAAAAAAAAATGCATATATGTCCCTTTATCTGAAAATCTCCTAAAGAGTGTGGCTAAGTGTGTTCATTCTCTTTCATAAACCAGCAGAAAAATGAATTCTATCCCAAAAGAAGTAAGCTTTGCTGTCGGTGGCCCTCCTTCAGCACGGAGGCGAGCCCTACAGTGACTATCTGTCCCCGCAGCTGTGTGCATTTCTGACACTTGTCACAGTAAATCACCTTTGCACAGGGAAGTTCATTCATGTGATAAAAGCAGAGGAACAACAGAAAGAAGGAAGTTTTACGACTTTAGGCCACTTTTGGTGTTTCGGCCTACTAAGGAATCACAAAACAGTCTTATAATCCTGCTTTACGCCTAAGGAGGTGGTTGCTGAAGCCCATTTTTCACCAGAAGACTCCGCAAAGAGCCTGAGGTTCAGCTATTCCCTTGCAAAATCTACTGGCTCCAAAAGAGTGATTTAGGAGACATGTTTGATTCTACTTTATCCACTGAGGTAGCACAGAATTTATTTATGACATTGCAGTAAGTAGCAGCCAAAAGAGTAAACAAGAAACACCAAGGTGATTTTTCCCACTGTATAGTGGCAATGGATGGGTGAGAAATGTATGTGCGTACGTGTGCACACACACGACATATGCGTCTGTGTGTGTCTGGGGTGGAGAGGGGAGAGAGCGCACCAGAAGATAAGCAACTCAAACTACCCAGGGTTGGGGCACACACTGAACTCAAACTACCCAGGGCGGGGGGCGCACACCGAACTCAAACTACCCAGGGCGGGGGGCGCACACCGAACTCAAACTACCCAGGGCGGGGGGCGCACACCGAACTCAAACTACCCAGGGCGGGGGGCGCACACCGAACTCAAACTACCCAGGGCGGGGGGCGCACACCGAACTCAAACTACCCAGGGCGGGGGGCGCACACCGAACTCAAACTACCCAGGGCGGGGGTGCACACCGAACTCAAACAGCAGGAATTAAACAGTAAAGCAGATTGCAATAAGACATTTCTATGAGATATTTATGGGTTATCTAAATTCTCGTTTCCTGAAAGTCACACCAAAGAGATGTTTAATGCACCTTCCTCTCTGCCATGTGGAACTGGCGTTTATCCTCAGAGCCTGTGCCCCTTCCAGTGGAGTGTAGCCAGCTGTTCATTAGAGCATAAGAGAGAGAGAGAGAGTGTGTGTGTGTGTGTGTGTGCACCTTTCTAAACACTGAGTTCTCTACATGGTTTGTTCTTGAATTACACACCAAGCCTGCACATGCTCTTCCTTCCACCTTGACTTGGAAATATTGATGAGTGATTAATAGGCTGGCCTGGCCGTCAAAACCAGCTCCTGGAGACTTGTTAGGGGAACCCTCAGGACTGCCTTCTCCTTCCCCTTTCATTTTCCTCCTGGACGAGGCAGACCGATAATGTCCTTGGCTGCTCCTTGGCCCATGTTCCCATCGCACACTGAATCCACCCCAGTCATGACCACCCCAGACTGGTCCTTTCCCGAGCTCATCCCCTGCCTCTTGGCAGGACTCAGCAACCCATCAGCTGTTGTCCAGGTCTTTGTCGTAGGGGCCTGTGCACAGGGCCACTGGTGATGGACATCTTTACAACAAACGGCGAGGAGAAGCAGAAAGAAAAGGAGCCGGCAAAGGAGGATCTCTGCACCGCATTGCAGCAGGGCTGTCCTAACACCTGGCAGCGCTCTGCTCTTCAGACGGGAATCATTTCACAACGAGTGAAGGAAGCAGGCTTGGGACCGGGTATCTAGAACAGGACAATTACCATTCACCATAGATGAAAGTGGCAAGTGACATCTTTTTCCGAGAGTGTAATTCCAGCTGATGCCCAAGTTGGCAACATACGAAGTTGCCTTCTAAGATTTCTATGGGACTTTCGAGTGTCACTGAGCAAATCCCTTGCAGAGGCTTTCAAGCTTCACTCTGACCTCTTCAGAGCCCTGGACGCTGTGGAAGTGAAGTGAGCACTGTTTGTTTTGTTGGCTGCTACTATGGAGATGTCACAAGTCTGGCAGACTTGACCCATATTCTAACCTTCAGCTCCAAAAACGTCAAATACAAGTGAGGAAAAAAGAGTGCCATGTCTATTTACAGAGCATAATATGAAAGAGTCTGGTTTTATTTTTCAACAGCATCATACAATTCAAACTTCATAATGAAGAAGTTGCTTTAGTTGAATAACACTATTCCATGGGGAAATTCTTCTGGTGATGGACATCTTTACAACGGGATATATTCCTGTGGGGTTGTCTGTCAGATGAGCCTAGACACCACACGCTAAGGATGATGCGATCAGAGGCTGTAGAACTTTGGAACATTCTACTTTAGCATATTCTGACTGTTTAGTTCCCCTTGTTACAAACACAAGGACCTCATCATCTTTCAGCTTTATACTTCTGAAAGACTGACGTCTGCTCTCCTCGTCTAAAACATTAGATTTAAGTAGAAAATTTTAGTATTTAACTTGATAGTTTAAATGCTATTAATACTAATGTTGTCTTTCAACTTTCTAAGAGGGAGACTTCTCAAGGTCAATTGGATTCATCCTGAATTTTATTTCTGCTCTGTTTGGAAAGCAGATGCTAGCGGCATGGGTTGTCCTGAAAGGAAGATGTTGAAAACAAATCTGCGTCTCACCTGAATGTGTCAGGGAGCGGGGTGTGTTTAATATGCAATGAATCTGCATCTCACCTGAGTGTGTTGGGGGGGGAGGTGTTTAATATTCATCCCTGACATGTGAGGAAGTCATGACAGTGAAAACGCAAGTCTGAAACGGAGCTGTGAGGATGGGACTCAAGCCAGGCAGGGTTTTTCTCCAGCCTTCTGATCTTTCCGGCTCGCTAACCTCTCTCTATGCTCTGGTCCTTATTAGCTCTGAACTTGAAAGATGGGCCTATCTAAGGAGGAGTGTCTTTGACCTTCTGTGTATTTACGTTGCCTGGCTGTTCAGTCTGAGAAAGCAGGCATAATGTGCTATGGGGAGCAAATACATCAATGGTGGACTGGGGCACTCTCCCTTTTTCTTTAATCCACAAAGAGACATTTCCAGTCAATTACTTAACAGGCACGTGAATTCCAGGAGGCAGGTTCTGTGCCCTCCCTTGTAGCTCCACGACCCCCCAAATACGCTGACATTTAATTCATGGCATTGAAACTCCTTTGCACCTGTCTCTGCTTCCCCCTGGGACTCCTGGGGGAAGAGACTCGGCATGTTTTGTGTCCCAGCACACGACGTGATGTCTGGCATCAAGCAGACATTCAAGCTTCATGAGACCGTCACCAGCCATGAAGGTAACAGCACATGCAGTGCCCTAGACCTCGAGAGCAGCTGGAGCGGTGCTCTGAAGCCGCAAGGTCTCTGTTTTCTAGTATTAGCATCAATAGAGGGAGAGGCACCGGGGCTTGACAGAGAATGTAACGCAGCCTTTTCTGGACAAGCCAGAACATCTACTCCATTCCCCTCCCACAGTGAGGGTGCACATGACGTCCCCGACGCCTGGGATGTCTCCCTCAGAACGCCACCTTGCTGAAGAGGTGTCCCACTGAACTCACTCAAGGACAGGGCCCCAGGACAGCCAGGACCCCAGAGACAGAGAAGGCTGAAAGACAAGTCTGATCGACCTCAACGCTGCTGCTGTCCTGGCCTCAGCACGTTGCTAATGTTCACACTCCTCCGTCCTCCTTCCTCTCCCTTCCATTTCCACCACCACTGTGCTTCAAGCTAAGGGTGGTGTCCCCTCAGGGTCCGCGTGCGTGCAGCCCCTGTCTGGCTGTGGTGACAGTTATGTGGGACATGCGGTCTGGATGGCAGGTCACAGGATTGCAGGGATGGGTGTGAGCCAAGAGACTTCTTGGGACTTTGGCCCTGAGCTGGAACCTCCGTCATACTGCTCAGTTCCAATGGGCCATCCAAGTCCCCCCACCACGGCCAGGGGCAATGTGGCAGGAAGCAAGCACAGCCCCCGCTGCAGACCTGTGCACGGCAAGGCCATCATTGCTCAGAGGCGCCGGGTTCCTAGAGCAGGAAGGCGGGAAGAGGTGAGAGCAGGGAGGGATTCAGCCTCACGGCTACAGCTGGGATGTCCGTAAGCTTCTAGAAGTTCTGAGATACTTTGTCTGCCATTTTACTCTTCCCAACTGTATAGCAAAATTGTTGTGTTCTTCCCAGAGCAAAAGAAGAGAGAGACAGAGAGGGACAGGGGAGAGGGGAGGGAGGGAGGGGAGAGGGAGAAAGGGAGACAAAAGGGGAGAAAGAGAAAAGAAGTTTGATTTAAACAAAATTACAAGTAGGAAAAATCAAAATGTTCTTGGACACTGAAGAGGGAATCGTTTGTTACAGGGAAGATAAAAGTAATTATAATAATGGCTTTCATAGACAGGCTTCCGGGGTGTGTGTGCACAGTCCTGTTGATAACAAAAACTGTAACAGCATCCAGATGCCCCAGAGACCTACACACCGAGAGAGCTGACTTTGCTAAGATTGTCTGTACCACGGATGGGACGGGAGCTGGGCAACAGGATGCCTTACATACTTTAAATATTTAAACATCATGTCCACGTGATCCCAGAGAGTAAGGCTTATTATTATAACTGTTTTTTCATGGCATCAGGGAGGTCAATTTGTCTCAGTACACACTTTAACACGCGTGTGGATTCGTAATCTCTGAAATCATTCTTGATTAAGAACTCCCGAAAAACCTCATATATACGCCAGATGACTAGATAAGCCAGAAAGAGGCTTCCGTAATTTAAAATAGAAATGCTCTTGTTTTTCTTTCTAAATACCATTTGAGAAAAAGCAGACAGCCCAAGGTGGGTTTCATCTTAATTTATCTCTATTTCCTTTCTAAGCATTTAATCTCTGATAGCAATTCATGCGTTACAGGGCTTGCGATCTGGGTGAGAGGGGAGAGGGATGACCCGCCCATCCTGTCTTAAACTGCCTCGGGTGTATTACAGCAGGGGCCCGGAGCCCTTACTTACGAACGTTAGGAAGGATTACCCTGTAGGATCACCCACTTGCCATCCTTTTCAGTGCTACAACGATGTGAGACGTTGATGCTTTCCCACCTCCCGGCATCCAGTCTGAACCAAGTACAGGGCGTAATTCATCAGCTCATGTTATATTTACTTGCTTTGGTTTGGTTAATTTATTTTCCAAACCAGAACATTTTTTTAAAAATTTGAAAAAGTTTTTTGGAAAATAATTGTCTCGGTCTGGATTGTGGTTACTGTTGTTGAAGAAGATAATGACCTGGGATAATGTCGGGTTCTGGCTGGTTCTAAATAAGACCCACCGGATGGAGGATCCCTACCTCCTGTGGTCTAGTGCTTTGAGAAGGTTTATCAGACAAAAACAGGGGCTTAGGTGACCCGGTTGGGCTGCACACTTAACAGACAGGACGATGCCTTTTTGCTCACAGCATGCTGGATTGCATGCCTGCAACTGTAGTCAAGATAACGGGTTGCAATCTGAATCAGAATACGTATGGTCAGTTCCGTAATACATGTAACATTCACGTACGGAAATAAATGATAAATTGGGGCAGCAAAGACTGTTCTGAGAATCAGGGGTCCTCAAACTACAGCCCGCGAGCCATATGAGGCGGTGTGATTCTATTTGTTCACATTTTGTTTTTTACTTCAAAATATGTGCAGTGTGCATAGGAATTTGTTCATAGTTGTTTTTTTTTTTTTTTTTTACTATAGTCTGGCCCTCCAATGGTCTGAGGGACAGTGAACTGACCCCCTGTTTAAAAAGTTTGAGGACGCCTGTCTAGATCTTTCTATTCTGGCCAAATTAAGTAATAGAATTGCCTGCATAGAGAGTGGTGGTTTTTAACCTTTTTAAATTCATGGCACACTTGAACCTATAGTTAAACTTCCACAGCGCACTTAAATTATGTTGATCAAAAAAGTAAAAAAAAAAAAGAATATACTTACTGTGTTTTGAGCTTCTTTAGAAGATAATTAAGGATATTTAAAAATTTGCGTGGCATGCCTTCAATCCTGTCATGGTCTACTGGCTGAAAATCGCTGCTCTAGAACTTAGGATAGCAAGAAAGAAAACTGTGCTTTATTTTGCAATATGAGAGAGAGAGAGACAGACAGAGGTGGGGGGGGCGGTGTTTGTGTATCTCAAGAGCAAATGTTGAGATCAAGATTTTGATGTGGAGGCAGACGTGATCCTAGGAAACATCCATGGAAGAAAAGTCAGGGAAGGTACAGGCAGGAGCTAACAGCGGGCGTGTTACCCAGCAAGTTAGCTCCGTGGGGGGCAGGTGGCCCTTCATTCCAGCGGGGATCTCTGGGAGGCACAGCCCAGCACACACCACCGAGTTCTTACTCCCAGCAGGAGAGGGGCTGGCGAGGTTAGCCATCAGCCGTCAGCCAGGGCAGGAGGCCTGCACTTCCTGGCCTTCCCAGCATGCTGTGTCCTTGCCAGAGCAGGCTCTGGGGGCCAGGAAAGAGGCTGAGGCAGAAAGGCACAGGTCCTGGGACTTGGAAGGCTGGGACACACACCAGACCAGTGCTCCTGAAAACTGCGAGCCCCAAGGACACACGGGCACCATAGTTCTGTCTGTATCTATAACTGTATGCGTATATCTGCCTTTGCGTCTGTAAATACATGTGCATACATCTGTTTATACACAGATGATTGTGACTTGGCCCAAACAAATTTGAGACTTGGATGCAGACTACTCTCACCAGGGTCGGGTGATATCTCAGGGTGGTTTTGATTTGTATTTCTCTGACAATCAGAGACAGTGAGCATTTTTTCAAATGTTTGTTAGCCATTCCTCTGTCTTCATCAGAGAAAGTTCTGTTCTATCTCTTGCCCAGTGGTAGATGGGATTGTTTGCTCTTTCTTTGCTGATTAATTTGAGTTCTCTATAGATTCTAGTTATCAACCCTTTGTCAGATTCATGCCCTGAAAATATCTTCTACCGTTCTGAAGGCTGTCTTTTTGCTTTACTTATTGTGGCCTTAGCTGTGCAGCTTAGCTAAGTCCCGTGTGTTTCTTTTTGTTGTTGTTGCAATGGCTGCTGAAGTCTTTGTCATAGAATCTTTCCTCAACAAATTTGAAAAACTGTTCAATATCACTAATCATCAGCAACATGCAAATTAAAACCACGGTGACATAGCACCTTACCCCTGTAAGAGTGGCTACTATTAAAAAGCCAAAAAAACAACAGATGCTGGTGTGTGTGCAGAGAGAAAGGAGCACTTAGACACTGGTGGTGGGACTGCGGATTAGAACACCCTCTATTGAAAACAGTATGGAGACTCCTCAGAGAAACAAATATAGACCTACCATTTGACCCAGAATTCCGCGACTGGAGATACACACAGAGGAAAAGAAGTTGTTTTGTCAAAAAAAAAAAAATGCACTTGAATGTTTATTGCAGCACAATTCATAAAAACAAAACAAAAATGCTCAGATCTTATAAAACACTTTCATAAACAAAGGAAGCTAGATAACAACAGTACAGAATGACTTCAAAAAACTAATGATTTGTAAATTGGTTGATTCTTTTGTAAATAGAAGGAAAACATTGTATTAAACAACATCTAGATAAAAGGAAAAGTCATAAGTAATTTATCTAGCAAGTAATGAAAAGGTAACTTCTGTATCCCCAAACGACAACAAGCCTATCCACATACACTTGTGCTTTCACTATTAGAAAGAAAAAACTGAATATAAAAGAAAGATACGTGGGAGCCTGTAGCTGAATGGTTAGAGAACCGGCCCTGTGCACCAGAGGTGGTGGATTCAAGCCCGGCCCGGGACTGCTGAACAACAACAAAAAAAAAAAGAAATCTGTATTCAGGATAAGAGACTAGAAAAAAATGTATGGCTTGGTGCCTATAGCTCAGCGGCTAAGGTGCTAGCCACATACACCGGAGCTGGAGTGTTCAAATCCAGCCCAGGCCCGCCAAACAACAATGACAACTACAACCAAAAAATAGCCGGGCGTTGTGGTGGGTGCCTGTAGTCCCAGCTACTTGGGAGACTGAGGCAAGAGATTAAGCCCAAGATTTTGAGATTGCTGTGAGCTGTGATGACATGGCAATCTACCCAGGGTGACAGCTTGCAACTCTGACAAAAAAAAAAAAAAGAGAGAAAAAATGTAAACTGCAAAATAAAAGAGAACAAAGGTAAAAGAGGAAATTACTAAAATAGTATAAATAGTAGCAATCAAAAATATATTAGAACATTATTTGCATTATTTCTTTGAAATTAACTATAAAACTAACTACTAGCATATTATAAATTACACAATAATAAGAGACACGAAAAATGAATGCAATTATGATTAAAAATGGTGATACGACCAGAGACTTAAGAGTATTAAAAGACTGATAGCAGCATATTCTGTGTCCTTTTATGGCAGCAACATGAAAATTTTGAAGAAAATGGTTGATATCCTGCAAAAATATTTAAACTTGCTTCTCAAAGAGGCAGAACACTGAATCTACAAATAATCAAGGAAGGTGTTGAAAGGGTAATTAAAGAGATGCCAGCTTAAAAAATAATATACATTAGCCCCAGTTGGTTCTACAGCTGAGTTCTATTTGAGCTTTAAAGTACAAATCATTTCAAGGTAACATAAACTTTTCTAAGCTAAAGAAAAAGCTGGAAAATTGCCCAATTTCATGATGTTAACATGACCATGACTCCACAACTTGCTAAAGTGATTACAAAATGATTGACAAAATTATAGAATAATTCTACCTGGTTATTTTGAAAGCTCTGTGTAAACATTCTAAATAAATTATTAGTCTATAGAATTTAAAGGTATTCAAGAGAGTGAACAATATACTTAATACTGGCAAAAAGCATGAGAAAACGGTTTAAGATCATTTATTCTTTTAACAAATTACAGGAGAAAAACGTCTGTTTATATTCATAAAAGGTGATGATAGAAAGGATTTGTTAAATTCTGCAGCTATTTCTAAGAAAAATCTACGTGGGGTATGACTTGAAGAAGATGATGAAATACTTGATAGCAAGTAACACAGTAGAGAAAAAAGCAAGGATACATCTCTATTCATATCAAGAAAAAACCAGGATGAACACCTTACCACTCCTAGTCAACATTGCTTTGTGGGCGGTGCCTGTGGCTCAAGAAACAGGGCACCGGCCCCATATACCAGGGGTAGTGGGTTCAAGCCCAGCCCCAGCCAAAACCCCAAAAAGAAACATTGCTTTGAAAATTCTTGCCAAAGCAGAAAGGTACATTCTTAAAAGTTATATATATATATATTTTTAAAGTTCCAGAAATATTTAGTATGGGGATACTAATAGCATATATCCAGAGAAAGAAGAAACAATGAAAAGTAATTAAGAATTAGGAATTATTGAGAGAAATTCATTAAAATAAATGATACAGGCCATATGTGTCAAAATTTTCTTGCTGTATTAGCAATATACAGTAGGATATTTTTGAAAATTGAAAAGATTATATGTTTTATTTATAATAGCAACCAAAAGTACAGAATGATTACTAAAAATAGATTTTAATTACATATATCATACGCACACATTTTTTATCTTTTCTTCTTCATATCCCGCCTCTTTCTCTCTGTCTCTCTGAATATATGTCTCCAGCAGGTCCACGTTTATATCCAGGGACAAAACCATGTCCTCAATAAATGGAGAAATATATAATATTCTTGGCTGGATGGATTGACAAAAAAAAATGGTGCTTCAAAGTCAGTGTTTTTTTGTTTGTTTGTTTGTTTTCTTTTTCTGGAAATTTTTAATTAAAATTTAATTTCTTTAATAGTTATCCGATTATTTCAATTGTCTGTTTCATCATGACTGAGTTTTGGTAGTATATGGTTTTTGAAGAGTTTTGAAGAGTTAGTCATTTTGTCTAAGTTGTTGAATTTATGACAGTTACTCATATATTTCCCAATTTTCTTTTTTTTTAATTATTGAATCATAGCTGTGTACATTAATGCAATCATGGGACACCATACACTGGTTTTATAGACCGTTTGACACATTTTCATTACACTGGTTAACATAGCCTTCCTGGCATTTTCTTAGTTATTGTGTTAAGAAATCTATATTGTATATTTACTAAGTTTCACATGTACCCTTGTAAGATGCACCGCAGGTGTAATCCCATCAATCACCCTCCCTCCACCCATTCTCCCCTCTCCCACCCCCTCCCTCCTCTCCCTCTCCCTCTTCCCCATATTCTTAGGTTGTAACTGGGTTATAGCTTTCATATGAAAGCCATAAATTAGTTTCATAGTAGGGCTGAGAACATTGGATACTTTTTCTTCCATTCTTGAGATACTTTACTAAGAAGAGTATGTTCCAGCTCCATCCATGTAAACATGAAAGAGGTAAAGTCTCCATCCTTCTTTAAGGCTGCATACTATTCCATGGTGTACATATTTGCAAGCAGCATCCTGTAGTTAGCAGAGAATAGAAAGGTCCCAGAGACAGCAGCATGCATGTTCACTCTCCCGCCTCCCAGGCCACCGTGAATGAAATAAAGCTGAAGGTGCTGCTGCTCAGCACATCTGCCTGTCGAGGGGACTGGAATGTCCTCTTTTTTTTGTTCCCACAACTAAAGCACCATGAGACCCAGGCAGAGAGACAAGAAGGAGGCATTGCACTGAGACACCAGACTGTCTCCTTCCCCCTCGTTAGCTCACCAAGACTCAAACACTTCTGTTTACAATACTCCTGGGACATTAATACATAAGCATGAAATGCTGGGAAAACCAAAGCCCTGTCATCCCAGGAGGGGAACCTCACAAGCCCCACAGAGGGTAGTGAGGACGTTCTCACTGTTGCGACTGCTGTCACCCGTGCCGTGATTACAGCGGCAACATCACTGGGCAGGCAGATTTCTGATTTTCTTTCCCAGGTGGTACAGAAAAGCAGACAGTTATACCCACAACTGCTGGTGGGGTCTGCTCTTGAAACTCGAGACATCATTCCACGGGGCTGTTGTGAGGTTAGTGGGCTTTTTCCACCGTCTTTCCTTAATCCTGATGAAAACTGGCATTTTTTTTTTAACTTGGTGACAATTTGGAAATTTTAATGTAATTTATGTTTTGTTTACATTCATATTTGCCATGATTATTCTTCTAAAAGGGAAGATGTATTGCATCTGCTAATCATTTGGCATTGACTAGGAGATGGCATGATTGGTGATAAATATTTCCATCTGGAATTGTAAAGTCTATGAAACGCCTCCCCATTCTGAACCACAGTTTTTCTCTCTCGGTCTTTAGCATGATCATGCCCTCCCAAGGAGGTGAAAAATACTCCTCTTTTACTGAAAATAACTTTAAACAAAATCCCTTATTTGTTAAACTTTTTTGCATGACAACGGGCTTTCTTAAGATTTCATCATCTTTGATTTTATGTGTCAGCAAAGCCAGATGTCGCTGGTGCACCTGCACATATAAAAAAAAAAAAAAACACAAACATGCAGCATTCTCATCCATTATTTGATAACTCTAGCTAGAACCAATGGGAAATGAATGTATACAATTTTTTTTTTTTAATCACTACCTTTGACTAGTAGAACAATAATTCCGTCTTCCTGAAATATTCCCTAGACATGATGTAAGCCTTGGAAGCCCAGTTAGGAATGCTGCCCTCTCCACAGCTGGAGAGTTCTTCCCAATGTTTGCTTGATTCATGCGAAATTAGAATTGTAATAATAAATGAGTCTATGCCAGACTTTTAAAGACACATGGAGGTGGGGCAGCATCTGTGGCTCAAGGAGTAGGGCGCCAGCCCCACATACTGGAGGTGGCGGGTTCAAACCTGGTCCTGGCCAAAAAAAAAGACACACAGGAGGCACTTGCTGAAAATATTGTTTTTAAATACAACATTTTAAAGGCAGGAAGCCAGAAAGACTACAAGAAACACTACAAGCCAATACTTGTTCTCTGACCAATTTCAAGAGGCATCTACTGAAAAATGAGTAACAGTTTTATTAACATTCCACTGTCTCCTTGGTTAGCAAGGGAAGTGGAGAGATTCTCACTTCACTCTCCCTAGCTGCAAATTAAAACATCTTTGCAATTTTAGACATCTTTTTACGACTCGTTTTCTAGAAAATCTATACAGAATTTCATGTGCATTTTATGACTTTTATCATTTGCTTTGATGTAAACGATCAGCACGGTTTGAAACAAAAATGACTACGAGTGTGGGTTAAAAACTCCCTAATATAAAAACTCCAAAATGTCCTTGTTTTGTATAAAAACATAGATATGCATGTGATTTCAGATAAACAATTTATATATTTGCACAAAGAATCATATTTATAATTCTATTTCTTAAAAAATAAAAATAGACTCGGCACCTGTAGCACAGTGGTTACAGAGCCAGCTACATGCAACCGAGGCTGGCGGGTTCAAGCCTGGCCCAGGCCAGCTAAACAACAATAACAACTATAGCAAAAAATAGCTGGACGTAGTGGTGGGCGCCTGTGGTCCCAGCTACTTGGGAGGCTGAGGCAAGGGATTCACTTAAGCCCAAGAGTTTGAGGTTGCTATGAGCTGTGATGCCACGGCACTCTACCAAGGGTGACATAGTGAGACTGTCTCAAAAAAAAAAATAATAATAATAATAAATAAATATAACCACACTTAGAAAAGACGTCTGTACTTTGCACACAGCAGATGTTCTAGAGATTTTCACTTGATTAATTACTGTTTCATGCTTCCATCGTGGGTGGAAATTCCAAGAACCACATATCAGACATGTTCTTAGAGTCTAAGAATGCTTCCCTGACACCAGGGAGTTCCAGCTGACACCTCACCTGTGTTTATGTCAACTTGCTAAACAACATCAGGGTACTTTGTGAGGCTTTTTGTCACCTCAGAGTTTGTATGTTACTAAGATTTATATTCTGAAGATGAAAATGTGTCCTACCGGTTATGCCTGACAAAGTCAGAATTAGAAAGACCCAGAAGGACAACATCTCACGTTGCCAGTTACATGTGGCCAGAGTTTGTCTTTTACAAATTCTATTTCATTCATTTAGTTGATTGATCAGTGATATGAGGTCGATCAAGGATTTCAAGATAAGATGAAATGTACTAACGTCACCAAAGGCAACACAACAAACCTAAAGGGCCTTGCATCCACAGAGCAGCTGGGCAGTCGTCCCGATGTTTTGGTGTTGCAAACAGCCTTTGATGGAGCTTAAGTAGGTCACTGTGCTAGCTAAAGCTGGTCCTGTAAAGCTCTGTACAGGGTGTCACAGCCAAGCTCCCAGGAAATGACAGGTGAGATGAACGCGGATTCTGTGTCATGGTACGGACAGGAAAACTACAGGAAACTTCTGGAGAAAAGAGGAAAGATGCAGCCATCTACTTCTACAAACGCTAGTGAAGAGTTTGGGCATGGGGGAGGCGTGGAGGGTATTTTCATGCTGAAATTCACTATACACACAATTCTAATCTTTGTGTTTTGTCGGGAAGTTCTTACCCAAATGTATGGGTTCCCCTTTCAAAAACAAAAAACTAACTAAATTTCATTTTTAGTTAATAAAATTTTTTTACCTGTGAATAGCCATGTCCAAAGAAGTTAGAACTCCATCGTAGGTTTACCAAGGATAAAAGAAAAATGTTGAGTTCTTCAATTAAACAAGGAATCGAGATTGTTTATCATCATTGGTGTTGGACAATGGATGTAAACGACTTAACTGGAATATACAGACAACACTTAAATAACGCGCCATTAATAGAGAAACAGTGTGCTTTCCCTGAACCAGTATTTTTCCCTCTCCATTTTCATCCTATTTTGATCAAAATCATCCTCTGGCCCGAGAGAAGGGCTGGCTAACTATGTTCGCGGGGCAGCCAGGAGGGCCTGCCAAAGCATGGGACAAGTTGTGCACGTCCCCGTGGACCAGATGGGGGTCACACAGGAGTGCACACTGCGTGCTCAGGGTGGACAGGAGGTATCCAAGGACCCACTGAAAGAAAATCCTGGGGAGCATGTTTGGGTTAAAGAGAACTGGAGAACAGAAAAGCTCACCTGGCAACATCTGATGTCACCAAAGTACCACAAAAGGCAACCAATCAATTCCTGGAATCGGCCAGACACCACCTCCAGGAAGCTGATTTCCAAGGGTGCATCAGTGATGACTTGTAGCTAATGTCCCAAGACTTAGCACTTGTGGTGTAAAAATATAGCAGTCCTTTATTATTGTTGTTGTTGTTATCTCTTTTCCTCTGAGGGCTGACTGCGCTCGGGCAGATAACCTGCTCAGAGTCTCTTTTGTGGTTACAGCTTTCACAGTGGCTGAGACTGGAGGCTTCAGGGAATTTAACTCATGCACTGAGTGGTGGCTGGGGCTGGCAGGCTACCATTGAAGACGTTAAAATGACAGTGCTTGGCCTCCCAGGGTGGCCGCGGCTTCCTCCTTCAGCAAGGTCACTGGGTCCTAGGAGCAGGGAAAGAGAGGGGGACAAAAAGAAACTACCACCTGTTATAACCCAGCTCTGAAAGTCACATAATCACCTTGCCCCGTGTACTTATAAGAAGTAAGCTACTAAAGCCAGTCCATCTCCAGGGGGAGGAATTTGATTGCACCTTTTTGTGGGAGGTGTGCCAAAGAATTTTCATGAGATGCTTCAATGAAAATTGCCATCATTCTCCCCACTTGGCCATATGTCCAAATGTGGTCCATGCTGGTATGATCTTGTAGCTAACACCATGGTTTACCCTTTACAAAAATATGCATAAGACGGGAAAGACGTAAAACTCTGCAAGTTGTTTTCATGATTTGATTTTAAAAAACTGCTTTTGCTATCCCTGCCTTTTGAAATTGCACGTTAGAAGTTTCCTACTGAGGAGGAGGCTGAGCCCCAGCAGTGTTGGGGTGTCTGTGGAGTGCGACCATATTTTCTGCAAAACACAAGAAGAGCAATTTTGATAAATGAAGTGGAAAAGTAGGTCTGGAAGATCGCCTACAACGTGTCGTGTGTTCCAGTGAAGAGCCTGTTCCTCTCCTGGAGGACACCCGTGTGGCAGATGGACAGCTGCCAACTTTGATATTTATACCTGGGGGCAACTTGGCTTCGTGGCAAGGAGCACAGCCCAAAGTCAACACACACATTTGTCCCTTGCTGGCTGGAGGCAAGTGTTCACCCTCCCCACGTGTCTCTTCTACCTGTAAAATGGCAGTCACGAGACCCAGCACCTTACCCAGCCGGGAGGATTAATGGCGAAGTAGTGAAAGCCGTCTCTCCAGCACCGTCTCTGGCACACAAGAAGCCACACAGAATAATAATTATTGTTTGGGTCAATATTGATCTGATTAATACTGTTCTCCTGTAAAATACCTCAGAGGACGTCTGATACACACACAATCCCGACTCATTCTGCACCCGGTATTTTTTTCTCTGCAGGAACTGTCACTGTGAGTTAAAGAAAAGTGGCTGTTAACTAGAATGAGACCAGTGTCCCGGGGGGAGACTTGCGTGATGATACTGGTGACCCTCACTGCAGTGAGAGGAAGGCACTGAGAATAACAGCAAAGAAAGACAGTCCTTCCCATGTCTCTCGTGAGAAGGGTTAAAAAGATAAAGGTATTAAAAACTATATAAGAATCGACAAGTGTTTGAAAAGGGTCTATTTGTATATTTTTGAAGTGGCGTTGCCACTGAGCTTGTTGCAAACTCAGAAGTAGCAAAGGACATTATTAGCTGGCTCAACTCGGTTACGACTGTGAAGTCCCAGCACATTATAAACAGGGTTTCGAGGGAAGCAACAGAAGGGAACCAACGGTGTTCCACTTGGACAGTCAACGTTCAGGATCATAAACACTTCCTCTGTTTCTATATACAAATGAGTTTAAAGGAAAGTGAGAGTTGGCAGTGACACGGCCAGGTAATTAGCAGATTGAGGCTGGCCAAGGAGCCTGACGGAAACTGATGGGGGGCTCCTGAGCATTGGCCAATGCAGATGAGAACAACGTAAGATAGCGCTTCTTAAGCAGATTGCCTAATGTTCAAAATGTGCAATGGACGGTGTGGAAAAGGACGTGTGCCCATGACAAAATTACAATTGAACTGGACTGATTCCACAGAAAGTACGATGGAACTGTACTAATTTCTGAAGATAAATCGCACATAGCCCAGAATATGATCGAAGAGTCAATTCCACACATCTCTGCACAGTCGTATGGGCCAGGGTATGTGAGGATAGCTAGCGTGGTTAACGGAGGGGGGAGACACAGAAGCACCTGGGGGTGACGTCTGCACACACACACAGACCTGTATATGTGAACAACGTAATCACGTAGGCTGAAACCCCGCATGCTCCACCTATAGAAAACAATCGTGTCATTGATTGTGTTGTAATCTAAGATGTTCCAGCTAGAAAAATGCTGGTATGTCAACATTAGCAAAGAGTAAGGGGTAGGAAATGGAACATTTTCGTATTTAATTTATGTATGTGGACCATGTGAGTATTTTAACCCAAGGAAATATTCAGATATTGTGGTAGGCTAATTACACCCCTGCCCATGTCTCTATATATCCTAATCTCAGGAACCTGTGAGTTACAAGGCAAGGGAAATTAAGTTTATGGATGGAAGGAGGGCTGCTGAGAAGCAGACTGGAAGAAGAGAGGCATCCTTATCATTCATGCGGGCCCAGTGCAGCCACATGGATCCTGACACGCGGGGGACGAGATGAAGGGACATCAGAAGGAAGTCCTGTGAGACGGGCTCAGCCCGCACTGGCTGGCTCAGAAGGAAGAGAGGGCCTTGAGCTGAGGATGGCAGGTGGCCCTCAGACGCTGGAAAAGGCGAGGAAATGGAATCTCCCCGGGTGCCCCCGAGAGCAAGGCAGCCCTGCCAAGATGCTGACGTTAGCCCAGAGTGACCTGTGTCTGACTGTGTCCAGGAATGTGGTATCACGCAACGGTGCTGTCTTCACCCTCAAAGTCTGGGGGGGTTTGTGAGAGCGAACTCAATGCTGGTACTAATGATGTCATTAAAGCCAGGCTCTCTGCAGGACGGCTGCGCACCTCTGGATGTGGTGTGGGAGATGGAAGTGACCTGGCCCACCTTGGAATCCCCGCATGAAGCTCTGACTTGCTGGACAGTAGTTCCTTGTCCTGGGATTGTCACAACTGTCTTGGTCTGTCTCACTGCTGGAGCCCCATACCCAATCTTGGAATGCCGGGACTGTGTCTTGTCCCAAAGTCCCTCACTCCATCAACTGTTTATTACAACTGTCGAGTGTGCGCACACTTTCTTCTCTCCTTTTATAAAAACTCTGTGTTCTCTCTCCTTTTGCTGGCAGCTTCCTTTCCCCTCCTGCATTTATATTCCACCGGCAACCCCACCATTTTATTATTCCAACAGTAGCTTCTCTGCTACCCACAGCCTTTTCTGCAGTTGCCCAATCCTGGATAACTCTATTAGTGAACAAAATGAAGAGAAGTTTCCAATGACCAACATGTATTTGGCCAGAATGGCCTGAGGGAATCTGCTCAGGTCCCACTCCAATCCTAGAACAATCTCACGGACCTGTGTTCCCCAGCATTGACCTCAAATCTCTCAAGCTTTCAGATTTTATTCAATCGAGAACATTGGCTGTCTTCAAATAGTTTCTAGCACCGCAAGTACCAAATGTTTTGCTACAGCTAAAAAACCGACATTTTAAGAAACAGAGAGAAAAGTAACTCCAGGGTTCTGTACCATGCCATTTGCTGTACAGGGAACCCTGGAAGAACATACATTGTTGAGAACACCAGTTTTTGGACAGTTACTTGGGAGTGCATACAAATCACTAGTGGACTGATAAGGTCTGGATGCTGGTGGTGACACATGGGAAGTGTCCTTTGGGGATAATTTCAGGATTCGACACCAGGCTCCATCTGCAGAGGGGCCCCAGGTGGCCTCCAATGCCATAGGCACCCCCAGTAGGCAAGACCCTGGGCCTGAATTCCTGCCCTCCTGGTGCTCATCCCACAGATTAACCACCAGTCTGCAAGTGTAGCTGCCACCCCCGAATGTGCTCTGGGGGCAAAGCTGTGTCTTTGAACTCTTTTTTTTTTTTACTCCAAAGCTGATGGGAAGGCCCCTGTCAGCCCCAAAGCTCAGCCTAGGCTTCCTGTGACTGAGGCCCCTAGGCCTACATGACCCTGGGCAGACACCAACAAGAGTCCCTGGAGCCGGTTCCCAGATGTTCAGGGTGGGGGCTGGGGTCACAGAGACAGTGGTGGTGCCACCAGATTTCTGAAGGCAGCAAAATATCCAGCGAAGGACACCTCTCCTTGGTGAGGACTTCACAGAGGTTTCACAGACATGTCACCATCTCCATAAAGCTCGCCTTCCAAGTTCTCCACTGGGTTTTTAGGGCCAGAACCCATGAGTGGATTTAGGCTGATGTCATGTCAGTGGAGGGGCTGCTGTGGCCTCCTGGTGCTGCTGGGGTCACTGTAGGACTGGGGGTGTGCCTAAGTGACTCCAGTGCCGAGTTCTGCTTTTCAGAGGAGCTGGGATTGTCAGCATCCGGAGGGGTGCTGATGCTGATGGCTTTGGGCCTTTTCGAGAAAGCTAGCAACGGCCCAAGTAATGAGGATATAGCATCTATAAAGGGGCGGGAATGGAAGGTGCAAAGCTGCCCTGGTCCAGACGGCGGTGGCCTCACCTTCCTGCAATGGCCCCATCTTCCTGCAGTGGCCCTGCCTTCCTTCCTGCAGTGGCCCCACCTTCCTGTAGTGGCCCAGTCATCTTGTACTATGCTGACACCCTCAGGGCCACCATGGGCCTTACTGGCAGCTGCACAGAGCGTGGCTTTGGTTTGCTAACACTTCTGGGGGCTCTGAGGGGGTGCCCAAAGAAAGCCTGATGGCTGACTCCAGGATAGAGTGGGACAACTCTTTCGTATCTTCTCTTAAGCTTGGAACTAGAGTCATATACCCTGGCATTTGGGGTGAGGGAGCTGTGGTTAGCGAATTTCATAATAAGGCATTGCAATGCTTCACATCACTGGTCATGGGACTACTGAGTTACCTCCCATGTCACTAAGTTTGGGAGCACAGAACTAGTAAATGCTTTAATTATTAAAACTTAAAAGCTGCACACAATTTATCTTGAAGAAAGTACAGCTACCCTCATGCGAAGAAACAATGACGTTGTGTCTGCAAGCCAGTTATCTGTCTGTAGACCTCTCTTGTGGTAAGGAAAATATTTGCTGAATGATATTTTTAGTTAACATTTGTTACAGTTTTTTCAATAATCACTTATCTCTATACAGATGTAGTTAAAAAAATTGGGAAACATTTGCTCATGGAGAATACCCACATAATGTGTGTTCAGTTCATCGTCTGATTCAACTACAGACGTTCTGTGCTCAGACTCACAGGATTGAACAGAGGGGCTCACCTCGCCAGACTAGGATATTCAGTCATAGCAAACCTACAAAAGGGAGTTCTTTTGTTTTTAAAAAATTTTAATTATGTGTATATAATCGTTATATATTTTTATAGAGTACATGCGATGTTTTATTGATACAGACCTACAGTCACATGGGGATAATTGCAGTATCCATCGCCTCAGGCATTTATCATTTCTTTGTATCAGGAAGACTCCAAATCCAATCTTTTGGTTATTTTAAAGCACACCCTAATTTACTGTTGATGATAGTGACTTTGTGGTGCTATCAAGTATTGTTCATTCTATCCAACTATCTTTGACACCCTCTATCCGTCCCCACCCTGTCCCCCCTCCCCACTCACTACCCTTCCCACGTCACTCTACTCTGTCTTTCTACTCTCCGTCTGCATGGCCTCAATTGTTTTTAATATTTAGCCCCCGCACATGAGTGAGAACATGCGAGATTTGTCTTTCTACACTTGGGTTTCTTTTTAATTCTCACGTTAAAACCTCTAGCATTAAAATTCACCATTCTCTTGGCTGCAGATAGGAGTGATCAACAAGGGAGGATAAGTGCAGATATTTGCAAACCCCACAGGGTGACTCACTGCAGATAACACTGATGACTGTAGAAGTGTAATAATTGCTGTCAAGCCATGTACTAAGTCCCGAAAAGTATGTCTCCCAAAGTTTCCTAAAAAATAGAAACTACAAAAATAGGTCCGTTTTCCATGTAAAATCGAAAGAATGACAAGTTCTTCCCTGTTAAATAGACAAGGGAGAGAACGTAGAAAAAGAAAAAGCTGTGTGAAAGGCCCCATGTGGTTACCCACCTGTGTTGGTGTACAGGCCACAAGCAAACCCAGGGAGCACCGCAGGAAAGCTGGGTGGGGGAAAACTGCTAAAGTCTTCAGCTCTACACAGATCCTTTGGACATCCCAGCATGGCAGAGGTTCTCCCTCTGACTGCGTGTTACAGTCAATTCAGAATGTTCCAAAATCTTTCACTGTCAAGATTCCGGTGGATTCAGTAAGGTGTCACCCCAAAACAAACCCAGAAGAAACAAAAAGCATCTTCAACACGTGAAGTCATACTGGTATTTAACTTGCTCACCATCCATGCATAGGTAATACATTTAGTATCATACGCACTTGGTATAATACATGTTTCACATATACATTAAATTTCATACTTACACACATAGTATTCCCTATGTACATGGCATTTTATACTTATATACAAATATTCTGTATATGCATGTAAAGGATTCTATTATATATGCAGTAGAACCCGCGTAGCTGACCGTCTCCCTACACTGACCACATCCTTAAGTTGGCCTAATTTTCATAGAGGACACGAACCATGTGCATTCAGTGAAAGCTTCCTTATGTTGGTTGCATCTGTACATTGGCAGGTTTGTTACCGTCCCTTGGATGGTCAACTTACAGAGGTTCTTTGGTGTCTATGTAATATTTCATACATATATACTTAGTATTCGATGCATGTAGAGTATTTCGGAGACTTATTTACCCATGCATCTCTTACACACATTTGTAAAACTATGAGCTTACTTGTGGCAGCCTACATAATATGTGTTGTAAGTTGATCTTGTGAGTGGCCAGTCTTGCAGGCAGGATGGGTTAGAGGCTGACTGGGAGGTCAGCAGAATTCAATTGCTGGGTGTGTCTTCAGGCTCCACCTGACCTTGGGCAATTGACTTGAGGGCTCTTTGCCTCACTGTGTTCAGCTTTGAAATATTGCCAGCTCATAGGATAGTTGTAGAAATTAATGGCAGAAAGCAAGGAATACAGTGAGTACCTTAGAATGGGTCAGTCCTTGGTAAGGTTCAGCTCCCGAGGTTAATTCCGTTAGTAATCTCTCAAGTGAACTATAACAAACGGGAAGCATGACCTTGCAATCAACCGTGTGCGGTGCTGAGTGGGGCCACTGCACAGAGGAACGCAGAATGACCTCCATTCTTCATAACGAAGCCAATTGCCCTTGATTGGGTGCTGTTGGGATGAGGAAGGGGAGGTCGGGCATGAGAGGTCACGGCGGCACCAGCTCTGGGTTGCAGGGTATTCTGTCTGGTGCTGTAAGTGTAATGATGGATCAACTCTAATTGGCTGTCTTGGACTGCCCTTAAATCAGTACCAGCTGCCCCTGGAAAAGTGCTTCACGAGCCCCAGAAAAGAAGTTATTTCTGCCAACAACACTCGACTGTGTCCAAAACTATATTTGACTAGCCCTATATTTGTATCAATATTTCTCAGGATAAATTCCCAATGACACCTCAGAGAGGACTGGCAGAACAAGGTTCACTAAATCTACACGTATATTCATCAGCACATGTATGGATTTGCATGCACTCCTTCCTGTGGCTACATCTTTATCTGTGATTCAGTCAAGAAAAAGTGGGCGTAAGGGTGGCACCATGGCTCAGTGGGTAGGGTGCCAGCTCCATATACTGAGGGAGGTGGGTTTGAACCCGCCCCCAGCCAAACTGCAACAAAAAAAAAAAAAGTGGGTGGAAAACCTTCAGCTATCTCTGGTGCAATCAAATGTGATGATTCAACAGGACTTTTTCCTTCTTCAGCTTTGCAAGAGGGAGAGGGTCTAGGACATTTACCATTCAAAAGCTCTTCAACATCTGGAGGAGGCCTGGGCACATATCAGAATCACCTAGGGACCTTTAAAAGAGCACTGATGTCCATGCTTCTCCATTGATCTGAAGGTCCCAGAGCACGCTGGTCTCCTTAAAAGCTCCCCTGGGAATTCTAATAAGCAGCTGGTTTTGAAAGCCTCTGACCCAGGGTCAGGGTCATGTTAATAACCAGAGCCAATTGTTCAAAACACAATCTTCAAGGATTACCTTATTCTGAAATTCAATTCTCTTTCCTTCTCTGCTCACGCGTTAGCTTTCTAAAGCGTATAAAATTCAATGCTCTTTTTATTTCCTCAGATCTGTTGCTAGACACTAAAAATGCCCCAGGGTGGCTGTCAGTCCGTAAAATGATTTCTCAAATCTATAGGTTTTACTGACACGTAAATTTAGTGTCCTTTGGCAAGATAGATTTTTCTAGACAAAATTGTTAGGGGTGCTTGAATGCTTTATGAAAAACATCCATCGACTAAAATCTAAGGCGACATCAAATACATGTTAAGTTGATCATTTCTATAGCATTAAAGTTAAAATCAGTCCCAGTAAATTGCATTCAGCCTTAGTGAAATAGGCAAAACATACGATACTTACTTAAAATCTATTTAAGTAGTTGTGTGTCTCTTAGACGCTGATCTGGTGCAGACAGAATGGCTTGCACACACGTGATACAGTACATTGCCCGCATTTGTTTAGTTCACGCTTTAAAACTTGACGTGGCTTCCAAGTCACCTCACACCTATGGCCCTTACTTGTTATGTGGCAGTCCTAAGATCTTGTCCCCTCCTTGCCCACTCCCCTTTGTCCTATTCTGTCTTTGTTCTGTTTTCTGCTTTCTCATTGTTTTCTCCCTTCTTGGTCTTTTCTAACTTCCTCCTGCTGCGTCCTCTGCAGATTGGAAGGACTCTCTTGTTAGGAAGCACCTATGTGAACCACTGCCGTCCTCAGCTTGTTCTCAAACACCTGCCGTCCCCCCGGGCATTATCAAGTAGTGTCTGATGTAACGAACATGCTCCCTTTTCTCTTGGTTCCACTCAAGCGTTTTCAGGATTGCAAACCCTCCGTCCTCGACCTTGGTCGTTGGGCGTCTTTAACCGCGCGTGCACACCCAGTGTTTTCAAAGCGCCTCCTCATGCCTGTGTTCACGGTAAGCATGCAGTTGGTGGCACAATTCTCTCCTTGGACAGGAAAATTGAGGCAGAGAAGGATGGGCACGGGCCACATGTCACAGCACAACAGAGGGCCCAATTCTTATTCTTTTTAAAAAGTTTTTCTCTGTCACCCATGGCTGCCTTTCTCAGTGAAATATTCCGTCCCTGGGCGGCACCTGTGGCTCAGTGAGTAGGGCACAGGCCCCATATGCCGAGGGTGGCGGGTTCAAACCCAGCCCCGGCCAAACTACAACAAAAAAATAGCCGGGCGTTGTGGCGGGCGCCTGTAGTCCCAGCTGCTCGGGAGGCTGAGGCAGGAGAATCGCGTAAGCCCAAGAGTTAGAGGTTGCTGTGAGCCGTGTGACGCCACAGCACTCTACCGAGGGCGGTACAGTGAGACTCTGTCTCTACAAAAATAAAAAAAATATTCCGTCCCTGGCTGGTATATGTAAAAGCGTCCAGTTTACAACAGAGCTGTATTCTTGGGACTCATCCGTGTGACAATATCTCCCCCAAGGAAACAATAGTAAACATAGTGCTTGCGTTCAGGTTGCTGCCAGGACTTCCCCCCACCTAAGAACTGGCGGAGGGCATAGTGTGGCTCCATTGGTTAAGACTCCCGCACACACAAGTGAATTGGGTCCTCTTGATCTGCCTTGTGCTAGGTGATTTTTAGTGAAACTTTCCTGGACAAATGGGACGTTTTTATACATGGCATCATCAGTAACATAATATGCCGTGTTCGAGAGTTGCTGAGAATGAAAGCTCCCTTGTCTGACACTTCCTATTTAAGATCTGCACCAGGGAAATGCTGTCTGTGGCATGGCGTTGGCTGACTTTTCACTTGAAAAATCAGACATAATTTACACTGCAAACAAGGACAGACTCTCTAGCCACTGAGATCCCTAAGAAGTAAGAATCATTAAACTCTATTTACATTAAAATTGAACCTGACATCTATGTCTGTTTTTGGAAATTAAGTGGTATTCTTAATATTTTCTTTTTACTGCGCCAAGTTTCACATCCCATAAAATGAACTCTGGTAAGATTTGCAGGTCCGGGGCGTGTGGTGTATTTATAACGTGGTGCAGACACCACCTCTGTCTATTCCAAAACACTCTTCTCCACCCCAAAAGTAAATCCCGTCCCCACGACACAGTGTCCATTCACCCGTCCTGACAGCACCAGACGGCTGTTGAACCAATCAACTTTCTGCTTCTGTCGTTTTTCCTATTCTGGAAATTTCATGTAAGCTCAGTCACATGACATGCGACCTTCTTTGTCTGGATGTTTAGGTGGCATTTCTAAAATTATTTTAAAAGCTTGCATTGCCACAGCTTGAAAGCTTCTGAGCACCGATCAGAACGTTTTCTCAAGGTGCCTTGGCTCCTGCTTATCTACCAACACAAAACAAACTTTCAAGTGATTTTTGGCAGGAGGAAAGATTTGCAACTTTTTAAAAAAATGATTTATTATTATTATTGTTTAATTACTAAATCATAGCTGTGCACATTAATGCAATCATGGGGCAACATGCACTGGTTTTATAGACCGTTTGACACATTTTCATCACACTGGTTAACATAGCCTTTCTGGCATTTTCTTAGTTATTGTGTTAAGACATTTACATTCTACATTTACTAAGTTTCACATATGCCCTTGTAAGATGCACTGCAGGTGTAATCCCACCAATCTCCCTCCCTCTGCCCATCCTCCCCCCTCCCTCCCCTCCCTTTCCCCCTTCCCCCTATTCTTAGGTTATAATTGGGTTATAGCTTTCATGTGAAAGCCATAAATTAGTTTCATGGCAGGGATGAGTACATTGGATACTTTTTCTTCCATTCTTGAGGAGATTTGCAACTTTTAAGGACTGACTATTGGAGAGGTACTGGCCCCCAAAACAAGAAAGCAGAGGTAAGAGGTCCCAGAAAAGACTCAACAACCCCAGCCTCAAGTGTGGGAAGTATTTTTTCCCCTGTCTTTTGCTCCCTGTACATATCAGGCCTGTCCATTCAAAATCTTCCACAGACACGTGACCTTGACCATGTAATTCTATTTGCTGTCCAGTGTTTACCTGGAATGACATCAGGCCCTCCTACTGATCTGCCTCCACATTTGTCCTTCCAGGCTTTTGGTGGGGCTAGGAGGCCGTTCCTGAAAACGAAGGCCTTAGCACCGTCAGAAGGAAAACTTTCCCTGTGACCTTCTCCTGCCATCCAGAGTCTCAGTCCTATTCTCCCTGGAATCTGGACACAGAGGCAAGCATCCCTCCTCCCCAAAGTGGGTTGTAAAAGCCAGTCCCTTTTCCTGAAAGCCATACATAAAACTCAGAATTATTCTATGTCAACCTGGCCATAAAGAAATTGTCTGACCTACGTTGTTTGACTGTAGGACATGGACCCTCATTCCAGAGAGAGTCCTGCCCCACACCCAGAAGAAAGGGCACTGCTCAGAGAGGCAGAGAAGAATCTAGACAGACGGGCTTCGCTGGGTTCCCTATTAGTCTGTTAGCATAAGATCATAGCCTTTGCGTCTGATCATATTGCTATGTGGCCGCCCATACTTTCTTGAGCTTGAGCATTAAAAATAAACAATATCCCCCATATCTTGGGGGGGTCTTCATTCTGAAGGGTACTGTGTACGTACATTAAATAAAATTAATTTGTATGTCTTTTCTCCTGTTAATTAATCTGCCTCCTGTCCTCAGAGAAACTTTATGGTCCTGGGAGCTTTGGCCCCTACATCTCTGCAATAGAACAGCCAGAGTGAGGGTTTAAATGTTCAACATGTAACATGACTCCAGACCGTTCTGACTTGGGTGCTGCCCCAGCCCTGGGTGTGGAGGCCCCTCCGTTCTTCACAGAGTTGGCTTCTCCCATCCTTGCCTGATTGACCCCAGATAAATGATAACCAAATTGCTGACCACCCCATGGCTGTTCTCAGGTTCACGATCTGTCTTTTCCTACTAGAATGAAGAATCCTTGAAAACAGGGAGCTTGTCTTTCTTAATCAATGCCCCAGGTCTTGAAGTAGATGGGCACCTAGCAGGAAATAAGGTACTATTTATTGAAAAAAAAATGGATAACCACTTAAATCAGCAGTTCTCAACCTGTGGGCGCAACCCCTTTTTAACAATGAAAATACACTGTGGCATTAGTTGAGAGCCACTGACTTAAATCAATAGTTTTATGCATAAAAATGACCAAAGTTGCCCCTACCTAACTTTGCGTTATTTCTTAGGCCTTTCTTTGTTTTGTAAGTACTCTTTTAATTCATCAGCAGCTATGGTATCAGTCAAGTGGGGATATCCAAGCCTCTCAACGCTCTTCTTAGATAGGGGGAATTTAAAGTCCTTGGGCAGGAGGTAATACTGAAACAGCTAGATGGACGAGTGCTTATCAGCACAGTGTATACCTAGAATTTTGTGGGGAAATCGTGACAGTTTAAAGTTGAAATCATTGCTTAAAAATGCCGCCCAAACCTTCAGGAGTTGCAGTTGTGAATGTGGTGACAGAAGTGTTGATTGTAAAATCTACAGCACCTTCCTGAGGGTGACCAGCCATGTTGTTAACATTCAGCAGACTCAAATTCCATTCATACTGACGCAGGAAGTTAAGCTTTGTGAACCTCCCTGGCAGCAGAAACTACTAATTTTTCTTCTTAAATGAAAGAAATGTGTTTCTATAAGAAATAAACGAGTCGCCTCGTGGGGCAGGTTTAAGGCTAGTTTATTACTGAACCACTTTGTACAAACTCTAACATGAAAATAACGAGTCACAGAATATCAGACTATTTACAATACTTTTTTGTTTTTTATAAAACATTTTTACAAGATTACTTCTCTCTAAATAACATGACAGACATACACAAAAATCAACATTTTTTATTACATACATAAATAAATATTGACTTTAAATGGCCACCATAAGGGACATGAAACTCTGTAGATCTTGTGCATGAGAAGGTAACGGTTCTGTTATCTGCACACTACACTGTAATTAAGTAAAGGAAAAAAAACCCAGTAACTTTATAGATACCTCTGTTAATCACTCTGTAAATTGTATCACTTGCTAAGATATTCAGTAGAGGTAAGACAGTCATGAGAATCCATTCTGTGCCAGACAGCGCGTCTGGCCGTGCAAAGCTGCAGAGAAGAATCAACACCTTTATGGAGGGATGTATATTCTATTATGATCTTCCGAGTATGGACTCATGTGTATTCTATAAGGAACTTTATAATACATGCAACACATATTTAGCCATGTGTTCTGGCTGTGATGCTTTTTAGAGTTATCTGCAGCCATGGAAGTGAGCAAGTTGAAGAACCACTGGAGGACGGAAGGGCATTAAATAAACAAGTCAATACCACAAATGGCTTTCACGGATACAGAGGGCAAAATTAGTATTTGTACTTGTATGAGACAGACACAAGTCAAAATTCCGTCGTTTAGTCAGGTTTTTTTTAGTGGACACATAAAAGCTACAATATAGGTTTTTGAAGTCAAATGCGATAACGTCTTGGCTGTCACATAGTTCTTGGGGCGTGATCTTCAATTATGGGGTTCCATATAAAGTGACAATTCTTATCTATTCAGTATGAATCACTCTCTGGCAGTTACTTGGATGCCCCAAGGAGCAGTTGGCAATATCTGGAGACATGGTTGGTTGTTTCAGCTCAGGGGAGGGGGCCCCAGGCACCAGGTGAGCGGCAGGGAGGGACACTGCCAAGTCCCCTGGGGTGTGTAGGACAGCCACCCACCCCAGTAGAGAACTGCCCAGCCCCCAAAGGGCAGTAGTTCCGAGGCTGATATAACCTGCTTCATAGACTTAGTCACATGTTCTGAGGTTCCTAGGACATAGGCATATTTTTAATCTTTGAATTTTGTTTAACAAACATTTCAAAAAATTAACTGTTATCAACTTTATCTTCTCTAACATGTCATATGAAAACAGTTAATGACTGGAAAAGGGCACACACTGGTTGACAAACATGGTTTTATAGAGTTCCAGTTAGAAAAACAGAGTAGCACAGAGAACTCGATGAGGCAGGAAGGAAGGTTTAAAGACCACATGTGTAACCCCAGGGTGCACGGAGCAAACAGCTTGGATTGGATGACGATTTTTGCTGAACTTAATTTCTTCAATAGTCAATACTGGATATATATTTCTCATAGTAGAGAAATGCATCAAGTTCAATAAAATACATTGTAGAATTAATAAAATACATTGTAGAATTAGTCACCCAAATGCTCTTAAAAAAATTATAGATTTTTATCACTTTATTAGGGCACTCAACATTTTAAATTCACAAAATTGTCAACTATATTTTTGATCATTTGAATATTATGGAGATCATTAAAACTCAAAGAAACTCGTGTTTTTAGTGCATCATTAATAGCATTTTTCTTCCAATAACTAATAAAATTTAAAATTATTAAACGTGTGTTGTAGCAAAATTAGAAGCTCAGAGGAACTGCTTCAGATTTTGTAAGGAAGATGTAAGCTTCAGAACTACCATCTGAACTAAAAATATATTTATGTTCTCAATGTCTATTACCTAGAAAGAAAAACATAATTCAATTTTATAAAATTAAATGTATACAATAATTTAACAATATTTTGTATCTAGGTATAGACTCCCACATTTGTAACTATACAACTGTATGAACAGTGGCTAGTCTTATTTAGATTTGTTCATGAAAAGCTAACAGGAGAGAGAACCAGTGTAGCCAATAATGAAAAGTCGTAATTTTAAGAAATTTTAAGAACTTGAGATTCAGATGCTGGTACTGGCGTTAGAGGGAAGTGTGGTGCAGGGAAGAGGTCTGTGGCACCAGTTTGCTGAAGCTCAGCAGTGTTTGTAAATAAAGGCTGTTTCCTGTTCTCTCCGTTCCAAATTCTCAGAACCAGGTGACTCCCCAACATAATGTGCATTCCAGCCTGGGACAGGGGCTGCAGAAACACCCAGAACCAACAAGAACTTTCATTCTGACACTTCTAACTTATGTCAATTATACAAAGCAACAGCCTTGCATTATTTGCTTTTAAAATCTGTTAACACATAGGAAACGGGTTCTAAAATCTATGATCAGGTGTCTCTGTTTAATAGCTGATGTTGCCCGAAGATACACATCATCATAATAAAAACAACTTCCCCAGGCTTCATTCTGCATCTGCCTCTAGAAACTGCCATCAAGTCTCTGGGGGTCAATGAGTTCTGAGTTTCCCACTCTGGCCAGGAATGCTCAGGTGTCTGTGCACATCCAGATGAGGAAACAAGTCCCACCACCAAAGTCTAAGAAGAACGTCTTAGAACTGCTTTTCTTTGCACTGTAACTAGGTCGCTAATGAAATTAGCTAGGAAGGCTTTCTTTGATAGTGTATAATTTTGATAAATTACTCTTTTCTCATAGAAGCAGCATGGATGGGGAAAATATATTATCTGAATGGACCTTTACAAGAACTGTATGTTTATCCACCATTGGTGAGCTATGAAAACGATTTCTTTAGTAATTCATACTCACGGAACTTTCACATATATGCATGTCTGTGTGTGCGCACTCGTATACATATTTGTATATATACGCACATTTATAAGTATAAAGACACACGTCTATGTATATTTCAAACCATGTATGTGAATATTCCTTCAAGGAAAAAGACTAAAACAACATCTCTGTGCTATCATTGCTCCAACGTACAGGGCAACGCTCTCTATCGATAACATATTTGATTGAAGTTTGTGCTACGAGAGGCAGCATTGTCTTCCAAACAAGAAGATTTAATAGAGCCAAAAGAGTACAGGTTAAAGGCAAACAGTTGCCCGTCTTTATCAATCAAAGGCCTTTTGTATGCATGACTGAAAATATTTTAGCATACAGTTAGCTTACTTTGATTAAGAAAAGCAAATCTCCATAAAGATGTGAAAAATGCTCAGTAGTTGGGGTTCTTCCACTTGAAGCAAGAGGTTTTGTGAATTTCAGGTGGTTAAAAAAAAATTTGCACCAGAAGGTGCTATTCTGCATTGAAGAAAATAAGGGAAAATATAAATAAGGTAACATATCAGGAAAATCTTTCATATTATAGGATGAAATATTAAAAAGTGTCGCCAGAAAAAGATCTTCACTTCTCCAAGGCAAACTGGTTAGCAGCCTCATTCATCACCTTCTCTTGGCTTGACTATCTTTTGTAAATCACAATTTATAGAAAAAACTTTTATTTACCTTATGTTTTATAAAAAGTAGCACAGTATGCTTAAAATGGGAGCATTTTCAGATTTAAATTCATTGGTATATTTTAGGTTAGAATTTTTCAGTTAAAAAAATCACCCATGATAAAAAAAAAAAAAGACCTTATAAAATATTTGGATACATAGCGCTGTATACTCTTAGCTGGTCTTTCAAACCAAATAAATAGTCAAATCCAAAATATATTTTATTGTGCGAATTTATGCGTAGTGCATGCATGAATCGCTATTTCTTATACTACTTTCTTTCTTTAGAATTAGCTGCTCCAAAATCAGGGAAGTTTCAGCTCCACAATAACTCAACAGAGATGAGCAAAGCCGTACATGGAAACAAACTTTAAAGTTAAATAGGCCTAATCTGCATTTCCTTCATTCTCTTGGGGATTGGTGTCCGTATTCACTGGTGATTATCTGTCACTTGTTTCCAGATGCGTCTGTGATTGATAGAAGAACTTACTGCACTAAAGGGTCGGGGGCCAGTGGGGCCTCTGCGGGGTCCCTGCTGCTTCTGGGAGTGCCACGCCTGGTGGCCGGAGCTCAGCAAACTCACCCCGAGCAACAGTTTCAAAATCTTCTTGACCGGTTCAGTATCTTTCTGGAGAAGGCTTGTAATGATGTGGATGGCGATGCTTCAGGTGGGGTCCTAAAAAGTGACACAATGTATTAGTGACATAGCTGTATACACCTTGAATGAAGGGTAGAGACATGTGTGTTTGCACTGAAAGCCTCAGATGCAGGCACGTCCCCTCCTCGGACCACGTCTCTCTGCTTCTGGACCCGAGCGTGCACACACACACCCATTCCTTCAGCCTCTTCCTCTCCTTGCCCACTGTTTCTCTTCTTCCAGCCTCAATCCCTGCCCTGAACCATAAAATAACAAGATAAAGGAGACAAGCTCCTTCTCGGAAGCTTGTAATTATTTAAGCAAACCATGATCCTTTCTTATTTCTAAAAAAAGTTTTAAAAATTAACAAAAGCTGGGCTCAGTAGCTCAGACCTGTAATCCTAGCACTCTGGAAGGCTGAAGCAGGTGGACAGCTTGAGCTCAGGAGTTCGAGACCAGCCTGAGCAAGAGCGAGAAACCATCTCTACTATAAATAGAAAAACTGAGGCAAGAGGATCTCTTGAGCCCAAGAGCTTGAGGGTACTGTGAGCTATGATTCCACATCTCTCTCTTTGATTCCACAGAGTCAAAGTGAGACTCTGTCTCAAAAAAAAATAAATAAATAAATAACAAGTATTTTTATTACGCACAATTTCCATGAAGTACAAGAAAAGCATTTTATCCCACCTTAAAAGGTACCAAGTTTTCCCATTGTGACACTTTTTGTTTTCCTTCAAATTATAACCATACCAAGTTTGGGGGGCAATTTGATCCTTTATTTAAAAAAAATCTAAGTTACAACTATGATAAAATCTCAGTTTTCTTATTATACCACCGAAATCTTTAGACCTCACTTTTCAAATTTAAGCTAGAAATAAGCAAAAAAAATTATAATTTAAAAATCATCAAGAGACCACATTTTTTTATTTTTTTATTTTTTATTTTTTTTTTATTTTTATTTTTTTTGTGTGTGTGTGTGGTTTTTGGCCGGGGCTGGGTTTGAACCCGCCACCTCCGGCATATGGGACCAGCGCCCTACTCCTTGAGCCACAGGCGCCGCCCAAGACCACATTTTTTTTAAAGACTAGGTGACCATTTTCTTTTTCTAATTTTACTTGATTTAGCAAAAAACGAAGGAGATGGATTTGAGTCATCTCATGAATAAAATTTATGCCCTACATTACAGTAAAATCTATGTCACAAGAAAATAAGTTCCTTAGCAAACATTATTTCCTATATTGTAATAGAAACTCTTAATTTAAAAACATTTCAGATTGCTACGAGACTAAATGTTTATTCACATGTATTTATCTATCAAAAGACAAGGAAAGATACAAGGAAGGAAATGAGAAGAGAAAGGAAGGGAGGAAGGAGAGAGGGAGGGAGGAAGGAGAGGGGAGGGAGGAAGGAGGGAGGGAGAAAGGGAGGGAGGGAGGAGAGAGAAGGAGGGAGGGAGGAGAGAGGGAGGGAGGAGGGAGGGAAGGGGAGAGAGGGGAGGGAGGAAGGACAGAGAGAGGGAGGGAGGGGAGAGAGGGAGGGAGGAAGGGGAGAGAGGGGAGGGAGGGACGGGAGGGGGAGAGAGGGAGGAAGGAGGGAGGGACAAGAGAGAGGGAGGGAGGAGAGAGGGAGGGGAGGGAGGGAGGGAGGAAGGGGAGAGAGGGGAGGGAGGGACGGGAGGGGGAGAGAGGGAGGGACGAGAGAGAGGGAAGAAGGACAGAGAGAGGGAGGGAGGAGAGAGGGGAGGGAGGGGAGAGAGGGAGGGGAGGGAGGGAGGACGGACAGAGAGAGGGTGGGAGAAGAGAGAGAGGGAGGGAGGAAGGAGAGAGGGAGGAAGGAGAGGGAGGAAGGAGAGAGGGAGGGAGAGAGAGAGGGAGGGAGAGAGAGAGGGATGGATAGAGAGAGGGAGGGAGAAAGGAGGGAAGGAGAGAAGGAGGGCGGAAGGGGAGGGAGAGAGAGAGGGAGGGAGAAAGGGAGGGAGGAGAGAGAGAGGGAGGGAGGAGAGTGGGAGGAAGGAAGGAAGGGTAGAGGGAGGAGAGAGAGAGGGAGGAGAGAGAGAGAGGAAGGAAACACAGGGAGGGAGGAAGGAAAGGAGGGTGGTGGAGGGTGGGAGAGGGAGGGGAGAGGGAGGGGGAGGCGAGGGGAGACATGGAGGGAAGAGAGAGAGGGGACAGAGAGCGTGAGACCGAGCCTCAGCAGTGCCTTTCACACTAAAGGTAGCTGGAACGAAATCCAATGAGTAAACCCACAGGTGAGGGAGCAGGTGACAGGAGGAAAGTGCCTGTTTCTTAGAAGCCTGTAGTAATGCATTTATTTGTTTTCATTTATGAGTAAGACTTTTCTCTCTTTCCTCAAGACCTGCCAGCCACCTTCACCCCCACTTACGGGGTACTGCTGAGGGTGGGAGGGCAGGTGTCCGGAACGTCTTGATGGTGGCCGGCCCTTCCCCTCCTGTGGTCAGCACTTGGACTTCCAGGCGATAGAGGGTGGACGGTCTCAGGTTGGGCACTGTTAGAACATGATGATCCTAAGGCGTGACATAAAACATGGTGTGTGTCAGTGACCTCTCAGAGATAACACAACAACTTACACATAGTGATGGTGACTTCTTCCCCCGTTCCAGAAAGCTGCAAACAGGCCAGTGGGGTTGTTCTTTAAAGCCACCCTCTACCTCGCAGAATATTTCCCCTCATTTGCGGGTGTTCTCTGCCCCGTGGTTTCTTAGCACCTCGCTCAATTCTTGGCAGCCCAAGACGCTTGGCAGAGCTAATATGTGCCAAGGGGCCAGTTCTCAGGGCTCACTCCTGGGATTTTATTTATTTTTCAGTCCTTAACATAAGACTTTCCCAGGGTTTAAAGTTTTCAGCTGCACATCTTGTGATGTGAATTCTTGATAGTCCAAATTTCAGTGAATGAGCCAACTTCTTTTCTTAAAACACAATATCTGTCACTGCCCATAAATGAAAATGTTTATTTTTATGCCAACACGTTCTTCTCAAAACTCAATAAAATCTAGTACATTCATGGAATAACTGCTAATTCCATGGAATTTTTCCTTCTGGGATTTAAGTAATATGCATATATACATACATGCACACACATTTTTTTCCTTGTTGGATTTGGTAGCAAGGCTTGGCTATTCCAAGGGCATTTGCAGAGAGAATAAAAATCTACACTTTATTTTTTGTTTTAAGCCAAGAAATTAAGTGGCCTGGAAGACAGGCCAACTCATTACAGGCTCCAGCCAAATTTAAAGAGGGAAAAGAAAGACAAATAACGAGCTTCTTTTGAGCTATTTCCCCCGGTTCAACACTTCTACCAGGGCACATCCATTTGGATGGACCAGGGTGACACAGAGTTAACAAAAGTTGAAGACAATGACTCTTTCACTTGCATGTAGTTGATACGGACAGGGTAAGACCATTCCAGAGCCAGCTCCAGTCATCAAAACGTATGCAGATATGATGGCTCATGTCGCTTCTTAACTATTCACAATACTGTGACATGTTAATGCTTATAAAAGATGCTCTCGGAAGAAAAGCATGTGGAAAGCAGTCTGCGTGGTCAACGGCACAGCCCGCAGCACAACAGAGCCCTGTCTGAGGGGACCTGGATGGAAAGCAGTCTGCGTGGTCAATGGCACAGCCCGCGGCACGACGGGGACCTGGATGGAAAGCAGTCTGCGTGGTCAACGGCACAGCCCGCGGCACGACAGGGCCCTGCCTGAGGGGACCTGGATGGAAAGCAGTCTGCGTGGTCAACGGCACAGCCCGCGGCACGACAGGGCCCTGTCTGAGGGGACCTGGATGGAAAGCAGTCTGCGTGGTCAACGGCACAGCCCGCGGCACGACAGGGCCCTGTCTGAGGGGACCTGGATGGAAAGCAGTCTGCGTGGTCAACGGCACAGCCCGCGGCACGACAGGGCCCTGTCTGAGGGGACCTGGATGGAAAGCAGTCTGCGTGGTCAACGGCACAGCCCGCGGCACGACAGGGCCCTGTCTGAGGGGACCTGGATGGAAAGCAGTCTGCGTGGTCAACGGCACAGCCCGCGGCACGACAGGGCCCTGTCTGAGGGGACCTGGATGGAAAGCAGTCTGCGTGGTCAACGGCACAGCCCGCGGCACGACAGGGCCCTGTCTGAGGGGACCTGGATGGAAAGCAGTCTGCGTGGTCAACGGCACAGCCCGCGGCACGACAGGGCCCTGTCTGAGGGGACCTGGATGGAAAGCAGTCTGCGTGGTCAACGGCACAGCCCGCGGCACGACAGGGCCCTGTCTGAGGGGACCTGGATGGAAAGCAGTCTGCGTGGTCAACGGCACAGCCCGCGGCACGACAGGGCCCTGTCTGAGGGGACCTGGATGGAAAGCAGTCTGCGTGGTCAACGGCACAGCCCGCGGCACGACAGGGCCCTGTCTGAGGGGACCTGGATGGAAAGCAGTCTGCGTGGTCAACGGCACAGCCCGCGGCACGACAGAGCCCTGTCTGAGGGGACCTGGATGGAAAGCAGTCTGCGTGGTCAACGGCACAGCCCGCGGCACGACAGGGCCCTGTCTGAGGGGACCTGGATGGAAAGCAGTCTGCGTGGTCAACGGCACAGCCCGCGGCACGACAGGGCCCTGTCTGAGGGGACCTGGATGGAAAGCAGTCTGCGTGGTCAACGGCACAGCCCGCGGCACGACAGGGCCCTGTCTGAGGGGACCTGGATGGAAAGCAGTCTGCGTGGTCAACGGCACAGCCCGCGGCACGACAGGGCCCTGTCTGAGGGGACCTGGATGGAAAGCAGTCTGCGTGGTCAACGGCACAGCCCGCGGCACGACAGGGCCCTGTCTGAGGGGACCTGGATGGAAAGCAGTCTGCGTGGTCAACGGCACAGCCCGCGGCACGACAGGGCCCTGTCTGAGGGGACCTGGATGGAAAGCAGTCTGCGTGGTCAACGGCACAGCCCGCAGCACGACAGAGCCCTGTCTGAGGGGACCTGGATGGAAAGCAGTCTGCGTGGTCAACGGCACAGCCCGCAGCACGACAGGGCCCTGTCTGAGGGGACCTGGATGGAAAGCAGTCTGCGTGGTCAACGGCACAGCCCGCAGCACGACAGAGCCCTGTCTGAGGGGACCTGGAGGCAGGCAATGGACAGCAATACCACAGGGCCCACCCCTCACCACCACCACCCTCCCCACCCCTCCCCACCACCACCCCACCCCGGCGGCACCTACTGAGGGCAGAATTTGTGACTGTGAGATGATGCTGTTGGGTAGACTGTTCTGCCTGCTCTCTGTGGTGACCTCGGCCCAAGTCACTTGGAATCCTGTCATGGGCTGGTAGAGATTTGCCTTAGCCATCTTCCAAGAAAAGTAGCCTGTGATGTTAAAGTCCTGGACGATGAATGAAGCAGAAAGGTTCTCCGGCTTGGCTAGCACTTTGGAAAGAACGTGACCTGGAACATTGCAGAAATGAAGACCTCAGTTAGTAGCCTACGGGAGAAACCATGAATGTGGGGTGGATTTCACAGTCACTGCAGGAATCTCAGGGGGTCCTTCATTCTGTGGGAAGGAGGCAGCCACCTGACCCTGTCCACTGAGCCTGGCTCACACCATCACCCCTCTGATAGCTCGCAGTGGGTAGACTAGGAACCTCGTCTCTATAATTTGGTGCTACTAGAAAAGTTATTAAGTCCTAGGCATTTAAAAAGCCCTGGGCAGCTGTTCTTACTGTAAGAAAGGGGCTTTGGCAAAGAGAAGGTGATGGAAGATAGAGGCCTGAGGTTTGGAAGGTCAATGTAGGAAGTACATGGCGATAACACTGGGTCATCACAGAAGTCTTGAGATGCAAAAATCAAGGAATGTAAAACCTGCATGGATGGAAACGAGTGAAGCCCTCCCAGCAACACGGATAAGCCAAGCAAGTTGAACTTTGCATGGATGACTCAGAAAGGACGCTGTCAGCTGTGTTTCTTGCAAGTGAAATAACGGACCATGACACATCTGTCTTAAAAATTTTGTAGTGACCCAGGCACATCAAAGGGGTAGGATAAAAATGAAATAATGTATGTCAAGGTGTGCTAAAACACAAGTAGCATCTAAAGGCTGGCCTTCATTTCTAAAGAGCTGACATTGTCCACAAAGGGTTTCTTTCCAACGCTGTCAGGATTACAAGATAATTACAAACACTCCTACTTCTGTTCCCTCCAAACTGGACCAGCAAGTTACCACTCTCAAAGGGGGGCATTGTCAGTTTTCAAGGTCTTCTGAAATGTGTCTTGGGAATGTTTTCAAAGTGGTGCTGGCAGCCTGGACCTGGACGTGGAGTCCAGCAGGAAGAGACGCACCTGCTTCTCCAGGGCAACTGATATGTGTGTGGCTTTTCCCCTTCAGGGCAGAGCACGGCGGAGTGGTGAAGAAAACGGATTCTGCCTTCGAGTGACCCTTTGGCCGTATGGGTTGGACAGTCACCTTATATTTGCAGGAAAATGACAGATCTTGAAGGATTATATAATTCTCCTAGATAAGGAAAGAGAACATGCCAGCAATAAATCTCATCAGGGATTAGAAAAAAGTTGGCAGGACTTGAAATCATATTCCAACAAGGACCTTTTCCTATCTATGGGGTATGTGCAACATGGCTTTTATGAGAAGTACAAAGGAGACAACTGTCTGCGCTTTGATTAATGACAATTGTTAAACGTGGCTGTGGACAGACCCTCTAGAATTAAACCGTGCTGGGGCAATTCCACATCAAAGCAGCCGACTGCTACGGTTTCCAGCCCGCACGTCTGAGTCAGCAGCAGTGCAGGTGGGACATGGGAGGCTGTAAACACAAATCTCATTTACTATTTTTAGTTAAAATTTTTTTTTTAAGAAACAAAGAACCTCAATTCAGGCTTATCTGAGATTCAGAAATAACTTAGTTTTCCTGTTTGAAAGAAGGTTATTTTTTACCAATGTATCTTTTCATTTTGGGGGAATGCTATCCTTGCTTTCCGGCATAATGTGATTAAACATAGGTAAAAGAAGCAGGTTAAATGGCTAAGCAGTCCAGGTTTAGAATATACTTTAACATGGAGATTTGACATGTTCGCGATGGCAAGTTTGAGACTCTGTCCCTTTTAAATTTGGCAGAGTTCCACGCATCTGTTCTCTGTGTATTTAGGACATCCCAGCAGGTGTGTATAAGAGGCACAGATGCAGAATCTCTGTCCCGTGGCTTCTGGGCATTCCTGCCAGACAGCAGCAGGGCTGCAGGAGAAAACATCAGGCAAGAATTAAAATAAAAGCCTGGGCCAGGCACGGTGGCTCATGCCTGTAATCCCAGTACTATGGGAGACGGAGGCAGGTGGATTGCTTGAGCTCAGGAGTTCAAGAGCAGCCTGAGCAAAAAATCAAGACGCTGTCTCTACTAAAAATAGAAAAAACTGAGGCAAGAGGATCACTTGAGCCCAAGTTGGAGGTTCCTATGATGCCACAGCCCTCTACCCAGGGCAACAGCTTGAGACTCTGTCTCCAAAAGATAAACAAATAAAATTAAATTAAATTTAAAAGGCCTGGCATGGCAGCTCATTCCTGTAATCCCAGTGCTCTGGGAGACTGGGCCTGTGGATTGATTGAGCTCAGGAGTTCAAGACCAGCCTGAGCAAGAGTGAGACTTTGTCTGTACTAAAAATAGAAAAAGTAGCCAGGAATCATGGAGCACATCTGTGATCCTAGTACTCAGGGAGGCTGAGACAGGAGGATCACTTGAACTCAAGAGTCTGAGGCTGCTGTGAGCGAGGCTAACACCAGGCACTCTAGCCTTAGGTAACAAGGTGAGACTGTCTCAATTAAAAAAAAAATGAATTATAATAAAAATGGACAGCAGTTCACATACTTCCTGGGTACCTGAGTCAGAGGCAGAGCTGCTGCTGGGGAGGGGCTGACAGGGCAGAATGCCAAGGTGTGGCCGTCAGTGCAGACAGCCCAGCCTCCTGCGTCTCTTTGAGAGTCTGAGTGGCTTTTCTTCAGCAGTAAGTCTGGACATCATGTGCACTCCACTGGAATGCAGGTCGGCCATCAAGGGTCCTGCTTTGCAGGTATTCTGGGAATGCTTTCATGTGGCCCAGAAGGCAGACGTCGGCCGTCAGCCACTGTGAGCAAGTTAAATGATGCTCTGTGCTACCACGAAAGCAAAGTAATTCGGCCTAAAGGTCAATTAAAAATGAAAACAGATAACTTCTAGGCCTTCAGCAACCTGCTTTTCAGATATGTTGATTCTTACTTCTACCAGACACGGTATTTGTGCTCAGTGAACGGCTACTGTCACGTTCAGAGTCCCTAAAGATGGTAAGCCCGGGGCTGGATAAGGCACAGGGACATTAGCCAGATTCCACAGGGTTACAAGGCACATCTCACTAAAACAAGGGAGAGCCTCACCCCCTGCCCACAAAAATTTTAATAAATCTGGCTTCTCTTTCTTTCTTTTTCTGCATTCCAAATAGATTTCCTTATTTAGAATGTCTGTTCAAATTCAACTGCAGGTCATAAACTTTGGGACTCATTTCAAGATAAAGGAATTAGTTCAGGAGGAACTTTGGTGGCCTGGTTGAGACAAGTCAAATACAGCAAAAAAAAAAAAAGAGAGAGAGAGAGAGAAGCTGTGAATGTCTATAAATCCAGGGACTTGTTTTCCTGTCTTAAAGTCATGTGATCATATGTGATCCCTTCAATAGTGTACTGTTGCCTTAGATTAGAAAATGGCCAAAAGAAAAAAAACATTCTAGTTACAAATACCAAGCCATAGTAGGGTACACTTGGGGCGTGTTTTGGAATGTTTTAAACTGTCCTGATTTGTGGCATACAAATTGCTGTCATCAACACCCTGTATGATGCGATGGCCTCTTAAACATTTTATGTTGCTGTGCTGACCTTAATCTACTGCAGATAACTCGTGTGTTAATCCCAAATTATTTGGAATGATAGTCTGAGTAGTCCTGGTCAAGTTGCTATCTCTAATGAATTTAACGTTCTCTTAAAGGTAGACACTGAAATGTAGACACTTGGTGTGCAGGGCGGGTAACGTCACACATTAACTGGCGGAGTTGGTGGCAGTTAAGGACATGGCAAAGACAGGTACTAGTGACAGCATCATGGCAAATTGAAATTGTAAGATCACTTAAATTTAACTTCGCCAACAGACGAAGTTCTCCACATGATGGTATGACTGGATAGAATAATGGGTCGATGTAAGGACCAGTAGGTTTTTTCATTTTTGTTGAGTCATTCCTCCACAGCTAATTTGTGAGAGGAAGTTATTGGTTCGACAAATCTGGTTTGCACATCTGCTTTAACCTCTGTCTGTCCAACCGTATCCACAGATCAGGTCAGGCTAGAAAGCGCCACTTACATGGGTCACACCAGAGGCTGCCTTGGATCCGGCTGTTCTGTTGTGAGCACACACTTCTGGAAACCACTGCACATGGTGCCGGCTGACGCTGGGGTCTACAACACAAAACACACCAACAAAAATAACAGCCTGGACATCACATTCCATGTAGTCCTCTGCTTTTAAACTTGAGAGAACAGGAGGAGAGAAAATGAAATTCTACAGGTACCTCCAAAATCTGGTACAATCCTGATGATTGAGTGGTTAAGGGTAAAGCAAGGGGAAAAAGTAACACACTGCCAAAGGAAAACCTGCGTGGAAATTCAAGTACTGATGAGAAGAAAATAAAATTAGTAAAGTTATAGTGAAATCCTTCTGAAGGTGCCTCGAGATTAACCTATCCACGGTTTTTAGGGTGAGCAAAACCCTCTAAGAAGGCGTCGTACCCAGCATGGCTCTCTTAAGTGCTGCCCTAAATCGTCAATCCATCTTTATTTCCTGCAGTGTTGCCATTAGGAATCTCCTTTGTCAGAAGGATCAGGACCCTCGGCTTCCCGTCCCCCCTCCAGGCCTGCCATCTGAGCCCTACTGAAACATGACTTGCTGCCCTCAGAGGCAGGCAGGAACATGGACCTCTGAAACGGTTTCATTCCCAGGTGGAGCAGCACATTCTGGGCATTTCTTTACTTTGGAAAATAATGTGGGAGGGAAGAAAAAAAAAAAAAAAACTGAGGACAAGCAACTCATTGAGTGTGGGAAAGGAGCTCCTGACAGTCTCAGGCTTATTAATCAGCCAGTGAGTCCAGGGTGTGAAACTGCACTGCCTCTCTGGCCATTCACATCTTGTCCCAAACGTCCACGCCAAGCGTTTGATGGGGGTTTTCAGAGGGGAAAACTCTTTGATGAAATTGAACTGATCTAATGGGAACTTGCTCTGAGCACTTTGGAACCAGAAAAGAAGAACCTTTAATCAGGGAAAGGAAACGGATATAAAGTGAGAACCCAGGGCGTTTAGTTTAAAGGGAACTCGTGTACTGGGGGGTTTAATTTTCACACAGCCGACATCAAGGGTTTGATTTTCTTCAGAAAAAAAAAAAAAGAATCATATGTTATACGTAAGGATGAAGTCGACAGAGGGAGTGATCCCATACTGTAAGAATCGTATGTTATACGTAAGGATGAAGTCAACGGAGGAAGTGATCCCGTACTGTCACTGTGCAGTAGTGGAGGAGCCACCCAGCAGCTCTGCCCTCCTGACTTCCCACGCTAACGGGGGACACGGAGCAGGGACAGAGGCAGGGATGACGTCCACACAGGAGTGAGGGGAACACGTCTGCAGACAACACAGAAAGTGAGCCAGTTACAATTTAGAACTCTATTTGTATCTGTAATACATCTACAGATAAATGCAGAAATGAAGGGAGTTACAATTTTAAAAACTGCACTGGTAAATAAGGCGTCTACCCTGTCTCCCTGAGGAGCTCCTGTCTGAGTACCGACCTCACAGAAGCTGGCCATGAATGTTGGCAGTACAGAGACGAGCTTGGGCTGATGGCATTGCCTGTTACGAGGAAAATATTCTGTATGGGGGTAACTTCTGGTCATCTGTGCCTATGAGGCACTTGAAAGGTCACCTGTGCAACTGAGGAATTAAATCCTCAATTCTACTAAATATTTCATTGTAATCAATTTAAGTGCAGCTGTAAGTGGCTAGTGGCTACAATATTGGACAGCTCAGCTCCACCCACAGTGATACAGAGCAAGTGTCAAATCCTGAGATGGGAACACAGCGTGACTGAGATTCTTTGGTCCAGAACAGTGAGGGGACTTTGGATTGCCCTATTATGAGCATAGGACAAGGCTTGGCTACCCCAGAAGGTACTTTATAACCTGAGGATTTTATGATAAAATTATATGCTTTTTTTTTAGACAGAATCTCACTTATGTCACCCTTGGTAGAGTGCTGTGGCATCACAGCTCACAGCAACCTCAAACTCTTGGACTTAAGCGATTCTCTTGCCTCAGCCTCCCAAGTAGCTGGGACAATAGGTGCCCATCACAACTCCTGGCTATTTTTTTTGGTTGTTGTTGTTGTAGTTGTGATTGTTGTTTAGCAGGCCCTGGGCCTGAACCTGCCAGCTCTGGTGTGTGTGGCTGGCGCCCTCACTGCTGAGCTACAGGCGCCAAGCCTGTATGCATTTTCTTAACAGGAGGCTCCATGAATGACTCACAGGACACTCCATCCCATCCTCAGCCCTAAACGCTGCCCTGGGTGAGTTCACTCCCTCTTAACGTCTAAGTGTCACCTCCGGGAACACTATCTTTCATTCCTGTGGCTTGATCATCATTTTCCTGCCGACAGACCCTAATTTTTACTTCTATGTGAGCCATTCCCTTGCGGAACTGGTGTTCCCTTCTTCCTGTAACATGGAGAGTCTTTTCAAACTCAACATTTCTAAAGCTACACTCTGGGTTTCTGCCCCCGAAATCGCCCCTTTCATTCTGAGTGCAGAAGGTAGAATGGTGGCCTCACGCACAATCTTCAAGGGAAGTGGGCTTCAGCAAGTAAGTGCTAGAACCTCACTGCACCCGATCCCTTTATCTGAAAATAAGGACACTGATACGGCCAAAGTAGTGGGTTTGCAGGAGTCTTAAATCGTGTGGCGTGCTAGTTTTCTAGGGAGGCTGTGATGGGGACCACAAATGTCGCTTAAAGCAACACAAACTTAATCTGTTCCAAACATCTGAAATGGGTCTCACTGGGCTAAAATCAAGGCATTGGTAGGGCTTTGTTCATTTCTGGAGACCCTAGGGGAGAATATATTTCCTTGCCTGTTCTAGAGGCTTCTGGCATGACAGGCGCCCTTCCACCGTCTTCAGAGTCTGGTGGGCTGAGTCCTTCTCTCCGGTTCTCTAATTCTCCTGCCCTCTTCCACTCGGAAGGACTCTTGTAACTGTCTTAGTCCCCACCCAGACAGCGAAGGATAATTCCCCCGTACTTCAGGTTGGGTTTGAGTCACTGAACAGATTTTCTCTGTTCTCGGAATGGAGAGAATGGTCCTTCCCACGGCCTTCCGGCTGTCACGTGGACCCGACCCTTGGCTGCCTGTGCGTACTCACCCCACGCAGAATCTACCCCTATTCTCAATACTTTGTTTGTTCCTGTTATCATTTGATTAATCCCTGTCAACCCGTTAGAGCACCATGAACATAAATTCTGTTTGTGTAGGGTCACTGTTGGATAAATAAAAGGGAGCATGGAGCCCTGAATGGATGAACGCATGCCCATTCAAATTCACTTTTATTTTCTCAGTTATAAGTGGGCTCTTATATACTAGTAGGACTGTCAGCCAGGTTAGAAGCTCTCTTTTCCTGCATCTGTGATAATTATAAATATCAACATGCTTTATAAATATCTGGGAAAACTCTGGTTTGGAATTCTGTACATCATATGGTGAATACATAAAGGGTTTCTGGAAGGGGTAAAAATGCAGAATGTGTTTGGAATACAGACTCTCCACTTTGCCTTACTCTGGACTTTTTGAGCTTTCAACACCCTCCTTCCCTTCTCCCATGTGCTTTCAGAGAATGAGTTCAACTGCAATTTATATGGAAGCTTGACTTTCAAATAAAATGGGAAACGGGCACAGGTACAATTTAAGCAAAGTGACTTTTTGGAAAACAATGAAGCTCTATTTAGAGCACGGCTTGTCCTCAGTTCCTAGTAAGTAACCATGTGATCCAGTGGAAAGCAGCCCATGTCTGCAGGTCGCTGCCAGTGGTCAGTGAGCACCGTGGCCACAGCCAGAGCCAGGCTCCACTTCACAGCTGTCTCCGAGCGCTGAGTATGCTTAGCTGCCCACCAGCCTTTCCTGCGTGTCACACAGTTATCTCGGATTCAACACACAAAACCCAAGTTTCCGTCCTCCCCAGGAAAGACATTGCAATTTCATGTTTCCGGTGTTTCTTAATCAAAGTACTGCTAAGTGGTCATTCCAGCCAGAAGGTAGAGGCTCCACTTGGATGCACCCCGTCCCTTCAGCCAGGCCTCCCCATCCAGTATCCAGGTGACCGCACATCCTGGTTTCCCCGGGAAACTTGCAGTCCTTGTCTGTCGGGCAGGAGTAACACTGAAGAAGGCCCCTTGCCTTCTCGATGAATCCCAGCTCAGACAATAAACTGCAGGGCCACTCTGCAGTCCTTCCCCTTCCTCCCACCACTGCTGCCTTTATTTCATGCTCTGATTATTTCTTGTCCAAGCTACTAAAAGTGACGGCCTCATGAAACCCTACGCCCACCCTGAGCAGTCCCAACCAGTTCTCCTTACCCACCTGATAATACCCCAGCTCCCACCCAGACCTCACCTCCGTGTCCCTTCCCTCTCCTAGTGGGAAGAACGAAATGCACACGCCCTAGTGTGCGTAGCACAGAACATTCCCCATCCTGTGGAACCCTAGCCTCGCCCTGCCCCTTCTCCCACCTCACCAATACTGGACTCCTCCGAGCTTTCTCTCATCTGTGCTGCTGTTCATGACCTAGGCCAGAAACACTCTTCTTCCCTGGCCAAAAATAAAGAACCTAGCCTTAAAATTCACCTGACACTTTACCTCCTCTGTGAGAATATCTTGGCACACAAAATCCAAGGCTCTCTCCTGTCAAGCACTCTGCAGCCAGACCTTTACGAAGCGTTAAGTCTTAGGAAGTCTTATTACGTGACGACTACCTATTTGCTTGAGCCTCAGAACTGCAGGCTGCTTCAGGTAGGAAACTCATGTGACCCTTTCTGTGTCCCCGTCACTTGCCACAGTGACTGTGGTAAAGGAAGCAACCCATGGATATTTGTAAAATAAGCCAACTAAACGGAAATGCATTGATTGACATCTATGTTAATTCTAATTTTCAAATGAAAGTTGGGCCAATCATTTTCAAAGATACTAAGCTACTTTTCTAAAGACCTTTATTAATATTTGTAATGCTTATTTTTTTGTCTAAAGGATTAACCTAAATGGAAAATGAGACTTTCCTTTCTTTTCTTCTATATTTATTTTGTCACCTTAATCAAAAATTAAAAGATTCTGTCACCAGCTTTCAGAGGCAAGATTTATACATGAAAATCAATCTCTCTCTCTCTCTTTTTTTTTTTTCAGTTTTTGGCCAGGGCTGGGTTTGTACCCGCCACCTCCGGCATATGGGGCCGGCGCCCTACCCCTTTGAGCCACAGGCGCCGCCCTCTATTTTTTTTTTTTTATACTCGATCATTTTGGTAAAGAGCTTAGAGTACTCGGTAGAGTCCTGAGTATTCCATCTAGATAGTTTCACATGATATTTCTTTTACATTCCAAACCCTTTGGGAGGATCTCTCTAAATAAAGTAAAAGCAAAATGCCAGGTTCCATACGTTTGCCATCCTTCTGAAGTGAACCCACACAGAGCATTTCAAGTACTTCTTGTCACTTCAAAGAAATGTCTAATGTGGACATTTAAGAGAGGACACAGGCTGAAAGGGCAGGGAGCAGTCGCAGAGCCTACAAAAAAATCTGCAAAGACAACCCTGACCTAGCAATAAAGACATAGAACAAATCTCCACCTCTTGAAGAAGCAGTAACATTAGAATCCGACGTTTTTTTTGATGAGAAGCTTCAGTGTCAACCACTGCTACACAGAACATTCTCTTTTACAAATACAGTTCACATCAATTATATGTTTGAGATCAAAGTTTGCCCAACCCCCAAGAGTGGTCTCAGGCTAGCATGCATGTATGCTGACTAAACAATGGTTTAATGTTGGCCCACGCTGCAGAGCATTCCTGGAGGTTAGCACAGCTCAGAGAATGGAAATCGATGTGATTGAAACAGGAGGGCCACTAACGGACGGGGTGGTATTTCAGTTAAGAAGGCCTGGGGTCCCTGATAAACAGGTGCTGGCGGGCCTCCACTGCATTGGCCCTGTACTCTCAGCCGCTCGCTGGTGCCCAGGCCACTAAACACAAATCAAGTCAGCAGCCATTTCTGGGCCCAAATCAAGGCCACGTTCTTGCCTTTGGGTCTGTTCTCTTTATTGTCAGCTCCATAATTTTACACGTTGCAAAGTAAATTGCATGATGCCATGTATCCTGAAATTGAGTAAATGTGCACACAGATCTCTCTGTACTTTCTTTAAAAATATCTATATTTGAGAAAAGAGTTGATATTCTTCACATTCCTTTCTAAATTGGATTATTTAAAGTAACGTGTGTGCGTGTGTGGGTGTGTGTGTGTGTCTGTGTGCGTGAGTCTACACATCTATGTCAACAACCAGTAATATGATCGATATTCTTATACAACAATGATTTGAGACTATAAAGGCAAACATCATTCTTTATCTGTCATACACTAAGATCACTACTGTGGGAGAGAATCGATTGTACGATGGCTGATATAGCGTGATGAGCTTAATCCATGTTCTTCTGTCAAATTTAATAAGATATGTAAGTTGTATTTGTACTACACATCTGACAAGGAAATCGTTTTTAAAGCACTGCTCTTTGTCATCTGCAAAGGAGAAAACATGAGCAGTCAGTCCTAAAGTACCAGGACGCCTAATGAAGTTAAGCTCAGAGGCTCTTCACCTCTGCCGGGACGCCCTCTCTTCTCTCCGCACCTCAGCCACTCGCTATGGCTCTGCCTACAAGCAAAGCCGCAAGAACACACATTTAAACACCTGGGGTGTTTCATGTCTGCCAGATGCTGTTCCAAGCAATCTGTGAGAATAATAGCACTTAGTGCTCAACTATAGGTCATCTATAATTTTTCTTTGGTTCATTGTATGAATAAAACAAAGGAGAAAATTTCATTGATCATATCAGTAGATGCAAAAGGAAAATTTAATAAAAATCAGTATGTGTTTGTGACAAAAACTTTGCAAATAAGAACAGGAGAGGATTTCAGTAATCTGCAGTGGGGTCTGCAAAAGCCTAACAAGTAATCGTCATGCCTAGAGACCACTGTACAAAGTCTTAGCCATTAAGGTGCAGGGAAAAGATAATATGTCAAAAGTATGAATAGGAAAATATAAAATTCTCATAATTTGCAGACTGCATGATGGTTTTTACAGGAAAATGTGAAAGGATCATCAGATGAAATGTTATAATTAACAAGGTAATATAACAATACTGTTGGACTTACAGTCAACACCAGTCAAAACTTAGAAAATGAAGTTGAGCAAAAAATATGCCTTCTATAGTATGATGGGATCAAAATAAATGCCAATACCTTGGAATAATTATATTAAAAGGTGGTATAGCCCATCTCCAACATATCATAACACACTGTTGAGAGAAAATTTTACAACTTGAATAAAGCAATAGGCTATGTTTATGGATTAGAAGACTCAATATTTTTACATAGAGATGAAACACAGTATCAATACAGATCTCAGAAGGTTTTCATGGAAATTGAAAAGCTAATTCAAATATTTATATAAAAATGCAAAGGGCCAAGAAGAGTCAAGGCCATATGAAAAAGAAGTAAAAGCTGAGGACTATCATAAAAATTTTTCCAAATTTATAGTGGTTAAGGCAATAGGGCATGGTCACAAAGTTGGGAAGCTGTGCCAAATGATGCCATCGAAGTCCCATGAACCTGCACGTGTGAAATTGAGTTAGGGGAAAGGTGGGCCTTTGAGCTTTGGGGAAATAGTCACTTTTAAACACATATATACATGCAAAGAACTCTTGCAGTGCAGACTGGCCAAGGAGTCAAAAGAGCACGTGTAAAGCAGGAGCTACAGCAAGCTTATAAAGGGGCTCGGCTCCTTGGAGACCAGAAAGACACCAACTCAAAGAACAAAGAGGTATCGTTACACACAAATCTAAAAAGATGGAAAATACCACATGGCAGAGAAAACGCAGGGCACCTGGAAATACTCTACCCTGCTGATGGGAATGCAAATTGGCACAAGCACTTTGGAAAACTGGTAATGAATTAGAAAGCTTGGCAGACCCTGTGACCTAAGAAGGTCACCTCCATGGGAGAATATGTATACACCCGTGTACCACAAACAGTGCATTACAAACATGCACGCAGAGGGTCTTCCTCGCCTTGCCTTGCGGCTTGCAACAGCCCAACATCGAAACTAACTACCTCCCATCAGCAGCTGAAGGAGTGCACAGGAGCAGCACAGCAGGGTGGTAGGAAGCCACATCCATCTGTGAGTTACTGCTTCCTGCCACAGCGTGGATTAGCCTGTCGCAGAAGATGCTCACTGCAAGAAGCCAAATGCCTTGCAAACTGGAGGATTCCACTCTGACTGCTATCCAAGGAAGGAAAAACAAATCTCCAGTTTCAGAAACCAACCCGGCGATGGCTAACTTGTATGCTTTACACACTTACATTATTCATAGTAGATGTTTACATTTTCATTTCATTACATTATATGATTAAATTTTTAATGTGATTAGTTAAATGGTATACTTTGTTACTGTACTGACAGATAATTTTAATTTAAATTGATATTCAGTGGATCAAATAATTTTATTATTTAATACTTAGTATAGAATTAATTATAATACATATAATCTTAATTTAATAAATATTAAATGAAAGAACTTTAACTTTAGTTAACACATTACAGGAATAAAATATATTAATGTTAATGGTAATGTTAGTTGCAGAATAGGTTTTAGCAGCTTGAAAGAAAATACTGGAAGAAGAGCTACTCTGATACCAATATTTTTTATGACGCATTGATTATTAATACCCTGAGTGAAACAGAACTTCAGGAGAATGAGAAGAATTTTTTAAACTGAACTCTTATTGCCAAGACATGGAAACAGCCCAACTGCCCATCGACCCATGAATGGCTTAACAAATTGTAGTATATGTACACCGTGGAATACGATACAGCCATAAAAAAGATGGAGACTTCACATCTTTTATGTCTACCTGGATGGAGCTGGAACATATTCTTAGTAAAGTATCTTGAGAATGGAAGAAAAAGTATCTGATGTACTCAATACTACTATAAAACCAATATATAATCACCCACACTTTCATATGAATGGTAAAACATAACTATAGTCCAGAATGTAGAAGGGAAGAGGTGGGAGAGGGGAGCGGAGGAGGGAGGCCGAGAAGAGGGAGGGTATTTGGTGGGACCTCAGCTAATGTGCAGAATGCAAGGGTACATGTCAAAACTATTAAGAGTAGAGTATAATGTCTTAACACAACAACTAAGTGAGGTGAAGGTTATGTTAACCAGTTTGATGTAAGCATTCCAAATTGCACATAAAATCAGTATATTGTACCCTATAAATGCATTAATGTATAATGATTTTTAAAAAATTTAAAAAACAGAACTCTTGAAACAATCAGCTTTACTTGTATTTTTTAAATACATGAGTGATGAAGATAACAACCGTATGTTAATTCTAAAAATACTATTTCAATTGCTGCAAAAACAAATTGTTTAAGACTAAAGAAAATGAACAAAAAATTATTTTAAAGATAAATGTTCAAGTGAAAGGAAAGAATCTATCCTAAGGATAAATGTTGATTATAGCCTTAATTACAGATGGAAGTTTTAAAGAAAGGTAAATATTGCATGATACTGGAAAAACGACATGTATTATGACATTAGGGTTTACCCATACAAGGCAGAAATGGAAAAACGCTATGAAAAATTCATGACAACACAGCAGCTCTTATATACTATACAGAAATATGTCTATTTTACACACACACACACACACACCACAACGACTTCTAAGAGGAAATTCATCAAAATGCCAATTCCAGGATATGATACTGAGATGAGAGATGACTTTCTATTTCCCAGATTATTTGCATTATAAATATTTTTAATAGTAAACACTATAGAATAAAAATTGGATGCAAGGGCAGCTTTCTGGGAAAGAAACGAAGAAGGGTCAATATTCCTGAAAAGAAAAAATTTAAGCGATAGTCTATTGCTGATTTCGAGACTGGGGACCAACATCAACCCATTCAGACTTCAACATTAACAAGGCATTTAAAAAAAAAATGGTTTTGAAGTCTTTGCGCAGTGCCTGTTGACCTGACTATCAATATTGTGGCTTAACAGGACTTTTTCAAAAGTATCTTTACATCACTGTGTGTTTCTGGCAAATGCTAAAAAAGCCCAAAGTGAACGCCTACCTTCCGTCTTCTTCCAGTAGATCTTCACTTGCAGTCGGTTGTCTTCAAAGAACGGGGCTCCGACTTCCAGGGGGCGAGTGGGCCGTCGTCTTTGAAGAGGGGGCTGCATGGGAATCCCGCCTTTTCTGGTTTTCCCAAGCTGTTCTTCTGCAACAAAGGACCACATTCTAATGCACTCGTCACACATCACTGTATAGCCTGATGTCAGGCCCAGTGTACTTTAATTCCTCATCCTGTTCGTTATTCACATCAGTGCCTGTTTTTTAAAGTAAATGGTGATGTGATGGCAGATTCTTTCATACTCAAGTTAATGGTCCTCCCTTCACAATGAGTTGGAATATTAAAAATATATTTCATATAATCCCTAGAATGTAAGTTGGTAATCAACATATATTCACCAGGCTTGAAAGTCTATGTGAATAAGTATACCTATTTCTTAAGGTGCTGCACCTTATGTGATAAGTGTATACAATCTCTCATTATAGAGAGATTTTTTTTTTTTTACAGTTACAAGGGAAATTAACAAAATGATGCTAAAATAACATTTCATGAAAACAATAGCTGGCTTTTCACAGAAGCATGGCTAGTAGACATCAGCCGTTAGAGCAAGGCGCTAAACAGAAAGACGCTTCCAGTTTGTCACACAGGTCGTAAAGAGCACAGATGGCCCTGACCCAGCTGATAACGCGGACCAGTCTCAGTATGGCACAGCCCTCCTGGAGCAGATTAGTGACAGACATTCAAACTCTGGCAGATCTTGAAGTGAAATCTCAAAATACCCAGCAAAGGACATGAAATGCAATGGAAACAATATGTTGGACTGGGCGACGGAATATAAGACACATTCATTTATTACTTCTTTCTGGAAGTTCTCTCTTGAGTGCTGCCCAAGAGCCGAGAGCCACAGCTACAAGCTGGAGGTAGAAAGCTTGTGCAGGAAGGGCTCTGGATGGAAACAGCAGAGAGCATCAGCACCATAATCACAGCTCGGTGAGAGGCCCCCACGGAAGGGGCCTGCCAAGTGCAAGTGTGTTAGCCTGACATGTCACTGTGTCTGTTCTTTGAAAAAGTGGCCAAAACCTTCCTGATGAAATGAGGCCTAGAAACATGATTATCGCAATGTGAGATGATATTTTGTGAATCAACCAGGACACTCTAGGGAAGAGGAGATTGGGACATGTTCCCATGTTCATTATTGGGGTTTTTGTTTTAACAGAAACTGTTCTTTCCTACTGTCCATTTAGAAGATTTATTGGACACATAACTCATTGCAAAATAGGATAATCTAAAAGTGAATAAGAAGAATCCCAAGCCCCAATTCCCCACCCCCGATTGGGAGGCAGAGAGAAGCTGCTATAAAACCAGCACCATGAAATACTTCTTTGAATCAGGAGGTTCAAACTAGTATTCTTAGGCCAGGTCATTTCTTGTTGGGCTGCTGTTTAGGGTCATGATCTGGCTCTAGGTTTGGTTTGCTTTTTATTTTTCTGTTTCAGTTTAGCTGTATTCTTTCTCTCTTATGCCATTCCGGATCCCTAAAATCCAGTGGGCTCCTTCGCCCTGCATTTCCTTTATATTTCTTTTCTTTAATGTCATTTAGTTTAGTCAATTTATTTACTAGTTTAACTTCCAGTGCACACTTATTTTTTTCTGCCAAATATTTGGAGCAGGTCACAATAGCTCACTCTTGCCCCAGGGACCCACTGAAAGTAAAAGTTGGATTGTACACCTCGTCCAACGCCTGTTAATTAAGCGATAGAGTAATAATCTGTTATTTGACTATCTTCGTGTGGGTTACATCTAAAGTAAAACATATGCTATTTTGATTCCTACTCTTTATCTGAGTCAGCTAACTCCATCTTTCACTCCATTTTGAAATAAACCTAATATAATAAGAATTTTATAAATAAAAATCATGATCAGAGCATTAATGTTGGGTGAGAAGAGCAGGAAGTCTTCCAGGGGGCTGGACAGAGGGACCCAGCACTGAGTAATTGTGCATTCATCATTATGTACTAATTTACTTTCTGTTTTAATCTTCACAACCATCATTCTCTAGCCAGTATTAGCATCACTTTATAGATTAGGAAAATGAAGTTCGGACCTTTGCTCTCTCCTCCATGTTCAAGGTGCTCTAACCGCTAACTTACAGGAAGGCTCCACGTTTAAGGTGCTCTAAACACTCTAACTTACAGGAAGGCTCTCACTCAATACAAGGCCTTTCCTTTTACAATCTCTGCCCACAGAATGCTCTTCTGTCTCTCCACAAGGTCATTTTTTTTTTTGGGACAGTGTCATTTTTGTCGCCCTCGGTAGAGTGCTGTGGCATCACAGCTCACAGCAACCTCAAACTCTTGGGTTCAAGTGATCCTCCTGCCTCAGTCTCCCAAGTAGCTGGGACGATGGGTGCTCGCCACGACGCCCGGCTAAAATCTTACAGGCAGGATCTTGCACTTGCTCAGGCTGCTCTCGAATCTGTGAGCTCAGGCAATTCACCGCCTCACTGTCCAGAGTGCTAGGATTAAAGGAGTGAGCCACCACACTCAGCCTTCCACAAGGTCATCTTTTCCTGGTCCAGGTCTCACCTCCATATGACCTCCTGTGACCATTCGCCATCAATTTCTCCCTCCTTATTTCTTTCAGAATACAAAGGGGTCTGTGCTCATGTTCTTTTTGTGTTTAAGGGCAGGGATGCTTGGACTCATCACGGCTGTATCCTGGTTGCTCAGCACAGAGGGACATACTGGCTTAAAGGCTCCAGCCTACAGTCACTGAGCAAAGAAAGTGCTCAAAGGGCCTGCACACCAGTCCAAGAAAGGTGACTGCCAGCTCCCGCACAACATGGCCCTAATACTACTTTTTTCACAGGTGGGAGGGGGCTGCTTTGGGCTGAAAGATCAGTTAAGAGGCATGCCCTCCTGCTTTCTTCTGTTCACTCGCTTTCAGCCCTGCATTTCTGACGCCTTTAGCCGGAACACACCATGCAACTAGTTTCTCTTCTGTCCTTCAAAACTTCCCATAGCCTCTCCCTGCCCAAGCTTTCCCAAAGGAAATGGAAACTACCCGCTTTTTAGTGAGCCTGTATTTTCTCTAGTTTTGCATATTTTTTTCCTTTAATTTCTTTCTCAGACTCCACTTACAACTCCTCTAGGAAGAGAATATTATCCCAGTCTTTACTGGACGCCCCTGCCCCTCTCAGAAGCAACACGGTGGTTGCTTTAACATGCACCAATGAAGGGAAATGAGGGAGTCTGAGTTTGCAACTCTGTCGAGCAAATGTTTATTTATCTGTGGTTGTGCAGGGTGTTTTTCTTAAGTCCGCACAGTAATCCTTTGACACAGGATTCAAACACAGGGTACATTCTCCTTTGTTGTGTAAGGAAGGGTGAAAAAGCTAACTTTCTGACTCAGGGCGTGGTTCCAGTGGGCTTTGGTTTGGTTGCTGAGATTTGATACTATTTAATTTGTATTCATACAGGTATCCTATGAAATTAACTCAGAAAACTTTTCATAAAGGGCCAGTCAACACATTTGGTTTCATGGGCCAGTCTCTCTGCCAACAACTTAGTTGCTGTTGTAGTTTGAAAGCAGCTAGACATAATATGAAAATGATATGTAAATAAGTGTGGTCGTGAGCCAACCAAATCTTAATTACCTAATCAGGGAGGGGCTAAATTTGGCTTGTGGCTCATAGTTTGCAGGCACCTGAGAAAGAGGCATTAGCACACACTCAAGACAAAATAAAGCAGCACCAAACTACTAAGAATCCTGCCCTCTTTCACAATTCAAACACTGAATTCCCTGGGCCACCCCATGGCAGCCCAAGGCTTCCATCACTGTGTACTGGGAGCTGACTTATATGGTTTAATAGTTAGGGGATCAAAAAAATTCCCCTGGCCTCAAATCTCTTCTTTGCCCCCCCATGAATTTAGAAGTTGCATACGTAGAAATTCCATCGTTTCATGCAACTCAGAGATAACAGCATAGGCTGCATTGATTATGTGCTGATAAGTCATCAATATTTCTTTTAATAAAGCAGTAAAGTTCATATTCTTGGGCAAGTGAGAGGAGGACAGAAAGATGAGATGGGGAAACACTGCTGAGCTGGGGAAAGGTGGGATCAGTCAAAGGAGGCTGGGTCTAGAGAGGCCGGAGGACCAGAGGAAGTCTGTGGGGACTGTGACGTTCTCCTTTCTTCTACTCTGGTGCCCCTAGTGAATTATCTGTCTAGTGGATCTAAGAAAACGGGATAGAAACTTACACTAGTCAGACTCATGTTGGGTATATCTTAGTTTAAGGAGTTCAAATGAAGGTCTGCATAACTGGGAAACATTTAGGGAGCCAGCATCACCAGCAGCACAGGGAGCCCCAAGTCCAGGGCACCGGCAGGACCTAGATGTGGAATCTGACAGGGCCCAACCCAGCACCTTGTTGGCACCGTCATGGAGTTGAAAATTCCTCCCAGTTTCACCCAGAGTCTTCATTACATAACTAATTAGGGATCTAAAATCTCCACAAGCCCATTTATGTTTCCCATTTCTTTCATAAATCAGTGATACTGAGAACACTCCGCTGGATAACCAAGATAGAAATTTAGACGTTATGTTTAAACTTAATGGGAATCTTGTCTTCCTACTTGATTTTTTATCCTATGCAAATGATCATCTCTAATTATGGATGTATCAACGTATTTTTATATAGCTCAAGAATGAAGCCTTGTTGCTTTACTGAAATGGTTCACGAGCAGGATGCCAACAACAGTATTGCTGACACGTGCCTTGGGTAAATGAGAGAGAAGAGCACACTTCAGTGCTACGACTCTGTAAGACAGTCTCTGCCACCGTCGGTAGTGAACAGAAATGGAATAAAATCACATCCACCATATTCTGCAAAGGTCTGAAGACTGATTTATATAGTATCTGATAGTCATAAAAGTTAAGAGAATCAAATATGTATGCTATTTGTTCAAACATCCAAATTTTGCTTAATTTTAGAGATCAAGAGATTCAGAGTATTTTATCTCCACCTCATTCTTATTTAGGAGACCTAGAAAAATATTCCAGTTCCAAGAGGCAAATAAAAAATGCTTAAAAACTGCTAACCTTGAAAATATTCCTCCTACCTCCAAAAATCAGGCCATACTTCCTTTAAAGACAGCTCTGCATCTTGCTCCCTTCAAGGGGCTTTTTCATAAAACCGCATGAACATTCGGCCTTCGCTTGCATAAAAATATTTATCGTTAAAACACCTAGTAGCCTGCAGAGCTGGAAAAATATAATTCAAAAAGTAATTTATACACTGACATTTACTGCTCTCCTTCCTATAAAATATAATTTCCCTTGCTTATACTATAAAGTTGTAATTATCCTTTACTTCTGGTTGGTTCATGATGAAATATATAGTGTTCTTATAAAAGTCATACGCTAGTGTTTATGAGATTATATATCAACATTGGGACATAAAATCCTGACAAACATTCGGCTCTATCTGACATAATCTGTCGTAAACCCATTTTTTTCTGTAGAGTAACCTGAGACCCACACAGTATGTGTTACTGCAGGGTACTTCGTACATGACTTCATTTTGTTTTCCTTTTGGTTTTCCTTTTATTAGCTTTTCTGTGTGATAGGGATCATTCCTAAGAATCAAGTGCCCTTTGACAGGTTAACTGTCATATCTATTCATTGGTTAGGCAAGACATTATTTAATTTTGAGTTATGGCTAGTAAACAATCTTAGTACTAAGACGACCCATCGGATAAATAGTGGCTTGTTTCTTTCATTTAACAGACACAATTCTTCACACCTGCCTAGAAACTCCCACTAGGAAAGAGAATTCCCCTGGAATAGTCAAGGGGGACGATCTCACCTCTACCAGGTGAGAACACAAATCCTCAGAGGATGTAGTTAAAATATGCAAGCAGCTTGTAGGAGATGATCAACCCTGGTTGTTGGGGATTGAGACTGACAGTCACTTCATTGACACTTGCCTTGTACTCAGGACTGTATCAGATTAATCACTGGAACCTTTAAGATCTGTTCCATGTGTTATTTGGTGTTGAGGGGGCTGGACGGAGAGCTGTATTCAGCTGAGCTGCATTGATTGAATCCTTACTCGCTCCCGAAAGACTCAAGAAAGCTGCAGGCCTTGCCAAAAGTTGGAGGACTTAGCAGTGAAATGAAGGGGACAGGAAGTAGCAAATGGAGACTCCCAGGTCCCCAGCCACTGTAGCCCCACTGGGGATGAGGAACGCCTGTGGAGGGTGCATGTCCAAGGTGGGGCACATTGAGTTTGAGAGGCCTGTGTGACGCCCACCTGAAGACAGTGACAACCTAGGGAAAACTGGCATTAGCAGAGAAAGCAAGGCTAGAGCTGGGTCAGTGGGAATGGCCCAGGGCTAGGTAGGCCCACCACTGCCAGGGCAGGTAACAGGGAACTGCAGAGCGCGCCAGTGTACAAGAACCAGGTGGGGAGGGAGACCCCGCAGGTGAAACTGGGCAGAGGAGCAAGAGGATGAGGGTCAGGACATCCAGGGCGGAGACATAGGGCTCGAGGCGGAGCCAGGGGACAAGTGAGGCCAAATGGATCAGAAAGGGTAATAAAGGCAGGAAGAGAAAACGTCCGTCAGACGGAGAAATAGCAGGAGCAGATCCAGTGCAAAAGTGGGCTTGAAAACTAGATGGCAACAGCAGGACCATGTGTGAGAAAAACTGAAATTCACAGGGGTGGTGGGGGTTGGGGGAGGCTCAGTAAGCTCCTGCCTAACAGGTAGTGTGGGGTAGAAAGCACACCCCTGTCTGAAGGACTCAAATGCAATGTGAACTTTTCCTAACAAATGCAAATAATGTTGCCTAATTGTGTGTACCCTCACATTAATCCATAATAAAAAATGTGGCAAAAAGTAAGATAAAAAAATTAGATTGCAAGTGCCTGAGAAACATGGGAAGGAGAAAGAAAAGAGGGTGGCGGGAGGAAACCAGACTCTCGGAGAGAGTCGTTTCAGGTCTGGAAGCCGAGAGAGCACGTCCAGACAGTGGAGATGGCAGTGCAGGAGGAGGGGGGATGACTGTCCCCTGGCTGCACGTCCAGACACTGGAACAGTGCAGGAGGAGGGCGGATGACTGTCCTCTGGCTCTCACAGACGATCACGGTGCCATGCGGGACACGCCAGGGGCCGCTGTGGGTGCCGTGGGCACAGGCAGACCTGGAGTCTCTGAGCTCAGTGAGATTTCACTTCATTGGTGGGTGTGAGACTTGGGAAGGGGGCGGGTCTGCCATGCAGAGGGAAGGACAATGCCACTTCATGACACGTGGGCAAGGGAAGATAAGCCTGGGGTCACGGACAGGTGTGGTTACATTCACGGGACTGCATGGCTTACGACGAAGGGATTTACACCCGACTTTGCAATGCAGCTTAAAGGAGAGAGGTTGTTGAAAATCGTACTTGAGAGAGTGGAGGCAGGACTGACTATAGAAGATCTCCCCTAGCTAACAAGGCCATGCGTGGATGCAGCAGGCAAGCTAGGGAGACCTGAGTTCCACAAAGTCCTGTCTGCCATCTGGCCCACACTGAGGCTCCAGGGAAGGTAATCTCAACCAAGGACATGTTGAAGTTGGGCTTTTCCTGTGCTTGCTCTTGGTTGTTGAAATAAACACATATTATCTTGTGGGAGTTTACTATCCCATAGCAATTTCTAATGGGGAAAGAATGCTGTCTTTTGGAAGAAGCAGGAAACTAAAGAAACACACGTATTTTACACAGTGGGTGAAAACCAACCACCAGAGGAAAAAGGTCCTGGAGGAAGCTTAAGTTGAAAGGATTTTGGTCTGAGAAGGAGGCTGAGGAGGAGAAAGGAGGAAAGGAGGAAGTCTGGGGAGAAGCGAAAAGAGAAGATAGTTTGTTCTCTTGACAATGAAACTCAAAACAGAGAGAAATCCATAATCAGGTGGGTAGTTTATAAAGAGCACTTGGCCTGCTCTTCAAAGGATAGTTATTAAAGAAAGAGCAGAAACACTAACAGCACTTAGGAGACGATTTTAATAGGGAAGAGGTGATAGTGGCCTGAACGACAGAGTTGGGCAGATCCCACAGAGAATCTAAAATTAGAGACTAAGGGACTTTCTGAAGAATTGGATTTCTGGAGAGAAGGAAAAGAGAGAAGAATGGAGAATGAATTCTGGAGTTTGGCTTGAGCAAAAGGGAGAATGTTGGAGCCATTTACTGAGACAGAAGAGGCTGGGAGAACAACAGGTGTGAGGGGACGTCCAGAGCTGTGTCTGGACGTGACACCTTTGAAACGCCTGCCAGCCACCCAAGTGGGGGTGCTGAGTAGAACCCTGGAGTGCAGGGAGTGGTCGGGTGGCAGTCGCTAGCACACAGATGGTCATTAAATGCCTGCAACCTGGTGACAGCTCATGGGAGAGACTGGCCTCCCAACTTTCCCTCCCCCGGGCCGACTTCTCTGCATATGCAAAGCCCTTTCAAGGGAGCACACGTACAGCTCTGCATGTGGCTGATACCTTGTGTTGTGAGCCCACAGCCCACATGCCCCAGGACCTCATGGGCAGCAACATGCCTCTCTATGTCAGCTCTTTCTGCCTCCACTGCTGTCTGGGATTCCATGTACAAACCGTGGATCTTTGCACCATTCCTGTACATATTTGTCTCCCAAATTCAAAGTTAGGCACTTGTAAGGCAAAGATAGAAATACACGTAGGGCTGGGAATAATGTGTATGTGTGTATAATTGTGTGTACACATGTATATGTCTGAGGTTGGACAGTTAAGTCCATGAAATCATCCCAGAGAAAAGGCTACGCAACTCATCTCGGAATATCGGTACAGTCACCAGATGGCAAGGGGAGCAGCTGGAAGGTGCCTGCAGAGATATTCAGCAATGAGGCATGGAGCACTTTTTCTAAGATGAGTTTGTCAACTTAACCGTCTGGCCTACGTGTACACATGTGTTCATGTGTACTTGTATGTGTGGGTACACACGTGCACACAATACTTATATTTCATAGAGACTTATAGGACATAGGCACCGTATTCTCAGCATGGAGAAGGGTGCTGCCGTCATTCACAGGCACACAACTTCATTGCGTTGAATAGACGGATGACTGTTTAAAAAATGAAGTTAATAAATACATAGAAATATTTCCAAGAGAATTTTCAGGTAAAGTTATATTGTACCCAGACTCCCATAAAAATAGCCCATTTTAAATCCACTTCATCTACAGAGATTCTTTTTCTCAAACAGGAACTGCTATTTCTAGACTTTTTTCAAAACATCACTTGAAACAAAGTTGCTCATTTGGATCCTACTTTTCTTCCAGGGGGTGGGAGATAATGAGGAGCGATCACTGCCTCTAACTCTGCAGAGAAGCACTGCCTTCCCTGAATTCAAACACAGTTTTAACACATTCCCCTTTCCCTCCTGAATGAGGCTGACTGCCCTGATCCGAGGCAGACACACTGACGGGCTCTGTAAGCCCAGGAATCAACGCTCCCGGAGCCCTGGAGATGGGCCTTTCTCCCTGATACTCTCTTTTGACCTGCCCCAGTTCCTCAAAACCATGCGGGTGCGGATGTGTATGTGAAAATAACATAAATATAAAAATAGCAGATCTGTTGGAATGAGATATGATAAGTTTTCTTGTTGAATTTCCATTACAAAGCCAGGATAGGCTACCTACAAAAAATAAAAATCACAGGAAAGAAGGCAAAAGGTCAAACTACCTTGTACATCATAGTTCTAATAGTATTGTTACATGCTTGTAGGAGTAAGAGATTAACCATGTAAATAATTCAGAATCAAAACCTCGCTCTCCCTGCACAGTGCCCAGTGAGCCCTACAGTCAGCCTGGGGAACAGGGATATCACTTACTGTTGCCCGCCGCACGTGTGGATGTGAAATGAAGGGACACCTTGGCACTCTTGAGGCGCATCTGGCCCCAGTACGCGATGGCCTGAAGCTCCACGATGTAGTCACAGTCAGGCTGAAGTTTCTCCAGGATCACAGAGTTCTGAAACTACAAAGGAAGAGAATACACCCAAATCCGTCACCAACCTTCCATACCTTTCTTCATCACTCACCTCATCTGTCCCTACACAGCGTGCCAACCTCCAGCTTATGTACATCTTTAATTTTCTAAGATCTGTCACTTTTCTACATCTTTAAGATCTGAGCAGCCAGCACTACTAGGGGCTAAAATAATCTTTGTGCAAAGGCCACATCAGTTTTCAAAATAATGCTCCTAATCCAATTCCTGGATCGTGGCAGAGAGCGTGGCAATGAACTGCACTGCCCACTGTGACATGCCACCTTGCAGAGCAAAGAGAGCTCTCCATAATAAATTAACAGACATTTATGATGCCGCATGGCTAGGAAAACTGTGAATCAGCACGGATTGCCTTTCTTTCATATCTAGTCTAAATCGGGTATGAGCATATTGCCACCAAAGCCATAGGAAAATCAGCCTGGCAAAGAGCCTCAATATTCCTGCCACCATGTCTTGAGTAGAGGTCCAGGCCAGAAAGCTGTCAGCATTTCATCATGTCCCTTTGAGCCCTGAGACTCCCCCGCCTCAGCTCTTTTAGCTCATGAGGTAAGCATGCACTCTTGTTATGACTTACAGCAAAATCCTTCAACATAAAAGATGGGACTGATAGAAGGGTTTTTAAAAATAAAATGAAAATAGTGCAATAGCTCCATAGCAGTGATGGACTTTTGGAAATGTTTTCTAACTCACTATGTAATATATAGAGAAAATGGCACCGATATTGGAATCCTTAAGGCAAAAGGAAAAAAAAAAAAAAAAAAAAAGCCTTGCCATCTTTTAAACATGTATCTGTTTATGGGATTATATTTTATAGATTAAGGTGAAATGTGTGTAAGTAAATTATGACAAAATAAAGGAATGTATACAAAAGAAAGCGAATAATAACTCCTCTTCATGCACCAAACATTTCAAATGATGCAGCATATTTGTCATCACGGAAATCTAATTGTAGAAAATGGTTCAAGGAAGATTTTATTTCTTGGCATCTGAAAAATAAACCACTCCAGATTCTTGTAATCACCATACTGTGAAACACGCTGTTTCCAAATTGTTTACTGCCTGCTGATTAGATTACACATGGAAACACCTTTCAACAGAAAAGCCATGAACATTGGCTCTTCCATTTACAAGGATCTTGCCAAATAAAACGAGAAGTAAATGCAAAGCACATTTTGCATTATACGGGGTGTCCATAAAGTTCGTGTGCAATTGACTATGTTAAACTACTATAAATTGCGCGTAAACTTTATACATATTATTTTCTAGGGCTCCACAGGTAGGATGGGAACAATTTAAAGTGTTCTTTTGATTTCTGGAGTTGTGGCTGCCATTTAGATAAAAGGAGGTTGAGAGATCACAACCAATTATTTTTGCCTCAAATGTAAAAGGCAAAACAGTTGGCTTGTTCCTGCCAACTTCTCGGTGAGAAGGAACAAGGTCCGTGCATGCGTGTGCGCACGCGCGTTCCTTCTGTCAACTCAGCAGAGCCTGGAGCTCGAAAGCCCTGCAGGAAGGGAGGGGCGGCCCCTGCCTTCCCTTGCCCACTTACCCCGTCCGCCGTCTTTCTCCTCTTCTTCTTGGTTGGAACCAGAGACTTACTGCTGACCGTCCAGCTCCAGAACACTTTGTAGTGATGAACAGGGATGTCCGGCTCCTCGGGGACATCCCAAACGATAGTAACTGTCACACTCCCGTCACTGTTGATGGTGGAGTTTGCGAGCCGCAGGTTAGTGGGCGCAGGTGGGGCAGATGGGTCTGAAACCCAGAAGACAGACAGACCATGTGACCTTACTACCGAGGACAAAACCACATCTCTGTGCATGGAAACACCACAGGCTCACTCAGCAAGACTTTGTTTCTATATGTGGAAATGTGGAAAAGAATTGCCAAGTAAGGTCCCTTGGTTATGCCTCAAATTAAAATGCAGTCTACAAGACAGTCGGATAAATTAGTTTGGTCCAAACTTGTAATCCAGAAGGATCCTCTCAGCATTTCCACACCAGGGCAACCCAGCCAGGCTTTTACTGTATTGAAATCGATTCATTTATGCAAAACAGATTAGAATTCAATGCAGGTGGATTGGCATTAAATCAACAAGCACAGTTGCCCTTGAAAACTCTGGAAAGGAGAAGCTACAAATGGACTTTCATGAGTAATTCTTTTCAGCTTAGCGCCCCGTCACTATCCATGCTTGTATCAGCTAAGAGCAACAAATAGAGATGGGGAAAGGAAAAAATCTGTACCATATTTTATCCACATTACAAATCGGATGACTTATGGGTAATACCGGTCTTTGTAATTTTAATGTTTCTGGTTTGTCTCATAAGCCAAAACCTTCTCAGCTGTCAAGAGAGGAATTAGATTTGTGGGGTGGTAGAATTACCACCCCACAAATCTCCATTTAAAACATACCCACGAAGACCAGTTGAGCAAAGCTAGGGGGTGTTCGTTCCCACCACAGCCTGAGCAGATGGAGATGTCGCTCGCCACTAATGACTTGCAGGTGGTTTCAATTTTGAGTTTCCTTCACAGGCAAATGCTGTCAAAAATTCCAGTTACAACACCATGTGCACTGGAGGTTACATCTTACCTGATACAAATGGAGACTGGAGGAAAAAAAAATTGTGCTTTTATTATCAGTGTGGTTTTGGAATGATGGAAACGTCGTGGTTTCCATCATGGTCATTCGTGGTTTTGGAATGATGGAAACATGCTCTTTTTTTTTTAATTTGGGTATTTTTTTCTATGATCTATAATGCCTGGGGTCTTAGGTTGGTTCCTTCATTTTCTAAAATACAAAGGCTTTGTGTAGCATTTTTAGGTGAGGGGCTGAGGGGAAGCACACTTCACAGTAGGTGACCCTGTCGCCTGGGTGGTTCTCCACAAGTCAACATCACAACTGTTTGGCACTGGCTGAGACTTACACGGGCGATGCTGGTTCTATGAATGCAGCTGGAGTCCAGAAATGTGTCCATATTATGTCAAATGCACAAATGATTCTGAAGGAGATGACTGTCAGGTCATAAGGTGACATATGAGAGGAAGTGGCAATACAACACCCCTGAGCTGAGTGTGAGGACACACCTGCCCCTCTCTGTGGGATGGGGACACAGACTTCCTTGCTATGGAGGCTCCGCAGCCCCATTGTGGAGTCCTACTCTGCCCACCAATATCAGTTACACAACATTATCAATACCACTGGTCATTTCATGCATCTCTTTAATACACAGAGCCTTCACATGCCTTCAGGACACCTGTCTGTAAGATTCTCCTTGGTCTTACCAGAGGCCACTTCCCAGCCCCACACCCTCCAGTTCCTATAAATCCCATCGTCTCAACTCAGGAGAGCGGCTGCGTCTGACCTAGGGCTTCTCCTCTCCTCCGGGACACTTACACTGCAGGGACCTCATCCCGTGTCACAGCTTTCAAAGTGTCTTTGCACCCTTGACTCTTAAACTGATGCCTTCACACAGCCCTCACCCCAGATTTCAGGTCCAACTCTGCAAGACTCTTCCAGCCAGCTCCACGTGTAGCCTCAGAGGCAACTCCAAATCTAAATGCCTCAAACCAAAGCCCTGACCCCTGTGCCCACCACATGCACAGCCCCCCACTCACAGGCCCCACGCACAGCCCCAGCTCGGCACATGGAAATTCCTCCTCCCAGGGGCTCCAGCCCCAAACTCAGAAGTCACATGTGTATTTCCCACTTGTGTCCTTTCAGCACACTGAGTTAGGACCACCTTCAAAATATATGTGGGATTTAACGGCATTTCCCCTCTTCTGAGAGTCTGAGCCAAGCCACCAGCACCTGCCCCTATCCCTGCTGAAGCTGCCAACAGTGTGCCCTGGTCTCACGCAGACTGCCCCGCTCCCCTCCAGACAGCAGCCGGTGACTCCTCCCTGCAGGAGCCAGACCACGTAGTCCTGCTCAGAAGCACTTCACTGAGGGGACGGGTGCAGCCTCTGCAGAGCCTGTGGTTCCTGCTGCACACTGACCTCCCAGCGCCCCAGGCCTGAGTCCTAGCCGCTCCTCAGCCCCAGGCACACCTGCTCCCAAGCTGATCCTTGCGGAGTGAGACCACGATGCTCCTGAGGGCTTTCCTCTGGCTTTGCTGGTGCAGCCCCTAGGGAGCCCCACTGTGGGCCCTGTTCCTACTGCAGGTCTCTCACTGTCCTGCTTCCAGAAGCCACAGGCTTGTCCCTCCACTAACTAAAAACCATTTCGCTGTGATTTTCTCCAACTCAGTTATCCTCCAAAGTCCCTGTCACCAACTCTGTTTGCTGTCTGCCTCCAGAGACAATCATGAAAGCTCCGCCCAGCCTGTTTGTTCAGAGATCGCAAGCCCCAGTCTCAAATAGCAGCTTGCACACAATCGGTGCCCAGTAAACATTTGCTGAATGAATGAATGACAGGCTCCTCCTAAGTGCTGGCTTTGATTTGTAAGCTGATATTTTGGTTTCAGGTTTAAACCCTTGTCAACTGGAATTGCTAACCTGATGAATTACAAAATCAAAGGAGTGCTGTTCCCATTTTGGAATAAGAATGAAAGTATCCTCCCTTCTTCTGGCGTCAGAGTCCATCCTTGACCTACAGAAGGAAGCTTACTGAGAGGAACTGTGTCGGCACAGGAGCCATGGCTTCGAGGAAAAGGAGAAGTTAAAATGCAACCCAGTGCCCAGATGCTGCGAACAAGTAGTCACATGAATTTTTCAGGTGTTCTAGGCTCAAAAGGAAAAGCTCAAAATCATCTGCTCTTTTAAAAAAAAAAAAATTCCAACATTTAAGAAGACCAACCAGTACAAGGCGTCTCAGGATTTTCCTTAATTTCATTCACGACACCATTATTTATCCCCCTGGAATATCTTCCTTACATCTTAGATGTGAGCATAGTATTCCAGAATATCATCTACTCATGAGACGTTATAAAACATGAAACAACATAAACTATGAAAACAACATTGAGGAAATAATGCTCTTGGAAATAGGAGTTAATAATATTTGCTTTATATTTTCTCAAACTAAGGCCCATTTTAGGTCTCTACAATAGCGAGATGGTGTACTTCCACTATTAAGACGAGATCTTCTCAGGCCTGGCACAGGGCACCCCACCCCACGATAATCCCAGCACTCTTGGAACCTGAGGCCAGGGGATTGCTTGAGGCCAGGGGTTCAAGATCAGCCTGAATAAGAGTGAGACTCCGTCTCTACGTAAAATAGAAAAACTAGCCAGGCATGGTGCCAGGTGTCTGTAGTCCCAGCTACTGGAGAGGCTGAGGCAGAAGGATGGCTTGAGCCCAAGAATCTGAGGTTGCTGTGAGTGATGCTGATACCACAGCACCCTAACCTGGGTGACAGAGTAAGACTCTGTCTAGAGAAAAAAAACCCAAGACACTCCTAACCTCTTTACCCCCCCCCCCAAAAAAATTCAATATTAAATTTAAAAACCCAAAGGAATTGTGGAGCACCTGTTTCTTGCCCCATTCTCCTCTGTAAACCAGCGTCATTCATCCTCTTGTCACCGTAGGCTCAGCTGAGAGAGATCAGTTTGCTTTCTCTAATCAGAAGCACTTCATGCAGTCCTAACACTTCTCCATGCCGAAGCCATCCTCTGCCTTAAGAAATGATTCCCTACGCCGTGAAATAAGGCATATGCACTCGGCTGAATTATACAACATTATTTTCTTTCAACTTACATGATGTTTTAATTGTATTAGAATTTTCAAATGTAGTTGGATGCCTGCATGTGAATTATATCTAACACACACACACACACACACACACACGCGCGCACACACACAGAGAAAGACATATATAGGCAGAAAGAGAAAGATAGGCAGTTATATATCATGATAAAGCCTTAAGAGATTCTACGAGTTATTTCACTTTTTTCTTCTTTTTTATTAGTGAGAATCTTAGGGGCCAGGGAGGTGAAGTAACATGCCCAGGGTCATTCATGTAATTGGCACTAGAAAACAGAGTGGGAACAAAAATGAGGAGAAAAAGTGGAGGCTCTAACAATGCACACAAGAAGTGCTAGGGTGTATGTATGTTGCAGTCTGTCATCATAAGGAGGCCAGCTGCCCTGTGGAAAGTAAAAACACAACGTCTTTGAATAAAGAAAGTACCTGTCGTAACGGTCCAGCAGTGATTTTCAACCGGTGTGCTGTGAAACTTTTTAAAGACCATTAATTATTTTCAAAAGAAGTTCAAACCACAATAAGTGTATTTTTTCCTCTTTTTTTTTTTTTTATCAACATGATTTAAGCATGCCATGAATGGAAGTTTAACTATAGGTTCAAGTGTGCCAGGAGATAAAAAGGTTGAGAAACAGTAGTCTAGAGCAAGTGTTGATACACTTTTTCTAAAAATGTCCAGGCAGTAAGGTTTCAGGTTTTGCGACCTGTGTGGTCTCTGTTACAACCACTGCACCCTGCCCTTGTAGCTGGAAAGCAACAGACAATCTGTAAACACTTGCATGTGGCTGTGTCCCAATAAAACTTTATTTGCAGTGGGCCAAAGATTCAACACCCCTGATTGGGAGAATTTCCAAAACTGTGAAACATTAGCTTTAGGGCACTTGACATGAGAACTGTTTGCTTTAGTTTTATAAACACACAGTTATATTGTGTTGACTAAGTGTTGGCATTACTGTTCTCAGGTTAAAGGTGAGGAAATGGATGACCAGAGAGTTGAATTCACTATTTTGAGAGCATAGGAGGAGAGGGCAGAAATCCAATCACAAGACCTTTCCTCACCCTGAGTCTTAAAGCAGAGCATCTCCCCCTAACCTCACTTTTCTCTGCTTTATTCAGCCACGTCCTCAGGATCTTCTCGATAACACAGCTGTGAGTGGGGGCACACTCTGGACATGACTGGAATAGGAAGGCTGCACTGGCTCCGTCCACTCACACACAACCTGTGGGGCTTCCATGGCAAAGCACGTGTAGTATTTAGGACGTAAATGCAACTGCAGCCTTAGAGAAAAACAGCCCCTTTGTTGATGGCTGTATGAGGAGCTTCCAGCAGAGCAAGAGGAACATGGGGCTTTCAGAAAGACAGATTTCAGGTCTCATCACTTAACCTCTGTGCTTGGTGCCATGGATGGCAAAGTAAGAGGCACAGAGGTCCTCTACAATGGAGTGACTTGGAGCCTACCCTGGATACGGTGACAAGTCAAATCACTTTTCACCCATGGAGAAATGCGGCCTTTTATCGCACTGACATGAAATCTCATGGGAAAGGGCCGCGTCAGCCTGTCCCGGGAGAAAGTGCAGCACTTGGTGTGAGGCTGGCTGCTGTAGGTTTCCAGACAACGCCATGTGTTAGAAACAGAAGCCCATCCCTGCATGTTAAAAGAACAAATAACTCGCATGCAAGGGCCATAAAGACAGCAACCATTATAAATAATCATACACACTCACACGTACACACAGAGGGACAAGGCATATTTCAAGAAAAGGAACCCTGACTTTATGTTGTTTTTTTTTTGTTTTCTTTTTTGCAGTTTCTGGGCAGGGCTGGGTTTGAACCCGCCACCTCCAGCACATGGGGCCGGTGCCCCACTCCTTTGAGGCATAGGCACCGCCCTTGACTTTACCCCTGATGAAAATAAAAACCTCCGTAGCTCCGACTTTCCATTGCAGTGTATCCCAGGACTACTTCTAAGGTAGGTAGGTAACTGCTATCAAGCGCTATTACATTGTAAGAGAAATGATGCAAGTACGTTATGAGCTCTCCAACTAAGTAGAAGGTTTGTTGTAATAGCATTTAAGCCTTATTTTGCTTTTTGGACTTAACAGAGGGGACAATGTTCCTTCTCCCTTAAAAAAGAATTCCCTCTGCAGGGCGTGGACGCACCAGAACTTTTTGCAAAGTGGCTGAAGCTACAAGTGCAGGCAAATTTCCAGGTATTGGACAGTTTTAGGACGTGCACACAACTAAGCCTTGCCCATTGGCAATGGCACAGCCCAAACGGCTGTGGACCAGAGGAGAAAGTCCCGGGTCCCCGGGGGCCACGGGGAACTTCATTACCACCAGGGATATCTGTTCTAGTCTTAGTGGCACTCTGTGACGTATGTGTGCAATGATACCCAGTGAGATGCTTGTGTGGTCTGCTTCCTTTGTAACGTACGCAACCCGCACAAAGGAATAAGGAGGAAAAGGTGGATGAAAAGCTTTACGTTTGAAGGGAAGTGAATACAGGTACTAAAATATTACATTTTAGGTCAAATTGGATTTTAAATTTTTTTCTTCATTACAATCCCATTAAAGTATGTTATTTTGCAATGTCAAAATGATGTTGACTAATTTCAGATGACAGATGTTTCCCAGGTTATGACAACACACAAAAGAATGGATTTGGATGGTGCCTTATATGATCCACAAAATCAGAGCTCTTCACTGTCAACCACCCACATTGAACCACAGATGTGGTTTCCATAGGCAGAAGCACACACTTCATTTCCCAAACTCAGCAAACTTCTAACTACTATCTTTTGATACTGATTAGCAATGCATTTCCAATACCAAGCATGCAATATATGTAATTTGTGCCCCTTTAGTAAGTCTGAGCAATGACATCCTTTGCACTGGGTATCATTGCACACATACGTCACAGAGTGCCAGTAAGACTAGAACAGATATCCCTGGTGGTAATAAAGTTCCCTGTGGCCCCCGGGAACCCGTGACTTTCTCCTCTGGTCCACAGCCGTTTGGGCTGTGCCATTGCCAATGGACAAGGTTTAGTTGTATGCATGTCCTGAAACTGTCCAATAGCTGGAAATTTGCCTGCACTTGTAGCTTCAGCCACTTTGCAAAAAGTTCTGGTGCGTCCACGCCCTGCAGAGGGAATTCTTTTTCAAGGGAGAAGGAACATTGTCCCCGCTGCTAAGTCCAGAAAGCAAAAAAAAAGGCTTAAATGCTATTACAATGAACCTTGTAGCTCCAGCAGCTTTGCAAAAAGTTCTGGTGTGTCCACGCGCTGCAGAGGGAATTCTTTTTTAAGGGAGAAGGAACATTGTCCCCGCTCCTCCAAGGTTTGCCTAAAGGAGGCTCTGCCACTAATAAGATGGGCCCGTCTTCCCCCACTTAGCTCCCCCTCCCCCATCTCTCCACTTCACCAAACGTAGAAAAGAGCCTCGCTGGGAAAACTGTGTTTAACAACTTGATTGACGTAGAATTTTCATACCATGAAATTCACTCCTCTTACCTGTACTCACCAGTGACTTTTGCTATTTACTGAGCTGTGTAACTGTCACCGTTATCTGTTTTTAGGAGTCTATCACCCCAGTAAGATCCTTTATGACTTATAGGGAAGATTTAAGTTTTTAGATGGGGCGGCACCTATGGCTGAAAGGAGTAGGGCGCTGGCCCCATATACCGGAGGTGACGGGTTCAGACCCGGCCCTGGCCAAAAACTGCAATCAATCAATCAATAAATAAATATTCAGTATATTTTTCAGCCTTAGCTTCTCTTTTCATTACTCTTCCTTCATACAGCAGAGATTTGTTGAGTGGCCACTGTGGGCTGGCACTGTTCTAGGCACTAAGGATAGTAAGTTACAAAAAGGAGAAACTATCTGCTCTCGTAGAAAATGCACACACCTCATCACCATCATCCTCACTGCCGTTATCACCACCCTCCTTGGATGCAAGGGGGGGAAAGCAAGCAAGGTTAATAAGTAGCTCCCTAGGATGGCAGGGTAGGTCCTGACGACTCGCAGTAAGAACGATAAAGCATGGGGCATAGATGGTGTGGGTAACTGTTTGCCCATCTGCTTGTTTACTATCTTAGGTAGGGGGCCAAGGAAGGTTTTGCTGAGAAAGACATGTTTGTGCAGAGTGGGTGAAGGAGGCAGCCTTGCCACAACAGGAAGGAGGAACATCCCAGTCTAGGAAGTGGTAAGTGAAGTGTCTAAGACGAGAGACAGTTCAGTGTTCAGGGAGTAGCCGGGCAGCCGGGGCTGGAGCAGGAAGGCAGAGCAGGCAGCAGCCCAGCCAGCCTGACAGGGAGCAGGAGGGAGGAGAAGGGAGGTCTCCAGGCCTTCAGTGCAGTGTGAAGAACAGGCTTGTACTCGGAGGGAGCTTTTGGGGTGCAGTGAGGAAAAAGCTGGAAGGCAGTGGCTTGGATCTTGGGAGGATGACTCTGACGGCCGTGTCGAGGGTACGCTGCAGGGGACGGCATGCAAGCAAGGATGCTGTCTTTCCTTGCAGATGCTCCTATTTCTAGAAAGGGTCTAATCATTTCTAAATCACTGACCGCCGTGCTTACTATAAGGCTTTGCTAAGGGGTAGACGCATGTACTCAGCTGAAGGAGGCTTATTCTTCTGACTGAGCTACAGTTGAGAATCACGAGTAATAAAAGAAGCTAAAGACGCAAAATTCACTCCATTTCTGCCTTTAAACTTTCTCAGGGGGGCAGGAAGGATGTTACTGGTGTGAGGGACTTGCTCTCAAACCTGGTGATGGCTGCACAACTCAGTAAATACTAAAAATGATTAGGCTGTACAGTGAAGATGAGAGATTATACGTTATCGAAATTCTATTTCAGTAAAGTTGTTAAACACACTGGGGAAAGATGTGGACACCTTGTTAGGGGTTGACTCCCCATTAGCCATATCCTGGAGCAGTCTCCACTGAGTAGCTGACCCACTCCCATCACGCTGTGCTGTCCCTTCACTATCAACATCGTACAACCTGCTACAAGTTCTGTGCAGATGTCTTTGCTGTGAGACTGCAGGAACCGATGCTTGGGAGCCCCTCAAAACGACGTGTCTGGAAGTAGGAATTTTGGGACTATTGATAAAAGCATGAGATAGAATAATATTTTAATGATGGCTGCAATGTTTCAAACAGTGGTGCATTTTTTATTCAATAAAAGTCCGTTTAAATTCAGGGGGTACATTTGTCATTCTAAATTGTGAAGTTGCTCAGACATGCTAGAAAGTGTCCACGCAGCACAGCCTTCCTGTTCTCAGCACCTTCATGACCCGCCCTGGGGACTGTCAAGGGACCTCCACACAGACCCTAAACATCTCAAGATAGCAGCGCTCTGGAAGGAATCAGGGGAGCCAAGCCACCTCCCCTACCTCTGCCAGGCAGGACAAGCTGCAGCCCTTACAGGTAATTAATTCAACATCCGTCTCTAGGGCCTGGGAATCACTTCTGTCTGCTGTCCAAATTGGCACTCCTGTTCAGAGAGCACTAGCTCGGGACCTGCAGGCATCCCAACAGAAGGATGGTAAGGTGTGTGACCACCTCATGCCTGCATCGCATTTGAACCATTCAACTCGAGGTGAAGAGTTCTCAAGGCCTTCCCTGATCTCCACCTCCAGCCCACTATTAATTATTGATTTCACTTGCCTCTCTTAAGTGTCAGACCAGCTGGACACAGACTCTTAAGACAAGGTTAGATGCCTTGATTTATAATTTCACTTCAAAGCTTCCTCCGTGAGGGTATTTGCCTCCCTAAAAAAAGAAAGAAAGCAACTTTTCCTTTTTTAAAGAAATGACTTTTTAAAAGAAAGTTTAAAATCTACAACATTCCGTATTAAAAAATCCAAATATGAAATTATTTTGCTTGCAAGTTTTCCACTTGACACGATTATACCGAGGAAGAGGTAGCAGTGAGTGATGGCTAGAAGATCCAAAACATGCACTGCAACCACGGGACAGAAATGGCGATCGGTAGCAGCCGATTTAAACCTTCTCATAGGAAGACACGTGACTGGTGTTATCACTCTTGTGATACTCATTGACATCACAATGCGTCTTCTTTAAAATAAATTTAGATGAGCTTCCAGGTAAGAAGACGAGTCCTGATTAGTAAGTGGGCAACGCGATTAATCTGTATTTATGTGATCAGATCTTGACAGTTAGCCAAGCAGATACATAATTAACTGGGAAGGTGCACAGCCATATGGACGCGATTGGAGAAATAATCCTAAAACATTATTAATATCTGCTCAGAGTATGTCCTTCAACTGTCACAGACTAAACTAACCACAAATATGGTATAGAATTCATCTGATTCCACAGAGTTTTTTACATAGCCGTGAAAAGGAACTGAAAAAAATGATGGCATTCAATTCTTATCAAATGACTCAGGAGGGGTTTAAATTCTGGATGTTATGAAACAAAGTCAGAGATAAATTTCAACTCACTTAAAAAATCATTTTAGGAAAGACTATGCCATGCAGAGTAGCTACAATTCAGTCTTTTCCTTTGAAAATTAATTGAATGGTGCGTGGTGCAGAGTTCCCTTAAAAACTCAAGGAAGATAATAAGGAACTCCCTAATTCAAAGTTAAAAAGAAAAAAAGCTTATATTGTCTTTAGTGACATGTTGAAGGTAAAAGCCCAGTGATGCCCATCACCATTGATTTACAAGGTCCTTTCAAACACTCCTGATCCCACTCTCTAGACAGAGAAGCCACCTGCCTGCTGGCCACTCATGTGAACATGGTCACAAGGAATCAGCATTCCATGTGTGCCTGGGAGCAAAGTACCTGTGTCCTGTGTCCAGGGAAGGAAGACTGACCTTTGGAAGAGCGGAAGTGTTTGCTGGGGGCCGTGAAGCCGCGGGTCCCGTGCACGTTCACAGCGGCCACTCGGAACTGGTACCACCTGCTGGGCCGTATGTCCGTCAGCTGAACCCGTTCATCTGTGGTCTGAGGGGAAAGTCACAGAGCTATTTTATTCTGACATGTTGCTTGGATCTGTTTTTAAAAATAGGCTAACTTACCAGCCAATGCAAGTCACCCTGTGTTTCCTCTGGACAGAAGGCTTGTCATGCCTGGTTATGAAGAGGGTAGTTAGGGATCAAGGCACCCTAATATTTCACCCCAAATAATTAAACATCTGTGGAAGTCAAAATCTTGTGACAGCTGGCCATGGTGGCTCATGCCTATAATCCCAGCCTTTGTGAAGCTGAGGCCATGAGTTTGAGACCAGTGTGAGCAACAGCAAGACCCTGTCTCTATGCAATATAAAAAACATATATCTGGGCGTGGGGGAAGGCACCTGTAATACCAGATACTCGGGAGACTGAGGTAGGACGACGGCTTGGGCCCAGAAGTTTGAGATGGCAAGGAGCTGTGATGATGCTAAAGCTTTCTAGCCAAGGTGAAAGAATGAGACACTTCTTCTCAAGAAAACAAAACAAAAAGTCTTATGACAAATTCTTGGGCTATTTTAAAATCTGGTGGCTAGATACAGCTTTCGAGGGATTTAACCAATAAAGAATATATATGTGTAGTAATCATCACATTACAGACAAGAAGATGGCATCACCTTGAGATTACAGACAGAAAAGGCCCCTGTAAGTTGCACATCAAATAGAATTCTGAAAGTTATGGAGAACAGCGCACACACTTAAAGAACACTAACGAGTCCTGGAGGTAAATCGTAATCCCAAGGCCCTTTAAACAAAATTGAGTAAATCACATGACATCCGTGAGGAACCAGTCCTGATTTTATAGAGGGAGATGAGTTAGTATATCTTTGCCCAATAAAATGCCCAAAGAAAAAGGATGCCTGGACAGTAGGCAGATTTAGCTGCCTCTGCGGCCACCATCCCAAGGTACCAAGTGCCTTTTACACGCTCATACTCTGCTCTCCACAATGTTTTAGGTTTTGTTCCCAGCGGCACATCTGAAAACCTTTGTCTTCAATTCCAGGGAATGAACGCCTACAGCCCATGGCTTCATCTACACCTGGTGCCAAACTCAGCTAGGCTGTGTGGAGGAGACTGGGGAAACAGGACTGAATTCAAACCCTTCCAAACGTCTCCCTTCTGCAACTGACAGAAAAGGGCTGTCACATTTAAAGTCATGTCCAAACAGAGCTAAGCATTTCTGAGATGAAAGGACTATGAACTTGTGAACTTGGCTCTCTATCAGACTTGGCAGAATTTGAGACAACACTTTCAACTGGCTTCACTATTTAGAGTTTTAGCTGGAAATTTAAAAAGCTTAAGGTCAGTATGACATCCATGCCATTTAGCAGACCAAGGGGCAAAGTAATCTGTGTGGCACTAACTGGCAAAAATAATAACTACAATTACGATAATTCAGGGGCTTTCCTCCTTCCAAACCAGAAGGGACAAGAGTGATGACCTCACTGTCAGTCACTTTCATAAATCTTTAAATAATTTGGAAAACTTACAAAGGAATCTGCAGCACCATTACTTATGAGAGCGTGCAATGGAAATCAAATGCAATTTTTGGCTGTTTCCTGAGTAACTTTATTTCATTGAAGCAAATTCTCTTTTATAAAATAGGTATAAAATATTAATACAACTGCTGACTTTATTTGACCAATTATCTTTTTCTAATTTAACATGTTTCTTTTGCATTAAATTTCTTATTTATTTGGGGAGTCTTTGTTTGATTTTAGTGTTTATTCCCTTTGAGACACCACTATTGCTTGTTCTTCCAAAACACCTAAATACTAAAATTTATTTTATATTTGCTGAAAAAAAAAATGAGAATGTAACCCTTGGAGAAAATGATCTGATCAATCCAGGGTGAGAATTTTCCCCTATAGACATGAATGTGGAGAAGGTTTTTTTAGTTGTTGAAAAGCATGAGGCTATTTCACACTGAGAATGTATTGGTTTTTATTTCCATGTGTTTTGGAGGTTCTCCCTTTCTCTCTCTCTCTGCAGCTGGTAGTCCACTTAACAGCTCTTAAAAAAGAAAGAAAATATTTTGCTTTTCTCATCAGCAAGACAGAGGAGGAGGAAGTGGTGTTGAGATAAAGTCGGGAGAACTACCATCCAGGTGGGGTATCGTTCTTCAGTTGACGGGGACGAAGGGGAAAGCACTTAGCAAAGATTTATGGGCTGTTGGCTGCTTCCCACCAAGTAGTTCTGAGATAAGACTCTTCCTCCATGCTACTAAAGTCCTTGGGTGCAGGAGAAACAGAAGAGACCTCATTTAGATTATTAAATATCAAATTAACCAGTCCCAGCGCTGCTGAGTTTCCCTTACTGTGTCAGGTTATGGAGTTTACCAATACCTGGGGCTGAGGGCAAGGTGGGTTTGGGAGAAAACAAATGTGAACAATCAGATTACAAAATTACTACTTTTCCATGTTTTTTTTTTTTTTTGAGGAAATTAAGGCAACAATCAGGTTTCTAGGTGTGTTGCTTTCTATCTACAGTCCTCATTCTCTTCAAGCAGGCAAGCAAGATACTAACTCCTTAAATTCTGTGATTAAATTCTGCTGTGGTCAAGCTATTTTGAGGCACAGCAAGTGAATTCTAGGTGTGTAGATGCTGCCTCAAGAGGGGAAAGGGAATCTTGGAAGTGCTCACCTGGGCCACTGTCTGCCAGGGGGTGGCGTCGTCCTCGCTGGGATGGATTCCGTAATTCCATCTTCTCTGCACCACGTAGATCACGGGCTCGATGGAAATATTGAACTTGGAGGACCACTTAATCTCCAGCTGTCCAGACTGCAGTTCTGTGAACCGTAACTCTTTTCTGGGCTTCAGGGGGACACCTGAAACAAAACCATGGTGATGAAAACCACCTGTCTGTGCCCAGGATTGAAGTAAAATCGGGGAACAAAATCTGTAGAGGCGACTCCCATCTGCTGACAACTCACATCCTTTTTCCTTCCATAAAAGTGGCCTCCCTGTGTGGCGTTTCACGTCTGAAGGCTTCTGACACTGAGAGTTCAGCTATTAGCCCCTTTGCTTTTAGGCTCACCTATTTTTTTGGGTTTTTTGGAAAGAAGGTCTATAATTGATACCTAATTCTGAAGGAGTGGTCTTCTCCGTCGTAATCTCTCTTTCATGGCCATGGTTCTGAATTAACCATGTTACCAGGCCGCTCCACTTGAGGTCAACATGGAATTCACACTAGCTGATAGTTATACAGGATTTCAGGTCCTTTCCCCGTTTTGAACGCGCTCTGCTACTGTGGCATATTCTAAGGTCATTACAACGTGGCTTCTAGGGTGACGTTCTTTCTACCACAGTGAGTTTTCCATTTAGGGAAGAAATTGCAAAGCTAAATCTTGTCATGTGGTGAAACCTCACAAGAGCCATTTCCAAAGCATAAGTCTCTCAGGTTCTCCTGTGCATTGCTTGGGTGCTGCCGTATACATTTCAGGGTTGAAAATGGAAAAATGATGAATTCGTCATGTTTGGCTTTGGCACAAGTGAGTTGTTTCAAAAGTTCCTCCCAGGTGTCTCATTTTAAAGTAGTGAATCATTCTGATTTCTCATAAGTTGTCTGGTGATGGAAGGATTTAAGAACCACAATTCAAAGGAGTAGCCATTATAGAAAGGAGATTTTAAAACAGATTTATAATACTAATAAGATATGTAAAACTAACTAAGTACAATCTATGAGGCTGTAATATTGAACATCATCAATACAAAGAATGCATCACCATTAATATCAATTTCTGTGGAGAATGGGCATTTGCCTAGAGCAGAAGTTCTCAACCTTCCTAATGCCATGACCCTTTAATACAGTTCCTCACGTTGTGGTGACCCCCAACCATAAAATTATTTTTGTTGCTACTTCATAACTGTAATTTTTCCTACCACAGAAGCTTGTTTAAAAATGGAATCTCAAAGAGCAGTGGTTCTCAACCTGTGGGTCGCAACCCCTTTGGGGGTCGAACAACCCTTTTGCAGGGGTCACCTAACTACATCCTGCATATCAGATATTTACATTACAATTCATAACAGTAGCAAAATTACAGTTATGAAGTAGCAACGAAAATAATTTTATGGCTGGGAGTCACCACATCATGAGGAATTGCATTAAAGGGTCGTGGCATTAGGAAGGTTGAGAACCACTGGCTTAGAGCATTGTCAAGTCATTTGAAAGGCCAGTCCAGAATGCTCCCTTTCTTTTTCCATTTCTTAGGTTTAAACAGAGAAACTGAAAAAATCTACAGACACAAAATGTAAATAAGATTTCATGCACATTAGTGATTCAGGTGACTTTCATTTCATTTTGACCTGAATTCATGCTAAGTCTTATTTAGGAAAATTTTTAAGTTCTCATTTAAGTGGATGGGGGTGGATAATTCAAAAATAATTTATATGTGGTCAAAAGTCATTGATATTTTAAGAAAGCATTTTCTAGGCAGTCCATTTACCATACCTACTGCATTCTGCATTTTGATTGGCTGGTGAGTTGTGCATTCTGCATTTTGATTGGCTGGTGAGTTGTGCATTCTGCATTTTGATTGGCTGGTGGGTTGTGCAGTCTGCATTTTGATTTGCTGGGGAGTTGTGGCTGTATCTTACCCTTTAGTTTACCCTAAATTTATCTCACCTAATTCTTACTGGGACTTTGTGAAGTGGGTGAAGGGTCAGTCATCTACATGTTCAAGTGAGTCTAAGGAAGATTGAGTAAGTTGCCAAAGCTGTGAGCTGACTTCTGCTTTCTCTCTGAATTCTCTGCCTCTTTCTACATTTTAAATTAGGAAAAGCCGTTTTGAATGGCAGAGAAAAGAGGTGCTTTCAGATGCATGTGCAAAAAAACCCTTGGACGTTCCTCTCCTAATGTCAACTTTCCTGACTAACTTAGAACTTGGCTGACTCAGTCATTAGCTCGTGCTTTGCCATGACATGAATCTCTTTCACGCTTGTATCATAAATTTTCTTCTCTGTAACCTTACACAATGGGGGTATGTTTACTTGGACAGCTAGAATATTTCTGCTGAGAAACGATTTTGCAATCTGTTCCCAATCCCTGCCTAAGCTGCAGGCCACCCTTTCTCCTCCCTGCTGAATATCTCTGCACAAATCCCATCTCAAATGCCTCTCCTACTCCCGTGCTATCTATCCTCATGACAACTCCATTCTTTAGGATCTCCAAGCAATCTTAGAACCTTTTCTGGTTTGTTCTTGCACCTACCAACATCTGGTCATTTATGGCACAGTACATTTTTAGGAATTACTGCATTCTCTGCAGGGTGACCACCTGTGTTCCTTCCCTCCTGACCCACCGCCCTACACCTCTGCCTCCTTTTCAAATTCTCTCGTCTTTGCACTGGGTGGGTATTTTTCTAAAGTAGAAGCAAGATTCTCTCTTTCAGCTCCTCAAAGTCATTAATTGCATTCCCCTCTCTACAGGATGAAGGGGAACGTGGGTGTCCCCTTCAAGGTGTCTGTCTCCGCACAGGCTACCGTTTATCTTTCAGTTTCTCTCCTGGCGCACCACACACTGTCGTCACAGAGGCTGTGACAGCACCGGCTTTCCTGGAAACACCCTGCCCAGGCACTTCATGCTACACCGCCTGATGCTGGCTTGTTCTTTTTTCCCTCCGAAATGTCTTGCCTCCTCCTTCCTGACCTCAGAAGCTTGGATACTTCCAGGCTCAGAGCAAACAGCAGCCCTCGTGACACTTTCCCTAAATTTCCCAGTTGGAAACAAAGCCTTTATTCTTCTGCCCTCTTCAGTGTTGCACCTGTAACTATCAAGACATGCCTTTAACTGCCTCTGACCTCATTTAATGATGTCCGCCTTCCCACTAACCCCCAGCTCCCAGAGGTCTAAACCCACGTCTCCGCTGCCACACTCACGATGTCCCGGAAGAGAATGTTCTGTAATAGCAAATGTTCAATCTATATTTGCGGAAAGAGTAACCTAACCCACCTTCTTATTCCGCACCCAAGAAAGCATCTGGGCCAATAAGAAAACACAGGAACTTTTATGCAAACTTTGAGGCAACCATAAACCTCTCTGCTTGAAAGTCACTTAGGGAGGAAAGAAAACCTGACAGGTATTGCACGCCGCCTTCTTAATCAGATATGCTTTCAAGAAACTCAGACTCCTGTTTTCTCTCATGTCCACATTTACTCATACTACCTTTAAAAAGGTAACTACTCAAAATAAAACGATATTAATTTTTTCCCCAGAAAGAACACTTTTATAGCACTGAGCCCAGAACTTTTCTGGGCAAGGACCATTTTCTGATAGGATGGAAACCCTAAAGTGAATGGATGATTGGTTTTAATACAGAAGTCACTCTTTGCTTCTTTGTTCAAGAAAAAAGACAACAAAATTTTTCCAGAGGGATGAAAAACCAGTCTCTCGACCAAACGATCTCTTTGCACTGTTCCTGCACTGAAGGTGCCCAGGCAGGGGCTAGACCAGTAAGCAGCTCTGCGGAGAGGTCAGGAGGATTCAGGAAGAGAGAGCAGTCTCTGAGGGGCACGTCACCGTTCACTTGATTTTTTCGCACACGGTAAGGAGACGACCGCTCTTCACACTCACACAGCACAATCCCCCAAACTTCCAAAGCCGCCCTTCTCCTGGGCCTCCCCATCGAGGTCCTGCAGGGTAGACACTGTGGCGCTGAGGCAACCTGGACTCCCGGGAGCAAATCCAAGCAGGCGAGTCCTCTTATTATGAGGTTTTCATGTGGAGGGTCATCCAAGTACCAGCAGCCTTGATGGGACAGAATGAACAGGGGGGTGCCGTCAGTTTTTCTTCATTTAAAAATCTCTTCAATTATGATGTACCATGATCCTGAAATTTGCATCTTGAGAAAGGGCCCATCTGCTTTGCATTAGGGTCAGCTGCCTCCCTTGATTGGCAGGAACGCGGGCCTCCTCTGTAATCGTGCGCAGGTGAGCTTAGCCATCCTCACCTCTGCCCGCGCTGCCTGTGCACACGGCCCTCGGTGCTCACAGGCATCCCCACTGCACAACCAGCTGTGCAAGCCGGACCTCTTCTCAATGTGTCTTCAATGATGTGAATGATTTGGTTTTTCTCTTTTCAAATTAGTTCTGAACGAATGAGTCATCTGAAACCTAAACGAGTCTGTTGCAAATTTTAAAATGTTGTCCTAAGGCACCCTACAATATGTGACAATGGAGGTCCATTTTATTTTACTTTTTTTTAATGCACAAAAGTATTCTGGTGAAATCAAAAGAACAGAAACACAGTGCTTTCAATAATGTTAAATATTACCAATAGAAAAACAAATGAGTATAGAGAACTCAAATTAATTCACATGAAAAAAGTCAACAATCCCATATATCAATGGGCAAGAGACATGAATAGAACCGTCTCTAAAGATGACAGATGAATGGCCAACAAACATGAAAAAATGTTCATCATCTCTATATATTAAAGAAATGCAAATCAAAACAACCCTGAGATATCATCTTACCCCAGTGAGAATGGCCCACATCACAAAATCTCAAAACTGCAGATGCTGGCGTGGATGTGGAGAGAAGGGAACACTTTTACACTGCTGGTGGGACTGCAAACTAGTACAACCTTTCTGGAAGGAAGTATGGAGAAACCTCAAAGCACTCAAGCTAGACCTCCCATTTGATCCTGCAATCCCATTACTGGGCATCTACCCAGAAGGAAAAAAATCCTTTTATCATAAGGACACTTGTACTAGACTGTTTATTACAGCTCAATTTACAATCACCAAAATGTGGAAACAGCCTAAATGCCCACCAACCCAGGAATGGATTACCAAGCTGTGGTATATGTACACCATGGAATACTATTCAGCTATTAAAAAAAATGGAGACTTTATATCCTTCGTATTAACCTGGATGGAAGTGGAAGACATTATTCTTAGTAAAGCATCACAAGAATGGAGAAGCATGAATCCTATGTACTCCATTTTGATATGAGGACAATTAATGACAATTAAGGTTATGGGGGGGAAGCAGAAAGAGGGACGGAGGGAGGAGGGTGGGGCCTTGGTGTGTGTCACACTTTATGGGGGCAAGACATGATTGCAAGAGGGACTTTACCTAACAATTGCAATCAGTGTAACCTGGCTTATTGTACCCTCAATGAATCCCCAACAATAAAAAAAAAAAAAAAAGAAAAACGAAGGAGGATAAGCAATCAGCAGTTGCATACTTATTGTGAGATTTTATTATTAGTGTAAAGTTTTTTTCCCTCATGAGTCCAAATGATATAAAAACATAGCAAGATACACTGTCTCAGCGGTTCAATAATTAACCACTACTTAATATCACCCAGAAAGATAATCAGATAATCTAGGAATCTGTATTTACATCACATTAAGGCATTGGTCCACTGGAAGTTTGTGATAAGTCCTATCAGTCCATCTCCAGAGGCCTGAAGTTTAAATACCGGGAGGCCACAAAGTTCATGTGCAATTTTCAATTGCATACTATTGTATTTATTTATTTATTTATTTTTATGTAGTGGCCTTGATTTTTATTTTTCTTTACCTAGTAGTCTACAGATTCTAAAATTTAATCCATTGATTTAACTTTTTAAATAAACAGCACCGGTCTTGCCCACTGATAGCATTAAAATTTGATTTTTCTCAGTTCTTAGTTCACAAGTTTATTATGAAAAACACTGCAGTGCTCTTGAAGATGTGCCAAATTGCATACTATTTTAAATTGCACATGAACTGTGCGGCTTCCCTGTACTTTATGTATCAATTGTGGCAACATTAAATCAACTCCATTAGCACATATTTTGGAAGAGAGACAAATTGACACACAATTAATTCTTGGGTTAGCCATGACAGAGGGAAACTATAGAAACCTGAGGGCCAGAATCTTTAGTCTGAATCTTTAGCTTTGTAAAACTTTCCATGTGTTCACCTTCACTCCTCAAACCAATTGCCAACTGTCAGAAGCCAAGGGAAGCAGAGAGACTGTCAGTAAAATAGTAAAACACGTCACCTTCTGGAGAAAAGACTGCTCTCCAAAGCCATAAAATAGAATTAATACAGGAAAGAGAAGGAAGAGCCTCAAAAATGCAACGATTTGTGTTCTACCTGGATAAGAGAAGCTTCTCAAACTTTCCCCAGCTACATTACGGCTTGCATTTCATACAACTGGCACCAGCAGCCAGCCCCACTCATCTTTACATTTTCATTACTTCTACTGTGCTGTTCATAATTTTATTTAAAAAGTAAAAGAAGAGATGTATGTCATTTGTTTTAAAGGATAGCACTAGTCCCCTAAAGTTAACTCCCAAGCATCTGCTAAGGACGGTTCTAACAGCATAACCCAGATTCCATGCTCAAATATAAAAAGCGGATTTTGTTGATTACATTTCAGCACACCTATTGTTCTAAAAAACTCAAGGTTCCAGTATGTAAAGCTTCTGAAATAATATTAGTACCTCCCTCTTCCCTTCCCTTCCACATAGAAAGGATGTACGTGCGTCTATGTTTTAAATGAACCCAGTAAGTTAAGTGAAAAAAGTGCAGGGGTTGGCACATATCAACTTATTTTAAAAGTTAAGAAAATGATTTGCCCACTTAAGGGAGCACTGTGTTCAGGGTAACCTCGGTAATGAGCTCCCGGACCTTGGGGTGGTGGTTGTCAGGTTGACCTTCACACTCTAATGCCTCATTTGGGTCATAGCAAACACTAGGCACTCCATAAATGTTCATTCAACTGAAACAGATCAGTACTTTTCCATCCAAGTGACATCAGCTCCTTTTAAAATTAAACTGGGGAAAACATTAAGAAAATGCTTTTTAGAATTTTCAACCAGCAACTGCCTGGGCAGGAACACTTAGTAAACGGCCATGAACGACAAGCTCGTGAGGGACTGACAGTTTCTGATAGAATTTGGTTCTCCAAAACATGCATGCTGCATCTAACTTAAATACTTCAGTCTGCAATGTCACTGAATTAAGTTCAATGAAGAACAATCCCACGTAAATCATTAGCCTAAAACGGCTGGAAAACCAGTCATTTTATCAGATTAAAGGTATTCTGTTTTGACATGTCTTTTATTTGGCGCATCATATAACACAGTGATGCCCAGTGAGTTTTTTGGCTGGAGTCCTACACAGTCAAAATAAAAATGGCAGGAGAGCTGGGCCAGGAGGGAGCAGGTGTTAAGACAACGGCCTGAAACCTCAGTTTCCGCAGCGCTGAACCGAGAACAGAAATGAAGAATCCCAGCTGGCCGTGGCCAGAACCCAACCTAAGGAAGAGGGCCGCACAGACACAGCAGAGTGCAGAGAGGGAAGCAAGCTCGCTTCACACTGCCTTGTGCTGAGCAGTTAGCAGGAAGCTTGAGGGTGGGAAAGCCAGTGAGCAAGACTGCCGAGGTTGGTTTGTGTGTCAGGAGAGACGGTTCTCCTGGGGACCTCTCTCCTCTTCTGAGCAAGCAAGGGCTTCTGGCTGGGACAATAGGGTCTCCACACAGAGAACCAGCTACGATGTCTTGAAAGGCTTGCAACAGCCTCTGACCCTTCTTTTAACACACACTTACTTATTCCTATTGGTACTGCCAAACATTTCCAGGCCGTGGAAACCGGCCTTCCCCCAGGGGCTGCTGAAGACAGCAAAAGAAAAACACCTACCTGTGCATACAAAGGGGCAGGGGACAAAAAAAACGCACACACAGTTTAAGAAAGGATGAAACTGTATTAAAATTGTAATAACACATGCCGATCACAAGAGATGAATACCAGTCACCTTGAGCACCTCTCGTAATTGCCAAAGTCAATTGTGACTTCAGTATTATAAATTCAATGCAGTTATTTCCTTTCTGAAAATGTGTACACAATTTTTTTGGCATCCTCTATACATATCTTTTTCAAAATAACAATCTTACTGTGGTCATCATACAAAAGTCATTCTCAGGTTAACAGGGTCTGTCTATTCCATTTCTAGTTAGTTCTCCATTAATCCCCCAAATGAGTGGAGACTCCTCCAAAGTTCAAGAGCTACTTTGTGAGAGAAGGAGCAACTCAACTTTCATATATAGTGAGCCCTGGGTTCACAATGCAGGGCTCTTTTCATAATTAATCATTTATTCTGACCCTCCCTATGACATCCCCCCTTGTACTCGGTGAAATGGGAATATTTGAATTTCATACACACTATTCAATATTTTTATAAAATAGGCATATTCCAATTTATGTTATCTTTTAAAAATGTCCCACTTTTAAAATACTGTAGGTTTTACCAATGCATTTAAAACAATCATTCCAAAAGCATCCTATTTTTATGTGACTGCTAGTAATAAACAGCATATGATCTGCGATAATAAATAAGGTTTCATGATGACAGATGCTTTAGAAATTAGAAGGTTTTAAGCTTTGCAAAAGTTATTTGGTGTGGTTTATAATAAGGGGTATGAAAGTAATAAAACATTCAAATAATGTAGCCTAATATTAGTTTATACCCTAATATTAATCTGAAATAAAAGAAAAGTTTTTTGCGTGGGCAGCACCTGTGGCTCAGTGGGTAGGGCACCAGCCCCATATACCAACAGTGATGGGTTCGAACCTGGCCCCAGCTAAACTGCAAAGGAAAATAGCCGGGAGTTGGGGTGGGCACCTATAGTTCCAGCTATTGGGGAGGCTGAGGCAAGAGAATCGCCTAACCCCAGGAGTTGGAGGTTGCTGTGAGCTGTGATGCCACGGCACTCTACCAAGGGCAATAAAAGGAGGGAGGAGGAAAGAAAGAAAAGAAAGAAAAAGTTTTTGCTCATCCATTAAACTCAAAAAAATAATAAAACATTAATTCTATTAAGAAAACGTCACTCGGTACAAAGGGGAAAACTACAATTATTTGGAATCTGAGACAGGGTACGCAGGTTATGTTTCTAAGAATCCAGTAAAAACAGAAAACTGGATGGATTACAGAGATTTCAGACTATTTTTCAGGAGGAGCTAAAGCAAAAAAAAAAAAAAAAAGCAATTGGGCAGCTCCTGTGGCTCTGAGTAGGGCACCGGCCCCATACACTGAGGGTGGTGGTTCCACCCGGCCAAACTGCAATGAAAAGCAGCCAGGCGTTGTAGTGGGCGCCTGTAGTCCCAGCTACCGGGTAGGCTGAGGCAAGAGAATCGCCTAAGCCCAAGAGCTGGAGGTTGCCGTGAGCTGTGACGCCACAGAACTCTACGGAGGATGACAGAGTGAGACTCTGTCTCTAAAAAAAAAAAAAAAAAAAAAGGCAGTCACCTAACTTCTGGGAGATGTGAATTGTTACACAGACAGGAGAAAAGATGAACTGAAAATAGCCAGTAGAGAATTCAAAACTGGTGTTGGTGGTAAATTCTGCTTTCTACATAGTGAACAAAAAAATAAAAAATCAGTATCAAGAAATAATATATACTTTGCGCACACGTGTATGTGTGTATGTGTGTGAGAGAAAGAGAGAAAAAGAGAACGGGAAGGGAAGACAGCTACTCTGCCAACTGATAGTTTGTACTTTACTTTCCAGACTCCCGAAAATTAACTCAATGCTGTGTATCACAGTTTACTCAGATGGGATCTCACACTCCACATGTTTATCAGGTTGTAAGAGAACTTAGTCACATTAAAGGAAAAAAGCAAGTAGCACTTAGTATCAAGGAGTGAAGTGCTCTAGAAATCACTTTCAAATGTAAACCATTACATCTGCTGAACGGTTTGGTAAGTTGAATCCCCTTCTTTTGGAAGGGTGCAAATCCTCTGTGTACAATCCCAGGATACGAATCAAAATATTTAAAGTCTATACAATGACACTTCTGTTCTTGGATTATGCCAACAGTAAAAAACACATTAGGGCATATTATGCACTTCTCAAGTGTACCCCACCCCAGCCTATTTTCCAAGGATTTACATCTATTTATTCCAATGTCCCCAGTAGAATTTAATGGATTTATTTTTACTGGAAAAAAATACAAAAAAATTCCTGAATCACTGCTGTCCTCCATATATTAAATCAAAAATAATGAAAGTGAATGACTTATTCTGCCCTCATTCGAGTTTATTTTGGCTGATCTCTGTGGTCACTGAATATTTTGAGATGTTTGCATATGGCATCAAGGAAATTTTCTTTAGGTTCTGCCTTTGCTGGGGCTTTTCACAGGCCTTCTCTGGACACAGAGACTCCCGCTGAGATGCAGCTATCATCACAGGCTTGGCTGCTGCCCTTACCTTTGTACAGAGTCTTGGGAACTTGGCAGGTGTGCCCACACCCATTGGAACAACACTTCTTCACCCCAGAACACTCATTGTCAACTTCGCAGCTTTCCACGCAGGCGGCTGCAAACCCACTGGCTTTCTCAGGAGCCGGGCAGTCCCCCTGCTTCACCAGGAGGACATACTTAAGGAACTCACAGCTGGTCAAGCACTCATAGTTCTTCTTGGGGAAGAGCGGCTAAGAGAGAGAAGAATCAGAAAAAATTACTCCATTAATGACACGTGAAGTCTGATGTCCAAGACATCAGAAAAGAAGTTCAATGTTTTTATACCATCAAAATTTCCCTTCAATGTTTAACAGATATATTTGCTTTCTTTTCCCCCACCAAAGTGACATTTCATGCTGAAGTTCCACAAGAATATGACCTAGGAGGGATAATTTTTTTATTGTGTGAGACAGACACACACCACTACACAAAGCACATTCACACAACATTCTGTTCTACCACAGTGCAAAACCAGTTGTCAAAAAACTGATCATACATTGATGTACACAGCTATGATTTAATTTTAAAAAATGAAATAAAACAAATATTCACAAAACACATTAAGTACAACTTGAGGGCCCCTTTCGGACTGTACACATTACATATATTTCCATTTACTAAGAAATCATTCTTTTTAATTTTTTTCAAATAACATAAAAACAAATCAAAATAGTTTAACAGAAACTGAGTAAAACTTGACAGTCCTTACAGTGGTAACTCTTATTGAGAGTCCCCCACAAACTTGGCTAAGCTTGCTGATTGAACATAGTTCTGTACCATCCAGTTTTTAGATTTAATATGGCATTGCCAGTGAATCACACAGTAAGACAATGTGAATCTTCTTTAAAAGTCCACAGACCCACGTGTGATCTGCGGAACAGGCTCTGAATAGCACCTTGCCCAGGGCACTTTTGCGGAGCCCAGAATCCGTCAACCTTCCAGAGAAGGGGAGTGCTTGTCTGATAAGAGGACCATATTGCTGAGGAAGCACAGTAATGTGAAAGGACCTCTCAAACGCATCTATTTCCCCGGGAAAAATGGTTCAGGATGGCACTGGGTCGCCTCTAAGACGTGCGCTACAGTCAGAACACCATGGCTCTTTTCTGCCACTGCAAAGAGAAGGTGCCGGGGCTTGGAAAAGCTGCCCCTCCCAGGGCAAGAAACTGGAAGTTGCTGTTTGAGCTTGGCCCTCTGTTCCCTCAGGAAGGACAACAGCCTAGACAGCCACAGTGGGCCTGAGGTCCAGCCCAAACCCTGCTGGCCACCCTCTCCCTGCCTCGTGGAAGGCAGCTGGAAAGACCGCAGCCCCCATAGCCTGACCTTGACATTTAGGGTAGAGGGTTTCCAGGAAAGCTACCCTAACCCTAAATCCACTTTTACCTGAAATACACTTTCCAGGTTAAATTTTCCTCCCTTCCTTTCCCCCGAGGGATGGTCATGTCATCGTGAGTGGAATCAAAAGAGTTTTGTGCCCTTGTGCACCCAGGCTTGTAAGGCGTGGGGCTGGCACCCCCCACTCTCCCTTACTAGCTGGTGTGGGTGATGCCACCTCCGTGGGGAATGGCAGGGCCGCAAGAAAGGAAGGGAAGTGGGGCGCTGCCTGACCACGTGGAACGGCCACCTCGGGCAAAGGGCCACCATGGTCTCAGGATGTGACAAACAGGAGACAGACAAGGAAGGCACTTCCTGTTTGGTCACAAGGGAGGAAGGGATAGGAAAATAAATGAAGCCGTGATGGTGAACACAGACCAGGGATAACACGACCAGGAGGTGGCTACTGTGCACGGAGGACTAACTCCGGCTCCTCCTCATAACGCCTGCTCTTCCTCACCCAGGACTGACCGTCTCTGCCATCTGGTGACCCTTGGGGAACGTCTGGCCATACCCACCCTGCCTGGCCACCCCCATCGCTGCCTGGCCACTCCTATAACTTCCTGGCCACCCCACACCCACCACTGCCTGGCCACACCCACCCTGCCTGACCACATCCACCACTGCCAGGCCACACCTGCCACTGCCTGCCCACACCCACCACTGCCTAACCACATCCACCACTACCTGACCACACCCACCACTGCCTGGCCACACCCACTGCTGCCTGACCACATCCACCACTGCCTGGCCACACCCAGTGCTGCCAGGCCACACCCTCTGCTGCCTGGCCACACCCACTGCTGCCTGACCACACCCACCACTGCCTGACCACATCCACCACTGCCTGGCCACACCCAGTGCTGCCAGGCCACACCCTCTGCTGCCTGACCACACCCACCACTGCCTGACCACATCCACCACTGCCTGGCCACACCCAGTGCTGCCAGGCCACACCCTCTGCTGCCTGACCACACCCACCACTGCCTGACCACATCCACCACTGCCTGGCCACACCCAGTGCTGCCAGGCCACACCCTCTGCTGCCTGGCCACACCCACTGCTGCCTGACCACACCCACCACTGCCTGACCACATCCACCACTGCCTGGCCACACCCAGTGCTGCCAGGCCACACCCTTCGCTGCCTGCAATGCCGGGGCAGCACCAGGAAAACGCCTGATAGGACCCACCCATGAGTTGCTATTGCTTCTTAGCAACCACTGCACGTTTTCAGCCACAGCTGTCACCATGAGGCGATGCCGCCCACCCACCCTGCCAGCATGCAGCCCGCAGCTCCACACTGATAAGTGAGCACCACGCCTCACCCAGGTGCCTGGTAGCCCCAAGGTCACCTGGCTGGAGACAGGTCAGTGAAGGATTCCGGCTGTTCACCAGGGAGTCTTTCGCACAACGGTATAAGTATGTTAATTTAAAAAAATTCACTGTTCTCAAACTCTGAGCTAGGAGGTAGGCGTTTGGGGAACATCTCAAACTCTTTTCTAAAAAGACAATTCATTAATTTTACCCTATTATTTCTCATGTTAATAACTGGAAATACCATCAAAAACTCAAAACATAACTTCACTAAGGGAAGATCCCCGTAATCCTGGGGTGACTACAATATTAGCCTCATTTCTACAAACTAAGTTGAGTTTAAAATACCACATATGTGTAAGAGTTAGGATGGAAACGGTTGTTGGGTGCATTTTAAAAACCTATGAAAGACCTGGAAATTTTTATATACTGTGAGGACGGATGCAGTATCAAATAGTATTACAGTTTTAGAGCCATGATAATCTTTCTGATATTGTAAATTGAATGGATGTCAAAGTATCAATACTCTATTACAATCAAACAATTAAAGGTATGCTCTTTTCTTATATTAACAAAAGGAAAAAAGTAGAAATACTGGGTAAAAAAGTATAATTTCAAGGTTCAAATTGGAATTGTAGAAGCCATATAAACTGGTTTCTTTATAATCATATGATTCTTTCAAATCATAAAATTTGAAAACAACGTGAACTGAGGAAACAAATTGTTTCTCAATTTAACAACTTTACACTTAAAACATAGAAGAAAGGCCGCATGGCCAGTAGTGAATTAGCACAAATCTGTAGCTAGCTAATTTAAAAAAAAAAAAAAAAAAAAAAATTTTTAACTTTTAAAAATCTGTAGCTAGTTAATTAAAAAAAACCTTTTTAAACTTTTAAAGCATCATCAACTCTCAAGGCTTTTCTCTCTTACCCATTTCACAGGTCATTTTTCTGCTAGCTGCTAGGTATGTTTTACTTCGTTGGCTTTTGAAGTTCTAAATTTAGGTTTAAACCTAAGTTAGTAATGAAAGGAGTATGCTAACACATCTGAAACAATCATTTAGTTTTTGCCAGTTTTCCTCTTGCAACAAAATATATACGTTGCCTGCATTGGGAAAAAATACTTAGTTCCCAAAATCATCCATCCCACCACATGGGTTGACATTTCCAAGTAGAAATAATGTTATTAAATCTGGCAAGTGTTGGTGACTTAGCTTTACCCCATGATATAACAAAATCAACTTGGTTGATACTTTCCACATATGAATCAGAGTATGAGTCACCAATCAAATAAGTTTGGGTTCTCTATTCATGTGTTATCTTAAGTATCCATGTGCTAACTGCCCCGCCCTGGAGCTGCAAGCACAGAAGAGTGACAGGTCCCCTGGTCCTCATTTCCTCGTTAATGACTGAGCTAACAGGGCAGAACAAGTGTGCAAGGCCAGTGACCTAGGACAGACAGACAGGAAGCATGTGTACCCTGTGACCACAAAAGGAGAATCTCATAATCACCCCAGTAATTCACATCTTCCAGCTAATCTGAGAGCTGTCCTGTATGGATATTCAATATTCAATGTTTTCCCTTTTGACAAAAATTAAAAAATGATCTCTGGGGCGGCGCATGTGGCTCAGTCGGTAAGGCGCTGGCCCCATATACCGAGGGTGGCGGGTTCAAACCCGGCCCCGGCCGAACTGCAACCAAAAAATAGCCGGGCGTTGTGGCGGGCGCCTGTAGTCCCAGCTAGTCGGGAGGCTGAGGCAAGAGAATCGCCTAAGCCCAGGAGTTGGAGGTTGCTGTGAGCTGTGTGAGGCCACAGCACTCTACCGAGGGCCATAAAGTGAGACTCTGTCTCTACAAAAAAAAAAAAAAAAAAAAAAGAAAAAGAAATGATCTCTGGGATTATTCTGAGGATTATGGAAATAAATGTGTTCACCTTTGCACTTGTGGCTTCTGAATGGGTGTGTAACCTTGAAATATTGTAAGTAACATTAGGAATATTACATGTTATAATACACAGAAAGAATTAAGCACTACTGTGTATAGTTGGCCTGCAATACATATTCAAAAAGGGGTAAGCAATTTGTCTCATTTTTCTTTTCCTACTGCTACAAGTTTGCTGTTCAACATTTAAAAATTCTTCTGACAAAAATTTTAGAAGATCCCAAACCGAAAAGTAAATCTGCCTTTTTCTACAGTGTCACTGGCCACCAGATTCCAACCTGCTACTACCAGGGTCTGCCTGCATCTAGGGAATTGTACCCTCTAAGAACTCAGTAGCGTTTTTGTACTTAATGAAGTTCATCTTTTAATAACATAGATTTAATACAACAATCTTACAGAGGAGCTCTATTCGACTCTTTATTGTATTTATCAAAGGCAAATGTTGATAGTCTCTATCAACTTTCCTCCATAATTCACTTGAATTAGACTGAAAAAATATTAATGGTGTGAATATAAATGGGAAAACATATGGTATGTATAAACAAAGTCCCTATCCACGTCTTTAATCAGACCTTCATCAGAATTTATTGGTTGAATGAAAAATGGAGAAAAATGTGTGCCAGTCAGAGAAAATAATGTGTGAATATTAAAACTCTAGACATAAATAAAATGTGTAAATTGGTTCTTCAGTGGTTGGTAGGAAATTCTGTAGACAGAGATCAGCTGGTTGTTAGGAAAGCAGTGTCCAACCATTAATCGTGTAAAATCACTTGTGATATTACCAGTTAATTACTCAGACACTTGTTAGGAGGAGTGTGAAAATATCAGGGAAGAAATTATTCAAATCGGTTTAGTGCCCATAAATTTCATGTCAACTAAAGACACTTGTGACAACACAAATATATGTGCTCAATGTTCTTTTTCTTGTCTACACAAATATTTCCAGGCAATGAAGCCAAATTATTGATTGTAAAATTAATGCAACTATAATTTCCCTGATAAAATCATGCATATGAATAATTCCATGAATCACATAAATGTCAATCTTTTGCCAGGTCATTGGCTCCAATTTAAAATTTGGAAAAAAATATGGTTACTGTGTTCATTCATTTTTTGCTCAATTTTCTACCCTTGCTGTCCCAAAAACTACAAAAAAAAATCATCTTTGAAGATTATGCATTTTGTTAGAGTAGTTAGTATCTAAATGATGCTATTATACATCCAATTTAGGGTACATAAAGCAAAAAGGTAAAGAAAAATAGCTTAGTGCAGTCCCAATATTGGATTAAGTAAAAATCCTTTCATATTTTAAACACTATATTTATCATATTGTAAATATTAAATATGCAAAATCAATTAATTCTCATAAAGCCCTTCTACACTTCCCAAGAGCTAAAAACTAAATGTGATTTTAGTGCCTTGGCTAGACAATACTCTAAGCTCTGTTAAGAAAAAGCAAATAAAACATATTTTTTTACCTACTTGTGGAAAGTGGCTAAAAATAATAATGAATGCTAAAAATAGTCGGTGACATTTCTTAAACGATTGTTTAAAAAGAAACAATTGTCTTTGTTTAAGATTAGTATAACATGCAAGATGCTGTACACCTGAAATAAGTGTGCAGTAAACATGGAGGATGAAGAGAAAGACTCCAATTCAGAAAGTGACTTAAAATGTTTAAAATCATATAACTCTGAGGCTTAGGCTATGGAGAGAACACTGGATTTGGCATTTGGTTCAATTCAATAGAATGGTACAATATGACAATTTGACAGGAACAAAAAATGCTTTGCAAAGAGCCAAGGCACAGGTGGCTTCTGTTCCTGCTGTCAGCCAATGATCAGGAAAGTAGTCAGGAAGGCTGCCTCGCATACAGTCAGAGACGCAGTCTCACATGCAGTCAGGAAGGTTGCCTCGCATACAGTCAGGAAGGCTGCCTCGCATGCAGTCAGGGACGCAGCCTCGCATACAGTCAGGGACACAGCCTCACATGCAGTCAGGAAGGCTGCCTCGTGTACAGTCAGGAAGGTTGCCTCGAATGCAGTCAGGGACGCAGCCTCACATGCAGTCAAGAAGGTTGCCTCGCATACAGTCAGGGGCGCAGCCTCGCATGCAGTCAGGAAGGCTGCCTCGCATACAGTCAGGGACGCAGCCTCGCATGCAGTCAGGAAGGCTGCCTCGCATACAGTCAGGGACGCAGCCTGGCATGCAGTCAGGAAGGCTGCCTCGCATACAGTCAGGGACGCAGCCTCGCATGCAGTCAGGAAGGCTGCCTCGCATACAGTCAGGGACGCAGCCTCGCATGCAGTCAGGAAGGCTGCCTCGCATGCAGTCAGGAAGGCTGCCTGGCATGCAGTCAGGGACGCAGCCTCGCATGCAGTCAGGAAGGCTGCCTCGCATGCAGTCAGGGACGCAGCCTCGCATGCAGTCAGGAAGGCTGCCTCGCATGCAGTCAGGAAGGCTGCCTCGCATGCAGTCAGGGATGCAGCCTCGCATACAGTCAGGGACGCAGCCTCACATGCAGTCAGGAAGGCTGCCTAACATACAGTCAGGAAGGCTGCCTCGCATGCAGTCAGGAAGGCTGCCTAGCATGCAGTCAGGAAGGCTGCCTAGCATACAGTCAGGAAGGCTGCCTAGCATACAGTCAGGAAGGCTGCCTTGCATGCAGTCAGGGACGCAGCTTCACATGCAGTCAGGAATGCAAGCTTGGACACTATTAGAAGGGTAACCTGGCACACGATCTCTGCATTGAGTGTTCCGTCGTTCTCTGCACCAGCACCATCTCCATCATCATCATCATTGCTGTCGTGGCAGTTAACCTCCAGTAGATGCTTATGTCTTCCACGTCTGTCCTTCTATACCACATGCTGTATTTCTTCCTCTTATTTAAACTCCTTTCCTGTCTGCACAACCATCATTATTTCCACGCCACAAATGGGGAACAGAAGCTCAGGGGGAGCATAAGACACGCACACATCACAAAGCAAGAAAAGCGGAATCTGGACACCATTACGGACAATGTTGGTCAAAGCCACCCCCTCCACCTACCCCACCCCATCCCCCGTCTCTCCCACCTTTCCTGGAAAAGCTTTCATCACATACCCAACATCCCAGCTTCCTCCCCGTGGTTGTCAGGGACTAGCCCTGGCACCCTCCTGGACTCCCCTCTTTCTGCTATTGCTTTGTCTAACCCATCCCCAAACTCTGTTAGCTCCACGTTCTGAACATAAGTCCACCATCTCTGACCACCTCCACCTCGACTACCCAGACTTCTTCTAATAAAAATTGAGTCCATCTTTTAAATGGGACCTCATATAACAAGCATCAAATTACTTCAGGCAAGCATTCTGCTCCGAGGGAAAACAGTAAGAGGAAAATGTTTGAGAAACCCTGACAGCATTAATACGGCTTTCAATCACACGTCCAGAGCTACTCAGAGAACAGCCATGGCGTATGGCGGGAGGGTGGTGACAGTGTGGACCTTTAAAAGCTTCTAGCCTTGTCTCTATGCAGAATAATTTTCTTTCTGTCTGGCAAACTGATGGTGAAAGTAGTGGGCAGCTGGCTTTTAAGAAAGCTCAAGAACTTTTTTTTTCTTTTTGTCACACACACACAGGCCTGAAGTTCACTGGTGTCCCCATGTTGCAGAAGAATAAGAACGCCCTTCATAAGAGTGGCCCCACTTAGCACAGCCAGACGCAAGTCGCCGACGTCCTTACCTCACAGAAGCTCTGACACTGGTGTTTCCTCAGGTCCCCCGACTCCTTGCACGGCTCCAAGCACTGGCAGAGAGGGACAATACGGGTAAGTAAGACACAGGCGAGAGACAGGGCCAGGACAGTGAACAGAACCAGCCACGGCTGCAGCCTTGCCATGCCTGCTGCTCCTAATTAGCTTAGAAAATCCAGCTGAGCAGCTGGTCATTGTAATTAGATACAATATAAATTATTTAATTATAAAGCCAAAGTATTTAGGGACGAAATTATTTTTCACTCAATAAGGAATAATTTTTAAGAGTTGCTTATTTGGATGAAATTCTTTTTCTCACAAAATTTAATATTAACGGGCGGCACCTGTGGCTCAAAGGAGTAGGGTGCCAGCCCCGTATGCCAGAGGTGGCGGGTTCAAACCCAACCCCGGCCAAAAACTGCAAAAAATAAAAATAAAAATTTAATATTAACTTGTTTTTCACTGGCAGCACAGGGCTGGGTTTTGTACACTTTTCTACAAGTGATTAAGTGAAAAAGCATTGTATTAAATGCACAGATCGTTGTTAATTATGTTTTATCTCAATGAGTGCAACAGCATTAGCATTCATCCAATTTAATCAGTCCTTTAAAATATATTGAATACATCTAAATGCTGGATTCTGACATGAGACTTTCATATGAGAAAATAAGGGTCACTGAAACACACACCCTTCCTACTGTATACATTCTGATAAATAAAACACACTAGCCAGTCTCCACTGTTCAGTAATAGCTGTAATAATAACTTTTTTTTTATTAAATCATAGCTGTGTACATAGATATAATCATGGGGCATCATTCGCTAGCTTCACAGACCATTTACCAAGTTTCACATATACCCTTGTAAGATGCACTGCTGGTGTAATCCCAATCCCCTTCCCTCTATCCACCTCCCCCCTCCCTATAATAACTTTTTTGAATAAACAAATATATACATATAAATATGTAGTTTATTACCATATGTACTATATATAAAGCACATGTAGTATGCAATTATATGGTGTGTGTGTGTGTGTGTGTGTGTGTAATAGCCATTCCTCATGATTGAAAAAAATGGTACATTCACATGCATGGATATTTGAGTCTCAAAACTTTATTTTAATTCAAGTTTTAATTAGCAAAAATTAATAGTCATGCCATCGTCAAATGTAAGTCATTTAAATATAAGCACAGCCCTGGCCCTCATAACCTCATGATGATTTCATCTGTAATATTTCTATTTCACTGCTAATAAATTTTCCATTTAGCATAGAAATTCTCAGTTAAATTTCAAACATGCATAATATGGAATTCAGGATATATGGTATACAGATACTATTTTTTTCACTTTATTTTCCAGTAACTTTCTCCTTATTTTAAAATAAGATACAGTTGAAAGATACACTTCAAGACTCTCGGATGGGACTAAATTTTCAAATATTCATTGCCATTTGTCAATCAAGGATATATGTGAAAACTGCCCAGGTGCCCACTGCCAGTCCTTCCCAGCAATACTGCTTGAAGAGTGACCAATGACAGATAACACGGGCACGAGGTATGACCACTGACAGATAACACGTGCACGAGGTATGACCACTGACAGATAACACGGGCACGAGGTATGACCACTGACAGATAACACAGGCACGAGGTATGACCAATGACAGATAACACGGGCACGAGGTATGACCAATGACAGATAACACGGGCACGAGGTATGACCAATGACAGAAAACACGGGCACGAGGTATGACCAATGACAGAAAACACGGGCACGAGGTATGACCAATGACAGAAAACACGGGCATGAAGTATGACCAATGACAGATAACACGGCACCACGCGGAGGTTATTAGGAAAGCGGACTCGCAGGCCTCTCGAGAGCCTCTCTTTCAAACTGCAGAGTCAGAATCTCCCGGAGCAGGCCCTGAGGCTCTCTTTTAACAAGTCCTACTAGAAATTGTGATGCTTGCTAAACTTTAAAAAGAAGTGCTTATTGTACCCTCAATGAATCTCCAACAATAAAAAAAAAAAAAAAAAAGAAGTGCTCTCAAATCTTGAATCTGTCGTGTCTCTTTCCTGCTTTATATAAATTTCACTAGGAACAAATATTTCCTATGAGAATGTTGTAGATACTCTGTCAGTCACGTTGTCCATAAGCAATTCATTTTTAATCATTTTATTAAAAAAATATTTGAGCCCCTTAATAATTCTTTCCCAAGACTGGCACCAGCTTGTCCCAAGTGTTAGTGTTTTCTCTTCCCAAACCCTGTTCAAAAACAACCGCACAATTTTTGACCAATATAGCAATTTTAAAAGAATGTCATTTTTCTAATATTCACAAAACATTGTTTAAAAACTTTTCTACTTTACATTTGATGCATTGCTTAAAGAGTTAGTTTGGTTCCCAAAAGCTATATTATTGCTTTATCCCCAGAGCGCTCTCTCTTTTTTGCCCAGATGTTCCGTCTTAAGCAAAACCGTTTAGTCGGGTTATTTAATATATATGCTTCGACTTAATTCTCCCTAAAGACCATTTGAAGTTAATAAATAGCAGTCTTCAAAATACCTTGAGATTTTGTTCAGTGCAATCCGTGTCCCATCAAGTAGCAGGACCAATGCGCAAGGTCTAGGGACTATTCATGGACACAGATTCGGCCACTTGTAAGGTAAGCCTTTGTCAGCTCACTCAAGAAACACCCAACAAGCATTTATTCCATAAATAAATTTTTAAATACTATGTGGCTAACATTGCCTCAAAATCATTATGCAATTCTTGCTTTCTGTCATTACTAAGATGGAAGTTGTGAACACACAATGCTACGTGTGTGCACTCCCTCATTTTTTCACAACTATAAACACCAGTGCACAAAAAGTCTCACAGCTCTGAGATCTCCATAATCCCACACAACCATGTCCTGACAGCTTGTGGAATGGTCAAATACTTTGCATAAAACAAATATCACTTACAAAAAATGGGCATATTGCTGAAGTATTAATAGAAACAAGACATAACACCCCAGTCATCCTGTTAACCCGGCATCTCTGTCTGCCAAGGCCAGCGCAATTCACTGCAACTTCTATTTTAATTGCATGCTTGCTTTATTTCCAATTACCAGTGATCAACAGTGTCTAAAGATACATCTCAAAACGTTATTAGTGACAGCCAACATTTTCTTTCAATAATCCTCTACAAAATCTACCTAACAAGAATAGCCTAGATGCGTCTCAGTAAATCTTTGCAGAATGAATTTGCCAAAGCCCTATTTCTTTACAGCATGCCAGCTAGTAAAAAAGGATTTCATCAAAACATAAAAAGAAAAAGGGGGGGGGGAGAATGACAGACATTTCTTTTGTACTTCATATAGAAGAAAACATTCCCTGATTCTCTAAGCAACACAAAATGTATGTCAAAAGACAACAGCCCCACATCTCTCTTCCATGAGAGAAGTGAATTTTATAAAAATGATACCACTGGCAGATATGGCTCTGGAATTCATTACCTATCACAACTCAAGTGCTGTGATGGCATATTGCGTAACAGCACCCAAAACAGTAACCGAAGTTAGTAGTATTAGCAAGTGTTTAGACTTTGAAGGGTTGGGGTGATAGACTGAACTCATCTCTTACTAGGCTACGCCTTCAAGCCTGATGAAGAAAACTTTAAATTTCAGAGAAAAAACAAGGTTGCGAGAGCTGATCAAACAAGCCATTGTCTGCCATGAAGACAGCAGTGATTTTTTTTTTTTTACCCATCCTGCCACCTAGAACCTGTACGGATAATGGAAGAGCTTTTGGAACTATTTGTTCAATGGAGACTCATCGTGACGAATGCAGAAATAGGTCTAAGTAGGCACCATTATTCTCATGTTTTAGAGAGGAGACACTCAGTGTAGAGGAGGAGGAACTAACCCTAGTGACCCATGAGAGCAACCAGGGAATTGGGATGGGAACCTCTGCTTCGGCAACTCAGACGAGGGTGAGTTCTGTGCTAATGAAAGCACCAACCTATTTATGCCACTTGCTGCAAGGGCCTCATGAGTTCATGTATAGAAAAGAGATTTCCAAAGTGAAAAGTACTTTGCCAATCTATTTTTACTTTGCTAAATTGTTATGGTCTCAGAGAGGATTGCATTCCAGAATTCCCTGGGTGCTAGATATCCTCCTGCTTGTATGTAATCACAACTAACAAGATCAACTACTGCGTGTCACAGAGCAAGACATCCAGCTCCTGATCCAAAGGGCCAGCAAACAAGGAAATGGTTTGATACTACCCTGATGAACTACCATCTGGCCAGTTAAAGCAGAAAATTCCATACTTGCATTTAACCAAACACATACATAAAAGCACAGCAGAGGAAATTTTATTACCAAAATGGCAAGTATAATAAATCCTGATGCAAAAAAAAAAAAAAAGTTCACATAAAATTTAAATGTTCACGGGTGGTGCCGGTGGCTCAGTGAGTAGGGCGCCGGCCCCATATACCGAGGGTGGTGGGTTCAAACCCAGCCCCGGCTGAACTGCAACCAAAAAATAGCCGGGCGTTGTGGCAGGCGCTTGTAATCCCAGCTTCTTGGGAGGCTGAGGCAGGAGAATCGCAGAAGCCCAAGAGCTAGAGGTTGCTGTGAGTCCTATGACATCATGGCACTCTACTGAAGGCGGTAAAGTGAGACTCTGTCTCTATTAAAAAAAAAAAAAAAAATTTAAATGTTCATATAAGCCCAGTAATCAAGGAAGTAGAAAATGTAATTAGGGGATGCTAAAGAAACAGAATCCAAGCTAAAACAAAGCCACTAGCACGCCATACAGTCCAACCTGTTCAAATTCACATCAAGGTACTAAACCCACAAATACAGATTAATATTTCCTATGTGCAAAATGTCTGTCTAGTCACTGAGGCAGAGGAAAATGTGGCAGAAATTGTTAGGCCCTGAGACAGCATTCGGTCTCTTCTGGGAGAAAAGCAGGTAGATAAGTGAGTCTGTACCACTTGCACTGATATCTGGGCCCCAGTCTTACAGAAGGGAAGGGGAGGGAGAGGGGTTCCATCTGAGGTCATTGCAGAGGATTTTGTAGCACTGGGGACTCATGAGTTGACACAAACACCAGTAAGACTGTGGCCCAGATATCACTGCAAGAACAGGGAGGAGGGAGTGTGATGCGTGTTTCTGAGAGAAGAGTGCCCACTGTACAACACAGGCTGGGACGGAGAGCCTCTGGGGTCGCCACTGACACTCTCAGAATGGAGAGTTGCTTGCTCATTTAAGGTGACTTGAGCGCTGGCATACAAGACAGAGTTAGAGGGGTGAGATATTACAGGGGATGAAAGCAGAGCAAAAATCTGTACCATGTCTTCCAAATCCTCTGTCCACGATTTCTAGGGTCCATACACCATTTGGGTGGCCAAGAACATTGGGAGAACGATAAAAAGCAACATGGGTGTGCAAGTTCATGAACATAGTTACTGATTTGCTCAGAAACACGGGAATAAGAGAGAAATGAAAATGAGGAAAGGCACCCAAATGTCTAACCTAGATCTGAAAAGAAGTGATGGTGTCACCAAGACGGAGGCGAAGGAAAACAAGGAAGTCTAGGACGAAGACCTGAGTGCTTATTAAGCTGATGCTGAGGTGTCCAGGGGTGGACAGGGAGGCGTGCCCATCCACCAAGCTCCTGGAATCGTGGACATGGAGATCAGGGCAAGGGTGAGCGTTGACAGCCTTCTTTGGTCTTTCTCTCTCCACATTAGTTCTTTCCACAACCATTTCCTGAGTTGTAGCTGTAACCACAATGCCATGCTAACTGAAGGGTCCCCTAAGTCTGTGAACCACAGAGGGATCGGCCTTCAAAGAACCATACGGTCTGAAAAGGTGAAAACAGCATGTTCATTTATAAGCAGAAGTTCAAGATACCTGTCAAAAGACAGGTGCCCAGAAAAGTGAACTTGGAGTCTCAAAAGTTCAGGAGGTGGGCTGTGCGAAAATTAAGACTTTGACAGCCTTGAGAGGCTGTCACAGTTCATCCAAGTTTTCCCTTTAATCTGTTTTATTCTCTACTTTTTGTGTTTGTGCTTCAAAATGAGGTCACTGGGACATGTCGGTAGGCAGAAAGGAAGGATGGGATAGAAACTGTATGAAGATGTAGGAAAAAGAGGAAATAATCAATTGATTAAAATCCCAGAGAATGTTGTAGAGGTTATGACATGAAGACACAGAATTTTAGAGAGGCAAGGGAACTCAGCAGTCAGGGAATTCAAGCCTCCATCTCCCAGCTTTGAGACCTAAAAGGTCTTCACAGAGACAATGGCGAGGCGTCAGGGGTTAGGTGCGTGGTTCCACCAGGACACGGGATGTTCACTTTCATGCCTCAGCTGACAGGATGGAAGAGTTTGCAGGGAGATCAAGGCAGTGTGGCCCTGAGTGGCACACATGGGTGGGACAGTGCCGGTGGCGAGATAACTGTGCTCTCACAGGTGCAATCCTGACATCCAGGCTGAGTGGTCTTCAATGAACAGAGAATGCAGACCACGTTCCAGGTGAAGGACTTAGCAAATGAGGCCTCTAGGCAAGTAAGTCTGAAGGCAGGAAAAAGAGCATAGAGCCTCAGGGTTGAATCGACCCAGAGGAGAATCTCTCATCCTCCATATGCCAAAAATTTTTGTCTCCACTCTGGCCTTTTTTTAACCCTTCTGGACTATAGGTTTCTGACATACAAATGATAGAAGAATATTTGCTCAAGAGGACTCTTTTGGAATAAAAGGTATAAAGACCACCTTTTAAAGCACCTGCCCATGGTAAATCTCAGTTAATCTGGCTCCTTCCTGTTTCCAGGGGACCAATAAGGGGAATTTATTTTAGTTCTATCGTATTTACTCAAATATATAGCTTTTATTTTTTATTTTTTCCTTTAAATTGAGGAAGTTAAGATTTCCTTGAATTCTGGTCTCTCAAGCGTGTAAGCACGTTCTAACAATTGCTTTTAAAATGCTGGATTTCTTGCCAACAATTCCGAGGTCTACAGCTGGGTGGGGTGGTAATATTCTTGAGTGTGGCCAGAAAGTGGAATGAAAAGGGAGATTCCAAGATGAGGGAGGGCCGTGTGGAGGACATATGGTATGCCTTCACACAAGTACTTTCTGTTGAATAATAAAAAACAATCAAGTAATGGTTTAAATTTAATTTCTGTCAGGATTATCGCTTGGATTGAAAGAATGAAGCTTGCATTCTACAAACAAAAAATCCACTTTTTAAATTTTGCACAGGTATACCTTCATAGCATGTAATAATGCTATCCACACAAGTTTGGAAAGGCCATTTGTTTTCTGAATCACTGGCAACAAGTTTCTCTGGGAAACTGTAAATCTGTTTTTTAGATGGAAGTTTTTTTTTAATTATTATTATTATTCCCAAAATATTTCCTAAAACATGTGCACCCTACTGCCTTTAGAAGTCTTTGTGGACTCTCTGCAGTTCTAAATTGGTACTGTATAGAAATTGTTACAATCCTGTGTGTCGAAAGTGCACTGTGTCTTGCCAAAATAATGAAATCTGTTGGCAGACAGCCCTCAGAAGTACAGTTGAATAATCACCAGGGGATTAGCGTGCCAGCCCAGCACAAGAGCACACGCCGGAGATGCCTCACATGGCACGTCAGCCGGCTTGGAGACATTCAAAGGATAATTACTCTCCCACCACCAGGCTTATCAGGAAACACGGGCCTCACTTTATCACAGATATTTTTCACAGTAACAGGAGTCCAGACATTAAGGGCTTTTTCAGTTTCAGGGAAAGTACTTAGAAACTACCCAAATAAATAAATAAGAGGAAAAGTAATGAATCAAAGTAATTATTACCAGAAAAGCATCCTCAAATCATAATCATTTCTCATGTAAAGCGTACCATTATTAACAGCCTTGTGTCACCCAGAACAGGAATGTCCTGGAATTCTGTGGCACCGAAGGCCAACACACCTTCTTAGCATCCAGTTTTCAAACCCTTGCTTCTGCTGTGGCATTTTAGCATAGCACTCAAGCTTCAAAGCATCTTCTCACAGTTATTTCTCAAATTAAAAAGATACTGATTATGAAGCGAAAGTGATAACTTTGCAGGGTAAAAACCAGGCAGAGAGCACCTTGACTCATGATCAAGGGTAACAACTTCCAAGAATGCAGGAAAATACCAACAAACAAAATCCCGCAGGTGCCTCCGGAAAGGCTGCGCTGGGAAAGCAACACACCTCGGAGGCAGGATCCCTGCCCAATGTGTGGAACTGAGTCTAACGTGAGGAGACACCAAACACAGCCAGATCGAGGTGCTGCTACAAAGCAACGTCTCTAGTCTTCAACAGTCTCAATCTCCTGAAAGACAAAGAAAGGAGCAATTCCAGACCTGAGGAGAATAACGTTATATGACAAGTAAACACCAAGCGTGATGATGGATTGGGTCCCGAATCAGACAAGGCCATAAAAGACGCTGTGGGGCAATCAGAGAAATGTAAAGATGGACCATACATGAGATACCACTATTACACCACTCTTAAATTGCCTGGATTTGATCATTCCACAGGAGTTAGGCAAGACGCACTTGTTCTTAAAAAGTGCTTGATCAATTATTTGGAGGTAAAGAGTTACGATGTCTACAATTTACTTTTTTTTCAGATTAACATAAGGGTGTATACAATTAGGTTTCGTTGCCTGCATTTGTTAGTAACATCCAAGTTGTAAGTGAGTCTTTTACTCAGGAGGTGTGACGCCCACCCCTACGTTGTGCCCTTAGGGGGAGCTTACCAAACCCCCTCCCTCTTCCCACCTCGCTGCTACTGAAATTTAACTGTGTTTTTCCTCTCCTGTGGCCTGTAGCTCTTCATCTGCTAGTTTCAAATTAATATTGAGTATGTGGGGTACCTGCTTTTCCACTCTTGTGATACTTTACTAAGGAGAATGTTCTTCAGCTCCAGCCAAGTAAAAACAAAAGATGTAAAGGGTCCATCTTTTTATGGCTGAATAGTATTCCCTAGTATAAATGTGCTGTGGTTTATTTTGTTGATCCATCCGTGAATTGATGGGTACTTGGGTTACTTCTACATCTTTGCGATTGTGAATTGAGTTGCTATAAACATTTGAGTGCAAATCTCCTTGTGATAAAATGATTTTCCTTCTTCTGGGTAGATGCTTAGGAGTGGGATTAAAAAAATCACAAATGTACACACATTCACCCATATTTATCTATCTATCCATACAGAGAGAGAGCATGGTGATAAAGAAAATATGAAAAAAAGGTTAACAATTGTTAACTCTAGATTGAGTTAAGAAACTAGAAACCACAAAGCAAATCTGGCCAGATTGGGCCCCACCTCCTGTTTTTGTAAATAAAGTTTTATTGGAACACAGCAATGCCCATTTAGGCATGATTTGTGGCTACCTTTGTGCTACAACAACAGAGTTGAGTAGTTGCAACAGATGGCCCAGCAAGCTCAAAATATTTATAAATCTTGGACAGAAAGTTTGCTATACCCTTATTTAGATGAAAAGTATACAAAAGTTCTTTGCACTATTCTGATAACTTTGTTAAGTTTTGTTTTTTAAAAATAAAGTTAAAATTTATAAAATAATCTTAAAGTTACTTAAAGTCTCAAAATCACAAATTTCTTTATTAAGTGTCATTAAAAAGCTATTATGGATATAAACCTATGGGCAAAGATTATTTAAAAATTAAAGTGCTCATAGAAGGAAACATTTTGAGAAGGATGCAAAAGAACCGAAGCCTCAGGCTAACCAGATGGCATGTCTCCCACAAAACGGGTTAAGAAAAAAGAGACAAAGCCCAGAATCTTTCAGGCCCTGTAAAGTCGGATCTGACAGGGTGTACAAACACCTCAGGACTGTGGACCTACAGGAGCCAGAGCTGCCTCGGGCACCTCAGAAGTGCCAGGTCAACTCGGGAGTGGTAGTGCAGGGGTCCCAACTGTCCTGCTGTCTCGGCTTCTAATTTCAAAATGCAGGGAACAAGTGTACCCCGCACTGCAGACACCTCCTTTACACTAAATAAACCCTTTTGATGACGTCAAAGCAAAATGTTCCTCACCATAAAAGTAGGAAATGAAAATCCATTGAAAACTAGCCCAGAGCATGCGCCGAGTAAGTACTCGCTCTCAGTACTTGGTACACGCCCTGTCCAAGTTCAGACGCGAGTCCTAAAATCAGCAGAATCGGCCCATGTTTACCAGAAGTCCAGTGATGGCAACTGGTGTTAGGGCTGGGACCAGGCACAGACACGAGGGCTGGGTGCTGTTTCCCCAGATGAGGACAGTCACATCCTAACAAGAACCTTGTCCTAAAGACTAGGAAAGAACTGACCCTCAGTGGAAACGCACTGCAGAAACAGACAGCCCAATCAAAGACCTCTAAACATCAATATAGTTAGAAGACAGCTACACACCATTTCAAACCCAGAAAGCATCACACACAAGCACCGCGTTTTTTAATTCTAGTTTGAGTATAAGCATCTGTGTCCTTTGCCAGGCTCTCAGGTCAACCACTCAGCTTTTTCCAATATTGACGCCCAGACAATCAAAACAATTCATGAGTCCTGGCAGGGCCACTAGTCAGTTTTTATAGGCCCAATTAAAGAGAACTACTTTGGGCACCCGGGATCCCAAGCATTCATTATATCTGATTTTGTATAACTCAGCTGCAACCCGCAGCCACAGCCTTCCGGGGGCTTGAACATCCAGGCCTCCCCCACTCCACAAAAGTCAGGATTTAATCTGCACAGCATGAGTCTGACAGGACTGAGCCCCTAGGTTAAAAACTTCCCCTGTGACAAGTTGAATGGAGATTAGGAGTCCCTGCCCTTCATGCTAAATTAAAAAGCTTCTGCACATCTAGCTCGGGTCCCTATCTCTGTCTGCTTTTTCTTGACAGCACATCATTACTAAGAAAACATCACATCAGCAGTTCTGGAGAACCATGTCACTTTTGTCCCAGGCTGGGTGGCCTGCAACTTCCTGTGCCAGCGACTCGGTAAAATGTGGCATTCATCACCGGAGGGATTGGATCTTGTACTTTGTCCCTATGCAAAATCTCATAGGGCTACTTACGAGCTTGTGTCATATATAATATCTTCTTCTTGCCTAATAAGCTTGTTCCCATCAGCAGCGTATCGTAAGAATGCCGTGGGGAGAGATGTGTTGTTGGCTTATTATTTCCAAGAAATGAAACCTATTTGAGAGGGGGGAGTGATCATAGTAGGCTCTAAGACAGAACCTAAAATGTAGCCGGACCTTGCCGTCTGAGGAATCCGCAATGGAGTTGACACTAATCCTTCTCAGAGAGCAGCAGCTTGTAACACTGACAGCTTACTATCTGCCTCTGTGGTTTGGCTGCTGACGTGCCCTACTCGGGGAAGGCCTGGTGTGCTCTCGAAAGAACCAGAGGGCCAAATCCCATGGGACACTCATGTTTCCTGTCGCCCTTGCCACTTGCAATCACCCCGGCTTTGTCAGCATGAAAGCCCCTCTGAGATGTCTGCGCAGCCCTGACCAAGCCCATATTCAACCTGGCATTCTGCAGTGGGCCCTCACCCAACACACGAGCCCAGCCTCATATCCATAACGTCGAGACGCTGAAACAGAAGGACCAGGGCAGAGCATGTATGTGAGTTCGGGGTGGGAAACCCTGTTTATAATAGGACTTACCCAGCTTTTAACCCAAACTCAAAACTTACACCATCTCACTCGGACATTTAATTTTATTCTCCATTCAGCCGCCCCAAGATAGGCAATGTTGACGTTGTCTTGACTGATGAATTCCAGTATAATAAAGTAGAAATTAAAGCTGTTTTGGAACCCAGCCAGAACCAACTCACCAACCACACGCTCGGTAAGTTTGGGTCAGAATGAAGGTTTGTTTACTTATCCGGGTCTTTGGGGGAGGTTCTGCTAGAATTCTGTATTCCATTAGTTTATGGTCATTGAGGCATGGACACAGGACACTGGGCAGGGCAGACCCCTGTTGTTGCATTTGTTTTCTGTTACTGTTCTTTTGACCTGAAGCAAACATTTAAGAACTCAACTGGAGATGCCCTTTCTTGTCATTTTGCCTTTTGTAACTCTCAGCTTACTCTCTTGATGCCTTTACCCACTTGTTCATGGTTTCTCTGCTGGACCCAAAAATAAGAAAAAAATTGCAGCTCGCGTTATCTAAAACAGTGGTTACAGCAAAACGTGAGGAGGGGAATGTTCCATCGCTACCATGTCTGATGTGGTAGCCATCGACAACAAGAGGCCATTGAGCCCTGGAAATGTGGTCAATGAGATTGAGCAATGAAATACTTCATTTTACTTTATCTTAATTAATTTAAACGTGTAAAGCCATATGTGGCTAGTGGCACACAACAAATTGAGAGTGTTAAAAGGAAGGTAACAGCAACTACACCACTGTCTAACGGGAGAGGAAGTGCAAACGTTCCCAGAAGAGCAGGCCCCTGAAATTCTCAGTTCAATTAGGTTATGCTCATCCAGACATTGACGCAGCTCTTGAAGGGAGAAGTGAAGCAGCAGGGCTTTTCTTGACTGTGCCCTGCTCACTATTACTGCAGTTTGGAGCCACAGCAGAAGTGGCAAGGCTTTGTGCTGAGGGGTGTAAGTCAGCGTCCCTAGGGGTCTGGAGAGCCTTCACCAGGGGACACTTTCATAACTCCAGAGGGCCCTCAGCATAAGCAGAAGAGTCAGCTCTCTATTTCTCCTGCCGTCATTTCTGGAGGCTTAGCTTACAGTCCACTCCTTCAACAATCCCAATCATTTCAGAAGCACTTAATCCCCTGTATTAAATCCTTCCCAATTTATGTACCTAGAGTACTTTGTTTTCTTCACTGACACTCCCTGATGTAAGCAACTATGATGATAATTGTGTTCAGATTTAACCCCTGGGCCATCAAAAATGCAAAGCATGTAGCCACAGCTTCTCCAGGTGTGTACTGTGTCACCGTGTCCCCTTGCTCCCCTGCACGCTTCTCCTTTACTTTGTAAGCCCTTTCGCTCCTGCCCTCCCTCCCCTGCACACATATTTACTAAGCCACATCTGTGTCCAGCAATCTGAGGAGCACTAGACTACACGGGCACATAAAATAGACTGCATGCTATATGACCTCAGAGTGTAACGAAAGACAAAACTAATCAAGGCATAACAGGACAACGAGATAGTGGCTATGGGAAAGGGGTGGACAGAAGCTCTGATGGGGAAAACCTAACCTTAGCGATGGGTATGCAAAACTCCCTGATGAAGGGATATATAAGGCTAGAAAACAAAATACTAAGTGGGGATTAACCAGGCAAACACAGGTGGGAGGATAGGAGATTATGTTGCAGGGAGATCTCATCGTTTTAAGCATAAAAATAAAGCTGAGGGTTTCAGCACTGGAGATTCACTCTGTAGGTCGCCGCTGGATTCTGAAAGGTAAGACGCAGATAGTCTCTGAGTCACTCACTGGCTGCTCGGAGTCAACCTTAGCTTTTCGGCAAGTAGAAGCCTGGATCTCAGCAACCGTTAGGATGATTGCTGGTGTGTTTCTAGAAGCATAGCAGACCGATGGAGCCGTACAGAACAGAGGGAGGGAAATAACTGTGTTATTGAAGAAATGTATATCCTTTTAACAAAGACAAATGACCTAGCTTCTGTTTTCCCCCAATTTCAAATGCCCCTGGTAAATCCAGTTATTGGGTTGCCTCCCACAGACAGCATTCACAGGTCTGCTTTCTCAAATGGGAAAATTGCCTTAGTAAAATTCCACGCACCTGAAACTCACCCGCTCTTGGCAGCCCCTTATTGCAACACGCACTTGATATTTGTGGTGCAGCTGGTGCCATTATTGACTGCTTTCTTCCACGTGAGGGAAGCTTAAAAAGAGTCTCAGCCAAACAGGAACTGATTCTGGAAATTTTAGGCAAAGTATACGCACCCTGCAAACCTGAACAGGCTGACCAATATATGGCCGTACAGGTGCCTCTGTATCTAATATCATAAATGGTGAGGAGCACACATACAGAACGTAAAGACCTTTCCTCCCACGTTTTATGCTTTCTCCCCAACTCATTTAGCTTTGTATATATGTATCAATTCATGAAAGTCATCTGAGTACCCCCAAAGGCTCCCCAAAATTAGAGCCAAGATGCTGCTATCTGATAATGGAGCCCCTCTTTACTCAAGGAAGCAGACCTGTGCTATTCCTAATGGCATTTAGTGCACTGTTATTATATAAAATTTTATTATATAAATTTTATTACATAAAATTATACAAATTTTATTATATTGAATTTCTTTAATATTGTATATTGAATTTATTTAATACAACAGCCTTCTGCAGGTCTATATAAAGTCCAGAAACTCATCCCAATGTATGGAATCTTAATAGGAAGTGTGATGGACCAATAAGCAGAGCTCATGTAACACAGAGAGTTCAAAGGCAGAAATGAAACTTGAGAGCAGCATCTTCCAGCTGGTCGGATGGCGGTGGGTTATCAGAGCTTGTTAACAGTACTGTCCAACCACCCACTGCTAATTTGACTGGCTACAAACAATTTTTTTAATAACAAAGAATGGCATTTTGTGTAGAAAACAGCGTCTACTAGGTATTATTAGAGCTACCACATTTGCCAGATAAGGAAGCAAGTTCTTCCCATGGAGAAATAAACTTAGGTCTTGCCCTCTCTTTCTCGTTTTCTTTCTGTCTCTCTCCCCCCTCCCTGGAACCCCCCTCTCTCTCTCTGCAAATGTAGTTTCTGTCGCTGTTTGTGAACGAGCAAAACCAGTGACCCCAGAGCTCAGAAAGACTCCCCAGTCACCGCCTCCAGCACATCCCCACCCAGGGGACTAAATGAGCCGCTGACAACAAAATGCTCTTGTGCATGGGGTGATTCCTCCCGGAGTTGATAGACCACCTAACAATCACAGGAGGGGGCTGGGGAGGGCGCCTTTGTCCCTGCTGTTACTTTGTGCTTTCTCCCTCTGGCTCCCCTCTCCCCTCCCATGCCCCCCCACCTCCAGGCCCTGCATGGCTGAACAGCAGAGGCAAGGGGCTTTCACTACGAATTTCACAGCGGGATAAAACGCAGGGCTGCCTGACTGGGGCTCTGAAAGCCCTCCTTTGTGGGCCTGGTTGCGGGTCAGGGTAAGCATGGTATTGTGGCAGCAGGCATCTGTTTGCCTTCATGCCATGATCTCCCAGCAAGAAGGCGGGAGAGTCAGGAAACCCCAAGAGGAACCAGTTGCAGAAACCATCTTTGCCAGGGCCAACACAGTCCATAGTGCCGCTGGCCAGGGTGAATCAGCCACCTACCACACTGACGGTCTGACCCAATCAGTTTGATTCAACCCTGAGAGAGGGAGCTTTTCCATCCTTATACACTGAATCAGTACTTGTTGCACTAAGGAGGAAAAAAAAAGCAAAGCCTTCTGTTCAGACTTTTTGTAAGCAAAAAGAATCTGTACAGAATTAACAATCATGCTGGACAGGTTGCATTTCTAGGGTTTTCCCTCTTACAATAGAATCAGAATTTTGAAATTAATTCTCCTCCATATAAGAAACCTGTTGCTATGATTTTTTGCTATTCAAGGCTAATGAAAGTTTCTTCTATTTAAAGAAAGGCTCCATGCAGAAAAGCTTTACAGGACATAGCTAACATCAATTATTCCTTTAAGGTATAGATGCAATCTCTACTCCACAGAGAAACCAATAGATTATCCTCTAAAATCTCAACCCATTGAATATGACCAAAGTCAGTAGTTCGAAAACAGAGTTGGTTTTCAGGTATAACTGCCACCTACATAGTGACGTTTCCTCACTGTCACGGGGTTATACTACCCTGTAGGACATTGCTCTCGGAGATCAGCTGCTTACTTTGACAGGTCACCCTATATGCAGAAGAATAAGATTTGTAAAACGATGAGAAAATGATTTGAAATAAGTACGTCAGTCATGTGGAAAACCCAAAGGAAGAAGGAATTTCATTCAGGAGAAATCAATGCAAAATAAAAAATTTTGTGACTCTGAAGAGTCATTGCAAAAATCAGATACAGATGGGCACAAGAAGAAACTCAACAACTTAGTTCATCCTCAGTAAAGGAGGATGTAATTCCCAGGCCACACAATTTATCTATTGGAACAGTTTAATGATTTTTTTGTTTTAATCCAAGAGTGGTGTAGTTATCAGCACCATTGTTGAATACAGTAGAACCTCTGTAAGTTGACCACTCAAGGGACTGTCCCAAACTGGTCACCAAACGGAGGCGGTCGCCATAGTAGGAGCTGGGCCTGTCGTACATGTGGCGCCTGTCCTGTCCATGAGAATTAGGTCATCTTGAGGAGGTGGTCAGTGTATGGAAAGAGCAAGGAAGGGCTGCCGTCGTCAGAGCGGCAGAAAGCAAAACCACCCTAACACACATCAACTGATGTGTGAATAAATAAAATGAAAATCTACAATGAGATATTATTTGGCAACGAAAGGAATAGAATACAAATACATGCCGCAGCATAAATGGACATTAAAAACCTTATGCTAAGTAAACAGACCCAGATACAGAAGACCATGTGCTATATGATTCCATTCATAAAAAACGTCTAGACAGTGATTTTCAACCGGTGTGCCAAGGCACACAGGTGTGTGTTAGAGGATCTTAGGTGTGTCCTGAACATTTTTAAAGATCATTAATGAAATTATTTTCAAAAGAAGTTCAAAGCACAATAAGTATATTCTTCTTTTTCTACTCCTTTTTTTTGATCAACAAAATTGAAGTGTGGGGTGAAAGTTTAACAATAGGTTCAAGTGTTCAATGAGATAAAAAAAAAGGTTGGGGTGGCGCCTGTGGCTCAAAGGAGTAGGGCACCGGCCCCATACACCGGAGGTAGTGGGTTCAAACATGGCCCCAGCCAAAAAAAAAAAAGAGTTTGAAAAACACTGGTCTAGATTGACTCAGTAACACAGGTACAGAAAATAGACGCATGGTTAAGAAGGACTTAAAGAAGTGAAGGGGAAGGAAGGTGATTGCTAAAGGCTGTGGTGTTTTTCTGGGAGTAGTGATGAGAATATAGTAGAACTTCCATAGCTGCCCACCTCCCTACACTGACCACCTCCTCAAGATGACCTAATTCTCATGGACAGGACAGGCACCACATGTACGACAGGCCCAGCTCCTACTATGGCGACCGCCTCCGTTTGGTGACCAGTTTGGGACAGTCTCTTGAGTGGTCAACTTACAGAGGTTCTACTGTATTCAACAATGGTGCTGATAACTACACCACTCTTGGATTAAAACAAAAAAATCATTAAACTGTTCCAATAGATAAATTGTGTGGCCTGGGAATTACATCTCAATCATGATATGTAAAACGTACATTTCTAAATTCACTGGTATATAATCTGTACTGAACAATGGTTAAAAATTATCTGATTTTTTTCATGGTAAATCTTTGCATTGAAAGTTTAAAATTTAGTGATCTCCCACTCTTCCATTCTGAATAATCACTAAGCATGTAGATCAAGGTCTCAAAGTAGGGGGTTTGTCCTTTCCTACCCCCACTCCACCAAGATGAGGATTAAGTAGATAAGGAGATTTGAGTTTGCAGCCAGCAAGAAGTGTACCGTGGGCACCCCGGGTGATCCTAACACAGGCCGAACTTGAGCCATGATCCCAATGACAGTAACACTTCACCTTACACGGAGACTGGAAAGAGATACCAGCCACATAAAAATGGGAATCCTTATAAATACCGTTAAGTGCCCCCTGTTCTGTGTCAATTTTGGAGTAATTATTTTTCATGCAACATACTCAACCACCCCAAAGCAATAAATCTAGAATATGTTAGAAAACATATTACATCATCTTAAACTTTGTAAGGCAATTAAAACATTTTTTAATGTATTGATGGCCTAAGAAAAATGACCTCTTGAAAAACAGATTATAGACATGCCAAAACAAGGGCTGACATCCAGTGGATTGCTAACAGTGCATACAGAAGCCTCTATATTGAAAAAAATATAGATCTGTTTGCTTGCAACTAGAAATCCTGTACCCTTTTTTAATTAGTCAATTAATTAGTCAAAATGACATATCATCCCAAGATACTGGTGACTAAAATTTTCAGCATAACTCGCCTTTGCACTAATGAATTGGGCCACTCCATTCTACATCCTACGATCTCTAAGCTCTGCTTCTAAGATTTAGATTGGAGAGAGTACCCTTATGCAGAGTGCCATTCAACGGCGACATCGCATTAGATGGGACTCCCATGTGTCCTTCTGAAATAAACGCAGTCACCCTAGAAAGACTCAACTTGGAATGCCTGCCCCTCAGGCAACTTGCAGCTCCTCCTGGGAGAAGCACATGAGGCAGCGGAGAAGCTAGGACCTGGGTAGGAAGGAGTCAGGCCCCCCGTTGTCCAGCAGGGGGGAAAGGGCGCATGTGTTACTCAGAAAGGGGAAACAAAGGGATTGCAGCAGATCTCAGCAGCACGTGAGCTAGCTAAGATTTTCTGCGTGGCCTTTCTGAAGCAATACTTCTGGGTAGACCCTCGCCCTCAGACAGGTGGACTTTTCAGTAAATAACCTTGCCCAGCACAGTGGTCGATACACCTGTTTAGATTTGGTGTTTTATCCTCTTTATGTTTGTCTGCTCTTTAGAATGTGTTACCTTTAAGTTCTGTTGTTGTTGCTGTTGTTTCTATTTATTTTGAAATCCATCTTATCTTTCAATTCTAAGAGAAGCAGCAGGAGCTCAAACCCTATCTGAATCCAGAAAGGTGGGTCAGCCCAACACAGCATTTATAAGCCTTTCTTCTGAGACAGGAAGATTTTGGGGGCTGGGGAGTACTTATATACAGGTGAATTCCTCAGTAATAACTCATCTAAGAGACAAAACATCCATAGCAAAAATGCCACTGGATCTGTCAGGGCAAAATCATCTCAGGAGATGGGTACAAGATCCCAGCGGGTAATCTCCCTAGTAGAAATCCAGCCTCAAGCAGGATGCAGTGGTTCACACCTGTCATCCCAGCACTTTGGGAGGCTGAGGCAAGTGGATGGCTTGACCTCAGGAGTTGGAGACCAGCCTGAGCAAGAGTGAGACCCCCGCCTCTACTAAAAATAAAAAACTAGCCAGGTGTAGTGGCGGGCACCCATAGTCTCAGCTACTCAGGAGGCTGAGGCAAGAGAATCGCTTCAGCTCACGAGTTGAAGGTTGCTGTGAGCTGTGATGGCCCAGCACTCTACCCAGGGAGACAGAGTGAGACTCTGTCTGCAAAGAAGGGATGGGGAAGGAAGGGGAGGGAAGTGAAGGGAAGAAGACGGAAAGGGAGGGGTGGGGAGTGGCTTTATTCTTAATAAAGGTTAATAACAAAGAGCAGAGGAAAAGATGGTGAGTTCAGTGATGGGGCAATGAATAGGGGACACTCAAGGAAGACATCTTTAGGCAGATAGTTTAGAATTTTGTGGGCCTCGTGTTTTGGGACACCACTGCTAGGATTTTATTAAGCAAGTTGAGAACTCCTACATTGAAATGATGTTGTATTTCTCAGCATGAAAATAAACGAGAAGACTGGCCCCCATTTTTCACCTTTACTTGTCTGAGATGGAAAGTTCTCTATCTGTAGTGCTGTTATGTAAAGGCTGCCACCCCAAAGAAAGAAAGATTGACAGTAAAAATCAAACCTTACTAGATTATTTCTTTAGACATTTGCATGCTACTCATGGGATTAAGGATGAGGGTTGATCCCCACATGATACTATTTGTTGTGTGCATACAAAAGTCTGTTCTACCCCCAAAGGCCAGGAATGTGCTAGAATAGGGTAGGTTTCTCAGCCACAGCACTATCAGCAGCTGGGGCTGGTAAATATTGGTAGTGGGTGGTTGTCTTATGCCTTGGGGCAGTGGGCCCCAAGAATCTCGTGAGGAGCGTGCAGCCTAGATCCCTTGTATACAGCAGGGTTAAATCTAATGCTGCCTCTGATGTGACAGGAGGTGGAACTCTGCACTGATGCCAGTGATGGGAGGGGCTGTGAAGGCAGATGAAGTTTGGCTTGCTAAGCCACCACTCACCTGCTGTTGGGCCTGGTTTCTAACAGGCCGTGGGCCAGTCCTGCCCTGCAGCCCACGGCTGGGCACCGCAGCCTGACAGGACGTTAGCCACTCCCTCGCCCTCTACCCACGGGAGGCCAGGAGCACACCCATCCCCAGGGGTGACAATCCAAAATGCCTCAAAACATTGACTAATGCCCCCCAGTTGAGCGCCAACAGCACAGCGTGAGAGCTTGCAGATAAACAGGCACAAAACCAGGAGCACCATGGTGAGAAGCATTCAGAGCTTTTCAGGTAAATGCCAAATAAAAAAATTCAGGAAACCTACAGGTTCTGAGTCTCCACAATATCTATCTCCCAGTAACGCAATTGAAATTCTGAGGAGAGGCTAAAATTACAACTAGGTTTAGAAGAGAAATAGTTTCACTACCACAGCAATGTGAAGGATGGAGGGGGGAAGTAAAACATATCGCAAGTATTACTAACCCCTGAAAATCACTTGAGAGTTTACAAAGAATTTCCACAAACCAAGGCTGCTTTGAAGAGTGTTTTCTTCATATATTTGGAAGATTTGTGTAGGAGTAAGATCTGCTAACTTTTTAGTTGAGTGGCATATATTTCCAGCTAGAAGCCATCTGAGAAATATTCTCTGCTTAGCTGCAAGAAATAAGCAGACACAGTCATCATGTCCAACCTCCTTCAGAAAATGCCTGAGCCTTCCACTAAGATGCGCGACAGAGGAAAACATGCATTGTTACATTACCCAAGTTCCCTCATTCTATTCCTCTGAGCCACACAAGCACATAAACACATACTGTTTTAGTTACATCCCAGGTCAACTCCCTGGCACGCCCTGCTCAACTCACTCATTTACTGAAGGGCAAATAACATCAGCAAAACCGCCCAGTTCCTCAAAGCGTTTGAAATTTGGTGACATTGACTAAACTGTATGTTATAAATTAATAAATGCTATAATCAGTACATTGTATAAATATTATAAATTGATAGATGAGTCGATTAAAATAAAGCCTCCCAGGTTAACCTTAGTATTGGAAAATAATTTATATGCTTCTAAAGTGGACCACAAGGATATATTAAAATAGAATAATTACATAAGGATGAGTATGTAATAAAGGAAACAAATTTAACAGGATCAAGTAAGGGCTTAAAAACCAATCCAATAAATGTTCCAACTATTTCCCATAACTTTAGAGTCTCAAAGAACCAAAATAATTTTAAAATGGGGAAATTTTTTATAATTTTGCTATACCTATAAATTAAGCTAAGGAGTGAAAATTGTTTAATACATGTTGATTTTAATTCCTTTTATGTTCACTATATAACTTCATAAAATTAGAAACTCACAGCAATTTGTCACTCTACTTCTATCGATTAATAATATTATTTTAACAATACTTTTGTGAATCTCCAAATGGTTTGGATTTGTTATGAAAGTCATTTTTTACGTATTTTTTTAATTTCATGTACTTTTTGCTAATAAATGTAAAGATTACTCCTTGGGGATATTAACGGACAAAAGCCAGAATCAGGTGCACAACAGGTGTTTAGTAAATAAAAATTGACTCCAGGAGTGAATATTCACTTAGATATTGTTTGTTTATTGTAATGAACCAAGAAATGTTTAATTCCCTAAGTCATTGTCTTTTTTATGGCCAGCACCTCCATAAACACAATTCCGACCCAGAAAAGTTTAAAGAAGTGAAGACCCACTAGACCAGCGGTTCTCAACCTGTGGGTCGTGCCCCCCAGGAACCGTATTAAAGGGCCGTGGCATTAGGAAGGTTGAGAACCACTGCTCTAGACACACTCTTTCTGACTCCAGTCTACTTTTGCTGCAGGAAAGACAGACCTAAGTTCCTTCAGTACCTGGAGTACTTGCAAAGGGCCCAGCCCTGATTCCAGCTGCATCAGGCAATGCAAATGCAAATCTGCTGTGTGCATCTCTGATGGTGAGCGGCAGATACGGGTGGAATCCGGGAGATTCAAGCAGGATAAAGATGACAGAATGTCAGCGTTTATAAACCCCAAGCAGGAGCCAGCACAGTCCCACTTTTCTGCTGAGGACTTTTTGAACCAGGGGGTTGACAGAGGTAATAACTCCAGGCTGTAGAGTTTTGATCATGACAGAAATAGACCTTGGAGATGGATGTCACCATTGCCCGCCAGCCAGTGCCGCCAGCGATTCAGGGATGCACCAGGGAATCTCCACGGTCCGTAGAGCGTGGACTGACCATGACCTTGCCATCTCCCCGGCCTTGTTTTCTCCCATAGTCTTACTACGCTGTTTCTTAGATTCATGAGGACAAGATTGCTGTCCCTGTTCACACCAGTATCCCCAGGGATACTTTGCCTAAGCAGAGGTACTCGGTGAGTGGCTACCGCAGTAAAATGCCATCAACATCAGTCTCCATGTGACCGAGTTAAGAAATTTGCAATTTCTCACCACAAGGAATGATCATCCCAAATTCTGCCTGTACAAAGTGCTGCTCCAACAAGTCCCACCTACCTCTGAGATCCTCCCAGGCAGGCCCTCTCCGCCCAGCTTCCTTGGACACCCCAGGTATTTGACCGTGCTCATGGTGGCTCCTGCTGTACAAGCCCCCTCCAAAGCCCTGGGAGAGGGTCACATGTGACGCAAAATTAACATGGTTTCGTTCATTTTTCTTAACTGCATAAGCTTTCATTCCACACACCTCAACCCTGCGGTAGTGATACGCTGGATATTTGGCAAAGACCAGTGTTCTTTGCATCTGCCGCGCGTGACAGCTCCCTGGTGGTGGCCACCACAGGCCCCTTGTTGAGACCGAGACTTTTTCCAGAGGCCCCGGCTCCTCTGTCTGCTGTTACCTGACAGCTGCAGAAACACGTCTCAGAAACACGTGGGTGGGTGCACGTCCCACTTCCCCTTTCTGAGGACACTGCTTGGAAAATGAGAAGGAGCCCTGTGAGGACCAGAATGGACCAAACCATATTCTATTTGCAAATGAGAACAGTATGGTCAGAAATCAAAGCGAGCTGGAAGACAGGTTAAACAGAACAACCGCAGGGAATTACAAGGGGACGGCAAGAGGGAAGGTCATGGATGTCACACTGGAAAATGCCCTCCGAAAAAGGCACCCAGGCTGATGCAAATGAATTATCGCCCGTGGGAGGCTGTCCTTTTGACCACCCTGCTGAATCAAAGTCCAAGGAGAGGTGCGGACAGAGAGGGGAAAATCCAATTTGTAGTCACAGAGGGAAGACTGGGAGGAAAAGATTCTGAAAAGGAGTCGGGCTCAACAGAACTAGTTTATCAATGAAAGACGTTTCAATGCCTTGAAAGGAAAATTACCAATGCCCATTGCTAATTAATCATTCCATGGATTCTCATGCAAATGTCCTTTGGATGCCTTTGATCTGCACTGACACCTGAAAGAAAGCACACAGTGTCCCAGACCCAAGAGATGACTGGGAGGCCATGGCGAGTGTGGGTACCCAGACCCCTGTGCCATCGCCTACCCCAAAACCCTGGGAACTCCAGTGCTGCAGTCTGGCCAAGGAGCAGGACGCAGGGCTCCAGCCTCGCCCTCTCTAGGAGCTGGGAGATGGGTCTGCAGGGGCCCCTTACCTCTCAAGCCACAAAACACACACCCTCATCAAAAGCAGGTGGCCTTCCCATGCCCTCTGCCTTAAAACCAATGCAAATAGCCTCCCGGAACTGTTCAATACTCCCATGTGCATTGAAAGGAGAACTGAATATGTTAAGGTCTTGCAGACTTGGGGAGGAAATGTTAAGTAAGATTAACTAGAGATTGGCAGAGTAGCACAGCTGTCAACTCATTGATGGGGAAGGAAAAAAAGATTATTTGGAGAAAACTGACAAGCAATCCTTGTACAGCTCAGCGTTCTCATCAGATAGGTAACCACGTGTTACCAAATCCATCATTTGTATCACATTCACAATAGTAGTTTATAGGAGGGATGGACCTCATTTAAAACTTAAAGTTATGTGAAATTGAGAACAACTTCCTTAACTGAGATTTCTCCACTGGCTCCCACAAGGTCACATGTAATAAAACACTTACGAGTGGGAAGTGACCCATAGACGCCTTCTTACCTATGGGAAATAAATGCCTATCGCTCCAGCAGTGTGGCCGATGTTTCACTGACTTTCCAACGTTTCAGCCTCAATTAGTAATCAGAGGGATCAGAGGTCCTGTCTCTCCTACGGGTGACGTCTCCCCAGGAGACGTACATTTCAGACAGCAGATAAAGAAAATAAGCCATTAGCACTAGCCTGGTGTACATTTAGTTTTTGGATTTTTTGTTGTTTTTAGGAATGATTTAAGTGACAAATATTTATAAGAGACAGCAAAATGACCTAATTGGAAGTCAATGAAGAGAAATTAAGAGGAAATAAGGATGTGAAACGAACCCATGAAGGGTGTGACCCCTAATTACACTGTACAGAGTCCTCGACCCATTGAACAAGGCCACGGACTTTGGTTTCAGCCTTCTGCTTCCCAACAGGAAGAGAACTTTATCAGTCCCTACAACCCAAGTATTCATAAGTTTAGGCACAGTTATTCTCAATACAAAATCTACAACTGATTTTCTTCTGAGGCTCAGAAATACCATATATTCACAACAGAAGGTACCCAAGACCTTCCTAGCAGCAACACTGAGGAGTTTCACGGAGCCCTTTCTCCTGGCAGGCTTCATGAAAGGGGAGCATCTCACCAAAGCAAAGCCAGGATCTTCAATTCTACAGGGTCCAACAAATTTTGCACCCCAGTCCTCTGCCCCACAGGACTAAGCTCGTCTTCACATCTGTTTGGAACGCGGAGTACAAGTCAGAACCTTCGCAAGAAGTTTTGTTTCCGTCATTCTGCCATTTATCATCTGCTCATCTCCTTGTAATCATTTTAGGTTGGGTGATTTGGGAGTGAAAGAAAGAATAAATAGAACTCAGCTCATAGCTATGCGAACAGGTCTGCCCAAACCCATAGTCATCTTGCTCGATGCTCTCGCGGGTTGCAAAGCAGCAGCTAGTGTTAAAATTTGTATTGTCTATAGGCAGGTGAAGTGCCCACTCCATCCCTAGAGTCACAGGGGATATCTGGCTTCCTCTCTTCCCCTGATTCACTTCGTCAGCATACCCTGTCAGTTTCACCTTCCAAATACTCCCCAAAGCCCATATTACTGTCTCCCTCGCTTTTGCAAGTTTGCAAGCTCACCTGTGCAAATATATAAGACCTTTTGCAGTTACCTTTCAGAAAATAAGCCCCCTCCCCAAACTCTCTCTCCTCTTTATCTGGCTCAATTTTTTTCCCTTGCACTTCTTACCAACCACTGTCTTGGATTCGATTCATTGCACGTCCCGTCTGCCCCTCTGCCTTCACCCTACAGAGCGGAGCAGGTACTCAGTAAATGTCCAGTGCACGTGTGAAGAATGAGATGACGTAATTCAGGGCCGGAGATGTGAAGGTGACAACTCTGTCTCCCAGAGAAGTCGGATTGTGTAGCAAGCATGATGCCACATGTTGGGGTTCATCGTGACCAAAACACACACAGCTGTAGCCCTCAGGGAATTTTCCAACTAAAGCCCTTGGCACTGACCCCGAGTGGGATGGAATTCATGGCTGTGAACTTTAGCTTAAACCTCAGCCCGTTCTCTGTCCTGACTCTCCACTCCAAGCTATTCTATTCTAGAATAAGCCATAGCTCCTTAAAATCAGGGGTTATGGGTCTCATCCAAAGTTCAGCCAGGTAAATCCCCTGGAAACCAAATCCAGCCCTGCACCTGTTCTTGGACAACCTCAACCTAACCATGACTTTTAATTTTCAAGTGGTTGAAAAGCACTATCTTGCAGCACCATATAATCATTATGAAAATCAAACATCAATAGCCCCAAACAGAGTTTAACTGGGATACAGCCACACCTGTTCACTTGGGTACTGTCTCCGGCTGTTTCATGCTGCGTGGGCAGTGCTGAGCAGCTGCGATCGGGACTGCTCTGCCCCACAGAGCCCCAAACGCTTGTTACCTGGCTCTCTAGAGAAAGAATTTCCGTGCCTGTTCCGATGCACCCCCTCCCCCCACAGTACAGCAGGGCCCTCCTAGAGCAGACAGTTACCAAGTGTTCATTAAAAATGCACTGAAATTGGGCGGCGCCTGTGGCTCAGTGAGTAGGGCGCCGACCCCATATGCCGAGGGTGGTGGGTTCAAACCCAGCCCCAGCCAAACTGCAAAATAAAAAAAATAGCCGGGCGTTGTGGCGGGTGCCTGTAGTCCCAGCTGCTTGGGAGGCTGAGGCAAGAGAATGGCTTGGGCCCAGGAGTTGGAGGTTGCTGTGAGCTGTGTGAGGCCACGGCACTCTACCGAGGGCCATAAAGTGAGACTCTGTCTCTACAAAAAAAAAAAAAAAAAAAAATGCACTGAAATTGTCAGCAAGACTCTAACCTTTGGAAATAGTCTGAGATCTGACAATTTCTTTTATCTCATAAAGCACTGTTCAAGCAGGGATCAAAACAGGACTCTGGTGGTTCCAAAGCAAGTTTATCTCTTCCAGAAAGTTACCAGAGAATGTGGTTTTATCAGAGGGGATGTTATCCAGTCCAATCTGCCAACACTGGTGAGTAAGCAGGACTGTGAAATGATCGGTCCCTTTGATTCCTGCAATCCTAGGACTGAGACCCAACACCGTTGTCACGTGCTGGCACCAGCCCTGGCCGGGGCAGCCCCCAGCAATACCAGCTGGGGTGGAGGGCACAGCAAAAGGGACAGAGAATCCATAGAGCCCTCATGTTTTACACTTGCATCTGTCCAGGCCCTGCCTTCAGGTCTCCAGCACCTCGTCACAGCACTTGGTGTTAGTTCCACAAATGCCTCCAATTAGAAGAAAATTCCTCCTTAGGTCACAGCTGGCTAAACCCACCACCTCTATACCCAGATCCAAAACGGTGGTTACACATGTGGGCTGAGGCCTGGTAGTGTGGCCTGTGTCTGCCTTGGTTTTCTCGCTATCACAGTGGGAATGGAGACATACCCCCGGGTTCAGCTCAATGATACTTAGGCAACAGCCCTTCCCAGTTACTGTCACAACATGAGTCCGTAGCTTCCTGGCCCTCATTCTTGGGAACAGACATCAATCTTTCCAACTCTTTGTATCCCCGGCCCCATGCTCATCCTCGTCCAGGTTGCTAAGGTCATTGTTCATGTCTTATACCCACCCCCAGCCTCCTAACTCTCTTTGAATCTGTTCTTCCCCAAAGCCAGTGCCTTGACTCACGAGAAGGACCCCTGCCCACCGCAGAGCTCACGCTCTTAACACAGCTCACAGAGCCTTGAGTGACCTGACCCTGCCCCCGTCTAACTACCCACTCATAGGTTCCGCCATTTACCCACAGACAGCTGCATGTTCCCACCACTGAGCTCAGGCCTCAGCTGTCCCCAGACTCACTGAGGGAGCCTGTGCGGGAAGGAATTTGGTCTCAACTCAAGGACAGGGCCTGCCCTTGTCCCTACTTCTGGCATCAACCTCTAAACCCTCAGAATTGGCTGCGTGTTGAGTCTCAGCCCATCACTGCCCACACGCTGGCCACAAACTGGGAATTAAAACTAACAACAGCAGGGACAGATCACAACTGATTAGACACAACCAAACCATGGGATCCATAGTGACCACACAAAAATAAGTAGGGACATCAAGTTCTTCCTGAAAAGACCACAAAATAGGGATGTGGGTATTTCAGGTGCTGAAATGTTAGGGACCCAGTTTGTTTAAACATTGCGGAAATTCTCTTTCTATGTAAGTTACTAGTACTGGGAAATTAATCGTTTAATTTAACTTTGAACAGCTTCAGGCACGTAATAGTGACAATATCCACCATGCTCATTATTACGTGTGAATTACTTAGTGTAGACAATGTTCTTTAAAAATTAAAACACTGACATTTCTTCATCCCAACTCCTCTGTGCCCCACAAAAAAAGAAGAAAAAAGATTCCATAATTTAACCTTATTTTATAATCTATGACATACATATTTATCAACACAGTTATCAACACATATTTACTTACTTGGTTGCATTTAACAAATTTTAAAGAATAACACAGGTGTAGGGAAAATAAAGGAAATAGAAAAAGGGTAAGAAGGTTTGCTTTTTCACTATTAGCAACTCCATGATTCCCAAACCAGTATTAGATAATTTTTCCTACATCATAAATGTTAAAATAGAAAATGAAATAATGAAACTGGGACCTCAGAGAAAATTTACACACACACACTCATAAAATATGCAAAATTCTGAACCACGTTTTCAAGTTTCAACTTTTAACATGGCCTCACACATCAATGTAGTTGGTTACAATGGACTTTCTGGAAGGTGGAATTTATACATCCCAGAAAGGTATCTGGTGTTCCAGACATAGTGATAACCTTAAGAGGAAAAATGATCAACATTCTCCAAATGTTCAAGAGGCAAAAATGAACAAACTGGTTTTGTACGAAATGAAACTGTGGCCTCCATCCAAAATGTGGAGATTTCCATCAGCAGCGATAAGTGCCATTCAACATTCTATTTCCTCCCAGTCTCCAGTCCTCTTCATAACTGGAATGCTCGACTCTCCCACGGCTCACCTCTCCTCGTGCACAGGGGAGCCCAGACGGCAGACAGCATCACCCCATGCCAGCAAACAACCCTCTTGCCCTGCCCTAAACAAACACACCAAGTGTCAACAATGAGAACAGCTATTAAAAAAAGTAGAAATGCCAACCACTACCCATGGCCTTAGGCTGAAGAGTGCAGAACTCTGTAGACAGCTGACAATATAAACTCTGCTTACCTTACACTTTCACCCACCCCTGACCTGTGGGGTGCTCAGAGTTCCTGAAATTTTCCCTTAAAATCCAAGCAAATATATATAATAAAAGTCAAGTTTGAAATAAAGAACAAGATGGGTTTACATTGGCTTGACATGAACAGAGATTCAAACCTTCTTGTAGTGTATGAACAAAACAGTTCTCTAATTTCATGCAAATTTGATTTTTCTTTTTGGGGGGTCGGGTGGGGTGATGGGTCTCAGTATATTGCCCAGGCTGGTCTTGAACTCCTGGACTCAACAGATCCTCCCACTCTGGCCTCCTGAGTAGCTGGGACCACAGGTGTGGTGAGCCATCGCACCAGGCTTCATTTCAGTTTGAGAGTGTCATCATTACTCCTAGACAAAACCCCAGGAAACCATTTCATCAAGTCAGTTCACATTTCAAATAGGCTGAGTTCCAGAGGATGAACATGACCCTGGAATTGGGCTTGCACAGCAGACAGGAGAACAAGTGCTGATCGTGACATAGGTCACCCATTCTTCATCCACTTCAGACCCTGTGAGGTCCACTGGATATAAAAAATCTTCGGTGACAAGGTGGGGTCTGTGAGAGGGCTGTAGGACAGAGAGTGCATCCAAGGATTTAGTTGCCAAAGACCAGAAAGGACCAGTCTCTTTTCTGAAGGCATTCTCCCAAATCCTACCTGGGTCAGAGGGCAAGAATAAAGTGGGAAAAGATTAGGGAAGGGGATTAGCACAGAGCAAGGGATTAGCTCAGAGCAAGGACTGCAGGGCAGGGGGTCTGGATTCCAGCCCTGTTGCTCCCAGATTCTGCCAGAGTCACTACTGCATAATATTGCCACAAGGTCGGAGTAAGTCAACACTGGCAAAATGCTTACAAGTGCATGACCGCAGACATCTATCCCATCAAAACAGCAGCAGTGTAGACCTCTAAGTTCATTGTGGGGACCTGAGATCATAAACGAAGGTGCAGGGTGCCAGCTTCCAGAAGACCTAGACCCACGACAGGAAAATCAACCAGGGGAACCAGCACCTTCCACTGTCCTATCCACAAACCGATTGCATGACTCATCAACTCTGAGGCAAAAGCTTTGGGACAAGGCCCAGGAGTCACCTTATCAAAGAGATCAAGTCTCCTGATGCCTTGTGGGAGTCTTGATTCATTTTCTTTTATTTTTGTTTCTTTTTTCAGTAATTGGACATGTCCAAATTCATGTGTAGAAAGTGGAGTGGGAGCCCTCAGTGGAATCTTCCTTTCTCAGAGGTGTCAAGGCAAGTCCCTTCAGTGTGGCTAGGCAGAGAAACCAACTGAATGAAAAAGGAGAAAGTAGGGCGGCGCCTGTGGCTCAAAGGGGTAGGGCACCAGCCCCATATGCCAGAGGTGGTGGGTTCAAACCCAGCCCCGGCCAAAAACTGCAAAAAAAAAAAAAAAAGAAAGAAAGAAAGAAAAAAGAAAAAGGAGAAAGTAGAAAGCCCAATCCTTTCCTGAGGACTGAGGACTGATAGAAAGTTTGGTGGTTGCCAGGGGTTTGGAAGAAGGGAAACAGGAATGCGCAGGGTGTGGGGGACTTTTAGGGCTGGGGAACACTAAAGTTGACACACTGGAAAGGTTTATACTTGACGTAACGGGTTCATCAAGCCCCTACATTCTGCATCACCGGGAGTAAAGCCACATTCTTATAATCCTCATTCTGGAGAAGAGAAAGGCGGGGAGGTGACAGCAGTGGGTGTGGCGAGTCAGGACTGGATTCCACGTTGACCCAGGTCTCAGCCTCTGCCCCCGGTGTCTGCCAGGGTACCTTGTTAGCAAGGCCAAGATTCCAGAAAACACCAGCCCTTCTCATTCCAACTGTGCTTGGTGAACTACCATTGAGAGAAGCAATTACAAATACTTTCTAGGGTCCAACTCTAGAAGAATCCCAGCAATGTGTAGAAATTCACACGTACTGGAGGGTTTCCCAGCTGCCGTCAGCAGCATGCGATCGTGGACAACTCAGGTTCACACAGTATGGTGAGCAGGATGCATTTCCTCACGGCTCTGTTCCTCCCCTCCAGGAAAAGCTGAGCTTCTCCTCGTGTCTTCACCTGAGCAACTGGCCTTTCTCTCCTGTTCCAAGGAGCCAGACCTCAGAATGGCTGCTCCTACCGCTCACTGCCCCTGGCCAATTTCACCTGCAGATTTGCCCCAAATCCATCCACGTACTCCGCTTCACCGAACCCTGGCCAGGCTGAGCTGCCATCGTCCTCCCTTGCATTAGTGTGTGTGCTCCAGACAGCCTCCCAACATACCCACCAGGCCCTCTTTGTCTCTCCTAGATGTCCACGCTCAGCCCTCTTTGTCTCTCTGACGTCCACACTCAGGCCTCTTCATCTCTCTTACGTTCACACTCGGTCTTCTCAGCCTCTCCCCAACATCCACGCTCGGCCCTCTTCATCTCTACAACGTCCCGGCTCGGCCCTCTCCAGCTCTTCCGGGACATCCGTGCTCGGCTCTCTTGGTCTCTCCCCCACGTCCCTCTTTAACTCTCCCCAGTCTTCAGGGATCATGTCCTTCTGTACTTTGCACACCTCTGCCTTCACATGGAGTATAACCTGTGACCCTCTAAGACCCTTCTGGCCACATCTCTTGTCACCACATAGCTTCTACCATTCTCTAAGTTCCTCCCCACCTCAGGGCCTTTGCACACGCTGTTCTCTTTGCCTAGAAAATCCTGCCCTTCAAAGGATCTGCCCTGTCACATCCTTAAAGGACTTCATTGTCACATGTCCTGTCTTTCTTATCATAGCCCATGCACGTATAAATAAAAAATGCATTCATCTTTGAAATGACTGTACTGCTCACTTTCTTATGTCCTTCTGCATTTATTATATCGATTCGCTCCATGAAGAAAGGGTCTTTGTCTGAACAAGTAGCACCCTGCATAAAAAAGAGTCTGGCACGTAACAGGTTAAAAAAAAATAAAATTATAAAACAAATGAATGAATAAATGGTTTAGTTGATTATTTTCAACAGAAGAAATATGTTAGCAGGAGAATTAATGCCTTCACTGAATATTTACACCACCCCCCAATGTTGCAGGAAGGGAAAATGTCCTTCCCATAATATGGAAGCATTTGTAGTTCAAAAGGGGATGTCAAGGCACTTGGGACCTCTGAGAAAACCTCACCCCACCCCCGCCAAAAAAAGAGAGTGAAATACTAGAGGGTCACCAATACCGTCACTTGTCACCTTGTGAGGCAGTTATGAAAGGTCACATTGTTTAAGGAAAGATAATTTCATCTCCATGAATCAAAATTGCTTCCTGTTAAATATTTAGCATTCAAATATATTTTTCTAGAAAAGTGGGTCAAGGCAAGTAAAAGTCAGACACGAGGATATTTGTAGAAAGGTGAAAACTGCATTTCTGTTCACTGAGGACTGCAGTGACAAATTAACTTTCTGAATACTGATTTCCTGTTTGTGTATATACTGAAATAAGGTCTTCCTCTGTCACCCAGGCTTCAGTGCAGCCTCCCACTCCTGGCCTCAAGCCATCCTCCTGCCTCAGCCTCCTAAATTGCTGGGATTACAGCCGTGAGCCACCACATGGCAGTCCATGTTCATTTAAAAGGGTAAAAAAAAAAAATGAACATTATTCTGAAGCCTTGATGTTAGGTAGGGATATAAAGTTGAGCAAATGCCTATATCCATCAGGAGTTACATGTGTTCTTACGTCTTAGAAAACATTTCTGTTTGTTTATAAATCCAGTTTGTCAGATAAATCAACGTTTATACATAACTCCCTTCATGGCACTACATATTATATGAATGCACACATACACCCTGCATATTTACAAAACCATGAAAAAATCCACTGACAGGAATTTTATTTCTTTCTATAACTTCTGAAAAATGTATTATTTTTTAATTAACTGATAAGACCTGTCGATAAGACAGTTAATTTTTTAATTAACTGATAAGAGCTGCTTCTTTATAGCACACAACATGCTTTTTTAGAACGTGTGTTCATTGAGGAGCTGGTAAATCAAGCTAAGTAACATATGTTCCATCACATACCTTTTATGTGTGGTGAGAACACTAAAATCTACTCTTCTGGCAATTTTTAAGAAAACAATACGTTGTTATACAGGCAGCGCCTGTGGCTCAGTGAGTAGGGCGCCGGCCCCATATGCCAAGGGTGGCGGGTTCAAACCCAGCCCTGGGCAAACTGCAACAACAACAACAAAAAAAAATAGCCGAGCGTTGTGGCGGGCACCTGTAGTCCCAGCTCCTCGGGAGGCTGAGGCAAGAGAATCACATAAGCCCAAGAGCTGGAGGTTGCTGTGAGCCGTGTGACGCCACGGCACTCTACCGAGGGCCATAAAGTGAGACTCTGTCTCTACAAAAAAAAAAAAAAGAACAATACATTGTTATTAACTATGGTCGCCATGTTGCACATGGGCCTCTGGAATTCATGCCTCCCCCTAACTGAAATTTTGTGCCCTTTGACAAAGACCATGAAGTGCCTCCCTACCAATTGGCTAAATTACGTTAAAAAAAAAATCTCTTCCCTACCCAAGAAAACCCTCAGAGAGGCAGACTTCTCTAGGCATCACACACACACACACACACACACACACACAGAGGTATGTATACATGGTGTGCACACACATACACACACATCTCTCAATGCTGGCTGCTACAGGCCTGTTAACTGCCTCCCCCCAGGCCTCCCACTGCAAACAGCCCACTGCTAGAGCACACAGCTCTGCCCAGAAATCCCTCATCTCTCCATCCAATTCCCCATGAAGAGGCTAGTGAGGTCTGGCTTGAAGCAGTGGGAAGTCGACCCACGCAAGAGCGTTCCCTTGTCTGGTGTCCAGAGGTCATGGTTTACTATCTCTGCCAGGCTGCACTTGCTCCCGGCCTGCATAAGGCTTTCATTCATTGCTTACAAGCTGCATCAGGGAGCCCAACAGGGGTGCGGGGGGATTATCTCCCATCCCCTGGCTGGAGTATTGAGATGGAGACCCCCTCTCCACGCTATGCCTCAACAACCAAGGAAGAGAGTCATGAATCTGTTAATGTGTCAACCGAGGTGTTCAACGCAAACACCACCGGACACATCCTGCTTCTAACAGGGAAACTCATCAGTTAGAGGGCGTGTGAACTCACAGGCCAGGGGCCATAAACTGCTGCACACATTCTTTCCGGAAGCACCAGACAACAGTAAAAGGGCATCTTCTTAACTGCTATAGGGAAATAAAATCTAGGAAAATAATAGAACCAGACAAGAAATGAAAACTTTGTCCAAGAAGCATGTAACCAAATACGACGTCAGCTAACATCAAGCATCAACGTAGTATTCCACTGTATGGTCACACATGCAGAAGAAAGAATTAAAACAAAAGGTAACTATTTTTTACATGGAAATCATGGGTCACTTTGCATGTTCTTAACATTAAAATTATGATGGTTATGAAATATGATTTCAGATAAAACCCACATTTAACGCATTTTATGGTGCTGCCGTCCACTCACCTTTTGGCATTAATTTAAAAACAAGATCCAATGCTTGGTTCCTGGTTAACAGCTAACACACGTTTAAATTTGGCAAGTTGACCTAAAACCTGTCTATTTTCTGGACTTACCGATGTCGTCAGCAACGATGCCTTTGTTGTTCCTTTTCACGGCTGACAAGAAATCTTACACAACACGATGTTGCTTCAGAAACATGGAAGCTGGCAGCTTGACCAGTTTCCGTTCACTGCAACTACAACCTTCATGGAAAGGGGGAAGCCGCTCTCACGCAGGGCTAAAGAGATTTTCCAAGTGCTATTGTCAAAAAATATAGCCTGGTTTGGGCACGGAAAGATCAGAAGGGCGCGATGATGAGCCAGGCTTGGAGACTCAGCACGTGGCCGGCAGAGGTGTGAGGGATGTGGAAGAGGAGCACCCCTGAACACAGGTCAGCTCCTCATCCGCTCTGTCTTCCGGGTTCTGGATGGTGAGAGTTTGAAGAAACGGAGAGTGAGGGGCTGGTATGCCGTGACGTGTACAATGACGTAACGTGACATGACGTGTGTGACGTGACGTAACGTGACATAATGTGACGTGTGTGGCGTGACGTGATGTGACGCGTGTGACGTGACGTGACGTGTGTGACGTGACATGACGTGACGTGACATGACCTCGCGTTTTGAAATGATGGCGGTAGGTGAGTATCCCCAAACCAGAACAGAGACAAAGCCTAATCCACTTTGCAGGCTGCTTCGCGGTTACTGTTTCAGCTGGACCGGGTGTGCCGATGCGCGCCGAGTGGGGACCGCAGCCTCGGGCAGAGCGAGCCCTGGAGGTCGTCCTGAGCTCCACGCCTCTGCAGGCAGCAGCCCCAGCAAGAAGCCGTTTCCCACCCACACTAACTCTTCATCCCGCGTTCTCGACTTCTTCCATTCCTTCAGGTGTCAGTGTGTCACCCCGGTCCACACGCCCACAGTAAAGGAAGCTTCACAAGCCACGAGGGCCTCATCTACCAAGGGTAAGAACCTTTTGGCTTCTTTCTTCATAACGAAAACTCATCTTCTGGAGTTTTTATTTATTTATTTAGACATAGAAGGAATCTCAAAGAAAGAGGCCCCTTCGTTTTTACCCGATAGAGAAACGAGACGCAGAATTCACGTGCAAAACTCTGGTAAGGGTGCACAGAACATTTCCCAACGTCTAAAGCAATTTATCTTTTAGAAAACAGTATTCTTATACATTTTTTTTTTTTTAAAGAAATGGGAAGAAATGCCTATTAGGTCTGCTTTGTTGTTTATGTTAGCATGTCAGTGATCCAGGCCCTCTGTGGTTCTCCCAACGTCTGTGCTCAGCCCTCTTCGTGTCTCCGGCGTCCACGCTCAGCCCTCTTCGTCTCTCCGGCGTCCATGCTCAGCCCTCTTCGTCTCTCCGACGTCCACCCTCGGCCCTCTTCGTCTCTCCGGCGTCCACGCTCGGCCCTCTTCGTCTCTCCGGCGTCCACGCTCGGCCCTCTTCGTCTCTCCGGCGTCCACGCTCGGCCCTCTTCGTCTCTCCGACGTCCACCCTCGGCCCTCTTCGTCTCTCCGGCGTCTACGCTCGGCCCTCTTCGTCTCTCCGGCGTCCACGCTCGGCCCTCTTCGTCTCTCCGGCGTCCACGCTCGGCCCTCTTCGTCTCTCCGGCGTCCACGCTCGGCCCTCTTCGTCTCTCCGGCGTCCACCCTCGGCCCTCTTCGTCTCTCCGGCGTCCACGCTCGGCCCTCTTCGTCTCTCCGGCGTCCACGCTCGGCCCTCTTCGTCTCTCCGGCGTCCCCGCTCGGCCCTCTTCGTCTCTCCGGCGTCCACGCTCGGCCCTCTTCGTCTCTCCGGCGTCCACGCTCGGCCCTCTTCGTCTCTCCGGCGTCCCCGCTCGGCCCTCTTCGTCTCTCCGGCGTCCCCGCTCGGCCCTCTTCGTCTCTCCGGCGTCCACGTTCGGCACTCTTCGTGTCTCCGGCGTCCACGCTCGGCCCTCTTCGTCTCTCCGACGTCCACCCTCGGCCCTCTTGGTCTCTCCGGCGTCCACACTCGGCCCTCTTCGTCTCTCCGGCGTCCACCCTCGGCCCTCTTCGTCTATCCGGCGTCCACGCTCGGCCCTCTTCGTCTCTCCGGCGTCCACCCTCGGCCCTCTTCGTCTCTCCGGCGTCCACGCTCGGCCCTCTTCGTCTCTCCGGCGTCCACCCTCGGCCCTCTTCGTCTCTCCGACGTCCACCCTCGGCCCTCTTCGTCTCTCCGGCGTCCCCGCTCGGCCCTCTTCGTCTCTCCGGCGTCCCCGCTCGGCCCTCTTCGTCTCTCCGGCGTCCACCCTCGGCCCTCTTCGTCTCTCCGGCGTCCACCCTCGGCCCTCTTCGTCTCTCCGGCGTCCACGCTCGGCCCTCTTCGTCTCTCCGGCGTCCACGCTCGGCCCTCTTCGTCTCTCCGGCGTCCACGCTCGGCCCTCTTCGTCTCTCCGGCGTCCACGCTCGGCCCTCTTCGTCTCTCCGACGTCCACCCTCGGCCCTCTTCTACTCTTCATGACGCCCAGGCTCGGCCCTCTTGGTCGTTCCTACGTCCACACTTGGTCTTCTTCGTCTCTCCGACTTTCACGCTCCGTCTTCGTCTCTCCGACTTTCACATTCGGCCCTCGTCTCGCCCCTGATGTTAATGCTCGGCCCTTTTCATCTCTCCGACTTTCACGCTCGGCCCTCATGGTCTCTCACCAACGTCCACACTCGGTCCTCTTCATCTTTCAGATTTTCACCCTCAGCCCTCTTGGTCTCTCCGATGTCCACGCTCGGCCCTCTTCCTCTCTCCCACGTCCATGCTGTACGGTCTTCATCTCTGCGACGTCCACGCTTGGCTCTGTTGTCTCTCCCCATCTCCCCACTGTTCATGGATCCTCTCCTCCTGCACTTTGCACACCTCACCCTCGCACGGAGTATAAAACCTGTGATCCTCTAAGGCCCTTCTGGCCACGTCTTTTGTCACCACACAGCTTCTACCATTCTCTAAAGTTCTTCCCCCACCTCGGGGCCTTTGCACACACTGTTCCCTTTGCCTAGAAATTCCTGCCCTTCAAAATGTCACATCCTTGGAGGACTTTGTTGTCACATGTCCTGTCTTTCTTATCATAGCTCATGCACGTGTAAATAAAACATGGTTTCCTCCTAGAAATGTCTGTCTTCCACACTTGCTTGGGTCCTTCTGTGTTTATTGTATCAATTCGCTACGTGAAGACAGGGTCTCTGAATAGGTAGTACCTTGCATAAAAAAAGGTCTGGCACACAGTAGGTCAAAAAGTAAAATTATAAAACAAATGAATGAATAAATGGTTTAGTTGATTATTTTGAACAGAAGAAATACGTTAGCAGCAGAATTTATGACTTCACTGAATATTTACACCACCTCCCTGAAGTTGCAGGAAGGGAAAATGTCCTTCCCATAATAGGTAAGCATTTACCAAAAGGGGATGTTCAAAAGGGGATGTCAAGGCACCTGGGACCTCTGAGAAAACCTCACCCCACCCCCGCCAAAAAAAGAGACGTGAAATACTAGAGGGTCACCAATACCGTCACTTGTCACCTTGTGAGGTAGTTATGAAAGGTCACATGGTTTAAGGAAAGGTAATTCTATCTTCATGAATCAGAATTGCTTCCTGTTAGCAATATTTAGCATTCAAATATATTTTTCTAGAAAAGTGGGTCAAGGCAAGTAAAAGTCGGACATGAGGATATTTGTGGAAAGGTGCAAACCGCATTTCTGTTCACTGAGGACTGCAGTGACAAATTAATTTTCTGAATGCTGATTTCCTGTTTGTGTGTTTACTGGGATAAAGTCTCACTCTGTCACCCAGGTTCTTTCTTCATGATAAAAACTCATCATCTGGACTTTATATACATATATATATAATCTCTGAAAGGAAGAGGCCCCTTAGTTTTTACACGATAGAGAAACAAGAAGCAGAATTAACATGCAAACCTCTGGTAAGAGTGCAGAAAACACCTCCCCAATGTACAGACTATCTTTTAGAAAACAAATGTTGTTTTTTTTTTTGTAGAGACAGAGTCTCACTTTATGGCCCTCGGTAGAGTGCCGTGGCCTCACACAGCTCACAGCAACCTCCAACTCCTGGGCTTAAGCGATTCTCTTGCCTCAGCCTCCCGAGTAGCTGGGACTACAGGCGCCCGCCACAATGCCCGGCTATTTTTGGTTGCAGTTTTGGCCGGGGCCAGGTTTGAACCCGCCACCCTCGGTATATGGGGCCGGCGCCTTACCAACTGAGCCACAGGCGCCGCCCCAATTAAATGTTTTTTTTAAGACATGGGGAGAAAATGCCTATTTGGTCTGCTTTGCTGTTTACATGAGCATTTCTGCGATCCAGGGAAAGCAGACTTATGAAATCAGCAAGTTTCACAAATAGAAGGAAAATCCACTCTTAAAACAACACATGGCCCCAACTGAGGGGTGGTATTGCTTTATCTGCTCTTTACAGTCTAAAGGGCAGAAGATCCAAAGCTATGCAGGGAAGAGTGTGCTTCATAATAAAACACACATGGCCCATTCATAGACAATTGGTAATTCATACACAGAAATCCCAACTCACCCCAGGAATGGGTGAGAGCCCATGAACCACAGAGAAACTCCAAATGGATGTTCTCTGGCAAACCATAGTGTAGAGATATATGTATATGCTTTTTTTAACCTCTCTCCTAGGTGTTCTGCCTTCAATCCTGTCTTCCTTCCAGAGAATCACCTGCACCTAATATTATAGGAAATCAGCATTAGTGCAGCCCCTCTCAGAGTATAGTCATTCTTCCCAAATCGGATCTGAAATGCATTACGAGAGTCAGTGGAGAAGGTCTAGAATTGAGGTTAGTGCACTTTGGCTAACTGTACGGCCTATGTAAGAAATGAAGGTCTCAAAACCCCAAAGCTATGAATTTGGCACCCCTCAACTGGCATAAAGTTCCTTTCAAACTTTGAGAGAGAGAGAGAAACTCCTAAGTATTTAGCAACATAATGTATTACCAATTTTCACAGGCAGAACACATGGAAATACATAAATAGCTAATACGTGGCCTGCACCTCCCAGCACAGAGAAGCAGCATCTCCTCAGGCCTCCTCACTTCTTTACTCTGAGAAAGGCCGGGTGTTCACTTCATCAGAAACCATTTTCTCTGTGGTCCTGTTCAAAGATAGTCCACACCCAGTCCATAATAAACTTTGGAAAATAATAACAACAGTCTCTGTCTGAAAGTGGAGCTGAAAATAACACTGCTAGAATGGGACCATCAAGAAATTTAACATAAGAAACCCATTTAACTGGCCTCTAAAATTTCATGTTTCCGTCTCATCAATACAGCGTGGAAACAGTTAAAAGTAGTCTCTCCTGGGGTGTTCTAATTTATATTCCTTACTCGTGTAAACAAAAGCTATTTTGACTGATTTGTACTTTTATTTAACCCAAATAGCCAGCTTGTTTGCCTTTACACTAGCAGGCCTTCAGATTACTGAATGAGAGCATGGAGTTCCTACCCTGTTTCCCCGAAAATAAGACAGTGTCTTATTTTAAGGTGTGCTCCCAAAGATGCGCTAGGTCTTATTTTCAGGGGACGTCTTATCTTTCCTGTAAGTAGGTCTTATTTTCAGAGGATGTCTTATTTTCGGGAAAACAGGGTATATATCCAGTTCAATATGATATACTTTGATTTCCTCTCCAAAGAAACTCATCAGGCTAAGGTAGCCTAACTACTGCAAGCCTGCTTAAACACATCTCCAGCTTTTCTTTGTAAAATGGAAGCTGGAAGAAAACCAAGATACATGCATTATCTTTATTTGCATAAACTAATCCAAACAAAATGTTCTTCCCAAAGATGAAAAGTAAAATTCCGATCCTGTCCACAAAAGGCTGCAATATGAGTGCCCAGCTCTGCGGAAGTGTGGGAGGGAACGGCGTCCTTCTCTTCTTTAATGAGAACTTGAAGTAGAATTGTGATCTGGGAATTCGTGAAGATCCATACCTGGCACATTCATGCTCAGTGAGGGACAAAGAATCACATTTCCTTTATAAATTTGTTTCACCCCCTTTCAAGAGTAACCGTGGGAAATTGGGATGTAAAAAACATTTGAGGTTTTGAGAGTTGATCTATTTCTAATGTTGCTCATTCACCTCTTTTATCCTTGGAAACTTTACCAAAGAAGCGACAGTGATGACTGTGGGAAAGATGAAAACTCACAAGTCAGAGACTGGGGCTCCTCACCCCCTTTACATGGACATGATCTAGCCAGTTTTCTTTTTAAAAATACCATGGTGTTGGGTGGCGCCTGTGGCTCAAAGGAGTAGGGCGCCGGCCCTATATGCCAGAGGTGGCAGGTTCAAACCCAGACCCAGTCGAACACTGCAAAAAAATTAAAAAATACCATGGGTGCCAAAAAAAAATGTATACCCATTTTAAGAGCTGTTATCTATGTTACTACTTTTGTTTGCTGTAATCAGAAGTGTTTGGCCACCCGTGGTCACCATTTTGAGCACCTCTTGTAATTGCAGGAGTCAAATGTGACTTGTATTCATCTTTCGTTATTAAAATGAGTATCAGCATTTTAATACATGATTCACTTTCTTAAAATGTTTCTACATTTTTTGCACCCTCAGTACATTCATTTATTTACGACAGCCAGAAAAATTGCTTCCACTTTCATTTTCATAATCCATAAAAAGGAGATCTTCTCTGTAGAGTCTCGCAAAAATTAAATTAGACAATTTATGGTAAAGTCAGTCGAAGAGTGCCACACAAACAGCAAGCACTATCAACGCTACTAATAGTGTGACTCCAGTGACAGTCACACTTTCCAAAGCCAAAGACAGACTTGTCTATGGGAAAGAAATCTAGAACCTGTCGCACCCCATTCAAAGAACTTTATTTTCGTAAGAATATCACTTCCCCGTTCTCTTGCTTCTACTCCTTGTAAGACAGTCTTCCCTGTCCCATTCCTATGGGAGGGGCACCCTGCATGTCTGTGCCATCCAGAAAATATCGCAGCCTCTAACACACACACACACTGCGCACTCGAAGGAGGCCAGCGCTGTTTCTCTCCTTCGGCACTGTTGACCTTGGGGGCCAGTGGCTTCCTTGTGGTGGGGCATCCTGTCCACCGTGTGGTACTGAGCTGTGTCTGTCCCTCACCCTCACCCATCAGATGCCAGTAATGCCCTTTCCCCAGTGTCCCTGGACATTATCCTATGTCCTGGAGGGACAAAATCACCTCTAGTGAAAAAACCACTAGGCTAGTGTGATGGAAGATTTGAATTTTTAATTGCATTCAACTTAAATGAATTTAAACTGAAGTAGCAAACATGGCTGGGGGTCTCCCACATCGGACACATTGCCTTAAAATTTGCCAAGACTATTATTATGTCACACATGATAGTTAAAAAATATGCTGGTAAGTTCAGAATATGGTGTATGTGTGTGTATATATATATATATACTTTTTTTTCATGAAAGGGCTAAAAATTGGTTAAACAATGTAAGCTTTTGTTTGATTTGCATAGAGTGGATATGTGTTTGTTCTCTGTAACTCACAGCAGTAAAGGCGGAGATCAAAACCTAGCAATGCATTCAAATGTAGAAAAGTAATAATACATGGGATGGGGGGCACCACAGGGGTTGCATCCATCCCTCCCACCCAGGGAGGGAACAATGAGATGAACAGACACCTAATGGTAGTAGGGTCCAGGAGTAAAGAAAAGGCTTAAGGGCCACAACCCCTGCAGTGTTCCCTCTGGGCAGGGGATTCTCTCTGTCCCCACCCAGGTGCCAATCTGGATTGTTCCCAGGCAGTAGGACCGACCTGAGCCCGGCGCTCTCTGCAGACCTGCTCTGGTGGTTTCTCAGCACACTGGAACGTCTGCAGTGGTTACCAGGGTTCACCAGATACATGACAAGTTCAGTGACTATTACTTCATTTGAGCACTGAACATAATTTCCAGCACAATGGGACACCTGCTTTAAGCTAAAGACCCTACATGTTACTAAAAGTCCCACAGGGAGTCCAAGTTCACACACAAGTGGTCTATCTCCTTTTGCACTTAAAAAGAGATTGAAGTGCTGCTCTTTCTGCATTTTAGGAATGTAAGGATAGCGTCCGAGAGAAATAATATTCAGGAGGGTGAAAAGCGTAAAAAGTTCTGTTTCATCCCCAAATACATGCAGGGTGAATCTATTCCATTTCTGATGCCAGGAACAGTCATTTAGTGGATAAAGATATAACACGTGCTTTCGAGACAAAAGGTCCTGCAGTGTAGACACCAACTGGCAAATTTGGGGAACCTTGGACATTAGTCCACGTGAACCCCCATATTTTTAAATGGTTAAGTGAGGAAAGTAACAGACATGCACTCAGGCTATTGGGCGAAGGCTAAGGTGCTCCCAGACCATCAGGCAGCACCGCCCATTTCACCTCTCTAAAGCTCATTTCCTCCCAGGGCCAACAGCCACGCTCAAAGACACAGGAATAGATGAAAAATCGCTCTGCCTTTCAAGGAGCTCACACGAGCCCCAAGGTTAGTGATCCACAGTCTTTCTTCCCAAAGAGACACCAATTGATCTGCGGAGACAGACATATAAATAAGTTACCCAAACACCCAAACAGAGCAGATGAAAGAAATCTTCCTGGAGGAGCACTCACAACTCCACGGACCATATAATCTGGACAGAAAACGCCCCACCCCCACCCCAGTGAGCAGCCAAGGAAAGAGAGAGAAATAAACAGCTCTAATTACAGAACAGAAACCACCAGGTATCTGTTAGGACCGGGGCCTTTCTGGTGGATAAATGCTTCTGACTTCATTCATTTCCTTGTATTCAACTCAAGAGAACTAGAGACTAAATGATGACATTGGCCTGCCACCCTTCACTTCTACACATCAGAGTAAAAATAAGAATAGTAATTAAATGAAAACTTGGCTTGAAAAGATATAGTGCATGCTAACTGAAATACAAAAAAAGCAAAACAAAACAAGAAAACTACCTTGAGATTCCACTTCCGTGAGGTGGAAGGTAGAGGGTGGCTGACAGAGATTGGAGAGGAAGAGTGTGATGGTGACAGCTTGAGTTTGGGAAGCTGAAATAGTCATGCAGACTGATGGTGGTTACACAGCAACGCAGATGCACTTAGTCCCACAGAACCACACACGTAGAAGCGATCAAAATGGTCATTTTTAATGCTATACACACTTGCCCTCATCAATAAAAAAAAAAAGATCCCCAGCATGTTTACACTGCGCTCCTGGCCATGAAGCACATAAGTTTGCATGAGCATACGCACACTCACACACAAGTCAACCTTGCTGAGAGGGTTCAGGGCAGAAAGGGAAACAAACAGCCCCCCAAATGTGCCTTTTTGGGGTAGCATGCGTGTCTCCTTCTGTTTAGCTACAGAATTAGCTCAAAGGAAAGGAAATTAAAGAAGGGCCAGCACATCCCTTGCTGTTTCTTCTTACAGACACTCCCTCTGAGGTCTTGTGCCCAACTCCCGGGGTAAAAAACACTCCTTTCTCCTGTGGCTGGGTCAGAGGGGTTTTTATGATAGTTGAGCCCACTGCTAACAGTGGGAGACTTTTTTCTCACAACATTAAACAAATTCATATTTTATATGCATTAGCTCCTTCTTTAGAACCTGTATTATTTGCATAAACATGTCTTATCCTTCAAAAACGTTAATTCTATGGTGAAATTCATATTGACAAGAAGTGGAACGGTTGCCAGGGGCTGAGGGAGGGGAAAACGGGAAGTCATTTAATGAGTATGGAGTTTTAGTTTGCAAGATAAAAAAGTTGTGAAGATCCGTTGTACAAGAAGGTGGATATACTTACCACGGCTAAACTACATGCTTAAACGTGGCTCTGATGGTGAATTTTGTGTTACATGCACTCTTTACTACAATTAAAAATAAAAAAAAAGACTACTTCTCTAAGAAAAGAAGATAGAAAGAATAAAATAAGCTCTTCATTACGAAGGATCAGTACTCATGAAACACTGAGTTTCTCCAACACGCTTCAGTGACATTTCTTCAAATTATGTTTCCACAGACTGCTACAATAATCAAAACTCTAACCAGGTTGCCTGGGAGTCTGATGTTCTTGGTGAGGAGAAGTTTTACAACTGCTGATTACATGATATCTCAGGAAGACAGACACCAATCTAAACCACTGTGGTCACTGCACCTATTTTAAATAACTTATTCTGCACTGAGGTATTTCCTCATGTCACTGTCCTTGCTGGGATCACTACCCCCAGCTCATGTTCCATATTCCCCTGCCTATACTTCTATCTCCCACCACCACGCCACCAAGTACTGATCGGATCTCGTACCATGCAGTTGAGTTATTGATGATCCACATTCCCTAGTGAAGAGCATCAGAATATGTCACCCCATAATACGCCACTTTGGCATAAGGATCATTTTGAGCTGAAGGCAACTGAGAAGCAGCAGGTGCGTGAAGGACTCTCCACTTTCTGCCTTTCTGCCCAAAAGCAGGACATACCTGCCCCTTTTGTAAAGGTGACATAAATGTCCATTTCTAAAAAATTCTCCTCTCCCACACCAGAAAATGCAGAACTGACTAAACAACACTTATCTTCCATACATTTCCTAGTTACTATCCCATAATTTATTGTCTTTACAAGCCCAAACTGCCCTTTTCTTTTATCTTGTCAATTCTCTGCAATTTATTGCCCATTGTTAAAATAGTATATAAGCTTCCAAGTCTAACCACTCCTTTACATTCATTCCTTTTCTATGAAGCTTCTGTGCATGTACAAATGTTATCATCAAGTAAAATTCATATGACTTTCCTCTCATTAATACGTCTATTCTAAGTTTAATTTATAGACCCTAATAACAGAACCCAAGAGAGCAGAGGAAATGTTTTTCCTCCCCTGCATCAATGTAGTCACCTAGCCATTATACATAAGGCAAAAAAAAAAAAAAAAAAAAAATAGTAAAATGTGAAGATGAATGTCTATTTATTTGTATCCAAGAGTATGTAGCTAAATCTATTATTAGACAGTAAAGAAACTGAGGAAATTTCACCCCAAATATGGCTCCTTGGTATAAAAAATATTTTTAATTGAAGGCCATTCAAACCCAAAAAAGACTAGAAGGGGTTTTCCCTCCGTCTGCATGAACCAGACCAGGTTGAGAAAAAGATCAAAAAGCACAACTTTCCCCCGTTCCTGCCCCCTCGATATACTGCAGGAATGAAGGTCAAGAGTGTCAGCTGACCTGGCCCAAATCATTTAAACCATAACTACCTGTCTCTCGGGGTAATATACAAGTTACTCTATTGCCCCCATCCATTTGTCCTCCATAGAAACCATTTTTGGACCTATATTTCCCAATTCCCCCCAAAAAAGCATCTATAAAAATGTCTGAACTCCATTGGAAAACTGGATTATGCCTATGTGATTTCTCCCTGTGCACAGTAAATAAATCTTTCTCTTATTATTCTGCCTTCATTGTGAGTTGATCTTTCAGCAAACTTTCAGGGCAAAGGGCAAGTTTCCCCTCGCCCCTGTAAGTGATTACTCAGCCTGTCCATGAACTGAGTCCCCTGTCATCCTCTCTTCTTTATGGCAACACAACCAAAAGAAGGGGAAAACTTCAACCCAATTCTCCCTTGTCTTCCTCAGCTAATATCCAGTCTGATTCCTATCTTCCAGGCTTTTCCAAGACTTCTTTCAAAGTCAGCAGTGACACTGGGGTCCATTCTCCTATCCCCACATGTTATTGGCCAGGGGACTTTGTGTCATCTCTCACACAACAGTCAAAGAAAGTTAACAATTGCCATTCCCGTCTCTGAAGGATGCTTTAAAAGCAAATGGTATTAATTTATGGGGAAAGTCTTTGCAAACTGTAAATCCTCACCAAATGCAAGATACTTAGATCATGAGTTAAGATCAAGCCAAAGTTACTATCAACACATTTGGGGACAAATCCAGAAGTACTAAAAACATCAAATTGCCAGTAATGTAAGGTAAGGAAATGAAAGGATTCCATTTGATGAGAAGGGACTTCTGAGAGCACAGAACGTAAGGTTTCTGATCAGACGACTAAATTTATATCAAACTCGCTCCCTGCACCCCACCCCATTGGGCTTCACACATATATTTAAAACTAATGAATGAAAGTGAACCAAGCAGGATGAGTTTCCAAGACTCAAGAATCTTGGACACATCAACAAAAACACAAGACATTGAGAGGGAGCGTCCACACAGCATTTTGCTAGCAGGTGGGAAGGACTCAGTAACTAACCTTAGCACTAAAGTTGCATAAAAGTCAGGGAAAGCTGCCCAGAAAGAAATAAACAGGATCTGGCCTTTTGAGGAAAAGGAGAATTTCATAGCAAAAGAAAAAAAAAAAAAATATATATATATATATGAACAGAACAATAGGTAAAGTAGTAAATGTTAACAAGAACCACAGAGAGAGCCAGCAGAGGGCGTGAGCCAGGGGCTATTCTGGACTCACAGGTCACATTAAGCCTTTTAGTGTCACAAACAAACGTCACATAGTCACTATTGTTATCACGTCCACTTCACTCTCTGATAAAGAACAGAGCCATGGAATGGGAACGCAGAGCCTCTTGCCGAGCTCACACCTCACCTTAAGTAGAGCGGCCAGTCACGGATTAATTCATGAACTATTTACTAATCGCAGGCTTGGCCCTTCTCTGCCACCATTGCTGTGCACCTCTGGAAATGGCACAGGCAAAAGCGAAGACGTATGGAAGAATGTGGCATGCTGAAGGGTCTGGGGACGTCCTCTAACGGGGACGAAAAATGAACACAGAAAAAAATACATGGAAAGAGAAGTAAACTAGAAAGATGAGCAGACTTGCCCAGAAAGTCAGGCGGCCACTCAATGTGAAGGATGCCCCAAGGAGCAGATTGGACCTTGTAGCTCACGGCTATCCTGCCCAGCTGGAATCCCCAGGAAGTTCAGATTCCAGGCCCCAGCCCAGGCATACCTGAGAACCTCTGAGGGCAGGGCCAGGGACTCTGCATTTGAGCAAATGTCCTGGCAGCTTCTTAAGCAGGCGATAGTTTGAAAAGCAAAGCCTCCAAGACCTTGTCTGCCATAAAAAGCCAAAAGTAGGGGGGGGAAATAGGAGCTCTGGGCCAGGTACATTTTAAGGACAGTGGACACAGGAATGACATCAGAGAGGATGAGGAAATAGGGTCAGAGGTGAAGCTGCAGGGCTTGGCAGACAGCTGGATATAAAGGTAAAGGAGACGGAGGTACGAAGGGGGCTTCCCATGTGCTCAGCTTGGGTGACTGAGAGAATATTCACGTCTGTAAGTAACACTGAGAACCCAGAGACAGGGACAGGTTTGGGGAGGGCTAGCGAGCAGCTTGGCGTAGGCCATGGCCCTGGGACACTTGTCGCACCCTCAGAGCTGGAGCCCAAAGCCCAAGTTCTACCTCACCCCTCCCTCCTTCAGACAGCAGAATGGGTAAGTTCTTATCAGGACACAATGGGTGCGCAGTTCAGATGGGATCTTCCATCGGGAAGGGCCAGTAAATCGGGACAGCAGTACTCTGCCACGGTTTCTGTGTGACACACAGAGGGACGTTGGGATGAGCAAGGCCAAATGAACAAGATGCATTTCACTGGCCAAAAACCAGGGTTCCCATTCCCCCTGCCCCAGGGCAGCACAGCTGTCCTACTTCCTTAGATTATAGGGATTGGGAATTCTCTTCTTTAAAGGATCATAAGGTTTGATTTACTCTGGTACGATGTGTGGCTGACAGAACCCTGCAAGTCGGAGGACAAACTGGGGCTGCCTTTGTCCCCTAGTGACAGCTAATGCGTCCGCACCGAGGGTCTCAGCACAGTGCCACACAAAGGCACAGGAAGTTACCCTCCTGGTCCACATTACTTTTTCCTCCCAAATGCTCTGCTGAGACACAGCAGACACTGAGTGAGAAGTAACACAGGAAAACGTGCTGTGGACTCACCCTTCCATCAGAGCTCACCAACTGGAAAACTAAAGTCCTAAAAATGTTCACTACCCCTCTGCCTCCAAATCACAGAGAAACAACAGGGGAGACACCATGCCCAGGACTGCGGCAGAGGATGGAGCTGAAGCTGGGCAACACTCGGAAACCTCAAGGCCTCAGTTTGCCTTGGGGCTTGGAACTGCTGTGTGCCTCTCAACAGCCCAAGCCCCTCAGCTTCCTGTGGTTCTGAGGACCCTCCGATGCTGGTTCGATTTACAGTTGATTAGGCTGCATAGTTCAGCTGCCTTTTCAAAAGATTCTAGGAAGGGATTATTTCTGCGCCCAAAGAGCCCCAGAGAACAGAGAAGGCCGCTCTCGGGCCGTAATGTGAATTCCCCAGCCTCGGACACTGTGCTCAGCCAAGCAGATAAAGCCAAGTTAAAGGAGCATTTAGTCCTTCAGAATGCCGGCCTTAATAAGTATCTTTTTGTGGAAGGATTTAGGAGGAGGGGAGGGTTATCCTCAGTGCAGCCATTATTTCCTCATACAAAAAGGAAAAATGTGCATACAGTTGGATGTAAAAAGCCAAACCTCACACGCCTCCCCCCTCCTCCCCCAAGGAAAAATTTCTACACACACGCTCCCCAGCACGAAAGCATGAATCTTCACAGCTTAACAGTCCTGAGGCCACTGTGAACTTTCTCTTGGGAAATGCAGCCCATTCATCGTCCACTGACCAAGTTCAAGCCTTCAGTGGTGAGAACCACAGACACAGCCCTGGAAGCCCCACCTTCCTCTGCAAGGGGAACCAAGAGAGCAAGGAACATCTCAGCAGCCCGTCTTTTGCTCCTGACAACACTCACAGAGAGGCACATGAGAAAAGTCTGCGCGAGGCTGGACTGGGGCACATCTGCATACCACCCAGCTCTTAGAGGGACCTTTGCTTGCACAGGCCAGCGCTCAGCCTGGCCCAGTGGCTCTTACGGTTCTTGTAATCAGAGGTAGACTCTGACACTGAGCGAGTCACTTGCAGGGGATAAAAATGTGCATGGTTTAGGAGGTCAATCTCACGGGAGCTTGTTTTCCTAACTACCAGCACATTTCTCCTGTTTAAACCCAGCATTCTCCCCAAGTTGCCTTCACACGTAAATATGCACGTTGACTCAGAAGGAGCTATGGCGGTAATGAAAACAGCATCGCTGCCCCATTGGAGTGGTATTTCCACTGTAGTTGCAGAAATTGAGAACAGTTGGTAGACATCTATCTCTCCCATAACCTACGGCAGTCTGAGAAAGAGTCCTTCATAGAGATTGGCATAAACCTTTACTACCAATAATAATAGAGAAAGAGATGAAAGAAGGAAGAAAAAAAGAAAGAGAAAGAAAAAGAGAAAAAGAAAAGAAAGAAAAGCAAAAAGGAAAGAAGAAAAGAAAAGGAAAAAACGAAGCTTTGCAAAGTGCGCACTTTAAGTCATTTTTCCCCACACACAAATAGAAAATGAACTTACCCACATTGGTCGCTCTGCTCTGAAAAGAGCCAGTTGAGAGAAGTCCTTTCTTTATTGTGTAGTTTTAAAGACTATTCTTTGACCTCTGCTATTTACCATTTGAGATCTGTGAAGACAGGGCCAAACCCCTTTGGCTCCAAGGGCTGCATGAAACAAAAGCCTGTCACCTTTGCTCCCGGTACCTCATTTCCCCATCAGAACACGTTTCTCCTGCACTCCCTGTTTTCCTAATTTAAGTTGCATTCTCTTATTTCCCTTGACTGCTTACAGCAATTACCTAATACAGGAGGCTGCCCGTGCTGTGTGTCCCAGTGAAGTTACAATCCCATAGTCATCATTTTCCAGCTGGAAGACCTTTCACATGAATTTAGATGTCTAGTCACTTCATCGTGTTTGACCATGAAATTCTGGATAAAATGGTGCCAGGAACTAACAACTCATGGGGCAACATTCAGCTGCCATATGACGTCCACTACGGACTTGTTATTTTACGAATTCGTACATTTCTCCGTGGCCTTTCTCACTCTTAAAGAATTCAAGACAGCTTGCAAAGCTCCGCACGACACGACCAGAAAACAAATCTTAAGTAGGTGAGAAAACTGTTATAAAAGGAAAGAAAAACTGGGAAAAAAGAAATACATGGAATCAGGGATTAAAGCAAGTTTCCCAAACACATGTGACTGACCGATTTCAGTACAGCTGTTAACGCCAGGCTATGGGCTGCACCCTTTAGCCGATTCCAGGATGGAGACAGTTACAACGTCCACAGCACCCAGAGGCTACAAAACATCTATCCCTTTCTCAGGGAGGCACCATGAATACCAATTATGTGATCAGAAGGAACATCCCTTCGTGTTTCCTCCTAAAAATGTCAAAAAACAACAGACCGATGTCGTCAGTGACTTCCTCAGAGTCGCTCCTATGATTGGGTTTGTAAGATAATTTCTGCGGATGTTGCAGGTATCACTTTGCAGGGATGCATAATTTGGGAACAGCCGCTTGTTAAGGGAAGGCTTAGAAACAGCAAGGCTGTGTTGTTTAGTTTTGTAATCAAGGCACGGACTGTAGAGCATCTGGGCACAATACATTCATCAAGCAGGTATAAACACTGTTTCTCCGCAGTGGCCTTTGGTGCCACAAGGATACAAGGATTTGACATTGTACCCCCAGCAAGTGGCAGGTGTGTGGTGGTTTTGCTGATTTGTCCTTGTTACTTCATAGCCAGCAGAACTTTTGTTAACTCTGACAGTCACGGAGAAATTAACAGTTCTACCAAGGACATGCGTCTAAATAAAAAGTCATAAACGTGTGTCAAAGACAGTGAAGGAAGTTTCTGACAAAAATGCTCCTCAGAAAAAGTGATTTTTCTCTTTCTACTCACTCAGAAGAAGAAAACAGAAGTTATATGCATAGCTACAATGACTTTAGGCAGAAAAAAAAAGAGCCCCCAGCTTATCCATTAAACACACGCACTTGCACATAAACACACACATTATCCTCAACCGGATATTATCCCCAGAACATCATGCTTTGTGCAATGACTCTTACAAGGAAGCTCTGTTACCTGAACTCGTGCAGAATATAACAAAATAATCGAATGTCATTATTCATGGGGTGACTCCCGCAGTGAATAAATGAAAGGAAAGAATTCTTGAGAAAGGCAAATTATTTTAGTATGTGATAATTAGTCTCTGTCCCTTCTTTTTTTTTTTGCAGTTTTTGGCCGGGGCTGGGTTTGAACCTGCCACCTCTGGCATAGGGGGCTGGCGCCCTACTCCTTTGAGCCACAGGCACCACCCAGTCTCTGTTCCTTCTTTTTTTTTTTTTTTTTTTTTTTGTAGAGACAGAGTCTCACCTTATCGCCCTTGGTAGAGTGCCATGGCGTCACACAGCTCACAGCAACCTCCAACTCCAGGGCCCAGGCGATTCTCCTGCCTCAGCCTCCCGAGTAGCTGGGACCACAGGCGCCCGCCACAACGCCCGGCTATTTTTTTGTTGCAGTTTGGCCGGGGCTGGGTTTGAACCCGCCACCCTCGGTATATGGGTCCGGCGCCCTACTCACTGAGCCACAGGCGCCGCCCCTCTGTTCCTTCTTTTAGGCAAGTTAGACAGCAAAGAGTGTACATGTTCATCCAGCTGGTAAAAACAGAGTTCACAGCAAAAAGTAGACGACAAGACTTTAACCTCATCCCAAGAAGTACTTACAGTGTGGAGTCAAAATTATGAACACAGAAAAGCAAATGTTGACCCTCCAAATTCAAAGGAGAGTTTTCACCCTGGTAGCGAATATTTTGACAGTGACTCTAGTGGGAAAGGTCAGGAGACACAGCACAATCTTGTGTCCAATGCCCACACATTCCCATCTACCAGCGATCGCATCTGTCATGTGATCGAACATTCACAGTCCCCAAACTTCAATCAGCTCAGCACTGGTGCTCTTTGCCAGTTCAAACCCCAACATCTTTAAAAAATTGCTACTCGGCCAGGGTGAATTCTGATGAACACATTACAACGTCAAAACGCCCGTCAGACTGTAATCGCCATGTAATGCGTCTTAACTCAGATGGTTTTCATATGCTCAGAACAGATTCCCTTTCTAAAGCCAGCTTTCTAAACCCGTCTGCCATTGTGAACCAAACAAGAGATTTCACTTGCCTCTTCTTCCATCAGATGGAGGGGAAATTAATAATAAGAGATTAGGAAAGAATGAAGATTTTTTTTTCTTTTTTTTTTTTCGTGCTTTTCTTTTCTTTTTTTTATTGTTGGGAAAGCATGAAGATTAAGACTTTACAGGGAGCTGCTTTTTCTCTTCCACTTGTCTTTCCTTTGAAGTTTATAGCAGGTGGAAAAGTCTTTCACACCCGTAAAATTGACGTGGAAAATCAGAAACACATTGAGCTATTAACTTGTCACATATTGGATTTAGATCTAAGCAAGAACCTGTTCTCTTCCTCAAATATTGGTTGCACACCAGACTAGCAGGAAGTTTTGCATGTTCACTCAAGCAGACGGGCTAGTTTCTAGGCTAAAATAAGCTGGAATGTTCCAGCAACTGCAGGCTAATGATCACCAGAATGCACACTAATGTGTTTGATAAAAGTTCTCAGCAAGAGAGCAGAAAACACTTACCATGAGAATGACAGTGGTCCTAGAAGCAAATCAGTGACATGGTTCACTTCCAGGCTGGCCACTCCAATTAGAACTGGTTTGCATTCCAGGAGGCAGTGACAGATGGAAGGTGGCAGATCCCTAATTGTTTAAATCATTAACTCACGGGCCACCTGCATTATCCCTAGAAGGGACCCTGCTGGAGGCCTTCCACAGTTCCTCACAAATGTCAGGACTATTTCCTTAACATTTACAAAATGGTGCTTTGAAGCTAGGTATATATTTAGCCACCCCACTTGTAAGTTCTTTTTTTTTTTTTTTAGTCTGTTGTATATTCCCACTTTTTTTTTTTTTAGTCTGTTGTGTATTCCCACTTTTCCTTTCCATTCCTGCCTGTACATCAGCGGTGATGTCCACTGCTGCAATATTCTCGCACAGCACCATTTTCGTAGGACACCTGTCAATGATGTCACACAGCCAGCCCTAACTTGATTGTCAACCTTGCCAATTCCGTTAAAAGAGACTTCCTTTCTCAGTAAGCACAAGAGACTGAGGCTAACACATGGGCCATTGGGATGCAGAGAACTATGCCATTATTTCGCATGATCTTATACAGCAATCAGACAAATTTGTCTTCAGCGATTTTTATTAATCACATGAATAAAATATTTATGTACAGATTTTTTTTTAAGAACAGGAGCTGAAACTTTGCGCACACACCATTTCTTTTTGCAGATATTTCATACAAATTTTATTAAGGAAATAATAGAATATTTCTCTCATCTCTTATACCCTTTTTATCACACCATATTTATTTTTACCTAAGAAATAAAGACATGATCTTTACTTGTGGAAATAGTAACATTGGTATCATCACAAAGGGGAATTATTTATAACCCATTTGAACAGTTTGAGTACCACAAGCCCATATTTCTGCTGATAGTCATTGTTAAGGGTGACTTTGGCTGTGAAACTCATGGTTGCTCCAAAAAGAGATTAGTAAGCTGTACAAGAGATGCTTGGTGTGCAGCAACTTTGTCATGGAAATGTATCATCTATAAAGTCAGGAGACAGCATACAAATCTCAGTTGCTATTACAATAGATCTAAAGGGTATTAAACATCTGAAATAATCTGTTGTTTATTAGAATTGCAAAGAAATAAAATGTTCAAGTTTGGTACACAGTGCACTTCCAGGCATGACTGAGCTTTCATGCTGCCCCCAAGAAATGTTTCCTTTGGGCCTTATGGATTTACAGTCATTACTCCATAAATCATAGGACTCATCTAACACAAAACAAAAATTTCAACAGTCACATTCAGATGTGTTTCAGAGGTCTGACCCTCATCCAATCAATAAATTTCCCAGATGCCAAAAGGAGCCATCCAGATCTTCACAGAAGCAAAACCAATCTTCCTCACCTCTAAACTTGGTCCTGAACACACCAGGAAGATCACAGGAGTTGCAGTGCTCAACAACGGAGCTCCCACCGAGATGAAAGCAGCAGCCGAAACACCCAGAGTCCGCCCTAAATTACTACTTTTCAACACTGACCCTCAAAACCAAATGGAGAAGTCAAGTCAAGGGAATGAGTTATAGCACCCAGCAGATGAGAATGAACACCGCGACTCCCCTGGGGAGGTGAGTGTCACCAAGAATGCCACTGGGAGACGCAAGGTTTGGAAAGGTGACTCTGAGCCTAATGTCAAAGGAGAAATCTTTCCTAAAGTGAAGACATGACGCTCACCCAAATGGAAGATGGAAAGGTGTTCACGATTTTATTCAGCAAAGGTAAGAGTGTCCGTGATTGTATTTAGCTCATGAAATAGTCACATGTGACATTCTGTTCAAAGGGAAAATTCAGTGGAGAGATAGATGTAGACAGATGATACATTCACAGAGAGATTGATAGAACCATAGTAAACTGCTCTAGATAGATTGATAGAGAAGTTGATAGATAAACAGATGGAGACAATAAGGATTGCCAGTGCTAGAACAGATTTAGAAATACGGAGGGTGCCACAAAAATGTATGCATATTTTAAGAAAGGAAAACAACTGTATTCAATTTGTAATACTGAAGCCACATTGGACTTCTGCAATTATAGGAGGTATTCAACATGACTTGTACTCATTCATCTTTTGTTATTAGTGTGTAGTATTACAAATTTAATATAGTTTTTTTCTTTGCTAAAGTGTATAGACATTTTTTGTACCCTGTGCAGATGAAAGATGGTCTATTCGTGAAGGAAGCATCAAGTATATTGCACTAGACACAACTCAGGTGCATTTGCCTGGGTAAGAATTGTCTGAAGTATTATCAACTTGGTACCATTCACAGAGCAGGCAATACTTCCCAGATAATGAATAGGGGCCAGGACCTTAAAAAGTGCAACAGAAAGGAAACTAATCTTTTCCTTTGCCCATTTTGAAGTCTGTCACAGTTTTTCCTAACTCTGATAATTGCATTTTAACATTGCGTTTTCAAAAATTAATTGTAATTTATTTATCTGAAGTTTTTTTGAACTGTTGTTTACTATCCATTCTTTCAACCAATCCCTATAAGATGACCACACATGCGCTATAAACCACACTGGAAATTGTCCACTTTTGTCTGAGCTTGAATACCTTAAGATACTTCTTTGACTTGATAAAGGAATGCAATTTTATTGCTTTGTTTTGGTCATGGAGTGGCCTAGAGCAGAAACTGACACATGACAGTGACAGGCCAAATCTAGCTTGTCACTTGTTTTTGTTCAGTGAGCTAAGAAAGGTTCTCATGTTTACAAAGGGTTGCAAGAAATAAATGAAATTTTATCCTGTGAAAATTACATGAAATTTAAATTTCAGGGTCCATAAACAAAGTTCCGTTGAGACAGAGCCGCTCATTTTTGTCCGCAAACGGATATCTTCTATCGCTACAGCAGCAGAGCTCAGCAGTTGCAAGAAAGACCTTCTGGGCGTCAAAGATGAAAATATTCACTATGTGATCTTTACAGGAATCTTTTGCAGACCAGTCTAGAGCACTGATGCAGAGTTACATCGGAAAGGGTGATGGGGTTCAGTACACACTACTCCAAACTATGCCACCTTGCACGTTTAAAAATAGCAGAAGCGGCAAATTCTCCTGGACCGCTTCCCCAACACGCACATTCACACTTCTCCCCTGAAGCAGGTCACAAGACCCTTGGGTGAGAGGTGCGCTTATCTCCAAAGATGGAGAATCTGAACAAGCAGGCCTGGCCCAGTTTCCCTGGCTTAGTATGTCGCTGCCACTGCCACATGCCCTTGGCCCTGCTCATCTTGAGTAACCACTCACCATCAAACCAGCATAAACACACACAGATGGAACCCTTTCTTTATGAAGGGTCCTGTGTCACCTGTCACCTATTAAATAAGTGTTTATGTCTTTCTCTTGCTAATTTATGTGTTGTTATAGAAGCTTAAGCCGTGGACATAGGATAAGTAGAGAGGACAGTTTTATTCCTCCATGAGAAACAAACATAAAGAAAGAGGCACATTGACCCAGCTCATTAACATATATTGACTTCCGCACTGTGATGAAATACCAGGGTATTTTTCCCATCCATTCAACTCTCTAGTCAATGCTCCAGAATTTCTAAGCTGGTCTTTAACGAAATTATGTACAATGAATGGAAAGAGGAATCTAAAAATAAACCACTTCCTCTGAAGTGGAGGCTGTCTCTGGATGAACAGATCATTGCTTAAGGCTTTGGGGTCCTGAATTATAAGTGAAAAATTACACTGGAGCATTCCCAAAGTCTCTTTAGCTTTATTATCCGTCTCTCCAGTTGCCCGAGTCATCCAGTTTCCGTACTGTGACCCACCTAACGCACGCTGTTGCCCTCAGACCCATGCATCTGGGACCGAGCCAAACATTTCTCTCTTTGTCAGATAATTCTACCCAAGTGAGAACCATATAAGTTATGAACTTGAACGCCAAACACACAGTGAGCAGAACCTGCTAGAGATGAGTCCCTCGCACACCAGCTACTGCTGGAGGACCACAAAGACTTAGAACTGGGGTAGAACTGAGGGTCCGCAAAGGGAAAAGTAGAGACAAACACCAAAGGTGCACAGACACTCAACTGGGCATATTTGGTATAGAGTAATTTACTATTAAAGAGAAAGGTTCAATAGGTCCTTAAGATATCGCACACTGTTGAAACTTAAAAGTATTATTGGGGGCGGCGCCTGTGGCTCAGTGAGTAGGGTGCCGGCCCCATATGCCGAGGGTGGCGGGTTCAAGCCCAGCCCCGGCCAAACTGCAACAAATAAATAGCCAGGCGTTGTGGCGGGCGCCTGTAGTCCCAGCTGCTCGGGAAGCTGAGGCAAGAGAATCGCGTAAGCCCAAGAGTTAGAGGTTGCTGTGAGCCGTGTGACACCACGGCACTCTACCCGAGGGCGGTACAGTGAGACTCTGTCTCTACAAAAAAAAAAAAAAAAAAAGTATTATTGGAATGAAAGTATATTACATTTTATTAGTCTTTTATAGTATTATAGTAATATTTCATCCCAAAAAGTATTTAGGAAGGCTTGGGCTAAAATATAAAATTAAGATAAAAATTGATTAGAAAGATTATTTAGGTAAAATAGAAAAATACATTTTTTTTGTTTGTTTGTTTGTTTGTTTTTGAGATAGCGTCTCACTCTGTCACCCAGGCTAGAGGGCCATTGTGTCAGCCTCGCTCACAGCAAACTCAAACTTCTGGGCTCAAGCAATCCTCCTGTCTCAGCCTCCTGAGAAGCTGGGCCTGCAGTGGCCACCACGATGCCCAGCTGATTTTCCTGTTTTCAGTGAGATTTTCTCATCTTTGCTCAGGCTGGTCTCAATCTCCTGAGCTCAAGAGATTCTCCCACTGTGGCCTCCCAGAGTGTTAAGATTACAGGTGTGAGAGACATCCACCCAGCTGAGGAATGCATTCTTTTTTATGCCAAGGCATATTTACTTTTCGATTAGAAATAAATGATATTGTTATTATTTACTACTGAAATTGAAGTACTAAAAGTACTTTATTCTAGAAGCATGATTTGTTGATATATTTGGTATAGTTTTAACAGGTTTGGCCTTCAGTAGATTGAAACTCACCTTAGATGTCAATTTTACAGGCAGTTTATTTTGGACTACCCCCCCACACACACCGGCAAACCACATTCTTATGAGTTAACTGTCCTCTTAACATGAAAAAAAAAAAATCACCTAATGGGGGGATTTCTAAGGGATCCATCTCTCCAGGCATCTGCTGTGTTCTTGACTTCCCACTGGATAATCAATCAGGACATAAAAGTGAAAAAAAAGGGAAAACAGTTCATTCGCTATAATCAGGCCACATTTTGTCAGGAACTATTCCCAACAGCCGTAAGTGTGACTCAGGAAAAAAACCTGAGCTCCAAGAGAATCGACCACTAAATTGGGCAGGAGATTGTTCATAATCGTTATTATCTCTCTAGAACACTTAATAGGTGTGGCATAGACAAAGGGAAAATCACTGGCTTCTGATTCAGTCAGAACGCCATTCAAACCCCATCTTTGGCATTGTACATATTAGTGACTGTGTGAGAAAGTCACCCAACTTTCCCGAGCATCAGTTAAATTAAGATATTCATGCCAAGTTTAGATCAAGAGAAGGTTCACCAAAGTGCAAGTTCATCTTCATATAATGAAGGAAATATAAAATGATAGTAACTAACCCAGAACAGAAAGTTATTTCCTTCCCACATGTACATACGTGACTAGTGCAAGGCTGGTGTGGGGGCTCCATGGTATCAAAAACCCAGGCTCCTCCTATACTTTTTATTGGTTATTCTCAGACTGGCTTCCAACCTCAAAAATACCTCATGGTGCAAGATAGCTGCTGAGGCTCCAGCCATTGTCATGCACTCTAAGAAGCAGAGGAGAGAAAGGAGGAAGAGCAAAGGAATCTATTTCACAGCTAAACCAGTTCCCTTTAGAGATGTATCTTCAGAGTTATTGACAATAATCCCACTTGCATTTAATGGGCAAAAATTAGTCAGGTGGCCATAGTTAGCAGCAAGGGAGAGTGGGGAACTATAGATTTCAGCTCTAGGTGGCAATGTGCTCAGGTGAGGAATTTGGTTTTGATTAGCAGAGAAGTGGAGAGGCTGGATTAGGAGGCAAAGAGCAGCTTCTCCTATCTCACCAATGCTAGAGAGGTCATGATGAAAACCAGAATTACTAAATGGAGCAAGCCATTTAGGCAGGGTTGGGCACAGACCTTGACCTTAGTAACTTACACATCCATTTACTTTCATGTAATAAGGTACGCCTGATGAGAATGAGACTGCATTTTAATTTCTTTCTATAATTCCCCAAATGCACAGACCAGGGTTCTTTAATCTTGGCACTGTTGACATTTGAAGATAGATAATACTTTGTCCTGGGAAGTGCTGTCCCAGGAAGGACAGGCTGTTTATCAGCATGAGTGGCCTCCACCCACCAGTGCCAGTAACTCCCCACCCCCATTCATGACAACCAAAAATGTCTCCAGTCATTGCCAAGTGTTCCTGTAGTAGCAAAATCGCCTTCAGTTGAGAACCGCTGGCCCAGGCCTGTGCTGGACAGCAGATCACTCTCCTGCCCTGTTTAGGGACTAAAGGCCCCCGAGTTCACAGTGCTCATTCTCTCACGTTGAACCCAGCAGGCTGTTTACGTCAAATAAAACACAGACAGGAACCTCCAAATGGAACGTGTTTTATTTGGGAAGGAAGAATTGGAATTCCTCAGAGTGTCTGAAGAATAAAGAACAGGTTAGAGGTTTTATTAAGAAGGAGAAATGTTGGGCGGCACCTGTGGCTCAAGGAGTAGGGCGCCAGCCCCATATACCAGAGGTGGCAGAGAAATGTTATGTATTATAATGAAAGAAAGTCCATTGGCACTAGTAAGATTTGAGGGCGCTGACAAGCTCTGATTGGGTGAAACTAGTCTTAGCATCACAGCAGGTGGTTTGACTAGCTACAAGGTAAAACTGGTTCCAGGTTCCAGTAGGTGGTTCCAGCAGCCAGGCTCGCAGAAAATTGTATTTCTGGAGCAACGTCATGTGCTCTGAAGGCTTCTTCCCACTGGCCCCTCATCTTTTAGTTGGGAGTGACGAAAATGACTCAATTGATATGATCGAATTTCATAAAGAAAAAAAGCACAGGTTTTCTCAATAAATAGCAAATAAGCATGCTAAGTCATACACACAGAATGCAATCAAGAGGTAATTTTAGGGAGAAAAAGGTAAGAAAGGGGTTACATTCATTTATTATAAATATCTATTGAGCAGCTACAATTCGCCAAACACCAGTCTGGACCGTGGATTATGTGCCAGTGAGGAAAGAGGCCGGACTCTGAGTCTACATGAAGCCTCTTTTCTGGTGGAGACCCTGGCAGATGACAGGGACACGGTGATGACACGGTGATGACACGTCAGGCTGCGTCAGGTGTGAACAAGGAGGTGCCCAGGTGTGTGGAGGGTGGTCCGGGAAGGCAGTGGTGCTGAGGTGCCTATGAGGCCGGAGGAAGAGCTGGGGGTCTCTCTGGGAAAAGCAAAAAAGGGCAGAGTGGGCAGAGGCAAGGCTGGGAAGAGACCACAGGCAGACTAGGCGCCAGGAAGACTGAGGATAGACTCGGGATTTTAGCCAGAAGAAGCTGGAAATATAACGTATCCTAGGGTTTAATGTGGACAGTGGATTCTGCTTATATTTGTAAAGGATCATTCCAGCAACCATGCGGACATTTGACTCTTTGCTGCTGGAGTAGAAGCCAGGAGACCCTCGGGAAGCTCTTGGACTCATCTAAGCAGGAGAGGACGGCAGACAGGAGACAGGAAGGGGAGCCAGACAGGATGTGGCCCGGAGGGATTCTGCAGGTGGAGACCACAGGCTTTGCGATGGTCACCAGAAACGACCAGGGTATGCTTTCCAGCCAACATTATCTTATCTTTTAAGATACATAATCAGAAAATTGTGCGCCTTACTTCTGCGCCTTCTCACCCTGTCCCAGCACTCTGTTTGAAATGGTTTTTAACGTTGTTGATCCGTAGGTAACACAATTTGGGGGACAGTGATGCGGGCCTAAGGGCACCTCTGCTGAGCCGCAAAGTGGTTCCAGAGGCATTATCCAATATGTTCAGGCCTGAACATTCCCATCTGTGAAATGGAGTTACTCTGGCTCATCGTTAACCTTATTAACCTAAGGATTAAGAGGAAAATCTACACAATACTGCAAGAATCCCCGTAGAAATGCAGACTGTGACTTTCTGCACAGCTATCCGGTCGTGATGACACCCAAAGGAGATAAACTCCGATTAGTATGTAAGGTTCCTTCCCGGAAATCCGAAGTTACTGAGACCACCTTTAAACTTCTGTCCGCTTTGTTATACATTCCAGAGTTTCTGCTGGGGTCGGCTGGGACTTACTGACTCATTCTTGCTCTCAGACAAATGGGACTGATTTCTTTATTTGTAAAATTCAAAGTCTCTTGTGCCAGCCTTGATCGCTCAATCTCAGACTATGGTTTAGCCATCTGTGGTCCCTGGTGGTACACATTTCTTTCATTGCAATAATTTAAAAAATAGTTCAAATGAATCTCTTCCATGCAAATTCCTTTTAAGTCTATAAAAGCTAACTTATTTCTTGGTGGGATGTACAGAAAGGGGGTACTTCAATAAAAGGTAATAGTGACACAGCAAGTGATCATTCACGTAACACCCAACCAAACTGGAAAGAAACGACACTTAGGAACATTAGTCAACCCATGGCACTCAGCGCTGTGTGCAGTGGTGACATAAACAAGTTACCCCAAATTTCAGTTGAAGAACAATAAATATAATGGATACTGGGAAATGTCTTATCAGAGCAAATGCTTAGGCTATTACACAAAAAGAGGACACAGACTGTAAGCAGACACTTCATTTCCACCCAAGGTCTAGAGAGTCGGGAGTGAGAAAGGCTTATCTTCCCCCAATCCTTTCACATCCCTCTAAGAATTCTGCTCTACTTTTAAACGGCATTCACATGTGTTAAAGCACACACTGTGTGCCCGGTTGTTAGAACACATTACTGTAACAAGGCTTTTGGTTCAGGAATGTTATTCTACAATCATTAATTTTATGTGTTTGAAAGACCTTTCAAAATAATAATGTTCTTCGTAAGTATACTCTTTCAATATTATTATATATTCTTTAAGTTCAATTGTGATTATGAAACAAAAGAGTATTTCAATTTTAGAGCTGAACTTAGTGCTCATGAAATAAACCTTAACAAATATACTATCGTGATCCCAAAGTTGCTCCAATATTTTTAGCAGACTTTGTAACTTTACTCCTTCGTATAATCTGATTATAAAACCTACTTTTTGGACTGGAGTAAGAGTGTATATACACATGTACAAAATAGACACGTATCTACATGTGTACAAAAGAAAAAGATTGATGTTTGGGGACTGAGGTAAGAAATGCAGTCCCCTAAACACAGGAAAGAACATCGTGACAAAGTTCACACTATGCTCGTGTGCAGCAAGGAAGACTCAAAAGTGAAAAGAAGACCATTTAAATAAAGAATCAAATGATTTTACCAGCAGTTCCTACAAGCAAACCTAAATACACACAAAGTCACTTAGTGTAGCTAGAAAGCGTTAAATCCTTGGGCATTTTATGTTTGATTTTTTAATCACAAAATTACCAAAGAGAAAAATAAAGGATGACATACAACTGGTCACACATGTATCCTGGTGGCAGTGGTAGCTACAGAAACTGACTCTACACATGATAAAGTGTCATAAAATGATACACATATATTGCACCAATGTCAATTTCGTGCTTTTGATACTATTCAGCAATTACTCAAAGTGTAACCATGGGTGCAGGTTGGATACATATTGTTTCTCTGTGCTGTGTTTGCAACTTCTCTACAGTAACTATAAAATTAAAGGTTTTTTTAACGTCATTAATACAGTTGAAAGAAACTTACCTTAGAACATTGCTTGTGATTCTGACACCAAACCAGGGAACCATTGTTCTATAAAAAGAAAACACATATATATTGGTGATGCATTCAATAATCTTCTAATAGAAAACTGCACACACAAACACTTAGAATTTTTATAAATGATAATTCACGTGTATAATTGTTAAATGTTGTATTTTAGCAAGGGACCAATCTTGCAAACATGAATTTCCCTCTCCTTTAGATAGGAGTTTCCCTCTCCCTTAACATTTCTAATGGAAGTCCTATTTCATCGACTTCACAATATAAATGAAGACATAAAATAATGAAGATTCCAAGGTTTCTGAAAGGGAAAAGTGTAAGACAACTTTCATAGTGTGCTGAGCGATGAAATTCAGGCCAGCAAGAGAGTGGGCGCAAGGTGTCTGGTCCATAGTAGCAGTTTTAATGCATTTACAAATTAGGTAGTGCACACTTTTGATTTTAATCAATTTACAATAGTAAGAGTTTGGGCTTGGGAGTTTGGACTTGGAATGCCTTTGCTTTGCCTTTCACTAAATGCATCACCATGGACAAGGATTTAAGAGCCACATGCCTCAGTTTGCCCATCTTCAAAACAAGCATGAAAGCAATAGGTCAAGCCTCAGGTCACTGGGTCAATGACATGAAACAGCACAGACACACAAGATACAGCAAGTGTTTGGACTACGATTTCTTATCACGAACTTTAGAATTTCTGCCTGAGAACCTCTCATCCCACATCACAACAATTTTGGGCACGGCCTTTAGTTTGGTTGTAGTTTTTTAAGTCACATTGCACTGGGCTGGAGTCATAGGTCAAACTGGTAGAAACGAGGGGACGGATGCTTAGGATGCTGTGACCTCCCGGTCTCTGCGGTGCGAAGGTCGAGATGAGACCGAGTCCTCCACTTCCTGGGTTTGCCCTTCTAAGCAACGTTTAATCTGAAGACTCCCAGCATGGGTAGATATGAGAAAAGAAAATGGAACCAATACTATATCTTTAAAAAATATATTTTTATGAAAAGTTTATGGAGATATCATTTGCATCCTGTAAAATTCATTGAAACTGTACAATTCAATGGTTGGGAGCATATTCAGAAGACTATGTGACCGTCACCAATAAAGAAGCCGTAGCCCTGACAGCCACTCCCACCGTCACCTGCCCCTCGTTGCCTCATCCTGCCGACTACTAAACTACCCGTCTTTGTGTTTCTGCCCATTCTAGACAGTTCATAGAAATGGAATCACACTAGGTACACCTGGCTTCTTCCACTAAGCAGGATGCTGACGTGAGGCTAAATGTTACCGCCGTTTTCCTTCTTCTGTACTGTGGGATGTATCAGAACTTCATTCGTTTTCATTCCATTGTGTGGACATGCCACATGTCACCCACCCACCCCCAGTAATATACCTTCATATGTCCCTTTCTCAATAATTATATGCCTTAGTTATAGTAAGATCCTGAAAACCATTAAATACATCTCAGCTGTGTGGGATTAGACATCTTCCCCTTCCATGAGAAGATCTTCAGCCTAAGATGTCTCTGTCCCACACTAGCTATGAAGCCCCGGGCACAGAGTCTTAACTGTCATGACAGCCTAAACTCCTAAGTGATTCTTACACATCCCTGGGGTTTTAGCCAATCTGGTGTCAGCCTCCCCCCCCCCCACCACCACCTACTGAGCTCCATGGACCCCACATCTCCCTCCGACAAGTGAGGACTGAAGCTGGGGGCTTACAGGAGCAGCTGGTTAGGAGCAGCTGGTTAGCTGGTTAGAGAAATAACCAGGTTGGGCAGAGGCCAAAGCTGGAGAAATAACAGGCATGGCTTGCGTACCAGACAACGCGGTGTCAGAAAAGGTACAGGAAATAAAGGACAATGTCTGCTACTTTATAAAACCAGCACTGTGTAAAGGAGTCATTGGCCTGGCGACAATGGATGGGTGGTGAGGTCAGGCAGACTGAGGCATGTCTCTGAATGGGATCAGGGGTCAGACATGGGAAGTGCCGAATGTGGAAGCCAGGCACAGGGACCGGCCACCGGTGGAGGACTTCCCACGTGATGGGCTCTCTCCATATCCCCTGCGAAGGGCACGCCCTGCCTACCCAGGGCCAAGTTGGCTCCTGCCTGTACTTCTGAGGACCGCATGTGTCCGAGGGCCTCCTGGCCCCAGCTTGAGGGCCACATGCATCTCCCAGTGAGGGAGGTGCCTTGTAAAGAGACCCAGGGGTGACGTGGACAAACTCAGATCTTGCACCCTGGGTCAAGGCCAATTCCTGGCGGCTTTGCTCCCCATAGTCACGGTTTGAACATGTGCAGCCTCCTCGAGTCAGGTCAGCAAGTGCTGCTCCTTGGCCTGGAAATCTCAACATGGGCACTGTCCTCCTCCTTCCGTCCCAGATACTTCTGTTTCCTGGGCAGATGGGCAGGACCTCTTCTCTGGAGGACACAAGGGCCTCAATGCCCCCGGATCCTGCCACCTCTGGGGAATTTGGAGCACTTTCTCCTGTCATAGGGTGTATTTTCTTTTCTCTACGTCCTGGCTTCCCAAGGGGAGTGTGGTCCTGGAGATGGGACCTCACGTTTCCTCCTTCCTGTCTATATCACATTAGCAACATGAGCAGCTCCTGGTGGGGTCAGAGATGGCATTCGCCCCGGCTCTGCAAGACAGGGGCTTCAAAAGCAGAAGTAGCAACAGTTGCCTGCCCCCAAATTGTTGGGTAACAAAATATCACTAACACACTGACATACCTCCAACTATTACTATTTTTATTAATCTACTGACCACATCTACACGATGGGCACTAGCATTAGTGTTTTACATATTCACCCCACATTATCACCCCATGTAATGACATAAATGTCACCTGTCCATTCTATAGTTGAAAACCCTGTTGTCAGAGAAACCAAGTAAAATATCGCAGGTCAAGAAACCAGGAACTAAACCCAATGGAAACCAATACAATAGGTAAAACAACAGTTAAAGGAGTAGGATGGATGCTCGGGTTTGCTTTATTATTTATTTATTTATTTATTTTGAGACAGAGTTGCATTTTGTTGCCCTCAGTAGAATGCCGTGGTATCATAGCTCACAGCAAACTCCAACTCTTGGGCTCAAGAGATTCTCTTGCCTCAGCCTCCCCAGTAGCTGGGACTACAGGTGCTCACAATGCCTGGCTATTTTTAGAGACAGGGTCCTGCTCTTGGTCAGGCTGGTCTTGAACCCATGAGCTCAGGCAATCTATCCTCCTCAGCCTCCCAGAGTGCTTTCTCATCTTAGGGTTGAGTGACGTGGGGTCAGCTTAGCTCACAGCAACCTCTAACTCTTGGGCACAAGCCATCCTCTTGCTTCAGCTTCCCAAGTAGCTGAGACTACAGGCATCTGCCACAATGCCCAGCTAATTTTTCTATTTTTGGTCTCTTTCTAAGGGTCTCGCTTTTGCTCTGATCTTGAACTCCTAAGCTCAAGCAATTTGCCCAACACGGCGGCTTGGGTTACAGAGGGCTAGCAAGACAGACGTGAGCCACTGTGACCAGCTGGTGCTCAATTTTGAAATAATTTCTGGATTTATAATCTTGGGAAAAGAATAAAAATAGGCCTGGGTATTCCTAAACATCGTCCGTTCAGCAAGCAGCGATCAGACGTGGTTTGCAGCAGACAACAGGAGCGGGAAAGGGTACACTGGTAGAAAGCAGATTTCAAGGGATTTTAACTTATCTCTGGAAAGAGAACTTTGTATTTAATAAATGTCAGAGGGTTAATAAAAAAAAAAATAGGAAGACCAGGCTTAATGGCTCATGCCTGTAATCCTAGCACTCTGAGAGGCTGAGATGGGTGGATCACTTGAGCTCAGGATTTCCAGACCAGCCTGAGGAAGAGTTAGACCTCTTCTCTAGTAAAAATAGAAAAACCAACAGAGTGTTGGAGCCCACACCTATAGTCCCAGTTACTCAGGAGGCTGAGGCAAGAGGATTGCTCAAGCCTAAGAGTTTGAGGTTGCTGTGAGCTGTGATGATGCCACAGCACTCTACCCAGAGCCACAGAGTGAGACTCTGTCTCAAAAAAAAAAAAAAAGGAAGAGGATTAGAGTCCTGACAAGCCTGTGATTTTTACCCCCTGATGAGCTTCCCCTTGTTCTGGTTGACCACAGGTAGAAAGGCCAAATTTCAAGAACAGAAACCCAAAGAACACAGCCAGCACCATCTCCACTGCCCAGACTCAGCTTGCCAGGTTCAGACCCCCGCCCTACCCCTCAAGGACGTCCCTCCTTTCCTGAAACTCAGCTTGCCCCAACCTATCGGCTCACACACATCCATCAATTGATCACAGAGCCTGTCTGTTGGACTCTTCACATTTTCTTTACCTCAATCAAGGCATTTGCACTTCAAGCAAAATTTCCCACTTTCAATCATTCAATGAAAAGCTCTGACATCATAAAGAAATATGTGGGGCCATAGGAAGAAATCATGAAAGACTGTCATGACTAGAATGAGCTGTTGTTTATTAGTGAAGACAGCAGGTCAGAGGGTGCCTGGGAAGATTAGAAAGATAATCCACGTAAAGTATGTAGTAAAATGTTTGGCACAGAGTTAGACATCGTAAAAAATCTATTGTTATCATGCCTGCGATTATATTGTCATTTGCCATTATTATTGCCTTAGGAGTGGGACAGTAATCCTGGGTTTAAAATCGCCCTGTTCTCAAGTGATTCCATCTCATTAGTCAGACTCAGAAGCATTTAGCACTGCAAATGCTAAAACGCAGTATTTGCAATGAACAAGGGGCTGCCTTGCCCTCCTTTTTGTTTCCCCCCCGGGGTGGTAGCAATTGTTCAAAGCGTTCGCCTCTATGATGGGTGGGGGACGGCACAGTATTTTCGCCTTCATTCCCTGGGCCTGACCGTTTGTATTTGTGACCCAGTGAGCACTGTCTCTTACCACGTCTGCTGAGCGTTGTTGACCATGTTCTCATCCATGTCCGCAGCTATTAATACCAATGAGGTGTAATCATCATTTGTCTGTCGCAAAACTTTTTCGATATGTCCTTTGTCATTTGAATTTATTCATGGAGTTTTTCCACAAAGAGCTCTTCTAGGCACATACCCGGGGGTGCACAAGTGTATCTTCCCTCGAAGTGCTTACTTAGTTCCTTTCTGGATTTGGGGTTTCCTGTTTTTCTTGAAATAATTTCCCCCATGCCAAGGTTTTGCAGCCGCTCTGTGCCTCTGCCTTCATCAGTCAGCACGTACCTCGCCACTTATCTCTACAAACAACTTCTGAAAAGCCTGCCTCACAGCACCAGGGTAAAGCCCCAATTTCCTCTCGCCACTTTGTTCCGGCCAGGTGTGCCTGTGCCTTGCACAGTCCTGGTCCTCCCGTGTTGCTCACCTGTAATGCCCTCACAGTAGGAGAGCAAAATGAAAAAATACAAGACTCTAGTACACTTCAACAGCCAGCCGCAGGCACCGTTCTTAGATTACCATAGCCTTCCCCAGGTGAGCCACGACAACAAAAATAAAATACCATATTTGCAATAAAGTCTTGTTCTGGCTTAATGCCAACAAAGATAAAGAGGGAAAGTACATGGGGGCTAGAAACACGTTTGTCTCCAGAGTCAGTATTGTAACCTCCAGGGAGGATTAGACAGCGGGACTTTTGTAATTATATAACAATTACATCCTGTATTTTATTGGTTTAGCCAGATGAAACATGAATGCTAGTCAAGCCAACTTTCAAAGAGTTTATATAAGTTCTATCCACGGCACCCAGCCATTATTTCAATGACATTTCAAAGTCTTCCCATTTCTAGCCTTTTGATTTTTCCTTCAGGAAAAACAGTTCTTCAAAAGCTTTAAGTAAAGAAAACACATCATTCACTCAAAGAAACCCACAGGGGGAAGAATAAAGATAAATGAAAACGAGTTAGCTAGATGCAACCATGTGGAAAGAGAATTACGGAGAGATCGCACCCATTTTCTTTAACAGAAGCAGGTGTTGGGGGACTGATCAGTTTGCAGCTTCACAAATACACACCAAACTAGTATCCAGCCATAGAACGGAGCACTTAAAACTGAAACCATCTAATAGAAATCCACAATTTCACATCCATGCTAAGTGAGAAGGGTTTTTGTAAATAATAACAGGTTAAAATTTAATGATTCATTTTAATACACAATATTTTTCTATTAGTTTGAAATTAAGGCATTACATAATTTCATTTATTATTACAAGTGTTTTTTTTCTTCTGTTATGAAGATACCCAGAAGTCTCTCATGTATTTGATTTGGACAAACTTTGGATTTTCTGGTAAATCGTGGCTTCTGCGCAAAATCATGTGAAACCTAGGAAGATTTGGGGATGAAATAAATGACTTGTGCTAACAATAATTCTAACTTTAAGTAGGTTTAGAGAAAGCATTAAATGTAATAATCAAAATTTGGTAAAAGATTCATCATCACAAACTCAGGGCTGCAGCAGCAGCAGACTACTTATGAGAACGTGAACGAGTAAAGCTTTGTTCTGGGAAATCTAACAAATAAAGAAATGTCTGGTCCCTCCTCACAGCTCCTCCTCCATGGCAAGGATGAGGGGCAGTGTGGATGAGAGCAGGCTGTAAACGCCGGCATGCCCCTACGACTCCCCAGTTTCTAATTCCCGTGTGTGTGAATTCTCCTAAGGACGCCCTCACCTGTCACCATACCTGCTTGTCTAGAAAGCCAGCGGATGCTGGGGCAGTGGCGTAACCACCCTCTGAGTGCACTGTGTCAGAAGGACCACCTGCTGCAGCCTATGGAAGGTGCTCAGTCTCCCTGGTGGGGAGTTTTAGCTGCTCACACCTGCCCCAGGTAATGCAGGGGAGTGGAACCTGCTGCCTTAAGGCCACCTGTGGCTTTCTAGGTCCTTAAGGGCATCCTTTTGACTGTGTGGAAGTTTTACAAACCAAACCATTTGTTTTTAAGGGAAAATCATTTGCACCCAAGGACCTAGAAGATCACATGTCACCTTCAGGCCACAGGTTCCCCCCATCTACCCTTCACAGTGAAGTTTCCCCAACTTCAGCATTCATAATAAGTTTGTGCTGCATATTGTGGAGAAAGCTAACCTGGGAAGAGAGAAAAGGAAGAAATAGTAGACAGGAAGTGAAGTGACTAAGAAAGGGGCAAATCATGTATGGGGTTTCTGGACATGATCGTGGAATTCAAGGCTCCTTTAATGACTGATATCAAAGCACGTTTTGCTTTTTGATATGGAAAAAGGGAAAGGAAATCTTCTGCACTGTTTGAGACTATTACAGCCCAAATAGATGGGAAGCCATTGTCTGGAGCACGGCAGGCAGCCTCTTTGGGGGTTCTCAAAACAGAAGGGAGGTTCCTGAGACCCAGAGGCAATGCTGAGTGATGTAACTGTGGGCCCCCCATCTTCATAGGGATCACCAGCAGCGTCTGACCTGGGACCTGGGCTCCCACTGACATGTGAATGGCCATAAGAGAGGGCTCAACCCACAGAGGATCAAAAGTATCAGGGGAAGAAACAGATGGTTGTGTCTGTACTGAACATGTTTTATTATTATTATTATTATTTGAGACAGTCTCACTATATCGCCCTCGATAGAGTGTCACGGCATCACAGCTCACAGCAACCTCAAACTCTTGGGCTTAAGCGATTCTCTTGCCTCAGCCTCCCAAGTAGCTGGGACTACAGGTGCCCACCACAACTCCCGGCTATTTTTTGTTGCAGTTGTCATTGTTGTTTAGCTGGCCTGGGCTAGGTTCAAACCCGCCAGCCTGGGTGTATGTGGCTGGCACTGTAACGACTATGCTATAGACACTGAGCCTGTCATTATTCTTTAAATGACGCAATAGCATTTACATCTCATTAGGTATAAGAAATGTAGAGATGATTCAAAGTATAAGGGAGGATGTGCGTAGGTTATTTGCAAATACTATGCCATTTTATATCAGGGCTGTGAGCATCTTTTGATTTGGGTATCTAGGGGACCTGGAACCAATTCCCAGTGGACAGCAGGGACCACTGTCCCTTGGGAGGACTGGTGGTAGTGTATTCACCAGAGGCTGAGAACTATGGATGCGCAGACTCACCATTCCCTAGGGTGGCGTAATTCTCCTTAGCAGTGCCTAGCATTGCACGTCCAGGGAGGCACCTATCACAGCTAGGGGTTAAGTGGCCAAAAGGCAAGAAAATGAAGCTACTGGCCAAAACAAAAAGAAAAAAGAAGAGAGGAGAGAAGAGGAGGGGAAGGGAAGGGGAGGGAAAGGAGGGTAAGGAAGAGGACAGAGGGGAGGGAAGGGAAGGGAAGGGAGGGGAGGGGAAGGGAGGGGAGGGGAGGGAAACGGAGGGAAGGGAGGGGAGGGGAGAGAAACGGAGGGGAGGAGAGGGGAGGGAAGGGAAGGGAGGGGAGGGGAGGGGAGGGAAGGGAAGGGAAGGGAGGGGAGGGGAGGGGAGGGGAGGGAAGGGAAGGGAAGGAAGGGGAGGGGAGGGGAGGGGAGGAAAACGGAGGGGAGGGGAGGGGAGGGGAGGGACACGGAGGGGAGGGGAGGGAAGGGAAGGGAGGGGAGGGGAGGAAAACGGAGGGGAGGGGAGGGAAGGGAGGGGAGGGGAGGGAAGGGGAGGGAAGGGAAGGGAGGGGAGGGGAGGGAAACGGAGGGGAGTGGAGGGGAGGGAGGGGAGGGGAGGGGAGGGAAGGGAACGGAGGGGAGGGGAGGGAAACGGAGTGGAGGGGAGGGGAGGGGAGGGAAACGGAGGGGAGGGAAGGGAACGGAGGGGAGGGGAGGGAAACGGAGGGGAGGGGAGGGGAGGGAAGGGAAGGGAGGGGAGGGAAACGGAGGGGAGGGGAGGGGAGGGAGGGGAGGGAAGGGAAGGGAAGGGAGGGGAGGGAAACGGAGGGGAGGGGAGGGGAGGGGAGGGAAACGGAGGTGAGGCGAGGGGAGGGGAGGGAAGGGAAGGGAGGGGAGGAGAGGGGAGGGGAGGGAAGGGAAGGGAGGGGAGGGGAGGGAAGGGAAGGGAGGGGAGGGGAGGGAAACGGATGGGAGGGGAGGGGAGGGGAGGGGAGGGAAAGGGAGGGGAGGGGAGGGAAAGAGAAGGACGGGAAAGGAAAGGAAGGGAAGGGAAGAAGGGGGAAGGAAGTGAAGGGGAGGGGAGAGAAAGGGAGGGTCGGTGAGGATAGGAGAGGGGAAGAGAGAGAAGGGGGGAGGGGAGGGGAGGAAAAAACTAAAAGAGGAAGGTCGCTGATGTAACAGTGTGCTTGCAAACTCCCAGGGGCAGAGAAGGGACCTAAAGACATGGGTCTCAGCGAATGACTCTGAGGGCCTAGATCTGTCCCTGGCATCTATACATTAACACATGAACTGCCATGAGAGTTAACTTACCCTTATTTCGAAGGCAGGGCCTTGTGAACCATATATAACTCACACGTTCCTTGCACATTGACTGCCACACCAGAAAAAAAATTCTTCCTTGATGCCAAGGTGTTTCCTTACATCAAGAGACATGTGAGTTATACATGCTTCTCAAGGTTTCAGGCTCAAAACTAGCGTGAGTTAATTATAACTCACGTGGCAGTTAATGTGTTTCACCTAATGAAACACTGTCCCAGGGAAAAGTGTTTCTTCAAGTAGGGCAGGCCATGCTAATAAATGCCCCAGATTGTTCTTACTCTGAGGCCCCCTTGGCAAAGGCAAGGCCAGTGGATTGTCAGATGCTGCGGGATCATGGAAGGAGGGTCTGTGGTGCAGAGCAGGTGTTGGAGGGAATGGAAAGACCAAATGGGGAGTTCAAACAGATGTCTGAACTCAGAGCAGAAATGTGGAGTTCACAGAGTCTAAGGTGGTCGAGCCAGCGCTGACTATCAGTGCCAGTGTTGGGAAGTTCATCAACCCCCAAAGAGCAGAAATGTTATGTGCAAAATAAAAGAGGTATTGTCTGTGGTGGATACTGTCCTGGGGTACGACCCAGTCCCTAAATCCCATAACTGAAATGCAAATCCTCCAGATGACAGAGCATGTTGAGATCTTACAGCTCACAGAGGAAACCCACTTTGTTCGCCCTAAAACTACTTGAGTTGAAGAGAACTGCCCAGCCCAAAACTAGGCACTTCATTAAGCTCAAGTCCAGGTCCGTTGATGTTGGAGATCAAAAGGGCCACCGCCTTTCAGTTCAGAGCATTCCCAGCTCCAGGTGTGCTATGGGATCTGCAAGGTGGCCGTGGAGTTGGTGGCAGCTGACAGCTCCTTCACCCTTCCACAGGGGCTGATCCTAAGAGTGCCACCAGTAGCATGCTGAGCTCAACCCTCAAAATCTTGCAATACACTTCATGAGTAAATCAACTTGTGATAAGTGTCACTTTTCCATATGCTTCAAGCATGAAGGAATGGGCTGTCTCCCATTGGAAGGATTTGGGGAAAAGCCAAGGTCGGGGAAAGGGGCAAAGCTAGGAGGCATAGGGCTTGACAAGGATGAGGGAGTCCGAGGATTTAACTCAGGGGTCAGGGTGGAACAGTCACAGGGAAGAATGGCGGGTCCTGTGCTGAAAGATGGAGGCAGAAGCCCGTTGACCATGGTAGCCCAAGACCACACCTTATTGCAAGTCCCAAACCCTTCCTCAATCAAGCAAACTAGTTTAGAGTCTATTACAACCTCACTTCAGGTTGACAGGCTTTTCCCAAAACTAAAAGAATTATGTTCTCCGAGGATGTTCACTAAGAAGAACGCCATGTTGTTTCAACTTGTTTCTGGCTGTTATTTTTCACCTGCGCTTTTACAAAGCAACTTTAATACAAAGCTGTGTGGTGAGCAACTGAAGGGAACAATAGAAATGTTTTAAAAAAAAAACTGCAAGACCACAGAGAAAAAATGTTTTTAGATAACTTTGCCCAACCCTTAATGACATTCTTTCCTATAACTGTCTGGAAAGAATATGACGTGATACAAATTTGCAGCTGGGTAAAGTACACTTTAAGTGAAATACAACTAGCCCTGTTTTGGAGTCTTCTTAGGTCTTTCTTTCCTTAACTATTGTTGTCTTTTATTGTAGGATATTTTATGCATGAACACAGGAAAATTGATCCAGAGAGATTTTTAACTCAAAGTAAATTACATTGTTAAAATGACAACTTGTGAGATCTCTTAGCTACGTCCAGATGCAAACTTGCCCTGTCCAGAAAGGCAGGGTGCAGTAAGTGCTTTTGTTCCTAAGGGGTTGAAAACCATCTTCTGTACTGTTGTATCGAAATGCATTGAGAGCTTTTGGAATTTCGACCTCATGGTTAATCGCGTGAGCAAACCTTTTCCACTGTTAACAGTTTTCTGTGCAAAGCATTCACATCAAGAGGCATTTCTGTCAGTTTCCGCCTGCTACGGGACAGGATCTATTTGAATATGGCTATGTCTCTTCTCTAAATACAAGGAATAGGACCCAAGATGTGATTCCAAATACCACTCGAAATGTTTGTAAACTAGACTTCTGACGCAGATGATACTGTATAATTACAAATGAGAGAAGACCTTTGAGGGTCATTTAATCCATCTTCTTGCTGAAAACAAGACAAATGTAACTTGTTAATGACATGTCATTGTCTCATAATACAAGGAACTTTCCAAGGGAAAAGGTTTCAGGGTCCCTGCTGCATGAACTTTTTTCCATCCCTGAATTCCTAGGGAAACCACTCCAAGCCATCCCAGAGCCAAGGGCTGAGCAGTGACATGTGAGTAACTTTTTCTGCCTGCTGACATTTTATTCTCTAATGGAAAAGGGAAAAACCAGAAGAGGAAAAACAACCCAAGCTCCGTCCAGTCTGGGTGTCAGAAGGAAGGTCACACAGAGAATGAATTCCATAATATTCAAGGACAGAGCCGAGACAACGAAACAGCCCAGATCCTGCAAATGAACATGAAATGGAGAACTTTCCTAAAAAAATGATTGCTCATATCTGAGGAGAAAAGGATAAAGATCAAAGTTGGGGCAAGAATCTCAGTGTCCACTGATAGGGCTAAATCACTCTGGAGACTGTCCAGGATCACAGAGTTAGCCACAGTCACGTGTGTGAGTAACACGCGAAAGTCCTTGGCAACCGTGGCCACACAAGATTCTCAGGAACATTCCAGACCATGAGAACTACCAGAGTGATAAAGATTCTAGTTTAGCCAGGTACAGAGGCTCACACCTGTAATCCTAGCACTCTGGGAAGCCGAGGCAGGTGGACTGCTTGAGGTCAGGAGTTCTAGACCAGCCTGAGCAAGAGTGAGACCCCGTTCCTATAAAAATTAGACCTGTGTGGTGGCAGGTGCCTGTAGCCCCAGCTACTCAAGAGACTGAGCCAAGAGAATCACTTGAGCCCAAGAGTTTGAAATTGCTGTGAGCTGTGATGCCACAGCACTCTAGCCAGGGGGACCAAGTGAGACTCTGTCTCAAAAAAAAAAAAAAAGATTCTATTTCAACTCTCTTCTCTCTTGTATATGGTAAGTAAGCTGGGACTCAGGCAGGCTAAAAATATGCAAAATATGGTTAATCCAAACAAAAAGAATATTTTCTTAGAAGGCATATTTCACTTGGAGTCACCATCCAGGCTGAAAATTAATCTCGTCTCTTCTTAAATGAAAAGGATTATGTTCATATGGGATCATCAAGGAGATGTTTACGAGGGCCGCTGTGGCCATCTATAAAAATCACAGTTGTAATCTTGCTGGCAGGACGCAGAGGCCATTGAGTCGACACTCAGGGCGCAAGGAGGAATAATGGAGATGGGGTCAAAGACCTGGAGTCCTGCCTCAGGGATATTAATCATGTCACTCACGGTGGAGAAGTCAGAATCCCAAGAGCCTTCAAGAAGTTTTGATATAATAATTCAAAAAGGGTTTTTAGTTGCTTATAAATAAGAACAGTCTTATGAATTTCTACATCATATGGTTGCTTCTAGTCCTTCCAAAGCAGAATATCCATATATATAATCCATACAGTATTTTATTTTATTTTTTTTTTTTTGTGGCTTTTGGCCGGGGCTAGGTTTGAACCCGCCACCTCCGGCATATGGGACCGGCGCCCTACTCCTTGAGCCACAGGCGCCGCCCTTCCATACAGTATTTTAATGCAGGGTTATACTAAACTAAGTTTATGAATCTAAACCCCACATGAAGGGACTTAAAAGTCCCATACCATCATTTACCATTCTTAACATTATTTATAATTCAAAAGGAAAAGGTAGGCACAGTGCCCATAGCTCAGTGAGTAGGGCGCCAGCCACATACACCAAGGCTGGTGGGTTAGAGCCCGGCCTGGGCGTGCTAAACAATGACAACTGCAACCAAAAAATACCTGGGCATTGTGGCCGGTGCCTGTAGTCCTAGCTACTTGGGAGGCTGAGGCAAGACAATCACTTAACTCCAAGAGTTGGAGGTTGCTGTGAGCTGTGATGCCACAGCACTCTACCAAGGGTGACATAGTGAGATTCTGTCTCAAAAAAAAAAAAAGGATCAGCTTCCTTCGCTTGCCATGACAAAAGACCTCAAAGTGGGGGCTGAGAGAACAGTGGAGGCTGGAGGCCGGGAGTGGGGATGGAGGTGTGGGCAGGACCGTGCTCTCTATGACAGGCTCAGGGACAATCAGCTCCCTGAGTTTCCTTTAGCTTCTGGCAGTTCCTGGTTTGTGGCGGCATTCCAGAGTTTGCATGTGTGTCCTCGTGTCCCACCTGTGTCCTCATGTCTATGCCTGCTGTGTTCTGCTGTCCTCTCCTCATGACGTCAGCCACACTGGACTAGGGGCCAACCTTACTCGGGTTCAACCTCATCTTAACTAGTTCTATCTTCAATAACCTTGCTTCCAAATAAGGTCACTTTCTGAGCCACCGGCGCCTAGGACATCAACATACGGGTGGCAGGGGACATCATTTAACCATGAAGAGTGACTAACAAAAATCAAAGCCAGGGAACAAGAACCCTGTGTTCCTTTGCCCATACTTCAATCTGCACCCCAGCTGAGAATTTTTACCTTAACATATATGTTTGGATATTTTTCTTTACAATTTGCTTCAAAAGTCACCAGCAGATTCCCGCCCTGTCCCTCTCTGTCTTCTCTGCACTGGGAGCAGTTTCCTGCCAGACCTCATACCCCCAAAAATGTACACCTGCTCAAAGTTCATCTCCACCCCCTCCTTGGCTAGTGATAACGCAGTATAACACTCTACAGAGTACTTTGCTGCCATATGATTTTGCCCAGATCATATCAAGAGCACCTCTCAGCTGCTGAGCCGACCCCTGTCTGTGGTGGTGCTGAAATGACCAGAGACACTGACATGAACAGATGAGAGCCTCAGCATCTTGGCAACCTCAAGTTCCCTGGCCTCACTTGTCCCTAGCCACAGCTTCCAAACCAGTGCTATTTCAAGGGACATTGACACAGCAGCCAAGTTCACTGGGGCCAAGGCTGCCACAGTTGGTGGGACTGGCCCTGGGGTTAGAACTGGAACTGTGTTCAGGAGCCTCATCATTGGTTGTGCCAGGCCCCAACAAGATGGCGGACTGAAGCCAGCTTTCCACGGAGGCTCCCGTCCAGAAGGGGAGTTAAAGGACAGAAATTTAGCAAGTAACCTGGTGGATTAGAGCTACACCAAGACAGAAGACTGAAGAACGCACATCAACCCTGCTGAGGCGAGCTGTGACCCCAAGGATACAAACAAAAGGTACAAAATCCATCACCAAGCAGACAGGAGTCCCTTCCCCCATGAGAACAGCTTGGAATGCCCCACAAACAAACAAGCAGAGTTCAAAGGTCCTCCCACTATACTCCACAGGAGAAACCCTCTAAAAACTGGACCTACATCACCTAATAGGGTGCCACAGGGTTCTCCTGCCACGCATAAAACTGTATATAACTGTATATAGTCTCTACCTGGAATTCTGAGCTCCCAGTACTCCCCTCCACTCTCACTCTGAGGTCTGAAAGCCTGTCCCCCAGGAGTCCTGATTCTTGGGTGATTTCTTGAGGGGTGTGGACAGGCCCTAGACTGCAGCTGGTCAGTGCTGATTCGGCGGCACAGAACTGAGGAGAGGACAGTCGGCTGAGAGGGACCTACACAGGAGAGGCAGTGCCCCGAGGTGCAGAGCAGCAGCCGTTTTTGGCAACAATATGGCTCACTACCAGATAGTCCGAAGCCACACCCCCTGTATCCCTGGGCAACCAGAGGAGGCCGGGCATCTTCTCAAGTGGCAACCACTGAGGAACAGATCTGGGACGGAAATGCAGGCACCCTGAGACTTCAACCCAGAGTAACTGTTTCACTAGGGTCGAACAGAGACCAGCTGAAAACAAGACAGAACCACTTAGCCCCACCACACCAAACAGGTCCCCAGTTTCTCAGGCCATAGCGCTGTATGGGTACACGACAAAGCTCCAGGGGAAAAGTCAAATGGTGTTAAATAATCATGGGGCAGAATCAGCGTAAAAACCTCTGGTAACATGAATAACCAGAATAGATCCACCACCACCCCCAAAGGAAACATATGGCAGATGTAACTGAAGATCCCATTCATAAACAGCTGGCAGAGATGTCAGAAATCAAATTCAGAATTTGGATTGCAAACAAGATTAATAGAATGGAGGAAAATTTGGAATTAGAAATTCGAGGAGCAATTCAAAAGTCAGAATTAGAAATTTGAGGAGAAATTCAAAAGCTGTCTCAAGAATTTAATGAATTTAAAGATAAAACCACCAAAGATTTTGATGCACCGAACCAAGAATTTGCAGCCCTCAAAGATCTGAAAAATACAGTAGAATCCCTCAGTAACAGAGTGGAGCAAGCAGAAGAAAGGATTTCTGACATCGAAGACAAAGCCTTTGAACACTCCCAAACTCTCAAAGAGGAAGAGAAATGGAGAGCAAAAACAGATCATTCTCACAGAGAGCTCTGGGAAAATTCGAAGAAGGCTAATATCTGCCTCATTGGAATCCCTGAAAGTGATGACGTGCCCTCGCAAGGCACAGAGCCCTTCTCCATGAAATTATGAAAGAGAATTTTCCAGACATGCCAAGAGATTCTGAAATTCAGACAGCAGACAGTTTTAGACCCCAGCACAACTCAATCCGAATAAGACATCCCCCAGGCATATCATAATTAACTTCACTAAAGTTAATATGAAGGAGAAAATTCTGAAAGCAGCCAAACGGAAGAAATCTATTACCTACAAAGGGAAGAATATTAGAATGACTGCAGATCTCTCTGCTGAAACTATTCAAGCCAAAAGAGGGTAGTCATCGACTTTTAATCTCCTAAAGCAAAATGACTTTCAACCCCGGATCCTGTATCCAGCTAAACTGAGTTTCATTTATGATAGAGAAATTAAATACTTTAATGACATTCATATGTTGAAGAAATTTGCCATAACCAAAACAGCTCTTCAGAATATTCTCAGACCTATCCTCCATATTGACCAGCCAAATCCTCTACCACAAAAGTAAACTCACTCAGAAACTTTTGATCAAACTCCAACTTCCACAGTGGTGAAAGGATTAAAAATGTCCACTGGACTTTCGAAAAACTTTATACCCAAAATTTTACCAGACTTATCAATATTCTCCATTAATGTGAATGGCTTAAACTGTCCTCTAAAGAGGCACAGAATAGCTGACTGGATACAAAAACTCAGGCCAGATAATTGCTGCATACAAGAGTCACATCTTACCTTAAAAGATAAATATAGACTCAGGGTGAAAGGATGGTCATCCATATTTCAGGCAAAAGGTAATCAGAAAAAAGCAGGTGTTGCAATTCTATTTGCAGACGCAATAGGCTTTAAACCAATAAAAGGAAGGAAGGATAAGAATGGTCACTTCATATTTGTTAAGGGTAATATTCAATATGATGAGATTTCAATTATTAATATTTATGCACCCAATCAGAATGCGCCTCAATTTATAAGAGCAACTCTAACAGACCTGAGCAATTTTATTTCCTCCAGCTCCATAATAGTCGGAGATTTCAACACTCCTTTGGCAGTGTTAGATAGATCCTCTAATAAGAAGCTGAGCAGGGTGGCGCCTATGGCTCAGTGAGTAGGGCACCAGCCCCATATGCCGAGGGTGGTGGGTTCAAACCCAGCCCCGGCCAAACTGCAACAAAAAAATGGCCAGGCGTTGTGGCAGGCACCTGTAGTCCCAGCTTCTCAGGAGGCTAAGGCAAGAGAATCACGTAAGCCCAAGAGTTACAGGTTGCTGTGAGCCATGTGACATCATGGCACTCTACCTGAGGGAGGTACAGTGAGACTCTGTCTCTACAAGAAAAAAAGAAGAAGCTGAGCAAAGAAATTTTAGATTTAAACCTAACTATCCAACATTTGGATTTAGCAGACATCTACAGAACATTTCATCCCAACCAAACTGAATACACATACTTCTCATCAGCCCACGGAACATACTCCAAAACTGATCACATCTTAGGTCACAAGTCTAAACTCAGTAAATTTAAAGGAATAGAAATTATTCCTTGCATCTTCTCGGACCACCATGGAATAAAAGTTGAACTCAATAACAACAGGAATCTACACACTCATACAAAAACATGGAAGCTAAATAACCTTACGCTGAATGATAGCTGGGTCAGAGATGAGATTAAGAAGGAAATTGCCAAGAAGAGAAACTTCTCTGAAGAAGACAGGCACATGGCCAACAGACATATGAAAAAATGCTCATCGATTTTAATCATCAGAGAAATGCAAATCAAAACTACCTTGAGATACCATCTAACTCCAGTAAGATTAGCCCATATCACAAAATCCCAAGACCAGAGATGTTGGCGTGGATATGGAGAAAAGGGAACATTTCTACACTGCTGGTGGGAATGCAAATTAATACATTCCTTTTGGAAAGATGTTTGGAGAACATTTAGAGATCTAAAAATAGATCTGTCATTCAATCCTATAATTCTTCTACTAGGTATATACCCAGAAGACCAAAAATCACATCATAACAAAGATATTTGTACCAGAATGTTTATTGCAGCCCAATTCATAATTGCTAAGTCATGGAAAAAGCCCAAGTGCCCATCAATCCACGAATGGATTAATAAATTGTGGTATATGTACACCATGGAATATTATGCAGCCTTAAAGAAAGATGGAGCCTTTACCTCTTTCATGTTTACATGGATGGAGCTGGAACATATTCTTCTTAGTAAAGTATCTCAAGAATGGAAGAAAAAATATCCAATGTACTCAGCCATACTATGAAACTAATTTATGGCTTTCACTTGAAAGCTATAACCCAGTTATAACCTAAGAATAGGGGGAAAGGGGAGAGGGAGGGGAGGGAGGCGGGAGGTGGGCAGAGGGAGGGTGATTGGTGGGATTACACCTGCGGTGCATCTTACAAGGGTACATGTGAAACTTAGTAAATGTAGAATGTGAATGTCTTTTTTTTTTTTTTTTTTTTTTTTTTTTTTTTTTTTTTTTTTTTTTTTTTTTGTAGAGACAGAGTCTCACTTTATGGCCCTTGGTAGAGTGCCGTGGCCTCACACAGCTCACAGCAACCTCCAATTCCTGGGCTTAAGCGATTCTCTTGAATGTCTTAACACAATAACTAAGAAAATGCCAGGAAGGCTATGTTAACCAGTGTGATGAAATGTGTTAAACGGTCTATAAAACCAGTGTATGGTGCATCATGATCGCATTAATGTACACAGCTATGATTTAATAATAATAAATAAATAAATACAAAAAAAAAGTCACCAGCAGTGTTTATTTCTTAACTGAGGCCTCCCTGCCACCTTCCGGCAGACGTCAGATCATGGTGTGATGACATGATGACACCCCCACCTGTCCACGTCACTGACAAGGCTTGTCCCTCCCTAAGGGGCTCAGATGTTAGTTATACATAATGTAAACTATTTAGGATCAACTAGTCCATTTGAGGTGAAAACAGCTTGCTTAAATGCGAATGGAAGATGCATACAGTTGTGATGAGATGGCCTGTCCAAGCCTAGGCCTTTGCTCAAACTTCACCTTGATTACCAAGGACTCTCTCCCTCCCAGCTTCCCGCTAAGGGCTCTTCATCCTAAATCCACGTTCCCTAAACACATGTGTTCCGAGAAAGTGATCACAGCCCCTTCATCCATCTTCACTTTAGAACCAAAATTCATGCCTCAGAAGACTTGGCAGCCAACGAGTGATTCTAGCTTGCTCATTTGACAGATGAGCGCGCAGAGTCCCAATGTGTGTGCAGTGACACTGCTGGTCAGGACAGGGCAGCTGACTTCTACTTAATACATAAGGTGAAAACTTAATACATTTTAGGTAACCTTGAAAGAAAAGGGGCTAGCCCGAAGAAGAATATTCAAGCTGGCAGGCAGAGAAAGGAGAGTTTTGTGCTGGAACGGGGCACGTCTTAGGAAGCGGAGGAAGGCACCAGAGACAGCGCTTCCCCAGGAATAACCCTAAAGGCCTGGCTCTCAAAGCGTAGTCTGGAGCCAGGAACACCTGCCTCCCCTGGAAGCTCTGGAGCCCTTGAATTCTTGAGTCACCTCTGATCTGCAGAATCAGAAATTCCAGGGTTGGGGAGCAGCGAGCTGTTTTACTAATCCGCCAGGTGAGTCTGATCCTCACTAAAACTTGAGAGCGCCCTTTAGGACAGCAGTTCTCAACCTGTGGGTTGCGACCCATAGGAACTGTATTAAAGGGTTGCGTCATTAGGAAAGTTGAGAACCACTGCTCTAGGAACTGATTTTCCTTTGCTTTGTGTGAAAATGTTTCCATGTTTTCATGGAAAACATTCTAAACGTGTGTCTTTCTTTTCTCTCTGCAAATTTGCCAAGCAAATGACCAAGTCCTTCATGCAGATCTTACAAGTGTACCATAGGATTTTTTTTGTGTGTGTGGGTTTGTTTGTTTTTTTTTTCTGGCCGGGGCTGGGTTTGAACATGCCACCTCCCGTATATGGGGCGGGCGCCCTCCTCCTTTGAGCCACGGGCACCTCCCCATGTACCACAGGATTTTAGTTACTGAAAGAGAATGCTCTTCCTTGTAAAGTCCTTAATCAATCTTTGCACATGTCGGTTTCTGCCTCTACAAGACAGAGACTCCAGGTAACCATGTCCAGTGCTGTGGACACCTAGTTGTCCTCCACTGTCCTATCCTCACCTCAGACTATGGTCATCATCCCAAAAAGGAACCGCAGAAAGATGCTATTTATTGCTGAGATACATTAAGGAGAAAAAGTGAAGCAGGCTCTTAAATCACTCTATTGTTTTTCAGAACAGATACTTGACAGCTGCAGGCTTGCCAGGTGAGATCTGTTGTGCATAATAAGCTATTCCCACCAGGCACATGACTGCCTGGAATCTGCCCTGTGCACCAGCAGAGGTTAGGGATTACTTTTACATTGCCAAGCTAATTCCTCACAAGCATTAAGAGTAGCCAAAGAGAGTACCAGGATCTACAGCTAATATCAATATAAACATTTCAAAATCTAATTTAAAAAACACAATGCCCTATTACTGAAAAGTATTACTTTCATGTGTTTTCCTACATAATATTGTAGGGGCACATTTTGGAATATGTTCAGTAAACCCCATAGTTACCCATTTGTATGGCAAAGCAAACCCTCCCCCTCAACAAGGACTTGGGAGATGCAATCTTGGTCTAGCTGTGTGCTATTTGCAGCAGGGGAAATCTGAGCAGGAAAAAACTACCAGAAATACATGTTGCCCCTGTTGTAATTGACTTTACAATTAATAAATAAGAGTCGGATTTTTGTCACATTGTTTCCTTATGATATATTAGCTTTTTTGTTATGGTAATTTATGTGTTATTTATTAAAGCCTGCAGAATAATTCATCAAACTAAAAAAGAGCACCTCGTAGTCCAGTGTGCCCTGACTTATATGATATTCTAACCCATTCATCAAGATTCTGGGTTATTTTAATATAAACTTCAAAAGATAGCATATTTTAATGAGCGACCACTTGAGGAAACATGATTAATTAAATGTGACGTAAGAGAGAAAGAGCAATAACCCCAAGGAGAAAAACCTTACTTTGCAAAAAGGAAAAGATACATTCATTCCAAGAAAAATGTATAAACTGCAGAATTATAAGCACCCAGTGTCTGGGAAGTCAGCTATGTTTTCATGGTTGCATAGATGACCTGGAATTAAATGACTTTTTCTCCTTACACAATATTTATCCAGGATTTCAAATTTCAATTTAAAATTCTACTTAATCTACTCCCAAGCATCATATGGGAATAGAAAATCTTTTAGGGGCAAAAGCATGCATAAGAGATCTGAATTTCATGCTCTAACTATAGAAATGAGCACTTTTAAACAAATTTGAAAAGGTAAGTTTTTGAAATTAAAAAAACAAATTTTTAAATTACCTTTGGGAGGATGTGGTGGGGAAGGGGGTCTCTCAGACCAGACTGTGAAGCACCAAGGAACCAAGGGACACACACTTGCACTGACTCTGTCCCCAAGTCAGCTGGCACTTCTGTGGAGCCAACTATGGTTCTGTTCTAAGGAAATTGTGTGTGGTATCACAGTACAACCTGACAAAGTGGTACTGACATCACAGCTAAGGCACAGGGCAGGGAAATGGTCTGAAAAAGAGGTCAGAGGCAAAAGTCTTCAGAAAGGAAAAGAAGTTTCCTCGCAAAGAAGTTCCAAGGAAAAGAGACTTTAGGACCAGTCCACCGAAAGAAATACCCATGCTATATATTTGAAGGAAAAGTCGGGGCATCACCAAATGTTTGTTCTTCTATTCAGGAAGCCACCAGATTCCTTAGGTGAATATCCTGAAATTCCACATGTCTTCAGAATCAGCCCTGCTAAGTACAGAGATGACGCTATTTTCCTTTGGGAGAGAGCTTCTTAATGGAGTATTTATTTTGAAGACGAACATGTCACAGGGTGTCCTGTCCTCGTGTGGTTATGTCAGGGCACAAACCTTCTCCTCTGGCTATAAACAGCAATGTCCTGTGGCTCCCAGTGTCAGTGTGGCTTCCCGACACACTCACAGAAGAGACCCAGGAGTGGGAAAGGGACAGAATTGGATTGCAGCTCCAGCTATCTGGCCTCAGACTGCGGGCTCTGCAGTACGGCCCTCTGTGGCTTGCCACCCCCGAGCCTGTGCCACTTGGTGCCACCATTCTTTATGGGCACCCATCCTTCGCCACCAGACCCAGGACCTCCAGGGCAGAAGAGTGTGCCTTGGTCTTCATTGCCACGCCAGTACTTGGAAAGAGCTAACGCAGCTCAGCCGCTCAGCGTGTCCTAAGAATAAGGAGCTCCCCAACACTGTGACTACTAGCTATTTGCCACAGAATAAAGAAAATACAGAGACAAACCCAGACAGACAGAGACACAGATATTGAAGTAGAGACGCCTCACACAGACCCAGAGACACACGCAGTGGAAAAAGTTAGAACTAGAACACCACCTTCAACAGAGGCAATCTCACCTCCCTGGGATACAGACTGCAATGTTTGGAGACAATGGTTTTGTAGAGCTGGGGGTGGGAGGGTAAGCACGAAGGGCTCTGTGGCTCAACTACTAGAAGCACAGGACAGCCCCCCACCCTATGAGAATAATCTGGTTCAAAATGTCAGCGGTGCCACCGCTGAGAACCCCTGAGCTAGATGTGCACAGACACAGCCAAATACAAGGAAACGAAACTCCTTCCCTAATTTCATGAGGTTCTTTACAAAAGGAAACTCTTCCTTCTTTCAAATTGTGGCATCATATAATAAATGGATCTAGAACCTGCCAAATCCTGCCCTGTTAAAATAGGTTTAAAAAATTGCACAACGCCATGACTCTTGGATGATAGAAAGATGGAAACTCAGACGGATGTCTGCGTGAATGCAGTTTCACCTCTAACTCTTTGGTTTTCTATGGCGATCTTGACACTTACCCAATGAATATATTCTGTCCACATTTTTTTTTTTAATTTCCTTGCAGCTGTGAGGACATGAGCTCATAAGTCTGGATATAAAAATGTGGAAATAACAAAAACAATAAAAAGATGTTCTCTGCTTTCTTTTAGACTCTGGCCCAAAAGAGGAAAAAAAGAAAAAAGAAACTTCCCAGATGTAGGCCATCTCTGGAACGATCGACCAGGTTTGGCTGTGTTGCTTTCAAAATGGCCCAGCCAAATGTCAAATTAAAAAGAGAAGAAGAAGAAAAAGAGAGGGAGAAGAAGGAAGGACAGGGAAAGGGGGAGAGAAAGGGAAGGAAGAAAAAATGGAAAGAAAAGAAAGAGAATGTCTTTCTACTCAAAGATACCATGGGCACGTCCGCCACCCCTCGGCGAAGGGCCTACTGGATCCCAAGAGCAACCAGAAGATCTGTGGGTTTCGGGGTACACATTTCACATTTCAAAGGCAAAGCTCTCTTTCCAAACAGCTTTAAAAGCCCAAAACACAGAAGGGGAAATGGGAATAAAGTGCCCACTCAAACAATAGTATTTTTAAGGGTGGCCACCACCCTGGGGGACTTCTCTGTTCTTCCCTGCCACAGACAAAATGAAAGAAACTCCTTTGGCAAAACATTTGCACAGCAATTGGCCTCCTGTTTCCTTCTCACTCCTCCTGAAAGGAATCAGCCCCTTCTGCAAACACGTGGCATTCTTGTTGTCAACAGAGGAATTACTAGTTTCAAGTGCAGAGGGCAGGCCCCAAGGCTATGACGTAACCTGCCACTCTGGCTTCATGCACATGGCAGAACTGCTGGACAGGAGTGGGGGACCCACGTGGCTGGTTGACATGGCAGCTCTGCACGGCAGGGTGGTCCTCAGCCCCTTGTTTTCATGGTTCATGTGGGGAAACCCCCACTAAGCAAGGGATAAAACATAAGAAGCAGAAGCAGGGAAAAATAGTGGACCCTGAATCCCAGGGGGGAATCTGAGTACATGCCCAAAATTGTTTGCATGGAGATTTCCACAGTCCCCGATGTGGGGATTATGATTAGTAATGGTGCTCGCTCTTGACTGTAATGGGCTTGGTGTTTGTGTTCCGTGGAGTCTGTTCATCCGTACACCCGTGTCCCTAAGATACAAGGCTCCTCGGTGCATGTGGTTTGTAAGAACAGTACTTGGAGCCGTCCCAGGGGTGGTGCGACACACATCAATACACCGCGTATATCCTGTTCAAAAATAGCTCTTGGAATTTTAAGTTTGCCAGTTTTTGTCAGTTTTCTTTCCGCTTTACTACACAAGACAACAAAGAATGTAGATTTCAAAGGAGTCCTTTTCCTTCTAATAGTGTTAATATCTAAAGACAGGGGCTGGCATGTTTGTATACATCTCGACAGGGCTGTCTCTGGCAATTAGGCATTATCAGAGAGTTAAACTTGAGTTAATAAACTTTCATTGAATAAACCACTGACAGTAACACAGCAGGGACAGAGTGAGTAGGTGAAATCAGCTTTGATGGGGAAAGTTTACGTGTCTTTGCACTGAGACTTTCTCAGCTCTGTCAGCCTTTGCTCCAGAGAATCGGTCAATTAAGAATGTAATCCGCATCGCTCCTCGTTAGATAGGCAGCTCATTTACATCAGAGAGAAGGAGGAACAGCAAAAAACATGTGGTGTGTTCCAAACATATGAATTATTAATGCATCAGAATCTAACCACAACTTGAAACAAAAATGCACAAAAACATCTCTAAATGTCACAAGGAAATGAATTCCCACCAGTTCTCTCATCCCAAACACTAGGGGGATTGATCACATTCTTGGAAGGTGATGGATTATGTTGCAAGATTAATGTGTTTCCTTTAATTAAATAGACCTTGTTCTGTTTTCATTTTCAGAGTTAGGGAATTATCACTTCTCTGGTTATAACCAGAAATTCACTATGAAATTTAAAATGTAATCAGGGATAATGGATACCATATAGAAGCAGGGAAAAAATAGTTTTGTTCTCCTAAGGTGATTTGAGATTATGTACATTTAAAGTAGAAAACATACTTGCCTAAAATAAAAATTCAGAGCGCCGTACATTATGTGGTAACAAAGTGCCGCCTTATCTATCAGAGAAAGAAGATGGAAGACAGTTCTAAATTCCTGACTTCGCTCACAAAATATTAGTTTCTCAGTTTGGTAGGGCATTAATAACTTAAAGCAGTTTACTGAATGACAAAGTAACAATTTAAAACTAAAGGGTAAACAGAATGAGAATTGAGAGCTTTATTTAATCTTCTCCTCTCTGGGGCTACTGTTTCTCAGATTCCCCTGAGGATAAGTTTTAACACTTTGGGGATTCAAGACCCCCAGTTCCTCACATCTTTACCATTCTGTCTTCTTTTCTTGGAATTTCTCATTGCCCAACTTTCATATTTTACAGAGATGCTGGAAAGAATCATACAGTATAAACACACACACATCCAAACCCCAAACGAAGGGGAAGAGAGGGAACACGAAAGCGCCGTCACAGACGTGTAAGCTACAATTACCACTTACGAACTCTCCAAACACGTCTGCTCACCGCACGCACGTGGCCGCCACGAGTGAGGGCACTGAGATGCTTGTTATTCACAGACGGCAGACATCCACCTGGGTGTCAAGGAGTTCCGCTCTCGGGAGGCCATTTCTGAAAGGATCTCAAACTTTGCTAACTGGAGAACATTCTCTTTAGTAAAGTATCAGAAGAATGGAAAAGCAAGCATCCGATACACTCAATCCTAATATGAAGCCAGTGGGCAACTCCCATACAAGAGAAAAACTCAATTCAATTCAAGATGGGGAGGGAGGAGACTGGAGAGGAGAGGAGGGAAGAGGAAAGAGGGTTGGTGAGCTCCCACCCAACAGGCACAACGTCAGGTACATGGTACACCTCCTGGGTGTGGAACACAACTGCAACAGGGACTCTACAAACAAATGCAAACATGGTAACCTAATCATCTGTACCCTCTGAAATAAAAAAAATTATAATAATAAACTTGGCTATTTCGTTAAACACATGGAGATTTCGGTGGACAAAGGCGATTTGTAAACAGAAAAACAAAATTCTTCACCTGAAATAAATAAATAAATAATAATAATAAAAATACCACTTTAGTCCTGAAAGAATGGCCATTATTAAAGTCAAAAGTCAACAGATGCTGGCATGGATGCAGAGAAAAAGATACATTTATAGACTTTTGGTGTGACTGCAAATCAGTACAACCTCCATGAAGACCGTATGGAGAGCCCTCACAGAGCTAGAAGTAGACCTACCATTTGGAAAAAAAAAAAATTCTTCACCTGAGCAATGTCAATACTGGTGACAATGTGTTAACCGATTGTATAAAAGGATACAAAAGATGATTCGTGCTTGTAATAGTTTTTTTCCCTCACTCCAACAACTTGTTGCAGCAATTTGCTTAACATGTCTTTCCTTGGTCCAGTAGAAAAGAATTCTCTTCCAGGCAGGACGTGCATGCCCGTGGGCTGGTCCTCCATATGGAGAGACCTGGAAGGTAATTGGCTTTGATGGATTCTTACTGATTGGAGGAGGGATGTGGGTGGATACCAGTGTCCACAGGGGATGGTGTTGATGGACTGACATTTTTCAAGGCTTTTTGTATGACACTAGTGAACTCTGCACCTCTGCCACCCTGTCATGGCAAGCTGCCTCCAGGAGCCCAGGACAGAGTGAGGACTATGGCCCTGCTTCCCTTGCCACTGACTCTAGTCACATTCCAGTTGATATTTCCGCTTTTTCTCTCACTGCTAACACACTGAGATGTAGGGGGGTCATTTAGTATAAATATGTAGGAATGTGACAATCCGGGCTTGAGTCTCTGACGTGAGGTCACTGTCAGAGCTTCGTTTTTCTCGTCTGGAGCAGAAACACAACAGTCCTGTCCTGGCTACGCTGTTATGAAGGTCAAATAGACATTTTATAGTGAAATGATGTTGTCAACTCCAAAACACGACGAAACGCAATGGTAAACATCTATTCATGCAGCTCAGTCACCAGAGGGGCTTCTAAGGTCAGCTCCACCCCACTGGTTCAGGACTAGGGGGCGGTTATAGGTCAAGAGTGAGCACTGCTCACGCCTCCCCAGCGTGCCCACCTGGGCTCTTTCTCAGGGGAGCGGCCGAGGGTCTTAGAGCTGAGATTCAACATGATTAGCAGGAAGCAAGAACTACAGACACACCTCTAAGCAGGGTGGCCTGGGCACGCTCCTAACCTGGCCTGGACAGCACTGGAGTTGAGCTTTGAGGCTGTCTGTTCCCTTAACTCACAGGATCCCACAGCCAGGATGGGCTGAGAAGCTGAGGCTGCATCAGTCCCTTGAGGACACTGCCCCCAACACACAGAGCACACGGGTGCAAGGTGCTGCGGGTTTACTCACGTTGCAGGCTGGAATAACTCAGTTTTTGATGTTTGCTCGAGTATCATCTCCCCTGTGACACTTTCCCTAAAAGGGGGAGCCCCTCCTCTGTGCTCTCATACAAAATACTCTCTCTCAGCACTCACTTTTGGACTGAAGACGGTGCTTTACAAGCACCTCTGAGCCCCAACTATACTCACAGGTCCCATGGACAGGGAGTGTGTGGGGGGGGGAGGGTTATTGTCTCAACCTTGAAACTGTAGCAATCCATTGAAATGAGCTGAAATACATGAAAATGCTTAAATCAGTGATTTAAAACAAAATGAGGAAAACATCCAGCACTTACTCTGTGGTTGACACTAAAATGAGCCATAAGCCAGGCAAGATGCCTCACCCTGCAATCCTAGCACTCTGAGAAGCTGAGGCAGGTGGATTACTTGAGCTCTGGCATTCAAGACCAGCCTGACCAACATCAACACCCCGTCTCTACTAAAAATGGGAAAACTGGCCAGGCATTGTGGTGGGCACCTGCAGTCCCAGCAACTTGGGAGGCTGAGGCAGGAGGATCACTTGAGCCTAGGAGTTTGAGGCTACTGTGAGCTATGACACCATGGCACTCTATGCAGGGTGATAGAGTGAGATTCCGTCTCAAAAAATAAAAAATAAAATAAAATGAGCCACAAACACAGCTTTCTTAATTGTTTCTGGGTGATCTTTATTTATTGGCCGTCTGGGATCACTCCCTTCATCCCCCTCTCTCTACCATCAGGGAAAATGTCTCTCCTCACCCCTTAGAAACAATGTGTGAAACTTTAGGAGTGTAGAAGGAATTTCAGGTTGTAGAGCTCCCAGGGAAAGAGCTCCTGGGTTTCCTTCTGAGTAACTGTAATGTCAGTGGACCTGAACTATTTGGTCACCTCTGCCTTCTTCCAAGGCCTGCTGGGGAGGGCAGTGGCTAAAGGATTTCTTTTCTCCTCATCAATTGTGCACCACACAACTATTTCAGGCTTACCTAGAGAGTAAAGAGTTTCACATTTCACTGAACTCTGGATAATGATGTACTTATATACTGGGTCCAAGACTTGAAATCTTTCGCTGAAATCATCAGGAGATAGATAGAAACCAAATTCAAAAATAACAGAAAATGTTCTGAATCTAAGTGTTTCTTAATTTAAAGTGGGTTTTCACAGTCTGCATACACTCCCAGGATCTGTTTTTGAAGGACAGTAGAAGTTTGAGGCTGAGTTCTATTCCCGCGTCTTCTATCGACTATGTGCCTAAACAATTTGTTTCTCTAAGTTGCCTGTTCTGGAAATACGAGTGTGTTGAATGGGATCACGTGTCTCTGAAGGCAGACGTCTTAGATTGGGTTTACTACAAGCAGAGATCGGAATGGGGTGTCGTGGACTTGTGATATGTTGGGGGTGGGAGGGAGCTCTCAGCAGAAGGAAAGTGGGCCATGCAGGAGAGGGCAAGTGGGGGTCCCGAGAAGGGATGAGATCTCAGCTGAAGACCTGGGTGGGCTTGAACACGCAATGCAGAGTTGATTCCAGCAGGGGGCTGAGCTCCTATATCCCCTTAGTAGAGCACCAGTCGCCAGGGCTTACCCACATCAAGGCAGCAGGATGCATCACCTTGTTGGCAGGACGGTGTCCATGGGCCCTGAGGTCAGCCCCTGAAAGGGAGCAGCTGTAAGCTATTAGCAGCTGATACGGTAGCCGCAGGGGGAGGGCGGGTGAGAGGCAGGAGGTCACCGACTGCACCTCTTAGAGAAGGCACTGGTGTCTTCGATCTATTTTCAAATATTTCAGAAAAGCCAGAAGAAATGATAGGTTGTCCTAACATGATGGTACAAAGGTAACTAAAACGTCACAAGTATTAGTTTGATCAATCAACTCTGGTCATGTGGGCGGACCTCCTGCAGATCGGAGGCTTGAAAGAGTTATGGCTATCTTTGATTAGTGTAGAGGAGAAACTAGGTCATACTTAATACATGCCATATGTTGACAGACAACATGCTTTTAAAATACAAAGCCCAGAGTAAGTTACACAGAAATGCTGGAAGGTGGCCAACTTCAGACCCCTAACGTTCTGTGAGCTGAGGCCAAAGCTGTGATCCGCTCACTTACACAGCCTTTGCAATGGGGCACTCTTGGTGTTTTCTGGTCCTATTTCATAAATAAAATGCCTTTTGACAATATGCCTGCGCCTTACCGATTGCTGTTCCAAGCCCCCACCCTCAAAATTGTGTGACAGTCAAATTTCTGAAAAGCAGTAGCAAGTTATGCCTAGATACTTCTTGGTCTCTGACTTAATACAAGTAGCACCCACTAACACTTGCATAAGTTTTTCTGCCTTAATCCTAACATTGTATATACATTCACTAAAACATAAGGTAGACTACAGAATGAAATACGTGAATTCATGTCAGATAACTATCGTAACCACCGAATTTATGATTAAGTTTTTAAAAGTGGGGACATTTTTATCTGTTAAAAAAAGTTTTAAGTGTGCACCAACGATATTACCTTCTAAATTTAAGCATACAAACACACACACATGCAAATATAATACCCTATATATGCAGATATAGACACATATGTATTTTATATGGTACATGAAGAAATGAAAAGTTAATAAATAAATAAAAGTTAATAAAAAGTTCTGTAATTTTAAATTGTTCTATTATAATCACAGTAAGATAGGCTTTCAAATCATGTTTGAGGAGAAACTCTATTTAAAAAAAAAAAAAGAAAAGAAAACCTAAACTTTGCAATGAAGAGTGTAATGTTTCCTTTAAGTCAAATGCAGTGACACACATCAGGAAATGGGAAAACCAAATTGGATCACAGCCTTTCTTTCCTGGTGACTATGTGCTGGGCCATCCAGGCAAATAACTTAAAAACTCAGTACAGGTTAAACTGATTTATCACCAGGGCTGGGTAAAGTCACTCAAAACCACTCCTCTGAGATCTGTGAGCCTGGGGTTGATTTGTAACAACTTGGTTTTTGATGTGCTAATTGTTTGTTTATTTTTCCTTGGGGGAGAGAGGCCAGTCCTCCAAGTTAGAGTGAGCTAATTGCCAGCTTCTTTCTCCTTTTTGCCAAAACAAACAGCTTCCAATTACTGCTATGGAAAAGCCTCCTTTCTAATCAGCTACCTAAGAGAGCCTATCAGTGGTACTTTACGGGGTGAATTATGTCCCATTAAGGAGGCATCTCTTAACACTAATAAAGTTCTAGAACCCTAGGGCAAAGACTGCCAATGCCTGCTATTTATCTTCCAACAGGAGTCCATCCACTTTCTTCCCAGCTCCCCAAAATCTGGCAAAGAAACAGACACACACACACACACACACACACACGCCTGCCCTCCTCTCTTGCACTCGACTATTTTTTCTCAAACGTTATTCTCTTGAGCCCACGTTGAGGACACACAGGCAGAGAACGATCAGGTCCCAGGGCTGCTCACACTTACTGAGACATGTCATGACCAAGTCCCGTCCTCTGCCCGCTGCTGGACTCTGGCCTTCCTGTGGCTCTCTGGTCCCATCTGCAATTGATGGGATTCTACGTGTATGGCAACCTTCTAGAAGGTGGGTGTTCCAGGGCCACAGCCTCCGCCCTGCCCAGTCTTTGACTCTCACTGGCCACTCACCAAACACACCCTGGTGCTACAGGACACCACCATGCCAGGACTCTGCACCGTGTACCTGCCCCGCCGGACCCTGCCTGCACCCAGCACCAGGCCCTGCAAGGGGCAACCCAGGCTTTGAGGTGTGCCTAGTGGGCACTGAGCAAAGGGACCTTACAGGCACCTGGGGCCTTGTCACCAAGAGCAGCAGATGAGCCTTGTCTCTTTTTAGGTGAATCTCCTTTAACTGGAGAGTGACTTCATGCCTTACATTTGTGGGGACATTCACAGCCAAAACCCCAGCCCTCCTCCTCCCTGGTCCTGCTGGTGGGGACAAGGCTCCAGGCACCTTCCAGATCCCCTTGTGGAGAGCCCAGGAGACACGCTCCAAAGCCTGGGGGATCCTCCTCCTCCTCTTGCTCCTCCCAACATTCCCAAGTCTGGTTTGCTGGTCCCTTCTGGCCATCTTGAGGCTCCTTCCAGGGACAAATGCTCTCATATTTGCACATAAAACTGGCCCTGAACAACAGAGAAATGAAGAGTAAGCAGCCTTCTAATGATCTCACATTTACATTTTCCTTTGAGAACAAGAAAGAAAAGCAGATTTAAAACACCATGAGAAGTCAAAAGAAGCCATGGCAGAGAGGAAAAAGTTGCACATTTTAGTTCCTTTAACAAACACTCTTTTGTGCACTATTTGAATAAGAGGCTTCACATTATTATTTCACACCAGGCCTGAAAATTAGGTAGTTAGTCCCGAAGTAAATTAACCAACTGACCAGTAAAATCCTAAGAATAGAATCCAGAATCGGGCAGCCCCCCATGACTGGGAAGCCAAACCCAGTGCTGGGGAGCTGTGCGGATAACTGACCTTCCTGGCACCTTTTTCTATCATGTGTTATTAGAAAATTATTTTAGCTCCTGCCACTTGTGGTATTTCGGGGCTTGAGTGAGACCAGTACTTGTGAAACCCCTAGAAGACCGGCCAGCCGGCACTTACCAATCCCCTGGCCAGTGTGACCACCTTTATTACCGCCACCTGTGTTATCCTGTTCCCCCACCCCTCCTTGCAGGGTGGGCACTTATCTGCTGCTCAGCACATGAGGGGCTGACGCTCAGGAGGGTGGTGGGATCTGCCCAAGCTCTGCACCCACAAGCCACAGACCCTGGCTCCACACCCACCTCCCAGGTGCATTCTCATGACTCAGAACACTTCATTCTGCTGGCTAATAGAAAAAAAAAAAAAAGGATATCCTTCCCAACCACCTCATTTGGCAGGATTTTAGCCACACACAAACGTATATTACACCCATGAACTTGAAATGACTATGTGCAAACACCCTGCACAAAGCATCACATACCAATATCGGGGGAGGTGCAGGCGTGCACCATCTCTTCCCATGACCGAAGGGCGGCACTCAATAGTGACTGGATGGGTCCAGGACTCACTTCCATTCAGTCTGACATTCTAAGCTCCTCCAGGTCAGGGGCACTGTCTGGCAACTCAGGTATCCCACAGCCCCTTTCCCAACCCTTGGAGTCAGTATTGAGTCCCTGGTGTTTGGGGCCATGGCTGGCAGCCACCATGTGCAGGTGGAGCAGAAGCAGCCCACAGACCTGGAGCCACCAGGAACCTGCATCGCCCTGCAGCCTTTCTGCCTAGGGGCTGCCGGGCGGGGCAGTGTAAGAGACTGGGGGACTCTGGCTGCAGACCATGACATGCCAGCCTGCTCCCCAGGGCCCCTCCAGCAGGTGCCTGCAGTGAGGACTCTGAGTCTCTGCTTACACCCTGAGTGCACAGGTGAGGTTCTTCTGAGCCCAGGTGGAGCAGCCGACATGGCACTGTGACACACCTTCCTGGCACCTAGGCTGCAGGTGAGACCAGCCTTAAAAAGAGGCCTTAGGCTGTGCAAGTGAACAGGCCCCAACCCAGAAGCAGCCTTCTGCCTGCCCTCACCTGCAGGCCTCCCGTGTAGGGTGACCCTGACAGAGGGGCTCTTCCTACAATTTCCTATAGACCAGCCTCCACATATAAATAAACAAATACCACACATAGTGTCACAAGCTGGCTGCAAACCGATTCCTCCACCATCCTCCTAATTATTTCTTTTTTTTTTTTTTTTAAAGCAGGAGGTGGGGGACAGGGATGCTTGGAGTTTTATAAACAGAGTATGTTTCTGTCTTTTCAAATCTTCATCCCTGCGATTTAGATAACTAGGCTGGGCATGATCAGGTTAGGGGAATCCTGGCAGAATGGCTCTGCAATTGATGACAAACACAGCAGTTACCAAGTCCTAACTGAGTAATTTGCAGCTGATTTCACCCCCAGCTAATTAAAATGTAATCAGGATTGTCTGGCAATGTTCACTCTGTGGGCAGTTTGCTTCAGAAGAGAATTCACGCCAAAGAGACCACAGAAAGCCTTTCATGGAGGTTGGCTCGATCCAAACTGCTTCTTTAGCCACTGAAACTGTAAAACAAATAAATTACAACAACTGACAATTCAATGAAAAGGGGGGAAAAGGGAAAGATGATACTCTTCTTCCTGGGGAATGGCCTGTGCTGTTTCGTTTTGTTTCCCGTGCATAAAATGTCTTCTCAGGAAAGTGGCTGGGGGCTGGGGGCGGGGAGGGTGTTACGAAACCAGGTGCCTGGGAACTGGCCCACTCCTGTCTCTATCTACAATTTCCCAGTATTTCCCTGCAGGAGGTGAGCACTGGTTTTTCCTTCCCTGAAGACCCAGGAGAGCACCCCAGAGACTCCCTTTCTTGGAAACCCACAGGGAATCTGTAGCCTTGGGGCCACGTGTGACTTTCTGAGTGCACACTCTTGACCGCACTCCATTTCTACAGAACAAATTCTTTTAATAGAGAAATTGGATTCGGAGTGGGGCTGCCCTTGGGGGCCAGGGAGGCCACACCGCGCCTTGAGGCCGCAGGTCTCCTGCCCCTGCTAGACGCCGCTTCTCTGCCTTAGAACAAACGGAACTACTAAGTCCGCACCCACCAGCTGCACCCGCCGGCTCCGTCTCTGCAGGTCCCAGTCTTGAGCTCTTTTCCTGCTACTAGCACGAAGAACATCCCTAGGGCTGCAGGGAATCCGCCCTAACTCCACCGGCACTCACATGGCCCGCGCGGACAGCTCAATGCCCTGGACCCCTTGGAGGCCGGTGTACCCGCCCGGCGGGAGGGGCGCGCGGTTCGTTCCGGAGCAGAGTGCTCGGCTTCCAGCCCCCGCCCGACCTGGGGGCCCTGGAGCCCGGCGCCTCCTCTCCACCTCCGCAGTTTTCCCTGAGGCGAGAATCTGGGAGCTTGGAACAGGTGGGCACCTAAGGATAGAGGCGAGAAGGAGAGGGCGGGTGGCTGGCAGAGGACAGAGATGGGCGCGTGAAGGATGGTCTCGGAGCTCGCGCTCTCCGCTAGGCTGCGGAAGGCAGCGGCTGGACCCGCGCCCCCCGGCACCAGGGTCTCAGCGCAAGTCCCGCGGGGCCCGCGCCACCGTGCAGGGTCCCGGCAATGCCCAGGCGCCGGGCGTGCGGCTCCCGGAGCCTCCTGCCTGCGCGCACCCTCCTCTGCCCTCTAGCTGCGAGAACCCGCTGGGTTGGGGAAGACCTGGGACTCGTCTCCGCTAAATCCTGCATCCCCTGCCTTTCTTTCCTTAGCCTCAGCAATAGTCTTGGATCTTTGGGACTCCGAGTGGAGGCGCGCACACACAAGCACACACCCCCCCCAACACACGCTCACACAAATGCTGGAACACACGACTCGGCCCAGTGCCTGGCTGGGGGCGCGAAGGTGGCGCTCCGGGCCAGCCGAGTGAACAAGCCACAGCTCAGACGAGACAAAGTGCCGATCCGCCGGCACCTGCGGGAATCCGGCACGTCGCGCGGGTCTCCGGGCGCAGCTTGGCCCGCCTCCCAGACTGGCTCCCAGCGCCGGCGCCTGCGAGGGTCCCGGAGCGCCCGAGAGTTTGCGGGACTCGCCCGGGCGGTCTGGCGCGCTCCAGTCCTGGGAAACGCACGAATCCACTGCCCTACCCTCGTCTCCCACAAAACTGCTCTTCCTCCCCAGACTCTTTGCCTTTGACTTTCCTCAGGGAAGGAGGGAGCTGGGAGCAGAGGCTGCGGGCTCCTGGTCGTTCGCCAGCCGGGGGAGGCTGCGAAGGCGGGTCGGAGCGCCCGGCTGTAAAATCCACGCCGAGAGAAAGCCGCGGGCAGCTCGCGGAGCCGGGCGAGAAGTTCGGCCACCGCGGCCGGGGGAGGACCGGGCGCGCGGGCGCCCCGCGTACCTGGAAGTGCTGGAAGAAGGCGGAGATGCGCGTGATCTGCAGGCTCAGGCACCTGGAGGCGCAGCGGGCGCGCTGGACGCTCCCTGTGGACAGCGACTCGTCCAGCCGCCGCGCGGCAGCCGCGCCGGGGCCGGCGGCCAAGCAGCCTCCGGAGGCCGCCAGCCAGAAGCAGAGGGTCAGGGCCGCGCCGGGCGCCCGGGGCACCATGGCTCCGGGTGGCGGGCGCGGGCGCCGGGCGCTGGCCGAGGCTCCCAGCTCCGCGCCGGGGCCGCACTGCTGGGGACCGCGCGGCCGCCGCAACTCCGCCGGAAAGTTCAATCATTCAACTCCGGCCGCAGCCAGCAGGGCCGGGCCGACCTCCCTCCCCGCGCTCCCCCGAGGGGTGGGGTGAGGGTGACAGGAGGCCGCGCCATTGGCTGGGAGCTGCGTGAGTGACAGGGGGGCCGGGCGCAGGGCCAGTGGGCAGGTCTGAGCGGCCGCGCGCCCGGGCGCTCCGGGGAGCGCGACGCCGAGCGATCCCCGGGTCTCCCGCGGGCGGGACCCCTAGGAGTGCGCCCCCGCGGTCCACAGCTCCCCGCCCGCTCCCTCCGTGCAGGTGGGCGTCAGGTGTAAGCAGGCCGAGACCGGCGAGGAGAGGCGCGCTCGGGGCCCCCAGGGGCCTCAGGAAGGCCTGACCCCGCGACCCTAAGTAGTCTGCTTCCTCCCCACTTTCTACCCCGGGCCCGGGCTTTCCCCACATTTCAGAGTCCCTTTGCCCAAGTAGTGGAAACTGAAATAGGCGTTAGGTGGAGAAGAAAGGGGGAGGGGAGTGGGCATTCGCGGGACGGTGCGCCTAGGACGTTTCGCTCCTCCTCCTCCTCCTGCTCCCTGCCTCCCTCTTTCCCTCCCCCTCCTCCTCCCCTCCTCCCTCTCCCCCTCCTCCCCCTCTCCCTTCTTCTCCCCCTTCTCCCTCTCCCTCCTCCCCTCCTCCTCCTCCCTCCCCTCCTCCCTCTCCCTGCCTCCCTCTTCCCTCATCAAACTCCCTCCCCATTCCTTCCTTCACTCCTTCATCCCTTCCTCTCCTCGCCCTCCTCCCTCCCTCCCTCCCTCCTTCCTCCGCTTTTTATTATTACCTGGCAAAGAATCTGAGCCAATCGCTAGCCACATTTACAGCCACACAACCTTGTTTCCTCGGGTGTCTGTCTGCCTCTCTGCTAAGCACTGCACGCCCAGGGTGAGTGAGTTATTCCAAACAGGATTCCTTTGTAAACTCTTTTATTCCCCAGGATTTGCCCCAAACCTCTTGACTTGGCCATTTTAGCTTTGAAATTGCCTCTCTGTCACCTGTCACAGCCTAACCCTGCACCTGTCACTCAAGCCCACTGCTCTGGGAGTGGAGAACAACCGACCCATCCATCCCCCTGTGTGCTGACCCATCCATCCCCCTGTGTGCTGACCCATCCATCCCCCTGTGTGCTGACCCATCCATCCCCCTGTGTGCTGACCCATCCATCCCCCTGTGTGCTGACCCATCCATCCCCCTGTGTGCTGACTCATCCATCCCCCTGTGTGCTGCCATTGCCCATCCTCATACAGAATTGCACTGACTCCTTCTGGAACGTGGCCTGGCCATCAACACGCAGCTGAGCACGGCTCGTGTGTCCAGACACGCTCACCAGTCCCACTCCAAGATTCCTCTTTGCATAGAGCCCATGTGAGCCTTTTCTCCAAATTCTCCTCTTTCTCTTCTACACATTTATCTCTCTGCAACTTTAAGATCTTAGCACATCAACAATTACAGTGACAACCACCTACCATCAACACAGCTAACCTGTCTATGACATGGTCTTAAGTGTGTATTTCTTCACACAGCTTAAATCAGCAAAATCAATAGAATTAATTGTCCTCACAGCAAATTAGAGGACCAAGCTGTCTTGTTCAAAAGATTCCACAGGTTGAGCGAGCATCGTGGGTATGCAACCCAGACCACTGTACAGAGTCCCACTCTCAGAAGCACCCACACTTGGTTGAATGTTCTGTCCTCACCATCTTTTATTTTTTTGAGACACAGCCTCAAGCTGTCTCCCTAGATTGAGGAGACAGGTCACAGCAACCTCCAACTCCTGGGCTCAAGCGATTCTCCTGCCTCTGCCTCCCAAGTAGCTGGGACTACAAGTGCCTGCCACAATGCCAGGCTATTTTTTAGTTGCAGCTGTCATTGGTGTTTGGCGGGCCCCAGGCTGGATTCGAACCTGCCAGCTCAGGTGTATGTGGCTGGCGCCTTAGCTGCTTGAGCCACAGGCACCGAGCCTGTCATCACCATCTTAAAACACATTGTAGTTTTTGAATTTTCATTTTGCCCTGAGACCTTGAAGATTATGTAGCCAGCCTTGCCTATAGATTCTAGGCATGAGATGACTGTCTTTGGGCCGGAAACCTAAAACTCTAGACGTGAATCAGCTCCCATGAGCTCAATGATTTTTTCTGAGCTCCAAGATGCTCAGAATTGCTAATCGGAATCTTTTTAAGTGTGTTAAACATAATTAATATTGACTGAGAGTAAAGAGGCTAACCACAGTGTCCCCAAGCTCAAGTGTGTATAATGCCATGTGTCAGAGTGGAAGATGACTTCTCAGCACAGGGATTGTCTTCTAAAGGCTGTTTCATTGATGAATTACTAAAAATGTTTCCAAAGCTGTAGGATATCCCTCCCGTGTGTTTATTTTGAGTTTTAAAATTAAGGAAATTACTTGGTCTTGGTGAAGGTGAGGATACTATGCCCACCATTTTCTTATGGTAACTTTGATCTATAATTTTGCATGTTGCATCGTGAAATTTATATTCTAGAAAAAGAAATCATAAGGAGATGCATGCTGAGCTTTCAAAAACACCTTTTGAACCTTCAAAGGGATCACTTTCCTTTTTAAAGCAATATATGTGCCACTTACACAATCCACAGAATATTCATTTCCATGAATAAATGCATTTTATAATAAACCACAAAAGAGAACAAGCAATTGGTTGAACACAAAGCTCGGGCTTAAACATATAGTCCACTTTCTTATGTTAAAATAACATTTGCAGTTACACTGCTGTCTTCCTTTAGAATTGCCACAGACATCCTCTATGATGATGCCGGCCTTTCTCATATTATTTATTTTTACTGCAATTTAGAGTAACCTTAAAAAAAGTTCTAGTTAAGTCAGAATAAACAGTCGATAATCCAAATTTCTATGCAGCCCACTTGTGTCCCATTTATTGCAAGCTCACCTTGCAAGTTGACACCTGGAACTTTTGCCGGAACTGTTAGGCCACACCTTAAGTTCAGGAAAGCCAGCCACAGCAGAGGAAAATCTTCAGGATAAATTGCAGGAAAGATGGGCAAATAAGTAGATGAGTAGAAAACTCCAGGTACAGCTCTCAGGAAAATGCTTAGTATGTCTTTGTCTAATTCTCCTTAAACCCCACCAGTAACTGAATTTGTTTAGAGAAGAAATGAGCCTTACGCTGACTTCGGTTTCACTTAAATAGACAAGCTGTGGGTGGCGCCTGTGGCTCAAGGAGTAGGGCGCCGGTCCCATATGCTGGAGGTGGTGGGTTCAAACCCAGCCCCGGCCAAAAAAAAAAAAAAAATAGACAAGCTGTACATTTAACAAAGGCAGGAGGAAAATGCCCTCCCACTAAAGTATATATCCCACTAAAAATGGAGCAGAAATTTTGATTTAAATAGCATGTATGACTTAACTTAGAGTACTTTTTATTATAGGTATGTGTGTGTTCATACAGATTGCACAGACCCATCTGTTTCTTAACCATCACTGGGACCTATTTTTCCCAATATAGTTAGCCAAGATTCTGTTGGCTCATTGTTTTTTCAAACTAGCAACCTGTCTTAAAAGGTTTTCCAGATTTGGTTAAGGATAAGGCATGGAAGAATAAATGTAATCTTTTTCTGAAATGCCCCTCTTGGAAAAGCAAGTTGACAACTCTAGCTAAAATTAGGGAGGAATAAATATTTAAATTTGACAGCACTTTTGAGTCCTAAGCAGGACACCCTCCCAGACCATTGGTTATCAAGGACCAGGATGTGAGTGGAATGCTACAGGTGGGTCTGGAGCCTCCTTTCATGATACAATAGCTTGCATCTTGTCTGAGAAGCTGCAGGAATTCACTTCAGGAAAATTCAAAAGTGGGAAAACTCAGGAAATGCGCCCTTGATTAGTGCTGGCCCAAACCTATATTTCCACGTGGGCAGGCTAAATTCTCAGAATGAGCTAGCAGGACTCTGCCAAGTCTCTTCTTTACCTGGTTTCCTCCTCCTCGGGACTTAATTCCTTCTGCTCAGCTTTCGATTGCAGGATCCAGGTAATAATAAGAACGCTCCTAAGAAGGAAAAGGAAATCGTGAAAGGGGGAGCCCAGGATATAGTTAAGAACAGAATGGATAAAGGTCACATCTGTATCTCTGGCAACGTGGCGTCAGGCAAGAATGTGGTGTAGCACCCTGGCAATGTCCCCATCTGGCCCCTGACAGCCCATTCAGTGACTTTACACAGGACAATTACTGCTTTTTGCCTAGGGTCTGAGATCCCACGTACTCCAGTTTTCACAAAACAATGTCACCTGCATTTACAATATTCACCTTTCTTTCATCAGCTCGCAAGTTAGACCCCATATTTGGGGATACTTTCAGCATACCATACAGTTTTCCCCTTCAAAGAGATTATACAAATTTTGTTGCAGTCTGTACAGTTTAAGGGTATCCTTTTTATTAATCACCTCGATGTTTACTAAGACTTTACAGCATCAGAAATTACTTTTGCACACTGAAATCTATGTTAACGATATTTATAATGGTTCCTGCAAAATACATGAAGAATTGTCACATGCTATGATTTCAATCTCCTACTACTTCTAAAGAATGTATCTCCACTGCCCTTTGCCTCCCCTCCTCCAGGGTCCCCATCAATCAGTGTTAAATTTGCTGCCTGTTCTGCATAAGTGTTCTAGGGTGAGCCAGCAGTGAAGGTTTATTTCTGCCACATTCATTACTAAAATTAACATAATTCCTAAGGAATCGAGTGTATCAGAGTGGGCATTTTCATGCAGCAAAGGCCCTGGTGATGTTCCACCCTGGCTGCTCTTCCTGCCCCAGGACCCCACCCTGGGAATGTGTCTGTTAGGGTCCGTGATGGCCTCTGTTATTTCAGAGTCTCCCTCAGCACAACAGCTGCTGGGCCAGGGAGGGCACTGGTTTTTTGACAAAGGATGTTTGATGCCAGCAAAACTAAACACTTGCCCCAGTGACTAGGCAATTAACTAATTTTAACCTAATTCTAATGTTGGCAACACCACAAGCAACCACAAAGAATCAGGACTCTTATGTCAGATTTTATATGTAAGCTGTAGATATTAAAAACATACATGGTTAGAAAAAAGCTAATAGTCAAATGTGGGAAGCTATTTAAAATATTAAAAGTAACTCGTGTATTTCTGGTTCTTGATATGACCAAAATATTACTGGCTTGCCCCCCAAATAAGCATTTGGGAAAACATTAGGCAAATTAAAAGAAACATAAATTTAACAAAATCTTAAAGGATATAACTTTTATATTTCTGAATTCTGAATGGCCTTCTGTTCATGTGAAATGCATAAGATACTTTTCAGTAAATTGTCACTTAAAATTTTCTAAAATAAGACTTTTTAAGCTCTATTTTCATTGAATTTCAAATAAACAATCATTTTTTTCTGACTTTCATTTCTAAACATGAAAGGAAACGTACAAATGCTCTTGAGAATTACTGAAACAGTATTCTGTTGAAATTCTTAAGTAGGTCTTTCTTCTCTGCTGTTTTCAAGCCCTTGGAAATTCACATGGAGCCCTGTAAATACCAACAGATTTGGAGAAAAGCTTCTGAAAAGTAGAACAAGCAGCTTTTAACAGGAGACAGCGCCACACCCTGGCCACATACATAAAATGTGAAGGAAGGACAAAACCCTGCATCTGTGAAAATCTGACTTTAGGAATGAATTGTCCACTCCAGGGTGTATCTCTGCCTGGGGTGATCATGCCATATCCTCACTTACAACAGCTGGATTAATCCCAGTGTAGACTGAAACATAGGAAGGGTTTCCTATGTCCCTGCCGCTGACCTAAATTAGGGAAATCAATGTTAACAGTCTTCAAACAAGTTTTATCATTATTATTATTTTGAACTTTCCAATACTTCTCAAATTATTTCCTGTAGAATTACATGACAGGCTTGGCCCCTATAGCTCAGCGGCTAGGTGCCAGCCACCTACACCAACCCGGGCCTGCCAAACAATAATGACAACTACAACCAAACAATAGCTAGGTGTTGGGGCAGGCACCTGTAGTCCCAGCTACTTGGGAGGCTGAGGCAAGAGAATCGCTTAAGCCTAAGAGTTTGAAGTTTCTATGAGCTGTGACGCCACAGCACTCTAGCAAGTCTACCGAGGGTGACATAGTGAGACTCAGTCTCAGAAAAAAAGAATTACAGACAAAGATGGACTGCCTATGAGTTATATTTGTGGAGGCTTCTATGCAGAACAACTTTTCTGCAGCTCGTATATGGCTTGTGTGTTAGGATTTCATGAAACGGAGAACATATGAACAATTTTGCCAGCAGGGGAAATGAGTACAGAAAGTTGACAGCTTTTATCCACCTGCCCTGGAGTGGACAATTTATTGGCCAGGACTGGGAACACATGTGTAGGTCCTCCTTCTGCAGTCTGCGGCCTCATTTTTTTTCTTTACAATTTCTAAATTGTCATATTCCATTTAGAACTTCTGCTCAAGATGCCTGAAAGCAAAGTACAGTGGCTTACTAATAGCACAAGAGCTATCTGAAATTGTGACGTCCAAGCCCACACCCTTCATCAGGCCACACCCCTCTTCCCAGAATGCATTTGGTTGGCCTAATGCTGAGGCCCTGGTTACACCTGCCAGCTGCTCTGGGGGGTGGGGGGGATACACTGGAACCTGTCCCCCGTGCCACAAAGTTGATACCAGAGCCTGATGCAAAACAGAGTCGTAGGCAAAACATCTTCAAATACAAAGCTTAAGGTGACAATATTGGTTTACCCTCCAGAAAAACCTGAATATGCCCAAGAAAGTGAGAACGGAAATCCTTAAGCCATTTTCTGAGATGATTAAACAAATCAGGGGCCAGATCAAAGATGAATCTAGCATTAGAAAAAATACGTTTTAAAGAAAGCATAGAATGTATTAACTACAAAAAAAAAGAGAGAAATTTTTTGATGCATTTGGTTACATTAAAATTAAGGCATTGCTTATCAAAGACATCTTAAGAAAGAAAAGGCTGGTTATAAAGGGGAAGAAAATATCTTCACAATAAATGCAACTGACAAAGGATTAGAATGAGGAATATGGAATTGATTCCCAAAAATCAGTAAAAGGAGCACAAATGGACAATGAGAAAAATGGGCAAAAGTTATGAACAGGCACAGACAGAAGAGGAAATATTATCTATAAAAGGCATACAAAGACCTGTCCAGAATCATTGGTGATCAGAAAAAAACATACCTAAAATAACCCACCACCACCATTTTTTTGCATCCTCAGCTATAATTTAAAAGTCTGACCCTGCAGATTCAGAAATCTTGCAGTGCTAACTCCTTGGACAGCAGGTGGGTCCTCAGTAGTTTACACTTTGCTGGTGGGGCATCAGTTAATGCAATGACTGGAGAAGAGTCAGATGTTACTTCCCAAACACCAGCCACCTACATAGCTTGTTTCCATCTCTTGTACAACCCAACCGAGGTTTTTGTACATGTATCATCAAAGCCTTGGCCAAGCAGATAACAGAACAGCTCGCATTAGCTAGACTCTGAATAGACCACCCATCCATGAGAGATCCCGGGTGTAAGCTCTGGTGTACCCGCATGATGAAATATTGTGTAGCTGTCAAAATTAATTAATACATATGAAAGAAAAATCATAATAACGTAACAGCAAGTGAAAAACAGTGCCAAAAGACTGTATATGGTAGGATATCCTCTTTACACAAATAATGAAAATAAAAATGTAAGTAATGTATGCAATAAATCTATATTAAAAAGGAAAGAAAGTAGAGCATTTGACATAGATTGCAGAATCATGGTAGAGAAAACAGGAGGATGGGTTTTTCGTGAAAGACTTAGGTTTCATGAGTGCTGAGGTATTTGCTGACATCCGTTATAGTTTCAATAATAACTAAGTAATAGTTCACTGAATAGGTGCAATGAGCTATATCTGGAATGAAGGTGAAACTGTCATGCACCAGCAATTATGATTTATCTAACTTTTTGTTCCTGAAACTTAAAAATAGAATGAAGTCAAAATAACAGTGTCAGATCTTACATGTTTGTTTAAGAAGCAATGTAGGGTTCCAAGATTCTGCAACAACATTAAATGTGTTATTTGTTGAAAGAATGAGTCAGATAGCAGTATTTTTTTTTTCTGGATTCAAAGTCAGAGAAGAATATGGCTTAGTGATCGAATGTTATTCTTGGGAATAATAAAGAACTAAAAGGCAGTATTTGGGTCACTGAAAAGTGTTGACCTTGAGGATGAAATAGCATTAGACTTTGTGGAGCTGTCTGTAGTCCACAGTAAAATAATATTTCACTGTCAGAAAAAATTAGAAGGCAAGTGTCCAGGGGAGGAAATTGAGTCATGGGGAGAATGTGAGAGTGCCATGGTTTAAATGACCCACCTTCAGAGTCCACTGTGGAGAATCTGGTCTTCTGTGGGCCCCACTGTGCCTGCCCATCAGGAGGGAGCACCTCATTTTCAGCTCTCCACTCCCCCAGGACACATAAATTTGAGGATGAATAAGAGTGCTAACTGACTGGGGTGAGGGAGATCACACAGAGAGTACATGTGGTGATTGTAATGCCTTCAGATTTGAGATTCAACCAAAAGAATATTTTTCCCTAAATTCAAATGGCATATTTGAGAAAAGTTCTGATATTTAATAAAAATGGTGGGAAACCCGTAGTTTGCTGATGTCAACACCATTGACGTCTTGGACAAGATTATTCTCCGTCTGCTCTAAATGTCTAGCTGTTAGTGATTTCTATTCTGCCAAGATTTCTGAAAGATATTTTAGAAGCAGTTCTAGAACCATCGTCTCAGACTTTACAGTTACATGGACTGTATTGATTTTTTTTCTTCACGCTACATGGCTAGTCTAGTGACTATGAAATTTCAGTCAATTTGGAAAAATTTGGGTCCACAAAAAAAGTCATAAAACCGGAGACATGAAAATGTTGGTAGACAATTGTTAGCCAGGCTTCCAAGACCAGCACACCCCCCCACCATGACTCACTAGGAATGAATGAAATAAAGTGCAGGGGACCTTTTACGAGATGATTATAATGTGTGTGCTTATCACTGCAAATGCAAGGTCTGCCTTTATAGCTGTTATGAAGTGTCAGTAGATGGCTTAAAATATTCTGAGTTTCACGAAGTTCCCCGTAATTTATAGCTTTCATACGAAAACTATAACCCAATTATAGCCTAAGAATATGGGGAAAGGGGAAAGGGAGGGGAGGGGAGGGGAGGGGGGAGGATGGGTGGACGGAGGGTAATCGGTGGGATCACACCCACAGTGCATCTTACAAGGGTACATGTGAAACTTACTAAATGTAGAATATAAATGTTTAAACACAATAACTAAGAAAAAGCCAGAAAGGCTATGTTAACCAGTTTGATGAAAATATTTCAAATTGTATATAAAACCAGCACATGGTACCCCATGATTGCATTAATATACGTGGCTATGATTTAATAAAAAATAAATTTTAAAAAAAGCTTCTTTGTTATAAGGCTCTTTACCGTTTCCACCCTCATAAATTGGTATGACACTTTAACAGTTAGATGTGTTTTTTTCTTTCTATACACTGTGTTTCCTGAGAATAACCAAATAGTTGACTACCTCTTGTAAATATATACTTATATTTTACATGTTTATTTGTTTAATATTCATAAACAGTTAAATAAAAAGGTCGCTGGAATTTTGTGAAAATATTGGAATAGGAGTACACTATTCATCCAGGATTACATAAATCTTAGTATAAAATCTTCTCCATTTGGCTTGATACTTGTTAAGGAAGAAATCATAACCTGCTGCATTGTTTAAAACTTTGGCACTTTAGAATTATCATTTAACATTAACAAGTCTGCAGAGGAAATATCATCATCTGAGTCCTACAGACGAGGAAATGAAGTCTCTCGTCCTTAAGGGGAATTAAGTTATTCACCCAATGCACACAGTGGGTAAGTGTGGAACTGTGACCCAAGCCCAGGCACAACTATTTTGAAGTCCATGACCACAGAGATTGAGGGGAAGAGGAAAACAATTGGGAGGCAGAATAAATTTACTGATTGCTTCATCTATAAAAACTTGGAGTTAAGATTAACATTAAAATCTTGCACATAAATAAAAGTAAACACTAAAATATTATACTCATACCATTCCAGCAAACTGCTCCCAAGGATGACACTAGATTGTGAGGATACACAGGCCAAACGTCTAGGGGAGAATTGACCACTGGCCGTGAATGTCTGAAAACATGGGCTGGGCAGTGCATGTGGCCGGAGTATCCTGCAAGGATCACAGATCAGGAGATCTACAGGTGGTCCCTGAGTCCAAAACAAAGGTCCCCAAACTACTGCCCAGGGCCCAGATCTTGCCTGCCATCTGTTTTTGTAAATAAAGTTTTATTAGAACCCAGACACACCCCTTCACTTCCATATTACCTATGACTGCCTTTACCTCACTAGGACAAAGTTAAGTAGTTGAAACAGAAACTATATAAGCCACAAAGCCTAAAGATGTATTGTCCTTTATAAAACAAATTTGCCAAACCCCAGTGTCATGCAGACCAGTTGTTGGGCAGTCAGCTGTCCTCGTGTGGGCAGAGCCTAGTTTTCCAAACAATATTGTTTTATGTGGATTCCTGGCACATCTGCTCCAAAATTTATCACCCCTCACACCTTCTGTGACTCTGCTCCGTTCTGTCTGTTGGTTTAGCGGCTATCCCAGGCAGGCTTCTGTTCCATAATTGCCTGCCCTCCTGTTCCCCAATATCGGCCAAAGGCAGCTTATAAAGCACAAAGCAGGAAACGGCAGGCCCCACACTCTGCATTTTCTGAACTCCCAGTCCAGTAGATCAAGTCCGTCCTCCTTTTCCATGGCCTGATCTCCCATCCTGATGGCTCCTGCCTCTCCTTCCATCTTTTCTCTCCCATTGCTCCGACCACTCCAGCCCCCAAGTGTCTCTGACACACTAAATCCTGTCTTTTCCTGGCGAATCAACAGATGCCTTTCCCTGCCCTGGACACACAGACACAGTGATACCAGACCTGCCCTAGGTCCCCTGCCTCTGCCTTAACACCACCATCTCCTTCTTTGCTGGAAGGAAAATTCTTCCACAAATTCCCACACAGCTATGAGTATTAATTAATGTGCACCATGGCTGTGATTAAATAAGAAATGGAAAATTTTCTCTAAATTCTCAGTACTTAAGGTATGATATACAAGTACATTTTTATTTCTGTCCCTATATCAGGTCAGAAAATTAAGTCTGTGAATCCTAGAAAAAGTGCTACATCCCTCTTTGCTGAATATCATCACTGCAATCACCTTCGAGGTCCTCCCCTTGTGAAGCTATTCACGGACTCCAGTGCCTCATCCACGCTTCAGAGCAATTCCGGAACTCCTTCTGGAATGGCCCGACAATTCAGTTCCGAAACTCATCCTAGAAAAAGTGCCTGGAAAACACCGGGGAAGATTTTGCTTCACTCAACTGCCATCAGATCCTTCCACAAACGAAGCCTCAGCCAAGCCCACCCAGACCTCCACCTTTCCACCTGGAAGCTGTCCTGTGAATCCTCTTCCCCACCGTGGGAGTCATTAAAAAAATGTAGAATAAAAGGATTGTTATGTAAAATATAGTACGAATGCAAAATAGCAAGATCAATAACACAAATTATTTATTGTTGTTATGTCTCCCTACAGTGAGAGCTCCATGGAAGCAGAGCTCTGTGTCCATCTGCCTTGTAGGTGGGTCACTACAAAAGTTTTGAGACAGAATGTGCGAAGGCCCATTATTTCACTTCCAAGAAACACAGCTGACAGCATCCTTTCTCATTCACCTATGTAAGTTCCAACTCGCTCGGTGTCTCATCTTTGCTGAGAGGGCTTCATCTGTTTCCATCCACGTGGATTTTATGTTTCTTGACTTTTGTGTACCTAAAAACTTTTGTGATGTATCTGCTGTAAGCATTACTGGGGCTAAGACCACAGCTGTGTGCGCAGGGTCTCCTGCCAGCTGCTGTCCAGCTGGGATAAGCCAATGGGAGGCAATGGCAGGTGTCCCCGGGTGGCTGAGTCCTTTATGTTTCTAGAACCTCTAGAGATGCCAGTTGGGGCTTCAGCTTCTAGTGCTGCCACCCCAGGTTTGACAGTCACTGCTCCCCATGTGGGCTCAGCCCTCTCAGAATCTCTCAGCGGCTTTGGGAGTTTGCTCTTTGCCTTAAATTACCATCCCCATCTTGGCTTTTAATTCTTTCTTCACCTTCCTGAATTAAACATCCTCAGAGTAATTTTCCTGGCAGATCTTGAATTATACAATTATATCTCTTCTGTTTTTTAACCATTGTTGGGAAACCCAGGTTAGAGAAAGCAATCAAGGCAGTGGACATTAACTTCTTGTCCTACCATGTAATAAAACCAAATAATTTTGCAGCTCAATAGCTCTCACAGAACAGCTCTAGTTTTATAGGCTTTCTTCATTATCATAAGAGAGACGTGCCATAAATCACCATGTGTGGACAAGAGCTGTGATCCGACATGCAGGGTAATGGCCGGCGTAGATGGCAAAGTAATTTATCATGAGCTTTTAATGATATGAAGAGACACATAAATTCATCTCTGTGTCCTTATCATTCAGTTCACTGCTTGGAATGTAACAGCAACCTGATAAATGCCTATTTAATGATGAAATGAATGAACTGAAAGTATTAAAAATCTTGCACGCTATGCCTATGCCTCACACCATGTAAGGTAGCATGAAATGCTAGTGTCCTGTGAGCTTATGAATGAAGAAACGCTCCTTGTTTGCAACACAAAAACATAGAGGACAGAGATGTCAGGTAGACAGACCAGAGCGGGGGGGCTCTTCAGTGGGATCTCAGGGCACCCTGGCAGGCAGACCTGTGGTGACCACATCTCTTGTTATTGGCTTTTCCATAGTGTCTGGACATCTTGGAAGAGGTGACAATGACTGACATTCAAGAGAAAGAAGGAAATACTCAGAACTCAGACCAGTAATGGGAAGGTCATCCCTGTGAGGCCCAAAGCATGCATCATGGCAGTGGTGATTAATGGACAAATGGTGAAATAGGGGCAGGACAACAGAGGCTGGAGACAGAGATGAACTTGAACTATTGTGCCACATTGGACACAGAACTACAGAACAGGAGGTGGAGGGCACAGAGGACAAACTTTGACTCCTCGATCCTATTGTCCAGGGCATTGTAGACAGACCTGAATGAGTAGCTGAGAGAGACACAAAGACCCGACAAGGACTTCGCTCTGTGATTTTGTTAACATGCAGCTCCAATAAGCTCACGCACCTCGTATTCAATGCTGGCTTCAGAAGTTTCTTCCTGAGCTACCATCCCAAGAGCTCCTGCAGATCAAAGGGGGCCACACAGATCAATTATTTGTAGGAAAAAGGCTCCAGTGCACTGTGACAACACCAGATGGGCCATCAGGCAAAGCAGACCACACTCTGCCTCCTGTCATATTGGGACATCCTGCAATTTCTTCTGGAGTCAGAAGAGGTGACTTGGTGAGGAGATGCTAAGAGACAGACCTTGTTCAGCACCTGCTTGGGAAGACAAACTCTGGCCAGTTTCTCCTCCATCTCTCTCTCTCTCTAGCTTCAGTTCAGGCCCCTCCACTGCCCTCCCCAGTAGAGTCCAGCCCAGGCTTCTGGGTGTCTATATATAAACTGCTTGGCTGTAGATTGTGGGTATATCCTCAGCAGCTGGGCCACCCAGCTCATGGCACCTGCGGTCCCGCCTCTCTGGTCCTCTGTTATTGTGGGGGGACTGCAGCCTTGGTGAGCTGAAGCCATGTGGGCTTCGCTCTTGCTGTCTATGTAAGAAGCATACTGTCAGAATCCACCTGGGCTGGTGGTCTCCTTCCCAGGAGACTCCCTGGGAGAGTGGCCAGTGGAACTAGCAGAGGCCACATGGCTTGTTTCATCTTTGCTTCCTTCTGAATCCCCAGTTAACTGACCCTCACCCAACCCGCTGCCCCTGCTGGCCTCCAAACCGTGATATTTGATGCTTTGAAGCCCAGGCCATTGGCTGTTTTTAAATGGTTTGTCAAGTCCGCCCGCATTTCTGCAGCCGAGAGTTCTGCCTTGCACAGCCCCAGAACTCTCAGAGAGCACCCACAAGGAAGGTCTGAGGCAAACCACTGGATTTTATCAGATCCTTACACTGTTCAAAGTTTATGAAGTTACTAAATTGTACTTAAATATGTTAAATACAAAGATATGTCCTCAAAGAAAAAAAAGTGAGCTTATGAAGTTTGCAGTCCAATACTCTGCTCTATATCATCACAGAGGGCGTACCTGACACCTCTCCTGAATGTTAACTTGACTCAAAACACTCACAAAGTCCTCTGCACAGACCTAAGAACCTCACAGGGTTACAGGAGGTATTTGGGTCCTGCTATGGAGTATTTTGCTTTGGCCAGATAAACCCTTTTGTGGCCATAGCTTGAAAATAAGTAAGTAAAAGCCCCAGCTTTCTCAGTGAACTGCCACTCTGTCATATGTTTTCAATTGTGTCCCTTACTAGTTTTGAATGCTGTAAGAACTCCAGTTCATTGCTAATTATAACATTTCTACACTTTTGCACAAAGTATAACCCAGATGTGATACATTGCGAATAGAAAGCAGATGTCTTCACCACAGCCTGAATGTGCTCCTCTCGTAAAACATATCTGACCATAAATGTTTTGGGCTAGGCTATGGTTTTGCTGAGCCTTCAAACCTCCACCAAAGAAAAATGCTGGAAAAAGGTGTGGGAGGTGCCCAGTGGCCCTGACAGAAAAAGAACCCACCTGTGTCTTTATTATAATTGCACACAAGGACAGTGTGTCTGGTCAGACTATGCCTATGGGTTTTAGTGAAAATAAGCTTTTAATTCCCTAGTTTCTCTTTTCAGAATCAGAAGTTACTGACAACAAGAGAGGATGTGTCCTCCACCAATTCATCCTTCCCTCCCCACAACTGCTAGTAAAGAAAGATCATTGTACTGCCTCCCTGTATTTTCTTTTCTGTAATGTCATATATATAGCTGGAATTATGAGGTGTGCAGCCTTTGAAGACTGGTTGCATTGACTCAGTAATTGCATTCTGGTTTGCTTGCTTATTCCTTATCATTGCTCCATAATATTCCGTTGTATGCCTTTGCCTCAATTTGTTTATCCACTCACCCAGTTGAGGACATTGTAGTCACTTTCAAGTTTGGCAATGTAAACAAAGCTGCTTAAATATTTGCATACACAAATTTGTGTGGAAATAAATTTTCCAATTCAATTGGGACAGCTAGATTGTGTGGTACATCTACGTTCAGTTTTGCTGCCTTTGGCAACCTTATCATCAATGAACTCACACTTTTCTGGAAGAGACAACGACCAAGCCCATACTTCAATAACAAAAGACAGTAAAAGAAATCCGAAATTCAGTTTTTCACTTATTCATACATGTATTCCTTTATTTGATGTTTACTGAGCATAGTTATGTGTTATACCACCGAAAGAAATTCACGCTATAAAACAAAACAAAGAAATATAACAAGGGTATCAGTAAAGATTCCCAATATGCAAGTGATAGAACACAGAAAAGATGAAGAAATGTTTCCTCCCACGGTTCCAGTGGAGGCTCAGCAGGTGCACCCAGAGAAAGTAAGCTGCCTCCCTGAAAAATGACGATGATTCCCATAGGGCTTTTCGTGGGAGATGGATGAAGGGAAGAATGATATAAGTGGAGGTTCAAAAGTATGAAGTCACCACAAAACACATTCACTCAATAAATATTTATTATCCTTCCTCTATGCTGGGTCTGAGGACACAGCTATCACAAAACAGGCAGCCTCACTCAGTACTATACAGGAAAACAATGAAAGCAGATTTGTGCAACTCTGAACTGCAAGCCCTTCCTCATGGTTGGGACAACAGGTGCCTCGAAAGAGTGGTTCTTTTCTTCCTGCATTTATCTTCCCTCTATTATTAGAGAATTTCCCCTTCCACTCTAAGAAGGGAATATACAGCCATCAGTTTTCCAACTATGAGGAGGGAAATAAAGATGTGTATAAGTAGTGGCTGCCACCTAGTAGAATTTCAAGCCTCAGTTTAAGCATTTTCTTTTCTCTTCACTATTGAAATCTCCTAAGCTGTGTCAACATCCCGATCTCCAGTACCTGCCGTCCTATGTGAGACTTTTGTGTCTTGCCTGCAATGTGCTGGTTAGACATTTCTCTATAGGTATTTTAACATTTACAGGTGCACTTAATCAAATGGCTGAAAGGATTTGAGATATTTTTCATTGGACAATTTATTCCATATGTACCCAACAGCCCAAGCACTTGGCAAGTGACCAAAAGATATGATTTTAAAAGCGTGAATAGTTCATACAGGAAGTAAGTAGGTGACAGACAAAGAAAAATGGCATCTTTATGCTCTAATGGCAAGCTAAACTATCTCGAAGGGACATTTATCAGTTCAACAAGAATTGATTTCTTCACTCTCAACCTCCATAACAAATCTTCTCTTTCTAAAAGTGGGAACGTTTGCTCCAGTAATTTATTTGTTTATGTGTAACTACTGGTCCATCATAAGAGTTTCTGTAAGACCTCTTTCTCTGCCACATATTTTGTCTTGTTCCTGGTGGGAGATAATAATAACCAAGAGACCTGTTGAATACAGCACACACTGAAAAGCAAGGTGAGGATATTTGATTTAATGCGCATCGACGCAAGTATTGTGGAAGCATCAAGACACATCAGCAAACGTCGGGGTCAATCTCACCCCTGAAAATGGAAAGTTCAAGAGAAGTGAAGTATCTAACCTGTCAAATTTCTTTCCACCTGATATTTTAATATGATACAAGGCAAAACAGATTTAACTGGTTAACTAGTGAAAATCTAACAACCAAGGGAGCCCAGTTAATTCATAGAAAATGGAAAGTTTGAATGAATTTCAAGACGTTTGAACTAGCCAAATAAAGTTAAGCCTCTCATTTGCATAAATACAGGGAATTAAAATCACCATTTATTTGACATCAATGATTTCACCTGCCCGATCATTCATTGAGCGTCTGGGCATCGCAAATCTCCCGCATGGCTGGGAATATGCCAGCTTCCAGGGACGCAGCTATGGAAAGAATAAAATTTCTACTCTCAAGGGTAACAGTTAAGTAAAGAACAGCTGCAATGGTGGTTTGAGAGGTAGGAAACCACTACAGAGTGGAGAAGGATCATTTCATGTGAGAATAAACAGAAAAGATGAAGAATCAGGCGGTCTTCAACACAAGTCTTGTAAGAATAAGTAGGCACTTGCCATACAAAGAGCAACTAGTTACAGTTATTAAGTATCAGCTATGGTCATCTTTACCATTCACTGGTTATTTATTCCTGGACCCGATACTTAGCAGTCCATTTCTCTGTTTGCACATCTGTAACACAGAGGTAACAATGGGACCTAATTTGCAGGCTAGTGAAAGCATCAAATGAAATACCATCAGTGACCCACACGAGCTGACCCTCTGCTCACTCCAATGAGCCTGGTGGCTGTGCTTCGCTCCATCACAGACGGTGGAGAAATAGAACTTGCCTCCTGAGCTCTCCCTCCCAACCACGTGAGTCATTTCTTAAGCCACATAGAGCTGAAAGCAAAGTTGTGTTCTTTCTGCGTGTGTGCCGCAGCGCCTGGCACATCCTGGGTCTCACAGCTCCAATTTTTCTTTTGCTAGATGTCTCCCATTTGGAAATCGTTTTTGACATTGTCAAAAGCGTTTAGAGGGAGGCAGACTGTGATCAAATCCCATCCCTAAAATATTGATTCCTGCTTTGATTCAGATGGATTTTGAAGTATATCCAAATTCCCAAGCAGTTCCTATTTTTTTGATATGTGGGTTGCAGACGTAGGATTTTTCTGGGAGTATACTTAATAAACGTGGATGGTACAAGGGCTTTTTTTTTACTGTGGGCACCTGCTCATGGCTCAAGTGAAGCTGTTGGATGTTTGAGCAGTGTAAATAGGAAAGTGATGGAAAGACCCTGATCTACTTTGAGCAACAGGAAAGCAGCCAGTAGCCAGGTGCCAGCCCTTTGAGAGCTGGTGATGGCCTTGTAATGAGAAGCTCTCTGAGAGTGGGACAGCAAATGTCTTAGTCATCTCCTATTCCTGGACTCTGACGGATGGCAGGTGTTCAGTAAGGCTCCTTAAGCAAGCCAATATTGTTTTCCTGGTTTTCCATAATGAGCATGACCAATAATATGTTAATAAAAACATAAACCCGAACTAAAAGGGTTCTTTAAAAACTGCCATTAGTTTTGGACAGTTAATTTACTCTACCTATGCCCTGTTTATGGATTAAAGGTATTTCAGCTTCTCCCCTGTGGTTGGTAAAGTAATTCACTGCAACTTTGCGTTATCAAATGGCACAGCACAAAAGTAAAATGTTGTAAACGCAAATTGTAAATAAAGTGAAAGAATACAATAAAACTAGCACAAATATTGAAAAAATATGAGAGCAAGATGACATCATGTGAAATAGCATCAAACCCTAAGAAACCAGACTTGTGGTCTAGCGTCATCGTGGGACTTGAAGAAACAGGGACTGGAAAAGTGCTTTTGAGCAGGACATTGGTCAAAGCAATTCCTCTTCTTCACAAGTTGTTTTTAATCCAACACAAGCTTCTAAAGCTAAGGAGCTACGGAGTGAGAAACACACCAACATTTCAATGGCAGAGGGGCAGAGAGAAGGCCATGAGCTTTATCCCATCATCAACCATGTGTGTTCCTTTCACGAGGGATGGACTGACAGGAGAAAGTGGGAATCTCCAAATGCCCTCCGCATGCCTTTGCTTTGTGCTATTCATGCATCTGTGCAAAAATCTGCAATATTTCAAAACACCAGGAACAGGGGAAGACTTAACACAAACAAGGCCATGTGCCTTGTCACAATCACTAGCTAAGTGTCATCCTGCACTATCAGCTGTGACGGAGCGCGCAGAGAGTGCAAATGTTAATCGTTCTCTCCAATGCCTCTTCACACACACACGTGACGGTTGAGTTACATGGGGTTCACACTAGCTCCCCTTTCTCATTTCTCTTTAACATTTCCATTAGATCCTCTATGGTAAATTATTTTAAGTCTTGTCACAGCCCACCATTGTCACCACTTGTCAGGGCCTGGGACTGGCCAGTTCTCGGGCCAGCTTAACCAGGTTCTGGACACAGACCACTAAGCTATCTTGCTCAGGAACAATTTCTCTTAGGTGCCTGAGGGCTTTGTGTTAGCTGATGGGAGAGAGAGAGAGAGAGAGAGTCTTTGAGAGAGTAAAGCAGTCTTCTTAGAATAGATAGATCTTAGTCTTTAGCAGAGCTTGGTAATCTTCAGTAGAGAGACACTGTGCTGGCGTTCTGCAGCCAGGAGACAGAGTCAGAGTAAGCGGGTCCATGATAGAATGTACATGCTCCTGACTGCCTTCTCCTCCAGCCTAATATAAGGCTGATTTGTGCCTCTCAACACCACAGGTGTAGAGACTGCCAATTCACCACTGCTCTCATCTCACGAGCTCTCATGCTTGTTAGGAGAGCTGAATCCCTCTCCGTGCCCTTTCCACCAAGGTGTTCCATTATTGAGCTGTACAGGTATTTCTTATAACTCTCACTCCTCCTAGCCATAGGCTATACGGGCTGCTACAAAGTCTTTCACAAAGAAGCTTAAAACATTTTTTCTTATCTTCAATGGGAAAATTTATGGTTTGAAATTTTCTCTTTTTTTATTGAGATACAATCCACAAACCTTAAAAATTGCCATTTTAATTCAGCAATTTTAGTATATCCACCAGATTCTTTAACTATTACTATTATCTAATTCCAGAATATTTTCATCACTTTAAAAAGAAATCCCATACCAATTAGCAGTCACCCCTATTTTCTGCTGCACCAGCTCCTTAACAATCACAAATCTACCATCTGTTGCAATGGACTTGCCTACTCTGCACATGTTATATAAATGGCTCCTTTCACTTAGCATAATATTTTCAAGGTTCATTCATGTTACAAAATGAATCAGTCTTTCCTTTTTATGGCTACATAATATTCCACCATATGATCAGATCATAGTTTGTTCATCCACTTATCAGTTGATGGCCACCTAGTTTGTTTCCACTTTTTGACTATGACACAAACATTCATATACAAGTTTTTTTGTGAAAATACGTTTTTCAGTTGTCTGGAATATACAACTGAATGATCAAGTCCCATGGTAGCTCTACATTTAACTTTTGGAGGAATTGCCAAGTGTTTTCCAAGTGACTGTACCATTTTCCATTCCTACCAACAGTAGAGTTTAATTTCTTTATGTCATCACCAGCACCTGTTACTCTGTTATGCTTCTACATTTACCACTGATGATATATGGCTAATATTCTATAAAGAGTGGAGGTACTATGACAAAAATTTTAAGTTTAAATTTCGTATTATAAGGAGGAAAAAAACTAAGGATTGCAACAGTTCGGAAAGTATAAATGTCCTTATTTAGCCAGAATGAAACTATAAAATTAATATTCATTAACATTAATTGATTTATACATAATTATGTTATCAATTTATCTTTTTAATAGAATGATTAGAAGAAAATGCAATGCAGTTTAGAACAAGTTTCAGAAAGAAATGTTATTGGGATGGTCTATGAAATGGAGTGATTGTAAAATCCACCCACAAGTTTGCAAAACAAAATGCAAACCTGATCCCACAAACTCAGTTTTACTGGAATTAAAATCTAGTTCAATGTAGATGTGACTGCTGTCACCGACATTGGTCTCTTATTAATTCAGTCAGCCCGTGTCTGCCTGCCTTACCATGATGGATGGCGTAGTGGGCTGGACTGGCTGACCGAGGCATAATTCATCACACACACAGCATCACGGGCAAAAGGAGGAGAAAGAGAAAGTGGGTAGGTTTGAAGGAATTCAGTGCTCTCAGGGAACACAAGTGGTTTCTGTGGGTCTGCAGATGGAGCCTGAAGTTCCACGAACAACAGACAGGCAGATGGCACGCCGTTGTCTATGAGCAGAGAGAGACACAGGAGGCGTTCTGGGACGCAGAAGGGAGTTAACGCCTCAGGCCTGAGATGGCTCTCATATACAGGTTGGCTCTTGACTAGTATCAAGGACTCGAGTTCACAAAGGTTACCACTGTTCCTTGATAACAATGCCTCTATCTCTTGGCCCAAGCTGTCTGCACAAATGATGCAGTTTATTCTGAATACCTGATTTCCTTCTGGGAGTCTGAAATTTTGGTACACGCCGGGTAGCAGATGCCCACGATACCAGCTCCAAAATGAATCCCTGGACTCTGATTCTGTCATGAGCACCTCTGGCAAACATGTTACAAACGTCATCACAAATGAATGATGTGGTCACATGCACAGCCACACACATGTCCCAAAGGAACAAACAAATTCTGATCCCTTTGGTCTATGAGGGACTAAGGAAATGCCTAAAAACTTGCATGTCTAGAAGGGATTGCCAAACACTACTTAATCTGATTTTTCCACAGATGCATGGATAGCACAAAGCAAATCTGAATTAATCAGTGGCCTAAAACACCATTTAAATAAAAGAGGGGAAAGCATTCATTGATGACAAAATGAGCTTTATAAACTGCAGCAATGCTCCAAGGTCCATGAACAATCAAAGTATTTACTCCATAAAGCCTCCAGACTTTTTAATATGAATTTTTTTTCACATAGAAAGAGTGTTTTCAAAAATACTGCTAATAAAGTTTCAACTTCAGCAGCCACTATATTAAATGTAAGAAATGCTTCTATTGACATCAGTATAAGAGTCCTTTGTTGGTGCTGGAAAACCAAAACTCAGATTGTTATTAAATAATGACTTCACGGGATGGAAGAAAATTGCAATGTTATTACTTCATTGACATTAAAAAATAATGTTCTCTTGTTTACTGCAGTAACTTTCCCAAACTGGGTAATACGTTTTAGGCAGCAGTACCTGCCCTGGATCACTTGCTTCTTTGGAATTGATTTAATTAAGTAGGAAAATTGATGTTGCCTTGTCTTCTCCCCAGAGGGAAAAGACGACCTTCTGGAAATCTGTAAATGTCAATTTCTAGCAAGAAAGAAGATGTTCCTGGATGCACCTGAGTTATTTTCTGTGCAAGACTTCAGCCCCACAGTGACAACTTTTTCCATTTTAGAAAGAATAAATAACAACTCCAAAAAACAAGCCCACTACCCCTGTTCCTATGTCCATATCACCCACATGTTAGGGTTTTTCTTTTGAAATTAATTTTAGACATTGTCTCATTTATGTAAACAGGTAGTAGCCCAATAAACCCTTTCTCTATAAAGACAGAATGCATGTCAAATTACATTTTTTAAAGATACATGTTTAAATAACTCTAAATCATCTGAAGACCTATGTCTTATAGAGTCATTTTTTCCAAACCTTATGAGAACTCATGATTCCTAATAAAAACAGAGTCTAGGCTAATTTAAATGTGCTTAGACATGAACCTTCAAAAAACATTTATGTACATAGAAAATATGAACTCAGGGGGCGGAGACAAGATGGCTGACTGAAGCCAGCTTTCCACAGAGGCTCCCGTCCAGAAGGGGAGTTAAAGGACAGAAATTTAGCAAATAACCTAGTGGATTAGAGCTGCACCAAGAGAGAGGGTTGAAGAACACACATCAACCCCACTGAGGTGAGCTGCATGCAACCCCAAGAATACAAACAAAAGGTACAAAATCTATCACCAAGCGGATGGGAGTCCCCTCCCCCATGAGAACATCTCGGAGTGCCACACAAACAAATGACCAGAGTTCCAAGGTCCTCCCACTACACTCCACGGGAGAGACCCTCTAAAAGCTGGACCTACCTCCCATACTAGGGTGCCATGGCATTCTCCTGCCAGGCATGAAACTATATAAAACTGTGTATATTCTCTACCTGCAATTCTGAGCTCCCAGCACTCCCCTCCACTCTCACTCTGAGGTCTGGAGGCCTGTCCCCCAGGAGTCCAGATTCTTGGGTGATTTCTTGAGGGGTAAGGGCAGGGCCTGGACTGCAGCTGGTCAGTGCTGATTCTGTGGCACAGGAGTGATGAGAGGACGGTTGGCTGAGAGGGAACCACGCTGGAGCAGTGGTATCCAGAGGCGCAGAGCAACAGCTGTTTTTGGCAATAATAGGGCTCACCACCCAATATTACGAAGCCACACCCCCCTGTCTCCCTGGAGAATCAGAAGAGTTTGGGGATCTTCTCAGGTGACAATCACCGTGGAACAGATCTGGGACTGAAATGCAGGCCCCGTGAGTAAAGGGTTTGCCTGAGGTGGTACTGGCCTGGGTAGAGAGTGGGGACTAGAAAACACATGCGCAGAGCCAGAAAATTCTCAGGGCAGGGCTGACCCAGAGGACTGCTTTACTGAGCCTACGACTCACCTGGCCCTCAGGGGATCGTCAGCCTATAGACCAAGGAAGGCAGGAGGCTAGAACTGACACCTAACCATGCTGCAAATACAAACCTGCAGGAGAAAAGACAGGGCCTGAGGCGCAAGTCAAAACAGCTTCTCTTCTGCAGGGAATTTAGCAGGGACAGAAAGAAATTCCTGCAAAGTTATTCTGTTCTGTCAGTAATATCAATCAGGGGCAAGCTGGAACTGAGTGAACATCCCCCCAGCCTCCATTAAGCACCCAAGGCTGTCAGGCCTCACCTCCCCCTGCTGGATAGAGGCAGAGAGCAGCGGCCTGGCTGACCAGATATACATTTCCTTGTGATTAGGACAGGTGCAAACCCCTGGAGTATCTGCTCACTGGAGGCAACTGTGTCACAGCCCTGCGGAGCTATCAGTGACTGGGTAAGACAGAGGTGCAAGGTGGGGAAGGAGGCATCAACATTCCCAGACAAATCTATTTGCTGGGTGGGTCCTCCTGACTTCACGGAGCACTGTAACAAGTCATATTTGAGTTGTCACCAGACCCCTGCGATCTAGTTGCCAGAGACCTTTTAAACTCTCCCACCTGAGACAGGTGCTGACTGAGACAATTGATTTGGAGCTTTTGAACTGAGCCAATCACCCGAGGACTATTCAAATGGTGCCCTGGGTGTGTGGTTGTAGGAAGGTTTGATTTTCCCTTTCCAATTGTTGCCTATGGGGGGCAGGGTGACTTAATTGCTGGTATTTCTCCACAGCTGAGACTTCAACCCAGAGTAACTGTTTCACTAGGATTGGAGAGAGACCAGCTGAAAACAAGACAGAGCCACTTAGCCCCACCACACCAAACAGGTCCCAAGTTTCTCAGGCCGTAGCACTGTATGGGTTCTTGACAAAGTTCCAGGGGAAAAGTCAAACGGTGTAAAATAATCAGGGGTGGAATCAGCAGAAAATCTCTGGCAACATGAATAACCAGAATAGATCAACCCCCCCCCAAGGAAAGATATGGCAGATGTAACTGAAGATCCCATTCATAAACAGCTGGCTGAGATGTCAGAAATCAAATTCAGAATTTGCGTTGCAAACAAGATTAATAGAATGGAGAAACATTTGGAATTAGAAATTTGAGGAGCAATTCAAAAGTTGGAATTAGAAATTCGAGGAGAAATTCAAAAGTTGTCTCAAGAATTTAATGAATTTAAAGACAAAAACCACCAAAGATTTTGACGCACTGAAGCAAGAATTTGCAGCCCGCAAAGATCTGAAAAATACAGTAGAATCTCTCAGTAACAGAGTGGAGCAAGCAGAAGAAAGGATTTCTGACATTGAAGACAAAGCTTTTGAAGCTCCCAAACTCTGAAACAGGAAGAGAAATGGAGAGCAAAAACAGATCATTCTCTCAGAGAGCTCTGGGATAATTCAAAGAAGGCTAATATCTGACTCATTGGAATCCCTGAAAGTGATGAAGTGGCTTCTCAAGGCACAGAGGCCCTTCTCCATGAATTTGTGAAAGAGAATTTTCCAGACATGCCAAGAGATTCTGAAATTCAGACAGCAGACAGTTTCAGAACCCCAGCACAACTCAATCTGAATAAGACATGCCCCAGGCATATCATAATTAACTTCACTAAAGTTAATATGAAGGAGAAAACTCTGAAAGCAGCCAAACGGAAGAAATCCATTACCTATAAAGGGAAGAATATTAGAATGACTGCTGATCTCTCTGCTGAAACTATTCAAGCCAAAAGAGGGTAGTCATCGACTTTTAATCTCCTAAAGCAAAATAACTTTCAACCCCAGATCCTGTATCCAGTTAAACGGAGTTTCATTTATGATGGAGAAATTAAATACTTTAATGACATTCATATGTTGAAGAAATTTGCCGTAACCAAACCAGCTCTTCAACTTATTCTCAGACCTATCCTCCATATTGACCAGCCCCATTCTCTACCACAAAAGTAAACTCACTCAGAAACTTTTGATTAAACTCCAACTTCCACAGGGGCGAAAGGATTAAAAATGTCCACGGGACTTTTGAAAAACTTGATACCCAAAATTTTACCAGACCTATCAATATTCTCCATTAATGTGAACAGCTTAAACTGTCCCCTAAAGAGGCACAGGTTAGCTGACTGGATACCAAAACTCAGGCCAGATATTTGCTACATACAAGAATCACATCTTACCCTAAAAGATAAATATAGACTCAGGGTGAAAGGATGGTCATCCATATTTCAGGCAAATGGTAATCAGAAAAAAAGTAGGTGTTGCAATTCTATTTGCAGACACGATAGGCTTCAAACCAACAAAAGTAAGGAAGGATAAGAATGATAACTTCATATTTGTTAAGGGTAATACTCAATATGATAAGATTTCCATTATTAATATTTATGCACCCAACCAGAATGCGCCTCAATTTATAAGAGAAACTCTAACAGACATGAGCAACTTGATTTCCACTAGCTCCATAATAATCGGAGATTTCAACACTCCTTTGGCAGTGTTGGATAGATCCTCCAATAAGAAGTTGAGCAAAGGGTGGCACCTGTGGCTCAAGGAGTAGGGCGCTGGTCCCATATGCCAGAGGTGGCGGGTTCAAACCCAGTCCCGGCCAAAAACCACAAAAAAAAAAAAAAAGAAGCTGAGCAAAAAAAAAATTTTTTTTTTTTTTTTGTAGAGACAGAGTCTCACTTTACCACCCCCGGTAGAGTGCCATGATGTCACAGGACTCACAGCAACCTCCAGCTCTTGGGCTTTCATAATTCTCCTGCCTCAGCCTCCCAAGCACCTGGGACTACAGGCGTCCGCCACAATGCCTGGCTACTTTTTGGTTGTAGTTCAGCAGGGGCTGGGTTTGAACCCGCCACCCTTGGTATATGGGTGGTGCCTGTGGCTCAGTGAGAAAATTTTAGATTTAAACCTAACTATCCAACATTTGGATTTAGCAGACATCTACAGAACACTTCATCCCAACAAAACTGAATACACATATTTCTCATCAGCCCACGGAACATACTCCAAAATCAATCACATCTTAGGTCACAAATCTAACCTCAGTAAATTTAAAGGAATAGAAATTATTCCTGGCATCCTCTCGGACCACCATGGAATAAAAATTGAACTCAGTAACAACATGAATGTGCATACTCATACAAAAACATGGAAGCTAAATAACCTTATGCTGAATGATAGCTGGGTCAGAGATGAGATTAAGGAGGAAATTGCCAAAATTTTGGAACAAAATGACAATGAAGACACGAATGATCAGAACCTCTGGGATACCGCAAAGACAGTCCTAAGAGGGAAATTTATAGCACTGCAAGCCTTCCTCAAGAGAACAGAAAGAGAGGAAGTTAACAACTTAATGGGACATCTCAAGCAACTGGAAAAGGAAGAACATTCCAACCCCAAACCCAGTAGAAGAAAAGAAATAACCAAAATTAGAGCAGAATTAAATGAAATTGAAAACAAAAGAATTATACAACAGATCAATAGATCAAAAAGTTGGTTTTTTAAAAAGGTCAATAAAATAGATAAACATTTGGCTAAACTAACCAGGAAAAAAAGAGTAAAATCTCTAATATCATCAATCAGAAACGACAAAGACGAAATAACAACAGACTCCTCAGACATTAAAAAAATCCTTAGTGAATATTACAAGAAACTTTATTCTCAGAAATATGAAAATCTGAAGGAAATTGACCAATACTTGGAAGCACATCACCCTCCAAGACTTAGCCAGAATCAAGTGGAAATTTTAAACAGGCCAATATCAAGATCTGAAACAATATCAACCATACACAATCTCCCTAAAAAGAAAAGCCCATGACCAGATGGCTTCATATCAGAATTCTACCAAACCTTTAAGGAGGAACTAGTACCTATATTACTCAACCCGTTCCAAAATGTAGAAAAAGAAGGAAGACTGCCCAACACGTTCTATGAAGCAAACATCACCCTGATCCCCAAACCAGGAAAAGACCCAACAAGAAAAGAAAATTATAGACCAATATCACTAATGAATATAGAGGCAAAAATCTTTCCAAGATCCTAAGAAACAGAATCCAGCAACACATCAAACAAATTATACATCATGACCAAGTTGGGTTTATCCCAGGGTCTCAAGGCTAGTTCAATATACATAAATCTATAAATATAATTCAGCACATAAGCAAATTAAAAAACAAAGACCATATGATTCTCTCAATTGATGCAGAAAAAGCTTTTGATAATATCCAGCATCCCTTCATGATCAGAACACTTAAGAAAATTGGTCTAGAAGGGACATTTCTTAAACTGATAGAGGGCATCTCTGGCAAACCCACAGCCAATATCGTATTGAATGGAGTTAAATTGAAATCTTTTCCACTCACATCAGGAACCAGACAAGCCTGCCCATTGTCTCCACTGTTCTTTAAGGTTGTAAGGGATGTTTTAGCCATTGCAATTAGGGAAGAAATGGCAATCAGGGGTATCCATATAGGGTCAGAAGAGATCAAACTTTCGCTCTTCGCAGATAATAAGACTGTGTATATGAAAAACACCAGGGATTCTACTACAAAACTCTTAGAAGTGATCAAGGAATACAGCAGCATCTGCGGTTACAAAATCAACCTTCATAAATCGGTAGCCTTTATATATACCAATAATAGTCAAGATGAAAAAACAGTTAAGGACTCTATTCCATTCACAGTAGTGTCAAAGAAGATGAAATATTTGGGAGTTATCTAACAAAGGACATGAAAGATCTCTATAAAGAGAACTATGAAACTCTAAAAAAAGAAATAGCTGAAAATGTTAACAAATGAAAAACATACCATGCTCATGGCTGGGAAGAATCAACATTGTTAAAATGTCCATACTACCCAAAGCAATATACAATTTTAATGCAATCCCTATTAAAGCTCCACAGTCATACTTTAAAGATTTTGAAAAAATAATACTTCATTTTATATGGAATCAGAAAAAACCTCGAATTTTCTCAGAAATAAAAACCAAGCAGGAGGAATCATGCTACCAGACCTCAGAGTATACTATAAATCGATAGTGATCAAAACAGCATGGTACTGGCACGAAAACAGAGAAGTAGATGTCTGGAACAGAATAGAGAACCAAGAGATGAACCCAGTTACTTACCGTTATTTGATCTTTGACAAGCCAATTAAAAACATTCAGTAGGGAAAAGATTCCCTATTTAACAAATGGTGCTGGGTGAACTGGCTGGCAACCTGTAGAAGTCTGAAACTTGACCCACACCTTTCACCATTTACTAAGATAGACTCTCACTGGATTAAAGATTTAAAATTAAGACCCGAAACTAAAAATACTAGAAGATAGTGCAGGGAAAACCCTTGAAGAAATCAGTCTGGGTGAGTATTTTATGATGAGGACCCCCCCCCCCCCGGGCAATTGAAGTAGCTTCAAAAATACACTACTGGGACCTGAACAAACTAAAAAGCTTCTGCACAGCCAAGAACACTGTAAGTAAAGCAAGCAAACAACCCTCAGAATGGGAGAAGATATTTGCAGATTATATCTCCGACAAAGGTTTAACAACCAGAATCGACAGAGAACTCAAACATATAAGCAAGTGATCCCATTGCAGGCTGGCAAGGGACTTGAAGAGAAACTTCTCTGAAGAAGACAGGCACACGACCTACAGACATATGAAAAAATGCTCATCATCTTTAATCATCAGAGAAATGCAAATCAAAACTACTTTGAGATATCATCTAACTCCAGTAAGATTAGCCCATATCACAAAATCCAAAGACCAGAGATGTTGGCATAGATGTGGAGAAAAGGGAACACTTCTACACTGCTGGTGGGAATGCAAATTAATACATTCCTTTTGGAAAGATGTTTGGAGAACACTTAGAGATCTAAAAATAGTTCTGCCATTCAATCCTATAATTCCTCTACTAGGTATATATGCAGAAGACCAAAAATCACATCATAACAAAGATACTTGTACCAGAATGTTTATTGCAGCCCAATTCATAATTGCTAAGTCATGGAAAAAGCCCAAGTGCCCATCGATCCACAAATGGATTAATAAATTGTGGTATATGTACACCATGGAATATTATGCAGCCTTAAAGAAAGATGGAGACTTCACCTCTTTCATGTTTACATGGATGGAGCTGGAACATATTCTTCTTAGTAAAGTATCTCAAGAATGGAAGAAAAAGTACCCAATGTACTCAGCCCTACTATGAAACTAATTTATGGCTTTCATATGAAAGCTATAACCCAGTTATAACCTAAGAATAGGGGGAAGGGGGAGAGGGAGGGGAGGGAGGGGGGAGGATGGGCAGAGGGAGGGTGATTGGTAGGATTACACCTGTGGTGCATCTTACAAGGGTACATGTGAAACTTAGTAAATGTAGAATGTGAATGTCTTAACACAATAACTAAGAAAATGCCAGGAAGGCTATGTTAACCAGTGTGATGAAAATGTGTCAAATGGTCTATAAAACCAGTGTATAGTGCCTCATGATCGCATTAATGTACACAGCTGTGATTTAATAATAAGAAAGAAAGAATAAACTCATGAGACAAAATGTACTTTGCCTTAACACTCAAAACCAAGATTCATAATAAAAACCTAAAATGCGAATGAACCCAATATGGTCTTTTGCAGGGTGCAGCAGATAAACCTGCGAGTGTGGACTCTGGGAACACGTCTGTGCTTAGGACACAATACATCTCCATCTCCCACCCCTGGACATGGCATTCTGAGTGATGAGAGAACCCCAGGGGTATTGGTGTCTTTTATTCCTGGCTGAGAAAAAGAAACACAGATCTTAGCCAAAGCCCCAAATAAACACTCCCGATCCTTTTCAGATGTTTTAGAGATGGTGAGAGGGGAAGACTTGAAGAGGGTCCCCCTGATGGGCACATCAGACTGTCTTCTGGGAGCTGTGTGGGACCTGTCACCCAGGCTGAAGTGCAATGGTGCAATCATTCCTAAACGGAACCTGGGAACTCCTGGGCTCAAGCCATTCCCCTGCCTAAGCCTTCTGAGTAGCTGGGACCACAGGTGCACGCCACCCAGATGGTAAATTTATTATTTTTTTAGAGATGGGAGTCTTGCTATGTTGTCCTGGCTGGTCTCAAACTCCTGGGCTCAAGTGATCCTCCCAACCTGCAAGGATTACTGATGTGGCCACCATGTTTGAATTTTACAATCTTTGCAAGATATAAGGCTATGAATTTACATGAAATATCTAAAATTGGCAAGTCGCTAAACACAGAAAGAAGGGCAGTGGTTGTCAGGGCTTGACTGGGGGTGGACAACTAATGGTCACAGACATTTTTGTTCATTTGTTTTTTGTTTTGTTTTCTGAGTATTGGGAATATTCTGGATCATGGTGGTGGTGATGGTTGCACGACACTGTGAAAATGCTAACTGCAGCTGAATTGTATACTTCATAACGGTTCGATGCCATTTTAAAATGGTTCAAGTGGTGAATTTTATGTTATTTCTATTTTCCTATGTACAATAAACATGATGAAAAGAAAGGGTGAGGAAATAGGTAGAGAGAGATGGGAGGTTATAGAAAGGCTTTTTATTTTTATTTCTTTTTCTAGAATGAAGGCAAGTGAGCATTTTTACAAGTTGCTATGAGGTGAAGGTGAGGAGCAGAGTCCCTCATCCACTCAGCTCTAGGCTCCCCAGCTTGGCCCTATCCCGAGCCCAGTTCAGCAAAGAATCCTGCTAAATCATCCTAGAGAATCAGCCACTCGGAAATCTGGTGGAGTTCCTCACCACCCCACCTGGTGTCTGTGTACTTGACCTGCTCTTAATAGGTGTCTTGTTTAGCAAGAACACCCCCACCCTGGCTGCTCAACCCAATAGCTTCGGGGGGCCCCTTCCCTGGGCTCTCTGGCTGCACAGCCCGGCCCACCGTGCTATTTATTCGTGGAGTTGACTTTATGCTCTCTCCCCTTGTTGTAGGAGGCTTCTATTAAAAAAGGTTTCCTCACCATCTTCTCGGGTCAGAACAATTGCTCTTAGATGAGCCAGACGCAGGGGTCCTCAAACTTTTTAAACAGGGGTCCAGTTTAAAAGGCCACTGTCCTTCAGACTGCTGGAGGGCCAGACTATAGTTTAAAAAAAAACAAAACTATGAACAAATTCCTATGCACACTGCACATATCTTATTTTGAAGTAAAAAAACAAAACAGGAACAATCACACCACCTCGTGTGGCCCGCAGGCCATAGTTTGAGGACCCCTGAATAGAGGATAAATGGAGGTAAGAGACTAGGACAGGATCCTGGGGAGGGGCCCCCAACCTGGGAGGAGGGCACCCTTGACATGTGGAGAAGGGAGTCCAGGGACGAACGGATAATTATGGAGCTAAATGAGCAGGGACATTCAGCTAGCTCCGACTGGATCATCTTTTTTTTCCTTCTCTGGGATAAAGAGAAAACTTGCTACCTCTTTATCCCAGAGGTCCAGGGAAGCAAAATGAGAAAGAAATGTGGGGGTGAGGGAAAACTTCCCCTTTACCCCAAAAGGTTTGCCGAAAGATCAGCTCACAATAAGGTAGATTAATAAGAGATTTATTTACCGTGGGCACGGGGAGAATCACAGAGGGATTACCCAATTTCCCAGTGGGGCCCGGAAATTTAGAAAACCTCATTTTAGAGAGAGGGAGACATGAGGAATATAGGAAATTCTGTTCAGGGGCAACAAAGGGTTACTAGGGAGGATGAGCAGATACTGGGGAGAATAAATGGATGGGGGCGACAGATTGAAGGTACATGAGCCTCTCTAGAAATTAAATTAACCTGAGAGACAGGTTTATATTTTAAATGATTTGGGCCAGGTCTGGTTATCCTCTTGATCTTCATTCCTGCCATATGTTGAAATAACCAGGAGGTCAAGGGAAGTTGATTGTTCTTTTTGATGGGTCTGGTTTTATATAAAGAAAGAGGGGAAGCCCCTTGCAAAGCCTGTTGATCTCTGAGTGCCTTTAATTGAAAATGTTCTTTATATCATGGAGTCTTATTTTGGGGAGAAATTTCCTGAGCTCCTTCAATAACAATAGTAGCAGTGGTGCCACAACAAAACAATTTTCCAGATTGAAGTGGGAAGCCCCTGACTTCATTTCTGAAAAACCACAGTTATTCTAAAATGTATGATGAAGTTGTCTGTAATGATATTGAAAAGCAAGAGGAGCTTAAACCCCACAATAACTGTTTCAATTTTAAATTTGACCCATCTTTGGTTTACGTAACTTGTCTGAGATTGCACAGCTGTTTTTATTTATAATCTAGTGGGGGAATTTGACTTGTCGAAGATGCTATGACAAACAAATATCCCTGTGTGCATGGCATTTCATGGCATGCTTCACGTGTAAGCCAACAAAATGTCGAGAAATACCACTAAAATCCTTTTAGCTGCAAAGAGACTGAATTATCGTTCTTCCCGAGTTCTTCTTCTGTGAAGGGCTATTATGGGAGAAGATCACATGCAAAAGAATCACATTAATTTATTTAACATGCTTATTATTTTTAATTCAGAAGAAAGAGTTAGACTCATCTTCATCCTTTAAGACTAACTATGGTCAGGGGTAATAGTGGCTGAGTGGATGTACTCTGATGGTTCAAAGGCTCCAATAAGCTGGCGGACCCTGAGGAGGTATACCTCGGAGGCTGTCACAAAACTATTGATATATTTGCAGAAAATAGAGCCACCCATTCATCGGCCCACTTCTGCCTTGTGTGTGTTACTCAAACAGATTTCATCAAAATACAAAATACTCCTGGGCTGCCCTGCCTTTACAAGTTACAGGGATGGCCACTGACACTTGCTAAATGCCCAGCTCTCATTCAAACTACACTCTAGATTTATTTCCTTACATACAATTGTATGACCTGCAGTTGCTTCCCAAAGCAACAATGATTGAAAGGTCCCCGTTGGGAGATTGATCATTTCTTTCTTCAAAACTGAAAGTCAGTTGGTTTCTTGCTGATGCACCCCCACTCAGGTTGGCAACAGAAATCCTTGGGGTAGGTTGTCCAAAGGTCTTCCTTCTGGCTGCCCTGAGGCCAGCTCGCTGAGGATCGCAGAGACATCCAACTCATGGTGATTTCAGGACCAGGCAGAGTTATTGGCCATGAAGTGATGGTCTTTCAAGAAAGGCACTTTGAAAGGTAATAAAACATTCACATGCTTTTATTTATTTCTCATTTGCGGTTTTTCTTGCTTTGGAATGCTGTTCTGCTCATGAATATTTTTGACAAGATGAATAATGCATCTAATTTTTACATTACAAAACAAACAAAAATTACTATGAAGATAAGTCGAAATGACTATAAGCAGAAAATTGTACATGGTTAGTAATTTTCATTAGCATTTCAAGACGTTTTTCTGTGCACCATATTTAGATACTGTATTTTAAGTTCAGCAATGTAGTCAGATGTTTTATTATAAAACACGTAAGTGTTCTTATGTGGTAATTGTATGAATTCTTTCTTTTTTCTTTCTTTTATTTTACATTGCTATTTCCCCCCACATAGACGGGGAAAACACATAGAGACTCGTGTTTTCATAATAAAGACTCTATTTTCTACCTATTTGGTCAACCCTTCTTACGATATTACTCAATAATTTTTTTTTTGAGTTCTACAAAAGGTAGATAACCAAAATTCTTCCTTTCGATTTAAGCTCCATTAATTCATTTCTCCCCAGTGACGTGATAATTTTTCAGCAGCTGAGGACCAAACGATGGTTAATTCTCCCAGCAATGATGTGTAGCCACATACACAGAGCGCTGCCACTTAGGGAGCGCCCCCATGCCTCACACCAAGGTATGTGGGGTTCAGCCCTGTTAGCACGGCACAGTGTCTGCACGGGCAACTGAGTCTCCAATATCTCAGGTGGTCAAGACTGATACAGGCAGCCTGAGGCCCCCTCATAAATCACCTTGTTAGCATGAACTAGCTGGCATGGTCCAAGGCTCCAGGAAAACAAAGACATCTTATTAGGTGGGACAGTCCAATAGCTTAGAGGTTATCTCCTGGGAACCTGCCAAAGAACTGGACCTTTCATTGCAAAGTGCAGGGTTTGGACAACACAGGCCTGCTGAGCTCACCTGTTAATGCACACTCCGTGAGCAGCTGATTCAGCTTCCATTCTGAGTTCTCTCTCTTCCTAAAATGTACAGATGTTTGTCCCATTTATTCTTAACAGGAATTATTGCACGCACAGTAAACTTGAACACTGCAGGCCTAGAATTCAGCTCCCTCTCAACCCGGGCTTTTGAACTGAATCGAAACCACCATGCCAAGGTTATGTTCTGACTTCAGAGTAAATTCTTCTCAGGCGGCCCCTCAGCCCCAACGCTCCTGGCACACCCCTGTATCCAGGAGGTATCCATGCACACTTGAGTCTGAATCACAGCTCGTTCTCTGCATTTTCCTTGGCCTGTATGATGAATGCCTGTATTCCAAATCCCAGCTATCCTGATGTCAGAATATTTCTTCTCTATGTTTCTTAAAGAGAGGGCACACGGATGTAGAGACTTTTTAAGAGTAAGCAACAGCCCATCGTTACCCCAATTATTCAGGGCTTCATTTGAAATCAAAAGCCCTGACGAATGGGCATCATTGGAAATGATAACCGTTGTTGATGTATACTTCATCTGTGCCACACGAATTCCTAATGGGGGCTCGGAGAAGACGCAGAGCTGTCAGTGCCAATGCCCTGTCACTCTGCCCACAGCTCCTGGGGACTGTCAAATGAGCAGGGACAGAGAAGACAAGGGGAAGATCTTCAAAGCCGTGGTTTTCGGGATGGAAATAGATCGTGCAACCTCATGATTTCCTTACTCTGTATCTATTGTTGTATATACCCCCAAACTTCAGAGCTGTCAGAGCAAGCCTCAAAGATGAGGACAGCTGACAGGTTAAAAAACAAACAAAGCATCAACAGTCCATGTCTCAAGGACTGGGATTTTTAGTCCAATTAAATTTCCTTGCTAGCTAAATAGATCCAATCAATGATCCATTACGCTAGAGTAGAAGATATTTCAGCGTCATGTAATCAGGTCTAAAGAGGTTAGTAATTGTAGTATTCAATCTGTCTCAGACATTCCGGTTGAATTCCTACTAATTGGAACTCATGGTAAAGATGTGGAATGTCATATAATAAAACAAACAACCCATTTAGACCATACCAACTTTCACAAACAACAAGTAACAAATCACTTTAAAAAAAAATCAATACCCACCAGTCCACTCAGAACACAGAACACCTGCTCTCTCTTCCCTTGGATGATGCTCTTGAATCCTTGAAAAGTCTGGCAGATGTGAGGGCTTCCGGGAGCACGTCAGAGGGAGAAAACAGGAGTCGTCGGAGGGATGGGGACAGGCAAGGTGTCATCGCCTAAAACAGGGACAGCACTAACCCTCCCGTGTACAAAGTAGAGAAAGAAGATATTTTTCAGGACTGTCTAAATAAATGTCATTCTGTTTATCAAAACAGAGAAATCTGGCAGGCATCTCTAACCATATGGGGCTTTTGAAAATAGATGAGAAACATCTGATGATGTGTTTAGCTGAATATTATTAAAAATGTGTGCAAATCCTCGTGAGAGCTTTTGGCGTAAGTTCCCTAAAATCATGCTCTGGAGCATCCTGGGTGATTTGTTGTTGTGTGCATGAAATTATTCCAATATAAATAGAGCAAAGCCTCCAGGAAACCAGCCCCACCCTCCAGGTCTGAGGTACTTCTCTGTATCACTGGAATCGTAAATATCCCTCATCATTTCCTTTGACTCTGTAGATAATATTACAAGACACAAGCCTATAGTTTTCTAAACTGGAAGGGTGAATACACAAACTATGGTGTTTCTTTCTACTTCTGAAAAAGAAACATTTCTTGCAAGCTGACTGATGACCACCTGGTCCTCTCCCAAGTCACCTGAAGACCATCAATGTCTCTGATCAGTCTTTAAACAGTCCAAGTTTGCTTTCAAGGAATGTCAGTTAAAAACGGGTGACCAAGGCTTGGGCAAAGACGCTCTTATTGCCTTTATTCTTACAAATGTAATTATGTTTGCCAAAATACATAGACTTAGATATAAACTTCATATCAAGATGCTAAGTGGAGCCCCATGCAAAATATTTCAGAGTGAGATTTACTGAATGTAAGATTATTTTTATGACTGGGACAGCAATGGGACCATGAACGAATGAAAAATAAAATATGCGTACTCTTTAAAGTTTTCTCTAGCATCAAATTGAAAGTCAAAGTGTTGGTTTAGCAAGTCCCAGGGACAGGTGAGATTTCAGGTAACACAGGCAGGACACAGCACCTGTCCTACAGGTGCACCTGTCCCTCAGCACCTACAAACAGCAGTTCGGATCTTTTTAGGGCAGGATTCTCCCTTGACATGAAGCCAACAGCTTACTCTTCACATAGAACAGGCATCGATGTCCGTCCCTGGGAGAGAAGGTTGTTGCCTCATCTATTCATTCAATTCCTTATTGATTCATTAAATAGTCTTTAAATCAGTAGGAGAGTTAACACATATAACTACTCTCTGTTATAAGCTAAGGATAATATAAAATCTATTTTCTGAACTCAACAGGAAGCTAGCTCTATGGTAGTAGAGGGCAGGGTAAAAAAATTAATAAAAAGAAGAAATTGCAATGAGAAGTACTATAATAGATGGTAAATAGTGAAGGGCCCATAAGAAAGAAAGATAAATTATACATAACATAGTGGAGGAGGAGAAAGTATTTGCAATTAGTCTGGAAGGATAAGGACAAAGAGGTAATCCAGTAAAAAAAAAAAAAAATAGGGACAGAAAGCAGAAAAATGCTGTACTTCGGTGTGGGGTTCATGAAAGGCATGCAGTGCTTATGAAAAGTAAATATTTTGTAGCACAAGACTTCAAAGTCTGAGTGAGTGACGGGTTCAGAAGATAACGTTAAAGATGGCTGGGGAAAAATCTTCAAGGATATTTCATTGCAAGACACAATATAAGCCCTTCCTTTGCAGCACAGTGGCTCTCAGTCAGCAACTTTGCCCCCTTCCCCGGGGATATCTGACAAGCTCTAGAGATATTTTTTGTGGTAATAACTGGGGCATGGGGATTGTACTAGCATCTGGTGGGTGGAGACCAGAGACGGTGCTAAATGTGTTACAGTGCACAGGATAGGGCCCACAGCAAGATCTCTGCCCCAAACATCAACAGTCCAGGGACCACACTGTCATGAAGGAAAATAATGGAAGGGATTCCTATGTGGCAGAGGCGTCAAAGGTTCTTCCGAGGGAGAGTGTTTCTGCAGCAGGGGTATCATCCTCTAAAAACAGGATGCCACTTGAGCCTGGGAGAGCAAATAGATCCATTTTCAGTCTGACACAGAAGCAGTGGAGGTCTGCCCTGCAGCCATGTCCATGATACGACAGTGAAAGGCCAAATCAAAGGTGTCTTCTGCCACTGAAATGTGAGAAGGGTTTAGCCAAGAAGTCGATGACTGAGAGAATGCCTGTGAAGAGGCTGGTTCGGAAAAGCCGGCAGCTGCGGAGGCTGAGAGTGGAAGAGAAAGAGGCTCAGAGGGCAGGCCGGGGCTCCCTGCACCTGCCAACGTTAAGGTCCCCACGGAACATCCAGATGTGGGTGCCTGGTGAGCAGATGGACAATGAATGAGCCTGCTGTCGTGAAGAAACCCCAAACAGAGATGTAGGAAGAGCCACATCTGATGGTCAGTAAGTAAGAGAGTAAGAGAAACAATATTTGCTGCAGGGAGAACGATCGGCTAAGTTCTTTAGCACCCCTCCGTGCTGGGCCCTCAATGGATTATTGCTTCACTTAAGCCCCCCTGGATATTGGTGAGGAGACTGAACTCAAGGAGGCCCAGGAAGGTTCTCAGAGGAAGACAGCCAGTCGGAGGCAAAGCTCAGCTTGGAACGCAGCTGTGCCAAACCAGTCCTCAGCCATGCTTTGCCCTGGTAACGTTCACTAAGCACATTGCAGAGCAAATGGGAGAAACCTGCAGGACAGGTTGAGAAAGACGAAGCAGAGATGGGGTGGCAAAAGCCAGGGGTGGCGTCACTGAGAGCAAAGGAGGAGTGAGCTTCCAACAGGAGTTGTAGTTCTCAATTATTAACAAAACCCAGAGAGTCAGACAAGAGGACGCTTCTACCATAAATTGCTAACGACAACCTCAGGTCATGAATACACACACACGTGCACACAGTCCCAGAGTCATACTGAAATTAGACCATGCCCGCTGGATTGCATACTTGCATCATGAGGAACGTGGTTGAAGTGGAAGGAGCAGAAGCCACTGACCAGCTCCCTGCATTGACCACCTCCTCACCTTGACCATTGACCTAATTTTCATAAACCGGACATGCACCACAGGTACGTATCAGGACAGTTGGCCTGGTTCCTTATGGTGACCACCTCTGCCTGTTGACCAGTTTGTTACAGTCCCTGGGGTGGTCACCTTACAGTGGTCCTACCATAATTTGCAGAAAAGTACTTAGAGTTTGAGGAGGTAGAGGCAGGACGTTGAAAGGTAAGGTGGTTGCTGAAAGGAAGATATTTCACAGACGAAGGGGACTTGGAATTGGGCCTAGCTTAGGCTGAAGGCATTTGGGTACATAGGAGAAAGGCTCTAAATGAGAGAATGAAGGAGCTGGCCTTGGAGTAGAGAACGGGGTGTTGTTTCTCTAAGATGGGGGTCGTCAACTGTTGAGTCTGTAGAACGCACGAGAATCTCATGAAAGCTGTAGGTGCCTCTCCAAAAAAACAGACACTGGCAAACATGCACAGAGTCAGGCATACTTATACCTGACACGGCAATTTGGTACATCACAAGGGGACATATCAGGGGACAGGAAATCAATGGGAGCCCAGAGTTGCTTATTTATAAGTCACGGTTTGAATAAGCTAACTTACACGTCCTTTCTTCTGCCTCCTCCCGCATCTAAGAAGTCAGGGCCTGGGGAAGGAATTTAACCTGATTCATCTGTAACATCATTGCTCTTTTCTTCCCTTCATTTTTAAAATTCAGAAATGGATGAACAAGAATACAAATTACCATGAAATTATAGTCAAAATGTAGTTAACAGAAGCATTTTTAAAAATTTTTTCTTTTTAGTTATTGAATAAAAATTTACCGAGCACCAGTGCCACACACAGACCTGATCCAGGCGCTTTATAAACGAGCTCGTTAAATCCTCGCAGCAAACCTGTGAAGCAGGTACCACTGTTCTTTCCATATTACAGACAGGGTAGTGGAGGTACCAGGACCTGGCAGGACTGACCTGGCCTTGGGTGAAGGAGTCCATTGAAACCGGACTGTCCATGTGCAGAGTCTGGTCACCTGCTCTACTCCATACTGAGAAACCGTAGACATTATGTCAGAATATTCACTCAGTTAATCTCCTTACAGGCCTTTAAATATCCCATTTGTTTAAATATGTATTAGCATTCTGAAGGTAACTATTCATCCTGAGCAGGGTTACAAAGGGGACAACGTGCATCTAGGAATCCAATTTTTCACACAGGACCCTATCGATGATTTCAGGTTACTGTTCCACCAAGTCCTCACTGCTGGCAGATTTGGGGAGCCCAGACAACCTAACCCCTTAGCAGACGACCTAAAAACTTCCAAAGTATTTTTAAAGATGCCTGGACATGCTTACGCAGAGGGTCCCTGGGTTGTGTGCTAATGCTACTCCAAATGAAAGGGTTGCAGGTGAAATGCCTTGGGTGTTAAATGCTAGGGGGGGTGAGGTCACTCACACCTGTTATCCCCAAAACTGTGGGAGGCTGACGTGGGAGGGACACTTGAAGCCAGGTGCTTGAGATCAGCCTGAGCAACATAACGAGTCTCTGTCTCTATAAAAGTCTTTTGGGCGGCGCCTATGGCTCAAAGGAATAGGGTGCCAGCCCCATATGCCGGAGGTAGCGGGTTCAAACCCAGCTCCAGCCAGAAACTGCAAAAAAAAAAAAAAGAAAGAAAAAATCTTTTAAAAATATTAGCCAAGGGTGGGGCACTTGCAGTCCCAGCTTTTGGGGAGATAGCAACAGGAGGATGGCTTGAGCCCAGGAGTTCAAAGCCGCAGTGTGCAACGATTGTGCGCCTGTATCTAGCCTGGGTGACAGAGTGACACCTGCGTTGAAAAGAAATTATTTCCAATTCAATGGCATCCTCATCAAAATATCAACCTCATATTTAACAGATCTAGAAAAAATAATCTTAAGCTTCATTTGGAACCAAAAAACAGCCAAAGTAATCTTAAGCAAGAAGAACCAATGTGAAGTCAACCTTAGCTGACTTCAGATTGTCCTACGAGGCTGCAGTAACCAAAACAGCCCAGTGCTGGTACGAGGTAGAGACGCCGGCCAATCAGACAGTGTAGAGAACCCAGAAGTAAAGCCATAGAACTAGGCCCAAAGCAGGCAACGAGTGGAGGCCAAGTTTTGTTAATCTCCTGCCTTCTAAGCGTGGGTTCTTTCCTTCTTTTACCTAAGTTTGAGTAATATTTAATCCATCTAGGTCATAGCCTATTTCTTACCCAATAAAGGACCAACTCCTATCTGCACAAACTTTGTTGCTTTGAAGGTTGGCGTCCATCAGTAAACCCAGTGGCATACACACGGCAAAGTGGAGCTTTCAATTCTTTATTTCAAGTTTGCTTGTCCTCTTCGGTGAACGTTCCTAAAGCTCTGCTATCCTAGAAAAATGTACATACTACGAATTTAAATCTTAAATAGACTCAGCAGATGAAACAGAAAGTATGTTGCTAAATCTGATTTTTCTCCCCATGGGACGTAATTCTGCTTAAAAATTCTCTGCTGTTTTTCTGAAATTCAGCCCTGTCCTTCTGTATCTTTATATGCTAAATCTGGGAACGTCAACCATACCTGAAAATTGTACAGATCCATAAAAGAGCGAGCGTTAGATTGATTAGAATGAATAATATTTCTTTCCATTCATGAATAATAGAAGGAAATACAAATAGGATACAAGTCAATAACACTATTCATTGCCAGTCAAGGAAGACTTGGGTGGAAAATCTCCTTGATCAAAGCAAAGCTTTGATCAGCTGCAAAATAAAAGACTTGTTCACAGATGCCAGACACAAGGGAATGTGTATGGTTAGAATAAAGCATGGGAATTATGTCAGACTCAGATGCACCCTCTGAAGCCATAATTGTAGCATCTGAAATCTCCCTCAAATAATTAATCCATGTTGGTATAAAGTAACCCAACACCAGCAATTGGAGTTACATATAATATGTGAAAAAAAGACAGTGCTCAGCAAACATCTTCTGTAAAAAGACAAAAATGGGGGACGGCACCTGTGGCTCAAAGGAATAGGGTGCCAGCCCCATATGCCGGGAGTGGCGGGTTCAAACCCAGCCTCGGCCAAAAACAGCAAAAAAAGACAAAAAAGGGAAATACTTTCAGCTTTGTAGCCTACACACTTCCTGTCACATCTACCCAACTCAAGCCATTGTAACTGAAAAGTAGCCACAGACATAGACCCCTAGAATAAAATGTGTGCGGCAACGTCCCAATAAACCTTCATTTACAAAAACAGGAGGGAGCCCAGATTTGGCTCACAGGCTCAAATTTGTAAACCCTTACTAAAAAGCATTTTACAGGTACCTCCTTAGTTTTATTGATGCCCTATCTCTAATCAAAGGAAAAAACAATTGCAATAATGATTAAATGCTGTCAATCTACTCTAGGTATTAGAATATCCAGAAAGTTGGGAAGACTTAGTTGGTGAGTGAGATTATAAAAATTCACACTCTCCACAGTAAGTCCGTTTAAGAGGCATTTAACTTATGAATGAAATCAACAGGCTTTGGGTCAAATAAGATCCAAATTTTGAGTGTCAAAAAGTAAAGCCGTGTGATGCTGTGGTAGGTCAGGCACACGGACAGGATCCCATCTCCTTGTCAAAGCTCGTGACAATGACATCAAATCAATGAGCTAATGTGTAAACACAGATTAAATACAGGAGGCAGGACCAGAGGAAAATTCAACACGGTTTGGAAACTGCCCAGTGGATGTGACTGAGTTAACTGATTTGGAAATCAAATAAAATGAACATCGGGGCTCTGCTCGCAGGCTCTGTCCCGTTTTAAGAGAGGGTTCAGTCGGAAGCCAGGATTGGTGCCCTGGCTGAGAGTCTTGGAATCCAGGTCAGCTGTAGAATATGGGCAGGGATCCTAAGAAAAGGCCGTGAAGGCGATGTTAACCAGTTTGATGAAAACATTTCAAATTGTATATAAAATGAGTGTAGGGTGCCCCTGATTGCATTAATGTACACAGCTATGATTTAATTTTTAAAAAAGCAAAGAAATGTTGAATGAGAAAACTCATTTTTCCCACACATGGAAATATAAATAATTTTTTTTGGAGAGTCATAACGTAGAGTCCGATGGTATCACTTTAGGAAAGAAAAACACCCTTAGACATATAATTAAAAAAAGAACAAACCAGAATCAGTACAGGTTAATAATCCTGATTTTATTAAGTGCTGCCGAAAGGTTTTGAGTCTACTGAATCTTCAAGACTGTTGATCAAAATCTGTAATATACAAATAGTCTATGGTATTTCTTTTGGATCTGATGTGTTATTCCAAAACAATGGAAACCAATTTTACCAAATCAAATATTTACTTAAATTGTACTCAATCGCACCTCATGTCAAGTTATAAAATATTTAATATTCTATCTTCCATGAATAGCAATAAAATTACATACCGGCCATAGGGCTGATTAACGTTTAGTTTTGTATTCTTTCTTTTTCATTTAGTAAACAGGAAAAATGAAATCTTGATGTCTAACAGAATTAATGGCGTTATGTCTAAATTTTTACAGATGGTTCTTAATTAATTATCCCCAAAAGCCTAACACTAGCACACATATTTACCAAATGAATATTATGCCATTTATCATATTCCTGGCTTAATAAGGACTTGTGATTTTATTCAACAGATCACATTGCATTACTGCAAATTAAATAATGAGTAACAACATATGGATTTATTCCTGTTTATATAAGTTATAATGAAAATGGATAGATTCATTATGTTAGCCCTTGACTGCTTTTGGTAATTGATCAAAATGTCTATGGTGATTTGTTTTTTCCTATGATTTTATGATGTCCTTTGAAATACATACTAACTCATTTATTTGAGTTGAACTATTTTAGCCTGGGTGTTTTGACAAAAAAGAAAGTTTGACATGGTTGAGTGCGTTGAAAAAGGACTAGTGTGCTAGTTGAAAAGATGACTGGCTCATAGCTCATAGCTCAGTGAGTGGGGCACCAGCTGCATACAATGAAGTTGGTAGGTTCGAGCCCGGCTGGTGCCTGCTAAACAACAATGATAACACCAACCAAAAAAATAGCCAGGTGTTGTGGCGGGCACCTGTAGTCTCAGCTACTTGGGAGGCTGAAGCAGGAGAATCACTTAAGCCCAAGAGTTTGAGGTTGTTGTGAGCTGTGATACCATGGCACTCTACCCAGGGCAACATAGTGAGACTCTGTCTCAAAAAAAAAAAAAAAAGAAAGAAAGCAAAGAAAAGAGGACTGATTTGACATTTCCTACATACCAAGAAAGCCTTATGCATAGATCCAAGGTTTTGACAAAAACATACATAGTGCAAATTTTTATCAGAAATAATTAGTATCCGTTTTTTGATCTTATGTCAAAAGATGTAGTACAGGTCTATTGTAATTCAACAGTATGTATTTACAGTGTTCTCAACCACGTGGTTATACGATTAAAAGAACGTTTCCATAGGAAAAAAACATGTAAAATATGTAAGTCTTATTATAATGACTACAGCTTTAATCCTGAGAATTTGGGGAAATGAAGTGACTAGAGTGATGGGTCTTCCCCAGTTTTGGTGTTTCCAAGTTATTTTGTTCACAGAGTTGAAGCAATAGCAAGTCATAGTTCTCACAGAGGAATAGATGGGTCCCCAGGAAAGATTTGGCAAAGTATGCAGGTCTGGCTGTCACCACCAGGGATACGCTACTGACATCTAGTGGGCAGAGGCCGGGAATGCTGGTGAACGTTCTCCCGTCCCTGCAAGAGATTATCCAGCCCCCAGTGCCAATAGGGCCTCCCTTATAGGAGAATATACAAATAAATTCAAGCAGGAGGAAAAGGAAATAATCTCATGCAAACATTCATTTCAATAAATTTTATTTAATAACTGTCAATGTTGAGGTTTTAATTCTATGCAATTATGTTTTAAATGATGTATCTTTATGTTGTTTTGATTAACTATGTAATAATAATAAACTAAAGATAACAAAAGCTACAGGAAAGTTTTAAGCTCTTAGAGTCTCAGGATTACAAGAAAACTTTTTGAAGCAAATATTTATTTATTTATTTATTTATTTATTTTTGAGACAGAGTCTCACTATGTTGCCCTGGGTAGAGTGCCGTGGTGTCACAGCTCACAGCAACCTCAAACTCTTGGGCTTAAGCAATTCTCTTGCCTCGGCCTCCCAAGTAGCTGGGACTACAGGCGCCCGCCACAACGCCTGGCCAGTATAAAGCAAATATTTAAAATAATATGCAGTTTTGTTTTAGGTAAGTAAATACATTATCGATAAAAGATTTTCAAATATCACTTAGTATTACTTTAACATACAATTGTTGAGGATAGTGGAAGGGAAATTAAAACTCAAGGAGAAAACAAATGAGGCAAAATTCTCCCCTGTTCAGGAAGAGTTTTTCTGGTGATTTTAATTAATTATAACAGGTATCAAATTGCTATGGCTATTAGATTACATGGTACATGTTTAAAAGTGTGACGTTGCAGTTATGTTTCTAAGTGTTTTTATATTTATAATATCCCGGGAAATTCCATCCTTTCCATCGAGTTGAAATTAGAAAATACAATTGCAGATGTGACTGAAATGTGCTAGAATTCTACGTAGGTTGACAGGATCCCGTTAGAGAGCAGCCAAGCAGAAATGTGTGGAGACCAGCCTGGTGCAGGGCTGCCCCACTCCTGATAAGTGGACTCTCAGACGGTTCACATCCACGCCTTGACCATAGTGGGTACAGACAGTTGGGCAGAGAGAAACCTTTCCCCTTGCAAGGCCACATACATCTATCTCTTGTAGCCTAAAAGCATTTAAACGGCCGCTTTTTCAATCTAAATGAACTAGTCGTTCATGACATTAAAAACTTTTAAATAATAATTCCAAAATTGCTGGCATAACCAAATAATATTCTGATGCAGTGACAGCAAAGTACAAACATGTTTGCTTTGTCAGACTTGAGCAATGATTCTTCTGTATGAAGAGGATGCTCATTCAAACGCTTCCTTGAATCTTGAAGGATTCCACAGGTGAATTTCCTGCATACAGTACATATAATCTTTCTCCTTTGAAAAAGAAAAGAAGGCATTTATCTGAGGCTAAGAGCCTTCCCTACTTAGCCAAACTCGAGGGCTAGAAATCTGGTTTATTCCAATTTTTCTCAAGGGCCGTTGAATTTACGAACTGTAACACAAGAGGGCAGTATATATATTTTACACACACACGTGTGAAAAACCAACTTTACTACGGCAACCAACATTAGATGGAGGGGGCTTTAAAATTGGCACTGACAATAAGCACAAATGTTTAAATCAGAAAACTCTCTCTACACGTTAGGTATGTGACTCATTTTTCCAATGTAGTTCACTTATAAAATAGTTGAAAACTATTAATTTTTTCATGTTTATTGAAGCAGCAACACACAGAGAGGTAACCCATATGAAAACTGACAATTCCAGGCTAAAAAGAAAACAACAAAGAAAGAATTAGTGAAATCTCCCAAGTCGCAAATAATATCAGCCAGTTTGGCTTAATTTAAAGGTTTTTGTTTTTCTTTCAATAACAAATGATGTCGCTTTCCCTGAGCCTGATATACTCATGTAAATGATTAATACACATGACCACATGTACGTATTTACGCATTACACCGAGAGGTTTCACAAAGGACCACAGTTTTTCTTGTCACGTATATTCCATAATTGGTTGCAAAAATAGTGTAGACACTCTGTAGGTATCAGAATTAACCCAAAAATATGTTTATCTGTAAAGCCAGTGAGACCTGCTTCTTCCAAGTTGTAGGAACTTCAGTGACTTAGAAAAAGTCTCAGCACTTCATTCAATGACCACTTCTCTAAAATCAGATATAATTCTACCAACCAAAATAGATCTGCCATTCAATCCTGTAATCCCTCTACTGGGCATATACCCAGAAGACCAAAAATCACATCATAATAAAGATATTTGTACCAGAATGTTTATTGCAGCCCAATACTTAATTGCTAAGTCATGGGAAAAGCCCAAGTACCCATGGATCCATGAATGGATTAATAAATTGTGGTATATGTACACCATGGAATATTATGCAGCCTTAAAGAAAGATGGAGACTTTACTTCTTTCATGTTTACATGGATGGAGCTGGAACATATTCTTCTTAGTAAAGTATCTCAGGAATGGAAGAAAAAGTATCCAATGTACTCAGCCCTACTATGAAACTAATTTAGGGTTTTCACATGAAAGCTATAACCCAGTTACAACCTAAGAATAGGGGGAAGGGGGAAAGGGAGGGGAGGGAGGAGGGAGGTGGGTAGAGGGAAGGGGATTGGTGGGATTACACCAGCGGTGCATCTTACAAGGGTATATGTGAAACTTGGTAAACGGTCTGTGACGCTAGTGAATAATGCCCCACGATTATATCAATGTACACAGCTATGATTTAATAAAAAAAAAAAAGAACTAAAAATACGACATATAAAAAAAACAAAAACAAATTGTGGTTCTATTCAATTCTGTACCATTGTCCTATATTAAAATTTATAAAACCATTTTATTTAAAAAAAAAAGAACAAAAATGTCTAAGCTAGCACATATTAAACTTAGCAGGCACTTATTAAAACAACAGCAATAATCATTGATGGCTTTAGTTAATTTAGTTAATCCTTGTTAATTAGGATTTTCTTTACAATGAGGATGTGTATCAATCCTTTGATAAAAAGACTGGTTGTAATGAAATTACATTTGCTGCCCCGTCAAATGGAACGTAAAGCCAATTATACTTACATTTGGTTTTTGTCAATTTTATGCTTTCTCATCAAGACTAGATTTTATACATTACTCTGAATATAAGAGAATCTATTATGTTAGCACACGCACATGCCAATACTGTCTGAATCTCACTGAGTCTACAAAACGAACTTGTAAATTTTATTCTATTGCACCCTTTTCATCATCCAAAAACTGAGGATTTAACTAGGAAGTTTTGTGACTTAGGTCACGAAGCAAGTAGAGCATGGTTTCTGAGCATTTTAGCAAAGGTCTGTCTGTTTCCTCGGCCCAGATGCTTGGCAATAGTCCACACTACTCTTGGACACTTTTTTCCTTGTGAGAGGAAATACGAACCCCAGCTGAGGAGGGCAGTTCTGGAGAAGGCGCACCCCCGCTCACTCCACTGCGGCAGGCAGCGGCTTCCATAGGCAGCAACCGTAATGCAACCCCATCCCGTCCCCGCTTCTCCTGGACTATCTCATCCCACTCCGGCCTTTGGCGTCCCCTTCTCTGTTCCTGAAGGCATTTGCAATTCCTTCAGACAAAGCTGGTGCTGGGCTTCTCAGGATTTGAGTTCCCTATTTACTTGGGGTGCAGAAGGCCACTGTGGTGCAGAACTTCAGGCACAGATATCACCATCCCAGGTTAAATGTTTGCTCCTGGTGAATGTCATTCCAATTCCTGCACTATTCCAGGGAGCATGCGTGTCCTAGACTGCCCTGGCGATGGCGCTGTGGACATTTCAACCCCAAACGTGCCTTCAGGAGGCAGAAGCTGCTCCCTTGGGCCTCTGGAACTGTGCGGCCTTTTCCACTAAACACACAGGCTTGACTGCGGAGCTCCCCAGCTGCACTTTCCCGAACGCCATCATGGACAGAGTTTCATGTTTTATCCCATTCAACCGACTCTCAAGGAGTCTGTAGTCAACTAAATAAGGCAGAGCAGGCTGCTTCCAAGAAAGGACAGGGAATCCCACCACTTCCTTCCCCTGGGCTGTCAGGAGCTTCAGATCAAAATCTCCTGTCACTCCCCTCCTCTGCCCCGGGCTTCCTATGGATCAGTTTGTGGCTTCCCACCCCTGAAACGCAGTCAGTGTCCGTGTCACTTTATGGGTCTCTGCATGGACACATGAGCGCACACGGCCACTGGTTCCCAGACAACGAGTCTGCAGAGAGCAGAGGGCCTGGCCAGCTCCTTCTGCATTTGATGAGAACTTTTTGGAACCACTTGCACTTCTGGAACCACTGGAGCAGGGAAGAGGTGGCCTCTCTCAGAACCCTAATTCCAGGCAAGACAGCCTGGTGCTGACCCCACGGGAGCTCTGAAGCTGGGGTGCAGGCGCTGGGCCTGCCCCGCAGACTCCCCTCACCTCACCATCTGATTTCTGTGCTATTTCCACCTTGTCTTTAAGTACGTCTAAAGGGTTTATGGAAATCAACACGTATGTATCCAGTTAGAAAGTAAAACTATTTGGGCCTGACTGTAATCTACTGACACCACTTCCTGTTGGTCATCAAAAAGACATATTCTAAACACTTGTCAAACATGGACCTGAATGTTGTCCAAACGTTTGTCTAAAACTTGCCAAATATCGGATCACATGACCGGGGTCTCTGTTTCCCTTCCAAATTGGTTGTTCATTGTGCCCTTAAGAAAGTTCCACTTCAGTTTCTCAGAACGTACCTGCTTGCAGCTGACCTCAGGGTCAGCACCACAGAAGGAATTTGCTGCTGTTAGTGCTCTGGGCAGAAAGACACTGTGTGAGCAGACAGGCCAGGTGTTTCCATGATAATGTGCACTTACATCACAGCTTATATACACATAATGCTCTCTGTAAATCAGTTCTGTCCCGACTGCCACGGGCAGCAGTTCTCGGCCCCTTTGTAACATTGAAAATACATCGCAGCATTAGGAAGGTTGAGAACCACGGGTAGGGCAAATGAATTCTTGGCACATGTGCCAGTGGGTTTGGACACAGCCGCTCCAGCCCCCAGGAAACGCCCTCAGTTTCATGCATCTTTGACCAAAGTTCTCACCGTAACCCAAACTTTGTATCATTCCCACAAGTTCCTGAAGATTCCTTCTCATTTTGACTGGAGAATTCCTGCTCTTTCCTTCATCCCCAGAGGCTAATAAAATGCAGATATTGTATCCCTTAGAATCCAGAAACAAACATAGGCTACCGTCAAAAACAGAATTTTTTTTTAAAAAGAACTTTTTATTATGATGGAAATTCCCAAACAGGGCTCCAAATAGACAGGTTCGGATAACAAGCCGCCCCGAGCTCCTTGCCTTGAGTACAGGTGGGCGCCAGCATTCCTCCCACATCTGCCTGTCTCTTTTTTGTTTAGCGGAGCCTTTAAAGCACATTTAAAACATCCAGGGAACCACCATCCCGATTTGCTCAGGACCATCCTGATCTCAGCACCAAAACTCGCACATGTCAGGAATCCACCCGTCCGTCTAAGGAAGACACCTTCATTCACCTCTAATTAATAACAATTTAAAAAGAAAACAACTTAACTACAACACCAATATCACATCAAGCAAAATTAATAATTATTTCTTAATGTCATCTAATACCAATCATGTTCATTTTTTTCTTGACTGTATCAAAAAAGCAAAGGTTTTGTATTTCATTTGAGTCAGGAGTCACATGATTGAAACCTCACCTAAATTTCTTTTCAACTATAAACAGTTCTTTCTTCTTTCTTTTTTTTGGTGGGGGGAGGGGGAACAGAGTCTCAGTATGTTGCCCTTGGAACAGTGCGGTGGCATCACAGCTTACAGCAACCTCAAACTCTTGGTCTCAAGTGAAATCCTCTTGCTTTAGCCTCCGGAGGAGCTGGGACTATGGGCACCAGCCACAGCACCCAGCTATTTTTACGGAGATGGGTCTTGTTCTTGCTCAGGCTGGTCTCAAACTCCTGAGCTCAGGCAATCCACCGGCCTTACAGGCGTGAGCCACTATACACAGCTCTGCTTTTTTGTTTTCTTGTCATTTACTTCTTTAGGAAGTTCAGTCCTTTTTCTTAGAAAAATTTCCCACATTCTAGATTTTGCAGATTGTATTCTTGTGGCAAAGTTTAACATACAGCTTTATTGCTAATATTTCATATCAAGAGCTGATTAGCTCTGGAAACTTGGTCAGATTCCAGGATAATTTTTCAGCATGAATGAATGCTCCTTGGCAGTGCTAAATGCTGCCTGCTGCCTGCCCGTGGGCCACATTCAATATTGATCAGGAGAAGTGAGGCCTGTGGCTCTGCAGGGCCACCCTGACCGAACCACTTTAAATTTCCCCATCAATCTTTCACCTGAGGATTTGAGAATTCTCTCACCATCATCGCCTTGCTCCAAGATGTCATCAGACAGCCCCATGCACAGATTTCTCATCTCACAAGTCCTTCTTTTTTTTTTTTAGCATGATTCTACAAAAAATAAATTTCTGCCATTCACTATCAGGTTATCTTAAAGTAAAATGCAAACGGAAAAGACAAGATAGATATGTAAACTTTTAAAAAAATTACTCGCGTTTGGACTAAATCGCTGCTGCCCAAATACCTTGCAAAGATGCCGGACAGAGTGTGCGCGGGGAGGCGCAGAAGCTGCGTTCTGAACCTTCAGGGCCTGTCCTGATGGTTTCCAGCCTGCTCTCAGGTGCTGGGCACCTGCAAGCGCATTTGACGCTGGACCATAATTTCCTTAACAGGTGTAGACACACAAATTTGCAAGAGACCAAAACACCATGCAAATTTGCATAGGCACGTCACCCAGATGCCATTAGGCACATTATCTTTCTGTTGTTTTAACCAGAGCAACTTTGCCTTTTCAGGGGCAATTCTGACATGCCAGGGGCAAAATTACTAAGTCAGTAAGAGGGACCTGCCTGCTTTTGCTCCAGCAATATAATTGTTGTTACTCCTTTCCAACCCTGGCCCCATGACTGTGGGGGAGCATATGTTATGTCCCTTGCAGTCACCTAGTCTTGCAATCACCAAGCCACACATTACATACTTCAAAAGTCTCCTTCCTGATGCTTCCCACCCCTCTTCCTTTAAATTCTCCTCCTCACAACTGCCTGAGATCTCCGCCCACAGGAAAAGAGCAATTTCCAGAACTAATTTGCACCAAGCTAAGTGCTCCAACGAGGGACCTCAGAATGTGCCCTCTCTCCCTATCCCACTGGGCCAGGCCCAAAATTTAAACTTCAAAAGGAACCAATCCTTGAGTCTGAGGAAATGTTGGTTTCTTTCCAACCCAGTTTTTCTCCGCAGCTCTTATTTATTTGGGGCAGGAAAGAGGTTGGTGATGATTACTTGTAATCATCCTATAGTTTTAAAAGAGAAAAACCTAAGTATGAGCTCCCTTGATGATTTTAATTTCCATTTTAGGTTACATTAAATAATTAAAGTGTTTTTATTTTTTTTTTTTATCTTTTTTTTTGAGACAGAGCCTCAAGCTGTCACCCTGGGTAGAGTGCCGTGGCATCACTGCTCACAGCAACCTCCAACTCCTGGGCTTAAGCAATTCTCTTGTCTCAGCTTCCCAAGCAGCTGGGACTACAGGCACCCACCACAACACCCAGCTGTTTTTTTTTTGTTGTTGTTGTTGTTGTTTTGTTTGTTTGTTTTTGTCGTTGTTTGTTTGGTTTTTTTTATTGTAGTTGTCATTGTGGTTTGGCAGGCCCTGGCTGGCTTTGAACCTGCCAGCTCTGGTATATGTAGCTGGCACCTTAGCCACTTGAGCTACAGGCACCAAGCTAGTTTATCATTTTTTTGAGGGTGATGCTTCTGAATTTCTGTTCCTCACATTGCTCACAAGCGGAGTGATGGGATTTCTCTTGTAAGAAAGGGGAGCCTGCACTTTTCGTCCACTCTCCTTTCCTAATGGGTAAAGGCTGGGGCTGTTCACAACTGCAACTTCCATCAGCCAGAGGAATAATTTTCCCACCATTTGTAGGACCCTCTTGTAAATCTGTTACATGCACAGTCCTCATCAGCTGTGTCCACTCTTCCCATAAACTGTGTGCATTCTAAATAACTGCTGGTCTTTCAAACAGAATAGGCTGCTTCTTCCTAAAACCAGTGATCAACTGTGCTTGAGGGCTACAGAAGGTACTCAGCATGGTCGCTCCCCTCTTGTCATAGAAAGAGAGGCCCACCAAAACATGCCTGACGTCTTGCGACATTGGCGAGAAACAGGACACTCATGATGTCAGACAAGGTCCCACATAGGATCCGAAAGGGGTCACATTTTTCCACAATGTCTCGAGATTTTGTTCACGCTTTTCAAAATTCCTAGGGTACCTCCCCGCTTAGTTTGTACAACCCTCCCTTCCCTTCAAATCTGTTCCAATTCTATTTCCTTTGTCATAACAGTTGAGTGTCTTTAGAACTCGCGTGATTGTTATCATTAAATGCCTCTTAAAAATGATGTCACTGTGTCTTGAATGCTTATTTACTCCCCCACAATGTTTTTTAAGCATTTAATGGCCTTATGGAATAATTCCTTCCTAAATAGTACATTCTTTGAGCGAAGGGATAGTGTACTGTAGTTTTTAAATATTACTTAGCAGGCTGTAGACACGGTATGAATATTTGTATCAATAGTAAAACAATATTCAATGGGTTAGATGAGCATGGGACCATGGGAGACAATTCTAGAACATTCCATTTACCAATAGACTGGTAAATATTTACACCATCTGGGTAAATAGGTCAAGATGATATTTCCTTTGAACCATCCTAATATTGTTAAAATTGTCTGTTTTTCAGCTTTTCCATTAGAAAAGGGTGCATTTCTATATAGATAATCTGCTTGGTGTGTTTTAGGGTACATGCAAGTCCCATTATAACCTAGGGAGACCACACCAACAATTTCTACTGGCCCACGGGCATAGCATAACTTGAGGTGATGCAAAATGGTCATTCCTTGTGTTTCAGAGCCTGCTAATCTGAGGCACAGGCTGATAACTCATTCTAGGGCAGATCTGGGAAAATATACCCCAAAGCCTTAGTCACAGGGTAGTATCAGCCTTAAGGCTTTGGGCTTATCCACCTCTATGAAGTAATATTAAGAAAGTAATAAGAGACATGTGCCCACCTAGATAGATGCACAATGATTCACATCCCTGATGTCTAGAACAACAAAACATTTGTAATGAACAGAATGTGCAAATATAGAAAAACAAATCATGATAGGTATGTGTTATAGAATAACCATTCAGTCCTTAAAAAGCTTTTTCTAAAGGAATAGCTACAAAACAAAATTCTTCATTAAGTAAAAGCCAACAGTTTAAAAGCTGTGAGTAAAATAAACACATAAAAAAACTGGTTTGAACACTCTGAAACCCTGATAGGGGGATATGTCTGGATGTGAACATTACAGGCAATTTTTATTCTTTATGGTTTTATACTTTATGATTTTATGAGCTTTCCAAATGGTCTACAATGAATAAATATTATTCATAATCCCAAAAAGTGTTATTCTATAAAATAGCTACGCAACATGGCATTTTTATGATAGCTATTTTCAAATACTTAGTTATGAGCTGGCAATTGCCTTGGTAAGTATGCACACAGCCAGCAAAACCACATACAGGAGAGGCAGGGCATTCGGAGGTGGTGAACATGTTTTAGAGCTACAGAGAGGGGGTGGTTGAACACTGTTTTGAATGTACTGAATGCCACTAAATTGCATGCTTTACAAGGGATAATTTTATGTTACGCGAATTTCACCTCCATAAAACAATTTCTTTAAAAGAAGGATTTATTCAGAGCAGCACTATTTATAATAGAGAACAAAAAGGAAATAATCCAAACTTCTGAAAACAGCAGGTTGGGTCAATAAATGGTGGTATCAGGAAAAGAGTAGGTTGCTTGCATGGTACATGCAATCACACGGGGGGTCTCACAGATTTACTGCTGAGTGGCAGGGAACTGGCACAGACAGAGCCCTACAGGATCACGTGCACGGAAAGTTTCAAACAGACTTGAGCCAAGGCACGCACAGTGTCAGAAGTTGGTTTCACAATGGGGAGGGCGGAAGCTAGTGACACAGGTGATGCTGCGAGGGGTCTGTATGCTGAGTCATCTGAAGGGTGGCTGCCTGTGCACACTTGCATTTGTGAGAATTCATCACACTGTACACTTACAGGATGCACGTCTCATAAACTGGTACGTTAAAATCCGTTTCTATGGCCACGGTGTTGTACAATTATTCTCTCTTCAGTTGGTAGGACATCTCCAAACTTTTTTAAGTTCAAGAAGTCTTCTGAAAAGACACACTATCAAGTATCCCAGATCTTTTTAAGCATGTTAGTTTTGAAGCTATTTTTTAAAAAAGTCAATTATTTCATAGCACTTAATCAATCTAATAATTTTATCTTCTTGGGATAAACCTGATGATAACATTATAATTTAATTTTTCCAGAATATTTTGGCATGTATGGTTTTCAAAAGGATGCTTTTCTATTGCTAAATTATACAAGTTCTTAGAATTTAAGAATCCGTTTCTAAATTCTTAATACTATACACCCAAACCCTTCACTGCACAGAAAATAGGCCCTGGCACTTGGATTCTGGCAACCTGTGAAGAGTATAAGAATGAAATGTGTACTTAATGCTACAGGAGAACGAATGCGTATGTTAATTTCTCATCCTAATTAAACCAGAGAGCTTTATGCCAATTTCCCCAAGCATCTTAAGGAAAATGAAATATGAAGAAACGTGTGTCATGTGAAAAAACAAAAGGTGGCATGCTGTCGTCTAACGCCATTTAAAATTCCAAAACAGAAGCAAATCAAAGGAGTTGTGACTTAGGAGAGGCATTTACAAACTGTGTATACACACGTGCAGAGGGTGCCAGAAAATTACCCACATTTGAAGAAAGGAAAAACACTGTGTTAAGATCATAAGACTCACTATATACAGATAACAAAAAATGAACACGAGTCACATTACATTTCCACATTATAAGTGGCATTTGAAGTGTGACTCTCAGCGTCCAGACACTTCCAGTGACGGTCAACTACTGCGTTAGCAGTGCTGACCAAAGTGTCCTCCTGCATTGCCGTGCATGTCAATTTCTTTCTGAAGGATGGCACATCACATCCTTCAAGGTCCCCTGTAGTAGAGGTCAAGGGGTGTTAAGTCAGGAGAATTTGGGGGATTCCCTCACACGTCTTCATAGTGTCCATTGTCCCCACAAATTGTCATGGAGGTGGCTCTCAGGCTTCTACACATGGAATAATTGAAAGGTTCTGGACCCAAGGAAGAAAGATCATTCCAAGGCATGAAACCAAGGAAAACAGAATCTCGTTTCGTAGAAATACTGTGGTCTTTATTCCCACCTGGATGCAGGTGGGGTGATGTCAAGAAAGGAATTCCGCACATGGGCTATGGTGGATGGGGATGTAAAGGGTCTGGGAGGGCAGCAATTGGCAGCATTTCTATTTCCTGAGAGGGACCCTGGAGTCTGACCCTTTCTGGGAGGGACCTGAGTCTGACCCTTTCTCGGAGGGACCTGAGTCTGACCCTTTCTGGGAGGGACCTGAGTCTGACCCTTCAGGGCAGGTCTCTCTGGGCAGGTACACCTGATTCTATCAATCATGTTGGGATAAAAACTTTCCATGTGGCTGTCTGAAGACGGTGTCCTGTGTTTGCTGCTCCCAGATCTTCCCCTGTGCACGTGGAACACAGTACCATGTGTCTCAGAGTTGGCTTGCGGTTGTGAGGTATGTGGGAGACTCCGTCGCACATGGATACCTCCATTGTCCTCATACTCCCCCACATTTGCGGATTTCAGACCCCACTCCCAAATAGGCTTGTGCTCCTGGAGGATAGCTGTGCTTCCCCCGTGTTCTTTGACTGTCCTGCCCACGCGTTCATTTATTTAATGCCGTTTTTTGGGCGAACGTCATACCGTAATTCAATTCGACTTTGGAAAGTAATTCATAGATAACATCTCTTAAAATGTGTACACTTTGTTTGGCACTCTTGGGGGGTGTGCGTGCACACACACGTGTATGTCACCTTTTCAAGAAATCTCTTGTGCTTCCATAAGACGCATCAACCATTCTCCACCTCAGGTTGGAAACCACCTTCACGCTCTGATGGGTATTCCATCCTTTACCAGATTTTACCAACTGTAGCATTTCATTTTCCATGTTTTCGCAGTTTTGTGTGTCTTCTGAGCGCAGCCTATGCGTTAAAAAGTTCATATTTGTAACTTTTTCTTTGCTGTCTTTTCTTCTGTTTTGTGTGTTACAAATTTCATCCTAGCAGCTCATCTTCTAGATTTCTTACCAAAAAGCATATCTAATCACTCAGCTACAAAATGGAGACCTGGATCCTTTTCACACTTAAATAAGCTATATGTTGCAAGCTGTAGCAATGGTACATCCGTCTTCTAGGTGGACAGATGACCTGGTAGTAAATAATTAGTTAAGGCTTATGTAAATTTTAAAATCCGAACTCTTTATTGCCCAACTTTATGCAAGACCCCCTCCTTCATTCCCTTCCCCAAATATGTTCTATTAATTCATGGGACTGTGTTGCACTGGCTAAGATTTTGGCGTACTTATGAATAGCATTTTTTTTTTTTTTGAGCAGAAATATGACCTGGGTGTTTCCCCATAATTTCCCTGGTTTCAGAAGTAGTCCAGATATAGAAGAAAATCCACAGCTATAATCTTCAGTTAACTTGGACCTCTCCTTCTAGTTATCAATTATAGGTTAACATATCAATTATCAATATCTATACAACACATCAGTTATCCAGTCAGTTCTATTTCCAAAATGTTTATACGTGCAATTTTTTTTGTCTCCAAAATTACTGCCATACTTTAGGCACAAGTTATGTCTTGCCTTAACTACCGAATTATGTCCAGAATCTTGAACTCACTTGCTAAATCTGAGTTCTCCCTTTTTGTGACATAATGGCTTCCCACTGAATAAAAATAAAGGTCAGCCTCAAGAACATTTAAATTGGGATCATATTCTTTGATTTTATTTGAGAGCCACTTCCTGTTGCAAATCTTGGGTTCAAGCTATGACAGACACTTGTGTTCCCTGAGGAAGTCGTGCACGCAGATTCCCAAGCATCTGCCGTGCTTCCTGGAGGGTTCCCATGCACCTGCTCTGCTTCCTGAGCAGTTTCCCATCCACCTGGTCTGCTTCCTGGCAGGTTCCCATGGACCTTCTTTGCTTCCTGGATAGTTCCCATGCACCTGCTCTGCTTCCTGGCAGGTTCCCATGCTTGTCCTCTCCTTTCCACCGTCTCTCACTTATGACCTTCTCTTCACCCTTCCAACTCAGCCCCACGTTGGCATCATTGACAGCCATTCTGGAGAATGATTGCCTTTCTCCCGTCTGTTTCTGTTGTCATTTATAAGGACCATAATCGTTTATAGTAGCGGTAGGATGCTGAGCTTTTCATGAGACTGGTTATGCCTAGCAGTGGAGTTCCTTGAGAGTCCTATCCATTCACTCACTGCCTAATGGGAACACGCAATTCCCACAATCCCCTCATGAACCCATTATGGGGCTCCAGTACCAGAGACTAGAAAGGAAGTGGTAAACAAATCACACTCCTTGCTTTGAAAGAACTTCCAGGGCGGTGCCTGTGGCTCAGTCAGTAGGGCGCCGGCCCCATATACCAAGGATGGCGGGTTCAAACCTGGCCCCGGACAAACTGCAACAAAAAATAGCCGGGCATTCTGGCGGGCGCCATGGTCCCAGCTACTCGGGAGGCTGAGGCAAGAGAATCGCCTCAGCCCAGGAGTTGGAGGTTGCTGTGAGCTGTGTGAGGCCACGGCACTCTACCGAGGGCCATAAAGTGAGACCCTGTCTCTACAAAAAAAAAAAAAATGAAAGAACTTCCAGTGCAGGGACTGAGTGTTTAATTGATGCTTACTGAACCATCAGCTAGCATTTATTTATGTCATATTTGCACAATGGCCTGCGGGGTAGCTTGAACCATGACAGCCTGTCTCAATTTGATCTCCATGTGTGAGTGCAGATGGGTTCTGGTTTTGTGAAGTCCTTATGCATTTTTTACTCATTTCTTTCTACTGATCAGAGACCAACTGGGCCTCTCATGACACCTGACCAGCCCTTCTCCATCTTGTGCAGCTGGTAAAGAGCTCTGTGCTCCTATTAGCTGTAGGAAGCTGCAGTGGCCCACTTCACGTCCTTTCTTAATTCCCATGGCGCCTTAAAACCAAGACCATCAGATGAGCACGAGGACAGCCTCGTCTACCCAGGTGCCGTGATGTCATGGAGGCTTGGATGCCCTGATGCTGTTGGAGAAGGTGCCCTCCGGAAGATCTTCCCACTATGAATCGGTGGTATTTTCATTGGTTCACAAGCTCTATTTGACGATGACTCTAATGATCCCTTCACAGCCTTCCTCAATGACCTGACAGATATGACTTTCATTACAGGGGAGGCTGTTTTTCCCAAACCAGGCCAATCCCAGTGGTTACTGCTGATAACAGACATCCTCAGTTACAAGCTGGTTTCCAAACAGTGCTTCATTATGGGAGGATGGTTCTGCGCAGGCAGCATCTAATCCACAGAATCTGTCCCTCTCCTCTCCCCAAGGTGTCCCTTAGGGTACAGCTGCCTTCCTGAAGACCTAAGGCACATTGTGTGCTTAGCAATCAACCCATATTCTGACAGCCTAAGGAGTACAGACACCATGCGATAATGATTGTGCCGGCCTATGGGGCTGCTGTTTATTATCCATGAGAACTCACTTCCAAGACTTAAAATTTCATGTTTGGGGATTTGTACATACACAGTGTCCATAAAGTTCATGTGCAATTTGAAATAGTGTGCAATTTAAAATTGTACACGAACTTTATGGACACCCTGAGTGTATGCATGTGTGTATATGTACATGTATATGCCACATACATATAAATATACCACAATACATATATATATAACATCATATTATTTTACTTATATATGTGTATATCATCCTCCCCATTTCCACAAGTGGTAGGTAATTCTGCACACACACACTTAGGAGGAAGGCCAGGAAATAGTCAACAGGCCTTTCACCCTTAGAAATAAAGGCTGTTGTTTGGCGAAGAGTTTATTCACCCTAGAGAGAGGCTGGCATCTCAATTCGCATTCAGTGACTTTGATTAGACACTAAACCCAGCAAGTTCAGGTCCCCACTCACGGTGACCCCCGACGCAGTCCTTCCAAGGCAGAAGGAGGGGAGGGTTGTGGAGGAAGGAGAACTACGCTTAAATTCAGCGCGTCAGAGTCTGAGGCAGTAAGTAGTCACATGTGACTGCAGTAATATAAAGTTCTAAATTAGCCAAGGGACCAAGACGGCGAAAAAAGCCTTGGAGTATTAGAAAGACGTTTCTCCTCACACTAACAGATTACAAGAGGTTGACAGTTGCACTGCTTGACACAAAAGAACCCCCCTGTGATAGGCGTGTGCCACAAAAAAGATGAAAATGACGTGATAAGGGTGAGAGGCAGAGATCTCTGCCTGGGAGGGTGTCTCTGAGAATACAGGCCAATCAACACTTCCTCGGTGTCCTTTTCTAGATCATTCTGCTTGCTCTGTGGGGCAAGTTGGCACAGCCAGAGTGCACCATCCCCAAACCTGCAATGCAAATAGTCACCAGATACTAAAGGCAAATAGGAAATAGAAAACGGCGTCGCTGACGTGACACATGCACTGTCCAAATGGTGACATCTTGAAAGCAGAACAAGGTTTGCCTTGGTGAGCCTGTCCTCCGTGACCAGAGGGAGGTGGTCACCTTTGGCTCTGAACTTGACAGCATGGCTCTATCTCAGGTATCAACAGTTAAATCGTTGCACCTTTAAACACTGGAAGTGGATTGTGGGCTTCCAAGAAGGAGCATTTAAAAAAATGATTTTAGCTTCTCCATGGGATGTCATCCAGTTTGTTAAGACAGGAGACGCCGAAGATAACAGGGTGAGGCCTGCTGCTCTTGATGCTCCAACGGAAGATAATCAGGTGCCTCCCGGCCTGCCTGCTGTGCTGTGGAGAGCCCTGCTTATTTATAGCTTAGTCAGTACTGGGAACTTGGTGGGCGTCTTATTGTCCATAATTATCTGTAATGTTAGAATCTGGCAAAGAAGTGATTTTGCTATTAAAGTATTTTTATACACCAAAGACTCTGATAGAAGATCTCCAAGTCGAAGATAATTCATTCTGTCCTGTATACCTAACACACACATCTACATTCACACGCACATAATATGTCAATGGACAGAGCGGTGATTCTCTGCTGGGGAAATAAATATAGCCCTTTAAGATGAGAAAACACATTCTATTCTCTCCTGGAAATGTTATGTGTTCTACGTCCTAGTAACTCAGTTATTGATATTTGTCTATGGTGACAGAGAAGGAAAGAAAAAGACCTTATGTGGGCATCTTGAACCAAGGGCATTGAAGTGAACCCTGACTTCTAAGAGAGAGACAGGTATCTCCCATAAACCACGTTAGAAGGACTGGCTGTTCACAGAGGCAGAAAGTAGATTACAAATCAGCAGGGATTGATGAAGGTTGGGGGGGGGAGTTAATGTTTAATGGATACAGAGTTTCTGCTTGGGGTGATGAAAAAGTTTTGGAAACAGTGGCGATGGCCCACGCTCCCTGTGGCCAGTGATTCGGAGGGTGAAACAGGAGGATTCCACCAATTTGGGGGCAATTTGAGTTTTCCTCTTATGTGAGCACGTAGCTGTTAATCTACTAGTTTCAAATTAACACTGAGAACGTGTGGCACTTGTTTTTCCATTCTTGTGATGCTTTGTTTAGGAGAATGTTCTCCGAGTGCAAGTTTGTTACAAAAGATAGGAAATCTCCATATTTTTATGGCTGAATGGTATTCCGTAGTATACATATACCACAGTTTATTAATCCATTTTACAACAACAAAATAAAATAAAACATCTGGAAACTGGATGGAGAATTTCTTCTGTCCTGAAAAGTACCCTGAGTTCTGGAGTTTTATTAGGTGCCATGGTGAGTGGGTAAAAAACAGCAAGGTTCCTGACATCAGCGTGCTTACACCGCAATGGGAGAAAGGGCATAAAATATTCATCATCATATAATTTCATAAGTGTCATAAAAATAAATCATGCTGTAAGGACAAAAATAATTGCCGAGTGCAGAATACAGGTTAGTGAGTGTGTAATACGAATGCTTTCTTGTCCAACGGAATATTGAAGCTGTGTTATTCTCACCACACACCTCATCCCCCTTAAATGCAGATTTATCCCTCTTGGGTGTGGGGGGCAGGGAGAATAGGAGCACAAAATTCCAGCCCTGGTAAGCTGAACACACAGGTATTTTTCTCTTTTACTTGGACAGACCCTGGTGGGCCTGGCTGAGCGTGTGCACCCATGCCTCAACTACTGACTGTGGCCGGTGCAAGGGGCCCCTCTGACGTCCAGGTCCTGCCATGAAAGGGGACACGCCCTGTGTTCTGTGTTCGTGCACTACAACCCTTCCCACCGAGAGCTGAGGAATTCCAAAAATAAGGAGGGGCGGTAGAATTAGAAGAAAGAGAGCTGGGCAAATAAAGGAAAATGAATACAATGGGGAAACTGCCCACCTGTGAGGTAAATAAAATTCAAGAAGTAACAAAAGAAAAATCAAGACATACAGTCAGGTGTTTGCAACAAAAGCAGATGAAAAAGAAGGCGACGAATTAAAAATTCGTCCAACGAGGCTAGGTCGCAGTTCATAGTCCACCAAGACAGTACCCTTAGTCAAGGAAGGACTTGGTGGCAGTCCTGGGTCCCCTGAGTTGCCCTGGCCCACCTCCAGCAGCAGAACATGAGGGAGGGACTCTGCCTGCCTGTCGCCACTTCCCCATGCCTAGAACAGTATCTGGCACACAGCTGGTGCTCCATACATGCCTGTTGAATAACAACTGAGCAAGGAAATGTGGTTTTATAAATTTTGTTGAAGCTGTGTGTGGAGAGTGCAAAGGTCTCCCAGTCGTGTGCTCTTGATTAAAGATTTGTGGATGCAGGAAGCTTTCTTCACTCTGTAAGCTTCAGAAAGAAGCCTCGGTTTTCTGAAATGAATTAACCCGTTATACTTTCTCACCTTCACAATCAAGGAGGGTCTGTCATTCTCCCATGTGGCTTAACGACTTGTGGAAGAGTTTGCAAACTGATGGGAATCTGCGCAGTTTGACGATTTCCTGGTCCTGACTGAAACTGTATAAGATTTGCATAAATACGGCTTTGGACATTTCAACCTGTGAAGGGCATACCCGTCAGCTGTTGTGTGTGAAGTTTTGAATGATCATTTGGGACAGAGTTTGGAGCAACCAGCCAGGTGGATGGTCCTGATTTACATGCATGTGCTAAATATCCCAAGAACCAATGTTTCATAGCTTTCTTTGGAAAACGCACATAGAATCAAGGCAATTAATCCCAGTGACAACAACTACAGCTAAACCCTGCACAAACCATTACTGGTAACGTTACAGGTAGTAATTCAATTAATTGGATCCATTATGTATAACGGTTTTGCCTTGTGAGTCTGTTGCCTACCAAACGATCTTTTGCTTTAAGATACATCTTCATTATTCTTGAAACATATTGTCCTGGAAAGGGGTGATCAATTCATTTAATTGATTCGACACCCTTGTTTTCGGCAGAAGTGTTGAACGTTATTTGACAGGAGGAGATGAGAATTAAGTGGTTCTATGCAGGAGAGATTTAGCCTCGAGTTTTTCTGTTGCTTGTTCCTGAATGCGTCATAATGTATTCAGAATGAACCATTTTCCATAAGAAAATGACGACTTAGAAACAGTTTGCTGGATTTTTCCTGCCTTGGAATCAGGACCCTGTTGACATGTGTCGCCCGTGGTAAAATGCTGGACCAGGACATACTTTATTGAAGTGCAAGGCACCAGAGGCTTCCAGAAAGAAGAAGGATGTTTTTGTTTTTGTTTGTTTTTTTTTTGAGACAGAATCTCACTATGTTGCCCTTTGTAGAGCACTATAGCGTCACAGCTCACAGCAACCTCAAACTCTTGCGTTTAAGTGATTCTCTTGCCTCAGCCTCCCAAGTAGCCAGGACTACAGGCACATGCCACAACACCCGGTTATTTTTTTGTTGCAGTTGTCATTGTTGTTTAGCCGGCCGGGGTCAGGTTTGAACCTGCCAGCCCTAGTGCACGTGGCTGGCGCCGTAACCACTGAGCTACAGGCACGGAGCCAGGTCAGGGTTCTTTTACTATGTGAGGGTGGTAGCAGGGTGGGTGTGCAGGGTGCCAAGGGTGACAGAGTTCCACCCTTCCCCAGGTGAGTCCGCCTCTCTGCTCGGTCCATCTTTTACCACCAGTGTCACATCTCTGCTTTCATGACAAGTCTCCCAAGACAAAGGATGGCGTTCGGCTGATCTTTGCATCTCCAGCTCATAGCCAGATACACAGTGGGCACAGCACATACATCTTTAGACCGAATGAATGAAAGGAAATAGGAGCCTGGGGAGGCACTGGGTGGCGATTGCAGGCAGAGCCCTGCTTGGAGGCCTTCTTCCTCCCAGCCTTCCTTCCGTCTCCCGCCGCCTTCATCCTGCCCCATGTACAGCAGAACCCTTCGTTCCGTTCAGGGCCACCTGCTGGTACTCACCCACTCATCTTCAGTAGATGTCACAGCCCTCAGCTTACAAAAACAGCAGATGTTACCAGTCAGAACGGCTTTTTCTTCTTTCTCAAAAATCAGTGCTTTTCAATCTTTTTTACCACGGCACACACGAACCTACAGTTAAACTCCATGGCACACTTAAATGATACTGATTTTTAAAAAAAGTAAAAGATAAACAAACAAACAAAAGAATATACTTACTGTGCTTTGAACTTGAAAATAATTTAATAAATGATCTTAAACATTTTCACAGCACACCGGTTGAAACTCACTAGTCTGGGGGTTTCCCAAGATGACAAACACGGCTGACTAACCAGTGGCAGGAATCGCCATTGCACCCTGGATGAATCCCAGCACTTTTCCCCCTGTCACCCATCCTGTGGACAGTGGAGTCCTGACCGTTCTGAGCTCATCCACCCGGCAGACTTCTTACCCACCGCCCCCCCTGCACTCCTGGGAGTGGCTCTTGCTCATCTCCTATTTTTATCCACCGTCTTTAGAGCACACTGTCTCTGGCCATGTGACCCTAACCACGTTTTGTCTTCCCTTAAAACCTTTACCCCAAGTGGCTTCCCTTTGCCCTTGGGGTAAAGTCTGGACTCCTGGGTGTGACTTATAATGTCCTTCTGCATCTGCCTGGCAGCGCTGTCTTTGTGACATTCTTCTGCACTTTCTCCACCCGTCACCCCAGTCATAAGTGCTGGCCTTAACCTGGCTGATACTATAAACTGTGAGCACAGCTGCGTGGGGACCCCTGTACCTGCTGTTTGCTCTGCCTGTACCACTGTCCTCCAGGCTGTCCCTTCCCCTCTGCAATGCTCATCACCCTCTCACTCAGAGCAGATGTCCCATCTAGATGGGGGCATATGCCTTCACGCTGTCCCTTAGCATTACACATGCTCTCAGGTGTGTGACGCGTGGTGCTGGGTATTCTGGCATCACCTCTTTTTGCAGTGTTATTTATTTATTTATTTTGGCCAGGGCTGGGTTTGAACCCGCCACCTCCAGTATATGGGGCCGGCGCCCTACTCCTTGAGCCACAGGCACTGCCCGGGGCATCACCTCTTTAAGAGGAGAGTTCCTTGAGAATCTGGTCCCCAGCTTCTGTGCAGAGCACAGTGCTAGCCGGGCATATCGCACAGACGTGATGAGTATGTGCTGAAAAATGTAAATTATTTAATAAATATGGAGTTCAGACCTTTCAAACATTTTTAAATTTCTTCCCTTTAGAAGAAAGGTTGCTTAGAGGAAACATGAAATTAGTTAGGTGGCTGTGACAGGGGCCCCGGGCGGGACACAAAGGCAACTTTGCTCCCACAATATAACAGAAGGCAGGGGATGGATCAGACAGGCAGTGTAAAGTCTGTCAGCCCCCTCCATGGAAAGTTACCATAATTTATGCTATTTAAGGGAGCATACGGCAGTAAACACTATTGCACTTGATTTAAATAATTGCTAACATATGCTTCAAAAAAATCACCCAAAATACACTACTGGGACCTGATGAAACTAAAAAGTTTCTGCACAGCCAAGAACATAGTAAGTAGAGCAAGCAGACAGCCCACAGAATAGGAGAAGATATTTTCAGGATATGTCCCCAATAAAGGTTTAATAACCAGAATCCACAGAGAACTCAAACATATTAGCAAGAAAAGAACAAGTGATCCCCTTTCAGGCTGGGCAAGGGACTTGAAGAGAAACTTCTCTGAAGAAGACAGGTGCACGGCCTACAGACACATGAAAAAATGCTCATCATTGTTAACCATCAGAGAAATGCAAATCAAAACTACTTTGAGATATCATCTAACTCCAGTAAGATTAGCCCACATCACAAAATCCCAAAACCAGAGATGTTGGCACAGATTTGGAGAAAAGGGAACACTTCTGCACTGCTGGTGGGAATGCAAACTAATATGGTCCTTTTGGAAAGACGTTTGGAGAATACTTAGAGATCTAAAAATAGATTTGCCATTTGATCCTATAATTCCTCTACTAGGTATATATCCAGAAGACCAAAAATCGCACTATAACAAAGATACGTGTACCAGAATGTTTATTGCAGCCCAATTCATAATTGCTAAGTCATGGAGAAAACCCAAGTGCCCATTGACTCATGAATGGATTAATAAACTGTGGTATTTGTACACCATGGAATATTATGCAGCTGTAAAGAAAGATGGAGACTTTTTCTCCTTCATGTTTACATGGATGGAGCTGGAACATATTCTTCTTAGAAAGGTATCCAGAGAATGGAAGAAAAAGTACCCAATGTACTCAGCCCTAATATGAAACTAATTTATAGCTTTCAAACGAAGGCTACAACCCAATCTCAGTACAAGAATATGGGGAAGGGGGCAGGGAGGGGAGGGGAGGCGGAAGTAGGGTGGAGGGAGGATGATTGGTGGGTCCACAACTAGGGTGCATCTTGGAAGGGTGCAGGTGAAGTTTACTAAATGAAGAGTATAAGGGTTTGAACACAATAATTAAGAAAATGCCATGAGGGCTATGTTAACCAGTTCGGTGAAAATATTTCAGACTGTATATGGAACCAGCACATTGTACCTCATGATTGCATTGTTGTACACAGCTATGATTTAATAAAATAATAATAATATTAAAGTAAAAAAAAATCACCCAATTGTAGACAAAATTACAGAAACAAACTTTAAAAACATACTAATTTTCTAACATATATTCTAATTCTCTAATCAGAAATTATTAAAATTGCAAAATGAAGAAATTTAACAATTTTATTCCTATGTTGTGAAATTGAAATCATAGAAGAATATGTTTTTCTTCAGTGCCACAGAGTCATAACTCAGTTCCTCCGTTGTCTGACACTCACATAAAAGACCAGAGGCCAATTTTGTACCTAAATAATGACCATGCACCAAGAGAAGGCTCATAATGTCACTGTGTAACATGCAAGTGGGATTTTGCAGTAACATTTATAGGACAAGCCATAGGTGTGAGCCATTGCCCAAGGGGTAGTGACCTGGGCGTGGTAACCTAGTGATCACCCACGCCCGTCTTCCAGAGTCAGCAGAAGCCTTCCACAGCTCTGATCCTTACTCAGTCAGCAAAAGCCCTCTGCAGTTCTGATCCTAACTCATGCCCGGCTTCATTAGCAGAAAGGGTAGTCATTAAAACCACCTGGAAAAATTCCCCTGAACTTAATATTCTTAATTTGTTATTTTAATCTCACGGTGACCTGTTAAATTGATTGTCCCTTCAAACCTGCATTACGTTTGATGGAAAAGTGTGTTCATCCTTCAAAAGGGAAACGTAATCATGATAAAGACCGTGGTTCAAATGGTGCTTCCTGGCGCTTCTAATCTCTGCTGATGGCAAAGACATCTTTGTACGCCCGAAGGTAGCAGTGGTAGTTTGTTCTTGGAAAGAGAGCAACCCATTCACCTGTTGAGATGGACGCTGTCGACCAGATCGACTTGCATGGGCTTTATAATTTGGTTTCTTTCTTTTAAAAGAAACATTTAGAAGTTTTTTTTCTATTCAATCCTTCGTTGCTTACTTCACTCTCACAGTTTGTATAGAGTAGAAGCCAATGGCACACACATAACAGACACACCTACCTATATATTTATTTATACACATTTACCTAAACATGCACTAAAAGCAATTTTCAGAAAAAGGTAAAATCATGACTCTTACATAATAGATATAAAAGTGAACATGTGTTTCGACTTTATCTGACTCACGAACCACTGATCCAGCTAGGTAGATGATACAACGTTTAGAAAGGAAAGTGAAAAATGAACACATTTATCAGTAATAAAGGAGCCAGATCACAGAGTGGCAGTATGTTGGTACACACGGTGGAGAGTTTGCTTGTCTCTCTGTGCAAAAAGAAGCAAAGGCCCAGGATAGATCCCACAGCCTGGAAAGGAGGCCGGGGGCGACGCTTACATGTTCCCTGGCACGGGAGGCCACGCTTGATGCTTGTATGTTCCCTGAGACATGACCTTTGTCTACAGTAAAAATAATTTAATGCTTAACTGAGGCTTGATGCGGAAATCTTTTTTCTTTTTAACTTCAAATGGATGTCTACATTCCTCAAGTACGAGAAATTCAAGATAAGAACCTAAAGAAATGTCCGCTCTAGCTGAGTATTTCTGATTAGACGTACGATATTTTTAAAATGTATGTTAAAGTATATGTTGAGGGTATAGCTAGGCACGTGTGCATGGGAGCCAGGAATACTCCTGACAGAAGGTGAAATGAAAGGGAATAACCAAGCTGAGGAGTCTCTGGGCACAGAATTTCACGTAACCTGTAGGAACACAATAATCTCTGCTTAAAATTCCTGGAAATGAGACTTGGGAGTGTCTATATTGTTGCACCTTTCCAGGCACAAAATGTAAATAATATTATTTTTTGGTCCCATAAAATCCTCTTGAAGGATTTTCAGTAAAAATGAAAGTGTCCCTCTAAAGACTGGGCAATGTGTTGAAAGGCAGCACTTTCTTACTTTCGGCCTCTTCCCCGACCTTGCTTCAGCTCGAAATCACAGCTTGTCTTCAGAAATAGCCACTTCCCTTTGAAATAGCCAGTTGAAATAGCATAAAACCTCTATCAGTTTAAAAGTTTCCTATAGGCGGTTTAGTCATTTATACAAAGTCTTTTACTTAAGGAGGTAAAAGCTGGCTCCCTCAAATAACCAGTACTCTGTATGTGTAAAATAATACATGCTGTTTGCAAATCCGGGTTACAAACAGGCTCGCAGGCTTTCGGGGCACAGCCCATGGAGCCAGGTATGCGGAAATTTATGGTTTTCCTCCTATTTCCTCCTACGGGTCAGCTCTTGCCCCTATCAAACAGGCATTTCATCTTCTCTTTTCTGTGGTTCTTTCCCACAGAGTCGCAGAGTGCACTGTAATTTATGATCCCGCCCCATGCTGTGCTGCCCAACACACCAATATTGAAGGGAAAAAAAAAACAGCATACCTCATTAAAAGAGTGCTATTTCCTGTAAAATGGAAATAATAGTAGTATTTCCCAAAGTGGCAGACATGGTTAGGATTTTAGAGCTTTATTACACTCCATTGAAACAAAGAAGAGCTACATTTTAAGGCCAATTCTTTAATTATAAACAGTCACAAAAGAATGATCGATTATCCGGAAATATGGCCCAATCTCCCCCAAGAAAATCATGATTCTGCTGTCGTGGTTAAACAGGAGCCCTTACAAGTAAAGGGCCTTCCTGGGAGGGCTTGCAGCAAGGCAGAGAGGTGAGGGGCCGGCTGGACGCCCCTTATCTTTGCTGGCTTTGAAGACGGCAGGGACCTCAGGTCAGGGAAGGAGGGTGGCCTTCAGAAGCTGAGAATGACCCTGTCCGGCAGCCAGCAAGGAACTGGGGACCTCAGACCTCGGGGCAGAACTGAATTCTGCCAACTACCTGCACAAGCCTGCACGTGAGTCTTCTCCACACCCTTCAAGTGAGCAGCTGTGTCAGCCAACACCTTGATCTCACTGGGATTAAATTAAGGTGAGATGCGCCCTGGCTTGTGGAACAATCAAATTTGGCTGGGAAAAAATATAAAATAAAAAAGGCTTGATGTTTGAGCTAAGGAAGCATGGTATCTACTGGGGGCCAAATGGAGAGAGTATCCAAGTTTATTTCAAAACAGCAGTTTTCCTAGTCCTTGGAAAGGTGTGTCTCACCGTCCTTCCGATCCTGTTCTCCAGCAACGCCCCCTTTCTGCAAGGCACATGTGATGAAGAAAGGCAGGTTGTACTGGCTTCCTGCCCTCTGGTGCACCACCGTTTGTTAAATGTTCGGAGCCTAATGAGGTTTATTACTGCTCTGCTCACTTTGCAATCAATCCCTGACTCGCAGGGAGAACACTGGTGACTTAGCACAGAGTTAATGCGTGCTAAAGAACTCCAAGATTATTGAGAGGAATGGACCTCTGCTGCTTGGAAGTAATTCACATAATTTGTAACTCCTTAAGAGCAGCACAGTAACCGTTTCTTGCACAAATGCATGGGTTATGGTTCTAGCATAGAAGGAAAAATAAAATTTACCTACTCCTGTTAGCAAGAGTTGTCACAATCCCTTTCTTTCTCAAAGTCAAATCTTCTACCATTGGAGTTTGAAATAACAACTGTTTCCAAAAATCTGGTAAGGTTGCTTTTACTCTGGGCTCTTGCAGGGCTGGCATTGTGTCTCGTTATTTAGAGTTTCTTTCCTATTAAGAATCTGCAAAAGTTGCATGGTGGGAACCATAATGGAAAGGGAGGCTAGGCTTTCTTTACCAGTTATCGCCAAGGGAAGTTTTAACAGAAATTAAGTTTAAGATTATGCAATGCGATTTCAAGAAAACCTTTGTAAAGGCCCCTGTTAAATAAGGTAAGTTCAGGTATTGCTGCAATCTAGTTTTTTTTTTTTTTTCCTTAAAAAAAAAATGGCAATGAGAAAAAGAAAAAAGGGATTTTTTTTCTGTTGGTTTCAGAAATGAGCCAATGGGAAGCCACCTCATTTAGATTAAATAACTGAATCCAGGCTATTTAATAGAGTGTGGGGTAACATAGAGGGTAGAATTTCACAAAATTTTTGCCCTCACTACTGAGGGGGTCTGGTTAGACTTCCTAGAAAAACATTGGGTGGTGGTTTTCAAATATTGACTTCAAAGAGGCCCTTTTTCTTTTTAATTTCACAATATTAAGGGGGTACAAACACTTGAGGTTACACGGGTCACTTTTGTAGTGCTTGAGTCCGGCTACAGGTGTGCCCGTGACCCAGATCTGTTCATCTGGTAGGTACTGGCCCTCCCCCGTGGATGTCCCCTGAGTTTTACTTCTGCCCGTGCATGTACTTCTGCTCATCGGTTAGTCCCAATTTAGTAGTGGGGCCGCGTGGTGTTTGCTTTTCCATTCTTGGGATGCTTCCCTTGGGAGCACAGTCTTCACTGCCAGGCAGATTGTAGCAAAAGGCAGAGAGGCCCTTCTCCTCCCTGTGGGTCGTCCAGCTCTGAAGGACCAGCACCATTACAATGTGGGATCTCACCTCTCCCCATATCTTCACAACTGAGATATCTGGGGAAATAACCAATGTCCCGGAGTATTAGCTCAGCGCTGTGTGTGGCACTCTCCCCCCACCGGTTTCAGATTTTGTTTAATACAGACCTGTCTGTGGCCTACCCGGAATGCCAGCTTCGAATGAATGGAAGGTCGCAGAAAATGCATTCGCTTGTGCAAAGGCCCACTGGCAGGCCACACACCGAATGTTGGCTATTTGTACAGAGCCCGAAAGGCTTCTTCTCTCTGGTGCTCCTGATGTGAAAGATGCCTTGTGTCTACACAAGCTTTCCACATACTGGTAAAATTGAGTGCATCCTGGACAAAATGTGTTGTGTCCAAAATACAAAGAGGAAACTATAAAATTTAAATGCATAGTAATTTCAAAACCAAAAGGAGACCAATCTTTCCACAAGTGTATTTTTTTTTAAAAGGCCCCATGTGGATACGTCCCTGGAAGCAAGCCTTGAGGTGAGAAATGACATGCAAGCTGTTTGGTAAGGAAGCCGGCTGACGGTGGGTAAAGCATGCAGGCCCGGGAGGAAGCCGGCAGGGTGCGACTTTGGGCAAAGTTCTGCAAAGGCTGATCAGCAGGAGGCTCCGGGGATCTCACGTTCCTACAGGGACAGGTAGCTGAGTGTATCTCCAATTGGCCCCACCAGAAGCAAAGAGCAAGATTCCATTCTCTTTCTCTCCTCCCCTCCTCTCGCTCCCTCCTCACTGCAGCTGTAAATCATTGGTCCAGGGTTGTCCTGCTGGGTTAAGGGAGGACGGAAGTCTAGGGCCCCTTAGTGCTCCTGGGATAGAGCCACAGGCCCAGGTGTGAGCAGCAACACTGGCCAGAGTGGGATCTGCAGGCCACTGCAGCAGCACCAGCACTGTCCTCTACAGACTTCCGTTGGCAGCTAGGCCTCTCATGCTTTGGGACACACTCTCCACCCGGGACCCAGTGGCAGGGCTCCTGCTCTAGCTCCAGAGCTGCTCCTCATGGGCCTCAAGGTGCCCCCTTGCAGCCCACTGCTGCACCTCATGGTCAAGGCTGGGCTCCACCCACAGTAAACAGGTGAACTTACCTCCTGCGAAGGCTAATTGTTCTCATCTGTAAGATGCAGACTCAAAGTGTTGCCTTGCAGGATTGAAAGGAGATTAGACAAGATGCTCCAGTAAGGTCGTCCTCAGATAGTAAGAGCCAAGGAGTGTTAAAGTCCCTCTGTCTTGTTAAAGATATTAAGGATACCATTTTAAACATTGCATGCCTGCGTTTGTGAGTTCCTCTGAGGACCCCTGTTATCACTGGAAGGGAGGTCCAGCTTCTTGAGTTGAGTTGTGTCTCTGTTGCAGTAAGTTCAGGTTCTCTGTCCTTCCCCTAACCCATCCTCCCCCCTTTCCTCCTCCTCCCTTATCTCCTCTGCACAGCAGGTGGCAGGGCGGGGTCACTGTGGGGATGGGGAGAGAGGTGGCTCCAAGTCTGTGCTGTGCCAAGTGCCAGCCTGTCTGACTGCCATGGGCATTTCTGAATGTCAGCCTGTCCCTCTGGGATTCTCTAACAATGATGGTATGAATCTGCTAAGTCCTGGCCGTATCAAGAAAGCTGTCTCCTCTGGGAGGGCTCCATGCTTCTCATTAGGGAAATGTTCTTAGTGGAACCAAAGAATTCTCTGGTACGTTTCTTTTCTACCAGGGCACGCATGAGATGACCTGGCAATTTTTGAATCCTAACCTAGGACCACCAAAAATACCTCCCTTTTGTTTTGCGGGGGAAGGGGGGGGGTGAAGAAGTGTCCTGAAACGGAAGTGTGCCATTATGTCCTTCCAATGATAGCCACTCTCTACATCAAATCACCCTCTGGACACACTCACTGTTTCCTATGCTTTGAGAAAACACATGGCCATCGTGGAAACCCACAGAGACCGTCTCTATCGGTTTTTCCTGCTTACGCCATCAGGGAAACGATTCCAACTTGTTTTCTTTCACCATATTTCTGAACATTCCGACAGACACCTTCTCCTGTTGCTTTTGGTGACCTAGGTCTTGCTCTCAAGGAGAAAGCTGTCGTACCCTGAGTTCCCATGTTAAAATATGTACCTTGTTCACTGAATTACATTTGTCACAGAAAGTGTTATCAGCGCAAGCACTTCAAAGTCTGTGTTCATTATTCTATAGAATTAAGATAATTTTTCCCTGCTTTATTCATCTGCTAATGACTCCAACTCACTGATTGGCAAACATTGTTTTAAAGGAGTTCCCTATTAATCTCTCTTAAATAGTAACATGAATAATAACGATATCCAAAAGTCAACGTTTCTTATTACGTTAGCAAACTGAGTTTCCCAACCCACTTGACAGCTTAAAATTGCCACTGGGAAGAACTTGACTTTCAAGGAGAATTAAATGGCATTTATTGTGGTGACTGATTATCAGCATAAGAACCGTGCATTTTTCTACTACAGTAGAGGAAATAATTTAATTAGTCTGTTATTGTAAATGTTCTGATTTTAATACATTAACTTGTGGCCTGTGGATGATAGAAAAAAGAATTAACACTGACTCTTTTTTGACTGTGGAATGAATTGCACTTTCCAGGGCAAGAAAATTAATTATAAATGCTCCCTATTGAAGATCACCAGATTCTTCTATGATAAATGATGTAATCATTAGAAGCCAAGTGTACAAACAGTCACGCATCGGAATTTCGGTTTATTAATTCTGGCACTCACTGTCGTTTCCAACAGATTCATCACATTTAATTGCTGAGCACAGGGGAGGAAAGATCACTGTTCTCGCATTCTCGCTGTGACTTTCAGGCGGTAAATTTCTGACGACATTGAATGCTAATGCACTAAATTTCTGATGACAGCCTGGTGTTTCATTTTGAGCCAAGACGAAAATAAATAAAGAGAGTGTCGAGTAGGTCAAGGTAACCGGAGGCAGGATGAACTTTCACAAAATGACAAGTTGGCTGAGGTTTGTCTTCAGCTACCTCTTGGCTGAGCACTCCCTGTCTGTCTTCTGCTCGTGTTGGGGTGTGTGAGCAAGGGCTCGGCACCTTCACAGGGACTTCTTGGGTCTCGGGCCCTCCCAGGACATCCCCCCTCCACTGTCCATTCTGCTGCAGGAGAAATCCAATTGTATGGCACTGGAAGAACTCTGCATCTGTCCTTCGTGACCATAGACATGAGTCATACATGATGAAGTATATGATCTTTTAAAAAATTAGGAATGGCGGGGTATAGTGCCTCACACCTGTAATCCTAGCACTCTGGGAGGCCAAGGCAGGTGAATAGCCTGAGCTCAGGAGTTCAAGACCAATCTGACCCAGAGCAAGACCCCATCTCTACTTAAAAAAAAAAAAAAAAAAATAGAAAAGCTAGCCAGGCATTGTGGCAGGTGCCTATAGTCCCAGCTACTTGGGAGGCTGAGGCAAGAGAATCTCGCTTGAGTCCAGGAGTTTGAGGCTGCTGTGACCTATGACACCACAGCACCCTACCCAGGGCCCAAAGTGAGACTCTAAATACAAATACATTTGTATTTTGTTCACTCCATCTGTGAAGGTCTGTTTTACAAGTCAATGTGGCTAAAGTTTTCAGTTATCCAATCAAACACTGATCTGAGTGTTGCTATGAAAGTATTTTGTAGTTACGGTTCAAGTTCATAGGCAGCTGGCTTTGAATAAGGAAGATGAGGGTGGGTTATTTGAGTGAACCCAATATCACCCCAGTGGTCCTCATGATAGGCTTACCAGATGGCCGGCTCAGAAAGAGAAGGTATGATGTTGGAGGCAGAGCTGGAGGCCATGCCTTTTGGGAAGATCCGTTTATATAATTAAATCTGTGGAAATTTTAGGTTGTTTTGAGCCTTGAAGGAATCCATTTGTGAGACCGGAATCACACAGCCTGCTGCTGGAATTTTTTGCTTCTCTCATTATAAATTCCACCCCTTCCTACCTTCCTTCTCATTTTGTAAAATGTAGTAAAGGCCAAATGGTACCAGAGATAAGATGCCTTCCCTCTTAATTACTAACCCCTGATTGTTAATTTTCTTCTCTCTTTTTTTTTTTCACCCAATGCAGACCAGATGGTGCAAAAGACCCCATGACTATCAAATTGCTGAAAAAGGAACATTAAATGTATCCTTCCCCAAAAGGAGCAAGTTGCAACCAATCGAATTGTGGCAACTCATAAACCAATCTTTTGTGGAAATGCAATCATGAAAAACTTCTTTTATTTGGTTATATGAGGTCAGACAAGTTGTCAAACTCATCATAGAAAAAGTACTACATACCTCATTGCTGAATATCAGTACAGTCAGCTCAGGGCCACCATGTAAGGGATACAGGCAGCTCCTGGCAGCTGGAAAGACAAACAGATTGTGCCCTGGGGGGGTCCAGAAAGATGGAGCCGCCCTGCCAGCACTTTGGTTTTAGCCCACTGAGGCCCATTCCAGACTTCTGACCCCAAGGCAGTACAGTAATAAATTTGTGTTGTTTTTTTTTAAGCCACTAAATTTGTGGTTATTTGTTACTTCAGTAATAGAAAACTAATATAGCATTGGATACACTTTTAAAAATTATTAGACAGGCCGGGCATGGTGGCTCACAACTATAATCCTAGCTCACTGGGAGGCTGTGGCAGGTGGATAACTTGAGGCCAGGAATTCAAGACCAGTCTGGGGAACAGCAAGACCCTGTATCTACAAAAAATACAAATATTAGCTGGGCTGTTGGTGGGTGCTTATAGTCCCAGCTGCTTGAGAGCCTCATGCAGGAGGATGGCTTGAGCCCAGGACTTTGAGGTTGCTTTGAGCTATGATGATGCCACTGCACTGTGGGGTGAGAGAGTGCGACTCTGTCTCAAAACATGTATATATTATGCAAACGTGTGAAATCTATCATTTATTCGATCTACAAACACTCCTATATGTATCCAAATCCTTCTTGGAATAATTCCGCTACACGTCTGGAGGCACAGGTCATGGGTTGATAACACTGGCCAAAAAAGAGATGCGTGGACCAGGTAACACCTCCTGTCAGCCCTCAGGACTGTTTCCTTCTAAGCCTTGGTGTGGGCTCACAGTCCTGGTCCCAGCAGCCCCTTCCAGGACTCAAGGTGAAACCTCTCGACTTTCCCCATATTTATGGGCAGGCCAGTAAGTCTGATGCATGCCCCTCTCGTGATTGGATCCCTAATGTCAGTGACACAGAGTTAATGAGAAGGAAGAACGTCCGTGTGGACACTGTCAGCTCAGCTGAGCTCTTTGAAACCACAAGCAGCAGCTATAGAGGCTGCTCCACTCAAGATGAACTGCCCCAGGGGACCTCATGGCAGGAAGCTTTAAGGAAGTCCGAGAGCCTGAACATGGTCCTGGGAGATGCAAGACCTCAGACATGCAGACAACCCTGTGCACTTAGAAAGGGCCTGTGAGTGCGAACATGAGCATGGAAAAGGAACACGGTCCAGCAACAAGTCCATTTCAACCTGGTGAGACCTGAACAGAGAGCCCAGCCCGCTCACGCCTGGAGTCTTGATTGGTGGAAACTGTGAGACAGTAAAGGGGTGTTTCTGTGAGCCACTGAGTTGGTGGTCACTGGTCATGCAGCAAACATAAATGATGCACCTTGCAAAAAGCATTCTTCACTTTTCTATCACCAAACACAAAGTTAATCCAGACTATGTTATTAATGGTTGATAACCTTACTTTCCTGCCAAGTAACTTTCCCTTCCTATCTCAATCTCCTCCCACAATCCTGACATGCTCACTTGGAATGCTGGGCTGGCCCAGGAAGGGGGGTGGTTAGGGAGACACCCAGACTTTGTAGAGGGCTACTGTTCACTGTTACATCCACGTTCTATCATTTTCTGTGACCATGGTCATCTTTGTCAGTCACTGGTGCATAATGATGGTCACGTGTTATCGTTTGCCTTTTGGGGAGGGTAGCTTCCACCTCCTGGCGTTTCTGGACGTGGCTAAGTGCATGGGTTTGGAGGACCCGTTTGCATACTGGGAGGTCAGGCTCATTCCTGAAGTTGCTTACGCTCTCTGCTCCAGATTCGATGGTGGTCCTAACACTGAAAGCACCTGTAGTGAGGAGGAGATGGAGTCCGTGGGGCTGGGCCAGCATGACACAGCTGGTCTGGTCGCTTGAGGTCCTGCTGCCCTTCACCCCTGTCTCCCATTCTTACTGTTTTGTACACTTAGCTCCCACTTAAAGATGCCTATCTTGAGTAGCTGAGGTGCGTTGATTTGGGAGACTAACTTTTAAATTGGAATATAGTGATAGCTCACTGCATTATGCTGATTAACATTCATATTAAATATTAATATTTAAAACAGTGGTTCTCAACCTTCCTACTGCCTCAATGTATTTTCATTGTTCCAAAGGGGTCGTGACTCACAGGTTGAGAACCATTGATTTAAAATAAGGGTTAATGTGGTCTTTGCTTTGAACTTTTATGTATAAAACTGTGATTCTGGAAATGGAAGAACAGCAGAGTCTTGGAGAGGCTACTCTCATGGTTCTCCAGAATCCCAGCCTTCTGACAAAGTTTGCTGCATCTGTCCCCGGCTCTGCATGTTGGCTGACAGCGACAGGTAACAAAACAGGAAGGTGTTTGTGAAGCTCATAGGATTCAGTTTGTCCCACAGCACTTGGTCCTTGTCCTTTCAATGACTGAGCACTCAAGAAAATGTTTGTTCTTGTATGAACAACGGTCGTTTATGATAAGAAAGCATTGACCTACACCCTCAAAGTGCCGTTTTCTGGCATTGGGGTTATTTAGCAGACTGGGAGGGCACCGGGAAGCTAATCTCTGAGAGCTGCTGGGTGCAATGGATTAGACAGGCCACACTGGCTGTGGGGTATACAATGCCAGGAAGAGCTGCCTGGAAACTTCCCGGAGAGAAAGGCATGCGTTTCCCCCACAAGGAAGGCGCTCTGTTCACCTCATTAGCAAACCCTTCCAAGTATGACTTTTGGGGAATGAGAGCCAAAGAATGACAGGAATTTGGAGGCAGTAAAGAAGATTGCCCTGCTTGGATGGCAAAGGAATGGGGTGGGATTTCCACTTCATCTGGAAAGTTCTGCTCACTAGACGGCATGTCTATGAAATGCTAATGAAGTCAAAGCCATTCACATGCAAATCTGTAGATTATAACTCCCCCCCCCCCAATTAAGTTCTTACAAGTGATTTGAAGAGTCATTGGCTCCTGGTGAAACCTGCTTTCACATACATTTCCCAGTAAATTACAGCAGACTGGAGCATGCTTGCAGGGTAAGGCGCCTGCTCTGGTGGCGTCTGGGAGAGCCTGACCCGAGGAGGATGTTTCTTGCCCCATTCTTTCCCTGTTTCCATAACTAAAGCTGTGCTTCCCTCTAGAACATAAAGCTGCAAAAGGGATCGTGCCTTATTGGAGCAGTGAAATTACAAAGGGTATTTTTGCTTCATCCCTCTAAATCATAATCACATGCACATTTCACAATGTTCATTTTTTTTTTCTCTTCACTCCAAATCATACACCAGATGGTAAATCCCAGGAAACGTTTAGCAGGTTTGGCAAAAATTGTAAGAGCAAAATGATTTTGAAAGCTATATTTGAAGCATAAAAAAAAAAAAGATATAGATAGATTCAGTGGTTGGGGTGGATGAAATAGCATAAACTGAAGCACAGAGAATGGCTCATGGCTTTACATTAGTGTGGCTTGAATGTGTCCCTGAATAATCTTCCAAGTGGATCTGGAAGAAAACATGATTCAGAAGAAAGTACAGTTCACCATGAGTGAGCAAAAAGGAAGATTTGATTGTTTAAAAGAAATTATGTCCGTGTTCAGACTAACTATACCCCAGCGTATCAGGAAGAGTAGACCTGAGAGTAGAAACAGCCTCAGAAAACTTTGAGGGGGATGGAAAGTGGATGCAACTCCAAACTCAAGCCAAGAGTCTGCTTTTCCAAAAGTGGGTGAAAGGTATGTTCAAGAAACTACCTAACCCTCCTAGCTCCCCCTTTTTCTGGCATCACACTAATTGCTGGTTGGATTTTAAATAAATAATGGGAATTTAGCACCATGTCCTTTATTAGCTACTTCTAGAGGGGAAGATCCCAGTAGAACCATCCAGGTAGGTGACCACCCCTATGTCCCTTCAGTGACCTCTACTCAGTCACTACCCAAAGCAAGAACTATGACCAGCACCTAACATGTACAGGTAAATAAAAGGAGCCCCTGTGAAATCTGCTCTGTCATGCAGCAGTCTGCTGAGAACGTGCACCCAAAGGTTGTGCTCACTTCTCCTGCAGAAAAACTAACTGCCTGTTTACAACATTCCAGATCAGAGTCAAATGGGCTTGTCTGCAAACACTATACAAGGCATCCCTGAATGTTGTGTTTCTTCAAAGGAACTGATTTTTAAATGGAAGTAAAAACATTTGTATTTTTCTTAAGGCCAAGCTAGTGGTCAATAGTCCTTAGACTTCACGCTTCTCTGGCATGAGCTGGATTGAGGACATGGCCCAGGACAGATGCCAAGCATGGCCTACCAGCCCTGACTCCTGAGAGGAAGGTGAACTGGACCACGGGGTGCCACGAGGCTGACCAGCCCAGCCAAGCATGCTGGGAGTCTGGAAGGGAGAGCTGCAGGCTGGCTAGAATGCTCCTTCAAGCTCAGCTGTGGACCCTTCCCCAGGTGTCCTTCTACTGGGAACAAAGGATAGAGGAAAGCCCGGCCACTCCTGTGGAACCAGGAAGAAAAGGAAAGGCAATGGGAAGAAAAGATACAGGACGGCAGCCCTGCCCTTGCACACGTGGCCCTGTTTTGAAGCAGGGCTCTCTCCTCTCCTTGCACACTGCTACGGGTCTGTGTCTTTCAGAGATGCAGCTTGGGAAGGCAAGGGATGGAGCAGGGAGGACTGTGGCAGATCACGTGCATCTCATGTGGACCTGCACCTTGCATGGGCCACACCGAGGGAGTCAGGGAAGGGGTCTCACAGACAAGGAAAGAAAGGCCTTTGGACAGGGCAGCCTGCAGACACCTTACTTCACACATTCCATCCTTGTATGTATTACATTTCTCCAAGGAAAAAGAATAATTGATAGCTGATAGAGACCTAGATATAGATGGGTGGATGCATGGATGGATGGATGGATGGATGGATGGATGAAAACTAGATATAGATGGATGGATGGAAACTAGATATGGATGGGTGGATGGATGGAGACTAGATATAGATGGATGGATGGAGACTAGATATGGATGGATGGATGGATGGAGACTAGATGTGGATGGATAGATGGATGGATGCATGGATGGATGGACAGAGACTAGATATAGATGGATGGATGGATGGAGACTAGATATAGATGGGTGGATGGATGGATGGATAGAGACTAGATATAGATGGATGGACGGATGGATGGATAGAGACTAGATATAGATGGATGGATAGATGGAAACTAGATATAGATGGATGGATGGATGGATGGACGGAGACTAGATATAGATGGATGGATGGATGAATGGAGACTAAATACAGATGGATAGATGGATGGATGGATGGATAGAGACTAAATACAGATGGATGGATGAATGGATGGATGGAGACTAGATATAGATGGATGGATGGATGGATGGATGGCTAGAGACTAGATATAGATGGATGGAGACTAGATATGGATAGATAGATGGATGGATGGATGGATGAGACTACATATAGATGGATGGATGGATGGATGAGACTAGATATAAATGGATGGATGGATGGAGACTAGATATAGATGGATGGATGAAAACTAGATATAGATGGATAGATGGGTGGAAACTAGATATGGATGGATGGATAGATGGATGGAGACTAGATATAGATGGATGGATGGATGGATGGACGGAGACTAGATATAGATGATGGATGGATGGATGGATAGAGACTAGATATAGATGGATGGAGACTAGATATGGATAGATGGATGGATGGATGGATGGATGAGACTACATATAGATGGATGGATGGATGGATAGAGACTAGATATAGATGGATGGATGGATGGATGGATGGATGGATGGATGGATGGATGGAAGGATGGATGGAGACTAGATATAGATGGATAGATGAATGGAAACTAGGTATAAATGGATAGATGGATGGAAACTAGATACGGATGGATGAATGGATGGAGACTAGATATAGATGGATAGATGGATGGATGAAAACTAGATATAGATGGATATATGGATGGAAACTAGATATGGATGGATGGATGGAGACTAGATATGGATGGATGGATAGATGGAGACTAGATATAGATGGACAGATGGATGGATGGATAGAAACTAAAATAGATGGACAGATGGATGGATGGAAACTAGATATAGATGGATGGATGGATAGGTAGATAGAGACATAAATGGATAGATAATAAATAGACACTTACAGAGATGTATGGAGAGAAAGAAAGAAAGGCAGGGAAGGAGGGAGGGAGGAAGGAAGGAAAGACACAGAACTAAAATCCATGCTGGACAGCAGAAGATCAAAACTGGGGTAGAGAAAAAGCTAAACTGATAAAATAGAAGATGGACGATACAATAAGGATTCAGAGAAGAAGACATAAAAAGCATACCAGAAACATGGAAGATAGCAATACACTGAGTGTAACGAAAATGGTTATATCTAGGAAGCCAGCAGAATAACCAAAAAGTAGCAATTTCAACAAGTTTTATTAAGTAGCTGTTATGTCCTGCACATTGTGGGACACACTTTACATCATTATCAATGTTCATCTGTGTAGCCACCTGTTAAGACACAATGTACCCCTGTTTTTTATGTGAAAATATAAGGATTGCAAGGAGCCTAAAAATTACCCCCAGTTAGCTACTAAACAAATAAAACAGAAGATAAATCCTAAGCTGACTCAACTTCACACTCATTATTGTATATCCATAATGAAAGAAAGAAAACACCCCAAATAATTCACCTCCATTGTGTTCCACAAAAAGTACTGAAGAGTGATTGAAATGTACAGCCTTTTGTAACTTCTTTGCGAAATAAGGTAAGATCCTCCCTACCTGGGGTTGATTATAAGCACTAGTAATTCAATGTGGGAAGCCCGTTCATGCAGTTTCAGGCTGTACTGACAGAGCAATGTATTGCTTGACTGAAAAAAAAAAAAACAGCAATGATATTGCACAGCTCAAATAAGGGCTAGTTCTGCGAGCCATTTTTAAGGACCTGACTGAGTTCCCAAGGAGAAGACACTTAGCTGAACAGCTTGTGAAGCGAGCACAGGGATGCTGGCCCACGCCTAGAGAAGAGGAAACCACACACGGGCTGAGGCGCCTGGACAGTGAGCAGCGGAGGGCCCGGGCATCGCTCAAACTTACTGCCCCAGTTGAAGTTTGACATGGGCTGCAGTGCACAGAGCAAAATTCCATCACCTTGCATTGTTGCATAAACAATGTTCACAGGGCTTCCTGGGCAATTAAATAAGCTGTTGCTTGAAAGGGTAGAGGAAATACTACTTCATTGTTGCTGTTTTATCATAGTTCTATGGCTTAGGGAATGTCTGATCTATTTCAATAATGATTGTCATTTGGGAATTATTATTTTATCGACATGGCAGAAAAGAATGACCATAGTCTGGAGATAACTCTGTAAAGCCAGTGTGAATTGCCCTGGAAGGGTATCTGGAGCTGAGTGAAAACTTAGCCCAGTAAAAATGAGCTCTTTAGAGGACAGGCATAGCCAAAAAAAAAAACCCCAATAAATGTGCAGGACAGAGTTTCATAATTTGTTCCCCCTTTTTTGGAGTTTTTGGCCAGGGTTGGATTTGAACCTGCCACCTTTGGTATATGGGGCCGGCGCCCCACTCCTTTGAGCCACAGGCACTGCCCTAATTTGTACCATTCTGGAATTAATAATACAGACTGATCAAATGGATTACATTGTAAGTTCTGTTCCAAATATGCTAAAATAAGAAACTATGTTATGACTATCCACTAACGTCAAATTATTTGTCTTGAGGGAGGCGGAGCAAGATGGCAGCCGAGTAACAGCTTCCTTGCATCTGGGCACCGTGAGTCTGGGGAGATAGGACTCCAGGCATCTCTGGCTGGTGGGATCTGCCTATCATCACCCCTGAGAGGATACAGGGAGTCAGCGAGAGACTTCTGGACCCCAAGAGGAGGACTAAAACAGTGGAAAACCGGCAAGTGGTCGCGTGTGTTCAATCCGTCTAAACCCGCCCGCAACTGTAAGTTCAGTAGCAGCGAGACTGCAAACCAGAAAGGCCTTACCTGTGAACTGTTTTGTCTTTGGACTTGGCACTCAGCTGAACTGCCTTGGGGAGAGCCTGAGCAGGAGTGCGGAGAACTTTGGCCTTTCTCTAGGGCCCCAGTCTGAGCCGCTGAGCCAGACGGAGCTAATAGTGTTTGGCTCTGGGTTACAGGCAGACATTGTGAGCGATCTGCCCCGGCAAGCTCTGCCCTCAGGGTCACAGAGCTGGAATTGGGTGGGAGCTGGTAACCCAGCGACCAAGTAGCCTAAGGGTGGGGTCTGAGCCGCCTTGCAGCCCTAACCCTCGGGGGCAGAGGGAGACCAGTTTTGACACACAGGGTAAGTGGATAGCCACTTCAGCAGTGATTCCAGTGACAAGCACTTCCCTGAGAAAGCTTCTGCTCAGTAAGTGAACAAGTTCAAAGTGCCTTTTAAGTGGGCTGAAGAGAGATTTAGGGTGTCTACCTGCTGGGGTTTGAGAAACTAGCAGCCTCCACTCGTATCAGAACTGTGATTAACATCTCATACCCCAGAAGAACATGTGTTGCCCAGACAATATTCAATAACATATACATACTGCTTTCTTTTTGGTTGTGGTTTTTTTTTTTTTTTTTTTGGTTTGGTTGGTTTTTTTTTGTTTATTTTGATGTTGTGGATTGTTGCTTTGTTTTTTAAGTTCAACCTTTTCCATACAGATCCTTTTTCTTTCTCAATTTTTCTAGTTTAATTATAATTTCCCATTGCTGCCTATTTCAATAATTAGAACTTCATTTTTGTTAGTGTTTCTACCGCTATTATTTGGTTTTCCACCCAATTTTATCCCGTAAAGTTTTCTGTTTGCTTGTTTTGGTTTGATTTATAGCATTTTTGTCTTTCCTCTCTACTTGGTGGAGGTGGGGTACTGTGTCTGATCAGGTTAGCAAAGAGCTGCTGACCTCAAGGGAACCACCCAACTGGGCACCACCAGAAGGTGTTTTTTTTTTTTAAGGTTGTATCAAAGTACCCTACTGTACACCTATATTGCTCTGTCTCCCTCTTTCTGTGTCTCTCTTCTTTTTGTCAATATTCCTTTTACCCACCCTCTCTCCTTTCTCTATTTTTCTTTTTTTTTCCTTATCACTCGGTCCTCCTTTCTTTCATCCCTTTCTTGCTCTTAAACCTTTTCACCTTTCTGATCCTGTAACCCTTAGTCCACAGGCACGAGAACTTAAAGAGCAAGAAGAAGTGAAAGGAAAATTAGGGCAAGGAAACAGATAAAAGAAATCACCCATGAGGAAGAATCAGCAGAAAACTCCAGGCAACATGAAGAACCAGTCCAGAACAACCCCGCCAAGGGACCATGAGGTAGCTACTGCAGAGGATTCCACCTATACAGAAATGTTAGGAATGACAGAAAGGGAATTTAGAATACACATGTTGAAAACAATGAAAGAAATGATGGAAACAATGAAGGAAACTGCTAATAAAGTGGAAAATAACCAAAAGGAAATCCAAAAACAGAATCAAATCAGAGATGAACGATATGAAGAATATAAAAAGGATATAGCAGAGCTGAAGGAAATGAAACAGTCAATCAGGGAACTTAAAGATGCAATGGAAAGTATCAGCAACAGGTTAGACCATGCAGAAGAAAGAATTTCAGAGGTAGAAGACAAAGTTTTTGAGATAACTCAGATAGTAAAAGAGGCAGAAAAGAAGAGAGAGAAAGCAGAACGTTCCCTGTCAGAATTATGGGACTTTATGAAGCGTTCCAACATACGAGTTATAGGAATTCCAGAAGGGGAAGAAGAATGCCCCAGAGGAATGGAAGCCATACTAGAGAATATTAGAAAAGAAAATTTCCCAAATATCACCAAAGATTCTGACACACTGCTTTCAGAGGGATATCAGACCCCAGGTCGCCTCAACTCTAACCGAGCTTCTTCAAGACACATTGTGATGAACCTGTCCAAAGTCAAGACAAAAGAAAAGATTCTGCAAGCTGCCAGGAGTAAGCGCCAGTTGACCTACAGAGGCAAATCCATCAGAGTGACCGCAGACTTCTCTAATGAAACTTTCCAAGCAAGAAGACAATGGTCATCTACCTTTAATCTACTTAAACAGAACAATTTCCAGCCCAGAATTCTGTACCCTGCTAAGCTAAGCTTAAAAATTGATGGAGAAATCAAATCATTTACGGATATACAAACATCGAGGAAATTCGCCACAACAAGACCAGCTCTACAGGAAATACTTCAACCTGTTCTGCACACTGACCACGACAATGGATCAGCAGCAAAGTAAGAACTCAGAAATTAAAGGACAGAACCAAACCTCCACACTGATGCAAAAGATAAACTAAGCAATGGACTCTCACAAAATAAGATGAATAGAATACTACCACACTTATCAATTATCTCCATAAATGTTAATGGCTTGAATTCCCCACTGAAGAGACATAGATTGGTTGACTGGATTAAAAAACACAAGCCATCCATTTGCTGTCTGCAAGAAACACACCTGGCTTCAAAAGACAAATTAAAGCTCCGAGTCAAGGGTTGGAAGACAATTTTTCAGGCAAATGGAATTCAGAAGAAAAGAGGAGTTGCAATCTTATTTTCAGATACATGTGGATTTAAAGCAACTAAAGTCAAAAAAGACAAAGATGGTCACTTTATATTGGTCAAGGGAAAAATACAACAAGAAGACATTCCAATCCTAAATATCTATGCACTCAATTTAAATGCTCCCAGATTCTTGAAACAGACCTTACTCAGTCTGAGCAATATGATATCTGATAATACCATAACAACAGGGGACCTTAACACTCCTCTTACAGAGCTGGACAGATCCTCTAAACAGAAATTAAACAAGGATATAAGAGACTTAAATGAGACGCTAGAACAACTGTGCTTGATAGACGCATATAGAACACTCCATCCCAAAGATAAAGAATATACATTCTTCTCATCACCCCATGGAACATTCTCCAAAATTGATCATATCCTGGGACACAAAACAAATATCAACAGAATCAAAAGAATTGAAATTTTACCTTGTATCTTTTCAGACCATAAGGCACTAAAGGTGGAACTCAACTCTAACAAAAATGCTCGACCCCACCCAAAGGCATGGAAATTAAACAATCTTCTGTTGAATAACAGATGGGTGCAGGAAGCAATAAAACAGGAAATCATTAACTTCCTTGAGCATAACAACAATGAAGACACAAGCTACCAAAACCTGTGGGATACTGCAAAAGCAGTTTTGAGAGGAAAATTCATCGCTTTAGATGCCTACATTCGAAAAACAGAAAGAGAGCACATCAACAATCTCACAAGAGATCTTATGGAATTGGAAAAAGAAGAACAATCTAAGCCTAAACTCAGTAGAAGAAAAGAAATATCCAAAATCAATTCAGAAATCAATGAAATTGAAAACAAAAGAATCATTCAGAAAATTAATGAAACAAGGAGTTGGTTTTTTGAAAAAATAAATAAAATAGATAAACCATTGGCCAGACTAACGAGGAATAGAAAAGTAAAATCTCTAGTAACCTCAATCAGAAATGATAAAGGGGAAATAACAACTGATCCCACAGAGATACAAGAGATCATCTCTGAATACTACCAGAAACTCTATGCCCAGAAATTTGACAATGTGAAAGAAATGGATCAATATTTGGAATCACACCCTCTCCCTAGACTCAGCCAGGAAGAAATAGAGCTCCTGAACAGACCAATTTCAAGCACTGAGATCAAAGAAACAATAAAAAATCTTCCAAACAAAAAATGCCCTGGTCCAGATGGCTTCACTCCAGAATTCTATCAAACCTTCAAGGAAGAGCTTATTCCTGTACTGCAGAAATTATTCCAAAAAATTGAGGAAGAAGGAATCTTCCCCAACACATTCTATGAAGCAAACATCACCCTGATACCAAAACCAGGAAAAGACCCAAACAAAAAGGAGAATTTCAGACCAATCTCACTCATGAACATAGACGCAAAAATTCTCAACAAAATCCTAGCCAATAGATTACAGCTTATCATCAAAAAAGTCATTCATCATGATCAAGTAGGCTTCATCCCAGGGATGCAAGGCTGGTTTAACATACGCAAGTCTATAAACGTTATCCACCATATTAACAGAGGCAAAAATAAAGATCACATGATCCTCTCAATAGATGCAGAAAAAGCATTTGATAAAATCCAGCATCCTTTTCTAATCAGAACACTGAAGAGTATAGGCATAGGTGGCACATTTCTAAAACTGATTGAAGCTATCTATGACAAACCCACAGCCAATATTTTACTGAATGGAGTAAAACTGAAAGCTTTTCCTCTTAGAACTGGAACCAGACAAGGTTGTCCTCTGTCATCTTTACTATTCAACGTAGTGCTGGAAGTTCTAGCCAATACAATTAGGCAAGACAAGGAAATAAAGGGAATCCAAATGGGAGCAGAGGAGGTCAAACTCTCCCTCTTTGCTGACGACATGATCTTATACTTAGAGAACCCCAAAGACTCAACCACAAGACTCCTAGAAGTCATCAAAAAATACAGTAATGTTTCAGGATATAAAATCAATGTCCACAAGTCAGTAGCCTTTGTGTACACCAATAACAGTCAAGATGAGAAGCTAATTAAGGACACAACTCCCTTCACCATAGTCTCAAAGAAAATGAAATACCTAGGAATATACCTAACGAAGGAGGTGAAGGACCTCTATAAAGAAAACTATGAACTCCTCAGAAAGGAAATAGCAGAGGATATTAACAAATGGAAGAACATACCATGCTCATGGATGGGAAGAATCAACATTGTTAAAATGTCTATACTTCCCAAAGCAATCTACCTATTCAATGCCATTCCTATCAAAATACCAACATCGTACTTTCAAGATTTGGAAAAAATGATTCTGCGTTTTGTATGGAACCGGAAAAAACCCCGTATAGCTAAGGCAGTTCTCTGTAACAAAAATAAGCTGAGGGCATCAGCATACCAGATTTTAGTCTGTACTACAAAGCCATAGTGCTCAAGACAGCATGGTACTGGCACAAAAACAGAGACATAGACACTTGGAATCGAATTGAAAACCAAGAAATGAAACTAACATTTTACAACCACCTAATCTTTGATAAACCAAACAAGAACATACCTTGGGGGAAAGACTCCCTATTCAATAAATGGTGTTGGGAGAACTGGATGTCTACATGTAAAAGACTGAAACTGGACCCACACCTTTCCCCATTCACAAAAATTGATTCAAGATGGATAAAGGACTTAAACGTAAGGCATGAAACAATAAAAATCCTCCAAGAAAGCATAGGAAAAACACTGCAAGATATTGGCCTGGGGAAAGACTTCATGAAGAAGACTGCCATGGCAATTGCAACAACAACAAAAATAAACAAATGGGACTTCATTAAACTGAAAAGCTTCTGTACAGCTAAGGACACAATAACCAAAGCAAAGAGACAACCTACACAATGGGAAAGGATATTTGCATATTTTCAATCAGACAAAAGCTTGATAACTAGGATCTATAGAGAACTCAAATTAATCCACATGAAAAAAGCCAACAATCCCTTATATCAATGGGCAAGAGACATGAATAGAACTTTCTCTAAAGACAACAGACGAATGGCTAACAAACACATGAAAAAATGTTCATAATCTCTATATACTAGAGAAATGCAAATCAAAACAACCCTGAGATATCATCTAACCCCAGTGAGAATGGCCCACATCACAAAATCTCAAAACTGCAGATGCTGGCGTGGATGTGGAGAGAAGGGAACACTTTTACACTGCTGGTGGGACTGCAAACTAGTACAACCTTTCTGGAAGGAAGTATGGAGAAACCTCAAAGCACTCAAGCTAGACCTCCCATTTGATCCTGCAATCCCATTACTGGGCATCTACCCAGAAGGAAAAAAATCCTTTTATCATAAGGACACTTGTACTAGACTGTTTATTGCAGCTCAATTTACAATTGCCAAAATGTGGAAACAGCCTAAATGCCCACCAACCCAGGAATGGATTACCAAGCTGTGGTATATGTATACCATGGAATACTATTCAGCTATTAAAAAAAAATGGAGACTTTACATCCTTCGTATTAACCTGGATGGACGTGGAAGACATTATTCTTAGTAAAGCATCACAAGAATGGAGAAGCATGAATCCTATGTACTCAATTTTGATATGAGGACAATTAATGACAATTATGGTTATGGGGAGGGAAACAGAAAGAGGGAAGGAGGGAGGTGGGTGGGGCCTTGGTGTGTGTCACACTTTATGGGGGCAAGACATGATTGCAAGAGGGACTTTACCTAACAATTGCAATCAGTGTAACCTGGCTTATTGTACCCTCAATGAATCCCCAACAATAAAAAAAAAAAAAACTATTTGTCTTGATTAATACTGCATCAGATTAAAAGAAAGATAAAGGTGTGCTGTGTTCTAAAGTTATTTGTATCTCTGGTCTTATTATAATACTCAACTGCTTTATAATTAATTAATAATTTATTGCAACTTGGAAATAGAAATTTCAGCCTAAATCCCAGACACTGAAGTTAATATGGGATGACATTCTGTTCTTCTTGGGTTGTTTATCAAATGTTTATTAGTGGTAAATATTTGATACTCTTCCTAAGATCGTCTTCCAAGTTCCAAGTAGTTTTATGTGATCATGTAATCCTGTTGGTCTAATTTTGAGAAGAAACCCACACAGCGATGCCTTTAAATTCAAAGCTTTGCTGACAGTCCTATCCTTGCAAACAATCACATCCCATCTGAGATCAATGACTCTTAGGAGAATGTGAATTTCCCCATCAAGTAAGTTTTTTCTCTTGAAACACAGAGGGTAAAAGTTTAACATATTTGGATACAGTTTACAAAACAAACAAACAAAAAAAGTTTTGTTATTCTCCCTTAAGCCTCTCAAAAATCCTACAAAGTAACTATGTTTAATTCCCTTATGAAAGATAAGAAAATTGGAACTTGACATTTAGTGTGATTTTCAAAGTCTTACAGCTTTCAACTTGAAGGTCAAGTGTAGGTGACTGAGCACTCAGCTTGTGGGAGCAGCCACTGGTTGTTAAGGGGAGTGCTGAGACAATCTCCTAGACGGCAGGGAGATGTTTTGCTGCGCGGAGGCAGGCCCTCAAGCAGCTGCATGCATTAATGAGTTAAGATTGGTGGCTCATTAGCAAGCAGGTGTTATACTTTGGACATCTGAGGTGCAACGGGGTGGGAGTTGAGCCCGCGGGGAAAGAGCAAGTAGTGATCGTTAAGCTCCTGATTCTAGTATATGGGCCCCCACATGGATTGTATAAGGCTTGAATCAAAGGCCGCAGCAGAGGTTGCTCAGGGCTCTCCCTGGACTATGGGAAGCCCCACTCTTTCAGGCATTTCTACCTCCAATCCGTGTTGCCAGCTGTTTTATTCACCTGGTGACTGGGTGCCACAGCAGGCACCGACAGTCAAGACCTGAAAATCCTGGGGAGATTCACCCCACTTCGCCTGCTGATGCTGTTCCTCCAGAAAAAGGTTGGAAGTTCTGACTCCTCCCAGGTGGTTGCGTCTCTTCTCAAAGGTAGATGTGGAGAGTAACATTGATGATAATTATGAGATGTAACATGCATTTCATGCGATTTTACTTGGAAGTCTGACTTCTCTCTGCCTGGCTGATGTGGGAAGACTATTTTAGAGGTCATTCAAGGTGAATATGGGCCCTGTGTCCACAATGCTGTTGCTCCTCCCTCAGAAGCTAGCTCGCTGCCCTCCGAGAGAGAGGCATTTGATGAAAGAGCATCCGTGGACCGATTTCGTAGTTGAAGCTCTGTTTGCATGATGTGTGAACAACTGTTCAGCATCCTTCTTTGTACTCTTAGCTGTACAAAGATTAAAAAAATAAATTGTCGAATGCATTTAAGAAGTGATGGCTGGAATGAGAAAAAAAATTTATTGACTATTTTAGTCACCAAACTATAACTTCTCATTTCAGTTAGGCAACTTGTCGGTTGCCTCCAACCATCTGACTGCTGAGAATGACCCAGATGTGAGTCTGTGGTCTACAGATAAGAACTTGTCTAACAGCACAAAATGCTTTAGGGTCCAGACCTGGGATAGAACAAGAGCAATTTGTTCTCCTTGGAACATTCTGATTAGTAAAAACTGTGAACAACTTATTCATCCCCAAACCTTAAAATCATCCCTGGAGATGAGAAAAAAAAAAATCTGGCAATACGAAATTTGAGTTCCATGTTCCCCAAATTCAAGGCACAAAATGTTACAGAATTATGGAGAAAGTCCACCCAATCAATGGAATTCAGAGTTAAGAATTCAGCCACTAAATGATGTGATTGCTGTAATTAGTCAAATGGCATAATTATAGTAAACACATAAGTTGCCACTGAAGCACGTAATTACGGAGCATAATGGTGGTATTATGATTTCGGATGATATAATATGATTTGGATGTATAACAATATTAAGACTTTTTTTTAACTTGTGAATTTTCTTAAGTACCTGATTTGGATTTTTTACATTTGGCAGGCTTAAATCTAAGTCAGACAGGAAATCAGAGCCTTCTGTCAATGAAAGAAAAAGAAGTTAGTATCCAACCTAAGACCACGGTGAGAGTGTGAATAGAAAGAGATAAAGGGTCTGAAGTCGAGGATGAAACCAGTCATTAGCACAACCCTAAACAGGCATTACAGCTAAAGGCTTTGCTACAAGAAAACACCTGTACAACGGCTGTTATTTCAAGTGTGTTTCATTTCTTAGGAATTTATCATTTTACCATAAAACTATGGATGAAAATTAGTTTTCCAGAACACCATAGCGTCCACGCCATCTTTGGTTTAACATTCCTAGGAGAAGGCCATTGTTTTAAGGCTTTTCAGCATTGGTTAGATTTGTGTCCAAATTTTGTACCATGTGACAGTGGACTGATAATTGACTTCTCCCAAGTCCCAAATTCTTCTTACAGATAAATTTTTTATGGTCAAAAATACTCTTATTTCCAACCATTGGAGGAGCTCTTTGAGTGAGGGTTAGGAGACACAGGGCTCAGGAGTTCATGGACTCACGGTATGGAAGGTGCTGGGCAGAACAGTCGTTAGTGGGGTCATGAAGCCACAGAGGTCCAGCCGGGAGCTTATACCTTCCACGGTCACTTGGGCTGGAATGTTCTCTATACATATCCATCAGATATTCACTCCACTTGAGCTTCAACCCTCTTTGTAAGGCGCCTCTTAGCAATCTTTAAAGTAGAAAAGAGCCCAGGGAAGCTGCTCTGCCTACCCACCTGCTAATGCAGTCAACTTTTTTTGTTGTTAAATAAACAATGAAGCACACTGTTACTCTACGGAGGGTGCGGCTCACAAAACCTCATAGACAAGCACTAACAGAACTTTCTGTGACAAAGGAAACTTCTCCACCTGCACCACCAGGTTATGGTGGCCACTAGCCACTTGCAATGTTGCTGATGCATCTCAAGGACTGAATTTGTCATTTAATTTTGATCAGTTTATATTTAGCATCAACAGCCACAGAGTGGCTACCATATTTCACACCCCAATTGCACAATTCACATATTGCTGTCCTGTGCAGATTCCTCTCCGCACCCTTCTGCTTTCTCCGGGGCACTCTGCATGATTACATTTTCTTAAATGGGCGCGTGCAGTAGCTTATTATCACCTAAGCGAATATACAGCTTTACGCATTATCCAAGTTTAATAAATATTAATCACGGTCACTAAATTGAATTGTTATAGATCATGAAATAGCATGACAAAATATGGGAGATGACTGTCATCCATCTTGCTTTTATTGGCAAAGATATTTCATGGAACTGGGATTCATGATCACATCATGACATAGGTTTTCATGATTTTAAATAATGTTTTCTTTTATTGCAATATTTGCTTTATTGTGGTGGACTGGAGCCAAACTAGCAATACCTCTAAGGTCCGCCTGTATGTCTTCTCTCTTTTTTTTTAATTTTAAATAATTTTAACGAATTTCACACTTTGGATTTTTATCGGAAGTGAATTTGAGCTTTTTCTATCTGACATTCCTCTGCCATGAATACGGATGAACTTTACTGCAGCGTGAATTTTCAGGTGGAATTCCTTTTTTTATACCTTGAAGATTAAGATTTGAGCAAGCATTGTTTATTGCTTAATTTCATTCTACCTCTAGAGCAGCGGTTCTCAACCTGTGGGAACAATGAAATACATCACGGCATTAGGAAGGTTGAGAACTGCTCTAGAGAAAGGAGGGAAGATCATTTTGTCCTAAAGCTTACTAGGAGAAAGAAAAAAAAAAAAATGCAGAATGACAGAAGAAGATGCCCCAAACCGTTGTAGTTGAAAATCTGCCCACAAAGAAAGAGCAGGCACAATTCTGTAGATGACAATTCTCTAACTATGCCAAGAACAGATATTTCAATCTTATAAAACATTTTAGCATAAAACAAGGAAAACACACCAACGAACGACATATAATTGACATCACCTTGGGACTTAAACAAAAATAATGAAAGAATAAAAAAGCATAATCCTATCTGACTCAATTTACACGAAATGTCCAGAATAGGTAGATTGTTAGAAATTGAAATCAAATTAGTGGTTTCTAGGGACTAGGAAGACAGAAAGTGGCTGCTAGCAGGTATAAGGTTTCTTTTGGAGGCGACAGAAATGCTCTAAAGTTGATTACAGTAATGCTCAAGTAATTCTGTAAAGACACAGAAACCCACTACATAGCACACTTTAAATGAATAAATAGTGTGGTTTATGGATTATATCTCAATAAACTGCTTGTTAAAGTGTCATCCAAAATCACTCATGAATAGAGATGCAAAAGCCTTAAATAAAGTACTGGGGGAAAAAAAACGTGTCAGCCATTCATAATGAAAGGTAACACATCCAGATACAAGTTACAACGTGAGCTAACCTAATCCACTCCATTAACAGACAGGGAGGAAACCCTAGATAGTTGCTACGTAGAAAACTACAGTCAGATGGTGGAAAACATCCACAAACTGAATTAGGGATGAAAACTAGAAAACTCTATAACACTGATATGTCCATTCTCTCCAATTGATCCACAGGGTCAGTGTAATTCCAATCAAAACTCTGACAGCTGTCAAGCAAAAATAAACCATTGCCAGAGAGGCCTTGAGGAAGTGGACTCGCTGTTGGTGGGTCACAGTTCGGTTTTGTGTATTTTAACGAGACAAGAATTACACATAAAACCATAAATCAGTCCATGGAAGGCATGCATTGGTTTGGGCCCAAAATGCAGGACTTCCTGAAGCAGGGGGAATTATAGATTACAGGTGGGTTTAAAGATTTTTTGATTTGTAATTAATTAAAGAAATGAAGCTTTGTCTGAAGGCGTGCAATGTTTTGAGATACAGAAGTCTGCTCTTGGAGACAAGGCACTGGACACGTACCCAGACTCAAGCGATCTAAAGTAAGCTAATGACTTGCAGGTGTGACTTAAGCTCTGCCTTGGGTAGCCTTAGGCCTGTTAATGAGTTACAAAGGACATCTCCAGGAAGTAAGATGACATATATGTGGTACCTGACTGAACTTCCTTCTCACGGCTAGCACCTCAGCTGTAGGGCATTTCTAGGGTCCCCCCGGCCATGAGGGGCCTCTATTCAGTCAGCAGGGGGGCTTAAGATTTTATTATAGTTCATGCACAATTTTCTGGGAGCCATGACACAGTAATTAAAAACTTACTTGTAACTTATCTTATTTTTCCTTTCCCTTCCCTTCATTTTTCTCACAGGGGCATGGCTAGTGGCCAAGGTGTAATGGGCTGAGATTAATAAATCTGTTAAAGTTTGTGCGTGTGCATGCACACAGACCAGCAATTGACAAAAACCTAAATGGATAGCATGTGTGACAAGGTAGTCCACAACACAGAAACAGCCAAGTAAGCACCCAATTTCATTAGTGAGCAGAAAAAAAAAAAAAAAAAACGCAATGAGACATCTTTTTGTTTGTTCGTTTGACACAGAGTCTCATTCTGTTGCCCCAGGAGGCAGAATGCCAGGGCATCAGCCTACTCATAGCAACCTCAAACTCCTGGGCTCAAGCCATCTTCCTGCCTCAGCCTCCCGAGTAGTTGGGACTACAGGCACCCAAAATGACGCTCAGCTAATTTTTATTATTTTTAGTAGAGATAAGGGTTTCATTCTTGCTCAGGCTGATGTCCAACTCCTGAGCTCAAAGCAATCTACCTGCCTGGGCCTTCCAGAGTGCTGGGATGACAGGCATGAGCCACCATGCCCACTGAGACATAATTTCTTACTCCAGAGATTATCAAATGTTTTTTGTTTTTGGGTTTTTTTTTCCAGTTTAACATCATTATCTACAGCCCAGGATGTGGAGCTATGGAAGCTTTCATACCCTGCTGGTAGGGGTAAAAATGATTTGCAAAAGGATTTGATAGCCTCTACTAAATTGAGTATGTCTTAGTCCACAAGGCAGCCATTCTGTTCCCGGGGGTCATACTCCAGAGAGAGAACTTTGGTGTGTGTGAGCACCAGGATACGTAAGTTACGTCTGTGGCAATAATGTTTTTAACAGCAACGTCCTTAATATTCATAGACATTCTTTTGTCTAGCTGCGAGAATCTATTTATTCTTCACTACCTTAAATCTTTCAGTGATTTTAACAAAGCTTCATAGAAACACAGTCCTGATTTTATCTGCATTCCCCCAGCACCTTTTATTTTCAAAATCTTTGACTAGTCTGGGAAGCTGGAGATGAGAAGCAGTTTTATTTTCAAATCCAAGCCTGATGGCTATATCGTCTCTTTAAATTCTGCTTGGAAATTGTCCAGTTCTTTTTCTGGCTGTCCCTTTTTATCAGACTCAGTTGAAATGAACAAACGGACCATTTTAACAATCTTTTCCCTTTGCAGGGAAGGAGATGTTTTAATGACTTGGGGCTATCACATCATTACTATTTTTAGTAAGCAGACACATAAGTAGATTATTGCAGTGAATCTTTTTTTTTTTTAAAGTACAAATTCCATGCTTCTGTGGAGGGGTGCTGGCTGCTTTGCGGAGGGTGCTAGTTACAAAGGCTTTTCTGAAGCATAATTTGAGCTTAGACCAGAGTGATGACTTGAGCGCAGGCACATGAAATCAGAGTGACCAGCATTCTCCCTTTGCAGCAGCAAGTGCAAAGGCCCTGTGGTGAAACATACTTGGTGTGTTTAAGGGAAGGAGCAAAAGTTGATGGGTGGGGGACAGAGGTCAGACAGACGAGCTGTAAAAAAAAAAAAAAAGAACTGGTATCCATTAACTTTGAAAACTCTGGAAAACACAGGCAAGCAGGTTGCTGCGTGCAAGCTTGGGACTCCTTTGATGGTTTGGGCGTGTTGTGTTTATCAAAATAACACTGCCGCTCGGGATGACTGATATTAAGCAAGCCTGGGTTGTGCTGGCCCCGGATCAAACTTATGAGGTTAACAAAGTTTGTCTCCTGTGCCTCTGGCTGTGCAAAATCATCTTCCCTATCATTCTATGCCTCTTCCCTGGAGGGGCCCTGTTCAGATAGTACAACATCCCAGGAATGATGCAAACAGCTTAGCTGGGAAGCGCTGCTGTGCGGGGCGGCCACAGACACAGTGAACAGGTGAGCTCATACAGAAACCCCACCCAATATCATCCTTTAAAAAGGAACTCCAGAGTGGAAATGTCAGCTAGACCACAGATTTAGACTTTACAGCACTGGCGGCAACCATTTCCGCACACCCACTGTCAGTAGCCATCCTAACCAGGCATGAATCCGCGAGGTGGTTCCTCTGCACTGACCAAGAAAAGGAAAGAATGACCTTTCAGGAAAGGGAGAGTGCTTTCTCAGCAATATTCCTTATATTATTTTAGAAATCATATGGAATGGGGATTGACTCACGTGTTGTCTCTGATTTTTCTCCACTTTCCACACTAGATGTCCCTGTGCCGCCCATTATTAAGTAGGCCCAGAAACTCTTCCTAGAGAAATGGTACTGGTAGAAAAACTCACCAAAGAACACTAACTCGGCAGCGCCCAACACACACGCGGGCCGTCTGCCCAACCGACTGAGGTTGGGCAGAAGACAGCTCGTTCTCTCTCAGTGACTGGCCATTAGCTGGCCCCAGCACAACGCGAAGAAGACTGATCCACAACTCAAAATATGGGTTTTCTTTTTTCTGTCTTTTTCCCATTTGCATACCTGTCAACCTGATAAAAAGTGAGAATTTAGGAAATGCAAATAGCCTACTCATGAAATTTAATGATGTGCACATATGCTATATTCTGAAACGTTGCAAGAATATACCGTTCCTTTGGTGCTTAAAAAATAATGTCCCCCCTGAAGATAGTGGAGCTTGGAATAGACTTAGGGCCTGAACCCCCACCTTCTTTGCCTTTTTTCACCACTTGTTTGTGTTACATCCTCACCTTGATGTCGGGAACCTGTTCAATGAAGTTTTCAATGACCAAGTACCGCTGTTTGCCCCAGACTGAGGGGGTTTAGAACCAGGACGAGTCGGCCCATTGACTAACTGTGGACACCATGGGAGGGGGAGCCTGTTACCCTGGTGTCAGAGGTCTCTGTACACAAAATCCAAGCCCTGAGTTCTGCTTCAGAACCGAGGAAGGTTATGCAGCCTACAGGCTTTTTAAGGTTCCATCAGAATGACAGGTTTGAGCTGCTGGCAGGCACTCAAAGGGAAAAACATTTTCCAGGATGCCATCCAGAAGCAGAACCATTTGGCCATGCCCAAAGTTCTAACAAGAGTGACTACAGAGATGGGAAGGCTTGAACAATCTCTAAAATGCGTCCTGTTAGCCAGGCACTCTGCAGAGGTGAATCTGCCATCCAGACACAGAGGGTGTTTCTGAATATGTGAGAGGGTTAACTTTTTTCTTAAAAAAAAAAAAAAAAAAGAGAGATAACGAGTCACATTGATCTCAGGTGACGACCCTGTAGTGTACGACGCTCATGTCAAACGCATAGCTTTCATGCAACATCTAAAATAAGTTATATCCTCTTTCTCCAATGAAGAGCAGATCAATAAACTGTTTTATTAGTGTATTAGAAAAAAAGGAGGAGGAGGAAGGCAGGGGGAGAAAACAATGAGACCTCTAATCTTCTTTTATTTTTACAATGAGGACTGTATCCTTTTCTCTATTTACAGGCAAGGATTCTGGGCTCACACTCCATCATTGCTCAGGCAAAGTGGTAAAAGCAAGTTTTGAAACCGCCCTCTCTGACCCAAGAAATGGGGTGTTCCCCCCACTCATCACCATGTCTGGGGTTGCAGCCAGGATGTTCTTACTCAGGAACCAGGTCCTGCTGGGGACCTGTTATCCTTGGGAGCGATTTACCCGACTACTGGCTGTAGGTACCGGAGGGTCACCCAGTTAGGTAGCACAGCTTTCCTCTCTCACCTGAAAGTTGTCTCAACTCACGAGTTTGTTTTAGGAAAGTTGGCAAGAATCAAGTGCACATTATAGTGTTTCTACAGATAAAAGCAGAGAACATAAGGGAATTTTCAAATTTGCACGAGCATCCCAGCAGAAGAAAACACCATCGAGGAGGGCTTACTGCAATGTTTCCAGTGACGCTGGGAAGAACGCTGAAGGCCCCTGGGCAGGGACCTCCAGGAAAATAGTTAGTGCTTCCAAAGGGTGAGTGGCCACAGACAGGCACAGCCACCAGAACTGTGCAGCCAGCTGTGTCCCAAAGTCGACCTCCTGCCTACGGCCAGTAAAGGCCGACAGATGCAGGCCACTGAGTTGGCCCTCTTAGGGCACAGAAAGGATGGAGAGGGTGGCGGTCATCATGAGGGGCATGTGAAGTACACCCATGCCCAACTTTCCCCAGCCTGTTTCAACATGCATTTTCCAATTTGCCTAAATTCCACATGGTTCTAAATGACTTTGCTAAGGGGGGGCTGCTGTGTTCCCTGAAAGACGCAGTTGTTCACCCCACCTACAGGTGCTCACAGCTCTGCCCTGATACATAAGCGGCGTCAGCACAGCTGCAACCAGCGACCGGCCCCTCCCGCAGACACCTTCACATGAATTAGGAACTTGAAAAAGTCTGATACTTAGGAAAAACACTTTCTAAAACATTCGACTTTGCCCTGTGAACCCAGCCGCACAATCTGTTCTGGAGCTGCTGTGTCGGCGCCACAGCAGAGGGAAGTTGATATAATCTGCAAGCTGTAGGCTGAAAAAGATATCTCTGAGTCCTGCGTTTTCTGGAAGATGCTCCCAAGGTACTCAGATGCAATTTCCTACCACGCTATTCCCCGTTGCCTACTTTTCAATTTTCACACTGTTAGAGGGATGAGTTCAAAGTCATCTGCCCTCCTGTCTCAGCGGCACAGTTTAACCCTTCCATTCCCTCACTCTAGAAGGATATCACAGACCTGCAGAAGATGCTGAGTCGTCCAACCGTGGCCAGCAGGTGCTTCCAGAATGGGTCCCTTCCAACGGGACCTCACACCTCAACAGCGAATAGTAATTCTTCAGTCTGGCCTTTCCCACGGCTTAGAAAGAAATTTACGTTTTCAAAGCTGGTGCTTTGATTGGAAAATGTTGGCAAAGAACTTGTATGGATTAATGAAGGCTTCATGGCTTTGGATTGTCATGGTGGTTTGGAATGACACTGTGACGCAGGTGTGCTCTCTTGGTTTCTAAACTGGTCTGTTACGAAGCAGTGGAGAGGAAGACGTTCAAACCCACAAAGTGCATGCTCTACGGGCGTGCCGGTCACGATAAAGTGGGAAGCTGCAGGCATAGTCCTCTGTCACTAAAGCCAGCAGCCGTATGGTCAGACCTCCAACCCCAGATGTGCACGCAGCAAGGCCCCTGCCATGGAGTGCCCTACGGTCACGCCTGCAGCTGGTGGGCTGCACACTGCTGCCCACAAAGATGCCGCACCCTCGTCCCACACCTGTGACTACCTCACCTTACGGGGCAAAAGGGACTGTGAAAATGTGATGAAGGACCTTGCAAACTGCAGCCTACACTGGCCTGTCCAGCTCATCCTCATGTCATCACGGGGATCCTCAGAGATGGGGGCAGGCAGGAGGCTAGGATGAGAGATTCAGACATGAAGATGAAACAGAGCATAGGGAGGGACAGAGTGATTTGAAGACGTCATGCTGCTGGCCTTGCAAATAGAATGAGGGAGCCAAGAGCTGCAGAAGAGAGGCAGCCTCCAGAAACTGGAAAGGGCAGGTAGTTGCCAAACCCCCTGCAGGGGTCCTCAAACTTTTTAAACAGGGGGTCAGTTCACTGTCCCTCAGACCGTTGGAGGGCCGGACTATAGTTTAAAAAAAAACTATGAACAAATTCCTATGCACACCGCACATATCTTATTTTGAAGTAAAAAAACAAAACGGGAACAAATACAATCACACCGCCACATGTGGCCTGTGGGCCGTAGTTTGAGGACCCCTGTGAGGAACACGACCTTTCATTTTACCTCCCTGAAGCCCTCTCCAGACCCAAGACCTCTTGGCCTCCAGGACTATAAGATGAAAACTTTCTGCAGTGATTTTGTCCCAGCAGGAGGTGAGTACGCCTGCTTTGAAGTCTCACTCCCTCCTACAATACCATCCCGATACCTGCTTTCCTCCTCCCTGGCTCTTTCTGCCTTGCATAACCCTCTGTGGTTCTGGGCCACCAAGCACAGGGCTGGAAAGCCTCCATGTGCAAATAAGGAACTTAGACATTCTTGCCCAGGACCACTGGCTGGGCACAAGACTACTTTCTTGTTGTAAAACGAATGAGAGTTTGGAGTGTAGTTGTGAAAAAGAGGAATCAGAAACCAAAGATGACCCTGATACACCCCTTTTCATTTCTTCTACCCCAGAGTGAACCTTCCCCCCCACCCTCATCCTGACAGGCAGAGGAAGCTCCCAGGAGGGCTGCACGAGACGAAAAAGAAAAGCAAAGGAGAAAAAAAGAACATGGCATTTTCACAACATCGCTTCTGTTACAAAACTACCAGCTGCAGCACGTTACTGCATGCTGGGGGACAGGGGAGTCTTTGTCCTTCGTGAGTGTCAGCCACGGTTGCTGCTCTGAAAACATGGGCACTGCCACCCAGTCCCACCCACAGAGTTTACCTTCAGTCGGTCTGAGGGGGGCTAAGAATTTGCCTTCCCTAGAAGCTCCCGGGAGATGTCTGTGCTGCTTGTCAGGACAGGGACACAAAGTTTGATCCCAAGGATCAGAAACACCCGGTGAAGTGTGGAGTGCCATGGGAGAGGCTCCGCAGGGAGAAGAGCAAGGGCCACTGCTGACCCAAGATTGGTGTAAGGAGGTTCAGCCCAGGTGGAAGGAGAGGTTGGAGAAGGTGGCGGGATGGCTGGGCAAGGGGAGGTCCCAACCGGGCAGGGCTGGCTGCTGGGGGTGCGCTCTCTTTTCCAGACAAGCCTGGCTCCCCTATTTCACTTCTGACATGCATCAGGGTTCTGACATCAAGAAACCCTTCGATTCCATGTTTTCCTTGGGGCATCAAGGAAATAGTCCATATTTCTTTCTGAGGCCAGAGTGCAATGTTCTTGAAAGCCCTAAAGTTAGAAGGAAATGAACAGCTGTCGGCATTTTTCTTTCTTCTAGCAGGAGAGGCAGATCTCACTTTTTGGAGGGAAACTGGGTCTTCATACTGGGAAAGCGATGATCTTAACGGCCCATTTGGCGGTGTCGAGGGGAGGCGTACATCCTATTCTCAAATGCAGAGACTTGGGATACTGAACATTGAGCCCCGTGCATATGTGCACAAGAGCTTTGCCCCACTGGGGGTGGGTCCGGGTTCCACAGAGACTCTGCTGAGGCTGAGAATGGAGGGGAAAGGATTCCCTGCTCTCTGTAGGGAACCCTGGAAAGGGATCCTGAGTGCCCAAGGTATCTTGGGCACTCAGTGTAACAAGAAATGATATGCTGGAAAATGGCTCCTAGACAGGGAGTGGGAGGGAGGAAAGGGGGACAGGTGGGTCTGGAGAGCCCAGATGCCTGACACATGAGGGAGGCACTGTTTACAGCTTCCTTGACCATCGAGGACATGCATCAGGATAGAAACGGAGCCCGGGCTGGACAGGCGCAAGTGAAGGCACAAATGTAGGTACATGTAGTGACAGACAGGCACACGGGTGTGGAGGGAGCTGTGGCTGCAGCTGTGGGCACAGACCCAGACGTAGGTTTAGGTGCCTGTGCGGATGTAGAGACAGATGTTTCACTTCAGATCCAGGTGTATATAAATCCTACTGTCTGAATGTCGGTGCTCCCTTAAAATACGTACGTTAAAATCTTCACCCTCAAGGTGATGGTGTTTGCAGGTGGGCCTTTGTGAGGTCATGAGGTTATGAGAGTGGAGCCTCATGGATGGGATGGGTGCCCTTAAGAAAGGGACCCTGGGGAGCTCTCCTGTGAGGACGCATGAAAAGGTTCCACCTGTGACCTGCGCAGGGAGTGCTCTCCAGACGCACCCTCTGCCGTGCTGGGACCTTAGACTCCCAGCCTCCAGAACTGTGAGCAATAAACAGCTTTTATTTATGAGCCACCCAGTCTTTGCCACTTTGTTACCATAGTCCACATGAACTAGGACAGCATAGGTGTAGATACCTGTGTAAATGTATGTGTCACAGCCATAGAGAAAGAAAAATACATTTCTGGCAGATATCCGTAGATACAGAAGCAGGCATATATATAGAGAGAGAGACAGACAGACAGACATAATAAATATAGTGAGTGTTCCCTGCGGTCATTTTTATCACTGACCGTCTGGAACAATTTTTAAGGTAGTTATAGTCCATCCAACTCCCAGAAAGCAAGTGACAGAGGACAGATGACTGTTGTGGAGCGCACAGCGCCTATGTGCAAACATGGGCTTGTTTCCACAGACACAAAATAAATGTTTACTTTAAAGCCCAACATATGCCCCAAATGAGAGTTTGTGATCCCAGTTTTATCCGCTCTAATTAGGCGTGATCCTCATTAAGGGGGAAAGGTGTCTTTTTTGTAGCTTCCCAAAAATATTTGAATATAAGTCATTCAAAAGCATATGGAAAAAGCAAGTCGCCATGGCAACCAGCTATCCTAAGACAATACCTTTGTTTGTGCGGCACCCGAGCGGAGGGCTTTATAATTATCTTGGCTTATTAAATGATTTCATAATGACCCATTGTGCTTGTTCTGTGCTCACTTCAGAAGCAAATTTTGAATTTTCTGAGTACATGTGTATTTCTTTAGATGATGAATGCTCACATTACCTTATAAAAGATCATCTACGGCTACATGTTCACTTTACGCCTTCTATTGCCAGAATAAAAAATGTTACAATATTATTCTAGCTAACATCAGTTTTAAATTTTAGAAAATATGAATAATTTCTAGGATACATAAAATATTTTCTCTCTGCTCATTTTGTTTATGTAAATAGAATTGATTGTGTGGACTTTTGGATGTCATAAATACTGACTGCTTTATTGTTTCGTGTTCCCCTAACTATTGCCAATAATCTTAAATAGGATAGGCTCAGCGCCTGTAGCACAGTGGTTATGGCTCCAGCCACATACATGGAGGGTGGCGGGTTTGAACCCAGCCCGGGCTACCTAAACAATGACAAAGGCAACAAAAAATAGCTGGGCATCGTGGCCGGTGCCTCTAGTCCAAGCTACTTGGGAGGCGGAGGCAAGAGAATCACTTAAGCCCAAGAGTTGGAGGTTGCTGTGAGCTGTGATGCCACAGCACTCTACCGAGGGTGACATAGTGAGACTCTGTCTCAAAAATATATATATTAAACAGGACACTTAATTTATATTGTAAACTTTGGATACTTGCTATGGTCTGAATGTGTCCCTCAACATTCACATGTTGAAACTTAACTGCCAGCGTGACAGTGTTAGAAGTGGGCCTTCAGGAGGTGATGAGGCTTGAGGGAAGAGCCTTATAAGGGTCAAGAAGGAAAGAGCTAGACTTGAACCCTTTTGTGCTTCCACTTTCTGCCCCGTGTGGACACAGGACACGTTTGTCACCCCCTACAGGATGCAGCAGTGACAAGGAAGCTCCTGGAATCAGGATATGGGGCCATCACTGGACAGTGAGCCTGCTAGCACCTTGCTCTTCAACTCCCCAGACTCCAAAACTCTAAGAAAGAAATCTCTCTTCCTCACAAGTCTCAGGTATTTTGTTACAGCCCTGTGAATGGACTAAGATCACCCTCTATTAAGCACACTGAAATTCACCCACCAAAAACATATTTTCTTAAATGCTCATTTTGCAAACCAGCCTTTCTTCCCTTAAGGATTATCTGTATGCCCACAGATTTGGGGTTTGGAGAGAAGAGGTCATGGCGTTGCATCTGAGCCACTGTGCAGGTGCAGAGCTATCAACACGGAGAAGCCACAGCAAGAACGAGGAAAGTGAGCAGGTGAGGCTGGGGCTCGATTTAAAGTCTAAAGCCTGTGACTGAGGGGAAATCAATGCACAGGAAGACCAGAGTTGGAACCTGGCTCAATTTATGGAACGCAAAATGCAACAAGGGCATGGATTTGGAAGCCTGGATAAGTCCCAGATGAATATTCCAAAGGTCTTGATCAACCAACCAAGCAGAAGAAACAGTGCAGAAATGTTTGCCAAAGTAATTGTCACCTAAGTATTTCCCAAATGTGAGGGGTCCTCTCAAGAAGATCATATCTTGGCAGACCAGAGTGGAGGCTTGGAGTTTAGACCAGTATTGGTGTGAAAATAGTGTTAATCTATTCTTTTTTTTTTTCTTTCTTTCTTTATCATTATTATTATTATTATTTTTTTTTTTTTTTTTTTTGCAGTTTTGGGCCGGGGCTGGGTTTGACCCGCCACCTCTGGCATATGGGGCCGGCGCCCTACTCCTTTGAGCCCTGCCGCACCCCCGGCATCAAGCCGTGGCGGGATGGCTCTGTCCGCGTTGTAAAAACTGTGGTAAGGCGGTGAGTGCTCCCCGGAGCGTTGCCCCCGGTCCCCCTGGCCTGCAACAGCAGCGCATAAGTTGCCTAGCATGCCTTTTAGTGAACGTAAGAATTCATGAGGTGCGGCATAAAGGCCTGAATAACCTTTACCCTGAAACCTGTTTGAAACTTGTTTGTTGAGTTGAATGGTTAATTGTTGCTTGAATGTCCTCAGAAACTAAGAATAAACATAATGACTTACTAATCCATGACTTCATCTATACAATGGAGACTAAATGTCTCCAAGGGAACACGTTCCCACCATAAAGGTCAGTTAATTGAAACAATGTATCAAGAGAATGCAGGGATGATAAGTTAAGATGTTCCTACCAGATACCCGCTCCCTCCGGTCTCTTATCTCTACCTTATGTCCCTTTGAAACTGTTTCTTTGAAATAAGTTTTCTATAAAATTGCTTTCTCTATAATTTTGTCACTATACACTTAAAACATATACATAATTCACTATCAATTCACTAACAACATAAAAATCATAATCAAATATAAAAATATAAAAATACAAAATGTGAACAAAGCAGTTTTACAAAGAAAGAAGGTTTAAACATAGATAAAGAGAAGTAAAAGAGTAACTGCTGATAAGCAGCAGTCCTTTGTTCCCCCTTACGGGCAGAAACATTGTCTAAGAAAAGACAGTTGACTACTCCCATCTACAAAACTCGATAAGAACTTTGTAAGCATCAGCAAGTCATAAAAATATCTTTTGTAGTTTGTAAGACATTGTCAAAAATGTATAAATACCATGCCTAAAAATCAGTAAAGTACAACTGCTTTCTTCATCATCCTTGGTGTGTGGCAGTTTGTCATTTTCCTGCGTCGCCCTTTCAATCAACCTGAGCCGTTCTCACCCTGAAAGCCCTCGGACTGAGACTCATTCGACTGGCGGTCCGCGGCAGCTGGCGCCTCGAACAGGGACCTGAAGGACAGGTGATCTTTCTTTTTCTTTCTTTCCTCTCTTTTCAGATTGAAGGCGACTCTCACCAGGGAGCTGCAGTCCCGCCGGTAAAGGCTGACCGGTTAAGTGTGAGTAATCCGCAGGACAACATGGGGCATACATTGGGTAAGGAAGAACACATGCTCAGTGTCATGATACAGCGTTTATTAGAGAAAAATGGTTTTCATGTGTCTCTCAAACGGTTGGAGGAGCTTATGCATTTCATAAAGTTGGTTAGTCCTTGGTTTCTGGAGGAAGGCTCTCTCTCTCTCTCCGATTGGAAAAGGGTGGGACGCGAAATGCGGAAATACATGCAAGAACATGGGGAGAAGGTCTTGCCCCCTCAGGCTTTTTCTTTATGGTTACAAGTTAGAGAACTTTTAGCTGACAATACCTTTTTAGAAGCATTTATAAGAGAAACTGATTCGGAGGTTGGTGATCCTGAATCTAAAGGGGCACCGATTCCTGATGAGGTTCCCCCCGAGGTTCTTAAAGATCCTGAACCGGTACCAAACACTGAGAGCGTTGTCCCTTCGGCTCCAACGCTCAAAGACATTCTACCACCACTCCCACCGGTCGATAATTCCTCAGACAGTGACGAGTGGGATGTGGTCGATGAATTTACTAAACCAGATGAGAGGGACAGAATGAATGATTTTATTCACCCCCGCCGAGCTTACCCGGCTGTTCGTGTCCCAAAAGTCACATCTAAGACAACCTCACAAGCTCCGCTTCCCCGTGTACCTCCTTGTCTCCCTCCGCCGCCCGCGGGTTTTCAAGCGGCGGTGCGAGAAGCCCGTCAGCAGGGAGATTTTACATTTGCTTTCCCGGTACGCTTTCCCACTGAGGATAGGGCACCACCCACCTGGGAACCTCTGTCGTTAAAGACGCTTAAAGAACTGCAACAGGCTGTCCGTACATCGGGAGCTTCTGCCCCTTATACCTTACAAATTGTGGAATCAATTAGCAGTCAATGGCTTACCCCGTATGATTGGCAGCAAACGGCCAAAGCCACGCTTTCCCCAGGTGATTATATTTTATGGAGAACAGAGTATGAAGATAGATGTAGAGAAAGTATTAATCAACATGTAGGAAGAAAAGCACAGCCCACGCTGTCCATGCTTCTAGGGACAGATGAATTTGCTTCTTTTGAAAATCAAATTAAACTACCCCGACAATTTTTAGAGATAGTCAGCCATAATGCAGTCTCCGCTTGGCGAAAAATACCTCCTCCGGGAACCAAGGGCACAACTTTAGCAGGCATAAAACAGGGTATGGAAGAGTCCTATCCTGACTTTATTTCTCGCCTGGAAGAAGCTATTAATAGAATGCTTCCACCATCAGAGGGCACAGAATTATTACTCAAGCAATTGGCTTGGGAAAATGCAAATACGCTGTGTCAGGACTTAATACGTCCACTCAGGAAAACAGGTACCTTACAAGATTATATTAAAGCATGCATGGATGCCTCACCAGCAATTGTCCAGGGAATGGCGTTTGCTGCAGCTATGCGGGGTCAGAAATTTAGTTCATATGTTAAAGGTGCTTTTGATAGAGACCCCAGTAATACATGTTTTGGGTGTAATCCCCCACATGACTTGCCCACTTGTTATAACTGTGGGAAGCCAGGTCATATACAGAAGGATTGTAAGAAATCCACCGGTGCTAATAATAATAATAATAAGTCCCGTGGATTACCCCCGGGACCATGCCCTCGTTGTAAGAAGGGCAGGCACTGGAGAAATGAATGTAAATCTAAATTTCATAAAGATGGAACCCCCTTGTCAGACAAGGGTGCTAACTTTATTGATACCAACCAGACAAAAAACTAGATAAGGGGCGTTCTCCTAGCCCCGACTCCAAGGGAGAGTCTCCTGCTTCTACCGCAGTACGACCTAAGTTAGAGCCCACATCTACTATTAATTGTATACCACCTGAATGGACAATTCATGATCTCCCACGTGGGACTCCTGGCAGTGCAGGCTTAGACCTTGCCAGTTCTAAAGATGTAATCATATCCAAACATGATGGTGTTGTGTTAGTTCCCACAGGAATAAAAGGAAAGTTATTACCAGGTACTGTTGGTGTTATATTGGGACGAAGTTCCAATTACACCAAACATTTTGAAGTTGTTCCAGGAGTAATCGATTCTGATACTGAAAATACAATTAAAGTCATGGTAAAGTCTCTAGTAGAAACTACACAAATTCATAAGGGACAAAGAATTGCTCAATTACTATTGTTGCCATATATACCACTCCCCACTTATCACTTACATGATGCCAGGGGAGAGGGACAGTTTGGATTTACTGATAAAGATTGTGTGGCTCTTATACATGATTTATATGATAGACCGATGTTAAAAATGAAAATAGAAGGCAGGCCCATTAAGGGCCTGATGGACACAGGCGCTGATGTAACCTGCATTGCTGCCTCCGACTGGCCGAGATCCTGGCCGGTTCATCGAACTGGGTCTTCTTTAGTTGGTCTCGGCTCTGTTTCTGGTGTCATGCGTAGTACATCTCATTTGTTATGTGAATATAAGGACAAGAAAATTTACTTTCAACCTTATGTGTTACCCTCTCTACCCTATACTTTATGGGGACGAGATCTTTTACATGTCCTAGACATGAAACTAGTTACAGGTGATCAACTTAACGATCAGTGTTTTTCATAGGGGCCACTGCAGAAAACTATGCCTGTAAAATAAAATGGTTAACAGATGTTCCTGTGTGGGTTAGTCAGTGGCCCCTAACAACAGAAAAGTTACAGGCATTACAAATTTTAGTACAAGAACAATTAGATAAAGGTCATTTAGAGGAATCCACTAGTCCATGGAACACTCCTGTGTTTGTCATTAAGAAAAAATCTGGCAAATGGAGACTTTTACAAGATTTAAGAGCAGTAAATGCCATTATGGAAGACATGGGCTCCCTTCAACCTGGGCTTCCGTCTCCTGTAGCAGTACCAGAACAATGGTCACTTATAATTATAGATCTGCAAGACTGCTTTTTTACTATTAATTTACATCCTGAGGACTGTCCTCGTTTTGCTTTCAGCGTTCCTTCTTTGAATTTACAGGAACCATTTAAAAGATATCAGTGGAAAACTTTACCACAGGGCATGAAAAACAGCCCTACCTTATGCCAAAAATTCGTGGCGGCTGCATTAGCAGCACTGAGAAAACAATTTCCTAGCGCCTACATAATTCATTATATGGATGATATCTTGCTAGCTCATCCTGAGCTGCCAAAAGTACAGCTAATGCTAGAAAAGGCTATAGAACAATTAACTAAATTTGGCTTAGTTATTGCCCCAGAGAAAATTCAGAGAGATAAACCATTAAGTTATCTGGGACAATGGATTCACTCTGACTATATTGCACCTCAAAAGGTGCAAATAAGGAGAGATAAATTACAAACTCTTAATGATTATCAAAAATTACTGGGAGAAATAAATTGGATTCGACCTTTTCTGAAGATTACTACGGGAACCCTTAGTCCTTTGTTTACTATCTTACAGGGAGACTCTAATCCCCGTTCCCCTAGACATTTAACTCCAGAAGCCTTGCAGGCTTTACAAGTTGTTGAACAGGCTTTAACTCAAGCTAGGGTTAAACAAATTAATTATCAAAACCCATGGTCTTTACTCATTTTTTCTACTGAGTATACTCCTACAGCTTGCCTATGGCAGGAAGGTATTTTAGAATGGATTCATTTACCACATGTTCAGACAAAGATTGTTGCTGATTATCCATACCTGGTGTCTTTATTAATTGATAAAGGAAGAAAAAGATCACGGGAATTATTTGGTAAAGATCCTCATGTAATTGTAACTGCTTATAATAAAACTCAAGTGGAACAACTATTTCAAAATAATGATGATTGGGTATTGGCCTTACAAGGCTATGCAGGTCAAATCTTATACCATTATCCTAAACATCCTTTAATTGAATTTACAAAAACAATTTCACTTATATTTCCTCTTATGTGTTCCAAACAGCCTCTGTCTGACGCAATAACCTTGTTCACAGATGGCTCCTCTACAGGTCGAGCTGTAGTTTTTAGCCCAGGCCTGTCTCCTCTTATTAAAGAGGTCACACAAGCCTCTGCCCAACAAACAGAATTATGGGCTCTAATCTCGGCCTTTAATAATTTCAAACAAAGGTTTAACTTGTACACAGATTCAAAATATATTGCTTCTCTTTTTCCAGCTCTTGAAACTGCTCTTTTAACAGGAACCTCAACTATTCTACCTTTATTAAAGAAACTACAAACTTTAATTCAGCAAAGGAATAATCAATTTTATATTGGTCACATAAGAGGACATACTAACTTACCTGGCCCTTTGGCCCAAGGAAATGCCACTGCAGATTTATTAACACGTACTATAGTGGCATCAGTGGCCGACGCTGAAGAAAGCCACGCCTTACATCACCAAAATGCTAACGCATTAAGAAAAATGTTTCAAATTACTAGAGAACAGGCAAGACAAATAGTCTTGAAGTGTAAATCCTGTCCTGTTACTCATCATCCTTTAAAATTTGGTGTTAATCCTCGGGGTTTACGCCCCAATGTATTATGGCAAATGGATGTAACACATGTGTCTAGTTTTGGAAAATTACAATATGTACATGTTACTGTTGATACTTTTTCTCATTTTATCTGTGCCTCTGCAAGATCTGGCGAGGCCTACAAAGATGTTGTACAACACCTATTTTACTGCTTTCAGCAGCTAGGTGTTCCTCATCAATTAAAAACAGACAATGCTCCAGCTTATACCTCTCGAGCATTTGAACAATTTTGTATACAGTGGAAAATTGCTCATTCTACGGGGATCCCTTATAATCCTCAGGGTCAGGCGATTGTTGAAAGAACTAATCAAATATTAAAATTACAAATTGAACGCCTTCAAAAAGCTCATAAATATTTCTCTCCTCATCATATTTTAACCCATGCTTTATTCGTCCTAAATCACCTTAATGTAAACTCCAACAATTTAACCCCTGCTCTCTCCCATTGGCAGCCACAATCGGCTGCCACCCTTCCTAAAGTTCTTTGGAAAGATTTATTATCGGGCCAATGGAAAGGCCCTGATGTATTGTTAACCTCCGGACGAGGCTATGCTTGCATATTTCCACAGGATGCCGACTCTCCCGTCTGGATTCCAGACCGGCTCATCAAACCGGCTCCTCCGGAGACCCCGGCGCAGAAGACAACGCCTGCGGCGGATGAAGATCCTATCTGCACAAATGAGGACGACTGTGGAAATTTCACCGAAACCCTCCAAGACCACGTGGACACAGATCCGTGCCCTGGTGAAACAAGCTAAACAACTTCTCATATCTCAAGGAAACCCTCTAACTCCTACAATGTACTTTCTTGCGTTTCTATCACTAATCTCTACTCCTAAGGTAGAAACTGCAGCTTATTGGTCTTATGTGCCTAATCCTCCTCTGCTACACCCTGTGGGCTGGCTAGATCCAGACCCCATAAAAATTCTTTCTAATGATTCTATCCGCTTAGGAGGTTTAACTGACTCAGAATCCAGACATCATGCTGCGGCTTTAATTAATTTCACTGGCAAAGCCGACTCCTTGCCTATTTGCTTTACTTTAAGAGGCAACACACCTCCTTTTTGTTTACCTACTAGCTACAGGGTATTTTTAACTGATGCTCCAGATCCTCATGATGCAAATAGACGTTATGTTTGGGAATATGAGTTACAAACTATTGGAAGTCCTAATTATAATGAAACCTGTTTATCTGTTAACTCATTACCTCTCCCTAACTGTAAAGAAAAATATAGAAATAAAAATCAATTCTGGGAATCATCATTAACTAAAACACCTACTTGGCTTTCCTGTGGATTCCCAAATGCTGCCAACAAGCATTCTCCTGTAAATTCAAACACAGTTATCTGGGATTATTCTCCTACTTCCTGCTATGATCATAACAAATATTTATCTAATCAATTGGATAAATATCATAAGTATCAATGGTCTGGTTCCCCTCAGCCAGTACGGAGGTGGTTCACACCTGGTTTAGTTGAGCCCATATGGGTGGCTCAATACAACAATAAAACTCAAATACATTATGATTTATTTAGACTTGTTGCTGCATCCAACTTAATTTTATAAAAGAAACCTAATATGCCTAAACCTAATCCAATATCAATACGAACTTGTGTTGGATATCCATATGCTCTACTTTTAGCTCCAAATAAGTATCTAACTATTACACAATCTAAAAACTCTTATCATATTTCTTGTACCGCTTGTAAAGTTACAAATTGTCTTACTTCTACTGATTTATTCAATGACCGCTTATTTAATTCTGTTTTAATTGTTAAAAGACCCTCTTATGTACTATTACCTGTTGATTTACAAGATGATCCTTGGTATGATAATTCCGCTTTACAAGTTTTACATACTGTTAATCAATTAATTCGACCTAAGAGGTTTGTGGCTGCTTTGATTCTCGGTATTTTAGCTTTAATTTCTATAGTTACAACATTTGCTGTAGCCACTACTGCTTTGGTTCAAGAAGTTCACACAGCTCACTTTGTTAATTCTCTCAGCAGCAACATAACTCTAGCCTTAATGACTCAAGCCAGCATAGATAATAAACTTGAAGCAAAACTTAACATCCTAGAAGAAGTAGTTTTAGCCCTAGGTCAAGATATAAAGTTTATACAACATAAACTTCAAACCAGATGTCATTCTGCCTTTCCTGCTATTTGTGTCACTCCTTTACCTTATAATATGTCCACTTCCTGGGAGAAAACTAAAGCTCATCTACAGGGTGTCTGGAAGGACAATGATATTACACATGATTTACATACTCTCCAAAAGGATATCACTGCCATCAGTGAAGCTCATTTACCTAGCACTTCTCTTGATTCACTGGCTCAATCCCTCTCTGACAATCTTAAATCTTTAAATCCTGTGTCCTGGATTCAGTACATTGTGTTTATTGTCATTATTGGATGCTTGATATTCTGTGTTGTTTTACTGTTACCTTGTCTCCTTCGTTGTGTCTTTTCCTCCTTAAAGGCTGTTCGCCAAGACCTCTTTGAGCTACGTTTCATTAACAAAAAAGGGGGAAATGCCGCACCCCCGGCATCAAGCCGTGGCGGGATGGCTCTGTCCGCGTTGTAAAAACTGTGGTAAGGCGGTGAGTGCTCCCCGGAGCGTTGCCCCCGGTCCCCCTGGCCTGCAACAGCAGCGCATAAGTTGCCTAGCATGCCTTTTAGTGAACGTAAGAATTCATGAGGTGCGGCATAAAGGCCTGAATAACCTTTACCCTGAAACCTGTTTGAAACTTGTTTGTTGAGTTGAATGGTTAATTGTTGCTTGAATGTCCTCAGAAACTAAGAATAAACATAATGACTTACTAATCCATGACTTCATCTATACAATGGAGACTAAATGTCTCCAAGGGAACACGTTCCCACCATAAAGGTCAGTTAATTGAAACAATGTATCAAGAGAATGCAGGGATGATAAGTTAAGATGTTCCTACCAGATACCCGCTCCCTCCGGTCTCTTATCTCTACCTTATGTCCCTTTGAAACTGTTTCTTTGAAATAAGTTTTCTATAAAATTGCTTTCTCTATAATTTTGTCACTATACACTTAAAACATATACATAATTCACTATCAATTCACTAACAACATAAAAATCATAATCAAATATAAAAATATAAAAATACAAAATGTGAACAAAGCAGTTTTACAAAGAAAGAAGGTTTAAACATAGATAAAGAGAAGTAAAAGAGTAACTGCTGATAAGCAGCAGTCCTTTGTTCCCCCTTACGGGCAGAAACATTGTCTAAGAAAAGACAGTTGACTACTCCCATCTACAAAACTCGATAAGAACTTTGTAAGCATCAGCAAGTCATAAAAATATCTTTTGTAGTTTGTAAGACATTGTCAAAAATGTATAAATACCATGCCTAAAAATCAGTAAAGTACAACTGCTTTCTTCATCATCCTTGGTGTGTGGCAGTTTGTCATTTTCCTGCGTCGCCCTTTCAATCAACCTGAGCCGTTCTCACCCTGAAAGCCCTCGGACTGAGACTCATTCGACTGGCGGTCCGCGGCAGAGCCCCGGGCACCGCCCCAGTGTGAATCTAATCTTATGGGAGAGAAAACAAAAATAAAGAAAAAAAATCTCAAGCACAAAGATCCGCCTTACAATATTCTTAATGACAAAAATATTGGAAACGACGTGAAGAGAAGATAAAGGTGTGGCTAAGTAAATGATGATGCTCCCATTTCATAGGCACATAGATAGAAAACGAATTGGAGTTTTAATAATAACAAAAATCACAGCAACAATGAAAGTTAGCTAGGCCAGCAGAGAAGGGTCCAGGAAGCTGGTTAAAATCCATCAGCATTTGGTAGAATATTTGTCTCGTACGGTAAATTTTTAGATCTCACCCTACCTTTCGTTGGCAGGGCCTGGGTCTCTTCAATAAGAAGACATTCCAGTCCCTGAATCTTTCCTAAAATTTTCCTGGAAGATGTTTGAGGCCCCTAAAATCAATGACATTTTTAACCCAGACACACGAGTGACCTTTGGCAATCCTTTTTCTAGCTATGGGTTTGCTTTGAGTCTCAGAGCCTCACTCCTCGGTTCAATGGCAAATCTCCGGGTAAGAATCAACAGAAGAGGATCCTGTAAGGCTGCTCAGAGGCAGGGGCCACTGGGCTTCTCACTTGCTCCTTCCATCCCCAAGTCTCCAAATGCTGAAGACTTTCTTTCGTGCTTTCCCCCTCACCATGGAGAAGGCAGTTTGCCTCTTTCTGCTCCTAATTTGCTTCCTCGGGGCCTGTTTGGTCTTTAAGCCCACAGGTTGTGCCTCCTGAGACTATGAATTGCACTAAGTTCATTCATTCGTCTTTTAAATAAATACTAGCTGTGAAGTTACATTTGCCAAGTGTGATGTGAACTGTTCAGGCACCTTCCCCCTAGTAAAGGAGACAGATGTGAAACACACACCAGGAACTATCATGTCACAACTGGACTACATGCTGCTAACGAAACCACCAGGCTGCCTGAAGGGGAGTTCAGGGATGGGCCCGTGGCTCCCACGGGCACAGATTCCATGGAGGGCTTCCACCACGGGGATGTATTTCGAGGGGCAGCGCCATGGCAGAGAAGGTGGGACCTGGAGGAGAAGGTGACCTGTAAAGGGGTCCTGTTATTATCCCAGCTGCCACGGGGAGCGATGGGAGCTGACACCCACAGCAAAATGTGGAGAATCATGTAAAAAGAAGCTCTGGAACGATCTCACGGAAGGTCAGCACAGCTGGGGATTTTGTGCAAAGTTGCAGCCTGGAGGACCCTACACAGGGATGTGGGTTCCCAGCACACACTGCCAGATCAGCTCTCCAGGGCTCTGGAAGTTCCTGGCACAATGAAACAGTTAAGGTTCCAGAAGTCTGAGCCATGTGCTGACAGCATCGGCCACCGGGCATAATCTTACTGCACAAGCACTGTAGTGACCTAAGATGGCTCGGGGCAGATGGTACGTTTCAGCAGAAATAAACACAACTGAATAACGTGGCGGGCGGGGGACTTCTTTCAAAGAACAGAGAGATGTTGGTGCAGCCAGAATACACACCAGTGCTGTCAGCACAGGTCACACGCTCCAGGGTCTCCAAATCTACCTGTAGGGAAGGGCTGGGCAAGGAAGGCTGGGTCTGGCCAGGGCGTAGCTGTGCTTGACCGTGGTGAGCAAGAACAGGTTCCCTGGGCTCCCCCCAGGTATGTGAAGCTGAAGGAGTTTGTAGGTTGGCCAGGCTGCAGACAGATCGTGTAACATCTTGCTAAACGGCTAACAGTGCTTCCTGTGAGTAAACGCCGTGCAGCCTGGTCACAGGGCTAGAGCACGTGTCCTCTGGCGTGCAGAAAGCTGCATTCATCACCCACAGAGCCCCCAGCAAGCACAGGCCGGTGCATTCCTGAACCCAGTGCTGTGGAATTAAATCAGGCGCACACTTACGACATGTCTCTGTAATTCGAGACCCAAGGTCTTGACTTCAGCCAAGGTCTATTTTGTACTCACAAGGAATCCAAGACCATGGTGCTTTTCCAAGCATAATTTAAATTCACTTAAAATGTTTTTATTCAGGTGAGCCACAATTGCATTTATGGGAATATCAAAAGGAAACTTAAAACAATACTAACTTTTTAAAAGATCTTATGTCAAAGATTTATGACAACAGTTACCTAGAAAATAGTGTAAAATAGGCATTATTCAACATATGAGACAAACCTGCATTCCTTATATGTACAGAATAGACCTTGACTTTGAACAAGTTACTGTACGTCACTAAGTCCTACATTCTTGATCTGCAAAGTTTCACTTAACAAGATTATAAAAGATTAAATGAGTTAATTGCTTAGCAACAGTCCATGGCAAAGAGAAAATAGTTAATAAATGTTAGCTTGGTATTGCTGTTGTTATTTTTAAAGGCTAGTCTTATAACTTATCGTTCAGAGCTGCATGTGTGTGTCTTTAAAAGTTATTCCGGGTGCTGCCAGACTCACAGCCGTCAACCAGGTAGGATGAGCTGTACAAGTCTCCATGTGCATAACCAACAGGGTATCGTCCAAGGACTTACACTCATCTCAACTGAAATAAGCTAAGCTCATTTGCAGCAAGTTTGCTATTTTGATTTACAAGAGTGGGTCTCAACCTGTGGGTTGCGACCCCTTTGCGGGTTGAACAACCCTTTCACGGGGGTCTCCTAAGACCATCCTGCATATCAGATATTTACATTACGATTCATAACAGTAGCAAAATTACAGTTATGAAGTAGCAACGAAAATAACTATGGTTGGGGGGTCATCACGACATGAGGAACTCTGTTAAAGGGTCACGGCTTTAGGAAGGTTGAGAACCACTGATTTACACAGTTGCATGGATGACGTAGGCGCTGAGAGTAGGAAAAAGCACAGTGGAGAACTTCTTCCCACAAGGACTTTACTGGGGATTCGGTGGCAAGCAAACCACGCTATTCTGCAGTTAACGTTCAATTATTTTTTTTCTGCATAAATACCTTCCTTCCACAGAGACACGCGCTGTGAGGTTATTAGCTCGCCAACCACCAATTAGTGCAAAGTTTCTTTATTGCTAGAATTTGCACAGGAACAGCAGCACCAACGTGGAAACGGGAAGCTTGGCCTACAGAGGGGAAACACGCTCATAGCTCTTGATAAAGTGATTACCTTGAAGAAGGAAGGCCTCTTACTTTAAAGGTTTCATTTTTAAATACTGTTAAGACAAAGCCTTTAAAAAAAAATGGCTAGATCCTGATACTTTTATAAATACCCTTGATATTAAAGAACGATTTCAAAGCTTATTTCAAAGTAAATGAATTCTTGATCATTTACTTTGAAAATGTGCCCTTGAATTTCACCCCAGACTTTGGTGTCTGACATCTGTCCTCTGTGAGTTTTGACCCAAAATTCAAGCGGAGCTTCTTGTTACACACATCAGCAGATAATTGCAGAACATGATAAACCCTTGATGGGCTGAATAAATGAGGCACCCTGAGGGCAGAGATGGTGGCCTCTGTCTACTTTGAAAGGCCACCCGCTTCATAGATGCTCGCTCCCTCCCATCAATCTTGGGCACGTATGAGCTTCCCTAGTGTACAAGTGAAATTTCTGGGACATGGAATAGGTACTTTTGCCACTTGAGCAAATATTTGCAAACTGCTCACACATAACGTCTTCGCCAACACAATATGGTCAGATCCTGACATTAAGCCAGTTAGATACGTGTGAACATGTATCTTATTTTAACTTCAATTCACATTTTCCAAAGTACACGCATTGTTCAAATTCAAATCCTTGAACTATTGAATTCACTATCCATATTAGTGTTAATTTTCATACTTTGGTCAACCTTCTGTTCAAAACCTTTATTCATTTTTCCTTTGATCTCTTTGTTTTTTCTCCAGGTAACTTATTGGATTTTTATGTCCCAAAACAATAATCCATTGGTCAGATATACAGAGATAGATAATGAAGGCAGATAATTAGATATTAGCTATTTTCATCTACTCTGCTGTGTACCTATAGTTTTTCAATGTACGGTGACTCATGTTACAAAGAAATTTTAGATTTTGCTATAAACATATTTATCAATCTTTTGTTTATGAGTTTTGCTTTTGTATATCACTAAAAAGTCACTTCCTGCCCTGAATTATAAATATATTAACACTTTTTATCCAAATGGTTTCAAGCTTCTGTTTCTCATCTTTAGATTTTAATTTATCTCCATCTGTGCTATGAGATAGAGCTCTATTTGTTTTTTAATTTTTTTTCTATGTGGAAAGCCAGTTGTGGACTAGGTGCTGGTGCACAGCTTCCCAAGAGATATACTTCGAAGATGACCGTAGCAATATTCACCACTAAGACATACAGCACTTTTTCTAGGATGAGCTCATGCACTTAATTGTCCAACCTCATAGTCACATCCGATTTATTCTATAGAATTCTACCTCTAAAATATATCACAAAACTATTCACCAATGTCCATTACAGCTGCCACAATCTTCATCCAGGCTGCCATCATTTCTCACTTGGAGTGATCTCAAAGAATTTCCTTGAGATTGGCTTCTTACCTTCCCTCCTCCACCCCAATTCACTCTCCCCATAGCATTTAACAGAATTTGGTAAGATGCTCCAGTCACACACCACTTACCCGCTTAAAACCCTTCAAAGGGTTCCCATCAGCCTGCTCATTATCTTCCTAGTTCATATGCTGATGTTTCGTGAACGTTGAACTCACCAACAAAAGGATAAATTAGTGCATAGAAATAAATGAGTGTATTTTGACTTTGGAGATGTTTTCTGAAAGAGGAATTGTGTGAATTACGGTTTCCGAGTAAAAAATCCAACCCAACATGGGAAATAGCTAAGACAGACATGTAGAGTCAGGGAGGAGTAAGATGTTTAAGGAAGGCTAGGAGCCACCCTGTTTAGACATCAAGAAAGTTGGGGCATTGAGCCTGTGGGCGGGCGGCAGGTTAGCAGCTAAACAAGAAGAGATTTTAGACCTTTCCCTACTAGGGAATGTAGCCTTTTCCTTACATGGTTCTTTCCCTCACACACGCACATACATAAACATACAATATTTAATGTACACGGTACTTGGCATTTGTATGATTTGATCTGTAGCTTTGTATGCATGTATGTACGTGTATTTTGTGTGTGTGTGTGTTAGTCATCTGCTACTGAATTCCATGAAACTTAGTTATCAAGGCAACGAGCATTTATTATCTCACAGTTTCTGTGCATCAGAAATAGCTTAGCTGAATTTTCTGCTGGTGGGTCTCTCACAAGGCTATAATCAAGGTGTTTGCATGGGCTGCAATTAACTGAGGTTGGGTCAGTTAAAGCTTGACTGGAAGGTGTGTCTGTTTCCAAGTTCCCTCGTGTCACTGTTGACAGGATTTAGCTCCTCCTGGGCCCACTGGCCATTGGCCTGAGACATCTTTATTTCCTTTCCCCAGGGGCCTGTCCATAGGGAGGCTCACAACGTGAGTTCTGGCTCATTAGGGCATGCTGGCGAACAGTGTCATCCAGAGAAAAGGCATGCAAGTGAGAGGGGCATCACAGTCTTTTACCTCCTAATTCCAAAGAAACATCCCATCACTTTTGTCATATTCCAGGTTACTAGGTTTGGGCAAAATTCACAAGGAAGGAATTCTACGAGGACGTGAATACAGATCAGAAAGTCAGTGCTACGGTCTGATCATCTCAACTAACCTTGGCAGACTCCTGTCTTAGCCCAGTGAGGCTGCTCAAACAGACTTCTTTACACTGGGTAATTTACAAATTTCTGTTCTTTTTGGACTTGCTAGTTCTGGAGGCTGGAAATTTCCACATCAAGGCTCCAGGAGACTTGGCGTGTGGCGAGGTCCAGCTTCCTGGCCCGCAGACAGCACCTTCTCTCTGTGACCTCACAATAGAAATGCAAACAAGGTCCCTCGGGCCTCCTAGGAGGGCACAAAACCTATTCATGACTTCTCACCTCTCAAGACCACTGCACTGGAGGTTAGTTTTCAACATGGATTTTGAGGGGATGTAAATATGCAGTCTACAGCAACTCCTGACTCCTCCTCACTTAGGGCATATACTTTAGAGATCGGTAACTACAAATTCTCTCCCTGCCCATTTGAGATATCAAGTATTGTCCAGTTTTACAATCTTGCCAGTTTTACAATCCAGGAACGTCTTTCTCCAAAATCTGGGAGCCACCTCTTTGAAATGTAACCATCAAAGGAGATGGGGTACCTGCGTCTCAGACTTGGAACTTAATTCCCATCAGTTAGCAAACACAGATGGCTTCATCACACTGACCACTTACCCCTCTGATGTCCTCCAACACTTCCCCTAGCTCACCCCAGCACTGCAAATCTCTCCCTGGGCTTGTCTCAGTAGTGCTGAGTTTGTTTTCCCCTCCTGAAATAGCCTTGATCTCTCTCTCTTGCAATAGTCTTACATAAGGTCTTCCTTACTGTTTTTAACAATATCAGGTGCAATTTTTCTTTTGCAATATCAAGAGAAAGGATCGCTGGAGGCCACCGTTGTATTTGCCTACCACGGTATCTATGTGTGTGTTTTTGTGTGTGTCTCCAAGGTAACTACACCTCAAGCCTGCATGTAGATTATCCAAAATGTCAATTCTTTTTAACTGACACCTATCAGTATAGAGCTATACATTATAGAAACATATTTATTATTTCAAAGGTACCCATACAGTGTCTGTACCTTTCACAGCATTAATGCTGATCAAATAACCTGCAGAATTATTCAGAAAAGCCCCTGTTTGGCCCAAGAAGTACAGCATTTCTTAACAATAGCCTCTCCAAAAGGAAAATAAAACAAATTTCCCACCGGTAACTGGTAATCTGTGCCCCATTAGACCTAGAATCATTTCTGGCCTGGATCATTAATGCTCACCAAATGAAAACAAACACAGTTTAGGAGGGCGGGTTGGGGGGAACCTCCATTGAGTACTTCTCTGCAGTGGACTTGACATTAACATCTTACTAGCCCTGATAGAATCACTTAGGAGGCCAGCTTCATGTAAATAGAGAGAATGTTAATGAGGAGAAAATGTGGGTGATTAATAAATGTGATTGAAATGAAATGACCTTTACTTATTCACTGAGTAATTAAAGTAATCAAGGGATACCCAGCTGTGATGAAAAGTGTCATAGGATAGACGAAAATGCAATTAGCTATCATCCCCGTGAAGAGAAAAAAAAATCATGAGACATGTTTTTTACGGAGGAAAAGGCACTTCTAAAAATTGCTTTTTGAGTAAATCTAGGGTTTTTCATAACTGCCTAGAAAATGTCTCTTCGGGGCAGTAAAAATATACCACACTGAAAAATAAAATCCCTGTGCAATGAAAAAGTAGCATGCAAACGTTATCGTCTGTACCCTCAGATAGCCTTTGAATTCCAATTAGAAGCTCTCTGCAGCGTGCAATATCAATCAGAAAATGGTGGTGTGGAGGCAGCAGATCACTTTAAGTCTTTCTGATGTTACTCTTCGGGGAGGAGAGGATGACGAACACAATGTCTCCAAAAAGCCCTTGTCCTCCTTCTTACACCAGCAGAACAAGCACCCCTACCCAAAAGCTGGGAAAGAAATCAATCCACAGTCCGGGGTCAGCAACCACATTTTCCTGTGTTCAACGGACTACGGGCATTTGATACCATCGCATTGATTCCAGCTGATTCATAAATAAAATACAACCCTCTGTCATCACTAAGCTTCTTTTCCCTCCCATTTCATGAAAAAATACCAAGCGCCAAGCCTCAGAACGCTGTTCCCACTTTTAACAAAGGGAACATCTATGGCCTCTATTTCAGAGTTCTGTGACCAGGTCTACACACTGGCGGCCTGGCTGTGTAAGCTTCATCCATTTACTTAGACCATCTGTGACCCAGATCCCTAATTCCATTATTAATATGCCTGGGTGTGTCTATTTCCAGAACATTTCAGAATAATTGCTATGTGAAAACACCAAACTTATCAGAGTAATTGCTAACATTTTAGGGAGCTCATTACTTGGCTGGCCCAAAATACCTCGGAAGAGTAAATTTAACCTCTCCGATTATTACTTCTCCCATCTATGAGATGAGGATAATAATAATAATAAGCACACATCCCAGTGGGGTTGGTTTAGGAATTACACAGGTTAAGCAATGTATTTATTTAGTGCCTAATGAGTAATGAACTCTACAATCGTAAGCTACCATTCTGACGTGTCTGCTGCGCGCCAGCCTCCAGAGCATTAAAACTAGCCTGGGAGAACAAAAGCTACGCCTTGATGTGATCGCTGCAACTGTCCTTGATCAGAAACGGCACTGTGGAGCTTCCTAGTAGTCATGTCAAAACAAAACACAAGAACAAAGCTCTCTCTTGTTTTATTATGAAAGAAAAACTGTCCTTCAGATTTCCTCGGGACTAAATGAGTCCCTTACATTGAACATCCTGTGTGGGATGTTAAATGGTATAGCAGGCAGAGACCTCGATGAGTTTGTGAAAGCAAAAACGTTAAAGGAAATCTTCTTCTCTTCACATGATAATTGGACTCGTCCCATAGCTACGTCAGCTCTGCGTTTTTTTCCACTTTAAGGCATGGCACACAGCTAGGGAGGCTGCGTGGCTCGGGGATGGTGGTCCCCAGATGCAAACCAGCCAGAAACAATACAAACCAGCAGTGTCATAGAAGGAAGGGAGGAAGCACCAAAAGTGAGCAGAGGGAATTAGCTCCCCGCTTTCACGTACACAGCCTTCGGACAAGATTGAGGGAACTTCACACACGCACTGAAGGGTGTGAATTCAATGTGACTGGAAGGTCTACAAACTTACGTACTTGGATGACAAATTTTGTAGTGTTTGTAAGGTGAATTCAGCCAGTATCTAATGGGTGCCTGTGTGCTTAAAGTGTGGGGAGTTGTAAAGAGAAAAGGTCAACCTTTGCCCTCAGGTAACATAGAACATAGAGGGGAAAACAGAAATCAGAAAACGATCGCTTGCTCCCAGGTGAAGCTGAACCTGTGGCCTGTCACGGGTAAATTCAGCAGGATTCGGGGCCAGTGGTAGGCAAGCTGGAGTTTGAACAGTTTTTGCCTACGATAAAATGAAATAACCATGGTAATTTTGATGTAGAACTAAAATTTTTATTAATTATTTCAAATTTTCAAGCATGTAAAATGTCCCCAAGGAGGTCTGCCATGTTTAATTCCTGCCTGCTGGCCGGTTCAGACTGTGCTGTTTGTGCCGAGGGGCACGTCCCCGGGTAACAGCCTGCCAGTGGGACACGCTGCATCCTGCCTAGCCCAGCCGCACGGCGGGGAAGGGGTGCTCATGTCTTCCCCTTAGCTCTGTCACCTGTGATGTCAGACCCATTCAGGTCTTCTGTGTCCAGGGCCCTCTACCTCAAAGAGTCTTAAAAATACTAGATTTGCTCTTCTCTCCCTTGGAAATTTTATCTGAACTCACTTTCCGAAGGTGAATGAGTGGGGAGGATTTGTTTATTCCAACCTAAATCAAGATGCATTTATCGTGTAGTCATTTCCTGGATCTTAAAAAGAACAAAAACAAACAAAAAACCCCATTTGCTGGTACATTCACAGGCAATCACGATTCCGAAGGTGGAGTCAGTCTGACTGTGGCATTCCGACATTTTCCGTGGGCACATGTGAGTGATCTGAAGACACAGGGGCGTGGCACCTCCTGGGTTTGCCCCCCCTGTTAGATGGGTCGACAGCGAGATACAGGAGTCTAGGGCTCCACTCTCCTGGGGAACCTCTGGGCTAAGTAGACTTGAACAACAACTCTTTCTTAGATTGATTTTTGCTTTCTTTAAGGGAACTTTCTGCTGCTATTATGTTGAACTCAAATAGATTCCTATTTGGAAGAAAATGCCCTGGCTGAGAAGAAGAAATCAGAAGTAAAAGCCAAATCATAAGTTTTCAACACAATTTGAGGTTATTTGATTTTGGTGTTATTCGCTTGTTTTGTGTGTGTGTGTTTTTATTCACTGCCCTTAACAACACCCAGAGGGTGAATGAAAAACTTTTTGAAGCTTTTCTTTATGGTTAGCGGATAATTTTGGAAATGCTTACATATGGAGCCATAAAAATCAAAAACAAAGTCGTTCTAAGTTAGGTGAGCTTACTGCTTCTACCCAAACCACATTAGTGTACTTAACAACATTACATCTTATCTGCGTATTTCATCCCATTATTTGGAAACAAGTGGAAATGTATCAACCCCAGAGCAAGGGACCCACACATCATTTGTTTCAGAATCTCCCGCCTCCCCCAAATTGTCTCTATCATGTTCAGATGTAGACAGCTCAGCCAAGCAGGGCAGCAGAACGGTTGCACAGAACAGGGTGAGGCTGGGAGGTGAGAGGGAGCCGTTGTTTTCCTAGAATTATCCTCTGAGAAGAAAGTATCATTCTATTTTTACTCAGATAGGGCAGGTTAGGCGCAGGCTGGGAACAAAACAGATAGAAGAAATATCACCCTCACCAAGCCCTACAGTGATGTCATTGTTTGCACTCAACTATTCCAGCAATAGATTGCCATAGTTGAACTTTCAAGCAGTCTTGAACTTTTCAAGACCTCTTCTGTGGTCTTAGCTAATTCCACAAATGTGACTCCCAGGAAAATCTGAATTCAGCTGCATGACACAGACTCCTAGGGGAGACTTTACATATTCATTCATAGGTCTGTTTAAAATGCCAGTGACATGTCTGCCTAATTTTCTGCTTCAACTGGGGTTACAATAATAACTGGTCAAACTTCCAGTATTCCCACCGTCAGTGCATTTTCCTGCGCCGTATGTATCTTAGACAAGTTAACTGATGATGGTGATTTGAGTTTGACATCACCGGACGTTGTGGGAATGAGGGAAATACCTGTTTTATATATCTGCCTGCATTTGGGGTATATAGGAAAGGAAGTCACAGACTTAAGGTTAGGATGATACTCTCAACACTCAGAGACAATTCAAGTCTCAAATATTCCATTCAGTATTTCAGATCACTTGGCAGCCACTGGGATCTGGTTTGGGGATCATGATAAAATGGTAGCTGCTTTGCCGGATTTTTGTAGATTTTTTTTAACCATTTCTTCTCCACCCCTGAAGGCAAACACCTGAGCTGATTTTTTTATTAATATTAAATCATAGCTGGTGTACATTAATGTGATCATGGGGCACCATACACTGGTTTTATAAATAGTTTGACACATTTTCATCACACCAGTTAACATAGCCTTCCTGGCATTTTCTTAGTTATTGTATTAAGACAATTATATTCTACATTTACTAAGTTTCACATATACCCTTGTAAGAGGCACCACAGGTGTAATCCCACCAATCACCCTCCCTCTGCCCATCCTCCCCCCTTCCTCCCCTCTCTCTCCCCCTTCCCCACATTTTTAGGTTATTACTGAGTTATAGCTTTCATATGAAAGCCATAAATTACTTTCATAGTAGGGCTGAGTACATGGGATACTTTTTCTTCCATTCTTGAGATACTTTACTAAGAAGAATATGTTCCAGCTACACCCATGTAAACATGAAAGAGGTAAAGTCTCCATCTTTCTTTAAGACTGCATAATATTCCATGGTGTACATATACCACAATTTATTAATCCATTCGTGGATCGATGGGCACTTGGGCTTTTTCCATGTGAATTGGGCTGCAATAAACATTCTGGTGCAAATATCTTTGTTATAATGTGATTTTTGGTCTTCTGGGTATATGCCTAGTAGAGGAATTATAGGATTGAATGGCAGATCTATTTTTAGATCTCCAAGTGTTCTCCAAACATCTTTCCAAAAGGAATGTATTAATTTGCATTCCCACCAGCAGTGTAGAAGTGTTCCCTTTTCTCCACATCCACGCCAACATCTCTGGTCTTGGGATTTTGTGATATGGGCTAATCTTACTGGAGTTAGATGGTATCTCAAGGTAGTTTTGATTTGCATTTCTCTGATGATTAAAGATGATGAGCGTTTTTTCATATGTCTGTAGGCCGTGCTGGACCCACATCTTTCACCATTAACTAAGATAGACTCTCACTGGATTAAAGATTTAAACTTAAGACATGAAACTATAAAACTACTAAAAGAGAGTGCAGGGAAAACCCTTGAAGAAATCGGTCTGGGCGAGTATTTTATGAGGAGGATTCCCCCCCGGGCAATTGAAACAGCTTCAAAAATACACTACTGGGACCTGATCAAACTAAAAAGCTTCTGCACAGCCAAGAACACAGTAAGTAAAGAAAGCAGACACCCCTCAGAATGGAGGAAGATATTTGCAAGTTATGTCTCTGACAAAGGTTTAATAACCAGAATCCACAGAGAACTCAAACGTATAAGCAAGAAAAGAACAAGTGACCCCATCGCAGGCTGGGCAAGGGACGTGAAGAGAAACTTCTCTGAGCTGATTTTTTTAATGGAATCTCTGTAAAATGTTTTAAGATATTTTCCATGCAGAGACAATTAAGCTAGAAAGAGACTGACTCTAAAATATGCACGTTTTTCTGAATGTTGGATATAATTTTTCCTTGGAAAAGAACACTCAAAACCTAAGTGGAAAGTGTTCAATATAAAGATCTCAGCTTCTTTAGAATTATGATTTTAATTGCTAAGATGAATGCCGAGGCTGATTTAGCACCAGAATCATAACTGACCGCAAATTACCTCTTGTTTTTATAACTATCCCTGCGATACCGAATACAGTTTCACAGATGAAGTGAAGCTTCCCCGTAAGAAGTCGTTATACATTGAATCATGTTCTCCCCCAAAGACACTGACATCCCAACCCCCGGCACCTGTGAATGTGACCTTATTTGGAAATAAAGTCTTTGTAGAAGGTCAAGTTAAGATGGGTCATGAAGGTGGACCCTAGTTTAATATGATTGGTGTTCTTATAAAAAAAGAGAAATTTCAACAGACACAGACATGAGAGAAGGGAACACCAGGAAGGTATAAACAAGCCGTGTCTCTGAACCAAAGGAGGCCAACGGGTGTCAGAACCTACGAGAGAGTCATAGAGCAGGTTCTTCCAGCTCTCGTAAGGTACTCACTCTGCCCATGACACCTTGATCTTGAACGTCAGGCCTCCAGAGCTACGAGACAGTAGATTTCTGTTGTGTAGGCCACAGTTTGTGGAACTTTTTACAGCAGACTTAGGAAACTAATACAGATGTCGAACTTGCCCTGTCCTTTGATAGATTACTGACTAGAAGCTATTGATTACAGTATCCAAATGAAAGTGGTTCTAAGAATTACTCACAAAATGCCCATTACTCCAGTTTTCTGCACATGTCGCTTGCTAACAAGGAGCTCTTGCCTGTGCTGTAGGCTGAGGTTTTGACCCCTGAATACAGAGTTATGGATCAGCTAATGACGGAAAGAAACATTCTATGCTCCCAGATACGTGTCATTAGGCAATTTTGTCATTGTGTGAACATGATAGAACATACCTATACAAACCTCAATGGCAGACTCCACCATACTATCAGGGGCCACCATTGTATACATTATCCATTGTTGAACAAAACGTCATTATGCAGCCGAGGGCTGTAGTTTCCCTGCTTTTACAAACTAAAATTCCCTGTGAGATATGAAACAAGCAGGTGAGAGTTCAGGATTCAAAGTCTAGAAAAAATAATTATTGGGGAAAAATGACAGCATTCAATGTAGACTTCTATTTCTCCCCCAGTTCATTAAAATATTCAACTATTTATATCTCTGTCAAATATTCAAGACAATCTAAACTAAACGGATGGCTACTTTCAGGGTTACTGGAATATTGGTGTAGATGGCTACAATCTACCCAGCTTTTTCTGTGATGGTACATTAATTTCAAGTCCTGGGCTAATCTCCCTAGTGAATCACCATTTTTTTTTATTTTATTGTTAAATCATAGCTGTGTACATTAGTGCAATCGCCTGTACCCATTCTAAGATGCACCACAGATGTGGCCCCACCCATTCCCCTCCGTCCACCAAAACCTCCCCCCTCCCTTCCCCTTCCTTGGCCCTTTCCCCATAGTCTTGTGCTATAGTTGGGTTATAGTCTCCATGTGAAAGCTATAATTTAGCTTCATAGTAGGGCTGAGTACATTAGATACTTTTTCTTCCATTCCTGAGATACTTTGCTAAGAAGAATATGTTCCAGCACGAATGGACTAGCAAATTGTGGTACATGTATACCGTGAATCACCATTTTATCCCCTGCTATCTCTGTTTATTTAACAACCTCAGGATGCCTCTCTCCCTTAAATTTTAGTTGTTTTCCCTTCCTCCCTTGTCAAATCTTGCCCTGAGGAATGCCTCTGTAATGCTTCACACCACAGCTGTGAATAAATTTAAGTCCATGTCAGTGTGTTAACTGTACCATGACCACCCTGTGCCTGTTATTATAAATAAAGTTTTATTATAATGCTGCCAACTTACATATTACCTATGGCTGTGTTCCAGCCACTTTAGCCATGCTGAGTATTTGTAGAAGAGTTTACGTGGCTTGCAAAGCTGGGAATATTTACTTTCTGGTCCTTTCCAAAATAAGTTTTCCAATGGCTGTTTTAAGGCTTGTTGCTCTCCCACCCAAAAAATCAAGAATAGGGAGAATAATCTCACATAATGTTTATGTTATAGTTGAAATCTACAGGACAGGGGACAGTGAAGAGCAAGGTTGTATGACATGTCACCAGGCACAGATCTTCCATCAAACCCACTTTAAATCTGAATCTCACATAAGGAAATGTGAAACAGGTTAGGAGGCCGCATTTGAGAAGCTCCACTGTACGCGGGTGGCAGCAACAAGCATACATATACCTTCCTAGCTGTGTATGTCCATATAAACATTTGCGTATCAATCTTGAGTCTTATTCATTTCTGTTCTTATTATCGGATTCATTTCCAGACATGCAAAATACCAGTTTATTCCCAAACCTTGAACTTGAAGAGGTATTTTTTAGCAACTATGACCTAAAGTTTCATTTTTGTTTCTAACTTAGCGCTTGACTGACTTGGCCGTCTGCCGGGCATCAATCTCCTGAGTCATATCCCCAAGTTGCTATTGTTTGCTAAGGAACAATCTGGTCTGCGGTGCAGCTGAATCCAAACTTCCAAGGTAAAGTGTTATAAACAGAGATGGGTTGCTTCCAGTCTCCAAATTATCTCTGTCTTTCCCAACTCCCAACAGCTGTTCCTGCCTTTGGGATGATGGAACTACAATGCCTCTTGCATAACAGCAATATGCTATTATTGCTGTTGTCACTTATATTATTCCTCTTCATAATCCACCATTATCCTCCCTGAATTAATGTCCTTGCCACTCCGGCTAGGTACCTTTCTGTTGTCTATTATCATAGTAGCTACAAAAGAAATGCGTGACGAAGAAAGTCAAACAAAAAGTGTGTCTACTAGGGTCTATTTCTGGAGAAGTGTTAGAGTTTCTGAGTGTTCAGGAGATCATTTCCAATCCCTTTCTCACAGCCACATGAGATTTGGGCCATAGAGCAATCCCAGTAGAAAGTGAAAAATGCCCAGTAGATGAATGTGAACTATCTTGACCTTGATCCTGAGGATGCCTGGGTTTCCCTGGTCTCAGAAGGATGATTGTTCCAAATACATGTGCCAAACAAAGAATCTGTTCTGTTTAACAGTACACTCGTTTTCTAGGGTTTGGGCTGGAACTCAATTTCAATTTGTTCACTCATTCAGCAAATATTTATCACATGCCTACTACGTCCTGACATTGCTCTCAGAGTGCAGTTGAAAACAAGACAGCAAAATATCCCCACACAAGTGAAACTTCCATGCTAATAAGTTTGTGTCGCTGTGATGTGAATAACCATGATAATGGAGATTCTTAACGGTAAAATTAGGAACGGCAGATTCCTGGTTGCTAAAGATCTTTTCGTAGGTATCACACTACTGTTGGCCTAATTGTGTTATCAGTATGTAATTTCTTTTCTTAGTCTTACTTTTCTTCTTTTTTCCTTCCTTCCTTTTTCTCTTTCTCTCCCTCCTTCCTTTCTTTTCTTCTTTATTTTATGAATGCTTCTCCACTGTACAAGCATTTTTGCAAATGCTTCCAATAATTCAAAACCAGGCTACTGTCCTAACGCTTGACTTTCAACAATATCAATTTTTCTAGTCACTCATCCAAGAGAGATTTACTGAGCAGTGTCCCAATATTTTCTTGCTGCATAACAACAAGTCCCAGACACAAAGGGCCTTAAAACTTTACACTCATGTACGAGTGTCATGAAACACACTCAGAGCTGAAGCATAAATATAATTCCTGCCCCGGGACAGTAGGCATCAACCCCTGCGGGCCCCCTCAGATCGGTGTGTATTACAGGTGTATGCAAAGACAGATCTGCACGTAGTTTTTGCTTTAAAGTTACCTTGAGTACAACATGTAAGATGATTAAGAATAATGTTCTAGAAAAACAATATACTGTTAGATTGTAATTGGCCTCAAAACAGGAGAAACTTCAAAAACATTGACTTAATTCTGCATCACCTTGAACACCGTGCCCAAATTTAACTCTCCTATTTCAGTTCATACAAACACGTCTCCAGAGTCAAGAAAGTATAGAGAATAGAGAGTAAATTACTTTTAAAACTATGAAACAACAAAAACACATGAAAATGAAGTTAGTGGAGCTCGAGAAATAAATGGGGGGAGAAAAAGAAGCCAACTGCTATTAAAAAAAAAACGAAAATGAGAGTCAATACAGGAGGAAGTGCATTGAGGAGCAGAAGCTGTAAAGTGCCGTCAGTGGAACACGGTGACTCGGGGAGAACAAAGACAGAGACACACCTGCAGAGGAGCTGGGGAAACCCAGGCAGAGGGACGCAAGGGCCGTGTAACACCTACTCCTGCAGAAGAGGAGAAGCAAACGGCATTCATCATCAATTCACAAAGAACTCAGAACGAACCTTCCATTTCATCCCACATGATGAGGCACCTACCCAGAGCACAGAATGTGGAAAAAACCCAAGTGCCCATCAACCCAGGAATACTTTAACAACTGTGGTATACGTACCCCAGGAAGTAATAGTCAGCCACAGAAACGATAGAGATTTTTATACCTTTTGTATTAACCTGGATAGAACTGAAGAACATTCTCTTTAGTCAAGTATCAAAAGAATAAAAAAGCAAGCATCCAATGTACTAAAAACTAACACGAAGCCAGTGGACTAGCTGATACACTCCCACACAAGAGAAAAACTCAATTTAATTCAAGCCGGGGGGAGGGGAGAGGGGAGGAGGGAGGGGGATCCATGTGCTCCCGCCTAACAGGCACTATGTAGGGGTACATGGCACACCTCCTGGGTGCAGGACACAACTGAAACGGTGACAATACCTAACAAATGCAAATAGCACAACCTAATCATTAAAAGTAATAATAGTCAATTCAAAGTTGTGATAAAAGGCATTTTATTCTGGAACAAACACTTGAATCTGCTGACAAAGAGGGCCTGGTGCCACCAAAGAATTTGCTGTAGAATCATCAATATCAAGATATGATGTGACCCATGAATGTCAGAAACAGAATCACACAGGTAGCCAGGCAGGATAAAAATTAAGTTACATGCAAAGGAAAGTCTCCTCTGAGTTTTAGCTATGGTGGCAGCGACGCCCGAAGACTGGAGAGGAACAACTATAAAATCTGGAGGGGAATAAAAGACTTTCCCCCAGATCTTACTCCCCGTCAAGCTGTTCTTCAATGATAAAAGCAACAGACCAGTGTTTTTCAGCCTTTTTTATCTCACGGCACACTTGCACATCCACAGCACACTTGAATTATGTTGATCCAAAATAAATAAATAAATAAATAAAAGCAACAAGAAGAATATACTTCTGTGCTTTGAACTTCTGTCAAAAATAACGTAATTAATGATCTTCCAAAATATTCTCAGGACACCTAAGATTCTCTCCAGCACACCGGCTGGAAATCACTGCAGCAAACAGACATTCTGCATCACGAAAAGACTGAAAGAACATTGCATCAATTCCAGGCAACAGGGGATAAATCAAAGCAAATAATTCAGGAATGAAGAAGGGACGACTACAAGATAAAAAGACTGAGGCTAAGGGTCAAATCATTTGAGATCCAAAAATGAAATGATGTTTAGAGACAAGTAAAACTACCAAAATGACATAACAAACAAACAATCAGGGGTGACTGGTAAAGATGTAAAGAGAATTGCCCTGTAATAAGCAGTTGGTCTTCCTAACAGGGTGGGACTAGATGGTGTCTAATGCTGAAATATATAGCTAAAAATAGCACGACTGCCATGTTCCACATTTTATCCTCCCCCAAATTAACTTACGGGTTGTGCGTAATTCCTAGAAAGCGATATAACTTATAAAAGGAAACATTCATCTAACATTTAGCCATTTCTTCACTTTTATTTCAATTTACATTTTCAATTAAATTTAAGCAAAACAACAACTACTGTTGTTAAAAATAACAAGTGTTAAGTTTGGTCCCACTTTTTAAAAACGTTTTTCTTCTTAACTATCTATCAATCACTTAGAGGTAGTAGCCCCCTTAGAAAGGTTAGACTTGGGATTTTGGACTTTATAATGACACAAAAGCCACACACATTTGGTAGAAGCCACAGTTTGGAATCCCATATCGTCATTCGACTTTTCACCTTCCGCATGTGTTCAATAAGCTTACACAAGGTATTCAACACTTTATATAAAACCGGGTTTGCGTGAGGTGACTGTGCCCAACCATAGACTAGTGTGAGTGTCTGAGTGAGTTGAAGGCTGCCCGCAGGCTGGGTACATTAGCTGTCTTACACGTGCTTTCATCTTAAAATAGTTTCAAATTAACCATCGATTTGTCCCATCCTAAGTCAAGGAGTGACTTACAATCTGAAGAGCACAAGATGGTCACCGCACCATCAAAATAGTTGGCTGGAATAATTTGAAAGGCTTTGGGTGATTGTCTTTCATTTATACTTTTCTGCATTGTTTTATTTTTTATAGTGAAAGTCTATCTTCCTTTTTTTTTTTCTTTTTTTGAGACAAAGTTGCCCTAGGTAGAGTGCTGTGGCATCATAGCTCAGAGCAATCTCAAATTCTTGGACTTAAACAATCCTCTAGCCTCAGCCTCCTGAGTAGCTGGGACTGTACGCATGGGCCATTATGCCCAGTTAGTTTTTTGTTTGTTTCTTTCTTTCTTTTGTTTTTACTAGAGATGGAGTCTTGCTCTTGTTCAGGCTGGTCTGGAACTCCTGACTTCAACTAATCCACCCACCTTGGACTCCCAGAATGTTGGGATAACAGGCGTGAGTCAAAAACTAAAGAAAAGATCAGTATCACTCACAAACAACCAACAGAATTGAATAGCTATCATGGAGATCACATGGCCCTATAAATAAAAATAAGAAAGGTTAAAAGGCCCAAAAAGAACACGAGCCAGGCTCGTGTTATAAAATACCAGAAGTTCTGAGTAATGATAGAGAAAAATCTTAAATGTTCTTTTCTCTGGGATGCCTGATTATAGGGCGGCGTCTGCCTCATTCCTTTTCAGAAACACAAGCCCAGACAAGAAAGTGTCCTTGGAACCCTTTCTTCATCTTTTTGTGAAATAACTGAGAGTTATACCACAGCTCAGGGAGGAAGGACAATTAGATGAGCAACAGGTGCTAATGGTTTCAGACTTTAAAAGGAAAGGAAACATTCATTTCAGGGTACAAGGTAGTGTAGAATGAGGGAGCGCTTCTAAAAAATAAACTGATAACAATTGGATACAAACCAAAAAACAGCAAAGAATTAGATTCTTTTCCCCCTGAAGATTGCTTTTCCAAATCAAAGCTCCTTGTCATTCAAGGATTTAGTTTGTCAGCTGGTGGCCCTGCCTACACCTGTTGTCACTGGGGGAAGAATGCACAGCCCACTGGGTTTTCCTTGTGCAGCTCTGTAGAGAGGTCTCCAGAAGCCAGAGCATCTTCTCAACAGCTCTGTCCCTACAGTCCCCGTGGAAAACTGTCTGCAGCCAGGTCCATCCTTCCACAAAGGGAGCAAACTCCTCCATCAACATGAGTTGCTGCCTCCTCCGTCTGGTTTTGCTCGAAGGGTTCAATGTGGTTTGTTGCCGAGAGCTATTCAAAGCAATTCATGCTGCAGTTCTTTATTCTCTAAGGCGGGAAATCTCCCCATTGCCGATTATTAGCTTCCTATTGATTTAGCCATGTACCCACTCGAGCCTTACAAAACGGGTTTTTAAAACAAAATAAGATCTAGACAACACTTACCAGCCACATGAAAATCCAAAATGCGGCAGGCGGTGGGAACAAAACACTCCATAACTCTGCAGGCAGCACTTCTGAGTGGAAAATCTGCAATCTAGTGATAAACAGGCTTTAAAGATCATGAGTAATATTTGTATATAAAAACCTTATATAATACATCCAATTCAATGGATGCAAGTATCAGCACCTATCATCACGGGCTTTTCACAGACAGTTGTTCAGGGCAGGAGCATTCTGTCCTATGAGGGAAAATGAATGCATAGAAACTAATTCAATATAGCATCTAAATTTAAATGGAGCCGATTTACATTTTAACTTTTAATGCCAGCCATTCTTCCTACCCTCTGTATTGAATGGACAGCCGTAAGGACACATGATTATCAACTGAGTACATAACGAGAGAAGCAATAATCCATTCCGCAAACATTCTTTATTTTATTTATTCTTTATTTTATTTATTTATTTTATTCTTTATTTTCTTATTCTCCCTTTCCTTCTAAGGAACTACCCTGCTATAACAATTTTATAGCCAACAATGCGTACATTGTTAAGTAAAAGGAATCTTCAAACAGAGTTTACTTATCTTATTAAGATAGCCTCCAGTTTTGTAAAAAGCTAACCAGGGAATATTTTCACCAAAAAGAAACTGACAGGAAGTCGTAAAGAAAGAAGCAGGTGAAATATACATTATCAAGAAACAGCCTCAGGGGAAAACCCAAAAGAACTACACATGAATCTGGATGTTTTTTTTATGGTCTTGCTGCTCTGATTTACCTAAAATTCTTTCCTTAATGTGAACAAGAGGAAAGCTGATACTTCCCGGCTATTTTCATTGTTTACTCATGAAAAGACAAGGTCCTTTGGGGTGAAAGCACTCACGGTGGTTCAAGGAATGACAATGAACAGATGAATCATCATCAGAGACTAGATACTACCTAATTACCCCTGTCAGGGCCGAATTACTCGTGAAATTCACCCAATGGATCATTTCCTGTAAAGGACCAAAAACCCAATTGTTGAGTCAACACAATTGCTACAGAAGTGCTCCGAAGCCAAAAAGTCTTATTGGTGTAGGACATGGGTTTTTGAGCCAGACAGGCCTAGATTTCAGTCCTAGAGGTTCTACCCTCAGGGCTTAATTTCTCTGAGCTTTGGATTTGGAAGTAATATCAGTCTGCCAAAGAGTGTCTTTGTACCAAAAAACCCACCACACACACACACACACACACATTCTCAAGGCCAAAACATGCTAAGCACCCCTACTATGGAAGCTACAAGCTACTGGTGTTACTAGACTGAGTCTTGTGGCTCAGATGCCAAGTAAACACATCGCAGTTCCTCCCACCTGTGAGATGGGGGGAAGACGTTTTGGAGTTTGGAAAGTAATGGAGACAAGATGGGAAGCAGCTAGTTAAGGAGGGGAACCCTAAACTGGCACATGGAATTATGCTATGACGTCTTGACAGTAGGAAGGATAACTCCTTGAGGTCATGGATTTAGGGAGAGACCATATGGCAATGTTTTTCCTCCCTCCTTGAGCTCTGTGTCAACAGATGGGGCAGGGCTGTGAGGTTTTAATCTCATCGGCATCGTAGAGACCAGCAGTTGGCCAAGCATGTAGCAGGAGCTGAGGAAAAATGAAAAGGCGACGATTGATGTGGATTTTAAGCCAGTTCTGGAGGGGAGACGAGTGATCAGGGAGTTGAAGGCCAGGGAAAGGTGGCAAGATTAATGGGTTGGAATCTTCATGGAGGTCAAGGACATACTGGCTGGTGTTGCCTAAGTTGGCAAGATGGAAGGTGGTGATTCTGAAACCAAGCAGTGACCAACAGTCGGAAGGGAAGCCGTAAAGACTGAGATGGAGTAGAGGCTACGCAGTGGAAGATGTGTTCAGGGAAAGGACGTGTGGGGAACATCACCCAGGTATCCAAGTAAACGGATTAAGACAGAAATTCCATTAAAGAAACTGACAGGGACCTACGAGCTAAATCATCCAGAAATGAGTGTGAAGGACCAGGAGTTAGGGAGCAATACCAACCATGATGGGAAGGAGATGGTCTTACAGTAACGACGTAGCCTTCAAATATGCAGGTTTCAGATAAGCAGCAAAGAAAAGAACTAGAGACAGAAATAGGAGCAAAACTTGAAATCTGAGCAAAGACCATTAATCCTGGGATTATGGGAGCCAACCCAAGAGAGATTTAGATGCAAGAAATTCATTTCTCCTCATGCTCCCCTCCAACTGGAAACACCTTGCAGGAATAGTTTGACGTGGAGTTTTCAATATTTTGAAACTGAATATTTTGAAGTTTGATGAAAAAAATATTGTGCAATGAAAAGAAATAATGTTCCATCGTTCTTTACCGGAAATGACTTTGGAGAATACATACGTCTAAGGAAACGAGAGCAGCTAGTGGACGCTCAGGGCGTGACATGAGTGACGTGATTGCCCAGTAGTTGCCCTCATCAAAAACTTCTCCCACGTGACCTAAAAATGTCACGCAGTATGCGCTGGTGTTTGGCAAAGCACAGAATTAGCGAAAGCATTTGCATATGATATCTGCGTGCCTTTCCTTTCTGGACACAGGATGGCACTTGGACAAAGAGGAGAAATTGCTCTTTTATTACAGGTGACAGGCCACGGCCCCGCTCCCCCTTTCAGCCCATTTTTCCGAGACTTGTGGACTTGGTGAACTAGTATTCCAACCCATAACCAAGAGCTAGGTAAGAAATTTCCTGGTGAAAATTAACCTGAAATATCATTCCTTAGTAAAAACCTTGTGATGCAGAACAGAACACATGCAAGAATTTTCAAGACTAAGAGCAGACGTGGAGACTTGCAACATTGTGAGCACGTGACTGATGGTAAGTGATCGTTTCCTTCAGGAGACCCTGCAACCCACACCTCTGCCCCCAAGATGGGGGTTTTGCTTTCTTTTTCAGTTGGGTACATTATTGGAAAGATGGAGAAGCAGGATTTTGGGTGAACTCATCGATGCATGAAACCTGCTCCAATATCCTTTTCTTTTACTTTCTCTTTTCCTCTCCATTCTCCCCTGCTCTGTTTTTTTTGTTTTTTTTTTTTTTTTTGGGGGGGGGTGACTCTCCAGGTGACGCTTAGACTGAGGGACCATAGGAAGAGGCCAGGTGAAAAGTGGGTACGCAACTGTGGGTTCAGCTGACAGGAAGGAGGAGAGTCCCAGGCAGGGCAGGTCCAGACAGTCCCCACCAGCGGTCTGCTGACTGCAAACATCCTGGGCTGTCAGGGTAAGTATAGTTGATCGAGAGCTATAATCATACATCATTGCGAGTCGCTTTGACACAGGGCACATCTAGACATCAGCACAGATGCGTTTCAGGAGGGCCTCCTTTAAACAGCCGCTATGCAGCCACTGATGGTAATTTTCATGTTGATGCCGCCTCACAGCTCAGGCCTCATCACACTTGGAGGCAACGTGCAATTATCCAAAGACTATTTACCAATTCAGAGGATTTCCAGACCATTTCCACTTCCCCATTTTTCTGTAATTACCTTGCTTTTAGGCATTTCACGGCATCTCACTGCCTTTCAGCACTGTGGAAGGCCAGGAGGTCCCAGGGGCTCAACTCTGTATTGGGAACCCCCAAATGGTGACTCTTGAAGCAGGTTTCATGCAGGCCTTGAGTGGGGAATCCGGATTTATGAACTAATTTCCCCACTTGTGCAGCCCTCTCTTCCTTTACTTACAGGGGAGAAATCATGACTCACACATTTCTCTGTTATGCCAGAGTCACACCAACTGAGACACCCCCAACGCTCACAGCACGTCCAACTCTCCCCAGCCCAGTCTCTGCAGTCCTAGGAGACAGCTCATGTCTTAAAATTTCTACTGCTCTTTTCTCCAGATCTCACCTCAATTTTCTCATGTTTCTACCTCTGGTAATATCTGGCCACCGAAGCCCTTCCTACAGAGAAGCCCTAGAGTTTTCACTCAGGTGTGGATGGACACAGCTAAAGAGACACTGTCCCCAAAAAGAGGGACAGTGGGACTTACAAGCAGATGACCTTGTGACCAGGAATAGATGGGCGATGTGAGGGACACTGTTCTATTTTGTCCATCACTCCTACCAAGCAAGAGTCTTTTTGTAATCCTCCCCCCCCCCTTTTTTTTTTTTGGTGAAATGGGTATCAAGGAACAGTTCATTGGGTGGAACCAGGGGTCAAAGCTCGAAAACCAGAATGAGGCTGTTGGGGAAGATGCAGTGTGCCTCAAGCTGCTCTGCTCCCTCCTTTTTACTGGATTCTATATGCTTTTTATGAGGTCTGACAACTAAGTTTGTGAACTCATCCTAGAAAAAGTGCTACATAGCTCACTATGACCACCTTCCAAGTACTTCCCTAGGCAATCTGGTGGCCGTGGTGGAAATCAGCAATGAGGGGTGTAGAACACTCTCTAGGATCAGTTTGGTAATGGTCCAGCCTTCGTATGAAACACAAGGCATTCATAAATCAGCACTAGATACTTTCCTAAGACCACAAACAACTTTGGAAGACAGTATTTTTTAATCCCCTGGCCTTTAATTTAAAGGCCAGAAAATTACAGCTCAAAGAAGTACAGTAAGTTTCTCGGAGTATACAACAGGCAAGGGCAGGATTCTGGAACTGATCTGTGCTGGTCAAAGCAATTCTAAGAAGCTGGCTCCTCCTATAAGCAAAACATCCTTCCTAATGTAGGATCTTGTCCACAGGTCTAAGCTTATACAGATATCTAGAATTCATCTCTCCCAGCACACCAGGAGTGTCCAACCCAGGGCCTGTGGCCGCATGCTAATTTTGTGAGGATTTTTTTGTTTGTTTGTTTTTTGAGACAGAGCCTCAAGCTGTCGCTCTGGGTAGAGGGCCGTGGCATCACAGCTCACCTGGGCTTAAGCGATTTAAAATTTTTTAAAATTTTTTTCTTTCTTTTTACTGTTTCAGGTTTATTGAGGGTACAAAGAATTAGGTGACACTGTTTGCATTTGTTAGATAGAGTCCCTCTTATAATTGTGTCCCACCCCCAAGAGGTGTGCCAGACATCGTAAGGTTGTGGCCCTTACGTGGGAGCACACCCAACCCCTTCTCTTCCCTTTCCCGCCTCACTCGTTCCTCTGCCCCCACCTGGAATTGATTTGCGTTTTTCACTTATGTGAGTGTGTATTAGACCATCTCCTGGCTTCATACTAGAATTGAGTACCTTGGATTCTTCTCCATTCTTGTGATACTTTACTAAGAAGAAATGTGTTCCGACTCTGTTCAGGATGGAGACTTTGCATCTTTTGTTTGTTTTCTTGCTAATCAGCTCTCATTAGTGTTTTCGTATTTAATGTGTGACCCAAGACAACTCTTTCAATGAGTAGCAGAGACAAAAAAATTGAACTCCCCTGGTCTAGAGTGATACTGCAGTGACGGTCACATGCCCTCTGCGTCTAAGGTTAATGGGGAAAACTATTAACTGTTTTGAGAGGCTCAGCCCTCCTGTCCTGCTCCCTGCCCCCCACTGACTGCTGAGTGCTCCATCCTGCTCCTGTTCCCAGATCTCAGCCTCCCAGCTCACCAAAGTCACCATTTGCCCTGCAACTGTCCCATCTTTGGTGTTGGAACAGTCACTCCTGACTCTGTTCAGAGATCATGGACTCACACTTAACCTCCTGTACCGCCCTCCTCACATCTGCGGCTTAGCTCAGAGGTTCAAGTTTGCGACGGATTGGGAACTCCCATGGCGGAGACACGTGGAGGAGGCTTAACTGACAACCTCCGTAGGGACTGTATGAACCCCTTTCCCACAAGTGCACCCCTCTCATCCTTTCATAGCCGTGCTTAGATTCAGAGCCATGGCTCCAAAACAACAGACCAAATGTAGTCTTCATGTTTTAGATGTGAAGCTTTCACTCAACTCCGCAGGCTGGCCCTGAGGCCCTCTTCTGCCTTGTTTACGTCCACTTTCCCAGCCAAGCAGTGCCCTGCCATTCCCACACACACACACCACCTGTCCCTGCTGAGAGCACTGCTCAACTCTTCCCTCTTTCCAACACCCTCTGGGTATCCTGGGCAGGCATCTTTGCTTAAATGTCAACAAGACCAACCAAGACTGACTCCAGGGTCTGTCTACACAACTGGGGGAAAGGATCTTTCATGAACTGCAGTGTCATTGGTCAAAAATGAGGCTGTTTCTGGAGACATGTTGTGATAGCCATTCATTTATAATATATATATATATAATAGCCATTCATTTATAATACAGAAGAGGGAAAGAAGGAAAGAGAATTGAGGGAGTGGGGCTGCTCAGGGCAGAGACCGCCAAGTGAGATGTTTGGACTCCAATCTGCCTTCACATGTTCAGGCTGCACAAGACACACCCATCTTTATTATGCGTAAATCAGGGGTTGGAGATTCAGATGCCAACCTGCATGTGTGAGGACACACCTAGGCACAAAGTCAAGGACAATTGGGGTGGACGTTTTACTCAAGGTCAGCAAGATGCCATGTGGTACTCACGCAAAACCGGAATGGCCAGATTTTCCAGTTTCTCAAGAGAAGCTGAAAATTCAGATTTCACTCAGTCTTACTTTTAAATATTCTCAGGCAATTCAAATTGTTCAAATATTGCATTTCAAACAAAAGATCATCCGGTAAAGTTACATTCTTCTATTCAAGCAAAGAAATAATTTAGGGTTTAGTTATATCAAACCTATTATGATTTGCTGGAATTGAATGAACTCTATTCCAAAGCTCTATTTCATAAAGTTGAAACACAATTCTTACTGTCCAGAAACAGATGGGCTTTTCAGCTAGAATTGTTTGTGTTTTCCTTTCTAATATCCCTGGAGCTAGGTTGATAGGAGTAAGTTGTTGCAAAGAAAGGTTTATTTAATTTAATTTTGTCTGATAAGGCTTTTTTTTTTTTTTTTTTTGAGACAGAGTCTCACCTTATTGCCCTTGGTAGAGTGCCGTGATGTCACAGCAGCTTCCAACTCCTGGGCTTAGGCTATTCTCCTGCCTCAGCGTCCCGAGGACCTGGGACTACAGGCGCCTGCTACAACACCCAGCTATTTTTTGTTACAGTTTGGACAGGTCTGGGTTCGAACCTGCCAGCCTCAGTATACAGGACCAGCGCCCTACCCACTGAGCCACAGGCGCTGCCCCTGATAAGGCTTTATTAAAAGTAGTAGTTTGTAGTCTGCTGACTGCTGTTACTGGTCTGTGTGTGTTTGTTTATGCATTTGAGTGTGTGTGAGTGAATTGGTCATATGAATGTGCATCTACTGTTTTAGTAAACTGTTTATTACCCACTTTATTACTGAGGACAGTAATCGCCTCATCTCCTTACACACCAGAATGTTCACACAAGGGGCTGTTCATAGAACAGTACATATCATATGCCCCATTTGCACCAGCAACACGCATAAATGCATATTTCTGCTTGAATGTGTGTTTGCAATTTCCAAAGCACTCATCAGGCTGCTGGAAATTTCTGGAGAGGGTGGATCTAGATTACTTTTGGTTGCTGTGTTTTACTATTTAATTTTTTAAAACATGTACATGTGATTCTTCGATAAATCATAATAAAAATAAAATGGAAAAATCAAAGTAAAAAAAAAAGGAAGGCGGGGAGGAGGCTGGGCAGCACTGTTAGTATGGAGCCTTCTCTTCCATCAGTCCCAGTGGTGCTGGTGCCTGGAGCTGCAGCCCTCAGAAGTCGGAAAGTGTGAATGCCCCCGAGAGGGGGATTGATGTCAGCAGCACTTTCACAAAGTGTGAGTGACGAGGTCTTCCCAGGTAAGCTGGCAGCTGGGTTGTCAGCACTGCCCAGCAGTCACACACTTAGGAGGTGGAACAGGGAACAGATTTGCTTAGAAATAGAATGAGAGGCGGCCACAGGAGCACGTGGGGACATGCAAATACTATCCTGTCGCTTTCAACTGGGGCAGATGCCTGTTGGATTGACAAGCTCTTCTATATTGGCTATCAAGGGTGACCTTGCCAGGGCTACTCAGAAGCACCTGGTTGGCGGACAGTCACCACAGGGTCCCTCGGTGATGCCTGACCAGTAGATACAGCAGATGCCCCGAGGCCGGCCCCGACTCCCGTGGCCCTGTGTTGCTGGAGATGGCTAATTTAAGCCCATGCATTTCTCCTGTCCCAGAGGACTGTCCTTTTTACAACTTCCCCAAGAGGCCTGTTCTGCCTCTAAATGACCATCTATGAAGTGGGACTCTAGTCACAGGAGACACCCACAGGACTTAAAGTACTGCCCTCACTGGAAAAAGCATTCCCTGCCTACAACTAACTGGCTTTAATGCAGCATTACAAATACTCCTGGTCAAAACAGACCAAGTCCTGATTAGAAAACTGATTAGCCAGCATGAGCGGACCCAGGAGTGCCAGGAAATGTTCACGCTTCACTCCTCTGCTCACAACTCAGGGCCATGGGATGACGCTGGGAGCCACAGCCTCGACAGTGCAGAACAGCTTAGGGTGTCTGCTCACAGCAAACCTACAGGCCTCTTGTCACTGCTCCAGCCAGTCTGTCCCTGTCACTGGAACACACTTCGGCGTAGCGACTACAGCAATTTAGGATCCCTAATTCTCCTGTCTGCTACCTGGCTTGAGGACAATGAGATATAACTACATAATCTTCCCTGCCAAGAAGCCCTGAGCACAGCTAAGTACTTACGGCATCTCCTCTCTTCCTACATTACCACATTACGTAACCATGTCAGCTTCCTCTAACTTGGGATAGTGGCTTGTTTGTGCCATCAAAGCCAGCGAGGCAAGGCTGGCGAGCAGAGTATTTCTTCCCGTCGGGTTTCCCCGCTGTGCTGAACTCTGCTCACATGTGACAGAACCCAGGGTAAAATGTGCACAGCCAGGGTCTCAGTGATTTTGGGATGTTCTTGCCATACATTTAAGATGGACTGTGTCTACCAAAAATGCAAAACTATATAGGCTATCAGCAGGCTGTCACATTCATGTGCGAATGTGACTTCCAAACAGGTCTTAGGTTATGGACATCCGTGCTTCATAGACAGACTTTTTATAAAGTAAGACTCCTCCATTCTCTCACCCAAAGAGAACATTTAAATAAATCCAAAAATTCTAGTGCGAATGTCCTTATGGTAAAAGGATTTTTTTTTTCTTCTGGGTATGACTGGTAGTGGTATTACAGGGTTGAGTGGGAGATCTAATCTGAGTTCTTTGAGCTCCTGGCACCAGTGTAAAAGTGTTCCCTTCACTCTTCACCCGGGCCAGAATCTGCAGCTTTGGGACTCTGTGACGTGGGCTAATCTTCCTGGGGTTAGGTGATATCTCAGGCTGGTTTTGATTTGCGTTTCTCTGATGATTAGGGACAATGAGCATTATTTCACGTGTTCACTAGCCATTCATCTATCTTCCTCGGAGAAGGTTCTGTTTGTGCCTGTTGCCCAGTGACAGATGGGATTGTTGGCTCTTTTTTGTCGATTAATTTGAGTTCTCTATAATCTTAGTTATGAAGCCTTTGTCAGATTACTATACAAATATCTTTTCCCATTGTGAAGTTTGTCTGTTTTCTTTGGTTGTTGTGTCCTTAGCTGTGCAGAAGCTTTTCAGTTTAATTAAGTGCCATTTGTTAAATTTTGCTGTTGTTGGCAATTGCCACAGAAGCCTTCTTCATAAAATCTTTCCCCAGGCCTAAGTCTTCAAGAGTTTTTCTCACACTTGGTTCTAGGATTTTTATCATTTCATGCCTTAGACTTAAATCTTTTATCCATCTTGAATCCACTTTTGAAAGTGGTGAAAAGTGGGGTGGTGCCTGTGGCTCAAAGGAGTAGGGCGCCAGCCCCACATACCGGAGGTGGCAGGTTCAAACCCGGCCCCTGCCAAAAACTGCAAAAAGGAAAAAAAAAAAAGTAGAGAAAGGTGTTTGTACCACCACATTAACCTGACATTAAATAAATCCAAAACAGTGTGTCTGAAATCTGACAGCAATCTATTTCCTGATACAAGTAAACACAGCTTTAAATCTATATGCATTTCTTTCATGGGCTAATTTTCCCTATGTCGCTTAACATTACAAGTTTTCCATGTATATGTGTGTGTGTGTAAATATTCATACATACATGAGAGACATTTGTAAGTCCATCTCCAATTTCATTCTCTCTGCAGGGATACAGCCTTAACGGAAGTGGCTAAGAGCTACCATACACAAAGGTCAATCACTAGTTTTTTAAGAAAATAAATGTTACAAGGCAATGATTTGTTCTGTAAACAAGCATGTCATGTTCTTTAGGATGGAGTCTTCCTTTTTTTTTTTTTTTGAGACAGAGTCTCACTATGTCACCCTCGGTAGAGTGCAGTGGCATCACAGCTCACAGCAACTCCAACTCTTGGGCTAAGGGATTCTCCTATCTCAGCTTCCTAAGTACCTGGGACTACAGGCGCCCGCCACAACACCTGGCTATAGGATGGAGTCTTTCTTACGGCCAAAGAACAGGAGTGCCCTAAAAGGCAACAGTGACTTTGCTGTCTGGTCATCACCTCTGAGGACTGTAGTAAGCTGGCCATGTGAAATTCGAGTGGGCTACAAGAATAGGGAGTTTTCAGGAAAGCCCCACAAGATTCACATTCCTCATCCCATCAGGTTAACACTCATCACAGGTGCCTGGTGACAAGGCTCTTATGCATTAAACTCCAGAGCAGTGCAGCTCACATCAGCTAGGTGCAGAGGGGCGAGTATGGGGTTAGGAGAGGGCTGTGGGAGAGCTGTCCACTCTGAGAGGTAGACCATTTCATCAGACATCGTACAGAACAGCAGGTGCATAGTGATGACAAGAACAAGACAGGCCTCTGGTATGTTTTATCACCGCATCCAGAGCTTCAGCCACAGTGGCCCCAGCCTTGCACATCACATTCTTGCTATGCGGTAGGTGTCACTACTGGTATTTTAAGGGCGAGGGCATCGAGTCTTCCAGCAGGTAAATGACAGGCTCAAAGATGCTACTGAGGTCACACCAAGACCACAGGCAGAGCGTTTTAAGTCAATCACACACTGTTAACCACGTCATATTTTTCTACATTCTGAAGAAGTATTCTGATCATCTATGTTCATTAATGTTTTAGCAGAAGTATATATTTGTCCCAGAAAATAGTATTGCTCATTTCAAATAAAACCAAAGCTCCTCTGGTCTGTGGCCCTGAGTACCCCCCACATAGATGCCGTGAGTGAAGGGGACACAGAGACGCCATCCAGGGCATGCCAAGAAACCACACAGGAGGTTCCCGGCCAGTCAGAAAATCCAAGAAGGGCTTAACATATCCAGCAACAAAAAGGAGGCTGAGTGTGGCAGGCAGGCACACCAGAATTGGCTTTATTTACAATTTGACTTATTCCAGTTCTATATTGGGAAATAATTATATTCCCAAAGACAGATGGACTTTATTCTCTTGGTTGAATATTCCCTTCCGTTCCATCGCAAAGTTTCTTTGTAAAATGTGTTTACATTTCCCTGCCTTCGAATTTCCCTGGCCAGAGCTGACCTTTCTCTGCAACAAGGAAAGGAAAAATAATTCTCATGCCCAAGTTCAACCCTCATGTGCTTGATCCTATAATTATCATTGCTTGAAAATATGAGCTTAACCTTTGGACACTGGCAAGCTCCCCCATTATTAATGTCTGGGTTTCTCTCTGGGATTATGAGGTCTGGAAAGCCGGAGAGAGCTTGGACTTGCTCCAAATCATTCTTAATTCTTCACGTTGTGGCCCTTTTTCAACTCTCCACCTTTTGTCCCTGTAGTGCAGCGAGAATTGCTGTTGCCTCCCAGCTTTTGGTTTCTGTGGCTCTCAGTTTCAGCTGTCTACTGTCTAAGCTAAGAGGTGTTTGGTTTTCACAGCTAAGCCAGCTGTTGGAGCTGTCAACTCAAAACTGTAAACTCATTTTGTAGAACAGAAATGTAGGTAACTGTCTTGTCCAACAAGTAAGATGTTTACCAGCTCAGGAGATGTTTGAAAGTTGCTGTGTCCACCAAGGAGGGGCACGGACAGTGAAAATAAGTGAAATTGGCACCCTTGTCATTGCACAGAAATTATAAGTCCTCTGGGAGATTAGATTATCTCTTCCCAGCCATTCTTCCCTGATTATATGAATCTGGGAATGGTGTTGAGGGGAAGATTCCTCTGGGAAGACTTTAACTTTGCTGTAACCCTTTGAGCTGGATCCAAATTTTACTGTCACAAGATTTTTAAATGAACTAAATATTGGAAAGTTGACGTCATTGCTTTTTTGTTTTCTTCCATTTTGGAATCCATGGCCCTGGCACACCACCAGTATTTGCTGGCATGAGGCAACTTGGAGTCGTGTGTACTTGGTGTCATCATATCAAAATTATGCTGTCTCGATTACTATGGCTTCTGGGCACATCTTAATACATTAGGGCAAGTCTTACCTCTTTTCTGTTTTTGTCATTTTCGTGGAAATTTATTCTTCAATATAAATTTGAGATTAAGTTCATCAAATTTTTAAAAGGAATTCATATGAAATAGTGAGTTTACAGATTAATTAGGAGAACTGACATCTCTACGATATTAAAATTGCCCCTCCTCAGGAAAAGACTATCTCTACATACATTAAGATTATCTTTTATGTCCTCTATAAGAATTTTATGTGTTTCTTTATAGACATTATTCATAAAAATACTTGAAAATGTTTGTTGCTATTGTGAAAGGTATCATGTTTGTTTGGTTGTACATCTAGTCTCTGTTATAGAAAGTTGCTTCTGAGGTTTGTAAATTTATCTTGCTTCCAGTAACCTTGTGGAATTCTTTCTCATTATAATATTTTGCTACTGACTTAGTTGGTCTTTGTAGGTAAATGATTGTTTCTTCTAAAAGTATGCAGTACAAGAAGTCCTATTCCAGTGGCACCTATGGCTCGGTGAGTAGGGTGCTGGCCCCATATACCAAGGGTGGCAGGTTTGAACCCAGCCCCGGCCAAACTGCAGCAAAAAGAAAATAGCTGGGCATTGTGGTGGGTGCCTGTAGTCCCAGCTACTTGGGAGGCTGAGGCAAGAGAATTGCTTAAGCCCAAGAGCTGGAGGTTGCCTTGAGCTGTGACACCATGGCACTCTACTGAGGGTGACAAAGTGAGACTCTGTCTCACAAAAAAAAAAAGTCCTATTCCATACTATAAGGAAAGTAAAATAAATGAGAAGTGTAAGAATCAAATTATACTGGTATATGCTGTGAATTTGCAAACATATTATATATTGTTTGCTGGTTGCTGAGTTTTGCCTAACTGTAATGTCTCAAGCTTATTCACAATGTCATTAAGATTTTTTATAATGGTGTGTTTTTTTTTCTCTTAAGCTTAATCAGTTTAACTGATTAATCAGTTCTGAGAGAAATATGTTACAACCTCAAACTAGAATTGTTAATAAATTAATCTCTCCCTTAGCATATATTCCCAATAAATGAGACTTCTTATAATATTACTCCTTGTACAATACATCCCTTTTTGTGTTCTGTGATATTTATGTCCTGAATTCCATTTTGTTAGATTTTAAGTTCATTCCTCCCGTATCCGTTGGTTCATAATTGACACCCCCTATTTCCATGCGTCCCCTAGCTTTTGCTAAGTATGCCTCTTACAGGCAACATGTTGTCACGTCTTATTCTGTAATCCAATCTCTTAACCTTCATCTTTTAAATGATGAATGTAGCATATTTAAAAATCATTTTTTTCTCCTATCCAGTCCCATATTAAACATTTGCTATGCATTATCTTTGTTTCTATTTTGCTTTTGTTTTCTGTTACACAGGTGAAGTTTTTTTTTATCCTCCTGCTGCTGATTTAAACATAATGACTTCTTTTTTTTCTGTGCACATGGCCACTGTTTATTAAGACTGATGTTCACAATTAATTGATTGATGGCTTGACTTCAATAAATGGAGGGGCAATAAACATATTTTTGTTATGTGGATGAATTATATAGTGCTAAAGTTTAGGCTTTTTGCATACCCGTTACTTAAATAGTGTACGTTGCACCCAATTGGCAATTTTTGATTCTTTGTCCTCATTTGACTCTCCACCTTCTAAATCTCCAGGGTTCATGATGCCACTCTGTATAGCTTAGCTACCACTTATAAGTGAGAACATGTGGTATTTGCTTTTTTGTTCCTGAAATATTTCAATTAGAATACTGTCCTCCAGTTCCATCTAGGTTACTGGAAAAGGCATTATTTCATCCTGTTCATGGCAGAGTAATACTCCACGGTATATGTACACACACATATAAATGTATATACACACATATATAATATATGTGTGTATATATATATAGACTCAAGTCACCTTTGACTTATGCAATTACAAGAGATACAAGATAACATTACCAGTATAAATTGAGTATTACAACTTTAATATAGTTTTTTCCCTTTCTTAAAATATGTATACCTTTTTTGGGCACCCTCTGTATATCTCACACTTTTCTTAACCACTTATTCCCCAGTTGATGAACACTCGGATTTGATTCCCTACCTTTGCAATTATGGACTGTGTGCTGTGATCAACATTGAAGTGCAGGTGTCTTTTTGATATAGTGACATATTTTCTTTTTCTTTTTTTTTAATATTTTTATTTTTTATTAAATCATAGCTGTGTACATTGATATGATCATGGGGCATCATACACTAGTTTCATAGACCGGTTGACACATTTTCATCACACTGGTTAACATAGCCTTCCCGGCAATTTCTTAGTTATTATGCTGACATTTACATTCCACATTTGCTAAGTTTCACATATACCCTTGTAAGATGCACCGCAAGTGTACTCTCACCAATCCCCCTCCCTCTACTCACCTCCCCCCCTCCCCTCCCTTTCCCCCTTCCCCCTATTCTTAGGTTGTAGCTGGGTTATAGCTTTCATGTGAAAACCCTAAATTAGTTTCATAGTAGGGCTGAGTACATTGGATACTTTTTCTTCCATTCTTGAGACACTTTACGAAGAAGAATATGTTCCAGCTCCATCCATGTAAACATGAAAGAGGTAAAGTCTCCATCTTTCTTTAAGGCTGCATAGTATTCCATGGTGTACATATACCACAATTTTTTAATCCATTCATGGATCAATGGGCACTTGGGTTTTTTCCATGACTTAGCAATTATGAATAGGGCTGTAATAAACATTCTGGTACAAATATCTTTGTTATGATATGATTTTTGGTCTTCTGGGTATATGCCCAGTAGAGGAATTAAAGGATTGAATGGCAGATCTATTTTTAGATCTTTAAGTGTTCTCCATATATCTTTCCAAAAGGAATGTATTAATTTGCATTCCCACCAGCAGTGCAAAAGTGTTCCCTTTTCTCCACATTCATGCCAACATCTCTGGTCTTGGGATTTTGTGATATAGGCTAGTCCCACTGGAGTTAGATGGTATCTCAAAGTAGTTTTGATTTGCATTTCTCTGATGATTAAAGATGATGAGCATTTTTTCATATGTCTGAAGGCCACGCACCCGTATTTTCCTTTGGGTAGATACCCGGTAGTGGAAATGCTGGATTGAACGGTAGATCTAACTTTTAGTTCTTGGAGGAATCTCCATACCACTTTCCATAGAGGTTGTAGTCATTGATATTCCCACCAACAGTGTGTAGCTGTTCCCTTATCGTCACTATTAATTTCTTAAACTCTGTAGTATCTGGACATTTCCTCTGTTCGCACATGTAAGCAAGTTCTCACGTCGTTTTGAACTTTTCACCTTTGTTGGCCACTATTGCTTATTGTGTAGAATTTTAGTCCTGGGTTACTAAAGATACACTTTGCCTTTTTCTTTTCTAATCCCGGATTTTTTTAGCCAATAATAAATATGCCTAACATATATTAGCACCTTTCCTCTTTGTTTGCTATAGCCATCTCCTGAAGTTGAGCTCTTCCTTACAGACTGTTTTCAAAGTGGATTTTTATCTGGCAAACCTTTTGAAGACTGTCATGCCTGAAAATATTTTTATCACACTCTCACATTTAAGTGACATTTTGGCTGGATAGAGAGCTTTTAGGTTCAAAGTAATTTTAAAATATTACTCTGACTTGGTGTTGATGCTGAGAATTATGTTGTCAATGTGATTTTTGTTCCCTGGGAGGGTGCTCCTTTCTCCCTGGAAGTGCCCGGATTCCCCCTGTTTTGGCATTTTTAATTTTTATTCTTGTTATGGTTTGTATGTCCCCTGTAAAACTCATGTTGAAACTTAATCCTCAATGTGGCAATACCGAGGTGGGGGGACTCTCAGGAGATGATAGGTCCCTCAGGAATGGATTAATCTACTCATGGATTTGAGGATTAACAGGTAAATGGATTGCTGGCTTGTCACTGGAAAAAAACCACTGGCTTCACAAGAAGAGGAAGGGAGAGCTGAGCTAGCATGTGAGCACGTCCAGCCCCTCACCAGGTGATGCCCTGCACCGCCCTGCGTCTCCAAACAGAGTCCCCACCAACATGAAGGAACCAGGAAATGTGAGCTCTTGACCTTGGACTTCTCAGCCTCCAGAACTATAAGAAATAAATTCCTTTTCTTTACAAATTGTCCAGTTTCAAATATTCTGTAATAAGCAACAGAAAACGGGCTAAGACAACTCTCCACTCCTACGTGTGGGGTTTTTGCTTATTCATCATGTTGAGAATTCTCCAAGTCATTTCCCTCTTAGATCTAAGATCCTTTTCTTTTTCTTCCTCTTTTTTTTTTTTTTAATAATGGAGTTTTCTCTTCATTAGTTTTTTTCAATGTCTCATTTCCGGTTTTTCTCAGACTTTCTGAGTCTCCTGTATTTGTTGCTAGATCTTTGCATTTCTCATGTTTTTGACATTTCTATTATAATTCTTTTTCTTGTTAGCTTTTCACACAATTTTTTGGGACAGTCTTGAATCTGTCTGCAGCTCAGCCCTTGATCTTCACCTGTACTCATTCTGAAACTCAGCCCAACACCTGTATGCTTCATTCTTACCGCCATGGATTTCAACTAGCTACGTATTTCTACACTCTGGTTCCCTGGCGTGGCACTCAATGCTTTATATTGCCACACTCTTCTCATATGTCCCTGGGTTTACTCATTAAGTTTGCATTTGGGGACCATCTCTTTATGACAGTGGTTCTCAACCTTCCGAAGGCTGCAATGTATTTTCATTGTAAAAAGGGGTCGCGACCCACAGGTTGAGAACCAGTGCTTTATGACCTTCTTCTTCTGTGGGTGTATATTTCAGTTTGCTTTCTTCATGGGATTTGTACTAGTTGTTCAGTAAATGCCTGGTTGTGTTAAGCAGTATGTAGAATTCAAGGGTGCAGTTTCTCCCTGGGAGCAATGTTGTCCCCCAGGAACACTTGGAAGCACTGGGGCTGTCACAGCTGGGTGAAGGAAGATGTTCCCGGGTGTCTAGTAGGTAGAGGCCAGGACTGCTACTCTTCACTCACAAGATGCCCCCACCCCCATACACACACACGTGAAGCATCTGGCTCCAAATGTCGCAGCTGCTGAGGCTGAGAAACCTTGACGTAGCAGGTTTTGATCTTGACTGAGCAGGTCCTCAGTTGCTCTGTCTGCCGAAGATGGGCTGAGTCCCAGGGAAGCACAGAACCTGTACCTACCACATTTGCTCCCTCGAAAATACCAGACAACACGTGGGATTTCCCTGTGCTGCTCTGTAAATTCTGTCTCCTGAAGTTGAGGCTCAGCGGGGCTGAGTTTTGGAAGGGGTATGGGTAGAGGAGGAAACGCCTGAGGAGGGCAAGTCAGCACCTGCGAACACCTTCTTCATAAAATCCTCCCTGCAGTGGGCACCCTGCTGCTCTGACCATGACCAGCTGCCCATGGCTTCTCCATCCATGGACACAGCCAACCAGGGCCTGGTTTTTACAGTAGAGTCCTTCAGACACAGGAGCAGACAATGATGCCCACAAAACAAAACAAAACAGGTGGGAAGAGAAATTAATTCTTTTCACCAATTCTCTCACTGCCCCGTCAGGGCTGCCTGGCCCCTGTGGACTGTAGCACCTGCCCTTCCCCCACTCTTGCTGCCTGGCGGGAAGCAGCAGCCCTGGCTTTGTTGCCGGCTTCATGGGGAATTTCACCCACTTAAAAATATAATTATGTGTGCCTTGTGAAAACTAACAGATTGAAGTGATTACGCCTATAAATTCCACTCTTCATAAATAGGATGATACGACAGATTCTTCTAAATAAGCTTCAGCGGTATGGAGTATATTTACGAGTTTGTATCCCAACCCCTTCTGGACAGAAAATTATTTTTCTCTTGAGTTGACAGTTACCATACACATTACTATCTAAATGACAAGAAAAACTAATTTTTCCCCTTTCTAATTTCTATTGGATACTAGCTAATATCACAGGCCCTTTTTAACATTTCAGTGAACAGAATCTCATTCATAGCCACGAATAACATTAATCAAAGGAGTCTTTTATGACATTTAAATAAGAATACTTTTCTTTACATACACAAGGACAATATATATGGTCTCTCAAAACTGGGCATTTGTCACAATGAGATATCCCTGTTCCCACACTGTCATTATCCGTCATATTTCAGGAAAGCAAACTGCTGAGGATATCAAGAGGTCTTGATGGCAGTAGAAACAAAAAAACTTTGTGAAAATGGAAATATTTCTTTCATGGGCCATTTCCAATTTTATTTTTAGAGATTACTTATATAGCTTACATGCATACTCAGAACTCGGACTTAACGTCAATAACGCTTTCACACCAGAAAGCAATTTTTCACACACATGTGTGATAGCACAACTCATATAATGTATTTCCAAAAAAAGCTAAAAACAAGCTCAAATTCGCTTTCTTAAAATTAGGTCTGTATATATCCAAATGCATAAGAGAAAAAGGAATTTGTTTTCCCTCCCTCTCCGTACTTATGCATTTGTTTGTTTATTTCCCATCTCTTTGGGGGGGTGGGTTGGTGCAGAACAATTTTCCACCTCTTTGAGATCAAACGGCCAATTATCAAAGCCTACAAAGAATACCGTCTTGCAAATTCTGCTATATCATCAGTACTGCTGAGGAGAAAAAAAGACAAATTTGATAAAAAGTAGCACAAAAATAATCTCATCGTAAACTCAAAAGTAATGCAAATAACCAATGACTTCATGCAAATGCAGTTAACGGGCTGCCGGCCCCTGGGTCAGCAGCTTCTCCAACCACAGACACAGCCAACTGTGGATCAAAAATTGTGTCTGTACCGAACATATTCAGAATTTTTTTCTTGTCATTATTCCCTGAACAATGTGCTATAACAAGTATTTACGTAGGATTTACGTTGTATTAAGTATCATAAGTAGTCTGCAGATGACTTATCATACATAGGATACACACAAGTTACACACAAATGCCGCCCCTTTTTATATCACAAACCTTTTTATAGGCGTCCACAAATCTACGGGAACCAACTCCCCACGAACACCGTACTTCAACACAGCATATTTCACAATAAGAACAAGTGTGCATAACACAAGCGTTAATAAAGATAAACAGCTGCTTCCTGGTTAAAGTTTTTCGATTTTGGTCTTTGATTGATTTAGATTAAGGGGCCAGCAGCCTGCTACCCTCAAGCCAAATCTGGCCCCAGCTGTTGAGTGAATCAAGTTTTATTGAAATACAACCATGCCCATGAGTTAACGAATAGAGACCATCCAACTCACAGAACCTGAAACAATTGCTATCTGGCCTTCTACAGAGAAAGTCCGTGGATTTCTGGGCGTTGGAATATTCTCCCTCTCACAGCTGGGCAGTGTTGGGGGTCTTCCCAGATACCCACTAGCATTGATCCTGTCCTAAACTCATGTCGTCTCTTGCCCTGGGATGAAATGTGCCGACTTCCTTGCCATTGGAGCTGGTTACAACAGCTTCCAAATGAGTTTATGCTTTTTATTATACACTTACTGTAAAAATTATCTGCACAAATATCCTCTTCATTCTAAGCTTGATAATGATCAATAACATCAAATAGGTGCCCTCAAGGAAAAATGCCTCCAACAAACTCTGGGCAGCAGTGTTGTATAAATGGACGTGGTCTTGATTTATTAGGGAATGGGTGATTCATAGTAAGAGGTATTGATCTGTCATCTCCCCCCAGCCCCCCAGATACTGGTAGCACACAGTTGATTTAGTCTGCCATTAGTGTCGTTATGGTTCTAAGCATTTTTTAATTGCTGTCCTTATCTTTCCCATAACTTATCATTTTATTGAGGAGTACATTTTTAAATTCCCACATAAATGGAGTTTTATTAACTATGTTTCTATTACCGATTTCCAATTTATTGCCTTGCGGTCATTCTCTAGATGTGGGGCATATGTTTATGAATACAAAATGTATCAGGCCTCTTAAATCATTGCTTAAATCTACTTTCTCTATAATCTTCCTTTACCAATTTCTGGCAAAAGCATGTTAAAAATCTTAAAACTGCTGATGAATGCTTCCATTTCTCTTGGTAATTCTTTTAATTTTCCTTTTTAGGATTTGAGATTCATCCAATGTCATGTTTTTCTATCTTGTGGGTACACTTGTTCTGTGGTGTTTATTACATACCATTTTATTTTACTAAAAGCAATTTGTACATTAAATTTTATATTATGGAATATTGGTATTACTAACTTTTCTTTCTGTTAGCATTCCAGTTGACTTTTCTTAGCTGTGTCATCATCTGTGGATTTTTAGTAGATAAATCCATTTGCAGTAATGATAATTACTGATACATGGGGACTTATTTCCACCAATTAATTTTGCATTTTCTATATTACCATTGGTCTTCTGTCTTCTTTTTTCCCTCTATTTTTTAAATTTTTCATTTTCTTCCATTTACTCTCAATTTTGTTATCTATCATATTTCTATACTTAATAAGTTATTTGAATCATTACATATATTAAATATTAATTTGTCTAATAAAATCTGTAGTTATTCAGTAATTGGATTCCTCATCAAGACACATTTCTATCTTATTATTGTTGCCAGAGGTTTTTTATTTAAAATTTGTAATATGAACATGTTATTTTTACATTCAGCACTTAGACAAATTACAGTGGAACATCCGTCTACCCAGGAGACTGTACAAAATTGGTCAACATAAGGAACTAGGCCTCCTGTACTCATACAAACATGTGGTACATGTCCAGTCTATGAAAATTAGGTCAGCTTAAGGAAAGGGTCAGTATAGGGAGGTGGTTAGTGTAGGGAGGTGGTCAGAGCAGGGAGAGGGTCAATGTAGAGAGGGGGTTTGTGTGGAGAGGTGGTCAGTGTGGGGAGTGGTCAGAGCAGGGAGGGGGTCATTAGAGGGAGGTGATCAGAGCAGGGAGGTGGTCAGTGCAGGGGAGGTGGTCAGAGCAGGGAGGGGTCAATGTAGAGAGGGGGTCAGTGTGGGGAGGATGTCAGAGCAGGAAGGGGGTCAGAGCAGGGAGAAGGTCAGTATAAGGAGGTGGTCAGAGCAGGGAAGTAGTCAGTGCAGGGAGGGGGTCAGTGCAGGGAGGGGTCAGCACAGGGACGGGGTCAGTGCAGGGAGGTGGCTGGCTATGGAGCTTTTACTGTATTTGGTGTTATTTCATCCACTTCTATGTATGGTGCTGCTTCCTGAATGTCAACTCTTCTCTCTTACTTTCTTAATGAAGAATATCCTTGACTATTTCGTTAAGAGCTCGTTCCAGAGTCTGTGTGTGTAAACTCTCTGTACGGGAAAATGCCCTTGTTCTTTGTGTGTGAATGCTAAGACGGCAATTGCTTCCCTTCTAATCTGGGTTGCTATAGACGAGAAGGCCACCATTAGTTGGGCTAACGTTACTTAGTTCACCCCCTGGTACATAACCCAGGGTTCCTTTGTGGTGGTTTGAGATTTTCTCTTCCCTCTCAATGGTTTGTGGCCCATTTCTATTCATATGCCATGGAATGGATTTATCTCTTCAAGTCGTGTTTATTTGCAACTCCATTCATTCTCCAGCCATTTATCTTTCATGAAACTCCTGTTAAAGTAATATTATAGTGTCTAAGTCTGCCTCCAATCTCACAGTTCCTCTTTTATATTTTGGCATTTCTTTTTAAATCTCTTTTTCTTGCTATTCTATTTGTTCCAATGTTGTACCAATGTACCCTGAGAACGTTTGGAAAAACATTTTGCTATGAAAGAACTGTCACAATTGAGTGACAGCCTCAATGGGCATCATGAAATCATGGTTTCTGCAAAAACCATCTGCCATGGGAGACGAGAGTACCAGACGATGCACTGGGCTACACAGGGCTGGCATGGGTAGAAAGACAGAATGGGAGAGAGATAAGGGAACTCTCGGCATGATAAAATCACAGGGATGGGATTTATAATCCTCAGCACAGGGAGCCAAGTCATGCTATTTTACTGGGAAATTGACATGTTGGGAGATCAAACTGTTGACAGGAATAGCACATAGATCTCTCCCAGCCCGCACAGCACAGAACAAGGCGTAAACCCCCATGAGTCAGCCAGAGGACAGTGTCCCAACATGGGGAATTACATACAGATGGTCCCACAGCAGAGTCAACCACAAGAAAAATCAGGCCAGACGCAGCCATGACATTGAGACTGATTGAGGAATGGTAGGCTGCAATGTAAAACTTGAGTTCAGAGGTCACAGAGCCTGTCATAGTCTAGACAAAATTACAGAAGGGAGGAACGTGCTAGCAACATTTCTGAATTGTAGGAATAAAAAGTCTCTACTAGCCTCCAAGAAAATATGCTTGTTTGTTTACTCAGGAATCAATACCAGGCTAATTATGGACATTTCCTATAAAAATTAAATTCCTAGGGACAAAGAATAGACATATTCAAATTCTGGAGGGAAAACATGATAATATTATAAACCTTGTATTTCATAATCAAGGTTTCATTCAAATATAAAGGAAAAATAAATTCATTCCGATGCATGCACACATTCCAACCCTTTCCAGAAGCTCTTTGTAAAAATTTCTTGAAGATGGACGCCAGCCAATGGAAGAGAGAATCTGAATTGAAGTACTCAGTAATTTACAGGCCCTTGTCTAACTCAACCGTGTGATAACCAAGAAATCACACGCTAAATTTAAAAAAGATGTTGGCAATTAAGAGAAAGGAAATATGAGGGGAAAATGATACTAGAATGTCTTTATACACAAAGGCAAAAATTGGCAATGCAGATGCCAGTTATTAGAGATATAGAACGGCAAAATTCCTCAGAATCCTTGGATGTAGATGCTCTCTTTTTAATGTATGTTACTTCTTAAGTCACCTCCTCCACTATGCACAACTTTCTATACAGTGTAGAGTTGACCCTTGACCAACCTGGGGGTTAGGGGTTCCAACCCCCCTACACAACCAAAATCCAAATACAGTTTCTGACTTCCCCCAAAGTTACCTACCAATGGCCTGGCGTGGACAGGAAGCCTTACCAATGACATAAACAACAGATCAACACACATTTTGTATGCTGTATGTACTTATATAATCCTCGTTTACACTGTAGCCTCACAATAAAGTAAGCCAGAAAAAGAAAACATAATTAATAAAGTTATAAGGAAGAAAATGTATATTTTCTATTCATTAAGTGGAAGTAAATCATCATAAATGACCCCATACATATTAAATTAAGGGCCCACCCCACTCCAGTAGGACCTCACGGTAATTTGATTAAGTACATTCATAAAGAAGCTATTTCCAAGTAAGTCCACATTCTGAGATTCTAGAAAGGGCATAATCCTCGGGGAGACCTGCTCCTTCCGCCTGTCAGAGTTAATACTCACCACATCCTGGTAATCCTATTTCCTATAGAACTTAGATGGAGATTATGCAGTGTCTTCATACAGAGCCCTTCTTGGGCAAGGCAGCATCCTGTTACACTTGGACTACTGTAACTGCCTCGGATGCTATCCATACTCCTAACTCTACATTTCAACAGGACCATCTCTGGAAATGCAAACTTGATGTCAGCTACACTCAGTGGATACCAATCAATGGCTTTTGTCAAATGTGCCATGTTTCCCTCTGACTTCGTGTTTCCTGTAGCCTCTTAAATCTCACAATGCGCTCTTTTCCTTTAGTCTTGGCATCTTCCCGTGGACTGTTTCTTCTCCATGAACACCTCTCTGCCTGTCTCGGTTAGGCCCTTCTTTCCCAGCTCAGCTTGGACAAACTTCGTCTCTGTCTTGCTCAGACTTCCTCCGTCCTCCCCACTGCCACCGCTATCGGTAACTGAGTTAATGTCTTTTCCACTCACGCCTATAACACCGTGGCCTCGCCCTAGAGGCACACTCCATGGGGTGTCATGCCATCGTTTCTCAGCTATCATCAGTATCCCCCATAATGTCTTTTTTTTTTTTGGCCAGGGCTGGGTTTGAACCTGCCACCCTCAGCATATGGGGCTGGCGCCCTACGCCTTCAGCCACAGGCACCACCTCTATGTCATGTAGATATTTTAGGGGCTGGAACCTCGTTTATCTTATGAATAGATGAGTATTGGCCATGCCAGGACCTGTGCTTAGAACACAATTAAACCCCACTGAATAATTGTTGGATGGTTTGCAGGCTTCTCTTCATTCTGAAGAGCCTTGCTATTCTCTGAGCATTTATCACCCGAGTGCAAAACCATACCTGCGAGACTTTATGGGTCCATGTGTTTTATATAATAAACATCTCATACTGACTAAAATACTCTTTTTTTGTTCCTTCCTTCTTTCCTTTCTTCCTTCCTTCTTTCATTTTTATTTTCACTGTAAAGTCTGTGCATACAGACACCTGTTGTCTCCCTCTGTGACACATCAGCACTCTCCCAGATCAGGCCAACCCTGCTCAGCGTTCTGCACTATTTTGTACCAGCCGATGGAGGTCTAGAGTTAATGATTTTTTTTTCTTCTCCTTCACTTTCTTTCACAGGGTGGCAAATATCCAGGAAGGATTCCAGCCAAAAAGGAAAAAAAAAAAAGTAGCGACATTTAAAAATTTTAATCAGCTCTGAAACAAATTATAAATTTTATCAGTATTTAAGAAAAAGGCCACTTCATCTCACTGGAAATTTGAGCATGTGATTATAGGAAAGCAAATTTAAAATAGAAGCAGTCCTGGAGAACTTTTCTCATACTTGCTCAAAGGAGAAAGTTGGTGGGGCTCAGAGGAGCAACCAGGTGTGACTGCAGGCTTTGGACTGATGGCCACACGCCGGCTTCTCAGTCTGCCTTTGTAGGGAGGAAGCAGGCCCTTGAGGGCACGAGGGGCCCTCTTCTGTCATGAGGCCATGACATGGTAAAGGGTGGACTCTAGAAGAAGCTGACCCACCCCCCCGGTCTTCACAAGCTCTTCACAACCCAAACCATCATTTAAAAAGGCATCCGAGAGGAGTGATGTAACACAGCACAGCCCTTACATAGCCGGTCCCCGACAAGAGGAGCAGAACAAGAAATGAACAAGGGGGAAATGGATTCTAGGCCAACGTCTCTCCTCCCTGGGATTCGAATGTGTTCATGTCGCTTAACTTTTAGGATGGAAAGCTCTGTAAAGGCATCAAGACATAGAAGTCTAAACGTGTCAAGGGACAAAATAGATTCTCAAAATAAATGTTAATATTTTTTCTCCTAAATGTGCAATAGTTTTTCCAATATCGCATGGCAGTATGAATTTTTGTTGCACTGAATATAACCCTTCCAAGGCCAACGCAAAAAAGGTAAAAGAAGTTGCTTTCAAATATTTTGTTGTGAGTTTTTAATCTGAAGGGGACTAATGGAAATAATGGTGACACCGGTGAGGAAGGAAGAGGGGAAGGTTGGCTGATAAAGAAATACCAAACGCTTTAATGCAACGTGGACTGACGCACTCTCTGATTGTCATCCCCCTTAGCTTTGCCTGCACAAGAGCTGCAGATCTGTATAACTGGAGTTGCCGCGGTACCCGGAGCCTCCCTCTTCCCCTACCTGTGCCTTTGACAAAGCCCAACCCTTCCTGTTACCCCTCTATTCACAGCTGTGGGCTCATTTACACAGATATTAAGGAGACCCAAATAGCAGAGAAAATACCAAAGCATCCTTTTCTACATTAAATACATTGGGAAGCTCCCATCTTGAGGAGGGGGTCTGTTGGCAGAAAGCTATATTGAGAGGCTCCCCGAGGGAAGGTTTGTCAGGGCTAGTGCTCTGTGGTCATTACAGGAAAGGGCAGAAATAGATCTGACAAAGCCAGGGAGCCGGGGCTGAGCCCAGGAGTCCCATGACCAGCCCCTTTGGGGACAATGGTTGAGCACCTGAGAATGAGGTAAAACTGCTTCCTGAGCACAGGGCTTCCATCTCCCTGAGGAGACACTGGGGGCAGTCCACCTGTGCCCCAGCACGAGCACAGACAGGGACACTCACAGGGAACCTCTGCGTAGGAGCAGCGGGAAGGCATGGAAACGTGCCCGAGGTCCCCTCACAGGTGTGACTTTCTGGCAGGAGGCATGAGCCACAAGCCTGCTCTGTGCTCGTGTGAATGCCGTCAGCCCAGGGAATTTGGAACTCAGCTTATTAATTCTTGCTTTTGTGATAGCCGGTCACCCTCAGCAAAAGTAACAGCAAAAGCAGGTGAGATGGCATTGCCAAACAGCACCCACTGTCGTCAGCAGGCAAAATCCTTTGCAATCCACTTAATGTTCATCTGCAAATATTAGCTCTGCCACCTGGTTAAAGGTGCTTGAGAAGGCTGGACTGTGCTAATGTAATCCATTTGCTGAGTATATACAGCCTCTTCAGCAGGGAAACGGGGACCCCCTGGCCAGGCAAAGATTGCATCAAAAATTCCCAGCAAGTGGATTTTACATCAATGAGTATTGAACGTGATCAATTCTTTTTCTCTCCTGCCATGCTGCCCATGTTATTTAATCCATAATCAATGTGGTATTCCACGTGCCCATGTCAGCATTACTAACCTTATGTAACCATCTGGCATAACCGTGTTACAGCCGTCATAGAAAACTGAGCGGTCTGCAGCTGGGTTTCTGGAATGGGCTGAAGTTATGAGGCTGGGAATTGTAGGGCAGAGTTGTCGGGAACATTCTGCTTCCTGCTGTAGGGTTCCTTCCATCACATCAGACTGTGCAGCGGGAGTCCCCCGCCTTCCTCTCCTTCTAGCCTCTTTAATCTCTCCCCTGAATAATTGCTGTCTCTCCCAGCTGCTCTGCACGTCTCCTCTCTGCACAGAGACCTATGAACTGCTCCGTGGGCCTGGAAGACAGCAGTTCTAACTGTTGAGAGTTTACTCATCCCTGAACCCCATTTCTTTTTTTTTTCTATCTATTTATTTATTATTAAATCATAGCTGTGTACATTAATGCAATCATTTCTAAAGGCGCCTCCTCCATGCACACTTCCCCGTGGGGCTCAATCCCGAGACGCGTTCCTTCCAACGACATGGATAACTTTCTCCTTTGCTGTAGGTTTGGTTTTGTATTCAAATCTTGTCTCTCCAACTCTATTTAGGAGCAGGGATGAATCTTCTTTGTGATTCTAGACTCGTTGCCTGTGGGTCTGTCGCCAGCGCTGAATCACCAGGCATTGATTGCATCCTGATTACCGACTCCCGCAAGGGCAGCGGTGCCTCTGATAACTGTGATCTTTTACCTTCAGAGGCAGGGTTTGAGGTCTCCCCTGCACAGAAATTGATCCTCCTCTTGCGGGACCAGAAGCCAGAAATTGCACGGATGGAAGCAAGTTATTTTCCATTGAGCACTGGCCTCGCCAAATGCTAATTGTCTGGGAAAGATAACGCATTGTTGTGTGAACGTTTTGCTCATCAGGTCTCTCCCACACCCCAGCCATCCCCACACGCCCATGTCCCTACCCACCCAGGGACAAGGAAAGAGACGCGGAATATAAATGAAGCATTAGTAGCTCTAAAGGTTCGGCTGTGTGATGGGGAGGTGGGAAGCGAAGAGGGTGAAAGGACCAAGCTAACTCCATTTTGTTAAAACTAACTCCATTTTGTCTCACAGCCTTCACTGACCCCACTTTGCCCCGCAGCCTTCAATTTGCAGCTGCAGCTGCACACCAAAGGTGATAGGCAACCTGCTTCCTCCCCCGTGTCTGCCCCATAGTAGTAAATCTTTCCTGCAAGCAATCAGCCCAACTCATACATTGTTTAGGTCCCTAAGCTCCTATCCCTCCACCCCTTTTCTTTTCTGTATCCTTAAAACTGCTCTTCCCTAGGCAAACAGCGGCACTTCTCAGCCCTCCTGCTGAGACAGGAACGAGAAGCCCAAATCCAGGTTTGTGAATAAAACGCCTCTTGCTTTTGCATCGGACTTGGTTTTCGGGTGATTTATGAGGGGTACCCCGTGATCTAGGCACAACAAGGGAAGGATGTGAAACTAGGTGACAGACGTCACACTCTCCCCAGAGCTAGCTCTGCAGATAACAGTGGCTATCTTAGGAACTGACTCCTTTGAGGTTGGTCAGTGTAGCTCCTGGACCAGCCAGTCCTCACACATTTTCCTGAGAATGTTCTAATGCCGGCCAGTGACTGTGATACTATCGTGACCCTTCTACCAGGCTGGTCAGCTTTGCAAAAATCTGATACTGTTGCACGTTTGATTTGAACACGAAGCCTCTGTTACGAGGACTGAACTCTGACTTTTTTTTTTTTAATGTAGTGCCCAAATTTTCTTATAAGAGGCCTAATGAGTCATGCTTCACCAAGGACAAAATCACCTGCAGAAACCTAGCAAATAACAGGGCTTACTTTGCAGCCTCCCTCCGGAAGAGGATACTTGCCAGTCGGCAGACCGCCATCTAGCCAGACCCTTGTCTGGCCTTGACTCCAGCTCTTAAAGCAAAGTCTTAACACTTCCAACCTGTTTAGGGACAGAAGGAGGTGAAAGGGAATACAGGGAGGCGGGAGAGAATTACAAAGTCAGAAAGGCCTTGAAGCAAAACAAGAAATTGTGGATGGCTGAGACCTAGTTTGCCAAGTATATGCTGTTGCTGCAAATACGACTTCCAGCCTGTGACCCATATCCTCTAGCCCGTGATGCTCCCCCCAGAAAACAGAGACAATGATCCCCCCATAAAAGAAAGAAGGATCCCACGATGGCCACACCACCACTAGTAAAGTAACAGTCAACAAGTAGTGAACCGGAGTAAAGACAATTGGATTCACAGGAGAACTGCGGCACTCCACAGCCCACAAAGCCACAGCGGAGGGCCTCGGGGGAACCAACAGGAATTCTTACAGAAGCAGAAGGGAAGGGACGCAGGTCCTGTGTGCCGCCTCGTGTGCGAAAGACCCTTCCCCACTCTTTGCAACACTCTACCCTTGTCTATGCCTGGTCTACTCTTTTACTTCACGTTAAATAAAAACTTTGCTTCTATTCTGCTGTGGACTGCCAGCTGCCTCATTTCCCCTCTCCTGGTTTCTTGATCTCCCTTTAACTCAGCTGAACTTGCTGGTTCTACTGAATGAACTGAACCACGTCCATGGAAGAGCCCAGAGGTGAACTCTCGCCCCTAACACAACCAACTGTCAACTAAAGAATCCCTAAAACCCGCGCATGAGTTCCAAGCCCCTGCTTCAACCTGTTCCGCCTTTTACGGCCAAACCAGCGTCTCCCTTCCCTCTACCGACTAATGGATTCACCTGTAATTCCTGTCTCTGTGAATCTATCAAACCAAACGGTAACCCAGCTGCCTGCGCCACAAGCAAGGAGGACGTGAAGCTCTCCGGCTGTGCAGATGCAAACAGCATATTTTAAAATTTTCCACTGCGTGTTTTTCCATTCATGGAAGGAGTCAACTTAATAGCCGTAAAGAGAGATAGAAGCTTCTCAAAGTTCAGTGACTCACCTCACTTTTGGACAATTAGGGCAAAAGAGAAATAATTCTATAAAACAGTCTTCGCTGCCTGCATGGCAGAAGCCAACCCATTTGCAATGGCACTAAATTGGCTCCTTTCAAAGTAATTATGTGTTACAGGGACGCGCTGCCGCGGACCGCCAGTCGAATGAGTCTCAGTCCGAGGGCTTTCAGGGCGAGAACGGCTCAGGTTGATTGAAAGGGCGACGCAGGAAAATGACAAACTGCCACACACCAAGGATGATGAAGAAAGCAGTTGTACTTTACTGATTTTTAGGCATGGTATTTATACATTTTTGACAATGTCTTACAAACTACAAAAGATATTTTTATGACTTGCTGATGCTTACAAAGTTCTTATCGAGTTTTGTAGATGGGAGTAGTCAACTGTCTTTTCTTAGACAATGTTTCTGCCCGTAAGGGGGAACAAAGGACTGCTGCTTATCAGCAGTTACTCTTTTACTTCTCTTTATCTATGTTTAAACCTTCTTTCTTTGTAAAACTGCTTTGTTCACATTTTGTATTTTTATATTTTTATATTTGATTATGATTTTTATGTTGTTAGTGAATTGATAGTGAATTATGTATATGTTTTAAGTGTATAGTGACAAAATTATAGAGAAAGCAATTTCATAGAAAACTTATTTCAAAGAAACAGTTTCAAAGGGACATAAGGTAGAGATAAGAGACCGGAGGGAGCGGGTATCTGGTAGGAACATCTTAACTTATCATCCCTGCATTCTCTTGATACATTGTTTCAATTAACTGACCTTTATGGTGGGAACGTGTTCCCTTGGAGACATTTAGTCTCCATTGTATAGATGAAGTCATGGATTAGTAAGTCATTATGTTTATTCTTAGTTTCTGAGGACATTCAAGCAACAATTAACCATTCAACTCAACAAACAAGTTTCAAACAGGTTTCAGGGTAAAGGTTATTCAGGCCTTTATGCCGCACCTCATGAATTCTTACGTTCACTAAAAGGCATGCTAGGCAACTTATGCGCTGCTGTTGCAGGCCAGGGGGACCGGGGGCAACGCTCCGGGGAGCACTCACCGCCTTACCACAGTTTTTACAACGCGGACAGAGCCATCCCGCCACGGCTTGATGCCGGGGGTGCGGCATTTCCCCCTTTTTTGTTAATGAAACGTAGCTCAAAGAGGTCTTGGCGAACAGCCTTTAAGGAGGAAAAGACACAACGAAGGAGACAAGGTAACAGTAAAACAACACAGAATATCAAGCATCCAATAATGACAATAAACACAATGTACTGAATCCAGGACACAGGATTTAAAGATTTAAGATTGTCAGAGAGGGATTGAGCCAGTGAATCAAGAGAAGTGCTAGGTAAATGAGCTTCACTGATGGCAGTGATATCTTTTTGAAGAGTATGTAAATCATGTGTAATATCATTGTCCTTCCAGACACCCTGTAGATGAGCTTTAGTTTTGTCCCAGGAAGTGGACATATTATAAGGTAAAGGAGTTACACAAATAGCAGGAAAGGCAGAATGACATCTGGTTTGAAGTTTATGTTGTATAAACTTTATATCTTGTCCTAAGGCTAAAACTACTTCTTCTAGGATGTTAAGTTTTGCTTCAAGTTTATTATCTATGCTGGCTTGAGTCATTAAAGCTAGAGTTATGTTGCTGCTGAGAGAATTAACAAAGTGAGCTGTGTGAACTTCTTGAACCAAAGCAGTAGTGGCTACCGCAAATGTTGTGACTATAGAAATTAAAGCTAAAATACCGAGAATTAAAGCAGCTACAAACCTCTTAGGTCGAATTAACTGATTAACAGTATGTAAAACTTGTAAAGCAGAATTATCATACCAAGGATCATCTTGTAAATCAACAGGTAATAGTACATAAGAGGGTCTTTTAACAATTAAAACAGAATTAAACAAGCGTTCATTGAATAAATCAGTAGAAGTAAGACAATTTGTAACTTTACAAGCGGTACAAGAAATATGATAAGAGTTTTTAGATTGTGTAATAGTTAAATACTTATTTGGAGTTAAAAGTAGAGCATATGGATATCCAACACAAGTTCTTACTGACATTGCATTTGGTTTTGGCATATTAGGTTTCTTTTCTAAAATTAAGTTGGATGCAGCAACAAGTCTAAATAAATCATAGTGTATTTGAGTTTTATTTTTGTCTTGAGCTACCCATATGGGCTCAACTAGACCAGGTGTGAACCATCGTCGTATTGGTTGGGGAGTACCAGACCACTGATACTGATGAAATTTATCTAATTGGTTCGAGAAATATTTATTATGATCAAAACAAGAAGTAGGAGAATAATCCCAGATGACTGTGTTTGAATTTATAGGAGAATGCTTGTTGGCAGCATTTGGGAATCCACAGGAAAGCCAAGTAGGTGTTTTAGTTAATGATGATTCCCAGAATTGATTTTTATTTCTATATTTTTCTTTACAGTTAGGGAGAGGTAATGAGTTAACAGATAAACAGGTTTCATTATAATTAGGACTTCCAATAGTTTGTAACTCATATTCCCAAACATAACGTCTATTTGCATCATGAGGATCTGGAGCATCAGTTAAAAATACCCTGTAGCTAGTAGGTAAACAAAAAGGAGGTGTGTTGCCTCTTAAAGTAAAGCAAATAGGCAAGGAGTCGGCTTTGCCAGTGAAATTAATTAAAGCCGCAGCATGATGTCTGGATTCTGAGTCAGTTAAACCTCCTAAGCGGATAGAATCATTAGAAAGAATTTTTATGGGGTCTGGATCTAGCCAGCCCACAGGGTGTAGCAGAGGAGGATTAGGCACATAAGACCAATAAGCTGCAGTTTCTACCTTAGGAGTAGAGATTAGTGATAGAAACGCAAGAAAGTACATTGTAGGAGTTAGAGGGTTTCCTTGAGATATGAGAAGTTGTTTAGCTTGTTTCACCAGGGCACGGATCTGTGTCCACGTGGTCTTGGAGGGTTTCGGTGAAATTTCCACAGTCGTCCTCATTTGTGCAGATAGGATCTTCATCCGCCGCAGGCGTTGTCTTCTGCGCCGGGGTCTCCGGAGGAGCCGGTTTGATGAGCCGGTCTGGAATCCAGACGGGAGAGTCGGCATCCTGTGGAAATATGCAAGCATAGCCTCGTCCGGAGGTTAACAATACATCAGGGCCTTTCCATTGGCCCGATAATAAATCTTTCCAAAGAACTTTAGGAAGGGTGGCAGCCGATTGTGGCTGCCAATGGGAGAGAGCAGGGGTTAAATTGTTGGAGTTTACATTAAGGTGATTTAGGACGAATAAAGCATGGGTTAAAATATGATGAGGAGAGAAATATTTATGAGCTTTTTGTAGGCGTTCAATTTGTAATTTTAATATTTGATTAGTTCTTTCAACAATCGCTTGACCCTGAGGATTATAAGGGATCCCCGTAGAATGAGCAATTTTCCACTGTATACAAAATTGTTCAAATGCTCGAGAGGTATAAGCTGGAGCATTGTCTGTTTTTAATTGATGAGGAACACCTAGCTGCTGAAAGCAGTAAAATAGGTGTTGTACAACATCTTTGTAGGCCTCGCCAGGTCTTGCAGAGGCACAGATAAAATGAGAAAAAGTATCAACAGTAACATGTACATATTGTAATTTTCCAAAACTAGACACATGTGTTACATCCATTTGCCATAATACATTGGGGCGTAAACCCCGAGGATTAACACCAAATTTTAAAGGATGATGAGTAACAGGACAGGATTTACACTTTAAGACTATTTGTCTTGCCTGTTCTCTAGTAATTTGAAACATTTTTCTTAATGCGTTAGCATTTTGGTGATGTAAGGCGTGGCTTTCTTCAGCGTCGGCCACTGATGCCACTATAGTACGTGTTAATAAATCTGCAGTGGCATTTCCTTGGGCCAAAGGGCCAGGTAAGTTAGTATGTCCTCTTATGTGACCAATATAAAATTGATTATTCCTTTGCTGAATTAAAGTTTGTAGTTTCTTTAATAAAGGTAGAATAGTTGAGGTTCCTGTTAAAAGAGCAGTTTCAAGAGCTGGAAAAAGAGAAGCAATATATTTTGAATCTGTGTACAAGTTAAACCTTTGTTTGAAATTATTAAAGGCCGAGATTAGAGCCCATAATTCTGTTTGTTGGGCAGAGGCTTGTGTGACCTCTTTAATAAGAGGAGACAGGCCTGGGCTAAAAACTACAGCTCGACCTGTAGAGGAGCCATCTGTGAACAAGGTTATTGCGTCAGACAGAGGCTGTTTGGAACACATAAGAGGAAATATAAGTGAAACTGTTTTTGTAAATTCAATTAAAGGATGTTTAGGATAATGGTATAAGATTTGACCTGCATAGCCTTGTAAGGCCAATACCCAATCATCATTATTTTGAAATAGTTGTTCCACTTGAGTTTTATTATAAGCAGTTACAATTACATGAGGATCTTTACCAAATAATTCCCGTGATCTTTTTCTTCCTTTATCAATTAATAAAGACACCAGGTATGGATAATCAGCAACAATCTTTGTCTGAACATGTGGTAAATGAATCCATTCTAAAATACCTTCCTGCCATAGGCAAGCTGTAGGAGTATACTCAGTAGAAAAAATGAGTAAAGACCATGGGTTTTGATAATTAATTTGTTTAACCCTAGCTTGAGTTAAAGCCTGTTCAACAACTTGTAAAGCCTGCAAGGCTTCTGGAGTTAAATGTCTAGGGGAACGGGGATTAGAGTCTCCCTGTAAGATAGTAAACAAAGGACTAAAGGTTCCCGTAGTAATCTTCAGAAAAGGTCGAATCCAATTTATTTCTCCCAGTAATTTTTGATAATCATTAAGAGTTTGTAATTTATCTCTCCTTATTTGCACCTTTTGAGGTGCAATATAGTCAGAGTGAATCCATTGTCCCAGATAACTTAATGGTTTATCTCTCTGAATTTTCTCTGGGGCAATGACTAAGCCAAATTTAGTTAATTGTTCTATAGCCTTTTCTAGCATTAGCTGTACTTTTGGCAGCTCAGGATGAGCTAGCAAGATATCATCCATATAATGAATTATGTAAGCACTAGGAAATTGTTTTCTCAGTGCTGCTAATGCAGCCGCCACAAATTTTTGGCATAAGGTAGGGCTGTTTTTCATGCCCTGTGGTAAAGTTTTCCACTGATATCTTTTAAACGGTTCCTGTAAGTTTAGAGAAGGAACACTGAAAGCAAAACGAGGACAGTCCTCAGGATGTAAATTAATAGTAAAAAAGCAGTCTTGCAGATCTATAATTATAAGTGACCATTGTTCTGGTACTGCTACAGGAGACGGAAGCCCAGGTTGAAGGGAGCCCATGTCTTCCATAATGGCATTTACTGCTCTTAAATCTTGTAAAAGTCTCCATTTGCCAGATTTTTTCTTAATGACAAACACAGGAGTGTTCCATGGACTAGTGGATTCCTCTAAATGACCTTTATCTAATTGTTCTTGTACTAAAATTTGTAATGCCTGTAACTTTTCTGTTGTTAGGGGCCACTGACTAACCCACACAGGAACATCTGTTAACCATTTTATCTTACAGGCATAGTTTTCTGCAGTGGCCCCTATGAAAAACACTGATCGTTCAGTTGATCCCCTGTGACTAGTTTCATGTCTAGGACATGTAAAAGATCTCGTCCCCATAAAGTATAGGGTAGAGAGGGTAACACATAAGGTTGAAAGTAAATTTTCTTGTCCTTATATTCACATAACAAATGAGATGTACTACGCATGACACCAGAAACAGAACCGAGACCAACTAAAGAAGACCCAGTTCGATGAACCGGCCAGGATCTCGGCCAGTCGGAGGCAGCAATGCAGGTTACATCAGCGCCTGTGTCCATCAGGCCCTTAATGGGCCTGCCTTCTATTTTCATTTTTAACATCGGTCTATCATATAAATCATATATAAGAGCCACACAATCTTTATCAGTAAATCCAAACTGTCCCTCTCCCCTGGCATCATGTAAGTGATAAGTGGGGAGTGGTATATATGGCAACAATAGTAATTGAGCAATTCTTTGTCCCTTATGAATTTGTGTAGTTTCTACTAGAGACTTTACCATGACTTTAATTGTATTTTCAGTATCAGAATCGATTACTCCTGGAACAACTTCAAAATGTTTGGTGTAATTGGAACTTCGTCCCAATATAACACCAACAGTACCTGGTAATAACTTTCCTTTTATTCCTGTGGGAACTAACACAACACCATCATGTTTGGATATGATTATATCTTTAGAACTGGCAAGGTCTAAGCCTGCACTGCCAGGAGTCCCACGTGGGAGATCATGAATTGTCCATTCAGGTGGTATACAATTAATAGTAGATGTGGGCTCTAACTTAGGTCGTACTGCGGTAGGAGCAGGAGACTCTCCCTTGGAGTCGGGGCTGGGAGAACGCCCCTTATCTAGTTTTTTGTCTGGTTGGTATCAATAAAGTTAGCACCCTTGTCTGACAAGGGGGTTCCATCTTTATGAAATTTAGATTTACATTCATTTTTCCAGTGCCTGCCCTTCTTACAACGAGGGCATGGTCCCGGGGGTAATCCACGGGACTTATTATTATTATTATTAGCACCGGTGGATTTCTTACAATCCTTCTGTATATGACCTGGCTTCCCACAGTTATAACAAGTGGGCAAGTCATGTGGGGGATTACACCCAAAACATGTATTACTGGGGTCTCTATCAAAAGCACCTTTAACATATGAACTAAATTTTTGACCCCGCATAGCTGCAGCAAACGCCATTCCCTGGACAATTGCTGGTGAGGCATCCATGCATGCTTTAATATAATCTTGTAAGGTACCTGTTTTCCTGAGTGGACGTATTAAGTCCTGACACAGCGTATTTGCATTTTCCCAAGCTAATTGCTTGAGTAATAATTCTGTGCCTTCTGATGGTGGAAGCATTCTATTAATAGCTTCTTCCAGGCGAGAAATAAAGTCAGGATAGGACTCTTCCATACCCTGTTTTATGCCTGCTAAAGTTGTGCCCTTGGTTCCCGGAGGAGGTATTTTTCGCCAAGCGGAGACTGCATTATGGCTGACTATCTCTAAAAATTGTCGGGGTAGTTTAATTTGATTTTCAAAAGAAGCAAATTCATCTGTCCCTAGAAGCATGGACAGCGTGGGCTGTGCTTTTCTTCCTACATGTTGATTAATACTTTCTCTACATCTATCTTCATACTCTGTTCTCCATAAAATATAATCACCTGGGGAAAGCGTGGCTTTGGCCGTTTGCTGCCAATCATACGGGGTAAGCCATTGACTGCTAATTGATTCCACAATTTGTAAGGTATAAGGGGCAGAAGCTCCCGATGTACGGACAGCCTGTTGCAGTTCTTTAAGCGTCTTTAACGACAGAGGTTCCCAGGTGGGTGGTGCCCTATCCTCAGTGGGAAAGCGTACCGGGAAAGCAAATGTAAAATCTCCCTGCTGACGGGCTTCTCGCACCGCCGCTTGAAAGCCCGCGGGCGGCGGAGGGAGACAAGGAGGTACGCGGGGAAGCGGAGCTTGTGAGGTTGTCTTAGATGTGACTTTTGGGACACGAACAGCCGGGTAAGCTCGGCGGGGGTGAATAAAATCATTCATTCTGTCCCTCTCATCTGGTTTAGTAAATTCATCGACCACATCCCACTCGTCACTGTCTGAGGAATTATCGACCGGTGGGAGTGGTGGTAGAATGTCTTTGAGCGTTGGAGCCGAAGGGACAACGCTCTCAGTGTTTGGTACCGGTTCAGGATCTTTAAGAACCTCGGGGGGAACCTCATCAGGAATCGGTGCCCCTTTAGATTCAGGATCACCAACCTCCGAATCAGTTTCTCTTATAAATGCTTCTAAAAAGGTATTGTCAGCTAAAAGTTCTCTAACTTGTAACCATAAAGGAAAAGCCTGAGGGGGCAAGACCTTCTCTCCATGTTCTTGCATGTATTTCCGCATTTCGCGTCCCACTCTCTTCCAGTCGGAGAGAGAGAGAGAGCCTTCCTCCAGAAACCAAGGACTAACCAACTTTATGAAATGCATAAGCTCCTCCAACCGTTTGAGAGACACATGAAAACCATTTTTTTCTAACAAACGCTGTATCATGACACTGAGCATGTGTTCTTCCTTACCCAATGTATGCCCCATGTTGTCCTGCGGATTACTCACACTTAACCGGTCAGCCTTTACCGGCGGGACTGCAGCTCCCTGGTGAGAGTCGCCTTCAATCTGAAAAGGAGAGGAAAGAAAGAAAAAGAAAGATCACCTGTCCTTCAGGTCCCTGTTCGAGGCGCCAGCTGCCGCGGACCGCCAGTCGAATGAGTCTCAGTCCGAGGGCTTTCAGGGCGAGAACGGCTCAGGTTGATTGAAAGGGCGACGCAGGAAAATGACAAACTGCCACACACCAAGGATGATGAAGAAAGCAGTTGTACTTTACTGATTTTTAGGCATGGTATTTATACATTTTTGACAATGTCTTACAAACTACAAAAGATATTTTTATGACTTGCTGATGCTTACAAAGTTCTTATCGAGTTTTGTAGATGGGAGTAGTCAACTGTCTTTTCTTAGACAATGTTTCTGCCCGTAAGGGGGAACAAAGGACTGCTGCTTATCAGCAGTTACTCTTTTACTTCTCTTTATCTATGTTTAAACCTTCTTTCTTTGTAAAACTGCTTTGTTCACATTTTGTATTTTTATATTTTTATATTTGATTATGATTTTTATGTTGTTAGTGAATTGATAGTGAATTATGTATATGTTTTAAGTGTATAGTGACAAAATTATAGAGAAAGCAATTTCATAGAAAACTTATTTCAAAGAAACAGTTTCAAAGGGACATAAGGTAGAGATAAGAGACCGGAGGGAGCGGGTATCTGGTAGGAACATCTTAACTTATCATCCCTGCATTCTCTTGATACATTGTTTCAATTAACTGACCTTTATGGTGGGAACGTGTTCCCTTGGAGACATTTAGTCTCCATTGTATAGATGAAGTCATGGATTAGTAAGTCATTATGTTTATTCTTAGTTTCTGAGGACATTCAAGCAACAATTAACCATTCAACTCAACAAACAAGTTTCAAACAGGTTTCAGGGTAAAGGTTATTCAGGCCTTTATGCCGCACCTCATGAATTCTTACGTTCACTAAAAGGCATGCTAGGCAACTTATGCGCTGCTGTTGCAGGCCAGGGGGACCGGGGGCAACGCTCCGGGGAGCACTCACCGCCTTACCACAGTTTTTACAACGCGGACAGAGCCATCCCGCCACGGCTTGATGCCGGGGGTGCGGCAACGCAGAATGGAAGACCCACATTTTCAAACCGTTTGATACCTCTAACTGTGATGATATCAAAGGAACACAAGTGACCCAGACAGGGTGACTCGCGCACGGAATAGACCAGCGATGGCTGGCAGGCCCCTCCTTGCAAAGCAGGGGAAGAAAACAGTCAGCTCTGAAGCTTAGTCCTGCCGTCAACCACCCTCTGAGCACAGACTCACAGCTCTGTCTTCCCACTCTGTTTATCACATGGAAATAGTAAGGCTGGCTGCAGCGATGCTGCAGAGTTTACAAGATAAAGAGATGTGAAATCAAAAGGTCTTTGAAGACTAACACAAAAATAATGCATTCTATTTGTTATTTCCCAGAATTTATTTGTGCCCATTATTTTTTGTCCAGTACTTAGACCAGGTGATTTATAAGGAATAGGACTTTTTCTTTCTTTCTTTTTTTTTTTGGAGTCAGAAACTCACTATGTCGCCCTCAGTAGAGTCCAATGACATCACAGCTCACAGCAACCTCAAATTCTTGGGCTTACGCGATTCCCTTGCCTCAGCCTCCTAAGTAGCTGAGACTACAGGCGCCCGCCACAACACCCGGCTATTTTTTGTTCCAGTTGTCATTGTTGTTTAGCTGGCCCAGGGCCAGGTTCAAACCCGCCACCCTCAGTGTATGTGGCTGCACTGGAATGCTGTGCTATGGGTACCGCACTGGAATAGGACTTTCTTGATCACAGTTCTGGAGGCTGGGGAGTCCTAGAGCAAGGGGCCAGCCGTTCTGCATCTGCAGAGGGCTGCTCTCTGCTTCCCAAATGGTGCCTTCTCTCCAGTCTACACGTGGCAGGAGAGGAGGGTGGGGCTATTAAAACTTTCCTCGAGTCCCTTTATAATGGCACTGATCCCCCCATCAGGGCAGTGCCCTCTTGATCTTGACTGTATCGTTTTCTTTCCACTCAAATGCAAATTGCGACGCCAGGCAAACTCCCAGGGACATGTCCTGCACTTGCTCTGGAATGTCTCAGCCCTCTAGGACTCCCGGTTCGGATCCATCGCCACCTGCTCTTACGGACTCCAGTCACACGCGTCTTTGTTCCCACCTCCCAAATCCTGATGCCGCCCAGCGGCCCGCCTTCTGCTCAAGCTCCAGACCGTTGGCATCTTCCCAGGTGTGCAGGTGGAGCTCCTTCACGCAGCGTCCCAACTCCACACAAGCCATTTACCCAGAGGCCTCCCCTGCCACCGTTTTTTACTCCCTGCTCCTCCCCTACTGACCATGCGCCACACCTGCTTTCCTGTGATGAATTCCTTGAATCATTTGCCTCAGCCACACACAAAGATCATTTTTAACCATCACTGAATGACTGCAAATCACCTCACTGCTGACTTCCACTGCTGCTAGCCCAGCGGTTCTCAAACTTCCTAATGCCGCAACCCTTTAATACCGGTCCTGTGGGTCGCAACTCACAGGCAAAAACCGCTGCTCTAGATATTTCTCTGTTCAAACCACTCTCTACATGGCTGTAGATAGATCTTCCTCCAAGCAAGCATCTGGTTCTCATCACTGCTGAGTGTCCCGCACATGCTCTGCTTTGCTCTGAAAGCCAAAGGCTGGAGCACTGCAGGACAGCGGGAGGGTGCCCCTTGCCACCTCCCACAGCAGGGAGCATGAGCGACCAAATGCCCCTGCTCTGGGATCCAGCACTGTGCACGCACTGGGGTCCTGCCTCCCTGTCTGGGATCCAACGCTGTGCGCGCACTGGGGTCCTGCCTCCCTGTCTGGGATCCAGCGCTGTGCGCGCACTGGGGTCCTGCCTCCCTGTCTGGGATCCAGCGCTGTGCGCGCACTGGGGTCCTGCCTCCCTGTCTGGGATCCAGCGCTGTGCGCGCACTGGGGTCCTGCCTCCCTGTCTGGGATCCAGCGCTGTGCACGCACTGGGGTCCTGCCTCCCTGTCTGGGATCCAGCGCTGTGCACGCAGTGGGGTCCTGCCTCCCTGTCTGGGATCCAGCGCTGTGCGCGCACTGGGGTCCTGCCTCCCTGTCTGGGATCCAGCGCTGTGCACGCAGTGGGGTCCTGCCTCCCTGTCTGGGATCCAGCGCTGTGCTCGCACTGGGGTCCTGCCTCCCTGTCTGGGATCCAGCGCTGTGCACACACTGGGGTCCTGCCTCCCTCTCTGTCATCCAGCGCTGTGCGCGCACTGGGGTCCTGCCTCCCTGTCTGGGATCCAGCGCTGTGCACGCACTGGGGTCCTGCCTCCCTGTCTGGGATCCAGCGCTGTGCGCGCACTGGGGTCCTGCCTCCCTGTCTGGGATCCAGCGCTGTGCGCGCACTGGGGTCCTGCCTCCCTGTCTGGGATCCAGCGCTGTGCGCGCACTGGGGTCCTGCCTCCCTGTCTGGGATCCAGCGCTGTGCGCGCACTGGGGTCCTGCCTCCCTGTCTGGGATCCAGCGCTGTGCACGCAGTGGGGTCCTGCCTCCCTGTCTGGGATCCAGCACTGTGCACGCACTGGGGTCCTGCCTCCCTGTCTGGGATCCAGCGGTGTGCACGCACTGGGGTCCTGCCTCCCTCTCTGTCATCCAGCGCTGTGCACACACTGGGGTCCTGCCTCCCTCAGCTGCTCCTACCAGCTGTTAGACATGGTGACAACACACACCCAGTCCCATTCTGGGACGCATGGGGCGCCTCTGTCTGCACGCTTTGGCTCAAGATTCCCAACAGCTTGTCTGAATCTTCCTGAGAGTTGCTGGCAGGCCACAGTATGTCCACTCAACCCCCTCTTTCTCTTTTATTCTCTTTTATGGATTTTTTTCATCATCAGAAACATGTGACAGCCTCCTGCGGCCCCTTCCCTGCTGCCTTCCACACAGACATGTCCCCTAATAAAATTCTTGAGAGTTTAATGCACAAGTCACTTTAGTGCTCAAAGTCTATACTTTATGCGATGAGTTTTAAATCTAAGTGAGGCAATACATTTTGTCTTTCATTTCTGAATGAAAGAATACAAGAAAGACAATAAGAAACACACTGTTCCAGCTCCATTAGAAGTATCAGAAGCGACAAATGCTTCCATTTACACTTTTTGCATTGGCTTAAAAGTGACTTTACAAGTGTTTGTTAGAGATGGGAGGACCACACCCTGTCAGAAGCGTAAGACCACCGTAAAAAAAGTATCCAGGCTGACCTTTGTTTCTTTTTCTACACCACATTGACTACTAAAGGTTATAGAGATAGAACGGGCTTTTGTTAGCATGCTAGTAAATCATAAACACTTATAATGTTATAAATCTGCATACTGAAGAGACAAATAGATTCCAAAATATAACACAAGTAAATGCTGCCCGCTTGCCTTTCAGATGACTATAAAATATTTCAAGTGTAAGAACAAAATTATAAATATTATACAAATGCCGCTGTGGTCCAGTGTCATGCACTGAAGAAGCGTTATCTGGTTTACAAATAACTCCTGCCACAAGTTCATTCTTCTTTCTACTAAGAAGCTTTTGACTCACCCACACACAAAAAGAAATGGTCTACCAGACATAAACCAGATGAGATGAGAATTATAAAATTAATGTAATTCATTCCTGTGGAAAAGATTTTCCTCCCAACGTGTTTCAAGATCATGTTTAGATTACACTGATGCACACTTTCTCTTCCCGACTTATGGTGGTCACTGCAAATTATGCAGTTGCAAATAAAATGTGTGGGGTGTCAACAGTTAGATCCCATTAAAAGAAAATTACATCTAAAACAAAAGGCAAGAGAAGACAGTGATTATTTGGGAGACAGAGCATATGCTCTCTCTCTCTCTGAAACTTGGTGTATTATTTCAAAATACTCTTTTGTGAAACAACTCAGGGGTATGGTGCTGACAATGCTGAGAGGATAGGAAGGCATTCTACTAAGTGCATGTGATGCTATAGACCAAAGGTCTACAAATGTTTTCTATGGAGCTGGGCAGTAAATATTTTACGCTGCTGCCTTAGCACAAAAATCAGCCCTAGACAGTATGTCAAGGAGTGATCATGGCTGGGTCTCGATAAAAGCATAGTCACAAAACCACACACAAGCCCAAGTTGGCTTATTCGTTGTACTTTGCCAGCCCCTCTGTAGAGCAGCATAAATCCGTGCTTCCCAAACAGAGACAGCTGGAGGACCGGGAAAAATGAACTAAGATGTACAGACACAGCCTGACAGGGCTCAAAGTTGCTTTAAATAAAATTAAAGTTTGGCTGTATTTTTCATTAGCTACCAAAGACAGAAGCAATTGTCATTTGTCTTAAAGGTCAACTCAAAATGCTGCTGCATTGCTGCTGGGCAGCATGGCCCAGCCACAAGATGAGGAAATTCACAGTCCCTGCAAACCAACACTTTCTCTCCGTGGGGTTTCACTGCTACATAATGCTGGCCCTACCCTTAACATGTGTGGCAGGATCCCAGGCCTTAAAAACAGAAATCCGAGCGATAATGTTCAAGGGTGTTAGCAGGATAGCTCAGACGCAGACTTTTAACTTACCAACAGCAAAGACGGCAGCTCAACTCCGGCAAGCTGTGGGATCACCGTCTAACTGGGCAGGAAGGCAAAGAGATGGCTCCTCATGAGTCTGAAGGAAAGGAAATTAAGACACTGAGGGAAACACTTAAAGACGGAAGCCAGAATGAAATGGAAGAAAAAATAAGTAGGATTCAAGGGCCAGTGGACGAATCCCAGACATGGAAGAAAGCTTGCTTCTATCACTAAAGTTTTAAAACCACACGAATTAGGCAATTTTCAAGATATTTCCGATCACCCAGAACCCCCTCTGCCCTGGACGTGTGGGGTTTGGCCTCTCACTGGGCTGGACAGAGAGTAGGTGGGACCTGGTTTGTGTCCATCATGCAAAACCCCGGGGAGGGGGTTGGGCACAAACAAGATGGCAGGAAGGGGTGCACATTAAGAAGCAAGGGTTTGGGTAGTGCCTGTGGCTCAAAGGAATAGTGCACCAGCCCCATATACCGGAGGTGGAAACTGCACACACAAAAAGAAAGAAGAAGAAGCAACAGGTGCTTTCCTAACTTCTAAAAACTCCATGTGGCAAACTCCTCCATGGACTTTTAAAATCTTTTAAAATTCTCATACTGTAAAATTGATTATTCTTTTGGCATTCGGTTCTGTGAATTTTAACACATAAGAACAGTGTAGCCATGACCATGATAGGATGCAAGACTGTCCCATTACCCCCCCCAAATTGTCTCATGCTGTGTGTCCCTTCCTGGTCATCATCATGCCCCACCTTAACCCCGGCAACCACTGACCTGGTCTTCATGATAATAGTTTGCTTTCTGAGAACGCCAAGTGAATGGGATCATCTGGTCTGCAACGCTCTGAAACTGCCTTCTTGCTCACACTGGGATGATGTCTTCAAGAGTCATGCAAATTGTCGCATATATTGTTTGTTTCTTTTTGTTGCTGCATAGTAAATTGTCTGTGGGAGTTCCGGTTTGTAGTGTAGCATAGGCCAGGCATTTCTGCAGGGCTTGTTGATCAGAGTCCAATTCCCCTCCCATGGTTCTCAACCTTCCTAATGCCACAATGTATTTTCATTGTTAAAAAGGGGCCACGGGTGGCGCCTGTGGCTCAAGGAGTAGGTCGCAGGCCCCATATACCGGAGGTGGTGGGTTCAAACCTGGCCCTGACCAAAAACTGAAAAAAAAAAAAAAATTGTAAAGGGGTCTCAACCCAGAGGTTGAGAACCGCTGCGTCTAAACCCTCAAGGCTACAATAGCCCGGGGGTCTACCCAGGATGTCAGGCACCTGGCAGGCTTGGGGCTAGGATTCTGGAGGTCCTAGTGACCACAGTCTAGGATCCTGGGTGCCCCCGCTTCTTGGGCTGCAGATGGCCAGACTGCTACCTAGTAGCTAAGAATAGAATGCGTAGTAACCAAAGATTACTATCACCTGAGGCCTGCCCAGGCAAAGCTAGAAATTCCTGCACCGAATTAGGCAAGTTTATCCTCAATTTGTAAAGTATAAATTACAATCACATGGTGTGCCTACATGATTTTTCCCCACCCCCGTCTTTTTTTTTCCCCCTTCTTCTGACTGTTACTGATTACTTGAGGCATCTTGCTTTGAATAACTCGAATTAAGTTTATGCATTATGCTGTCAACATGATTTATGATTTTTGATTGAATAAAGAGAGCTATGGGGAATGGCCCAGTGCTGCCCTCGCTGGCTGAATCTGAGCTGCTGCTGGCTCAGGGTCGCCCCTCTCAGGCTCCCATCAGTTATTTCACCTGAGATCACTGGCTGGGAGTTTTTTTGCATCAACGCCCTCAGTGCAAATCCCAGCAAAGGTCGCCAGGCCTCCACAATTGTCATGTAGAAATTACAATCTTTATTTTTTAGCCATCCACTCATTAGAGAAATCTGGGTCATTTGCAGCTTTTCCTACCACATAGAAAGTTGTTCTGAACAGTCATGCACAGGTTTGGTAGGAACACACTCTTTCATTCTCTAGAATAAATATTGAGAAATGAAGCTGCTGTGTTTTATGGTAAGTGTATGTGTAACTTTCTACACCGCTGCCAAGCCATTCGCCACTACGTGGATTTTCTAATCCTTGTACCTATTATTTTTCTGTATTAGGAGGACGCTGCCCCAATACAATGTGTTGCCTTGAGCAAATTCTTCAAGCTCTTTATGAGTGTTTTCTAGTTTTAAAAATGGAGATAATGGTGGTTCTTATGTCATGGGTATCGAGAGAGCTAAATGAGATGTGGCTGCCAGCTTCTGCACTAGTGGGAAACTTGGTGACACCTGAGGACATTTCCATTGTCACACCTGGGGTGAGTAGTGCTACCAACGCCAAGTGGACAGAGGTCAGGGCGATGCTTCCCATCCGGTAAGATGCAGGTCCGCTCCCTACAGCAAAGAAGTATCCACCCCCAATGGCATTGCTGCCAAGGTTGAAAAAGCCTGCTCAGCACATAAAAGCAAGAGGCAAATCCCTGTTACCAGCAGCAGCATTACCAACAGCAGTATTATTCAATCCCAGCACGCAGCTGGGTCAAGAATCCTAAGCAAGTAAATACCTCAAAAAGAATACTGAATTTAAAGGAAAAAAAAGAATAATTCTGTATACTACTGAAGTCAACAAAGTGAGTATATCATGAAAATAAATCTTCGCTGATTTTTTTCTTAACTAAGAAAATGATAATGTCCAAAGATTTTCCGAAGCACCCTCGAAAATCCCTCGTACAACCTTAACGTGGTTGCCATCAACGCCAAAAATAACAAACAGCAAATGTTCTCACATTTTTCATTATGCACACAAAAACTCCAAATCTTGAAATGCATTGTAAAGGAAACATTCAAGTGTGTGTTAGTCATCCACGCAAATCAGTTCAGCTGTGCTAGACTTTCCTCTAGTCCAGACGTCCTCACACTTTTTAAACAGGGGGCTAGTTCACTGTCCCTCAGACCATTGGAGGACCGGACTATAGTTTAAAAACAAAAACCATGAACAAATTCCTATGCACACTGCACGTATCTTATTTTGAAGTAAAAAAACAAAACGGGAACAAATACAATCACACCGCCTCATGTGGCCCGTGGGCTGCATTTTTAGGATCCCTGCAAGGATTGCCACAGATCTAACCTAAGATGAAGATAAGTTAAGATAAAGTACTAGAACAGTCTTTTCTTAAAGGGCAAGTTCAACAATTCCTTGTTCCCCTCAGATCTTCCTTTCCAATCCATATTTCCTGGGTAGGTACAATGAGTGAACTGCAACGCTGTGTAACTCCATGGAGCCTGGCCATCACGTTGTCACAGTCAGCCTGTGGCTCTGGGCCTCTCAGACCTGCAGTCTCTTCTGCAAGCAGACCCCACTATGCTACGAAGGCCCCTTCACATCAAACATGCCCTCGGTAGTTCCATTGCCTGTCATTTTTAGCACACCTGTTGCGAACAGCACAGCTGCTTCCCACTTTCTGGGGTGTCCCATGCCCAGAGCAGCAGCCCTGAAACCTATCCCAGGGTCTAGCCAACCTGGGCTTCCCAGGTAAATCGGGTAAGTGGAACGCTGGCAGAGTGGTAAGTGTGCAAGGAAGAATAAATATTGAGCTGGCTTGTCACTTAACTTTTAACACATTTCAGATTTGTTTGCATTGAGCAATCCTTGAAAGAATGTTAACATGAACCAATTCGCGCTTTTTGTTTTGTGTTCCCCTCGATTCTTTTTTGTTTGTTTTGGTTTGGTTTGGTTTTGGTTTATAACAGCTCTTCCTTAATATATAATTCACAAACTAAACAGTTTACCCATTTTAAGTGGGTTTTACTACAGGCACAGAGTCATGCAGCTATCACCACAATCAATCTTAAAGCATTTCATCACCTTAAGATAAGTTTTTGTCTGTGGATAAGAGATCAGCATAGTGCCACAAATCCTTTGAAAGGTGCTCCAGTGCAATTTTCCTTTTTAAGTTATTCGCTACTTTTTTTTTCTGTAGTCTCTGAATGTCCCCATTGACTGCAAGATTAGTAGTAGGTGAGAAGAAGGCTTAGCCTCCAGCACAGTGGTGCCAGAACACTCAGCCTCCAGCACAGTGGTGCCAGAACACTCTGTCACCAAGAAAATTAACATTGCCGTGCAAAATCAGAATTAAAGTGAGAGCACCAGGATGTTAAATGGAGACAGCATCTGCTAGCCGGACCCAGCACTTCTACCTTCCCTGAGATGAATGCCATTTACAAAAGCAAGCAGCCAGCCGGTGGGACACAGTGTGCAACAGAGGCATGTCCCCAAACACACACAGTACAGTGTTACTCATTTAGGAACTTAGGGGTACGGCAAGGAAAGCACTCGTAAAATTTCCTGATGCAAATTTACTTAGTTAATAAAAATTATGGAGGGACATAAAAAGAAAAATAATCTAATAGGGCTCTCTGATTAAACACTTGATAAAACTTAACCCAGAAAGAAATAATTTCAGGAATAAAACCCAGAGGTACTCAGGGAAAAACTGCAAATAACAAATTGCCCTACGCAGCCATTGGTTGTGAAATCTAAAACTGTTGAAGTAGAAGCAGAGAATAGCCTAATGACTGGTGTGGGGGAAGACAGTGTCCAGAGGATACACAAGGTCACTTAGACAACAGGAGAACCTTGTCCAGCTGGGGAGTGCGGTCAGTAACACGGTACCGTGTACTTGAAAACCACTGAGACAGCAGACTGTGCGTCCTCGCCACAGAAAATAACTATTAAATGTTCATTACCTGCTCTTACCCATTCCACTATGGATATATGTTTCAAAATACCATCTTGAGGCCAGGCGTGGTAGCTCATATCTGCAATCCCAGCACTCTGGGAGGCTGCCGTGAGTGAATTGTCTGAGCTCAGGAGTTCGAGACCAGCCTGAGTCAGAGCAAGACCCCATCGCTAAAAATAGCCAAGCATTGTGGCAGGCGCCTGTAGTCCCACCTAATTGAAAGGCTGAGGCAAGAGGATGGCTTGAGCCTAAGAGTCTGAGGTTGCTGTGACCCCATGGCACTCTGCCAAGGGTGACAAAATGAGACTGTCTCAAAAAACAATATCATCTCGTACATGATAAACGCATACAATTTTTATTTGTTGGTTAAAAAATTTGCTAACATTTTAACAGAAAAAGAGTTGGTGTGGCAAGATCCAAACTGTGTACAAGAAGTTTGAATACACTGGTCACAGGATATGGGAAATTTGGAGATTTGCTAGCCATACACTGAGTGCTTAATAAACCCTTCCCCATGTCATCGGTCACTCCTGCCACTTCCTTCCCTCCCTCCCGGGGCTCTGATGAAGCTGCTCAGTCAGTCCACTTAGCCAAGGAGCTCCAAGTGGGGGAACACAGTCATAGTTCCCGTAAGAGGTTTGCCTAAGGGCAAGGCAGCTCAAAACTAAGGGGCTTGCAGAGACACACGCAGAAGAAACATGTCAAAACGTGAGTCTTCCTTCCCAGACAGGAGCGAGCGCTGAAAATCATTTTAGCAAATGTGGAAACCAGGAGAAACATAGGGAACGGGGGTGCACCAGGGTCTCCTCTCTTCCTTGGTCGTGAGAGGCGCGTGTCACGTGATGAGAAACGAGACAATTGTACTGCAAAATAGAGAAGAAAGAAGGAAATGCCTCCAACAGGAGCCCCAGCTGGAGAGTGACAAGCCGGGGGTCTCAGCTCTCAGGGCAGGAGAGGAAGAGCTGGGAAGCCGCGTTGGGGTTGGGCCCTTTCTGCTAGCTCTGGCTCTGCTTTCTAACCCTCCTCGGCCTGTGTGTGTTCCAGGAGTGAGATCTCGGTGGCACTCAGTGGGAAGCACCTGTGCCCTTTTGCTGCTGGTTCTGAAGGGGGGTGGTGGTGGTGCCAGGAGCTTGGCTTGGCCAGGGCATCAGCCCCAGCACTGACCATGACAAAGCCTCGTTCCTCCTCCTCCTCCTCCTCACTCCTCCTCCTCCTCCTCCTGACAGGGAGACAGCCAGCACCTGTGACTCATGGTGCCACGCTGGCAGCACTGTCCACATAACACTCAGGAGTTCCCTAAATGGCCAGGGGACGCCTGAGGCCCAACCAACATCGTCTATCCAGTGGCTGAAGCTTCTGCCTTAGCCCCTTGGGACTTGGCCAGCAAGGCCTGCTGCAACTTGGGACCTCCCGAGTGGCACCATTCAGGCCACGCTGCTCCTCTCTCCAGGGAGAAAATTGAATTGCCTCCATTTTCCAGACAAGGACCCTATCAGGACAAGCCATGAACCATCTTCCCTTAGTTTATTTTTCATTTAATTTTTATTTACCTTTTTTTTTTTAGAGATAAAGGGGGGGGAGCCAGAGACTATTTTTTAGTTACGATAAGACACATGTAACATAAAATGTGCCATTTTAACCATCCCAAGCACCACTCAGGGGGATTATACTCACCCTGGTGTACAGTCATCACCACTCCTTGTTTCTAAGACATTCCATCACCCTGATCTTTCATCTCTGTTTTCTTTTACATTGTTTTATGATGAACAGCCTGGGACCCTAACATTGTGAAACGCTCAGCCCAGTGGCATCACGTACATTCACACTGTGGTTCAACTCTCAACACCAGCCCCCGTCCACCTCCAGAAGCCTCTCATTGTCCCAAAGTGAAACTCTGTCCCTGTCAAAGACTAGTCCCCCCTGTCCCCGGCAACCACCTTTCCACTTTCGGTCTGTACATGCTGGGCTGCCCTAATTACATCAAGTAAGTGGAGTAACAACATTTCCCCCCTGGTGTCTGGGTTATCCCCCTTAGCATAACACCCTCATTCATCTCTCTGGCGTATACCACAACTCCTTCCCTTTTTAAGGCTGAACAATGTTCCACTGATGTACACACGCATTTTGCTCATTCCTTTATCTGTCGATGTACATTTGAGTTATTTCCAATTTTTGGCTATTTTGGATAAGGCTGCTGTGAACGTTAACAGGCGAGCAGCTATTTGAGCTCCAGTTTGCAATTCTTTGTGTTACATACTCGTGAGCAGATGTGCTGAATTGTATGATAATTCTTTGTTCAGCTTTTTGAGAGTGTCTGTATGAGTTTAACTCTTTTTTTCCATAAAAAAATTGCAAGTTTGAAATCCTAGGCCTATATATGCATTATTATGCAATTTTGATACCAAGCCTATAAGAATTTTCAGTGGAGTCTTCCAAAGAGATTTAAAACCGTATACATCATCTGAGAGAGCGGGGAATGATAATCAAATTCTTGGTTCTGGATTGACAAATACTGATTCTTTATTATTGAAAATTCAGCAATACAACACTAGGTGCATCATCATTCTTTTGAAATTAAAGTTTCAGAAACATCTTGTTCAACTTCACTTTTCCTGGTGAAGTCATCAGTTTTATAGCACTATTTTTAGGCATATAATTGTGTGGAAAATTCCTTCTTCTGAACTTGAAAGCCCTGGCACACCCACGGGAAGGCGTGATAGGAGAGAGGCAAAATTCTGTATTAAGGCTCCATCCTTTCACTCCACACCTGCGCTGAGATAACCTCGCTCAAGTCCCAGCCCGAGCTTTTCTGTCTTTTCCCTCACAAAGCCTCCTACTCCCTCAGGGATAACTGTGTGCTCCAGCTTCACTACTAAGAAGGGGCTGGCAAGACACCTGCAGGGGCCCAGAGGCCCTGATCCTCCTGGAAGATGTGGTCACAGCAAAATATCAGCCATGCCTGCCAGCCGGGGACCCACATCAGTGGTGCTGTGCAAGGTGCAGACAGTCCAGAGCCTGTCGGATTCTTCCTGAACGCTGACAAATCACATCCCAGAAATGCAACGCCGTGCTAGAAAACCCTGTTTCTAAAGTCCACCTTGGCAATGGGACCTGGACAATGTCAGGGGCCTTGCAGTTTGTTTTGAGCAAAGACACCTGTCAGTGTCACCATGTTACAGCTTAGGCAACAGAACTTCCCTACTATCTGGAATACCGAGTCAGAAAGGCCTGCTTGGAATCAGATGCCTCCCAAGAGAATAAAGAAACAGCAGTTCCTCTTTGAAGAACAGTCAAACCTACTGTGAACAAACGTGGATTCAAATGATGGAGAATAATTTCCCCCCTTCTCATTTTTCTTTCTAACTTTAGGGGAATTTTTTTTATAATTTTAGATGATTTTTTTTTTGTAGAAATCTTTTTCTTTAAGAAGTGAGTATATTGACCACACAGGAAAGCAGCCTTAGGCACACAAGTAATGGTCCCCAGATTTTTGAATGCCAAAAATTCCCAGCTGTGTGCTGGTTAAAAATGCCGGTTTATGGGCTCTGCCCCCAGAAAATTCTGATTCTTTTGGTCTGTGCACAGCCTGGGTATCTTCACACGGAGCCTACCCCAGACATTCTGACAGAGGTGGGGTTGGGTCTGTTACTGATGCTGTCAGAAACTGCCATCAAGCAAGTGGCTTCAAACATCACGAGTCTATTATTATCCTACAGGGAGATCACACGTCTGCCAAGAGGCTCGCCAGGCTAAGGTCACACTGTCGGCCGGGCTGTGTTCCTTCCACGGCTCTGGGGAGAACCTACTTCCTCAAGTGCTCAGCTACTTGAGGCCACCTGCACTGACGGCACCTTCCTCTTGCCTTGAGGCAGATAGCCTCGTCTCTCTGACGTGGCTTCTGTCCTCATGCCTCTATCTCTCTCTCTGTCCCTGACCTCAGCTTGCCAAAGGTTCTCTGATGTTAAGGGTCCTCATCACCCCCTCCGCCCTGATAAACCAGAGTTCTCTCCTCATCCCAAGGTCCATCATTGTAATTGCATCTGCAAAATCCCTTCTGCCATGTAAAGCAACACGCTTAGCAGCTCGGGGGGTAGGTGTCTTGGGGGAAAAGTGTTGCAATTGTTTCACCTGCCCCAGGTGGTCTGCAGGCCAGATTAGAAAAACTGCAAGGGGCAGTGTTTGTTCCATGTTTCTGGTCACCTGCAATGCCCGTAAACCTGTGGCTATCCACTGGGGAGCCTGGTTGATAACCCGGGGATATTGGGCAATGTCTTGAGGTGTTTGGGGTTGTCAGCACTGGGAAGTGGGGAGAGCTGCTGTTATCAAGTGAGGCAAGACCTGAGGTTCTGCTCAGCACCCCATGTTGGACAGACAGCCCCTTCCACAGCAGACATGTTGCGTCTCACCCCAAAACCAGTAGTGGTAAGTCTGAAAAGCCCTGTCCTAGGCAAGGAGGAGGAAGTGAGGGGTTGGTAATGAACTAATACTCACTTTTATGTCTGCTAGTAACCTAGCTAACCAGATATCACATTAACCGACTTCCCTTTGAGTAGACCCAACCTTTATTTATTATACTGTCTTTAAAGAGTTTGGTCTAGGGACCTTTCTTATTGATGCCACTTACTTGGATTCACGCTCTTTTCATAAGTTTTGAAACACTTCAAGTATCATTAGGTCACTGCCTAATCCCAGAACTATCTTCACAAAGTACCACAGATTGGGAGTGTAAGCAACAGACATTTACTTTTTCCGCAGACTTGCAGGGTGGAAGTCCGGGATCAAGGTATCTCAGGCTGGCCCGTCCTGAGGCCTCTCTTCCTGGCAAGTAGACATGTGGACACCCTTGTCTCCCTGTGTCCTCCCTCTCCATGTGTCTGTGTCCTGAGCTTCCCTGCTTACAAGGACACCAGGCCTATTACATTAAAGCCCATGACCTCCTTTTGATATAATTTCCTATTGAAAGGCCCTGTCTCCAAACACAGCCACTTTCCGTGACCCTGGGGATTAGGACTTCAACAGATGTGTTTAGGAAGGTACAACTCAGCTCCTAACAAGGTGTGAAAATAACTTCTATAGAACCTGGGATGATTAATAAGATAATGACTATAAAAGGCCTTCACAATTTTTCAAATACGAGATCAAGATACGTGTTTCTATTTATATAGAACTAAGCAGAGCATTTTTTTTCTTAATAGTTTTAAAGAACACATTGCATCTCTTACCTGTGAGGTGGTGACACACATCCCTGGACAAGCCGGATTTCCTGACCACATAAAAATAAAAATCAAATCAATGTGCTCATTTTAAAGCCAGGCTAGTAATTTCTACTCTTAACTCTTGATGCGGTTCCTTGTTTGTTTTTGATCTAGAGGCATGCAAAAAGACCCAATTTTAGATAAAGTGACACGCTTGCCTTCTTGTCTGAAATTGAATTAAGAACTTCACCCAGAGTCCAAAGCACCCAGAGGCGATAGGTTTGTGGTAAGCTGGACCAAGCGACCTTGCAATTCCTTTTACAATCCTCTACCTGGCAGCATCCTTCTTAGACCAGGACAGAGCTGTACCATCACTGCTGTTCCCATATAAACGCTGTCCTGTGGCAGGGTGACTTCTCACCTTTAAATTTTCACCTATCTTTGGCTTTTACATTAAATCTGATTATATTGTAGGGAGCAACCTCAGCGGAAAAAGTGTCCAATATATATGTGTGTGTGTGTGTGTGTGTGTGTGTGTGTGTGTGTGTGTGTGTGCGTGTTTGTGTTTTAAAGGCCCTTCGTAAAAATAAGGAAGGTGAGAAAGACTGTACCTATGTTGTTTTTCATCAGAGAAAGCAAAAAAAGACACTTCTTACCTGGATAAACAGGCCACCGTCAGGGCCACCCCTAGTTGTCACCAGGAGCAGAGATGCAGGGGTGAAGCATTCCAGGAGCGCACACCCCCCTCGGATGAGGCGAATCCTTCCTACCCACATTTAGAGTGTGTTTTGCTGCGCCCCACCACGCAGGGCATGAGCGGTGCATCTGGACTCCACACCAGGGTGTCCTGCAGCCAGGCTGGGTTTCAATTAAGGGGTGGTCAGCACAGGCAGGTCCCGGCAAGAGATACGCAGAGGCTGAGCCAGCATGTATTTGGTTTCAACGAGAGCCAGCGGCCGAGGGCAGCACAGGAGAGGTACGCTAGCGCTCCAAACTGCTGGCTCCCGCACCACCCCTGCTCTGAAGTCAAAAGACCCACTGGAGAGATGGGTCTGCAAAGCTCCGGGTCCCTCCTGCTGCGTTCCCTTCTCCATTGAGAAGGCGCGCACACTCACGTCCCCTTCCTTAATCTTGTATTTCTCACAGCCAGAGCCCTTGCTCAAAAGTCTTTGTTTGGACATCCGCCATGCGTGCTCCCCATCGTCAGGTGGCTGCCCTGCCCGAGGGGTGGGAACATGACATGCCCACCGGCTTTACAGGCTTGGAAGGCTCTCACGGGTCCCTTCCCTGAGTGCTACGCCTTGTTACAGCCTGGTGAAAGCTGCTTCTCTGCTTTTTGTTTTTCCCTTTGATCTGAGCACTGTTGCTTAGACGGAAGCATCCAGCTGCTGGTAAGGCTGGGCTTTCCCAATGCAAGGTTAAATACTCCAAAGTCCCTACCTTCCTGGAGAGCACCCCAGGCAAGACCCCCGCGGGGACTCGGTGGTTAGGAAGCTAACCAGGTGGGCATGTGCAAAGGCCCTGAGGCAGTAACGAGCTGGTATTTTAGCATTGCTTCCCAGAGCTCGCCTCACCTCTCTGAAGGGCTGTGGCAGAAGAGGAAACCGAGGGTCAGAGAGTTCATGGGACGTGCTTCAAATCATGCCCAGAGGCGCAGCAGAGCTGGGACCCGGCCTGGCTCGCGGGAGCACACACTGCGCATGCGTTCTGTAGGAACGCCCCCAGCCGAGCAGGAGCCGACGCGGAAAACTGCACAGCTGCGCTTCTGTCTGCCGCCTGCCGGCTTTCCTGCCCACGGGCTGCTTCTCTCTTACTCTGTCTCCTAAGAGCTACCTCAGAGGACTTGGCACGCCCGCGCTGTGGCGACTCTAAAAGCTGAGTCTGCAGGCGCTCACCCAGTCTGGTTTTGTCACTCCACAGCCTGGCTTGAAGACCTAGCTCTGTCTGAGACGTCCAGGCGTTCCCTTAACAGCCGTTAACTTCCATCCCACCCACCCCTATTTACTGTATGGCGTTCAAGTCAGCCTAGAAATGTCCCTAAGGGCTAAAGTGCAGGGTCTCTCCTCAACTCAGCAATTACACCCTACATTTTCAAAGGGTATCCCTCTTGGCTCAGCCTTCTGTTAGCTCGAAGGCACAGTCCCTTTTTTACAGCCAATGCTGGCAACAACATTCAATAATTATTAATGTCCCACATTGCATCTGATTTTGTTGTTGCCCAATAAGCTTGATTACTGCTGATTATTTTAAATTGCACCATCACCCAAGTTCACTTAGTATTAATATAAAAACATCTCCTCTGCCTCCCCCTAACCAAAAAAAAAAAAGCTTTAAAAATGACATAAAATGTGTTGCTTTTATCCAAATTCACAGCTTATGTTGTAGCCATTGCTTCCTATTTTTCTAGTGTAAAATTGGAAAGACTCAGCTTGAAGGAATGTATGCTGACCCTAGCTTTGAATTTGAGTTTGGTGACTCTGAAACACTCCATTGGAATCTCACCGCGCCTCTGGTTGTCTATAAGCTTCCTCCTGATCCACTGGACGCTCATTGAGTGTTTTTCCTCTTTCCATGGAAAAATTAAATCCAGAAATCCTTTGAGCAGCAGAATGGCATGTGCAAAGGCCCTGTGGCAGTAATGAGCTGGTGTCCTGAAGAAGACCAATGGAGTGGAACAAAATTTGGAGGGTTTGAAGGAGAGGATGTGAAGTCGGATCACAGCAGAGCTACACGAGCAGCAGTGCACACTGACTGGGTCTAGCAGGAGAAGAGAAAAGGCCCTCCGTGAGCAATAGAAGGAGAAGCAGAGGCCAGGTGGGGCAAGGTTGCTGTGACCTACGATGATGCCCTGGCACTCTGCTGAGGGCAACGAAGTGACACTCAATCTCAAAAAACAAAAAAGGAAGAGCAGCTTATAACAGCTTGTCAAAAGGCTACCAATAAACTTAAGAGAGTTAATGACTTTGGAGTGTCATCCAATAATCCCACACTGTCCCACCCATCCACGCAAGACACTCACACCCCACCCCATACATTCATTCATTCAGGAACTTCCTTTCTGTTGCTGGCAGAAGAGCATCATCACGCTGTGGAATTCTGATACCCCCTGGGAAGGCTGATCATCACAACTGACAGAGCGGCTGCCTGTCTGCACCAACCGTGCCCTGGTACGTTCAGTCCTGCAAGGGAGGTGTCAACTGTACCAAGAGGGCAAACTTTCAACCACATCAATCTCATTTTCTCTGTTTGAACATATTGCTTATGTAGGCTATAACCAAAAACTTAGGAAAGAAAGATGTCTGAAATTGCTCAAGATCTGGAAGCACCAAGAAGTGACCTTACCAAATAAGTAAATTAAAAAACAAAAAAGAACATGTGATCTCACACAAGTCACTCTGGCCAAAATAAAAAGTGATGACACCAGGAGTGCAGGAAAACAGGAACTGGTGGGAAGGAAAATGGCATGACGCCCTCGGGAGGCAATTTCATGAATTGTATTAAAGTTCAAAACAGGTGTAATCAATAACCTGGCCACTCTGCTTCTAGGCACATGGCTCTGGAGAAAACCCCACGTACCCACACAGACAGGAGCACACAGATGTTGGCTTACAGCACAGCTTACTGTAGAAAGCAACAAATCAAACAACCAAACAGAACAAAATTTGGGATCCAGCAATCGGAAATGGATCATTTATGACTGACGAATTCATAAAGTGAAATATCACATTATCTTCATTAAAATGAAGAAACTAGAGCTTCTCGCGCAGACACGGGCAAGCTTGAGAGCACAGTGCTGAAGGGGGTAAGAAAAACCAAGTTGAAAAGTTTCTCTGGTAAAATAAGCCATTTGTGTACATTTTTTTAATTCAGAAGGATCCCTATTAATGAAGTACAAGGAAGATTTTGTAAATGGCGTGGTCCAGTGCTGGGGAGGAGACGGGCCGGAAGCTGCGCCTGTGTCTGCACCACTGTGTTTCTTTACAAAAAGCTCTGATGCTTCATTTCTCAACTCTGAGAAAATGGAAAATTGCTTAAACCCTTTTTGGTGAGTAGCTTTAAGGTGTCTTTTCATATGTGTAAATCATGTTCTGCTGTAGCACTGAAGGTACCGTCTGCAATACTATCCCAAGGGTGGGAGAATTTGAAGGGAATGACAAGGGTTACTGTTCCTCACTACTTGGAAACTTTGCTAAAAATTATTGTGAAGTCATCAGGATCGCCAAAGGAGCAATACAATTCTTCAAAATTAATAATGCTCATGTATTATTAAGAATTGCTTGGTTTTTCTAAAGAATCATGACGTCAGTCTTCACCCAAGTAATCCATGCTCATCATCAAAAAAAAAAAATGAGTACTCTACAGACCTAAGAAAGCATTTCCTACTGTTTTGTCTGAGACTATATTCACAATAGCTCTGTCTTATTCATTATTTGAAGAAATCCAGACATTTCTTGACAGAATCCATATTGCAGTCTCTGAAAAAAAGAAAACACTAGAAAAATAATTGCAAGAACAAGCTTGGATCGTTTCGTAAGGAATCAGTTCACTGGTGATTAAATAATATGATATAATTACCCTGAGAACATAAGTAAGCTATCATTATACAGATGATAAGAAAATCTCTCTCTTCCTCTTCCCCGAAGGACTCTGAAACTGTAAATATAGTAATAAGGGAGTTTCACAGTTGGTAAAATAAAAATCAGACTGTGTAGTAACAAAGGGAAGTAAGGACCATCAGCAGTGACTATTTAATTTTTTCCAAACATATCATTAGCAGAAGCAACATTTCTAGTAACAAGAGATTTCTGTTTCTATTCAGTAGGATAATATATGAACATATTGGTGACTGGCTCTATAATTCCTGGTTTGAAATTTTGTAGAGTGCCTGTGCTGATCGCCCTGTGGGGGTGACTAATAATCAGGACCTTCACCACCTCACAGGGAAGAAAAAGGGGAGTCGGTCATAAGGCATGCTGTGTTTGCAGCAGACGCTCGTTTTCCTCCCTGTCTGCAAAGCATCCCTTTGGCCCTTCAATACTCCATGACTTAGTACTTGCTCCGAGCACAGTCATTCTCCTCGAATTATTTGTTCACAAATGAAAAGAAAGCAGGAACACAGCCTGGTTCCTTAGCAAACATTAAGAGCAAACACCTTCAGAGGGACAACATCCATCCAGATGACAGGTGGCCGTGAATTTCACTGTCCAGAAATCTAGAGAGTTGGAAGGAGGGGAAAAAAAAAAAAAACACAGGAATTTACATGAGCATGTGAAAATATATCACTTAAAATTTCTCCTAGTTAAAAAAAAAAAAAAAGAAAATTTCTCCTAGTAATTTTCTGTCTCAACAGCTGTTCCTCAGTAACAACTTCTGATGTTCTATCAGATAATAAATGCTAAAAGAAACATATTTGTTCAATCCTGTGAGAAGCACACTGCTCCGTGGGGCACAGAGGTTTTACCCAAGTGTGCCAAGCTAACTCTTTGGGGACCGTCACTGTCACTTGTAAGTGCACCCAGGGAAGTTCCTTAACCTCAAGGCACGCTGATTTCTGCAAGGTGTTTTTGCATACGGAGAGCAGGTGAAACAGTTGCCCTATTCATATCTTAGAAAACCCTCCCATTTTTAACTTACTGATTCAATATTTTCATGCTTAAAGCTAGATAAATGTCACATAGCACTTATTATAATTCTAAACTCTGGTCCTGATAGAAAGGTTGCTCCACTTTGGTTTCCTTGTTTGCAGTTAAAGCATGTCGTGTTTGTTCACCGCTGGAGCAGAACACGTCGCACTTCCCCAACATGCATGGAAAACCGAACGCTGGAGAGGCTAGTGATCACTTTCCCTCTGTTTGCTCAGCCATTTGCCTTGCGTTCGTCTGAGCTCTACTACGGGGCTGGGCCCATAGTGCACGACTGGATTATGTCGTGAACAGAATCTGCACGCTGCTCCCGTCCAAAGTGTAGACATCAGGGAGAAAACTAGCATGTGGCTTGAGGAAAGGGAGGCAGAGAGTGCTGAGCGGCAGAGACTCAGGGAAGGGGGGAAAGGGTCCCTCAAAGCCAGAGGTACTGGCAGAGGACTTGAGATGCCCAGTGCTTCAGGTGCTGGAAGACCAGCAAGAGGCTGAGTTGGAGACGGGCAGAGTGAGGGGAGCTCACTGAGGGTCTCTCCTTTCATTGGGTAACCACAATATTCTCAAAGGCCAGGAGTGAATTCTAGGGGAAGCTGCAAAAAGTGATTCAAGTCTTGTTTCTAAAGGGTACTATAAAGTTAAGAAATATTAATAAATCTGAGCTTTGCGAGGGGAGATGTTGTTCTAATGGCTGAGTACGTGGGAGGGAGGGCAGGGAACACTGCTTCAGGGCGCAGCAAGTGGTATTAAAATAGGGGACTGGTGATGGCCACAGCATCTTGAGAGTCAGGAAAAAGGGTTTCTCTTTTATAAAGAGAAGTAAACGAGACTAGATAGAGTGACGTATGGGGGACCAGTGGGTGCTTTGCCCTCAGGCCCGCCTGGGTCACAAACACTTGGTCGCATTGCTCAGTGGGGATAAGCAGCTTAGCTCATCATTTATGAGGCAGAAAATGGGAACTTGGAGTGCCTGGGTCTGGCCTCGTGGGCATACAAGAGCACATCCATGGGTCTTCTGCCAGCCAGACGGGGAGGGGGAGGTTTGTAGCAAGCCATTGCCCAAAACACAAAAGGCAGGAGATTTCTTCACTTTCTCACTGTCTCCAAGCACCACAGGGCTTGGGTTGAGTTTGATAGAGTCAGTGGCAACTAATGAAAATTCAAAGTACATAATCAAAGGACAAGATGAGACCCTTAGAGGTGACACATTGTGTGTCAAAACAACCAGGAAAGCTTGCAATTCACGCATCCCCAGAAAAACACACCAGTGGGCCCAAAGCCATTTTGCAAGTTCATGAAGTCAAATAATTTCTGTTTTTCTCATGCCCCACGAAGGACAAGTCCCATCTGGGGCTGAACATTTCCCTAGAAGAAGAGGGGTGACCAGAATGCCAGTGCCAGCTGGCATTGGAGCTTCCTGGACATTAAAATCTGCAGGAGTATCAAACACTTGAGCCTCATACACCTCTCTGGATAGTACTCTGGAGGGGCCAACCCCAGAGAAAAACGCTGTCTCTTGTTTTTCACCATAGTATACTCCTTTCTTTTACTCTTGATTTTATTTATTTATTTATTTATTTATTTTTAAGACAGGGTTCCACTGTGTCGCCCTGGGTAGAGTGCTGTGGTGTCACAGCTCACAGCAACCTCCAACTCTTGGGCTTAAGCGATTCTCTTGTCTCAGCCTCCCAAGTAGCTGGGACTACAGGTGCCTCACACAATGCCCCCCCTGGCTATTTTTTGGTTGTAGTTGTCATGGTTGTTTGGCAGGCCCAGGCTGGTTCCCTTATACGTGGCTGGTGCCCTAGCCGCTGAGCTACAGGCACCGAGCCTACTCTTGATTTTTTAAACAAATATTTTACAAGTCTTCTTTAAAAGGTCAATGTTTCTGGGAGGGAACATACGTTAGAAGCTGATGAGATGTTAGCAGGATTCAGACAGGAATGGGGCTGTAGAGAGAAATAAAAGGAAGTCAGCAAAGGGAGGCTCCCCCGTTGTAAACTCCCCCACACCTGGCAGGATCCCACTTTTCGACTCGCTTTGCTCTGATGACAGAGTGGACACAGAGACTTGTATTTTGATTTCTCCCTCCCGTCATTCTAGTTGTGGAAACAGCTCCATCCCGTCATTCCCCAGGCTGCTGAATAAGGTGTTTGATAAACCCTGTTCCCTGGATATTAATGCAGTTTTCTACCCCAAGTGAATCCAAACTGGATTTTTCAGTAAATGTTTCTTTCCACCTGATGGTGATTTGCTTTACAAAATATCTCCCAAAAAGGCTGCTTTTAGAAGAAGACCAAGAAATGGTTTTTCAATGCAAGAAAAACTCCAAAAGAAAAATGGATGACATTGACATTTACAGTCATTAGGATTTTTAATGATTTGCTGTACAGACAATTGTTTGGATTGCCTGTATTTATTATGAAGTAATAGCACGTGTGTAGGAAAACAGCACAATTTTGAATTTACGTTGCTTATGATGAATGTTGAAATAAGATAATCGCCACCCAAATACACAAGTAGAAGGGCAGTGCTCAGCATCACTTTGCTGTTTCTATGGTTTGAATATGTGTAATTTTACTTGTTTGCACTTTAAATCTATCACAAAGGAAGCAAACGATCCTATTATCTCGCTAAGCCTCACATGTCTGAGAGATGCTGTTATTAAATAAGAGAAAAATCAAGGTGAGTCTCAAGCTTCCAGTTTCTAAAGGAAGCTGGGTTACACCAGAGGTTATGGACACTGAAATCTGTAACCAACTACCCAAAGGAGACACGTCCTAAACCTTTCTGACCATTCTGAAATGATTAACATTGCCTCATGGAGGCCAGTTTGTTTGTTTGTTTTTAATTTTTTTATTTTTACATACACATGTGTTTATTAGGTTTCCATTTTTTTTTTTGCCTTCACAAAATTAAAAAGGCTTAAAATTTAGTAATGATAACAATGTTTAAGATAAGGACTAGAAACAAAAACCTCATAAAGAACGAATACATTCAGAACGAATAAATACATTCAGAAAAGGAATCAGACGATTGCTACATCGAAATATTAAGTGATAATAATAATAATGATGCAAAGAAAGTAACATTGTCAAATAAGAGTGTGCCTATTATAGAAAGCTTTGACTCTGAGATTCAGCATGGAGTCATCAGATAACTTCTTATTATTATTTATTTTAAGTATCAAAAAATAGACAACAAATATTTATAAGTAAAAGTAAAAAATAATTTCTAAAAACAGATCATGTCAAATCCTATAGACAATAGAAAAAGAAGAAATATGTCAGGCCAGTTTGTTTTTATAGCCTGTCCAAGAGTAGAATCAATGAAGGTTGTCAGTAAAGCAGGTTTAAGCTTCATTTGGACGGACAGAAGTTATAAAGCTAAGCTATTAGATAAAGTACATAAAATTCATGATGGGACCCAGGGAATCCACTCGTATTTATTAACAGAATTGACATTGCAAATGCGCACTCCCACCCCCACTCTGATGAGGAGGGGTTGGGAGGAGAAATTCAGTTTTAATAAAGAAATTAGAGACCCCAGAAGAAAAAAAAATGATGAATAGGTTGATCTAAAAATCAACAATTTTAAGGCCATCACATGCAGTAAATCAAATGCCAGTTCATATCAGTTTTATGCATGCTTGCAACAAAGGGGCTCACAGAATATCGCAGGAGAAAGGAAACCACCACTTCACAGTTACTTACGCTGGATTCTCCAGCTGAAGCCTGCAGGTGGAATTCCCCTGGCGCCGGGGTGAGTAAACATTTATATTAATCGTGTTTACTGCATCAAATCTCACAAATAGAGGCTGAGAGAGTTGGAAGTATTACTGCAGAGAAAACACGACCAATTTTCTACCAAAAGGTTTACTCAGGATTCTTTTAAAAATAAACACATTAGATTTTAATGCGCATCATAAATATGGGTGATCCATTCTCCTGAGATGAGTAAAATCTCACCACGTTGACTCTCCATTAACCTCAAGCAGATTATCTACAATTCAATTCAACACAATTACTGTGTATCGCAAGGCACCGTGCTAAATGCTGCAGATAAAAAGAGAATAAGATAGCATCCCTGCGGTCTGAGTACTAAAGATGGAAAGAAGAAAAGATACCCAAGCAACCAAGTAAAATAAAATATGATAAAAGCTGTATACCGTTTTGGTCTGGGTTTGGGCAGAAGCTGAAGATGTTGTGGAAAAGGTAAGGTGGGCAAATTCACATTTGACCTGGGTGAAAATGTGGAGGTGGGTGTTTTGGGTGTATTCCTTCTTTTTCTATTGTCTATAAGATTTGGCATGATCTGTTTTTTGAAATGATCTTTTACTTTTATTTATAAATATTCGTTGTCTATTTTTTGAGACTTTAAAAAAATAAGAACTTAACTGCTGACTCCATACTGAATCTCAGAGTCAAAGCATTCTATAACAGACATACTCTTATCTGACAACGTGAATGTTACTTTCTTTGCATCATTATGATGATGATTATTATTGCTTAATATTTCGATGCAGCAATTCTCTGATTTCTTTTCTGAATGTATTTATGTTTGTTCCTTCTTTACGAGGTTTTTGTTTCTAGTCCTTATCTTAAACATTGTTACTGTTATTAAATTTTATGCCTCTGATTTTGTGAAGGCAAAAAATGGAAACCTAATAAACACGTGTATATGTAAAAACAAACAAACAAAAAGAATAGCACAAAGAAGCCACAAAGGTGTAGCCCTCAGGGACATGCTTCCAGGACCCACTGGATCTGGTGTGGCCCTTGGGGACGTCCTCCCAGGAGCCACTGGATCTGGTGTGGCCCTTGGGGATGTCCTCCTAGAAGCCACTGAAACCATGATGAGCAGTGCAGACATAGGGAGCTCCCCGGGAGGAGAGTGGGGGCTGGAATCAGGAAATAAAGGTCCACCCGACATTGTCATCCACTGCAGCAATGTGTCTGGATCTGTGTTTTAAGGCCCAGGCTCAGTGGCGAGGACGGATTAGACTGGGGAGAAGCTGGCAGAGTAGGGACACCTCCTAGACACCCCAAAGACGTCTGGCCAGCAGGGAGATGATGAAGTCGGTGTGAGCAGTGGCGCAAGGCATGAGGGGCTGGGAGAGCTGAGACTGAATCAAGGGTGGTTGCTGACCATGTACACCCCAAGGCTGTCGTTACCAACTGAGAGGATCCCGGAGAGATGTCTGCGGGAGGGTGCACGGGCAGGTGGATTTGCTTTGCGGCACATTGGTTTTGAGTGGGCCAGAGGGAGGGGAGGGTTTTCTTTGGGGCACATTGGTTTTGAGTGGGCCAGAGGGAGGGGAGGGTTTTCTTTGGGGCACATTGGTTTTGAGTGGGCCAGAGGGAGGGGAGGGTTTTCTTTGGGGCACATTAGTTTTGAGTGGGCCAGAGGGAGGGGAGGGTTTTCTTTGGGGCACATTGGTTTTGAGTGGGCCAGAGGGAGGGGAGGGTTTTCTTTGGGGCACATTGGTTTTGAGTGGGCCAGAGGGAGGGGAGGGTTTTCTTTGGAGCACATTGGTTTTGAATGGGCCACAGGACAGCCAGGTGGACAGATACATCCAGAGGTGACTGGAAATGTACTCAGAAGAGGACTGGTGAGGAGAGGCGAGTGTTGGATCGAGACCCAGCAGAAGAGTTCTCCAAGCACGCGTCCCCCAGGGAAGGACTGAACACAGGAGCAGCCCCAGGCAAGGAGCACGTCCCAGCCAGAGGGTATGGGCCTGGCCCCTGGGCTTCCCAGAGGAACCTGTGAGAAAGGAGAGGGAGAGAGCTGCAGTAGGAAGCGGGAAACGGCTACGTCTGACTGGTGAAGAGAGACTGGGGAGGAGGGGAGGGAGGCTGCGAGCGGGAGATGAGTTGAGTAGTCTGTGGCCAGGAGAATGCCCCTAAGGTGTCAGCGCTGCTGCTGGAACTGGAGACGCAGTCAGGGGACCTCGGGTCTGCCTGTGAAGCCCCACCTGACGGGCACAGCCATCTCTCTACTCACCTGGGTGCACATCCAGCCCCGTCTGGGACAGTCTGCTTAGACATAAACAAGAGGTTTCTGAGAGCAGCCTCTGAGTTTCAACCCTGAGAATAAAACAGACGTGCTAAGGATGGCCAGAGGACAATAACGAGTGCCCTGCCTCCCTGAGGGAGCAGCACCTCCCAGCCTCTGCCTCCACTTCAAAACACCAATTTTGAGGCTTACAGCTGTGTGAGGCAATGAAAACCTTTTGGGTTGAAGCTATTGCTAGCTGCAATTTTCAGATATTATTGAATATTTCAAAATTAAAACAATTGCCTGCTATTCAAGCAAAATTTGTAAGAAGAATTGGTCTCCATTGTTTAAGGCAATTTTATTCTTTTCAAATCCTCTTTTTCCATGTCAGTGTTTGTGAAAGGAATTGTGCTCAACTGGTGATCTTTTTGAAGGGCAGGCCAGGTGACATTTGACTGTGTAGTTTCTTTTTCCCATGGGATGGCACATGGTCACAAAATTGGCTGTGATATATTTTTTCATTGATTTATGTATTTATTATTATTATTATTTTGCTAAACTCACCCAACATAATCAGCTACGGAAAAAACCTCTCTGGTTTCCTCCCTGTCCCCTTGCTGTAAAAGGTGCTAAGGCAAGAAAAAGAGAAAGTTAACAACTGCCCGTTGTAGCAGATAATTGAAAATGTGATTTTAATCCTTTTCTCATAAGGACACTTGTACTAGACTGTTTATTGCAGCTCAATTTACAATCGCCAAAATGTGAAAATAGCCTAAATGCCCACCGACCCAGGAATGGATTAACAAGCTGTGGTATATGTATACCATGGAATACTATTCAGCCATTAAAAAAAATGGAGACTTTACATCCTTTGTATTAACCTGGATGGAAGTGGAAGACATTATTCTTAGTAAAGCATCACAAGAATGGAGAAGCATGAATCCTATGTACTCAATTTTGATATGAGGACAATTAATGACAACTAAGTTTATGGGTGGGGAAAGCAGAAAGAGGGACGGAGGGAGGGGGGTGGGGCCTTGGTGTGTGTCACACTTTATGGGGGCAAGACATGATTGCAAGAGGGACTTTACCTAACAATTACAATCAGTGTAACCTGGTTTATTGTACCCTCAATGAATCCCCAACAATAAAAAAAAAAAAAGAAAGAAAATGTGATTTTAAGACATCGCAAGATTTTTGCAAAGGAAAAGAAATATAAAGCTTGCTCTTTGCAACTCATGGCTTTCTTTTTAATTGAAAAAGTAAAATCCTATTGTGAGTCATCTTTCGAAGGCCCCATTCTTGCAAGCATAGATATGTGGCCAAAAATGATTCAGAAGCAGTGAGCTTCGCTGCTGGGAGCCCTGAGCCACATCTCAGAGACTCACATGCACACACTGGTGTTGCTGGGGCTGCCCGACCACAGCCAGCCCCCAGCAGGGCTCACTAGATATCTGGAGCCTCAGTGGGGATGCTGGGATTGTAGGGATGGCTGGACTACCTCCCCATGTGGGTTCCCACTTCCACCCTGAGCAGCTTCAGACAGGGGGGGTCTTGGGACTCCCAGGGAGCCAGAGGGTTGGGAGAGCTCCAAGTCCTCTGGAGCCATGACTGGTGAGTCCACCAAGTCCCATTCCACACGCATCACCTCTATTTCCCTCCAAGTTCACCAAGTACTATCCAAAGCGGTGGGAAAATAGGCCTTCCATGTGGATAAGGAGCTGCAAATAATCCAAGGCACTTTTAATCCAGTTTAGGAAACTAAAAATGTTTTATACACCCACTCAGCCCAGTTCTATCAGAATCGGGACAAACATGGCAATTTCTGGCTAAGGGCCTGCCTTGCCTTCCAGGACTTCGAGGTAACCATCTAAAATGGGATTTTCCCAAGTGAAAGACAGAAGGAAATACAAAACAGTAGACTGTAATTGTAAAAAACAAAAGAACAGTGCAGAAGGCACATTTGCTTCGAGCAGGAATCGTAGACAAGCTAGTTCTGCAGATCATTAGATTTATGTGGAATGATCTTTCTTTCTTTTTTATTTACTTATTTATTTTATTTTTTTATTTTTTTATTTCTTTTATTTTTTTATAATATTAAATCATAGCTGTGTACATTAATGCGATCATGGGGCACCATAGACTGGTTTCACAGACCGTTTGACACATTTTCATCACACTGGTTAACATAGTCTTCCTGGCATTTTCTTAGTTATTGTGTTAAGACATTTAAATTCTACATTTACTAAGTTTCACATATACCCTTGTAAGATGCACCGCAGGTGTAATCCCACCAATCACCCTCCCTCCACCCAGCCTCCCCCCTCCCTCCCCTCCCTCTTCCCCTTCCCAACATTCTTAGGTTATAACTGAGTTATAGCTTTCATATGAAAGCCATAAACTAGTTTCATAGTAGGACTGAGTACATGGGATACTTTTTCTTCCATTCTTGAGATACTTTACTAAGAAGAATATGTTCCAGCTCCATCCATGTAAACATGAAAGAGGTAAAGTCTCCATCTTTCTTTAAGGCTGCATAATATTCCATGGTGTACATATACCACAATTTATTAATCCATTCATGGATCGATGGGCACTGGGATTTTTCCATGACTTAGCAATTATGAATTGGACTGCAATAAACATTCTGATACAAATATCTTTGTTATGATGTGATTTTTGGTCTTCTGGGTATATGCCTAGTAGAGGAATTATAGGATTGAATGGCAGATCTATTTTTAGATCTCTAAGTGTTCTCCAAACATCTTTCCAAAAGGAATGTATTAATTTGCATTCCCACCAGCAGTGTAGAAGCGTTCCCTTTTCTCCACATCCATGTCAACATCTCTGGTCTTGGGATTTTGTGATATGAGCTAATCTTACTGGAGTTAGATGATATCTCAAAGTAGTTTTGATTTGCATTTCTCTGATGATTAACAATGATGAGCATTTTTTCATATGTCTGTAGGCCGTGCGCCTGTCTTCTTCAGAGAAGTTTCTCTTCAAGTCCCTTGCCCAGCCTGCGATGGGATCACTTGTTTATTTCTTGCTTATACGTTTGAGTTCTCTGTGGATTCTGGTTATTAAACCTTTGTCGGAGACATAACCTGCAAATATTGTCTCCCATTCTGAGGGCTGACTGCTTGCTTTACTTACTGTGTTCTTGGCTGTGCAGAAGCTTTTTAGTTTGATCAGGTCCCAGTAGTGTATTTTTGAAGCAGCTTCAATTGCCCAGGGGGTCCTCTTCATAAAATACTCACCCAGACCGATTTCTTCAAGGGTTTTCCCTGCACTCTCTTCTAGTATTTTTATAGTTTCATGTCTTAAGTTTAAATCTTTAATCCAGTGAGAGTCTATCTTAGTTAATGGTGAAAGGTGTGGGTCCAGTTTCAGTCTTCTACAGGTTGCCAGCCAGTTCATCCAGCACCATTTGTTAAATAGGGAATCTTTTCCCCACTGAATGTTTTTAATTGGCTTGTCAAAGATCAAAAAAATGGTAAGTTGCTGGGTTCATCTCTTGGTTCACTATTCTGTTCCAGACATCTACCTCTCTGTTTTTGTGCCAGTACCATGCTGTTTTGATCACTATCGATTTACAGTATAGTCTGAGGTCTGGTAGCGTGATTCCTCCTGCTTTGTTTTTATTTCTGAATAATGTCTTGGCTATTCAAGGTTTTTTCTGATTCCATATAAAATGAAGTATTATTTTTTCAAGATCTTTAAAATATGGCAGTGGAGCTTTAATAGGGATTGCATTAAAATTGTATATTGCTTTGGGTAGTATGGACATTTTAACAATGTTGATTCTTCCCAGCCATGAGCATGGTATGTTTTTCCATTTGTTAACATCTTCAGCTATTTCTTTTCTTAGAGTTTCATAGTTCTCTTTATAGTGATCTTTCACGTCCTTTGTTAGATAAACTCCCAAATATTTCATCTTCTTTGGCACTACTGTGCATGGAATAGAGTCCTTAACTGTTTTTTCATCTTGACTATTGTTGGTATATATAAAGGCTACCGATTTATGGATGTTGATTTTTGTAACCTGAGACGCTGCTATATTCCTTGATCACTTCTAAGAGTTTGTAGTAGAATCCCTGGTGTTTTCCAGATATACAATCATATCATCTGCGAAGAGCGAAAGTTTGGAATGATCTTTCCAAAAGCTCATTGGTTTCCCGTACCATACCTGGACAACAGCTATATGAAAAAATGCTTGACATCACTAATCATCAGAGAAATACAAATCAAAACTACAATAAGAAATCATCTCGCTACAATAAGAAATGGATCTTATAAAAGAAAAAAACAGAACAGGCAGTAACAAATGCTGGTGAGGACGTGGAGAAAGGGGACCCCTCGTTCACTGTTGGTGGGAACCTAAGTTAGTACAGCCACTGTGGAAGTTCTTCAGAAAAGTAAAAGTGGAATTAGTACACGACCCAGCAATCTCACTGCTGGGTATTTATTCAGTCAGTATATAGAAGAGATACCCGCACTCTCATGTTCACTGTGACACTATTTGTAACAGCCAATGTATGGAATTAACCTCAATTTCCATCAACAAATGAATAGATAAAGAAAATATGGTGCCCAGACATGATGGAATACTATTCAGCCATAAAAAATGAAAGGTCTAGCCAATACATGGAAAGAACTGGGGAATGTTAAGTGAAATAAGTCCAGCACAGAAAGACAAATTTCACAAGTTCTCACTCGAAAATAAGAGCCAAAAATGTTTAAAGTGAATCATAAAGACAGAGCGTGGAATAATGGCTACCAGAGGCTGGGAAGGGTGGAGGGAAGAAGGGGACAGAGTGGGGATGGTGAAGGGGGACAAAAATACAGTCAGAGAGGAAGAAGAGGACGTAGTATTTGGTAAAGCATAATAGGATGGCCATACCTAACAATAGTTTGCTGCACATTATATATTTTAAGTAAAGGAGCAATAGCTATGAGGTTTTTTTTATTATTATTAAATCATAGCTGTGTACATTAATGCAATCATGGGATGCAATGTGCTGGTTTTATATACAATTTGAAATATCTTCATCAAACTGGTTAACACAGCCTTCACGGCATTTTCTTAGTTACTGTGTTATGACGTTTATATTCTACACTTAGTAAATTTCACATGTACCCTTGTAAGATGCACCGTAGGTGTGGTCCCACCAATTACCCTCCCTCCACCCATCCTCTCCCCTCCCCTCCCCTCCCTCTCCCCTTTTTCCTTCTTGGTAGCTACTAATTTTAAAAACAAGTACTCATAAATGCAGGAGATAATGTGTTCAATGGTCCCCTTCACACCCTGCCATCATTTCCCGACAGACTACATACCTATGCCTATCTCACGCTTACAGAAGAGAAGCTGGGGCTGGCTCATTACAGCCCTGTTGATTAAACTCAGTCAATATTGCCTACCTACCAATCAGACTGGCCTGATAACTAGCTGTGTTAATATATGCCAATTTCACTAATGCCTGAGCATGATTAGTACTCTAGAAGAAATGACATGATAAGGAATTGTTATTACCACCACAAAGGTTTTTCTTCTCTGTGGAATTAAATTATTTATTGATTGATTTAGGGACAGAGTCTTACTCTGTCATCCTGGGTAGAGGTGTCAGCCTACCTCACAGCAACCTCCAACTCCTGGGCTCAAGCCATCCTCCTGCCTCAGCCTCCCAAGTAGCTAGGACTACAGGTGCCCACCACAGTGCCCAGCTAATTTTTCCACTTTCAGTAGGGATGGGCTCTTTTGCTCTTGTTCAAGTTGGTCTCAATCTCCTGAGCTCAAGGGATCCTCCTGCCTCGGCCTGCCAGAGTGCTAGGATGACAGTGTGAGATACCTCCTGCACGTTAAATTTTAATTTTAATTTCAGAAATTAAATTTGCTTTTCTATAAGATGTAATAACGGAGGTTGATGTGTGTAAGGCACAACACACACACACTCTCACACACACGCGTACACAGTGTGAGCTGCCTCCATCAGAAATGTTGAACTGAAGGGAGCACAGGTGAATTTGCCATCAGCGTAATGAAACAGGTGTGCAGCCCTTGCCTCATACCAGGGACTCTTCTGGAAAGCTCATAGATGTGCTTTCATCTGATCGCCACAACAAACCTGTGACGTTTGTACTTTCATTACCTGCGTTTTACAGGTGAGGAAAGAGAGGCCAGGAAAAGTCCTGAGAGTCCAACCCAGGCAGTCCCGTCTCTAGATCTGAGCTGTGGTCTCCCTGACCCGCCCCTGCTTTCTGGTTAACAAATTCCTCCTTCATAACACTGCGTGGCCCTGTAGCTAGCAGGTGTGTCCTCTCTGAAATTAACATGTCTTGAAAATTCGTATGTTAGAGCATACTCTGGGTGGCTAGATCAACACTCAGCTAAATACCAAGGACTTAGGCTGGAAAACAATTGGAAATAATTATAAACAACTGCAAGGCTTCCTTCTGTGTGTTCAATCGCTCTGTTGTAAAATGTGATGCATGTCAAAGCCCGAGGGTGCCGCGACGTTGGAAGACAGTGGAGTTCAGGATTATAACTTTGAGTTCATGTGTCCTTGGGCTAATTTGTCAAAGAGGAACAATGGGCTATGCCCTCATATGACTGCCCAATTTTTGCTTCCGAACCCAAACTACCTGGTGACCTGAGGTGGCTGTCTGGGGATACGTTTCCTCCTTGTGAAATAAGAACAAACAGAGAGTGGAGGAGTACAATTCCTCATTTATTCTGAAAATAGGACACGCTCCAAAATGCTTATTAATCTTCCTCTGCAAAACGTTGAGAAATACACAATGATCTAAACCCTCCTTTGCACTAATTTAAAATCAAGCTGACTCACAGAAGCTACGATTTTCCTTGTCTACTTTCTGGGACCTTACACTTATTCTTTTTAAGACTGTGAAATTATAAAAAAGAAGGGAGGGAGGAAGGAAGGAAGAACGGAGGGACAGAGGGACTCTATAGCAATGGTATTTGCTCTCCCATGAAGCAGAAAAGCACTGGGCAACTTGGCAACAAAGAACTAACCTCCACCAGAAAGAAACTCTTCAAAAGAGTCCTTTTGTGTTCAGCGTCCAGTCCACAATGATCAACTGAGACACCACCCAGAAAAGCAAACAGGCCCTGATTTTTTTCATTCTGTTATGAAATTTAGAAGTGGAGTTAATTTGGGGGGATTTGGGGGAGTTGCCAGTGACCCCTAACCACATCGCAACAAGGCCACCAGCACACTCTAGCTAAAGACATGTTTATGCTCTCAGGACATTTTAATCCCAGTGGTATATCCCAAAGAGCAGAGCATCCCTTAAAAGCTTTATCTTGTGATTCGATGACTTGAGTTTAGGATTTAAATTATATTTTCCCTTCAACAGAAGTGTGCAACAATTGAATGACTTTTCAACAACTACTTACCTAAATGAAAAAAAGCTTTCATTTTTCTCTGAGTAATCCCAGCCATGGAGTTCACTGATCCTTGAGCATGCTGCCACCATGCCTGGCTGCTTTCAGAGAGCTCAGCTCACCTAGGCAAGGAAATCGACTGAAAATGCCTTTATCAAAAAATAAAAATTTTCTTTCCAAAACAGCAAATTTTGAACACAAACCAATTTCCCCCAGTTCCTTGAGGGATAAGCAGCCACACCAGAGAACAGACTGATGAAAGCGCCTCGTGTTGTACAGGCATAATTTCAGGACATTTGATATCCCTGGGGAAACAGCGCAGGCTCTTTGCTCACAATTTCCTGTCCAGCCAGCCTCAGAGGTCGTGGAGCGAAGCCCATTATGTTCTGTCCTGTTCACTCTGAGCCATTTTCTTGCATCATTTCTTTGCCATTTCCGCAGAAAGCTAATGCTTATCTATCAAAAGATAATGGGGAAAATGTCCCCTTTCATTTGTAGCTATTTCATCCAGTTCCTTAAAATGTTATCTTCTAAAAACAAGTACATGTGAAATTTAAACTAGACCATACTACTGGCCGGTTTAGAACACAACAAATATCTCTTCTGTCATTTAGACTCCCCAACATTTTCCAGTTTCCAGTGACAACTTGACCCTAGTGGGGCAGGTGATAGGGAGAAAGAGAGAAAAAGAAAAAAAAAGCAAGTGTTGCTTTCCTCTTAGAGACCCTCTCTTCTTCACAACAAATTCACAAATTACATTTCCTAACACCATCAGTTATTTTTCTTTGATAAATGCTCAATCCAGTTACCTTTTCCTAGTCCGTCTAAAGCAGTGGTTCTCAACCTTCCTAAGGCCGCGACCCTTTAATACAGTTCCTCGTGTTGTGGTGACCCCCAACCATAAAGTTATTTTCGTTGCTACTTTATAATTTTATGGTTGGGGGTCACCACAACATGAGGAACTGTATTAAAGGGTTGTTGCATTAGGAAGGTTGAGAACCACTGGCCTGAAACTTTGAAATTCCAGTCCTTTTTAGTATTTTCCTTGGCCCCCTCCACCCTTTCTTTTCTATTCCCAGCTACAATAGGCCCTGGCAAATGTGTTCAAGGGAATGTAGATCACAGCAAGGGAAGCATTTTCTTAAAGAAAGAAGTTCTGATACAGCCTTCCAAATTCACCATAGCGGCGCTGAAGGCAGGCGTGCCCGTGTCCACATCCATTCTCCAGACCCAAAATGTTTGTTTTCGGGGTGTTCCCTCTGTTGTTCATTTCTCTTTTTCCTTGTTATACTTTATAGCATCCCATTTTAACTTACCTCTTAGATTTTTGAAGACATCTCTTGATACAGGGACGTTTTTTCAGTGATTGCGCTACAGATTACGGGACACAGACTTGGCTTTTTCTCAGGCCTCCAGGAAGTAATGTTTTTCCATTTCAAGCGGAGTGTGGAGGCCTTACAACTTACGGATCCTGGGTCCTCCTCTCTTTTTTCTTGGGGTTTTCATAGGTGGTATGTTCCACCAGCTAATGTTCTTTTTTTTTTTTTTTTGTAGAGACAGACTTTCCCTGTACCACTCTCGGTAGAGTGCCGTGGCGTCACACAGCTCACAGCAACCTCCAACTCCTGGGCTTAGGCGATTCTCCTGCCTCAGCCTCCAGAGTAGCTGGGACTACAGGCGCCCGCCACAACACTCGGCTATTTTTTGGTTGCAGTTTGGCCGGGACGGGGTTTGAACCGCCACCCTCAGCATATGGGGCCGGCGCCCTACTCACTGAGCCACAGGTGCCGCCCCACCAGCTAATGTTCTAATGGTTGCTTTCAACTGTTCTAAATATTTCAAGGATCTTAACAAGGAAAAAGATTGTTTAGTTGTCATTTCTCTTGCTCTTCCTTCCTTCTTAATGTTTCCTATATCACTTCCCTTCCCTTCTGAAGACCAGCCATCAGCTTTTCTTTTTGGCCAGGGCTGGGTTTGAACCCACCACCTCTGGTATGTGGGACCGGTGCCCTACTCCTTGAGCCACAAGCACCGCCCTAGCTTTTCTCTTAGAGCTAGTCTGAGAGTGAACAATTCTCTTAGCTTTACTTCATCTGAGAATCATCCTTTATCTGGGTATAAAATCTTGGAATGACAGATGTTTTGTTTTTCAGCACTTTCAAAATGTTGCTCCCCCAACACCATGCTCCCGGGTTTCTGATGAGGAATCTATCATCCTCTCCTTCATGGGGTGTGTCTTTTTTCTCTGCTGATTTCAAGATTCATGCCTTGTCTTCAGATCTCACAATTTTTTTTTTTTTGCAGTTTTTGGCTGGGGCTGGGTTTGAACCCTCCACCTCCAGTATATGGTGCTGGCGCCCTACTCCTTTGAGCCACAGGCGCCACCCCAGGTCTCACAAATTTTGTCATAATGATCTGGGCATGGATTCCTCTGACCTTATCCTGTTTGAGCTTCACTGAAATTCTTGAATGTATAACTTTCATTCAATTTGGAAATTTATAGCCATTGTTCTTTTTTCTTTTTTTGAGGCAGAGTCTCACTATGTCGCCCTCTGTAGAGCTGTGACATCACAGCTCACAGCAACCTCAAACTCTTGGGCTTAAGTGATTCTCTTGCCTCAGCCTCCCGAGTAGCTGGGAGTACAGGTGCCCGCCACAACACCTGACTATTTTTTGTTGCAGTTGTCATCGTTGTTTAGCTCACCCGGGCTGGGTTCAAACCCGCCACTCTTGGTGTATGTGGCTGGCGCTGTAACCACTGTGCTATAGGCACTGAGCCAGTAAATACGTTTTCTATATGGCTGTGCCATTCGCTCAGGAAGTAATTTTTTTTGTATTAAAAAGCCAAATTAATTGTATTACCTCAGAGAGTGGCCCTGGCCCCTGGGGGAACCTCCCGTCCAAGAGAGAGGGTGTTTCCGTAGGTGGTGCTGTCAACCTGATTAGTTCAGCAGGCTGATTCAATCCCATAAGAATCTGGCACACAAGCCTGATAAAGTAGGTAGTCCAACAATTATGTGCACGTGCGTGAGTGAAAGAGAGAGAGAGAGAGAATGGGATAATTCAGCTTGTCTCTTTTCTTAATTTCCTGCCAAGAGCCATGAAGTAACTCCAGCTGCACAGATGGCCATGGCCATCTCCCCTGTTCTGTTTAGTGTACAGCTCTATTCTAACCCTCACAAGATCACGATGACGTAGATATTACTATTCCAGCTTTGCAGAAGTGTAAACTGCAGAGTAGCAACCTAAGTACCTTGCCTGAGGTTGCATGACGTAAACGGCAGAGCAGCGGTCCAGTCTAGGTTTCTGGGGGTCAAAGTTCATGACCTCAGTATCACCCTATGATGTTTATTCTAAAAACATCCTCTATTCATGGTCATAAAATCTAATACTCTAGGCTCATTTAATTTCCTTGAAGGGTCCATGTTTTCACTGTGTTCTTAAGTTATATGTATTTCCTCAATTTTTGTTTCTAAATGGCACTTATGTGAGTATCATGTACCTCTTGTAGCCACTTTCAAACATCCAGAAATACTTCAGAGGCCAAAGGTTTTTCTTCTAATATTAAACATTCTTAGCATGTATTAGTGAACAAAGCATTCCAAGGTATTATCAAAATTAAATACCTTTTCCTGAATTCTGGCTGCTTAAATATATCACAGGAGTGGTTAAATAGCTTCCCTCAAAATTCCTTTTGTTTTTAAAAAATGGAGTGAGACCCTGACTCAAAAAAATAAATAAAATAAAATAAAATAAAATAAAAATGCGTAAGTAAGACACAGTGCATGCTTGGATTTAAAAACTCGAAAAACACAAGTAAGTCTTGACCTCCACGCCTGGCAACACGGAAGCTTAGTAACTTGAGACGCCTTTATGACCAAGGAGCTCGAAAGGCCATATAAAATGTAACCAATACTCTTTTAAGTATTTAGTACCAGCCCAAAGGAAAATGCACAAACATTCCTGTTCCTGCAAACGCAACAGAGCAGAATAAACATCTTACATCCATTCAATTTGGAAGTAGAAATTCAGACACCATCTGAGAGGTGGGACCCTCCAGGAGACTCATTGAAACAAAGGGACTCAATAAAACTCTCTGTGGCATCCTTCCTGCTCTGGTATGGAAAAGGGTTTTCCTGAGCATTAATAAATGAAGGTCTCCTTCCTTAGGCAAGGGCATAAAATTCAAATAATTACTTCCGGGGTGGTCTGTTGATGCTAAGAATTTTTTTTTTTTTTTAATGGTCTTGCAAGGCTTGAAGAGAATTAATTCTTCCTTCAACTCTTTGCTCAAAAGTCACCTCCTCTGCAAGGCCTCCTCTGGTCACAGTATTTAAATCTGCATGCACCCCATTCCCCTCCTCCCTGGGGCTCCCCGCCTTGCAGTGTGCTATGTGCGTTACTTATTTATTGAGTAGCAGGTCCCCACCAGCAAGTGGAATTCCCAGGAGGCCCAGAGCTGCATACCTGAGATAGAGCGTGTGCTCTTTTGTGGTCTCTGTCGTAACAGCTAGTGTCCAGGTGGACTGAATAATCACAGCGAGATTCTGCAGCACCCGGTTGGAAGCTTGCATGGGGACTCAGGACAATGCTCTTTGATTTAGCATTGGGGCTAAGCCTGTGGATTTGACACTGGTTATATTAAAGAAATTGCATGCTCGCGTGAGTGAAGAAATTTGGTGGGTAGGGATCTGGGGGGATAAAGGAGAGAAGAAAAGTAACGTGTAGCATAGATGTGTGTGGAAATTGCAGATAGAACAGCTCCCACGTCCAGCCCAGGCTCAGATTGGGAGGTGAAGTCATAGACAAAGCCAACGCATCTGAAAAGAGAAAATACCACACTGGACATCAGATGGACAAAAGATTTCACCTGTCCCTATGAATGAGTCAGATGTCCACAGAGAAATTCTGCCTGGCAAAGTCATCCCCTACCCCAGCACCAGATGAAAGGAAAATGTCATTTATCAACCAAGTTGAGACCTGTCTTACAAGGGTTCTCCCGGAGAATAGGTGAAAAGAGCTATTTAGCACAGCCCAACAGCCTAATCAATTCTGCTCATAATACAGAATCTCCATCCATAAGTTGGTGGACTGGGTGTTCTAGTAATCGCAGAAATATTAAAACGTGGCAGCCCAAACACCCTCGCGTTTCACGTGATTTTCAGGGCTCTGAGCTCGGCGAGGCATTCTTCTTTCCTCTGCTTTCTCCCTGTCTCCCCCTTCATGTTACAAGCTCCAGTACGGCTGTATTAATATTCCAGCTACAGCTTCCCACAGGCTTCTTATCACTCTTTCCAAGGATTGTCTTAGGAGATGAGTATTTCACCCATGGGAAAGATACCCCCCTACTGAATTTTATCCATCAGAAGCTTTTCTGAGGAAGCAAAGCACGGACTTGAGACTTCCCTTACTGGTTTCCATTTTTGCTTTTTAATTCTGAGCGCTCTGTTTCTTTCAACTAACCACATATTCAAAACCTTGCCTTTACCTAGTGCTCATCAACTTTCTTATCTCTTAATTTCTTTTTGAGACAGAGTCTTACCATGTCGCCCTTGGTAGAGTGCAGTGGCATCACAGCTCACAGCAACCTCAACCTCTTGGGCTTAAGCAATTCTCTTGCCTCAGCCTCCCAAGTAACTGGGTCTACAGGCGCCCGCCACAACACCCAGCTATTTTTGTTGTTGTTGTTGCAGTTGTCATTGTTGTTTGGCAGGCCTGGGCTGGGTTCAACACCTCCAGCTCCGGTGTATGTGGCCTGCGCCCTAGCTGCTGAGCTACAGGGGCCAAGCCTTATGTCTTAATTTCTTTGAGATCCAGTGTTATTTAAAAAAAAAGAAAAAACTCCACTTTGCATTTTTAAATAATGCAAATACATAATAACTGGGTCAACACTGGAGTCTCTCACTTGCCATTTTATTCCTTGACATATTAATATATAAGTAAATCTGGAGGTAATTTTACTAAATTTAATCCCTCAAAATAGGCACTGTGTTATACAGCAAATGACTTCTTCAATACCTGTCATCACAAACCATTGTTTCTGTGATCCAAGATGCAGAATCTATTTCCCTATTTTCTTGACATAAAATAGCTCTTTTCAATTCATACTTGGTGTGTTCGATGTTTCATGTCCATTCTGCATGGAGAAAAGCAGGCTGTGATTCATTTTTGCCAAACCCCATGCATACAAATGCCCAGGGGAGCTTCTGTGACCCTTGGTAATGTGGAGCTACAGACATAATCTTTCTCACTTTACAGAGGGAGAGAGCCAAGGACAGTGGCTCATTTGAGAAATGGAGAAAGCTGGCAGGGAACAGCCACATGGAATAAGAGCTGGTCAACACAGACAGAAACAACTCAGGAATTGTTTCATTTCTTTCTTTCTTTCTTTTTTTTACTCCAAGATGGTAACCTATTTTCTATGCAGACTTTGGCAGATACTTGCTGTGGTAGGTAGAATTAGGGACGCCCAAAAATGTAACATAACTTAACGTTACAAGGTGAAAGGAATTTTGCAGACATAACTGAATTAAAGAGCTGAGACAGGGAGCAGATCCTGAAAGTGCTGGGTGGGCCACAGGCAATCACAAGCATCTTTACAAGAGAAAAGCAGAAGGGAGAATGGGAATACAAAAAGGAGTGTGATCACAACGCCCTGTGACAACAATGCCACCAGCAAGGCTGGCTTTGAGAAGGCGGGAGGGGCCGCAAGCCCAGGAGAGCAGGCTGCAGCCCAAGGCAGGGAAAAGGCCAGGGAAGAGATTCTTCCTTAGAGCCTTCAGAGGGAAGACGGCCCTGGGGACATCCTGATTTTACACCAGAGAGAGTGATTCTGCACTCTGGGCCCCCAGAACTGTAAAAGTATAAGTTCCTATTGTTGAAAGCCACTTTGCTTTGTAGCAATTTGTTAAGGCAACATTTGAAGCGGCATTTGGTAGTCAGGCTAAAAAAGATACCTAACAACACTGTTCATCACAGCTAGAGTGTGGGAACCACAAAAGTCTCCATCAGCAGATGGACAGCAGGAAAAATGTGCTGCTTCACAGTGTTCAGCCATAAAAGGAAGTGAGCACGGTGCGGGCCCCAGTCTGGGCAGCCTTCTGCTGGGTGCAAGAAGATGAGAAAAGGGCACACTTTGTACAACTGCATTTATGTGCAATGTCCAATCGGGCGGATCTGGAGACAGAAAGCAGACTGGAAGTCACAGGGGCTGGGAGAGGGGAGGGGAGGGCTGTGGTTGTTGATGAGCCCAGGCCTTTGTTTGGGGGAAGGTGGAAAGGCTGTGGCATAGAGGTGATGGTTGCATAGACCAGTGACTGCGCTGAGAGCCATCGAGCTGCACACTTAGCATGGTTGAAACATTCAATGTTAACTTCAGGTGTATTTTTCCCTATTGAGAAAGAGAAAAGAAATATAACCCCCTTGATACCCCAAATGAGCAGCCAGCTTTTCCCCAAGTTTCTGGAAGCAGAACGCAGCTCTATCCTCCTCTGCAGAGTACTCACCTGTTCCTTGTGGCCAGAGGACGCCTTGGGACAAGCTCCCTTTTGCAGGCTGTGTGTAAAGTCCGCTGCCGTGTTTTTCACTACGTGTTTCCGGTGAAGGACATACCCGGTTACATGTGACTTTCACCTGCAGAGGAGGGAGAGAGCCCAGGGCTCACCTGGAGGGCCACAGGGGACCCCATTCAGGCAGGATTGTCGGATCATGCAAGGAAGCAATGGTGAGAACTCAGCCTCTGTTTAAATCATAGGATTATTTTCACAATTCCTAGCCTATAAAAAGCTCAAAAGCAAGAACCTAAACAGGATGGTGAAACAATGCTGGCATATGCTTGGCCACCTTCCACAACTCACCCCTGACACCCTCAGCTCAGCTGACAGTCTTCACAAAGGGCGGCTCAGTCACCCTCAGTGTTTCCCGTGTAAAGCAGCAGACAAGCACGCAGGTTAAGATCACCAGACTTCACCGTGGCTTTGTGAACCCTCCCGCATCTCCTGGAATGCCTATAAAATGTGGACCTTTGCACTGTGCCGTCAGGTGGCAGATTCCTCCCCACCCCCACACGCCCACCCCACATCCCACTCCACATCCCCATGCAGCCTGCATCTGCAGAACAGCCTTTACAGTGCATCACAGCAGCTGAAAGATGCCTGCTTTGTTTTTTAAGTATTTTTTTCTTCTAATAGCTCAGAGGTGAGGCCTCTTGTACACAGCTCTCAATAAATCTAGGTGATCAAAGCCTTTCCTGATGCCTGTCAATTTGGCAAATTCCCATTAAATATAAGATGGATTCTGAGCCAATACCACAAGGGTTCGACATCCATTACAAGTTGTGATTCTCAACTTGGGGCCATTTTGCCCCTGCCCAGAGGACCTTGGGCTATGTCTGGAGATATTTCAGATTGTCACCTTTGGGGAGGAAGGGTTGCTATGGGAATCTGGTGAGGGCAGGCTGCAGACGCTGCCCAGCATCCTAGAGTGACAGCAATGCTCCACCCCGCGCTTTACCCCTGCAACAGACAATCACATGTCCCTCATCAATTATGCTGAAGGTGGGAAACCCCAGTAATTTAAAGATTTATCTCACCACTTCCCAAATGCCTCCCATAACTCACAGGTACTTTTTTACATCTATTCATTCTTTATGTATTTATTCTTTCACGCACTTGATTCTGTCCAGAGTCTAGCACTCCTGCTGCAGTAGCTACAGGGCCTCTCTGCATGTCCCTCCTCCCCCCGCCCCACAGGACGGTTGCTAGGATAGGAGGGGAAGAACAGGCTGCTTCTTTCTCCCTGGGTTGATCAATGGTGCAGCCAGGCAGAGTTCCAGCAATACGGCTGGGGTGCTTTTTTTTAAGAGCTAAATCAGATTTATGCAATAAAATATCTCAGTATGGTTTTTGTTTTATTTGAGTCATTCTTCAATTTTAAGAGAATATACCTCAGGGCAACGTCATCTGAACAAGAGACCTGAAAGTGAGATTCTTAATTAGGCCATGCAGTTGCCACCTGCAGCAGGAGCTGGGTCCTCGGAGGGCACACACAGGTCCCGCCATCCTTGGGACAGTTCCTCCCAGGTTCCCACAGCGGGGACACAGCAGACACGTCTCAGGTGCGGAGCCATCATCAGAAGCCCCTGGAGAGCCTGTGACAATGCAGGTTCCAAGGCTTGTCCTGGAGATGCCGACTCCGGGACAAGCAGTTTCAGATGGGGCACAGCGCTGACATTTTTAGAAAGTGCCCAGGTGGAGAGCACGTGGTCTGCTCTATTGAAGACACACAGCTAACCCCATGTCCACTGAAGAGCATGGCAGGTTATCGCAGGTCATCACAGGTGGTCCTTAGGAGCTCCTCTCAATCCCAGCCAACTTCTTTCCCACATGTACTTGGGGCTCTAAAATGCTTCTTCCTGATTTTTTGCCGTACACCGTGAGGAGTGAAATGGAAATTCTGGGGTGCAACAGAGTTTAGGACAGATCAGCAGGGAGATTCACAAAGCATGTGAGGCAACAAATGGAACCCCGCTGAGCACACACGTCATGTAGACCAAATTCTAGAGTATGATGACCTCTGGTTCACCCATTCCAAACAGCAGGGCGTGGTGCCGGGAAACATAAACATCAAATGCACAGCAAACACCCTTTAAGACTTTTCTATGCACACTGAGGCTCTTAGAGAAGCACAGAACTGCTTTGTCTGCCCTGAAGGATCTCACCATGCATAGGTCCTGGTCTACGGTGGGTGTGGGTACAACGCTGTAAGCCAAAGAGCCAGAAATGTTACGATTCGCACCTTGAAAGAGGAAAGATGTGTCTTAAATTTTAATACCATTGTTCAAAATAGAGACTCACTCCCCAGACTGCAAGGTGGGGTCCCAGTTCACAGAGCCATCAGATAAATGCTGTCTGTTCCCTTATAACCCCAGAGCCAGAGGGACTGGCCATGCCTGCAGGTGTTGACCATGAACAGCAGTTAGCGGGCTGGATGTCCCATCTGCTACATCTGCTGGGTTCATAACTTCTCTGTCCTCACTGCTTTTTTTTCTCATCCTCAAGCCCCAGATTCATCCACAAACCTTCATGAGCCAGACTCACCCCAACATATCCTACAACCCTCACCTACAATTGAGAGCTTTATCATTAACTCCCCTCTCTCCTTCCTTCTTTGACAGGGAGGGAAGTTGTCCTACCGTGGGAGTGAAGAGGTATTGCTGAACTTGATGAATTTAAACTTGGAAATTATAAAGGCAGTCATCGGGAAAATTAATACAGAGGGAGTTTTGTTTTTTGGTTTTTTTAGTGTAACAAATTTTATTTAAAAAGAACAAAGAAGTTAAGAGTACTTCCGAAGAGAGTTGGAAATGGGTCCTAATACATAGTTTTAAATGTCTACATCATCAGAAAAAGCCCACACAAAGCATTCAGGTCATGGTAAAAGTTGGGAAGTAAACACCACAAGTATAAACTAACATAAAATAAAGAGACAGAATTAAAGCCAGATGAACCTGTTTGGCGGCAGATACAAACAGAATAAACTTGCATTCTAAGAGGATCAATTTGAATCAAAATAAAAACCGAAATATATGGTATAAGTGAGAATGCCACTAAAAGAAAAAGACATGAAAATGCGTATCAGAAAAACACGCAGAAGAGGAGAATATGGATCTGGGCATTCATACCTCACAAATCTTAAATGATGCAAAAGAGTGAATTACAGTAGTGAAGGGCACAGCACAGTCTGACAGTCTGATGAACCATTTGTCACTTAGCACAGCATCAAACAGAAAACTGTAGGAAACACAAGAACAATATCCAATAAAAATAAACAGTAACCTGAGAGTTTACTCCCTGTCTGTCCAGCAGAGATTGAAAACAGATACCATGGTCAGGTGCACAGGTCACACCTGTAACCTCAGCACTCTGGGAGGCCGAAAGTGGGTAGATCCCTTGACCTCAGGAGTTCAAGACCAGTCTGAGCAAATATGAGACCCTGTCTCTACTAAAAATAGAAAAACTAGGTGGGCATTGTTGTGGGTGCTTATAGTCTCAGCTACTCATGAGGCCGAGGCAAGAGGATAGTTGAGCCCCACAGTTTGAGGTTGCTGTGAGCTATGATGATGCCACAGCACTCTAGCCTGGCCAACTGAGTGAGACTCTCTCTCAGAATAAATAAATAAATAAATACAGGGACATCGTCTCAAGTGCCAAGAACAACACAAGCATTTTCTTTCTTCCTTTTTTCTTTTCTTATCTTTTCTTTCGTTCTTTTTCTTTTTGTTTTTTTGAGACAGAGTCTTGGCTTCATGGCTCACAGCAACCTCAAACTCTTGGGCTCAAGCAATTCTCTTGCTTCAGCCTCCCAAGTAGCTGGGACTATAGGTGCCCACCACGATGCCCGGCTACTTTTTGGTTGCAGTTGTCATTGTTGTTAAGCTGGCACAGGCCAGGCCCCAACCCTCCAGCCTCTGTGTATGTAACCAGCGCCCTACTCACTGAGCTACGAGCACCGAGCCTTTCTTTTCTTTTCAACCGATGAACTCCATTACATTCTATAACTCCATCACTTTCTTGGCCATTACATTATTTTATTCCACCAATAGTTCCCAAGGGATTAAAAACTTAGACAGAATTAAATTGGAAAATCAGAGAGAAGTGAGGTTGCTGTGTGCACCTGGCTGGATGTGAATGTGCACAGATAATGTTTGTTTGCTTGTTTAATATGGAAGTCAGCATGACATGATCTTAAAAGTGTCTTCATAACATTAATTTTCACATGGTACATTTTTGCTTTTAGTATGAATAAAGCATGGAAGGTAATGTTCTATTCTGGTGCATTTAAGCGTGACGGTGTTGTGTGTGACAAAGGAGCAAGGCAGGGCCACGTCATTCGAGTGCCTTTTCTAGAAGATGTGCACTCCCAGAAGAGCTCCATCTTGGCCCCCAATGTTGCACTGGATGCCCCACCCCACCCCCCGCTTTCTTTCCTACGTACTAAATAGCACCTGTCCCTGGCAATTCTATTCACAGCTCTTAAAATTAAACATGTAAACAATTTCTCCCTAAAGGCTTTAGGAGTGCTTCAAAATTCTCTTTCTATCTTTCTAGTTTTTGTTGCTGTTCATTTATTTCCCTGCTTTTGGTATAAAATGAAGGCCAAATCTGGACACAGAATAACTAGGGACCTGACCAGGCTAGTTCACAATCTGTGAAGAGATCTTCTTTCTTTACACTTTCTGTGGTTATATCTTTAGTAGATTCCAATGGGAATATTTCCCTAGGCTCAGCACTCATAGCATAGTGGTCATGGTGCCAGCCACATACACAAAGGCTGGCGGGTTCAAACCTGGCCTGGGCCAGCTAAACAACAATCACAATTCCAACCAAAAAATAGCCAGATGAGCTTCACCACCTTCCTAGACTCAACCAGAGAGAATTAGAAACCTTGAATAGACCTATACCAACCACTGAAATAGCATCAACAATATGAAATCTCCCAAAAAGAAAAGTCCAGGACCAGATGGCTTCACATCCAAATTCTATCAAACCTTTCGAGAGGGACTAGTACCTATATTATACATTTTCCAAAGCATAGAAAAAGAAGGAATACCTCCCAAAACATTCTATTAAGCAAATATCACCCTGATCCCCAAACCAGAAAAGGATCCAACAAAGAAAGAAAATTATAGACCTATATATATCATTAATGAATATCGATGCAAAAATATTCAATAAGATCTTAGCAAACAGAATTCAACAACACATCAAAAAAATTATACACCACGATCAAGTTGGTTTTATTACAGGGTTACAGGGTTGGTTCAACATATGCAAATCTATAAATATAATATCAATAAAATAAAAAACAAAGACTATAAGATTCTCCCAATTGATGCAGAAAAAGCCTTTGATAATATCCATTCTTGAGATACTTTGCTAAGAAGAATATGTTCCAGCTCCATCCATGTAAACATGAAACAGGTAAAGTCTCCATATTTCTTTAAGGCTGCATAATATTTCATGGTATACATGTACCACAATTTGCTAGTCCAAAGAAAAAAGTATCCAATGTACTCAGCCCTACTATGAAGCTAATTTATAGCTTTCATATGAAGGCTATAACCCAAATATAGAATAAGAATATGGGGAAAGGGCCAAGGGGGGGGGGTTGGGTGGTGTGAGGGTAACAGGTGGGGCCACACCTATGGTGCATCTTAGAATGGGTACAGGCAAAACTTACTAAATGCAGAATACAAATGTCTACATACAATAAGTAAGAAAATGCCATGAAGGCTATGTTGAACAGTTTGATGAGAATATTTCAGATTATATATGAAACCCGCACATTATACCCCTTGATTGCACTAATGTACACAGCTATGATTTAACAATAAAAAAGGGAGAAATAAACAATATGTATATGTATATATATATATATATATCCAGCATCCTTTCATGATCAGAATTCTTAAGAAAATAGGCATAGAAGAGACATTTCTTAAACTGATAGAGGCCATCTACAGCAAACCCACAGCCAATATCATATTGAATGGTGTAAAATTGAAAACTTTTCCCTTCAAATCAGGAATGAGGCAAGGATGCCCACTGTCTCCACTGCTATTCAACATAGTAATGGAAGTCTTAGCCATCACAATCAGGCAAGAGAAGGCGATCAAGAGTATCCAAATAGGATCAGAGGAGATCAAACTCTCATTCTTCACTGATGATATGATCCTATACCTGGAAAACCCCGGGATTCAACTTCAAAACTCTTAGACGTGATCAAGGAATATAGCAGCATCTCAGGATACAAAATCAATACTTACAAGTCAGTAGCTTTTATATATGCCAACAATGGTCAAGCTGAAAAAACAATCAAGGACTCTATTCCTTTTACAATAGTGCCAAAGAAGATGAAATATTTGGGAATTTACCTAACAAAGGACATGAAAGATCCTATAAGGAGAACTATGAAACTCTAAGAAAAGAAATAGCTGAAGACGTTAACAAATGGAAAAACATACCATGCTCATGGCTGGAAAGAATCAACATTGTTAAAATGTCCTTACTACCCAAAGCAATTTACAGATTTAATGCAATCCCTATTAAAGCACCATTGTCATACTTTAAGGAACTTGAAAAAATAGTACTTCGTTTTATATGGAATCAGAAAAAAACCTCAAATAGCAAATGCATTTCTCAAAAATAAGAATAAATCAGGAGGTATCACATTATCAGACTTCAGGCTATACTATAAATCTATAGTGATCAAAACAACATGGTACGGGCACAAAAACAGAGTGGTAAATTAATGGAACAGAATAGAGAACCAAGAGGTGAACCCAGGTACTTAGCGACATTTGATCTTTGACAAGCCTATCAAAAATATTCAGTGGGGGAAAGACTCCCTATTTAACAAATGGAGCTCGGCGAACTGGCTGGCAACCTGTAGAAGACTGAAACTGGCCCCACACCTTTCACCATTAACAAAAATTGATTCTCACTGGATAAAAGATTTAAACTTAAAATATGAAACTATAAAAATGCTACAAGAGAGTGCAGGAAAAACACTTGAAGAAATCGGCCTGGAAGAACATTTTATGAGGAGGACCCGCCGGGCAATTGAAGCAACACCAAAAATACATTACTGGGATCTGATCAAACTAAAAAGGTTTTGCACAGCCAAGAGCATAGTAAGTAAAGCAAACAGACAACCTTCAGAATGGGAGAAGATTTTTTCAGGTTATGCTTCCAACAAAGGTCGTATAACTAGAATCTACAGAGAACTCTAATCAATAAGAAAAGAATAAATAACCCTATTTCTATGTGGGCAAGAGACTTGAACAGAAACTTCTCTGATGAAGACAGGCGCATGGCCTACAAACACATGAAAAAATGCTCATCATCCTTAATCATCAGAGAAATTCAAATCAAAACTACTTTGAGATATCATCTAACTCCAGTAAGATTAGCCCACATCACAAAATCCCCAAACTACAGATGTTGGCAAGGATGTGGAGTGAAGGGAACACTCCTACACTGTTGGTGGGAATGCAAACTAATACACCTTTTTGGAAAGAAGTTTGGAGAACACTCAAGGAACTAAAAGTAGACCTACCATTCGATCCTGCAATTCCTCTACTAGGTATATACCCAGATGATCAAAAATTATTTTACAACAAAGACATTTGGAACAGAATGTTTATTGCAGCCCAATTCATAATAGCCAAGACATGGAAACAGCCCAACTGCCCATCGACCCATGAATGGATTAACAAATTGTGATATATGTACAGTCTGGAATACTACTCAGCCATAGAAAAGGAAGGAGATTTCACTTCTTTGATGGAGCTGGATGGAGCTGGAACATATTCTTCTTAGTAAAGTATCTCAAGAATGGGGAAAAGATTATTCAATGTACTCAATACTACTATGAAATCAATATATAACCACCTACACACTCATATGAATGGCAAAACATAACTATAGTCCAGAAAGTAGAAGGGAAGAGGATAGAGAGGGGAGGAGAAGGGGGATATGGGAGGAGAAAGTGGATTCGGGGGGACCTCATGTAATCTGCATGATGCAATGGTGCGTTTCAAAACTATTAAGAAATGAGTATAATTGTGATGGATGTGTTACTTAGTTCAATGTAAGCATTTCACATTGGATATTGAAGCAGTACTCTGAACATCATAAATGCATCAATGTACAAAGTTATGATTTAATAAAAAAACATTTAAAAAATACTCAGGTGGGTTCGGTACCTGTAGCTCAGTGAGTAGCATTCAAGCCACATACACCAAAGGTAGTGGGTTTGTGCCTGCCCCAGGCCTGCTAAACAACAATGACAACTGCAACCAAAAAATAGCTGTAGTCCCAGGCACCTATAGTCCCAGCTACTCAGGAGGGTAAGGCAAAAGAATCACTTTAGCCCAAGGGTTTGAGGTTGCTGTGAGCTGTGATGCCACGGCATTCTACCAAGGGCAACATAGTAAAACTCTGTCTCAAAAAAAAAGGAAAATTTCTCTAACAAAAATGTTTATATAATGCTTTAGCACTGTGTGATCACTGTGGGATCATTAAAACAATCTAGTTACAAATCTATTAAGGAACTACATTATAAGGAAATTAAATTAAAACATAATTAAGAGGAAATTATTATACCCAGATAGAGCAAATAACAGAGGCACAAAATATGTTGTGACGAGGACTATTAGAAATAGTCTACAAAAACAATGTCCCCAGCTAATGGCTTAGAGAAAAAATATAGCTCGTTCTTAAGCACAAATACCCCAAATTGGGAAAAAAGAGAAGCTAGCATCTCCCAAAGACAGACCTCCAAAGATAGCCACCTCAGAACGCCAAACACCTTTCAAGGTTGTCTCATAGTTCCCCTTTTATGCAGTTGCTTTCCAGGAAAACCTAACATTTTCCTTCCATGTCCCTGATATTACCCTGTTTCCCCGAAAATAAGACATCATCCGAAAATAAGACCTACTTACAGGAAAGATAAGACGTCCCCTGAAAATAAGACATAGCGCATCTTTTGGAGCATACCTTAAAATAAGACACTGTCTTATTTTCAGGGAAACAGGGTATTAAAGCTCCATCCCAGGCTGACAAATGCTATCAGAATTTAAAACCTGCCCCAGTGTCTCCTCTCTAATGCAGCAGCTCACCCAGCACCTTTAAACGTGTGCGAAGCTCTTTCTCTTCTCAGCCTGCTTAGAGCTTTTACCTGTCAAGGGAAATTGCCTGACATATCCACTGTTCAGAAAGGCGTCTCCCGCCACCCTTAGTCTGAGGGCTGCAACAGTTTGGCAGGTGCCTATAACACAGAGCACTCCATGCACACTGACCACAACAAATCCAACAAAATTGAAATAAATACAGCTTTTTATCTTTAAAATAGTCCCTTGAAATTTGAGACGGCAAAATGAAAAGGTCGCATATCACACAGAAATTGAACTTGAGTCATGATGCTAAATGGTATTTTTACCGGTCTTAAATGCTCAGCTCTACACTCACAAAAGACAAGGTTGCAAATTATCGCCCAGCTCCCAGAGAGGCAGTGGGCAGTGGGTGATTCCAGCTGCTAGTTTTTTATTTCTCACAGCATAGAAAAACAGGTTCATAATTTGCATAGTAGAAGGCCATGTGTAAGTAACACTGCGATATATGTTTACATTAATTCATGTCTTTATATAAGCCCTGAATGTATCTGAAATCCCTTGTTGATGTCAATGGAGGAGTTTCTTTTTTTTTGTTCAGTTGTACAGTAGTGATAGCTATTTTATTTTATTTTTTTAATTCTTTATTAAATCATAACCATGTACACTAATACATTTATGGGGTACAATGTGCTGATTTGATATACAATGTGGAATGCTTACATCTAACTGATTAACATAACCGTCTCCTTGCTGACTTATTTGTTGTGGCAAAAACATTCATACCCTATGCTTAATAGTATAGAAATGTATTATTGCATTATGCACATTAGCTTGGATCCAAAAAAAACTCCTCCCTCCTCCCAGCCTCCCCATCTCCTTCCTTCTTTCTCCTCTTCCCTCCTTCCTTCTGGACTATAGTTTTTCTTTTGTTTTTTTTCCTAGAACTTTATTTATTCACTCAAGTGCAATCAAGTGCTCAGATGAATTAAACTACATCCTAACTTACAAAGAGATTAGTTAACAACAAAAGCATAACTGATCTTAAAATCCCCAGCGAGAATTCTGAAGTGTCCTTAGAGCAGGGCGGCAGTGGTTCGGCCAGGCAGGTCTGCACAGCTACAAAGCTTGAAACCTGCAGGGTTCAGAGTCCCCAAGTTTTCAGCAAGTTTCCACTCAGCAAACAAGAGTCTGATCTCCTTTGGAAGTTTCATTCCTCGTAGGGCATTGAGCTCGTATTCCTCCCAGACGTTCCCATATTCTACTTCTAAGGCAAGTCCTTACTCTATTATTGGCCCTGGAGCCAGCACAGGATGCTGTGAGTAAACTCACTCAGAAACTTTTGATCAAATTCCAACTTCTACAGTGGCAAAAGGATTAAAAATGTTCCCCGGAGTTTCAAAAAACTTGATACAAAAAATTCTACCAGGCTTATCAATATTCTCAATTAATGTGAATGGCTTAAATTGTCCTCTAAAGTGGCACAGGTTAGCTGACTGGATACAAAAACTCAGGCCAGATATCTGCTGCCTTAAGGTAAGAATCTTACCTTACCTTAACAGATAAATATAGACTCAGGGTGAAGGGATGGTCATCTACTACAAAACTCTTAGAAGTGATCAAGGAATACAGCAGTATCTCAGGTTACAAAATCAACAATCATAAATATGTAGCCTTTATATATACCAACAACAGTCAAGCTGAAAAAATAGTCAAGGACTCTATTCCGTTCAAAGTAGTGCCAAAGAAGATGAAATATTTGGGAGTTTACCTAACAAAGGACATGAAAGATCTCTATAAAGAGAACTATGAAATGCTAAGAAAAGAAATAGCTGAAGACATTAACAAATGGAAAAACATACCATGCTCATGGCTGGGAAGAATCAACATTGTTAAAATGTCCATACTGTCCAAAGCAATATACAATTTTAACGCAATCCCTATTAAAGCTCCATAATCATACTTTAAAGATCTCAAAAAAATAATACTTCATTTTATATGGAATCAGAAAAAACCTCGAATAGCCAAGACATTACTCAGAAATAAAAACAAAGCAGGAGAAATCACGCTACCAGACCTCAGATTATACTATAAATCGATAGTAATCAAAACAGCATGATACTGGCACAAAAACAGACAGGTAGATGTATGGAACAGAATAGAGAAGAAATAAACCCAGCTACTTACCATTATCTGATCTTTGACAAGCCAATTAAAAACACTCAGTGGGGAAAAGATTCCCTATTCAACAAATGGTGCTGGGTGAACTGGCTGGCGACCTGTAGAAGACTGAAACTGGATCCACACCTTTCACCATTAACTAAGATAGACTCTCACTGGATTAAAGATTTAAACTTAAGATATGAAACTATAAAAATACTAGGAGAAAGTGCAGGGAAAACTCTTGAAGAAATCGGCCTGGGTGAATATTTTGTAAGGAGGACACCTCCCCCCGCCTCCCAGGCAATTGAAGCAACATCAAAAATACACTACTGGGACCTGATCAAACTAAAAAGCTTCTGCACAGCCAAGAACACAGTAAGTAAAGCAAGCAGACAGCCCTCAGAATGGGAGAAGATATTTTCAGGTTATGTGTCCCACAAAGGTTTAATAACCAGAATCCACAGAGAACTCAAAAGTCTTACCAAGAAAAGAACAAGTGATCCCATCTCGGGGTGGGCAAAGGGCTTGAAGAGAAACTTCTCTGAAGAAGATAGGCACATGGCCTACAAACACATGAAAAAATGCTCATTATCTTTAATCATCAGAGAAATGCAAATCAAAACTACTTTGAGATATCATCTAACTCCAGTAAGGTTAGCCAATATCACAAAATCCCAAAACCAAAGATGTTGGTGTGGATGTGGAGAAAGGGGAACACTTCTACATTGCTGGTGGGAATGCAAATTAATACATTCCTTTTGGAAAGATGTTTGGAGAACACTTAGAGATCTAAAAATAGTCTGCCATTCAATCCTATAATTCCTCTACTGGGCATATACCCAGAAGACCAAAAATCACATTATATATGATATATGTACTAGAATATTTATTGCAGCTCAATTCATAATTGCTAAGTCATGGAAGAAGCCCAAGTGCCCATCAACCCATGAATGGATCAATAAAATATATATATGATATATATGCATACATGATATACAGTGATATATCTACAGCATGGAATATTATGCAGTCTTAAAGAAAGATGGAGACTTTACCTCTTTCATGTTTACGTGGATGGAGCTGGAACATATCCTTCTTAGCAAAGTATCTGAAGAATGAAAGAAAAAGTATCCAATATACTCAGTCTTACTATGAAACTGAAGAAGAAGAAGGAATTATAGCCCAAGAAGAAGAGGAAAGGGGGGAGAAAGAGGGAAGGGGAAGGGGGATGGGTGGAGGGAGGAAAATTAGTGGGACCACACCTACGGTGCATCTTACAAGGATATATGTGAAATTTTCTAGGTGTGGAATAGAAATGTCTTAAGACAATAACTAAGAAAATGCCATGAAGTCTATGCTGACCAGTTTGATGAAAACATTTCAAATTGTATGTAAAATCAGCACATTGTACCCCATGATTTGTACATGATAATGTACACACCTATGATTTAAATTAAAAAAAAAAAAAAGAAGAAGAAGAGGCTGCAGAGGGGTGGTGTGCTCTGGTCATCCGTCTTGCGGGATCCATTATCTACAGGAATTGGGGGCAGATGTGATGGCAGTCACACCAGCTTCCCTGCAGAGGAGCCAGGGAAGCAAGGGAGCACGCAGCGCTCTGCCAGGCCCAAGTGCAGACTGACGTCAGTGTGCTGGGTGCCTCCTCTCCTTGTGCTCTTTTGCTCTCCTTTTACTGGCACACTCGAGACAGAACCACTGCATCTCCTCCGGCGGTGCAGCCGTTACTCCGACACAGGGCCAGTGGTACCAGTCATTGCAGTCGTCACAGCTGATCATCGGGCTCCCGTCGTCAGGCTTGTTACACCCGGGGCAGATCCAGATCTGCTCGTCCCACTCATCGTACATCACATAACTACTGATGGTCTCGGTCACCACGCTGCGTATGGGGGCCTTGGCACTGCAGGCCACCGTACGGCCCCAGGAGGGTAGAAGTGCTGGGCAGGCAGTGGGCACTAGGAGTGGCAGTGGAGGTGCGGGGCCCACGTGCAAGGGGCCACAGGCTGGGGCCACGGTTGCCAGGGGCAGTGTCCTGGGCCGGTTCAGGGAGGCAGCCGGCTTAGCCTCCAGGGTGGGAACCACTTCACTGATGACAATCTTGTTTTGGCCAGCAATGTCTTGGTAGGTGACTCTGGGGATAACTGGAGTCCGGGCTGGCATGACTGGCTCCACTTTTATTTCTTCATGCTTGTGTTTCTCCTTGTCTTGTCTTGTCTTGTCTCTTCCTCTGTTTTCTTTCTCCCTCTTCTTCTCTTCCTTCTCCTGCCTCTCCTTTCTCCTTTCTTTCTCCTTAGGTTTCTCTTTTTCCTCAGAGAGTTTTCCCAGCAGCGTTGGTGCCGACCAGGGCAGCAGGGCGGGGACCCCGGCTGTGGCAGCGGGGCTGAACACGGCCATCTCTTTCTGGGGCAGAACCAGAGGGGCTGGTGTTGCTTTCACCTTAACTTCTCCTCCTCTGTCTTGAACTTTCTCCTGTTCTCTTTCCTCCTTATCTTCTTTACCCCTTTCTCTATCTTTTTTCTTATCTTTATGCTCCTCTTTCTCCTTCCTCACAATTGCATCTTTCACTCTCACTTGTGCATCAACATCTTCAAATTCTGTTGTTTTAAAGTTGGAGGGCGCTGAGTCCTCATCTTTCAGAAATTCCTTCCACGGATACTTGGTTTCCTTGCCGCCTTCCTTTGCTTTCTCTTTCACTTCACTTTCCTTCTCTTTGTCTTTTCCTCTGGCCCCGTCTCTCTGCTTTTCTTTGTTTTCCATTTTAGTCTTCAGCAACTCTTTCAATTTCTTCTTCACCTCCATTAAGGAGGGCAGCTTGCCTTTCTTTTCATACACCTTGTGGAGAGGCTCAGGAGTGGCAGGGGACACGGAAGGAGAAGAGATGTAAGGAAAGTTGGGAGGCGTATTTGAAGGCATCCCCAGCTTTGTTTTCCGCACAACCTCAGCAGTGGAGGGGTCCATTGTCCAGGAGTTATTGGACCTGGAAGTTCCACCCGAAAGAGGCGGGGGAGTGGATCCTAACTTCCTGAAATTGTTTGAGGAAGTGGAGGCTTTTGGAGAGGTGCACTCCAAACCGAAAATTCTTTGGAGGCTGGTAAAAATGTTTCCTTCGGATTCTGATTCAGAGGAGAGTTCAAAAGGATCTGGCTGTCCTTCAGCACAAGCATGTGCAATCACAGCATGGATAGAGTCACCGATCGTTTTATCTGTCATCACAGCCTCTTTCAGCTGATTCTCACTGCTCAGCTTCCTGGCATCAGGAGCCATTCTTGTCTGCTTTACCTGGACAGCCTCTTTACTGACGTTTTCACTTACTGCAGCTGAAGGAGTCCTGGTTGGTGTTTCTGGTCTGACGTGTACCTGAGCAATGTGAGTCAGAACCTTGGGGCTCTTACAATATCCCGGTAATTTCTTCTGTTTGGACATCATTTTTGGTGGCCAAATAGGACTTCCGACCATTGCTGGTGACTCAGCCTTCTGTCCTAGAGAAGTAATTTTAGTCTTTGTTTTACGTGTAAAGGACTTGGTTTCCAATGGTTTTGCAGTCGGCAGTTGTGATTTTACAATTGCAATCAACATGGGCGACTCTGGAGACACAGGGGTGAGGTCTGTGCTGTCCTGCACATGCTCTGGAGGGAGCCTGGGTGGGACCCTTTTCGTGTTTATTGAGCTGAGGGGTTCTAGAGCTTCCAACACCAGGACATCTAGGCTGTGCCTTTTCCTGCTCAGCAGCCGAGGGCGCTTCGTGGCAGGCATTTCTTCAGCTTCAGGGCTGTCCAGCGGTCTCTTACCCAGGAAATTCTCATGGTTCAGAATTTCCTCCTCCTCTAGTTCATCATCCTCTTCCAAGGGAACCTGCCTGGCTCCTGCTGAGGCGCCCCCACCCGTGGGCACCTGCTCCTCTCCTTTCTCTTTCCCAGAAGACACCATGGGTGGCATGTAATCTGGGATGTGTTCTTTTCTTTCGTCGGCATCTGTACTTCCAGGTCGAGGAAACTGAAGTACATTGTTCTTCCTAACGGGAAACGAAGGGATTCGATGTGGGAAAGCAACAGGTTCAATATTGTGAACATAGTCTTCTAGTTCGTGCAGACTAACCCCCATAAGTTGGAAAGCTTCAGCAAGGTCATCCAAAGTTGGGCACGTTCGACCATGGAGCTCAGAGGCCCTATGGCAGCCGCGGGCCAGCTGCTGCAGATAGCGCTCCAGCACGTCCGTGAGGAGCTCGCAGGCGCTGAGCTGCACCGAGTCCCAGCCCAGCGCCTGACAGATCTGCGCCACAGAGACCCTCAACAATGACCTGGAGTAATTCTCGGACATCCTGCTGTGTGGACCCCGGAACTCTGGCCAGTCCCACCGCCACCTGATTTTAGCAGCACCCGCCCACACACACACACACCCTGATTCAACCTCTAGGAATCAAGCAATGGGGAAATTGTCCCCGGGATTCCGACCAACCAGCTCACCTCAAGCCTGCTCCCCCCCAACACACACCCTGATGCAACCTATAGGGCCCCCACAATGGAAAAATTGTCCCCAGGATCCCGCCAACCAGCTCACCTCAGCCTGTTCCCCACACACACACACCCTGATTCAACCTCTAGGGCACCCACACAGGGGAAGTTGTCCCCGGGATCCCAGCGAACCAGCTCACCTCAAAGCCTGCTCTCCACACACACACCCTGATTCAAACTCTAGGGCCCCCACACAGGGGAAGTTGTCCCCGGGATCCCAGCGAACCAGCTCACCTCAAAGCCTTCTCTCCACACACACACCCTGATTCAACCTCTAGGGCCCCCACACAGGGGAAGTTGTCCCCGGGATCCCAGTGAACCAGCTCACCTCAAAGCCTGCTTTCCACACACACACACCCTGATTCAACCTCTAGGGCCCCCACACAGTGGAAATTGTCCCCGGGATCCCAGTGAACCAGCTCACCTCAAAGCCTGCTCTCCACACACACACCCTGATTCAAACTCTAGGGCCCCCACACAGGGGAAGTTGTCCCCGGGATCCCAGCGAACCAGCTCACCTCAAAGCCTGCTCTCCACACACACACCCTGATTCAACCTCTAGGGCTCCCACACAGGGGAAATCGTCCCTGGGGTTCCCGGCCAACCAGCTCACCTCAAGCCTGCTCCTGGTCCTGAGGTGTGGAGCCACAGCCTGAAGCAACCTCTCAGCCGAGCGTCCAGCGCAGAATGAAGCCGCAGCCCTGCTCCTGCTCGCCTTATATAGATCTGCTGCCCTGGCCCCGCCCACAAGGCTCCGCCCACCTGGCTCCACCCACCCTACCCATGCCCTCCCTCCACCCCGCCCACCCTGGTCAGGACCGTGAGCCACGCCCTCACGTTTGACCTGAACTGCCCCAGTCTGTGAGTTAGCTGGACACAGGCCAACCAGAGGACCCACAGTGGGTGCTCTGTCTCGGAATCCGGCTGGAAAGCCATGTTCCATCTCCTGTTACACATCTTTGAAGAAATGCTTCAGGATCTTGACCCCACCTGTTGAAAGTTTCTGTCCACAGTTCAGCTCTGCTCTTCAGCTGATCCCAGCACCAGTTAAACGGAAAGTCTGCTCGACTTGAATTTTCAGTCAGAATTGTGCAGGCTGACCGCATTATACGTCTGGGTGTCGGCTGTTTGGGGTGCTGTGTCAATGGAGTTTCTTTCTTTTTTTTTTTTTTTATTTCTCAGTGTCTTCCCCAGCCACTGGATGTGTCACCCCTCTGCCAAGGCCTACCCTTAGAGGCTGGAGTCTACCTAGATAGCCTACGCTATCTCTAATGTCAGCTCTGGGTGGAGCGTGCCCCACGACACGACCTCTAAGCCAGGAAGCCTTCTCATTTCTACCCCAGGCTTCCCCACAGTCCAGGCCTTCCAGACCCCACCCCCACCCCACCCCACCCTATCACTGCTACCAACTGGAGTGGTGTTTTGGTCATTTGTTCCTCTAGTTGGGTTCTGACCAGTTAATCAAAGTTTGTCAGTTTTTACCTGGAGCTTGCTACACCCTCCCACCCCACCCCCAACCCCCGCCCCACCCCCGTCAGTGGAGTTTCTGAAAGGTTTTTCTTTCTGCAATTGCAAGTTACCAGGGAGAATGGAATTCAGGAGTCAAAAGGAATTCTTTTTTTTCTTTTTGAGACGGAGTCCCACTGTGTTGCCCTAGGTACAGTGCTGTGGCATCAGCCTAGGACACAGATACCTTAAACTCCTGGGCTCCAGCAGCAACCCTCCTCCCTCACCCTCCCCAGTTGCTGGAACTCCAGGTGCCCACTACAACACCCAGCTAATTTTTCTATTTTTAGTAAAGACAGGTTCTCACTCTTGCTCAGGATGGTGTCAAACTCCTGAGCTCAGGCAATCGACCCACCTCGGCCTCCCAGAGTGCTAGGATTACAGGTGTGAGCCGCCACTCCGGGCCCCAAAAGAAACTCTTTTATAGGTGTGAGTACAAAATAATAAGACTTATATGACATGTTGTACATAAATGCTTCCTCATTCTCCAAGTCACCATCTCAGATGCTCTCCATATATAACATCAATGAAATCATTGCTGAAAATATTTCTGAAAGTACTTCCAATAGCTAATGCACATCCCCAAGGGAGAGCGGATTTCCATAATATGAGGGGTGTGTGTGTGTGGGGGTTGGTTTGTTTTGAACACCTAAATCTGTTACAGATCTATTTGGGGGCCAGTACCCTAAATTTGATGTGCATGTATGCATGGTTACACATTTGTGAGTGCATGTACTTGTATGGACATGGATGTGAATGTGCATGGGTGAGCATGGGTGTGTGTCCATACATGTATGTCACCTTTACATCAGCACAGGAAGAAACATGTGTGTGGGGGTCAACACTAAAATGATATAGCATCCCTGGATGTTGGGATTTCACATACATTTTGTGATATTTCTTCGGCTTATTATTTGTACTTTCTAATTTTTCTATAACCATTTCTTGCTTGTGTAAGAAGAAAATAAAGAGGAAAAAAGCAAAAGGGAAAAGAAACAAGGAAGAAGCCCTTCTCACATCTTCTACGAATTCTGGTAAATGCAGTACCGTGTTAATTTCCTCCTGCTCCTGGACAAATTGCAGCAAACTTAGACTCACAAACATTTAAAATGTATTATCTTGCAGTTCTGGTGGTTAAAAATCCAAAATGGGTCTCACTGAGCTAAATCTCCCAGGTGTCGGCAGAGCCAGCCTCTTTTCAAGTCTCCAGAGGAAAATCAGTTCCAAGCCTTTTTTTAATTAAACATAGCTGTGTACATTAATGCAGTCATGGGGTACAATGTGCTGGTTTTATATACAATTTGAAATATTTTCATCAAACTGCTTAACATAGCCTTCATGGCATTTTCTTAGTTATTGTGTCAAGACATTTATATTCTACATTTAGTAAATTTCACATGTACCCTTGTAAGATGCACCGTAGGTGTGGTCCCACCAATTACCCTTCCTCCACCCATCCTCTCCCCTCCGCTCCTCCCCTCTCCCCTTTCCCCGTATTTTTGGGCTATAATTGGGAAAGCTATAAATGGGTTTCATAGTAGGACTGAGTACATTGGACACTTTTTCTTCCATTCTTGAGATAGTTTGCTAAGAAGAATATGTTCCAGCTCCATCCATGTAAACATGAAAGAGGTAAAGTTCCGTGCCTTTTGAGGCTCCTAGAGGTATTTTCCCAAAACTTCTCTCTTTAAAGCCAGAAACATCATTCGAATTCCTCCCCAGGCTGCCAGGTCCCTGGTTCTCCCTTCTTCCCTTAAGGACCCTGGTGGTTACATTGGGCCCATCAAGCAATCAAGGATCATTTCCTCATTTTAAGATAGGCTGATTAGCAGCATTGTTCCTCTGGGCCAGATAACCGAACATGTTCACAGGTTCTAGGAATTAGGATGTGGACACCTTTGGAAGACCATTATTCTACCTACCACAGAAAAGAATCCGGAGAAAGTTGTGGTCCCATCGCAATCAGAGCTGCTTCTCCACTCCCTAAAATTAATTGCTCACAGTTTATAGGAATCTCAGAAAAGATATGAACTTGTAAACATAGACTTTCAATAACTTTAAAGACATGCTCTAACACAAGTGAAATTAGCAGCGCGTTGCAGTGGGTAGCTCTCTGACACACCCGTACTAAAACAATGGTACAAATGCCTGCTGTTTGCTGCATACACAGAGTTGTCTCAAATGCAGCAGTTATAATTCAGGCTGACTTTACAACTTTTTATGGGAAACTAAATCTTCACAAATGACATTATTTTCCAAAATACCCTTTGTTAACTTACAAAACGAAACAATGTGTAGTGCCCCCTGGATTACATAAAACTCACAATCCTGGAAAAATCAAGTGCATGTGAAAATTGTAGGAAAAAACTGTTTTGCATATGAAATTGTATAATTCCAGCTTCAGATGCTCCCAAACATACCCAAACGACACCCGACTTACCTTGCTGCCTTTTCAGTGTGTTTACAGCATTCCTCAGTCCGCGTCGATGCAATACAATCCTCCAATCATCAAGATAGTAAAAAAAAATGTTGTAACTGTCTAAATGTTTCTGGAGAGGGGGGTAACCACTAAGTTCATTACCTTATAACGCAATAAATACCTGTGTTTCTGTATAAAAACACTTTTTGGTTCTAACAAATGTTTTAACAACCCGAGTCCTGTAGAAAGATTAAATAACAGGAGGGAAGTGGCTGTTATTTCCAAAGCATTAACCACGCTGGGCTCTGATAAACACGCTCGGTCGGTCACGATCAATTAGAAAGCCATCCAACATGAATGAGTCTCTGACATTGAGAAATACCACTGACGTCCAACTGTGAAACAGATAGCAGGGACTGGGCTCTGCGGACAGGCCACGGCCTATGAGCTACTTTCTCCTTCAGATACCACACACACCTGCTTGCAAAAGAAGGTGCTCGTTCAATGGGAGTAAAAATATATTTCTTTCTCCCCATGCAGCAGCAATTTCGTAACTTTGGGACAATCCCGTGTAGCTGAAAGACAAAAGAGTAGTCCAAGACAGTCTCAGGTTCCCACATGTACGCTCTGTGTACACAGGGCACGGGTGTCTACACATGTGACAGGTACATTGAAGTTTCCTTTTTAGCATCACATCAAGTTTAGTTTGGTTTGACCCATACTTAGGCAAAGCACCTCTCACATAAACAGCCTACTTGCTACAACAACAAGAAACCAGTGCTCGGAAAGGGAAGATGCCAAAATGAATGTTCCAGAGTTAGGCAGTAAAGAGTTAGTGAATCCCAAACCACGTGGGCGTGTCTAAGGCTCTACCAGAGGAGGAAACAAACTCTACACACTTGAACAAAGAAGGAAGGAGCATTCGGTACAAAATGTCCAGTGACATTTAAAATTCACCAGAAGTACTGTGTGGATTTGAAGAGATGGAAGCAGCCGTATGTGCTGTTATAAGATATCTTTCACCAGTATTAGACCAACATTAACAATAGATGTAGTTATCCTAAGCACTGCATGCAATACGGAAGTACAGAAATTGGCTCGGCGCCCGTAGCACAGTGGTTATGGCTTCAGCCACATACACCAAGGCTAAAGAGTTCGAACCCAGCCTGAGCCAGCTAAACAACAGTGACAACTGCAACAAAAAATAGCTGGGCGTTGTGGCAGGTGCCTGTCATCCCAGCTACCTGGGAGGCTGAGGCAAGAGAATTGCTTAAGCCCAAGAGTTTGATTGCTGTGAGCTGTGATGTCATAGCACTTTAACGAAGGTGGCATAGTGAGAGTCTGTTTCAAAAAAAAAAAAAAGAGAAATACAAAAATTGTTATATCACGGTTTTGGAAATTGTGCCAAATTTTATATGATGGTAAAGCTTCTTTGCAGAGGAGTCGTAAGGTATCTCTCCTATAAGCATGGAATACATTTCAATGTAAATATTTTCCTCTTTCAGTCTGTCAAAATACGGATATTTATGTGCTGGTACGGATGTCCTTAGGACAGACATTTTCAACTATAAGGTACAGAATCACTACAAAGTATCTCCCATAATTGAACAGGACAAGTCAAATTGGAGGTAATTTGTAGTCGATTTAAACAATCTAAATCAAACATCCTTATTTCTTATTTAAATGACAAAAACTTGGGTTTAGTTTGCCATCTTGAAAACAGAGGTTTTTCTTTTTGTTTTTGTTTTTTTTGCAGTTTTTGGCCAGGGCTGGGTTTGAACCCGCCAACTCTGGTATATGGGGTCAGCACCCTACTTCTTGAGCCACAGGCTCCACCCCAGAGGTCTTTTTTGTTTATCTGAAAAGGTGTGTATTATCCTTGCTCATGATTTGATGTTACCTTTGAAGACAGATTAAATGTTCTATGTCCTTCTCAGTTCAGACAAGACTACTGGACAACTAATTAGCCACGTTGGCTAAATTAACATTTATAGAAGACATACGTGCAAAACACAACTGAATAATGGACATTTTCATGGAATATTCTCTAGGATAAACCATTAAAACAAGTCATGAGCAATTGTAGTCACATAGATTATATTCTCAGTGGGCAGCGCCTGTGGCTCAGTGAGTAGGGCACCAGCCCCATATACCGAGAGAAGCGGGTTCAAACCTGGCCTGGCCAAACTGCAAAAACAAAAAAAAGCCAGGCATTGTGGCAGGCGCCTGTAGTCCCAGCTACTCAGGAGGCTGAGGCAAGAGAATCACCTGAGCCCAGGAATTGGAGGTTGCTGTGAGTTGTGACGCCACAGCACTCTACTGAGGGCGATAAAGTGAGACTCTGTCTCTACAAAAAAGAAAAAAAAAAGATTATGTTCTCAGAACAGAAAGGAATCAAAGTAGAAATCAATTACAAAATAAGATTAAGATAACAATTCCAATTATTTTTAAATTAAGCAACACACTTCTAAAAAAACCAAAATCCCCAGGAGGAAATGATGGCTGAAGTTAGAAAATCTTTCTAAGTGAACAATGAAAACAAAATATTCGGTTTTGTGGGGTGGCGGTAAAATAGGTGGAGGAAGCATACATTCAGTGCCCTGAATGATGTGCCTGGTGATTTTTCTACCTGCTGGTCTTTTAGGGAAGTCCTAGTGTCTCTTGAATCCAATTAACAGAAACACACACCCTTTTTTCTCCCTTATGTATAATATGACACCCTTCACTACAGACTCGTAATGCACAGCTTGAGGCTGAGGAATCGTCTATCCGTATTCTGCAATTGTTCATATATTTCTACATCTTTAGCATCATTGTATTATCCTCAGATCTACCGAAAGCTGTCTTTTGTTTTGCTTTCTTGTTCTGCTTGATTGATTGTTTAAGGAACAAAAACTGACATGTCGTCTGATTAAAATGCCAAACATTCCCGTATCCCATCTCTTTCAGATGTGCTCAGAAAATATCCCTCGTTTTCACAAAAGTTATTCATTCTGCAACATTGTGTATAACCCACTCCACAGCACGGAAAATAAGACTCTTAGGAGGACCAAAATGAAGGTCATTGTTGACTTTCCATCCCACCAGAGCCTCAAATAATGGGTGGAATGTATGTAATCTTTCTCCCCATGACTTATACAGAGGACAATGCAAGCTTTGGCTGGCCCACACCATTCCTTACATTTTTGGTGATAAGATTGCCCACCAATGTTTGAGGTGGGTGGACATTAATGTTCACCTGGACAGCATAAAATAAAACTCACTATCTCATGTCCGAGCGGACTCTCATCTAACCTGAGCAGACTTTATGCAGGAAAATCAACGGGCAACAATAAATTCCAGACCATTGGTGCGTGAAGAGAGCCAGCAGATCAGCTGGTGCTGTGAGCTTTACCCCACCCCTAGGCAGGAGACCTTGCAGGAGATGGGAGCACAGGAAGACAAACAGCACCAAGACCCACTGCCTGGTCACCAAGCTCCACACAACCTTCTCTGGTTTCTACAGAGTTTTGAGTAAGATGGGACCTGAAAGCAAAATGCCATTCTCCACCCTGCTGGACATAGAGGGGCCGAGAGCCCATTGAAGGCCCTCACTCAGATCACTAGAGGCCAATCCAAGGGCACGGAGCTTTTCCAGCATGGCAGACTGTTTTTGCTAACCACAGAGAGTTGATGGAGTACTTTGAGGTTTTCTTCTACAGAAACTATTTCCCCAGCACCACCTCTTTCTCAGCAAGGCACGGAAATTGGGGGGTGGTGAGGAAGTCGACACAGCCTTAAGAAAACAACTGTGAAAATGCAGATATATTCCCGGCGGCGGTGGGTCATCCATGCAGTGGTGTGGGAAGGTGGCTCTGGTGCCCGTGAGGAAGGGGCACAGGGTGGTGAGGGGAAGCCACGCTGCACCATCGCCGGGCCGGCCAGGGGAATTCTGCTCCAAGATGCTGAGCACACAGGTGCAGCGCTGAGACCTGGGAAGCAGACAGTTCTGTACGCCGCTTCCCATACGCCCTCTCACCTAACACCACAATGAGGAGGGGGAAGAGGAAGGTGGGAGGGCGCACACTTCAGATCACCCACCTCCCCATGCTCCCCGCACTTCCCAGCCAGAGGTGAGTCTATGGCTGAGTGTGGGTGGGAATGGCCGTGTGACGGCACAGGTGTGCTCATGCACGCATTTAAAATCTCCGATGTATAAATATGTGTACACATCCTGGGCCGCCGTGTTCTCTGATATCCAGATAAATAAATGTGCACCTCATTTCGGTGGAAACTTCAGTTTCCCATCAAATATTCCTATAGATTCTGAGGCCAGACTGAGACTCTCTGGGCCATCACCTGCCACCCCTCACTCTGAGTCCCTGCTCTGTGCTTGTTTTACTGTGTGTGGGACCCTGTTATCATCACTGGGCTCAAATCCCACCATCTTCCAGGGACACTGCCCCTCTCCCCATTCCCAAAGCACCTCTAACCCAACCCTGTCACATCTAACAGAGCTTGCTAAAGATTTACAGATTTTTTTTTTTTTTTTTTTTTTGTGGTTTTTGGCCGGGGCTGGGTTTGAACCCGCCACCTCCGGCATATGGGACCAGCGCCCTACTCACTGAGCCACAGGCGCAGATTTTTTTAAACGGGAATGGTAGCATAGAATTTTAAAATTACTTAAAACTGAGTATCAGGCACAAGCATACTGATAACCTACCAACCATTCTCCCCCAGAGAACTCCTTTTTAGAATCTTTCCATATTTTTGGACCCTGGCCTTCCTCTACAAAGAATCTTTCATTCATCCAGCAAGTCTCTATTGGAAGCTTCCATGCCTGCCAAGGCTTGCCTCCAGGTGCCAGAGACTCAGCAGCACACAGAACAGGAAAAAAACCTCCACCCGCCGTCAGGAAGTTACATCATCTATATCCCTTCCTTTCTGAGTCTCAGATCTTCTAAAGCCCCAGGACCAAAAAGACCAAACAGACATGATAAAAAATTCACGAGCATTTCTCTCTCCCATTGTTATAACCTCCCCCTTTCAATCTAGGCAAAGGGATTTACTTTTCACAACCGACAGAGAAATTTTGTTATGGGTTTTCCTAAATAAAAGGGAAGCTTCCATCTCAGTATAGATTTATCCCTAAAATGCCAAAATGATTCTAGTCAAATTTTTAAATCCATGTTTCCTTCTCTCCACATTTGCCTTTTTAAAAAGTCTGCTCAATTCAAATTGTTCCTTCATTATAATGATAGTAATTGTCACTAAAAATATGTCTCTATCTGTTATGAAATATGGAATGTCCTACAAATATTGCTTAGTATTGAAGGGGGAGGGGGAAGCCCAAAATTCATATAGGTATGAATTTAGATTACACAAATTCACAACTTTAATTCCTAAGTTAACTGAGGCAAGACTATGTCTAAATGATGATTTTGTGCCCCTTTGCCAATGAAAATCATTAAAATAAGCCAGCAAAGGAAATAGAAATATGGCAAACCTTTGTAAGTGGACCACTTAAATGTTGGTAACAGACTGGTCAACATACGGAACAAAGCTCGCTGTACTAATACGTACATGTGGTGAGTGTCTGATCTATGAAAATTAGGTCAACTTAAGCAGGTGATCAGCTATAGAGGTTCTACTGTAATATATTACCATAATACTCTCATATTGACTCCTCACCATCCACATGACACCACAAGGCATGCTTTAGGGAAACCAGATGGGAAAGTGCCCTTGGCCCTATTTATAGACCCATTTCATCCATCTTCAGAGACAAGCTTCTTGGAAGAGTCATCATTGCAAGTCTTAATTTCCTCCCGTCCCATTTCTTCTCCATCTGTTGGCATCTGGCTTTAACTTCAACCACACTATTAACATTGCTTCTGTCAACACTATTGCTTTGCAGCCGGTACTGGAGCCGCCGGCTGCAGCCGCCAGCCACCATCCTTGCAGCGGAGGCTCCCGTCCAGAAGGAGAGTTAAAGAACAGAAATTTAGCAAGTAACCTCGTGGATTAGAGCTGCACCAAGAGAGAAGGTTGAAGAACAGACATCAACCCTGCTGAGGTGAGATGCAACCACAAGGATACAAACGAAAGGTACAAAATCCATCACCAAGCAACGGGAGTCCCCTCCCCCATGAGAACAGCTCGGAGTGCCCCACAAACAAACGAACAGAGTTCAAAGGTCCTCCTACTACACTCCACAGGAGAGCCCCTCTAAAAACTGGACCTACCTCCCCTACTAGGGTGCCATGACATTGTCCTGCCAGGCATAAAACTGTATAAAACTGTATATATTCTCTACCTGCAACTCTGAGCTCCCAGCACTCCCCTCCACTCTCACTCTGAGGTCTGGAGGCCTATCCCCCAGGAGTCCAGATTCTTGGGTGATTTCTTGAGGGGTGTGGACAGGGCCTCAACTGCAGCTGGTCAGTGCTGACTCTACGGCACGGAAGTGAGGACAGGATGGTCAGTTGAGAGGGAACCACACTGGAGCAGCGGTGCCACGAGGCGCAGAGCAGCAGCCGTAAGCCACACCCCCTGTCTCCCTGGGCAACCAGAGGAGGCTGGTCATCTAGTCAGGTGGCAACCACCATGGAACAAATCTGGGATGGAAATGCAGGCCCCGTGAGTAAAGGGTTTGCCTGAGGTGGTGCTGGCCTGGGTGAAATCAAAACAGCTTCTCTTCTGCAGCGGAATTTAGCAGGGACAGAAACAAATTCCCGCAAAGTAGTTTTGTTCTGTTCTATCAGTAACATCAAACAGTGGCCAGGCTGGAACTGAGTGAACACCCCCAGCCTCCATCAAGCGCCCGAGGTTGTCAGGCCTCACCTCCCCCTGCTAGATAGAGGCAGAGCACAGAGGCCTGGCTGAGCAGAAATAGATTTACTTGTGATTCAAGCAGGTGCAAACCCTTGGCGTATCTGTTCATAACAGGCAACTGAGTCACAGCCCTGCGGGGCTATCAGTGACTGGGTGTGACAGAGGTGCAAGGTGGGAAGGAGGCATCAACCTTCCCAGACTGATCTATTTTCTGGGTGGGTCCTCCTGACTCCACGGAGCACTGGGATACCTCAAAGGCAGTCCTAAGAGGGAAATTTATAGCACTGCAAGCCTTCCTCAAGAGAACGGAAAGAGAGGAAGTTAACAACTTAATGGGACATCTCAAGCAACTAGAAAAGGAAGAACATTCCAACCCCAAAGATCACCTCTCAGTCTACACAAGGATCACCTCTCCAATCTACACAAAGATCACCTCCCCGATCTACACAAAGATCACCTCTCCTATCTGCACAAACATCACCTCTCCAATCTGCACAACATCACCTCTTCAATCTACACAAGGATCACCTCTCCAATCTACACAAAGATCACCTCCCCAATCTACACAAAGATCACCTCTCCTATCTGCAAAAACATCACCTCTCCAATCTGCACAACATCACCTCTTCAATCTACACAAGGATCACCTCTCCAATCTACACAAAGATCACCTCTCCGATCTGCACAAACATCACCAGTCAGGACATATTTTTACTTCATAAGCCCAGTTGAATAGTTTCTAACCAGCCTTCTAGACCTCGTTCACATGACTAAGTAATATGAATCAATTTGAAAATATTTTATCCGTAAAATATTTTTGGATGGTTACAAGCATCTCTGAGTTCACAAAAGCTCTTCGATCTCCACTTTAGGATCTATTTTGTATAGTTTCTAATTAACCTGGAGGTAGAATTCCATATTCCTTGAATTCTGAGGGTTTGAGCTGTTAGTAACTGACCAAAGATTATCAAATCCATAAAAAAGATATGCCATTCAAAATGCCCTTCAACTAGGAGACTGACATTTCTTTAACTTTCTAATTCATTAAATGTGGAGGTGTCTACAGTGTGAAAGGGGAGCAGTGTCAGGAGCCAGTGGAGGACTCTGCCTGGTTCACTGGCTCCAATCTTCACAAACATCACCTCTCCAATCTGCAGAAACATCACCTCTCCAATCTACACAAACATCACCTCTCCAATCTGCACAAACATCACCTCTCCAATCTACATAAACATCACCTCTCCAATCTGCACAAAGATCACCTCTCCAATCTGCACAAACATCACCTCTCCAATCTGCACAAACATTACCTCTCCAATCTGCACAAAGATCACCTCTCCAATCTACACAAACATCACCTCTCCATCTGCACAAACATCACCTCTCCAATCTACACAGACATCACCTCTCCAATCTGCACAAAGATCACCTCTCCAATCTGCACAGACATCACCTCTCCAATCTGCACAAAGATCACCTCTCCAATCTACGCAGACATCACCTCTCCATCTGCACAAAGATCACCTCTCCAATCTGCACAAACATCACCTCTCCAATCTGCACAGACATCACCTCTCCAATCTGCACAAAGATCACCTCTCCAATCTACGCAGACATCACCTCTCCATCTGCACAAAGATCACCTCTCCAATCTGCACAAACATCACCTCTCCGATCTGCACAAACATCACCTCTCCAATCTACGCAGACATCACCTCTCCATCTGCACAAAGATCACCTCTCCAATCTGCACAAACATCACCTCTCCAATCTGCACAAAGATCACCTCTCCAATCTGCACAAACATCACCTCTCCGATCTGCACAAACATCACCTCTCCAGTCTGCACAAACATCACTTCTCCAATCTGGACAAATATCACCTCTCCAATCTGCACAAACATCACCTCTCCCTCCCTCCTGCACTCTGACAGGAAAAACCGATGTCCAGACTGTCTGCAAAGTATTGAAAATGCGAGCATGCACCCATGCTTTTTCTCCCACTAGGTTTCTCTGCCTCCCAGACAGCAGTGGTGTCCACAGTCCCCCAGTGGCTTCCTTCTTCTTTAACTCCATTCACACATGTATTCTACTTCAATGTCACTTCCAGCATTACCACTTATTCCCCTGGACTTGAGCAATGTAGCACCCAGAGTTTGAAAAAAGCTATAAGTTTCAACTACACGTCCCTCTGTGTGACTCATGCTATGCTATGCAATTTATATTGGTCTGTCATCCCAATGACATTAAGTTCCCTGCCTTGAGGGGAGCCTCTCTCATGCTGTGTGCATCAGAAACAACTAAGTAGTCCAGGAGGAAGGAAGTGTGTAAATTACTCACATACCTATTAGTTAACAGAGGTTATTTTTACATTTAGAAATATTGCAACATATGGAGTGCTGGCTTTCTGTGATGATAATTGGACTTGGAATAGCTTAGGAAAATATCTCAGTGTAATTAATCCGTCCATACAGAGGGGTGACCAACCGCGTGTCATTGTGGGCAGTGCTCATAGGACAGGATAATCCAAGAAGGATGGCAGTGTCACCTTGTTAATCAGTAGAGACAAAGCATCAAGGGCTCGCTCATTCGGCAAAGCCCCAACACGTGCCTCTTTGCCAAGGAATCCCTGTCACCTTCATCCCCTCAAAAGACAAAGCCAGATGCCCCTAACATACTCTGTGACCAGAAATCCAGGTCTGCTCTGCAACTGGGCATTTTCAGGGATCATCTTCACGGCCTTCTCCTTTCCTTAACTGCCTCATATTTTTTTTAATTTGTTTAAAATAGCACAAATTTATGGAAACTGGAAAAATACCAAAAAGTAGAGAAATTCTGATAATAAATATTCACACCATTAGTGTTTGCATATAGTTGATCCTTGCTATGAATATTTTTATGTATGATAATCACACGGCATATTCGAAATTGCACACACTTCTAAAAATTACCATCTATAATGTGATAAATGATAAGCTTATTGTTACATTTAATTCCCCAAAAGAGAAAAATTAAAGAAAAAAAGGACGAAATGAATGTATGCAGAATGATTTCAAGTATGAAAACGGTCATTCTGTGCAAGGGATGATTTTGCCCCCAGGGGACATTTGGTAAGAGACAAATTTGGCTGTCCTAGCTGGGGATGGGACACTGCTAGCACCTCAAGCTGGACACTCCGGACGCTGCTTCACAGCCCCTCACAGCAAAGAACCGTCTCCTTCCAAAGTCTCCAGCACCGAGGTGATAAAATGCTATCAGGTACCATCCCAGAAACCAGGCTAAGCCACACTCTCAGGGGTGAGGAAATGCCCTATGTTGGCCTGGCGTTAATGGTTCGCACGCTCTCTCTTTCTGCTTCAATGTTTCCGATAATGCCTTTATACCCTTCATCTCCCTTCCCTGTGTCTCAGGCTTCTGGAAGGTGTGGAGAGGATGACATTGTTTTTGTGGTTGGGTAGCCATTCCCTACCTTGTCATTTCCCCTTCCCTCCAGCCCTGGGCAGGGATAAGCTTCAGCTGGGATCCTACATCCAAACCCGTTTGCTCAGAGCACAACTTCCCGAGACAGCACGGTGGGGCCGAGGATGGGTGTCCTGGCAGAACACCTGTCTGGAGGGCCTCTCGTGGAACCACTCAGGAGGGAGAGATTGTCCTTTTCTTGCAGACTTAGAATTTGGAAAAAATGAAGCCTGAGAGGAACGTACCTAGAGATGATGCCAGTGCAAAGGCAGAGAGTGGGCCTGGGAACACTGTGTCCCCAGATGTGGCTGTCCCTGCTGCCTGTGCCCTGCTGAACACCTCAGTGTTCAGAAAGAATCAATGAAACCTCTTTCAGCTGCAGACATTGCGTCACAGGTTTCTGTCACTTTCCATTGAGGGCTCCAGTGGCTGTCGGTCTTCAGGACTCCATGACTTCTGCTGTCTCATGTCTGCAGCCTCTTTCTCAATGTATCGCACATGAATTTCTCAACCATGTCTCACGGTGCCAGCTGTCGCCAGATATAAAGGGTGGATGACAGGCAGAAATGCGACTCAACCTCACAGGTTCCTCTCCTCTTCCTGTCCCATCCTCCTGACTTGGGTGGGTGCCCCAGGCAGGAATTATGAGAAGGATGACCACCTCCGGCTTCCCCCAAGGGCTGTGGGCACAACAGGTGATCCAAGGCACCTCCAAGTCAGTGCCGATCTGTCAGCTGCAACAAGTCCTGCAGCTGGGGTCAGGGGAATAAACCGGGACTGGATGGTTTATTCAGGCAGGGCTCCTGCCCTCCACCTTTTCTGAATCCCCACATAGGGCTCCTGGCCTCCACTTTTTCTGGGTCCCCACATATCTATGGATACTTTTACCCAGAATTTACATATGGAAAAGTCAATTCATTTGATTGAAAAAAAAAATGTGTTGGTTTGAAACACCAAAACAGAAATCCACTCAGCAACCAGTATTTCAAGTTCACTGTAAACACTTGAACATGACTCACGCCTGGGCCTTCTAGAGCAGGGGTCGGTCCCCAGCCTTTCTGGCACCAGGGAGTAGTTTCTGGGAACACAGTTTTTCCACGTGATGGTGGTGAGGGGCTAAAGTGGACTTAGATTCTCATAAGGAGCAGACAACCTAGATCCCTCCTGTGCTCAGTGTACAGTAGGGTTTGCGCTCCTGTGAGAAGCTGATCCGGCAGGAGGCAGAGGGGCGGCTGTAAATACCGAAGAAGGTTTGCTCACTCACCCACCACTCACCTCCTGCTGCGTAGCCCAGTCTCTAGCAGGCCATTGACCAGCACCAGTCTGTAGGGTGGGGATTACAGACCACAGCTTTTCAGGGATGGATTGCTGAGAGGTCAGAGCCATGACCTGGCCCTTGTATCTGCACCACACCACTGACTCCCGGCCTTCTGGTCAACCTGGACACCCTGTGCACACAGCAGGGAACATTATTTCCAACCTTTTCTCAGTCCTTTCACACCAAAAGTTATGACTGCACTTCCTAATGTTGCTCCTGGATTTTCCACAGACCGTGTTTCCCTGTCTGGGTAGCTTTGCTCATCTGTGACTCACTCTTACCCTTCAACACAGTTCACTTTCCTTGCACTGAATCAAAGTGAACTTTTCCTACAGACACTCTCTGTAGGTCACTTTTAGCAGCATATCATTTTCTCACAGTCCTATTCAGAAATAAAATATATATGCAAATAAGTCTGCCTATCCCCAACAATTGCTTTTTCCCCAAAAGTTATCTGATTCCTCAATTTCCACCCTCTTGAGGGACTCAGTAAATAATGGGAAAGTGAAGATTTTATTTTTTTTCTCTGCTAAACATCACTATCAATTAACTTTTTTCTTGCTCTTCTATAAAAAGTGCTAGCTAGAATCTCTAATCAGGAAGTTAACATCCAAGGAGTGGCTTAAAGTAATGAGTGATAAAAACGCAGAGGAATATGTCATTTCTAAGTGAGTTTTCTACATTGTTTATTTCCAGAGTCAAAGGCTAGGCCGTGTTTCCCAGTCTTTGGTGATAAGAAATGGCTACCAGGAAAAGCAGTGTCACCCAGGAAATGACCAGCATACATTGCAAGACTGCGCTGAGGACAGTGATGTGGGGACCAGAGGTTTCAGGGTGGTGATTAGTATGCAAGCCCTGGTTCTCCAATCTGAGAACTAGTAACTACTGATTTTGAACATATTTTTATAGAAGCCATCTCAAATATAGTTCCACAAAAAATGCTTTGTTTGAATTGCCTTAACATTGTGAATTGTGTTCACTTGATGAGAGCTCGTGAGGAGATTAAAGAATAATGATACTCTAAAAATACCAATGATTTGCACATTCTTTTCCTTCTCAGAGCAATTGGATTTATTACACATTTTTATCCACTTGTCAGGTGTGGAGAAAGCGGTTTGCGTGAACTCTGCAAGTGCTATTGTGCTTTCAAAATAACACGATCAAACCACAATCTAAATTTATAAATCGAGCCACGCTGAGCGTGTTCTCAATCAGACAATGAAGTCCCTTCTTCCTTGGAATCAAAGGATCACTTTATATGCTGTAAGTTTGCTCATCAGCTTGCATTTCAGCCTTTCAGCAAATGGGATTGTGGCGAGGATCTTGGGCCAAGCGCTTTGGAGAATAGAATACATTCCGTGCATCTGAATATATGGATTGCCCCCTGTCACTGAAGAACAGTCTCAGCTGGACATTTCATCAACAGCACAAAGGCTTTCTCCCTTGTCACAAATCTTCTTAAATTTCTTCTAAATATAAACACATAGTAATAAATGAAAAGAACAAATGTGTATGTATGTGTGCATGCATGTGTGTGTGTAATCCCCAGTAGACAGTCCACAGATTGAATTCATGTGCAAAGTACAGAAAGCATCCTCATCTTTAAATACTGGAAAAACATGGGCGGCACCTGTGGCTCAAGGAGTAGGGCACTGGTCCCATATGCTGGAGGTGGTGGGTTCAAACCCAGCCCCAGCCAAAGAAAAAAAATACGGGAAAAACAGGGAAAAGTTACATAAGCTATTTATGCAACACGGCTCTCAGAATGGGTGACTGAAGTGCCACTGTTCACAGGACCCAAAAGGTGAGTCTCAATAGATTAGCCATTTATGAGAAGCTAACTTTATAGCACAGTCCTTTTCTGTAAGATTAGCTTTTTCTTTAGATTCTAAGAAAAAGGGATAATAATACTTGTGCCCAGGTGTGACGTTCAAGATACTTAGCCGTCATGTGGTACAGGTGCCACCCAAGGAGAAAGGGCGCTGATGACCCACCTTGCTGTACATGCTACCATGGAGCCAGCCACATGCAAGGTACATCAGGTGGCAACTGCCCTGCCTAGTGCACAGGACAGCAAGGTCAGAGGATCAGAAGGAGCAGGAGAACACAGGATGCATCCAGAAAATGTCAGCGTGAGCCAAAGCAAGTTCCCGGATGCAGCATGGCTATAAGCAATCGTGTGCATTGCTCCAGAGAGTCCCCCCAAATATAATGCTCACTACCTATGAAATAGTGTCTACTCGACACTAAATCATCTGGAAATGGGTCCTTCTCCTGACTCTTCACTTAAATCCAAATGGTAGAAACAGACAGAAACCTTCCATCACAGACACAAAAACCACAGTCAGAGATTCAAGGAGGGAAAAAGAGATGTTAGTCAACATGCAGCTTTGGCAGACGGGCCATTCACAGCAATCAGAAGGAAGGTGATTGGAGAATCACTTCTCTTCTTTCTTTCCCACAGCTACAGGGCCCTTCTTTAACCCCTGGGGAGTTAGGAGAGAACTGGGTCAGATCGCTGCAAGTGTACTTGGCTCTCATGTGGTGTAGTTTACGTTAGCACAGAACTGGGTGAGAGTTAGGACAGAACTGGGAGTTAGGATAGAACGGGGTGACATCTCTACAAGTATATTTGGCTCTCATTCAGTGCAGCTTACATTAAAAGGAAATTGTTGGGAGAATGAAGATATCCAATTTCATCTCAATCCCTCTATCAAGAGATTCTTCACTGAGCCGCTCTCAAAACCAAGAACTCCTGATGTGCACACATTTTACTTGATTTTTCAGGAATTTGGAATAACTGGTTTCAGCGATACATACCTATTAAATAACGCATTTTGTCTGCAATCCCATTTTCCAAAAGGAAATGCCAGGGCCTGTGGCTGCTGCAGTTGTCTCAATGGTGACCCAGTCCAGGCTGCCCCAGTTGCCATGGAGACAGCAACGATCTTGGATTGAGTTTGGGGCTGTGAGGCTCGTGAGCAGACAGCAGCTGCAGGAGTCAGAGCCCACTGCCACAGGGACTCTGCAGCTGTCAAAGCAGAGATCTTAAAGGGGGCAGGGGAGAGAGGACGTTTTTTTGGGGGGGGGCGGAAGGGGTTATTGAAATAAGAAAGAAAAACAAGCAATGGGAGAGGGACAGCCCTAAATGCCCTTGGAGTGCTGAATGAGTCCTCCATGGCTGACAGCAGCGTAAATCATCTCCAATTATTTGGAAATCAATCCCAGCATGACTTTAGTTGAAGAACATTACTTGATGAGTTCTCCCCATCTGAATATCTGTGGTTATCAGGTGAACTGAGAACAGAGAGATGGAACACAGGTCAGAGGTCCTAGGAGATAAATGTGTACCCCTCCCCCCACACATGGCTGTAAAAAAAAAAAACAGGCAATAGCATTTTTCTAATTGTTTTTAAACCTTTCTGCAAAAGCTCTATGTCTGTAAGTGCTGGCTGATGATAATTGCCTGTGACCAATTATTTTCTACCGCAAAAATAGTTAATACATTTCAGAGGTTTTAAAAAATTATTTAACATCAGAGAGGAGAGGCGCATGCTACAAGTGGAGTCTTTTGTGCAGCTCTATGATGGTGGTAGGTTTTTTACACACTAATAGAACATATTATTTATTTATTTATTGCAGTTGTTGGCCAGGGCCGGGTTTGAACCCACCACCTCCAGGATATGGGGCCAGCGCCCTACTCCTTTGAGCCACAGGCGCCGCCCCCACTAATAGAACATTTTAAGAAACAAGCTGGGAAATGATTCACCAAGCCACCCTCCTGTTGTTTAAAACAGCACTGAGAATTCAAAAGTTGAACTCTTGAGGCCTCTACTAAAAAATTTTCTTCTGTTTTTTGGCTGGAAGAGTTGTGAACTGATAGGAAGACATGTTGTCATGTGCTAGGCTTTTAAAAAAATCTTTAATTAAAAAGAAAAAATCCAAGCAAGTGGCTTTCCAAGCATGAGGTCGGAGATTGAGGGTGTCCTGGTTGGCAAACGGCCACACCATCAAATCGCTGCTGGGAGCCGGGCTGCTTCGGGCATTGTTTTGGGTTGAATTGACAACACAGCATAGCTCCTAAAATTTTTCCTGACTCAAGTTAAGGAAAGGGTCTTTGTACATAAGGCAGGGAAATCACAAAGCCAGAGACCCATTTCACGGTCTTCCCGTCTAGTTAATGCTGAATGACAAGTGGCCCTTGACTGAGATGAGTTTGAACTATGCAGGTGCACTTAGGCACACCTGTTTCCCATCTCTGCCAGGCCTGAGACAGCAAGACCAGCCCCCTCTTCCCCTCCTCCTCAACCTGCTCAACATAAAAGGCCATGAGGGTGAAGATGGCCATAAAGACCCACTCCCACTTAATGAATAGTAAACATACGTTCTTCTGCTCATGATTTTCTTACTAACATTTGCTCTTTAACTTATCTTATTATGAGAACACAGCCCACATACCATAACATGTAAATGTGTGTATGTCACTAATAAGGCTTCCCGTCAATAATAGGCAATTACTAGCTACATTTTGGGGGAATAAGAGCTTATACACAGACTTTCAACTATGCGGGGACTTGGCACCCCCAACTCTTGCACTGTTCAAGGGTCAGTGTAATATGCTGTGGTCTCTTTGACACCTTGTCAAAGGTGTTACGAAGCCTCTACAAATTAGTAGCAATGAACTAGAGCTGGGGAAGGAAAGAACAAAAACTGAACCAGTTCTCTTGTCTCAGACAGCCAGGGATAAAATTTGGTTTGAGTCATTAAAGTGGGTGTTTGGAAAGAAATCCAGCTGCCCTGTTATTAGCAATAGAAAGGCTTGGAATTGTAGAATGTCAGATCTGAGAAAAGACCTCAGAGGCAAAACGTACCGTTCCTTATTGGTGCACAGATGGCAAAGTTAAAACTCAGCCCACTGAAGTGACTTTCTCCAAAACCGTTGCCGTCTAGTCACCGTAAAGCAATGTGTGTTTTCCCGGCATGGTAGAAAAAAGACCAGCTCTTCATGCCCTCAAGACTCGCTGCCCTTGCCTGATGGGGACTCCATGGAGAAACACCTTCTGCCTGCTGTGGGGCCAGGGTGCTGCTCCTGAGGATTGAGCAAAGTGGAACACAGAATGGCAACCCAAGGAGCAAAGTTTTGCCTCTGTTTTTACTAAGCAAAAATCTACTTGAAAGATTAGTGCTTACCTGAATTAGAAATAGTGGACAGGCTCGGCACCCGTAGCTCAGTGAGTACGGCACGGGCCATATACACCGAGGTTGACGGGTTCAAACCCAGCCTGGGCCTGCTAAACAACAATGACAACTGCAACAAAAAATAGCTGGGCATTGTGGTGGGTGCCTGCAGTCCCAGCTACTTGGGAGACTAAAGCAAGAGAATGGCTTAAGCCCAAGAGTTTGAGGTTGCTGTGAGCTGTGACATGATAGCACTCTACAGAGGGTGACAAAGTGAGACTCTGTCTCCATAAAAAAAAAAAAAATAGTGGACAATTATAATTATTGAAATTTTCCTACTCAACGCTCCACACCAGCTCATCAGCATGAATTAACAAGCTGCTTTTCATATAAGTCCTCAATGAAATGCATTTATTGTACCACTTTAACCAAATCATGGATTTTAATCACCCACCCAGGAATAGAGTGTATACTGCAGTCCCCTCACATCATTTTACTGTGATTCTTATTACTTACCAGTTATTGGGCTCTTGACAGACCCCAGACAGGATTTCTCTGCCTTTCTCCTCTTTCCTGCCCACTTTTCTGTCTATGTCCTTGACTTATTTCCCTGGAAACTGGATTCATTGCCAATAATACCGTCCTAATCATTTTTCTTCATGAGCCCATGGCTTCACCATCCAATTTCTTTTTCAAATCCCTCCCCAGTGATGCTTTACTCCCCCACATCCACTTCTGGAACCTTCCTCCTTCTTGGTCTGTGAATGAACTAATAAGGGCAAGCTTTTGGAAGAGCCCTTCAGTTCTGTACTTAGACCATAAGATAGTGGTTAAGGAGAGCATCACAATAATACAAATTTAAAAATAGCCAGGTTGTAAAGTAGCATTTTTTTTTTTTTTGCAGTTTTTGGCCAGGGCTGGGTTTGAACTCACCACCTCCAGTATATGGGGTCAGTGCTGTACTCCTTTGAGCCACAGGGGCCACCCCAAAGTAGCATCTTTAAATATTTAAACAAATGACTGGTGAGATCTTAGTTTGTTAAAGTCTTTTCAAGCCATTTGAGCACACTGGCCTTATGGCAATGTTTCTGAGACAGAAAATAAAAAAAATTTTTTTATAGGGTCTTCCTTTAATAGAAGTTTTGTTGTTGGTGTTTGGGGGGGAGGAATTATGTCCTCAAAAATTGCTATAAATGCTGTTCTAGGATTTCTCTTTTTCCTTGAGATCAAAATAAATATGGCAATGTCTACATTTGCCAGAAAACGTGTAGTATTTTCCCTCAGGTTTTGAAACCCTTGAAAACCCCTGTAACCTGCTGGGTTTTTTTATAGTAATTGAATCAGGGCTTAGAGAAAAATGAGAAAAAAAAAAAAAAAAAGAAAGCATATAACACAAGCTAAGGAGTCCACAGCCGTGTTGTACAGTTTTTCCAAATACTCAGTTTTTCTCCCTGGTATAAACATGACCTTTGTCATGAAATTGAACAAATGCTTTTCTAAATTTGTCTCTGAGGAGCAAACCCACACTGCACATCACGGAACATTTTATCCTTCAAAGATCGGCTGAAAGCTCTAAATTACTCATTGTGTGGCTTACCCAGAGAAACTCATTGTTAGTTAATTGGAGATAACGTGGCCTTCTTCTCTGACGCAGATATATTGAAATTGCTGGTTATTTCTGTAGTTAATGTCTTCTGAAAAAAAAAATGCTTGGTCATAAGATTTATCTTCTTATGATAAAAAATAAGACAGCACAAAATAAATACTCAGTTTGGAGATAAGAGGACACCAGATACTGAAGAGAACTATATTTCTGAAAAACTTGCAACCTGTCAGCTCTTTAAAATGACATAGGACCCCGTCATATTCAAGAAGAATACTTCAATTGGTTGGCCCCTACAGGGCTGCAATTTGGGTGTGGCAAGTGCTTAGGGTGCAAAATGCAAGGGGCTGATCAAGGTGAGAGCTTCACTAGTGTCACCTGGCCATGACCACAGATGGACAAACCATCTATATGCCCTAAAATGCCATCTCATTTCATTTAAAAGGAGTCACTAAGCCTTCTTACTTATTTGAGGACTTCTCTCCTATAATTATATTTATTTTGCTCCCTGGAACTCTTATTCAATCTGTTATAGCTTAAAACACAGGCGACAAAATCCTACAGATCGTGGGCTCTCTGGAGAGTATCCTGAGGACATAAAAACCATTGAGATATGGCCACAACATGCGGGGCCTAGACTCTAATATGCACGTACAGAGGAGATGTGATTTGTTCCTTCTAAGGAAAACCCCATGTGGACACTCCCTTCAACCCCCTACAGGGCACAGCTACTGTGGCCATGGCCTATTTCATTGATGGAATGAGCATTTTTCTTAAAGCATCTCATGACAGTTATCTCAGCAAATACAGGTTATTTTTGATACTTTTCCAGATAGTGGACACCATAAAAATTCACAGGAAAAAGTAAATGAATGAACAGATGAGACAGGAAGGTACTTCAGGCAGGAGCTTGGTGGAGCAGTGCAGTGCTGTTCAAAACAGTATTATCCAACGGCATAGAATACACTAAACACCCACAATCCTAAAGTTTAAATGGATCCACATTTAAAAAGTAAACAAAAAAGTGCAGCTACTTTTAATGATACATTGTACTTAATCCCACATCTCCACTATATGATCACTCCAATGTGTAATCAATATAAAAAGTTGAGGATGAGACAGTTACCATTTCTTTTGCAGTAAGTCTTTGAAACCCATGCGTGTTTTTAGCGCTTACATCCCACCTGCATTTGGACTCAGCCCTTCTCAAGCATTCGATAGCCCCACAGGGCTGGTGGCTAGCATGCTGGGCAGAACAGGGGTGGAAGGCATCCGCTCCGCCGCCTTCTGCATCTACTCCAAACTCACTGTGTGAACTTGGCCCAGCCACTTCACCTTTTTGAGCTCAGTGTGCCTCACCCGAGTCCAGAGAGGTGAACGACATCTGCGTCCCGCATGGGAAGGGGCGATTCTGAAGACATCAGTCTTAGAGCAAAGAGACCAGCGTTCTACACACACCTGCTTGTGTCAACAAGTGAAATCACACTGACTATCGTCCTGAAAAGGCCGATTTGGAAGTATCTCCCCACACTCCACAAGGACAGAAATACAGCTCTAGACGATTGCTAAGGCTATTCAAATTCCCACGTTTTGTTTTCTTAGTTGTTGTTGTTTCACAATACCAGGAATGGAAGCTGAAATAAAGTAAGAGCGCACACATCAGTCACTCCACAGGGACCGGCGTGACCACTGCACTCAGATGGTAGGAGCCCAGGCCCCCTTCTGCACTGTTGAGAGCTGACTGAAGAGTAGTCACGTCTTTAAACACAGAGGCACAAGTGTCACACACCCTGATGGGCTTTCAGCAAAGGTCAGCCCCACTGCTTTCAAGAAAAATGGGAAGGAGTCCACGTTTCCTTTCTTCTCCACATCAAAAGGTGTATAAAACATCCTTGATGCTCAGTGGCTGAGAAACTGTTTCTGTTAGTTTCTTTCATTGCTCTGGTTTAAGGTTCTCTTCTAAATTCCAAAGAAATCCATGAGTGAGTTAGAGGCAAGGGTTCCACGGTACAGGGCTGCGTGAGCCCCGCATCTGGCAGGGTGCCTGGCACCCAGCTGGCCCTCCATGGGTGCTTCTCACTGGCAGGAAGTAGCATCTCAATTCCCACCCGGGGTTTGCAGATATGTTAACTGCATGTGGCCAGTGCTAATAATAATACCGAAGCAGGGCTGCTGCAGGGGCTGGGCACAACCCTCCCTAGAGGAGGGGTGTGTGCTTGAGGTTTTCTCTGCTATTACCAGGTATGGGTCAAGGCTTGGAAGGCTGAAGGGAGCTGGGAAAATTCCAGAGGATGCTCCTGTACAGCCCACCTGGACTTCAGCACCTGGGAAGCTCCGAGATGGGAAACAGCTTGTGGCTCATTCCCCCCAAGGCCCAGGCCAGTCATTGTGGCACTTTTCCGCTACCTGAAAGAATGTCTTTCTGGACAGTTTATTTTATTTTAAAATCTTTCTATACATGTGCACATAAACCTTATATATATTTCCTCGTTGTTTCAGCAGGTCCTCTGTGTACATACTGGGCCTATTTTGCTTCACACTTTGGTCCTATACACATACATGCGTGCAGAATTTTGTCCTTGTTTTACTAAAATGGGGTACTATGTCCATCTTTCTGTTTCTGCTCTGCTTTGTAGAGATTCCTATGTGCCCATGGATATATAGGAATCATTGAGATTTCTTCTTCTGAAGGGCTGAAGGATATGCTGTGTGGCCACTATATCCTAATTACTCAACAAATCACCTGTCAAGGGTGTTGCCTTCATTCCCACCGTCCTGTCAGTGCGTATCCTGAAGCATCAGTCCTTACACACTGAGCTTCATTTCTTCAGGATGGATGGGATGGCTAGACCACAAAGTGTAGATGTTTATTAATTATTGATGTCGTCATATCCAAAAGCGCTATAAAACATGCAGGTTCCCGTCAGCAATATATGAAAATCCCATTTGTCCACATAGCTTCTAGTAACAGGTGCCATTCCTTTAATGTCATTTTATAATATTCCTGTACCAGGGGTAAATGTCAGGGGAGTGATAGGTACCCACAAGGTGTCCTGCTCTTTGAGGAAACCAGAAAGTTTTGCTTAACTGAGTCAAGTAGGAAGGGCACTCAGGGGATTCCGCAGACCTGGTTAGCGATTCATACTCTGCCACCCTGATCTGTGAACTGCAAGTATCCCATTACCTCACTGACCCTCTTTCTGCATTTTTTAAAAGGATATAAACACACGTGTACATACGTGCATTCTAATATCAAAGGTCTGACAAGTTATTGTGAACTCTCAGTGAAGTCAAAGGATAGTCGAATAAATACCAAAGACAATTTTCCCTAAGGGCGTTTGGTCAATCTTGTCCATTTAAGTTTTAGATTCTAGTTCTTCATAGGGTGCAGGAAGTAAAAACCAAAGCCAGGGAACGTGGGGTGTGAGAAATCTAACAGAGGACACTTCTGTGCCCCAGTCTGGGACTGCCAAACACCATACCGTCAGCGTAAGTTTGAGGGGAAACAGAGTCACACCAAGCCTCTTCCATAAAGGGACTACAGGGACACTTTCCTAGGCCTTAAGGAGAGCAGTGAAGGAATACAAATTTAAAAAGTCACAGCTACTTGGGAGGCTGAAGCAAGAGAATCACTTAAGCCCACGAGCTGAAGGTTGCCGTGACCTGTGATGCCACGGCACTCTCTACCAATGGTGACATGGTAAGTCTCTGTCTCAAAAAAAATAAAATAAAATAAAAAGTTACCAGAGTGTCCAACCTACAGCCTGTAGGCTACATGCTGATCCTGTGAGGATTTTTTTCTTTGCTTATCTGTGACGTCATATATCACCAAAAGTATGCATAGACCTTTTTTTGGCTTATCAGCTTTTGTTAGTGTTTGCATATTTAATGGGTGGCCCAATGCAACTCATTCTCTCAATTTGTGGCAGATGGAAAAAAAGGCTGGACATCCCCAGTTGTCACAGAAACCAGTCCACAGGTGCACCTGCAATCCAAATTCACATCCCTTAGGAAGTCCAAAGCTGTCAACTGAGTTCTATGCAATACCTCTAAAATGATTGTGGGGAACATCTCAGCTGTTTATTTCATTTCTAACCCATAAAAACTCTCATTCTTTTGTAAAATGCAATTAATAGTGAATTGTTCAAAACATGATATGAAAAAAACTAACATGGTACAATGATGCTGTAGCAATGCCAAGTCACTATAAACATTTTCCATTCTTAACATAAAAAGGGTTGCAAGCATTTTGCGCAGCAACACCTGGCCCCAAGTATTTATCAGAACAAGCACAAGTCCTCTCCACGAAACACACCTCCCTCTGAAGCCTTGGAGAATTCTCAAAATAATTGTACATGGAAAAAGCACTTTTCACCAGGAGAAGAAAATCGGTAAACAGACAGAGAAAACATGAGGGAGACTTAAAGAGACCAAAGCCAGATTTGTAAAGCCTTCAGATATTGGAATCATCAGACACGTTTAGTAAAGTCAGTGAGTAACGGCAGATGAACACAGCTGGAGAGAGACTCAGGTAACAGGAACACAGGGCAGATTGTATTCAGAAGGCAGCCCTGTGGGACAAAGTGATGAAAAGGAAATGAACAAAGACAAGGTTAGAGCCACAGAGATAAAGAAGGTGGACTGAATTGACTATGATGTTTTCTCAGAGTCCCAGAAGAAGGGAAGAAAGAGAATGGAGCGGGAGAAATAATTCAAAAGAGAAGATTTTTTTTTTTTTTTCGGAACATATAAAAGACATCAATCTATAAGCTCAAGAGTTTGAGCGAATCTCAAGGAATATTCGTAAGTAAAAATGCACACACCTAGGCAAATCATAATAAAATTTGAGAATACCAAAGAAAATGTTTGAAAGAGTAAAAAAAAAAAAAAAGAAATATTCTATTCTCAAAGGAGCAGCAGTCCAAGGGCAGATTTTCACCAGTAAAACCAGAAGGCAGGACGAAGGGTCTGGATCCAGCCACCAGCCTACAAACAAGCAGGCTCTGGAAACAGGTCCTCTTCCAGTGGGGCCTGGAAACTTTTTAGTCCAACACGTCGGTCGTAGTCCATGAGAGACCCAGAGCCAGAGAACACAGCTAAACTGCACTCCTGGAAATGGTAAGATCATCAGTGGTAATAACAAGATGATGAGTGTTCATTGCTTTCACCTGCTAAGTTGTGGAGCAAACTTCATGCTGCAAAACAGACCTGTGGCAATCAGCATCTGTTTCTTTGCCTGCCCGGCATGGAGTGGAGCTACTCTTCAGTTCTGTTCTTCAAAAGAGATCTCATAAGCCGAGTGACAAGAAGGCACCGATAATTCATACCCCAGCCCATTGTCAGTGGAGAAAGGAGAATGTGCCGTAATGCACTGGCTTGCTATGGCTGCAGCCCAAAGTACCCCAGCCAGAGACACCTCACAGAAAGGTGTTGTCTTACTGTTCTGGAGGCTGGGCTGGTTCCTTCCACGGCTGCGGGAGGATGGTCTACTCCAGGCCTTTCCTCCTGGTTCATACAAGGCCACTTTCTCTGGGTATCTCGCCCCCTCACTATCCCTCCTTACAGGCGTCTGTGTCTGAATGCCACACTGGGGTAGGACCCAGCTGGATGTCCTCACTTTAACCTGATATCCTCTGTAAGAACCCGGCCTTCTTATCTGCAGATCAGGTCACATTCTGATTCACTGGGGGTTAGGACTCAGACATGTGAATTTGTGAGAAGGGGACACAATTTACCCCACAGCACACAAGGAGGGAAAGAATAAAGTCACCAGATCTTCAGACAGAGACAACTGTGTTAGGAAACATAGGTTTGTTCCAGCTGCAAACAATTCCTGCACACCATTTCGCTCGATTCAAACTGAGGCTGGCACTCTAACACCCATTCATCTTGTCTATAGGTGACACAACTGTGGGGTCTGATATGGTCGAGGAGGGTTCTTTGTTATGGTTTGTGACTTTGTTATCAGTTTTAGAAAAACATAATGAAAACCAAAATGCTGCAAATATGTCAACTTGGCGTTGGGTGCCGCCGGCTCAGCGCCGTCCTGCACTAGTTCAGCCATGGCGTTGTTTATGGTGAACTTCTTCAAGCAGCCTCATAAATCACATCTAAGCTAATTAAAGTCCCAAATGGAAGTGATATCTCAGTTCTCCTGGAGCCCGGCTCGCCGCCAAATCTCTCCATAATGAAATATGAAGATAATAAAATTATTCTAAGGGTCACCGTCTTGTATACAACAGTAGAAATGGGAGCAGTGAAGCCGAGGGCCAGGCAAGATGTCCCTCCTGAACACGGCCCTCCAGCAGAATTAAGACCTCATTTCCCCCAGGGACAGAAATACAGGGATCCAGCCCATGTTTCAGAAACGGCTGCATTTCCATCACGTCTGGGGAGGCCGCTGTTCGCACACTGCTCAGATGGGTGACTGTGCATGTAGTTCACTGCACGCCCCACAGCCGATGCCCCCATAGAAACAAAGCCCTTTAAACCAAAGACTCAGGAACAAGCTGCAGAAGCCTTTGCTGCACAGGTCAGGCTTGCAATTTCCACTGGGCTGGAGTTTAGGGAATGAAACCAAATAACACATTCAGCCCATCAGAAAACACCATGAAAGGCTGGGCGCGGTGGCTCACGCCTGTAATCCCAGCACTCTGGGAGGCTGAGGCAGGTGGATCATTTGAGCTCAGGACTTGGAGACCAGCCTGAGTAAAAGCAAGACCCCGTCTCTACTAAAAATAAAAAAAAAACTAGCTGGGCGTTATGGCCGGCACCTGTAGTCCCAGCTACTTGGGTAGCTGAGGCAGGAGGATCATTTGAGCCCAAGAGTTTGAAGTTGCTGTGAGCTGTGATGCCACAGCACTCTACCCAGGGCACAGAGTGAGAGTCAGTTTCAGAAAAAAAAAAAAAAGAAAGAAAGAAAAGACCAGGGAAAGGATGAGAGAAATAGATGAAACAGGTTGTAAAATAACAGGACCCACTGAGTTCAGTGAATAACAAAAAGAAAAAACATGCAACATTGTCTGAAGATTATTAAAGACCTAAACAGGAGAGAAAAATAAAAACAATCAACAATAGCATGATTGCAGGCCAGGCAGCATATTGAAGCAATGAGCCTTCCAAGTAGCATGCATGTCACAAAAATGAAAGCTGTATTTAAAATCTAAGTTTCTTAGCTAACATCTGCCAGACTCCAGAGGACGGGCAGTGAAATAAATGAGGGGGGGGGGAGAACAGAAACAAAGGCAGGACGGGCCTTGGCTGGCAGAGAAAATTGTTCCATTGCTCTTCAAAGGAGCTGCCTGAGGTTTTGTTCTGTTCAATTCTGGGGTGTTCACTTAGTTCTCATTTGATGGCAAGAGAAAGCTGGTTTTATAAAGTATCCAGGATCAGCTCCTGAAAAAGAAATGACCAGCACATTTTAAACTCTGCTCCACCAACGAACTGTTGAGCTTCACCAAGGTTTCAAAAGGGGGTGTGGGGTGCTCTCCATAGCCGTCAAGACGACGTAAAAAATGTAAGTAAGCTGGTGAGAAAAATGAACACCGCTGCGTATCTCCACACAAGATGTACGATATTATAATGACAAAGAAGTTTTGCAAAATAAGATGATTCCAAACTTTCTTCATCCTTAAAACCCGTCTGTATTACTGCCTCACCATCACACACACAATCCAAAACTCTCTCCATTTGGGGGAGGGGCATGGCTAGGTAAGTTTCATTTTATATCCTTATATACGAGGAGAAAAACAGAAATTAACCTGCATAATCAGCAGATACTAACTACAGAGACATGAAATGCATTCTGGTTATGCTGAGAAGTGGCAATAATCCCTGAAGGAGACCGATCGATGAGCTGGGAGGCGTGTTGGTGACCCTCCCCTGCCCTGTGGACAGCTGAGCCAGGTCCTCCCACCAGGACATCCACTGAGCGCATAGTCAGTAAATATTTATGGAGAGCCTACTTTATGCCAAGCCGTGCCCAAACTATTGGGGCCACAGTCAGGAAAAAATAGTCAAAATTCTCTGCTCTCCTGCCATCCACATTCTAGCCACTGAAGCAGCCAAAGTAAACAAAATAGGTAAAATAATTTAGATGTCAATGTATTCGTAGCCTGTGGCTGCTGTAACAAATCAACGCAGACTTAGTATCTTATAACAACACAAATGTATTCGTGTAGCATTCTCCATGTCAAAGCTCCAAAATCAGCCTCGTGGGCTGAGTTCGGTGCCGGCAGGGCTGTGTTCGTCTGGAGGCTCTGGGGGAACCGCTTCCTTGCCCTTTTCTCCACGCTGCAGCCGGCACCACATCGGGAGGAGCCCGGCTCTCACCCTCACATCTCCTCTGGCTCCAGGCCTCCTACCTTCTTCTTCTTTTTTTTCTTTTCTTTAACATCTAGTTTGTGGTTGCACTGGGCCCATGTAGACAATCCAAGCTAATTTCCCCCACTTCCAGACCCTTAACTTAATCACACCCCAAATCTTCTTTTGCTGCATAAAGTATGTTTTCCCGGGCTCCAGGGAATAGGATATGGACGTCTTCGGGGGGCCTTCATCTGCCTGCCCAAGGGGACAAGTGCTCTGGAGGAAGTCAAATCAGGGACTCTGTCAGGCTCTAAAGAAATGTCAATTGTGTGTTTTCCTTGCCTTTCTAGAAGCTAGGACATAGAGGTGATGCATTTCCACCTAGTGGCTTCTGAGGCGAAGGTGTGGAGCGTGTCAGTGCAAGCAGGATGAGCTCCTAAAAGAAATTTTTCTTCCCTAGGAAAGACTATGATTGAGCTGAGAAATGTCTATCACCTGGTGACATCACAGCATGATGCATTACCTTTCTATTTTTAGATTTGTTTAGGTGCAGAAATACTTACCACTGTGTTACTGTTGCCTACGGAATTCAATATAGTCACCTGATGTGCAGCTTTCTAGCACAGAGCGATAACAGCTTAGGCATGTAACAGGCTGTACAATGATCATTTTCCCTAACAACGTGTTTCTCAGACCTTATCTGCATTCTGAAATGATGCATGACTATATACAGAGTGTTGGCAGCCGTCTTGTCACCATGAGGGAAAGCCTGGCAGTTCAGTCTTTTCTCTTCCCTGCTACACATTGGACAAAGAAAAGTTGTGTTGGGCCACACATTAAATACACAAACACCAAAGAAAGTTGACAATCAAAAACCTAAAAATAAATTTTAAAAAGGCCCATGCATAATTTTCAGGATATCGACCACCACACATAAGCAAAACATTCTTCACAGGATCCACATGAGGCCCACAAGCCACAGGTTGGACACCCATGGGAGTATCAGAGATGTCAATCCCAAGATGGTTTTGTCACCGAACTGACCATCCCTAGGACCACCACTTCTGGAATTATCATGTGAGATTTACAAAAACAAATAGTAAGCAATTAACTCACTCCATACCTGTGATCGAACAAAGCACAGATCACAAATGCAGCATTTGCTAGATGCGGAACCCAGAGATACAGACAGCCAACACTTTGTACTTGTGGGTTCCATGGGAGAATTGCAGGACTCAAGCTTGAAGAATTCGGGTATCCTGCAGGCCTTGGAACCAACTTTCTGTGGACACTGAGGGATGCTTACATTCTACTCCACATTACCGGAAGGCAGTGTGATTCTGCTGTTTGCCCGTAAAGGCACCTTGATTATTTAGAGCCAAACCTTGTACATTAACTGTTGGGTTTTCTTTTAAAAAGTGTTGTCTTGACAACACGGAGCCCGTTGCGGCTGCCTTAGGGAGAAAGCAAAGCAAGGACAGTGACTCCAGAACACACACTGTACCCCGGGTCTCACTGGCCCCTCACCCGCTCTGACCGTGTTACTGCGGCCGCTGCTATTCAGCATAGTCACCTGATATTCAGGTTTCTAGCCCGCTGACCACCCAAGGTCGACCACATATGAGCAGCCACAGACCTGTCTTGTGGGCCTGCCGTGGGAGCCTCGATTCACCAAGCTCCCTGCTGCGCTGCGATCTTTCCTCCACTTTCTGGGCACCTGGCAGTCCAGCTGGTAGTGGACAACTTCCAGAATGCCAGCATGTCACGACTTCATCATTTCTGAACATTGTTTTAGGAAAGGGTTGGTCCTCGAGCAGACTTTGTAATCCAACTGCCCAGATTGAAATCATTGCTTAATGACAGCACCCAGCTATTCCCCTTCCTAAGCGTCCGCTGGGGTAGATAGGAATTAAAGTCTCAGTGCAGATTCAGTGACCCAGTGAACACTGCTAACCCATGTTTCAGCACCTTCCTGTGCTTCATCCTTTCTTGTTCAGGAAGACCAGCCACAAGCTTGATTAAGAGTCTGCCTGTGACTTCCTCAGACACTCACTGTCTGGAGAGCCATGGCCCTTTGCTCTGTCTGCTCTGAAGAACTTAATTTCTTGAAATCACAGTGCACCATCACCTGACTTCAGTGTCTGCAAAAATTGCCGGCATTGTTTACTGCATTTTTCTGTTTCTTTGCAGACTCCACGGTAGGGGTGCAGACCTGCTAAAGCTCTGTACAGCTAGTGAAAAAGTATTGCCCATCTGCAGGATTGGGGCGAGGTCTTACTGCCGTTCCCTGTGATGGCCAACCCGTGTTACAAAGCCTGTCATCTGCGTCTCTGTGTGCCTCCTTCAATGACCCATTCGCGAGCCCCTCCAAGGGCAGACTGTCCCTGTGCTAGGTAACAATCTCAAGACTATTGGTGCAACTCTGCAGATGCTGAGCTTCAGGGACAGAGCTGCTTTACAGAGGTGAGCATCTCGCAATCTTAAACTGCATGAACGTACTGCTGCGTTACAGAAATGGAAGGGGTTTTCAATCTCCATCTCCTAGACAGGTCCTGGTTCACTGGGAGCTGAAAATCAATGTTCTGCTGCAGACAAACCCTCAATGGGCATAAACATACAGTCCTTGCCACACACCGGTGATGCCTTTGAATGATCCCTACTAATGATAGCATCTCTTCTCCACTAGCAGGTGGCACTGGCAGGTTCTGAATTCAGGGGAGGATACAGGGTTACTGAACCCAAGTGTACCTTGGAGGATAAGAACTGAGCATTTAGTAGAATAGGAGACATAGCCTTGGGTCTTATGAGGTGACAAAGTAGAACTAAAAGCCTAAAGGAACTGTCTGTTCATAAAAGATTGACTAGAAGAACTTCCCACAAAAGGAAAAATCCTATTATCTCTTCTGGAAACCCCTAGGTTGGGGGGATATTACTCCTATAAGACATCACGGTCAAAGTTTGGGTAACCTGTAAAGTGTGAGACTCCAAACACAAGAAAACTCATTCGTCGCAGCCCAGCAAATGCAAAAATCACTCCATAACATCACTCCTAAGAGGAGAGAACCCAAACAGAAAAATACCAGCCCTACTGCAGATAAGCTCAAGATAAAAAATATAAAGGCACACAGTGAAAGAAGCCAGTGTGAAAGGGACAACTGGCCCCCTGAAAACCCGAGGTAATCACTTAATATGTAATAGATATTTTAAGTTCTTTTTTTGTTTGTTTGTTTGTTTCTGCAGTTTTTGGCCAGGGCTGGGTTTGAACCCGCCACCTCCAGCATATGGGGCCAGCACCCTACTCCCCATTCCTTTGAGCTACAGGAGCCACCCAGGTTCTTTTTTATATTTAAAATAGGTTATTGTTTAAAGGGAAAAAACTGCAACAGAAGGATGGGGCATTGTGTAAAAATGACTACGATTATTTTAAAATAAGTCAAATAACTTTCTAGAAGTGGGAAAGTGTAGAGATACAGACGCTGGCAATGTACAAATGAACACTATGCTGGCCTCCTGGGCAGTTTTTCTGAAATGAGTGACAACCTTGCTGTCTTAGGGACTGGGACTCTCTTTATGACACTGTATGATGTGTTTAAGGCTACAACTGATGTGCCCTCTGCTCTGCAGGGGACAGCCAGAATAGCCAGGAAACCAAAAGTGAAGTTTACCTTTTCCAGTCATCACGCGAGCCCAATTTCCCTGTGTCCTTTCCAGGGCTGTGTTCTTTCCAGAGCTTCATTTATATTCTCTGGTGTGGGTGGAAAGCCATATTCAAGGTTACGGAAACATTTAGTTCATCTTGGCACTCATTTCAGAGTCAGAGAAAGGATGAAGACGCCAAACCCCCAGGGCTCCTGCTTCTTTCTGGGACCCAAATTCGTTCTTTTGCACAGACAGCAGCCACAGCTCTCTCTTCTGTTCTGAAATAATATAAGCAGAAAAGCTTGTTCAGTGAACCATGTTGGACACAGTTTCTATGTGCTCTAATTAGAATTTATATTTATTCTACAGTATAAAAATTAAACATTGATTTTTGTGGTACAATTTGTAGTTATATATGCCCAATATAAAATAAAAGATGTTTGTAAATGAAGGGATGAGCTAGCTGAAATGACTCACCTAAACAAGATTCAAGCTAAGTAGCCACAGGCATGGCGATAGGATTGAAAAAGACTCCTTGAAGCAGGGTGTGGTGGCTCATGGCTATAATCCTAGCACTCTAGGAGGCTGAGGCAGGTAGATTGCTTGAGCTCAGGGGTTCAAGACCAGCCTGAGCAAGAGTAAGACCCCATTTCTACTAAAAATTGAAAAACTGAGGCAGGAGGATCACTTGAGCCCCCAAATTTGAAGTTGCTGTGAGTTATGATGCTATGGCACTCGACCCAGAGTGACAAAGTGAGACTGTCTTGATTTAAAAAAAAAAAAAAAAAAGGAAAGGAAAGGAGAAAAAAGAAAAATACATCTTGGAGACTGGAGTGTATTCCCTAAGAATTATAATTTTGTTAGCAATAAATATTTTGATAAACCATTAATGATGGAATAACATATTATCTAAACAAGTATTAACTCTAGATATTGTAAACCTTTCACATTTTAAAAATAATGCCCCCAAATGTTTAGCTCAGACCTCTTCCATTCAGTTCCAGTGTAATACATTTTTCTGGAAATGCACCTTAGACCCTGAGAGTACGGACCAGGTCTCAGCCACCTATTGTACCTTTATGCTGTCTGATTTCAAGTTAGCACAGAGAGTTGGAAAGAATAGTTTGTGATTCAGCAGATAATATTTTTGCTACTATATTTGCAAGTATGAAGCCAAATTTCTGCTAAAAGGAACCTCCTGGTAGGATTAATCATCAAATTCCCATTAGAAAGACTTTCTGGGGGAGGCGCCTGTGGGTCACAGGGGTAGGGCACCGGCCCCATATGCCGGAGGTGGTGGGTTCAAACCCAACCCCAGCCAAAAAATGCAAAAAAAGAAAGAAAGAAAAGAAAAGAAAGACTTTTCTGTTAAATATAGGGTGAGAATAGCAGTGGCTGTCCCCTAGGGTCTTCCTTGCCACTCCTCATGACACATCCAGCTCTGCTTATTTTCCTGTTTAAAAGTCATGGGAAAACTAGTGACTGGATTATAATCACAGAAATTAGCCCATCTGAAAAACGAGACAAAAGACCAAAACATAACACAGAAAGGGAAGGAGAAACACAATATCAGAATAAGATCACGTCATTTCTTTCAGATAAATTTGCAGTTCTGAAACTATAGAGTCAGGAGAAAATTCAGACCCACGGCCTTGCCACTTCACGTCTAGTGTATGAATATTTTAGGAAAAAGACTCGCGATGCAAATATCAGGACAAGAGAAACATTCCTCTCAGCCCCCTACCCACACCCTCTTCATGAACTTCCCACCCCACTCTTGGCCAGAGAAAGAACTGGGAACATCTGAGGCCAGCGGGAGGGTTAACTAAACAACAGAGCTCCTCGCGTCTCACCTTCAAGCGCCCTTGACTGCTGCTAAGTCAAATGAACATCCCCAGGGCCCTGGAGATAGAAACCAGAGTAATTCTACCAGTCCGAATTTTAAAGGAATTGAATTTTTGTTGTGTTGGTAAAATGTGGTTCATCTCAAGAAATGAATGAAATTTTTGCCTGGTAAGTCGTTATATAGCCAGGTGAGTTTCAGTGTGTCTTAGAATCTGAGGATGTTTTAAATTACTAGTCACCATGCCAACTATCCCTACTATCCCTGTAGAGGGGTTCCAGAAACCCCTCTACATTTTTTATAATCCTTTCCTTTAACTAACTACTTGACTCTTTGAATTGTCTCCCAGAAGCAATGGACTGAAACTCCAAGCCTCAAATGATGCTCCCACCTTAGCCTTCTCATAGTGCTGGGATTATAGGCTGAACCACAGCACCGGGCTTGAAATGAGGGCTTTTCTACAAGACCCAGGAGCGAAGATTGTGACGTCCCCAGGGCAGACTTCCACATGTCAAGATTCATCATCCCCCACAACTTGTCCCTCTGCTCCTAGTCCCTTGGGAGAAACACCACCGCCTTCCACAAGCACGGAGCCCCTCCTTTAAAGCCCATGCTATGCTATCCCCAAGGCAGACACATGAATTTGAGGCAGCCCCCCCTTCTCCCGTCTGTTGTGGTAAAGATTCCAAGATTCCTTCTCCCTTGGCAATCCTCATCGTCTCAATAATTGGGATTCTGTGTGACGAGCAATTGGGCCTGAACCAAACCCTCCTTGTGGTTTTGACAGCACTGTTTATCCTGTGGCTTTTCAGATCCCTGGCACACTTCCTCACATCCCTGAGGGGAACCTACCTGTCAGGGTAAGATGAGAGGTTAATGGATTTTAAAATCTGCCGGCTCCATGTAACAACTCGGAGTGTTGAAACTCACTTTTGACAGTTATGAAAGTAGAATTCAAAAAAAAAAAAAAAGCATTTTGCCAAAAATACTAAAGGAAAGGAAGTGCTTGAGTAAGCTAAATCAGCTTTCCCTTCTATAATCATGGCGTCCTCCCCACATCCTGAGCAGAGATCACACCTTCTCCGCACCTTCATCACTCTGATTATCTAAGTTTCATCTCTCACCTCTGACTGATGGACCCAGTAAAGCCAATGACTGTGCCTTATAATGTTTTGAAGACCCTACAGTCAGGAAAACGTAGTCTCAATAATATGTGATTAATACTGTTAGGGAATTGGTTATGACAATGACATTTTCTGTTTGCTTGGGAACTCACGGGTTGCAGTAAGAGTACAAAGGCACCTTCGAATCAAAGCTGCTACTCTATCCTAGGGAAATATTTTACCCTGAAATACGTTTGTCTCTTTGACATCTTTTGAGGTGGCTGCCATGAGTATCACAGACAGAAGTGACACTGTGATGCTGTCTTTTGTAGAGGACAACTTATGTCTGTAGAGAATGCACCCAAGTCTATCCTTTCTAGAAAAGATTAACTGAAAGCCTGACAGCTGTATAGGTCTGAAAAGAAATATTTACCGTCTATTCTCTCTGAGAGCTGCTACACCTGTAAGCTTTCATCTGTATAACAAGCCCATCTTTGCTACCCAGTCAACCTTCTTTCTCTTTCCCTCCCAAAACCTGTTTTTCTGATTTCAAATATGCTTTGGTTTCTCTTGAGAGTGTATAAATCTTTTGCCTTTTCTGATTTCAAGCCCCCATTCTTAAAAAAAACAAAAACAAACAAACAAAAAAAAACACCTGTGTACTTCACTGGGGAGTTGAATGCTATTCTGAGGGCTCTGTGTGTACATGTTAAAATACTTTTTATTTTCAGCTTTTGTCTTATGAATCTGGTTCATAGTGAGTTGAGTTTTTAGTGAATCTTCTGAGGGTGAAGGCAACGTTTCCCTTTTGCCCCAACAGCAAGGAATGTTTAAGCTTTCAAAATTGACTATAATCTCCTGCCAATGTGTCTGAAAAGAAGGTAAATTTAGAAAATAAGAGAGGAAGATTGTACAGGCAAACCTCTACACACAAACTGCTTTGTTTCAAATAATGAGGAAAAAAATGACCAGAGCATGCCTCATACCACTTTTGAAGCTCAACGTTTCACCTGCTTATAGCTAAAAACATATTACAATCATCTGTATTGTGGTTTAACATCCAAGTTTCCTTCTGTATAAGCAATGCCTTTGTTCAGGAATTCCTTCTGCTCCCTTGATGAAGTTGTGAGAGTATACGTTCCCTAACACTGCCTGGGGGCAAAACAGGTTCATCTGAACAATTCCGCCTGAGGAACATTCATGACACCTGCAAGACTTAAGGAATCTGGTCTATTGCCTAAGTGCAAAACAAACAAACAAATAAAAAAGTGACTCACCCCTCAGCACAGATATGTCTTGGGCATTCAGAGAGAATATGGCAGACATCAAATGCCCTCACTGAGTTTGTATTTCACGCTTCCGCCATGAATGAGTTAGACAGTCCCACGCACTGGAAGCTCAAGCTGGATTTGCCTAACCCGCATATTTCTTTTTTGCCTGAATTCTATTTTAGAAAGCAAAAACAAAACAGAGGCAATCTCTGAAATTCAGTCTTGACTATCAGAAGTTTTATTTTTATTTTGTTTCAGGCTTAACTTTTTTTAAATTGTTTTAGGTTTATTGAGGGTACAAAGAATTAGGTTACAATACTTGCATTTGTTAGGTAAAGTTCTTCTTATAATTGTGTCCCACCACCAAGAAGTGTGTCATATACCCCAAAACCATGCCCATTAAGTGGGAGCACCCCATCCCCCTGTTCCTTCCCTCTCCTGACTCCCTCATTCCCCCACGCCCCACCTTGAATTGGTTTGAGTTTGCCTCTGTAGTCAATTCTAATATGAAGCCAGTAGATGATCTAATACACACACACATACACACGCATATACACAAACACACACACAAGGCCATCAGAAGTTTTGAGGCCCCTGACCAGGTACTCATGTAACAGAGTAGGGGCTCCTCCTCCCATAGATATGGAAGAGAAAAATTGACAGTGGGAAATATGTAACAGATGGAATGGCCTAGTAAAAAGAAAATATGTCTCCTGTCTCTTTAAACTTCCCCCGTCCCTTTTGGAAAAGGCCAGTGGTCGGAGGGGCCGAGGAGTGTCCCTTGTTCTCTGCGGTGCAGTAGCTGGCTCAGGGGAACTGTTTGCAGACGGTCTGGTCAGAGGTCGGGAGATTGTCTCCCCGAGAAATGAGACAATCTGGGTCATGAACAGCAATTGCCTGAAGCTTTCAAAATCTCTGTTTCTCTGCTTATGATTAGGAAAATTGATACTTTATGATGGGCTCTATCATTTTTCTCATTTGTGGATAAATGAATAAACCTATCTTTCCACTTCCCCAACCACTTGTCCTCAGTGCTCTTGGAACCGGCTGCCGGTCCCTGTGTTTACTGCTTCTGGGTTCCCAGTGCCAAAGAATGGTTAGTAAGTAGTCCAGACAGGCCCCAGGTAGGCCAAGCCCGTGTGAGCAGGCAAGCTGCCAAAGTGTACTCCACACAGAACACTCCCAAGATGGAACAGGATCTACTCCCAAGAGGAGAAGAGCCCTCCAGTTTTTATCAAGAATGTCCCTTCTGGGGGCAGCACCTGTGGCTCAGTCGGTAAGGCGCCAGCCCCATATACCGAGGGTGGTGGGTTCAAACCCGGCCCCAGCTGAACTGCAACCAAAAAATAGCTGAGCGTTGTGGCGGGCGCCTGTAGTCCCAGCTACTCTGGAGGCTGAGGCAGGAGAATTGCTTAAGCCCAGGAGTTGGAGGTTGCTGTGAGCTGTGTGATGCCACGGCACTCTACCGAGGGCCATAAAGTGAGACTGTCTCTACAAAAAAAAAAATTTTTGAGAAGAATGTCCCTTCTGTGCTATTTCCCTAATTTTGTGTTAAGTGGGGGCAGAGGCATGATATTCACAATTTTTCTTGGGAAGGAGTTGGAAAATTTCTGGAATTGAAAACTCCCCTTTTCTAGACTTGTGAGACAATTTCTGGTGGTTGCCATGGTATTTGTAAACTGTCATGTCATGGGCTGTATGGTTTTACTATGCTAATGAGGGTAGGTCATTTGGGGACACTGTTACCTCAACTGAGGCTCCCACATCTGTGTGCCATCTGTGTGTGAATGCTCCAAAGACCCTCTTCTAGGCCTTGATCCTAACTCCACTTGGTGGTTTTTCTGCCGCTCCTGGTTGGTCAGTCCTAGGAGACCCCCCTATGGTAGATCAAACATCTGTTCAATCCTTGGGGACCTCCTTGGCACATCATCTGTTCTTTCTTGGGAGCCCCCTTCTGATGGCCAAAGCCTCCCCTAATACCCTACGTTCCTCTCACTCCTTATCCCTACCTAGCATTCTGAGGCAGCCTTGCTGAGCTTTTGGGGCTCAGCACACCACACACCTGTTTGGAGCTTAGTGGCAGCCGCCACCCCTTCCACAGAGCCCAGGATTGGGCTGTTTGCCGCACTTCCCACCACTCCCTATAGCCCTCTGCACCAGGGTGGAGTCTCAGTTGCCATTCATCATTGCATCCGAAGCATCACTTTTCCTAGACTAGAGAAACATTTCTCTGCTACAGTGTTTCTAGTAAAAATGGGAAAACAAAAGAAAGAACAGAAGAGACAGATATTTCTATTCATACATGTTTTCGATGTAAAAAGCCCACTTTGGTTAGCCTTCGTATCTTCATTCCACTAATGCCTCCATCCTGAACAAAAGCAAGATTCCAACGTGGAACCACAAAGAAAATCGGTTTGTCCTCTGCACTAAGGCATCACCAGCCTCTCCCCAGAATATATAAAGCTGGAGAGAGCATTATTCTCATTTCAATAACATAGTTCTTTTAAAAGCCAGATCATCTGGGACATTGCTAACTTCCTTGGGCCCATGAGAGTGTTACAGTCACGGGGCAAACCATGAGCATGAACATAAAGGCACACAGATGCGGGAGCCTCTGCAGAGAGATGGCACAGGGGCCCTGGGTCACACATTACAGAGCACAGGAGCAGGACAGAGCCAGGATAAGAGTCAGTAGGAGAAATCCAACCAATTTTTAAAAATAAATTATCAACAGCCAAGGGTGGGCTTGAATACTTGGGTCCATGGACACAGGGATGACCCCTCACCCTGAACAAAGGCTACTACTCCAGGAATGTGAAGGTTTTGGATTCATGCGATTTATACCACAGCAACAACAATAAGGAATAAATTAAACCCAGCTACTCTCCTGACTACACTGATTCAGGCCCTAGCATTAGCACTAGTGTCATGCTTCCAGCCATAAATATTATTTATCTCAGCCCCTATTTTCCTAAACAAATACTTTTGCCTGAGTCCCTGTTTTCCTATACACCATGTCCAGCATTCAGTAAAAATTATGGAGTACACAGAAAAGCAAGAAAATAACAACCCGCATTCAAGAGAAAAAGCAATCAACAGAAGCAGACTGAGAGATGACCATGGTGGAGAGTTTGAAGCTCCAAGGCGGGAAATAACTACAAATATGTATGTATGTTAAAGGTGGTGGTGGTGGAATATAAGAAAAACATGCACAAAGAGATGGAGAATTTGGGCAGAGATATGAAAACCCTTAGAAATAGTTATACAGAAATGCTAAAAACACTTTTTTTAAGTGTGATAACAAAAGAACACCTCCAACTGGTCCATCAGCAAATGCAGCCCTGCCAAAGGTAGAATTAGTGAACTGGAGCATAGGCCAATAGGAATAACCCAGATGGAGTATAGGCCAATAGGAGTAACCCAGATGGAGTATGGGCCAATAGGAATAACCCAGATGGAGTATGGGCCAATAGGAATAACCCAGATGGAGTATGGGCCAATAGGAATAACTCAGATGGAGTATGGGCCAATAGAAGTAACCCAGATGGAGTATGGGCCAATAGAAGTAACCCAGATGGAGTATGGGCCAATAGGAATAACCCAGATGGAGTATAGGCCAATAGGAATAACCCAGATGGAGTCTAGGCCAATAGGAATAACCCAGATGGAGTATAGGCCAATAGAAATAACCCAGATGAAAATACTGAGAAAAATGGAAATGGAGGAAAAAATAAAACAGAATGGAACAAAGACTTGTGGGAAAATATCAAATAAAAATGATTGAGATCCTAGAACAAGAAGAGAGACAAAACATAATTAAACAAATATTTGAAAACATAGAGGCTGATATTAAATTTTTTTCATTAAAAACAATAATGAAAGGTATCAAACCTCAGGTCCAATACCTTCAGAGAACCCAAAGCACATGCTTGTACACACACACACACACACACACACACACTCTCTCTCTCTCTCTCACACATCCCTGAACACAATATAGGCAAATTATAAAACACAGAAATAAATAAAAAATGTAAAAGGCAATCGAAAGAAAATTTTAAAAGATGCAATTACACAAAGGAATGAAAAAAGAGTGCAAACCCAAAGATGGTAAAGCGAAATCTTTGAAATGCTGAAACAAAAAAAATAACAATCAACTTACATTCTGTACCTAGAGAAAACGTATTTCAAAATAAAAGAGAAATGAAATCAAAAAACAAGAACGAAGAAAATTCATTAGCAATCAACCTGCACTAGAGGAAACATGACAGGAAATTCTTTAAATAAAGAATAAGATAGTTGGGCAGTGCCTGTGGCTCAGTGGGTAGGGCGCCGGCCCCATATACCAAGGGTGGTGGGTTCAAACCCAGCCCCCGCCAAACTGCAGCAAAAAAATAGCCGGGCATTGTGGCGGGTGCCTATAGTCCCAGCTACTCGGGAGGCTGAGGCAAGAGAATCAATAAGCCCAGGAGTTGGAGGTTGCTGTGAGCTGCATGATGCCACGGCACTCTACTGAGGGTGATAAAGTGAGACTCTGTCTGTCCAAAAAAAAAGAAAAAATGATAGCTAATGAAAACTTGGTTCTAAACAAAGAAACGAGGATTTCCAGAACAAGCATATTAAAGATAATTACCAAAGGTTTGTTTTTTCTTATTTTCAATTGCATGAGTGAGTTTCTAAATCAAAAATACCAACCTAGGCAACATGACCCAAGTGTGGAGGTATACGTCTGTGGTCCCAGCCACTCAGGAGGCTGAGCAGGAGGATCACTTGAGCCCAGGAGGCTGCAGTGAGGTATGAATATTCCTCTGCACTCCAGCCTGGGTGACAGAGCAAGACCCTATCTCGGGGAAAAAAAAAAATCAAAGAGACAAGCCACGTATTATTGTTTGTAGCAAATGTAAAAGTAAAATATATTCTAAAAATAGGATAAAAGGTAAGAGAGAGGAAGACAGTATACTGTTGCAAGGTCTTTATGGCACTTGAGGTAGAATAACATTACCTTTACTTAGACTGTATAATTGAAAAAGAATTTTGGAAACTATTGCACAACTAACAACATTTTAAGAGGAATCAATAACAAGGCAATAGTAGGATAAAATTCAATTATGAAAAATATTGACTCAAGATCAGTCAGATAACAGATACAGTATAAGTTAAGGAGAATTGGAGCTTTCTAAATGTCTAATAGTATATTTTTTTAAAAGCAGAAGCACATATGTAAAACCAGCACATTGTACCCCATGATTGCATTAATGTACACAGCTATGATTTAACAATTAATAAATAAATAAATAAATGCCTCAAAGATAGACCTAGGGGGGAAATAAAAAAGAGGCCTAGAAACTAAAGTTCTAGGAGAGGCTCTAAGTCCCTACCAGCAGTGGTCGCCAACCGTAAAAGTAACCACTTTTAAAAATCAGGTTTCAGCTATGAGAACAAAGACTAATTACACAGACATGATTGAAGATTTGGAAGAAGGAGCCAGGACACAGGGTAACTTCTGTTTGGAGAACTAACCATCTAATCGATGGGTTCCCATTATCTCTCCAGCAGCTTAAGCTATCGATTTAAATTCAGTTTCACGCTGACTCACTCATTCCTGCCCTGCATTTTTAAGGCTTTCTTCTCCTTGACCTTTAATTGCTGGCAGAAAAAAAAAAAGGAGAACTTCTCTAGAAAAGCTTAGTAAAACCAATGTCATTTTTTTTTACTGGATCTCAGTCTCTGAACGTAAGAAAAATGCATCAGCACAAAAACTTGTACTGGACATCACAAGATGTGGTTTCTAAAAACATGGAGAGCTGGGCAGCACCTGTGGCTCAAAGAGTAGGGTGCTGGCCCCAACCCAGCCCCAGCCATAAACTGCAAAAAAAAAAAAAAAACATGGAGCGCTCTCTCTATATGGTTGTGCTTTTGGAATTAGTTCTATAATTATAAATTATATGCTATGAAATTATTTTTATTATATTCATAATAAAATAAGGGAACAAAGGAGCCATGATGAAGTTAGTGGAGAACAAAAAAAATAATAATAATTTAATTTCCAAAGTATATTTCAATGCACTAATTTGGGAACTGGCTATATTAATGCCAACTTCAAACATTCATTAAGGGCTTTGATTTTTGTTTTCAAATAGGCCCATTCTGAGACTCAACCTGCTATAGAAATACAATTCCATTTGGAGAGTTGTGAGTTTTCAGTTAACCCATCAGCAAATACTTACTTTACGATGGTGTCGGTGGAAACGTTCCCCTTGAGACGACGTTATGGGGAAGACAAGATGTGGAACACGCCCCACACAACATTCCCTTCTTGGTTCAATTCTTGAACGTTTAAGTTGAACGCGTTCCAAACTGTCAGCATTGGTCTAGTTTTGACCTCCAACACTGGCAACTTCCTAAGATTCAGTCTGTTAGTTTTATAGCCATGAGGATAAGTAGCTTAAAATCCTTTCTTACCTCTAAAACTAAATTATCGGCTCACTAGATTTTGAGATTTCTTCAGGTCATAAAAGTATATATTTGAGATCTTGGCAAAAAACACATGGAAGATTAAAGACCTCAAGACTTTAAACCTAGGGGGTTGCAATCTATTCTGATGTGGATGTCAAGGAAAGACCTAAATACCACAGTCGTTGTCAGAGCGAGGTGCCTGTAAGGGATATTTTAAAAGATTTTCCATAGAAGTATTGAAGCTCATAGGTGAAAGCTAATTAAATATTCACATCTTCTTTCTTTTTGTCATACTATTTTCTTCTAGCATTTTCAACGTTTAGGAAAATCTGCCAGCGATAAACTACTAAAACACGTTTGCTTAGGACACCTGACTCCAATAATAAGTAATTCGACCCAGTTTACTCTAGCATCTTCAGCAAATATGTTCATTTTCTGTATAAGCAGTACGAGAAAAAAATTTCAGGATATACTGAAGTATTCTGAGGGTGGCAATTTATGATGCCTGGGTCTGGGAGGTAATCTAAAGATAGTTCCTTGTAAAACAGCAGAATGTATGTGTGCAAAGCATCTTTTAACCCAGACACTAAAGGTAGGTACTTAGCATAATCAGGAATTCACACTTCAGAGCTAGCTTGAGGGAATTTTGAGTATTGTTCCTGAAATGGGTGCCAGAGGCACATCAATTAAAGCCATGAGTTGTACCCAAGGAGGGTGTGAGGAGGGGAGGGAATCTGCAGGCTGGCAGGCAAATTGCCCCCAGAGAACAGTTCACAGTGCAGATCTGATTTCTATTCCCTCGCCTTACATTAAAGCAACCCTACGTGGTCTGTCTTAACTATCAACTCTGGGTTCCATCTGCAAAGTACCGTTTTGCAAAAACTATATGCTATTATAATGCAGAAAGCGTACACACATAATTACTTAGAAAAGTACAGAGGGAAACATTAAAAGATTACATTAAGCTAAAATCAGGTGGTAGAAAAGAAAAGGAGACGGAAGAAGAACTTGCTATTTTTTCATTACTTGGAGTAGAAAAACAGTAAATGATGTATAAAGAAATGAGGGATTAAATTGCTTCTACAAAGGCAGCCATGAGACAAAAATACACCGCTTGTAAGATATCAGAAGTATGCATGGGAACCAAAGCACACAAACCACATAGTGAAAGTCTTAAAAAGAAAAACTACTAATGTAGAAAATATCGCATAAAATAATTTGAGAGAACACAAAGAAAGCAGTAGTCGTTAATAAATGTCAGACAGGTCACAACTTAGTAAACCCATATTAAAATCCTCTCAAACGCACACTGTTCCAGTCATCTATGACTGTGTTACCACAGTCAACCCTACACTTAGTAGTGTAAAACAAGACTTTGTTACTATTTTCACAGCTCCGTCATTAGACCAGGCTCTTCTGAGAAGGTCTTGGGGTGTCTCATGGGGTTGGAGCCAAATCGAGGCTGGAGCTTGGTTCGCCTAAAGGCCCAGCTGAGCTGAACCTCCATGGTGCTGTCTCCCCCTCAAGTCTGCTGTCTCAGCAGTGAAGGGTGTAGCCTCTGGGGGTTGGTCAGGCTTCTGTCTCTCTCTAAGCAGCTCGCCACATGCACAGCTTGGGATTCCTCACAACATGGTGGTCTCAGAATAGTCCATCTTCCTAGACAGCAATGGGCCTCCCTGGAGTGAACAGGTGGAGGGACACAGAGGAAAGCTTGAGCCTGGGTGCCCTGTGCTGTCACTTCCACCCACATTCTATTAAGCAAAAGCACGGTCCAGGCCAGCCCAGAATTGAGCAGAAGAGACAACAGCAGGGGTGAAGTCCAGGAGGCGTGGTACCTTCACTGCTGGGGCTGTGGTTCCTGGGGGACTCATGACTGATAATATCACACATAATCAATGTGCTTCAAAAAGGAGAAAATAAAAGACCAGTCAAGATGTCGGATGTGTGCCAACAAAAAGAAAGTGGAGTCTGCCACCTGGGATAGGAGAGGAGGTGGAATTTGGCAAAATGGCCTGCACAGAACAAAGACAAGCACTGTGGAATGCCAGCTGTTCCAGGTCTTATATAATAATTGTAAATGTCAATGTACCAAATAAGTATTCTTCACAAAACACAAATAACAGGGAAAAAAACACTCTAGGAGTCAGAGGTAATGATTTATTCGACTCAGCCCATGACAGAACAATATTAATGCAGTATATATTTTTAAAGACCTCACTAAAATTATTAAAAAGTGCCTGAATAAAAGACATCAAACTTGGCAGCCTAAAATTGGAAAACACCATCTTTTCTTTTCTTTCTTTTTTTTTTTTTTTTTTGAGACAGAGTCTCATTATGTCACCCTTGGTAGAGTACTGTGGCATCACAGCTCACAGCAACCTCAAACTCTTGGGCTTAAGTGATTCTCTTGCCTCAGCCTCCCAAGTAACTGGGACTACAGGTGCCCGCCGCAACGCCTGGCTATTTTTGGGTTGCAGCTGTCATTCCTGTTTAGCAGGCCCGGGCCAGACTCGAACCTGCTAGCCTCAGTGCATGTGTCTGGCACCATAACCATTGTGCTATGGGCGCTGAGCCAAAACACCATCTTTTCAGCTGCCCATGGGACAGTCACAAAGATGACCACATATCGGGCTATAAATAAAACTTCAGATGCCACAGCACTCTATGAGGGCCATAAAGTGAGACTCTGTCTCTGCAAAAAAAAAAAAAAAAAAAACCTTCAATTTATTTTTAAAAATAGTAATAATACAGAAAACGCTCCATAGTCACAAGGTGAATAAATCAGAATAAAATAAATAAAACTAAAAAAAGGACATAGGGAACTAAAAATTTTAAAACAACTTTTAACTCTCTGGTCGCCTAGGAAATTCAAAATGAAAATGCAGAATTTCTAGGACACAATGATATGAAACCATTATTTATCAGGCCCTGAGGGATACACCATGATGTTAAAGGAAAACTTACAATCTTAAATATTTATTCTTTTTTTTTTTTGCAGTTTTTGGCCAGGGCTGAGTTTGAACCTGCCACCTCCGGCATATGGGGCCAGCACCCTACTCCTTTAAGCCATAGGTGCCGCCCTACTCTTTTTAAATATTTATTGTTCAGAAAGAATAAAAAGAAATAAACATCATTTTCAAACACTCAGAACGAGAATAACAAGCTGAAGGAAATCAGGGAAACTATAAGAGGAAATGCCAAAGAGTTGAAAACACAGCACAAAGGATAAATAAAGGACAAGGGTAATTTTTTTGGAAACAAAACATTTAGAAAGACTACCTATCGCATTTTTAATAGAGAATAAATTTTAAAAAAAGTAATGACCATAACCATGGAAGAAATAAAAAGAAGCATTAGAGTTTAATATTTCTTAACGCTACAAAAATTCTAAAACCTGGAAAAATTAAATCATTGGTAGAAAACATAAAATGTCATAACAAAAAGAAAAAACAGGAAATGAAATCATTTTATTGAAAGTCCTATAGGAAGTAATTAGAGCTAGTCACACACAGAGTAAAGGCTTTCACAGAGTCAACCAAATCTTTGAAGAAAACATAAATCCACCATACATATGTACAATTTTCGTCAATTTTAAACAAAGAAATCTAAAATTATTTAAATTGTTCCTGGGCATAGAAAAAGAAGGAAAATTTCTAAATTATTTTTAGGGAGGGAATATAATACTGATACCAAAGCTGGCAGAGGCAACCAATGATCTTGTTTACAAGTGTTAATACAAACATTACAGATAAGGCTCGGCACCTGTGGCTCACTATCCACAGACACGTGAGCTGGTGGGTTCGAATCCAGCCCAGGCCCGCCAAACAACAATGACGGCTGCAACCAAAAAATAGCAGGGCATTGTGGTGTGCACCTATAGTCCCAGTTACTTGGGAGGCAGAGGCAGGAGAATTGCTTGAGCCCAGAAGTTGGAGGTTGCTGTGAGCTGTGATGCCACAGCACTCTACCCAGAGGGACAGCTTGAGGCTCTGTCTCAAAAAAATAAATAAACAAACATTACAGATAAAATATTTGCACCAGAATTCATTAGCAGGTTATGAAGTAATACAACATTACCAAACATGTTTTCTTTCAGAAAAAAAAAAAACAAAAAAACGATAGTTAAACATCAATTCTATTCTAGGCATGTATCTTCGCATATGACCCTAAGTGGAAAGACCAAATGATGTTTTTTATAGACACTGAAAAGGGCATACTCCAAACTTCAAATATCATGCTTTGTGGTAAGAACTCAACAAAAGAGAAACAAGGAGATTCCTTAACTGCATAAAATGTTACCATCTTAGTCTAACTATTAATGGGGGGGATGAACAGGCACCTGATACTTCCACCACTACTGTATTATATTTTACTGGAGGTATCAGCTCATTTAACTACAGAAGAGAAAGCATTTCAAGATGTAAAACTGAAGAATACAGGTGAAAGCCATCTTTGTTTGAATATGATGTAACCATTTGCCAGAACAGGTATCAAATCAGCTGAAAAACTACAGTGCAGGGGGAAAAAGCCTGTGCATAACAGAGCACAGATTAATACTCAGAGATCAGTAGCATTCAGATTTATACAAAGACAGCAACTTGGAAAAAATACTGACTGAAGTGATCATATAACAGCAATAAAAGGTAAGATTTGTAGGAACACCCGAGGAACGTGAGCACCTATTTGTTGGAAGCTTTAAAACTCCATGCGGAGACCTGAAAGAGGCTTGAACAAATGGAAATTACTTACTGTGCTCTTGGCCAGAAAAATGCAATATTATCAAGATTTCGATCTACCCTGTCTTATTTACAAATTTAACATCCCAATTTAAAAAAAAAAAAAAAACTTTAGGGGCAAGGGATGGAATAGAGCAGTGGTGACCAATTAGATAAGATGATTCTGAGGTTTATGTGAAAACAGAATAGCTGGGAAAACTTTCAAGCAGAAAGATAGAGAGTTCTGGGTCCCATCAGATATATAAATATGTTATGAAGCTGCCACAGAAATGAAAAGAAAGTTGTACTGTCTTATCCAGAGATGAAATAATAATGGTATTAAATAGAAAGTTCAGATACATAAGATTTAGTGTATAATAAAGATGGTGTCTCGGGTTAATAGGGAAAAATGAATTCTTCCATACACAGTGTCAAGACATTGGGTAGCCATGAGGTATATTAGATTTGCCCTTCACACTGCTACAGGATGGATTATAAGCAGATCAGAGATTTATCTAAAAAATGTAAACTGTAAAAATACTAGAAGAAAACATGACTAAATGTCTTCCGAACCTACTTACTCTGATGTACAATCAAGACGAACCCTTAAAGAAAACAAAAATTATCAACTTTATCCATACAGGCAGTCCCCAGGTTCCAAGCAAGATACTTTTCTAGGTTTGCTCTTAAGTTTAATTTGCAGATAAGTTGGAATGGGAACATTTAGCTATTACCTTTAACAGCCTCCATTCCTAAGTGCAAACAAAGGATGTCAGTTGGATGTTTGTAACTCAGGCACTTATTTTAATAGCCTCCATGCATTAAATACGGAGTTATATGCAAGTCAGATGTTTGTAAATTGGGACTGCCTATATACGGCTAAATTCTCTTGGTGACAAAAACAAAGCAAAGCAAACAAAAACCACCTCCAGGCAAATTCAAAAGACAAATGCCAAAGTAAAAAAAAAAATTCTTGCGACTCCTGTTATAGATAAAAGGCTATTCTAATATATGAGAAGTTAAAAAGAGTACTGTCCATCAATATGGAAAAAATAAAATAAACACAAAAACCCAGTGTTGTTTCAACATCTTAAAGCACATTCAGTCTCAGCCATGAAAAGAAAATGCAAATTAAAACACCTCCTTAGAAACCAGATCTCACCTAAATCTCCTGTCACATTATTTAAGGCTCTTTCTCAGCCTCTGGAATTCCCCCCACTCTCTCCTTTTTAAATTCTATTCATTCATTCATTTCAGTCCACTTGTTTACAAGACTAAAATCTAAATGTGCAGATTTCTGGCAAGCCCAACTTTCTGGCCATCTGTGAAAGGATCAGTTCATAAAGGCACGTCCCATTGCCCTTTGCTGATCCTTTTTACATGAACCTGTCTTGGCTTTAGTGAGTTTATCTATTTCATTATTATGTTTTCAGCCCTCCACTTTACCTTTTTGGAGAGTTTCATGAAATGCCCAAATCGATTTTGTTCTATTAATGCTAATTCCCAGAGCTCCTTTTCCCAAACAGCTTTCTATTTGATGTCCACGTGCACTCGCTGCAAACCTTTGAAAATGTGAACTGCTGGGTGACTTAAACCCTCTGCTTGCTGCTCTAACATCAGGGCCTTTTATGCCAAAGGACTTATCTCCTTCACAAGCTACTCGTTGAAACCCGGTCCATGGCATGAGGCCTTTTCTCTTCCCTCTGTCATCGTCCCCACTCATCCCTGCGGGCAGATATTTCTGCCATGTCAGGGATGTGGACTCTGCTTGTAGCCAGGGCAGAAGCTGAGTGTGGCCGCTCTACCCTGTCGGAAAGTGCAGGCACACTCTGGGGCCTCTCACCCTCTCCTGGAAGCCTCTCGGGCTGGGCAGTGGGTGGCCCGCCCCTCCACACTGTGCTGAATTGGATCAGACCCCCACCTAACTGGATGCTCCATTCATGCAGTTGCAACACCCATCCCACCAGACCGTGGCTTCAGATAGTCCCTATTTTTCTAAGGTTGCATAGTTTGCTGAAAGCCTCAAGAATTTGAGCCAAGACACCACAAGTTGCAGCCGATCTTTTCCACCCTTGCAGAGTCATCCACCTACTTCAGGATGCAAAGACTTGTCAGCTGACACTGCAAACGCAGATTCAGGGGAGAGCTGTACACTAAAGGCACACCACAGCACAGCTATTTGTAACTCACTTGGACTGCCAACGAAACTCCTCAAGATGTTTCTTCATTGGTGTGAACAGCACCCCCATAACCGACAGAAGACATCTACTCACCGAAGCATCCTGCCAAGAGCTGCTCCTGTTTGCTTTTGGGAACAAAGTGAAGGGAAGACCATTAACTTTACCATTTTTCCCCTAAATTCCTTTTATGATGTGCATTGTCTCAGAGCTCCAAAAATTAAAGTATTGTAATCAATTATTTAACCATCTTCCATGAAATATTGCACTTCTGTTTCTTAGTCCCCGACTTGTGTGAGCCCAAATGTTTTAATGTCCCATAAATTTTCTTTTAGTAAAGGTGTCATTAATATAAGGGACTATATGAATGTCTAAGGGAGAACTTAATAGGTCCTGTATGTTGTCCGTCTGAGTTATGTGCAATTATGATCTCTTGACATAACCCTGTAGCAGGTGGGAGAGGTGTATCGTGTGCCTTGTGGAAGGGAAGCAATCCGTCTCCGAGAAGTCTTATCCACTGGAAAGTGTAGCCACCATATATGTCAGCAAAGTTATTTATTTAATGACAAGGCCAATGTCAAAGATGTCTTTTCTATTGTCTTACTTAATTATAGATAGTCTAGTATAAGTTTCTGTGATCCTGTGCCTTTGCTAATCATGACCTGCGTAATTGTAGTGCCTTACAAATTAGCCCTGTCTCTTCCAAACCTATGATGATCTGAAAGTCTGCAAATCTCTCTGTTTAGCTCTAAGTGTTAACTGTGTACTTAACATTGGGTGGTTTGACAGACAGCCACCTACCCTTATTCACAATCACAAGAGTCTCAAATCTGTCTCCACCCAATGGCAAAGGGTGTTCCCCAGAAAAGCATCCACGTGGAGTGTGTATTTAAATGCACTAGTTCAGACTGTTGTGTAACACACCTGGGTTCTTAATGGTTTAAACAAGACAAAAGGTGGCTTGTCCCCTGAACAAGTCCCAAGCTGGCAGCGTGGCCTTGATGCAAAAGGTCACTGGGGACTGAGGTTCCTTCTATAGAGCTTTTCTTCCATGATATAAAAGGTTGTTGGGAAACTGAGGCTGCAGCTGTTTCTACATTAAGATCTTGGTTTTCACGTGCAGGAAACGTGCACACTTTGTGTAGCCAAGGAGAGAAGAGAGCTGCGTCCTTGGGGTGGCTGCGGCACCTACAGGGAGAAGCAGGCGCTAGTCCAACGGTAGGACATGTCTCACCTCCTTTCATTAAACTAACAGAATCATCGACACACACAGAACCTCATGGCTGTCAAGGAGAACCACCTGAGGGAAGCAAACTCAGTGTGTAAAAACAATCCCCAGGTGTTATACATGGCGTGGCCTTTCCGATTACACTCTGGAATGACACATTTATACAGCCTCCGAACAGACTAGAGGATGCCAGGGGTAGGAACAGGGAGGAAAGCCCTACGACGGCCATTATTACAGAAAATAAAGGCAGCTTCACGTTTGTTCCTTTGCAAATCAAGACTCTCGGTGCAGCCCGGGGCCTTCTTTACCGGCTGCACACAGAGTCATGAATGCACATACACACACACACACACACACACACACAGTCATTGCTCCTTTTTGGAAAGAAAACTGGGAGCAAAAACAGTGAGGTTACCAGGGAGCTGTGTCTGCTGAGAAAAATGTTCCTAACAACCAGACACAGCATCTTGCTGACCCTTATAATTCTCTTTGTAGAGGTCCTTCACCTCTTTTGTCAGGTATATTTCCAGGTATTTCATTAGCTTTGAAGCTACTGTGTAGGTATTACGTCTTTGATTAGCTTCTTGACATGGCTATTATTGGTGTATACAAAGGCTACTGATTTGTGGACATTGATTTACACCCTGAGATGTACTGCATTTCTTGATCAGTTCCAGTAGTCTTGTGGTTGAGTGTTTGAGGGACGGCAGGATGCTGAGGCTGGACGGCCGGAAGAGACTGTCTACTGAGCACCATACAGCCGTGGGGTGGAAACCCTCTTGAGTCCTTTCTAAGTCACGGTCTCTGAATTCAGCATTACTCCTCTCTGAACAACACCCTTCAAACCTTCTGCTTGCTTGTAGGTAAGCTTGCCAACCAAAACAACAGCAATGTGAACGGATCCCAGACCCCTCTGCTACTGGACTTGTGCTGCCACAGCATTTTCTTGGTGTAGAATACTCGGACTGGTGCTCACTTTTCCTTTCCCTTGCAGGAAAAGGAAGTCTCCCGTGCAGAATGAAGGAAGTCTTCCTTCCAGAAGGCAGAGGATGGAGGCCTGGCCATCTTCACGTCAACCATCCTGCAATGGAGAAATGCAAACCTGTGGTTATCTCCCTTACATGCAGCGTCAGGAGCAAGGCAGCAGTTTATCGGGAGCGATGTGAAGAGACAGGTTCACGTCCTTGCTTTTCTCTTAGCAGAGCACTGAAGTTTCTCTCTTCTCCCTCTTTGTTAAATGTGGAACAGGTAAGGTCCATCAGTTTTGCCTTTTACGTAGTTAATTTAGGATCAAAAATGAACCAGTTCTCATCTTCCAGCAATGTCAGCAAGTAAAAAATAAGTGAATGAAAACCACAGTAATCTTTACTGCTATTAAGCTATCACTTTGTCTAAAAAATTCAAGTGGGCTTCAAAGAACATAAGTTGGTGGCAATGAATACAACACAGGAAGCATGATGCTTCTAAGAAATCTCTTCTGACCCTAGAAAAAGGCACAATATATTGGTTGTACACGTTGGAGAAGACATGAGTCTTTGTTCTCAAAAGGACACCCAGGTATATTTTGACCGTAGGAGAGTGACCTTTGAAAGTGGGTGAAAAGATTCTTGCAATAGACAAGAGGCTCCCTAACGGTCAAAGGGCACACAGAGAATGGACTGTTCAGCCTCGAAAGGGGAAATGTGAACCCTGGTGACCATGGGATTGAATCTGGTGGACAGTATGCTGAGTGAAACATGCCAAGCACAGAAAGACAAATACTGAATGGTCTCACTCCTATGTGGAATCTTAAAAAGCTGAACTCAGGGAAACAGAGTAGGATGGTGGTTATCAGGAGCTAGCTGGGCTGGAGAAGGGAAGAGGGTTGGGGAGATGTTGGTTGGAGGGTACAAAATTTCAGTTCGAACAGGAGGAATAGCTTTATCCTACAGCGTGGTGACTGGTTAATAACAATGTATTGCATTCTTGAAAATTGTTGAGAGTAGATTTTCAGTGTTCTCACTACAAAAAAATAATGGTAAGTGAAGGCGTATGTTAACTATCTCAATTTAAACGTTCTCAATGTATGCACATTTCAAAACATTGCATTGTACATGATAAATATGTTTAATTTTGTCAATCAAAATAATTTTTATGAAAGGAAGGTGACAGAGAAGATGACAGATAGGGCCCGGAGTAGCACACCTCTGTGGATGGCAGGCACAGGTGCCATCAGCATTCTGGGGGTGTCCTGATCCTTGACCCTGGGGAGGAGCAGCGCTCGCTGGTGGATGGCCTCAAGGGTGGCCTGCAGAATTCTGACCCTGGCTTCAGCACCTTAAATAAAGACCCACCGTGGTGCGATTTTCAGAGGCTTCTGCGTTAGAACATCCATCACAGAACCTGGCATGTCTACGCAACAGTCATCACCAAGCAGCTGAGACACCAGCCACCTTCCTTCAGAAGACCAGCGCCAGGAGGAAGCCGTCGGCCTCTGCCGCCAAATAGTCTTCTCTGCCACGTGTCCTGGCTGTCTGCATAACTTCCACCTCCTGTCATGTTGCCACAGGAAGACGTGAGTAACTTGGATCTGGACAATCAGATCAGAAAATCCAACTTGAGTCTGCAGTCTGTCTCAAAAACAGATGGCCTGCAAAACGATTCTCATGTTTCTGTCTGTCCTTTTCATATCTGTGTTCTAGGATTTTTTTCTTAATTTATTTATTTTTCGTTTGTGTTAGCTGAGGATCTGTATCTACACCAATGTGGGCACTGTTTTGTTCCGGATCGTTTGGGTGATAATAATGTGAACCCCTCTGCAGCCTCCAGCTTAGAAATCAAATGTGGATGGTGTGGGACAGGCTGGTCCCGGTCGTCAGGACCACATGCTCGGCTGAGGTCACACAGGAGATGCAGTCTCATCGCTGAGCTGGCAGAGACGCAGACAAGCACGCCAGAAAAGCAATAAAAGTATGAAATGGAGACATTAGGGATGCCAGGGAGCTGTTTACCACAAATATTGTCTCCAGGCTGTCTGCACAAGAAGCTTGCCTAGAGCTACATTTTAAATGCAGCCAGGACTGACAGGAGAAAATTTTAAATGTCAAGCAAATTCAAAAGAAGACAAGAAAATGGTTTTAAACAAAGTCTCAAGGCATCCATTTGAAAAGCAGCAGGGTGAAAATGAGAATTTCCTGGAAATTCAGCTGGCAAAACACCCCTGCACCAACCATCTGAGCTCCCCCGAAGGGTCTTACCTCTGCTGCTCCAGGCTCCCCCAGAGGGGAATGGGTGTGGACTTTGGAGTTGATTTCTATCTGTGCCACTTATCTGCATGACCCTGAGCTCATGGTCATGGTCACTGACCCTCCGCTTCCCTGTCTATTAAAAGGACATCATAAAAGCTGTGTCCCGGGACTCTGGGAAGATTAGACAAGCTTTCAAATACACAGCAGGCCATAAGGCAGCGGTACACTGATTCAAACACCTGGTCTCTCTTTCTGCTTCTGTGCTCTCTCACAGATAAAAGTGGACTGCCTAATGTGACCAAAATCCCAGGAAACAAGCATGCCTCTTTAGAAAAACATCATGAAGTTCAATACCACATGTCAGGAAACTTCCCCCATAAAGGCCACATCATGAACATTTCGGGCTTTGTGGACCACGTGGCCTCCACCACAATGACTCAGCTCCGCCATGAGAGCATAAAAGCTGCGGTAGACAACATAGAATCCAATGGTTTGGCTGTCCCAATAAAACCGTATTTACTAGAGCAGGCTGGAAGGCATACCTTGCCAACCTCTGATCTATAGTTTATTGCTAAAAGTTGACTGTTGGTTTCTGGTTTATTACAGGAGGTGAATTCTTTAATGGCCAAGGATTAGAGAGTAAAGAACACTGAACCTGGAAAAATCAAATCTGAGTCCTGGCTTTTCCACTGGGGGCTCATTTACCCTTGGGAAAATTGCGTGATGTCCTGGAGCCTTGCTCCAAAGGTTGTTGAGAGGCTTAAATGGAGAAAACACAAAGTGACTTTTACGCATTAATGTTATGTGTCAAATTGGCTGAGCCGTAGGGGCCCAGACAGTTGACTGAACATTTTCTGGGTGTGTCTGTGAGGGTATTTGTGAATGAGTCTAGACTGAGTTAAGCAGATTGGCCTCTCCAACGTGAGTGGGCCTGGTGTAATCAGTGGAAGGTTTGACTACAACAAAAAGGCTGTCCCTCCCACAAGAAAGGGGGACCGTTTCCTGCCTGACAGTCTTTGAACTCTCATCTTTTTCCTGCCTTCCAGTCTCCAGCCTGCTAGCTTTCTTTCTTTTTTTTTTTTTTTTGTAGCTTTTGGCTGGGGCTGGGTTTGAACCTGCCACCTCTGGTATATGGGGCTGGTGCCCTACTCCTTTGAGCCACAGGCACAGCCCAGCGTGCTAGCTTTCCAGCGGGAAATACATTGTCACGTATGAAGGCTCCAGGTTACTGACGGCAAATCTTGTGAATTCTCAGTGTCTCCATAATCCTGTGAATCAATTTTTGGAATCAATTGATAGGTAGACAATTGATATCAACTGACCCATATCTATAGGCCTCTCCGTCATCTATTTCCTATTGGTTTTGTTTCTCTGGAGGACCCTAATGAATACAGACGGTGGTGCCACTTACTAGTTAAGACTGTGGAGACTTTATGATGTGGTCTTAGGCAGGCACCTCTCATTCTGTCTTCCTCGTCCGCAGACGGGGTGATAACAGCACCCACCTCAGACAGCTGTTCCTTGCCCTTCAGGACTCAGCCAATATTAACTAGTCTTGATGTTCATATTAAATAATCTGTCAGAACATATTCTGAAAATGATAAAGCCTTGAGAAATGCAAATCAGTAATCTTATGGTACTGGCAAAAGGAATCTCAAATTTTCATGAGGACAGCAAAGAACATTGTCCTGGGTAAGCCAGCTCTTGGATAGCAGAGCTGAAACCCAAAGCTGGGCCTGCTGAGTCCACCGTTGCTGACTTTCCATTATATTAAACCAGCATGGGGATCAGTCTACCGTTTGCAATTCTAGGCAAGAGCAACCCCACCAGCAGAAGCTGACACACTCCTATGACTCATACCTCTGTCCCCTCCCCTCCACAAGCTCTCTCATCTCATTCTGAAGAGTTTTGCAAAGCAATTATACCCACATACACTCCCTGACTCCAGGGAAAAAGCCAGGCAGTCTTTGTTTAGGTAAGCCTAGCCCACATGGCATTCTTCCATGATTATCTCCTAAGCATCTCTGATGATCAGCACACACAGCAGGACCTGGTGTGCAAAGAGGAAACCACATACACCGTCCAAACTTAAGACTCAAGTTGAATGTTATTTGAGCCACAAAATTACAGCCCCAAAATGCAGACCCTAGAGCCTAGAAGGATTTATTTCTGGTTGGAAAATCTTCACGTCACCACAGTTAAGAATTATATATCGTATTGATGGATAATTCTCTATTCAAAGAATGTCATGCCCTACGTTTCCTTTGCAATCAGCCTGGAATTGCTTAAATACCCAGCTTCCTCTGCTTTGCTGGGATCACAAAAGCCCAACCTCAGCCTTCTCAGCACCACATCCCAGTGGAGGAGCCCCTTCTGGCCCCTGCCTCGTTTCCCTTCATGCTCTCCTCCCCCACTGCACCTGCTCCCATGCAGAACACCTCTGACAGAGGAGACAAACATAACACAGGCAGAACAGTCCAGAAACAACTACAGCCCCACCAGGTAGCACTACAGCAGGACGCACACTGCATGCATATTGCCTGGAGCCCAGTTGGGGAGTTTTGCCACAACAATGGGGCCAAGTCTGCCCCCAAACTGGTACATGATGCTCCCTGAGCCTCCTCCAGCATCAGCCAACCATCCAACCCAGCACTCCAGTGTCTTCATCAAGAGTGATCACTGGCTGGGACCCCAACACCTCACAACACCTGCCACAGGCAGACAGCACCCTCTGTGCCACCCGCAGCAGAAGGCCGGGCCAGGGAAAGATCTGCTTTCAAGCTCTTATTTGTTGTGCAAAGCAATTCTGTGAAGTCTACTTGCCTGAGGGCCTCAGTTTCTAGCTGGCTCCTGTCTGGGGGTGTGTGGGTCTCAGTAAGGAGAGTAAGGAGAACAATCCATTCTCCTTACAGGTGCTCATAGTTTTTGTTTAACTGACAATGGTGAATGATCAACAGAGCAGCCCCAAGAATACTGCTTTGAAATGCACAGTCCAATCCTGTCCCAAAGTCACCTTTCTTTTTTTTTTCCTGTGTAATTTATTTTATTTATTTTTTTATTAATAATAAATCATAGCTGTGTACCTTAATGCGATCACGGGGCATAATACACTGGTTTTATAAACAGTTTGACACATTTTCATCACACTGGTTAACATAGTTATTGTATTAAGACAATTATATTCTACATTTACTAAGTTTCACATGTACCCTTTTAAGATGCACTGCAGGTGTAATCCCACCAATCACCCTCCCTCTGTCCATCCTCCTCCCTCCCTCACTTCCCTCTCCCCCAGCCCCATATCCTTAGTTTATAACTGGGTTATAGCTTTCATATGAAAGCCATAAATCAGTTTCATAGTAGAGCTGAGTACATTGAATACTTCTTCTTCCATTCTTGAGATACTTTACTAAGAAGAATATGTTCGAGCTCCATCCATGTAAACATGAAAGAGGTAAAATCTCCATCTTTCTTTAAGGCTGCATAATATTCCATGGTGTACCTATACCACAATTAATTAATCCATTTGTGGATCGATGGGCACTTGGGCTTTTTCCATGACTTAGCATGGCCAATCGCCATTTTGGAGTTTCTGTAGAAGTTTTTTACCTAATTGTTGTGCAACCTCAGCTGCTTTGTTCCAGACAGCACTCCTATCTGACCTCCCAACTCAGTGCAGGAGTCCACGCTTCACAAATCTTTCCACTCTGCTCCCGCGTTCTCCTGCAAACTGGCAACTACAATTGGCTGTGGGGGAGGGTGCTGGCTGCTGCCGGGTCTTGCTGCCGCCACAGCTGCAGCAAGCAGAAACCTTATACTCAGTTTTTTGTGGCTCAGAGTCTCAATTTGAATCTGGAATTTTGAGTCCAGCCACCCACCAGTTCGCCGCACAGCCTGAACTGCCAGCCTGCACCAATATTCCCCACCAGGAATGGTCCGGTCTATTTAATCACTCCTGTTGTTCTGGGGGAAGGTGCCCGCCATTTCGGACAATCCAAAATGTCTGTTTCCTGGGCGGGATCCCTTCCTTTCAATTTTCCATCGGGTTGCTTAGTTCCTTGTGATTCTGAGTGGCTCCCCTTTCGGGTGCCAAACTCTGCTCAGGAATAAATTTTCGTCAGTTGGGTTTTGCCAGGAATTGCAAGCTGCTGTCCTCCATAAGGGAGGGGCCTGCCGGCCAGCACGTCTAAGCAGAAAAAATCTCTACAACAGAGTCCATGGCTTTAAATTACACCTCATATATAGCAATCCGCCAATTCACTGCGTGTCTCCAGCTGTCTGTCCACACCAATAATTCATGCAGGGAAAAGGTCCAAATCCCCCTTCCTCTCACCTGATGACTTGGGAGAGGTGGGCTACATGTCTGTCCCATCCACCATCATGCTCCACCTCTTGGTAAAAAAAAGCTCAAAGTCACCTTTCTATTCTCCACCTCTGTACCTGTGAGTTCTGCACACCAGCCTTGACATCATCTTCCTCTTCCCTACTCACTATTCCATGTTACTGAGATCCACGCTGCCTCAACTCCAGAGACAGTCCCTCTGTGCCTACCTCTTGGCACTCACACCTTCAGGTACCCCCCTCTCTTTGAGTTGGGACTGGCTAAGTGACTTGCTTCTGACCACAGGATCCATCAAAGATAAGACACTTCTGTAATTAGATGATAGAGCTGTAACTTCTGTTTTTCTAGCTAACTTTCAGTAGCCTTCCTGACTTCTACACTTTCACATAGTGAGCTCATATGTTGGAGAGGCCCTTGCATCTCCAGGTGCCCCAGACAAGAGCCAGCTAGAAACTGAGGCCCTCAGTAAGGGCCTCAGGTAAGTAGATTTCAGGCCCTCAGGTAAGTAGATTTCACAGAATTGCTTTGTACAACAAATAAGAGCTTGAAAGCAGATCCTTCCCCAGTCCGGCCTTCAGATGAGACCTCAGTCCTGGTCAACACCCTGATTGCAATGTTGACAGACACCCCCAAGCAAGAGAACTAAGCTAAGCTGTTCCTAGATTCCTGACCCACAGAAACTGGGAAATAATAAAAGTTTTAAGCTGCTAAGTTTGGAGCAATTTGTTGTGTAGCGATGGTTGACTTAATACAATGCTTTCTCATCATCTGCCTAAAATTTATTATTCCCCACTTTTCCTCTTTGCATTGCTTCTTTGCTTTTTTTCCTAAACCTTATCTCTACCTCACTTTCCTCCTTGCCTCAAAAATTCCCAGGCCTGAAGTCCCATTTCTTTCACACTAATTAGTGAGCAAGCTATGCATCCATCAGAGGTATCAGGCAATAGAGGCTGCTTTCCTGTCCTTGTCTGGCATGTCCCTTATCTGTGATAAGCCTATTGGAAGTCTGAGAAAAATTGCTGCAGGTGTTAACAAAGGAGTCCTGAATTCATAGGCTTTTTAGCACATCTGAGCTTTTGACAAATGTCAGGAATAACATCTAGGATTGGGCCAAGCCATGAGAATCATCAGCCACTCCACACCATGCCTGCCCTGAGCTCTGAGGTCATGCCTTGGGTATTTGCTGACTAGAGGAAGAACGTTGGAGAATCTTTACTTCCTTCTAACTCTACCTTACCTCTGTCTCCTAACCTGGCCATCAGCCCCACCCGTTCCTACCAGTTACCTTCAGAGGAACATCATAAATTCAAGCTCTCCCAACTTGGTTATAAACTTTAAAGACTGTAAATCTACACTGCCCAATTTTGGATCAATAAATGTTGAATGAAAACATAAATCCCTGGGGAAATTCATGCAGCTGTAATAACAACAACAGTGCAATGATTAAAGATTCATGAGCAAGAAAAAGAACTCCATTTGCGACTTCTCAGAAAGAGGTCTTGATAGGCATTAAAACTTTCTCTTGAATTGGTATAGCTGAGTGTTGCATTATATTGGAAGATCAGAAATGCATCGATGCATTTGTATTGATGCAAATGTGTCAAGAGTATGGATACATCTCTTTATCTTGTTCACTAATACAGTGTATAATCAAAGTTTGGACACCACCATTTTCAATAGCCCAGAGGAACTTCAGCCAGCAAGCTGCCTACTCCTCAACCCTACATACTAGGATTTTAATAAATTGTTTGTAAACAAAATATTCTAAGAGCAGGCAAAAGGATGAACAACAGAGTTGTCTGTTTCCTGAATCTCTCACTTCCTGCATGCCCAATACATAATTAGCCTTTAAGGAAGTTTCTATTATTTTTCCATTAGGTAATCACATGGGCTTCTCAGTGTAAGAAAAAGAGTGGGAATACAGTGGTGATCCCCTTTCCATCACCACTCCCAAGGATGTGTACACAATGAACATAAATTTCTTTACATGCTAAACTTCAAACAGAGCACCCAGGTGCATCTGAAGCAACAAGAAACTGAATACTTATCATTTTAACATGAAGTCATTAAGTATTTGCCAAGAGTCTTGAATTACCAAAATACATTGAAATGTGTAAAAAGTGCTTCAGAAAAGGACTTAGAGAAACAAGTGTCCTGCCTGGCCAGCTTTAGGGAGCATGCCTTCTGCTCCTAAAGCGATAATCCTCTCTAGTTCCCACAAGAATAGTAAATGGCAGAGCTGTAGCTCAAATCCAAGACTTCTGACTTTAAGACGACCAAAACTTTCTGACACCCCAACCCATCTTTAACAAAGATAGAACTCAGCTATTGAGTTTATACCCAGTGAGTTTTCTGTGGCCAGTCATCTATGCAAAGAATGCAGAAGAGGGCATTCTGACAGGCAAATGGGGGGAAGTCCATTGACGGTCTCAAGAGCCCTTCTGAGCTTAGGGTCCCTTAAGGAGCCCGAAGAGTTATGTAGTGCAGAGAGGCGACATGGTCCATTTAATAGAAGAAAAGACACAGAGCTACTGAGATCTGCAGACATAAAAAGCACCTGTACACTCACAGGACACATCTATGGAACATACGCAGAAGTAATCATTTTGTTTATTGCAGCCCAATTCATAATTGCTAAGTCGTGGAAGAAGCCCGGTGCCCATCAACCCACAAATGGACTAGCAAATTATGGAACATTTATACCATGGAATATTATGCAGCCTTATGTTTCCTTGGGGGGGTGATCTATTCTGGTTATTCATGTTACCAGAGTTTTTCTGCTGATTCTGTCCCATGATTATTTTATACCATTTGACTTTTCCCCTGGAGCTTTGTCAAGGACCCATACAGTGCTATGGCCTGAGAAACTGGGGACCTGTTTGGTGTGGTGGGGCTAAGTGGCTCTGTCTTGTTTTCAGCTGGTCTCTGTACAACCCAAGTGAAACAGTTACTCTGAGTTGAAGTCTCAGCTGTGGAGAAATACCAGCAATTAAGTCACCCCGCCCCCCACAGGTAACAATTGGAAAAGGAAAATCAAACGTGCCTACAACCACACACCCAGAGCACCACTTGGATAGTCCTTGGGCGATTGGCTCAGTTCAAAGGTCCAAATCAATTGTCTCAGTCAGCACCTGTCTCAGGTGGGAGAGTTTAAAAGGTCTCTGGCAACTGGATTGCAGGAGTCTGGTGACAACTCAAATATGACTTGTTACGGTGCTCCGTGAAGTCAGGAGGACCCACCCAGCAAATAGATTAGTCTGGGAAGGTTGATGCCTCCTTCCCCACCTTGCACCTCTGTCACACCCAGTCACTTATAGCCCTGCAGTTGGCTGACCCAGTTGCCTGTAGTGAACAGATACTCCAGGGGGGTGCACCTACCTGAGTCACAAGGAAATCTATTTCTGTTCAGCCAGGCTGCTGCACTCTGCCTCTATCCAGCAGGGGGAGGTGAGGCCTGACAACCTCGGGCGCTTGATGAAGGCTGGGGGGTGTTGTCACTCAGTTCCAGCCCCACCCCTGATTGATGTTACTGACAGAACAGAACAGAACAACTTTGTGGGGATTTTGTTTCTGTCCCTGCTAAATTCCCCTGTAGAAAAGAAGCTGTTTTGAGTTCCCAGAGCCTGCGCCTCAAGCCCTGTCTTTTCTCCTGCAGGTTTATATTTGCAGCCTGGTTAAGTGTCAGTTCTAGCCTCCTGCCTTCCTTTGTCTATAGGCTGACGATCCCCTGAGGGCTGGGTGCATCTTAGGCTCAGTAAAGCCATCCTCAGGGTCAGCCCTGCCCTGGGAATCTCCCGGCTCTGCGTGTGTGTTTTCTACTCCCTGCGCTCCACCCAGGCCGGTACCGCCTCAGGCAAACCCTTTACTCACGGGGCCTGCATTTCCATCCCAGATCTGTTCCGCAGTTGTTGCCACCTGAGAAGATGCCCGGTCTCCTCTGGTTGCCTAGAGAGACAGGGGGTGTGACTTTGGAATATCCAGGGATGAGCCCTATTGTTGCCATAAACGGCTGCTGCTCTGCACCTTGGGGCACCACCTCTCTGGCCGTGGTTCCCTCTCAGCTGACCGTCCTCTCCTCACCCACTGCCCCCCCCCCACAGAATCAGCACTGACCATCTGCAGTCCAGGCCCTGTCCACACCCCTCAAGAAATCACCCAAGAATCTGGACTCCTGGGGGACAGGCCTCCAGACCTCAGAGTGAGAGTGGAAGGGAGAGCTGGGAGCTCAGAGTTGCAGGTAGAGAATATATACAGTTTTATACCGTTTTATGCCTGGCAGGAGAATGCCATGGCACCCTAATAGTGGAGGTAGGTCCAGTTTTAGAGGGTGTCTCCCGTGAAGTGTAGTGGGAGGACCTTTGAACTCTTCTCATTTGTTTGTGGGGCACTCCGAGCCATTCTCATGGGGGAGGGGACTCCCTTCCACTTGGTGATGGATTTTCTACCTTTTGTTTGTATCCTTGGGGTCACAGCTCGCCTCAGTAGGGTTGATGTGCATTCTTCAACCTTCTCTCTTGGTGCAGCTTTAATCCACCAGGTTACTTGCTAAATTTCTGCCTTTTAACTCTCCTTCTGGATGGGAGCCTCTGTGGAAAGCTGGCTTCAGTCAGCCATCTTGTCTCCGCCCCCTCATCTATGATTATCTTAACAGGGATTTTTGTTATTGATTAGATATCATTTACTTGGGGTAAAATTCCATTGCAGATGGCACATTCGTGAGCCGTCCTGTTATGTACATAAAATATACAAACAAAAGCAATTTGTCTTAATCCAGCACAACAAATAACTAGATGGTTGATCAGAAACCTGATGCCAACAGGTGAGTTAAGAAAGAAAAACTAATTTTGTTCTCAATATTTTTAAGGAACTAATGTATGGCTCTCTTTATGTTTGTTAGAACAGCAACACATATTCTGATATTTTTGCCTTAATGATTGTTAAAACTTGGATGACCTTCTCAGACTGTTTCTCATTATTTCTAGAGATTTAACAGCCATCAATGTGTTTCCCCACATAGGAGAAATTACATGTCTATGATAGCTTCCGGTAGTTTTGCATTAGAATGAGAAAATACAGTGAGGAGAAAGCAATAAGAGTTTGTTTTTCTCACATAACAGGCAGTCAGGAGGTGGGTAGGCAAGAGCTGGTGAGACAGGTGCCTTTAGGGGCCTTCAGAGACCTGTGCTGTTTCTGCGTCAACCCCTGTACCCTCAGCATCTCATTGTGTGTCCACTATGGTCTCACGGTCACAGCAGCCAATTCACATCTGTGCATAAAGGAAAAAGAAGGGCAAACACACAGGGCCTCAGTGGAGCCTCTCTGTATCAAAAGAAAAGCTTTCCGGGACCCCTCTTGGCAGGACCTCACTCACATGACATGGGCAGGAACATCACGCCGTAACTGTCATTACAGGTGACCAAAGAGACGCAAGCCGTGGATGGAGGCTAGGTCCACGCAGTAAACATTTCTCCCACAATGTGGAAGTCTGATGATTAAAACTTCCAATAAGTTTGTTTTGGTTTTTTTTTATCCTTCTAAACTCACTAATGTGTCATCCTAGACATAAGAGAGAAAAAGGAATGTTAGGTCATCTCCTAACCCCTCCCACATAGAGCTTACTCAATATCTCTTTCAGGGATCTAGGGGAAAGAGCCCCTTGGACACTTTCTCAACCATGCTTTGAAGCCACTTCTGGGCAAGATGTTGTCTCACACTGGGTGAGACCACTTTCCAACATGTGCTTTGAGTCTTGAAACCACTTGAGACCACTTGAGACCACTTTCCAACATGTGCTTTGAGTCTTGCTCAAAGTTTGAAATTATGAAGACTCCTCAAACAGCTAAAATAGAACCCCAGACTCTGAGAAATTAAATTATTTCTTTGAGCACAACAGGCCCTAATCTCCATGGTGAACTGGGCATCTGCTTCAGGACCACATGGAGAATCCCAGATTCGAAGTAAATAGACTTGGGTCCTAACAGCAGAGCCTTATGTGAATTACAGATCTCTTTTGAGACTCACGTCCTTGACTCTGTGATGGCATAATCAGGCCCATCTTATATTGCTGTTTTGAAGATATAAGAGATGATATATTGTCATCCAGGACTGACCTGGCCTATTTTAGTTTCATTTTTTCTCTTTTTAGCTTTCTTTCCTTTGCATCACATCAGAAATAGGAAGTGTGGGTGGCTCAGGCAAGAAGATCAGTTAAGTCCAGGAGTTTGAGGCTGCAGTGACCTATAACTTCACCATTGCACTCCAGCTGGGCAACAGAGCAAGAGCCCATCTCTGAAAAAGAAAAAACAGTGAAAGGCTAACATAAAGAAAAATGTCATTTCAGAGGGGCCTTCTAGACCCTTGCATATTTGCACAGAAAGTGCAAAGTTTTCCAGTTTCCATGAAAGTTAAATTCATTTGTATGTTTCTCAAAATTACTTTTAATGAATGAAGAGGAGGAACCAAAAATACAGACCATATTTCCTATTTCAGGAAGCCTGTACAGGATAAAAATAAAAGTGATTACTGCAGAGAGGGGATGTGGCAGAGAGTGTGTGGAAGCCATACTTTTCACTATATATGTTTTGTGTTATTTTTATTTTGAAATATGTGACAGCATTACCTATTCAAAATCTAAAACGGGTCAGACACAGTGGCTCATGCGTATAATCCCAGCACTCTGGGAGGCTGAGACAAGAGGATCACTTGCGCTCAGGAATTTGAGACCAGCCTGAGGAAGAGCAAGACCCATCTCTACTAAAAACAGAAAAATTAGCCAGGCGTGGTGGTGGGCACCTGTAGTCCCAGCTACTTGGGAGGCTGAGGCAAGAAGATTGCTTTAGCCCAGGAGTTTGAGGTTGCTGTGAGCTAGGCTGATGCCACAGTACACTAGCCTGGGCAACAGAGTGAGACTCTTGTCTCAAAAAATAAAGAAAAAAGAGAAAATGTGTCGTAGTTCCTCAAAGTGGGCTTTTGTGCTCAATCGGGGAAGGAGGCAGGAATCCTGGCTTGTGCCCAGTAGTGCCCAGCTAAGTTCAAGAGGAAGGCGGGCAGGGGGGAGAAACATGATTCTGACAACTGCCATATATATGTCACTAGCTCACTTTTCTGAAGACCAAAGAGCTCTAATCTAAAAATTTGACTGTTTTAAGGATATTGCAATAAATAATTACTTCCTTTGATTTATCCATGATATTCACTCTAGTTATTAATTTTTTAAACCTAGCCTATTTGAGGAGGAACCATGGGAGAAGGGTTTTGTCCAGATGCGTGCTCCTCTGTTTGGGGTATATTTACAACCATGAGAATCTAAGTGAAATGCCCACAAGCTTCCTTCCTGAGCTTCTCCCCCCAAAGAACTCTGCAAAAACTTAGCACTTTCTTATCTGATTTATGCTGTTGTTACAGCTGATGGTGATGGTGGTTTATCTTCTCTTGTCTTCCTTGGGTGAACCACTACCTTATTTTGAAAGCAAACATAAACCCATCGAGGGAAAAATATGGACCATGAAAAAGGCACCAGTATTGTCAATAAATCCCAAGGGGAAATATCTTGCCAGAACGGGGTGCGTAGTGAAGGTCCTTGCCAGCCCTGACCTTGCTCTGCTGTCTCTCTTTAGCCAGAAAGAGTAGGCATCATCTTGAAAATCAGGTTCTACTCCATGGAGCTGGATGTTTGACATCTCTGTGTTGGTTTCATCATTGAAGGGGTGAATTAGCAGATTAATGGATTCATGGGTTACCATGGGAGGGGGGACAAGCAGCTTTATAAGAAGAGAAAGGGCGCTTGGGTTTACCCTGGAGGACGATTCAGCTGTAAGAAAACATGGAGATTTGACATTGTTTGTGATTACCTGGATGCAGTTGCAACACATTTTTCTTAGGAAAGCAACACAAGGATGAAAAAGCAAGTATTCAATGTATTCAATACTAATATGGAACCAATATATGAACAACTACACATCCACATGAAACAGAAACCTAAGTATAGTCTAGTGAGGGGGAGGGAGAGGCGGGAGGGTGACTGGCGGGATCTCACCTATTGTGCAGGATGTGAGGGTGTTCAACACGTCCCCAGGTGAAGGGCTCAACTACAGCTTAAACTTTGCCTCAGAATTGAAAACAATGCAACCTAAACACTTGTACCCTCATGTTAACATGAAATTTTAAAAAAGAAGAGGAAGAAGAGGCAGGGAGAACTGAGCTCCCATTGGCACACTCAGCCCCATCATCACCAGCAACAATACTCCCCCCAGATTTGGCCTCTTGCCCTCGGACTCAGCCTCCATAACTGTAAGAAATAAATTGCTGTTCTTTGTAAATTACTCCGTTTCAGGCATCCTGTTATAAGCGACGGATAACAAACCAACACTCCTTTTGTACTAAATCAAAGTCTACCGATGCGTGACCTAATCATAGGAGTCACAGCCCACCGGATCCAAAGGCTCTGCCCTGCCCAAGGTTGGAGATTACATAGGGTGTATGTTCCAGGAGATGGGAATCTCTGGGCCCGTCTTAGAATTCCCAATTTCCATTTTCTTCTACAAGTACACTATCCAAGTGGTAAACACAGAGTTCTGGCTTCAAGCCTTTTAGTTTGCTTGGCAGGAGGTCAAAGTCGCAGCCCTGCACTGCAGACAGCTCGGGCAATGGACGCTATCTGGGTGCAGGGGACTCAGCAGGTCACGGAGCTCCTGGGGTGAGGGAGGCTTTGCTGGGCTCTTTCACAGCACTGCCTGGTGGTGTCCCATGGAAGGTCCCAAGGATCGTCAGTTGTTCCATTGATAGAATGAGAGAGAGAGCAGAAAGAAGGGATGTTAGGAAGGAAGAAAAGGACAGAAAGGGAAGGAGAGAAGTGGGGAGGTAGGAGGAGGACTACGAATAAATTCTGAAAGCAGTTGCTTCCTGTCTCCATTAATTAAGCACAGGTTCAAGGAAGACCTCCAGAGCCCGGAACTGGGTAAGGCGCTGGGGACACATGCAGGACAAGTGATGGTACATCCTGTCCTTGTGGAGATTAGACTATGAGAAGGACAGGCCACCCCAATGAAAGTAAACCAATGCATAAAATGGCTATAGTCTGTCACTGGCTCCGGAAAAGAAGCTGGGCTTAGAAGCTGTGTGCTAGAGAGGAAAGCAGGCAATCTTTCCTTTTGACACACTAATGGCACCCTGATCACTACACCACTTTTGCCAGCCTTAGTCTGGCTTTCTGAGGGTCATCGAAGGGGCTTTGTGTTGTGCAGACCGTGCCTGAGGAAACTGCGGTGTTTCATGTTGATCTAGGATTCGGGCCACGAGCTCCTGGCCCCACGTGTGCAGACTCTGAGCAAGCAGCCCCAGCAGGGCATGTTGTGCAGGGCGACAGGTCTCCCTAGTAAGATACAGTCTGGGTGTACTCCCAGCCTGACAGCATGGCTTCTCAGTAGGTGCAGAGGCATCCCTGTGGGCAGAGCTTAGACGTGTTTTATGCACCCCTTCTCCCCTGCACAGGGAGTTTCTTCTCCCTGAGTCACTTCAGTACACTAGGCTTCTGATTACCTTCCTCTCCGCAGTTTCCTGTGCCTCCCACCACACTAACTGACTCCCTTGCACTCTCCCTGAGCTGGCTCCCTCCCGCTGTAGCCCACCTGTGAGGTCCGCCTGCTGAAGGCGCCAGCCAGCTGCACCCGGCTTCCTGGCTAACATTCTCCTAGCTGCAGGCCTGCTAACCTCCATCACCCCAACTTCAGAGAATGTTAGCATTTGTCAAATGCAACATTTGGGATGTATTTTAGGCTCCTGCCTGGCATTTACATGCCGATTTCTGATTTTTCGGGAACGGAATGCTAATGCTCATGGCGGGTGGCTGTCAACGTGCAGGGTCTCAGCCCCACTGTGTCCCTGCTGACACCTCCTAGAACCCCCTGGGTCAATTACCCCCTCGGGGCTCTGGTGCAGCTAGCCTGTGGGTGTGGCTCGCTGTCAACATACCGGGCAGTCCTGTCTGCTCCCTGACTAAGCAGGAGCAGCTGCTAAGACAAAACACACTCTGCAACAAGACAAATGCCAGTGTGGTGAGGAAAGATGGGTGTGACACCCTCGAAAGGGACTTTTTGACAATATTATCTCAAATGACCTTACTAAAAAAATTAAGGGTAACACCCACCCTGTGGCCACAGAGGTAGCTCTGTAATGAGCTCAGTTGTGAAGGATGTGAGGAAAAGCTGAACGGGCGCAGCCTTCAGACCCAGACAGGCAGAGGCGCAGGGAGTGAAGGCTTGTGAGGGTGGCAGACCCTGCTGGGGAGACTGTACAGGGTGTGCAGGAGAAGCCACAGGCAGGAGGAGCAGATGGCTTGTGCGGTGCAGGTCGTACACCAGCCCGTGACAGCGGGGGACGGCTTAGCATTCAAAGAACAGTGTCACACTGGTGACCAGGATATCTACTGCTATATGACAAATCACCACAAGCTTAGTCCTTCAAACAACACACACTTTTTAGCTTGCCCTTTCCAGGGTCAGCCTGCAGACTTTCACAAGCCTACGATCAGGGCAGTGTCCAGCTGTGGCATCCAGAGCTGGGGCCCTCTTCCAAGACCAGGTGGCTGTTGGCAGAAATCACTTCCCTGTGGTTGTAGGACTGAAGTCTCAGTTTTTTCAACAGCTGGCAGCAAGGGTCACTGTCAGCCTTCCTGGTCCCCATAGACCCCAGCTCTGTGACCCTTTTACTACATGGCTGTTTATTCATTGCCTTCCAATTTTTTTTTTTTTTTTTTTTTTTAGGCAGAGTCTCACTTTGTCACCCTGGGTAGAGTGCCATGACATCACAGCTCATAGCAACCTCAAACTCTAGGGCTTAAGCGATTCTCTTGCCTCAGCCTCCCAAGTAGCTGGGACTACAGGCACCTGCCACAATGCCCAGCTACCTTTTTTTTTAGTTGCAGTTGTCATTGTTGTTTAACTGGCCCGGGCTGGGTTGGAACCCGCCAGCCTCAGTGCATGTGGCTGGCGCCGTAACCACTGTGCTACAGGCACCAAGCCACCTTCCAATTATTTTAATGCCAAATCTCTCCGCCAGCCTGATGCAATGGGGTCTGATGTAATATAATGCTCTCCAACACAAGGGACAGCTCTGAATCCTTGCCCACGGAGGTATACCAATCAAGAGGAAAGCATTCATTATATTCATGGGTCCTTTGCGTGCCCAGGGGACGAGGATTCCACAGGCTCACACACAGGGTACTGCCATCATAGGCACCAGTTCAGGACGCAGCCAGAGCCAGAACCAGAAAGGAAGCCAGATATGGTTACTTTGGCACCAAAGCCAAGGACAGTCATAGGAAATGATCCACAGTCCGACCTGGACTCAGCTGAACATTCAAGATCCACCAGAGTTTCCTGAAAGAGAGTGCCGGAGGAACCGCCGAGAACCACCTTTACTGATCCTGGAGCAGAAGCGGGTTTCCCAAAATCTGCAGGTGCCACCAACTCTACAACAGGGGGAAAAGCAGACTCCAAACCAAGTATTTATGATCTGGTTATGAATTCTAAATACCGTGCACGATCTTTTACAAGCTCCTAGAGAAAGTTGCACTGGTTACCAGGGGTTGGTACTGACTTGGTGAAACAGCTTCATCTAAACCAGTCCTGTCTCCATGGAGCCTTAGGTTGGTAGTTGGAGAAAATATTGAAAATATGATTCCTATTGGCTATAGGGTAAGTCACAGATATGCTCCTTATGGGGAAAGTGAGGAAATACTATCTCAAGTAAAGTGCTTTGTTTTAAACTGCTGTACCCAGAAGGGGGTCAACTAAAACAGGACAGGCGTTAATCTGAAGAATGGCATTTTGCAGGCCAAGGCAGTACAGTGCACTCAGCACTGGCCTGCTCAATATTGGCACTGCTGTGTTGAATTGTTTGCAGGTTGCCTGCTTTTGGAACAACAGTCCCTGAAACAAATCACAGTCTGCAGAGCCAGTGTCATCGGTACAGGCTCAGCCAGGAAGCCACAGCTGAACCAGCTGAGCTGCCCTGTCACGTGCTGCCTGGCACACAGCGGACCTCTAACCCAACAATATTTAAGAGAGATCAGAGTTAACCTCTGCGTAGGCACAAAATCCACCTAAGAAAATTCAGTGCAAAGAATCCCTGACAGTGTTACCAACACCTCTAGTTCCCATTGTCTCAGTGAGCAGCTCTAATAAAAGCCGTCAGGTAGAGCCCACGGTCTACAGATTGTTACAACAGCTTTCTTTTTGTAATCCCTTAGAGAATGTTCTGTGTATAACCCATGCCCCACAAAGCTAATAGATGGATAAATGGTGGGGCAAATGTCTCATGCCAAGTACATCTGGAAAACATCCCATCAAATACAGTTAAGCAATTGTCTTTACCATGAGCCTTCAAGATGTCAGGGTGCATTTTGAGTATCTTAGAACGGACAGTAGTTTTGCAGAGAATCTCATGGCGCTAGCTTCTGCAAGTACTCAGGAAAAGGTATATAATCACAGTCTCAGGCTGGCCTAATCAAAGTGCAACGTCTATATTTAAACAGCTGAGTGAAAGTGTTAGCTGCCCTGAACGCAAGGCTTGTGGATGGTGGGGTTCACCTTGGGGGGCCTGATGAAATCACAGTTACTCTGGCCAAGCGCTATGTTACGTTGGGTTGTATTTTTTTTTTTTTTGCATATTTAAACTTACGCTTATCCAACTGGTATTAATTGTCACTGCCAATCGCCTGCCTGTTGTAATGTTGTATTTACTCCTAATTAATCACCATGTACATATTCTTAGTTTTCTCAAATGCCACCTGAGTCTGGCCACTCTAGCTTATATTCCTCCCCTTGCATGCTGAAGGGGGCCCTGCCTAGCACCTTCAAATGGATTTTCACGAGACTTACTACTTTTCTTGGCCTGAGAAACTTATGACAGTTTTTAAAGCCTCAAACTTATTACCAGACAATTGGTAGCAAAGGGAAATTGGTTCCAGTTTTTGGAGGCTCTAGCTCAAGATGAAGTTCATTTCATCCAAGGTTCCTCTTTAGCATCCTTGGGTGAGATGAAATTTATGTGCAAATGTTCTCACAGATAAATAAAAACTGACAGAATAGAAAAATGAATTGTGATAAGATGCACTAAGAAGTTAATAACAAGGGGAAAACGCTCGAGAAATCTTTTCCAGGCTTAACACAGCTGAAGGCTGGCCAAGGTCATCACTTGGTCATTGTTTACATCCTCTCTCCGTACACCCCATGCTCAAGTGACCCACAGTCTGATTTACGGATTATAAGCCCAGATACATTCCCATAGAGGAGCTAGTCTGATGTGGCTCTAATGTAAAATACTCTTTCAGAAAGTGGTTAATCAAATTTAAGAAAGCATAATTTGAAAGATGATAAATTTATTTTTCACAGCTGACGTTTTCAAGGGCTCTTTGGCTCGTAAGATCTATCCCCTACGATGCCACCCATTTAGATCCAGTTTGCATTCAGATTACTTCCAAAACAAATGAATGGGCACTGATACAGCCCACAAGAGAGGGGTTATATTGTAACATTTTATGCACTCACACACACACACCCCAGAGGTCATATGGTCATATCCTACCATTTTTGTTAGGAATTTACTCTATACTTTATGGATTTTCTCCATACCTACTATTTGCCTATAAAATATATAATGGAATCTTTTTACACACACACACACACACACACACATTCTCTCAAGTACGAGCTTTTCTCTCATAAACTCTCTGCAGGGTTTACAGCACATCTCCTGGCCCTTCAGCTCTTGTGTCATCTTCTCAGTGACGCTAAACAGGGGCAGCTGCTCTGCAGAGATAAAGCAGAATTTCCTTGGGCCGTGAAGGACCGCTCTGTGCTGACTGTCCAATGGGTATTCATGTCCTTCCTGGCTCTGGCCTTGTGTGAAGGTCAGGTCGGGTGTGCATCTGTCTCCACTCTCCTGCCTGCTGACCGTGGTAAAGTAAGACTCCCCGAGGGCAGCAGCTTGGAGTGGACCCTCCATAAATGTGATGATGCCCTTTGCAGTCCCATCTTGACCTTCACATAACTCCTTGTGAATCCCCTCTGGCAGGGTTTGGCGTTAAAGTGCAAGTAACTATCAAGACATGAGGGCATCTTCTCCTAACAGCTCTCAGGAGGAGAGGCAGGGATTTCTTTCAAAATTGTTTGCCATTCCTGAAGCTTGTGCCATATTAATGACATATCATAAGTTGTCAGTGAAGTAATAATTCATTTCCATTCATGAATTCATTAAAGAGGGCTGACAACAGCCAGGACTGAGCTGGTGATGGCACTCACTGGTCATCTCACTGCAACCCAAAAAGTCTGGTTTCCAAAAGTATGGGTCTGCGAGTGTTCCAAGCCCGTGGTGGGGGCAAACACGGGAAGTGATGGCAAATGTTTAGAAAGCTTTCTGAGAATTGGACGTTACCACAATATTCAGTTATGTGCACCCATCTGGTCGAGCAGGACAACCAACCAGTTCAAACATGACTCCTGCTGCATGGAAAGTCATAGGATGGTTGGAAAAGTTGAAAACAAAATCAAAAATGACAGCTACTGCCAAGCTCCATCCCTTAGCACAGGGAGCTGGAGAAGCTTGGCTGTACTGGGCAGTTCCCACACAAGCACAGAAGTCTCTGCTCCCAACCCTCCAGGAGCCCTCACACGATCACCCAAAGAGCCACCCACACTGCCTGTCCACCAGCCTTCTCTGCCGTCCTGTGTCTCCAGGTCTAAAAAGGTCTAGGCACGTAGTTAGATTGTCTCTTTGTGAGCCTATGGGACAGCATCCCACCACTCACAATCAGCCCAGGCTGCATGGAAAAGGACCCTGTGTGGGCGGGATGGAGGCGCTTAGCTTGCTCTCTAAAATGAGAGAGAAATATCTCTGGCGATGCTGATCCCTCCGTTTCTGTTACATGCTGGACAGGGCACGAGGACTCCTTATAAAGCAGAACACAGGAGACTAGAGGAGGAGGAGGGATAGGAGGAGGTGCTGCTCCATCATAACGTAATCATAACGGCAGCCAGTTCTGAAGATGCATTCTGCACTAGCCGCTAAGCTGAAGACTTTGTGGACCTTGCCTCACTCTACGCTCAGAACTCCCCTGTGAAATGGGCTCAAAGTCCAATGCAGCCAGCAAGCTCCTTGTTCTGCCAAGCTTGGTCAGGGAGTTGTGGAAACTAGTTGCAGTGGCTCACACTTATAATCCCAGCACTCTGGGAGGCCGAGACAGAAGGATCACCTGAAGCTAGGCATTCAAGATCAGCCTGAGCATCATAACCAGATCCCGTCACTAAAAAAAGAAATTAAAAGCAGGGGGTAGTGATAGCAAATTCCCAACTGTGACTTAATCCTAGGACTAATGAAAAACACCTTTGCTAGAAATCAGTCTGGGTTCAGCTCAGATAAGCTACAAGAAAATTGTACATCAGGAACATACCTGTGTAAGGATACATAGAAATACAGATGCAATTAGAAAGGCGAGCACAGATATCCATATATAGATGTAGACACCAAGTGCTCAAAGCATTGAAATCTATGAAATTCCAGAAGATCACTTTGACAGAGTATATTGTTTCCTGAGCAAAATCTAAAAATGTTTGCTCTTTACACTACTAGATAAAACTCTGTAAGGCATGCTCATGTGCATATATAAAATATATAGTGCAATCTTGCCAAGTGGCTCTGTCATGGTGACTTGATGACTCATTACTCTAAAGAAAGAGGCAGACCAGACCGTGCCAAAATCAGTAGCACACACACTCACATAACAGCAGTGGTGGCACAGAGATCTCGTTTAAAAGGAAATGAGAACGACATCTGAAATAAAAATAAAATATCTTGTGTATATAATAGGAATGAATGTGCCTCTGTCTCCAAATATTAAAGTAGCAATCATCATGATACGCGCTAAAGCCTCAGCAGGGCTTAGAAACCCAAGAGCCGCTCGAGGTCCATTAACGGGGAGAGACTGAAGTTTGACAGATGATGGTATCTGCCAACAAACTGATTTATTAAGAAAGAGAGCAGTTCCAGGTGGCGCCTGTGGCTCAGTGAGTAGGGCGCCGGCCCCATATGCCGAGGGTGGCGGGATCGGACCCAGCCCTGGCCAAACTGCAACAGAAAAGTAGCCAGGTGTTGTGGCGGGCACCTGTAGTCCCAGCTGCTCGGGAGGCTGAGGCAAGAGAATCGCGTAAGCCCAAGAGTTAGAGGTTGCTGTGAGCTGTGTGACGCCACGGCACTCTACCCGAGGGCGGTACCGTGAGACTCTGTCTCTACAAAAAAAAAAAGAAAAAGAAAGAGAGCAGTTCCACGTCCTCTGTTGAAGGGATTTTGGCGCGAGGAACAAGGAGGCTTGACCAGGGACTGATGAGCTCAGGGAGGAGTCCTCTCCAGCAAATCTTGGGTCCATCTTTGTCATGCTACAACAGGAAGAAGAAGATAAAAGCTGCTCAACACACATGGGCCCGGAGACGGAGAACATGAGAAGATGAGATAGAAGGTCGCCACCATGTTTTTGCAAAACCACAGACCTTGAGGGTAACCTTTGCCTCCAGCGTCAAGAGACCTTTGGAATACAAAGAACCTTTCTGGCCACCCCTCACATATACACTCTGTCTTGGAGGTCAACTTTCTGCCCTCCTGCACGTACACAACTCACATGCCATCCTCATGACTCTTTATGTCTCTGAAGCCGAAAGCGAGCCTACGCTCGAGGTCAGGGGACAATTTCCCCTACACTCTGTCACAAAAATTTCTACCAGCAAACGCCATGTAAAGTGCAGTGGCAATTTATGTTCATTAGCTAAGAAATCTGTTAGGCAGCAAGTAAGCACGGTGTCCACGATGCTGAAGCAAACTCTAAGGAGAAATTGGTATTTATTTACTTACATCCTGTCTCTCTTCCCTAGGGATTTAAGACTTGGTGGAAGCTGCTAAGGAGAGGGTCGCATTTTTTCACTGTTATGCTCATGTATAGCACAGCCATGGCTGGAGTCACCAAGGCAGCCACTGAACCATTGGGAAAGCCAAAGGGAGCCATGGGCGATACGGTAAATCCAGCTGACACAAACAGGGCTGCTTCTGCTGCAAAGACACTCAAGGTCAAAGAAAATATATGCCTGTCCCAGCTTGGAGCAGGAGAGACGCTGGAGACCGTCCCCTGCGGCCAGACACGAAGAGCCCATCAAAGTGAAGAGCAGAGCTTAGCAAGGCAACCGTGAGGGCCTGCAGGCTCTCGAGAACCCAGCTGGTGTGCACTTGGGCCCACACTGGGTGACAGCCAACACTGGCCTCTTAGGGATACCAGAAGCCCAGAAGTGCTGCAGCCCCCATAAAACCAGAGATGGAAGGTGGCTCCCCAGCCCCAGAGCCTGGGTTGAGCAGGTGAAAAGAAAGAGGCTTCATGAGACACAGAAACCCTGAGCTTGTGCTGGGCTGTGGGCCCAGCTTGATTAATCTCTTGGTTTGGAACCTGAATCCAACAAGTTAACATAGGAACCCAAGGGGAACGGGCAGGAGCGGATACAGCGTTTCTCCGAAAGACACTTTTGCAGCCTGGAGAGGGCACCCAGGACTGACACCAAACATCTTCTTAGAAACCTTTGAAGATGTATCAAACTTGCAAGGATGAGACAGAGCACCCAGGTGCAGCAAGAAGGAGCCGGGCAGCAGAGGACTAGAAAGAATCACACCACCTAAACAGCACCGAATCAGCTCAGAAAGGGGTCCGAGGAAGGGCGGTAACAGGGAACTCCAGAAAAGAGCCATTTGGAGGAACCATGCATGGCTCTGGCGATGCACGCACACACGCAGAAACATGCATAGATTCCTTGGGATCAAAAAATCCCTCGAGGAACACACGGACGAGTTCCGGTTTCCCGTGATGCCAGTTAAGCTCAACCTCCCCTGGAAAGGAAAAAGAACTACGTGGGTAACACTGTCTAGAATCACCTGAAGGTGTGAAGGGCTCAGAGGCCACCGGGCACCTCCCAGGCTGATTTTCAGGTGAACACCTGGTTCTAGAGAAGAAAGTGGGTGTCAGTGCCAAAGCCATTTGTCACATTTGTCCACAAGAGCAGGAACTTAAACCTGGCCTTTGTTCTCAGGGCACATCTAATGCAAACCCATTTTAAGAGCGACCTGGTAGGCCTCACAGAGGGTCCTGCCCTGTGCACTGGTATTCCAAAGGGTGACATTTTTAAGACAAAAGCAGAGGCAACTTAGATCTACCTTCCCCTCCCCAGCTTAGGGGACTTGGATCTGAGTGGGGAAAAAAGGACAAAGACACACAGGAAGGTCATGGCCAGAGAGTCACCTTAACTCACTCAGAAGGAAGAGGCCATGGAGGCCTCCTACCTCTTTTTCTATTCCCCGTTGTTCTCGGAACCTTAAAAAGTCGGCTTTGATGACACACACAGGTTGTCCACACCAAAGTCACCCCTAAAAATGCCGTACGTGTGGAAAATGGGAAATTATAGCTAAATATAGCTGTATTTACAAAACATTCACTACAAAATTTTATAGTTAGCCAACACAGGAGAACATTTTATAAACATGTCATGCCTGAGCCACCTCACTCCTGGCTCTCGCCCACAAAGGTCACTCTCTCAGTAAAGTGTCCCAAGTAGGGTTTGTCGCAGCTCATCCTCTAGGAATTTTAAACCAAATTAGCCTTCACGGAGGACTCACATTTCTCAGTCCAGGCATTTGGGGAAGGAAAGAGGCTTCTTCCTCAACTCTGAAAACATGTCAGGTAACTTGAGAACATCAAGTCCGATCCTGCCCTTCGTTTCTGGGCTCCTCTTTGACCTGTGGTGCTCAAGTCTTTTGCCAAACACAGTTTTCTTCCAAGGCACGCACCTCGTGTGCCCTGATTGGCAAAAAATCACCAGCCAGCCTGGGCTTTTGTCAAATGACCAACATAGATTTATTAAGACATATTTGTGCCCCCTCCCCCTGCTGGAGGCTCTGTCCCCCTCTTTTGCTTATCACGCCTATCAATCTTTCTCCCTGTCAATAAACTGTCCTGTTGCTAACAGAAAAAAGAGGCACATATTTGTACTTTCTGGATTTTTTTTTTTTTTTTTTTTTTTGCAGTTTTTGGCCGGGGCTGGGTTTGAACCCGCTACTACCGGCATATGGAGCCGGCACCCTACTCCTTTGAGCCACAGGCACGGCCCTACTTTCTGGATATTTTAATTTAGACCAACTCTACTTAAGTTATGCTGCCCGGTGGGGGAACCACTGGATCCATGCTTTCCTGTGCTTTTTTTGTCCTGCTGACAGGCTTGCCTTGTGCCTCCAGATTTACCCAACAAGAGCAAGGAGGAAACGTTGGTTGCACTCCTGAGAGGAGGAGGCTGCAGCCAGAGAGCATTAGTAAAGAGCACGATGGTGCGGGAGACAGGCGAGGTGGACGTCAGAGGCTTGGCACAGGACCCAATCCTGATCTCAAGGGGGAAGCCCAGGACGGCCTCCTCTGACTTGGCACGTGGGCACCGCGCCCTTACTTCCTGCCTCAGCCGTGTCCAGGGAAGCAGTGCATAGAACTAAGTATCTTTCAGAACATTTTTACAGCCGCGTATTTTGGGTGCCTCCTGCCCTCTTATTCCGTTATCTCATCAAATGCCAGAGGAACGCGAAGCAGATGTCCTGAGCGAGAGCTGCCACAAAGGGGTTTCCCTTTCAGAGCTGACGGGGAGGACACTCTCAGAACTCAGCCAGGATGATGCTTGTGCTCTTGGGAGCCCTGAAAACAAGTGGAGAGAAAGGCTCACATCCCAGCACAGAGCCAACTTCATCTCTGTGGAATAATGTGTAATGAACAAAACAAAAACAAAAAAAACACGTCTTGGCAGTTAAAAAATGAATTCTAGGTCACGTGCTTCCGTACAAACACTGTGAGACAAGAGCCAAGTTTCTTTGTGAAATCAGAAAAAAATATGCAAAAATGTTGTTTACAATAAGTATACTGCTGCCACCGAGTTCGTGGATAGTTTTATAAAATATGTTTATAAACATATTTTTTCTTGGGGTGGCATTGCTGTGTTGGGTTTCAACTGAGTTTATACTCAACACATTTACCAATGTTTTATAAATCCTCATACAGAAATATTCTTCCCTTCTAATACATGAGGAAGAAAAGTGAAGATAAAAACAAAAATAAGAAGGAATTTTAAAAAATAGGAATGTAGATAGTACTAGGTGGTTCAAAAATACATTTGAGACGGAGGCATTAGATTATTTGTGATATTGGGCAACTCCTTGCTGCTTGCTAGAAATATGAACAGGAATAATTAACAACACAGCTCACAGGCTCCCAGTTCAAGAAAGTGGGTTTGGCACAGATTTTCTATCATTTTTCTCTTAAGATTTCTTAAGCTGATGGTACAGGAGTGATTAAAATAACAAATCCATGACAACAAAATTTTGATGGCGTGAAGCTATTAACGCATGTGCAATTTCAACAAAATTCTAAATCAAGGTTTCTCAGCCGCAGTGCTCTGGACATCTGGGGCTGGTTACTTGTCGACTGTGCAGGCACCGTCCCCATAGGAGCTGTTACCCAGAGTCCCTGGTGTGTGTCCACTCAGTGCCAGGCACCCTTTCCTCACCCTGGCCAGAAGAACCCCAAGTCCCTCCAGATATTGTCACATGTTCCCTGGGGGCACCATCACCCCTGGTTAAGAACCACAGGTCTAAAAACGGACAGCAAATGAAGAAATGTTCCGTTTCTCTGTGGGAGAAGGAGCCTGCAGCCCAGAACGCTGGGAGAGGGCGTGACGGCACAGCGCAGAAGACAGGCAGGCCGTGTGGCCAAACAGAGTCCAGAAATGGGTGGCCCAGAAGATCAGAGAGATGGCAGGCGTGAGGAAGCAGAGAACACTGGGCTGAGTGAAGCCTGCAGACAGGGTAGTAGAATAAATGTGTGTGTGTGCCCACACACGCACGCACCCATACACACTCATGCTCTCACACACACTCACATGCATCTGTGTGCCACACACCCATGCTCGCACACACACTCACATAAGCATTGCCTGCACACACACACACACACACGCACATGCATGCTCTCACACACACTGACACGTATGTATGCGCCCACACGCCCATGCACACGCGTGCTCTCACACACGTGGGCAGACACATGCACACATAGTTGTCTTTATCACACTCTCACACACGAGGGACAGGCAGGCAAGCACACCCCCAGGTGTTCCCTCCTGACTTAAAAAGGAAGGGCGTTCCTTCCACAAAATGGGGGAGCCCCATCAGCTAGGGAGAGTGTCAAAATTGTAGCCCTGGCACTGAAGCCTGCTGCCAAAATCCTCCCTCCCACTGCAGGGGCCTTTCCGCCTCCTTTCTGCTGCATAATAGGTTGAGCAACAAAATTGAGGCATTTGAGGAAAGCCTGGATCATTCCACAGCGAGACTAAGAGAAAGAAACACCAAGCACAACAGGGGAGGAGATAAATGGGCAGCGGGATGGGGGGATAAGAAGAAAAAAGTCAAATTGACACGCTCAGACACATGGAGGACCCCAAAACAAGATCCTGCCACTAAGAAAGAAACAGAGTTTTAAAATCAGAATAGGAGAGAACACGGAGAAATTAAAAACAGGATAGCCAAAATAAGATTAGCACAAAGATGGAACTAGAGGATCTCCTAACAGATAGGAAAGAAAACAGGGAAGGAAATGTTCCCCAAAATGACAGAAGAAAATGTCCCAGAATGGAAGGAAACCAAGTGCCTTCGAATTAAAAGGGCCCACAGAGGAGCATGCAAAGAAATGCTCTTCAGCCTGGCACATCTTTGAGAAATTCTGGAAGTGATGGTCTCATGTGCCATGTTAAAAACAAGGAGTAACATCTTCAAAGTTCTGATTAAAAAAAAAAAAAACCCTCGATTCTATGTAGTCATGCTAGTCATAAAGTATAAAAACAGAAAAAAGCAATTTTCAAATTTGCAAGAACAGTTTGTCATGCAGCCCTTCTTAAGAAGGAGTTTACCATCACAACACATGTCAGAAAACCAAGAAGAAAATAATGCTGTTCATAATGCAATGGCCCCTGCCATGAAGACAAAGGTCCTAGGAAAATAATGCCATTCAGGACACAATGGCCCTGCCATGAAGACAAAGGTCCTAGGTCACCAGTTGTGACTTTTGGCAGATCAAGGCAGGATGATGAAGCGAGAGCTTGAGAACAAGAAAGAGATCCCTCACAGCCCAGGGCAGTGATAAGGAACAGGAGTGCGAGAGTGACCAAAAATGAGAGGGAGAGGCAGGTGGGAAAACTGGAGTGAAGAACACCCTGACCCTCCTCTGCAGGGGCCCTGAGGCAGCCTCACACTGGGGCTGAGAAGCAGCTCTCCCTTGATCGTGCTCCATAGATTCAGTTATTGAATCTATGAATCAGCTCAATGGAAAAGCTATGGAGTCATGGGCGGCGCCTATGGCTCAAAGGAATAGGGCATCGGCCCCATATACGGAGGTGGTGAATTCAAACCCGGCCCTGGCCAAAAACTGCAAAAAAAAAAAAAAAAAGCTATGGAGTCGCCAAAAGTGGGAAGGAAAGATTCAGTATGGTGTGGATGAAAGGCAGGAACCAGCGAGAAATGAAGATGGTTTCCACTCGCATCCTTCTGAGTCCAATTTATCCAACAAGCCAGTTGCATTTACCAACCTTGAAATCTGTCCCCTTCGGTCCAGTTCCCCTGGCTCTGTCGTCATTCTCGCTCTGTTGTCATTCTCTGTGCCCTGTGCCTCACTCTTGGGGTTTACTACTTAGTTGGCACCTTCTGTGAGTTTGCTGAAAATCAGTGTTTTTCAATCTTTTTTATCTCATGGCATGCTTGACCCCATAGTTAAACTTCCACAGCACACTTAAATTATGTTGGTTAAAAAAAAAAAAAAAAAAAGTAAAGAAAAGACTATACTTACTGTGCTTTGAACTTCTTTCAAAAATAATTTAACTCGTAATCTTTAAAATTTCTTCCAGCACACTTGAGATCCTCAGGCAGCACACCAGCTGAAAATCACTGTTGTCATTGAAGACTTTCTGGCTCTACCCTAGACCCATGGAACCAGAAACATCTGATCAAAACACAGTTAGGAAACTCCAGTGAGAAACTTTAAGAAATGTGTGCATTTTGAGCTGCTGTTTTCGGTCATTTGTGACACAATACTTTGTAACTAGCAGTGCAAGCTAAGATTGCCGATAAATCCCTAAGGGACCACCAGGCAAGAAGCAGGAAGATGAAGAGCAGGTAAACTGTATTAGCAACCCTCCCAGCAAGAAGCTGAATTAGCACGTCCAGAGGTAACTGTCTAAAATGATTCTTTTAGGTATTGAGTCAACGGTGACTAGTCACAGCAGGGGTCACTCCAAATGAACCTGTGGAAGGTGAGGAGTGGCCACCAGCTGTGTTGTTTCCTTATAAACACTTCATTCCTCTTTGACATTTTAAGCAAATCATAAACCTTTTTTAATTTTGCATGCACCAATTGAATCTTACTTGTGGGCGATGCCTTAAAGAGTTCCTGTTCCCGAGCTGCTGAGACAGGCAGCTCCTTATTAGAAAGTGTGTCCTCACCCTGGATGCAAAAGTTTCCATGCAAATTGACACACTCGGGCACATTTAAGAAGACATTTCGTACAAACTCCAAATCAAGATCCTGCCAATCAGAAACAAAGGCGTGGAAACATCCGCACATGTATCCAGGCAACTTCCATGCATGACTTCCAGTCCTGTCTTCTGATCTGTCAGGAAGGCATGTCCTCTCTCACTGCCGGGGGTCAACCCGCCCACCATGGACAGCATCCGGTCCCCTCCTGCTAGGCGGCCTTCAGACACACAACCCCACCACCGTCAGCAGTTCTCACAACGCCCGCATTTGCAGGTTCCTCCCAACAACTTTGTTGTCCCCAATATTGCTCGATTTGGTAGCGTCCAACAACCAAGTTGACACCTGGGCCTGGCCACCCCACACAGGAAGTTTGCCACAGGCAGAGAGAATGGGACAGTGGCCTGCTGGATTTGCCAACATGACCAACTAGTCCCGTTCAAGCCACGTTAGAACCGTTTCTGGTGAACTCCTCCACTCAATCAACATTCCCTCATGGTGAAATTGATGGCACCCCCGCCATGTTTTCCTGCTACATCTCATCTGGCTTGTGCCAATTATTTGAGGTTGTTTGTTTGTTTGTTTGTAATTTGAACCTGCCACCTCCAGTGTATGAGGCCGGCACCCTACTGCTTGAGCCACAGGTGCTCCCCTATTAGAGAATTTTTTTAATTGAACAAATACAAATACGCAACATTTAAGTGGCAAATGCAGAGCCTTTGACAATCACTTGATCTTCATAGTCACCCTGTGAGGTAGGTGCTCATGTTACCAGCATTTCACGTGCAGAGATGGTGCACAGAGCTGATGTGCCGAGACACCTGGGCCGTGGGTGGCCATGCCTGAGATCCCAACCCAGGCAGGCCTGCTCTTAACACCCATGCTCAGCAACCCACAGGGGCCGGATGAATCTACTCTCTCCTGCCTTGCATACCAGCCGCTCTCCCCAGCTTTGCGTCACCTACAAATCTAATAGGTGTCTTCCATACTTGCCTCCAAAACAGAGAGAAAAGTTGGGGAGGTTGAGGCCAGGGAAGACTCTCCTGCAAGAACAAATCTGAGGAAAAGTGAGGAAAAGCCAACCCAGCCCCCAGCAGGGAGAGCAAGCCCTTCTCCTGCAAGCCTTCAGGGATCCTCAGGAGCTGGTAGTCATAATTGCCTTGATCTATCTAACATAAAGATCCCCTTGACCAGTGACTGGGGACACAAGACTTCCCAGGGGTATTTGGCAAAGTCTGAAGACATTTTGGGTTGTCATAACTGGGGTGCGAGGTGCTCCTGACATCCAGAGGGTGGAGGCAAGGGGGTGCTGTCAAATGTCCTTGCAATTCACAGGACAGCATTGGCCCCCACCCCCCAGCCCAAAATATCAGTCATGCCAAGGCTGAGAAAGCCTGACCCACACTACATAATTGTATCATAGAGTCTAAAACAATAGGATCCATGGGGACCAACGGACAAGAAAGCCCTGTGGATTCACGACATATGTCTTCTCACTAAAGCTTTTGTACACGAGCAAAGTGGAAAGATGAGTGACTAAGAGTCATGTGTCTCACCTGCCACTGCTCCCTGTGGTCCGTCCACAAGCTGCAACATCAGAGCACACTCAGACTGCTTCCCTCCAAAGCACCACAAACTACAGCTTTATTCTCTTTCAAATACCTGCGGTAATCAGAATATTTTTAACCCCAGTAGCTGCTCCCAAAGGCTCGTTGTTAATGACTGGGTAAGAGAGTTATGCAAAGATCATTTCCAAGCATCTAATTCCCCAGGTTCCTTTGTCTGCGTTTTTACTATAATATTTTTATGTAAGCCAACTCCTAATTTATTTTCCTAAACACACAAACTTTAAATATTATTTCTGGTCTGTGTTTTTTAGTAAATCTATATGTTCGTTAAGTAGTAAAAAGATGATTTGTTTCCAAACCTAGGACCTAGCAGACTGTCACAATATAATTACTACTTTTTAATTATGTCAAGTGTTTGTTTTTATAACGCTCATAAAAAATCAAAACTTGTATCTTATTTATCTAATTCCCACTCTTATTTATTGGCTTAAATTAATGTAAATAATGAAAAGGTAGGAAAGGAATCCCTATCTCTTTTACTTTCCTACGACTCCCTGGAATATTAGTCTAAGTCGGCAAATCTTGTATTTACCTAAGTCACAATTATTAGACAAGCCAATGGCCAGTGAACTTGGTTTCTTCTGAATCTCAGCGGCCACAGGGCTTCACCGTAAGAATCTCACAGACACAGGGCAGCGGAGAAAGGAACGTTCTACCTTTTTTTTGTAACACTGTTAGAATGTGTTCGGCGGACACTATCAAACATGATAATGTTGATGTCATGCAATCGAAGACCCTCCAGGAAATGCCCTGTACATAATTACAGTTGGATTTATTGACCCCTTGCAACCAGGAGGAGCACACAGCCTCTCAGTAAGAAGGTGCTGGAAAAGACTCAGGTTAGAACACCTGTGTGAGGTGACTTAGGGAGGATTGGAGAGCACAGCTTTGCTTCAAGTTGGTACCATCAGAAACCAGAGCTAATTACATAACTAGGTGCCTGGATGGGTCTTGCCCAGAGGGAGGCAAGGCTGAAGTTGTGCTTAGAACAGCAACAGTAAGTCAGGAAAGGGGGATTTGGGCAGTTAGTACAATGCTCACATTACTGTCCACGTTCAGACCGGTCTTGACCATCAGAGTCGCAGAGTGGTGCTGTCTAGGGTGGGGATGCCATTCAAAAGGGGAGCACCAGTACTAAGTGGCGAGGGCCAGACAAGACCCCAGTCCATGAGCTGTTCCCTTTCTCAATGACCATCCCTCCCCCCACCTCTCCTATGAGGTGACCTTGTTTCCTGCCATCTACAGCCACAGAGAGTTTGCTCCTACGGCTGGCAACAATCCCTTCTGCGCTGGTTCCAAGGACAAAAGTCCCTTTTGGAGACCTATGTCATTCAAAGACTTAAAGTAATTCTGTAATTTGATTCTCCTCTTCCAAAAGTCCTATTTCTCATCCTGCCCCATTTCCTGGAGTAGGGGTTCACTTGGAGGTGGGCATCGTATTCAAGGCATTTAATACAGGGCATAACCACATCAGATGCTTGACAGTTAGGTCTTGTAGGCTCCCTGCTCTGTCTGGCTCTAAATCTTCAGTTGATGGATTTTAGGGAGCCCCGAAGTCCCCAGGGAATAAGCCACAGCTATGGGCAGGCACTTGAAAGCTGAAAGCAGAGGTTATTTGCCAACTTGAGAGAGTATTTTGGAAAAATCAAAGTTTAGTTCCGTAGTTCACAAATGGGGGGAAAAAGTCCAGGAACAAGTCTAGGTTTTGCTGGGGTTTTACAGATTAGATTATTGTCCAGATACTTTGACTCTTGACCTTTACCTTCTTGGGGGCGGGGGTATATACATGCCCATGTTATTGGAGTTTTGATTGGTCATGTGACTTGGCAGGGGGGGTCAGTAGACATGGGATATAGAGGCTTGGAAACACAAGCCTGCACTGGCTGGCTCTACAAAATCAGCAGAGCCACTCACATGGATCCTTCCCATTTCAACCAACCCCATCCTCACCTCCCATCAACCCACAGATTTTTAACTGGAAATGCTTACTATTGTTTGAAGTTTTGTGATGGTTGTTATGCAGCTACAGCTGACTGATACATCAGCATGTCAGAATGCTGATCTGTGATTCTGCCAGTCACTTGATTATTTGTCTTCCACCATTTCTCAGCCCCCTTTGGCTAGGATCAAGTGTGGTACTTCTGTCTTCCATCCACAAACTGAATCTCATACTGTACACATGGCAGGTTTGATATCATGAATACCTTGCTCAAAGTTGATCATGAAACAAATGAGGTACTGACAAAAGGAACAAATGAATATGTTAATGCAGTGTGATGACAATAAGGTTATAACTTGAGCGATCACACATAATGCTGTCTGAAAGCAAAATAAGGGGCAGCACCTGTAGCTCAGGGAGTAGGGCGCTGGCCCCATATATGGAGGGTGGCAGGTTCGAACCTGGCCCCAGCCAAACTGCAACAAAAAAATAGCTGAGCATTATGGTGGGCACCTGTAGTCCCAGCTACTTGGGAGGCTGAGGCAAGAGAATCACCCAATCCCCCAAGAGCTGGAGGTTGCTGTGAGCTGTGATGGTGACAAAGTGAGACTCTGTCTCTAAAAAAAAAAAAAAAAAAAAACAGAAAGCAAAATAAGACATTCATTCGAGTAAAGGGTACACTTATAACTTTGACTTAAAATATACAAAAGCGAACTATGTAACCAAAATGTGTGTACCCGTAATATTCTGAAATTTAAAAACAATTACTGATTCATGTCTTTTTATCACTGAACATTCATTCAACAATGTTTGCTGATAAAAAATACACTGGAGCCAATATGTTGTATCCAGTGTGACCAAGGAAGTCAGTAGTAGAATAGACATTATCCTGTTCTCCTGAAGATCGTAGCTGAGGATGTTTTGTAAGCACGAAAGAGAAATTGTCTGAATAAAAACTCGATGGAGCAGACTCTACTTTCTCACCCCTGCTCATTCCCCAGTCCGTATTCTCACCGTCGAGAGTTTTGCAGTGACCAGTTGCCCTACCTAGTCCTTCACAGGTCGGGACCAAAGAACATATAGACCGCGAGATTTCTAGTGCCCCAAATTAAATTCTCACGCCCAGTGGGAGCTGTGCACTTTCCTCTCTTGGGGTTATCTAAGCAATGAATATAAAGATAATCTTGGGGAAAGATCTTAAGGTCACACATAGAGGTGGGAGAGCAGTACCCAAAGACTCCACTGTGCCCAGATTCTCCGGTTGGCCTTTGGACTATGACCATTTTCAGTTCCTCTGGCTTAAAATCCGAGGTTGTTAATGCATTGTTTAGTGTGCATTCCATTGTGGCAGCTAGTTTGCTTTCAGAAATAAGCTAAAATGATCGCTTTCTAAAAATACCCTCCAAGCTCCATTGTTTCTGGCACGTCAGACAGAGGCAGCGTCTCCTATGGAAAGCGTAGCCAGCTGAATATATCTGTAGGCCCAGGCTCCGTGGCCGCCATCACCATGCCGACAGCCATCTGTGCCAGTCTGCTTACTCACTCGCATTTTGTTCAAGGGAAATGGAAATCACTGGGCAGAACCTGACGTGTCCTAGGAATAGGAGAGAGAGGCCTACCTCATTAGGAAGGAGCTGTGTCGTGCAAGTCACTTTTATTATGCAGTCAGTAAGTGCCTGTCTTCAGAATACTCACAAAGGAAAGCATTGGGGGATCTGTTAAAAAGAAAACTATGATTTGATGTCACACTCTTAGCTCATTGGGAGCTAATAGCACGCTGCTCCCAATGCAAAGCCCTAAGCAGGATGCGGCTTCAATTCTGTGGCATTTCGGCCCCTAATACGAGAGCACTTTTCAAAGTTCAGAGCACTAAGTTCAGAGCACTTTTCAAAACATCTGACATCTCCTTTTCTGAAGATGCTGCTATCATTGAAGACAGAGAAAACAGACATGAAAATTAAATCCAATCAGAGGATCCTACTTTGGGGGAAAGTTTCCCATAAAAAAAAATTACTAGAAAAATTGGTGAGTTCTGAATACAAACTGTGTATCAGGCAATGGTAATGTATTAGTAGTCAATTTCTTCGGCTGGATAATCATACGGGTCTTAGGAAATACACTCTGATGTACAGAAGTGTGATGTCTTTTGGATACAGTGCTAGAATGTTTATTACAGCCTAATTTATAATTGCCTAGATGTGGAAGCAACCCAAGTGCCCATCAACCCATGAACCCAGTAAGAAACCATGGTATGTGTACACCGTGGAGTACTATTCTGTCATAAGAAAAGATGGAGACTTTATTGGAGTTGAAACACATTCTTCAAATAAAGTATGACAAGAATGGAAAGACAAGTATCCAATGTACTCAATACTAATATGAAACCAATAGATAAACAACTATAAGCCCACATGAAAGAAAAACACTAGTATTGTCTAGCAAGGGGGGGGGAGAGGAGGGAAAGCAGAGGGGAAGGACACAGGGTGATTGGCAGGAGGAGGGAGGGGGATTGGCAGGATCTCTCCTAATGTGCACAATGTGAGGGTGCTCAGCACACCCCCTAGGTGAAGGGTTCAATGACAATGTGAATTTTACCTTAGAAATGAAGACAATATAACATAAACATTTGTACCGTCATGGAATTAATCTGAAATTTTAAAAATATATATTCCTTTGTTGGAAGGAAGTATGGAGAATCCTCAAAGAATTCAAACTAGACCTCCCATTTGATCCTACAATCCCATTACTGGGCATCTACCCAGAAGGAAAAAAAAAAAAAAAGTCCTTTTATCCTAAGGATATTTGCACGAGGCTGTTTATCGCAGTTCAATTTACAATTGCCAAAATGTGGAAACAACCTCAATGCCCACCAATCCAGGAATGGATTAACAAACTGTGGTATATGTATACCATGGAATACGATTCAGCCATTAAAAAAGATGGAGACTTTACATTTTTTGTATCAGCCTGGATGGAAGTGGAACACATTCTTCTTAGTAAAGCATCATGAGAATGGAAAAGCAAGAATCCAGTGTACTGAATTTTGAAATGAGGACAATTGATGACATAAGTCTCACAATTGTGCACAGTGAGGGTGGGGGAATGGGGGAGCAGAGAGAGGGAGCGAGGGAGGGAGGGGACGGCAGTGTTTGGCACACGTCTTAGGGGAGGAACACATGTATAAGAGGGACTTTGCCTGACAAAAGCAATTAGTGTAACCTGGTTCTTTGTACCCTCAATGAATCCCCCCAAATAAATAAATAAATAAATATATTCCTGGTAGTCCACATATCTAAGAGTTTAAAGAAAACGTGGATGTCAATATCTCACTTTCAAAACGATGATTCAGAAAACATACGGATAATAAGCAAATGTTATCGAGTGGTGAAGCTGCCCAGGGTGTGTGGGAATACATTCTAGGAGTATTACGATTCTTCTGTACGTTTTAAAGTCTTTCAGAATAAAAAGTTCAAAATTCTTTAGCAGAAATCCCTAATGTTTCAAAACACTGTCATAGCATAAACTACTAAGAAATCCTTTATCTCATAGTGTGAATTGTAATCAGGATGAACTTTAATCTATTGGCAAGAATCAGGGTAGAAATGACATTCAAAACAGAAAATTTTCTGAAGCGAATAAATAATGTCTTAACCTAAGCTAATTGCTCATTGGAATCCGTGTGGAAGAAACAATTTGGATTTATGCCATGACAATACTGATTTTAAAATTTCAAGAGATTGGGTGGCGCCCATAGCTCAGTGGGTAGGACGCCAGCCAATACACCTAGGCTGGCGGGTTTGAACCTGGCCCGGGCCAGCTAAAACAACGATGACAACTGCAACAACAAAAATAGCCTGTACACCCAGCTACGTGGGAGGCTGAGGCAAGAGAATCGCTTAAGCCCGAAAGTTTGAGATTGCTGTGAGCTGTGACGCCATGGCACTCTACGCAGGGCGACAGCTTGAGACTCTATCTCAAAAACAAACAAACAAAAAAAAATTCAAGAGATCACACAATTGAAATAACTAATATTATTTTTTTAACCAATTGTCATGTTTACCCAAAAGGAGAGAGATGAGTGGGAGGGCCAGGCAGCACCCAGGTAGCTGAAATTTCTAACTCTGCAGCAAACCTTCACCAGCCCAAGGAATTCCCCACTTTTTGTCTATCTATTTTTTAAAATTTGTCTGACTTAATTAACTATTAGGCCATTTGGTAATCTCTAAGTAAAAATGACCTCAGATTTCTGTGTGCTTAGTCATGACTGGAAGCATTCTTTCTTTGGAAAAAAGATCACATATATCTTTTCAGGTAGGGACTGAAAAACATCCATAAATCATTTCTCTTTTGTCTTCACTCTTCAAAACATTGAAACTGAACATATTGGGAAGGAAAACACAAATTTTAAAGGAATATCTCCCTCAATGAGCTCATTCTTTCTCAAGGATAAATACAGTCTTTCTGGCCATTCTCAAAAGCAAGAAGTCCCAAAGGTGAAAGTTCTGGCAACCTCTGAGAAAGGAGCAGTGTGTGCCAGGACCCGGTAGGTGGGAGAACCTGTGGAAACGTACTGTCTCTCTGCCTGGAATCATTGCCCACACTTTCCTCACCCTATGCCATTAGCCCACCCACGCCGGACACATGCCCAGTCCACTCCTGCTCACTCCTCCAAACTGTTACTTCTCCCAGTGCCTCTGGACCTGGGGGTCCCAGGAAGCCACCAATTCTAGACCCTCTCATGCATCTCTGCACCCCCTGAACATCTCCCAGCAAGGCACCGCTGACCACTTGAACACTGTCCGTCTGTCTCACTCTCTTCTGACATGGTGATCCCTGCAAGGACAGGCTCCACCCCCTCCCCATCTCCTGGGTGCCTTAGTCCCTACACCAGTGCCTGGTACACCCCCAAACACTCAGTAAATATCTGTTGACGAAGAGAATGGGGGGGGCAGATCCCCCTCCCACCGACTAGTTGAAGGGGCCAACAGCATTCCAACCTTACTGAGACATTAATACCAACCCCACGACATAAGCATTTCCTACCTCTGACATTTTCTCTTTCCCCACTTTTTTATTATGTAAAATACAAAAATAATTTTAAGCTCTGCTCATGGAGAGCTGCAAGTTCACGTGGAACACATGTGTGCTGACTCTAAGCCACCCACCTGTTCACTGGGAGATGGTCTGATGTTCTCTGGGATTTTTGTAGCATCAAAAATGAACTATCTGGGCCAGAAATAAAGTACACATTGTTGTTGGAGCCCTTGTGGGCCAGGATTCATTTCTCGTATGTAAAGGCTATGCTTATTACGTGGGAGGCTGACTACCCCAAACTGGAACTCTCACTTTTATTCAAGCCAGCAACTTTCCTTTCTTAAGCTCACCCTAACAAAACCTCTAGAATAAAACATCCCAGGATGAATGAATGCTCATTCTTAAATAAGTAAGTTGCTTGTATCAAACCAATAGCTTTCAGAAGATATAAACACCGTTTACGTTTGTCTTTCACAATTCTTTGTGAGAAATGACAGGCATCTAGAACGCGCTGGAAGGACATATCTATTTGGAATCATTGCTGAAAATAAGCATTCATCAAAAATCTATTAATCAAAAGTAAACCACTGATCCCGCCTCTCTCCAAAAGAATGTATCCTTTTTCCCAGGACATTACAGTAAGCAATGAATATGGAATTCTCCATGGCGCCGATGCCCTGGAGTGTATTTAGCAGCCGTGCCATATTAGACTTTCAGTATGATGATCTGAGACAGTCAGAAAGGGACCGGCAAGAGGTTTGCAACAATCCACGGTGCCTTCCAATCAATACCGCATTCATCACCACCACGTGGCTTCTTCAGAGCACAGATGCATCTAAGAATCATTGCAGTGACATGCCTGACCCTGCTTAGCTCCCCAGGAAACTGTCTGCAAGGGCAGGAGAGGAGCCATCAAGAATTATAACAAGCATCCTGGTGTCTGTGACTAGTCCCCGCAGCAGCAGCTCTTATTTGGGAACGTCTGGAGACATTTTTGGCCATCGTATCCTAGAAGAGAGGTATCACTGACATCTAAAGGGTAGACAGGGCTTGACCAGGGATGCTGCCAAACATTCTAGAGGACAGACACCCCCCCCACGCCGACACACACACAAAAAACAAAGAATCTCTTGGCCCAAAATGTTAATAGCGCTGGTGACTGAGAAACCCTTGCTTACAGAAAGGCAATAGATGTCATTTCTATTTAAATGACTTTTTGCTGGGAGAGTAAACAAATATCAAAGTAGTATAGCAGGTGATAGCCAGCAAGGGGCCAAAATCTCTACTCCTAGTGAATTTGCTACGTGGAAAACCACAGCTCTTCCACATTCATCCTAACTGTTTCGGTGGCCTTCTGACTTTGTAGCTGTGATGTGCAAGCCTCCCTCCAACAGCACCAGCAAAGGCTTCCATACAAAAAAACAGCAGCTTGCCTTGAACTTTAATGAATGGTTATTTCCCGTCAGGCTTCTGAAATTCGGTAGGTTACATACCTTAACACAATCAGAGGCCCCAGCACTCTGGTTACAAGACTCCATCTGCCTGCAGATATAAAAGAGACTGAATTATCCATGCAATATTTACTGTAAACAAAACACTAAGCAAAGGTATCCTCAGCATTTCAAATTTACCTGTGCAAATATGTGCAACTAATATGTGTCAATAAAAAATGCTTTTAAAAGGGTGGCACCTGTAGCTAAGGGGTAGGGTACCGGCCACATAGACCGAGGCTGGCAGGTTTGAACCCAGCCCAGGCCAGCTAAAAAACAACAATGACAACTACAACAACAAAAGTAGCCGGGCATTGTGGTGGGTGCCTGTAGTCCCAGCTACTTGGGAGGCTGAGGTAAGAGAATAGCTTGAGCCCAAGAGTTTGAGGTTGTTGTGAGCTGTGACACCACACTCTACCCACTCTACAACTTAAGACTCTGTCTCAAAAAAAAACTTTTAATAAAGAAAAATAAAGCGTGTGGGCCGTGAGAATTCTGCAGTGCGAAAGAATGATGAAGCACCAAAACGATGCCTGACAACAGCATTTAAATCCATGTTGTTACAAAACATCCTGTTCTCTGATTTTCAAAGACACTCGGGCCAACCTTACAGCCCATTTATTTCACCAGCAAGTCTAATTACAGACTGTAATGGGAAGTATGTCATCATCAGAACAAGAAAAGAAGACTGATTAAAAGCCACAGATAACCAGACAAAAGGACCTGGCTTCTCAGTGTGTTACTCACTTTCTGACAAGCGCTTACTTCACAGTAGGACCCCAATTTTCACATGAAAAGGAAATTTGGTGTTTCTACAATTTTTTCCATGGATACAAGAAGCAACCAAGAAGAGAAAAAGAGGTGTTTACTTTTTTAGAGTTAGCTTTTTGGTAGAACAGGAAGAAAGTGAAAACCCCAGAACTCAAAAGTACAAAAATAACTGCAAATGTCATTGGAGTCTGGTCAGGAGGACAGAGGAAAAATGACACCACAGGGATCGTGTGTCTGCTGGAGATGTGTCGGAGAGCCAGCAGAGGCACACTTCTCCAGTACCAGGGGTACAAGCAACGTGCACATCTGAGACCACAGGTCTGCAAGCACAGGCACCTGGGCGAGGCGGGTGCACGGGCAACGCAGCTGTGCAGGCCAGGCAGCTGCAAGCGCAAGGCAGGTGCAACTGGAGCTTCCTACACCCAGTAGCTTCCAGAAACAGAAAGGATGAATCAAATGAAGACAAGTTACCTTGGCAAGAACTATTCTGTCTCTACACCAGCAAGAAAGAGAGAAATTTAAATTGATAACAAAGAAGTTTTTAAAAGTAGCAGTTTTTTTTTTTTTTATTTTTGGCTGAGAAGCAAAAGCTAAATAAACTTACACATAAAACCCCTGAGTCAAATGAGAAGGCCAGATATCTTGGCATATGGCCATGCCTTTTTCCCATAAAACAATTCAAAAATAAAATATAAATTATGTGTGTGCATATTACACATATAAATCACATAAATAGCTTTCTCAAACAAATTAGAAGATAAATTGAAAACAAGCCACCATTTAAAATAGCAATAATAAAGATTAAATGGCCAGAAATAAACTTACGAAGTAATTAAGAATTTTAAGAAAACTATTTTTTAAGTTCTTCTGAGGTTAGGAAGAAGAAAATTTAAACACACGGAAGGCATTTTAAGTTATTGACTATAAAGAATCAGTATCACAATAATATTGTCCCTAAATTAGCTTAAAATTTAGCATGTTCCAAATAATACCCAAGGGATTTGTTTTAGGAAACTGACACGCTTGTCCTAAATTTTGCAAGGAACCACTGTTAAGTAAGAATAGCCAGCAACAATCTAAAATAGTCAATAATAAAAACAATGCGAGTTTTTAAAAATGGGGACTTTATAAAGAAAAGATATTCAAAGAATCAGTAAGCACGAGACAAAGTGTTCAGCCTCATTAGTCATCAAGAAAATGCAAAATAAAACCTCAGGATGAGGGCAGCACCTGTGGCTCAAAGGAGTAGGGCGCCGGCCCCATATGCCAGAGGTGCCAGGTTCAAACCCAGCCCCGGCCAAAAACTGCAAAAAACCAAAAACCTCAGGATGACAAAAATTGAAGACAGACAAACCAAACGACGTTCAGGAATTGGAGCAACTGGAACGCTCACTTACGCACACAGGTTGGTAGGAGTATAAAATGGTACAATCACTTTGGAAAAAAGACTGAGAGTTCATTAAAAGCTGAAAACCTCCCTATGATCCAATAATTCCACTCATAGGTATTTACCACATCCCAGTCCCCAAGAGGAAAAGGAAACATAGAAGGCCACAAAAAGAATGCTCACAGCAGCAGCTTTGTTCCTAAGAGCCCAAACCCATGAGCAAGTCCGGTGTTGTTGAAAGGGAGAGCAGAGAAACCAAACGGGCTACATTCACACAGCTGGAAAACACTCCTGGGTAAAAGGCCACCAACGAGGGATATACGGCTAAGTCTCAAAAACATTCATGCTTAGTGGATGCACAAAGGAACGTCTAGAACAAAGCTAATCTGTGGTGGTAAAAGATGAGGATAGCTGCAGCCTCTGGCGGGGGAAAGGGCAAGGAGATTAACCGGCTGGACGAATGGGGAGATTTCCTGGGGTGAAGGTCATGTTCTGTGCCTTGGTGAGGGTTTGGGTTATCATGTAATATATTGCATATTCATTTGCCCAAACCAGTGAATGCGTGTTCCACTGAACACAAATTTTAGCTCAAAATTTAAAGTGTTATAAACAAGCATTAAATTCTGTCTAATGATACGCATGGTGAAGTATTTGGAGGGGTGGGTACTGATACGTCCAGTGAACCCTGACATGCATCAGAAACTAAGCTGCCATAGTGTACCGATGGACGGATACGAGTTAAAGCAAGGTTAGTAAAATATTAATGGTAGAATCTAGGTAGTATGTAAAGGGGTGTTCACGGTAAAATTCTTTCCACATTTCTACATACTTGAACATTTTAGAATAAAACATTGAGAAAAGTCTGAAGGAATTAAAATAGTAATGAGGGAAGACTAACCCTGTATGGACCATCTAAAACATGAATAAAACCTTAATATCTAACCTAAGTAGAAAGAAAAATCAGTGGAACAGAATAGAAAATTCAGAAATAGAACCTCCCCCAAATATGAAATCTAGCATCTGTGAAATAAATGTTAAGTGACAGCCAACGTCGCATGCAGTTTGTTGCTGAGCTAACAAAAGTTGTGGCAACTCGGATCAGAAGATAAAAACAAATTATTTAATAGTATTGAGATAATGGATTGCCCTCTGGAAGAACATTTTAGTTCTACACCTCACACCTTATACCAGGATAAATTCCTAATAGATTAAAATACGTAAATATTTATTGTTATAGAGAATAAACTAATAAACTAAACTAAGAACACAGGATAATTCTTCTTTTAACGCTAGAACTGAAAAGTCCTTTCAACTATGACTCTTATGCCAGAAGGGATGACAGACTGGTGAGTTCAGCCACATCAGTATCAGAACACTTCAAGCAAAAGTGCAATAACCAAACTCAAAACGCAGATGGCAAACTAAGGGATCTATGAAGTCTCACAATGCTAATTTCTCTGATACATAAGTACCTCAGAGCTATAATGTCAGCAGTCCAACAGAAAAAAAGATGGGAAACAACACAAACAGAATTCACGGGGGTGGGAGGGTGGGGGAAGGAGGACACATGTTTTTTAGTCCCGTGAAAATATCCTTTATCTTAAGCATAAAATGGAAAAAAAAAAAAAATGGATCCCCGTGTGTTTTTAATTTGCATTTCTATTAGAAGTAACAAAAAAGAAAGCTGTAGTGTGTGATTCACCCTAAAAAGGGGGGAAAGGCCTTGGTGTGTGTCACACTTTATGGGGGCAAGACATGATTGCAAGAGGGACTTTACCTAACAATTGCAATCAGTGTAACCTGGCTTATTGTACCCTCAATGAATCCCCAACAATAAAAAATAAAAATAAAAAAAGGGGGGGGGAGGAAACACACGCATACACAGCACATGTAAAAATGGCTTTATGGATATTTTTAAAAGCTCCAGGATGGAACAAAGAAATAACATATATTGTTTGTTCAGGGTGACAGAGAGGTTTTTTTTCACAGAATACTCTTTTATCCTTTTTGAATTTTGAACCATGAATGGACTATCTAATTTTAGAAATTATATATATTTTTTAAAGTGAGAAGAATTCTATTGCAAACAAAAGTAGCAGGGTGAAAGGGGGCCCAAGTTATGGCCCAACTGTGCTACTAATTAACTATACGAACCTGGCCCAGTCCCGTGGAATCGTTGGCTATTCTGGCTGCAAAGAGTCTCATCTCACACCCTTGTTTTATAGAATAGGAAACAGAAGCACAGAATAAATTAAGTGACAGCCAATGTCACATACAGTCAGTTTACAGCAGAGCCAACAAAAGCTGTTGATGTATCAATCTCTTCTTGGGGAAGATGGGGTCTGAAGATGAAGAAAAGACAAACTGCACGACCCGGGGGGAAATAATTGCAAATTACATACCTGACAAAGGATTTTTACCTGTAATGTTAAAAAATAAAAATAAAAAAACTTCCAAAACTCAACAATAGAAAAGAAAACAAACAAGCACCTAAAACTATTCTTAAGATCGTTAATTATCGGGGACATACAAATTCTCAAAACTACAGTGCAATACCACTGTGCATCTGTTAGAAAGAATAAAATACCACAAAGTAAAACCCTGATGGTTCCAAACGATAGGGAGGATATGGAAGACGCAAAATTCCCACACAAAAATACAAAACAGTACCACTACTTGAGACAACAGTTCGGCAGTTCCTCATAAAGTAAACACACACTTAATGTACACATACCATAGAACTCAGCAAAATCACTCCTAGATATTTACGTAACAGAACTCACACAGATTCAAAAACCCACGCACAGGGCCATGCCCGTAGGACACCAGCTACATACACCAAGACTGGCAGGTTCAAACCCGGCCTGGGCCAGCTAAAAAACCACAAAGACAACTGCAACAAAAAAAAAAATGGCTAGGCGTTGTGGCAGGCACCTTTGGTCCCAGCTACTCGGGAGGCTGAGGCAAGAAAATCACTTAAGTCCAAGAGTTTGAGGTTGCTGTGAGCTGTGATGCCACGGCACTCTTTACGACTCTGTCTCAAAAAAAAAAAAAAAAAACCCATACACAGATGTTGGTAGCAGTTTTATTCATAGTCTCCAAGAAGCCAGAAGCAATCCAAATTTCTTCAACTATAGGACATCCATACACTAGTGACACCTGCAGCAACCAGATGCATCTCAAGGGTTTGATTCTGAGTGGAGGCAGCCAACCTCAGAAGGCTCCAGGCTGCACAGCTTCACTTATGTGGTCTGGGAAAGTAAGGTGATGTCTCCATATAATTGTGTGACAGTTGCCACCTCCAAGCTAACTGATACATCTATCACCCAGCAGAGTGGAGTTATGAATCAAACATCCCTCTGGTCTTCTCCATTTCTAAAAACACAAAAATTACCTGGATGGAGCTGGAACATATTCTTCTTAGTAAAGTATCTCAAGAATGGGGAAAAAAAGTCTCCAATGTACTCAATACTACTATGAAATCAATATATAACCACCTACACACTCATATGAATGGCAAAACATAACTATAGTCCAGAAAGTAGGAGGGAAGAGGAGAGCGAGGGGAGGGGAGATATGGGAGGAAGAAGGGTATTTGGGGGGACCTCACCTAATGTGCATGATGCAATGGTACATTTCAAAACCATTAAGAAATGAGTATAATTGTGACGGATGTGTTCCTTAGTTCAATGTAAGCATTTCACCTTGTATATCAAAGCAGTACCCTGAACCCCATAAATGCATCAATGTACAAAGTTATGATTTAATAAAAAATAATTTAAAAATAAAATAACAAGAAAAAAACACAAAAATTCTCTCATTTTTAAAAAATGAATAGCAACCCATTCCTAAAAACTAGTACAAGTTTTTATTACATGTGGCAAAAAAAAAATTAAGACTTTTCCTTTGAAGTATAAATAAGTATAAATTCATAACACAATGACAATGTAAAGAAACAAAAAAACATTAAAAATGTGTACAAATAATGGCTCAGAATTTTATGTTGATAATTCAGGTGAGTTTCGGGATATTCTGATTTTTCTCTCATTTGGAAGCACCAAACAAATCAAAAAACAGAGCTGGTGTATTTTTCTATATTTTTGTATTATATCTTTAAATCTCACTGTTCAAGGTTTGCTGATCACACCTTAAAACTGCTTTTAACTTAAAGGTGAGATTATTGGTTGGACGCAATCTACAGTCTGAGTCTCTCGTAAGTATCGTTTTTCGCCGTCAAGTCTTGCTCTTGTCACATTTGGCCTGCCTAGAAAGACACCATCCTTCAGGTTATTCCTTGTTTAGTTTTGACCTCTTTGGATCCATACACTTTGAGTAAAAAATCTCAACTAGTGTGTTTTATCCCCTTTAAGGTAATGTGCTCCTTTGAAAATACAATGTAAGGTATTACTCTATTTGCAAAGATGTTTTTAAAAGTCTTTAACTACGTTAGTCCATTTGTGCTGCTGTAACAAAATACCTGAGAGCAACTAATTTATAAATAATAGAAATTTATCTCTCAGTTCTGGAGTCCAGGGAGTCGGAGATCAAGAAACCCACAGGTTCCATACCTGGTGAGGGCTGCTTCTTCCAAGATGGCGCCTCATCCAAGATGGCGCCTTGTCCCCTTGTCCTCTGGAAGGGAAGTAGGCTGTGTCTGCACACAGCAGATGGGGCAAAAGAACAAGAGAACACTCCCTCCAACTTCCAGCCATTAGTAAGAGTGCTCATCCCATCCTTGAGGGTGAGTCCTCATCACTCCACCACTTGCTTTGCACTGGACATTAAGCTTCAACGTGAGTTTTGGAGGGCCAGGCCCCACAGCAGTCCCCTTCCATGTACAATGCCAGTGACAATGGCGGAGGCTCAGGGAATCCCCAGGATTTCAGAGTCCAGGCTCCTGAGGGTAACCCTAGGTTCAAATCCTGGTTCTGCTTTTTAATAACCATGTGACTTTGAACAGGTGTTTGTTCTTTCTCTGCCTAAATTTGCTCATCTATAAAATGCAAATGATAGCATAGCTAGGATTCAACCAGGCCTTGTCTCTGGAAAGCCTCGATCAATATCAGCTAGGAGGAGGAAGAGGAATTGACTAGCACTATTCTGCAAGGCTTCTGAGTCAGTCTCCTTATAAATTTGGATTCGACAGAGTGTTGTCAAGGTGTCATCTGCAACCCACTGGTGTCAAGCGACACTCTCCCTGCTAGCAGATCCAGAAATGTGGTGTTATTAAAACAAATGACGCACGCACCCATAGACTTTCATCTTCTACTGTCTGACTAAGGGTCGTCACTGATGACTGGCTGAGTTACTAAGAGTCACCAAACTAAAATTAGCTTAAATATGGAAGCAATATGGAATATGGAAGCCAATTTGGAAAAGTTAACTAAAATATGGAAGACAAGCACTCGGTTCTCTGCTCTGAGTTTTAAGTCATGTATTTATCATGGTTCACGTGGCAATCCTTCAAATTCTCATACCTATAGTGGAGTGGGGGGCAAGTGATGGTGTTGGTTGGTTTGCTCAATATTGAAAAATAATGGTAAATAGTGGAGATGGGAGAACGAATGCAGTCCTTTTTCCCTGCCTGTGGGGGTCTGTCGTAAAACACATGTGCACGTACACATGAAACACCTGATGGCTAAAAGAGCAATTAGGTATCCCACTTATCATTTGCCAGACCCTGAACACGTGAATCCACTTCTCTGAACTCACTTATGAAACCCAGGCATTTTCCAGGCCTCCAATGCAAGCAAACTTCATCCATAAAGAGTCGCATCGCAAACACACTAGGCTTGGGAGCCCCGGCGTCCCTATCTCAGCTGTTCAACTCTGCTGCAGTCACATGAAATCAGACATGGACAATACTCAAGCCAGTGATGTGTCTGTGTTTCGATAAAGTTTTATTTATAAAAACAGGTGACAGCCTTCTGGTTGTGGCTGGCTGAACTCTGCCATATGTCATTGTGAGGATCTTGTGACAGAATGCAGGTGATGATATTATTATTGCTGGGATCTTCACCATCATCTCTGTTATCCACTGCTTAGCAAGCTCTCTCACCCAATCCCCTCAATCGAAGAGGCAGAAGTAAACTCTACTCCCCACATTTCATACCTGGGGAAACCAAGTGTGCCAGAGGCTAAGGCTTTGGCTATGCATTGAAAGAGCAGGACCAGCCTTCAGCTCCCTAACCACAAGGCCTCTTTTTTTCTGTCATTCCAAGAGCTCGGGAAGCCCCAGCCCATTGCACATTTGTTTGTAAGGGCCCATTTTCACATCACCTCACTAGGTCTCTGCTACTCTCAGTAATAAACCCTTTCATAGCTGAAATACAAAAAAAATGATAGCAAAAAAACAGAAAGGCTTTTATTTATATTATTGCAAGCTTTTAAAAATGATTTCCCCTCAAGCTAGACCTCCCATTTGATCCTGCAATCCCATTACTGGGCATCTACCCAGAAGGAAAGAAATCCTTTTATCATAAGGACACTTGTACTAGACTGTTTATTGCAGCTCAATTTACAATCGCCAAAATGTGGAAACAGCCTAAATGCCCACCAACCCAGGAATGGATTAACAAGCTGTGGGATATGTATACCATGGAATACTATTCAGCCATTAAAAAAAAATGGAGACTTTACATCCTTCGTATTAACCTGGACGGACGTGGAAGACATTATTCTTAGTAGAGCATCACAAGAATGGAGAAGCATGAATCCTATGTACTCAATTTTCATATGAGGACAATTAATGACAATTATGGTTATAGGGGGGGAAACAGAAAGAGGGAAGGAGGGAGGTGGGTGGGGCCTTGGTGTGTGTCACACTTTATGGGGGCAAGACATGATTGCAAGAGGGACTTTACCTAACAATTGCAATCAGTGTAACCTGGCTTATTGTACCCTCAATGAATCCCCAACAATAAAAAAAATGCATATATATAAAAAATAAAATAAAAAATTTTAACTTCCAATCAAAAAAAAAAAAAAATGATTTCCCCTGAAAAGAGGCTATTTTCCTCTTTTCTGTCTGGTTGTTACCGTTTTTATTTTCTAGTTGTAAAAATATATATTTGCCATTTGTCTGAAGAACAATGCAACTCTCTACAATCCATCACACAGCCCTGCCCTGAGCAATTCTCACGGCTCATCAGGAACGTGAGGGCCTGATTTAACAGGCATGTCTAAGCCATGGAATCCAGGGAGGCCTCAGCCCTGAAGGCATCTCACCCCAGCAATGCCAAGCATCTTCTGACTCACAGTGCAAACAGTGACACCAAACAGGACCTTTCAAAAGAAGAAGATCACGTATTCCACAACCCACAGCTATTTTCCAAGTAATTATGTGAATTAATTTTCAGAAGGTGATGTGATTCTTTCACCCTGGTGATTCAATGAAATGAAAACCTTAGAGAGAGGGGGAAAACATGATCGGGTGATTTTTCCCCTGACTACAGTTCAACTGCCATTATCTCAGGGCTCCACGGAAATGCTTGCCATGCTCAAAGTGCCTTCTGAGCATTTATTTTAAAACATTCATTGTCAAATTAGCAAAACTGCAGCAGACAGACTTGGTGCAGCCAGTCAACCATCCACATTCCCCTTACTGCGACTTCAGACGCAGGTTGGCTGGACTCTCAGACTCACTCCCCTCATCTGAAAAATGGGGAATGAGAGAAACTGCCCTACATAGTTAATACATAGATATTGATATATAGTTGACCCTTGAACAACACGGGGCTGAGGGATACGAATCCCAAAACTCAGTATATAACTTTTGAACTCCTCCCCCAAACTTGAAGTGCCATTAGCCACTGCTGGCTTGAAGCATAAATGATACCCGAGTCAATTATCACATGTTTTATATTTTATGTGTATTATAAATTGTATTCTTAAAGTAAGCTAGAGAAAAGAAAATGCCGTTAAGAAGTTATAAAGAAGAGAAAATATATTTACTATTCCTTAAGTGGAAGTGGATTATCATTAAGGTGATATACTTCATCATCTTCGTGTTAAGTAGACGGAGCAGAGGGAAGGTAGCTGGTCTTGTTATCTCAGGTGCGGAGGAGGTGGAAGAGATGGCAGGGGAGTCAGGAGAGGCAGTCACACTCGGTGTAACTTTTATTAAAAGGATTGGAACACCCAGTTCAAACTCGTGTAGTCCAAGGGCCAACTTGTGTACGTATCTACATACATATATAGACATGCATATATATATATGTAATATAGAGAAACATACCCATATGAACTTTTTTAAATGCTTACGAATTTTTCCCTTAGCTGTACCACAAATTTGGGGGTTTGTTAAGTGCAGAAAGTATAGCTGATCTCATGGCTTGTGCGGTGTACTGTTGGGTTTTCAGGAGCTATGTCGGCCAGCTCTTAAGAGCTTTGTAATTGCCAAGAAGCTTCCGGGCATTCTGCCCACATTATGTCCTCTAAGAGGCAGGTAGGGCAGAGGCAGAGCAGTTTTTCTCCTTGCATGAATGAGTCCTCCTGGCAAGTGGAGCTCAGGAAGTTGGGTATAAGAGGCCCAAAGTCCACCCATCTCCAAAGTTGCTGAGCTGGGATTCTAACTTAAAGTTGGGACTCGTGTTCTTTGCCACTCGCTACAATTCCTCATTGTCTTAAACAGCAAGTTGGAAGCTCCCCATGGGTCTGCCCAGAGCTCTGACGTGGGTAGCAGGCCCCTCAGACTATGCCATTCCACTGTAGGTGGTACCTCACCCTACCCAGGCATGTCAGAGAAACTGACCTGCCGGCCACCAAGCTCAGGTGCACCAGCTAACCAGAGAGATGGTGCTCAAAGGTGGTCAAAGGTGGACTGCACCACATGCTCTAACAATCCAGCAGTCTGCTATGGACATCACCAAGGCTATCCAGGGAGCTCAGCCAGCTGGGGGACCTCTCTCTACCACCAAGAGCCAGAGCACGGGGTCTTGCCCATTGATTATTAGAGCTGAAATTCCACACTACCCGTGACATCATAAAAAAATGTATATTTGATGTCTGCCTCCAACTGTTGGCACAGAGCTCTTAAAACCTTTGGAATTCCCTGAGTGGGAGGTGTACTAGAAGCATCTTACATTCTAATACTTGGTCTTTCACTCTGATTGCTGACACAGAGCTCCTAGACCCCCTGGGATTTCCTGAATGACAGAAGTGTCTTTTGTTCTATCGAGGCAACTTTTCTTTTTCTTTTTTTTTTTTTTTATTTTGGCCGGGGCTAGGTTTGAACCCGCCACCTCCGGCATATGGGACCAGCGCCCTACTCCTTGAGCCACAGGCGCCGCCCTCAAGGCAACTTTTCTTGGGCTCCTGGATGGGGGCTGATCACCAGAAAGACCAAGCCATGAATAGAAGCTTAGAGAGGGCAGAGAAGGTGAAGATGGAGTTGATAATCAATCGTGTCTATATAATGAACCCTCCATAAAGATCCCCAAAGGGTTCATTGCAAGAGGGACTTTACTTAACAAATGCAATCAGTATAACCTGGCTTATTGTACCCTCAATGAATCCCCAACAATAAAAATAAATAATCAAAACAAACAAACAAAAAAAAAAAAACAAAGAGCCCCAAAGGCCTCATTATCTCTTAAGCTTTATACCCATACCTCTTGCTTACCCCATCACCTCAAGCTCAACATTTCAAAATCAAACAGGCCCCTGAAAAAGTTTCCCTTTACTATACTCCCATTTGTTAACAACAGCAAAGTTCTTTTGTCTTCAAAATTGTGGATTTTTTCTCTACTTTTCCCCTCACATTCAATTAGATACACCTTTTATCTATTCCTTTTTGACATGTTTTCATTCATTTTTTTCCCCTTTTTTCTTCTCAACCTCTAAATAAAGTTATGGTGCAATCATCCCTATTTATCTTTCTTGTTCCTTTTTTTTTTTTTTTTTTGTAGAGACAGAGTCTCACTGTACCGCCCTCGGGTAGAGTGCCGTGGCGTCACACGGCTCACAGCAACCTCTAACTCTTGGGCTTACGCGATTCTCTTGCCTCAGCCTCCCTCTTTCTTGTTCCTTAACCTCACTTCCATATTTTCCATATTTTAAAATTTGTGCTGTCTTCTTAGTGACTTTAAAACACTGCCTTCCATTTTACTCATTTTCTCTTTGGCTATATCTAATTTGTCATTTTGTGGTTTTGCATTAGATTGCTTTATTTCTAAAATATCGGCTGGGTCAATTGTATTAGTCTTTTTTTATTGATTCTTTCTTATTCTTATTAAATTCACTGAAGTTATACTCCAATTGTCCTAATAAATGAAGACTTCACAAGTCTCACCCTGCTGTGACTTGTTGACTGTCACTAATGGTTTCTTATTTGGATGTTTTGTGGCTTCTAAATATGAGTTCCTATTTCTTAAAACTTCTTAGGTAGACAATAAAGCTGTCTAAAGTCCATACCTTTAAAGATGATGTGCAAATCTGTGGAAATACTCCTACCTCCCACCCCCGGCCAAACCCTCCCTGACAACCTTGACCCATGTCCAATGCAACAGTGTTGGGAGGTGGAGCCTTTTGGGCCATGTTTAAGTCATCAGGGCTCCACCCTCATAAATAAATTAATGTGTTATCTAAAGGGCTTTTAGGAATGGGTTCACCCTTCCACGCTCTGCTGTGGAAGGACAGAAAGTTTCTCTATTTCCCCTTCCACTTTCTTCCATGTGGCAATGCAAAGCAATGACAAGGCTCACACCAGTTGCCAGCACCTTAATCTTGTGTTTTTCATCCTTTAGAACTATGAGAAATAAATTTCTGTTCTTTATATATTTACCCAGTCGGCAGTGTTCTATTATAGCAGCACAAAACAGACTAACACATCTGCCCTGAAAGACCTACTTGCTATATTTATTTATCCATCCTACTCATGTCTTTTAATAAGGAATTTGGGGATAATTAGTGCATTATATTGCCACGACTGAGATCAAAATTATTTAAGTCAAAGAAAATATTAAAATCTCTCTCCCAATGTCCCATATGCTTTATGATGTTATTTCCCTTCACTTCCTCCACATCCCTCCCCACCCCCCCAAAAAAGGCCTCTCCATTGGCCCCATGGTCACTCAGGATTATTCTGATTCCCAAACTTCACATTTTTCTCTGCCTAGAATTTCTACTTCCTTTCCTCCCACCTAGCCCAGGTTTTCTCCCTCTCAGCACTACTGACACCTTTGCAGGATAATTATTTATTGGAGGGGAAGAGGCTGCCCTGTGCTTTAGGAACAGGACAGGCAGCGTCCCTGTCCCCTATGCACTACATTCCAGCAGAACTCTCAATCGTGACAAACAAAAACGTCTCCAGGCATAACCAAGGAGCTCCTGGGAGGTTAAATAACCCTTGATTGTGAATGACAGTATTAGACACTCTGAAAACCCCTTGGAAATACACCTACCGCCCCCCAAGCCCTCCCTGACAACCCTGACTCACATTTTCTCCGTCACTATGCAACTGTTGTGCAATGTACTGTAATCTGAGTTAGCACTGCAACACTCCTTCACCTACTTTAGCACTAGGCATACAGCAGGGCCCTAAAATATGTATGCGATGTGACCAAAGGGAAAATTTCACTTCAGTACTTGTAGAAATTTAGTTAAAAGTATTAGTGTATGTCCATTGGCTGAGACCACACCGTCAGCCAGTGGAGGTAGGAACATAGAACATTCAGATTTGTTATTTGCTTTGAGGAAAACTAAATCTGTTACGTGAACCTATAGTTAGCTTTAAACTACCACATTTTAATAATTTAATTAAGGTAAATTTTTATACTTTTTCATTTCAAGATAGTAAAGAGGTACAAGTGTTTTATTGCATGAATATCTCATATAATGTTTAAGTCAGGGCTTTTTGAGGGCCCATCACCACAAAAGTGTTCATTGTGCCCCACAGGTAAGTTATTATCCCACAGCCACCCCCTTTTCCTCCTCATTATCAGTTTGTCATGTTCTTCGTATTACTTTGTGTACCCACAGAGGAGCTCCTATTTATTACCGAGAACGTGTGGTGTTTGTTTTTCTCATTCCTGAGCTACTTCCCTTGGGATAATGGTCTCCAGGTCCCTCCACATTGCTGCAAATGACATGATATTATTCCTCTTTATGGCTGAGGAGTACTCCTTGGTATATATACACCCCATTTTCCTTATCCACTTGTGAATTGGAGGGCACTTGCTTTGAGTCCACGTCTTTACCGTTGTGGATTGAGCTGCAATGAACACAGAAGTGCAAGTATCTTTTTGATAAAATGGCTTCACTACTAAAATTGTAAATTAACAAAACTATATTTGATGCACTGGAGAAACTCCATCTACTCTTTGGATGGCTTTAAGACTTTAATCAAATTTTGAATAGCATTCAAAAGTCTTAGGAATACTTTTTCTCTCTTTCGCACAGAAGGTAAGTTGGCTGATAAAAAATCTGAGTTTGGGGTCACTCAGAAGCAATTAGTCAAGAGACATTTGAATAAATGCCATTAAATGATAGCACATAAAACGTGATTAAGACATCATGATTGTCAGTAGTCATATGGGTAGATAAATGACTTCAAAATGTCAATTTATGACATCCAGTTAAACTCTAGAAACAATCTTTAGCTGTATCTTGGGTTTGTATCTATGTTTATATTGGAAATATGAATTTGATATTAGAACATTCCTAAAATATATTAACATTTAAATAGAAAATTATGTTTGTGCATCATTTAAATCAAACCACACTTTTTGAAGTATTATTAATGTGATTAGCTTCTTTTTTGCTTTTTCCTTATAAAATAGAGAAAATTATTTCTTAACCCTGAACTTCAAGGATTATATGTTCGTCCCAAACATTTCCTCATCTTTTTAAAGTGATGAGGAAAGATGAGTACTTTTAAAGATGAGTACTTCTCATCTTTTTAAAAGTGATGAGGTCTCAAACCTTAGCCAATATTTGAGTTGCAAGGATGCACATCTTAGTATAAATCCATTGTGGTTCGATTTTTTATCCCTCACCAAGCGTCCACACAATATCCAACATCCCAATGAAAAGTGAAAACATTAATCAGTTTCATGTAGCTACACGTTTGGCACTGTGGACGAAACATGACCACCTGAATTATTCTTCCCTCTCTTGGACCTAATTGATACAGCAAAAGAAAAGGACCGTGTTAGGGAGAGGAGAAGAAAGAAGCTGGTCATGTTTGTTCAGACATCTCATGATTATATAAGCACCAAAGAAAAAGTGCTGTCCAAAATGATGCACAATTCTTTCACCACATGAGGAATGGAAGAGGGGATTTCCTTTTTCGTGCCCAGTGGCTGATTCATTCGCAGACGTCTCTTATCCGCGGCCACCACTGTGCCCTTATAAATCGTCTGCACAGGGCTGTGGCTGCTCTCGGTTAGAGCATCCGTCTTTCTGTGAATGTACTGAAATGAGCTCTTGAATCCCATCACGCAGTGGGGTTTTGATGAGAGCTGTGCAGTGTTAGCACATGGGTCTGCCTAGAGCTGTGTGTGTCGGATTCACACAAAGTGTGTCTCCATCTCTGGGAAAAACCAGCCCTAGGGAGTCATAATGCTGAGGTTCATATTCTGTCAGCCTATCTGTGTCAGTCCCACTACCCTGACAGCATCAAGCACTAGAGGAAAACCCTAGGAATCCCTTAACTTTAAAAAAAAAAAAAAGAGAGAGAGAGAGAGAGAGAAAATAGCTGGAGCCAAGGAATGTCTTACCTTGGTAGAGTCTGGAGCATGTACCAGAGAGGCACCTGGGTACCTGCCTCCTCCTCTCTGCTCCCGACCATTTACCCACCTGTGTCACACCTGACGCGGGTTTGTGACCCTTCTTCTCGCTCCAAATTCAGGGGGAAATTCCCAGTGCCTAATTGAGTAATTCGAGTGAGGGCAACAAGGGAAGTTGCTTGTTCATCCACCCCAGAAACAGTGTCCCTGTCTAGACTTGGACTCTGCTTTGCTCCTTGGTTAAACCGACTCATAAATCCCAACGTCCTAGCTCCCCTGAGTCCCTGTCCCCTGGCCCATGCTGGACCCTGTCACACAGCGGTGTCCTGGTCCCTTTGGGCTTCTCCTCCTCACAGAGGCAGATCCCATGCCCACAAGCCTCATGCACACCCGGTGCACGCTGATGGAATCCCTGTTGACGGAGATGTGACCACAGGCGCCTTGGGGAGCACAAATGAGAGGGGACAGCTCGGGCATGTGCTCCCGATATTTTATACAATTTCCAGGACAAATAAATGGAGCACTTGCCTGTTCGCCCTTGGCCACAAAAATCAATCTGCTTTACTTATGAGTTCCATTTACAGCTCTGTCTTCTTTCTTTGTGTTGGAATGGCTACTTAAATGGAGTATTGAATGTTCCGCTCACTCCTGGGATGTCATACCTCACGCCCTCCCTCTCTCTCTCCTCCTGCCCCCACCAGCCTTGGGTAACCCAGCATTATCCAGAGTCAGAGAAATCATTCTCATCCCAATTGAGGCTCTTCTTATTCTCCCAACCTTGGAGAAATCATTTACCCTCTCAGAAATGGGGTGTTCTCATACGTCAAATGGAAATCAGGTGGCGTAGACTTGCCATAGGGTTAAAGGGATAGAGTTGCCAAGTGCCCCAGGGTGCCTGCACGACAGTAAGTGCTTAATAAATGCTCTGCCTCTCCTTCCTTCTTCTCCTCTGGGCCAAGACAGCAGCATGCCCTGCTTTTCTTTCCCACCTCTTAGAAATTCCTCTTCCTTTCAGAATATAGGGGAAAGTATCCCTCTGAGCAAAAGCAGAAGCTGAGAGCTCCAGAAAGTGACTTAACTTCTCTGAGCTCTGTCTGCCCAGCAGGGAAAAGAATTCCAGCCTCGATGGAAGTGGAAGACATTATTCTTAGTAAAGCATCACAAGAATGGAGAAGCATGAATCCTATGTACTCAATTTTGATATGAGGACAATTAATGACAATTATGGGGGGAAGCAGAAAGAGGGAAGGAGGGAGGAGGGTGGGGCCTTAGTGTGTGTCACACTTTATGGGGGCAAGACATGATTGCAAGAGGGACTTTACCTAACAATTGCAATCAGTGTAACCTGGCTTATTGTACCCTCAATGAATCCCCAACAATAAAAAAAAAAAAAAAAAAAAAAAGAATTCCAGCCTCAGGACGCCCACTGAGAAACATCCGGCATGTTGACCCTCTCTCTGCAAAGAGCCTAACAAAGCCCATGTCTCAGAATGACATGCCCCCACCCCGAAGAAGAAAAGTCACATTCCCTTCCATGGAACACTAAGTTGGCAACACAGCAGAGCACGCACAACAGGGACATTGGGTGCTCCCCAGAGGGTCTTCCCTCCCCCCACACTTCACATTCTTGGCGTGTGATTCTGCTCCAGCCACAGCCAGGTCCTCTCCCTGCCTGAGATCAAACCCCACTCCCGATGCCTTTGTTCTAGGACCAACAGAGACTCAGAGTCTGACCAGCAACGTTGTTCTAGAGTTCTGTTTCCCCAAGCAGCTGCTCAAAATATCTACAAAGGGCCAATCCTTTTGCCTGAAAGTCAGCAGGACCCGGAGTGGGGCCAGAGAGGCAGGCCAGAGAGGAAGAGGGCCGAGTGCCCAGCCCACACAGGAACCTGTTCTTACCAGCTCTGGCACGCACTTCACATCCACGCAAGCATCTGCTCATGACTGTACAAACAAGAAAGAACGTGGCTGAACAGCTGATTAATATTTATAGTTTGCATGTAGCAAAAATAAGCTTGTGGAGCGGGGGTGGGGGTGGGGGGGGAACAGCCAAAGTGGACTTTCCTGCAATTGGACTCAAATGGATTTTTATTTTAATTTGCAAGATAGGAGCTCCTTTAAAGATTTTAAATAAGTAAGTAGATGGATAGACAAACACACACACGCATATACATAGACACAGAAAGAGAGGGGATGACAAGCAGAGAGAGAGAGAGAGGCAGAAAAACCTGTGAAGAGCCAAACCACTGTGTCCCTCCTGACACCAGTTTCCTGCCTGGACTGAGCCCCCTTCACCTTTCCCACCTGCTTGGAGCCTATTTGTCATTCCAACCCTCAACTGACGAGAAGTGCAGAACAGCGTCGTGCCAACTAGGAAACAAGACCAAGTTTCAGCACTTTGAATCTACAGAATTTCACTAAGTAAGCTCCTGCCTACTCTCTGTGGCTGTTATGTAAAATCCTGGCATTGCAAACTCTGTGATCGGGCCCCCTGTGCCATATCGTCCCTCCCACACTAACCCCTTCTGACAACACCCTTTCCAACCAGGGATAGGGGTCACATTGCTACGACACACACACACCCCCTCACCCGCACATGGGCGTATCCCTCGGGTGTCCCTGGGCTGCGGCTTGGATGGCCCAAAGAACCGTCTGGAGCTCACAGTACAGTAAGTTTGGACATTGGCTTCCTTGTGTACCAGCAGAGTGACCATGGGCACATTGTTTAATCTTTCTGAGACTCGGGTTCCTTAGACAAAAAAACATGACTGACAAAAATAATGCTACTTTATGGGGATGGTGTGAGGCTTCAATGACACGGTTTCTTTGAGCATTTTGCTTAGAAGCGTCAAAACCTATACAGATATTACTCGACTTGCAAATCAAATTAGTCTGCTGCACATTCACGGATGCTGCTAGAAAACACAAGACTCCTGGGTCAGAGACAAAGGACTCAATTACTCACAGCAATGGCCAGAGTGTCATCAGTTGAGCCCCTTCCCCAACCCTCGATGGACAGTGGGCAATGAAAAGAGCAGGTGATCCCTGCACATGTAGTGAGATTCCTGCACACAGGACAGGAAACCAGAGCTTAGGGAACCTGAATCTTTTATAATGGGCAGTGAGTCTGCCTGATCTTTGTCCTGAAGGGAGATATTATCTTTATAATGCTGCAGAGTAAACAAACAAAACCGCTTGGTGCTCTAGACAGAGACACTGCCTCCATCTTCCACGTGGTAATCTACACAAATACCCTTCAAAAGATAGTCTGGAATAAAAGGGCATTTTGTGGCTCATTTTCAAACCCGGAAGATCCTTGGAGAGCTGTTTCCCAACAAGACATAGCTTGGTAAATCTCACCTTGTTTTTCTTACTTTGCTCATGCCTAAAATCGTATTCTTCTGCCCTTCACAGCACAAAAGTCTTTGCGTGATTCGAAGCAGAAATGTCTCTTCCTCAAGGAGATTTTTCCAAATACTCCAGTCATTACAAATCCCTTCTCAGAATTTCTGCCTCATAAAAATAAGTCATCTTTGATTTCCTAATGATGTACTGAATTCAATCCTTAGCCCACGTTGTTTTAAACTCTACATGCAGGTGTAGGGAGTACCAGTTGGTGCAGTGGGACCCCACCTGTCCAGCCCCTGAGCCTTGGACCAGCCATCTGCCTACCTGACCTCTCATTACCTGAGCATTCCCTGAGGGCACTACCTAGTGGCTGGAGTGTGTACCTACGCAGGGGTCCTCAAACTGCGGCCCGCAGGCCACATGCGGCGGTGTGATTGCATTGGTTCCCGTTTTGTTTTTTTACTTCAAAATAAGATATGTGCAGTGTGCATAGGAATTTGTTCATACTTGTTTTTGGTTTTAACTATAGTCCGGCCCTCTAACGGTCAGAGGGACAGTGAACTGGCCCCTTGTTTAAAAAGTTTGAGGACCCCTGATACTTGGTCCACGCCCCAGCAGCCCTCAACCAAAAGCTGAGGGAAGCTGATGTGTGAATCCCCAGCTCCTCTGCTCCTTGGGAGGTCTGTGCTCTACTCTTTGTCCCAGGGTTCCTGTGGGACAGCAAACTCCAGGTGTGCTCAGTGAAACCTGTCTTGATGACAGATCCTTTGGGGGATACTTTTCCTTCCCGACCTTGTCTACCTCACTCCAACCCAGTGCTTTTTTTAGAGGAAGACCAGCGCCCCATGATCTACTTGCACCAAATCCTCACCTCAGACCTTTTTCTAGGGGAATGCAAAGTAATAAGGGCAACACAAAATGACCATTTGCAGACCACACTTTGAAATCAGTAAGTACTCATTGGCATGCAGCTTTGTGGATCAAAACCACTGTCCTATCAACTGAGAGTCATCAAGTCCAGTCCCATTGGAACTCTTTGAAAATCATTCTTAAGCTCCTAAAGAATAAAGTAGTCATCATATCACAATCCTTATGTCACCAGAACGATACATGGAACCAGTTGACTCTCTATGCAAACGTGGCAGACATGCCAGCATAGGGCAGAGGCATTTGGCCCCAGGGTGAGTCTGAAATGCTCCTGAGTCATATCTGCACTGGGATGACCCAGAGGTGCCCTTCCTGCAGCCCTGGGTTGGATCTGGTGTGACTAGAGAGGCTTTGGGAATACAATTCAGGACACTCAAGTGCTGCAGGGAAGGTTGCAAAGGTCAGTCGCCTCTTTCTTGGGGACATCCCTGGCTCCCTCCACCTCCTGCCATATACACAGAGCTTTTCATGACATGGTACTCCAGCAACAGACATGGGCCCCCTTATCATCCTGGCCTGATTTGTTGGCTTTTATCTTCCTGATAGTTAAAAGGTATGGACGCTGGCTCCTCGGGCCACTGTCTGTGCTGACATCCACACTTGTAGCAAGATTAACACGGGCACATTAACTGGTGTGCAGAGGTCCTCCTGAGGTGTGACAGGTGCTATCCTCCTGGGGGGTCTAGCATGGAGCCCCTTTATGGGGGCATCAGAGCAGCCCTAGAACAAAACAGAGCTTACACATTTTAAAGGCACAATTATAAAAGAACAGAAATACCTGCCAAGCTTCCGGTCACGTCTGGATTGGTGCCAGTTTGCAAGGCCTTGTCCTTCACCAATTGCACCATGGAATCCATCCATGCACCAGGGGGTGAAGTGTAACTCATCCATCCTCCCCCCCCACACACACACACCACCCTGGAAACTCGCAGGAGTGCCTGCCACTTAGCCACTGTCACCTGTCAGGAACAGCTGCCGGGGGAGGGGGCTCCACAAGGAAGCCAACTGTTTCACTCCGTTGTCTTACAAAATGTGCTAAAGCCACTCTCGCTATAATGAGTCCCCAAAGAGAAACTAAAGTAATGGGAATGTGACAGACTTCCCTGCCAAGACCCTGGAGAGCTCCATGGTACATGGCGATACTGAATTCCAGAAAGGATGCCCCCACCCTGCTACTCAAATGCAAGCTGTCTCCAAATTGTCATCTACGGATTGATGTTTGACATCTCCTATGTTCTTCATGCCACGGCATCTACAAAATGCCGGCACATTCGCACGTACACAGACTTAATCCAGGAAAGGACAGTTCCCATGGTTTTCTTGTCCTAGAAGAAAATCAAGCCACCTAGTGTCTGGTAATCTGGAGCACTATAAGGAGCAGCAGGATAGTAAATCAGTGGAGCTAAAATACTATGACGGAAAAGAATACGAAATTTGAAAATAAGCCAATTAAAGGGTGACCATGAATCAGAGTCCACAACATACAAAAGCAGAACCCTTCACACTGTCGAAGGGATGAGGCTCGCTGGAGAAAATCATTAGTGCATTTAACAGAGTGGGGGTGTGCCCTGCAAATAGTTACTATTTCAAGAAGTCTAAAAGGTAAAAAGTAATTAAATCTCAGCTGGAGTCTCATATCTGAGCTCACTTAAGGGGTAAAAAGAAAAAAAAGCTCCCCACAACCTCTGAATAGGATTCTCTCTGAGTGGGAAACACACCCCCACCTGCAGGGAAAATGCTTCCTGCTGCCAGCTCTATCCACCGCCTCCCACCACAGCCGCAGAGCTGTCTGAGACAGAGTTTTGGAAGTGCTCACCTCCAGCCTCAGGCCTCCACATGACCTTGGGCCTTTGCCCTGGCCCTCAAGCCTCCTGGGTGGGGACAAGTGTATGGAGGTGGTGGTGCACGGAGAGCACCTGGTGGACCCAAAGTTTCCTGGGTACCAAGACAAAGGCTTCCCCTGACTCCCTCCTGTCCACTGTGACATTACAGCCTCCGTTGTGGCTTTAGGGTGGCCCAAATCATGGCTGTATCCAAGCCACATTTATTTTTTCTCCTTCACTCTGGCCCCATTGAGTTCCTCTGATTTGCTGTGGTAGAATTCCCAGTCCCTGGCATCCACCACGTCATCCACGTGAGTCCCACGGCTGCCACCGACTTGCTGTTTCCTGAGGCTGTTTTCTCTTCTCTCTGGGGACATGCACGGACTCACTTTCCCACCTGCCTTGCAGTCACCTGTGGCTGTGTCTAAGGAATAGTAATAATACAAGAGAACAGTCAGTGGAGAAGAGAAAAAGATGGTAGATGGTTAGATGTTCGATATTCTCAGCTTTATTGGCACCACAGGAGACACGGTGTGTTTTGGGTAAAACTCCAGGAGGCCAGGCACGTAGAAGACGGTAGATGGTAACAGGGCTGAACTTCACATGAGCTCATGTCCAAGTCCACTCCTGCCTACTGCCACTCAAAGAACCCTGGGCAGAGGGCCAGTCATGCTCTGTTGGTGGGACTGCAGACTAACACAACCTCTGTGGAAAGTGGAGCTGACAGCAGGCCTGCCATCGGGTCCAGCAACCCCTCTTCTAGGCATTTACCCAAAGGGAAAAAAGATATTTTATTGTGAAGATGCTTGTACCCTGCCCTTCCCCCAGACACTACCGTCTCAGATGAGCCCTCTGGGCCAGCAGGTGCCAAAGCCATTCACTTCCCTCCCCCAAGGTCCCCAGCCCCAGCTTCTCTCCAGCCCCGCCCTGAGCCGGTGCAGAGACACCTTCCACTTACACCCTCACGCCCCTCCATGCTTGACCCCGGCTCCCTGCTGGTACCAAGAGATCTGCCTCCTGCCCTGGACGCGTCCCACAGCGAATGGCTCCACTGCGGAAACCTCACTTTGGAAAGCCTCATTCCAGCAGGGAGGAAAGAGGTGGCTTTCGCCAGCAAGCACCTACACGTGCCTCCGGGGACTCATCCTGGGGCACCAACCAGGGGCTCATCCCTCATTGGCCCCGCCACAAAGTCACAGACATCACCGTTTCTCACTCGGGGGTGAAGATCCTCCATAGCTCAGTCAGTGGAGCTAATTCATGGCCTGACAGTGTTGGACACAAGAGCCACTCAGCCTTGTAGGCTCGCAGTGCTATCAACACTGTAGCCTCCCAACTCATGGGCACTGTAGGTTTTTTAAACACACACAGTGTTGTTGAGAGAATCTGATTTGCCCCAGAATGTTGGTGGTGGCTGTCTGATAACAACACTCATTATGACTTCTGCTACCCCAAACTCCAAATAGGTGTTCTGTCAGTGGCCATCACCCTGGGCGCCCTTTACTTGAGTGTTTTAGCAGCCCAGCGTTAAAAGCTCTCTGGGAAACTGCTTGTCATCTGATCAGGGCTGTCTCCTACCACAATGGACACGCTTCCATCTACCCTGATAATGTAAGAATCGATGCCTGCATTTTTAAAGTTGATTGAGATTCTTTAATATTTTTTAATAATTTTTAATATTTAATAGACAAGCATCAGGACAACTGCGTGTAAACTTTCCAAAAGAAAAAGAAAACAAGTGCAGAAGTACGTAAGCCTTTTTGCCTTCTCCAAGGAACCACACTACGACTTGAGATCAGGACATCAAAATCAGAGAGGATGAGAAAGGGTCCCAAGATGAACACAGAGCTCAGATAGAAGGCAGAATCTCAGTGGGGCAGACAAGCCTCCAGCCATGATGGAGCTACGTTTCAAGAGCCACAATCTCCAGTAAGCTAACTTCCATGCCTAGAATCAGCTCTGAGCTTCTCAAGAGGAGCTTTACAGAAATCCCTTTAACAGAAACAAAAATGAGGCATTTTAGCAACAATATTGCAGTCTCTGGGTGAAAATATTCCAGCCCAACATCTGCCTTGCTTTAACTCCCTACAAAGAAGGTCTTGCTAAAACCTCACATAATTTTAAACTCGATTTGGCCACAGTCCAGTGATATCTTCCGTTAGATGATAGTGCAATACTTTTAAACTCAACATATTTACCCTGGTGGTGTTTTAGAAAGTGATCTTTCTGCAATCTCCCCCAAGTGCTGGAAAGAAGAATAAAGATTAGCCCAACGTAGCTGAAAATCTTTAAGTTGATGGCTGATTTCAGTATAATTGGTCTGAAATTGCCTCTGCCCCTCTCTGCTGCCATCATAAAATATTTCTTTCTTTAATTCATGTTTTCCAGGACGCTTGTGCTGTGTAATTGCAGAGATAATCCTGTAATATTCAAGTGTGGCGGGGAAATGGGTTCTAATTAGTTGAAAATAATTGAGCAATAATGCCTCATGACAGGTAAATGTTATCGGACCTGTCACAAAGGGAAATTTCAAGAGTAGTGGTATGCCAGGGACTGTGCTCAGCATCACTGCACCACACGCTCCGTCCTTTTTGCTTTGGAAACATCATTAATGTCCTACCTCTAAGAGAACATCCCTGACATTGCCCTTCCTCCAGCACTGGCCGTCTCCCCTCGAGTCATTGTGAGAAAATGAATCAATAACTGTCAAGAACATAGTACAGTCCCTGGCACAGAATAGGAGTCCAATTAAAAAGCCAGTTTAAAAGTTACTGATTTTTTTCTTTTTTTTTTATTACATCATAGCTGTGTACGTTGATATAATCATGGGGCATCATTCACTAGCTTCACAGACCGTTTACCAAGTTTCACATAAAAAGTTACTGATTTTTTTTGGGCGGCGCCTGTGGCTCAGTGAGTAGGGCGCCGGCCCCATATGCCGAGGGTGGCGGGTTCAAACCCAGCCCCGGCCAAATTGCAACAAAAAAATAGCCGGGCGTTGTGGCGGGCGCCTGTAGTCCCAGCTGCTCGGGAGGCTGAGGCAAGAGAATCGCTTAAGCCCAAGAGTTAGAGGTTGCTGTGAGCTGTGTGATGCCACGGCACTCTACCTGAGGGTGGTATGTGAGACTCTGTCTCTACAAAAAAAAAAAAAAAAAAAAAAGTTACTGATTTTTTAAAAAATGCAAATCTGTTCTCTTTTTTTTTTTTTTGAGACAGTCTCACTATGTTGTCCTCGGTAGAGTGCCGTGGCGTCACAGCTCACAGCAACCTCAAACTCTTGGGCTTACGCGATTCTCTTGCCTCAGCCTCCCAAGTAGCTGGGACTACGGGCACCTGCCACAACACCCGGCTATTTTTTTGCTGCAGTTGTCATTGTTGTTTAGCTGGCCCAGGCCGGTTTGAACCCGCCATCCTCAGTGTACGTGGCCGGCACCATAACCACTATACTAGGACGGGCACGGAGCCTGAAGCTGTTCTTTCATAGACACACATCCTCCTAATCTCACTGATATCTCGATACTTCCTACTGCCCTGGGGACTGCACTAAAAATAGCTCAATATACTTGAGCGGCAGTTTCCACCCAAGTGGAAAACATTATTTAAAACCCAGTTCCAGACTGGGATGTCTGTACTAGTTTTCTCTAATGTTTTTACAGTTATCTCCTAAGTTTTTACACTTAGAGAATTCACAAGCCTAGGGAAACACACACACAAACAGAATACAAAAATCCGAAAGGATCTCATAAAGCGTGTGCATTTGTTGTTAACGAATCAGATCTTGGCAAATCACATCACGTCTTCCATTTTCTCCACACCTAGAGACCACCTACATCTGTCTTTTGCCTGATTTGAAAAGACAGTGGAGAAAATCTGTAAACAAGCAAATAAGGCTGTATGCGTTTCATGACATTTCCTATTCTGTTTTTTCATTCTGCGCTGCTACACTCAAAAGCTATTCCCATACAGTGCACCCACGCGGCCTAAAGAGTGAACTTTTTCAGGAAAGCAATGCTGCCCCCAAACCTTTGATCCTGATGCTTCATCCCCAGAAACAGGTTAAAGAGTTTAAGGAGAAAAAAAAAAAAAAAACCAACCAGCCGATTTTTAATGCAATCAGCTTCACAAAAACAAATGGTGTATGACCAGCTTAATTAGATAACACAGATAGAATTTCTTGCCCTAAACAAAGCTGCCTTTTTGGAGTGAGCCTGCCACATGCCACGTCGCCAGCCATCCAAGCCAGCCCCTTCCCCTGTGGGAGCGTGTTCCCCCTCCAACATCCTCAGTCTCATTCTTTTTTCTTACTTTTCTTGCCCTTCGCCCGTCCCCACATTATACCTTCCTGTTTTTATCTCCATTTACAAATATGAGAAAAGATGGAAAAATGCTCTTAAGATTAAGCTATATGAACATTTAGAAAATTTCTTCAAATGAACATTTTTTCACTGCCAAGAAAGTTCACGGGTATGTATTGGTTCTCTGTGCTGTAGCCTTCCGTGGGTTAATGCAGATGAAACCTCTGACTCCAGCTTCTCTGTCAGACTGAGAACACAGGAAGGCGGGAAGGCATACGCGTTGAGTTCATTGAGGCCTTCATCCTGCAACCCCGCTCCCAGGCACAGAGCTGGCGATGGTGGTGCTCCGCGAGCGTGCCTAAGTGATGTGTTTACGGATGCTTGGGGGGGCTGCCCTGCTTCCCCTGCGTCCTTCTTCCACACTCACACACTGAGATTACTGCCCTTGACTACTGACTTCACTGGGCCACACCATTATCCCCACTCACAGGTAATTACACTAGGTGCTAAAGTGGATGACAGTCCTTGTCTGCAGAGGAGCTTTGACTCACTGTGCTAGTTACCTGTGTGGCTGTGTCCATTGTATCCATGCATGATTACTCTTTGGTGATATCCCAATCAGATTCAAGGAGGAAACAGCCACAGCAGTGGGATAATTACCAAGGATCCTCAAATCTCTATATAAACATACACACAACAGCCAGATGGCAAAACCAAAAACACATATGGCATATTCACAGCACAACCAGGTGATATGACAGATCCACCCCCTACAAAGGACAAGGCTTGGGGGGGGGTCAGCGTCTGTGCTAGAGCAAGCACGGGGAAGTATCAGGGCTGCTGGCGGACCCAGGAGCCGAAGAACCCCCAAATAGGCACAAGGCTTGCTCTGTAAAGATGGTGGCCAATCTGAGAACAGCAGCTGAAATGAAGAAGAGTTTTGTTCTACCCAGTAGCAGGTGCATACAAGAAACCACGGCAGTCTGCAGGGGCTGGGGCAGCGTGGCTCACACGCTCCTGGAACTGACCCTCGCAGCTCCCTCAGGGCAGGGCCCTCGTCCCACAAGTAAAATCTAGACAGAGCAGGATGGAGACCAGAGGGACAAAGGAAGGTCCAGCAAACTCATAATTCTGTTAAATACACAGGAAAAACATAGAGCAGAGAGGTCTGTGTAGTCAAAATGCTCTCCTAAACATACCGTGGAAAGTCTGGAAAAATAGCTGAATCTGGTTCAAAGTTACTATATGAAAAGTAAGAACAGAGCACAGAGGAGTATCCCTACATGCAAAAACACATTTTTAAAAAGCACTTGAAAACTGTAATTTTCTTTTTTAAAGGGGGAGGTAAAAGATACTCATAAAAATACAGATAAAAAGATAGCATAAAAATAAAACATAAACCAGAAGCTGAGAAACTCGGAAATCACATGACAGAGCTCAAGACAATGAGAAAAAAGAAAAACTAATTTCGAAAATAAATAATAAAGTGGAAAAAATAGAGAAGATAATAAATAAAAATAACTTTGGAGACATATGTAAAAGGCTAAAAAAGTGAAGAAAAATTAAAATTCGGAAAACGTCGAACATACCAAAAGGATTTGAGAAAGGGCGACAAATATTTAAATGAATAAAGAGGATCCGACTACTGACAATTGAAATCCCTGAAGAATAAAACTCAAACAAGGCAAAAAATAGTAAAACCTGTAATTCAAGAAAATGTTCCCAAAGAAAGATTAGAAATGACTCACTGAAGGTACAACTAACATGCCTGAGAATAGTAGCCCTGGAAACTTACATAAAGATATTATCTACCAAAATGTCTGAACTTAAAAGGAAAAGAAAAAAAATTCCTATGGATTTATAGGCCAAAATTGAAATAGACGGAGTATAAATAAAATTACGTCCTTGTCGGACTTGGACAGCAAGGCATTATTCCAGTAGAAAATGGAGTAACATATTTATGATTTTCAAGGAAGGAAAACAGGTCCACATTCTTTTTAGTGAGTAAAATTGACCTTCAAGTACAAAGGGCACAAACTTTTAAATAGTTTTTTTTTTTTTTTGCTGTTTTTGCTGGGGCTGGGTTTGAACCCACCACCTCCAGCATATGGGGCCAGCGCCCTATCCCTTTGAGCCACAGGCACCACCCTAAAGGGCACAAACTTTTATAAGAAGTCAGAGAATGTGGTTCCCCTCCTGAGGAATCTACTAGACACAATGTTTTAGAAAACCGGAACCACTTTCACAGACCTGGACACAAGGCTGGTGTTGAGCTTTAAATATGACACATGATGACTCAGACGTGAAAACAAATTGAGAGTTAAAAGAGAGAGAGTGTGGCATGCAAAGGCCATCTACTCAGACTGTGTAAAAACAGCACAACCATAAAAACAGAGAAATATTGAGGACAGCAGGTGCAAATATTCTAAACTCTTTTGAATAATCATAATGGTGGTGATGCTAGCATCTCTACTGATTGTTTTGAGACAGTTATGTGATGTGAGGTAAATCAAACGAAAAATAGCATAAAATTTTAAATCTGTCCTTCCCAGTGTTCTTCAGAATGTGGATCATCAGTATGGAAAAAGGAGATAAGCCTGAGTCCTAGGCCAGGTGTACTGGGCTGGGAGGAAGCACATCTCTGCAGCGTCCTCAGCGGCTCCATCTGTGCCCCACTCAGGCATCTGTGTTTGGTAGAGAGTCCAGCAATAGGATCCAGAGCCCCTCCTTAGAAGCAGCAATGTCCCTGTTTCTACGCACACCCCTTCTACCCTCCTTAACCCTCGTCTGAAATTTTCTGGGGGAGAACTCTCTCTCCTTAAGCCCCCAGTTTTCCCCAACTTACCTTGCAGGAAGAGTCTTCCTTTTTCCCTAGCATGTTAAGTTCCTGAAAACCAAATTCAAGAAGAAACCCTCCACTCTGCAGTGAGGCCATGAGTTCACCAGAACCTCCTGCTTAAACCTGGGAAAGGACAGCTAGGGAACAAGAAGACAAAGTAAATGTAATTTCAAGAAACATGAGTTGGATCACCATAAAAGTAAATGGAAAAATGATGCAGGCACGCATGTGTCCAAGAGGGGGACACAACTCCCTGCCAGAGCTGGACACTGTGAAAACATCTGGCCAGTTGCAAGTCACTATTTGCAACCTGTCTTAAAATAGGATGTCCTGGGCGGCGCCTGTGGCTCAATGGAGTAGGGCGCCAGCCCCATAGGCTGGAGGTGGCGGGTTCAAACCCAGCCCCAGCCAAAAACAGCAAAACAAAAAAAAAAAGAAAATAGGATGTCATAACAGCAAAGCTGAAAGACACAGGAAAACACCCCCACACAGCTTAACAAGGCTTAACACAGCTCTGATTGTTCCCGTAACTTTTAAAAGGCTCTTTCAAACAACACTGATTAAAGTCCACAGAGAACTGTAGATGCAAACCAACTTTTTGATCAACCTGGAAAGGCCTTGGTAATTACACTAGCTGGGTACATGTTTCTGTCTATAAACAAACATGTTTATTGGAAAATGATTTTCAGAGGTCCCCATATAAATGCACATCTTTTCCTGTAAATCATAATCCTTGCCACATGACCATTTCGCGTTTAAATTCTCAGCCTGGAATAGCAGACACAGAAGCCTTAAATGTAAACACCAGCCTGAACGTACACCTCACATCAGTGCTGTTACATGAGGGCCCCAACATATCAAATATACATCGCATTTTTGATGCATTCGTCTCATAGCCAAAAAAGCAACTATCCATCAGCTATTTAATTAAAGATACTTTAAGGCAAGTCAGATACCTCTGAGCATGGATTGCAACTGCTTAGAATTGCATTAAATTAGCTTAATTTCAGTCCAAAGCCTCCCTTCACCCATGAACTAAGTAGATCCCTTAAAAACACGAAATAAATTTGATAAGATAAAAAAATAAAAATACATTTAAAATAAACATGAAATGAAAGTTGGCGTTATCCCCAATGTTTTCACGAACGAGATCGCCATCTGGAGCATCAGCCTTCCCGGTTCCCCACCGTTTAATCCTCTTGCCTAATAACAAGTGTGATTGATCACAGCCGAACGACAGACCGTGTCCTGTTCCGGAACCCCAAGGCACCATCTCTGAGAAAGTGCCTGAGATTGGCTGGAAGCCATAAATCTCTGAAGAGCTGGATCATCACGAGTGTTACAGCCTAATCAAATGGAAAATGGACCCATTTCTGACTTAGATCTATCAGCGTACGTCTTTCTTAAAGACGGGAAATTCAATTGTATTTGTGAGTCACACTTGACAATTGTCTGAAAACGGAGTGGGAGCAGCAGACCTCAGCAAAGGCCCCGCATGTTCACCAAACACGCCCGAGCCTCAGCCAAGAGCAATAAAAACTACAGCTGGGGCTGACGACAGCTGAAACTCGGCCGCCCTGCCTGCCAAACTATTTTATCTGTTTTGCTACAGATGTTGGAGTATCTGCTATGATCCTATGCCATTTTTTCCGGAATAAACTCAAGAATGGGCTTAAGTATATTCTATATAATAGATAGAAATGGAAACTCCATCTATATGTTTTAGAGAGAGAGAGAGAGATATAATATGAATTGGGTAGCTACTGTATATCACATATATATAAAAGTTTCCAACTTTCATTTTTTGAATTCAAAAGTCTGTTTTGTTGGCATAATTTGAAACAGTTTATCCATGTAGCCTATACTTGCCCAAGTACAGTGTGAATCTAGGTCCTAAGCACCAAAGAAATATCAAAGAAACTAAAATTTTTCTTTCTGTGCAAACGCAAGCCAGACGTCAATCATCATTAACAACTTGGAGACACGCAAGGTCTGCCTCCTCTCACACCCTTCGACGCACATCTGCGATGTGGCTTCAGTTGTAAAATCAAGGGGTCCACTCCACCATGGCTGCAGCTGGGTTAGGCAAAGGAAAACCAACACCCGCCTGGGCAGAGCCTCAGGAGCGATGCCGTCTGAGGGTAGGGCACGTGGCAGGTGGCTGCACGGAGTTTTGTGAAGATTCCCTGCCGATATGCAGCAGGCGACAGCTTCTGCCAGGCCCGACTTCTCCGGAGCTGTCCTTCTCCAAACATCACTTTCTTTCATCCCGTTACCCAACTAAGCTGATTATTTTCTTTTTTTGCCCTTCCCTGACGGTCTCCTTCTTACATGCCAAAGGTCATGGGTCCCCAGATGCCAAAGCTTTGCCAACATCCTGCTTGGGTTGCTGACAGAGAAGCTGCACATTTGGAAAGCTCTCACCTCGGACACGGTTCCTGGGCCCCAGAACTACAAAGGGCAGTGCAGCCATCATTCAATACTTATGCTCCTCTGAGGACACCAAGAAAATTACAGTCTGGGATACCTGCATTATCCAAACCAGCTGCTTCACTGCAGTTTCCAAAAATGAGGAGCTGAGGAAAATTTATGAGCTTTCCCTCTTATCTTGTGTTGCTAAGGAAACTGCTTTTTTTTTTCTTTTTGTGCAGATAATCCTAGCATCTCAAAAAAACCAGAGCAAAACATCCCCTCCTCTCTTTCCTCAAATGAAATAAACGTATTCCCTGGAGAGTTTTCTCCCCGTCACACTTGCCATTCAGCCTCGAAGGACATGAAAAGATGCCAAGCGCATCAAGAGGCCACAGGGCGCATTTATTTTCTCTGCATTTTCACGGTCAGCCCGTGCTCGACGGAGGAGCCCACAAAGTCTGCCCCACGAAACAAAATGACCAATTTCACTAGGTGTGTTTTATAAGGTGCTATTTTGTTGTCCATGCACATAAGACTCTGGAGAAACCAAACGATCTACCCTGCCCATCAAACTGGAAGCCGTTTTCCTGGAAGAACCCCTTGTGGGATGAAGACAAAATAAAAAATAATTATGTTCTGCTCCACGGGGCTTACTGCCTGAAAACATAAAAGAGAATTCACAGGCAGAGTGGAAACTGCCCACAGCTTTCACACCCTTGGGGGTCTCGGGAAACATCTCTCCTCGGCATGTGCAGCCCACATTTTACCACAGGAGAGAACCCATTAAAAAGAACCTCAGGAACACGGTGGCTGTGAGTCATGGGCTCACTGGTTTCCACGCAGCATAATTCAGCAGTAGCATGCTCTGTAGGAGGAAGACAATCGTGCCCAGAATGGAAAGGGCCTGCGGACCGCCTGGTGACCTGCACTGTGCTTTTGGAGACACCCAGAGTCCAGCTCTGCCCCACGGCAGGAGAGTGCAGTCCATTTGTGAGCTTGTGCTTTCTATTCTCTTGAGCTGTTGACCATAGCAGGGGAAGCTGGTGTGCCCCACACGCACTTCAGATCCACCCTGCCAGTATCCCCAAAGCAGGGAATTTTTGCTCACCGTTAAGCAATAGGACAGAGGCAGATCCTGACAGACGACCCATCAAAGACAGAAAAAGTCCATGATCCCAGTTGGGGATGACAAAAAGAAGCAATAATTGAACATTGGGTTACATATGGTTGAGAAAAAAAACTTTGCCCCAACCTCTATTCACAGTGAGGCAGGAAATTATCACCAAAGGGGCCTCAAAGCCCAAATGCAATCTTTAGTGTTCAATGCTAAACTTCGTATTTAGCACAATCCTTCCCACAACAGATGCCATTGTGACACCCATGCTTTATGCTGACTCCCTTGTTTGACTCCGTTGAGTTGCCATCAGCAAGACCAGGCAAGTGTGTGTAACTGTTGTCATAAACCAGAAGACCCCATTCCGTGTGTCGGAGCAGATCGACGTGTCGCCCTCGTGTGAACCTGGAGCATATTAGAAAAGCGTGTTCTCAGGCCCCTCCCCAGACCTAGAGGATCTGATTGATGAGGTGGGACCCAGGCATCCATGTTTTAAGTAATTCCCCAGGTGGCTGGGCAGGTGCACACTCAAATCTGAGACCACAGGTTTGGGTCCTTAGGGCCCTGCACCCTACAAAATCCTCACTGTCCTCATTCATGTCACTCCTTAACTGCTCATTAGTTACCGGACGGATGAATGAAAAGGTGCGTGCCTCTTCTTACTGCATTATTTACAGATGGAAGGTTTGTGATGACCCGGCTCTTGGTAAGTCAATCTGTGCCATTTTTCCAACAGCATGTGCTCACTTGGTGAGTCTGTGTCATGTTTTGATAATTCTGGCAATATTTATGACTTGATTATTATGATTACACCTGTTACGGTGACCCATGACCAGGGATTTCTGATATTACTATTTTGAGGCGTCATGGACCACACCCACAGGAAACAGCAATTTTAATCCTGTGTGCCCCGACTGCTCTGCCCGCTAGCTGTTCTCGGCTCTTTCACTCTCCTGGGGCCTCCCTATCTCCAGAGATACAACAGTGAAATTACACTAATTAGACTAATTAATATACCTACAATGGCCTCTAAGCATTCGAGTGAAAGGAAGAGCCACATGTCTCCCCCTCAAATCAAAAGCAAGAATGAATAAGCTTACTGAGGAGGACACGCCAGAAGCTGAGAGCAGCTAAAAACTGGACTCCTGGCACCCAACAGTCAGCCACGTTGTGAATGCGAAGAAAAAGCACTTAAGGCTCGGTGCCTGTGTCTCAAGCAGCTAAGGCACCAGCCACATACACCTGATCTGGCGGGTTCGAATCCAGCCCGGGCCCGCCAACCAACAATGATGGCTGCAACCAAAAAATAGCCGGGCATTGTGGCAGGCACCTGTGGTCCCAACTAATTGGGAGGCGGAGGCAGGAGAATCGCTTGAGCCCAGGAGTTGGAGGTTACTATGAGCTATGATGTCACGGTACTCTACCCAGGGTGACAGCTTGAGGCTCTGTCTCAAAAAAAAAAGAAAAAGCACTTGAAGGGGATGAACAGTGCTGCTCCAGTGAACACACAAATGATAAGAAAGCGAAGCAGCTTCACTGCTGATATGGAGAAGGTTTAGAGGTCCGGACAGAAGATCAAACCACCCACAACCTCCCTTTAAGCCAAAGCCTAATGCAGAGCAAGGCTCTGACTCTCTTCAGTTCTGTGAAGACTAAGACAGGAGAGGATGCCACACAAGGGAAGTCGGAAGCCAGCCCAGGTTAGCTGATGGTGTTAAGGGAAAGACACTGTCTCCATGACATGAAAGTGCTGGGAGCACAGCAGGTGCTGACGGAGAATCTGATGGAGACACAGCAGCAAGTTATCCAGAAGGTCTAGCGGAGACCACTGCTGGAGGCGGCTGCACCCAACTACAGATTTTCAGCATAGAAGAAACAGCCTTCTAGTACAAGAAGGTGCCATCTAGACCTTCATACCTAGAGCAAAGAGGTCAGGGCCTGGCTTCAGAGCTTCCAAGGGACAAGCTGACTCTCTGACTACAGGACAATACGGCTGGTGACTCTCAGTTGAAACAGTGCTCACTGACCATTCTGAAAATCCTACAGCCCTCAGGATGTAGGCTAAGTTGACCCCGCCCAGGCTCTAGAAATGGCACAACAAAGACTGGATCTGTCTACAGCATGGTTTGCTAAATATTTAAAGCTCATTTTTGGAACCTACTGTTTAGGGAACCCTAAAAGATGCATCATCAGTAGTCACCCCGAGAGCTCCATGTTCGTGGAGATGTACAAGGAGAGTGATGTTGTTTGCATGCCTGCTAACACAACATCCATTCCGCAGCCCTTAGCGCCAGAAGTCATTTTGACTTTCAACTCCAATTATTTAAAAAACATCGTTTACACATATAAGATTACCACAGACAGGATTCCTCCAGTTGGATCTGGAAAAAGTCAGGTGAAAACCCTCTGGAAAATATTCACCATCCTAGATGCCATTAAGAACACTGGGATGCCTGGAAGCAGGTTAAAACATCAACATTCACAAGAGTTTGGAAGAAATCAATTCAATCCTCATGACTGGCTTTGAAGGCATCAGTAGAGGGAATCATGGAGGAAGTGAGTCCACCAAAAAAGCAAGAGAATTAAATATTCAATTTAATGATGAGAAGTGGAGCCTAACGATGGGACCGAACCACTGCAAGGGACAGAACTTTAGGGGTCCAATGAGCAAAGAAAGTGGTTTCTTGAGATGGAATCTACTCCTAGGGAAGATGCTGTAAAAACTGTTGTAATGGAAACAAAGGACTTTAAATACTGTACAAACTTAGTTGACAAAGCAGCAGCAGAGTTTGAGAGGATATACTCCAATTTTGAAAGATGTTCTACTAGGTATAAAATGCTATCAAACAGCATCATGCTACAGAGAAGCCTTTTGTTAAAGAAAGAGTTAATCGATGCAGCAAGCTTCATTGCTGTCTTATTAAGAAACTGTCTGTCACGAGGACAGAATAATGGCCAACAAACACATGAAAAAAATTGTTCATTGTCCTTAGTTATCAGAGAAATGCAGATCAAAACCACTTTGAAATATCACCTAACCCCAGGGAGAATGACCCACCTCACAGGGTCTCAAGGCAACAGATTCTGGCATGGGTGTGCAGAGGCGGAACTCATTGACACTGGTGGGACTGCAAATGAGTACGGCCCTTTTGGGGAAAAGTATGAAGAGTCCCCAAAAGGTCTAAAAGTAGACCTAACATTTGCTCCTGCAAAGTCATTCCTAGATATCTACCCAAAAGGAAAAAAAGACATTTGACCACGAGGACATTTGCACTGGAATGCTTATAGCAGCTCAGCGCACAATCACAAAGGTATAGAAACAAGCCAAGTGCCCGTCAACACATGAATGCATGAATTAGCTGTGGTATATAAATACTGTTCAGCCATAAAAAGATGGAGGCTATGCACCGTTTGTAACAACTTGCACAGGTTTGGAGAACACCCTCTAAGCGACGTATCACAGAAGTGGAAAGACCAAGCATCACACGTACTCAGTCCTGAACTAAGAGTAGCAGGTTAACAGTTCCAGGCTCACACGAGAGAAAGCTCAGCTGGATTGAAGTAGCAGGGCAGGAGGAAAAAGGGTTCAGTAAGCTCGCACCCAACTGGTACGACGCACGGGTATATGGCACATTTCCTGGGTGACGGACACGGCTACGACTTGGACTTCAACCTTACAAATGCAAACTATGTAATCTAATTGTATGTACCCTCCTATTAACCTAAAATTTTTTAAAACGTTTTCGCAGCCACCCCAGCCTTCAGCAAACACCAGCATCAGTCAGCAGCCATCGCCATCAAGACACATCTCTGCACCAGCAAAAAGATGACAATTGGTTGACTGCATGGATGATCACTAACATTGTTCACAATAAAGTATTTTTAAATTAAGGCACGTGCATTATTTTACACATCCACTTATAGACTTGGGGATAGGGTAAACAGAACTTACATATTCACTGGAAATCAAAAAACCTCTTGTGACTCACCTTATTACAATATTTGCTCTCCTTCAACATTCCAGAAGCAAATCTACAATACCTCCAAGGGCCTGTATTTCATAGCTCTTACTATCTGATCCACCCAGATCACAGAAACACAGACTGTACTAGCCGCGATCCTATTTAATACACATTGACTTCGTCAGCTGCAGTTTGCCGAAACCTTAAAAGACACCCAAATCAAGAAGGAAACGTGAAGCAAAAAGGTAGAAGAAATTAAGAAATTACATTGCCATTAAATATGGTATTTGAAAGGACTATGTTAAAAATAATGAAAAACTACATCGTAATATTAAACTGAAAACGCAAACACCATATTATGTATTCAGTGTAATCACAACCTTAGAATACAGACTCAAAATTAAGAAAAAGACTGAAATGAGATTCACGAAAATGTTAGCATTTATATCTTTGGGTGATGGAGAGAAAAAATAACTTTGTTTCTCCCCTCCCTTTTTTTACTTTTGGCTGTTTTTCATAGTTTTCAATCCTAACTATGGAGGTAGTACTTTTTGAATGGAACAATATACTTTAAAATGCGTATGAAGGCAGGAATAGTGTATAATTTGCCAACACAAAGATAAAGGTGGCCATTTTGCACGGCCATGTTTTTAGCCTGGCCGGCATCCTCCAGATCTGAAGCAAAGCTCAGAGTCCCTACTGGGCTTGCTACTAACAGATGGACGCGGTGAGGATATACCAGACCATCCTGCGGCGCACTCCACAATCTGACAGTCTAGAAATACTCCAGACAAAATGTATCTGGTGCCCCAGGAGGCCTGGGAATTATGTATGTGCCAAGTGAGTTTCATTAGAAAGGAAGGCTCCCTGGGAATAGAGTCACCCATCCATAGATTCAGCCCTTCCTACATCTGCTCCAGCCTCCTTCCCTCACTGAGAGGGAGAGACATTTGAGCAGAACCCAGGGACCCAATTCTTACATCAAGTGATTTCTTGACTAGCTCCCTAGCTAGCGATGTGCTTCAGCCTGAAGGAACAAGTACGAAAGAAAGCAACCATCCCAGTCGCTTCCAATTTTGAGAACCCAGAAACACAGACATCAAGCGAGCAGATATTCTGAAAGATAGAAAATGTTGTTCCCTAAAGCACCGACTTAACCTCTGAATGTCCTTTGGCTGCCTGGAAGAAGACACCCAAAGAATCTTCTCTAAATGCAATGACACCCATTTTCACGTGACACTGGTGACTTTAGGTTTTAAATAGCAAGAGGCAGCAAAGGGTTCCTGATGAGAAGGGTATGGATTTTAGACTCAGAGAGAGCAGGGGTGAGGTCCAGCATCTACCTACTGTGGAAAAAGTCCTGACCTTGTTTCACCCATCCAAGAGTAATATAGACGAGAAAAAAAAAACAAAGGGGAAAGAAATAAAGTTTAAAGCAGCCAGAGCAAAATGAAGAGCTGTGAATATTGTCTATCTCAGCCAATCAAGCTGCTGTAATAAAATATCACACACTGGGGTGGCTTATGAACAACAAACATTACTGCTCACATGTCTGGAGGCTGAAGATCAAGATCCCAGCATGACACATGCTGTGTCTTGTGAGGACTCAGCTCCTGGCTCACAGATGGCACCTTCTCGCTGTGTCCTCACATGGTGGAAGGGGGCAGAAGTTCTGGGGTCCCTTTTATAAGGACACTGCTCCCATCCACGAGGCTCCACCTTCACAACCTCATCACCTCCCAGAGTACTCACCTCCTGGTGTCATCACCTTGGGGATGAGACTTCAACATATGAATTTCAGAGGGACAAACATTCAGACAATAGCAACAACCCAAAATAAGCAACGAGAGGAAAAGATCTCAATCAATGGAGGTTTCTTAAGCCAAATTTTATGATGCACCTGGGAAAATACACACACCACAGACACACCTATGACTGTTTCTCCATCAGGCATTTGAAAACTCAGAATTTAAAAGGCAGAGGGCTTCCGGTAAGGAAAGGGGGGGGGGGGGCGGGGCAGTGAGATGAGTGGTTATGTTCTTTGTGAGGCCCAGCAATTAGAAAAGGGCAGTGAAGGAGCCATCAGTTATGTAGGTGTCTCTGGGGAGGTGGAAGAATGCTTGATCTAGTCCTGTCTCTGTTCTGCAACTAGGAAGATACACTTGTAATCAATATTATTAGTGTGGAGTTGAACAGGCTTTAGTTTTTTGGTTTGTTTGTTTTTTTTATTTTTTTTTATTGTTGCAGTTTGGCCAGGGTTGGGTTTGAACTCACCACCCTCAGTATATGGGGCCAGCACCCTACTCACTGAGCCACAGGCACTATCCCAGGCTTTAGTTTTAGAAGATAGACTTGGCCTGCAGAGACAAAGTTACAATTCACATGTGCTTGTTTATGGGAGGCCAGGAAGGAATTGTGAATGACCAGTGGGGCAGTCCTTGTAGGGGCCTGAGGCCTTTTACCTTGCCACCTGGGTTTGGCTGAAGCACAACATAAATTAGAGTAACAGCTATTTAAGTGGAAGGGGGTGGTGCCTGACTCAGCATGACCTCCCCTTTTGCACAAGGAGCTAGGGGCGGAGGGGAAGAGCTCCAGGTGTGAACTCATTCTCTTCTTTGGGGACTTTTCACTCTGATTGACACCAAGACCTCACTTCTCGTGCATTTTTAAAGACATTCATCTGCACACTTTCACTTTTTTTCCTTTTGGAAGAGAAAAGAACAGAGACCCAAAAACATCTTCTCATTCTAAAGCATGTTACTGCCTGACAAGCTAAAAGGTTGCAGCAAGATAATAATAAATAGATTTTCATTTCCTGAGCAGTTGCCGTATGCCCCACACCCTGGGAAGTGGTTTCATTTGTGAACGAGCACGTTCAAGTCCGGCTACAGTAAGGTAGGAGCTTTCCACTTCTCTTTATAGATGGGATGGAGATGCCCAGAAGTAGCAGATGAGATCTTTTCTAAGATGCAATACCTGGCTGGGTTATCTGATGCCCATTTTCATATCTGCCCCCCTTGAACTGGGACAGGGAGGAGGTGACCCAGCAAGTCTGTCATTCCAGCCACATCTGTCAACATTCTAGATGATGCAAACAGCACCCCAGGGCTGCCTTGGCAGCATGGTTGCTCCTGACCCTTAATCAGTGGTACCAGGGGCCCAAACCTAAAACTGCAAAGAGGGGAAACAGCAGATGTGATTACCACCTCAGCCTGGTCACTGGTAAGTCAACTATTTCGCTCATTCTCAGCACCACAAATGCACCCTCCACAGCTTTACCAAATCTTGGACTCTTGGTAGAAAACAAATGACCAAATAATACATGTTCCATTGACATAGGCATTGATGGCTTTGTAGTTCAAAAAGGAGTCACTGCTTCTAACCACAGGGCTGAGACTCACAAAGATTAAATGCGGTTTGCTGAGACTCTGGGACCCCTTGAAATAGGACGGAAATCTGCTTCCAAATGAGAGTGCTAGAATGTTAGAATCTCCTGAGGACTCTAGGAAAACCTATGGCCAAGTCACATCCCAGATCATGAGATCCCAATCTCTAGGTCGGCAGGGACAGGACCTAGCCACCCCAGAGGACTCTGGAATACCATCCCCAAGAAATGTGGGGAGCAATGAACTAAGTGCAGAGGTAATAACCAGAAAAGAGCTGGCGAGTTCTCAGGTGGTTTTTCATTTACATTATAGTTAAGGGGGAAATCAATTATCTCCATGTCCTGCTCATACCTACGATTTTAAATTTCAAATATAATAGTATACACTAATAATAAGGGGGGAAAATAAGAGGCTCCATCCAATTATAATGCTCTTTTCTTTTTTTTTTTTTTGAGACAGAGCCTCAAGCTGTCACCCTGGGTAGAGCGCTATGGCATCACAGCTCACAGCAACCTCCAACTCCGGGGCTCACGCGATTCTCCTGCCTCTGCCTCCCAAGTAGCTGGGACTACAGGCACCTGCCACAATGCCCAGCTATTTTTTGGTTGCAGCCGTCATTGTTGTTTGACGGGCCCGGGCTGGATTTGAACCCGCCAGCTCAGGTGTCTATGGCTGGCACCTTAGCTGCTTGAGCCACAGGCAGAGCCCAGTTATAATGCTCTTATCTCTTTTTATGTTTTGATTCTGGCCTAGAGCAAAAATTCCTGCAAGGGCTTTTTGCCCTTTGTTATTTGTGAGAAGCTCAGGATCAGCCAGAGGGGACAGAACAGATGCTCTGCCCCTCCCCCACGCCAGGGACATTTCCGCCTGTGAAACTCACTTGTTTTGAACTTTGTCTTTCCTCGGAATGATAGTGCTATCTCTATTATTTTTCCGAAAGAGAATGGCGCCCTTCTGAAAATTGTTTAGGTTCCTAGAAAGGAAAAAGTAACCATTTTCTCCAAAATTTACATTACAAATTACATTTCAAGTCCAATGGAAAAGTCTGTTTATTTTTTATTCAAATTATGTCAACTCCTTTCCAGAAATAAATTAAACTCCAGTTCCCTTCCCATCTTTTAAGAAAAAGTCTTTCCTTTCTGAAACAAAAACAAACCAGAGAGACAGAAGATGCTACGCTTGAACGTATCCACATTACGTGTCCGCTCCCCTCCCATGTTTAATAAACACACATATTTATACACTCTTATACATCGAATATGGTAACACTGTACATAAATATCATACTTATACATAATATCATATAAATATTTATTTTATATGCCTGTTTTATATGTACAAAAGATATAAATACTTGTTTATATTATAGGAATTATAAGCAAATAGTCATGTTACATGTAATATGTGTTATGTATAACAAACGTTATCATGGTTATAAACAGATATATAACAAATATGTTATCTGGTTAGCCGGCTGTAACAGGATAACGTATGTATGTAATTGTATGTAACATTGCATATAAATAGACATATAATACATTAAATACACTTATGTAATAGATTATGTAGTTTTCATTTATGTAGATGTTAATGTGTGTATATTCACACTAAATATATCACAGGTGCAAAATGATTCCAAATAACAAAATTTAGCAAATAGACTCAGAAATTACCGTCTGGGCAGAGACAACGCTAATTCAATCTTACAATAATTTGATCTATTACCTTAAGATGATGACTGAGCCCAAGAACTAACCAACCAAAAACTTAACAGAGAATACCTGAGGAAGCTCAATTTGGCAGCGTTTCAGAGTCACTCATCACACCTGCTACAGAGTCTAGCAAGGGAGTCAGAAAAATCCGTAAGATAAATCAGCAAAAGGGCTGCGTGTCACCCAGCAGAGAGAGGCAGGTGGCTGTCCTCAGAGAACAGGCCCAATGCACCCAGCCACCCTCAGTTCTTTTTTTTTTTTTTTTTTTTTTGCAGTTTTGACAGGGGCCAGGCTTGAACCCACCACCCCCTGTATGTGGGGCTGGTGCCGTACTCCTTGAGCCACAGGCACCGCCCCCACCCTCAGTTCTTGCCAGAATGAGAAACGTTTCACTTTTAGTCATTTTCTTTGTGCTTGAACTGGCATCAGGGGGTTGATTGGGTTCGAAGCGTCCCCAACCTTTCCATAACCAGCTTCTGACCAAGCTTTGCAACCTGCATTTACAATTGTGTGTGTGTTTGTTGTGCTAACCTTAGAAATTGGCAAAATGTCTTGTTTTACTTATAAGTTGTGAATGTTTTTGTTCCATGTACCTCACCCCATGACCTACGTTGGCAACAAAAGCTGGCAGACATTTTTTGTAGTGATGGTAAATATTTCAGGCTGTGCGGCTGCAGTGGAGGCAGCTTTATACTGACTCTGCTGGCACAGCCCACACACAGCCACGGGCAATAAATATGAAAAGAAGCGTGGCTGGGCGCCAACAGACCTTCGTCTTTGGACACTTAGGTATGACTTTTATATAATTTTCACATTTCATGTAATTTTATCTTTTGATTCTTCTTGACTACTTACAAATGCCACAGAAAAATAGGCAGAGGGAGGCTGTTGTTTGCCACCCTAAATTTGCCTAAAATGTTTAAAAGGGTTATTCGAAGTGTTTTTTGGCATGCAAAGGTGCTTTCCAGAACCTTCTTTCAACGCCTGTCCCATAGCTGCAAATTGCCACAGGAAAGTTCCCCTCAAACCCACATGCTGAAGCTGCAGAATGAGCCAGATTCTCCCCAGAGGACCTGAGTTGCAGGTATTTGCTGCTTTTAGCCCTTTAGTGTGGTTAAGCCAACACCTGTTTATAATCCAGACTGTAAAAGATTAGCAGGTGACCAAAGAAATGTCAACTATAGTATCATTCCCCATCTCTCCAGAACTGTTAAATGTTGCTTCCCTGGGTCCCTGGAGCACTTGCTCATCTCCATGCCAAAGACCCCTTAGCAATGTGCAGCCCTGGAAGGCAGAGTTGGTCTAAGCCTCAGTGAAGCCACACCCCCAGCTCTAGCGTCCCCTTTGTACCGAAGACCCCTGATCAGTGTATGCCTCTGGATGCCGCTTCCTCACCTTAATCAGAACTTGAAGAGGATCCCCGGGTGCACAGCTGGGTGCAGAAAGAAAGCAACTTTCTGAATCATTTTTCACTGGCAACAAATACAAAAAGATCTGTCTGGGGTGGCGCCTGAGGCTCAGTGAGTAGGGCACCGGCCCCATATACCAAGGGTGGTGGGTTCGAATCCAGCCCCCGGCCAAACTGCAACAAAAAAAATAGTTGGGTGTTGTGGTGGGCGCCTGTAGTCCCAGCTACTCAGGAGGCTGAGGCAAGAGAATTTCCTAAGCCCAAGAGCTGGAAGTTGCTGTGAGCTGTGACACCAAAGCACTCTACCAAGGGCAACAAAGTGAGACTCTGTTTCTAAAAAAAAAAAGATCTGTCTGTTTTGAAGGGTCTCTGGGACTTGGGCCCATTGGATTGGAGAATGAAAACCTTTTGTACCTTCCCTCCATTGTGAATACAATCCCCATTCTACGAGGCTGGCATAAGTGGAAAGCTCTTGGCAAAGGTAACATGAAAAGCAGCTTCCTGAAATAACAGCGGTGCAGCTCCCCCCAAGTTTCTCCTCCCCTCCCTATGGCTGACAGGGCACTGTCACCACCACTTTTTAAGGGGCCTTAAAGGGGCTGGCGACATCCTCAGAAGTCAGAGCTGGTGTAGCTGCTACGGCTCACACTGTCATCTGTGAGTAGACCCTGGGAAGTGTTTATTAGAACCTCTTCAAAGCAGAACTTGCTCCAACAGGAAGTGTCCTTGGCAGGTGTCATTAGGACAGACCAGCTCCCACCCCACTCTCTCTCCACCTCTCTACTTGCTAGAGGAGTCCTTTCCTTCCAGATCACTCAAAGTCAGTCACCACATTGACCACACACACACACACACACAAAAAAAAAAAAAATACAAAGAAAGAAAGAAAAAGGAAACAGAAAGTCCTTGGTGTTTTTCTGCAAACTCATTTTGAACTGGAAGACCAAGCGATACTGATTTTGCATCTTGAAGAAAAACACTGACCAGGAGAGTCAGATCCCAGCACTGGTCAGCTGCTAGTGCTGTGCAGACTGGTGGAGACGGGGTGGGGGCTGGAGGTCGGGACCTCCCCTCTACATGGCATCACAGCAGAGGCCCCTGGGCCGTCCACATCGAGAAGGGCTGCCGGGAAGGCTGCCCTGCTTCCCCGTTGTGGTGGGCAGAGTGTATGGCAGCCCCAAGATTCCCACTCCCTGTCCTGACAGCCCTGCACACCCCGGACCCCTGACACACCCCGGATGGGAGGTTGTCCTCACCATCAGGCTAAGCTATAAAGGTGAGGGTCAAAAGTCCCAAATCCGTTGACATAGTGTGCGCTATCAAGCCGTGAGAAGACACGGAGGAACCTTAAATTATACCACTAAGGAAAGAAGCTAATCTGAAAAGGCTGCATCCAGGAATTGGCTGGATCCCAACTCCAAGAAGGCGCAACTACAGAGATGGTAAAATAATCGGTAGTTTCCTGAGGTTAGAGAGGGGACAGGGAAGAGTAGCTGGGGCACGGAGGAGCCCTAAAGCAGTGACACTATTCAGGATTTTATTAGAATGGTGGATGCATGTCGTTATTTTGTCAACACCCACAGAAGGCACAAAACCAACAGTAAGCCCCACTGTAAACCGTGAGCTCTGGGCGACAGTGTCGCAGGCTCACCCACTCTAACAAGCGCACCACCGTGGCTGCCTTAGCCTGTCTGCGCTGCGATAACAAAATACCTTAGCCTGGGTGGTTTCTAAGGAACAGACATTTCTATGTCACCATTCTAATTATGCAAGTTGCTTCTCTGTTGTTCTAAGGAAGTCTCAACTTGTAGAGCACATGAGGAAGAGCCTAGCGCTCGAAAGCTTTAAGGAATGGCTGAAAATTCACCCTTCAACGGGCTCCATTTTAAAGAGAAATACTGCTCTTATGCTTACCCCACTGTTCCACGTGCCTTAAGCCTTCTCCAGTGCATGAGTAAAACAGGTGCCTGGCCAGCCAAAGGTTCTGGCAGCACGCAGAGAATTACACAAGGGGAGCTGTTTGCCTTGCACCAAGGTCACCGGGCCACTGGTTATCACTCTGCAGACATCTCCCACGGCCGACAATTTTTCATTCATTTTTTAATCAACAATTTTTTTAAGGGTAAAAGTTTTATTATTTATTTTTTGGAGACATCGTTTCATTCTGTTGTCCCAGGCTAGAATACTGTAGTGTCAGCTTAGCTCATAACAAACTCAAACTCCTAGGCTTAAGCGATCCTCCTGCCTCAGCCTCCTGAGTAGCTGGGAATACAGATGCCTGCCACAATGCCTGGCTAATTTTTCAATTTTTTTTATTTATTTATTTTTTAATGTTGGGGATTCATTGAGGGTACAATAAACGAGGTTACACTGATGGCATTTGTTAGGCAAAGTCCCTCTTGCAATCACCCCCCAAAAGGTCTGACACACACCAAGGCCCCACCTCCCTCTCTCCTTCCCTCTCTCTGCTCTTCCTTTCCCCACCCCTCCCTCCTTCTTTCTCTCTCTGCTTTCCCCTTCCCCTAGCCCCACCGTGACCTTAATTGTCATTAATTGTCCTCATATCAAAATTGAGTACATAGGAGTCATGCTTCTCCATTCTTGTGATGCTTTACTAAGAATAATGTCTTCCACTTCCAATTTATCAACAATTTTTAAATCATTATTTTTTCAGTCATTGCATTCCTAGCTCCCCCAGATGCACTTAATTGTTAAAAGTATATCACAATCAGCCTTTTTTTTTTTAAATAAGTGTTCTGACTTCCTGTTGCTTATCTGTAGAGGATGATCTCTGAGGTGCCTTCCCACTCGAATTCAATGTGGGTGCGTTCCTTTACCAAAGATATTCATCTAGATGAATGACAGCAAGCCTGTGAAATCCCACATTGGAATTAAAGGTTGTCAAGTGCATTATATAGGCTACACATAATACCTGGTGCATGTCCTATGAGCTCCGCTGTATGCCAAGGATGGCACATCATACAAACATAAGGGACATGGTCCTCCTTCCCCAAGAGTAAATAGGCTAAAACTCACAACAATAAGGAACAATTACCTTTGGGATCCAGACCATCAAAGGAAAAAAATAAGTCTACATCATTTGGAGTTGGTGGTTCTGCTAGCAAAAAGTACTCCATAAATATTTGATCTCAACCAAAGCCATCCTGATCAAAAAGAACAAAGCTAGAGTCATCACACCAGCTGACTTCAAAATGTATTACCAGGCTACCATAACCAAAACAGCACAGTATTGGTATAAAAACAGACACGTAGGCCAATAGAAGAAAATACAGAAGCCAGAAAAAAATTCCATGTATTTAACAACCTATCAATTTTTGACAAAGTCACTAAGAACATACACTAAAAAAAAGGACACGTTGGCTCGGCGCCTGTGGCTCAAGCATCTAAGGCGACAGCCACATACAATTGAGCTGGCGGGTTTGAATCCAGCCCGGGCCTGCCAAACAACGACGGCTGCAACAAAAAATAGCCAGGCGTTGTGGTGGGCACCTGTAGTCCCAGCTACTTGGGAGGTAGAGGCAGGAGACTCCCTTGAGCCCAGGAGTTGGAGTTTGCTGTGAGCTGTGATGCCACGGCACTCTACCCAGGGCCACAGCTTGAGGCTCTGTCTCAAAAATAATAATAAAGACATAACCTTTTGAATGGGAGAAAATATTTGTAAACTATTTATCTAGCTGGGGACTGATATCAAGAATATATAAAATACTCATGTAACTCAACAATAAAGAAACAAATAATCCCATTAAAAAATGGTCAAAGAACATCAGTAGACATTTCTTAAAAGAAAACATACAAATGGCCAATAGGTATATAAATAAATTATTAACACCACTAATAAGTAGGGAAATGCAATTCAAAACCCCAATGGGATATCACGTTGCCCTAGTTAGAATTGGCTGTTATTATAAAGACAAAAAAAAACTAGCAGGTGCTGGCAAGGATATTGAGAAAGAGAATTCTTATAACTGTTAGCAAGAATATAAACTAGTATAGTTACAATGGAAAACAGTATGGAGATTTCTCAATCAGCTAAAAATGAACCTTCCATACAATGCAGCAATCCCAGTACTGGGCATTTATGCAAAGAAAGAGAAGTCAGTACATCAAAGGGCTACCTGAACTTTCACATTTATTGCAGCACTATTCATAATAGCAAAGCTATGAAATCAACCTAAGTGCCCATCAGTGAATGAAAATGTGGAATATACACAATGGAATACTATTGGACCTTAAAAAAAAATGAAATCCTGTCATTTATAGCAACACAGATGGAAATGTCTTTCTAGCACACCCATTATGTGTGTGCGAGAAAAGCTGATTTCATGAACAGAGAGAGTAGAATGATGGTTAGCAGAGGCTCGAAAGGGTGTGTGTGTGGGGGGGGGTGATAAAGAGAGGCCCATTAATGGGCCCAAACACCTACAATAAGATAGAAGGTATGAGTTCTAATGTTCAATAATAGAGTAAGGTGAATATATTTACCAACGATGGGTCGTACAGTTCAAAATAGCTACAAGAAAGAAATCCCCAGCACAGATGGTAAATTCTGGAGGTGATGGATACCCATCCACTGACTCGTGTAAAAGTGGGCTCTGAAAACGACTTCCAAATCTCACTCAATGGAAACCCCTTTGAGGCGGAAACTGCACTCGTGTACAACAGTCATGTGACCATCTCGCAGCGGCAGGAGCCCAGGTTGGAAGCAGCGAAAGTTGGTAGTGAGTTCAGGTACTGGCATCTCGCACACCTGGAGTCCGTTCTAGTTCTCCCACCTGCCAGCCTCTCCAAGTCTCAGCCTGTCTGATCTATACAAAGGAGTCGATCCTAGCGCCATCCTCACTTAGTGAGGATTGAGCAATTCAGAGGCCATTCGACAATAAAAAGACAATAATCCCAGTGAAAAATGGAATGAAGCAGAAACTCAAGTATCTATTTGTACACTCACATTTATAGCACCATTAACATTATTCACAATACCCGAAAGGTAGAAGAAACCCAAGTGTCCCTCAGGGGATAAATGGACACGCACAGGGTGGCATACAAATAGGATGGAATATTATTCAGTCTTACCCAGGAAAGAAATTCTGACACATACTACATCATGCTGAATAAAACAAGCCAGTCACAAGAGGGCAAATATTGTGTGATTCCACTTACGTGAGGTATCTAAGGTAGTCAAACTCATAGAGATAAAAGGTAGAATGGAATGGTGATTGTTATGGGTTCAGGGAACAAAGGGGTGGGATGTAATTATTATGGGTTCAGGGAACAGAGGGGTGGGGTGTAATTCTTTAAGGGGTACACAGTTTCAGTTAGGGAGACAGAAAATTCTGGAGCTGGGTAGTGATGATGGCTGCACAACCAAGTAAATGTCCTTCATGCTAAATTCTTAAAATGGTTAATACGATGAATTTTATAAGTATTTGATCACAATTTTAAAAATTTTTTTAAAGAGTAAATAGATGGAGCATCGTGGCTGGAGGCTATGGAATTAGGCCTTTTTGTGAATTACTCAATAATCAAGTAACAATAAAATGATTATTTTATGTTTCTTCTAAGGAAAGAAATGAGAGACCACATATCTCTTTACTGTAATGGGCTGAGGACAGCCATACATGTACACAAATCTCCAGGTTGAGGCAGAGGGAAACCACCAAGGGACCTTTGCAGGACTAGTTAGTAATCTCTTCTTTCTAGGGAGTAGCTCCTCCGCCATCTTAGCTCTGAAATATTTGCACAGGAGCTTTTTCAGAGGCAGCTATTTGAGCATGGTTCCCTGAACAGACATCTCCGGTATCTGGAGCTAGATCAGGCTAAACCCAGAAGCAGCCGTCACAGAGGCACTGATTTCCAGAGAACAAGGGGCCACCTGCATACTAGAGGCCATGCTCTGAAAGGCTAGGGAGAGCTGTCCAATTTAGGGTTAATGAAATCTTTAAAAAGATAACCTTACATTATCGAGAAGATGCTAGATCTATGCGTGATAACTACCCTGTTTCCCCGAAAATAAGGCATCCTCCGAAAATAAGACCTACTCACAGGAAAGAGAAGACGTCCCCTGAAAATAAGACCTAGCACATCTTTGGGAGCACACCTTAATATAAGACACTGCCTTATTTTCAGGGAAACAGGGTACCAGCCCAGAATGAGCAGTGATTTTTCTTCATAGAAATGTTTCTGTAGCCAGCCTGGTAATAGCTTTTATTCCTCACCAAAGAATTTCATAAATGCTATGCATGCAGAACAAAATAATGATAATAATCTTTTAAAGTATTCAGGGAAATCCTAAAATCCCCAAGAGGAAAATATAATTATATGTGTTCTGCTTTCATGTTGTTCGTTTTATTTCACTAGATGCATAATACCACTTTGGTTTGATTTCATACCTTATCTTATATCCCAAGAGAAATCGTTGTTGAAAAAAATAATCTCTTATGATGTACACCTGCTGCTTATTATTTCAATTTTTCATAAAAATTGTTGTTTACTCTATTAGCATCACAAAAGCATTGAGAAGACCAATAAATATTGGCTATCTCTAGCAGATAATACATACACAATGAAAAAGACACTATCTAAATTGTTTTATTATCCTCACACTCAGAATACCTGTTTCCACGAACTTCTTCACTGATTAAACAGAATGTTCTGTATCACATGGACTCAGTTTGAGGAGATTTTTTAAAATATGACAACTTCTGGTTGATATGGAAAATTTAACACCTGCATTTACCTACATCCCCTGCCAAAGGTTTCTCTGAGAGTTGCCAGCCACCATGTCACGAGGACACAAAGGAATCACATGGAGAGCCCACATAGAAAGGAACCACAAGTTATGAGTGAACCATTGCAGAAATAGATTCCTCGGCCTCAGTTGAGCATTCAGATGATTGCAGCCCAGATGACACTTGACTGCCAACTCATGAGCAACTACAAGTCAGACTCTCACACTGAGCGGCAACTGAATTCCTGACCAACAGAAACCCTGAGAAATGTAAAAAAAATAAAATAAAAATGTAGTTTTAACACACTAGGTTTGGCGTGGTAGTTCATTGTTCCATAGTACTAGATAACTAATGGAAGTGTTGTCTTTATACTCATTAGGATCTTCCTGAAACATGACTCTTATCCACTGAACTAAAAGTCATCAACAAATCTATATTGTCTAGCAAATTAAATCAAAACCTCTCTTTGTTATCTGTAATTTGGAGCCTACCTTAATCCTCACCACTTCACCCATACTGCAATGTAGCATGGATATGGTCTCAAGAACTACTCATTATTCCTCAAGTAGCCTCTATGAAACTTGTGTGGAGTTGGGAGTGAGATAGTTCTGAGTCCTAATTCAAAATCTACTTTTTATTGCTTATTTATATTTACAACATTCCCAGAAGATGTCAGAAGGGTTAGGAGTTGGACATAGACTACAACGAGAGGAAAGAAAAGCACCATTAGGAAGAAAAAAGAATGAGACTAAAGTTGGATGTATCAGTTAGTTATTGCTGTGTAACAAATTACCCCAAAACTTAGCAACTTAAAATAACATGTACATATTACTTCACAAACTGTCAGGCCAGAGTCTATGATCTCTCCTGAAGATATGACTGAGGAATGATCTGCTTCTGAGTTTTTTATGATTGTTAGCACAACTCAGCTTCTTGTAGGGAGTAAGACTGAGTCTCATAGCCTTCAATAGTGAGGGTCTGCTAGCAAGAGAAACGTTCTTATTCTTTGTAACCTAATCACCAAAGTGACATCTCAGCACTTTTATAATATTCTATTCATAAGAAGCAAGTCACTGTGTCAGCCCACACCCAAAATGAAGGGTGATTGATAACTCCACACTGAACCTCAGAGTCAAAGCATTCTATGATAGACATACTCTTATTTGACAATGTGAATGTTACTTTTTTTGCATTATTATTATTGTTCAATAAAAAAAATGAAGGAGTGATTTACACAAGGGCATGAATATCACCAGGAGTATCACCGAGGGCCATGTAAGAAGGGCTGCCTCCCACGGCTTGGACACATAAAATAACTCACGTTTTCACTCTCACAGCCTCATGCTTCAGAACTCAAACTCTGGATCTAAATTGGCTGAGTCCAAATCCCAGCTCTGCTACTTTTAAGCCTGTGAGAACTTAGGGAGGTCACAAAACCCCTTGTACCTTGATCTACCAATCCGTAAAATGGAAACCCTAATAGTACATACCTTACAGCAAAGTTCACAATGTCCAAAAACTAAGATAAAACAACCCCAATTGTATTATTAGTGCAATCATAGAAAACAGTAGGAAGAGTACTTCTCTTAGCACTGAGACCTGAGCACTGAGACCTAGGGTTCCCCTGGGAAATGAATTCAATACCAACCTCCAGAAAGCTTCACAGTGAACAGCGTGGTGGTCGGTTCCACAGACCACCTGCCAGAACGAACCTTAGTCTACACTGATGGCACCTACCAAAGTTCAACATGATAAGAGCAATTCTTTGAGGATCTAGGAAAATCACATCCACTGCCCCAGCTCTGCCTGATCTGATGTGACCTGATCTCAGAATATTTTAAAAAATAGAGAGATGGCATATTCTTCATATAATTCTCTAAAAAAAAAAATTGCCAAGAGATACTTAGATGAACACTAGGTACCCATAAATTCAAAATTGTATCCCCTGGTATAAGGATTCAGTTAATTGATAGATACAAAATACTAAAAGAAAATTTACCCAATACAAAGTAATTGTTCAATAATTATCAGAGCTTTATTGTTGCTGCTGTTAACGTTCTGTGTTGCTGGATGAAAACATACCCCAGTGATGGTATGAATCAGGGCTCCACAGCTTCCTAGATGACTGTTTGACCTTGGTAAAGACTTCTCTGAGTTTCAGGGTGTTGGGCTTGGGAAGCAGGATGACAACAGTGCCACCTTACTGAATGGCTGGGAGAATTAAATCAGACAATGTTTGCAAAATGCTTAACGTGATTCTTGGCTCAAAGTAAACTTTCAAACAAATTGATAATATTCGGTAAATATGTTTAAGTAAAAAGTCATTGAATCCTAGGTGTGTCTGAGCCAGTCATTATTCAGCAAATATCCATTCCCACCCTGGCCTGCCCCACGCCCCACCCAGACCTCCATGGAAGAGTGCACTTCCCCAGCCCCTGGCTATGTGACATTCTCTCAACATTGCAAGTGGGCAGATGTGACAGTGTGCAAATAATTCTGCGCAGGACACTCAGAGGGTACGATGAGTTCCCTCTGAAAGCTACAAACTTTTGCCTGGAGACAAATATGCTTCTAGCCTGGGCCCAAATAAGATACATGTAGCACATCTTATCTCAGCCCACAACCTGCAGCCTAAGACCCACAGCCCGGAGTCCAGTGTAGTCCAGAAGAGTTTTAGTTGGCCTTCAGACTCACCAGTAGGAGAAAAAATGCCTCCTATTTTAAGCCCTGAGTTTCAGGGAAATCTGTTACACAGCATTAGCTGACTGATACACTGACTAACATCTCAGGGACCTGTGAGCCCTACCAGCCAAACACTAAGACCTCCCCTCTTCCCTGTGTGTGCCTCTCTGCTGGTCCTCCAAGCAGCGGGTGCCATGTGTACAATTCATGCCTCATTTTACCCACCTGCTTTCCCTCTGCTTCTACCATGTCTGCCCAGGTCCTTCCAGAGCAGTCTCAGCTGTCAGTTGGCTTATGTTTTGTCTTGTTTTGTTGGTTGCCTTTCATTTTTCATGTTGACATAACTCATTGAGTCCTGTGTACCTCTCAGCCACCTGCATCCCAATGATGACATCTTATCTTGCTGTCACATCAATATACCAGGACATGGACAAAGCGGGAGGGAAACTTGTCTCTTTCCGCCCAGGCTTTCCTTAGTGGCTATGCAATCTTGGGCAAGTGGCCTGTCATCTCTGAAGCTCAGTTTTCTCATCTTTAAATCGGGGATCATAATTCCTACTCCCAAGATCTGTGGCGGGGGTGGCGGGATTGAGATAATGTTCCTTAAACACCTGGAATGGTACTGAGTTTGGCACAGAAGTGGCAATAAATGGCACCTGCCCTGAGGATTCTGCAGGCGTCACCACGGGAAGCAAGGAGTGAGCTCTCAAGGCATCGGCGGGGAAGAACACCTCCCCTACAGATCAGTAGGCATAACACTGGGCTTTTCTTTGAAGGTGCCACAAGACTCAAAATCATTACGACTTCAAGGACAAAGAAAACATACCTCAGACACTCAGGAAAAATAAACTACGAAATAGAAAAAGAAAAGCATTGCGTGTCTCTGCAGTGACACTGAAAGCTAAGCAGTCATGGAACAAAAACAATGACACTAAATGAAAGAAAATGAGACCCACATGAGATCCAGCCAAGATGTCACTCCCAAAATGAAGTAGCAGACAGGTCTTCTCCAACATGAAGCAGTTTGGAGAAACCAGAATCCATGGGCCCTCCTGATGAAATCACTTGAAATGAAATCCAGACAAGAGGATGAAAAATTAAAACCTCAGGAACAGAGACTCTTGGACCACACAACAGGGCAAGGAACAGAGAACCCATCTAAACAGCACTCGTATTAAGCAACTGGAAGAATTATAGTTACCAAGCATCATGTAACTGTTATATAAACTATCACAGCTTGGAAATAATAGAGTAATGAGGAAAATCGCCCGGGAAACGGAAAGAAGTGTGAATTACTAATGTCTTTGAATTTCATAGCAGGGAGTAAATCAATATTACCTAGAATTGAAACTGCAATTCAAAGATATGTAATGTGACCAGTCTCTCAATGTTATTCACCATCTTTTTCCTTTACCTTAGAGTAATCTTTTAGGAGCTAATATATCACGCAGGAAGGGGAAAAAACCCATTTATATGAAGCGTAGTGATTCAATTCCAAATCATTTTCATTTCTTTCTGTTAGATCAAGTAAAAATAATTATAATAGTTCCACAAAATTCAATGAATAATAAACTATCAAAATAAAATCATGGTTTCATGGAACTATCTGTCCATTTTTGTTTTTATCCTTCTTCCTGGAAGGAAGGTGCTCAGTAAGATGGTCATCTAGCCCAGATGATGTTTATTCCTCCTTGACAGAAATTCTACGTTGGTTTTCATTTTATTGTTTATGTGTTTCGATGTTGCCTGATCTTTATAACAAGGAGGTATTGCTTCAACATGAGGAATAAAATCATCTTGATTTGGCTTCGTGTGCACAGCCTCAAGGCTGCTTCTATTTGTGTTCCAAGCACTGCTTAAATAATGTAAACTGGAAAGAGAAGCCGGCTCTGATCTGATTTATTTGTGCCATCCATTTACAAAATCCCAGTTCAGTGGGCAAATGCCGGCTTGCTTGTTGTTGTGGCCTTCCATAGCTGAGTGAGCAGCCGCAGCAAAACGCTCAGCAACTGGCCCAGGGGAGCTGGTTGGAGATGGAGGCCTTCTCCCCTCTCCACCGGCTCATTGAAAGCCCATCTCATGATCTTTATCGAAATACTCACTTAGGAGACATTCAAACTGTATCCCTGAGAAGGTCAACTCTGTGATCCTGGATAAACTAGTTTTCCTACCTCTTTGGTTTCTACACTTTACTTCTCTTCCCTCCAAAACTTAGAGCAAATAATCATTTTTTTCCAGTAAATTTTTTGTTAATTTTCACATGAATATCAACCCCTCCCCCCCCAAAAAAACTCCATACATTCAGGTTATTTTGCAAGGTGCCCATTGCTTTGGTCATTAAAACTCAATCCCAGGCTTGGCTCCTGTAGCTCAGCAGCTAGGGTGCTGGCCACATACATGGGAGCTGGTGGGTTCAAACCCCAGCCGGGGCCTGCCAAATAACAATGACAACTACAACAACAACAAAAAAAATAGTTGTGTGTTGTGGCAGGTGCCTGTAGTCCCAGCTACTTGGGAGGCTGAGGCAAGAGAATTGCTTGAGTCTAAGAGTTTGAGGTTGCTGTGAGCTATAACGCCACAGCACGCTACCTAGAGTCACATAGTGAGACTCTGTGTCAAAAAAAAAAAAAAAATCAATTCCAATTTGTATTCCTTATCAACGGAACTGAAATATCTTTCGCAGCAAGAAAGGCCCTGGGGCCCCCAGCTGCAGAGGCACTGTCTGTGCTCTTGCCAGATGAGCTACCCTGGAACATGCTGGAAGTGCCATCTCCTCCAGGACCAGACAGGTACACTCTATGCAGCTGAAAGATCCCAGCAGCACTTGCGTGACGAGGCAGCAGGTGTCCAAAGGGACACTGCCCTGTATAAATGGACACCAGAGGAATAATGGAAGCCTGGGTTTCAGGGGGTGCACAGTGGGCATCCTTGAGAGCCTGCAAGAGGAAAGGGCCCTGGGACAACTCTGGAAGCCCCGTTCCCCCCTCCGAACCCCGACTGGTAGAGGTCAAGTGGGAACCTATGCAGGAGGGGACTGCATTGGTGGGAGCATGTGCTTCTTATCAGGCCACCCTTCCGCCAAGGGGCTGCCACTCTTGCAGTTACCCCTTGTGCCTCCAAAGTGGTGGGATGGCAGACATGTGGAGTCCTCCCCACAGTGCACCCCAGTCAGCACTGCCTGAGTACACCCCTCTCTGCACCATAACAAGAGCTGCTATGGAAAGCGTGGCGCGCTCTGCCAGCCCAGCCTGGACTTCTCTGGAGCCATCTCCATAAATCCTCACAGCCCCACAAGGTACTTCTGCGCGTTGCTCATCTGTCACTCACCACCACTCTTGCCAAACACATGTGTGTCTGCATGGGACGTACCCCAGTCTGCTTTCCAGTAACACTTGCTAAAACAGTGTTCATGTGCAAGCAAAATTCAGGTTACTTGTGAATGCTTTATGAAGCCCAAAAGAAGGCTTAGCTTCCAAAAGTTAAAAAAGAACTTCATGAGTCAGACACAGTGGCTGATGCTGATAGTCCTTGGGTTTCCAAGGCTGGAGGATTGCTTGAGGTCTGGGGTTTGAGACTAGCCTGAGCAAGACCCCGTCTCTACAAAACATTAGAAGAATTAGGCAGGTGTGGTGGTGGGCACCTCTGCGCCAGCTCCTCGCCATGGTGAAGGGAAGGATCACTTGAGTCCAGAGCTGGAGCCTGGAGTGAGCTATGATGATGCCACTGCACTCTAGCCTGGGTCACAAAGTGAGACTCTCTCTCCAAAACATAAAAATAAAATGAAAATTAGAAAGCACTTCTTTATCAAGTAATTCCTTCTTGAACCTACCATGACCAGTGAAGTCACAACTTAAGCTATTTCTTAGAGGAAGAAAAGGTGGTTTTGTTTAATATGGACTCAAAACGCGCTCTGAAGCACCAATAGATGAGCATTTGCCTCTGCACATAAAGGCAGGTGTCGCTCCTGTGCTCCCACACATCTGAGATGTAGGCAGGTTTGGACTCTCTGCTCCCTGTTCATTACCTTCCACTCCCTCCTGGGCCCTCCCCCCTTCAGATTCCAAGCCTTCAGGCTCTCCCCCTCCCCCAGTGGAAACCTCACCTCAGGGAAGGTTTGGAAAATCCATTTAAACAAACCTGCAAAAGAACCTCTGTAAGCTGACCCCTCGAGGGAATGTAACAAGCCGGTCACCATACGGAGGTGGTCAACATACGGAACGAGGCCTACTGTGCTGATACGTACATGTGGTGCATGTCCGGTCTATGAAAATTAGGTCAACTTAAGGAGGTGGTCAGTGCAGGGAGGGGTCAGTGCAGGGAGGGGTCAATGCAGGGAAGGGGTCAGTATAGGGAGGGGGTCAGTGCAGGGAGGTGGTCAGGGCAGGGAGGGGGTCAGTGGAGGAAGGGGTCAGTGCAGGGAGGGGTCAGTGCAGGGAGGGGTCAATGCAGGGAAGGGGTCAGTATAGGGAGGGGGTCAGTGCAGGGAGGTGGTCAGCGCAGGGAGGGGGTCAGTGGAGGAAGGGGTCAGTGCAGGGCGGGGGTCAGTGCAGAGAGGGGGTCCGTATAGGGAGGTGGTCAGTATAGGGAGGGGGTCAGTGCAGGGAGGTAGTCAGTATAGGGAGGGGTCAGAGCATGGACGGGGTCAGTATGGGGAGGGGGTCAGTGCAGGGAGGGGGTCAGTAGAGGGAGGGGTCAGTGCAGGGAAGGGTCAGTGCAGGGAGGGGCGTTAGTGCAGGGAGGGGGTGGCCAGGGTCCACTGTATTTCTAGGAGCTGACTGCATGAACATCCTTCTATATTAAAGCAGTGGGATTTTCTAAGTACCCAGTTGTTTTTTGTGCACTGAGTAAACTGCAGAAAACATTTGTGGAACTAGGACGGGACTCCCTCTTGCAGGACTATTTCTATTTTAGCAGAGATTAAGGTCTCAAAGCAGAGCAATGAAATCCAAATAGGGAGACATCAACCAGTAGGCCAGGAAGCATTTCTAAGTCAGCGAGGTCTTTGGTAGTCCTGGTAGTCCTCCAAAGAGTGCCTCGGGCAGCCGCCTTCCTGGGGCTGGCCTGACAGGTTCACACTATCTGGTCCACCCTCTGATCTCCACCAGGAATTCTCAGTACCTATGTGTCAGGTAGGATGAGAATGGGCCTTACACAGGATGAAGGGAAGTATGGTCCAATAAGCTAAATTACGCAGGTGTTTCTCCAGAAGATGTTCTTGAGGGTTAAATGCCGTAAAGGACATTAAGGGGAAAATATGTTCCTTGAAACTTCTGTAAACCGGGCTCTCTCAGCACTGAGCCCTGACACACAGATGTCCAGCCGTGGTTCCAACATCTAGACTCCCAGTGGGCACGAGAACCACTGAGCTTGAGGCAAGCTGACAGCACTTCCGCTGCAGAGCTCCTGGGACCCTTCTCCACCTTCCAAAAGACCCAAAATGCTAGTGGTGGCAGTTCCCTGAGATCCTCTCCTCTAACTCTCTCCATGCCCTGGACAGGAAACTGAGGCACAAGACGGTGAGGGGACAGCCCTGAGTCCCTGCAGAATCGTCCAGGTCACAGATTGGGGCTTCAAGCCAGAGACTGTTCATTCACTGCCCCCACACCTGCCCACAAACCTTGCTCAGCTTTCCCCATTCCTTCTGAACTCAGCCCTGTGAAATGGCAGCCCCCAAACAGCACAGCATCTGATATCACTAAGCTCTGGGACCAGCCTCCAGCCAGAGGGGACGTGACAGGGGCTCTGTTGCAGAGCTGGAAATTTCACTGACAATTGAACATCTCACTCAGGAGCTCAGTTCTCAAACTGTCATCCGGATGCATCAGCTGAGAGTTTCTTTGTTTTTTGTTGTTGACAGAGTCTCATTATGTCACCCTCGGTAGAGTGCTGTGGTATCACAGCTCACAGCAACCTCTAACTCTTGGGCTTAAGCGATTCTCTTGCTGCAGCCTCCCAAGTAGCTGGGGCTACAGGCACCCACCACAACACCCAGCTATTTTTTATTTATTTATTATTATTATTTTTTTTTTTGGTTGCAATTGTCATTGTGGTCTAGCAGGCCCAGGCCGGGCTTGAACCCACCAGCCTCAGTGTATGTGGCCGGTGCCCCACTCACCGAGCTACGGGCACCAAGCCAGCTGAGAGTGTTAGTTAGGCAAGGAGCTTCTGCCCATGTGAGCTTACAGATTATAGGACTGTAACGTATGGATTCTTTGCACTTTGAGATAATTATCCAAGTCTAATCTGAAGATGTTCTTGAACTTAAAATGTCACCTCCTCCTTTTCAGCAAAACCCTCCACTCTGAGCTTCAGTAATGCTGCAGCTTGCTATGACTCACACTGAAACGAGTCTGTAAAACAGAATTGACTTTATCTTTCATTTCTTTTCCTATAAAGTGTTGTTGAGTCTATAAAACATTGAAACAAAATGTGCCTGCCTTTGTTACGGAATCGGCCAGGGCTCTTAGCATTATCTCTGCTGCTCCATTTGGAAGGACTCAGGAAGACGAGTGATGCTGGGCCGACGTGGCCCAGAAAATGCTATTTCTCAGCTTCCCCAGGCAGCCCGAGCTTGGGGGCAGCTAACGGTCGAGTCTGGGAGCCAGGCGGGTTATGGGCGGCTCTTTTTATTTTGTTATTTTCAATAACATGACAGATTGGAGATAGCCAAGAGCTCTCTTATCAAGTAATATAAATCCTTGTGACTAATTTGCTAGCGCAGTAATCTCCAAGGAGCAAATGCGTAGCCTGGGTGAAATCTGTTATCAAGAAAATCATCGCAAATCGGGCAGTGATTAATGTTGTCGTAACTAGGGCGAGAAAAGCAATTGGAACCCATTGCCAGGGGTCTGGCAAATCTAGACCAAAATGACTGAATAGTCGGTTGGTGGCTTCTTCCCCAGACATTTGTCACTGTGTTTTTCTGGGCAGGGCAAGCAGCGATAATGTCTATATGTCCTGAGAAGTTATTTGGAATGATCCAGTTAATGTCTCTGGCAAAGTGGAAAGAATATTCCCAGGGACTTGGGGGAAGTCAGCAAGCATTTCACAGATGCCAATTTTCTCATCTGCAAAAGTCAAATGATGCATCTCCCATGGGTCAAGGCAGCGCTTCGGGATCCAGTTCACCTGGGAGGCAGGAAGGTCTGTGGGCAAGAATAATAACCACAGCAGAGATCACTGATCCAGCCAGACACCACGCTAAGTGCAGTGCACAGAGTGCTTCATTCGTCCCCCTGACCACCCTGTGACTTACACCCTATAGCTATTACCATGTTTCAGTTGAGAAAATTAATGCACAGGAAATTAGACAAATTGCCCTGGGCCACATGGACTCCTGGAAGTGTGTAGAATACAGATGAATACTCAGTTTGATCTGATTCCACAATCCACAGCCTTGATTTCCCACCCTGTCCTCCATGCTTATTCCTCAAAAGTTTTAAGGTGATTCTGGGCTCAGAGCCTGTAGCATGGTGGTTAAGGCACCAGCCACATACACGGAGGGTTGCAGGTTCGAACCTGGCCTGAGCCAGCTAAAAAGCACATGACAACTGCAACATGAAATAGCTGGTCATTTTTGCACATGCACTCGTGGTCAGCTAAAAAACAAAAATATTCAGAAAAAAAAAATTGGGGCAGTGCCTATGGCTTAAGGAGTAGGGCGCCGGCCCCACATACTGAGGGTGGTGGGTTCAAACCCGGCCCTGGCTGAACTGCAACAAAAAAATAGCTGGGTGTTGTGGCGGGTGCCTGTAGTCCCAGCTACTCGGGAGGCTGAGGCAAGAGAATCGCCTAAGCCCAGGAGTTGGAGGTTGCTCTGAGCTGTGTGATGCCACGGCACTCTACCAAAGGTGACAAAGTGAGACTCTGTCTCTAAAAAAAAAGATTTAAGGTGATTCTTTAAAGAAATTCTATGGTCCATTAAAAAAAATAAACAAATATAGAAAATGAGGAAAGTGGAGTATAAAGAAAAAAGTCATCAACTGTTGGTATCTATCACAGGGCAGCTATGCTCTTGCATTAAAATTTGAAATTAAGGCAGACTCCTGTATTTAGGGGGGAAAAAAAGCAATTAGCCTTGGGAATCAAAGGAGAAAGGCCAGATTTCTTCATCATCTGTACTTGCTTCACACACTGTCAATGACCTTTAGCCTTGGAGGATTGCAAAGTCTTTGCTAGGCATCATAAACACCCTCTGTGTACACAACATAGTCTTGAAAATATTTACCAAAGGTCAGTATGACAAATGTGAACAACTAAACATACGTGTATTCAGTACACATGTGACAACTTCTTTTCTTTAGAGGCAAACAGATAAAATACTAAATTATATGCTGCCCTTGAGACACAGTCTTCAGCAGTATAATTTTGGTATGTTATCCATGTTTGTTAACTTTATTTTCTTTCCTAATTCATCCTACCAGTTTAGAGATGAAGATTTCCTATTTCTGATGTACCCAATTGCTTTCATTTTGGTTGTAATTATGTTACTTTTATAAAACCTATGCTTCCTATCATATTACTAAAATTTCCTTGGAATTCATATTTATAGAAGAAAAGCAGAAGAATGCATTATAAGACAAACAAATACAGCAAAACGGCGGACTCCTTCACCCAGTTAATCTATCGAAACACAACTGTTGGTAACAATTGGCACGTCTGAGTCACAGCCAGAAACATCCACACCTCAGCTCAAATACATAAAATGCGTTATCTGAAAAGAAGTTTAAAAGTATTAATGTATGATTTGCAAAAGTACAGGATGTTTAAAAATATTAAATATATGGAAGTTGAAGACTACTTAGGCCATATGATAATTACAACATACCGTGGCACAGACAGACCACAAATTATTTTCCTAAAGCGACAAAGAAGTAAATGATGTAAAGGACAGAAAATCAAGATTATAGACCCATGAAAGGAGAAGGCAGATACATCACTCCCTGGGAACATTTGCATTCGACAAGCCAGCCAGTTTGTACAGAGATATTCCTTCTGCTATCTGTAGGCGAGTCTTCTGAAAGTTCTAGACCTAGAAGGACTGAAGTGCTGAGTTTGGGTCCCTGGAAAGAAAGGTAAATAAAAAACAGTCTTCTGCAGACGTGCACAGATTTGCTTTATTCCTCTACCAAATGCATAGCTGCACACCGCTATCAGAGAGAAAGGCACACTCAGAACCCTTCTCTAATAAAATCGTGTGCTCAAGTCTCTCCTTGTTAGCTGCCCCATACTGAAGGATCAGGGTTTCTCAGCCTTGGTACTGTGATGTTTGGGCAGGGACCTCTCTGGGGTGGGCCTGTCCTGGGCACTGCAGGGTCTTCAATAGGGAGCACCCCTGACCTCTACCCACAAGATGCCCACAGCATCCCATATGCACATGTAACAATTTAAGATGTCTCCAGACTTTGCCAAGTGTCCTCAGGGAAGAATAGGGTCAAAGTCAGGGGTCCCAAACTTGCCCCAGTGAAAGTCAGGACCGTACCCGATCAGAGCTTTGCAAGCCCTCAAAAGACTATGACGAGGGGTGTATGTGCGTGACCTGCTCTCTGTGGATTTGTCTGAGGGATTCAAGTACAAAAAAACTGCTGCCTACTTTGTCCCCCTGTCTGTGCCAAGCACAAATAAACCAATATTCATGGACACCTGGACCTTCTCCATGCAGACATTTGCTGGAATTAGGATGGCAGCACTAAGCCCACACACCCATGTGAATGGCATGGGTCAGTTTGTCGGTGACATCTGTAATTGGAAACATGTCAAAAGTTAGTAAAAGAGCCCCCAGTTTCCAAGTTTTGCTTACTTGGTCATTCAGGAAACCAAAGTTCTTCTGATGTTCTTAAGATGCAATAAATAAAACTAAAAATTACTTAAATGACAGGCAATAGAGCAATAGTTGAAATATAATATATCCTTAAAGTGGGATGGCATGTAACCCTTAAATATGTTTTTGAAGCCTATACGATGATGTAGGAAAGAGCTGGGGTCTCAGTGATACGTTCACCAACCAATATTTATAATGACCTGGCTACATCTGCACTTACAGTGCTGTGTAGAAAACTACGAGCAAATGTTATTAGCAGTTATTTCAGAATAATAAGATTTTCGTAGTTTTCATTTCCCTGTTTTTGTCTTTATTTTCTACCTGTTCTTCGGTGAACATTTTACTGTTTTGTAATTTGAAATTAATTTACATTCTGCAAAATATGCCACCTATTAACTTATCCAAAATGAAAATCACAAGTTAATTGTGTATGTTCCCCTCTTTTATAAAACCCATCTGGGATGTTCAGTTCTTATCAAACTGTTGTTTTACTCAGAGGAAGTAGCTACGGAACACGGCACCATCATGACTGTGTTTGCAAGTCAGAGTTAATTCTTTCTCTCCATCCGCGGTGCCAGTGGAAGAAGTTAAATGTGACAGCCTCCCTCTTTGTTGGAAGCATGGCACCTTTTGTCATTGTCCCCATTCTGCTGGGCCATGAGGCGGCAAACACCGGTACCCATTCACAAATCTCTGACCTGGAGTTCTAAATCAAAAGCCCCCCAAAATGCATATCTCCACTCCAAAGAGAACTCGAGAGCCAGAGAGAGTAGCAGATATGTATGGGAGATCTGAGGAGGGTGAATAAGATGAGGAAGTACTGGGGAGCACTGCAGAGGTGGGACCACAGTGACGGCGTGCAGGGCAGAGGCCAGAGTCGCTCAGTGAAGAAAAGATCTGAGTCAAGGCTAAGGCACCTCCATCCCCCTGGGCCTGCTCAGGGCCCCAGCAGGCGTCTCCATTCACCTAGGCCTGCTCAGAGCCCCAGTTGGTGGCAGGTGCCTCCATCCCCCTTGGCCTAGTCAAGGCCCCAGCAGGTGGCAGGTGCCTCTTTCCCCCTCGGCCTATTCATTGTCCCAGTAGGTGGCAGGTGCCTCTGTCCACCTCAGCCTGCTCAGGGCCATAGGAGGTGGCAGGTGGCTCCATCCACCTGGCCCTGTTCAGGGCCCCAGCAGGGGTCTCTGTCCACCTGGGCCTGCCCAGGGCCCCAACAGGTGCTTCCATGAACCTGGGCTTGCTCAGGGCCGCAGCAGGTGGCAGGTGCCTCCATCCACCTGGGCCTGCTCAGGCCCATAGGAGGTGGCAGGTGGCTCCATCCACCTGGGCCTGCCCAGGGCCCCAGCAGGTGGCAGCACAAGGTAAACCAGGGCTCAGACAAGCTCAGGGCCACCAGGACAGGGCAGAAAGGGAGGTGAACCATTCCTTCCAGAACAGTCCCATTCCTACCTACAGAGGCAGCCATGCACCCAAACCAGAACAACAGGCAACATCCTGCCATGACTCCGCAGCACCAGGAACGAGTCTCACCACTGTGTGTGCTGGGCCACGGCAGCCATACCTTCAGCCCTCTGGCTGTCACCTGGGAGGCAAGAGGAGAAGGGCTGTAAAGCACAGGTTATGACACCTTGTGCCTCTAGGTCTCCAACTCAGCATGGAAGGGATCAAGCTCTGGGTACCACGTGAGGAAGTTCAGAGCAGGAATTCACTGAATGAAGGCAACCAAACTCAGAAATGCCATTTGCAGAAGGCCAGAAAGTCCCTTTCTGAAGAATGGTGCCCTGTGGCGAAAGCTGGAAGGCCGGTCGTCACCAGCCTCTGCATCTAATGCATGCGAAGACATGGGCAGAAGCTCAGCTTCTCTTGGGCTCATCTTACTTACCAGTGAAGCAAAGGTCTCAGGCAAGATAAATTGTACCATCTTCTCCAATGCTGAGATTCTAGGGCCCCAAAATTCTTTACCACATAGAACACATTTCCACATGGAGGGGACAGTGTAGGTAAGATCAGATCCAAAATTCAACTCAATTTAAGTTCAACTCACTCGACAAAGTCCACCTCAGAAAAGGGGAGCACAAAATTCAACACAATTTGCTCAGCAATCAGTGTTGAGTGCACCTCTCTTGGAGCCGAGATGGAGCTTCAGATTTCTTCTGCAGCCTTCCAACACCAGATTGCAGGCACTTTCCATCCATCACTGCAACCCAGCATAACAGGCAACCCTGACTGGTCCTGGGATGCCCGGGAAGGATCCCATGTAACAGTTAGACTGCCATGGAAAAGTCTTTGGTGGGGTGCACACATCCTGCAAACACCCTTATAAGGAAAGGGCAGCAAACAATCTCTTTTCTGACCTTATGTTTTTCCTATCAGAGCTGAAAGCAGTGGGGAGCAAGCCTGGCATTCCACCTCACTTGAGTTAGACATCAAACCTGCAGGAAGTGCGCTCGGGGCTTAGTTTTAGTTCCATGTGAAATTGGGGGGGGGGAGCATTATTTTCGGTTTCAGAATCCTGTGTGGCTGGATGAGAACTCCCCTTTGAGCATTTTCTATTCTTCCTGATCCACAGTTTCTTAAAAGCCCTACTCTTTGCATCTCATCTGGGGGCTGCACTTGACACTGATCAAAGATAATGACATTCTCAGCCAGGGAGCAAAAGATTCCAATTCTTTTTCTAGGACAATCTGTGGAAGTAGATTTTAGGGGAGTCTGGAAAGTGGGGGATGCACTCCGAGTTGTGTTGCTGTGGCAACTTCTGCAAAAGCTAAACCTGCACTTGCTCTGCTCCTAAGTGAGTGTGGTTGTACTTCTTAAAATACCACCGATTTCCATGGTGTGGGGCTGCAATTAGGCAGGTCTACAGAGCAGTAGGATTTTCTTTCTCTCTCTCACGTGCTGGACAGTCAGGCTGAGGTGAAATCTTTTCACAGGTGTAACAACAGTGGCATTTAAAAGGCTACTGCAGGTGCAAGTGGACAGAGCAATGGATATGTGTATGACCTGCTCTGTGACACTCTCTGTGGGGTTCAGGGGACCCCTCGGAGTTGCCTGCACAATTTCCAAAGCTGTGTGGTTCAGGTCTCTGACAGCTGGAAGACCTACCACTGGTAGTGGATGTCCATTCTCTGCAGAGCAGTGAGAAGTGTCCCCAGGATGGCAGCAGGGGCCGCTGCCCACAGAGGACGTGGGAAGCACAGCACTGACCCAGGGAATGGCGTCAGAAAATGGAGGAAACATGTAGTGACATAAAAATACACACACACAAAAAGACAGAATCCGCCTCCTCCCCATCCGCTTCACCCAGCAGAGCACTGCCCAGTGGGCCTCAGCCTCCTTCTCCGCAACCAGCACGGTGGGCTCCTACAGAACAAAATGGCATTCCTTCCCATGGAATTCTAAGCTGGCTTCCGTGTGGCTCCAACCATGTTGCCACATCCTGCTTCTGCTCTGCCCTTCCCTGGTTGCCTGCAACCCTCTGCCATCTGGTAAATCCTTTTCAACCCTTACAGGTGACCTAAGACCCCACCTCTCCCAAGAAGCCAGCCCTGCCCTTCCCTTTCTCTGCCCTTTGCTCTTACTTTTCCTCTCCATGAACAACCTACTTGCTTACACATCCCACATACTCCCAGACACCAGGAGCTCCAGCATAGCACAGACCATGCCTATGCCACTCCAAGTTCTCCACAGAGCCAGACGGGGGCTCTTCACAAAGCAACCCTGAAAAAGTACACAGCGGTTGCACGCAGGCCCCCACACAGACCCGCAGGTGAGGGCAGGCATCCGCACGGGGCGGGAGGCTCACCCTGAGGATTCGGTTAAGCTTGGGCGGTTGCAGGAGAGCCTGGGCTGGGCCTGGGGTCAGGAGGGGCTTGTCTGGGAAGATAACATCATGGAGGTGTCTGGAGCAGTGTTTTGCAGGAGGGACAGGGCCTGTCCTAGGAAATAAGTGGAAACACCAGCGTGGTGAAGGGCGGGAGTGGGGGAGCCACATGGCAGCCGGCTCCCTGGAATGCCAGCTACGGACCTGAGACGGTGAAGCCATTCGATGACAATGAAGGATTCTTTCTAAAGCATCCCTTTCTCTTTACTCCCCTTCCTTCTGCGAAGTCTGCAGGATTTAATAGAAGGAATTGGGGCCTTGGGGCTGGGCAGCGTCTTTAGAAAGCCCACTTCAGCCACGTGATACAAATGACTTCAGTCCTATGAGCCTCAGTTTTGTTATCCACAGAACGGGAGCAAGACCCCGAAGTGCAGATTTGATCATTTATCAGGGGGAGCTGCCTCCTGTGCCGCGCACAGACGGCAAAAATACAAGTCCTTACTCGCATGGCTTACTCACATTTTTCCCTGGGGGGGAATAACTTACAGAACTTGTATAAGAATTTAACTTGGGCGGCGCCTATGGCTCAAAGGAGTAGGGTGCCGGCCCCTTATACCGGAGGTGGCAGGTTCAAACCCAGCCCCGGCCAAAAACTGCAAAACAAAAAAAGAAATTACTTCAAGCTCAAGGCAAATTTCAGTCATATCTGAAACTATAAAAGAAAACTCTCTTTTCCTATCTTAAATGCACCTTTGCTTTTATGAGCTCTATCTCATAGTTAAAGTGGTAGCTAGGAACTAGGAGGATATTGTACCAGGATTAGAGTTTATAGATATGAACTCTGGACGGCTGCTGGGGGCAAAAGAGGCCTTTAAAACTTGTGTTCACTGCACTTAGTGACTCAAGTCCAAAGAACAGGGTGTGCAAAGGGAAGATCGAAAGCAACTTCCCAGGGAAGAGACTTCACACATGCCACCCCACCCAAGTGACAAGGTCACCATCACCAGTGACAAGTTATCTGAATATGAGGTACCCTGAGAAAGACGAGGTGAAAATGTCACTTCACCTCTGTGGTCCCTAAACTCATAAATCCAGTCTGATCATGAGAAACAGACAGAAGCCTAAACTGAGGGGCATTCCACCAAACACCTCCCCAGTCCTCCCAGAAACTGGCAAGGTCATCAAAACAAGAAAAGCCTGGAAAACTGTCACAGCCGAGAGGAGCTTAAGGGAGCATGATGATGAAATGCAACTTGGGGTCCTGCAGGAGACTTTGGAGCAGAAAGAGGACATTTGTGGGGAAATTAATGAAGCTCAAATGAAGTCTACACAGTTCAGTTCACGTGGTGGACCCATGTTGGGTTTTAATCTGTGACAACTATGCCACCACACATTTCTCATTCTAAACCCAAAACCTCTTTCACAACACAAACTTGATTTAAAATGCAAATAAATACACAAATAGATAAATCCTAATGCCCACAGTTACCACCATGGTAAACAGGGCCCTTGAGATGTGTGAGCCGTGTACGGCAGAATTGTGGGTCTAGCCAGAAAATCCTTGGGTTGTCACACAAGAGGTGCCCAGTCAGCTCCTTGGAAATACGAATCCTGACTTTCTGTGCCTCCCCACACACTAGTGCAAAACCAGGACCTGAAGAGGCGGCGTAGAAGGACATGTGTGTCTGGAGGAAAAGAAATACCTGCCTTTGTCTGTACTCATTTCAAGATCTCATTACGCCCAATCATGGGACTTCTTTTCCATGCAAAGAAATTTCCGTGTAAAATTATTTTGGGTGTTGTAAAATCCGTATCAGTAAATGGTCTTTAAAAGACATTTTCTTGAGGGCAGTCCTTCACGTGCACAGTATAAGGCTCCCATAATAAAGACTTTCATTCATTTCTTATTAGTTCTGATGGCAAGGCAGGACTCGGTGCTGGAGCCAGCCTTCTGGACTCTGCAACCCTGAGTGCAAATTTTCTCCCGCTTTCTGGCTGTGTGCACCTGGCAGAGGGTTTTGGTTGGTCTCAATTCTCCAAATCGTCCGATCAGAGTCATATTCCTTACACCCTCTGTTTTTTAGGGGAACAAATCCATGCAAAACATGAGGCTTCAAGAGGCTAGTCAGTGCACAAAGCTGAATTTGATCATTGGACAGTGTGGAGCCGACAGAGGCTGCACGGAGGCAGCGTGTAAGCGAGCTTGCACGGGGCTCTGTGGGCAGCCTTGCAAAGCTCCTTTCAATCCCTTACCCAGACCTGTTCCCACTGGGCTGCTGGGGTTACAACTCAGGCTCCCTTCAGTTTCAAATGCCATCCTTCAATCAAAGTGGGTCCCCCATGTGGCAAAAAGTGCTCGAATGGAACGTTCCTCCCAGAGAAATATTAGCAATGATCCTTCCCCAATATCCTTAAAAAAAAAAAAAAGAAACATAATTCTTCTTGAAAGCACCTTCCCTGGTTTCCATAGCTCAAGGGTTACAGAGACATCATCACTGTGTACATGTGTCTGTGTCTGTGTCTGAAGAAGCTGAGATTCTGACACCAACGTTATCCTGTGGCTGGCCGGCCGAGCAGAGGCATGCTGCCCTTTCAGAGGTTGAGCAGCAGGCATTCAGCCTTTAAGTGAGTGATCAAATCAAGCATTGCCAATCATGGGACAGCTTGCATCGGAGGCCCTCTGGGTAGAATTTATTAAGAAATACATGTCATCTACCAGGTATTCTTGCCAAGAAATGTTAAGTTTGAATCCAACCATGAGCACACAAACAGAAAGACCCAGAATGTAAGACACTGTGTAACATACCATTTCTCAATGTCTCAATTTGTCATCCGTGTCCAGATAATCCTCTGGGAGGAGGAAGAGGGACTGCGGTCCAGCACAAGGCTAGAGACTCGGCAGCGTGCATGGCCTCCACTCGGGGTACAGCAGCAACATTCCCCAAGGCACAACGGCCAAAAATGTTGGCATTGCCAAATATCCTCTGGGGACCTCGAGGGGAGCAGGCGGGCACATCTGTCCCCATCCCTCACACCATGCACCTGGCTGATAACCACAGATGTCAGAAAACAAGCTTGACCCTTCCAAACTGTCAGTGTCATGAGAAACAGACAACTAAAAATAAAGGAGGGGACATGATTCAAGAAAACGTGAAATAACCAAATGCAGGTTGGACACAAGCCCAACATCACCTTCCTAAGTGTAGGCACTGTCTTGTTCACAGATGTCCCTCTGCTCTCAGAGGGACCAAGCCACAGCTTCATCCCCACACTGCCCCAGAGAGGGGTCAGCCCTGAAAAGCACACTCTCGGTCCACAGGTCTGCACTGCTAACGAGCACCCAGGGGCTGCTCTCTGCTGTCCACAGGCCACTCCTGCAGCCAGGCCTACAGGAGGGAGTCACTGGAGGAAGATAACTCTCCTGCACACAGAGGCAGGCTTTGAATTTCACTTCTTGATAAAGGAGTACCCACGGATTGGCTGTTTTGTCAGCTCACGCAGTTAGGTTGTGGACTCACTTGTAGTTGAAAATTATTTGAGACTAAAAGTGCTCATGTGACTGGCATTTCTTTTCTGCTATCGTTTTCTTTGGGGGAGGTGAGAGTTAGGGGGTGAGGATAGTATTAACATGTTGGTTTACTATCCAGGGGAAGGAGCCTCCTATCTTTAAATGCAGGATAAGCTACAGTCATCTGTATGAAAATTTGGAGTTAAACTATTTGAGAAGTATGATAAAATTGTCAAAATAATTTCTACAACACACAAAATTTCTCCATAAATCTGAAAGAAAGATACAAAGGTAAAAAGAAAATGAACCCACAGCTCAATCATTTAAACTTCACTGCTACTGACGTTTTTTAATAGTTTATTCCAGACCTTTTCCCTACGCCCGGGTTTACGCTGCTTGTCGTTATAAACAATTTTATATCCATCCTCTCCGTTGGGCCATAAATTCACGACTCAATCATCTTCCATGACCATTTAATATGCCATCCTCTGAAATGAGAAAGCACTGGATGGAGCTCTCTTGTTTTAATTTATTTATATATCATTAATGAATTTTACATTTTTCTGCGAGAACATTGTATGCTCCCAACATCAAGGAAATGATAGATGTTTGAGGTGATGGGTATGCTAATTACCCTGATTTGCATCACTATACATTATATATGTCACAACATCACAATGTAACCCATAAACATGCATACTTATCATGTGTCAGTTAAAAAATTTAAAAAAATAAAATATTTTAAAAATTTAACATTTAAAATGCATAAACAAGAGTGAGCACTCAGGATAAATGATCACATGGAACTCTCCCAAACTACTCAGGCAGGACTCGACGTCCATCGTCCATCACTACTCCTGGTGTGTTCATCCCAGTTTGATCAAACTCTAAAATGATTGTGATGCTTTCTTGTCTCTCATCTGAATTATCTGCAATTGGGCTACCCCAAGTGGTTCTGGCTGTAAAATAGTTGATGGGCTTGGTGCAAAAGTTCCTCGAGGTCTTTGTGATGCATCCCCACCTGGTGCGGAATAGCAAGGTGACCTCCTGAGGATGGAGCCCAAGGAACTTGTCCACTCCTGCTGCGGGGCTGGTGACCCACTGCCTGCCCCTCTGACTCTCAGGGTTGGGGAAGGTCTGTAAATCCAACTGGATGTCCACCTGAAGTCCACCACCCTGGACTAATACAGAGGGTGCCAAAAAAATGCAGACATATTTTAGGCGAGGACAAACTGTATTAAAATTATAACACTCAATATACAAGTATATTCAAAGCACTTGTTCCAGGATGAGTTCTCAAACTTAATCATCAGACCTCATACAATGACAGCTCTGATGGCCATTCCAGAAAAAGAGTTTGGAAATTGCTTTGAAGGGTAGACCAGGTGTTGGCATCAGTGCACAGCTTCTCAAGGGGAGTCCCTCGAAGGGACCATAGTGATGTTCAGCAGTCAGGGGTGTAGCACTTTTTCCAGGATGAGTTCTCAAACTTAATGTCTGACCTCTTATTCCTATATTGTACCTTGTGTCTCTTCTAATCACAGAAGTCAAATGTGACTTGAATATTAGTTTTAATGCAGTTTTTTCCTATCTTTAAATGAATATACATTTTCTTGGCACCAGACTAAGCACGACGTTGGGCTCCAACACACAGATCATGCTGCCCGCCCTGGGCCAGGGCTGAGAGAGAAGAGAGAAGGCAGAGCTGGACTTCCTGCCACGGACACATTTCCAGGACTAAACCCCCTGTCCCGGGAGCAAACCCTGCTAGCAGGTGCCTCACGCTGGAACACAGGCCCTTGGATGCTGCTCGCGTGCTAATAACTTCTCTGGTGGGGACTGCAGGAGTGGTCAGGGAAGACTTCACAGAGGTAGATGCCAGGTTTGGGTTTAAAAAAAATAATAAGATTTGGGAAGCCCAGGTAAAAACATACAAAAGAAAGCAAATATGGGGATACGTTCTCACTTTGAACACCTTCCCCTCCCTGAATTATCTGGAATTGGACCACCCCAGGCCATTCCAGTTTCATGGCAGGAAAAGTATTTGGGAGTGGGATGAACACACGCACGGGTGGATCAATTTTCTTCATTCTTAAAAATGATCGGGGGCGGCGCCTGTGGCTCAGTCGGTAAGGCGCCGGCCCCATATACCAAGGGTGGTGGGTTCAAACCCGGCCCCGGCTGAACTGCAACCAAAACATAGCTGGGCGTTGTGGCGGGCGCCTGTAGTCCCAGCTACTTGGGAGGCTGAGGCAAGAGAATCGTTTAAGTCCAAGAGTTGGAGGTTGCTGTGAGCTGTGTGATGCCATGGCACTCTACCGAGGGCCATAAAAGTGAGACTCTGTCTCTATTAAAAAAAAAAAAAAAAAAAGATCGGAAGGAATTTCCGTCTTTGTTTAAATAGTTTGGATAGTAATCACAAGAAGGGATTCCAGGGCGCCTGACCAAGTGTCAATAGTCCAGACTGTTAAAGGCTGTGTTTCCTGAAGAAAATGAGGAGAGATGACCTGCCCCGGGACCACCTGGGGGGCTTGTTCTGCCTGGGGATCCCCGGATGCCATCCTGCGGAGTCAGGACCCCAGGCTGGCGCCAGACAGTACACAGGTTCAACATGCTCGCTTGGGGGTTCTCTCTCCAGCCGGAGGGTGAGAGCTACAGATGTCAGCTGAGATGAGATCAACCACACATCGACCCTGGAGTCACAAAATGCACCTTAAAGTTTCTGAGTCCTCGGTGAGTCTTCAGGGAAAGCCGTGGTGACACGAGTGTTGGAGGAGCCACACAAAGTCTACACGCAGGGAGGCTCCTCTGGGGCATGCAGCACACCCATTCAGCTTTGCTGACTACACAAAGTACAGGGCAACAGGGAGCAGAGAGATAAAGGAACAGGGAAAGGAAGGTCTCAGCCCGGCCACCTGCCCAGGGTACAACAGAGAGCTCTCCTCGGGGCCCCCTCTGAAGCAGGCCCTGCAGGCAGAGTCCTCCACTGAAAGTTTCCATGCTTGTCTGGCTCGCGACAGGCACATCCTGGAGGTCTGCTCACTAGCAGGCTGTCTCCATGGGAGCAATGCCAGCGGGGCGCTCAGGAAATTTGTCTCTGTGCAGTCCCGGGACGCCATCCCACGCCAGCATGGTCAGCCCTGTGTGGGCACAGGGCGGTGATGCTGGAACACTGTGTGAAGCCACAGGCTTCGTAGCTTCCCTCTGAAGGAACTTCTCATTGCAATGATTGCAGGAAGGCACATCTGGGGGTGATCTTCCAATTGTGGGGTCCCTCTGTGGACCACTTAATGGAAGATGAGTGTATAATTCTTATCAGAAAAATAAAACAGGAGTTTGCAGGCTCACCTTCTGTCTCGGATCCCAGAGAGAGCCCGAGCTTGGATTGCCCTCTGACCACTGCTTCCAGCAGGGGTGAAGGTCTGTGGCTTATTGTGGCACACACAGAGATGCACACATACACATATGCACACGTATACACATGCATACATGTACACACGTTTATGTACACACATATATGTGCATACACATAACACACATTTGCACACACATACACATTCACATACATATACACAGATACACACATATGTACACACAAATACCCACACAGTCACACAGATACACACATGCACACACATAAACACATATGCGCACAGGGGTGCCAAAAATGCATACTGAGGAAATATCTGTATTAAATTGTAATAGTCAATATATACAAATAACGTTTGTTATCTTGTATTTCTTATAATTGCAGAAGTCAAACATGACTTGAGTGTTACCATTTTAATACCGTTTTTTCCTTTCTTAAAATGTGTATCCATTTTTTGGCACTTGTGTATATAAACATATACACACACCTATATACCCATACACATAGACACATACATATATATTTATTGATATATAAAATTTTTTAGATAAGTTTATAAATTATGTATTTTATACAATTCCGTATATATTTGTTGTTTATTCTTACTTGTAATAATATATAATTATATAAAATATAACTGTCTAACAAAATTATAATATAAAATAACTATATAATTATCATACAATATATAAATAACTATACAGTTACGAGCTCATCTGATAAAGATACCTCACTTTCCACCAAGTGATAAATCATTGGCAATGAACATGGTCATAGTCATTTCAGATAATGACATGATATCCACATATAAATATCACATACATTATTCTACAATTATAAACATATCAATTATATATTTGCTTTTATATATAAGCAAATGATACATCTATGTATATTACATTAATATAAACCTATAAATTTATGTATAAAATATAATATAGATGTAAATATTGCTACTAATTTCAACATACTGTTTTTCTTTATTTCTATGACCCTTTGAAGAAAGACAAGTAGAATGTAAGCTAAAGTTATGTTTTTTTTCTCTTCATTTTAAAGGAGATGAAAACATTTTCGTGGGTCCCCGGGGACGGTGCCCCTATGCCTAATGCGGCCGCCGCAGAGGCTCTCACAGAGGCAGGTGCGCCACTGCAAGGCAGAGTAGATGGTCTTCTGCCCTCAAGGTGAGTCCTCAGAAGCTCAGCAGGACAGCATGCGCAGCCCCTCCGGAACTCGGGGTATGTTTACTGGTGGGCCCTGTGTGTCCAGGAACCTTGCTCTGAGATGCATCATAGCCCCAAATCCAGGAAACTTCACTGAATTTCTCTGCGAGGTCAGGCGCACTTATCTCCAGCAGACAGGAGGGTGAGAGCTCTGGGGAAGCTCGTACTTCTCTGCAATGGAAACGGAGTTTTCTCACAGAGAAGGAGAGAGGAGTTTCTCTCATTAGAAAGAGAGAAAACTCTCTCCTTTGCTGGGGAGCAGATGTTGACGGTGTGGGTGTGGGACTCCACCCAGTTTAGGGTTAGGAGCAAATCTGATTTAGTTCTTGTAATTTTATAGTGATGTATAGAGTCCAATAAAAAATATGAAATGGTGTGAGTGAGTATGTTCCTTGCCAATGATTCATCACTTGGTGGAAAGGGAAGGATCTTTTTCAGATGGCAACACAGCGTCTGCCAGGCCATCTTCTCACTAAGAGAGCTAAGGAAACCCAGGCACAAGGCTGTCCCTGTCACAAATGCGAAATCCTTCCACCGTGAGTAATTTCTGCTTAATCTGGGTTTGGAGAAGTAATTCCATATGATTCTTTTAAGGCCACACTTCAGTTGCATTATTGAATTTTTCCCCCCCAAATAGAGAATGTTCAAGTATTTTTGCAATGCTAGCTTACAGGAAAAAAAAAAAAAAAAGGTGAGGCTGTGACAGCAAATTCCTAATATCCTTGATTTTAGAGGGGACACATAATAATTTTTCACTGACCTGAATAAAAACGGTAACAACAACAATAATAAAACCACAATGAACTTACGCTACTGCTGTTATTACTGCTCTTTATAGAAGTAGATGACGGAATTTTCCATTAAAGGCAGACGTTTTGCAGCACCGTTCCTCATAAACACTTTCTATGGCCTCTCTCTTTTTTTTTTTAGAGACAGAGTCTCATTTTGTTGCCCTCAGTAGGGTGCCGTGATGTCACAGCTCACAGCAACCTCTAGCTCTTAGGCTTAGGAGATTCTACGGCGTCTGTTGATGGAGGATTTTGGAGCCATGGGTGTAACTTGACCTATTAATTTCTTTGGTCATCCTCAGCTACAGTGCAGTCAACACCGTGACAGCTGACCCTGGAACATGGAGTTATTAAGCTTCCTCCCCCTATTTCAGTAGGTGGGAGACAAGGTGAAATACACCCATCTTCAAATACTTTGAAACTACAACATAAATCTGCAATAGCCCATGTTTCCTATTGCTTCTGTAGCAAATTAGCACAAATTCAGAGGCTTAAGTAACACAAACGTATTACCTTACACTCCTGGATGTCAGGATCACCCTAAAATTGAGGTGTTGACATGCTGGTTCCTCTGGAGGCTCGAGAGGACACTGTAGGCTCTCCTTTTGCAATTTCTAAGGGCTGCCTGAAAGGGTTGCTCACGGCTCCTTCCTGCACCTCAACCCACAGCGCAGTGTCCTGCAACTCTCTCTCTGATCTCTGCTTCTCTTGGCCTATCCCCTTCTCTGACTCTAAATCTGTTTCCTTCTTTTCGGGGCCCTTGTCATGACATTGAGCCCACTCACATCCTCCAAGGTCATCTTCCCCCATCACAACGCCCTTAACAATCATGTCTGCAAAGTTTCCTATTAACAGGTGTCAGGAATTAGGACATGAGCATCTTTAAGAGGCCATGATACCTCTGCAGGTATCATTTCTGAACTGTTAAGGTTTGAAAAGCAGGCTCCACATTTCACCTTGCTGCAGACCCTGCCAGTTATGGAGCTGACCCGCACAGCGTGGCCCAGGCAGTGTTTTTAGCCCGCACTTGCCTATTCCCAGTAGGGCATTCATTCCTTGTCTGTTTATACCCAGAGCTTCCTCCAACGTCACCGTAACTGCCTAATCCCAGAAAACCTTCATGTTGTCAAAACTTACAAAAGCATGCTGTTCATGGTCTGCCAAGAAACTGCAAGAGCAAAAACAAAAAAGGCAATTTCAAACATAAGGAGACCCACCTGACCAGGTTGGCACCTGCAGCTGCCTCCCTGTACCTGAGGTAAGAGGTTGGGTTCCAGCCACATGCCATCACGGCCCCCCTGAGGTGTGAAGAGCTCAGCCCATCATCCCCCTGGCTGATTCCAAATGTTCCAAGGACCGGCTGAAATCTTTGCTTCCTCTCTGCACATTGTGATGGCACCTAACAACAGATTCCTAATATCCCTAATTTTAGATGGGACAGATTGTCATTTTTCACTGACCTGAATAAAAATAGTAACAGCAAAAATAAAACCACCATGAACCTACACTACTCCTCTTATTACTACTCTTCATATCAAATTAGAAGACGGAATTTTCCATTAAAGGCAGAGGTTTTGCTGCACCTTTCCTCCTAAAGACTTTCTATAGCCACGACGGAGCCACAAAAGAATGTCTCTATCCAGGGCAATCTGAGGAATGTCACTAGTTTCTAAAAATCTGCCTCCCAGCCAGGAAGGATTCTTTGTACCCTGTCTAATTTCTGGCTTCCTTTTTCAAAACTCCCCTTATAAAGAAGAAGGTGATCTTTGGCTCCTATATCTATGCAACGCCTATAATCAGCGTGGACTTATAAATGAACAAAGAACCATGTTGTCATCTCCAGAAAACAACTGGCACCAGAGAAAAATGAATCACCCTCAAGGCTGTGAAAATGCCTTGGCAATATTTGACGAAGAAATGGGCGCTATATTGGAATTGGCAGAGCAAACATTCCTCTGACAGTGGCCAGGTGATCCCCAGAGCAACATGCATCCCCCAGCCAGGAGCGCCATGGGCAGTGGTGTGAATGAGTGTGCACTTGCACCAACAGTGCAGACCATGCCCAAGCCAATTGCTTTAACACAACTCCAAAGGCGATTCTTTGTGCTGGAGGGGAGGCAAGGGCTGTTTTATCGGGTGAATATTCTCGAATCAACACTGAGACAGAGGCAGCTGTTTCGGTGGTCAGTTCTGGTGGCTTTTCTGGACATCACACTGTTATTAGTGACATACTCTCCACAGCCGCACCCCTCCACCCGGCTTTGAAGCACTGTGCAAGCACATACCCTCCACACAACACTGACAGAGGGAGGTGGAAAGTTGTTATCACCCTCATTTTACAAATGTCTAGAAATTACGAGGATGCCAAGGGGTGGCATGTGCTTTATATTTGAATTCACTAAGTTGTTGTGATGCTATCTCTAGCTATGGGGGAAGGGAGCTATCACTGAACACTCTACCCTTTGAGTCTCATCTCCTCATTCTTGGGATTCCGCGTAACTCAGTGTCACAGAGGGAAAATGTTATAGACCCCAGAGAATGGGCGTGCAGGCCTGTGAGCTTCTGTGCACTGGCACCAGCAGACCTTGGAACCAAGGAAACTGTAAGTATTCTTGGCTGGGTACAGGGGCTCACGCCTATAATCCAAGCACTCTGGGAGGCTGAGTGAGTGGATTGCTTGAGCTCAGGAGTTCAAGACCAGTCTTGAGAAAGACTGAGACACACACACCCCCACCCTATCTCTTACTAAAATAGAAAAACTAGCAAGGCGTGGTGGTGGGCACCTGGAGTCCCAGCTACTTGGGAAGCTGGGGAAAGAAGGATCACTTAAGCCCAGGAGTTTGAGGTTGCTGTGAGCTATGATACCATGGCACCTTATCTGGGCAACAGATAAAAGACTGTCTTTAAAAAAAAAAAAAAAGCATTCTTAAGGTCTCTGACAGAAAAATGTGTGTGAGAAATAAAAGAGAAATGATAGGTATATGGGTGGGGGGGGGGCAGCCAACTAAACTCATTTGGGTAAAGTAAATTTTTTTTTTTTCCCCCCTGGTTGCAGTTCAGCTGGGGCCGGGTTTGAACCCGCCACCCTCGGTATATGGGGCTGGCGCCTTACCGACTGAGCCACAGGCGCCGCCCTGGGTAAAGTAAATTATTGACCGATTTTTATTTCACTAAACATTTTCTTCCAGAAACATTAATTGAATGCAAACTCTACAATCCACCACAGATAAAGTTTCCTCAAAGAGTATTCCTTTTATAGATAAGTCTTATCTTGTGTTTTAGTTACTATGGTAGCATAACGAATTGTCCCAAATTCATTTACAAATGTACAACTTGGACAGGACATGGTAGAGATGGTTCATTTCTGTTCCTCTTGGTCTTAGTGGGGGCAGCTTGAATCCTGAGGCCTGGACTTTTCAAAGACTGACTCGCTGACGTTTCTGGAGGTTGGGAGAGGCTGGCTGAGGTTATAGCGAGGGCGACTGATGAACAAGTTACACAGGACCTCATGGTGTGGTGTGGGCTTCCTCACAACATGGCGGCTGAGTTCCAAGAGAAGAGATGGAAGCCACGCTGAATTTTATGACCCAGCCTAGGAAGCCAGCTAGCATTACCCCTACTACTTTCTATGTGTTGAGGTGGTCATAAGGACCCCTCAGGTTCAAGGGGGAGGAGGGAATAGACTCGGCCTCCTGATGGGGAACAATGAGATTCTACAAGGGGCATGTGGGACCAGAAGGCTTACGAGAATCCATGGTCTGCACCCTGGCAGCTCACAGTAGGATTGTCAGTAGACGTTCTCTGGTATCTCCAAGATGCAAGTGCTGGTGATGACTGTGGAGCCACCAGTACGGGTGTAACCACCACCCAGCGCTCTCTCAGCACCGTCAGATCATGAGATTAAAGCAGCGACATGAGAAAAAAATCACTTCTTCCTTCTTTTGACCACTCACAGTGTGAGCACAAAACAGCTCAACCTCAAATTCCCTAGAAAACTGAGCCCAACATCAGATATTACTGTATACGTCCAATATCCTTGCCCAAAAGAATTAAAATAAGAAATTGCAGCCCATTTACAAACTCATATTTTCTTCCTGGCATTCTGGCTTCAACGCAGCAATGATTTTCGATTTGTTATGTGCTAAATATTTTAATTACATTTTGAAGTAAGCCACATTCCAGAAAAGACAAATAGTCAAAAACGGAGTAATTAATTCTGGAAGGTAACCATACTAATATGCATCTTTCGTGGCAGAAATTAATTATTCTCCAGACAACTGTCTTTTCCCTTGTAAATTAGGACATTTCTCTCCTAATTAGTTGAAGTTGCCTGTAGGAGATTATCACCACCACGCTCTGGAATTTCCTACAGCAGGTAATTGCAGTCACCAAAGAGAGGAAAATTTAAAATAGAAAGCACAGTCTTGGGTTTCAGCTTGTTTCTGCTCAGTGGGTGCAGAATGCAAAATGTAAAACCAGGGATGATTGTGTAGGAATGTTCACCCTGCACGCACGTGGTAAGCAGAGGTGTTCAGTGAGGTAACCTGAGTAAGCTACTGGAGGAAACGTCTTTACCTCATCAGACTGTTGTCCTCTCTCTTGCAAAAGCAGGTAAGGCTAAGAGGGCAGGGTTTCCCCTATGGGACAGGCTACGTACAATGCTGAGATCCCAGCCAAGAAATGGCAGTGTGTTCATGCCCATAGCATTGCTGAGATCATGTTCAATCTAGAACTACCTATGAGGTGTTGTTTCTGCAATTCAGGGAGCACTCACACTTCTCCTTAGAGAAGAAGGATGACCCCTCCTCTAGTGGACTCCGCAGCCCCTGAGCTGTTGGTGAACTCAAATACCGTGATGGATCATGATGTTGACAAGCACTAATTCTCTCTAGAAGCCACCCCAATGTTAACCTCTTTTCTGATGCTGTTTGTGGAAAGCATGGCCAAGCTGCCCAGGTGACTGCCTTTCTAGCTGAAACCTAAGTTAGATAAACAGGCAGGATGGATGTGATGATAAGTAGATAAATAATAGATAGATAGATAAGCAGATAGATAGATAATTGATTTGGTAGATAATAGATTTATTCTTTTTTTCTTTAGAGACAGAGTCTCACTTATTAACTCTTGGTAGAGTGTCGTGGCATCACAGCTCACAGCAACCTCCAAATCCTTGGGCTTAGGTGATTCTCTTGCCTCAGCCTCCTGAGCAGCTGGGACCACAGGCGCCTGCCACAACGCCCGGCTATTTCCCTGCTGCAGTTTGGCTGGGGCTGGACTTGAACCCACCACCCTTGCATATGGGGCCGGCCCCTTACCCACTGAGCCACAGGCACTGCCTGATAATAGATTTATTGAAAGATAGATGATAGATAGCAAATATAGAAGGATGGATAGATAGATGATAGAAGATAGACAGAAGAGATGGATGGATGGATGGATGGATGGATGGATAGACAAATGATAGATAATGATAGATGATAGATACATAGATAGATAATAGATGATAGGGGACAGATGGATAGATAGTATATGATAGATGCATAGATAGATACTATATGACAGATACATAGTATACGATTGATAGAATATGATAGATGATAGATAGACAGTATATTATAGATTATACATAGATAGATAATATATGATTGATGATAGATATAGAGTTGATAGAGGGATAGATGGATAGTATGTGATCAATGATGCATACATAGATAGTGTATGATAGATAGATGACAGATAGTATAAGATAGATAGAATATGATAGATGATGGATAGCATATGATAGATAGATAATATATGATGATAGATATACAGACTATAGATAGATAGATATAGAGTTGATAGAGGGATGGATGGATGGATAGCATATGATGGATGATGGATACATAGATACTATATGATAGATGACAGATAGTGTATGATAGATAGAATGTGATAGATGATGGATAGATAGTGTATGATGATAGATATACAGACTATAGATAGATATAGAGATGATAGAGGGATGGATGGATGGATGGATACATAGTATATGATGGATGATGGATACGTAGATAGTATATGATAGATGACAGATAGTATAAGATAGATAGAATATGATAGATGGATAGTACATGATTGATAGATAATATATGATGATAGATATATAGAGTTGATAGGTAGATACGGAGTTGATAGAGGGATGGATGGATGGATAGTATATGACGGATGATGGATACATAGATACTATATGATAGATGACAGATAGTGTATGATAGATAGAATGTGATAGATGATGGATAGATAGTATATGATGATAGATATATAGACTATAGATAAATAGATATAGAGTATGATAGATGATAGATAGATAGTATATGATAGGTGATAGATACATAGATAGTGTATGATTGATAGATAGATGATTGATAGATAGAGATGACAGAGAGGTGGATGGATAAATGGACGGACAGATACAATGGCTCGGCACAGAGTCCTCATCACAAGGTGCACACACACACCATCATTGGAAGAGTTTAATAAAATCTTTGGGTGGACTGACACCCAACTAAGATGGCACCCAAATCAAAATTAGCATACTTAGGTACGTACATATCCATTCATTCATTTATCTGTCTACATAGCATATATTTGTTTAAACACTCAGTGTATACCAGATTCCAGGTGCTGAGTTAAAACCAAGAAACAAGACAAAGCCACTGCTCCCATTGAGATTGTTTTCTAAAAAAGAAGATAAGAGACGGAAAACAAAGAAACATATCAGGGCAAGTCCAGACAAGAGATAGAAGGAAAACTGTGGTGTGATATGGGAAGATTGTGGAGAGGGCTGCCTCAGGGAAGGCCTCCTGGGGGAGGAGGGACTGTGTAAGTATCTGGAGCAGAGGGTGACACGCCAAGAAGCTGTGATTGTAAAGCCCACTGGCTTTAAACGGGAGGAGTGCAAAGCACATGGGAGCCAGCAGCCACATCACCTGGGGTCTCGTACGCCCTGGGACATCATGTATCACACAGGCAAGACGTCAGTGCAAGACGCAGATAAAATACTGGGTCGGCTGCACAGGAACTTGCCAAAACCCACGGGAAGCCGGACTCCTGTTTTATCTCCGGAGTCCACGGTTCCTGAAACCCAGTACAGCCGGAAACAGGAGTTGTTCAGGTCCATGAGCCTTGGCAGAGAGAACAGCTTTCAGCTGAGCGAGACTGTCTCCAGGGCGAGGCAGGCATTTTTTCCCTCATTCTGTTTTTCATACCTGACTGTCCCATGTTACTTTCAGCCATGCATCTCTGTTTGGGGCCAGTAGCACAGAAAATGCAGCTTTCTTCTAGGCCCTGGCCTTTTAAGGCACAGACACCCCAAAATCTCCATTCTTACCTAGAAGTGGCAAAGGCCAATGAGACTGGAGCCAGGCCCACCTTTCCAGAGCGTCCAAACCTTATTTAAAGCTATTTTGGAGCCAAGGACATTTTCCTGAATCTGTTCCAAACTAGAATGAAGATGCGGGTGAACGATATTTTTGCAAAATCTGCCAGCTCAGGAATTGACAGACTTGACATTTACGTCAAATATGTGGAACATTTATAAATCCTTGTTGCAGAGAGCTGCTGTCTGCAAGCCAGAAATAATAGCATAAAGAATAATCACACAACAAAGCTGCCTCCAAATCTTGTTTTCTCTTGCAGAAGGCTAGTTTTTACTTGGATGGCGGTAGCTCTTGGAACATGAAAGAAAAACAAATCTCTGCCCACACTTAGATGCATTGTTCCTCTGCTCCTCATGTTAACTTTATGGCACATCTCAAATACATAGTCATTTCTTTTCCTATTGAAACTGAAAGGTGTTCATTCTAAAAATAAGTCATCTCTTTAATGCCATAAATGGTTTCTTCCTGGTGATTGCTATTTTACCGGGTAGCTTTAACTGAAGTTATAATGAAGAATTCCATATCTCTTCTTGCACAATTTTTTGAGATACAGAGTCTTCGTGACATGAAAACTAATCACCCATTAGCTCTGTTCACATGCATAATAAAATATTTCCATGAATAAAAGATAATAATCGAACTCGTTTGCTTCTCGCTGAGCAAGACCCAGAAACTTCTTTTCTTACCCCTCAGTCAAGGACCATGCACAATGAAAAACCCATCGAATGCAAAAGGCATTCGAATCAGGATTTTTAATAAGTAGGCTGCAAACATAAATCCACCCAATGTTTACTGGAACGACGGAGGATGCAAAATGAAGCTCAGTGTGTCTGAGTGCTTTGGTGCTCCTGAAGGACTGGCCACCTGGAAAAAGCCCACACAAAAGGCCGAAAAAGGAGAGAGCAAAGTGGGAAATAAAGGAGAGGCAGCAGAGCACAGCGGCTGCCCAAGCCATGTGCCACGTGCATGGCGAAATCCCCCCAGGCTGTGAAGCAACACAGAGCGCTGGGCCCAGCTCTGGAGGTCTGGGGAGACAGCTGAGGGTGAGCACCTCCACGCATTCTCAGGGGATGCTGGTGGTGCTGGCCTGGAGGCCTCACTCGGAGCTGTAATCAGAGAGACCAGAGGGCTGTAACCCACAGAAGAGGGGCAGAGGGGATCCGTCTCCACAGGGCCCCACCGCGAGGGCCATCCACAGCCTCGGCCAGTAAGTGACTCAGACCTGGCCCCTGAGAAGTCAGAGGGAGTCACAGCAGGTGAGGCTGCTAGGAAAGCAACCCCTTGGGTGCTTTCTCCCTTCCCCTTCTGTGCTGGGAGACGCAGCCACCATTCTCTTGTAAGCCTGAGTACAAAAGCATCCTTGGATGCCTGCTGGAGCAAAAAAGAAAGAAAGAAAGAAAATACCTGGACCTCTGATGGCGTCACAGAGCTGCCGTGCCCACCATGACGCCTTCTGGGTAAGCAAGACAAGAACGTCCCTCGTGGCTTAAACCTCTGATTGTTGGTTTACCATTGCCCTCAGCTGATGGTGCCAACCAACATGCAAACTAGCCAGGCCCTCAGTGGTGTCTGGCATTGTGTGATTACTGTACTTGAATTGCCTCATCAATCATTATTTAAAATAATAATTTGTGATTTAATAGAGCATACAACTCCACACCCCTCTGCAGTTACGCATTTAGAAATGCACTGAGTTCTACTGTGTTCCACACATAGGAAGCAGAGACCTCCCTGCAGAGGACTCTCAGATGGCCCTTCCCGTAGCTGTGGCAGGGGGGCCTAGGAAGGCTCCCGCCCCCAAGCAGACTGGTGACTGGTGCCATCAGGAAGGCCTTCCAGAGGCAGAGCCACTTGGAGTCGACCTTGAAGGCTGAGCAGGCACTGAGCTCCTTGGGAAACTCACAGCCAATTCTCCTGGCGTGTGAGGGCCGCCACAGCCTGAGGGGAGAGGGGGAAGGAAACCGTTCTTAGGACTTGTACAAGCAACAGGACAAGTCCCTACTGTGTCACCTTCACACACACATGGTGGACAGAATGCCAGGTGGCTGGTGCCAGGAAAGATGCATTATCAAAAACTCATCTGCATTGGCAAATAAATACAGAGAGCAAATCCACAGTCTGCCTGTATCCCAGACTCACGAGCACACCAGGCTCGAGCCAGGCAGACCTCATGGGGAAGTAACCCTGAGGGTCAGCAGGGAGCCAATGGTTTCAGCCCTCCCCTGACCTCTAGGAGCATGAAGAGGTTCCAGCCATGTACCTGCAATCCCCAGCTTGTCCCCCAGGACCACAGCCCTTCCCAGCTATGCAGTGCTGCTGGGCCCTTCAGTAGCCTTTATGTCAGTTTAAGGCAACATTGTTCCTAGCTCTTGGAATATGAAACAGCACCTTTCCGTAGGCTATTATAATGCATTATGATAAAGGGTCCCTGCATAGCCACCTTCACGTGCCTGGCTACCAGAGTGAGGCTTTCGAGGGACTTTTTTTTGTTGTTGTTGGAATTGGACCTTTATCTATGAGAGATAAAGCAATGTGCCAGAAACGAAGATAAATGCTTTACATATATTAAGACCGTGGAGTCCTGAGATAACAGAAACGCAAAACCTGGTGTGCCTGAGTCCTAAGCTCCACCTTTTAATTGATGTTTTATATTCATTCTCATCATCTTCAGCAAAAGGTTGGCAAACTCCTGCCTGTGGGTCATACTAACCCAGCACCGGTTTCCATAAATAAAACTGCACTGGGACACAGCATGGGCTGTCCTGTCCAAGGCTGCCGGTAGCTGCAATAGCCAACTAGCACAGCTGAGACAGAGACTGTTTGGCCAGCAGAGCCCAGACATGTCTATTTATTCTGCTGAGCCCTGACTTTTAGGATAACAATCGGTCTTATTGATTGTTCCTGCTCAAGTGATGTAAGGATATGAAGTATCGTGAAAAGCATCACAAATGGCAGAACACCTTAAACAATGAGCTGGACCCAAAAATAAACAACTGGTGACATTCATCCCCTCCCCACCAAGGTGGGCAGAACAATCCACCAAGCGTCCCCCACTCTTCAGAGCAGGCAACATCTTACTGGGCTTTTTTCTCCCTGTCTTTCTGCCCAAGAATGATGGAGGAGGGGCAGCAACAGGGAATGCCAGAGGCGGGCAGCAGCTGCCCGGACAGACCAGGCATTCATCCGTCAGCTGCCCTCTGCCCACACACCCTCCTCCCACCCAGCCAACCTTCAGCTGCTTTCAAAGTCTTCTCTCCGGATGCCTCAATGAAGGCATTGTTAACATCTTCTAAGAATTCGACAGTTTTAGCTCTTACATTTAGGTCTTTGATCCATTTGGGGTAAATTATTGTATGTGGCACAAGGTAGGAATCCAACTTCAATCTTTTGCTTGTGGTATCCAGTTATTCAACACCAGTTGTTTAAAATACATATATGTGTGTGTGTGTGAAATATATATATATATATGTATATTTCTTTCTTCTACTTAATTCTCTTGGCACCTTTACTGAAAATCAATCTCCCATAAACATGAGAGTTTATGTCTAGAGTTTTGATTCTATTCCATTGATCTATACATCTACCCTTTTGCCAGGGTCATACCATCTTCATTTTTGTGGTAAGTTTTGCCCATAAGTTTTATAGTGAGTTTAGAAATCAGGAAGTGTGAGCCTTCCAATTCTCACCATCTTTCTTCAGATTGTTTTGGTTATTCTGGGTCTCTTGCATTTCCCAATGAATTACAGGGCCATCTTGTCCATTTCTGCAAAGAAGCCAGCTGGGATTTTCTTTTCTTTTTCTTTTTTTTAGGCAGAGTCTCACTATGTCACCCTTAGTAGAGTACCATGGTGTCATAGCTCACAGCAACCTCAAACTCTTGGGATTAAGCAATTCTCTTGCCTCAGCCTCCCAAGTAGCTGGGACTACAGGTGCCTGCCACAATACCAAGCTACTTTTTTGTTGTAGTTGTCATTGTTGTTTAGCAGGCCTGGGCCGGGTTCAAACCCACCAGTCCTGGTGCATGTAGCCAACACCCTACCCACTGAGCTACGGGCACTGAGCCCAGCTAGGATTTTCACAGGAATTAGGCCGAGACTGTAGATCTCTTTGGATAGTAATCTCACCTTAACAGTATCAAGTCTTCCAATCCATGAACATGGGATGCGTATCTGTTTATACAGGTCTCCTTTAATCCCTTTCAACAATGTTTTATAGTTCTCAAAGCATATGTTTTATACCTCTTTCACAGGATTAAAAAAATGCTACAAAAAAGGGATCAGGTGAGTAGACACTGGGTGAGGATGAGGTGGTGGAGCATTAGAGGGACAGAGTCCAAATGGGGCTAACTCACAGACTTCTGACTTGAAAGAATGCAAGGACAGAGGTCTCATTGGCCACACCAGGTGGTTGGGGGAGGGGGGGTAAAGGAGGATGAACTGGGTTTAGATACACTGAGCTTCAGGAGTTCCTACAGTGGAATGACAAGGTAGTGGCGTCCCTTACGCAACGACTGAGTGTACAGGTAAAAAAGGAAGCCTTGACTGTGGCTCAGGTCACTGGGAAAAATGAGCATGTTTCAAGATGCCGTCTGGAGAGGCCCCCAGTAGCAAGCAGGCTGCTTTCTGGGGTCTTTTCCAGTCTGTGAACACCAAAGAGGTAAGTAAGAAAGAGGCCCATCCCTACAGTAAGTCTCCTGAACAGGATGAACAGAAAGGAGGTGAGTGGGTCCCTACAGTGAGTCTCCTACACAGGATGGAGGGAAGGAGGCAGGTGGGTCCCTACAGTGCACAGGATGGAGGGAAGGAGGCAGGTGGGTCCCTATAGTGCACAGGATGGAGGGAAGGAGGCAGGTGGGTCCCTACAGTGCACAGGATGGAGGGAAGGAGGCAGGTGGGTCCCTATAGTGCACAGGATGGAGGGAAGGAGGCAGGTGGGTCCCTACAGTGCACAGGATGGAGGGAAGGAGGCAGGTGGGTCCCTATAGTGCACAGGATGGAGGGAAGGAGGCAGGTGGGTCCCTATAGTGCACAGGATGGAGGGAAAGGAGGCAGGTGGGTGGACACATTGCAAGCACCCTGGGTGAGTCCTGCCCTTGAAGGGAGCCGACGCCCATGTGGGATTAAGCAAACAAGAAGTGCTTCAGAGGAAACACCTGTAGGAAGGAAGGGACTGTGCAGGTGCACCTCACATGAAGAAGAGAGGGACGCAGGAGGGCTGGAAGCGTTCTTGACCACTGCACAGACTAAGGCAGGTTCTGTGAGACTCTACAGGAGTTCTCCAGCCAACATCAGCCATACTCAGTTACTGTCTGGGACCAGTCCTTTAAAAGATGGCCTCTCTATAGTTGGAGGTCTGCCAGCCTCCAGCTGAAGGCCAACACACACATAGCATGAGTGGTCTAGATTTTCTGGCATAGATGGAGAAGTCACTACTGGTAGACAACAGGGCCCCATGTACTCAGGGACAATAGGAGAAACACCCAACAAATGACAGCAGAACAAAGGCTACAAATAAAGAAAACTGTGTTTGGAGAGGATTTGAGTCTTTGTGCTTGCCCTTTTTTTTTTTTAGAGAGAGACAGTCTCACTTTATGGCCCTCAGTTGAGTGCCGTGGCCTCGCACAGCTCACAGCAACCTCCAACTCCTAGGCTTAGGCGATTCTCTTGCCTCAGCCTCCCGATTAGCTGGAGTACAGGCACCCGCCACAACACACAGCTATTTTTTTTGTTGTTGTTGTTAAATCATAGCTGTGTACATTAGTGCAATCAAGGGGTGCAATGTGCTGGTTTCATATACAATCTGAAATATTCTCATCAAATTGTTCAATGTAGCCTTCATGGCATTTTCTTAGTTATTAATATGTAGACATTTGTATTCTGCCTTTAGTAAGTTTCGCCTGTACCCATTCTAAGATGCTTCATAGATGTGGCCCCACCCATTACCCTCCCTCCACCCTAACCTCCCCCCTCCCTTCCCCTTTCTTGGCCCTTTCCTCATAGTCTTGTGCTGTAGTTGGGTTATAGCCCTCATGTGAAAGCTATAATTTAGCTTCATAGTAGGGCTGAGTACATTGGATACTTTTTCTTCCATTCCTGAGATACTTCGCTAAAAAGAATATGTTCCAGCTCCATCCATGTAAACATAAAAGAGGTAAAGTCTCCATCTTTCTTTAAGGCTGCATAATATTCCATGGTATACATGTACCACAATTTGTTAGTCCATTCGTGGGTCGATGGGCACTTGGGCTTCTTCCATGACTTAGCAATTATGAATTGGGCTGCAATAAACATTCAGGTACAGATGTCTTTGTTATATTGTGACTTTTGGTCTTTGGGGTATAAACCTAGTAAAGGAATTATAGGATCGAATGGCAGGTCGATTTTTAGGTCTCTAAGTGTTCTCCAAACATCCTTCCAGAAGGAACGTATTAGTGTGCATTCCCACCAGCAGGGTAGAAGTGTGCCCTTTTCTCCACATCTACACCAACATCTCTGGTTTTGGGATTTTATTATGTGGGCTACTCTTACTGGGGTTAGGTGATATCTCAAAGTAGTTTTGATTTGCATTTCTCTGATGATTAAGGATGATCTTTTTTTCATGTGTTTGTAGATCGTGCATCTGTCTTCATTAGAGAAGTTTCTCTTCAAGTCCCTTGCCCACCCTGAAGATGGGGTCACGTGTTCTTTTCTTGCTAATATGTTTGAGTTCTCTGTGGATTCTGGTTATTAGACCTTTATCGGAGGTATAACCTGCAAATATTTTCTCCCATTCTGAGGGCTGTCTGCTTGCTTTACTCACTATGTTCTTGGCTGTGCAGAAGCTTTTTAGTTTGATCAGTATATTTTTGATACTGCTTCAATTGCCTGGGGAGTCCTCCTCATAAAATATTCACCCAGGCCGATTCCTTCAAGAGTTTTCCCTGCACTTTCTTCAAGTATTTTTATAGTTTCATGTCTTAAGTTTAAATCTTTTTTATCCAGTGAGAGTCTATCTTAGTTAATGGTGAAAGGTGTGGGTCCAGTTTCAATCTTCTACAGGTTGCCAGCCAGTTCACCCAGCACCATTTGTTAAATAGAGAATCTTTTCCCCACTGGATGTTTTTAATTGGCTTGTCAAAGATCAAATAACAGTAAGTAACTGGATTCATCTCTTGGTTCTCTATTCTGTTCCAGACATCTACTTCTCCGTTTTTGTGCCAATACCATGCTGTTTTGATCACTATGGATTTATAGTACAGTCTCAGGTCTGGTAGCATGATTCCTCCTGCTGTGTTTTTATTGCTCAGTAATGTCTTGGCTATTCGAGGTTTTTTCTGGTTCCATACAAAACAAAGTATTTTTTCAAGATCTTTAAAATATGACAATGGAGCTTTAATAGGAATTGCATTAAAATTATATATTGCTTTGGGTATTATGGACATTTTAACAATGTTGATTCTTCCCAGCCAAGAGCATGGTATGTTTTTCCATTTGTTAACATCTTCAGCTATTTCTTTTCTTAAAGTTTCATAGTTCTCTTTGTAGAGATCTTTCATGTCCTTTGTTAGGTATACTCCCAAATATTTCATCTTCTTTGGCACTACTGTGAAAGGAATAGAGTCCTTGACTGTTTTTTCGGCTTGGTTATTGTTGGTATATATAAAGGCTACAGATTTATGGGTGTTGATTTTGTAGCCTGAGACATTGCTGTATTCCTTGATCACTTCTAAGAGTTTTGTAATAGAATCCCTAGTGTTTTCCAGATATATGATCATGTCATCTGTGAAGAGTGAAAGTTTGATCTCTTCTGACCCTATGTGGATACCCTTGATAGCCTTTTCTGCCCTAATTGCAATGGCTAAAACTTCTATTACAATGTTAAAGAGCAATGGAGACAATGGGAAACCTTGCCTGGTTCCTGAATCTAAGTGGAAATGATTTCAATTTAACTCCATTCACTACGATATTGCCTGTGCGTTTGTTGTAGATGGCCTCTATTAGTTTAAGAAATGTCTCTTCTATACCAATTTTCGTAAGTGTTCTGATCATGAAGAAATGCTGAATATTATCAAAAGCTTTTTCTGCATCAATTGAAAGAATCATATGATCCTTATTTTTTAGTTTGTTTATGTGCTGAATTACACTTATAGATTTACGTATATTGAACCAGCCTTGAGACCCTGGGATAAATTCCACTTGCGCGTGGTGTATAATTTTTTTGATGTGTTGTTGGATTCTGTTTGTTAGGATCTTATTAAGTATTTTAGCATCAATATTCATTAGTGATATTGGTCTATAATTTTCTTGTCTTGTTGGTCTTTACCTGGTTTGGGGATCAAGGTGATGTTTGCTTCATAGAATGTGTTGGGTAATATTCCTTCTTTTTCTATATTTTGGAAGAGGCTTAGTAATATAGGTACTGGTTCTTCTTTAAAGGTTTGGCAGAATTCTGACGTAAAGCCATCTGGTCCTGGGCTTTTCTTTTTAGGGAGATTTTGTATAGTTGATGCTATTTCAGAACTTGATATAGGACTGTTCAACATTTCCACTTCATTCTGGCTAAGTCTTGGTAGGTGGCGTACTTCCAGGTATTGGTCGATTTCTTTCAGATTTTCATATTTCTGAGAGTAGAGTTTCTTGTAGTATTCATTAAGGATTTTTTTTAATTTCTGAGGGGTCTGTTGTGATTTCATTGTTACCATTTCTGATTGATGAAATTAGATATTTTACTCTTTTTTTCCTGGTTAGGTTGGCCAAAGGTTTATCTATTTTATTGATCTTTTAAGAAAAAACCAACTTTTGTATTTATTGATCTGTTGTATAATTCTTTTGTTTTCAATTTCATTTAGTTCTGCTTTGATTTTGGTTATTTCTTTTCTTCTGCTGAGTTTGGGGTTGGAGTGTTCTTCCTCCTCCAGTTGCTTGAGATGTCATATTAAGTTATTAAATTCCTCTCTTTCCGTTTTCTTGAGGAAGGCTTGCAGTGTTATAAATTTCCCTCTAAGGACTGCCTTTGCAGTATCCCAGAGGTTCTGGTAATTTGTGTCTTGATTGTTGTTTTGTTCCAAAAATTTGGTGATTTCCTTCTTAATCTCGTCTATAACCCATCTATTCTTCAGCATAAGGTTGTTTAGCTTCCATGTTTTTATATGGGTATGCAGGTTCTTGTTGTTATTGAGTTCAACTTTTATTCCATAATGGTCTGAGAAGATGCAAGGAATAATTTCTATTTTTTTAAATTTGCTGAGGTTAGATTTGTGGCCTAGGATGCGTTCGATTTTGGAGTATGTTCCGTGGGCTGGTGAGAAGAATGTGTATTCAGTTTTGTTGGGATGAAATGTTCTGTAGATGTCTGTTAAGTCCAGATGTTGAATGGTTGAGTTTAAATCTAAAATTTCTTTGCTTAGCTTCTTTTTGGAGGATCTACCCAGCACTGCTAAAGGGGTGTTAAAATTTCCAACTACTATGGAACTGGAGGAAATCAAGTTGCTCATGTCTGTTAGTTTCTCTTACAAATTGAGGTGCGTTCTGGTTGGGTGCATAAATATTAATAATTGAAATCTCATCATATTGAGTATTACCTTTAACAAATATGAAGTGTCCATCCTTATTCTTCCTTATTTCAGTTGGTTTAAAGCCTATTGTGTCTGTGAATAGGATTGCAACGCCTGCTTTTTTCTGCTTTCCATTTGCCTGGAGTATAGATGACCATCCCTTCACCTTAAGCCTATATTTGTCTTTTAATGTAAGATGAGATTCTTGTATGCAGCAGATAGCTGGCTTGAATTTTTATATCCAGCCAATCTGTGCCTCTTTAGAGGACAATTTAAACCATTCACGTTAATTGAGAATATTGATAAGCCTTTCGAGAGTCTGGTGGACATTTTTAATCCTTTTGCGACTGTGGAAGTTGGAATTTGATCAAAATTTTCTGGGTGGGTTTACTTTTGTGGTGGAGGATTACGCTGGTCTTTATGGAGGACAGGGCTGAGAATATCCTGGAAAGCTGGTTTAGTTATGGCAAATTTCTTCAACATGTGAATGTCATTGAAGTATTTAATTTCTCTGTCATAAATGAAACTCAGTTTAGCTGGGTACAGGATCCTGGGTTGAAAGTTATTTTGTTTTAGGAGATTAAAAGTCGATGACCATCCTCTTCTAGCTTGAAAGGTTTCAGCAGAGAGATCTGCAGTTATTCTAATATTTTTGCCCTTGTAGGTGATGGTTTTCTTTCATCTGGCTGCTTTCAGAATTTTCTCCTTCATATTAACTTTAGTGAAGTTGATTATGATGTATCTGGGGGATGTCTTATTTGGGTTGAGTCATGCTAGAGTTCTGAAACTGTCTGCTATCTGAATTTCAGAATCTCTTGGCATGTCTGGAAATTTTTCCTTCATAATCTCATGGAGAAGAGACTCTGTGCCTTGTGAAGCCACTTCATCGCTTTTGGGAATCCCTATAAAATGAATATTGATTTTCTTTGAATAATCCCAGAGCTCTCGGAGAGAGTGATCTGGAGAGTGATCTCCATTTCTCCTCCTCTTTGAGAGTTTGGGAGTGTTCAAAAGCTTTGTCTTCAATGTCAGAAATCCTTTCTTCTGCTTGCTCCATTCTGTTACTAAGGGATTCTACTGTGTTTCTCATATCTTTGAGGGCTGCAACATCTTGTCTCAATGTGTCAATATCTTTGGTCATTTGGTCTTTGAATTCATTGAATTCTTGAGATGTCTTTTGGGTTACTGCTTGGAATTCTAATTCTATCTTATTTGCTATCCAGATTCTGAATTCGATTTCTGACATCTCAGCTATTAGTTTGTGCATGGGATCTTGTGCTGTGTCTGCCCCATTGATCCTCGGGGGAGTTGATCTACTCTGACTATTTGTATTGCCAGGGTTTTTCTGTTGATTTCGCCTCATGATTGTTTTTCACCATTGCCTCTGGCCGTCCTCAGAGTTGGGGAGGTGCTTCTCCACAATTAGACCCCAGCAGGATCACTCTATTATTGCTGGATCTTTGTAGGGTGTAGCCCTGTGTAGTTCCTCTGGGGCAGCCCCAGCCAGGGAGTTCTGGTTGTGGAAGCAGTTCCGCAGTGTGACACACCCAGATCCAGCAACAGGGCGGGAGGTGGTGCGCACGGTTCTGGGAGTGCCTAGTGCCCAGTGACTTTGACACAGAGAGCCCAAGGCTCCAGCAGTCTCTGGTCAAGAGAAGGACTCTGCGCAGATGCAGGCAGGGCTCCGGAGGGCACATAGCTACCAGAGTCCCTGGCCAGATGAGTGGGCCAGTGTGGAGGGCAGGAGGATACGGGAGGGAGGATGCAGGGTTGCGCAGCTCCCGTAGTTCCTGGTCGGGGCATGCGGAGGCCCGGCGGGCATGGGACACGGGTCGGGGATCACGGCGCCATTCTTATGGAGGTCCAGGCGGTGCCAAGCCTAGGAGTTTGAGGTTGCTATGAGCTGTGACACCACGGCACACTACCCAGGGCAACAGCCCTAGGCTCCAGTGTGCCAAAACCCATCTCACTCTGCCCCTGAGGGTTAAGGCTATAAGGCAGCTCAGTCCCCACCTTTAGGCTGCTCAGTCACTAGGTTACTAGCTCCCACCCGATCCTTGCTCTGTGACCCTGAGGGCAGAGCTTGCCGGGGCAGTTCTCTCACAATGGTGCCCTGCGGCCCACAGCCTAACACTATTAGCTCCGTCCGGCTCAGTGGCTCAGTCTGGGGCCCTAGACAATGCCCAGAGTTCTCCACATTCCTGCTCAAGCTCTCCCCAAAGGCAGTTCAACTGAGTGCCAAGTCCAAAAACACTGAAACAGTTCACAGGTAAGGCCTTTCCAGTTTGCAGTCTCACTGCTGCTTGTACTTATGGCTTCCGGCAGGATTAGGTTGATCAGACACACGCAACCACTTGCCAGTTTTCCACTGTTTTTGTCCTCCTCTTGGGGTCCAGAAGCCCCTTGCTGACTCCCTGTATCCTCAAAGGGATAATTATAGGCAGATCCTACCAGCCAGAGATGCCTGGAGTCTTATCTCCCCAGATTCACAGTGCCCTGTTGCAGGGAGGCTGTTACTTGACCGCCATCTTGGATTGTCCCCTCGACACCCCGGCTATTTCTTTGTTGCAATTTGGCCAGGGCTGGGTTTGAACCCACCACCCTCGGTATATGGGGCTGGCACCCTATCCACAGAGCCACAGGTGCCACCCTTGCCTTTTGTTTTTTCCTCAGAAAATTATATTTTATACCTTCTAAACTAACTTCCATGATAGTATCATTGATTTTTTTTTTTTTTCCTTTTGGTAAACTTGAACAATGAACTTGGGCCTAAAATGTCTTCCAGCAAAGTGCACACAATAAAATGAGAAGGGGCAGGAATTGCACCTGAGTCTTTCTAGCACATATCCTATCAGCATCGGCTAATTAACTAAAGGCCCAATTACCCACCACTCCAATGCTGCAAAGGAGCGAGGAAACCTAATATATGCAGAAGATCCTTGTCCTAATGAAACCATTAGCTTCAAGAGGGAAAGAGCTGTACTTCAGACTTTGAAAGCCAGAGTTGTCTGATGGCTGTGGCATTACAAGATTCTATTCTACTTGTGAAAAAAAAAAAAAGCTCTGTTAATGTGTTTGACGTGTCAGATGAAAATTGTGTCGCCCAACACAGCCTGTCTTTCATTCTAGAAATTAATGTTTTGGTGGGGATATTTTTTTTCAGCCCAAGTCATGTCATGAGTATGCTTTTAAAATGAGTTCTCTCTCTCTCTCTCTCTCTCTCTCTCCCCCCACCTCCAATAATATTCAGAAATCCAGTAGCAATAGGGCAGAGGCAGTTCTGTCCCCGAAAGAACAGCCAGGCCTGTTTCATTACAGAGAAAGAAAGAAAAAACAAAATAAGATTCTGCATAACAAAATGAAGTCTCAAAAGATTCAAATGCAACATGTCAAGCAATTCTTATTTGTAGGTGGAATTAAAAAGGGAACAAAACAGAAAGATCAATGTATGTTTCAGCTGCATGAGGGGACATCCAGTTCTCTTTCCTTACAAATGGTATTGATCTGGGCTCACAGCTTCAGCAACCAGACTTCCATTACAGCCAGGTTTTATGCTTCTAAGTTCTGTTTCATCTTCCCAATACCCTTCCACACTCCCCAAAAAAGAGTTCTGTGGGAAATGATGCTGGGATCAGGACCAGCATATGGAGCTTCCCCTTCCGAAGGCACCTGCTGCCCCAGTACCCTTGCAGACAGAGCCTGAGCTATTTCTTCACTCCTCACCCATGAGTTGAGAACTGCTGTATTAGACCCTAAAGTCACAGAGATATCACCACGTGGACTTTCTTTCAAAAAAGAGTCACTCGGGGCAGATCTATTAGTGGGGTTAACGTTAACAGTGTAAACTTGTGTGAGAGTTGCTGTGAATGGTCTCCCTAACCTGACACCGACCACTGACCACTGCTCACAGCCAAAATACTCAGGCCAAGCCATAAGCACAAGTGACCTTTCACCTTTGTCGTATCCTAAACACAGTGTCTTTTCTTTTATTTCAAATAACATGTTTAGGCTACATTGTTTTAATTTCTAAGGTAATCGTTCCAGTGCAATTGACCTTTCACCCAGGGACGGGCTGAGCACCCTCACACGTGCACATGAGATGACATCCCGCCAATCACCCTCCCTCCTTCCCTCCCCCCTTCCTTGTCTCCCATCCCCCTTGATAGACTATACTTGTGTTTTGTTTTGTTTTGTTTGCAGTTTTTGGCTGGGGCTGGGGCTGGGTTTGAACCCACCACCTCCGGTATTTGGGCCTGGCGCCCTACTCCTTTGAGCCACAGGCGCCACCCGTGTTTTTTCTTTCATGTGGGTGTTGTTTAGATACTGGTTTCCTATTAGCATTGAGTACTTTGGGTACTTGTTTTTCCATTCTTGAAATACTTTACGAAGAAGAATATGTTTCAACTGCATCCAGGTAAACACAAAAGATGTAAAGTCTCCATCTTTTCCATGGTGTACAAATGGCACAGTATGTTAATGCATTCATAGGGTGATGGGCATTTAGGTTGTTTCTAGGACCTGGTAATTGTGAACTGAGCTGCAATAAACATTCTGGTGCAAATGTTAAAGACAGTGTCTTCTAACCCAGTCTGCAAGAAACTCCCCAGATAGTTGGAGCACAGCAGCTAACCCTCTCTTTCCCAGGGCCTGGAAGGGCTAGTCTCTCTCCTGAGGGACAGTTCTGCTTGTCCCCCTGGGTGCCTCCCTTTGGGCTCAGAAGAACTTGTAGAAGGCAACCTGTCAAGCTGCCCAGTGTCCCAAAGCCACCCCACTTTGTTGCTGCCACGCAGCCATAAATAACTGTGCTCTCCTCTCCAGCCTCCCTCCTAAGCAGACCCCTTTACATATGTTTTATGAAATGTAAAAGCGGCTACTTGGAGGGCCGGCAGCTCAGCAACATAGGAGGCCACGCTTCCTCCCAGGTGACCCACACCTCTAAGTAGCCATAGCTCAAACATTCTCACCCGGGCAGCTCCCGACAGAGAGGCCCAATTCACGACACACCATTAGCTCAGCTGATGAAATTTCAACCAAAACAAATCTGTTATGCAAACAGTTACCAACATAAAGTCTTTTTCCTTGGGAGGGCACTTTGAAATGACAGGCGGGAAACCTGACCCCTACCTGAAAGTCCCAGGAGGCCCTCCCTTAGTAGCAAACCCTCCAAGAGGGTCAAAATTGCCTGTTATTTTTAAAACCTGTAACTTAAAATAATTCCAGACCCCTCAACCACATGTCAAGCAATCTGCCAGATACGTTATGCACATGGAGTTGATTCCAGCAACCTGCCAAAGAAAGGGGTCTCTCGGGTTTGGCAAACACTAATTTCCACCTGGAAGGAATTACTGTGCCCGGAGGAGCTGAAGCTATTACACCATCAAGTACACAGGGTAGGGCCGAGTGTTGTCGCTTCATGCATGTGGGTAAAGGAAGACGTCAGGAAAGCTTGTTTCGTTCTTATGAAGGTGGTTTAATACATTCACCAGAGTTTTGTGGTTATTCGGACTGTTGCTCTCATTTTGCTTCTGAGGTTGGTTTTTGTTTTTGTTTACCTTTTCCCAAATCTGAGAGTAATTAACTCTGTGCATTCAAGCTCTGGTATTTAGAGAAGTCAGCATTATTAATAGCTTGACTGAGCTACCTTCAGAAACTCAGCTCTCCCACCAGCGGGAAAATCCTGACCTAACATCTGTTTTCCAGTAAGATCCTGTTTTGACACGATTTGATACTCGTTTGCAATGCCCCAGGTATTCAAATGTCGAGCCATAGATCCAAGGTCACACTGAAAATGAGGCTCTCTTTTAATTTCCTGGATTCCTCCCGGATGGTTTCAGAAGCCAGTGGGTTCTGGGAAACTCAAGGAGAAATGGAGTCCACCACAAATACCTGGGGACATCTGAGAATACAGCATCACTCACACAGCTTCTGAGTGTAGGGACCAGCTTTCAGGTTCTCTCTGAAATGTCCTAAAATTTTGCAGCTCACTGGAATCACCCTCCGCCACCCCTGACTGTTGCAATTACCACATCTAGACACAAAAATCAGGTGCCATTTAAACCTCACTGCCCAGCTACCCCAAGTGTGGCCTATACAGAACAGGATCACCTGCACTCCTGCCCAAAATTCAGACTGCTCCTCCCCCTGCCCCTGATGCAAGCTTCAGTTCCCTAGGGGAGCAGTATACAGTGACCAGACCCGGGAATTGCAAACTGCAAGCCTCCACGCCAAATCTGGCTATGGCCTACTTTTGTTTGATAAAGTTTTATTGAAACACAGCCAGGGCCCCTCATTGGCCTACACTTGCATTCGCTGTAATGGCAGAATTGAGAAGTTTTGGCAGAGAAAGTGTCGTTCGGGAAGCTAAAAATACGCACCATCTGCTTTTTCCCAAAAATATTTATTGACCACAGGCATAAACCTTCACTCTACTGGGCAGCTGGACACAGTCCTGCTAATACCATAGCAGGGAGGTATCATAACAAGAAGATGGACAGTCTTTTGCATGGACTAAAAAGAGATCTGCTTGGCTCAAGTAGGTTATGGCAGTCACCAAGTGAATTTCCAGACCTCATCCAGATTCAGCACCACTTTCAGCCCTACGGACTCTGGCAAAGAAACACAGTATCTGTCCTTGTGAGATTCACAGGCAGATAAATTGCTTTTGGTGTAAATATCTGAAGAAACCAGGCAAGCAGCAGTCTAACTTAATGGCACCGCCTGTCTAATTTGTTTTTGCATCAGAAGGGCTCATTTCTTACACAGAGGGCTGCTGATTTAACCCCTACATGAAACAGTGAAAGAGAAACCCCTGGGTAGGTAGCAGGTAGAAAGCTTTCAGCTGCAGCTACAGGGGGGCGTTTGAAGTTGGGACCCAGGGTGTGTTTGCATTGTGTGTTCCCTGAGGCCTTAGTATAATTTTGGAGAGGGGCAGATCAGCTTCACGGAGAGCTGGATTCAGAGTCTGGAAAGATGCAAGATGAAATCTGCACAGCCGACAGACAGACAGATCAATCGTTTTCGGGCCTTACATTTAGCATCTGGGTATGGTTCTCTCGAGACTCTGGATGCGTGACAAATTGTGTTTTGAAAAAAAAAAAAAGAAAGAAACAATCATTTGACTTGCCCCAGTTCAAAGAAGGCAGAAACAAGCCAAATGGCCTGTGTGTCGAGAGCTGAGAGAGAGAGAAGGATCAGGAAGGGAAATCATAAAATAAACAAATCGCTGCTATGAAAATTTATATGGCTCGCCCCCACCTCTGAGATGAGGGTTCAGCACAGAAATGCGTGCTCTTGGAGCTGGTTATTGTAACGAGATGTGTTTAATACAAGAGTTTGCTGGGTGCCATGAGTCAGCCCTGCTGGATCCTTCACGGGGATAGATTTGAAACATCCACCATTTCACCTGCTGCCTTCTTCTACACACCAGATACTTGAGAGCAAATCTCGTGTAGCTGGTGTTTGTCCAGAGGCAGCCAAGATGCTTCACAATAAGGCCGGCGCCCAGGATATGGCTTCCAACACCCGCTTCCAGTGCGCAGAACTAGTCACCTGTAACTGGGGGAACAGGACTGGGATGCGCCCCCTGTTTGCATCCATGCAGAAGGGGCAGAGGGAGGTCCACCTGCTGGCTGGGGAGGGCAGGCAGAGTGCTGCTGGCCAGCACAGCTTGGGCACCACCCGGCACAGGGCAGAGAAGCAGACAGTTCCGTCCTCAGAAAGGGGAACGTGGACAATGCAGGAAGCTAACAGCACAAACAGCGGCCACGCCGCACACTGTGGGAAGCCCTAGATGGAACACACAACCCCCTTCAACATGCAGCACCTGCCACTCCCGGGGGACAAAACCAAGCTCACCAGCCCACAAAAACAGCCACAGAAACAGACGAAAACTTGAGTGCCTTCCTGACCTTTTTGGGTTTCTTTTTTACCTCCTGCGTTTCATTTCACAGCACTCTTACGTTCAGAGAAATAATTTGTGATAAAAAACGTGGTATACTGTAGAACTAAGGAAAGGACAGAAAAGTGACCGTCCCAATGGGTTCTGGCCTTCCTAAGTTCTGACTTGTCTTAAAATCAACTCATTGTAATTTAGGGAGAAAAATGCCATTTTTCAGTCTTTGACAGATTGTGACCACATTCTGATGACAGTGGCATGACTTGTAAATCTAGAAATATTTGCTACATTTCTAGGTAGTAGCAAGAATGTAATTTAAAAAAAAAATTAAGGGACCTTCCTTTCAGGTCAATTTTTGCAAGTCGTTCCCTTTGCCTCTGCCTGGCTATAAAATTTGAAAGAAACAAAAATTAATTCTGTGAAAAATTTAAAGCTAAATAACATGAAGAAACTTTATAATCTATATCTACCAGGCACAAACAGATTATATCTTGAAAATAATGACGAATCAGGAAGAAACCTTCATTCTTTCACCATGGAATCACATTTTTTTATATTTATCAACAGTGCCGTCATATTATTCTCTATGTTAAAGTATGTTCCCGACACTATTGGTTACAGCATTTGCTTGCTGGGGCTGCTGCAATGAACTATCACAAACTGGGGGAGAGGGGGTGTTAAAACCAGAAATTTTCTTCTCTTACATTTCTGGAGGCTGAAAGTGCAATATCAACCTGTCAGCAGGGGGTTTCCTTTGAGGGCCCGGAGGGAGTGTCTGTGCCAGGTCTCCGTCCTGGCTCCTATTGGCCTCAGGCACACCTTGGGAAGACACCAGCTGTCTTCTCCCTGGGTCTTCTCATTGTCTTCCTGGGTGCCTGTGTCCACACACACATCCCCTCATGTTTAGAGGAACATGAGACTAGGGCTGACCCTCATGGCCTCATCTTCACTTGAATACCCCTGAAAAAACACCATTTCCAAATAACATCCCATTCTGAGGCCCTAGAGGTTAGGATTTCAGGATAATGCAATTCCACACGTGTAAATATCAGATGCCCTATTCTGTATATTCTGACACTCAGAAACTTGTTGTGCTCTAAGTAGCAGGAAGTTAATGTAGCACCAGCCCCAGGCTGACTCCCCTGAAGGAGTGGGTCTGTTTCTGAAGACCAAAGCCATTTGCCCCTGAATGCATTTACAAGTTCATCCAGCTTTTTTCACTAGCAGATTCCTCCCAAATGAGCTTGTCTATGAAAGCAGTCAACTAACCTACATCTTTGAAAACAGATCACATCAGATGCCACCAAACTTTCTGCATGTCCCCACTAGGATCTGGTCTCAGCTGTGCACATCTTGCCCAGACTCAGCTCCTTGTGGGCCCCTCCCTCTTCCCTCCAGCCACACCACACCCTTCACTCCTGCACCCCGGATCTGCCTGGAGTTTCCACCATGCCTTTGTTCAGGCTGCCTCCTGGTCTTGTGATGCTTAACGGTTTTCTTCACACATTAAAAAATCCTGCACTTCAAAGGCTCTGTCCTCCAAGGAGACCTCTCTCATCCAACTATTTCTAATCCTCTCCTTTCCCTGTTCTCTGCTCCCCTTGCCGCCAGTGTAGGGCTCAGCAACTCTGTCCTTGTTGTGTGTATTAGCACCTTGCCCTCTGCCTTCCCACCCTTAAGGACCCATCCCCTCCCTCCAGCCCTGTCTCTACAACCCCGTAAAACTGAGCCCAGAGCAAGACCTCAAGAAAAGGTGACCTGGCTTAACCAAAAGAGTCAGTAGATGGAGGCTGTCACCCAGAGTCCCCAGCAGCTATCAACCTCACTGAAAATGATGCCAGACTTTCCAGGAAAAAGGTTTGTGGCTTTTTTCCCCTCAGTTTTTCATTGTATATTGAGGAATCCATAGGATATATTAGCACAAGTGGCCACCTGCTCTCCAAACAGAAAGGGGCCCCACAGTTCTCATCAACCAGGAATTTAAGACTGTGTGTTTTCAAGATAACTGTGTTCTGGGACATGCACGTCCATGAAAATATAAGCTTCCTTGGCAACAACCAGAGGATAGTTGCAGGAAGAACATGAAAAGATGTCAAGATTCACCAAGAATGTTCTCTGTGTGAACTAAAATAAAATCTTACGACGCAGCGGATTGACTGGACCCCCTCTTGGCAAATGAGATCCCTAAAACTGAGTTGCTAGCCATGAGAACATAGATCGGACCTAACCGTCATGCCCCCCCTCCCTCCTTAGAGATGTCACTAACAGGCCCAAGGCTCTGCAAGACACACCTGCAGGTCCTCAATATATACAGCAAATCACATAGGCCTGTACTTTGTCTCTGATTAACAGACCCTTGTCTGTACTCAGCATTCCTTTTCCCTGACTCCTAGTCTGTTAGAGTCTAACTCTTTCAGCCAATTTTCAACCAAAGAATCTAAACCCACCTATAACCTGTGGGCCCCCACTTTGAAATGTCCCACCTTTTCAAGCCAAACAATGTACACCATCCATATATTGATTTATAACTTGACCTGTAATTCCTATCTCCCTGAAACGTATAAAACCAAACTGGAACCCAACCACAGCAAGTCCACTTGTCATGGTCCTTCAATTTGGCTCAGAATAAACCTGTTTGAATTATTTTACAGAGTCTGGCTTCTTCTCCATTGACGTCTGAGATGAAGGAGGTTTTAGCCAGTTCTCAGAACTAATGAATTCCACCAATTTTTGAAATGCTAGATGGGGAAGACAATTACCCCATGCTCTTGCTTCTTATCTCTGCCTGTCCTGCAAGGTTTCAAATTACAGCTCTTTTCTTTTCCTTTTTTAAGACAGAGTCTCACTCTGTTGCCTAGGCTGGAATGCAGTGGTGTCAACCCTGCTCAAAACAGCCTCAAACTCCTGGACTCAAGCAGTCCTCCTGTCTCACTCTCCTGAGAAGCTGGGACTACAGGCACCTGCCACAATGCCTGGATAGTGATTGATTGATTGATTGTAGAGACAGTGTCTCGCTCTTGCCCAGGCTGGACTCGAACTCCTGGCCTCAAGCAATCCTTCCTCCTCGGCCTCCCAGAGCACTAGGATTACAGGCTCCAGCCACCAGCCTGGCCCTGCACCAGTTTTCCTAAGCCAGGGGTGGGAATACATCCTACCCAGGGCCCACCTCTCTTCCAGTCCTTATTGAAGCTTCCCCCTGCAATTTTTAGTCCCCTTTCCCCTGTAATTTCTGTTTGAATGGCCCGGGTTAATGACCAGTTCCTTGGAGACAGGGGCGGCCTCCTGTGTCTATGCATTTCAGTCCTCTAAAATTCCCTACCCTCAGCCAAAAGTGAAATAAGAAGCCCAGGGTGTTCAACAGAGTTCAAATGTCTCCCTCACCCCCACCCGCTGAAAGAACTGCTGAATAAATTAAACTGTGAATCTGAGAAAGCGGATCCATTTCTCCACGCCCAGGAGCGCTGGCTCGTCAAGGTCGAGGGCTCGGAGGAAGAAAACACGTCACCACAAACACTGCTGAACGTCCAGGCGGAAATTTGCTGCTCAGGCAAAGAAAAGCTTTTCAATTACAAAGTTACTTTGAACTCCCACTTTCATTTCTGACACATAATTACTACTAAATAATCTGGGCCCAAGTGAATTTATACTTTTTTGAAATGTAGTCAAGAAAAATTGTCAGTGTAATATTTTCAGTAAATTATTCAGAAGAATGGGGGGGGCGGGGCAAGCACTCTGCTCTCATATTATGTATTGGAAAACTATTACAGTGTCTACCAGGTTCAAATTTGGAAAAGGTTACATCTAGGCACACATATGTTTGTGCACACACAATGTGCATGTGGGTGCTATGTGTGCATCTATGCACAAATACACACTTTTGCTACTCTGCTTGTTTATCTTGGATAATTTGATCACGTAGGTGTAATTATGGGAGTCTGGGCAGTGGCCTTTCCTCCCATCTTGGGCTGTAAATTCTGAACCCTGAGTCCCATGAGAAATCCCATCTGGGTTTTCTGCAGCTCAACGTCTAACCCTGCAGTTGTGTGACATGTTGGGTTTCTCAACATTTGGACCTGTCTCTGTCTTCACGCTCCATTAAATCGCAGTTGCTCCCTTACAGACAGCAACGGCCACGCCCACCCTGCAGTCAGGTTCATCCATCCAGTCCCTAGCCCTGAAGTCACAGCCACAGGAAGGGGAAGTGGACAGTGGGCCTCACCCACATGTAGCTTCTGTGTCCCCTCTCCTGTCAGTGCCTCACCCTGCCCAGCCCAGGGTGGTATCCCCAGTGGCATTTTCAAGAAGTGGCTAAGAGCTGCACTTCCCTGGGGCATGGATGTCTCTTTTTTTCCATCCCAGACTCTGAAATTCCTTATTCTCCAGGGCTATGGTATTAATGCACCTATCAGCACGTGCGGTGGGTCACACCTGTAATCCCAGCACTCTGGGAGGCTGAGGTGGGAGGATCCCTTGAGCTTAGGAGCTCGAGATCAGCCTGAGAAAGAGTGAGACCGCATCTCTACCAAAAATAAAAAAAAAAAAATAGCTGGGTGTGGTAGGGACTCCTCTGTAGTCCCAGCTACCCAGGAGACTGAGGCAGGAGGATCAATTGAGCCCAGGAGTTTGAGGTTGCTGTGAGCTCGGCTGATGGCACCACACTCTAGCCTGGGCAACAGAGTGAGACTCTGTCTCAAAAAAAGAGAGAGAGAGAAAGAGAGAGAAAACAAAGGTAACTAGCAGAACTGAATTCCAGAAACATAAGGGTGCAGCAGCACAGCTTGTAATGGCCTTCCAGTAAGGACATTGTCTGACCCCCAGACCAATTTTTAAAATGCTGATCATGACACCTTCCTGACTCCAGTCAGGAGCCAGGTGTGTCATGGTGCCTTATGGTGTGACAGGTAAAGTAATGCCCCAAAGCCATGCAAAATCAGAGTAGACAGAGTGCAAGAGCCACATGCCCTCGGAAGGGCAAGGAACGTGTCTGACCACAGAGGATGCTATCTCTAGGCAGGCGACCTTGAAATAAGAGAGGCAGCTGTGTACTTTTGCCCTCACACACCCAAAAGTAAGTCTGGCTGGCTTCAACAAGAACCCATGCTGCCCCTGATTTTATTATGCCCGTCACTCCTGGCCTAAGTACTTTCCAGTAGAGAAGGGTACTAGACCTAGGCTGTCAGGTCAGGAATGCTTCCCCTCACCACACGTGCACCTGGCTGCTGGGGGTTCCCCAGGCTGTCTTAAACAGAGATACACAGAGCACCCTGCAGCTCTGTGAGACACAAGTATCCAGATGAGACTTCTGTCTGATGCACAGCCCTCACCTGTGGTTTCTGTGTGGTGACAGTTGGCCTTTCCTATAGACCAGATGGTTCATCATCCTGATTCCTTTCAGGGCCTTACCCCTAAGGAGCACACAGGCAGTGTCCCTGAGCCAGCTTCTGGGCAGGAGCTACACAGTGGACCTCAGCCTCCTATGGCCTTAGTCTCAAGTCCCCTGGCTCTCTGGCGTGACTGGGCTCTAAGCTGCATTACCCCAAGGTCAATGCCCACAACACTCACCTGACAAGCCATCGTGACCCAATGTCATCTCATCCTGCACAGAATTTGGTGTCCATCCCATCACCCTAGGCATCACCCATCCCAGCCACCCTGAGCAGCATTTATTTTCCTCCCTGTCCAACCCCCAAAGGCCACATGGAGTTGGTTTTAGGACAGATGAGAACATCCACTCTGCAGCTTCCCCACAGTGGATCTTAGTTTCCGCCCCTTATGCTGTGGGCACGACCATTGCTGCTCCTTTCCGACTTCCATTTATGTGAGACCTGATACAACCCAAGGACTCTATTCCTTTTACAGTAGTGCCAGAGAAAATGAAATATTTGGGAATTTACCTTGCAAAGGACGTGAAAGATCTTTATAAAGAGAACTGTGAAACTCTGAGAAAGGAAATAGCTGAAAATGTTAATAAATGGAAAAACATACCATGCTCATGGCTAGGAAGAATGAACATTGTTAAAATGTCCATACCACCCAAAGCAATATACAAATTCAATGCAATCCCTATTAAAGAAACACTGTCGGGTGGCGCCTGTGGCTCAAGGAGTAGGGCGCCGGTCCCATATGCCAGAGGTGGCGGGTTCAAACCCAGCCCCGGCCAAAAAAAATAAAAAATAAAAAAAATAAAAAAAAATAAAAAAAGCAACACTGTCATACTGTAAAGATCTGGGGGGGAAATGGTACTTCATTTTATATGGAATCAGAAAAAACTTCAAATAGCCAAGAAATTACTCAGAAATAAAAACAAAGCAGAAGGAATCACGCTACCAGACTTCAGGTTATACTATTGATCTATAGTGATCAAAACCAGCTCAGAGCCTGTAGCTCAGCGACTAGGGTGCCAGCCACATACACTGGAGCTGGCGGGTTCAAACCCAGCCTGGGCCTGCCAAACAATAATGACAACTACAACCAAAAAATAGCCGGGCATTGTGGCGGACGCCTGTGGTCCCAGCTGCTTGGGAGGCTAAGGCAGGAGAATTGCTTAAGCCCAAGAGTTTGAGGTTGCTGTGAGCTGTGATGCCACAGCACTCTACCCTGGGCAAAATATAGTGAGACTCTGTCTCCAAAAAAATAATAATAATAATACATATAGATAGATAGGTAGATCAAAACCTTAGAGCAGATAAGCCCAGTTGCTAAAAAAGACAATAAGAAGACAAGACACTTGTGCAGAGGCGAGCGCGCACGCACGCACACACACACACACACACACACAGCTTCTCTTTCCACCTGACTCCCAGAGGAGCAAGGAAGCGTCCCTGTATCCCAGAGGTGACAGACGCATACTTATACTCTATTTCAGTGTGGCTGGCCTGCCATGTGATTCTGAGTTCTCACAGCTTTAGGTTAACAGGGAGAATTTTCCAATTGCACCCTTAGCAGGCAGATGACAGCTCCACAGTGGGGCACAGAAGCGTGTGTCTCTGAAGTCCTGTGGGTCTTTGAAAGAATTCTGTGAAGAAATGGCTATTCATCTCTTGTGACACCGCACACAGCTGCGGTCACAGTCCCTTTTGTGTCAGGAAGCCTGCAGGCTCCTGAATAAACAGCCAAGGATTTCCTTTAACAAGAGACCATTCACTACTTGCAACCCTGCAGAATACCTTGAAGTCTGCCTGAGATAGTAATTTTTTTCATTTCTGAATTTAAATATCAGCGTGCCAAACTTTGGCAAATCTCCTCAAATCACTGACTTCAAAATCAATTTGTATCTTTCAGAAAGAATCACTCCCAAACAGGCAAAAATGCATAATTTATGTGAGGGTTTATAGAAGCGTTATTCATGATCGCCGGAAGTGGGGGAGGAACTCAGTGTCCATCAAAGGAGAAACAAATACACAAAATGGTTCACGCACATCGTGGGGGACTTTTCAGCCATAAAAGGGAATGAAGTGTCATACCTGCAACAGCGTAGCTGAACTTCAAAAACAACAGGCCACACACAAAAGGCAGATATCATACGACTCCATTTATGCAAAATATTCCAAATAGCTACATCCATAGACAAACAAAACATACTGGTGTTTGCCAGGGGGTGAGGGCTGAGCCAGTGCAGGATAACTAGCTAGTGGGCACAGGCCTGTATTTTGGGATGACAAAACGTTCAGAAACGGGAGAGACAGTGGCACAAAACTGGAAATACACTAAATGCCACTGAATCGTTCACTTTAAAATGGTCTGTTTTACTTCATGTGAATTTCACTTCAGTTTTCAAAATTGCATGATTTCAAATGCATGAAATACATTTTGGTAAGTACTCTGAAATGGCTTTGTTCCAAAGGGTTGAGGTTTTCTTTCTTGGAAGAAACTTTTTTTTTTTTTTTTGAGACAGTCTCACTATATTTTACCCAGGGTAGACTGCCGTGGCGTCACAGCTCACAGCAGCCTCAAACTCCTGGGCCCAAGTGATTCTCTTGCCTCAGCCTCCCAAGTAGCTGGGACCACAAGCGCCTACCACAATGCCTGGCTATTTTTTGTTGCAGTTGTCATTGTTGTTTAGGTGAAACAGGCTGGGTTCAAACCCACCGGCCTCGGAGCATGTGGCTAGCACTGTAACCACTGTGCTATGGGTGCTGAGCATTGGAAGAAACTTTTTACCATACCTACAAAACCTTATATTTCTGTCACTTTGTAAAATGCTTCTTAGTGAACCCTAAGAATAATTGGCTCTAAGGAAGAGAGAAAGAAAGGGATCCTCATCACACTTGGAAAAGGAGTCAACTGGCCCCTCTCCCTGAAGTTCTGTGATTTTGCCTTCAACCAAATGCCTTTAAAATATGTTCCACAAACCAGCTTCCCAAGTACCTTCCAAGGCTCCTAAGAATGTCCTGTCCTCCCATGCCCACCTCCCGGACACATACGATGACCAGGGCTCCACCAGGCAGTGCTGCGCCACCGACAAGTCCACGTGGAACTTTCTAACCCGGTTTTTACCAACTAAGCCGAGACTGTGCCTTCCCCCTCTACTGCGCTCCTTTTCTGTTCTCAGCCCCACTGAAGACTGGAACCACTGCTTCTACTTCAAGCCGTCTGCTTCTCACAACACTCACACACCCACCAATCCTTCTCTACTTTTTTTTCTTTTTTGAGACAGAGTTTCACTATGTCATCCTTGGTAGAGTGCTGTGGTGTCACAGCTCACAGCAACCTCCAACTCTTGGGCTTAAGTGATTCTCTTGCCTCTGCCTCCCAAGTAGCTGGGACTACAGGCGTATGCCATAATGCACGGCTATTTTTTGTTGCAGTTGTCGTTGTTGTTTAGCTGGCCTGGGCTGGGTTCGAACCCGCTGGCCTCAGTGTATGTGGCTGGCACCGTAACCACTGTGCCACGGGCACCAAGCTTCCTCCTCTACTTTTATCACCCACAAACAATCACCTGTAACGATGGGGAGATGTGTAATGATGGGTGAGTGACTACAGAGTAAGGAGCAGGCAGCCCCGAGCAGCGCTGCAGTGTTAGATGTGTGAGGAGGACGTCAGAACTAGATTGTCCCGAAGGTACATCCCCCCAGATTCCAGTGGCCTGGAGAGAGGCAGCCACAGTCAAAAAGGTCTCCAAGCTTTGGGGCCCAGACTACTGGAAGGATGGAGCTTCCTCAGCTGAGATGAGGGAGGTATGGAGGGGAATCTGCATACCCCTGAAAACGCCAGAAACATGCACAGTGCAGTCAGGTGTGTGGGCTGCCCTGTCAGAGCCTCTACCCAAAGCACCAGCCCATCCACACCCCTTCTCACAGCAGGCTCCGTACCTCCCACGAGTGGGTGACGGTCATTACCACCCACGTATGTGCAAACCCACACATGTGGGAGGCTGCCATGTGACAACTGCATTAAAGCACAGACCCTCGGGGGCTGCTTTTGGCAACAGGGACTCTGGAGATTTCTGAGTGCTTCGCACTGAATACCAGATGCAGTCAGAGAGATAAAACGCCAAGGCTCTCCAAAATCACCCAGTTTGACACTTGGGAAGATTACCCTTAATCTTGTGTTCTTTATTTCAGGAAGTAAATCAACTGGTATCAGGAAAAACAAAGTACTGCATCTTCAGGGAAAAGGGAAAAAACTCAGCTTCAGTATACATGTGTCTGTGTGTATACTATACACTTCTAGAACATGTGATTATAGCATATAACTATAGCTCACAGAAAATATGGAGGTAAGTATATACTGTAAGACACAATTATATAATTATATATTTTGTGTAGTATGGAACTATATATTTGTATATGATATATAATTATATTCTATAATTATACCATGTTTATTATGTAATATGTGCATAAGTGTGATTTGACCATTAATATGTCTTTACCAGCATATCGCATTACCTTTACAAATAACCAAACCATGGAATGAATACAGCTCCCAAATTCATAGCTCACCTGTCGCAGCTTACCTGTCCTCTGGGTGCGACAGCGGGCGTGGGGCTGTGCCCTGAGGACACACTGCCCACCAGTCCTTCCTCCCTCTGGAATTTTCCCACTTTTGTCCCCTACCCCCACCTTTCCCTTCACAGAAACATGCCCCCCCACCCACTTCTGCGCCCTTAAAACATGTTTCCTGTTCTGTTACGCACCTGACCACTGAAAATTTTAAAAATATGCAAGGAAAAGTGGGCAGAGAATTCATCTGAGCACCGGGAGTGACTCTTGAAGAGGGAACCCAGCGTAGGAGAGAAGGGACCAACCAGCAGGTAAGGAGCCAGGCAGGCCGCTGGGTGTGCTGGGCACAGGGTTGTCCTAGAAGATGACTGACTGGTGAGGGCAAACGAGAGGTCCGGGAGGAGGGGAGTGGTTTGAGATGCTCAGACACGTATAGGGCCAAGCAGGAGGCGGGGGCAGGAGTTACTTCCGTCCAGGCCACCACTGTGTGCAGCGTATCTCCTCCTCCCACGGGGACACGTGCTGGTCAGGGCAGAATAAGTGCCATAACAAACGGCCCGGGTAGTCTGACACAGTAAGTGCTCAGAGCTGTCTCTCCCACCACCACTCACCTGCATGCTGTCGAGAAGGCAGTAAGCCTTCAGCAGAAACTGCGCCTCTCCTGCAAAGCAGGGCGGTGGAAAGGGGCCCCAGCACCCAGTCAGGCACACGTTTTCCACTGATGATGCTTTCACCTTAACGATGGGCTTGCCAGGGTGTGACCCACTGGAAGTGAAGGAGCAACTTTATTCCTCCTCCTCACAACATTCCAACAGGCAAGTCCCTGCCCGCTGCTCCTGGGCACTTCTCCTTGCCGACTTGCCACGATTTAGGCTCATGAGGTCTCCCCGCAGGCACCAAGTGGGGAAAGCCCCACACAGGAGGCCATGTGCACTGGGCCCCCGGCGGCACGGGTCAGTCCAACAGGACAACGGTCTCTCCCACAGGCACCAAGTGGGGAAAGCCCCACACTGGGCACTGGGCCCCCGGCGGCACGGGTCAGTCCAACACCTCCCACAGGACAGAGCCCAGGTGCAAGGCTGCTCTGAAACGCCAGGGATCCCGGGAAATGCGGTGTTGCTGTGCGCCCGAAAGGAGGAGGGGTCAAACAGGGTGGGTAAAGAAGCAGCCTCCATCTGGGGCAGCAGGGCGCGACCACAAAGATGAGAAATAGCAGAAAACTGCCACGGCAATTTCTCAATTCAAGGAGAATCTTTAGAACTACGGCCGTTGTCTTCACCCTGGGCTTAAGATAATAACACAGGAAGGATGGTGTAGCTGGGGGGCATGACAAGCCGCTAACTCCACACTGGAGAACGTACAGTGAGTCAGGAACTACAGTGCTAGAATTGGACTGTCTTCCACCAATCCCATCAATAATGACATCAGAGAAGACGTTACTTCAAAGTGTCCAGGCAGCCTTCCACCGGGCTCTCAATTCAGACCTCTCGTGTCTTTTCACGTCCTGGTTCTTCCAGCTTTTTCGTCATAATTCTAAACCAGGGGACGGCCGACCCCAGCCCACAACCACATCCAGCCTACCCACCTTCTCGGTATAGCTGCCGAGCCAAGAGTGGCTGGGGCACATTCAACCAGAGCATCATAACACACCAGGACCTGTGAAAATCACACCAAGTCCAGACTCGTATGTCCACGCAGGACTCTGAACAGTGACACCCACCTCCATCTCTGCATGTCATCCATGGTTGTTTCCATCCTACAGAGGAAGAGCTGAGCGCTTAGACTGGATGGCTCACAAAGATGAAAATATTTGGTATGGGGCCTTTCTAGTAAGAGTTTGCCGACGCCTGGTCTGACGGTAACTAGCTGTTTTCTGCCATTAAAAACAGTGTGGATCCAGCTACTTGGGAGGCTGAGGCAAGAGAATCACTTAAAGCAGGAGTTGGAGGTGGCTGTGAGCTGTGATACCACAGCACTCTACCGAGGGCGATTAAGTGAGACTCTGTCTCTGCAAAAAAAATAAAAACAGTGTGGAAGCCAGCATGTTTTTACCCCCCAGAGTGCAGCATGCTCCATGTTGAAGATTCTCCGCATTTCCGCTGATACCAGACAGTGGAGTGGCAGCTCTTGGATGCCATCCCTGCACTTTACAGCACCTGACGACCTGGGGTGCTTCCTTTTGTTTTTCTGCCTCCAAACCAGGAAGACATTAAACCTCCGAAGTTTTAAGCAGAAAAAGAAATGTTCAGGCCTCTGTCTGGTCTGGAAGGATTCCCGCCATTTCTATAGAGGGCTTCCCTCCACGACTGCCTTCTGTGTGTCACTTGTAAACCACACTACTTGCAGCTATAGGACTTGAGATTCAAAATTTCTGCATCCTGTGGTGACTTTCCATTTTCACTGGTTTATGCACACGTGACACCACTTCCGCAGGGCTGTCAGAACAGAGCCAGTGCCGACCTTGACCCAAGTCTGACTGAATTCAGAGCCCCAGGAATCATAACATCCCACCAGCCCCGTTCTCCAGGCCCCAGCCCCAGCACAGGATAGCCATCCCCCGTACAGACCCCTGATTCATCCTGCATTTTTCTCATGGTGTCCACTATCTTCTCTTCACCAAGTCCAGAATTTCTTTCCTAAACTCAACTTGACCATTCACGCACCCTGGTCCACAGTGATTACCCAGAGCAACACTGTAACTAATAAAAAGTCTTTAAAACCTTTTTACAGTCACGTAAAGTTTTATATTTTACTATACCTTTTTTCTCGCTGACTTTAACCCAAAGCCTACCTTGAAACACAGTCTCGGGAAGACCCCTGCAGGTTAGCCAGACCCCCCGGCTTACTTCTGCAGCTGACCCCTGCCAAGTTCAGACCAGAACACCTTCCCAAGTCTGCAAGGAAACTCAGCTTCCCACACCAAACTAGTTTCATACCTGTGCCTTGGGCAATCTTTGTTGTCACCAGTGAGTGACGGCTTTTGGAGGAAGCTACTCATTTGTCCTGAATTTTAGCTCCTCCCTGTTCTTCCAGCTTTGATTTATACTGGGCCTACCGATAATGAACTGTTCACCTGGGCAAGTTTCCACAAAGCCATATGCTGATGATCAACTAGTTGTAGAATCACTAAATAAAATCCTCAAAGCTTCAAGCTATTTCAAAAAAATAATTTTTTCATTATCGAATAGCTCTTTGGAAAGTTATAAGCCAACTTCAATTTCAGCAAGTGACAATTTGTGTTATAAAATGACTGCCTAGGGAGTCTGGCTCGTGGGTTCGAACCCAGCCCGGGCCTGCTAAAACAACAATGACAACTGCAACAAGAAAAAAGCCGGGCATTGTGGCAGATGCCTGTAGTCTCAACTACTTGGGAGGCTGAGGCAAGAGAATCGCTTAAGCCCAAGAGTGTGAGGTTGCTGTGAGCTGTGACATCACAGCACTCTACTGCAGGTGACAGCTTGAGACTCTGTCTCCAAAAAAATAAATAAATAAAATGACTGCCTTTCCACAGGAGGGAAGACAAAAAGAACATGGGCTGTTCCAACCAGAAACTGGAAGTAACGCAACCCATCAAATTGTCTTCTGCAAAACAAAAGCCAAACATTTCTTAATTGAGCCCAATCCTTATTGCAAGTTAATTAATAACAGTGAATCAATGGCCCAGGTGGCTGTCAAGGTGACTTCATTTTGGCTTTGTATAATCTTGATGCTACATATCCCATACATGAAATGGGACATTAGAACATCGCTGTGCTGGTAGGAAATGGCCTTGCTTCAGATTTCTGGAACCTTTGACCTTCTTAACTTTAAATTACCCTTTAAATCCATCTGAAAATATTCAAGACAGCACTTAGGCCTCCTGATTTAGGCTAACAATTGGATGGTCTCTCCCTCCCCTTAGCAAAGTGAACCTCATTTGAATATACTGAACGGTTTAACCACCTCAACAGATTTCTCATCAAAGCAAGTGTGAAATCATTTCCCCTGCTTTGTACGGCAAAATTCTTTCTGCAAGTAAGTCTACAACGCGAAGAGGAGATAATGTGATTCACAAGGCGTGAAGACAGGGTTTATAGAAGATGTATTTGCTAATATTATCATATGAAATTGTTTCTTTTGTTTTCTTAAGTCCCAGCTGGGAGGCAGACACAGAAACAATGCTCTCTCACTCACAGTGTGGCAGAGATCGCCAGGATGCTTTGCGGAATGAAATTACTTCCTAATAATGAAATCCACCAGACTGTGGAACAGCCTAATAAAAGCAGTCACAGAACCCCCCTCGGAGCTTAGGGTCGTTGGAAAGCTGATACTCAGAGACCCTGCCTGACTCTCCTGAGGGTGGAACGGGGAGGCTCCCAGGAGAAGGGCTGCTGACCCACCCTGCTGCCGGCTGCAACGTCTCATCTTCACTGTTGGGGCCTCCGGGGGCCCAGGGCTTGCCACAGCAGGGGAGGTAAAATCCCACCTGAAATTCACAGGAAACCTGGAATTTGCAGAAAATTTAAAACTCAGCATCTTTCCTGTGGACTCTTCCAAGCTTGGAGTCTTTCAGAAGAAGACGCTGACCATACTTAGCACAGCCCAACTGCGAGCTTCACAGGCACCTCCTCTCTTTTCACCTGTTCAGCCCCTTGGTCCTGGCAGGGAGCATGCTATGAGAGGAAAGGAGGAGGCCTTAGAATCTGCCAAGGGTGTCGAGATTTCCCTGGGCAATGGGTCCCACACTGAGCACCAAGTGTACCCACAGTGTACCCCAAGTGTACCCCTGGATGTCTTCCTCAAAAAACACAGAGGCTGCCTGCCCAAGAGCCCCTGATTCAGCAGGACCAGGTGGGACTCGAGAACGTGCATTTCTCACCACTCCAGCTGCAGCTGATGCCTACAGGGAGAACCACCAACCTCAAATTTAACTAACTCAGCCATGGAGAGGATGCAAGCTCGTCCTTAGACACTGATGCCTGCGCACAAGCTCGGCTACTCACATTTCCCCTGGCACCTGTCTGGTTGCCACCCACCTTAGAGTCAGACAGAAAGCACAGTGCCCAGGCTAGAGGCACAGCATCCTGGCGGCCCTGTAGTCTGAGGAAACCCCTTAGTTTCCCAGAGTCTCAGTGAATTAAAAAAAAAACCTAGTGAGGACATCAGAAGGGTGCCAAGAAGGAAGTGGACAAGGTGAGCTGAGCACCTACAGTGCTCAGACAGTGCAGACGTGTGCGGATTTAATTATTCTGCGTCCCTGCATGTGAATCACTCAATGTGGCCAAGTAGTAACTGACGTCTCAGGGTCATAGTCCCTACAGCATCCACCTGCAGCCTCTCCCAGTGCTTCCAACACTCTGTCCCAGCCACACAGTTAGTTAATGTCCCCTGGGCCTCGATGGCAGTACGTGCAGGTGAGAATGTCTTATGCCTTTGCAGTTAAGAAGAAGCCATGGTTTAAAAAGTAGGGGAAATGTGGGAGTAAACATGAGGGAAGAAGTGAAGCTTACACCTGCAGAAAGACACAGCACATATAACTCAAGGCAAGTCTGTGCCTGGTTCTGATCTGACCATTGTGAGGGTTGCCAAGGAAGCGTCTAGACTGTCAGGTGGTGCCTCAGTGTTTTAACTGTATGATGCAGCAACGCGATGCTGTTCATGCAGCCTAATGAGCTGCTGGAAACCTGAGTGCCACATGAGCCGCTGCTGCCTTCACGGGAGCCCCAGAACATCTTTTATTACCTGAACCCTTCACACTCGTCTCCAGGCAACAGACGCCCCCATCTAGAGCCAAGGCGCCTGCTCCCAGCATGCTGGGGCCCTCCAGTTCCTTCCCACCATCCCTGATTGCTGTGGGAGTGATGTGTAAATAACCCCTCTATTCCGTAATCAGTATGCGCCTCCTGAACCATTAATACGGCCAAGCTGCCGTGTAGTGTAGGGGCCTCAAAATCATTTCTGATTGCACACAAACATCCCAGCGATCAGTCCTGATGGGAAAACAAACAGCAACCAAAGTACGGGAGAGGATCACGGGGTATACAGAGTGAGTAGAGAGGAGCATGCCAAGGCAGATGTGTGTCCTGCGTAGGCACACTGCACAAGTGAATACGCGTGCCAAGTGTGCATATATGTGTGCACGCCCATACACAGTAAATGTACATACGTGAGCAAACATGCACATGTGAGCAAACGTGTGCACATGTCCATACATACATGTACACAGTACACCCTCACATGCCTGTATACACACGCACCGTGTTTGCACACTGACACTCACACACGTACACGCGTCACACCCACAGGCATTCATGTGGTGAGCTCTCTTTCTCAGCAGCTGAGAGGCTGAGTACCCTGGAGACATTTTTAAGGCCTTCCCCCAAAGAAGGTGTCATTGTTTAAATTACAGAACGACACTTTGTCCTTGTACTTCCAGTGTGTCTAATTTGGGGGCTGCAGTGCCCTGCAGGGGGAGGGAACCCCACAGGTTCCCTCATCACAGTGACAGCCGCCCTGGGGCTTGCTCACACAGCCGCCTCCATGTCCAACTGGGCTCAGCAAAGCTCCATAACCGGAGCCGAAGCTGATGCTGGGCGAGGCCACTGTGCTTCTCGCGGTAACCTTCTGCCGGCACACAGCTCCTCCCTGAGCACGTAAGCCCAGACTTGCTGTGTTCTGGGGCTGGCTCTGTGGCAGAGGGAACCAATCCTGTTCTCCTAAGGCTGAGGCAAGAAACCCGTGAAGCAGGCAGGAACACAAAACCCCCACAGATACAATGAGAGCAGCCATTGTCTTTTTGGCCGTGTTACAACACGGTACGACAGCCCTCGACGGAAGACATTTGGTCCTCCACAGACCCTTTGCTTCTCTCTTTTCTAGATCATGTGGCCTTGCAAGAATTACACATCAGTTCAACTTCACCCAAAGCACATTTTCCAGAATAATTGTTCCTCCAGATCCTCCACATAAAATGAGGATTCATGAAAACAAATGACATCACATCCCCCCATTAGATACACCCACAGCAAAATCTTCAATAAATGTCCCTAAGAAATGTCCTCCCTCCACATGGCAATACTGAGCACCCCGGAGTCCACGTTCTCCTTCGTACTTATGCAGAGAAGGCTGACGTAGCTTCCCACACTCCCTGGAAGCTACCAGAAAACACAGCACACGGATCTGGCTGAAACGGCGTAAGTGGCAGTGTCCCAGAGGCTGCTGAGAAAGGTGTTGTCCTGACAGACACCTCTTCCCTCCCTCCCTCTTTTCCCTGATCCCGCCCTCCTTTCCTCCCTTCCTTCATTCACTCCTTCGTTCCTTTCTTCCTTCCTCCTTCTTTTCTTTCCTTCCATCCTTTGTTCTCTCCTTTCTCCTTTTTTTCTCCCTTCATTCCTCTCTTCTCCCCCCCTCCCCCATATCTTCTTTGAGTCTAGAACACACACTTCAGAATGTTTTACAAACACAAAGCACCAGGCATGAGGATTAGGAATACAAGCCAAGGACAAGAGATGGGACAGAGACAGAACCCAAGTTTGCTGCACCAGCCCCGCCTAGGCCCTCATGGTTTGTATCTTTTTCAATGTAAGAAGAAATTAACTCCTGCTTGGGCAGGGCTGTGAGTCAGTTTTGTCCAATGCAGACAAACACTACCACAACTTATTTGCACAAAGAAGCTTTTTTACTTAGCAGACTCTCATGTTGTTAATAAAAGCATTCCACAAAACTGGAGCTCTCCTAATCATATTTTTGGAAAAACTGACCACATTAATATGAGAAAGGCTTTACATCAAGGGAGGGGCAGCTCCTGGGTCCCCCAGGACAAGTGCTGACATGACTTGCAGATCATACATGCCCTGCTCTTTGGGGGAGGGGAGGGGTATTTTAATGGAATGTCACCAGTATGGAAAAGAACTCAAGGAATGAAGCTCAGAAAGACTGGAAGCATTATGTCAAAAGACTCTTAGTCACCTTTGCCTTCAGAACACAAATGTTTTAAATATTATGTTCTACCGAGAAATTTACAACCTAGTTTATATGACTGATTTGCATTACTTGGACGGGAGCCATAATTTAAAACATCTTCATGAACAAAATGTACTCCCCTGGCTGGTCAATTCTCCTGTTTTTCCACCTACATTTCATTCAAAGAAAGCACCAGCTATTTATCATTGGTATTTGACAAAGTCCGACGGTGTGTCATCCCGGGCTGCTGACGGGGAGACAGCCTGGGACACGGGGCTGTCCTGGAGCCAGGCCTCTCGAGGGGGAGGTCACAGGGCACCTGCCACGGGCTAGTCTGGACAAAGACACGCTGTAAGTGGAAAATACGAGATTTCAAAGATTCGGTACAGAAAAAAAAGAATAAAAAATATCCATTAATAATATATATATTAATTACAGGCCAAAATGATAATATTTTTGCTGTACTGGGTCATACATACATCACTGAAATCATTTCATCTATTCTTTATTATTTTTCCTAATGGAGCTGCTAGAAAATTTTTAAAACTACAAATAGGGCCAGTATCTGTGACTGGCATTCTATTTTTACTAGACAATGGGATCTGGGCGCTTTTCTCTCTTTACGCTGTCATAACCTTTTGGGGAAATCTTTGGGCCTCAGTCTGCTCATCTCTAGAATGAGTTGATGGGAACAAGCTGTTCCCAGACCTAGAAGTGTGGACTGTAAAAAGTGCCCGTTTCCTCCTTCCCTCTCTTGTCTCTTAAGAAAAACAGTCCTTTCACCGTCTCCCTGGGAAGAATACTGAGCTCCCGTCAGTCTGCTGTGAGTACTATTTATACCACTTCCCAGCCAAGGAGCTTTGGGAAGGTCACTTGTTTTCCAGTGTCAGTTTCACATGAGACAAATCCATATTTGAAATGTTTTAAATAAAGTCCTACCCAAATGTTAAGCTGGCTCTGAGCGGACATGTGGTCGTCTTGAAAGTGAGGGTGTTTATTCACAGACACAGAAAACAACAGGCACCAGAGTCTTTTGAATAATGAAGGAGCCTTCCCAGGAGCTGGCAGCCTGAAGCGTTGGAGCAGAATTACATACAGTGCCTCCCACGCTGCCCTATTAGCTAGTCTCACCAGTCTGCCCAAAGGATGAAGCAATTAGCACCTAGGTTGCCTAGCGAAGCAATCTCAGTAAGACAACAGGTATGGCCAACGATTCTTCTAGGTACGCTGAGTACAGCAAGAACACAAAACAACACAAAACATCCGGGGGGGTCACTTCCCTCTAGGGTGATTACCTTCCGAGAAGTTCCAGCATTGCGTGGACGCATGCACTAGTAATTAGAAACAAAGTAGCTAGCGCAAAAGATATGCAGGTGGAAAAGCCTCTATAAACACAATAGAAAGTCCCTCCCTGTTCCAGAGGGAACTTTTGAGAAATTACACGTAAATAGTCTCAGAATTCTGCAGTGTGCTGATCTCTTGTGATTCAAGGAGGTGACAAGTTAGGGACAGGTAAGCACAGAGTGAATGAGGAGCTGAAATGGGACAGAAGAGGACAGATACCCAAGGTGATGTTAGAAGCCAAATAAGGGTTGAGGGGCTGGGCGGCGCCTTGTAGCTCAAGGAGTAGGCCCCTGGCCCCATATGCCGGAGGTGGCAAGTTCAAACCCGGCCCCCGCCAAAAAAAAAAAAAAAGTTGAGGGGCTGAGGGGTGCAGGCAGGGTCTGGGACATTTTCCTGAAGTAGGCTCAGCTTTACAGTTGGCCTTTTTTTTTGAGACAGAGTGTCACTATGTCATCCTTGGTAGAGTGCCATGGCATCCCAGCTCACAGCAGCCTCAAACTCTTGGTCTTAAGCAATTCTCTTGCCTCAGCCTCCCGGGTAGCTGGGACTACAGGCACCCACCTCAACACCTGGCTATTTTTGTTGTTGTTGCAGTTTTCATTGTTGTTTTAGCTGGCCCTGGCTGGGTTCGAACCACCAGGCTCAGCGTATGTGGCCAGCACCCTAAGCACTGAGCTACGGGCATTGCCTATAGTTGACTTTTCAAACCACGGGCAGCCAACCTTGGGGGTTTGGGAACCAATGAGTCGCATCCGAAGTTACTCTGTAGGTATCATTGGACATTCTTCCCGAAATTCTCCCTATGCTTATGCTTTAACTGTTATTAAACCATACACAAAGTAGTCACTGTTTGTTGCAATCCATCTCCCTCAAGGACTCACTGCCTCAGATTCATCAAGATACCCAGATGATCCACAAACACCTGGAACATGTCTGATTTGGGCTCTTTCTCCTCACTTTGGTAAAGTCCTTATTCCTACGACATAAAATGTTACCTCTGCACAGATGACTCCCGAGTCCATGTCCCTTCTATTTTTAGTAAAGGTGAGGTCTCACCCCTGCTCAGGCTGGTCTTGAACTCCTGGCCTCAAGCGATCCTCCCACCTTGGCCTCCCAAAGTGGGGATTACTAGGATTACAGGTGTGAGCCACCGTGCCCAGCCCCACTCCAATCTTGTGGGTAGCTACTTGTAAACATGGGGGGTTATTCTGTCTTAGGGACAACCCGCAACTAACATCTGACCAGCTTCACTCACTCATTTCCTTAAAGAAGCACCCAAGTTATTACATATCTCAGCAGTTTTTTTCCTTTCTATTGCTGAGTTATGCCCCATAGCCTGGAGGTACCAAGGTTTGATTAACTATTCACTTGCAGAAGGACACCGAGTCCTTCTGTTTATAGTTTGGGACCATGTAGAAGAAAACTGCTGTGAAAGTCCAGGTTTTTGTGTGAACACGAGTTTAACTTGTCTGGCACAAATAACCAAGAGGGCAATTGCTGGGTCGTAGGGTCTGGACGTGGCTTATTGTGCCAAGTTTTCAAAGAATTATCAAGGCCAAGCTAGAGAAGTTTCGATGTTAGTTAATAGCATGCTCACAAACTTCTGTAAGGATGGGATGAGGTCAGAGTATGACCAGGTGCAAAGGAGTCATCTCATGCAATTTAGAGACTCGATTGAACAGCAGAAAGCTGAGCCAGCACCACAGTCAAAGGTGGAGGGACACGGGTGTGAACCAGGACGGCATCAGGGGGAGAGGGCAGGGGAAGGGGACCCAGCTACAAGTTCTTTGAGAACTTACCGAGTTAATTCCACAGCTGGAAAAAGGATTTCCTTGTAAAATAAGCCCCTCTGGACGTCTTTAGCCCTCAGGAAGATATTTGAGGAGAAATATAAACACAGCAAAGGAAAATAGAAACTAGTTGTGGTTAAATGTATTTTTAATTAATGTGCCTATCTACCATTAAAAATGACCCCTATAAACAAAAACGATGGCTTAAATAATAGCTGGGAGAAGCTTTTCCACCTCATTTTTTCCTGTCTGCAGCCTCCAAGGACTGCTGTTATTAAAATAAAACATATTCTGCCTGAAATACCATGATCGTTTATGAAAAAGTATCGTTAATAAAGCTGGATACAGTTTGGCTTGGAAAAAAAGAAAAATACAATAAAATAAAACATAATGTGCTTCTGTGGGTAAATTATGACTTTCCCCTAATGTATTCTAATTCAAACTATTTTCAGGGAGCCTGATCTGAAAATTGCTCCCATATCTATAAAAAAAATGTGTATTTTGAGAAATAAAAGATGATAAACAAGAAGGAAAAGATACTAAAAAAATAAAAATTGCTGCAGCCTGTCTCATTATGACTTGAGCCAAGAATCTGATGTCCTAAGAAAATAATTCTCTCCAACAGTTTTAGAGAAGGAAGAGCTGAGCCAAAAATAAGCCTCTGGCAAAGGGAGCCTGTACAAGCATCCACCAAAAAAAATCTAATTTAAAAAATATATTATCTCACTTGTACATCATATTTTGGATACCTTAAAGACAAATTATTATCAATCTTCTTAAGGAATTGTTCCAACTTTATTGCAACCCCCTATTTATTGTAGTTTCTTATTACAGGGGTAAAGTTGGTCTGTTGGTTGGTTTGGGGGGGTTGGGGCAAAGCTGTTCTTGACAAGAAAGCCTTGGGGGTAGGAAAAACAGCCTCCTGTGGTGGTTCAGTGTTTCAAAGTCTGGCTACTCTGGGAGGCCGGCTACAGTAAAGAGGAAAAGCCAGGCCCAGTGAGCAAAGGGGACGGGAAACCTGCAAAGAAGCATTTGTACTTGGTTTTGTTCAAGCAAAGGGACAGCACAATGGTTAAAATTGTGGAATTTGTAAAACACCATTAGCAACCGCAAGGAGACTCCGGATTCCTGAAGCTGGGCTTTGCTTTCTGTCGATTAATTTCTCGAATAGCCTCTTTCTGCAGCCTGCTCCTCTGTTCTATTATAGAAGACAAGGAACACACAGTTCTTGTTCCAAGAATGAATGTAGTGAGACGTTAGACAACACCTGTGTCTTAGAGCCACCCCCAACACTCCTGCGGCTGGATCAGGCACCTCTCCTGAGACTCCGGGGCAGGCAGGTTGGGCTTTCGCCCGCCGTGTTTACAGCTACCTGCATTCTCCTGCAGAGGCTGCCCAGGGCAGACAGACTTTACGGGCCCTGAGACACACCAGGTCTTTTCGCTTGCTTCCAGTTCCTGAATTTCTCAGCTGATTTTCTGCTATGTGAATATGGTCATTATCGAGTCATAGCACATACAAACGTGCCTGTATCTCACAGTCTGTTTACCTGAATTATCATTATATGTGTGTCAAGGTGCTTAAGTACACATAACTTCCAGCCAAACACAGGAAAAGGCATAAGTCAAGGCTTGAAAATGATTGCACACAGAAAAGCTCTGAAATCTTTTTTTTTTTTTTTTTTTGTAGAGACAGAGTCTCACTTTATGGCCCTCGGTAGAGTGCCGTGGCCTAACACAGCTCACAGCAACCTCCAACTCCTAGGCTTAAGCGATTCTCTTGCCTCAGCCTCCCGAGTAGCTGGGACTACAGGCGCTCGCCACAACGCCCGGCTATTTTTTGGTTGCAGTTTGGCCGGGGCCAGGCTTGAACCCGCCACCCTCAGCATATGGGGCCGGCGCCCTACTGACAGAGCCACAGGTGCCGCCCAAGCTCTGAAATTTTTTATCCATTAAACAAGGACGTGTCTTTAGAACCCCTCTTCTGTTCAAAGCACGCTGCATTCATGGTTCTTGAACTGCTTCTAAACTTGTTTTTTTTTTTTTTTTTGTAGAGACAGAGTCTCACTGTACCGCCCTCGGGTAGAGTGCCGTGGCGTCACACGGCTCACAGCAACCTCTAACTCTTGGGCTTACGCGATTCTCTTGCCTCAGCCTCCCGAGCAGCTGGGACCACAGGCGCCTGCCACAACGCCCGGCTATTTTTTTGTTGCAGTTTGGCCGGGGCTGGGTTTGAACCCGCCACCCTCGGCATATGGGGCCGACGCCCTACTCACTGAGCCACAGGCGCCTTTTTAAAACCTTAAGTATTTGATTCTGTGTGCTTTTGTACATCCTGCCCACGAGCTTGTGGGGAAAACAGTTTTTGTTTTTTTTCTTTAGAGACAGTGTCTCACTTTGTTGCCCTTGGTAGAGTGCCGTGGCATCTCAGCTCACAGCAACCTCCAGCTCTTGAGCTTAGGCAATGCTCTTGCCTCAGCCTCCCGAGTACCTGGGACCACAGGCGCCCGCCACAACGCCCAGCTACTTTTCAGTTGCAGTTTGGCCGGGGTCAGGTTTGAACCCACAACCCTCGGTATATGGAGCCAGCGCCCTACTCACTGAGCCACAGGCGCCGCCCAAGGGAAACCAGTATATTAACTAAACATATTCTTAAATGTAAGTAACAGCATGTGACTGAAACTTACACACAATGGCAGCCAGCATCCAACATGGTCTCCAGCAGTCTTCACTCACTGGAATTCACACCCTTGAGTAGCACCTACCCACATCAAAGCAGGAGTGGTCCTGCACATCCAACAGCAACCATAACATGTTACGCGTATTTCTAAGGCTAAGCCCTAAAAGGCATTAAATCTTTCACCCTGAGCTTTCGGCTCATGCACACTGGAAAATGCTGGCCGCCAAGCTATGAGGACACTCAAGCAGCACAAGGACAGGTTCATGGAAAGAGGGACCAAGGCACCAGCCAGGGAGGGAGCTAAGGTGGAGGCACTGGAGGCAGATTCTGCAGCCCCGGGTGAGCCTTCAGATGATGGCAGCCCCAGCTGACGGCTGCCTGCGACCTCCTGACAGACTCAGAGCCAGAACCACCACACTAGGTCACTTCCAAACTCACATGCACAAACCCTGGGAGATAACAAATGACGACCTTTGTTTTAGCTTAAGCCACTGTATTTTTGGCCGACTTGTTAAACAGCTGTAGTCACTCAACTTAGCACACATGAGCACATGCACAGGTGTCCACACACGTGTACACACACACACCACAGAGTACCCAGAAGATGACTCAGCTCTACCAGGAAAACACCTTTTTGCCAAGGTCTCAGCTCTTACAGCAGATCATTTAGTCTATAGATCACAGAAAAGAATTTTTCATTATAGTCTTTAAAACATTCAAATATTAACCTGGATGTTTTTGCACATCAATTAAATTTTTCTTCTTAGAGTACCTCTGCCTATGAAGTTCCTTCCTCTCCTTCTATTCTGATGGAGGTGTAGAGACAGTCAGAATGCCTCTCCAAATTCTTTCATGACTGTCTAGATATGACTGCCAACATCCCATGTGAGTTATAAAATGATATATCATTTGATTCATAAAAAATAGGAATCAAATTGAGATGGCATACAACATCATTAAATTTTTTTTTGTTGTTGAGACAGAGCCTCAAGCTGTCGCCCTGGGTAGAGTGCCATAGCATCACAGCTCACAGCAGCCTCCAACTCCTGGGCTCAAGCGATTCTCCTGCCTCTGCCTCCCAAGTAGCTGGGACTACAGGCACCCGCCACAACGCCCGGCTATTTTTTGGTTGCAGCTTTCATTGTTGTTTGGCAGGCCTGGGCTGGATTTGAACCCACCAGCTCAGGTGTATGTGGCTGGCACCTTAGCGGCTTGAGCCACAGGCACTGAGCCAACATCATTTAATTTTTTCTACAAAAGAAAGCTTACACTGGCTAGAGTAACATACTTCTGTACCCCTAATCCCCTGTGAGCTGAAGTGGGAGGATTCCTTGAGCACAGGAGTTTGAGACCAGCCTGGGCAGCATAGTGAGACTCATCTCAAAAAAAAAGAGAGAGAGAGAGGAAGTTTAATAACTTAACTGGGTTTAGAAAAATATCCACATAAAATTTTAAGTGTTCTATCAAATTTTTGCATTGAAGTAAGATTAAACTCAAGTGTATTTTTTTTTACTCTACACACATAATGGACTTAATGTTAGAAGCTACATTATGAACAATTATGAACATACTGGAAAAGCCAAGCCCTCTATTTTTTAAGAAACAAATTCTTAATCTTGAAATAAAGAGAGTTCCGTGCAGCTGACTGGCTGCCTGTGTTCCCTATTTTGCTACCCCTCTACCAAGATGGTCTTATCATGTTAGCCAAGGCCTGTTTCAGCCAAACATATCAAATTAGATTCATGAAATCAAATGTATAAGATTTGCTCACGGATAAGTGGAATAACTCAGTTTGTGAAATTATATGAGCAAATCAAATATTCAGAAGACCTCTAAAGAGAATACAGCCTGTCATGCATAATAAAATTTAGAACAAAAACTCAGAAGTTTCTCCCACCACACCAGGGAGTTTCTCCAGCAGAGAAATCTGCTTTCTACATTCTGGGTAATTACCCAAAATATAAAATGTCTATTTAATGGTCCTGTATTCAGCTAGACGGTTCCCCATCCACAACACCACCTCTTCTTCTAAGGCCAGGAGGAAATACCCTACAAAAATAAGGAAGACAATTTTGTCAGTAACTATCCCACTTTCTTGTGTTTCTGGATTTTACTTTTTATTCTTTACATCAAGGGAAAAGAAATATGGGACAGATTGGATTTTTTGTAAAAATTTTTTAAGACATTTGTTGAACATGTTCTATGACCAGTCAGTGGTTCTAAGCATTCAACTATTCAACCGGTATGACATATCCAACTTTCCAGTAAACTTTGAGATTAGTGCTATTGTTATCCCATTTTTAATAATAAAGAAACTGAGGCTTGGAGACAGTAAGAAATTCTGCCTAGTTGATACAGCTAGTATGGGGCAGCTGGTGTCAAGGTCTACACTCTGGAAAGTTGGTGCTGAGGTCTACTCTCTCGACCACTGCTTTCCGTCCCTGATCATTGAAACTAATAAAATCAGCCACAAAAGCAATCCGTTTTCTGTGGCCTTAAAACAAGCTATTTTATAATCTATCCAAGAGGGCAGAAGAAAGTGGAGTTCCCTAGAAATCTAGGAGTCCCCTGGACAGGTGCTGGCAGCTTCCACAAGTCCCTTTAATGTGCCAGAAACTTCACCGAGACATCAATGGCTCTGCTGCATATTATTATGTACAAAGAAATCTGCTGAAAGAGGTTCTCCCTGATTTATAAGACTGGAATTGCAAAACCAAATATTTGTCTAATGCAACTACCACAAGAGAGCCTCCAAACACAGCATCTGTAAGGAGGACATTTGTCATCAAGGATTGGGATCTATGGCCTGCTCAGATCAAGCAGCTTCAAGACAGACCTAACTGTCCTTCCAGTCCTGTGTGCTCTGGCCCTCGCACGATGCTGAGCATGTTCTGGCCCTCACATGATGCTGAGCATCTTCTGGCCCTTACATGACGCTAAGCATGTTTTTGACCCTCTTCACATGAAGGCAAAAGAGTGGTGAATTCAACATCAGCATCAACACTTCAGAGTTAATCCATGGGAACTTATAGCAAGGATGTAAGGAGGGGTAACACTGGAATGCCCTCACTGGAGAGCGAGCTGACTTTGCTAAGGGCTGGAAGCGTGCACACACAGGCACGTAATTGTAGGACGGTAAACAGTAAGTGCAATTCCTATTGTGATCAGGACTCAGCCATTCAAAAAAGTTTTATAGAAACTTGCCCTAGAGAGAAAGAAATTAGAATGAATGCCATGAATGGGGGCAATTGGTTGCTGAGGATTTTCAGATTATCAAAATGTCACATGGGCCACAGCATCTAAGGAAGATCAATACTCACAAACTTAAATTAGGCGCACACTGTGACTGCTTGCCCAGGTAAAGTACCTTAGCAGAATAACCACACTGAGGAATATAATATCTATAAAAATACCGTTTTGTGATTATGTACTCTCCTTTCTCCTTAGGAAGAAAATTATTGACAAGTCATCACAGGATAATATTTAACTATAGTGTAGCACTAGATTGTGCTAGATTGACTTTTTTTTTTTAAGATATCCATTCCAATATCCAAAAACTTAATTTATAATCATTAAAAAAGGCAAAGCTGACAGAGCCTTGGAAGACCAATTATCTTATTTTTAAAGCCCAGTGAAGTGCCCAGATCCTGTGGTTATTTCATTCATGTCTCCAATCACTCGTTCAACATGTGTGATGTAAGCTTGCACCAAGCCACGGTGACAGTGATCTGTGCCACCTGTGCCACTGCTAGTCAACACAAAGCTCATGTGAGTCCCAGACCTTATAACTCCTGGTCAAAGGCGTACTAAGCACGGAGGGACCTCCGTCCATCTGGTGATGGATCATCTGTGGATGGAGACAGAATTCACAGCAAGTAGCAAAGTTTGTGGCAAAAGCACCATGGCTGTGTCCAGCGTTACAGCAGCCTAAATGGTTCTGGCACACATGGGGCCTGTCCAGTAATTTCAGAAACACTTAGCATTGAGTTCTGGAAAAGGAAAAGCAACTCCTCATTTTCTCCAAATGCACAGCAGCCAATCACTGAGACCAGGATACGTGGCCACTGAAGATGGCTTGACAGAGCTGAGAAAGTGGTGTCCAAGTATCCCCAGCACAGTTAAACGCCCTTCCTCAGGTCCTATTCTCGTCCTTTTTGACATTACTCTTTGGGGAGAAAGACGTGAAAGGAGGCTAATGAGGGAAAAAGAAAGATAATGTTCAGACGGACTCACGACGATCCAAAAACAGGCAAATAAGCACTGTTGTTTAAACAGAGCCTCAGACATAGGCTTGGGAGTACCAACACTGGGCAAAGCAAAGGCTAGCCAGAGAGGAGACATGCCCGCCCACGCCCCCGTCACAGATGCTGCTGACCTCTGCACGTTAGGAGCTTACAAATGCGGAGGGTCACACAGACACAGTCACACAGAAACCAGACGGTAAAGAGAGCACATGGTGTGAACCCCAGCCAGAACTCAGAGCGCCACAGTCCTTCCCGGCCCCCACAGTAAGGACACATAGGAAGAATCTAGAAGGAATGAGGCTAGGACATAGCCCACACTACAATTCAGTGCCACGCTAAACGTCTGTGATGTGGATTCATTATTTGCTCTTCACCAACAGAAGCCATTCTTTATTTGTCATACTCAGGTTTAATTTGTTTGGGGGGAGCGTTGTCTGGTTGGTTGATTTTTTGGAGGGTTTTTTAGCCTCCCTCTTCTATGTTGGTTGATGTATTTTTGTTTGTAAGTCCCTATTATATAAAGATCAGCAACATCTATGAATTGAAACAAATGTTTCAAATAAAAAAAAATATATAATGTAACCTGTGAATACCGGAAAAACTAATAAGACTTCCTGGGAGTGAAAAAAGCCACCAAAATTTAAAAGGCAATAGACAGAATCTACTCTAAGCTACACACAGCCAAGGGAGAGATTGTGATAAGAGGATTGAATCAAGGAATCTGCCCAGAACAGGAAGGGGAAACACTCAAAACTGATTTAAGCAAAGGAATAAGTGAGGAACTTTGACCCACACCAGGCTGGACGTCCAGCAGGACAGAAGGGAAATTTAAAAAGTGGGGACAGTCTTCAGCACTCCAGATTGTACCTGAATCATCCTGGGAATGCTTCAATGCTCAAGATGTGTCTGCGACTGCACCAATGGGAAGTTTTTAAGCATGAGGTTCCGTGTCCCTTGCTCTTTTCTAAATAACTAATCTCTACATTAACTCCTTAGAATTTGCAATGTTTTCTTCACTCACAACATCTCACTTAGTCCCCTCTTAGCAACCTGGTGACATGGATGTCGTCAAACTCATTTCTCATATGAGAAAACAAACCTTACAGGAAAAACACAGAAACCTGCCCATAATTCCAAAACAGCTAGAGAAAAATAAGCCATGGGGTTTTTTTTATTTTGTTTTGTTTTTAACATACATGTGATTAATTCCACAATTTTTTTTTAATTGTTAGGGATTCATTGAGGGTACAAGAAACCGGGTTACACTGATTGCATATGTTAGGTAAAGTCCCTCTTACAATCGTGTCTTGCCCCAAAGGTCATGGCACGCACCAGGAAAGCCATGGTTTTTAAATAGGCTCACACTTCTTTGCCCCTTCTCCTTTCCAAATGGAGGGCTAAATCCCTGTCCCCTTGACTGACTGTGTGCTGTATTTAGTGACTTGCTTCCAAGAAGCAGAGTAAGGGCAAAGTGACGTGAAGTCCCTTCCCACACCAGGTCACCTAACAGGAGGCACTGAGGCTTTCGTCTGGGGGTCTCCCAGATCATCACTGTGTTGTCAGGACACTCAAGCTGCCCACTGGACAGGTCTGCTTGGGGAGGGGGAGGCTTTCTACAAAAGCCATGTGGACGAGTCATCTTAGAGGCAAATCCTCCGGCCCCAATTAAGGTGTTTGATGACTTCATCCAGGGCTGATGTCTTAACTACCATTTTTTGAGAAAGCCTGGGTCAGAACCACCTGGCTAAGTTGTTCCCAAATTCCCACGCCCAGAAACTATGTGATAATAAATGTCTGTTGTTTAAAGCTGTAAGGGAGGGGGGTGCTAGGTTATGAAGCGATAGATAAGAACGAAAACAGGAACTAAATCCAGAGCTCTTGGCCCCAAAGCTTGTGCGTTTGTGTCTCTCAATGTGTATTTCTTCTACCACTTCATGTGTAAAATAAAATACTTTGACATTCTCAACTTACATTTCCCTGTCCATTCAATGTTTCCCAGTTACAGCACCTTATTGTGTGCCTGATTATGGGAGTTCTTGAATCCTTGAAGCACCACTCTCCCCTTCTGGATATAAGGGCCACGAGAACAGGTGGCAGACCAGTTCTCACCATTGCATCCCCATGACCCAAACACAGGCTGGACATAACGTTCGTGTGCAATTTAAATTAGGTTACTGTTTAAATTGCATACACATTTTATATCCAGACTGTATCGTGCTCTGTAAAAGGCACTGGATAAATGTTTTTGGATGCGTGAATGAACGGTAGCCCAAATACAAATGACATAACCCGCCTGGCATGGGTTCTCTGTTCTCATTTCGTGCTAACCTGAAGGGAGATGCATTTCATACCTATGAAAGCAAAAGGGCTGTGTTAGAGTTGGGACTTTTTTATGGATCTGAGTTCCCCTGCAGAAATTTGTTCTATTCAGAACATAGTCTGATGATCAAGAAGCGTGACTATTTTTCAACAACATGCAAAAAATCTCCAGGGCGTGCAAAAATGTTTTCCTAACCCAAAGTGTCGTCCCCGGCCCTCTGCGTGTCCTTTGGCTTCCTGTTCCAGGCCCACTGAAGGTTTGGGGGGGCCCTCAGAGGGAGCGGCCCGGCCTGCCCCGACCTCCTGTCACCCCGCCCAGCCCCAGCTGCAGAGGGAGCCCCAGGCAGCGGCACAGCCAGCGTTTATCTGGACTTGTTACTTGCCTGTATGTGAACAGTGAGGCGGCGTACAATGTTGGGGTCAGTGGCTTTGCACTTTAGGGAAAAAGCGTAGCCCCTCAGATGTTACGTCACAGCCAGGAGGAAAGTAATAATAATGTGTAAAAGAAACAAAATGCAGGGAGCAGCTGCCAGGCCTGACTGAAATGAGAAATCCAGGAACACGAGAGATTGCTACAGCGATACAGCTCTGATGGCAGACTCAGCGTTCTCATAGGAGCCACCAAACAGGACACGCTGTCACCTGCGCATATTTCATGCAACCTGCCCTCCTTTCTTCAGCATCCTGGCATCCCATCCGCGCTGACCCCCGCCTTTCCGCCACGGTGGAAATGCTACATGCTGCCTGCCACAGCAGCCACGGCGGGCTGTGGCACGCCAACATGGTGGGCGTGACTGAGAATTCATCTCGGACGATAATTTAAGTTCAACCAAGTTTTCATTGATTATTAACTGCTATGTTGATTTTAGTTCATTTAAAATAACCACCAGCTATCGTATAGGACAGAGTAGTTTCCCAGAGCGTGTCGGGCACCCCCACATAACTGGAGGGACATATGTTGAAGACAGGTTGCTAATGATTATCCTCTTGCCAGAGATGGACAGAAAGGCCTCAGTGCTCCAAAATGTCATTCTCCGGAAGCAAAGGGGAGCCCGACTGCCCTCCCGTCTTTTGGTCTTTTGGAGTCTGTTAGGATCAGCAGCTGCTCTGAGAAGAGCCAAGAGGCGGGGGAAGAAAGTGCACCCACTATCTCCCGGCAGAGTTCCTCTCCGGGTTCAGGGAGGCTGGGGGGTCTGGCTCACAGTGGGGGCCAGCAGCATGCCCCTGGGGGTGAGACAGGGAGGCACGTGCCCTCTGCAAAGGAAGTCCAGCTGCAGCTAAGCCCCAGAAGTCCCCGAGTGAGAAGCCCAGTGAGGTTGCAGCTACAAATGCTTAGGAGCGAGTGCAGATTCTGCGGCCTGGCAAGGCAGCGACAGCCAGCCTCGGTCTCGGCCCTCTTCCCGTGACTGAGCGCCTCATTTGTCTCCACTCCCCGATGCAGGCCTGGCAGCAGGCTCCTGCCAGCACAGTCTCCAAGCCCAGCTCAGGTGCCCCATCCTAGCTCTCTGCATGGCTCCCTGAATTAAACTCTCTGATTAAACTCTCTCTGCAGAGAGGAAGCTGGGGAGCAGCTGGAACCTCACCTCCTACCGGTGGGACAGCTTGAGGACCCCATGTGCGGTGTCCACTCCTGCCCTAGGCATACACCCAAGAGGAGTGTGCACATTTGCTCTCCCCAAGACGGGTACTTGAATGCCCGTAGCAGCACTCTCCAAAGTACCCTAAAACCAGAAGCACCTCAAATGCCAACAGCAGGGGGAAGGGCACATGTGGTCCAGTGACACCTGGGAAGGCCACACGGCAACGGAACCACGTGTTTGCAACCTCCTGTGACAACACTGATGTGTCTCGCAAAGGTGATGATGGAGGAAGCCAGGTAGACGCAGAGTGATTCAGTGCACAGAAAGTACAGAAATGGATGCCATGGATTCCACTGCTCCGAGAGCTGGGGTACAGCTGGGTGGTGACGGGAAGGGATGCGGCAGAGGAGCGTTCACGGTGCTGGGGGGGTTATTTTCTAGTTCTTCCTGCTGGTTGGGTGTGCTCAGTTGCCAAAAGTTAGCACTGTGGGCCAGACGCAGTGGCTCAGGCCTGTAATCCCAGCACCCCTGCAGAGGTGGGAGGATCACTTGAACTCAGGAGTTTGAGACCAGCCTGAGCAAGAGTGAGACCCCATCTCTACTAAAAATAGAAAAATTAGCCGGGCGTGGTGGCAGCAGAATTACTTGAGCCCAGGCAGCAGTGAGCTGTGATGATGCCACTGCACTCTCGCCTGGGCTACAGAGTGAGACGCTATCTCACAAAAAGCAAAACATTCCATCCGTCCTCAAAGCACAGCTCAAAACTCACCACTTCCCTGAACCGTGAAAGTGTCCTACAGACAATTTTCATTTTCTCTCTACTTAAAAAAAGCACACTTAAATTATTCCATGCACATTCATCTTCACATAAGCACTCTGACGTTTAAACCTCCCTTGGGGCTTGGCACAGGCCTTTTCACCAAATACGCACTTCATACACTGTTTTTAACCATACCATCTTTTGTCCCATTCCTTAAGCTTGCCTCAGTGGCGAAGACAGGTATTATCTCATACTCTCTGTGAATTTTCAAACAGCTGAGTTCAGTTAAGCACACGGTTCCCTGCACTTATAAAAATGGAAAAACGTTGCCACAAAAAAAGACTCTGGAATTTTCCATCCACACAGCTGTTGCCGAACAGCATCTGTGGTGTAAACGTCTCTCGGCGGAACTCACTCCCACCGTCCCACGCAGGAGAAATGACTTCATCTCCTCACAGTCCCCCTGCCACACTGGGCAAAGACATCAGAAAGTCTCACGGAAAGAAGAAAAGACCCCCCCAAAAAAAGAAAAATTAGGAGAGAGCATGAAACCTTGTAGGGCTTACTAGACAAAAATGGAAATTCACAATAAATCCTATTTTCCTGAGTTTCCCAATGGCAGCTGTCTACCTGAGATGTTTGCTCTTTTGCTCATAAACTATGAGAACAGGGCAGAAGAGATGAATGAGTCCGCAGTGGTCCTGAAGGGAAGCAGAATTTGGAGGAGCCCCCTCCCAAACCTGGCTACAGAAGAGGAAGGTTTTCATTGGCAAACACACACAAGCAAGACTAATTAGAAGGAGCCGTGTCTTTCCCGGTTTATTCCTCACTCCTCCCCACTTCTGATCAAATGCCTGCCACAAGGAGGTTGTTACCTCTAGAAATGTTCTCGTATTTTGCTTGGTTTCAACAGCCCTACAGAGAGAGGGGAAAAGTAGTCACCAATTTGCAGAAATGAGAGAAGCCAGGAGATGGTGGTTCTCAAAACATTCTGGTCTAAATAAACAGGCTGCAAGTCATTTTCCTGTCCCCACAGCTTCACAGGGGAAGTTCGGTGTCATTGGACGTGGTGTAGCGTGACATATTTATAAATTCCCAGAGGGAAAGCAGGACAGAACATCACCCAGTGGGTTCCTTAAAAAGACTCTTGTCAAACTTCCATAGAACCCTGCCAGCTGCATGAGAGATTCCACAACATCCAGGAGCCAGCCCCCGCCCCCACCCCCACCCCACACACACCCCACGCCCGGGAAGGCCGCTTGGAGCTGCTACGGAATGCTTTGCTTGTCCAAGGAAGCTGCATCCGTGGCTAGCCCTCCAGATGTCATCCTGAAGGAAGAAAGGAATAGATTTGATCTAACAGGCTGGTGGTGTGACTTGGAGCATGTGACACCTTACCCCAAGGCATGATGACCTCTGTTCCTTCCCTGGCCCTAGGCCCCCTCCAGCCCTAGGAAGGGCCTGTGAGTCCCAGCTCAGTGGCGGGAGAGACAGGAAAGAACAGAGAGAAGCCTGAAAGCCCAGGCAGATGACAGCTCAGACAGACGTGGCGGGAAGCTCAGCAGGCAGCCCCGTGCCCTGCTGCATAGAAACTGAACCCTGCTGCACAGAAGCTGAAGGGACCAGGACTGTGACATGAAGCGAGCCCTGCCCATGCCAGGATCTCACATGGAATGTCCACGATGCCCCCTAGTCCCGCAATGCCCGCCTGAGCATGCTGAATTATTCCACGTCTCTGAGCTTCCTCTTAAAATTACAAGCACTTGGGCGGCACCTGTGGTTCAGTGGGTAGAGCGCCAGCCCCATATACCAAGGGTGGCGGGTTCGAACCCGGCCCTGGCCAAACTGCAAGAAAAAAATAGCCAGGCGCTCTGGCAGGCGCCTGTAGTCCCAGCTACTTGGGAGGCTGAGGCAAGAGAATCGCCTAAGCTAAGGAGTCGGAGGTTGCTGTGAGCTGTGACGCCACAGCACTCTACCAAGGGCGATAAAGTGAGACTCTGTCTCTAATAAATAAATAAATAAATAAAACTACAACCGCGACCCAGGTATTATCAGACTATTTTCCCACAAAATGCACACAAGGAAGCATTCCATTGTTCCTGTCCTATCCGGGGCCATTCTCTAAGTGATAACAGTAAAGTAAAGAGCTGTCTGTGTGTGCTGTGGGTATGCTCTATGTGTGCGTACACAGTGTGGCTGCGTGTACATGCTGACACGTAACAATGGCCATAGGTCAGCAGAAGCTGGAAGGCAAGCCTCCTTTCACCTGAACAACCCATGGACCAGAAGCATTTCCAAGTCAACACTGAACATTGACAGGCTGGATTTGAAGTCGGGCTGAAAACACCAACATCGGGTCCTTCAAAGGTCTCCTCCCTCTTCACTCCCCTGTGAGGATGCCCAAGGGGTCCCAGAAACCGTGACCCACACAGGCTGTTTCTTCCTCAAGACCCAGGGACAGAGTCTCCCCTTCCCCAAAGCTGCTGTATCCCATGGGCTCTGCTATAGGGACCCATTTCTGTTACATGAACTGGACCAGCCAGGATGGAGGGAGCTCGGGCCGGGGATGGGGGGGCGCCCAGCCTGCCCATGTGTCACGTACAAAAATCGTGGCACCAAGAACTCCCCAGCAGGAAGTCAGGGTTCTGTCGGGCATGGAGTGGGAAATCGCCACAGCAAAGGCAAACCACAGATACCCAATATACCACATATACAGAATGATTTCAGATTTTATTAATGAATATTCCAATAAAACTCTAAGTTTGGCCTTAAATAAAGAACAAAATTTTACTTTTCTAAAACCATTTCTTACCTCAAATAGTGGTTTCCTCAATTTTTAAGAGCAATAAAAATACGTTATATCTTGATTGTGGTGGTAATAACGTGACTGTTTAAATTGGTCAAAATTCATACAAGTGCAACAACGTCTGTAAAGGGCTTAAAGATAACAGAGTTGGTACCTTACAGGCCGAGGCTGCTGCAGCGACTCAGGTTTGCAAGGAGTTCATGAAGGCGGCCGCAGATGACACAGTAATGAATGAGAATGGTTCTGTAACAACAACAAAAAACTACTTTAAAAAAATGGGTTCAAGGGGCCCCCTGAACTGTATGTAGTTTAAGGACTACTGAATCTAAAAAGCATGAATTTTACTATAGTCAGTTAAATTTCAATGAACAAAGAGAAAAACAAAGAGCAAGGAGAAATAAACATTCCAGAGACATTCCTCTGCTTAACCTAAAACAAAACCAAATTTTCCATTGCATGCCGGTCTGCATACCATGGGGCAATCTCACACTGCCCAGCTCCTTCCAGCCCGGGATGTGACTCCTGTCTTTGTCCACGCCCTAGACAGAGATGCTCCCCACCTGCCCATCACTCGGGTGCCTTCCTGGCCATCAGTCCAACCGCCGTGGTGTCAAGGTGGTTGTGTACAAGCAGCGCTGATTTTCCTTATTGATGGCTCCAGAAATGTAGGTGTAGAAATGTAGGTTTTATGTAAGATACATAACCAGCTTCTCACACCGGAACTTTCTAAGATGTAGAACACATGAAGAATCAAAGTGTCCACTTCATCTTTAAGCAGAAGAAAAAGACTTCTAAACCAAAGGTTGCTAATGTGCAGATGCGCCAGAATTTTGCACGATGTGCCTTCCTTCCCACAGACACCAAGTCCGCAGATCACGTACATTCAGGAGCAGAAGCCCTGTGAGTCCCGGCTCCAGACACCCAAGGAAGACAGGAGCTGCCCTCAGACAGCTGGAGTTCAATTAGAAAGACAGATGTACGCTGTACACACAAATATTTAAGGAAAGGTGTGCGGTGACAATGTTTCTAAGTACTCTGGCAACTCCAAGCCAATTTAACTTATAGATTGTGACGTTAAACGTGAAAGTAATATTTCCCTTTGTATGTGTAACAAAATATGATAAAAGTCATTTGAGAAAAACAAGCTAACACACATGTTTCACTCCCCTGTTCCTACATCCTCTGCTACCAGATGGGGTGCAGAACTTTCTTCAAAAAAAAAAAAAAATGCCAACAAAAGAAGAATGTTTATATTACACGAAATTGTTTTCCACGTGTTTGTTTTGTTTTCTCGAAAGAACTTGAAGTTAATATCACCAAGAAGGATTAAAGCGAAAACAGATTATCTTAGTTAACTTTAGCAACAATCCTGGTCTTAGCCACCGGCCAAAAGTTCTAAAGACAAAGATAAACTTAGGTTGAAAATATAAAGTCACTTTTTCCATTGAGTCATTTCCTAGAATCAGACATAAAAATCCCCAACACTCTGCACTGGACACAAAGCGGAAAAGCCAACTTGTCCATAAGAATAGCTCCTAGGATTGATTACAGTCCCTGCAAGTTTATTTTGGGCTGTGCCACTTTGTATGCAGAGACTTTGAACCACACGTCTGCCTCAGAGGGATCAGCAGGGGTATTTGTTTCCCAAGTGCCACCCTGCAGAGAGCTTGGTTCCAGAGATGGGCTCAAGAACTCATTCACTCAATGAGCTGCATGGCGTTCCAACATCACTATGAGGAAATGGTGAGTGCTGGAAGAAGTCACCTGCAAATGTAACCAAGTTTCCAGCTGGGACTTCATCTGAAGTGTGCAGACTTCACCATCACCAACCCTCCAGGGCTCCCTTCAGGAGCCAAGAAGAACTATGGATAAACCAAGGTCAGGGTTGACACTCGCCAAAGATATGGCTATTTCATGGCCTGCCTCGAATGGACAGGGCCCTGTGTGATTATGCAATCACACTGAGAGTTGCTTATCCCTAGGAAAAGGGCACAGCTGTGCCTCCACTGGCTGAATGGGAGATTTGACCATTTTGTCTAACCCAGGGATAAGTGATTACAGCCTGCCACCTGGTTTTGTAAAAAATAAAAGTTTTATTAGCACACAGACATGCCCATTCATTTGGGGATTGTTCCATGCAACTTGGAAGTGGGTTTCTCTCACTTACACTCTAAATAGCCCTAGGCAAAAAAGAATAGGCAAACACAGGAGAAAAAATGCAAAGGATTCTGCACACCTGTGGGGCTGCAATGCTCAACTAGTAATCAAAGGAATACCATTCTCTTTTGAAATGGAACCGAGCCAGGCAGAGAGGCTCACCCCCATGGTTCCAGCACTCTGGGAGGTCAAGGAGGATGGATCCCTTGAGATCAGGAGTTTGAGACCAGCCTAAGCAAGGATGAGACTCTGTTTCTACTACAAATAGAAACATAGCCAGACACTGTGGTGGGTGCCAGCTACTTGGGAGGCTGAGGCAAGAGGATTGCTTGAGCCCAGGAGTTAAAGGTTGCTGTAAGCTATGATGCCACAGCACTCTACACAGAGCGAGAGAGTGAGACTCTGTCTAAAAAAAAAACAAGAAAAAGCATAAAATGGGATTGATGTGTGTATGTGTCCCCTGAACTGAAATTCTCCACTTCAAAGTAACAGTACAGTACACTATTGACCATCTTACTTACACTTTTCTCCATTTTCTAATTCTCTCTATGAAGAATCTATTACTTCAGATATTTAAATATTTAATTTTCCTTTTCTTTTTTTTTTGAAAAATTCATAACATCCCTTTTCAGCTTTTTGCCTAAGACCAAGTATAGAAAAACTCTTAACACATTGTGTGAAATGTTTAGAATTGAGCAACTAAGATTTTTTTTTTGTTTTGCAGTTTTTGGCCAGGGCTGGGTTTGAACCCCCCCACCTCCAGCATATGGGGCAGACGCCCTACCCCTTTGAGCCACAGGCACCGCCCACCACTAAGATATTTTTTAAAGAATTCCAGGTATCTGAGGCAGGTAGATTGCTCCAGCCCAAGCGTTTGAGGTTGCTGTGAACTATGACACCACAGCACTCTACCCAGGGCAACGGAGTGAGACGCTTTCTCCAAAATAATAATAATAATAATGATAATAATAATAATAATAAATTAAAACAAATAAATAATAAAAATAAAAAACAAAAAAAAAAGAATTCCAGGTATTTGATCCCTTGCAGGAAGACCCTGAGCAGAGTCAACCGTGAGCCCTGGCTCAGAGCCCATTCAGTCCAGCTTCTGGGCACCTCAGCTGGGGCGTATTCACCTCCACTCTGCACTTAATGGGGTGCCGCCACCATGACTGCAACAGAACTCCAAACCACTCTCAAGTACAAGATCCCGGCAGTGGGTCACCTGTACTGCTCCTCACCAAATATCCCAGGACCCTCCCTGAAGAGAAATTAAACAACCGGCCCAACTGAACTCAGCTACGGCTGTGTCCCTTGCTTTCCTGGTGGAAGGTGAAAACATGATGTTTCAGGAGGATACTTTGGGAGCCCCATCATGTCATTTTCCCCCATCTCCACCAACCTCTGTTCCTAAAAGACTGCTGAGCAGAGTCCCCAGTCTGAGTAGTGACACGGAGCATGGGCAAGGCACAAACTTAGTTTTAAGGCACTGCGTGGCTGTCCCTGCACCCTCGCAAAGGAAATCCAGAAAGAGACACCAGCAGGGACCTTCAGGAAGGATGGGAAGGCGGCAAGTACATGCACGGCAAACGTGACCTGTCCTTCCATTCTCTTGCTATTTTTATACCCTGTCACTATTCTTCTCAATGTGTTACCAGCTTAACAAAAGGTTCTAGTGCTTTTCTAACTGAGGGAGCAGGAGAAAGGGAAACCTCGGCTGTACCAGGAGCTGGAACGTCCACAGCACAGCTCACACCAGGCACTAAATGATACTACTCTTGTCACAGCACAGCACCAACAAGGCCACGTTTCTGTGACACAGTCTCCAACCCAGGAGTCCCTCCACCCTCCCACCCCAACCCTGTCACAGAAGAGTCTGTGATAGGAAACCACAAGCAGGTCTTAATAATTCTTCCCTGGTCTGAAGTTTAACCCCAAGATTTCTGTCTTGTGGAAACTAATTTAAATCACTTCATTAACTCAGACCCGGCCTGTGAAGTATGCCTGTCAGGGGAGAAAACATCTGTGTCTTCCTCAGGGACGTGAGGAAACCACGCTTCAAACAATAGTAAAGACAAGACATTGTTCAGTACTGGCGGCGACCACCTCCAGAGACCTCGTCTATGAGGGGAAGATGAAAAAGAGAGGAATTAGCTTCTAAAAGTAGATTATATCACCCAGAAGTCAAATGGGCTCTTCTCCCAATGTCTGTCCCTCCACCATTCATACGTGGGAACCTGGACTCAGGGATGCACCTTTGATATTTCTGAAGGCTCTGAAAGAACCCTGGGTGCCGAAGCAGAAAACGACTGAAAGCTACTGAGTGGAGACAGGTGTTTGGGCAGGTGCTGCAGCCACTGGTGCTCCAGGAAGTCCCCTCGTTAGAGGGGCACGAGGCAGGTTGGGGACAGGCTGCCTTGGTGGCAGCACTTGGGAAAGGCTGAGACACAAGCTGTCAGGGCGAGGCCAAGTAGGGAGTGCTGGGCCCACCCAGGGGTGATCCTGGAGACAGGGCAGGCAGCACGCCCAGCTGCCCGAGGGCTGACAGGTAACATGCTAGGATCCTCCTGACTCTCATTCATTCATTCACTTGATGGGGTCTCACACACTCACACCCAGCTTGACAAGGAAAAAACAAATAAAAGAGCCCAGTAACCATTAACATTTGGATATCCTCACCCTAATCATTTGCACCTCCATTTACATCACTTAGATAAGACAAGCTAAGGACACATAATTTAGAGAATTAAATGGAATTCATTTTTAAACTTTTCATTCATATATCAATTTATATTATTAAGGATTTTATATCTTTATATTACTAAGGAGTTTGAATTTTAAGGGTAATTTTGAGGATGAACTAATAAACGTAAACAGCTGGGCTAAACGCCTATCACAACATAAATATACACTAAATTTCACTTGCTTTTCTTCCAGTAGAATGCCTAGACTTGCATCAATCTAATAAAGACTGAGACAGGGCAGAGAGGGCCCAGAACTGCACAGGACAAGCCCTTCACTGCAAACTTCAGAGGACTTAAACTTTCTCATTCGAAACACACACCTCATCACCAGCCCTGGCCTAATCCCACAGGAGCTCCCAGCTAGTGAAGCAATTACATCTGTTGTAGCAAAATTAAGTTCACGTACGTGCACCAAAAGGAAAGATAACAATAAAAATAGAAATTCAACTTCAACATGGTTACAGGGACAATTCACGGGCAGGAAAGTGAAGGGACATAAATTCCTTCCAGCTTCCCTTCATGTGGAAGAGAAGAACATGAAATAGGTAATAAATCAAACTTTAATTTGGAAAGGTCCTGGGATTTCACTTTCATTTATGACCATCTTATTCCCGAAAGACTTGTAAGTCTTCCTCATCAGTAAAAGAAATGCGTAAGCACCTCGTGTACTTACAAAACACGGCTCGTGTGTCTAAATTCCCTGGCCCACATCCCCGAAATATATCTGTGCCTGTCACTGGGATCTTTTTTTAAAAATGTGATGTTGCGCAACTTGAATTGACATTTTCCAATCCCGTGGAAATGGATTCCACTGTGCCATGCTCTCAGTAGATAAAATGTTTTAATTGGGTCAGGGAGGGTCTTTATCACTTCAACAGTTCTTTGTAAAAAGTCCCTGTAGCTTCACCAGGGCCCCAACACCCCCATCACTGTAGTTTTATCTCTTTGACGTCTGTTAGATAGTGTCGCTAGGTTTTCAAGTGGAGTGTGCTCCTCCCACCTGCAGAGGACTCAGGACAGGAAGTGTCACTTGGTTCTCTTGGCCTCACCCAGGAGGCTCTTACACAAGTAAGGATATATTCATGCTTTCCCCCCGCCTTATTTAAAAAAGGAAAATCAAAATCCCTCCAACATTTTTCTATCTAGGAGTTGAACCGTCTTGCAAAGGGTAAATTGTCCATTTAAAAATATTTTCTTGGTCTGTCCAAATCAATGAAGAGACACAAAGATACGCCGTTGAAAATTAAAAATAAAAAACATACAAAATCTCTAAACTGGTGGGGGGAGGAGGTAAACAAGTACAAGCCAAATAAAGGGCAGCCTTGCTTTGTAAACAAAACATAACTGGGCTGGGAGCTGTGGCTCACCCCTCTAATCCCAGCACTTGGGGAGGCCAAGGTGGGAGGATCGCTTGAGCCCAGGAGTTTGAGAACGGCCTGAGTAACTGAGCAAGACCCCTGTCTATTCAAAAATATTCTACAAACCATTAGCCGCCATGGTGGCTCGCACCTGTATCCAAGTACTCAGGAGCCTGAGGAAAGGGGTTGGCTTGTGCCCAGGAGTTCAAGTGATCTGTGACTGTAACACTGTACTCCATCCTGGGAAACGGAGTGAGGATCTTGTGGTCTAAAAAAGAAAAGAAAAGAAAGGAAAGGAGAGAGGAGGGGAGGAGAGGGAAGGAAGGGTATGGAGGGAGGGAGGGAAGAAGGAAGGGAGGGATGGGGAAGGGGGAAGGAGTTAGTGGGATTGGCATTCATCCCCACCCCCCGTTTATAAGTCTATGGCTGGCGTAACTGAGTTAAATGGGACAGCGGCCCTATCTGCTGCAAAGCCTAAAATATTTTCTATCTGTCCCTTTACAGAGAAAAGTGTACCAATCCCCACTCTAAAGTTCTAACACAAATGTCACACAGGTGACACACATAATTTTAAGACTTTCAGTGGTCATGTTTGAAAAGTAAAAAGAAGACAGGTGCAGTGGCTCATGCCTGTAAATCCCAGCACTCTGGGAGGCCGAGGCAGGACAATCGCTTGAGCTCAAGTGTTCGAGACCAGCCTGAGCAAAATCCAGGCCCAGTCTCCACTAAAAAAAAAAAAAAAAAAAAAAACTGAGGCAGGAGGATCACTTGAGTCCAGGAGTCTGAGGTTGCTGTGAGCTATGATGATGTCATGGCACTCTACCCCAGGCAAGGGAATGGAATGAATTTATTCCATTATAAATAAATAATGAAAATAAAATAAAAAGGAAAAGAAACAGTTGATTTTAATGATACATTTTAGCCCAATATATGCAAAATAGGATAATTGCAACACATGAATACCACAGTCATTAATGAGAAATTTTCTGTATTTTTTTCCCAACACACAAAGTCTTGAAAGCCTGGTGCGTCTTACACTAACTGCGCATGACAATTTGGAATAGCCACAGTTCAAAGTCCCCACACACATCTGTGATTTCTGAAATTCATGGCAAATAAGAGCAGAAAAGGAAGAAAAAGGATGAACTGTCCAGTTCTTCAGGCTCAGACAAGCCCAATTACGCCGTGAATTCTAAGTTTGCAGGCTTTACTGCTCTTTCGTACTATACCCCAAGCAATATATGGGACATACTTACACTAAAATGCTGTTGTTGTGTATCCAACTGGCTGTCCTCTGTTTTATCTGCCCGCCATGCCTCTGCCCCTGAACTTTCCATCAGTAAAAATGCAAGTGAGGGGCTGCAAGGGGGCAATGGACCAGCTGACAGTTCTCCCAGATGCTGCCCCACCTCTTGACTCTGCACACGTGAATCAAGTCTGCATTTAATTGATTCTAAAAATTGCCCATGGGAGCACACCCACTGGCCTCATAAATCAATTAATAATAAAATTGTCCAGGCTGGGCGCCTGTGGCTAAAGTGGTTAAGGCGCCAGCCACATACACCTGAGCTGATGGGTTCGAATCCAGCCCGGCCCGCCAAACAACAATGATGGCTGCGACCAAAAAATAGCCGGGCGTTGTGGTGGGTGCCTGTAGTCCCAGCTACTTTGGAGGCGGAAGCAGGAGAATTACTTGAGCCCAGGAGTTGGAGGTTGCTGTGAGCTGTGATGCCACAGCACTCTACCCAGGGTGACAGCTTGAGGTTCAGTCTCAAAAAAAATAATAATAATAAAATCATCCAGCCCCAGGGCTGCTGGGTGTCCCACAGAAACCCACCAGTACCCCCTGAAGATGAGTCATCAATGCTATCACCACGGAATAAGTCTGCAAGTCAAAGCACAGAAGCAATCAGTCAGTTAAGCTTAAAGAAAAAACACAAAATGTGTTTTGTCTCACCAAGACCCTGAAACACATTACAAAGGAAATACACTTTCATGGTAAGGAGGACCCACAGCAAGACCTGGCTCCGAATGACTTATCTTATTCCTGTAGGGAAAACAAGCCTCGCCCGCCTCCTTCTCGCCTCTGGGAAATATAGGCCAGCATTTTTGGAAGCATTCAAATGAAGAGCTTGGGAACACACAAAAAGATGACCCAGCAGTAATTTTAGAACGTGGGAGCTGTCTGAGAACCCACATGAAAATCCAAGTTGGAAGCCTTGTGTGTTCTGTTTCCTATATCCAAAAAACTGGTTGACACAGCTCAACATTTTCCAACATAATCTCCGATGTGTTTTCCTCCTGAGATGGCTGTAATAAGTTCAAAGCACAGACAAAAGCTGGATTCTGTGGAACGGACACTGTCAGGTGACAGAGCATGGGGGATCTGTGATCAGGGGCCTTTTGGCAGGTGGGTGCCCTGACCTTGGCAACTGTAGCAAGATCAAGGTTGTCTACACAATCTGAACAAGAATAGACCACAGAATGAAGGAGATGATCCAGTGACAGCTACAATTACGCACTTTTCCTTTTGCTCGTCTTAAAAAAAACCATTTGAGAGAAACTTTCTCACAGAGAGAACAGAGAGGCTTTATGTCATTTCTTTTGCAAGTTAATTTCCTGGTTGAGCTCAAGTTTCGAAGCACCTCAGCATGAATCCATTAGTTAGGGATTGCTCCAAAGACATTTCTCTGCAAAATCAAGGTTATCTTTTAGTTGGAACAAAAAAAAATTTTTTAACTGAGCGCATTAATGAGATCATATGAATATTACAGCCCAGGTGAAGACAGAAAGAATCCCCCCCCCCAATTTGGAGTCACCAGGATTTTCCAGTTTTAGGGTTTTTCTTACCACTGCAGCTCAAGGCCTCAATCACAAGTGAGGCATCAGGAGGACCTGGGGAGCTTCCAGGATTCTACTCACAGGTAGCCTATGAGTAGTTGTATTTTAATTTTTTTTGACATTAAACATCCCTAGTAAAATTTCACCCAATCCCCTGCGTCCATTGACTTTGGGGCTGGTTTTCTGCTCTGTGATCTACTAGTTGTGTAGGCTCTTGGTGAACAGTCTACACAGGGCACCTTGTGGACATGGGGGAAAAGTGACTGTCCAGAACAGAGGACACTGCTGAGTTGAGACTTTATAACAGACCTAAGTCCAGGTGGAGCCTGGGAGAGTGAGACCACGCCACAGGGAAGAACGGGGAGGGGGGGGGGCAGGTGCTCCCGAAGGCAGGTGCACCTCAACGCAGGTGCGCCTCAAGGCTGCCTCGGCCACAGCAAGTCACTTGAAGGGGTGCCTATATTCCAGCTGGGAGGCTGAGACCATGCCCTGAAGGAAAACGGGATGTTGTTTAAGGGTTTTACGAGGGGGGAGGCAGGGCACTTATACGGTAGGTTGAACAGCAGCCCCCAAGTAGATGTCAAAGTTCAAACTCCCAGAACCTCAAAGTGCAACCTTATTTGGAGTAAGGGTTTCTGCAGATGTCATGAAGGTAAGCCCATCTAGGTGCAGTGCAACCAACCCACATTTAGGGTGGTCCCTATATCCAGTGATTATTATCACTGTAAGAGAACAAAGAGGGATAGGTGGACACAAGAGACCAAAAGGCCATGTGGAGGCAGAGGCAGAGACTGGAATGCCCACTCTACAAACCAAGGATCACTGGCAGCCCCAGGAGCTGAGTGAGATGCCTGGGATGGGAGCATCATCCCCCACAGCCTTTGAGGCCCCAGCCTGGCTGACGCCTTCATTTCACACCTGTGACCTCCAGAGCCATGAGAGAACATATTTCTGCTGTCTTACACCAAACCGGGTGGCTTAAAACAGGAAATAGACACAGATTCACATAATCAGATCTGTGTTCAGAAACATCAGCAGTGTTCAGAAACAGTGGTCCGGCTTCTGTGGGGAAATGCAGCTTGAACTAAGAGAGGCGGTGTCAGAGGGAAATTCATCAGGAGGACCGCCACAGGAGCCCAGGCGAGAGCTGAAAAGATGCAGTCCTGCACAGGGACAAGGAAGGGGGAGGCTTGAGGCACAGGGCTTTTCAGATGTGCTCCAGTTGTCCCATGAAGGGGGACGGCAGAGCAGGAAGCCAAGGATGGGAGCTTGCGGGCGGCGGGGGGCAGGCAGAGGAGTGATCTGGAAAGGAAGGGACAGCTGGACCCTGGAGTGGTGGGGACGGAGGTGTGCACGCAGATGAGCTGCCTCCCTGCCAAGTTAAGAAACAGAAGGACTTCCTGTCTGACAACCTCCAGGAGGCTGAGTCTCCTGCTGAGTGTGCGGAGGGAGCTGGGCAGGCAGCTGGCATCTTCCGAAGCCGAAGGATGGACGAGAAGGCTGAGAGGGGCACACACAGGGGCCCAGCTCGGGTGGAAGGTCATGACGCTGTAGTAACACGAGTTCCCTCACTTGTGTAATTTTTCCTTCGCAGCCATTGACAGCTTGGATGTGGCCCAAGGAAGGCAGATGGCCGGGCTGATGCGAGACTGGGCTTCAGCACAGAGCGAAGCACAACGTTGCGGGGTGTTTCCAGTATGAGCCATGTCGGACTGAGCGACTTCAATAAATTCTCCACAGTAAACACCAGGTACAAAAGAGACTCTGAAGGATGAGTATATCGTGGAAGCACCGTGTGTTAAATGCTGTGTGGCACGGACGGTGAGGCAGTGGTGGCCACAGCTGAGGGGAACACTGCACACACAATGTTGGTGGCAGGTGCAGGACCCCCAAACATACACGCCGCAGGGTTCCACTAACACAGAAGATCATTGTCTTTAAGGATGTGCACGTGGAAGAAGCAATAAAGAAAAGAAAGGGAACGATTTTCCCAACACTCAAAGCAGTGGTGACTTCCCGGGGGGAGGGCAAACACAGGAGGCCAGTAGCTGGCACAGGTCTGCTTCTTAACTTCAGTGACCACTGGCTCACTAAAATGTCTGTCTTTCTAGAATGCACTTTTACTATCATCGGTTATCCAAGAAAGTAAGCATCAACAAGCAAGTGCAAACGAAAAAGGAAGGAAGGAAGCAAGCAAGCAATCTGTGGGTCCAACTGCATTAAATTATAAATTTAACTGTCTACAAAACAGAGGTTAATGTTTCAGTAGGCAGAAACTTTTCTCACTGAAGAGTATCAGAAATCCAAAGCTAATGAAACTAAGAAAACAGAAAAGAACACACTGGTTTGTATAACTAAAAATTTCATGTGTGGCCTTCAGGTTTGGCTAGATCCAGGTGCTCCAATTCTATCTGGCGAGGTCTTCTCCACCCATTAGCTCCATGCTCCTTAGTGCTGCCTTCAGCCTCATGAATGACAAACAAGATGGGTTTAACTATAGACATTCAACAACACCAGCCAAATGAAAACAAACGACAACCAAGACACACCTCTTTGTCAGGAATTCAGCAAAAGCTGGCCTATGATCAAAATGGGTCATAGATCTTTCCCCTAACAAGTCACTGTGCCAAGGGATCTGCTCATTGGATGGCCCACCCAGCCAGGACCCCCAGCCCACCCCTAGAGCTCAGTATCACAACGTATCCTAGCCGGTGTGCTCCAAAGAAAACTTTACTTGTCTTAACCAAAAGACAGGAGATGAACTCAGAGCCAAACAGAAACCCCTCATGTGCATTACGAGTATTTTCAACTTTGGTGTTATCGCCAAGCAGCAATTCCCTTTCCTTTCTCACTCCTCTGTGTTAAACATCCCCCTCTTTCCCCCCCATAAGAAGCAAAGGCAAACAAAATCAACAAAACATGCACCAAAATCCCAAGAGTTTAGAAGATGGAAACAAAAGAACTGAAAGAATAAACAAACGATTCCACTTCCTCTACCACTGGCCTAAAATTAATCACCTATTCAAAGTTTGGGCCTAAGAAAAGCTTTGCATCCACCCACGTGTATCACTTCTTGCAACTTCCTTATAATAGACTCCTGCTGCCCCAGTTTCATGGACCTTCTGCTTGGCAGGACAGTGAACACTTCAGGAGCAGCCCAATTCCTCCAGCCCAGCAAGCAGCAACTTGTTTCAGAGCCTCTGGGATACTTGGTAGTGAATTACGGGGGTAAAATCACCAAAGACATGGGAGTATCCAGAAGCAGATGGCTTTCACCTCTAGGAAAAGAACAGATTTTGTCTAACCAAGCCAGCCAGTACCCCAGGGCTACCCCCACGAAAATGAAGAATGTCTCCACAACCATGTCCATGGTTCCCACAGTCCTTTATGGTTCTGTTGAGACCACCAAGGCTGGACTTGAGGGCTGCTGTGTACACATTTGAAAGCATGCTGAGGTTGGGGACCTGAGGTCAGCAACCTTCTGCAGCCACCTGCCACTGGAATCAAACATTAGCAGAAGGCACTGAGGACAGTCCCCAACAGACTTCAGCCTCTGGTCATCTCCTCCCTGAGAAAGCCCACACCAGAACACACTCACTCCCCCCACACACACACTCCCACATCCTGGAGAATGAAGCAAGGAAGGACAAAACTCTGTTTTTAATAACGATCAATAATCATTTTGCCATAAAGGATGCTTTGTGGTTACTGTCAAGTATGATCAAGGAAGACCAAATTAACATCCTGAAAACCCACAGAGTGAGCCTGCTCCTCCCCTCTTTTATTACCCCACCCCCCAAGACCCAGGGCTCCCTCCCAGGCACCCGGCTCAGCACTGTCAACACAAACAGTGGCAGGCCCACGTTCCTGCCACAGATGCTACTGGGGAATAAGCTGCCCCTTGCAGCACACTCAGCTGACCCTCCGGCTATTGTAAAACTGGAAGATAGAACAGGTCATTTTCAAAAACAATCACTCATCACCCAGAAAAGAGAATTTAAAAAGCAGCTGTCACGTGGGTGGGAGGCCCAAGTCTGCAGCTAACTGCTGCCCACTCCCACAAGCCAGGCTCCCTGTTCACCAAGGCGCCCAGTACCCAGGGCTGCAGATGCCTCCCTACCGTCTCCCGCTCCCTGATCCAGCCAACCTGTCATCTCCCCCCAGAACTGAACCGTCAAAATTCTAACCCCAGGTGTGTCAGAACACAACTGTATTGGAGACTAGGCCTCAAAAGAGGGAATTAGGTCAAATGAGGTGACTTGGCTGGGTGCTAGTCCAGCAGGGCTGGTGTCCTTCCTTCCTTACAGGACGAGGAGGGCAGGACACAGGCACCCACAGAGAGACAACCCCATGAGGGCACAGGGAGAAGATGGTGTCTCCAGGCCAAGGACAGAGGCCTCAGGAGTGACCAGGCCTCAGGAGCCAAGGACAGAGGCCTCAGGACGGACCAGACCCCAGGAGTGACCAGGCCTCAGGAGGGACCAGCCTGGGGACACCATGATCTGGAACTTCCAGCCTCCAGGGCCTGTGGCCTTTGAGGCAGCCGCCCTAGAAGGCTAACACCAGCACAGTCCACCTACTGGCCTTCAGAAGGCAGAGCCCTACAGAAACTGTCCGGTTCTGGGGCTGCCTTTTGCTTTTCTTAACTATTTTCAAAGCCCACGTCCTTAAAACTCTTCCCAGGAGACTGAAAAGGTGCAACTTCCTTCACTGGCCCTGCCCAGGACCAGGCCAGCACAGCAGACGCCCATCTGACACCTGGAGTCCCCCTCCCCCGCTCCACAGGCCCATCCCAAACCACTTAAAGACGCTGCATGTCTGGTGCCAGCAGCCCATGGACTTGAGACTGACTCTGGCTGCACAGGATTGGCAACAGGTTGTGAACTACACATTTGCTGAGGCTTCCCCAGTGCCAGATCATTTTTTAAGTTATGTGTGCACAGGACAGCATTTAAAGGCCTTAAATCTCTCTCCGGGGGGTAGAAAAGAGCAGAAAATACCCTGCAAAACGCGCGTAAAGGGAGCAGGAACGGCTGAGGCAGAGTTTGAGATGGGTTTTCTGGGTGGCTTCTGCTTGGGGGAGGGAGGCTTTGGGGAGTGAAGGAAGGGGACAGGGAACCTAGTTTACAGGAGCTACCGGGAAAGTCGCTTCTAGGCCAGAGGGGAGAGGGCCCAGCAGGGTTGGAGGGCCGGGGGCTCCGGGCAGTCCCCCAGAGATCACCCTGCATCCGCCCAGCCCACCCTTTCCCTCCCCCCCCACCACAAAATGGGGTGGTTTAAAAAAACTGTTTTTTAAAACAGTACTTCCTGTTATGTTCTAGGAAGACTCGGGTCGTTTCATTATTAAGCAATTTTCTCTTTTTAAGTGAAACACACACCAGACCGCGCTGCTGCAAGGCTAAGATCATCCGCTATCCTCAAGCCTGCTATTTCCTTAAGCCCTTAATTAAGCCTATCAAGCACTTTGCCTAGGTTTAATTTGCATTCCGAAACAGAAAAACCTAATGTGTTTTAACATTGTCTGCTTCAGCTGAAAAGGAAACTGTAAATTTATACAGTCTGGTTTTTAAAAAAAAAATTGGCCATTGCATCTTAATGAGTCTCCGGAGTGAGGCTGGGCGGTGCCCCTCCCCCGCCCCGGCCTCCCCTCCCCCTCCCTCCCTCGCCTCTCTCCGTCTCCCCTCCCCCGCCCCGGCCTCCCCTCCCCCTCCCTCCCTCGCCTCTCTCCGTCTCCCCTCCCCCGCCCCGGCCTCCCCTCCCCCTCCCTCCCTCTCTTCCCGTCTCCCCTCCCCCTCTTCCCTCCGCCTCCTCCCTCTTCCATTCTCCGCTCCCCTCCCCCTCCTCCTCCCTCCCCTCTTTCTCTACTTTCCATCCGCAGCCTCCTCCCCCTACCCGCCTCCCTCCTGCACCTCCTCTCTTCCTCCCTCTGCTCTTCCCATCCCCCTCCCTCCTCCTCCCTTCCCCTAGGTCCGGCTCCCATCCCCTTGCGGCGGGGGGTGAGGCCCTCAGAGGTCACGTGGCCCTGGCCCCCAGGTGGGGGAGGGGGCAGCCCAACCTGTTCTTTGTTAAGAGGTCAGCTGCGCCCTGCGCGGGCAGGATTACCGGGGACCTCCGAAGAGCTGCGCACTCGGCGCCCCTCCCCCACGCCGCCTGCCGGAATCCTCCAGCGCGGCCCAAACTCCGCCCAAGCTCACGGTCTCCTGGAGCTGGGTCCTAGGGCCCCCGAACCCCTAACCTTCTGAAAGGGGAAAGGGACAGCGCGGGAGTTGTGCTGCAGGGCTGGGGAGGGGGCTGCGGGCCGCCTGGGAGGGGCGCGAGGAGGAGAGGCTGGGGAGAGAAAATGGGCACAAAACTTGTAGCTCTCTGTCCTTTCTTGTGGACACAGGAGTGTCTCTGGGTTTCTACAAAAGATCTCCGGCAAGGTAGTTTGAGAACGGCTCCAGACCACCTAGCCCACAGTTAAATCCCCGAGTGCCAAAGCACATGCCCCGGACTCCGGGCCCAGAAACCCCCGTGCACATCGAATGTCCGGCAGACGCCACCCTAGAGCCTTGGGAGAGGATTCCAAAAATTATCTAAGATGCCAGGGGCTCATTCTTAAGCCATAGGATAAAAACTTTGTCACTTTACTGTGGTTTTACTACTTAGATTTTAAAGAACGTTTTCTCTTCCTAATAAAAAATGAAGTATAGTCACTGTTCTATCCGAAAAAATTAAAATTCCCGAAGGAAACGAATGTTAACGTATGTCCAAATGACACGGCCGTCATTTTTCTCTGTGTGGAAAAATTTTCCTTCCAAAAATGGGAGTCAAGGGTGGAGGGGAAGTAAATAATAAAACCAGGCTTATGCAGTATAAATAGTTTAGCATTCTGATTTGGTTACCTAACCTTACAAATATTTTTCCAGGTCATTAAATATTTTTCAAAGTCATTCTTTAAATGAAGGCTTGAATTCAAGCATGTGGAGTTGTACGTGCCAGCATGTCTTAACCATTCCTCTGTGGTAGAGCCTTCCTCTTGAGTTCGATCTTTAAAAACTGTATCCTAAGTTGTCCTCCCTTGTGTAATTACATAAGTAACCTTTTTCTTCACAACCGGCAATGCAACAAATGAATACAGTTTCCTCTGCAGCAGGAATAAGTGTGTTGCGATTTGGATTTGTTTGTAATTCCCATTTGAAACTTTGTAGAGTTAAAGGTGGAAAACATTGGCTAGGTCTCCAAGCCCAGCGCTGCTGAGTCGTGTCCTTTGAGAAGTCAGATCAGAGATGATGGCAAACTGGGGCACCTGGGATACATTGCCAATGTGGGATGTCCCAGAGCTCACGGCCCTGCCTGGCCCTCTCTCTGGGTATGTCCAGCAAAGGAAGCCTTAAACGTTTACAGTAAGGAGTGCAAAATTTCACTTCTGTTATGCGTTCTGCTAAATACAGTGTTTTACATTCAAATGCACATTTTAGTGGGATAGCAAAGACTGCTGATGACATACAGTTGAGTGATTTAAAAGAAAGGCAAATCTCAGCAAGGTGGGATTTTGGCATTACAGTGATAAAGGCAACAGTTGCCTCCTGTTAATGAACTTCACAGGCCTCAAAGGCTCCTGGCCTGAGTTCTCTAGGAAGCATTCTCCAAATGTGTCCTTGGTGGTTGGCTTGAGTAACCTGCTGTTTGGTGAGCACCACACAAACTGCCCAGGGGACATTGTCTCCCTCCTCTCCACACTTCAGTATGTAACATAAAAAGAAGAAATTGGAGAGTAACAAGCTTTCCTTTCATAAAGCATTGTTGCTGGACTTTGCTTTCTTTCGTGAGACCTGCAGAGCCTGTCTGGTGTCTCTTTAGAACACTCAAGGTAGGGGGATTCTGTTCCCGGAATTGGTAATTATATAATGTGATCAATTATATAATTCATCAGTGTCATTATATAATGTGATCAATCCTATATAAGGGCTGTCTGGGAAGTATCCAGCCACGTAATATGAAAAACGGAGACTGTGTGGCTGGGTACTTTCCAGGCAGCCCTCATATATGAAAACATGCCTCAGCACAGGCTCCCAGGAGAATACTCAGAGCAGTGTTATTCATGAGGCCAAAAAGCGGAAACAACTGAGTGACCCATCGGCAGATGAATGGACACCTAAAATGTGGTCTGTGCGTACAGTGGCATAGTATTCAGCCATAAAAAGGAATGAAATACTGAAACATACCAAGACATGGTTGAACTTTGAAAACATGATGTTAAGTCACAGACCACTACATAGAGTATGCTTACATTCATATTAACTGCACAGAACAGGCTGTCTATAGAGGCAAAAGGAGATTACTGTTTATTGCCCTCAAAGGGAGGGGACAGATGGGGAGTGACTGCCAGTGGGCACAGGTGATGGAAATGTTCTAAAATTACAGTTTGATCATGACGGTATCGTGCTGTCAATTACTAAAAACAAAACAATACAGTTACAATGGGTACACTTTATAATATGTAAATTATATCTCAATAAACTTTTTTTTTTTGTTTCTTTTTGTGGTTTTTGGCCGGGGCTAGGTTTGAACCCGCCACCTCCAGCATACGGGACCGGTGCCCTACTCCTTGAGCCACAGGCGCCGCCCTCAATAAACTTTTTTAAAATGTTATTAAACTTTTTGCTGGCACTGTCTATAAGTGGGAACGGGCCCCAAACATGTACAGAATACCGGCTTGGCATCTGTAGCGCAAGCGGCTAAGGTGTCATCCACGTACACCAGAACTAATGGGTTCAAATCCAGCCCCGGGCCTGCCAAACAACAATGACAACTACAACCAAAAAATAGCCAGTCCCAAGAGACTGAGGCAAGAGAATCGCTTAAGCCCAGGAGTTTGAGGTTGCTGTGAGCTGTGATGCCACAGAACTCTACCCAGGGCGACAGCTTGAGGTTCTGTCTCAAAAAGAAGACAAAATACCTCCCAAATAACAGCTCTGAAGCTAGTAATCTGCATCAGACAGCTGCTTTGCCTTTGAGACCATTTCTTTGCCCCCCTACCGGGCTGCCTTGTCTCAGTCCTTCGGGCTTTTTCTGTCTTCCTGGCAGTCCTCAAAACACTCTGCAAAAGACCATCCTGCCGCACAGTGAGTCACTGTCTTTCCCACATACCCTGCAAAGTGGTTCATGGGCCATGTTGCTGCCATGTGTGAGATGAACCCCTGCTGCCCCCGGCTACCGTTCAAGCCCCTCAACCAGCCTCACCTAATTTAGCTGAGCTGTATTACACTTCCTTCCCCCCTCAAAACTCCCATGCACAGTAAAAGTGCAATTCACATCTAAACATGGGACCCCACACACAGACCCCTGTACCCAAATGTGTCACCATGCTCAAGAAATAACCCTGACCCTTCTTGCTTATCCACTTTTTTTTATTTTTTTGAGACAGAGTCTCACTATGTCACCCTTGGTAGAGTGCCATGGCATCCCAGCTCACAGCAACCTCGAACTCTTGGGCTCAAGCGATTCTCTTGCCTCAGCCTCCCAAGTATCTGGGCCTACAGTTGCCCGCCACAAAGCCTGGCTATTTTGTTGTTGTTGTTGTTGCAGTTGTCATTGTAGTTTAGTTGGCCTGGGCCAGGTTCAAACCCGGCACCCTCAGTGTATGTGGCTGGCTCCATAACCACTGTGCTATGGACACCGAGCCCCACTTTCTTTTTTTTTAACACTGGTCACCACCAACTCAACTGAATACACAACCAATTTCTAAGATATGATGTTGCAAAGTTTGAAAAACAACTGTCTGGTTTAAAAAAAAAAAAACAGACTGGTGGCCCTCAGCCAGCGGTCATCTTGCCCCACAGGGGCTATTAAGCAACATCTGCAGACATTTTGGGTTGTCACAGACAGGGGCAGGGCTGGGGTACTGCTGGCACCCAGTGGGTGGTCCAGGGACCCATGTCAGCAGGCTACAGTGCCTGGGATGGCCCCACTGTTGCGTGACCAGAGACGCGAACAATCATTTTAACTCACACTGAATTTACTTTGTGTGCTTGATGTAGGATATGTTTATTTCTAAATATTATCCTACACCCATCACACAGTTGCTGTGGCTCAAATATCCATAGTAGCAGGTGAAGAGACACTGGCCTCAACTCTAAACAAAGCTCCATCTCTTCATCGCTAAGCACCAGCCCACAAATTCTCAGTGACGTACAGAGGGGACCTGGTCCCAGCCTCTTCCTCCCACTTGCCCACCCGATAGCGTCACCTTCCACGTTGCTAATCCCACACATGCACTTTAGGTCCAACAGGAGCTCCAGCGCGGGGCTCCGGCCCAGTTGTTTACTGGGAGCCTGATTCCCCCCAACTGACATGAGGCTCAGTAGCTCACGTAGAGGGGTGTCTGTGTAGCCCTAAGTCACTGCCCCCTGTGACCTCTATCCCACCTGTTTCCTGAGCTCATGTCTACTTGGCAAGGGTGTGGGCATCTTTCTCGTTGGCCCCTGAGGCTTTGGAGCTAAACTGTTTGGAAATGACGGCCAGCTGCTTGCAGATCCCCCTCTGTGGCAATTCACGTGTCCTCTCAGCCATTGTGGGAATGACACGCTCCTGGCTGCTGCCCTTGGCTTCATCTGTGTGTGTCCCTTTTCCTGCTCCTCAGCTTTGCTGCCCACCACATCCGCAGCCCCCTCCACTCCCCTCCTTCGGGAAGTTCTTGGGCCCCTAACTCTCATGCAGTGTCACCTGAGAACCCAGCAGCCATGCAGGAGCCCCTGTGGGCCTAGTTTTCTATACCTGAGCAGAGACGCTGCTCACCCCACACCTAAACCACAGGTCCTGTGGTTCCCCAGCCTGGACCGATCACTCTGGGAGTTTTATAAGCTCCTACCATCTGGGCCCCATGACCGGTGACTAGGATTTTGCAGGCCTGGGGTATAGCCAGGGGACTGTGATGTGCAAGGCAGGTGGGACACAGTCACGCGGCCCTTCGGACACGTCCGGCACAGGCTGAACCTCTCTCTTCCTTTGCTCCCTTTGTGAGCACTTCAGAGACTTTGCGTTAGCCTTTATTTTATAACAGAGACGAAAGCAAGCTCGCCTCTTGGGAAACACTGTCCTGTAAGCTGGAGTTCTGGGTTCTGCGCATGGAGCTTCTCCTAAGGAAGAAACACTGCCTGCTTCCAGAGGGAGGATGGAACTGAGTCATGCTTTACAAAGATGCGTTTTCATTCAAGGCAACCCGTGTGCTATTGGCACTCGGGATTAGAAAACTCTTTGTGGTGGGGGCTGCCCTGGACATTGTAGGACTTTCCACAACATTCCTGGTCTCCACCCACCAGATGCCAGAAGCACCCCCAGTTGTGACAACCAGAATTATCTCCAGATATTGCCAATTGTCCCTGGAGGGGACAAAGTTGCCCCCACCCGAGAACCACTGGTTTAAGAGTACACAGAAATGGGTTTCTTCTGCTCTGCTAATTTTTAACTACAACAGAAAAAATTTTTTCAAGATATTTTCCAACCAGTTATGTAATGTCCACTGTGCCCTGCTTGGTTGGGGTGAGGGAGAGCCCCAGGCCTATTCTCTGAGACACTTGGAGAGGATTGCTTCAGAAGACCCAGTGGAAGAATAACAACCTGCAAAACAGACACAATTCAGTCAGCACAGAACACGGTAACAGGGTCCCTGAAATTACAAAGAGTAGGCACCGGTGTGAGGCATGTCCCGTTACCAGTGTGGCCCCGGAGTGTCTCACCAAGACTGCTCACTGCTGACTGCTGGGTGCCGGCTGGTCTGGGGGGCGCTCCTGGGTTCCATTCTGCCTTCTCACTGGGCAAGTTCAGGGTCCTGTCTTTGGTGGATCATGTGATAGATTTCCTTGCTAAAGCTGTCCCTTCAAACACCAGAAGACTGGCCCACACAGGAGGAACAGGAAGTGGCCAGGTCAGGGACAGTTTTTCACTTCTGCATTGCCAGAACCACTGAGCGTGACTCCATCCAACTACTGTCCCTACATAGGGCTGAACTGGGGAAAACAAAGAGTGGCTATTTTTAAAAATAAACACAGCATCCATGGGTTTCTTTTCTTTTTTCTTTCTTTGTTTCTTTTTTTTTTTGAAACAGTGTCTCATTCTGTCATACAGGCTGGAGTGCAGTGATGTGATCATAGCTCACTGCAGCCTCAAACACCAGGGCTCAAGCAATCCTTCTGCCTCAGCCTCCCGAGTAGCTGGGACTACAAGCACACACCACCACACAAGGCTAATTTTTTTTTTTTTAGATGGGGTCTCACAATGTTGCCCTGTTGTGCTCAAACTCCTGACCTCAAGTAATCATTCTTCGGCCTCCCAAAGTGCTAGGATTACAGCATGAGCTACCCAGCCTGTCCATGGATTTTTTTTTAAATTTAATCTGCAACCATTAGAGAACTTAGTTAGGATGAGAGACTGGCCCTCTGGGTCCTTTCCCCATGAATTGGCTGCAGGGGTTTTCCTGTTTCTTTGCCCTGCTTTGGGAACCCTGGAGTGGAGAGACAGGCTCACCCAGCACTTTTACCCAGGAGGCCTATGTGATTGGTGGGGCATACTGCAAAATGCATGTATGCAGGTGTGTGTTCCAAAGAAATGGGCAGGTACCCCAAGCCCCAGGGTTATGTCCATTGTCCCCTCAGATGTCACTTTCAAAGCACAAACTGGAAAACAACAGCATGAAGAATTTGAGTATGGAGGTTACAGAACACTGGACCCCCAACACAGGGCGTCTGCCTGAGTGTGGGGCGGCTGTCAAGCTGGCCCTGCTGACACAGTACCAGCTAATCTTTCCTGCAACTAGAGAAAAGGAAAATACATTAAAATATTTTCCAAGGCAGCGCTATGGCTCAGTGGGTAGGGCGCCGGCCCCATATACCAAAGGTGGCGGGTTCAAACCCAGCCCCGGCCAAACGGCAACAAAAAAATAGCCGGGCGTTGTGGCAGGTGCCTGTAGTCCCAGATACTCGGGAGGCTGAGGCAAGAGAATCGCCTGAGCCCAGGAGTTGAAGGTTGCTGTGAGCTGTGTGACACCACGGCACTCTACCAAGGGCGATAGAATGAGACTCTGTCTCTACAAACAATAATAATAATAATAAAATATTTTCTAAATCACAAGGATGATACTATAACCAATTTGCCCAAATCATTCAGACCTGTAGGGTTAGAATAAATATTTTAAGCAGTTTTACTCTTTTCGATGCTTAACATTTTTTCTTTTTTAGCACAGCATCTCATGCCGATAATCCTAGCACTCTGGGAGGCTGAGGCACAGGATCCCTTCAGTTCAGGAGTTCAAGACCAGCCTGAGCATGCGAGACCCTGTCTCTGCTAAAGATAGAAAAATTAGCCAGGCATGGTGTGTCACTCCTAGGGTGAACTTGTGTCTCACCCAGAGTTTCTCAGAGTGGGGACCTTGAACCACATGTACTGAACTTGGAACCACCTTAAACTGTCCAACTCCATGGGTCAGAACTTTAGGGTAAGATCTTAGGGGGGCTTCTTTGTGACACACACTGCGTGTACAAGGGGCTGGGACACCCCCGTAGTTGGAGACCCACTCTCGGCTCTAATATCACTCCAGTCATCCCAGGACATTGTAAATAACACAAGCTCCTCCTGGACACACAATGAACCCCATCTCGTTCCTGGGGGCTGGGCTAATTCTGTGCCCAGCACTGAGGACACAGTCACACGAAACTCTGCGAGGAAGGGTTTTCACCTGCCAGCCCCACACTCACCTCCCAGGCCACGCTGGGCTCAGGACACACACTCATGAGTTATTTACACATCCTTTCCTCCTACTTCTCCACTCTTCTCAGCTCAGGATTAAAAATACAAACACTACTTTTGTTCTCTGAGTTTATGCTTTTTTGACACAATTCTTTCTTGCAAGGTAGGAGCAAAAACTCACCGCGTAAACACCTTCAGCTGAGGAATCGCATTCTTGTCTTTTCTTAAGAGGTGTTTTTTTGGTGGTTGTTGTTTTGCTAAAAAAAAAAAATTGTCCTCAGAAGAAATGTTTATTGTTGTGATCTTAAGATAGGAATCTGCTAACATGGCAAATTTTGCCCTAAACATAATTCTTTCCCTGTAGTTATACATCTTTCTTTGGGGAGGTATTGATTTGCCTTAGACACCGTGCTCGCGTACTTCCATTTCTGAACCTCTAAACACCATCTCCTTGTCACTTCTCCTATCAAGCTATGTACACGTCATGACCGCTTAGCTCCAGGAGCCTCCAAAAACGGAGCTGGGCCTTGTTTTATCCGCACACTTCTCGAAGGATCCCATCTAGCAAAACTGCCTGCCTGCCTTGGAATTTTAATTTTGCCCCAGGTGATGTGTTGGTTTCATCATGGAAACTGTGAACGTGCTTGAAAATGTGGGAGCACACAGAGTCTTAGATGCAAGAGAAATTGTAAGGCAAACTAGGAGGAAAAAAAAGGCAGAGAGATTACACAGATGACTGCTTAGAAGCCTTCATCAACTCTGCCAGGCGGTGATGACTGTTGATACCCTGGCAAGTTTTTCAGAGAAATGTACAGGAAGAGAAACCCCAAGCCACTGGGTGCCTAACGGGTCCTGTGTTTCATTGTGCAATGTCCCACAAGCCTTTGGGTCCCGGGAGCTATTTTGTAACCTTATGCCCTCCCCTGAGGTGCCCCACCCCCACCCCACCCCACCCCACCCCCGCCTGCCTAACAGCAGCCTTTGTGGGGCAAATCTTGCTTGGAAACAATACCAACATGGTGGGGGCAGGAGAGGGCGAGAAAAGCTTGGCTCTCCCGGCAGTCTCCAGGGGCTCGGCTTTCTTTTTCTCTCTGCGTGTGTCCTCCATGCTTTCTTGTCCTCCATCATTACTCTGAGTCAGCCAAGAGGAGATATCAAGGGACTCCCCAGAAACACGCCTGGTAGGCTGCCTGAGCAAATGGCAACATTTCGCTGGTTCCTTTTATTAAGAAATCTTTGTTTGATTTGAGGATGCACCGTCCAAAGTGAAGGACTCCTAGGAGGCTTCCCGAGTAAGCGAGAGACACAGAAAACCTTCTCAAGGTCAGGCAGCCGGTGTTCCGCTGGGCTTGCTCCTGCAGCCCAGCCCCCGGCTCTCCAGTAAACCCACATGGGGCATTAGCTGGCTGTCTTTTTGCATAGACTCACTTTTCATAAGGACCTGAAGGCACAGGGGAGTGTCAGCCAAGCACAAGAACAGTTGCCAAAAATAGCCACCTTCCAGGGCTGCAGAGGGATCCAAGGCTAGCGGAAAAGTAACCCCAGTCACACCAGTTAACCCTTGCGTGCCCAGCAGTGGGCTGCTCTCAGTCACAAGACACGTTCGTGCTTGTTGAGAAATAGAAACATCTATGTTACTAGTAGGTAAAAAATTAAAACTAAAGAGGTGTATACTTTGAGGGGAAAAGAGCTTTATTTTTTGTAAAGGGTTGCACCTTCTAGGTGGCCATTCCAACAGGTGGGACGAGGAGCCCCGCCCAGAAGCCAGGCACCCTTCCTTCAAGGAAGGGATAGAAGCAATGGGGGTGGGGTAAAGCGCACACATTTTACAAGCTGTGGGGGAGCTGGGAGCATTTCTGAAGGGTAAGTCACGTGCATGTAAACGGGCTTCATCTCTCCCTTCCCACGGGACTGGGCACTCAGTTTTCAGGTATTTCTAGGGTCCCCTTGGCTGAGAGGGGTGCAGTTAGCAGAGGACTTAGATTTCATTGTTAGTTCCCACCACACCAGCAAACGCTTTGTCTGTGTATTCCCACCTGGGGCTCTTGCATGGATGGGTCCCAGTGTCCACCGTTACTAGGGGCTGAGGGATTTTGCTCATCTTAGTCCCCCAGCCCTGTCAGAGGGGCATAGATCTACTCAACTCAAAGGGCAAACACATTCAAGCTAAGTGACGAGTTATCCTTATCTTGCCTTCCTGCAAAAGCCACTAGATAGATGTTCGAGACACGACAGACGTCTAGCAAAAAGACCAGGACGTCTTTGGCATAACTCTGTTCAGAATGAAGGAGCTGCCGTCTCTTTAATGGTCTCGCCCATCTAGGTTTTCTTTTTTTTTTTTTTCAATTTTTTTTTTTTTCAATTTTTTTTTTTTTTTAATTTGGCCGGGGCTGGGTTTGAACCCGCCACCTCCGGCATATGGGACCGGCGCCCTACCCGCTGAGCCACAGGTGCCGCCCCCCATCTAGGTTTTCAAATGTTATTGACTCGAATAGCCACTTAGGCAGCAAAATACTATGGGAAGGGAACACTTTGTGGGAAGGGAAGCCACATTCTACAAATAAGAATTGGGTGGCTCTGTGGAAGGGCCTGCAGTTGGTGCCAGGGAGTCACAAACAGCCAGATCGTTCGCAGCGCAAACAGATAAGCCCTTCATCAAAGGCCGAACACCCTCAGCATTGGGTTTCCCAACTATGGTAGTTTACCAGCACTTATGTGGAAGCAGGCAGCCCGTGGCATCACAGCTCATAGCATCCTCTAACCCGTGGGCCCAAGCAGTCCTCCTGCCTCAGCCTCCTCAGCTGGGACTACAGGACCCCAGCGCAATGCCTGGCTATGCTGGAGACACCTTGAGAAACTAGCTCTGGAGGGAGGCATTATGCTGTGAAAAACAGACTGTTATCATCCACAGGTAAAGAGCTTCATCTCTCAGAACTTTGAGAAAGTGACATTCCTGTGCTGTGACTTATATCAACTGGGTAAGTATTATGTCGATGGTATCGAGGTGGCACCTTCATAGTCATCCCTAGACATGCCCAGAGTGGCGGAAAAGTCATTTGAGCCACTTGACATGTATGCCCCTAGCAGAGGTCAAACAAGGTCTTATCTCAGCTCTCGTTACCTTAAACAAGTGTTGGGGGGAGGGGCTATTTAAGTGCCATGTTATTATTTTTTTGTGCTCTTTGTTCAGGATTTCTGTGTTTAAAATGGCCCTACGGTATGGGTCTGAAGTCCTGCCATGTGTTCCTAGACGGGGAGGCTGCCTCATGCCATGCAGAGAAAACGCACACCCAACATAGGTCCTCCAGGTACGCAGTGCAGTGCCACTGGCTGGGAGTTCAACCTTAACGAATCAAGATTCTAAGTTAACTTAGGTGCCTTCAAACAGGAACACTCATAAAACAAGGTTATGTATTGATCAGCTGACAAAAATGTGACAAGAAGCTTCCAGGCACCTCACCCCTACTTCCCCCAGGAGCAAGGGTGCATTGTTTGCTAATTCAGTGGCACAGAGACTTTAAGGGATGTCACTCCTTTAAATAATGAGAATCAACTGCGTTTGTCAAATGAATAAATTAAAGGATGCATGTCGCAAGAGGGATGGGTAAAATGCCCTGTGTATTCAGAGACAATTTCTAGCGAAAGGAAATGTCAAAGACCCAGTGGAGGGAACATGGGGGAGCTGAGTCTTGCAGAAGGTTGGCCATGCATGCCCTCCTGGGTGAAACAACAGGGACAAAAGGGTAGATGTGCGAGGCCTGGGCCCTTGTACTTGGGGGAACTCCAAGGTCGGACCCCTTGAATCTCAGTGGCAGTCCTGAGACTCACTGGTGTGTGACCTCAGGGGAGTGACTCAGCTTCTGGTGAAGTGGGGTTAATAATAGCACCGATCTCATCAGGTTGCCATGAGGATTAAACAGATTACGTCTTAGCCAAGAGCTGTAGCCAAGAGCCTGGCACACGCTAAATATTCAAAACAATTGAGCTATTTTTGTTATCATTATCATTCATATTACTGGGTCACTGGATGTTTCCATTTGCCTCAATGATAAAGTGTTTGAGGCGAAATTGTGGGAAATGGGGCTGTAAATACAGGTGAGAGTCAGGTCCCACAGGAGCCCTTGGGGTCTGAGTTAAGAGCCCACGTGTTGTTTTACACTGTCATTCTGGAGCGTGAGAGTGGATTTTTGAACAAGGGCAAGACGACCAAGTTGTGCCCCAGCTTGAAGTTGGCAGGGCAGAGAAAAAATGGGAGGAAGCACAGAGAGGTGGGGCCCAAGACCCAGGGCAACGTGGGCCTGGAGGGTGAGGGTGAAGGCAGAGGGGAGAGCTGGAGGGCATCAACGCAGAGAAGTCCAGAATTGAATTTCTACTGTACACGCACGGTAGCATTCGGCTGCTACATTTCATGCCGGCTCCTTGGAACCATTTAGCTTGTGAGAATCTGGGTACTCTCCACTTATCAAGAGCTTTTCTGAATGTCTATTGACTTTTATGGATTTGTTCAAAAACAATTTAGGCTGGGCATGGTATCTAACACCTGTAATCTCATTGCCTTGGGAGGCCAGAACTTTGAGACCAACTTGGGCAACACAGAGAGACCCATCTCTAGAAAAATTGTGGGGCTGGTGTGGTGGCTCACAACTGTTATCCTGCAACTCTGAGAAGCCCAGGCCGGTGGATAGATCACTTGAGCTCACGAGTTCAAGACCAGAGTGAGACCGCGTCTCTGAAAATAGCCAGGTATCATGGCGGGCACCTGTAGTCCCAACTACTAGGGAGGCAGAGGCAAGAGAATTGCTTGAGCCCGAGAGTTTGAGGTTGCTATAAAGCCGTGACACCATAGCATTCTACTGAGGGCAAGAAAGTGAGACTGTCTCAAAAAAAAATAATGAGTTTTGAAACTTAGCTAGACATGGTGCCCCATGTCTGTAGACCTAGCCACTCTGGAGGCCGAGCTGAGAGGGTCTCTTGAGTCCAAGAGACTGACGGTTGCAGTGAGCTACTGTACTCCAACCTAGACAACAGATCATCACCCTATCTCTATCTCATACACACACACACGTAATTTAGAAGTTTCGGGCAGGATGATGAGTTGGGGGGTAGAATTATTTATTTTTCATTTTACTTTTTAATTTCTTTTTTTGCTCTTAGAAAAAGTAAAAAGGGAAGGAGGAAGGAAAGAAGGAAGAAAAGTGGGGAGGGAGAGACTGGCCTTGTGCAGTAGTGAAACGTGGGGTACTCATTGATAGTCAGGCCAAGTCTGTCTTCTCACACAGGAATCGCAGACGCTTCGGGGCAGGTGTTGGCGCCCTGCTTACATTCAGTTCTGGTTCTGCTTGTGAGGCAGCTGTGTACCATCACCCACAACTCTAGCAGAACATTCAAAACTGTACCAGGGTCTTCCCTTTCCTTATCCCACCACCCATCCAGGAGGGGAGAAACTGACACCCACAGAGGAGGTTGGGGGTGTCTTCCTTCCTCCTCGGCTACCCAACTCATTTCACTTCGGGAAATGGGCTGGGAAGGACGTGGACGGCAGAAGCCCAAACGTGAAATCCTGCTTCCCACACAAAACAAGCCTGTCTGCCACCTTCACGTGCTCACGCAGTCGTCCACGGTGGCAGCTGTGTCTGGCGTCCTGGTCTCAGCTCTTGGCAGCTGTCAACATTCTTTGGCTTGTGGCTGTGTCTCTTTCTGCTCCGTGGCCACATGGCCTCCTCCTCTGTGCCTCTCATAAGGACACTTGCCATTGCATTCAGGGCCCAGCCAAACAATCCAGGATAATCTCCTCTCAAAATCCATAATTTAATGACATTGGTAAAGACCGTTGTTTTTTTTTTCTTTCCAAAGAAGCTGGAACACAGACTCCAGGGATTAGGATGTGAACTATCTTTGGGGGGCTGCCATCCAGCATCACTGCGCATGCCTGTTCTAGCTCCTGTATGGATTCTGGGTTCTCGGTGGACAGGGACCCTCATTAGTGCCGTGGCATGACCACTGTGCCCAGGATGATCACCGCCTCACTGGTGTGTGGAGGACAGTTTGGATCTCTTGTGTGTTCAGGAGTTTTGATCTTATAAGATTGTTATAAGGAGGCCGGCACCTGTGGCTCAATGAGTAGGGCACCGGCCCCAGCCAAACTGCAACAAAAAAATAGTCGGGCATTGTGACGGGCGCCTGTAGTCCCAGCTACTCAGGAGGCTGAGGCAATTGCCTAAGCCCAAGAGCTGAAGGTTGGCTGTGAGCTGTGATGCCACAGCACTCTACCGAGGGTGACAAAGTGAAACTCTGTCTCTAAAAAGATTGTTATGGAAAAAGCCCCAACACATCCCGGTGGCCCAAGACATTGGGATCAGGTGAAAACATCAGCGAGGGGGGACCACCCATATGTGGCCTGTCTTAGTTTTTTTTTTTTTTTTTTTTTAGAGACAGAGTCTCACTCCATTGCCCTTGGCAGAGTGCCATGGCATTACAGCTCATAGCAACCTCCAGCTCTTGGGTTTAGGCGATTCTCTTGCCTCAGCCTCCCGAGTAGCTGAGACTACAGGCGCCCGCCACAACGCCCAGCTGTTTTGTTTTTGTTTTTGTTTTGTTTTGCAGTTTGGCCGGGGCTGGGTTTGAACCTGCCACCCTCGGAATATGGGGTCGGTGCCCTGCTCACTGAGCCACAGGCCCCGCCCCTGTGGCCTGTCTTAGTAGGCACTTGCCTTGTTACTGCTACTCTTTCCTGGATAGTCCTTAAATTAGGGACCCCATTCTCAATAATTCTTTCCAAAGGACGATTACACTCCTTTTTACTTATAAGCGTCCAAAGTTTGACGTACTCAGAAACCCCCTGAAATTTTGCAAATACAGAAGAAAGAACTTTTTTTTTTACCCTTTTGAGATTAACTTGCTGTCACCATCACCTCCAAATACTTGAGTGTGTATGTCCCACAAACAAGAACATCCTCCATAGTCACACTACCATCACCAGAATCAAGACTGGGACTCTGAAAGACAGTGCTGCTGTTCCACCAACCCTCAGACTGCATTCCAGCCTCACCAGATGTCCCCCCGAACACCGCCTGCAGCCGCAGGGTGCAGTTCAGAATCACGCCTTACCATCTCTTAGTATGTTTCAGTTGTAAACATTCTCTTGTTCTTTCCCTAACTTTCTCAATCTTGACACTTCAGGAAAAAAAAAACTGATAATACCTATATAACATAAAGTTTGCCATTTTAAAACTTCTAAGTGTGCAGTCGGTGGTTCAGAACCTTCCACTGCGGCGCAGGCGTCACCACCGTCCATGTGCAGGAGATTGTCAACTCCCCAGACTCAGCGGCATTAAATGCCGACTCCCATTTCCCTCTCCCCAGTCCCTGGCGACCACCATTCTGTTTCTGCTTCTATGAATTTCACTCCTTTGTGTCAGACTTCTTAGAGGAGGAGCCCACACGGTATCCATCTTTTTGTGGCTGTCTTCTTTCACTGAGTGTAAAGTCTTCCAGGTCACCCACACAGTAGCACCCCCTTCCTTTTCAAGGCTGCATAATACTCCTTTGTAGCATAGACCACATTTTGTTTATATAGTCATCTGTTCTTGGACACGTGGGCTGCTTACCCCTCTGCTACTGTGAATAACACTGTTAGGGACATGCATGTACCAACCTTAATACTTCTAAAAAAATTTTTGTTGAGGTTAAAAAAAATCTATACAATTTACCATCTTTACCATTTTCAAGGATACATATCAGTGGTGATAAATCATCTTCCCCTGGCTCCCCGGTTGCCAGCCTCTGGTAACCACCAATCTGCCGTCCACCTCCAGGAGACCCACTCTGTCAGCTCCCACATGTGAGTGAGGTGTTCGTCCTTCGGAGCCTGGTTTATTTCTTTTGACATAATGGCCTCCTGTTCTATCTGCCTTGTTGTAAATGCCAGGATTTCATTTTTGTGGATGTGTGGCTGAACGATTTCCACTGTGTTTGCACCACATTTTCTTAGTGCATTCACTTACTGATAGACCCTGGGGTTAATTCCATATGTTGGCTGTTGTGGATGGTGCTGCAACAGACATGGGGGTGGAGGTATCTGTTTGATATAGTGATCTCCCCTTTTTGAAATGTGTGTGTGTGTTGTAGTAGTGGAATTGCTGGGTGATGGCCATAAGATCATATGGAGGTTCCATTTTTAGTTTTTTTTGATCCAAGCCTGGTAGTTTTGAAGAGGACGGGCCAGTCAGAGCTGTCATTTGGGGCTTCTCTGATGTTGTCTCCTGATTACCTCCAGGTTACTCATCTTCCCAGGAGTATAACTAAAGTGACGTGTGTTATTCTCACTACATCCTATCAGGTGACTAGAAGTTGATTTGATCCAGGATTGGAAACTATTCACTTTGATCCCCAGCTCAGGCCATGGCTGCCAAGATCCTCCACTGCAAAGTTACTCTCTTTCTGTTTGTAACCAAGAAGAATTTCTTGAAGAGGCAGTTTGCAACTATGTAAATGCGTCCCTACTCATCAAGCCACTATTTTGTAAACCAGCCCCAGGGAGTAAAGAAAGGATTCTAGTCCTGAACTCTTGGCCCCCTTCTTACCAAGTTCCAGCTTGCTCAGCGTAACCCCACCGGCTCTGGCAGGTCTGCAGAGAACTACAAGTTGTTTCTCTCCTCCTCAACTCCATTCCAGATCAGAGCCGAGGTGCCCTGCAGGAGATTGCTCTCATTCCTTAACTACTGATCCAAGGATTTTTGGGGTTTTTTTTTGAGACAGAACCTCAGGCTGTCCCCCTGGGTTAGAGTGCCATGGCATCACATCTCACAGTAACCTCCAACTCCTAGGCTCAAGCGGGTCTTTCGTCTCCGCCTCCCAAGTACCTGGGACCACAGGCACCTGCCACAACACCTGGCTATTTTTTGGCGGGCCTGGGCTGGATTCGAACCTACCAGCTCAGGTGTGTGTGGCTGGCACCTTAGCCACTTGAGCCACAGGCACCGAGCCTGGCCCAAGGATTTTTGAAGACTAAATCTTCTCCCTGAGGAGAGTTGTCTGAAACCCAGGCAGTAAAGTACAACCAACACCAGGCTTCTTTTAGTGCTTCTGTACAGAGTGGGCAGGGGTGACATCAGCCCATTACACCCACCCCCTTACTTGGGGGCATGGGTGTTAATAAGTGGAGTCACTGGGACGCTGTTCACCGTCCACACCAATGGCCTTATGGAGGAACAGTGGCGTCTTCTGGAACCTCTCTTTGCAGCCGTGTTGGCTTGCCGTGGCAGCTCTGAAGCAGGTGAGCATGCAGGTGCCCCTGCCCAGCTCCCCCTGGTGTGCAGGCCCTTTTCTAAACCAAGTAGTCTCTCCTCAGGCAGCAAAGACCTCATCCCAGTGATTCTGAAATCGTACAGGCTGCATAGGAGGTGAGTAGCATAGACAGAGACAGGTAAGTCCAGAGAGAGAGAGATTTCCCGTATAAACACAAAAGGATTCATTTTGTCGAGAATTATAAGGAAAAATCTCTACAAAACCACCCCTTGCATGTAGCTGACATTCCATCCAGTCGCCCGTTAGGACAGGGGACCTGCTCGGCCACGGCTCTTATCTGAGAGCTCATCCCTGTGCCCTGTGCACCCACAAGGCTGTCTGAAATCTCGCTGGTAATAAATATTTGCTGAATGAATTTTTAATTTCCTTGTCAAAAAACATCAAGTCATTCAACAGGAAGTAAGCATGTCAGAAGCGGTGCGGGCGGAACGGACAATAGCTCGGTCAATGATTCCTTGACAAAGGGGGAGCCCCCGGGGGTAGGAGACCACCAGCTTCACATTGGAGGTTGTGCTTGGCGGAAGCCCACATCGTGCCAACATTGTGGCGCGCGCACACACACCTTCTCCCAGCTCATGCAATCAAACGTGATCTGGGGCTCCGTGAAGGGGACTTTGCAGATGTAATTAAAGCCTGAGTCAGTTGACTCTGGGAGCGTGTCCTTGGTGGATCCCCAGTAACTAGGAGAGCCCTGAAAGGAGATAGAGCTTTCTATCGGAAAGCATGACAGAGCCATTTTCTGCCACTGGCCCAGAAGATGAGGGAGCTCTCCGGTGAAGCATGTAGAGCTCTCAGAGCTCAGACTCCCCACCTGGGAGCCAGCCAGGGGAGAGCGCCCTTGACTCTACAGCTAGGAGGAACAGAATTCGGCAACCACGTGACCCTGGATATGGCCCAAACCTCAGAGGAGAACTGGTGTTGGCCACCACAGCCAGGGCAGCAGCAGTGGGGCAGGGCACTGGGCCACGTCGTACCTGTGCCCAGACTCCTGACCCACACAACTCGGAGCTAGTACGTGGGTGTTGTTTTAATAAGTCTGTGGTGATTGGTGATGTAGCAACAGCAAAAGCAACACAGAGTTCAAAGCAACGTAGCAATTCCATGAGGAGACCACAGCACTCCCTCTCACAGTGATGGGGATCTTATACTGGAATAACCAAGCAGCCTAGAAACACAACCAGCCTAGAAACACAGGCAGCTTCATACTTGGGGACTCCAGGGCTGTTTTCTGATGTGCAGGAGGACCTCTGTAAGGTGCCCACTTGAGGGACTGTCACAAACTGGTCACAATATGGAGGTGGCCTCCATACGGAACTAGGCCCACTGTACCGATTCGTACAGGTGCTGCATGTCTGGTCTGTGAGAATTAGGTCAACGTAAGGAGGTGATCAGTGGAGGGGGTGGCAAGGCAGGAGGAGCCCTTGAGCTCAGGGGTTCGAGACCAGCCTGAGCAAGAGCGAGACCCCGTCTCTACTAAAAACAGAAAATCTAGTTGGGTATTACGGTGGGCACTTTCAGTGTGTAGAGCTTCGATGCTACAATGACTACTGTAGCTGGGCTTCCCACAGCAGCGATGCTCAAAGGTGGGAGGCGATTTGCTTCCCAGGGAATATTCGGCGGTGTCTGGGAGCTTTTTTGATTGCCATGCCTAGGGAGGACAAGTGCCAGGCCAGGAGCACACAGTGAAGTGAGAATAAGGACACTGGGGACCTTGTAAGGCACAGGACAGCCCCACAGCTGGGAATGGCCCCATGCCTGTGGAGTCCCCCACCTGCAAGGGCCACGCCCAAAGAAGAACGTGAGGGAACCAAGCACACCAGCCCCACAGGCTGGCTCCACGTTTTGCATATTTAATGGTGTTTTATTTTTGTTTGTTTGTTTGTTTTTCCAGGATGAGAAAAAAGTCAAAGAAAAAACAAGCACCATGATATCTCAGCTTTAAAAAGATTACAGAAATGAAAAGCAGGTGAGGACAGAGTTGTCTGGTTTAGCTGCCCAGGGAGTAACTGTTGGGAAAAAGGCAGCAGCAGAAAACTGCAGCACCTCCTCAGAGCCCCCAGGAAAGAGCAGCAGCACAGGGACCACAACAAGCGTCCTCGAGGCATTTCCACGGGCCCTGGGGCTCTGTACGTCTTCCTGGTCTTGGTTCATGCTGGCAGGAGGCTGGCAAGGCTAAGGCCTCATCAGTAAAGGCCAAAGGGACAGGCACAGGATCCTCTCTTAGGATGTGATATGAGAAGGGGAGATGTCGTAGGCCAGGGCGTCTGGGACAAGGGTGCCTGAAGACAGGACAGACAGGCTCAGCCCTGTCTGAGGTTCTGACCACAACCCGTCTACCCCTCTGGGGGGCTTCTGAGTCAATGAGATTCACTTTCAGGGGTGCTGCCACCCACCCGTCTGAACTGTCAGGGTGAGCCTTCCATCTCACAGGTCAGGTTCCAGGAGGCTCAGGGCCCTCCCTGCCTGAGCCCTGCGCAGAGACCCCTCCCTGCACAGGGAAGAGAGCGGGTGGGCATCTGCACCCAAGTCGTGCGCACAGACGCCCCAACAGGTGCGGGGAGACCACACAGAACCAGAGACACTTATGGGGAGACGACGGTGAGGACTCAAGGTTAGGAAGAAACAGGACACAAAAGCACCTACCATAACCATAACCTTCCTGGCAGGACAAACCCCCTTCTATCTGTCTTTACATTATCCCTGCTTTCCCCGTGGCCTCCTTTCTTTATGAATGCTGAAATCTCAGATTTCTATGTGATGGGATTGCTGTAAGTGTGTAAAAAGCCAGATAAAAGAGTCACTAATTTCATCTTGTCTATTCCCTCTGTTGTGACAGGAGCAACCAGCCTTCCGACAGATCCACAGAAACAGGAGGGCTCCCAGGGCGCCCGTTCACTCGGTCCGTATTTACACGCACCAGTGCCTGCGGCCACAGCCCCTGCTCTGGCAGGCGTGTGCTAGCTTCATAATGCTCTGAGCGCAACAGCACTTCTTAAAGGCCAAAATAAGTCTCTTTTTTTCCTTCGTGTTTGTTCAATGCCTGTATTTATATAATAATCCTACTAGAGAAGCAAATTTGTTTCCAGAAATTTACTGTAACGGTTCACAGATGCTCTGGAACACAGAGGTCTCACATGCCCCCTTCTGTAATTTTTTCAATTCAATGAAACGCCATATTTACGGAGTCCCTGCCCTGTGACATGCTGTTGGCTGGATGATGGGGCTCGGGATCGGGCATGAAGATGAATCAGACAACTGTCCCTGAAGAACTTTCTTGGTTTGTTTTGCTTTCTGTCAAATTCCAATGAAATCACTGAGTTGTTTCATTAAACAGATATGCTGAGTGACTACTATTTCTGCTCATAGTAGTCAAACCCATCCAGAAGACAAAAACAGATGAAGAAAGATGGGTGTTGAGAAAATCAAAGCAGACACACAGCAAAACCATCAGCACACAGAACCGGTCCCAGTGACTCTATCTTCTTGTTAGGGAGGGGCCTTGAGCTTCCCAGCAGCCTATGTGAAGAAGGAAAGTTGATCACCCGGGTTATCACAATGTAAAAGCAAACAGAATGAACTCTACTATTCTTCCTGAAAGAACATTCTCTCCCTTATTCTCCCAGCACAGACTCCTCTGTGGTGTGGTGCTAACAACACAGGCAAACACGAACAGGAAACCAAGAGCAGTAGCTGTGAGCACAAGCCCCCAGTGCGAGGGTAGCGTGGCTTAGTGGATAGAACACGGGGAATTAGCTTCAAAAGGCCTTGCAGAAGAGTTTTGCAGCTTTAAGCAGGGCCCTGAGGTGGGCGAGGTTTCCTAAGACGGACAAGGAATGGCATTCCTGGCAGAGGGCACAGCCTGGGCAAAGACGGGAGTTAGAAGGAAGCAAAACATCTTTAAACACACAAGTTGCCAGGGATGGCTGGAGCAGAGGGCTCATGGGAGCAGATAAAGGGAAGGCAATTTGGAAAAGGCAGATTGTAAAATTTCCTGACGGGAGATATGATTTTGTATGTTGCGTTTTGGATCAAATGGGGAGTCCTTGGGAGGTCTGCCATCAAAGCAGGGGTCTTCTTGGGCTGCTAGAGGAGGGGGTGCAGATAATCCCGGGGCTGGGGAACTGCGGTCAAAGAAGTGGGTGGGTCCAAGAAGAGCTCCTCCGGAGGGGTGGCGCGGACCAGCTGCGGGGAGTGACTCACTCCCTGGCATGGAGCCTCGGCTTCCAATACAGATGCTGGTGAGGCTGGCTGAACGAGAACTACGTGTTAAGGATGGGGACAAGAAAGGCTTTGTGCTCCAGAGCCTGTGCGGCCAGGATCCCAGCCCCAGTAACTGAACGGGGAGGACAGATGCAGAAGCTATGAGACGCAGCCTGGTGGGGACGTTTCAGCCACATGCAGTTGGGGTCCAGATCATGGTTGCCTGAAGGGCGTTGACTGCGCAGGCAGAAAAGAAGGGGTGGTGAGGTGCCCTGTCCTGATTGGGACAGAGGGGCAGGGCACACAGGCATGTACCTGGGTCAAAACCCACCCAACACTACACCCAAAACTATGCATTTTACTGCATATAAATCATACGTCCGTCAGGCGAGATGTCTTCAAAAGAAGATTCCAGCAGACGGACAAAAGCAAAGAGAAGTTAGCCACCCTGCAGGAGAATATAAATGTAAGAATATAAAAATGTAGCAGCATATAAAAATCAGGGCTAAGGTGGGCTGGGCTTTGGGGAAAGCTGATCACATGCAGTGAGTGACAAGTGAAGTTGGCCTTGAAGAATAAATACATTGGAAATTAAACCGTCACACACAAAAAGGTAGGCACTCTAATTTTCAAAAAACTCATTGCATTTTCAAGTTCAAACTCAGGCACTATGCAAATAAACACAAGTATTTTTTAATTTCAGCTTCATATGAGGGTACAAGTGATTAGGTTACAATGTTTGCATTTATTAGGGAAAGTCCCTGTTGTAGCTGTGTCCTGTATCCAGGAGGTGTGCCACGTTAAGTGGGAGCACTCCAATCTCCCTCCCTCTCCCACCCCCCTCTTCCCTTTTCTCTCCGTCTCGAATTGAATTGAGTTTTTCTCCCGTGCGGGTGTGTATTAGATTGTCCACTGGTTTCATATTAGTATCGAGTACATTGGATTCTTGCTTTTCCATTCTTGTGATACTTTACTAAGAGGAATGTGTTTCAACGCCCTCCAGTTTAGGTCAGTATATTCTTATAAAGAGTGTGTCCAACTGTGTGGAAGAACTTGGGCTTTAGAACTGGACAGTTCTTGGGGCTTTTTTATTGGTAACATGGCACTGGACGAGTTATGTCATTTTTCTGTGAGCACATATGCTAATATCTGTATCATCTGGTAATAACCATATTATCTGGGCTTAGTGCCTGTAGTACAGTGGTTACAGTGCCAGCCACATACACCGAGGCTGGTGAGTTTCAGCCCAGCCCAGGCCAGCTAAACAACAATGACAACCGCAACAAAACATAGCTGGGCATTGTGGTGGGCATCTATAGAGAATCACTTGAGCCCAAAAGTTTGAGGTTGCTGTAAGCTGTGACACCACAGCACTCACTCTACTGAGGACAACATATGGAGATTCTGTCTCAAAACATATATATATATATATTTGTGAGAATTAGGTGAGTCAATGAGTCTGAAGATCTTAGTTCATGAGAAGTGTCCCTAAATGGAAACCCATGATTTTATTACATAACAACATCATATCTTTAGTATTAAAATAATTGCTAAAATCACACACTAAATGATAGTTATATAGTTATGTACTCCCCCCCCCCCCGAATATTCAATGTCTGAATGTTTTTAAGGTTTTCTCACCTGTGACTCCCTGGGAACCTCTTGAATTTAATGCAGGACTCTGTCAAGTATCTGATGCTAAATTCAAGTGCACGCAACATTCATCATGGCAATGTCTGTTTAAAACAGAAAACATCCTGACCACATGTGTGTGGGGGGCTCATTTCCCCCCCCTTCTATTGAAAGAACCCACGTGGAGATCCTATGTCCTCAGCGACTGCATGGGAGAATCACACCACATATTCCAGGGAATCCTGGCCCTCTCTCTGGGTCTTGAGGCCAAAGGAATTTCAGACACGAGAAACTGTTCATGGAAGCCCCTGACTAGTGTCGCTAAACGGTGTGGCGCCCATTGATCTTTCCCCAGCCCGATCCCTTGTATCAAGTAAATTGCGTCTCGCTCTGCATCTGCACCGCTCAGCGTCTGCAGCTTCCAGATGGGACTTCCATGGGGACTTTCAGTGGCGTCCTTCCCTCTTGTAGGGAGCTGGGCCTGACTCAGCTTAGCAGAAGCATTGCAGGGAGGGAGAAGCAAATGGCAGAGACCAATTGAAGTGATGAAGGAATATTTAGAATAATCTGCATCCCCCACTTCCAGAATCCTTGCCAAGACTTTCAGGGTTCTACATCTTTTGTGGGCAGATGTTAGTTTACTATCCTAAAAAAATTCTGAAAAGGCTGTAGGCTGTTCTTATCTTTCTTATGGGGGTGGGGAACGTGGTGTCTTCTTATTTCTTTCTTGTCTGTTATTGATTTTAAAGATAAGAGCTGTCCTGTAAGTGGAAATTGCAAATACGCTCAAGGGCTAATGAGGGGTGGGTTTACTTCAGTAAAGCGAAAGTCTAATTAAAATGGAGAGTGGAATCTGAAAATCTTATTTGAGGCAACAGAAATGAGTAGGATCAGAAATTTCCAAGTGCAGGACCTGAGCCCCGTGGAGAGGAAAAACATGTGTCTGACTTAGCTACTCCCCACAGGAGGCAATCTGGAGAAGGAGGGATTCTAGGAGGAAGTTGCTGTCTTCCTCTGGAGACATCCTCCACCTGTGCTCGCAATCCTATGACTGACCTTCACTTTTTTAACCTTCAGTATCTTTGAGCCAGGAAGAAGAAAAACTGTGCTCCCCACTCCGCAGCCTGTGACAGCCTGTCCATCTGTCCTTTCAAGATCCCTTGTCTATTTCAGATTTAGCATGCACTGACTGCCCAGCACCCAGCACTCACTTCCTCTCGCAGCTCCCAAGTCCTCATCCTGGCTCACATGGCATAGAGTGGGCTCCACTAGATTAGAGGTCAGCCTACTGGAGTCCAACTTCAGCTCCACCACTTAGTATAGAGACATCTCTGGAACTGAAGAAAGGCTGTGTATTCATTATAAACTGCTGCATAAAGATAAATCATTCCGAAATATAGTGTCTTAAAACAACCATGATCGCATACGTGGTATTCCATCTCACACCTTCTTTGGGACCAGGGATCCAGACAGGGTGCAGGAGCGGCATCATTGATTCATAACATCTAGAGCTTCGGGGGAGGACTTACGACTCAGAATGGAAGCATCTGAAGATTTGAAAGGGTTGGAGGACTCCCTTCCAAAGTGGCTCACTCATAAGCCAGCAAATTGGTGATGGCTGCTAGAAGGAGGCCTCTGTTCCTTCGCCTGTGGCTCTTTCCACAGGGCCGCTTGAGCATCCTCACAACATCCACCCAGCACGGGTGATCCAAGGCACCAAAGAGGAACCCTGGAATGACTTAGCCTCAAAGGCACACAGCATCACATCGTTAGAATTCTACTGGTCACGCAGCTCAGCCATATTCAGTGTGGGAGGAAAACATTCAAAGGTATGCTCAGGTTGCTATAACAAAATACCATAAGCTGCATGGCTTAGCAACAGACATTTATTCCTCACAGTTCTGGAGGCTGAGAAGTCCAAAATCTCTTCCTGGTTTGCACACGGTCACCTTCTTGCTGTGTTCCCCTGTGGCAGAGAGACAGAGGAGAGGGTGCTGGTCTCTTCTCATAAGGGCAAAAGTAGAACCTCAAGATGAGTTTGTGAAGTGGTGCTAGCCCTCTTGCATGTCTCTCAGGTCTATGGGGAAAAAACAGCTCCAGTTGGCTGGCTAGTTTAAGGAGAAAGAGAGAGGCCTGGGGCAAGCATGATGCCCAGGTGAGTCCTGACTAGATCTGCTAACTCTTAACCAAGCTCCAGAGACAGGAGGGAGATTAAATGAATGGTGTGCTCAGCCACAGAGATTGTGTGGGAATGCTTGTTACACAGCATCGCTGAGGTGCTAGCTGACTGATGCAGATGTCAGTGGTAGAATTTATTGCACAGGGCTGTGAGGATTGCATGAGATAAGGTGTGCCTAAAGCACTCTGTGCTGCACAGGCTGGCTCACAGAGCCTTCAGGTACCTCTCAGAATACAGGGTTGCCCTCCAGCCTCCTCTGTAGGCCCCCCTCCCATGGTCCATGCACGCCACTTTCTCCTAGACTTTCTTGTCCTTTGCTGTACCCATCTTCATCCTGTCACATCTCTCCAGGGAGATCTGACTCATCACCCCATGTTAGTGCATTAGGGAGAAATGCTGCCTCCAACTCACCCCATCCCTCCTTTCTGGGAATGAGTAGTTGGTTATTTTTCTTTTTTTATTTTACATGTTTATTGGGGTCAAGGGCTCCTTTTCTCTCCCCATTAGAAATGAGTCATGGCAAACGATTCAGAGGAGGGATGAGGAGATAGACAGGCTGTCCCAGGCTGCGGAGTGGGGAGCACACGTCCTCTGAAAGGCAGCTGAGCTTTGAGGCAGCCTCACCTCTCAAGGCATGCAGAGCTCACTCATGCCACCCACCCCCCAGCTCTCCACCTGTGCTCAGAGCCAACCCCGTCACTGCCCGTGCTTAGAGGCGGTTGTCACTCACAACACTAACTGATACCACAATATCATCCAAGGAACATCAGGAAAGCCCTTAGGAAACGGTCAAAGGGGCAGAAGGCATTGCGCTGGCCTGGCCTGCAGGAGACTCCAGCCCTGTGAGAGCTTCACATGAGACTCGCCAGGAGCTCAGCCAGGGAAGGTCTTCTCACACCGAACATGGCAGATGTGTGGGGCCGGTGAGTCCTTGTTGCCGGGGTCTGTCCTGGGCACAGTAGGGTGCTGACCAGCATCCCTGCTCTACATCTGACGGCAGTGGGCACCTTGCTGCTATCTTGGCGCTCTTCTCTTATAGACCAGTGTAGATGTCCAGGCTCCCCCCTGGTTTTTCTTTGTGCTCAAGCTCTGCCTGGCACGGACACCCTGAGGAGAATGTCCAGCCTGGACTCTGAGTGTCCAAATGTGTCCCAACCGAGATGCAGGACCGCAGGTCCCCAGAGATGCTCAGACGCCTTGCATACTGCGGAGGAGGAGTCACGGGCACCCTTTGCACGACTGTGCTGTGTTGCTGGCCTCGCCGAGGTTGGGCCTGCTCAAACAGATCACTGTGAGTGGGGGGGCTTAGACAGCAGGCACTGGAGAGCAGAGGGAGAAGTAGCGAGAGCTGGGCCATCTCTTCTCTCTCTGCATCCACACTACCAAGGCCGGCCTGGTCCTTGGTAGCATGAGTCTGCTGCTTCCTGCCCTATACCGAAAAAAACCTTCAAAAGTCAGAGCGTCTCAAGTCTCAGGTCGTGCACAGCTAATATCTTAGGGTACAGTAAACTCTGCCGGGAAATGGTAGTGCTGACCTTGACAATATGTCCTGTAAGCAGGGCCATCTCTGTGGGTCAGTGCATAAGTACCCCAGCTCCCGCCTCACTCAGGAGGCAAACTCTGAGGCACGTCCCACACGGTCCCTCTGATCCCCAGGGAGTTTGGACCCCAGGTGACCACAGGCTTGGGGGATCTCCCTTCACACAGCACCTGCCCTTTCAGTCTCTCCACGCCCCTGCGGGCATCTTCTCAGATTACCTCCTCGCACAGCAGACCTGCCTCGGGTCTGCTCTCAGGGAAACCTGAATCTAGACAGTTACCTAACTTAGAGCCCAGCTGAGACGTGAAGGAAACTTGGATCAATTAATATTTTAAACTCATGGTAATTCGGAAAGACAGGGCACAGGCGGGCTTTTTTGCTCACTGTTGTGCAAGTTAACAGACTCTTCCCTCCCATGCTCTGAAAAGAGGGTGCAGCTTCGACACAGAATGCAGAGAAGCTAAATCCAGGCACCAAATTAGATGTAATTAAGGTGTGTTTTCTTTTTCTCTCTGTGGTTCATAATGTAACACGTGAAAACTAAATCAATTGCTCTAAATCTGACCCTTCTGAAAATAATGTATTTGTGGAACAGAAAGAGGTGCGAGAGAAAGGAACCAGCTTGACATCAAAGTCTAGATTACCCAGGGGACGGGATCAGAGTTCTCAAGCAGAAAAGATTAAATATTGATCCTGGGCTGGGCAGGGAGGGAACACGCTGCCCTTCCCCTGTCCCTGCCTCTGTGTGGCTGTCCCCTATAGCGGGGGAATTTTCAACCCTCTCTCCGTGTCCATGACAACTCTCTCCCCCTTACAGAATAAATGATTTCTGGAAAAACCATCTCACTGAGATCATTTGCCCTAATTGACACTGAAAAAAAAATTATCACGCCCTCCCCCAGCAGAGAAAATATATCTTTACATAAGTGCAAATTAAGTTTGAATGTCAGAATTATTAGCTTCAGCCTTCAAACTCAACGCACATGTTCAGAGCTGAAATGACTCTTTTATGATCTCTTGTTGTCTCTGGCGGATTCTGTTTTAAACGTGATTTGTTCCTATTGTAACAGATGGGGAAGCTGGTATTATATATAATAGATAAACGATGGAAACAAAATCAGCTAAATTTTAAAAAGTACTTTAAAAATGCACTTCTCATATTGTCTTTCTTCTGAGCAGTCAGGCAGATCGTTTCCACTTTGAGCAAGGACACACGCATCCATCTCTTGCCATAACTTCTTGAACTATCAAATAGGCGATGGTGGTTCATTTCAGCCGTTTTAATCCTTCTAATCCTTTTCATTCAATGACTGCCAAACCCTAATCCATATTCATACGAAAAACATAATGGATGGTTCTATTAAAGTTGGGGGGAGGCGATGTTGTAAGCATCATCAGATGCTTCTGCAATAATGTTAGCTCCGGCATGAATTTCCACAGGGATTTTTTTTGCATATATGCAGAAGCATACCAAGGTTGCTGCTCTTCTGCTAATCGTAAAATCCAAGGCAGACAAAGTAGCAAACTTTTATCATCAAGAGAGTTTCTAATGCTACTTCACCCAAGAAGCCAAATTGAAAAGGCATTCCTTTTTAAAACAGAAACTGTGAGATTGTGGAGGACAATGACATTAACTTCTTGACTCCTACCTTCTACTCAGGCCTATTTTTGATTATGACATAGTTTGCATCTCTCTGGAAAATAAAAAGTACTCCAGCACCTTGGCCTTTTATTGGGTGCCCAGATGCCACTAATTACTTGCTTGGATAACTCAGTCTAAAGGTAACGTCTAACCCATAACCAAGCCTGGTCAAGACCAGAAGAACCACCGGGCCAAGCCCAGCTCAACTTGCAGACCCACAGAACCATGACTGGAACAAATGGTTGGTTATCTTACACTATAAAATTTCAGAACTATTTTTCAAAACAGCAAAAAACGACTGATACAAATCCTTCAAGAGATTCTAATTTTCTTTAGTGAATATCCCACAGTGGTAGCATGAAAATTGGTCCCCAACTACCCAAAACCAGCAGCATTTTTAAAGATTAGGAAATTTTATTCTTAGAAACAATCTTTTTTAAAAAATGAAATAATCGTGCAGTGGACAACAGAGTATCACTATACACCACTGTTTAAAATGGGGGTCACAGATTAAATTGTTTCATCCATCTCATCATAAGAAACTAGTTATTTATTGATTTATTGATTTTTTTTTTTAGACAGAGTCTCATTATGTCACCCTTGGTAGAGTGCCGTGACATCACAGCTCACAGCAATTTTGGTCTTAAGTGTTTCTCTTCCTCAGCCTCCCGAGTAGCTAGGACTATAGGTGCCCCCCACAATGCCCGGCTATTTCTTGGTTGCAGTTGTCATTGTTGTTTAGCAGGCCCTGGCCAGGCTCGAACCCGCCAGTTTTGGAGTATGTGGCCAGTGCCCTACTCACTGTCCTATGGGTGCCAAGCCAGAAGAAACTAGTTATTTATATAAATCACCTTCTTATTTAGAAGTAGCAAGACGACTATTTTTTTTTCTTTCCATTTTTAAATTGAAGTTTAATTTACATAGGTCTAAAGGGACATTTGGATCAACTTGACGATGTGTGCACCCAAGTAACCCACACTTCCATCAGAACAGAATGCTTTTAACACCCAGGCAGTCCTCTTGTGCCCTTTCCTGGCCAGTCCACTCTCTACCCAGAAGCAACCACTGACTTGCCTTCTGTTACTAAAACGTAGACTGGTGTTTCCTAGATGTTTATAGACTCATCTGGTGTGCACCTGCTATGACTGGCTTCCTTCATTCAGCACGCTGCTCAGGAAAGTCAGCCTTAGACGCAGCTGGGTGTACGGACGGTCACTCCTCTTATTGCTGAGTAATGTCCCCTCCCGTGGCCATACCTCTGCCTACTTAACCGCTGATAACAAACAGCAGGACTGCTTCCAGTTTTTGTTTGACTATGAATAAAACTGCTAAGAACATACTTGCACCAGGCTATTTTTGCCACAGACTTCGATTTCTCCTTACTTTGGGGTGAAATTGTTGGGCATAGGATCAATGCATGTTAAACTTCATAATATTCCACTGGGTTTTTTTGTTTGTTTGTTTCATTTTGCTTTCAGTTTTAGCTATGCCTGGGTTTGAACCCCCACCCCTGGTATATGGGGCTGGTGCCCTACTCCTTGAGCCACAGGTGCCACCCTATATCACCACTTTTCCACTCTAGTTGCCTTCTTGTAAATTCCCAGCAACTCTGTCCATGAACTCTCATTCCAGTGCCTCTTTGCTCTCCTTTGATGTGGCCAATAGCCCCAGCCAGACTAGCTCATGGGTAGTGTGGCATTTCACCGTGCTCTAAAGAAAAGCCCTCTTAAAGGTTTCTTTTGCACACAAGGGTCGAGCAGCAGTTATTTCACCAAACAACGGTGATTTTGGATACGTAACTCTCATTATGGAGGCGGGCAGGGACAGATCTGCAAGATCCTATCAGCCATGCCAATAATATGAACATTGTCTAGAGGGCACTGGGAGGCTGTATTTGGGGTTTGCGGAAGGGTGTGAGTAGGATCTTGAAAGGGGGCAGTTGCTGTGGAAAGCAATTCCGTGGTCCTCAGCGTGCAAAACATAGACTTTATGGCCTCACGACCCAGCCCATGAAGTCCTAGGTTGATGGCAGAGACTGAACACAGCGCTCAGAGTAATGCACCCACACATGTTCATAGTGGGGCTATTTACAGTAGCCAAAAAATGGGAAATAAAATATCCATCAACAGATGAATAAGAAACAATGTTATTGACATAATGGGGTATTAGTCCAGTATATAAAGGAATACTGGTGTATGTCACCATGTAGACAAACCTTACAACATTATGCTAAGTGGAAGCCAGACCCCAAACCCTAGCGTGTGCTTCCTCTTCTGTGAACTGTCCAGCACCAGCAAACCACAGGGCTGCAACGTGCAGGGGTGGTCGCCAGGGGCTGGGGGAGGGAGGAGCAGCAGAGAGTGGCTGCTTCACACAGACGGTGTTTCCTTCGGGCTAATGGAAACATTCTGGAAATAGGTAATTGATGGTAGCACAACATTGTGAACACACTAATGTCACAGTCAGTTTTCTATATGTTTTGCTGTAAGTTTTGAATGGGCTTTTTGTTCTCGGTCACTCTAACACAGGGAATTGGAGGCTGTGAGACTAGTCAGGGAGCGCAGATAAAACTCCCTAATTCTGGAGGAAATGGCTGGCGGAGCGATGTCAGGGCTGGGAGAAAGTTCGCCGGTAGAGGCACCGCCTGGTGGAACAGCGTCAGGGCTCAGCGTCTCTGACAGGAGGAGAGAAAGAAGTCAGGATGGGCAGGAACTTCTGGTCTGGGCCCCACGGTCACCAGGGGTCAATAACATTCCAGAATGATTTTAGGCTTTTTTCACATTTCTCCATCCCCTCTTCCAACCTGCAAGTGTCTGATGCCAATGGAAGTGGCAGCGCCAATTTCCAGTTCCTACTTTACCTTACAGGGTTTATCCCAAAGCAGTCTGGCTTTCTATGTGGGGACAGAGGGGCTAAATCCATATGGAAAACCAGTATCAGCCAGTCCAGAAAGCTTCACTTACCCTGGGGCCCCGTCTACACCCTCTGAGCTCTCCCAGTACACAGATGTTTAGGGCTGTTATTCTGGATCTTGAGGAACACCTTGCCCTCATGACAGTGAACTGAAGTGCCCAACTGTCCGTCGTGTGTCAGGATCCTGGGGGTGCCTCACGTCAGTTGTCACAGGGTCTTCAGTAAACCCAGGGAAGGGGGAGCCACCACTTTCCCTCACTGCAGACACACCCACAGCCAGCAAGAGCAGGGCGGGATTCCACCCCACTTCCAACTCCAAGGCGCTAGGTCTCACCTCCTGGCTGGACTGTGTGGAAGATGGGTGAGACCAGGCTGAGTTGGGGAAGCTGGGTTCTGCACAAGCAGCTCCTAATCTCAAATATCCAACAGCCCAGGGCCAGAGGGAGTATCGTCTTTCTCTTCCCCGTCTCCCATCTATAAGGTAAGCAGAGCCATGAGAAGAAGCCCTCTTTGCAGGGAACTTCCGCACATGGCTGTCCTTCTGCTATCACCTGCTCAGGTATCATGGAGGCGGCACCCCCTTCCCACCCCTGTTAGAGGCTGCCGGGTTAAGTTCCACCTGGCAATGCCCAGCCCTCCCTCCAAGCCCAGGAGGAGAAAGGAAAACCATTCAGCAAATTAATTCTTTGGTCCCCAGCAATTATACCACCCAGAACGAGTGAATTATTTACAACTCAAAATTAATTATTCAGTGAGAGTTCAGCAGGAGCGGTTCTGGCCGTACAGTCGCAGAGAAAAGCAGGACACTCTGCCGCCTCCAACTCAGGTGCAATCAAGAAAGTGTCCAGCTTGCAGAGGCGGATGGGCCCAGGAGGAGCCCCAAGAGTGGGGCACATTCACCGCCTAGTGAGGACCCTGTGCTTCAAAGGAAGAAGGCGTTGGGGAGAGAAACTTCCACAGTCTGAACTAGGTGCCGCTTGCTGTTAGGAGTCAGAGACTCAGAGGGATCAGGTCTCTGTGGCCTTGGTTTCCCCCCAGCACTGCTGGATGCTTCACGAAAATGTAATTTCCAGGCAAAGCTGCATCAGCCTCTAGCTTCTCTGGACATGGCCTGCCAAATCCTTCTCTGATCAGCTGGGAGGAGCACACCCATTGCTAGGTGCACATTTGCAGGGCATATGAATGAACTGAAAAAATATCTTACTGATTCCCTTAGGAGCCAATATTTTTCTACCAATTTTTTTTTTTAATTTTCTAATTTTTAGGGACAGGGTCTCACCCTGTCACCCAGGTTGGAATGTAGTCATCACCACCATGCCTGGTTAGTTTTTCTACTTTTTTTTTTTTTTTGGAAAAATGGGGTTTTGTTCTTGCTCATAGGTCACTGCAGCCTCAGACTCTTAGGCACCAGTGATCCTCCTGCCTCAGCCTCCCAAGTACCTAGGACTACAGGCAAGGGCTACCATGCCCTGCTAATTTTTTTACCTTTTGCAGAGATGGGGTCTTGCTGCCTTGCCTAGCCTGGTCGTGAACTCCGAGCCTCAAGCAAACCTCCCAATGTGCTGGGATTAGAGGCATGAGCCACCACACCCAGCCTCCACCAAATTTTTAAAAACTATTCATTTTAAGGGCGGCGCCTGTAGCTCAGTCGGTAAGGCGCCGGCCCCATATACCGAGGGTGGCAGGTTCAAACCCAGCCCCGGCCAAACTGCAACCAAAAAATAGCCGGGCGTTGTGGCGGGCGCCTGTGGTCCCAGCTGCTGGGGAGGCTGAGGCAAGAGAATCGCTTAAGCCCAGGAGTTGGAGGTTGCTGTGAGCTGGGTGAGGCCACGGCACTCTACCGAGGGCCATAAAGTGAGACTCTGTCTCTACAAAAAAAAAAAAAAAAAAAAGTAAAACTATTCATTTTATTTTGTTTTGTTTTATTTATTTATTTATTTATTTGAGACAGAGTCTCACTCTGGTGCCCTACACTAGAGGACCATGGCATCACGGCTCACAGCAGCCTCTAACTCTTGGGCTCAAGGAATCCTCTTGCCTCAGCCTCCCAAGTAGCTGGGACTACAGGCATCTGCTACAACACCTGGCTAAAAAACTCTTTATGTTAAAGTAATTATAGGACACCCAGCTAGCCCAGTCAGGAGAGCATGAGAATCTTAAAGTAATTCTAGAGTCACAGGAAGTTACAAAAACTTTAGAGAAGCTCCTTGTGCCCATCCCCCAGCTTTCTCCAGTGGTGTCTTACACAGCTACAGGACAAAGGCATCAACACAGGCAGAACACAGTTATTCAGTCTACATGGGTTTCTCACTTTCATGCACTCATGGTATGGACATATCTCTGTGCATAATAATATGAAATGGTACTGCATGGATAGATTCCCATAATCCCCGCCACTGTCAAGACATGGAACCACGAACCAGGCCAGGCTTGATGGTTCACACCTGTAGGCCCAGCACCCTGGAGGCTAACGCAGGAGGAGCCCTTGAGCTCAGGAGTTCAAGACCAGCCTGAGCAAGAACAAAACCCCATCTTTACTTAAAAAAAAAATAGAAAAACGAACGAGGCATGATGGTGGGTGCCTGTAGTCTCAGCTATTCGGGAGGCTGAGGCCAGGAGTTTGAGGCTGCTGTGGCATAGGCTGGCACCATGGCACTCTAGCCAGGGCATGCAATGAGACTCTGTCTCAAAAAAAAGGGAGCAATGGAGCAACTTCATAACCACAAGGGAAGTACCCGCTCACCCCCTTATGGTCACATCTTCCTTGTCCTCCCCCGACTCCAGGCAACCAATGATCTGTTCTCTCCTGTAATTTTGTTATTTCAAGGTTGTTCTTTAAATGGAATTATACAATAGACAGCTTTGGGAGACTAGCTTTTGAGGCTCAGTATAATTCCCTGGAGACTGATTGCAAGTAGTACTTACCAATATGTTCCTTTTTGTCACTGAGTCGCATTTCACGTTGTGGACTTGTGACCATTTACCCCTTGTAGGACATCAGGGCTGATGGCAGTGTGGGCCTCTCACAAATTCTCCTGCTGTAGACACTTGCAGACAGAAGTTTTCATTTCTCTGCAAGAAGCCCTCAGGTATAATTGCCAGATCGCATGGTTAGTGCTGCTTTCTACATTTCCAGAAAAGATCCAACCAACTTTTAAACCATTTTACTTTGGTCCCCCTATTTCAGATCCAAAGACACCCATTTTTGCACACCAACTATTTGGATTCTACACGAGATCTATCATTAGCCTCAGAAATCTTGGAACAATTTGGCTGAAGTGATTAAGCACTACCCAATCCATTTGTTTCATGCAAGAATCCTGGGTTAGAAATAACAGGTGCCTGGTTCAAAATCTTGTTTTAAGAAAGCAAAAGAAAAATAAAGAGCTTCTAAGTAGTATTTTTCTTCAAGAGCCAAAGGAGTCCAGAAAACAATGTAAGCTTTCATTTGGCAGAGCTCTCATGAGCAAGAATTCTCTAGGCAGGTGTGCAAAATGTACGGGGGGGGTCCCATGGGACTTCTCTGCAGTGCCTGCAGGAACTGAGCATCACTAAAGAAATCAAACATTTGTATAAACAGCCCCGTTTCCTTTCCCGCCTCTTCCTGTTGGCCCTGGATCTGAGGCTGACGGAGTGGCCATGGCTTCTGCAACGAATGACCCACAAAGCGTGGCACCCTCTCCTACCCTACCCCCCAGCCCACGCCACACAGTCACACTCCCTCTAATTGTTTTGACATCGACTCAGCTTTGATGATGAGTTGGTGAAAAACGCAGGCACTACCGTCAAGGTTAATTTTGCTGGGCATTTTGATCACATGGTTGGTTGGTTTTCATTGCCTACAGTAGAGAGTTAGCAACAATTTTTACCCTTCAGGGGAAAAGCAATGCTGAGTAAGAAAGCATGTTTTCAATGACTTGCTTCTGGCCAGAAGGAAATACTGTGTCCCCCACTCCTAGAGGAAGAAAGAAGGCCAGGGCAGCCTGTGTCACGGCTGTGTGCCTGGGATAATCATGTTGAGGGCCCTGTTTCAAGTGCTGAATAGGCACTATTTTGTTCTCTCCTTCCAACGCAGAGAGCAAGCTCTCTTGTTTATCGCTGCAGCCCTTTGGAGAGGAAAGCTGCTGTTACAGCGTGGGTGTTCCACATATATTTATGGAATGCATTCGGCAGGTATTTGACAGCTACAAAAATATAAGAATGTGACAGCCCTCTATTGCCCTACCATTCATTCTATCAGTACGGGCAGCTCAGGAAGCAAACTGCCTGGGCTCAAAGCCATCTCCACTACACATTAGCTATCTAAGCCACCCCACGAAAACTCCCTAATGGTCAACCAGGGAGTAAAATAGAATCTTCTGGCCAGGCGTGGTGGCTCACGCCTGTAATCCCAGCTAAGGCAGGCAGATCCCTTGAGCTCAGGAGTTTGAGACCAGCCTGGTCTCAGGAGTTAGAGACCACATGCTGCCTCTACTAAAAATAGAAAAATTACCTGGGCATTGTGGCCAGTGCCTGTAGTCCTTGCTAAGCACCTATTCAGGAGGCTGAGGCAGGAGGATCGGTTAAGCCCAGAGTCTGAGGTTGCTATGAGCTATGACGTGAGACTCTATCTCAAAAAAAAAGGGGGGGGGTGGGGGGAAGAAAGAAGGAAGGAAGGAAGGAAAACAGGCAAAAGAAAAGAAGACCTTTCTGCTGGGTACAGTAGTCCCAGCTACTGTAGAGGCTGACATGGGAGGACCAATTAAGCCCAGCCTGGGCTACACAGTGAGATCTTAACTCTTTAAAAAAAAAAAAAAAAAAGGATCTTCTCCTTCTATACTGGTTCATTTGGGCCCCCCAAGTAGATTTACTCAAGCTAATCCCAGTACTTGTGAAGGTAACTTTACTTGGAAATCAGGTCTCTGAAGATGGAATCAAGTTAAGATGACATCACGCTGGATTGCGGTGGAGTCCAATCCCAGGGCTGCTGTCCTTTTAAGAGGGAAACTCGGACTCAGAAACAGAGGATTCAAGTATGAGGGGGTGAAATGGGGACACAGATCGGAGCTGTGCAGTCACGGGCAGAGAGGCCTGGACCCAGCAGAAGGTAGCCAGAAGGAAGGAAGCATCCTCTCTACACTGTGGCTCTGCCAGCACCTTAATTTTGGACTTCTAGCACCCAGAAGTGTGAGAAAATAAATTACTGATTTGTGATAAGACATTACTGTAGACATGGCAAACTAACACATCTTCCTGGAGAGATTATCCAGAAGATGAAATTAGCTGATCTCAGCCAGCTGGGCAGACCTTGCGGGACCCCCCAACTTACTTCTGCCCCCATCAAGGCCCCTCCCTGGCTAGCAGGATGCCGACTGTACTCAGGGATCCACTGCTTGTCACCATGGGTCAAAGGATGCCAAGCCCACTCTGCTCAAAGGCAAGCCTTAACAGGCCCACAGCAGTCGCAGCGGCCCCACCTCCTTAGCCCATGATTGGTGTAAATGTGAGCACATGATTTGATTCTGACCTTGGAACTGGGAAGAGAGGTTGGCTGAGGGGCTTCCAAGAAAAATCTCCCCTCTCTTAAGAAGGAAAAAGGTAGAGAAATGGTTCTTCTTCTGCCTCAGGGCTTAATAATGTCCAGATATGTGATGGTGCCACCTGGGAGCCAGCCAGAAAGAAGAGCCCAGAGGAGAGACGGGAAGAGTCTGGGCCCTTGATTGGCACTGATGGTGGTGCCCAGACAAGCCTTCCTCTAGGCTTCTGGGAGTGGAGCTGCCATAAGCCTATAAACCTGCACAGCATAGAGCTCTAGTTTTAGGAAGGTAACATGGTTTGAACTGGTTTTTCTATTGCTCATACTCAGAAATAGCCTAAATGAAACGAAAATCACTGGTACAAAAATGATACAAAATGGGCAGCTGGCCCAGGGTAATACTGGTGGGGGGTTTGTTTGTTTGTTCATTTTAGACAAAGTCTCACTATGTCACCCTGGGTAGAGTGCCATGGCGTCCCAGCTCACAGCAACCTCAAACTCTTGGGCTTAAGCGATTCTCTTGCCTCAGCCTCCCAAGTAGCTAGGACTGCAGGTGCCTGTCACAACTCCAGGCTATTTTTTGTTGCAATTGTCATTGTTGTTTAACCAGCCTGGGCTGGGTTCGAACCTGCCAACCTCAGTGTATGTGGCTGATGCCATAACCACTGTGCAACAGGGGCCCAGCCAGTACTGGTGTTTTGAGAACAATGCCAGGTATGGGTCCGGGGTGGTGCAGACAGGAAATACTAAAACACAGCTGTGCAGAGGGGGAGCGCCGTGGTCCACACAAGACTTTCTTATTGCTCACAAGTCCCTTCTCTCTGTTTCCCTTGAATAAAGTCCAGTGTCCAATGCCAACCCCATCCCAGCCATGCCACAGGTGCCGTGGGGTATTAAAGAAGGGCCCGGGCTTCCACTGTTGGCCAGAATGTCTCCTCCCTGTTACTCTTACTGGGAGAGTAACAGCAGTCAATGAAAGTTCCCAGAGGCAAAGGTGAGTGTCAAGGGTGCCAGTCGGGGAACTTATCTGGTAATAAATACCTGAGACAGTCTTAATGCTCACACTCCTCTGACCCGACAATCCCTCTTCCAGAATCCTCTTAAATTACATATGTGTGGGATGTTCATTACAGCATCCTTAGAGTAACAAAGGGCATAAAAAGAAAATAAAGGAAATGCCCACCAGTAAGAGACGTAGGTGAGCCGTACACTAGAGGAGTTACAGAGAACGAAGCAGCTTTCTGTGCCCTGACAGCTCGAACCAAACCTGCTCTAATGAACAGAGGGTAGTTTCAGAGGTCCTCAAACTTTTTAAACAGGGGGCCAGTTCACTGTCACTCAGACTGTTGGAGGGCCGGACTATAGTTTAAAAAAAAAAAAAAAACTATGAAAAAATTCCTATGCACACTGCACATATCTTATTTTGAAGTAAAAAAAAAAACAAAACGAGAACAAATACTATCACACTGCCTCATGTGGCTCGCAGGCCATTGTTTGAGGACCCCTACACAATAAATAGAATTATGTATGAAAAAAATTCAGGAAGACGCTTGATAGAGAAGATAGATTTATCAGCAGAAGCATTCCCTGATGAGCATGGCAAGAAGAGCCCCCTTTTAAGGGAACCCTCATACACCGGTGGTGGGAATGTAAATTAGTGGAGCCACGATGGAGAACAGTGTGGCAATCCCTCAAAAAACTAAAACTAGAACTACTAAGTGACCCAGAAGTTCCCCAGCTGTGTATCCAAAAGAGGGGAGCTCAGTATATCAAAAACATATCTCGCTACTCGGGAGGCTGAGGCAAGAAGAATCGCTTAAGCCCAGGAGTTGGAGGTTGCTGTGAGCTGGGTGAGGCCACAGCACTCTACCGAGGGCCATAAAGTGAGACTCTGTCTCTACAAAAAAAAAAAAAAACATATCTCATTCCCTCATTCATTCCAGCACTATTCCCAACAGCCAAGACATGGACTTAACTCAACTGTCCATCAGCAGATGAATGGGTAAAGAAACTGTGTGCAAATACACAGAGGAATAGTATAGAGCCATAACAAAGAAGGGAAACCTACCATTTGCAACAACGTGGATGGAATTACAGAACATTACGTTAAGTGAAATAAGCCAAGGCCAGGAAGATGAATCTCTCATATTTTCACATGTGGGTGCTAAGTACCAAAAATGGTCCATCTTGTACAGACAGACTGGAGAATGATGGTTACCAGGGGCTGGGAAGGTAGTGGGAAAGAAGGAATAAAGTGGAAATGGTTAATGTGTGCAAAAATATAGTTAGATAAAAGGAACGATATTTGACAGCATAACAAAGTGACTACAATCAACAGTAAGTTAGGATACATTTTTAAATAACCGACGGAGTAGAATTGGAATGTTCCTGGTGAGAGCAAGATGGCGGCCAAGTAACAGCTTCCCTGCAACTGGGCACCATGAGTCTGGGGAGGTAAGACTCCAGGCATCTCTGGTTGGTGGGATCTGCCTATAATCATCCCTTTTAGGATACAGGGAGTCAGCGAGAGACTTCTGGACCCCAAGAGGAGGACAAAAACAGTGGAAAACTGGCAAGAGGTCGCATGTATTCAATTGGTCTAATCCCACCAGCAGCTGTAAGTTCAGCAGCAGCGAGACTGCAAACCAGAAAGGCCTTACCTGTGAAATGTTTTGGTGTTTTTGGACTTGGCACTCAGTTGAACTGCCTTGGGGAGAGCCTGAGCAGGGGTGCAGAGAACTTTGGGCATGGTCTAGGGCCCTAGACTGAGCCGCTGAACCAGATGGAGCTAATAGTGTTTGGGTGTGCGCCACAGGGAGCCATTGTGAGAGAACTGCCCCAGCAAGCTCCTCCCTTTGGGTTGCAGAGCAAGGATCCAGCGGGAGCTAGTAACCTAGTGACTGAGCAACCTAAAGGCAGGGACTGAGCCACCTTACAGCCTTAACCCTCAGGGGCAGAGTGAGACCGGTTTTGGGACACTGGGTAAGTGGATAGCCACTTCAGCAGTGATCCCAGTGACAAGCACTTTCCTGGGAAATCTTCTGGTTAGCCAAGTTTAGAAGTTTAAAGTGCCTTTTACCAGGACTGAAGAGGGATTTAGGGTGTCCACCCTGTGGAGTTTGAGAAGTCAGTGGAGGCCTCCAGTCGTATCAGCATTGTGATTAACATCTCATACCCCGGAAGACCACCTGTTGCCCACACAATATTCAACAAGATATATATACTGCTTTGTTTTTGGTTGTTTTTTTGTGGTTGTTTTTGTTTGTTTTTTGTTTATTTTGTTGTTGTTGTTTTGTTTTGTTTTGTTTTGTAGAGACAGAGTCTCACTTTACTGCCCTTGGTAGAGTGCCGTGGTGTCACACGACTCACAGCAACCTCCAGCTCTTGGGCTTACGTGATTCTCTTGCCTCAGCCTCCCGAGTAGCTGGGACTACAGGCGCCCACTACAAGGCCCAGCTATTTTTTTGTTGCAGTTTGGCCGGGGCTGGGTTTGAACCCGCCACCCTCGGCATATGGGGTGTTACTCACTGAGCCACAGGCGCCGCCCTGTTGTTTTGTTTTTTAATTTCAACCTTTTCCGTACAGATTTTTCTTTTCTTTTTTTTCTCTCTTTTCTTTCTCCATTTTTCTATTTTAAATACAATTTCCAATTGCTGCCTTTTTCAATAATTACAACTTCATTTTTGCTAGTGTTTCTACCCCTATTATTTGCTTTTTCACCCAATTTTATCCTGTAAAGTTTTCTGTTTGCTTGTTTTGGTTTGATTTATAGCATATATAGTAGAGGAAACGCTACTTGGTGGAGGTGGAGTACTGTGTCCAATCAGGTTAGCAAAGAGCTGCTGACCTGAAGGGAACCACCAAACTGGGCACCCCCAGAGGTTGGGTTTTTTTTTTAAGATTGTGTCAAAGTACACTACTGTACACCTATATTGCTCTGTTTCCCTCTTTCTGTGCCTCTCTTCTTTTTGTCAGTATTTCCTTTTACCCACCCCTCTCCTTTCTCTATTTTCTTTTTGTTCTTTCTTTCTTTTTCTTTCTTTTATCCCTTCTTACTCTTCAACCTTCTTATCCTTCTGGTCCTGTACCAAAAGAACTCATCGAAAATTTAGTCCACAGGCATGAGAACTTAAAGAGCAAGAGGAAGTGAAAGGAAAATTAGGGCAAGGAAACATATAAAAGAAATCACTCATGAGGAGGAATCAGCAGAAAATTCCAAGCAACATGAAGAACCAGTCCAGAGCAACCCCTCCAAGGGACCATGAGGTAGCTACTGCAGAGGATTCTACCTATAAAGAAATGTTAGGAATGACAGAAAGGGAATTTAGAATACACATGATGAAAACAATGAAGGAAATGATGGAAACAATGAAGGAAACTGCTGAAAAAGTGGAAAATAACCAAAAGGAAATCCAAAAACAGAATCAAATAAGAGATGAATGATGCAAAGAATATAGAAAGGATATAGCAGAGCTGAAGGAACTGAAACAGTGAATTAGGGAACTTAAAGATGCAATGGAAAGTATCAGCAACAAGTTAGACCATGCAGAAGAAAGAATTTCGGAGGTAGAAGACAAAGTTCTTGAGATAACTCAGATAGTAAAAGAGGCAGAAAAGAAGAAAGAGAAAGCAGAACATTCACTGTCAGAACTATGGGACTTTATGAAAAGTTCCAACATACAAGTTATAGGAATCCCAGAAGGGGAAGAAGAATGCCCCAGAGGCTATCAGTGTAACTGGCTTATTGTACCCTCAATGAATCCCCAACAATAAAAAAAAAAAAAAAAATGAAAAAAAAAAGAATGCCCCAGAGGAATGGAAGCCATACTAGAGAATATTATAAATGAAAATTTCCCAAATATCATCAAAGATTCTGACACACTGCTTTCAGAGGTATATCGGACCCCAGGTTGCCTCAACTCTAACCGAGCTTCTCCAGGACACATTGTGATGAACCTGTCCAAAGTCAAGACAAAAGAAAAGATTCTGCAAGCTGCCAGGAGTAAGCACCAGTTGACCTACAGGGGCAAATCCATCAGAGTGACCGCAGACTTCTCTAATGAAACTTTCCAAGCAAGAAGACAATGGTCATCTACCTTTAATCTACTTAAACAGAACAATTTCCAGCCCAGAATTCTGTACCCTGCTAAGCTAAGCTTTAAAATTGATGGAGAAATCAAATCATTTACGGATATACAAACATTGAGGAAATTCACCACAATAAGACCAGCTCTACAGGACATACTTCAACCTGTTCTACACACTGACCATCACAATGGATCAGCAGCAAAGTAAGAATTCAGAAATTAAAGGACAGAACCTAACTAGCACACTGATGCAAAAGATAAAACTAAGCAATGGACTCCCACAAAATAAGATGAATAGAATACTACCACACTTATCAATTATCTCAATAAATGTTAATGGCTTGAATTCCCCACTGAAGAGACATAGATTGGCTGACTGGATTAAAAAACACAAGCCATCCATTTGCTGTCTGCAGGAAACACACCTGGCTTCAAAAAACAAATTAAAACTCCAAGTCAAGGGTTGGAAGACAATTTTTTTTTTTTTTTTTTGTAGAGACAGAGTCTCACTTTATGGCCCTCAGTAGAGTGCCATGGCCTCACCCAGCTCACAGCAACCTCCAACTCCTGGGCTTAAGCGATTCTCTTGCCTCAGCCTCCCGAGTAGCTGGGACTACAGGCGCCCGCCACAACGCCTGGCTATTTTTTTGGTTGCAGTTTGGCTGGGGCCGGGTTTGAACCCGCCAGCCTTGGTATATGGGGCCTGCACCTTACTGACTGAGCCACAGGCCCTGCCCTGGAAGACAATTTTTAAGGCAAATGGAATTCAGAAGAAAAGAAGAGTTGCAATCTTATTTTCAGATACATGTGGATTTAAAGCAACTAAAGTCAAAAAAGACAAAGATGGTCACTTTATATTGGTCAAGGGAAAAATACAACAAGAAGACGTTTCAATTCTAAATTTTTATGCACCCAATTTAAATGCTCCCAGATTCTTGAAACAGACCTTACTCAGTCTGAGAAATATGATATCCGATAATACCATAATAACAGGGGACTTTAACACTCCTCTTACAGAGCTGGACAGATTCTCTAAACAGAAATTAAACAAAGATATAAGAGATTTAAACGAGACCATAGAACAACTGTGCTTGATAGACGCATATAGAACACTCCATCCCAAAGATAAAGAATATACACTCTTCTCATTACCCCATGGAACATTCTCCAAAACTGATCACATCCTGGGACACAAAACCAATATATGCAAAATAAAAAGAATTGAAATTTTACCTTGTATCTTCTCAGACCATAAGGCACTAAAGGTGGAACTCAACTCTAACAAAAACGTTCAACCCCACACAAAGGCATCAAAATTAAACAACCTTCTGTTGAATAACAGATGGGTGCAGGAAGAAATAAAACAGGAAATCATTAACTTCCTTGAGCATAACAACAATGAAGACACAAGCTACCAAAACCTGTGGGATACTGCAAGAGCAGTTTTGAGAGGAAAATTTATCACTTTAGATGCCTACATTTGAAAAACAGAAAGAGAGCACATCAACAAACTCACAAGCCATCTTATGGAATTAGAAAAAGAAGAACAATCTAAGCCTAAATGCAGTAGAAGAAAAGAAATCTCCAAAATCAAATCAGAGATCAATGAAATTGAAAACAAAAGAATCATTCAGAAAATTAATGAAATAAGGAGTTGGTTTTTTGAAAAAATAAATAAAATAGATAAACCATTGGCCAGACTAATGAGAAATAGAAAAGTAAAATCTCTAGTAACCTCAATGAGAAATGATAAAGGGGAAATAACAACTGATCCCACAGAGATACAAGAGATCATCTCTGAATACTACCAGAAACTCTATGCCCAGAAATTTGACAATGTGAAGGAAATGGATCAATATTTGGAATCACACCCTCTCCCTAGACTGAGCCAGGAAGAAATAGAGCTCTTGAACAGACCAATTTCAAGCACTGAGATTAAAGAAACAATAAAAAAAGCTTCCAACCAAAAAATGCCCTGGTCCAGATGGCTTCACTCCAGAATTCTATCAAACCTTCAAGAAAAAGCTTATTCCTGTACTGCAGAAATTATTCCAAAAAATTAAGGAAGAAGGAATCTTCCCCAACACGTTCTATGAAGCAAACATCACTCTGATACCAAAACCAGGAAAAGACCCAAACAAAAAGGAGAATTTCAGACCAATTTCACTTATGAATATAGACACAAAAATTCTCAACAAAATCCTAGCCAATAGATTACAGCTTATCATCAAAAAAGTCATTCATCATGATCAAGTAGGCTTCATCCCAGGGATACAAGGCTAGTTTAACATACGCAAGTCTATAAACGTTATCCACCATATTAACAGAGGCAAAAATAAAGATCACATGATCCTCTCAATAGATGCCGAAAAAGGATTTGATAAAATCCAGCATCCTTTTCTAATTAGAACACTGAACAGTATAGGCATAGGTGGCACATTTCTAAAACTGATTGAAGCTATCTATGACAAACCCACAGCTAATATTTTACTGAATGGAGTAAAACTGAAGGCTTTTCCTCTTAGAACTGGAACCAGACAAGGTTGTCCTCTGTCACCTTTACTATTCAACGTAGTGCTGGAAGTTCTAGCCAATACAATTAGGGAAGACAAGGAAATAAAGGGAATCCAAATGGGAGCAGAGGAGGTCAAACTCTCCCTCCTTGCTGACGACATGATCTTATACTTAGAGGGGGGACGGGGAGAGCAGAGAGAGAAAGAAGGAGGGAGGGATGGGAAAAAGAAGAGCAGAGAGAGGAAAGTCGGGGAGGTGGGGCCTTGGTGTGTGCCACACCTTCTGGGGGCAAGACACAATTGCAAGAGGGACTTTACCTAACAAATGCAATCAGTGTAACCTAGCTTATTGTACCCTCAATGAATCCCCAACAATAAAAAGAATAAAATAATTTAAAAAAAAAAGAATTGGAATGTTTCTAAAAACAAAGAAATGATAAATGCCCGAGGTGCCCCAGTCACCCTGATGTGACTAAGTTACTTTGTATGCCTGTATTAAAACATCACATGTAAGGCCTGTATTAAAACATCACATGTAAGGCGGCGCCTGTGGCTCAAAGGAGTAGAGCGCCAGCCCCATATGCCAGAGGTGGTGGGTTCAAACCCAGTCCCAGCCAAAAACTACAAAAAAAAAAAAAAAAAAAATCGCATGTACCCTATAAAGATGCACAAATATTATGCACACATAATAATTAAAAATAATTAAAAAAAAAAAAGCCCCCCCTCCTCTAGTACCTCTGTGGGGAAAAGGTGGTGACCTCAATGCATCCCCAGGTCCCATCCTCAGCTCTTACTTTGCTTAGGACGCTCTAACACTTTTTCAACATGCGTTAGGTAAAAGTGGTTCACACACATGAAATGTTTGCCAGACAGGACTTTGTTGCATTTCTGTGGCCTTTATACTTAGTGAACAATTGCTTCCTCCTCCCACGGGTATAGCCACCAAACTCTCCTCTTTTTCAAAATACCGTTCACAGTCCCTTTGGCATATGGTGACAGTGTGTTCCGAGGTTCGTATCACAGGTTTCCTGGGGCACAACCGGTTCTGCTGTGACTATCTCCAGGTGAGGATGAAGTTGTGCAAGGTTACAGGAGCTTGCAAAATGAAGGAGAGATGGGGGCAGGGAGAGGGAAAGAGAGAAAAGGAGGGGGAGAGAGGGACACAGAGGGGAGAGAGGGAGAAAGGACAGAGATGGGAGAAAGACGGCGAGAAGTGGGACAGAGACACAGAGAAGGGGCAAGAGAGGAAACGAAGAGAGAGAGGGAAAAGGAAGAAAGGGGGGGGTAAGGAGGAGAAGAGGAGGAGAAAGGAGGAGAGAGAAAGAGGAACTGGAAATAGGAGACCTTCATTCCAACCATAAACAATGGTGGTTCTAAAAACCCACCAGCCAAGGGCGGCGCCTGTGGCTCAGCGGGTAGGGTGCCGGTCCCATATGCCGGAGGTGGCAGGTTCAAACCCAGCCCCAGCCAAAAAAAAAAAACAAGAAAAAAAATCCCACCAGCCAGAATCTGGCTTTGTACATATGCTCACATCCATACCAAAAAAGACGCGTTTTTTTTCCCTTAGTGAATTCACGACCAATACCGTCAGTCATGAAATATTGATACAGGCCATGAGAACGCTTTCTCTGAAAATGCAGCTGGAGGGAGAAACAACGCAGTTAGGTAGAGAAATATGAATTAAATAGCTGCCGTGGAGAACAAGTTTCCTGGACTGGAAGACACTCTAGGAGAGAGAAGGTGTCTTCCCAAGTCTGTCCTTCCCAACGGATTCCTGTTGAAACATGCATGCTGAAATTTCATCTGTCACAAACTCTACCCCAGGTATTCATCAGCGGCTTTTCCACTGTCTCAAAAATCCCAGAGCGATCTGAATGGAAATGGCAGGAGGCTAAACTCTGCAAGAAGAGGTTGTCCCTGCAGGGATGTGTGCAGGCCCTTGGGATCAGCCCCTCGACATGAGGGGACACTCAGTGGCACAAACCTGGCTCACAGAAGCTGCCCTGAGCCCCCTGGCTTAGGAGAGTAGCAGCTGGCAAAGGTGGCACATTTTTGAAACTTGCGTCTTTATGTTGTATAAGGAGAAACAGATAACAAAGCTCCAAATTCTGGTGGAATTCCATTTAACACAAGCTCACACAGTGAGGAATTGCTATATGCTTTCAAAAAATTATTAAAGTGAAGTGTGCACATCAGTAAATCAAAAAGTATTATTGGCCGGGCACAGTGGCTCACACCTGTAATCCGAGCCCTTTGAGAGGCCAGGCAGGAGGATTGCTTGAGGCCAGGAGATCGAGACCAGGCTATACAAGAGTGAAACACCAGCTCTACTAAAAATAGAAAAATTACCCTAGTGTGGTGGCACCTGCCTATAGTCCCGGCTACTTGGGAAGCTGAGGGAAGAGGATTGCTCAAACCCAAGAGTTTGAGGTTGCCGTGAGCTATGGTAAGGCCACTAATGTTCTAATCTGGGCGATAGAGCAAGACTCTTACCTCGCAAAAAAAAAACAAACAAAACAAAAAAACAGTATTATGAAGGCCCATTTCGATGTGTCCTCACCCGTATGTTCCTCACCTTCCACTCTTACCCGTTTCTTCTAGAATTTTCCTCCATATTTCTAAATAATCTGTGCGTACTATTACTTCTCAGTTTACTGATTTTATGATAGTGGAGAGCGTTTTTGTGATAGTGGAGAGCATTTTTGTGATAGTGGAGAGCTTTTTGAACTAACTACTCCAATTTGTCTCCCGCATCCCCTCAGGTTCAATACCGTAATTTTTGAGTAGTCTATATTATTACAGTTTCTTATGTTCTCTGCTGCTCAGAGCAGCAAACTTGTGATGCATTCCCTTCTGTGTATAACTCTGAATGTTTTCTGGAATGAATGTAATTGCTTAGTTTTCTAGAAATGGGCTCTGATTTTTTTCAAAAGCTTTCCAATACCTCTTGACCAAATCCTCAGACCCAGTAAGGAACTTAACTTACCGCAGCCAGGGCCCAGAGCCCAGAGCCCTGTGCTCCAGAATGCACGGGCTTCATCTTCAAACACAGCACACAGCCGGCCGTGTCCTGAAATGCCCCAACCTCCCTCTCTCTCTCTGCAGTGTGGGATCTGGCCTCCTTGTCTCTCCTAGAAACTCCTGCTGGGATTGCCCACAGAGGGATGCATTTTTAGTCCCCATCAGCTTTACTAATGAGTTCACTCCCTCAGCTGTGCCTGAGCCAGAGGAGCCTCCCCAGAATTTCTGCACTCTCCACCTGGCTCCAGCACTGACCAGGGGGACCTGCGGCCTTCCCACTCTCCGTGGGGCCTGTTCTCCTCTGTAGGCCCTGTACCCCAGCACTGCCCACCGTCAGTGTCAATTTCCTAACAGCCACAATCTAAAAGGTTAAAAAGAAAGAAGTGAAATTAATTTTCACAGTGTATTTTATTTAATCCAGCACATCCCACATGTAATCATTCCAACCTGTAACCCACAGGAAAGTGGTCTGTGTGAGTTTCACTGAGTCTGTGGTCTCCGGCATGCACATCCGAGGTCCCCCTCGGCTTAAACCTGATACACAAGCCCTCTTAGGAGAAAGAAGTTTCCTCACTCCCATTCATCACTGGAAAGCACCAGACCAGAACACGCCTCACTGTGTATTTGTAAGCAGTGCTCACTGTCAGCTGGGTGTTGTTTAAAACCCATCCACAGATGTAATACAATATCAGCTCATGGAATCATCATAACAACCTGAAAGAGTTACTGTTTCTGTTCCCACTTTACAGATGAGAAAACTGAGGCCCAGAGAGGGACACCAGGTAGGCTGGGTGTGTCCCCAGGAAGTGCCACCCTATGCCACGCTCTCAATCGCAGTGACAGCTCTGTTTCTCAGCAGGGTCACTGCACAACTGGGTAGAGTGTCTGACATGTTTGGATGTTTTGCCATGAAATGGTTTGCTCCAAAAATAAAGAAAGCATTTGAGTGTTGAACTGAATTCTGCAAAGTGGATTTAAATCCAGAGTTTTGCAGAGTGGATTTAAACCCAGAACTTGAGAGCAAGTTCTCAGTTCTAAATGTCCCATTCTGGCCAGAAATCAAAGTCTGATGCTGGCACGGACTCCCCCAGCCCACCTCACCCCACCCTCTGTGGTGCTCACCCTGAGTTTAGTTCCCCTCACCCACCCCCATGCTGCCAGGACCCCCAGGGAAAGTCAGCAAAGACAAGAGGACACATCTGCCCATCCGGTGGCACCTTCAGATGTGAAACTCCCACTCAGTTACATCCCGACAAAGTTTTAGTCCAACTGTGAACATATTTTATATTTCCCTTCCTGCCTTACTCAGCTCTCCCGCTTTCGGGGTTTACAACCTGCTCGTGAATTCCAACCCCCTTGTACATTTCTCGCCAGGCTCATAATTAAGGAGATGTAAGGAATGTACTCATTTGCACGGCAGAATGGTTTTGGCAGAATTTGGCAGATAGAACCGTCCGTGCTCAGAGGAAAGGGTTGCTAACTATTTTTGTGGCATAAACATTGCAGAGATCAGATAAACATGTTTTTCAGGTCACGGAGCCATGTCGATTGTTGACACGCATGTAAACCGTTTATGCAGACTTCGTGCTGTTTCGTGCAGGGTCTGGTCTTTGGTTCCCAGGACCCAATGCAGCCACCCCACCTCTGATTGTTTTTTGTTTATTGTTACGTTTGTATTTGCCCTGCCATTGTGTCCTTGAGGGCCCCTTGCAGGACACACAGACCCGGGGATGGATCAACATGTTCTCACCTCTTAAAATCCTAGGATTTCAGCAGTTCTGCAATATTAGATCCTTTATATAACAGCCTACCCCGGGGCGGGGCGCGGTGGGGGGTGAGTGGGGGTGGGAGACTGCTAAAGGCCAGGAAATGTTTTCAGAATCAATGAGCAAAGCCTTGCTGTGCAGTCCCTAAAGATGACACAGGCAGGATAAATAAATATTCCAAACTTGGAAACAGGGACATTCAAGATAAAGACTCCAGAGCTGGGAATATATATTCTAGTCTGAGGGAAAGAACTGGTGATTGCCAATCTGTACAGGAGCTGTGATGACTCCCCGTGCCAACCTTTGAGATAATTGTCAGGAAACAAATGTCTATACAAATGTGGTTTTTGAGTTTGAGTGCAATTTTTCAATAACCATCTAGGAATAATTAGCCAATTCAGGACAAGTATGTTCAAAAGTAGGTTAAAACATAGCTCTGAAAAATTAATTGGCAAAGGTTCTCCTTTAACAAAGCGAATGCGGTATTTTTTCATGCGTTTAGTAAATATTAAAATCGAGACAAACTGGGTTTTCCCTTACTGAAGTCCTGACCCTTTGAGCATGCGTCCACAAATGTGACATTGGGTATTCCAAATAGATTCTTGGATTCTAGCAGGAAGCCGGCATGGTGAGGAGAGAATGGCAGTGGATATGGGGATGGCCACCAGTCCTGATGAGAGAGGACATCCTGCCCCTGCCCCTCCTGCCTGGCACCTCCAAAGTCCACCTCCCACCTCCTCTTCACTCACCCCCAGGGAGGGCATTTATCTGTTAATGAGGGATCTGTCCCAGCATCCCTCCCAGCACGGCCACATCAGGATCAAATTTCAACATGAGTTTTGACGGGACAAACTACATCCAAATCATAGCAAGTGGTCAGAGAAATGCAACATTGCTGCCTTTGAAGAGGGAGGAAGGGGCCATGAGCCAAGGAGTGCAGGAGGCCTCTAGAACCTGGGAAAGGCCAGGAAACAGGTTTTCTCTTAGACCCTCCAGAAAGGAATGCAGCCCTGCCATCTCAGCTTTAGCCCTCAGAGATCTGTGTCAGACCTCTGACCTCCAGAACTGTGAGACGATAAAATGTGTTGTTCTAAGCCACTAAGTTTGTAGTAATTCTTTACTGCAGCCATAGGGAACTCCTACAGCTCTGCTCGTTACTTCCAATGTGGCGGTGGCTTCACAGATGGATGCATGTGCCAGGACTTATCAATTTGTAGCTGTACACATGCTCAGTTCATTGGATGTCAACAAATATCTAAAATAGCATTTTTTTTTTTATTAAATCATAGCTGTGTACGTTATTGTGATCATAGGGCACCATACACTGGTTTTATAGACTGACACATTTTCATCACACTGGTTAACATAGCCTTCCTGGCATTTTCTTAGTATTATGTTTCTACATTTACTAAGTTTCACATGTACCCTTGTAAGATGCACCACAGGTGTAATCCCACCAATCACCCTCCCTCTGCCTATCCTCCCCCCTCCCTCCCCTCCCTCTCCCCTTCCCCATATTCTTAGGTTATAACTGAGTTACAGCTTTCATATGAAAGCCATACATTAGTTTCATAGTAGGGCTGAGTACATTGGATACTTTTTCTTCCATTCTTGAGATACTTTACTGAGAAGAATATGCTCCAGCTCCATCCATGTAAACATGAAAGAAGTAAAGTCTTCATCTTTCTTTAAGGATGCATAATATTCCATGGTATACATATACCACAATTTATTAATCCATTCGTGGATCGATGGGCACTTGGGCTTTTTCCATGACTTAGCAATTGTGAATTGGGCTGCAATAAACATTCAGGTACAAATATCTTTGTTATAATGTGATTTTTGGTCTTCTGGGTATATACCTAGTAGAGGAATTATAGGATTGAATGGCAGATCTATTTTTAGATCTCTAAGTGTTCTCCAAACATCTTTCCAAAAGGAATGTATTAATTTGCATTCCCACCAGCAGTGTAGAAGTGTTCCCTTTTCTCCACATCCACGCCAACATCTCTGGTCTTGGGATTTTGTGATATGGGCTAATCTTACTGGAGTTAGATGATATCTCAAAGTAGTTTTGATTTGCATTTCTCTGATTATTAAGGATGATGAGCATTTTTTCATATGTCTGAAGGCCACGCCTGTCTTCTTCAGAGAAGTTTCTCTTCAAGTCCCTTGCCCAGCCTGCAATGGGATCACTTGTTCTATTCTTGCTTAGACGTTTGAGTTCTCTGTGGATTCTGGTTATTAAACCTTTGTCAGAGACATAACCTGCAAATATCTTCTCCCATTCTGAGGGCTGTCTGCTTGCTTTACTTACTGAGTTCTTGGCTGTGCAGAAGCTTTTTAGTTTGATCAGGTCCCAGTAGTGTATTTTTGAAGCTTCTTCAATTGCCTGGGGGGGTCTTCCTCATAAAATAAATGCCCAGACCGATTTCTTCAAGGGTTTTCCCTGCACTCTCTTCTAGTATTTTTTTTTTTTTTTTTTTTTGGCCGGGGCTGGGTTTGAACCCACCACCTCCAGTATATGGGGCCAGTGCCCTACTCCTTGAGCCACAGGAGCTGCCCCCCTCTTCTAGTCTTTTTATAGTTTCATGTCTTAAGTTTAAATCTTTAATCCAGTGAGAGTCGATCTTAGTTAATGGTGAAAGGTGTGGGTCCAGTTTCAATCTTCTACAGGTTGCCAGCCAGTTCACACAGCACCATTTGTTAAATAGGGAATCTTTCATCCACTGAATGTTTTTAACTGGCTTGTCAAAGATCAGATAACAGTAAGTGGCTGGGTTAATCTCTTAGTTGTCTATTCTGTTCCAGACATCTACCTCTCTGTTTTTGTGCCAGTACCATGCTGTTTTGATCACTATCGATTTATAGTATAGTCTGAGGTCCAGTAGCGTGATTCCTCCTGCTTTGTTTTTATTTAGTAATGTCTTGGCTATTCGAGGTATTTTCTGATTCCATATAAAACAAAGTATTATTTTTTCAAAATCTTTAAAGTATGACAGTGGAACTTTAATAGGGATTGCATTAAAATTCTATATTGCTTTGGGTAGTATGGACATTTTAACAATGTTGATTCTACCCAGCCATGAGCATGGTATGATTTTCCATTTAACATTTTCAGCTATTTTTTTTCTTAGAGTTTCATAGTTCTCTTTATAGAGATCTTTCACATCCTTTGTTAGATAAACTCCCAAACATTTCATCTTCTTTGGCACTACTGTGAATGGAATAGACTCCTTAACTGTTTTTTCAGCTTGACTATTTTTGGTGTATATAAAGGCTACAGATTTATGAATGTTGATTTTGTAACCTGAGACGCTGCTGTATTCCTTGATCACTTCTAAGAGTTTTGTAGTAGAATCCCTGGTGTTTTCCAGATATACAATCATATCATCTGCGAAGAGCGAAAGTTTGATCCCTTCTGACCCTATATGGATACCCTTGAATGCCTTTTCTTCCCTAATTGCGATGGCTAAAACTTCCATTACAATGTTAAAGAGCAGTGGAAACAATGGGCAGCCTTGTCTGGTTTCTGATCTGAGTGGAAATGATTTCAATTTAACTCCATTAAATACGATATTGGCTGAGGGTTTGCTGTAGATGGCCTCTATCAGTTTAAGAAATGTCCCTTCTAGACCAATTTTCTTAAGTGTTCTGATCATGAAGGGATGCTGCATGTTATCAAAACCTTTTTCTGTATCAATTGAGAGAATCATATGGTCTTTGTTTTTTAATTTGTTTATGTGCTGAATTATACTTATAGATTTACGTATATTGAACCAGCCTTGAGACCCTGGGATAAAACTGACTTGGTCATGATGTATAATTTGTTTGATGTGTTGCTGAGTTCTGTTTGTTAGGATCTTGTTGAATATTTTTGCATTTATATTCATTAGTGATATAGGTCTATTATTTTATTTTCTTATTGGGTCTTTTCCTGGTTTGGGGATCAGGGTGATGTTTGCTTCATAGAATGTGTTGGGTAGGCTTCCTTCTTTTTCTATGTTTTGGAACAGGTTGAGTAATATAGGTACTAGTTCCTCTTTAAAGGTTTGGTAGAATTCAGACGTGAAGCCATCTGGTCCGGCTTTTCTTTTTAGGGAGATTTTGTATGGTTGATGCTATTTCAGAACTTGATATTGGCCTGTTCAACATTTCCACTTGATTCTGGCTAAGTCTTGGAAGGTGACGTGCTTCCAAATATTGGTCAATTTCCTTCAGATTTTCATATTTCTGAGAATAAAGTTTCTTGTAATATTCATTAAGGATTTTTCGAATTTCTGAGGAGTCTGTTGTTATTTCATCTTTGCCCTTTCTGATTGATGAGATTAGAGATTTTACTCTTTTTTTCCTGGTTAGGTTAGCCAAAGGTTTATCAATTTTATCGACCTTTTCCAAAAACCAACTTTTTGATTTATTGCTCTGTTATAGAATTCTTTTGTTTTCAATTTCATTTAATTCTGCTCTAATTTTGGTTATTTCTTTTCTTCTGCTGGGTTTGGGATTGGAATGTTCTTCCTTTTCCAGTTGCTTGAGATGTCCCATTAAGTTGTTAACTTCCTCTCTTTCTGTTCCCTTGAGGAAGGCTTATAGTGCTACAAATTTCCCTCTTAGGAAGGCCTTTGTGGTATCCCAGAGGTTCTGATAATTCGTGTCCTCATTGTCATTTTGTTCCAAAAATTTGGCGATTTCCTTCTTAATCTCATCTCTGACCCAGCTATCATTCAGCATAGGGTTATTTAACTTCCATGTTTTTGTATGAGTATGCAGATTCCTGTTGTTACTGAGTTCAACTTTTATTCCATGGTGGTCCAAGAAGATGCAAGGAATAATTTCTATTCCTTTAAATTTACTGAGGTTAGACTTGTGACCTAAGATGTGATCAATTTTGGAGTATGTTCCATGGGCTTATGAGAAGTATGTGAATTCAGTTTTGTTGGGATGAAATGTTCTGTAGATGTCTGCTAAATCCAAATGTTGGATGGTTAGGTTTAAATCTAAAATTTCTTTCCTCAACTTCTTATTGGAGGATCTATCCAACACTGCCAAAGGAGTGTTGAAATCTCTGACTATTACGGAGCTGGAGGAAATCAAGTTGCTCATGTCTATTAGAGTTTCTCTTATAAATTGAGGTGCATTCTGGTTGGGTGTATAAATATTAATAATTGAAATCTCACCATATTGAGTATTACTCTTAACAAATATGAAGTGACCATTCTTATCCTTCCTTACTTTTGTTGGTTTAAAACCTATTGTATCTGCAAATAGAATTGCAACACCTGCTTTTTTCTGATTACCATTTGCCTGAAATACGGACGACCATCCTTTCACCCTGAGTCTATATTTATCTTTTAGGTAAGATGTGATTCTTTTATGGACCAAATATCTGGCCTGAGTTTTTGTATCCAGTCAGCAAACCTGTGCCTCTTTAGAGGACAGTGTAAGCCGTTCACATTACTGGAGAATATTAATAAGTGTGGTAAAATTTTGGGTATCGAGTTTTTCGAAAGTCCAGTGGAAATTTTTAATCCTTTCACCACTGTGGAAGTTGGAGTTTGATCAAAAGATTCTGAGCAAGTTTACTTTTGTGGTAGAGGATTGGGCTGGTCATTATGGAGGATAGGTCTGAGAATATCCTGAAGAGCTGGTTTGGTTATGGCAAATTTCTTCAACATATGAATGTCATTAAAGTATTTAATTTCGACATCATAAATGAAACTCAGTTTAGCTGGATACAGGATCAGGGGTTGAAAGTTATTTTGGTTTAGGAGATTAAAAGTCGATGACCACCCTCTTCTGGCTTGAAAAGTTTCAGCAGAGAGATCTGCAGTCATTCTAATATTCTTCCCTTTGTAGGTAATGGATTTCTTATGTCTGGCTGCTTTCAGAATTTTCTCCTTCATATTAACTTTAGTGAAGTTAATTATGATATGCCTGAGGGATGTCTTATTTGGGTTGAGTCATGCTAGGGTTCTGAAACTGTCTGCTATCTGAATTTCAGAATCTCTTGGCATGTCTGGAAAATTCTCTTTCATAATTTCATGGAGATGGGCCTCTGTGCCTTGTGAAGCCACTTTACTTTCAGGGATTCCAATGAGGCAGTTATTAGCCTTCTTCAAATTATCCCAGAGCTCTCTGAGAGAATGATCCATTTTTGCTCTCCATTTCTCTTCCTCTTTGAGAGTTTGGGAGCGTTCAAAGCTTTGTCTTCAATGTCAGAAATCCTTTCTTCTGCTTGCTCCACTCTGTTACTGAGGGATTCTACTGTATTTTTCAGCGCTTTGAGGGCTGGAAATTCTTGCTTCAGTGTGTCAAAATCTTTGGTGGTTTTGTCTTTAATTTTGTTGAATTTTTGAGACAACTTTTGAATTTCTCCTCGAATTTCTAATTCCAAATTTTCCTCCATTCTATTAATCTTGTTTGGAACCCAAATTCTGAATTCTATTTCTGACCTCTTGGCCAGCTGTTTATGAATGTGATCTTCAGTTACATCTGCCATAAATTTCCTTGGGTGGGTTGATCTATTCTGGTTATTCATGTTACCAGAGTTTTTCTGCTGATTCTGCCCTATGATTATTTTACACCATTTGACTTTTCCCCTGGAGCTTTGTCAAGGACCCATATAGTGCTATGGCCTGAGAAACTGGGGACCTGTTTGGTGTGGTGGGACTAAGTGGCTCTGTCTTGTTTTCAGCTGGTCTCTGTCCGACCCTAGTGAAACAGTTACTCTGGGTTGAAGTCTCAGCTGTGGAGAAATATCAGCAATTAAGTCACCCCGTCCTTCACAGGTAACAATTGGAAAAGGAAAATCAAACCTTCCTACAACCAGACACCCAGGGCACCACTTGGATAGTCCTCAGGCGATTGGCTCAGTTCAAAAGGTCCAAATCAATTGTTTCAGTCAGCACCTGTCTGAGTTGGGAGAGTTTACAAGGTCTCTGGCAACTGGATCGCAGGGGTCCGGTGACAACTCAAATATGACTTGCTCCAGTGCTCCGTGAAGTCAGGAGGACTCACCCAGCAAATAGATTAGTCTGGGAAGGTTGATGCCTCTTTCCCCACCTTGCACCTCTGTCACACCCAGTCACTGACAGCCCCACAGGGCTGTGACCCAGTTGCCTGTAGTGAGCAGATACGCCAGGGGTTTGCACTTGCCTGAATCACAAGGAAATCTATGTCTGCTTGGCCAGGCCGCTGCTGTCTGCCTCTATCCAGCAGGGGGAGGTGAGGCCTGACAACCTCGGGCGCTTGATGGAGGCTGGGGGGTGTTCACTCAGTTTCAGCCCCGCCCCCAATTGATGTTACTAACAGAACAGAACAACTTTGCGGGAATTTGTTTCTGTCCCTGCTAAATTCCCCTGCAGAAGAGAAGCTGTTTTGAGTTCCCAGAACCTGTGCCTCAGGCCCTGTCTGTTCTGCTGTTCGGTCTTAGCTGTTTGTATTTGCAGCGCGGTTACCTGTCAGATCCAGCCTCTGCCTGCCCTTCTTTGTTTAAGCTGATGGTCCCCTGGGGGCTGTGTGCGTCTTAGGCTCAGTAAAGCCGTCTTCTGGGTCAGCCACACCCTGGGACTCTCCTGGCTCTGCACGTGCGTTTTCTAGTCCCCGTGCTCCACCCAGGCCAGTATCGCCTGAGGCAAACCCTTTACACGGGGCCTGCATTTCCATCCCAGATCTGTTCCACAGTGGTTGCCACCTGAGAAGATGCCTGGCCTCCTCTGGTTGCCCAGAGAGACAGGGGTTGTGACTTCAGAATATCCGTGAGTGAGCCCTATTGTTGCCAAAAATGGCTGCTGCTCTGCGCCTTGGGGCACCACCACTCTGGTGTGGTTCCCTCTCAGCCGACCATCCTCTCCTCACTCCTGTGCCACAGAATCAGCACCGACCAGCTGCAGTCCAGGCCCTGGACACACCACTCGAGAAATCACCCAAGAATCTGGACTCCTGGGGGCAGGCCTCCAGACCTCAGGGTGAGAGTGGAGGGGAGTGGTGGGAGCTCAGAATTGCAGGTAGAGAATATATACAGTTTTATACAGTTTTATGCCTGGCAGTAACGCACCATGGCACCCTAGTAGGGGAGGTAGGTCCAGTTTTTAGAGGGTGTCTCCCATGGAGTATAATGGGAGGAACTTTGAACTCTGCTCGTTTGTTTGTGGGGCACTTCGAGCCGTTCTCTTGGGGGAGGGGACTCCCGTCCACTTGGTGATGAATTTTGTACCTTTTGTTTGTATCCTTGGGGTCGCAGCTCGCCTCAGCGGGGTTGATGTGCATTCTTCAACCTTCTCTCTTGGTGCAGCTCTAATCCACCAGGTTACTTGCCAAATTTCTGTCCTTTAACTCTTCTTCTGGATGGGAGCCTCTGTGGAAAGATGGTTTCAGTCCCATAGCTTTTTTTTGAGACAGAGTCTCACTATGTCACCTGCGGTAGAGTGCCATAGCGTCACAGCTCACAATAACCTCAAACTCTTGGGCTTAAGTGATTCTCTTGCCTCAGCCTGCTGAGTAGCTGGGACTACAGGCACCCACCCACCAACAATGCCTGGCTATTTTTTGGTGGCATTTGTCATTGAAGTTTAAGAGGCCCAGGCCGGGCTCAAACCCACCACCCTCAGTGTATGTGGCCAGTGCCCTATTCACTGAGTGATGGGCGCCAAGCCCAAAAAAACAGATTTTTAAAAAACCTTTTTATAACAGGATCCCAGTCCCAGTGGCTCACACCTGTAATCCCAGCACTTTGGGAGGCTGAGGCAGGAGGATCACTTGAGGCCAGGAGTTTGAGACCAGCCTGAGCTACATAGCAAGACCCCCATCACTGCAAAAAATCATATTTTATTTTTATTTTTTGCAGTTTTTGGCCTGGACTGGGTTTGAACCCGCCACCTCCAGCATAGGGGGCTGGTGCCCTACCCCTTTGAGCCACAGGCGCCACCCTGCACAAAATAATATTTCAAAAATTAGCTTGGACTGGCGGTGGAACCAATAGTCCCAGCTACTTGGAACCTGAGGCAGGAGAATCACCTGGCCCAAGAGTTTCTGGTTGCAGTGAGCTATGATTGTATCACTTCATTCCAGCCTAGGCGACAAAGCAAGACCCTTTCTCAAAAAAAAAGGAAAAAAAAAGGCACTTTTCCCAAAATGGATGTTCTTCACAATTCCTTTTTTTAACTGTCATATGCCCTGAATACATAGGAAAATCACCCCCACCAATTGCTGAATTATGAACATTACACATTATATATCATTATACCTCTTTTAAGTCAATGAGCTTTCTAACACGTGTAGCTGAGGAACATTTTAGGTTTGGTCAGCATGGATTATTTATACGAAATTGATCTAATGATAACATGAACATTTACCTTCAATTTTTCTCTTCTTTGGCATTCAAATAACTCATCTATTAAATTGCATAAGAAAGTGGACTAGAAATTGTCATAAGGGTATAACTGAAACTGAAGGTTGTTAACAACCCTAACACTCTAAGTGCACTTGTGGTATAAACAAGAGCTCTCCATGGTGGAAGAATTAATTTCTGCGTGTGCTCGAGGCCTTCACGGATATACTTCCGTAGTGTAAAGTGAAGGTGTTGCTATGATAAACCACTGGCTGCATAAATGCAGGAGCTGAGGCAGTAGGCAGATCCCAGCATGCTCTCAGGTGGCAACTTCGTCCTGGTGTAGCAGCTAGGGAAACAGCTGGCAGACTCAGGGGGTCGGCGGACACTTAAATGAAGCAGCTATTTAGAGGGAAGGTGGGTGCAGTTAAGGGAATTCAGCTAGCAGCTGGACAAGGAAGACCACACTTTGTTCTCTGCTAACCCGTTCCTCCCAGCCCATGCTGTGGGCCCCTTCAACCTTGACTTAGCTGACTGCCTCGCTTTAACCAATGGAATGAAAGCAGAAGTGGCCCCCAGCACAAGAAGCCACACACGGCTTTAGCTGCACTGGTGTAGTTGGCGTATGCTCCAATGCCTGCTGAGAGGAGCAGGCCCCAGGGAGGATCTGCTCCAGGTATGGGAAGAATACCTAAAGCTGAGCCCAGCCGAGTTGGGTAGAAATCAGCAAAGCCTATGAAGGAAATGGGTGGCGCCTGTGCCTCAAGGAGTAGGGCACCGGCCCCAGATCCCTGGGGTGGTGGGTTCAAACCCAGCCCTCACCAAAACTGCAAAAAATAAATAAATAGGAGCAGACTCTCACCGGGTCCACCAGAGCACACAGCCTGCAGGGACCGGCCTCCCTGACGCACAACCCGTAAGGGAGGGCCGAGAGTACAGGTGGGGCAATGGGAGAGGAGCTGCTGTCTGACAGCAGCGCAGGGGAAGACAGGGGCAGCTCATTTCTTGCGGGGTTGAGAGCCAGAGACTCCCTGCTATGTGGTCGAGGCCCACACAGAGGCTGGATGAGGGTGGGGAGAGGGCTCAGGCGCAGACAGCATCACACCAACAATAGTATTTCTCTCCCCCCACCCCCAGGTTTGTGCACTGGATCCAGATTTGAGTGCTGCGAAGAAAGGAGAAGCTGCCAGGGACACATGAAGGACTCAAACACACCCTGGGACACACAGCCAAGCAGTGGCTGGTGACAGCCTACTAGTAGAGGGGCACAAACGTAAGACAACCCTCAGCTTTCCTGCGTGGGGGCCGTCGCCCAGCTGAGGCAGTGCCAGGCACAGGCCAGGACAGGAATGCCCTGTGGGCTGCCATGGTGTCCTGGAGCACCTTCCCCAGCCCCTCTGCGAAATTCTTATTTTTTTTTTTTGAGACGGAGTCTCACTTTGTCACCCTTGGTAGAGTGCTGTGGCATCATAGCTCACAGCAACCTCAAACTCTTGGGCTCAAGTGAGCCTCTTGCCTCAGCCTCCCGATAGCTGGGACTACAGGGGCCTACCACAATGCCTGGCTATTTTTGGAGATGGGGTCTCCCTTGCTTAGGCTGGTCTCTAACTCCTGAGCTCAGGCTATCCACCTGCCTCAGCCTCCTGGAGTGCTAAGATTACAGGTGTAAGCCTCTGCGCCTGGCCCCTCTGTGAATGTTTTAAAGTCAGGAACACCCCTTTCCCCGCTCTGTGGACACTGGCAGTGCAAGCTCTAATAATCACTCTCTGGTAAATATTTAGAGCCTTGTGTGGGACCCATCCCCCAAGAGATGTTACAAAGACGTGAATACTGGGGTAAGGTGAGAGAATAATTTGGGCATCGCCAGGCAAGGTCATGGGCCCATCACCTCGTTGGACTGTCTGCATTGTTTACACGGGAAAGTGGCAAGAAGAGGGGTTTCCCATTTGTCTTGATGGCAGACTGACATCACCTTTGCTTGCCCTTTGAGATAAAATCTTATGGAGGAATTTGATTTCCCAAAATTTTAAATTAGGATCCTATACAGGCTCCATAAAATAAAATATAATAAAGATATGAGACTCCTGTGCGGGAGAAGTACAATGTCTAAAACAGGGGGACCTGGGCTTACACGCAAAAAAAAGGGGACTTTTCAGGGAAGCTGTGCTAACAGGGAGGTCGCAGGCCCTGATGCAGGAACAGAGGTCACTGGGGAAACGGGCATGGGTAACTCCAGAGAGAGGTTCGACAGATAGGTCCCCAACCCCAGAGGTGGGGGCCTCAGGAAAAATGGCAATGCCCTTTCATCCTGTCACACCTGGACTGGCTGTGCCCAGCAGGAGGTGATGGGAGAAATAGGCACTGGCCTTAGAATCAGAGAATCATGCAGAATCTGGTGGCACATTTCAACCTTTAAACACCAGTGCCACTGCTGGCAAAGTTGACATGATTCATCACTCTGGGGTGAAGCCTGGGCTTAGGAAGGTTAAAAGCTCTCAGGTGTGTTGCGTCTGCGGCGAGGCTGAGAACTGGCAGTTCTCAAACTCCAGCACAAGTGGCATCACCTGGAGTGCTAGTTCAAACACGGAGCAAAGAGCCCACCGCCGGAATTCCCCTTTTGGGGGCTTTGGGGTAGGCCTGCCTAAGAACTTCCAAGGTGCTGCTAACATTGCCTATCCTGGGACCACCCCAGTAAAGGACGGAAGGCCGGAGAAAAGCCCCAAATTTGGTGGGGGAGTAAAAGGCTGGATCTCCAGCAACTCACAGCCCTGGGGGTGAGTGGACCAGTGGGTGGGCTTTGCTCCACACCAATCAACAGCTGTTCTCACAGGAAGGACAGTAATACCTCCTGAAAGAGGGTGAGTGTCCTTGGGATGTGTCCCCATCCCTGGAGGCCGGAGCCAAGCTTATGCCCGAGAGACAAGGACACGGAGAACCCAACGGTGGCCCAGTCAGGGGACAGAATGCAAAAGAAGGGCACAGGGGCCTCAGGAAAGAGGAGAGTCTGTGGGACCGAAACTCTAGGGCTGGGCCCGGGCCTCTGCTCCCACAAGCCCCCCACCCTGAGAGGTTCTGATATGCGTCTGGGAAGGAGAATCCCTGCGCTAGCCTAATGTTTCATATTTTGAGAAAATCACCACCTTGATAACTCTCACATCTCTTCCCCCTAGATTTTTTTTGAAGTTGTTTTATTTTGTATTTTGCACTGAATTCTACACATTTCATCCTAATTGTCTGAGATGCATATTTCAGGGGAATCATCAGGGCTTCAATTCGTTGGGCACTTATTGTATGCCAAGCCCAGTGCTGAATATAGACATTACCTCTGCCCCGGATAGGCCTGTGAGAGAGGCAATGTTGGTGCCATGTTTTGGAGGCAAAATCTGGAGCACAGCTGCTCACTTGCGTGTTCCTGTCGCTGGTCGTACCAGACTCACAGGTCAGAAGCAGAAGTCTTGCTCCAAAACTGGTGTTTGTGACCCCTGCCTGGACAGCTCAGGGCTCTAGACTCCATCATACAAAAGCACCAATTCACCCATATTTTGCAGCAAAAAGCAGCTCGGTGGGGCTGACACAAAGCGCCACCAGTCCAAGTGGGAAGGCGTCACACAGGTTCCTGCCCATAGCGTTGTTTAACCTTGAAATGTTTGTCTGAAGCTTATGTGCAGAGCGTGTTTTCTTTCTGTTCTGGGGAAGAATGACACCTCTTTAAGGACCAGAGCAGAACAAGCCAAACACACCTCAAGCCTTCCTTGTTGGCGTCGATCTGGTGCCCTGTGAAGCTTCTGGGCCTTTCTACTTGCCCGAGCTCCCCATCCACTGCCTGCCTTCATGCTGCCCTCCCCCACCTGTCCCCTCCCCAGGCCTCCAAGCTGACCCTTCCCCTCCACTCTGGCCTCTACACATTTTAGGAACCCACTGACCATTCTCTGACACTGGGTGTGGCACCATGACTATATCTGGGGGTCCCTAAGCAGCCCCCAGCACAAACACCAGCCATCCCCCCTCCTGCCCCCTGGTCTTCCAGGTCCTTGCTGATAAGAGTTGTCACCTGATGCCTGAGTGCTGTAGAAAGAGGAAGCAGTGTGCTGCCATCTGCCTCCCTCCTCTGAGGTCTCCACTCAGTGACTAATTCCTGCAGGGCCGTAGCCACTTCCATTTTCAGAATTCACCTAAAAAAAATGAGGAAGCAAAGCTGCAAGTCTTTTCCATCTTATTTTCAAAATGCAGAGGGGAGGTACAGATGGGTGGCGGAGAGCAAGGGATGGAGTGAGTCAGTGGGTAGTAAGAACAGGTCTGGCAGAAATAAAACTCAAGTCTTTGCACATTGGTGGCTGTAGTAGTCTCAGTGGGCTGCCACAGCAAACTGCCGCAGCTGGGGGCTTAAATGACAAACACACGTTTTCTCGCAGTTCTAGAGGCCACACGTCCCAGATCAGCAGAGCTGGTCCCTCCTGAAGCCTCTGTCCTTGGTGTACAGACACTGTCTCTTCCTGTGTCCTCACGTGGTGGTCCATCTGTGAGTGTCTGTGTGCTAATCTCCTGTTCTCATAAGGACACCAGCTGTACAGGACCCGGGCCTTCCCTAGACACCCCATTTCACTTTCATTAACTCTTTAAAGACCCTATTCCCAAATACAGCCCCATTCTGAAGTACTGAGTGACAACTCACCACAAACTTAGTGGCTTAGAATAATGCACATTCATTATCTCATAGTTTCCTGGGTTTGGAGTTTGAGCTGTCTTCGCTGCGACCTTCACTCGGGGTTTCACAGGGTTGCAGGCAAGATATGGGCCGGGCTGCGCTCTCATCCAGAGGCTAGAAGGGGGAGTAGCTGCTCGCAGGATCCCTCAGCTTGTGGGAAGAATTTATTTCCTGGGGACTGTAGGACTCCGGGCCTTGTCTTCCCACTGGCTGTTGGGTTCAAGCTTCCCAGGGGGCTGCCTTTGGTCCCCTGCTGCACGTATGCTGTGTCCTCATGTGGCAACAAGAGTCTCTTGTCTACAGGTGCTATCAGGGACCCTTCCCACAGGGGTGGCACCCCATCTCCTCTGCCATGTTCTCCTGGTGAGAGGCAGGTCACAGGTCCTGCCCACCCTTGGTGGGGGGAATCCCATCTAGGAGCAAGGATCATCCAAGTGCTCCTTCCCCCAAATCTGTCCTATACACCTTGGAGGTGGGAGAAATGAGGTTAAAGTAGTAACTGAAGGCCAATGGTAAGGAGGAAATTCCGCTCCTCAATGAGTTTACCTGGGGTCGGCCCATATTCCAGCACCAAATCTAAAGACCATCTAGGCATACCCTTCACCTGCAGCAGCCTGGAGCGGTAACCATTTCCAAGAGCTTCCGATGAAGACTGTAATGAAACAGGATCAGGGGAGAGATTGGTTTTAAGTATCACTTAGTCATCTGTCTTCACCTGCAATTTTCAGCCCCAAAATAACTTAGGGGGAAAAAAAAATCACAGGTTATTTACATTTGCTCTCTATTTTTAACCACCTTTCTGTTTAAAACATTTAATATCTTCTAAAGTCCTATTAGAGCCCATTTAATCTGTAGCAAGATACCGTATTTATTTTTGCAGCTATTTTCATCTGCTCAGGGAACTTTTTGTTTTCATTTGAGCTTTTAGAAGGAAGTTAAGCAAGGTCAGCATGCCTGACTGACTTGTCAACTGGTTGTGCTGGGTTCTTAATAACAAAATGGAGCTAAATTCAGAGCTGCTTATCATGAATCTCTTTTTACGTGGCTCATTTTTTCCATTACTTGAAGTTCCCAAAAACTCACAAACCCTAATGCACTATTTTTGGTAGGAATGGATGTATTGTGCTTTTCAAAGTGGGTGTTTTTGCATCACTAGATAATGTTCTGCAAGGCAGAGGAGAAACCAGCCTTGCAAAGCGTACATCAGTTGCATTTTTTCCTATTGATGGGGAGCTGGTGAGGCCGGGAATGGGGGAGGGGGAAGAAAGGGGAATTCCTCCAAAGGGAAACTACACCTGCTGATTCTATTTTCTTCTTCTACCTTATACTCTTTGGGCTATGGGTTCTTTGTGCATCCGTTTGTTTTGCAACCACAAAACCTACATTTTTGAGTGGTTTTGATGAAAAAGATGTGTTTGGGGAGAACAAAATGACTGTATAAGAGAACGCATTTGTTATTCTTTCAGCCATGTTTCAGATACAGATTTGACCCTAGAGACAACGTGGTCATGCAGACTTCTGTGGAGTATTGGGTGTGTGTGTGTGGGGGGGGGTGTAGGGACCCTTCTAGAATGTTCCATGTCTTGATCTGTGTGAGTTATGCTGGCCTGTGCAAGGTACAAAGATGCTGATTATTTCTGCATTGAGTTTAAAGATAAAAATGCAACCTAGCCCAAGGCTGGCGCGGCACATACGGCAACAGAATATAAAACTAGTGAGTAAAATTCAACAAGAACCATTAAGAAGGCCTGTGATCTAGAATATTCCATTTTACCCCCTTCTGCTGCTTTCTCACCCCACCACACCTTTGGCCTCTAAAACTTACTTTTGTTGTACATTACTTTATTCCTTTTCTTTACTTATTTATTTTTTTATTTTTACTTTTTAAATAATTGTATTTATTATCATTTGAGCTTCCTTTATTATTATTATTATTATTATTTTTGCAGTTTTTGGCTGGGGCCAGGTTTGAACCTGCCATCTCCAATATCTGGGGCCAGTGCCCTACTCTTTTGAGCCACAGGCACCACCCTACTTTATCCCTTTTCAAACAGCTTTGGCACAAGGATGTGTTTTAAGAGTTGAGTATATTTCTGTTTCCCTCTTAGATGTTTTCTGGTTCCATCTTCCCATTAGACAAAGAAGTACGAACTATATTTCTCCACATTGGTCTCACTCAGCAGGATCTAGCTGCCAATGGACGTTGACCTGAATTTCAACGTGGATGGGAAAACCTGTAGGTCAGTGTAGTTTTCACTGTGTTACAAAACACCTCTGATACTGCTGATGCTTTCTCTATTAGCAAAGTTGTCATTTACTGCTTCTGGGAAGGAAGAAAACAGTTCTTTGCCCTGTGAGGTGCAAGCAATTAGCGCCCAGGTTTTGGTACAGACTGTGGAGGAGTCCCTCCACCGCGACGTGGAAGCCTGCATGAAAACACCTATTTTGCGGGGCGGCGCCTGTGGCTCAGTGAGTAGGGCGCCGGCCCCATATGCCAAGGGTGGTGGGTTCAAACCCAGCCCCGGCCAAACTGCAACAACAAAAAAAAGACCTATTTGCAGCAGGTTCTGGTTTCAGGTGTGGTTCTGCTTGCTACTTCTGGAATGAAACCTTGGCCAAACATCAACGGGAAGAGTCTTTTGTGCTTCTGCAGTCCAGTGGGGGAAATGACTTCTGGCTCCTTTTTTGAATATTTAATTAATTTTATTTTGAAAAAGTTTCAGAACTTAGCAACTTTAATAGAGTTTTCCCTGCCTTGTTTCCAGTTGACATGTACAGTGCAGAGGCATGTGGTGTAGTCGCAGAGTTGTGCAACCTTCACTCTGTCTAAGGCTGAAACATGCTCACCAGCCCTCCCCAGCCCATACCCGCTGAACCGGCGCTCCCCGTTCCATCCTTCCCTCCTCCAGCCCTGGCGCCACTCATCTGCCCTCTGCCTCTCTGGAGCTCCATGTTCTGCACGTGTCACATAATGAAATCATGAGACCCATGATCTTTGGAGTCTGGCTTCTTTCACTCGGTGTAATGCTTTTGAGATTCTTCCACATTGTCAGGTGTATTGGTATTACATTAAATTTATTTTTAAGTGAAAATAATATCCCAGAGCACATTCCTGTGTCCACCTACTGACTGAGCACCTGGTGTGTGCAAGGCACCTTGCTGTAGGTAGCAAGCTGTACGAGGTGACACTCTCTCTGAAGTTAAGCCTGGTCTCCTAATTGCAGGACAAGAGCACAGGAATGCCCCACCCCCATGCCTCGGCCTGTGACATAAAACTAATGGGAGGTGGAGGGTTTCCAAATTAGCTAAATTTTTGTGTTCACGGGCTTTTTTGCCTTTGGGGATTTGTTCTCCCCCCTCCCACTTTTCCTCAGAGCAAGGTCCATTTCCCCCAAACCATACAAGCCATTTTAGAATTGCTTTAACTCATGACATGTCAGTGAACAGAATGCATAGCAATGGGGCTATCACAAAGCAAAGCCAGCCCTCAGGAAAGGCCCCAGACTTCTAAGGCACAGTCAGACTTGGAGGAAAGGGGCAGGGACTTGAAGAGACAGGTGATAGCCTTCATGGCCAAAAGGAAAATTTGAACAAAGACAGCTGCAAGAATAAGTGGGCCTTTTTTTAAAGACAGGCACCAACCATCTGTTTAGAGTCAAAGATTTATCTGGAAATGAGCCTACACTGGATGTCAAAATTCATCCAGGTGAAAGGGAGGCCAAAGGGAAAATAAAGCCTCTCACATTCCTTCCTTCTCCCTCCTGCTGCACTCAAGAGCCATCGCGGCAGACATCCCAGGTGTCTTCCTAAATCAAGGCTCTCTGCTCCCAAGTGTCATCTGCATGACTCCAGAAGGAGCTTTAGAAACACAAACCAGCTTTCCCTTAGACCCTGCATAAAATGACAGACTCCAAATCCTGTGGCATCCAAATGTGACCACAGAGGATTTCCCCAACATGCCTCTCTCCCAAAGGAGTTTCCCATCATGCCTCTCTCCCAAGGGAGTTTCCCATCATGCCTCTCTCTGGAAGATGTTTCCCATCATGCCTCTCTGCCAAAGAAATTTTCCATCATGCCCCTCTCCCCAAGGAGTTTCCCATCATGCCTCTCTCCCAAAGGCATTTCCCATCATTCCTCTGTTCCCATCTTCACAGGACCAAGATGGTTCCCTCAACAGGTCCTGTGTGAGAAACTTCACTGTGAGTATTTTCTCTCTGTCACGTGTGAACTCTCTCCCCTCACTCCTGCTCATTCTTCAAGACCCATCTCTCCAACTCTGAAGCAGAGCTGCTCCCTCCCAAGTGTCCTCAGTGAAGGTATCCTACTCTTGGAATAACCATTCAACCAAAGAAAACATGTTTTCCCCCACCCAAGTATAGTCTTGGCATCACAAACGATGGAGGGCATGCTTTGTGAACCTTCCATCTCAGCCCAAGGGGAGGAGGTATGAAGTGAGAGCCTCAGTTGGGCCCCAGCACAGGGTAGAGTAAGCTCCCAGGTTGGCAGAGCCCCCAGGCACTCCTGATATTCAGAGAAGACAGAAAGAGCTGGGCACAACTGGGAAAGCAGGCGAGGAATGAAGCAGGTGGCAAGCTCAGGAGGCCAGTCCAGACACCGGGCCCATCCGGGAGGACAAAAACATGTCACCCAAGGCGGGAGACAGAGACAATTCCTAGGCTGTTAAAGAGTCCAGTTGTGTAGAATGAGGTCCTGAGAGGGGCAGGGGGACTGGAAGGAAAGGCAGGTGGTGACCAGTGGCAAAGGCAGGGGGCTTGAGATGGGCAGTTTGATTGGATGCATTGGGAGTCAGTAGAGAAGGAAGCAGTTACTGAAGGTTTCCTGGGAGGATGCAGCCTATCTGACAAAAATTGGAAATTCTGAAATGAGAATGAGTTTCTGTTGAGTGAAGGGTGTGATAGGGAGTCATAGACAGCTCTGGTTCCCACAGGGTGAGTCTCCCTCCCTCAGCTCTGGGAAGGAAGGCAGCCACAGGGAGCACAGAAGACGGTGGCCATCGCGAGGCAGGAAGCAGGCCACCTGTGACATTTGTGTATAGAATGCTTAGGTCTTTGAGCAACACACTCCAGAGGGTGCCCCATTTCCATCGGCAGGCTAAATGAAGCATCTGCTCCAGCTGGACTATTCTCAACAGCGGAAGTGACCCACAGGGTGCACAGATCTGCCAGGCTTCTTAGGATGTCATTGGTGGCCACAGTAGTGGGGACAAAGATGTGAGTGGCAACTGAGTAAACGCTGGTAGAGGAGGAGCATGTGCCAGACCCCACCCAGAGCCTCCTGGAAGGCCAGGTACAAGGAATAGAAGCCGCAGAGAGACACATGCCCTGTTATGGGACAGGCATGTGCTGTTTTTGAGTTTTTCTAAATTGAGGAAAGGCCAGGGTGTGTGTGAGAAGAACTGGGAGTTACTTGAGGTCACCTCACCCCACATGGGTGGCCCTGCAAGAGGGAGGGTGATTCTCCAGCCACCGTGCTTGCCTGTGGTCCCAGCTACTTAGAAGGCTGTGGTTGCTGTGAGCTATGATAAGGACAGGACCCTCTAGCCTGGGCGACAGGCTCTCAGCCTTAATTAATGTCTGTGCATTTAATGTGTGCCCCAAGACAACTCTTATTCTTCCAATGATTAAAAAGAGGGGGAAAAAAGGTTGGACACCGCCTAAAGTTGAAGCCAATTACTTGTGGTTCTTTGTTGGGCAGCCCTAGAGAATGAACACCACATGGGTGTTGGCTGGCTGGACTTCAGGAGGCAGAGACTCCTAGGGGCAGTCGAGGCAGTGGTAGGAGCACACGGGAAGCAGCCTGGAAGACGGACACACCAACAGCCATCCCACTGCCATTCCCTTCCCTGTCCTCCACCCCAAGGGGGAATATGACCCCCAATGAGCTCAGATTCTAGGTGGGAAAACAATTAAAATGGATGAGTAAATGAGCAACCTGTGGGAAAAAAACACTCCAGAGAGGAGAAGAGCCCCACCCTCACCCCCAGCACAGACTTGAATCCGTGAAGAGGCCCGGGGTCCCTGCAGGAAGAAGGGGAGCGGGTGGGCCAGGATGAAGGATGGCAGGATGCACTCTCCCACCCCTGCTTCATTTTAAAATTTTCTTTAAATATGCAAGAAGTACCTAGATGTACACATCACCTGTTTGTCTTGCTAAGGTTTTTTTTTTGCAGTTTTTAGCTGGGGCCGGGTTTGAACCGCCACCTCTGGCATATGGGGCCGGCGCCCTACCTCTTTGAGCCACAGGCGCCGCCCTGCTTGCAGACTTTCCTTGCAGCAGCCCAGGACCTATTCTCTCTACCCAGAGTGGACCACAATGATCAAATCCCTTCATTCTTTTTTATTTTTTTTTTGTAGAGACAGAGTCTCACTTTACAGCCCTCGGTAGAGTGCCGTGGCGTCACATGGCTCACAGCAACCTCCAGCTCTTGGGCTTATGTGATTCTCTTGCCTCAGCCTCCCAAGCAGCTGGGACTACAGGCGCCCGCCACAACGCCCAGCTATTTTTTTGTTGCAGTTCGGCTGGGGCTGGGTTTCAACCCGCCACCCTCGGTATATGGGGCCGGCGCCCTACTCACTGAGCCACAAGTGCCGCCCAGATCCCTTCATTCTTAACAAATGCAATTGCACGTGTGTACACAGGGAATTGTTTTATATTCTACAATAAGTACCTTTCGAGTCAACTGCAATAGAGCACTCCAATTTTTTTAAGAAAACTTCTATAGTTTTCTTAAACTTTCGGATAGTTTTAGCATCACAGAATCACTGAGTGCAGGTGTCTATTCCTTGTTCAGATGCCCCATTTTTAAAACTTTTCATCTTTCTGCTGCCTTTGTCCCATCTATGTAAATGCCCTTGGTACACAGTGGGCAGGGTGCTGGCCACAGACACCTAGGCTGGCGGGTTCGAACCTGGCCTGGGCCAGCTAAACAGCAATGACAACTGCAACAAAAACTATTAACTAAATGTCCCTTTTCTGCCCCATCACCCCATCTGGGATCCCAGGTTGCAATCAGTCATCGGAGGTAGTAAGGCAGGCAGCTCCTCTGGGCTGGGAAGGTTCTCCATCCTTCTCTTTGACGCCCTTAACAGTTCTGAGGTGTGCTGGCCACTTATTGTGCAGAACATCCTTCAACTTAGGTTTGTCTGAGGTTTTTCTCATGGTTGGGCTGGGGTTATGGGTTTTTGAACCTTCTTAGGAGTACATTTACAACATTTCCTTGCATACCTGGTGTTTTAACAAACATTAATCTGTCTTTAAAATAGAATCATGTATTTAATGCAGGTGCTGTAATGTCTATCTTTGTCTCCTTTATATAAAAATACAGAAAACAGGGCGGCGCCTGTGGCTCAAGGAGTAGGGCGCCAGTCCCATATGCTGGAGGTGGCAGGTTCAAACCCAGCCCCGGCCAAAAACCAAAAAAAAAAAAATACAGAAAACTGCGCAGTGCCCATAGCTTAGTGGGTATGGTGCTGGCCACATACACCCAGGCTGGTGGGTTCGAGCCCAGCCTGGGCCAGCTAAACAGCAATGGCTACTGCAACAAAAAAATAGCCGGGCGTTGTGGCAGGTGCCTGTAGTCCCAGCTACGCGGGAGGCTGAGGCAAGAGAATCGCTTAAGCCCAAGAGTTTGAGGTTGCCATAAGCTATGACGCCATGGATCTCTACTGAGAGCGACATAGTGAGACTCAGTCTCAAAAATAAATAAAGAAATAAAAATAAAGAAAACTGGCTTGGTGCCCATAGCACGGTGATTATGGCTCTGGCCACATGCACCGAGGCTGGCAGTTGGAACCTCGCCTAGGCCAGCTAAACAACAATGACAACTGCAACAAGAAAATAGCCAGGCGTTGTGGCAAGACCCGTAGTCCCAACTATTTGGGAGTCTGAGGCAAGAGAATCACTCAAGCCCAAGAGTTTGAGGTTGCTGTGAGCTGTGACGCCACAGCACTCTACCAAAGGTGGCGTAGTGAGACTCTGTCTCAGGAAAAAAAAAAAAAAAAGTACAGAAAACTCAGGGAGACGCACCCTCATTTTTTATTCTTAGTTCGTACACGAAACCTCTCCATTTAAAACTCCTGGGGAGAATTTTACCATTAAAAATTCAAACCACTTTGGAATTATCTAGTCAACTGAAAACTTATTTTAGTCCTCCAGAGGGATCTGTGCAAAGGCAAGCTGCCCCTTTTGGTCACTCTTCTTGTTTCCCCATCCCAGAAAGCCTTGCTTTCTAAGTGTGCTCTGCCCACGGCTGCCACCACCCTAGGAGTCTCTACCTCCTGAAGTCAAGCCGGCCCACACCCAAGTGGTCACACAGCTGAGCGCTGGGAGGGGCTTTGGAGGGTAGGGGGAGTTTTATTTAAAATAGTTGTTCCTGGAAATGCGACCAGTTCTCGTTATTATCTCAAAAAATGTACTAAGTACACTAAAAAGTTCTTTTCCTTCCCCCTTCTCTCAGAGACACCTCCAGAATTATATGGGACGAGTATTGGGTCTTATCAAATGACTGATCTAGTGAAGAGAACGATAAACCATAAAGACTTCCCTACATGGGTGTCAGAGGAAAGGTGAGTGTTCTGAATGCATTTAGCTTGAGGGTGCTTTAGCTCCAACCTGCTGGTTGCCCCTTCCCTTCCATCCCCTTTCCTCCCCTCTGCCCCCTTTCTCTCCCTACCCTTCCCTTCTTCTCTTAGCCTCTCTCTATGAAGTCATGTTCATTGAGGTATAATTTACACAGAGTAGAATTCACCCTTTAGAATACAGTGGCCTGGGCGGCGCCTGTGGCTCAGTCGGTAAGGTGCCGGCCCCATATACCGAGGGTGGCGGGTTCAAACCCGGCCCCGGCCAAACTGCAACCAAAAAATAGCCGGGCGTTGTGGCGGGCGCCTGTAGTCCCAGCTACTCGGGAGGCTGAGGCAAGAGAATCGCTTAGGCCCAGGAGTTGGAGGTTGCTGTGAGCTGGGTGAGGCCACAGCACTCTACCGAGGGCCATAAAGTGAGACTCTGTCTCTACAAAAAAAAAAAAAAAAAAAATAGAATACAGTGGCCCCCATATCCCTGGGTTCCATATCCATGAATTCACTGACCTCAGATCAAAATATTAGGAAGAAAAAAATGGATGGTGGAATCTGTACTGAAAGCACACAGACTTTTTCCCCTTGTCATTATTCCCTAAATAATACAGTGTGACAACTATTTGCACAGCATTTACATTGTATCAAGCATGATAAGTAATCTCAGGATACTTTAAATATATAGGGGAGGATATGTGTGGGTTACATGCAAACACTGCACCATTTTATATTAGAGATGGGAGTGTCCTCAGAGTTGGGGATTCTGGAACAAAACCCCCACGGAATACTAAGGGGACAACTATACACTCTTATGCTTTTGGCCAACATTGACACCTGGGTGACCGACACCACCATCAACACACAGGAACAGCTCAGTCACCCCAAATATTCCCCATGACCCTTTGTCCTCAACCTGCTTACCGACCTACCCCCCAAACCTGGTAACTAATGATTGGTTTCCCGCCCTAATACTTTCGCCTGTTGTAGAACGCCATACAGGTAGACTCCTGGAATATGCTGCCTTTTATTTTGCCATTCACACCTGAGATGCGTTGTCTTGGCTGCACAGATCAGCAGCTTACTGGTTCTTATTGCTCGTAACTCCCCCCCCCCCCACTTTTGGATATAACGCGGTTCATTTAACCCTTTATCTGCTGAAGTGAATCTGGGTTGGTTCAAGGTTCTGGCAACCTTAAAGCTGGCAGGATTTTGCAAGAAGCTAAGCTTTCCTTTGCCATGGGGGGTTGTTGGGAGGATGCCCATAGGCCTTGCATCTCTGATCTTATCAAGTGGCTGTTGATTGCCGGGAAAAGCAGAACATCCAAGAGGCTTCATGACAAAGGCCTTGGTGAAAGATGCAGCTCTCCTCTCCCATTGAGTTCCACTTGTGCTTTTCTTGAAGGATCCTCTTTGTCAATGTGGTATTGAGCTTGACTGCGTGGGAGATGATTTTGGTGCAGGAACTATTTATAAAATCAGCCTGTCTCTCAAGCTTGCTCTCTGTAGTGAGGGTTAAACACGGAATTCAGAAGTGGAAACAAAGGGGGGAAACACACACACACACGTTTATGATGAAGTGTGATTACCAACGTGGGGAGGAGGGCCATTTGAAAATGATAATCTCCTATTATTTTGTAGCTATAACAGCCAGGCATTATTTGGGGAAAACCGGAACTCTTTGCCCATGCGCACTTTGTATAAACACAGGCGGCCTGGCTGATTTGTTTTTGGATAGTTTTTGGTGTTGCTGAAAGGGTGGGTTCCGAACTTAGTTACCACTTCAGAGGCACCATGGTTGGTGTTACATAGGCCCTGGGTTTGGGAACCAGAGGAGCTGGATTTGTATATGTTCTGTCTTCTCTTTGGGTGAGACATTCTGCGAGGCCTCTGTGGAAGGCCTTCAATGTGGTTCCCTAAAGATGTTCACACCCTGATCCTTTGAAACTTAAGAAGGCACCACCGTCCCTGGCAGGAAGGTTAACTTTGCAGATGTGACCCAATGAAGACTTTTGCGATGCAGAGATTACTCCAGATAATACAGGTAATACATCCTGGGCTGTACAGGACCTCTAGAATTAGAAGAGGAGGCAGAAGAAAAGGCAGTCAGAACACTGATGTGAGAAGGACTTGACCTTCTGTAGATGGCTTTGAAGATGCAGGAAGTAAGTCACGGGCCCAGGAACACGGGCAGCCTCTGGACACGGTGTAAGGTGAGGAGACAGATGCTCCCCTAGACCCTCAGAAGGAGCACAGTTCAGCTGACACCTGCTTATTAGCCCAGTGTATTAGTCAGTGTTCTCCAGAGAAACAAAACCAACATGATGTGTACAAAGATTTATTATTGTCAGGCATGGGGGCTCACAGCTATAATCCCACTTTGGGAGGCTGAGACAGGAGGATGGCTTGAGCCCGGGAGTTTGAAATTGGCGTGGGCAACATCGCAAGGCCCCCATCTCTACAAAAGATAGAAAAAATAGCCAGGCATGGTGGGGAGCGCCTATAGTTCCAGCTATTCTGAGGGCTGTGGCAGGAGGATCTCTTGAGCCCAGGAGTTTGAGGCTGCAGTGAGCTATGATTATGGCACTGCAGTCTTGCCTGAGTGATAGAGCAAGTCGCTCTAAACAAATAAAAAATTTAAAAAATTAAGAGATGTGTTATGAAGGTATTGGCTAAAGAGCTATGAAGGCTGAGAAGTGCTGTGATGTGCCTGCAAGCTGGAGTCCTGGGAGGGCTGCTGGTGTGATGCGAAGATCTGGAAGGGGGAGATGTGAGATCTCATGTAATGTGAGATCTGGAAGGGTGATGTCAGTGCGGGTCAGAAGGCTGAGAACCAGGAGCACGGACGGCAGAAGACCAGCACCCCAGCTCCAGCACATGGGGCCAATGACCCTTCTCTGAGGGTTGTTCTACTCAAGCCCTCGGTGGGCGGGGGAGGCCCACCCATGGTGGGGAGGGCCCTCTGCTTTCCTCAGCCCACCAACTGAAATGCTAACTCATCTAGAAAGCCCTCAAAGACACATGCAGAGGTAATGTCTAATCAGGTATCTGGCAGCCTGTGGCCCAGACACAAAATTAACCAGCATGCCTGGTGACACCCATTTGGGACTTTAGACCCCCAGAATTGTGGGACAGTAAACATATGCTAACGTATGTTGCTTTGGGCTCTAAGTGAGGGTAATTTGTTACAACAGTAATAGGAAGGTAAGCCAGCCACCAAGCTATCTGAGACTCAGCTCTCCCCTATGTAAACTGAATACAATCATGACAATACCCCCCCAACCACTTCCTACGTTACTAGGACAATCAGTGAGAGAGTGTTTGAAGATGTTGTGAAAACTTTGCTAGGTGAAAAATAACATAGGTAGTTCCCTTGGCGGGGGAACTTTCCCTGCCTCCCTGCCTTTCCCCTTGCTCCTCCCAGGAGACAGCCGCCATCTGAACAAGGAGGCTGGACACAGGTCCCTGTCTATTTCTACTCTTTAGACCTCACCACCCTCAGCCAGCACAATGAGTTCTGTTGAACATTCTGAAGTTTTGTTCATGATGGAGTTTTTGGATGAAATCTGAATTTTAAGCTACGGCACAGTAATATTTATCTTGATGACTGCATTTTTGGCACCCTCTGTAGCCTTCTTCACCCTAGTGTCCTGGGTGATTCCCATGGGAAGGGGTCCATGGCAGAGGGATTGACAGATCCAGGTGTGCGGAGGGCCATAGAAGACCACAGTTCTAGCTAGCACTTTTTTCCAAGGTAGGAGAGGTCCTGGGGGAGATTTGGGGGAGTCTGTGTACTTTTTAAAAAGTTTGCAGCTCTCTGGTCATGAACCACTAAGTGATACTTAGCCTTTCTGGTAACCATAACCACAAAGAGAAAATGACAGGAGGATTTAGAGTATTTGTACGTTGTGACCATCTGCACTGATAGAAATACAATGTGTGTTCAGAGCAGGCTGGGGTAGTGGCAGACTTGTTTAGGCTCACTGTGGCTCTGAAACGACGGAAGTCCTTAGACCCACCTTTAGAGCTTGCCATCGAATGGACTGAAAAACAAACACATATTTTACTATTAGAATTCTAAAAATTATTAGATGGCCGTATTTGAACATACTTGAGTGTCTTTGCATCTGTATTAGTGGATGCATTATGCATTATTTTATGTACATAGAAACAAAATTTACTAAATTGCTAAAATGGTGTGAGGCACCGAAATAGCTACAGACTCTTCCCTCAAGTCTTGAACCTCTGCAGTCCAGGTGTCTCCTGTAAATACTGCAGATAAAAATCTCTGACCTCAGGCTGAGGCAGGTGGATTGCTTGAGCTCACGGGTTCAAGACCAGCCTAAACAAAAAGCAAGATCCCGTCTCTACTAAAAATAGAAAAACTGAGGCAAGAGGATCGCTTGAGCCCAAGAGTTGGAGGTTGCTGTAAGCTATGATGCCATGGCACTCTACTCAGGGTGACAGCTTGAGACTCTGTCTCAAAAAACAAACAAACAAACAAACAAAAAACAAAAACCAAACTATGACCTCCAGGGAAGATCTGGGAGAATCAAATATTACACTATACATGAACACTTCCATGCCAGATGCAAGGCATTTTCAGTATTCAAATGGTAGGAATTGAATATAAAATTCTCCATGGACAAAAATAGTAAAGACACGTATGCACTAGTTAGCTGGGGCTGCTGTCTCAGAGCGTCTCAGGCTGGGTGCTTCAAACAATAAGCATGTGTATTTTCATATCCCAGAAGATACAAGTCCAATGTCAAGATCTCAGCAGGGTTGGGTTCTTCTGCATCGTCTCTCCTTCCAGATGGCTGTTTTCTCCCTGTGTCCTCATGTGGTCGTTCCTCTGTGCCCATCTGTGTCCTAATCTCCTCTTAAAAGGACTCTAGCCAGATTGGATTAGGCCCCACCCTAATGACCCCATTGTGGGTTCATTACCACTTTAAAGATTCAATCTCCAAACAGTCACACTGTAAGATGTTGGGAGTCCATGCTTCAGCGTATTAATTTTGGTATGGACACAATTCATCCTGTAACATCAGATTAAAAAACAACAACACTGCATGCCTGCCCAGGTCAAGGATGCAAAAGGAGTTTTCACCACTTCATCTCACTTCCCTGACAGGTGATGGGCCTTTCTGTCCTCACTCCTCCTTTTGACTTCTCCAAGTAGGACCTTACACAAGGCTACCCCACACATGTTGCTTTCTGTCTAGTTTTGCTTCTAGTCTCTGCAAGGAAAATGGGAAGCAAAATCCTAAAGTGAAGAAAGCCCAGAGGTTCGTAAGTGAAGTTGGAAAGCTGATCTTTCCTCCCTCATCTCCTAAGGAAAGCTCATAGTGAGTGCTTACTCAAAGACAAGACGTGGGCAGGCATCTGTCGTCCTAGCTACTTGGGAGGCTGAGGCAAGAGGATCGCTTGAGCCCAGGAGTTTGAGGTTGCTGTGAGCTATGATAATGCCACTGCCACGGCACTCTACCGAGAGCACAGAGTGAGACTCTGTCTCAAAAATAGAAAGAAAAGACATAATCTATGAACATTAAGGAAAGATCATTACTTCAGGCATGTGTTAACTTCAGTATCTTGGGAGAGCAAGGATGGATTTCCGTGTAGCCTATACATACATGTGGAGGTTGCCAAACAACACCTCTGTGTGCTTCCTATGCTAAATTAATCCAGGAGATGGGAAGAATTTGTTTATCATGAGAGGTTCTTTATGCATACAAGATAGTGAATACCATTGGGCAATAGTGTCATCATAGCTCACAACAACCTCAAACTCCTGGGCTCAAGCCGTCCTTCTGCCTTAGCCTCTTGAGTAGTTACAGGCATGAGTCATCATGCTCACCTAATTTTTAAATTTTTTGTAGAGATGGGGTTTGTGCTATTGCTTGGGTTAGTCTCCAACTCCTGGCCTCATATGATCCTCCCACCTCAGCCCCCCAGAGTGCTAGCATTACAGGTGGGAGTCATCTGTGTGCAGCCTACCATTGTCTTTTAAAGCAAACTTGGACTTTGCTTTGGCGGTTCCATTCACACCTACTGGCCTATTTGTACTATCTGGTCTTTCTTTCGAGTGATAGAACAGTTACGTTACATGATAAATTAGTTAGAGATTGTATTGGGGCCCTCTCTCTTCCCTTTAAAAAGATGATGGTATCCTTTCAAAATGATAGAATACGAAAGGGAAGCCATTAAGGTTGTAATTTAACCTTAGTGTGGCAAGCAGATCCTGGAAGTTTGGGTCAATCCTTGGAAGCTCAGGACTTATTGACTAAGCCAATCATGGAAAGAAACAGTAGCCCATGTGTTAGGAGTCTTTGAAAGTCAGATTCACTTCAGGGAAATTAAATACTGGATTCAGTGAAACTGGGCAGTAAGTCCCACGAAAACATTAATACTTCTTCCTACTGCGGTTTTTTTTTTCTTTAAGACAGTGTCTTACTTTGTTGCCCTCCGTAGAGTGCTGTGTAGTCATAGCTCACAGCAACCTCAAACTCTTGGGCTCAAGCGATTTTCTTGCCTAAGCCTCCCGAGTATTTGGGACTACAGGTGCCTGTCACAATGCCAGGCTATCTTTAGAGAGGAGGTTTTGCTCTGGCTCAGGCTGGTCTTAAACCTGTGAGCTCAGGCAATCCACTGCCTTGGCCTCCTTGAGTGCTAGGATTATAGGTGTGAGCCACCACGCCCGGCCATAAAGAGTTTTATATTTGTAGAAACAATTGCACAGGTAGTACAGTTACTATGTCACCCCACCTCCAGCTTTCAGCGTTATTAGCATCCTAAGTTAGTGTGGTGCTTTTGTTACAATTAACAAACCAATATAGATGTGTTATTGTTAATTAAAGACCATAGTTTACAGTATGGGTTTACTCTGTGTTGGACTTTCTGTGAATTTTGACAAATGCATAATCACATGAATCCACCATTCCAGTATCACAGATAATAGTTCCACTGTCCTACATATCCTCAGTACCGCCCTTGCTCATCCCCTCCTCCCCAGGAACCCTTGGGCCACCTCTGACCTTTCCACTGTGTCTGCAGTTTCGCGCCTTTTCCACTTTGTGTTGTAGTGGGCACTATGTATATACAGTATGTAGCCTTCTGCAGCTGGCTTCTGTTGCTTAGAAACACTCAAAGTCCTTCCATGTTCTTTTGTGGCTCCATAGCTCTTCCCTTTTTCAGTGCTGAACAATATTCCATTGCATGGATATGCCACAGTGAGTTTACCCACTCACCCATCTAAGGACATTGTGCTTGCTTCCAGTGCTGGGTGACAAGGAGTAAAGCTGCCCTGAACATCTGTGTACAGGCTTTTATGCAGACATAGTTTTCAGCTTACTTGGGTAAATAGCCAGGAGCGTGATTGCTGGATCATATACAGGGTAAGATTGTGTTTAGCTTTATAGGAAACCGTCAGACGGCTTTCCGGAGTAGCTGGACTAGAATTTCATATTCTGACAAGTAACGAGTGAGACCTCTTTGTGCTCTGCATCCTGACAGCATTTGCTATCGTCAATTTTTGAATTTTAGCCAGTCTCATGCATGTAGTGGCATCTTATTGCTATTTTAATTTGCAGTTCCCTAATGATATATCATGTTTCAGCATCTTTTCCTATGCTTATTTGTCATCCTCGTATCTCTTTGATGAGATTTCTTTTCTGATCTTCCGCTCATTTGTTTAATAGGTTTGTTTTCTTATTGTGGAGTTTTAAGGACTCTTTGTATATTTTGAATCCAATCCTTTACCAGCTATGGACTTGCAAGTATTTTCTCCCAGTTCATGACATGTCTTTTTATTCTCTTGTGCAGACTTTAAAAAGTTTAATTTCTGCAGACTTTAAAAAGTTCAATAATGCCCAACTTGTCATTGTTTTTTTCTTTCATACACCATGTTTTTGGCATCCTATCTAAACAGGCATTTGCCAAACCCAAGGTCATCTGGATTTTCTCCTATGTTATCTTCTGAGAGTTCTATAGTTTAACCCTTTACCATCAGGTCTATGACCTATTTTAAGTTAATGCTCATTAATTTTTTTTTTGTGAAAAGTATAAAATGTATGTCTAAAGTTTCTATTTTGTAATTTTTTAAAATATATATATGATGTCCGATTGTTCCAGCACTGTTTGTTAAAAAGGACGAATTGCCTTTGCTGTCCTGACTGCCTTTTAGTTAAAATTTTGGGAACTATTTATGGAGACTGCTAATGGCATTTGTGGCAAGCAGATCTTTGTTTCCCCCGCCCTTGTCAGTAACTGAAAGTAATATATAAAGTGCAGTGAGCGTCCCTGGAAATCATTGTTAACCCTCATTTCCTCACTTTATGTTCTTACTTCCTCCCCACCTTACACGACTGCATATTTGAAAAATCACCAAAACGGAGGAACTAACAGTCTAATTTACCACCTACCTACCAGTCCTCTAGCATTTCAGAAAGAGGAATACTGGTGACCTCATGATAAACACAGGAGGTGTCTTCCCCTGTCTTAGGGGAAGGTCCTCTGGGGGGTCTGTGAATCCAAGTCTTGACTCCTTACCGGCAAGGAGACCGGTGGGGTCACCGGGATTGGATCAAGCAGGCAAGATGGATTCTGAGCACTCCTGCTTTGTTAGTTTCCAGAGATCATCCGTAAAACCCGGCCACGCTGCGCTCCAGAGTGAGGATTTCCACCTCTTTCCCGTACTTTAAAGGATTGGTATCGGTATTTATCAAATTATCCAAACATACAAAGAGGCCTTTTAACCAAGTTCGGCTTGGAATCTCCAACAGCTAGGGGGCTGAGCGCGGCTGGCAGGCCACGGCGCTGGTTTAGCTGCGCGGCTACTCGGGAGTGTGCGGTAGCCGAGGGCCGCGTCCCCGAGAAGCCGAGAGCTGTAATGCTGTCAACTTGTTATTTACTTTCCAAATCTGAATGACTGAGCAAGGCGAAAGAAGAATCAATCAACCACAATGTGACCCTACAGGCGGAAAAAACGCAGCGCTCCCACCAGCAGGCGGTGGGGGAAGGGAAGCACGTGTAACCAGGGCAGAGTTGCATCAGGAGCTCGCTCGGGTTTTCTATTGCACCCTTCGTTTTTCGATTGCATGTAATACCTCAGCATCAGTCTGCACAAGCCCAGGGAGCCCGGGAGCAACGAAGGGCAGGCTCAAGGCAAGGCCCTACCAAGTCCTTTTGGGGGGGCCTTGAAAGGCCAACTGATACATAATAAGATACAATCTATTCTGCTGATTCACAATTATGGAGACTGTGTAAGTGTGTATTTTTTATTGATGTGCTCTAATAATGGTGTAGCAACAGTCGTTTTACATCATTGACGTTTTACAGCAGTATTTCGCGCAGGGTAATTTCTGGGTCCGCCTTTTTGATGGAGGACTGGCCCCTTAAAAACTCACCTCGGGTTCCCCCTGCCCCCAACAAGCAGAAGAACAAACAGTCTAGTGTTCCAGGCCGGAGCAAGTGAGGTTATAGTTTAAATTGCTGAGAGTACTGGGCTCTGAGCATGAAGCTCATTAGATACCAAAGGGAGGGGCAAACTTATTTAAAAAAAATATTTAACAAGACAGACTCTAAAGGTGCTGGGGGAGAGGAGCGGACGTTTGTTTAATTGAATTAAGGCCGAGAGTAGTGGGGAGTCGTTATCGAAGTGGAGGGAAGGAGCGCTGGGGACTTGGAAGCACCGGGGTGGGCCGTGTAAGCCGTGGCAACCTAAAAAAACACTTTGCAAAAGCCCGAGGTCTGAAGTCCGGGGGTGGGTAAGAGTGGGGAGAGGAGGTTCGAGGGCCCAAGTTCCCCCCAAACAACCCCAGGTCCCCACACCGAGTTCCTGGTGTGTCTGAGTTCCTCTCTAAGCATTTCTGGCTTTTCCTGTCTTGCAGAGGTCGAGGCTCCGCCTGAGCCCCCACTTTTTGAAGTGTACGAGAAGGCGATTGGGGAGTCTCCAAAGCCCCTGGTTTTGAGGGAGATACACCCTGGGGCAGATTACCGGGTTTTCTGTTGGGCCAGCAGGGCGGCTTCTTTTTTGAGGTGGGGGAGGGTAACACTTCAGCAGTGTCCTGGGTTCTCCAACCCCTCGGAATCTGCGGAGGTGGCCCGGGTTCCTGTCCCCTCTAGGCAACCGTGGAAAGGCTGGGTTTGGGTGGGATTAGGCCCGGGTTCCTCTCTGTCCCCAAGGAAGACACGCGGAAAGGGCAGGGATCGGAGCAAGTAGGCAGAGGTCCGGGTTTCCCTCGCCCACGCGGCGTGGGGGTGGAAGGGTGGGGTTGGGGTGAGGGATTAGGGTCGCAGGTCCCCGCGCCGTGGGGGAGGGGCAGGGCTTGGACTCGGGTCTTCTCCCGGAGCCATGGGGGAGGGGTGGGGCTGAAGTCCCCCCTCCATCGGGGAGGGGTTGGTTTGGGACTTGGCTCCTCGGGGCGCATGGGAGGGACCGATTGGGAAGCTACTACCCCTCCCCCCAGCCATGGGGGAGGGGCGGGCCGTGGCGCCCGCGCGGCCTCCCCCCCACCCCAGCAGTCCTCCGGGCCGAGGTCTGCGAGCTCGCGGCCGCTCCCCCCGGAGGTCACTGCCCGTGCCTGCCCCTCCCGCCGTCCCGCCCTCTCCAGCCGCCGCCGCTCCCGCCCCAGCCCCTCCCCCCCCGCTCGCTCACTAGGAGCCGCCAGCGCCCCCGCCCCGCCGCCGCCGCCGCCGCCGCAGCGCCCTCCGGCCGCCATTCGGCACCGAAACTTTCCAGCGCCCGCGCCCTCTCGGGGATTCACGCGGCGGGGCGGGGGCGGCCCGGGGGCGGCGCTCGGCTGCTCCGGGGCGCCGGGCCCTGCTCGGCCGCGGCACGGCCCGGGCTCGGTGACGCCCGGCCGCAGGGAGGCGCGGAGCGCGGCCGGGCGCGGCGGCGCCGCCACAAGTTGCGCTGCTGGCGGCGAGGTGAGTGCGCGGGGCCGGGCGCGCCGGAGTGGGGGCCGGGGGGCGCGCAAACTTCTGTGGCGAGCGGGGCGGCGCGCCACCTGGGGGCTCGGCGGCGGCTGGGGTCCCCCGGACACTCCACCAGGGGCAGGTCCCTAACTGTCCCCGCGCCGCTGGGGCGGGGGTGCGGCGCGCTCCGGGGCGGCTGAACAATACCCTGCTGCCGCCGTTCCCCAAAGTGCGGGCGGGCGGGGAGCGGACGGAGGCTGGCTGGGGCCCCTTTGTTTTGGGGAGGGGGAGGCGGCCGGTAAGTTTGGGGAAGCGCTCCGTCTCCCCGCCCGCGGCTCTTTGTCTGCAGATCCTGGGGCTAGCTGGGCAAACCCACGCCCCCGCGGGCTGGGGGCCGAGGCGGGATTCCCCTCTTGGGGGAGGGGAGCCCCATTCATCCGGGGCGAGGGCCGGCCTGGAGCCGGGGGGCGTCCGGGAGGGCGGGGAGGAGTGAGAGGCAGGCGAGGCGGCGCAAGCCCCGCGTCCGCACAGTTTCGGAGGCGCGGAAACTGTCAAGGAAGTGGAGCCCCCTCCCCCCCGCCACTCCCAGGCCGGAGCGCGGGGACCCGGCGGGGGGCGCCCCTGGTCTTCGGGCGTCTGCGGAGCTGCGGAGGGTGCAGACCTGTTGCTCCCTGGCTCTGACTGAGGTCGGAGGAGGGGAATGGGGGTTCCCCAGATCCGGGTCCCTGGCCCTGCGAGGGGACCTTCCCTCATGGACGCACTGGCGCTCAGGATGAGTGGTGCGCCTTCGGCGGTCGGAGATGGCCGGGTTTGTGATAACTTTGGGTGGCTGGAGGCCCGCCGCTCTGGGATAGGGCCTGGCGCTCACGTGCCTCGCCTGTGCGCGGCCAGGCCCAGGCCCCGGGCATGCTCAGGGCTCGGCCTCGTGTTCTCCGAGCCAGCTGCGGTGGACCTTCCGCAAAGTTAGGGGCGGACGCGTTTCTGTTGGAGTCGGTGGTGTTCTGGAGCAAAACCTAAAAAGAAACAAAACCCACCCCTGTTGTATCTGCAAGTGTTCCTGCTTTGCATTGTCATGGGTGGCTTGACCTGGCGGGTGGATGTTTCCCTCGCTAGACGCGCGGCCCTCCGGAGTGTTTCCCCGGTTTAACCTGGAAGGGGCGGGCCGGGACTCTGGAGGACGAGGGGGAGGGGAGCTCCCAGCTCAGGTCGCAGGCGGTGGCCTCGCTGTAGGAAATGGCTCTTGACGACTCTATGAAAAGTTTACAAGAAATCTTTTCTACAAAAAGACGCAATTAGGAAAGATAAAAAGGAATGTCTAGTGTGAAGCTTTTATTTCAAAAGGCAGTCGTGTCTCAGATGTGCTGCGGGTTTTCGTGGAAAACCACCGAGCTGCAATGCCTTAGCAGGAATAAAAGTTGAAGTCCAGTCGCTTCATCCAATTTATCAAAATGACCCCTGTAAGCGATTGCAGGCCGTCGTGGGACAGACAGGGAGGGAGATTTTTGGTGTAGTGCGGCGTTTTCGCCCCACCTGCATGTTGCACCCTTACTGGACTCAGAAAAGTGCACTGTGCCAGGAGAGAGTTTTAAAGAGGAAGTGGAACTCTAGACACGCATGGAAGTTAAGGTATCACAATCTATAGAGTTTTTACATCAGTTATGTGAGTGCCACTGGTTCTTTTTTCTTTTTCTTTTTTGTAGAGACAGAGTCTCACTGTACCGCCCTCGCGTAGAGTGCTATGATGTCACAGGACTCACAGCAACCTCTAACTCTTGGGCTTATGCGATTCTCTTGCCTCAGCCTCCCAAGCAGCTGGGACTACAGGCGCCCGCCACAACGCCCGGCTATTTTTTGGTTGCTTTTGGTTGCAGTTTGGCCGGGGCTGTGTTTGAACCCGCCACCCTCAGCATATGGGCCCGGCGCCCTACTCACTGAGCCACAGGCGCCACTGGTTCTAAAGAAATGGTCATTTGCAAATATATTGAGCTGCTGCTAGAGGCTGGGTACTCTGTTGGGCCCAGGGAATCATCAAAGCAAGCCCCTTTTCTGAGCTACCTTGGGGAGCTGTGGGGGCCGAGGCCTGCTCGCCTGTGGTGCCCTACTGGGTTACTGTTCTTTGAGCCAAGGCTTGGTAGGTCCTGAAATTGTTGAGTTTCCTTTAATTTTCACAGGTTGATCCCAAGCCTCCCAGGTCTTCTCAGTGAAAAAGTTTGGGCTTTTTAATAAACTGTACAGGAAGATCTTGTGGTGCGGAACTTTGTAATTGCATTTGGTTTTGAATGCCACTTTCAGAACCTCGGTTTTCTCCTCTGTACGATGGCATTGTGAAGCTGCCTGGTGGCGCTGGCAAGAGGGTTTAGCTGGGCTTGAGACCTGACAATGCTAATGGAGCCCCTGGGTTGTCTCCACAGTGGCAGGAAGCATCACAGAAGGTCACATTTGTCAAAAGAAGTGTCAGGAGAACTAGAAGATTTGTCCTACTGGGAAGTGGAAGGAGCTGAGGAGAGAATGCGTGTATTAGTTTTTAAAAAATATAAAGCCTCAGCTCCGTGCGTGTAGCTCAGTGAGTAGAGCGCTGGCCACATACACCGGAGCTGGTGGGTTTGAGCTCTGCCTGGGCCAGGTAAACAACAATGACAACTGCCACCAAAATATAGCTGGGCATTGTGGTGGGAGCCTGTAGTCCCAGCTACTTGGGAGGCTGAGGCAAGAGAATCACTTAAGCCCAAGAGTTTGAGGTTGCTGTGAGCTGTGATGCTACAGCACTCTACCGAGGGTGACATAGTGAGACTGTCTCAAAAAATAAAATTGAATAAAATAAAAAATACACACACACACATATATAAAAAGCCTCTTGCATTAGTGTTGCTCTGTGCAAATAGAATAATTGCCTTTAGGTTACTTGAACGCCTTGCGCTGAGGATTTTATGGGCATTTAACGCTCTGGAGGGTGATCGTTGTTTGTATTCTGCAGCAGAGGACACCAGCACTCCTAGATGTTAGGCACCTTGCTAATGCCTCACCTAGTGGAGGGAGGATTGTCTGAGTCCCAAAGTCCAGCACGTAAGCTTGGTGTTGCTTTGCCTTTCTATCTACTGTGGATTCTCTCACGTGGAGACAAAACATCTATAAATTATACACACAGACACGTGGAGGAGCAGCGACGGGGAGCATGTTCATGGAGATCAGCCACTCTGTGTAGATGGAGCTCAACACAATGACAGAAGGCTGACCACAGCAGAGCGATTGTTTCTTAGATCGCTTTGTCATTGCATATGGCAGCCACTTGCCACATATGTGTATTTAGACTTAACTGAAAATAACAGTTCTGTTCCACCACTCGCACCAGCCAGTAGCTGCACGCGGCTAAATGGCCACCATGTCGGACAGCACAAAACTTGCAGAAACTTCTGTTGGAGTTCTGCTCTGGTTGCCAAAGTGAAGCTTTTCCGAAGAAGTCAGGCAGGAGAGCTGGTATAGTTTTTGTGGGGACAGGGAGAGGCTAATAAACTTTGAAAGAACTCACATGTAGACCTACTTTTTTTTTTTTAGAGTCAGTCTCATTTTGTCACCCTTGGTAGAGTGCTGTGGTGTCACAGCTCACAGCAACTTCCATCTCTTGGGCTTAGGTGATTCTCTTGCCTCAGCCTCCTGAGTAGTTGGGACCACAGGTGCCCGCCAGAACGCCCGCCTATTTTTTGTTGCAGTTTGGCCGGGCCTGGGTTTGACCCTGCCACCCTAGGTATATGGTGCCGGCGCCCTACTCACTGAGCACAGGTGCCGCCCTACCTACTTTTTTTTGAAAGACCCTTTCAGCCAGTGATTTATGCCCAGGAAAGTGTTTCAGCCAGTGGGTTCTTAACTCGAAGTGACAGCTGGCAGCTTTAGAGTGAGGTGCTTTGGATTAGAGTTAGAAAACCAGAACTCTGAGCCTGAGTCCCTGGCTAGGCTTTTAGTTGCTTGGCGTCTTGGTTCCCTCATCTGAAGAGTGACACTGCCAGTTTCCGTGCTGCTTGTGCAAGCAAGGAAGGCCTGTGCCATGCAGAAGGTGGCCCTGTCAGCAGAGCTTCCTGTGCTGGGAACTGTGGTGCTATACCATGGCTCACTTGTCTTGGGGGCCTCGGGCTCCCCTGTCCCTCCTTCAAGTTTTAAGTCCCAAACATTAAGGTTCAGGTCAAAGTCTTCCCTATGAAAAGACTGGTAAGAAATCTTATGAAAACGTGAGACCCCTACATCAGGGTGTTATTTTTATTTCATAGTGAATGTGACCTTTGCACAGTTCTTTGTAGAGATTTTGCTTGTTAATGAGGCTGGGGAGAAGCCCCCCTCTGTGTCTGTCAGCGAGAGTGACTGGGATGACTGTCCTGCCAGGAGCTTTCACTTTGGCTTCTTATCAGGACTCACCTTTGTTTGAAAGGACTCCCATACCTGAGGGCATGTGAGTGGGCCCCAAAGTTGAGAAATGCAGTTTCTCTGCTCCTAATGTTAGGAATGGAGATTGTCTGCCTGCTTACCCTGCTGGGTAAGAGAGCAGTTTCTCTGCTCCTAATGTTAGGAATGGAGATTGTCTGCCTGCTTACCCTGCTGGGTAAGAGAGCAGTTTCTCTGCTCCTAATGTTAGGAATGGAGATTGTCTGCCTCCTTACCCGCTGGGCAGGAGAACACCTCAGCCAAAGCCTGTGGCTTCCTCTTTCCCATTCCCCCCACCAGGCTCTGCACACACTTCCCCGTGGCCCTCTGGCCTACCTGATCACCCCAGCTTCCCTGCCTAGAGGGACAAGACGATCCCAGGTCTAGTTTCCTGGTTCCTTGCACTGGCCCTTCATTCCCACTTCTTACAAACAACGTCGAATGCTCTCTCCAGTAAGTTGTTAATCTTTTACTACCAGACGTATTTAAAAAAATAGTTTCAATCAGGAAGCAAGACTAAGGGCATTTTATAAAACACTCTTTTTTTAAGTTGGAAAAATACCCCCGCCCCCCATGACTATGTGAGTGTGAAGGACGGGGAATGAGTTTTTCCCCTGCGGTCTTGGCCCCCTTTCTGTGGGCCCCTCCCCCCAATGGACTGTGCTGGCCAGACTGGCAAGCCTGGAACCCACCAGGACCAAAATAAAAGCTGGATGTGGGATGGGATGGGAAAAGTCCATGTGTTTGTAAAGGGCAAGGACAGCCTCGGCTGAGAACAGGACTTGGAAATCTCCAGGGAGAAAGGCCGTCCATAGGGGGTCACTCCCTGGGCTGCTGCCTGCCCGCCCAGCGGGGACTTGGCTTCAGAGGAACCATGCTGGCGTCCTCCTGTGACCCCCTTCTGTACTTTCCCCAGCAAGTCAAATATTTATGGAGAATCCTCTGTGCACCTGAAGGTTAAAAAATGGAATTGGAGCAAATCTACATTGAGGAGAGGAGAGAACGTTGGTTTTGCAAAGGGAGTTGGGTGTCGTCTTTTTTTTTTTTTTTGGCTTGCTTACGTTTGTTGTTGGCCAGTGGGATCAGAGAGATGGAGGTGGTTTAAGAGAAAGGGAACTCTTAGAAACAAAGGTGTAGAACAAGGACATGTATGGGAACGGTGTTTTCTTTTCTTCTTTTTTTTTTTTTTTTTTTTTTTTTTGAGATAGTGTCTCACCGTGTCTCAACCTCAAACTTTTAGGCCTCAGCAATACTCTTGCCTCAGCCTCCCAAGTAGCTGGGACTACAGGTGCCTGCCACAACGCCCGGCTATTTTTTTGTTGCTGTTGTTGCAGTTGTTTAGTTGGGCTGGGTCGAGTTCAAACCCGCCACCCTCTGCGTATGTGGCTGGCGACGTAACCACTGTGCTACAGGTGCCGAGCCAGGAATGGTGTTTTCAACATTGAGCCCTGAATGTTGCAGCCACCTAATGGTTCTCTGTCAGGACAATGTGGTCATCAGGGGGCATTTGTCAGTTTCTGGAGACATTGCGGATTGTCGCTACGGGGAGTCGTGCTCCTGGTATCTTATAGGTAAAAGTCAGTGACACTGTTGAGCACTGAGTGCAGGGGACAGTCCCCACCACGGGGAGCGAGCCGGGCCCTACATGCCAGTAGTGCCAGGGCGGAGAAGCCCTCACTGACATGGTCAGCTGTGTAGTCACGGGTATCAAGTTCTATCGCTGTCCAGGCACATACGCTTTACATGTTCATGGGAGAAAAGAAATGGGGAGGTGGGAAGCAGACTTTAAGGAATGAGTGCAAGTGAGGCCTGTGGATGTTGAGGGAAGGGGCTGCTTGGGGAGGCAGGTGCACCTGGCCTGTTTCTCAGTTTCTTCCTTTTCCTTGTACTGATGTCATCACAGACTTACCGGGTCTTGCTTTGGGTCAGCTTCAGCTTCTTGGTACTCTTGCAAGTGTCAGTAGGAACAGGGCCCCCAAGGTGTAGCCCTCCTTTGACCTGGGTTGTCCTGAGTCAGCCCACAACCCACACGTCTGTGTGAGCCGTAGAAGAGCTCCAGGCTCTGCCTAGTTGGGATTCTGGGCTCCCAGTGGAGTTGGGGTTGGAGGAGGCGGGGGACAGCTGTGAAGGACACCAGGTGTGCACTTGCTGGCACCTCTGGGCGATCGGGAACTTCTGTAGTGTCATTTTCTCCCTGAGAGACGAGAGAGAATACAGTCTGTTTCTCAGGCTGGTTGTAGTCAAGGGGACACAATTGTTACAAGGCTTGGAGCACCATGAGCTTCTATTTTCCTCTTTGCCAAAGTTGGGCGTTGGGTCTGGCAAGGTCTCTTTGTCAGTTACGATGGTCTCCAGGAATTTGCAGCTTTCTTTTCCCATCGTTTTTCTTTCTCTTACAATGAATTGCAGGGCTAAATTCGTATAGTTACGTATACCTATATATTTTTATTTTAAGTCACCGTATGATGAAACTGGCTGTTTTTTTATTTTGGGTGAATGGTTTTATGAGTTTTCTGTGACCACGGCTGTAATTGGGATGGAGAGGGATTCCCTCTTGGACAGATGTCCATCACCAGCCCCCACACTGGGACTCCCACCCACTTATACTCTGCTCTGTGCCCAGGTCTCCAGGATCCCGTTTTCTTTCATACATGACAAAATGCTTCACTCTTCCAGCACCTTCCTAGACCCTGCCCTCTGCTGACAGGTGAATCGCATGCCTTTGCACACCAGCCACTCTGCTTTCCTGAGGATGGCACAGTTTGCACTGTGGATGTTATTATGAAAAGCAGGAAAAGAAGAGCTTACTGCTGCTTCTGTGCATAAGAAAGCACAGTGAGCAAAGGTGGGGGGGGAGTGCGCTAAGGGTCTACTGTTCTTTCCCTGCCAGTGAGCTGTTGCAGCCACCATGGTTGAGAGGGGATGTTTGGGCAGACCTTGTCAGAGGGCGACTCCCCCCTTCCACACCATGCTACTTAGAGACACTGTGTGTGTACAATGTATCAGAAGGTTAGATCCTCTGCCCTGTTAGTTTCACAAACACAACAGTCATTAAGACTAGTTTTCCCATTGGGTTAATCATGTGAATACAAAATAGGCTAAAAGTATCAAGTTGTTACTGTGTTCATTTGTTGTAGAAATTGATGAATTCCTCCAGGTCTGTACTTCTGGGCAGTGGCTAATCTCCATTTTACTTTGGGCCATCATTTCGCTTTTTGCAGTGTTGCAGAAACTGGCATGTTTTCTAGAAGAATCCTTTTCCTGGTGTTCAGGTGACTTGTCTCTGCCCCGAGTGGTCTGCCTGACTGCTGTGTGGTCACAATCTGTGGGAGTCCTCCTGGTCCCATTAGAGAGCAGGATGAGTGGCCTCCAGCCTGCTCCTCCTTCCCAGGTGTAAAAATTTTAATTTGGGAGCAGGACCCTACTTCAAGGTCAGGGAGGCTGCTGTTTTCCTAGACTGGTTAAGGATGATGGTGGTTGTGTGTTCTAAATGTCAGGGTAAACTGACAGTTACGTCTTGTGCCTCAACCATTGTTTTTTTCCCATGATTCAAATAAGCATTATTTTGGTAAACATTGATAAGTTAGGTGCATATTTTTGTTTCACCCCCACACACAAAGAACAATTCCGAAGACAGTTTGGTTGGGTGCCTCCGGATAATTCCTGGGAGTGTTGTAGTTCTCCAGTCACGGGAAGCCTGTAAAGTAAGCACTAGCGATGCTCGTGGCAAAACACACAGTGTTTATTCTTGACCAGGGTGTCTGCCTGGAATTCCTGTCATTTTTTCCTATAGTGGTGGATGTAGCTGGACTGCTTCAAAGAAAACATGAGTATTTTCTTTGCTTGTTTCCCTTAAGCCTGGAACCTAGAATATGAACCCAGATAGCCTGCACCCAGCTCTTCCCACCAGCCCCACTTGCCAAGACAGAGGCAGCCTTATGACGTTCCCAGCTCTCCGAGAACTTGAAAACTTAATTCAGGTCTGTTAAGGACTAGACCCGCAACCCCGTCTGTGTTAGCTAGAGCGAGAGTAGAAGGGCACTTGTCACCTCCCATCACTGACTTGACCTGTCGTCACGAGGCTGGAGTCTGTGTAGACACAGGCATTGTTCAGTTCTGTCTGAATGCCCTGGTAGATGGGAGTCGGACAGAAGGAAACTTAACCTATGTAGTGCCATTTTTATTTCTTATTTTGTGTTTTTATTAAATCATAACTGTGTACATCGATACATTTATGGGGTTCAGTGTACTGATTTGAAATACAGTGTAAAATGCTTACATTGAACTGATTAACACATCCATCACAATTATATTCTTTTCTTAATAGTTTCGAAATGTACCATTGCATCATGCACGTTAGGTGAAGTCACCCAGATACCCTCCTCCCTCCCTCCCCCTCTCCTCTTCCCGTCTACTTTCTGGACTATAGTTATGTTTTATCCCGCGTATGAATGTGTGGGTGCTTATATATTGATTTCATACTAGCATTGAGCACATTGGATACTTTCTTTCCATTCTTGAGATACTTTGCTAAGAAGAGTATGTTCAGCTCCATCCAGGTAAACATAAAAGATGTGAAGTCTCCATCTTTTTCTATGGCTGCATAGTATTCCATGGTGTACAAATACCACAATTTGTTAATCCATTCATGGGTCAGTGGGCACTTGGGCTGTTTCCATGTCTTGGCAATTATGAATTGGGCTGCAATAAGCATTCTGGTGCAGATGTCTTTGTTGTAAAACGAGTTTTAATCATCTGGGTATGTATCTAGTAGAGGAATTGGAGTGGTGATTCAGTTGACAGCTGAGTGGTGATTTCCATTTTTGGTGTGTTGTGGGTAATTCACAGTCTCAGCCTCAGTCTCAACTGTACTCCTTCAGCTGTCCTTAATGCCTTGACAGCCACATGAAGGTGAGCAGTGAAGCTGAGTGGAGGTCTTTCACCAAAAACAGTCGGTAGTGCCAAATGTGCACACACAATTCTCAGAATCCACCGTCTTCACGGAATCAGATTGCATCGCCAAAAAGCAGTTGAGTCGGGAATTGATGTCCCTACTGTTTGGTTCATTTAGGCAGTAGAATCAACTTGGGCTCTTGCCTTAAGATCTTTTTTCAACAGAGTCTTATTAGACATTTTAATCCCACGCAACTTCAATGCCAACTGTGTCAGTAAAAACTCAAGAATTCAAAATTATAAACCTGAAAATGGTAATTGCTAATTTCTGACAGTTGCAGGTCAGTCTTTCCTTACCCCCCATTTGAAGAAATGTCACATTTGGTTTGCATTTCTAAGGCATAGGGCAGCTTCTGTGGCGCTTTCAACCATTTCCAGTGATGCTTCTGAAAGACCGGCCAGAGAGGGCAGCCACAGCTGTGCCCAGCTCAGAAGTTGATGGAAATAAGAAAGAATGATCTCTTGTGTCTAGGTCTTGACAGAGATTATTATAGGTCAGGTGAGACATGGGGAGAAGCCTGTGGGAATTAAGAGTTGCTTTGTACATTTCATGGGACACTCATAAATTTTATGGGATTCTCAGGGAGTGTTCTTTAAACTAGTGGTTCCAAATTTGAGTGAGGGGAAAGAAATGATGGGTCTTAGGTTTTAATTCCCAAAAGGGTCTCTCACTCCTGAGTTTCATGACTTTTGGCGGGTGCACAGTGAGATTTATTAGTTGTAGGAAGAAACCATGAAAATGTGTGTTAAAAAATAACACTTTCATCTATTTTTTATCTGTGAAAATGCATATAATGTTAGTTGAGTGTTGTATATATTTAAGACATAGATTTCATGAGTTGGGGGCAGATGCTCAAGTCTTTTTCACTGACAAGAATATGCAATGAAAAAAACACTTTGAGATCACGGATTCGGGTCCTCAGAGGCTGGGGGAGAGGGAGTTATTATAGTCCTTGAGTGCAGGCAGGAGACAGTTTTACCCCGCTTTCTCCCAGTGCAGCTGCCGAGGTTTGTGTGCATTCAGTAGGTTTGAGATCTACGACCTTATTAAAGATCAGAGATCCCTGAGAGATAACAGACGTTAGTGACGGGGCTTAGGAAAGAAGAACGTGTGGTGAGAGGGTGCTCTGCACATCTTGGGTCTAGTGGATTTTTGTGTATTTTTAAAGTTGGAAAATATTTACGTTTTCTAACTAGATGACAGTATGTCTGTTGCAGGTGTCTGAGGGAGCCGTGGAACAAGGCTGTGCTTTTTAAGCATTTTAGCACTGCACTGTTTTCATAATGGCTTAATTCTGTCTATAAGTCAGCTGCTTTCATTAATGGATGCCTGCAGGGCTTGGGATAATTTGGTGTTTTTGTTGAAGTGGGTCAGACTTTAAAAGACAGCAACATGAGATAGTGCTGGAATTTGGTCGTGATAAAAGTCTGTGGCTGGCAGAAATCTGGCTGTTTATTTGTTGTTTTGTTTTGTTTTCATAGACATATTTCATCCATCATGGTTGTTATTAAATCTCTTCATTTCACATTACAAGATTTTTTTTTTTTTTTTTTTGAGACAGAATCTTACTGTGTTGCCCTGGGGAGAGTGCCGTAGCGTCAAAGCTCACAGCAACCTCAGACTCTTGGGCTTAAGCGATTCTCTTGCCTCAGCCTCCCAAGTAGCTGGGACCACAGGCACCTGCCACAATGCCAGGGAATTTTTTTGTTATTGTTGGTGTCATTGTTGTTTAGCAGCCCCAGTGTGTGTGGCCGGCGGCCTAACCACTGAGCTACTGGCACTGCACCTACAAGTTTTGTTTGTTTGTTTGTTTTGTTTTTTTCCGTTTTTTGGCTGGGGCTGGGTTTGAACCCGCCACCTCCACATATGTGGCCAGTGTCCGCCCTATGCTTACAAGTTTTTTTTTTAAAGAGAAAACTCACATTAGCTGATACTCGGTGACTGGTGTAGCTAGTGTGAATAAACACAAAAGCTACAAACGTAACGCAGGCCACATTGTTGTGGAGGTAAGAAGGACTTGCCTCCAAAGGTATGGTCTTTTTTGTCTGGGCTTATTTGCCAAGAAAGGCTGAAGGTTTGGTTTTCCTGAGACTCCAAATGCCAACCTCAAGTCGTTCTGGTTTTCCAGACCAGGTATTTTTGTTTAGCTCAAAGGGATTGATGTGTCAGCTTTGTGTGTATGTAGGCATGTGTGGGTGTGAGATTTTTGGCGTCTGCACCTACTTTCCTGTTTGCAAATATTGAATTTGCAGTAAAACTTATTGTACATAAAATGATGATCAGATACTTGCTCAGTGCATGAAGACACTGAACAATACTTGTAGATTTATAGATTTCTTTATACCAGCAGGACCCCTTATACAAAATGTCATCAGCTCTTGTCAGCATCTATGGAGACATTTCATGTCAACTTTGGTAACTGAACTTTTTATGTCTGTTTAAAAAAAATCTTATTGTTTCTCTGTATATTCAGAGGATGCTGACACTGAAGAGAGAGGAGAAATGACCTAGAATTCTCTAGTCTCTGTGTTTACGCACCTGCGTCTTCTCTGCAGCACCTGCGTCTTCTCTCCAGCGGTCAGGGTCAGTACCTGACACTGTAGTAAGAACTCGAGTTATAATGAAGTGTGAAGCAGGTGCAAAGGGGCATTTGGGGATATGCTGTGTCTGCCCCCATCGCCCAGCCCCTGGGAGAGGAAAGAGCAGTTACACACAGTATTTTGGTTTTAGTCACATGCCTTGCCCACTTAGGCAGGTGGTCCTGACTTTATGTTAGAAGCAGGTTGTTGAGTCACAACTGAATTGCTTCAGGTCTGAACCAGAATCCTGTCCTCTCTCTCTCTTTTTTTTTTCTTTTTTGTAGAGACAGAGTCTCACTTTATGGCCCTCGATAGAGTGGCATGGCATCATACAGCTCACAGCAACCTCCAACTCCTGGGCTTAAGTGATTCTCTTGCCTCAGCCTCCCGAGTAGCTGGGACTACAGGTGCCCGCCACAACGCCCGGCTATTTTTTGGTTGGAGTTTGGCCGGGGCCGGGTTTGAACCCGCCACCCTGGGTATATGGGGCCGGCGCCTTACCTGTCCTCTCTCTTTTTTGTTGAGTGATGACACTAATAATTATTTCTTTGCCAGCCAAACCACCCGATAATATATGTCAGAAATGTTATCTCAGAAAACAGCCCTAAAGAGATTGTTCTGTGAAGCTTGCCGCACAGTTGGTTTTGTTTCCTAAGTGCACACTTCATACACCTGTTGAGTCCTTCTACACGGGTCTAATTTCTGGGAGTTTCACGTGGAGGTGGATGGAGTTGGCGTGCAGGCGAATGGTAAGGACAAATGGCAAAACCCCAGGGACGTGAAATCCAGGAGTACACTAACCTTCAAGAGAGACTATAAAAAGAAATTAGTTTATAGCGTTGCTGAAGTACCGTTTATATAATTTACAGCGAGTAAAGGCAGTTACTTCTCGTTAGGAAGAATGGAATTATTAAAATTAGCTATCTCTATCTTGCCACAGAAATAAAAATCAAATGAATTTTAGTTCATATAATTATATGCAAAGCTTTATAATTGGAAATCTGAAGTTAGCAAAATTATATAACCTTTGTTAATTACATTAGTGTACTCAAACTAAATACAGAATACGATTAGCTGGTGGAAGGGTTTCATTTTTATTTCAGTCAGTACAGCTGGCATTGGCTCAGTAGTTTCTAGTTACATTGTATCATTTTTTTAAACATCCTGGACATGTTTTCAGAAAAGGTAGTTTAAGAGACTGGGTTGTGCCTGTGGCTCAAGGAGTGAGGCGCTGGCCCCATATGCTGGAGGTGGTGGGTTCAAACCCAGCCCTGGCCAGAAAACTGTAAAAAAAAAAAAAAAAAAAGAGACTGTGTGTTTTAATTATTTCCTGATTCATCTTAAAGTGTAAAAAGCACAGGGTAAAGTGTCCTTTTGGAATTTTCTTTCCTTTATAGCATATGCCTGGCGCCGTAGAGAAGCAAGCCGGGGTCATCCGCCTTGCTTTTCTCTGTGGTATTTGTTTAAAGGGAGATTGGGGCTCTCGATTCATGGTTTGCTATCTAACAGTAAATGTCCAGCCTTCTCTCACTTGCTCAGTGTTTGCTTTTCCATCCGATGCTCTATATTTGGACCACAAATGTAGTTTTCAGTACGTGTTTCTTGTGGCCCCGATGTTCACCAGAGTGGATTTCTCTTTGTCCACAGCTCTGGGTCGGGCAGTTGCTCAAGTTGTGCATCTTGTAGAGTTAAGTTAGAGAGACGTATTGTCCATTCAGGCTCAGCGAGGATTCCCTTTGTAAGCTTGGTGCTTTTCTGTACCACTGGGGCTTGCAAGAGATGTTTGCTTTGTCTGTGGATTGCGGACATCAGCTTGGGAGGATGTTTCCTTGAACCTAGAAAGAACTCTTTTAAGTCTGCCTTAAAATTCAGTTGATTTTCTTTTTCTTTCTTTTTTTTTCCCCCTTTTTTTAAAATTAATTTATTTATTTTTGCAGTTTTTGGCCAGGCCTGGGTTTGAACCCGCCACCTCTGGCAAATGGGACCAGCGCCCTAACCCTTTGAGCCACAGGTGCCGCCCTCAGTTGATTTTCTTAAACGATGTTAGTGAGGTGTAAATAACGTACCATAAAAGAAAAGCCCCCTTTAAGTGGTACAGTCAGTGATTTTTAGTAAACTTGCTGAGTTGTGTAAACATCACCCTAGTCTAGTTGTAGGACATTTCATTCCACAAGGGCCGACAGGAGGTGTGGGGGTCATCAGCCATCGGCAGCCACTAATCTCCTTTCCGTCCCTGAAGAGTCCTTTTTTGCGGCTATTTTAGAGTCAGATTTCCAAGAATGAGTATCTCTGTGCTTGGGTGAACTTTCTGGGTGGTGAGGCCTGACTCCCATGCCCATCCAGAAGACGGATGGGTGACCAGAGGTGCATGAGGGCGAGCGGATAGTGTAATGAGCATCCTTTCCTCTTACGTCAAGACAAGATAACAGCACATTTGTTGTGGGCTCTCGGTGCGAAACCACATGGGATGAAGTCAGTAGCTGGGAATCTGGCACACAGGAGCAGTTCTTTGTACCTTTTGGTGTGGAAGGTGGGAAACTTGTGCATAAGGCTGGAGGGTGCAAGGCGGGGAGCAGTGTATCACGGCCCCTGTCTGACAGGCAAGGGGGCCAAGAATTGGTGGGTTCCCTTCCTGGAGACCTGAGGACCAGAGCCACAGGGCAAACACCCCTTCATGCTTCCACCTTGAAAACATCCTTCTGTGGCTTTCAGGCATGCGACCTCAGGCTTGGAGGGAAGTTGGACACTGGCCCAGGGTTACCTCCATTTTGCTCCCAGGGAACATTTGTAGTGGTTGGAAATGAGAAACAGGGATCTGGCAGCATGGTGGGGGTAGAGGCCAGGGATGGCCTGCAGCGCCGAGGATGGTCCCCCTCTGCCAACAAAGCATTATTTAGCTCCAAAGGCCAGTTGCACCAAGGTAGGAGACCCTGCCTTTGATTCGTTTGCAGCTGGTGGTAGTTTTATTTTATTTTTTTAGAGACGGGGTGGGGAGGTGTCTGACTCTTGCTCAGGCTGGTCCTGAACTCTAGAGCTCAAGCATTTCTCCTGCCTTGGCCTCCCAGAGTGCTAGGATTACAGGCGTGAGCCCCTGTGCTGACCCTGGTGGTAGTTTTAAAGGAGCTGCTCAGATCCTCCATGAAGACTTAATGAAGTTTAAGGACTAAAAAGCCCATCGGGGCCCATGAAAGAAATACAAGCTTCTTTCAGTCTTCTTCATGTGTTTAGAAAAAAAAATAGGGATTCTTTTTCTTAAAGCAGAGAGGATAAACAAGACTGGAGATGCGTTTAGAAGAAAGAAAAAATGACTTTCAAACCCTCTGCAAGTGTTCATTTACAAGTAACCAATGACAGGCAGAGAAACCGGGGCCCCACATCTAACCTGTGTCTGTCCCTGAGGAGCTGCTGCGTCCAGACACCTGCCTCCCTCCCCCCACCTCTGCCCCCACCGCCAGCACTGACCTTCCTCAGTTCCTGCCTGGTGGGGACCTTTCCCTCCTCGACCCCACCCCTGCCTGCTCCCGCTTCCTGCCTCTTAACAAACTCCTTTTCCTGATTTCTTTGGTTTCTTTTAATCTCATTTTCCCCTCCCCCAGAATAATGTGAGTATATGGTAAGTGCAAAGAATAGAAGCAGTGTGGGGTCCTCCCTCCCCTCTTGCAGAACCGGGGTATTGGCAGTCTGGAGTGCAACATTGTAGATCTTTTTCTAGCCCAGAAGTCCACACCTAGATAGGCAGTCTTGTGTTTTTATCTGAGAAGAGTCTTCTGCTTGTTCCGCTCCATCTGTTTTCCTTATTGTCACAACTTGACTGAGGTAGAGTGAAGTACGGTAAAGGAGGCCTGTAGAAAGGGTGTGGCTTAATCGCTTTTTTGTATGCATACGCGTATTTGCAAAACCAGCACCAGAGCCTAAACAGCATGTTTCCATTCTCCCCAAAGTGTCCTTGTGGCTCTTCGTGTGATGTCTTTCCCTGGGCCCCCGCTACGTGCTTCTGTGGCTGTGGGACCCGGTGTTCCTTTCCTAGCATTGGGCCCCAGTGACACTCGCACCGGGATCTTCACACTCTGTCCGTGTTGCTGCGTGGGTCTCTTTCCTGCGGGTAGAATCACCCTGCACAGACACCGCAGTCTGTCCACTCGCTGTGGTTAGACCTTGGGGTCGTTTCCATTTAGGAATATTATGAGAAGTGCTGCTGTGAATATTTAGGTGGCTGGTAGTGCCACAGTGCTCCTCAGACTCCATCGTGCGTCAGAACCACCTGGAGAGCTTGTTGGACCACCGAGTGCCCCGGCCCTCCCCAGAATTTCAGTGACTCCAGGGCGTGCCGTCTCAGAGGTTCCCAGTGAGGGTGGTCTGAGGACTATCGCCGAAAGGAAGTCTGTGCAAAGTGTGCTGCTTCCTGCCTTGTCAGTTGTTCCAGACACAGTAGGACCTCCGCAGCTGACCACCACCCTACACGGACTACCTTCCTCCACTGATCACCTCCCTGCACTGACCCCCTGCCTGCATTGAGCCCCTCCCTACACTGGTCACCTCCTTCCTCTGACCGCCTCCCTGTACTGACCACCTCCTTGCACGGACTACCTGCCTACTCTGACCGCCTCCCTGCACTGACCCCCTCCATACATGGACCATCTCCTTAAGTTGACCTGATTTTCACAGACTGGACACGCACCACGTGTACCTGTCGGTACAGCAGGCCTAACTCCTTATGTTGACTATGTCTGTATGGTGACTACAGAGTGACAGTCCCTTGGGTGGTCAACTTGCAGAGGTTCTACTATATTTTTCTTGGACAGTTTCTTTTTTTTTTTTTTTTTTGAGACAGAGGAGCCTCAAGCTGTCACCCTGCGTAGAGTGTAGTGGCATGACAGCTCACAGCAACCTCCAACTCTTGGGTGCAAGCGATTCTCCTGCCTCCGCCTCCCAAGTACCTGGGGCTACAGGTGCCTGCCACACGCCCGGCTGTTTTTTGGTTGCAGCCGTCATTGTTTTGGAGGGGGCCCGGGCTGTATTTGAACCCGCCAGCTCAGGTGTATGTGGCTGTTGCTTTAGCTGCTTGAGCCACAGGTGCCAAGCCCAACAGTTTCTTGTCTTGTAATGTCGCAAGTGGTTAGATCATGAGACTCCCCTCCCCCACCTTTCATTTTCTTTTTGGAGACAGGGTCTTGATCTGTCATTCCAGCTGGAGTACAGTGGTGTGATCATGGCTCACTGCAGCCTTGAACACCTGAGACTGAAGTGATCCTCCTATTTCAGCCTCCTGAGTAGGGGGGAATGAATATACGTGTGCACCACCACACCTGGATACTTTTTCTTGTAGAGACGGGGTCACGCTATGTTGCCCAGGCTGGTCTCAAACTCTTGGCTTTGGACTCCAAAAGTACTGGGATTACAGGCACGAGCTGCTGCGCCTGGCCCAGGCTTCCCTTTTTGTGTGGTTGCGTGTCAGTCTTTCGGTGTCTGGACTTGGTTTCCTTACGGCAAGGGGCTGATACCCAGAACTACTCAGGGCGTGGGGTCAGCTGCCCTCCTTGGATCAAACTTGTGCCCTCATACTCTCTCTCTGTGCTGTGGATCACTGGGATCCCCTTCTGAGGGAACAGCTGGGCCCTGGTGTCAGCACCCGCCCGTGTGGGGCGCATGTGCTAGGAGCTCCATGGTGCTTCTGGTCCCTTGGGACCTTAGGGCCAGGCATGTCACTCCTCTGCCTTTCCTTTCACGGGCACACACAGATCTATCCTTTGTCCATCCCACTCCCAGCTCCTCAAAACAACCAGTCCCAAACCAATCAGCAAATGGAGCCTGGCGGCCTTTCAGGAGTCTGAGCTAACAAGCCAACTGCCTTGCAGATGCCTGCAGGCATCTGTACGTGTCTGTGACCGTGGCCAATGTACTTGTTATCATTTTTTGTATTTTGGAGAAAGAATACTTCTAGTAGAGCCAGCAGCTTTATTTATTTATTTATATTTATTTTTTAGATGGGTTTCACTTTGTCGCCCTGGGTAGAGTGCTGTGGCATCACAGCTCACAGCAACCTTAAACTCTTGGGCTTAAGCGATTCTTTTGCCTCAGCCTCCCGAGTAGCTGGGACTACAGGTGCCCGTACAGCACCCGGCTGTTTTTCTTTTTGTTGTTGTAGTTGTCATTGTTGTTTAGCAGGCCTGGTGTACATTGCCGGCACGCCAGCCACTGAGCTGCAGGCACAGAGCTGAGAGAGCAGCTTTAAATGACTGTCGACTCTTCTTTTTTTTAGAAGAGCACCTTCTTGAATTTGCAGTTCCTGTGGCCTACTCCTGAGCCCTCATGTGGACTTTCCTTCCCCCTTCCTCTTCCCTTCTCCCTCTTCCTCTCGACAGGATCTCACTCTGTTGCCCAGGCTGGAGTGCAGAGGTGTGGTTGTAGCTCACTGCAACCTCCAACTCCTGGGCTCAGTCGGTCCTCCTGCCTTAGCCTCCCAAGTAGATGGGACTGTAGGGGTGTGCCACCACACCTGGCTACTTTTTATTTTGCATTTTGTATAAAGGTAGGTTCTTGGCTAGGTTGCTCAGGGTCTTCCCAGACTTCTGGTTCCAAGTAACCCTCCCCTCTTAGCCTCCCAGACAGCTGGGATTACAGGAGTGAGCCACCATGTCTGGCTGCCTTTTTTTTTAGTGACGTCTTTCCTGAGCACATGGGTAGCACACTCTTTTAAGTCTATACTTTGGGAATTTGCTAGTATGTTTGTACAGTTGTGCACCCATGACTGCTCTCTAATTCTAGAATGTTTTCCTCCCTCCGCCACCCATGTGAGCCTGTACCCACTAAGATACCATTGCCCACCCACCTCTTTCCCCCAGACCTGTTATCCTTACTAGCTCTGTGGACTTACCTATTCTGGACGCTTCATCTAAATGGAACCATGTGGCGTGTGGCCTTTTGCGTCTGAATTTCTCCACTCCATATTTTCGAGTTACACCCACGCCGGAGCATGAGGTTCTTATTTCTTGGTGGGTGTCTGTCAGGACTCTGGCTGATCAGGGGCAGGGCTGCCCTGCGGGCTGGACATTCAGTGGCAAGAATGTCACTAGGTGAGTCAGCTGGGGACACAGCCTGCTGCTCTCTCCGATTACATTGAAAATGGAAAATCATTCACCAGTGGAACATTGTTCATGAAATCGTTTATAGTTCAGCTTCCAGACTAGCCCCCACTGTCGTTTTCTCCTTCCCCTTCTGCTCAGTTCCTCCACACTTCTCCTACTTCCCTGTACGTAAAGGTCAACGTGGAAAAATGCACGGGGCTGCTGAAGCTGTGCATGCCAACCAGTGGCTCTCGCGGACTGCATCGTTTGGGTGGAGTTTGAGGAAGTCCTTTCTCTGAGGGAGTTAGGAAGCTCAAATCTCCCAAGGGGGCTGTGGACGTTCCTTGGGTGCTGAGGTCGTGGGATTCCCAGCAGCAAGAGGAGCCTGGCTGCTTTCTGGAGCGTCCTGAAGCCACCACTGTGACTGACTCAAGAATGGACTCATAGACTTATTTACTTTTTTTTAACTTGCCAAACTTTTGTCTGCAGAAGACCAAAATTACTGCTGCAGGGTTGAGTTGGAGAGTACAGAGGCGGACTTCCTCAAGCCATCCGGGGCGGGGTGACTGTCTGGGCTTATCACTGCTTACAACAAAGGGATTATTGATAAGGCTGAAGGCCGTTGCTGTTTTGCTGTTCATTTTACAACTCAACCTGCTGCTGGAGCAGATGACCCCAGCTTACTGGCTTACACAACACCTACTTGGTGTCTTAAAGTTTTAGAGGACAGAAGTCTGACAGAAGTCTCACTGTGCTTAAATCAAGGTTTCTGCAGGACCGTGCCTTTGCTGGAGGCTCGAGGGAGCATGTTCCTTTGCCCGTTTCAGCGGCTGCACTGTCCTGGACTGTGGCCCTTCCCACATTTTCAGAGGAGCAGGGGGGCATATCTCTGGTATTCTTCCAGCCAAGCCTCCCTCTGACCATACCGTGGAAAGGTTTTCACTTTTGAGAGCTCACATAATTGACATTGGGCCCACCTGGATAATCCAGACCAATATCTTCATTTTAAGATCTTTAATTTAATCACACACAACGCCCCTTTTCCTGTAGAAGGAAACATTTCCAGCAAGTCCATGATTCTCAGGGACTTAGGTGTGGACATCTTTGGGGGCCAATATTCTGTCTATTGTGTTGTCAGTCTTTAAGAAGAGATTTATTTCCTTTGCAGAAGCCTGCAAGATGTGTATATTTCTTCAGTATTCCTTTTTTTTTTTTTTTTTTTTGTCTCTGGTCTGTGTATCTCCTCACTCACAAGTCTTGCTTTGCCTCTAAGCAGAGCCAGCGTTTGCTTTCCATGTTAGAAAGCCCTGAGATTTTTGGTGCAGCTCTGAGACACTCTCATGTGCCCGGGCCATCTTCCTCTGCCAGGAGCCCCACACTCAGGCCCCTGCTTAGCCTGGGGCTTCGTCGGGGACTTTGGCGTAGCCCTTTGGACATTGCATCTCAGAGTCTGTGTTAGGTGTGGATGAGGAATGAGATCTTCATGATAAGATCAGGGGTAACAGGTGGGTGGTGCCCAGCACCCAGGATGGAAGATGCCGAGTCTGCACTGCTGTGGCCTGAATCACTTGCCACTGGGCTTGTGTCTCCATAAAACAGTAAAAGTGGACAGGTGGGGTAAGGGACAGAAGACTTTCAATAATATAGACTTGTTAATCAGCATTTTGGCTCAAAAACATCTTGGGAGTGTTTCAGTCAGCTTTCTGCCATGCTAAAGTTGAGTAACAAACAGTCCCCAACAGAAGCTTAAAGCACTTCTTTTTTGCTCCCTAGTCAGTGGTTAGCTGTGGCTCTCCTGGGATGAGCTGGTAAGAGGAAGGCCTGGTCAGGTTCTGGGTTGGCTTTGAGCTGAGGGAAAGTATCTCCTCATTCTGGGGCTGGGGTCCGCTGGGGCACATCTTTGTACTCCTTTTGTAGATACATCGTGGCCTGGAAAATCAGCTCTGCGTAGCCGGGTGTTGTGGCGGGCGCCTGTAGTCCCAGCTACTTGGGAGGCTGAGGCAAGAGAATCACTTAAGCCCAGGAGTTGGAGGTTGCTGTGAGCTGTGTGAGGCCACGGCACTCTACCGAGGGCCATAAAGTGAGACTCTGTCTCTACAAAAAAAAAAAAAAAAAAGAAAATCAGCTCTGCAGGAAGCTAGTGGAGGCCCTGGACGCTTGTTAACTAGGTAGCTTCCTTGGTTCCATCTCAGAGCTGTGTTCTCAAGGCTCGTGCCCCTCACGAACACACTGCAGTGTCTGTCAGCATTTTTTGTCTGTCATATGGGGTGGGTGGAGCCCAGGGGTGCTGCTCACCTTCAGCAGTGCACAGGATACCCCGCAGCAAGGAATTATCTGGCCCTAATGCCAGTAGTGCTGAGCCAAGAAACCTGCATAAACAGGAATTTCCATGTGATTCCCTAGCACTCTAGTGAGAACCATGTCTTCCAAGACCGTCCTAACTGAGATGCAGAATTGGTAATCGTTTCCACGTAGAGAGGCCTTACTGAGAAGGAAGTTGAGTTTCTCGCCGAGAGCTGTGGGGAGAGGCAAATTCAAATCCAAGGGCTTGGCTGGATCTCTGTTATTTTTGTGATTTTTAAAAATCTTTTGCTGTCTAGTCCATTATTAATTCTTTAAGTTGTATTAATTCCATACTATTACTTAATAAGTGGGCCACTTATGTTGTGTGGAAAAAGATGTACGTTTCCTGCGGAGATTTTCTCTCCAAGTGGCCTTTGGCCAGTTGCCCTTTTATGCGTATGTTTCTTTTTTCCTCACCAGCGAAACTATACATTTTTGACAGTGGCAATCAGGCCGTAGCTCTGGCTTCTGTGTGGGCAGCAGTCAGCACGCAAAAGTGATGGGCGAGTCGCTGAGGGCTTAGCTGCAGTGTGAGTTGCCCTCTGTGGCTAAGACGTGCACAGACCAGCCTTTCTCGGCCTGCTGCACACGGCCTGTTGGTTTGGTGGCTGATGGCTGCTGTGTGGCCATTAGGGGACAGAGGGCACCCTCCTTTGTCCTCTGCCCCCAAGTTGTTTTACTTTGATGACTGAAATGTTTCACATATGAAAAAAACAAACTAGTTTTATTATGGTGATTAAAATGTTTCAGATATGAAGGAAATCTAGTTTTATTTTGGTGATTAAAATGTTTCAGGTATGAAAAAACAACTAGAGGAATGGCTTGCCCATCAGACAACTGAAGGACAAGGCATTGAGTTAGAGACGCAGCCCCCCCAATCCCTGCCCTCATGGCAAACTAATACCACCTTCCTGGGATGGCCAGTGGGGAAGCTCTTCCATGGAGGAGGCTGTGTCACCGAGAGTTGCTGTGAGTAGAGCAGCCAATGTCGCCTCTGAGACGCACCAGCAAGTTGCAGAAGTGACTTTTTTATAGCATACGTTTTTCTTCTTTTTGGTTTCATAATGATGCGTTGAAATGGTTCTCCTCATTGTCGTGGGAGCAAGGTTGTCCTCCTGGGTCCCCCTGTGGGAAAGACAGTGGCTTGTGGAGTGCAGGGGAGAGGATCAGGGTCCCACAGAGGTGGCTCCATCCCTCAGTTACTCTTTTTTGAACCAACTTATTCTTTCTCCTCTTATCGCCTTGGTCGTCAAGACACCAAGTCGGTGTGTCTGACAAGCAGATGACCTAGAAATTCCCATGTAGTAAAAAGAGAAGATGAAAATAGAAGGATGGAACCGAATTAGAAGGAGGACTTGGCTTCGTTAAAAAATGAGAAAGCCACGTTGTGCCTATTTTAGCTGTCCCTTTTCCCGAGTGCGGGGCTAGCGATTGCAGATGGCACGATGCTGCCAGTCTTGGAAATTTCCAGTGGTTGTTTTGTCTAGAAGAAAATTTACATCGAAACAAACCAACCTCTTTTTTTTTTTTTTTTTTTGTAGAGACAGAGTCTCACTGTACTGCCCTCGGGTAGAGTGCCGTGGCGTCACACGGCTCACAGCAACCTCTAACTCTTGGGCTTACGCGATTCTCTTGCCTCAGCCTCCCGAGCAGCTGGGACTACAGGCGCCCACCACAACGCCCAGCTATTTTTTTGTTGCAGTTTGGCCGGGGCTGGGTTTGAACCCGCCACCCTCGGCATATGGGGCCGGCGCCCTACTCGCTGAGCCACAGGCGCTGCCCACAAACCAACCTCTTTAAAGCCATCGTTTAGCTGTCAGGAAACTAAGTCAGTTTTTGGAAAAGGAACCCTTTCCTCAGCTGAGGTGACCTTCTCAAAGGGGATGTCAGGACTTGTGCGAGAAGAGACCCAGGGGAAATCAAACCTCTCTTTCTGTTTGGCACATCTTTGTCAAGACATCCCGGGGACTAATTCATGGCCCAGTGAAGGTAGGTCCGTGGTAGCAGATACAGGGAGTGGAGTGCTGGTGAAATTGGGAGGAGGTGTGGCGTGAGAGAGAGAGAAGGGAGGAAGGGAAGGATGGCGAAACCATTTGGGAATGTGTTGAAGCCATACTTTTAGGACACGCTTATGGTTTAGGCATCGTTCTGGGGTTCCGAGCCGGTGACTAGTATAAACGAGGCATTTTTCTGTGACTGAGAGTGGTAGAGAGAGGTCAGTGACCTGCACTGTCCTCTTCTCAGCGCCGTGGGGCAGCGTCTCCACCAGCTTGCCAGTTGCTTTCTAGGAACTCTTAGTGCTACACCAATACAGTCTTTCCCCCAGTGTGTTTTAGGGAACTAGGAACGAGTCTTAGCAGATAAGCCACCTCTGAGTCCCTCCCTCATCATGGGGGAGACGGCTGTGATTTTCCTGCCTCACTTCGGCAGGAAGCCTCACTTCTTGCAGGGCACCTGCCATCCAGGTCCACCTGTGTTGTATGAACAAGAGGAAAGGAAGACTTTGGGGAATTAGTTGATTCTCCTTTTTGAGCCCAACTTGGGTTCCTGATCTCAACTGTGATCTACTGGTCAGAATAAAACAAGATCCATGTGACTGTAGGGTTTTTCTTCCTTCCACTATGCAGACTGATGTTTCTCTGGAAAGAGCTCTGGAACAGGTACAGAACTGTTGAATTTAGCCCTACTGCTGTCCCTAACCACTTGTGTGACCCTGGCTCCAAGAGAATGATATAGTCCCGTTTTTCTGTCAGTGCAGGCTGTGGGCCCGGATGCTCTCTGACATGGTTCCAGGACTGCAGTGTGATCACTGTTGAGAAGGTTCACAGCCCCTGGTCTGAATGTAAGGAATAGTGCCTGTTCCCTCTGCCACTCACACTGGTAACAGTTTCCTGGAGGGCAGCCCAGGGGCTAGAAAGCTGTTTGGGAGGGATTTCACTTTGGCAGCATGGGGGATGCTGCATAATTATTATGAGCACTGGAATTTATGGGGACTAAATTGCCTTCAGTTCAAGCCAAGAAGGAAAGGAACCAAATTCCAGAAGGGAATTTGCTGGAACCTTCTAGCACATTCCATTCTCTAGGGTTGTTTTATGGAGAGCTCTGGGAGCATTTCTTGATTATCTGGTAATGCGAGTTTGACATAATTAAAAGCTGATTTGGACCCTGTCAGAGAAAATCAAGTTCAACTAGTCTAAATAGCAGTAAGGAGTATGGTTACCTTTATCTTGTTATCTCACTTGTCTTTGGAAGATATACACACGGTTTTGGACCATGATGACAAGTCACATACAGAGGGATTTTTTTTTCCCCCCTTCTTTTCCTATAAAGTCAATGGAGAATCAACTCAGTCTTCTTCAGCTTATGAAAAAGGAAGTTTTTTTTGTATTTTAAAAATATTTAGTCTGGGCTCAGCACAGGCGCCAGCCACATACACCTGAGCCCAGCCTGGGCCCGCCAAACAACAATGACAGCTGCAACCAAAAAATAGGCGGGTGTTGTGGCAGGTGCCTGTAGCCCTAGCTACTTGGGAGGCAGAGGCAGGAGAATACCTTGAGCCCAGGAGTTGGAGGTTGCTGTGAGATGTGATGCCACTGCACTCTACCCAGGGCGACAGCTTGAGGCTCTGTCTCAAAAATAAAATAAATAAATATTTTGTCTGAGCATCTTCACTGAAAATTGGTAATCTTTTGTGAGTTTCAGTAGGCTGTGGTCCTTTTTAAAAAGATTCCTTCCCGCTTGGTTTAACTTGATCCTTTTAGAACTTGGGCTAGGACAATTCTCCAGGAAAGCAGATGTGTTCCAATGTTTGGTTCACTGTCAGGATCACTCATGGTACAAAAGACATTTTTCGTCTTGAGCCCTTGTTTTTGTTCATTTGCTTTTTTGGAAACATGCCTACATCTTGTCTGAGAGGGCCCGTGAAACGGGGAGGAGGAGCTGAGATAGTTTCGTAACCAGCTTTCCCTTCTCGCCTTTATTCTACATGTCCTCCCCCACACCCCCACCATTTCCCACTGAAAGAAGGGAGATAAACACCAGAGCTGCTCCAGAGAGATGCTGAGTCATTGGGATGGAAGGGGCCACTAGGGGCTTTAAGAGCCATCAGGCTGCGGAGGGAAAGGGCCTGTCTCTGCTCCTGGCTCTGTAATTTCATTCTCCTTGGCTCTGGCCTTTTCTGTTCACAGCTACTTGGAGTTCATTTGAACCGCATTTCAGCTATATCAAAGGACTGTGGGCAGGAAGGCGTGTGTGGCACATCACATAACTGTTCACTGTGCAGCCCCAATTTCGTGGAGAAAAGGCAAAAATGATACGAGAATGGGGAACAGGGGAGACGCTGCTGAGGGGGCGGGGATGGGGATGTGTCTGTCATTCACAGGGCTGTCTTTGGAATACGGAAATATGCCAGGATGGTACATTCCTTCCATCCCCTCTCTCCCCTCCTTTCCCCCTTCCCTCCCCTCCCCTCCTCTCCTCTCCCTTTCCCTCTGTCACCCTCAGTAGAGTGCAGTGATTTCATCGCAGCTCATGGCAGCCTCCAACTCCTGGGCTCAAGTGATGCTCCTGACTCAGCCTCCTGAGTAGCTAGGACTGTAGGCATGTACCACCGTGCCTGCCTAATATTTTTTATTTTTTTTGCTGCGATGGGGTCTTGCTGTGTTGTCCAGGCTGATCTTGAACTCCTGGCCTCAAGTGATCCTCCTGCCTTGATCTCCCAAAGTACTAGGATTACAGGTATGAGCCACCACGCCTGGCCAAGATTTATTCTCTTGGGGCCCAGCGGGCCAGCTGGGAGTGCTACATCTTTGTGTTATACTTGTTGATTCCCATTATCCTCGGGAGGATTGCCCCCAGGGCAGATGGAGGGTAAGAACCCTGCCAGCTTCTAGCCACAGGAGTGTTGCCAGCCAGTCAGGTCATGGTTTCTGTTTAATGTCTGCATGTTTCTGTTGATCCCTTCACGTTGAATTCACCTCCGACAGCAATACGTCCCACACGTGGCCGTGCCTCATCGAACACACATATTTTCTTTGTAAGGTGGGTCCGGGCTTTCTTGTGTTTGAGACATCATTAGGAAGCACTTTAGTCCTTTAATACTGTGCTTGGGGAGCATTTTCAACAGCAAAACCACTCACTAAGAAAGCACGAAAGTTAATAAAAAGCTGGCGCTGCATAGACCAAGAAAAGGACATTTGTTGACAGAATGAGAGCTTTGTTCTACCCCAGCTTAAAACTTGGGTACTGGGTGACAGTTTTAGCTGCTCTGTGCATGTCCCCAAGTGGCTATGAAAGTGTCGCTCGGCTCAGCGCCCGTAGCTCAGTGGTTAGGGCACCAGCCACATACACCAAGGTTGATGGGTTCAAACCCAGCCTAGATCTGCTAAACAACAATGACAACCGCAACAAAAAAAATAGCCGGGCATTGTGGCGGGCGCCTATAGTCCCAGCTATTTGGGGGGCTGAGGCAAGAGAATTGCCTAAGCCCAAGAGTTTGAGGTTGCTATGAGCTGTGATGCCACCGCACTCTACCGAGGGGCAACATAATGAAACTCTGTCTCAAAAAAAAAAAAGAAAGTGTCTCTCACCTGCTGATTTAGGGGCTACAAATACATTTTAGCCAATGGGCAAGTTCACGTATAGGGACTCTGAATAATGAGGCCCATCTGTTTGTGTACGTGGGGCAGCTGTATGTGAAGACACATTTATATCTTGAGAGAGATTTTTTTTTTCTTTTCTTTTTTTTTTCTCGAGAGATTTTTAACAACACAAAAGCAGTTACTGTTAGGCCATAGTGCCTGCTTGGCCCTCTAGAAAGTGCACGGTGCAGTGGATTCAAGGTATAAGTGTTTTAATTAAGGTGGCCTGAGATGAAAAGGTGGGAGTAGCCGAGAAAGCCTGGGCTTGTGATATCTGATGAAGTCCTGGCCAAGCTCCCCCGAGCTCTGGAGCCAAGGTAGCTCTCAGCTAAAAATGGCCGGCTCAGTCATTGCCTGGGGCGGCTCAGGAAGGGCGGGCAGATTTAGGATTTAGCCTGGCTAGATTCCAAAGTTAGTTTTTTCTTGAAAGGAGATGAAAGTTTTGCCCTCTCTCCCAGGGCTGCCACAGTTGTAAACCAGACTTTTGATTTCAGTTTTACCTACAGATTATTTTGCCCCCCTCATTAGATTGAACCTAAGGCTGTTTTTTTTTTTCTTTAATCAAAAGTGGTCGAATACTGGCAGCCTCTTGTTCAAGCTATAGAATCTTTTAAAGGAATTTTAATGCTCTTTGGAATGAGAGTAATGCCTGTGGCTTACTTGCTTATTGAGAAAAATCCAGTCTCCCTCATCTAAAATGTGATTTGGCCCCTAAGGGGAGCCAGTCAGTGGTGTCAGAATGATTGTTGGGAAGATGGCGATGATTCTTGGCTGGTTGATTTGATTGACCAGAGGGCCTTCCTGTCCCAAATAGGATGAAAAGGGAACCGAGGGATTAAATAGAGCCTTGAGTTCACAAGCACATGTCTATGGGTAAGATTGTTTTAATCTGTGAGAATGAGCTTTTCCTGGACAACCCCATTCTTTAGCTTTTGTTAGTGCTGAATGCCCAAGTCCAGTATTTTAACACTCCATCCTTGAAAAACAGTTTCCCAGACAGGCAACAAACTCATAGCTTCTCAAGTGCTGGGGATATTAGATAATATTTGGTTGAACGGGTGACCGCTAGTGCTACAAAGTAAATAATTCCTCAGCTCTGTCCTAAAAGCAAACAAAGGCAGTTCATGTCCTTAAAAGTATCCAGTTGATAAGTGGTGGGTTGTTTTCACAGTGTTGGGGTCAATTTTTAAAAGTTGAAAAAAAATGTTTCTTATTCTTAGAGTTCATGTAAGCAATCTGATTAGAAAAATTATAGGTGAAGCACATTCTGTCACACAGTTGTATTTGCCTGCTGTTGTGGGCACAGCCAGTGTCCTTTAGCCGGTGGCCACCAGGAAGACACATCTGTGGTTGGGTGAGAATACACACTGGTGGGGGACTGGGAGACAGTTTTGAGAAAGGCAGAAAGGACGGGGGTTTGTGTGCAGCAGTTGGGGGAGGGCTTAGGGAATCCAGGCTGGCAGTCTGTTCCTAGGACTGCACCAGAGGCCTGGCTGTTCCCCACCTGGCCAGCTCCCCGCTCGTAGGGGCTGCTTTTCTCTTCTAAATACTGTGGTTCTGATGGATAGAAGAGGTGGGTGATACATTGAATGGGTGAGAGTTTAAACAGCAGAAACATGCAAATCAGAGAATTAATTGTTCTAAAAAGACTTAATGAACACCCATTTAAAAATGAATTCTTTGGAGGGTGGCACCTGTGGCTCCGTGGGTAGGGCGCCGGCCCCATATACCGAGGGTGGCAGGTTCAAACTGCAACAACAACAACAAAAAGAGTAATTCAGGATCATGGAAGCTTGAGGCCTAATACTTTGTGGCCCGTATTTTTGTTGCTCTTAAATGTTATTTTCTCATTTTCATTTTCGAATGGTTCATTTGCTGGCACACATACAGATGCATTTTTTTTCCTTACTTGGAACAGTTTATTTTTTAGAGCCATTTGGGGTTCACAGTCAGCAACATTGAGCAGAAAGGACAGAGAGTTCCCACACACTCTTGTCCCTACACCTGGAAGGCCTCCCCCACTGCCAGTAGCCCCCACCAGAGTGGGCCGTTTGTCCTAGCCAGTGAACCTGCACTGAGGTGTCCTTGGCCCCAGAGTTCACAGTTGGTGTGACGGCATGTTAACCTTTGGTGCTGTCCACCACACACTGTCACTGAGGAGCTTCCTGCCCCGAAACTCCTGTGCGGTCTGCCCTCCTTGGCTCTAGACTTCCCTGCTAGAAATACAACATTTCCTTTATTTTACTAGTGAGAAACCGGGGCCCTGTATGGGTCCAGTGATTTTCGGGAGGCATGACAGCGGGGGTCCCCAGGAAGCAACACCTGTGTGCACACACAGGCCTCCGTGCACTCGGTTGCAGCTTAACGCTCTTTCCTTTCCTTCTCCTGCCACTTGGATGATGCGCTTTGAAACTTGGTTAAAATTTATTCTTGTTCTCATCTTTTATTGGAACTATGATTTTTTTTTTTTAGAATGATGAGTTAGTTATTTTTATTTATTTATTTATTTATTTTGGCCGGGGCAGGGTGTGAACCTGCCACCTCTGGCATATGGGACCTGCGCCCTACTGCTTGAGCCACAGGCGCTGCCCTGGAACTATGATTTAATTTCTGTTCTGTGTCATGGTCACATTTCACCAACGTGGGCGCCGGCACCGTTTTATCTGTAGCAATCATGGACGTATGGTCAGTGTGTTTGGAAACGGGGTGGAAGGTGTTCTTTTAAGCTTATCTGTTACTGGCTTCTGATAAGGGAAAGGGGAAAAAGGCTGTTGTCCTGCATTTAGATTAGATTGGTGTTACCGTGACAATGAGTGAGAGTGAATTCTAGGCGGGAAGAGGGTTTGTAGGTCCCCCTGGAGCTCTTCTGTTGTGGGAGGAGAGAGGCCTAAACCCTGGTAGCCCGGGGTGGGAGGCTGGGCTCTCTGCCACCAGAGGCTGTTCACTTCCTGGTGGCCGCGCATTCTCACAGATTGGACATCCTGCACTCCCCGACAGCTCCTGGGTGAGATTCAAGTGACAGATGCGCAGACCCTACAGCCCTCAACAGAGCAGTGTAAGCAGCGTGGCACCCAGCCTGGGAGGGTGGTGTGTGCAGATGCGGGTGGGGCAGGGGACGCTTGGTGTTTCAATCTGGGAGCGTGCACTGAAGTGCTCACAGAGCCCATGTCATCTCCTCGGGTTCCTCACGAGTCCACAGATGGCAGGAGCTGGTTGTTCCTTGGGTCCATGGGTCTTGGTCCTTGATTGCAGGTGTTCGCTAAGGTGGTGCGTGCGAAGCCTTACATGTCTGTGTGTCAGTTTGGAGTGAGCGTGCGAGAGTTACTATTATTGGCATCAGAAACAATAAAAAGAGCTGCTATGAATAGGATGAGCTCAGCACAGAGTGGCAGTGGGCCGTTGTGAGCACCCAGCTAACTCAGGTGACTGAATCTGTGCCTCACTCAGCCAGATGGCAGAGCTGCACCTCTGCTGCCTGGGTTTGGTGGCCTGTGAGGGCCCTGGGCTGCCCTGTCTGTTATTGCAGGTTAGGGAGCTAATGCCGGGCCCTTGTGGTAGACACCTGTGCTGGACCTTCTCTGCAGGTCTCCTGGTGTTAAAAAGAGGCCCTGGGGCTTTGGATGCACTGGTCCAAGGCCTGGCCACTGCAGGTTTGTTAACTCCATCATGCCTTGGTTTTAGCAAATAAATTGGGATCACACATGTGCTGCTGACTCTGTTCTCCCGATGTGCTTTTACTGCTACTGTGTTCCAGATTTCCGTGTGGGCAGGAGGAAGTAGACATCCAGTGTCTTTCAGAGCATCTGTCCCATCATTGTGGGTACAGCAAGTTTTATTTCCTTTTTCCTGCCGTGCTGGGAACTCTTTCCTGTGAGTTCTTCGCCGGCCTTGGCAGCTCCTCCCTAGCCTGCAGCCTCCTGTGGGAGCACCTTGAACTTGCGGTGTTCAGGTGTTCAGTATGGTAGCCCCAGCCCACATGTGTCCATGAAGCGGTCAAAATTGAGATGTCTTGTATGAGTGGAAGGTCCACAGTGAATTTCAAAGACTTAATTCAGAAAGAGAGAGTAGAAACTGTCTTCCTGGTAATGCAGTGTGGTTTTACAGGTCAGAATGATTGCTTGGGTGCCTTGGGTGCAATAAAATATATTATTCAAAGTAACTTCACCTGTTCTCTCTTGGTTTTCTTGGGGACTACCAGCAAGTTTGGAGACAGAGGTGTCTTCTTTACTACCTGCTTTTGCTCAAGACCAGTCATGCCTCCCCATTCGTGGGTAAATCAAATACCCGTTCATCTCTTTCGGTTTAAGCTGCCCATCGTGCAGTGACCCCTTGTGTGCCCAGCGTCACCTCCCAGTGTGGGCACGGCCAGCTGGTGTCCCCGTCTGCTACTTGCCCTTCTTCCTAGGCACGTGTGGCCTCTCCTTTAGAGACGCTGGAGTTCATGTTCATATCTGTCTTGCTCCAAACCCATGTTCGTAACTAGCAGACTGCTCTCTCCAGTTGCTTTGTGGACATAATAGGAAATAAGATCCTGGAGGGCATCTTTCCTTTTTTTTAAAGAATCTCTGCTATTCAAGGTCTTTCCAAATCTTTTTCTGAAAGAATCGAGATTTCTGGAAGGGCACCTGAAAGAAGACAGGTTGGGTGGGACTTTGGACGCCACCATCTTGGGTGCCTGGAGTTACCTTCTCCGGATGATGTTTTCACTGTCATGGTGATCCCTTCCAGGCCGTTAAGAGTGGGCCTGTGCAGCAGGAGGCTGTGCTGGTGGCATTGACGCTGCGTGTGTGGAGAGCAAGAGACAACTGTCCCTACTGGAAGCTGTGATTAGTTGCTAGCATAGATGGTGTGGGTTCCTCCTAGGGAGCTGGGACCACACTCCTGGGATCTCGTGTGAAGGTCCACACCCTGACGGCATTCTCTCTAGCTGGAGAGACATAATTCACATACCCTGAAATTCTCCTCTTTTACTTTTGGCCATCTCTGGAGTTTTTGGTGGTCATAGCGGAAGGGGGAGGTGCTATGGGCATCCAGTGGGTAGAAGGCAGGATGCTGCTCCGTGTGTGACTCTGCACTGGACTTTCCCCCCCAGTTCTCCAGCCTTGATGTCCGCAGTGTGTACCACAGTCAGGAAACCCTGCACTGCAGGGTAGATGGCTTGATCAGCAATGGAGAAACTGGGCCCCAGGGTAGGTAGGATTTTGATTGCAGTTAGCACGCAGGCTGTTTGTGGAAGGCCTTGAATGCTGGGCTAAGCTAGCAAGTGTGCTGGAGAAGACGGAGCTTGTCCATTAGGTCCTGGGAGCCATTAAAAGCCTTTGAACAGGTGCTTTAGGAAGATAAAAATGGCATCTGTCTGAAGATGGATTACAACAGGGATCAACACACTACAGCCCATGGGGCCATCCAGGTTTGCTCCCCAGCCTCTGTTTACACATAAAATTTTATTAGCACACAGCCATAGCTTTTCATTTTGGGGTTGTCTGTGGCCGGTGTGATGGCTAATTCTATGTGTCATGTTGGGTAGGCTATAGGCCCAGGTATTTGGTCAGATACTCTGGGATGTTACTGTGAAGGTGTTTTTTTAATTTATTTATATAATATTTATTTATTTAGAGCCTGAGTCTCTTATAACCCTGAGTAGAGTGTTATGGTGTCAGTACAGCTTCACAGCAACCTCAAACTCTTGGGCTCAAGTGATCCTCCTGCCTCAGCCTCCAGAGTAGCTGGGACTACAGGCACCTCCCACAACCCCTGCTAGTTTTTCTATTTTTAGTAGAGATGGGGTCTTGCTCTTGCTCACACTGGTCTTCAACTGCTGAGCTCCAGTGATCCATGCACCTTGGCCTCCCAGAGTCCTGGGATTACAGGCATGAGCCACTATGCCTGCCCTTGTGAAGGTATATTTTAGATGAGATTAACTCACCAGTAGACTTTTGCTAAAGCAGATGACCACCATAACGTGGGTGGGCCTCACTGAATCACTTTTAGTCCTTAAGAAAAAGTTTGAGGTCCCCCAGTGAGAAGGGAATTCTGCCAAGACTGCCTCAGACTCAAGACCGTGATGTTCACACGTCCCTCGGCCTGGAGCCTGATGGCGTGCCCTGCAGATTTTAAGCTTGCCAGCTCCATAGGTGTGTGAACCATATCCTTAAAAATCTATCCATCTGTTTGTCCATCCATCCATTTTTCCATTCATTCATCCACAGAAAATAGTGCCAACCACTGGATTAGAGAGACGAGGTCCCAGCCCTGAGAATTCCTCTGAGTTAAACAGAAACCGTAGAAGCCGAGCCTGGTCAGGCTGGGGGTATCCTGGGGCTTTGTTTCTCCCTCCTCTGCCAACCTGCCTTGGTAGTGTACAGGAGACTTCCTCCAGTCTGGGACGTGTTTCAGGGATTGGCTTGCCTGGCTGTGCGCCTGAGGAGTCTCTCATCAGAGGTGGCTCCTGCAGCATCATCTGTCCCCAGGATGAGAGGTGGAGGGCGTGTGAGCATGTGAGACACACTTTGTTAGGGGTTATCCCTCCCTTCTGTGCGGGCGCTGTAGATGAGAGGAGAACTGCAGTATTCTGTGGTTCCAAATAAAAACTTAAAAACTTGCTACTCTCAGAGGACAGGTTGGCTATTAGTTGTGATCTTCTTTTGTTTTTAAGACACAGAGTCTCAGTCACCCTCAGTAGAGTGCTGTGGCATCACAGCTCACAGCAACCTCCAGCCCCTGGGCCCAACCGATTCCCTTGCCTCAGCCTCCAGAGCAGCCGGGACCACAGGCGCTCACCACAACACCTGCTTTTTTGTTGTTGCAGTTTGGCCAGGGCCGGGTTGGAACCTGCCACCTTGGGTACATGGGACTGGCACCCTACTCACTGAGCCACAGGTGCCGCCCTGGCATTTGTCTTCTAAACTCAGATTAAATTCATTTCATTTCTTTTTTTTTTTTATTGTTGGGGATTCATTGAGGGTACAATAAGCCAGGTTACACTGATTGCAATTGTTAGGTAAAGTCCCTCTTTCAATCATGTCTTGCCCCCATAAAGTGGGACACACACCAAGGCCCCACCCCCCTCCCTCCGTCCCTCTTTCTGCTTCCCCCCATAACCTTAATTGTCATTAATTGTCCTCATATCAAAATTGAGTACATAGGATTCATGCTTCTCCATTCTTGTGATGCTTTACTAAGAATAATGTCTTCCACTTCCATCCAGGTTAATACGAAGGATGGAAAGTCTCCATTTTTTTTAATGGCTGAATAGTATTCCATGGTATACATATACCACAGCTTGTTAATCCATTCCTGGGTTGGTGGACATTTAGGCTGTTTCCATATTTTGGCGATTGTAAATTGAGCTGCAATAAACAGTCAATTCATTTCATTTCTAATCCTTTCGTGCACGTGTTAATCCATTTCCGGCTCACAGTGACAGTTGGTATTTCTCAGTTCTCTCCGTGCGCTGTGTAGAAGAGCAATGGTTTGCAACATCATGCTTTCAGAATGACAGTGGTGATGAGAGTTTTGTTCTGAGTGTAATAATGAAGACCATTTGAAAGGCCAAAACTGATGGATACTTGAGGGGAAATTGACCCTAGGAAGGAAGTGATGGTGCGTGGTATAATTATTAAATTTATCTCTGTAACCCGGAAGTGGTTGATGTGCTCCAGGGTGCTCCCTTTTAGAAGAGGGAGCCTGTCTGGGTGTGCGCCTTGTTGTGGACCAGGGAGGAGGAAGAGGGAAATGCACACAGCCAGCTGCAGGGAGTGCCCGCTGTCTCTGTTTTCCTGGCCAGAGGAGCTTGCACATTTGGTGGTATGTAATCTCTGCAGAGTTCCAACTGCCTGGTTCCTGCTGTCTTCCACATCTTTTTATTTGAAGATATAAAGACCTCTGGCTAATTGGTCTTGCAATTGTCAGGCTTTCTCTACTTACTTTGTCTATGATTTTTTTCAAAGTCTTTCCAAACCCAGTTGCTCAGCCCTCCCCTCCCCTGCCCACCCCCACCTCACGCTCCTTTCGGGAGAAAATGGGAGGTTGGAATTTCTATTAAAGTGACCTGACCTCTTTTATCTGAAAAAACTAACTACGTCTGTCTTCACTTTTCTCTCAGTGATAGCCTGTTCATGTGCTCCTGGGACCTTATGCGTCTCCCTTGCCCATTTGTTCCGAGAAGCCAGCCCTGGGACCCTGGGGTTTGAGTACAAATAAAAGTGCTTGCAAGAGGTCCCCAGAGTTTCAGCACACTTGAGGAAACAAAGAGTCACATCGTGGAGGTCCCTTATTAGTCCCTATGGTGAGCTCACTTTGCTGGGTTTTATTTTTATTTTATTTTATTTTATTTTCGAGACAGAATCTCACTCTGTCACCCCGAGTAGAGTGTTATAGCGTCATTATAGCTCACAGCAATCTTAAACTCTGGGGCCCAAGTGATCCCTTTGCCTCAGCCTCCCAAGTAGCTGAGACTACAGGCGTGTGTCACCACACTTGACTCATTTTTCTATTTTTAGTAGAGACGGGGTCTTGCTCTTGCTCAGGCTGGTCTCGAGCTCTTAAGCTCAAGCCATGCTCCCAACTTGGCCTGCCAGAGTGCTAAGATTACAGGTGTGTGCCACTGCACCCAGCCATTATTTTAATTTTTTTTTTTTTATTTAAAAAGAGTCAGCTCTTTGGGTCTTGTTTGACTGCGCAAGGTTGCAAGTCACAGTAAATCAGTGCAGATTGTTGTTGAGGTTTCACTGACCTTCAGCTCAGCTGTGTCAAATCTAGCAGGCTGAGAGTTCCCTGGGGTTGTGGTGGCAGCGCATGGCAGGGCGTGGCCGGGGCTCGGCAGGGCGTGGCCGGGGCTCAGCGGGCTTGGACACGCTCTGCAGCTGGCGATTCACCTCTTCCTGGCTGAGGTACCATTTGGGATGGCGCACATCCTAAGAGCACCTCCGTGTCGGTCGGTTTGCGAGGATTACCTGAATTAACCCACCTGTGAAGCACATGGAAGGCTTCCTGGGATGTTGGGTACCCAGAACCTTTAAGGCTCCTCTTATCTTTGCCTATCTTATTCAAGACATATTTGTCCCCTGAACTAGTGGATCTCTGCTGAGGTTAGTTTTGCCCTGAGGAGACATTTGGCCATGTGTGGAGATATTTTTAGTTGTCACAGCTGGCCAGGGAAAGCCACCCAGTGTCCTGCAGTGCCAGGGTGGGGACAACTCCATGTTAAGTCACCTGTCCCCTCCAGTGTGATTAATGTTGAGGACATCCCACCCTGTAGCTCACTGTGTGTGGGAAGACCAGAACCCAGGTAAGGTAGCCAAAAACCAAAAAGAAAACCCCAAACAAAACCAGAAAACTCCCCACTGCAGTTTTCTCAGATTTGCAGGCTGTTAAGTCTTACCGTAATGGAAGGCCTTTATTTCTGTGCTCGTTATCGGGATAGGTTTTTCCGGGTTCGCTGCCTGTGTGTGTTGAGATTAGTTTTGTTAACTGGAAGCCCTTTCGAAGGTTCACCTATGCAAGTCCTTGGGTGTGCCATTTTTTAGCTCTCCAAAGTGCCATGAAGGTGGCCCAGTGACAAAAACTATTAGATTTTAAAAACTTCAGCTTGTTGTTTATTTTGTTTTGACTGATTTATTTTTATTAATTATAGACTCAACATTCACTTGCAAAACTAGTGCCCTCTGGTCTCATGTGCCCATCCTCTGAGGACCCCCAGCGCCCTTGGACAGTGGAACCCTATATGACCATAGACGGACAAACCCAGGAGCTTGACATTAGTGTGGCACAGGTACCCGGCCCACACAGCCTTACTTGGGGGTCACCTGCTCTTGCATGGACTCATTTGTGAATTGCATTTTAAAGATCAGCGTCAATAATATCTTGTCTCTTGCAACGTGGACAGAACAAAAATTGCTCAGGAGAGCGCATACTGAGGTAGGGCCAGCCACCTGGCAAAGACCAGACTTGTTTTCTTGGAGACTGAGGTGGGGGCAGGGACAGGTCAGAGCAACCTGGAAGGCAGGAGGTGTTACTGAGGATGAGTGAGGGCTGGATGTGTGTGCTGCCCCTGCGTTCCCGTTTTGTTGTGATGGTGAAATAAGATGAAGCATTTTTCACTCTAAGCTCCAGGCATACCGATGGAGAGGGGGAAAAAAGCAACCATCTTATAGCGACCTGAAATCATTGCCCTTGATTGACTTAACTTACTAAGTTCAGATATTACTTATTTTGTGAGCAAATGGAAGAGCTTTCCCTTAAGTGGCGGTCACATTGCGTTTGGTCTTAACCTTGTGTGTTCCACCCTATGGCCTTCCTCCTACCCAGCTGCCCTGTCAGGAGGGGCACTCAGATGTGAACTCGACTTCAGTTGTCATCAGCATAGAATGTGGCATGGTGATTTCTCCTTGCCACTTCTCCTGCGGCAAAGGCCATGAGACTGGAAATGGTTTGCACCCCAAGTCTTGTAACGGTGTGTGGGTATGGCAGGTGGCGGCTGCCCTTGGTCTCAGCGACTGAGCCACAGTGTCAAGAGGCACCGTCCGGGATTCGGGGCCCACGGCTGCTTTTGGAGTAAGACTGGAAAAGCCCTTGCAAGGTGGACTGAAATTGCAGAAGCCTTTCGTGACTTCTAGACACCTAATCCAGGCTGGCTCACTTCCTGGCCTGCACAGGGAGATGTGATAAGATGGGGAGGTGGTTTGTGAACATTCTGGATGCCAGGTGCTTGTCAAACATTTATGGAGGCCGTGGGCCCAGTCAGCGTCTGCTTGGGCTGTAGGGACATTGTGGACTAGAGGCTGCCTGGGCGTTAGGGAGTTCGGGGGAGGGGGGAGGGGGTTAGAGGGAGCGACCTCTAAGAAGGGGTGGGGTTAATGAAATGCTGTGATGCTGAGTGTGCTGATGGTGGCTGTGGACCCTGTGCATGTACCAGGAGGCACTGAAGTGTGCACCTTGGCCTGGTGAGCTGTAGGTGTGTGGTTTCCATCTCAGCAAACCTGTCTAGAAAAGGGCTCAGGACCACTGTCCACGCCCTTAGAGCACCCCGCTCCACACTGTGGAGCATCTGTCTCACTGCGGAGCATCTGTCTCACTGCTTGGATTGGGGAACAATTTGATGCCTCCAATCACCCTTTGTCCTCATAGCTGGTGAAAGCAACAGAGAGGTGATCTTCCTAGGGAGCGTTGAGGGAGCAGGCCTCTCAGCTCACAACGCCTGACTCAGTGAGATGAAGAGCACGCTTATGGTGAAAAGTGTTTTTAAAAAGTGCTGACGAAGCGGAGGAGGTTGCATCCTATTTCCTAGTACTCGGCAGTTTTGCTGTGAGCCTGGGAGGTCTGGCCCGGCGCTTCCTTCACCTAAGGAAAGGAGGCAGTGAGGTTGCCTCTCAGGTGAAAACCAGCAGGGTTTCGTGTTCTGAGACAGTCTCTAAACAGCTGCCTTTTGCCGTTTTGTGACAGTGCAGCAGGGGTCCTGAGGCATCTTTGTTGTAAGCTGTGACGTGCCCCACAGCCAAAAGGGACAGCAGAAATATGCTAGGGAGGAAGCCCACAGGGTGGGCAGTGGCAGCGTAGAAGCAACAGTCCCCAAGGGTCTGGAAGACCCCCTGGCTGAGCCGGTCGCACCTGCCAGGAGGGCACAGCTCATGTCTGTGCTCTGGGTGAGGAAACCCCAGCGGCCTGCCCTGCCTACTCGCCACTGCTCTTTGAACTGCGCATTCCTTTCCGTGCACTTGGTGCGTTTTCTGTGCCACAGTTGGATCCCTGAAGTAACTTGGAACCTGACCTTTGAGTCATGGGCAGGAGTGTAACTCAGCCTTGAAGGGAGATAAAGTGGGAATAATTAGTATTGTTGCCAGTCCCTTTTTGGGGAGTCTGCTCTCTGCCGAACAGTGCCCTAGATGTTTTCTGTAGTTCCCTTTGAGCCGGCATAGCAGGTGCCCATCGCTAGAAACAGTCTTTCTGTTTTACAGGCAGGGACGCTGTGGTCAGGGCAGTGACTAGGACCAGGTCCCACAGCTCCCGCTATGGACCTGGCTAAATGGTGGTGGGCGGGCCGGGGAGATTTGAAAGCCTGTGTGCTTTTTCAGGGCACCGTGGTGGTTCTCCAAGTGCCGGAAGGGTTTTCTTGTCTAACTTAAGGCACGGTCAGTGTCCGGGTTACACAGGACAGTACCCTTGGGAGGTCTTGGGTGGACTACTGGGTGGGTAGAAGCCAGGTTATGTGTATACAGAGGCTTTGAAAAAATGGTGTCCAGTTCCAAAAAACATCTCCACATGAAGGTGAGGCAGGCTTCCTTGAAGGCTGGGCCATCTTTGACCTACCAGGTGCTTTTGTACAGCTGAAAGACTTGGAGAGCGCTTTATAATTTTAAAGTGTCAGAAAAGAATGACACTTTGTGGACATGTGAAAATGATGTGAAATTCAGATACCCTGTTACTGGAACGTAGCCAGGCCATATCATTCTTGGCTGTATTGTCTGTGGTTGCTTTCTCAGTATGACGGGAGTTGCAGCCATCAGGGCAGAAAGCATATGCCCAGCAAAGCCTGGGGTCTTTGCTCTCCAAAGCCTGGGGTCCTTGCTGTCCCCTCCCTTGCAGAGCAAGCCTGCAGTTGCTCCTGTGTGAAGGCACACACCCCTCGCCAGTGTGCCTCCGACTCCTCTCCAGATCCCTTCTTCATTTCCACCCGTCCCCTTTGGACCTGCTTGCTAAAGCCTGGTATTTCACAATTACAGAGTCATTAATTTGGATGGGCGACCTTGTCCCAGTTCAAGTGCTGGTAGTCTGGGGCAGGTGATACCTTAAACTTCCTGTGTTATTTCTGCCTCAGGGATGGGAAGGAGAGGCCAGAGCCCGAGGGCTGTTGCACTAAGCAGGGCGGTGGTCCTCTCTGTGCTTGTTGAGAGGAGAGGGGAGGCCTGGTCGTCCGGAAGGTTACCTTTGTTCATTGCCTCCCTTTTCGGCGTCCTCCCTCAGCCACCTCCCTCAGCCACCCAGGAGTTGGGATTGTTGGAGACGAAAGCCACAGTGGGGATCCTCTTTGTGAATCCATGTCAGCTTCAGAGAGCCACCTGGCCAGGAGACCGACCCCCTCCCCCCTTGGGAGAATGAGGTGGCGCCCGCTGCATGGGTTGGCCCCAGCAAAGGTGTGAGGCGGGGCAGAAGCAGGGAGAGGCAGAGCCGGCTGTGGCGTGGACATTCTTCTGGTCAGCTGCACTCCCGTGGGGTCCATCCAGTGCCACTTTGATACCCGCTGGAAGGGTGAGGACCCCTTTCCTGCTCTGTACCCATTGTTTTTAATGGCTGCCTCTGTGTGGGCCTAGACTGGGGAGGTCCCATGGGAGGGAGATGCCCCTGGATTTCTGCCCCATCTGTGGTGCCCGGAACACATTTCCCCAGAGACATCAGCGTGTTGTAGCTGCTGTGTGTTGGACCACTGGTATTCTTTTCAAGGTTGCTTCACAGTTCTGTGTTGGACCACTGGTGTTCTTTTCAAGGTCTCTTCACAGTTCAGGTGCATTGTGGGCTTTAAAAGGCCTTTTTAGGTCTTAACAGCATTGTTTCCAAGAGAAGATTTCTAGGGGGAAACCAATGAAGACTTGGCCTTAGATCACATTTGTCATCGGGAGACTGCTCTGGTTTCCAGATTCTTCTTTAAACTTGTTTCCATTCTGACGCACACAGTAGGGAGACAAGGTGTTTTTTTTTTTTTTTTTTTTTTTGTAGAGACAGAGTTTCACTTTACCGCCCTCGGTAGAGTGCCATGGCGTCACATAGCTCACAGCAACCTCCAGCTCTTGGGCTTGGGCTTACATGATTTTCTTGCCTCAGCCTCCCGAGTAGCTGGGACTACAGGCGCCCACCACAACGCCCGGCTATTTTTTTGTTGCAGTTTGGCCGGGGCTGGGTTTGAACCCACCACCCTCGGTATATGGGGCCGGCGCCCTACTCACTGAGCCACAGGCACCGCCCATGGGAGACAAGGTGTTTTTATATGCATGAGCCATGGTGCCTTTGGTAGTGAGTGGCTTCCATCCCCACATTTCTTCCTTCTTTGCCAAGTGCCTAGCTGCAGGCACACACCTCTTCTGCTGGGGGAGTGGCGAGGGGGTTGGGAGAAGAAACAAGGCTAAAAATTATTCAGGATTCAAAAGCAGCAGTGACAGCCCAGATAGTTTTTCATGCTAACCTACTTTAAAAGCTGCCAGAACAATTGTAGAGTGGGAAATCTCTCCTTTCTCCTGTCCTTCTCTGACGAGAGCTAAAAATAACTCCTGAGGAGATGGGCGTGTGGCCCTCTGCTCTCCTGGCCTAGAGTGTTTCTGGTCGGAGCAGCGCTTACGGGAACTTGGTGTTCTTTAATGACTGCTCTGGCCCTCGGGGTTGTGGGTGGGGCCATTACTGTAATCTTCCTTCACCATTCAGCCATCCAATCTGTCCCTGGTTTCCATTACCTGTTTCTCTAAATATTCCCCTCTCTGCATCTTCCTTTTATGGAGCCACAAACTGGATTATGCACGTGGAAGGCCGGAACGACAGATACACTTTCACACCAAGAACTGCTGGACTGGATTCCCTGGCTGTTTCTTGAGCGCCTCCCACTCCAGGAGAAGTTGAGCAAATCTTTGGCCCCCAGAGGGACTGTGGTCTAGTTGGATAACACAAGGTAGTTTGAGTAGGAGCCCCGGGAAGGGAGCCTTGTCCCCAGGAGATCCCCGAGAGGAAGCGGCCAGAGAGGGGAGGGGAGCTCATCATCCCTGCTGGTGTGGGCGTGGCTTGTAAAGGCCCTTCCTGGCTTTTGAGAATCCACATTGATTTTCTGGGTCAGGTCCCTGTGTTTGCAGTGGGCTGAGGAAGGACTAAAGGGGAGGATGAGTGAAGAGATGGGGTGGTGGGTGCACACTTTTCCTTGGGAGGTCCAGCCTTGCAGGCGAGGGGGAGAAGAACACCCCTTGACTTGATGGGGTACCTGGGGTTGGGGAAGGATTTCTAGGTAGGGGAGCTTTGCGGTTAAGTAAAAGAGGTTTGCAGGGTAAAGGATGAGGGCAGGGGATGCAGTAATTGCAGAAGCAAAATTTTTCAGAAGGTGCGGTAGCGACAGATAAGGTTAGTGAACATGGGGACTTTCTGGAAGTGGAAGAAAGATGAGGATCCCTGTTAAGGCTTTGTCAAGAGATATCCTATTGCGGAGGTCTCAGTTTTTTTCTAATGGAGAAGAGGGCCCAAACTCCAAGAAGGCCAGAAATGGTGTGCACAGCTGACACAGGAGGATTTCAGATTCTGTCTGGGGAGCAGGGTGGTGCTTGGGGGTGGGGGTGCTGCCCGCCAGACCGAGTCCCCTCCCCCTGCCACCACCACTGCTTACAGTTAGCACCACCTACATTTCCTCTGCTTTACCCCAGGGCTGCTGTCCTATAGCTTATCTGAAATCACTGCAGTTGCCCCGTGGTGTCCTTGGGATTGGCTCCAGGACTGAGTGGGGATACCAGCGTCCTCACTTAACTGCAGCCTGCCTTGCAGGATCTGTGCGTGTGAAAAGTTGGCCCTCTGTACACACAGGCTTTGTATCCCTTGAATGCTGTATTTTCCGTACTATTTGGGTGTGCATGCAGAACTTGTTGAGATGGAGAGCTTGCTATATTTATTGAAATCATTTGTGTGAGTGGAGCCACCACACTGTTCAAACCTGTGTGTTCAAGGGCCAACTGTACGGCAGGACCTCTAGAGCTGACCACTTCCCCACACGGACCACCTCCTTAGGTTGACCTAATTGTTATAGACAGGACTTACACCATGTGTATGTATTAGTGCTGGGCTAATTCTGTGTGTTGACCACCTCCATATGTTGATCAGTTCGGTACAGTCCCTTGGGTGGTCAACTTGTAGAGGTCCTACTGTAGTTTGAGCTACAAAAAAAAAGAAAAATGCAAACCAAAAAATCCCCCAATTCTTTTTTTTTTGTAGAGACAGAGTCTCACCTTATTGCCCTTGGTAGAGTGCCGTGGCGTCACACAGCTCACAGCAACCTCCAAATCCTTGGGCTTAGGCGATTCTCTTGCCTCAGCCTCCTGAGTAGCTGGAACTACAGGCGCCTGCCACAACGCCCGGCCATTTTTTTGTTGCAGTTTGGCCAGGGCTGGGTTTGAACCCGCCACCCTCGGCATATGGGGCCAGCGCCCTACCCGCTGAGCCACAGGCGCCGCCCCCCCCTTTTTTTTTTTTTTTTTTGAGACAGAGCCTCAAGCTGTCACCCTGGGTAGAGTGCTGTGGCATGACAGCTCACGGCAACCTCCAGCTCCTGGGCTTAAGCGATTCTCCTGCTTCCGCCTCCTAAGTAGCTGAGACTACAGGCGCCCACCACAACGCCTGGCTGTTTTTTTGTTGCAGCTGTCATTGTTTGATGGGCCCGGGCTAGATTCGAACCTGCCAGCTCAGGTGTATGTGGCTGGTGTCTTAGCTGCTTGAGCCACAGGTGCTGAACTGAACCAAAATCCCCCAATTCTTTTTTTTTTTTTTTTTGTAGAGACAGAGTCTCACTGTACCGCCCTCGGGTAGAGTGCCGTGGCGTCACACGGCTCTAACTCTTGGGCTTACGCGATTCTCTTGCCTCAGCCTCCCGAGCAGCTGGGACTACAGGTGCCCACTACAACGCCCAGCTATTTTTCTGTTGCAGTTTGGCCGGGGCTGGGTCCGAACCCGCCACCCTCGGCATATGGGGCCGGCGCCCTACTCACTGAGCCACAGGCGCCGCCCCAATCCCCCAATTCTTTAAAAAGTCAATGGACCGGGCATAAAGAGGGGTGGTGGAAGGGGCCTAGGAAGGAGTGAATGGAGACAGTGTAACTCAGCACAGCGCAGTGGAGCTTCCTCCCACTCTCACTGGGTCTGTATCTGTCCTGCCCGGTTGGCTGGTCACCCCTGGCAGTGAACGCTTGAGACGTGGCTTGTGCAGCAGAGGAACTGAATTTGTAACATTGCCCCGTTTTGCTATGTGCAGTATGTTCATAGCTCCTTGTGCTCGGGTTGGCATACTGGGCAGGGCAGGCTAAGCCCTGAGATGGTGGGCTCCTGCGGAGAGGGACAGTTGAGGGCTGGAAGATGATCAGAGGAGGGATAGTTCCCCTGCAGGCTTAGGGAGGGCTCACCACAGCAGGGGCCACAGAAAGGGGAAGGGCCCTGTCTGCAGCAGGGCAGAGGACCCGTGTCCTTCCAACCACATCTGCTCCTCTCTGGACTGTGTCACCTGTAGGTTTGGGATGCTGTGCTTTGTCTTTTCTTTCTGTATTTTTGAGAGAGAGTCTCACTGTGTCCATTTTGTCACCCTGGGTAGAGTGCCGTAGTGTCACAGCTCTCAGCAACCTCAAACTCTTGGGCTCAAGCGATGCTCTTGCCTCAGCCTCCCAAGTAGCTGAGACTATAGGCACCCGCCACAATATCTGGGTGCTTTATCTGTTTTTAGTGAAGACCGGGTCTTGCTCTTGCTCAGGCTGGTCTTGAACTTATGAGCTCAGATGATCCACTACCTCCGCCTCCCGGCTGGTCTTGAATTTATGAGCTCAGATGATCCTCTCCCTCCGCCTCCCGGCGTGCTGGGATTACAGGGGTGAGCCACCACACCCACCCTGGTGTGGTTATTCTTCTTGCTCCTATACTAACCGTGGAAGGAAAAGTGATAGGCACCTGCAGCCACCTTGGAAAGTCTTTGTTACTCACGGGGAAGACCGCCTCTCAGCAATCCCGCATAGCAGTGGAAAGTTGAAGTTGAGCTCACTGGGTTTAGGGAGAGGTGCCCTGACTTCCCACAGCAGAAACGCCTTCTTCCTGCCTCTCGGGTTGAATTCAGATTCTCAGGGCTCCCTACCTTTGAGCTGTAACTCTTATCAAGCTCCCCATCGGCTCTGTTGACATTTCGCCTTGAGAAAGGAAAAGACGATCTGAAAGTTTCCATCTGTGAGCAAGGTTTTCTGAACATGTTGAGAATGTGGGTTTAGCTTTGTGAGACCAGCAACAGTTCGCGTGCTTTGGGATTTAGTAGAAACTGTTGGCTTTGTCAGGGCAGAACATCTCTCATCTCTCCTATTCCCTCTTCACAGACTCTTCTCTTGCCATTAGGGCAGAAAACACAGAGAATTATGTACAAAAGGAAAACTGAAACCCCGAACCCTTGTCTCCATCCAATAGCTTATTCCCCTGTTTCATTACACTTAGGGAAAAGTTCCACTGCTTTCAGCTTTCACGCACTCGGGGCCACAGCACCCATGCAGGGCAGCACCACACTGAGCCGCTTCACCCATGCGGGGCAGCCACCCACGTTGGGTGGTGTCACCCACACTAGGCTGAGTCACTCATGCAAGGACTGTGTCACCCATGCGGGGTAACCTCTACCTTTTCCCCATTCAGCACCCCTTCATCTTTCCACCCATGAGACTCTTCCAAAACACCCAGGCCTCAGCATCTGGAGTGAGGCCTGGCGCTTTGGCATGTCCCCACCCTGTGACAGTGAGATCAGACTCCCTGTGCTCGGAAGGGCAAGGCTATTTACTTGGCCGCCTGTCTCATATCACTGCCTCTCCCTGTTCCGTGGACGTGGAGTCCCTTTCGCCCTTCAGCAGAGCCCCAGAGGTCTCAGAGTCAGAAGGCTGAATTAAATGTATGTCTTCTTCTTTTTCAACATTCCTTGTTTTAAAATGCTTTAAAAATAGACTCACAAAGGAAGCGATTGAAGGAACTGTTATTATTAAAAAATGTGGCTCGGCGCCCGTAGCACAGTGCTTACAGCGCCGACCACGTACACCGGGGCTGGCGGGTTCAAACCCGGCCCAGGCCAGCTAAACAACAATGACAACTACAACATAAAAAATAGCCGGGTGTTGTGGCAGGCACCTGTACTTCCAGCTACTCGGGAGGCTGAGGCAAGAGAATCTCTTAAGCCCAAGAATTTGAGTTTGCTGTGAGCTGTGACACCATGGCACTCTACCAAGGGTGACATAGTGAGACTCTGTCTCAAAAACAACAACAAAAATTATTTAAAAATGTGCTTCTTGAATAGTATTATGTACTTTTTTCCTTTTTTATTATGATAAAATAAATATGAAGTTTATTTATTTATTTATTTATTTTTTGCAGTTTTTGGCTGGGGCTGGGTTTGAACCTGTTACCTCCAACATATGGGGCCAGCGCCCTACTCCTTGAGCCACAGGTGCTGCCCCTGAAGTTTATTTATTTATTTATTTTATCCGTTTCTAGCCATTTCCAAGTGTACAGTTCACCGACATCGAGGACATGTCTCCCTGCCGCACAGGCTCCAGAACTCTGTCCTTGCTCAAACCTCGTGTTCCTGTCCCCTCTGCCAGCTGCTGGCCGCCACGTTCTACTTTGTATCTCTATTGGATTTAATGGCTCTGGAACCTCATGTCAGTCGCACCGCACACGTTTGTCTTTTGGCAACTGGCTTATTTCAGTGTAATGTCCTCAAGGTTCATGTGAGTTGTAGCGTGTGTCAGAATTAAAAGAATTTCTTCTCTTTTCGAGGTAGAATAATATTCCGTTGTGTGGACGGGTTACACTGTTTATCCATCCGTTGATGGCACTGGGGTTGCTTCCACCTGTGGACTGTTACGAATAATGCCGCTGTGACCGAGAGTGCACAATATTTCTGTGACATCTGCTTTCCATTCTTTCAAATGTGCTTTTTAAACATTTTAAATGTCTCGACCTAGCAGCGGTTTTCACTGCTACCGTCCTTTCCAAGTAGTGACGCGTGTCAGCACGCATCTGAGTATCTGAGACCTTTGTAAGATGATATGAAAAGGTCTGTGATGTCTGCTGCTGAAAATCTCAGGGCTGCCAGTTCACGAAGGAGTTTCTCCTGTGTTTGTAATGGAATTTAGTGAACGATTAGTGAAGATAAGATTGTTGCCATCTCTCCCTGCCCGAATTTGGTGACCCTGGAGACCTCGGGCTTGCACCCTGCCCCCAGCCACCTGAGATGACTGACTTTTCCAGGATACACATGGAGTTCCTCCTTCTCCTCCCCTACCTTCAGCTGAAATCCCACTCTCTGAAAATGCTTGTTGGTGCAGGGGCTGCCCCCATTCTTCATTCATTCCACCGATGTTTGATCAGCGCAGTCTGATGGGCTCTTTCCTGGGTGCTAGTTATATAGCACTGATCCAAACAGAATAGATGCATGTTGCCCCGGCACAGGCGCACCCCAAGCAGGAGAGGGAAGGAGAAGCAAGGATCTGCACACATGTGCAATCTGGTTGTAGCCGGAAATCCAGGCAGCCTGAGAGGCTGTGAGGTGGGCATCTTAATTAGACCCTGAGGAGTGGACCCTGAGGGTGGGACCTGAGGCAGGAGTGGGCGGGGAGGAATGCCCAGGCATAGCTTGTGCAAAGGCTGAATTAAATGCCTGTCTTTTTCTTTTTCAACATTTCTTGGTATTTGGACAAATCAATCTGTAAGAGTGAAAAAGTAACTGACTTATAACAGTGAATGTTGCAGTCGCTGTGAACCACCTCCTCCAGCGTCAGGAGCATCGAAACCGTCTGTCATTGCTTAATAAGGAGACATTTATGCCGAGATTTACGTTATAGGGGTTTGCTTTTTACAAAGAAATTACCCAGATTCGAATGGCGTGATCGTATAGTCTCCCGAGTGTTGTTTTGCCTTTGATTCTGTACTGTTTAAGAACTGATTGTGAACAGCAGAAAATAACTCACTTCAGCTGTAATATAAATGTGCAAGTTGGTGTTTAACTATATGTGACACATAAAACAGTACCAATTTGGCCTGCGTTTAAATCGTTATGTAAATCAAGTCTTTGGACACACAGGCTGCTCTCTGCATTTTCCCCGATTTCTTTGCACAGAGAAAATAATCCTTCCCTAAGAGATTTTGGGTTAAAGCAATCCCAGTAACTGTTGCAAGTGGGAGATAGATTGGGGTTTGCCTTTTATTTTTTATTTTTTTGCCTAAGAGGGTTGAATACTTAAGTATCTAGTCATGTCAACGTGCATGGGGACATTCCTGCCTCATTTTTCCTTTCAGTCCTGTTCCCTGTGTCAGAAATAAGACTGATGGGTGCAGCTGCACCCACAGTTCAAAATGAAGGGGTTTGCGCGAGAGAGGAAGAGAGAAAGAGAGAGAACTCTGTGTGTGTGTGTCAGAGAGAGAGACCACAGGAACACAGCCTCTTGTGGCGCCCACTGGAGGAAGCCTGGCTCCCTGACCTTCCCTTACCGACCCCCTCCTTACTCTTTTTGGGCCTGGAGGTGGAGATGAGCTCAAAGCAAGCAAATTAAAGGGGCCTGTCACCTAAACGAGCAGAGCAGATATTTGTAGTCTGTTGTAGATGAAACCTACATTTGTTTTTCCATTCTGTTCTTGAATCCTCTCTGAGAGTAAGATAGATTTCAGAGTGAATTGTGGTATGAAGTTGAGAGAAATAATGACGCCACTGAAGTGGTCTTTTTTATTTTGGAAGAAGTGGAAGCTGTGGGACCTGCCTGGGGTCCCTTGGAGGCAGAGCTTGTGCCAGGATGTGGCTTTCCTGGTCCAAATCCTGGTCTTTGTCTCCTCCATAATACGGTATTTCACAGGTATTCTGTGGCACTCGGAGAATACCTGGCGAGTGTTTTCTCTGATGGGCTGGATGGAGCACTTAGGCTTTGAGGGCCTGACCCTGCTATCCTCCGCTCTGCTCAGCCTCAACTGACGTGGGGCAGCAGCCCTGCATGGTGCTTAGACTAACCAGTGGGCCTGGCATCCATTTATGGCCACCAAAATTTGAATCGCATAGAATTTCCATATCTTCTGACGGATTATTCCTCTTTTGATCTTGCCCCAACCACTTAAAAACTGTAAAACTGTTCTTGGCTGTGGCTGCGGCCCGCGCGTTGACTGCACGGCCGTGCTTTTGGCAGCTGTTCTCTCTGGAGCAGGCCTTCCTTGTTTCCAGACGTGCATGGGGCTCTCCATCCTTGTTCAGAGGTGATGCTAGATTTGTTGCGGGCCGAGTTCCAGAAGGAAGTTCTGCTTCATTTCCGTGAGATTCCCACATTGCTCCATTGATGCGCCATTTAATTGAATGTATCGGTTATTCTTTGGGCACTTGCTGGTGGCCTGATCCGTGTGAGCCTGTGCTGGGAGCTGGTGAGGTCTGAAGACTTGCTTTCTGCCCGCCTGGAGCTGATGGACCTGGAGAGGCACATCGGGGAAATAGGGGACCCCTGCGTTCTGGGGAGCTGCCATGTTCTGCAGGTTAGCTCCGCCCTGCCACTGCATGGGCCCTGCAGGAAGCAGTGGCTCGGAGGTGGTGGGAAGTTGATTTGGGCTAGGCGTGGGCCAGGGGGTGCAGGAACATGGTGTCCCGCCCGTTCCCCAGCCCTTTGCTTCCCCTTACCCCCCCACTGGTGGTGCAGAGGGGCTGATGTTTGAGACAGGCCTTCACCAGGCTGGATAGCAGCTAGAGACAGGCTGCCATCTCCACTCCAATAACAGGGATTTATTTGTAATAGTGCATGAGAGGGGCTGTTTAGGAAAAAGGACAGCAGACACACACGTTTGCTGTGCAGAGGGAAATGATTATTCAGGTCTCTGTTGCATTAATTTTAGTGTGACTTTTTACTCTTTTTTTTTTTTTGAAGCAATTTGCCATAATCCCTATAGGCTATCTATGTTGCTAACCCTAAGTGTGCATTTTAAAAGAAGTTTCTGGATGATATTTTGTTTTATTTTTGTTAGGGGTCAGCAAACCTTTTGTGTCAAGGGCCACATGATAAATATTTTGGGTTTTTGAGCCCTGTGGTCTCTAGGTGTCCTAGCAGTCCGAGGTACGCAGGTTAGTAGAATCCTGGGGTTCTTACCCTTTTGTGTCTGGCCCCCCGCCCCGAGCACAGTGTCCTTGTGGTATCTGTGTCAGCGTCTCCTTTCTTTCCGAGGACGCACCCTAGTCCACTGTGTGGGTACACCACTGCAGACACACTGGGAAAGCAGATGCTCTGGTTTTACTTAAAGTCATTTTTAGCTCCATGTTATTTCTCAGGAATTGTCCTCACAGAAGGAAATCTAAAGAATACACAGTCTCATTTCCCGTTTGAAGATTGAGGAGCTGGAACGCACAATGAGGTAATAAACCGTCAGCCGCGGGCGTCTCTAGCACGGGAGGTGTCTTAGAAGGAAGGCTGCCATCAAGGGGAGAAGGGAATGAGAGGGGCTCCCACTCAGGCCCTCCTTTCTGGAATCCCCCGTCTCTTCTTCCTAGTTGCCACTCTGGGGCCCCTGGCAGGTGGGGTTACCCAGGAGGTGGGCTAAGAGAGGGTCCATGTGCAGGAAGCCCTTGGGGCAGTGCAGGAGATAGGGGTGCGCTGGGGCTGGGCAGGGCTGACTGCTCAAAGGGGCCTGGCCTCCCAAGACTCTGGTGGTGCTCTGTGTCCTGGAGAAGTCCTGTGGCTCGCCTTGGCAACTCCCATGTTATTGGGATATAGCCGTGCCTGTTGGTTTTTCTGTCCTCTGTGGCCACTTTGGCATGACAGTGGCAGAGTTGGGTAATGGTAGTGGGGACTGCATAGCCTGAAAAGGCAGGTCTACTCCCTGGCTCTCTGTTACTCTAGGATCATTGTAGCCGTCAAAATTTCCTTGGCTCTAGAAGTCAAACATAGTTCGTCTCCTGGGGCCGATGGCCTCACCTTCCACTTGCCTGGAATGCTGGGTTCAGGCTGGTCCACAGACATCGTGCCTCAGACTTTCAGACCTCCTGGATGGGGGGTGTTGGAGGTCATCTGGGCTGCTGCTGGTCCATGGCACAACCAGGGGAGACTCTGGATTCAAGGGCTGCCGTCGTCGCCAGATGCTTGGTTTCTGAGCAAGGATAACGTAAGATGGAGGGGATCATGAGATTCAGGGTAAAACTTTTAGGAAACCTTTATTCCAGTTGAAGTCCCTTCTCAGAACACGGAGAAATGGATTAATGCCTAGAAATACATGGTGTCCTGGAGTAAACAAACCTACAAAAGAATAGAAACCCTTTTGAATGTGGGGAAAGCATTTATGAATTCTCCCAGTTCTAGAAGATTTCAAAAGGCAACATTAAAATAGAAGACTCTTTTTATTGTGGATGTCTTCCAAAGAGAAAGAGCATTTATAAGCCAAGTGTTGGTTTAATGTCACGTGGGGCCCGGCGGGGTCTTTGCTCTTGTCTGTCGCTTCTGCTTTTCTTAAAGTCAGAAGTGTCTGGGTCTGCTTGACATGGTGGGGCACACTCAGTCTAGAAAACTTGGGATATTTTTTATAATCATTTGATTTTTTTTTTCCTTCTGTATTCCAGTGTACCTACTTCCAATGAATTGGCAGAAACCAAGAGCTTTCTCAAATTTTGCCAGCACCATTTAAAAGCAATTAAAGCAGATTTAGTTATTAAATTCGAAATCATTGTCTGGGTAAATGATAGCTTAAAATTCAATTTATACTAGCAACATACACTTAATGAGCAGACCACATCACACATTTTTATGTTCTTAAATTATCGTGGCCTTAAAGCTGTAAAAAGACACTCATTTTTAAAAGTACTACGCGCGTGTCCCCTTTCCTTGTACTTCTTCAAAAAGATTTTACATTGTTCTTTCAACCCAAGGTGCAAAAAATCCCCTTGGCCGTTTTAAGGAATTACCTTTTCATTATAAGTGTTCATTCATCTGTGTTGAAGTCAAACCGAGAAATCTTAAAATGTAACCGGAGGACTTTTTTTCTTAAAATAATATACAGTAGAGCCTCCATGGTTGCCCACCTCCCTACACTGACCACCTCCTTAAGTTGACCTAGTTTTCGCAGACTGGACACGCAGCACATGTGTGTATCATTACTGCAGGCCCAGTTCCTTATGTTGACCAGCATGCTGCAGTCCTTTGGGTGGTCAAATTATAGAGGTTCTACTGTATTTAAAAATGGTATATTTTACTCATTGGCCTTAATTCTTGCTTCTCCGGCTCGGTGCCCATAGCACAGTAGTTATGGCGCCAGCCACATACACCGAGGCTGGAGGGTTCGAAACCAGCCCGGGCCTGGTAAACAACAATGACAACTGCAATAACAGCAACAGAATAGCTGGGTATTGTGGTGGGTGTCTGTAGTCCCAGCTACTTGGGAGGCTGAGGCAAGAGAATCACTTAAGCCCAAGAGTTTGAGGTTGCCGTGAGCTGTGACGCCACAGCACTCTACCCAGGGCAACATAGTGAGACTGATGTAAAAAAAAACAAACAACAACAACAGGAAGTTCTTTGTCCCTTATATTTTTAGATTTGTTCAATTCAGAATAATCCCCCCTGCCCCCCCATGGACTGTTTCACTGCAAAGCCTTTTTTTTTTTGTAGAGACAGAGTCTCACTTTATGGCCCTCGGTAGAGTGCCGGGCATCACACAGCTCACAGCAACCTCCAACTCCTGGGCTTAAGTGATTCTCTTGCCTCAGCCTCCCGAGTAGCTGGGACTACAGGCGCCCGCCACAACGCCCAGCTATTTTTTGGTTGCAGTTTGGCTGGGGCCGGGTTTGAACCCGCCACCCTCGGTATATGGGGCCAGCGCCTTACCGACTGAGCCACAGGCGCTGCCCTGCAAAGCCTTTTATGTGTGCTGCTCGTACAGGCCTGTGATACCTGGCAGGTGACCTCTTGGGCAGGTGTGCTGTTATGATGTCCAGGAAGGCCCCCACCAGCAGGGTCACCAGCTCTTCCTGCATGGTTGTGACAGGTGTTGACACCCTTCAGGACCTCCAGGGGTTAGGGGCAGCTCTCGGGATGCTGGTCACTCTGCTGGGCTCGGAAGCCTTGTCACCTGCGATCCCAGAACTTCTTCCCTGGGGTATCCTTTGCACTCCGCTCACCCCAAACCCTTCTTTTGCCCTCCTGTCTTCCTGCCAGAACCACCACAGCTGTACCTGCTGTTCTGAATTTGGGCATCATATTGGTAGAGACTCAATAAGGGCTCCACAAAGGCCAAGATAAAAAACCTTTGGACACTTGCAAGGTTCACCCCTCCAGGCTCTCTGGCCCCGGGCCTGCCTCTGCCTCACCCGTTAAGGCCTGGATTCTGACTGTCCTGTACCCTCCGTCCTCTGCGGCTCTGCAGAGGGTGCCATTTGTTTGCCAGAGGCGCTGCTCCACTGGGCTGTGTTCTGATCTCTTGGGGGCTTTATCCATTTTCTGACCCCGCCTCCAGAGAGTCCAATTTAATTTGTCTGAGATACTGTACATCTCTCGGTTTCAGTTAATGTTTATCATGTGCTGCAACAGGCAGGGAGTGTCGGGAGGCACCACACGCTCTGGGCACCAGCCTCAGGCCGAGTCAGCCCCATTGCACAGGGGACACAGGGCAGCAGCTGAGCTGCATGCGGAACCCTGGATTTCTCCCATGCCTGCTCTGATACGCCTCACACTGCCTGCAAACCTTAATGATGAGTGAATTTGAGGGCTTTGTTTTCTGGCTTGGATTTTTTTTATCAGGGTTTTCAAAAATTGTAATTTTTCATTTTATTTTAGGAGTCTGGGTCTGACTCTGTTGCTCAGGCTGGTGTGCAGGGGTGTGATCATAGCTCACTGCAGTCTCCAGCTCCTGGAAGCAAGGATCCTCCTGCCTTAGCCTCCCGCGTGGCTGCAGGTCCCCAGCACAATGCCGGGCTAGTTTTTATTAGGATTTTAAAGGCTCTGTGGGTGAGCTACCGTGCAGCCAGGTTGTGAGCCTCGGGCCGAGGTCCTTTCTTTCTTGCAGACTCCTGCTCCTTCCAGTCTCAGCTCAGAGCCCACTGCCAGCACCCAGCAGGAGAGCGAGAGTGTCCAGGAGGGCTGCCCAGGGGTCAGGACCTTGGTGCGGAGTGGGGAGGGGTTGGCAGAGAGCAGGACAGGAATAGTTACGGGTGTGCTTCAGTCCTCAGTTCTCCCTACCGTGAAATGAAAAGCCCTAAACAGTAAGTGCACCAGACAGCCGGGGGGGCTGGGGCAGGGATTCCTTTCACTCAGGACACGATGGACTTTGAATGTTTCAGAACAATTTAAATTTTTTCTTATTGCTGGGTGCTTTTTTTGAACTCGAATGCAGAGGGATAGGGGTGTGTGTGTGTGTGTGTGTGTGTGTGTGTTGTTACTGATCCTTGCCTAATAGTTGATAAATATTTCTTGGTTGATTAAATGTCCGTAATCTGTCATTTCTGGTGAGCAAAGCTGTCCCTATTACCTGGGCCTTTAAGACTTGGAATAATAAGCATCTTCACTTATTTAAGAAGTGTAGATCCAGCCTTGCTGGGAGATGCTTGAAGCTGCCTCCTGAGATGGTTGCGGAAAAGAGGGTGTCTAGAGTGACTGATCTCAGGAAGCATCTGCCGTCCTTGCTCCGAGCAGCTTTGTGGCAGTGACGATCTCTGCACCAGGACGGGGTCCCTCCCCAGGGAGCTTAGGCTGTGTATATTTTATGCTAGTTAACTGATTTCTGCCCCACCCAGGTACCAGAGCACGAGTTGTTCGTTCAGGGATGGGTGAGAGAGAGTATGTTACAATTCTGTGTGTTTTTTCTTTTCTTCTTTTTTATTTGGAGACAGAGTCTTACTTTGTCACGTGGGTAGAGTGCTGTGGTGTCATAGTTCATAGCAATCTCAAACTCATGGGCTCAAGTGATCCTCCCAAGTAGCTGGGACTACAGGTGTCCACCACCACACCTGAATAGTTCCAGAGATGTGGTCTTGCACTCATGAGCTCACTCAGTCCACCTGTCTTGGCGTCCCAGAGTGCTAGGATTACAGGTGTGAGCTGCTGTGCCTGGCCACAATTCTGTATGTTAAGGTGGTGGATGAAGAATTAAACTTTAGACAAATTACATCCAGATACATTTTCCAAACAATGTAATAAGGGAAGAAGGCTGAGGGGACCAGGCCGTGTGCCTTCTCTTGTCCGTGAGTTGGAGAGAGAATTGTTTTGCTCAGCCTTGCTGCGCCTTCCCTGGGCCTGGCACGGACCCCAGCACAGCACGCAGTAGTCTGCTGGGGCTGTTGTAGCGAAGCACCGTGGGCTGGGCAGCTTGCACAGCAGATGTGTTGTCTCACAGTCTGGAGGCTGGACGTCCAAGATCAAGGTGCTGGCAGGGCTGGTCCCTCCTGCGGCCTCTCTGCTTGGTGTGTAGACGCAGTCTTCTCCCTATGTCCTCACATGGTCGTCCCTCTGTGAGTGTTTGTGTCCTGATTTGTTCTTTTAAGAATGGTAATAGGCCAGTCCTTTGGATCAGGGCCCACCCTAGTGACCTGATTTTACCTTAGTCACCTCTTCAAAGGCCCATCTCTAAATACAGCCACATCCTGAGGAATTAGGCTTCAGCCTGCAGCTGGGAGGGACGCAATTCCTCATGTGACGTGGAATGCCTGGGGGAGGCAAGTCGGTAGAGAAAGCAAGTGGACTCATGGCTGCCTAGGGCTGGGGGAGGGGAATTGGAGTGACTGGACCCCTGACCCCCACCCCCCATTTCTTTTTTTTCTTCTTTTTAATTAAATCATAGCTGTGTACATTAATGCAATCATGGGGTACAATGTGCTGGTTTTATATACAGTTTGAAATATTTTCATCTAACTGGTTAACAAAGCCTTCACGGTATTTTCTTAGTTATTGTGTTAAGACATCTATAGTCTACATTTAGTACATTTCACATGTACCCTTGTGAGATGCACCGTAGGTGTAGTCCCACCGATTACCCTCCCTTCACCCATCCTCTCCCCTCACCTCCCTCTCCCCTTTCCCCATATATTCTTGGGCTATAATTGGGTGATAGCTTTTATATGAAAAACTTGGTTTCACAGTAGGGCTGAGTACTACTGGATACTTTTTCTTCCATTCTTGAGATACTTTGCTAAGAAGAATATGTTCCAGGTCCATCCATGTAAACATGAAAGAGGTAAAATCCAGGTTTCTTTCTTTCTTTTTTTTTTTTTCTAAGCTGTCGCCCTGGGTAGAATGCCGTGGCATCACAGCTCACAGCAACCTCAAACTCTTGGGCTTAAGCGATTCTCTTGCGTCAGCCTCCCGAGTAGCTGAGACTACAGGCACCTGCCACAATGCCCGGCTAATTTTTTGGTTGTAGTTGTCATTGTTGTTTGGCAGGCCTGGGCTGGATTCAAAACCCGCCAGCTCCGGTGTATGTGGCTGGCACCCTAGCTGCTTGAGCTATATAGGCGCTGAGCCACTTAACTGTGTCTTGATAAAATTCCATAAACATAAATGCTACAGTTCAGAGAAGTGGTCCGATGTTAGGAAAGTAATGTAGGAAAACACTTCAGGTGCCGGAAGGTTTGGTTTCCATTTGAGGGAAAACCCTTCGTGGAAGAAAGGCTTCTTTTTTCCTGTGTGGAATCTTGTTTTTAATCATTTAAATCGTATTTTTTTTTTATTTATCAACCCACAGTTGTTACTTAGTGGCCACATGTTATCATCATAGAATTCTCTCTTCACGCCCTTTCTACTTTTTTTGGCCGGGGCTGGGTTTGAACCCACCACCTCCAGCATATAGGGCCAGTGCCTTACTCCTTTGAGCCACAGGCGCCACCCTCTTCACGCTCTTTCTGTGCACAGGCTAACAGTTATTTCAATGCCAAGTCCTATGCACCCTATCTTGGCTGGTCTGGATTTTTTTTTAAAGGCTTATTGAGATGTAATTTGAATGCCACATACCCATTTAAAGTATAAAATTCGATGGTCTTTAATATCCTAATTTTAAAAATAACATAGCATTGAGTATTTCCCTTTTCTCATTTTTCACCAAAACAGCATGAGGGGTAACTGTCATTAGCCTCTCAGTCCCTGTCATTTACTGGGGATGTGTACTTCCCTCAGTAGTAGGAGTTTGTTGGAGCATTTTTTTTTTGACACATAGTCTCACTATGTCACCCTTGGTAGAGGGCTGTGGCATCACAGCTCACAGCAACCTCCAACTCTCGAGCTCAAGCGATCCTCTTGCCTCGAGCTCAAGCGATCCTCTTGCCTCAGCCTCCCAAGTAGCTGAGGGAGGCTACAGGCACCTGCCACAACGCCTAGCTATTTTTTTGTTGCAGTTGTCACCATTGGTTAGCTGGCCAGGGCCGGGCTCTAACCTACCAGCCTCGGTGCATGTGGCTGGTGCTGTAACCACTGTGCTATGGGTGCTGAGCCTGTTGGAGCATTTTTTACATTGTGGTAAGAACCCAGCTGACAGGTGATCTGCCATCTTCACACATGTTATGTGGACAGCACTGTCCCCTGCATGTGCGCAGTGGGGCTCCCACTCTCTCTTGTAGCCCCCACCCTGTCCCCAGCTCCCAGTAGCTGCTATACTCTGTCTGTATGGGTTTCACAGCTTTGGGTGCCTCATGTAAGTGGAATCATTGTAAAAGCTGCTACTTGTTCAAATGCTCAGCATGTGGCCTGGACAGTGGCAGGCAGGTGTTTTTATTATCTCCCTTTTAAGAGGTCAGACACATGAACTTCAGTCTTCCCACTGCCTGGTATTTGTGTAGACCCAGGCTTCCAGAAACCATCCCACTTGAATCCTCTTTTCCCCTCTAAAAAGAAGTCCAAAGCCTAATTGTCTGCATCGACAGTGGTGCTCTCTGTGTGAGAAAGGGCTAAGCATTGTGTACCACATATGTGCTGCTGTTGTACCAGACCTGGGGGTGGGGTGGGGACCTTCCAGTCCTCCACTAGGAAATGATGCGGCCTGTTGGCAGAGTGAAGGAGCGGGAATGTACCCCATACTTGTACCCGGGACCCCGCAGGCCAGTGTGCACTTTGCCTCCAGAATTTTGACTAGAACAAGCCTGAGCCCCACCTCCTGTGCAGACTGCCCCATTCCCCGAGCTCACCTGGTAATTAAGGTCTTTGAGTGTGTCAGTGACCGCACAGCCATCCTTGTTTGGGGTTGGCACAGGCTCTGGAAGATGTGATGGTGAATTGTATTGGGGAAATATTTCTGGTTTTGTGAAAAAACTGTGCACTCTTTAATTATGCCCAAATAGTACAACCTGGTTTTGATTTCTCGTCAAAAATTATACCAAAGGACAGTGTCCTGCATATTTGCTTGAGTGTAAACACCCTCAGCCTGGGAAGTTGGGCTGGCACAGGGGTTTGCAATGCTAAACACACACACATGTGTGGTGCTCCCGGGACGTCTTACCTTGGGAGTGAGCAGTAGCAGTGGTCTTTTATCCTGTGATAACTTAGTACATGGCCTTTATGGGTTTTTTTTTTGAGACAGAGCCTCAAGCTGTCCCTCTGGGTAGAGTGCCATGGCATCACAGCTCACAGCAACCTCCAACTCCTGGGCTCAAGTGATTCTCCTGCCTCTGCCTGCCAAGTAGCTGGGATTACAGGCGCCTGCCACAATGCCCGGCTATTTTTTGGTTGCAGCTGTCGTTGTTTGGTGGGCCTGGGCTGGAATCGAACCCGCCAGCTCAGGTGTATGTGGCTGGCGCCTTAGCCCTTGAGCCAAAGGTGCCGAGCTGGCCTTTATTGTTTTTTCAACTATCTTGTGAGCTACTGTATTATGGCAGCTATTATGGGCCATTACATAAAGCCCTGGAAGTGGGAGTGCACTGAGCACTTTTATCTGGGGCATTCGTGTCTCGTTGGCACTGCCCTGTGAAGTTACGTTACCACAACGTGCTGTGCGCGGCTAACGGTGATGAAATAATTTCCCCAGAATCCGAGTGCGCATCAGCAGCTGCTCCCCTCAGCTGTGACGTAGTGCCCATGCTAATTTTAATAAGGATAGCCCAAGCGCTGCTCTGACAGGAGCCACCTCCCAGCTACCTCTGGGCCTTTGACCCCAGAAAAAAGGAACAGGGGCCCTGGAGTGAATGACTTGGAGGTCAACGACTGGTAATTGACTTTCGGTGATAGAGAAAAGATGTTTTCCTCTGCTGGATCTGGGCAGGAGCTTTCATTTCTTCCAGGGGCTGGACATGAAACGGAAGTGCTCAGTCTGTTTACTGGAGGCCTTCTCTGATTTTGAACGTTCCTAGGAAGGTTTTGAGGTTGTAAGTTACCAGTCCTTCTTTTTCAGTCTTGAAGCAATCACCATAAGGTCAGTCCCCTAATTCCTTCCAGAGTTCCCAAAGAGCTTTGATGCAGTCATTGGGAACATGGTACAGTGCAGCCAGTATTTGCTGAGAGCTTAGTTTGAGCAGAGCACGGGGCTGGGATGAGAACGGCAATTGATCCCTCTGAGTTCTTGACTAATCTTCGTGTGTCAGTGATAAAAATGTCCTGGCATCCTTGTTTGGGCATATGGAAGAATTTGGTCTGCTTTTTCCTCCCCCAATTTGTTGTACATTGTGGTGAAATACACATAACATAAAGTTTACCATCTTACGCCTTTTTGTGTATTGAAATACACATAACGTAAAGTTTACCATCTTACGCCTTTTCAAGTGTATGGTTATTTCAGTGGCATTAAATACCTTCATAACATTGTCGCAGCCATCACCACATCCAGAGCTTTTCCATCACCCCAAACAGAGACTGTCCCCGTTGAAGAATAACTCCCTGTTTTCCCCACCTCCAGCCTCCCCCCACCCCAGCATCCACCATTCTTCTTTCTGTCTTATTTTTGACTACTCTAGAGACCCCATAATGAAGTTCAGACAAGAATTCGCCCTAGAAAAAGTGCTACATGCCTCTCTGCTGAATCTCACTATGGTCACCACATGGCCAAGGGCAGTACTTGGAAGGTGACCATAATGATGTACAGCAGAGAGGTGTGTGTAGCACTTTTTCTGGGTTGAGTTTGTGAACGTTTAACTGTCCAGCCTCATGTGAGTTACCTCTTTAATTCTCACTCTCTTGCGAAGGTATCTGATTGGCTCGGCTCGGGTCAGAGGCTACTCCTAGGAAACTCAGGTTTAGCCAGAGGGGTGGTGTCATGCGATAGAGATGTGGCCCACAGACGGCACTCCGTGGACACTTCCTGCAGGACAGAATAAACGTGGCTGCCGGTGGCCACTCTGAGCTGTGATGGTGTTTAGAGGTGGAGTGGAAAACTACAAAGGAATCACATGTGACTGGCCCGGTGGCAACTCTGATAGTCATTCCAGAAAAAGAGTTCCAAAATTGCTCTGAAGGGTGGACTAGGCGCTGGCGTTGGTGCATGGCTTCCCAAGAGGAGTTCTTAGCAGGTGACTGTAGGGATATCCAGCCATGAGGTGTGTAGCTTTTTTTCTAGGATGAATTCGAGAAGTTAATTGTCCTCCTCATGTAATTGGGGTCATATGGCCCTTTTGTGCCTGGCTTCTTTTACCTAGGGCAGTGTCCTCAAGGTTGGTCCGCTTTGTAGCCTGCCAGCATCTCCTCCCTTCTCAAAGCTGAGCCATGCTTCATCCTACGGATGGACCACATTGTGTTGATCTGGTCTTCTGTCAAGGATGCTGGAGTCGCTTTCACCCCTGGCTGTTGTGCATGGTGCTGCTCTGGGCCTTTGTGTGCAATTACTTTTAATTAATTTAGGTTTACATAGCTACCATATTGGAAAAGACAACCCTAGGCCTGATGTTCCTGGGGACGCAGCTTGGTAGGGAAGGCGTGGGTAGGCCTGAAGTGCCAGTGGGTTTTTGGTGAGAGTCGAGTCTGGGTTGTGAGGGAGAAAGGTGTGGCCCTGTGGGAAGGTGAAGTCTGAAAAGGGGATTTCAGAGTTGAAGGCTTAGAAAGTCACATCATTCTCTACAATGGTGACCAGACCTCAGATGTGAAGTTTTGAGGTGGCTAGAGTGTGTCCGAGTTTTAGGGTCATTGGTGTAAGGGCCTGGTAGGGAAGCCAACCCCAGGAGCCAGGGAAGTGCTCGCTGCTGGGATGTCTGCGCTGATTGATGTCTGGACGATTGGTTAATAATTTAAAAGCGATTATGGAGACTAGAGATTAGATGTACTCTGTCTGGGTTTTTTTTTTTTTTTTTTCTTTCTTCAAAGGCCCCGGTCATGGTAGTAATTGTGCTGCTGTCCATTTTAATAATTTCAGCCTTCTTTATGTTGCTCGACAGCAGAAAACGCAGGTCAGATTTCCTTGGGTCTCATTGGCTTACATGGGCTTACAGGAACTTCTCGGAAGGTGCTGACTGCAAGTGTCATTTTACCCATAATAAATTTGGTAAAGTTAAAATTTTTGTGCTCACTGTACTCAAACTAAGATGTATCCGTTGAACTATCAGGAGGAGCCCAGCCTCCCTCCTCTGCTGAAAGTTAAGACTGCATACTTCAGATATCTTGGGGGTTGGTTTGTGACTTGATTAGCAGCCGCCTACTTCCTCGCTTGTAAAACGGCTCCCCTGCAAAACCGCTCCCCTGCAAAACCACTCCCCTGCCTCTGGCTCAATTGTCGGGCAGTGGAGGCTGGGCGGATGGATGGGAGTTCCAGCTCTGCCTTCGGACTCAGTCTCCTGGGTGATGTTTGTTCTTGGGAGGGTGTCACGTGTCCAGAGCCCCAGAGGGTGTGAGCCTGAAGTCTCCATGCCTGGCCTTTTGTCAGAAAAGGTGGCCAGGGAAAGGTCGAATGGCTGGGTGCCAAAGTGCGTCTGTCCCCTTTGAGAGAAGGCAGCCTGGGGCACCCCCCCCCCCTTGGCACACCCTGAGGCCTCAGGCAGTGGAACAGATGGACGGCTTAAGTGTCCTCACCAGCCAAAGCTGCTGGGAACACGGTGCTCAGAGACAGGTGCTCAGAGAAGTGGCGAGTCAGGCTTAAGGTGGTGGGAAATGCTTTAGAAGGGATGACAATCTTGATTAATGTTCCCTTCGAGGATCTTTTGGTGGCCAAGATGAGAAAAAGACAGGTCCTGTTTGGAGGTGACACGGAACTGGTAGGCCTGTTGTTTACATACTTAGATGCACCGGGACCTTCCTGTGACCTTCATCTCTATAGTGCTGTTCCACAGCTTTGTGGTGTAGCAGAAATTGGACTGGTCTGGGAGCTGCTCAGATTAGGATGGGTTATGGCACCGCCCTTGAAGAACTGTGGCCCTTTGTCAAGTTAACCTCCTTCTGCCTTGATTTCTGAGTCAGCAGAATAGAGCTGACATTATTTACTTCGTGTGCTGTTGTATAAATTCATGAGATTACACGGGTGAAATCTTGGTATAACATCAGTTGTAAGTTTGGTGTATTCTGCGATGGCTCCTACTCTCGGTTTCTCATTGTGGCTTTTCTGTTTTCTGTTTGTTTTTTTTTTTTTAGACAGTCTCACTTTTGCCCTCAGTTGATTGCGTGGTATCAACCTCAAACTATTGGGCTCAGGTGATCTTGCCTCAGCCTCCCAAGTATCTGGGACTACAGATGCCCACCACAGTGAGTGGTTATTTTTAGAGACGGGTGTCGCTCGGGCTCAGGCTGGTCTCGTATTCCTGAGCTCAGGCAATCCACCCGCCTTGGCCTCCCAGAGTGCTGGGATTACAGGAGTGACCCCAGTGGGCCTGGTTGGCTTTTGCTTTTTTAAAGACTTGGCTCAGGTATCATTTTCTCCAGCCTCTGTCTCTTGTCCAAGTGGCGTTGTGCTACTCACCAGTGTTCCCTGATATGCTGAGAGTATTATGTCATAGCGCTTTTGTGTTGTTCTGAGATAGTGTTTTGAGACATCAAATGGTCCTTGGTATCATGGCTAAGGCAATGTCATCTTCATCTTTGTAGCTCTGCGCCTGGCACATCATCGCTGCTCAGTGAAAGGGGAAGACCGGGTTGTGGAATCTCCCCCCTCCTCCTTTTACTATGAGATTGTGGGCAGGGCCTGCCCCACCAACTGCAGGTGATCCTCTGAGACTCTAGTCTGAGTTCGGACTAGACTCACCCAGTGGCTCGTACTTGGCTCTGGACGGGGTCTCCAAAGACATCCAAAGTTACAGGCAGAGCAGAACATCCAGAGAGTATGCAGAATACGTCCAGAATGACCCGTGAGAACACAGCAGGTGGTAGTTATGTAGTAAAGGAAGAGTTTGGCCCCAAAAGTGGGATTGTTGAGGACAGGACATGGGTCCGTTCCACGCTGTGTACAGAGATCGTAGTAACTCTGTCTCGGTGTCAAAGGCACCTTACCAGATGCCGGCCAGGATTCGAGTCCTGAATGGTGTAGTGTATTAGGCAGGTTACCAAGACAAAGAGGCAAGCCCAGGTGCAGCTGCTTTGTGGGAATGAGTCCTGCAGAAAGAAGCCTGGGACAGAGGACGCAGAAAGAGCAGGTCAGGCAGTAGCCTCTCTGATGCACTCCGTGTGGCTGGACTTTGCCTTTGTACTGGAGACGCCACGCCAGCTGGTGAGGGTAAAGCCAACTCAGAGAGAAACCATGAGCCAGCAGGCCTAGCTGGCACAGGGGGGGAAGTGCTTCTTAGCACAGAACTGCAGCCACCGGGGGGAGGTGACTCCAGAGGCGATCGCTGGTCTTTTTCCTTCAGATATGTGCTGACTTAGGCAGAACAAAAGCTTCATATGAACGGTTGACAGAGGGCTAAGTCCTTCATCACAAACAAGTCTAAATTCAGTGGTTTGGCCCAGATTATAGTTTGTCATGGTTAGAAATAAGACGCTTATGTGTTCACTTATGCTTTGTGTGGCCTTTGTAAAACGCACGGATTTAGACAAGCCCAGAAGAATATTACTGTTAGTTGCTCCAATATCCTGTATTGTTTGAGAACTCTTCTTTTACTGTCTTCTAAAGGTCACAAAAATGCTTTTTCTTTCGGTGCAGTAAAAATACAGCATTGATTTTCCCCCCACCTTCTAACTCACCCTCTTCTTTCTGGTTGAAAACAAACTCAGAATGTACTTTTTGTATCCGGCGTTAGGTACCAGACATTTACGGGGAGAATTTCACTGGGGGTGGGGAGAGGTGTGAGGGGGTGGAGCCTGAGAATCAAAACACAACACACACTGTTAGGTGACATTCAGTGTATTTTTTTTTTTTTTTTTGAGTTTTTTGGCCAGGGCAGGTTTGAACCTGCCACCTCTGGTATATGGGGCTGGCGCCCTACTTCTTTGAGCCACAGGTGCCGCCCGGCCTTCAGTGTATTTAATGGTACTGGTCTCATAGAGGAGTTCAGTCCACAGGGGGGATGGGCCTGAGGGTGAGTGAGTACTGCCCAAGGGAACCGCCCTCAAAGGAGGGGAAAAGATTCAAATGATAAAGTACTTTTCACAGATAAGAGCTTATTCTCTGGGCGTGGCCCTCCCTTGGGGAGTATATGTATTTATTATTATTATTTTTTTGATAGAGACAAAGTCTCACTTTTTCGTCCTTGGTAGAGTGCTGTGGTGTCACAGCTCACAGCAACCTCCAACTCCTGGGTTTAGGTGATTCTCTTGCCTCAGACTCCCAAGTAGCCGGGACCATGGGTGCCCGCCACGACGCCCGGCTATTTTTTTTGTTGTTGCTGTAGTTTGGTCAGGGCCGGCGCCCTACCCACTGAGCCAGAGGCGCCACCCTGTATTTATTTTTTAGTATGCATCCTGTAGGGTTTCAGTAAGAAGTAAAAGCCACTTTTTCTGCCTTCATTCCATGTGCAGAGTAACTACTGTTCAGAGTGTTGTGTGTGTTTTTCCAGCAGCGTTAGGTGAATTATAAGGGTGTGTGTAGGAGCGTGGACATGTATTATACAGATGAGTTTTTGTTTTTCTTACTGTGTGTTGGACATACTGGCCGATGAGGAGATAGACTCTCCCTGTGTGGATCCAGGCTGTGCCCGTCAGCCTTCTGGGTGCTGAACAACAGAAATGGCTCGTGTGGGCTAACAGGACGTGTTGGATTGCCGGAACCCTTGGGGGTTGATGGAGGATGGGGTTGGGGGGGTCTTGGGGTACAGCATAGCTGAGAAGCAGAAGCAGAGACCATGCCCGTTTGTGCTGTGGCAGGAACAGCATGGCCGGGACACATCACGACCGTAAAAGAAACTCCAAAGATGTTCCTATCCCAGTGTTGTGACATCAGGATTCAAAGGGCCATGTGCCCGCCTCTAGGCTGCACCCAGGCGCAGGTTGTACCTGGATTTGGTCACCCCTCACTTGGCAGTATTGCCCCCTGGAATCACCCTCCTTGGGATTTTTAAAAGTTGGCAACGATGATGTGCACCGTGGTCTGGGAAGATGTTTGTGAATTAATTGCACAGTCCACCTCCGTGTCTTTTGTTGCTCCTTTTCTGTGTGCGAAGCTGACTCTTCCGAGATCCCAGTGGTTTCAATGATAGCGTCTGCAGTAGAGAAGATGGGTAGATGCCCAGGGTTTTCCGTCGCCCGGTCCAGGGTTTCCCGTCACCCAGTGACCAGTTTTGTCATTGCTGAGCTTGTAGGGTTCACATCTTGTTACTGGTAAGGGCGTGGGAACCTTCGTTACTGTTCAATTTGGGGACCTCTGTCATTTAGTTGATAAGTGATGACAAGTGATAGTGATGCTCTGGGAGGTTCCTCCAGGCCAGCCCTTGGCTTCGACTCTTTCCAGCCTCCCCTCTTCTGCTGCCACTTGCCGGCATGCCATGACACGCTGTCTGGCCCTGCTGACTCCCGTCCTGACACTGGGAATTCATTTTCACATGAAGTTGTCCTGGAAGCCAGCCCTGCACCACTGCAGTGGCGATAGCCTAGACACTTACAGGGACAGTCAAGGCCCATACAGATAGATCCCACCAACCCTGAATGGGGCATTTCCATAACTCACTGCCCCAGTCCTTTCTTTAGAGCAGGGGAGCCACAGTCGAGAGGGAAGGGCCTCAGGTGGGGACTGATTAGTTTTTTGTAAATTTCCATCATCGTGTGGGCTTGGGAGCACCTTGACCACCCTTCTGATGCCTTGGCAGAGACCCAAGCAAGCTTTCCTTTAGCTCTATGGTAAATTATCCTCTGTCCTCAGCAGTGTCGATAAGACAGAAAAGAACTGAGAATTCCCAGGAAGGAAACTGCGCTACTGTTAGCTAGGGGTGGCGGGGGCACCCTAGGTTACTTACACCTAGTAACGCCCAGTGTGCTGGACTGTGTTAGCCTGCTCTGAATTGCAGCAGGATTCTCCTAAGAGTCCAGAATACGGTGGAGTGGGGTTGCCCCTGAAGCTGCAGTCACCTACCAGCATGAGGAAAGGGCAGCCCCTTGGTCGCCAGGCGCCCACCTCGCAGTGGTGCACAGCGTGAGCCCCAGCCTGTCACCCCAATGCTCGTATGTGCCCTGAGTCGCCACACGCCTTTGTGCCACCTGGCCTCCACACGTTCCTGTGAGGTAGGGAGGACAGACACTGTCATCCTGCCTGGCGAACAGGGACAGAGCAGTTGTACACGTGCGGCTGTGGAATTACAGGGGATGGGGACCTGGCACTTGAGTCCAAGCAGTGGGGGCTGGTGGCGCATGCCTGCTGGGCACCCTCAGCACACACCTGGCCTGGGTTTTGTGGCTTCTCTGGGTGCACATGTGACTTTGTGAGTCTGTTGTTGCGGGGAGGGGAAATCAGCTGGTTGGGAGTCAGTCCTTATTAGGGAATACCTGTGTTGGGAATCCTGCCTTTTAAAATTTGGGGGAGACACAGTCTCACTCTGTTGCCCTAAGCTAGTGTGCCTTGGTGTCAACCTAGCTCACAGCAACCTCAAACTCCTGGGTTCTAGGGATCCTCGTGCCTCAGCCTCCCATGTAGCTGGGACTACAGGCGCCAGCCACGATGCATGGCCAACTTTTCTATTTTTAATAGAAACGGGGTCTAGCTCTTTCTCAGGCTGGTCTCAAACTGAAGGGATCCTCCCATCTCAGCCTCTCAGAGTACTAGTACAGGTGGGAGCCACTGTGCCTGCCCTGAATCTCACTGTTCAAAGCGGCAGAAATGCAGGTGACTCTGAAATCAGACGTGTACGTTCCTGATTCTAGGAGGCTTTTCCTCTTCTTCCTGGCGCTGCTTCCTTGCTGGCTCCCATGGTGAGTGGGCCTGCAGCCACCAGTGGAGAAGAACAAGCCGTGCATGGGGCCTTTGTCCCGGGAGTGCGGGTAACAGACCCCTCCAGTGCCCGGGTGGCTCCCCTGGCACGTTCGTGGTATTGAGGACATTGACTATACCACCTGTGTGTGGGGACTCTCTGTTATCTCTCAGGGTCTTTAAAAATTTATTTTTAATTCATTTCATTGTTTTAAATGTTTTTAAATCCTGTTTTTCATTTGAAAACATAATCCTTGCTTTTAAATAACGTATTTGATTGAACTGGCCAGTCTTTTTTTTTTTTTTTTTTTCTTCAAGAGACAGAGTCTCACTTTGTTGCCCTGGGTAGAGTGCTGTGGTGTCACAGCTCACAGCAACCTGCAGCTCTTGGGCGATTCTCTTGCTTTAGCCTCCCATGTAGCTGGGACTATGGGTGCCCACCACAACACCTGGCTATTTTTTTGTTGCAATTTGCCCGGGGCCAGGTTCGAACCCGTAACTCTTGGTATATGGCCCCAGTGCCCTACCCACTGAGCCACAGACACAACCCCAGTCTACAGTCTTTTTTATGCCAAGTGTTGAGACAGGTGCTAGAGAGATAGAAAATTCCTATATAAACCAAAAATTCCAGTTCCTGAAATGATAGGGGTGTACTGTCACCCTCTGTCTCAGCCAGGGGACGGCTTGTGGTCTCATGGCTCGTGAAGAAAGGTTCTTGGGGTGGCAGCTGCCTTACCCAGGTGCTGGGAAGAATCCAGCTCCATGAAGATCAAGTGTGAGAAAGAAAATATAGTCCAGGAAACACTGGCATTTAGTCGGCGGGAGAGACCTGCAGGGGTGAAGATGAAAGGAGAAAGTGTAGAAAGAACTTGCAGCCGGAGTGGGAATCTCTGTTCAGACCCCAGATGGAAGCTCTCGTCCCAAATGTGCGCTGCTAGGAAATTCAAGATGGCCTAATTTTAAATAACTTCAGAGGCGCGCAACAGGCTCTAGCCCTTGTGAAGGTTGTGGGTGGGCAGGGTGGGGTTCTTCTGGGTGGCGTTGAATGAGAAAGTCTTCTCTTGTGTTGAATTTATGGGTCTTGTCAATCTTCAGGGTATTAATTCGGGTTTCTCTTGAGGAAGTCGTGCTTTTCTTAAGAAGAATAGAATGATGAGGACTCTTGTCTTTGCTTCTAGGAAACAGAGGTGAAGGTTTATTATCTACATACAACCCAGGTCATCAATCTTGTAAAAGTAGCTGAATACAGAAAATTCTGTGCAGACTTTGTAACGGTTTAAAAGGGTAACCCGCTGTTATTTAAAAAACCAAAAACAGTCCCAAATCCACCCCGTCTTCATCCCTGGCTGTGTGTACATCCTGGCTGGGAGAGTTTTTGCAAGGAGGTGGGGCATTTTACTTCAAAGGATACTCTCACCCCACATTCCGAGAGATGTGTGTAATTGTGGTTATGGATTATTTGAAAATATTCCAAACCGTACTGATTATTAGGTATTTGCTCAGTCAGGAGTAGAGAAATCCACTCATGGCTCCCCCCAGGGCTATGTGAGACTCTGGGGTGTGTCCTGTTTCAGAGCTGGGTGTGTGTGGTGTCCAGAAAGCAGCTTGACCGGAAATTCCAGCTCCGTTTTCCCTTTGACACACTGCAGGTCCCCTGAATCATGCCAGGCCTGCCTGGGCCCGTGAAGGTGAGGGAGCTGCACTCCAGCCCAGCCCGTGTCTGGGACACTGCAGAGGAATGTGAACGTGCACTGTGTAACCAGATGGGGAGACACAAATGCAGAGTGAATATTTGTTTATTTCAATATTTTGTTCAGTATTTATTTCAATATTAAGACTGACATAACTGTGTATTGTGTTGAAAGAAATAAATAGTAGCAAAGTGCACCTGATGTGAAGGAGAGGAATAACTTGATTAAATCCAAGATTCATGCACTTTGTTTTCCCTTAACATTTTTTCCCTTGAGACAGGGTCTGGCTATGTAGCCCAGGCTGGTTGATCTCAAATACCTGGGCTCAAGTGATCCTTCTACCCCAGCCTTTCAAAGTGCTGGGACTAGAGGCTTGCATCTGCCCTTCACAACTTTATGTTTTGAAAATTTTTTAAGGCCTTAGAAAAGCTTGAAGAATACATTCGTTGATTATTGACCATTTGCCCCATTCATTTTCTTTCTCACTCCTGAAATTCTTCCTCCCCACCAAGCTTGGTGCTTTTAAATGGCCCTTTTAACTTTCTGTTGGTAATTCTTAGGACTATGGCAGCAACAATGTCCTCTTCTTAACTAGGTGTTTGTAACCACAAGGATTAACTGGATGATAAAAATTGTGAAAATCAGTGGAGACCATCTTCAGCGTTTTCATCATGATGGCATTGGACCATAGGGCCTTTGTACGCACAGGACAGGGATTGTGAGAACTGGTCAGAAACCGCGATGGCTGCCAATAGCTATAAATTTTATTTTATCAAGTATCTGCTTGGAACATCCTGTTTGTCTCCTGAAAGTTGATACCTAACATGTGGCTGCGTAGAGTTTTAGTCTCAAGCGTTTTAAAATTTATTAACCTTGGTTTGTAGGATTTTGAGTGCTCTCGGAATTAGACGGGTTTCTCCAGAAACACGGTCAGAGATCTTTTGTGATTATCTGATATCCACATTCCTGTCACGGGCACTGTGTGAGTTGTCAGGAGCAGCCGTGATAACCTTGATGTCTGTGTATGCCACCTGTGGAGTATAGTGCAGGACGTTTAAGGGGTGATCATTGTTCATAACAACATCAACAGAGCTTTTTCTCCTGCGGGGAGGTATCAGCTTTCCCTCCACTTAAGTCTCTCAGCCTCAACCATTTCCAAAGAAAATGCTTTGGGCTGAGGAATCTCTTTTCCTCTCACTCAGGATCTTCTGTCCTTTCTGTGTTGTCCTTGCCTGTTGCCCTGTGGACTCCATCCTGTCTCTCCCTGGCCAGCACGTTCTGCCTTTGTGCCCCCAGTTCGTGGTCCAAACTCAGGCCCTGTCCCATTTGAAATGGTTGGGGGAGTGGGGCAGGCAGGAAATCTAAAGGGGAACATTGTGTGCTAGGTGACAATGACAGAAAATTCAAGTTTGAGCATTTGTAACATCTTGGATTTTGTCAACAAAAGTTTGGGGAAATTTGTTTTTTCTTAGGTGACATGTGTCACTATGTGACATCCTTGATTTTGTTTCCAGGCTCGCCAGGCCTAAAATATACAAGATACTGAAAAAATGGACATACATCTTTTTTTTTTTTTTTTTTTTTTTTTGAGACAAAGTCTCATTATGTTTCCCTTGGTAGGGGGATGAGAGCACCGAGTGCCGCTGTCTCTCTGCTGGGATCGTGAAAACAGCAGGGAGCACCTCTCTCCTGACGGTCAGCCTTCGCCTGGGTGACCAGCCAAGGAAGTTGGGGACCAAACATCCTAAGAACGTCCTAAGAACGTAGGGCGACTGTGGAGTGTGCCATGATCTCACCCTGTCTGCCCTGCGTCCTGGTCTGGTTTCTGAGCACTCCTTCACTTCTGAGTTTTGCTAGTTTAAAAAGGAGACGGGGCAGGTTAACATTGAGTATATTGGATACTTGCTTTTCCATTCTTGTGATACTTTACTAAGAAGAATGTGCTTCAACTCTATCCAAGTATTCATCTGAAATTTCTTTAAAAACGTGTTGAATGGGGCGGCGCCTGTGGCTCAGTGAGCAGGGCGCCGGCCCCATATGCCGAGGGTGGCGGGTTCAAACCCAGCTCCGGCCAAACTGCAACAAAAAAATAGCCGGGCGTTGTGGCCGGCGCCTGTAGTCCCAGCTACTTGGGAGTCTGAGGCAAGAGAATCGCTTAAGCCCAGGAGTTGGAGGTTGCTGTGAGCTGTGTGAGGCCACGGCATTCTACCGAGGGCCATAAAGTGAGACTCTGTCTCTACAAAAAAAAAAAAAAAAAAAAAAAGTGTTGAATGAATTAAAGACTAAATTAGAGACTGTCTATAAAAAATTATCTCACTTTTCCCTTTTTTTTTTTTTTTTTTTTTGCAGTTTTTGGCCGGGGCTGGGTTTGAACCTGCCACCTCCGGCATATGGGGCCAGCGCCCTACTCCTTTGATCCACAGGCACCGCCCTCACTTTTCCCTTTCTAATCCAATTTTCCTGCCACCCTCATACCCCCCAGCTCCTATTTATTTAGGGTGGAAAAGAGGTTGCTGGATTACTTGCAATTATCATACAGTTTTAAAAGAGAAAAACGTTAAGTATGAACTCACCTGATGATTTTATTATCCATTTTAGGTTACATTAAATAAAGTGCTTTTGTTTATAAATAACTACCTAAATAAAACGGAGATTGGTTCTGGGACCCCAGAAAGAGCCCTCTGTGGTTCTACAACAAGGCTCTCTACCAGAATTGGGGCAGGAGTGGGGAGAAGGAGGCCCGCGACAGAACCATGGGAATCCTTCCTGGAGTCGTAATGAAAAGGATAAAATAAGAAGCTTTAATGCAGACTCCATTTCCAGTAATCCATTTTATTTTTTGTCCCCAAGCCCAATGAAAATAAACAGTCATTCAAAAGCAATATTTATGTAACCTACAAAAATCTCGGTCAACCCGAGGAAAAGATGGAATGTGGGTTAACGCAGGACCATCTCCCGAGTTTTTTCCCTGATTGCACGCTTTGATGGAAAGCTAATGGAAGAAAACAGTTTCGATTTTTATTAGACTCTTCAAAAATCATCTTGGTAAAATATTGACTTTGTCTGTGTTCATGGAAAAATGACTTCTACAGATTTCCTTTATAAGAGCTGGCATTGTGGTGATTTTGATGGAATGTAGGACCAAAAAAATGTAATGCAGAATTTATTACATTTTTAAGACCCCTCAAAGAAGATAATTCTGACTGTAATTAGTAATAATGCAGGAAAAGTAGATCATTCTAGTTTGAAGGACTGTGTATGCTTTAAACAATCAGAAGTGTGGGTATTTAAAGCAGTGGTTCTCAGCCAGGGGCGATTGTCTTCCTGCGGGGAGATGTGGCACTGTCCCTTAGGGAGGCTGATGGGGCCCTTGACATTGAATGGGTGGAGGCCTGGGTGCTGCTCAGCGTCCCACAGTGCACAGGACAGCCCCACCCCCAAGAGTGACTTAACCCATGTGTCAGCACCAAGTAGACAGGACAGCCCCACCCCCAAGAGTGACTTAACCTGGGTGTCAGTAGCGCCAAGGTTGAGAAACTGGAGAATGTCTTATAGCCTCACTATGGATTTTTATTTGGAAGGTTATGTATATAGAGACACATGCACAAACATACGTGAACACATGTGTACACACACAAGCATCTTTGACTGCTGCATTCAGGGACTGAGTTTCATGTGCTGGGACGGGGAGGGTCAGGTGATAGATTTTTAACTGTTACTGTTGTTTTCATCGATCCTGCCCTCCTGGTGTGATTCATGTTGCTAAGCATAAATGACTAAATTTGACCACATATTTTTAAAAAAGCATAGGAAAATAAACCTGCAAACGTCTGATTTTATACTGACAGCTGAGTCCGAGATAGCAGAGTACAGTCCATCTAGCTGGAATGACAGTGCCCGAGTTATAGGCATGTTCTGTTTAGCAGCACGGTTCCTCATGCAGTCTGGCAAGAGGTATACAGCTGAGCAAATTTTTTTTTTTAATTTTATTTATTGTCGTAGCAGTTTGGCTGGGGCCAGGTTCGAACCCGTCACCCTCGGTATATGGGGCGGGCGCCCTACCCACTGAGCCACAGGTGCCGCCCAACAGCTGAGCCATTTAAAAAATATTTTACCTTCATTTTTCAAGCTTTTGTCATGTGTGACGACAGAAAATTGAATTTCTTAATCCACTTACACTGAATTATAAATCCACTTAGGAAACTGGGCTTCAGGTATTAGAGTTCTTAACTCCTAATAAGCTAATATTGCAGCGGGTTTCATCTTCCCCAGATTCTGCTGTGACTGTAACGAGGCACATTTTACGCATTTCAGTTTTCATCACAACCCAGCTGAAAATCATGTTATGTACAAATGGGATTTGGTTCAATAAAGTGTATTGTTTGGGTATCCTTTGAATTAGGAAGCACTTCTCTGTGCTGCTTTACCAACTTCTATTACGCTATTGTGCTTTTGACATGAGAGGGATTGCACTTACTGAAATCCTCTTGTGTGCCAGAGCAAATGAAGCTTTTTCATTCTTTTAAAAATTGGACGTAGTCTAGTTTTTTGATCGTACAATAGCAGTGTAACTCCAATATGCAAGAGAACCTCTGTAAGTTGACCACCAAGGGACTGTAACAAATTGGTCAATATACAGAGGTGGTCAATGTAAGGAATTAGGCCTACTGTACTGATAGGTACGTGGAGTGCGTGTCTAGTCTATGAAAATTAGGTCAACTTAAGGACGTGGCCAGTGAGGGGAGGTGGCCAGCTATGGAGGTGCTCTCTGGTATTTAATGCTTAACACACGAGTGCAGAGATAAACTTTTCTTCAAGGACCTCAGAGAACTTTTTACAAAACCAGCTTTATTGAGGTATTATTTACAGACCACAAATTTCACCTCTTATAATTCAATGATTTTTAATAGCTTTACAGAGTTGTACAGCCATTAACACAGTACAATTTTAGAATATTGTTGTGACCCCAGCAGGAATCACTGGGGGTACTAGTCAGTCACCCGCTGCTCCCCAGCCCCCAGCAACCACTAATCTATTTTGTGTCTCTGGATTTTTGTATTTCAGACATTTCTTTTTTTTTTTTTTTTTAATTTGGCCGGGGCTGGGTTTGAATCCGCCACCTCCGGCATATGGGACCGGCGCCCTACCCGCTGAGCCACAGAATCTTACAACATGTGGTCTTTTGTGTCTGGCCTCTTTCATTTAGTTTTCCGGGGTAATCCATGTGGTAGCATGAATTGATACTTGAGTCTTTTTTTGTTGTTGTTGGGAAGTAGTCAGTGTTATAAATATACCACGCTCGTTCATTCATTCGTGAGTTGATGGACATTTGGTTGTTACTCTAATTTGGATATTATGAGTGAAGCTGCTGTAAACATTCATATACAGGTGTTTATAAGGGCATGTGTTTATTTCTCTTGGGTAGATTCCGAAGAGCAGAATTGCTGGGTCTTATAACAATGCTGTGTTCACACCCAAGGGGAGGGGATGATGTGAGGGCCTATGGGGGCCACCTTACAAGTCTGCCCACTGCTGCAGGGTATAGGATTAGGGACAACAGGAACCACCAGAGCCAGGAAGGGTCAGGAAAGGCCTCTCTGAGGCAGTGGGGTGCAAACTCAGACCTTTGGTGCAACTAGAGAAAAGATTGGTGGGGAGGGCTTGTACGGTGCTCAGAGAGCAGGCAGGTGGTCTCCCTGGGGCGCTGAGGACACAGAAGCAGAGTCATGCCTCTGGTCCTTAGGTTTTACCAGATAACGTTGCTGGACTGAAACGAAAGTCCTAATTTTCTCTTTTTTTCTAAAATCCTCACTCAAATTTGTAAAAAAGTTTTAATGCTATACGTTTTGTGATTATTTCCTAGGGAATCTGGAAATTTGTACACACACACAGGCATTGTTTGTGCACTGCAGTCAGGCATCCCATGAGTGTGACTATTTTGCAAATACCTGTAACCCCTAGTGTGACTTACAGGAACACAAATTACTTCACCACTGTCACTGAACTTGCTGCCATTACGTGGGGTATTTTTTTTTTTTTCTTTTCTGAGACATTTGGAAGTAAAAGTGCAGCTTTCTTTTTCATTTTGGTGGTCTGTGTAAGTTTTTGACACTCCAAAGGTGCCGCTTGCTGTTTGCCGAGGTGTTGCTAGCAATAGCATGGAGCAGAACGCCGCAGTGAAGGATCGGATAATGAGGCAGGATCTAGCCATAGGACAGGTTACTAGGCAACTGATAAAAATACTGTTGTAGGTGTGGGATGTTTATTGGCACTGAAATGTGTTTATAATATAATATAGCAATGTTTCTGCAACCCCATGAGAGTGGGGACTCAGAGTGCTTCTAAAATGTTTCCTTAGGCTAAGCCAGGCAGCAGGGAGCTGCACACTTCTGCTTACCTGCCCCTACTGCAGGGGATTTGCGTGGCTGTGCTTTGCCATTATCCTGCACTGAGGGATATTTTACACGAGGAGCCAATGAACTGTCCCTCACGTTTGCCAAGGATAGTGAAGTGTGTACACAGCCCCAATTCCCTCTTTCTGGGACCTATGGTAGGAATTTTGTGCATGTGTCAGGATCTAGAAGCTGTTTCTATACACGTGTCATCATTTTTTAGATAATTTGAATCAAGCATCTAATCATGTTTCCTTTTTTTCTCTTCTTTTTTTATTGAGACAAAGTCTCACTTTGTTCCCCTTGGTAGAGTTCCGTAGCCTCATAACTCACAACAGTCTCAAACTCTTGGCTCAAGTGATCCTCTTGCCTCAGCCTCCCAAGTTGCTAGGACTACAGGCACCCCACCACAATGCCCAGGTAGTTTTTCTATTTTTAGTAGAGACAGGGGTCTTGCTCTTGCTGAGGCTGGTCTCAAAGTCCTGAGCTCAGGCAGTCCACACCTGTTAGGCCTCCCAGAGTGTTAGGATTATAGGCATGAGCCACTACACCCAGCCTCATGGTTCCTTCTTTGAGAAGAAGTCTAGGAAACTCAGATTCCTGGTTCCCCTCTAAGGAACGGAGGCCAGGTGGCAAACTTCAGGTACCGCCTTCCCCTCGGGGTGCTGTGATCTTCTCTGCGCCCTGGTTCACCCAGATAATGTTTTTATGTTTACTATTTTATATGTGCTTTTGGAAGCCATGCCAAGTTTTTTCCTCCTCTTTTCCGGGAGGGGAATTAGAAGTATTTCAGAGAATGAGAACACCGTGGCTTCTTGGAGGTGTTGGCTGGCGGTGGCTTTTGCATTCTGATGTGTTAGCGGCATCTTATTTTAATTTAGCCACTTCCTGTTGAAGCACCTCAGGATAAGTATATTTCTAAATTTATTGTGCTGAATGCCGTATCCCAAGCAGCTGGTGCTCAGATCCTAAGGAAAGCTTTCTAGGTCATTCAGGTCTGAATGTTGAAGTTCTTTAAAATCAATGTAGAAAACAAAAATTTATAATGATTAACAGAGCTCCTATATCACTGAACTTTACTGGAATTTTTAAAAAGTCTTGGCCTTAAAAGTACATTGAATTCAGTGGATCATTTGTTTGTTTGGAGACAGTCTCACTTTGTCACCATGGGTAGAGTGCCATGGCGTCATCACACCTCACAGCAAACTCCAACTCATCACACCTCACATCAGCCTCAAACTCCTGAGCTTAAGAGATCCTCCTGCCTTGGCCTCCCAGAGTGCTGGGATTGCAGGACTGCACTACTGCACCTGGCCTGCATGTAGTAGAATTTCTTTTTCTATCTCTACAACTGCTGTGCTGCAGTTTCCTGTAAACTCCATTGAAAACTGGGTCTCCTAGCCTTGAGTTCACTTCATAACATTTGTTGAAAAGCAGGAGAAGAAAGGGAGGTATTGAAATGAGTCTGAAGGATTGCTGTAGAAAGACTTGTTGATGAGATTCTGTAGAGGAAGGGTTTGGAGCCATCGTTTCAGTGCCTCAGTTCTGCTAATCACAGCCGATGGCACTGCTCCCAGCTGATGGTCCTGGTGGGCCAGGATTTGTGCCATGTGCTTGACGTGTAATCCCATCTTCCTCCTGCAGCCACACCTCCCAGATAGCTTCATTCCATTTTTGTGAGGCTCACGGGTTCTTGTGTGTGGGTCGCATGCCTAATGATTGACGAGGCTGTACGCTAGTCACAGCACCCGTGCAGTTCAGAGGCAGGGTGACACTGGGCGATATTGTACTGAGCGCCCTGTGCCCCAGGCAGGGTACTGTGCTCTTCCGTGTGTGAGTGGCAGCACGCACCCCTGACATTATTGGGGTTCACTTGTCTTCTTTGTACAGGTGAGCAGCAGGAGACCCCTATAACACCTAGCCCAGGGATGCACCAGCTGGCCAGGGCTGCAGGGTGGTTCTGTCCCAGCCCCTTTGGCCCCAGCATCTGGGCTGGGAATGGTCAGATAGAGGTGTGGAATCTGTCCACATCATGAGACACAGCTCTGTAGCCAGTGTAGTGACTTGCATGTCACCTTCATTCTGGAATGAGAGGTGTGCCTGGAGGAAGCGCCTTTGTGAGAACAGGCTGGACCTGGTGAGGGAGCCTGCAGAGGTGGTGGGTGGGCTGCAGAGAGAGGGGTTAACAGTTGGACATGTGGGTTCCCTCAAGGAGCAAAATTAGGGAACAAGAAACTTGTTAGGAGCCCCAGGGGGGGCAAATAGCCTGGGCAAAAGATGGGGGACAGACCCAGACAGAGCCAGTGGTACTCCAGAAGCGAGCAGGCGCAGGCAGCTGGCAGAGGTGCTTATGAAGCTCACTTGCCAGGCTCTATTTGGCACGGAAAACCCCTCTTCCAGGTCTGTCTTAGTTCCAATTGTCCTCAGATGACACCTGCATAGGGGTCCTCTTAGTCCTTCCAGCACCCAGAGAGAAATGCCACCTCCTGTACAATTACATCCTTATCACTGAAGCAGCCCTTGGAGGGTGCCAGGGACATTCCCGCCCCTAGCGGTGGTTGATTGAAGTGTCTCCAGTTCTTTGCTGAAATGGCTCTTGGAGACAGCACAGTCATCCCCAAGTGAGAACACTGATGTAAAAGCGTGGGCCTGGGGGGGCCTCTCGGTGCAGATGGGAGAATTCCCAGGGACCCACCAACCCATGTCTGAACACCCTCCCCAGCCTTTCAAACTGTTTCCACTTCTGGAAAAGGCTGGGCTTGTTTCCAAAGGGTTAAGAATCAGAAAGTCAGATAGTTTGGGTCTCTGCCTTATTGGGGAACGAAGTTTCTTCCAGTATGTTGACACTCCAGTATTGGGGGGGGGGGTGGGTAATGAGGAAGGAAAGAATCGGGGCGCTGTTTTCCACAGTCGAGCCAGGTTGTAGGGAAGACTGTGAGGGGACTTTATTATGACAAAGACATGGGTACCAAGGCCAGAAGAGCCACGTCTGGGTTGAATGGCGGGAAGCCCGGGGTGCCACCCTAACAGGGTATGTGATGACTTGAGCTGTCCTTTTTAGAGGTCTGTTTTCAAATCGAGTTTAATTTCCTCTGCTGTAATGAGTGAAGAAAAGCCTTCTTCGTGGTCAAAGTGAAGCCTCGTGAAATTGTGCATTGGAAGGACCAGTAGCATCTCTTCCCACTGCCCTCAGCACGGAGGTGGTGGTGGAAGCCGCAGTCTGGTTTGTGAATGGTCGTGTGTGTGTGCACTCTAATGCACTCTAAGCTCTTAAGTTAGCTTCTATTCGTTTTCTTTCTATAGAGATGGGTAGACGGGTGTCTGAGGTTTCCTAGGCTCTTACATAACTGAATGGTTGAATTTGGTGATTGGCAGAGGGAATTTTGAACGTATGTACTCACTTCCCAAAAGGGATTTGCTGGCTGTTTTGTTAAATGAAAGTGAAAACAGTACCATTGACCTTTCCAGGTGAGGGGGGAGTCAGATGTGATTTGCAAATGATAGAAACCAAAACGTGAACACCAGGACCATAGGGGGCCGAGCAGCTTTTGTCATAATTCCAGTGAATCAATAGAGTGCTTGACGATTACTACGTTTAAAAGGAAGCTTATTGCTCCTTACAAAGTGTGGAGACAGAATTTTGGGACATGAGGAAAAGATTAATTAGGATTCTCTTCTACCTTGTGATGCACTCTGCCATCTATAAACAAAGCTGATTAGTATTAAGTGATGGGTATCTTACTAAAATTTGGAGTTGTATCTGTGGGAAGAGATTTGAATTACAGCTGACTGACAGTTGCTGAATTTGAAAGATCATATTATCCTAACACTTTTAATGTACTACTTTAAGTAAGATTCTTTTTCTCTTTGCTAAAGAGTCATTTCAGCTGCTAAATAAAATTTAATCTGCCATTGTATTTTATCTTTATTTACTTATTTTTTTTTGTGGAGACAGAGTTTCACTTTATTGCCCTTGGTAGAGTGCCGTGGCATCACACAGCTCACAGCAACCTCCAACTCCTGGGCGTAGGCGATTCTCTTGCCTCAGCCTCCCGAGCAGCTGGGACTACAGGTGCCCGCCACAACGCCCAGCTATTTTTTTGTTGTTGCAGTTTGGCTGGGGCCAGGTTTGAATCCACCACCCTTGGTATATGGGGCTGGCGCTCTACCCACTGAGCCACAGGCGCCACCCCGTCATTGTATTTTAAATAATAATAAATGCTTATAAACAAATATTATGGGACTGATAGCTTATTAAAATTTCCCATGGGTTTTTTTGTTTGTTTGCTTCAAAGTATTGATTTTGTCAGGGGTGCAAGCATGAAATATTTGTTATTAATCCTTGGAAACATTAAAAGGAAATCATTTGTGTATCTTTTTCTTCCCTATTTGACTAGTTCATACTTTTACGCGGACCTTGTAAAGTTTACACACATAATGAAACTTCATATTTTGTGGAAACTAATGGATACTAAATGACTTATTAGAAGAATAGACTAAGAAAATCGGTTTCTTGGTTGATCCTTTTAAGGTAAAATCAGCAATTTCCCCTGAATTATTTATTTCCCTATACATGTGTAGAGAATGCCCCAATAGCTCGCTATAGCCTTGAACTCGCGGGTCTGGCTAATTTTTCTTATGATTTGTAGAGACAGGGTCTTGCGATGTTGCTGATTCCCTTTTTATAGTTGGGGGTAGTAGTAGCACCTTTTTTGTGTGTAATAACCATTCCAAAAGGTCCTTGAGTTCCTATAACCCAGAGGAAATTATATCATAGAACTCTGTTTTGAAAATAGTAATGGTAGGATTACTCTCAGTTTTATCATCTGGGCCCAAGTTTAATGCCATCAGAGAGTTGCTGCTGAAGGCCCTGCTTTTCCTGATGTGTCTTTTTTTCCTGTATCTTCAGAGTTTTTGCTGATCTAATACGGTGGCCACTAGATACATGTCATCGTTTAAACATAATTATAATTATATAAAATTAAAAGTTCAGTTCGTCGCTTGGCATGAGGCTTATCTCAAGTACTCATGAGTCACGGTTGGCTAGCGACTACCTTATAAGGCAGTGGGGATAGAGGGCAGAAGGTTTTATCAGACAGAGGAGCTATGGTTGTTCAGATATTTGCCTAATGGGAATTCCAGAGAAAAGGGGGGAAGAACCTTAAATCTGAAGGGAGACATTTCATACCAAGTGACTAGAACAATGAATAAAAATTTAAGTACATCACCCAAGAATTAAAAATAAAATGAAGTACACCAAATAATGCTAGTGCGTCAAAGCTCATCATTATGCTGTACTGGACACTGGAGAGAAAGCCGATGTGGATGCCATGGCCTCAAGTTTTTTGTTTTTTGTTTTTTTTTTTCCAACTCATAGCCACTTTTAGTTTTCAAGTTCAAAAAGTAGTATTTTATTCACAAGGTGATTTCCTGGGATCTTATGGCAGCTATATTCTTTGTTACATCACATTTACAGGTATGTGCCTAGGTAGGCCATCCTCAAACCTAGTGAATCCATTTGGGGTTAGGACAGTCCTGGCCTGAAGTTTTAAATAAATCGCACGAAGGGCGTGGAGTCAGATGGTATCAAGTTTCTTAACATTGACACAGGAAGGCTGAAAAACAGACTGAATGTGGAATTTTTAGACTATAATCTCCCTCTCAGAATTTTCAAGTTGTTCTTCTACTAATTGATAATTAAGGGTAGAAGAACGATGTTTGTAAACCAAGAAAGGAGTTGTGGGATCCTGGGGACAGAAGGAGGCAGAAAGCGTTCTCAGGGGTTGCTGTGTTTTCTGGACGTGGGCTGTTTCGGGAGAAGGCCTGGTGGTGTATTTGGGGAAAGGGGCAGGTGCTGGGGGCGGAAGAACTTGGACGTGACAGGTTATCTGAGAGTTTTGATCTTGGGGAGACACTTCTTGGAAAGATTGTTGGAGAGGGACGGAAGAATGATCTCAGGGCAAGAAGCAAGCAAACACCGGGACAGCTAGTCACTCTGGGAACATGAACCTGGGTAAGAAAGTAATCTACTCATACGGCGGTGTCCGTTCCATTGTCAAAGTCCTATGTGGGAAATGCAGATGGAGCTAAGAAGTATTACACGAGACTGCTGGGGAAATGTGGGAGTTCAGCACAGGTTTGGCAGTGGGAATTTATAATAACCAGACATTTTCATCTATGTGGGAGAAGACCCATAAGCGATACCTAAAATCGATTCGTTGAGGAACTCTTAACAGCAAGCAGTTCAGAAATACGGAAGCCGCTGCCCAGGGAACACCACCAAGAACAAGATTTAGTTCCAAGATTTGAAAGTGGTTGGTCTCAGAAGTGGACTTGGGAATAAATACTGTTCAGAGGCTTCTAATGTAGTAAAAGAAGTCTTCTCTGTCACCTATATTTTACATTTTTAAACGACATATATGAATTGCTTTGCAAGGACCAAGAATAGTTTGGACAATGAACATATATAGGGTATATACCCTGTGTAAAATTGTAGAATTTTAGCATAGTGTGGTTGTCAACCTTCCTAATGCCGCAGCGCTTTACTTTAGTTCCTGTGGGTCGCTGACCCACAGGTTGAGAACTGCTGGTTTAGAACAAGGTCTCCCAACCTCGGCAGTTTGGGTCTAATAATTCTCTGTTAACAGGGCATCCCCTTTCCACATCAGCCCTGGCTTCCACCTCTAGATTCCAACGCTGTTTACTCCTGTTGCAGTCCAGAAAACTGAAAATGTCTACAGACTTTGCCCAGATCCCCCGGGGGTGGGGGTGGGGGTAGAATGACCTCTGTTTGAGAACCACCTATTTGAAGGATTTTTAAATCTGTAGAATAAATCTTCGTAGTATGTAAAAATGCTGTTTGATTTTGTTAATATAGGAAATATCAGCTTCAAGGTCATAGAACTTGAACCTTTAGCAAATGAAGTGGCTCAGAATTCTCTGGCACCAGAGCAATGGCGAGTTTCACAGGTACCATGTCAGCTAGCGAGCATCTGGCCCTGGGTCCTGCGTCATTCAGGCCTTGCTAAAAGGGAAAAGGAGGCAGGAGGAAGCTGCAGCTTCTCTGTCATGCTTAGTGGCTTCTGAAAACATTTTTTAGATTTTTCACGGTGTTGTCGCCATGGTACAAGTTGAATTTCCCTGCAGTTGAAATGTTAATCATTCTGGCAAAAACACTGCATTCTTTGGACGTGGTCCAGTGCTGCTGGCCACAGGACAGACAGATGGACACACATCCTTTCCACCCCCGGGATTCTTTTGCAAGTTCTTAGTTGAGTTCTTTGTATTTTCTCCTAAATTGACAACCAAAGTCAACAGGAAGATGGCTCCTCATAGTTTTTGATGTGGATAAAACCTCATAAATAATTTAAGCCTTCATTTCCCAGCTGAGGAAACTCTGGTCCAGAAAGGGTTTCTTGTAACTTATGAGGAGCAGAACGGGGCCTGTGACTGTCCCTGTTGCTGTTGTTGTGGGTGTTCTTTTGTCTTTCTCTTTCTCTCCCTTCTTCCCTCCCTCCCTCCCTCCCTCCTTCCGCTCTTCTCCCCTTCCTCTCCTCTCTCTCCTTCTCCTCATCCTATTTCTTCCTCTTCCCCCACTCTTTCTTCCCCCCCATTCCCTCCTCCTCATTCTCCTTTCCCTATCTGTCTGTCTGTCTGTCTATCTATCTACCTACCTACCTACCTACCTTGACACAGAGTCTTACTTTGTCACCCTTGGTAGAATGCTGTGGCGTCCTAGCTCACAGCAACCTCAAACTCTTGGGTTCCAGCAATCCTCCTGCCTCAGCGTCCCAAGCAGCTGGGACTACAGGTGCCCATGGGATGCTAGTTTTTCTATTTTTAGTAAAGACAGGATCTTTTTTTTTTTTTTTTTTTTTTGTAGAGACAGAGTCTCACTTTATGGCCCTCGGTAGAGTGCCGTGGCCTCACACAGCTCACAGCAACCTCCAACTCCTGGGCTTAAGCGATTCTCTTGCCTCAGCCTCCCGAGTAGCTGGGACTACAGGCACCCGCCACAACGCCCGGCTATTTTTTGGTTGCAGTTTGGCCGGGGCCGGGTTTGAACCCGCCACCCTCGGTATATGGGGCCGGCATCTTACCGACTGAGCCACAGGCGCCGCCCCAAAGACAGGATCTTAACTCTTGCTCAGACTGGTCTCGAACTCATGAGTTCCAGCAATCCACCTGCTACAGCGTCCCAGAGTGCTGGGATTACAGGCATGAGCCACCGTGCCTGTCTGTCCTTTTCCTTTTTAATATAATGTCTGTGCCTAATAGTTCTGGGGAAGGGTGATAGAATGGACGGGGATATGGCTCAGGCACTAGGCAGTTGGGAGGAGTTTGTCAGGATGAACTCCCTGTTGGAAGTCCTAACTGTCATCTGCCTAGGTGTGTGCCCTGCATAAGCTCAGAGAAGACATATACAAGAGGGGTGAGGCAGGGGGTATAGTCTTCATTCCCGCTACAGGACATGCGCACCTGCTGTGTCACAGCCTTGCCTTTCTTGCCCCATTCAAGGGCCCCTTCCTCAGAGAACTGTGCCAGGCCCCCATGGAAAGTAAACTGCACATTTCCTGGTCACTGTCTATCCCACTGCCCAGTGTGACTTCCATGATGTCTGTCATCTCAGGCTCTCCTTATACAATTGCCTGCTGGATTCCCTCCCTGCTCTTCCCTTGCAGAGTCCCACGGCACTTCCGTCTTCTACAAGGCACAGCAGGTGGTGGTCACTAGAAAATGTGCTGAGTTGCCCTGACTCTAGAAACACCTGTGTTTTCACTGAGGGTGTTTTAGGATGGTAGAGAAAATCGTGCCTGTCGTAAGAGTCAAGCAGATTTTTCAGTTGTTGAGATTCCCTGGCAATGTTGTCATTGTAATCGGCTGTAAGAAAATGGTACGTGTTGAGCAGCTTGGTGTGAACTGTCTCCCTGTGAGCTGTAAACAGAGGCTGATGCTTTGAATCTCCCTGTGAGGGTTTTCTGCCATCTACCTCGGTTATGAGCACAGCTTTGTAATATTAGTTCTAATCCAGATGCCGTTGTGGAGCAGTTGAGAATGTATTTTTGGTGTGTTGATTGACATTTTTGCCTTACATGGGGTATTTTTCATTAACAGGTAATTGAAGATAGACGAGAGACCTGAAAATAAACCCTCCAAGGAAGGGAGGATTTGCCTGCATTTGGCTCTGAGTAAGTGGAGTGGATTTCTTATTGCATAATTCATAAACTGTCAACTGCTCTCTTCATATTTTCTGTGCTTAAAAAATAAATAAGACCTCATTAGCTTTATGTACCGGAAACTGATTTCTCAAAGTGTCTTGGAATAGGTGGTTTTGCTAGCAAAGAAAAAAATACAAAGTGTCTTTATTAACGCTTCATAACAAACTTTGATATTTACCTTCTGAAAGGCAGATGTGAAATTTGGGAAAGAAGAATGGAGACTATTATAAAAGGTGTGTGCTTTTGAGTTGAAGCGTGGTTTCTAATCCTTTTTCTGATACACATTTCAGGTGCTTATGTTTTTTCTCAGAAGCCAGGTTCATAAAAAACAAAAAACCTTTGGCTCTTTTATCCATCACAGGCCTCTTTTTTCTTCTATGTCCCTCTTGGAGTGTGTTCGGAAAAGACAAGCAGACGTGACACTCACTACCAAATCCATTATAAAAACCTTGTTTTGGCACCTTCCCGAGGTAGCACGGTTTATGAAGTGGGCCCTGGGAGGCTCCTTCCTGCAGTCTGGAGTCTACGTGGTCTCTGGCTGAGAGAACGCAGACTTACCTCGCAGGGGCCTCTGAGGTTGACATCCGACTGTTATATCTCACCCATGTTACCGTGGGGCCCCATGCTCACTGAATCAAGGGCATCCCTTTCAGACCATTCTGTATGAAGATCTTCCAGTTCTGGGATGACCGTCCTTTGAGTCTATTACTTCTGAAACGTCATGAGTCTGCAGAGATTTTTGCGAACTATTTGCCTTTGGGGAGGGTGGCAGATAACGCCTTATAGGGCATGCCTAGGGCTGTACAGGTGCTTAGGCCGAGGTGTGGGTGGGTGGCTCCTGAATGGTGTGGACGTTCCCCGCTGTGGGGATTCCAAGGCAGGCTCTGTGAACAGCCTGTGGAGCAGCTGAGAAAGGTGACTGACCTCTTGGAAGGAGGACTTGGGTTGGTCCTGATGGTCGGCAGGATTTCAGTGTATACCCAACACACAACTCTGTGAGCAAAAATGAGCTAGGAATAAGGAAGAATTTTTACTTAAGGGACAAGTGAGTGAGGCAGCCCAATGGGAGGAATGGGGGTGATGGGTAGCTAAAAGGACATGATGAAAGGTCAAGGAGTTTGACCTTGGCCCTTCCTGCAAAGGGCATGAGGACAACTTTGCTTCAGGCCCTCGACTTCTGTCTACCTGTACACACCTGAGGGACACACCCCCTCGGGTGGTTGCAGGGCAGCATTGGGGTTTGGAAGAGCAACAGAGGTGATTCTTACAGCCCCACGGGTGAAGAAAAAATAGTAAACCATGACCAGATTCTTCTTTACCACTTACTTTGTACCAGGTGTTTTCATTTTCTGGAAACAGTTGTATCGAGACACAGTCCCAGATAGCAGACAACGTGCCCTTTCAACTATACAGAGTCAGTGGTTTCTATTTAGTTCTCGGAACTGAGCAGCCGTCACCACCACCGGCAATTCAGAACATTCATCACTTCCAGAAGAGACTCATAGCCTTCACCTTCACTGTCCCAGCCCCTGGGCAGCCACCCACCTGCTTTCTGCTCTGTGGATTTGCCCACCTGTGGGTGTCTCACATTGCACGGAGTCACTGCTGTGTGGCCTCTTCCACTCAGCACAGTATTTTCAGGGTTCGCCCGTGGGGCAGCTAGTGTGTGTCAGGGCTTGGTTCCTTTTTATGGCCAAAGTCTACTTCCTCTTGTGGGTGGACCACGCTTTCTTGACCCATTCACTGGTTGGATGCTGTTATTTTTGAAGCCTTCTCTTCTGACATAATGTTAGCCTCAGAAGTTGTGAAAATAGTATAGTGAGAGGGGCGGCGCCTGTGGCTCAAAGGAGTAGGGCGCCGGCCCCATATCCTAGAGGTGGTGGGTTCAAACCCAGCCCCGGCCAAACACTGCAAAAAAAGAAAAAAAAGAAGAGGAAGAAGAAAATAGTGCAGTGAGTTCCAGAGCGCCCCCTCCTGCCCTACCCCCACTTCCCGAAGGCCCCATCTTACAGGGCAGCGCTGTGTCATGAAGAGAGGGGACTGGCGCTGGAACAGCACTGCTGTCCTCATGTAGCCTGTCTGCACCACAAGCGCCCACGTACCTGGGTCCGTCTGGGCCACGCAGCGCACACGTACCCTGTCTGCACCACAAGCGCCCACGTACCTGGGTCCGTCTGGGCCACGCAGCGCACACGTACCCTGTCTGGGCCACGCAGCGCCCACGTACCTGGGTCCGTCTGGGCCACGCAGCGCACACGTACCCTGTCTGGGCCACGCAGCGCCCACGTACCTGGGTCTGTCTGGGCCACGAAGCGCACACGTACCCTGTCTGGGCCACGCAGCGCCCACATACCTGGGTCTGTCTGGGCCACGCAGCGCACACGTACCCTGTCTGGGCCACGCAGCGCCCACATACCTGGGTCTGTCTGGGCCACGCAGCGCACACGTACCCTGTCTGCACCACAAGCGCCCACGTACCTGGGTCCGTCTGGGCCACGCAGCGCACACGTACCCTGTCTGGGCCACGCAGCGCCCACATACCTGGGTCTGTCTGGGCCACGCAGCGCACACGTACCCTGTCTGGGCCACGCAGCGCCCACATACCTGGGTCTGTCTGGGCCACGCAGCGCACACGTACCCTGTCTGCACCACAAGCGCCCACGTACCTGGGTCCGTCTGGGCCACGCAGCGCACACGTACCCTGTCTGGGCCACGCAGCGCCCACGTACCTGGGTCCGTCTGGGCCACGCAGCGCACACGTACCCTGTCTGGGCCACGCAGCGCCCACGTACCTGGGTCTGTCTGGGCCACGCAGCGCACACGTACCCTGTCTGGGCCACGCAGCGCCCACATACCTGGGTCTGTCTGGGCCACGCAGCGCACACGTACCCTGTCTGGGCCACGCAGCGCCCACATACCTGGGTCTGTCTGGGCCACGCAGCGCACACGTACCCTGTCTGCACCACAAGCGCCCACGTACCTGGGTCCGTCTGGGCCACGCAGCGCACACGTACCCTGTCTGGGCCATGCAGCGCCCACATACCTGGGTCTGTCTGGGCCACGCAGCGCCCACGTACCTGTGTCTGTCTGGGCCACGCAGCGCACACGTACCCTGTCTGGGCCATGCAGCGCCCACATACCTGGGTCTGTCTGGGCCACGCAGCGCCCACATACCTGGGTCTGTCTGGGCCACGCAGCGCACATGTACCCTGTCTGGGCCACGCAGCGCCCACATACCTGGGTCTGTCTGGGCCACGCAGCGCACACGTACCTGTGTCTGTCTGGGCCACGCAGCGCACACGTACCCTGTCTGGGCCACGCAGCGCCCACATACCTGGGTCTGTCTGGGCCATGCAGCGCACACGTACCCTGTCTGGGCCACGCAGCGCCCACATACCTGGGTCTGTCTGGGCCACGCAGCGCACACGTACCCTGTCTGGGCCACGCAGCGCCCACATACCTGGGTCTGTCTGGGCCACGCAGCGCACACGTACCCTGTCTGCACCACAAGCGCCCACGTACCTGGGTCCGTCTGGGCCACGCAGCGCACACGTACCCTGTCTGGGCCACGCAGCGCCCACATACCTGGGTCTGTCTGGGCCACGCAGCGCACACGTACCCTGTCTGGGCCACGCAGCGCCCACATACCTGGGTCTGTCTGGGCCACGCAGCGCACACGTACCCTGTCTGGGCCACGCAGCGCCCACATACCTGGGTCTGTCTGGGCCACGCAGCGCACACGTACCCTGTCTGCACCACAAGCGCCCACGTACCTGGGTCCGTCTGGGCCACGCAGCGCACACGTACCCTGTCTGGGCCATGCAGCGCCCACATACCTGGGTCTGTCTGGGCCACGCAGCGCCCACGTACCTGTGTCTGTCTGGGCCACGCAGCGCACACGTACCCTGTCTGGGCCATGCAGCGCCCACATACCTGGGTCTGTCTGGGCCACGCAGCGCCCACATACCTGGGTCTGTCTGGGCCACGCAGCGCACATGTACCCTGTCTGGGCCACGCAGCGCCCACATACCTGGGTCTGTCTGGGCCACGCAGCGCACACGTACCCTGTCTGGGCCATGCAGCGCCCACATACCTGGGTCTGTCTGGGCCACGCAGCGCACACGTACCTGTGTCTGTCTGGGCCACGCAGCGCACACGTACCCTGTCTGGGCCACGCAGCGCCCACATACCTGGGTCTGTCTGGGCCACGCAGCGCACACGTACCCTGTCTGGGCCACGCAGCGCCCACATACCTGGGTCTGTCTGGGCCACGCAGCGCACACGTACCCTGTCTGGGCCACGCAGCGCCCACATACCTGGGTCTGTCTGGGCCACGCAGCGCACACGTACCCTGTCTGCACCACAAGCGCCCACGTACCTGGGTCCGTCTGGGCCACGCAGCGCACACGTACCCTGTCTGGGCCACGCAGCACCCACATACCTGGGTCTGTCTGGGCCACGCAGCGCACACGTACCCTGTCTTGGCCACGCAGCGCCCACATACCTGGGTCTGTCTGGGCCACGCAGCGCACACGTACCCTGTCTGGGCCACGCAGCGCCCACATACCTGGGTCTGTCTGGGCCACGCAGCGCACACGTACCCTGTCTGGGCCACGCAGCGCCCACATACCTGGGTCTGTCTGGGCCACGCAGCGCACACGTACCTGTGTCTGTCTGGGCCACGCAGCGCACACGTACCCTGTCTGGGCCACGCAGCGCCCACATACCTGGGTCTGTCTGGGCCACGCAGCGCACACGTACCCTGTCTGGGCCACGCAGCGCCCACATACCTGGGTCTGTCTGGGCCACGCAGCGCACACGTACCCTGTCTGGGCCATGCAGCGCCCACATACCTGGGTCTGTCTGGGCCACGCAGCGCACACGTACCTGTGTCTGTCTGGGCCATGCAGCACACACGTACCCTGTCTGGGCCACGCAGCACACACGTACCAGGGTCTGTCTGGGCCACGCGGCACACACGTACCAGGGTCTGTCTGGGCCACGCAGCACACACGTACCTGTGTCTGTCTGGGCCACGCAGCACACACGTACCTGGGTCTGTCTGGGCCACGCAGCACACACGTACCTGTGTCTGTCTGCGCCACAAGCGCCCACATACCTGGGTCTGTCTGGGCTACTCAGCACACACGTACCAGGGGCTATCTGGGCCACGCAGCACACACGTACCAGGGTCTGTCTGGGCCACGCAGCGCCCATGTACCTGGGTCTGTCTGGGCCACGCAGTGCATATGTACCTGGGTCTGTCTGGGCCACACAGCACACACATACCTGGGTCTGTCTGGGCCACGCAGTGCATATGTACCTGGGTCTGTCTGGGCCACGCAGCGCCCATGTACCTGGGTCTGTCTGGGCCACGCAGCGCACACGTACCAGGGTCTGTCTGGGCCACGCAGCACCCACATACCTGGGTCTGTCTGGGCCACGCAGCGCCCACGTACCTGGGTCTGTGTGGATGCACAGCTGCTCCTCAGCTTACCCTTCCCGCACTAAAAATATCAAAAGGCAAAAACACATATGCTACCCAACCTAGCAGAGATCAGGGCTTAGCCCAGCCTGCCTTAAGCATCACGTGCTCATGGCACTCGCCTTAGCCCACACAGGCATAGTCATCGATCAGAAAACCTATCTCATCAGCATAATAACGTGCTGACTCCCTCGTGAAATTCACTGCACACTGAACTGCAAGTGGAGCGCCGAGTGCTGGCCTGGGTCCTCCAGGGGAGGCTTCCTGGGGTTTCCTGTGTGGCTTTTGTAAAGCTGAAAAACGATGAGTCAAACCATCCTAAGTTGAGGACCATGTGTAGCAGTTGTCTGAAACAAGGTGGCATGTGTAGATTCGTGTAGACACCACCGTCATCCAGAGGCAGGACCGTCTGAAGTGGGGTGCTGTGTTTAGATTCACGTAGCTGCCACTGTCATCCAGAGGCAGGACTGTTGTGTAGTCAAGTGACCCCTTTCACTTCCTCCAGCTCCTGGCAGCCCTTGTGTTCTCCACCACTGTACTGTCATCATTTCAAGAATGTTATGTAAACAGATCCACACGCACAGCGTGGTGGCCTTTGAGACTGTCTTCGTGTGCTCAGCCAGATGCCCACGAGATCTGCCCCAGTGGTATGTTGCTAGCTGCTTCCTTTTCACTGCTTGGTGGTGTTCCTTGGGACAGAGGGGCCAAGTTTGTTTGGCCATCCTCTTGCCGACGGCCTCTGGGTTGTCTTCCTTTTGGGGTTTAATGGGGGGGCTGGTGGACAACAGCAGGCACTGCTGCGGTCTGGGCTTATTTCTCCCACAGCCTGTGCGGTGGGTGGGGTCTGGCAGGCTAGTCCCCCCCATAAGTTAGCGTCCCTGCCCCTCTGGGAGACTTCTGGCCGAGCAGACTGCAGCCTGAGGTTCCAGGGGCCTCTCCATGGGGTTGAAGAAGCAAAGGAGAACAGTGTGTAGAAGCACCAGGGTCGCTGTCCTTTAGAGCCCCTTCTGTGCTTGACAGGAGGCAGGCAAGTCACGTTAATAGCGCCTGTGCCCCCTCTGGGACATCGGGGACCTCTGAAGTCTGTCACTTTTCCTAGTGGTCCAGGTCAAAGGCCGGAACCTTGGGCAGGTAGAACCACATCTTGGTCCTTCCTGGAGGCCAGCTGAGTTTCCACACTGTGCCCTAGGCTGTCTGCAGGGGCCTGGCAGCCCACTGGGGTGGGATTACTGTCTCCTGGGCACTTTTCTTCTGTTGTCTCCTGGGACTCTGATTACGGACCCATCTGAGGTCTAAGTACCTGCACGTGTGGCCAGTTCTCACCAATTCCCTTTTATCCATAATCCCTAACAAGGCATAGATAATCCCAGTAGATCAGAGGGAGCCTCAGAGTTACTCACTGCAGCACATTAGAACTCAAAAGTCCTCATAAGGACACCTCTGGGTCTCCTACTCAATTGGTGAAGGTGGTGTGGGATGGCGTAGGGGTGGGCGTCCCACTGGCCTGTCTTACAAACCCCTAAGGAAGCAGCCCTCGTCTTTGTAAAGCTTTGGAGGCCGTGCACTGGAACCAGCAGAACGATGGGGGTTTGTGTCCCCAGCTGATAAGAAGTCCCTGACCACGTGCTGTTGGATAAAACCTCTCTGCTCCACTTTCTTCCCTTCTGTTTGTTCCGTTTCTTTCAGACACTACCACTTAGCGCGTTTTGAACGCTGTCCCTTGTTCTGGAAGCCTCCTTTCTCCAGAAAAGGCCGGCATTCCCTTCCTTTTCTCCTGAGCCCTCCAGACCAGAATAGGACGAGGCTTCGGCCCCAGCTAGTGGGTGTCGAACCTGGGAATTTCTTCCCAATTGGAATTTGAATCAAATGGATATTAATTAAAATAGGAAATTCTTGAAATGGGCTCAAGCTTCTGTTTATAGGATGGCCTGGAAGAGGTCTGGATGTACAGAATCCTGCCGTTTCTGACACGTTCCTTTACTCCTGGCTCTCATCCCCAATCGGGGGAGGTTGCTTTCCTTTTCGTTTTCTTTGTAAACAGAGACGGTTCCCAAGTTTGTCTTTCTCAGTTGAGGACGGTGGTTTTCTTCTGGGTGGTAGCCCCCCCAGGACATTTGGTCATGTCTGGAGACATTTTACCTTTGGGGGGGAGGGGGTTGTGTGTGAGCCCCTGGCATGAAGTGGGCAGAGGCCAAGGGGCATTGCTCACCCCACCCTCGCCCCTGGGCGCTCTGTCCAGATATTAGCCATGTCAAGGTTGGCTGGTGTGGGATGAAGCTAAGAGCTTTGTGGTGACAAAATACTGCCTTCTGTTCTCTTACAAGGGTAGTTTAGTGAATGTCGTTGGGTAAGAGGCATGTGCTGAGGATTTATACACATTTAGGTCTCCTGAAAATGACTCTTGGTGTACGTCTGGAAAACAGTAAGGCTACTACATTAGCCTGCTCAGCATGCCTTCACAAAATAGCGCCGTGGTCTGGGTGGCTTAAACAATAGAAATTCATTTCCTCACAATTCTGGAGACAGGGAGCCCAAGATCAAGGTGCCAGAAAATTTGGTTTCAGATGAGGCCTTACAAATTGGGGGAAGGGGTGCAATCAAGTCCATAACAGATACAGACCCAACTTTTGCACCGAAATTGTGTTTTTTTTTTATATTAAGAAATACAGTTTGGGCAATGGATCATCTATCGTAGAAATCAATTTACTTTACCTTCATTTCATTTATACTCTGTTAAAAAGGGAAACTGCACAATTTGACCCTTTTCCTAGTCAGTAGATCTGAATCTAATTATTTGGAAGAATTGTAGAATTCTCCGAAGTGACCACCCTATGACATCCCTATGCACAGTTAGTAACTTTTTAATGGAACCTCCAATGTGAGAATGGTTCCCCAAGAAATGACTGTCACTGAAACAACTTGGCCTTAAGTCATGTATAAAAAGAACTATTATTTTTTTTTTATTGGGATAAAATGTACATAAAATTTACATACTTCACTCGTAGGGCCCCGTGTTGCTGTGTGCGTTCTGGGGTTGGGCAGCTGTCCCCACAACCGTTTTTGTCTTCCCAAATGGAAACTCTGTGCCCAGTAAACTCCAACTCCCCGTTCCCCTCCCTCTTTGGCCCTAGGCACTCCCCATTCTGCTTTCTGTCTCTGTGAATCTGACTATACTGTAGATCACTCCCTCATTAGTTCTGGCTTATGACTATTCTTTAGATGTAGAAAGCGATTCCAGCTGGTGCACAGTGAAATGATTTCGTACACACCCAGCTTTCCTTGTAGACGTCCTCATGTGCCCTGTCCACAATTCTCTGCTGAGATCAGCTTACATGCTCATCCCACCTGCCTTTCTGATCCCTTCAGCTTCCAAAGGAAAGAGTAGAAGAAATATTAACAGCCGTCAGGGAAGTGTCCCAGTAACAGGCCACCCCACTTCCCACTGAGATCTCTTGCGGAGAGGTCACTTTCCAGCCATGACCTTCTGTAACAGAGACACGTGACAGTTCCCCGCCAGCCTTAGTCTGTCCCTGAACTGGTTTTCCTCCTTCCACTCCCTCTAACTTTACTTTCCTGCAAAAGCATAAACTTTTCGCTCCATGTGTATAAACTTTGGAGGGGCTTTGCAATCAGCATGATGAAGTTGGTCTTTATGTGAAAGGATTCTTGATGAGGATTCTGAAATGTGGTGTCTGTGACTTAAACGTCGTCTACAAAAACTCTCGGGTCTATATTTGGTTCTGAGTTTCTTCCAGCATGTTATCATCGTATTTTATCCCAAAGCAACTGCTGCTTCCTTACCAACGGGGCTCTTTCAGCTCAGATGAGTTTATAACTTTATTTGGATGGAATGATCAAAATGGAGTTGGCTGACGTCTGGTGCACAGTAGAACAGCAGAAGTGATATTGATTCATCTGTTCATTTGCTCAGCAGATAATAATGCCTTCTGGATGCAGGTGCTGCAGGGATAGCAGGATATTAGTTTGCTAGCGCTGCCATAGCAAAGATGTGATTTGATTTGGGGCTGGGAACGGAAAATGTGTAGGAGGCGGGCGTGGAGCTGGAAGTGAGCCGTGAATTATTAGAAGCCGATTACAGAGTCCCCATCACCTGTAGCTGTCTATACACACTGTGGCACAGTATTCTCCTGGCATTTCTAAGCCCTTTTAAAATACACATCTGCCCCGTTATGTCAAACTAACTAAATGCTATCATTACTTTTCATGTAAATTTAAAGAAAAATCTTCGTTTGTAAGGCAAATCCTCCCACCAGGGGGATTTTCTGTCTGTGCACTGGGGTGCATTTAATCTTTACATTCCTGATTTAGCATGATTCAAATTGTAATGTAAATTAATGGCATTACTGGGTGCTTTCGTGTTTTTACTAAAAAACCTTCCTAGTGTCACACTGTGTTTGACAGTGAAGAAGGACAGGTTATTTAGTGATCTTTAATATTTTTGATAACCACCTTAAAGACATTTTTCCCCCACATGACCATATACTGTTTGGTTTATGAAATCTATATTTCTCAAAAACACCAAACTTTAGCTGCAAATATCACCTTTTCACCTGGGTCCTTTTCACAGGGTTTATTTACACGAAATACTGCCATTTTGCAGTCTGTAGCTATTTGTCTTTGTCAGTGAATGTAGGTAGAATGTTAATTTTGTATGAAATTCAGATAAGCAGCGACTGGACAGCTTTATGGCTCCTGAAATCTCTGAACCCTGCAGCTGTGGCGAGTTGGTGAACTGTGAATGAAGATGTTCTGGATGGTGGCAGGCAGGGGTTGGCCTGACCGAATCTGCCATGAAGTACCTCACTGTGTCTGGGATGTGTTTCTGGCCATGTGTCCTCTCTGGTTTGGTCCTGATGCCGGGGGACAACAGAGTCGAGCTGCACTTCCTTTGAGAACGTCTTCATAGGGACAGCCCAGCTGTCCACGCCTGGTGCACTCTGCCTCCCAAGGACACCTTGGCGGTCCCAGGGGCTAAAGCAGGTTCTAGGCTCCGTTTAATTTCTGGAGACTGAGAATGGCCCCAGCCCCCATGTCTGCCAGGTGGGGGGCAGGAGAGGCAAGGGGAGAGGGGATTCCCGCCCTGCCAGGCGTCTGATGAAACGCAGCCCACCACATTCAATACCATCATCATGACTTAGGAAAAGGGATGTGGCATGTGCACTGGGAAGTAGGCTGTATTGGGCCATGCAGGGATTTTGAAAATAGTGGCTAAATGGATTCATTTAGAATCCCCAAGAAATGCCCAGATTCTCTGGCAAGTTTGACCGGGAAGAACTCACGCACATTTGACTGGCAGCTCGGGTACATGGTCTGCCTCCAGAACCTCTGCTGGAAGGCACTTTATGCCCCCTCCCCCGTGTGCCCCTTTGTCACCTGCAAGAAAGAAGTGTTCCATGTAGAATGTGAAGACGCACCTTCAAAATGGTACCAGACATTGCCCACGCTGACCGAGCTCCGGTTGGCACTGGCACATGGGCGGCCACCACCGCACTCCCACACTCCCACTGCTTCTTTTCTCCAGGGTGGAACTGTCCTGTGCTTGGCCACGTCCAGGATCTCGAAGAAGTCACTGAGCAATTTCTTAAACAGCTTCATTGATACGTAATTCACACCCCGTCTTGTTCCCCTCTGAACTGACACAGTTCATCGGTTTCTGGTGTTTTCTCAAGAGTTGTGCCCTGTCTCCACAGTCCAAGTTTAGAATATTTTTTGTACCAACAAAGAAGCCCTGTGCCCGCTGTCACCCCTAGTCTTCCCTCCTGGTGTCAGCCCTGTGCAGCCCCCAGTTGACGTTGTGTTTCTGTAGACGCGCTGGTTCTGGACACTCGGTATAAATGCTCCATGCGAGGCAGACCCACTTCCTCTGTCTGAGCACCACGTTTTCAGGGCTCAACTATGTCGTTCTCTGAGTGACTGGTTCTTCCTTCTCACGTCCACACACCACCATTCCATCATGAGACAGACCAAGTCTGGTCTCTGCAGTCATCACTCGGTAACACGGAATCGTTTCAACTGCTCCACTTTCCGAATAATGCTGCTGTGAACATGTATGAGCCCATGTTGTTGTGTGGATGCAAAGTCATCTCTGAGAAACACGTGATGGGATGGACTAACTTCCATCAGACAGATGTTTTGTGGGGTTAAAAACACATTATCTGTGTACCGTATTTAGTTGGGTGAGGAGTGATGAAGTGTAATTTTATTTACATAAAAACTATAGCATTATGCAGAAACTCCTAAGCTGTCATTCTTTTAGAAGATCAATATTTATGAGTTTGCTGCTTTTATTTTATTTTCCAGGGGGGCTCCAATCAGAGAAAATGTCTATTGTTAATGTGGACATAATTTATCTTTAAATAGAGAGGAGGAAGCAGATAATCTTTCAAAAGATTAATATGAGTAAAATTAATACTCATCAGTCAAGACAATCCAAACAACTGTGGACTATCAAAATAATTTAGGAAGGCTTTTAAAGCAAAAATGTACATTTTTTTTCAGTTAAGGATTTTGAGTAAATTAGTTTTAAGTGTGTTTTCATGTTTTCTTTTTTCCTTTCCTTCTAAAAAGTAGCATGTCGGAGGAATTCATGTCAAGAAGGTCATGGGGTGGGTTCAGAAAGTGATTAGCTGTTTAGAGTCTAGAGGTGTTGAATCGTTCTTTTTTTTCTCTACCACACATTGGAAGAAGAGTTGTCTTGGGCTATACAGTTAATACACAAACACTAGCAAAAGCTGATTAGCAGGGTGGTGCCTGTGGCTCAAAGAAGTAGGACACTGGCCCCATATACCAGAGGTGGCAGGTTCAAACCCAGCCCCGGCCAAAAACTGCAAAAAAAAAAAAAAAAAAAAAAAAAGCTGATTAGCAAAAAGAAAAAGTCCCTGCATATTTTTCATGGTATCTGACACCACAGACAAACAGAAAATGTCCTCACAAAATCAGTTAGAAGACTGGGATGGCAAGGCCATAGGAAGCTCTGCAGATAGATCTAGGTTTTAGGCTGTGTCTGCAGGTGTCTCTGGACAGATGCTAGGACTGTTGTAGTGGTGGTGCAACATCTGCGGACAGGTTTACAGACAGATCTGGTCAACTGTAGAACACAAAACCGGGCCCATTCCCATCAGAATAGGTTGACTTGTATGATGAGATGATCACTGAGATGGCTCCAGATAGCTCACGTGGATGGATAATTAGAGTCTGCGTGTGCAATCTTGCTTGTCCTCAAATCCATAATTTTAGCCTAATCTTGATATTTTCCAGGTTGATACTTTTTTGTTAATTGCATGTAAATTTGGGGGTAAATGCCTTTTCTCTTGACTTCCTGCTTTTAAGAAAACTTAATAGTTTTAAAAATGATAAGCTTTTCTAAGATTGAGTGGTCAGTTTGTAAAAAATCCAATTCTTTCAATCTTTGAAAAGTATTCCCTTAAGGGGAAAAAAAAAAGAAGTTATCCTTATTTTCTCAAGCCTAGAATGTCAGAGATGGCTGGGATCTATTTAAATTTTCCCACCAGTTAGCCTTTCTTGGAGGTCTTAGACAAGTGTTGGTGATGTTGGGACAGTCTGGAATGTCTTGGGTGACCTGGAGTGGCACTCCCAGGGGAGTGCCTAGTGGAGACGGAGCTGTTCACGTCCGTGTGGCCCAGTGGCCCAGTGACGCAGTGGGCCCAGTGCACAGCATAGGCGATAAAACAAGCGTCCCCCGTGCACCTGCTCAAGAGCCACACAGCTCTTGAGCACTTGACATGTGACCAGTGTGACCAAGGAACTGAACTGTGAATTTGATTTTTTAATTTTATTTTATTTTAAGAAGTGCACAGAGCAGATATGAGGTCTGGCAATGAAGTTCATGAACTCACCCTAGAAAAAGTGCTACATACATCTTATGGCTGAATGTCACTACGGTCACTTTTGCAGTGCACTCCTTGGGAAGCTGTGCACCAAGGCCAGCCCCTAGTCCACCCTTCAAAGCACTTTTGTAACTCTTTTTCTGAACGACCACAGAGCTGTCATTGTACACTACAGAAAAACATGCAACAATAGTAAATAATAATGAATACCACTCAGCAAGAGACAGCCACACAAACACAGCTGAGGCACACATATACCAAGGTTATGAAGCCTCACTGACTTGTTTGTACAGTGCTGCTAATGTAAGTACACAGAGGCAAGTCCGCAGACGTAGCTGTCAGACCTCGTCGATGACAGCTCTGATGGCTAAACCAGAGTTCCAAAATTACTTTCAAATGGGGACTAGGTGGTGACATTGGTGCACAATTTCCCAAAGGGAGTACCTCGAAGGTGACCGTAGTGATATTCAGCAGTGAGAGGAATGTGGCACTTTTTCTAGGATGAGTTTGCAGACCTAATGGCCACACCTCGTAACTACAAGAATAGGAAATTCCGGGCGGTACCTGTGGCTCAGTGAGTAGGGCGCCGACCCCATATGCCGAGGATGGCGGGTTCAAACCCAGCCCCGGCCAAACTGCAACAAAAAAATAGCCGGGCGTTGTGGCGGGCGCCTGTAGTCCCAGCTGCTCGGGAGGCTGAGGCAAGAGAATCGCGTAAGCCCAAGAGTTAAGAGGTTGCTGTGAGCCGTGTGACGCCACGGCACTCTACCCGAGGGCGGTACAGTGAGACTCTGTCTCTACAAAAAAAAAAAAAAAAGAATAGGAAATTCCTGTTGGTTATAAAATTGGTAACACAGCAGTGGTCTTTCGTGCCTTGGTCCAATAGCTTTATTGTGAAAGGAGAGAAACTAAAAAGCCCACTTTGCACCTGCAGTGTGCTCTCAGATGGACTTCAGGTGAACCCGACCCTCGACCATCTGAGCCACTTTCCACCAGTATCTGTGGGAGGTGACGAGGGATGGTGGGTGGCTAAGCTGCAAGGGATATATCCTCGCTGCATTGTGGTTTATCTAGCCCTCCGTGTCGATGGGGCTCTGTTGATGGCGCCGAGAAGAGCTGGATGTGGCAATTAAACAGGTGTTTCCCTGTGCACTGCCCAAATGGGTCACCTGTAGCAGGATGCAGGGGCGGCTTTGGCAGGGAGAAAGGACGCTCCTGGAAGAATGGAATTGAATTGGCTGTTTTCTTTTCAAGATACTGCAAATTATTGCAGCATTTACCATCCTAAGGGAGTCTAGACGGCTTGCCAAACAGGTAATATTGGTAATAATAATAATAAGGAAATCATGACCTCTCTAATAAATAGAAATCATTTTTATCTTATTTGCAGAAACCATAGAATTAAGTAGGACAGATGTGTCAGCGACGTAAGACACTTGTTCAAGAAGTTAAATTGAAATCATTCACAAAAAATAAGCTCTCTGGCAAGCCCAAAGCCCCACCGGGATTTGAATCTTGTTTAATTTAAAATTTCTTGAAGCAAAGACCGAGTAGGCATTACGTTGCTAATGGTTGCAGGCAATTTTATTGTTATTTTTCTCCCTACATATATGTGAATGTGTGGATTACCCTGTGGGCCAGAGATGGAAAGTGAAGCCACAGAAACAGGGAGGGAGGTGTGGGATAAATTCCTTTTCAGCAGAGAATTAAAGCCTCTAGTTAGAACAGTCTTGCTTCTCAGCAGCATGATGCAAGAAGCCATAACAGAGTGAAATGTGCTATGTCTATGTCTCCAACACTGTGTCGGGGGACCCCCTCCAAGGTGCCATCACAGGCACTGGTCTTGTATCTGACGTGACACAATCTTTCTGCCACTCCACCTGGGACTAACACGTGCACGGTTTCTGAGATCTCGTTTTTTACCACTTTTAGGGACTTATCTACCCATTTTTTGCACAAAAAATGCAGAGGGATTCTGCACGTCCCTCTACGTACTAGTACAGATAGAGTTGGAAATTGGAACCAAAATAATCAGATTGGCCCTTACGTGAGCAGGTAATTAAAAGCCTGTCCTGTTTCCTTCCAGAGGGCAGAGTGGGGGATCAGTGATCAGGAAGCAAATTGCTGACACATGGGTGTTGTTTCCCTGCGCACAGCACAGGGTGCCCTCTGCATTTGGGGAGTCCAGCTTTACCGAGACTGTCGTGAGGACCCCCATGTGTGTGCTCTAAGGAAAGTTCTTTGTTTTCCCCAGGCCCCGTGGGAGACAGCACTACCTGTTTTGTGGCTTGGTGGGGTGAATGAATGCTATTTTACAACTCTGTGCTCCCTCAACACACCAGCCTTTTAATTTCAGCACACAGCAAGAGCTGTTTCTGTCTCATGCTAGGTTTGTTCACGGGGTGTTCTTCAACCACTGTGGCTGAGAGCAAGTGGGCGAGAGGAAGGGAGAAATGGAGGAAAAAGGGGATCACTAAGTGGGTTCTTCTTCCTGGTTTCCACAGGAGGTGAATTCTGGTTTCCCACAACCACTGTCATTACCTGTTATGGATGGGAATGACGTATCAGGAAACCAACGTCTGTAGAAAAGCGGTGGCACAATCCATCCAGTGTCCCTAGAAATGGCACACAGTTAATTTAAAGTTTCACAGACCCCTTTCCCACGAGGCCCAACACTGTAATTATCCCTGAATGATTTTATGTGGCCTTTCCGGAGGGCCATCCAAGTGTGTCTGATTAAACGTGGATGCGTGCATAGCCACACATTCTTCTCCTGGGGTCTCTGTGCTTGATTCTTTTCCCACTTTTTGCCCACCAGTTTGGATGAAAAGAAGGAAGCGTTTGCATTTTGCCCTAGAACATTCCAGAGTTTGGGCATGGCTCTCTCCTGAGGAGCTTTCCAGGGCACTGTTGCTCACTGATGGGATCATGCTCCCTACCCCCTGACATTGGCAACGTCTGGAGACATTTGGGGTTATCAGAGCAGGGCGTAGGGGGTGCCCCAGCACGTAGTGGGTGGAGCCAAGGGATGCCGCTTTAGACCTACTGTATGCAGGACATCCTTCTGTGATCAGCCCTCATGTCAACATGCCGACATAGGGCGGCACCTGTGGCTCAAGGAGTAGGGCGCCGGTCCCATATGCCGGAGGTGGCGGGTTCAAACCTAGCCCCGGCCAAAATAAAAAAAATAAATAAATAAAATAAAATGAGATTCTGTTTGCGGCGCCTGTGGCTCAAGGAGTAGGGCGCCGCTCCCATATGCTGGAGGTGGCGGGTTCAAACCCAGCCCCAGCCAAAAGAAAAAAGACAAAAAACAAAAACACGCCAACATAAGCAGCCCTGTTCTAAGGTAGTTTTCACGAACTTAGTGCAATTAGGTTTATCTGTCAAAAATTACAAAGAAGCAAGAGCCTGTACACCAGGTGGGGAGGCATCTGGGTTCTGAAAGGACAATGGAAGCGTGAGGGTCAGATCAGAGGATACCTCTCTTGTGGAAGAGCTGAGGACCCCTTGAGTGCTGGTGGAGCCCGGCTGCCCAGGTGGCTGAGCCCCGACTGTGTCTTGTGTTTCTCATTTGGATTCTGCCAAGGTTTGTCCCGAAAGATGCTGACTCAGGGCCGCTGCCCCTCTTATTTCACTTCTGTCCAGGTCAATTTAGGTGAAGCTGGAGGAGAATGTTCCCCGAGGAGTCGTTGCGAGAATCACATGCTGCCTTTGCTAAATAAATGTATGGGGATAGTTTGCCACCTTCACAGGGAGGAGAGTGACTGTCTTGCAGAAAATGGTGTACAGTTCTGTGCTATAAGGGTCTCCAGCCAGGACGGTCACACCCTCAGTGCCTCAAGACTGCAAGTCCGGGTTTAAAAAGTGTGAACCCCCAGATGACGGTTCTGGCTGTGGACCCGCACACGTCACGTTAACAAGCTCTTTATCAGTGGAGCGCTCTGTTCGAGCCATTGCTGTGCTGCCCTGCTCTGGAATTCCCAGGTGGGGACCTTAGGACATGGGACTCATTTAAACACTTTGACTCTGTCACTTACAGTTCTATCCACATGCTAGCAGTGTAGTTCATTTAAGAAAGAATCCTCTGATGTGTCTAGGAGAGGCGGAGCATGATGGTGGATGGGATGGATGTGTAGCCCACCTCTCCCATGTCATCAAAACAAGGGGTAACGGGGGACGACAGCTGATTGGAACCAGATCTCAATGGAAGCCCCAGTCCGGAGGGAGAGATAACAACCAGAAAGAACCCACCAAAGCTGCAGGAAGGGAGCCGAGCTGAGAGATGAGATAGATAATTGCTCGTCTTCCCTGCTGAGGCAAGCTTCGACTCCAAAGTAACTATTTTCAGAGGCAGAGACACGATGGCTGACTGAAGCCAACTTTCCACAGAGGCTCTCGTCCAGAAAGAGAGTTAAAGGACAGAAATTTAGCAAGTAACCTGGTGGATTAGAGCTGTACCAAGAGAGAAGGTTGAAGAATACACATCAACCCTACTGAGACAAGCTGCGATCCCAAGGATACAAACAAAAGGTACAAAATCCATCACCAAGCGGAAGGGAGTCCCCTCCCCCATGAGAACAGCTCGGAATGCCCCACAGACAAACAAGCAGAGTTCAAAGGTCCTCCCACTACACTCCACGGGAGAGACCCTCTAAAAACTGGATCTACCTCCCCTACTAGGATGGCATGGTGTTCTCCTGCCAGGCATAAAACTGTATGTATTCTCTACTTGCAATTCTGAGCTCCCAGCACTCGCCTCCACTCTCACTCTGAGGTCTGGAGGCCTGTCCCCAAGGAGTCCAGATTCTTGGGTGATTTCTCGAGGGGTGTGAACAGGGCCTGGATTGCAGCTGGTCGGTGCTGATTCTGCGGCACGGGAGTGAGGAGAGGACTGTTGGCTGAGATGGAATCACTCACTGCCGGAGTGGCAGTGCCCCAAGGCGCAGAGCAGCAACCATTTTTGGCAACAATAGGGCTCACCCCCATACATTCCGAAGCCACATCCCCCCGTGTCTCCCTGGGCACCAGAGGAGGCCGGGCATCTTCTCAGGTGGCAACCACTGCAGAACAGATCTGGGACTGATACACAGGCCCTGTGAGTAAAGGGTTTGCCTGAGGCGGTACTGGCCTTGGTGGAGCGCGGGAATTAGAAAATGCACACACAGAGCCGGGAAATTCCCGGGGCGGGGCTGAACAAGGGGACCACTTTACTGAGCCTAAGATGCACCTGGCCCTCAGGGGATCGTCAGCCTATAGACAAAGGAAGTCAGGAGGCTAGAACTGACACCTACCGTGCTGCAAATACAAACCTGCAGGAGCAAAGACAGGGCCTGAGGCACAGGTTCTGGTAACTCAAAAGAGCTTCTCTTCTGCAGGGGAATTTAGCAGGGACAGAAACCAATTCCTGCAAAGTTGTTCTGTTCTATCAGTAACATCAATGAGGGGCGGGGCTAGAACTAAGTGAACACCCGCAGCCTTCATCAAGCACCTGAGGTTGTCAGGCCTCACCTATCCCTGCTGGACAGAGGCAGAGCGCAGCGGCCTGGCTGAACAGAAGTAGATTTCCTTGTGATTCAGGTAGGTGCAAACCCCTGGAGTATCTGTTCACAGGCAACTGGGTCACAGCCCTGCGGGCTATCAGTGACTGGGTGTGACAGAGGTGCAAGGTGGGGAAGGAGGCATCAACCTTCCCAGACTAATCTATTTGCTGGGTCGGTCCTCCTGACTTCACGGACCACCGTAACAAGTCATATTTGAGTTGTCACCACACCCCTGCGATCCAGTTGCCAGAGACATTTAAACTCTCCCACCTGAGACAGGTGCTGACTGAGACAATTGATGTGGAGCTTTTGAACTGAGTCAATCGCCTGAAGACTATTCAAGTGGTGCCCTGGGTATGTGGTTATAGGAAGGTTTGATTTTCCTTTTCTAATTGCTGCCTGTGGGGGGCAGGATGACGTAATTGCTGGTATTTCTCCACAGCTGAGACTTCAACCCAGAGTAACTGTTTCACTAGGTTTGGACAGAGACCACCTGAAAATAAGACAGCACCACATAGCCCCACCACACCAAACAGGACCCCAGTTGCTCAGGCCGTAGCACTGTATGGGTCCTCAACAAAGCTCCAAAGGAAAAGTCAAATGGTGTAAAATAATCATGGGGCAGAATCAGCGGAAAAACTCTGGTAACATGAATAACCAGAATAGATCAACCCCCACCCCCACCCCCAGGAAAGATATGGCAGATGTAACTGAAGATCCCATTCATAAACAGCTGGCTGAGATGTCAGAAATTGATCTCAGAATTTGGATTGCAAACAAGACTAATAGACTGGAGGAAAATTTGGAATTAGAAATTCAAGGAGCAATTCAAAAGTCGGAATTAGAAATTCGAGGAGAAATTCAAAAGTTGTCTCAAGAATTTAACAAATTTATAGACAAAACCACAAAAAATATTTTGATACACTGAAGCAAGAATTTGCAGCCCTCAGAGATCTGAAAAATACAGTGGAATCCCTCAGTAACAGAGTGGAGCAAGCAGAAGAAAGGATTTCTGACATTGAAGACAAAGCTTTTGAATGCTCCCAAGCTCTCAAAGAGGAAGAGAAATGGAGAGCAAAAGTGGATCATTCTCTCAGAGAGCTCTGGGGTAATTTGAAGAAGGCTAATATCCGCCTCATTGGAATCCCTGAAAGTGATGAAGTGACCTCGCAAGGCACAGAGGCCTTTCTCCATGAAATTATGAAAGAGAATTTTCCAGACATGCCAAGAAATTCTGAAATTCAAATAGCAGACAGTTTCAGAACCCCAGCACAACTCAATCTGAATAAGACATCCCCCAGGCATATCATAATTAACTTCACTAACGTTAATATGAAGGAGAAAATTCTGAAAGCAGCCAGACGTAAGAAATCCATTACCTACAAAGGGAAAAATACTAGAATGACTGCAGATCTCTGCTGAAACTTTTCAAGCCAGAAGAGGGTGGTCATCGATTTTTAATTGCCTAAAACAAAATAACTTTCAACCCCGGATCCTGTATCCAGCTAAACTGAGTTTCATTTATGGTGGAGAAATTAAATACTTTAATGTCATTCACATGTTGAAGAAATTTGCCATAACCAAACCAGCTCTTCAGGATATTCTCAGCCTATCCTCCATAATGACCAGCCCAATCCTCTACCAAAAAAGTAAACTCACTCAGAAACTTTTGATCAAACTTCAACTTCCACTGTGGCAAAAGGATTAAAAATGTCCACTGGACTTTCAAAAAACTCGATACCCAAAATTTTACCAGACTTATCAATATTTTCCATTAGTGTGAACGGCTTAAACTGTCCTCTAAAGAGGCATAGGTTAGCTGACTGGATACAAAAACTCAGGCCAGATATTTGCTGCATACAAGAGTCACATCTTATCTTAAAAGATAAATATAGACTCCGGGTGAAAAGATGGCTCATCCATATTTCAGGCAAATAGTAATCAGAAAAAAGCAGGTGTTGCAATTCTATTTGTAGACACAATAGGTTTTAAACCAACAAAATTAAGGAAGGATAAGAATGCTCATATTTGTTAAGGGTAATACTCAATATGATGAGATTTCAATTATGAATATTTATGCACCTCCATTTATAAGGGAAACTCTTAACAGACATGAGGAACGTGATTTTCTCCAGCTCCATAATAGTCAGAGATTTCAACACTCCTTTGGCAGTGGATAGATCCTCCAATAAGAAGCTGAACAAAGAAATTTTAGGTTTAAACCTAACCATCCAACATTTGGATTTAGCAGACATTATAGAACATTTCATCCCGACAAAACTGAATCCACATACTTCTCATAAGCCCATGGAACATACTCCAAAATCGATCACATCTTAGGTTACAAGTATAACCTCAGTAAATTTTAAGGAATAGATATTGTTCCTTACATCTTTTCAGACAACCATGGAATAAAAGTTGAACTCAGTAACAACAGGAATCTGCATACTCATACAAAAACATGGAAGTTAAATAACCTTATGCTGAATGATAGCTGGGTCATAGATGAGATTAAGAAGGAAATTGCCAAATTTTTGGAACAAAACGACAATGAAGATACAAATTATCGGAACTTCTGGGATACTGCAAAGGCAGTCCTAATAGGGAAATTGATAGCACTGCAAGCCTTCCTCAAGAGAACGGAAAGAGAGGAAGTTAACAACTTAATGGGACATCTCAAGCAGCTGGAAAAGAAAGAAAATTCCAACCCCAAACCCAGAAGAAGAAATAACCAAAATTAGAGCAGAATTAAATGAAATTGAAAACAAAAGAACTATACAACAGATCAATAAACCTTTTTTTTTTTTTTTTTTTTTTTTGTAGAGACAGGGTCTCACTTTATGGCCCTCGGTAGAGTGCCGTGGCCTCACACAGCTCACAGCAACCTCCAACTCCTGGGCTTAAGCGATTCTCTTGCCTCAGCCTCCCGACTAGCTGGGACTACAGGCGTCCGCCACAATGCCCGGCTATTTTTTGGTTGCAGTTTGGCCGGGGCCGGGTTTGAACCCGCCACCCTCGGTATATGGGGCCGGCGCCTTACCGACTGAGCCACAGGCGCCACCCCAATAAACCTTTTTTGAAAAGGTCAATAAAATAGATAAACCTTTGGCTAACCTACAAGGAAAAAAAGAGTAAAATCTCTTATCTCATCAATCAGAAATGACAAAGATGAAATAAGAACAGACTCCTCAGAAATTCAAAAAATCCCTAATGAGTATTACCGGAAACTTTATTCTCAGAAATATGAAAATCTGAAGGAAATTGACCAATACTTGGAAGCACGTCACCTTCCAAGACTTAGCCAGAATCAAGTGGAAATGTTGAACAGGCCCATATCAAGTTCTGAAATAGCATCAACCATACGAAATCTCACTAAAAAGAAAAGCCCGGGACCAGATGGCTTCATGTCAGAATTCTACCAAACCTTTAAAGAGGAACTAGTACCTATATTACTCAACCTGTTCCAAAATGTAGAAAAAGAATGAAGACTACCCAACACGTTCTATGAAGCAAACATCACCCTGATCCCCAAACCAGGAAAAGACCCAACAAGAAAAGAAAATTATAGATCAATATCACTAATGAATATTGATGCAAAAATATTCAACAAGATCCTAACAAACAGAATCCAGCAACACATCAAACAAATTATACATCATGACCAAGTCGGTTTTATCTCAGGGTCTCAAGGCTGGTTCAATATACGTAAATCTTTAAGTATAATTCAGCACATGAACAAATTAAAAAACAAAGACCATATGATTCTCTCAATCGATGCAGAAAAAGGTTTCGATGATATGCAGCATCCCTTCATGATCAGAACACTTAAGAAAATTCATATAGAAGGGACATTTCTTAAACTGATAGAGGCCATCTACAGCCAATGCATAGCCAATATTTTATTTAATGGAGTTAAATTTAAATCATTTCCACTCAGATCAGGAACCAGACAAGGCTGCCCATTGTCTTCACTGCTCTTTAACAGGGTAATGGAAGTTTTAGCCATCACAATTAGGGAAGAAAAGGCCATCAAGGGTATCCATATAGGGTCAGAAGAGATCAAACTTTCACTCTTCGCAGACGATATGATTGTATATCTGGAAAACACCAGGGATTCTACTACATCAATCCACGAATGGATTAATAAATTGTCATATGTGTACACCATGGAATATTATGAAGCCTTAAAGTAGATGGAGACTTTATCTCTTTCATGTTTACATGGATGGAGCTGGCACACATTCTTCTTAGTAAAATATCTCAAGAATGGAAGAAAAAGTATCCAATGTACTCAGCCCTACTATGAAACTAATTTATGGCTTTCATATGAAAGGTATAACCCAGCTATAATCTAAGAATATGGGGAAGGGGGAGAGGGAGGGGTGGGAGGATGGACGGAGGGAGGGTGATTGGTAGGATCACACCTGCGGTGCATCTTACAAGGAAGGGTACATGTGAAATTTAGTAAAGGTAGAATATAAATGTCTTAACATAATAACTAAGAAAATGCCAGGAAGGCTATGTTAACCAGTGTGATAAAAATGTGTCAAACTGTTTATAAAACCAGTGTATGGTGCCCCATGATTGCATTAATGTACACAGCAATGATTTAATAATAATAAAAAATAAATAAATAAACACCAAAAAAAAAAATAAGGAAAGAATCCTCTAAGAAAATGCTGTGAAGGGTATGTTAACCATTGAAAAAAACATTTCAAATTGTAAATAAAACCAGCACATTGTACCCCATGATTGCATTAATGTACGCAGCTATGATTTAATAAAAAAAAAAAAAAAGGAAAGAATCCTGTATTTTTATTCAAACACATGTTTGTCTTTTTGACTTGAGACGTGATTTGTCTGGTCCAGCATGTGGGAATATGAGGTTATGAACTTGAGATTAGTTTCGGGAACCTCAGGGGAGTAGTTGCCCCTTTTGTAAGTCAGTATGCAGTGGCAGTGTTCATGAATGTGGTGCCAGAGTAGTGATTAAAATCGGATATTAGAGTTAATTGCATTGTGTAGAGATCAGGACAGGTGTCACAAGTGTAGTCTAGATGTTTGCCTGCCGGGCCCTGATGTGGACACTCTTCTCTTGTTAATGTGCAAAGTAGCAGACTTGCTCCAGAGTACACAGAATCTCTCCCTCTGTTCCCGGGTACTCTTCACCCACCTTCAGCCAGTCTCCACGTCACGAGCACATCTCGTCATCCCCTCAGTGGGTGCTTTCTTTTGAGCGATTTAAAGCAAATCTCAGACATCACGTCACTTCACCCGTAAATATTTCAGGTTGTGTGTCTAATGTAGACGGATTTTTTAAAGTACTGTGGTACCATTATCATCCTGGAATCGCTTGCTATGGCTGCCATAAAAAACGCCCATCAATGGGGTGGCTTAAAAGAGCAGAAATTTATTCTCTCGTGGCTGAGGAGGTCAAAGGCCCAAAGTCAAGGTGCAAGCGGGGCCTGTTGGGGGCTTTGCAGGAGGCCCCTCCCTGTGTCTGTCTCTCTTGCAGCTTCTGGTGGGACTGCTGATGATTCCTGGCCGGTGGCCACACCACTTCAGTCTCTGCTCCATGTTCACATCGCCTTCCCCGTGTCTGGCCTTCTCCTGTTTTGTCTCAGAAGGACTCTTGTCATTGGGTTTAGTGCCTCCAAGGCAGTAATGCAGAGCAGCCTCATCACAATATTCTTAATTGAATCACCAATGTCTTTTACCGTATAAGGTAACATTCGCCCACTCTGGGGAGCAGACTGTGGTCTTGTCCTTTTTCCTGTTTGTTTCTATGGTGCTCTTGGGAATATGTGAGTTAGGGCACACAGATTATCTCCGTGTCATGGGGTCTTTTTAAGATCATAATGATTTATCGAGCGAGCAAGAGCATTTCATGGCATGCGTATCAAGGAAGGTGTCATCGGTAAATATGGGGGAAAATGGGTGAAAGTTTTACAGGCCAAATAGAATGTTTCCCAAATCCAGTTTGTTGGGTTAAAATTATATGTGAACCTCAGTTTCTTCATCTCTAAAGGAAGGATAGCAATGAATTACTTCACAGATTGTAAAGATTAAAGATAAAAATGAGTATAGTATATAAATTCTTTTTTTCCTTGAGATTCAAAATCAAACCAAGAAAGTAATACCAGCAGCACATAATGTGAAGGGCTGATTCCTATAATATATGAAGCACTCCTATATGGCAGTAAGGAAAATGGGTAAAAGATATGAGCATTTCTTTTCTTTCTTTCTTTCTTATTTATTTATTTTTGAGACAGTCTCACTATGTCACCCTCACAGCAACCTCACACACTTGGGGTTAAGTGATTCTCTTGCCTCAGCCTCCCAAGTAGCTGGGACTACAGGTGCCTGCCACAAAGCCTGGCTAGTGTTTGGTTGCAGTTGTCATTGTTGTTTAGCAGGCCTAGGCTGGGTTCGAACCCGCCAGCCTTGGTGTATGTGCCTGGCGCTATAACCACTGTGCTACGGATGCCAAGCCTCTTTATTTTTTGAGACAGGGACTTGGTCTGTCTCTCGCCCTGGCTGGAGTGCAGTGGTGCCATCATTGCTCACAGCAGCCTTAATCTTCTGGAGGTTTTTTTTTTTTTTTTTTTTTTTTTTTGCAGTTTTTGGCCAGGGCTGGGTTTGAACCCGCCACCTCTGGCATATGGGGCCGGCACCCTACCCTTTTGAGCACATGTGCTGCCTTTTAAGGTGCTGGACTTTTAAGCAATCCTTCCTGCCTCAACTTCTGGTGTACCTGGGACTACAAGCATGTGCCAACATGCCTGGCTAAAGTTTCATTTTTTATAGAGACAGGGCCTTTCTTTGTTGCTCAGGCTGGTCTTGAACTCCTGGCATCACGGAGTCCTCTTGCCTCAGCCTCCCGAAGTACTGGGATTACCCATGTGAGTCACTGTGCCTGGCCAGAACAGTTTTTTTTTTTGAAGGGAAATAAGAAATAGCTTTCTAAATGTTTGGTAAATTGCTTGTCTTTCTTATTACATGGAGAATACAGAGGAAAAATATAAGATAGCATGTCGCCTGTCCCAATAGCAGAGGTCTGCAGCTGGACCCTGAGTTGTGTTGGTGGGGCTCACAGCAGAAAAGGTGCTTTTGCTTCTATGAGATGCTGGAGAAAGCACTCACCAGCAGGCTGGGGCAAAATACATAAATACTTCAGAGTCCCTTACATGAAAATTTCAGAGACACTCATCCTCATCCTTCGACCTAAAATCATCCCTCTTTGAGAGTTACCTCATGGACTTACAGAATAAATGTCCCTCAAAACAGTACTTAGGTGGTATTTACCAGAGGCATTGTTAGTAAAAGCACCGTTTGAGGGAAGCCATTGTCAGTAAAGAACTTGTCATTTTGTGGTAAATACAGGTACAGAATCTGTCAAACAATGGGATAAGAACCTTAGTTCTATCTGAGGAATTAACTCTAAATGCCCTCTTGCAGTGAGCAAAGCAAGATACTCAATAAATAGTGAGGAGAGTTTATCACAAGTTCAAAGTGCAGGGAGGTGGGGTTAGAACCTGTCTGGAGGGAAATTGAAGGATCAGGCCTCCCTGGGGACCTCTTGGGATGAAGTAGGAGTTAGCTAATTCAAAACACAGAATAAGGAAAAACTTTTTCTTACTTTTGGCTTTGTGGATCTGGAGGTCTTGTCTGCACTGCCCAGCTCTGCAGTTGAGAGCGTCCGTAGATGGTAGTAGGCAGGTAAAGGAACGCGGGAGGGTGAATCCCAGTGGAACCCGACTCCCACAAATGAACAGTAAGATCTGATTAGTGCATGTCTCAAGTCTAGATTAAAATGTGCATGATTCAACATCTTAATACCATAACTTGGGGTTTTTCCTCCTTGTTTCTGATGTTCATCTTTCTTGGCTGCCACCTCTGCACACACCGCTGTTCTATAAGGTTTTCACCATTCTTGTTTCTTTTTTTTTGACTTCTGGCGTAAAATATGTGGTCTCCAGGAAGACGTAACTAATTTCATCATACTCAGTATTATATTTTCTTTTAGATGTTAGAGAGGACTTTAAGTGGGTTCCCTGGTGACCCGGCACATTGCAGACCCAGGTGTGGCAGTTAAATTTAAATTCATTTTCTGGTTGCTGTTCTGACCCCTTTCGTTTGTATTGTAACCCCTTCTGTTGACTACTTTCTGAAAAGATCTCTGCTCTGGATCAGTGGCTCTGTCACTGTCATATAGGGGTGTGCTATGAAATGGGGGAAGCCACAGCTAAGAGAAACCTCTTTGGGGTTTGGGACTTGGTGGAGTCCCTCTGTGCAGCCCTGACACCCTTCTCCTGGAGGGCGTGCTCAAGGGCTTGGGGATGTGGGTGTGGGCAGAGTTCCGACACCATGCTGAGTCCCTCTTCCCTTCTGTGAGCCCCAACTCTTTGTGCTGGGCAGAGGGTGCCCACAAGACCAGCCAGCCCCTAGCAGAAACCGGGGGACTGCTTAATCTGAGGAACTTCCCTGGCATAAAAACTCCTAAGTGTTGCCTTTTGGGACTGGAGGAAGCTAGCACATCCTTTGAGACTGATGGGGGTGATTCTTGGAAGTTGAACCTGGCTTCCTGTAGGAGGCTGAGCGAGAGAGAAAGTGGTAGGATAGGTTCCTTCCCGTGGATTTCACCTACTTGGAAGCTGTTCCGCCTCCATCCTCAGCCGGGTTCGGAAGCACCTGTTTTCCTGCATCCTTATCCACAGATGATGTCAGCAGACTTACTGATCTTGGCCAATCTTGTTAAAAACCGGCATCTTGTGTGTTCATCTGCATTTCTTTTATTAAGAGAATATTTTCATCTATTTATGAGCCATTTTTAATGAAATGACAGGAAGTCCTTTTCTACTGGGTTTCTGGTCTTTTTCTCTTCTTGGTTTATACAAGTTTTTTGTTAAGGAGACTCGCTCTAGGATACAAGTTGCATATATTTTCCCACTTTGTCATTTTTTTTTTCGAGTTAGTTTATGATACCTTTTCCAGACAGATTTTTTTCAATGTGATCAATTTTAATAAAAAACCCTTTACTGATTTAGCTTTGTATCCTTTTGCTGAGTAAATCTTAGCTGTGAACATAATTATATACCAAGACTTATGAATCCTTCTCAAGAAGCTCTGTGCTGAGGAAAAGGGGATATCCTAGGGACCCCAATAAAGGCTTAAATTTTAATTATACCCTTAACAGCCAGCAGACTCTGGCTGTTAGTAGCCTTAGGTTTTAAGGAAAAATATGTGCCTTGCAGAGTTATTGTAAGGTTGGAAGAACTTAGAAGCAAAGTGCAGGAATTACTCAGAGCCCTCCCTAATGACATTGTTTAACTCGTTACATATGCAGAAAACTTATTTCCAAATTAGTTCATATCTTGAGGTACTGAGGGTTAGGACTTCAATGTACAAATTTTAGTTGAATTACTAAACAATTCAACTCACAACAGTACTCAGCCTTCTAATCATCAATTTCTTCATCTTAAAAAAGAATAAATTGGCTTGGTGCCTATAGCACAGTGGTTGCAGCGCTGGCCACATACACCAAGGCCGGCGAGTTTGAACCCAGCCCAGGCCTGCTAAACAATAATGACAACTGCAACAAAAAATAGCCCAGCGTTGTAGCGAGTGCCTGTAGTACCAGGTACTTGGGAGGCAAGGGAATCACTTAAACCCAAGAGTCAGAGGTTGCTGTGAGCTGTGATGCTACGGCACTCTACCAAGGGTGATATAGTGAGACTCTGTCTCAAAAAAAAAAAAAAAAAAAAAAAAAAAAAGAATAAACTACCCCTTAGGGATGGCTACAATTGAAAAAAAAAAAAAAAAAAGAAAGAAAATAACAAGTGTTGACAAGGATGTGGAGAAATTGGAACCCTTGGGCTAGCAATGTGAAAATGTAGGGTCACTGTGGAAGACAGTGTGGCGGTCTTAAAATAGAATTATATGATCCAGCAAGTCCACTTGTGGGTGTATATCCAAAATAACTGCAGGCAGAACTTGGAAAAGACGTTTACACACTCATAGCCGATGCAGCATTATTTACAATGGCCAAGAGGTGAAGGGCACCCAGTGTCCCCCGGTACATGAAGGGATAAGCAGAATAGTTCTATCCATTATTAAGCTGTAAAAGGAAGAAAATGCTTTCACATGCTACAACGTGGATGAACCTGGAGGGCACATTTTGTGAAGTGAAATAAGCTAATCACAAAAGATAAATACTTCAGATCCCACTTTTATGAGGTACCTGGCATAGACAGATTCCTAATCACAGAAAGTAGAACTGTGCTTGACAGGGGTGGAGAGATGGGAGATGGGGAGTTGTTGGATGGACACAGAGTTTTAGTGTGCCAAGATGAAAAGAGTTTTGGAGATGGGTATACACATTCGTAAACATATTTAACCCCCCAAACTTAAAAATGGCACGCTTAAAAATGGTTAAGATGGTAGATTTTATGTTATGATTTTTAACTACATTTAAAAATTGTAAATTTTAACTAAATTTAGAAATTGTTTTAAATGAATCATACATAGTACTGAAGTGCTTTGTAAATCAGAATATAAATTAGCTATTATTATAAAAATATATTAGTAGCCTTAATTGCTTTTAATGTATAAATACGATTTTTAGGATGTGATAACTACTGCAGATTGTTTTCTTTTTTCCTTTTGCCTGTAAGCAGTGTGATTGGTGACCGCTATCTCTGTCCCCAGTGAGCTGTTTCTGTCATGGAGATGGGTTGCCGTGAGTGTCCTCTACAGCAGCTGTCCCTAAAATGGTAGGCTGAAGAAATCATGGAGATGGAGGGGCGGATGTTTCAGTTGCTGACTGGCTGAAATCAGGCTTGCCTCGTCCGTGTGGTAATTGCAGGCAGCTCCAGAGGGAAAGAAGCCGAATCTGGCTGGGTTATTCCTGTCCTTGGAGCGAGGCCGGCAGCTGGGAGGGCCACCCATGGCAGGCAGTGCTGGGGACAGCCCTGCTTTGGTTCAGAGAGGGGGGAGGTGTGAACTCCCGAGAGTCAACTGGTTGTGTGGGAGACTGTGAGAGGGTCCTTGGTATCGTTCTAGACAGCACCCTGGGTGGCAGAATGGAGGACAGGGCTTCTTTCCCACTCACTGCCATCTATTTCCTCTGAGAGTTAATTCCCTCTCACCTGGAAGCTTCTTTATGGGTAGTTCCTTTATACTGGAACTTTGGAAGAGCTTTGTTTATTAATTAGTATTTACTTTGAAGAATCAGCATTCAGGCCCTGGCTCTACACATATTTCCCACCGTGATCTTATTTTCCAAAGCCATCGATTCTTCACACACTTCTCCCTTCTCCTGTTGTTCTAAAAATCTCTTGCCCTGTTTAATTTGCAGCGTGTATGAGAATATCTTTTCTGTGTATTTAGAAAATATGAGCTTGTATGTCCGGGTACACTGAGAAACTCATACAGTTTCTGGTGTGTTGAGAGCAGGAAGCTGGGTGTGGAATGTGTGATCTGCGTGCGGTGGGGAGCTTGTCTGAAACCTGGATACCCTTGTTTCCTGAAGGGATAGCCCTCATGGTGGCCGAGTGGAAGGTAAAGCCCATCCGTGTTGGGAGGGACAGGTGTTGGCTGTCTGCCATGTACCCTTGGAGCGCTCCTGCAGCTGACAAGAGAAGAGGGTCCGGTGCTTTCTGTGGGAGCACCCCCATCTGGCAGAGGGAGGCAGCACCTTCTGAGCCGGGATGAACCCCTGCTGGCCCATGGCAAACACAAAAGGGCTTAGAAGTCCCATTTCATCTTACACACTCATGTGGAGTCCCAATTCTTCATCCTATGTGCTTCCTTAATGTAATTATAACAGCATCAATTGACGTCTAATAAAATATAAAGAACATGCACCATCTTTAGCAGAGCCAGAGTGAAGGGAGTGACGTGCTTGCTTTGGGGAAAAGATTCATGAGGTGACTGAAGCCTGAGACGAGACAAATTATATACAGGGGGTGCCCAACAGATGTACACACATTTACAGCTCTGTTATGTGGGTGCTGCTTTCCAGGTTGAGTAGAAGGTGCTGTTACTGGTCCAGGGTACCTAGGCATGCCGTACGCATCCGTTTTACCTGCAGTTGATACACTCTGGGGAATGATCGATTTTACTTCCCACCCAATCTCTGAAAACATGGATGCGTGTTTTCAGTTACCCCTGGCAACCCTTTTATTGAGTCATAATTCACATGCCATGCAGCTCACCAATATAAACAGTGCAATTCGGTGGTTTTTCGCATATTCACAGAGTTGTACAACCATCGTCACACTAATTTTAGGACATTTGTATTGCCCCAGTGGGAAACTCCCTACCACTGTCTACAGCCCCACCACACCCAGCCCCGGCATCCTCCGTTCTACCTCCTGGCTCTGTGCATCCGTGTGCTCTGGGCCTCGTGTAACGGAGCCATACAGTGTCTGCCCTGCTCTGTCTGACTTCTTTAGCGTCACATGTTTTGGGGGGTTCATTCACTGTAGCCTGTGTCGGAACATTCCTTTTCATGACACGATGTTATCTCACTATGCGTGTACATAGTCTGCCCTTCAAATCTGTGGACTCCTCATCCATGAGTTCAACCAACCAGGGATGGAAAATTCTGGGGAAGAAAATTATAGTGCAACAATTAAAAATAACGTGCATCTTAAAATCAATACCATATAAGGACTGTTCACATAACATTTTCTTTATATTAGGTACAAGTGAATTAGCAATGATTTAAAGTATAAGGGAGGATGCGTGTGGGTTATATGCAAATACTAAGCCATTTTATGTCAGGGACTTGAGCATCCTTGGATTTGGGTAGCTGAAGGCTCCTGAAACCGTTCTTCTGCTCCTGAAACTGTCCCTTGCAGATAGCAAGGGACAACTGTATGTAGTGTGCCTTCATGTGCCAGTGGATCGGTGGATCATATCCATCTACTTTTTGTCTCAGTGAATAATATTTTAATGCAATATTTTAAAATTAAAATGAATGGAAAAAATTCCACAAGGAACAAAGTATAAATTTTGAGTAAAGACAGCATTCCTCTTCTCTCATTTTCCTTTTGCCTCAGGGCCTGGTGCAGCTGCTCACACATTCTGCCCGACTCTGTCTCTGCCCTTTTGATATTTTCTTGTGGATATTTTTTGCATTCATTTTCATTTTAAAAAATATTATATTTCCATGTTGTTTCTTTTGATAGCTGAGTTTTCTGGCATTCCCTTACATTTTGCACCAGAGGTGAACGACCTGGTCCTGGCCCTGACATTTACGCGGTGCTGTGAATACCCTAGGGCCAGAGGAGTGAGGTTTGAAGCGGACATTTCAATGAGCTGACCTCGCTGGATAAATCAGTGACAGGTCACCCTACTGGTGCTGCCTTATTCACGCCTTTCCACAGTGCTGTGATGAAAGTCAGTTGCAGAGAATTTATTACCATATTGCATTATTTTCCTCAGATTGATGCAACTAACAAATTTCCATGAGCTGGGTGGCTTAAAATGCCACAAATGTATTTTCTCACAGATCTGAAGGCCTGAGGTCCAGAATCAAGCTTTGCTTCTGGGGTTCTCTTCAGGGTGACACACCCTGCCTCTTCTAGTCCTGGGGGCTCCAGGTGTTCCTTGGCTTGTGGTGGCATCACTCTGGCATCTGCCCTGGTCTCCACACACTGCCCTCTGTGTGTGTCTCCCCATCTCTCCTTATAAAGACAGAGTCACTGGGTTTAGGGCCCGCCCTCATCCAGTGTGACCTCATCGTGACTTCATGACATCTGCAAAGACCTCCCCTTCCAGATAAGGTCGTGTCCACAGGTACTGCAGGTTAGAGTTGAGCACAGTTCAGCCCACTGCCATGACTGTGACCTCACCCTCCTGAACCAACTTTGCCGAGTTGTTAACAACTGATAAATGGACAAGTTCTCCAAGTCTTTGCTGGACTATGGTGGGTTAGTTACACAAATGGTTACCACTTCTGTAGAAGTGCTTTAATTCTTCTGTGGGAGGAAGTGGGTGTATTTGCTCAGGGTCACACAGGTTGTGAGCAGTGGGGCTGGAAATGAACACACAGGTGCCTCCATCCAGACTCAAGAAAAACAGACCATAGTTTACAGCTCAGATTCATGAGAAATATATATTTTTTTCTGCTTGAACTTGTACAACACAAGCTGCATGTTAGATGCTCTTCATTTTTCTGTTAGGATATACATCCGTTCCTTAGTATTTTTTTAAGAAATTGGGGGGGGGGGCTTAATAATTCACTATGATTTTATTAGGGTTTTGCATATATTTTTAAGCTTTGACAGAACTATGTCTTTATGGTGTTTCTTTGAGAATGCTAAACCAGGCCACTCTTCTCATTATACACAATGGGGACCGAGAGTTTCCATGTGGAGTTGACCTTGACCTTCCGTCATCCGTTGCAGACTAATTCTTAAAGATAAGTGAAGGGCTGGGTTAGTGCTCCCAGGTCATACTGAGGCTTCTACAATGTGTTTGTTCCTAACTTCTGGTCATGTTGATTTTTCTTTTCCTATAGTAGTTCATTATAATTTATTTTTTTAATTAATAGACTACTATTGTAGAGTAGTTTAAGTTTATAGAAATTTTTTTCTTTTTAATGTGTCTACTGGCAATGAAATGAGCCTTCAGTTTGCTTATATATATATATAGCACTGTTTTGAAGCAGATCCTATAAGAGAGGTTTTGTCTATACTCAGGATACAAATTATACAAAATCCAGTGTTAACGAGGAACAGCCTTTGGATCACTGGCCAGTGGCTGCAAGGACCGAGCCTTCTGGCGGAACTGGCTCTCCTACAGTGGTCTGCTGGGTGCCTGCACACAAATCCCTGGACGTCACTCTTCCTCCACGATCGAACTCAGGAGTTCTTTCTTAAAACGGCACTTAAAGAGATTTCTTCTTGAAAGCTTTCCTTCCGAAAACAATATGAGCTAATCATTTGCATTTTACACTGAAACATGTTCATTTTTCTATCCATAGCATTTAGGAATCATTACGTAATGTTAGCACAGGCTGAGTGTATCTCCTGCAAGACATTTATTAATTACTGAAGAGGCACAAGTCGTGATTGATGGGGAGGAATCCTAGCATAGTGCTCAGCCAAGTGATCCAGTCAACAGTCTCAGTAAGAAGGTACATCTAGCAGTGATCAAAGGACATGGCACCATTTCCGTGATGTCCTGCCAAAAATGCACAACCTCAGTCTAATCATTTTGCATTTGGTTCTTGAGCATTTACAAGGTTTTTGGGAAATTCATTTTGTAGATTTCCTCTCCTTGAAAGGAAGCCCACATGTGTTCAAAACACAGCATGTTTTAAATGCATTTGCATTTTTTAAGTTTTGTTTTCTTAATGAACAGAACTGTTCAGGGATATTAAGAATCTAGGTTTCAATCATTGCTGTGTACCATTCCACCGGATCTCTAGACATGCCCTGGGAGGGTGCCCTCTTTCCTGTTCTTCAGGAATCATTAAAGAAACCAGTGAGGAGACGGAGCCCTTTCTGTCTGGATTTGCTATCCCACAGGGAAGGGGACAGACAGCCTAGGATGCAAACCTTCCTCAGAGACTCAGGGGCTATGCACCAATCGTGGTCAAGTGTGTGTGGTGGGGGTTGGGGGACTTATGGGGTGGGGTGATGGAAAAGTTGTGTTCAAGTGTGGACCTACTGGAGACAACCCAGAACAGATCCTGAGCCAAGGGCAAGGGTTGAATCCTGGGCAAGGCTGTCCCCACCATGACTAGCAGAGATGTTTCCTGCTTACTCCTGTGACCTTGTGTGAAAGTTGCAAGTTTTGCCTGGGTGTGGGGGCTCATGCCTGTAATCCTAGCTTTCTGGGAGGCTCACCTGGAATCCTACCTTTCTGGAGGCCAAGGCAGGTGGATTGTTTGAGTTAAGGAGTTTGAGACTAGCCTGAGCAAGAGCCCCATTTCAGCTAAAAATAGAAAAATTAGCCAGGCATTATGGTGGGTGCCTGCAGTCCCAGCTGCTTGGGAGGCTGGGGCAGGAGGATAGCTTGAGCCCAGGAGTTTGAGTTGCTGTGAGCTGTGATACGATGACACTCTATCCAGCATGACGGAATAACTGTCGCAAGAGAAGAAAAACAGAACTCCAGTTTTCAAGCCTGTTTTGTACTCTGTCAAAGGATACTACCGCTTCCTGTTTGGACGAGGATAGAGCACAGTCCTGCCCGGAAAGCACTCAGCGCAGGGCCTGGCCCTTCAGCAGACCTTAAGCCGATTTGATGATGTTATCTTCTGTCTTTCTACACAGCAAGAAGGGTCATTCAGCGGCACAGCTGGCCGGCCTTTTCCCAGATGCCCTGGTGCACATTCCAGTTCACCGCTTTTCCTCGTTCAGCTCATTTAAGCGGTGTCTTATACTTATTTTAAAACTGTTGATACTACTTCTGTGAAAATATATTTTTTGTAAATCCTTGTTTACGCCTCTGTGGTGTGTGCTGGTGATAGCAGTTCAGCATGTGTGCAGAGTCTCCTGGTTGTCAGACATCCCACAGTGTGTCCAGGGATACGAGAGCGAACGTGCCCCTCCTGGATGGTGGGGAGGCCTGCTGATTCAGGAGCATGGGCAGGTGACATGTAAGCCAGGGTACAACTGGTGTGGAAAAGGATTCTGGAGCCCAGAGGAAGAAGGTATCCTTGGCTGTGAGACTTCTGCTAAAGCTGGGGCAGAGGAAAGTGCCCAGGATATAGGAGACTAGGGCTGCCATGACTTGCAATCAATCACATTACGCATTTATGAATGAGTAAATCAAAGCCATCTGGTGACCTGAAGAATGGCTTTTTCTTTTTGTAGTATTGGATTGGAATGTTAAGCTTCACGTTCTATGTGGCAGATGTTTGCTTATTCCCTTAAACATCTTTAGATTTTTCTTTCTGTTGATGTTGTCCCCCCCCAGTGCTGACTCTTATTCCTGTCTTCTGTTTTTTTCTTTTTACTTAATAATTTGCAACGTCTTGATGAGTTCTGTTGCTGACTGTCCCGTGTCCTCATTTTTCCTCTGTTTATTTCCGTTTTTCTACTTTCTTTATTGCTGAGTTGCTGGTGTTTTTCCCACACACACTTACATTTTAGGAGGCACCCCGTGTCACCTTGGTTGTTGGGAGTTAGGAACTAGTTAACACGTGGGCCATTATTTCTGTAGCAGTCAAAGAAATTATCAAATTAAAATCACTAAAATTTGATGTCTGGGGCGGTGCCTGTGGCTCAGTCGGTAAAGCGCCAGCCCCATATACCGAGGGTGACAGGTTCAAACCCGGCCCCGGCCAAACTGCAACCAAAAAATAGCCGGGCGTTGTGGCGGGCGCCTGTAGTCCCAGCTACTCGGGAGGCTGAGGCAAGAGAATCGCTTGGGCCCAGGAGTTGGAGGTTGCTGTGAGCTGTGTGAGGCCACGGCACTCTACCGAGGGCCATAAAGTGAGACCCTGTCTCTACAAAAAAAAAAAATTTGATGTCTGGTCGCATATCCTATTCTGCATTTTTATTGTAAAATATACACAACATAATCTATTCCCAAGTGTACAGTTTAGTGGCATTAAATATATTCAGTGTTGCAACCATCACAATTATTATCCATACAAAATTTTCATCATCCTTTGCCCACACCCTGTATTCATTAAACAACTACTGGCCCTTCAACACTCCCCTCCACACACTCAGTCCCTGGTGATGGCTGTTCCACTTTCCCTATTTGCCAATACCTCATCTAAGTGAAACATCTGGCTTATTGTCGTAAGCATAATGTTGGTGAGGTCTGTCCATGTTGGAGGACATATCACAGTGTCATCCCTTTTTATGGCTGAATAATACTGCCTTGTATTTTTCTTTGTAAAGAATAGTAGTAAGTACCCTGCTCAGGTTGCTGTAGGGGAGGTCCCAGTGCCCACAGGTCTATCTACTTTACACGTTGTATCATGAGCTTCGTGGAAAAGGTGTTTCTTCTGTGAGTTTTTGTGTATGGTGCTGGCTTTCATATCTAGCTTCTGAAGAGATAGTCATGGGGGTGTGGTTCTTTGCCTCATTGATGCTGTGGTCATGGAATTGCCCCTATCTGGTGGAGTCGGGCCTTCATTCATTGATTCATCTAGCCACCCATCCACCCACCCATGATCCATCTACCCGTCCGTCCACCCATCCACCTGCCCGTGATTTGTCCATCCATCCACCCATCCATCCATCACCCATCCACCCATCCATCCTTGCAGCCAACATCTACTGAAGATGTATCGAGTCAGGTACAGTCGTCAACAAGGAATATAGTCGAAAGTAACTGACTAGCAGAGGAACTAATACCTTGTGGATTTGTTGCTTCATGCTATGTAGTTCAGCTGAATGGGATTCACATCTTCTGTTTATAAATCTCCGTCTTTTCTTCCCTCAAGGAATTTTTAGACATTTTATTTTCAGGTAAAGCAGTTTTATATTTGTCTGTGCATATGTTGTCAACTCCCTTTTTATGTATTTTATTTATTTATTTGTTTATTTTTGAGACAGAGCCTCAAGCTGTCGCCCTGGGTTGAGTACTATGGTATCACAGCTCACAGCAACCTCCAACTCCTGGGCTTAAGTGATTCTCTTGCCTCAGCCTCCCAAGGAGCTGGGACTACAGGCGCCCGCCACAACGCCCGGCTATTTTTTGGTTATAGTTGTCATTGCTGTTTGGCAGGCCCAGGCTGGATTCGAACCTGCCAGCTCTGGTGTATGTGGCTGGTGCCTTAGCCGCTTGAGCTTACAGGCGCCGAGCCTCAAGTGCCTTTTTAAACCCATGCTTCCCATTACATATTTGAAATGAGAACAAAGCCGTGAAAAAGATCAATTTAAGAGTGATTCATCACCACTGTTTGTAACTGGTTTCTGAGTAGTATTTGTCTGCATCTGATTTGCCATTTGGTATTCACGGTGGCATCGGCATAAATCCTCCTTGAGTGAAGCCAGTAAACGTCTCTGTGGTGGTGGGAGGTGGATAGCCCTTCGATTTCAGAGAGTCTGTAGCTGCCCTGTTCTGGTGTTAACAGGTCACTAGAAAGTAAAGTGGAAGTTCTCCCGGAGAACTGAGATGTGATTTTCTACATTGTCTGTTGAAGGAAATCGGGCCTGCTTTCCTGCTTTAAATGAGGAATAAATGGAAAGCACAATGACAAATGAAGATTGAACTACTGACCAACAAGAGCAGATTCTTCTTACCATCTTTTTTTTTTTTTCTTCTTACCATCTTGATGCCATCCTGTCTCTGGCCTACTGATTCTGTAATCCCAAACCCCACGCCTGTGAGGGCCTTGGGTCTCCTTGTGGAAAATAGGGTGTTTAGCCTAGTTTTCTGCCCCCAGATGCATGCAGGTGGCATATTCTGCTTTTGAAATATCCCACATGTCTGGTTAGGGAAGGCCTAAGGCCAGGTAGGTGCCCCTGGAGAGGCAGGCCCTGAGGTCTGATCTGCAAGGGGGACTGTTCTCCCAACCACCCAGGGCCCTCTCACTTTCCTTCCTGGTCCCATGCCATCATTAGGTGCTTCTGATCCCTTTCTGCTCCCTGCACCCTCCACTTCCATGCGCGTTCCCCCCCCCTTCCACATGACACCCTCATGTACACTCAGGTACCCCTCCTTCTCCCAAGCGCATACCGTACCTAGAGCCCCTTTCTCCCTGTGCCCACACGCTCTCTACCCCATCCTCACCACCCCAGGGGGCAGAAGTGCTGCCTTGTTGCTGCTGCTAAGTGAGGGTCCTCGCCCCACCCGGCTGTGCCCTGGGAATTTCCCAGCAGCCCTCACAGCCGCACTGGTGATGACGATGGAGCTGAAAGCAAACCAACTCAGGCTCCCTGGCCCAGGATCAGTGCAGGAAGTAGTTTAAAACCAGGTGCAGAAAGGAGCCATGGGAACACAGTTATCTGAGGAAATGCGTCTTTTAGGATAGAGCTTTCAGAAACTATGCTTCAGGGCGGCACCTGTGGCTCAGTGAGTAGGGCGCCGGCCCCATATACCAAGAGTGGCGGATTTGAACTTGGCCCTGGCCAAACTGCAAGACAAAAAAATAGCCGGGCATCGTGGCAGGTACCTGTAGTCCCAGTTATTCGGGAGGCTGAAGCAAGAGAATCGCCTAAGCCCAGGAATTAGAGATTTCTGTGAGCTGTGATGCCACGACACAATACCAAGGGCGATAAAGTGAGACTCTGTCTCTAAAAAAAAAAAAAGAAAAGAAAAGAAAGAAAGGAAGAAAAAAAGAAAGTATGCTTCACACAGAGGTCCTGATGCACTGCAGTGAATTAAAATTATGTTTATAAAATAGGGCACTCTGCCAGCATTAACTTGTTTCAGATTCATGAGAAAACCCCTTGAACAATTTTTTTATATTAGTGCATAATATTGTAGTAACTTTGCTATTCTAGGTATCTTTCTTTCTTTCTCTTTTTTCTTTTTTGAGACAGAGCCCTGGCATCACAGCTCACAGCAACCTCCAACTCCTGGGCTTAAGCAATTCTCCTGCCTCTGCCTCCCAAGTAGCTGGGATTACAGGTGCTCACCACAACGCCCAGCTATTTTTTGGTTGCAGCCGTCATTGTTGTTTGGTGGGCCTGGGCTGGATTCGAACCCGCTAGCTCAGGTGTATGTGTCTGGCGCCTTAGCTACTTGAACCACAGGCGCTGAGCCAGGTATCTTTATTTCAAAAGGAAATTAACTGGGTGTGAACACATTTTTAGGTGGAGAGTATCTTTTAGTCCTTAGGAGTTTCTAGGGGGATAAGTAGGCAGTAACTTGGTAAGATGGGTATGACCAACACAGGGTCTTGGACGCTTTTCTCCATGAATACGTTGCTCACTCCATCCTGGTTTTATGCTCTTTCTTCGTATGAACTCTGATTTACAGGAGCTTCTACCCGGCCCTCTCTGGGGTCTTTCTTGTCCAGAAAGGAGGAGAGTCATTTTGGAAACCAGCTTCTTGAGAACTCATCAGAAATGGGTTTTAGCCATTGGGGAGCCTGGCATTGTCTTCTGTGAGATAAGAGCTTCTAACAACAACAACAAAAATCCAGAGCCAAATATTTTAGGGATGATAAAGACTGATAAGTCAAATTGTTTTAAACAGTTTTTGTTTTCCCCTTATCCTGATTTAGAAGAGAAAAGTTCTCGTTAGAGTCAGTAGGTAGACTCATTCAAATAGACTTGAATGAGTCTATTTTTTTTTTCCTCTCTTGAATTTTTAGCATAAACCTGTATCCTTTCTGGCTTCTTCATCATTCCCATCCCTCTAAATGTCACAGCTTACATTTAATCAGCGTGGTAACATGACCCCTTCCTTACACAGTGATCTTTGGTCTCAAAACTTATATTTTATTTTCCCCCACTGTATCTGGGACGCCTACCCTGGCAGAGCGAGCCCTCTTCGGTGTTTGGTGCCCGGGTGAGGGAGGAGGGCAGGTCTGCTGCTGCTAGGGGGCTCTTCCCTCTGCCCTCAGAGAAGGGGACCCAGATTCTGAGCCCTGCCTAACAGAGGAGGAACACACAGTCAAACAGTGGTGTGCCCGAGGCCATGTGCAGCTGGGAAATGTTCCAGGAGCTCAAAGAGCAAAGATTTTCTAGCCAATAATCAGGTTAAATCAGTGTATTCCATGTTGATTCCGTTTGGTGCCGGCCTGATGGCTAACTGCCCTGCTGATAAGAGGGAAGTCATTATTGCATGTTTGAAATGTAAATGCCTCTGTGCCCAAATGTTAATCTTGTTTCGATTTCTCAATTGAGAGGGCTCACATAATAAATAATTCCCTTCAGGGTCGCTGCTTGCCTGGCTGCTGGGAGTGGCAGCCTTAGGGTCCTTCTTTTCACTGTCGTGCCATTAGGAAAACACAGACCAAGATGAAAGGAAATCCTTAATCACAGACTTGGACCTTAGACGCCTGAGAACTCCAAGGCCTCTGCAAACTGGAGCAGCTTGTAAGTTGAAGGTATTTTTCTAAGTGGACCACTCAGTACCTGAATACTTTGTCACCAGCAAAACAGTTTAAAATAGTGCCTGATTCCCACAGCTGAGATTTTGGCAACAATATCATGCAATTCCAAATGGGCAGAGTAAAACTGAGTGTCAATCTGTGATGTCTAGAATAATAGAACATGAAATCACGCAATGAGTGTTGGGGACATCGTTCCGGAATTTTGAGGTGATTTAACTTTTGTTTCCATGAAAGCCTTCTTGCCAACCTAAGCAGAGCAAAAAATCAAATATGCAAAAGCTCTACAAATATGGGACTCTTTAGACCAGGGGTCCTCAAACTTTTTAAACAGGGGGCCAGTTCACTGTCCGTCAGACCGTTGGAGGGCTGGACTATAGTTTAAAAAAAAACTATGAACAAATTCCTATGCACACTGCACATATCTTATTTTGAAGTAAAAAAAACAAAAAGGGAACAAATACAATCACACCGTGCCTCATGTGACCCGGGCCGTAGTTTGAGGACCCCTGGTTTACACTTTATAACATTTCACCATTCTCCTGGCCTAATGAAAATAAATTATTTTGAAAATAAAACCTCAAGGGGATTGTTTGGCCTGCCTGTGGGACTAAACTGTTGCCTTGGCTGATGTGGGGAACATTGCAGACAAATGTATGTCTCTGTTAATGAAGAATAGAGGTGAAATGTCTTAAAATTATGTGAAAATAGAGAAGTAAAGATGGTTCAGATGTAGATCCTTCCCTCAAATCTTTGCAGTTCAGTAGGCAAGATAAGAAATGTTTATCCCTAGCAGTTACAGAGGCCAGCCCTCCTAAGTATGTATTTTATCCGTAGAAAATCGAAAGTCACTCAAATTGGCCATTTGCCTAGACCAGCAGGTTAGGTGGGTCTCCACCAGGGGCATTTTTGCTCCCCAGAGGACATTTGTGGATGTCGGGAGACATTTTTGGTGTCAACTCAGGGCAGGGGGCAACAGGTGTCTAGAGGGATGGTGTTCAGCACCTGTGACCAAGGATAACCCGCACAGTGTAGGCCAGAAGCAACCTCACTTCCACTTGTGATAACCCAAAATGTCTCCAGAATTGCCTAATACCTTGCCTACATGGGGCGCGATCGCCCCAAGTTGGGAACCACTGCCCTCAACTCTGAGCCTCCACAGTCAACCGTTTCATCCCCTCCGCCTGTGCTCAGAGCAGTTAAATGGCTCCTTTGAGCTGCCCTGGCTTCTTGCAGGGGCAGAGACAGAACCCTGTGCCTCTCTGTCCTCACTGGACACCAAGTTCTGTGGTGGTCTCTGGAAGCCCAGGCAAGATCAAGGATCTGGACCTCCTTTCTGAGTCATGCTCATTTGCTGTTATTTTCAATGCCGCTGAAAGTTACTGATGGTCCTGGTGGATATCTGGTGTGACTGTGGCAAGTCGGTGCCGCAGGAAGACGAATCAGAGAGCCATCCTGATGTAACCCAAACTCAGGCCGGGCCTCGCCCTGGCAAATGTAGTAATCCCGAATGTGTCCCAACTTGTCCTGGAGCGGTGTTTTCTCTCGCTTATGACAACATGAGCTCCACCCCAAGCAGAGAGAGCTGATAGAGGCACCGAATGTCTCCATATACGGGCATTTCCCCCATCTTTTCTGGGGAAGACCCAGTTGGAGGCTCCAAAGCCTCATGGTTTCCTGGAGTACCTGGTTTGAAACAACCAGACTGAGGCTATACATTTTTGACATTGGCTCTCAGAACTTAGAAGGAAAAAATCATGAAGATTCATAATTGTGAAAGAAGAGAGCTAAGAGCTAAGTGGATAGAAGACTCAGGACAAAGCAAGTTAGAATAGGGTTCAGCACCACGCAATAAGGAGAAAATGGGCTAAAAAGACTTGGACTTTATTAAGCATCTCTTCCTAAGGATAAAGACAAGACCAGATGCTGGGGAAAGCAAGGAGAAGCAGCAGCAGGGAGCTTCAGTGCCAGCCAGTCACCTTGAATGAGGCATGCTTCTCACAGCTTCATTCAGGAAGTGAGTTTAGTGATGTGTTTTGGGAGACTTACGTCTACACTGCCTCTGCCACTGAGGTCCTTTATGACCCTGCAGACTTTTTGCCTTCCGTTCCCTCTCTGAAGTTCTGTGAGCATTGATGCCCCCTAAGGCCTGAATGTGGAACATCAGTGAATGCCCAGTTGGTCACAATCCTTCGGCCCCACACACATAGCCAGCCGCCCACTGGTCAGAATATATTCTGAATGCCAGGAGTCACAGGCGTTGACAGAATGCCTTTTAGAGGGAAGAGACGCATCCAGTGCCCAACATTTGTGGAAAATGTTTAGATCCAGCAGCCCTCCGGCCAAATATGTCCTGTAGGCACGGTGCTATAGGAACGCCCTTGCTGTGGCCGGGCTCCTGGTGGTGCAAGTGCTGGTGTTTTGCTAAACCTAAGACAGGAAATACAAGGCAGCCCTTAACCCTGTCTCTGATGTTGCAAATTACTGCCACTGATCAGGCTTTATAAATTAGCGTCGCCGTTTGTTGTGGGTTGAGTTGTGCCCCTCTCAAAGGTAGCTTATGCCTGTAAATGTGGTGTCAGGGCTGTCTGGATGAACCCTGGTCCTCACTTCCCAGGGTCAGGAATGAGTGCTGGTACCACGTCAGGCTGATCACGGAGTGATCACAGACACAGAGCAATCTCACACACGTAGCATTTATTGCAAAGCAAAAGTACATCTCAGAGGGAGAGACAGGTCATTCTGTGAATGCAGGAGACTCCAGAGACTTAGCACACAGTTTTTTATATATAACTAGTCACTAGTTTGTCCCACCCTCTCCTGGATGGGATTGGTTGCCCTTTCCTACCTTTCAGTGATTGACAGGTTGGAGTTCTACAGGGTAGCCATAAAGTTGACCATGTAAAGTGCACACCAACTTTATAGACACCCTGTATATCAGGTAATATAAACAGGTTACATAGACAATTGGTTATACAACAGTTTCCTTTCTACCCATGCGTCTTCTCAGAATCCTTTTTGAAAAACCTACTAGGGGTAAAAACCGTAATGCTCGTTAGATGGTAATAAGCCCCAGGTCAGTCAAGGTCACTAGGAGCGCCTCACTGTGTGTGCTCAGACCAGGGAAAAGCCTAGCCACAAAACTCAGGTGCTGTGTGTGATTGCTTTTCTGCATCCTGACGGGTTCCTGCTCAACCCGTACCTCCCCTCCCCCCACCTGCCCACCTGTTTGCCTTCCTCCTGACCCAAGCACTCTGTGAGGGCGAGGCAGGAGGATCGCTTGAGGCCAGGAGTTCAGAGCCAGCCTGAGCAAGAGTGAGACCCCATCTCTATTGAAAATAGTAAAGCTAGCTGGTGCCTGTGTCCCGGCTACTCAGGAAGCCGAGTCAGGACGATCCCCCGAGCCCAGGAGTCTGAGGTTGCTCCAGCTACAATGACACCACTGCACTCTTCTAGCCCAGGTAACAGAGTAATAAGTAGATAGATAAATACATAGATAGATGGATAGATTTTGAAGCCCAGCCCCCCAGCACCTCAGCATGTGACCGTATTGAGGTAGGCTCTTTACCCGGTTAAAGGAAGGTTGGGCCCCGGTCCAGGGTGCTGAGATTACAGGCGTGAGCCACCAGGCCTGGCCTGGCCTAAGTGTTTGCTGCAGAGGGAAATATAGTGACCATGTCTGCCAGAGGTCAAAAGCATAATTGAAGCATGGTTTAGTTTTTCTTTTTTCCCTTATTAATAATTTCATACAAAAGCTGTCTTTTTTTGAGAGAAGTGTTTATGAGCATGACAGTATTCTATGCTATGTATAGTTTTCTTGTATGGAAGTATCTGGAATGGCTCATGATACTGCAGAAGGTCAATTAGGTGACTCCAGGGCCGTGAAATATAAAATGAATAATCATTAAGTACAGATCGTGGCTCTGTCTGCGTGTTCTTCTCCGTTCTCTTCCCTCCCCCTCTTTCTTTTCATTTTTCTCTTCTCTTTCCTTCTCGCTCCCTTCCTTTCCTCTTTTCCCTCTTTCCTCCCTTCTTTTCTCTATCCCACCTGCCTTCCTTCCTTCCCTCCCCTCTTTCTTCCTTCCATATATGAATTTCAGCTTAGCTAACCACCAATTTTGTGATTTGTTGACCAAGCTGAGTAATTTTCAGCCACACTTTTATATCCCTTAGAAAACCATTCTTGATTCTGAGATGCAGGGCTGGGAAAGCCTTGTCTTGCGAGGTGATGAATTAGGAAGTGTAACATGAGATCAACACAGTGGCTGGTTCTGGACACAGGGTTCATCTGCCTTGCCTGGCTTTGAAATTTCGCATCTATATATTATATATTTTTTAATGGCAGTTGCTTAATTAGGTAAAATGAAGAGGTGGCTTCTTTCATATCTGATGGATGATGAGCATTGGGTAGAGTTGACTACAATTTCCTGATCTTTTCCCCATATACAAACTGAGTGACTTTCCATTTTTGTAAGACACATACCATTTCCTTGGGGAAGCATGAGGAAAGTCTTGATGATTTTGAGTATATTATACATTTAACAATTGATCCTGGTTGACTCATATATGGAGTGATTGAATCCTAAAGTTCTAAAATAAAATCCAGTTCTTGAATATTGAAATCTTTATTTTCTTCTACCCTGGAGTGTTGGAGAAGCCCCAGGGCATGAAAGGATACTCCAGGAAGTCTCCGAGGATTCAGTAGTGGTTAGGCATCCCACGAGGGGGGCACAGGAGCAAGTGAGTAAGTAGCTGGCTGCTGGTGTGAGCTGCTTGTCCCTTTTCTCCAGGAGGGTGTCCTTCTCCTTTAAGGGAAGCCATTTCAGGATTTGTAATTAATTCTTCAGGAGGACTCATTACTGGGAGTGCAGAAAGAGCTCATTATGGTAATGGTTTCTCATCCGTCCTGAGGTTTGGTGGCACGGTCCCAGGGGCCAAGTGAAGCTGCAGTCACGCGGTCTCTGCTATTGATGTGAAGCCCGTTCTCCACCTTTGTTTTTAGAATAATCCTCCAGTGATGTCAAACACAGTACAAATTGCCCTGTTTTAAAGGGTCTGCAAATGCATGGACGGAGGCATGTGTAGGTGCCAGCCGCATAAACAGACGTGCGTGTGCATCTGTGGACCACACATCCCACATCCCTGAAGCATCAGGTGCATCAGGGTGGATCTGTCCTCCCTCCCCACTGTCCTCAGCACACGGACATGGGACAAGGAGAACACACTTGACTGCGGCTGAGCTGCAAACCTGGGGCTGCAGCACAGCAGACGGCCTTGTTACCTGTGATTCCCTGCAAGAGACAGGCGGAGCCCACTGTGTTAGTGCTTGTTTTGTGCCAGTAACTGAATGGCTTAGAACACACACTGTCTCCTAGCTCTGCAGGCCAGAAGTCCAAAGTCAAGGCGTCAGCAGAGCTGTGCTCCCTTGCAATCCCACAGAGGACGGTCCTTCCTGCCTCTCTCGGCTTCTCTTAATTGCAGGCTCTCCTTGGTGCTCCTGGTTTGTAGATGGGTCTATCCTGTCTCTGCCATCCATGTGGTCTTCCTGGGTGTCTCTGTCTCTCCCTGGGTGTCTTCTTATAAAGACACCACTCAGATTAGGGCCGCCCTACCCCACATTGCCTGTGCATCTTAATTTAGCCGCTGCCTTGGAGATGACCCTTTTTCCAAGCACGTTCACGGCAGCTGAAGACATCCAAAGAGTTCCTGTTCGTTGTCACCAGTAAAATTAACATGTAAATCCAGCACAGCTCTGAGGGCAGTGTTCCATAAAAGGTCCATGTGATTGTCGTTTTGATGAATAGAAGCCTATTTAAGCAATAAGGTCAAAAGCCAGACACAGAAGTTGGCATCAACTCAGTGCATTTTAATCTTACTTTTTTTTTTTTTTTAGGGGGAGGGGCCACGGCTGCCTTTTAATGTGAGTGGGATCCAGTTATCATCCACCGCCCCTCCTCAGGACGTACGTCCTTGTGTTTCCCATTTCAGGAGTGCAGAGGGACTTTTCTGATAAGTAGATGCCACATGTGGGGCACAAAGTAGATTTTGGTCTGAGAACCTGCTCTTGCCACTTGGTCTGGATGTGGGCTCCGTGCCCCTAGCCTCTGCCCTGGAGTCTTCTCTGATTCAGCCATGCAGCCTTAACCCAGTGAGGGCCATGGCCTCCGAGAGGAGGGCACAGCCCAGCCCTGGCCTAGCCGCAGGGTGGAGGAAGAAAAGCCCTTTTGTCTTTGGGTTTTGGTTCCTGGAATCCAAAGGCCTTTTTCCTTGGAGTCTTGTGCACTTTTCTTAGAAAGAAGTTGCCCTGCAGGCGAGTCTGGCACTTCTCAGGGAAGCATAAAGTTGACCCAAGGTCAGCCAGAAGCAGTCTGTATTTGGAAGTGTTGGTGTGGCTGGTGAAGCCTTGACCTTAGCGTCTCCTGTCTTGGCAGCAGTGGGTTCACCCGGTAAACAGGAGGTGACCTGGGTGTCCTGTCACCAGGTTGAGCCCGTGGAGACAGACGGGGATCCCCGGAGGATCAGCTTTCAGCAGCAGTTGTGACAGTAGGGAGCCAGATTCAACTTCCTAATTAGCACCCCAGGTAATGAACATGGGCATTCACCACATCTGGCTGTTTGGGGGATGATGGCAGACTCAGAACCAAGATGACCAAACAGAGACTGGAATTTTACTTTGAAGGAAACAGAAATCTAAATTTTGCTCCATGAGATAATATAAGTAATTTAAAGCCTCAAAGGGTTATCTTTCTCTCAGGTAAACATGTTCTTTTGGACTGATGCAACATGATAGAACAGCTTCTTGTGTGTTTATGTCAAGAGTTTGCTAAAGTAAATCATACAAATTTATCATTTATCTCATAGAAAACCAAGAACTTTTTAAGCAGGGATATTTCTCCTTATCTAAGTTTTTAAAATGCCATTGATATTACTTGGATGTGGAAATGCTTAGTGAGTGGAGTGGTTATTCACTGAAGATTTATAAAAAATGTCAGGCTGGTTTCTAAGACGGCATGAATCTGGGAGGTAAATGATTAACCCAGTAGAGTCATATTTTACCAAAAGTGAAATAATTCCTGATGGCAAGATAGAGCCATTCTGTTAACTGGGAGCTGTTTGTTTTTGTTTACAGGCTTGCTTGAAACCAAGCAAGTCTATTAAATAATAATTATTGGCCTGTGGGGGAGCAAGTGGCTTGGGTTCATTTCCACACCCAGACTCTGATTTCTACTTGTTTTAGCCCCTGTATTAGTTATCTATTGATTGCGTTTCACAAACTGGGTGAGAACCCAGCAGGTGAAAACTGCAGACATGGATTATCTCACTCAGGTTCTGGGTGTCGGGGACCCCCAGAGAAGCTTGACCCCAGGTGCTGCCTCAGGGCCTCTCCTGAGAAGGTGCTGCAGGCTCAGCCCAGGCTGCAGTCTTTGAGAACTTGGCAGTGACAGAAGTGTGTACCACAGTTTGCATCATACCTTTTTTAAAAAATTTTCAGATTATTACGAGAGTACAAATTTTAGTTGACATGATTGTCATTTCTAAGGTAAAGTTCAAGTTGTAGTTCAGCCTTCACTGAGGGGGTGTGCTGAACACCCTCACATTGTGCACATTAGGTGAGAGCCCCCCAATCACCCTCCTCTCCTGTCTCCCCACTCTTCCCCACCCCTCACCAGACCGTACTTGTGTTTTTCTTTTGTGTGGGTGTGCAGTTGTTTATTTATTGGCTTCATATTAATAGTGAGTACATTGGATGCTTGTTTTTCCGTTCTTGAGATACTTTACTAAGAAGACTATATTTCACCTCCATCCAGGTAAACACAGAAGATGTCGAGTCTCTATCTTTTCTTATGGCTGAATAACACTCTGTGATATATGCGTCATGTTCTGTTGGTCACATAGATCACACCTGGCGAGTATGGGACGGGACTAGACCACGGTGTGGCATCAAGAGGCCAGCTCAGGGGTGCTGGCTGTCAAATCCTCTTTATCCTTTACACCCATAAGTGGGCATCTTGGGTAGAGAAGATCGCTTCAGTCCATAATCATCCCTTGAAAAATGCTTGAAAAATCACTTGTGTATTTAGCCTGTCCACAGTCCAGAAGCTAGTAGAGCCTACATATCAAGACTCTCACTCGTGGGCAGCGCCAGTGGCTCAAAGGAGTAGGGCGCCGGCCCCATATACTAAAGGTGGTGGGTTCAAACCTGGCCCTGGCCCAAAACTGCAAAACAAAGAAAGAAAGACTCTCACTCGACCATATGGCAGTAGTTACTTAGAAAGTATTATGTACCTGTGTTTTGCTCTTAATTGTATTTTCAAATAGAAAAGCAGTTTTCCCTCTAGTCCTGTGAAAACTCTTAACTGCGGCCTGACAGAGCATCGCCTCCTGTCCCACCTGCTCCATAATCTTGTCTTAACCTTCCAGGTGATTTCACAGCCACCACTGCCTCCCAGACCCTTCCTGGCCCTCCCCCTGCCCCAAGACATTCGAGGCGTGTTGGGCTTTCCAATTCTCAACATGAAGCAGTTGGCTAACCGTCTTAATTTTGCACAGAAAGTACAAAAACAAAAAAGTTAACGAGAATTTTTTCTCCAAACATATTCACAAAATTTAGAAAATGTCATCTCTTACACGTGTCTTAAAAGGCGACAGCATCTTAGTTGCTGTTGGCTGTCACGGCACTAAAATCCTTCATTCATTTGTGTGACAGGTGCTCATTGAACATCTGTGCCTGACATTGGGCCGTGAAGACTCAACACCCAACAATTTTTTAACAGTAACTTGAGGCCCGTCAGATTTGAACAAAGGAAACTGGTAAGTTTGAATTCCATCTTGGGAACTCTAAACACTCGGGTTGACTTAATGAACGTTCGTGGGGTCCTAAGATTCTAGAGTTGACAGAGAATCTTCCAGACTGTCCTGCAGCTCTTGTATTTTCTAGACAAGACACCTAGAGTCCAGAGAGGGGGTTGGCTTCCTCAAATGGGGGGTGGTGGTGTGGCTCCCAGGCCGTCATGAGCCTCATCAGGCACCTGTGAGTTCACCCACATGTGCGTCCGAGCCCCAGCTTGGAGCTGGCTGCTCTCTGGAGCAGAGAGTGGTGTGAAGCTTGGCAGTAAGAGGATGTTCTAACTTTACAGCTCATGGTCTCGTCCTTGACTACCAAGGCTTGGTGGCACCTCCTCCTTGTTTTAACTTTTCCCTTAAGAGGTCTCACCTTTCCTATGACGGGCAACCAACATTTCCCAAGGGTGGAAACAGCTGAAAGTAAAAAGCAGTCAGAATATGAATAAGGATGGTATTTTGAACGGTGGCAACCAACATGTTTGTAGAGCTTGGTGACTTGAAGGAATACTGTTTGCATTTTCTCCAGGGTTGCTAAGACTAGGGATTTTTGATGTGTTGAAAATTTGCTGTGAAGAAAAGTCATACCTGCAAAATAAAGGGTTATTTGGTGGCTGTTACCCCATAGCAGCTGCTGACCCAGACTGTACTTGTTCTGGGTGACCCACAGCTAATCCGTAAGCGGTGCGCTCCCCAGAAGGCGAGGCTGCAGGTGGAAGCAGGTTCTGCTGCTCCCAGGACGGCGTCTCTGTCAGAGTCTGGCATCTCACGTGGTGGGGGACTGAGATCCATGCATGGTCAGTTCTTCAGAAAGACCTGGTAAAAACAGGGAATCTTAAAAACTGCTACAGATATACATTACTTTTGAACTTTTTATTATTCACTTCCTTTTTTTTTTTTTTTTTTCCCCATTAATGTTCTTTTTTTCCAGGCTGGGCATGGTGGCTCACACCTATAATCCCAGCACTTGGGAAGCTGAGGCAGGTGGATTGCCTGAGCTCACAGATTCGAGACCAGCCTGAGCAGGAGCGAGACCCGTCTCTAAAAATAGCTGTGTGTTGTAGCAGGCCCCTGTAGTCCCAGCTACTTGGGAGGCTGAGGCAAGAGAATCGCTTGAGCCCAAGAGTTTGAGGTTGCTGTGAGCTATGATGCCATGGTACTCTACCGAGGGCAACAAAGTGAGACTGTCTCAAAAAAAAAAAAAAAAAATGTTCTTTTTTCCATTGCAGAATCCTTCCTAGGGCACTAGGTTGCATTTAGTCATCATGTCTGCTTAGTTACTCATCATGTGCCCTCTGGCCTTTGACAGTTTTGAGGACAACTGGACCCTCGTCTCTTAGAGTTTTCAGTTTGGGATTGTTGATGTTCTACACGAGATTAGCATGGGTGGCGGGTTTTAGGAGGTAAACCACAGAGATGAAGCCCGTTGTATGACATTAAGGGTGGGGTGGTCTTCACAGCTGACTGCTGTGACGTGATGTTGACCCTGGCCACTTGGTTAAGGCCATGGGTGCTGGGTTTCTCCACTTGGAGTAGCTTTCCCTTTTTATACGCTATTCCTTCAAAACCCAAACCCAGGGGCAAGGTTAGAGGGTGAAGCTTCTCTTCCTGAAGATTGTTTCTTTTTTACATTAAAATATTTCACTACAGATCTATGCACTCATCTCTTGAAAGGGAGAGTGGGGTTTTCCTTAGACTGTGGGTCCTTTAATCCTCATTTTGGGTCAACTTTCCTCATAAACCATTCCCATGGGGAACCTGTACTGCCCTGCTATTCTCCTTGAAGTAGAGTGGGAATTCAGAGATGTGTGAAGCCATCTCAGTGTACAATCTGTGTAGAGTATCCTTTACCCAAATCTCTTGATTGCTGTCCACTGTGCACCCAATTCAACAGCACATTTTTGTTTGGCTGTTAAGCCTTTAATGAAGCATTCAACGTGGTTTTTGTAAGAAAAAAAATTATTATTTTTTAAATTTCCAGTTCATCAGTTTATGTACTAATTACTTTTCATAAATGCAATAACAAGTCGAACTGGCTTGTGCAGGTTTGAACCAGTCCACAGTCTGGGTGTTTATTAAGTCCCAGGAAACCAGCCCAGGCAGAAGCAGGTCCTGTGAGCTCAGGGGCAGAGACAGCTCTGGTTAATTCAGTAAGAAGGTTAAGTGCAGGCCTTGTTAAACAGAGTTTCTCCTCTCCGTATTTTTAGAAGCGGCAGATATCAACCATAAATAATTTAATGTTGTCTTTATAGACTCTGGTGTCATAAAAATATGAAAAGGTGACTCCAGGGGAGGGAGTAGGTCAGTATGAACCTAGGGAGAAAAGAGCCTCCTCACCACGTCCCAGAGTGCGAGGAAAGCCATCCCACACGCTCCTAGAAAAGCAATAAATAGGTAAATAGCTGCTGTTTAATCTTAACACTCGCCAGATGAAGTGTTAGTCTTGGCTCGCCAGGGTTTTTGTAACTCTTTGTGATTATAAAAATAATGTGCTGGAAGCAATTTGAAAAAAAAAAAAAAAATTAAGCATGGAAAAAAAAAAAGAGAGAGGAACCTCTAAGCCTACCCATGGAATTTCCCCACATCTGTGTCCCTCCGCATGCTGTGCTTTCCTCTAAATGTAGAGGAAGCATTAGCCCATCCACTGGCATTACTGAGAACATGTGTATGCCAGCTTCCCATCAAGTGTACCTTCTGTAATTTATTTAACGCATGTTATTGGAGGTTTAGATTGCTTCCAATTTTTTTCTTCAGGATAGATTGCTGGAAATAGAACTGTAGGGCTCTTGAGACCGATTACCAAATTGCTTTCCTGAAAGGTTGCAGAGTAGTGAGGAGGGCTGGGATACGGGCAGGGCAGGGCAGGGCCGAGCACGGCCCTGTCAGGCTGGTCACATGATCACGGTCAACTGAGCCGAGAAGGCAGGGCATTTTTCTTTCTTTATCCCCTCTCCCTGCATTTTTTAATTCCTAATCAGGTGGAATATTTTACCTTGTTTGTGGAGCATTTCCACTTGTCATTTTTGAACATAAGCCACTTGAAAAGGTATAACTCAGGTTCCTTTAAACATTGCACTTTTGGGGTTTCACTAGTTATTTTAAGGATCCATGTTGGAGTTTCAGCTAAATGGGCCATTTCTGATGTTTGCAGGTAACTTAATGTCCTGACTTGAGCCCAGCCCTGAGTCTATGTGTTACTTTTTGTTAAACAGGAGCAAAGTCCAGAGAGCAATAGGAACTAGCAGATGAGTTTGAGGACATGGGGTGGGGGGTGGGGGTACATGGGCACATCTGCTGGTGACCGTACACTGCGGCAAGGAAGGCTTGTGAGCCAGAGCAGATGTGTTGGGAAGCCGCTGGCCTCCCGTTCCCCAGTATACTTACCAAAAGACAGTGTTTCCATAGAATGACAGCTGGAGGAAAAGCACAGATTCTTATGTTAGCCAATAAAAGATTATTTTTAATGTGATTATAAATTGGCAAGCTTGCCAGCTTGTTTTTACTTGTCATTAGCCAAAGTTCAGTGTTTCCCAAGGAAACCTGTCCAGTGTGTATATGTGTGTGACATCTGTCCTGGCCTACAGGACAGTGTAATAGACACTCACTTAATAGTCCTGAGTGTCTATTAAGTGGCAAGCTGTGTGCTTGAGGCATTGGGCTGTCTTGTAAAATACACTCAGGACGAGGAGAGAATTGTCTCTTTCCTTTATATCCCTGAAGTCATCATTCAATTCCAGTGCCTTAGTTGGCTTCCATATCTCCTTTTACTGTTTCAGGACATCATGGGTAAGCTTACCTAACATCTATTTCAGTTCTTCCTTCTGGGGTCTTTGTTTGAAACATCACTTCTATTTTCCTGTGAAGAAAGCTTCTTAGGGCAGCGCCTGTGGCTCAAAGGAGTGGGGCGCTGGCCCCATATGCCAGAGGTGGTGGGTTCAAACCCAGCCCTGGCCAAAAACTGAAAAAAAAAAAAAAAGAAGAAAAAAAGAAAGCTTCTTAAACATTGAATGAATGAAATGAAAGGGAAAAGATAATTCATAAATTATTAATAGATTGCTAAAAACAAATGCTATGATAATTTTGGGTTGGAGTGTCTGTCAGTTTACAATGTAGTATATTTAGCATCTTGATGATGTTCGTATATTTTTGCTAAGAAGTATATCGAATAGGTATGAATCCAGCAGGGCCTGGAATGAGTCATTTCCTGCCAAATTCAATAGATTGTGCTAATCCACAGAGAAATGTCTGTATCACTTCAGCGCTGGGAGCCTCTCCGGGCTTGAGATTCCATTTTCTCTCAATATTTTGCTTCTGCAGACTGAGCTCCGTTCATGCTACAACGTGCAGTGTACACAGAAATTGTGAGTGGAGCCGCAGCAGCTCTCGCTCTAAAGTTCCCTTCAGAAGGCGGCTCCACTCTGATGACTTGCTTTGAGCTCTCTGTCACAGGGCACCAGGTGTGCTCACACAGGATGCTGGTTTCAGCCCTGGACAGATGTAATCCACATTCTCTTCACCAAAATAAACACACAGCAAAATGCTCTCTCCTGGTGCAGCATAATTTCCATCCCGTAAAATGAATTACTTTTCTTTAATGCCACCATGTCTCAGGAGTGGTTTATAATTAGTTCAAAAGAGAACTTGACGTGGCCATCGTCTTCCTTTTGTTAAAGCAAGGACAGGGAGTGTTTGATTTGTCACTATTGGTGAGATGCCTGCGGTTACCCCGTGCTCCATGCCTGAGCACCCCCGGGCATCCGTTCTGCATCAGGGGCTCTCCAGCACTTACTTAGAAAGGGCAGGACTTAATTAGATCTTAAAGTGACAGCTGAAAATTTAATGTCATGTGGAAAGGGGATTTACTGTGATGATAGTAACAGCAATAACTAAAAGTAAGCTTGACTCGGGCGTGCTCATGGGGGTCACCCGGTCTCAATTAGCAGCACTCTGGGATTTGAGCTGTGCTATTACCAGCAATGCCTGTGAGTGGCTCAGTTGCCTGTTTCCTCCCAGGACAATCGTCAGGGAGCATGGCACAGGTGTGGGCGTGGTCATCCCCACTTTATATGTGAGGGAACCCCGGACAGGCAGGGGCCCCCAAACCGAGAGGTCTGGAGGGCACCAAACTGGGGGGAGGCGGGGGGCAGTTGTGTTGTTGCACGGACCACGCTGGTTGCCTGGGCAATCCGAGGCCCAGAGCTTTCACCTAGACCTTGCTCGGTGTCTGACAGAACTTGTAATAATTCAGTCTATTAAAAACAGCTTCAAACAGAGAAAATTGTGCTTTTCTCCCTAGAGTTTGATCTTAACCTATTTTATATTGATCTAGGGGAAAAAAGATATTGTGGGCTTATAATTTAAAATTTGCAGGCAGTCACAAAATAGGAATCCTGTAGCCTAAAAAAAAAAACTCCACATGCCTCTTCATCTTGCAACTACAATCAACAAAATTTCGGAGCCTGCAAGCACCACAGAAGCCTTCTAGATCTGCCCTGTCCTGTGGAAATAGCTTGGGAGCCACAGAGGTCATTGTCTCTTTTCTAGTACTTAAAGAAAAAAGTAAGAAGAGGCTGGGTGTAGTGGCTCACGCCTATAATCCCAGCACTTCCACAGGCTGAGGCAGGAGGATGGCTTGAGACCAGGAGTTAGAGACCAGTCCAAGCAACATAGTAAAATTCTGTCTTGGCAAAAAATATAATAGTTAGCTGAGCATGGCGGTGCATACTTGTAGCCCCAGCTATTTGACAGACTGAGCCAGGGTTGCTTGAGCCCAGCAGTTTGAGGTTGAGCTGTGATGATGGCAGTACTCTGTACCCAAAGTAGAAAGAAACAGGTGAAATTTATTTTGCTGTATCTACAATTATTGAATTAATATTGAAGTACCTATTTTAATAGATAAAAATGCCAAAATAGCTTTTCTTTAACCTAGTATCTAAAAAAGTATTAAAAACCAAAAAATATTAAAAATAGTATAATTTCAACAAGGATCCTTACAAAAAAAAATTATTCACAAGATATTTATTTATTTATTTATTTATTTTGCAGTTTTTGGCCAGGGCTGGGTTTGAACCCACCACCTCTGGCATATAGGGCCTGCGCCCTACTCCTTTGAACCACAGGCACCGCCCTATTCACAAGATATTTTATGTTCTTTTTCCTTACACAGTCTGTGAAACCAGTGTGTTCTTTGGTCAGTAGGGTCTGAATTCCCACGCTCCAATGTCTATCTGAAATTATGAAAATCAACTCATAATAGGAAAAATAATTTGCCAGGTGAAAGTTACACTGTTTTTAGGAAGGGATAGTTTTATACTAGGACAGTTTGTGAGTGTTCATCTATTTGGAATTGGTCCAGGAAAAAAGATCAGATATATAATTTAAAAACGTGCACATGTGGGCCAGTCAAAGAGGAATCGTGTGGCCCAAAAAGACCCTGTGTCTTTCTACCAGGCAGTAAGAGAGTTTTAGTTGTCACAGGCTCCTGAGTGGCCATGCTGGCCTGTCCTCTCCCACACAGTGGCCCCTAGCAACTGGAACCCTGAGTAGGCATAGCATGGCTCGTGCCACTGAGACACAGACTCTTATCATTTTCATTTTCTTTTAATTAATTTTTCTTGGCATCATAGCTGTGAATAAAACAGACACAAACAGTACATCCTAACACTAATGCATAAAAATATGGTACTTTGGGTGTTACGATGCCAAGGATGAGCGCATATGAAATCACCTTGGTATTTGTGTTATATTACACTCATTAGGTTTCCAAGATTTAGGAAACTATTTGGGAAAGAGCAGAAAGTAACAATTGTATACACCTCTCCACACATACGCAAAAGACACAGCATGGTAAAAGTGCTAAAGTATTCGCTGAATATTTTTAAATATCATTATGGTATACTTGAAACATTTGTTTATGATTTCGAACCGTGTAATTGGAAAACTGAAGTTCATTTAAATTCTTGCTTGTTTTTGAGAAATCTGTAAAACCTCATTTCCCTTTATATAATAGAACTTGGCTGGGAAAATATCACTTTTTTCCTGAAGGGAAAAAAAGTCTTTGGTGTACCCTTGCCAGTTAAAAAGACCAGGCAGAGAAATTGATTCCTTGTAGAGTTTGTGCAGAAATTACCAGTCGTAATGATTTTTCCCTATGCATGATCTCACCCGGAACTACTGATAAGTTTATAATTACACAGGCCGGATAAGGTGAACAGTGACTTAGAGAATTGAGCTGATTAAGAAGAAGCCCCTGATTTTATTTTAATAACCCAGTAAGGAAAAATCAGACTGTGTTTACCTACGGCAGCAGTGCTGTTAAAATTTATGCAAATAGAACAGTTCTATTATTACCAAGCCTTTTAGAGTGTTTTGCTTTCCAGGGAGCTTTGTAAATCAATATCATTATTTTTAGCCCGTGTGCGGCTGCTAAGTGTGCCTATTGACCCGCACGGTGAATTTCCATTTGGTGAGGTTGATATAGTTAAATGGGGGTTTCCACCCCCATAGAAATTAAGAAGAGATAAGTGCAGCTGGGCCCAGCCCTTGGCAGTTCCACTGCGTGGTGAGTTACCTTTATGGTGGACTTTTGCACACAGGCGTACATGTAGGCACAGAGCCCTGTGTGATGAATTTAAGTGATGCCTTCTCTCTGCAACACCAGTTGGGCTAATTGAGCTGCAGAAGTCCAGTAAGAAGGATACAGGGAGAGAGCTGGGATGAACAGCTTCAAGGCACCGTATTTTAATTTAACCAATTTTGGCTGAACTGGTTTGTCATTTTGTTGTCTGTTATGTGGCTTTGTGTGGCAGGCATTATGATAAAATAGTGTTAATGGCTGGGCCACTGCATTTTACATAGACTTCTTCTCCACCCTAAGACCACTGTGTGCATCTGGCCATTTTGATCTTGTTTTGCTCCACTTCCTCTCTGTCTGTCCACGATGCGTTCTCTGGTAATGGATGGGAGCAGGACATAGGAAGTGCCAGGTCAACTCAGATGGATGATTTTCAGAGCGCTTTGTTTCTCCTTGTGACGAAGAGGGCGTGTGTGCCTTGGGGTAGTGATTGCTGTTGTGGGCAGTGTTACCGCACCTGTTAATACAGCCGGATGGCGAGGCCACACTGCTTCATTCCTCTAAAACCTGAGAGGGTATTTTTATTTCTCACTGGGACTTGATCTTTGGAGAGCCAGGAAATGGGGGCATGAGGGTTATTTTGGGGTGGGAGGAGCAGTAGCTTCAGAGGATGGAAGCATTAAAACTCCAGATTGCTGGCCTGCGAGGTCACACGTCTGCAGTGGTCCCCGTAAGACTTAGAATGCTGGTGCCTACAAGTAACAGTGAGTCTCCACCAGGGTGATGAAGGTGTCTTTCAGAAAATAGAGGAACAAGAAAAAGAATGAACTTGTAAAGAACGTGGAATGAGTTCAGGGAGAACAAGTAAACCCACTAGGTAATAGGTGGGTAGAATGGGTTTCTTGGCCTCGGCACTCCTCCCGTTTGGAGCTGGATAATCCGTAGGCTGGGGGCTGTCCTGAGCACTGTGGGAAACTTAGAAGCATCATTGCCCCAGGAGTTATCTGTAGCACCCTGTTTCCTCAGTTGTGACAAGGAAAACCGGCTACAGATACTACCACGTGTTTCCTGGGAGGGCAGTATCACCCTCCGTGAGAATCCCTGGAAAAGGTAGGGAGATATACGGAATATAAAGGTCTTTTTTTTTTGCGTAAGGAGATGGCCCCAGAGATGTAAAGACACCCTCAGAGCACCCTGAGGTATGTTCTTTTTCAGCGTTGCATATGTAATACCCTGGGCGCCCACTCAGACAATAATCAAGCCATTCCTCTTATAATCAAGAATTCTTGACTTTAAAATCTAGAAGGGATAAATTCTCAACTGGCCCACGAAGGCAGAGGTAGTGTGAGGAACTTGAATGAAGGTATGTATGCGTGTTAAAATGTTATCATATTTTCCAGATATATCTTGCTATTTCTCTATCTAGGGGGAAAGTCTGTGCATAAATGAATCTTATTAGTTAATTAATATAGTCAATGAAGTGGAGCATTTGCTTATTTCCAGGATTCTATTTTATATTTCTTTCTAATACTAAGAAGCTGGTGACAGTGAAAATACTCTTAATTTAGCTATGTTGTAAGTTCAGCATTTAGATGCTTGTTTCATAAGGAGCCTTCAAAGTATTGGCAGTGGGTGGTGTCTGGCATGCTAGAGGGATTTTATAGCATTCATTGGGCAATCGAAAGTGATAGGATTTAGCTCTGGACTTTGTTGGAATTCCAGAAAGCATAAGTCGTCATTGCTAGTTATTTAGAGCCTCGTGGTGTAAGCAGAAATGACTTCTCGGTTTATGCCCATTCAGAGTAGATCTACATCACACAGGTAAAATGTAGTTCTCTGTGAAGGGACAATGGAGACCCTTCCCAAAGAAATCTGGCCTGAGTATTGGTACATTCACTGAAAAAATTAGAGAAAGCCGACTGTGTTTGTTAGTTTGCTTTATGTTTCTTAGTTTGCTTGTTTTAACCCAAAAGCATGGAAATTTGCAGTCATTTGCCAATACTGTGAAGGCCAGCCATGGTCTCTGCTCCAAAGAGGACCTCTAGCACAGGACCCCCTAAGTGAGCCCAGCACCGTCCGCACCAGTTTCTACTTAACTCAGGGGAAACCTGCATGAGTGTTTTTCACTTCTGCCTCTCCCCGGAGTGACACCTTTCTTCCTTACCTTCATGGTTATTTTGCCCACACCTAACTAACCTCACAGCCTTTGCTGAAATGACTCTCGCTTACGCTGTCTCTCATGCAGCCAGCCTCATCTTCATTAAACACACACACAAGCACCTATTGCCCCCACCCCCGCCGTGCACTCACATTCCATCTATGTGTGTTAACACTTGAAGTGTAGGTAGTTACAGTGGAGGGACAGCACCTGAATGGGGCTGGGAGCCAGCTTCACGGAGGCGAGGCAGGCAGGCCAGCTTCCAGCTTCCAGCTGTGAGCCTGCCACCCTGTGCCTGGGCATCTGTCCTCCAGCGTCCTCTTGGAGGAAGTGGAAAGCAAGGTTCAGGCAGGTGGGATTCACCTACCTGGCTGGACTGCCGTTCACTCCCTCCTGCTGTGCATGTATAAATCAATGCTTGGCAGGAGATGGCAAAAGCCTTTACAAGAACGAGTTGCCATTTATCTTTTTATTATTAGACTTCCTGGTAATTTGTGAAGTCTAGTAATTGCATATGTGTCAGACCAACTCAGCTGTAAGTTTTACATTATAACGATATTAAACTCTGAATGTAGGCAGAGTGAGGGGACAAAGGCTCCTGCGGTGAGCCCATCTGCTCATAACCATACAAGCTGAGAGGAATACAGCACCATTCAGCCTCCACTGCTCCATCCACTTTATGGCCGTAGTCAATGCTCCTTATAAATCCCCCCAAGAGCCCCAAGGGCCCAAGGGCCGTTTCAGTGGAGTCCTCAGGAAGGAAAGTACAGCCTTGGAGGGCAAAGTGCCGTAAATGCCCCTTCTTCTTTTGCACATTGTTTTAAGGTGGAATGTTTGTCCACAGGCTCTTGTTTACTGAGCTATTTATTAAGTTTCTTTCCTACGTTTCCTACGTCAGGTGTCCCCCAAGCTCAGTGTTGTGGACGCACAGGCCCTTGCTCTGCTGGGGTTTGCTAGCATGTGGGAGACCAGTAGCAGACAGAGAAGGGAGATAATTTGATGATAGGGACACATCCCGGCACAGAGATAAACAAGGTGATGTGAGTGAGTGGTTTGGGTCAGAAGGATGCCACGTTAGTGGGAAGAGGGGTCGGCGGGCACCCAGAGTCAGATACATGCCTTTCAGGAACTTACGGTGCCCAAAGGTTTGGAAAGCCATTTAATAACTGCCCGTGTTTACATAGAGACCCCTGGGAGATGAGAATATGGTGCCCTTGCCGTCTGGACACTTCAGGAGAGAATATAGCTTAATATACATCAAAATCGATTAGTATCATCGTCTTACTCTAAGAGACTCTCCCTTTTTTCTGTAAATAAGGGGAACAGCTTAGATTAAGACTTTTGCTTAAATTCCATCCACCTCCCCCCCTTTTTTTCCTGACTTTGCAGTTTTTATCCGAGGTAGAGAGAAATGTTGCAGCCTCCATTAGATCTGAGTGTCTGTTTCTCTTGGACTTGTGGAGGTTTTGCTGACAACCACATTTCAGTCCTGAACGTTACATAACAGCATGATGTGCTAATTTTTTTTGAATGGCTTTATGATTAACCTTGATTTAATAAGAACATGCATTGCATTTCCATACCACACAGATTAATACAAACTTAATGAACCAAATGTGCTGCTTGGCTCTCATGCTAAATTCTTAAAGGATAGGAGCTGGCTTGAGAATTTGTAAGTTTGGTGAACATTCAGAAGTTCCAGAAACTATTGAAATTCTGAGGCTGCTTCTAGGAAATGCCTGTATTCCAGCAGGAACTATATTCAAATGACACTTTAGAATTGGAAATAACTGAGCATTGTTCATTTTTTATTTCAGTTACGGGCTTGCATCTGGCTTATAAAAAGAGAAAAAAAGAAAAGAAAGCTAATACTTTGTATATTCTTGACTTACTGGTTTAAAAGAAATTAATACACATTTCACTGTCATAATACTTTTTGATCTTTCTAGTTTTCTCTTTAGTCACAAAGCATCTTTGGAAGAAATATATTTGGATTGAAGTTTTTGATTTTCATTGCAGTCTTTTTTTGTATGGTAAAATATGCCTATATAACATAAAACGTATCATTTTCACTCTACTGTTAAGTGACATTAAGTATATTTACCACCCTTTCCAGCACTTTCTCATCTTCCCACAAAAACTAAAACTGTCCTTTCTCTTTTTTCTTTTATTGTTAAATCATAGATATGTACATTCGTGCAATCAAAGGGTACAATGTGCTGGTTTCATATACAATCTGAAATATTCTCATCAAACTGTTCAATGTAGCCTATATAACATTTTCTTAGTTATTGTATGTAGACATTTGTATTCTGCATTTAGTAGGTTTCACCTGTACCCATTCTAAAATGCACCGTAGGTGTGGCCCCACCCATTACCCTCCCTCCACCCTGACTTCCCCCCTCCCTTCCCCTCTCTTGGTCCTTTCCCCAAACTCAGCTAGGTGCCTGTAGCTCAGTGGTTAGAATGCCGGCCCCGTGCACCAGGGGTGGCGAGTTGGAACCCGGCAGAACCTGCTAAACAAACAAAAAGGAGGAAACTCTGACAGACACTGTAACGTGGATAAAGCTGGGGTCACTATGCTCACATAGACAAAGGACCAACTCTGTGCAACTCACTTACATGAAGTACCCAGAGCTTTCATATGAAGCTTTCATATGAAGGCTATAACCCAACTGTCCTGTCTCTCTTTCTGCTGCTCCTGGAGACGGCCCTTCTACTCTCTGTCTGTATTTTTTTTTTTTTTGCAGTTTTTGGCGGGGCTGGGTTTGAACCCACCACCTCGGGCATATGTGGCCTGCGCCCTACTCCTTTGAGCCACAGGTGCCGCCCTGTATTTTTTACTTCTCTGGGTACTTCATGTAAGTGAGTTGCACAGCATGGGTCCTTTGTCTATGTGAGCATAGTGACCCAGGGTTTATCCACGTTACAGTGTCTGTCGGAGTTTCCTTCTTTTTGTTTGTTTAGCAGGTCCTGCCGGGTTCCAGCTCACCACCCCTGGTGCACGGGGCCGGCATTCTAACCACTGAGCTACAGGCACCTAGCTGAGTTTCGTTCTTTTTAAAGGCTGAATAATATGCCACTGTCTATCTGTTCAGCATTTTGTTTACCGTTCATCTACTGACAGACATTTGGGTTGTTTTCATCTGTTATTTGGCTGTTGTGAAGGATTCATCTGTGAACACTGAGGTGCAGATATCCATTTGAGTCTCTCCTCTATTCCTTGGGGCAGGTACTTAGAAGTGGAATTGCTGGGTCACATGGGAATTCTAGGTGTTTTCATTCTTTGAGGACCCGCCGTACTGTTTTCCTGAAGGTTCATTTTTCAATCTTTGGGAGATGTGATTGAAACGGAATCTCACCATGGTTCATCTTCTCTAAACAGAAACGGTAATGAACCTGAGCCTGTAGGCCAAATGTAGCCAATGCCTATATCTGGACCGTCAACAAGCTCAGGATGTTTATTCTGTTTTTAAATGGTTGGAAGAATCAGAAGAAGAATACTATATCACTATCCATGAAGATGCTATGAGATTCAGATTTCACAGTGTACAGTTGCAGTTCAGATTGGAACACAACTGCGGCTGCTGTTTTCATCTGCTGTCCACGACTGTTCTCAGCACAGCACAGTCAAGCAGTTGTATGGCCCACAGAGTGGAATGAGTTTGCTGGGTTGAAATGATAAGGAATCAAACAAAGTGTGTTTCCATCTGTTGACTGCTCTGCCAACAGAGCTCTGCATCTGGGTCAGCTTTTCCAAGGGTCTGAGTAGGTGTGTCAGGTTCTCTCCGAATTAATCACACGGTCATAAATTTCATTTCTGTCACCTTTTGGCGTGTGCAGTAGCTCCAGCCTCCATTCTAACTCCAAGTGCGAAACCCCACCCAGGTCGTGGGGCTTGCTCATTTCAGGTACATGTCCTTTTCTTTTGTAATTCCAAACTTTGGCTTCCTAGTACGTCTTTTAAGGAACTGTTCCCATTGACGAGGAGGTAAATTTCTGGGTAGTGAAGGAACAAAGCTGAGGAATGACTTCTCAAAATTCAGTTACTTTTTTTTTTTTTGGATAAGGTTTGTACTCAACTGAGAGGCACAGTCTTCTATTTTTAATCTGTGATATTTCTATAAAATCATGCAAATGTCATGCTTGTAACTGTAGGGTGTTTTTGACTTTTTCTCTTCTCTCAAAGAGCTGTTCTGTGAACCGAGGGTGATTTAGTAAAAGTTAAGTTGCCACAGCGTCCACCTGCTCCCTTAAATGACATCTTCCAACTGTCGTTTTAGGGCAGCACTTTGTCCGGAAGGGTTTTGTTGTCAGAAGTCTCACTCCCAGAGCTTTGGAGTGTGCACACCCTGTTCTGCTGCGGGTCGCCTGCAGTTCACATCTAGCCTGTTGTTTTATTTAATTCATGAGGGTGATCTGAGGACCAGAGAGAAATTTGAACAGGCCCAAGGCTAAGCGTAAACGAGGAAGCTCGTACCTAAATTCTATTTTCCCTATATTTAGTTTTTGTAGGAAATGGGGCATCCCGTTTTCTCTTTTTGAAATCTTGTTTGAAATCACATTTGCATGAAGAAGCAGCAGCCTGTTGCCTTTCAAACTGCAGAAGTGGGAGCAGAAAGAGATTGGTGGGCAGAGGAAACCATTTGGGAACTACAGCACGGAGGTGTTGTTAAATAAGGTAGCCATTTAATTAAATGTGCCAAGGCCAAATTAACTGTGGAAGCCGCAAAAAATATTTTAATGTTCTCTTTACCAAAACATAAAATTTTAAGAATTTTAGCATCTGCTAGAGCTCAATCTAATCTCTCTCTCCCCTGCCCCCCATTGCACCCTTTTCTCTCTCCCTTTCTCAAATACACTAGCTCATTAAAAAAATGTAGTTTGAGACTCAGGCGATACATTTCCATATACGAAAACCATAGATAAATATGATTATGTTCCATATGAAATGACAGCTTCACTCCCTTACACTTTGCCTTGTATTCTTGTTTTAAGTGTCTTTTAAAGAAACTGCTCGTTATTTATCCCGTGGGAGTGATTGGCGGAAAATGTGTATAGCCATCTTGGTATTAAAATTTTTGTTTGTTTAATTGTGGCAAAATCATACATAAAGTATATCTTGTTTATGTTCTCTTTTTATGTCTGAGAAAATTAATAGAACAAAACTCCACTTACCAGTACGGCTATTCCCACCGTGTGACATAATAACCAATGTTCGTTACAAGCCTGTATGTGGCTTTATTTCAATATGTGAATTCATGTTACATGAATTTAGTCTTCCCTAAAGCTCTGTCCCCACAGTGTCAATGTCCCCTGATATCTCAGAGATGAGGAGAGTTCTCGAGACCTGCATCACTGGTGGGGTAAAACCCTTATTCCTTTGCAAGTTAGGTAGATGCACAGTCAGCCTGATGATATTGGTGGGTTATCTGTCCGTGATGCATTGCACGTGCACAGTGTGATCAATCTACTTCCGTACTGCTCCAAGGCAGGACTCGGAGCGCTACTGCCCGTAGGCCAACCCTGCTGGCCACCTGGTTTAGTAGATGGAGTTTTATTGGAACACACCCACACCCATCTGCTGACAGATGGTCAGTACCTGCCAGGCGGAGTTGAGCAGTGTGACTGCAAAGTCCCAGACACTGGCTGTTCGGCCGTTTTATAGAAACTATGTGTGTTCCCCTGCTCTGAGGCTCTAGAGCTCTCCTCCCTTCTGTTTCCATATCTAGCTCCTTCTCCCATCTGTTAAGCTCAGTTTCAGAAAGGGGAGGATAGTAAACAGTGCAGCCAAATGGGACAAGTTAGGACAGTGTGAACTTTTCCTCTCTCTGTGGTGTATTTGGAGGTTTCTGTGTGTCTCTGCATGTTGGATGCAAGTTATATGTACCAGTGTGTGTGTGTTTTAAAATGCCAGGCTTCAGCATTGCTCATGAAAGATGTAAAATGCTGTCATTTTCTTTGATTAAAAAAGAAAAAAACTGTAACAGCATTCACCATGGAGGTATTTGTAGGGAGCGAGGGTGATACTGGACCAGGCACACTCTTGGGATCCATGTTCTGAGAGGGCTCCTCAAGAAACAGAGTTTTGTTTTGTTTTGTTTTGTTTTGTTGAGACATGGTCTAACTCTCCTGCCTGGGCTAGAGTTGAGTGGTATCATCGTAGCTTTCTACAGCCTTGAATCCCAGCGCTCAAGTGATCCTCCTGCCTTAGCTTCCCTAGGAGCTGGAACTGTAGACGCCCACCACCACATCTGGCTAAGTCTTCTGTTATTTGTACAGAGGGGGTCTACCTGCTGTGTTGCTCAGACTGGTCTTGAATTCCTGGCCAAGAAACAGACTCTGAAAACTGAGGTTTCCCTGGGGAGTGCCTCAGGGTTAGTGGCAGTGGGAAAGGAGGACCTCTGGGAAGCCAGCTACCCTTCCCTCCCTGTTTATTGCATGAATTGGAACACTTACCGCAGCTCTGGTGTCTATAGATGCAAAGACCCTGACTTCCTGGTATTATCTTCTGGAGAATTTGATGGTTCACTGTATCTGTGAGTCCTTTTAATGTGTTTTAGTAAACAGCTGAACAGAACCCTTAGGCCAAAGGTGAGGGCTGTATCACCCCTCAGTATCCCCCGGGCATTGGTTGCAGGACCATTGAGGATACCAAAACCCAGGACTACTCAAACCACTTATATAAAGTGAGGAGGGAGTATTTGCACGTACGCTTTGCACCTCCTTCTTTAAATCATCCCTAGATTACCCAATCCTGAGTACAGTGTAAATAATTGTTAAACTGTATATTTTGTAAAATTTGCATTATTTTTTATTGATTTATCTCTAAGAGTATTTTTGACCTGCAGATCCAGAACTTACGGGTGCAGAGGGCCAATTGTACATGTTTTCAAAGACAATGCATCTCAAAGATATATAGCTAATAGATGCAACTTGAGATATATTGATAGTATACACACCTATGGTCAATAGCAGAATAGATAGGGATTCAGAGTGGGTTGTTACAGATAGTCGAGTCTGGGTTTTTAAATCTTTTGAAATTTTAGTGTTAGGCTTTTAATCAGAGTAGCTGTCCCATTTGCCCGTGGGTGGTTGTTTTTGTCTTTGTTACCAGCTGTAACACACTGCTTTATTTTTCAGGGGGTTGCTCTAGCGTTTACAGTATTCGTTTTTAAATTTGAATGCTACTTGACTGCCTCAGATCAGAACCTTCAACGGTGCGCGTTCATCCTCCTCCCATTTCCGCGCCTCTCTGCTGCCCTGGCTGTGCACTTTACTTTTATCTGTGTTAGAAACAGCACAATACATAACTATTGATTTTCCATTCAGCCGTCAGTTATCTGTAAAAGAATTTTTCAAGGGCGGCGCCTGTGGTTCAAGGAGTAGGGCACCGGTCCCATATGCCGGAGGTGGCGGGTTCAAACCCAGCCCCGGCCAAAAAAAAAGAATTTTTCAAGTGAAAAAACATTTTTATATTTATTCCTGTAGTGACTGTGTCACTCACCATTTCCATCTTAGGCCGTTCTTCTGCTTAAAGGACTTCTTTTAATATCTCCAGTAGTGCAGGAAACTGGCAGTGAATTCTCTCTTATTTTGCTTGTCTGGAAAAGTCTGTATTTTGCTTTTTTTTTTTTTTTTTTTTTGACAGAGTCTCACTTTGTCACCCCAGTAGAGTGCTGTGGTCACAGCAACCTCAAACTCTTAGACTTAGGCGATCCTCTTGCCTCAGCCTCCCCAGGCATCTACCACAACACCCAGGTAATTTTTCTGTTTTTGGTAGAGATGAGGTCTTGTTCAGGCTGGTCTTGAATTCCTGAGCTTAAGCAATTTACCTACCTCGGCCTCCTACACCTGGCCCGTTTGCCATTATTTTTTGGAAGAAATTTCATCTGAGTGTGGAGTTTTAGATTGATAGATTCTTGCAGCAATTTAAAGATTTCATTCCATTGACTTCTGGCTTGCATGGTTCTTGGAAAAAAGTCTGGGGTGTTTGTTATCTTTTTTCCTTTACATATGGTTTATGGTTTTTTTGTGGCTGCTTTTATAAGAAGTTTCTTTCAGCACTGATTTTCAAGACATGGATTATGTCTTGTTGGGATTTTTGTGATGTTTTTCCTGCTTGGAATTTTCTTTTTGAATCAGTTTCACCTTTCTTAACAGAGGGAATTTCTCAAGTTTACTTAATCTTGAAATCCCCGTTTTAAGTATGTTATCTTCTCTCAGAACTAGTATTTTATGAATGAACACTAAACCCGGTTTGGGAAACAATGATAAAAATCAATCTATCTTGAACCTTCTAGAATCGGGTTGTACAGAAAGCTTTTGGACATGTGCCTGATATTATGTAGAGTATCTGAAGGTTGTTAGCACATGGAGGAAATATCAGAAATAAGCCGGGTAATTGTCAGCACTGTGGTTGTGCTCCTACAGTGACCATTTTTCCCCATTGTCAAATATAAATAAAACTTATTCCAAAATCTGTTTCTCACATTTTGTACATTGACAATCCATCAATGTACTGAAGGAAAACTGATGGCACTCCCAAAATTACATTCTATCTAAGACATTACTAAAATGTTGATTCTAAAACATTCAAACTCCTATTTTTATCTATAGACATGGAACACCCATTTCTATTGTTTAACCATGCAGACTGTTTTTAAAAGAAAAATCTTTTAAAATATTCATTGGTTTTAATTTATAGCTTTCTAGTTTGCTTATAACGTATATGCTAATTTGCACTCAGCTTATCTCTCTCTCTATATGTATGTATTTGTTTATTTATTAGAGATGGGATCTTGCTATGTTGCCCAGGCTGGTCTTGAACTCTTGGCCTCAAGCAACTTTCCCACCTCAACCTCCCAGGTAGATGAAATTATAGGTATGAGTTGGGCAGTGCCGGCCCCATATACCAGAGGTGGCGGGTTCAAACCCAGCCCTGGCCAAAAACTGCAAAAAAAAAAAAAAAAAAAAAAATTACAGGTATGAGCCTCTGCGCTGCCTTTAAAATTTGTGTACCACATTAGAGTCATTAATCGTTGAGAAAATAATACAAAATATTTTTCCTGTGTCATAAATATAACTTTAAAAGGGAAGGGGTCTCTTGTGTTATCTCTCAGAAATACATGTAAACAGAGAAGGCAAAAAAAAATCTAAAGAGTATTTCAAAACTCAATTTTTTAAAATGGAATAGCATATGAGGAAATAATTAATATGCTGTGACTTTTCACCCCACCGTACTTATTTTCATAGTTTGGTGAGTAAAGAGAGAAATTTGGCCTGATTTTAATTCCCAGTGGAGGGAGGCTCATGCAGCGCTGCCCCACTTCTTGACACTATTATTATATTAAAAGTAACATGTATTTTTATGAGTCATTACCATCTTGGCACACTTACATTCATTTTCGTCAAGTACTGCCATCTTTATACTCCAAGCTTCCAAAGTCTTAAAACAAAATGCACATTGATTTTATATTTCTCTTGGAGAACATACAGTCTTCCAACAGTATAATCTCAATTTATCGGAATGTTTAGTAACTGGTATACTCAAAGTCAATCAAAAAATTGTCTTTAAAATTTCAACATGTAAAAAGTCTTTCTCAGAGAAAGTGGGGGGAGTTGGGCAAAGTGTAGTGCAGGGGTCTTCAAAGTTTCTAAACAGGAGGTCAGTTCACTGTCCCTCAGACCGTTGGAGGGCCGGACTATAGTTAAAAAAAAAAACTATGAACAAATTCCTATGCACACTGCACATATCTTATTTTGAAGTAAAAAACAAAATGAGAACAAATACAATCACACCACCTCATGTGGCCCACGGGCCACAGTTTGAGGACCCCTGATGGAGTAGTCTCGTCTGTGTGGACATGGTCTGTACAGAGACACCCTTGGCAGGAGGGCTGGGTGGAGCAGGTGCTTCACAGAACGTGCACCACTGGCTGCCCAGAACTGAGATGAAGTCATGAGAATCCAGTGGTCATTTATTGTGCGAATAGGCAAGGGACTAGACCCACACTGGCGCTATCAGAACCTCACTGCTGCTATCCGTGCCTGGGACGCAGAAGGCATCAGTGAACATTCCTCCTGAGATTGTGGCAGGTGGAATTCACGGGAAATCCTGAATTCTTTGTCCCAGTCTTTGTACCTCACAATGCACAATGGCTTATCAGAGCTTTAAGCAAATCCTCCTGTAAGTAAAAAGGGGGCAAAACCTGCCCATTGTACCAGCGTGGACTGTGGAGTGTTCACACCCTCTGCCATTTTGCAGCCCGGGGCTTGGGCAGGCGTCCGCCCCTCGGTGCTTCCATTCCCTTGGCTGTGCAAGTGGGATTATAGTAGCCCTATTTCCTAGGGTTGCCTTAGAAGTGGCGACCATCACATCCGATGGGCATAATTATTAATATATGAGTATATAAGGACTTAGTGTTCTAAGCTCTTTCAATATTCAAAGTGATTTATTAGAAGGACTAAATAAGTTAAACACTTTAGAGAGAGCCAGGCACACAACAGGTGTGATGTATGGGTTGGCTATTAATACTTTTTAACTTTAGCCCAGTGTTGCAAAGTCCGTTGGATCGTGGTGCTGGTTTTCAGGTGACGCACACTAAATACCTTTTAAACAACCTGTGAAACATCGCTCTGAAGACCTGGCTTTGGCAAACGCTTCTCTACTGAATTTAAACCTCCGGTTGACCGGCTTCCAAGTTCATTTGGTTCTAGGCTTTCCTGGCCGCAGCCCTGCCAATCATTATCCCCATTTTATGAGGTACCTGCTGAGAAGGCCCCTCTCTCGGTATCTGTCCCACCTGCCTTCTGGAGGGGTTAGATTCTCAAGGGCAGGGATGCTAGTGAGACTTAGTTGGCTAACCTGGCTGGGGGGTCTGTCTCCTCAAGTCACAGGTAAGATATCAGAGCTACAGTCTATGAAGGTGTGATGGGAGTGGCGGGCCTGTGCCAGTGATGGCTCCCTCACATGGCTGGCTGGCTGCTGCTGGCTGCTGGCAGGTGGCCTCTGGTCCCCTCTGTGCCTCCCTTCCACAGGCAGGAACTTTATCATACAAATGTAATACTGTTTTATCAAGAGTAGCCAGGAATGCCTCTACCTCCAGTTGGGACATTCAAAAATACCTCCAGTCATTGCCTAATATGCCCTGGGGCGTGGAGAGGAACTGTCACCCCTGCCTGAGAACCACTGTATTAAAATACGGAAACACGTGCAATCAATATTGCATGCTGCTTTGTTTATTCCAAGCAAAAATAAATAAATACTGCATGATGTTTTTATCTTTGGGCAAATGCCTGGTGTAGATTAGGCTGCCAGAGAGGGATGCTCAGTGTGCAGTGGCAGCTGGCAAGTGAGCGTGTGCAGCCCCATACATGGTGTGGGCTTGTCACCAAGCAGGGTCTGGCCCACCGTGACTGGTGCTGACAAATTCCTTGGTTCCATCCTCTGGGTCTGTCCCATTTGTGGCTGCCCTGCCCACGGGAGCTGGAATGTTTGCTCCTCTGCCCAGGTCCTGGCATGCTCCAGCTTGGCCTCCCTCTGCCCGGACTGTACATCATCTATTCCTGGGCAGGGGGAGATTTAGCTGAACTATGAACAGGAAACAGGAACTCAAACCAGAGCAGCACCATTCACAGTGGCCAAAAATGCTTGTCAGCTGCTGAATGGACAAAGAAAAGGCAGCCCGTGCGCAGAGTGCGAGAGCGTTCAGGCTGGGGAGGACTGGGGCACTGATACAGCCGTGGCACGAGTGAGCCCTGGGAACACGCTCAGTGCAGGCAGCCAGACACAAAGCCTGTCTGTTGTATGGCTGCGTTTATATGAAATGCCCTGAACAGGCAAATTCCAGAGACGGAAAACAGAGGGGCCTCTGCCAGGCCTGGGGACTGGGGGAGGGAAGCCACTGCCTCACGGGGATGGAGTCTCCTTTTGCAGTGAATAAAGTGTTTCGGAGTTTGACAGAGGTGATGGTTGCACAACATTTGAATATACCAAATGCACTAAATTGGACACTTTCAAATGGTTGATTTATATGTTCAGTAATTTTTTTACCCTGACTGAAAACAAAAGCACCAGCCATGTGGGGTTCAGGGAAGTGTCTATGTAAGAGCCCGAGGGGCGATACTCTGTTTTTTCTTGAGTAAAGAGGTTCTGAAAGTCACTCCAGATGAGTGTTCAAACTGCGAATGCTTTCCTAGCAGGAAAGAATATGGCTTCCCAAAAGGACCGCTTTCGAGGACCGTGCCTTTTTAACTTTGAAAGTGTACTTATTAAAAAGAAGACGTACTCATTGCCTTGCACCATCGTTTATTTTCAATTTAGAAATTCCATCCAGTGGTTTTACAGGTCTACAGAGGTGTTCACAGAGCACTGTTGAAAAGCAGTAGACAGGCTTTGAAAGGTAACAGAAGTGGCTGATTTGCATTTAGGATGAAATTTAGCTGAGGTGCTGTGGAGTTTGGGCAATATTTGACTAGGTCTTGTGACTTTTCACCTTTATGAGACAGTGATTTTGTGGAGAATGCGAAGACGGGCAGTTATTAGTAGGTGCCTGGCTCACCTGTGCTTAGGTCTGTGCTAGCCACTGCGAACGGTGTGGGTGAGCTGCCACCCAGGACCACAGACACCGGCAAAATGGTAACTGGTGCTTGTGCTTGGACGTGGAGAATTTGAAAAATTAGGAAAACAACTGCAGACCTTGCTGTGCCCATTCCTTTAAAAACGATCCCTTGATCTTTTTGTGCTTTCTCCCAAGAATGCCCTCAAAGATGTCACTGAAATTCCTCCAAAGAAAGCGTAAGGCATGCCAGTATCCATGTAAAAATGCTGCTTTTTTTCCCCTGCCGTTTTACAATGAAGTTAAGACAGAAGGTATGAAGAAATGAATGTGGTAGACGGATTGTGAAGTCCGCTGTGTTACAAAGCATGTAATCAGCTGCTGTAATGTTCTGATTGGTTGTATGTGGGTACATCATAGTTCCGATTGGTTGTGTGTGACGTGCATCATAGTTCTGATTAGTTGTGTATGGGGTGTATGAAAGTTCCGATTGGTTGTGTGGGAGGTGCGTCACAGTTCTAATTAGTTGTGTGTGGATGCATCACAGTTCTGATTGGTTGTATGTAGGTACATCACAGTAGTGATTGGCTGTGTGTGGGATACATCACAATTCTGATTGGTTGTGCGGATGCATCACTGTTCTGATTGGTTGTATGTAGGTACATCACAGTAGTGATTGGCTGTGTGTGGGATACATCACAGTTCTGATTGGTTGTGTGGATGCATCACTGTTCTGATTGGTTGTATGTAGGTACATCACAGTAGTGATTGGCTGTGTGTGGGATACATCACAGTTCTGATTGGTTGTGTGGATGCATCACAGTTCTGATTGGTTGTATGTAGGTACATCACAGTAGTGATTGGCTGTGTGTGGGATACATCACAGTTCTGATTGGTTGTGTGGGTGCATCACAGTTCTGATTGGTTGTATGTAGGTACATCACAGTAGTGATTGGCTGTGTGTGGGATACATCACAATTCTGATTGGTTGTGTGGGTGCATCACAGTTCTGATTGGTTGTATGTAGGTACATCACAGTAGTGATTGGCTGTGTGTGGGATACATCACAATTCTGATTGGTTGTGTGGGTGCATCACAGTTCTGATTGGTTGTGTGTGGGGTACATCACAGTTCTGATTAGTTGTGTGTGGGATGTATGAAAGTTCTAATTGGTTGTATGTGAGGTGCATCACAGTGCTAATTAGTTGTGTGTGGGTGCATCACAGTTCTGACTGGTTGTGTGTGGGGTGCATCACAGTTCTCATTGGTACTGTGTGGGGTACATGACAGTTCTGATTGGTTGTTTGTGGGGCACATGACAGTTCTGATTGGATGTGTGTGGGGTACATGACAGTTCTGATTGGATGTGTGTGGGTACAGCTAAGTTCTTTTTTTTTTTTTTTTTTTTTTTTTTTTTTTTTTTTGGCCGGGGCTGGGTTTGAACACACCACCTCCGGCATATGGGACCGGCGCCCTACTCCTTGAGCCACAGGCCCCGCCCAACAGCTAAGTTCTGATTGGGTGTATGTGGGGTACATCATAGTTCTGATTGCTTGTGCTAGGGTGCGTCATAGTTCTCATTAGTTGTATGTGGGTGCATCACAGCTCTGGTGTGTGTGGCGTCACAGTTCTAATTGGTTGTATGTAGTATGCAGCACAGTTTTAACTGGTTGTGTGTGGGGTGCATCAGAGTTCTGATTGGTTGTATGCAGTGTGCATCACTGATTCATTCTCGCATTCTGTCATAAGCTCACTTTGTTAGGTATGTGATTGGAGTCAAGCCTACACTGTGGCAATCAAGTGGAGAAAGGTGGGAAAGGCCTCCTCCTGTTAGGACAGAGAAAGCGTAATGTGTCTTTTGGACGATATGAGGGAACCACAGGATAGAGTGGGGAAGACAGAGGCCATCCCCCCACAATTCTGTATTCTACCTAGGGAATAGGCTAAACATCAAAAATACCCTGGCTCAAGCAGGAAAATGCGTTTCCTCTCATGAGTAACAGCCCAAGGGTGGGCAGTAGTCTGAGAAGGGTAGGTAACAGATTTCCAAGGGCACAGTGGGTGCAAGTTCCTCTGTCCTGTTACTCGGCCATTCCTAAATGTCAGAACAGGCTCTCAGCAACTCACAGGGAGCAAAGTTCATACCGTTATACCATTGGCAAGAACTCTGTATCGGAACCCCTGGGGTCTCTTAGCAAGAGATGTCACAAGTGGGCTTCAGAGGAAGGCTGGGGAATTAGTACTTCCTAAATTATTTTATATTTTATTTGGTTGTGGTGTTTGTGTTTAATTCTTTCAATATATGTAGCAGCATCAACTATTCTTTTTTTTTTTTATTGTTGGGTATTCATTGAGGGTACAATAAGCCAGGTTACACTGATTGCAATTGTTAGGTAAAGTCCCTCTTGCAATCATGTCTTGCCCCCATAAAGTGTGACACACACCAAGGCAGCATCAACTATTCTAACCCACCTTCTATGGAGAAGCTCTAACGTGCTGTGTTGTTTCAGCTTAGAGAACCTTCCCCGTGACTTTCCACCTCCCATGTGCAAGGACAGTCTGTACATGTGTGCACCACGCCAAGAGCTGAGCACTCACGGAAAGTTAGAAGGCCTTTTATATATATCAAATTTTGGCATTTACTTTTAAAAATAATGTATTGCATTTGTTAGGATCATTTGTATTTCACACAAACATTTTGCAATCTATAAACATTCTCACCAGCACTGTTTATTGATAATGGTTTTATTTATGTACTTCATAATGGGAAAGTCCATCATGGCAAGGTATTGGGAGGTCTGATTTCTCATTTTAATGTATTGTTTCTGGCAGTAAACTAATTAGTTTTGACATGTTGCATAACCAGAAGAATGTTATTAACCCGACTCATCATTTCCATGTTTTGTGTTGATCACACACAGATGATAAGTTAATTATAGTTATTGAGTTTAACAACATATATAAGAGATAATCTTCAATTTTAAGACTCTAATTTGTGAGTTACCATCTGTTTTGGACCAAAGAATAGGAATTTGACTTTAAAGCTTTTTTCTGAACAGCTTGTAATAAGAGCTGTTTGTATATTAATTACTTATTGAATTATTATGGATTTTAATGTTTTAATTTACAAGCAATTTGGAGCTTATTGTGGTGACATCTGCTTGTATTTTGATACTTTATGATATTTAGCAATTTCATCATAAGGCTTCCCCATCACCCCCTGGTAATTTACAGCCCAAGCCTCAAAATAGTAATTCACTTTCTGCTTCAGCTGGTTATAACGGAGTACTGTCCTGTACTATCTCCACTGCAAATTTTTTTTATAATTGTATTTTTATTTATAAGCAAAATCAATATTCCCTGTACCTGCTTCATTCTGGTGCCCTTTAATTTCTATTCAAAGATTAATTTTGTTTAGGGCAGCGCCTGTGGCTCAAAGGAGTAGGGCGCTGGCCCCACATGCTGGAGTTGGCGGGTTCAAACCCAACCCTGGCCAAAAACTGCAAAAAAAAAAAGATTAATTTTGTTTAATTCTCACTATATTTCTTCAGTGGTAATTTTTTTTTAATTGCCTTGGCTATTACTTTTGTCTCATATATTCTTATTGGTTTTAAAGTGTTGTAACGAAACTTAGGCGCCTGTAGAATTCATTTAATCTCTTTCCTTTAAATAGCATAACTATAAACATGGCTCAGTAGGAACAATTTACTTGAATTTCCTTAAAATGAGTTTCTATATAAATTCAGTAATAAGAAACACCTTCACTGATAGCTTTGCTTGTGCATTTGAATTATATTAAACCTGGCACCTTTTTATTACCAGTTAAAACGATGGAATTAAGAATTTATAGAAAATAGCAGGCATTGAATTTACTTAGTTCTTGAGTTTGTAGATGATAATGCATAATTTAAACTCCAGGAAGCTGGATTCATTTACAGCCAAAGAAATTTTATAAGGAAAAAGGTAAATATTGTTAAGTAAATGCTGGTTGACTGATTAGTGTTGATAGTGACTTAACAGATGATAATCCTTTTGATATAAAGGATTATCATTTTATGGACTATAGACATAGCTAGGTTTGGACAGTAATTGAAAACTTGAGATGTATTAGTTGGTACCTTTTTTTTCTCCTTTATTTTGGTGGAGCCAAAGGGAAAAATACTCCACGTGTTTCTGTGTTTCTATGAATATAGTCCCTGAGGCTGGGTACGTACACAAGTGTGCACATCAGGGTTGTCCGAAATAGCCCAAGCAAAGTGGAGAGTTTCATTGAAGTGTGTTGTCTTCTCCTAAGGGTATTTACAGGTTAATGTATCTATAATTTGCACGAGGCACTGTCCTGAAAACAAAGATGTTTCAAGTGCACAGTCATTGATCGTTAAATAATTAGCAGTAGCAAATGTCTCAGTTAATATTATCTATTTTGGGACTCTTTCCAAATTTCTACATGCATAGTAAATGCCTCACTGGCCGTTTAAATTTCTCCCTTTATTTCACTTTGCAAATAATACCTTATAGTCTCTGCTAAGGACAAAGACAGAAAAATGATGAGTTGATCAAGTATGTTAAGTCTGAGTGAGGAGGAGTGGAGGCGAGTGGCCAGAGGTGAACACAAGTCACTGTGTTTTTCCAAATCTCTCTGTTTCTCCCCAGGCTGGTTGTTGTGGACGCCTTGCCATTTCTATGATCGGATGCTGGGAAGCCCTCTGCTCCAAAGGTGTACAGATGAAGTCACCATAAAGGTAAGCAGCCCACATGCTATTGGATCCTTGTCTTTTCTTTTCTTTTTTTTTTTTTGTAGAGACAGAGTCTCACTTTATGGCCCTCAGTAGAGTGCCGTGGCCTCACACAGCTCACAGCAACCTCCAACTCCTGGGCTTAGGCGATTCTCTTGCCTCAGGTGCCCGCCACAACGCCCGGCTATTTTTTTGGTTGCAGTTTGGCCGGGGCCGGTTTTGAACCCGCCACCCTCGGTATATGGGCCCGGCGCCTTACCGACTGAGCCACAGGCGCCGCCCTTGGATCCTTGTCTTTTAACCTGAAATCCATTTGAGAAACAGAACTGCATTTTGCCAAAACTGAACATCCCCTGTGTGATGGTTTTTTTCCCAGGAGGAAGTTGCTGGTCTTTCTCTTTGCTGAAATTGAAGGTAGTGGCTAGAGCATCATTAAATCAGTAAAAGCTGTATCATTAATTCTAAATGAGGAATTAGCCTTCTAAGAATTTTGGATCCTGAATGAGCTATAATGGACTCTTCTGGGTCGAGTCTCACCAGATGAGGAGGGCACCTTCTAAAGTCAACCTCTCTTGTCAGTGTTATGAATTATGATTAGGCACAAAAGTTAACTATAATTGGGCACATGAGTACAGACAAGAGACTTTGGCTCCTGTGTCTTCATTCTGTGCTCTATTAGTTTCTGCAAAGTGATTTGCTACTTAACCTTGAAACCTATCAGAAAATCACATAGATTGCTTTTTATGAATTTATAAATGACATGGCTAAGGTTTCCAGAATAGCAAGCCATCGTTTGTACTTGGGTGTCAAGAGTTGAAGCCCGTGTCCAAAACTAAAGGCACTGCTCCTCCCCCCAAAAATTCTTTAAAAGTTATCTTTTGGCATTTGGGATGAGTTTTATTTCATTTTCTTGTTACAGGATTTCCGGTTCTTTATTTAATCTTTTGTTTTAGCAAAACAAAATAAAACCCTGTAGAACTTTGGTAATTTTAAGATATAAAGATGAAAATTTAGGGTAGATTTTTGCTTTACTGTTTGAAGAGAAACAGTTAAAACTGTTAAAAATGATAAATTTAACTAAAATAAAAACCTTATTGTTTGAGGTCCTTTTGTTTAAAACCAGGCATACATGAATTATTTTTTAACAAGTTAAAAATGTATATATATTTCAGTATTAACTTAAGTGTTTGGAAAGTGTAGTTTGTTAATAAAAACACAGTTGTAAACTAACGCATGGAATTTTGTGACTGGCTTCTCTCAGTGAAATATTTTTAAGGTTCATTTGTGGTGTAGCTTGTATCATTCCTTTTTAAGGCAGAATAAGATCCAGTGTATGGATTTATCATGGGTAGACCATGTTTGTTTATCCATTCGCCATTTGGGTTGTATTTACTTTTGGCTGTTAAGACTAATGATGTTGGGGCTCAGTGCCTGTAGCACCGTGGGTACAGCACCAGCCACATACACCCAGGGTGGCCCGGCTCGAACCTGGCCCAGGCCAGCTAAACAAATGCAACAAAAAAAATAGCTGGGCATTGTGGCGGGCGCCTGTAGTCCCAGCTACTTGGGAGGCTGAGGCAAGCGAATCACTTAAGCCCAAGAGTTTGAGGTTGCTATGAGCTGTGACACCATGGCACTCTACCAAGGGTGACATAGCCAGGCTCTATCTCAAAAAAAGAAAAAAAGATGGTGTTGGGCCTGGCCCTGTGGCTCACGCCTGTAATCCTAGAGTCGGAGAGGCCAAGGCAGGAGAATTGCTTAAGCTGAACAAGAGCAAGAGCCTTGTTTTACTCTGTATTATTTTAATACTGGGTATTAAAATCTGTAAAAATAGCCAGGTGTTGTGGTGGGCATCTATAGTCCCAGCTACTCGGGAGGGTGAGGCAAGAGGATCACTGGAGCCGAAGAGTTTGAGGTTGCTGTGAGCTGTGATGCCACGGCACTCTACCCAGGGCGACAGAGTGAGACTGTGTCTCAAAAAGAAAAAATAATGATGTTAGAAAAAATCATATGCAAGTTTTTGTGTGGATGTGTGTTTCATTTTTCTGTGGAGAAACTTAGGAGCGGAATTGGCTGGATCATACGTTAACTCTACATTTAACATTTTGAGGAATTGTCAGACTTTTTCAAAGTGCTGTCCTATTAGTCAATTGTTTTTGAAATGCCATTGAGCCATATTCTAAATGTCAGAGGGAAGGTGAGAGGAAGGATCTGTTTCTCATCAATGTTTAGACTGGGTATTAATGTAGCTCTTAGGGAACATAACTTTCGATTGAATTGAACACACATTGATCAAATTCCTACTGTGTGTGAGTACTTGTGTTTGGCCTTGTAAGTCACTTTGAATGTTTTCATATCCTTCACTGTGCAATTTCTACATTGCAGGTGGCCCTTTTGGGTTGTCTGCCCACATGGCGCTGTCGCTGCAGCTCGTCAGTAAGGGTGGAAGTGATGGTGAAGAACGAACTCTTTCTCTCCCGCTGTCCTGGGTACTATGCATCAGAAAGGAAGGGGTTATAACTGCTTCCTGTAGATTAGTTGGGTTTCACTGTGTGCCCTCCTTTCAAAGCCTTCCATAGCAGGTCTCCGTCGTCATACTTTCTCGGGTCTTGGTCTTAAAGGGGTTGGTAGGTTTAGGAGGAATGTTCACATTCAGGGATTTCATCATTCAGGTTCTCAGGAAGGACAATTTCAAGCCAAGAAGGGACGAGGCAGTTGTTTCCTGATGCAGAAACGGGGAAGATCTGGAGCAGGGCAGGAAAGACGGAGAGCCCAGGTCAGCTAGTGTTTTCTGAGCCGGGCCAGGCAGTACAGAGCTTGGGCCTCGTGGCCTAGGTGGTGCACGCTGCAGCCACTGAGCTCTGCCGCTGTAGGGTGACAGCAGCATGGACCAGGCATGACGAGTGAATATGGCTGGATGCCGATAAAACTTTATTCACAGACACTGTACTGGGTATTTATGACCCTCACGTAGAGGATCGCAGCTGCTTCCTTTTCACCTCTACTAACCGTGGCCTTCTGAGGTGGAGATGAGACCCCGTGAGGCCCACACACCACACAGGGCCATGATGTGGCTAAGAGTGAAATACTTTTTTTTTTTTTTTTTTGTAGAGACAGAGTCTCACTGTACTGCCCTCTGGTAGAGTGCCGTGGCGTCACACGGCTCACAGCAACCTCCAACCCCTGGGCTTACGCGATTCTCTTGCCTCAGCCTTCAGAGCAGCCGGGATCACAGGCGCCCGCCACAACGCCTGGCCATTTTTTTGTTGCAGTTTGGCCGGAGCTGGGCTTGAACCCGCCACCCTCAGCATATGGGGCCGGCACCCTACTCACTGAGCCACAGGCGCCACCCGAGTGAAATAACTCTTTTAATGACTATGTCTTATTCCACTAGTATATGCTCATATTTTAATGGAGGTGCTACAAAGCATTTGAATTCTGGTGAGGAAAAAAAAAAATAGTTCTGTGATTACATTCACCCTTTTGGACCATTTAACTCTAAGGAAACGTGACAGTAAAATTAATGAGAACTCTTTTCTTTCGGAGGGGTTTTTCTGACTGTAAAATAATACGTATATGATTCTTGGTAAATGAAGGTCTGAAAGAGAACAAGGAACATGAGATGTTTTCATGTATTTTCACGTTTTCTCCCTGAACTTTCCTGTCTCTGTATTTCCCCACAGTTGGGGTCACGCTGGAGGGCAGGTTGGCCTCCTGAGCTCTGTGGTTGCCGCCACCCACCTGGGGGTATCTCCATGACCGTCTTTTCATCACGCAGCTATGAAAAATTGAGGCTTAAAAGCACAGTATTAAACGTCAGGCAGTTTAATTTTTTTTTTTTTTTTTTGAGACAGTCTCAAGCTGTCCACCTGGGTAGAATGCTGTGGTGTCATAGCTCACAGCAACCTCAAACTCTGGGGCTCAAGTGATCCTCTTGCCTCAGTTTTTCTATTTTTAAGTGATAGGGTCTTGCTTTTTGCTCAGGCTGGTCTCGTACTCATCAGCCCAAGCTGTCCACCTGCCTCGGCCTTCCAGAGTGCTAGGTTTATCGCTGTGAGCTGCCACACCCCGCCCGCAACTTAACTTTAAATCCCGGCTTTGCCGGGATTTAAGTGGGTTATCTTCTCTGAGGCTTCATTTCTTAATTTATAAAAGGGTAGTGATAAGAGTAATGGCCGTCTTTGTCTCAGAATTATGAGTGAGGTGAATTATACTGAGCAGTTAACACACAACATGTTGCTTTGTAAAATCATTTTATCTGTGGCGTGATAGTTCCCACATGTGTAGATTCCGGGTTTTTTTAATCATGGTGCCCTTGGACAGGGAGATGTTTCGAGAGCTGCCTGGAGGCTTCTTTACAATGACCCGGGAGAGGGGAACGTAGGTGCCACGTGGTAAAACAAGCCTGTGTCATCTGCGGGATAAGCAGATTTTAGAAAAGGTGAATTAGGATATGTATATAAATGCTTGTAATATACACATTCAAAATATTGTCTTAACCTGGCTACTGACTGTGAAATGAAAATGAACTCAGTTTATACCTGAATAGAGAAAAGCATTATGTGGAAAGCCAGTGGGAAGTTAAGAGCCACTGCCTTCAAGTCAGTAAGGAATTTGTTTCCATGAAGAAATGCAGAGAGAAAGGCGCAGTTTGGATGACCAGGTCATTTGAGGTGGATTCTTCAGCCACTGTGGGCTCTTGGTCCACCCTGCATGCAGACAACTCCCAAAGGCCTGAGTCTTGTCCTGCCCATCCCTTTTCAGCAATGGACTCTTCAGCGTAAACTCCAACAAGCCTAAGGCAGAACTGAGACTCACTTTCTTAGGTCCCCTTGGAAACAAAGAGCTGCTTCAAAAGATTTTAAAGGATCTTTTCATAATGGAACAAACGAAAGAGAAACCTTCCCCTCAGATGATGTTGGAGTAGTTTCCTTTGTTACACTCCTAAAATGTGAGCGCTCCCTTTTACCAATGTGCTCTTATTCAATGTGTTTCAGAACTAGGCGCTCCTCCTCTTGGGAGGACACGAGTTTGCCCTTGGTGTCTTCACCACTACCTTCAGCTCTCCAGTGGGCCTTGTGTGATTCTACTTTTTAAGATAATCGAACAGCAATTAAGACCCTTGTTTGGGGGCAATCCTCTGCCTTCCCAGAGAACGAGGCATGTAAAATGCTATTGTGTACACACTAAATAAAATGCATCTCTTAAATGGTGTTTGTCTTGGCACTGAATTTAAACTGTTTTCTGAAGGGAACTGCGAATTAATAGGAGCTTTTGCCACCTTGAAAGTCAGGCTTAAAAAGAAGAAATATCATAAATAAATTTCCGTATGGTACCTCGACAACTCTAACCCCAAATTACTACTCATCTTTAGCAGATGAACTTAATGTCAGCCTGGGCCTATTTTTTCTGCATTTTCTTTAAGCATCATGGTGGGGCAATATTGTGTTTTTTGTTTTTTGTTTTTTTTTTTGTAGAGACACAGTCTCACTTTATCACCCTCAGTAGAGTGCCGTGGCATCACAGCTCACAGTAACCTCCAACTCCTGGGCTAAGGCGATTCTCTTGCCTCAGCCTCCTGAGTAGCTGGGACTAAATAACACACAGTGGAAGGGGTTAATTCCTTTTTGTGCAATCACAACTCTAAAGGCCTCAAATCAACCTAATTGAAGGTGTCTTTAATCCAAACTGGGTCAGGCAAGAAAATAAACACAATTGCTCTCATTAAGAGCCTGCCTCCTTCTCCTTTTCTGTTCAGGGCTGAGGAGGAGCAGTGAATGCCCAAAGTTTCTCTTTTAGTTTAGAAGGGGAGAAGTTGGAAAATGTCTACAGGGGAGAACCCGAAGGCTGGAAGCAATGCTGTTCTGCAAACCAGTGAGGTGTTGAGATGGGATGTGTGTTGCCACTATACCTACTGGAATGAAAGAACACCCCAACGCAGGCCTCACTTCCTGCAGCAAGGGGATGGTTCTTGCTTTGTGCCCGCTGCTCGGCCTATTGGATAGTTACCACCAAGGCCTGGTGAGGAGACAGCCAAGGAGCCACAGGGCAAGGCTGCTGTGTTTCCCTCATGACTCCTGACGCCCGTCAGGCCTCTGGTGGCATAGGGAAAGGTGGCTGACTAGTAATCCTGGCTATACACACTGCCTGTTTGCTGTGTATCAGACCCCCTTCTCACGGCCTGTGTAAAAGCCTCCCTGGACGTGGGGGCTTGTCGTTAACTGAGAGATGAGGGAACTGAGCCCCAGAACTCCCCGTATCTGGAAAGGGATGGAGCCCCGTCCGAAGTCAGGCTTTCCTGGCTCTTGGCCAAAGACTCCTGATGCCGGCATCTTTTACTTTCCTCTGGGGCACACAGGGCTTTATTTACCTTGTCTGCAGCCAGGAGGCCTAGCGAGAGCTGCATGGTGGCCCTGACTCCCCCACATTGTTGTCACTAGCCCAGGCATTCCAACCTCCCTGCTATTGGTCTGCACACGCCATTCCTTATGGAGAGGACAGAGGCAGACTTCTCCACCAAGTGTGGAGATGTCAGTGGTACTTCACTTTGAACCTTAGTGCACACGAAGGTTGTCATGTCCTAGATCAAGGGTTTGGGTGGCACAGCATTAAAAGTCAAAAGTCATTTTTGTAAAACACCCCCCACCCCCGCAGCTCACACATACACACATAGCTACTAGGCTTCCTTCCTCTTTCCCTGTCTTTCTTCCGAAATCATGGATGGGTCTTGTCTCCATCAGTCAAAAATTAAGTTTCTCTTTCTTCTAAAACTACCCTCCTGGCCAGCATGGTGGCCAACAACCTGTAATCCCAGCACTCTGGGAGGCCAAGGTGAGTGAATTGCCTGAGCTCAGCAGTCCAAAACCAGCCTGAGCAAGAGTTAAACCCTGTGTCTAAAACTAACTGGGTGTTGTGGCAGGCACCTGTAGTCCCAGCTACTTGGGAGGCTGAGGCAAGAGGATTACTTGAGCCCAAGAACTTGAGGTTGCTGTGAGCTATGACACCACGGCCCTCAACCCCAGAGGGACAGAATGACACTCTGTCTCAAATAAACACACACGCACACATACAGATATGAATACATACATTAAAAAAAAACTACCCTCCCCTTCCGTGAAGAAGGGTGCTTAGAGACTTGCCTCAGGGAATGGAACTTGTGCTCTGTCAGTCAAAGTAGAACTTGGTTTGTGATGGGGATGCCCTCTCTCTAATTGAGTTATGCTAGACTTCGAATACCTCTATCGTACCAGTACGTTTATTTGCATGAAATTATACAACCAATCCCTGAGGGATGGTGTCCATAATTTAATATCTTTCTGTGAAATTTAGTTCTGGTCTTGGAAAAAAAGAGGATAGGTGATTTTTATTTCCCAGCCTTATGTGTGAGGTTTTGCTGGAACAATAGTCTTATACAGGAATGTTGGCCAGTTCATTCATTTGAGTAAAATATATATATGACTCATGAAGCCAACAACCCAGGGTGAGGAGTGTGTTGCTTAGAGACAGCCCAGCTAAACACCCAATGGGGTGATGGTTTCGCTCCATTTGGGTGTGATGAAGGAGGTTGAATATGGCTGTTAGGTTTATGGCCCGTTTAAATAATATTCCCACATGTGTACCAAATCGAAGAATGGATATGTAGATTACAGAATCCTTTTGGAAATTAAGAGTTTAGAAGAAAATCACTTAAAAGCTAAGTAAGAAGATGTTGGGGAGGGTCGTCAATCCAATTACTAAATTAGGCATAAAAAATTAAGATACATACTTAACGCAGACCTGTGTGCCTTGTAAACCAAGTGACATTAAATCCTGGGTAATAATACATCCTGCCAGCCTCAGAGTTTGTGTTTTGTTTTCTCTGCTGCTTATGAATCACAAACCCTTCAGGAAGTTAACACTGTTTGGGGAAAACAGTCTAATGCTTGTATTCTAAATATTATAAATTTAGAGAGGCAGTGAGTCTGATCAGAGAGCTGAAGCTGGAGCTTAAACTGGTTTTTAGCTCAAAAAAAAAGGGTGGTGCGTAAGGAAAATAGAGGAGCAGACTAATAAAAATCAACCACAATCCCCGGCCTCTGGAAGCTGCTGTATTCTGATGCATAGCTCTGTGTGGACACAGCGTAGACACCTATGTTTCCTGCGAACAGCAGGGTGGAGGGTGTCAACCCAGCCGCATGTACAAGTGTGTTGGGCGGGGGATGTCAGCCCAGCCGTGTGTACAGGTGTGTTGGGCGGGGGATGTCAACCCAGCCGTATGTACAAGTGTGTTGTGCGGGGGATGTCAGCCCAGCCGTGTGTACAGGTGTGTTGGGCGGGGGATGTCAGCCCAGCCGTGTGTACAGGTGTGTTGGGCGGGGGATGTCAGCCCAGCCATGTGTACAGGTGTGTTGGGCGGGGGATGTCAGCCCAGCCACGTGTACAGGTGTGTTGAGCGGGGGATGTCAGCCCAGCCACGTGTACCGGTGTGTTGGGTGGGGGTGGGGTGCGGGGTGTCAGCCCAGCCACGTGTACAGGTGGGAACCCTGCAAGAACCCTCCCTCGGAGAGCAAGGGAAATCTGGATTCTGAATCAGTATTTAATTTTCTTAGGAAAACAATGATACCTTTGCAGAAGGATTTTGCATAGACTCTGAACAAGCCGAGATCCAGGCGTGCAGTTTCAATGATTACTTTTAGGTGCTCTGCCAGTTCATTAAGTGGGGTCTGAACCCCAACCTCACGACTTTGCAAATTGTGTGCATTTCAAACACCAGGTGCCTCTTTTTCCTCTGAAACAATCGTTCCCAGTCACTGAACTAGAATATGTACTAAAGTTCAGCAATTACCGGACAGCCTCTGTGAGTTGACCACCCAAGGGACTGAGACAAACTGGATAATATGAGGAACTATGCCGACTGCACCAACATGGGTGGGTGGCACAGCACAGCAGGAAACTGTAATCCCCGACCAGGAGGGCTTCTCAGTATGTGTCCAGTCGGTGACAATTTAGGCACCTTTGCACCACGGAAGCTTTTTTGTGTGAGGCCTTTTAGCAGATGGGAGTGAACTAAAAAGAGTAGAGCTCTCTCATTTCAGCCTCCCTTAGCCCTGACCGTTTCTCGATGCCGTGGAAAAGGGACTGCAGGGAGGTGCAGGATGACACAAAAGGTGTGGCAGGACTCTGGAGTCCCACTGAAAGTGAGCAAGCCACAAAGACAAATCAATGCCATGCACAGGAGGGAAGGAGGACACAGTTCCACCTCCCAGGATCAGAGCAGTTGGAAAGGCCTGATGCTGGAGGGCATACTCAAGTGGAGGGGATTACACCAGGGCAGGACTTGTTGGGGCTAAGCTGTGTCCCTGACAACAACCTTTAGTTTGAGTCCTCTCATTAAATGTCACAGAAGTTCCAACTGGATGTGCACATTGTCTTTTGGTCTTTTTCTAAGTAAACAAGAGTAATTCTCACTCAGCACTTAATGTTTTGCTGCCCATAAAGATGCCTGAAAATCTGTGACATGGACATCAAAGATACCTCCCAAACCACCTAAAAATAATTTAGCGCTGTTGACATAAGCCGTGGTGGTCTTTATAGGGGTTGTGCTGTGTGGAGTGAACTGCTGGTCTACTCTGGTTTATCCTCATGCAAGAGTTCCGCTGCCTGAGCCTTCCTTTTGGGTGGCTTTGCTCTCGCCTCTAACTACGGTGGTTGGAAGGAAGCCACCCTCCGTCCTGGGGGCTGCCTCGGACACAGTGGCCCCTGTGATCTCCACGCACACCCATCTGCCCAATGCTGGTGTCCTGACAATGGTGTCTAGCTGCTCCGAGCTGCTCTCACGGACATTCCCTCTCGCCCTGCGTGTCCCCAGACGCGGAGGGCCCATGTGGTGTGTCACTGAAACGTTTAACCGTTTAAACTTTAGCAAGTGACCCATGTTGCAGTCAGTTATTTCTCTTGAAACTTGTGGTTACTCTTCCCAGGGGTGTGGATGTGACTCAGTCTCCTCCATCTGTCTGCAAAGTGCTTCTTATCTAATCTGCATCTGCCTGAGGGCACGTCAGGGTCCCATTCACAGCGAGGGTCACAGCACACACAAGATCTTTACTCAGTAAAAAGTCAGTTGTCATTTTCATGCTCCCTACCCCTGAATTTGGTTTCATTAGTGTGGTTTATACGTTATGCCGCCCTGGCCTTAGAAAGTAAGCCAACTCTTCTTTTTGTGGAAAACACCTCACCTGGGGGGTGTGTGTGTGTGTGTGTGTGTGTATTTATTTATCTTATTTTATTTATTTATTTATTTTTTATTTTTTTTGAGACAGAATCTCACTATGTTGCCCTGGGTAAAGTGCTGTGGCATCACAGCTCACAGCAACCTCCAACTCTTGGGCTTAAGCAATTCTCTTGTCTCAGCCTCCCAAGTAGCTGGGACTACAGGCACCTGCCACAACACCCGACTGTTTTTTGATTGTAGTTGTCATTGTTTAACAGGCCTAGGCTGGGTTTGAACCCGCCAGCTCCAGTGTATGTGGCTGGCGCCCTAGCCACTGAGCTACAGACACCGAGCCACTAGGTGTATTTTTTAACATATATAATTTTAAAATGTTTATATAATCACAGAGTCATGAAACGTAATACAAATCAGATACTGATTACCTTCGTATGTATAATGGCATGGGTATTATTTCCTTTACGCATCTCAAAAAGATGGTAGCTAAAGAAAAAAAATACAGGCAATGTTTCAACAGTTCTTTCTGCTTTTTTCTAACAGAGGGTGGCTCCCGCTTCATTAAGACCTCATCGCTGAGAGGTGAGGCTAAGATGAGCATAACCAGTGACGAGGTGAACTTTCTGGTGTATCGGTATCTCCAGGAGTCAGGTGAGAGGCTTGGTTTTCTATCAGGGGGAAATCCGTCTTCATTATACTGTTAGCAGAATGATCAACCATCGATTGAAACCATCGGGACATGGAAGAGAAAGCACGAAGAGCTTTCTTAGTAAGAGAGTTGAAGGGGAGAAGGGAGGGTGCCGGGGCCATCCAGTCCCGGGGTGGATGAGGGAATATGTTCTTTCTTCCCTTAACACTTCTGTTCATGTGAAATCAGGTAGAAATTAACACGGAGAGCCCATGTGTTGAGCGTGATGGACCCGGGAACACACACTTTTCGGTGCTCAGGTCCTCTGCCTCTGCGAGGTGGCCTGATGCGTGCATTTCAGCCTCAGATTTTGCACTAGAGATTTATTCAGCTTCCAAACTGTCTCCCCTTCAAATGGGCCCTTGGCAGTGTTCTGAAACTTAAGAATCGATTTAGCCATATCTGTTACGTTTGACATTACTTTACATTATGTGTTAAGAGGCTTAACACATATGTTCTCTGTTGACAAACTGGACCTTGTGCTTAGCAGCCACCATCCCCCGGGAATAGGGAAGAGGGAGGGTGAAGCTGCCGAGACCCAGCCCGCTGTCTAGCCTAGCTTTGTCAGGGACCAGCGGGAATCTTCTGGTATGTTGTTGGGGCTCTAAAATGAAAAAAAAAAGTGAAGACACTTAGTTTAAGACCTACGAAGTGACATTAGTGGGAAAAAACAACCCAGTATCCCCCTACCATTCAGCTCTTAAGAAGCAGACGGTTTTGCTGGGAACCCTGCCTGTGTCTGCCTCCCTGGTGGCACGTCCAGACCCTCTCTGCACCCCATGCCGTGGTCACCCCCCGAGTGGGGTTTGCTCTGTGTCATCCTCCTGTGTTCGGTCCACACAGATGTTGTCCTAAGCAATGTAAACCATGGGTGTTTCAGATTCCTAGGGCAGCTACACAGTGCCACAAACTCAGCTGGCTTAAAAAGGAAAATGTTGTCTTGTAGCTCCCGAGGACAGAGTCTGGGATTGTCAAGGAGTCGGCAGGGTGGCTCCTTCTTAGGGAAGGTGTCTTCTAGCTCCTGGGTATTTGCCGGCAATCTTTGGGATTACTTGGCTCCCTGGTCTCTGTGCCCGAATGTGTCTGCGTTTACCTTTTGTAAAAATGCACTCACACTGGGCTGGGGGATCACCATATCCAGTGTAACCTCATTTTAAGAAATTACATCTGCAGTGGGGCATGCTCTTGGTCATAACTTCAGCATAGGAGTTTGGGACACCAGTTAACCAGGAACAGTTGCTTTGGGGAATATGAAAGTTTATGCTTTTCATACCGTATTGTATACATTGTAGACGCTGATTATTTTGGAGAGCCAGCCCCAGTTCCTCGGCCCCACCTCCCAGAGACGCATGTACTAGGTTTGAGGGAAATCCAGATGACGAGCCCCAGGGCCCAGGCTCTTTGAAAGCAGGTCTGGAAGAGTATGGTGGAGACACTGGGGCCAAATGGAATGGCTCAAGTTCTGATCTTTGAAAAAGTAATTCCCCTCCTCCCCATCTCCCACCAGCCTTGGTTTCCCTGCTCAGGAGAAAGTGCTCTACTTGGTTGGAATGTAGCACCTTATAAATAAATAAGCACCCTCCCCATCCAAGCCTGGAGTTCGGGCTCCCAGCCAGCATCATTTATGAAAAGTGCAGGACGTTCTTCCTGCCTCTATATCAGATCATTTGGATTAGCTGTTGCTGGAACATAGGATGGGGAACTGGTGTAGAAAACAAAGGACCTGCTACCTCACCCCTGGAATCAGGGAAGTAACAACCACCTTGCTGATACCTAAACTCTGGCCACTCCGGGAGCTGCCCACGGGGAGCACATCCTGTTGCAGAGCTCAGAGATGCCTAGAGATGCTTGCGGTGGAAATCCTTGCAGTAAACCCCTTTGACACTTAGCATGGAATTTCAGATCCTTTGCGTTTAGAAACACCTCCACCCAGAGACATGACGAGCAGTCAAGGAGAATCAAAGTGCCTGAGCAAGTCCCAAACTGAAATTGGGCTTGAGTGTGGAAGACCAAGTCCTCTGTGACCGGGAGACAGAGCTGTGCTGGTAGCCGGTCCCCAGGGCCCTGGGGCACAAGCTGTGCTGGCCTCCTAGAAGAACTGCAGAAACCTGCATCCCTCCCCAGAGGGGCTGGCTTCCTGCGTTCCTGTTTGTTTATGACGTTTCTGTGGCCAGGCAGTAGGGAGGCAGTGTTGGGACACTGGAATGATAGTCTGTCACAAATGTCACCTTTGGGCAATACCTTGCAAGCTTTATTTCCTGATCTGTCAGTGTCGTAGATGTAACTGGCGTCCCATAGGCTGAGTTGGCATTGAGAGAGAGACTATTGCATTTTCTTCAGATCACTTTGTCTATTCTGGAATGTTGAGGGGTACCCCAGAAGGATGTATTCAGAGGAAGAAGGGAGAAAAGAATCCCTCGTGAGGAAGAGTTCATTCTGGGGCTGTTTTTGGTGTTTATATCAAACCCTAACGTTTTGGTTAGGCCAACATTTGTTTGTTTGCTTTTTAATTTTGCTTTCAATTGTCAATTTAAATTTGCTTTCAATAGTTTGAAGGTTTTATTTTATTATTTATTTATTTTAAATTGAGACAGAGTCTCACTTTGTGACCCTCAGTAGAGTGCCGTGGCATCATAGTTTGCAACAACCTCCAACTCTTGGGCTTAAGAGATTCTCTTGCCTCAGCCTCCCAAGTGGCTGGGACTACAGGCACCCGCCACAATGCCCGGCTTTTTTGTGTAGAGACAGGGTCTCACTGTGGCTCAGGCTGGTCTCAAACCTCTAAGCTCAGTGCAGTCCACCCACCTGGCCCTCTCAAGAGTGCTAGGATTACAGGCGTGAGCCACCGCGCCCAGCCTAGGCCAACATTTGTTGAGTCCCCACATGCAAAGAGCACCTCTTCCTCAGCCTCTTCCTGGCTCTCTTCTGTCTTAACAAAAAAAGAGGAAAGCATTTCGCTGGTCATACTTCCTCCTCTAGCACCTGTGCTGTCACTGCTCGTGCAGCACGGCACCAGCAAACTGACGGCGGACGAGCCTGCATCCCAGGACACGTTCTTTCCTCAGTCCTCCCAGCCTGGCTCTCTCCACCGGGAGTTACCAGTAAGTTCTGGGTTGCTGGTGGCTTGTTGGGGACAGCCCTTCACATGGCCAGAGAGGATGCCTGAGGTCTGGCTGGAGAGCTAAATGGATAAATGGTTTTGCTGGTGTCTCCTGAAAATAGCTGGGGTGTCTCGTCAGGTCCTGCTCAGGCACAGCTCTGTGATTGATGGGTGGAAGGATGGTGTCACACATGGCTGCAGCAGTGTCACAATCTATTCTGCAGAGGACGTTCTCTATAACGGTTTACTGATGACATGACTCTTTTTCTCATGGACCGCAGCTGACAACCTCAGAGAAGACAGCTAAGACTTTCCCTTGGTAGACAGGCAGTAAAATCCACCCTTTTTGGAGAGCAGGTTGGTGGGTTTTGCTAAATGCCTGCAGTCATGTTGTCAGCACGCAGAACAGCTCTGTCTGGCCGAGAATTCCTTGTGCCCCTTTGGAGTCAGCCCCTGGCAACCATTGTTCTGTTTTCTGTCCCCAGAGTTCTGCTTTTGCAAGAAAGTCATAGAAATGGCATCCTTCAATGGTGTGGTTGGGAACGTCACATGTTCGAGATTCAGTCTCACACTGTTCATTCTTTCTTGCTAAGTAGTTTTCCTTTCTGAAGGCTGTTTTGGTGGATGGCTGATCCATCCTCCTGTTGGGGAACATTTGGGTGTTTTCAACTTCAAGCTACTGGCAACATTTGCATACAGGTTTTTTATGTTAAAATAGATTTTCATTTCTCCTGGGTTAATACCCAGGAGCAGGATTGCTGGCTGTGTGGTCAGTCACTCAGAAGCCACTACCTTCCTTTTGTGTCAGGTGGCAGCTTAAACATTGGTGGTTTTGTCCATTAAGACTTGCAAAGTAGGCCGGTCACAGTGGCTCACGGCTGTAATCCTATTACTCTGGGAGGCTGAGGCAGGTGGATCCCCTGAGCTCAGGAGTTTGAGACCAGCCTGAGCAAGAGCAAGACCTCATCTCTAAAAAATAGCTGGGCGTTGCAATGGATCCCTATAGTCCCAGCTACTTGGGAGGGTGAGGCAAGAGAATTGCTTGAGCCCAGGAGTTGGAGGTTGCTGTGAGCTATGACGCCACAGCATTCTACCAAGGGTGACAAAGTGAGACAGTCCTCAGAATAGGAAAAGATATTTGCATATTATGAATCAGACAAGAGCTTGATAACTAGGATCTACAAAGAACTCAAATTAAGCAACATAAAAAGAACCAATAATCCCTTTTATCAGTGGGTAAGAGACATGAATAGAACCTTCTCTAAAGAAGACAGATGAATGGCTAACAGACATGAAAAAATGCTCATCATCCCTAATTATCAGAGAGATGCAAATCAGAACCACCCTAAGATAACACCTAACTCCAGTGAAAATGGCCCACATCACAAAATCTCAAAGCTGCAGATGTTGGCATGGATGTGGAGAAAAGGGAACCCTTTCACGCTGCTGGTGGGACTGCAAACTAATACAACCTTTTTGGAAGAAAGTATGGAGAATCCTGAAAGAACTCAAACTAGACCTCCCATTTGATCCTGCAATCCCATTACTGGACATCTACCCAGAAGAAAAAAAATCCTTTTATCATAAGGACATTTGCACTAGACTGTTTATCACAGCTCAATTTACAAATTGCCGCGGTATGGAAACAGCCTAAATATCCACCAACCCAGGAATGGATTAACAAGCTGTGGTATATGTATACCATGGAATACTATTCAGCTATTAAAAAAGATGGTGACTTTACATCTTTTGTATTAACCTGGATGAAAGTGGAACACATCCTTCTTAGTAAAGCATCACAGGAATGAACAAGCAAGAATCCAGTGTCCTCAATTCTGATATCAGGACAATTGATGACCTAGTACATGGCAGCCTGTTCTTGGTACATGTTGTATTCCTTATGTATCTGATGGAAATCGGTTATTTAACAAGGAAAAGCTCCTTTACGTATAGTAGCAGTATTCTGGAAGCATGGCCAGTGTCCTTCAGTGGATGACTGATGAGACTCCCCGCTCCTGGGAGTGCTGCCCAGCAGTGTGAAGGGCTACACGCTGCTACCCGCAGCAAGCTGGGCAGACCTGCTGAGAAAGGTGCTCCACGGAACAAGCCAGTGTGAAAAATCACATGCTGTACCTGTCTGTGCACAGAGCCGTCTTACCGTGTCAGAACTGCAGAGACAAGAGCGTGAGGCCCGGCCATGCCAGCACTTCAAGGTAGGGATGAAGGAACTACAAAGGCTGCGTTTGGGGAGGCTCTTCTGTGCTGACCCAAGAGCTGTGTGCCTCCACTGCCCACGTGGCTTCACGCGCCACATCCACATGCAGCGTGAATTTCATAGATTATACACACACACCCCAGGGTGGGCTGGCTGAAAACCTGCGAAGACTTTTGTGTTCTACTGAATGGTGCCTCTTGGGGCCGATGTTGTCCTACGGCAACGTAAAGCATCACCATGGGAGAGGGCAAGAGCGAGGGGACCCAGGACGTTACTAGTTTCCCAACTTCCCCTGAGTCCATGATGATTGCACATTATTCCTTTTTAAAAGACTAAACGCATCCATTGTCAGCAGAGCTTTGTCTGTGAGGGAGAGACAGCAGTCTGCAGTGCAAAGGTGGCCGAAACATTCTGCTTACATTTTCCAAGTTGTTAGCCATGTTGCAGGCCTTGGTTCGGACAGGGTAGTTATTTTCTGGAATGAATTCCAGTAACAGAGGTGAATGGCTGCACCAGCGCTTCTGAGACTTTTGGAAATGGAAGACTAAAATATCAGCAGCCATTGTGTGTTGAGTGTTTATATCCTTGGGACTGCAGCAAACTCTCCCATGCCCACCAGGCTGGCTGCCCCTTGGTGATGACCATGAGAAACCAGTATGTGCTGCGTGGGGAGTTGGGATCTCTGGGAGGGCTGCGTTTATACTGGGGGACATCTGCGCGTGGCTTCTGCCCCACCCTCCTGCCAGTGAATCTCACAGTGTTGTTACGGTATCCCCTCACCCCTCAGCTTGGAGAGCTCTGTTACCTAGATGTGTTCAGCCTGAGAGAAGTGGGCAGACTGAGGCAGAGGCTATGGGTGGCCGCCACATGTTGCTAAAGGGTTTCAGGCCACTCCCTAAGAGCTGGGTTACTCAAGCTGGCACTTGTAGATGTTTGGGGCGGGATTGTTCCTCACCTTGGGGGGACTGTCCCTGTCCCCAGCATTGTAAGATGTTCAGCAGCACCCCTGGCTTCAGCCCAGTCCCTCCCCTCTGTTGTTCCAACCAGGTGTCTGGGGGGGGGGGGCAGCTAAATCACCACGTGTAAGAACCACTGACTCAAACTCTTCAGTTATGGGATTTTGTTTCCTTCCAACTAGTTTTATTGGTCATTGGAGTCTTAATGGGATCCTTTTTTCTCCACCCTTCCTCTCATCTTCTTGACCTGCGTTTCCATTTGTTTAGCTGCAAAACTCAAGTAGACTTTCACAGTGAGCAAAACCCAGTCTTCCTCATTATTAAATTTTTCCAGGGTATTACCCTTGAGGAAGGGGAAAGTCTGCCAAAAGCATTCTCTGAGAAAAAAAAAAAAAAAGCATTCTCTGGCAGATAATAAAATAATTGGGAGTAGCAGACTTGCTATCTGAGTTTTGGGGGGAATTTTTTTGATTTGTTATTTTGTATTTGGAGTGGGTTCTTTTGCGGGGGTTCTCAGTGAGTAGGTTAGTTAACCAGGATAAGGGTGTTACTCTTAACATTGATGGATAATTGCATTTACAGAAATGATTAAGTGGCTTTGCGCTCTGTAACCCTAGCAGCTGAAAGATTGCCCTGGGCTCGGCTGACGACTGTGGAATGCCTTCTTATGCAAGACGCGTTTCCATGGATTCGGGAAATCATTCTAATAGTTCAGCTATCTTAATTTAAACAAAAGTTCAGGGCTTATTGTTCAGCTGAGTGTCTAAAAATATTTCTTGACGGCAGTAGCTCTTTTTCATCACTAATGTGCATCCCTGTTTAAAAAAAGAACCTTCATGAAGCAGCGAAGGCAAGCATTTCTTTGAGGTGGTGACAGTCTTTGCTTTAGATATAATAAAGGAAAACCCCCTACTAGTTTCATCAAGTAATAAATAAGGAAGATCTGAATGCAATGTCCACATTACTTAAAGATGAAAGTTCCTAGGAAACCACGTAAAATAGTGACATCTCATGCCTTGATGGGATGCTCTTAGGAGTAAGCAGTGCACGGTGGAGGTGGTGGGGGACCCCACAAGCACTCTCAGAGTCAGTGACTTATTGGGGGGACTCACAGGACTCAGTAGATGTCACACTCATGTTTTATTACAATGAGATGGTACAGATTAGAATCAGCAATGGGAAGAGGTTGAAGGGACAGAGTCCAGGAGATGCTATGCATGACCTGGCAGGTGTCCCCTCCCCTCCTGATGAAATTACACAAATGCACTTAATTCTCCCCGCACTGGTGTGTGATGGAGCAGGTGAATTGTGGCCAACTGGGACAGCTCACATGAGCCTCAATGTCCGGGGTTTTTACTGGGGTCAGTTGAGTGGGCTTGCAGCGCATGCTGGGGGGTTAGAGGGAAATTAGGAGAGCAGGTGAAGGTCCAAACTGCCACTGTCCCAGTCCTTGTTTAAATCTGGGCAGTGCTGGTTTACCTGTTGTCTGTACATTTGTGTATATGTTACTGGAATTTCAAAATCACTTTAAAATGCATGAATGTGTGCTGGGGGGCTAACTAGCTGGAGAATGTGATACACGTGTCCTTCATATAGGAAAAAAAATAAGAGTACCACCCTCACTAGCTGTGTGGCATCAGTAATTTATACTTCTCCTCCGAGTGCGTCCTTCCTTCCCTTTGCAGACTGCAGTGTGTGTGTGTGTGTGTGTGGACGGGGGGTTTGAAATCCTACACTCACATGACGGGTCACGCGAGAGGCTGCGTCAAATGCTAACTGCAATTACAAGCCCTCGTGGTAATGATGCTAGTTACAAATGAACTTTTGTGTGAAAAGACTGTTTTCCTATTGGTTTGATTTGGTTTGGTTTGATTATAACCACTTACAGTAGCAAAATGCAAGAATCCACAAGTTGCTATTTCATATATTCCAGATGTTCATAACCATCCAAACTACCCTGGTTCCAATGCAGTCTCGTCTGCGCGGTATTTTTCTAAATTAGTATTTGTGTGAAAGCTAAGACTCTGCCCTCCTTTTCTCCCCATCCGTTTTAACCAATTCTTTTAAATTTGTCACAGTAGAAAACGCCCCATTTCCACGAAGCTCATAAAAGAAGAATTTTTTTTTAACTAAAACTAGCTAAATTTATAAATTGGCACTTGCCATTGTTGTGCTCATTAATTTGTTACAAAGGGGGAAAACGCAATTAGAATGAAAATGAGTTGAGCATTCATAAATTACAGTTGTTTAAACACAAGTCTTGTTCAATGTAGCCAGAAGTTTTCCATTGGTATTAACACAAATAAAAATAAAATAAACTAAGGTGGCGGGGGGAGATTCTATGGAAGGTGTATTTAAGGTTCCCGTTGTCACTTTCCACTTTGAAAATTGTCAATGATGTGAAAAGTCTAAGACCATTCAAGTTTCCTGTTTTAGATAAGATGAAATGGCCACTTACTGAGGTGCCCATCTTCAAAGTTCACTCACCATTACATTTAAGACTTGCTTGCTCTGCAATTCTAATGTGACCTTAAAAGTATGTGTTGTGGATATATTTTATCCTGCCAAATTCCATTCCCTTTCTTCCTTTCCATACTACATAGCAAGCAAGTCATTTGGATCTGAGACAGAGCAGTGTCCCTCTTCCCTGAGTCTGCGCACCACTACCCCACCACCCCACCCCGCGGGCCCATGCATGCCTGCGTGTGCTTCTCCTGCGCCCTGTCCCCTGTGAGAGGTCCTATACTCCCTCCCACATCTGTGTCTGTAGCTGGGTGCCCATCCCCAATCTCCACAGTACCCCAAGTCTGTGTGTCCACCCCAGTCTCCCTAGTGACCCCCAGGGCTGGGTGTCCACCCCCAGGGTTTGGTATCCATCCTCAGTCTCCCTAGTGACCCCCAGGGCTGGGTGTCCACCCCAAGTCTCCCTAGCAACCTCCAGGGCTGGTGTCCACCCCCAGTCTCCCTAGCAACCCCCAGGTCTGGATGTCCACCCAGTGACCCTGAGGGCTGGGTGTCCACCCCCAGTCTCCCTAGTGACCCTGAGGGCTGGGTGTCCACCTCCAGTCTCCCTAGTGACCCCGAGGGCTGGGTGTCCACCCCCAGTCTCCCTGGCAACCTCCAGGGCTGGTGTCCACCCCCAGTCTCCCTAGTGACCCCCAGGGCTGGGTGTCCACCCCCAGTCTCCCTTGCGACCCACAGGGCTGGGGGTCCATGATGCCTGCAATGGTGTTGGAATGACATTTTCCCCGGCATTCTTACCATAATCCCACCCTTGCTGTCATCGCTACGTTCATGCCACTGCCCCTTTGCTCCAAAGCAAAGCTTCCTCTAGTCTGTGTCCCTGTTTGTCTAGCCCACTGTGGCTGCTATAACAAAATCCCACGGACTGGGCAGCGTATAAACAATAGGCATGGATTTATCACAGTTCTGGAGACGGGGAGTCCAAGGTCAAGGCGTGGCAGAGTCTGTATCAGGTGAGGTTCTGCTTCCCAGACAGACAGCACCTTCTAGCTGGGTTCTCACATGGTGAGAAAGGTGAGGCAGCTCCCCTGAGGTCCCTTTTATGAAGATGCTGATCCCACTTATGGCCTCCTCACCTCCCCAGCGCCCTGCCTCCTGCGAGGGAGGGTTTCATTGTATGAATTTGGGAGGGGACATCTACCCATTCAACCCACTGTGGATCAAAAGTATTAATGGGGAAAAAAAGCTAAAAATAATAAAACAACAATAAAAATAATGCAAATAGAAAAACACAACAGTATGAGAACAATTTACATAACACATCATCTTAGGTATTCTGAGAAATCTAGAGATGATCTGGATTATGGAGGAGAACGTTCAAGAGTTAAATGCAGCTGCCACATCCACGTCCTGGCCAGCTCTTACCTTTCCTCCTTTTGGAAGTAGTTGTTCTATAAGTGTGACATGTTGACTCATGGTGCTGTTCCTTTGTACATCTCTGAGGATTAGTGATGTTGAACATCTTTTACATCCTTGTTGGCAGAATCTCCCTCTTAAATGATTTTTCTGGATTCCATTTATGTTGGGTCTTGCTTTTTTGCCCAGGCTGATCTTGAACTCTGGGCCTCAAGCAGTCCTCCTGCCTCAGCCTCTCAAAATGCTGGGACTAGAGGTATGAGCCACCATTCCCAGCTTTTGTTAGTTTTTTATTACTTTTTTTTCCCAGATACGTTTGATCTGAGATTGTGTGAATCTGAGCGTGGAGAACCTGAAGGTTCAGAGGGCTGGCTATATGTAAAATCAGATCGGCCTATTTTTTTGTAGAAAAGCAGACAGTATGGGCCATATGCTGTCTGGTGTAGCTACTCAACTCATAATGTATTGGGAAAATAGGCGTAGAGCATATGTCAACTCTTGGGTGTGGCTGTGTCCCAATAAAACTTTATTTATAGGCGGCGCCTGTGGCTCAGTCGGTAAGGCGCCGGCCCCATATACCAAGGGTGGCAGGTTCAAACCCAACCCCAGCTGAACTGCAACCAAAAAAAAAAAAAAAAATAGCCGGGCGTTGTGGCGGGTGCCTGTAGTCCCAGCTACTCGGGAGGCTGAGGCAAGAGAATCGCTTAAGCCCAGGAGTTGGAGGTTGCTGTGAGCTGTGTGAGGCCACGGCACTCTACCGAGGGCCATAAAGTGAGACTCTATCTCTACAAAAAAAAAACAACTTTATTTATAAACACAGGCTGTGGACCAGACTCAGCCTGAGGGTCTCAATTTGCCAGCCTTGATGTGGGCAATTTAAAAATAAACACCCCATGCTGTTGGCTTTGGATAGCAGCAGTCAGTATTGCATGTATATACGTCTGTTAACTACTTAATAAAAACTCTGGCTTTCATGACACACATTGGTGCCCTTGGTGTTGGTTTCCGCTGAAGATGCAAAACCAACCCCACAGCTGCCAGCGTATTAAATGTCTGCTTTTCTCTGCCAAATAAGCAGAATTTCTACAGGCCAGCGAGTGACAATTTAGCAGGTTTTGGCTGATGAATCAGGCCAACGTTAACTGGGCATAATGGTTCACTGTGTAACTCTAATGACTTGTGAAGCCATTTGGGTGAGGTGTAGCTTAGCAGTGTCGGGACTGCAAGAAACACAAAGCATGTACTTGGTTTGTTTTAAATCTGCTTTACAGGCCTAGCTGGGTGAGACAAATTCATGTACAGACTTCTTCCTCTTCCCGGACATTGTACACCGTCCACTCCAAACGGACAGGACTTTGCTTCCAGATCCGACTGTCCTTTATGAGATGTGGTTCTTATTTTAAGCCTGAGTTTGTCATAATTATTCCCTTTCTTTCTCCTTGGGCATACTTTTACCTCATCTGATTATGCTGTGTGGTTGTGTGTGATCTCAGGTCTGATCGGTTCCATGTAGAGAAGGACTTGCTTTGCAATGGCAGCAGCCCAGGGTCGGGCGGAAATGTGAGGCGAGGAGAGCTGTGGATGGTGGGTTTTTTAGGTTATTAGTCCCTCTGGGTCACTGGTTCTTGTTGGTGGCAGGGTTCACTGGACAACATCTGGAGACATTGTTGGCAGTCACGGTGGGAGTAAACTCCTGGAATTTAGTGGGTGGCCCCTACTCTGGACTGGATTTCTCAGGAAATGCATGGGACAGCCTCCATAATGCATGGGACAGCCTCCACCCAGCAAAGAATGATTCCAAACGATCCTTCCCATTTGGGAAGTCATACTACTGCTGAGCAACGCTGCTGTCAAGGCATTCATCAGGGTCCGGGCGCGGTGGCTCACACCTGTAATCCCAACACTCTGGGAAGTCAAAGCAGGAGGATCCTTTGAGCCCAGGAGTTCAAGACCACCCTGAACAAGAGTGAGACCCTGTTTCTACTAAAAATAGGAAAATTAGCCAGGTGTAATGGTGGGTGCCTGTAGTCCCAGCTATTCAGGAGGCTGAGGAAGGAGTATTGCTTGAGCCCAGGAGATTGAGATTGCCGTGAGCTGGGCTGATGCCATGGCATTCTAGCCTAGGTGACAGAGTGATACTACGTCTCAAGAAAAAGAAAGAGGAAAGAAAAGAAATGAAGGGCATATTCAGATTTTGGATTGGAAATGGGCTTTGCACCCACAGCAAGCTGCTCACAGATGCAGGTGGTCTGGATGGGAGTAGAGTCTGTGTCCACCCAGAGAACTCAAGAACGTTGGTTCCTGTGTCTGCAGGGCTTGGAGTCATGAAGTGTAGGGTTCTTATTCTAGTTCAGTTTATGAACCTTAGGCAAGTTTCTGATTTCTCCGGTATTTGTTCCTCTTATGTGTGAATCGGAAACAGTGCTGGCTCTTACTAAGTACTGAGGAGGTTGAGAGTGGACACACAGGGCCCAGAGGTGCTTGAAGGTGTTGTAGTCAGAGCCAGCTCTGTGGATCTTAATGTGCCGTGAGCACCCGTTCTGTGTTCTGGTGGTGCTTGAGGCGATGGATGAGTGAGTGGGAGAATGAATGAATGAAACATGCCAAAGCTTGACTTCTGTTCCACAAGTGCTCCATCCGTCGCCGAGATGTGTGTAAGGACCCCTCGTGGGCACTTACTGCTGTGCTCTAGCATTCAGGAGATGTTTCCAGTCAAGGTTTCATAGTAGCTGAGGGTGGGAGCCCATGGCCCAGGCTTGGATTTCAGCCCCACCATTGCAGGCTGAGAACAACACAGCACTGACCCCTTCAAAAGATCTAGGGACCTAATCCGGAAAGGGAGAGGGTCCCATGCCATGGGAGCATCGGAGGATCCTACACCATGGGTAGCATCGGGGAGAGGGTCCCACGCCATGGGGAGCATCGGGGAGAGGGTCCCACGCCATGGAGAGCATTAGGGAGAGGGTCCCACGCCATGGGGAGCATCGGGGAGAGGGTCCCACGCCATGGAGAGCATTAGGGAGAGGGTCCCACGCCATGGGGAGCATCTGGGAGAGGGTCCCACGCCATGGAAAGCATCGGGGAGAGGGTCCCACGCCATGGGGAGCATCGGGGAGAGGATCCCACGCCATGGGGAGCATCTGGGAGAGGGTCCCACGCCATGGAGAGCATCGGGGAGAGGGTCCCACGCCATGGGGAGCATCGGGGAGAGGATCCCACGCCATGGGGAGCATCGGGGAGAGGGTCCCACGCCATGGGGAGCATCGGGGAGAGGGTCCCACGCCATGGGGAGCATCCGGGAGAGGGTCCCACGCCATGGAGAGCATCGGGGAGAGGATCCCATGCCATGGGGAGCATAGGGGAGAGGGTCCCACGCCATGGGGAGCATCGGGGAGCGGGTCCCACGCCATGGGGAGCATCGGGGAGAGGGTCCCACGCCATGGGGAGCATCGGGGAGAGGGTCCCACGCCATGGGGAGCATCGGGGAGAGGGTCCCATGCCATGGAGAGCATTAGGGAGAGGATTCCACTCCATGGGGAGCATTGGGGAGAGGGTCCCACGCCATGGAGAGCATTAGGGAGAGGATCCCACGCCATGGGGAACATCGGGGAGAGGGTCCCACGCCATGGGGAGCACCGGGGAGGATCCCACACCACGGGGAGGACCAGGGAGGGTCGCACACTATGGGGCATTGAACCTACATTCTAGTGTGGTCCTGTTGCATCCATTGACCAGCATTTTTCTCAACCATACCTTGCTGGGAACCTGAGCAATAATAGCCTAGAACAGCGGTTCTCAACCTGTGGGTCGCGACTCCTTGGTTAACAATGAAAATACATCACGGCATTAGGAAGGTTGATAACCAGTGGCCAAGAAGTAAAGCTCTTTGTAGTGAGGGGAGCACAGAGTCCTTGGTGAACATAGGTGTGGGGTTCTGGTTGTAGGAGTGGGAGGGCCTAGGAAGGCGGATAGAGAAAGGGAAAACATTCTAGGAGGACAAGGTGAGGCGGGTGGCTTGGGGCCTTTGTTCTCCTAGGGCACAGGCGGGAACAACCCTTAGGGTGGGGTACCTTGGACGGGCTCCTTTTCAACCCATGCAGTAGGTCACAGATTTGTAAGGAAATAAGGCAAGGCTCTTGCAACTGATGGTGACATGGGTAGCAAGTGATAATGGCATGGGTAGCAGCTGCCCTGTTAATCTGTTTGATACATCCAAAGTGCGTATTCGGTATGCTCCATGTAACCGGCAGTGGGGTAGGATCCGTGGGTGGGTGGAGGAGAGCAGAGAAAAGGTGAACGTCGCTGCGGGCGGCATCCCGTCTCCTGGAGCAACAGTGCCATCTGGTGGCGTCTCCTGCACTGTGCGCTTGGTTTGTGGCTGAGGGTGCTGATGCAGAAGGAGGGCCGCTGCATCCTTGGCCAGGTGAAAGAGAGCAGAAGGGTTGACAGCCTTCCAGGGACAGGGCAGAGTGTCCTAAAAGGGGAGTTGGGTAGGAGTTGGGTGGTCACTTTCAGATCTCCTACCCCTGGTGTGTGGGAAATGTAAACAGCCTGAGAGAGCAAGGCCATGGGAGGGGAGGGCCCTTGGCACTCCCAGCCCTCCACAAGCCAGGGAGCGGGTGCTGGGCCCCATAACCTACACCAGGCCTGGCTCTCTGTGGGCCCTGCCCCTGGGCTTGCTGCAGCACGCTGTATGCCGGCCGTGAGATGCCGCCTTCCTCCCCTAGGGAGACTGATGCAGCTACCCCAGTGCCCACCCCACGCCTCGTGCATCATCACCTTCTTGATACAGGCCTTCTCCAAATGCTGAGGTGTGGCTTTCTGTGTGTGGCAGCAGTCCACTCTTCTCCCCACACCTGACTCAAGAACCTACAGCCAGCGTTCTCCTGAAGCACCTGAACTGCCAGGTGTTTGTTCTAGCAGCCGCTTCTTACAGAGGCCGTAAAGGAACACACCAGGTGGGGGTGGACAGGGAGGCCCGGTCTCTCTTGCAAAGACAACATCTCCAGTGGGCAGAGAAGCCTTCCCGCAGTGCAGTCCGTGTCTCCCTAATCTTCTCCAGGCTGGGGTCCTGTGCTGCATCTGCCCCCACAAGTCTTTGCACCTTGGAGCTCATGCACCGCCCCTCATGTCGGCTGAAGACAGTGCCCCGTGTGCTGCAGCTGGAGACACAAAGAGGCCTCTGTGTGAGCCTCTGCAGAGAGTTGGGGGACCCCAGTGCCAAGTTTCTCTGGTGGGAACATCCCACGGGGGCTCACAGGGCAAACTCCATCCTCTGTTCTGCTTCTTAACAACTGTGAAAGCTTCTGCCCTTTAAAGGCAACAGTCTTTCTTGGTCTCCACTGTCTGTCTCTCTCCCTGTCCTCCCTGCCTGACTCCAAATCAGAAGCATCCCTCAGTGGTGTCCATCACCGTGGACCAAGTGCGGGTGAAGCCCACGGGCCACCCTCAGATCTCAGCAGCCATGCCTTCCCCACCAATCCCCACAAGCCAGGGAGCGGCCGTCTCACCCAGCCTGGCTTCCCTCTCCCTGCAGGCTTTTCCCACTCGGCTTTTACGTTCGGGATCGAGAGCCACATCAGCCAGTCCAACATCAATGGGACGTTAGTGCCACCGGCTGCCCTCATCTCCATTCTGCAGAAGGGGCTGCAGTATGTGGAAGCCGAGATCAGCATCAATGAGGTACGTAGGGGGCCCCAGACGCGAGTTTGGGGACCCTCGGCAGCCCAAGGAGCAGGTCCGGACCTGCCGTGCGTCCCCTGTGTCTGAGGGTCAGTTGGGGCTTCCCCACTTTGTGTCACTGCTCTATTTGATGAGAGGATGGCAGTCGTGCGGACACACCACTCACAAGCTTCTGCAGCCCCTGCCAGGGGGTGTCTCTGTTTTGCACATAAATGCACAGAATCCTGGCTGCTGAGGCACTTTCAGGACCTGGAGCCGGCGCTCCTCTGGCACATCCACAGATGTGCTCCCTCTCCTTGTGTTCTCAGCAGGTTGGCTGAGGAGGGACCCCACACACAGCCAAGCAGACTCTGTATTTTGTGGGAGCCTGCGAACATGCATGACCAGAGGGCGAGTCCCAGATGGAGAGGTGGTGGCCCTTGTGTTAAGGAGAGTCTCAAGGGACAATCCCACGACTGTGCACGTTTCAGAGCTGATGGGAGAGGACGCAAAGTAACTGCAAACACAGGTCCTGCCGATTGGCTCGTGTCCTACCTGCGTTTTAGATTAAGGCACAGTGGGTACGTGTGCTGCCCTGTGCCAGGGTTGAGAATTGGTTGTTTGGGATTTAAACAGGACCCCTCACTCCCTCACTGCTCTGCCCTCTCTGGGGATTCTGCAGTGATGATTCCCGGCCCCTCTGGGACCCCTGGCCGTTCTTGCTCTCTCCGCCCGAGTCCCGTTACTGACCCCGCACTCTCCAGTGCCTTCTCTGCTCTCACCCTCCCTCCATCCACCTGCAAGGCGGAACACCCTTCCTCTCCACCTTCCTGGGAGCTGCTCCACCCCTACAGACTTTTCTTCTTCATGGCTTGTTACACCACTTTCTCTTCGGCTTTTAAAGAAAACTTTTCGGAAGTCGCCAAAGTTCATCCTCTTTTCTGCTTTTCTCTTTCCCACACCACTGCCCTGCAGTCTACGTCTTTGGAAACACTGGTGTTTGCCCCCATCTTGTGCCCTTTCTTTCTGGCTACAGCCACCTCCTCCCTTCCTCTCTCCACACTGGGTGCCCAGGGTGTTCTGCCCCACATCTTGTCTCTCTATCCTTAAGACGTGAGTGTGTGGTGGGGCACGCGCCCCCGAGGGTCCGCCACCCGCAGGTCTCAGGGTATGAGCACATTTCCAATGGTGGTTCCCATCCGTCAGGGAGCTTTCACAGCCTCTCTTCCTGGCCCTCCAAATCCCAGCATGTCTAGAGCCAACGGGAAGGTCTTGCCATTTGTCATATATATGTCACAGTGGTTTCCAGTCCTCAGAATGTGAAACCTTCTGCCTTGGAGTTTAAATGGGAAGGTTCCTTTGTTACCTGGGGCATGAAGGGAGGAGTAGCTGGCCGGTCACCAGCACTGCCCACTGTGTGGCCGTCAGGGGAAGGGTGGCCAAGGAGGTGACAGGTTGTATTGGTTTGCACCATTTTTCTTACCTCCAGCATGGTGTCATAATTAGAAATCAGCTGGGGAGATGTTTTGTTCAGATACTCTTCAGCTGAAGTTGTTCTCATTTCCAAGGTAATTCAAGTTCAGAACGTGTAAAAATGTGTTTGCACATGTGCCGGGCACAACCCTGAGCCATCCTGTATCACGTGGTTCAAGAATTTGGAGTACATCACAAGGAAAGAACTTCCTCCTGTATTGTTTTTATGTATTTGTTGTGCTTTTCCAGACATGTGTCACCCAGGCTGGAGTGCAGTGGTGTCATCATAGCTCACCACAGCCCCCAACTCCTGGGCTCAGGTGATCCTCCTGCCTCAGACTCCAGTATCTGGTACTGCAGGCGTGCACTGCCAGAGTGTGGCTAGCTTTTCTCTTTTGTAGAGATGACGGGTCTTTCTATTGCCTAGGCTGGCCTCAAACCCCTGACCTTAAGCAGTCCTCTTTCGTTAGCCTCCCAAAGAGCTGGGATTACAGGTATGAGCCACCATGCCCAGCCATTTCCTCTTGTCTTTCTAAATGTGTGGAAATCTTTTCATGGTAGACGGAAACCTGAGAATCAAAGGACATTCAAAAACATGAAGCATCGCTCATAAAGCCCTTGTCCTGTACCATGGCTATGTTAGTCCACACCCTGAGCCTAAGGAGCCATTTCTAGTAGCAGCAAGTCGCCTTTTTTATTAAAGCCAGCAGACACGTGCACTAAGACTCATCCAGGAGGGTGCAGGCATCTCTACACTGGAGTCGGTGCTTCCAAAGCATGCCCCTCCCACATGGATTGGCGTGACTTTCCACCCTCGTGCCAGTGTCTGAGCACAGCTTCTCAGCCTCAGCACACGGGGTCTGGGGCTGGATGGCCGTGTGGGGCGTCCTGGGCAGGGCAGACAGAGTGTTGAGCAGTGAGCAGTGTCCCTGGCTCCACTCCTAGATGCCACTAGCCCCAGCTCTCCAGTTGGACAACGGAAAACGTTACCAAACTTACTTAATGCCCCCTGAGGAGGCAGAATCACCACGTTGGAAACTGCAGTGTTGGGGTTAGTGCTTTCTGTTGTGGAATAAAGCAGGTATCCACGGTGCCCCAGCTCAGTCTGACGCTGAGAACAACCATCATTCCTGGCTCTTCATCACTCTGCTGCCCCATGTTCACCTGCCTCACCCCCACCTGTGCCCTCTGGGATCCCTTCGCCTCACACTCCCAGGCACCTGGCCAAAGTCGCCTTCCCCTGGGCCCTGTTGCTGCTTGGCACCACCTGTTTATGCTCCACGTCCCTGTCCCCACTCTTGCCGGAGAAGCAGAGGCCACTCTGGGCACGTAGACAGCTGTCCCTTTGGCTTGCTTTCCCAGGATGGCACAGTGTTTGACGGCCGCCCCATAGAGTCCCTGTCCCTGATCGACGCAGTGATGCCCGACGTGGTGCAGACACGGCAGCAGGCGTTCCGAGAGAAGCTCACTCAGCAGCAGGCCAGTGCGGCGGCAGCGGCGGCGGCGGCAGCAGCAGCGGCGGCAGCAGCAGCCGCCACGGCGACGGCAGCAGTGGCAACCCCAGCGGCTGTTTCCCAGCAAAACCCACCAAAGAACGGAGAGGCGACGGTGAACGGAGAGGAGAACGGATCACACGTAATAAGTAAGTGGGGCCCCTAGGCGTCCTCGGGGCTTAGTGACTCCCTAAGACCTGCCCACGGAGACTTCTCAGGTGGTGCCCAGTGCTGGCTCACTGTGTGTCCAGAGGAGCCGCATGTTCCATTGATCTCACCAGAGTCCTCAGACCTGGCAGAATCCTCCACTCACTCACCCTTGGCTGTGGGACCGCCTGCCCTGCAGCTGATCTGAGGATTCTGGGGAATGAGGAGAGTCAGGTGATCAGTGAGCAGAAACAGAAGTGCTTCATCCATGCAAACCTCTACTCCCAGCCTCCAGCTTTCCACACAGAACTTTTGCAGCCAAATGATAGGAGAATAGTCGCGCTCCCTCTTACGGCAGGGACAGGGACACCAGGCCCCGGACACAGGGCATCAGCTTATCTGGTCTTTGCAAAACTCCAGCAGGTCCAGTTCCATTAAATTACCACCTAAGAGCGTGTGGCAAGTGAGGGAGAGCCCGAGTTTGTACCTGGACAAGCCACCTCCACTTCGGCACACAGCTTTATAAACGTGCAGGGACTCTGCGCCAGGGTCTGGGGTCGGGGAGTACAGTGACCCCAGAGGGGGCAGGGGGCTACGTCCTTCCTTTCTGCAAGGGCATTTCTCCCTCTGCACTCCACGAGCCTGGAAGCTGGAGCTGTGATGTTGGTGTCTTACCGAGTTGGGGCCGCAACTTCCTCATGTGCAATGGCCCAGCCAGGCCGCCTGTGATAAGTCTGCAGCCCACTGACAAGTCAGACACACCAGTGAACAAATTCTTTTTTTTTTTCTAATTAGTCAAGTTATTTATTTTTGAGACAGAGTCTCACTCTGTCACCCTGGGTAAAGTGCCATGGTGTCATAGCTCACAGCAGCCTCAGACTCCTGGGCTTAAGCCATCCTTCTGCCTCAGCCTCCCAAGTAGCTGGAGCTACTCCCACACCTGATAGCGTGGCACCAGCTAGCTAATTTTTCTATTTTTCTATTTTATTTGTTTATTTTTATTTATTTCTTTATTTTGCAATTTTTGGCTGGGGGCTGGGTTCAAACCCACCACCTCCAGTATGTAGGGCCGGCTCCCTACTCCTTGAGCCATAGGTACTGCCCTAATTTTTCTATTTTTATTTTATTTGTTTATTTTTATTTATTTATTTAGCAATTTTTGGCTGGGGCTGGGTTCAAACCCATGACCTCCAGTATGTAGGGCCGGTGCCCTTCTCCTGGAGCCACAGGTACTGCCCTAATTTTTCTATTTTTAGTAGAGATGGGTTCTTGCTCTTGCTCAGGCTGGTCTCAAACTCCTGAGCTCAAGCAATGCACCCATTTCAGCCTCCTGGAATGCTAGGATTACATGTGTATTTGGCCACAGTGAACAAATCTTTGAAGTCTCTCTCGGGCTGGAGAGTCAGAGCCAGTGTTTAATGGGAAGACTGCACACCCTGTAACACTGCTTGTATTGCAGTATGAGGACCAGAGGCCAACGGCCTCGCATAAAGTGAGAAGCCCCCCTGCCGGCCAGCGGCAGAGTCTCGGAGGAGGCGGAGGCCCACGGTTACGGGCAGGGAAAGAAGAAAAAAAAAACCCCTGGCAATGACCATCCTATGACAGGGAATACAGCCCTCAAGTTCTCAAAGATGAAGAAAGTGGATATGGTTGGTTTTGTTCTTTTCTTTGAGACAGAGTCTCACTATGTCGCCCTCAGTAGAGTGCCGTAGCATCACAGCTCACAGCAACCTCAAACTCTCGGGCTTAAGCAATTTTCTTGCCTCAGCCTCCCAGTAGCTGGGATGACAGGGGCATGCCACGACGCCCAGCTATTTTTTGTTGCAGTTGTCATTGTTATTTAGCTGGGTCAGGCTGGTTTCATACCCCCCACCCTCAGTGTATGTGGCTAGCACTGTAACCACTGTGCTACAGGCGCTGAGCCAATATGGTTGGTTTTGTAATTTTACATCCCAGAAAGTCATTTGTAATTGGTGAATGTTGAGCGATTGGTGTCTGCCGAGGAAGAACTTTGCCACCTGCAAGTTTCTTCACATCTTCTATTGAGGAGTCTGTGTGGGCCCCACATGTGAATGGAACAGAGACAACTGTGTGACAGAAGCCACGGAGGAAGGGAAGGGGACGAAGAACAGTCATTCCCTGTACTCAGAGCCTGTGCACAGCCTGTGCAAGCCTGCGGCTTGTCCTGGGTCCTCAAGCTCAGTGCTACCTGGAGCTTGCTGTCCCTCAGGTTCACAGTGCACTCCCACCTGGCCACAAGGCAGCCCGTCCCCTCCGCTGCTGATATGTGTCAGCAGGCTTTCAATAGGTTTCATTCTGACCTTCTGCTACGTGGAGGACAGTGACCACTTAGCAGGCTGAGTCTCTCGGGGGGGCGACATGTAGCCTGGCTCATCTCCACCAGTAATGAGCCTGCCCTGACCCAGGAGGCAGGCTTGCTGGGCTGGAGGTTGTGCTCAGAAAGAGAAGCCTGGTGTGAACGAAGTCAGCGCTACTGAGGGAACGACCCTGGAGCCCCCAGAACGTGAGGCATTTGAAGGCGGAGGCTTTCTGAAGACATGATGACAATGTCCTAGATGAAGAGGGGGGACCGCAGAAAGGGGAACCCCGTAAGACATTTGCCGCATCCTGAGAGCAGGAACATCTCTGCTGGTCCTTGTCACCTGCAGCTGCCCACTCACCTGGAGTCCTGCTGCGGCGGCCTCTGGAGAATGCAGCATCCTGCAGAGCAGCCCTGGGCAGGTCACACGGCAGGTGTCCGCTCTGCCTTCTCAGACACCTGGTCTAGGAGGACCTCAGAGATGCTCCGAGTCACATGAAAACACGTATCGGGGGATTTTTTTGTTTGTTTTTTAGCAACTAAAGCAGTGACATAATAAAAATTGCTCAGACGTGGCGCACCTCAGTGAACCAACTCCCACATCAGGAGGACCCGCTCAAACCAAAACACAGCCTGTCCTCGAACCCACAGTCAGAATCCCCTTTGCTGGGAAGTGCACGTGCCCTGTCTGGAACCCGAGCCGTCTGCAGAGCCCTGGGCTAAGGCTGGTGCCTTACTGCTCCCCGTCCTGGCCTGTCCCCTAGAGGATGGCTCTCTGCCATCCTGGGCTCACGTGCTCTGGGCTCTGCCTGTGCCCTCTGCCTGCCCCAAGTCTGGAGAGTCCCATTGTTCTGTGAATGTTTTGTCTCCATCCAAGTAGGACCTCCAGGAATTTTTGTATTTTTTTTTACATGTTGAAACAGAAGCAGTGCAGCCTCAGGTTACTGCCCTGGAGTAAGAAGGGAGTCTTCCTCCCCCCCAGGGTTTTCCACGGAAACACCTTAGAAAGAGACATGATGTAGCAGACCCAGTTCTTCATTGCTGTGAAACTGTTAGCCATCGCTGATTGTTTGAAGAGACGATATACCCGTGCTGTCGTGGTGACACGGGGGCTGCCAGGCTCTCTGGAGGGACAGATAGTGAATGTCTCAGGCCCTGAGGGTCATACGGCCTCTCGCTGCTGCTCTGCTGTGCGGTGACCGTGCAGAAGCAGCTGTGTGCATCTGCTCGGGGTCGTAATGAAATCCCACAGAACCTGCAGCGTAGATACCTAAATCACGTCTTTACAGGCCCATCTCCAAACACAGCCACATCCTGGGGTCCGGGGGCCCTGGGGGTCAGGGCTTCAACCTATGAATTGTGGGTGACAGGATTCAGCCCACAATGGGAGCCTTGAGCACCGTGAAAACATGCGATGACTGTTTACTCGTCAAACTTCATTATGCGGCTCAGGGCTGGGGGCTGCTTTGTTCCAAAGCCCCAGTTATAAAGAATAAATGGTTTTTTTGTTTGTTTGTTTTATTATTATTATTTTTTTTTTGTAGAGACAGAGTCTCACTTTATCGCCCTCGGTAGAGTGCCGTGGCATCACACAGCTCACAGCAACCTCCAACTCCTGGGCTCAAGCTATTCTCCTGCCTCAGCTTCCCTAGTAGCTGGGACTACAGGCGCCCGCCACAACGCCCGGCTATTTTTTGGTTGCAGTTCAGCCGGGGCTGGGTTTGAACCCGCCACTCTCGGTATATGGGGCCGGCGCCTTACCGACTGAGCCACAGGCGCCGCCCAGAATAAATGGTTTTATTCCTCAATCAAATTGAGACACTGTCCAAATACAAAATACATACAATATTGATTAAGTCACATAAAAGTGGTGGGTCCTATAATCGTCAGAGGCAATATTACTTATGCATAAAACAAGGCGTTTCTAAAAAAAAAAAGTGCCCTGAAAATGTGTTTCTCTTGTATTGGTAAGCCACATGTCTTTTCCTGTTTCCCATGACAGATAATCATTCGAAACCAATGGAAATAGATGGGGATGTTGAGATTCCACCCAACAAAGCCACAGTCCTCCGGGGCCATGAGTCCGAGGTGTTCATTTGTGCCTGGAACCCTGTCAGTGACCTGCTAGCTTCTGGGTAAGGGTCTCAGGATGGGTGTCTGAGGACCCAAGCTGCTGGCTGTCCCCTGGGGCTCTGCCTTAGGGAAACCTTGCTCCCCTCTGGCCCCCAGGAGAGGGGAAACTTTGCTCCCCTCTGTAGACCCAGGAGAGAGCAGCTCTGCGCTGTGCTTCCCTGCATCGCCCGTACTGTGGGGAAGCCACCATTCCCCCTTCTCCGAGGTGGGGGTTAACGCGAAGACATTAAAAATGGCTAAGCACAAAGGTATGGGGGAACACAGTGATGGGTGTGGACAAGACACGTGTGTTTTTATTCTACAGATCCGGAGACTCCACGGCAAGGATCTGGAACCTTAATGAGAACAGCAATGGGGGGTCCACGCAGCTTGTGCTGAGGCACTGTATCCGGGAAGGGGGCCACGATGTCCCCAGTAACAAAGACGTCACCTCGCTGGACTGGAACGTAAGTACCTTCCACCCCTTGGGTCTGAGAGCACCGTGATGTGCTCATCAGCAGGCGGGCAGAGTGTGTGGTCAGCCCTACGCTGAACCTGGTTGCAGAGGCTGCTGTATTTGAAGAGCGCCAAGCAAGGCCATGGTGGGCCCTGTTGTGCAGCCGAGTCTTTCCATCAGGATCATGCCTTTGCAGGATGAGCAGGGTGTGGCCAGGAAGCTTTCTGGTGAAGGAGCACCTGGGGGTGGCCCTGCTGGGGAGATGCTGGGGGCAGCTGAGGGCGTGTGTGTCTGCCATGATACTCAGCACTGGTGTCACCCGCATTGACACATGGGACACCCACAGGTCAGCTTGGTTTTACTTTCTGGAAAGCCTTAAGATAGCTTCTGCATGGTATTTTTAATTCTGCCATTAATCGGAGAGCACACAGTGGTGAAGGGTCCCCTGCTCTCAGGGCTGCCTTGCGTTATGCTGTAGGCCCTGTGTGCATGCATGTGTGTATGCACACACCTGTGTGTGTGCGCTGGCTCCTCTGCTTCCCACGCGAAGGATTAGTCTCTCAAACGTGGCACTTAGGAGTGAGCTGCGAATATTCTGGGCAGGCCTGGGATTCTGCAAGAAGCCCTCCAGGCTTTTCTAGTGCTGCCAACATTGACCTGTGTTTGTGGCTTTGTGTCTTTTTCTGGCTTTCAGAGCGATGGAACACTACTGGCTACAGGTTCATATGATGGTTTTGCAAGAATATGGACGGAAGATGGTAAGTCCCAGGCAAGAGGTGCTTCTGTACATCACCCTGCAGTGAAGTGTCCACAACTTGGAAGTCAACACATTTGTTCAATTTTTTATTTTTACTAACAGGTAACCTGGCCAGCACCTTAGGCCAACATAAAGGCCCCATCTTTGCCTTGAAATGGAACAAAAAGGGGAATTATATTTTGAGTGCTGGTGTGGACAAAGTGAGTATTAGCTTAAAGTACATCTCCTCAATCTACAAATGCTTATTTATTTTCAACTTCAAAATAACATCGTGACTGCTTTGAATTCTGCTTCCCCTTAATAAATCAAAAGGACGTGTTTGGGTTTTGTTTGTTTTCATGGTTTTGCTCTTCCTGTTAATTTATAACACATCCTCTCTTAATCTATTCCACCTTTGTGCAAAGCTTCCCCTTTTCTCGGAGGTGCATCGTGCAGTGACTGAAAGAGGACTATCCCCAACCTGTGTTTGTAGTTGCTGGAAGGAGCTCAGTGGTGCAGGGCGTGGCCTGGGTAAACTCTCACCCACCTGGGCGCTTGAGTGGCACAGACGGTGTTCTGTCCTGCAGGCTCCTGCTTCGTTTGATAAACTAATGCTTCCCACTGCAGACTGCTCTGAGCAGGAATAAATTGAACTGGGTACACTCCCCTGATGGCCCACGGGTTAGAGGTTTTTGCTCTGCATCTGGGCAGGGATGCTGGGGAGATGTGGTGGCCTTAATCCCAGGTGCATCTAGAAGCTCCTGCTGGGGGATGGAGAACCAAGGGCAAAGAATAAGGAGGTGTAGATTTCATCTTGGCTCTGAGTGGTGCCCCCAGCAATCCCGCCCTCTCTGGGTCTCACTGTCCTCTAAGATATCACTCTTAGATCAGTGTATCTGTTCATTTTGTAGCTCTCTGTCTTTGAAGCCAGGAAACCCTTCATTTAGACCTGGCACCCTAACATAAAAGGTGGCCATAAAGTTCATGTATAGTTTTAAATTGCACACAAACTTTATGGCCACCCTGTACTGTATTTTAGAAAGCTAAGCTGCTGTGGTTGACACATTAAATGTTCCCATGTTAACTACCATCAAATTTTTTCTAAGATACACTAACTGAAGCAATACACAGCACTTTTATTGCATTCTGTAGGCTACCCTTAAGTGCTGAATTATTGAAATAATTAAAATTATAGGCTGGGCCTGGTGGCTTACACCTGTAATCCTGGCAGTTTAGAAGAGGCAGGTGATCACCTGAGCTCAGGAGTTTGAGACCAGACTGAGAAGGAGTGAGAGCACATTTTTACCAAATATAGAAAAACTAGGTGGGTGTTGTAGCGGGTACCTGTAGTCCCAGCTACTTAAGAGGCTGAGGCAGGAGGATGGCGTGAGCCCTGGAGTTTGAGGTTGCTGTGAGCTAGTCTGGCACCACTCTACTCTAGCCTGGGACAATAGAGTGAGACTCTGTCTCAAAAAAATAGCAATAATAATAATAATTCAAATGATAGCACTTTTATGTATCACCACTTGACTGGTGCTAATCCATCTAGTACCCCCAAGATGGGAGGTAGAGGTGAGTGTCATCACTCCCTTGTGACAGAAGGACCTCGAGCCCAGAGAGGTTTGTTGATTTGCCTGGGGACACACAGGTGGTGCAGAGTGGAGGTGGGCTGGGAACTCAGGCCCTGGATCACAAGTGACGGCTACCCTTTGACTTCTGTACAACTCTAAATAGTTGTTTCCTCGCCTTTTTTCCAACCAGAGACTTTTTAAACGTTCATTTGTGTTTTTCTCACTAATAATTCTGATGCTCAAAGTGAACTATGTGATCAGCAAAAACACATATTTGGAATTGTATTAATCTTTCAGGACACTTGCTAGCCACCAGTGTCACTTAGCCACAGCAAGAATAATAACACTGCCCGTGTCCAAAGCACCTGTGGAGAAAATGTAACTTACAGGATGCTGGTGTGGCCTGCACCAAATGCTTGACCCAGAATGACGAAAATATGTGTCAAATTCTTCAGAACTTTTGGCAGTGTTTCTTTTCCTGTAATGTACATTTAACGTAAACACCAACAAAATAATCCAGTCACTGGCGTAGTATGTGAGATTGTGTCAGAGAATTGGGGAGGAGGTTACAGAGACTCTGCAGAGAGAATCAGATTTGTTTGTGTGAGTCTAAATTAAGAAGAGTTATACTCAACAAACAAGGATTAATTTGTTTAGAGCTGACCCCAAACCTGGGTACCACGTTTCAATGACAATCACTGCTTTGAATGTTTCCTGTGAACACGTCCACAGTCAACACAAAATATAACTAGTTCTTCTTAAAGGAAAATCTTTAGGAAGTATCCTTGCCAGAGAGGTACACAGGTTCCCATGAAGATGAACATTCCATTAATTCCAGCATTATCCATTGAGCTTCCTTTGGCTGTTGTCTAAGCGTCTCCCAGCGTCTTAAGTGTGTAAGAATTCACTTTGCTTCCCAAGGCCTGGGTCATCTTTCCCCCCTGTGGCACCTTTCCCTTCCTCCGCCCATGTAATCCCACATCTGTGCTGTGTCACAGCCCCCAGCTCATGGAACGATGAGCAAAGGGATTTCAGAAACGCCCATTCCTGTGGCCCTTCGTTTGCCTTGACCTGTGTTTTTTACATTTGGCAGTTTTCTACATTTTGGGGGTGAGAGGGAATCCCCGCCAATAAGATTCTGATACTGATCATATATTGAAATGGTAATATTTTGGCTATTTTGGAGTGAAATTTTATATATATATACACATATATACATATAGTTTTAGCTAGACTCTTCTTCCTGAATAAGATACATTCTTTTTTTATTGTTATTATTATTAAATCTTAGCTGTGTACATTAATGCAATCATGGGGTACAATGCGCTGGTTTTATATACCATTTGAAATATTTTCACCAAACTGGTGAACATCGCCTTGACCACATTTTCTTAGTTATTGTGTTAAGACATTTAGATATATTCTCAATGAATTTTATCAGTTTCTGTTGTTTTCCCATGTAACGTAGATAATAGAAAACTAAAAATTGCCCGTGTAGCTCATATTCTAACTCTGCTGGACAGTGCTGGCTTGCAGGGAGAGGGCTCCCTGTCTTTTCTTATACAATACGTGTTTCTAGAGAAAATGTTGCAAGAAGAATTGTCACTAACTTTTTCCTTTGTTTGTGGAGTGCAGACAACAATAATTTGGGACGCCCACACAGGAGAAGCCAAACAGCAGTTTCCTTTTCATTCGGGTGAGTTGTTCTGGGTTTGGTGTCGTTTACCGTTCAGAAATCATAACTCAGAATTATATGCAATATATAATTGCAGAATTATATGCCCCTTAAGGTCATTGTTTAAGTGCACACAGGAGGGAGCCTGGGGAACGTGGCTGGTAGAAAGGAGACCCATTTCACGGTGAATGTTGCTGTTAAGGTTTGCAAGATACAGATGCCGTTGGCACCCGCTTTCCTGGCTCAGCACTCACCCCCATCTGCAGGCTGCTGCAGCGTTTTTATGGGTAGAGAGGCTGTGGCAGCCTTTGACCTGCTGGAGGTCACACATCACGGAAAGGGCAGACAGGAATGAGGAATGAGGCCCTGGCTGTGCCACCTGCAGTGTTTGTCTCACCTGTGTTTCCAGGGTCCCTCACAGCATGGTCCAGACCTGTGTCGTCTGGCCCTCTGCGGACTAGACCAGGGGGTGGTGTTTCACTCAGGTATCAGCTGTTTGGGTGTGTTGGAAAGTTGCCGGGTTTCCTGCTGCCATCCCAGAGAAGAAATCAGAAGTGTCAGGCGCCGTGGCTCACGCCTATAATCCTAGCGCTCTAGGAGTCCGAGGCAGGTGGATCATATGAGCTTAGGTGTTCAAGACCAGCCTGAGCAAAAGCAAGGCCCCATCTCTACTAAAAATATAAAAACTAGCTGAGTGTTGTGGAGGGTCCCAGCTACTCGGTAGGCTGAGGCAGGATCGCTTGAGCCCAAGAGTTTGATGTTGCTGTGAGCTAGGCCGAGGCCATGGCCCTGTACCCTGGGCAACAGAGTGAGATTCTATCTTAAAAAAAGGAAAGGAAAGTGACAGTGGAAAATAAGAAGCACAGCTAAACTATGAGACCAGTTAACTTTGTGTTATTTCTGTCCTTGTGACCTGGGAGGCGCTGGACCTGAGGACAGCCCAGGCATTGGGGAGGCTGTCACCCCATGTTCTCTTTTCTCCCTGCGGGGTTCCTGTCCAGCACCTCCCAGCAGATGGGAGCCATCGATGTGCTGGGAGAGATGGTTTAAAATCCAGGTGTCCTGAACCTGGGATGCCAGGTCTCCTTCCTTTCCCTCTTTCTTCTCCCTGTTTCAAAATGAGTCCAGTCAGCCCCCCGCCCCCACAGAGCTACTGCTGGACACAGCTGCCCAGGGAGCGGCGCATGTCCCTGCCTTCCTTACCTGTGCTGGGAGGAAGGGAGTCCTCACACTGCAGGGCACAGAGGCCTCTTGTCGTCCCTGCAGCGTGGAAGAAGACACTCTAAGGCGTTAAAGGAAAGAGTGCTCACACTGGGAGGGTGTTCTGTCTCATTACTAAGCAAGGCGTCTTCACTGTCTCTTCCTTGTTCTGGCTCCCAGAGCTGTGGGCACCCAAGTGACCACAACTGCCCCTTCTCTGCTCTGCCCCGCAGCGCCCGCCCTGGACGTGGACTGGCAGAACAACACTACCTTCGCCTCCTGCAGCACCGACATGTGCATCCATGTCTGCCGGCTCGGCTGTGACCGCCCCGTCAAAACCTTCCAAGGACATACAGTAAGTGGCGGCTCTGCTCTGCAGGCTGGTGGGAGTGTGACATGGCAGCTGTCTCTCTGGCTCCTGTGTGAGAGCTGCTGCGACAGCAGACCAGTTTTCCCGAGGCCCTGTGGCTGGATCAGCCCCCAGTGCGGGTTGGCAGTGAGAACAGCTGACTCGGCGACCTCGACTGCAGCAAAGACTTTAAAGGAGCTGTGAGAAAAACAGGCGAGGACTTAAAGGAAAAGGTGTTCACTGTAATTGAATGGGTGGGAAGTGCAATCAGAGAATGGAAAAGTCTGTATGATCAAATGGAAATTTGAGAATGGAGAAGTATAATGTCTGAAATGAGAATCCTAACAGATGGGCTGACCACAGATTAGAGCAGGCAGAACTAGGTTGGTGAACCCAGGAGCAATCATAGGAATTGGCAGATTTGAAGAGCATGTGAAAGGGAGAAAATGTGAGCAAAGGCTTAACGGCCTGCAGAACAATGCCAGGCACTTGGAATGCACATGCCTAACAGGACAAAAGTAAGAGAATGGAACAGAAAAATATACGTGGAGCAATGTGGACTAGTTTTCCAGTTGGGTAGAAAACATCAACATTTAATTTAAAAAAAAAAAAATAATAACTGGGGCGGCGCCTGTGGCTCAGTCGGTAAGGCGCCGGCCCCATATACCGAGGGTGGTGGGTTCAAGCCCGGCCCCGGCTGAACTGCAACCAAAAAATAGCTGGGCGTTCTGGCGGGCGCCTGTAGTCCCAGCTACTCAGGAGGCTGAGGCAAGAGATTCGCTTAAGCCCAGGAGTTGGAGGTTGCTGTGAGCTGTGTGATGCCATGGCACTCTACTGTGGGCCATAAAGTGAGACTCTGTCTCTACAAAAAAAAAAAAAACCAAAACTTTACCTAGCAAATGCAATCAGTGTAAACTGTTTTCTCGTACCCTCAATGAATCCCCAACAATAAATTAAAAAAAAAAAAAAAGAAAAGAAAACATCAACATTTAATCCAAGAGGTTCAGCAAATCTCAAGCAGAGCATAGATGGGGATAATCACCCCTGAATGCTGAAGTCTGTGGTCCTCTGAGGCTGAAATCACTGAGGGAAAGTCACAGAAGCAACCAGAGGCTGAAAAATACCACGGTGTGTACAGGGACCAACAGAGTAAGCTCTGCTGATTTAGATTCCCTAGCGTGGCATCCAACTTTCTGTCCCCAAAGAGACTGGCTCCAGTACCCGAAGCCCCTTGCATGGGCCCTTCAGACTGTTTGCCTGAGTTCTTCACACTCACTACTCCCTGCCAGGGACTTGCCCCCTTAGACTCTTGGCATCTCTTGGTCCTCCGCACTTTCCAGCCCTGCTCGGCCGTCCTCTGGGTTCCTGGGTCCCATGTGATGCCACAGTCCTCATGTGGCTAGGTCCTACAGAGAATGCAGAGTGCGTCGGGAGCAGCCCGTGGCTTCTTGCTGTTTTTACCTCAGCACCCAGAGTACCATTCCGGGTTGGGGGCTCCTGTTAAAGTGGGGCTGGGTGATTGAGTCTCCAGAAAGCTGCCATCAGGCCTGTGACTGATGGAAACTCCTCATCCCACCTGCTCGTCTCCCCAGCATGCCTCCCCCCAGCCATGGTCCCTTCCCAAGTGGGTGTGTGAAGTCACAGGTCTCCATCATCTTAACATCTCATGCTTATAAATGACTCTCTTTGTTTTTCCAGTCTCCGCTTGTTTCTGCTCTAACCCCAGAAGACCCACAAACTTACCAGGCTGCCCACAGACCTGTGGTTTACAGCATCCCTGCTCAGGGCACCACCACCCTTGCACCCCTTGACTCTTCCTAGGGTCTTACTGTGGCTCGTTATTTTCAACTAAGTCCTGGCCAAATACAATCAAACAGAGCCCCAGAGCCGGTTCTGCCTGCTACCTAGGAACTGTGGCTTGGGTTAGGGGTGGGGGTCTGTGCCAAGAAAGATTAAAGGTGAGCTCACGGGGGACAGTCTCTGGCCAGTGGCTCCACATTTCCAGGCCCTCAGAAGTCTGTCTGTGGGTTCTCAGTAGCAGTGATCAAACACAGAGGCACAGAGACATCACAGTTACACACACAGACACAGAGGCACACAGGCACGTACACACAGAGACACTCACAGTTATACACAAGAGACACACACACACACACACACACACAGAGGCGCACACACAACACACCCTTCTTCAATTCTCCCTGTGACCTCCCCTGGCTCTGCTGCAGCCTGCTCCTGGGACTCCGGCTTCCTTCCTCCCTGTCCTGGGCCATCTGTCACCTGTGCCGCCTTGTCACTTGCCCATGTCACACCTTCACATCTCAGGGTCCCCAGAAAGCAGCCAGATCAGGTAATTTATCATCTCCAAACCAGACCAGTTAGAAGTGTGAAATGACTTCGAAAATTAATTGTGAGTGTGAAATTAGCTGATTGTTGTGCTGAGACCACAGGCGTCCTGGGCAGATGGGGCCCTGCAGACACCTGACAGGGGAGCCCCTTGATGGAGCCCCTGCCCCTCCATTTCTCCTGGGAGCATCTGCCCCAGCTCGAGACTTTGCCGGAGGGTTTGAGTGTGCGTCTCCTGTGTGTCCCCTTCTCGTGGCTGTTGGGGCAGGATGGACAGTCCCTGGTGGGGATTCAGCCTCCCTGAGAGCGTCCCTGGTGCCCTCACACCTCACCATGTACATTTGTGCACGTGACTTGCACCATCTTCAAATGATTTTCAAAGTCCGTTTTGTTTTTAATTTTCAAAATTCTTTTCCAGTTAAAAAAAATAATGGATGGTGCCTGTGGCTCAAAGGAATAGGGCACTGGCCCCATATTCAGGAGGTGGTGGGTTCAAACCTCACCCCTGGCCAAAAACTGCAAAAAAATAAATAAATAAAAAGTGACTCTAAAAATAATAATAACTACTATTGGTTTTATTTGCTGTGCTTTTATTGTATGTGTGTCTTCTTCATTGGGCTTCCTTTCTGGTAGGGAATTTTTCTTTCTTGGAGAAGCACGAGGTTGCTGGTTTTTATGTAAATGCAAAGTGAGAAAGAGGGAAGTGCACAGCAGGGCTCAGCCCCAGAGGCTGTGGCATCAGCAGTACTCTTCTGCCCCCTGGTGGACACCGGCCACACCTGCAAGGTCTTCATGTCTCTCTCAAACCCTGTGTTCTCCTGCCCCCTGGTGGACGCCGGTGGCACCTGCAAGGCCTTCGTGTCTCAAACCCTGTGTTCTCTTACACCCTGGTGGACACCGGCCACACCTGCAAAGCCTTTATGTCACTCTCAAACCCTGTGTTGTCCTGCCCCCAGGTGGACGCCAGCGGCACCTGCAAGGCCTTCATGTCTCTCTCAAACCCTGTGTTCTCCTGCCCCCTGGTGGACACCGGCCACACCTGCAAGGCCTTCATGTCTCTCAAACCCTGTGTTCTCTTGCAGAATGAGGTCAATGCCATCAAGTGGGATCCTTCTGGAATGTTGCTGGCATCCTGCTCAGATGACATGACATTGAAGGTGACGTGGGCGTCTGCAGGGGCAGGCTCTTTCATCCCCAACAGCCCTGGTGTCTTTGGGTGTTCAATGTTGTCTGCATGTCCCCTTTCTCTGTTGTCCCGGGAGCCCCTACTTCTCAGTCAGGGGTATCACTGAGGTGGCCTAGCCCAGAGCCTCCATCCACTCATGGCTCTGCTCCGCGGGACACCCCATGGGCCACCCACCTACTCCGGGCTCATGAAATGAGCACCACTGGGTCATCCCATAGGAGGAAGGACATGTGTTTATATCGCTGCCCGTGTGTTCCTAGATCTGGAGTATGAAGCAGGACACGTGTGTCCATGACCTTCAGGCTCACAGCAAGGAGATCTACACCATCAAGTGGAGCCCCACGGGGCCAGCCACCAGCAACCCAAACTCCAGCATCATGCTGGCCAGGTGAGGCAGTGCGGCCGCTCAGCCCAGACTCGGTCCTGGCTTGCCACAGCCAAGTTAGCTGCTTGGCCAGGAAAACTAACTGACACACAGAGAGGACAGGAACTCTTTCAAAAGTGCATTGCCAGGGTATTGAAGCCCTTTGAAGCTAAATGAGGTGGTAGCTCACTTTGAAGGGGCCCAGATAGAATTGTCAGGTGACACCTGACTGCAATAAAATGTCACCCAGGCCAGAGTGCCATGGCATCAGCCTAGCTCACAGCAACCTTAAACTCCTCTGTTCATGCAATCCTTCTGCCTAAGTCCCCCAAGTAGCTGGGACTAAATGTGCCCACCAATAGGAAACAATACCCAACTAAGTTTCCTATCTTTAGTGGAGACAGGGTCTGGCTCTTACTTGGGCTGGTCTCAAACTCCTGAGCTCAAAAGATCTATCTACCTCGGCCTCTCAGAGTGCTGGGATTACAGGCATGAGCCACTGTGCTTGGCCAGTAAAGGTCATTTTGGCCATGAGGCTGGTAGGATCAATGTGCTCTCTCCAGCCTTTGAGAACTTGGCTTTAGTGAAGGTTTTTGTTCAGACACCGAAGGGAAGCTGGAAGAGTGCATTCCGGACCTTGGGCTTGCTTTCCTTGGCTTAACCCAGACCTGCCAATACTGAGTATTTTGTGTGGTGATAAAGATTTCCAGGCCATTCCCAGCTCTTCCTGGGTCCCCTACAACACAAGTGTGAGGGCGAGTGCAGGAGCCACTTGGTCACATGCCAGATTAAGAGATGGTGGCACTCAAAGCAGGAGGCTGTGTGGGGGCTGGAAACTGTGATACGGACCCATAGGGTTTTGGTCTACAGAACATGGGTGTTGTCCAGCCTAGAAAGGACAAGACTTGGGAGGAATGTTTGAACAGGAACCGCTGTGCGGTTCAGGATGTTGGGGAGAAGAGCGTGGTGGGTACCATCCTCCTTAGAGAAGGAATCACCACCCACTCAGAGTGTGTGTGGCGGCTGGGTGGGTGGCCATGCCAGGCAGCAGGGAGGATTTTTGTTGTTGACAGTTCCTGGACCCAAAGCTGTCTCTTATAAAACCCGACAAGATTCTCGCATCCATTGAATGTTTGAACAAGGAATAAAGAGCAAAAAAGCCATAATTCTTATATTTCAAGTCATTGTCCTGAAATCCACTTAAGTTGTTGCGATGTGGTACATTTTTTGAAGACTTGGAAGGTACTTTTATGTCATGTGGTACCCCAAAAGAGCATAAATTTTCCTTTTAGCAAGTGTAAAAGAGACATACCAGTGCCTAGTACACAGGTTCTCAACCTGTGGGTCGTGACCCACAGGAACTGTATTAAAGGGTCATGGCATTAGGAAGGTTGAGAACCACTGGCCTAGTGGGTTCCCGCTCAGAGAAAGCCAGGCAGATAACAAGGCCAGGTGCAGTGGCTAAGGCCATTTGCTGGCACTCATAATACCAGCCCTCTGAGAGGCACAGGCAGGAGGATCACTTGAGGCCAGGTGTTGGGGACTAGCCTTATCAACATAGCAAGACTAGATCTCTCGGGCGGCGCCTGTGGCTCAGTCGGTAAGGCGCCAGCCCCATATACCGAGGGTGGCGGGTTCAAACCTGGCCCCGGCCAAACTGCAACCAAAAAATAGCTGGGCGTTGTGGCGGGCATCTGTAGTCCCAGCTACTCGGGAGGCTGAGGCAGGAGAATCGCTTAAGCCCAGGAGTTGGAGGTTGCTCTGAGCTGTGTGAGGCCACGGCACTCTACCGAGGGCCATAAAGTGAGACTCTGTCTCTACAAAAAAAAAAAAAGACTCCATCTCTATAAAAAAAAAATAAAGTTAGCTGGGCATGATAATGGGTGCCTGTAATCCTAGCTACTTGGGAGGCTGAGGCAGGAGGATCACTTGAGCCCAGGAGCTGGAGGCTGCAGTGAGCTATGATTGCACCACTGTACTCCAGCCTGAGTACAGAGAGAGACCTGTCTCAAAAAAATTAATTAAAAATAAATTTTAAAAAGAAAGCTAGATAACAGCTCTGTGATGTGTATTACTCTTTTAAATTTGAAAATAATATCTACAGCTCTTGGCAATGTGATCACATATATGGATGTGATTATATTTTAATTCCTGTAGTGTTAACAAATTTAAATGTTTATTTACTCAGTTTTTTCAAATAAGGCTGAATTAATTTAGTGGATAATAATAGATGTTGGTTCTCTCTTTGTTTTTTTAGACAGAGTCTCACTATGTCACCCTCCGTAAGTGCCACGGCATCACAGCTCACAGCAACCTCAAACTCTTGGGCTCAAGCAATTCTCTTGCCTCAGCCTCCCAAGTAGCTGGGACTACAGGAAACCACCACAATGCCCAGCTATTTTTTTTTTTTGTTTGGCCAGGTCTGCGTTTGAACCCGCCACCTCCGGCATATGGGACCGGCGCCCTACTCCTTGAGCCACAGGCGCCGCCCGCCAGCTATTTTTTTGTTACAGTTGTCTTTGTTGTTTAGCTGGCCTGGGCTGGGTTAAAACCCGCCAGCCTGGGTGTATGGCCGGTGCCATGATCAAGCCACAGGCACCAAGTCATATATTCTATTCCTTCTTCCTTTATTTATTTATTGAGACAGAGTCTTTCTTTGTCGCCCCTAGTAGAGTGCTGTAGCATCATAGCTCACAGCAACCTCAGACTCTTGGGCTCAAGCAATTCTCTTGCCTCAGTCTCCAGAGTAGCAGAAACTACAGCCACCCGCCACAGTGCCCAGCTATTTTTAGAGACAGGGTCTTGCTCTAGCTCAGGCTGGTCTGGAACTCGTGAGCTTAGGTGATCCACCTGCCTTGGCCTCCCAGAGTGCTGGGATTATAGGCGTGAGCCACTGCGCCCGGCCTAGATGTTAACAGTATTTACCATTCCTATCTGTGGAAAACAGAAAAAACTGAATGTATTTCCGTAATAACACCATCTTGGGGGAGGGGGTTGTTGGGATTTTTGGTGGGGGGAATGGTATTTAATGGCTATGCCTTTATTTTCTATCCATCCACTTTGCATTTTAGAATAGAAAAGCCTCACCAGTTTATTCTATTTCAAAACATAAAAGCTCAGAAAGACGAGCCCTCCGAGGCCCACCACACAGCATGGAGAAACCGTCCACCCAGCGCGCTGACATGGCTGTGTCTTCTCTCCTGTCTTCCTAGTGCTTCTTTTGATTCTACGGTCCGGCTATGGGATGTGGAGCGAGGCGTCTGCATCCACACACTGACCAAGCATCAGGAGCCTGTCTACAGCGTAGCTTTCAGCCCTGATGGGAAATACCTGGCCAGTGGCTCCTTCGACAAGTGTGTCCACATCTGGAATACCCAGGTAAGCTGGTGCCTGCAGCTGCCCCAGTAGTCACATTCCCAGGCACCAGGCTCAGACGGTGCTCATGCTGGCGATGGGTCGAGCACACCCCTGTGAGCACTGTCGGCCAGGTGTCATGGGCTGTGGCATCTTCTCCCAAGAGAGACACTTGGTCAGCTTCTGCTATCCACGGGGCTGTCAGCTGTGTGACTCAGAGCCCAAGCTCTGACCTCGTCATCTTGGTAAATGCTCTCCCTTGGAGCACGAGCTACCGTCTTCTGTTTAATTTTCTGAGTCTGGCATGAGACTTTCCACCTGCCTGGTCCTCCTGGCGGGTATGAGCGAGCAGCATCTGGGAAGAGCAGAAGCTTTTACCTTGTCACTGGATATACTGCCCTCTGGACCCCAAGGCTGGAGAGCAGGGCAACGTCCTTCCATCTGTGCTTTCCTGGGTTGAAGCTGGCTCTGCTGCCCTCAACCCACGCTAGCTCCATTTGCTCCTTCATCTCTGCTGAGGAGCAAATCAGGGAATTCCAAGGAACGTGTTTGCTGCTGTCACACCCCTGAGACGTACAGCTGAAAGTGTTTTGTTTTAGTAGCACGGGGTATATCAATGTTGGGTTGAACCTCTTATCAGGGACCAAAAGGAGACAGGATCTACTGTGGGTGCCTCTGGCCACACCTGATGATGGATGAATCCTGAGTAGGAAGAGTGGAAATGTTGGGGACTAGTGCCGTGTCGGATAAGGACTGAGTTGGGCGGTCAGACTTTCATTCTCTTTCTTACGGGATTGACGAATGGGGTGATGGCAAGAGTCACGGAAAATAACCAAGGATCCACTGGTTAGAGCCCAGGATGGCTTACACCCCACTTGATCTGATCCATGGTCTTAAATCCTTTTGACTTTAGTGACATCGAGGTGGATTTGCTTTGTCAAGTTCATGCCCCCTCCGGCAGGAGGAGATTGTCAATGAGCAGTGCACACTGCAAGGGGTCCCCTGAGATCACAGGCTTCCCAGGTTCCCAGGAACTTGCCTCACATGAACCACACGCTCTCAAGGGAGGGAAGGGAATGGTGGACTGTGTAGAAGCAGCCTGACGCCAAGCCCAGTCCCACAGCTCTAGAAGGGCCTCCCAGGAAACGTTCATCTCAGGACTCACGTGCAAAGGTCTCTATTCATGAAATGCTTGCTAGAAATAGCTGCCATAGATGTACTTGTGAAACGACATCGTCAGTAAATGACATGATTGGCTGGGCATGGTAGTGCATGCCTATAAGCCTCGCACTTTGGGAGGCCCAGGAGGCAGAGGATCCCTAGAGCTCACGAATTTGAGACCTGCCTGAGCAACATAGTGAGACTCCACCTCTATGAATAGATTTTTACAATTAGCCAGGTGTGACAGCACACCTGTAGTCCCAGCTACTCAGGAGGCTGAGGCCCAAGAATTTGAGGTCGCTGTGAGCTGTAATTGTGCCACTCCCATTCTAGGCAGGGCAACAGAGTGAGACCCCCATCTTTAAAAGAAAAAGCTATATCAACTAGATGCAGCCTGCATCTGAAACTTGGAGCTGAAAATGTTTTGTTTTAGTAGCGTGTGTTGCTGTCCACTAGTCCAATTAACGACACAGAGGAATGTGTCGGAATGAATTATTTATTAATTCATTCTGCAGACGGAATGAATTATTTATTAATTAAGGGAAGACTGGAGGCTTGCTCAGACCCACAGCGATTGTACATCTTTATTCACTGTATTATATATCCAAACTCGTCAGATAAGAATAAGAATAAAGAACAGAAGCAGGAGGCAGAGCCATCATGAACTCATTGAATCATTTCAACCCTTTTGGATAAACCAACCAAAAAAGAAAATCTTTAAGCTCATTTTAATCCTCTAAATATGAAAATAAAATCCTATTGACTTGGTCCTCTCCCAGTTCACAGAATGCCACCATTAAAGCTGCAGTCCCCACCCCCTGGGCCGTCGACTGGTAGCACAGCAGCAGGTGAGCAGTGGGTGAGCAGTGGGTGAGCGAGTGAAGCTTCATCCGTATTCACAGCTGCTCCCCCTCACTCACATCACTGCCTGAGCTCTGCCTCCCGTCAGATCAGTAATGACCTTAGATTCTCACAGAAGCATCAACCCGACTGTACGCCACTTACGTGAGGGATCTGGATTGCGGCTCCTATGAGAATCCAATGGTCAGTGCTCCAAGTGGAGCTGAAGTGGTGATGCTGGTGCTGGGGTGCGGCTGCAAATACAGATTATCATTAGCAGAGAGGTTTGACTGCACAGAGACCGTAATAAAAAAACTGCTTGCAGACTCATATCAAAACCTTATCAGGGCAGCGCCTATGGCTCAAAGGAATAGGGAGCCAGCCCTATATGCTGGAGGTAGCGAGTTCAAACCCAGCCCCGGCCAAAAACTGCAAAAAAAAAAAAACCACTATCAGTTAGCCAGGCGTTGTGGCGGGCGCCTGTAGTCCCAAGTCCTTGAGGGGCTGAGGCAAGAGAATTGCTGAATCCCAAGAGTTTGAGTCTAACACCACGGCACTCTACCAAGGGGAACATGAGACTCTGTCTCAAAAAAAAAAACCCTACCAGTGAGTGTCCAGTGACTAGTAAGCTGCATCTGGTGGCCAGCTTTATAGCAACAACACAGTTCAGGTGTGACCGTCTCCCATCAGACAGGACCATCTAGTTGCAGGAAAGCAAGCTCAGGGTTCCCACTGATTCTGCGTTATGGTGAGTCATACGATTATTTCACTGTTTATTACAGTGTAATAATAATAGAAGTAAAGGGAATAGTAAAGGTAATGTGCTTACATCACCCCCTCCCCAGTCTGCGGAAAAATTGTCTTTCATGAAACCAGACCCTGATACCAAAAAGGTTGGGGACTGCTGCTTTAAAGAGTGAATTTGAGCCAGGGTTTTGTGAGAACTCCCTGGGCTTGATCTTCAGATTCGTCCTGCCCGTGACTAGTGAAGTTTTGTTCAGTATTTCCAAAGCCTTATCCTTCCTCTCTCTGTTACATCTGTCAACTTAATGCTGGTTTAAAGCAGAAACCAATGTACATTATATATTTGATCTTTCAAACTAATTGTCCAAAAAATAATTTGGGCTTTAACTTCATGACATATCGATACATTTAATCAATATGTTAATTAATTAGTAGTTAATCATTAGATAGCTATTTTCATTGCTAGCAGGATAGGGGGCTGTTTGTCAAAGAAACAGACCAGGTTAGGCAGGTGAGGGGCTCAAGGCCAACTACCTGTGATGGACACAGGGCGGGAGCCAGAGGCACTGTCTCAGTGATGACCGCTTTGCTTTTCTTTGCAGAGTGGAAGTCTCGTCCACAGCTACCGAGGCACCGGCGGCATCTTTGAGGTGTGCTGGAATGCCCGAGGAGACAAAGTGGGGGCCAGTGCGTCCGATGGCTCTGTAAGCAGCACCTCTGGTTTGCTGGGGGGTGGGTGGGGCAGTGACACCATGTGGCTGGTCCTGAGAGGGTTCCCGGAGCGTCTATGGTGTGTGTGTCCTGGAGGACACAGCTTAGCATCTGGCACACAGCCGTCTCTCAGCCAGCCTGTCTTATGGAAGGAAGCTTTGCACTGGATTCCCTCTGGGTTGGCACCACGTCTAGGAATGTCCATTTCCTTGTCCCTTGCAGCAGGTCACTCTAATCAGCAGTTCAATTTGAGGCTCTCAGCACAGGTGATTCTCCCCCTTGGGGGACATTAAACAGTGTCTGGAGGTATTTGGGGGGTGATGAAGACATTCTGAGAAATGCATCATTAGGTGATTTCGTCACTCCTGCAGATCCCGGTGGCCCGGCCTCCTGTACACCCAGGGTGTATGGCGTGACGCACTGCCCTTGGCCCACACCTATAGTACCACTGACTGTAGGCCGTGGTAACACAATGGCGAGTATTCCTGCCACATCCAGACATAGAAAAGGCACAGTAAAGATCCAGCACTGTCATCGAGCGGGCCCACTGCGGTGCTGTCTGTGTGGTGTGTCCTTGATGAAGGGAAACGTTTGCGGCACATGACTGTGCTCTTGGCATTTGTGAGTGGAGCACAGCAACATTGCTCAGCCTCCCACTGAGCCCAGGACAGGGTCCCCACGTGGCAAGGAAACATCCAGCTCTCGATGTCACTGTTGTCGGGATGCAGCAGCTCACTCCTCTCATGCCCAAGTTTGAACTCACAGCCTGGGCCCCCTCTGGCACCAAGACATGGCCTTTCATCTCACAGGCCTCCTGGGTGCCAGTAGGCCTGATTCTACGACCGTGGGGCATCTAGATTTTATTTTTTTCAGTTTTGAGCTGGGGGCTGGGTTTGAACCCGCCACCTTTGGCATATGGGGCCAGCGCCCTACCCCTTTGAGCCACAGGCGCCGCCCCTGGGGCATCCAGATTTTTTATTTGCCCCAGGAGTTTGGGCTGCCCTGACCTCTAAGGCAAACGGCATTCTGGCTGGCCAGCCATGTGTCGGTGTGGCCCCCATTTGTTCCCAGAGCTCCACACTTAGCCTTGCTTTCCATCTGTGTCACCACCATACACATCTGGCCTGGACACCAGCCAAGGGTCACGCCACAGTTGTCAGCACCCTGCGTGACTCCTCCTTATGCTGTTTGCTTGAGTCCTGGGTGCTGGATGCTCAGACACTGGCCTGCCCACCCGGCTCTAAAGGCACCTTCAGTGGGCTCTCAGGTAACAGGTGCTTTGTCCTTCCTTCCAGGTGTGTGTTCTGGATCTGCGGAAGTGACCACAAAATGTCACAGAAAAAAAGAGACAAACGATTCTAAAGGACCAGCAGGGAATGTGTGAGGCTGCAGCACTGTTCAGACACAACTCTTGCCAGCTCCAGAACGGTGCGCACTGACCTGGTTAGTGTGTACTCTGAGACCAGCCCAGCCCTGGCCGCAGGAGGCTGTATTTTTATCACAATCTTCATCAAGAAGTTTATAAAACACAAAAGGCAAACAAGAGCAAAAGCAAAAACACGGTCATATCCAAGGGGGAAAGAATGGTCCCCGCCGAGGACAGTCAGTCCAGGGAACGCGAGGCCACCAGGTGGATGGTGCATGGTTTCCATCCGGAACAGGCTCTGTGATGGCTGAACAGAACAGAGTGGAAAACAATTTTAAAAGCTGTGCCAAAAAAGAGGAAAGAAAAAGAAAAATGCTGTGATAAACCTACCAAAAGGGGAAGAACAAAAAGCCCCACAAACCCCCCTCGCCGTGGCATCACTTTATTTTGTGTTTTGTTTCCCCTAACGATTTGGACACTACAGTGGCTCTGAGAAAGGATCTTCAGAGACCAGTTTGTACCAATGAGATGTGCAACTTCGTCACCCCACAAGGCCGTCTCCTTTCTAGGATCTTTGTTCAGTGGTGTTTCTCTTGGCTGGGATTGTGTCGTCCAGGGCCTGCGGTCTGAGATGGAAACTGGTGTTGGTGTTTGCTCCTTGCCTCCATCGCCCGCCGCCCCCGCCACCTTCCTCCTCTGTCTGGTGAGGTCTGGCTTTCCCTGCACCCTCCATAGGCACAGCCACGTGGACACGATGAGAAGATCTCTGGTGGACAGCTTTCCCCACCTCCACCCTCCCTGCCCCCCCTTTGCGTCCTCCCCCATCCACCCCACCCCCACCCCGTCTCTCTCTCTCTCTCTCTCTCTTTCTCTCTCTGTCCTTTGTCATAGTCACTTCAGATCTGAGGTCTCAAGGGCACTTTTGGTGCATAACAAGTGCTTTATGTAAGAAGGCAGGGCCGGGGAACTTTTTACAGGAGAAAAAAAAATGACTTATAAGAGAAAGAGCCTGGAGTATTTTTGGAAAAAAAAAAAATATTTTTATGTTAAAACAATTTTAAAATCCTAAAATGGCCATCAGACATAGAGAGCTTTGTGTGATTCATATTTTAGAAAGAATTTAAGAAGACACAGGCAGGGTCTGCAGAAACTCTTCCCTTCCTCCTCAGCTTCATGAAAGGTGGTCAAGAAAACACCCATGGAGGTCGCCCCTGGGGGTGATCACGCCTGAGACAGCAGGGGCCTCCAGCAGCCAGTGAGAAGGATCCCAGCTCTGGGGTGGAGGAAGAGCAGTGTGTTTACTGTAGCAGTGACAACGGGAGCATGCTTGGACCACGAGGAAGTGTTTCTGGAACCAGAGGGTACACTGGAGAAGCCCACACCTCAGCTGGATCCACCTGTCACCCACACATTCCCTCAGCAGGGCAGCAGTGGCCACTCCACCAGGAGCATGTGACAGGCTATGCCTTTCCCTCAGCATGGCGGTGATGGCCAGTCCATCGAGAGCATGACAGGGCACCAGGGCCTCTCCAGCAGGAGCCTGCAACAGGCCACACCTTTCCCTCAGCAGGCTGCTCCACCAGGAGCTTTATGGGGTAGCAGTGTCCTCTCCAGCAGGAGCCTGCTACAGGCCACACCTTTCCCTCAGCAGGCTGCTCCACCAGGAGCTTGATGGGGTAGCAGTGTCCTCTCCAGCAGGAGCCTGCTACAGGCCACACCTTTCCCTCAGCAGGCTGCTCCACCAGGAGCTTTATGGGGTAGCAGTGTCCTCTCCAGCAGGAGCCTGCTACAGGCCACACCTTTCCCTCAGCAGGCTGCTCCTCCAGGAGCTTGATGGGGTAGCAGTGTCCTCTCCAGCAGGAGCCTGCTACAGGCTGCACCTTTCCCTCAGCAGGCTGCTCCTCCAGGAGCTTGATGGGGTAGCAGTGTCCTCTCCAGCAGGAGCCTGCTACAGGCCATTTCTTTCCCTCAGCAGGCTGCTCCACCAGGAGCTATATGGGGTAGCAGTGTTCTCTCCAGCAGGAGCCTGCTACAGGCCACACCTTTCCCTCAGCAGGCTGCTCCTCTAGGAGCTTGATGGGGTAGCAGTGTCCTCTCCAGCAGGAGCCTGCTACAGGCTGCACCTTTCCCTCAGCAGGCTGCTCCTCCAGGAGCTTGATGGGGTAGCAGTGTCCTCTCCAGCAGGAGCCTGCTACAGGCTGCACCTTTCCCTCAGCAGGCTGCTCCTCTAGGAGCTTGATGGGGTAGCAGTGTCCTCTCCAGCAGGAGCCTGCTATAGGCTGCACCTTTCCCTCAGCAGGCTGCTCCACCAGGAGCTTTATGGGGTAGCAGTGTCCTCTCCAGCAGGAGCCTGCTACAGGCTGCACCTTTCCCTCAGCAGGCTGCTCCTCTAGGAGCTTGATGGGGTAGCAGTGTCCTCTCCAGCAGGAGCCTGCTACAGGCTGCACCTTTCCCTCAGCAGGCTGCTCCACCAGGAGCTTTATGGGGTAGCAGTGTCCTCTCCAGCAGGAGCCTGCTACAGGCCACACCTTTCCCTCAGCAGGCTGCTCCTCCAGGAGCTTGATGGGGTAGCAGTGTCCTCTCCAGCAGGAGCCTGCTACAGGCTGCACCTTTCCCTCAGCAGGCTGCTCCTCCAGGAGCTTGATGGGGTAGCAGTGTCCTCTCCAGCAGGAGCCTGCTACAGGCCATTTCTTTCCCTCAGCAGGCTGCTCCACCAGGAGCTATATGGGGTAGCAGTGTTCTCTCCAGCAGGAGCCTGCTACAGGCCACACCTTTCCCTCAGCAGGCTGCTCCTCTAGGAGCTTGATGGGGTAGCAGTGTCCTCTCCAGCAGGAGCCTGCTACAGGCTGCACCTTTCCCTCAGCAGGCTGCTCCTCCAGGAGCTTGATGGGGTAGCAGTGTCCTCTCCAGCAGGAGCCTGCTACAGGCTGCACCTTTCCCTCAGCAGGCTGCTCCTCTAGGAGCTTGATGGGGTAGCAGTGTCCTCTCCAGCAGGAGCCTGCTATAGGCTGCACCTTTCCCTCAGCAGGCTGCTCCACCAGGAGTGCACACTCAGCAAGTCCTTCCATGCAGATCCCACATAAAGGGCCCTGGCACATCCCTTGGTGTAATGATGATAAAAGTTAACGTGGAAGGAAGGTTTTTTTCAGTGCTGAACATGAATTACATAGGTAGAAAGTCACTAGAAGTTTCTGCCACCTTTATAATTTCTTTCTCTCACAAAAGACTAGGAGAAAGATTCTTCTTTTTTTTTTTTTTTAAATAATGAATCTTTTTACTGTTTTTAAAAAAGTAAACAAAGCTTTGTGTTCCTAGAAGAGCTTCCTTTCATTGGTCATGCGACCGTTGTACTCCCATTGTCATGAGCCGACGCTGACTTATTTTTTTGGATTAGCAACTGGGGCACGGTCTGAGGACTGGGCGTCCTCTCTCGCGGGCTTTCCTGTGGGCAGAGGAGGACCTGGGGAGGTTGGCCAGGCCCTTGAGGGCTGCCGAGTCAGACAGTGGGAAGGGTTCAGTCCGGTATGTGTTCTAGCAGCAATACAGGGTGTTATCACAGGGTGGTGTCCATCCATAGAGCTGAAAAACAGCCTTCAGGGAGGGACCAGGACTAGGAATGTGCTGGGACCAGCCACAAAAGCCAGGTTGCGTTAATCATTCTCAATTAATTCACTCTCCTGCACTTGGTTATGTGAATTCTTCAAACCCTCACGACCAAAAGACTGCTCTGTTTCCGAGATGAGTATTTTATTCAGGCTCTGTTCCCTAAACACTTAGCAAAGAAGGCCAAAGTTGGGTGGCGTCACCATGCCCATCTTTGAAGATCGTCCCCAGACGAGTTGACAGCTTCCTGCCCTGAGGACTCATTCGGTTAGGGGGGCCGTCTGTGGGGGCCCAGATGAAGACCATCTTTACTGCCCCACTCATAAAAATGCACTCATCTCTACAGAGTGTCAGCCATCAAATGTTAACCCCCATCGTTGGGCTGCGGCTTGCATTTCACAAACCAGAATGCCATACGATGGTGCTGGTCAGATGTACCGTGAGGAATTCGTTAGATCATCTTCACATAAGTGTCAGTAGCCAGGGTCTCTCCAGAGTGTTGGCTATAGTCTTTTGTATGTGAACCTCATCGTAATCGTCAGGTTGGAGCCCGGGGCTGTGTGACTTTGGACTCAGGCTCCATGCCTGTGCCTGTGAGGAACCCTTGGACGAATGGAGACTGTCTGCATCCCGGCTTCCCACCTGCCGCTGGCTGAGAGGGCTGCCCAGCATGAGGACGTGGCCAGCGCCCTCCTTCATCCTTCTGCTGCCGGAAAGTTGGCGGGTTCATCTTTGTCATCATGGGGGTGGCCTTGATGTTGGAATGTTTTTGTCCGACATTTACAGCTCTTAAAAAATGATGAGGAAAGTGTGTTAGTGACCAAACGTAACCTTGAGAGCAGACAGCACAAGGGTCCCTTCTGAGGTCTTTCGTTGGGTGTGCAGTGGCTGACACCTGGGAAACGGATGCTGCCCACGGGGGACCAAATGGGCCGGATGCGACAGGGCTCAACCCTCTTAACCCACAGCACTGTAGGACTGGACTTGTTTCGTCTTTTTAAAACTAGATCATGGAGCCAAGTCAAGTGCACTTTGTCAACGTAAGGGTCTGCTTTGTTCCTTATTATTTTCCTCTCTTCTAACCTTTTGTTTCACTTTTTCTTTTTTTAATTGTGTTTCTTGTCCGATGCAGAAATGTTCTTTCCACCACTCACTGAAGTTTTGAATTCTGGCTTCTGAGGTTTTTATTGTCTGTGTCAGACGTACAGCCAGACGTGGTTCTCCATCAGCATTTTCCAGATTCTGTTCAAACGACATCCACCCCTGTTCCATTCTCTTCGCCACCCATGCTCACCCTCACGCTCTTTGGAAAAAAAAAAAAAAAATCACCTGTGTGTCGTAGCTCATTTGTTTCAAGAGAGAATCAACAGATCATATTCAGTGTCTTGAATAAATTGCTCTATTTTGATATTAGAGAATTTGGTGGGTGTGCTTCCTTCCTGGTGCCCAGGAACCCTGGGGCATGCTGCCCCCGTGGTGGGAGGCAGAGCGCAGGGTCCCTGCACACGAGGGTCTGAGTGCCTGCTACCACCCCTGCACAGCACGGCGAGGTGGCTGGCACAGCACGGCGAGGTGGCTGGCACAGCACCATGTGCAGGGAGCTTGCTTCTTAGTGGGTCTCGTTACTTTATTTCAGGCTGGCTATTTTCAAAAAGGCCACACAAATGAATTTTCTCTTGTCAGCAGTTTGGTTCATTGGGAGTTTCAATTCAAGGACTAGCCCTGAGTAAATCTGATGAGCTTTCCAGTTACAGGAGGGGATGACTTCTGACCTTTACTTCTGCACAATGCAGGCTGACGTGTAGCAATCACGGACCGATGTTTTCTCTGTGCCACACTCTGATTTATGTTTTCATTTATGTCACTTTAATTAATTGGCGGATATTATATAATGCAATTAGTTAATGGACGTTGCAATCCTTATTCTATGAAGGAGACAATAGATTCAGAGACCCAAGGAGATGGGTTTACTCTGAGAGTAGTGGTTCTCAACCTATGGGTCGTGGCCCCTTTTTAACAATGAAAGTACATTGCGTAATTAGGAAGGTTGAGAACCACTGCTCTTAGAGTCTAAGAAAGTCCTCACCATGAAGGTGAGTCATGGAAACCGTTGTTTCCCTCACGCTGCTGTAGACAAAGACTTTGGGGCTCCGTCTGGGTCAAGGCTGCTGTGGATAATTGCCTGGGAAATATCCAAATGCCTGTGGCCTTCCCAGATGACTCAGGCTGTTGAAAAGGTCACATCCCAGATTCCTTGAATTGGCAAGTTTAGACTAAATGTAGCCAGAGCAGTGGCTCACACACCTGTAACCCCAGCACTTTGGGAGGCCAAGGCAGGAGGATCGCTTGAGGCCAAGAGTTTGAGACTAGCTAGGGCAACATAGAAAGACCCCATCTCTACAAAATTAAAAAGTTAGCCGGGCATGGTGGTGGTTAATTGTTTCTTGTCCGATGCAGAAATGTTTCCACCATTCACTGAAGTTTTGAATTCTGGCTTCTGTGGTTTTTATTGTCTGTGTCAGGCGTCCAGCCAGACGTGGTTCTCCATCTCAGCATTAAGTCCCAGCTACTTGGGAGTCTAAAGCAGGAAATCACTTGAGCTGAGGCATTCGAGGCTATAGTGAGCTAAGAGCCATCTCAACATGGGCAACAGAATGAGACCTGTTAAAAGAAAAATTTTTTTCTTTAAAAGACTAAACGTTAAATGAGCAATTGTCACCTTCGGGGCAGAGGTCGGGGGGAGGAGCCTTCAGTGGACCCTTTCACTGCAGTGATTCTAAAAATGTTTTCCTTGTTCATCGAGGCTCCCACTTTTATTTATGTGGGGAATCTAACTTTCAATTCACTGAACAGAGAGCTCATTTTCTTTTTTAATTGCCCCCATCTTGGTGCTGTTTCAGAAGGATTTGAGAATGTCCTCGGTGTTGTCGGCATCTATGGGCAGGAGCGGGCAGTCACTTTGTAGACTGAATTATGGGGGCGGGGGGTCACACATTTACAGGGACATTTTTTTCCAGTGTGGGAGCTTTGTCTCAGCACTGTCTGATCCACAGCAAGGTAAGCAAGGCCAGGAGACAGCCTTCCTCCTGGGTAGTAGGAGGGAAAAGTTATTTTGAGCACCCGCCCTCAGGAATTGAGTGCTCCACAGGATGGGGCCTTCCGTGAGGATGCACATTATCCTCCAGCAAGCGCAGGCACAGGGCCGGTGTGTGTTCTGCCCAGGAACCCAGCTGCAGAGGAGGGCACTCTGTTAATCTGAAAGGCTGCTAGAAAGGTTCCTATGGTGTCACTGGTAACCAGACTGGGTGCAGACTTGGCCAGCAAGTGAACATCAAGGGGAAACTCAGGAGGGGGCAGCTTCACCTTCCCTCCCGGCCCCACCTCTGCCTGGGTGTCCTGTGCCCAGCCTCCCAGCTGTAAGTCCCCGTGCTCTCTCCCCTCTTCAGGAGCCTTCCTACTGCTGGTATCCTTCACTCCGTCCTCATCACCCTCCCTCGAGCAGCACATGCCCCTGTGCACGGCCATGGCAGCCTCACAAGGAGCTCGCTGAGAACCAGAGCTGGCTGTCAGCCTCTCCTTCGCTTTTTTGCTCCATCACTGCTCCCTCACTCCCTTGGATGACTAGATCTGCAACATCTCATGGTCATTCTGTCTGTCCCTGGTGCCGAGGCCTGGCCCGGGACCCAGCAAGCAGCCACACAAGGTGTCCACTCAGCCTCGGTCTAAGCTGCTGGGCACAGGCATCAGATCTTGGGGTTTTTTTTTTTTTTTTTTGAGACAGTCTCACTTTGTTGCCCTTCGTCACGGCACTCTGAGTGTTTGACATAGTGAGACTCTGTCTCAAAAAAAAAAAAAATTTGGTTGATTGTCCAGAGGGTCCCAGAATGATAACATCTGCTTATGAGGAGAGTGTTTAGTGAAAGTTAGCCCAAGCTTGGCAGAAAACACCCAGGAAAGTTTCAGCAGAGGGTCCTTCACTGCAGAGCTCCAGCTCATCCCTCTAATCAAACAAGGGCAAGTTTGCCAGAGTTTCAATGGTAAATTATCAGCCGCCCACCTCACGGTCCTACTTGGATGCCTTTTGAATTATTTTTGTTTCCTGATCTCAAAAATTCTGTAAAAGATGCCCTTTTTTCTTCAGTTAATTATGTAAAGACTACATTGATGGGGTTAAATTCCCAGGACCCTCAATTTTGACCACATGGCTGATACCACTGCTTATAGAAGTGTCCTAACCTTGATGGAGCTTGTGCTGAAAAGTAAAGTTTATACGTTTTTTTATTCTGTCTTTAAATCCCACTTTCCCATGAACTTTTCATACCATCACATATCTGAAGTGATGGAAAGATGGAGACCCAGGCAACGATCTGAGCACAGTCAGTCCCAAGCTTAGATTGTGTCACTGCTGTGCGCAGCACAGGGCCCATTCATGTGCCGGAAACCACCTGTGAATTTTGAAGTGTTTGGACAAAATCGGAGTGAGGCCGGAGCTCAGTCACAATTCCTTTATTTAGGAACTTTCCCAAGTATTCAGGTCTAGCACTGACACCACAGCCAGGCCCAGGGAGATTCCTACTGGCAGCCATGGGTCTAGAGAAGCTGCTGGTGGCCTGTGAGGAATTCTTCCCTGCCCATGTGTGTGCTGGGGGGCCACTTCCCATCATACGCTCCAGTCTCCCTCCCAGAGCTGCAGGGACCCCGAGGAAGCAGCTCCTGTGTGGTGACGAGACCGAGGCTGGGGATGGAGTGGGGCGTGGGTGCCACACCTGGTGGTGGGGCGAGGGGAGAAACAGCTCTGGAGAACAGAAGGTGGAGTCTCAGGAAGATGGCTCTGGACCCCACAGTGTTGCTTCACAGGTCTCCATGGGTTTGGGGTGCAGAGCCGACCTCACTGTTGATGTGGGGCCCACTTGTAGTGTGGATTTCAATTGTGCTGGTGTCAGAACCTGAGGATGAAAAGAGACAAGACAGTGATGAAGGTTTGTCATCAGCTTCAGGGAACGTCCTCGGCACGGAACCGCTCCCTGGTGTTGCCCCTGCCAACGTCCCAGCGGCCATCTCTTCTGTGGGAGAAGAAGGAAGCTACATTATCCTTCCATCTACATTTTATTCAGTCATTTTGGAAGATGACACTGATCCTACAGGAGTGTCTAGGACAAGTGAAGTAGGATGGCCCTGTAGACGGTGCAGGGAACTGCGGCTTCTGACATGGGGACACCTGCTGCAGCTTAGAACAGAGGACGAGTGCTCTTGGGACCTTCCACGGGGGCGACACACTACTGAGGACCCTGTGGCTGCCTACAGTCAACACCAGATGTGACCAGCAGGAGACAGACGGCCCTCCTAAAACCAGCCACCTCCATGTTGTCTTCTCAAGAATGGTGCCACAGGCCCGTGGTGCAGAGAGCTCCTCCCGCCAACACCTAACTGTTCCCCACGGTTGCCCACCCGTCTCTCAAGCTCCAATCACATACCCCATAGCACATGCCTGATCAGGGTTCCCCAGAGTGAGATTCTTTGTTCTGATCATGAACTGGGACGCTGGATGTGACAAGAAAGTGGCAAAAGCTCTGTTTTTTTAATACCAGCATGTGTACGTCCACATCTGCCCAGCGTCACCCCACATCCCTTCAACAGTAATCACTGCAGACGTTTTCTCAGGCCCGGGTGTCAAGAGAATTTGCTTCCATGCGCTGTGTTTTCTTGCAGGTGATTACGAATCTTACAACTGATGATATTTTCTCTTTATTACCCATCCAGGAAGCTCAAGGCCAAACTAGTAGCTAATTTTCAGTAACTATGGGAGGCTAGTCCTACTATCCTTTTGATTTTGTTGTCATTCTCCTGTGGTCATGTTTGCTTTCTCTAATAATGAGGTTTTTGGGTTTGGGGGGTGTTTTTGAGACAGTCTCATTGTGTCACCCTGGGTAGAGTGCCCTGGCATGATAGTTCACAGCAACTTCAAACACCTGAACTCAAGGGATCCAGTTGCCTCAGCTTCCCGAGTAGCTGGGACTGCAGGCGCCCTCCACAATGCCAGGCATTTTAGAGACAGGGTCTCGCTCTTGCTCAGGCTGGTCTCGAACTTGTGAGCTCAGGCACTCCACGTGCCTCGGCCTCCCAGATTGCTGGGATTAACAGGCGTGAGCCACCACACCCGGCCGCCTGCACAGCTCTTTCTCTCCCTGTAAGGCTCTTGTGTAGATTTCCTCACAGATCTTATGCTGCATTCTGGTCTCAGGTCAAGGGTCACCTCATCTTCAGGGAGACTGCTGCGAGCCCCCTCTAAAACCAGTCTCCCACTGGCTGCCACCCTGGTATCCTTCCAGCCTGTCACTAGCCAGACGGAGTCGTGTGCAATTATTTGTGTTTTTCATTCTCTGTCCCTGACACTAGGACAGACGGTCTCAGTGGACAGGGAACTTGTCTAATTGCCAGCAGAACATCACTAGTGCCTCAGTGGCTAGCACGTGGAAGGCGCTCACCAAGCACATCCAGGGGACAAGGACGGTCCACTTGAGACCAGGATGCTATCCAGAGGCAGCACTTGCTGCCGAGAGCCCTCGTGAAAGCTGTCAGGCATGAATGGGGCAGAGGGAGCCCAGAGAGTCATGCAGGGTGGGAAGACACCTGAGGGGCCAACAGCGCGCTGCCGCGACATGGAAGAGGGGGGTGATACACTGTGGCAACAGGACAGTGTTCCTGGAAAGACATCGGGAATCCCAGGCTGCAGACAAGAGGTGGCAACATCTGATGTCACGGAGAGGACGCACGTGAGGCTGTTCTGTCCCCCAACAAACACATGTGCGCTAGAGGGCACAGGTGCTCACATATACTTTGGCCAGCAGGGACAGCATGAGTCACTCCCATCTCCCTCCCAGAGCTGCATCCAGACGGGTCTGGGAGAATCTCAGGTCTGGGTGAGTCAGGCCAAGTGTGCGAGCTCCTGCCGGAGGGGCTGGTGACATATCACAAAGACTCGATTCTAACAGGGTCACCCACTGCTCATCTGGACATCCGGGACTCATGGGAACTCGGCTGATTTATGTGGTGGTTTTCAACAAGACTCCAGGGTGGGCCGTCACACAGCTACTCATGATCAAGGCCTAGACTGAGGACACTCCCCTGTGACCTCACCCTTTGGGATGTGCCCTGGGTCCTGTTGTTTGAAGAGTTTCTGGCCCTGTCATCTTCCCCCTGGGGCACCATGAAAGAGATATTTACACAGGACTTTCCTGAAACAAACCTTGCTGGGAGGAAGACCTGAGCCCTGCCAGGTAAGATGGGCCCCTGCAGCAGGGCTTCCCCAGAAGCCCAAGTGCCTTGGGCTTCTCTAGGGGTCTTGGAGGTCTCAGTGCAGAGAAAAAGTGCTAAGGACCTGACAGGACAAGTCATCAGGGCTGTTGGGGGACACCAACTCCTTCCCTACTGACCGGGTGTCCCTGCAGGGACCTTCTGGTGCCCGGGGCGACCCCCTGCCCAAGCAAGTTCTTGGGATTCTCACAGCCCCTTAGCAGATCTGAGACTTGAATGCTGAGTCACACACTGCATTAGGAACTTTCAATCTGCAATAAGACACGGTGGTCCTGAGAGATTGTGATATCGTTAGAGCTGCTTTCCTGTGTCCAGGCACACACATACTCCCTCTGGTTGGGGCTAACCATTTAGCACATGCTCAGCAAGCATTCCTTTTGTGTGGCAGCCCACATCAGATAGTTAACAATTCAGACGGCTAAGCGTGAGCCACCTGGCCTTGCAGCAAAATCTAAAGCAGAACAAGCTGAGCTTCGTTTGGACAGTTCACACAGGGAGAAGCCTCACTTAGCCTAAGCCCAAGTTTTCTGGTACCCACTTAAGTGGTAACCATCAGGTTAGTCACCAAAAAGTTCTGGTAGAGGGTTTTCTTTGACTTTATGCACAGAAATAGCTTCATACGCACATTTAACTTACCCCAATTCAGCTCTGTTTAGGGAGAGGGATAGGTGAGGATTTAGTCCCAGGGACTCACAATTGGCCTGTGCCCAAGGCCAGGAGGGAGGCAGATTAGGAAACATTTCTGCAGGTTGGTAAAGCTCTGGTAAGAAAATTTGAATGACATTCAGAGCTTCTCCCAGTACTGACAGGGAAAAAAAGTGAATTCCCAGGTGACAGGCAAGTAGCCCCAGAGAAATACAAGGGAAGAGTTAAAAGGAATCCTAAAATTGTCCCCAGACAGTACAACAGTGATGACAGCTTAAAGTCCGATGTGGAAATCTTCGTAAACTGTGCTAAAATGTCCTGGGCAGCAAAACAGTTAAATGATTTAATTTCTGAATAAAAGTCCCCCTAATTCTTACTAGATTAATATATGCAAATTCCTGCAGAGAGTTACCATACTAACTGGTGATGACTGCATGTTATAGACATTTCAAGATATTCCAAGGATGACTAGACATAAACTTAAGACCCTAACTGTCACCTCAGCAGCACCTCCACTTTATACTTAAAAAAATGTTTTGTTTTGTTTTTTTTTTTGTTTTTTTTTGCAGTTTCTGGCCTGGGCTGGGTTTAAACCCACCACCTCCAGCATATAGGACTGGCGCCCTACCCCTTTGAGCCACAGGCACCGCCCTAAAAAAATGTTTTTTAGAGGCAGAGACAGGGTCTCACTGTACTGCTCAGGCAGGAGTGCAGTGCAACAATCATAGTTTGGCCTCCAGTTTCTGGTCTCAAGTAATCCTCCTACCTCAGCCTCCTGAGTGGCTGGGATTACAGGGTCAAGCCACCATGCTTGGCCACTTTATACTCGTACATTAGCAGGAGATGTTTTCTTGTTAATTTTGCAAACTTACTCTGTTTCAAGCAGTCCTTAAAAAGTCTGACCCAACAGATGTTAGCTAACAATGTGTCACTATGCATTCTAAACTGACAGCTGTCATTTTTACAGAAATCCCTTTTTTAAAAAATTTTATTTATTTATTTTGTTATTGTTGTTGCAGTTGTCATTGTGGTTTTTAGCTGGCCCGGGCTGGGTTCAAACCCACCAACTTCAGTGTATGTGGTTGGCACCGTAACCACTGTGCTACAGGCACCGAGCCCAGAAATCCTTTCTATACTCAGAAATATCAATTATAGTTCTTGTTTTTCTCAAAAGGCTTTTCTTATATGCTTTTTTCCCCTCCAATATTTTCTTAAACTGGTATTTCCATTGATTATCCTATTTTTAGAATAGAATATGATTTTCTTTTTTTGAAATAGAGTCTCACTCTGTTGCCCAAGCTAGAGTGCTGTGACACCCTAGCTCACAGCAACCTCAAACTCCTGAGTTCAAGTGAGCCTCCTGCCTCAGCGTCCTGAGTAGCTGGGACTACAGGTGCCCGCCATGACACCTGGCTAATTTTTCTATTTTTAGTAAAATGGAGTCTCACTGTTACTCAGGCTGGTCTCGACTCCTGAACTCTAGGCATCCTTCAACCTCAGCATCCCATACTGCTGGGATTATGGGCATAAGCCACTGCACCTGGCCTAGATAAAATCATTTTTAAAATGTTTCTTCTTTTTTTTTTAATTTTTAGAATGTTTAAAAAAAAATTTCTCCAACAGACTATGCAATCCTTTCAGGCAAGGTTCACAATCTCCAGCAGCCACACGCCTCATAGCCTTCTGGGGTTTGGGGCAGTCACCAGTAGTTATTAAAGAAACAGAGCGTCCTTGGGCGGCGCCTGTGGCTCAGTGAGTAGGGCGCCGGCCCCACATGCCGAGGGTGGCGGGTTCAAACCCAGCCCCGGCCAAACTGCAACAAAAAAATAGCCGGGCGTTGTGGCGGGCGCCTGTAGTCCCAGCTGCTCGGGAGGCTGAGGCAGGAGAATCGCGTAAGCACAAGAGTTAGAGGTTGCTGTGAGCCATGTAACGCCACGGCACTCTACCCGAGGGCAGTACAGTGAGACTCTGTCTCTACAAAAAAAAAAAAAAAAAGAAACAGAGCGTCCATCTGTATGACCGAACGGTATTCAGCCATAAAAAGGACAATATTCTGATCATGCTACAACATGGGTGGATCTTGATCCTAAATAAAAGAAGCCAGATACAAAAGGACAAATATTATACAATGCCACTTACATGAAAAACCCAGGAGAAGCAGATCTACAGAGACAGAACGCAGATTCATGGCTGCAGGGAGCGGGGAGAAGCAGAGGGGTTCAGCGGTGTTCTGGATGGACACAGCAGCAAACACACTAAAAACCAGGGCTGAAGTAGGATAGTGCCTGTGGCTCAAGGGAGTAGGGCGCCGGCCCCATACGCTGGAGGTGGCAGGTTCAAACACAGGCCCGGCCAAAAAAAAAACAGCAAAAAAGAAAAAAAAAAAAAAACCACTGAAGCACCCACTTTATAAGGGTCAATTTTATGGTATGTGAATTTTTTTTTTCTTCGAGACAGAGTCTCATAATGTCACCCTCGGTAGAGAACCACAGCATACAGCTCTCAGCAACCTTAAGCTCTTGGACTTAAGTGATTCTCTTGCCTCAGCCTCCCAAGTAGCTGGGACTACAGGCACCTGCCACAATGCCCAGCTATTTTTTTGTTGCAGTTGGTTAGCTGGCTGGGCCTGGTTCGAACCAGCCACCCTTGGTGGATGTGGCTGGCACCGTAACCACTGTGCTATGGGCGCTAAGCCTGGTATGTGAATTTTACGTCAACTTTTTTAAAACGCAAAGGAAAGACGAGCAAGCAGCATGTGACTAGGGCTGGGCTGCTAACTGGCGGCTCTCTGCAGCTCTCTGACCTCCCGTAAGGAAGGAAAACACCCCGGGCAAGGGCCAGTGTGGCCAGTTAGCTGTGTCACTGGTCAAACTCACAGACATTTAAGACATTTCCTTCTCTCATTTTCTAGAGCAAAAACTGACTAAATGGAGTCCGGTTTTCACAGGCAAACTCTTGCCCTACCTGACAACAACACTGCCGTGAGCTGTCACACAATGTGAACCCTTGCCCAGTGCATGCAGTAGGTAGGCGGGGCTTCCCAAAGAGGATGGGAGCCACTATCCACTGCAGCCACCAGGATTGGCTGCCCTATTTTTCTACTGGATCTTTATTTGCTTTTAAACCTCAGCAGAGCAGAAACCTGTGGAGGAGAGAGTGGACTGGGGGGGTGCTGACTGGGTTGCTCCTCTGTGGGAGTTGGGGTGGGGAGGAGGGTGAGGATCTGGAGGGCTTTTATTGTTATTTCTAGCCTTTTATTTGACTGTCAAAGACCAGCTCAGCCCCTTTAAAACACTGGCTCTCAACAGTTTGATGAGAATATTTCAAGATTGTATATGAAACCAGCACATTGTACTTCTTGATTGCACTAATGTATACAGCTATGATTTAACAATAAAAAATAAAAATTAAAAAAAATCACTGGCTCCCAATTACTCCCAGACAGGACTGTCTCATGGAATCAGTTCCTCCTTTCATCACTGTATGTTGGTGGCCTTCCGAAATAGCCGAGCTCATCACCTGAAAAGAAACCTTCCTTCAACATAAGTGAACAGTAGAAACACAAAATAAAAGGAAACTCTTTGAGCCGTTTCTGCACACATCTTTCCTACTTCACATCTCAATGCAATGTTGGTACAAACCACAGTGGTTTGGGCTGTGAGGTCTTTTTGTCTTTGGGTGTGTGTGTGTGTACATTTAGCTCATACATCTTGGGAAAATCACATTTCTAGATCCAAGCTTTCAGAAAGCCGAATTATTCTGAAGCAGTGGTTTCTGTACTGGGGACTGAAGTGGCTCCCCCAGGGGACATTTGCCAATGACTGGAAACAGTTTCGGTTTCCACAGCTGGAGGAGGCTGCTCCGGGCAGCTTGTGGGAGCATCCTGGCCTGCAGGACAGAGGACAGCCGTCAGGACAAGGAACCATCGCCCTGAATGCTCATAATACTGAAGCTGGGGACCTGCTCTGAGGGAAGAGACAGGGAGTTGAGCAGAGACTGAACAGAGAACCGGCTCTGCTTCCCCCCAATCCAGCAGCCCGCTGAGGACAGGAAAGCAGCACTGATGTCCCTGGAGGGTCTAAACATCCTCTCAGATTTCCTCTCCCTCCTTCCTAGACATCCAGTGGGCCACCATAAAGTTAACAGCTGTCACACATCACCCATTAAGGACCAATTTGCTTGTTCATTACGAATTGTCAGCTCAGTTAAAACTCCAAGGATGTGGGCGGCACCAGCCCCATATACTGGAGGTGGTAGGTTCAAACCTGGCCCCAAACTGCAAATGATAATAATAATAATAATAAATTAATTAAAAGGAAAACAACAACAACAACAAAAACTCCATGGATGTCAGAGTGGTGATTTTTAAACTTTTTTCCTGGCAGGGCATGGTGGCTCACTCTGGGAGGCTGAGGCGGGCAGATTGCCTGAGCTCACGAATTCGAGACCAACCTGAACAAAAACAGAGATCCTGTCTCTACTAAAAATAGAAAAACTGAGGCAAGAGGATTATTGGAACCTGAGTCGGAGGTTGCTGTGAGCTATGACATCACAGTACTCTATCCAGGGCAACAGCTTGAGTCTCGGTCTCAAAAAATAAAATAAATAAATAAAAATAAATAAAACTGGGTGGTGCCTGTGGCCAGTGAGCAGGGCGCTGGCCCCAAATACCAAGGGTGGTGGCTTCAAACCTGGCCCCGGCCAAATTGCAGCAAAAAAATAGCCAGGCGATGTGGCGGGTGCCTGTAGTCCCAGCTACTCAAGAGACTTGAGGCAAGAGAATCGCCTAAGCCCAGGAGTTGGAGGTTGTCTGTCTCTACAAAAAAAAAGAAAAAAGAAATTGAAAAAACTGAGGCAAGACAATAGCTTGAGCCTAAGACTGAGGTTGCTGTGGGCTATGCCTCGCACCAAGGTAGTCTACTCAGGGAAAGACTCTGTCTCAAAATAAAATAAATAAATAAAGACAAACATTTTTCCTAACCCAAAGTTTTTTTGCTAAAATAAAACCTTACAAGAAATCCTAAGACAAACAGAGGAGTACATTAGTGAGAATTTATTTCATAATTGAAATTTGTAAAAAAAAAAAAATCAATGTTGTTGTCAATTAGAACTTCAAGGATGCATTAGTCAACACAAAACTATAAAATCAAAAACTGAGGTGACAGTTATAATCTTCTATCAACTTGAGCATCTTGTTTTTTTCTCTGTTTTTTCTTTTTTTTTATTATTTGGTGGCACCATATCAAGAAAATCTAGCCCAGGTGCTGAGGCTCACGCCTGTAACCCACACTCTGGAAGGCCAACTCAGGAGGCTTGTTTGAGTTCAGGAGTTTGAGATCACCTGAGCAAGAGCAAGATCCTATCTCTATAAAAACAGAAAAACGAGGCAGGCATTGTGGCAGGTGACTTCAGTCTCAGGTACTCAGGAGGCTGAGGCAGGAGGATCACCAGAGCCCAGGAGTTTGAGGTTGCTGTGAGCTATGACGATACCATGGCACTTTAGACCCAGCAACAGAGCAAGACTTTGTCTCAACCCTCTCCCTCCCAAATAAAGTTTTAAGTTTTAAGTGGCTAAGGAGCTAAAAATAGAGCAGCTTTGAAGGGTTTATCTTGCCATCTTGGGACTTAAGTTTTCACCTAAGTGAAGTTGGTGGGAGAATGTCATTCTGAGCGCAAGCAAGCTACCCTGGCAGGCCAAGTCAGAGGATTTGGGGGTCAGTGCTTGGTGGCCAATACATTTAAGTATTCGTGATTTTTATCACAGATGTTCCTATGAACTTGGTATGGAATTTGAGCCACTGAGATTTACTGGATTATCAAAAACACCTCATTAGCTTGAGGATCACACCACCAGTCTCCATGTGAAAAAGACCAGAAGCACCAGCGCTGGCTGATGGGCTTTGCATCTGAAATGCTCCAGGGGAGCTGAATACATTAAACTGTACTTAGGATCTAAAGAAACCATGTCAGCACATTCACTGCCTCACAGCCAATGTACGGCAGGGTGTCAAGTGATAATTTATCGCGCATCAAAATGCCACACATAAAAGCTATCTATAAAACAGAATCATTTGTAGCCCCTTAATATCTTGCAAAACGCTCTAAAATGTCCTCCAACCCCAGGGGAAGCCAGTCGAATCAATATAAGGTTATGGTGCACGATCCATAAAGGAGTAAACGGAAGGCACCCTGGAATAGGAAAAGGACAGGTAGAAGGTAAAGCGTGAAGGAGTGGCTGTCAGCAACGGGAACTTTCCCTTCGCGCCCTGAAGTCCACGGCTCACACTCCTTCTCCACACTGGGTCACCTTGTTGTTTGAGAAAGGATTTCCAAGGGCGCTCCGGGGCCCCAGATGCACCGGCCCTGGCAGGCGGGGCGTTACCTTCAGACAGCATGCTCAAGGCTTCATCAGAAGTCTGCCCGCCCAGTCTCGACTCCTTCCTGCAAGTGGGGCTTTTGGGAGGCTCGTGGGAGCCCACGGGAGCTGGGTGAGCCCCCTCATTAGCCGAGGTCGTCAGCGACTCCCACTGGATCTCCCTCCAGGGGGACTGAAACTCCAGGCTGCATCCTGTCCAGCCGTGGAAGGCCAGGGACAAGAGGAATCCTTGGGCTGGATTCAGTATCCCCTGCGGGGACAAGAAACACACGGGTTGGTGTGGCACGGTCAGAGTCAGAGCATGCAGGGGTCAGAGTGGTAAGCGCCACTGCCACACAGAGCCCGGACAGTGGCGTCCTCGTGCAGCCAGGGCACCTCTCCCCGCCTGCTGCTCTCCACCCTGCCATGCCAGCTAGAATTTCATTAAGAACAGTTCTCGAGGCTAAAAACGAGTCTGGGAACTGTTCCTCCACTCGTGTGGGGTAAGTACACGTACAGTTGACCAAAGGAACCAGGTGAAACTCCAAAGCCGGGGACCAGGGCTAAGGCTGTCCTACTTGAAAGGCCTGGTGAATGAGGTTTTCCCCAACTCAAAGCTACACAAACATCGATCCTGTGCGGCACTGAGTGCACCCCCCCCACCCCAGCTCATGCATGCGTTTCTTATTATCAATGTCATATAATGAAGACATAGGGGAGCCTACCCGTGGTGCTGCTTCTGGTACGCTGTCATTTCATGCGTTTCCAGCCGATATCTTTTCTTATATACGTTTTTATGTAGTTGCAATTGGCATAACATTTTCCACTTAATTAATACTAGAGATTTCACAGTCATCATTTTTAACAATTCCATCAAGATGAAGAGCCATATTTACTTAACCATTCCCTTTTATTTCTTTTTTTGAAATTTGGGTTTCCCACTATGCATTACAATTACGGGGGACACCCCTAAGAACATCTTCATCTCTGCATGCTCAGAAATATTCCTTCAAGTTAAACACCCTGCTATTGTGAGACTATGACGGAAAGGTTTGGCATGCTGCATCAAATTGCTTTACCAGGGTCATACGATTGAGTAACCGTGAGTCTAGCTAGCTGGTACCCCATGGCCAGATGCACGCAGACCAAAAACCTAGTCAACCCATTCTATATATTGAAATAATATGTTGTATTTCTATGTCATTCATTTTCTCTTTCTTTTTTTTTTTAAAGCAAAAATCTGAAATCTAGATTGACCTACCATAATAAACCACGTGGTCCTGGCAGCATTTCTAACGCTTTTCAAAGAACCTCCATTGATATCTGTTTGCATTTCAAGATAGAATAAAAGGCTTTCATTGATGATATTCGACAACCAACTGTTAGGAAGAAAATGGCCACAGGTAACGAGAACATGCAATAAAATTCATTTTTAAATGCTGGGGTTAGGGAACATTTTCTACCAAGACTTAAAAGTGCTAACTCTACTCAGTGGAGAGATGACCACATCAGCAGTAAAAAAAAAAAAAAAAAAAACTACAAGGAACCATCACACTAAGAATTTATTTTTAGTATTTTTTTATATTTTATTATTATTTTTTGAGACAGAGTGTCAGTATGTCGCCCTGAGTAAAGTGTTGTGGCAACACAGCTCACAGCAACCTCCAACTCTTGGGCTCAAGTGATTCTCTTGCCTCAGCCTCCCAAGTAGCTAGGACTACAGGCGCCCACCACAATGCCCGACTATACTTTTGTTGTTGTTGTCATTTTTTGTTTAGCAGGCCTGGGCCAGGTTCGAACCTGCCAGCCCTGGTGTATGTGGCCATTGCCCTAACCATTGTGCTATGGGCACCAAGCCCACACTAAGAATTTAATTAAAAAAATATAAGTCCTTCTCTCATTCTAAAGCAGAGACCAGCAAATCCTTCCACAACACCACTTCAGGGTGTAAGGTTCTGATACTGTATCGTGTAACCCACAATTCATTCTTTGTTTGAGAAGTAAGGTAACATTTTAATGGAGACCAAAACTAACCTTGACATTTTATGTTGGAATTTTTCAATGTTATTCTAGGTGGGTTAGTGAAATTTGAAATGGTGAGCTGGGTGTATTTTTATAATTCACGCCTCTCCTAGGAGTGTGTCCAAATAGACCTCCACATACCAGGTGAATTATTAACAGCACTGGGCTTGCCCTGTCCTGCTAAGTATTGATTTACCACAGTGCACCATGCTCTGATTCCAATCTTTTTTTTTGCATTGGTTACAGGTCAATTTTCACAGGTTCCACCTGAAGCATTTGGGCAGGATACCAGTGGTGGGGGACACTGGGCCTGTTCTCTCCTCTTGTAAACTGAGCCACTGGAGAGATGGTTCTGGGGTCAAGAGGGGGGCCAACGAGTGAACTTTAAAAACATGACACAGGGCTCGGTGCCCGTGGCTCAAGCAGCTCAGGCGCTGGCCACATACACCTGAGCTGGCGGGTTTGAATCCAGCCGGGCCCATCAAACAATAATGACGGCTGCAACCAAAAAAAATAGCCAGGCGTTGTGGTGGGCGCCTGTAGTCCCAGCTACTTGGGAGGCAGAGGCAGGAGACTCACTTGAGCCCAGGAGTTGGAGGTTGCTGTGAGCTGTGATGCCACAGCACTCTACCAAGGGCGACAGCTTGAGGCTCTGTCTCAGAAAACAAACAAACAAACAAACATGACACAGGACTTTATTTTAGTTAACCCCAGCCATGAGTCAAGATGCCAAATGCCCACAGTTGGGGCATTTCAAAACTAAACCCAGGCGTTCATGTTCTAGGGGCTTTGTATATAGAATTTGAAATTTGAATATTTTTCCAGAAATTCCTAAATTTTGCACTGGCTACCCTGCCGTCCATGCATTTCCTCAAAGGGACCTAGCAGGGTCTCACAGCTTTCCTGTGTAACCTGGAAAGGCAAAAAGCAAGTTGTTTGCATATCCCTCCCCTCCAGCAATTAAAAAAAAAGAAAGAAAGAAAGAAACCAGGGGAAAGGTTACCAGATCATTAAAACCAGCATTATTTTGAAAAATCGGATCTTGATCACAGCTCCCATCTTTCTCTCATTTTCCGTGTAAATGCCTTGTCTTCCTTTCAGCAAAGAGGCCACTGCAAAAAACAGAGAGGACCATTTCCCAGTCCGCAGAAAAAGCCAGCTAAGCAGAGCAGAGCAGAGGGGAGCTGGGTGCACAGCCAGAGGCCTGCGGAAAAGGGAGTCACTGACACCCACTCCTCACAGCTTCCAAGCTTTCAGTCCCCCCAGCTCTTAAGGAATATGTATTTTTAAAACATTTACTTTGAAATAATTGTAGATTTATGTAAAAGTTGCAAAGATGGAACAGAAAGTTCCCATATACCTGTACCCTTTACCCCACATCCCCCAGTGTGAACACTGTACGCAGCTATGGGGCCCTTGTCACAGCTCAGAAATTAATGGTACATTACCAAGATTTTGTCTGGATTTTCCTAACTTAGGAAGTGTATGTATTAGGGTCTCACTGTGTTGCCAGAGCTGGAGTGCTGTGACATCAGTCACAAAGACCTCAAACTCCTGGGCTTGAGCAATCCTCTAGCCTCAGCATCCTGAGTAACGAGAACTACAGGCTCCCACCACCATGGCTGGCTCATTTTTCTATTTTTTGTAGCAATGAGTTCTTGCTATGTTATGTTGCCCAGGTTGGTCTCAAACTCCTGGCCTCAAGCCATCCTCCTACCTGGGCCTCACAGAGTACTGGGATTTTAAGTGTGAGTCATATGCCCAGCCTCAGTCCTCTTCCTATAAATCATTTTCATGTGTTTGATACACTTGAATCATTGCTTTTTATGCAATTTTATAAAAGTTGTACTGTTGTGCCCAGATCTCAAAATCCCACACAAAGACCGATGCAAAAGCAAAAAAGCTGTTTTATTGCAAGCTCCAGCTTGGGCCCCCAGGGGTCTCCGTTACAACGGATGGGAGCCAGGAGCCCTGAGCTCTGGAGCAGGGGGGTTTATGGTCCCGCACAGCAGGTGGGTGTGCACAGCTTGAAATTCTGGATTGGTTAGGTGGGGGGGGGGGGGTCCCTGATTGGTGGGTAGTTGTCTCATGATTCTGGGGAATTGCCTGGGCTTGCCTGAAAGGTGAAACTTACTGAGTGAAAGGGGGGTAGGGGGAGCGAAACTTTTAAGATGGCGCTGGTCTGGTTCTTTCAGTACTATACTCAATATGCTATATTTAAATGTAGATATGAAAGACTCATTCAAAGAGCTGCAATAATTTCCCATTATTAGTGATAGAATACTTTTATTTTTTTAAGACAGAATCTCACTCTGTCCCCCTGGGTAGACAGCCAAGGCTCTCATAGCTCACAGCAACCTCAAACTCTTGGGCTCACGAGATCCTCCTGCCTCAGCCTCCTGAGTAGCTGGGACTACAAGTGGCTCTCATAACACCTGGTTTGTTTTTCTATTTTTAGTAGAGATGGTGTCTCACTCTCAGTCAGGCTGGCCTTGAACTCCCGAGCTCAAGCAGTCCACCTGCCTTGGCCTCCCAGAGTGTTAGGATTACAGGTATGAGTCACTGCACTCAGTCTGATAGAGTACTTGCAGCCATGTTTTTAAAAAGTTCTGTAATCCACAATGGCTGACCCTCAGAAGGCCTCGGCAGCCCGAGCAGGCTGGAGGCTCACTCCAGGTACACTTCTTTAGGCAGTGGTTGGGGTTGGACAGTAGTAGGTCGCCAGCCAGCCAAGAGGTAGAGGTGTCTCCCCAGCTTCTTATCCAGCTCTGACCTCAGCCTTTGACTCACTACCTGTGCTCTGCATCCTGCCCCTGCCTGTCTGAGAGAAGGTGCAGGCCAAGTGCACCCCGGGACTCGAGCCCCCTCAGTCCACCCCCCTTCCCCTGCCTCTCCTTCTGTTCCTACGGCACCTTCACAGTCTTGCAAGGACTGTCCCAAGCAGACAGGATGAGCCTGGCACAGAACGGAAAAGTCAACTCGTCGTGGTCTTGAGCAAATGAATGTTAGCAAGGCTTGCTCATGTTCATTTATTAAACCTGCCCACTCTCTCCAGCTCTATTCCACATCTCTGGAGGATGTCAAATGATGTCAGCCATCATGGATAATTCCAGAAGGCCAACATTTGTCAATATGTGAGCCAAGGCAAGGGGCTGTACCCGGTGGCCATGCACTCAGAGAACGGCCCTGCCATTTACCTGCGGTCACCGTCTTTTGGAACAGGATGGGATTGGCCACCAGCACGAGCAGCAGTGGCAGGTAGGAGGTGACATAGTGGGGGATGGCATGGTCCAGGCCCCTCTCACACCTGAGGGAGGAAAACCAGTCAGGCTCCTGAGAGGCGAGGCTTGGCTAAAATACATCTGGAAACCCAGATAAGAGGATGAGAACCAAAGGGGAAATGCATCAATCTGCTTCTGACTCTGCCCAGAGGAAATCTGACTCATTTCTCTGTGTCTGGAACAGCAGGGAGCAGGGCAGACCCCTCACGTTTCTGCCTCGTAACCCCCCAAGCATCCCCCTTGGGGGGCCTATAATGGTCCCTGCGGGGAAGAGGTAAGAAAGGAAAAACACTCTGGATGGTGGGTTCTCTTCAAGGGGAAGCCAGAGTTCAAGTAGACCACGGCCCCGTTAACTACTTAGGATCTGAGTATTTACCACTTGGTTGGGCCAGGAACATGGATAAGATCCACTCCCTCTCCTGGAGCAAATCAAAACATATCAGGTGCACATCTCAGGGGTGAGTTATCCTCATGCTTATGGGGAACAAGCATCCCAGAGGTTCTTGTCAGGGAAAAGGACAAGGTTTCTACTGAAAGGCCTGGGAGTCCCTGCTCACCACAGGACAAACATGACGGAGAGCTCTGTGTTACCACGGTAAGAACCACCAGCTAAGAGATGCGGGGAGAAAGAGGGCAGGCAGGAAGGGAGAACTGAAGGCTGAGGGGAGAGGGGACGGCTCGGGCCTAGCCACACAGGCAGGCGGCAAAGCAGAAGGGGCCCACAGAGGGGAGAGAACAAAAACGGGTGAACGCACTTCAATTTGGAGACGTCTGAGTAGCTGCAAGAAGTTGAAAAATGTGGGGAGGAAATGATCTATGCTGTTGGTCAGAAAAATGTTTCTGTAGAGGGACAGATAGTGAATATTTTTAGCTTCCCAGGCCACACCCTGGTGTCTCCTGCAGCCACTCGGTTGTGAAGTGGTCATGCAGAAGCAGCTCCAAAAGCAATGGCTGTGGCTGTGCTCCTGTAAAACTTTACTGGCAGAAACAGGTGGAGAGCTGAATTTGTTCTGAGGGCTGTGCTGTGCTGGTGCCTGCTCTATACAGCCCTAAAGTCAGAGACGAAGAGACAGCGTCCACCTGTGTTTCCAGGCTCCCACAGAAAGTTAGAGGGCATACCCCAAGAGCAGTGGTTCTCAACCTTCCTAATGCCACGGCCCTTTAATACAGTTCCTGTGGGTCGCGACCCACAGGTTGAGACCCGCTGCCCTAGAGGGAGGCTTTGAAGCTGAGGGCTGCATGGCCGGGATTTAAACGTGAGGAAAGACCCAGGTGGTCACATCCACCTGTCGCTTGTTGGGAACAGCCAAGAGTGCAGGACGACGAGGAGGGAGACAGGGTAGGGAGCTGCGTCTACACCAGTCTGAAGTTTCTGCACAGATTCAGGCCGCCTTGCAGGTGCCTAGACACACAACCAAGAGGGGAGAGGCTGCAGGGTGCAAAGAACTGCAGTGTGGCCTCCAGGTCCTGGCTTCAGCACAACCTCCTGTGCCCCAACACAATGGCCCACTGGTTCCCCGCAAGCGAGCACCCCAGGGGCCAGGGATGGACTCCCCCAAGCAAGCACTGGGAGTCCGGCATACCTGAACACCGAGGGGTAGTAGAGCAGGGCCGCTCCCTCCACGCACAGCAGTGAGGCCAGTCCCCATGCCATGATGTGGTACAGCAGGACGGTGCTAGGACACAAGCACAACAGTGGCCACAGCTTAGGGACCCAGCCGTCCCGCCTTGGAGCTGCCTGACCAGGTCCTGTGCTCCAGAAAGGTCAGGACCATGTGCGTAGAGCAGAACCCCTCCGCAGTTTCCTTATGTTGCTGCTGAGGGTATTTAAAACGTTTAATTCTGAAACGTGAAATTCACATAACATAAAATCAACTACATGGGCTCAGTGCCTGTAGCTCAGCGGCTACCGTGCCGGCCACACACACCAGGATTGGCGGGTTTGAACCCAGCCGGGGCTTGCCAAACAATGACAGCTGCAACAAAAAAATAGCCGGGCGTTGTGGCAGGCACCTGTAGTCCCAGCTACTTGGGAGGCTGAGGCAAGAGAATAGCTTAAGCCTAAGAATTTGAGGTTGCTGTGAGCTATGTTCCCACAGTCCTCCACTGAGGGCCACGTAGTGAGACTCTGTCTCAAAAAAATAAAAATTAAATTAACTGCATGAAAGTGAACAATTCAGGGCAGCGCCTGTGGCTCAGTGAGTAGGGCGCTGGCCCCATATACTGAGAGTGGCGGGTTCAAACCTGGCCCTGGCCAAACTGCAACAATCAAAAATAAAAATTTGCTTAAAAAAAAAAAAAAGAAAGTAAACAATTCAGTGGCCTTCAGTGTGTTCACAATGCTGTCCAGCCATCAACACTGCCAAGTTCCAAAATGTTTTCATCATCCCCAAAGGAGGCCCCGTCCCCAATAACCCACCCTCCCATGCCCTCTCCAGCCCCTGGCAACCATAAACCTACTTTCTGTCTGTCTGGATTTGCCTGTTCTGGACATTTCACATAAATGGGAGCAAATGCTACATGGTCTTTTGTACCTGGCTTCTTTCCCCAGGCATATGGTTCCAAGGCTCATCTAGGTCACAGCAGGTGTCAGAGCTCTTAACGTTCCTTTTTATGACCCAACACCATTCCACAGTATGGACAGACGGCAATCTGTCCTCCCATTCAACATTCAGTGGACGTGTGGCTGCTCCTACCTTCTAGCTATTGTGCAAACAGCTGCGTTGAGCACATGCATACAAGTATTTGTTTGAGATGCTGTTTTCCATTCTTTGGAGTGGAATTGCTGGGTCAGATGGTATTTCTGTGTTCAACTTTTCAAGGAACTGCCAAGCTGAATTCCACAGTGGCAGCACTGTTTTGCCACCAGCAATGTACAACTGTTCTAATTTCTGCATATCTTCGCAAAACTTATTTTACAATTTTCGCCATAGCCAGTGACAGTGGCTATTGTTGAGACATGATATAAACAAGACCCACTCTGGATCAACTATGGAATAGGGAATTCCACCTGCAGTACCCTCTGATAACAATTTTTAGTTCTCATATGCCACGATCTGAATTTATATTCCCTCAAAATCCATGTTGAGGCTTAACGCCTGTAGCACAGTGGTATGGCGCCAGCCACATACACCGAGGGTTCAAACCCAGCCTGGGCCAGCTAAGCAACAATGACAACTGCAACAAGAACAACAAAAAAAAATAGCCAGGTGATGTGGCAGGTGCCTGTGGTCCTAGCTACTCGGGAGGCTGAGTCAAGAGAATCACTTGGGCCCAAGAGTTTGAAGTTGCTGTGAGCTGTAGCGCCACAGCACTCTATCAAGGGCGACATAGCAGGACTCTGTCTCAAAAATAAAAAGAAGGGTGGCACCTGTGGCTCAAAGGAGTAGGATGCTGGCCCCATATACCAGAGGTGGCAGGTTCAAACCCGGCCCCAGGGAAAAACCGCCAAAAAGAAAAAAAAAATCCATGTTGAAATCCCCATCTCCAAGGTGATGGTATAAGGAGGTGGTGACTTTGGGAGGTCATGAGGGTGGAGACTCATGGGTGAGATCAGTGTCCTCATAAAAGGAACCCCAGAGAGCTCCCTTACCCCTTCCACCATGTGAGGACACAGTAGGAAGTTGCTGTCCATACACCAGAAAGTGAGTCCTCACCAGACACAGCCTCTGCCACACCATGATCTTCAACTTCCAGCCTCCAGACCTGTGAGAAATATGTCTGCTGACCCTAAGCCGCCCAGTCTCTGGTGTTCTGTTACAGCACCTGGACACAGCAGACAGCAGCTCACAGGCTGGGTGCTCACACTGTGCTCCTGCCCACCCTCCACACCTACCCAGCCTCCTGCCTTATCCGTGGCTAATTCAGCTGCATTCTCATCCCAGGAAGACGCCAGAGGCTGAAAAGGTCTCAGCCCTGAATCCAAACATCTAGCTGATTACTAGCAGCACTGCCTGGGCCAGACCCACTTCTCAGAGCCCTGGGGTTGAGAAGTGGGGACAATAAACCTCTGTGTCCTGCCGGGGCCACAGTGCCTACAACAGACATGATCTGCACTCTGGTAGGGCCAGGTGGATGTCAGGCCCCTGCCACTTTCTGCTATTTATGTTCTCGGCCAGGCAGCCCGGCCATCCCCCCCTGCCTCCATGTTTCCTATTAGACTGGGCCTGCCCTGTGTGCCCAGCTGTCTTCAATGTGACGACAGTCAGGCGACCCCAGCAATGGAATTTGCCAGTTATCCCATGCTCTGGGGGCAGGGGAGACATCTGCTGGACCTTAAGTCCAGGCAATCTTTCAGCTGCATGTTCTCTAGAGAGGAGAAGCAGCCGGTGACAGGAGATGCTTCCTGCACCCTTAACCTCCAAGATGGTCACCAGGATATGTGACGGCAGGGTGGAGTGACAAGGAGCAAGGTGCTGGTTCATGCCACACCTTGGAGGAACCTCACAAACTTAAGCTGTGTGAAGGAAGCCAGACGCAAACTGCCCACCTGTGGAGATTCCCTTTCCATGGGGAGCGGCTGCCTGCAGACTACACACTTTTAAAGGGTGAATATTGGAGGATGTGAGTCTTATCTCAACTGAATGCAGCAGTTACTGCAAGAGATTATGTCTGTTGGAGGCCCTGGAAACACAGAGAATAAAACAAAGACCCTGCCCTCACAGGGGCAACCACCTCGAGAGGGTGACAAACCAGCAGCTTAACGTCCCCACCCCTCCCACTTCTGGGGGCCCTGGCTGGGTGGAGGAGATTTTAACATGAAATTGGAGTCATATTTATCTAAAACATGAGATTATATTTATAAGCTAAAGTGGCCAAACACTTGTGGTCCCAAATAAGGACCCCCAAGAATGTCCCTGTCCTAATCTCCGAAACCTGTGAGACTATGTTCCCTCCTATGGCAAAAGAGAGTTTGCAGATGTGATAAAGTGAAGGACTTTTGATCATCCAGTATCATGTGCAGAATCCATCAGAGCAGGGAGCTTTGTCAACTTTGGAGAACAAGGGAGGAGAGAGTTTGAGAAGGATGTGACCCACCATGGCTACTTTGGAGGTGGGGGAACAGGCCACGACTGAAGGAGAGTGGGCTTCTTTTGGACTCAGGGTACTGGTGTGGCTGGAGCAGAGAGGGCGGGAGGAGGAAGGGAGGGAGGGGAGCAGGGGAGGTCCAGGGCCAGAAGACTAGGGGACATAGGACAGTGTCACTTTTCGTCTAACTACAGTGAGAAGCCACTGGAGGGCTCTTCGTTTTTTTAAGAAAATGTTGCACTTGGGAGGCTGAGGCAAGAGAATGGTTTAAGCCTAAGAGTTTGAAGTTGCTATGAGCTGTGATGCCATGGCACTCTACCCAAGGCAGCAGCTTGAGACTGTCTCAAAAAAAGAAAGAAAGAAAGACGGAGGCGCCTGTGGCTCAGTGGGTAGGGTGCTGGCTCCATATACCAAGAGTGGTGGGTTCAAACCTGGCCCCAGCCAAACTGCAACGAAAAAATAGCTGGGCATTGTGGTGGGTGCCCATAGTCCCAGCTACTTGGGAGGCTGAGGCAAGAGAATCACCTAAGCCCAGGAGTTGGGAGGTTGCTGTGAGCTGTGTGACAACCTGGCACTCTACCAAGGGTGATAAAGTGCAAAAAAAAAAAAAAAAAAAAGAAAGAAAGAAAATATTGGAGTAAGAGAAATCTTAAGGCTTAAAAATTAAAAAAAAAAAAAAAAACAGAATCTGGGAAAAATATTTGCTAAAAAAAGAAAAAAAGGCAGGGGGGGCTGCGCCTGAGGCTCAGTGAGTAGGGCGCTGGCCCCATATACCGAGGGTGGCGGGTTCAAACCCAGCCCCGGCCAAACTGCAACAAAAAAAAAATAGCCGGGCTTTGTGGCGGGCGCCTGGAGTCCCAGCTGCTTGGGAGGCTGAGGTAAGAGAATCGTGTAAGCCCAAGAGTTAGAGGTTGCTGTGAGGTGTGTGACGCCACGGCACTCTACCCGAGGGCGGTACAATGAGACTCTGTCTCCACAAAAAAAAAAAAAAAAAAGGCAGGGGTAGCTTTGGGAAGAAATCAGCCAGGTGAGATGACAGAAAGGGAGGCAGAGGGGTAATTCTTGGTTTCTCTGTACCACCTGCTTCTCTGATGTGGACATGGATACACATGGGTCTGGAACAAACCAGGACTTGAACGTGGGGCCCCCAGGACTGTGAGGCCCCCTAAACACCCAGCTCACCCCATACACAAGGACTCCCTGACCCCTTCCCAAAGTCCCCTCCACACCTAATCTCCAAAGCACCTAATCTGGGTGCACCAGTCTGAACGCTTAGCCCCCTCCAGGGGTCCTGGTGGGAATTAGACAGCAGAGCAGATGACTACCACCCCCGCGCGCGCGTACTTAGCATTCTTGGAGGATCTCTATCACTGATCTTAGTCCCTCCACACAGCCAGCCCTGCTTCCCCCAGGGATTTGAGGCTGCGGGCCTTCCAGTCAGGGCAGGCAGAGTGTGGAAGACATAAGCACTTCACACACATCACACACGGAGCTCTCTGACTGCACATGACCCTGGCAGGCCAGCATTTGCTGCCTCCCTAATGATCCCGTAACTCTCCGAGACTCCCGCCAAATAGCAGAAACTCCATCTTCTTGGGATTTTAACTGCAAAAATCAGCTGTGTGGACAACAGTCAGGGCCTTGAGAGAAAGGACTCCCTTTTACAATCAGGGAAAAGGGAAGTAACTGCACACACTGGAGACAGGAGTGAGCTTCAGGAGGAAAACAAACATTTCTTGGCCAGCTCCCTGCGAAGCCCTATGGAGCCGACTCCAACGCACTCTGCCTCCCACATTGTAACCCGTTCCAGAGCAGAGCAGCCCTTCCCCAGGAGGGGGTCTCAGCAATGCAGGGTCTTGCAGAGGAACCAGGGCTTAGTGGGAGACCCAGATAACCAACACAGTGGCACACTGCAAAGGGCTGGCCTGCTGGAGAGGACAGCAGCTGTCCTCGCAGACCCCAGCCTTGGTGCAGACTGAGCTGGGGAGCATAAGCCAGCAGCAAGGCCAGGGCTAGAGCTCGCCAAGGCCTGGGTGCAGCTCCCCACCCCTCCCCCCACGGGATGGGAGTCCTGCAAGCAGCATCACGTGGGTGAGTGTGAAGCCACCCCAGGGCAGCAGTCTGCACCCCAGTTTCCACGTCCAGGCACACAAGGGTCCTCCCAGGCCCCTTCGGTTCTCTCACTTCCATTTTCGTAGAACAAAAGGGGACTTTGAATCGAGGCCTGTTCTAGGATCCCAAGTGCTTTTTTACTACTTAAAACCTGTATATCCCACACCCGGAACCAGAATAATGGTTTAAATTTTAACTTTAAATCTGTCTTAATGACATTTCTTAGGATTAGGATTAAAAGAAAAAGTATTCCTGTGCCAAAGAAAACAGCTCAGTACTGTAAGGCTCTAGAAAGGAATGTGCAGCTGGACCCCCCCCCCATACCTGCAAAGCCCAGCCTCTGCCCTGGACTTGCTCTGGACGACCAACCACACCCCCCAGCTGTAGCCTCTTAATGGCCATCAGCTCCACCCACGGCTCTGGAACAAGCTGCCTCTCAAAAGAGGAGCTGCAAAGGCTCTGAACCCACACTCTCAGCCCTGGCTCAGACCATCAGCTGGGAGGTGGGGCCTGCTCTCCAGGACCCCCCAAGCACCTGTCTTATTTGTCTGCCCTGTGCCTGATCCTCCTTGATGGGGGAGCCCATGTCACACCCCACAGACAGCCATCCTAGTGCTGGAAACCTGCCCCTGCTCTTATCCTGGGACGGTGTCTGGAGATTTCTCATGATGGCAGGTCCCAGGAGGCCACACTGTGCCCAGCATCCCCACCATCTGTCCTGCCTTCGGAATGCTGAGTTTCAAAGTGAATTCCCACACACTGTCCTGGGGGTGGAGACGGCTTGGTGACTGCCTTCAGCAGCTTCTGAAGGCTCTGCCTGACCTCTGATCCAGACAGTTCTCAGATTGCCCTGTTGGGTCCCATCCATCACTGCCCGTCCCACCTTCCTGCCACAGGTGTGGCTGAAATAGTATGAGGCATCGTCCAGTGACAGCAGGGGCAGCACTCTCCTCCCAGCTTCCCTGGGGCACTCCAAGGCCCCTCTTTTCTCTGCATAACTGGGTGCCTATGATACCTCCAGTATGTCAGAGCTCTGATCCCTCTAACACTGGTTGAAGGGTCCTTGTATGCTTTGGGGCCAAGGACTTTTCAAGGCCAAGGCTGCTTGTTGCCTAGTGAAAGCCAGTCTCCTCTTTCCCCTCAGTAATGTCATCTGGATGTCATGGAGACCTACACCATGCTCAGCTCACAGAGTATAATTTCTACATCCTCCAGCACCTGACTGTAGCATGAGACCAAGTTCTAGCCAATAATAAATAAGTAGCATTATGCGAAACACACAAAGCACTGCTTAAGGCCGGCTAGGGAGGAAACTGGCTCCTGTTCCATTGTCCTCTTCCTCCAGCCTATGGCCTGGAATTCAGGTCTGATGGTTGCACCTTCAAAGCACTCCCCTTGGAAGCAGGGTGCACTGGCTCACACCTATAATCCCAGCACTCTGAGAGGCCAAGTGGGGTGGACTGCCTGAGCTCAGGAGTTCAAGACCGGCCTGAGCCAGAGCAAGATCTTGTGTCTAAAAATAGTTGGGTGTTGTACCGAGGGCAACAAAGTGAGACTCTATCTCTAAAAAAAGAAAAAAGTTGGGTGCTGTGGCAGGTACCTGTAGTCCCAGCTACTGGGGAGGTTGAGGCAAGAGGATGGCTTGAGCCCCAGAGTTTGAGGTTGCTGTGAGTTATGATGTCACGGCACTCAACCCAGGGTGACAAAGTGGTCATCTGGTATGTACACTGAGTTTAAACAGCCAAGCACATAGGGTCATGTATTGTATGATTCCACTGAATCATACAATACATGTCCAGAATAAAGTAAATGCCTACAGATAGAAAGTAGATTTGTGGTTGCTGGGGGTTTGGGGGGGGAATGTGAGGGATAACTAATAAACCATATAAAGATTTTGAAGGAGATAATTAAAATGTAACATCGGATGTTGGCTATGGCTACACAATCCTCTGAATATACTAAAAACTACCAGATTTTCTTTTCTTTTCTTTTTTTTTTTTGTAGAGACAGAGTCTCACTGTACCGCCCTCGGGTAGAGTGCCGTGGCGTCACACGGCTCACAGCAACCTCTAACTCTTGGGCTTACGCGATTCTCTTGCCTCAGCCTCCCGAGCAGCTGGGACTACAGGCACCAGCCATAACGCCCGGCTATTTTTGTTGTTGTTGTTGTTGTTGCAGTTTGGCCAGGGCTGGGTTTGAACCCGCCACCCTCGGCATATGGGGCCGGCGCCCTACTCACTGAGCCACAGGCACCGCCCAAAACTACTAGATTTTCAAACGGGTGAACAAAAAAGCAAAATAAGGCTCCAACCAAAGGGGACCTGATTCAAATGGACCATGAACTTGGTGGGGGGAGCATGGGGAAAGATGCTTCTTGGACTTGGAGTCCTGCCCTGCCAACGTCCAGCTTCTCTTTGTCACTGAAGTTCTCTGTGCTGCCGCTTTTTCAGCACACGCGTACATCCCAAGTGCGCTAACGGCCAGCACCTGCTCAGAGCCTCAACACAGGCACTGGGCTTAACCACTCACACAGGTTATCATGTTTACTCTTTCTGGCGACCTCCTGCATGGGCCCCTGTGACGGCTGAGAAAACAGGTCTAGAGAAGTTTTTTTTTTTTTTTTTTTGAGAGACAGAGTTTCACTTTATGGCACTCGGTAGAGTGCCATGGCATCACACAGCTCACAGCAACCTCCAACTCCTGGGCTTAAGTGATTCTCTTGCCTCAGCCTCCCGAGCAGCTGGGACCACAGGCGCCCGCCACAACGCCCAGCTATTTTTTGGTTGCAGTTCAGCCGGGGCCGGGTTTGAACCCGCCACCCTCGGTATATGGGGCTGGCGCCTTACCAACTGAGCCACAGGTGCCACCCTGGTCTAAAGAAGTTAAACACATCTTGCCAACAGTTACACCGCTCGTGGGTGACTGGGAGGAGTTCAAACCTGCCAATGCCCCAAGTTACTAACCACTGTATGATTCCCTGCCAAGCAGCGACCTCCATCCCCAGCATTCTTGGGTTCCCCAATTTAGCACAAATAGATCTTTTCTTGAACCTTTGTGTACAATCAAACATTGCTTATATTCACACCCTTCTTTTTTAGTATTTGTCTAGTTCCAAATATTTAATTTGCTGAATGATTTGTTTTTAAGGTTTTACCTTTTTTTTTTTTTTTGCAGTTTCTGGCCAGGGCTGGGTTTGAACCCAACACCTCTGGCATATGAGGCCAGTGCCCTACTCCTTTGAGCCACAGGCGCTGCCCTGTTTTTAAGGTTTTAAAATCCTCAGAATTTTCTTTTTCTTTTTTTTTTGTAGAGACAGAGTTTCACTGTACCACCCTCGGATAGAGTGCCGTGGCGTCACACGGCTCACAGCAACCTCTAACTCTTGGGCTCACGCGATTCTCTTGCCTCAGCCTCCCGAGCAGCTGGGACTACAGGCGCCCGCCACAAAGCCCAGCTATTTTTTTGTTGTTGCAGTTTGGCCGGGGCTGGGTTTGAACCCGCCACCCTCAGCATATGGGGCTGGCGCCCTACTCACTGAGCCACAGGCGCCGCCCAATCCTCAGAATTTTCAATCTGCCATTGGCCTGTTATAAATATTGAGCTGTCATGGCTGTTTCTAGATAAAGGGGCCAGCAGGCAGATTCTGACTGACAGCGTCTGCCCTGCCACCAAACACCTCTGGCATATGGGGCCAGTGCCCTACTCCTTTGAGCCACAGGTGCTGCCCTGTTTTTAAGGTTTTAAAATCCTCAGAATTTTCAGTCTGCCATTGGCCTCTTATAAATATTGAGCTGTCATGGCTGTTTCTAGATAAAGGGGCCTGCAGGCAGATTCTGACTGACAGCGTCTGCCCTGCCGCCAAACACTCTGCTCAGTGCTATCTCCAAACTTTTCCTCATAACATGGATCTAGGGCAGAAATCCTCCCTTGTTTCCTCCGGGAATACCTCAGTCCTGCTGATCTCCGGATCACCAGGTAAGCATCCACTGCATAGCAAAACAGCCACCAGAAGCAGGCGCTGTACCACAGCTGTATCCACATCTGTAATCAAGAAGAGTCCAGCATCACAGCATTTGGAACAGGCACCAGTGGCCCAGCCCACCCGGGAAATAAAACAGCAGACGCCTCTGATGCCAGGAAGCAGCCCTGCCAAGTTCTCGGGACACGTGTGCATGCAGGCCATGGAACCAAGAGGGGTGTGTGGCCTGGGTGTGTGAGTCCCGTCTGTCAGGCAGATCTCACTAAGGAACTCCGTCTGCTGGTCCACCGCAAGAGCAGCAGGAGAGGTTCTAAGATGTGCAGTTTATTGTGGGGGGCACCTGTAGTCCCAGCTACTTGGGAGGCTGAGTCAAGAGAATTGCTAAAGCCCAAGGATTTGGAGGTTGCTGTGAGCTGTGTGACGCCACGGCACTCTACCGAGGGCGATAAGGTAAGACTCTGTCTCTACAAAAAAAAAAAAAAAAAAAAGATGTGAGGTTTAGAGTGGCGTGAGCGTTCACAGGGGCTTTTTTTTTTTTTTTTTGGCTGGGGCTGGGTTTGAATCCACTACCTTTGGTATATGGGGCCGGCGCCCTGCTCCTTTGAGCCACAGGCGCCACCTCACAGGTGCTTTCAACTACAAGCCTTTTTCCACGAATGAATTACCATGCACAGGAAAAACTCACAATGTACTTTCAAGTAGAAGGAGAAGAGAGTATTAGAAGCCAGATCAAGATGCCTCCCTATCATGGGCTGAGATAGATGCGTCATGGGAGGGGAGAGGAGCTAGGACGCTGGTACCACAGTCAGGGGTCAGCATTAGTGTGTGGACGTTTGTACCTGGCACCATTGTCTTGAGCCCCAGTGAGGGAATGGAGCATCACATGTCTGTGTGTGTGTCTGTATAATGTATACTTCCTTACTTATTTGCATATTCTATTTAATCTATTGAAATGTTTTTTTTTTTTCTGAGACAGAGTCTCAAGCTGTCGCCCTCAGTAGAGTGCCGTGGCACCACAGCTCACAGCAAACTCAAACTCTTGGGCTTAAGCGATTCTCTTGCCTCAGCCTCCCAAGTAGCTGGGACTACAGGCATCTGCCACAAAAACCAGCTATTTTTTTATTGTAGCTGTCGTTGTTTGGCAGACCCGGGCTGGATTCAAACCCGCCAGCTCTGGTGTATGTGGCTGGCGCCCTAGCTGCTTGAGCTACAGGCGTCGAGCCTAAATGTATATTTCATTAAGCAAAACACATCCACTATATTGAGAATGTTGTGTTTTTGCCACCGGTTTTGACTGTGGCTCTCTTTCAGGCAAGGTGCATATGTGTGCTGAGGGGCTGAGGTGGGGAAACAGCCCTTCCAGTCCCCCAGAAGCTTTGGTAAGACCCCAGCAGCTGGCTGCGTTCCTGGTCCTGGGTCTGGGGCAGGGCCTGAGAATCTACGTTTCTCACAGACTACCTGGGTTGCCGTTGCTGAACTTTGAGGCCCACAGCCCACCAGGAAGCACAGACAGAGAAGAGGGCAGACGAAGCATGCAGGCTTACCGCACTCCCCACGCAGAAGGCAGCAGGCCAGATGTCTGTCCCGTTCACATCAGAGATGCTCTCGATGAAATCTGGGTATCCTAACCACACTGTAGACCGGATTACAATGCCTAAGCGAGAATTAGATGATACTCTGTGTCTGATCCTAATTCAAATCTAAAAGTCACTTAGCCAGCTCTGGTGGCTCATGCTTGTAATCCTAGCACTCTGGGAGGCTGAGGTGGGCAGACGGCTTGAGCTCAGGAGTTCCAAACCAGCGTGAGCAAGAGCAAGACCCCTGTCTCCACTAAAAATAAAAGAATAAGCCGGGCACTGTGGTAGATACCTGTAGCCTCTGGAGGCTACTCGGGAGTCTGAGGCAAGAGGATCACTTGAGTCCAAGGGTTTGAGGCTGCTGTGAGCTATGACGCCATGGCACTCCACCCAGAGTGACAGAGTGAGTCTCTCAATAAATAAATAAATAATTTAAACCCAATTTGTTGCTTTATAAAAATGATGGACAGGGTTGGCGCCTGTGGCTCAAGCGGCTAAGGCGCCAGCCTCATACACCTGAGCTGGCGAGTTCAAATCCAGCCCAGGCCCACCAAACAACAATGATGGCTGCAACCAAAAAATCACCAGGCGTTTTGGCAGGCACCTGTAGTCCAGCTACTTGGGAGGTGGAGGCAGGAGAATCCTGAGCCCAGGAGTTGGAGGTTGCTGTGAGCTGTGATGCCATGGCACTCTGCCCAGGGCAACAGCTTGAGGCTCTGTCTCAAAAAAGAAAAAAAACATGGACAGATGGATAGATAGGTAGGAGTGAGGAGGTAGGGAGGAAAGAATGAAGGAAGATTGAAAGGAATGAAATAAGGGAGAGAGGAAGGAAGGAAGAAAAGGAGAGAGGGAGGAAGGAGGGAAGGAAGGAAGGAAAAAGAAAAAGATAAATGCATTGGTGTGTGCAGAGAGAAGACTGAGTCACTCAGAAAATAACTCTTAGGGTAGCAAAGCAAACCTAGGCACTTTGTTTTAATTTACGGTCAGCCACGGACTCATCCCTCATTTCTTTGTTTACTTGGCATTGCAAAACCATTGTGTGAGCCGGGCATGGTGGCTCACACCTGTGTACCTAGCCCTTGAGCTCAGGAGTTTGAGACCAGCCTGAACAATAGGAGACCCCCATCTCTGGGGTCTCCCAAAAAACTTTATAAAAATAGAAAAACTAGCCAGTCTACTCAGGAGGCTGAGGTGGGAGGATCACTTGAGCCCAGGAGTTAGTTTGAGGTTGCTGTGAACTCAACCTTTTATTTTGACTCTGTCTCAAAATAAAATAAAATAATAAATAAAAGCACAATTTGGAAGTTTTAATATATAGTTTTTTTTTTAAATGCATTTAAGATTTTCATAAATTAGCTCTCAATAATTTGTTTCTAGGGCTATGCCTGTGGCTCTCTTGACTGAGGCAAGAGAATCCCTTAAGCCCAAGAGTTTGAGGTTGCTGTGAGCTGTGACTGCACAGCACTCTACCGAGGGCAACATAGTGAGACTGTGTCTCAAAAGGAAAAATAAAAGATAAAAAAAAAAAAATTCCTTCTGCATAATGCTATATAATTTTCAGCACATGGCACTCCTCTGAGCTTAAGGAGTGAATTTAAACTCATTCAAATCTCTCATCTTTCAGTAAGGGTACTGACCACGCTGCCTTCTCCTGACTTCTGCTTCTGCCCACGTGCCCACAATATCCTGACCTCACTTCTAAAGGCTATAGAAGTGTTATGTGATAGCCATTAAAAGACGTTTGGGCACATCTTTATTTCCAGATATCAAGTCACAGAAACTGAATTACTATGAAGATACTTACAATCCAAAGTGATTCAGGGCATTGTAAAATAATACCAATTTTGACTGAATTATACTGTACCAAAATGATTTTATCAGGAATAGAAAAGGAAACAATGCTTCTTTGCCCTGTTCCTAACGCCTGAGGTTGCACAGCATCATTTGAAGTCAAGGTTCTTGAGTGTCTCCAATCAAGTCTGTGTCACTCTTGGCTTGGGAACAGACAGGACTGGGCCTTGTGACATGTAACCACCTGTGCCCAGACACCTGCTCAAGGTGGGATATAAAGAGCAGTTAACGGATGTTTTAGAGCTCTGCACTGACATCTGATGGACAAAGGACATGAAGCCTGGGATTTGCTTCAAACTCACCCAGTGAGGAGCGTGAAGAGGGGTGTGGGTGAGGCTGGGTGATGGGTGCAGGAAACTTCGTTGTACTTGCTTACATATAATACACTACATTTATGTATGTTGGAAATTATCCAAAATGAGAAGCTAGACAAAATGGCAAAACCTAGCTTAGAGGTCTGCAAGAATTGTCATGCTACAGTTTAAAGCAGATGTTGGCAAACTTGTTCTGTAAAGGGCCAGAGTGTAAATAATTTGGCTTTGTAAGCCACGCTTTCTCTGTCCAACACTGACCCTGCCTTCCTGGGACAAAAGCAGCCCTGGACAATGGGCAAAGTCACACGTACGCCATAGCTGTGTTCCCATAAAACTTTATGGGCACTAACATTTAAATCTTACATGGAGTCACATGCAAATAGATGTATTACTTTGTTAAAAAAAAAAAAACATCTTAAAATGCCTGCAATGCTAGCCCTGTGGGAAGCTGAGGTAGAAGGACAGCTTAAGGTCAGGAGTCCGAGACCTGGTCTGAACAAAAAATAGAAAAATTAGCCTGGGTGGTGGTGAATGCCTGTGGTCCCATCTACTCAGGAGGCTGAGGCAGGAGGATCACTTGAGCCCAGGAGTTTGAGGTTGCTGTAAGCTGTGATGACACCACTGCACTTTAGCACTGGTGACAGAAAGAGACCCTGTCTCAAAAATAAAAAAACAAATACATAAATAAATAAAACCCTTAAAATCTAAAACTATTCTTAGCTCGTGAGAGGCAGAAGACAGGCATTAGGGCTTGTCCTGGGAGCTGCAGTTTGCACCCATGAGGTGTACAGATCAAATCTACAAACTCTGGACAGGAAGGGTTTCAGGTTAAAAAAACACTCTTTAAAGACTACACAATGCAAAACAGCACACACACACACACACACCGTGTTAACTGTTGGTCTCTCCACGCTGCAGTTAAGCAAAACTCAGTCTCCTTGATTGCACTATCTGAAGTTTCATTACATCGAACACAATAAAGTTAGTTTTTAAAACTCCACGTTCACGGGGCATGAATTTTACCGATCTTCTTGCTTTGCAAAAATCACCTTGTCGTCTGGCGGGATCCCTAGGGAATAGCCTCCAGCTTCCAGTACGTGGATGCCCGGTTCCACCCGCGGGCCGCGCGCCCTCCCCGGACACCCAACAGATTCTGGCCCTCGTGTCCCAGCCCGCGGGCCACGCCCTTACCCAGACAGCCGAGCACATCGCAGGCGGTGGCCGCGCGCAGGATGCGGACCGAGGCGGGCGGAGAGGTGGCGGGGGCCCCAGCGCCCGCGTGCCGGCCCGCGGGCAGCAGCTGCAGGAGGCCGAGCGCCAGGCGGAGCGCGCCGCTGCCCAGGCACAGCGCGTGGAACGCCCGCGGTTGGAAGCTCAGCACCAACTGCGTGGCCGCGTCCCTGGTGGGACAGCAGAAGGTCCCCAGGCGCGGGGAGGCCATGGGCCCTGCTAGGGGACGTGGAGCGAGTGCGGCAGGCCGGCTTGGGTCAGGTGCTGGGCGGGCTGGGGGCGGCATCACGCGCCCCGGGCCTCCTCCCCTTCACCCCAACCCCCCTGCGCTTGAAGTGAAGGCGCCAGGCGCCGTGGGGGCCCTGGGACCTCTGCAAACGCCACGAGACCTCACGAGGGTGAAGCTTGAGCGGGAGGAGGAGGGGGAGGGGTGGGAGAGAAGGGCAGGGAGGGGAGAGGAGGAGGGGATGGGAGGGGAGGAGGAGAGGAGAATGGAGGTAGGAGGGGGTGGAGTGGGGAAGGGGGATGGGAGCGGAGGGGGAATGGAAATGGAGGGGGGAGGGGAATGGAAATGGGAGTAGGGGAGAGGAGGGGAGGGGGAGAGGAGAATGGAGGTAGGAGGGGTGGAGTGGGGAAGGGGCAAGGGAGCGGAGGGGGGAGGGGAATGGAAATGGGAGGAGGGGAGGGGAGAGGAGGGGGAGAGGAGAATGGAGGTAGGAGGGGTGGAGTGGGGAAGGGGGATGGGAGCGGAGGGGGAATGGAAATGGAGGGGGGAGGGGAATGGAAATGGGAGGAGGGGAGAGGAGGGGAGGGGGAGAGGAGAATGGAGGTAGGAGGGGTGGAGTGGGGAAGGGGGATGGGAGCGGAGGGGGAATGGAAATGGAGGGGGGAGGGGAATGGAAATGGGAGTAGGGGAGAGGAGGGGAGGGGAGACGAGAATGGAGGTAGGAGGGGTGGAGTGGGGAAGGGGCAAGGGAGCGGAGGGGGGAGGGGAATGGAAATGGGAGGGGAATGGAAATGGGAGGAGGGGAGGGGAGAGGAGGGGGAGAGGAGAATGGAGGTAGGAGGGGTGGAGTGGGGAAGGGGAATGGAAATAGAGAGGAGGGCAGTGACGGGAGACGGAGGAGAGGGGAGGGGGGAGAGGGGAGAGGGATGTCTGGAAGCTCTGCCCTCTCTCCAGTCACCACAGCTCCCGGTGCTTTAATTCTCAGGCATCAAGACCCCCTAACCTGCCCTCTTACTAGAAATGCAGGCCTCATGAGCCAGATCTTTCCTATTTAGGATTCTGACATCCTGATTTTGAGGCCGCTCAGGCACCAGAACGTGTTGACACACTGTGTCTGATGCTCACGAATGCCTGTAAGCAGGGATTGTTGTTAAAATAGTGCAGTGCTTGTTTATAGACTCTGCAATTCTTGGAAACAATTTGGCAGACGTAAGAGTTTCCTTTAAAATTAAGATCTCTTTTTAATTTTTAAATGAAATTAAACACATAATTTGGAAGAGACAGAATCTTGCTCTGTTTCCTGGGCTAGAGTGCAATGGCAGCATCATACCACACTGCAGCCTCCACTTCCTGGGCTCAAGCGATCCTCCTGCCTCAGCCTCCAAAAGTGCAAGGATTACAGGCATGAGCCACTGAGTTCAGCAAGATCAATCTTAAAGAAAGGGAAAACTACTTAACATTACACACACAGGGCGGCGCCTGTGGCTCAATTGGTAAGGCGCCAGCCCCATATGCCGAGGGTGGTGGGTTCAAGCCCGGCCCCGGCTGAACCTCAACCAAAAAATAGCTGGGTGTTGTGGCAGGCGCCTGTAGTCCCAGCTACTCGGGAGGCTGAGGCAAGAGTATCCCTTAGGCCCAGGAGTTGGAGGTTGCTGTGAGCTGTGTGATGCCATGGCACTCTACTGAGGGCCATAAAGTGAGACTTTGTCTCTACAAAAAAAAAAAAAACATTACACACACATACCTTTTGCACCCTAACTTCAGTTCTGTTCCATTTTTACTCAGCTGCAACACAATAGTATTAAGTTTCTGACACTCCAAATTACCTCTCAAAAATAATCCTCTGGGCAGGGCGGTGCCTGTGGCTCAAGCAGCTGGGCACCGGTCCCATATGCCAGAGGTGGTGGGTTCAAACCCAGCCCCGGCCAAAAACCACAAAAAAAAAAAAAATAATCCTCTGGGCTCGGCACCTGTAGCTCAAGCAGCTAAGGCGCCAGCCACATACACCAGAGCTGGCAGGTTCAAATCCAGCCCAGGCCTGTCAAACTGCAATGACAACTATAACCAAAAAATAGGCAGGCGTTGTGTCAGGCTATAGTTCCAGCTACATGGGAGGCTGAGGCAAAAGAATCACTTAAGCCCAAGAGTTTGAGGTTGCTGTAAGGTGTGATGCCACAGCACTCTACCCAGGGCCATAGCTTGAGGCTCTGTCTCAAAAAAAATCCTGTGTATAACAGAAAAAAAGCTAATCCCTGGCTGGGCACCCATAGCTCAGTGGTTAGAGTGCCAGCCACATTCTCTGGGGCTGGTGGGTTCGTACTTGGCCCCAGCCTGGTAAACAAACAAACAAACAACAACAAAAAAAAAAATAGCCGGGCGTTGTGGTGGGCACCTGTAGTCCCAGCTACTAGGGAGGCTGATGCAAGAGAATCACATGAGCCCAAAAGTTGGAGGTTGCTGTGAGCTGTGACACCAGGTACTCTACCCAGGATGACAAAGTGAGACTCCGTCTCAATAAAAAAATAAAAAGAAAGCTATTCCAGTTTTTCAGATTTTTCTTAACTGCATTAATCTTTCTTTTTTCTTTTTCTTTTCTTTCTTTCTTTTTTTTTTTTTTTTTGAGACAGAGCCTCAAGCTGTGGCCCTGGGTAGAGTGCCATGGCATCACAGCTCACAGCAACCTCCAACTGCTGGGTTCAAGCGAGTCTCCTGCCTCAGCCTCCCAAGTAGCTGGGACTACAGGTGCCCGCCAGAAGCTGGGCTATTTTTTGGTTGCAGCCATCATTGTTGTTTGGTGGGCCCAGGCTGGATTCAAACCTGCAAGCTCAGGTATAGGTGGCTGGCACCTTAGCTGCTTGAGGCACAGGAGCCGAGCCTGCATTAATCTTTCTATGTATTGTCTTATACTCTGAAAATCTGGCTTTATTCTATACATAGGAGTTTCAAAATAATATCAGTCATAATGATAATAATAAGCATACTGAAGGCCAGGTGCGGTGGCTCACACCTGTAACCCTAGCACTCTGGGAGTCCGAGGCGGGTAGATTGCTTGAGCTCACAAGTTCGAGACCAGCCTGAGCAAAATCAAGATCCTGTCTCTACCAAAAGAAAAAAACAAAAGAAAAAAGAAAGAAAAACTGAGGAAAGATGCTCACTTGAGCCTAAGAGTTTGAGGTTGCTATGAGCTATGACACCAGGGCACTCTACCCAGGGTGACAGCTATGTCTCAAAAAAAAAAAAAAAAAGGCATACTGAGTAACTTTTTTTTTTTTTTTTCCAGTTTTTAGCTGGGGCTGGGTTTGAACCCTCCATCTCCATCTCCAGCATATGGGCCCAGCGCCCTATGCCCTATTCCTTTGAGCCACAGGCGCCACCACTGAGTTACATTTTTACAAAATTCTTCAAGGTTAAACATAGAAATGCCCTGTCTAGTCTATGACCTTTATTTTTTATAAAAAGTAAAAAAAAATTCCACATCTATCTTCTTTGTCATCATTAAACTCAATAGGGTCATTTTCCATCACAAAAGAGACATCTTTCAGCCTCTACCCCAGTAAAACAGGCCCCAGTCTAGTTTTTTTCAATCCCCCAAAGCTAAGATGTCCCCTTTCTTTCAGAGGGCTCTTCCTCCCTTCCTCCCGGGGGTGGGAGGGTGAGGGCTCGTCTAAATTTTCCACAGCAGCTTTGCAGTTTAAAAAAGGCAAACTGTGTGCCTATATGGCTCCTGGACTTCCACTGGGATCCCAGGGATGGCAGACAGGAAGCTCTAGTGCCAGACAGGAAACGGAGCCCTATTTAACAATGGGCTGCAAATACCACCACTTCAAAAGAACAGACAGGGACGTGTATGAGTACAGCCTGTTCACACTGTAGCTGCCCTGACAGAAGTCAGAACACAGCGGCATTTTCAGAAACCTTAACGGCTCTTCTGTCTTACACACTTAGCCGTAAAAAAAGTAGAAAGGACCAGAGAACTACCTCCCAAACATTGTTATTAAAAAGCAAGAATCCTGGCTCAGCGCCTGTATCTCAGTGGCTACGGCGCTGGCCACATATACCACGGCTGGGGGGTTTGAACCCAGCCCAGGCCTGCCAAAAAACAATGACAACTCCGACCAAAAAATAGCTGGGCATTGTGGCCAGAGCTTGTAGTCCCAGCTACTTGGGAGGCTGAGGCAAGAGAATCGCTTGAGCCCAAAACCTTGAGGTTGTTGTGAGCTGTGGCACTCTATAGGACACTCTACCCCAGGTGACATAGTGACACTCTGTCTCAAAAAAAAAAGAATCCTGGCTCGGTGCCTGTAGTTCAAGAACATGGCCCAGGCCTGACAAACAACAATAACTACAAAAAAAAAAAAAAGTTGGGCATTGTGGCGAGTGCCTGTAGTCCCAGCTATTTGGGAGGCTGAGGCAAGAGAATCGCTTAAGCCCAAGAGTTGAAGGTTGCTGTGAGCTATGAAGACACAGTACTCTACTGAGGGTGACAAAGTGAAACTCTGTCTCAAAAAAAAAAAAAAAAGAAAGAAAAGAAACACAAGAATCCTGATATCTCATTTGGACAGCTGATTTTTCTCTTCTTTCTCTCTTGGTGAGCAGAGGCTGCTCCTGGAGTTTAGTGTAATGGAATGTGCTTTAAAAGATAAAAATGGAGGCAGGCTCAAAGGAGTAGGGTGCCGGCCCCATATACCGGAGGTGGTGGGTTCAAACCCAGCCCCGGCCAAAAACTGCAAAAAAAAAAGATAAAAGTGGAAAAGGAGCATCTGCATGTTTGCACAAATGCCAGGGGCTTGTGTGGCCAGTCCAGTCAATGGAGTGGTTCCATTCCAACCATTTCATGTCTACCTGTCTGCTTCCCACATGCAAACCTGGGGGTGCTTGCCACAGGGCTCTGGCTGACTCTAGTGTCCAGTGTTCAATAGCCAGCCCACGAGGGTCAGAAGTCAGAATCTCCTTACAAAAGCAGATTCCTAGGCCCAAGTGTGCAGACGACTATGCTAAAGAAGGGCCTCAGAGTGAATGGGAAGAAGCATGGCTATAAGACTAAAATTTTGTTTTTGAGGCTCGGCGCCTGTGGCTAAAGCAGCTAAGGTGCCAGCTACATACACCTGAGCTGCCAGGTTTGAATCCAGCTTGGGCCCGCCAAACAACAATGACGGCTGCAACCAAAAACATAGCCGGGCATTGTGACAGGCACCTGTAGTCCTAGCTACTTGGGAGGCGGAGGCAGGAAAATCACTTGAGCTCAGAAGTTGGAGGTTGCTGTGAGCTGTGATGGGGCGACAGCTTGAGGCTCTGTCTCAAAAAAAAAAAAAAAATTTTTGTCACCTGGGTAGAGTGCTGTGGAGAGCAATCTCAAACTGTTGGGCTTGAACAACCCTCTTCCTCAGCTTCCCCATGAATAGCTGGGCCTACAGGTATGGAATTAACATGAGAAATAAAACGCAGATGACAGAAACTTTTTCATGAAAGGGGAAAGTAGATGATATAAAGGAAACACACACACACATGCATACACACACGTGTACACACATGCACACACAGAAACACGTGCATATGCTTATACATATACACATGGACACATGGACACACAAGCGCACACATGCATACACATACATGCATACGCACCTACACACATACACATGCATACACACACGTGTACACACATGCACACACACAGACACGTGCATATGCTTACACATATACACATGGACACACAAGCGCACACATGCATACACATACATGCATATGCACCTACACACACGTGTACACACACAGACACGTGCATATGCTTACACATATACACATGGACACACATGGACACACAAGCGCACACATGCATACACATACATGCATATGCATACGCACCTACACACATGCATACACACACGTGTACACACATGCACACACACAGACACGTGCATATGCTTACACATATACACATGGACACACAAGCGCACACATGCATACACATACATGCATATGCATACGCACCTACACACATGCATGCACACACGTGTACACACATGCACACACACAGACATGTGCATATGCTTACACATATACACATGGACACACAAGCCTACACATGCATACACATACATGCATATGCATACGCACCTACACGCATGCATACACACAAGTGTACACACATGCACACACACAGACACGTGCATATGCTTACACATATACACATGGACACACAAGCACACACATGCATACACATACATGCATATGCATACGCACCTACACACATGCATGCACACACGTGTACACACATGCACACACGCAGACACGTGCATATGCTTACACATATACACGGACACACAAGCGCACACATGCATACACATACATGCATATGCATACGCACCTACACACATACATACACATACACACACGCACATACACACACACACAGGAGGCGAAAACATCTGGGTGTTTTGTAGATGGGAGAAACACAAAGATGGTACTGCTGAGCATGAACGTTTGCACAGTGACGATTAGTTTCCAAGTATGTGGAAATACGTCTGTCCATTTGCTCACCACTCACGCTTGATCAGATGCACTAACAGCAGGAAGGTGCTCAGTGATTTCTCTCCCAGGCAGCTGATTTTTTTTTTTTTTTTGCAGTTTTTGGCTGGGGCTGGGTTTGAACCCTCCACCTCCGCTACTCCTTGAGCCACAGGCGCCCCAGGCAGCTGATTTTTCACAGCGAGTCCCCATATCCACATGTCTCCCAGAAAGGACTGAGTTCACGGTAAAAAATCCAGGTAACCTCTAGAGTCTAATAGAGGAGATGACTGGGGCAGAGAACAGTAGTCACAGCCTAAGTAAGGAGGCTATTATTCACAGTAATATGACTTTAAATAATAAGATTTAAATAATGAAATAATTGATGGAGTGTGGGCAGCCATGATGCTGCGCCTTGCAGGGGGCTTTTACCTATACCTAAACTGATACAGACACTACCTAAATGAATGGGTATGACTGTGTTCCAACAAAACTTTATTTACAACATAGGCAAAGGGCCTTAGGTTGCAGCTCCAAACTGCGGCTCTGGCTTACTCAGCAGCTGACCCAAAGGGCTGGGGAACTAACCTGGAACTTCAGGGCAGTTAACACACCATGGGGCAGGCAAACTGAATCCAGTGGGAGAGCAGACGTGGAAAGCCACTGCTAGACAAATTGCTCATCCTTCCTGGGGAGTCTGAGGAGTGGTGCCACAGGGCCCTGAGCAATGAGCCTGGCTTCTTGGGGATCTTGCGGCCAGTTCATAAACAATGTGCTTTCCTCCTCCACTGACTCACTTCCCTTTTGTCTTCAGTCCTGTAGTCTTTGGATCTGACCCCAATAAAGCTTTGGCACAATGGCCGGAGGCTCTGTGTGAAAGGGCCCCGGCTCAGACAGCTGCCTTCCTGATAAGGGATTTCAGCTGCTTGAGCCACAGATCTCCCTCGGAACCCTCTGAGGACCAGCAGCACCTTTGCCTTTCAATTCAGTTCAATTTGACAGAAACTTATTGGGTGCCATATGCAAGTTGAATGAGCAACAATCAAGAGACAATCTGTGTGCAGTAAAGAAAGGGAATGTTTCCAGACTTCAATAAAGAACACCCAAAGAGCAGAGGGGCATTGCCAGCCCCAAATAAACTATAGCTGCCAGAAAAGTGAAGGGGGTGGGAAAAGCTAGGGAATGAACACGGTTTAAAATTAAATTGTAGGGGCGACACCTGTGGCTCAAAGGGGTAGGGCGCCAGCCCCATATGCCGGAGGTGGTGGGTTCAAATCCAGCCCAGGCCAAAAAAAAAAAAAATTAAATTAAATTGTGCTTTTAGAAAACAGGGAGACATTTGAAGTGACATCAGGCCAGAGAGCAGTATGTGTCCAGTTTGAGCACTGACTTGCAGATCTTGTAAAAGGGTGGATCCTGTCTAGGGTGGGGGACTGAGACTCTGCATTTTAACCACTTCCCAGGAGAATGGTGACTGTGGTCTGTGGCTCCTACTTGGACTAGCAGATCCCAGGGGCTTGTGTGTCACCCTGAAAGACCAACAGCACTTCCAGATCAGATCTGAACTTGGGGAGAGCTTGGTTTAAAACAGATGCACTGGCCGGTGAGGTGGCTCACGCCTGTAATCCCAGCACTCTGGAAGGCCGAACAGGGAGGATCCCTGAGCTCAGGAGTTTGAGACCAGCATGATCAAGAGTGAGTGTCCACCTCTACTAAAAACACAAAACAATTAGCCGGGCATCGTGGCAGGTGCCTGTAGTCTCAGCTACTTGGGAGGCTAAGGCAGGAAGATCACTTGAACCCAGAGTTTGAGGTTGCTGTGAGCTTCAATGACACAGCACTCTACCCAGGGTGACAGAGTGAGATTGTCTCAAAACAAATAGGTGCAGAAAAATTGATTACCACCAACTAAGAGCATTGCCTATGCAAAGGGTGAGTCAGGGAGGGAGGTGGCCAACGAGGGCTGACAAACAGCAGCCTTCCTCTGGGAGTCTGCAGCCCCCTGAGTGACATGTCAGGGACTAACTGGGGACAGAAGTCAGGATGCTGGCAGGAAAGGGAGCAAAGGGAGGAGGAAGACAACAGGTAAAGGCCAGGAGTGACAAACACAAGCGACTTGTGTCCAAAACAGAGGATGTCCTGACAATTTGCGCAGGTTGAGACTTACAGGAGAACTCCCATCCTGGTCTAGATAAGACAGGAAGCTGGCCTTGGGTGAACTCCCTGAGAAGCAGGTTCCTGCCCTCCCGTGGACCAAGCCCATCGCTAAGCACCCCAAATCCTCACATGGCCTTTTACACCTTTCTCACCAAATGTCAACCGGCCAGTTGTCAACTGTGAGGGTAAAGCTCAAATGAAAGGCAAACCAGGCTTTGCCTCACAGCGATCGGCTTTCAATTAATTCACAGCTAAAGTTACTGGAACACACGCAGTCCATTCCATAGGAACCACTGGTGACAGTCAGGTGCACTAAATGTACCAGGAGTGACAGTTTTTGTACAGCTCAGGGCTGAAACTGCCACTCATGATGGAGTAAACACCAAGTAGAAATAAAATGAAATAAAACATATATCAAAGGTTGATTGTGATATGAGTGGCTAATGCTATTATTTAAAATGTTTGACAACTAAAGGAACAGTGTTACAAATAAGCAGACAAGCAGAAACTTTTTTTTTTTTTTTTTAAGGCAATATCTCACTCTGCTGCCCTAGCTAGAGTGCCTTGGTGAAAGTACAGCTCACAGCAACCTCAAACTCCTAGGTTCAAGTGGTCCTCCTGCCTCAACCCAGGGCAACAGCTTGAGGCGCTCTCTCAAAAAAAAAAAAAAAAAAAAAATTCTACATTCCGTCATTGTAAGAAACAACCCTGCTCCCATTTGCGTGCCTAAGGACATTTCTCAACCATTTTTTATAACAAGCCATATCAGAGTTTCAGTTCAGTGCACCTTACACTGTCGGCTGACATTTGGTCTTTTCAATTTAAAGAGGGTAAAGTTTTTAATGAAAATTCACAACACCTAGGAGCGATGCCCGTAGCTCAGTGGGTAGAGCACCAGCCACATACACTGAAAATGGCAGGTTCGAGCCTGGCCTGGGCCAACTAAACAACAACAACTGCAACCAAAAAATACTGGGCATTGTATTGGGCGCCTATAGTCTCAGCTACTTGGGAGACTGAGGCAAGAGAATCGCTTAAGCCCAAGAGTTTGAGGTTGCTATGAGATGTGATGCCATGGCACTCTACCAAGGGACACCTAGTGAGACTCTGCCTCAAAAAACAAAAACAAAAACAAAAACACATAGAAAGGAAAGTAATGACTTTGAGAGATGATAGTGCTCAGCTATACTTGTGTTCTGTTGATGAGCAATGAAGGCCCATCAAGGGCAATCTCTTCCATATAAATCTGCTGTCTCTGGAGTAGCTTTGACAACACACACAGACACACACACGCTGTTTGTTTGAATGTATACACAAAATTAACTCTTAAGAGAATTGCAGAAAAATCACACATCCTTCATTGACATCCAAACTGAACTTAGAAGAAAAGTTTTACTGTGCTTTTAAGATCATGAATAATAGAAATGATTTCTTCAATCAAAAGTCGATAAATCCAGGCAGTGTGGTGTGGCTCACACCTGTAATCCTAGCACTCTGGAAGGCCAAGGCAGGTGGATCTCTTGAGCTCAGCAGTTGGAGACCAGCCTGAATCAGAGTGAGATGCTATCTCTAAAAAATAACCCCCCCAAACAAAAAACTAGCTGGGCATTGTGGCAGGTGTCCCCAGTCCAGTGGTTCTCAGCCTTCCTAATGCCACAGCCCATTAATACAGTTTCTGTGGGTCGCGACCCACAGGTTGAGAAATGCTGCCCTAGTCCCAGCTACTTGGGAGGCTGAGGCAAGATCACTGGAGCCCAGGAGTTTGAGCTTGTTGTAAGCTATGAAGCCACAGCATTCTTAGCAAGTGCAACAAAGTGAGACTGTTTAAAAAAAAAAAAAGTTGGCCCCATATGCTGGAGGTGGTGGGTTCAAACCCAGGCCCGGCCAAAAACTGCCCCCCAAAAAAAAAAAAAAAATCAGTAAATCCATTCCAAAATGAAGTGATGATAGATGTTCTTAAATATCCTGTTCACTGCTAAAGTCAGAAGGCAGGAATATCGTCAGCTGCAGGACATGCTTCCCGGCCTCAGTGTTCACTGGCAGGATGCACTTCCTGGTGGGCTGGGGGCCAGAGGCAGATCCTCATTTCTTGGCATTCAGGCCCCTCCACAGGGCAGCTCACCGCACAAAGGCTTGATTCCTCCAAGCCTTCCCTGAGGGAGTCCCCTGGAAAGGGTGCCCAGCACAGCCACTCAGCGCTGTTGGATGGGGTAGGGCTGGAATGTTTGTGCCCTGCTCTGCCAGCCAGGGCTCCCCCTGGGGTGGGCACTCCTTGCCCGTCTGGCCCGTCAGGCTCTCTGAGCACAGGCGCAGAGCTCAGTGCTGTACCAGAGGCTGGTGTCCTAGAGGGAGGGGCCGGGGTAGGCCGCTGGGAGGGAAGAAAAGCATTCATGGCAAATGTAGCTGCTGGAGCAGATGACCACAGACTGAAGAGCTTACAACAAGAGTTTGTTCTATCACACTGCTGGAGGCTGGCAGGCTAAAATCAAGAAGCGGAGAAGGCCAGTGAGCAGAGCAAAGACTGGCGCAACGTGACAGCACGCCAAGGAATGCCAGCTGCCGGCATACCAGAAGCTGGAAGGGAGGAAGGTTCTTCCGTGGACACTCCAGAGGGGCACGGCCCTGCCCACCCCTGAATTTCAGACTTCTGGTCTGCAGAAGTGGGAGAGAGTCTCTCTTGTTCTAAGCTACCATATTTCTGGTAATTTACACACAGTCTTACAAAACTAACACAAAGGCATCCTATACTCAACCTACCCAAACAGAACTCACCACCTCCCCCCACCCCACTCTGCTCCCAATCTCCCAATTACCAGTGTCTTCACCCAGTTACTGAAGCCACAACCCCAAGAGCTGTCTCTGACACCACTGCCAACACACACACATCCCCACTGCGTTCCAAATGTGTCCTTCCCTGCCTCCACTGTCCTCTGCATTCACAGGAGCAGCTGCCCTCCATCACTGCTTGTGCTAGCAACCTCTTCCCTATGCACGGCTCCACCCTCCTCCAGCAGAAATCCCTGTCCCTCGCCTCCTCAACCCAGTCCTTTGCCAGTGCGTGGAGGAGCCCCCGGCTCTCCTGGCACTCTACCTTGCCCAGCCCCGGCTCAGGCAGAAGTCATTTGTGGACCAGAGTCACCCTTCACTCCTTGGACGTAGTCCCTGGCCACCTGCAGCCCTCATCCTCTGTTCTCCTGTTCCAGTGTCCATGCGGATGCACCTCTGAGGTCTGTGACCTTGACTGGTGATCTTCTCCTTCCTGAGCTCAGTCACCATGTTGAGGTCACACGTGGTACTCAACATTACCAGGGGTAGCAGCAGTCCCTCCACTGACTCCAGGCACCCTCCCCACCCACCCAGCCCCCATCGGCACAGGTCCCACCTGCTTCCTCCCTGCTGTCTCCACTCCAGGTCTGAGACACAGCCTGGCCCACAGTCCACAGGCTCAGTAGCTTGGTGGAAGGAATGAACTCTGCCGGCCACCAGGTACTACTGCAGTGACGCTTTGGATGTGGGAACAGCCTTTCCAAACCTGCCTTTGGCATTATTCTTCTGAGTCTAATGAGAGTTGAACTCAGAGACTTCTACCTCTAGTCTGGAGGCTCTCAATAGGACCTCTAGTCAGCATGCAGCCTTTGTGGGGACCACCAAATGAACCTGCACCCCACTTCCTCTCCGCCCAAGACAGCTGTCATTGTGGCTTGGACGTGCTTTGAAATATTTGAGGGAAAAAAGTGGGCAATGGCTCAAACAAGAGCTTTACTTGTGTGTCCCATTGAAATTTCCACAACGAAAGGTGAAAAATGAAAAGCTCTCATGTGTGGCTTTATAAATTTTTTCTTTTTCGTCTCTAATTTCTCTCCCTGAAAAAAACTGCTGAAACTTTTGCAGTTAAAAGTGGCTTAGCACTTAATTGCTGAGGTTTTTTCTTTTTTTCATGAGATTTCATTTATTTTTCCTTGCAGAGTTAATGTTTCATGTTTCCTGCGACCTTTACATTCCCCAGCAACCCCGCCCCCAGTGCTGGGTTAGTAAAAAGGGCTCAGGAAACAGAGGCTCACTGGCTACTTTATTACAATGCAAGGAACAGCTGAGGGCTTCCTAAAGCTACAATCTTGCTAAAATATAAAAACTTTGTTACAATAGCTCCAGCTAAGTACTGTAATCTTTTAAGGATTCCTGATTTGAAAAGTTACTTATTAAAATGTATCTAAATCTAAACCTATGTCATAAATCTGTTACATAATATAGACATTACATAACTATACACAGATTGTATAAATACATAAAAAAGGAAACATGGCCTTTTATATAACGTTTTTTAAAAAGAGATTTATTGATGTATACTTCATATCCACGTCACACACATAAGCAGCCTACAGTACAGTAATGTTGTCATAGCTCACGGCAACCTCAAACTCCTAGGCTCAAGTGATTGTTCTGCCTCAGCCTCCTGAGAAGCTGGGACCACAGGCTCCTGGTGCAATGCCGAGCTAAGTTTTCTGTTTTTAGTAGTGATGGGGTCTTGCTGTTGCTCAGACTGTTCTTGAACTCCTAAGTTCCTTAAGCAATCCTCCCCTCTCGGCCTCTCAGCGTGCCAAAAATACAGGTGTGAGCCACCACACACATTTCTTTAACATTTTAAAGAACACATCCTAAATGTAAAAGAATGATCACCCAGCTTGATCGGATGAGCACAGCTGTCTCACTGGTGGGCTTCAGCCTTTTTCCTGTTTGGCAGTTGGTGACTGTAGATCAAGGGAATCTCTAAAGGTGGCAGTGTCCCAAGTATCTGACAGAGGAAAGCCAACATGCTACACAGCGAGAAGCTCCCTCAGCTGCCATCACTGAACCCAGCAGAGGTTTGGTGTCCTTGAGAGGAAGAGCAGGGGTCTCTTATGAGCACCTGGGCTCAAGTTACTCAACTCTCAGGGTCTCAGCTTCTTTAACTGTAAAATGGGGTGATGCATATACCCAGCAACGTGGCGAGGACCTGAATACTTTATAGAAGATGCCTGACACACAGAAGATGCTCTGTGAATGAGAGTTACTATTTTTTAGTTGCTGTGGCTACTTCCTTCCTCAGTGAAAAGTAGCAGGCCCTAGAATGCAAATTCCAAATGTGGAATCCATAAATAGGATAATGGTGCCAGGCACAGGCAGAGACCAAGTGGTCTCCCCGCCCTCCTTCCACCAGTACAAACAGAGGAAAGCTCTTCCCTGCAGGTCTGTAAATATTCCAACAACAACAACATCAGTGTAAAGTAAAATCCTTCAGTGGTCAGAAGGGGGAGTCAGTGGGGTCAGTGGGGAGTGGTTCAGCATTCAGCATTTTATCCCTGGCAGAAGATGTGCAGCTGAGTTGAATCCCAATAGTCAGTCTACAGTAATAACTGGGAGAAATCATGGATAAGATGATGAACCTTGGTGACAAAGGCTAAACTTGCTGAGTCAGTTTTCCTTTAACTGCATCACTCACATGCTGTCTGATCTCGGCTGACCCTCTGCCAGTCTGAAGTCACAGGGACCCTAACTCAGCTGCATGTGGGGCAAGTAGGAAACTGTTAACATTGCCCTTTTAAAAAGACCACTCTTGACTCCCACAGAGCCAATAACTAAAAAGATAAAAAGTAAAAATCTTGAACACCATCCTCTACCACATTTTATGAGCGTAAATCTTGTTAGAACAAAAACTAAAATAATTTGAGCTGTATTTCACAAAAAGGATTAATCTCTGTAAGTTGGTTGATTTGCCTTTGACTGACTGATTCCTTCACTGTTGACAAAGTAAGGAATCGCTTCTCTCTCACAGGAAATAAACCTCCGATTTGGAAAAAGTGCAATCAATACCTAAAGCTCCTGAACCCTAGATGTAGGTGCTGAAAGGTAATCCTCCCTGCAGATCCAGAAGAGAGTACATGCTCACCCTCCGGTGCTCTGAGCAATGCAGCTGAATGCCCACGCAGTAAGAAGTTACACAGGCTTCCCAAAAGGACAAAAGACAAATACCAACAAATATATTTTACCTTTGGAAATTCTGGCAGAGTAGTGACTTCTCAGAAAAGAAGGCCATCGCTACTAGGAGTCCATGTGCTAGTTCAATATCATCCTACACTCTCCCAAGTAGGTGCGAGGTTGACATATTGGGGTGGTTACTGTCAGCCACAAGACACTGACTTTTTTTCTTTTTTGAGACACAGTCTCACTTTGTCACCCTTGGTAGAGTGCTGTGTTGTCACAGCTCAAGTGATCCTCTTGCCTCAGCCTTCCAAGTACCTGCGACTGCCAGAGCCTGCCACAGTGCCCGGCTATTTTTTAGTGACGGGGTCTCACTCTGGCTCAGGCTGGTCTCACACTCTTGAACTCAAGGAATTCACCTATCTAGGCCTCCCAGAGTGGTAAGATTACAGGTGTGAGCCACAGCAAGCCAGCAAGACACTGATATTTTCACAAGGTGTCGGAGAGTGTCTTGTGATGAAAGAGCAAACACAAGGTAGAAGTCTCAATGTGATGACAGCCCAGGTAAGACATGCTCGACTATAAAGTAATTCCAAAAACTGTGATTAAAGGATGATGAGTCTAAGCGGGCATCTGTCTCATGGCAGGCCACACCAGTTGTGGGCCAGTCCCTTTCGAACATGCTAATGTCACTATAGATAGCAGCCTTATAAATATTGCAATGATACTAAACTGGGATGGATGCCTAATGTGAAGATTAAAAAAAGAAAACTCAACAAAATCGTATTTGGTAAGGATAAATGTAAATTTGCACTTAAGTTTAAGAATGGGAGAGTTTTAAAAGTATAACCCTTTCAAGTGACAGATGGGTCATCTGACAATGATTATGCAAGAACAAAAAATGTTGACGATGACTTGGGGACTGCATAATGTCAGATTGATGGAGACAATTAAATCATTGTCTCTGCTTTATACTGAATCTAATGGTCTGAATTTCAGCCCCTGGTAGGAGCTCAGACTTAAGACTGTATCAGCTTTTGGGGTGGGGGAGAGGGCTGGTTTTAGGGACAAGGAGAATTCTGCAAACTCTAATAAGTACACTCAGTACATGTAGGTAGTCTTTTGTCTTTTGATTTACTGCTGTCCATCCATTTCTTAAAGTTTCTGAGTTAACTGTGGATTCACATGTAGTTGTCATAAATAACACAGGGAGGTCTCAAGCACTCTTCACCTGCCTTGTTCAGTGGTAACACCTTATAAAAACTACAGCAGGGAGCCAGAGATGTTGGCCCAGATGTGGAGAAAAGGGAACACTTCTACATTGTTGGTGGGAATGCAAACTAATACGTTCCTTTTGCAAAGAAGTTTGGAGAACAATTAAGAGATTTAAAAACAGACCTGCCATTCCATCCTATAATTCCTCTACTAGGTATATATCCAGAAGACCAAAAGTCACATTGTAACAAAGATATATGTACCAGAATGTTTATTGCAGTCCAATTCATAATTGCTAAGTCATGGAAGAAGCCCAAGGGCCCATCCACCCATGAATGGATCAATAAATTGTGGTATATGTACACCATGGAATATTATGCAGCCTTAAAGAAAGATGGAGACTTTACCTCTTTCATGTTTACATGGATGAAGCTGGAACATATTCTTCTCAGCAAAGTATCTCAAGAATGGAAGAAAAATATCCAATGTACCCAGTCTTACTATGAAACCAATTTTATTTATTATTATTTTTTTTAGAGACAGAGTCTCACCTTGTTGCCCTTGGTAGAGTGATGTGGCATCACAGCTCACAGCAACCTCCAGCTCTTGGGCTTAGGTGATTCTCTCGCCTCAGCCTCCCTCAGCCTCCCGAGTAGCTGGGACTACAGGCACCTGCCACAATGCCGGCTATTTTTTTTGTTGTTGCAATTTGGCTGGGGCTGGGTTTGAACGAACGACCCCTGGTATATGGGGCCGGTGCCCTACTCACTGAGCCACAGGAGCCACCCTGAAACCAATTTTATAAGAAAGCTATAACCCAATTATAGCCCAAGAAGTAAGCTCTCAGTCTTACTATGAAACCTATTTCAAAAGAAAGCTGTAACCCAATTATAGCCCAAGAAGAAGGGGAAAAGGGAGAGGGGGGAGAAGGAGGGGAGGGAGGTGAGAGGAGGAGGGAGGGTAGAGGAGGGGGGAGGATGGGTAGAGGGAGAGTAATTGGTGGGACCACAGCTATGGTGCATCTTACAAGAGTACATGTGAAATTTACTAGGTGTAGGAATATAAATGTCTTAACACAATGACTAAGAAAATGCTGTGAAGGCTATGTTAACCAGTTTGATGAAACATTTCAAATTGTATATAAAATAAGCACGTTGTACCCCATGATTGCATTAATGTACACAGCTACGATTTAATTAAAAAAAAAAACTACAGCAGGATGCCACAACCTAGATGACACTGATACAATCCACCAAGTTTGTTGGGATTTCCCCAGTTCCAGTCATTTGTATAGTCAGTTCTCTGCAATTTAATCAATCTGCAAGGAATCCTGTCACCACCAAAGTCACAGTACAGTTGGGATTCAGAGAGCACACTTCCTAAGTCTCTGTCCTGAATAAGAAGAGAATGGCCTCATTCTGCTAACTAGAAGCATTCTGAAGACTGTACCTTGGAAATTTGTTTACGATGCAGTAACCACGTGCCCCAGTGCCAGGACAGGGGCCCAGTGGAGTTTGGACTCCAAATTCCATTGGCTGGTGAAACACAACATGAACTCCCATGCAATAAAAACCTCTCGCTTAACACCTGAGGAAACTGAGAGCAGACTGAGGTTCTCTGTTCCAGACGGACTGTGGCAAAACCCGAAGACCCCGAGACCCCTAGTTCTCTGGGAGACGGGGTGGGGGGTGTCCAGTGCTCTTCTGGCTTGTTTTTGCCCCCTACTCTCAGCATCACCACCTCCTGGAATGCCTGGACGGAGCCTCTTTGAGTATACAGGTGTTCAGCAGGGTCCCAATACGTATATAAGCAACAATGAAAACATTTTTTTAGAAAACATGCAAATGTCTTTTGCTTTAGACCAAGGTTTTAGGGGAAATGAAGAGAAGCAAACGGAAGTGGCAGACCTCTTTTGTCCGAGACCACCACCTCCCCCTTGGAAAAGATACAACGGGGTGGGGCGGCGCTGAAGAGGGAAAGGACATTAAGACCTGGTGGCACGATTCTCTGTTAAGAACTGGGTTTGGACGGAAAGGCTTTTTCAGCTATGGGCAGCCAAAGAGACAACCACACAACCCTCATTTCGTTAGTGGCTGGGAGCTGCAGGAGGCACTTTCTGGGGGGCCCTAGGGGGGCAGGCCCAGCGTCCTGCCCTCCAGCCCTGGCTTCCCGGCACGCTCCGGAGGCCAGCGCAGCGGAGAGCCCCGCGCCCCGCCAGGCTGTGGGGTCGCCCTTCCAGTCCCCTGGGCTGCGCGCAGAGGGCTCTAGCCACAGGCCGTCCCGGTGCCCCGGGGCTGGCCGCGCAGAAACCGCGCAGGCACTCAGGGGCCTCTCGCGGCGCTTCCGCCCTCACCTGCGCCGCCGCCCTTGGTGGCGGGAACAAAGGCCGTGTCGCCGGGCCCGCCACGCGCTCCAAGATGGAGGGCCCAGGGGGGCTCTGGGCACCGCCAACGCGCCCCGCGGACGTCCCCGCCGCCTCACCTGCTGCGGCCCGGCCTCCCCGCCGCGGGCAGACGCGCCCCGAGCCTCGAAGTTCCGCCAGGCGTTCGCGCAGAAGAAAGGACCGGACTTCGCGCCGCGGCCCCCACTCCCGCCGGTCCTCTGGACCCCGGAGCGCGCGCTCCTCGCCCCCGTCCCAGACGAACGGCGCTGGCCCCTGCGCGCCCCTCCTCTCAGTGTCCCCGTGCGGGCAAAGGGTCGCCAGCCGGGCCGCGCTCCCCCTCCCAGCCCCGGGGCCCGGCGCACCCCCAGGCGCGCGCCCGCCCCGCCCCCCGGGGCCCGGGCCACCGGCAGGAGTCTCCGCGCGCGCCCCCCCGCCCCGGGCCCGAGGTAAGCGGCGCGGGCTCCGGAGCGCTTCCGCCCTGCCCCGCCCCCGCGCCGCCCCTCCCCGCCGGCCCCGCCCCCGCGCCGCCGGCGCTCCCCGCTCGCTCTCCGGCCCCGGCCGGCACTTTCCTCCCAAGTTGCAGCGCAAGTTCGCCAGTGGCCGGCGGCGGCGGCGGTGCGTGTGCCCCGTGCCTCCTCGCCCTCGGACAGCCGGCGTTCTCCGCAGTGCATGGGTACCGGCCCGGGGGGCTGAGCGGCCGCGCCCCCTCTGCGCCCCGCGCCATGGAGGGCGCCGAGACCCGCGCGCGGCCCGAGCGTCTGGCCGAGGCCGAGGCGCGGGCGGCCGACGGCGGGCGCCTGGTGGAGGTGCAGCTGAGCGGCGGTGCCCCGTGGGGCTTCACCCTGAAGGGCGGCCGCGAGCACGGAGAGCCTCTGGTCATCACAAAGGTAAGGCGCCCGCGGGGCCCGCGCTCTGACAGCCCCCAGGTGGCCGCGGTGCGGGGCTTGTTGGGGCCCACGCCTCTGGGGCGCGCGTCTGCGGGGTCACCTGCGGGGGACCTGGGCGCCGGTACGGATCGGTGTGTGGTCCCGGCGCCCCCCTGTCCACCCTCCGGCGGCTCCCAGAGCCTCGCAGAGTTTAAATGGCTCTCGTTCCGGCTCCCCTTCCCCTCCCCCTCCGGGAAGGGGCCTGGCAGGGTCCTCTGTCACTCCCCGGCTCGCCAGCGGCGGCCTGCACCTGCGGGCTGCCCAGAGGCCAGGGGAGGCGCATTTACACGAGTCAGGGGGTGAATGGGTACAGCCCTAACTTGGTGCGGCCTCCTGGGGTGCCCCTGCCGGTTCTGCACCCCTTGGACATGTATCCCTTATCGCCACGAAACCCAGACTAGCAGCTGTCGCCGGCCTAGCGTCTCGATTCCCATCGGCCCATCAATATTTACTGCCTTTCGGCTTCCAGTCCTGCGTACACGGCGCACAGATACCTGTAAAAACACATAGAAGCGGTAAACCTACTTTGTGAAAGTTAGGCTTGAATTCCAGTAATAAGAAATTCTTGGCGTGTCTCGTCAGGAATGGGGCTGTATGGTTTGCTTTAAAACATGGAATTCTCAAGTTGTCTCAGAACTCGTCTTGAAACCTACCAGCCCAACCCACATAAACCTGTAAAAACAAACAGAAGCAGCAGCCCACCCTGTTTCCTTCTGGATAAGAGTGTCTGTCTGGTGGTCAGTTTCTCCGGGAAGGGTCAAGTCGGGCCATTCCTACTGACAAAGTTCCCGGTAAAGCGTAAAACTTCTTGGCTACCCGAAGTGTTTGAAGGTGACTTACTGGTTTTCTCTGCTCTCCTGCCTCACCACAGCAGGAAGAAATTAAGCAAGTAGCCTGCCCAGTGGAATCAATTTGGAAAGTGGGAAGTCTTTGTTGTTCAAATAGCAAATGACACAGCAGACTTCTCTGTTCTGTATTTTCTTTCGTTTTTATGTAATATTTAAAAGATTAGGCTTTAGAGAGAGGCTTGTTTGGCTGTGCACTAAATTTATGTTGAACCCAAGAAACAAGTTGTCATTGTTATTATAAATTTATCCAATGTATAGTCATTTATGTAATTGCAGTCATAAAGTGTGTGTAGCTTGCCCTCCCAGGCACTCTTCTGAACATTTCTTTTTCTTTCTTTCATTTTTTTTGTGGGGGGAGGGGAGGCAGAGTTTCGCTTTGTTGCCCCTGGTAGAGTGCTGTAGAGTCACAGCTCACAGCAACCTCAAACTCTTGGGCTCAAGGGATTCTCTTGCCTCCCCAGTAGCTGGGACTACAGGCGCGCACCACAACCCTGGCTGTTTTTTAGAGACCTGGTCTCTAGCTCAGGCTGATCTCCAACTTCTGAGCTCAGCTAATCCGCCCACTTTGGCCTCTCAAAGTGCTGGGATTATAGGCGTTAGCCACCGCTCCTGGCCAGCATATTTCTTAAAACGTATTAGCTTTTGCCTTTTATTTCTTTTATTTTATTTTACTTTTTTTTTTTTTTTTTTTTGAGACAGAGTCTCACTTTGTCACCCTTGGTAGAGTGCCCTGGTGTCATAGCTAATAGCAACCTCAAACTCTTGGGCTCAAGCAATTCTCTTGCCTCAGCCTCCCGAGTAGCTGGGACTACAGGTGCCTGCCACAACACCTGGCTATTTTTTGAGACTGGGGTCTCACTCTTACTCAGGCTGGTCTTGAACCCATGAGCTCAGGCAATTCACTGGGTTTAGCCTCCCAGAGTACTAGGATTACAGGTGTGAGCCATTGCGCCCAGCAGCTTGTGCCTTTTAAATGAAGATTTTAGGTGCTATTTCTGATGGTAACAGTTAAACAAAATTCAGGTAAAGCACTCAGAACATTACCACTTTAGGGATTTCTTTTTTTTTTAGGGATTTCTTTTTTTAAAAGAAGACATACATTGTAATCCTAGCCCTCACGGAGGCCAAGGCGGGTGGATTGCTTGAGCTCACGGGTTTGAGACCAGCCTGAGCAAGCGCAAGACCTTGTCTCTAAAAATAGCTGGGTGTTGTGGTGGGCACCTGTAGTCCCAGCTACTTGGAAGGCTGAGGCAAGAGAATCCCTTGAGCCCAAGAGTTTCAGGTTGCTGTGAGCAATGACAGCCTGTCACTCTACCCAGGGCAACAAAGCGAGATTCTGTCTCAAAAAAAAAAAAAAAAAAAGATATCCACATAATTTCACACCTCTTCCTCTGAATTGTCTTTATAGCAGATGGAATAAGCTGTAAAACATCATTTAAGATGAAGTCTTGCTTTTGCTCTTGTGTAGTGTAAGACAGATGAGAGTCCCTTTAAACTCTAAAGTTCCAGGCAGCGCCTGTGGCTCAGTGAGTAGGGCACCGGCCCCCTATACTGAGGATGGCCGAGGATGGCAACAACAACAACAAAATAGCCGGTCCTTGTGGTGGGCGCCTGTAGTCCCAGCTACTTGGGGGCTGAGGCAAGAGAATCGCCTAAGTGCAAGAGCTGGAGGTTGCTGTGAGCTGTGATGCTACGGCACTCTTCTGAGGGTGACAAAGTGAGACTCTTGTCTCTTAAAAAATAAATATAACTAAGAGGGTGCCAGGAAGGCTATGTTAACCAGTTTGATGAGAGCATTTCAAATTGTATATAAAACCAGTGCATGGTGCCCCATGATTGCATTAACGTACACAGCTATGATTTAATAAATAAAAAAATTAATAAGCTCTAAAGTTCCTACTGGAAGGAGGGACCCCCCCCCACACAGTCTGTCCCCCTTTCTCCAGGTACTCCTAAAAACTAAAAGCTCTGATGTATCCTTAGTAGTCTCCTAGGTCTTCTTGACTGGGACTCTGGAAACTGAAGGGGTAGGTTGTTAGACCTAGTGGACACACCCCAGGACCTTTCAGAGCAGCTGGCCAGTTTTCCTCTGATTGGGATTCTGCCCTTTGGTTTGCTCTCAGGGCAGTTGCTAAGGTTTTGGGGGGAAGTTTCTATGGCTAGTCTCAGAGCAGTGTATGTAGTAGCCTTTGTAGTAGCATTTGACAGAAATAAAGCTGCTTGTAATTCTTATCTATTCTTATCTGAGATGCTGGTAAATCCCTCCCTTGAACTGATGCTTAGTTTTTACACATGGCTCCAATGTGAATGGAAAATTGTGGTTTTACTGCTTGGGATGGAGGCAATTCAGGACAATTTTGGGCTTTTTTTTTTTTGGAGGCAGAGTATCACTATATCACACTTGGTTGAGTGCCATGGCATCACAGCTCACAACAACCTCAAACTCTTGGGCTTAAGCGATTCTCTTGCCTCAGCTTCTGGAGTAGATGGGACTACAGGTGCCCGTCACAAGGCCCCCTGGCTATTTTTTGGTTGTAGTTGTCATTGTTGTTTAGCAGGCCCAGGCTGGGCTCGAACCCTCCAGCCTCACCAGCCTCAGGCTCGAACCCTCCAGCCTCACCAGCCTCAGTGTATGTGGCTGGCACCCTACTCCCTGAGCTACGGGCGCCGAGCCAATTTTGGACTTTTGTACCAAATCTCTACACATATATATGTGTATGGGCATGCGTGTGCGCTTAACCACATCTTAACTGCATGGTATCAGCAGTTTTTCACATACCAGTCTTTTCTCCTGGATTGGGACCATTGGTGCTGCTTATGTACAATCTGACAGGTGATAAGTGACTGTCCCATTATTAGAAAAAGATGAAGGAAAACATGTTCGTTTGTGACTACTGAAAGAGTGGAAATAGACTGGGGAAAATTATTCCACCACCAGAATTTAGAATAATCCAAGCTTTGAATCTTTCTCCTCCAATAGTTACTGAAAAGTCACTGGGGTTCATTAAATTATAGTTTTTCTCTTTTTTGAAACCATCTCACTATGTCACCCTGGGTAGAGTGCCATGGCATCACAACTCACAGCAGACTCAAACTCTTGGGCTTAAGTGATTCTCTTGCCTCAGCCTCCCAAGTAGCTGGGACGTCCGCCACAACGCCCGGCTATTTTTTGTTGTTGTAGTTGTCATTGTTGTTTGGCAGGCCTGGGCTGGGTTTGAACACACCAGCCTCAGTGTATGTGGCTGGCGTCCTACACACTGGCTGGCGCCCTACCCATTAAAAAGGCTTCTGGGCTCGGCACCTGTAGCTCAAGCAGCTAAGGCACCAGCCACATATACCAGAGCTGACGGGTTCGAATCCAGCCCAGGCCTGCCAAACAACAATGACAATTACAACCAAAAAATAGCCAGGTGTTGTGGTGGGTGCTGGTAGTCTCAGCTATTTGGGAGGCTGAGGCAGGAGAATTGCTTAAGCCCAAGAGTTGGAGGTTGCTGTGAGCTGTGATGCTACTGTACTCAATCCAGGGGACATAGTGAGACTCTGTCTCCAAAAAGAAAAAAAAAAGCCTTCTGATGGTTTCATACTATAACTCACCTTCTGTTTAGCACATTCTGATTTGGGCGTAGTTTGAGCCAATGGAAGAGGCTGAGGACACAGTCTCTTTATAAGGAGACATCATTTGAAAGCCTCACAGGAGTGCGTCTCTTAGAAGGGAGAAGGGTGTCAAGAACCAGTCTGGTTCAGTCCTGATCTAGGATGGAGAGGTTTTATTAGCCCATTTTATAGATCGGCTGTGGCCAGGGAGGTTAAGACGGTGTGCCCTGAAGTCACAAGCCTGCCTAGTCCTGGGACAGGCCCCGAGAATCAGATGCTGGCCCCAAATGTCTCTCCCCACTCTCCAGTCATTGCCATCTGCTTGGGTCCAGGATCTCTTGTGTACCATATTGAATAACTTTGTCACGTCCGTTGGGTGACGGTTTGTCAGCCGTGGCACTGTGGACATTCCAGGCTGAGTCAGCCTTTGCTGTGGGGTTGTCCTGTGTCTTGTTCAGCACCTTCCCTAGCCTCTGCCTACTTGACTCCACGCCACCTCTCTCCAGATGTGATGACCAGCGTCTCTGGACATTGCCAAATATTCCCTGTGGGCATATCACCCTGGAGGGGAATCACTTTCGTTAGATTAACTGTGTATCCTTTTTGCTCTTGAAGAGTTTTGGTTTTAGAGGTCGTGTTTAATTCTTTTTGAAGACAGTGGCGTTTAGAGTGGTGTGGGTTTGGAGGCTCTGGCATTGCCAGTGTTAGCCTGGAGGACTGTTTTCTTTCCAAGCACTGGCCCCTAGAATGGGCTTTATTTACATAGTAAAACTCAAACAAATACTTGCTTTATTTGCATTTTTGTAGCTGGAGAAAGGAAATTGAAGTAGGAACTCCCAGTGCTGTGTTTTATGGGCATTCAGAGTGGCTGTTGGGTTAGGACTGACTTGTCCCTGGGTCTAGACTGAAGTTAAAGAGACTCTAACTTGAGGGGGAGTGGCCCTCTTGGGATTGGAGGTGCAAGCAGGAAGTCCAGCAAGCTTTCCACGGAAGGCTGGCAGCAGGAATCATAGCTACGTAGTACATTTCTGCTTATTTGTGGCTTAAAATTTTGCTACAGTTAGTGAAAAAAATGCCTGTAAACTCATTTTTCCATGTTGCTTTTAGAAAGGGGACAGGAATTATGCCCATGTTCTAGGAAACCGTGTGGCTGTTAGTATTTCCAAGACTGCAAGTTGGTTGATGGGGACTTCTCAGGATCTGTGTGAGTAGATAAGATGGATATGTGGGGTCTGGTGGGTTTGCACATTCCCATCCCTGTCAAGTCAACCAGTGGTAAACTTCACTGGGGGGTTGGGGAGGGGGCTGGTTTCGAAAATGTCACTGGCATGGCTGGAATTCCACAAAGCAGTTTGGGGGATTCATTAGGAAGCATTAAATCCACCAGCTGGGTGTCAGCAGGCCCCCTGCGGCCTCAGGAATGTCTGTTAAGGGAGGGAAGGAATGAAGCCCCAGCTCCCCCCATGCCATTTTTTAGCCTCCCCCCTTCAAGAATGCAAGAAAGCCTTAGCCACCAGCTCCAAAGGAGACTTTAATTTGGTCCAGGCCAAGGTTGCCTTTGGAGAGCAGAGCCATCCTGTAGGGCGCAGGAGTGCTGTGACCTATATTGCTTGGGGGGGGAGGAAGGGGGGTCCCCACATGACTCACCCTGAGGGGCGCTTCAGAGCATTAGAATACTTTTCTAGATATGAGACTGAACTTTCAAACATCCTTTCTAGTGTGAATGTGGAAGGTGGAATCACGGCATGTTTGGGGGAGTTCGTGGCTAGGTTGCAAATGTCCTATGTAAAGTTGGAGTCAGTGGTAGCAGGGAGCTTGGCACAAAGACCAGCGGTTGGTGATATGTGAGGGTGCCCCCTTGGACCTAATGCACCTTCCTTACTGGTTTGAAATGGTGGCCACATCTTATGGGGCTGTCATGCCAAGTCACGGTCCACCACGACTAGAGCACTGGGAATGGTAGTGTGACAACCTGGGTCGGGATAAGTTGTAACCTATGTCCTTATTTCACCCCCAAGAGCCAGTCAAGTTCTCAGTCAAATATCACTAAAGGTTCCTTGAATTCAGCAGTGGGCTAGAAACAAATGGTTATAAGCTTTGTGGATGTGGGGGCCGTCTGGGCAGCGTCTGCACTGGGGCATGCTGCAGTTTCCAGGTGTCTGAGAACTGGGAGTGGGTCAGGGCTGGGGCACAGCCACGTCCAACCCAGGGTGCTGTGGCTGCAGCGACTCCTCCACGATATAAAGTCCTGGTCACTTTCTGATGACAGCTACACTGTTTGCATGAATTGTTAATATTAGGCCGAGTGTAATTCCAGAGACTCATTTGTACTTAAGAATTAATAGGTTAAAGAACAAGAGGTGAATTTTCTTTCCTGTCCTGAAAGCCCCTTTCAGTTGGAGAACGTACCTTGCCAACTGGCTTTCAAATGTATCTTTATTACCTTTCCCCAGTCTGCAAATTAACTTGGCCCTGCTGAATTCTAATTCTTGTTCCTCCAGAGATGTTTTCAGCGCGGGGGTGTGGGGTGGGTGGGGGAGTCAGGCCAAGTGCCTGAAGTCCTATTCCAAGGTCTGCCTGAAGTCTTGTTCCAGAGTGTGGTAGCTGGAGGCTCTGAGGTGTTCAACTCCTAGTGGATTCTTCCTGTCTTAGACGTTAATTTAGTTTGACTCAGACCTATAAATCCCAGGAGACCTTTACGATTATGGAAAGCTATAAACATGAGCTATGCATCATGCTCCTGTACCAGGATGAATCCGTAGCTTGGTTATGAGTATTTCTTAACATGTCCTAACATGTATCTTTGGAGAAGAAGAAGAAAACTAGTTTGCCCAAGAGTTAACTGTAGAATAGCATGATAATGAAAGACTTATAACAAACAGTTTTCACCTTGTCATAATGAGCTGGAGTTTCTTAACCCCCCTGTATGTCTCATGGCCAAGGAAACTAGGCTTCTCTGGAAGGGCTGGGTTTTCTTTTTGGAAAGCATTTTGGAATTGTCCCCTTGCCAGAGTTGTTTTGTCTCAGCATGCAAATAAACTTGGCTCTGTGGCCAAGTTTTTGGGGCAAGGGAGGAAAGTCGGGGCTTTGTAGAACTTTTCTGGTTGCAAACCGGGCACAGTGGAAACATTCTACAGGATAATTTTAGGGTTTAAAGTCTGAATAGACTTTTTATTTAGGTCTTCTTTTACTTTCAAACACCGTAGTCAGCAATGGGGCAACACTCTGAGGAGAAATTCTGCAGGTTTCTGCAAGCTTTGGCTGTTCCTACACATAAAAGCTGCAAACTTTAACCCACATGAAAGATGTTAAAAGAGATCTGAGTGGCATGTTGCTCTTTTAGGCCTTTAAAAAGCATTACCAAGCTCTAACACAGGGAAGGTGTATTCTGGAAGAATTGTTTTCCTTTACTTTGTTTTATCCAATGTTTGCCCTGTCCTGTAGAAGACGGAGCCTACTCCAATTATGGGTGGGAATGTTCAGGCTTCTCTTTGGGGAAACATGCGTTAGTAGAAGGACAATAGTGCATCTTTAAAAAAAAAAAAAAAAAAATCCGGCGCCTGTGGCTCAGTCGGTAAGGCACCGGCCCCATATACCGAGGGTGGCGGGTTCAAACCCGGCCCCGGCCAAACTGCAACCAAAAAATAGCCGGGCGTTGTGGCGGGCGCCTGTAGTCCCAGCTACTCGGGAGGCTGAGGCAAGAGAATTGCTTAAGCCCAGGAGCTGGAGGTTGCTGTGAGCTGTGTGATGCCACGGCACTCTACCGAGGGCCATAAAGTGAGACTCTGTCTCTACAAAAAAAAAAAAAAAAAAAATCAGGCTAACCTCATCTGGTTCAACTTCAAAACTAGGATCTGAATTGCAAAGGTAACATTTTTTTCTGATTATGGTGACCCTGAGTTTTTTGGGTTTTTTGGCCAGGACTGGATTTGAACCCACCACCTCTGGAATATGGGGCCTGCGCCATAGAGCCACAGGCACCGCCCTAAGTTGCAGGCAGTGAGAGCCGCTTCTGTTGAATGGAGAGGGAGGAAAAGCAGTTTTCTGGATTGGCTGGGAAGGGTTGAGATTATCTTTCTTTTGGCAAAAGGTGACTTTTAGACTTTCAGATCAAAGGCACATTGTGCAGGTCAACAAGAAGTCAGCCAGGGTAGGTCTATGCCTTTGAAAGGCAACACTTTTACTTACTCACAGAAGGAAAGAGGCAAAATGTTAGTGTGTTTTTTAGTCATCATGCTAATTCTAAATGTTAGTGTTATCTTTTATGAATTTTGTTTTTATTTTATCGAAGTGCCTCTTGTAAGGTATGAATTATCAAGTAGTTCTTTAGAGGTTATTACATAGGAGTAACTCTCTCACTGTCATTTCTCTTGAAATTTTCTAGCGATTTCTTCTGGCTTTTTCATCCATGGCCTTAAATCATGGCTTACTGTGTGTATTGCCTCTACTTTTTCTTTGCAGTTTTTTGGCCAGGGCTGGGTTTGAACCCACCATCTCTGGTTACGGGCCCGGCGCCCTACTCCTTTGAGCCACAGGCGCCGCCCATTTTTGCCCCTACTTTTGTTTGTTGGCTTGTTCTTCCCACTGGAGGAGATTAGGATGTCACCTTACCTCCCCGAACTCTCCTGCACTTAGACACTTTGCTTGGCCCCATCCCCCACCTTGTAATCACATCATAATTTTGGTTAGAACAGGGCTTTTGACCCCTGGCATTATTTTTTTATTTTTTTTTTTTTGTAGAGACAGAGTCTCACTTTATGGCCCTCGGTAGAGTGCCGTGGCCTCACATAGCTCACAGCAACCTCCAACTCCTGGGCTTAAGCGATTCTCTTGCCTCAGCCTCCCGAGTAGCTGGGACTACAGGCGCCTGCCACAGCGCCCGGCTATTTTTTTTTGGTTTGCAATTTGGCTGGGGCCAGGTTTGAACCCGCCACCCTCGGTATATGGGGCTGGTGCCTTACCGACTGAGCCACAGGTGCCGCCCGACCCCTGGCATTATTGATACTTTGGAACACCTAATTGTTTGCTGTGGGGCTATCCTTTAATTGTAAGATGTTTCCCAATTTCTCTGGCCTCTGGCCCCTGAAATCCCCTGTCACCCCCTTCTCCCAGCACAACAGTCCTGTCTGCAGACATCTCCAAACCTCCTCTGGGTGGGGAGCAAAATTGCCTCCTCTGAGAAGGGCAGTGAATATTCATTGTTGATGTTATTTTGTTTGCAAATATAGAAGATCAGTGCTGCATCTGGGGGTATGCACTGTAATTATTTTTCCTACACAAATCACTGGAGTTAAGGGCAGTTTTGTTTCTTTGCTTGATTTTTCTATGCATTTATCATTGATTCATCCCTCAAATCCTCCCCAATGATGAAATATCTTTTAATATATTCAAATACACAGGGTGTCATCTTTGGAGACTTTTATTTTCAGAAGATGCCATGGTTTTTATCTTGACAATGAACTGATTGAGTGCAGTGTCAGTCAGAGACAGTTCCTTCTCAGCACTTTGAAGGGTGTCCATTCTCTGCTGATGTGCAGTATTGCTTGGGGGAGAGCAGACCTTTCTGGGAGTTGTTTTTTTTTTTTTTTTGAGACAGAGTCTCAGCTGTTGCCCTGGGTAGAGTGCTGTGGCGTCACAGCTCACAGCAACCTCAAACTCTTGGGCTTAAGTGATTCTCTTGCTTTCGCCTCCCAAGTAGCTGGAACTACAGGCGTTGTCTACAATGCTCGGCTATGTTTTGGTTGTAGTTGTCATTGTTGTTTGGCAGGCCTGGTCTGGATTTGAACCCGCCAGCTCCGGTGTACGTGACTGGCGCTCTAGCTGCTGAGCTATGGCCGCCGAGCCTCCTTTCTGTGTTTTTATACTTTGGGATGACTCTAATGTTTTCTGTCTTATTTCTCTTTTCTTTTCTTTCCTTTTGTGTGTGTGTGTGAGAGAGAGACAGGGTCTCACAATGTTGCCCGGGCTGCTGCAGTAGCTATGCACAGTGCAGTTTCGTCATAGCACAGTGCAGTGGCTATGCACAGTGTCATTTCGTCATAGCACACTCCCACCTCAGACTCCTGGGCTCAGGGCACCCTCCTCCATCAGCCCCATGAGCAGCTGGGATCACAGGTGTGCCATAGCATGCTGTGTCTCTCTCATTTTCCATTTCTTTGTGTTTTTGTTCTTCTTGAGAGATTGTATTCAGCCTCTTCTTCCAGTCCTTCTGTTGAGTTTTAAACTTATGCACTCATTTTCTCCTCGCAAATTCCAAGGCTTTTTGTTTGTTTCTAATATGTTCCTTTTTCATACCATATGGAACCTGTCTCGGGGTTCTTTTCCCACATCTCTGACAATAAATGTTAAGCTGGTTTATAAAGGTGGCCTCTTTCTGCATAGATTCTGATTCCGGGCTCTGCTTTTATTTGTTTGTTTTGGCTTCTTTTTTTCCTGTTAGCAGTTTACTTCAAGGGTCTAGTGCTCCTTGGCCATCTGCTGGATTGAAGAGTGGGTTACCAGAAGTGGCTTTGGACGGTTTGGTGAGTGTGTCACGACCTCTCGCTGAGCCCACCCCTTTATCACTGTGTGGCAGGCTGGTTCTGTGCACGTGGCGGCTGAGACAGCTGACAGGGTTGCTTTCCTGGGGACTCCGCTAAGGACACAGCTTCAGATGTTTCTTTCTGGGCTGGCAACTTGTTTGATAGCAACTTTTCTCTACTTAATACATTTCTGGTGTACAGCAGAATGAAAAATAACAGGAAGTTGACCAGTTGAGGGGATCCCTTTCTTGCTTAATTGGGCGAGGGTGGTTGTTTCTGCCCCCTACTCTGCGCACATTGCTTCCAGTTTGGAGGGAAGGTTACCCCTGGTAAGAAGTGTCATTGCTTGGAGCTGCATCTCGTGCTCATTCTTAATATTTTCTAATTTTTTTTTTTTTTATTGTTGGGGATTCATTGAGGGTACAATAAGCCAGGTTACACTGATTGCAATTGTTAGGTAAAGTCCCTCTGGCAATCATGTCTTAATATTTTCTAATTCTTAATCCTCAGTCTGTTAAACTAGAATCATTCCTATTGTCGAATCACAGGGATTAAATGAGGCAACATGTCTGTGAAGCTAGCTCTAGTAAATTTAAATTCCTTCTCCTCTCCCCATTCCCTACTTAATCCTGATTTGTTAAGAATTTGGAAAACTATAAAAGATACTGTATTGAACCTCCAATTTGCTACGGAAAGACTTTAAGTTGGAGTTTGTATGGCAGAGGTTTAATGTGTCTCCAAGGGAAGTTTTTTTATTGATTTTGATGGTGAAGTATCAAATTTGTAAGAAAGCGTTTAATTAAAGATACATGTAATGGCCAGCACCAGTGCATTGTCTGAGCTATTTACAGCCCACTAGCTTACTGGCAGTGATTCTTTCCTTTACCAAAAATTTTAATATTTTGGAATAGTGTTTCTTTTTTCTGAGACAGAGTCTCTGTCACCCTGGGTAGTGTGCCATGGCATCATAGCTCACAGCAACCTCAGACTCCTGGGCTCAAGCGATCCTCTTGTCCCAGCATCCAGAGTAGCTGGGACTACAGGCACACACCACAAGGCCCAGCTATTTTTAGAGATGTGGTCTCACTTTTTTTTTTTTTAAGAGACAGAGTTTCACTTTGTCACCCTCAGTAGGTGCTGTGGCGTGGCAGCTCACAGCAACCTCCAGCTCTTGGCCTTAGGCGATTCTCTTGCCTCAGCCTCCTGAGTAGGTGGGATGACAGGCGCCCACCACAACGCCTGGCTGTTTTTTTGTTGCAGTTAGCCGGGGCCTGGTTTGAACCCGCCACCCTTGGTATATGGGGCCAGTGGCCTACTCACTGAGCCACAGGCGCTGCCCCGATGGGGTCTCACTCTTGTTCAGGCTGGTCTTGAACTCCTGAGCCCAAGCGACCTAACCCACTTCAGCCTCCCACAGTGCTAGGATTACAGGCCTGAGCCACAATGCCCGGCCTATTTCTTCCTTTTTTAACACTAATGAAGGGAGTAACTCTTTTAGATGAATGTGATATTCAGAAAAATTGGATTTTTATTTTATGTATTATTATTGGTTGGTTTTTTTTTAAACAGAGTCTCACTATGTTGCCCTCTGTAGAGTGCTGTGACATCACAGCTCACAGCAACCTCAAACTCTTGGGCTGAAGCGATTCTCTTGTTTCAGCCTCCCTTGTAGCTGGGACTACAGGCGCCCACCACAATGCCTATTTTTTTGTTGTTTGTTTAGCAGGTTCGGGCCAGGTTCAAACCCACCAGCCCTGGTGCATGTGGCCAGCGCCCTAACCGCAGAGCTATGGGCACCAAGCCTATTCATTATTATTTTTTGAGATAATAAAAATTATCTGCCCAGGTTAAAAAATTATCTGCTGCCCAGGTTAGAGTGCTATGGCCGCAGCCTAGCTCACAGCAATCTCAAACCCCTGAGCTCAAGTGATCCTCCCACCTTGATCTCCTAGAATGCTAGGATTGCAGGCATGAATGAACACCACTGTACTTGGCCAGAATAGGTTTTTAAAAGTAGTTGGGGAAAGTGGGAATAGTGGAAGAATGAAGGCTAAATGTACCTGCAATAAGACTTGGTTTCTTCTCTCCTTCATTCTTTGGCAGTAGACCATCTTTCTGGGCCTAGAGTTGGAGTTGGACCCACAGGTGTGGCTGAGCCTGAGTCTGCTCCTCTTCCTTCTCTTTTAGACATGGTTAGACTACATTTCCTAGCCTTCCTTGCTGCCAGGTATGGCTGTGTGACAGTCCTACCCAGTGCAGACCAAGCAGAAGTGATGTCTCCAATTAATTTTCTAGCTCCACCATACTTCCCCCTTCCTGGCAGGCTGGAATGAAGATGGCCCCAGGGCAGAGCTCAGCAGTCCTTGAAGGACTTAGGAGGTGGCCACTGTCCCAGCAGTACCATTACATGAGCAAGCAATGAGCCTCTGCTGTGTTTGGGCTAACAAATGAAATCTTGAAAGAAATAAGTTTTAACAACTACAGGAGGCAGTAAGAGATGGTATACACAATGTTTCCTTTACACCCATAGAGGGGAGTGATCATTTACTTTGAGGAAGGAGTAAATACCCATAGCTATGGGTATCCAGCACACAGCTTATTTCCCTGCACACTTACTATATCAAATGAGGCCTCTGCGCCCACCAGCTTCTTCTCATCATACTTGGCCGTTTTTCTCAGCTGGCATTTTAATTTTCCCCCTCTCTTCCTGCCCCTCCCTCCACATGATTGCCTGCCCTACTAGAGAGGTGGGAAGACTGGTCATTAGCTCTCTGGTGGGGTTGCCCAGAGGCAGAGGTGGGGGGGGGGGGGACAGTGGCCAGCTATATGGTCCCAGGGATTGGACCTTTCCCTGATCTTGTTGTCCTTTTCCTTAACTGCCTTAATTAAAGTGCAGATGCTGCCTGGGAGGGCTACACATTAAGTCACCATTAGCAGAGCTGCTTTTATCAGATTAATTCATTATAATCCTGTACAGCAGACTTTTCCCCCTTAGGGAATAGCACGTGGCGGTTAGACCAGCAATGTGAAGGGAGATAAAGGTGAAAGCCCAGTGAAACTGACCACAGGAAAAGGTGGGGGGAAGGGACCAGTCTGTTCAGGTGCCAGCCCCCTGCAGAGGAGAGTGAGCCAATCTCGGGGAGGGTGAGGAGCTAAGGACACCAGTGGCCCAGCCCAGATTCTTGGAGCTGAAAGCTCTCCCTGGACTTGCAAAAGAGGTGAAGGAGATGCTTTGGCTTGCAGATTCTGAAGCAGATTAAATTCTGCATCTCTCTATGCTAATTGTGCATATGGTTGTAAATTTGTAAAGGCAGTGATATTAATCTATGTTAATTGTGCATATGCTCATATAAAGTTGTGAGCATAGTGGCATTGTTTTACCCTGTTGAACAAACATTAAAATGAAAAAAAAAAACTGAAAATAAACGAAAAGATTGGTCAGCAAGCCCGAAACATATAATAATCCTATTTTTGGAAGTATAGCTACATTGATTTTTTTTTTCTCCCCTCTCTCGGTGGAATTCTTTGTTTTGAACCGGATGGACCTAAGTATTAATTGCTTAGGGATAATTCTCTTAAGAATTACATTGTCAACAATCTTTGGAATTAGATTAAAAGAAATTTAATTTTAGGTATAGCATTTGAAGTTTTAAGAAATGGCATGTTTTGTTATTGTGGAAAATATTGAGTTTTATAACTTAGGTTTTCTAGGCAGGCGTATAAAATCGCCTAACTTTTGAAAAACTGAGTACTTTGTTGGTTAAACACGTCAGTCTTTCAAACAACTGTGTGCTTGTTTTTATATGCACAGCTTTTCTTAACATCTTCATTATGCTTAGATGCCCTAAATCTTAAACCAAAGTTTGGAAAGAAAACATCTGGACTTAAAAAGATAGGTCTGCTGCTGCGTGAATCCTCCTTGTGCTGATTTAACAACAGAGATCTTACACAGCTGATGCCTTTAGGGTTTGGGAGGAGCTATTTCTACACCGTTTTTTAGTGGTTGGTGTTTGAGGGAAAGTAATTGAAACCTCATATGAAACCTCATATCTGCATAGTGGAGATGTTTTAACTCAAAGGTAAATTCTACATTCTATGGTAGTTTTTTTTTTTTTTTTTTTTTTTTTTGTAGAGACAGAGTCTCACATTATGGCCCTCCGTAGAGTGTCGTGGCGTCACACGGCTCACAGCAACCTCCAACTCCTGGGCTTAAGCAATTCTCTTGCCTCAGCCTCCTGAGCAGCTGGGACTACAGGCGCCCGCCACAACGCCCGGCTATTTTTTGGTTGCAGTTTGGCCGGGGCCGGATTTGAACCCGTCACCCTCAGTATATGGGGCCGGGGCCCTACCGACTGAGCCACAGGCGCCGCCCTCTATGGTAGTTCTTAAGGATGCTTCTTCTTGTAGCCTGAGGCAAGAACTCACTTTTCTGTTTACAGAGTTTAATTCTCAAATCAGCCAGGCTGTAATCACTGTTCTGAAAAAGGTGTTTGGTTCGCAGGAAAACTTGTTTCTCTTCCTTTCTATTTCTATAGTGTTGGGCTTTTCTTAAAGGTCCTTTACTCATGTCTCTCCACGCTCATCTACATGGCCTCACGTGTTTTCTTGAAATCATATGTATCTGACGACAACTTTCAAATCTACAAGTGCAGCCTAATTTTCTTCAGAACCCTGGAAGGGCCCTTGGGTGTTGCCAAGGCCTTTCAAACTCAGCATGATGAGAAATCATTCATTTTCTTTTACTGTCTCTGATTCTGGACCATAGGTTTGTCCTCAAATCCTTGATGCCTCCCTTCACTTAACCTGCCGCACCCAGTTGATTTAGAGCCCAAATATCTCGTGCATGTTGGGTTTTTTACCCTTTCCCAGGGTTCCTGCCCCCGTTATTCCTTGCCTGGCAGTCACCGTGGTGTCTGACTTGCCTACTGCTGCTAACCTATGCACGTGGGGTGCTATTCCAACCTCCAACAGTGGATGTGACAGAACACTGATGTGCTTCTCATGCTCTTCCTGCCAGGGGCTCCATATCTCTTCATGTAACACCTTAGCTGGGTATAGAAGGCTTTTTTTTTTTTTTTTTTTTTGAGACAGAGTCTCACTATGTTGCCCTTGTTAGAGTGCTGTGGCGTCACAGCTCACAGCAACTTCAACTCTTGGGCTTAAGCAATTCTCTTGCCTCAGCCTCCCAAGTAGCTGGGACCACAGGCAACTGCCACAATGCCCGGCTATTTTTTTTTGTTGTGGCAGTTGTTGTTTAGCTGGCCCAGGCTGGTTTTGAACCTACCAGCCTTGGTGTATGTGGCTGGCACTATAACCACTGTGCTATGGGCACTGAGCCAAGGGTACAGAAGGCTTTTTATGTTTTAGCTCCTACCTCTCTATCCTAGCCTCTCCTACCCTCAACTGCTGTTAACTTATAAATACTTCAGCTGGGTATAAAAGGGTATTTTGTGTGTGTGTTTTAGCACCTGCTCTTTTCCTAGCTTCATCTTCTGGCTGTCCCCCACCTTGATCCTGTATTCCAACATTGTCATAGATTGTGATCTGGTGGCCACTTGCCATATGTGACTATTGAGCACTTGAAATGTGGCTAAATTGAAATGTGCTGTAAATTAAATTACACACTGGCTTTTAGACTTTCTCTGAAACAAAAAGGATGTAAAGTATCTTCATAATTTCTTTATGTTTATTATATGTTGGAATTATACTATTTTGACTCCATTGGGTTAAATAAGTAAAATGTATTATTAAAATTAAGTTCAGGCTTCTTTTTGCTTTTCAAAACAAGGCTCTTAATTTAAAGTTACATTGAGGCTTTCAAATTGGACAGCTCTGCTTTTTAGAATCTTGCTGGGTAAAGTGTGGTCCTTGGGATGGGAAGCTCAGCATTGCCTGGGAGCTTCTTAGAAATGCAGAATCAGACCCATATTTTAACAAAGTGATTCATTCATAGAGTCAAGTTTGCCAAGTGCTACTGGAAAGAATAATTTGCTGGTCTCCCAGCATCCTGTGTTATTCAAGGCTCTGCACAGATTCTTCCCAAGTTATAGCTTTGTGGAAGGTTTTGTGCAAATTGCACCACCCAGGCCCTGGGCCCTCTGCCCCGGCCAGGCACAGATTCCCGTAGTGCCCTTAGCGGGTCTCTGATCACTGACATCACAGCATCCTTGAGCCCAGGTGACGGGAGGTCCTTGACAGTGGTATCGCAGGCTTACCACCTGGCATGGAATAGGTCCTCAAACATGAAAGTCCTTTAAAGACACAGTTAACGTGTGACGTTGGGAGGGACAAAAGAGAACAGGTGTGTTGAGGGTTTATACTGTTCTGAACACCATCAAGCCCTTCATCTCCTCACTTTTATTTTTATTAGGAGGACCCTCAGACAAAGTGGCTTGGGCTGAGAGGGACCTGCCGTAAGCATGTAGGTCATATGTGCAGAATCAGGATCTGAGATCTGTACCTGAGTGACATCACAGCTCTTTTCCCTCTTTGCCTCCTTCCTACATGAGATGTTTGATTTCTTACCGTGTAAACATTAAGAGCCTCCTCACCAAGGCTTTGTAGAAGTAATTTTTTTTTTTTTTTAATTTTATGGGCTCAGCTGGGTGTGGTGGCTCACACCTGTAATCCTAGCACTTTGGGAGGCTGAGATTGGTGGATTGCTTGAGCTCAGGAGTTCGAGACCAGCTTGACCAAAAACGAGACCCTGTCTCCACTAAAAATAGAAAAAGTATCTGGGTGTTGTGGCAGGCGCCTGTCATTCCAGCTACCTGGGAAGCTGAGGCAAGGGGATCAAAGCCCAGGAGTTTGAGCCCCATAACTGTGAGCATGGCAATCTACCGAGGGTGACAAAGTGAGACTCTAAAAAAAAAAGGAGCGGCGCCTGTGGCTCAGTGAGTAGGGCACCGGCCCCATATGCCGACGGTGGCGGGTTCAGACCCAGCCCCGGCCAAACTGCAACAACAACAACAAAAAAACAGCCGGGTGTTGTGGCGGGCACCTGTAGTCCCAGCTGCTCGGGAGGCTGAGGCAAGAGAATCGCGTAAGCCCAAGAGTTAGAGGTTGCTGTGAGCTGTGTGACGCCACGGCACTCTACCCAAGGGCGGTACAGTGAGACTTTTTCTCTGCAAAAAAAAAAAAAAAAAAAAAAATTATAGGCTCAAAATATGTTAAAAACTTTTTTTCCCTATAGCACAAATGCACACAGCACCCTTGAAGTGGGGTGAACTTTGGTCCCACAAGGTTGGAACCTGCTGGGGTGCCAGTGGCTGGGTGTGAGGCAGGGTGCACCTGCCTGTCTTTGGTGCCTGCCCCCAGGCATTCAGAGAAAAGGACTGGTGCTTTTCTCACCTGCTCATGCTCCAGGCCTCCAATCAGGAAGAAAGAAGTAGTGGCCACCCACCACCTGATTCAGAGCTGCTCCTGCCCTGTGATTTTGATGAGGAATGGATGTGTGGTTTTCACTAAATGTGCATCAGTCATTCGTTGTCACATCACACAGAGGAGGGCTGCCTCTGCAGACCACCTCAGGACACAGAAATCAGGGTCTTAGCCGTTTCTCCTCAACAGAGCCACCTAGTAGGTGAAGTTCGTGCATGTAGTACGCTCCATGGCCACCTGGCTTTAGGCAGAATGCTAAAAAATTCTGCAGCAAGGAGAAAAAGAATTTAGATAGTGTTGTTTTCATGTGTGTGTATTAAATATAAGAACAGGCAACCAATCCTGATAATGACTCCATCCATATAGACACCTACAGACATTATTTTAATTATACAGGGAAAAGTTAACACATGGTTAACCCAGTCCATCACAGTTTAGAGAAGAGGAGAGGATAGCACCCTGGATAAGCAAAAGTAAACCTTATTAAGGGAGATACAATACCCGCATGCCCTGAGGGGCTGTTGTTGCCTGCTGTGTAGAGTTCCAAGCTTCTTTTGCCCCCTTCCTTTGACTTGATTTGGTAATATAACCATGTGCATACATTGCCTGTTTGAATCAGTGTTTCTTTTACATGCAATGTGGATATGGGGGCAGACTCAACTTTTCTTCTCCTCTTGGCATTTTTTTCCTGTTAAGCATTGGTGTGTGGGTAGCATTAAGAAGCTAGAAGTGTCCATAAGCCCACAATGTACAGTATTTGGCTGTGCGACAGCTCTCTGAGGCCCTCCGCCTCGTGCCTGTCATTGGGAAGATGGGCAGAGTCCTCTAGGTTAACTCGGCCCTTCCGTGGAGGGGAGGATGGTCCTACCTGCTGGCTGCCCTGTCTTCCTTTGCCACCTCCCCACTGAACGAGGTCTGTGAGGAGGTGGAGGCCAAAGAGGCATGAGCTTCTGGTACTGTAGGAGGCAGGTGTGTAACCTCACGCTCCTTCCTGGAGCTCTGAGTCTCGAGCAGATGCTTCAGAACTAGGATCTGTGGCCTGCTGTGGCTGAGGCCAGTGTGCCCAGAGATTAAGGCCTGGCCATAGTGATCTGTAAGACTGGCCTTCCATGGGCTTCTTGGTTCTGGCTCATTTTTGACCCTTTACTCAAGACTTCCACCAGCCCCGGTGTTCCTGGTAGCATGTTCGTGAATTGCCGTTTAGTTTAGATGTAGGAGCTGGGCTTGTAACCAAGAAAATTGAGGCCTCAAATGACCTAATAAGAAGAGTGCAGGTGTTAGCACATTATCACTTTGTCATTTGCTGTCTGCTACACAAGTGGCACCTGATCCACTGTGGGGAAGTTGCCCCCGAGGCTCTGAGGAGCCGCTCCTTGAGACAGGCGATGGTGAGCTGGTGGCCATCTCCTACACACTGACCTTCCCCGGGTGGCATCCCCACACCTCTGAGGAGTTTTCCTTTCCCTCCCCTCACCAGCACTGGCCAATCTGGAGTCCTGCTAGAGCATTGTAGGTGGTGATCCCCTGCCTCCATTAAGAACCTGCTATATGGAGTGGCTGTGCGGGATGACACAGTTCCTGGGAACTTGGAACTGCTGTCATCCCCCAGGTCACCAGGTCACACCACGTTGAGGTGGTGGAGCCAGACTCCAAGTAGCATCTGCTGAATCTCTCCAATGTTCTGGGCACTGTTCAATGTGACATGAACCTCACCATGGTTCTCAGGGTAGGTTTATAACAGTTTGAGCAGGTGCCAGGTTGGAATGTTTGCGTCCACCCCAGAATTCCTGTTTTGAAATCTATCCCCTAAGGCAGCGGTTCTCAACCTGTGGGTCCCGACCCCTTTGTAACAATGAAAATACATCCTGCATATCAGATATTTACATTACGATTCATAACAGTAGCAAAATTACAGTTATGAAGTAGCAACGAAAATAATTCTATGGTTGGGGGTCACCACAACATGAGGAACTGTATTAAAGGGTCGAGGTTTTAGGAGGCATTAGGAAGGTTGAGAACCACTGCCCTAAGGGGATAGTGTGAGGAGGTGGGGCCTTATAGAGGGGATGAGGTCATGAGGATGGAGCCTCCTGGATGAAATTAGTGCCCTTAGAAAAGAGACCTCAGAGAGCTCCCTTGCCCCTTCCACCACACGAGGACACAGCGAGAAGGTGCCATCTATGATCAGAAGGTGAGTCCCCACCAGACACAGCCTCTGCCATGCCGGGATCTTGAACTTCCAGCCTCCAGAACTGTGAGAAATAGGTTTTTCTCATGTGAAAACCTGGTCTATGGTGTTTTTCTCTAGCTGCTCAAGAGAGCAGGTGATGAGAGTTGGGCTTAGTAATAGCCGGGCCTTGTGGCAGGCACCTGTAGTTCCAGCTAATTGGGAGGCTGAGGGAAGAGAATTGCTGAAGCCCAAGAGTTTGAGGTTGCTGTGAGCTATGATGCAACAGCACTCTACTGAGGGCAACATAGTAAGACTCTGTCTCCAAAAAAAAAAAAAAAAAAATAGAGTTGGGCTTAGGGAGGTTAAGAAACTTGCCTGGGGTTACAGCAGGACCAGCCTCTTATTAGCCTTGCCTAGCCTATGGCAGATGCTCAGCAGATATTTGGCAGGGGCAGGAAACCCAACCTGTAACAGGACTCTGAACCTTCCTGTGTCCAAGCCTGGTGCCAGGGTTCTGCTGGAGTTTGTGGGGAGAGAGGTCAGGGTGCTCCCAGGACCAAGCAAGTGCTGCACGCAGGACACTTTTTGTGGGCCTGGGCCTCCATGACTTATGGGGAGGCCATCAGTCCTGGGCGATTGAAGAATGGGCCTTTGGTGTTTCCAAGGAACAGGCCTTGACCTATTGTAAAGGCATCATGGGGCCAGGCATGCAGGGGCCTCCCCACAGCCGGGCCTGGCACAGAGCATGTGCTGTGGTGGGAGTGACGCCGTCTTGTAAAGCTGTGTGTCTGGGTGTCTAAACTGTAAGAAATGTGCCCCTGCCCCACCAAAAAGGAAAGAAAGAAAGCCGGGGAATTACACTCCTGAGATTAAAGCTACTTGCTTTTCTTTGCAAATTGCTTGCAACTTGGCCATGCTTTGAAAAGGCATGCTTAGGCATTTAGAGGCTGGGATTCCCCTGGGGAGAGGGTTCAGTGGCTGCCCTGAGTATCCTCTTCCCTGCACCGCCTCCACCCCCCAGCTGCCTGGTTCTTTCTGGGGGAGGCATTTTCCCTGTCTTAACTCCTTCTAAAGTTCCTTCATAACCAGGGTTCAGTGTCAGGAGGTGGGGAGGGGTGTGGCCCAGGAGTGCAGAGAAGAGAGCTCACCTTCAAGCCCAGGCTTGGCACTGCTGGCAGGCCTGGCCGGTGGATAGTACCCATGGTCCGACTTCCTCCCAGGCCCTGCTGCAGGAGCCCCCTGATCTGGGATGTTTGAGAGTTTCTTCCAGTAGCGGTGTAACTCGGGTGAAAGGCCTGCCACGCACTGTTCCACATGAACTACTCGGGGTAGGGGAGAGGCCTTCCTTCCCTCCCTCCCTCCCTTCCTTCGTTCCCTTCCCTCCCTCCCTCCCTTCCTTGCTTCTTTCCTTCCCTCTCTTAACCTCCTTTTTCCCTTCCCTACATCTGTCACACAGGCAGTTGTGCAATCAAGTTCACGGCAGCCTCAAATGGCTAGGCTCAAGCAATTCTCCTGCCTCAGCCTCCCAAGTAGTTGGGACTTGGGTAATTTTTTAATTTTTAAGAGAGATGGGGGTCTTGCTTTGTTGCCCAGGCTGGTCTCAAACTCCCGACCACAATGCCTGGTGAAGTGGATTTGGAAAACTATGGTGGGTGTGGCTTTGTATTACCTTGTTGTGAACCCCACCTGGAGCTCCCTATCTGGGAGGGTGGGTTTACACCTTTTCTCCTAACTTGTAATGTCTATCCTGAAGCCCAGGCGTTTCTGGAATTTTAACTAAGCCTGTTGGTTATAATGGCCATTGCTCCCCACCACATTTGCTTACTGGTGTTTAGTACTCGAAGTGGAAATTGTGGTGGAGAAGCACTGTAAGATCCTGTCAGTATCAAATACCCTGCACGGGCCCATGCGCAGAGACTGGTGTGGGAGCCACTGCCAGTGAGTACACAGGGGTTCTTTGGCAGTGATGAATAGTCTGGACGGAGATAGTGGTGGTGGTACAACTCTGGGAATATACTAAAAACCAGTCAATTGTGCACCTTTTTTTTTTTTTTTTTTTTTTTTGAGACAGGGTCTCACTCGGTCATCCAGGCTTGAGCCATCCCAGCTCACAGCAACTTCTCTCTCCTGGGCTCAAGCGATCCTCCTGCCTCAGCTTCCTGAGTAGCTAGAACTACAGGTGTCCACCACAACACCTGGCTAGTTTTTCTATTTTTAGTAGAGACAGGGTCTTGCTGTTGTTGCTCAGGCTGGTCTTGAACTCCTGAGCTCAAGTGATTCTCCCACCTCAGCCTCCCAGAGTGCTGGGACTACAGGCATGAACCACTGTGTCCCACCTCAGTTGTGCACTTTAAATGTGTGGGTTTCATAGTATGTGAACTATATTTCAAGAAAGCCAGTGTGTGAAAAAATGAAATGGGTCAGGAGTTCAGCGTTATTCTTGAGCTGCACAGACCTTGCTGAGAGGCTGAGAGGAGGCCCCTGCAGATCTTGTTTTCACAGGATCACCGCTAAGCTGTCTGTGTTGATGCTGGATCTGACCCACAGGCAGACAGGCCTGGGAAAGAGCTGGGTGTTCTTTTTTTTTTTGGCCAGGGCTGGGTTTGAACCCACCACCTCCGGCATATGGGACTGGAGCCCCACTCCTTGAGCCACAGGCGCCGCCCAAGAGCTGGGTGTTCTTTAAGGAGCCTTGCCCCTGACCGGGTAATCTGTGATTTGAGGAAGGAAATCACAGGGTGTTCCTTGGGGAGCGTGCAGCGGGAAGGGTCCACGAGCCAGAGGGAGCCTGCAGGTTAGGGGAAGGGCAGAAGGCTCCAGTGCCCCAGCAAGGCAGGCAGGTGACAGGGCCTTGCTCCAGGGTCAGTGGGAGCCATGGAGAGTTTTTAAGCAATGTGGTGGCAGGGATCACTCTGGCAGCTGAAGGGCAAGGAGTTACAGGGAGGAGAAGGGAAAAGCCCAGTGATCTGACTGGTGCCCTGAGCATGGGACCTGCACCATGGAGGGTGGAGGATGCTGGGGGTGCTGCCTGAACACAGCAAGTGGCTGCAGGGCCTGCTTGCCTCTGCCTCCATCCACCCCTCTGCTGGGGAGCCAGAGCCGAGCAGCGATGAGTCCTGGGAATCTCAGCTTCTAGAGATCCGCCCCCAGTGCCAGGTAGACAGCAGTTCCAGAAAGCTCTGTGGATGGCATGGGCACATCTGGTGCTGAGTGGCTCTTCTCTTGGCCCAGGTGCAGGAGCAGATGTGCACAGGGCCCAGGTCACCCAAGGGCTCTCGCTTCCCTGAGGATAGAAACTGACAGTGCGCTTTTCCAGGCCCTGTCCTCGCTGCTTCTAAAGGAAAAGAGGAAAGTGGTTGGAAATCACTCCATCTGAGAATTAGAGTTAATAAAGAATAGTTTTTCAGCTAACACATTCGAGTCACTTTGACTTAAATTTTCTCCTTTTTGTGAACTTCATGAGTCAGAGTAAGAATGTCACAAATGAATACCGGGAGATGTTTTGGTCAGGTGTCTCTAGAAGAGAAGATTGGACCCTTTTTTCTTTTTCAAAGTGACATGGAGCCAGCAATTCTTGGTGGGGATTGAATGCCATAATTATGATTTCAGTAGCTCTAGATGCGACAAGATAGTGAGGCATCATTTGTCCCCGTCATTAGTAGTTATGAAGAGTGCCTTTATGTGGAATTGTGGATTACGGGCTGCAGATAGAGAAGACCTCTGTGCTGGACACAGAGGAAGGTAATTGAAAAGTTCACTCTAATTGGGAGAGGCAGTGAATATTAAATAGCTCTGTGTTGAACTGCCTGGACTTTGGGGACTCAATGCCAATAGGAGCGCTTAAAGCCAGACTTGTCTTGCAATTCTGCCCCAAGTTGTAGCCCAATAGAAGTATTAATTGCCAAGAAACTCATCAGATGAATTGCTTAATTTTGCACAAATAACCATTCTGATTATGTGACTGCCGCCAAATTAATTGCATTCTACAATAATACTTATGATAAAATGCTTTTTGAGAGTCTTGTTGTCATTAATTTTGAGGGTTTTTTTTTTTTTTTGGACAGAGTCTCACTTTGTTGCACCTCGGTAGAGTGCTGTGATGTCATAGCTCACAGCAACCTCAAACTCTGGGACTCAAGGGATTCTCTTTCCTCAGCCTCCTGAGTAGCTGGGACTACAGGCGCCTACCACAACGCCCGGCTATTTTTAGAGATGAGATCTACTCTGGCTGAGGCTGGTCTCAAACCTGAGCTCAGGCAATCCACCCACCTTGGCCTCCCAAGTGCTAGGCTTACAGGCATGAGCCGCTGCATCTGGCCAACAGTTTTGAGTTATTCTTAATCATGAGATTGTGTTTGAGTTGTCAATATAATCTAAGTAATGAGATGTTATTTATATAGTCATGCCCTCAATTCACATAAAATTACATACTGTGCCGTGAAGATGTAGTTGGATATTTATTAATAGTTTTCCCAGGGAGAGGCTGGATCTGTACAAAGTCATTTTTATTTTTTGCTTTGCGGGTTGTTTTTGGTAGTAATCATGAAATTCACGAATTTATATTCTAGGTTTACATAGGCAAACAACATATAGGTAAGATGTGGAGGAAGTTCACTTACATTCTTGGTTTTGCCTTAAATCTTTCTTGAGTTTAGACAACAGTTTAAAAAATAAAAGATCATTGATTTCTAGTAAGAGCAGGGAGGGACAGGTAAGTCGGGACACATAAACCTAGAAATCCTCCATGGATTTTCTCCCCTTCTCTGCCCTGCCCCCTTAAGAAATAACTCACTTAGACAAAAGCGATTGCATGAATTGTGTTCTTAGGGGGCACCAGAGCTTCCCCAGATGAATAATAGAGAAAGCAGGAAGAAACATCTTGGGTATTGGAATGCAGGCCACTGGCTCAGTGGCCCCGCTGTGCTCCTGTGATCCCAGCGCACTAGAATTCTGCCCTTTTGAACTGTGCAGGGCCTGTGCTGGGCTGGGCCAGTCCTTATATGGCTGTTTTCTCCCAGTAGGATGTTCAGTTATAGTTCAGTACCTGGCAGTGTAGGGTAAGATGCTCCAGCACCAGCGTTCCTGCAGTCTCCTGCAGCGGCATTTGGGCTGCCTGCTCCCTGAGACACTGGTCCTAGATAATCTCAGGACAGGAGAGGCTGTGGTGGTTCCATGTTGTGAAAGGAGTGATGCAGCTTCACTCCGCAGTATTTCACGTCCCGTGCAGACGTTGGTAAGGTCTGTGGCAGTGATTTTCATCTGCTGGGAAAAATTTTAAAGATCATTAATTATTTTTGAAAACAGTTCAAACATTGTGTGTGTATATATATATATGTTGTTGTTGTTGTTTTACTTTATTTGACCAACGTAATTAAGGTGCACTGCAGAAGTTTAACTATAGGTTCACGTGTTCTGTGAGATGAAAATGTCGACAAACCATGATCTATGGCATGAACAGATCTATTTGTAATTGTGAAGAAGGAAAAAGAAATCTGTGCTAGTTTTCCTTTCAAATGCAAGAGCTGCAGCCACCGTGTGTGCTAAGTGCTTAGTGTGGAGTTGTGTGTGTGGAAGACTTGAACAGAAACGGGTTCCAATGGATGGCAGTGAGGTTCAGTCAGAGCTCTGTGTGGTTTCAGGGGTCCCTTGGGTGTCTGTCAGATGTCCTGGAGCAAGGAGGAAAGATTTCTCTGGATCAGAGCTCACTGTCCTTTCCTTGGGAGCTTTGGAAAAAATAGTCCTAAATAGCTCTCTCTAGAAAATTCAAATTGTTTAAAAAAAATTTCTCTTTGCAGCTCTTTATTAGGAGATATAGACCTACCAAGGTGCTTTGGAGAGCTGAGTTGGGAGGACCATTTGAGGTTGTAGTGAGCTATGATTGGGCCACTGCACCTGGGTGACAGTGAGATGTGCCTCAAAAAACAAAAACAAAAAAACCCAAAAAGAGACAGAGGAAGAAAAACTATAGATTCCTCTTGGGAAAAGGGGAAGAAAGATGCGTATTTGAAGCCAGCTTCTTTCTCAGGGGTCATTGATTGCCCCCAGGCTCTTTATCCCAGGACAGAGGCCCGTTCATTCTGTTGCTCAGTCTGTGCTTCAGAAAGCCGTATTTGAACCCATAATCCCATGACAGCATGAAATTGTAACTTGTCAAGCTTTTGGGGTTCTCACAACATGGTGAGAATCTTTTGGTATTTTGTTCCCGAAGACTCAAAAAAATCAATGAGATGGCATTTTAAGAACATTAATGTCCTGCTTCTCCCGTTGTTTACATCCACAGTGATAAAAATGCAGCCTTGTGTAGCTCATTCCCCAGGGACTGCAGTGTCAAGGATGATCAGCACAGCCCTTGGGAAATGGGCATTTCTTATGGACACTGGGCGATCAGGCGTATTTCTGGTTCCTTAAGCAGGGTGTGTGTTTGTGTCTCTGTGAGGAAGGCGGTAGCTACTTCCCCCTCACTTGGCGCTTAGGCCCCTGGCTGCCCATTAAAGAAATTTAAAAAGACAAAAAAGGATGATTGGGCAGCAGTTCATCAGTACCCCTGAGTATGTCTTATGCCCTGTAGTGATCCCACCCGTGGCCTAGGGTGGGCAAGCCTGCCTTGGCCTCCAGCTTCCTGTAGCTCCTCCAGCTCCACCAGCCCCAACCCAGGGCGGCAGCTTATGCGTCCCAAGGTCGCAACTCCATGGCTTAACTGAATAGGCCACAGTGGCTCTGGGGTTAGTGTCCCCACCACACTACTCAGCCTAGGCCACAGTACAGGTCCTCAGGGGATCTGTTGTGCAGTGCCTTTAGTCTAAGTGAAAGGGGTGCTTTCCATCCCCTTGCCATCTTTTTTCTTGAGACATGGTTTCCCACTGTTGCCCAGGGTGGAGTGCTGCAGCATCAGCCTCGCTCACTGGGACCTCAAACTTCTGGGCTCAAGCCAGCTCCCTGCCTCAGCCTCCTGAGTTGCTGGGACTCTAGGTGTGCATCACAACACCGGCTAATTTTTCTATTTTTTGTAGAAACAGGGTCTCCCTCTTGCTGAGGCTGGTCTTGGAACTCCTGGCCTCAAGCGATCCTCCCACCTGGGCCCCCCAAAATGCTGGAGTTACAGGTGTGAGCCACTGCACCTGGCCCCTTTGCCTTGTTTTTGCTGGTTGGGTTTTGCAAGCACGTCTGTGTTCACAACCACCAAGCTTTCTCTGCAGAGCTCCAGGGGAAAATGAATCTCCCAGGCTGGGGCCCTCCTGGGTACCCTGAATAGATTGTTTCCTGAGGAGGGAGGAGGTCACATTGTTCCCTTTGGGCCAAGGCAGGCGAGCAGGTCGACTTTGGCCAGGCTGTGGTTGCCAAGGGTTTGTGGGAGGGGAAAGGGGGCAGTGTCTGCGCTGAGGAGTTTGAAACAGAAGGAGCTCCCAAGACAATGTGTTGGGGGAATAGGAATTGGTGTTGATATGTGTTTAGGTTTTTTTGTTTGTTTGTTTGTTTTTGTTTTTTTGAGACAGTCTCACTGTGTGATCTGGGTAAAGTGGCATGGTGTCCTACCTCACAGCAACCTCCAACTCTTGGACTTAGGTGATCCTCTTGCCTCAGCCTCCGGAGTAGCTGAGACTACAGGTTCCTGCCACAACGCCTGACTAGTTTTTCTACTTTTAATAGAGATTTTCTATTTTTAATAGAGATCCTTTAATAGGATTTTGCTTTTTGCTGAGGCTGGTCTTGAACTCCTGAGCTCAGGTGATCCACCCGCCTCGGCTTCCCAGAGTGTTAGGATTACAGACTTCTTTCTTAAAACTTTTATCTGGTCCCCTTAAGGGGTTAACTTCTCTTTATATTTTATGCATGACTGTAGTGCTTGGGTTTTTAAGCAAAATTGTATGTGTGTATTTCCGTCTGCTGTATCTGTTCCTCCACACATTCAATTTTAAGTGGGGAAAAGCAGTGCTTATTTCCATCTTTGAACAGGCAAACCAAACACCTCAGCAAGGTATAGCATAACGGTATAGTGTTATGTGTGAGGTCAAAAACCAGGTACTAATCTTTTCTCGTGACTGACTTGGACTTAACTCTTTGAGCACAGTTTTCCATATGTAGAGTTGGCAACGTGCTGGTTCCTGGGTGGTGTGAGAAATGGGGCCTGCATTGTACACACGCTGGTGCTGGTGATGTTAACAGCCGCCCTGGTTAGAGTCCCCACTTCCCAAATGCTCTTGCAGTGGGTGTGACTGGTCTGTTCAGCAGAAAGCTGGCTCTGGAGGCCAGTGATGCCATTGACCAGGGTTGTCCTCTCAGGAGGGAATCCAGAGTTGCCCTTCATCCTCACACTGTCTGACTCCCTTGCAGCACTTCAGAGTTGGGGCCAAGAGACTGGGAACCAGCCCTGGTTATAAGGCATTTTAGAAAATACATGAAAACAGGGAAGGAGAGTATCTAGGTTGAGAAATTGCTGTTGGCTGAGGGTGAATCATAAGTGAGGGTATTTCTAAGCCAGAAAGTATTATTCAGATTAGAAAAAGAACAGCCCTGCTTGTTGCGGCGGCGTTATCTGAGTGTGCCCCTTATGACATTCTCGTTGGGGTAAGTACCAAGATTATTGATCAGGTGTGTTTTGAGGATGAGAAAACCAAGGGCTCATATCTCATCCAGTAGTGTTCAGGTTTCCGTTCCAGTGGATGCCTTCAGGAGAGCAGTTTGACCCACAGTAGTTTTGTTTTCTTTTTGTTTAAAGGATCATTAGTTAATGGCTTCAGAAGATCTATTAGGTCAGTTTCAGATTCTCTGTGGCTTGTCTGAGCCCCTCTCTCGCGTCTCTCTCTCCCTGTCCCCCTTTCCACTCCCATCCCTCCCCTTCTCCCTCTCTCTCTTCCCATTCTCCTCCCCCCTCCTCTTTCCCACCCCTCTCTTTCCCTTCTCTTTCCCTCTCTCTCCTTTCTCTGTATGTTATCTTCATCTTTATATGATTTCATCTCATAATGATCCTTGCCCCTCCTTCCGCCCTTCCCGCTGTCCCTTTCTCTCCCCCTTCACCCTCCCTCTCGCTTTCTCTCTCCCTCCCCTCTCTCCCCTTCTCCTCCTCCCCTCTCTCACCCTCCCCTCCTTCTCCCTCACCTCTCCCCCATGTGTTCCTCTCCCTGCTGTCTCAACCACAGAGGCTGGTTTATTCCTTGGTGTGAGGGGCTGTCCTGTGCATTAGAGGGATGTCTAGCAATCTCCCTGGCCTCTAGCCCTGGTGGGGAAAACCAAAAGTGTCCCCATATATTGCCAAGTGTCCAGGGCTAGGGGTGGGGACCACAGTCAGTCTGTTCTGGCTTCTGTGACCAAATACCATGAACTAGGTGGCTTGTGGACAGCAGATACGCATCTCTCTCAGTTCTTTCATGAGAAGGCTACGAGTCCAAGATCCGACATGGCAGAGTCTGTGTCTGGTTGGGGCTCACTCCTGGTTCAGAGATGGCACCTTCTCGCTGTGTCCTCACATGGTGGAAGGGGCGAGAGAGCTCTGCGTGTCCTCACTTGGTGGAAGGGGCGAGAGAGCTCTGTGTGTCCTCACTTGGTGGAAGGGGTGAGAGAGCTCTGCAGTCCCGCTCATAACGGTACTGATCCCATCCATGAGGCTCCACCCAGCGCACCTCATCACCTCCCCAAGGCCCCCCCTCCTCACACCATCACTTTGAGGGTGAGCATTCCAACGTAAGGGAGGGGGGCACACACATTCAGTGTTCAGCCCACCATAGTCAGGAGCCACTGCTGTGTATAGATTCTCCTCACAGGGTCACCTTCCCTCGGCCTTTGGGATGGGAGCCCCAGTGGAGTTTGGTCAAGGCATCTCCCTATAAGTGTGCTTCTGCACTGGAGTTTGCCTTCGCTCTTCTTAGGAGTTTATAAGGGGTTTGCTTCTTGAAGGGGCAGGACAGCCTTGGCAAGCCCCTCAGACCCAGAGGGGCCCAGGGCTCCTGCACAGAGGTGGGGAGCCCTCCCCAGCCCTCCAAGGGGTGGCCAGGGACCATCAGGACTTATTTCTGGCTTAGAGGATGAAGTGGCACAGCCCTCTGCCACGCGACATTCCCCCCTCATTTTGGACTTTGTGTTTGTCTGGGAGTGTGATCAGGAGTGGAAACAGAAACTCCAGCCCTGTGGCATCTGGGATGTGTACCATCTCTTAGGTCATAGTGTGCTGGCACACTGAAGGGGTGTGACCAGGTGGCGCATGCATGCTCCGTAGCTGGGAAACAGTTCAGTTAGAAGGAAGCAGATGGGGTGGGGAGTGGGCACAGCTGGAGTGGTTTGGAGCCTCCCAGCACACTGCAAAAGCAGCAGGAGCCTGTGTGTGGACCAGCTGTGTGGCTGGCTCCCCTGAGCATAAGCGTGTCATGGGGCCATGAGTCACTGGGCTCACAGCTGTGGACACTGAAGTGTGTGCTGCACACAGGGCCCAGCTCACCTGCAGAGCCGGCTGGGCTATTGCCACCTGGCTTACTGGTCTACCAGGTGTTTCTCTGACCAAAGTCAAAACATCAAATATTTGATGTCTCTTGTTTTGTGTCCAGGGAGCAATAGAAATTCACTTGTTGATGGCTCCAAGGAAGGGTGAGGACACGTTTGGAGAAAGTGGCCAAGTGTAAAAGTTTCCCTGTGACCTTGAGATCGCAAAGGGGAGAGGAAAAAGGGGGACAGAGCTGCCAGCACCACAGGGAGTACCTCCCTCCCACTCCTTAACAAGTGGTTCTGGAAAAGAGTCCTGCAGGCAACCCTCACACTCTGTTTACTAGGAAATGATACACTCGAAAAACGCACCTTCTGGTGAGGGCTCCCCAAGCTTCCTTCCCTGCACGTGTGAGCACTTTAGTTCTGCTTGGCAACAGGAGCCGACCTCATTAGCTAGTGGGCATTTGTTGCCAGAGATTTCTGGCAACACAGATTGTAACAATCTGTAACAAAGATTACCCTGTGTTAAAACGAAGGCACTTCTTTCCAGTTTCCCTTTCTGGTGCTTCCATGACTGTGGTGACCCAGTCTCTCCTCTGCAGGATGGAGAATTACACATTTTTCCAACATTTCTGAAATTCCCCTCTCTTAGGTCATTGATGGAGAACATGGTTCCTTGTTTGATCACAGATTGTTTTTGTTTAAGAGTATGTTGTGAATCTCTGCATCCCTTCTCAGCTTCCCTGTCCCCAGGCAGACTTGATGCAGGACCTCAAACCTAAGCGACTAGTTACTAAGACATGGAGCAGCGAAGAACACTCTCTGCGGTGTGTGTCTGTCAGATCACAGAACTTGAGAGAGCCAGAGCTATTTTGGTTGTTCGTGGTGGTAACAACCTAAACTATGAACTTCAGTGGAAAAGGGACTACATTGACTTTGCCAGCAGGGAAGTCTCAAAGTTGCTTCAGGCATGATGGTAAAGGGTATCATACAAACGCTGGGGGTCTTCCTGAGTCTCTCGGACCCACCTACAAGGACGTCAGATTTTCTTCTTCCTGCTGGATTGATTTCCAAACACCTTTTCCCCCAGCACTGGGAGAGGTGTAGTGGCCCCATGGCTGTGCCATGGAAGTTAAATGCAGTCTGGCTACAGACCTGCAGTTGCAGAGGAAGGGAACGTTCCTCTTCTAGTCTTGCAGAAGTTCTCGTGTGGACTGGTATTTCACAGCTGGCAGGTACTTTGCCCTGTGCACATTTGGCAATGTCAGGTCTCTTTGGTTGTCATGGAGGGTGGGAGGTATGCTGCTGGTCTTTGTGGGTGGAGACCAGGAGGGCCGCTCAGCCTCCTGCAGTCCATAAGGTGCCCCACAGCACGTGGGGTCCATCCCAGCACGGCAGGAGTGCTGGCTGAGTGGTGAGCTGCAGCCCTGTAGCCAACATGGCCTGCTGGAATGTGCTGGTATCATGCTGTGCCCCAGAGAGTGCTGGGAAAGCCTGTAGGGAGAGGTGGTTTCCTCAAAAGGAAGGAAAGCGGGAGAGGGTCTCTGCATGGCAGCATGTGCGCGCACAGGGCACTCTGTGGCGACTATGGCACTGTCCAGGAGCACCCTGCAGGGACACTTGCCAGTCACCTGCCAGGGCACAGAGAGTGCTTTAAGACAGACAGGCATAGCTCAGCTTCTTTGCGATAGGCAGGTGCTGATGAGGAAGTTCCTGGAACTTCACCTAGAAAAGGTCAAGGGTAATTGAGAAGCTTTGCACAGGCCTCTGGCTCTGCCCCTCGGTGCCCTTGGGCGTTCTTCCCCACTCTCCTTTCTCCCCCTTGTTTTTGCTCCTGCAAACCTTGTCACTTCCCTTGTTAGCTGTTTGAGCTTTCTTTCCCCCCATCTGCTCATTTTGTGAAGTTACACCCCTGCATCACTTCAGGTGTCGGGAAGGCATGTGCATGGACCCCCGCCCCTGTGGAAGGAGGAAGTGCTGCAGTCCAGGGAAGGGAAGGACACATCCCAAGGTCATACAGCTGGCCCAAGGCAGGATGATGGCTAACTGAGCAATAGGGTGCCTAAAAGAACGTTTGTGTTGGGCCATTCCTTTAAAAACAACTCCTGTGGGTGGGAAGGAATTATGTAATTACTTCTCAAGAGCATCATCACAATAGCAGCAGTTGATATTGGTAAGAATCAATAACTACTCCAGCCTGGGCTTTATGTTTAAGTTAAATGCAGACTGGGCTCCCTGGTCTCACTCTGTCTCTCTCTCTCTCTTTTTTTTTTTTTTTTGTTGTTGTTGCAGTTTTTGGCCGGGGTCGGGTTTGAACCTGCCACCTCCGGCATATGGGGCCAGCACCCTACTCCTTTGAGCCTCAGGCACTGCCCCAGTGTCTCTTTCTTTTTTTTTGGCCAGGGCTGGGTTTGAACCCGCAACCTCCGGCATATGGGGCTGGTGCCCTACCCTCTGAGCCACAGGCACCGCCCCGGTGTCTCTTTCTTAACATGGTGTTTTCTGATTAGAGATGTGTGGGCTGGCCAGGTGCAATTCTAGTGGTGAATTTTCATTTTGAAATGTCCTGCAGAGCAGAAAATGATGTTACTACTTACGGAGTGAAATTTGATTTTTTTTTTTTTTTTTTAAGTAAAATTCGACAGTTTTTTGTCTGCCTCCTACAGCAGCCTCCCCTCACCGCCCACCTGGACCATCAAGCTGCTGGTCTCCGTATTCCAGTCAGCCCTCTGCAGTGTCCCTACACATGTTACCACATAAATAATATCACTTAGTGAGCACTTATTTGAGCAGATTTTCTGCTAAGTGTAAGTCATGGTTGATGCCACTTAACCAACAAGGACTCTCTTGGTTGGGACCATTGTTCCTCTTTATAATGAGGGAACAGGGGCCACACGTTAAATGACCAGCTCAGGGCTTGGTTAGTAAGGGAGGGCTGCAAAGCCAGGTGCTCTCCTTCCCGTGAACTTGTGAGACTCTGACAGCTGACTCTTGTTCTCATGGTGGTGATGGTGGTGTTCTAAAGAGAGCACAGAGCTGCAGATCTTCTGGGACACCCCCACTCGCCGCTGTATGGTATCGCTTTAAAAGAAGGGTGCATAGTTGCCACTGGGATGTTACCAAAGAGTCAGAAGGTTACAACCTTCTCTAATGAATTTCTGTTTCTAGCTGAGATACAAAGGCCTGTTCTGTCCTTTAAGTCATCTGGCGAGTTTTTGTTTGAGTCTTCACAAACATTTCCTCCTTTATTCTCTTGTCTTAAAAACAGCAGCTGGGCCCTTGGTTCTCAGGCGCCTCTGTGTCCACTTGTAAGAGTTTATCCTGTCTTGTCCCCAGTACTTGGTCTTTGGTCTCTTCTGTTCTGTCTATACCTTTGGTCCCTTGGGGCAGCGTCTCTGCTGCTGCTTTCAGCCTGGTCTGTTTTCTCGGCACCCGACAGGCACCCCGTTCCGTCATGACCTTCGTCCTGCGATTTCCTCTGCTTTCCACTCCTGTTTTCTCCCCCGCTGGACTAGTGCCTTAGATAGTGTTAAGCGCGTTGTGTGAATCACACATGGTGGACTGTGTTGTCTCTGATATCTGTTTTGCCCTTTCCTGTTTGTAACTAAAGATTTTCCATTGGGCAGTTGGAAATGCCAGAGGGCTGGAGGTTTCACTTTGGTTGCTGCTTGAAGGCATTGGATTAGAGAGTGTCACCCCAGTGAGCAAAGAAGGCAGCAGGTGGCCAATGAGGAACAGTCTTCACTGCCCAGGCAGAAGCTGACCGGAGAAGCGGGGGAAGCTGAGGGCTCAGAGTGGCAGCCTCTGGCTTTGAGCCTGGTGGGTTAGCACCGCATCTTAGGGTTGAGTCAGCATTAGATCCCTCAGGGAGAAAAAGGGAGCCCAGGAAGGAGAGGCAAGGGCGGTGGGGGTTTTCTCATAGACATGAACAGGAACAGGCAAGTCCCTCAAGCAGACACAGCAAGGGCGCAGCTGGATACAGTACAGCCCGCCCTAGGGTTTTCCTCCTCAGAGAGCTGAGCCGGGGGAGGAAGGGGATGTTTGCCAGGCGCCCTGTCTGTGCCTTGTGCTGTGGGGATAACTGGAGCAGACCTCGAGTCTTAGCTTTGCACTGGGCTTGTTCTGAGACCCCACCCAGCACCTGCCACTGTGCAGAGACAGGTGGCTCTGTTGTGGGCAGCTATCGTGTCCCATTCAAGGTGCCAGGTAGGGTCAGTCCCTTTTAATCCTATTATTCCTATGTTCAGGATCTTACAGAGAATTCTTTTCTTTATTTGAAGTGTGCATTAACCCTGAAAACAAGGTGAGGGGAAAAAACACTCATTGACAGTATTCACTGTAACTATGGTGACCTAATTTAACATTTTCCTTTCAAAACTGGAAGTCAGGAATTTTGACCTGCCGTGCCAGAGGACCTGTGCATTGGGGTTGCTTGGAGGGCCAGAAGTTCATAGGAGGAAGCAGCCAGCTGAATATATGCATGTACGGTGTGCCTGTGGTATATAATTTCTGGGAATCTTTCCTTCCTCTGTAGCCCTTTCAGTGTGGCAAGCTTTGCTGTCCTAGGGGAGCAGGCCAGCAGCAGCCTCATCCATGTGGCGTACGGTGGAAATTGGGATGATAATCTATATTCACGAGGACCATGCAGCCACATTGGGTTTGAGAGAAGCATCCCCTAGTCCTACCAGGGATGCCCAGGGCAAAATGAAAAACAAAAGCAGGGCTCATACAGGCCATTTGTACCCCCAGGAGAAGGCTGTGGTTTCCAGCACAAGCATATGTTGCAAGAATTTTGACTTCAGAAAACAGAACTGCCAAGGCTGTGGAAGAGATAGAGCCCCACCCTGGAGGCCTCATGGAGAAGCCCAGCTCCCACCCCTCCTCACCCACCCTCAGCACCTTCCCCTCCCTCACCACTTCAGCCTCCTCACCCTCCTCACGTACCTGATCTCCTTACCACGCCCCTCCTCACCAGCTCTCATGGAGCTTGTTTGGAGGATAGGCACGGGGTTCACCCAGGAGAGCTAGCTGGAGTTCTAGAGCTGGCTGTCAGGGGTGGACAGCCCTGTGGAGGAGCTGAGCCCATGCGCATCTTTGCACCCCAGGCATATTCTTTGCAGCCACTTGCATGCAGGCCTCCTGCAGGCACCAGCAGGTCTGGAGAGCAGGTCACTCGTGCTGGTCGTGCTGGTCGCTCTGGTCCTTGAAACATCAACTCCATCATTTCTGAGCAGGGGTGAGGCTCTTTTAATATATCATAGGATTGTTAGAAAAATCTCATAAACCAAACATTTGAACACTGTTTCATGTTGCCTCTCCCTGACCTCAGGAAATCACTCTCAGTTCTTATCATGTGGCGAAAAGCCCCCAACATCATTAAATTGACAGCTCAGTGGACAGAGGCTTCTGGAGGCATATTCTTCGTGTCGTTTTTCTGAGGAGAAAATGTGTGGTGCCCACATGTCCTCCCCTGCCCTCCTGCAGGGAGGAATGTGGAAGGAACTGGGGAGAAAGCCTTGCTTCTGTCCCCCGGGCTGGGAGCCGTGCCTGACACACCTGCTCCCTGTCTTGTTTGCTGTGCTCTCTGGCTGAAGGCTCCCTCAGCCTCATCCTGCATGTCTGGCTGGGGTCTGGTGTGGCAGGCCTGCCTGTCCACCTGGGGCCAGGCCGGGTGCCGCCTCCAGGGCACTGCAGCCTGGACAGTGGTGACGTCTGCCCCATGGATGGATCAGGCCAGTGGGCAGCAGAGCACAGCGTGGGTGGGCTGGACACTGAGGGACAGGCGCTGAGGAAGGTTGGGGTATATCAGGAGTTCTAAGGCTGGGAGTTGGTTGGGATTGGCTTCTGGCCACAGCCATGACAGTTGGAAATTGCATATGAAATGCTGCTCTTAGCATATTTTATTGTGGTGTGTGTGACCCGCAGGGATCCTGGAGATCAAGTCTTCACTCCAGTGGAAAAAGGAGGGACAGTAATTGCAAGAAAGTATCTATAATGGGGAAGAATTCATCACATGGCCTTTGTTTCTTCTCAAAACTTTAGGGCAAGTCTAGCGTGAGCCTGAGCCTTGCAGAGATGCAAAGAAAGACTAGGAAGAAAGAAACAAAAACCCTTCCCCTTCATGGCTCAATTTGCTTTATTTTATTTATTGTTTATTTTTATTTTTTTGGAGACAGAGTTTTGCTCTGTTGGCCAGGCTGGAGTGCAATGGCCTCATCATAGCTCACTGCAGCCTCAAACTCTTGGGCTCAAGCGACCCTCCTGCCTCAGCCTCCAGAGTAGTTGGGACCACAGGCGTGCACCACCACGCTGGGCTCATTTTTTAAAACATTCTTTTGCAGGAATGGGGGTCTTACTTGTTGCCCAGGCAGATCTCAAACTCCTGGCCTCAGGCAGTCCTCCTGCCTTGACCTCACAAAGCACTAGGATCATAGGTGTGAGCCATAGCCCCAGCCCCTACCTCAGTTTAGGTACGAAAACATTTGTGTGTGATAGCAAAGACGGCTGCCACGTTCTCTGGAAGCAGCTTCAGATATTTCACTTACATGTAGAGATACAGTCCGCTCACATACAACTTTTAGTCTAGTCTGGAAGGAAGTCAGAGACCCAACAAGGGTGCCACGTGCATGAAAAAAGCCACGTCGCTTTCTTGACTGAAATTTCACCAGATGGGTCTGGGTGTTGAGACTACCTCACTGAGCCACACCAGGTCCCCCCAAGTCTTGATTATTTCTGTCACTTCCTAATTGGTGTGCTTGACAGGGCTGTCACTGTGAGAGTGTCCTGTGGTCACACCTGAGTGGATGTTGGGTTTCCAGAGTAATGAGGTGGTGTGGGGGGGAGCTGTGGTTTTCCGGAGGTGGCTGGCTGTGGTTCGCATGCAGTATGTCTGAGGGTTTGGCCACTTTCTTTTGTCACTCACATTTCCTCACTGGGTCTGGAATCTGCCCAGAAAGGAAACCTTGTTTGTCAGTCTGGTATGTCCTGCAATCAGAGAACTTTCCTGCCCTCCCCGGGGAACCTCAACCACAGTCAAGAAGACCTACGGTAGACATCACCCCACAGGTGCAGCCTTTGTATGTCCCTCCCAGTTTCCTTCAGCCCCAGCACAGAGCTGCTTCCTGTCACTGTGCCTTACTGCGCTGTTTTGTGGACTTTACACATGGAGTCTACAGCACGCCCTCTCTTTGGCTGGCTTTGAGATGCACCCGTGGTGTGAAATGTGTCACCAGCTCCTTGCTTTTTATGGCGTTATCAGGTAGTGACATACATGCTGGTGGGACATTTATTTACTTATTTATTTAATAGTAGAGGCTAGCTTTTAGAAAAGAGTTGCAGGGAGAGTCAACAGGGAGAACGGAGACATGTCCCCTGTCCCTGAGGGCCAGCCAGTGGAGGATGCCCCTCCCACTGAGGGAGAGAAGGCAGCTTGTGCTTTTGATGATTCAAGAGTCCATTTCTGGCACCACACAACTCTAACTCCAACCTTGAAACCACTTTCCAAGTTTAGGTAAGACCTGTTTTCTACCATATTTGAGGTCATTTGAGAAGTGGAAAGTTTTCAGGTGGTCTAGGGGTGCATTGCTAATTGGAGAACAGCACACAGGCTCACAAGCTTCCTTTCAACATACCAAGTCTAAGCCCCCTTTCGTATTAATCTCTCTTAAAAATTCAAACCATGTCTGTATACTTGAAGTCTTGTTATACAGAAATACTGTAAATTGAACTCACGTACACTTGGTTCTTATTTTAAATTCTTGGGACTAATATGTTAGAAAACAAAAACTTTAACCCTGGGATTAAAATCTGTTGTTGTTGCTGTTTTCACAGTTGCTAAGTGAAAATGTTAAGAACTCTGTGACATTGCTCAGACTATGGTATAGACTGTGGCAATTCCAGCTGCTGTTTGTGAGCAGTTTTTAGTAGGGCAGATGTTATAATCTAATGTAAAATTGTGTATGTAGCTTAGGAAGGGAAGAAGAATAGAGAGTATGCTAAGATGTCAAATATTTACAGTTTTACATAATGTCAAACTCTTCTGTAGTGAATTGTTTTAGGACAGCAGATAAATATTGTATCTAACATTTTCCAAAACTTTGCTTTTCCCATTAGGATTACTTGAAGGCTAAAATATTTTTGTTTTTCTCTAGTTTTGAAATTCCTTTTTTTTTTTTTTTGTTTTGGTTTTTTGGCTGGGGCTGGGTTTGAACCCAACACCTCCTGTGTATAGGGCCGGCACCCTACTTCTTTGAGCCACAGGCGCCACCCCAGTTTTGAAATTCTTTACATCTTCCAGGCACTGAACGCAGTAAAATAATATGTATGCAGGGCTTTTTATATTGCATAAAATACTATGTTATAGGAATGATGGTACACACTGTGAATTGTTTTACTTTCCTTCTCCCCTTGAATTACATAATGAATGAAGAAAGCCCTGCAGAGCCTCTGAGTCAGGCCATCCAGACACCTTAGGAAGGGAATAGAGAAGTGACGATTCTAGAGGAGGAGGTGGGAAAACAGGAGGGTTTTGGGGGTGGTGGGAGGGCGGTGGTGTCTGCTGTGTGCCAGACTGGATGTTTGCCCCAGGACTCTGGCCTTGCAACTTGAGCAACTCCCGAGGATTAGCGTTACTTGCCTGAGGCTCCCGGGTTTAGCCAGGCAGTTACAGATGGGCGTCTACGCTGGTCTTGGTCTGAGCCTTTCTGCCATTGCTTTCGCAGAATGATTCAGAAGGAATTATGTGCAAAGCGATCACAGAGAGTTCAACGTAAATGGGCCACAGAGTGGAGTCTTTGAAGTTCAGGCTCCTGCTGTGTGGTGCTGCTGCCTTGAGCATGTCTGAATGCTATGGTAATTGGTACTTAACATTCTGAGCGTGAATTTTTCATTTATGACTTCTTGAGATTCTTTTCTTTTCATTGTTGTTCAAGCAACATAAATTAAGAGAGTTTGGACTGTTTCCATCTTTGGACACATAAAAACATTCCTGAAAGAGGGCGGCGCCTGTGGCTCAAAAGAGTAGGGCGCTGGCCCCATATGCCGGAGGTGGTGGGTTCAAGCCCAGCCCTGGCCAAAAACTGCAAAAAAAAAAAAAAATTCCTGAAGACCCATGTGGGATTCTGAGAAGTTTCTCTGAGATGTCTCTTATTTTTCCTTTTAACCATGGTGGGTCGATGTCTACCCTGTGTCCTTGTGAGATAATTGACCCTGGAGACAATTCATCCCTTCTCTTCCTCTCCCACCAGAACAAAGACTGGGGGTGGTAGGTTTCCTGGACCTAGTGCCCTTGCTCCCAGCAGGGTGAGAGCAGAGCCCTAGATCAGTCTTTCTCTGTTGTTTTCTCCTCCCCCCCACCCCCACCCTTCCAAACCCCTTCCCTATCCCCTTGCCTGGCGGTGGGGTGGGGTTTGTCTTAGGAGGGAGGGAAGGATGGCCAGGCAGGAGAGAAAGCTGGCATCTGTCCTCCAAGCTGTCTGGAGCCTCCAGGAGCCCTTTTCTGACACCATTCAGCTCCCAGAAAGGAGGGGTGCTCCCAGCTATCGGAGGGGCTTCTGACCACTGTATGCTGGTTACTGGCATCACTTGTTAGGAACACAGTTCAGAGCAGAGTGCTGGTCGCCCTCAGGGCTGAGTTTTACTTGTCCTGTGCAAAACACAATACCCGATTGTTGTTTGTAAATACCATTTTTAGGCTGTGTGGGATAGCTCATGCCTGAAATCACAGCACTCTGGGAGGCTGAGGCAGATGGATTGCTTGAGCTCAGGAGTTCCAGACCAACCTGAGCAAGTGCAAGACCCCATCTCTACTAAAAATAGGAAAAAAAAAAATAGCTGGGTATTGTGGTGGGCGCCTGTAGTCCCAGCTACTTGGGGGGGGGGGGGGCTGCGGTAAGAGGATGGCTTGAGCCAAAGAATTGGAGATTGCTATGAGTTATGATGCCATGGCATTCAACCCCAGCATGAAAGAGTGAGACTCTGTGTCCAAAAAATAATATAAACAAACACACCCAGAGACACCATTTTTAGAAGGTTTTTGATCTACAGAGAAAGTGCAGCATTCTCTCACGTCCTGCACGAAGTTTCCCATTGCCATCTTCCCTCGTGGTAAATTGTGCAAGTGATGAACAAACACCAAGTCATTATTTATTGTTGTGTGAAGGCCACACTCTATTCAGAGTCCCTTGGTCTTCCATTAATGTGTCCTTTTTGGTCCTAGGAGTTTCATGCCGGATGTCCCGTGACATTTTAGTCTTCCTGTTGCCTTAGCCTCCTCTCGGCAATGACCGTTTTTCAGACTTGCCTTGTGTTTTGATGACCTTGACCTTGGCCCTTTGAGGAGTCCTGGTCAAGGTATGTTGTTAACTGTGTCCCCTCTTCCGGGATTTTCCTGATGATTTTGTCACAGGGGAGTGAAGTGACACAGCTTTTAGAGAAGAAAACAGACCATTCCATCACACAAGATGGTTGGTTTTTTTTTGAGTTTCCAAATTTTCTTAACTCTAGGAATTAATGAAGATTTTTCACAGTCCCTATGCTTTGGAAACTTGCCTTTGATGGTGAAACTTCTAAAGGGGGAAAGAATTAATTTTCTTCTGAAAGTGTTTTGGTGAAGAGACTTTGTTCCTGGAATATCCCTGGTCAGAGCTGCTGAGAATGGCCGATTTATGGAGATAATTGTCCCAGACAGAAGGTCTACTAAGTGTATCCTGTGGATGTTATTTATCTCATCCTGGGCTGTTCTGCACCCTAAAAATAAATATTGGAGGTTTCAAAATAGTGCTCGAAACTACTTAGTGAAGCAATTTGCTCCTGTGTTCATCTTCACTCTCAGTCTTGTACACTTGCCCACCGTCTCCCTGACCCTCGTGACGTTGGGGGCTTACAAGTTAATACACTTCTCTAGGCTAGGAGCTGGCCAGCGTCTTCTGTCGAAATGTTTTAGGTTTGGTGGCTAACGCCTGTAATCCTAGCACTCTGGAAGGCTAAGCCAATGCCTTGCCTGACCTCATGAGTTCGAGACCAACCTCAGGAAGAGTGAGACCCCGTTTCTAAAAATAGCCAGGTATTGTGGTGGTCGCCTGTAGTCCCAGCTACTCGGGAGGCTAAGGCAAGAGGATCACTTGAGCCCAAGAGTTCAAGGTTGCTGTGAGCTATGTCACCATAGCACTCTACCCTGGGTGACAAAGTGAGACTATGAATGAATGAATGAACACTTTAGGTTTGGTGGGACCCTCTGTGCCAGCTACTCCAGGCTCCTATACAGGGAGAAGCAGCCTGGCTGACGTGTAAATGAAGGGAGTAGCTGTGTTCCTGTGACTCTCACTTTACACAAACAGGTGGCAGGCAGGTTTGGCCCATGGCCTGTAGTTTGCTGACCCTTGATGTAGTGTCAAAGTGTATACTGTCTTTACTTTCTTTCCTGATTTTGTTTTGCTTTTGTCTGTTGCTTTGGTAGACATCTCATTTGTTCACTTGGCAGGTGTTTGCTGGGCACCTGTTCCGTTTGTAAGGCAGCTAAGTGCTGTACTGCTGAATAATGTTTAGGTAACATTTAAACCCACCCAGTAAACCTGACCAAGGAGCAGAGCTGAGCAATTAGATGGGTCTCAGTCCTCCATAACTTCTTGCCCTGATTCCTGCTGGAAGGACTAGCTTTTGAAGTGGCAGGGGAGTCATTTCTAGTCATCCTACCATCCCCAAAGCTGTCTTTTGTTTTTTGCTGGACACAAAAATGAAGACTTTTATTGTCTGTAATTGTTGGAAGGATGGGGGTGGGTAGTTTTCAGAATCAAAGGATGGGGGGGAGGTGTGGCCCTCACCTCCTGGGTACACCAGCCCTCTGCTGTCCCCTTCCCTCTCTGCCTCTCTGCTCTCCCAACTCCTGGAGTCCCTCTTCTGGAGCTGAGAAACCTCATTCCTGCAGCTCCAGCGTAGCAGCCCCTTCTGCCCCTTCATGGAATGAACACAGCTATGTAACTCTCTACCCAGATCAAGAAAGAGGACCTTCCTATTTATGTTCTCAGGATGTCCCCCACCCCCAGGGATATGGCTGTCTTCTTGAATTTTCACAGCACAGACCAGGTCAGCCTCTCTCTGACCTCAGGTAGAGACTCTTTCATGTGTAGCTTTTTTTGGTCAATATTGTGCTTATGAGGCTCGCTCACATCCTTGCTGATGGCAGTCAGAGTGTGTTCGTTTTCATTGCTGAGAACCTTTGTTGTTTTTAAAGGGTGTGTTTGAAAATGCTTAGTGGCCTTCCTTCCTTGGAATTTAATGGTGTTGAACACAGATTTGGCATCTGTCTTGCCTTCTGAGGTCTAGCCCGTGCTCAGCCACTCTGTGGTTGGCGTCTGCCTTCCAGAGAATCCATTGTTCTCCACAGTGACTTTGCTGCTGTTTCAGTGAGGTGCTGGGACTCATGCTAGCTGCTTGTGGGTTTCATTTCACCGAGCGTCTGGCACACTCGATGACTATAAAGGTTGGAGGGGGTGGCCTTCCAGATGGAATCTGGGCTCTGAGACACATCAGCTTCCTACTTTTATAAGGGTAATCCAACCGCCAGAGTATCATCTTTAATCTGTAGGTTTTTCTCATTTTGGTTTCTTAAGACTGTTGACCATTTTTATTGTTCTGTGCTTATCTTGGCTTCAGTTCAACATCCATGAAACCAGACAAATCTCCGTGTATAATAAGCCTGGCCAACCAGGCTTATAACGTTCAGTCTGTGCAAAGGAAGACCTCAAAGTTGCTCTGCATCCCACTCTGGGGGCCCTTTACTGGCTGGGGCTTTGTTTATATTATAAGAATGATGGCTGTATTATAGTGAATAGGGGCACTCACTTTGGGAACTTCCAGGGCACAAGGCCTGGCCTGCCGGATGAGAATGCCGCATCTTAATACACGCTGACTGCCATCACCAAACAGCCTTTGGCAGTAGGGGACTGTGTCGGATTTTTTTGTGTGGTTGTCACAATAGCTATGTGAATCCAGATATGGCCAGAAAATGTAACCATACCCTGGAGGTAGTCAGCACAGATGAACAGAAGGGGTGCAGGGTTACGGGGTAACTGAGTAAGCTGAACTCCTGTAAAAGGGAGAAGAGGGACCTACAGAAAAGGTATAGAGCTTGCTGTCCTAAGAGGTCTTTAGCGCAGCCCTAGCCAGTCCTAAAATATGAACGATATTCATTGTATTTAGTTGCTGTTGTCCTTACCAACAATTTTGAGGTCTGCATCCTGACAATACATAAATACTGGTGCCAGCTTACATAAGTACGCTGCTGTACACAACAGTCCCCAGGGTCTTCAGCACGTAAGATCTTGACTAGTCCTTTTCTAAAGAGTTCTTACATGTGATTTATTTGTGTCCTAATGAAATTATCTTTTTTTTTTTTGAGACAGAGTCTCAAGCTGTTGCCCTGGGTAGAGTGCTGTGACGTCACAGCTCACAGCAACCTCAAATTCTTGGGCTTAAGTGATTCTCTTGCCTCAGCTTCCCAAGTAGCTGGGACTACAGGTGCCCACTACAACGTCTGGCTATTTTTTGTTGTTGTAATTGTCGTTGTTTGCCTGGCCTGGGCTGGATTTGAACCCACCAGCTAGCTCTGCTGTATGTGGCTGGTGCCCTAGTGCTGAGCTACAGGCGCCAAGCTGAAATTACCATTTTTTGATCACTTTGTCTTTGCCTTAATCCTTCATATCTGTAGCCGAGTTTATCTTGCAGTGCCCAAGAAAGGCAGGAATATGTAATGGATTTAGCCTTTGGGAAGCTGTTTATGAACACCCTGGAAAGCTTCTAAGAGTGTTAGAATGTGTGTTAGGGCAAGTGTTGGGTGGATTTGAAGAGGAAGTGTGTTTCATAGATTCATAAATCCACATTTAGGGATTCTCCAGGTCATGGCTGGGTCACAGAAGCCTCAGTTTGTGTATCCCTTGTGAATGTTAATATGATATCTAGGTAAAATCCCTTTGCTGCAAGGATATCAAGAGTGGAAAACAGAAGGAGGCTTTCTGTTTTACTGATTTATACTGTACCACTAATCAGCTGTGTGACCTTGAGCAGGTTACTTTGTGTCTCTGTGACAAACTGCCTATCCTTTGGCCAATTTTTTAGCGTTCTGGATCTGTTTATCTATAAGATGGGGAAATTCAGATGTTATCTCCCAGGATTAGGGAAAGGTTTAAATCAGGGGTCCTCAAACTGCGGCCCGCGGGCTACATGAGGCGGAGTGATTGTATTTGTTCATAGTTTTTTTTTTAAACTATAGTCCGGCCCTCCAACAGTCTGAGGGACAGTGAACTGGCCCCCTGTTTAAAAAGTTTGAGGACGCTTGAAATAATGCCAAGAACCTGCTGATGCCCTGTGTGAGGCAGCTGTTTTTTTTTAAACAGTCTCCCTCTGTCATCCAGGCTAGACTGCACTGGCCTCAGCCTAGCTCATAGCAATGTCAAACTCTGCTCAAGTGATCCTCCTGCCTCAGCCTGCCAAGTAGCTGGGACTACAGGCACCTGCCATGACGCCTGGCTAATCTTTCTATTTTTAGTAGAGATGGGGTCTCGTTCTTGGACAGGCTGCTCTTAAACTCTTGACCTCAAGAAGTCCTCCTCCTTTGACCTCCCAGAGAGCTAGCACCTTCTTCAGCCTCCCACAGTGCTGGGATTACAGGTGTGAGCCACCTCGCCCAGCTTCTTTGTCTAGTCGTATAAAAAAAAAGTGGCTTCAGGTTATGAAGTGAGTTAGTGGCCTATTGGCCTGCTAGGGAGAGCTCTTCATCTCCTCACAGTCACACCGTGGTCCAGGGCTATTGGTGTTTAGCTTCCTGGTTCTTGTGACCTTCCCCGTGGTATCCGTGTCCTTATAGAGTGAGCTGTTCCCTGTGTTACGAGTCTTGGCAGGAGGGCCCCTGCCTCTCACAAGATGCTTATTGTCCCTAGTAGAATCAGGAGCACCTCACACCTCCTTGCCAGTCTTGTTGTTTTTCTTTCTTTATTAAACTTTTTATTTTGAGACCATTATAGATTCATGTGCAGTTGTGAGAACACAGGGATATGGATGGACCCTGTACCCAGTTTCCCCCGACGTCAGCCTGTTGCAGCAGTGTGGCAACACCGTCACCACCAGGATATTGACGTACAGACGGTCAAGACACATGTCACAAAGATCCCTCATGTTGCCCGTTTTCAGCTCCTGCTTCGTGAGGGCACCCGTCTCTTGCTATTGTAAAGATACAAAGTTCAAAACTTTGATGTAGTAAAACTCTGTTAATCAGTCATTGACCCTGTAGACAGGAATTTTACTTAACAGCCAGGGATGTTCCCCAGGTGGCTGAAGTCTGTTTTATCCCTTCAGCTTCTAGTTTTGGGTTAACAGGAATTCACTGTGATAGGAGAGGGGCCTGTCACTCCCTGGTTCTGCTCCTATGAAGTGTCACGGTCCAGTAGGAAGGGCGTGCTCCTTAAAAGCAGTCTCCGAGGAGCTGACGGGAGGTGCTGGGTACAGAGCATGGCTCGGGGCTGGCCGAGCACGTCACTCGCTTTGGAGGAGGTGACTGCCCATGAAAAGGTTTACATGGTAGTCTGAAAAACCTTGAGCAACACATTTGGCCGAAGCTTAGATTACTGGAATGGTTAATTGGCTAGTTTTCCCCCTCATGCTTTGCTTTTAGGAAGTACTGTCCCTCTACTTTCTCCTTTGGCAGGGTGGCGGGTGCTAAAGGTATGGCCTTCTGATTCCTGAGCCACCTGTAGGAGTTTCCCTGCTGGGGCTACTCTCTTTGCTCGGTCTTCATGACATTTAAGGCTTAATTTTTACTGCCATCCCCACCTTGAAGGTCATCCCTGAGCTGGGGCAGCTGAAGCCTTTCCGTTTTCTGTTGTGCCCAGTATCCCCCTGGACACCCCTCACACCTTATCCATACATGAATTGAAATTGTAAAGACCATTGCATTGACCCCCAATTAACATGAGTATATAATTATAGTGACAAATCTTCTAAGCTAAAAGATATTAAAAATAGGGTTGAGCTGATTATTTTATGAATCAGGAAGCTAAGGCCCAGAAAGGGTACAGTCTGCCCCTAATGTGTGTGTGTGTCTCTGGGGAAAGCTGGAAATGTACCCTCTTTCTTCAGTCAGTGGTGCCCTGTCTACACAAGCGCAGGATAGTGGATGGTTGAGTAGACCTACTGTCTGCCTCACCCAGCCTTCCCCGGTATCCAATTACAACAGTCTGGAAAGACCAAGCCTTCTACCACCCTGGGGTTGTAGCTTCTTACAGGAAAGAATTTTATGTAGACGTATTGCGTACCTGCCAATCCTCCTGCCCCCCAGCTCATGCGGAAGCCTCGGTCTTTCCTGCTGGTTGCAGGGTCCAGAAGCATCTGTGGAGGGGCAGGCACCCCACCAGCCCCAGCAGCTGGGCCCTGCTGTGGGGCTCGGGCAGCCTGGCTCTGTTCTGGAGCCCTTAGTGAGCAACCTAGCTGAGTTTGTGCTCTTGTTGGCAGCTTTTTCCTTGTAGCGAAGGGACAGTTCATTAGTTTCCTAGGGCTGTCCTAACAAAGTACCACAATCCAAGCAGCTTAGACTACAGAAATTTAGTGTCTCGTGGTAAAGACACCCAGGAAAGGTGTGTGGAAGCCAGGAGCTCCTTCTGAAGGCTCTGAAGAGGCTCCTTTTGTGCCATTTCCACATTCTGTGACTGCGGGCGTACCTTGTCACACATCACTTCAGTCTGCCTCCGCACAGCTCTTCTGTACATCCGTGTCCAGATTTCCCTCCTGTTACGTCAGTGCTAGCCATGGATTGGGTCCACCCTAATCCAGGACAACCTCTTTCTTTTTTTTTTTTTTCCCAAGACAAGAGTCTCACTCTGTCACCCCAGGCTAGAGTGCTGTGGTATCAGCCTTGCTCCCAGCAACTTCAGACTCCTGGACTGAAATGATCCTCCTGCCTCAGCCTCTCGAGTAGCTGGGACTGCAGGTACCCAGCATGATGCTTGGCCATTTATTTATTTTTTAATTAATTAATTAATTATTATTATTATTTTTTTTTTTTTTTTGCAGTTTTTGGCCAGGGCTGGGTTTGAACCCACCACCTCTGGCATTTGGGGCCAGCGCCCTACTCCTTTGAGCTACAGGCATTTTTTTTTTTTTTTTTGTAGAGACAGAGTTTCACTTTATGGCCCTGGGTAGAGTGCCGTGGCATCACACAGCTCACAGCAACCTCCAACTCCTGGGCTTAAGCAATTCTCTTGCCTCAGCCTCCCAAGCAGCTGGGACTACAGGCGCCAGCTACAACGCCCAGCTATTTTTTTTTTTGTTGTTGTTGCAGTTCGGCCGGGCCGGGTTTGAACCCTCCACCCTCGGTATATGGGGCCGGCGCCTTACCGACTGAGCCACAGGTGCCGCCCCAGCCACAGGCATTTTTAGTAGAGGCAGGTTTCACTGTTGCTCAGGTTGATCTCAAACTCCTGAGCTCAAGGGATCTTCCCTTCCCAGCCTCCCTGAGTGCTGGGATTACAGGTGTGAGACTCTAGGCCAGTGTCAGGATGACCTCATCTTAAAGTAATTATGTCTGCAAGGATCCTATTTCCAAATAAGGATACAACCACAGGAGGTTAGCGCTTTTGCATATCTTGGGAGACACAACTCAAATCTTAAGAAAGGGTAATAAAAATTTTTGAGATGTAATCTGTGTACAGAAAAGTGCTCAAATTCTAATTGTAGACATTGCTGAATGTTTAGATGGCAGACCACACCTTTAACCTCCACCTAGATGAAGAAATATAAGTGATAGTCTTTAAAAAAATCTCTTCTCGGCCTTTTGGCTACGATCAAGTGTAAAAAAACAGACCACAAATCCCACACCTTAAAAGGAAAGCCTCTGTCACAAGGCCTTTCTCAAAGCTCTTTAGTCTGGTTTGAGCTTTTAGGGTATAATGTGGTACGTTGTTGACACTTTAGGTCAAGTGCTGTGTCATTAAATACCTGAGGATGGGAGTCCTGTATTGCAAGCTGTAATTGACAAGTCTGTTTTTTAACCTTGTAGCTTCCTGAGAACTCTATTGCAAAACATATTGCTATAAAATAAATTGCATTTTGAGTGCGAATACTTAGATTTAAGTTAGCGATTCTACCAAAGTTGTCTTTATCAAATAAATCTCAGATGTGACCTGTACCTCGTAAAAGCAGAAATGCCACTGTAACCTGTCATGGTCAGTTTGGAACCCTCAGCTGTCAGGCCATCCACGTTTACGTTTTGGGTGCCCTAAAGTGGAAGGGTTGTCTGGACAGCTCTCTTCCCTGGAGAGTGGGAGGGGACCGCAGTCCCATCTGGTCCCAGGCTGTTGTCACGCAGGGGAGGTTGAGCGAGTGGAGCCCCATTGAATCTGACACAGTGAAGGCAGCTCAGCAGGGCTTGCAGCTGCTGTCCTGTTAGTCTGTGCTTTCTCCCATTTCAAAGCCATGTTGCTCGCTGCTTCCAGCTGTGCTGTTCTGTGCTGCTTCCAGCTCTGCTGTTCTGTGGAGTCACACGTACGTAGTAAGTGCTACAGCAACTTGCTGACTTTCTTTTATATATATATATATATATATATATATATATTTTTTTTTTTTTTTTTTTTTTGTAGAGACAGAGTCTCACTTTATGGCCCTCGGTAGAGTGCCGTGGCGTCACACAGCTCACAGCAACCTCCAACTCCTGGGCTCAAGCGATTCTCCTGCCTGAGCCTCCCAAGTAGCTGGGACCACAGGCGCCCGCCACAACGCCCGGCTATTTTTTGATTACAGTTTGGCCGGGGCCGGGTTTGAACCCGCCACCCTCGGTACATGGGGCCGGCACCTTACCGACTGAGCCATAGGCGCCGCCCATCAATTTGCTGACTTTCATGGTTCTTAATTTGCTTCTCTGTAGAATTCAGAAAGAACTACTTCACTGTTGTTTTCTAAGAGTGGGAATCAGGCCGGGCGTGGTGACTCACAACTGTAATCCCAGCCCTTTGGGAAGCTGCAGTGGGAGGATTGCTTGAGGTCAGGGGTTTGAGACTAACCTGGACAGGACAGCAAGAGTCCATGTCTCCAAAACATAAAAATAAGCAGGCTGTTGGTGGCCCGTGCCTGCAGCCCTATCTGCTCACGAGGCTGAGACAGAAGGAACACTTGAGCCCAGGAGTTGGAGATTATAGTGAACTATGATCGTACCACTGCACTCCATCCTGGGCTACGGAGCAAAGACCGTGTCTCTCAAATGGAAGGAAGGGAAGAGAAACAGGAGAGAGAAAAGAGAGAGGAGAAAGAAGGGAAGGAAAAAAGAGGGAATCAAAGCTAGAAAGCTAAAGAACAGGGGGTTTAAAACCTCCGTTGTAGTAGCTTCTGCAGAAACCAAGCAAGCAGGACATGGAAGTTTGAGCAACACAGGAGGTGTTTGGATTGGGGGTGTCGTGTGCACAGTTACATCGTATTACACTGATAAGGGTCGGAATGAATAGAAGCATGCGGGTAAGGCCTTATTGCCAAATCCCCCTCACTGATTTTGATTTCAAGTAAACGGCACACATAATTTTACTGACTTTCATGTTAAAACCATGTCAAAGAATGCCAGGAGTAATACTGTGAGACATGTTTGGGGGCATCTTTTTAATGGAGAGCAAAAAATTTGTTCTTTTTAAAAAATTTGTTTTAAGGGTGGCGCCTGTGGATCAAAGGAGTATGGTACCGGCCCCATATGCCGGAGGTGGCGGATTCAAACCCAGCCCCGGCCAAAGAAAAAAAAACTGCAAAAAAAAATTTTTTTTTTTTTTTAATTGTTGGGGATTCATTGAGGGTACAATAAGCCAGGTTACACTGATTGCATTTGTTAGGTAAAGTCCCTCTTGCAATCATGTTTTTATTGTTTTAAATGTGTTATTTTAAAAATCATACAAATAGTCCATCTCCCCATCACCCTGGCATGCCATTTTATAATTGCGCCCTTGATATCTAAATATGTGCTTGGCATTTTAGCTGTGCTCAGAATCTGTCACTGATCCCTATACTTATTTTGTTTTTAGAATCCTTAGACAGAATTTTTTAATAGCCTGTCATGTGAAATAGTTGCTGTGCCCCTCATTTTTTTGAACACGATGATAAAAATTCCAAATATTCCCACGTCAAGTCCTAACAGATAATGTATATTTCTTTGGCATCACATTTTGTCCCTAAAAGGACGGAATACAGTACAGGACACGGAGTGAATGACAACAGGGTGCTGACAGTTTTGAAAATGGATTTGGCTTTGCTCTGCTGCGGCCGGTGGGAACTGCCCTGTGCCAGGAAGAAACACTCAAGTCAAGTCCATCTTCCATCAGCCTGTCCTCGCCTCACATGACCCAGGGGTGGAGGTGTCAGGTCCCATCTTCACTCGCTCTGCAAATTCTTGCCCGTTGAAAACTACGCACATACTTAGTGTTTACAACAGACTGAAGGATAATTCGTTTTTTTTTGTTTTGTTTTGTTTTTGTAGAGACAGAGTTTCACTTTATTGCCCTCGGTAGAGTGCCGTGGCCTCACACAGCTCACGCAACCTCCAACTCCTGGGCTTAGGCGATTCTCCTGCCTCAGCCTCCCGAGTAGCTGGGACTACAGGCGCCTGCCACAACGCCCGGCTATTTTTTTGTTGCAGTTTGGCCGGGGCTGGGTTTGAACCCGCCACCCTCGGCATATGGGGCCAGTGCCCTGCTCACTGAGCCACAGGCGCCGCCCGGATAATTCGTTTTTTAACTTGGGAAAAACAGGTAGGTGTCTTATCAAATTCTGTCATACTGGAGAAGGGACAACTGTCCCCACCCCCCCAGCAAAACTAGAAAGCTGTCCAGTTTGCTTGCTCAGGGTGGCTGAGGCGCTACTGTATCAGAAGGATTAAGTGATTTAAACGAGAGTCGTCTTCTTTTTTTTTTTTTTTAAGATTTAATGTTTCCATTTTGTCTTTCAAAACTCTGAATGAACTCAGGAGAAATAAACATATCATTGAGAAATTAGATTGTGTTTATCAAGAGTTGGCTGCTGGAAAAGGCCCGCAGAGAGTCTCTGGGTTTTGTTCAGAGCTGTCCCGGTATGCGAGGCATACATCTGAACTACTTTGCTATTTTATACGTGCAGAGGAAGCTTACAAATTAGATAACAGTTGGGCTATTTTCCTTTGATTCTAACATGATCTCAGCCCGGAGAAATAATAGCTCCAATGAGGTGAAGAATGTGTTCAACATAGTGAAAAATACTGCCTCCTTATAGTCCAGTTGCATTTAAACTACTAAGATTTTGTAAGTGCTGAGCCCTCACTCCCCTATTCTATACTGTTCTTTAAGTTTGTTATGGCATTATATTTCCTGGTCAGGGAGGAGTGCAGGCAGTAGACCAGGGGAAATGATGACTCCCTGTGGCTGATAGATTTTCAAGCAGATGCAATATGTCATACAGATGCAATATGTCATACTCTTTTTTTTCTTTTTTTTTTTTTAAGAGACAGTCTCCCTTTGTCACCCTTGGTAGTGCCATGGTCTGTGTCACACACCCTCACAGCAACCTCCAACTCCTGGGCTTAGGCGATTCTCTTGCCTCAGCCTCCCGAGTAGCTGGGACTACAGGTGCCTGTCACACTGTCCAGCCATTTTCTTTTGTTACAATTTGGCCAGGGATGGGTTCAAACCCGCCACCCTGGGTATATGGGGCCGGTGCCCTCCTCACTGAGACACAGGCGCCACCCATTATAAGTCATACCCTTAAAGAAAAACATAAAAACAGCCAGATTTTATAGCTCTTCTTTGCTTATATCTTAGACACAATAATAAATTATGCCCTGCAATAGTTTTTAATTTTAATTACAAAAGCAAAGTGTTGCTATTTAGAACTATTCCATTTGGTGTTGAATTTTAAGTTAATAAATACTTAAAGGAAAAATACATATAATTTGGACTTAGAATTGTCAGTTACTCTAAAATATCAATGTTTTCTGGGATGAGTCCCACAGTTTTCCTCACCACCTTGCTGCAGGCCCCTCCGGTGGACATTGGGCCTCTGGACTGAGAAGGCAGCCCTGTGACAGAGCATCTGTCCTGGGTGCCCAGCTCCCGGGCACTTGTGCTCCCACCCCCGCTGCTTCCTGGAGTGGCTCTGCCAGCCCTGGGCTCCATGACGCCTCAGCTCTGTCTTGGTTGCAGTAGCCTCGGTAGCCCCGGGCATCCTGTCTTTGTTGTAGGCCAGAAGAAAAGGGAAAGGGCAGCACCAGACATCTCTGCCCCTTTCTTTGCAGAGACAGAGGCCCTCCTCAAGCCTCCAGCTGACTTGTGCAGACCTCCCCTGTGCCACATGCTGCCCAGCACTGCCCCTCCAGTCTCTGTGATGGAGTCAGATCCAGGGGCAGGGCTGATGGCCACCATAGAGTGACATTACTGAGGGAGGGAGGGAGGGTAATGTCACTTCTGAAAGATGCAGTCAGGGATCATGGAGACCTGGAGGTTAAGGGAAACCCTCAAAGAATGGTGAGCTTTGGAGAGGCCAAAAGAAGACACAAAGGGTGGCAAGTTAGCAAAGTCCAGGACAAGGAGAAAACAGAAAAGGCTCAGAAAGAAGACTGCCTGGGTGCGTAGGGTCGCTGCACAGCGCTGTGGATTCAAACACAAAAGTGACACAGATTGATGTTTGTATCAGGAAGTGGGGTGTGGACTGCCCAAACCAGAGGACGCAGGGGGGTGGGATCCTCAGATGTGATTTTGGGGGTTGGGAGAGGGTTCTCACCCAGTTTTAAAACCAAAAGGATGGCCAGCATTTGGGGATCTAGGAGTCCAGATTTTCAGCTGCTGTAAACAGACTTGCAATCTGCCTGACCTGGACACTTGTTTCCACGTGGCTATGCCCCTTTGGTGCTGGATGGCGACTGCCCCTTCTGAAGGAAGGACCCTGCCCCTTCCCATGAGGCCGACTGCCCTGTGGGCTGTAGACTCATCCCCAGCCAGGGGTCTGTGTACCCTCACTGGCCGTGACCCTGCAGGCCCTTGTGTGTACAACCAGGGCTTCAGGTTTTCCCTGAATTTCTTTGTCAGGCTCTGCTGCCCAGACCTTTGACAAAGGACATCCCTGAAAAGAGCTTTTCAGAAAGAAAGGTAGTGAGGAATGAGAGCATCCATATTTTACCCAATAAAAAGAGGAAGCCTTGGCCTCGGAGTTCACTCCAAGGAACGGAGGGATAGCTGTGGCACGAATCCCCCTCTCCCAACAGCCCCCTTTCCTTGCTCAGTGGCAGCATCGGATTATGTAATGGTACAGCGTTGTTTCTTTGAACAGCACTGGCATGGGAAAGTCGGTGGAAAATAAACAGCCGTGTGTTCTGAGAAGCGGGACACTTTGTTCTCCTGTCCAGCACTTCCTTTTCCTGTTTCTTGATTGCATATCAGTTCTTTCAGATTGCCTTTTCACTTTGAAAACTGCAAAATTAAGTCATTCCGGTCACCTCTGTTTAAGCGGCCAGTTCGGTGACGTGGCTACTCCTTTTTAAAAGCTCTTTGAGAAAGGCAAGGATCTGGGTCTGTGCTCCTAGCCTGGCCCCAGCAGGCCTGGACGCTTCTAGCACTGACTCGAGAGACCAGCACTGTGTTTTGATTTGTTCTTTTTCACCTTCTCGTGCGATGAAAGCAGGGGTGTGGACAGCGACTTCACTCACATTCCCTGATCCTTTTCCTCTGTGTTCATCCCTTCCAGAAATGACACCTGTGCGTTGCGGCCAACCTTGGTACACACATATAGGAGGGAAAGAAACAGAGATGTGATTTGGGTTTTTTCCTCAGAGATGTGGGACTTGTATCTCTGCATAAGCAGGTGATGGTCAACAGAGGGTGAGGGACAGTGAGTGGCAATGTGCCCACAGCATCAGAGAGGCCAGGAGAGGCATATGTTGTTCCGTAGTGGGGGCGTGGGGTCTGGAGGGGTGTCCTCGAGCCTAAATGTGGGGAGGCAGGCAACGTGTGCACAGGAGCTGCGTGGTAGGCAGTGTAACCAGAGGGGACTCAGTGAACAAAGCTTTGCAGACAAGAGACACCTTTCTCTAGGGAGGAAGGACAAAGGCTGTGATGTCTGGGCCGGGCTGATGCTGTCCAGAAGTGCAAGGCTTGTTTTGCATGGCGATGGTAAGGGCTGTATTAAAAACAGCGCCCCCCTCCTGGTCTGATCCAGTCTTTTGCATTGTTGCTAGAGGCCAGAGAGAAGACGATTGTGTAAGGCAGGTGGCTGCCTCTTTCCTGCTGCAATAAATGGGGGATTAAATGCGACCTTAGAGGTCACTTGCTTTTGTTGTTCTGTTCCACTCCGTGTATACCAGAGTTGCAGTTGCAGGAAACAGTCCAAATGTCCAACAGATGAATGGGTAGAGAAAATGTGGTCTTTATGTACAGGGAATATTATCCAGCTTAAAAGTGATAATGGCCATCTGCATACATCATGCTTGGCGTGGGGCAGTGGTTCTCACCGGGGGGTGATTTTGTGCACTGCAGAAAATGTGGGTGTCTAGAGACATTCACGGTTGTCACAGCTCAGGGTGGAGGGTGCTCCTGGCTTCCAGTGGGTGGAGGCCGGGGAAACGGTTAACATTCCTCCAAGCACAAGACAGCCCTTCAGCAAACAGTGATCTGGCCCCGATGTCATCCGTGCCGAAGAGGAGAAGCCTGGTCTGCAGTATTCCATTGTTTGACTGTCTGTGTTTTATTTATTCGACATTTGATAAAACAGCCAGTTTTTAGCTATTACACATGGTGCTGGTATGAATGTTATCCACTCCGTGTATACCAGAGTTGCAGTTGCAGGAAACAGTCCAAATGTCCAACAGATGAATGGGTAGAGAAAATGTGGTCTTTATGTACAGGGAATATTATCCAGCTTAAAAGGAAAGAATTCCTGTCACATGCCGCAACATTGCGAACTTTGAGGATGTTCTGCTGTGTGAAATAAGCCAGTCGCCAAAGGACATATGCTGCAGGGTTCCACGTGAGACATCTAGAATGGCCAAACACAGTAAGGACAGAACTTAGAACAAAGTTTGCTAGGAGCAATGAGGGTGGTTCACTGGGTACAACTTCAGTTTTAGAGATCTGTTATATGACAGTATCATTATAGGTAAGGCCACTGAACTGTACAGTTAAAAATAGAGGTGGCCAGGCATAGAAAGGCAAGGGGAGAGAGACTTGAGCCCAGACTTTGAGATTGCCATAGCTCACTGCAACCTCAAACTCCTGGGCTCAAGACATCCTCCTGCCTCAGCCTCCCGAGTAATCTGGAACTACAGGCACATGCCACTTGTGCATGGGTAATTTTTCTATTTTTACTAGAGATGGGGTCTCGCTCTTGCTCAGGCTGATCTAGAACTCCTGAGCCCAAGCAATCTACCCACCTTGAAAGTACTGGGATTCCAGGCTTGAGCCACGTGCCCAGCTTAGAGGGTAAGTTTGGTGTTTTTTAAAAAATCCCAATTAAGAAAGTTGTGGCTCGGCACCCATAGCACAGTAGTTACGGTGATGGCCCATGCACTGAGGCTGGCAGGTTTGAACCTGGTCTGGGCCAGCTAAACAATGACAACTGCAACGACGACAAATTAAAAAGAAAAAATAGCCAGGCATTGTGGCAGTCACCTATAGGGAAGCTGGGGCAAGAGAATCGCTTAAGCCCAAGAGGTTGAGGTTGCTGTGCGCTGTGAGGGCGACATAGTGAGATTGTCTCATTTAAAAAAAAAAAAAAAAGAAGAAGAAAAAGAAAAAGTTGTGGGTGCACCGTCCACATGGGCACCTTGTCCCTCATAGCCATTCTGGAGTTTGTGGGGTTTTGCTGTGTGCACCTCATTCTGACATGGGCCTCACGGGCTGGCTCTGGGCAGCTACACGCACACAGGCAGATCCCTTCTTTCTGTGTGGAAGGAGATTACTACAGGAATTAGGACTTGTGTGATTGTGGGAGAAGGTTCACAGGGAGAGTTGGAGGGTCCCGGACCACACGAGTCACTAACCAGTCCCCTGAGAAGCCCTCCCACCCCTCTTGGGGAGGGGATGCTCTCAGGAGCTTGAAGGGGAGGCTGGCTCTCTCTGGGGCTGAGCCAGGCATCTCCCAGGGGGCCGAGGCCACTGCTGATGGGTCATAGGATCCCCAGTTGGGAAGAAGGGGATGCGAGGCGGTGGGGTGTGAAGACACGGTAGAGACACCTCCATGCCCGTCCATTGCCCCGGGTGACAGTGATGCACAGGCCAATGTCCACCATGCCACCTCCACCCTCAGACCGTGGGCTGCTTCCTCTTCTGATCTGGTCTAACAGAGAGCCATACAGGGACAGAGATACTGGAAAATGTAGTTCCCATTTTCACCAAGGTGGCTCAGTACTGTTCCTGTGTTATCAACACCTCACCTGTGCATTTATTTTGTATGTTCAAAGGGGCCAGCTGGGGACATGTGCATGCTCCCTTTTTTAATCCTTGCTTGATTGTGAACACAGTAATGGAATTGTGGGCACATTTCAAAGCAGCATTTGTGGCTCGGCGACCATTTAAATCATGTTTTTTTTAATGGAGGAAATAAGGCCTGCTTTGCACATAATCCACTTAGATTAAACTTTTATAAAACATCGTGTTTATAAATGGCCGCTTTCTGTGTTTGTAGAATTTTCTATAATACTGTTGCAGCTGAACGAGAGAAAAAGGAAACTTTAAATTAGGTTAAATGACATTTAAAGTAAATGGTAAGGACACCCAGGATAAGGTTTTAGATTTTTTATTTCAAACTGTCTTGTATAAAAGGGCTTGGGAACTACTCTACCTGTACAGCTATAAAAGTATCGCAGGTGAAGAGGTTTCCCTTCACCACTTATGCTTTTGGTATCCTCAGGTTATAATCTAGACCAGGTCATTTGTCACCGGACCCAAGGGAGCAGAAGCCTCGGTTCCAGTCACAACATGGACATCAGCAGGTGATAACAATAAAGTGATTTGTAAATCTGGTGCTGTACTTTAGAGTTTGACATTTATTTTCTTAACTGCCTCACTTTTATCCTCTTAGTTGGCTTAAGATGTAAGACAGCCAAGTCTTACGACCATTTTGGGGTGATAAAACTCAGAGGTAACTTTCTCCACGTCATACCATTAAGGAGGTGGTTGAGGCAAGGCTTAAGTTTAAGGTCACTCCCCATCTTTCAAGCCCTCTGAGGCCCTCCAGCCCCACGTATGAAGGGGTCATGCCTACTCTGTACCACCAGGGTTTCTGTGTGTGTGTGTGTGTGTGTGTGTGTGTGTGTGTGACTGCCCTGGTCTCCTGGTATTTATAACTATCGGAATCCAGTTAGGAGACGGAATTCACACAGCAATCAGAACAGGAATGCTTAACATGGAGCAGGGTGTCAGGAGGCGACCCAGTCCCACCTGCCTCGTCTGTCTGCAAGAGCAAGGTTGAGCAGTTCTCACAGAGACTGTGTAGCCGACAAGCCAAAAACATCTACACTATGCTCTTTGTAAAAAAGTTTACTTGCCTGAAAAATAAAGAATTATTAACTAGCATCAGGGTATTGCTTATTATTCACGAATTATTAACTAGTAAGTACCACAGGTGAAAGGAACTCTACAGAATATGGGAACAGCAGATACAGGGGGCAGGTTCTCCCTCCAGGGCAGAGGCCACATGCCCAAGGAAGGAAGAAGTTTGGAATTCCATTCCCCACGCCCTCCAGAGCGGAGACTGGGATCTCTCTGGGGTGTGCGTGACTCTGCTCCACGGGATGGGACAGTGGAAGGTGGAGGAGCTCACTGGGGCCACTGCCAGCTGGAGAGCAGGGTGCCACTGGCTGGCTGCTGGTGGAGCTCACTAGGAATCCCACTGGGGTGTCTGTGGGACTCACTGGAGAGCTTCCCAAGGGACTGTGTTATGGAAATTCTGTGGGAAGCTGCCCACTGGAGTGAGTGCCATGCGTTGTTCCACAGGAGCAGGTAAAGGGGTGAGCATACGGAGTGATGAAGGCAGCCCTCCCACCAGGAGCATGGGTCCAGTGCCCTCTGCTGACAGGTGCCCACCAGCACGGGAGAAATGTGCGCAGGGTCCAGCTCCAGGATCACAGTGCAGGCAACAGAGGTGGATTTGGGCTTGACAGGCAATGTGGTGCTAACTGGCAGTGTTGGAATTGGTTATTTGTGACTCTTCTTTCTCTGCTGGATTGTGAATTCTTCTGACACCCAACAGTGTTCAAATAATCCTCCCTGGGCGTTGCTCTCCCTTAGCCGTCTGTAAGCTGCATCTTGCCCTTTGCTCTCTGGAGTACGAGGCTGGCATGATGATCAGAACTCAGCCAAGTCTTGAGACCCCAAGACCTTTGCTGTGTCTGGAATGAAGATACACATCTCTGAGCTTCATCTTGTTCCCAGAAGGTGGTCGATCCTTGTCACAGGGCACACGCTCCTTGTCTGGCTCCCTGTCCAGCTGGCCTGAATTCTGTGGCTAGCTGCCACTCCCAACTGCCTGAGGCAGGTTCCACACCCCACCTGGCTCCCCCCCCCTGCCCCCCCCGTCATTCCTGCATGGGTCAGCTCCTTTTTAGTTTCTGTTTGGAATTGCTTTAACCTCAATTGTCACAGCTTCCAACCCTCATCTTCTTATAGTGACAGTCTGATGGAGTCCTCCTGGGACATTTTTGCTGGCCACACGCCCCTTAGCACCTGAACTGATCCCCAAGCATCAGCTCATTGGCCTGTCCATCATTTAGCTTGGCTGTGTCCCCTTGTGCCGGCCACATCTGCCGCTCCCATCCTGGGGCCATATGTGACCCAGCCCTCATTTTAGTGAAGGATGAAAGGAGCATTAGACCTTTACGTTCTTAAACACTTAAATACCTCCTTGATCATTTAGTTCCAAAACACTAGCTCTTTCTTTGGGGTGGGGGAGGTATTGTTTTTTATCATTTTTCATTTTTATTTTTTAATCATTTCTCTTGTTTTGTGTTTTCAATCAACCATGGAAAATAATTTTTTTCATAATTGAGATTTTATTGGCTGTATTGAAGATCAAAACAGACCTTTCAATCTGTATTTAATTCTTAAATTGCTTACAGAAAATCTGAAGTACTGATATCTTTAGAGGTTGATAAGCTGACATTGTAAGTCCCAGTCATTCACAGCTTATTATCATATAAATGACAAATTCAAATATTTGATCTTTGATAGGACATTAACAAAATTATCAGGAAAACTGACTATTGTGACCAAAAATGTTACACAAGGGCGTGCAGTTCTGACAGGTAGAAACAGGATCAAGGAGCAGTTTTCCCGAGGAAATAATTCTAAAAACAGCCTGAGGGCAGCGCTTGTGGCTCGAAGGGGTAGGGCACCAGCCCCATAGGCTGGAGGTGGCAGGTTCAAACCCAGCCCTGGCCAAAAACTGCAAAAAAACCCAAAAAACAAACAAACAAAAAAAAACCAGCCTGGGAATTTAAAAGACTGTTTAAAAGTAATTTAAACTGTTGAAGACGTATTATTAAATGCAGAACGGTGGCTCGAAATTGCCATTGAATATGCTTTGTATTATAGGATATAAAAACTACTCTCCCTGCTACTAATTACAGAATGTTAACCTGGCACCCCAGTGAAAGCTTAACATAAAACATATGCCAAAAAATAAACAGCAAACAATATCACCTCTTTTTTAAAAAGAGTTTATACTTAAAAAATGAAATGAGGTGGGATTTCTCCTAAAGATGTTTTTAGAGCTACTGAAAAACTTGTACTTATACAAGAGCAGCTTCGACAGGAGCTCTGGTAAGACCGGGGGCGTGGTGGGCTCAGCTCTTTCTCTCCTGCCGCACGAGGCTGAGATCTCCCACTGTCCCACAGGTAAACCTTCCTTTCTTGCTTAGCCACTTGGCCCATTTGCCGTTTGCTCTGCTTTTTCCTTCTGTTTGTGGGCATTTTTATCTGAAGATGTATCCTGCCCCACTCCCTCTTTTGGCTTCACCTCCACTTTTGCAGGCTGAGCTGCCCTGGCCGACGGCCTGTGGACTGTTCTTTACCAACCAGCCTTTTGGGTGCCTTGGTGCTGGTGCCCGGTGCTGTGGACCCAGCGGCTGCTGGTACTACAGCAAGAGCAGGAATTATTATTTTTAAAAGTCTCAACACTTTTGGGTGGTGGTTTCCATTTTTCGAGGAGCTGCATTGTCATCAGAGAGCCTGTCTGCCCCGCTGTGTAACATGCAGTGGATGGGGTGTTTTCAGGCTGTTTGACCATTTGTCGCCCACCCCGCCACCCTCCGTGGGTCAGGCTTCCTTTTCGGAGACCGAGCACGACCAGACTGGATAAGAGTTAAGGTAACAGACTCAGGAGGCGGCGTCCTGTCTAACAAAGGCCTCACCTCACGCAGGTGTTCATTCTCTGGAAAGTTGAGCTTTCTTGACGTCAGGATTGGTTGAAATAGGATACTGGACTTTTAAAAGAAAGTTGTTCTTTTTCCTTTCATGTTGATCTCTGGTCAAAGTGATTTTTCCAGACCCCTCAAGATTTAGCCTCAAGGCAGGTGACGCCGCCATTAGGTCTGTTCCTTTGCAGTGTCTCAGTTGAGCCCTCGCTGGAGTTTTCTGTACCCCGTGATGGCTGGGGTCCTCCTTTCCCCCCAAAGTGCTGCAGACCCAGGGGTGGGTGCCCTCCAGGCTCTGCTTCCCTGCCATTTGTTTTTATCATTCATCTGTGTGTGACTGTAAGATTGATCATCTAGAAGCAGTTGGTTCAATAATAAGCCCCCCTTCCCTGCCTGCAAGTGCTGGGCCCCCATGCGGCAGGACGCGTCCACATGCTGGGTCCGGGTCCCTGTCCTCCCAACTCGGCCCTCAGCTCAGACGCCGCCTGCTTACTCTCTGCCAGATCCCTTCCTAGGCTTCCTGCCTGCACGCCCTTCCTCACCTCTGTGGAAGGTCATCCCAGCCTTTTCAAGTTCTCCTCCCCATCCGGAGGCAGAGGGGGACTTTGATGGCCTCCTCACACCCCCACTGGGAGGAACATGGTTCCTTTCCCTGTGAGCCTGGTCTCCTGCTGGAAATCAAGATGCTTTTACCTTCATGGGTCTTCATCCTTCATTATCTAGTCAGTGAAGTATGAAAAACTTTGTTCCAGAAAAGACTTTGATTAACTGTTTGTTTTTTCCCTGCTGTTTGCGGAAAAAACATTTCTGTAAGAACCATGAGGCACTCTGCTTAACTCTTAATCTCAGGGTGTAAGAGTGGGTTTCCATGCAGAATACCATTTAATAGCTGAGACACAAGTATGCCGCCTGGCACGTGAACTTGGGGCTTTGGTGTGAATACCCACAGCACAGCCACAGGGCCAGCGTCGCCGTGGTTGTGGAACAGTTTACTTCATGATGTTTTTGCAGAGGGACTCTTTGGAGTTGGAGCATGTGAGACTGGAGGTTTTTCCCTAACTACTTCAGGGCAGAGCTGCTCTGTCTGTGGCTCAACATGCTGCAGACATGAGGCGATTGCTGCTAATAGTTACAGCACCAAGCGCCGTCTTTACCTGTAATCAGGAGACTAAGACGGCATGAGCTTTGCTTTGCAGTGCTGTCCTGGGTTACACTTTAGGGGTGCCGGCAGTCCCAGTTATTCTGTGAAAACCATTGCCAACTTTAGGTTTGGTCCCCACCAAGTTCAAGCCTAATGAATTCTCCTGAACTTGAGAAGTTTGATAAAGAAAGTAGAAAGGAAGTTTTCAAGGCTGCTTTTTCTTTTCTGACAGTTTTTCCCATGAGCAAAACAAACACGTAGAGATATTTTTCTCTTGGCCAGCAAGAAAAGGGGGAGGAAAAAAGATTCCTTTATCTCCCAAAGCAAAACATATTTTTGCTGGGAAATGTAGGTGGAGTGTGGTTAGGGGAGGCAGATGGATGGATGTTGGGGAATGTGGTCTTTGTTTCTGGAGGGGGAGCTTTAGGAACCTTTAAAGATGAGAAGAAATAACACAGTAACATCCTCGGTGCTGAAGTCAGAGAGTAAATGCCAGCACTTTGCGAAGGACTCGTGTATATAAGTGTTTGTGGGAATGAGACTGACAAACCCACCTGGTCATAGCTGAGTCAGACACAGGTCATGTGTCCCTCTGAGGAAGTACTGGTTCAAAAGCTGTCCCAATACCCTGCAAGCCATTAGTCATCGTGGTTTTGCCTAAACATTTTCTCATTTGAATTTCAAGATAGCAGCATAAGAAGAAGGATACCGTTTTCAATTTCAGCATAATTGGGTGTGGTGGCTCATGTCTGTAATCCTAGTGCTCAGGGAGGATTAATTGAGGCCAGGAATTTGAGACCAGCCTGAGTAAGAGTGAGACCCCATCTCTACAAAAGTTACAACATGCCCAGCTATTTTGGAGGCTGAGGCAGGAGGATCACTTGAGCCCAGGAGTTTGAAGCTGCAGTGAGCTATGATGCCACCACTTAGCACTTAGCCTGGGCAGCAGAGTGAGACTCTGTCTTTAAAAAAACAATAAAAAAGAAGTAGTCAGCATATGTCACTCTTATACTGGCCCAAAGTCGTTGCCTTGTTTTTAGATGTAAAGTAACGGCCAACTTTTTATTGTTGTAAAATATACCTAACATGAAGTTTATCATTTGTAAGGGTGTGGTTTAGCAGCATTGAACTTGTTCACATTGTCTGTGAACCATCACCACCGTCTGTTTTCATAACTTTGCATCTTCTCAAAGTGAACCTCTGCCCGTTACACACTAGCTCCCCTTCCCTCCCTGTCCTCCCCTCCCCTTCCCAGCCCAACCATCCTACCCTCCTCCATGTGTGTGGTCTGGATGGCTAAGGTACCTGTAAGCTCAACCATGCAGTACTTGTGCTGGTTTTGACGACTTTATTTTACTGAGCATAATGTCCCCAGGTTCATCCATATTGTATCATCTGACAGAATTTCCTCCTTTTCTTTTTTCTTTTTTTGAGACAGACTCTATGTCATCCTCAGTAGAGTGCCACTGCATCACAGCTCACAGCAACCTCAAACTCTTGGGCTTAAGTGATTTTCTTGCCTCAGCCTCCCAAGTAGCTGGGACTACAGGTGCCCGCCACAACGCCCGGCTAATACGTGGTTGCAGTTGTCATTGTTGTTTAGCAGGCCCGGGCAAGGCTGGAACCCGCCACCTTTGTTGTAGGTGGCCGGTGCCCTACTCACTGAGCTACAGGCACCGAGGCAGAATTTCTTCCTCCTCTAAGGCTGAGTGGCCTTCCTCTGTATGTGCAGACCACATTTTGTTTGCTCACTTATTGATCGACACTTGTATTGTTTCCAGGTGAGGCTGTCTTCCAGTAAAACGGAGTTCATAATTGTGTAAAGGCAATAATAATAAGGATGATAAAGTTCTGTCCTTAGACATTTGTGATGATAGAATTATACTTTGTAAATGTGCATTTTGGGATACTTTCCAAAATACAGGTTAAATTAGTTTTCTAAGGAGATTTCCTCATTAATTTAACATGTTTTTATGTTTTAATTCTCTGTATAAATTTTGGTTTCTTCCCTAGTTCCTTTTTGTGCCCATCATTCTAACTCATTAAATGGCCATCCTTCTAACTCCTTGAATGTATTAATTGAATTCTCAGTTTATACCACATTTCCTTTCGCTGCAGAATTAGAATTGGGAAAAATCATCTATATGCTCACAGTGGTCAGCGTCCAAATCTTAAATGAGACAAATGTATATAAATTTACACAAATTGTTTATTTTTGTTGTTTTACGCTAGAGCAAATTTTCTAAAACAACAACCCAAAGTACAGTGTAAGTTGCAAAATACCTACTATCAAAATGAACTTAGAGGCCAGTCTTTTCACCTGTTTGTACTAAAGAAATTATGTTTCCATTCAGTTGTGAGACTATCTCTTTGGGAGAAAGGACTTAATATTTATTCTGAATGAGGTCAGTTGTACACTTTTAAGCTAAGAATTGTTAGGAACTGATTGGTTATGTCTAGCTTAAGATTTGAATTAAAAGTCTGTTACATTAGTTTTTTTTTTTTTTTATAAATAGTGTACGTTAGTAATTAACAGCGTCAACATTGCCCACAAGCTGTGTTACCCATTGTGAATACAAGGAAACCAGGGAAAAGAAGGCAGAATTCTTTTGCAGCCATGGATAGAGCAAACTTCTGTGGTCTTTGAACGAGGTGGAATTCTTTATAGTCAAGAAAAGTTGCTAAAGACTGGACGTTGCCAAAAGAAGAGACTGGCCCCAGGATGCCAGAAACTGCCTTGGAATCCCTGGGTACGCCTCCTCATCCATACCCTGACTTACCCTGTCTCTCCCACCTTGTTTGGCTGTGGGGGCGGAGGGGAATAGAAAGGGGCAAAATCAACCACATCAGGCCTCAGGCTTTCTGTCACTGACATGTAAATGTCTGTGCATCTTTCCAGCTATAACACTTGATAGAAATGCCCCCTTCGTCTTTGAACCATCCTGGCACGGCCTGGAATAAGAACCTGTCCTGTGCAGAAGAGGAGGGCGGGTACTCCGGATCCCCTGAGCCCTGGTAGCCCACCCAGGCAACCCCGGGGTCTCTTGTTTGGGGCATGCCCCAGTCTGCTCTCCGCCAAGTATTGCCTGCCTTGTGCGATCAGTGGCTGAGTCTTGGGCAAATGGAAACTTACCTACAACCTATCAGGACATTGAAATAAAATAGTCTACACTACTTTGGAAGCCAGTTGTTGACTAAATGAATTGCTTCATATTTTTGTTAAAAGTGGTCTTTTAACTTTGTTTATGGCGTGGACTTGCAATGAGTAATTTGCTTTATTCTCACTTATCCTAGGATCTGGGTGGAGATTTTAGGAAAATGCAGCTTCAGAACCAAGGCATCCTGAGGTGCTTGCCCCTAGTTGTTTTTAACTCCCACTGCTTCAAATAGCCGCAGACTTTCAAACTACCCACTGATGTGCTCGTAATCAGTGATTCACCCCCCACCCTGCCCCACCCCCCAACACACAGGTTTTCTTAGCAGTTTGTAAAGCTTTTGGGAGTAAAATGGAGTTTGGCAAACCTTTTTTTGGAGCAAGCCAAGTAGTAAATATTTTTGGCTTTGTGGCCAAACTACGCAATTCTGTCCTGTAGCATATGTAAACGAGTGGGTGAGGCTGTCTTCCAGTAAAACTTTATTTACCGAAAAAGAAAAAGGTGGCTGGCTGGGTTGGACTTACAACTGTTCAGAAAATATATATATCAACTGAGATCACCTGCAGCTGAGTTGGATTATTGCTATATAGGAATAAAGACCAAGATTTTTCAGGATATAAAGTTACCATAAAATGCTCTTCAGAAGTCAGTTGTTATACATTGAGAGCAGACTGTTCAGTGCTGAGCAGTGAGCTTCTTAATACACACAGCCTGGGGGAATAACTGATGAGGACTGTGATGAAATACAGATGTGCTTGCAAGATGTGGAGGGGCTGGACCTTCATACACTGCTGGTGGGCACATGCGGTGGTGCAGCTGCTTGGGAAAACAGGCTGGTAGTTCCTCTGAGCGGTGAACATAGTTGCCATAGGACCCAGCAGTTCCATTTCTAGGTATATACCCAAGAGAAATGAAGACATATTCCACATAAAAACAAGGACACCCACGTATACTGTTGAGCCACAGAAGCAGATGAGGCAGTGACACAGGTACAATGTGGATGGAGTCTGAAAGGCATCATGCTCTGTGAGAGAAACCCCACACGTGAGGCCGTGTCATTGTATGGTTTCGTTAACATGAACTGTCCAGATCAGGCAAAGACGGAGACACAGGAAGTTAATCAGTGGTTGCCAAGGACTGGGGGTGGGGAACTGGAGAGTGCCTGCCAATGAGCAAGAGGTTTCTTTTAGGATTAGGAAATGTTCTAACATTGGTGGTGGTGATGCTTGTACAGCTCTGTGAAGACACTAAAAGCCAGCCATGCAATTATATGCGTTAGGAGTGAACGTATGGTATTTGAAGTGTAGCTTAATAGAGCAGGTACAAATGCCATCCAACTGGGTCCAGGATTAATGCAGGAGAAATCATTAGTAAGTGATAAACATGGTCCAAAATTCTTGTTTGGATAAAGGAAATCTAGAAAACGACACCTTTAGGTTCCATATTTTTGGTGGTGTGTGTTTCCAAGGATTCCTGTTGCCCCGTGAGCAGGAACCATAAACCTTGGCAAAGGCCTCTGGGGTGAGGGATGTGGTGAGAGACGCACCAAGCCTTAGTGCGTCCAGGTGCCTGGAGTGAGAATAGCTCAGCCCGGGTCCCCTTTGCTCTACCAATGTGAAGCGCCCAGCTGTGATCTGGGGACTTGCTTTACTCAGGAATCGCCGGCTCACTGGGGCTCATGGACCGTGCTTCTCTCTTTCAGATTGAAGAGGGTAGCAAAGCCGCAGCCGTCAACAAGTTACTGGTGGGAGACGAGATCGTGGGCATCAATGACATCGGTCTCTCAGGGTTCAGGCAGGAAGCCATCTGCCTGGTGAAGGGGTCCCATAAGACTCTGAAGCTCATGGTCAAAAGGTAAGATCAGTGCCCCCTGCCACGTTATCAAGACAGTTTTGCAAGTGGGTAGAATGTTGGAATGGGAAGCCTGAGTCCTTTGTGAATCACACCTAGAATTATATCCGTCGGCCAAGGGTGAATCTAGTCCGAAAAGTTTAAAAATCTTCTTTATTTTATTGCTGCTGATTTAAAAAATTTTGATGTATTAAGTGAATCGACTGCTCATGTCTTTTCCTTTGGCAACATGCAGATGTTTTATTCTCTTGGCAGAGAGAGGAACTCTGCTTCTGTGCCCAGCTACTGGGTATGTAGTTGCCTGTTGTCTCCACAAGGTGGCAGGCTTCTGCGTTTAAGGATTTTATGCTGTAAAGAATTTGCTTGTTTACAGAAACTGAAAGAGTGCTCCTGGGTACCGGAAACATTTGTGATTTGCTGTTTTCAAATGGAAATAATTCTCCACCTGGTTTTATAGGTGGCTAATTAACAGTAAGGCATTTACTTGTCCTTCTTGACCAAATTATTGTACTTTTTTAAAGGTTGGCTGTAGATTTTAATAAATAAACAGACTCAAATGTTTATTTCAATTTTTAGTGTAGACTTAAAGGCATCTTCCGTAAGGACTTTTTGGGGGGCAGGAGGAGGTGGTGCAAAACAGCAGACAAGCAGGAGATCCAGAAACAAGGAAGGATGGAAGCCTCGACGTCACCACCATCAGCAAATGCAAGCAGCAAAATTGCACTTGTACCCCGTGAATATATATAAATAAAGATAAACTTTAAAAGAAAAAGGAAAAAGGAGGGAAAACATTTTCAGCCACCTCATTTCTGTGGTCTGTGCTTTCCTTCCAATACCTCCTTGTACAGTCAGAAAGTAAAATCTCAGATGGCAGTGTCTGCGCCTTTTGGGGCGGGTGGGCGTGAGCGGTGATACTGTGCTAGGAGTCCCTGTGGTCCCTCGTCAGGGGCAGTGCCTTTGTTCTCACAAGATTCAGTTCCCTTAGCAGGAGATGGTGACAGAGGGGGAAGCTTCAGAGCTCAGACAAGGAGCTGTGAAAGGTCTCCAGGAGTTGCAGCCCAGGCCCCAGGCTAGCTGGGATTTCCTTTTTCTTCTGTCTCTTATTCGGCCTGGGTTCTGGGCTGCCAGAGCCCCCAAAGCCCTGAGCTTTTCTGTCTGCCTTTCCTGTGGTGGAGAGGGCTGCTTAGTCAACACGGCGAGCAAACCGTGCCTCAGCAGGGCCTGTCTGTGCCTGCGCGTTCTAGCGTGGCTGGTTTTGAGTCAGAAGTTAGTGCATTGTACGTGTTGATAGGCATCCCCAGATTCCTTAGGCCACTTGTTTTTCCACATCATCTCTAGCATAGGGTATTTTTGTTTTCTCTCTCTGCGAATGTGCTAGTGACATATGGCTTTGTTATCTACATTTGTGTTTCTATAGCTACGAGTTTGATTAGGCGTCATTCCCTAGGTTTAGAAGTGCAACGTGCATATAATTCTTTCTTGAACTAAAAATACATTTTTAAGGATGTAGATAGACAATCTGAAATCTGTTGAAAGAAAGGCCTCCCTGCCACATGAAAAGTGACTGGTAGAAGGACAGAGAAAAGGCCTTAGGGCTGCTGCCAGCTGACTGAGCTGACACAGTGCTTCAAGACTCAGGAAGGAGGATTAAATGTCTTCCCTGGGACACAGACAGGAGCCGTTGTGTGGAATCACCATTTTCTGTTCAGATTTCCTTTAAATGAAGGATACACAGAAGGGTGATTCTGATACAATTTAATATTTTAAGTAATATGCTCAATTAGATATAAAGAGAAGCAGAGCAGTTTATTCAAACACACTTTTAATAACTGTTAGGGGAAAATCCCACCAACTATTTTTCCTCTGTTCTTACACTACAGCAATCGACACAGGTGACTTATGTGACCAAATGTGGACATAGTAAGGACTCCTAAAACCCCGGCTAACCTTGTATGGTGTTCTTTATTGCAAATACACAAAAAAGGGCTTTTAAAATTGTTCTTGTGAAAGCTGGAACACCTCTCAGTGGTGTTCTTCTCTAAGGACTGGATTCTTCTCTAGGTTCAAGTCTCTCTGTAAGCCTCCCCACCCTCTTCTTTCTCCATTCCAGGGCGGCCACTAACCTGCTTTCTGTCCCTGTGGGTTAGTTAGCATTTTCTAGCATTTATCTGAAGCTTCATGCAGTGTTTACTCTATTAACAAAAAATAAATAAATAAATAAATGGCTCATTCATTAAAAGCTACTCTGTAAGCATCTTAGGGAGACACTTACTTGCTCGTGTTCCCATCGCCCTTCCTGAAAGTGTGACCCAGTGGTGAGTGAAGTTACTCAGCCTCTGTTGACCTTGAAGCAGCTGTCTGCCCCGCCTCAGGTGCCCCAGGAGCCATGTGGGGAGGAGGTTGGTACACCTCAGCACAAAGCACCTGTGCCGGTGGCTTTCTTAGTGTTACTTGAATAGTGGTTCATGTACAAAACCCCCTCCCCTGTGCAACAGCTGTGGTGCGTCTTTTATTTCACAGGCTTGGTTTATCTTGGTGTGTGTGGTAGCCAGGGGGGGCAAGCGGCCAGAGTAGGATCACGGTGGGCCCGCTTCACAAAGCAGTGGCATCTTGTTTCCTGGGTGTGGGCAGTGCAGACCTTGTCATCATGGAGAAGCTAGTGCTGGGAAAGTGATGTGTGGGAAGACGCACAGATCTCTGTCTCCCCAGACAGACAGGGACAGTGCTTCCTTCCTCCTGGGGCAGGGCTAGCTGGAAACAAAAGAGCTCGGAACAGCCACCCTCACCGAGGGCACGTACAGGCTCTTTTGTGGTGTTTAGGTCGTATTCTTGGCCCTGAGATGGCAAGATGGGGCCCCGGGTGGGGTATGGGTGATTGCCCAGGAGTCAGATCCACTAGTCAGGCTGGGAGACGCTGGAAGGCAGGCGTTTTTGACTTGCCGTTTGCTTCCAGGCGACCTGTTTCATCTTTGCTTGAACAAGGAAGTGCCCCTTCTAGGAAAGTTCAGGGTGACATGCGGCCTTCTGTCACATGGGTGTCCCTCTATCCAGTTTGTGTCTGCACTGTTTTTCTAGCTGTCCTGGCCACCCTCGGAGATCCTAATGGGCAGGTCTGGAATGGATCTGCATCTGGGATTGTCACAGAGGGCACAGGCTATTTGCTGGGCAGCCAAGGTATTTCTGCCACTTGCTGGCTTAAGCAAATGGGCTTGGAAAAGGGTAAGGCAAAAAACTGGGTGGCAGTTTGGCTTGTGCCTGGCGAATTTAACCCAGTGGATGACCTGGGGTAATGTGCCAAGGGCAGATGAGCCCAGTGCCCTCAAGCTGTGCTGGAGTTTGGGGATCGGGCTAGGAACGACCAAAAAGGTCGTGTCTCCTGGCTGAGGGTGCCCTACCCACTCAGTGCTCTAAATTGTGCATTAACAGCTCTGGGGACGGAGTCGCCCGTTTTTCACATTTCAAAGGCAAATCACCAAAAAATCAACTTTCAAAAAGTATCTATAATTTCAAACGGCCTGGGGAAAATAATCACGTTTTATTCACTTTGTGAAGCAGGCCCACTGTGATCCTATCCTGGCCACTTGGTCCCCTGGTCCTCTGGCCACTATACATGCCAAGATAAACCAAGCCTGGGAAATAAAATATCACATTATTTTCTAAAGCCCGTAATTACCTTTTTGGCCTTTTCCCCAAATTTGTACTGTAATATTAGTGTATTTACAGTGAAGTACACCGGCCACCTCGTTGTCAACCCTGTTCTGGGTCATTTTTCTTGAACCTGTCATGAGTTCCAAGGAGTTTTCTTGGGGCCAAATCATGGGCAGGGTTGATCCGTGTTACTTCCTGCCTCTCTGCCCGAAACCCTCTTGTGAATCTAATTATATCCACTAAGCCTGCACTCAGGAGCAGATTAGCGGCAGAAGGGTGGGGGGGGGGGTTTCTTGCTGCCAGCTGTAAGGGTTTGCTGGACTGAGTGGTGTGGTCACACATTTGCAGAAAGGAGGCTTCCTGCTGGGGGGCGACACTAGTGCTTTCTGGGAGCAAGTTTCCTTTCTTGCAGCGTGCACCCCTTCTCGGAAGTTACCGAGTTGTGGTGACTTCTGTTCCACACTAGCGTTGTGCAGCGCTCCCCTGTGCTGCTGGCTTCTTGGAGCTGTCCCTAAGCTGGTGGCCCTGTGGCCCTAGCATCGATTAGCACAGATGTTCCGGGAGCTGCCGCTCAGCGCTGACAGTGTGACAGGAGTAGGGGACTGGCTAAGACGTCAGCAGGTTGCCCTTCCCAAACCCTCTGCTCTGCCCAGAGAGCCCTTCCTTGGACAGAAACTGTATGTGTGTTCAGAGGGTGTGCTGCTTCCTCCGGGGGGGCCCTGGAAGATGCCAAGAGAAACGTGAGCTCTGGCAGGTGTCTGAGGTTGCTTATCTGTGGTTCCAGAGTGGGTGTTTCCGTTCTGTGCGCATTGGGGGGCTTAGGGCTGTCTGCCTCTGTGCTTGTTTTGTTAAGACAAAGGAGGCCCTAATGTGTTGAGGACGTTTTTCCATTTTTGTTTTTATTTATTTATGTGTTTATTTAATAATGGAGGAAGGAGGAAAGGAAGGAAGGACGGGGTCTTGCAGGGCTGGCCTTAGCTCCTGGGCTCAAGTGATCCTTCCGCCTCAGCCTACTGAGTTGCTGGGACCGCAGGCTCATGACACTACCCTCGGCTGATTATTTTTACTGAGTAAAATCAAGAAATAAGGGAAAACCACATAGACCAGAATTGTTTTATTTCGAGGAAAGTTAATTCTGTTTGGGTTTAGATTTCATGTGTGGCGAGAGAAATTTAATTGGGGAAACCTCTAATTACATGACATTTCATATATTAGTGAAGTAGAGATGGTAAAAAGTTCAGATTTTGCTTGTGTTTCTTCCTTTATTAATTGTAGTAAAGGAACTAGACCGGTCCAAAGCACATAATATGTGGTGATGACTGAGGCATGCAAGTGATGTCTGCAAAATTCAGTTCGAAAGCAATGATGGTTCCAATATATTAGGACATGCAGAGAATGTTTCCCTTACTTTTCTGTGTGAGGCCTCCAGAGGGACTGTGAATCCTGTGCAGTGGGGTTCACACTGTACAATTTAAGCTCCTTTTGAGGCTTAGAAAGGTGAGAAATTAATAATAGCATTAATGATGAGGTTAAAATGACTTTTATTTATTACTTTTTTGAAGGAGCAGCATTAACAAGACACATCAAATTGAGCTCCCTCAGCCTTAGGAGGAAAGGTTTATCCATGCTGGGTAGCTATTGAGTTGGAAAGAGGGGTGTTCTGGTGAGTTCTGGAGAGCAGACCCGGGGAGTGTCCTTTCTGGGGGCACACCTCCGTGCTTGTCACCCAGGGGAAGGTGGCTGTGAGAGAAAGCAGCTGAGCAGACACCCAGGGGCATGACGGGGAGGTGGTCCACATCCGGTTCTGTTGAGTGTTCCTATCTGGAGTGAAGGCTGTGTGGGTGAGCGCTCCCAGGGCTCTGCCGCTTGATGCTGAGCGCACCAAGGGGTTCCCTCTCTGCACATCTTGTGTTTGGCTGTAGCTGTACCCGCAAGCAACCGGTGCTCTGTGCTGGCTGCTTGTCTAGACACAGTGAACACACTTTTGGTTTGTTGCCAAGGTTCAGGGAAAGGTGAGGTTGACAGAGCCCTGAGCAAATGGCTGCCAGCGGGTTATAAAGGAGTAAATGCCACCTTTCCTTAAACTGTCCCCCTCAGCTCAGCGCCTATGGCTCAAGCCGCTAAGGTGCCAACCAATACATCTGAGCTGGCAGGTTCGAATCCAGCCCTGGCCCACCAAACAACAGTGACGACTGCAACCAAAAAATAGCTGGGTGCTGTGGTGGGTGCCTATAGTCTGAGCTACTTGGGAGGCAGAGGCAGGAGAATCGCTTGAGCCCAGGAGTGGAGGTTGCTGTGAGCTGTGATGCCACAGCACTCTACCCAGGGCGACAGCTTGAGGCTCTGTCCAAAAAAAAAAAGAACTGTCCCCTTCGAGCCTGCCCACCAGGAACATCCCTTGGTTCCAAGGCAGGCGTCTCTGGAGAAGAAAATGAGTACGCAGTATGGCCCTGACCTTTTATAGAAAGTAAGGGCATACCTTACCGTTAAAGAAAGCCCATTTTGTTTTATTTTAGCATCACCTGTTCTCACACAAAGGAAGTGCTCAGTGATGAAAACTACCTCATCTCATGCTTCCCTTCCACCCCTGATGACAAGCTGTTTGACACTGCTTGCAGAAGGTGTCTGATAACTTGATTTTTATCATGAAAGAAAGCCTGTTCGGGGCAGCTGGAGTCCAAAGGCCTTTTAATTGAATGAGGCGGCATTATTAGGGAGAGTACTCAGGAGGTATTTGCAGCAGGGTAGTTGCACAGCGTTGGAACAGCTGTGGAATGTGCTGGTGAGCTAAATTGGGTCACCCCAGCATGGAGACGGGCCCTGTTCAGGAGGGGTACTGGCGTGACAGGTGGCAGAGTTCTTGGCACCCACCATGGAGCAGGTTGTACCATTTACTCCGTTTGTTGTGGGTGTGCCTGCATGTGATAAGAAGGGCAGCAAGGGTGTTTGTCTGCAGCTGTGTTAAAAGGACAGAACTAACATATGGGGGACCGGGGGGGAGTCAGATCTTCCTTGAGTGACTTTCCTACTTTAATTTTTCAAGTAGGATGTGGTGCTTAATATAAGAATACAGTTGATCAATCATTCTCTGACTTGATGGTCTTGCAAGCAGAAGGATGCCTTCTGCCCTGAGACAGAAGATTATATAAAATATAGGAAAGGTTTTATCTGGGTCATTATGCAGGTTTTGAGATACACAGAAATCAAGAAATGTAAAATCCCCATGGATGGAAAGAAATGAAGCCCTCCCAGCAAAAGCGATGAGCCAAGCATGTTGGAACTTGCACAGGTGAATCAGAAAGGATGCTGTCGACTGTGTCTGTCTCAAAACTTTCCTAGTGACCCAAGTATCAGCCACTTAGCATACGTGTGAGTGGGCTGGTGGTTTACTGTAGTGAGCACTGAGCACCCTATGTGTGGTATTTAAAGTTCTCCCAACTTTAAAGGATCTGCGAGATGTTTGGAGTAAAATTACAGATTTCCTGTGAAGAAATGTTATTTAGTGGAAATAGCATTCAACTTTGCCACAGTTACCGTATAGTGGTAATGCCTATACTTTGCATTGGGAGGAATGCTGGGTTTTCTTGGTAAATTTCCCCTCCTGCGTCTCTCTCTGTTTGAACAGCAGCCTTCCCTCTTTTCATGGTCAGTGCCCCACACTGCTTGCAGTGACTCTGACGGCCCTCTCTTTGGTTCCTTCCCTGAATGTCATATCTTCCGTGTATTCCTGTTCCTCATTCCATTTTCTAGAAGAAAAACCTTCTCAACTTGCCTTACCTTTCTCCTCGAGGATGCTGTGAGTAACCACAGGGCCCCCGGAGGGGAGTTTGAGGGCAAATTCAGTGAAAACATAGTTAATTGTGGGCTTTGTGTACTGGACAGAATTCCAGAAAGGGTGAGGTGGGTGAGATTGTTTCTCGAGATTTCATACCTTCTCCTTTGCATCTATTTCACACACGTAGAACTCTTTATACGCAGCATATAGGTGACAGCAGGCTATAGTCTCTCCTTGCTTTATTTTGGTAACGTTTCTGCCTGATAAAGATACGTTCGCTCAGGTACCAGGATTTTTGGTCTTTACTCTTATATATATAAACCTCCTTGGCCCTGTTGTTAATCCTTAGGGCTATGTATAATTAGCCCTAAGAATGATTACTCACTCGAACATCCTGAAATTCTTTGCTGACCAATTCATTCTGTGGCAATGTTGCCAGGAAGTTCTGCTGGAAGTTATTCATGCCTTTTATGACATGAATAAAGCCAGATATTAGATATTTGGGGGGCATATGTCTTAGAGCACAGGTGGCTTGGGATACTGGGAGAGAGGTCTTTTTTTTCTTTCCCACAGTTACAGGTTTATAGAAATGAGGGCTATAAACATAGCCCTCATAAACATAGAAAAAACAAGTCATTTGGGTCTGCTTCACGGACAAGTTCTGCTTGTGTCCATTTGGTGACGTTCCTCCGGCACACCAAGGGACCCAGGAGGAAGGCCAGAGGCTGAAGCAGAAGCCTGGGCTTGCTTGCTCTTGCTGGGGAGAGCAACTTCGAAGCTTTCATCTGGTGTGAGCACTGCTTCTGGCATTTGCTTACAATTTGGCTTTGATGTCTTGTATGGGTTTCAGTGAGTTAGGTCACTGGGGAATTTTTATCATGCCTTAATTCGCTGTGTGTATAAAGGCAGGAACTACTTGACCCTTATCTTCTAGGATTACCAGATTTTATCAGGCATGATGTCACCGTCTACAGGATGGCATTGTCCACAACACTGCCCCAGGAGAGAACACTCTGTAAATCTTCCCACAGTGCCTTTTTTTCTCATAGTAAACACATAGTTACCATTTACACAGTGTTCTCATGTCTTTTCTTTTTCTTTTTTTTTTTTTTTTTGAGACAGAGTCTCACTATGCTTCCCTGGGTAGAGTGCTGTGGCGTCACAGCTCACAGCAACCTCAAACTCTTGGGCTTAAACGATTCTCTTGCCTCAGCCTCCCAACTCACGTGCTTTCTGTGCACACACTGAATGTATATTAGAAGCACTCCAGCTGGATGGGTTAAGATCATCCCGTTAGGTCCTGCCTTCCGAGAGTGCAATGCTGAGTGGGCTGCTAGAGCTGTGACAAGTGGTGACTCAGAGAGAGGAAAGACGGGCTGGCAGCCAACTCCAGGAGGGTCTTTACTGAGGACAGGGCAGCAGAGCTGTGCTTGGAAGCTGAGCCAGGCTTCAGATGCAGACGTGAACCTCTGTCAGCCTTACCAAGCTCTTCAAAGCTGGGAACCAGAGCAGGAAATCTGCAAGGGGGGTGGGGGAGGCTGCAGAGGAAAGGGAGGCTTGAGGGACGGCCGGGGAAGAGGTTGTGCAGACTCACCTGGAGAGAGGTGTTTGCATCTACCCCAGGTGATGCAGATGCTGTGGGCCTTGGGCGCATGCTCTGAGAACCCCTGGGCTAGCCCACCAAGAGCCTAGGATGGTACCCTTCCTTCTGTGGAAACTGGTTCCACAGTGACGGGGAGCTGATGGTTCCGGAGTGAGGGGGAGATCTGGCCAGAGCTGTGTTGCCAGGAGATTTTATCTGGCAGGAGCTAGAGACAGACTGAGAAAGGAAGAGGACTTCCCACAGGACTAGCAAGAAACAGAAGGAAGCACGGGGTCAGAGCTGGGCTTCATTTGGTGTTTAAAGATTCAGCTGCCAAGCAAAGCCTCCTGTCCCCCCACGCCATCTGTTCCTGAAGCATGTGCCCTCCATGGCCCTCCCCAGACTCGGAGGTCTGACATCAGGAAGCTCCGCGTATATTCGTTACTTCCCAGCCCGGCCCTTTATCTGCAAGGCCTTTCCCACTCAGTGCTCTTTCAACCCTCAGATAGCATTCCACCTCTGTAAGTGGACCACCCCAGGGACTGTAACAAACTGGTCACTATATGGAGGTGGTCGCCGTAAAGAACTAGGGCCCACTGTACTGATACGTGGGGCATGTCTGTTCTATGAAAATTAGGCCAACTTGAGGTGGTTAGTGTAGGGAGCTGGTCAGCTACAGAGGGTCTACTATTTTCCCAGCAACCCTGACCAGGCTCAAAGCCTCCAGCCCCCCACCTCTGCAGCCCTCCCATCATAGTGTCCAAGCAGGGTGTAGAGTGGGGATGTGGGCTCCCTGCAGGCCAGGACCCCTCCCTTTCAGCTCCCAGCCTTCTTTGCTTGGCAGGTGGTGCTTGTACTTTACTTTCTCATAAAGTTAGGAAACTGACCCAACACTGACGTGCTTTTTTTTTTTTTTTTTTTTTTTTTTGAAGAGAAGGAAGGACTTTTCTTCTTTGTGAATAATAAAGATTTTATTGTGCAGTTCTTCTAATAATTTCTTTTAAAACTTAAACAGAATATTTGATCTGTAGAGCAAATATTTTTGATTTTTTTTTTCTCTATTTCTTTTTTTTTTTTTTTTTTTTTTTTGCAGTTTTTTGGCCGGGGCTGGGTTTGAACCCACCACCTCCAGCATGTGGGGCCAGCACCCTACTCCTTGAGCCATAGGCACTGCCCTTTTTTCTGTATTTCAAATGAATATTTTCTTTCAAGTCTAAGGTAAAGTTCAAGTTGTAGTTGAGCCCTTCACCCAGGGGGCGTGCTGAACACCCTCACGTTGTGCACATTAGTTGAGATCCTGCCAATCAACCTTCCCCCTTCTCTACCCTCCCCTCAAAAGACTGTATTTGTGTTTTATCCTTTGTGTGGGCGTGTGGCTGTTTATCTGTTGGTTTCATACTATTGTTGAGTATGTTGGATACTTTTCCCTTCATTCTTGAGATAGTTTACTAAGAAGAATGTGTGGTTCTTAATGTTCAAGGACATCCCAATATTTTTTAAAGTTGTGATCTGAATGCTATCCTTTCCAAGGAGTGGGGGGAAAGACTTTTCTAAAAAGTTAAGTTTGGTATATAATTAGTGGGAAAGGATTTCAGGGGACCCCTCTATTAGAATGAACGGTTTCTTTTGGAGTACCAGAAACCCCACTGCTGATGTTGTTCATACTATATAATTTTGATAGCTGTATGAAAGGAATATTATGGACTAATTCAAGTTAATGTTTGGGGGGAATACACAAAACCAGCCATACCTAGAAAAGAAAGCTGCCCACCACACCTGCAAGATGGAAGGAATGCACAGAATTGTATCTGCATCCTGCTTGTCACACCCACAGTTCTGGGGACCAGGTGGTTTAAAGCTGTGCATCTTGTGCAGGAGGAAATACCACAACCTTGTGAAAAGGAGTCTCTTTTCTGGGCCACCTTGGGGCTGAGGCAGTGCTGGAACTAAGCCAGAGGGACCATAACCAAGGGTGGGCACCAGGTGGCGCCAGAGTGGCTTCGTGCCCAGATCCCTTGACTTGCCCTTGGGCAGCCAGCCTGCAGGGCGGGATGTCCCCTCCTCCATCCCCTCTCCTGTCTCCTTATCCACATAACCCAGCCATTTCAGAGGCACGAACACACAGAAAACAGCCTGACCTTGGCTTGATTCCTAAGCATGTTCATTAGGCACCAGGAAATTCAGGGAAGTTGGGAAAAAAGCACATGTATTTTAGGAAATTTTCACCATTCCCAGTAACCACTGTGTCTTTAGTTATGGCAGAACGTGTATAACCCTTTTGGCCACGTGTCTTCATTCGTTTCTTTTTTATTTATTTTATTTCGTTTTATTTTTGAGACAGAGCCTTAAGCTGTTGCTGTGGGTAGAGTGCTGTGGCATCACAGCTCACAGCAACCTCCAATTCCTGGGCTCAAGAGATTCTCCTACCTCCACCTCCCAAGTAGCTGGAACTACAGGCACCCGCCACAATGCCAGACTGTTTTTTGGTTGCGGCCATCATTGTTGTTTGGTGGGCCCGGGCTGGATTCGAACCCGTCAGCTCAGGTGTATGTGGCTGCCACCTTAGCCGCTTGAGACACAGGCACCAAGCCTGTTTCTTTTTTTTTTTTTTTTTTTTTTTTTTTGGTAGAGACAGAGTCTCACTGTACCGCCCTCGGGTAGAGTGCCGTGGCATCACACGGCTCACAGCAACTTCTAACTCTTGGGCTCACGCGATTCTCTTGCCTCAGCCTCCTGAGCAGCTGGGACTACAGGCGCCCGCCACAACGCCCAGCTATTTTTTTGTTGCAGTTTGGCCGGGGCTGGGTTTGAACCCGGCATATGGGGCCGGCGCCCTACTCACTGAGCCACAGGCGCCGCCGAGCCTGTTTCTTTTTTAAAGTAGCCTTACCTCAATTAGAGTCATAGCTGCTAACTAGGTGTTCTTGAAATTGACATATATATCTGTGTGTTACCTTTTTAAAAAGGAGTTTCTGGGTTTGTTTTCATTTATTCATTGCCTCCTAGAGCATTGCCCATCATCTTCAGGTAGTTGTCAAAGATGTGAGCCAGCTGAGATGCGTGTTACGAACATGTGGGATATCTCACTTAACTGTGTTGCCGCCTGCCATGGATGCTGTGCTGTGGGGAGCCCTCTTCCACGCCATCAGCCTCTGATGCCCCCAGTTCTGGCTCTCCATCTTTCTTTCCTCCTTCTCGGGCCTACATTTTGATCTCTACGTGTACATCTGTGTCCTCCTGATAGACACATCCGTAGTGTTGTCCCGTAGCTACCACAGATATACAGAAGGCGTTTTGCTTTTTTTGTAATTGTGGTAAAATACATGTAACAAAATTTACTAAAGCCCCCCCCCCCCGTATGTAGGGGGAAATGGGGATTTGTAGCTAAAGGTAACTTTATTTGCGAAATAGTCAAAGCAAATATTTTGTAACATTTTATAGAATGAACTTTTAAGGGAAAAGAAGAAATCTGAAACGTTACTATTACAATTTTATTTTTTATTATTATTTTATTATTTTTTTTGCAGAGACAGAGTCTCACTTTACCACCCTCGGTAGAGTGCCATGATGTCACAGGACTCACAGCAACCTCCAGCTCTTGGGCTTTTGCGATTCTCCTGCCTCAGCCTCCCGAGCAGCTGGGACTACAGGCACCTGCCACAATGCCCAGCTATTTTTTGGTTGCAGTATACCGAGGGTGGCGGGTTCAAACCCAGCCCCAGCTGAACTACAATTTTATTTTAAAACAGAGTATTCAGGTTTTAGCAGACAACATTTTGGTGCAGGAATGGGGTTGCTTAGTCCTTTTATCTGTTAGATTGCTTCTGCGGTCACAGTCTGATTTATTTACAGCACTGAGTTAATCTTTGTTTCTGCAGGAGGTTAATAGTTGGATAAAACTTTTGTTTTGTTAGGGATTTGTTGAGGGCTGATAGGTTAACGTTACCACCAAGCTGCTCTCCCTATAATAGTAACTAAGTTAAAGATGTGGGTCCTTTTTAGGCTTGAATTTGAGGAATGGGTCCCAGGGGGTGATTCAGTGTCTCTGCAACAGTTCTACAAACTAAAACTTTGTGTCTTCAGGAAGGGAAATGCTTAATGGGTATCTTCAGAAGCAGAATTAAGATCCATACCCTCTATTCTGATGATCTCTGCTGCATGAAAAGTTGTCCCAAAATTCTTGGTGTAAAATAGTATTTCCAGTTGTAAAATTGCATGAGCACAATGCAGTTGACCTCTATGGAAAGAAGCACATGTGTGTGCTGTGGCTGGTTATTAATATTTTTGGATGAAAAACCTGCTATAGAAGATCTCCAGAAGGTGGTCATCTCCACATTTTGGGAGGGTGGGGGAAGAGGCAGTGTGGATAGTCACCTGCTAGCAGGCACTCAGGAGTGCAGCAGTGTCCTTACCATGCAAGTTGGTAGCCAGCATGTGGCTGTTGCCCTTGTCATGTGGCTGGTACAACTGAGGAACTGAACTTTGGCTTCCGTTTTGTGCTGATTAATTTAAATAACGGCTCTGGCTGGTGATTCCAGCAGCGCTTTAAGACGATGAGTGTCTTGTCTCCTAACTCATGACTCAGGAGGGGCCGCATCTGGGATTGAAGCACATCTGTCTGGGACCAAAGCCAGGTGTCCACACAGGGACAGTGGCGACAATGACATGGGCCTCCTCAGGGGTGACTTGAACTGCTGGAAACACCCGGGAGTTTCAGGCCTTGGTTCTTGCTATTGGCAGGATTCCTCAGTCTCTCTCCATGTCCCCTCTGCAGGGGACACAATGCACAAATGACTCCTTTCCCTCCTGTGTCAGGTGGGTGGGCCGAGACTGTGACAGCTGGGGCTGCCTGGTGTTGCTCTCTACATGGCCTTCCATGTGGCTCGCTTGGGGTCTCGGCTGACACGGCATCTCAGGGTCACTGGACTCCCCATAATCTAGCACACATGCTTTGTGAGAACAAAAAGTATTGCTAGTATTTTTACACGTGCTTGCTAATGGTAGTTTTTTCGGGAGGACTTTTATTCTACCCGTGAAGAACTGCCCCACTAATCCCAGCTAGCAGCCCACTTTTCCAGGGGTGAGGCTGAAAGAGCGTGGCCAAGAGTGTTAGGCATTCTTTCCTTTTCCCAGCGTTCTCCCCCGGCCCTTTGCCTCGAGTTTCACTCAGTGTAGTTTATTTCCTTCATTAATTACTATAAGGGAATATGAAAGAAGTTGTGGATATCATAGGCCAGAAAAAGCCAGCTGAAAATGAAATTCACGTGGCCAGAACCTTCCTTACGAGGATTTTGAGAAATTCTATGAGGTACAGTCTGGGCTTTTATAATTCCTGTCCTCCTGTGGTATGATGAATTTGTCAGTTTTATTCTTTCTGTCTGGCTCGTGGGAAACTATTAGGAAGCCAGCACAGTCCACATTTGGCCACCCATAGACTTTTTTCCTTGTTAAAGTGATGTGACTCATGCAAAGTTTTGTGTTATGAATGCCTTGGGGGTTTAACTTTCTCAGATATTCTTTGTTGCTTATTATTATTTAATATTTTGCCTGAACAATGATTTCCATAAAATACCTGAAAGAGCTCAACTGAGTGTCTTCTCCATTCGTGATTGGGCTTTCGACTTTCCAAAATGAGGTCATTTTTGTCCCAATTAGAGAAAACAGTAAAGCTGTAAAGAGAAAACAGTAAAACTTCCTGTAAAGCTGGGAGAGAGGCAGGTCTTAGCAACATTCTCTTGCAGGCTCTGTCACCTTACTGACATCTGTAGGGTTTTTCAGCTGGTCATACGACAAGCATGGACAGGTGTGGCCAAAACACTAATAAGCCCCACATGGGATTGGGGCGGTTTCAGGGAAGCCCAGCAGGCTTTTATCAGGAACAGAAGCCCTGGCTGGCAGGGAGTCTAGCCTCCTGGTCTGGGGTGTCCTGATTCTCGACAGGGACCCCTGGGTGCCTCCATGGGTGCATACAGTAGGCTCAGGGGAGGACATGCCTCCTGAAATTAGGGAGCTACAAGCCAGCTGTGGTTACTTAGTTACCCAGGTGAATAGAGATAAGCAGTGTGAACCCCGGGTCACCCAAGGGCCCGTAACTCTTTGACCATTTCTCCAGCTTGACCCCTTCTCTGCTCCTTAGCCAGGGCCCTGTGCAAAGCTGTGCTGAAATGCAAAAGAATAGGAGAGGGGAGAGGGCAAGGTTTGCTCACTTACTTATTTACAATAAATTTTATTTATTTTTGTATTTGTAAAGTTTTAAATGGATAAATAATAATTGTACATGTTTGTAATGGAGTAAATTTTAAAGAGGGCTCTCCGTGATTCCCAGTCTACATTAAGTCAAGTTGGTGGTGAGCAAAAACCTAAAAAGAGCGCGCATGCAGTCTCAACAGGAAGCCCCCGGGCTCGACGCTGCATAGGTGGCTGCAGCCGTAGTTCCTGCACTCCTGTCATGACAGGAGAACGTCCAGCATGTGCTGCCCTGAATCACCTGCGTTCTTTTCCAGGAAGAGTGATCTGAGCTGGAGGCCTCACTCCTGGCATGCCACCAAATTCTCTGACAGCCACATCGAGCCAGCGGCCTCTCTGTTCCCCTCTGCTAGCGGTGGCCCTTCCTGGCACGGCCAACACCACTCCAGGTAGGTGCTTGTTCACCACAGGGGTGCCAGGTTTGCTCAGCATTCCACAGACCAGGCCTTGCAGCCCTGTCAGGAGGGCACGTGTCTTGACTTGAGAATGATTCTCACATTTCTGAGGAGGCAGGGCCACGGACACTTGATTATGGTTAGAACTCTCTACGTTGTTCCCTGAGCAAGCGTGTGACAATGGAAAACAAAGAAATTGCAAGATGGGAAGAGTAGGCTGGGCCTGTATTGTGGGTTGTTGCCTGAGGAGCGCCCTGGGGCTTAGGTTTCAGCAGAGTGCCTTTGGGTAGCCGAGCAGACGCCAAGCAGTGGATTCTGAGGTGCTGGGCTACTATTCGGGGCACTCTTGTGCCTACAGCCATCATCACCCTTCAAATTCAAGGGTTTTCCATGTGCATGAGAAGGCAGGAGTTCTTTACTGGGCAGCAGGCATATTTCATGTACTCTTCCCAGGAGGTTCTGTTAAGTGTCTGCACCCTGTCCTCGGCCTTCTTGGGGTTGGTGGCAAATATCCTCACTTGTCTTCTGCCGGAAGGATGGTGGTAAGAGTAGATAGTGTGGTTTCAGGGTGTGTGCATGTGTGTGTTGCCACATCTGTGAGCATGCATGTGTTTCTGTGGGTGTGTGCAACTGCATGTGTGCGTGGATGTGCATGTGTGTCTGTGTGCAGTTGTGGTTGTACCTGTGTGCCTGTATGTGCGCATGTGTTTTTGTGTGCCTGTGCATGCACACCTGAATATATGTGAGTGTGCAAGCATGTGTGTTCATGTTGATCCATGTATGTGCTTACGGTTGCGTGTGTTTGGAGCTAACAACCACACAAAATCTATTTTCTGACTGTAATCAAACACTGACCTGCTGCAGAATTGCTAAGTGCCTATGAGACATGAAGGGAATACTTCTCAAATACAACATCACCTGCTTAGGACAAGAGGTGGTGGTATCTAGAGCCCCAAGTGTTTTAGGAAAACCAGAGGTCCTCTACTGAGCAGTAAAACGTAAGTAAGGAAGGGGGCCTTTTATTACTGATGGGACTTAATGTAGCAGGGTCTCAAGTAAAGACACATCTGTCTTCCCCATGTCGGTGTGGAAACAGCACTTAGTGTATTTATAGCTGCTTAGACATAGGCTCTTTGGAGGGGTCACTTAGGCATATGTTGCAGGGAGGGTGGCCAGGAACATGCCCCTGGTTTGAAGACACCTGTCCTTACCAGAAAATGGAGTAAGACTCCCTCACCTGAAGACTCAGCCAATCTGTTCTCCTGTCCCCTTTTTCTGGGCGAGCAGTGTGCTCCGTTCTCCCTTATTTTGATTGTACCACAGCTTTTGTCCCTCACTCTGAGCCATCAGCTGCACGGACAGTTACTTCCTCTCTGGAGCATTAACTTCTCAGCTGGTGATTTATTTCTCCCTCTTAGGGACCGTCTTGTGTGGGGGGTGCTTGTTCTGTGGTTCGTGAGTGGCCCCAGAGACTCCATACGGTGTGACCAGTCCTAAGTGCACCTGCATATGGCTTTGCTAGTAAAGCCTGTTACCCAATCAAATGACAGACTGACTGGAGGGTGTAAAGAGGACCTGTTAACACTTTACTGTTTGGGTTGGGAAGCGAAATGTTAGCCTTGAACTTTCTCTTTTAATTTTAATATTGTTCTCATTTGATTGCTTTCTTTGTATTGTTAATCCATAATAACCATCATTTCATACACTAAACCAGGGGTCCACAACTGATTCTGCGGGTGGGTGGTGGAGTAAATATTTCTGGCTTTGTGCAGCAGACAGGCTCCTCTAGCATGAAAACAGCCACAGACCAAGCATGAACAGGCACAGTGTTCCAGTAAGACTTAATTAATAAGCTTCAGTGTGCATTTCATATAATTTTAACATACCAAATAGGAAAGAGATTACTTCTTTGAGTTCTTTCCCTCGGTCCATTTAAAAGTATGACATCCATCCTCAACTCCAGGGCTATAGCATGCCAACTTCTGCATGTGAGTCTCAACTCAATGGCTGGCAGGCGATATGGACCTTGGACTGGGAGAGGCGCTGGCCTTCAAAGGTGTCTGCCTGGTGAAAAGTCATTCAGTGGAGAGAACGCAGTTTAGATGTGCTGGGCTGAAACCTCAGACCCAGGGTTCTTACCCGGGGAGTTACTGTGGGAGTCTTGACACTTGGTCAAGGGCACCATGCTCATGGCTCTGGCCCTGGCCCTGTAGTCTTGCCCTTTGCCCATGCTAGACGCTAAAGCCTGCCCATCTTTGCTTTGTTTTTACAGTTCTTCCTCCCATGACTTGTCCAGCTCGTGGGAACAGACGACCCTCCAGCGTGCCTCTGGCCACTTCAGCTCCCTGGGGAGCATGGACAGCCTGGACCACCCCTCCCAGCACTACCCCTCTGGCCATCTCTCAGCAGCCAAGTCCAACAGCAGCATTGACCACCTGGGTTGCCATAGCCAGCGAGACTCGGCCTACGGCTCCTTCTCCACCAGCTCGGGCACTCCAGACCACACCTTGTCCAAGGCTGACGCCTCTTCCATAGAGAGCATCCCCTACAGCGTGGGCCTCTGGGAGGCCTCCAGGCAGGGCGGCAGCCGGCACGGCCAGGCCACCAGTGACCCTCTGGGCCTGGAGGAGAGGCTTGGGTCCTTCCCGCCCAGTGTGCCTGGTGACAGCAGCAAAAGCTCCAGGCCAGAGGACAGTGCCGTGCCCAAGACGTCCTCTTGTGGAAGGTCCAGTTTTGGGCCAGTCTGGCATGTTCCTGACAAGAAGAAAGCACCTTCCTCCCCACCCCCACCCCCGCCCCCTCTCCGCAGCGATAGCTTTGCTGCCACCAAAAGCCACGAGAAGGTCCCGGGCCCCCCACTCTCAGAGGTGGCCACCACCCAGCACTTTACAGTCCTGGCCCAGGCTCAGCCTCGCAGTGACTGGCGACCAGACCCTGCTGATCGGCCACGGAGGCCCGTGCGCCCCACCAGTGGGAAGGGAGCAGGAGGCCTGGGCTGCCTACAAGAGCCCCGACTGGACTCCAGCCAGCCATCCTCTGAAGACAGGGTTCCTGGCAGGCTCCAGGCCTCTCTGTCCAGCACAGATGTGCGCTTCTTACAGCCTCCCCACAAGGGACAGCACCCAAGGCAGTATAGTGATGAGAGCCCCTTTGTCCCTGAGAATCCTGGGGCTCCTATGCTACCGAGGGAGCTATGGGCCACAGGCCTCCGACAGGAGCCTCCCACCACCCACCTCCTGGATGACAGCCATACTCAAGTGAGGTACCTCAGTGCTGCCGACCAGAAGGTGGACGTCAGCAGGCAGGGCCGACGTCACTGCGTGTCAACCAGGCAGCCCCTGCAGGCGGGCACCTGGGCAGCACAGCCCCGAGGGGGATGCTGGCCTCCTAGTGTGGCCCTGGGGGCCCTCCAGCATCCTCCCCTGCAGCTGAGGGGCCAGAGCTTGCACCGGCACCTGTCTCAGCAACAGGAGCTTCGGGATACCCACGAGGCAGGACGCTGCTACGCCCTAGACACAGGGGCCGAGGGTTGCTCCACCGGAACCCAGGAGCCTCCCGGGGCCAGCCTCATGGACAAAGCCAGCCAGCCGCCACGGGCAGACAGCTCCAGGTGGGAGGCTGGAGAAAGCAGTGAGGTGTCTCCCCAGAAGACACCCCTGCTGCATTCCCTGGCCCAGGAGGGGACGTGCCAACTGGAGAGCAGCCAGGGTGGCGGCACAATGAGGCCCTCGCCATTCGACACCCAGGTGGGAAGACCCACGCGGAGGAGTGACCGATTTGCCACCACGTTGCGTAATGAGATCCAGATGCGCAGAGCCAGGTTGCAGAAGAGCAGAAGCACAGCGACTCTGACTGGCACCGGCGAGGGGGAAGATGCCGCCAGCACCCCGACAGAAGGACCCTTCTCCGGCACCTATAAGGACCACCTGAAGGAGGCCCAGGCGCGGGTCCTGAGAGCCACGTCTTTCCAGCGCCGTGACTTAGACCCCCACCCAGTGGAGCAGCACTCAAGGTCAACAGAACACAGGACGGGGCACCACGACACCTCACCCTCAGTGCCCGGGGACCCGGATCCTGTGCCCCACTTGTGGGAAGCGTGCCTGGCCAAGCCAGCCTCCTCTGGAAGCAACATGCCCCAGGTTCCCCGCATCGGAGGCCGGAAACGGTTCACGGCAGAACAGAAACTGAAGTCGTACTCTGAACCAGAGAAAATCAATGAGGTGGGCCTCTCGGGGGCCTATGGTCCTTGCCAGCACCCCAGGACACCCGAGGATACTATGGGCTCTTTTGCTGACAGATGGAAGTTTTTTGAGGAAACAAGCAAACTGGTTCCCCAGAGGCCTGGGCAGAGACAAGTGCCTCATGCATTCCTAAGAGAGAAGCCGGAGAGGCCCCGGCCGGCTGGCCGAGGGTGTGAGGGCACCGAGCCCTGCTTGCACACCAGCTCCTTTGGGGAGAGCCTCACCAGTCACAGAAGAGCAGAAAAGGCAGGGAAGTTGGAAGCCCCACAGCGGCTTGGAACCTTTGCAGAGTATCAGGCCTCTTGGAAGGAACAGAGGAAACCTCTGGAGGCCAGGAGTTCTGGGCGCTGTCACTCAGCAGATGACATTCTGGATGTGGGTCTGGACCAACACGACAAGCCGCAGTTCATTCACGAAAGATCCCGGTCGTCGCCATCCACAGACCACTACAAACAGGTGAGTGTGGAGCCACAGTGAGGGCACAGCTGCCCTTGGCTGTCATGAGACACAGGACGCCCAAGGTCAGGTGGCTGGTGGCAGTGCTACTTCAGCTGTGCTGTCTGAGCATCTGTGTCCATCAGCCTTTCTAGTATCACCTGGTGTGAGAGGTACTAGGGGACAGACATTGGTACATACGTTCATGGCACCGTTAAGTGCCACATTCCTCAAAACCTGCAGCTTTCATTCCCAGCCTGGTCGTTACACTCTCCGGCTTCTGTCTTTCCCGTAGTTAGCTTGCCCCGCTACCTCCCCGCTAGGCGAAAAACCTGGAGAGAAACTATAGAAAACGGTGACGAATCCCTCTGAAATGAGCACAGGTGGCTTACAGTGACACACGAGAGCCACTTTTGCAACATTGATGCCATTTAATATTTTCAGTATTTGGTTTTTTACAGTCTTTGGTTTTTTATTTGTAAGATTTTTGTTTTGTTTTCTTTTTGAGACAGGGTCTTGCTCTTTCGCCCTGGGTAGAGTGCAGCGATGTCATCATAACTCACGCCTGGGTTCAAGTGATCCTCCTATGCCAGCCTCCTGAGTAGCTGGGTATACACCCAGCTAATTTTTTTATTTTTGGTAGAGATAGGGATTCACTCTTGCCCAGGCTGGTCTCAAATTCCTGGGTTCAAGCCATCCTCCAAACTCAGCCTCACAGAGTGAGAGGATTATAGGTGTGAGCCACCACACCGGCCTATTTGCAAATTTTTTCTTTTTTTTTTTTTTTTGAGACAGAGTCTCACTACATCGCCCTCAGTAGAGTGCTGTGGCATCACAGCTCACAGCAACTTCGAACTCTTGGGCTCAAGTGATTCGCTTGCCTCAGCCTCCCGAGTAGCTGGGACCACAGGCACCCGCCACAACGCCCAGCCTTTTTTTTTTTTTGGTTCTAGTTGTCATTATTTAGCAGGCCCAGGCCAGGGGCTTGAACCTGCTGCCTTCAGTGTATATGGCTGGTGCCCTACTCACTGAGCTACGGGCGCTGAGCCTTTTTGCAAATATTTTTAAGAATTGCCCTAAGGCAAAATATATTTAAAATGCATTTAACCATTGTACTTTTTTTGGTGAGAGTTAGCATCAAGCTTTCCAGAAAACTCCATATTCTTAGCCATACTTCAGACTCACCAGTCTCTCACCTTCTTTCTGCTTTTTTGCCTGTTACATCTGGTTTTGTAACTTATTTAATTTCTTATTTCAAAGAAAAAAAAATTCTGCCGCAACAGATGCAATTTCTTAAAACAAACAAAAAAACAAACCAGTGGTAGATTTGATGTAAGATATAATAATATATAACACGAACACAAGAAAGCTGCCGGCTTGCTTTGTGGCACCCTGGTCCACAGACCAGACCCTGCAAGCATTTATTTCTGTGGTCGGTCTGGCTTGTGGACGATTCAGCATGACCTCCAAGAATCCCATGTGTGCCCCATCAGGAACAGAGAATCCCACACTCTGACAAGTCCTAGGACTTGAGGCTTTACTGCTTTATCTGTGACCAGCTGTACTTTCTTTTATTTCTTTTGGCCAATTGTGCCACACAGTTACAGCTTCACATAGGAGATCTGTTTCCTGCCCAGAATAGAAGTGGTGGGCGGTGGGGTCTTAGTTCAATCGCTTCAATGAAACGCTTTGTAGAGCTGAACTGGCAAGCCTCTCCGCTGAGTCCCGGGATGGACAGCAGGCAGCGTCACTGATGTCGTGGTATGGGCGTGCAAGGCAAACCCACAAATGAGGGTTTTCATAATGACGGACGTTCTCCGTGTCTGTTGTGCTGTCCCTCGCAGGAAGCTTCTGTCGAACCACGAAGGCAGGCAGAGGACCCCAGGGAGCGCAGAGAACCTCCCTCTACAGTCCGTGCCGAGGAGGGGCAGTCCACATCGAGGTGGGTAAAATTAGGATTTGGGGTTACTAAAAAGGTATTTTGGGGCGGGTTTCTTTATGGTGGGTGAACGCTCAGTGAATATGGCCAGATGTCTGGTTTTTGCCAAGCCCGAGTGACCATGGTTGCATGGTTTCCAGCATCCCCAGTACCCTGGAATTTTGAGCAGAGCCCATGCACCCCACGTACCCCACATCCCTGCCTAAAAAAGCGTCCCAAAGACGGAGACGCCTTCTAACACCATGGTGACGTTTTTGGTTCTTAAAATGGCTGCTGTGTCTTCCTTACAGTGAGACTCTTTATGGAAACAAAAAGAAGTTCGGTTTAAGCAGCTTGAACGGAGTCTTTGTCCTGGGCACCTGGCTGAAGGGAAGCTTTGGCCACCTAGCACACAACTGTGTTTCTGGCCCATGGTATTGGAAGCACAGTTGCCTCTAAGGCTTGTCAGTCAGAAAGGAACAGGCAAATCTTCCTAAATTGGACATAGCTAATGAGTTTATTTTGAGGTTTGAAATAGAAATCAAGTCAATTGGCTCCCAGGCGGCAGCTGTGGCAGACTGTGGCCGTAATTCCAAAATGCGCACGGTAGCTGTTTCATTGTGGTGCGCATGGGATTTAGATTAACTACCAGGAGGGCAGGAGAAGAAAGTGTACATCTCTGCAGAAGACGTGTGACCTTATTTCAAAAGGGCCGGTGAAGGGGTAGAAGCTAGTGCACAGGACACGGTTCTGGGTGCAGATTTTTCTGCTGCCTTAAGAACCTTGGGTGATTGGTGTGCCATTCAATTCGAACGCTGAGTTCAAAACTCAAGGTTCTGTTGCAGAAATTACCAATTTAAATGTTTGCTTTGAAGAACCTGGTATAATGGGGTCTGATTTCATTTGGCTTTGAGCTGAGTGCGTTAGCCTTAAACAAGAGTATCAAATATTTATGTGGCTGTGAGGCAGCAGGTCTGACACTGTGTGTGTGCTTGTGTAAGAAATCTCTGCACTTACTTTACAGTCTGCACGGATAAAACAAAGAACACTTGGGTAGGAAAGGCCCATGAATAATCCAACTACAGAATTTAGCCGTGTCTGAGAAGCACAATTACAGCTTTATTACTGTGGATTCCGAGCGAGTCACGTGCCGAGCGCCAGCTGTGGTCTGTCTTCAAAGCCGGCTTCCCGGCACTGCTGCCATCCTGAGGCCAGTTGTGCAGAGCGTGTGGGCCTGGCACTCGGGGGGCTCTGCCACGCAGGCCCTTGCTCTGCCTGGGCTGCAAGCACTGAGACTATGTCGTGGGCACCATGGTGGCCAGAGTGTAGCTATAGAGGGGGTTACCATGAGCAGCTCTCACGTGCATGCTGTGTGAGTGAATGTCCCTGTCGTTACTGAAAGCACAAGAAGCAGGGGGTGGGGCCAGCTCTCCATTTGTCATGGCTGTGTCTCCCAGCGGACTGTACACTAGGCTGAAGAAATTGGTTCCAGAAGCTCTCCGCTTCTGAGCTACAAACCCAGCAATTTTCAGACTTGTTTATGTGCTTTTAACAGGGGAGAGGCTCAAAGAAATTGTAGAATATGCATGTTGGAAAGTGGTTTTCAACTTTTTCCAGAGACTATTTAGTGTTTGAAGGGTCAGCAACAAAGAATAATATACCCAAAAAGTTTGATTTGGGAGTAATAGAAATGAAAGTTCAAGCAAAGGGTTATCTTTTGCCCACCAAAACCAAAATCTGCCAAAATGTTCAAAGATACAGTGTTCTACATAAGTTTAAAGCAATGTAAACATATCTGTGCAAATAATATAAATGACTAGTCTCCTAATTGACATATGATAATAAAACGTGTTTGCTGTTGTATTCTATTTGGGCAACAGAAGAATGTTGGAATAGGAGTTGTTTTTTGTTGGTTGTGTGTGCAGATCAACCAGAGATAAAATGTTTTGTGAAGTTGAGATCCCGTGTTATATAAAAAGGCAAATAGGGCAAAGATTCTGCCCCAAAAGGGACCTCAGTGCAGAAGGAAAAGAAAGACTCAAATACTTAGGACTGAAGTGATGGCACATATTTATAATTTTGTTTTTAAGTTATGTTGTGGCTTCAGGAGCTTGGAGGAGAGAGAGCCAGGTGACTTCTGGCTGGGTCACAGGCAAAGCAGACAAGTGTTTGAGTTCAAGTTAGCCTGAACCCAAGGGTGCAGATCCAGCAGTTTGCCTCTGCCCGGTTTTTTTTTTTTTTTTTTTTTGTAGAGACAGAGTCTCACTGTACCACCCTCGGGTAGAGTGCCATGGCGTCACACGGCTCACAGCAACCTCTAACTCTTGGGCTTACGCAATTCTCTTCCCTCAGCCGCCCGAGCAGCTGGGACTACAGGCACCCGCCACAACACCTGGCTATCTGCCCGGTTTTTCCTGTCCTGGGCAGCCCACCTGCCCTGCTCAGATCATCTCACCCTCTTGCCACACAGTCCCACAATCCCCTGCACCAGACCCTCCACCTCACTCCTGAGCAGTAGGGTCTTGCAAAGGCTCTCACACATTGACCGGATCTCTCCATCACTGGGTCTGTTTCCTGGGGCCAACATGACAAACTGCCACAGACGGTGGCTAAAACTACCGAAATGTGTTTTTTCACAGTCGAGAGGCTGGAAGTCTGAGATCAAGGTGCTGGTAGGGCTGGGCCCTCCTGAGGTGTCTGTTCTGGATGCAGACGCTGTCTTCTCCCTGTGTCCTCATGTGGTTGTCTCTCTCTGCGTGTCTGTGTCTCTTCTTATGAACACACCAGTCCTCTTGGATCGGAGCCTCTCTAAAGGCCTCGTTTTGCCATAATGACTTCTTTAAAGACCTTGTCTCCAAATCCAGTCACTGGGGGGTAAGGCTTTGACATACTGAATTTTACCTTTCAGTCCACTACAATGGGGGAAAGGGCCCTGCTTCTCCCTCTCCCTTTGTGCTAGCTAACTGTTTCCTGTCAGGTCTCTCAGGAATTGTCATGCCATCTTTGAGCTAATGAGCTTTTACATTCACAACTGGCGTGAAAACCCCTAAAATTTTGAAGGGAAGAGGGGAGCTGCCACCCTTGTGGGTAGCACAGAAGAGGAGCATTTGGCAAAACCTGTCTGGGAGGCTTTTTTTACAGGGTGTAACATGAGGTGCAAACCTTACAATTGCACACACCGTCTGGTTCAGTAAAACTCACTTTTAAGAGTTTACCTTCTAAATGGATGCCCACCCCTGAACAGTGGTGTCCTCTGCAGACTAGGATGAGGGGTGGGTGGGGTCGGGGTGGTGGTGACTCGTAGTCACATCACACATGTATTTGCCACAACTTCACCTGTCCTCATTGCCTGCTAGACTAGAATGATGGCTCCTAGAAGACCAGGATTTTACTTCTCATTCCTCAACACCCTGTACCTGGCACAATTCCTGCACAGGTTAGGTGCTTGATGAGTGGTTGGTTGGATGGATGACTGATGAATGGAAGTATCAATGGATAAATAGGTGGATGGATGAGAGAGATAGGTGAGTAGGTAACTAAATGGATGAGTATGCGGATGGTTGCATGTGTGTGAGGATAGATGGGTGAGTATGCGGATAGTTACATGGATGGGTGATGGATGGATAGAAAGAAGGGTATATGGAGAGTTGGGTGTGTAGATAGACGGATGGTTGGATGGAAAGATATGTGGATAGTTGTGCACGCACATGAATGGATGGATGGAAGGGTACCTGGATAGTTACATGGGTGTGTACATGATGAATGGTTGAATGGAAAGATATGTGGATAGTTGTATGAGTACATGAATGGATGGTTGATTGGAAGGGTACATGGGTGGATGGAAGGAAGGATGCATAGACAATTGCACAGGTATGTGAATGGATGGTAGGTAGGTAGGGTATGTGGATAGTTGCATGGATGGATAAATGGACGGGTATGTGGATGCTTGCGTAGGTGGGTGGATGGATGGATGGAAGGGTATGTGAATCGTTACGTGGACAGTTTCATGAATGGTTGGAAGGATGGGAGGGTACATGGTGAGTTGCATGGGTGGGTGGGTGGAAGGGTATATGGCTGGTGGTATGGGCATGTGAATGGATGGATGGAAGGAAGGATGGATGGGCACGCCCTGCCTGGGAACGCGGCTACGCTGGGCACATGCTGCCTGGGTACGCGGCTATGCTGGGTACACCGCTACGTAGGGCACGCTGCTACGCTGGGTAGGCCGCTACATAGGGTATGCAGCTACGCTGGGCACGCCGCTACGTAGGGTACGCGGCTGCGCTGGGTAGGCCGCTATGTAGGGCATGTGGCTGCCCTGGGCACGCTGCTACGTAGGGTACGCTGCTACGTAGGGCACGCTGCTACTCTAGGCACGCGGCTACGCTGGGTACGCCACTACTTAGGGCATGCGGCTACGCTGGGTACGCAGCTGCGCTAGGCCCGCACTGCCTGGGTACGCGGTTACGCTGCTACGTAGGGCACGCTGCTATGCTAGGCACGCGGCTACGCTGGGTACGCTGCTACGTAGGGCACGCGGCTGCGCTAGGCACGCGCTGCCTGGGCAGCGGCTACGCTGCGTACGCTGCTACGTAGGGCACGCAGCTACGCTGGGTACGCTGCTACCATGCGCTACGCTGGGTACGCCGCTGCGTAGGGCACGCGGCTACGCTGGGTACGCTGTTACGTAGGGCACGCTGCTTCTCTAGGCATGCGGCTACGCTGGGTACGCCACTACGTAAGGCATGCGGCTACGCTGGGTACGCAGCTGCGCTAGGCACGCACTGCCTGGGTATGCGGTTACGCTGCTACGCTAGGCACACGGCTACGCTGGGCACGCGGCTGCACTAGGCACGCGCTGCCTGGGCACGCGGCTACACTACGTACGCTGCTACGTAGGGCACGCGGCTACGCTGGGTATGCTGTTACGTAGGGCACGCGGCTGCGCTAGGCAGGCAGCTACTCTAGGCACGTGCTGCCTGGGCACTCCGCTACGTAGGGCCCTCAGCTACACTGGGCATGCGCTGTCTGGGCACGCGCTGCCTAGGTAGGCGGCTACACTGGGCACGCGCTAACTAGACGTGCGGCTGGGCTGGGCATGTGCTGCTTGGGCACACCGCCATGCTGGGCACACGGCTAGGCTAGGCACGCAGCTGCACTAGGCACATACAATGGAAGCATCAATGGATAAATAGGTGGATGGATGAGATAGGTGAGTGGGTAACTAAATGGATGAGTATGTGGAAGGTTGCATGTGTGTGAGGATGGATGGGTGAGTATGTGGATAGTTACATGGACGGGTGGGTGGATGGAAAGAGATGTAGATAATTGTATGAGTACATGAATGGATGGATGGATGGTAGGTAGGCAGGAGGGTATGTGGATAGTTGGATGGATGGATAAATGGATGGGTTTCGTGGACACTTGTGTAGGTGGATGGATGGGTGGAAGGGTATGTGGATCTTTGTGTGGACAATTGCATGAATGGTTGGATGGATAGAAGGGTACATGGTGAGTTGCATGGGTGGGAGGGTGGATGAATGGCTGGGTGGAAAGGTACATGGCTGGTGGTGTGGGCATGTGGATGGATGGGTGGCTGGAAGGGTTTGTGGATGGTTGCATGGATGGAAGGATAGATGGACGGAAGAATGGGAAGATGGATGGATGGAAGGGTACGTGGTTAGTTGCATGGATGGGAGGGTGGATGAATGGATGGCTGGACGGGTACATGGCTACTAGTATGGGCATGTGAATGGATGGAAGGGTATGTGGATAGTTGGTGGGAAGAAGGAAGGACGGATGGATACATGTTTAGTTAGGTGGGTGGATGGATGATTGGAAGGGGACATGGCTAGTGGCATGGGCATGTGAATGGATGGAAGGGTATATGGGTAGTCACGTGGATGGATGGATGAAAAGAAGGAAGGAAGTGTACATGACTACTGGTATGGGCATGTGAATGGGTGAATGGAAGGATATGTGGATAGTTGCATGGGTGGATGGATGGATGGATGAAGTATATGTGGCTATTGGCATGAGTGTGTGGACGGATGGTTGGAAGAGTATGTAGATAATTGTATGGGTGCATGGATGGATGGATGAAGTATATGTGGCTATTGGCATGAGTGTGTGGACGGATGGTTGGAAGAGTATGTAGATAATTGTATGGGTGCATGGATAGGTGTGTGGACTGTTGGATAGAAGGAAGGGTGGGAAGATGGGCAGCTAGGTGGATGGGCACATAGCTAGAAGCATGGGAGAGTGGACATGGAAGTAGAAGGGTTGATGGCTGAATGCGTGGGCACCAGCCTGACTTTATTTGAGTCAGTCCTTGATTGGGGTGAATAATCGTTCTGTGTTACACTGGTCAGTGCGCAGTGGTGTTTATACCTAATTGATCACAAGCAGTTACAGATTTCTTTGTTCCAGCTCCCCTCCCACTGCATCCCCTGATTAGCCTTTCAAAACTAAAAATCATTCCATGTTAGTATCCTGTGTGCTGAAATTTTGTTTTAAGATTCTAGTTTATGGAATACTAAGTGAAATGGCTTTATCTCTCCGCACCAGCATAGCATTTAGAATCAAGCAGATATAAATGTCTCAAAATAAATTTGAAAGCGTGGACTTGTTTTTCAGCATCAGAAGTAAGTCTTGTGAGGAAGTTAAGATGGACTACATTTGATTGTCACTCCTCAAGTTTGAGACCCCATGAGGATGGTGTTCTGGGCAGCTCTGGAGGCTCGAGCTGAAATGAGATCTAGGGGTGGCCCTCAGCAGCTGTGGATGCTGGCAGTATCCCCCTTCCGCCCATGTCTGCTGGAGCAGATGTCAAGGGCCGACGGGATGGCACTGGCCTTGGGCTTGTGTCTGGTTGGGATGAAGGGGTGGGAGAGAGTACATGCTAAATCCAGCACCAGCCACAAAAATGGGACACAGAGGGTGGCGCCAGTGGCTCAAAGGAGTAGGGCTCCAGCCTCATATCCCAGAGGTGGCAGGTTCAAACCCAGCCAGGGCCAAAAACTGCAAAAAAAACAAAAAGTAACAGAGAACTCTTTACAGAAAAATGTGTTTTAACATAAAATTATAAACGAGCTAAATGAATCCGAAGTTGTCCTCCTGAGTGTTTTCCCTGAAAGGTGTGAAGAGATAAATGTGAAGACTGATTTTTTTCATTTTTTCAAGGCAAGCTTCTCATGAGATAAGAGTACTTCTCAGAGTAAGTCACAGATTTTTCAGGCAGGCCCTTCTCATTTGTTGTATGAGAGCAGACATTTGCCTTCCCTGGCCTTCAATTAGCTGGGGGGCAATTGCAGCTTTCCCTTTGGAACTGCTCTGCTAGGTAAATTATATATAAAGCCCAGGCTGGTGCTGGATTGGTGACATAGCTAAAGTCAAGCATGGGGGTTTAGGGCGGCCCAGCCTTGTGGAGCAGGTCCTTGTCACGCACCACACTGCACAGCGGGGAGAATCTCTGTGCAGGGAGTACTTGCACAGGTGCCTCCCTCATCCCAGAGCCAGCAGCGTCAGAGGAAAGAGACTGCATCATGTATGTGGGGTGGTTCTGTCTTAATTTGCAATGACATTTTCCCCTTATGTGCACATAGATTTAGGAAACCTCATGCCAGGACGGGCGGCCACAGGTTTGTTTATTTGCTGGGTTGGTCTCATGACTCCACATTAATTAGGAGGAATTTTAAGATGATGGTTTGAGGATTAAAGCGTTAGTCTGCGAGTTATTCTACGTGGCTTGCTTTTTCAAAAATGGTGTCAACTTATTTACCTTTAAATAGTGAGCTCCATGTAACATAAAATTTACCATTTCAGCCTGTATAACTGAGACATTCAGTGCATGCACAATACTGTGTAGCCATCTCCACTATCTAGTTGCAGAATATTTGCATCAGTCCCAAATGGAAGCCCCATACCCAGGTAGCAGTCACTCCCGAAATGTGTTGTTCTGCTTTGTTTTTCAAAGAGATGGAGTGTTGCTGTGTTGCCCCATGTAGAGTGCAGTGAGTATTCACAGACAAGTTCAGGGCGCACTTGCAGCCTCCATCAGGTGGGATTTTAGATGTGTAGCCGGCGAAGTACATTCACTTTAAGTGTGGTCCCACAGACTCAGTGTCTGATGGGGGCGTTCAATACTTGTACTTAGTCTCAGAAATTGCCATCACTCATCCATTTTCTGAAAAGGCCTACGCATTTGAAATAAAAAAGGAAAACAGTTATGTATGTGAGTCACCTTGTTCTCAATATAAATAGAAAATGCATTCAAACCATCCACATTGTTTTGTGTGTTTTGAACCTGCACAAATTCCAAAAATTCCTAGAAGAGACGTTAAGTGCCAGGAACCCGTGTTAAGTTTGCATCCCACTGAGACCCCACTGGGCAGCCTGCTCTCCTCCCATTTGCACCACAGGACGCACCACCATCTCTGCCTGGTGAGAATGGAGGAGGAGGACTGGCAGGTGGTTGGGGATACAAGGCCTGAGAAGCATACCTACTTCAAACTTCCCCACAGGTAGCATTTGGAGCCACGTCCACAGGAACATGCCTGTTTTAAGTTTCTGTGTCTTTGTTTCCATGCTAGATGTTTCTTTGTTGCTTGTTCCATGAACCTAGGCACAACGCCTAGGCACGGGGCCATGCACTACTTTGGCATGCGGCTATGCTAGGTATGCGGCTACATCAGGCACGCAGCTGTACTAGGCAGGCACAACACCTAAGCACAGCCAGGCCTAAGCACGCAGCCATGAGCTGCTGTGGCACACGCTACAATATACATGAGCTGCCTAGGCACGTGGCTCCGGCAGACTGTGCACTGTACTAGGCATGCGGCTACCCTAGGCACGTGGTTACGTGAGGCACCCGGCTGTGGCAGACACGCAACTGTACTAGGCAACGCCTTGGCATATGCCTAGGCACGCAGCTACGCTAGGCATACGCTGCTTCGGCACATGCTGCCTAGGCACATGCTGACACTAAGCACGTGTGCCTAGGCACGCGCCTACTCTAGGCACGTGCTGCCTAGACCCACCGTTATGCTAGGCACGCGGCTACGCTAGGCACTCGGTGCCTAGGCACGCAGACACCTTAGGCACACACTGCCTAGGCACGCAGCCATGTGACCTGGTAGGTGCGCAGCTATGAAGGCATGCAGCTATACTAGGCATGCAAAATGCTTGAGCACGCACCTCTGCCTAGTCATCCACTGCCTGCGCAGATACACTAAGCACGCACCTATGCCAGGCACACATCCCCCCTAGGGGTGCAGCTGTATTTATGCATGTAGCTACCCTAGGCACGCAGTACCGGGCATGCACTGCCTAGGAACTCAGCTACACCTAAGCAGGCAGCTATGCTAGACACGCAGCCACGCATGGGCATGCCTATGCACGCAGCTACCGGTAGGTATGCGCTGCCCAGGCACGCAGCTACTCGCAGGCACGCACCTACGCCTTGGCATGCCACTAGCCACTACGCCTTGCCACGCAGCTACGCATAGGAACGCACCTACGCCTTCGCACGCAGCTACGTCTGGCCACACAACTACGCGTAGGTACGCCTCTACGCGTAGGCACACACCTATGTCTTCGTACGCAGCTACGTGCAGACACGCAGCTATGTCTGGGCACGCTGCTATTGCCTACGCACGCCGCTACACGTAGGCACGCACCTATGCCTACCCACGCCGCTACACGTAAGCACGTACCTACGCCTTGACATGCGGCTACGTAGGCACGCATATACGCCTTGGCACGCACCTACACCTAGGCACGCAGTTATGCGTAGGCACGCCGGTAGGCGTAGGCATGCGCTGCCTAAGCACGCTGGTAGGCGTAAGCCCGCACCTAGTAGGCACACACCCCCGCTAGGCATGCGCTAGTCAGGCATACAGCAATGCCTAGGCACACAGCCACGCCTGGCTACGCAGCCACGTAAGCATACGGCCCCGCTAGGGCACGCACTAGTCAAGCATGGCATGTGCTGCTTAGGCACAGCCTGGCAGGAATGCAGGTACGCCGAGGCACACCGTGTCTAGGTACTAAGCTACATTAGCAGCGCAATACACCTATGCATGCAGCTACCGGGCATGCACTGCTAGGAACTCAGCTACACCTAAGCACGTAGCCCCGTGCTGCCTAGGCACGCAGACCGCTAGGCATGCGCTGCCTAGACATGTGGCTTTGCTAGACAGCGGCTTTGCTAGACACGCAGCCATACCTAAGCACGCAGCCACGCATGGGCATGCCTTGGCACGCAGTTACGCCTAGGCACGCAGCTACGCTTAGGCTCGCGATGCGTTAGATACGCAGTACGCTAGGTATGGTGTTAACACCTTGGCACGCGCCGCCTAGGCGTGCCAAGGCGCAGGTGCATGCAGTTACGTAGGCGCATTCTGCTTAGGCACGCACTGCTTTCTTGCAGTTGTCATAATTGCCTAGCTGGCCCAGGCCGGGTTCGAACCCTCCAGCCTGGGTGTGTGGCTGGTGCTGTAATTATTGTGCTGTGGGCGCTGAGCCCACACTAAAGCGTTTTTTTGGAGACAGGGTCTTGCTTTGTTGACTGGGCTACAGTGCAGTGGTATCATCGTAGCTCCACACAACTTCAAATTCCCAGGGTCAAGTGACCCCCTTGCCTCAGTCTCTAGACAATATCTAGGACTGTAGGTATACATCACCACTCCTGGCTCGTTTTTGTAATTTTTGTAGAGGTGGGGTCTCTCTATGTTACCCAGGCTGACTTTAAACTCCCAGCCTCAGGTAATCCTCCACTTCAGCCTCCCAAAGTGTTGAGATTTCAGGCAGGAGCCACCTCACCTGGCCTTTATGCTAAATCTTAAAGTTCCTATCAATATGTTGCAGCTAGCGTACGTGACGCAACTCGCGCGCGCGCGCGCGCGCGTGTGTGTGTGTGTGTGTGTGTGTGTGAGAGAGAGAGAGAGAGAGAATCTCATTGTGGTGACAGCTTCATTGACATTGGTTGGGAGGAAAGAGTAAGTCCAGGGTTCTTATGAAAGCAGTGTTCCTCCTCTGTGCAAGGGTGAGTCTTCAGTGTGATCTGTGTCCTGTTCATTCAGAGAAAAGCCATGATTGGAACGGGTCCTTCTGCAACACCCGCAAAGCCGTGTTAGCTGGACCCAGAAGCATGCTGCAGTGCCTGGGGGCATGTGTCCCCTAGCTCATCCTCAGGGCAGGTCCCTACGATGAGCAGCAGGGCCTTCAGAGTTCTGCTTGCACATAACTTGCAAATTTCTGTTGTGGTTTACATAAAAATAAGGAAACTGAAACAGTATTTTATTGTAGTACTAAATACATCTAAATATAAAGAATCGAAGTCACATACTATGATTTCAGTTATATAAAATGTCTAGAATAGGCAAATGTGTAGAGTCGGAAAGTAGGTTGCCAGGGTCTCTGGGAGCAGGGGCTTCTGTTTGGAGTGATAAAGGTGAAATGACATGGTCATGATGGTTGCACAACTCCGAATGTCCTATAAACTACTGAACCTGGACCTTTTCAAAGGGCGCATTTAACAGCATGTAAATTTTATCTAAAATTTTAAAAAATCTCAGTCAACACGGGAAATCTACAAAAATCATTTTCGTTTCTGGTTTTTGTTTAAAATGGGTCTGTGCATTCAGGGCCTATGGCTCAGAAGTCGTCAGACTTTGTGGGGAGACCAAACCGTCAGTATTCGTGCTCTGGGGTCTGTGATGTCCCTGTAGTGTGATCACTCAGCCCTACCAGCAACATGACCACAGCCATCGTGTGACCTGGCTGCCCTCCTAAACAGGCCTGGGGAGTGGAGCCTGGCTGGCCCTCAGACCCCATTTGTCCTCTCAACCGGGGGCAGCATCCATACTGTCCCACCACACCTGGCGGCCACACGGACCCCTGTTCCCTTCTCCACATTCCCTCCAGCTTAAAGCAGGAGCTAAAGTGAGTACAACCTCCAAGTTCTGTGGGCATCAGGGATGTGGGTGTCAGCTGGCGGGACTCCCTGGCTGCCTTCCTGCAAGGCCATCTCTGTCTTTTGTGCAGCCACCCTGCCTCCTATTTAACACGCAAGTGTTGTGTGGAGAGGTCTGTCAGCAGAACCCGCCTTAGCTTCTTGAATAGAATCACAAGGTGTCTGCCACAGACTACACTTCTGTGTGGAGCTTCTCTATGCTGCCATGAGCGTCTCTGCACCAGTTCCCTGGGGGCCCCTCTGTCCTCTGTGTGTCTCTGCCTGCAGCATGTACACCAGAGTTCCTGGCCCTCCTCCTCCTCCTCGGTGATCCTGCACACCCTTTAGGCTGCATCTCACAGGCTTCCTGGGAGATGTCTGCAGAGTCTGGGTCTCACTGTTTATGATATGCTATCTCGGAGGAGCACGTGAAATCACATGGTGTTGGATGGTGCAGAACCAAGGAAGGTTGGGGGTCCAGGTAAAATGCACTTGGTAATGGAGGTGCACATAGGAGCAGAGCAGCTTTCACCTCTGTGTGGAGTAGCCTGATCTGTTTTCCAGTTCTAGGGAAGCAGCTGTCCAGATGATTCAACAGAGGAGATAGTTGGGTAACCATTGGTTTAGTCATGGGTCTGGTACACTGGCCCTCAGGCCAACTCTGGCCCCCTGCCTGGTTCTGCAAATAAAGTTTCAGGGCCACAAAGCCCCACCTGTTTGCTCACAGGTTGTTTGTGACTGCTGCCTGTCTGTAATGACCAGAAAATTGAGTCATTGGGACAGATCAAATGTTTCCTAGAGCTGAAAATATCTATTCTCTGGCCATTTATGCACGTGTTTGCTAACTACATTAGACTCAGTTGGAGGCTGTAAGGAATGGCCTTGTACACGAGTGCTTCCTGGACAGGGAAGGTGCAACTGAATGGCATTCTGGCTGGATGTTTTTCAGGCTTCTTACAACGTGATATTCACTTTTCTGTTACTTTTATTTTCCTAGTCTTGGGCATAGTTGCTTAAGTTCAGGAGAACACAGGATGCTGTCAGCACCAGCCCCTCTGACTTCTCAGTGACAGCCTGGGCAAGGGCAGCTTGCCCTTAAGACCACAAGGGGTAGCTGTGCCACTCAACAAATGTGAAGTGACTTAGGAAAGATTCAAGGTTTCAACCAGGCGGGAGGTGAGGAGGAAGGTGAGGAGGAAGATTTCCTTTGGAACGGAAGGGTGCTAGGGTGGTTGGTTATTTTGTTCTGATCCTTTTTTATCTGTGGAATTTTTCAAGGGCACAAATCTTTGTGTCACTTAAAAAGAGATTAGTATGCAATTTATGGTCATGATTTGTAATTTAAAAGTCTATCAGGGGTATCTAACCTTTTGGCTTTTCTGCACCACATTGAAGAATTGTCTCATGGCCTGCTGCAGGCTGTGGGTTGGACACCTAAATAGTACTGATACTAGAGTGTATGAAAAGATTTGATCACCTTCTAAGTCCTGCTGATTATGCCTTGCTGAAAAAAAAAAAAAAGACATGCAGAAAACCTTAATATTATAAAAGTGTTTTCTCTTTAGAAATGATTCATGGAGCGTCTCCTTTGAAGAGAGACTCCTAGAGCCCAGCAGGCACCCAGATCTTGGTTCCTAGTGTCCTTCTCCTGGGAAAGGAACTGGGACTCCTTGGAGGAACCACTGGGGCAGAGAAAATACAAGATGAGCCTGGCTCATCTTACACTGCTAGGAAGGGAGGAAGGGCTCAAAGACACCTGTGAATAAAGCCAACAGCAACAACAAAAGGGTATATCAAAGGAACACAGGAGCCAGCAATGGCCAAAGCTGGAGTAATTTACACAACAACAACAACAACAACAACAACAAAAATGGTTGTGGATTATAACCCCCAAACAAATCCATGAGCCCATACTGATACACAGAAATAATTGAATAAATCAGTCAATGAAGAATAAATAAGTCTGGGTAGTGCCTGTAGCTCAGTGGGTAGGACTCCAGCCACGTACACTGAGGCTGGTGGGTTCGAACCCAGCCTGGGACTGCTAAACAACAATAACAACTGCAACAAAAAAATAGCCAGGCGTTGTGGTGGGCACCTGTAGTCCCAGCTACTTAGGAGGCTGAGGCAAGAGAATTGCTTGAGCCCAAGAGTTTGAGGTTGCTGTGAGTTGTGACGCCATGGCACTCTACTGAGGGCGACATAGTGAGACTATGTCTTGAAAAAAAATGAAAATAAAAATAAAAGAATAAACAAGCCTGCCATGCAGAAAAAATGGCAAATAATTTATGTAGCTACTACACCCTCAAGGAGGTGGGGCATAACCCCCCATACCTCATGCTGAGCAGAGGAAGGCCCTATCAAAGAGTGCAGTGAAGAATGGTGCAGGTAAAAGACAGTATCCCAGTGTGGAAACCCAGCCTGCACTGACCCTGCCAGGCAGAGCTCAGGTGGACAGACCTTGATCACCTGACGCATCCTGACAGCAGGACCCTTGATCACATGTGGTGACAGTAATACTTCAACTCCGTCTCCCAAATGTCCATCGTCCCTAACCATAGACACACCAGACGGTTCCAGTTGAGAGCCTGCAGAATTCCTGAACAGTCCTCCTCACAGCTGTCAAGGGCAGCAAAACAAGGGCAGAGTGAAACGCTTCTGTCTCCGTCCATTTAGCCTAGTATAACAAAATACCTCACGTGGGGTACAAACCGAGGAAATTCATTTCTCACAGTTCTTGAGTCCAGAAGTCCAAGAACAAGGCACTGGCAGATTTGGTGTCTGGTGGGGGCTCACTTTCCGATTCACCAGCAGATTTTCTTGTGTGACTTCCCCTGGTGGAAGGAGTGAAGGAGTTCTCTCAGAAAGGTATAGATCCTGGGCTGCACCTGTGGCTCAAAGGAGTAGGGCGCCAGCCCCATAAACCAGAGGTGACGGGTTCGAACCTAGACCCCGCCAAAAACTGCAAAAAAAAAGAAAGAAAAGGGTATAGATCCCATTCATGAAGCCTCGCCCTCAAGACCCTCCCAGAGGCCTCACTTCCTAGCACCTGGGGAGTCAGGGCTTAAGCCTGGGGAGTCGGGGCTTCAGTCTGGGTTGTGGGGGCTTCAGCCTGGGGAATTGGGGCTTTGGCCCTGGGAGTTGGGGCTTCAGCCTGGGGAGTCGGGGCTTTGGCCTGGGGAGTTGGGGCTTCAGCCTGGGTTGTGGGGGCTTCAGCCTGGGGAATCAGGGCTTCGGCCTGGGGAATCGGGGCTTCGGCCTGGGGAATCGGGGCTTCAGCCTAGGGCGTTGGGGCTTCAGCCTGTGAATCTGGGCAGGGTACACAATCAGTCTAAAGCACTGTTACAGCCAAAGGAACCTAAGGAGACACGAACAAAGTGATTTGGTATCTGGGTGGATTCTTTGGCCGAAAAAGGATATTAAGTCAAAAGAAAGTCTGAATAAAGTCTGGGCTTTAGTTAATACCAGTGTACTAGTACTGATTGGTTCATTAACTGTAACAGAGACAACCACAGCAATCAGATGTTAGTAACAGAGGAAACTGAGGGCAGGGCATACTGGCATTCTCTCCACAGCTGCAACTTTCTGTAAATCTAAAACCATCATCAGACAAAAGGTATTTAAAAGTGTACATATTGACTTGCTCAATTTATAAGTACATAGGTCACTATGAAAGTTTTGAGACAGACTGTGTTATGGCCCATTTTTTATATATTTTTTTACATATATATGTTTATTTGGTTTCCACTTTTTGCCTTCACAAAATTAAAAAGGCTTAAAATTTAATAACAATAACAATGTTTAAGATAAGGACTAGAAACAAAAGCCTCATAAAGAATGAACAAAGATAAATACATTCAGAAAAGAAATCAGACGATTGCTGCAACGAAATATTGAGCAATAATAATATAATAAAAGTAACATTCACAAATTTCACTATTGCCAAATAAGAGTATGTCTATCATAGAATGCTTTGACTCTGAGGTTTGGTATGGAGTCATCAGTTAACTTCTTATTTTTTTTTTCCAAAGTCTCAAAAAATAGACAACTAATATTTATAAATACAAATAAAAGTTAACTTCAAAAAACAGATCATGCCAAATCTTATAGACAATAGAAACAGAAGAAATACTTCAAAATCATTCTACTTCATCTGGATACACCTGATATTAAAATTGGAAGAAATATATTATTATAAAGGGGAAATTACGAACATATTTCACTTATAAATGAGGATGCAGTATCCTAAACAACATATTAACAAGTTAAATTAAAGATTAATGTTTAAGTAAATACTTTGGTCAAAATTAAATCCAATTTATGTGAGAATTAGTCACTATTTTCTTTTCTTTTTTTTTTCTTTTCCTTTCCACCACCCCCTTCCTCCTCCTCTGTCTGCTCTCCCCTTCCCCCATGCCCCAATGTGTCATTAATTGTCATTAATTGTCCTCATATCAAAGTTGAATACATAGGATTCCTACTTTTCCATTCCTGTGATGCATCACTAAGATTAATGTGTTCCACCTCCATCCTGGTTAGTACAAATGCTGCAAAATCTCCATTTCTTTTAATGGATGGCCAATATTCCATGGTATACATATACCATAGCTTGCCAATCCATTCCTGGGTTGAAGGATATTTAGGCTGTTTCCACTTTTTAGCAATTGTAAATTGAGCTGTGATAAACAGTCTAGTACAAGTGTCTTCATAATAAAAGGGTTTTTTTTTTTTTCCTTTTGGATAGATGCCCAGTAATGGGATTGCAGGATCAAATGGGAGGTCTAGGTTGAGTTCTTTGAGGTTTCTCCATACTTCCTTCCAAAAAGGTTGCACTAGTTTGCAGTCCCACCAGCAGGGTAAAAGTGTTCCTTTCTCTCCACATCCGTGCCAGCATCTGCAGTTTTGAGATTTTGTGATATAGGCCATTCTCGCTGGGGTTAGATGATATCTCAGGGTGGTTTTAATTTGCATTTCTCTAATAATTAGGGAGATGAGCATATTTTCATGTGTTTGCTAGCCATTCGTCTGTCTTCTTTAGAGAAGGTTCTGTTCATCTCTCTTCCCCATTGATGTATGGGATTGTGGGCTTTTTTCATGTGGATTAATTTGAGTTCTCTATAGATCCTAGTTATCAAGCTTTTGTCTGATTCAAAATATGCAAATATCCTTTCCCATTGTGTAGGTTGTCTCTCTGCTTTGGTTATTGTGTCCTTAGCTGTACAGAAGCTTTTCAGTTTAATGAAATCCTATTTGTTTATTATTGCTGTTGTTGCTATTGCTGTGGCAGTCTTCTTTATAAAGTCTTTCCCCAGGCCAATATCTTCCAGTGTTTTTCCTATTCTTTCTTTAAGGATTTTTATCATTTCATGCCTTAAATTTAAGTCCTTTATCCATCTTGAATCAATTTTTGTGAGTGGAGAAAGGTGCGGGTCTAGTTTCAGGTTCAAGGTTGTCCTCTGTCACCATTACTATTCAACATAGTGCTGGAAGTTCTAGCCAATACAATTAGACAAGACGAGAAAATAAAGGGCATCCAAATGGGAGCAGAGGAGGTCAAACTCTCCCTCTTTGCTGATCATATGATCTTACACTTAGCCCTAAAGACTCAACCACGAGACTGACTCTTGGAAGTCATCAAAAAATACAGTAATGTCTCAGGATATAAAATCAATATCCACAAGTCAGTTCCTTTATATACGCCAACAACAGGCAAGATGAGAGGTTAATTAAGGACACAACTCCCTTCACCATAGCCCCAAAGAAAATGAAATACTTAGGGATATACCTAACCAAAGAGGTGAAGGACCTCTATAAAGAAAAGTATGAAACCCTAAGAAAGGAAATAGCAGACAAGTTTAACAAATGGAAGAACATACCATCCTCATGGCTGGGAAGTATCAACATTGTTAAAATGTGTAATACTTTCCAGAGCAATCTACCAATTCAATGCCATCCCTATTAAAATACCAACATCCTGTTTTCAAGACTTGGAAAAAATGATTCTGCATTTTGTATGGAACCAGGAAAAAACACCTGTATAGCTAAGATTACTACTAAGGTAGTTCTTTTTTTTTTTTTTGTAGAGACAGAGTCTCACTTTATAGCCCTCGGTAGAGTGCCGTGGCCTCACACAGCTCACAGCAACCTCCAACTCCTGGGCTCAAGCGATTCTCCTGCCTCAGCCTCCCCAGTAGCTGGGACTACAGGCACCCGCCACAATGCCCGGCTATTTTTTGGTTGCAGTTTGGCCGGGGTCGGGTTTGAACTCGCCACCTTCAGTATATGGGGCCGGCGCCTTACCGACTGAGCCACAGGCGCCGCCCACTAAGGTAGTTCTTAGTAATAAAAACAAAGCCGGGGGTATCATCATACCAGGTTTTAGGCTGTACTACAAGGCCATGGTGGTGAAGACAGCATGGTACTGGCACAAAAATAGAGACATAGACATTTGGAATCGAATAGAAAACCGGGAAATGAAACCAACAACTTACAACCACCTAATCTTTGATAAACCAAACAAGAACATACCTTGGGGGAAAGACTCCCTATTCAATAAATGGTGCTGGGAGAACTGGATATCCACATGTGAAAAACTGAAACTGGACCCGCACCTTTCTCCACTCACAAAAATTTGATTCAAGATGGATAAAAGACTTAAATTTAAGGCATTAAATGATAAAAATCCTCAAAGAAATAATATGGTCCATTATTTCACTTCCAAGAAACAGTTGACAGTGTCCTTTCTTTTTCCTTTTTTTCCCAAGACAAAGTCTCCATCACTCTGGGTAGAGTGCTTTGGTGTCACAGCTCACAGCAACTTCAGAGTCTTGGACTTAAACTCTTGCGTCAACCTCCGGCTAGCAGGGGCTACAGGTGCTCGCCACAACACCCAACTCATCTTCTGTTTTTTGTAGAGACAGGGTCTGGCTCTTGCTCAGACTGGTCTCAACTCCAGAGCTCAGGTGATCCATCCTCCTCGGCCTCCCAGAGTGCTGGGATTGCAGGCATGAGCCACTGCACCTGGCCGGTCAGCATCCTTTCCGATTCACCGGAGCAAGTTTCAACTTGCTAAACTTATGTGTTGCTGGGAGTGCTTCATTTGTTTCCGTCTGTGCAGATTTTATGTTTCCCAATTTTTGTGTATCTCAAACTTTCAGAATGACCCCATATTAAGAACATACCTTTGGGGGACCAAGTGTGATGAAATATTTAATCAGCCTCTAGCTGTTTGTTGGATTCTGTCCCTGTGTGGCCTTGCAGTGAGCATTTGGGGTATGGAGGTAGCTGGGGCAAATGGGAACATGCACTTGGTAAAATAACATGTGAAGATCAAAATTACTGGAAGGAATGTGGGCTTTGGAGCCGAAGACGCATACTTAAGTATGGGCTTAGCCCTCATTCTGCTTTTCAGCACGATTGCACCAGGCCACCCACACTTGCTGACCTCACGTCCTGGGACTACAGGCATATCCGTACTACTTTTCTTGCAGATTTATGTAACTGCTTAAGGCATGTTACATTAATATGCCAGCCCGGTGCTTAAGAGCAAGCGGAAAAAAAAACGTTAAGAGTCACTCTTGTTAAATTGAAGCAATATGGTGGAAGTAGCTGCTGTGAATTTATAAGAGGTTAGTTTCAGGAGCAGGTTGGAAGGAGAAAATGTGTCCTGGTGGCTCAGCCCAGGACTTGCGGGGTTGGGAGGGTGGGTGGCAGGCTTCTCTCTGTAGGGGCAGCCAGTGGTGCTGAGGTCTGGGGGGTGCGGGCGCTGTAAACACAGAGCACTGTGGAGGTGGTAAATTGGGCAAGCCAGGGTCAGCCTGCGGCTGCTTTGCCTTTGCCCCGAATGCGCTGCAAGCTGTAAAACTTCCGGAAACAGTTAGTAGGTTGATGGATTACATTCCTAGTGAGTGTGTAATCCACCCGGGAATCTCAATGGACATAAAATAGGCTATTGAATGTTGTCTTTACTCTGTTCTGGCTATTGGGTTGATCTGTGCGTCACGCACGCTTAGCGATTGTCTAGCATAGTTAAACAGAGAAAGCTGCGTAAGGTCGGTGCAGCAGGCTTAAAATGTAAAAAGGGAGACCTTCGTGTCTTTAGGGCTTTAAAGGGACGAGCCTTGGGGAAAGGTTTGGAACGTCCCCCCACCCACCCTGGGGTCAGCGTCGCTGGTGAAACCCTGCGAGGCTGCCTTCAGCAGTGGAGGTGAAAGTTGATGGAGCCTGCGTGAACTTGTCTGTCACAGGGACCAAGCACAGACAGGCCAGCTGTTGCGAGCTTGGCTTGGAGACTCCTCGGCGGCGCTGTAGGCAGCGAGGTGTGAGGGCTGCGGCAGAGGCGGGCGGCGAGTCCCTGGAGCAGGTCGCTGCCTCTGCAGGCTGGCTGAGCTGGGGTCCGCTGCAGCAAGCAGAGAGCCAGGTAAGAGCCCCCCGTGTTCGCTCTCAGGGCGTCTCATCCCCCCAGGACTGGCTCCCTAACGCCTGTGCTGTTTGTCAGGGGGTTGTAGTACCCGGCGCTCTTTTGTTCTGCTGCCTTCCGCTTGTCAGCTCACAGTGCTGTGGGCAGGATCTGGCGCGATCTGCACACATTCTCTTATTGTTCCTCCTGAAGATGAAAACTAATGCAAATCAGGGTGCAGACTCCGGCTCCGGCTCTGCGGGCGTGCTGCAGGAGTGTGTGCAGGGACGCTTGCCTGTGCCGTGCGTGTGCATGGATGTGACCATGGCAGCTTTGGGTTTCACAGTGAGCTAAAAGCACATTGGAACAGGAAGGCCGGCCTCGTAACAGCGTGTTCTAGGCTGGACCCGAGCGCTGTCATCTGTGCTGGTGGCCCTGGCAGCCCTTGGGGTGCCAGGTCTGCAGATGGGTTCCCCGAGGGAGCTGGCTGGAGGACGCGGCGGCACTCGAAGACCTGTCTGCCTAGTTCTGCCTCTTCCTTTCCAGTAGCGCTAAGAACCAGGCATTCCCACTGCTCAGGCACTGAATGCGGACGCCGAAAGAAAATGGTGAGTCAGCCACAGCCAAATGAAGGGAAACGGTGGCAAAATCAGGAGTGCACCTTCAGTCCTGACAGATGCTCCGTGGAGACACTCGCTCATAGCCTGCTGACAGCAGTGAAAAAATTTCAGGGGAGAAAATGGAATCACTGTGGTTTTTAGCATTTTCTAGTTCTTTTATTTACTGTGTTTGGTGTGCTTGTGACAGTTTAAGGATTTTACTGTATGTGCGCTTTTTTTTTCTTTTATAATAAAAGAAAGAGATTATTATTTCTGGCTGTATTTCCAAGTGGTTAGAATGCCTGTTTTACTAAAGGAAGCTGTGTGTGTGTGTGAGAGAGAGAGTGTGTAGGCTCAGTGCCATGTTCACACTGAAATTGCTGCATAGATTCATCCGTACACACACACACACACACAGAGGCTCTATCTGGGTCTACATTTACTGACTCACATGAAACACATGTTTACTGGTTGTGCTGCTTCACAGGTAAAAAGCAAAAAAGCTTTTGAAAAAAGGTTTCCAGAAATCTACCTGGCAGCATTTATAGTAAACAGCCTGCTTAAGATCCGTAAAATTAATGGGAAATAGTGTTTCAACATGTCATGTAAAAATCTTTTGTGTGGAATTGATAAATGGTTGGCATGTTTTTCTTCTTTGCAAAATACATCCCTCAAAGCCATATTCTGCAAGTATTTTTTGTTGCATATGTGGTAGAAAGAGGGGCTCAGCTATGCTTTCCTTTGTCATGCAGAATGGAAAAACATTTGATACTCTGTCTCTCATGCTCACTCACTCACACACACACACACACACACATCTGCAAGGGAATTCTCCTTCATAGAGGATTGAACAGAACACAGGAACACAAGGAATTTTTTACTGAGTACTGAGCATAACCATACATGTTGTTGTCAGCTGTATAGATTGCAGAAGGCGTCTGCTGGCCAGCTGGACAGACAGTGACCCTAGTAAATGTCCCCTGACTAGGGCTTGTTTTGCATGGGCTGGCTGCTTCTCCAATCTGCCTTTGGATTCTGAAGGCTGGGAAAGGAAGTGTTTTATATTGTGGCCTTGGGAATACATTAATTTTATTCCTTACTACCTGTATGTAGTGCTTTGCTTATTATGCTTTAAAATTCAAGAAGACTAGGGTCAAGGAGCAGTAGAAACAAGCTGGCAGTTTGTGGCCACCCACTTTCCTCTGTCCTTGGACCATTGTGCTTTCTAGCCAGCTTTTCCTGGAGCAGGTTAGATAGTGGCTCATTTCTGGAAGGCTTGTAGACATCTGTGGATGTCTAAGGAGATACTAGAGTTTTTTAAGGTTCACCTTTAAAACATTTTGACACAACACTTTTTAAAAATACTGAGTTCACTTTACGGTTAAGCAGGCTGGGGTTAAGTGTGCAAATTTTCACAGCTCGCTAATAGACCACACTTGCAAGCAGGGTGACTGATTTTCAATCCAGTGGACTCCTGCTAACAAATGGGAAAAGGTCTTACAGTAAGCACAACCTGAGTGTAGAACACGTACAAGATGCCAAAGCTATTATTAACTTTCACATCCCACCTTCAGTGCACTGACAGTGCAACGAGGAGAAATTTAATTTTGGGCTTCTAAACCCTACACTCCCACAAACACAAACACACAGCACTTTCAACCTTCAAGAAGAGGCAAAGGGCGTATTCTCCTAAGCCTGCATTACTGTGGCTTGCAAGCTGCCTAACTTTAAACCTGTTTCTTCACAAGGACATTGGATTAAATCAATTTCTAAGGTTCCTTTCAGCCATAGCGGTTTTTGAATCTCATGGCAGAGAAGCCAGAAACTTGAATTCCCCTTCAAATCATGTTATCCAGCCCTCTGGGCTTATTTGCAGTTGTGTTGGTTTGCTCATTTGCCATCATCATTTCTATGAACAAAAATGTATATATGAGATGCAAATATATGTAAATCTTTTATACCCATTTACAAATAAAATTAACTCTGTTAGCAGACTCAATTTTCCGCCACCAGGGCTGTGTTAGTGACAGCGCCCACTGTGACAAATTACCATACACTGGGTAGCTCAAACAGCAGCATTTATTTCTCACAGTTGTAGAGGTTGAGAAGTCCAAGATCAAGGGGTCAGCCTGTTGGGTGTCTGGTGAAGGCGTGCTTCCTGGTTCCCAGATGGCGGAGAGCAGAGCGAAGAAGCAAGCTCTGTCTTCTGTGTTTTTCCTTATAAGAGCACTAGTCATTCACAAGGCTGCACCCTGAGGACCTCAGGACCTCTAAGGCCCCACCTTCTCACACATCCCCTTAAAGGTTGAGCATTTCAACATACAACTTTCAAGGGACACACACATTCAGACCCTAGCATAAATGCGAGTGTGCTGCAGGGTGGCCCCAAGCGCGTCAGCTTGCCTTGCCTCCCTCTCCTTTCTCTCTCTCCCAACTCCCCTCCTGTTGACTCAGTGACCATTTTGCTGAAACCTGCTTTATACCACACATTGTGCTGGGTCCTGGAAAACAGGGATTGATGAGGCAGGAGTGGGCACAATAGTTGTGGCCAGTAAAGCAGGAGCTAGGTTCATGGAAGACAGTTTTTCCATGGACCCTTTAGCAGAGGGAGGGATGGTTTTGATATGAGCCTGCAAGCAACTGATTTATTACAGTCTCTGTGCAGTCAGACTGCTCTGCTCATGATAATTTGTTTTTGCAGCCGCCCTTCAGCACCAGCATCACCACCTCAGCTCCCCCTCAGATAATCAGGCGCTAGATTCTCATAAGGAGCCACAAGCTAGATCCCTCATGCACAGTTTACAGTGGGGTCCGGGCTTTTAGGAAAATATAATGTTACTGCTGATCTGACAGGAGGTGGGGCTTGGAAGGTGATGTGAGGAAGGGGCAGTAGCCGTAAATACAGATAAAGCTTTGCTCACCTCCTCTTGAGCAGCCTGGTTCCTAACAGGCCACAGAATGGTACCGGTTTACACCCCGGGGGTTGGGGAGCACAGTAGTAAATGTAAATGAGAATAACTCAGATTGATGAAATATTATTTGGGGATAAAAAGAGATTGAGTAAGTACTGTGTGAACTCAGACTTGGGTGTGTCAGCAGATCCAGATTTCCACTTCCTGGGAAAGGCGTTTCCTTCAGAGGTTCAGAACAGAAGTGGTTTCTGTGGGGAGGGCTCTAGACCTTGCCAATCACAGCAGGTCAGGAAGGGCCTTCATGCAAAGTGTGTGGCGCAGGAGCAAGGTCCCAGGGAGTGGACAGTGGTTTGCGGAGGACAAGGAGAGCATGGAGGGGCAGAGTGGCAGTCTGGTGGCAGGAAAATGGTATCAGGCCAGAAGACCGGGGAGAGGATTAGGCCTCTCTGCATTTTCCCCACCATCCTACTCCCTACTCTCAGAACTAAAAGTGTAATGGCTGCGGGAGAGGGGAATATGGGAGCGGCCCTCAGGAGACCTCCTTCCCAACTAGTAGAGCACTGAGCCGCTCCTGCAGGCTGGCCTAGTTCTTGGAAAAATCTCACCTGGGGAACTTGTAAATAAATTCACCCTCTCACTTGTTGAAATGGGGTGCTGGTATGAAGTTGTGCACCCTTGCAGGCTAGAACATGGCTCCTGTACAAGGGTTGCAGTGGGGCTGTGGTGACTGCTGAGGAGCGAGAGGGAGCTTTCGAGGTGATGAAATTGTATTTATAGTCAGTCGTGGTGGTAAATGTACAGCCCCGTACATCTACCCAAACTCATAGGACCTGTAAAATCACTGAATTTTACAATATGTGACCGATACCCGGGTGTGGTTGGGGAAGAGGAAAAGAGTTTCTAGGAATTCAGGCATACGTTTGTGGCTCAAAAGCACGCGTAGATGCAGGGAACGAGGATTAAGGTGAACTCAGATTCATACATTGCTGGGAACCTGCCCACAAGGTTTTGCCAATCATAAGTCGTACCTAATAAAACATATGCAAGCTAAATGCTCCTAAAACTATTTTCAAGGTAAGTGAAAATGTCTGCCATGACAAAATAATATGTATCACAGGGATTCGATCTGATTTTTCATCTTTTAATCTAAAAGAATTTAGTAATGAAAAAAACCTGGTTCATGTGCAATAAACCACCATTATTGGGAATGTTGGCATAAAATCCAGTTAGGGTGCTGATTGTGTATAGATTTTGGAAGCCAATGTCCTGATGTGTTTATAAATTTTATATGCTGCCTGCCCCACCACACATACCCAGTTCCTATATTATTATATTGTTGAACACAGGAAAGCCAGCCGGAGAATCAGCAAGATCACTTTGATGATTACATAACAAATTAGGCACTCATTTAGTGGCTTGAAATGCTGATAAATACTTGCTCTCTCACACAGCCTCTAAGAGTTAGGGAAGGATTTAGCTGGGTGGATGATTCTGGCCTCTTAGGAAGTTGCAGCCAGCATGTTGGCCAGGACAGCAGGTTTCTGAAGGCTTGCCTGGAGCAGAAGGATCCACTTTCAAGAGGCAGGGGTGTGGCTGTTGGCCCAAGGCCTCAGCTGCTCCCCAGAGAGCGTTCTATAGGGCTGCTTGAGTGTCCTCACAGCACGGCGGCTAGCTCCCCCTGGGTGGGTTATCCACAAGAGAGAGCCAGGAGGACATGGCAATACCCATGTGAGCGAGTCTCAAGAGTCACGGATTGTGACTTCTGCTGTGTACATTTTGAACCACTTTGTTGAGCTGTGGTTTACATATGGAAGGCTGTGCATATTTAATGTATATAAGTTGTAAATTTGGAAATAAGTGTATGCGTACACAACCATCACCACAGTTCATACCATAAAAATATCCATCACCTCCAAAAGTTTCCTCCCTCTTCCTTTGGGGGCGTGTGTGATAAGAACACTTAATATGAGCCCTATACCCTCTTAGCAAATTTTTAAGTATAGGAAACAGAATCATTGAGTATAGGCACTAGGCTGCTGATCTGTAGAACTTATTCATGTGTATAACTGACACTTCTTACTCTCTAACAGCTCCCCTGCAAACCACCATTCTACTCTCAGCTTCTGAGTTTGACTATATTAAATTCCTCCATGTGAGTGGGATCACATGACCTTTGTCTTTCTGTGTGTGACTTTATTTCACTAAGCACAATGTCCTCTGGTTTGTCCAAGTCGTCTCAGATAGTAGGGTTCCCTTCCTTTTAAAGGCAGGATTTCCTTTTGTAAAGGCCTCTTTAGCCCCTTGCATGCACGCACCACATTTTCTTTATCCATGCATCTACTGATGGACACTCCGATTAGGTCCTCATCTTGTGAAGAGTGCTGCAGAGAATGTGGGCGTTCTGCGTACGTTGTTTGTGAGATGCGAGTCTCAGGGTCCCGCCTTCACTACATCAAGGGGAGGGGAATTTGACTCTAGCTTTTACTACATCAAGGGGAGGGGAATTTGACTCTAGCTTTTTTTTTTTTTATTGTTGGGGATTCATTGAGGGTACAATAAGCCAGTTACACTGATTGCAATTGTTAGGTAAAGTCCCTCTTGCAATCATGTTGACTCTAGCTTTTTGAAGAAGGGAGTTTCAAAGGACTGGGGGGACGTATTTTAAGACTGCCACACAAATGTGCTGAGTTCTTGCCTCTGCCTTCTCTTTATTAAGATGGCAGAGAGACATCTACTTACCTAATCTCTTGCCCTTTTTTCATATTAGGGTATGATGAACAGTCCGTAAAATGTATACATCCTAAGTATTCAGTTCTGTGAGTTTTGACAATTTTATATTCTTCATAATCAAAGTGTATAAATAGTCTTCTTCTTTCCGATCAAACCCTTCCCCCACAGCGGTCGCTCTCTGATTTGTGCCTTTTCATTAGTATTGCCTGTTCTTGAGCTTCATCTAAATTGGATTCTGTATGTGTGTTCTTTGGCCGGCTGCTTCAGGCAGGGTCCACACTTTGGGGACCCGTTCACAATGCTGTGTGCCTCAGCAGTTCATTTAATTACAGGTAGTCCTGACTTAGGGACGACCCCCAGCTGACGGTGTTCTGCGCTTGCCAACAGGCTCCCAGGGCTTCCCATAGGGATCATTTATAATTAAATCTTTAAATTAATAATTCAGGAACTAGTTTTCCTGCATGTGTAAACAAACCCACATGGCAGCATCTTTTCACTAGCCTCGTCCCATTGTTTATGTGGTCACTTACGCAAGGCATCACTTCAGTCTTTTTAATTCATTTTTGTGAGTCTGTCTTTACCCTTACAACCATGCTTCCAAAGTGAAAGTCCACTGCAAGTCCAGCTGAGCAGCAGCCAAGAGAAATGTGATTATAGTGGAAACGAAAGTTGAAATAAGCATTTGGAGAAGGGCCAGTGCCATCATTCATTGGAAAGCATTAGGCGTCAGTCACTTGACTGTTGGAACAATTATAAAGTGAGAAGAATGGAACACGTCAAGGGCAATGCTCCAATGAGAGCATCAGTTATTACTGAGCAGTGTGATGGATTAATTATTGAAATGGAAAGGTTATTATTGACTTGGTTAGAAGATAAAAATATTAATAAGCATAACATTCTCATTAGACTAAGAGTTAAAAGAAAGAGCACGGATAGTTTCTGTAATTTCTTATTACAGCACACTGATATTTGTTATTACAGTGTTACACTGTATTATTATTTCCACATATGAGCCATTGTTATTATTCTTATTATTATTACATTATAGCTTATGTGCTGTTCATCGGGGATCTGAGTTCTGTGTGAATCTGACCTGCAGACAGCCTCAGAAATGTTTCTCGTTTGTAACCTGGGGACCACCTGTATTGTGATGTGTGAATAAATTAGCTGGTTTATCCGGTGGCTAATTCCAGCCAGCACAAATGAGGACCTGGGTCCTGGGTGAGTGACTAGCTAGAGTGGGGAACTAGCTGGCCCAGGGCAGCTTGTGAGCAGTCACCTTCTTCCAGCAGTGGCGCTAGGAGCAGAGCGGCCGTGGTCTCCTGTCTCCTGTGACAGGTATTTAGTGCATTCAGCTTTCTGATCAGGGTGTGTGTGTGTGTGTGTGTCAATAAAAACTTTGCTTATAAAACCAGGCAGCAGTGGGGATTTGGCCCTGGGACTCTAGTTTGCTGACTGCTGGTCTAGGAGACAAGGCAAACGTTAACTTTTTAAGCACACGGGTGCACGATTGGTCGTTCTGATGAGCACCATGAAGGCTATGAAGGGAAGGCTAAGGGAAAGGGCCTGGGAGAGACCATTTACATGGGGAGGGAGGGTCTGCAGAGTTCTCCAAAGCTGTCATTTTACAATTTTTTCTGGCCTCCTTTTAGTTGCAGCTAGGGGCGATGATCCATATGTGAACCAGAGTAGAGCTCCACAAACTGCTTTCTGAAGTCCTTTCAAATAGGAAAGATGGCTCAGCCCAGGCTTCATGAAACCTTTCTGGTCAAAGGAATATAGATGGATCCCTTCAGGCCTGGTACCATTTCTGCAAACGAGGGTAACTGAGTTTGGGAGAGATGTGCCAAGTCAGCAAATAAAACGTCAGTAATAGTTTTTAATGTCCAAATGAAGTGAACAGAAAGCAGGGTGGGTGAGGAATTTGGGAGGGGAGGCCACGTGAGGCAGGGATTCCTAATGCTGGCCTACATGCACATTGTCTGGGACGTGACCTGGAGGTGGGGAGGCTCCAGGCCTGGCCAAGCTGAGGGCTCTGTGACAAAGAGACAGAGGTGTGGGGCAGGGAGTGGTGAAGGGAAGTTCAGAGGGTTGGCCCCAGTGTGTTTAGGGAGCTTGGTGCAGAGAAGGAATCCGTAAATAAAACCGCCGCTGCTTGTACATGGCAAGCTTGCATTCCGACAAGAGGCTGGGTGTCTGCACAGCAGAATAAAGAACGTACATGTGAGCCACAGCAATGGTAATGGGCTATCCAGAGCACTTGGTGTTTTGTCCCTGTCCCCCGCCCCCCCCCCCATAGTGGTGGTTTCTGTCCCATCACAGTATATTAATCTACAGAGCATGTTTAAGGCCATCTTTCCGGCGAGTTAGCCCTCTTCAGACTAGCGGTGTGTGGCCTTGCAGTCCTGTTCCAGGTCGTTGGCCACCCTAGTCCTTCAGCTGCCACCAGTCCAGTGAGAACAGCCTGGCTGCATGTGCCACATTGCAGGGCCCCAGAGCCTCTGCTGCTCTCCCTCTCTGGGATCTGTATGAGCAGCCCTCTCCTGGACCGTGCCATTAGCACGTCGTGCATGAGAATCAGCACCAGCCCAGTCTGACTGTCAGCTGGATCCCGGGGTGCAGCTGCCTTTGTAATTTTTCTTGGTATGGTTTAAATTCCGGGTCCAGTGTGCTCCCGGGAGCTTGTGCAGTCAGTGCCCTGCTTTTTTCTGTTTCTGAATCTTCCCGTCACCATTGATTTTATCCTTAAAAGTATGGAAGAGGAATACATGTGCACATACACAGAGGTACGTGTCTATACACATTACAGGGTGGCCTATTATGAAACCCTGTACAATAGCACATTCACCTATACACACAACATGTATCCATACACAGACAAAACACAGGCACACACAATATACATCTTCACACAACCCAGATACATCTCATACAGTCTACAAAGCAGTGTCTTAGAACCTATTGGAAACATGGATTAGAATATGGCCCCAGCGGAGCCCCTGATTTCTTGGATTCATATCACTGGGGACAATAGAAACCAATTAGTGATATGTTAATAGCTTTGACTTTGCAAAGTGGGATGGAGGACAAATGTAGTCCAGAAACTGTTGTGCTGATGGCAATCTAAATAAAATCGAATGTCCACATAGGGCCTGGTAGGCTGTGCTTCTGGAGTGAGAAATGAGGCTGTAGTACCCCCTGCCCTGAGAACATAGCTTCAAATCCTGCAGGGGCAGCCCTTTAGTTAGGTGGGAAGGAGTCTGTGCACGCCCACTGACCAGAAGAGAAGCCCGGAATAGCCTGCTGCTGGTTTCTCGAGGTCATTTGGTGTGTGTCGCTATTCCCTTCTCAGAGGGGCTTTGCTCCTGGAGGGGGAGTTTTTTTTTCACTTCTGGGTAGCTCTCAGAGCACTTCTTTCTACGGCACTTTGCAGATAGAATTCTTTCTTTTTTCATTAGCAGATGACCAAAGGTGCTTAGATTTTGGCGATAAATTGTAGGTCACATAATTCTCCATTTATATGATACGGTGGTTGTTTATTAAATAACAGGAATCAAGTGCTTTCAGGTAGGTCTATGAGTGCTAGATTTCAGGAGCTTTGATTGGATAAAGAAAGTTCAAATGCACCTGAATTCTTTGAAATAAAATGAAATACTGAGTATTTAAATGACATTTGGCAGACTCTGACCCGTGAAAGGATCTCTCAGAATATACCATCAATTTGTGTGTGTGTGTTTTGAGACAGAGTTTTACTGTGTCGCCCTCGGTAGAGTGCTGTGGCGTCACAGCTCACAGCAACCCCAAACTCTTGGGTTTAAGCGATTCTCTTGCCTTAGCCTCCCAGGTAGCTGGGGCTACAGGCGCCCGCCACAACACCTGGCTTTTTTTTGGTTGCAGTTGTTATTGTTGTCTAGCAGGCCCAGGCCAGGCTCAAACCTGCCAGCCTCAGTGTATGTGGCGGGCACCCTACTCACTGAGCCTCAGGCCCTGAGCCTGCACCATCCATTTGACAGCATCTTCATGTCATTCTGTGTTTTGCAATCCAGCTGCTGCTTCATTTGGTATTGTTCTTGAGACCTTCGTAGTTGGGTTCAAGTTATTTTGATACAAGTTCAAACTATAAGTTTCTGTTAGTGCCCACCTAATACACATAAGAAATCCAGCTTGTTCAAGTTCCGTGGCCATTTTCTGAAGCTGTTAGGTTGGGCTGTTTTGTTACAGCTTGTTTTTTAAGCCTGTCCTCAGCCACCTCCTCTACACAGGGAGGGGCCCTAGTGAAATGGACTTGAGCTCTCTGTCTTGGCCCAGACCTTGAGGACTTCAGTTCCTGGCTTTGGAGTGGGGGCATCCAGAATAGTGTATACAGCTGCTTCCAAAAGAATAGCCTTTGTCTTTCTTATTTTTCATAATACACTACTTATTTTCAAGGTTTTATTGAAAAATGAATTTGCAACTCATTTTGATTACCATTTCATATATGACAATTTCCTATAATCGACACAAAAATATTTGACTTGAAGTAAATATTTCTGGATATAACGATATGTGAAAATTTTCACATTCATACTATTTTCTAAAACGGGGGGCAGGGGGTTGGCAAAAAAATGCAGTTGGCATGTGATGTGTTTGCACCTGTATCCAATTCGTGCGTGTTATAAGCGTCTGGCGTTCTGTTTATACGACGTGCTGGTTAGTGTTACAGCTTCAAGTTGTGGAAGGTGTGTGGGGACTGGCCACCTGCGTTAGGAGCTGCCATGGGAAACGTATGTGTGCATTTAGCTCCTTCACAAGGGGATAGGAGGATCCGGGTGCAGTCGCTTGTGGGGAGGGGTTAACTGGGATCGCTGGCTAAGCTTTATTCCTTCTTCTTCCAGACAAGCAGATGCCCAGTGTCAGGAAGGCAGTCCAGGAACAGGACGGCGCCCTCTGAATCACAGCCCGTGGAAGCCGACCACATCCTCTGAGTTCCCTGACGCCCAGGAGGCCCCAGCATCATCCCAGGAGGGCCGCAGCCGAGCAGGGACACTACCTCGTGACTACAGATACCCGGAGGAGGGCCCCCCTGTAGACTCGGGGCCACACATCTGGGGACAGGACTCGCTGCCAGTGAGCGCAGCCCCGCGTGCACCCAGGAAGTGCCGCGGCCCCGAGGGCGCACCTGCCCACGCGCACCTGGCGGCCCCCAGCGGGGCCCTCCCTACGCCCCCGAAGGACGCGTGTGCGGCCCTCCTGTCCCTACCCCACGGCCCCTCGGTGTCCAGCGTCCAGCCCCAGGACGCCCCGGAGGCCGCCACCCACCAGCATGTGAGCCAGGCTGCCGCCCGCCCCGAGCCACAAGCCCTGCCGCCCCCCACAGACCCGGCCCAGCACACGGCCATGGAGACCTCACGCTCACCCTCGCCTCAGTTTGCCCCCCAGAAGCTGACAGATAAGCCCCCCCTGCTCATGCAGGATGAGGAGTCAACAAGGTATGGCCTATGGCAGCGGCCACCTGCACGCCTCCCCTTTTCTGACCGTCCTGCCAGGGAGGTGGTTTTCAGGGTGTTTTCCAGGTTACAGGCGCCCCCCTTCAGCTCCGGACACTAGATTTAAAGCGGTCCTAGAGGGTGTGACTGTGTAGAGAACAGGGCAGCCCCATTGAGGGTTGGGGCTTTAGCTGTTGGGGGGCTGTCCTGTCCTGCAGGGAATCAGGCGGATGTGAAGTAGGTGCTCCCATCCCCTCCCTTCACCCAGGCCCCACCTCTTTACACCTGCCAACACGCATCCCAGACCAGGGATGTGCTTTGGTATTGGCATTTAATGTTTGTGATCTGATTCAAGTTTAACCTAAACATGAGACCTTTAAGCAAAATGGGTGTTTTTCATGATGTCCAATATTTTCATGCTTGTTTTTTCTCTAGTTTTTTTTTTCTTTTTTTTTTTTTTTTTTTTTTTTTTTAAGTTAAAAGGCTAAGCTAGGCTGGGTACAGTGGCCCACACCTGTAATCCCAGCACTTTTGGGGGCCAAAGCAGGAGGATTACTTAAAGCCAGGAGTTCAACAACAGCCTGGGCAACATAGCAAGACCCAATCTCAAAAACAAAAAAGCTAATCTGGTGTATACCTTTTACTAAAGCAGAAGAAAATTCAGTCCCCCTTCATGGTGATATTGTCAGAACTTTAGGCATAAATTTGTCCTGTCCATTGACACACCAATGAATGTCTTCAGGCAGGGACTGATCAATGAAAGCACTGACTGTTCAGCTTTCTTTTTTATTTTTCCTTGAGACAGAGTTTCAAGCTGTCGCCCTTGGTAGAGTGCTGTGGCATCACAGCTCACAGCAACTTCCAACTCTTGGGCTTAAGTGATTCTCTTGCCTCAGCCTTCCAAGTAGCTGGGACTACAGATGCCCACCACAACGCCCAGCTACTTCTGTTGTTGTTGCAGTTGTCATTGTTGTTTCAGCTGGCCTGGGCCGGGTTCGAACCTGCCAGCCTCCATGTATGTGGCTGGTGCCCTACCCACTGAACTATGGGCACCGCCCCCTGTTTAGCTTTCTTCACACAAAAACCCCACCTACTAGAGCACCTTTGAAGAAGTGAAAAGCGGAATAAGGAGAGAGCATTCATTTCGTTCTCTAGAGCAATTGTTCTCACCTGGGTGGGACATTGGCAATGTCTAGAGACAACGGCTGTCCTAACGTGCAGGGGTGCTCCGAGCAAACAGTGAATAAAGCGCAGGGACACTGCTAAATATCCTTTGGTGTACAGGACAGCGCCATAGTGGAGGTTCTTGGACTCATATGTCACTGGCACCAAGGCTGAGAATCCTCTGGAGAGGCACTTCCCAGTGTAAGTGTAAATTAATGAAAATCACATCAGAAAACTTCATTTCTTCTGGTGCACCAGGTATGGCTACTGGACGGCACAGTAACAGTTCCATCACCACAGAAAGCTCTGTTGGACCTCACTGCTCTAGAGCCTCAAACCGTTTTTTTTTTTTTTTTTTTTGGTAAGCAAAATAACTCAGCAGAGAAAAGGCATTACTGATGCTGTATCTTCAACACTCAAGCACAGATTTATCTGTGGTTCAAAACTATGCTTTTTATTACTTATAATGTAGATAAAATATTACTTAGATGTTACTTATAATTGGTAACATCTTTAGGTTCCGAAAGACAGTTGTTTTATTCTGTTCAAGCTGTTGAAACAAAATCCCATAGACTGGGCAACTCATAAATAGCAGAAAGGTATTTCTCACAATTCTGGAGTCTGGGAGTCCAAGACCCCGGCATGGCTGGCAGTCCGTGTTAGGTGAGGACTCACTCCTGGTTCAGAGATGGCACCTTCTCACTGTGTCCTCACATGGTGGAAAGGGTGAGGGAGCTCTCTGGGGTCCGTTTTATAAGGACATTGAACCCATCCATGAGGCTCCACTCTCGGGACCTCATCACCTCCCAAAGCCCCTCCATCCCCCCTCCCCCCATCCTCACACCATCATCTTAGTGAGGAGGTTTCTGTGTATTATTCTTTTTTTTTTTTTTTTTAGAGACAGAGTCTCACTGTACCGCCCTTGGTAGAGTGCCGTGGCGTCACACGGCTCACAGCAACCTCTAACTCTTGGGCTTACGCGATTCTCTTGCCTCAGCCTCCCGAGTAGCTGGGACTACAGGCGCCCGCCACAACGCCCGGCTATTTTTTTTTTTTTTTTTTGTTGTTGTTGCAGTTTGGCCGGGGCCGGGTTTGAACCCGCCACCCTTGGCATATGGGGCCGGCGCCCTACTCACTGAGCCACAGGCGCCGCCCCTGTGTATTATTCTTAAGGGACATAAACATTTAGCTCATAGCAAAAGGAAAAGCAACAAACTGGTCTGTGTGTTGGCAAAATCTGTGACAGGTTCGCAAGCAGGTGGGCCCCTCTGGGTGTGGTGACAGGAACTAATGTGGAGATGAAGGGCCCTGTGAGAGACCAGGCCTCGTGGGGGCTGTAGGAGGTGGGTAGTAGTTCTCATTTTTCCTTCTTTGTAGTCAGTGTCTTAGTTTTCTCCCTTCTCTTTTATGAGCTCTTTTATGAGTGATTCCAACAAGTGGTGAAGTGCTTCCTGAAGATGGTAATGAGGGATCTTTGGCCATCTGCATCATTAAGGGTTCCCATGCGGCAGGTCAACTATCATTGGGACCACAAAGTGATTTTATTGTGCTCTTGAGGCTCTCATGTCATCTGGAAGGGGTGATTTGAATGTCCGCAGTAAGTGATCAGAATTTCTAGATGTGGAGTGAAGTGAAAGCGTTTTTTTTTGTGGTATGCCTTGGATAAGACAGCAGGATTTTCTAGATTAACATATCTAAACGGCATCTTCCACAGTTAGGCTTTTTTACAATTTCCTAATGAAGAAGTGGTTGTGACAACCATGTTTGAGCACCTGCATAAAACATATCAGTTCATCATGGTTTCTATGGGCAGAAAGGAGGAAAATACAAAGTATTTCATTATAGCATGTGCATCACACCCTAATAAGTAGGGAAGGAATCCCCGTGTGTTCCCAGTCACCAGTTAAAGGGAGCACAACAGTGTTTAATTTAGAGCATGGCAGCTTCTTTTGTGTTCCGAAAAATTGGGTCTGTTGGTATTTCACTGTAGAAGGGATCTGTAGTTCATCAAATTAGAAGCATTGTGAGTTTGGGTCCTGGGAGTTTGGCTTATTTTCTTTTTTTCCTTCCCTGGTGGTATCAGCAGGTGGCTCTCTTTCTCCAGAATGTCCTTGGTGGTCCCGTGTGGTGTGGCAGTTGGGTTTGCTGGCTGCCTCTTCCCATCTTCCCCTCCTGGGGTGCTATAGGTGCCTCCCAGCTCCTTTCACCCATGTGCCCTTTGGGGGTCACTTAGGGTAACACAGAAGCCACCAGCTTCCTGTCTAACACCAGCTCCTCATCTCACTAGTACCATGGTCTGCACAAAGGTGGCTCCTGGTGGGGGTAGGCTGAGGGCACGCAGCGTGGACTTCAGCAGGGCTGGGCCAGGAGGATTTCTGTTCTGGCCCTGAGAACACGTGGGGACCCCCAGGCTAAAGTAGTAACAGTAGTGCTGTGAAAAATGCCCACTCTCTGCAGATTCCCCTGACAAAGGAAAATTTAACTGAGTGGGGCTGGTTTTGTCTGCAATATTATTGGAAAAACCACAAGTGAACATTAAACAATCCTCATGTTCCTCTGTAAGCCCCAGGGAGACCCGATAGGTGTGTGGCCGAAGGGTTGGGAATGGAAGGAGTCAGATGCTGATGTCGGGAGGTCAAGTTAGGAAGCCCTCAGTCCCTTCTACCGCATCCGGGATGGGACGTGTGTCCGTGAGGGCCCTTCTGCCTGGGGAGCTGACAGGAGTCACCCATCTACACGGGGAGGGTGCCAACCGGCTGCTCTGAGTCTGGTGTCCCTGGATGTGCTTTGTCATGTGGCTCGTGGCTCTCTCCTTCCTCCAGAATCGAGCGGGTGATGGACAGTAACACCACGGTGAAGATGGTACCCATCAGGATCGTGCACTCCGAGAGCCAGCCGGAGAGGGAGAGCCGCCACAGCCTAGCGTGCCCCACCGAGCTGCCCGCCCTGCCCAGCGGGCTGCAGAAAGACCAGATCAAGACGCTGAGCACGTCCGAGCAGTGCTACTCCCGCTTCTGCGTGTACACGCGGCAGGGCACCGACCCCGAGCCCCCCGGCGCCCGGGCGCCCCCTGAGAAAGATGGCTGCGCCTCCCCTCCGGGGCGCGGCTACGTGAAGGCCAAAGGGAAGACCGTGGAAGACCTCAAGTCGGAGGAGCTGGCCCGGGAGATAGTGGGGAAGGATAAGTCCCTGGCCGACATCCTGGATCCCAGTGTGAAAATAAAGACCACCATGGACTTGATGGAAGGCATATTCCCCAAAGACGAGCACCTCCTGGAAGAAGCTCAGCAGCGTAGGAAGCTGCTCCCCAAAGTCCCGTCCCCTGGAACCATAGAGGAGCGGTGAGTAGGAGCCGCCTGTGTGTGACTCCGCCTCTGCAGGGGCCAGGCACCTCTCTCTATTTTCATGATTGCTTTAGGAGCAGAATTTCATAAGGGATCCCTGGTGCTTGGCACTGGTTGACTTTGTTTGTTGAGCCTCTTGAAAGAGAAGCTGAGGGCTGACTGCCCCATCTGGGGGAGGATGACTGGGGTGGGGGTTGGGGGCAGCAAAGGCACCCAAATGCATACTGCAGCCCACAGAGCTTTCTTGACCAGAGGCCAGTGTGATTTCTGACCATACCCACAGGTCTGCTTGAATCTTGGCAGGGATGTTGACTGCCCCAGGGGACAGTTAGCAGTGTCACCCCTGGGGGGTGGGGGGTGCTCCTGGCACCTGATGGGTGGGGCCCAGGGAGGCTGCTCCACACCCACAGTGCAGGGAACAGCCCCACTACAGGGTCACGCAGTCTCTAGTGTCCATAGCCGGACACGAAATCCCTCCACCTGAGGAGCTAAGCCTTGGGTTGAGGATGTGTGTTCCTTCATGGGTCAATTTTCTGAAAATTCGTGTGTGGTTTATTTACATCTGCACAAAAGAATTGGCATTATTTATTTTTGTGAGCAACCCCGCCTTCAGTCGTGTGACCCAGAGGCGTGTGTGATGATATCTTTCGTGCTGTTTGTGCGTGCTCTGTTGCACAGACGTTCTTCCAGGGCAGTAGGGTAGGGGGCTCAGAGTTGCAATGGGGAAGGAGAAATGGGACAGATAGGACCCAGGCAAGAGGAGCCCGCGGGCTGCTGGTAGAAAGGCACAAGGTGGCTGAGTTTATAGACAGAGTCACAGCTGTGTCCATATCGCCCCAGGCTCAGTGGGAATTTTTAGACATTTCCTCTTACTCAAGTTTCTTGCAAAAACTACATACCATAGACTTAATGAGCATCCATTTGGTGAGGCTTCCCCCCACCAACCCCCGAGTTTTAACCTGAGCACCCACTCTCTTATTTTCCTCCTGCTGGTGTCCTTCCGTTAGTACCTAGCATGACTTGTTGCCACCCAGGGAGCAGGGCTTAGGGTTGGTCTACAGGAGTGGTTGCAACTAACTGAAGTACCACTGTCTTTACCCAGGAAAGAGGAGCCACGTGTGCCTACATCCGTTTCCCTGGCCACCAATTCTGCCTACTACAGCACGTCAGCCCCCAAGGCAGAGCTGCTGATCAAGATGAAGGACCTGCAGGGTCAGCAGGAGCCTGAGGAGGACTCAGGGAGTGACGTGGACCATGACCTCTCCGTGAAGAAGGTAGGAGGGTGTGCGGTGCTGGGACCACATAGTTCTACCCCAGCACAGACCCTGAACCCCGAGTCTGAGGACATTTGTGTTCAGCTTTCATGCAGGACAGTGAAATTTAGGGCAGTATTACTAAGCCCCGTGTGGTTGATTTTTCTGTTCTGATCTTGGGCCTCTCTGCAGTATCTCTTTGCTGTCTTTCTCTACTACTAAGATCCAGCATCAAACTATTTTAAACAGGCCCTATTCTCTTTCATTTCGAGTTCAACTTATATTTCCCCTCTACCCCAACTAAAATTTAGGAGACTTAATTGTGTGACTTTCAGTAAGTCACCTGTCCTCTTTGAATGTCAAGTTCAAACTTTTATTACCAGATGATCATAAATCCAGTAGTAGATCTGAAAGTACCTTGTCAAACAAACGGCATTATTCATTCCGCTGCCTCAACTCAGCCAAGCACTTAAGGGTCTTGCAGTAGACAACAGCATCCTGAGGGAGCCCGCCTATGTTCTTGCAGAAGAGGTGGGCAGCTGCCTTAAAAACAGACATACACATAGCACAGGGTCAGGAAACTGCAGCCTATGGGCCAAGCCCAGCCCACTACCTGCTTTTGTAAATGAAGTTTTATTGAAACACAGGAATATCCATTCATTTACTGACCGTCTGTGGTGACTTTTGCACTAAGGCTGCAGAGTTGAGTAGTTGCCACAGTGATTGTGTAGTCTGCGAAGTCTAAATATTTACCGTTTGACCCCCGACAGAAAACATTTACCACTCCTTGAAGTAATACATTGGGCAGTAAGAACATTAAAACAAGGCAAAGGGATAGAGAGAGACAAAGGTCTGTGATTGTGGAAAGGCTCTCCGGAGATGACTAAGCAGAGACTGGAGTGGTATGAGGGCAGGTCCATGAAAGGTGTGCCTTGAGGGAGGCCAGCAGGTGCAGAGGTCCCGGGTTAGGAGTGCAACAAGCAGCAAAAGCCAGGGCCCGGGCTGTGTGGAAAGGGAGGGAGCCGAAATGAGGTTAGGACTCAGGCACAGTTTATGGGTAGCCGTGGTGGTCACAGTGGGACAGAGCTGTTCCTATCAGTGCTGGCATCAATACTTCTCTGTTAGCTTTAAATCTTCATGGTGCATCAGTAGTCTAGACCTGTGATATCTGTGACTGACTGCCTTACACCGAAAGGACTTAGCATAAAGAATGGAGATGTTTCCAAAGAAAGTCAGGGTCAGAGGATGCCATGTGGTGTTTATCTCAGGGCTTTGACTTTGCCTCAAATAATGAGCACTGGGCAAAGGAAAACAGGGAACTAGCATTCTCTTTGTTTGTTACAGACGTAGCTGTGTGCGTGTTGTGTGTGATATAGAGCATCACTTTGTCTCCCTGAGTAGAGTGCCGTGGCATCATAACTCACAGCAACTTCAAACTATTGGGCTCAAGTTATCCTCTTGATATAGAGTATCACTTTGTCTCCCTGAGTAGGGTGCTTGGCATCATAACTCACAGCAACTTCAAACTATTGGGCTCAAGTGATCCTCTTGCCTCAGCCTCCCTAGTAGCTGGAACTCCAGGCCCCTGCCACAACACTGGCTGTATATAGAGATGGGGTCTTGCTTTTGCTCAGGCTGATCTCGAATTCTTGAGCTCAGTCTACCCTCCATCCCTAAGGGTTATATCCCAGAGTGTTAAGATCACAGGCATGAGCCACCACACCCGGCCTTGGACCTAGCATTTTAAAAAGTACTTTGTTTAAAAATACTGACTTTTAGTTTATTTATTTTGGAGACAGAGTCTTGCTCTATCACCCAGGCCAGAGTGCCATAGTGTCATCATAGCTCACTGCAGCCTCGAACTCCTGGCATTAAATGATCCTCCATCCTCAGCCTCTTTCTCTTTTTCCTTTCTTCATTTTGACAAGACCTTTGCAAATGATTATGTTGAAAGTTTCTTTATATTGTTAGGGATGTTAAAAAATACCACATCTTTAATTATGATAGACTCATTTTGGAGGAAATATTATGACATACATAAAGAAATACTATTTTCAATTTAGTAAACTTTTTGGTTCAAGAGATTATAAAGGGAAGTAAAAAGTAAGAGTTTAGGTCTTGGGGCTTTTAAAGACTCTCTATCTGACTCAGGGTACCATTTGCTTAATTCTTGTTACTTGTTCCTTAAGAAAGAAAGAAAGAAAGAAAGAAATGCAAAACGTGTTCAGTTTTTTTCCTCATAAAACCAGAAAAAGCTGTACAGTTTGGACCATTTTCATTTAGACTACAGCCTAGGTACCGAGAACTGCACTCTGTACACGTCACTTTGTTTTCCTGAATTATAAATTTTAGAAGCAGTGTGGCTTGGTCCTGCCTTCTTCATTCATGTGGCACTCTGTGCATCTGTTTCAGGGGACTCAAGGTCCAGGGATGCCACCTTAATAGCAGTGATAGTTTTGGGATTGAATGAGTCTCTGAGTTAGAGGCAGGTTTACACCTCCAGTCCAGGGAGCGTGACTTGGGCAGATGCACCCTAAGCTGCAGATCCTATACATCATGGTTCTCCATGGGGTGGGGACTCAGTAGTCCTATTTCTCTGTTTCATGTGACCAATAGGCTACCACCATACTCTTCTCCCCTCTTTCCAGCAGCCACATTCTAGGAGGGTAGCTCTGGCAGACTCTGCTCAGAAAAGATACTACCCAGATTGAGTCGTGAGATTTCTTTAGGAGAAGCAAAGTTTGGAATCTCTAAGGGTTATATTTTTTTTCCCTAGAACCAAGAAGTAGGTGCAAAGGGAGAAAAGTCCTTGTTTCTCCCCAAAGTGGAGCAAAGCTGGGTACCTGGGGAGGTACCAGGTGGAGGAAGCAAATGGCCCAGGCTTCAATTCCGAACACCCACCCTGCCCCCGCCCACCCGAATGGAGTGGTGAGAAGCAGTTGTGTGCCTGGTGTCCACTCCCATCAGCTCCTGCCTTAGCTTCCTGGATGGCCATATGCCACAGGAGATAGCAGGTCGGCTTGCTGGGTAGTGGGCAGAGCAGCCCACAGCTTCCATACCTCAGCACACCTGGTACTCCTGGGACCAGGCCCCCTCTCAAAATCTTTTAAAGCCTTTGTCTGAGCTTTCTGCAACAAAAACAGGAAAGGGATGCAGAGTTAATGTGACCTCTCTGAGCATAGTGATACCAGAGTTCGTCTTCAAGTGTTCTTGGTCTCTGTGATTCGAAGAATGAATCCATGGACCACAAATCAGTGGTAAGACAGGCCTTTTTTACAGGGAAAAAAAAAAGAATACAAAAACACCAAAACTCCGGGCAAAGAGAACCCAGGTCAGGGAACAAGCTCTCTCACTCCCTCTCTCTGTCTCTGGGCTCTTTGCTCGGGGGTATATATAGTCGCATGGGGTTATTCAGCCTCAACTCAATTGTTACACTTAGCGGGCGTGGGTCCTCTAAAGTTACATTCATCTAGAACTCAGTTATTACATTTAGCAGTCTGGGCTCAGGAACTCAGCTGTTACATTCAGCTGCATGGGTTCCTTGTATATGACGCCAGGAAATGAATGGATACAGTCCTTTCCACTGGGACAAGGTGAATGAGTGCATTAATGAATGAATACAGTCTCTTCTGGGGCAAGGTAAATGAATGTATTAATGAATGGACACAGCCCATTCATGGAATTGAGGCCTAGGAAACTTACATGGAATTGACCAGGCCTAAAAAAAAGGTGGGGTTCCCCCTTCAGACAGAAGTGCAAAAGGAGGGAGCCCTAAGGTGCTTGTGTCTCCCCAGCAGTTGTCTGGTCCCTCTGGTTACTGGAGCCTCCTACAGCCCCCCACCCCACCCTCCAGGCTGCTGGTTCCACTGCCAGATGCCGCTGCACCAGCACGCCACGGCTAAGGCGGGAGGTCCTCCAGCTCAGCTTAGCTGACTGGGGCGCCACCTGTCCTGTATCAATACCTTCAGCTCTCTGGAAGCTGCCCGAGCCCCTACTTCTTGGGCCCTTTATGGAGACTTCCTGGGGCAGGCGTGATCGACCACGGGTAGGAATATGATTGAAGAGAAGGGTGAGATCTAAGGCAGTTAGGCCAAGCATGCAAACCTAGCAAGGCCTGTCTGTTTAGATTCTTCTTGGCCTCTCTGAGCAGCACCCTTCCTCCCAGACATGAGGCAGGACCCTCTCTGAAATAAGAGTCTTTTTACTAAAAATCAGAAAGGGGAAGATCAGAGTCTTGCCTGGGGCAGGTGAGAGGAGGACAGGAGATGGTCAGAAAGAGAGTGTTTTTAGCTAGCGGAAGATGCCTAGTAGTAGCGAAGCATGCCTAACCACCATGCGCCTAGCTTAACAGCATGCCTAGGGTAAGTACGTGCCTAAGCAGCGCATGCCTGGTGGGGCTTCGTGCCTAACCAGGGTGTGCCTAGCACAGCGGTGTGCCTCAGCAGCACATGCATAGAGGGGGGGCATGCCTAAGCAGCGCGTGCCCAGCAGGGCAGCATGCGGAGCAGGCCCTGTGTGCCTAAGGGGCATGCCTAGTGTAACTATGTGCCTAAGTGGTGTGCCTAGCATACCTGCGTGCCTTCTGTAGCAGTGTGCCTAGCGGAGCAGCGTGCCTAGGCAGCGCTGTGCCTCCCATACCTGCATGCCTACTAAAGCTGCGTGACTAAACACTGCATGCCAACCATAGCTGTGTGCCTAGCATAACTGCGCGCCTGAGCAGCACGTGCCTAGTGGGGCTGCGTCACTAGCTGGGCTGCATGCCTAAGCGGCGCGTGCCTACGCACCGCGAGCCAACCGCAGCTGCTGTGCCTAGCGTGACCACGAGCCCACGGCAGCTGTCTGCTTAACGTAACCGTGCGACTAAGCACCGCCTGCCAACAGCAGCTGCGTGCCTAGCGTACCTGCATGCCCGGACCCCTGTCTAGCATAGCTGCCTGCCTAAGCAGCCCCGTGCCTAGCGTACCTGCGTGACTAAACACCACGTAACTGCGATCGTAACTAAACGCCAATTGTAACTGAGTGCCTCAGCAGCGCATGCTTAGTGGGGCTGCGGGCCTAAGCAGCGCAGCGTGCCCACCGTGCCTAAGCACCACGAGCCAACCACGTGCCCAGCGTAACCACGTGCCGCGTGCTAGTGGGGCTGCGTGCCTACCGTACCTGCGACTAAGCAGCGCCATACCCCGAGTACCTGAGTGCCTAAGCAGCATGTGCCTTCCGTACCTGCGTGACTAAACAGCACGTGCCAACCTAGGCGTGCCTAGCGTGGCCGTGTGCTAAGCACCACGTGCCCACCGTAGCTGCATGCCTAAGCCAGCCGTGCCTAACGTAACTACGTGCCTAAACCTGGGCGTGCCTAGCGTGACTAAGTGACACCTTACCTGCGTGACTAAGCCCGCGTGCCAACCGTAGCTACGTGCCTAGCGTAACTGTGTGCCTAAGCGGCGCATGCCTAAGCAGCGGCGTGCCTGGGAAACCCGTGCCTACTGTAGCTGCGTGCCTAAGCAGTGAGCTGAGCGTAGCTGCGTATCTAGCGTAGCAGCGTAGTTGCGTGCCGTGCGTAGCGTTGTGCCTCGTGTATCGTCCTGCCTCGCGTGCCTAGCATGTCCAGTGTAGCAGCGTGTCGCCTAGCCTAGCGTGCCTTGCGTGCCTGGCGTAGCATGCGGTGCCTTGACCCGCCACCCGCCTGTGCACCTTGCCCTGCCCGCTTTATGCAGCAGAATAGGTGCTTTCACTGGGTAATGGTAGGGGATTTAAAGAGTTTATGCTTTTTACATTTATCTTTGCTTTTTTTTTTTTTTCTGTAGAGACAGTCTTGCTTTATCGCCCTCTGTAGAATGCTGTGGCTGTCACACGGCTCACAGCAACCTCTGGCTCCTGGGCTTAGGCGATTCTCTTGCCTCAGCCTCCTGAGTAGCTGGAACTACAGGTGCCTGCCACGATACCCGGCTATTTTTTTGTTGCAGTTGGGCCAGGGCCAGGCTTAAACCCACCACTCTTGGTATATGGGACCAGCGCCCTACTCACCGAGCCACAGGCACCGCCCTATTTTTGCTTTTTAAAAATTCATCTTTTTGGTCAGCTTTGGCTTCTCATGTCTGTTATTCCAGCATTTTGGGAAGCTGAGGTGGGAGGATAGCTTGAGGCCAGGACTTAAACACCAGCCTGGGTAACATAGTGGGACCTCCATTTCTGTAAAACATTAAAAACTTAGCCAGGCGTGGTGTGGTACTCCTGGAGGCCCAGGCAGGAGGCCAGGAATTTGAGGCTGCACGGAGTTATGACATTGTCACTGCCCTCTAGCCTGGGCAACAAACAGAGTGAGATCTGTCTCAAAATAAATAAATAAATAATCTTTTAAAGGGCTGATCGTAGGAGGAGTAGACAGTGTTTGGTTACACAACGTCAATGGGGAAGATGAAAGTTCTGGAAATGGATGGTGGTGATGGTCACATAGTGAGAACGCCCTTCCTGTTACAGAACAATGCCAAAAAACAGTTAAGATGGTAAATTTTATGTGTATTTTGCCATAGTACAAAAAAAAGTCATCTATTTGTATTTCGATGAAGCTGAACTTGGTAGGTTATATAAAAGACTGTCTTTCACGTTCATTGGGATCTGTTTATTTGCTTAATTTTTAATTGCTCTTTATATGTGGAGGGCACTTTCTAATTGGGGAAATCATTACCAAACTTAAGACTCAATCATCTCTCTCTGTGTAAGTCCTCAAATTGGCAACTTCCAAAGAGCAAAGAACAGGGCATCACATTGTCCTGGGAATCCTTCCAAAGATAGAGGTTTGTATGGCATCAGTGACCCCAATTCTGGTGTTGTCTAATAGGGTGTTAGCAAAAGGAGAATAGAGGCCCAGTGGGGTGGATCATGTCTGTAATCCTAGTACTGTGGGAAGCTAAGGCAAGTGGATTGTCTGAGATTAGGAGTTGGAGAACAGCCTGAGTAAGAAAAGACCCCATCTCTAAAATAGCTGGGCATTGTGGTGGGGGCCTGTAGTCCCAGGAACTTGGGAGGCAAGAAAATCACAAGAGTTTGAGGTTGCTGTGAGCTGTGATGCCATGACACTCTACCAAGGGTGACAAAGTGAGACTGTGTCTCAAAAAAAAACAAAACAACCTATTCTCATTTTTCCCCCTTATTTTTAAATGTCAATAATTTAGCCAGAAGTCATCTTTCCCCATGTTCTGTAAATCTCCTATTATTTGATGCAAAAGCAAGCTTACCCCCAGTTGGGCCGAATCCTGCCTAGAACACCTGTGGCTGAGGGTAGGGGGCAGACCATCCAGCATGTTCATGTTCCCATGCTGTCCTGTGCCCCACAGCAGGAGCTCATTGAGAGCATTGGCCGCAAGCTGCAAGTGCTCCGGGAAGCCAGGGAGAGCCTGCTGGAGGATGTGCAGGCCAACACTGCGCTGGGAGCTGAGGTGGAGGCCATCGTGAAAGACGTCTGCAAGCCCAGTGAGTTCGACAAGTTCCGTATGTTCATCGGGGACCTGGACAAAGTGGTGAACCTCCTGTTGTCACTGTCAGGCCGCTTGGCCCGGGTGGAAAATGCCCTCAATAATTTGGACGACAGCGCTTCTCCTGGCGATCGGGTATGTGCAGACGCATCTGATCTGGACACAGCGGGTGGGTGTGTGACAAGGCTGTCCCTGGGCTGTCTTGGAAGTCATGTCCTAGCACGGTTTCCACACAGCCTGTTTGCTGCTGAGTGGAAGAGGTTCTCCAAATGTTGGCGCATTCCACTGCCTCTCCTTCCTTCTGGTTGAGGGGGACGGTGGTAATCAAGCACAGGGAGCTGAGCCACTGCTGGGGATTGCGGGGCTGTGATCTTCTGGAAGAGCTCTTGCTGTTTTTAGATGTCTTTTCACATGTTTCTGCTGACAATTACTAACAGCATTTTCTGCCTAAAAGATAGCCTTTTTTTTTTTTTTAACTCTTACCTACATGTAAGGCCCTCAGAGTTTACCCACTCCGACAAATTGATAACAGGTACTTGATAACAGGTGATATTTTATTGCTGTTGTTGTTGTTGCTGTGATGTAACAAGAGGGTGTACAGCAGTGGGGAATGAAATGGGGGACTTGGCTGATTTCTCTCATATCGATAAGGTATGTGACTTTCGAGACATTGCTCGGTGGGCCTTTTAGTTTTTTTTTTTTTACATATAAGGGAAATAACATCTACCCTGTTAGCTTTACCTCTTAGGTCACGTCAGGGGTCTCTAAGCCGCTCGAGCTGTTGTGTAAACCTGGTCTGATTTATTGAGTATAACTAGCAAGTTCAGCAGGGTCACAGTAAAAGTGAGGTTACGGAGGTGGTGGGAATAAAGCTGCCAGGACTCCAGTGTAGCAGAAAAAAGTGCCGTCTATTTAAAGAAAAAGAGGACAGTTTATTTAAAGTAAAGCATGAATAAGCATAGATTTCCCCAAAGAGACTGGAAAAGGGTCCTCCTGCGAGTAAGAGGAGGTGGCACTCCGGTGGCCAGTACACCAGTGTGAGTGTCTTATCCTAGGTCTTCCTACAATTATTTAGAAAGCTGTTCATCTGTCCCCTAAGGTCCTTACCTACTCTGGTCTACTTCTCATTGGTCACAGGTTACCTCAGTTGCTACATGTGCCCATTTTCCTCCTCTTTTTAGCAGTAATTGCTACCTGCTATTTTTCTGACAGTGCTATGGTGGTACCTGTTAGTCTTGTGATGTTTGTGACATTTTGCTGTGTGTATAACTGTGACCACTACTCCACTTCCAGGATATTCCTGAAACTCCTTGTTTGCTCCAGGGCCCTTTTTAACTTCCTTATCTAGGAGTCCAGACTGCTCTCCTACTTCCCTGTAGCCCCTTTCTATCCCTAATCAGGTCACATATCAGTAAAACATCTAGTTTCCTTCTTTGCACATAATAGGCCTTCAAAGTGATCATCTTTACTGTCCATAAAACATCTGAACTTCTCTCCAGGAAGCAGAGAAAGCATCCTCCCCTTCCCCTGGCTGAGGGTGGTTTGGGGCCATCCTCAGTGGGCTGCTCTTCCCTGTGGCTGTGCCCTGCTGATACAGCTTCACCTTCTGACATGAAGGACACAGTCCATGGCCTTGTCCAGGTGCAGTGCTGTGTCCTGGGTATCCACTACAGCCTGGACGAGAATCTCTGTTGTCCAGCAGCTGAGGCATAAGCAAGCTAAGGTTTGCTGAGACATGCTAATGAGATAAACGATGTGGAGTTGGGTTACAGATAGAAAAGTGGACACAAGATTGATGGAAACGTGGGGCCTCCTGTGTCCAACAATTCTAAGTTCCCATGAACCCGGCTGACTTTGACAACCTGACCCACGTTTCCAGAATCAGGTTAAAAGTACGTTCCTTTCTTTGGGACTGCTTTACTTTGCCTTGCCTCTTGACACTGTCATGCACACCTGCAAATCGGGGTTCCACACAAGCGGCCACGACACTCTCAAAGGTAGTGTGGTCACAGGCACGGCACAGAAGCAGCACACCAAGAACAGGCTCTATCTGCAGTCCTGTTTCATAACAGTGTCACCAGCTGAGCTAGGCTCTCTGCTGAGCCCTCTCTGTGTGTCTGGCACTTGGCAAAGTGCCCCAGCGTCCCTAGATGTCCTGCTGTGGCCACTGCTGAGCAGCATTGCAGAGCGGCTGTCCCGGTGCTCGGAGGACAGTCAGGGATTCACACCAATATCCTCCAGCCTAATTCTTCTCTTTCTCCCCTGGTTTGCATTAAAGCTGGAATCTATAGGGAAGCTAGGTACATGTTCTTTGAACAGCAAGAGTGACTGTGAGGGTAGTGTTTGTGCAAGGGGTTGTCTGCATTCCCCAGAGCAGGATCTTTATGAGGAGCGAAGAAACTGATGCTCCCCACCATCCGTCAGCAGTCTTGCCTTGCACATCCTGCAGATGCACCTACAACCTCCTCCTTCCCTGAGGGCTGAAAAATCCTTGCCCTGGAATTTCTTTAGAGTGCTCTCCTTTGCTGGTTTTGCCACAGTGTTGTCATGGGAAGGGCTTGTGAGTGTCTCATTTTAGTCCCTTGGTGACATTCCCGCTTGCCGCTGTTTCTGTTAGTATCCAGGTACATGGGAGGAGATGGAGGAGGTACAGACATTGGAAGGAATCCCAGAGGGGCCTGTTGCGTGAGTTTTGGGAGGGCAGGTCTGCAACCTGTCATAGCCAGGAGACTTCTGCCACCTGCATCCCTGTGTAGATCCCATTTGGTCTCTGGCGGCATCAGTGTTTCCGTTGGCAATTTGATGGGCAGCCATGGGACCAGCCCCCAAAGGTGCTGGCTCAAGGTTTGGCCAAAGCTCCTGTTGTCGTGCATTGCTCAGTGGGCTTGTCTCTCTCTCAACAGCAATCACTGCTCGAGAAGCAGAGAGTCCTCATCCAGCAGCACGAGGATGCCAAGGAGCTCAAGGAGAACCTGGACCGCAGGGAGCGTGTGGTCTTTGACATCCTGGCCAGCTATCTCAGTGAGGACAGCCTGGCTGACTATGAGCACTTTGTGAAGATGAAGTCAGCTCTCATCATCGAGCAGCGGGAGCTGGAAGACAAAATCCACCTTGGCGAAGAGCAGCTGAAGTGCTTGTTTGACAGCCTTCAGCCTGACAGAAGCAAATAAGAGCTCCAGCCCCAGCAGAGGCAAAACATGGGGCCTCCGAGCACCATCCCAAGGATGCCAGTGGAAAAAATTCCAGCCTATATTTCTACCCCAGAGACGGGGCTCCTCCTGAAGCAGAGGGGCTAGTAGAAAAGCAATAACTCAATCTCTGTTTGGGATGATTTATTTAATTTTTTAGTTTCCCTTTGAACACTGAGTGGACAGGCTCACTGTTAGCTGTTTTTATTTAAGCATAACTACACCTGACACAAGGCCCTGCCAAATGGTGAATTTCCCGGTGCTGGCTGTGGTGCATGCAAGAGGTCCTTTTCGGTGGCAAATCTGCTGCTCCTCCCGTCTTCAGGTGCCCAACCAGCCATCTGGGAAGTAGCCAGTGCATCGTTAGCTGCATGAGAGGGGACACCCTGGCATGTGTTCTCCTGCGATCCCTCAGGGCATGGACTGCCATGTTGTCCCTGCTTATTAACAGTGTGAGCATTCATTGTCTGTCATGTGATCACGTTCTCTGACCCAGCAAAAATGGTGTAGATAACTTATTAACATTTTGGAAAGGTGACTAGTTCTGTAGTGGTTACAAACCAACTGTGAAATGAACAACCTGCATCTTGGGTTCCTTCATAGTAAGACTAAAACCATGATGTCAAGAAATAATAATGTGCATGCTTTAAAACATACTCTCACAAAGCCAACAAGTAGCTTTAGTCCAGAATTCTCATTCAACATACCAGTTTAAATGTTGTTTTCCTATGAAGTAAGTTATATAGTTAAAAATATGTCCAATGATAATGTACTTGTTACCTGTTTCCCAAGACCAACAGAGTATTTTTAAGCTTCTTCCCTGAAAGCTTAAAACTTGGAGTATTTTTTAGTGTGAGCATTGTAGTGAATGGTAATTGGCTATTTTTCTCTTTTTTGTCTCTTTTTGTCTATTACTAAGAGGGCCACATTCCACACACTGTAAGATCCCTTCCTCCAGTTTTTCAGAGGTCTTGTGGATTGTACTTCTCCTAAAGTTGATCTTTTTCTGCCACACAGGTTAAAGAAAGAGCCTGTGTGCCCTTTTTATTGGTTGAAATGGCAAGATTCTAAAAAGACCCTTATTCGTTTAAAAAAAAAAAAAAAAAAGCGGGCGGCGCCTGTGGCTCAAGGAGTAGGGTGCTGGTCCCATATGCTGGAGGTGGTGGGTTCAAACCTAGCCCCGGCCAAAATAAAAAAAAATAATAATAAAAATAATAAAAAAAAAAAAAAAAAAGCACTGTCTTGCCATCAGTTTCCAATTGAGAAGTCACAGACTGGGAGAAGATATTTACAAATCGTGTATCTGACAAAGGATTTGTATCCAGGACATAAAAAATACTCTCAAAATGCAATAGTAAGAAAAGAAACAGCCCAATTAAAAAGCGGGCAAAAGACTGGAATAGACACTCCACCAAAGAAGATATACGCATGGCAGATAAGCACAGGAAGAGATGTTCATCCGCTGATGGCTTGGTCATAACTTGTTTTTATCTCATAATTACAGATTTGATGTATTCAAAACTGTTTGTGTAATTAAATGCATGGTCAGTGGTGAGCAGATCTCTCCAATGCCTTCACATGGAGGTGATAATAGGGCGTCTGTTCTATCAGGGGCTCATTTCCCCATATTCCCATAAAAAGTTTTCCAGCAGGTGGGGATACCTCCCTTTGTCAGCAGTGCCCACAGCCTTACCAAAGCGCACAGACACACACAGGTGTCTTAAAGGACTGGCGTCCAGTCTTGCTGAGCCAGAGGCGCCTTGCTGGTGTTAAGCACTTCACCACAGCCACACTCAACCTGGCGGACTCCAGTCATACAGGTAATAACCCGCCTTTTTGGCAGCCTACCGATGCCAAAAAGATCCATGTCTTTTCAGCAGTGTTTATTCTTATTAAATTCAGTTAGCGCTAACCCGAGATATCCCTCTCTGCCAATGAAGCGTCCTCCTCTTCCCCTGCCTGGCAGTCACTTGCTGTGAATGTGGGCTGTCTTGAAGGGAGAAGCTGACTGCCCACCAGCCTCTGTCTCTCTCCCTCGGGAGACAGCCCAAGTCATAGCGGAGTATTTTGTTTGATAAAGCTTGTAGCTGTCATTCCCCCTCCTCAAGTACAGTGTTGTGGTTGTTTTGATGATACCTATGTAAACTGTGAACAGTCAAAACTGTGTGTTTGTGCCCAGTCTTCTGATGTGCTTTTAGGACTGTCTCTTATAGATAGCAATATATAATGCTCTAGTCCTCTCTTAGCAAAGCACATAAAATTACAGGTGTCTCGTCCGTTTTCTATTTGCCTCTTACATGTCTGGTTGGCAGGGACCCAAAGATTCTAGAGAGTCAGTGTACATAACTCTGTATATAGCTGCATCTGAGAACAATTTGGTGCTAATGGGCAGCTCTTGGCATCCTTAGGTGGTGGCTGTCCTGTGCCCTCCATTGTGGCGCAGCTGTATAATGCCCCAGTGAGTGGGGTGTGGCCTGTGGCTGGCTGCCTGCATCTGTCAGTCCACCAGGGCCAATGTGGATAGATGCATGCTTGATACTACGTACCTATCACCACATCATCCTGCTTGACTTTAACAAAATAAATCGTGTCTCTTCAAGTGAGGAGTGTGTCTTTGATTTACGTGTCATACCTTTCTTAAGAAGGAGTCAATATCCTTGTCATGTCAGATTCTGATCTTCACTCATTTGAGGAAATTGTGTCATTGATTATGTGTAACTTATTTGTACCAGTTGAAGTAAGGCCAGTGAGTTTGCAGTTAGAAAAAGGTCATGTGCACAGGTCATATCAGTTAGCTATTCCCCAGCAGTGCCACAGAACAAACAGCTATAAAATCTCAGCATCTGTCAGGGTGATGAAGTACTCAGCCGACGGACTTGTCTGTCAGTGGCTGGGCCAGACTGGCTGTGTGTCCTGTGACCCTCTTCTTCCTCCTAGGACTAGCGGTCTGGCCTAGGTGTGTCCCCAGCAGGTGCACATGAGAATGAGCCCTGCCACAGTCACAAAGATGCTTGTCTTGGCTTTGGGCCTGTGTCACCTACCAGTCTTCCACTGGCAAAGCAGATGACGTGGCCAGATGCAGCATTCTGGATTCCCTCTCTTCAGTGGAAGAAACTATATAGTCACCGGGCATAGTGCAGATGCAGGGGGGTGTGAGGGATTGGGGTCATTCATGGCTTCCGTTACCTGTGCCACTATGTGCTAATGTGGTGTGCCACCAAAGTGTCCAGGACACAGAGCCGAGCTGCCTGGAGCAAAGCTACCTCTGTCACTTGTGAGTTGTGTGGTGGTGCACAAGTGGCCTAGCCTCTGTGGGCCCCAGCTTCCTCTTACGATTGGATGTGTATTGATAAGGCCCAGGCCTGGTTGAGAGCAGCGCTGAGCCGTGAATAGGTTCTCATCATTTACCCAGAACTTGGAGGAAGCGCCTCCCTGCAGTCAGAACAGATCTCCCAACCACCTGAGAGAGACCGTTGCTCTCTTTCGATCGGTGGGATTAGAAATGGTTCCCTTAGGGAGCAGATTTGTGAGTTTTGAAGGCTAAGTCTTTGGAGGTGTGGGAAGACACTTTTCTAATAAAAATAATTCAAAATTAGGTTGAAGAGTGAATATTTTGAGAGTCTAGAAAACAGACATACATTTTAGTTGTTTTGAGACAGAGTCTAAAGCTTTCATGCTGGGTAGAGTGTCATGATGTCACAGCTCACAGCAACCTCAAACTCTTTGGCTTAAGCGATTTTCATGCCTCAGCCTCCCAAGTAGCTAGGACTACAGGCACCTGCCACAATGCCCGGTTATTTTTGGTTGTAGTTGTCATTGTTGTTTGGCAGGCCAGGGCTGGATTCAAACCCACCAGCTCCTGTGTATGTGGCTGGTGCCCTAGCCGCTGAGCTACAGGCACCACGCCCTGTCTTGAGTTTTGACATCAAAAAATTAATACACAGGAACAATTGAAATGCAGCGTTAGGGCGGCGCCTGTGGCTCAGTGAGTAGGGCGCTGGCCCCACATGCCGAGGGCGGCGGGTTCAAACCCAGCCCCGGCCAAACTGCAACAAAAAAATAGCTGGGTGCTGTGGCGGGCGCCTGTAGTCCCGGCTACTCGGGAGGCTGAGGCAAGAGAATCGCTTAAGCCCAGGAGCTGGAGGTTGCTGTGAGCTGTGTGATGCCACGGCACTCTACCAAGGGCCATAAAGTGAGACTCTGTCTCTACAAAAAAAAGAGAAAGAAATGCAGCTTTAAGTGGCTGCTGTGGTGTGGGGTTGTGCAACAGTATCATCGAATGGTCCATGGGCCAGTGCTGATACTTAACCTGCATGCAAGGGTTATGCTCCAAGCACCAGTGCTCTGAGCTGGTGTGCTGAATCAGTGAGGGTGAGGGTTTTGTGTGTTCTTTGCCATGACCCATCAGACTTGTTACCAAGATGCATTAGGAATACAGATGTTGGACTGCACATACAGGCATTCTGAGCGTTTCTGTGTCCCACACTTCCCACTCAAAGAGAACATGTGACTTGCGTGATTATTCTTGTATATGCTGTGTCTTGAGCCACACAGACATACCCCAGTAAACCCAGGCCTCTTATCCTAGCAGTTGGCCAGATTCTGAGGACACCTGGGGTGGGTCCAGGGCCGCCTGTACCAGGAATGAGGTATTGTACACAGCATGCTGCTCCGAGAAGGGCACAGCCTCCCCTCTGAGGTGTTCTTGCCACAAATACATCAGACAGATCCATGGTGTGGGAAGTCATCACGAAAAACAAACTCGAACATTTCTCTTAAAAGGTGTCAGGTGACAAAACATAGGACTGTTTGAAGTTAGGTGGCAAAGACAGCCTGACAAGTGGTCCTGGATGGACTCCTCGAGCAGGAAGAGGATGCTGGTTGACCCATGAGTGAAATCTGAGGAAGATCTGTAGGTCATGGTTTTATATCCTTGTTAGTTTCCTGATTCAGACCATTATACTGCGGTTCCGTGAGCGGTTTTCATTTGGAAAATCTGGGTGAGGAATATGTGGAGATAGTTGTATTGTTTGCAACATTTTTTGTTAAGTCTGAAATAATTTCAAAATGAAAAGTACTTTTTCTTTTTTTAATTTTAAGAGCTATTGTTCTTTGGCTTCACCAGAAGTGGGTTTTCTTGTACTTTGTAACTATGTAGCACTTTAATCTGGAACCTGAGAGCTTCCCAGTGGAAGAATTCCAACATTTCATCATGCACAAAAGGTTCCTGTATAATGGGACTCAGTGTTGGAGACATGGTTCAGGCTTGTATTTCTAACCCCAGTGCCTGTACCAGTTTGCTGAGCTTATGAGACTTGCCCACTAAACCTTATTTAAGCCCTCAAGGGTGGGTCCCCTGCTTATTTGTGCTTGCCTACCTGGTACAAAGTGGGCAGTTTAATTCACACGTGATTATTAAGTGCAGGCATCGACAGAGCACAGAGTGCAGCATGGCCGCCTCAGGGTCAGCTTCTGTCCCATGCAGTACACAGACACCTTCCACACCCAGGCACATCCAGTCACAGCAGAATACGCGTAGCTGACGTTGCTCAGAGGGCTCAAGCAGCCAACACTAACGTGAGGCTCATTTTAGCTCCACCTGGGTCACACCCTAGCATTGCTTCCTGGGCCTTTACTGCCCCTGTACCGCCCAAACTCTCCCCTCCAGCTTCTTCTATCTGGATGTCCAGAGATGTGTCAACAGCCAGGGGGGCAGGGAGACAGTGTCAGGGAAAACCCTAGTGGGACAGCAGGCTTCTCCAGAACCTTACATCCTGTTCTGCACCAGAGACAAGAAAGGGTCTGCTCAAAGCAGCCAGAACTGTGACCTCTGAGACACTCTGGCTTTTCAAGGTTCAAGTCCAGAGAGGATGTGTTTGGAATCCAAGGGTGGAATGGCACTCAGAACAGTCTACAGTGAAGACTCCTACTTAACTTTCCACTCAGAGTTCCCCACATATGTATGAACTTGGATTGCCTCCATCCTGATTGTTTTTAAAACTTCAATACCAATCCAAATGCCAGGAAACCTTGGGAGAGACAGTTCTGCTGGTGGCAACATATGCCTCTTGAGTGTTTGATATAAGGGCTACCTCCGTTAAGATGAAGGGGAGAGCCTTGTGTCTGTCTCCACATAATACCAAGGCCTTTATGTTTGATTTTGCATAATGTTTTTATCCTAATAAAGCTTCTGGCATGGAGAAATGATGCAAAACCACACACATTTTCACACGTGCACATGCATACATGTGCCTATCCACAGCTGATGATGTATTTCACAAGCCAGGTACACATGTGGTATCTTACACTCCTTAGGAAGAGCCACCCACCTAACAGCAACACAGCCAGCATTGGGCCATAGTTCTCCCGGTTACTCCCATCCTATAGCCTGCCTTCCTTGGGCATGCCAGCTGCCTGTGGGAACATCCCTAGGATTTCCTCTGAAGGAAGGAAAATCTGTTAGGTCTACCCTAGGCACCATCCTATTTCTCCCCGGAATAGTCATTTTCCTTCCTGTACAGGACTAAGACTGGGTTAGGTCATGTGGAGCACTTTCTGAGGTGATGTTAATGTTCTGCAAGTTGATAGGACTATGGGTTGTGAGGGTGTATGGGCTTGTCAGAACTGCTTTGGCTGGGTATGGTAGTGTACAGCTGTGATCTCAGAACTTTGGAAGACTGAGCAGGGGGTGGCTTGAGGCCAGGAGTTTGACACCAGCCTGGGCAACTTAGCAAGAAATCATCTCTACATAAACAGAAACTAGGCATGGTGGCATGCCTATAGTCCCAGCTACTCAGAACGCGGAGGCCAGGAGTTGGAGGTTACATTGAGCTATAATTGCACCGCTGTCCTTCAGCCTGGTAAATCTGTAACATTTACGTACACCGGGAACCAAAGATGAATGCAAGTCACATTGAACACCTCTTGTAATTGCAGCAGTCAATGTGACTTGAGTATTACAAATTGTTTTTTCCTGCCTTAAAATGTGTATATATTTTTTGGCACCCTCTGTATCTAAGTTCAAAGTAAAAGAATGGAAAAAGCGATTGCAGAGCAGGGCTGTGTCCTGTGAGTGTGCCTACCCAGCACTCCCCTTCCCCAGCTTCCTCAGCTCCTGATGGCTGTCCTCTTCTCTGCTTGAGGAAGATGATACCTGTCAGTTTTAATCTCACAAAAGACCCTTGGGTGACACAGCACGGCTCCCTGGCAGTCTGCAGGTCATACCACCTGTCCATTCAGCTCCGAGTACCCTGGGTCCTGTCCTGGGCCCTGAGTGCTCTGTTACCATGTGCTGATGGGGAGCATTAAAGAGGCGTGAGAGGGAACAGGTGGCTGGTTTTTAATGTTCTCATTCAAAAAACACTCCAAGCACTATAAAAAGGGAGGAAGTGGCTACTTTTACCCTCTTCATGAAAATTTCTCTTTTATGATAAAACTGTTGACCACCAAACACTTGGGGCCAAGTGGGAATGAGACTATTGGTTACATAGACGTTTCCTCATCCCGCCTGTCCCTACAGCTCCCCCAATGTAGCCTGATGGCCCCAGATCTAGTCCTTTGGAGTCAACCTTTGTTCAGATTAGCCTTCATGCCTTCTGTCCTAGGAGAAGACTGGTGGCCTGGGGACTTCGTGGGGTGACGGAGGGGAATGGGGCGTCATATACAAACCCTGAGGCCCTTTTCCTGTCACTACTACCTACCCCCCTAGCACCTGGTGCTTCCAAACAGCCTGGCTCCCTGCATGTCTGCGCTCAGCCTCCTGCCATCGTGTAAGTATTCAGCTGTCACTTTTCCTGCTGCCTGGATTTTGTTGGTAAATCAGCCACCTGGCTCTACCAGGGGCAGCAAAGCAAGACTCTGTCTCAAAAAATAAATAAATAAATAAAATAACAGCCATCACTACAGTAAAGCAGATAAGCATGCTGTTGGGCAATAAAGAAGAAATAAAATTGCTTATAATTCCACAGCTGGACACAGGCTAGTTTCCTATTACTGTTAGAACAAATTGCCACACGCTGCGGGGCTTAGAACAATGAAAGTTCATTCTATTTCTGTTCTCAAGGTCCGAAGTCTGCCTGCAATCTATCACGCTGGGCTAAAGGCAAGGTGTCAGCAGGGCTGCACTCCCTTCTGGAGGCACCAAGGCATGATTCGCCCTTGACGTTCCTTGTCTCATGGCCCTGCCTGCACCTGCAAAGCCAGCAGCTTGGCATCTTGTGATCTCTCTCTGACTCTGTTTCCATCATCTCATTGTCTTCACTGACCTGCCTCCCTCTTGACGGAATTCTTGTCATGGGTGATCCTGCCCAGATCACCTGGGGTCATCTCTCCATGTCAGAATCCTTAATTTAATCACATCTGCAAAGTCTCTTTTGCCATCTGAGTCAATGTATCCATATGTACCCTTTCTTCCCATCTCTCTTCCTCCCTCCCTCCTTCCTTCTCTCCTTGTCTCCTCTCCCTTGCATCCTTCTCTTCCTTCTTTTCTGCCTTCCCCCTTTCCCCTCCTCCCTCCCTCCCTCCCTCCCTCCCTCCTTCCCTTCCTTCCTTCTCTCCCTACCTACTTTCATTTCCTTTCTCCATCTCTCCCTTTTCTTCCTTTTTTCTTTAAGAAAAAAGGTTAAGGGCAGCACCTGTGGCTTAAAGGAGTAGGGCGCTGGCCCCATATGCCGGAGGTGGCAGATTCAAACCCAGCCCCGGCCAAAAACTGCAAAAAAAAAAAAGAAAGTTATATTAATCACATACTTTTGAAACCTGATTCTTAGCAATATTGGGAACTTTTTTCCTTAATTGCTCTTCAATAGTGTTGAATTGCTGTATAACATTCCATTACAAGTATAGAAAACGGTTTCCCAGATATACTCTCTACATGCAGTTTTAGGATTTTTTTCCCCTTTCTGTCCCAACTGTAATAAGGTTTATTGGGTACTTTGCACTTAGATCTTTGTTCATATCTCTGCCTGTCTGCTTGGAATAAATTCCTTATCATGAGAAATGTTCTAAGGATTCCAGTAGAATTTTGACTTCTATATAACATCTAAGTTTTGGCCAGCTGACATCATTTGCCTTTTGGGAAGTCTCCTTTCACCCAGAAGCTCTATTGAAAGCTACCTCTACTCTCAGCAGGCCAATTTCTCACAAATTAGGAGTCATCTGCCATATTCCACTTGTCTTACCCACGTGTACTATGTCCCAAAGAGCCTCTAAGCGGAGACTCAACTACCAGGAGGCCATTTCCCATGAATTAGCTAACGGCATCTCTCCTACCATCTTGGCTGTCAGTGGTGTTTCTCTCAAACTAAAGATGGGGGTGCCACTTCTGCTAAGACCAGCACTTCTATTTTGTTATTGCTTTGGAAAATGTCATCTCCTCCAGGTGGTACTGGTAGAAACCATCTTGGGGGTGGGGGTGAGTTGAGATGAGATGATTAGGAGACAGGTCTAAATCGGTCACACATATCTTCAAAGTGAACTCTAGAGGTCCACATAAACATGCCCCAGCTTCCCAGGCTGGAGACATGAAGAAGAAAGAAAACCCAGGACTGTACTGTGGCAAGCAAGAAAATGAGTATTGCCATAGCATTCCTGACCGAGAAACCAGGAATCTAGAAGGTGATTACAATGGGTGGTAGAATGTGGGAAGTTGATTAGAAGGCTGAGGGAAGGGAAAGAGCCTCAGGATGGACAGAGACTCCGGCTGTGCAGACTGAGAAGCCAGTGATGAAGAGCAAGGCAGGAGCTGTGGCCATACCAGCCCCACTGGCCCAGTGAGCCAGACCCCTCCTCACAAGTTGCTCGTCACTTGGAGACCATATCGCTGGTTAGTAGAGGCTCAGCCCTTCTTGTGTATTTTTTTATTTTGGTAAAATGTACATAACATAAGTTATACCTATTTTTAGGTGTAAGTGCTTATACCATATTCTTAGGTGTATAGTTAAGCATCAAGCACTTTCTCCTTCTTATGCAGCCAATCTACAGAACCCTCTTCATCTTGTAAAACTGAAACTGTACCCTTCAAACAAGAAATCTCTACTCCCTGCCCTGGCAACCACCATTCTGCTTTCTGGCTCTATGAATTCAATGACTCTACCTACCTCATATAAGTAGAATTATACAGTATTTGTCCCTTTGTAACTGGCTTACTTCATGAAACAATGTCCTCAAGGTTCCTTACACCTCAGCATTTGTCAGATTTTCATTCCTTTCGAAGGCTAAATGGTATCCCAGTGTATGACTAGATCACATTTTGTTTATCCACTTCTCCGTCTACAGACATTTGGGCTGCTTCCGCCCTTTAGGTGCTATGAGCAATGCTGCTATGAATATCTCTTTCAGTCCCTGCTTTCACTTCTTGTGGGTGTATGCCCAGAGATTGAATTGCTGGATCTGGTGGTGATCTTATTTTTAGTTTTTTGAGGAACTGCCATATTGTTTTCCATATAGGGTACGCCCTTTTTCATGCCCACCAGCGATGTCCAGGGGTTCCAATTTCACCACATCCTCACCAACACTCGTTGTTTTCTAGGTTGTTTTTAAAATAGTAGCCACCCTAATGGCTTTGAGGTTATATATTTTAAAATATTGTTTAGTCTCCTGACTGCATTCTTTGCAGAGTCTCTGACAGCTTTTTGTTGTAGTCTATGTCCCCCTGCAGTGGGTGGGGGGTGGTGCCTCTCAATCCAACAGCAGCCCCCTGGGATGCTGGTCTTCCCATCTTCCTTCTCTCAGAGTATCTGCTCCGCCTCAGTGGCTCAGGGGTCTCCAAGGCTCGCTCAGGGCACTCATTGTGGGGGTGGGGTCCACAAGATCAATTTATTTTCACTCTCATGAATAGACAGTGGAGTTTTCTGGAGGCTCCGTGTCATTTGACGTCAAAAGATTGCATACAGAAGTAGATGGGAGACTCCTTCTCTGAAGCGCACCATAAAAGTGACTCAGAAAAATGCTCTTCTGTAGGGGATGAAGGGAATTTTCTTCTCTTTCCTTCCCCCCAACAAGTTTTGATAATTTGAGTCTATAAAACAATAGAAGAGGTATGCTAATTTATTAACATGCACGGGTGCACAGAAGCCACACAAAACAGGAGAGGGCCAGAAGGGCCGGATGGCTGAAGTACTTATACCATACAAAGGGGCCTGGGGCTCCAGAGTGGACGCTGCGAGGTGGAGAGAGGGCAGGAGACACGTGGCTGCCTTGCTGTGCACATGAAGTCTCTCAGGTGACAGCCTGCAGAGAGAACAGACAGTAGCCTGTGGAAACGCTTGTTCTGTCAGAGCTCCCCTTTCCTGAGAGTTAACCTTGCCTAGATTCTGACAATGCAGATGACAGCGGTTCTTCTCAGAAGAAAGCTGTTTGCATCTGCTGTTGACGTTGCTAATGTAGCATCCCCTCCAGATGCAAAGCTCCACGCTAAAGGGCAGCTTTCCGGAGCTGTTGCCACGCCTGCACTTCTCCCAGGGATGATCACTGTTAGCCATTTCCTGCACCAGAAATTCTCTATCATGAGCATGTTATATCATACCTTGTGTATTTATACATGCATAAATAGGTACTGTATGTTTTCCTTAATTTACACAGAAAAGGAACCCCTTCTGTACAAACTCTTCTGCAAATGATATTTTTACTTAGAAAGGTATTTTGAAGAGCTGTCTTTGCAAGGACATTGCCTGTCCTCTCCCTCCTCTGACTTTGTTTCTGTCTCTGTGTGTCTCTCCCATCCTTGGCTCTGTTGCCTTAACAGGAACCAGGCATAAGAATGGTAAGTTACAGGGGTCCTCAAACTGCAGCCCACGGGCCACATGAAGCGGTGTGAATTGTATTTGTTCCCGTTTTGTTTTTTACTTCAAAATAAGATATGTGCAGTGTGCATAGGAATTTGTTCATAATTTTTTTTTTAAACTATAGTCCAGCCCTCCAACAGTCTGAGGGACAGTGAATTGGCCCCCTGTTTAAAAGGTTTGAGGATGCCTGGGTAAGTACATAGTGCCCAAAGACACACTGTGGACAAGGCATTACCCCCTCCCCCAATAGACTCTACATCTACTCACAGAGATTGTCTTTGATGGTTCCAGGGTCTGTCTTTTCAGAATTTCCCATGCATATTCATATGCATGGAAAGAAGATGTGTATCCTTTCATATTTACACAAACCAGACTATAATGCACATCATTCTGTAACGTTTACCTGTAGTAATGAATCTTCCTTCCATAGGGCATGCACATGAACCCCAACATGTACATCTATGTATGTGCATGTATATAGGGGGTGCGTGTACATAGGGTGTGTGTGTGTTTAGAGGTGTATGTACATGGGGTGTGTGTGTATGGGGGTGTATGTCCATAGGAGTGTGTGTATATGGTGTGTGTACATAAGGCTGTGTATATATTGGTGTGTGTTTATATAAGGGTGTGTGTGTATGTAGCTTAGTGTCCACAGGGGGAGTGTGTATAGGCTGTGTGTGTATATGTGTGTATTTTCAGGTGTGCATATGAGTGTGTGTCTTGTTCTCCCATCTGGGTGAGCAAAGCAGTCTCGCTGCAGGCTGCCCTGTCTCACTGCTGCCCCTACAGGTGATTCTCTGCCCCCTCAGGCGATTGAACCTGGGAAAACCCACTTGCTTCATCTCATTTGGGGATTGACCTCTTTAACGCCTAGGGAAGCATGCAAACCCTTTCACAGAAAAGTTATTTTCAAATGCAAAAACAAAAATGCCAAGGATTACACTTACCTTGAAGTACAACTATCAAAAAATATATATTTTTTGGCCGGTCACAGTGGCTCATGCCTATAATCCAGCACTCTGGGAGGCCGAGGAGGGTGGATTGCTTGTGTTCAGGAGTCCAAGACCAGCCTGAGCAAGAGACTGGTCTCTTAAAAATAGCCAGGCATTATGGTGGGTGCTTGTATTCCCAGCTACTTGGGAGACTGAGACAAGAAAACTGCTTAAGCCCAGGAGGCCCCCAAAGTATTAAGATTACAGGTGTATACCACTGTACCTAGCTGAAAATAAGTATTTTACTACCCACCAATGACATTCTGAAGTACTGCCTTCCAAAGTTTATGCAATGTACACAAAAAACAAAACTGTGTTGGGCGGCGCCTGTGGCTCAGTCGGTAAGGCGCCGGCCCCATATACCGAGAGTGGCGGGTTCAAACCCGGCCCTGGCTGAACTGCAACCAAAGAGTAGCTGGGCGTTGTGGCAGGCGCCTATAGTCCCAGCTACTCAGGAGGCTGAGGCAGGAGAATCGCTTTAGCCCAGGAGTTGGAGGTTGCTGTGAGCTGTGTGATGCCATGGCACTCTAACGAGGGCGATAAAGTGAGACTCTGTCTCTACAAAAAAAAAAAACTGTGATCCTACCTACATACATAGAAGAACACACATAATAACAACATATATATTTATACATTCTTTTGCATCTGATTCCCCTCTTAATATTGAGAACTTCCATACTTCATTGTAAATGGTTGAGTAATATGGTCTGTCACATGGAATTAGGAAATTGACTGGAGCTTCCATATTGATTCCCCTATGACTGGTCTCCAGATGGTTCTTATTCCCTAGTATTAATGGTATTGCTTGGGATCATCATTGCCCAGGAACTTTGATCACACTTTCTGATTTGTCCTCCAGAATGAATTCTAAGAAGTGAGAGAATGGGTCAGAACTTTTGTTTGTTTGTTTTTGTTTTGAGACAGTCTCTCTATGTTGCCCTCGGTAGAGTGCTGTGGCGTCACACCTCACAGCAACTTCCTACTCTTGGGCTTAAGTGATTCTCTTGCCTCAGGCTCCCAAGTAGCTGGGACTACAGGCACCCGCCACAACACCTGGCTATTTTTTTTTTTTTTTTTGTAGAGACAGAGTCTCACTTTACTGCTCTCGGTAGAGTGCCATGGTGTCACCTGGCTCACAGCAACTTCCAGCTCTTGGGCTTACGTGATTCTCTTGCCTCAGCCTCCCAAGTAGCTGGGACTACAGGTGCCCACCACAACACCTGGCTATTTTTTTGTTGTTGTTGCAGTTTGGCCAGGGCTGAGGTTTGAACCCGCCACCCTCGGTATATGGGGCTGGCGCCCTACTCACTGAGCCACAGGCGCCGCCCAACACCTGGCTATTTTTTTTTTTGGGGGGCCGGGGCTGGGTTTGAACCCGCCACCTCCGGCATATGGGACTGGCACCTTACTCCTTGAGCCACAGGTGCCGCCACACCTGGCTATTTTTTATTGCAGTTGTCATTGTTGTTTTAGCTGGCCCAGGCTGGGTTTGAACCTGCCAGCCTCAGTATATGTGGCTAGCGCCGTAACCACTGTGCTATGGGTGCCGAGGCACACCCATATTTTTATTGCTCTGAATTAGTCATTAACAAGTACATTTCTCTGTTTGTACTTCTGTATGTGCCACCATTTTTTCAAATTAAAAAAGTAATAATCTTGGATGGCACCTGTGGCTCAAAGGAGTAGGGTGCCGGCCCCATATGCCAGAGGTGGCAGGTTCAAACCCAGCCCCAGCCAAAAACTGCACAAAAAAAAAAAAAAAAGGTAATAATTTTTAACCTTAAAACAGAGAAAGAAAAGAAAAAATCATTTGTAATCCCAGTATTCAGATGCATCTTGTTTGGTATTTTCCTATCATATTTTATGATGAGCAAAAATCAGCTCATGCTCCTGTATACTTACGGTTTTGTTATCTCCATTTTATTTTATTTTTTTTATTTTTTGAGACAGAATCTCACTCTGTCACCATGGGTAGAGTGCCATGGCAGCATCATAGCTCACGGCAACCTCAAACTCGTGGCTTCGAGCAATCCTCTTGCTTCAGCCTCTTGAGTAGCTGGGACTACAGGTGCCTGCCACCATGCCTGGCTAATTTTTCTATTTTTAGTAGAGATGGGGTCTCAGTCTTGGTCAGGCTGGACTTGAACTCCTGAGCTGAGGCTACCCATTTGCCTTAGGCTCCCAGAGTGCTAGGATTACAGATGTGAGCCACCGCACCCAGCCTTCTTATCTCCATTTTATATTTAGGAAGGGGATATTGTTTATTTTAAACTAAGTTGTGGGACATGGGTGGTGTTTGCTTTGTCATAATTCATTGAGTTGTACACTTCGACATTGTGTGCTTTTCTATATGTATGTACAGAAATAGCTTCACAATTCAAATAGCTTTTAAAAAAGTCATCAGCCCTCAAATCCAGTTGAAAACTTCTCAGTAACTTATCATGCACCCTTCTAATTCAATTAATATCTATGATATATTGCGCAGGCTGTTTTATTACATGCTGTTTGTACTTGATGTATTGTGAACATCTGCCTCTTGATCACATATAATGTCAACTACAATGGGTGTAACCAAAAAGACTAAAAATACCCAGGGTTAGAGAAAAAACTGGAAACTTCATACATTACTAAGGGGATGTAGAATGGTGCAGCCACTTAGGAAAACAGTTTAACAATTTTTAAAAAGAAATATACACTTATTTATACTTAAATATAACTTATTGGTGGTGTAGAAGCACTAATTCCACACCTAGGTATTCCACAAGAGAAACAGCATATGTTCATACAAAGTTTTATATGTGAATGTTTATAGCAGCATTCATAATAGCCAAAACATGGAACCAATCTAAATGTCAAAAAACTGATGAATGGATAAACAAATTGTAGTGTATCTAGACAATGGGATTCAATTCAGCAATAAAGTGGGACAAAATTCTCATAATACTATAATATGAATGAACCTTGAAAACATTATGCCAGATGAAAAGAGCCAAGCACAAAATATTATACCCTGTATGATTCCACTCACATTTTTAATGTTGGCATATTGTTGCATTGCCTGGATATAGCATAAATCATCTAACCAGGCACTATTGTTGGACTTGATGTTGTTTCTATTTTTCAATACTACAAACAGTACTATAACGATCATCTTTGTGTCTAGATATTTCTGGCTAGCCTTAATTATATCTTTGGACCAATGCCCAGAAGTGGAATGGCCTGTTTGAAGGTCTCTGCATTTTAAGGCTTTGGGTAAGTATTGCCAAATGGCCCTTCCTGAGCTTTGCTTGAGGCTGTCCTCCTGCCAGCACAGCAGCAGGGTCCACTGTCTCCTTTCTCAAATACAGCACTTCCCTGCTGGTACTGCTCACCCATGGGGGTGCTGTCCTAGGCCCAAGGATCCTAACCTCACTGTGCCCTGTGTTGTTTGCAGTTCCCCTGGGTACGCTGCCACCATGCTGCTCCTCGTCAATAGTGCCAATTGTCAAGTGGCAGGTTTTGCTCTTATCACCGTGGGATGGCTCCTGTCGGCGACTTCCATGGGCCTCGCGGAGTGGCGAGTGTGGCACGTAGACAATGCCTCGTCATTCCCCCCTGGTATCGCCTGCGTGGGAATGTGGAGAGTCTGCGTCTACCACCATAGCAGCAACATCAGAAAAGCCAAATTTTGTCACCGGTACACCATCCTTGATGACTTTCTCCCTGCCGACATTCATCTTTCTCAATACCTCCTGCTGACGGCCACCATACTAGGGCTCCTGGGGAGAGGCTTCCTCATTTTAGCGCTTAGGAACGTATACCTGGGAATTGTTCAGAAGCATGACATTAACAGTCCATTTATCATTTCAGGGATTCTGAGCATAATTGCTAGTATCTGTATCACAGTTGCTGTGCTCCACAATTACAACTGTATCAGGCATCTACGGGGGATTGCCTTCCCGCCATCCTTCCGTCTGCCCTTCAAGCCAGATAGCCAGGAAGCAGGGAGTGCTGCTTTAGTAGCAAGTCTGGGTGCCTTCCTGATGTTGTTAAGTGGGATTTTTTCTCTCTTTTACACTTTTCCCCTGGATAGCCAAGTGCATCCCATGGCTTGGGAACCATGAATTTCCCTATTGCATTCACTTTGCAAATTCAAGATTCCCAGGAGTTTATGGAAAGTATTACCAGAATACTCTACCAAATATTTCTAAGGACTCAAGACCATGTCAAAGGTAGTTCAAGATGGAAAATGGCCAACTGTTTTCTTCTCTTGCCTTGTGTTTGGAATGTTGTTCATGATTGGTTACGTGAATTGGAAACTTTCATTAAAAATATATCTTGCCTACTTGCCCATTGGTCTTATTGGATGGGGATTTTAATTATTGTTGGCTAAAGTAAATAATACTACAAACCTAGTGTATAGAAATAAGACTTTCTGAATACATTTATCTCTCACCTCTCTTAAACTTTTGCTAAAAATGATAATGGACTTTATTTCTTGTGTCATGATAATAACATCTCCCTACAGTATAAAGTTTTCCAAAATGTACATAAGTAGAGAAAATGGTATTTGGTAGTCCTTGTTTGAATCAGTAAGGATTGCAAATGTTGACTTTCTAATGTGAACATTGGTCAGTGTCACAGCGTGCTTAATCAATGCTACGTGCTCTTTCCCCACGGGCTCAACTCCCACCTGCTGCACGCAAATGTTTAATGTATAACACCTGCTAGCTAAGGAGTGCCTGATCTTATCTCATTAACACCTGCAGCTGCTTGAGGGCTTGTCTCCGGGCAGCCAAACATCTCCATGCTAGCTAGATTGTCTTGTTCTCAGCGCCTTCGTCAAGAACAGGTAAACGCTTCCATAAACTTGGTGCACTGTCTCCTACAAACATTCTTGCCAGATGTATCAGCTAAGATGTCTTTGTAAAGAGGTTTCCCTTGCTGGGTGTGGTGGCTAATGCAGCTGTTTGGGAGGCTGAGGCAGGAAGATCTCGTGAGCCTAGGAGTTTGAGGCTAGCCCCGGGGAGACCTCATTTCTAAAGGAAGAGAGAAAAAGACAGAGGGAGACGGAGAGAGAGCTTGTTTTCCCTCATCAATTATGGCTACTTGATTACTCTAAAATTCAGTGCATACAAAAAAAGGTGGAGTAAATGCTTTGTTATTTTGCTCTAATTGCTGATTTCTACAGTAAAGAGGAAAGAATGCCCTAGTTATGTTTAGTTTTGTCCAATGTGTTGGCTTTTTATTTTTGCTATTTTTTTTCTTTTTATTCTTTGGGTATAAACTCAGGAGATTGTTTTTGGGTTTTTTTATGGAGATTTTCAAATGCATTTAAAAGTAGAAAGATTATTGTCTCAGCTTCAAGAATTACTAATATATGACCAGTCATAATCATCCCTACCCTTACTGCCTGCCCTGACCCCAGCCCTGGATTATTTTGAATAAATCCCTGGCAATGTATTATTTTATCCATAAATACTTCAATATATATCTGTAAAGGATAAGGACCACTTCTTTTTATTTTTTATTTTTTCTCACCCCTCTGCCCCTTCTTTTTAGCATCTAAGCCACATTGCCTCTATCACACCAATCATTTCTTAACGTATTCAAATTTCCCTAATTGTCTCATAAATGTTTATAACAGTAACTTGTGGGTTTTTATATGTTCAGAATGTTTTGCTAAATTTTATCTTTGGCAGTGGAGCAACAGGGACATGTGTCCCTTGACATGTCCCCCCCCTTTTTTTTGCAGTTTTTGGCAGGGGGCCAGGTTTGAACCCGCCACCTCTGGTATATGGGGCCAGCACCCTACTCCTTTGAGCCACAGGTGCCACCCTGACATGTCCCTTTTGGTTTTAAAATTTAAAAACCCTTTAAGACAATCATAACATACTATTTCTCTCTTTATAAAAAAAATTCATTCTATGAAAATAATGTTCCTAAAGAAAAAAATAGTAAAAGATGGACATTTCAACAATACAGTTAACAACTACGTTCAGCAAGTGTTAAGGAGAGAGATGTTGAAATTAAAACATATTTATTTACTCTGTATCTAATTATCTTTTAGACCAGTGGTTCTTACCCTCGTGGAAATTCTCCCCATAATAATGCCAGTACACACAAAATTATGTACAGATTCACAGCCCTCTTAAACACTTATTCATGGATTTCATTTTCAAAATAAACAACAATTTCCAAAAGTGTATTGTTTTCTTCTTGTATGGGCTAGAAACTCCCTCATCACATAATCTTCAATTTTGTTTTTGTTTTTGAAACACGAGTCTTACTCTGTCCCCCTGGATACAGTGCCATGGCATCATCATAACTCACAGCACCCTCAAATTCAGGATCACCTGAGCCTCCTGGCCTAGTTTGTCTCCTGGTTTTCTGTTTTTTGTTGTTTTTTTTTTTTTGCCGGGGCTGGGTTTGAACCCACCACCTCTGGCATATGGAGCTGGTGCCCTACTCCTTTGAGCCACAGGCGCCGCCCTGTCTCCTGGTTTTTTTTTTTTTTAGTACAGATGGGGTCTCCACACTTGCTCAGGCTGGTCTCAAACTCCTGAGTTCAAGTGATGGATCCATCTGCTTTGGCCTCCCAGAGTGCTAGGATTACAAGCATGAGCCACTGCGCCCGGCCAAAACTTTTTTTTCTTTTTTTGAGGCAGAGTCTCACTGTATTACCCTCGTAGAGTGCTGTGGCATCACAGCTCACAGCAACCTCAAACTCTTGGGTTCAAGAGATTCTCTTGCCTCAGCCTCCCAAGTAGCTGGGACTACAGGCACCTGCCATAATGCCTGGCTATTTTTTTTTTTTATTGCAGTTGTCATTATTGCTTAGCAGGCCTGGGCTGGGCTCGAACCCACCAGCTCCAGTGTATGTGGCTGGTACCATAACCACTTTTTTTTTTTTTTAAACAAATTGACTTTACAGTTGAAAACCTGCCTACAGGCTCAGTGCCTGTAGCTCAGCAGCTAGGGCACCAGCCACATACACCGGAGCTGGCAGGTTCAAACCCAGCCTGGGCCTGCCAAAAAACAACTACAACAAAATAAAAAATAGCCCAGCACTGTGGCAGGTGCCTATAGTCCCAGCTACTTGGGAGGCTGAAGCAAAAGAATCACTTAAACCCAAGAGTTTGAGGTTGCTGTGAGCTGTGATGCTGAGGCACTCTACTGAGGGTGACATAGTGAAACTATGTCTCAAACAAAACAAACAAAAAACCTGCCTACAATATCAATGAGTATGGATATGTTATGCTGCAAACCATTTTATTACACAGCTTTGAGTATTTGTTCCTATGTTTAAAGTGTAAGAGGGAAAAAGCAATTTTAATAGAATTGATATTGAAGGCATTTTCCATCCTTTCGATAAACATGACTGAAAAGCACGTTAATATTTAAAAGGAAAGGATTGTACAGCAGAAATACTATCTCATAAGCATAGCATGTAGTAAGATTGCATAGAGATCACATAGATATGACTCCCATAGTCTTCATGGTGGCAGTGATGGTGGTGTCTATCTTTTGGTTTTGTTATTAAAAATACCTTAAATATTATTATAAAATTCCATTGAAGTAAAATTCACATAATAGCAACCATCACTATTATCTAATTGCAGAACATTTTCATAACCCCCCCCAACTCCATACTCATTAGCATTCCCTGTTAGTTTTGAGGATTTCTCTCTTGTCCGTCAATGAGATTTCCCAGGTGTATCCTATATATACGTCAGACATAAGACCTTGAATCCATCATGCCATTCCTTTAGTAAGCCCTGGACATGAACATGAGATTTAGCAATCACTATTTAGGCCCTGATGATGCTTGTTTTACTGCATTGTCATTATATCCAAGTCTTTTAAATGGATGGAACAACAATATATGAATCTTTGGGTAGAAAAAAATTTCTTTCTTCCAGACTGAAAAAAATATATTTTTTGAGACAGAGTCCTACTTTATTGCCCCCTGTGGAGTGCCTTGGTATCATAGCTCACAGCAACCTCAACCTCTTGGGCTCAAGTAATTCTCTTGCCTCAGCCCCCGAGTAGTGAGGACTACAGGCACCTGCCACAACACCTGGCTATTTCCAGAGACCGGGTCTTGCTGTAGCTCAGGCTGATCTCAAACTCGTGAGCTCAGGTGATCTGCCCACCTCAGCCTCCCAGAGTGCTGGGATTACAGGCGTGAGCCACCATGCCTGGCCTTGAAAACTTAGTAATATTAACATAATTACTTATTTGCTTCATTCTATGATATATAAAATTTTTTAAAGAAAATAGCTAATATGTTTATTAGCTGTAAGACTATTGCATAAAGTTTAAGGTTTCTTTGAAGCACCATTTGTATATAAAGTTTATTGTAGCAGGTATAAATAATCAAAATATTATATTCTACAGTTATTTAGTATAATGGTTTTCTTTACATGGTTACATTACCAACCTGATAAATTTTACTCATTTTAGCTTGCTTTTTAATTTTTTTTTCTTTTTTTGCGAGAGAGTCTCATTTTGACACCCTTGGTAGAGTACTGTGGCATCAGAGCTCACAGCAACCTCAGACTTGGGCTCATGTAATTCCCTTGCCTCAGCCTCCCGAGTAATTGGGAGTACAGGTGCCAGCCACAATACCTGGCTATTTGTTAGAGATGGGGTCTCGCTCTTGCTCAGGCTGCTCTCGAACTCCTGAGCTCAAGCAATTCACCCTTCTCAGCTGCCCAGAGTGCTAGGATTACAGGTGTGAGCCACCACATCCAGCTTGTTTTTTAATTTTTGATATAGTTACCTTTGTCTTTTTCATGTAGTTTCCCTTTTGAATATGTGAAATATTTACATAATTTCAAAGTCAAAATTATACAACCAAGTTTACACAGAAAAAAGTCTGAATTAACTTATGTTCCTATCCCTATTTTCTCTCACTGTAGATAACTTTTGGTTTATTTTCCAGTGTTTTCTTTTGCAAATATAAGGGTGTGTGTGCCCACATCCTATTTATTCTACCTCTTCTAAGATATTAGCATTGTATATGTATTCATTGGCACCTTGCTATTTCATTTTACCATGAATTCCTGGAGAGCTTACTGTTTTGATGGCTGCATGGTATTCTGCTGTGTGGACACAGCCTAGTTTAACCAGTTTATGTATGTATGTATATGTATGTGTGTGTACATGTTATAACTTTGTGCATGTATCTTTTCGTATTTTCATCAGTGTGTCTTTGGTATAGTTTTTAGGACTGTTGAATCAAAGGGCCAATGAGTCTATAAATTTTTTAAAATATTGCTAAGTCTTCCATGATAAAGATGATCCATTTTGCACTCCCATGTGCAGTCTCTGAGAATATCTGCTTCCTCACAGCCTTGTCAAAAGAGTACATCATACAACTTTTGACTTTTTCTTCAATGTTATAAATGATATTTCTAAATAATTGTAAGTGTGTTTTTCTCTTATTAGTAAGGTTAAACTTTTAAAAAATGATTTAAGGCTATTTTTATTTTGTCAATATTATCTATTAGTTATCTATCGCTTTGCAACAAATTTCTCCAACATGTAGCGGCTTGAAGCAACACACATTCATTATTTCACAACTTCTATGGATCAGGCATTTGGGCACAGCTTAGCTGGGTCCTCTGCTTCATGATCTTTCACAAAGCTGTGGTCAAAATGTCACCAGATCTCATCTGAAGGCTCAGTGCAGAAGGATCCACTTCATTGCTCACTTACACCGTGGATAGGATTGATTTCCTTAGTTGCTCATAAGCTATTGGATAGAGTCTTTAGTTTCTTGCCATATAAGGATGTCCATAGGACTTCTCACAACATGGCTGCTGGCTTCACCAGAGCAAGTAAGACAGAGAGAACCACAGAGAGTGGCAGCACGGGAAAGAGTGCTGATGAGAAGAAAGGCATAATGTTTTTATGGCCTAGCCACAGGAGTCATCTCCCACCACTTTTGTAGGGAGGGGATCAAGGGTGTCAACATGAGGAAGCTGGGGGCACTCTGGGGAAAATGTCACAAGTTGCCAGCTCACATTGCCAGCTCGACATTCCAAAATATTGGGGGAAAACATGCATAGACTTCTTAGTCTTTTCATTAGTCCCTAAATAATACATTATAACAACTACTTACATAGCATTTACAATATGTTAGTTTTCGTCAGTCATCTAAAGATGATTTAAAGAACATATGAGAATATGCATGCATTATATGCAAATACTACACCATTTTATATCAAGGAGTTGACCAACTACTGATTTTGATATCCATGTGGGTCTTGGAACCAATTCCCTACAGATACCAAGGAATGACTGTCTTTTCCCCATTCGCATATGATAAAAGCATTTGTTCATTTTTTTCCTAGTACTTGAATGGTTTTATTTTTGCTGTATTGAGCTAAGGTTTTCTTTTTCCAAATAACTGCCCTTTCGTAAAAGTACCACTTAATAAAAAAAAAACTTCATATTTTCTCTATGGATTTGAGATGCTATCTTTTCTATATACTAGATTTCCATAGATACTGGGATAATTTCTGGACATTCTATTTGACTCCTTTAGTGTATTTATGTACCAATATTATACTGTTTTATTTATTTATTTTTATTTTTGAGAGAGAGAGTCTCAAGCTGCTGCCCTGGGTAGAGTGCCGTGGTGTCATAGCTCACAGCAACCTCAAACTCTTGGGCTCAAGCAATCCTTTTGCCTCAGTTTTTCTATTTTTAGTAGGGATGGGGTCTCACTTTTGCTCAGGCTGGTCTTGAGCCTCCCAGGGTGCTAGGATTACAGGCATGAGCCACCACGCCCAGCCAATATTATACTGTTTTAAATTTTAAGACTGTAGTAGTCAGCATTCTCTAGAGAGATAGAACCAATAGGAGATGTAGATATAGTTACAAAGATATAGGAGAGAGAATTTATGAGGGGAATTGGCTTACGTGATTATGGAGGCTCAGTAGTCCCATAGCAGACTGTCTGCAGTCTAGAGATACTGAGATACCAGCAGTGTGGCTGTCCAAGTCTGAAAGCCTGAGAACTAGCTGGCAGTGACCATCAGTCTTTCGCCAAAAGCCTAAGACCCAGGTGAGCGGTGAGTGCTTGTGTAAGCTCCACAGTCCGAAAGCTGGACAGCCACAGTTCTGATGTTCAAGGCTAGGAGAAGAAGGATGTCTCAGCTCCAAGAGAGAGACAGGAAAAAATAATTTGCCTTTTCTCTACCTTTTTGTTCAATCTGGGCCCCCAGCTGATTGGATGGAGTGGGCAGGTCTTCCTTACTCAGTGCAATGACTCACATGCTCATCTCCTCTGGGAATACCCTCACAGATACACCCAGACATGATTTTTTACCAACTCTCTAGGTTAATCCAGTCAAGTTGACACCTAAAATTAACCATCACTGGCTCAGCGCCTGTAGCTCAGCGGCTAGGGCGCCAGCCACATACACTGGAGCTGCCAGGTACAAACCCAGCCCGGGCCTGCCAAACAACAATGGCAACTACAACCAAAAAATAGCCAGATGTTGTGGCAGGCGCCTGTAGTCCCTGCTACTTGGAAGGCTGAGGCAGGAGAATCACTTGGGCCCAGGAGTTTGAGGTTGCTGTGAGCTGTGACGCCACGGCACTCTACCCAGGGTGACACAATGAGACTCTGCCTCTAAATAAATAAATAAAATAAATAAAATTAACAATCACAGAGACTTACTTTAAAATAATATGTCTGTTGTTTGGTATCTCGCTTCCTTCCCTCCGTTGGGACTTTTTTAGTTGTTTCTGCTTATTTTTCCATATGAACTTTGTAATCACCTTGTCTCGCTCCAGACTGGGAATAAAAAACTTAGTATTTTTATTAGGACCATGCTAAATTTATAAATTAACTTAGGGATAATTTACATATTTATGATATCGAGTCCCCTATTTGAGAACATGGTATGTCTTTCCCTTTGTTTAAGTCTACTTTACTGTTTTAAGGAATGTTAAAGGCAGTTTTCTTTGCATTGGGTTGTTTCTGGTATGAGGCAATTACGAAATAAAACTGCTGTATATGTTTACATGTGAGTTTATGCATGAATGCAAGTTTTCATTTCTCTTGGGTAGATACATCTTAAACCATGCAGAGTGTTACTTTTCCCATTTAGCATTATTTAGTTGAGGGAGTAGAGTGGAGGTTAAATAGTTCTTGTTTGGTGATTACTAACACAACCATTAAGACAATTTTTTTTAACTTGTATTAAGAGCACAGGTCTTGCTTATACAGCAAGTGTGCCTTTCATGAACTGTGGCAGGCCTTTCAAACTTGATGGATTGTGTAACCAAGCTCCCAGGGTACTTTCTTTTCTTTTTTTTTTTTTTTGTAGAGACAGAGTCTCACTGTACTGCCCTTGGGTAGAGTGCCGTGGCGTCACACGGCTCACAGCAACCTCTAACTCTTGGGCTTAAGCGATTCTCTTGCCTCAGCCTCCCAAGCAGCTGGGACTACAGGCGCCCGCCACAACGCCCGGCTATTTTTTTTTGTTGTTGTTGTTGTTGCAGTTTGGCCGGGGCTGGGTTTGAACCCACCACCCTCGGCATATGGGGCCGGTGCCCTACTCACTGAGCCACAGGCGCCGCCCCCAGGGTACTTTCTAAAGGCCCCAAATTCTCTTATTTGATTACACTCCAAAGCCGCACTTAAAGCCAACTCAGGGGACAGACAACTTCAGTTCCTTCACTGGTGGGTTAATTCCTTCACCAAACAGTAACATCCTTCACGTGAGAGGTCCACCAAGACCTGTGGGGACATAACACATGCAAGATGCATGCCCTCTACTTGTGCAACTCTTCAGGTGTTTAAAAGTTCTCAATAAAAAATAAATTCTCAAAAAAATAAGGCATTAATAGGTTATAAATCAGACAGACCCTGGGCAGCACCTGTGGCTCAGTGGTAGGGCGCCGGCCCCATATACTGAGGGTGGCCGGTTTAAACCTGGCCCGGGCCAAACTGCAACAAAAAATAGCCGGGCGTTGTGGCAGGCGCCTGTAGTCCCAGCTACTCAGGAGGCTGAGGGAAGAGAATTGCCTAAGGCCATTCTTTCAGGAGGTTGCTGTGAGCTGTGACGCCACTGCACTCTATCAAGGGTGACAAAGTAAAACTCTGTCTCAAAAAAAAAAGAGACACTCACTTTAATCTCAGAGTTCCACATGGTGAGATAACATATTGAACCTACAGGAGAGAAATCAAAGGGCAAACATGAAAGGTGCTTCTTCTCAAAGAGTGTTTTCTGAAGTCTTTGAGAGCGTAGTGTTTTAAAATGGCTGCACATTGTGAAATAAGTCTGTCAGATACTTAAATGTATGCCCCCAAAGCATTGTCTATGGATCCAAGTGTGCTGAGAGCTCTAGTCAAATGTCAAACAGGCCTTTAACCTCCAGCTTTGTGTTCTGATGTGGGAGCAACAGATTCTTCCTAATAGAAATTTTATAAAATTTTGATAGCACTGTTTAGTAAATGTCCTTTTCCTACTGACTGTGATTTGTATAACATCCTCATCTCTCAAGCTTTGGAAACTGGAAGGGAATCACACTCTTTTGCATTTAATAGTGGAAGAGTTCCTAGCTTGTTTTCTATGTCTTTGAAAGGAACTGGATGGTGTGTTTCTTTTTCTTTTTTTTTTTTTGGCCAGGGCTGGGTTTGAACCCACCACCTCCAGCATATGGGACCGGCGCCCTACTCCTTGAGCCACAGGCACCGCCCATGGATGGTGTGTTTCAATCCTATCCAGGCCATCAGGGCTGGTCTTCCATTGATTCCCATGTGTTCTCCATGCAACTACAAGAAGGGCTTCTTTTTAAAAATTTAATTAAATAATTGAATTAAAATTAATTTAAATTTTAGGTAACTTTGAGGGTACAAAGAAATAGGTTACAATATTTGCACTTGTTAGGTACAGTACCTCTTATAATGGTGTCACACCCCCAATGCACCATACCATTGTGCCCATTAAGTGGAAGTACACCTATCCCCCTCCCGCCTGCCTTCTCCCCCCTCCCGCATTGCCCCTCCCCCAACTTGAATTGAATTGAGTTTTTCTCTTATGTGGATCTGTATTAGATCATCCACTGGCTTCATATTAGTAGTGAATACATTGGATACTTATCTTCTCCATTCTTCTGATGCTTTACTGAGAAGAATGTGTTCCATCTTCATCCAGCTTAATACAAAAGATCTAAAGTCTCCATCTTTTTTAATGGCTGAATAGTATTCCATGGTATACATATACCGCAGTTTGTTAACTCATTCCTGGGTTGGTGGGCATTTGTGTTGTTTCCACATTTTGGCGATTATAAGTTGAGATGCAATAAGTAGTGCAAATATCCTTATGATAAAATGATTTTTTTCTTCTGCGTAGATGCCTAGTAATGGGGTTGCAGGAACAAATGGGAGGTCTAGTTTGAGTTCTTTGAGGATTCTCCATACTTCCTTCTAAAGAGGTTGTATTAGTTTGCAGTCCTACCAACAGTGTAAAAGTGTTCCCTTCTCTCCACATCCACGCCAGCATCTGCAGCTTTGAGACTATCCTCACTGGGATTAGGTGATATCTAGGGATGGTTTTGATTTGCGTTTCTCTAATCTAATCTAATGATTAGGGATGATGAGCATTTTTTCAAATGCTTGTTAGTCATTTGTCTGTCTTCCTCAGAGAAAGTTCTGTTCATGTCTCTTGCCCAGTGGTAGATGGGATTGTTTGCTCATTTTTTGTTGACTAATTTGAGTTCTCTGTAGATTTTAATTATCAAATCTTTGCCAGATTCATACCATGCAAATATCTTTTCTCATTCTGAAGGTTACCTTTTTGGTTTACTTGTTATGTCCTTAGCTGTGCAAAAAGTTTTCAACTTAATTAAGCCCCATTTGTTTATTTTTGTTGTTGTTGCAGTTGCTACTGAAGTCTTCTTCATAAAAACTTTCCCCAGTCCAACATCATCAAGAGTCTTTCCCACACTTTCTTCTAAGATTTTTATCCTTTCATAGATTTAAATCTTTTATCCATCTTGAGTCAATTTTTGTAAGTGGTGAAAGGTGCAGGTCCAGTTTCAGTCTTGTACATGTGTTTATCCAATTTTCCCAGCACCATTTGTTGAATAGGGAATCTTTTCCCCACTGTATGTTTTTGTTTGGTTTATCAAAGATAAAATGGCAGTAAAAAACTGGTTTTATCTCTTGGTTTTCTATTTGGTTCCACATGTCTATGTCTCTATTTTTGTGGCAATACCATGCTGTTTTGATCACTATGGACTTGTAATATAACCTAAAGTCTGGTAGCTGATGCCTCTGGCTTTGTTTTTAATACTAAGAATTGCCTTTGCTGTATGGATTTTTTTTGTTGTTGTTGTTCCATAAAAAAGTGAAGTACTATTTTTTTCCAATTCTTCAAAGTATGATGTTGTTATTCTAATGGGGATTGCATTGAATCTGTAGATTGTTCTGGGAAGAATAGACATTTTAACAATGTTCTTTTAACATTTTAACAAATTTTTCAGCCATGAGCATGGTATGTTCTTCCATTTATTAATGCTTTCTGCTCCCACTTCTTTTCTTAGGGTTTCACAATTCTCTTTGTAGAGATCCTTCATCTCTCTTGTTAGGTATGTTCCTAAGTACTTCAATTTTTTTGAAGCTACTGAGAAGAGAATTGTGTCCTTGATTTGCTTCTCAACTTGACTCTTATTGGTGTATACAAAGGCTACTGATTTGTGGACATTGATTTTATACCTGGAGATGTTACTGTAGATCTTGATCACTTCCAGGAGTTTTGTGGTAGAGTCCCTGGGGTTTTCTAAGGATAAGATCATATCATCAGCAAAGAGTGAGAGTTTGACTTTCTCTGCCCATATTTGGATGGCCTTTATATCCTTCTCTTGCCTGATTGCATTGGCTAGAACTTCCAGAACTATGTTGAATAGTAGTGGCAATAGTGGACATCCTTGTCTAGTTCCACTTCTAAGTGGAAGAGCTTTTTGTTTTACTCCATTCAGTATGATACTAGCTGTGGGTTTGTCATAGATGGCTTAAGAAATGTGTCATCTATGCCTATTTTCTTAAGTGTTCCTGTTAGAAAAGGATGCTGAATTTTATTAAATGCTTTTTCTGCATCCATTGAGAGGATCTTTGGTCTTTGTTTTTGCTTCTATTAATATGGTGAATTACATTTACAGATTTGCATATGTTAAACCAGCCTTGCATCCTGGGACGAAGACTACTTGATTGTGATGTGTAATTTTTTTTTTTTTTTATTGTTGGGGATTCATTGAGGGTACAATAAGCCAGGTTACACTGATTGCAATTGTTAGGTAAAGTCCCTCAGATGTGTAATTTTTTTAATGTGTAATTGCAACATATTAGGCAAAATTTTACTGAGTATTTTTGCATCAATATTCATTAATGAAATTGGTCTGATGTTTTCCTTTTTAGTTGGGTCCTTTCTTTGTTTTGGAATCAGGATGATGTTTGCTTCATAGAACGTGTTGGGGGAGGGTTCCATCCTTCTCAATATTTTGGAATAGGTTCTGTTGTATAGGTACCAGCTCATCTTTGAAAATTTGATAGAATTCTGGTGTAAAGCCATCTGGTCCAGGCCTTTTTGTTGTTGTTGTTGTTGGAAGCTTTTTTATAGTTTCTTCAATATCAGTGATATTGATATTTGTCTGTTCAAAAGACCTATTTCTTCCTGCTTAAGCCTAGGGAAATGGTGTGATTCCAGGTATTCATCCATTTTCCTCTACATTGTCAAATTTCTGGGCATAGAGTTTTTTGTAGTAATCATAAATAATCTCTTGTATCTCTGTGGTATGAGTTGTTATTTCCCCCTTTTCATTTCTGATTGAGGTTACTAAAGATTTTACTTTTCTGTCTCTAGTTAATCTGGCCAATAGCTTATTGATTTTATTTACCATTTTTATTATTTTCTTTAGTTTTACATATACATGTGTTAATTAGGTTTCCATTTGTTTTGCCTTCACAAAATTAAAAAGACTTGAAATTTAGTAACAATAACAATGTTTAAGATAAGGACTAGAAACAAAAACCTTGTAAAGAATGAACGAACATAAATACATTCAGAAAAGGAATCAGACAAGTGCTACATCGAAATATTAAGCGATAATAATAATAATGAATAATGCAAAGAAAGTAACATTCACATTGTCAAATAAGAGTATGTCTGTTATAGAATGCTTTGACTCTGAGAATGAGTATAGAGTCATCAGTTAACTTCTCATTATTTTTTTTAAGTAACAAAAAATAGACAATATTTATAAATAAAAGTAAAAGATAATTTCAAAAAACAGATCATGCTAAATCTTATAGACAATAGAAAAAGAAGAAATACATCAAAATCATTCTACTTTATCTGGGTACACCTGATATTAAAATCGAAGAACATATTATAAGGGAGAAATTACAAACATATGTCACTTATAAATGAGGATATAATATCCTAAACATATTAACAAGTTGAGTTTAAAATTAATGTTTAAGTAATATACTTTGGTCAAAATTAAAACCAATTTATGTGATAGTTAGTCACCATTTTTTTCTTTTCTTGTTCTTTTTTTTCTTCTTTTCCTTTCCCTCACCCCTTCCCTCCTTCTCTGTCTGCTCTCCTCTTCCCCTATGCCCCACCATGTCATTAATTGTCTTCAAATCAAAATTGAGTACATAGGATTCATACTTCTCCACTCCTGTGATGTTTCACTAAGAATAATGTGTTCCACCTCCATCCAGGTTAGTACAAATGCTGCAAAATCTCCATTTTTTATGGCTGTATAATATTCCATGGTATACATATACCACAGTTTACTGATCCATTACCTTTTCAAAGAACCAACTTTTTGTTTCATTAATTTTCTGCATTATTCTTTTGTTTTTAATTTCATTTATTTCTGATTTAATTTTGGTTATTTCTTTTCTTCTGCTAGGTTTGGGATTGGATTGCTCTTCATTTTCCATTTCCTTAAGATGATTCGTTAAGTTGTTGATGTGTTCTCTTTCTGTTTTTCAGATGTAAGCCTCTAATGTGATTAAGTTCCCTCTTAGGACTGCTTTTGCAGTATCCCACAGGTTTTGGCAGCTTGTGTCTTCAATGTTGTTATATTTGAGGAAGTTAATGATTTTCTCCTTTATCTCTTCCTTGACCCAAGTGTCATTCAGCATAAGGTTGTTTAGTTTCCATACCTTTGTGTAGGGTGACAATTTTTGTTAGAGTTGAGTTTCACTTTTATTACCTTGTGGTCTGAAAAGATCCAAGGTGTAATTTCAGTTCTTTTAATTTTGTTGAGGTTTGATTTGTGCCCTAAGATATGATCTATTTTGGAAAATGTTCCATGGTCTGATAAGAACATAGATTCCTTAGCTTGGGATGGTGTGTTCTGTATATGTCTATTAAGCCCAATTGTTCGAGAGTTACATTTAAGTCTCTTGTATCTTTGTTTCATTTCTGTTTAGAAGATCTGTCCAGCTCTGTAAGAGGAGTGTTTAAGTCTGGAGATATTATGGTGTTATAGGATATCACATTACTCAGACCAATTAAGGTCTGTTTCATAAATCTGGGAGCATTTAAGTTGGGTACATAAATATTTAGAATTGAAATGTCCTCCTGTTGTATTGTTTCCTTGACCAGTAAGAAATGACTGTCTTTGTCTTTTTTTACTTTACTTGCTTTAAACCCACTGGTATCTGAAAATAAGATTTCAATCCCTCCTTTCCTCTGATTTCTATTTGCCTGAGATATTATTTTCCAACCCTTCTCCCTCTTGTATTGTCCTTCGAGGCTAGTTGTGTTTCCTGCAGGCAGCATATGGATGGCTTATGCTTTTCTATCCAATCAACCAGCCTGTGCTTCTTCAGTGGGGAATTCAAGCCATTTACATTTATTAAGAAAATTGATAAGTGTGATGGGGTTATATTTGTCTTATTTTGTGAGAGTCCATTGCTTAATTTTATCCTTTGTGACATTGTGGAAACCTGATAGATCTGCCCCTGTACGACAATTGGCACTTACTCCTTGCTGCTTACAGAATTTCATCTTTCATCTTGACTTTGGACAGGTTCATGAAAATGTGTGTCTTGGAGATGTTCTGTTTGAGTTGAGATGACTTGGGGTCCAATGACCCTCTAAAAGGAGTGTGTTGGAATTTTTGGTGATACTTGGGAAATTTTCATTTACAATATCCTCCAGTAGGGCTTCCATTCCTTTGGAATGATCTTCTTCCCCTCCAGGGATACCTATAATTTGTATGTTTGAACGCTTCATGAAGTCTCATATTTCTCTGAGTGAACATTCTGCTTTCTCTCTCTTCTTTTCTGCCTCATTAACTACCTGTGTCAGCTCAAGATCTTTATCCTCTAGCTCTGAGATTCCTTCTTCTTCATGGTCTAATCCATTATTGATACTTCCTACTCCCTCTTTAAGTTCCCTGATTGACTCCTTCAATTCCTTCCTTAAGCTTCAGTATATCTTGTATATATTCTTCATATATTTCATTCCTTATTTGGTTCTGTTTTTGGATTATCTTTTGGTTATTTTCCACTTTCTCAGCAGTTTCCTTTATTGTTTTTACCATCCACATTTTAAATTTCCTTTCTGTCATTTTCAACATTTCTCTATAGGTAGAATCTTCTGTGCTAGCTACCTCATGATCCCATAGCAGTGGGGAGGGGTGTTTCTCTGTTCTGGTTTTTCATTTTGCTAGGATTTTTAATTTTTTTGTTGGTTTCTCCTAATGAGTGTTTTCTTCTTGTCTGCTTCCTTCCCTTACTTTTTTCTTTGCCTTCCTCCTTCTCTTTCAATTACCTTGTTTCTGTGCTTGGATGTTATAGTATCCTTTGGGTATATGCCCAAAAGGAAGAGTGAAGAGTGAGAAGGAAGAAAAAAAGAGAAAGATAAAAGCAAAAGAAAAAAAGGGGATAAAATGAAAGGTTAAAAAAAAGAAGAGCAGTCTTGAGTGAGTGAGAGAGGACTAATAATGGTGCTCAGTAAGGTGCTTTGACCCACACTCACAATTCCCGGCCTTTGGGGGGTTGGAATAGGTGGGTCTCTAAAAGTAAGGAGTGCCTTACCAGCCTGAGCAAAAAACAAGACCCAGCTCCATCAAGTAGAGAAGAAAAAAGAAACAAACAAAAAAACACCTAGCAGTTTGTCCCAGTGGGGACCTACCAATAGCGCCCTTCCAAAGGTCAAATTTAGGAGAACACTCTAGACCAGGGAATCAAGGTCTCTCTGAGTCAGGCCAATTTTGTGGCCCCCCAGCCCAGGCCTCAGAGTGAGGCTCTGTCCCATAAATGGAATACAGATTGATAAAGAATAAAACAGATCAGAAAAATAATAATTAAAGTATATAAAGAAAATTGAAAACAAAGTAGTGTAGGATATAAAATAAACACTGGGTATATCTTAACGTGTTATTTGAGAAATTTATATGGTAAAGACAAGAAAAGTAGAAAAAATTTTACAAAAAGAGAGATGTGGAAAAGAAAAAATTAAAAGGAGCGGATAAATCTTAGCAAAAATGGAGCCCTTATTATTGAAGAAAGTAAAAATGAAACAATAAATACAAAAATATAAAACAAACCACAACAAAACAAGAAAAATAACCCTAAGAAAAGAAATTGTGAAAAAAAGAATAAAAGGTAGGAAGATTGTAGCAAAAATGGAGCTGGTACCATTGTAGAAAGAAACAATGAAAAATTAAAAATACAAAAACAAATGAAACAAAACAAAACAACCTCTAGAGTAAATAATTGAAAAAAATGGGAAAATTGTATATATATATATATATATGGGTGTGTGTGTGTGTGTGTGTGTATGGCAATATATTGCCTGGACAACAGCAGGTGATGTTCTTGGGTTAGGAGATGCTAATCATGACACTGATACAACTGTAAAAGATGGGGGCTAGAAGCCTCTATCTGGCTGCCTCAGTTCCATCTTCCTAATTTATTTGCCCTCAGTCTCTGAAAGTTTGGGAGCCTGAGGCTCTGATCAGCCTGCTTAAGAGTCACTCCTTGACCTTTTCTTTTTTTATTTTTTTTTTCCTTGACCTTTTCAATCAGTGCCTCTTGACCACATAGTGACTTTCTCAGAAAAGTGGGTTCTGCTTGGGTACCCCCAAAGGCAGTTGCCCAGCTCAGCAGGTATGCCAGAATCAGTCTGGTACTAGGACCCTGCAGGCTGTTCCTCCCAGGGTAGCTCTGGCTGATTCAGGAAAGGTCCGCCCCACCCAGTGGCTCAATCCTGGCCTCTGGGTCCTGTTTAAGATTACTGGCAAAGGGTTGGAGCAAGATGGTGGACTAGAAGGATCATTCAGCTGAGCTCTCCTAGTACTACTGGGGAAAAAGAGAGAACCCAGCCATACCTGGCATGGGGACCTTATCTGGAGTCATAGCTCAGGGAGCACAATGAGGAGATGGTGAGCTGGATACAGTGTGTGATCTGGAGCAGTGGAAAGCTGACTCATTAGGCAAGTAATTGTGACTTGCAGGATTAGTAGGCCCCTCCACCGAGGTCTGGGACAGGAGGAAGCCTTGCCTGAGTTTTTGGTTTTGGGGGGAAACTGCACTTGGAGTGGAAAGCTTAGAAAAGTGGGCGGAGGGTGGCGCCTGTGGCTCAGTGAGTAGGCCGCCAGCCCCATATACTGAGGGTGGCAGGTTCAAACCCAGCCCCGGCTGAACTGCAACAAAAAAATAGCGAGGCGTTGTGGCGGGTGTCTGTAGTCCCAGCTGCTTGGGAGGCTGAGGCAGGAGAATTGCGGAAGTCCAAGAGCTGGAGGTTGCTGTGAGTTCTGTGATGTCATAGCACTCTACAGAGAGCAGTAAAGTGAGGCTCTGTCTCTACAAAAAAAGAAAAAAGAAAAGTGGGCGGACTTGAACAGTATACAGCAACCAGATTTGAATACTGGTTGGAGTGAATTTGCCATGGATTTGTTGGCTGGCAAGACAGCCATACCGGGAAGGTCTCAGGGGTCATGGGGCTGCCATTAGGGAAGGTAGTGGGACAGTTTTAGCAGGTGCCTAAACCATAGCTGTCTTAATTCTGTCTGCTAGGATCAGAACTCCATTCTTAGGACAGGCTGAAGGACTCCTGCACCCCATAGGAACTGGTGTCAGGGACACTGTGCACTGTGAGACCTGCTCCTGAAGGATTCTGGAGAGCTTAAGATCCCAACCCAGTGGGGTCTGAATGATGAGGAAACAATCAGGCAGTCACCAAAGGCAACTAAGTTAGGAACAAGAACCACAGAGGTTGCCTGCTGTGTTCTCAGTCTCCTAAAAAAAACCCACAGCGCCACCTGGTGTCCCAGAAACATGTTGCAACATATATATTCCTATTAAAGTTGGTCCTTTTCTCTCTCTCTCTCTCTATATATATTTTTTTCTTTTAGCATTAAAATTTTTTTTTTAGTTTTATTTCTATTTTTTTCACTCTTTATTTTTTTCTCTTCTATGTTGCTGAGTTTGCTGCAGCTTTTGGCTATTTGAGCTTTGTGTGTGTGTGTGTTATGTTTTGTTTTTGCTAATTTGTTTGGTGGTTCTATTCTTTTTTTTTTTTTTTTTGTAGAGACAGAGTCTCACTGTACCACCCTCGGGTAGAGTGCTGTGGCATCACACGGCTCACAGCAACCTCTAACTCTTGGGCTTACGCGATTCTCTGGCCTCAGCCTCCCAAGCAGCTGGGACTACAGGCACCCGCCACAACGCCCGGCTATTTTTTGTTGCAGTTTGGCCGGGGCTGGGTTTGAACCCTACACCCTCGGCATATGGGGCCGGCGCCCTACTCACTGAGCCACAGGCGCTGCCCTGGTGGTTCTATTCTTAACTTCCATTTTTACTTTCATCAAGAGCAAGGACTCTTGTATTTTTGGTCATGGTATATTAGCCTCATTTATTCTCTCTCTTTATTTCACTCCTCTTCATTCTCTCTTTTAGTAGAGACTCTTTTACTTTCCTCATCTTTCCCACATAAATTGCTTGTGTAACAGCTAAAATATCACCTCCCTTTTGGGGGCTTTCTTCCTTTCCTTTTTCCTTTTCCCTCTCTCTCCTTTATTTGATACAATTGTATTTTTAGTTTTCTTTATCTATTCTTATTTTATCATTTTCTAAAAATGAAAACTATTTGTTAATTTTTAAGTTAACTACCTTTCTAATGACTTTGTTGTTTCTGCTTTTTGTTGGAAAGCATTTGAATATGTGGTTGCAGCATGGAGGTCTGCAGTTTCAATTGATCCTCTAGATGGGTCATTGTGACCTTAAGGGCATCTTGATTTGGGTTACATAGGAGAATGTAGATTCCTAGCAATAAGCAGTTGAAAGCATTTTTTAGGCATGTCGCCAAAGGCGTGAGTATTCTACTGCATTTTTCCATATTTCATTTGGATCTTTCTTAGCATCAATGAGTTTAAGTCATGTACTGAGAGCTCAATCAATTCCATCTGTAGTTCTTTGGGTGCCTTGGTGATATCAACTAGGTGAGACTGAAATGCTGATTTGAGTGTGATGTCATGATTCTCAAAGTCAGTGAACCTTTCATTGTATTCTCCAATTAATAGGTCTGTGATAGCTGCATATTCTTCACATGATTTGCATATATCATCCTGCTTTTCCATGAAGTTTGCTACCTGGGGAAAATATTCATCCAAAATTTCCTTTTGAAGAAGTGTTTTAAAAAGAGATAGCTTTTGTTGAACTGCTTGGATTTTTTGCCACATGTTATACATGGTTTTTTACCTTGGAAAGAAATATTCAAGTCATTTTGATTTGACATGCTATCACACCAAAATGCTGCATTCCTATAGAAATCTTTCAATAATTCACATTGATGATTATGTTCTTCATAAATTTTTTTTTTTTTTTTTTTGTAGAGACAGAGTTTCACTTTATTGCCCTTGGTAGAGTGCTGTGGTGTCACACAGCTCACAGCAACCTCCAACTCCTGGGCTTAGGTGATTCTTCTGCCTCAGCCTCCCCAAGTAGCTGGGACTACAGGCGCCCGCCACAATGCCTGGCTATTTTTTGGTTGCAGTTTGGCCGGGGCTGGGTTTGAACCCGCCACCCTCGGTATATGGGGCCGGCGCCCTGCTCACTGAGCCACAGGTGCTGCCCTTCTTCATAAATTTTAACTTTCTATTCTCACAGACATAAAATTTTGGCTAACCCCTGTCCCTGAGATAGCTAATGCACTTTAGCATAATGATATAGCATATCATTCAACTTTAGCATCTTGCAAAACTGACGGTGCTGTGTTACATTTGCATGAATATAGTTAACAATGCTTACTGCAAAGTGTCACTTAAAATAGGAGCTTTAGTACAGAGATTTTGCTGATGCAAAATACAGTGAAAAGAAATAAAAGCATCTAAATCTGTTCATAATTATTTTTAATTTATGAGATAAACAGCTCATGTTTTTCTGTCATGGAAGGTGCACTATCTGTATAAGTACTTACTATATTTACCAATTCAGTCCAACTTCATGACACTTATCTTGAAAGTTGTTGAAGATATGTATTTCCTGTATTCTGTTCCCAAGAGTACTCAAAGCAAGTAACTCTACCTAGCAAAGAAAAAATTTTTGTTACACCTGAATGAAGTATAAAACCTGTGCCGAGTCAGTAGTATCAGTTAATTCATCCAAAGTGATTGAATTTTCCTTTCAAAGTATTACATGAAGTTGTTCTATTAAGTTGAAGGCTAAGTCATAGAGCTAATCATTTATGGTTCTTCTTGAAAGAGGCAGTTGTTTGTACCTTGAAATGTTATCAGAATCTAAATATCCTACAACTTTGACTTCACAATTCATCTTTTCACAATTTCTACATCCCTGAATGGCTTCCCCTTTTCCCCAAGTATACAGGGTATTTTATAAGTTGCTTCAGTGACATTATTTCTAGTTCTTATTGCTGCTTGGAAGATTTGTCTTTGCTTTTGCTCTTCATCTTTTAATTTCTGTAATGCCATGTACAACCTTTCATGCCTCTCCTTCTAATTTAAAATATTTGTGGTCTCTATGATTGTTGTAATGCTGATGAGCATTGAATTTCTTTCTTTTTTTTTTTTTTTTTTTTTTTGTAGAGACAGAGTCTCACTTTATGGCCCTGGGTAGAGTGCTGTGGCATCACACAGCTCACAGCAACCTCCAACTCCTGGGCTTAAGTGATTCTCTTTCCTCAGTCTCTCGAGTAGCTGGGACTACAGGTGCCCGCCACAACACCTGGCTATTTTTTTGGTTGCAATTCAGCTGGGGCCAGGTTTGAACCTGCCACCCTCGGTATATAGGGCCAGCGCCTTACCAACTGAGCCACAGGCGCTGCCCAGCATTGAATTTCTTTAATGTTGATTTTGCAGTATCACAAAGCAAGCAAATCATCTTATCTTCAGCAGAAACAAGATAATATTGAAATTCCCAATTCTCATTGAAAAATATGTTTTCTTCCTTTTATATTCTCTTGGTTTTCTTTGACATGATGACCTGGTAAGCACACAGAATTAAAAAGTACCGTCAAGGTGTGCAACTATTCACAAATTCCAGTTTCTTTTTTTTTTTATTTTTTGCAGTTTCTGGCCAGGACTGGGTTTGAACCCGCAACCTCCGGCATATGGGGCTGGCGCCCTACTCCTTTGAGCCACAGGTGCCACCCTACAAATTCCAATTTCAAACAGAAACACAGTGCACTGTTGTCAAAAACTGATAACAGACAGTCATACTGGACCCCTGTGAAGACTCTCACCCTCAATTGGTAGTGGTGCCAGTCAGGTGGGGAAAGTTAGAAATAAATCATGAGTGTAGCAGCCATCAATTTAGCCCTTATGGGTTACTAATGTTCTAATTGTGGTAGTCTATCTGGGAGGGTTATTTCACTGAAACTTATTTTGTTTTTTGGTATTTTAAATACATTCATTTTAAAAATAAGATAAAATATAAAAGAAGAACAAAATGTATTAATACAAATAAAAGGATTTGTTCTGTAAAATTTGGATTCAGTCGAAAGGCTGCCCTTACGGACTTATAAGGACACATGTGGCCATAAGGCTGTAGGTTCCCTACCCTAGGACAAGACTTTTGGAGTCTAGAAGATTCTGTCTGCCTTTCCTTGAGTTCTCTTGTCTCTTTTCCTTCTAAGAGGGTGAATCAGGAGAAGTAGCAATGGTGCTTGTGGTTTCTCTATGACGTGTCAAAACCCCATCTAGACTTCTGCGTGGCTATACTTGCATTAGAAACCAAATTCTGCAAAACAACCTTCCTCCTGTTGCTCAAATATAAACACTAAATTATAGGGAAAATATGGATTATTTTTAAAAATCAATAAACCAAAGACCTATGCTGTTTACATGAAGTTCAAGAATATACAAAAGTAATTTGCAGTGAAAGGAATCAGAATAGTGATTCCATCTGGAGGAGGGGCTATCAACTGGCGAGAAATAGGCCAGACTCTTCAGGAGACAAGAATATTCTGTATCTTGATCTGAGAATAGGTTACAGAGGTGTATACCAATGTGAGAATCCATTGAGTGGCACACTTTATATCTATATATTTTATTCTTTTTATACTTCAAATAAAATATGAAATAAAAGAATTTAAAAATAAAAATGGAAACAGAAGCCACAAGTTTCTCTCTCTTTGTTATCCTCCATCTGGTCTTTTCTCTCTGCTCTGCCCACTTTTATCCCTGGTTCACTTTGACTGGATGCTTAATTTTGATTAGACTAAGTATTAAATTAAAACTGTAGGCAAAAATTAAAATTAAAAGTGTAATGCAGTGGCTCATGCCTGTAATACCAGCACTTTGAGAGGCTGAGGCAGGAGGATGATCCCTTGAGCCCAGGAGTTCCAGACCAGTCTGGGCAACATAGCAAGACTTCATCTCTACAAAACATAATTAAAAAAGAAATTATCCAGGTGTGGTAGTGTGCACCTGTAGTCCCAGCTACTCAGGAGGCTGAAGCAGGAGGATCGGTTGACCCCTGGAGCTTGAGATTGCTGTGAGCTGTGATCATGCCATTGTTTTCCAGCCTGAATGACAAAGCAAGACCCCAACTCAGCAAATAAGTAAGTAAATAAATAAATAAAAATGTATACATTTACAACCTAAAGCATAATCACATGATACCCATGTCTAAAGTAAAATACAGAATAAAGAGAATGGGGTTGACCTTTGCAACCAAAACAAAACAAAATAGCAGATGAGGCCTTGTGATTTTTGAACTACCAATGTCTAACCATGGTTCCTTCTCTGAGGAAACAAGGAAGCACTTTCAGGTGAGTGTATTTCCTATCACGGAACATCTTTCTTTCAATCTGTTGTGGTTCTCTGTATAGTTCTCTATTTACAACTCATAAATGACAGTGTTTATTTGATCCAGGACCTCAAAAAAGAAATTTCTATTCTAGTGGGACACAACTACAAGAGGGACTTTACCTAACAAATGCAGGGAGGCACCCACAGCTCAGTGGGTAGGGCGCCGGCCACATACACTGGTACTGGTGGGTTCGAACCTGGCGTGGACCAGCTAAAACATCGAGAACTGCAAATAAATAAATAAATAAATAAATAAATAAAATAGCCAGGCATTGTGGCAGGCACCTGTAGTCCCAGCTACTTGGGAGGCTGAAGGCAAGAGAATCACTTAAGCCCAAGAGTTTGATGTTGCTGTTAGCTGTGATGTCATGGCATTCTACCTAGGGCAACAGCTTGAGATTGTCTCAAAGAAAAAAAAAACAAACCAAATGCAAACATTGTAACCTAGTTGTTTGTACCTTCACATTTACCAGAAATTAAAAAAAAAAAAATTCTATTCTAGAAAGACTCCTCAACTCTTCATGGGGGTACTTGATTACTCTGGTCCTTCATAATGTATATTTCTTGCATCATGGCCAATATTCAGAATTCTCCAAACAGCCCTAGTAGTCATGGAAACATAAGAATGTTTTGATTTCCTTATTCCCCCCGCAACTCAGTGGCGACCTTGTACATCTGAGAAATCCTCTTTCCACCTTTTTTAAATTGTTGGTGGGAACCACTGTGGCTATTTTGCCCTAGTTAAAGAGATCCTTGAGATTTCCTAGGGGTCACGTTAGTTTTATCATCTCACCATTTTCAGAAGAGGCTGAATGTCATTGGATGGTCCCACAAAAGAGGTGAGCCCAGCATAAGTATATTTTGACTTAAGCATAGTCACATTTTTGGCATGATATCTGCTAGATCATGCTGTTGGCATTTTTAATGGAGGCTATCTAAGCGTCTCTTTGAATGTAAGTGATAACTCATGGCATTGAACAATGTCTTCTTCACCATTATGTCTCCTTTCACATGAAAACAGTTCTGCGATTGGGTGTGAGCATGGGGAAGTAGATGGTTAGCTTGTGACTTGGGAACAGATGTGATGGTGTCACCAAATCACAGGGTATTATTCCTTTCAAATACATCTTTGGTCTTTATAAAGTATCTGCTTTTTTGTGATACTTTTTTGTTGTGGTTAAAGTATATGTAACATAAACTTTACCATCTTAATCATTTTTAAGTGTATAGTTCAGTGGCATTAACTTTAATAATTGGACAAACATCATCCCATTCATCTCTGGAACTTTTTCATTTCCCTCAACTGAAACTGTGTCCCCATGAAACACTAACTCTCCCCTCTCCCCCAGTTCCTGACAACCACCATTCTATTTTCTGTCTCCATGAGAGAGTCTCCATGACTCCTCCAGTGACCTCATATAAGTGAAATCATATACTGGCTGATTTATTTACTCAGCATAATGTCTTCAGGGTTCCTCTGTGTTGTAACACGTGTCAGAATTGTTTTTGTTTTTAAGGCTGAATGATATTCTATTGCACTGTATATCCATTCATCCATCAATGGACAGTAAGGTTGTTTCCACCTTTTGACTATTGTGAACAATGCTATGACCATTGATGTGCAAAAAGCTCTTTGAGACCTTGCTTTTAATTCTATCAATTCTTATATACCCAGAAAGAAATTTGCTGGATCAGATGATAATTCTTTCTTTAATTTTTTTGAGAAATTGCTCTATTGTTTTTTACAGTGGCTGCCTTAGTTTACATTCCAATTGGCAATTCACAGGCATTCTAATTTTTCCACGTCACTAACCTTTGCCATTGATTTTGATAAAAATGTCAACCTTTAAAAGGTCTTTGGTCATACCCAGATAAGGATGTGAGGAGGCAGGTGAATTCATTTTTCTCTGTGTGCTGCTACCACTCAAGATTCATTTTCCTATTTTCTAGGACACAGAGAAGGACAGATAGCAATTACTAAAATTGATATTGAATTTGTCTATTTGTCGGTACTCTTTTGATGTGAATAAATACCATCTGCTATCAAGAGAAGCAGGAAGCTGTGTCTAACAGGACTCTGGAGGCCAGCATTGCCACTTCTGTCTACATAAATTATTTAATCTGAGTAAGTCACTTACCCTCTCTGGGCTTACTCCCCTCATCTATAAAATGAGATTTGTACCTGTCCATCTATCGCTGGGCTGTCATGAGGACTGAATGTATTCATATTTATAAGGTATTTTATTTATTTTTTTTTTTGGAGAGACAGAGTTTCACTTTATTGCCCTCGGTAGAGTGCCGTGGCGTCACACAGCTCACAGCAATCTCCAACTCCTGGGCTTAGGCGATTCTCCTGCCTCAGCCTCCTGAGTAGCTGGGACTACAGGCGCCCGCCACAATACCTGGCTATTTTTTTTGTTGTTGTTGCAGTTTGGCCAGGGCTGGGTTTGAACCCACCACCCTCAGTATATGGGGCCAGCGCCCTGCTCACTGAGCCACAGGTGCCACCGTATTTATAAGGTATTTAGAATAGGGCCTCACCTATATGAAGTATGGGGTTAAGTGTGTAGTAAGCATTTTGTGAGAGCCCGAGATTTGCTGGGGTTGGCTCAGGGTGGCAAACTCTACTAATGACATCTCTTTTACTGCATAAGGTGACTCATCTCTTCTGTGGCTAGATGTTTCCCCTCCCTGTTCAACATTTTCTGCTATGACGAATAATCGCCATCCTCCAATCTTCAGAATGTGGAAAATCTCCAGCATGATCTATTGGTAAAATTTTTAAACAAGATATATAAAGCCCTTCAAATTTGGTCTTCAGGAAAAAAATGTGCCCCCTTGCTCCCCATCTATCCCACTGCTTTTAGTCATGGATGGTCCCAAGGCTTCCCCTGGTTGACACATTTTCCTGGCAATTACAACATTCTCCTTCCTCATTTCCTCTCTCCATCAAAGCTCATTAACCCTATGGTCCATCCCCTTAGGCCTCCATTGGCAATAAAGTACTCATGGATAGGGAATTAATCAAAATGGCAAAACGCCAAACCCATCTTGCTAATGTAACTTTCCAAGTAGAAAAACTGCTGCCTTCATGGAATTAGAAAGCATATTCTGCAGAATATTGCAGAACAGTAAATACAGTGTTGGAAATATCAGGTTTCACAGCACGGAGGTATAGTTTGGAGGCCCCTAAAATCTTCTGCATGGGTAGTTGCCTACGTTATCCTCGGTCACCTGGTGACCGAGTGAACCCTAGCTCTCTCTGTTCTGCTAAACAGCAGAGGGGGCTGCCCCGGGATTAGAAGTTTCTGATCATCCTTGCCATATACTCCCAAGGATTCAAATTGACAAAAGGCTTAAATAAGTTGGTTCATAATGTAAATTTTTCTTCATTGGGATATTTGCTTCATGTAAAATACATCAGGATATTTTTAAGTTGTGCCCAAAAGAAACCAATACATAAAGTTGAAATTTTGAGCAAGTGAAAGGTAAGAAAGGTAAATGGCATGATTTGTCACGTTTAACAAATTGATTCTTCAAGTTCATGCTCATTTTGTTTTTAACTATGAAAGTATGTATGCTTTTCATTAACATACAAATTATAGAAAAACACGAAAGTAAGAATGAAAGTGTTACTTTATGGGGGCAAGACACAATTGTAAGAGGGACTTTACCTAACAATTGCAACCAGTGTAACCTGGCTTATTGTACCCTCAATGAATCCCCAACAATAAAAAAAAAAAAAAAAGAAAAAAAAAAAAAGAACGAAAGTGTTCACTGCTCAGTTGATTTCCCTATAATTACTCTTACATGTATTTTTTAAACTTAAAAAAATATATGTGCATATCTGTATACAGTCACGCACTGAATAATGTTTCAGTCAGTAACATACACATACATGATGGTGGTCTTGTAAGTTTATAATGGAGCTGAAAAATTCCTCACATCTCATGGGGTAGCTGTTGTGTGTGTTTGTGGCGATCTTGGTGTAAACAAACCTGTACCACTGGTGATATAAACATATGGAACATATGATTATGTGTGGTGCATAATACTTGATGATGATAAACTGCTATCTTACTGGTTTATGCATTTACTATAATATACTTTTTTGTCATTATTTTAAAGTGTACTCCTTCCACCTTTTAAAAAACAGTTATCTGTAGATCAGCCTCAGGCAGGTCTCTCAGGAGGTCTTCCAGAAGAAGGCCTTGTTATCAAGGAGATGGCAACTCCAAGTGCACTATTTCCCCTGAACACCCGCCAGTGAGACAAGATGTGGAGGTGGAAGACAGTGATATTGATGATGCTGATTGTGTGTAGGCCTAGGCTAATGTGAGTGTTTGTGTCTTACTTTTTAACAAAAATGTTTAAAAAGTAAAGAAACAGAAAGAGGCTTATAAAAATAGAAAGATAGAAAAATTTTTGCACAGCTGTACAATGTATGTTTTAGGCTAAGTGTTATTAACAAAAGAGTCAAAAAGTTGGGTGGCACCTGTGGCTCAGTGAGTAGGGCGCCGGCCCCATATACTGAGGGTGGCGGGTTTGAACCCTGCCCCCGTCCAAACTGCAACAACAACAAAAAAAAAAATAGCCAAGTATTGTGGCGGGTGCCTGTAGTCCCAGCTACTCAGGAGGCTGAGGCAAGAGAATCGCCTAAGCCCAAGAGCTGGAGGTTGCTGTGAGCTGTGATGCCACAGTGCTCTAAGGGCGACAAAGTGAGACTCTGTCTCTAAAAACAAAACAAAACAAGAGAGTCAAAAAGTTAAAGAAAACATTAAATAGTTTATAAAGTAAACATGTTACAGTAAGCTAACGTTAGTTTATTATTGAAGGAAAGAATTTTTTCATCCAATTTTTATTTTTATTTTATATTTTTAAATTTATTTTTATTGTTAAATCTTAGTTGTGTACATTAGTGCAATCAAGGGGTACAATGTGCGGGTTTCATATACAATCTGAAATATTCTCATCAAACTGTTCAACGTAGCCTTCATGGCATTTTCTTAGTCACTGTATGTAGGCATTTGTATTCTGCATTTAGTAAGTTTCGCCTGTACCCATTCTAAGATGCACCATAGATGTGGCTCTCCCTCCACCAAAACCTCCCCCCTCCCTTCCCCTTCCTTGGCCCTTTCCCCATAGTCTTGTGCTATAGTTGGGTTATAGCCTTCATGTGAAAGCTATAATTTAGCTTCATAGTAGGGCTGAGTACATTAGATACTTTTTCTTCCATTCCTGAGATACTTTGCTAAGAAGAATATGTTCCAGCTCCATCCATGTAAACATGAAAGAGGTAAAGTCTCCATCTTTCTTTAAGGCTGCATAATATTCCATGGTATACATGTACCACAATTTGCTAGTCCATTCGTGGGTCGATGGACACTTGGGCTTCTTCCATGACTTAGCAATTATGAATTGGGCTGCAATAAACATTCTGGTACAGATGTCTTTGTTATATTGTGACTTTTGGTCTTCTGGGTATAAACCTAGTAAAGGAATTATAGGATTGAATGGCAGGTCTATTTTTAGGTCTCTAAGTATTCTCCAAACATCCCTCCAGAAGGAACGTATTAGTGTGCATTCCCACCAGCAGTGTAGAAGTGTGCCCTTTTCTCCACATCCACGCCATCTCTGGTTTTGGGATTTTGTTATGTGGGCTACTCTTACTGGGTGAAGGAAAGAATTTTTTTATGAAATTACCCAAGGCTGCATTTCTCAAAACTATCACCATTGCTAAGTGGCACATGACTATATATAAAGAAAATCAGATGTGTTTTTCTTTTGACACAAATGGTCATACTCTATGTCTTATTACTCATTTAGCTTTTTTGGTATGACACAGAAACTTCTTCAGACAGTTGATACAGAATAAGGTTTTCTTGGCAATGACCATGCAATATTTCACTATAATCTTGAATGTACTATAACTTATTTAAACACTATTCGACATGTAGACATTTAGGTTATTTTTTGCTTCTTCTCTACGTATATTGCAAACAGTGCTGAAGCTCACATCTTTTGAGATGTATTTTTGTAAACTCATAAATATCTTAGTATTTATTCCTGGAATCAGAGTTACTGAACAGGAAATATAAACATTTTAGCTTTTGAAAGACAGTGTTCAGTTGTGTTCCAAAAATGCCATACAAATTAGGACCATGGTCATGGATTGCTAGGCTTCTTATTCTAATCTGAAACACTTAAAATGCTAACTGAAGACCAGTTCCCACATAGAATGCTTAAATACAACTTTTATTTTTTTTATTTTTTATTTTATTTTATTTCTTTTTATTAAATCATAGCTGTGTACATTGATATGATCATGGGGCATCATTCACTATAAATACAACTTTCAAACAGGGATGAGACATGACTGCTTAGCACTCTCTCTAGCATGGCTCACACACTCTGTTTATTTTTTTCTCTTTGGTGTTCCTGCCTGACTTCATGTCTCTCTGCATTGTCTTCAGTATGCCTGAAACGAAGAGCTGGATCTGCAAACTCTTAGGCCTCCATCTTACTTATTTGGTCTGGACTTTTGGAATAATCCTCTCAATCAGCAAATCCTGGCATGTGTGGGAATTTGACAGCCAGATTGTTCCCATTGTGTTCATTGGACTTTGGGAGGCTTTTTATGTTCAAAAGTTTAACATCTCTGATTCAGTGGTGCTTTTGCCTATGCACAGCAGTTTGAATGGAAGCTGGATCATTTCAAATGAAATCGAGTATGGACAAGACCTGATATTGTTTGCTAATTTTATGAAATCAGTCGTCCTGGTTTTCAGTTCAATGGCCATTTTGGTCAGCTGGATCAAAGCGCCGTACCCTGAATTTCTCCAATCGTGCTACCAGATCTCTACCTTATTTCTTTTTCTCAGCAGTTTCTGTACTATGGTGGCAGTATGCTGGAACTTTATTGCGGATTTTTATGCCCAAACGAGTTTTGACTTCCCAAGTAACTTTCCTGTTGATAAAGAAATGCTGATAAAGAAACATGTCTCCTATGTGCTCCCATTAGGAATCTTAACTTCCATCCTTTCAATGGTCAGTGGTGGCCTATTCTTATCTGAGTCATTACTTTTAAACCAGCAGAATAGAGTGAAACCCACAAGTATATCCAAATGATCAAAAGAAAATGTTGCAACTGAGTGCTTTTACATTTTGGAAAAGCTGCCAATAGTTTTCTTGAAGACATTTCCTACATACATATAACATTGTAATCATCTACTCATATAAAATAAAATATACCTATCTGGATTCTTCAGAGCGTGTCTGAAGCTTATTCTCCACTTCTGCTCTATTCTGTTCACCTTTTCATTGTCTTTGAAGTTTTTCATGTTTTCAGTTCTGTAAGCAAATACCTTCTGTACATACACTGCCAAAAATTGAAAGTGGGAAAAGTACTTGTGTAATAACAAGCATGCATCAATGAACACAAACAACTCCAAGCTGAATGACAGTTGAGTTTATAAGTTGAGTAAATAAGCTCACCTATATACATAGAAAAATAACCACATCTAGAGTTTAGAGACCCTGAAGGCTGTATGATTGGTGAGAGTAGAGCAGGATTTCTCAATCTGGGCACAGCTGCCATTTTGGGCTGTCTTCTTCTTCTTCTTCTTCCTCTTCCTCCTCTTCCTCTTCCTCCTCTTCCTCTTCCTCTTCTTCTTCCTCTTCCTCTTCCTCTTCCTCTTCTTCTTTTTTTGAGGGGGAAGGACAAAGTTTCACGCTGTTGCCCTGGGCAGAGTGCCATGGAGTCTTTGTACCTCACAGCAACCTCAAACTCTTGGGTTTCAGCATACTCTTACCTCAGCCCCCCGAGGAGCTGGGACTACAGGCACCCGCCACTGCACCTGGCAAGTTTTTCTATTTTTAGTAAAGATGGGGAAACACTTTGCTCAGGCTTGTCTGGCACTCCTGGGCTAAAGGGATCCTCCTATCTTAGCATATAGGCATGAGCAACCATGCTCAGCCTGGGCTGGGTTCTTCTCGGGGTAGGGTGGCCCTGCCATGGCCTGTAGGGCACTGAGCATTGCCTGTGGTTTATGCCCAGTAGATGGGCAGAAGCACTTCCCTTTTCCTCTGCTTGTGACAAGCAAAATGTCCAGACATATGCAAATGTCTTCTGAGAAGCCAAACTGCCCCCATTGAGAGCCACTGGGCTACATGTAGCTAATAATGATGCCACTGCTCTCCAGGCTAGGGCTGTTACCTAGAGACCTAGTCTCAAAAAATAAAATAAAATAAAATAAAATAAAAAGAAAGAAAGAAAAGAAAGAACAAGGGCAAACTAAACACCATCTCAGATAAAGAACTTAGGGAAAAAGATTCTATAACAAAAAAGCAATTGGGCCCAAATGAACAAAGAAATTGGTAAACATGAATAAATTAACAATGGCACTGATTATGATTTTTAAAAGTCTATATTATAGGTTTGCAGATAATATGCGAACTAGGGAAGGGAGGATTAGGGCTGAGGAATTTTGATGTCTTTGCTTATTCTGGGTCATTGATTAACATTAGCTTTTAATGAGCGGCTCAGCGCCCATAGCTCAGTGGGTACGGTGCCAACACATGTACCAAGGCTGGCAGGTTCAAGCACGGCCCAGGACTGCTAAAGAAAAATTACAACTGCAACTAAAAAATAGCCGAAGTTGTGGTGGGTGCTGGTAGTCCCAGCTATGTGGGAGGCTAAGGCAAGAGAATCACTTAAGCCCAAGAGATGGAGGTTGCTGTGAGCTGGGAACTCGCAGCACTCTACGGAGGGCAACATACTCTGATTCGGTCTGAAAAAAAAAAATTTTTTTTTAATACACATTCCTACCCTTAGCTACAACTCCTGCCTATGGAGAAGGGCTTAGGGTCTCCCTACCTTGCATAGTGAAGTAAAGCAGCTGTCAAATTTCTGAACATTTCAGATGTCCAAACTCCCATCATTTCAGCCCAGCTTATCAATCCTCTGGGGCCTGGTCCCTCTGCCTTCTGCTCTCCCCCCACCAACCAAAGCCGAGGCAAGCCCAGGGAAGGCGCTTTAGCCCACGTGGGCTGCTGGCACAAGATAGCACGAACTATGTGGCCTGTAAACCCCCGAAATTGATTTCTCCCGGTTCCGGAGGCCTGCCAGTCTCCGGTCAAGGTGCCGGTAGATTCAGTGTCTGGTGAGGGCTTGCTTTCTGGTGCACAGGGGATGCCTTCCTGCTGTGTCCCCTCCTGCAGGGGGATTCCATTCTTTTGGATGGCTGAGGTGTATTCCCCCCTGTCTCTGTCCCACATTTGGCCTAGGCAGTCATCTCGAAGGCCACTCAGCTTGATTCCTTATCTTTGCTCTTGTGAATAGTGTTGTGATAGACTTAGCAGTGCAGGAATCGTGATGCTAGAACCATCTCTTTTCCACCGGGCAGGTAGGCAGGCCCGAGAGTTCCAGAATGAATGGCACTTCTCTCTTGAGTCTGCAGTCAGATCTTTCCCGTTCCGCTCTGGGCACTGCTTTAGACAGAATGCTAGTGCACTCTCACCAGGCTGCAGTGGCTGGTACACATAAACTGTTCCACGCACTGGGCAACCCCCACAGTAGTGTGACGGCCCTGATTGCACGCAGTATTTCCTCGATGTGGGTGATCTGGAACCAAACCCACAATCTCCCTGAGGTAGGTTAGGGCCCCATACACAAATGTACACCCATGCCTACGTGAACAGGCAAATAGGGGAGATATTGATTGCAGCGTATTCTGTAATGGTACAGAACCAGGAAAAGGAAGTTCAAGCTACCAAGCGAGTGGACCGATCTACCAGATCCTTGTGTAAAGAAAGAGTCTCGTTTGTAGGTAAAGAAAGCAGGAGGCAGTTGTCAGAGCCGTAGGCAAGCTGAGCCTTTCACTAGCGGAAGAACTGACCTTCCTCCCGAGAGCACGGCAGCACCCTGCTCTTTGTATCTCTCCTGCCCGGGGAATCAGAAACGTAAGGCAGTGGTGAGGTCAGATTCTGGGTGTGCTTTCCCTCCTTGAGGCACTTGTGTGGATTCTCTACATCTTCTCTATGGAGTGTGAGTTAAGTTCTCATCATAAAAGTTGTCAGTGATGTGACTCCCCCCTATGTCAGCAACCAGCACGTCTGCGCTTTCTCCCTTCCTCCCCGCTGCTAATGCATTCTACAATGCGTCCGCCAGGCGGCAGCACAAACACGTTCAAGAGCAGAAAGCGGTTCCTGAGCACAGTTCCCGACCTGCAATTGAACTCTGGGGCTGTTAAGTCCTCCGTGGAGTTTCTGACGCGCTCCTTGCACAAAGGATTCATGAGGTTGTTTGCTTTTCTGGCCCAAACGGCTAGGTAGTCGTTGTCAGATTGGAATGCGCTGTGGGAGGAAAACACAAGTCACCTGTGGTGGCACTCCTCCCGTACAGCCAAGGTTAACACTGGGACGCAAGTGTGTCCCCCCACCACACGCCCTAAGATCCATCAATCCATCGTTTGCCTACCGATCCTGTCGCCTCCGATGCATCTGGAGTCCGTTGGCAATGGCAGTTGGTCAAGGGCGTGCTGTGTCCCATCCTGTGGATGCAGTGCAACTTGTGAGTCCTGGGGCCTGTTTTCACTGTCTTTCCACTAGAAAACACTCGTCATCGACGGCACAGACATCACATCACACTCCCCTACTGAATCCCTACTCGACTTTGAGGCAGACATGCTAACAACTGTTTGCCCACTCGGCTTCACGTGGTGTTGACATAATCGTTTACAAAAATAAATGTTGGACATAAATGAACCAAACCCCCCCCCCAAAACACACACACACACACACACACACACACACACACACACACACAAAAGCAAAGATACAAGGAAATAATCTCTTCCAGGTGGAGGGGAGGTGTATGGTATAGTTAGGCCCAGGGTGATGGCAGGTCCCAAGCAAACATGTAGAGGCTTTGGTTTCGCTGTGCTTTGGTTTTTGTCATCATTGCGGAAGCAGTGCAGTCTGAGAACTGTGTCAATGGCATTGAAGTTGCTTTAGGTGGGCTAAGTCAGGGAGGAGGGATTTAAGGAGGAGGCGCCTCCCTGGGTGAGAGGCGAATTCTATGTGATTTTATGCAAGGCATGTGAGCATCCGGGCACTTGGGTGTGTGAGGGGTGTCCTGGGACCCACCCCACTCCCCGGGGATACCGGGGGACCAGTGTGTTGATAGGAGCGCAGGCACGATGGGGACACAGAGGCAGGGCTGGTCCGTCCGACCCCAAGCCCAGCCCCGCCCCTGAGGCCTAACGTGGCAAGGGAAGTGTTGGTTGGCTGTTCTGCCTGGATTTCTTAGCATTCCTGCGGGCTGTGGGTGTTGGCAGCAGACGGCACTGAGGAGCTCTCCGTGGGAGCTGATTGGGAGAAGGGGTAGCAGACCCGGTAAACACAGGGCACCTCTCCCTCCTCAGAGGCCTTCCCGGACCCTAAAGCCTGGCCATGGGCCCCGGGGCAGTGCCTCAGCTGCCAGCACCCCGGCCCTAGACAGCCTTTCCAGGAAATGGCCACAGCCACCCCCAGCCTTCAGCATCCGCCACCCTGATGAGCCTGACCCTCTGGGACTGGAGGCCAGACCCTGCACCAGCACCGAGGCGGTGAAAGACTCGCTCAAGGCTCAGGTGATCATCAGCGTGCTTGAGCAACAAGCTGTCTGGGGTATCCGTCTCTGGGGTCCAGGTGTCATGTGGCTCCCTGGGTGTATTGCGTGCTGTGGGCTGAGCTCAGGGCTTTCAGGGTCTTCATGACCAGAACGACATAACCCGGACCCATCAGGCAATTTCCCAACCTCCACCACACCCATCCCCTTTCTCCCTTCCAGCCTCCCCGGCCTCCATCGTCTGTCACTCCACACTCTGTGTCCACAGGGGCACATGATTTCGCTCCCACTAATAGGTGAGGACGTGCCCTATCTGTCTCTGTGTGTCTGCATTGTTTCCCTTAAGAGAAGGGCCTCCAGTTCCATCCATAATGGAAAAAAAAGGATCCCATTCTTCTGTTTTTGTGTTTGTCATTGTTTGTTTGTTTCTACATCCACTAAGGTATTCAGGACACGTGGATCCAATGGCTACTGCGGACAAATGCAATACCAAGGATATCCGCCAAAAGCAAATTCACGAGCAGAGACTTTATGTCCTCTTTCTTTGGGGGAAACCGCCTCCCCCCTAGAAAGGGAAACCCCAAACCCATTACTCCTCTCCACCTGTGGGCCAATAGGAGCAATCAGGGACGGTTCTCAGCCACTTCAGGAATTTTCCTAGACCTCTTCTTCTGCTCCCATTCTGGTCTTTCCTAGACTTTCTCTACTCAAGTTGAGATCTTCTCTCCCTGCAACCCCAATTCTGACCCTGGGTCTTTGAACCTGATATTTCATTTCTACATGACCTCCCCCTCAGCCGTTCACTTTAGATCTCCCCAATACCTTTCATCTTTCAGGAACTCTTTGACTTTTTTTTGGGGGGGGGGGCTCCTGTCTAATTCTTCTTGTCCTAGGTGCCAGCACGCTGTTGCCCCTCCCATAGCCTGAGTTATCAGTGGTCTCTTCCCCTCCTGCCATGCCCTTGCCCTTGCCACTGTCGTCCAAGCGCTCCTTGTGGATGCCAGCATACTCGCTGGTGTCGGTGAGAGGGTCCAGGGCACCAGCCGCTGTGGCTCCGTAGAGGCCAAGGAATGGAATTGAGCCGGGTTCCTCCTCCACCCCCAAGGTGGCCCTGAGGTCCATGGAACACGTCCTCGGAGCTCTTACTCTTTCTCGGGAGTGGGGCCGCTTCTCTTAGGGCCCAGAGCCGCCTGTGGGCAGGCGCTCTAGCCAGAGCCATCCACTCCCAAGGGGAGGGAGTCCAGGGCACAGAGGGACAGTGGATTTTTCTTTTTCCAGCAGACCTATTCTGACCAGGCTGCTGGGAGAGCACCTCATTCAGTGACCACCAGTGGCAGCTGGATTCTTGGCAGCTGGATTCTTGCCCTCCATGAGTTTATAAATGTCCTGCAGGCCTTGGTCTGGGCTCTTTTCCTTGAAGCGCTTCTGGCCCAGTTCCTTCATTGCTTCTGTGAACTGCTGAAACGTGATAGTTCCGGCATTCTTGGCCTTGACTTTGTTGAACACAGTGTCCACATCTGCAGAGGTGACCGTCTTGCCATCCGTGATGCCACAGTCTTGGCACAGCTTGGAGAAATTCTTGTTGTTTATTTCGGCGCCGCTGCTTGAGGAGTCTCCAATGACAGCAAACCGCTGGAATGTTTTCTCTGCTTCGGATGCCATGGTCAGCTAGAGGTGGGGGTGGGAAGTTGCGGGGGAGGGAGGACTGAGGAGTAATGAGGGTGAAGGTTAAGATCAAATCCGTGGGCAAGAGAAACAAACCCCCTTGTCCCTGCCGCTCCCTCCCCCTGACCCCTAGTCTACCGCGACCACAACATGAGCCTCCCCTTCCCAGCACTGGGAATGCTGGGCTGGATCCCAGATACTGACTCATCCCTCATTCCCCCACCACCTTTGTCTACCTAAGAGTGCCCGGATGGTCTCTGACCCTTCTTTGCCTTTGTGTGTGTATGCAGATATGTGCAGGAGGCAGCTGGCTTGGGAGACTGGGTGGCAGTCAAGGAGACAGAGGGGAGGCTAGGCAAGCCTCTGTGACATCATTCCTGGCCTTAGCTTCAGCTCCTGCCTTGGGAGGAGGGCTTAGGGTCTCCCTACCTTGCCTAGTGAAGCAGCTACCAACCTTCTGACCTTTTCAGATGACCAAACTCCCATCATTTCAGCCCAGTTTATCAATCCTCTGGGGCCTGGTCCCTCTGTCTTCTGCTCTCCCCCGCAACCAAAGCCGAGGCAAGCCCAGGGAAGGCGCTTTAGCCCACGTGGTCTGCTGGCACAAGATAGCACGAACTATGTGGCCTGTAAACCCCCGAAATTGATTTCTCCCGGTTCCAGAGGCCCGCCAGTCTCTGGTCAAGGTGCCGGTAGATTCAGTGTCTGGTGAGGGCTTGCTTTCTGGTGCACAGGGGATGCCTTCCTGCTGTGTCCCCTCCTGCAGGGGGATTCCATTCTTTTGGATGGCTGAGGTGTATTCCCCCCTGTCTCTGTCCCACATTTGGCCTAGGCAGTCATCTCGAAGGCCACTCAGCTTGATTCCTTATCTTTGCTCTTGTGAATAGTGCTGTGATAGACTTACCAGTGCAGGAATCGTGATGCTAGAACCATCTCTTTTCCACCGGGCAGGTAGGCAGGCCCGAGAGTTCCAGAATGAATGGCACTTCTCTCTTGAGTCTGCAGTCAGATCTTTCCCGTTCCGCTCTGGGCATTGCTTTAGACAGAATGCTAGTGCACTCTCACCAGGCTGCAGTGGCTGGTACACATAAACTGTTCCACGCACTGGGCAACCCCCACAGTAGTGTGACGGCCCTGATTGCAGTATTTCCTCTATTTGGGTGGTCCAGAACCAAACCTATAATCTCTGTGACGTGTGCCCCTATTTACAAATTTATACAAACATATGTGAGCACACACATAGAAGAGATTTTTCTTGCAACGTATTTTGTAATAGTGGACAAAACGGAGAAAGAAGTTTTTTTGTTTCTTGTTTTTTGTTTTGAGACAGAGTCTCACTATGTCGCCCTTGGTGGAATGCAGTGTCATCACAGCTCACAGCAACCTCAAACTCTTCGGCTTAAGCGATTCTCTTGCCTCAGCTTCCCAAGTAGCTGGGACTACAGGCGCCCGCCACAACACCTGGGTATTTTTTCTCACAATTGTCATTGTTGTTTAGCTGGCCCTGGCCACGTTCTAACCCACTACCCTCAGTATATGTGGTTGGCACCATAACCACTGTGCTACAGGTGCCAAGCTAGGAAAAATAACTTAAAGCTATCGAGTTTGTGTTACAAACTACTAAATCTTTGTGTAAAGAAAGAATATTGCTTGTAGGTAAAGAGAGCAGGAATCGAGCAGGAGAACCACGTCTACGCTTAGCATTCCCCTACCAGAAGAAACGACTTTATCCCGAGAGTATGGCAGCACCCTGCTCTTTGTACCTCTCCTGCCCAGGTACTCAGAATCATGAGGCAGTGGTAAGGTCAAATTATTATTTTTTGAATTTTATATATATATATATATATTTTTTTTTATTGTTGGATTCATTCAGGGTACAAGAAACCAGATTACACTGATTGTCTTCGTTACGTAAAGTCCCTCTTACCATTGTGTCTTGCCCCCCAAATTTGTGTCACACACCAAGACCCCACCCCTCTCCAAGATCCCACCCCTCTCCGTCCTTCCCTCTCTCTGTTCTTTTTCCCCCCAACTCTCTCTCCTTCTTTCTCTCTCTGCTCTCCCCTTCCCCCACCCCAGTGTATCATTAATTGTCCTCATATCAAAATTGAGTACATAGGATTCATGGTTCTCCATTTTTTTTTTTTTTTTTTGAGACACAGCCTCAAGCTGTCACCCTGGGTAGAGTGCTGTGGCATCACAGCTCACAGCAACCTCCAACTCCTGGGCTCAAGGATTCTCCTGCCTCTGCTTCCCAAGGCGGGAGGGACTACAGGTGCCTGCTACAACACCCGGCTGTTTTTTGATTGCAGCCATCATTGTTATTTTGGTGGGCCCAGGCTGGATTTGAACCCACCAGCTCTGGTGTATGTGGCTGGAGCCTTAGCTACTTGAGTCACAGGCGCCGAGCCAACATTACTGTATTTTTTGATGAATTCCAGGAGTCTTGTGGTTGAGTCTTTGGGGTTCTCTAAGTATAAGATCATGTCGTCAGCAAAGAGGGAGAGTTTGACCTCCTCTGCTCCCATTTGGATTCCCTTTATTTCCTTGTCTTGCCTAATTGTATTGGCTAGAACTTCCAGCACTGTGTTGAATAGTAAAGGTGACAGAGGACAACCTTGTCTGGTTCCAGTTCTAAGAAGAAAAGCTTTCAGTTTTACTCCATTCAGTAAAATATTAGCTGTGGGTTTGTCATAGATAGCTTCGATCACTTTAAGAAATGTACCACCTATGCCTATATTCTTCAGTGTGCTAATTAAAGAAGGATTCTGGATTTTATCGAATGCTTTCTCTGCATCTATTGAAAGTACCATATGGTCTTTGTTTTTACTTTTGTTAATATGGTAGATAACGTTTATGATAAACGGTAAACCAGTCTTGCGTATGTTGAACCAGTCTTGCATCCCTGGGATGAAACCTACTTGATCATGATGTCTGACTTTTTTTGTTGTTGTTGTTGGGGATTCATTGAGGGTACAATAAGCCAGGTTACACTGATAGCATTTGTTAGGTAAAGTCCCCCTTGCAATCATGTCTTGACCCCAGAAGCTGTGGCACACACCAAGGCCCCACCACCCTCCGATGTCTGACTTTTTGGATGATAAGTTGTAATCTATTGGCTAGGATTTTGTTGAGAATTTCTGCATCTGTATTCATTAGTGAAATTGGCCTGAAATTCCCCCTTTTAGTTGGGTCTTTTCCTGGTTTTGGTATCAGGGTGATGTTTGCTTCGTAGAACGTGTTGGGGAAGATTCCTTCCTCCTCCATTTTTGGGAATAATTTCTGCAATACAGGAATAAGCTCTTTGAAGGTTTGATCAAATTCTGGTGTGAAGCCATCTAGACTAGGGCATTTTGTTGGAAAATTTTTTATTGTTTCTTTGATCTCAGTGCTTGAAATTGGTCTGTTCAGGAGCTCTATTTCTTCCTAGCTAAGTCTAGGGAGAGGGTGTGATTCCAAATATTGATCCATTTCCTTCACATTGTCAAATTTCTGGGTATATTGTTTCTGGTATAGTTAGAGATGATCTCTTGTATCTCTGTGTGATCCATTTCTGATTGAGGTTACTAGAGATTTTACTTGTCTATTGCTAGTTAGTCTGGCCAAAGGTTTGTCTATTTTATTTATTTTTCAAGAAAAAACTCCTTGTTTCATTAATTTTCTGAATGATTCTTTTGTTTTCAATTTCATTGATCTCTGATTTAATTTTGGATATTTCTTTTCTTCTGCTGGGTTTACGCTTACATTGTTCTTCTTTTTCCAACTCCATAAGATGGCTTGTGAGTTTGTTGATGCGCTCTCTTTCTGTCTTTTGAATGTAGGCTTCTAAAGTGATACATTTTCCTCTCAAAACTGCTTTTGCAGTATTCCACAGGTTTTGGTAGCTTGTGTCTTCATTGTTGTTGTGCTCAAGGAAGTTAATGATTTCCTGTTTTATTTCTTCATGCACCCAACTGTCATTCCACAGAAGGTTGTTGAATTTCCTTAAACAACCTTTGTGTGGGGTTGAACGTTTTTGTGGAGTTGAGTTCCACCTTTAGTGCCTTATGGTCTGCGAAGATACAAGGTAAAATTTCAATTCTTTTTATTTTGTTGAGATTGGTTTTGTGTCCCAGGATATGATCAATGTTGGAGAATGTTTCATGGGGTGATGACAAGAATATATATTCTTTATCTTTGGGACAGAGTGTTCTATATGCATCTATCAAGCACGGTTGTTCTAGGGTCTCATTTAAGTTCCTTATATTTTTTAATTTCTGTTTAGAGGATCTTTCCAGCTCTGTAAGAGGAGTGTTAAAGGATCCTTAGGATGTATCCATCTTTGTAAGAGGAACGTTATTATGGTGTTAAGGATATATTGCTCAGACTGAGTAAGGTCTGTTTCAAAAATCTGGGAGCATTTAAGTTGGCTGTATAAATATTTAGAATTAACCATCTTCTTGTTGTATTTTTCCCTTGACCAATATAAAGTGACCATCTTTGTCTATTTTGCCTTTACTTGCTTTAAATCCACATGTATCTGAAAATAAGATTGCAACCCCTCTTTTCTTCTGAATTCCGTTTGCCTGAAAAATTGTCTTCCAACCCTTAACTCAGAGTTTTAATTTGTCTTTTGAAGCTAGATGTGTTTCCTGCAGACAGCAAATGGATGGCTTGTGTTTTTAATCCAATGAGCCAATCTATGCTTCTTCAGTGGGGAATTCAAGCCATTAACATTTATGGAGATAATTGATAAGTGTGGTAGTGTTCTATTCATCTTATTTTGTGAGAGTCCATTGCTTGGTTTTACCTTTTGCATCATTGTGGAAGTTAGGTTCTGTCCTTTAATTCCTGAGTTCTTACTTTGTAGTTGATCAATTGTGATGGTCAGTGTGTAGAACAGGTTGAAGTATTTCCTGTAGAGCTGGTCTTGTTGTGGCGAATTTCCCCAATGTCTGCATATCAATAAATGATTTGATTTCTCTGTCAATTTTAAAGCTTAGCTGAGCAGGATATAGAATTCTGGGCTGGAAATTGTTCTGTTTAAATAGATTAAAGGTAGATGAGCATTGTCTTCTTGCTTGAAAAGTTTCATTAGAGAAGTCTGCAGTTACCCTGATGGATTTGCCCCTGTAGGTCAACTGGCACTTACTCCTGGCAGCTTGAAGAATCTTTTCTTTTGTCTTGACTTTGGACATGTTTATCACAATGTGTCTTGGAGAAGCTCTGTTAGAGTTGAGGTGAGCTGGGGTCTGATATCCCTCTGAAAGTGTGTCAGAATCATTGGTGATATTTGGGAAACTTTCATTTATAATATTCTCTAGTATGGCTTCCATTCCCCTGGGGCATTCTTCTTCCCCTTCTGGGATACCTATAACTCATATGTTTGAATGCTTCATAAAGTCCAATAATTCTGTCAGTGACCATTCTGCTTTCTCTCTTTTCTTTTCTGCCTCTTTAACTTTCTGCGTTATCTCAAGAGCTTTGTCCTCCACGTCTTTCTTCTGCATGGTCTGATCTGTTGTTGATATCTTCTATTGCATCTTTAAGTTCCCTAATTGGCTGCTCAGTTCCTTCAGCTCTGCTATATCCTTTCTATATTCTTCATATTGTTCATCTCTTATTTGGTTCTGTTTTTGGATTTCCTTTGGCTATTTTCCACTTTATCAGCAGTTTCCTTCATTGTTTACATCATTTCCTTCATTGCTTTCATCATCTGTATTCTAAATTCCCTTTCTGTCATCCCTAACATTTCTTTATAGGTGGAATCCTCTGCAATAGCTACCTCACGGTTCCTTGGGGGGTTTTCTCTGGACTGGTTTTTCATGTTGCCAGGATTTTTCTGCTGATTTTCTTCATGAGTGATTTCTTTTATCTTGCCCTAATTTTCCTTTGACTTCCTCTTTCTCTTTAAGTTACCATCCCTTTGGCCTAGGTTTTCGATGATTCAGCTGCCAGCGGGATTAGACGAACGAACACATGCAACCCCTTGCCAGTTGTCCACTGCTTTTGTCCTCCTCATGAGGTCCAGAAGTCCCTGGTTGACTCCCTATGTTCCCAAAGGGATGTTTCTGGGCAGAACCCACCAGCCAGAGAAGCCCGAAGTCTTCTCTCCCCAGTCTCACCATGCCCAGTTACAAGGAAACTATCAGCCGCCATCTTGCTCCTCCCCTGGTAAGGTCAAATTATTAATGTGTTTTCCCTTCTTTGCACGTCTATGGATTCTTTACAGATTCTCCACGGTGTGTGAGTTCATTTTTCATAATAAAAGTTGTCGATGATGGAACTTATCCCTAGGAGACTAACACATCTGCATTTCATCCGTTACTCGCCATTGCGAATGCATTCTACAATTTGTCCGCCAGGTGGCAGCACAAGCACTTCCAATAGCAGAGAACCGTTCCCCAAGACGGCTCCGGATGTGTTCAACACTGCTGCTGTGAAGTCCTCAGTGCCATTTTTGACAGGAGATTTGCACAAAGTATTGTTAGGTTGTTTTCTGGTCCAAAGGCCAGTCATTGTCAGATTGGTGTCCGCTACAGGAGGAACACACAACTCACCACTGGTGGCAATACACAGGTATAGCCACAGTGAAGAATCTGACCCAAGTGTGTCCACCCCACCGCCCGCCATAGATCGTTTGCTCACCTATCCCGTCACGTCCCATGTGTCTTCAGCCTCTTCTCCGAATCCCTGCATCCTTAGGAATGCTGGTTTGTGAAGGGTGCACTGTGTCCCTTCCTGTGGATGCAGCATGACTTTCTTTCTCAGTTGCCTGAGTCATTTAGGCTATTTTCACTACTTTTCCACTATAAAAGACTCTCCATCTACTGAACGGAGCACAGCAGGACAAACATCACAGTCCCCTAACGAATCACTACTCCACTCTGAGACAGGCGTGCAAACAACTGCTCACCCTCTCGCCTGCAGATGCTTTCAAGAATTGATCATTTGCAGGTGGAGTTGAGTTGTATGGTATACCTAGGCCTATGGGGATGGCTCATCTGGAGCCAACCGGTAGGGGCTTTGGTTTTAATTGCTTTGCTTTGCTGTCTGCTCCGGTTGGATTTGGTTTTGGTTATCATTGCATCAGCAAGACATTAGCACTATTTCCATTGCATGGACGGTGCTTTCCGTGGCCTAAGTCATAGAGAGGTGACTGAAGGACATGTGCCTCCCTGGGTGAGATGCAAATGCTATGCCATTGTAGGCAAGGGACTTGAGCATCTGGGGATTTGGAGGTGTAAGCGGTGTCCTGCGACCAATCTCCCAGGGATACTGGGGGACCACTGTGTTGATAAAAGCATGGGCACATTGAGGAGTTGTTTCTCTTAAGATAATTACCTCCAGGTCTTGTATAATGGAAAGCACAGAATTCCATTGTTTCTGACCTCTGTATAGTATTTCTTTTTGTTTTTATGCACTATTTCAGTTGTCTAATCTTCGTTGTGAGCACTTATTGTTATTCCATGTCTTTTCTATTGTGTGTAGTGCTGCGATAAACATAAAATTCCTCATATATATATTTTTTCAGACAGAGTCTTATTGTGTTGCCCTTGGTAGAGTGCTGTGGGGTCACGGTTCACAGCAACCTCAAACTCTTGGGCTTAAGCGATTCTCTTGCCTCATCCTTCCAAGTAGCTGGGACTACAGGCGCCCACCACAACGCCCGGCTGTTTTGCTGTTTTACTTCTGATTGTTGCTTGGCAGGGTGGGGCCAGGTTCAAACCCGCCAGCCCCGGTATATGTGACCGCCTCCCTAGCCACTGCGCTACAGTTGCCGAGCCCTCATATATTTTTTAGAATGTGATTTCTTTTGCTTTACATAAATAGCCTGTGGCATAAATTCTGATTTCCATGGTTGTTTTATAATCATTTCAGTTGGTCAGGATATGTTTTTCTTAAGTTCTGTGCATTTTTTTTTTTTATGCAGATTCTCACTTTGTTGCCCTTGGTAGATTGCCATGGAGTCATAGCTCACAGCAACCTCAAAGTCTTGGGCTCAAGCGATTTTCTTGCCTCAGCCTCCTAAGTAACTGGGACTATAGGCACTGCCACAATGCTCAGCTATTTTCAGAGGCCAGGTCTTGCTCTGTCTCAGGCTGCTCTTGAACTTGTGAGCTCAGGCAGTCCATCTGCCGTGGCCTCCCAAAGCGCTAGGTTTACAGGCATGAGCTACCACGTCTGGCCTTATGTGCATTTTTTTTTAGACATAATGTATGGCACGCTTGGTATTTTACAGTTTAGTGTTAACTTGTTTTTTTAAAGCAGACTCCCCTCTGTTTCTGAGACTAGCGGGCAGTGGTCTTACCACAGCTCGCTTCAACCTTCAGTTCCTAGGCTCAAGCTTCCTTCTGCCTTAGACTCTCTTAGCTGGAACTACAGCTACATTGTACGGAACTTAAAGTCACTGCGTTGCTCAGACTGCCTTCAAATTCTTGAGCTAAATTGATTGTCCCACCTCAGCCTCCAAAAGGGATAGAATTATAAGCATGAACCACTGCCTTGACCATTAACTTTTATACACAGTAGGAATCCAAAATATTGTATAACTCCTGTTATTGCAAATATTTGCTTGTTTTTGGTGTTCAGGTGCCCAACCCACAGTGTGTGAGGTAAGCCTCAATATACTTCCATACATATATATGTAAACACCCAAATATGTATGATAATCATTGTAACATATTTTATTTTACTTATTTATTTATTTATTTATTTATTTTTTGTAGAGACAGAGTCTCACTTTATGGCCCTTGGTAGAGTGCCGTGGCCTCACACAGCTCACAGCAACCTCCAACTCCTGGACTTAAGCGATTCTCTTGCCTCAGCCTCCCGAGTAGCTGGGACTACAGGCACCCACAAACATATTTTATTATAGTAAGAAAAATCTTAAAGCAACCACGATTGTAGAAAAAAACCTATTGGCTATTTTTTTACAGAAGATATCTCGATTACAGGTAAATAGAGCAGGGATGAAACATCAGAACCAAGTCCATGGTTACCATTTAAATAGCAGAAAGTCTGGCTGTATTCTGAGGAAAGTGCAGCACCTTGGTGTTTATATCTGTTCAATCTTTTGTTGTTTTTTTTTTGAGAAAGGGTCTCACTTTGTCATCCTTGGTAGAGTGTTGTGGCATCACAGCTCACAGCAACCTCAAACTCTTGGGCTTAAGCAATTCTCTTGCCTCACCCTCCCAAGTAGCTGGAACTACAAGCACTCGCCACAATGCCCAGCTATTTTTGTTGTTGTTCTTGCAATTGTCATTGTTTGGCAGGCCCAGGCTGGGTTCGAACCTGCCAGCCCTGGTGTATGTGGCTGGCACCCTAACCGCTGAGCTACAATGCTGAGCCTTTTGTTTTTTTTTTTGAGACAGAGTCTCACTTTGTCACTCTCCACAGAGTGCCGTGGCATCACAGCTCACAGCCACTTTGGTCTTAAGCGATTCTCTTGCCTCAGCCTCCCAAGGAGCTGGGACTACAGGCACCTGCCACAACGCCTGGCTATTTTTCTTGTTGTTGTTACAGTTGTCATTGTTGTTTGCCAGACCCAGGCCAGGTTCAAACCCACCATCCCCAGTGAATGTGGCTGGCTTCCTAGCCGCTGAGCTACAGGCACAGAGCCAAGGTACTCAGAATCTTGAGTCAATGGTAACATCAAATTATGAGCGATTTTTCTGTATTTGCACTTTCATAGATTCTCTACATTTTCCATAATGAGTAAGGATTTTTTTGTTGTTGTTGTTGCGGTTTGGCTGGGGCCGGGTTTGAACCTGCCACCCTCGCTATATGGGGCCGGCACCCTAGTCACTGAGCCACAGGCGCCGTCTGAATGTGGATTATTTTAAAATAATAAAGGTACAGGGCAGGGCCTGTGGTCGAGGGAGTAGGGCACCAGCCCCATACGCCGCAGGATGTGGGTTCAAACCCAGCTCCGGACAAAAGCTGCAATAAAATAAAATAAAATAAAAATAATAAAAAATAAAATAATAATGGTACAAATAATATATTTATGAATATGTAACTACTACATCTGGATTTTATCACTCTACTTTCATTGTGCATTCCTCCACTTGCTCACCAGATGGCAGCATAAGCACATTAAATAGCAGAAAATACATGGAGAGTATTTAATATTTGCTTTTTATTTTTTTTATTTATTTATTTATTTTTTTTTTGTTGCTGTTTGGCCGGGGCTGGGTTTGAACCCGCCACCCTCGGTATATGGGGCCGGCGCCCTGCTCACTGAGCCACAGGCGCCGCCCTGCTTTTTATTTTTTTTGCAGTTTTTGGCCAGGGCTGGGTCTGAACCCACCATCTCCGGCATATGGGGCCGGTGCCCCACTACTTTGAGACACAGGTGCTGCCCGAGAGTATTTAATACTTGATCTGAAGTTGAATACTACTGCTGTTAATTACCCAGTTTCTTTTGAAATGTTACTTGCACAAATTATTCATTAGATTGTTTAGTTTTCTTATAAAAATGGCCATATAGTCACTGTAAATTCCAGAAAAACACAAGTCATCTGTGGTGGCACTACTCAGGTAGAGCCAAGGTTACACCTTCTTTTTCTTGCTTACTAACCTGCAGGGTTATGTCTCTGTGGATTTCCTGTGTGGATAATTTGCTCCTCATTCCCTTGGGTTCTGCTTGGCATATTGATTTGTAAAATTATTCCTATATGACTGATTCACACACGGACGCACATGACATGTCCAAACCCATTCATTTAAGGACAGGTTGATAATGATATTATGGCCCTCCCTCTCTGTGGGCTCTGAATATTGTAAGATTTTTTTAAGAAATTTCCATAAAATGTTACATTCCTGGGCCAGGCATGCAGCTCATGCCTGTAATCCTAGAACTCTGGGAGGCTAAAGCCGGTGCATTGCCTGAGGTCAGGAGTTCAAGACTAGCCTGAGCAAGAGTGAGACTCTGTCTCTAAACATAGCCAGGCGTTGTGGTGGGCACTTGTAGTCCCACATACTTGGGAGGCTGAGGCAAAAGAACTGCTTCAGCCCAAGAGTTTGAGGTTGCTGTGAGCTATGACACCGCCACACACAACCAAGGGGGACAGAGAGAGACTCTGTCTTAAAGAAAAAGAAAAAGACAGCAAACTTAATTTGTAAATGGTGTGTGTGCTCTGACTGCTCCACAGATCAGCCATTCTCCCTTCTCTGTCCCTATCCTTACCCCCCCACCCCACAGCCATTCCGGTAGACACAACAAATTGAAATTAAGCCAACTAACAACCCTACAATAGCCTCTAAGTGTTCAGTTGATGGGAAGAGTCACACAAATGGCACTTGAAATCGAAAGGAAGAAATGATTAAGGCAGGGTGAAAGCTGAAATAATCAATAGCGGGGCGTTGTGGAGGGGGCCTGTAGTCCCTGCTACTCGGGGAGGCTGAGACAAGAGAATCGCTTGAGCCCAGGAGTTTGAGGTTGCTGTGAGCTAAGACGCCTTGGCACTCTACCAAGGGCAACAAAGTGAGACTCTGTCTCAATTAAAAAGCAACAGCAACAAAGGCCAGCACCTGTGGCTCAGTGAGTAGGGCACCAGCCCCATATACCAAGGGTGGCAGGTTCAAATCCAGCCCTGGCCAAACTGCAACAAAACAAATAGCCTGACATTGTGGCGGGTGCCTGTAGTCTCAGGAGGTGCTACTGAGGAGGCTGAGGCAAGAGAATCACCTAAGCCCAAGAGCTGCAGATTGCTGTGAGCTATGACACCATGGTACTCTACCAAGGGCAACAAGTAAATAAACAAGAAAAGAAAAGAAAGCTGAAATAATCTCAAAGCTACACCACTGGCCCCAGTTAGCCAAGCTTTGAATGGAAGGAAAAAGTTGTTAAAAAAATTAAACGTGCTTTCAAGGCGGAGCAAGATGGCGGCCGAGTAACAGCTTACTTGCATCTGGGCACCGTGAGTCTGGGGAGATAGGACTCCAGGAATCTCTGGCTGGTGGGAACTGCCTATCATCACTCCTATGAGGATACAGGGAGTCAGCGAGAGACTTCAGGACCCCAAGAGGAGGACTAAAACAGTGGAAAACCGGCAAGTGGTCGCGTGTGTTCAATCCGTCTAAACCCGCCCACAACTGTAAGTTCAGTAGCAGCGAGACTGCAAACCAGAAAGGCCTTACCTGTGAACTGTTTTGATGTCCTTGGACTTGGCACTGAGTTGAACTGCCTTGGGGAAGGCCTGAGCGGGAGTGCGGAGAACTTTGGCCGTTGTCTAGGGCCCCAGTCTGAGCCGCTGAGCCAGACGGAGCTAATAGTGTTTGGCGGTGGGTCACACAGAACCATTGTCAGTGATCTGCCCTGGCAAGCTCCGCCCTCAGGGTCGCAGAGCTAGAAACGGGTGGGAGCTGGTAACCCAGCAACCAAGTAGCCTAAGGGTGGGGTCTGAGCCGCCTTGCAGCCCAAACCCTCAGGGGCAGAGTGAGACCGGTTTTGGCACACTGGGTAAGTGGATAGCCACTTCAGCAGTGATTCCAGTGAGAAAGCTGGGAAAGCTTCTGCTCAGCAAGTTAACAAGTTCAAAGTGCCTTTTAAGTGGGCTGAAGAGAGATTTAGGGTGTCTACCTGCTGGGGTTTGAGAAATCAGCAGCCTCCAGTCGTATCAGAACTGTGATTAACATCTCATACCCCAGAAGACCACGTGTTGCCCAGACAATATTCAATAACATATACATTCTGCTTTTTTTTTTTTTTTTTTTTTTGGTTTGGTTGTTTTTTTTGTTTATTTTGACAATGTTGATGTTCTTTTGTTTTTTAATTTCAATCTTTTCCATACAGATCCCTTTTTCTTTCTCAATTTTTCTAGTTTAATTATAATTTCCCATTGCTGCCTTTTTTAATAACTAGAACTTCATTTTTGCTAGTGTTTCTACCGCTATCATTTGGTTTTTCACCCAATTTTACCCCCGTAAAGTTTTCTGTTTGCTTGTCTTGGTTTGATTTATAGCATTTTTGTCTTTCCTCTCTACTTGGTGGAGGTGGGTTACTGTGTCTGATCAGGTTAGCAAAGAGCCGCTGACCTCAAGGGAACCACCCAACTGGGCACCCCCAGAAGGTGGGGTTTTTTAAGGTTGTGTCAAAGTACCCTACTGTACACCTATATTGCCCTGTCTCCCTCTTTCTGTGCCTCTCTTCTTTTTGTCAATATTCCTTATACCCACCCCCTCTCCTTTCTCTATCTTTCTTTTTTTCTTATTACTCGGTCCTCCTTTCTTTCATCCCTATTTTGCTCTTCAACCTTCTCACCCTTCTGGTCCTGTAACCCTTAGTCCACAGGAACAAGAACTTAAAGAGCAAGAGGAAGTGAAAGGAAAATTAGGGCAAGGAAACAGATAAAAGAAATCACTCATGAGGAAGAATCAGCAGAAAACTCCAGGCAACATGAAGAACCAGTCTAGAACAACCCCACCAAGGGACCATGAGGTAGCTACTGCAGATGATTCCACCTGTAAAGAAATGTTAGGAATGACAGAAAGGGAATTTAGAATACACATGTTGAAAACAATGAAAGAAATGATGGAAACAATGAAGGAAATTGCTAATAAAGTGGAAAATAACCAAAAGGAAATCCAAAAACAGAATCAAATAAGAGATGAACGATATGAAGAATATAAAAAGGATATAGCAGACCTGAAGGAACTGAAACAGTCAATTAGGGAACTGAAAGATGCAATAGAAAGTATCATCAACAGGTTAGACCATGCAGAAGAAAGAATTTCAGAGGTAGAAGACAAAGTTCTTGAGATAACTCAGACAGTAAAAGAGGCAGAAAAGAAGAGAGAGAAAGCAGAACGTTCACTGTCAGAATTATGGGACTTTATGAAGCGTTCCAACATACGAGTTATAGGAATTCCAGAAGGGGAAGAAGAATGCCCCAGAGGAATGGAAGCCATACTAGACAATATTATAAAAGAAAATTTCCCAAACATCACCAAAGAGTCTGACACACTGCTTTCAGAGGGATATCGGACCCCAGGTCGCCTCGACTCTAACCGAGCTTCTCCAAGACACATTGTGATGAACCTGTCCAAAGTCAAGACAGAAGAAAAGATTCTGCAAGCTGCCAGGAGTAAGCGCCAGTTGACCTACAGGGGCAAATCCATCAGAGTGACCGCAGACTTCTCTAATGAAACTTTCCAAGCAAGAAGACAATGGTCATCTACCTTTAATCTACTTAAACAGAACAATTTTCAGCCCAGAATTCTGTACCCTGCTAAGCTAAGCTTCAAAATTGATGGAGAAATCAAATCATTTACGGATATACAAACATTGAGGAAATTCGCCACAACAAGACCAGCTCTATAGGAAATACTTCAACCTGTTCTGCACACAGACCACCACAATGGATCAGCAGCAAAGTAAGAACTCAGAAATCAAAGGACAGAACCTAACCTCCACACTGATGCAAAAGATAAAACTAAGCAATGGACTCTCACCAAATAAGATGAATAGAATACTACCACACTTATCAATTATCTCAATAAATGTTAATGGCTTGAATTCCCCACTGAAGAGACATAGATTGGTTGACTGGATTAAAAAACACAAGCCATCCATTTGCTGTCTGCAAGAAACACACCTGGCTTCAAAAGACAAATTAAAGCTCCGAGTCAAGGGTTGGAAGACAATTTTTCAGGCAAATGGAATTCAGAAGAAAAGAGGAGTTGCAATCTTATTTTCAGATACATGTGGATTTAAAGCAACTAAAGTCAAAAAAGACAAAGATGGTCACTTTATATTGGTCAAGGGAAAACTACAACAAGAAGACATTTCAATTCTAAATATTTATGCACCCAATTTAAATGCTCCCAGATTCTTGAAGCAGACCTTACTCAGTCTGAGCAATATGATATCTGATAATACCATCATAACAGGGGACTTTAACACACCTCTTACACAGCTGGACAGATCCTCTAAACAGAAAATAAAGATATAAGAGATTTAAATGAGACCCTAGAACAACTATGCTTGATAGATGCATATAGAACACTCCACCCCAAAGATAAAGAATATACATTCTTCTCATCACCCCATGGAACATTCTCCAAAATTGATCATATCCTGGGACACAAAACAAATATCAACAGAATCAAAAGAATTGAAATTTTACCTTGTATCTTTTCAGACCATAAGGCACTAAAGGTGGAACTCAACTCTAACAAAAATGCTCAAGCCCACCCAAAGGCATGGAAATTAAACAATCTTCTGTTGAATAACAGATGGGTGAAGGAAGAAATAAAACAGGAAATCATTAACTTCCTTGAGCATAACAACAATGAAGACACAAGCTACCAAAACCTGTGGGATACTGCAAAAGCAGTTTTGAGAGGAAAATTCATCGCTTTAGATGCCTACATTCGAAAAACAGAAAGAGAGCACATCAACAATCTCACAAGAGATCTTATGGAATTGGAAAAAGAAGAACAATCTAAGCCTAAACTCAGTAGAAGAAAAGAAATATCCAAAATCAAATCAGAGATCAATGAAATTGAAAACAAAAGAATCATTCAGAAAATTAATGAAACAAGGAGTTGGTTTTTTGAAAAAATAAATAAAATAGATAAACCATTGGCCAGACTAACTAGAAATAGAAAAGTAAAATCTCTAGTAACCTCAATGAGAAATGATAAAGGGGAAATAACAACTGATCCCACAGAGATACAAGAGATCATCTCTGAATACTACCAGAAACTCTATGCCCAGAAATTTGACAATGTGAAGGAAATGGATCAATATTTGGAATCACACCCTCTCCCTAGACTTAGCCAGGAAGAAATAGAGCTCCTGAACAGACCAATTTCAAGCACTGAGATCAAAGAAACAATAAAAAATCTTCCAACCAAAAAATGCCCTGGTCCAGATGGCTTCACTCCAGAATTCTATCAAACCTTCAAGGAAGAGCTTATTCCTGTACTGCAGAAATTATTCCAAAAAAATTGAGGAAGAAGGAACCTTCCCCAACACATTCTATGAAGCAAACATCACCCTGATACCAAAACCAGGAAAAGACCCAAACAAAAAGGAGAATTTCAGACCAATCTCACTCATGAATATAGATGGAAAAATTCTCAACAAAATCCTAGCCAATAAATTACAGCTTATCATCAAAAAAGTCATTCATCATTATCAAGTAGGCTTCATCCCAGGGTTGCAAGGCTGGTTTAACATACGCAAGTCCATAAACATTATCCACCATATTAACAGAGGCAAAAATAAAGATCACATGATCCTCTCAATAGATGCAGAAAAAGCATTTGATAAAATCCAGCATCCTTTTCTAATTAGAACACTGAAGAGTATAGGCATAGGTGGCACATTCCTAAAACTGATTGAAGCTATCTATGACAAACCCACAGCCAATATTTTACTGAATGGAGTAAAACTGAAAGCTTTTCCTCTTAGAACTGGAACCAGACAAGGTTGTCCTCTGTCACCTTTACTATTCAACGTAGTGCTGGAAGTTCTAGCCAATACAATTAGGCAAGACAAGGAAATAAAGGGAATCCAAATGGGAGCAGAGGAGGTCAAACTCTCCCTCTTTGCTGACGACATGATCTTATACTTAGAGAACCCCAAAGACTCAACCACAAGACTCCTAGAAGTCATCAAAAAATACAGTAATGTTTCAGGATATAAAATCAATGTCCACAAGTCAGTAGCCTTTGTGTACACCAATAACAGTCAAGATGAGAAGCTAATTAAGGACACAACTCCCTTCACCATAGTTTCAAAGAAAATGAAATACCTAGGAATATACCTAACGAAGGAGGTGAAGGACCTCTATAAAGAAAACTATGAAATCCTCAGAAAGGAAATAGCAGAGGATATTAACAAATGGAAGAACATACCACGCTCATGGATGGGAAGAATGAACATTGTTAAAATGTCTATACTTCCCAAAGCAATCTACCTATTCAATGCCATTCCTATCAAAATACCAACATCGTACTTTCAAGATTTGGAAAAAAATGATTCTGCGTTTTGTATGGAACCAGAAAAAACCCCGTATAGCTAAGGCAGTTCTCTGTAACAAAAATAAAGCTGGGGGCATCAGCATACCAGATTTTAGTCTGTACTACAAAGCCATAGTGGTCAAGACAGCATGGTACTGGCACAAAAACAGAGACATAGACACTTGGAATCGAATTGAACACCAAGAAATGAAACTAACATCTTACAACCACCTAATCTTTGATAAACCAAACAAGAACGTACCTTGGGGGAAAGACTCCCTATTCAATAAATGGTGTTGGGAGAACTGGATATCTACATGTAAAAGACTGAAACTGGACCCACACCTTTCCCCACTCACAAAAATTGATTCAAGATGGATAAAGGACTTAAATTTAAGGCATGAAACAATAAAAATCCTCAAAGAAAGCATAGGAAAAACACTGGAAGATATTGGCCTGGGGGAAGACTTCATGAAGAAGACTGCCATGGCAATTGCAACAATAACAAAAATAAACAAATGGGACTTCATTAAACTGAAAAGCTTCTGTACAGCTAAGGAGACAATAACCAAAGCAAAGAGACAACCTACACAATGGGAAAGGATATTTGCATATTTCCAATCAGACAAAAGCTTGATAACTAGGATCTATAGAGAACTCAAATTAATCCACATGAAAAAAGCCAACAATCCCATATATCAATGGGCAAGAGACATGAATAGAACTTTCTCTAAAGATGACAGACGAATGGCTAACAAACACATGAAAAAATGTTCATCATCTCTATATATTAGAGAAATGCAAATCAAAACAACCCTGAGATATCATCTAACCCCAGTGAGATGGCCCACATCACAAAATCTCAAAACTGCAGATGCTGGCATGGATGTGGAGAGAAGGGAACACTTTTATACTGCTGGTGGGACTGCAAACTAGTACAACATTTCTGGAAGGAAGTATGGAGAAACCTCAAAGCACTCAACCTAGACCTCCCATTCGATCCTGCAATCCCATTACTGGGCATCTACCCAGAAGGAAAAAAATCCTTTTATCATAAGGACACTTGTACTAGACTGTTTATTGCAGCTCAATTTACAATCGCCAAAATGTGGAAACAGCCTAAATGCCCACCAACCCAGGAATGGATTAACAAGCTGTGGTATATGTATACCATGGAATACTATTCAGCCATTAAAAAAAATGGAGACTTTACATCCTTCGTATTAACCTGGATGGAAGTGGAAGACATTATTCTTAGTAAAGCATCACAAGAATGGAGAAGCATGAATCCTATGTACTCAATCTTGATATGAGGACAATTAATGACAATTAAGGTTATGGGGGGGAAGTAGAAAGAGGGATGGAGGGAGGGGGGTGGGGCCTTAGTATGTGTCACACTTTATGGGGGCAAGACATGATTGCAAGAGGGACTTTACCTAACAATTGCAATCAGTGTAACTGGCTTATTGTACCCTCAATGAATCCCCAACAATAAAAAAAAAAAAAAAAATTAAACGTGCTAGGCGGCACCTGTGGCTGAAAGAACTGCGGCGCTGGCCCCATACATGGAGGTGGTGGGTTCAAACCTGGCTCCGGCCAAAAAAACTGCAAAAAAAAAAAATCATTCAGATGATTTACATGAAAGAGGGCGCCTGCCCTCCCCCCATATGTCGGAGGTGGCGGATTCAAACCCAGCCGCGGCCAAAAAAACAGCAACAACAACAAAAATTAAACGTGTTATGCCAGTGAACACATGAATAAGAAAACAAACAAGAGCTTATGCAGAAAGTTATAGAAGTCTGAATACAAGACCAAACCAGAAACAACATTTCCTTAAGTGGGAAAGCCTAATCCTGGGCAAAGCCCGAACTTTCTTCCATTTCATAACAACCGAGGGAGGTGAGGAAGCTACAGAAGAAAAGCTGGAAGCTAGCAGAAGTTAGGTCCTGAGGTTTAGGGAAAGAAGCCATCTCCAGGACCTAAGAAATACAAGGGGAAGTAGCCAGGACTGATGGGAAAGCTGCAGCAAGTTATCCGGAAGATCTCGCTGAGACCAGTGATGAAGGTGACTGCACTAAATGATGATCTTTTTTTGTAGAAAACACAGGCTTCTACTGAAAGAAGATGTCATCTAGGGTGTTCATAACCACAGAGAAGGCAGTGCCTGGATTCCAAACTTCACAGGACAGGCTGATTTTCTTAATAAGGACTAATGCAGCTGGTGACTTGAAGACTAAGCTAATGCTCATTTTCCATTCCGAAATCCTAGGTCACTTAAGAATTAGGCTACATCTACCTGCCTGGGTTCTACAAATGGAACTATAAAGCCTGGGTAACAACACATCAGTTGACAGCACAACTGTTCACATCATGATTTGCTGAATATTTGAAGTCCAATGTTAAGAGTTACTGTCAGGGCTCGACGCCTGTGGCTCAAGCTGCTAAGGCGCCAGCCACATACACCTGAGCTGGCGGGTTTGAATCCAGCCTGGGCCACCAAACAACAATGATGGCTGCAACCAAAAAATAGCCGGGTGTTGTAGCGGGTGCCTGTGGTCCTAACTACCTGGGAGATGGAGGCAGGAGAATCGCTTGAGCCCAGGAGTTGGAGGTTGCTGTGAGCTGTGATGCCACCACACTCTACCCAGGGCGACAGCTTGAGGCTCTGTCTCAAAAAAAAGAGTTACTGTCCGAAAAAACAATACAATGCCTGTCAGAATATTACAGCTCATTGATAATGCTATGTAGTTGGTCACCCAAGCGCTCCAAGGAAGATATGCTAAGAGGCAGATGTTGTTTTCATGCTTGCTAAGGCAACATCCAATGTGAAGCCCTTGGATGAAAGAATAATTTCAACTGCCACATCTTCTTCTTCTGGAAATACCTTTCATAAGGCTACAGTAGCCATGGATAGTGATTCTTGTGACACATGAATCTGGGCAAAATAACCTGAAAACCTTCTAGAAACGATTCACCATTCACGCCAAGACAATACTTGTGATTCATGGAAGGGGGTCAAAATATCAACATTAACAGGAGTTTGGAAGAAGTTGATTCCAGTCATCATGATTACTTGGGTGAGTTCAAGACCTCGGAGGAGGAAATAGCTGCAGATGTGGTAGAAACAGCAAGAGAACTAGAATTAAGAGTGGAGCCTGGCGACGGGACTGAATAGCTGCCATCTCAGGAGTTGTTTCTGATGGACGAGCAAAGAAAGCAATCTCTGGAGATGGAATCTGCTCCTAGTGAAGATGCCGCGAACACTGTTGACAACAAGGGGTTTAGAATGTAACATAAGCATAGTTGACAGAGCAGAGACAGGGATGGAGAAGTCTGACCCAAATTTTTCTAATGCGGCTGAAGTGCTACCAAACAGCATCACATGCTGCAGAGCAATTTTTCATGGAAGGAAGAATCAATCAAAGTGGCAAATTTCACTGTTTTCTTATTTTAATAAATAGCCACAACTAACCCAGCCTTCAGCATCTGCCACCCTGATCAGTCTACAGCCATTCGTATGCAGGCAAAACCCTCTACCAGTGAAAAATGGCAAGAGGCTCATTGAAGGCTTGGATGATCATTAGGATGTTTTAACAATAAAGTATTGTTTTGTATAAATTTCTGTGGGGTGGATACATTGCATAGTGCTGAAGTCAGGGTTTCTGGTATCTCAATCTCCTGAGGAATGTGCATTGTACCCACCAGGTAATTTCTCCTCATCTACATCCCTCTCAGCTTCCTACCCTTCCGAGTCTCCATTGTCTATCACATGGGCAATGATTTCGCTCCCACTGGGTGGGGACATGCCCTACCTGTCTTTGCGTGTCTCGTTGTTTCCCTTAATAGCCTCCAGTTCCATCTATAATGGAAAACACACGGTTCCATTCTTTTTGATGGCTGAGGTGTATTCCCTTGTGTCTCTATCCTACACTTCCTGTATACAGGCATCAGTAGACAGACACTTAGGTTGATTCCATGTCTTTGCTATTGTGAATAGTATTGCCTGAAACAGACAAGTGCAGGTGTCCTTGTTATGAGGGTTTATGTCCTTTTGTGTGGATATTCCTTAGTGAGATTGCTGGATTAAATGGTACTTCTACTTGGAGTTTTCAATGAGGTACTTTTAATGAAGGTACATTTTCTTAGGCATAATGCTATTTCCCACTTAATAAGATACAGTATAGTATAAATATACCTTTTCTATGTACCAGAAACCCCCCCAAAAATGTGAAGTTATTGCACAATTTGCTTTACTTCTATGGTCTGGACAGAACCCACAATAACTCTGAGGAACATGTGTATAAATATATACATGTCCACACGTATATCCATATGTGCACACACATATTCAGTATTATATTCACTGTGACTTTTTTTGTTTTACTAAGAAAGAACTTAAAGCAACCAAAATATTGGAACAAACTATTGAGTATTCATATAAATAAAGAAGCTTGATTATAATTAAACACAGCTGGAATCAAATATCAGAAGCACGTCCGAGGTTGGCATTTCACTAGCAGAAGAACTAACATTATCCTGAGAGCACAGTAGCACCTGCTGTTTGTATCTTTCCTGCCCAGGTACTCAGAACCTCGAGGCAAGGGAAAGTGAGCTTGTGGATGCTTTTTTATTTATTTTTTATTTTTTTATTTTTTGTGGTTTTTGGCCGGGACTAGGTTTGAACCCGCCACCTCTGGCATATGGGACCGGCGCCCTACTCCTTGAGCCACAGGCGCCGCCCTGGATGCTTTTTTATTTTCTGTACTTCAATGAACTGTCTAAATGTTTCTAGGATGATTGTGAATTAATTCTTAGAAACAGAAGTTATAAATAATATCTTTTTTTTTTTATTGTTGGGGTTCATTGAGGGTACAATAAGCCAGTTCCACTGATTGCAATTGTTAGGTAAAGTCCCTCTTGCAATCATGTCTTGCCCCCATAAAGTGTGACACACACCAAGGCCCCAGCCATGTAAGGAGCACACCTATAGCTTACCAATTACTCTGCACTCATGAAGCTTTCTTCTTTTCTCCACCAGGTGGCAGCACGAGCACATCAAATAGCAGAAAACTTTGACAGCACAGTATTTGTTGCAAAATCGAACGCTACTGCTGTGAATCGCTCAGTTTATTTTGACATGTCACTTGAACGAATTCTTCATTAGATTGTTAACTTTCGTGATAAAAAGGACTACATATTTTTTATTTCTTTGTAGAGATAGAGTCTCACTGTACCGCCCTCAGGTGTCATGATGTCATCACAGCTCACAGCAACCTCTAACTCTTGGGCTTACGCGAGTCTCTTGCCTCAGCCTCCCGAGCAGCTGGGACTACAAGCGCCCGCCACAACGCCCGGCCATTTTATTTTTTGTTGCAGTTTGGCCGGGGCTGGGTTTGAACCCGCCACCCTCGGCATATGGGGCCGGCGCCCTACTCACTGAGACACAGGGGCCGCCCAGGACTACGAATTTTTTTAAACTTGTGTCTACAACAGCAGAAAACCACAAGTCACCTCTGGTGCCATTACTCGTGTGTGGCTGAGGCTAACAATATGACAGAAATGTGTTCTCATTCCCCACACGATTGTTTTCTAATCTTTCTTTCGTTTCCCATTAAATGTGTCTTTAGCTTTTTCCCCATATCCCTGCATTCTTTGATATGGTAATTCTTAAGGGGCACTGTGTTCCATCCTTTGGATGCATTGCAACTTCTTTTAACTGATTGAAATGAGTCATTTAGGCTGTTTTAACTGTGTTTCAATTATAAGAGATTTCCCATGTTCAGGCTTGGCACAGTGGCTCAGAACTGTAATCCTAGCACTCTGGAAGACTGAAGCAGGAAGTCCCTTGAGCTCAGAAGTTCAGAACCAGCCTGAGTAAGAAGGGCAAGTACTGGTCTGTACTAAAACTAGAAAATTAGCTGAGAGTCCTCGTGGGCGCCTCTAGTCCCAGCTATTCAAGAGGCTGAGGCAGGAGGATCGCTTGGGTCCAGGAGGTTGAGGTTACTGTGAGCTAGGCTGACGCCATGGCACTCTAGCCTGGGCAACAGAGTGAGACTTGGTCTCAAACGGAAAAAAAAATTACTCACATAGAAAATATAGTGAGAAACATTACAGTGAGCTGATTAATTACCATTCAAGTTTCTCCACCAGGTGGCAGCATAAGCACATCAAATAGCAGAAAACAGTTTGCCAGCGCAGTATTTGGTGTGAAATAGAACACTACTGCTGTGAATTGCTCACTTTACTTTGACGTGTCACTTGAATGAATTATTCATGAGATTGCTAGATATTAATTGTTTGCTATCTTTGCTTCAGATAGTTTTAAGGAATAATAATTTACAGGTAGGGGTAAAGGGTCCTTCTATCCAATTAATTCCTATCCTTCCGTCCTAAAAGTAACTTCTTGGGCGACGCCTGTGGTTCAGTGAGTAGGGCGCCGGCCTCATATACTGAGGGTGGTGGATTAGAATCCGGCCCCGGCCAAACTGCAATAAAAAAATAGCCGGGCAGGGAGGCACCTGTGGTTCAGTGAGTAGGGCGCCAGGATCATATACTGAGGGTGGTAGGTTTGAACCCGGCCCCGGCCAAACTGCAATAAAAAAATAGCCGGGCGGGGAGGCACCTGTGGCTCAAAGGAGTAGGGTGCCGGCCCCATATACCAGAGGTGGTGTGTTGAAACCCGGCCCCGGCCAAAAACTAAAGAAAAAAAAAAAAAAAAAAACAGCCGGGCATTGTGGCAAGCGCCCATAGTCCCAGCTACTCGGGAAGCTGAGGCAAGAGAATCGCCTAAGCCCAAGAGCTGGAGGTGGCTGTGAGCTGTGATGCCACAGCACCCTACCGACGGTGACAAAAAAAAAAAAAATGGTAACTCCTAATCTCAAGTTTGTGTTTTCCTTCTTGTTCTTCATCTCAGACCTTAACTACCAAAGTATTTTACATAAACAACTGCAGTTCTTCTTATATTCTGCCTATGTTCTTCAGTGTGCTAATTAAGGAAGGATGCTGGATTTTATTGTAATGCTTTCTCTACATCTATTGAAAGTATCATATGGTCTTTGTTTTTGCGTTTGTTAATACGGTAAATAACGTTTATGATAAACGGTAAACCAGTCTTGCGTATGTTGAACCAGTCTTGCATCCCTGGGATGAAACCTACTCGATCATGATGTCTGACTTTTTTTTTTGTTGTTGGGGATTCATTGAGGGTACAATAAGCCAGGTTACACTGATTGCATTTGTTAGGTAAAGTCCCCCTTGCAATCATGTCTTGCCCCCAGAAGGTGTGGCACACACCAAGGCCCCACCCCCCTCCGATGTCTGACTTTTTTGATGATAAGCTGTAATCTATTGGCTAGGATTTTGTTGAGAATTTTTGCATCTATATTCATTAGTGAAATTGGCCTGAAATTCCCCCTTTTAGTTGGGTCTTTTCCTGGTTTTGGTATCAGGGTGATGTTTGCTTCGTAGAACGTGTTGGGGAAGATTCCTTCCTCCTCCATTTTTGGGAATAATGTCTGCAGTGCGGGAATAAGCTCTTTGAAGGTTTGATCAAATTCTGGTGTGAAGCCGTCTGGACCAGGGCATTTTGTTGGAAAATTTTTATTGTTTCTTTGATCTCAGTGCTTGAAATTGGTCTGTTCAGGAGCTCTATTTCTTCCTAGCTAAGTCTAGGGAGAGGGTGTGATTCCAAATATTGATCCATTTTCTTCACATTGTCAAATTTCTGGGTACAGAGTTTCTGGTATAGTTAGAGATGATCTCTTGTATCTCTGTGGGATCCATTTCTGATTGAGGTTACTAGAGATTTTACTTGTCTATTGCTAGTTAGTCTGGCCAAAGGTTTGTCTATTTTATTTATTTTTTCAAAAAAGAAAAACTCCTTGTTTCATTAATTTTCTGAATGATTCTTTTGTTTTCAATTTCATTGATCTCTGATTTAATTTTGGATATTTCTTTTCTTCTGCCAGGTTTACGCTTACATTGTTCTTCTTTTTCCAACTCCATAAGATGGCTTGTGAGTTTGTTGATGCGCTCTCTTTCTGTTTTTTGAATGTAGGCTTCTAAAGCGATACATTTTCCTCTCAAAACTGCTTTTGCAGTATCCCACAGGTTTTGGTAGCTTGTGTCTTCATTGTTGTTGTGCTCAGGGAAGTTAATGATTTCCTGTTTTATTTCTTCATGCACCCAAGTGTCATTCCACAGAAGGTTGTTGAATTTCCTTAAACAACCTTTGTGTGGGGTTGAACGTTTTTGTGGAGTTGAGTTCCACCTTTAGTGCCTTATGGTCTGTGAAGATACAAGGTAAAATTTGAATTCTTTTTATTTTGTTGATATTGGTTTTGTGTCCCAGGATATGATCAATGTTGGAGAATGTTTCATGGGGTGATGAGAAGAATGTATAGTCTTTGTCTTTTGGATGGGGTGTTCTATATACGTCTATCAAGCACGGTGGTTCTAGGGTCTCATTTAAGTTCCTTAGATTTTTGTTTAATTTGTGTTCAGAGGATCTTTCCAGCTAAGTAAGAGGAGTGTTGAAGTCCTTAGGCTCAGTCCAGCTCTGTAAGAGGAATGTTATTATGGCATTATAGGATATCATATTGCTCAGACTGAGTAAGGTCTGTTTCTAAAATCTGGGAGCATTTAAGTTGGCGGTATAAATATTTATTTATTTATTTATTTTTGTATCCATATTTTTATTTTTTTAATTTTTATTTAGTTTTTTTATTGTTAAATCATAGCTGTGTACATTAGTGCAATCGCCTGTACCCATTCTAAAATGCACCATAGATGTGTCCCCACCCATTACCCTCCCTCCACCAAAATCTCCCCCCTCCCTTCCCCTTCCTTGGCCCTTTCCCCATAGTCTTGTGCTATAGTTGGGTTATAGTCTTCATGTGAAAGCTATAATTTAGCTTCATAGTAGGGCTGAGTACATTGGATGCTTTTTCTTCCATTCCTGAGATACTTTGCTAAGAAGAATATGTTCCAGCTCCATCCATGTAAACATAAAAGAGGGAAAGTCTCCATCTTTCTTTAAGGCTGCATAGTATTCCATGGTATATATGTGCCACAATTTGCTAGTCCATTCGTGGGTCAATGGGCACTTGGGCTTCTTCCATGACTTAGCAATTATGAATTGGGCTGCAATAAACATTCTGGTACAGATATCTTTGTTATATTGTGACTTTTGGTCTTCTGGGTATAAACCTAGTAAAGGAATTATAGGATCGAATGGCAGGTCTATTTTTAGGTCTCTAAGGGTTCTCCAAATGTCCTTCCAGAAGGAACGTATTAGTGGGCATTCCCACCAGCAGTGTAGAAGTGTGCCCTTTCCTCCACATCCACGCCAACATTTCTGGTTTTGGGATTTTGTTATGTGGGCTACTCTTACTGGGGTTAGGTGATATCTCAGAGTAGTTTTGATTTGCATTTCTCTGATGATTAAGGATGATGAGCTTTTTTTCATCTGTTTGTAGATTTTGCGTCGGTCTTCTTTAGAGAAGTTTCTCTTCAAGTCCCTTGCCCACCCTGAGATGGGGTCACGTGTTCTTTTCTTGTTAATATGTTTGAGTTCTCTGTGGATTCTGGTTATTAGACCTTTATCGGAGGTATAACCTGCAAATATTTTCTCCCATTCTGAGGGCTGTCTGCTTGCTTTACTCACTATGTTCGTGGCTGTGCAGAAGCTTTTTAGTTTGATCAGGTCCCAGTAGTGTATTTTTGATACTGCTTCAATTGCCCGGGGAGTCCTCCTCATAAAATATTCACCCAGGCCGATTCCTTCAAGAGTTTTCCCTGCACTTTCTTCAAGTATTTTTATAGTTTCATGTCTTAAGTTTAAATCTTTTATCCAGTGAGTGTCTATCTTAGTTAATGGTGAAAGGTGTGGGTCCAGTTTCAATCTTCTACAGGTTGCCAGCCAGTTCACCCAGCACCATTTGTTAAATAGGGAATCTTTTCCCCACTGAATGTTTTTAATTAGCTTGTCAAAGATCAAATAACGGTAAGTAGCTGGATCCATCTCTTGGTTCTCTATTCTGTTCCAGACATCTACTTCTCTGTTTTTGTGCCAGTACCATGCTGTTTTGATCACTGTGGATTTATAGTACAGTCTCAGGTCTGGTAGCGTGATTCCTCCTGCTTTGTTTTTATTGCTCAGTAATGTTTTGGCTATTCGAGATTTTTTTCTGATTCCATATAAAACGAAGTATTATTTTTTCAAAATCTTTAAAGTATGACAATGGAGCTTTAATAGGAATTGCACTAAAGTTATATATTGCTTTGGGCAGTATGGACATTTTAACAATGTTGATTCTTCCCAGCCATAAGCATGGTATGTTTTTCTATCTGTTAACATCTTCGGCTATTTATTTTCTTAGAGTTTCATAGTTCTCTTTGTAGAGATCTTTCACGTCCTTTGTTAGGTATACTCCCAAGTATTTCATCTTCTTTGGCACTACTGTGAAAGGAATAGAGTCCTTGACTGTTTGTTCGGCTTGGTTATTGTTGGTATATATAAAAGCTACAGATTTATGGGTGTTGATTTTATAGCCTGAGACATTGCTATATTCCTTGATCACTTCTAAAAGTTTTGTAGTAGAATCCCTAGCGTTTTCCAGATATACGATCATATCATCTGTGAAGACTGAAAGTTTGATCTCTTCTGACCCTATGTGGATACCCTTGATCGCCTTTTCTTCCCTAATTGCAATGGCTAAAACTTCCATTACAATGTTAAAGAGCAATGGAGACAATGGGCAACCTTGCCTGATTCCTGATCTAAGTGGAAATGATTTCAATTTAACTCCATTCGATACGATATTGGCTGTGGGTTTGCTGTAGATGGCCTCTATTAGTTTAAGAAATGTCCCTTCTATACCAATTTTCTTAAGTGCTCTGATCATGAAGGGATGCTGGATATTATCAAAAGCTTTTTCTGCATCAATTGAAAGAATCATATGGTCTTTATTTTTAAGTTTGTTTATGTGTTGAATTACATTTATAGATTTACGTATATTGATCCAGCCTTGAGACCCTGGGATAAATCTGACTTGGTCATGGTGTGTAATTTTTTTGATGTGTTGTTGGATTCTGTTTATTAGGATCCTATTGAGTATTTTAGCATCTATATTCATTAGTGATATTGGTCTATAATTTTCTTTTCTTGTTGGGTCTTTCCCTGTTTTGGGGATCAAGGTGATGTTTGCTTCATAGAATGTGCTGGGTAATATTCCTTCTTTTTCTATGTTTTGGAAGAGGTTTAGTAGTATAGGTACTAGTTCTTCTTTAAATGTTTGGTAGAATTCTGACATAAAGCCATCTGGTCCTGGGCTTTTCTTTTTAGGGAGATTTTGTATAGTTGATGCTATTTCAGAAATTGATATAGGCCTGTTCAACTTTTCCACTTTCTTCTGACTAAGTCTTGGTAGGTGGCATGCTTCCAGGTATTGGTCGATTTCTTTCAGATTTTCATATTTCTGAGAGTAGAGTTTCTTGTAGTATTCATTAAGGATTTTTTGAATTTCTGAGGGGTCTGTTGTTATTTCATTGTTACCATTTCTGATTGATGAAATTAGAGATTTTACTCTTTTTTTCCTGGTTAGGTTGGCCAAAGGTTTATCTATTTTATTGATCTTTTCAAAAAACCAGCTTTTGGATTTATTGATCTGTTGTATAATTCTTTTGTTTTCAATTTCATTTAATTCTGCTCTGATTTTGGTTATTTCTTTTCTTCTGTTGCGTTTGGGGTTGAAGTGTTCTTCTTTCTCCAGTTGCTTGAGATGTTCCATTAAGTTATTGACTTCCTCTCTTTCTGTATTCTTGAGAAAGGCTTGCAGAGCTATAAATTTCCCTCTTAGGACTGCCTTTGCAGTATCCCAAAGGTTCTGGTAATTCGTGTCTTGATTATTGTTTTGTTCCAAAAATATGGTGATTTCCTTCTTGATCTCGTCTATAACCCATGTATCCTTCAGCATAGGGTGTTTAGCTTCCATGTTTTTGTATGGGTATGCAGGTTCCTGTTGTTATTTAGTTCAACTTTAATTACATGATGGTCTGAGAAGATGCAAGGAATAATTTCTATTTTTTTAAATTTGCTGAGGTTAGATTTGTGGCCTAGGATGTGGTCGATTTTGGAGTATGTTCTGTGGGCTGATGAGAAGAATGTGTATTCAGTTTTGTTGGGATGAAATGTTCTGTAGATGTCTGTTAAGTCCAGATGTTGAATGGTTGAGTTTAAATCTAAAATTTCTTTGCTTAGCTTCTTTTTGGAGGCACTATCCAGGACTGCTAACGGGGTGTTAAACTCTCCAACTACTATGGAAGTGGAGGAAATCGAGTTGATCATGTCTGTTAGAGTTTCTCTTATAAATTGAGGTGTGTTGTGGTTGGGTGCATAAATATTAATAATTGAGATCTCATCATATTGAGTATTACCTTTAACAAATATGAAGTGTCCATCCTTATCCTTAATTATTCTGGTTGGTTTAAAGCCTATTGCATGTGCGAACAGGACTGCAACGCCTGCTTTTTTCTGCTTACCATTTGACTGGAATATAGATGACCATCCCTTCACCTTGAGTCTATATCTGTCCTTTAATGTAAGATGTGATTCTTGGATGCAGCAGATATCTGGCTTGAGTTTTTGTATCCAGTCCGCCAACCTATGCCTGTTTAGAGGACAATTTAAACCATTCACATTAATTGAGAGTATTGATAAGCCTTTCGAGAGACTGGTGGACATTTTTAATCCTTTTGTGACTGTGGAAGTTGGAATTTGATCAAAAATTTTTTGGGTGAGTTTACTTTTGTGGTGGAGCATTATGCTGGTCTTTATGGAGGATAGGTCTAAGAATGTCCTGGAGAGCTGATTTAGTTGTGGCAAATTTCTTCAACATGTGAATGTCGTTGAAGTATTTAATTTCTCCGTCATAAATGAAGCTCAGTTTAGCTGGGTACAGGATCCTGGGTCGAAAGTTATTTTGTTTTAGGAGATTAAAAGTCAATGACCATCCTCTTCTAGCTTGAAAGGTTTCAGCAGAGAGATCTGCAGTTATTCTGATATTCTTCCCCTTGTAGGTGATGGTTTTCTTTCTTCTGGCAGCTTTCAGAATTTTCTCCTTCATATTAACTGTAGTGAAATTGATTATGATGTGTCTGGGGGATGTCTTATTTAGGTTGAGTCGTGCTGGAGTTCTGAAACTGTCTTCTATCTGAATTTCGGAAACTCTTGGCATGTCTGGAAAGTTCTCCTTCATAATCTCATGCAGAAGAGACTCTGTGCCTTGTGAAGCCACTTTGTCACTTTCGGGGATCCCTATAAGACGAATATTGGTTTTCTTCAAATTATCCGAGAGCTCTCTGAGAGAGTGGTCTGTTTTTGCTCTCCATTTCTCTTCTTCTTTGAGGGTTTGGGAGCATTCGAAAGCTTTGTCTTCAATGTCAGAAATCCTTTCTTCTGCTTGCTCCATTCTGTTACTGAGGGATTCTACTGTGTTTCTCAGATGTTTGAGGGATGCAACTTCTTGTCTCAATGTGTCGAAATCTTTGGTCATTTGGTCTTTGAATCCGTTGAATTCTTGAGATAACTTTTGGAATTCTAATTCGATCTTATTTGCTATCCAGATCCTGAATTCAATTTCTGACATCTCAGCTATTTGTTTGTGCATGGGGTCTTGTGCTGACTCTGCCCCATTGATCCCTGGGGGAGTTGATCTACTCTGATTATTCATATTGCCAGAGTTTCTCTGTTGATTTCGCCTCATGATTGTTTTTCACCATTGCCTCTGGCTGTCTCCAGAGTTGGGGAGCTGTCTCTCCAAGATTAGACCCCAGCAGTATCACTCTATTGTTGCTGGGTCTTTGTAGGGAGTGACCCTGTGTAGTTCCTCTGGGGCTGCTCTAGCTAGGGAGTTCTGGTTATGCAAGCAGCTCTGGTTTGTGACACACCCAGATCCAGCAACAGGGCTAGGGATGGTGCGCACGGTTCTGGCAGTGCCAGGTGCCCAGTGACTTTGGCACAGAGAGTCCAAGGCTCCAGCAGTCTCTGACCAGGAAAAGAGTTCTGCACAGAGGCAGGGAGGGCTCCAAAGGGCACGCAGCTAACACAGTTCCTGTCCAGATGAACGGGCTAGTGTGGAAGCTGGGAGGACACAGGAGGGAGGACGCAGGGTTGCGTGGCTCCCGCAGTTCCTGGTCAGCAAATGTGGAGGCCCGGTGGCTGCGGGTCACGGGTCGGGGGTTGCTGCACAGCTCTTATGGAGGTCTGGGCGGGGCCAAGCCCAGGAGTTTGAGGTTGCTATGAGCTGTGACGTCATGGCACTCACTCTACCCAGGGCAACAGCCCAAGGCTCCAGTGTGCCAAAACCATCTCACTATGCCCCTAAGGATTAAGGCTGTAAGGCAGCTCAGTCACCGCCTTTAGGCTGCTCAGTCAGTAGGTTACTTTGACCCACCCAATCCTTGCTCTAAGACCATGAGGGCGGAGCTTGCTGGGGCAGTTCTTTCACAGTGGCTTCCTGCGCCCAGCTCAGTGGCTCAGTCTGGGGCCCCAGACAATGCCCAAAGTTCTCTACACTCTTGCTCAAGCTCTCCCCAAGGCAGTCCAACTGAGTGCCAAGTCCAAGAACACCGAAACAGTTCACAGGTAAGGCCTTTCCGGTTTGCAGTCTCACTGCTGCTTGTACTTACGGTTGCCGGCATGATTGGGTTGATCGAACACACACAACCACTTGCCAGTTTTCCACTGTTTTTGTCCTCCTCTTGGGTTCCAGAACTCCCTTGCTGGCTGCCTGTATCCTCAAAGGGATGGTTATAGGCAGATCCCACTGGCCAGAGATGCCTGGAGTCTTGTCTCCCCAGACTCGCTGTTCCCAGCTGCAGGGAAGCTGTTACTTGGCCGCCATCTTTAATCCATGTCTCCGTTATAAATATTTAGAATTGAAACTTCTTCTTGTTGTATTTTTCCCTCGACCAATATAAAGCGACCATCTTTGTCTTTTTTGACTTTAGTTGCTTTAAATCCACATGTATCTGAAAATAAGATTGCAACCCCTCTTTTCTTCTGAATTCCGTTTGCCTGAAAAATTGTCTTCCAACCCTTAACTCAGAGTTTTAATTTGTCTTTTGAAGCTAGATGTGTTTCCTGCAGACAGCAAATGGATGGCTTGTGTTTTTTAATCTAATCAGCCAATCTATACTTCTTCAGTGGGGAATTCAAGCCATTAACATTTATTGAGATAATTGATAAGTGTGGTACTGTTCCATTCATCGTATTTTGTGAGAGTCCATTGCTTAGTTTTACCTTTTGCATCATTGTGGAAGTTAGGTTCTGTCCTTTAATTCCTGAGTTCTTACTTTGCAGTTGATCCATCGTGATGGTCAGTGTGTAGAACAGGTTGAAGTATTTCCTGTAGAGCTGGTCTTGTTGTGGCGAATTTCCTCAATGTTTGAATATCTGTAAATGATTTGATTTCTCTGTCAATTTTAAAGCTTAGCTGAGCAGGATATAGAATTCTGGGCTGGAAATTGTTCTGTTTAAGTAGATTAAAGGTAGATGAGCATTGTCTTCTTGCTTGAAAAGTTTCATTAGAGAAGTCTGCAGTTACCCTGATGGATTTGCCCCTGTAAGTCAACTAGCACTTACTCCTGGCAGCTTGAAGAATCTTTTCTTTTGTCTTGACTTTGGACATGTTTATCACAATGTGTCTTGGAGGAGCTCTGTTAGAGTTTAGGTGAGCTGGGGTCCGATATCCCTCTGAAAGTGTGTCAGAATCTTTGGTGATATTTGGGAAATTTTCATTTATAATATTCTCTAGTATGGCTTCCATTCCCCTGGGGCATTCCTCTTCCCCTTCTGGGATACCTGTAACTCATATGTTTGAACGCTTCATAAAGTCCAATAATTCTGTCAGTGAACATTCTGCTTTCTCTCTTTTCTTTTCTGCCTCTTTAACTATCTGCGTTATCTCAAGAGCTTTGTCCTCCACGTCTTTCTTCTGCATGGTCTGATCTGTTGTTGATATCTTCTATTGCATCTTTAAGTTCCCTAATTGGCTGCTTCAGTTCCTTCAGCTCTGCTATATCCTTTCTATATTCTTCATATTGTTCATCTCTCATTTGATTCTGTTTTTGGATTTCCTTTGGCTATTTTCCACTTTATCAGCAGTTTCCTTCATTGTTTCCATCATTTCCTTCATTGCTTTCATCATCTGTATTCTAAATTCCCTTTCTGTCATCTCTAACATTTCTTTATAGGTGGAATCGTCTGCAGTAGCTACCTCACGGTCTCTTGGGGGGTTGCTCTGGACTGGTTTTTCATGTTGCAGGATTTTTCTGCTGATTTTCTTCATGAGTGATTTCTTTTATCTTGCCCTAATTTTCCTATGACTTCCTCTTTCTCTTAAGTCACCGTGCCTCTGGCCTAGGGTTTCAATGATTCATCTGCCAGCAGGATTAGACGAACGAACACATGCAACCACTTGCCAGTTGTCCACTGCTTTTGTCCTCCTCATGAGGTCCAGAAGTCCCTGGCTGACTCCCTATGTTCCCAAAGAGATGTTTGTGGGCAGAACCCACCAGCCAGAGAAGCCCGAAGTCTTCTCTCCCCAGTCTCACCATGCCCAGTTACAAGGAAGCTATCAGCCTCCATCTTGCTCCTCCCCTGGTAAGGTCAAATTATTAATGTGTTTTCCCTTCTTTGCACGTCTATGGATTCTTTACAGATTCTCCATGGTGTGTGAGTTCATCTTTCATAATAAAAGTTGTCGATGATGGAACTTATCCCTAGGAGACTAGCACATCTGCATTTCATCCATTACTCGCCATTGCTAATGCATTCTACAATTTGTCTGCCAGGTGGTAGCACAAGCACTTCCAATAGCAGAAAACTGTTCCCAAAGACAGTTCCGGATGTATTAAACACTGCCGCTGTGAATTCCTCAGTGCCATCTTTTACAGGAGATTTGCATAAAGTATTGTTAGGTTGTTTGCTTTTCTGGTCGAAAGGCCAGTCATTGTCAGACTGGTGTCCTCTACAGGAGGAAAACACAACTCACCACTGGTGGCAATACACAGGTATAGGCACAGTGAAGAATCTGACCCAAGTGTGTCCACCCCACCTCCTGCCATAGATCGTTTGCTCACCTATCCCGTCACGTCCAATGTGTCCTCAGCCTCTTCTGCGAATCCCTGCATCCTTAGGAATGGTAGTTTGTGAAGGGTGCACTGTGTCCCTTCCTGTGGATGCAGCGTGACTTTCTTTCTCAGTTGCCTGAGTCATTTAGGCTATTTTCACTACCTTTGGCACTATTAAAGGCTTTCCATCTACTGAACGGAGCACAGCGGGACAAACATCACAGTCCCCTAATGAATCACTCTACTCTGAGACAGGCGTGCAAACAACTGCTCACCCTCTTGGCTGCAAATGCTTTCAAGAATTGATCATTTGCAGGTGGAGTTGAGTTGTATGGTATACCTAGGCCTATGGGGATGGCTCATCTGGAGCCAACCGGTAGGGGCTTTGGTTTTAATTGCTTTGCTTTGCTGTCTGCTCCGGTTGGATTTGGTTCTGGTTATTATTGCATTAGCAAGACAATGTTAGCACTATTTCCATGCCATTGACGGTGCTTTCCGTGGCCTAAATCATGGAGAGGTGACTGAAGGACGACGTGCCTCCCTGGGTGAGATGCAAATGCTATGCCATTTTACACAAGGGCCTTGAGCATCTGGGGATTTGGAGGTATAAGCGGTGTCGCGACCAATCTCCCAGGGATACTGGGTGACCACTGTGTTGCTGAAAGCATGGGCACACTGAGGAGTTGTTTCTCTTAAGATAATTACCTCCAGGTCTTCTGTAATGGAAAGCACAGAATTCCATTGTTTCTGACCTCTGTGTAGTATTTCTTTTTGTTTTTATACACTATTTCATTTGTCTAATCTTTGGTTGTGAGCACTTATTGTTATTCCATGTCTTTTCTATTGTGTATTATGCTGCAATAAACAGAAAATTCCTCGTATATTTTTTTTTGAGACAGAGTCTCATTGTGTTGCCCAAGGTAGAGTGCTGTGGGGTCACGGTTCACAGCAACCTCAAACACTTGGGCTTAAGCGATTCTCTTGCCTCACCCTTCCAAGTAGCTGGAGTACAGGCGCCCGGCACAATGCCCGGCTCTTTTGCTGTTTTACTTCTGATTGTTGCTTGGCAGGGTGGGGCCAGGTTCAAACCCGCCAGCCCCGGTATATGTGACCGCCTCCCTAGCCGCTGAGGTACAGTTGCCGAGCCCTCATATGTTTTCTGAATGTTATTTCTTTTGCTTTACATAAATAGCCTGTGGTATAAATTCTGATTTCCATGGTTGTTTTGTAATCATTTCTGTTTGTCAGGATATGTTTTTCTTAAGTTCTGTGCATTTTTTTTTATGCAGATTCTCACTTTCTTGCCCTTGGTAGATTGCCGTGGAGGCATAGCTCACAGCAACCTCAAAGTCTTGGGCTCAAGCGATTTTCTTGCCTCAGCCTCCTGCGTAACTGGGACTATAGGCGCTGCCACAATGCTGAGCTATTTTCAGAGGCAGGGTCTTGCTCTGTCTCAGGCTGCTCTTGAACCTGTGAGCTCAGGCAATCCATCTGCCTTGGCCTCCCAAAGCACTAGGTTTACAGGCACAAGCTACCACGTCCAGCCTTCTGTGCATTTTTTTTAGACATAATGTATGGCACGCTTGTTATTTTACAGTTTAGTGTTAACTTGTCTTTTTAAAGCAGACTCCCCTCTGTTTCTGAGACTAGAGTGCAGTGGCCTTACCACAGCTCACTTCAACCTTCAGTTCCTAGGCTCAAGCTTCCTTCTGCCTTAGCCTCTCTTAGCTGGAACTACAGCTACATTGTACGGAACTGAAAGTCACTGCGTTGCTCAGACTGCCTTCAAATTCTTGAGCTAAATTGATTGTCCCACCTCAGCCTCCAAAGAGATAGAATTACAAGCATGAACCACTGCCTTGTCTATTAACTTTTATACACATTTGGAATCCAAAATATTGTATAACTCCTGTTATTGCAAATATTTGCTTGTGTTTGGTGTTCCGGTGCCCAACACAGTGTGTGAGGTAAGCCTCAATATACCTCCATACATATATATGTAAACACCCAAATATATATGATAATCATTGCAACACTTTATTATAGTAAGAAAAATCTTAAAGCAACACGATTGTGGGAACAACCTATTGGCTATTTTTGTAAAGAAGGTATCTTGATTACAGGTAAATAGACCAGGGATGAAACATCAGAACCAAGTCCATGGTTACCATTTAAATAGCGGAAAGTCTGGCTGTATATGGAGGAAACTACAGCACCTTAGTGTTTATATCTGTTCAATCTTTTTTTTTTTTTTTTGAGAAAGGGGCTCACTTTGTCACCCTTGGTAGAGTGTTGTGGCATCACAACTCACAGCAACCTCAAACTCTTGGGCTTAAGCAATTCTCTTGCCTCACCCTCCCAAGCAGCTGGAACTATAAGCGCTCACCACAATGGCCAGCTATTTTTGTTGTTGTTCTTGCAATTGTCATTGTTTGGCAGGCCCTGGCTGGGTTCGAACCTGCCAGCCCTGGTGTATCTGGCTGGCACCGTAACCGCTGAGCTACAAATGCCGAGCCTTTTTTTTGAGACAGAGTCTCACTTTATTGCTCTCCACAGAGTGCTGTGGCATCACAGCTCACAGCCACCTTGTCCTTAAGCGATTCTTTTGCCTCAACCTCCCAAGTAGCTGGGACTACAGGCACCTGCCACAACGCCTGGCTATTTTTCTTTTGGTGTTGCAGTTGTCATTGTTGTTTGCCAGACCCAGGCCAGGTTCAAACCCACCATCGCCAGTGAATGTGGCTGGCGCCCTAGCTGCTGAGCTACAGGCACAGAGCCAAGGTACTCGGAATCTTGAGTCAATGGTAACATCAAATTATGAGTGATTTTTCTTTATGTGCACTTTTATAGATTCTCTACATTTTCCATAATGAGTGTGGATTTTTTTTTTTGTTGTTGTTGTTGCAGTTTGACCGGGGCCGGGTTTGAACCTGCCACCCTCGCTATATGGGGCCGGTACCCTACTCCCTGAGCCACAGGCACCGTCTGAGTGTGGATTATTTTAAAATAATAAAGGTACAGGGCAGTGCCTGAGGCTCAAGGGAGTAGGGCACCAGCCCCATATGCCGGAGGTGGTGGGTTCAAACCCAGCCCTACCCAAAACCTGGAAAAAAATAAAATTAAGTTAAAATTAAAATAATAAAAAGTAAAATAATAATGGTACAAATAATATATTTATGAATATGTAACTACTACATCTGGATTTTATCACTCTACTTTTATTGTGCATTCTTCCACTTGCTCACCAGATGGCAGCATAAGCACATTAAATAGCAGAAAATACATTGAGAGTATTTAATATTTGCTTTTTATTTTTTTGTAGTTTTTGGTCAGGGCTGGGTCTAAACCCACCATCTCCGGCATATGGGGCCGGTGCCCCACTCCTTTGAGACACAGGTGCCGCCCAAGTGTAATATTTAATCTAAAGTTGAACACTAGTGCTGTTAATTACCCAGTTTGTTTTGAAATGTTACTTGCACAAATTATTCATTAGATTGTTTAGTTTTCTTATAAAAATGGCCATATAGGGCGGTGCCTGTGGCTCAAAGAAGTTCGGCGCTGGCCCCATATATCACAGGTGACAGGTTCAAACCCAGCCCTGGCCAAAAACTGCAAAAAAAAAAAAAAAAAAGCCACATACTCACATAACTTCAAGAAAAACACAAGTCACCTGTGGTGCCACTACTCAGGTAGAGCCAAGATTATACCTTCTTTTTCATGCTTACTGACCTGTAGCGTTATGTCTCTGTGGATTTCCTGTGTGGATAATTTGCTCCTCATTCCCTTGGGTTCTGCTTGGCGTATTGATTTGTAAAATTATTCCTATATGATTGATTCAGAGAGGGACTCACGTGACATGTCCAAACCCATTCATTTAAGGACAGGTTAATAATGAGATTATGGCCCTCCCTCTCTGTGGGCTCTGAATATTGTAAGATATTTTTAATAAATTTCCATAAAATGTTACATTCCTGGGCCAGGCATGCAGCTCACGCCTGTAATCCTACAACTCTGGGAGGCTGAAGCGGGTACATTGCCTGAGCTCAGGAGTTCGAGACCAGCCTGAGCAAGAGTAAGACTCCGTCTCTAAACATAGCCAGGTGTTGTGGTGGGCACTTGTAGTCCCACCTACTTGGGAGGCTGAGGCAAAAGAACTGCTTCAGCCCAAGAGTTTAAGGTTGCTGTGAGCTATGAAACCACCACACGCTACCAAGAGGGACAGAGAGAGACTCTGTCTCAAAGAAAAAGAAAAAGAAAAAGACAGCAAAGTTAATTCGTAAATGTTGTGTGTGCTCTGACTGATCCATAGATCAGCCATTCTCCCTTCTCTGTCCCTATCCTTAGCACCCCCCCCCCATTCTGTTAGACGCAACAATATTGAAATTAAGCCAATTAACAACCCTACAATAGCCTCTAAGTGTTCAGGTGATGGGAAGAGTGACACAAATACCCTGTTTCCCCGACAATAAGACAGTGTCTTATTTTAAGGTGTGCTCCCAAAGACGCGCTAGGTCTTATTTTCAGGGGACGTCTTATCTTTCTTGTAAGTAGGTCTTATTTTCGGAGGATTTCTTATATTCGGGGAAACAGGGTACCACTTGAAATCGAAAGGAAGAAATGATTAAGGCAGGGTGAAAGCTGAAATAATCAATAGCGGGGCGTCGAGGTGGGCACCTGTAGTCCCAGCTACTCGGGGACGCAGAGGTGAGAGAATCGCTTGAGCCTAGGAGTTTGAGGTTGCTGTGAACTAAGATGCCTGGGCCCTCTACCAAGGGCAACAAAGTGAGACTCTGTCTCAATTAAAAAACAATAACAACAAAGGGCAGCACCTGTGGCTCAGTGAGTAGGGCACCAGCCCCTTATACCAAGGGTGGCAGGTTCAAACTCAGCCCTGGCTAAACTGCAGGAAAAAAAAATAGCCAGGTGTTGTGGCGGGCAACTGTAGTCCCACCTACTCAGGAGGCTGAGGCAAGAGAATCACCTAAGCCCAAGAGCTGGAGGTTGCTGTGAGCTGTGACACCATGATACTCTACCGAAGGCAATAAATAAATAAACAAAAAAAAAAAAAGAAAGAAAGAAAAGAAAGCTGAAATAATCTGAAAGTTACATCCCCGGCCCCAGTTAGCCAAGCTTTGAATGCAAGGAAAAAGTTTTTTAAAAAATTAAATGTGTTGGGCAGCACCTGTGGCTGAGGGGAGTAGGGCACCGGCCTCATATACGGAGGTGGGGGGTTCAAACCTGGCCCTGGCCAAAAAAACTGCAAAAAAAAAAAAATCATTCAGATGCTTTAGATGAAAGAGGGCACCTGCCCACCCCCCATATGCCAGAGGTGGCGGATTCAAACCCAGCCGTGGCCACAACAACCACAACAACTACAACAAAAATTAAACGTGTTATGCCAGTGAACACATGAATAAGAAAACAAAAAAGAGCTTATGCAGAAAGTTATAGAAGTCTGAATACAAGACCAAACCAGACACACATTTCCTTAAGTGAAAGCCTAATCCTGGGCAAAGCCCGAACTTTCTTCCATTTCATAACAACTGAGGGAGGTGAGGAAGCTACAGAAGAAAAGGTGGAAGCTAGCAGAAGTTAGGTCCTGAGGTTTAGGGAAAGAAGCCATCTCCAGGACCTAAGAAATACAAGGGGAAGTAGCCAGGTCTGATGGGAAAGCTGCAGCAAGTTATCTGGAAGATCTCACTGAGATCAGTGATGAAGGTGACTGCACTAAATGATGATCTTTTTTTGTAGAAAACACAGGCTTCTACTGAAAGAAGATGTCATCTAGGGTGTTCATAACCACAGAGAAGGCAGTGCCTGGATTCCAAACTTCACAGGACAGGCTGATTTTCTTAATAGGGACTAATGCAGCTGGTGACTTGAAGACTAAGCTAATGCTCATTTTCCATTCCGAAATCCTACGTCACTTAAGAATTAGGCTACATCTACCTGCCTGGGTTCTACAAATGGAACTATAAAGCCTGGGTAACAACACATCATTTGAAAGCACAACTGTTCACATCATGATTTGCTGAATATTTGAAGTCCAATGTTAAGAGTTACTGTCAGGGCTTGACGCCTGTGGCTCAAGCTGCTAAGGCGCCAGCCACATACACCTGAGCTGGCAGGTTTGAATCCAGCCCGGGCCGCCAAACAAGAATGACGGCTGCAACCAAAAAATAGCCAGGCATTGTGGCGGGCGCCTGTGGACCAAACTACCTGGGAGATGGAGGCAGGAGAATCGCTTGAGCCCAGGAGTTGGAGGTTGCTGTGAGCTGTGATGCCACCACACTCTACCCAGGGCGACAGCTTGAGGCTCTGTCTCCAAAAAAATAAAAAGAGTTACTGTCCGAAAAAACAATACAATGCCTGTCAGAATATTACAGCTCATTGATAATGCTATGTAGTTGGTCAACCAAGCGCTCCAAGGAAGATATGCTAAGAGGCAGATGTTGTTTTCATGCTTGCTAAGGCAACATCCAATCTGAAGGCCTTGGATGAAAGAATAATTTCAACTGCCACATCTTCTTCTTCTGGAAATACCTTTCATAAGGCTACACTAGCCATGGATAGTGATTCTTGTGACACATGAATCTGGGCAAAATAACCTGAAAACCTTCTAGAAACGATTCACCATTCACGCCAAGACAATACTTGTGATTCATGGAAGGAGGTCAAAATATCAACATTAACAGGAGTTTGGAAGAAGTTGATTCCAGTCATCACGATTACTTGGGTGAGTTCAAGACCTCGGAGGAGGAAATAACTGCAGATGTGCTAGAAACAGCAAGAGAACTAGAATTAAGAGTGGAGCCTGGCGACGGGACTGAATAGCTGCCATCTCAGGAGTTGTTTCTGATGGACGAGCAAAGAAAGCAATCTCTGGAGATGGAATCTTCTCCTAGTGAAGATGCCGCGAACACTGTTGACAACAAGGGGTTTAGAATGTAACATAAGCATAGTTGACAGAGCAGAGACAGGGATGGAGAAGTCTGACCCAAATTTTTCTAATGCGGCTGAAGTGCTACCAAACAGCATCACATGCTGCAGAGCGATTTTTCATGGAAGGAAGAATCAATCAAAGTGGCAAATTTCACTGTTTTCTTATTTTAAGAAATAGCCACAACTAACCCAGCCTTCAGCACCTGCCACCCTGATCAGTCTACAGCCAGTAGTATGGAGGCAAAACCCTCTACCAGCAAAAAATTGCAAGAGGCTCATTGAAGGCTTGGATGATCATTAGGATGTTTTAACAATAAAGTATTTATTAGTATAAATTTCTGTAGTGTGGATACATTGCATAGTGCTGAAGTCGGGGCTTCTGGTATCTCAATCACCTGAAGAATGTGCATTGTACCCACCAGGTGATTTCTCCTCATCTACACCCCTCTCACCTTCCTACCCTTCCGAGTCTCCATTGTCTATCACTGTGCACTGTGTCCACATGGGCAATGATTTCGCTCCCACTGGGTGGGGACATGCCCTACCTGTCTTTGCGTGTCTCGTTATTTCCCTTAATAGCCTCCAGTTCCATCTATAATGGAAAACACATGGTTCCATTCCTTTTGATGGCTGAGGTGTATTCCCTTGTGTCTCTATCCTACACTTTCTGTATACAGGCATCAGTAGACACACACTTATGTTGATTCCATGTCTTTGCTATTGTGAATAGTAGTGCCTGAAACAGACAAGTGCAGGTGTCCTTGTTATGAGGGTTTATGTCCTTTTGTGTGGATATTCCTTAGTGAGATTGCTGGATTAAATGGTACTTCTACGTGGAGTTTTCAATGAGGCACTTTTAATGAAGGTACATTTTCTTAGGCATAATGCTATTTCCCACTTAATAAGATACAGTATAGTATAAATATACCTTTTATATGTACCAGAAAACAAAAAAAAATGCAACGTTATTGCAATATTGGCTTTACTTCTGTGGTCTGGATAAAACCCACAATAACTCTGAGGTACATGTGTATAAATATATACATGTCCACACGTATATCCATATGTGCACACACATATTCAGTATTATATTCACTGTGACTTTTTTTGTTTTACTAAGAAAGAACTTAAAGCAACCAAAATATTGGAACAAACTGTTGGGTATTGATATAAATAAAGAAGCTTGATTATAATTAAACAAAGCTGGAATCAAATATCAGAAGCACGTCCGAGGTTCGCATTTCACTAGCAGAAGAACTGACATTATCCTGAGAGCACAGTAGCACCTGCTGTTTGTATCTCTCCTGCCCGGGTACTCAGAACCTGGAGACAAGGGAAAGTGAGCTTGTGGATGCTTTTTTATTTTCTGTACTTCAATGAACTGTCTAAATGTTTCTAGGATGATTGTGAATTAATTCTTAGTAACAGAAGTTATAAATAATATCTTTATCAATATGTAAGGAGCACATGTATAGCTTACCAATTACTCTGCACTCATGAAGCTTTCTTCTTTTCTCCACCAGGTGGCAGCACGAGCAGATCAAATAGCAGAAAACTTTGACAGCGCAGTATTTGTTGCAAAATCGAACGCTACTGCTGTGAATCGCTCAGTTTATTTTGACATGTCACTTGAACGAATTCTTCATTAGATTGTTAACTTTAGTGATAAAAAGGACTACGTATTTTTTTAATTTGTGTCTAGTATAGCAGAAAACCACAAGTCACCTCTGGTGCCATTACTCTTGTGGCTGAGATTAACAATATGACAGAAATGTGTTCTCATTCCCCACACGATTGTTTTCTAATCTTTCTTTCGTTTCCCATTAAATGTGTCTTTAACTTTTTCCCTATATCCCTGCATTCTTTGATATGGTAATTCTTAAGGGGCACTGTGTTCCATCCTTTGGATGCATTGCAACTTCTTTTAACTGATTGAAATGAGTCATTTAGGCTGTTTTAACTGTGTTTCAATTATAAGAGATTTCCCATGTTCAGGCTTGGCACAGTGGCTCAGAACTAATCCTAGCACTCTGGAAGACTGAAGCAGGAAGTCCCTTGAGCTCAGAAGTTCAGAACCAGCCTGAGTAAGAAGGGCAAGTACTGGTCTGTACTAAAACTAGAAAATTAGCTGAGAGTCCTTTGGGCACCTCTAGTCCCAGCTATTCAAGAGGCTGAGGCAGAAGGATCGCTTGGGTCCAGGAGGTTGAGGTTACTGTGAGCTAGGCTGACGCCATGGCACTCTTGCCTGGGCAACAGAGTGAGACTTGGTCTCAAACGGAAAAAAAAATTACTCACATAGAAAATATAGTGAGAAACATTACAGTGAGCTGATTAATTACCATTCAAGTTACTCCACCAGGTGGCAGCATAAGCACATCAAATAGCAGAAAACAGTTTGACAGCGCAGTATTTGGTGTGAAATAGAACACTACTGCTGTGAATTGCTCAGTTTACTTTGACGTGTCACTTGAATGAATTATTCATTAGATTGTTAGATATTAATTGTTTGCTATCTTTCCTTCAGATAGATTTAAGAAATAATAATTTACAGGTAGGGGTAAAGGGTCCTTCTATCCAATTAATTCCTATCCTTCCGTCCTAAAAGTAACTTCTTGGCGGCGCCTGTGGTTCAGTGAGTAGGGCGCCGGCCTCATATACTGAGGGTGGTGGGTTCGAACCCGGACCCGGCCAAACTGCAATAAAAAAATAGCCGGACAGGGAGGAACCTGTGGCTGAAAGGTGTAGGGTGCCGGCCCCATATACCATAGGTGTTGGGTTCAATCCCGGCCCCGGCCAAAAACTGCAAAAAAAACCAGCTGAGAATTGTGGCAAGCACCCACAGTCCCAGCTACTTGGGAGGCTGAGGCAACAGAATCGCCTAAGCCCAAGAGCTGGAGGTGGCTGTGAGCTGTGATGCCACAGCACTCTACCGAGGGCGACAAAAAGAAAAAAGTAACTTCTAATCTCAAGTTTGTGTTTTCCTTCTTGTTCTTCATCTCAGACCTTAACTACCAAGTATTTTACATAAACAACTGCAGTTCTTCTTATATTCTGCCTATATTCTTCAGTGTGCTAATTAAGGAAGGATGCTGGATTTTATCGAATACTTTCTCTACATCTATTGAAAGTATCATATGGTCTTTGTTTTTCCTTTTGTTAATACGGTAAATAACGTTTATGTTAAACGGTAAACCAGTCTTGCATCCCTGGGATGAAACCTAGTTGATCATGATGTTTGACTTTTCTGATGATAAGCTGTAATCTATTGGCTAGGATTTTGTTGAGAATTTTTGCATCTATGTTCATTAGTGAAATTGGCCTGAAATTCCTCATTTTAGTTGTTTCTTTTCCTGTTTTTGGTATCAGGGTGATGTTTGCTTCGTAGAACGTGTTGGGGAAGATTCCTTCCTCCTCCATTTTTGGGAATAATTTCTGCAGTACGGGAATAAGCTCTTTGAAGGTTTAATCAAATTCTGGTGTGAAGCCGTCTGGACCAGGGCATTTTGTTGGAAAATTTTTTATTGTTTCTTTGATCTCAGTGCTTGAAATTGGTCTGTTCAGGAGCTCTGTTTCTTCCTAGCTAAGTCCAGGGAGAGGGTGTGATTCCAAATATTGATCCATTTCCTTCACATTGTCAAATTTCTGGGTACAGAGTTTCTGGTATAGTTAGAGATGATCTCTTGTATGTCTGTGGTATCCATTTCTGATTGAGGTTACTAGAGATTTTACTTGTCTATTGCTAGTTAGTCTGGCCAAAGGTTTATCTATTTTATTTATTTTTTTCAAAAAAAAAACTCCTTGTTTCATTAATTTTCTGAATGATTCTTTTGTTTTCAAGTTCATTGATCTCTGATTTAATTTTGGATATTTCTTTTCTTCTGCCGAGTTTACGCTTACATTGTTCTTCTTTTTCCAACTCCATAAGATGGCTTGTGAGTTTGTTGATGCGCTCTCTCTCTGTTTTTTGAATGTAGGCTTCTAAAGTGCTACATTTTCCTCTCAAAACTGCTTTTGCAGTATCCCACAGGTTTTGGTAGCTTGTGTCTTCAAATTGTTGTGCTCAGGGAAGTTAATGATTTCCTGTTTTATTTCTTCATGCACCCAACTGTCATTCCACAGAAGGTTGTTGAATTTCCTTAAACAACCTTTGTGGGGGTTGAACGTTTTTGTGGAGTTGAGTTCCACCTTTAGTGCCTTATGGTCTGAGAAGATACAGGTAAAATTTCAATTCTTTTTATTCTGTTGATATTGGTTTTGTGTCCCAGGATGTGATCAATGTTGGAGAATATTCCATGGGGTGATGAGAAGAATGTATATTCTTTATCTTTGGGACAGAGTGTTCTATATGTGTCTCTCAAGCACAGTTGTTCTAGGGTATCATTTAAGTTCCTTATATTTTTCAATTTCTGTTTACAGGATCTTTCCAGCTCTGTAAGAGGAGTGTTAAAGTCCTTAGGATCTTTCCAGCTCTGTAAGAGCTGGCGTTATAGGATATCATATTCCTCAGACTGAGTAAGGTCTGTTTCAAAAATCTGGGAGCATTTAAGTTGGCTGTATAAATATTTAGAATTGAAACATCTTCTTCTTGTATTTTTCCCTTGACCAATATAAAGCGACCATCTTTGTCTTTTTTGACTTTAGTTGCTTTAAATCCACATGTATCTGAAAATAAGATTGCAACCCCTCTTTTCTTCTGAATTCCGTTTGCCTGAAAAATTGTCTTCCAACCCTTAACTCAGAGTTTTAATTTGTCTTTTGAAGCTAGATGTGTTTCCTGCAGACAGCAAATGGATGGCTTGTGTTTTTAATCCAATGAGCCAATCTATGCTTCTTCAGTGGGGAATTCAAGCCATTAACATTTATTGAGATAATTGATAAGTGTGGTAGTGTTGTATTCATCTTATTTTGTGAGAGTCCATTGCTTAGTTTTACCTTTTGCATCATTGTGGAAGTTAGGTTCTGTCCTTTAATTCCTGAGTTCTTACTTTGCACAATCCATCGATTGTGATGGTCAGTGTGTAGAACAGGTTGAAGTATTTCCTGTAGAGCTGGTCTTGTTGTGGCGAATTTCCTCAATGTTTGCGTATCAGTAAATGATTTGATTTCTCCGTCAATTTTAAAGCTTAGCTGAGCAAGATATAGAATTCTGAGCTGGAAATTGTTCTGTTTAAATAGATTAAAGGTAGATGAGCATTGTCTTCTTTCTTGAAAAGTTTCATTAGGGAAGTCTGCAGTTACCCTGATGGATTTGCCCCTGTAGGTCAACTGGCACTTACTCCTGGCAGCTTGAAGAATCTTTTCTTTTGCCTTGACTTTGGACATGTTTATCACAATGTGTCTTGGAGATTCTCGGTTAGAGTTGAGGTGAGCTGAGGTCCGATATCCCTCTGAAAGTGTGTCAGAATCTTTGGTGATATTTGAGAAATTTTCATTTATAATATTCTCTAGTATAGCTTCCAACCCCTGGGGCATTCCTCTTCCCCTTCTGGGATACCTATTACTCATATGTTTGAACGCTTCATAAAGTCCAATAATTCTGTCAGTGACCATTCTGCTTTCTCTCTTTTCTTTTCTGCCTCTTTAACTTTCTGCGTTATCTCAAGAGCTTTGTCCTCTACATCTTTCTTCTGCATGGTCTGATCTATTGTTGATATCTTCTATTGCATCTTTAAGTTCCCTAATTGGCTGCTCAGTTCCTTCAGCTCTGCTATATCCTTTCTATATTCTTCATATTGTTCATCTCTCATTTGGTTCTGTTTTTGGATTTCCTTTTGGTTATTTTCCACTTTATCAGCAGTTTCCTTCATTGTTTCCATAATTTCCTTCATTGCTTTCATCATCTGTATTCTAAATTCCCTTTCTGTCATCTCCAACATTTCTTTATAGGTGGAATCCTCTGCAGTAGCTACCTCACGGTCCCTTGGGGGGGTTGCTCTGGACTGGTTTTTCATGTTGCCAGGATTTTTCTGCTGATATTCTTCATGAGTGATTTCTTTTATCTTGCCCTAATTTTCCTTTGACTTCCTCTTTCTCTAAGTTACATGCCTCTGGCCTAGGTTTTCGATGATTCAGCTGCCAGCAGGATTAGACGAACGAACACATGCAACCACTTGCCAGTTGTCCACTGCTTTTGTCCTCCTCATGAGGTCCAGAAGTCCCTGGCTGACTCCCTATGTTCCCAAAGGGATGTTTCTGGGCAAAACCCACCAGCCAGAGAAGCCCGAAGTCTTCTCTCCCCAGTCTCACAGTGCCCAGTTACAAGGAAACTATCAGCCGCCATCTTGCTCCTCCCCTGGTAAGGTCAAATTATTAATGTGTTTTCCCTTCTTTGCACGTCTATGGATTCTTTACAGATTGTCCACGGTGTGTGAGTTCATTTCTCATAATAAAAGTTGTCGATGATGGAACTTATCCCTAGGAGACTAGCACATCTGCATTTCATCCGTTACTCGCCATTGCGAATGCATTCTACAATTTGTCCGCCAGGCGGCAGCACAAGCACTTCTAATAGCAGAGAACCGTTCCCCAAGACGGCTCCGGATGTGTTCAACACTGCTGCTGTGAAGTCCTCAGTGCCATTTTTGACAGGAGATTTGCACAAAGTATTGTTAGGTTGTTTGCTTTTCTGGTCCAAAGGCCAGTCATTGTCAGATTGGTGTCCGCTACAGGAGGAACACACAACTCACCACTGGTGGCAATACACAGGTATAGCCACAGTGAAGAATCTGACCCAAGTGTGTCCACCCCACCGCCCGCCATAGATCGTTTGCTCACCTATCCCGTCACGTCCCATGTGTCTTCAGCCTCTTCTCCGAATCCCTGCATCCTTAGGAATGCTGGTTTGTGAAGGGTGCACTGTCTTCCTTCCTGTGGGTGCAGCGTGACTTTCTTTCTCAGTTGCCTGAGTCATTTAGGCTATTTTCACTACCTTTCCACTATAAAGGACTCTCCATCTACTGAACGGAGCACAGTGGGACAAACATCACAGTCCCCTAACGAATCACTACTCCACTCTGAGACAGGCGTGCAAACAACTGCTCACCCTCTCGCCTGCAGATGCTTTCAAGAATTGATCATTTGCAGGTGGAGTTGAGTTGTATGGTATACCTAGGCCTATGGGGATGGCTCATCTGGAACCAACCGGTAGGGGCTTTGGTTTTAATTGCTTTGCTTTTCTCTGCTCTCGTTGATTTGGTTTTGGTTATCATTGCATCAGCAAGACAATATTAGCACTATTTGCATGGTATTGACGGTGCTTTCCGTGGCCTAAGTCATGGAGAGGTGACTGAAGGACGTTGTGCCTCCCTGGGTGAGATGCAAATGCTATGCCATTGTAGGCAAGGGACGTGAGCATCTGGGGATTTGGAGGTATAAGCGGTGTCCTGCGACCAATCTCCCAGGGATACTGGAGGACCACTGTGTTGCAGAAAGCATGGGCACATTGAGGAGTTGTTTCTCTTAAGATAATTACCTCCAGGTCTTCTATAATGGAAAGCACAGAATTCCATTGTTTCTGACCTCTGTGTAGTATTTCTTTTTGTTTTTATACACTATTTCAGTTGTCTAATCTTCGTTGTGAGCACTTATTGTTATTCCATGTCTTTTCTATTGTGTGTAGTGCTGCAATAAACAGAAAATTCCTCATATATTTTTTTTTTTGAGACAGAGTGGTATTATGTTGCCCTTGGTAGAGTGCTGTGGGGTCACAGTTCACAGCAACCTCAAACTCTTGGGCTTAAGCAATTCTTTTGCCTCACCCTTCCAAGTAGCTGGGACGACAGGCGCCCACCACAACGCCCAGCTGTTTTGCTGTTTTACTTGTGATTGCTGTTTGGCAAGGTGGGGCCAGGTTCAAACCCACCAGCCCGGGTATATGTGACCGCCTCCCTAGCCAGTGAGCTACAGTTGCCGAGCCGTCATATATTTTTTAGAATGTGATTTCTTTTGCTTTACATAAATAGCCTGTGGTATAAATTCTGATTTATTTTATAATCATTTCAGTTTGTCAGGATATGTTTTTCTTAAGTTCTGTGCATTTTTTTTTTTTAGGCAGATTCTCACTTTGTTGCTCTTGTTAGATTGCCGTGGAGTCATAGCTCACAGCAACCTCAAAGTCTTGGGCTCAAGCGATTTTCTTGCCTCAGCCTCCTAAGTAACTGGGACTATAGGCGCTGCCACAATGCTGAGCTATTTTCAGAGGCGGGGTCTTGCTCTGTCTCAGGCTGCTCTTGAACCTGTGAGCTCAGGCAGTCCATCTGCCTTGGCCTCCCAAAGCGCTAGGTTTACAGGCACGAGCTACCACGTCCGGCCTTATGTGCATTTTTTTTAGACATAATGTATGGCATGCTTGGTATTTTACAGTTTAGTGTTAACTTGTTTTTTTAAAGCAGACTCCCCTCTGTTTCTGAGACTGGAGTGCAGTGGCCTTACCACAGCTCGCTTCAACCTTCAGTTCCTCGGCTCTAGCTTCCTTCTGCCTTAGCCTCTCTTAGCTGGAACTACAGCTACATTGTACGGAACTTAGTCACTGCGTTGCTCACACTGGCTTCAAATTCTTGAGCTAAATTGATTGTCCCACCTCAGCCTCCAAAAGGGATAGAATTACAAGCATGAACCACTGCCTTGACCATTAACTTTTATACACAGTAGGAATCCAAAATATTGTATAACTCCTGTTATTGCAAATATTTGCTTGTTTTTGGTGTTCAGGTGCCCAACTCACAGTGTGTGAGGTAAGCCTCAATATACTTCCATACATATATAAGTAAACACCCAAATATATATGATAATCATTGTAACATATTTTATTATAGTAAGAAAAATCTTAAAGCAACCACGATTATGGGAAAAACTTATTGGATATTTTTGTAAACAGGATATCTCGATTACAGGTAAATAGAGCAGGGATGAAACATCAGAACCAAGTCCATGGTTACCATTTAAATAGCAGAAAAGCTGGCTGTATACGGAGGAAACTACAGCACCTTGGTGTTTATATCTGTTCACCTTTTTTTGTTTTTTTTTTTGAGAAAGGGTCTCACTTTGTCACCCTTGGTAGAGTGTTGTGGCATCACAGCTCACAGCAACCTCAAACTCTTGGGCTTAAGCAATTCTCTTGCCTCACCCTCCCAAGTAGCTGGAACTACAAGCGCTCGCCACAATGCCCAGCTATTTTTGTTGTTGTTCTTACAATTGTCATTGTTTGGCAGGCCCAGGCTGGGTTCGAACCTGCCAGCCCTGGTGTATGTGGCTGCACCGTAACCACTGAGCTACAAATGCCGAGCCTTTTTTTTTTTTTTTTTTGTGAGACAGAGTCTCACTTTGTCGCTCTCCACAGAGTGCTGTGGCATCAAAGCTCACAGCCATTTTGGCCTTAAGCGATTCTCTTGCCTCAGCCTCCCAAGTAGCTGGGACTACAGACACCTGCCACAACACCTGGCTATTTTTCTTGTTGTTGCAGTTGTCATTGTTGTTTGCCAGACCCAGGCCAGGTTCAAACCCACCATCGCCAGTGTATGTGGCTGGCCCCCTAGCCGCTGAGCTACAGACACGGAGCCAAGGTACTCAGAATCTTGAGTCAATGGTCAAATCAAATTATGAGTGATTTTTCTGTATTTGCACTTTTATAGATTCTCTACATTTTCCATAATGAGTATGGATTTTTTTTTGTTGTTGTTGCAGTTTGGCCGGGGACGGGTTTGAACCTGCCACCCTCGCTATATGGGGCCGGCACCCTACCTATTTTTTTTTATTAAATCATAGCTGTGTACATTGATATGATCATGGGGCATCATTCACTAGCTTCACAGACCGTTTACCAAGTTTCACATATACCCTTGTAAGATGCACCACTGGTGTAATCCCACCAATCCCCTTCCCTCTACCCACCTCCCCTCTCCCTCCCCTCCCTTTCCCCCTTCCCCCTATTCTTAGGTTGTAACTGGGTTATAGGTTTCATGTGAAAACCCTAAATTAGTCTCATAGTAGGGCTGAGTACATTGGGTACTTTCTCTTCCATTCTTGAGATACTTTACTAAGAAGAATATGTTCCAGCTCCATCCATGTAAACATGAAAGAGGTAAAGTCTCCATCTTTCTTTAAGGCTGTATAATATTCCATGGTGTACATATACCACAATTTATTAATCCATTCGTGGATCGATGGGCACCTGGGCTTCTTCCATGACTTAGCAATTATGAATTGGGCTGCAATAAACATTCTGGTACAAATATCTTTGTTATGACGTGATTTTTGGTCTTCTGGGTATATGCCCAGTAGAGGAATTACAGGATTGAATGGCAGATCTATTTTTAGATCTCTAAGTGTTCTCCATATCTCTTTCCAAAAGGAATGTATTAATTTGCATTCCCACCAGCAGTGCAAAAGTGTTCCCTTTTCTCCACATCTGCGCCAACATCTCTGGTCTTGGGAGTTTGTGATATAGGGTAGTCTCACTGGAGTTAGATGGTATCTCAAAGTAGTTTTGATTTGCATTTCTCTGATGATTAAAGATGATGAGCATTTTTTCATATGTCTGAAGGCCGCACGCCTGTCTTCTTCAGAGAAGTTTCTCTTCAAATCCCTTGCCCAGCCTGTGATGGGATCCCTTGTTCTATTCTTGCTAATGCATTTGAGTTCTCTGTGGATTCTGGTTATTAAACCTTTGTCGGAGACATAACCTGCAAATATCTTCTCCCATTCTGAGGGCTGTTTGCTTGCTTTACTTACTGTGTTCTTGGCTGTGCAGAAGCTTTTTAGTTTGATCAAGTCCCAGTAGTGTATTTTTGAAGCTGCTTCAATTGCCCGGGGGGTCCTCCTCATAAAATACTCGCCCATCCCAATTTCTTCAAGGGTTTTCCCTGCACTCTCCTCTAGTATTTTTATAGTTTCATGTCTTAAGTTTAAATCTTTAATGGTGAAAGGTGTGGGTCCACTTTCAGTCTTTTACAGGTTGCCAGCCAGTTCACACAGCACCATTTGTTAAATAGGGAATCTTTTCCCCACTGAATGTTTTTAATTGGCTTGTCAAAGATTAAATAACGGTAAGTAGCTGGATTCATCTCTTGATTCTCTATTCTATTCCAGACATCAACCTCTCTGTTTTTGTGCCAATACCATGCTGTTTTGATCACTATTGATTTGTAGTATAGTCTGAGGTCTGGTAGCGTAATTCCTCCTGCTTTGTTTTTATTTCTGAGTAATGTCTTGGCTATTCGAGGTTTTTTCTGATTCCATATAAAACGAAGTATTGTTTTTTCTAGATCTTTAAAGTATGACAGTGGAGCTTTAATAGGAATTGCATTGAAATTATATATTGCTTTGGTAGTATAGACATTTTAACTATGTTGATTCTTCCCAGCCATGAGCATGGTATGTTTTTCCATTTGTTAATATTTTCAGCTATTTCTTTTCTTAGAGTTTCATAGTTCTCTTTATAGAGATCTTTCATGTCCTTTGTTAGATAAATTCCCAAGTATTTCATCTTCTTTGGCACTACTGTGAATGGGATAGAGTCCTTAACTGTTTTTTCAACTTGACTGTTGTTGGTATATATAAAGGCTACCGATTTATGAATGTTGATTTTGTAACCTGAGACGCTGCTGTATTCCTTGATCACTTCTAAGAGTTTTGTAGTAGAGTCCCTAGTGTTTTCCAGATATACTATCATATCATCTGCAAAGAGTGAAAGTTTGATCTCTTCTGACCCTATATGGATACCCTTGATCGCCTTTTCTTCCCTAATTGCAGTGGCTAAAACTTCCATTACAATGTTAAAAAGCAATGGAGACAATGGGCAGCCTTGTCTGGTTCCTGATCTGAGTGGAAATGATTCCAATTTAACTCCATTCAATATGATATTGGCTGTGGGTTTGCTGTAGATGGTCTCTATCAGTTTAAGAAATGTCCCTTCTATACCGATTTTCTTAAGTGTTCTGATCATGAAGGGATGCTGGATATTATCAAAAGCTTTTTCTGCATCGATTGAGAGAATCATATGGTCTTTGTTTTTTAATTTGTTTATGTGCTGGTTACATTTATAGATTTACGTATATTGAACCAGCCTTGAGATCCTGGGATAAAACCGACTTGGTCATGATGTATAATTTGTTTGATGTGTTGCTGGATTCTGTTTGTTAGGATCTTGTTGAATATTTTTGCATCTATATTCATTAGTGATATCGGTCTATAATTTTCTTTTCTTGTTGGGTCTTTCCCTGGTTTGGGGATCAGGGTGATGTTTGCTTCATAGAACGTGTTGGGTAGTCTTCCTTCTTTTTCTGCCTTTTGGAACAGGTTAAGTAATATAGGTACTAATTCCTCTTTAAAGGTTTGGTAGAATTCAGACGTGAAACCATCTGGTCCTGGGCTTTTCTTTTGAGGGAGGTTTTGTATGGTTGATTCTATTTCCGAACTTGATATGGGCCTGTTCAACATTTCCACTTGATTCTGGCTAAGTCTTGGAAGGTGAGGTGCTTCCAAGTATTGGTCAATTTCCTTCAGATTTTCATATTTCTGAGAATAAAGTTTCTTGTAATATTCATTAAGGATTTTTTGGATTTCTGAGGAGTCTGTTGTTATTTCGTCTTTGTTGTTTCTGATTGATGAGATTAGAGATTTTACTCCTTTTTTCCTGATTAGGTTGGCCAAAGGTTTATCTATTTTATTGACCTTTTCGAAAAACCAGCTTTTTGATTTATTGATCTGTTGTATTATTCTTTTGTTTTCAATTTCATTTAATTCTGCTCTAATTTTGGTTATTTCTTTTCTTCTACTGGGTTTGGGGTTGGAATATTCTTCCTTTTCCAGTTGCTTGAGATGTCCCATTAAGTTGTTAACTTCCTCTCTTTCTGTTCTCTTGAGGAAGGCTTGCAGTGCTATAAATTTCCCTCTTAGAACTGCCTTTGTGGTGTCCCAGAAGTTCTGATAGTTTGTGTCTTCATTGTTGTTTTGTTCCAAAAAATTGGCGATTTCTTTCTTAATCTCATCTCTGACCCAGCTTTCCTTCAGCATAAGGTTATTTAACTTCCATGTTTTTGTATGAGTATGCAGATTCCTGTTGTTACTCAGTTCAAGTTTTATTCCATGGTGGTCCGAGAAGATGCATGGAATAATTTCTATTCCTTTAAATTTACTGAGGTTAGACTTGTGACCTAAGATGTGATCGATTTTGGAGTAAGTTCCATGGGCTGATGAGAAGTATGTGTATTCAGTTTTGTTGGGATGAAATGTTCTGTAGATGTCTGCTAAATCCAAATGTTGGATGGTTAAGTTTAAATCTAAGATTTCTTTGCTCAGCTTCTTGTTGGAGGATCGATCCAACACTGCCAAAGGAGTGTTGAAATCTCCGACGATTATGGATCTGGAGGAAATCAAGTTGCTCGTGTCTGTTAGAGTTTCTCCTATAAATTGAGGTGCATTCTGGTTGGGTGCATAGATATTAATAATTGAGATCTCATCATAGTGAGTATTACCCTTAACAAATATGAAGTGACCGTTCTTGTCCTTCCTTACTTTTGTTGGTTTAAAGCCTATTGTATCTGCAAATAAAATTGCAACACCTGCTTTTTTCTGATTACCATTTGCCTGAAATATGGACGACCATCCTTTCACCCTAGTCTGTATTTGTCTTTTAGGTTAAGATGTGACTCTTGTATGCAACAGATATCTGGCCTGAGTTTTTGTATCCAGTCAGCTAACCTATGCCTCTTTAGAGGACAGTTTAAGCCATTCACATTAATGGAGAATATTGATAAGTCTGGTGAAGTTTTGGGTATCGAGTTTTTCAAAAGTCCAGTGGCCATTTTTAATCCTTTCGCCAGTGTGGAAATTGGAGTTTGATCCGAAGTTTCTGAGTGAGTTTACTTTTGTGGTATAGGATTGGGCTGGTCATTATGGAGGATAGGTCTGAGAATATCCTGAAGAGCTGGTTTGGTTATGGCAAATTTCTTCAACATATGAATGTCATTAAAGTATTTAATTTCTCCATCATAAATGAAACTCAGTTTAGCTGGATACAAGATCCGGGGTTGAAAGTTATTTTGCTTGAGGAGATGAAAAGTCGGTGACCACCCTCTTCTGGCTTGAAAAGTTTCAGCAGAGAGATCGGCAGTCATTCTAATATTCTTGCCTTTGAAGGTAATGGTTTTCTTTCTCCTGGCAGCTTTGAGGATTTTCTCCTTCATATTAACTTTAGTGAAGTTAATTATGATATGCCTTGGGGATGTCTTATTGGGGTTGAGTCGTGCTGGGGTTCTGAAGCTGTCCACTATCTGAGTTTCAGAATCTCTAGGCATGTCTGGAAAATTCTCTTTCATAATTTCATGCAGAAGGGCCTCTGTGCCCAGCGAGGCCACTTCATCTGTTTCTGGAACTCCTATGATTCAGATATTCGCCTTCTTCGAATTATCCCAGAGCTCTCTGAATGAGTGATCCGTTTTTGCTCTCCATTTCTCTTCCTCTTTGAGCGTTTGGGAGTGTTCAAAGGCTTTATCTTCGATGTCAGAAATCCTTTCTTCTGCTTGCTCCATTCTGTTACTGAGGGATTCTACTGTATTTTTCATATCTTCGAGGGCTGCAAATTCTTGCTTCAGTGTGTCTAAGTCTTTGGTGGTTTTGTCTTTAAATTCGTTAAATTCTTGAGACAACTTTTGAATTTCTCCTCGAATTCCTAATTACACTTTGTTAATCTTGTCTGCAATCCAAATTCTGAATTCGATTTCTGACATCTCAGCCAGTTGTTTATGAATGCGATCTTCAATTGCATGTGCCATATCTTTCCTTGGGGGGTTTGATCTATTCTGGTTATTCATGTTACCAGAGTTTTTCCACTGATTCCGCCCCATGGTTATTTTACTCCCTCTGATTTTTTCCCCTGGGGCTTTGTTGAGGGCCTGTACAGTGTTGTGGCCTGAGAAACTGGGGCCCTGTCTGGTGTGGTGGGGCTAAATGGTTCTGCCTTGTTTTCAGCTGGTTTCTGTTCCACCCTAGTGAAACAGATACTTTGGATTGAAGTCTCAGCTGTGGAGAAATATCAGCAATTAAGTCACCCCGCCCCCCACCGGCAAATAATTGGAAAAGAAAAATCAAACCTTCCTACCACCGTGCACCTAGGGCACCACCTGATTTGTCCTCAGGTGACTGGTTCAGTTCAAAAATGTCCAAATCAATTGTCTCAGTCTGCACCTGTCTCGGGTGAGAGAGTTTAAGAGGTCTCTGGGAACTGGATCACAGGGGTCTGGTGAGTACTCTGGTGTGGCTTGCTCCAGTGCTGCGTGGAGTCAGGAGAAGCCACCCAGCCTATAAATCAGTCTGGGAAGGTTGCTGCCTCCTTCCCCACCTTGCACCACTTCACACCCAGTCACTGATAGCCCTGCAGTTGGCTCACCCAGTTGCCTGGAGTGAATGGGTACTCCAGGAATTTGTACCTGCCTGAATCACAAGGAAGTCTGCCAGGCTGTTGCGCTCTGCCTCTCTCCAGCAGGAGGAGGTGAGGCCTGACAACCTCGGGCGCTAGATGAAGGTTGAGGGGTTTTCACTCAGGTCCAGTCTCACCCCTGATTAATGTTACTGACAGAACAGAACAGAACAACTCTGTGTTTCCCCTGCAGAAGAGCTGAATTGAGTTCCAAATCAGCTTGTCTTTGCTCTTGTATTGTCTATAGGCTGACGATCCCCTGAGGGCCAGGTGCGTCTTAGGTTTAGTAAAGCGGACCTCTGGGTCAGCCCCGCCCTGGGAGTTTCCCTGGTTTGCAAGTTTATGTTGCCTCAGGCAAACTCAGAGTCTCTGGTTGCCCAGGGAGACAGGGGGTGTGGCTTCAGAATATTCTGTAGTGAGCCGTATTGCTAGCAAAAGAGGGCTGCTGCCTCATGGCTCAGGCAACCGTTCCTCCGGTGTAGCTCCCCTCCCGCCAATCGTCCTCTCTCCGCTCCATACCCCAGAGTCTGCACGACAGGCTGCAGCCCAGCACTGCCCACACCCCTCGAGCAATCGCCCAAGAGTCCAGACCCCTGGGAGACAGGCCTCCAGACCTTGGAGCGAGAGCAGAGGGGAGCGTGGGGAGCGCTGGAAGCCTGGGGTTGTGGGCAGAAAACACACACAGCTTTACACAGTTTTATGCCTGGCCGTATTATCACTAAAAGACGGCTGTCGCACTGTGCCTCAGGGAACTGCCACTCAGGTGCAGTCCCCTCTCTGCCGACTGGGACTGGCCTCCAGACCCCAGTGTGAGTGAAGGAGAGCACTGGGAGCTCAGAATTCCAGGTAGAGACTATATACAGTTTATACAGTTTTATGCCTGGCAGGAGGATGCCGTGGCACCCCAGTAGGGGAGGTAGGTCCAGTTTTTAGAGGGTCTCTCCCGTGGAGTGGAGTGGGAGGACCTCTGAACTCTGCCCGGTTGTTTGTGGGGCACTCCGAGCCGTTCTCATGGGGAAGGGGACTCCCGTCCGCTTGGTGATGGATTTTGTACCTTTTGTTTGTATCCTTGTGGTCGCAGCTCGCCTCAGTGGGGTTGACGTGCATTCTACAACCTTCTCTCTTAGTGCAGCTCAAATCCACCAGGTTACTTCCTGAATTTCCGTCCTTCAACTCTCCTTCTGAACAGGAGCCTCTGTGGAAAGCTGGCTTCAGTCAGCCATCTTGTCTCCTCTCCCTGGATTATTTTAAAATAATAAAGTTACAGGGCAGTGCCTGTGGCTCAAGGGAGTAGGGCACCAGCCCCATACGCCGCAGGTTGTGGGTTCAAACCCCACTCCGGCCAAAAACTGCAAAAAAATAAAAAAAATAAAATAAAATAAAAATAATAAAATATAATAATGTTACAAATAATATATTTATGAATATGTAACTACTACATCTGGATTTTATCACTCTGCTTTCATTGTGCAAATACATTGAGAGTATTTAATATTTGCTTTTTATTTTTTTGCAGTTTTTGGCCAGGGCTGGGTCTGAACCCACCATCTCCGGCATATGGGGCTGGTGCCCCACTCCTTTGAGCCACAGGTCCCGCCCGAGAGTATTTAATATTTGATCTGAAGTTGAACACTACTGCTGTTAATTACCCAGTTTCTTTTGGAATGTTCCTAGCACAAATTATTCATTACATTGTTTAGTTTTCTTCTAAAAATGGCCATATAGTCGTTGTGAATTCGAGAAAAACACAAGTCATCTGTGGTGGCACTACTCAGGTAGAGCCAAGGTTACACCTTCCTTTTCTTGCTTACTGACCTGCAGGGTTATGTCTCTATGGATTTCCTGTGTGGATAATTTGCTCCTCATTCCCTTGGGTTCTGCTTGGCGTATTGATTTGTAAAATTATTCCTATATGATTGATTCAGAGACGGACGCACGTGACATGTCCAAACCCATTCATTTAAGGACAGGTTAATAACGAGATTATGGCCCTCCCTCTCTGTGGGCTCTGAATATTGTAAGATATTTTTAATAAATTTCCATAAAATGTTACATTCCTGGGCCAGGCATACAGCTCACGCCTGTAATCCTAGAACTCTGGGAGGCTGAAGCAGGTGAATTGCCTGAGGTCAGGAGTTCGAGACCAGCCTGAGGAAGAGTGAGACTCCGTCTCTAAACATAGCCAGGCATTGTGGTGGGCACTTGTAGTCCCACCTTCTTGGGAGGCTGAGGCAAAAGAACTGCTTCAGCCCAAGAGTTTGAGGTTGCTGTGAGCTATGACACCGCCACACACTACCAAGGGGGACAGAGAGAGACTCTGTCTCAAAGAAAAAGAAAAAGACAGCAAACTTAATTCGTAAATGTTGTGTGTGCTCTGACTGCTCCACAGATCAGCCATTCTCCCTTCTCTGTCCCTATCCTTAGCTCCCCCCACCCCACAGTCATTCCGGTAGACACAACAATATTGAAATTAAGCCAATTAACAACCCTACAATAGCCTCTAAGTGTTCAGGTGATGGGAAGAGTCTCACAAATAGCACTTGAAATCGAAAGGAAGAAATGATTAAGGCAGCAGGAAAGCTGAAATAATCAATAGCAGGGCGTCGTGGTGGGCGCCTGTAGTCCCAGGTACTCGGGGAGGCTGAGGCAAGAGAATCGCTTGAGCCCAGGAGTTTGAGGTTGCTGTGAGCTAAGATGCCTTGGCACCCTACCAAGGGCAACAACGTGAGACTCTGTCTCAATTAAAAAACAACAACAACAAAAATTAAACGTGTTATGCCAGTGCGGCACCTGTGGCTCAGTCGGTAAGGCGCCAGCCCCATATACCGAGGGTGGCGGGTTCAAACCTGACCCCGGCTGAACTGCAACCAAAAAATAGCTGGGCGTTGTGGCGGGCGCCTGTAGTCCCAGCTACTCGGGAGGCTGAGGCAAGAGAATCGCTTAAGCCCAGGAGTTGGAGGTTGCTGTGAGCTGTGTGATGCCATGGCACTCTACCCGAGGGCCAAAAAGTGACACTCTGTCACTACAAAAAAAAAAAAAAAAGAAAACAAAAAAGACCTTATGGAGAAAGTTATAGAAGTCTGAATACAAGACCGAACGAGACACAACATTTCCTTAAGTGAAAGCCTAATCCTGGGCAAAGCCTGAACATTCTTCCATTTCATAACAACTGAGGGAGGTGAGGAAGCTACAGAAGAAAAGCTGGAAGCTAGCAGAAGTTAGGTCCTGAGGTTTAGGGAAAGAAGCCATCTCCAGGACCTAAGAAATACAAGGGGAAGTAGCCAGGTCTGATGGGAAAGCTGCAGCAAGTTATCCGGAAGATCTCGCTGAGACCAGTGATGAAGGTCACTGCACTAAATGATGATCTTTTTTTGTACAAAACACAGGCTTCTACTGAAAGAAGATGTCATCTAGGGTGTTCATAACTACAGAGAAGGCAGTGCCTGGATTCCAAACTTCACAGGACAGGCTGATTCTCTTAATAGGGACTAATGCAGCTGGTGACATGAAGACTAAGCTAATGCTCATTTTCCATTCCGAAATCCTAGGTCACTTAAGAATTAGGCTACATATACCTGCCTGGGTTCTACAAATGGAACTATAAAGCCTGGGTAACAACACAACAGTTGACAGCACAACTGTTCACATCATGATTTGCTGAATATTTGAAGTCCAATGTTAAGAGTTACTGTCAGGGCTCGACGCCTGTGGCTCAAGCTGCTAAGGCGCCAGCCACATACACCTGAGCTGGCGGGTTTGAATCCAGCCCGGGCCGCCAAACAACAATGACAGCTGCAACCAAAAAATAGCCGGGCGTTGGGGCGGGTGCCTGTGGTCCCAACTACGTGGGAGATGGAGGCAGGAGAATCGCTTGAGCCCAGGAGTTGGAGGTTGCTGTGAGCTGTGATGCCACCACACTCTACCCAGGGCGACAGCTTGAGGCTCTGTCTCAAAAGAAAAAGAGTTACTGTCCGAAAACACAATACAATGCCTGTCAGAATATTACAGCTCATTGACAATGCTATGTAGTTGGTCACCCAAGCGCTCCAAGGAAGATATGCTAAGAGGCAGATGTTGTTTTCATGCTTGCTAAGGCAACATCCAATGTGAAGCCCTTGGATGAAAGAATAATTTCAACTGCCACATCTTCTTCTTCTGGAAATACCTTTCATAAGGCTACAGTAGCCATGGATAGTGATTCTTGTGACACATGAATCTGGGCAAAATAACCTGAAAACCTTCTAGAAACGATTCACCATTCACGCCAAGACAATACTTGTGATTCATGGAAGGGGGTCAAAATATCAACATTAACAGGAGTTTGGAAGAAGTTGATTCCAGTCATCATGATTACTTGGGTGAGTTCAAGACCTCGGAGGAGGAAATAGCTGCAGATGTGGTAGAAACAGCAAGAGAACTAGAATTAAGAGTGGAGCCTGGCGACGGGACTGAATAGCTGCCATCTCAGGAGTTGTTTCTGATGGACGAGCAAAGAAAGTAATCTCTGGAGATGGAATCTTCTCCTAGTGAAGATGCCGCGAACACTGTTGACAACAAGGGGTTTAGAATGTAACATAAGCATAGTTGACAGAGCAGAGACAGGGATGGAGAAGTCTGACCCAAACTTTTCTAATGCGGCTGAAGTGCTACCAAACAGCATCACATGCTGCAGAGAGATTTTTCATGGAAGGAAGAATCAAAGTGGCAAATTTTACTGTTTTCTTATTTTAATAAATAGCCACAACTAACCCAGCCTTCAGCATCTGCTACCCTGATCAGTCTCCAGCCATTAGTATGGAGGCAAAATCCTCCACCAGCAAAAAATGGCAAGAGGCTCATTGAAGGCTTGGATGATCATTAGCATGTTTTAACAATAAAGTATTTATTAGTATAAATATCTGTAGTGTGGATACATTGCGTAGTGCTGAAGTTGGGGCTTCTGGTATCTCAATCAGCTGAGGAATGTGCATTGTACCCACCAGGTGATTTCTCCTCATCTACAACCCTCTCACCTTCCTACTCTTCCGAGTCTCCATTGTCTATCACTGTGCACTGTGTCCACATGGGCAATGATTTCACTCCCACTGGGTGGGGACATGCCCTACCTGTCTTTGCGTGTCTCGTTATTTCCCTTAATAGCCTCCAGTTCCATCTATAATGGAAAACACACGGTTCCATTCTTTTTGATGGCTGAGGTGTATTCCCTGTGTCTCTATCCTACACTTCCTGTATACAGGCATCAGTAGACACGCACTTATGTTGATTCCATGTCTTTGCTATTGTGAATAGTAGTGCCTGAAACAGACAAGTGCAGGTGTCCTTGTTATGAGGGTTTATGTCCTTTTCTGTGGATATTCGTTAGTGAGATTGCTGGATTAAATGGTACTTCTACTTGGAGTTTTCAATGAGGCACTTTTAATGAAGGTACATTTTCTTAGGCATAATGCTATTTCCCACTTAATAAGATACAGTATAATATAAATATACCTTTTATATGTACCAGAAAACAAAAAACAAATATGATGTTATTGCAACATTTGCTTTACTTCTGTGGTCTGGATAGAACCCACAATAACTCTGAGGTGCATATGTATAAATATATACATGTCCACACGTATATCCATATGTGCACACACATATTCAGTATTATATTCACTGTGACATTTTTTGTTTTACTAAGAACTTAAAGCAACCAAAATATTAGAACAAACTGTTGGGTATTCATATAAATAGAGAAGCTTGATTATAATTAAACAAAGCTGGAATCAAATATCAGAAGCACGTCCGAGGTTCGCATTTCACTAGCAGAAGAACTAACATTATCCTGAGAGCACAGTAGCACCTGCTGTTTGTATCTCTCCTGCCCAGGTACTCAGAACCTTGAGGCAAGGGAAAGTGAGCTTGTGGATGCTTTTTTATTTTCTGTACTTCAATGAACTGTCTAAATGTTTCTAGGATGATTGTGAATTAATTCTTAGTAACAGAAGTTATAAATAATGTCTTTATCAATATGTAAGGAGCACATGTATAGCTTACCAATTACTCTGCACTCATGAAGCTTTCTTCTTTTCTCCACCAGGTGGCAGCACGAGCACATCAAATAGCAGAAAACTTTGACAGCACAGTATTTGTTGCAAAATCGAACGCTACTGCTGTTAATCGCTCAGTTTATTTTGACATGTCACTTGAACGAATTCTTCATTAGATTGTTAACTTTCGTGATAAAAAGGACTACGTATTTTTTTAAATTTGTGTCTACTATAACACAAAACCACAAGTCACCTCTGGTGCCATTACTCTTGTGGCTGAGGCTAACAATATGACAGAAATGTGTTCTCATTCCCCTCACGATTGTTTTCTAATCTTTCTTTCGTTTCCCATTAAATGTGTCTTTAGCTTTTTCCCTCTATCCCTGCATTCTTTGATATGGTAATTCTTAAGGGGCACTGTGTTCCATCCTTGGATGCATTGCAACTTCTTTTAACTGATTGGAATGAGTCATTTAGGCTGTTTTAACTGTGTTTCAATTATAAGAGATTTCCCATGTTCAGGCTTGGCACAGTGGCTCAGAACTGTAATCCTAGCACTCTGGAAGACTGAAGCAGGAAGTCCCTTGAGCTCAGAAGTTCAGAACCAGCCTGAGTAAGAAGGGCAAGTACTGGTCTGTACTAAAACTAGAAAATTAGCTGAGAGTCCTTTGGGCACCTCTAGTCCCAGCTATTCAAGAGGCTGAGGCAGGAGGATCGCTTGGGTCCAGGAGGTTGAGGTTACTGTGAGCTAGGCTGACGCCATGGCACTCTTGCCTGGGCAACAGAGTGAGACTTGGTCTCAAACGGAAAAAAAAAAATTACTCACATAGAAAATATAGTGAGAAACATTACAGTGAGCTGATTAATTACCATTCAAGTTTCTCCACCAGGTGGCAGCATAAGCACATCAAAAAGCAGAAAACAGTTTGACAGCGCAGTATTTGGTGTGAAATAGAACACTACCGCTGTGAATTGCTCACTTTACTTTCACGTGTCACTTGAATGAATTATTCATGAGATTGCTAGATATTAATTGTTTGTTAGATATTAATTGTTTGCTATCTTTGCTTCAGATAGTTTTAAGGAATAATAATTTACAGGTAGGGGTAAAGGGTCCTTCTATCCAATTAATTCCTATCCTTCCGTCCTAAAAGTAACGTCTTGGGCGGCGCCTGTGGTTCAGTGAGTAGGGCGCCGGCCTCATATACTGAGGGTGGTGGATTAGAATCCGGCCCCGGCCAAACTGCAATAAAAAAATAGCCGGGCAGGGAGGCACCTGTGGCTCAGTGAGTAGGGCGCCAGGATCATATACTGAGGGTGGGAGGTTTGAACCCGGCCCCAGCCAAACTGCAATTAAAAAAATAGCCGGGCAGGGAGGCACCTGTGGCTCAAAGGAGTAGGGTGCCGGCCCCACATACCAGAGGTGGTGGGTTCAAACCCGGCTCCAGCCAAAAACTAAAGTAAAAAAAAAAAAAAACAGCCGGGCATTGTGGCAAGCGCCCATAGTCCCAGCTACTCTGGAGGCTGAGGCAAGAGAATCGCCTAAGCCCAAGAGCTGGAGGTGGCTGTGAGCTGTGATGCCACAGCACCCTACCGACGGTGACAAAAAAAAATGGTAACTCCTAATCTCAAGTTTGTGTTTTCCTTCTTGTTCTTCATCTCAGACCTTAACTACCAAAGTATTTTACATAAACAACTGCAGTTCTTCTTATATTCTGCCTATGTTCTTCAGTGTGCTAATTAAGGAAGGATGCTGGATTTTATTGTAATGCTTTCTCTACATCTATTGAAAGTATCATATGGTCTTTGTTTTTGCGTTTGTTAATACGGTAAATAACGTTTATGATAAACGGTAAACCAGTCTTGCGTATGTTGAACCAGTCTTGCATCCCTGGGATGAAACCTACTCGATCATGATGTCTGACTTTTTTTTTTGTTGTTGGGGATTCATTGAGGGTACAATAAGCCAGGTTACACTGATTGCATTTGTTAGGTAAAGTCCCCCTTGCAATCATGTCTTGCCCCCAGAAGGTGTGGCACACACCAAGGCCCCACCCCCCTCTGATGTCTGACTTTTCTGATGATATGCTGTAATCTATTGGCTAGGATTTTGTTGAGAATTTCTGCACCTATATTCATTAGTGAAATTGGCCTGAAATTCCTCATTTTAGTTGGGTCTTTTCCTGGTTTTGGTATCAGGGTGATGTTTGCTTCGTAGAACGTGTTGGGGAAGATTCCTTCCTCCTCCATTTTTGGGAATAATTTCTGCAGTACGGGAATAAGCTCTTTGAAGGTTTGATCAAATTCTGGTGTGAAGCCGTCTGGACCAGGGCATTTTTTGGTTGGAAGATTTTTTATTGTTTCTTTGATCTCAGTGCTTGAAATTGGTCTGTTCAGGAGCTCTATTTCTTCCTAGCTAAGTCTAGGGAGAGGGTGCGATTCCAAATATTGATCCATTTCCTTCACATTGTCAAATTTCTGGGTACAGAGTTTCTGGTATAGTTAGAGATGATCTCTTGTATCTCTGTGGGATCCATTTCTGATTGAGGTTACTAGAGATTTTACTTGTCTATTGCTAGTTAGTCTGGCCAAAGGTTTGTCTATTTTATTTATTTTTTCAAAAAAAAAAGTCCTTGTTTCATTAATTTTCTGAATGATTCTTTTGTTTTCAATTTCATTGATCTCTGATTTAATTTTGGATATTTCTTTTCTTCTGCCGGGTTTACGCTTACATTGTTCTTCTTTTTCCAACTCCATAAGATGGCTTGTGAGTTTGTTGATGCGCTCTCTTTCTGTTTTTTGAATGTAGGCTTCTAAAGTGATACATTTTCCTCTCAAAACTGCTTCTGCAGTATCCCACAGGTTTTGGTAGCTTGTGTCTTCATATTGTTGTGCTCAGGGAAGTTAATGATTTCCTGTTTTATTTCTTCATGCACCCAACTGTCATTCCACAGAAGGTTGTTGAATTTCCTTAAACAACCTTTGTGTGGGGGTTGAACGTTTTTGTGGAGTTGAGTTCCACCTTTAGTGCCTTATGGTCTGAGAAGATACAAGGTAAAATTTCAATTCTTTTTATTCTGTTGAGATTTGTTCTGTGTCCCAGGATATGATCAATTTTGGAGAATGTTCCACGGGATGATGAGAAGAATGTATATTCTTTATCTTTGGGATGGAGTGTTCTATATGCATCTATCAAGCACGTTTGTTCTGGGGTCTCATTTAAGTTCTTTATATTTTTTAATTTCTGTTTAGAGGATCTTTCCAGCTCTGTAAGAGGAGTGTTAAAGGATCCTTAGGATCTATCCAGCTCTGTAAGAGGAATGTTATTATGGCGTTATAGGATATCACATTGCTCAGACTAAGTTCTGTTTCAAAAATCTGGGAGCATTTAAGTTGGCTGTATAAATATTTAGAATTGAAACGTCTTCTTGTTGTATTTTTCCTTTGACCAATATAAAGTGACCATCTTTGTCTATTTTGCCTTTAGTTGCTTTAAATCCACATGTATCTGAAAATACGATTGCAACCCCTCTTTTCTTCTGAATTCCGTTTGCCTGAAAAATTGTCTTCCAACCCTTAACTCAGAGTTTTAATTTGTCTTTTGAAGCTAGATGTGTTTCCTGCAGACAGCAAATGGATGGCTTGTGTTTTTAATCCAATGAGCCAATCTATGCTTCTTCAGTGGGGAATTCAAGCCATTAACATTTATTGAGATAATTGATAAGTGTGGTAGTGTTCTATTCGTCTTATTTTGTGAGAGTCCATTGCTTAGTTTTACCTTTTACATCATTGTGGAAGTTAGGTTCTGTCCTTTAATTCCTGAGTTCTTACTTTGCAGTTGATCGATTGTGATGGTCAGTGTGTAGAACAGGTTGAAGTATTTCCTGTTGGTCTTGTTGTGGCAAATATTTGCATATCAGTAAATGATTTGATTTCTCTGTCAATTTTAAAGCTTAGCTGAGCAAGATATAGAATTCTGGGCTGGAAATTGTTCTGTTTAAGTAGATTAAAGGTAGATGAGCATTGTCTTCTTGCTTGAAAAGTTTCATTAGAGAAGTCGGCAGTTACCCTGATGGATTTGCCCCTGTAGGTCAACTGGCACTTACTCCTGGCAGCTTGAAGAATCTTTTCTTTTGTCTTGACTTTGGACATGTTTATCACAATGTGTCTTGGAGAAGCTCTGTTAGAGTTGTGGTGAGCTGGGGTCCGATATCCCTCTGAAAGTGTGTCAGAATCTTTGGTGATATTTGGGAATTTTCATTTATAATATTCTCTAGTATGGCTTCCATTCCCCTGGGGCATTCCTCTTCCCCTTCTGGGATACCTGTAACTCATATGTTTGAACGCTTCATAAAGTCCAATAATTCTGTCAGTGAACATTCTGCTTTCTCTCTTTTCTTTTCTGCCTCTTTAACTTTCTGCGTTATCTCAAGAGCTTTGTCCTCTACGTCTTTCTTCCGCATGGTCTGATCTCTTGTTGATATCTTCTATTGCATCTTTAAGTTCCCTAATTGGCTGCTTCAGTTCCTTCAGCTCTGCTATATCCTTTCTATATTCTTCATATTGTTCATCTCTCATTTGGTTCTGTTTTTGGATTTCCTTTTGGTTATTTTCCACTTTATCAGCAATTTCCTTCATTGTTTCCATCATTTCCTTCATTGCTTTCATCATCTGTATTCTAAATTCCCTTTCTGTCATCTCTAACATTTCTTTATAGGTGGAATCCTCTTCAGTAGCTACCTCACGGTCCCTTGGGGGGTTTTCTCTGCACTGGTTTTTCATGTTGCCAGGATTTTTCTGCTGATTTTCTTCATGAGTGATTTCTTTTATCTTGCCCTAATTTTCCTTTGACTTCCTTTTTCTCTTTAAGTTACCATCCCTTTGGCCTAGGTTTTCGATGATTCAGCTGCCAGCAGAATTAGATGAACGAACACATGCAACCCCTTGCCAGTTGTCCACTGCTTTTGTCCTCCTCATGAGGTCCAGAAGTCCCTGGCTGACTCCCTATGTTCCCAAAGGGATGTTTCTGGGCAAAACCCACCAGCCAGAGAAGCCCGAAGTCTTCTCTCCCCAGTCTCACAGTGCCCAGTTACAAGGAAACTATCAGCCGCCATCTTGCTCCTCCCCTGGTAAGGTCAAATTATTAATGTGTTTTCCCTTCTTTGCACGTCTATGGATTCTTTACAGATTGTCCACGGTGTGTGAGTTCATTTCTCATAATAAAAGTTGTCGATGATGGAACTTATCCCTAGGAGACTAGCACATCTGCATTTCATCCGTTACTCGCCATTGCGGATGCATTCTACAATTTGTCCGCCAGGCGGCAGCACAAGCACTTCCAATAGCAGAGAACCGTTCCCCAAGACGGCTCCGGATGTGTTCAACACTGCTGCTGTGAAGTCCTCAGTGCCATTTTTGACAGGAGATTTGCACAAAGTATTGTTAGGTTGTTTGCTTTTCTGGTCGAAAGGCCAGTCATTGTCAGATTGGTGTCCGCTACAGGAGGAACACACAACTCACCACTGGTGGCAATACACAGGTATAGCCACAGTGAAGAATCTGACCCAAGTGTGTCCACCCCACCGCCCGCCATAGATCGTTTGCTCACCTATCCCGTCACGTCCCATGTGTCTTCAGCCTCTTCTCCGAATCCCTGCATCCTTAGGAATGCTGGTTTGTGAAGGGTGCACTGTGTTCCTTCCTGTGGGTGCAGCATGACTTTCTTTCTCAGTTGCCTGAGTCATTTAGGCTATTTTCACTACCTTTCCACTATAAAAGACTCTCTATCTACTGAACGGAGCACAGTGCGACAAACATCACAGTCCCCTAACGAATCACTCTACTCTGAGACAGGCGTGCAAACAACTGCTCACCCTCTCGCCTGCAGATGCTTTCAAGAATTGATCATTTGCAGGTGGAGTTGAGTTGTATGGTATACCTAGGCCTATGGGGATGGCTCATCTGGAGCCAACCGGTAGGGGCTTTGGTTTTAATTGCTTTGCTTTTCTCTGCTCTGGTTGGATTTGGTCTTGGTTATTTGCTTCAGCAAGACAATATTACCACTATTTCCATGGCATTGACTGTGCTTTCCGTGGCCTAAGTCATGGAGAGGTGACTGAAGGACGACGTGGCTCCCTGGGTGAGATGCAAATGCTATGCCATTGTAGGCAAGGGACGTGAGCATCTGGGGATTTGGAGGTATAAGCGGTGTCCTGCGACCAATCTCCCAGGGATACTGGGGGACCACTGTGTTGATGAAAGCATGGGCACATTGAGGACACGCAACATGGGCTGGTGCGTCCATCCCCAAGGCCGGGAACGGCGGGCAGTGCCCAGCACCTCGGGCCTGACGTGGCGAGAGAAGTGTTGGGTGACAGTTCTGCCCAGATTCCTCAGCGTTTGCTGGATGTGGGCGTTGGCAGCGGGGGACAGGGCGGGGGGGGGGCAATGAGGAGCCCTTCTTGGGAGCCGATTGATGGCAGCCACCAACCTTGGGAGAAGGGGCGCAGCGCACCTGGTGACGACAGGGCACCTCTACCTCCCCAGAGGCCTTCCAAGACCCTAAAGCCAGACCATTGCCCCCCACCCCAGGAGCTTGGCTCACCTGCCAGTGCCGGGGACCCAGGCAGCCTCTCCAAGAAATGGCCACAGCCAACTCCAGCCAGCATCCGCCATCCTGAGGAGTCTGGACCCATCTGCCTGGAAGCCAGACCCCGCACCAGCGCCGAGGTGGTGAAAGACTCGCTCAAGGCTCAGGTGATCCTCAGAGTGCTTGAGCAACAAGCTGTTTGGGCTGTACATCTCTGGGGTCCAAGCGTCATGTTGCTCCCTGGGTGTATTCCGTGCTGAGGGCTGAGCTCAGGGCTTTCAGTGTCTTCAGGACCCTAACAACCGAACAAGGTACCCTTGACCCATCAGACAATTTCTCAGCCTGCACCCGCCTGCACCCCCTCCTTCCCTTCCTCCTCCCTCCCTCTCTCTCTCACTTCCTTCCTCCCTGCCTCTGCAGTCTCCTTTGTCTGTCACTGCACACTCTGTGAGCTCCTGGGTGCGTGGTTTAGCTCCCATTGGCTGCTGAGCACATGCCCTATCTGTCTTTTGGTGTCTGAGTTGTTTCTCTTGAGATAACTGCCTCTGGGTCTTCTATAATGGAAAGCACAGAATTCCATTGTTTCTGCCCTCTGTATAGTATTTTTGTTTTTAGACACTATTTTAGTTGTCTAATCTTGGTTGTGAGCACTTATTGTTGTTCTATGTCTTTTCTATTGTGTATAGTGCTGCAATAAACATAAAATTCCTCTTTTTTTTTTTTTTTTAGACAGAGTCTCATTGTGTTGCCCTTGGTAGAGTGCTGTGGGGTCACGGTTCACAGCAACCTCAAACTCTTGGGCTTAAGCGATTCTCTTGCCTCACCCTTCCAAGTAGCTGGGATGACAGGTGCCCACCACAATCCCCGGCTGTTTTTCTGTTTTAGTTGTGATTGTTGTTTGGCAAGGTGGGGCCAGGTTCAAACCCGCAAGCCCTGGTATATGTGACCGCCTCCCTAGCCACTGAGCTACAGTTGCTGAGCCCTCATGTATTTTTTAGAATGTGATTTCTTTTGCTTTACATAAATAGCCTGTGGCATAAATTCTGATTTCCATGGTTGTTTTATAATCATTTCAGTTGGTCAGGATATATTTTTCTTAAGTTCTGTGCATTTTTTTTTATGCAGATTCTCACTTTGTTGCCCTTGGTAGATTGCCGTGGAGGCACAGCTCACAGCAACCTCAAAGTCTTGGGCTCAAGCGATTTTCTTGCCTCAGCCTCCTAAGTAACTGGGACTATAGGCGCTGCCACAATGCTGAGCTATTTTCAGAGGCGGGGTCTTGCTCTGTCTCAGGCTGCTCTTGAACCTGTGAGCTCAGGCAGTCCATCTGCCTTGGCCTCCCAAAGCGCTAGGTTTACAGGCACGAGCTGCCACGTCCGGCCTTATGTGCATTTTTTTAGACATAATGTATGGCATGCTTGGTATTTTACAGTTGAGTGTTAACTTGTTTTTTTAAAGCAGACTCCCCTCTGTTTCTGAGACTGGAGTGCAGTGGCCTTAGCACAGCTCACTTCAACCTTCAGTTCCTAGGCTCTAGCTTCCTTCTGCCTTAGCCTCTCTTCCTGGAACTACAGCTACATTGTACGGAACTGAAAGTCACTACGTTGCTCAGACTGCCTTCAAATTCTTGAGCTAAATTGTTTGTCCCACCTCAGCCTCCAAAAGGGATAGAATTACAAGCATGAACCATTGCCTTGACCATTAACTTTTATACACAGTAGGAATCCAAAATATTGTATAACTCCTGTTATTGCAAATATTTGCTTGTTTTTGGTGTTCAGGTACCCAACCCACAGTGTGTGAGGTAAGCCTCTATATACCTCCATACATATATATGTAAACACCCAAATATATATGATATTCATTGTAACATATTTTATTATAGTAAGAAAAATCTTAAAGCAACCACGATTGTAGAAAAAAACCTATTGGCTATTTTTGTAAAGAAGATATCTCGATTACAGGTAAATAGAGCAGGGATGAAACATCAGAACCAAGTCCATGGTTACCATTTAAATAGCAGAAAGTCTGGCTGTATACGGAGGAAACTACAGCACCTTGGTGTTTATATCTGTTCAATCTTTTGTTGTTTTTGAGAAAGAGTCTCTCTTTGTCACCCTTGGTAGAGTGTTGTGGCATCACAATTCACAGCAACCTCAAACTCTTGGGCTTAAGCAATTCTCTTGCCTCACCCTCCCAAGTAGCTGGAACTACAAGCGCTCGCCACAATGCCCAGCTATTTTTGTTGTTGTTCTCGCAATTGTCATTGTTTGGCAGGCCCAGGCTGGGTTCGAACCTGCCAGCCCTGGTGTATGTGGCTGGCACCCTAACCGTTGAGCCAGAAATGCTGTGCCTTTTGTTTTTCTTTTTTTTTTGAGACAGAGTCTCACTTTGCCGCTCTCCACATAGTGCCATGGCATCACAGCTCACAGCCACCTTGGTCTTAAGCGATTCTCTTGCCTCGGCCTCCCAAGGAGCTGGGACTACAGGCACCTGCCACAATGCCTGGCTATTTTTCTTGTTGTTGTTACAGTTGTCATTGTTGTTTGCCAGGCCCAGGCCAGGTTCAAACCCACCATCCCCAGTGAATGTGGCTGGCTTCCTAGCTGCTGAGCTATTGACACGGAGCCAAGGTACTCAGAATCTTGAGTCAATAATAACATCAAATTATGAGCGATTTTTCTTTATTTGCACTTTTATACATTCTCTACATTTTCCATAATGAGTGTGGGTGTTTTTGTTGTTGTTGTTGCAGTTTGGCCGGGGCCGGGTTTGAACCCGCCACCCTCGCTATATGGGGCCAGTACCCTACTCCCTGAGCCACAGGCACCGTCTGAGTGAGGATTATTTTAAAATAATAAAGGTACAGGGCAGCGCCTGAGGCTCAAAGGAGTAGGGCACCAGCCCCATATGCCGGAGGTGGCGGGTTCAAACCCAGCCCCGGCCAAATCTGCAAAAGAAAAATAAAATAAAAATAATAAGAAATAAAATAATAATGGTACAAATAATATATTTATGAATATGTAACTACTACATCTAGATTTTATCACTCTACTTTCATTGTGCATTCCTCCACTTGCTCACCAGATGGCAGCATAAGCACATTAAATGGCAGAAAATACATGGAGAGTATTTAATATTTGCTTTTTATTTTTTTGCAGTTTTTGGCCAGGGCTGGGTCTGAACCCACCATGTCCGGCATATGGGCCGGTTCCCCACTCCTTTGAGACACAGGTGCCACCCGAAAGTAATATTTAATCTGAAGTTGAACACCACTGCTGTTAATTACCCAGTTTCTTTTGAAATGTTACTTGCATAAATTATTCATTAGATTGTTTAGTTTTCTTATACAAATGGCCATATAGGGCTCAAAGGAGTAGGGCACTGGCACCATATGCCAGAGGTGAGAGGTTTAAACCCAGCCCTGGCCAAAAACTGCAAAAAAAAAAAAAAAAAATGGCCATATAGTCACTGTAAATTCGAGAAAAACACAAATCACCTGTGGTGCCACTAGGCAGGTAGAGCCAAGGTTACACCTTCCTTTTCATGCTTTTGACCTGCAGGGTTATGTCTCTGTGGATTTCCTGAGTGGATAATTTGCTCCTCATTCCCTTGGGTTCTGCTTCGCGTATTGATTTGTAAAATTATTCCTATATCATTGATTCATAGACGGACGCACGTGACATGTCCAAACCCATTCATTTAAGGACAGGTTAATAACGAGATTATGGCCCTCCCTCTCTGTGGGCTCTGAATATTGTAAGATATTTTTTGGAAATTTCCATAAAATGTTACATTCCTGGGCCAGGCATGCAGTTCACGCCTGTAATCCTAGAACTCTGGGAGGCTGAAGCGGGTGAATTGCCTGAGGTCAGGAGTTCCAGACCAGCCTGAGCGAGAGTGAGACTCCGTCTCTAAACATAGCCAGGTGTTGTGGTGGGCACTTGTAGTCCCACCTACTTGGGAGGCTGAGACAAAAGAACTGCTTCAGCCCAAGAGTTTGAGTTGCTGTGAGCTATGACACCACCACACACTACCAAGGGGGACAGAGAGAGACTTTGTCTCAAAAAAGAAAGAAAAAGACAGCAAACTTGGATTCTCTGATCTGAAGATGGCAGCTGAGTAACAGCTTCCTTGCATCTGGGCACCGTGAGTCTGGGGAGATAGGACTCCAGGCATCTCTGGCTGGTGGGAACTGCCTATCATCACTCCTATGAAAATACAGGGAGTCAGCGAGAGACTTCTGGACCCCAAGAGGAGGACTAAAACAGTGGAAAGCCGGCAAGTGGTCGCGTGTGTTCAATCCGTCTAAACCCGCCCACAACTGTAAGTTCAGTAGCAGCGAGACTGCAAACCAGAAAGGCCTTACCTGTGAACTGTTTTGATGTCCTTGGACTTGGCACTGAGTTGAACTGCCTTGGGGAAGGCCTGAGCGGGAGTGCGGAGAACTTTGGCCGTTGTCTAGGGCCCCAGTCTGAGCCACTGAGCCAGACGGAGCTGATAGTGTTTGGCGGTGGGTCACACGGATCCATTGTCAGTGATCTGCCCCGGCAAGCTCTGCCCTCAGGGTCGCAGAGCTAGAAACGGGTGGGAGCTGGTAACCCAGCAACCAAGTAGCCTAAGGGTGGGGTCTGAGCCGTCTTGCAGCCCTAACCCTCAGGGGCAGAGTGAGATCGGTTTTGGCACACTGAGTAAGTGCATAGCCACTTCAGCAGCGATTCCAGCGAGAAAGCTGGGAAAGCTTCTGCTCAGCAAGTTTACAAGTTCAAAGTGCCTTTTAAGTAGGCTGAAGAGAGATTTAGGGTGTCTACCTGCTGGGGTTTGAGAAATCAGCAGCCTCCAGTCGTATCAGAACTGTGACTAACATCTCATACCCCAGAAGACCACGTGTTGCCCAGACAATATTCAATAACATATACAAACTGCTTTGTTTTTGGTTGTGTATTTTTTTCTTCTTTTTTTTTTTTTGGTTTGGTTGTTTTTTTTTGTTTGTTTATTTTGACGTTGCTGATGTTCTTTTGTTTTTTTAACTTCAATCTTTTCCACACAGATCCCTTTTTCTTTCTCAATTTTCCTAGTTTAATTATAATTTCCCATTGCTGCCTTTTTTAATAACTTCAACTTCATTTTTGCTAGTGTTTCTACCGATATAATTTGGTTTTTCACCCAATTTTATCCCCGTAAAGTTTTCTGTTTGCTTCTTTTGGTTTGATTTAAAGCATTTTTGTCTTTCCTCTCTACTTGGTGGAGGTGGGGTACTGTGTCTGATCAGGTTAGCAAAGAGCTGCTGACCTCAAGGGAACCACGCAACTGGGCACCCCCAGAAGGTGGGGTTTTTTAAGGTTGTGTCAAAGTACCCTACTGTACACCTATATTGCCCTGTCTCCCTCTTTCTGTGCCTCTCTTCTTTTTGTCAATATTCCTTAAACCCACCCCCTCTCCTTTCTCTATCTTTCTTTTTTTCTTATCACTCGGTCCTCCTTTCTTTCATCCCCTTTTTTTGCTCTTCAACCTTCTCACCCTTCTGGTCCTATAACCCTTAGTCCACAGGAACAAGAACTTAAAGAGCAAGAGGAAGTGAAAGGAAAATTAGGGCAAGGAAACAGATAAAAGAAATCACTCATGAGGAAGAATCAGCAGAAAACTCCAGGCAACATGAAGAACCAGTCTAGAACAACCCCACCAAGGGACCATGAGGTAGCTACTGCAGATGATTCCACCAGTATAGAAATGTTAGGAATGACAGAAAGGGAATTTAGAATACACATGTTGAAAACAATGAAAGAAATGATGGAAACAATGAAGGAAATTGCTAATAAAGTGGAAAATAACCAAAAGGAAATCCAAAAACAGAATCAAATAAGAGATGAACGATATGAAGAATATAAAAAGGATATAGCAGACCTGAAGGAACTGAAACAGTCAATTAGGGAACTTAAAGATACAATGGAAAGTATCAGCAACAGGTTAGACCATGCAGAAGAAAGAATTTCAGAGGTAGAAGACAAAGTTCTTGAGATAACTCAGACAGTAAAAGAGGCAGAAAAGAAGAGAGAGAAAGCAGAACGTTCACTGTCAGAATTATGGGACTTTATGAAGCGTTCCAACATACGAGTTATAGGAATTCCAGAAGGGGAAGAAGAATGCCCCAGAGGAATGGAAGCCATACTAGAGAATATTATAAAAGAAAATTTCCCAAACATCACCAAAGAGTCTGACACACTGCTTTCAGAGGGATATCGGACCCCAGGTCGCCTCAACTCTAACCGAGCTTCTCCAAGACACATTGTGATGAACCTGTCCAAAGTCAAGACAAAAGAAAAGATTCTGCAAGCTGCCAGGAGTAAGCGCCAGTTGACCTACAGGGGCAAATCCATCAGAGTGACCGCAGACTTCTCTAATGAAACTTTCCAAGCAAGAAGACAATGGTCATCTACCTTTAATCTACTTAAACAGAACAATTTTCAGCCCAGAATTCAGTACCCTGCTAAGCTAAGCTTCAGAATTGACGGAGAAATCAAATCATTTACGGATATACAAACATTGAGGAAATTCGCCACAACAAGACCAGCTCTACAGGAAATACTTCAACCTGTTCTGCACACTGACCACCACAATGGATCAGCAGCAAAGTAAGAACTCAGAAATCAAAGGACAAAACCTAACCTCCACACTGATGCAAAAGATAAAATTAAGCAATGGACTCTCACCAAATAAGACGAATAGAATACTACCACACTTATCAATTATCTCAATAAATGTTAATGGCTTGAATTCCCCACTGAAGAGACATAGATTGGCGGACTGGATTAAAAAACACAAGCCATCCATTTGCTGTCTGCAAGAAACACACCTGGCCTCAAAAGACAAATTAAAGCTCCGAGTCAAGGGTTGGAAGACAATTTTTCAGGCAAACGGAATTCAGAAGAAAAGAGGAGTTGCAATCTTATTTTCAGATACATGTGGATTTAAAGCAACTAAAGTCAAAAAAGACAAAGATGGTCACTTTATATTGGTCAAGGGAAAACTACAACAAGAAGACATTTCAATTCTAAATATTTATGCACCCAATTTAAATGCTCCCAGATTCTTGAAGCAGACCTTACTCAGTCTGAGCAATATGATATCTGATAATACCATCATAACAGGGGACTTTAACACACCTCTTACAGAGCTGGACAGATCCTCTAAACAGAAATTAAACAAAGATGTAAGAGATTTAAATGAGACCCTAGAACAACTATGCTTGATAGATGCATATAGAACACTCCACCCCAAAGATAAAGAATATACATTCTTCTCATCACCCCATGGAACATTCTCCAAAATTGATCATATCCTGGGACACAAAACAAATATCAACAGAATCAGAAGAATTGAAATTTTACCTTGTATCTTTTCAGACCATAAGGCACTAAAGGTGGAACTCAACTCTAACAAAAATGCTCAAGCCCACCCAAAGGCATGGAAATTAAACAATCTTCTGTTGAATAACAGATGGGTGAAGGAAGAAATAAAACAGGAAATCATTAACTTCCTTGAGCATAACAACAATGAAGACACAAGCTACCAAAACCTGTGGGATACTGCAAAAGCAGTTTTGAGAGGAAAATTCATCGCTTTAGATGCCTACATTCGAAAAACAGAAAGAGAGCACATCAACAATCTCACAAGAGATCTTATGGAATTGGAAAAAGAAGAACAATCTAAGCCTAAACTCAGTAGAAGAAAAGAAATATCCAAAATCAAATCAGAGATCAATGAAATTGAAAACAAAAGAATCATTCAGAAAATTAATGAAACAAGGAGTTGGTTTTTTGAAAAAATAAATAAAATAGATAAACCATTAGCCAGACTAACTAGAAATAGAAAAGTAAAATCTCTAATAACCTCAATCAGAAACGATAAAGGGGAAATAACAACTGATCCCACAGAGATACAAGAGATCATCTCTGAATACTACCAGAAACTCTATGCCCAGAAATTTGACAATGTGAAGGAAATGGATCAATATTTGGAATCACACCCTCTCCCTAGACTTAGCCAGGAAGAAATAGACCTCCTGAACAGACCAATTTCAAGCACTGAGATCAAAGAAACAATAAAAAAGCTTCCAACTAAAAAATGCCCTGGTCCAGATGGCTTCACTCCAGAATTCTATCAAACCTTCAAGGAAGAGCTTATTCCTGTACTGCAGAAATTATTCCAAAAAACTGAGGAAGAAGGAATCTTCCCCAACACATTCTATGAAGCAAACATCACCCTGATACCAAAACCAGGAAAAGACCCAAACAAAAAGGAGAATTTCAGACCAATCTCACTCATGAACATAGACGCAAAAATTCTCAACAAAATCCTCGCCAATAGACTACAGCTTATCATCAAAAAAGTCATTCATCATGATCAAGTAGGCTTCATCCCAGGGATGCAAGGCTGGTTTAACATACGCAAGTCTATAAACGTTATCCACCATATTAACAGAGGCAAAAATAAAGATCACATGATCCTCTCAATAGATGCAGAAAAAGCATTTGATAAAATCCAGCATCCTTTTCTAATTAGAACTCTGAAGAGTATAGGCATAGGTGGCACATTTCTAAAACTGATTGAAGCTATCTATGACAAACCCACAGCCAATATTTTACTGAATGGAGTAAAACTGAAAGCTTTTCCTCTTAGAACTGGAACCAGACAAGGTTGTCCTCTGTCACCTTTACTATTCAACGTAGTGCTGGAAGTTCTAGCCAATACAATTAGGCAAGACAAGGAAATAAAGGGAATCCAAATGGGAGCAGAGGAGGTCAAACTCTCCCTCTTTGCTGACGACATGATCTTATACTTAGAGAACCCCAAAGACTCAACCACAAGACTCCTAGAAGTCATCAAAAAATACAGTAATGTTTCAGGATATAAAATCAATGTCCACAAGTCAGTAGCTTTTGTATACACCAATAACAGTCAAGATGAGAAGCTAATTAAGGACACAACTCCCTTCACCATAGTTTCAAAGAAAATGAAATACCTAGGAATATACCTAACGAAGGAGGTGAAGGACCTCTATAAAGAAAACTATGAAATCCTCAGAAAGGAAATAGCAGAGGATATTAACAAATGGAAGAACATACCATGCTCATGGATGGGAAGAATCAACATTGTTAAAATGTCTATACTTCCCAAAGCTATCTACCTATTCAATGCCATTCCTATCAAAGTATCTACATCGTACTTTCAAGATTTGGAAAAAATGATTCTGCGTTTTGTATGGAACCGGAAAAAACCCCGTATAGCTAAGGCAGTTCTTAGTAACAAAAATAAAGCTGGGGGCGTCAGTATACCAGATTTTAGTCTGTACTACAAAGCCATAGTGGTCAAGACAGCATGGTACTGGCACAAAAACAGAGACACAGACACTTGGAATCGAATTGAACACCAAGAAATGAAACTAACATCTTACAACCACCTAATCTTTGATAAACCAAACAAGAACTTACCTTGGGGGAAAGACTCCCTATTCAATAAATGGTGTTGGGAGAACTGGATGTCTACATGTAAAAGACTGAAACTGGACCCACACCTTTCCCCACTCACAAAAATTGATTCAAGATGGATAAAGGACTTAAATTTAAGGCATGAAACAATAAAAATCCTCAAAGAAAGCATAGGAAAATCACTGGAAGATATTGGCCTGGGGGAAGACTTCATGAAGAAGACTGCCATGGCAATTGCAACAACAACAAAAATAAACAAATGGGACTTCATTAAACTGAAAAGCTTCTGTACAGCTAAGGACACAATAACCAAAGCAAAGAGACAACCTACACAATGGGAAAGGATATTTTCATATTTTCAATCAGACAAAAGCTTGATAACCAGGATCTATAGAGAACTCAAATTAATCCACATGAAAAAAGCCAACAATCCCTTATATCAATGGGCAAGAGACATGAATAGAACTTTCTCTAAAGATGACAGACGAATGGCTAACAAACATATGAAAAAATGTTCATCATCTCTATATATTAGAGAAATGCAAATCAAAACAACCCTCAGATATCATCTAACCCCAGTGAGAATGGCCCACATCACAAAATCTCAAAACTGCAGATGCTGGCATGGATGTGGAGAGAAGGGAACACTTTTACACTGCTGGTGGGACTGCAAACTAGTACAACCTTTCTGGAAGGAAGTATGGAGAAACCTCAAAGCACTCAACCTAGACCTCCCATTCGATCCTGCAATCCCATTACTGGGCATCTACCCAGAAGGAAAAAAATCCTTTTATCATAAGGACACTTGTACTAGACTGTTTATGGCAGCTCAATTTACCATTGCCAAAATGTGGAAACAGCCTAAATGCCCACCAACCCAGGAATGGATTAGCAAGCTGTGGTATATGTATACCATGGAATACTATTCAGCTATTAAAAAAAATGGAGACTTTACATCCTTCGTATTAACCTGGATGGAAGTGGAAGACATTATTCTTAGTAAAGCATCACAAGAATGGAGAAGCATGAATCCTATGTACTCAATCTTGATATGAGGACAATTAATGACAATTAAGTTTATGGGGGGGGAAGCAGAAAGAGGGATGGAGGGAGGAGGGTGGGGCCTTAGTGTGTGTCACACTTTATGGGGGCAAGACATGATTGCAAGAGGGACTTTACCTAACAATTGCAATCAGTGTAACTGGCTTATTGTACCCTCAATGAATCCCCAACAATAAAAAAAAAAAAAAAAAAAAAAGACAGCAAACTTAATTCGTAAATGTTGTGTGTGCTCTGACTGCTCCACAGATCAGCCATTCTCCCTTCTCTGTCCCTATCCTTAGGGTGCGCCCCACCCCCATTCTGTTAGACACAACAATATTGAAATTAAGCCAATTAACAACCCTACAATAGCCTCTAAGTGTTCAGGTGATGAGAAGAGTCACACAAATAGCACTTGAAATCGAAAGGAAGAAATGATTAAGGCAGGGTGAAAGCTGAAATAATCAATACCAGGGTGTTGTGGTGGGCGCCTGTAGTCCCTGCTACTCAGGGAGGCTGAGAATTGCTTGAGCCCAGGAGTTTGAGGTTGCTGTGAGCTAAGATGCCTTGGCACTCTAGCAAGGGCAACAACGTGAGACTCTGTCTCAATTAAAAAACAACAGCAACAAAGGGCAGCACCTGTGGCTCAGTGAGTAGGGCACCAGCCCCATATACCAAGGGTGGCAGGTTCAAATCCAGCCCTGGCCAAACTGCACGAAATAAAATTGCCAGGCGTTGGAGGCTGAGGCAGGAGAATCACCTAAGCCCAAGAGTTGGAGGTTGCTGTGAGCTGTGACACAATGGTACTCTACTGAGGGCAACAAATAAATAAACAAAAAAAAAAAAAAGAAGAAAAGACAAGAAAGCTGAAATAATCTGAATGCTACACCCCTGGCCCCAGTTACCCAAGCTTTGAATGCAAGGAAAAAGTTGTTAAAAAAGTTAAACGTGCTGGGCGGCGCCTGTGGCTGAAGGGAGTAGGGCGCCGGCCCCATATATGGAGGTGGTGGGTTCAAACCTAGCTCCGGCCAAAAAAACTGCAAAAAAAAAATCATTCAGATGATTTACATGAAAGAGGGCGCCTGCCCACACCCCATATGTCGGAGGTGGCGGATTCAAACCCAGCCGCGGCCAAAAAAAACAAACAAAAAAAATTAAACGTGTTATGCCAGTGAACACATGAATAAGAAAACAAAAAAGAGCTTATGCAGAAAGTTATAGAAGTCTGAATACAAGACCAAACCAGACACAACATTTCCTTAAGTGAAAGCCTAATCCTGGGCAAAGCCCGAACTTTCTTCCATTTCATAACAACTGAGGGAGGTGAGGAAGCTACAGAAGAAAAGCTGGAAGCTAGCAGAAGTTAGGTCCTGAGGTTTAGGGAAAGAAGCCATCTCCAGGACCTAAGAAATACAAGGGGAAGTAGCCAGGTCTGATGGGAAAGCTGCAGCAAGTTATCCGGAAGATCTCGCTGAGACCAGTGATGAAGGTGACTGCACTAAATGATGATCTTTTTGTGTAGAAAACACAGGCTTCTACTGAAAGAAGATGTCATCTAGGGTGTTCATAACCACAGAGAAGGCAGTGCCTGGATTCCAAACTCCACAGGACAGGCTGATTCTCTTAATAGGGACTAATGCAGCTGGTGACTTGAAGACTAAGCTAATGCTCATTTTCCATTCCGAAATCCTACGTCACTTAAGAATTAGGCTACATCTACCTGCCTGGGTTCTACAAATGGAACTATAAAGCCTGGGTAACAAGACATCATTTGACAGCACAACTGTTCACATCATGATTTGCTGAATATTTGAAGTCCAATGTTAAGAGTTACCGTCAGGGCTCGACGCCTGTGGCTCAAGCTGCTAAGGCGCCAGCCACATACACCTGAGCTGGTGGGTTTGAATGCAGCCCGGGCCGCCAAACAACAATGACGGCTGCAACCAAAAAATAGCTGGGCATTGTGTCGAGTGCCTGTTTTCCCAACTACGTGGGAGATGGAGGCAGGAGAATCACTTGAACCCAGGAGTTGGACGTTGCTGTGAGCTGTGATGCCACCACACTCTACCCAGGGTGACAGTTTGAGGCTCTGTCTCCAAAAAAAAAAGAGTTACTGTCCGAAAAAACAATACAATACCTGTCAGAATATTACAGCTCATTGACAATGCTATGTAGTTGGTCACCCAAGCGCTCCAAGGAAGATATGCTAAGAGGCAGATGTTGTTTTCATGCTTGCTAAGGCAACATCCGATCTGAAGCCCTTGGATGAAAGAATAATTTCAACTGCCACATCTTCTTCTTCTGGAAATACCTTTCATAAGGCTACAGTAGCCATGGATAGTGATTCTTGTGACACATGAATCTGGGCCAAATGACCTGAAAACCTTCTAGAAACGATTCACCATTCACGCCAAGACAGTACTTGTGATTCATGGAAGGAGGTCAAAATATCAACATTAACAGGAGTTTGGAAGAAGTTGATTCCAGTCATCATGATTACTTGGGTGAGTTCAAGACCTCGGAGGAGGAAATAGCTGCAGATGTGGTAGAAACAGCAAGAGAACTAGAATTAAGAGTGGAGCCTGGCGACGGGACTGAATAGCTGCCATCTCAGGAGTTGTTTCTGATGGACGAGCAAAGAAAGCAATCTCTGGAGATGGAATCTTCTCCTAGTGAAGATGCCGCGAACACTGTTGACAACAAGGGGTTTAGAATGTAACATAAGCATAGTTGACAGAGCAGAGACAGGGATGGAGAAGTCTGACCCAAATTTTTCTAATGCGGCTGAAGTGCTACCAAACAGCATCACATGCCGCAGAGAGATTTTTCATGGAAGGAAGAATCAAAGTGGCAAATTTCAGTGTTTTCTTATTTTAATAAATAGCCACAACTAACCCACCTTCAGCATCTGCCACCCTGATCAGTCTACAGCCATTAGTATGGAGGCAAAACCCTCCACCAGCAAAAAATGGCAAGAGGCTCATTGAAGGCTTGGATGATCATTAGGATGTTTTAACAATAAAGTATTGTTTTGTATAAATTTCTGTGGTGTGGATACATTGCATAGTGCTGAAGTCGGGGCTTCTGGTATCTCAATCACCTGAAGAATGTGCATTATACCCACCAGGTGATTTCTCCTCATCTACACCCCTCTCACCTTCCTACCCTTCCGAGTCTCCATTGTCTATCACTGTGCACTGTGTCCACATGGGCAATGATTTCACTCCCACTGGGTGGGGACATGCCCTACCTGTCTTTGCGTGCCTCGTTATTTCCCTTAATAGCCTCCAGTTCCATCTATAATGGAAAACACACGGTTCCATTCTTTTTGATGGCTGAGGTGTATTCCCTGTGTCTCTATCCTACACTTCCTGTATACAGGCATCAGTAGACAGACACTTATGTTGATTCCATGTCTTTGCTATTGTGAATAGTAGTGCCTGAAACAGACAAGTGCAGGTGTCCTTGTTATGAGGGTTTATGTCCTTTTCTGTGGATACTCCTTAGTGAGATTGCTGGATTAAATGGTAATTCTACTTGGAGTTTTCAATGAGGTACTTTTAATGAAGGTACATTTTCTTAGGCATAATGCTATTTCCCACTTAATAAGATACAGTATAATATAAATATACCTTTTATATGTACCAGAAAATAAAAAAACAAATGCGACGTATTGCAACATTTGCTTTATTTCTGTGGTCTGGATAGAACCCACAATAACTCTGAGGTACATGTGTATAAATATATACATGTCCACACGTATATCCATATGTGCACACACATATTCAGTATTATATTCACTGTGACTTTTTTTGTTTTAATAAGAAAGAACTTAAAGCAACCAAAATATTGGAACAAACTATTGGGTATTGATATAAATAGAGAAGCTTGATTATAATTAAACACAGCTGGAATCAAATATCAGAAGCACGTCCGAGGTTGGCATTTCACTAGCAGAAGAACTAACATTATCCTGAGAGCACAGTAGCACCTGCTGTTTGTATCTCTCCTGCCCAGGTACTCAGAACCTGGAGACAAGGGAAAGTGAGCTTGTGGATGCTTTTTTATTTTCTGTACTTCAGTGAACTGTCTAAATGTTTCTAGGATGATTGTGAATTAATTCTTAGTAACAGAAGTTATAAATAATATCTTAATCCATATGAAAGGAGCACATGTATAGCTTACCAATTACTCTGCACTCATAAAGCTTTCTTCTTTTCTCCACCAGGTGGCAGCACGAGCACATCAAATAGCAGAAAACTTTGACAGCACAGTATTTGTTGCAAAATCGAACACTACTGCTGTTAATCGCTCGGTTTATTTTGACATGTCACTTGAACGAATTATTCATTAGATTGTTAACTTTCGTGATAAAAAGGACTACGTATTTTTTTTAATTTGTGTCTACTATAGCAGAAAACCACAAGTCAACTCTGGTGCCATTACTCATGTGGCTGAGATTAACAATATGACAGAAATGTGTTCTCATTCCCCTCACGATTGTTTTCTAATCTTTCTTTCGTTTCCCATTAAATGTATCTTTAGCTTTTTCCCCATATCCCTGCATTCTTTGATATGGTAATTCTTAAGGGGCACTGTGTTCCATCCTTGGATGCATTGCAACTTCTTTTAACTGATTGGAATGAGTCATTTAGGCTGTTTTAACTGTGTTTCAATTATAAGAGATTTCCCATGTTCAGGCTTGGCACAGTGGCTCAGAACTGTAATCCTAGCACTCTGGAAGACTGAAGCAGGAAGTCCCTTGAGCTCAGAAGTTCAGAACCAGCCTGAGTAAGAAGAGCAAGTACTGGTCTGTACTAAAACTAGAAAATTAGCTGAGAGTCCTTTGGGCACCTCTAGTCCCAGCTATTCAAGAGGCTGAGGCAGGAGGATCGCTTGGGTCCAGGAGGCTGAGGTTACTGTGAGCTAGGCTGACGCCGTGGCATTCTTGCCTGGGCAACAGAGTGAGACTTGGTGTCAAACGGAAAAAAAAAATTACTCACATACAAAATACAGCGAGAAACATTACAGTGAGCTGATTAATTACCATTCACGTTTGTCCACCAGGTGGCAGCATAAGCACATCAAATAGCAGAAAACAGTTTGACAGCGCAGTATTTGGTGTGAAATAGAACACTACTGCTGTGAATTGCTCAGTTTACTTTGACGTGTCACTTGAATGAATTATTCATTAGATTGTTAGATATTAATTGTTTGCTATCTTTTCTTCAGATAGTTTTAAGAAATAATAATTGAAGGTAGGGGTAAAGGGTCCTTCTATGCAATTAATTCCTATCCTTCCTTCCTAAAAGTAACTTCTTCAGCGGCGCCTGTGGTTCAGTGAGTAGGGCGCATGTTCTTTTCTTGTTAATACGTTTGAGTTCTCTGTGGATTCTGGTTATTAGACCTTTATCGGAGGTATAACCTGCAAATATTTTCTCCCATTCTGAGGGCTGTCTGCTTGCTTTACTCACTATGTTCTTGGCTGTGCAGAAGCTTTTTAGTTTGATCAGGTCCCAGTAGTGTATTTTTGATACTGCTTCAATTGCCCGGGGAGTCCTCCTCATAAAATATTCACCCAGGCCGATTCCTTCAAGAGTTTTCCCTGCACTTTCTTCAAGTATTTTTGTAGTTTCATGTCTTAAGTTTAAATCTTTTATCCAGTGAGAGTCTATCTTAGTTAATGGTGAAAGGTGTGGGTCCAGTTTCAATCTTCTGCAGGTTGCCAGCCAGTTCACCCAGCACCATTTGTTAAATAGGGAATCTTTTCCCCACTGAATGTTTTTAATTGGCTTGTCAAAGATCAAATAACGGTAAGCAGCTGGATCCATCTCTTGATTCTCTATTCTGTTCCAGACATCTACTTCTCTGCTTTTGTGCCAGTACCATGCTGTTTTGATCACTATGGATTTATAGTACAGTCTCAGGTCTGGTAGCATGATTCCTCCTGCTTTGTTTTTATTGCTCAGTAATGTTTTGGCTATTTGAGGTTTTTTCTGATTCCATATAAAACGAAGTATTATTTTTTCAAGATCTTTAAAGTATGACAATGGAGCTTTAATAGGAATTGCATTAAAGTTATATATTGTTTTGGGCGGTATGGACATTTTAACAATGTTGATTCTTCCCAGCTATAAGCATGGTATGTTTTTCCATCTGTTAACATCTTCAGCTATTTCTTTTCTTAGAGTTTCATAGTTCTCTTTGTAGAGATCTTTCACGTCCTTTGTTAGGTATACTCCCAAGTATTTCATCTTCTTTGGCACTACTGTGAAAGGAATAGAGTCCTTGACTGTTTGTTCGGCTTGGTTATTGTTGGTATATATAAAGGCTACAGATTTTTGGGTGTTGATTTTATAGCCTGAGACATTGCTATATTCCTTGAGCACTTCTAATAGTTTTGTAGTAGAATCCCTAGTGTTTTCCAGATATACGATCATACCATCTGCGAAGAGTGAAAGTTTGATCTCTTCTGACCCTATGTGGATACCCTTGATCGCCTTTTCTTCCCTAATTGCAATGGCTAAAACTTCCATTACAATGTTAAAGAGCAATGGAGACAATGGGCAACCTTGCCTGATTCCTGATCTAAGTGGAAATGATTTCAATTTAACTCCATTCAATATGATATTGGCTGTGGGTTTGCTGTAGATGGCCTCTATTAGTTTAAGAAATGTCCCTTCTATACCAATTTTCTTAAGTGCTCTGATCATGAAGGGATGCTGGATATTATCAAAAGCTTTTCTGCATCAATTGAAAGAATCATATGGTCTTTATTTTTAAGTTTGTTTATGTGTTGAATTACATTTATAGATTTATGTATATTGAACCAGCCTTGAGACCCTGGAATAAATCTGACTTGGTCATGGCGTATAATTTTTTTGATGTGTTGTTGGATTCTGTTTGTTAGGATCCTATTGAGTATTTTAGCATCTATATTCATTAGTGATATTGGTCTATAATTTTCTTTTCTTGTTGAGTCCCTGTTTGGGGGATCAAGGTGATGTTTGCTTCATAGAATGTGCTGGGTAATATTCCTTCTTTTTCTATGTTTTGGAAGAGGTTTAGTAGTATAGGTACTAGTTCTTCTTTAAATGTTTGGTAGAATTCTGACGTAAAGCCATCTGGTCCTGGGCTTTTCTTTTTAGGGAGATTTTGTATAGTTGATGCTATTTCAGAACTTGATATAGGCCTGTTCGACATTTCCACTTCGTTCTGGCTAAGTCTTGGTAGGTGGCATACTTCCAGGTATTGGTCGATTTCTTACAGATTTTCATATTTCTGAGAGTAGAGTTTCTTGTAGTATTCATTAAGGATTTTTTGAATTTCTGAGGGGTCTGTTGTTATTTCATTGTTACCATTTCTGATTGATGAAATTAGAGATTTTACTCTTTTTTTCCTGGTTAGGTTGGCCAAAGGTTTATCTATTTTATTGATCTTTTCAAAAAACCAGCTTTTGGATTTATTGATCTGTTGTATAATTCTTTTGTTTTCAATTTCATTTAATTCTGCTCTGATTTTGGTTGTTTCTTTTCTTCTTCTGGGTTTGGGGTTGAAGTGTTCTAATTTCTCTAGTTGCTTGAGATGTTCCATTAAGTTATTGACTTCCTCTCTTTCCGTATTCTTGAGAAAGGCTTGCAGTGCTATAAATTTCCCTCTTAGGACTGCCTTTGCAGTATCCCACAGGTTCTGGTAATTCGTGTCTTGATTATTGTTTTGTTCCAAAAATATGGTGATTTCCTTCTTGATCTCGTCTATAACCCATGTATCCTTCAGCATAAGGTTGTTTAGCTTCCATGTTTTAGTATGGGTATGCAGGTTCCTGTTGTTATTTAGTTCAACTTTAATTCCATGTTGGTCTGAGAAGATGCAAGGAATAATTTCTATTTTTTTAAATTTGCTGAGGTTAGATTTGTGGCCTAGGATGTGGTCGATTTTGGAGTATGTTCTGTGGGCTGATGAGAAGAATGTGTATTCAGTTTTGTTGGGATGAAATGTTCTGTAGATGTCTGTTAAGTCCAGATGTTGAATGGTTGAGTTTAAATCTAAAATTTCTTTGCTTAGCTTCTTTTTGGAGGATCTATCCAGGACTGCTAAAGGGGTGTTAAAATCTCCAACTACTATGGAAGTGGAGGAAATCGAGTTGCTCGTGTCTGTTAGAGTTTCTCTTATAAATTGAGATGTGTTGTGGTTGGGTGCATAAATATTAATAATTGAGATCTCATCATATTGAGTATTACCTTTAACAAATATGAAGTGTCCATCCTTATCCTTAATTATTCTGGTTGGTTTAAAGCCTATTGTGTGTGCGAACAGGACTGCAATGCCTGCTTTTTTCTGCTTACCATTTGCCTGGAATATAGATGACCATCATTCACCTTGAGTCTATATCTGTCTTTTAATGTAAGATGCGATTCTTGGATGCAGCAGATATCTGGCTTGAGTTTTTGTATCCAGTCCACCAACCTATGCCTGTTTAGAGGACAATTTAAACCATTCACATTAATTGAGAGTATTGATAAGCCTTTCGAGAGACCGGTAGACATTTTTAATCCTTTTGCAACTGTGGAAGTTGGAATTTGATCAAAAATTTTTTTGGGTGAGTTTACTTTTGTGGTGGAGCATTACGCTGGTCTTTATGGAGGATAGGTCTAAGAATGTCCTGGAGAGCTGGTTTAGTTGTGGCAAATTTCTTCAACATGTGAATGTCGTTGAAGTATTTAATTTCTCCGTCATAAATGAAGCTCAGTTTAGCTGGGTACAGGATCCTGGGTTGAAAGTTATTTTGTTTTAGGAGATTAAAAGTCGATGACCATCCTCTTCTACCTTGAAAGGTTTCAGCAGAGAGATCTGCAGTTATTCTGATATTCTTCCCCTTGTACATAATGGTTTTCTTTCATCTGGCAGCTTTCAGAATTTTCTCCTTCATATTAACTTTAGTGAAATTGATTATGATGTGTCTGGGGGATGTCTTATTTGGGTTGAGTCGTGCTGGAGTTCTGAAACTGTCTTCTATCTGAATTTTGGAAACTCTTGGCATGTCTGGAAAGTTCTCCTTCATAATCTCATGGAGAAGAGACTCTGTGCCTTGTGAAGCCACTTCGTCACTTTCGGGTATCCCTATAAGACGAATATTGGTTTTCTTCAAATTATCCAAGAGCTCTCTGAGAGAGTGGTCTGTTTTTGCTCTCCATTTCTCTTCTTCTTTGAGGGTTTGGGAGCATTCGAATGCTTTGTCTTCAAGATCAGAAATCCTTTCTTCTGCTTGCTCCATTCTGTTACTGAGGGATTCTACTGTGTTTCTCAGATGTTTGAGGGATGCAACTTCTTGTCTCAATGTGTCGAAATCTTTGGTCACTTGGTCTTTGAATCCGTTGAATTCTTGAGATAACTTTTGGCATTCTAATTCGATCTTATTTGCTATCCAGATCCTGAATTCAATTTCTGACATCTCAGCTATTTGTTTGTGCATGGGGTCTTGTGCTGATTCTGCCCCATTGATCCTTGGGGGAGTTGATCTACTCTGATTATTCATATTGCCAGAGTTTCTCTGTTGATTTTGCCTCATGATTGTTTTTCACCATTGCCTCTAGCTGTCTCCAGAGTTGGGGAGGAGTCTCTCCAAGATTAGACCCCAGCGGGGTCACTCTATTGTTGCTGGATCTTTGTAGGGAGTGACCCTGTGTAGTTCCTCTGGGGCTGCTCTAGCTAGGGAGTTCTGGTTGTGGAAGCAGCTCCGGTTTATGACACACCCGGATCCAGCAACAGGGCTAGGGGTGGTGCGCACAGTTCTGGGAGTGCCAGGCGCCCAGTGACTTTGGCACAGAGAGTCCAAGGCTCCAGCAGTCTCTGACCAGGAGAAGAGCTCTGCACAGAGGCAGGGAGGGCTCCAAAGGGCACGCAGCTACCACAGTTCCTGTCCAGATGAACGGGCTAGTGTGGAAGCTGGAAGGACACAGGAGGGAGGACACAGGGTTGCGTGGCTCTCGCAGTTCCTGGTCAGGGAATGTGGAGGCCCGGTGGGTGCGGGTCACCGGTCGGGGGTCGCTGCACTGCTCTTATGGAGGTCTGGGCGGCGCCAAGCCCAGGAGTTTGAGGTTGCTATGAGCTGTGATGTCACGGCACTCTACCCAGGGCAACAGCCCAAGGCTCCAGTGTGCCAAAACCATCTCACTATGCCCCTAAAGATTAAGGCTGTAAGGCAGCTCAGTCCCCGCCTTTAGGCTGCTCTGTCAGTAGGTTACTTTGACCCGCCCAATCCTTGCTCTAAGACCATGAGGGCAGAGCTTGCCGGGGCAGTTCTTTCACAATGGCTTCCTGCGCCCAGCTCAGTGGCTCAGTCTGGGGCCCCAGACAATGCCCAAAGTTCTCCACACTCTTGCTCAAGCTCTCCCCAAGGCAGTCCAACTGAGTGCCAAGTCCAAGAACACCGAAACAGTTCACAGGTACGGCCTTTCTGGTTTGCAGTCTCACTGCTGCTTGTACTTATGGTTGCCGGCGTGATTGGGTCGATCGAACACACGCAACCACTTGCCAGTTTTCCACTGTTTTTGTCCTCCTCTTGGTTTCCAGAAGTCCCTTGCTGGCTCCCTGTATCCTCAAAGGGATGGTTATAGGCAGATCCCACTGGCCAGAGATGCCTGGAGTCTTTTCTCCCCAGACTCTCTGTTCCCAGTTGCCGGGAAGCTGTTACTCGGCCGCCATCTTTCATCCATGTCTCTGGTATAAATATTTAGAATTGAAACTTCTTCTTGTTGTATTTTTCCCTCGACCAATATAAAGTGACCATCTTTGTGTTTTTTGACTTTAGTTGCTTTAAATCCACATGTATCTGAAAATAAGATTGCAACCCCCCTTTCCTTCTGAATTCCGTTTGCCTGAAAAATTGTCTTCCAACCCTTAACTCAGAGTTTTAATTTGTCTTTTGAAGCTAGATGTGTTTCCTGCAGACAGCAAATGGATGGCTTGTGTTTTTTAATCCAATCAGCCAATCTATGCTTCTTCAGTGGGGAATTCAAGCCATTAACATTTATTGAGATAATTGATAAGTGTGGTAGTGTTGTATTCATCTTATTTTGTGAGAGTCCATTGCTTAGTTTTACCTTTTGCATCATTGTGGAAGTTAGGTTCTGTCCTTTAATTTCTGAGTTCTTACTTTGCAGTTGATCGATTGTGATGGTCAGTGTGTAGAACAGGTTGAAGTATTTCCTGTAGAGCTGGTGTTGTTGTGGCGAATTTCCTCAATGTTTGCATATCAGTAAATGATTTGATTTCTCTGTCAATTTTAAAGCTTAGCTGAGCAAGATACAGAATTCTGGGCTGGAAATTGTTCTGTTTAAGTAGATTAAAGGTAGATGAGCATTGTCTTCTTCCTTGAAAAGTTTCATTAGAGAAGTCTGCAGTTACCCTGATGGATTTGCCCCTGTAGGTCAACTGGCACTTACTCCTGGCAGCTTGAAGAATCTTTTCTTTTGTCTTGACTTTGGACATGTTTATCACAATGTGTCTTGGAGAAGCTCTGTTAGAGTTGACGTGAGCTGGGGTCAATATCCCTCTGAAAGTGTGTCAGAATCTTTGGTGATATTTGGGAAATTTTCATTTATAATATTCTCTAGTATTGCTTCCATTCCCCTGGGGCATTCCTTTTCCCCTTCTGGGATGCCTTTAACTCATATGTTTGAACACTTCATAAAGTCCAATAATTCTGTCAGTGAACATTCTGCTTTCTCTCTTTTCTTTTCTGCCTCTTTAACTATCTGTGTTATCTCAAGAGTTTTGGCCTCTACGTCTTTCTTCTGCATGGTCTGATCTGTTGTTGATATCTTCTATTGCATCTTTTAGTTCCCTAATTGGCTGCTCAGTTCCTTCAGCTCTGCTATATCTTTTCTATATTCTTCATATTGTTCATCTCTTATTTGGTTCTGTTTTGGATTTCCTTTGGTTATTTTCCACTTTATCAGCAGTTTCCTTCATTGTTTCCATCATTTCCTTTATTGCTTCATCATCTGTATTCTAAATTCCTTTCTGTCATCTCTAACATTTCTTTATAGGTAGAATCCTCTTCAGTAGCTACCTCACGGTCTCTTGGGGGGTTGCTCTGGACTGGTTTTTCATGTTGCCAGGATTTTTCTGCTGATTTTCTTCATGAGTGATTTCTTTTATCTTGCCCTAATTTTCCTTTGACTTCCTCTTTCTCTTTAAGTCACCGTGCCTCTGGCCTAAGGGTTTCAATGATTCAGCTGCCAGCAGGATTAGACGAACGAACACATGCAAGCACTGGCAGTTCTCCACTGCTTTTGTCCTCCTCATGAGGTCCAGAAGTCCTCTGGCTCACTCCCTATGTTCCCAAAGAGATGTTTGTGGGCAGAACCCACCAGCCAGAGAAGCCTGAAGTCTTCTCTCCACAGCCTCACCATGCCAGTTACAAGGAAGCTATCAGCCACTATCTTCCTCCTCCCCTGGTAATGTCAAATTATTAATGTGTTTTCCCTTCTTTGCACGTCTATGGATTCTTTACAGATTCTCTATGGTGTGGGAGTTCATCTTTCATAATAAAAGTTGTCGATGATGGAACTTATCCCTAGGGAACTACCACATCTGCATTTCATCCATTACTGGCCATTGCGAATGCATTCTACAATTTGTCCGCCAGGCGGCAGCACAAGCACTTCCAATAGCAGAAAACCGTTTCCAAAGACAGTTCCCAAAGACAGTTCCAGTGTTCAACACTGCCGCTGTGAATTCCTCAGTGCCATTTTTTACAGGAGATTTGCATAAAGTATTGTTAGGTTGTTTGCTTTTCTGGTCGAAAGGCCAGTCATTGTCAGATTGGTGTCTGCTACAGGAGGAACATACAACTCACCACTGGTGGCAATACACAGGTATAGCCACAGTGAAGAATCTGACCCAAGTGTGTCCACCCCACCGCCCGCCATAGATCGTTTGCTCACCTATCCCGTCACGTCCCATGTGTCTTCAGCCTCTTCTCCGAATCCCTGCATCCTTAGGAATGCTGGTTTGTGAAGGGTGCACCACTGTGTTCCTTCCTGTGGGTGCAGCATGACTTTCTTTCTCAGTTGCCTGAGTCATTTAGGCTATTTTCACCACCTTTCCACTATAAAAGACTCTCCATCTACTGAACGGAGCACAGTGCGACAAACATTACAGTCCCCTAACAAATCACTAGTCTACTCTGAGACAGGCATGCAAACAACTGCTCACCCTCTCGGCTGCAGATGCTTTCAAGAATTGATCATTTGCAGGTGGAGTTGAGTTGTATGGTATGCCTAGGCCTATGGTGATGGCACATTTGGAGCCAACAGGTAGGGGCTTTGGTTGTAATTGCTTTGCTTTGCTCTGCTCTCGTTGGATTTGGTTTTGGTTATCGTTGCATTAGCAAGACAATGTTCGCACTATTTCCATGCCATTGACTGTGCTTTCCGTGGCCTAAATCATGGAGAGGTGACTGAAGGACGATGTGCCTCCCTGGGTGAGATGCAAATGCTATGCCATTTTACACAAGGGCCTTGAGCATCTGGGGATTTGGAGGTATAAGCAGTGTCCTGCGACCAATCTCCCAGGGATACTGGGGGACCACTGTGTTGCTGAAAGCATGGGCACATTGAGGAATTGTTTTTCTTAAGATAATTGCCTCCAGGTCTTCTATAATGGAAAGCACAGAATTCCATTGTTTCTGACCTCTGTGTAGTATTTCTTTTTGTTTTTATACACTATTTCAGTTGTCTAATCTTTGGTTGTGAGCACTTATTGTTATTCCATGTCTTTTCTATTGTGTATTATGCTGCGATAAACATAAAATTCCTCATATATTTTTTTTTGAGACAGAGTCTCATTGTGTTGCCCAAGGTAGAGTGCTGTGGGGTCACGGTTCACAGCAACCTCAAACTCTTGGGCTTAAGTGATTTTCTTGCCTCACCCTTCCAAGTAGCTGGAGTACAGGCGCCCGCCACAACGCCCGGCTGTTTTGCTGTTTTACTTGTGATTGTTGCTTGGCAGGGTGGGGCCAGGTTCAAACCCGCCAGCCCTGGTATATGTGACCGCCTCCCTAGCCGCTGAGGTACAGTTGCCGAGCCCTCATATGTTTTCTGAATGTTATTTCTTTTGCTTTACATAAATAGCCTGTGGTATAAATTCTGATTTCCATGGTTGTTTTATAATCATATCAGTTTGTCAGGATATGTTTTTCTTAAGTTCTGTGCATTTTTTTTTTATGCAGATTCTCACTTTGTTGCCCTTGGTAGATTGCCGTGGAGGCACAGCTCACAGCAACCTCAAAGTCTTGTGCTCAAGCGATTTTCTTGCCTCAGCCTCCTACGTAACTGGGACTATAGGCGCTGCCACAATGCTGAGCTATTTTCATAGGCGGGGTCTTGCTCTGTCTCAGGCTGCTCTTGAACCTGTGAGCTCAGGCAATCCATCTGCCTTGGCCTCCCAAAGCGCTAGGTTTACAGGCACGAGCTACCACGTCCGGCCTTCTGTGCAGTTTTTTTAGACATAATGTATGGCTCGCTTGTTATTTTACAGTTTAGTGTTAACTTGTCTTTTTAAAGCAGACTCCCCTCTGTTTCTGAGACTAGAGTGCAGTGGCCTTAGCACAGCTCGCTTCAACCTTCAGTTCCTCGGCTCTAGCTTCCTTCTGCCTTAGACTCTCTTAGCCGGAACTACAGCTACATTGTACGGAACTTAAAGTCACTGCATTGCTCAGACTGCCTTCAAATTCTTGAGCTAAATTGATTGTCCCACCTCAGCCTCCAAAAGGTATAGAATTACAAGCATGAACCACTGCCTTGTCTATTAACTTTTATACACAGTTGGAATCCAAAATATTGTATAACTCCTGTTATTGCAAATATTTGCTTGTGTTTGGTGTTCAGGTACCCAACACACAGTGTATGAGGTAAGCCTCAATATACCTCCATACATGTATATGTAAACACCCAAATATATATGATAATCACTGTAACATTTTATTATAGTAAGAAAAATCTTAAAGCAACCACGATTTGGGAACAACGTATTGGATATTTTTGTAAAGAAGGTATCTCGATTACAGGTAAATAGAGCAGGGATGAAACATCAGAACCAAGTCCATGGTTACCATTTAAATAGCAGAAAGTCTGGCTGTATATGGAGGAAACTACAGCACCTTGGTGTTTATATCTTGACCGGGCCCACGGGTCTGTCGACAGGGATACCTGGAGGAGGGAGTGAGAATGGAAAAGGGATAAGGGGCGCGAAGAATGGAGACAAGACAGGAGTCTGATCAAGTCTCGTTCATTGCAAAGTTCTTCCAGGGTATATAAGGGTAGGTGAAGGAGGAGGTTTACGTCACCAGGTATCCAAGCAACCTGGCCTTGGTGGAGATAAGTTCCGACGGCAAGCTTCAAAGTTTCGCTCACGTGATTTATGAGAAGAGGCCTGGCGTTAGCAGGGAAATAGAAACTTAGGCCTAGCATTTGCAGGGAAATAGAAACTTAAGTCTGTTAGTACTGGAAATAGCACTTGGCCTACAAAATAGATGCTCTGGTGTCAGCCTTCCACAGGTCCCCCTTTTTTATAATATTTTTAAATGTACATTTTACTTTTAAAGTTTTGCCAGCTCTCCACCGAGAGGGTAGGGTGACTGTGTCTGTCTTAGGTTGGGACCGCCTTACCATCTCAGCTGATCCTCCTTACCCGTCATGTGATACACGGTAGCTATCTGACTGGCTCCTGTCTTAGATTGGTAGGATATGCAAAGTCTGAGATGAGGGTCCTCGTTACCCGTCCTTGACTAGCCAGTCCCCTAAGTAGTTATGGTTATGTGTTCATCTTCCATAGCAAGTCTGTGATAATGAACCTGGAGGGGCTGCATTTTAATAGCATCAATTTGTTGTTTTATAAAGGCCATGACTTTATTAAAAAGAAAAGGTCCTAGCGACAGTAATATTAGTAAGCCAAGGAGGGGCCCTAAAAAGGGAAGGAGACAAGGCAGAAGGCCATCTAGCCCGCTCCAAAACGGGTTGTCCATAATTTTTCTTCTTCTTTCCTCTAGATTATCTTGTAATTTCTTTATTTTGTCTCGAACAATTCCTGATTTATTTGCATAAAAGCAGCATTTTTCCTGTAATGCTAAGCAGATGCCTCCTTGGTTAGCCGTTAGAAGATCTAAACCTCTTCTATTCTGTAGTACTACTTCAGCTAAGGAATCTAATTGATCTTGAAGATCTTTAACTGTGCCTGATAGGGCTTGTATATCTTCTGCCATAAGTTGAGATAGTTTAGTATATTTATGTACAGCAATGCCCATACCGGCGGTACCAGTGGCCATGCCAGCAGTGATTCCCAGAGTGGCCAAGAGAGGGAGAAATTGGATAGCCCTTCTAGAACGGCCAGATATATAATCAAAGGATGGTATAGGTAAAGATTCATTTCCATTGACTATATCTATATCGGGTAGCAAAAGGGCGATAGTACATAATCCTGTCCAATTAGTGGGCAGAATGGTATATGCCAAGTTATTGCCACAAACAAATACCATATCATTGGGAGCACACGGGGAATAAGTAATATTGATGATGTCAGTGCAATTGGTCAAAGAGAGTATACCAATATCAATAGCATAACTGTCGTCTCTATAAGGGGAGACAATACAGGGTGCTTCAGAAAAGACAGGTTGTACTGGTAAAGGCATGATGGGCATGCAGTTATTAGATGATAATTCAAAGGAATTAACATTGATAGCAATAGGCATAGATAGTCCTAAATGAAGGCATAACCAGCAATTTTGAGCCAAAGAAGGGTTGGATTGATTAAGTAACCTATGTGTGATGTCTAGCATTTTCAGGGTTTATTTTGAAAATTTTCAAGTCTGGGTAGAGCCTACGCTTTGGCTCTGAGACCTTGACCTTGAGCTGCTTTGCTCTCAGTTTGTTCTCAGGCTGAGCTTTCTGCCGAGCAGTAGGGGCCTTTTGTTCCTCCCTGTTGGGTTCCTCATCACTCTCTAGTGAGATAAGATCCTCTTGCTCATTAAGCTGACTGCTAGGAGGAGTGCCTCCAGCAGCCCGAAAATCCTGGGACGGATCTTGGTATTTAATATCCCTTTCTTTGTCGTGATGTAACAGTTCTTCTCCCTTTTTTATGACATCCGCAACCGCAGGACAAACACTACGATAACTAATAATATCATTAATGAGATTCCAGTACGAGAAAGCAGTGACTGGTATTTTTCAGGTCCAAATACCTGATAAAAATCATTTAAAGCATCACCTACTCTTTTCCATCTTTTCTCATCTACGGTTCCTTCTTGAGGAAACCAAGGACAGACTTCTTTTAAGAAGTCAAAAAATTGAAATAGCTGTTTAATTTTGACCTTTACTCCTCACATCCTGAGTGCATCTCTTAACTGTTTCACAAATAACTCATGCTGACTGAATTCTTGCCCCATGATCGCTACTACTCACCGAGATCCTCGTCCTAGTGCAGCAGGCTACTGCGTGGCCAGGTCCCGATGTTTCTCTGAGCCGGCCGGCTGCCTCCAGTAGCTTCTTCACTGTTTTCCCTCGTATCCAGGTCCCTGTTCGGGTGCCACGTGACCCGGCCCGCGGGTCAGTCGACAGGGATACCTGGAGGAGGGGGTGAGAATGAAAAAGGGGCAAGGGGCGCAAAGAATGGAGACAAGACAGGAGTCTGATCAAGTCTCGTTTATTGCAAAGTTCTTCCAGGGTATATAAGGGTAGGTGAAGGAGGAGGTTTACGTCACCAGGTATCCAAGCAACCTGGCCTTGGTATAGATAAGTTCCTGGCCTTGGTGGAGATAAGTTCCAACGGCAAGCTTCAAAGTTTCGCTCACGTGATTTATGAGAAGAGGCCTGGCGTTAGCAGGGAAATAGAAACTTAGGCCTAGCATTTGCAGGGAAATAGAAACTTAAGTCTGTTAGTACTGGAAATAGCACTTGGCCTACAAAATAGATGCTCTGGTGTCAGCCTTCCACAATATCTGTTCAATCTTTTTTTCTTTTTTTTTTTAGAAAGGGGCTCACTTTGTCACCCTTGGTAGAGTGTTGTGGCATCACAACTCACAGCAACCTCAAACTCTTGGGCTTAAGTAATTCTCTTGCCTCACCCTCCCAAGCAGCTGGAACTACAAGCGCTCACCACAATGCCCAGCTATTTTTGTTGTTGTTCTCGCAATTGTCATTGTTTGGCAGGCCCAGGCTGGGTTCGAACCTGCCAGCCCTGGTGTATGTGGCTGGCACTGTAACCGCTGAGCTACAAATGCCGAGCCTTTTTTTTTTTGAGACAGAGTCTCACTTTGTTGCTCTCCACAGAGTGCCGTGGCATCACAGCTCACAGCCACTTTGGCCTTAAGCGATTCTCTTGCCTCAGCCTCCCAAGTAGCTGGGACTACAGGCGCCCACCACAATGCCCGGCTATTTTTTGGTTACAGTTCAGCCGGGGCGGGTTTGAACCTGCCACCCTCCGTATATGGGGCCGGCGCCTTACCGACTGAGCCACAGGCGCCACCCAAGTGTGTGGATTATTTTAAAATAATAAAGGTACAGGGCAGTGCCTGAGGCTCAAAGGAATAGGGCACCAGCCCCACATAACAGAGGTGGTGGGTTCAAACCCAGCCCTGCCCAAAAACTGGAAAAAAATAAAATTAAGTTAAAATTAAAATAATAGAAAGTAAAATAATAATGGTACAAATAATATATTTATGAATATGTAACTACTACATCTAGATTTTATCACTCTACTTTTATTGTGTATTCCTCCACTTGCTCACCAGATGGCAGCATAAGCACATTAAATAGCAGAAAATACATTGAGAGTATTTAATATTTGCTTTTGATTTTTTTGTAGTTTTTGGTCAGGGCTGGGTCTGAACCCACCATCTCTGGCATATGGGGCCGGTTCCCCACTTCTTTGAGACACAGGTGCCGCCCAAGAGTAATATTTAAAACACTACTGCTGTTAATTACCCACTTTTCTTTTGAAATGTTACTTGCACAAATTATTCATTAGATTGTTTAGTTTTCTTATAAAAATGGCCATATAGGGTGGTGCCTGTGGCTCAAAGAAGTTCGGCGCTGGCCCCATATGCCACAGGTGACAGGTTCAAACCCAGCCCTGTCCAAAAACTGCAAAAAAAAAAAAAAAAAGGCCACATACTCACTATAAATTCAAGAAAAACACAAGTCACCTGTGGTGCCACTACTCAGGTAGAGCCAAGGTTATACCTTCTTTTTCATGCTTACTGACCTGTAGGGTTATGTCTCTGTGGATTTCCTGTGTGGATAATTTGCTCCTCATTCCCTTGGGTTCTGCTTGGCGTATTGATTTGTAAAATTATTCCTATATTATTGATTCAGAGAGGGACTCACATGACATGTCCGAACCCATTCATTTAAGGACAGGTTAATAACGAAATTATGGCCCTCCCTCTCTGCGGGCTCTGAATATTGTAAGATATTTTTAAGAAATTTCCATAAAATGTTACATTCCTGGGCCAGGCATGCAGCTCACGCCTGTAATCCTACAACTCTGGGAGGCTGAAGCGGGTGCATTGCCTGAGGTCAGGAGTTCGAGACCAGCCTGAGCAAGAGTAAGACTCCATCTCTAAACATAGCCAGGTGTTGTGGTGAGCACTTGTAGTCCCACCTTCTTGGGAAGCTGAGGCAAAAGAACTGCTTCAGCCCAAGAGTTTGAGGTTGCTGTGAGCTATGACACCGCCACACGCTACCAAGAGGGACAGAGAGAGACTCTGTCTCAAAGAAAAAGAAAAAGAAAAAGACAGCAAACTTAATTCATAAATGTTGTGTGTGCTCTGACTGATCCATAGATCAGCCATTCTCCCTTCTCTGTCCCTATTCTTAGCACCCCCCTATTACGTTAGACGCAACAATATTGAAATTAAGCCAATTAACAACCCTACAATAGCCTCTAAGTGTTCAGGTGATGGGAAGAGTGACACAAATACCCTGTTTCCCCGACAATAAGACAGTGTCTTATTTTAAGGTGTGCTCCCAAAGACGCGCTAGGTCTCATTTTCAGGGGACATCTTATCTTTCCTGTAAGTAGGTCTTATTTTTGGAGGATTTCTTATTTTCGGGGAAACAGGGTACCACTTGATATCGAAAGGAAGAAATGATTAAGGCAGGGTGAAAGCTGAAATAATCAATAGCGGGGCATCGAGGTTGGCGCCTGTAGTCCCAGCTACTCGGGGACGCTGAGGTGAGAGAATCGCTTGAGCCTAGGAGTTTGAGGTTGCTGTGAACTAAGATGCCTGGGCCCTCTACCAAGGGCAACAAAGTGAGACTCTGTCTCAATTAAAAAACAACAACAACAAAGGGCAGCACCTGTGGCTCAGTGAGTAGGGCACCAGCCCCTTATACCAAGGGTGGCAGGTTCAAACTCAGCCCTGGCTAAACTGCAGGAAAAAAAATAGCCAGGTGTTGTGGCGGGCAACTGTAGTCCCACCTACTCAGGAGGCTGAGGCAAGAGAATCACCTAAGCCCAAGAGCTGGAGGTTGCTGTGAGCTGTGACACAATGGTACTCTACTGAAGACAATAAATAAATAAACAACAAAAAAAAAAAAAGAAAGAAAAGAAAGCTGAAATAATCTGAAAGCTACATCCCCGGCCCCAGTTAGCCAAGCTTTGAATGCAAGGAAAAAGTTGTTAAAAAAATTAAATGTGTTGGCCGGCACCTGTGGCTGAGGGGAGTAGGGCACCGGCCTCATATACGGAGGTGGTGGGTTCAAACCTGGCCCCGGCCAAAAAACTGCAAAAAAAAAATCATTCAGATGCTTTAGATGAAAGAGGGCACCTGCCCACCCCCCATATGCCAGAGGTGGCGGATTCAAACCCAGGCTTGGCCACAACAACCACAACAACTACAACAAAAATTAAACGTGTTATGCCAGTGAACACATGAATAAGAAAACAAAAAAGAGCTTATGCAGAAAGTTATAGAAGTCTGAATACAAGACCAAACCAGACACAACATTTCCTTAAGTGAAAGCCTAATCCTGGGCAAAGCCCGAACTTTCTTCCATTTCATAACAACCGAGGGAGGTGAGGAAGCTACAGAAGAAAAGCTGGAAGCTAGCAGAAGTTAGGTCCTGAGGTTTAGGGAAAGAAGCCATCTCCAGGACCTAAGAAATACAAGGGGAAGTAGCCAGGTCTGATGGGAAAGCTGCAGCAAGTTATCCGGAAGATCTCGCTGAGACCAGTGATGAAGGTCACTGCACTAAATGATGATCTTTTTTTGTAGAAAACACAGGCTTCTACTGAAAGAAGATGTCATCTAGGGTGTTCATAACTACAGAGAAGGCAGTGCCTGGATTCCAAACTTCACAGGACAGGCTGATTCTCTTAATAGGGACTAATGCAGCTGGTGACTTGAAGACTAAGCTAATGCTCATTTTCCATTCCGAAATCCTACGTCACTTAAGAATTAGGCTACATCTACCTGCCTGGGTTCTACAAATGGAACTATAAAGCCTGGGTAACAACACATCAGTTGACAGCACATCTGTTCACATCATGATTTGCTGAATATTTGAAGTCCAATGTTAAGAGTTACTGTCAGGGCTCGACGCCTGTGGCTCAAGCTGCTAAGGTGCCAGCCACATACACCTGAGCTGGCGGGTTTGAATCCAGCCCGGGCCCACCAAACAACAATGACGGCTGCAACCAAAAAATAGCCGGGCATTGTGGTGGGTGCCTGTGGTCCCAACTACCTGGGAGATGGAGGCAGGAGAATCACTTGAGCCCAGGAGTTGGAGGTTGCTGTGAGCTGTGATGCCACCACACTCTACCCAGGGTGACAGCTTGAGGCTCTGTCTCCAAAAAAAAAAGAGTTACTGTCCGAAAACACAATACAATACCTGTCAGAATATTACAGCTCATTGACAATGCTATGTAGTTGGTCACCCAAGCGCTCCAAGGAAGATATGCTAAGAGGCAGATGTTGTTTCATGCTTGCTAAGGCAACATCCAATCTGAAGGCCTTGGATGAAAGAATAATTTCAACTGCCACATCTTCTTCTTCTGGAAATACCTTTCATAAGGCTAAAGTAGCCATGGATAGTGATTCTTGTGACACATGAATCTGGGCAAAATAACCTGAAAACCTTCTAGAAACGATTCACCATTCACGCCAAGACAATACTTGTGATTCATGGAAGGAGGTCAAAATATCAACATTAACAGGAGTTTGGAAGAAGTTGATTCCAGTCATCATGATTGCTTGGGTGAGTTCAAGACCTCGGAGGAGGAAATAGCTGCAGATGTGCTAGAAACAGCAAGAGAACTAGAATTAAGAGTGGAGCCTGGCGACGGGACTGAATAGCTGCCATCTCAGGAGTTGTTTCTGATGGACGAGCAAAGAAAGCAATCTCTGGAGATGGAATCTTCTCCTAGTGAAGATGCCGCGAACACTGTTGACAACAAGGGGTTTAGAATGTAACATAAGCATAGTTGACAGAGCAGAGACAGGGATGGAGAAGTCTGACCCAAATTTTTCTAATGCGGCTGAAGTGCTACCAAACAGCATCACATGCTGCAGAGAGATTTTTCATGGAAGGAAGAATCAATCAAAGTGGCAAATTTCACTGTTTTCTTATTTTAATAAATAGCCACAACTAACCCAGCCTTCAGCACCTGCCACCCTGATCAGTCTACAGCCAGTAGTATGGAGGCAAAACCCTCTACCAGCAAAAAATTGCAAGAGGCTCATTGAAGGCTTGGATGATCATTAGGATGTTTTAACAATAAAGTATTTATTAGTATAAATTTCTGTAGTGTGGATACATTGCATAGTGCTGAAGTTGGGGCTTCTGGTATCTCAATCACCTGAGGAATGTGCATTGTACCCACCAGGTAATTTCTCCTCATCTACACCCCTCTCACCTTCCTACCCTTCCGAGTCTCCATTGTCTATCACTGTGCACTGTGTCCACATGGGCAATGATTTCGCTCCCACTGGGAGGGGACATGCCCTACCTGTCTTTGCGTGTCTCGTTATTTCCCTTAATAGCCTCCAGTTCCATCTATAATGGAAAACACACGGTTCCATTCTTTTTGACGGCTGAGGTGTATTCCCTTGTGTCTCTATCCTACACTTCCTGTATACAGGCATCAGAGACAGACACTTAGGTTGATTCCATGTCTTTGCTATTGTGAATAGTATTGCCTGAAACAGACAAGTGCAGGTGTCCTTGTTATGAGGGTTTATGTCCTTTTCTGTGGATATTCCTTACTGAGATTGCTGGATTAAATGGTAATTCTACGTGGAGTTTTCAATGAGGTACTTTTAATGGAGGTACATTTTCTTAGGCATAATGCTATTTCCCACTTAATAAGATACAGTATAAAATAAATATACCTTTTATATGTACCAGAAAACAAAAACATGCGATCTTATTGCAACATTTGCTTTAATTCTGTGGTCTGGATAGAACCCACAATAACTCTGAGGTACATGTGTATAAATATATACATGTCCACACGTATATCCATATGTGCACACACATATTCAGTATTATATTCACTGTGACATTTTTTGTTTTACTAAGAAAGAACTTAAAGCAACCAAAATATTGGAACAAACTATTGGGTATTGATATAAATAGAGAAGCTTGATTATAATTAAACAAAGCTGGAATCAAATATCAGAAGCACGTCCGAGGTTCGCATTTCACTAGCTGAAGAACTGACATTATCCTGAGAGCACAGTAGCACCTTCTGTTTGTATCTCTCCTGCCCAGGTACTCAGAACCTGGAGACAAGGGAAAGTGAGCTTGTGGATGCTTTTTTATTTTCTGTACTTCAATGAACCGTCTAAATGTTTCTAGGATGATTGTGAATTAATTCTTAGTAACAGAAGTTATAAATAATATCTTTATCAATATGTAAGGAGCACATGTGTAGCTTACCAATTACTCTGCACTCATGAAGCTTTCTTCTTTTCTCCACCAGGTGGCAGCATAAGCACATCAAATAGCAGAAAACAGTTTTGACAGCGCAGTATTTGGTGTGAAATAGAACACTACTGCTGTGAATTGCTCACTTTACTTTCACGTGTCACTTGAATGAATTATTCATTAGATTGTTAGATATTAATTGTTTGTTAGATATTAATTGTTTGCTATCTTTGCTTCAGATAGTTTTAAGGAATAATAATTTACAGGTAGGGGTAAAGGGTCCTTCTATCCAATTAATTCCTATCCTTCCGTCCTAAAAGTAACTTCTTGGGCGGCGCCTGTGGTTCAGTGAGTAGGGCGCCGGCCTCATATACTGAGGGTGGTGGATTAGAATCCGGCCCCGGCCAAACTGCAATAAAAAAATAGCCGGGCAGGGAGGCACCTGTGGCTCAGTGAGTAGGGCGCCGGGTTCATATACTGAGGGTGGTAGGTTTGAACCCGGCCCCGGCCAAACTGCAATTAAAAAAATAGCCGGGGGGCGGCGCCTGTGGCTCAGTCGGTAAGGCGCCAGCGCCATATACCGAGGGTGGCGGGTTCAAACCCGGCCCCAGCTGAACTGCAACCAAAAAATAGCCGGGTGTTGTGGCGGGCGCCTGTAGTCCCAGCTACTCGGGAGGCTGAGGCAAGAGAATCGCTTAAGCCCAGGAGTTAGAGGTTGCTGTGAGCTGTGTGAGGCCACGGCACTCTACCGAGGGGTATTAAAGTGAGACTCTGTCTCTACAAAAAAAAAAAAAAAAATAGCCGGTCAGGGAGGCACCTGTGGCTCAAAGGAGTAGGGTGCCGGCCCCATATACCAGAGGTGGTGGGTTGAAACCCGGCCCCGCCCAAAAACTAAAGAAAAAAACAAAAAACCAGCCGGGCATTGTGGCAAGCGCCCATAGTCCCAGCTACTCGGGAGTCTGAGGCAAGAGAATCGCCTAAGCCCAAGAGCTGGAGGTGGCTGTGAGCTGTGATGCCACAGCACCCTACCGACGGTGACAAAAAAAAAAAAAAATATGGTAACTCCTAATCTCAAGTTTGTGTTTTCCTTCTTGTTCTTCATCTCAGACCTTAACTACCAAGTATTTTACATAAACAACTGCAGTTCTTCTTATATTCTGCCTATGTTCTTCAGTGTGCTAATTAAGGAAGGATGCTGGATTTTATCGAATGCTTTCTCTACATCTATTGAAAGTATCATATGGTCTTTGTTTTTGCGTTTGTTAATACGGTAAATAACGTTTATGATAAACGGTAAACCAGTCTTGCATCCCTGGGATGAAACCTACTCGATCATGATGTCTGACTTTTTTTGTTGTTGTTGTTGGGGATTCATTGAGGGTACAATAAGCCAGGTCACACTGATTGCATTTGTTAGGTAAAGTCCCCCTTGCAATCATGTCTTGCCCCCAGAAGCTGTGGCACACACCAAGGCCCCACCCCCCTCCGATGTCTGACTTTTGTGATGATATGCTGTAATCTATTGGCTAGGATTTTGTTGAGAATTTTCACATCTATATTCATTAGTGAAATTGGCCTGAAATTCCTCGTTTTAGTTGTTTCTTTTCCTGTTTTTGGTATCAGGGTAATGTTTGCTTCGTAGAACGTGCTGGGGAAGATTCCTTCCTCCTCCATTTTTGGGAATAATTTCTGCAGTATGGGAATAAGCCCTTTGAAGGTTTGATCAAATTCTGGTGTGAAGCCGTCTGGACCAGGGCATTTTGTTGGAAAATTTTTATTGTTTCTTTGATCTCAGTGCTTGAAATTGGTCTGTTCAGGAGCTCTATTTCTTCCTAGCTAAGTCTAGGGAGAGGGTGTGATTCGAAATATTGATCCATTTCCTTCACATTGTCAAATTTCTGGGTACAGAGTTTCTGGTATAGTTAGAGATGATCTCTTGTATCTCTGTGGGATCCATTTCTGATTGAGGTTACTAGAGATTTTACTTGTCTATTGCTAGTTAGTCTGGCCAAAGGTTTGTCTATTTTATTTATTTTTTCAAAAAAGAAAAACTCCTTGTTTCATTAATTTTGTAAATGATTCTTTTGTTTTCAAGTTCATTGATCTATGATTTAATTTTGGATATTTCTTTTGTTCTGCCGGGTTTACGCTTACATTGTTCTTCTTTTTCCAACTCCATAAGATGGCTTGTGAGTTTGTTGATACGCTCTCTTTCTGTTTTTTGAATGTAGGCTTCTAAAGTGATATATTGTCCTCTCAAAACTGCTTTTGCAGTATCCCACAGGTTTTGGAAGCTTGTGTCTTCATTGTTGTTGTGCTCAAGGAAGTTAATGATTTCCTGTTTTATTTCTTCATGCACCCAACTGTCATTCCACAGAAGGTTGTTGAATTTCCTTAAACAACCTTTGTGTGGGGTTGAACGTTTTTGTGGAGTTGAGTTCCACCTTTAGTGCCTTATGGTCTGTGAAGATACAAGGTAAAATTTGAATTCTTTTTATTCTGTTGAGATTTGTTTTGTGTCCCAGGATATGATCAATTTTGGAGAATGTTCCATGGGGTGATGAGAAGAATGTATATCTTTATCTTTTGGATGGAGTGTTCTATATGCGTCTATCAAGCACGGTTGTTCTAGGGTCTCATTTAAGTTCCTTATATTTTTAAATTTCTGTTTAGAGGATCTTTCCAGCTCTGTAAGAGGAGTGTTAAAGGATCCTTAGGATCTATCCAGTTCTGTAAGAGGAACGTTATTATGGCGTTATAGGATATCATATTGCTCAGACTGAGTAAGTTCTGTTTCAAAAATCTGGGAGCATTTAAGTTGGCTGTATAAATATTTAGAATTGAAACATCTTCTTGTTGTATTTTTCCCTTGACCAATATAAAGTGACCATCTTTGTCTATTTTGCCTTTACTTGCTTTAAATCCACATGTATCTGAAAATAAGATTGCAACCCCTCTTTTCTTCTGAATTCCGTTTGCCAGAAAAATTGTCTTCCAACCCTTAACTCAGAGTTTTAATTTGTCTTTTGAAGCTAGATGTGTTTCCTGCAGACAGCAAATGGATGGCTTGTGTTTTTTAATCCAATGAGCCAATCTATGTCTCTTCAGTGGGGAATTCAAGCCATTAACATTTATTGAGATAATTGATAAGTGTGGTAGTGTTGTATTCATCTTATTTTGTGAGAGTCCATTGTTTGGTTTTACCTTTTGCATCATTGTGGAAGTTAGGTTCTGTCCTTTAATTTCTGAGTTCTTACTTTGCTGTTGATCGATTGTGATGGTCAGTGTGTAGAACAGGTTGAAATATTTCCTGTAGAGCTGGTCTTGTTGTGGCAAATTTCCTCAATGTTTGCATATCAGTAAATGATTTGATTTCTCTGTCAATTTTAAAGCTTAGCTGAGCAAGATATAGAATTCTGGGCTGCAAATTGTTCTGTTTAAGTAGATTAAAGGTAGATGAGCATTGTCTTCTTGCTTGAAAAGTTTCATTAGGGAAGTCTGCGGTTACCCTGATGGATTTGCCCCTGTAGGTCAACTGGCACTTACTCCTGGCAGCTTGAAGAATCTTTTCTTTTGTCTTGACTTTGGACATGTTTATCACAATGTGTCCTGGAGAAGCTCTGTTAGAGTTGAGGTGAGCTGGGGTCCGATATCCCTCTGAAAGTGTGTCAGAATCTTTGGTGATATTTGGGAAACTTTCATTTATAATATTCTCTAGTATGGCTTCCATTCCCCTGGGGCATTCCTCTTTGCCTTCTGGGATACCTATAACTCATATGTTTGAACGCTTCATAAAGTCCAATAATTCTGTCAGTGAACATTCTGCTTTCTCTCTTTTCTTTTCTGCCTCTTTAACTTTCTGCATTATCTCAAGAGCTTTGTCCTCTACGTCTTTCTTCTGCATGGTCTGATCTCGTGTTGATATCTTCTATTGCATCTTTAAGTTCCCTAATTGGCTGCTCAGTTCCTTCAGCTCTGCTATATCCTTTCTATATTCTTCATATTGTTCATCTCTCATTTGGTTCTGTTTTTGGATTTCCTTTTGGTTATTTTCCACTTTGAAGGAAATCAGCAGTTTCCTTCATTGTTTCCATAATTTCCTTCATTGCTTTCATCATCTGTATTCTAAATTCCCTTTCTGTCATCTCTAACATTTCTTTATAGGTGGAATCCTCTGCAGTAGCTACCTCACTGTCCCTTGGGGGGGTTGCTCTGGGCTGGTTTTTCATGTTGCCAGGATTTTTCTGCTGATTTTCTTCATGAGTGATTTCTTTTATCTTGCCCTAATTTTCCTTTGACTTCCTCTTTCTCTAAGTTACGTGCCTCTGGCCTAGGTTTTCGATGATTCAGCTGCCAGCAGGATTAGACGAACGAACACATGCAACCACTTGCCAGTTGTCCACTGCTTTTGTCCTCCTCATGAGGTCCAGAAGTCCCTGGCTGACTCCCTATGTTCCCAAAGGGATGTTTCTGGGCAGAACCCACCAGCCAGAGAAGCCCGAAGTCTTCTCTCCCCAGTCTCACAGTGCCCAGTTACAAGGAAACTATCAGCCGCCATCTTGCTCCTCCCCTGGTAAGGTCAAATTATTAATGTGTTTTCCCTTCTTTGCACGTCTATGGATTCTTTACAGATTCTCCATGGTGTGTGAGTTCATTTTTCATAATAAAAGTTGTCGATGATGGAACTTATCCCTAGGAGACTAACACATCTGCATTTCATCCGTTACTCGCCATTGCGAATGCATTCTACAATTTGTCCGCCAGGCAGCAGCACAAGCACTTCCAATAGCAGAGAACCGTTCCCCAAGACGGCTCCGGATGTGTTCAACACTGCTGCTGTGAAGTCCTCAGTGCCATTTTTGACAGGAGATTTGCACAAAGTATTGTTAGGTTGTTTTCTGGTCCAAAGGCCAGTCATTGTCAGATTGGTGTCCGCTACAGGAGGAACACACAACTCACCACTGGTGGCAATACACAGGTATAGCCACAGTGAAGAATCTGACCCAAGTGTGTCCACCCCACCGCCCGCCATAGATCGTTTGCTCACCTATCCCGTCACGTCCCATGTGTCTTCAGCCTCTTCTCCGAATCCCTGCATCCTTAGGAATGCTGGTTTGTGAAGGGTGCACTGTGTTCCTTCCTGTGGATGCAGCGTGACTTTCTTTATCAGTTGCCTGAGTCATTTAGGCTATTTTCACTACCTTTCCACTATAAAAGACTCTCCATCTACTGAACGGAGCACAGGGGACAAACATCACAGTCCCCTAACGAATCACTACTCTACTCTGAGACAGGCGTGCAAACAACTGCTCACCCTCTCGCCTGCAGATGCTTTCAAGAATTGATCATTTGCAGGTGGAGTTGAGTTGTATGGTAAACTTAGGCCTATGGTGATGGCTCATCTGGAGCCAACCGGTAGGGGCTTTGGTTTTAATTGCTGTGCTTTGCTGTCTGCTCCGGTTGGATTTGGTTTTGGTTATCAGTGCGTCAGCAAGACAATATTACCACTATTTGCATGGCATTGACTGTGCTTTCCGTGGCCTAAGTCATAGAGAGTTGACTGAAGGACAACGTGGCTCCCTGGGTGAGATGCAAATGCTATGCCATTGTAGGCAAGGGACTTGAGCCCCTGGTGATTTGGAGGTATAAGCGGTGTCCTGCGACCAATCTCCCAGGGATACTGGGGGACCACTGTGTTGATGAAAGCATGGGCACATTGAGGACACGCATCATGGGCTGGTGCGTCCATCCCCAAGGCCGGGAACGGCGGGCAGTGCCCAGCACCTCGGGCCTGACGTGGCGAGAGAAGTGTTGGGTGACAGTTCTGCCCGGATTCCTCAGTGTTCCTGCTGGGTGTGGGCGTTGGCAGCGGGGGACACGGCAGGGGGGAGGGGCGGCCATGAGGAGCCCTTCTTGGGAGCTGATTGATGGCAGCCACCAACCTTGGGAGAAGGGGCGCAGCGCACCTGGTAATGACAGGGCACCTTTACCTCCCCAGAGGCCTTCCAAGACCCTAAACCCAGACCATTGCCCCCCACCCCAGGAGCTTGGCTCACCTGCCAGTGCCGGGGACCCAGGCAGCCTCTCCAAGAAATGGCCACAGCCAACTCCAGCCAGCATCCGCCATCCTGAGGAGTCTGGACCCATCTGCCTGGAAGCCAGACCCCGCACCAGCGCCGAGATGGTGAAAGACTCGCTCAAGGCTCAGGTGATCCTCAGAGTGCTTGAGCAACAAGCTGTTTGGGCTGTACATCTCTGGGGTCCAAGGGTCATGTTGCTCCCTGGGTGTATTGCGTGCTGAGGGCTGAGCTCAGGGCTTTCAGTGTCTTCAGGACCCTAACAACCGAACAAGGTACCCTTGACCCATCAGACAATTTCTCAGCCTGCACCCGCCTGCACCCCCTCCCTCCCTTCCTCCTCCCTCCCTCTCTCTCTCACTTCCTTCCTCCCTGCCTCTGCAGTCTCCTTTGTCTGTCACTGCACACTCTGTGAGCTCCTGGGTGCGTGGTTTAGCTCCCACTGGTTGCTGAGCACATGCCCTATCTGTCTTTTGGTGTCTGAGTTGTTTCTCTTGAGATAACTGCCTCTGGGTCTTCTATAATGGAAAGCACAGAATTCCATTGTTTCTGCCCTCTGTATAGTATTTTTGTTTTTAGACACTATTTTAGTTGTCTAATCTTGGTTGTGAGCACTTACTGTTGTTCTATGTCTTTTCTATTGTGTATAGTGCTGCAATAAACATAAAATTCCTCATTTTTTTTTTTTTTTTTTTTAGACAGAGTCTCATTGTGTTGCCCTTGGTACAGTGCTGTGGTGTCACGGTTCACAGCAACCTCAAACTCTTGGGCTTAAGCGATTCTCTTGCCTCACCCTTCCAAGAAGCTGCGATGACAGGTGCCCGCCACAATCCCCGGCTGTTTTTCTGTTTTAGTTGTGATTGTTGTTTGGCAGTGTGGGGCCAGGTTCAAACCCACCAGCCCCGGTATATGTGACCGCCTCCCTAGCCACTGAGCTACAGTTGCTGAGCCCTCATGTATTTTTTAGAATGTGATTTCTTTTGCTTTACCTAAATAGCCTGTGGTATAAATTCTGATTTCCATGGTTGTTTTATAATCATTTCAGTTGGTCAGGATATGTTTTTCTTAAGTTCTGTGTATTTTTTTTTATGCAGATTCTCACTTTGTTGCCCTTGGTAGATTGCCGTGGAGGCACAGCTCACAGCAACCTCAAAGTCTTGGGCTCAAGCGATTTTCTTGCCTCAGCCTCCTAAGTAACTGGGACTATAGGCGCTGCCACAATGCTGAGCTATTTTCAGAGGCGGGGTCTTGCTCTGTCTCAGGCTGCTCTTGAACCTGTGAGCTCAGGCAGTCCATCTGCCTTGGCCTCCCAAAGCGCTAGGTTTACAGGCACAAGCTGCCACGTCCGGCCTTATGTGCATTTTTTTTAGACATAATGTATGGCACGCTTGGTATTTTACAGTTTAGTGTTAACTTGTTTTTTTTTTTTTTTTTTTTGTAGAGACAGAGTCTCACTTTATGGCCCTTGGTAGAGTGCCGTGGCATCACACAGCTCACAGCAACCTCCAACTCCTGGGCTTAAGCGATTCTCTTGCCTCAGCCTTCCAAGTAGCTGGGACTACAGGCGCCTGCCACAACGCCCGGCTATTTTTTGGTTGCAGTTTGGCCGGGGCCGGGTTTGAACCCACCACCCTCGGCATATGGGGCCGGTGCCTTACCGACTGAGCCACAGGCGCCGCCCTTAACTTGTTTTTTTAAAGCAGACTCCCCTCTGTTTCTGAGACTGGAGTGCAGTGGCCTTACCACAGCTTGCTTCAACCTTCAGTTCCTCGGCTCTAGCTTCCTTCTGCCTTAGCCTCTCTTAGCTGGAACTACAGCTACATTGTACGGAACTTAGTCACTACGTTGCTCAGACTGGCTTCAAATTTTTGAGCTAAATTGATTGTCCCACCTCAGCCTCCAAAGAGATAGAATTACAAGCATGAACCACTGCCGTGACCATTTTCTTTTATACACAGTAGGAATCCAAAATATTGTATAATTCCTGTTATTGCAAATATTTGCTTGTTTTTGGTGTTCAGGTGCCCAAACCACAGTGTGTGAGGTAAGCCTCAATATACCTCCATACATATATAAGTAAACACCCAAATATATATGATAATCATTGTAACATGTTTTATTATAGTAAGAAAATCTTAAAGCAACCATGATTATGGGAAAAACCTATTGGCTATTTTTGTACAGAAGATATCTCGATTACAGGTAAATAGAGCAGGGATGAAACATCAGAACCAAGTCCATGGTTACCATTTACATAGCAGAAAAGGTGGGTATTCTGAGGAAAGTGCAGCACCTTGGTGTTTATATCTGTTCAATCTTTTGTTGTTTTTTTTATTGACAAAGAGTCTCTCTTTGTCACCCTTGGTAGAGTGTTGTGGCATCGGAGCTCACAGCAACCTCAAACTCTTGGGCTTAAGCAATTCTCTTGCCTCACCCTCCCAAGTAGCTGGAACTACAAGCGCTCGCCACAATGCCCAGCTATTTTTGTTGTTGTTCTCGCAATTGTCATTGTTTGGCAGGCCCAGGCTGGGTTCGAACCTGCCAGCCCTGGTGTATGTGGCTGGCACCCTAACCGGTGAGCCAGAAATGCCGTGCCTTTTGTTTTTCTTTTTTTTTGAGACAGAGTCTCATTTTGTCGGTCTCCACAGAGTGCCGTGGCATCACAGCTCACAGCCACCTTGGTCTTAAGCGATTCTCTTGCCTCAGCCTCCCAAGGAGCTGGGACTACAGGCACCTGCCACAACACCTGGCTATTTTTCTTGTTGTTGTTACAGTTGTCATTGTTGTTTGCCAGACCCAGGCCAGGTTCAAACCCACCATCGCCAGTGTATGTGGCTGGCGCCATAGCCGCTGAGCTACAGGCACAGAGCCAAGGTACTCAGAATCTTGAGTCAATGTTAACATCAAATTATGAGTGATTTTTCTGTATTTGCACTTTTATAGATTCTCTACATTTTCCATAATGAGTGTGGATTTTTTTTGTTGTTGTTGTTGTTGCAGTTTGGTCAGGGCTGGGTTTGAACCTGCCACCCTCGGTATATGGGGCCGGTACCCTACTCCCTGAGCCACAGGCACCGTCTGAGTGAGGATTATTTTTAAATAATAAAGGTACAGGGCAGTGCCTGTGGCTCAAGGGAGTAGGGCACCAGCCCCATATGCCGGAGGTGGCGGGTTCAAACCAAGCCCTGGCCAAAAACTGCAAAAGAAAAATAAAATAAAAATTATAAAAAATAAAATTATAATGGTACAAATAATATACTTATGAATATGTAACTACCACATCTGGATTTTATCACTCTACTTTCATTGTGCATTCCTCCACTTGCTCACCAGATGGCAGCATAAGCACATTAAATAGCAGAAAATACATGGAGAGTATTTAATATTTGCTTTTTGTTTTTTTGCAGTTTTTAGCCAGGGCTGGGTCTGAACCCACCATCTCCAGCATATGGGGCCGGTGCCCCACTCCTTTGAGACTCAGGTGCCACCCGAAAGTAATATTTAATCTGAAGTTGAACACCACTGCTGTTAATTACCCAGTTTCTTTTGAAATGTTACTTGCACAAATTATTCATTAGATTGTTTAGTTTTCTTATACAAATGGCCATATAGGGCTCAAAGGAGTAGGGCGCTGGCACCATATGCCAGAGGTGACAGGTTCAAACCCAGCCCTGGCCAAAAACTGCAAAAAAAAGAAAAACAAAAAAAAATGGCCATATAGTCACTGTAATTTCGAGAAAAACACAAATCACCTGTGGTGCCACTAGGCAGGTAGAGCCAAGGTTACACCTTCCTTTTCATGCTTATTGACCTGCAGAGTTATGTCTCTGTGGATATCCTGAGTGGATAATTTGCTCCTCATTCCCTTGGGTTCTGCTTGGCCTCTTGATTTGTAAAATTATTCCTATATGATTGATTCATAGACGGATGCACGTGACATGTCCAAACCTATTCATTTAAGGACAGGTTAATAACGAGATTATGACCCTCCCTCTCTGTGGGCTCTGAATATTGTAAGATATTTTTAAGAAATTTCCATAAAATGTTACATTCCTGGGCCAGGCATGCAGCTCACGCCTGTAATCCTAGAACTCTCGCAGGCTGAAGCAGGTGAATTGCCTGAGGTCAGGAGTTCGAGACCAGCCTGAGCAAGAGTGAGACTCCGTCTCTAAACATAGCCAGGTGTGGTGGTGGGCACTTGTAGTCCCACCTACTTGGGAGGCTGAGACAAAAGAACTGCTTCAGCCCAAGAGCTTGAGTTGCTGTGAGCTATGACACCACCACACACTACCAAGGGGGACAGAGAGAGACTCTGTCTCAAAAAAGAAAGAAAAAGACAGCAAACTTAATTCGTAAATGTTGTGTGTGCTCTGACTGCTCCACAGATCAGCCATTCTCCCTTCTGTGTCCCTATCCTTAGGGTGCGCCCCCCCCATTCCATTAGACACAACAATATTGAAATTAAGCCAATTAACAACCCTACAATAGCCTCTAAGTGTTCAGGTGATGGGAAGAGTCACACAAATAGCACTTGAAATCGAAAGAAAGAAATGATTAAGGCAGGGTGAAAGCTGAAATAATCAATACCAGGGCATTGTGGTGGGCGCCTGTAGTCCCTGCTACTCGGGGAGGCTGAGACAAGAGAATCGCTTGAGCCCAGGAGTTTGAGGTTGCTGTGAGCTAAGATGGCTTGGCACTCTAGCAAGGGCAACAATGTGAGACTCTGTCTCAATTAAAAAACAACAGCAACAAACAGCAGCACCTGTGGCTCAGTGAGTAGGGCACCAGCCCCATATACCAAGGGTGGCAGGTTCAAATGCAGCCCTGGCCAAACTACAACAAATAAAATAGCCAGGCATTGTGCAGCCGCCTGTAGTCCTAGCTACTCAGGAGGCTGAGGCAGGAGAATCACCTAAGCACAAGAGTTGGAGGTTGCTGTGAGCTGTGACACAATGGTACTCTACTGAGGGCAGGAAAATAAATAAACAAAAAAAAAAAGAAAAAGAAAAGACAAGAAAGCTGAAATAATCTGAACGCTACACCCCTGGCCCCAGTTAGCCAAGCTCTGAATGCAAGGAAAAAGTTGTTAAAAAAGTTAAATGTGCTGGGCGGCGCCTGTGGCTGAAGGGAGTAGGGCGCCGGCCCCATATATGGAGGTGGTGGATTCAAACCTAGCTCCGGCCAAAAAAAACTGCAAAAAAAAAAATCATTCAGATGATTTAGATGAAAGAGGGCGCCTGCCCAACCCCCATATGTCGGAGGTGGCGGATTCAAACCCAGCCGCGGCCAAAACAACAACAAAAATTAAACGTGTTATGCCAATGAACACATGAATAAGAAAACAAAAAAGAGCTTATGCAGAAAGTTATAGAAGTCTGAATACAAGACCAAACCAGAACCAACATTTCCTTAAGTGAAAGCCTAATCCTGGGCAAAGCCCGAACTTTCTTCCATTTCATAACAACTGAGGGAGGTGAGGAAGCTACAGAAGAAAAGCTGGAAGCTAGCAGAAGTTAGGTCATGAAGTTAGGTGAGGTTTAGGGAAAGAAACCATCTCCAGGACCTAAGAAATACAAGGGGAAGTAGCCAGGTCTGATGGGAAAGCTGCAGCAAGTTATCCGGAAGATCTGGCTGAGACCAGTGATGAAGGTGACTGCACTAAATGATGATCTTTTTTGTGTAGAAAACACAGGCTGCTACTGAAAGAAGATGTCATCTAGGGTGTTCATAACCACAGAGAAGGCAGTGCCTGGATTCCAAACTTCACAGGACAGGCTGATTTTCTTAATAGGGACTAATGCAGCTGGTGACTTGAAGACTAAGCTAATGCTCATTTTCCATTCCGAAATCGTACGTCACTTAAGAATTAGGCTACATCTACCTGCCTGGGTTCTACAAATGGAACTATAAAGCCTGGGTAACAACACATCAGTTGACAGCACATCTGTTCACATCATGATTTGCTGAATATTTGAAGTCCAATGTTAAGAGTTACTGTCAGGGATCGACGCCTGTGGCTCAAGCTGCTAAGGCGCCAGCCACATACACCTGAGCTGGCAGGTTTGAATCCAGCCCGGGCCGCCAAACAACAATGACGGCTGCAACCAAAAAATAGCCAGGCATTGTGGCGGGTGCCTGTGGTCCCAACTACCTGGGAGATGGAGGCAGGAGAATCGCTTGAGCCCAGGAGTTGGAGGTTGCTGTGAGCTGTGATGCCACCACACTCTACCCAGGGCGACAGCTTGAGGCTCTGTCTCCAAAAAAGAAAGAGTTACTGTCCGAAAACACAATACAATACCTGTCAGAATATTACAGCTCCTTGACAGTGGTATGTAGTTGGTCACCCAAGAGCTCCAAGGAAGGTATGCTAAGAGGCAGATGTTGTTTTCATGCTTGCTAAGGCAACATCCAATGTGAAGCCCTTGGATGAAAGAATAATTTCAACTGCCACATCTTCTTCTTCTGGAAATACCTTTCAAAAGGCTACAGTAGCCATGGATAGTGATTCTTGTGACACATGAATCTGGGCAAAATAACCTGAAAACCTTCTAGAAACGATTCACCATTCACGCCAAGACAATATTTGTGGTTCATGGAAGGGGGTCAAAATATCAACATTAACAGGAGTTTGGAAGAAGTTGATTCCAGTCATCATGATTACTTGGGTGAGTTCAAGACCTCGGAGGAGGAAATAGCTGCAGATGTGGTAGAAACAGCAAGAGAACTAGAATTAAGAGTGGAGCCTGGCGACGGGACTGAATAGCTGCCATCTCAGGAGTTGTTTCTGATGGACGAGCAAAGAAAGCAATCTCTGGAGATGGAATCTTCTCCTAGTGAAGATGCCGCAAACACTGTTGACAACAAGGGGTTTAGAATGTAACATAAGCATAGTTGACAGAGCAGAGACAGGGATGGAGAAGTCTGACCCAAATTTTTCTAATGCGGCTGAAGTGCTACCAAACAGCATCACATGCTGCAGAGCAATTTTTCATGGAAGGAAGAATCAATCAAAGTGGCAAATTTCACTGTTTTCCTATTTTAATAAATAGCCACAACTAACCCAGCCTTCAGCACCTGCCACCCTGCTCAGTCTCCAGCCATTAGTATGAAGGCAACACCCTCCACCAGCAAAAAATGGCAAGAGGCTCATTGAAGGCTGGATGATCATTAGGATGTTTTAACAATAAAGTATTTATTGGTATAAATTTCTGTAGTGTGGATACATTGCATAGTGCTGAAGTCTCTTCTGGTATCTCAATCACCTGAAGAATGTGCATTGTACCCACCAGATAATTTCTCCTCATCTACACCCCTCTCACCTTCCTACCCTTCCGAGTCTCCTTTATCTATAACTGTACACTGTGTCCGCATGGGCAATGATTTCGCTCCCACTGGGTGGGGACATGCCCTACCTGTCTTTGCGTGTCTCGTTGTTTCCCTTAATAGCCTCCAGTTCCAACTATAATGGAAAACACACGGTTCCGTTCTTTTTGATGGCTGAGGTGTATTCCCTTGTGTCTCTATCGTACACTTTCTGTATACAGTCATCAGTAGACACGCACTTATGTTGATTCCATGTCTTTGCTATTGTGAATAGTAGTGCCTGAAACAGACAAGTGCAGGTGTCCTTGTTATGAGGGTTTATGTCGTTTTGTGTGGATATTCCTTAGTGAGATTGCTGGATTAAATGGTATTTCTACTTGGAGTTTTCAATGAGGTACTTTTAATGAAGGTACATTTTCTTAGCCATAATGCTATTTCCCACTTAATAAGATACAATATAAATATACCTTTTATATATATATATAAATATACCTTTTATAAATATACCTTTTATATGTACCAGAAAACAAAAAAAAATGCTATGTTATTGCAATATTGGCTTTACTTCTGTGGTCTGGACAGAACCCACAATAACTCTGAGGTACATGTGTATAAATATATACATGTCCACACGTATATCCATATGTGCACACACATATTCAGTATTATATTCACTATGACTTTTTTTGTTTTACTAAGAAAGAACTTAAAGCAACCAAAATATTGGAACAAACTATTGGGTATTCATATAAATAAAGAAGCTCAATTATAATTAAGCAAAGCTGGAATCAAATATCAGAAGCACGTCCGAGGTTCGCATTTCACTAGCAGAAGAACTGACATTATCCTGAGAGCACAGTAGCACCTGCTCTTTGTATCTCTCCTGCCCAGGTACTCAGAACCTTGAGGCAAGGGAAAGTGAGCTTGTGGATGCTTTATTATTTTATGTACTTCAATGAACTGTCTAAATGTTTCTAGGATGATTGTGAATTAATTCTTAGTAACAGAAGTTATAAATAATGTCTTTATCAATATGTAAGGAGCACATGTATAGCTTACCAATTACTCTGCACTCATGAAGCTTTCTTCTTTTCTCCACCAGGTGGCAGCACGAGCACATCAAATAGCAGAAAACTTTGACAGCACAGTATTTGTTGCAAAATCGAACACTACTGCTGTGAATCGCTCAGTTTATTTTGACATGTCACTTGAACGAATTCTTCATTAGATTGTTAACTTTCGTGATAAAAAGTACTACGTATTTTTTTAAATTTGTGTCTACTACAGCAGAAAACCACAAGTCAACTCTGGTGCCATTACTCGTGTGTGGCTGAGGCTAACAATATGACAGAAATGTGTTCTCATTCCCCACACGATTGTTTTCTAATCTTTCTTTCGTTTCCCATTAAATGTGTCTTTAGCTTTTTCCCTATATCCCTGCATTCTTTGATATGGTAATTCTTAAGGGGCACTGTGTTCCATCCTTTGGATGCATTGCAACTTCTTTTAACTGATTGGAATGAGTCATTTAGGCTGTTTTAACTGTGTTTCAATTATAAGAGATTTCCCATGTTCAGGCTTGGCATAGTGGCTCACAACTGTAATCCTAGCACTCTGGAAGACTGAAGCAGGAAGTCCCTTGAGCTCAGAAGTTCAGAACCAGCCTGAGTAAGAAGGGCAAGTACTGGTCTGTACTAAAACTAGAAAATTAGCTGAGAGTCCTTTGGGCACCTCTAGTCCCAGCTATTCAAGAGGCTGAGGCAGGAGGATCGCTTGGGTCCAGGAGGTTGAGTTACTGTGAGCTAGGCTGACGCCATGGCACTCTTGCCTGGGCAACAGAGTAAGACTTGGTCTCAAATGGAAAAAAAAAATTACTCATATACAAAATACAGCGAGAAACATTACAGTGACCTGATTAATTACCATTCACGTTTGTCCACCAGGTGGCAGCATAAGCACATCAAATAGCAGAAAACAGTTTGACAGCGCAGTATTTGGTGTGAAATAGAACACTACTGCTGTGAATTGCTCAGTTTGCTTTGACGTGTCACTTGAATGAATTATTCATGAGATTGTTAGATATTAATTGTTTGCTATCTTTTCTTCAGATAGTTTTAAGAAATAATAATTTAAGGTAGGGGTAAAGGGTCCTTCTATCCAATTAATTCTTATCCTTCCTTCCTAAAAGTAACTTCTTGGCGGTGCCTGTGGTTCAGTGAGTAGGGCGCCGGCCTCATATACTGAGGGTGGTGGGTTCGAACCCGGCCCCGGCCAAACTGCAATAAAAAAAATAGCCGGACGGAGAGGCACCTGTGGCTGAAAGGTGTAGGGTGCCGCCCCATATACCAGAGGTGGTGGGTTCAAACCCAGCCTCGGCCAAAAACGGCAAAAAAAAAAAAACAAGAATAAAAACAAAAAAACAGCCGGGCATTGTGGCAAGCGCCCATAGTCCCAGCTACTCGGGAGGCTGAGGCAAGAGAATCACCTAAGTCCAAGAGATGGAGGTTGCTGTGAGCTGTGATGTCAGAGCACTCTACCGAGGGCGACAAAAATAAAAGTAACTTCTAATCTCAAGTTTGTGTTTTCCTTCTTGTTCTTCATCTCAGACCTTAACTACCAAAGTATTTTACATAAACAACTGCAGTTCTTCTTATATTCTGCCTATGTTCTTCAGTGCGCTAATTAAGGAAGGATGCTGGATTTTATTGTAATGCTTTCTCTGCATGTATTGAAAGTATCATATGGTCTTTGTTTTTGCGTTTGTCAATACCGTAAATAACGTTTATGTTAAACTGTAAACCAGTCTTGCGTATGTTGAACCAGCCTTGTATCCCTAGGATGAAACCTACTTGATCATGATGTCTGACTTTTTTGATGATAAGCTGTAATCTATTGGCTAGGATTTTGTTGAGAATTTTCACATCTATATTCATTAGTGAAATTGGTCTGAAATTCCCCCTTTTAGTTGGGTCTTTTCCTGGTTTTGGTATCAGGCTGATGTTCGCCTCGTAGAACGTGTTGGGGAAGATTCCTTCCTCCTCCATTTTTGGGAATAATTTCTGCAGTGCGGGAATAAGCTCTTTGAAGGTTTGATAAAATTCTGGTATGAAGACGTCCGGACCAGGGCATTTTGTTGGAAAATTTTTTATTTTTTTTTTGATCTCAGTGCTTGAAATTGGTCTGAACTGTTCAGGAGCTCTATTTCTTCCTAGCTAAGTCTAGGGAGAGGGTGTGATTCCAAATATTGATCCATTTTCTTCACATTGTCAAATTTCTGGGTACAGAGTTTCTGGTATAGTTAGAGATGATCTCTTGTATCTCTGTGGGATCCATCTCTGATTGAGGTTACTAGAGATTTTACTTGTCTATTGCTAGTTAGTCTGGCCAAAGGTTTGTCTATTTTATTTATTTTTTCAAAAAAAACTCCTTGTTTCATTAATTTTCTGAATGATTCTTTTGTTTTCAAGTTCATTGATCTCTGATTTAATTTTGGATATTTCTTTTCTTCTGCCGGGTTTACGCTTACATTGTTCTTTTTCCAACTCCATAAGATGGCTTGTGAGTTTGTTGATGCGCTCTCTTTCTGTTTTTTGAATGTAGGCTTCTAAAGTGATACATTGTCCTCTCAAAACTGCTTTTGCAGTATCCCACAGGTTTTGGTAGCTTGTGTCTTCATTGTTGTTGTGCTCAGGGAAGTTAATGATTTCCTGTTTTATTTCTTCATGCACCCAACTGTCATTCCACAGAAGGTTGTTGAATTTCCGTAAACAACCTTTGTGGGGGTTGAACGTTTTTGTGGAGTTGAGTTCCACCTTTAGTGCCTTATGGTCTGAGAAGATACAAGGTAAAATTTCAATTCTTTTTATTCTGTTGAGATTTGTTTTGTGTCCCAGGATATGATCAATGTTGGAGAATGTTCCATGGGGTGATGAGAAGAATGTATATTCTTTACCTTATGGATGGAGTGTTCTATATGCGTCTATCAAGCACGGTGGTTCTAGGGTCTCATTTAAGTTCCTTAGTTTTTTTTTAATTTGTGTTCAGAGGATCTTTTCAGCTCTGTAAGAGGAGTGTTGAAGTCCTTAGGCTCAGTCCAGCTCTGTAAGAGGAATGTTATTATGGCGTTATAGGATATCATATTGCTCAGACTGAGTAAGGTCTGTTTCCAAAATCTGGGAGCATTTAAGTTGGCGGTATAAATATTTATTTATTCATTTTTGTATCCATATTTTTATTTTTTTTAGTTTTTATTTAGTTTTTTTATTGTTAAATCATAGCTGTGTACATTAGTGCAATCGCCTGTACCCATTCTAAAATGCACCATAGATGTGTCCCCACCCATTACCCTCCCTCCACCAAAACCTCCCCCCTCCCTTCCCCTTCCTTGGCCCTTTCCCCATAATCTTGTGCTATAGTTGGGTTATAGTCTTCATGTGAAAGCTATAATTTAGCTTCATAGTAGGGCTGAGTACATTGGATACTTTTTCTTCCATTCCTGAGATACTTTGCTAAGAAGAATATGTTCCAGCTCCATCCAAGTAAACATAAAAGAGGTAAAGTCTCCATCTTTATTTAAGGCTGCATAGTGTTCCATGGTATTTATGTACCACAATTTGCTAGTCCATTCATGGGTCGATGGGCACTTGGGCTTCTTCCATGACTTAGCAATTATGAATTGGGCTGCAATAAACATTCTGGTAGAGATGTCTTTGTTATATTGTGACCTTTGGTCTTCTGGGTATAAACCTAGTAAAGGAATTATAGGATCGAATGGCAGGTCTATTTTTAGGTCTCTAAGTGTTCTCCAAACATCCTTCCAGAAGGAACGTATTAGTGGGCATTCCCACCAGCAGTGTAGAAGTGTGCCCTTTTCTCCACATCCACGCCAACATTTCTGGTTTTGGGATTTTGTTATGTGGGCTACTCTTACTGGGGTTAGTTGATATCTCAGAGTAGTTTCGATTTGCATTTCTCTGATGATTAAGGATGATGAGCTTTTTTTCATGTGTTTGTAGATCTTGCGTCGGTCTTCTTTAGAGAAGTTTCTCTTCAAGTCCCTTGCCCACCCGGAGATGGGGTCACGTGTTCTTTTCTTGTTAATACGTTTGAGTTCTCTGCGGATTCTGGTTATTAGACCCTTATCGGAGGTATAACCTACAAATATTTTCTCCCATACTGAGGGCTGTCTGCTTGCTTTACTCACTATGTTCTTGGCTGTGCAGAAGCTTTTTAGTTTGATCAGGTCCCAGTAGTGTATTTTTGATACTGCTTCAAGTGCCTAGGGAGTCCTCCTCATAAAATATTCACCCAGGCCGATTCTTTCAAGAGTTTTCCCTGCACTTTCTTCAAGTATTTTTATAGTTTCATGTCTTAAGTTTAAATCTTTTATCCAGTGAGTGTCTATCTTAGTTAATGGTGAAAGGTGTGGGTCCAGTTTCAATCTTCTACAGGTTGCCAGCCAGTTCACCCAGCACCATTTGTTAAATAGGGAATCTTTTCCCCACTGAATGTTTTTAATTGGCTTGTCAAAGATCAAATAACGGTAAGTAGCTGGATCCATCTCTTGATTCTCTATTCTGTTCCAGACATCTACTTCTCTGCTTTTGTGCCAGTACCATGCTGTTTTGATCACTGTGGATTTATAGTACAGTCTCAAGTCTGGTAGCGTGATTCTTCCTGCTTTGTTTTTATTGCTCAGTAATGTTTTGGCTATTCGAGGTTTTTTCTGATTCCATATAAAACGAAGTATTATTTTTTCAAGATCTTTAAAGTATGACAATGGAGCTTTAATAGGAATTGCATTAAAGTTATATATTGCTTTGGGCAGTATGGACATTTTAACAATGTTGATTCTTCCCAGCCATAAGCATGGTATGTTTTTCCATCTGTTAACATCTTCGGCTATTTCTTTTCTTAGAGTTTCATAGTTCTCTTTGTAGAGATCTTTTGCGTCCTTTGTTAGGTATACTCCCAAGTATTTCATCTTCTTTGGCACTACTGTGAAAGGAATAGAGTCCTTGACTGTTTGTTCAGCTTGGTTATTGTTGGTATATATAAAGGCTACAGATTTATGGGTGTTGATTTTATAGCCTGAAACATTGCTATAGTCCTTGATCACTTCTAAAAGTTTTGTAGTAGAATCCCTAGTGTTTTCCAGATATACGATCATATCATCTGCGAAGAGTGAAAGTTTGATCTCTTCTGACCCTATGTGGATACCCTTGATCGCCTTTTCTTCCCTAATTGCAATGGCTAAAACTTCCATTACAATGTTAAAGAGCAATGGAGACAATGGGCAACCTTGCCTGGTTCCTGATCTAAGTGGAAATGATTTGAATTTAACTCCATTCAATACGATATTGGCTGTGGGTTTGCTGTAGATGGCCTCTATTAGTGTAAGAAATGTCCCTTCTATACCAATTATCTTAAGTGCTCTGATCATGAAGGGATGCTGGATATTATCAAAAGCTTTTTCTGCATCAATTGAAAGAATCATATGGTCTTTATTTTTAAGTTTGTTTATGTGCTGAATTACATTTATAGATTTACATATATTGAACCAGCCTTGAGACCCTGGGATAAATCCGACTTGGTCATGGTGTGTAATTTTTTTGATGTGTTGTTGGATTCTGTTTGTTAGGATCTAAATGAGTATTTTAGCATCTATATTCATTAGTGATATTGGTCTAAAATTTTCTTTTCTTGTTGGGTCTTTCCCTGTTTTGGGGATCAAGGTGATGTTTGCTTCATAGAATGTGCTGGGTAATATTCCTTCTTTTTCTATGTTTTGGAAGAGGTTTAGTAGTAGAGGTACTAGTTCTTCTTTAAGTGTTTGGTAGAATTCTGACGTAAAGCCATCTGGTCCTGGGGTTTTCTTTTTAGGGAGATTTTGTATAGTTGATGCTATTTCAGAAATTGATATAGGCCTGTTCAACATTTCCACTTTGTTCTGGTTAAGTCTTGGTAGGTGGCATGCTTCCAGGTATTGGTCGATTTCTTTTTTTTTTTTTTAATTTGGCCGGGGCTGGGTTTGAACCCACCACCTCCGGCATATGGGACCGGCGCCCTACCCGCTGAGCCACAGGCGCCGCCCGGTCGATTTCTTTCAGATTTTCATATTTCTGAGAGTAGAGTTTCTTGTAGTATTCATTAAGGATTTTTTGAATTTCTGAGGGGTCTGTTGTTATTTCATTGTTACCATTTCTGATTGATGAAATTAGAGATTTTACTCTTTTTTTCCTGGTTAGGTTGGCCAAAGGTTTATCTATTTTATTGATCTTTTTGAAAAACCAGCTTTTGGATTTATTGATCTCTTCTAACCCTATGTATAATTCTTTTTTTTTTTTTTTTAATTTTTTTATTAAATCATAAGTGTATACAATGATATGATTATGGGGCATCATACACTCACTTCATAAACCATTTGACACATTTTTATCCCAGTGGTTAACATAGCCTTTCCGGCATTATCTCAGTTACTGTGCCAAAACATTTATATTCTACATTTACCAAGTTTCGCAAATACCCCTGTAATATGCACCACAGGTGTGATCCCACCGATTCCCCTCCCTCTACCCACCCCCCCCTTTCTCACTTCCCCCTATTGTTAAGTTGTAGTTGGGTTATAGCTTTCATGTGAGAGTCCCAAATTAGTTTCATAGTAGGGCTGTGTACATTGGATATTTTTTCTTCCATTCTTGGGATACTTTACTAAGAAGAATATGTTCCAGCTCCATCCATGTAAACATGAAAGAGGTAAAGTCTCCATCTTTCTTTAAGGCTGCATAGTATTCCATGGTATACATATACCACAATTTATTAATCCATTTGTGGATCGATGGGCACTTCGGCTTTTTCCATGACTTAGCAATTATGAATTGGGCTGCAATAAACATTCTGGTACAAATATCTTTGTTATGTTGTGATTTTTGGTCTTCTGGGTATATGCCCAGCAGAGGAATTACAGGATTGAATGGCAGATCTATTTTTAGATCTCTGAGTGTTCTCCATATATCCCTCCAAAAGGAATGTATTAATTTGCATTCCCACCAGCAGTGCAGAAGTGTTCCCTTTTCTCCGCATCCACGCCAACATCTCTGGTCTTGAGATTTTGTGATATAGGCTAGTCTCATTGGAGTTAGATGATATCTCAAAGTAGTTTTGATTTGCATTTCTCTGATGATTAAAGATGATGAGCATTTTTTCATATGTCTGAAGGCCGTGCGCCTGTCTTCTTCAGAGAAGTTTCTCTTCAAATCCCTTGCCCAGCCTGCGATGGGATCCCTTGTTTTTTTCTTGCTGATGCGTTTGAGTTCTCTGTGGATTCTGGTTATTAAACCTTTGTCAGAGTTATACCCTGCAAATATCTTCTCCCATTCTGAGGGCTGTCTGCTTGCTCTGCTTACTGTGTTCTTAGCTGTGCAGAAGCTTTTTAGTTTGATCAAGTCCCAGTAGTGTATTTTTGAAGCTGCTTCAATTGCCCGGGGGGTTCTCCTCATGAAATACTCACCCAGACCAATTTCTTCAAGGGTTTTCCCTGCATTCTCCTCTAGTATTTTTATAGTTTCATGTCTTAAGTTTAAATCTTTAATCCAATGAGAGTCTATCTTAGTTAATGGTGAAAGGTGTGGGTCTAATTTCAGTCTTCTGCAGGTTGCCAGCCAGTTCACCCAGCACCATTTGTTAAATAGGGAATCTTTTCCCCACTGAATGTTTTTAATTGGCTTGTCAAAAATCAAATAGCGGTAAGTAGCTGGATTCATCTCTTGGTTCTCTATTCTATTCCAGATATCTACTTCTCTGTTTTTGTGCCAATACCATGCTGTTTTGATCACTATCGATTTGTAGTAAAGTCTGAGGTCTGGTAGTGTGATTCCTCCTGTTTTGTTTTTATTTCTGAGTAATGTCTTGGCTATTCGAGGTTTTTTCTGATTCCATATAAAACGAAGTAATGTTTTTTCAAGATCTTTAAAATATGACAGTGGAGCTTTAATAGGGAGTGCGTTGAAAGTATATATTGCTTTGGGTAGTATGGACATTTTGATAATGTTGATTCTTCCTAGCCATGAGCATGGTATGTTTTTCCATTTGTTAACATTTTCAGCTATTTCTTTTCTTAGAGTTTCATAGTTCTCTTTATAGAGATCTTTCACGTCTTTTGTTAGGTAAATTCCCAAATATTTCATCTTCTTTGGCACTACTGTGAATGGGATAGAGTCCTTAACTGCTTTTTCAATTTGACTGTTGTTGGTGTATATAAAGGCTACCGATTTATGAATGTTGATTTTGTAACCTGAGACGCTGCTGTATTCCTTGATCACTTCTAGGAGTTTTGTAGTAGAGTCCCTAGTGTTTTCCAGATACACAATCATATCATCTGCGAAGAGCGAGAGTTTGATCTCTTCTGACCCTATATGGATACCCTTGATCGCCTTTTCTTCCCTAATTGCGGTGGCTAAAACTTCCATTACAATGTTGAAAAGCAATGGAGACAATGGGCAGCCTTGTCTGGTTCCTGATCTGAGTGGAAATGATTCCAATTTAACTCCATTCAATATGATATTGGCTGTGGGTTTGCTGTAGATAGCCTCTATCAGTTTAAGAAAAGTCCCTTCTAGACCAATTTTCTTGAGTGTTCTGATCATGAAGGGATGCTGGATATTATCAAAAGCTTTTTCTGCATCAATTGAGAGAATCATATGGTCTTTGTTTTTTAATTTGTTTATGTGCTGAATTACATTTATAGATTTACGTATATTGAACCAGCCTTGAGACCCTGGGATAAAACCAACTTGGTCATGATGTATAATTTGTTTGATGTGTTGCTGGATTCTGTTTGTTAGGATCTTGTTGAATATTTTTGCATCTATATTCATTAGTGATATTGGTCTATAATTTTCTTTTCTTGTTGGGTCTTTTCCTGGTTTGGGGATCAGGGTGATATTTGCTTCATAGAACGTGTTGGGTAGTCTTCCTTCTTTTTCTACATTTTGGAACAGGTTGAGTAATATAGGTACTAATTCCTCTTTAAAGGTTTGGTAGAATTCTGACGTGAAACCATCTGGTCCCGGGCTTTTCTTTTTAGGGAGGTTTTGTATAGTTGATGCTATTTCTGAACTTGATATGGGTCTGTTCAACATTTCCACTTGATTCTGGTTAAGTCTTGGAAGGTGGCGTGCTTCCAAGTATCGGTCTATTTCCTTCAGATTTTCATATTTCTGAGAATAAAGTTTCTTGTAATATTCATTAAGGATTTTTTGGATTTCTGATGAGTCTGTGGTTATTTTGTCTTTGTTGTTTCTGATTGATGATATTAGAGATTTTACTCTTTTTTTCCTGATTAGGTTGGCCAGAGGTTTATCTATTTTATTGACCTTTTCAAAAAACCAGCTTTTTGATTTATTGATCTGTTGTATTATTCTTTTGTTTTCAATTTCATTTAATTCTGCTCTAATTTTGGTTATTTCTTTTCTTCTACTGGGTTTGGGGTTGGAATGTTCTTCCTTTTCCAGTTGCATGAGATGTCCCATTAAGTTGTTAACTTCCTCTCTTTCCGTTCTCTTGAGGAAGGCTTGCAGTGCTATAAATTTCCCTCTTAGAACTGCCTTTGCAGTGTCCCAGAGGTTCTGATAGCTTGTGTCTTCATTGTCATTTTGTTCCAAAAAATTGGTGATTTCTTTCTTAATCTCATCTCTGACCCAGCTATCATTCAGCATAAGGTTATTTAACTTCCATGTTTTTGTATGGGTATGCAGATTCCTGTTGTTACTCAATTCAAGTTTTATTCCATGATGGTCCGAGAAGGTGCATGGAATAATTTCTATTCCTTTAAATTTACTGAGGTTAGACTTGTGACCTAAAATGTGATCAATTTTGGAGTAAGTTCCGTGGGCTGATGAGAAGTATGTGTATTCAGTTTTGTTGGGATGAAATGTTCTGTAGATGTCTGCTAAATCTAAATACTGGATGGTTAGGTTTAAATCTAAGATTTCTTTGCTCAGCTTCTTTCTGGAGGATCAATCCAACACTGCCAAGGGAGTGTTGAAATCTCCAACGATTATGGAGCTGGAGGAAATCAAGTTACTCATGTCTGTTAGAGTTTCTCTTATAAATTGAGGTGCATTCTGGTTGGGTGCATAGATATTAATAATTGAGATCTCGTCATATTGAGTATTACCCTTAACAAATATGAAGTGACCATTCTTGTCCTTCCTTACTTTTGATGGTTTAAAGCCTACTGTATCTGCAAATAAAATTGCAACACCTGCTTTTTTCTGATTACCATTTGCCTGAAATATGGATGACCATCCTTTCACCCTGAGTCTGTATTTGTCTTTTAAGTTGAGATGTGACTCTTGTATGCAACAAATATCTGGCTTGAGTTTTTGTATCCAGTCAGCTAACCTATGCCTCTTTAGAGGACAGTTTAAGCCATTCACATTGATGGAGAGTAAGGATAAGTCTGGTGGAATTTTGGGTATCGAGTTTTTCAAAGGTCCAGTGGACATTTTTAATCCTTTCGCCAGTGTGGAAGTTGGAGTTTGATCCGAAGTTTCTGAGTGAGTTTACTTTTGTGGTATAGGATTGGGTTGATCATTGTGGAGGATAGGTCTGAGAACATCCTGAAGAGCTGGTTTACTTATGGCAAATTTTTTCAACATATGAATGTCATTGAAGTATTTAATTTCTCCATCATAGATGAAACTCAGTTTAGCTGGATACAAGATCCTGGGTTGAAAGTTTTTTTGCTTTAGGAGATTAAAAGTTGATGACCAGCCTCTTCTTGCTTGAAAAGTTTCAGCAGAGAGATCTGCAGTTATTCTAATATTCTTACCTTTGTACGTTATAGTTTTCTTTTGCCGGGCTGCTTTGAGAATCTTCTCTTTCATGTTAACTTTAGTGAAGCTAATTATGATATGTCTGGGAGATGGCTTTTTGGGGTTGAATCGTGCTGGGGTTCTGAAGCTGTCTGCTATCTGAATTTCAGATTCTCTAGGCATGTCTGGAAAATTTTCTTTCATAATTTCATGTAGAAGGGCCTCTGTGCCCTTGGCTGCCACGTCATCAGCCTCCGAAATTCCTATAACCCTTATGTTATTTTTTTTCGAATTATCTGAGAGCTCTCTGAGTGAGTGATCCGTTTTTGCTCTCCATTTCTCTTCCTCTTTGAGAGATTGGGAGCGTTCGAAGACTTTATCTTCAATGTCAGAAATCCTTTCTTCTGCTTGCTCCATTCTGTTACTGAGGGATTCTACTGTATTTTTCATATCTTTGAGGGCTGTAAGTTCTTGTTTCAGTGTGTCTAAGTCTTTGGTGGTTTTGTCTTTAAATTCGTTAAATTCTTGAGACAGTTTTTGAATTTCTCCTCGAATTCCTAATTCCATTTTATTAATCTTGTCTGCAAACCAAATTCTGAATTCGACTTCTGACATCTCAGCCAGTTGTTTATGAATGGGATCTTCAATCACATCTGCCGTATCTTTTCTTGGGGGGGTTGATCTATTCTGGTTATTCATGTTACCAGAGTTTTTCCGCTGATTCCGCCCCATGGTTTACTCCCTTTGGTTTTTCCCCTGGGGTTTTATCGAGGGCCCGTACAGTGTTGTGGCCTGAGAAACTGGGGCCCTGTCTGGTGTGGTGGAGCAAAGCGGTTCTGTCTTGTTTTCAGCTGGTTTCTGTTCGATCCTATTGCAACTTCTACTCTGGCTTGAAGTCTCAGCTGTGTGAAAAAATCAGCAATTAAGTCACCCCGCCTGCCCACCTCTGGCCCCAGTTGGAAAAGGAGAATCAAACCTTCCTACAATCGCACACCCAGGGCACCACCTGAAAAGTCCTCAGTCTATTAGCCCAGTTCAAAAGGTCCGAATCAACTGTCTCAATCGGCACTTGTCTCAGGTGGAAGGGTTCAAGAGGTCTCTGGGAACTGGATCACAGGGGCCTGGTGACTCCTCTGAGACAGCTCACCCCAGTGCAGCGTGGAGTCAGGAGGAGCCACCCCGCAAACAGAGCAGTCTGGGAAGGTTGACGTCTCCTTCCCCACTTTGCCCCTCCGTCGGACCCAGTCACTGGTATCTCTGCAGATGGCTAACCCAGTTGCCTGCAGTGAACAGACACTCCAGGGGTTTGTACCTGCCTGAATCGCGAGGAAGTCTGCCAGGCCCCCGCAGACTGCCGCTATCTAGCAGGAGGAGATGGGGCCTGACATCTTTGAGTGTTTGATGCAGGTGATGGGAAGGAGGTGTTCACTCAGGCTTAGCCCCGTCCCTGATGGATGCTGCTAACAGAACAGAACAGAACAGACAACTTTGTGAGGTTCTGTCTCTGTTCCTGTCGTCGCCTACAGGAGACGGGCTGTTTTGAGTTCAGACGTCTTTGCTGCTGGAGAATTGCGTCTGAACACCTCTCTGGGTCGGCCCCGCCCTGGAGGCTTCTGGGTTTGTGAGCCGTGACACCGGTGGCCTCCTCTGGTTGCCCAGGGAGACAGGGGGTGTGGCCTCAGAATATCCAGAAGTGAGCGTTCTGCCGTTAAAGAAAAAACGGCTGTTGATCTACCTCCAGGGAACTGCTGCTCTGGTGTGGGCACTCAGGCGACCCTTTTCTCCTCTGTCCCGCGCCCCAGAGTCAGCACTGAGCGGCCGCAGTTTGTGCTGGGTCCACACCCCTTAAGAGATCCCCCAAGAATCAGAACTCTTGGGGGATGGGCCCCCAGACCCGGATTGGGAGTGGGGCGGGGGGAAGCTAGAGTTTCATTCAGTTTCACGCAATACTACGGTCCGGGGAGGGCTCCTGCACTGCACCGCAGGGAAGTGCCGCCAAGGCTTGATTTTCCCTCAGCAGAGTGCCCTCTCCTCGCTCACGTATCCCAGAGTCAGCGCTGACCTGACGCAGCTCAGGCACTGTACACTCCCCTCGAGAAATCACCCAAGGAGCCGAACTCCGGAGGGATAGGCCCTCAGACCCCGAGTGAGAGTAGGGGCTCTCAGCTCTCACCGGGGAGGCCAGAGTCTTATTCAGTCTTGTGCCCGGGGAGGGCTCCTGCACTGCACTGCAGGGAAGTGCCGCCAAGGCTTGATTTCCCCTCAGCGGAGTGCCCTCTCCTCGCTCACGTATCCCAGAGTCAGCGCTGACCTGACGCAGCTCAGGCACTGTGCACTCCCCTCGAGAAATCACCCAAGGAGCCGAACTCCTGGGGGATAGGCCCTCAGACCCCGAGTGAGAGTAGGGGTTCTCAGCTCTCAGCGGGGAGGCCAGAGTCTTATTCAGTCTTGGGCCCCGTATGCCCGGGGAGGGTTGGTGCACTGCACCGCAGGGAAGTGCCGCGAGGCGTGACTCCCCCTCAGCCCGGTGCCCTCTCCTCACTCGGCGCGCCTCAGAGTCAATGCTGACCAGTCGCAACTCGGGGACTGTCCACTCCCCTTGAGAAATCACCCAAGGATCCGAAGTCCTGGGGGACAGGCCTCCAGACCTCAGTGGGCGGGAGGGGAGCGCCGGGGATTCAGGGTTGCCGGCAAAGGATTCCCAAAGTTTTATTCAGCCCTATGTCCGGCAGGAGAACGCCACGGCACCCCAGTAGGGGAGGTAGGTCCAGTTTTTAGAAGGTCTCTCCCGTGGAGTGTAGTGGGAGGGCCTTTAATTTCTGCCCGCTTGTTCAATTGTGGGGCTCCAGAGCCGGTCTCATGGGGGAGGGGGACTCCCGTCCGCTTGGTGGTGGATTTTGTACCTTTTGTTTGCGTCCTTGTGATCACAACTTGCCTCAGCGGTGTTGATGTGCGTTCTTCAGCCTTCTCTCTTGGTGAGGCTCAAGTCCACCAGGATACTTACTAAATTCCTGTCCCTTAACTCTCCTTCTGGACGGGAGCCTTTGTTGAAAGCTGGCTTCAGTCCGCCATCTTGTCTCCCCCTCTGTATAATTCTTTTGTTTTCAATTTCATTTAATTCTGCTCTGATTTTGGTTATTTCTTTTCTTCTGCTGCGTTTGGGGTTGAAGTTTTCTTCTTTCTCCAGTTGCTTGAGATGTTCCATTAATTTGTTGACTTGCTCTCTTTCCGTTTTCTTGAGAAAGGCTTGCAGTGCTATAAATTTCCCTCTTAGGACTGCCTTTGCAGTATCCCACAGGTTCTGGTAATTCATGTCTTGATTATTGTTTTGTTCCAAAAATATGGTGATTTCCTTCTTGATCTCGTCTATAACCCATGTATCCTTCAGCATAAGGTTGTTTAGCTTCCATGTTTTTGTATGGGTATGTAGGTTCCTGTTGTTATTTAGTTCAACTTTAATTACATGATGGTCTGAGAAGATGCAAGGAATAATTTCTATTTTTTTAAATTTGCTGAGGTTAGATTTGTGGCCTAGGATGTGGTCGATTTTGGAGTATGTTCTGTGGGCTGATGAGAAGAATGTGTATTCAGTTTTTGGGGGATGAAATGTTCTGTAGATGTCTGTTAAGTCCAGATGTTGAATGGTTGAGTTTAAATCTAAAATTTCTTTGCTTAGCTTCTTTTTGGAGGATCTATCCAGGACTGCTAAAGGGGTGTTAAAATCTCCAACTACTATGGAAGTGGAGGAAATCGAGTTGCTCGTGTCTGTTAGAGTTTCTCTTATAAATTGAGGTGTGTTGTGGTTGGGTGCATAAATATTAATAATTGAGATCTCATCATATTGAGTATTACCTTTAACAAACATGAAGTGTCCATCCTTATCCTTAATTATTCTGGTTGGTTTAAAGCCTATTGCGTGTGCGAACAGGACTGCAACGCCTGCTTTTTTCTGCTTACCATTTGCCTGGAATATAGATGACCATCCCTTCACCTTGAGTCTATATCTGTCTTTTAATGTAAGATGTGATTCTTGGATGCAGCAGATATCTGGCTTGAGTTTTTGTATCCAGTCCGCCAACCTATGCCTGTTTAGAGGACAATTTAAACCATTCACATTAATTGAGAGTATTGATAAGCCTTTTGAGAGACCGGTGGACATTTTTAATCCTTTTGTGACTGTGGAAGTTGGAATTTGATCAAAAAATTTTTTGGGTGAGTTTACTTTTGTGGTGGAGCATTACGCTGGTCTTTAGGGAGGATAGGTCTAAGAATGTCCTGGAGAGCTGGTTTAGTTGTGGCAAATTTCTTCAACATGTGACTGTCGTTGAAGTATTTAATTTCTCCGTCGTAAATGAAGCTCTGTTTAGCTGGGTACAGGATCCTGGGTTGAAAGTTATTTTGTTTTAGGAGATTAAAAGTCGATGACCATCCTCTTCTAGCTTGAAAAGTTTCAGCAGAGAGATCTGCAGTTATTCTGATATTCTTCCCCTTGTAGGTGATGGTTTTCTTTCGTCTGGCAGCTTTCAAAATTTTCTCCTAAATATTAACTTTAGTGAAATTGATTATGATGTGTCTGGGGGATGTCTTATTTGGGTTGAGTCGTGCTGGAGTTCTGAAACTGTCTTCTATCTGAATTTCGGAAACTCTTGGCATGTCTGGATAGTTCTCCTTCATAATCTCATGGAGAAGAGACTCTGTGCCTTGTGAAGCCACTTCATCACTTTCGGGGATCCCTATAAGACGAATATTGGTTTTCTTCAAATTATCCGAGAGCTCTCTGAGAGAGTGGTCTGTTTTTGCTCTCCATTTCTCTTCTTCTTTGAGGGTTTGGGAGCATTCGAAAGCTTTGTCTTCAAGATCAGAAATCCTTTCTTCTGCTTGCTCCATTCTGTTACTGAGGGATTCTACTGTGTTTCTCAGATCTTTGAGGGATGCAACTTCTTGTCTCAATGTGTCGAAATCTTTGGTCACTTGGTCTTTGAATCCGTTGAATTCTTGAGATAACTTTTGGAATTCTAATTTGATCTTATTTGCTATCCAGATCCTGAATTCAATTTCTGACATCTCAGCTATTTGTTTGTGCATGGGGTCTTGTGCTGATTCTGCCCCATTGATCCTTGGGGGAGTTGATCTACTCTGATTATTCATATTGCCAGAGTTTCTCTGTTGATTTTGCCTCATGATTGTTTTTCACCGTTGCCTCTGGCTGTCTCCAGAGTTGGGGAGGTGTCTCTCCAAGATTAGACCCCAGCGGGATCACTCTATTGTTGCTGGATCTTTGTAGGGAGTGACCCTGTGTAGTTCCTCTGGGGCTGCTCTAGCTAGGGAGTTCTGGTTGTGGAAGTGGCTCCAGTTTGTGACAAACCCAGATCCAGCAACAGGGCTAGGGGTGGTGTGCACAATTCTGGGAGTGCCAGGTGCCCAGTGACTTTGGCATAGAGAGCCCAAGGCTCCAGCAGTCTCTGACCAGGAGAAGAGCTCTGCACAGAGGCAGGGACGGCTCCAAAGGGCACGCAGCTACCACAGTTCCTGTCCCGATGAACGGGCTAGTGTGGAAGCTGGGAGGACACAGGAGGAAGGACACAGGGTTGTGTGGCTCCCGCAGTTCCTGGTCAGGGAATGTGGAGGCCCGGTGGGTGCGGGTCACAGGTCGGGGGTCGCTGCACTGCTCTTATGGAGGTCTGGGCGGCGCCAAGCCCAGGAGTTTGAGGTTGCTATGAGCTGTGACATCACGGCACTCTACCCAGGGCAACAGCCCAAGGCTCCAGTGTGCCAAAACCGTCTCACTATGCCCCTAAAGATTAAGGCTGTAAGGCAGCTCAGTCCCCGCCTTTAGGATGCTCAGTCAGTAGGTTACTTTGACCCACCCAATCTGTGCTCTAAGACCATGAGGGCAGAGCTTGCCGGGGCAGTTCTTTCACAATGGCTTCCTGCGCCCAGCTCAGTGGCTCAGTCTGGGGCCCCAGACAATGCCCAAAGTTCTCCACGCTCTTGCTCAAGCTCTCCCTAAGGCAGTCCAACTGAGTGCCAAGTCCAAGAACACCGAAACAGTTCACAGGTAAGGCCTTTCCGGTTTGCAGTCTCACTGCTTCTTGTACTTACGGTTGCCGATGTGATTGGGTCGATCGAACACACGCAACCACTTGCCAGTTTTCCACTGTTTTTGTCCTCCTCTTGGGTTCCAGAAGTCCCTTGCTGGCTCCCTGTATCCTCAAAGGGATGGTTATAGGCAGATCCCACTGGCCAGAGATGCCTGGAGTCTTGTCTCCCCAGACTCGCTGTTCCCAGCTGCAGGGAAGCTGTTACTCGGCCGCCATCTTTAATCCATCTCTCTGGTATAAATATTTAGAATTGAAACTTCTTCTTGTTGTATTTTTCCCTCGACCAATATAAAGTGACCATCTTTGTCTTTTTTGACTTTAGTTGCTTTAAATCCACATGTATCTGAAAATAAGATTGCAACCCCTCTTTTCTTCTGAATTCCGTTTGCCTGAAGAATTGTCTTCCAAACCTTAACTCAGAGTTTTAATTTGTCTTTTGAAGCTAGATATGTTTACTGCAGACAGCAAATGGATGGCTTGTGTTTTTTAATCCAATCAGCCAATCTATACTTCTTCAGTGGGGAATTCAAGCCATTAACATTTATTGAGATAATTGATAAGTGTGGTACTGTTCCATTCATCTTATTTTGTGAGAGTCCATTGCTTAGTTTTACTTTTTGCATCATTGTGGAAGTTAGGTTCTGTCCATTAATTTCTGAGTTCTTACTTTGCAGTTGATCGATTGTGATGGTCAGTGTGTAGAACAGGTTGAAGTATTTCCTGTAGAGCTGGTCTTGTTGTGGTGAATTTCCTCAATGTTTGCATATCAGTAAATGATTTGATTTCTCTGTCAATTTTAAAGCTTAGCTGAGCAGGATATAGAATTCTGGGCTGGAAATTGTTCTGTTTAAGTAGATTAAAGGTAGATGAGCATTGTCTTCTTTCTTGAAAAGTTTTGTTAGAGAAGTCTGCAGTTACCCTGATGGATTTGCCCCAGTACGTCAACTGGCACTTACTCCTGGCAGCTTGAAGACACTTTTCTTTTGTCTTGACTTTGGACATGTTTATCACAATGTGTCTTGGAGAAGCTCTGTTCGATTTGAGGTGAGCTGGGGTCCGATATCCCTCTGAAAGTGTGTCAGAATCTTTTGTGATATTTGGGAAATTTTCATTTATATTATTCTCTAGTATGGCTTCCATTCCCCTGGGGCATTCCTCTTCCCCTTCTGGGATACCTATAACTCATATGTTTGAACGCTTCGTAAAGTCCAATAATTCTGTCAGTGAACATTCTGCTTTCTCTCTTTTCTTTTCTTCCTCTTTAACTATCTGCGTTATCTCTAGAGCTTTGTCCTCTACCTCTTTCTTCTGCATGGTCTGATCTGTTGCTGATATCTTCTATTGCATCTTTAAGTTCCCTAATTGGCTGCTTCAGTTCCTTCAGCTCTGCTATATCCTTTCTATATTCTTCATATTGTTCATCTCTCATTTGGTTCTGCTTTTGGCTTTCCTTTTGGTTATTTTCCAGTTTATCAGCAGTTTCCTTCATTGTTTCCATCATTTCCTTCATTTCTTTCGTTATCTGTATTCTAAATTCCCTTTCTGTCATCTCTAACATTTCTTTATAGGTGGAATCCTCTGCAGTAGCTACCTCACGGTCTCTTGGGGTGTTGCTCTGGACTGGTTTTTCATGTTGCCAGGATTTTTCTGCTGATTTTCTTCATGAGTGATTTCTTTTATCTTGCCCTAATTTTCCTTTGACTTCCTCTTTCTCTTTATGTCACTGTGCCTCTGGACTAGGGTTTCAATGATTCAGCTGCCAGCAGGATTAGACAAACGAACACATGCAACCACTTACCAGTTCTCCACTGCTTTTGTCCTCCTGATGAGGTCCAGAAGTCCCTGGCTGACTCCCTATGTTCCCAAAGAGATGTTTGTGGGCAGAACCCACCAGCCAGAGAAGCCTGAAGTCTTCTCTCCCCAGTCTCATCATGCCCAGTTACAAGGAAACTATCAGCCGCCATCTTGCTCCTCCCCTGGTAAGGTCAAATTATTAATGTGTTTTCCCTTCTTTGCACGTCTATGGATTCTTTACAGATTCTCTATGGTGTGTGAGTTCATCTTTCACAATAAAAGTTGTCGATGATGGAACTTATCCCTAGGGAACTACCACATCTGCATTTTATCAGTTACTCGACATTGCTAATGCATTCTACAATTTGTCCGCCAGGCGGCAGCACAAGCACTTCCAATAGCAGAAAACCGTTTCCAAAGACAGTTCCGGATATGTTCAACACTGCTGCTGTGAATTCCTCAGTGCCATTTTTTACAGGAGATTTGCATAAAGTATTGTTAGGTTGTTTGCTTTTCTGGTCGAAAGGGCAGTCATTGTCAGATTGGTGTCCACCACAGGAGGAACACACAACTCACCACTGGTGGCAATACACAGGTATAGCCACAGTGAAGAATCTGACCCAAGTGTGTCCACCCCACCGCCCGCCATAGATCGTTTGCTCACCTATCCCATCACGTCCAATGTGTCTTCAGCCTCTTCTCCGAATCCCTGCATCCTTAGGAATGGTAGTTTGTGAAGGGTGCACTGTGTTCCTTCCTATCGATGCAGCGTGACTTTCTTTCTCAGTTGCCTGAGTCATTTAGGCTATTTTCACTACCTTTCCACTATTAAAGGCTTTCCATCTAATGAACAGGGGACAAACATCACTGTCCCCTAACGAATCACTACTCCACTCTGAGACAGGCGTGCAAACAACTGCTCACCCTCTTGGCTGCAGATGCTTTCAAAAATTGATCATTTGCAGGTGGAGTTGAGTTGTATGGTATGCCTACGCCTATGGTGATGGCTCATCTGGAGCCAACAGGTAGGGGCTTTGGTTGTAATTGCTTTGCTTTGCTCTGCTCTGGTTGGATTTGGTTTTGGTTATCATTGCATTAGCAAGACAATGTTAGCAGTATTTCCATGCCATTGACTGTGCTTTCCGTGGCCTAAGTCATGGAGAGGTGACTGAAGGACATCGTGTCTCCCTGGGTGAGATGCAAATGCTATGCCATTTTACACAAGGGCCTCGAGCATCTGGGGATTTGGAGGTATAAGCAGTGTCCTGCGACCAATCTCCCAGGGATACTGGGGTCCACTGTGTTGCTGAAAGCATGGGCACACTGAGGAGTTGTTTTTCTTAAGATAATTGCCTCCAGGTCTTCTATAATGGAAAGCACAGAATTCCCTTGTTTCTGACCTCTGTGTAGTATTTCTTTTTGTTTTTAGACACTATTTCAGTTGTCTAATCTTTGGTTGTGAGCACTTATTGTTACTCCATGTCTTTTCTATTGTGTATTATGCTGCGATAAACAGAAAATTCCTCATATATTTTTTGGGGGGACAGAGTCTCATTGTGTTGCCCAAGGTAGAGTGCTGTGGGGTCACGGTTCACAGCAACTTCAAACTCTTGGGCTTAAGCGATTTTCTTGCCTCACCCTTCCGAGTAGCTGGAGTACAGGTGCCCGCCACAACGCCCGGCTGTTTTGCTGTTTTACTTGTGATTGTTGCTTGGCAGGGTGAGGCCAGGTTCAAACCCACCAGCCCTGGTATATGTGACCGCCTCCCTAGCCGCTGAGCTACAGTTGCCGAGCCCTCATATGTTTTCTGAATGTTATTTCTTTTGCTTTACATAAATAGCCTGTGGCATAAATTCTGATTTCCATGGTTGTTTTGTAATCATTTCAGTTTGTCAGGATATGTTTTTCTTAAGTTCTATGCATGTTTTTTATGCAGATTCTCACTTTGTTGCCCTTGGTAGATTGCCGTGGAGGCATAGCTTACAGCAACCTCAAAGTCTTGGGCTCGAGCGATTTTCTTGCGTCAGCCTCCTACGTAACTGGGACTATAGGCGCTGCCACAATGCTGAGCTATTTTCAGAGGCGGGGTCTTGCTCTGTCTCAGGCTGCTCTTGAACCTGTGAGCTCAGGCAGTCCATGTGCCTTGGCCTCCCAAAGCGCTAGGTTTACAGGCATGAGCTGCCACGTCCGGCCTTATGTGCATTCTTTTTAGACATAATGTATGGCACGCTTGGTATTTTACAGTTTAGTGTTAACTTGTTTTTTTAAAGCAGACTCCCCTCTGTTTCTGAGACTGGAGTGCAGTGGCCTTAGCACAGCTCACTTCAACCTTCAGTTCCTCGGCTCTAGCTTCCTTCTGCCTTAGCCTCTCTTCCTGGAACTACAGCTACATTGTACGGAACTTAAAGTCACTGCGTTGCTCAGACTGCCTTCAAATTCTTGAGCTAAATTGATTGTCCCACCTCAGCCTCCAAAAGAGATAGAATTACAAGCATGAACCACTGCCGTGACCATTAACTTTTAGACACAGTAGGAATCCAAAATATTGTATAATTCCTGTTATTGCAAATATTGGCTTGTGTTTGGTGTTCAGGTGCCCAACACACAGTGTGTGAGGTAAGCCTCAATATACCTCCATACATATATATGTAAACACCCAAATATATATGATAATCACTGTAACATTTTATTATAGTAAGAAAAATCTTAAAGCAACCACGATTGTGGGAACAACCTATTGGCTATTTTTGTAAAGAAGGTATCTCGATTACAGGTAAATAGAGCAGGGATGAAACATCAGAACCGAGTCCATGGTTACCATTTAAATAGCAGAAAGTCTGGCTGTATACGGAGGAAACTACAGCACCTTGGTGTTTATATCTGTTCAATCTTTTTTTTTTTTTTTTGAGAAAGGGGCTCACTTCGTCACCCTTGGTAGAGTGTTGTGGCATCACAGCTCATAGCAACCTCAAACTCTTGGGCTTAAGTAATTCTCTTGCCTCACCCTCCCAAGCAGCTGGAACTACAAGCGCTCAGCACAATGCCCAGCTATTTTTGTTGTTTTTCTCACAATTGTCATCGTTTGGCAGGCCCAGGCTGCGTTCGAACCTGCCAGCCCTGGTATATGTGGCTGGCACCGTAACCACTGAGCTACAAATGCCGAGCCTTTTTTTTTTTTTTTTTGAGACAGAGTCTCACTTTGTTGCTCTCCACAGAGTGCTGTGGCATCACAGCTCACAGCCACCTTGGCCTTAAGCGATTCTCTTGCCTCAACCTCCCAAGTAGCTGGGAGTACAGGCACCTGCCACAACACCTGGCTATTTTTCTTGTTGTTTTTGCAGTTGTCATTGTTGTTTGCCAGACCCAGGCCAGGTTCAAACCCACCATCGCCAGTGAATGTGGCTGGCGCCCTAGCCGCTGAGCTACAGGCACAGAGCCAAGGTACTCGGAATCTTGAGTCAATGGTAACATCAAATTATGAGCGATTTTTCTTTATTTGCACTTTTATACATTCTCTACATTTTCCATAATGAGTGTGGATGTTTTTGTTGTTGTTGTTTCAGTTTGGCCGGGGCCGGGTTTGAACCTGCCACCCTCGCTATATGGGGCCGGCACCCTACTCCCTGAGCCACAGGCACCGTCTGAGTGAGGATTATTTTAAAATAATAAAGGTACAGGGCAGTGCCTGAGGCTCAAGGGAGTAGGGCACCAGCCCCATACGCCGGAGGTGGTGGGTTCAAACCCAGCCCTGCCCAAAAACTAGAAAAAAATAAAATTAAGTTAAAATTAAAATAATAAAAAGTAAAATAATAATGGTACAAATAATATATTTATGAATATGTAACTACTACATCTGGATTTTATCACTCTACTTTCATTGTGCATTCCTCCACTTGCTCACCAGATGGCAGCATAAGCACATTAAATAGCAGAAAATACATTGAGAGTATTTAATATTTGCTTTTTATTTTTTTGTAGTTTTTGGCCAGGGCTGGGTCTGAACCCACCATCTCTGGCATATGGGGTCGGTTCCCCACTTCTTTGAGACACAGGTGCCGCCCAAGAGTAATATTTAAAACACTACTGCTGTTAATTACCCACTTTCTTTTGAAATGTTACTTGCACAAATTATTCATTAGATTGTTTAGTTTTCTTATAAAAATGGCCATATAGGGCGGTGCCTGTGGCTCAAAGAAGTTCAGCGTTGGCCCCATATGCCCCAGGTGACAGGTTCAAACCCAGCCCTGTCCAAAAACTGCAAAAAAAAAAAAAAAAAAAAAGGCCACATACTCACTATAAATTCAAGAAAAACACAAGTCACCTGTGGTGCCACTACTCAGGTAAAGCCAAGGTTACACCTTCCTTTTCATGCTTATTGACCTGTAGGGTTATGTCTCTGTGGATTTCCTGTGTGGATAATTTGCTCCTCATTCCCTTGGGTTCTGCTTGGCGTATTGATTTGTAAAATTATTCCTATATGATTGATTCAGAGAGGGACTCACGTGACATGTCCAAACCCATTCATTTAAGGACAGGTTAATAACGAGATTATGGCCCTCCCTCTCTGTGGGCTCTGAATATTGTAAGATATTTTTAAGAAATTTCCATCAAATGTTACATTCCTGGGCCAGGCATGCAGCTCATGCCTGTAATCCTACAACTCTGGGAGGCTGAAGCGGGTGCATTGCCTGAGGTCAGGAGTTCGAGACCAGCCTGAGCAACAGTAAGACTCCGTCTCTAAACATAGCCAGGTGTTGTGGTGGGCACTTGTAGTCCCACCTTCTTGGGAGGCTGAGGCAAAAGAACTGCTTCAGCCCAAGAGTTTGAGGTTGCTGTGAGCTATGACACCGCCACACGCTACCAAGGGGGACAGAGAGAGACTCTGTCTCAAAGAAAAAGAAAAAGAAAAAGACAGCAAAGTTAATTCGTAAATGTTGTGTGTGCTCTGACTGCTCCACAGATCAGCCATTCTCCCTTCTCTGTCCCTATCCTTAACCCCCCCCATTCCGTTAGACGCAACAATATTGAAATTAAGCCAATTAACAACCCTACAATAGCCTCTAAGTGTTCAGGTGATGGGAAGAGTCACACAAATACCCTGTTTCCCCGACAATAAGACAGTGTCTTATTTTAAGGTGTGCTCCCAAAGACGCGCTAGGTCTTATTTTCAGGGGACGTCTTATCTTTCCTGTAAGTAGGTCTTATTTTCGGAGGATTTCTTATTTTCGGGGAAAGAGGATACCACTTGAAATCAAAAGGAAGAAATGATTAAGGCAGGGTGAAAGCTGAAATAATCAATAGCAGGGCGTCAAGGTGGGCGCCTGTAGTCCCAGCTACTCGGGGAGGCTGAGGTGAGAGAATCGCTTGAGCCTAGGAGTTTGAGGTTGCTGTGAACTAAGATGCCTGGGCCCTCTACCAAGGGCAACAAAGTGAGACTCTGTCTCAATTAAAAAACAACAACAAAGGGCAGCACCTGTAGCTCAGTGAGTATGGCACCAGCCCCTTATACCAAGGGTGGCAGGTTCAAACTCAGCCCTGGCTAAACTGCAGGAAAAAAAAATAGCCAGGTGTTGTGGCGGGCGACTGTAGTCCCAGCTACTCAGGAGGCTGAGGCAAGAGAATCACCTAAGCCCAAGAGCTGGAGGTTGCTGTGAGCTGTGACACCATGATACTCTACCGAAGGCAATAAATAAATAAACAAGAAAAATAAAAATAAAGAAAAGAAAGCTGAAATAATCTGAAAGCTACATCCCCGACCCCAGTTAGCCACGCTTTGAATGCAAAGAAAAAGTTGTTAAAAAATTAAATGTGTTGGGCGGCACCTGTGGCTGAAGGGAGTAGGGCACCGGCATCATATATGGAGGTGATGGGTTCAAACCTGGCCCCGGCCAAAAAAAACTGCAAAAAAAAAATCATTCAGATGATTTAGATGAAAGAGGGCGGCTGCCCACCCCCCATATGCCAGAGGTGGCAGATTCAAACCCAGCCGTGGCCATAACAACCACAACAACTGCAACAAAAATTAAACGTGTTATGCCAGTGAACACATGAATAAGAAAACAAAAAAGAGCTTATGCAGAAAGTTATAGAAGTCTGAATACAAGACCAAACCAGACACACATTTCCTTAAGTGAAAGCCTAATCCTGGGCAAAGCCCGAACTTTCTTCCATTTCGTAACAACTGAGGGAGGTGAGGAAGCTACAGAAGAAAAGCTGGAAGCTAGCAGAAGTTAGGTCATGAAGTTAGGTGAGGTTTAGGGAAAGAAGCCATCTCCAGGACCTAAGAAATACAAGGGGAAGTAGCCAGGACTGATGGGAAAGCTGCAGCAAGTTATCTGGAAGATCTCGCTGAGATCAGTGATGAAGGTGACTGCACTAAATGATGATCTTTTTTGTGTAGAAAATACAGGCTTCTACTGAAAGAAGATGTCATCTAGGGTGTTCATAACTACAGAGAAGGCAGTGCCTGGATTCCAAACTTCACAGCACAGGCTGATTCTCTTAATAGGGACTAATGCAGCTGGTGACTTGAAGACTAAGCTAATGCTCATTTTCCATTCCGAAATCCTAGGTCACTTAAGAATTATGCTACATCTACTTGCCCGGGTTCTACAAATGGAACTATAAAGCCTGGGTAACAACACATCATTTGACAGCACAACTGTTCACATCATGATTTGCTGAATATTTGAAGTCCAATGTTAAGAGTTACTGTCAGGGCTCGACGCCTGTGGCTCAAGCTGCTAAGGCGCCAGCCACATACACCTGAGCTGGTGGGTTTGAATCCAGCCCGGGCCCACCAAACAACAATGACGGCTGCAACCAAAAAATAGCCGGGCATTGTGGCGAGCGCTTGTGGTCCCAACTACCTGGGAGATGGAGGCAGGAGAATCGCTTGAGCCCAGGAGTTGGAGGTTGCTGTGAGCTGTGCCACTACACTCTACCCAGGGCAACAGCTTGAGGCTCTGTCTCCAAAAAAGAAAGAGTTACTGTCCGAAAACACAATACAATACCTGTCAGAATATTACAGCTCATTGACAATGCTATGTATTTGGTCACCCAAGAGCTCCAAGGAAGATATGCTAAGAGGCAGATGTTGTTTTCATGCTTGCTAAGGCAACATCCAATGTGAAGCCCTTGGATGAAAGAATAATTTCAACTGCCACATCTTCTTCTTCTGGAAATACCTTTCATAAGGCTACGGTAGCCATGGATAGTGATTCTTGTGACACATGAATCTGGGCAAAATAACCTGAAAACCTTCTAGAAACGATTCACCATTCACGCCAAGACAATATTTGTGGTTCATGGAAGGGGGTCAAAATATCAACATTAACAAGAGTTTGGAAGAAGTTGATTCCAGTCATCATGATTACTTGGGTGAGTTCAAGACCTCGGAGGAGGGCGGCGCCTGTGGCTCAGTCGGTGGGACGCCGGCCCCATATACCGAGGGTGGCGGGTTCAAGCCCGGCCCTGGCCAAACTGCCACCAAGAAATAGCCGGGCGTTGTGGCGGGCGCCTGTAGTCCCAGCTGCTCGGGAGGCTGAGGCAGGAGAATCGCCTAAGCCCAGGAGTTGGAGGTTGCTGTGAGCTGTGTGAGGCCACGGCACTCTACCGAGGGCCATAAAGTGAGACTCTGTCTCTACAAAAAAAAAAAAAAAAAGACCTCGGAGGAGGAAATAGCTGCAGATGTGGTAGAAACAGCAAGAGAACTAGAATTAAGAGTGGAGCCTGGCGACGGGACTGAATAGCTGCCATCTCAGGAGTTGTTTCTGATGGACGAGCAAAGAAAGCAATCTCTGGAGATGGAATCTTCTCCTAGTGAAGATGCCGCGAACACTGTTGACAACAAGGGGTTTAGAATGTAACATAAGCATAGTTGACAGAGCAGAGACAGGGATGGAGAAGTCTGACCCAAATTTTTCTAATGCGGCTGAAGTGCTACCAAACAGCATCACATGCTGCAGAGAAATTTTTCATGGAAGGAAGAATCAATCAAAGTGGCAAATTTCCCTGTTTTCTTATTTTAATAAATAGCCACAACTAACCCACCTTCAGCATCTGCCACCCTGATCAGTCTCCAGCAATTAGTATGAAGGCAACACCCTCCACAGCAAAAAATGGCAAGAGGCTCATTGAAGGCTTGGATGATCATTAGGATGTTTTAACAATAAAGTATTTATTAGTATAAATTTCTGTGGGGTGGATACATTGCATAGTGCTGAAGTCGGGGCTTCTGGTATCTCAATCAGCTGAGAAATGTGCATTGTACCCACGAGGTGATTTCTCCTCATCTACACCCCTCTCACCTTCCTACCCTTCCGAGTCTCCTTTGTCTATCACTGTGCACTGTGTCCACATGGGCAATGATTTCGCTCCCACTGGGTGGGGACATGCCCTACCTGTCTTTGCGTGTCTCGTTGTTTCCCTTAATAGCCTCCAGTTCCAACTATAATGGAAAACACACGGTTCCATTCTTTTTGATGGCTGAGGTGTATTCCCTTGTGTCTCTATCGTACACTTTCTGTATACAGTCATCAGTGGACACACACTTATGTTGATTCCATGTCTTTGCTATTGTGAATAGTAGTTCCTGAAACAGACAAGTGCAGGTGTCCTTGTTATGAGGGTTTATGTCCTTTTCTGTGGATATTCCTTAGTGAGATTGCTGGATTAAATGGTACTTCTACTTGGAGTTTTCAATGAGGTACTTTTAATGAAGGTACATTTTCTTAGGCATAATGCTATTTCCCACTTAATAAGATACAGTATAGTATAAATATACCTTTTATATGTACCAGAAAACAAAAACATGCGATCTTATTGCAACATTTGCTTTAATTCTGTGGTCTGGATAGAACCCACAATAACTCTGAGGTGCATGTGTATAAATATATACATGTCCACACGTATATCCATATGTGCACACACATATTCAGTATTATATTCACTGTGACATTTTTTGTTTTACTAAGAAAGAACTTAAAGCAACCAAAATATTGGAACAAACTGTTGGGTATTCATATAAATAAAGAAGCTTGATTATAATTAAACAAAGCTGGAATCAAATATCAGAAGCACGTCCGAGGTTCGCATTTCACTAGCTGAAGAACTAACATTATCCTGAGAGCACAGTAGCACCTGCTGTTTGTATCTCTCCTGCCCAGGTACTCAGAACCTGGAGACAAGGGAAAGTGAGCTTGTGGATGCTTTTTTATTTTCTGTACTTCAATGAACCGTCTAAATGTTTCTAGGATGATTGTGAATTAATTCCTAGTAACACAAGTTATAAATAATATCTTTATCAATATGTAAAGAGCACATGTATACCTTACCAATTACTCTGCACTCATGAAGCTTTCTTCTTTTCTCCACCAGGTGGCAGCATAAGCACATCAAATAGCAGAAAACAGTTTGACAGCGCAGTATTTGGTGTGAAATAGAACACTACTGCTGTGAATTGCTCAGTTTACTTTCACGTGTCACTTGAATGAATTATTCATTAGATTGTTAGATATTAATTGTTTGTTAGATATTAATTGTTTGCTATCTTTGCTTCAGATAGTTTTAAGGAATAATAATTTACAGGTAGGGGTAAAGGGTCCTTCTATCCAATTAATTCCTATCTTTCCGTCCTAAAAGTAACTTCTTGGGCGGCGCCTGTCATTCAGTGAGTAGGGCGCCGGCCTCATATATTGAGGGTGGTGGGTTCGAACCCGGCCCCGGCCAAACTGCAATAAAAAAATAGCCGTGCAGGGAGGCACCTGTGGTTCAGTGAGTAGGGCGCCGGGTTCATATACTGAGGGTGGTAGGTTTGAACCCGGCCCCGGCCAAACTGCAATTAAAAAATTGCCGGGGGGCGGCACCTGTGGCTCAGTCCGTAAGGCGCCAGCCCCATATACCGAGGGTGGCGGGTTCAAACCCGGCCCCAGCTGAACTGCAACCAAAAAATAGCTGGGCGTTGTGGCGGGCGCCTGTAGTCCCAGCTACTCGGGAGGCTGAGGCAAGAGAATCGCTTAAGCCCAGGAGTTGGAGGTTGCTGTGAGCTGTGTGAGGCCACGGCACTCTACCGAGGGGTATTAAAGTGAGACTCTGTCTCTACAAAAAAAAAAAAAAAAAATAGCCGGTCAGGGAGGCACCTGTGGCTCAAAGGAGTAGGGTGCCGGCCCCATATACCAGAGGTGGTGGGTTGAAACCCGGCCCCGCCCAAAAACTAAAGAAAAAAACAAAAAACCAGCCGGGCGTTGTGGCAAGCGCCCATAGTCCCAGCTACTCGGGAGTCTGAGGCAAGAGAATCGCCTAAGCCCAAGAGCTGGAGGTGGCTGTGAGCTGTGATGCCACAGCACTCTACTGACGGTGACAAAAAAAAATGATAACTTCTAATCTCAAGTTTGTGTTTTCCTTCTTGTTCTCCATCTCAGACCTTAACTACCAAAGTATTTTACATAAATAACTGCAGTTCTTCTTATATTCTGCCTATGTTCTTCAGTGTGCTAATTAAGGAAGGATGCTGGATTTTATTGTAATGCTTTCTCTACATCTATTGAAAGTATCATATGGTCTTTGTTTTTGCGTTTGTTAATACGGTAAATAACGTTTATGTTAAACGGTAAACCAGTCTTGTGTATGTTGAACCAGCCTTGCATCCTTGGGATGAAACCTACTCGATCATGATGTCTGACTTTTTTTTGTCGTTGTTGGGGATTCATTGAGGGTACAATAAGCCAGGTTACACTGATTGCATTTGTTAGGTAAAGTCCCCCTTGCAATCATGTCTTGCCCCCAGAAGGTGTGGCACACACCAAGGCCCCACCCCCCTCCGATGTCTGACTTTTCTGATGATAACCTGTAATCTATTGGCTAGGATTTTGTTGAGAATTTTTGCATCTATATTCATTAGTGAAATTGGCCTGAAATTCCTCATTTTAGTTGGGTCTTTTCCTGGTTTTGGTATCAGGGTAATGTTTGCTTCGTAGAACGTGTTGGGGAAGATTCCTTCCTCCTCCATTTTTGGGAATAATTTCTGCAGTATGGGAATAAGCTCTTTGAAGGTTTGATCAAATTCTGGTGTGAAGCCGTCTGGACCAGGGCATTTTGTTGGAAAATTTTTATTGTTTCTTTGATCTCAGTGCTTGAAATTGGTCTGTTCAGGAGCTCTGTTTCTTCCTAGCTAAGTCTAGGGAGAGGGTGTGATTCGAAATATTGATCCATTTCCTTCACATTGTCAAATTTCTGGGTACAGAGTTTCTGGTATAGTTAGAGATGATCTCTTGTATCTCTGTGGTACCCATTTCTGATTGAGGTTACTAGAGATTTTACTTGTCTATTGCTAGTTAGTCTGGCCAAAGGTTTGTCTATTTTATTTATTTTTTCAAAAAAGAAAAACTCCTTGTTTCATTAATTTTCTGAATGATTCTTTTGTTTTCAATTTCATTGATCTCTGATTTAATTTTGGATATTTCTTTTCTTCTGCCGGGTTTACGCTTACATTGTTCTTCTTTTTCCAACTCCATAAGATGGCTTGTGAGTTTGTTGATGCGCTCTCTTTCTGTTTTTTGAATGTAGGCTTCTAAAGTGATATATTGTCCTCTCAAAACTGCTTTTGCAGTATCCCACAGGTTTTGGTAGCTTGTGTCTTCATTGTTGTTGTGCTCAGGGAAGTTAATGATTTCCTGTTTTATTTCTTCATGCACCCAACTGTCATTCCACAGAAGGTTGTTGAATTTCCTTAAACAACCTTTGTGTGGGGTTGAACGTTTTTGTGGAGTTGAGTTCCACCTTTAGTGCCTTATGGTCTGAGAAGATACAAGGTAAAATTTCAATTCTTTTTATTCTGTTGAGATTTGTTTTGTGTCCCAGGATATGATCAATTTTGGAGAATGTTCCATGGGGTGATGAGAAGAATGTATATCTTTATCTTTTGGATGGAGTGTTCTATATGCGTCTATCAAGCACGGTTGTTCTAGGGTCTCGTTTAAGTTCCTTATATTTTTAAATTTCTGTTTAGAGGATCTTTCCAGCTCTGTAAGAGGAGTGTTAAAGGATCCTTAGGATCTATCCAGCTCTGTAAGAGGAACGTTATTATGGCGTCATAGGATATCATATTGCTCAGACTGAGTAAGGTCTGTTTCAAAAATCTGGGAGCATTTAAGTTGGCTGTATAAATATTTAGAATTGAAACGTCTTCTTGTTGTATTTTTCCCTTGACCAATATAAAGTGACCATCTTTGTCTATTTTGCCTTTACTTGCTTTAAATCCACATGTATCTGAAAATACGATTGCAACCCCTCTTTTCTTCTGAATTCCGTTTGCCTGAAAAATTGTCTTCCAACCCTTAACTCAGAGTTTTAATTTGTCTTTTGAAGCTAGATGTGTTTCCTGCAGACAGCAAATGGATGGCTTGTGTTTTTAATCCAATGAGCCAATCTATGCTTCTTCAGTGGGGAATTCAAGCCATTAACATTTATTGAGATAATTGATAAGTGTGGTAGTGTTCTATTCGTCTTATTTTGTGAGAGTCCATTGTTTGGTTTTACCTTTTGCATCATTGTGGAAGTTAGGTTCTGTCCTTTAATTTCTGAGTTCTTACTTTGCAGTTGATCGATTGTGATGGTCAGTGTGTAGAACAGGTTGAAGTATTTCCTGTAGAGCTGGTCTTGTTGTGGCGAATGTCCTCAATGTTTGCGTATCAGTAAATGATTTGATTTCTCTGTCAATTTTAAAGCTTAGCTGAGCAAGATATAGAATTCTGGGCTGGAAATTGTTCTGTTTAAGTGGATTAAAGGTAGATTAGCATTGTCTTCTTGCTTGAAAAGTTTCATTAGGGAAGTCTGCGGTTACCCTGATGGATTTGCCCCTGTAGGTCAACTGGCACTTACTCCTGCAGCTTGAAGAATCTTTTCTTTTGTCTTGACTTTGGACATGTTTATCACAATGTGTCTTGGAGAAGCTCTGTTAGAGTTGAGGTGAGCTGGGGTCCGATATCCCTTTGAAAGTGTGTCAGAATCTTTTGTGATATTTGGGAAACTTTCATTTATAATATTCTCTAGTATGGCTTCCATTCCCCTGGGGCATTCCTCTTCCCCTTCTGGGATACCTGTAACTCATATGTTTGAACGCTTCATAAAGTCCAATAATTCTGTCAGTGAACATTCTGCTTTCTCTCTTTTCTTTTCTGCCTCTTTAACTTTCTGCATTATCTCAAGAGCTTTGTCCTCTACGTCTTTCTTCTGCATGGTCTGATCTCGTGTTGATATCTTCTATTGCATCTTTAAGTTCCCTAATTGGCTGCTCAGTTCCTTCAGCTCTGCTATATCCTTTCTATATTCTTCATATTGTTCATCTCTCATTTGGTTCTGTTTTTGGATTTCCTTTTGGTTATTTTCCACTTTATCAGCAGTTTCCTTCATTGTTTCCATCATTTCCTTCATTGCTTTCATCATCTGTATTCTAAATTCCCTTTCTGTCATCTCCAACATTTCTTTATAGGTGGAATCCTCTGCAGTAGCTACCTCACGGTCCCTTGGAGGGGTTGCTCTGGACTGGTTCTTCATGTTGCCAGGATTTTTCTGCTGATTTTCTTCATGAGTGATTTCTTTTATCTTGCCCTAATTTTCCTTTGACTTCCTCTTTCTCTTTAAGTCACCGTGCCTCTGGCCTAGGTTTTCGATGATTCAGCTGCCAGCAGGATTAGACGATCGAACACATGCAACCCTTTGCCAGTTCTCCACGGCTTTTGTCCTCCTCATGAGGTCCGGAAGTCCCTGGCTGACTCCCTATGTTCCCAAAGGGATGTTTCTGGGCAGAACCCACCAGCCAGAGAAGCCTGAAGCCTTCTCTCCCCAGTCTCACCGTGCCCAGTTACAAGGAAACTATCAGCCGCCATCTTGCTCCTCCCCTGGTAAGGTCAAATTATTAATGTGTTTTCCCTTCTTTGCACGTCTATGGATTCTTTACAGATTCTCCATGGTGTGTGAGTTCATTTTTCATAATAAAAGTTGTCGATGATTGAACTTATCCCTAGGAGACTAGCACATCTGCATTTCATCCATTACTCGCCATTGCGAATGCATTCTACAATTTGTCCGCCAGGCAGCAGCACAAGCACTTCCAATAGCAGAGAACCGTTCCCCAAGACGGTTCCGGATGTGTTCAACACTGCTGCTGTGAAGTCCTCAGTGCCATTTTTGACAGGAGATTTGCACAAAGTATTGCTTGGTTGTTTGCTTTTCGGGTCCAAAGGCCAGTCATTGTCAGATTGGTGTCCGCTACAGGAGGAACACACAACTCACCACTGGTGGCAATACACAGGTATAGCCACAGTGAAGAATCTGACCCAAGTGTGTCCACCCCACCGCCCGCCATAGATCGTTTGCTCACCTATCCCGTCACGTCCCATGTGTCTTCAGCCTCTTCTCCGAATCCCTGCATCCTTAGGAATGCTGGTTTGTGAAGGGTGCACTGTGTTCCTTCCTGTGGGTGCAGCGTGACTTTCTTTCTCAGTTGCCTGAGTCATTTAGGCTGTTTTCACTACCTTTCCACTATAAAAGACTCTCCATCTACTGAACGGAGCACAGGGGACAAACATCACAGTCCCCTAACGAATCACTACTCTACTCTGAGACAGGCGTGCAAACAACTGCTCACCCTCTCGGCTGCAGATGCTTTCAAGAATTGATCATTTGCAGGTGGAGTTGAGTTGTATGGTAAACTTAGGCCTATGGTGATGGCTCATCTGGAGCCAACCAGTAGGGGCTTTGGTTTTAATTGCCTTGCTTTGCTGTCTGCTCCGGTTGGATTTGGTTTTGGTTATCAGTGCGTCAGCAAGACAATATTACCACTATTTGCATGGCATTGACTGTGCTTTCCGTGGCCTAAGTCATAGAGAGGTGACTGAAGGACAACGTGGCTCCCTGGGTGAGATGCAAATGCTATGCCATTGTAGGCAAGGGACTTGAGCATCTGGGGATTTGGAGGTATAAGTGGTGTCCTGCGACCAATCTCCCAGGGATATTGGGGGACCACTGTGTTGCTGAAAGCATGGGCACATTGAGGACACGCAACATGGGCTGGTGCGTCCATCCCCAAGGCCGGGAACGGCGGGCAGTGCCCAGCACCTCGGGACTGACGTGGCGAGAGAAGTGTTGGGTGACAGTTCTGCCCGGATTCCTCAGCGTTCCTGCTGGGTGTGGACGTTGGCAGCGGGGGACACGGCAGTGGGGAGGGGGGCAATGAGGAGCCCTTCTTGGGAGCTGATTGATCGCAGCCAACAACCTTGGGAGAAGGGGCACAGCGCACCTGGTAACGACAGGGCACCTCTACCTCCCCAGAGGCCTTCCAAGACCCTAAACCCAGACCATTGCCCCCCACCCCAGGAGCTTGGCTCACCTGCCAGTGCCGGGGACCCAGGCAGCCTCTCCAAGAAATGGCCACAGCCAACTCCAGCCAGCATCCGCCATCCTGAGGAGTCTGGACCCATCTGCCTGGAAGCCAGACCCCGCACCAGCGCCGAGATGGTGAAAGACTCGCTCAAGGCTCAGATGATCCTCAGCGTGCTTGAGCAACAAGCTGTTTGGGCTGTACAACTCTGGGGTCCAAGGGTCATGTTGCTCCCTGGGTGTATTGCGTGCTGAGGGCTGAGCTCAGGGCTTTCAGTGTCTTCAGGACCCTAACAACCGAACAAGGTACCCTTGACCCATCAGACAATTTCTCAGCCTGCACCCCCTCTCTCCCTTCCTCCTCCCTCCCTCTCTCTCTCACTTCCTTCCTCCCTGCCTCTGCAGTCTCCTTTGTCTGTCACTGCACACTCTGTGAGCTCCTGGGTGCGTGGTTTAGCTCCCATTGGCTGCTGAGCACATGCCCTATCTGTCTTTTGGTGTCTGAGTTGTTTCTCTTAAGATAACTGCCTCCGGGTCTTCTATAATGGAAAGCACAGAATTCCATTGTTTCTGCCCTCTGTATAGTATTTTTGTTTTTAGACACTATTTTAGTTGTCTAATCTTGGTTGTGAGCACTTATTGTTGTTCTATGTCTTTTCTATTGTGTATAGTGCTGCAATAAACATAAAATTCCTCATTTTTTTTTTTTTTTTTTTTTAGACAGAGTCTCATTGTGTTGCCCTTGGTACAGTGCTGTGGTGTCACGGTTCACAGCAACCTCAAACTCTTGGGCTTAAGCGATTCTCTTGCCTCACCCTTCCAAGTAGCTGCGATGACAGGTGCCCGCCACAATCCCCGGCTGTTTTTCTGTTTTAGTTGTGATTGTTGTTTGGCAGTGTGGGGCCAGGTTCAAACCCACCAGCCCCGGTATATGTGACCGCCTCCCTAGCCACTGAGCTACAGTTGCTGAGCCCTCAAGTATTTTTTAGAATGTGATTTCTTTTGCTTTACCTAAATAGCCTGTGGTATAAATTCTGATTTCCATGGTTGTTTTATAATCATTTCAGTTGGTCAGGATATGTTTTTCTTAAGTTCTGTGTATTTTTTTTTTTATGCAGATTCTCACTTTGTTGCCCTTGGTAGATTGCCATGGAGGCATAGCTCACAGCAACCTCAAAGTCTTGGGCTCAAGCGATTTTCTTGCCTCAGCCTCCTAAGTAACTGGGACTATAGGCGCTGCCACAATGCTGAGCTATTTTCAGAGGCGGGGTCTTGCTCTGTCTCAGGCTGCTCTTGAACCTGTGAGCTCAGGCAGTCCATCTGCCTTGGCCTCCCAAAGCGCTAGGTTTACAGGCACGAGCTGCCACGTCCGGCCTTATGTGCATTTTTTTTAGACATAATGTATGGCACGCTTGGTATTTTACAGTTTAGTGTTAACTTGTTTTTTTAAAGCAGACTCCCCTCTGTTTCTGAGACTGGAGTGCAGTGGCCTTACCACAGCTTGCTTCAACCTTCAGTTCCTCGGCTCTAGCTTCCTTCTGCCTTAGCCTCTCTTAGCTGGAACTACAGCTACATTGTACGGAACTTAAAGTCACTACGTTGCTCAGACTGGCTTCAAATTTTTGAGCTAAATTGATTGTCCCACCTCAGCCTCCAAAAGGGATAGAATTACAAGCATGAACCACTGCCGTGACCATTTTCTTTTATACACAGTAGGAATCCAAAATATTGTATAATTCCTGTTATTGCAAATATTTGCTTGTTTTTGGTGTTCAGGTGCCCAAACCACAGTGTGTGAGGTAAGCCTCAATATACCTCCATACATATATAAGTAAACACCCAAATATATATGATAATCATTGTAACATGTTTTATTATAGTAAGAAAATCTTAAAGCAACCATGATTATGGGAAAAACCTATTGGCTATTTTTGTACAGAAGATATCTCGATTACAGGTAAATAGAGCAGGGATGAAACATCAGAACCAAGTCCATGGTTACCATTTAAATAGCAGAAAAGGTGGGTATTCTGAGGAAAGTGCAGCACCTTGGTGTTTATATCTGTTCAATCTTTTGTTGTTTTTTTTTTTGACAAAGAGTCGCTCTTTGTCACCCTTGGTAGAGTGTTGTGGCATCAGAGCTCACAGCAACCTCAAACTCTTGGGCTTAAGCAATTCTCTTGCCTCACCCTCCCAAGTAGCTGGAACTACAAGCGCTCGCCACAATGCCCAGCTATTTTTGTTGTTGTTCTCGCAATTGTGATTGTTTGGCAGGCCCAGGCTGGGTTCGAACCTGCCAGCCCTGGTGTATGTGGCTGGCACCCTAACCGGTGAGCCAGAAATGCCGTGCCTTTTGTTTTTCTTTTTTTTTGAGACAGAGTCTCATTTTGTCGGTCTCCACAGAGTGCCGTGGCATCACAGCTCACAGCCACCTTGGTCTTAAGCGATTCTCTTGCCTCAGCCTCCCAAGGAGCTGGGACTACAGGCACCTGCCACAACACCTGGCTATTTTTCTTGTTGTTGTTGCAGTTGTCATTGTTGTTTGCCAGACCCAGGCCAGGTTCAAACCCACCATCGCCAGTGTATGTGGCTGGCGCCATAGCCGCTGAGCTACAGGCACAGAGCCAAGGTACTCAGAATCTTGAGTCAATGTTAACATCAAATTATGAGTGATTTTTCTGTATTTGCACTTTTATAGATTCTCTACATTTTCCATAATGAGTGTGGATTTTTTTTGTTGTTGTTGTTGTTGCAGTTTGGTCAGGGCTGGGTTTGAACCCGCCACCCTCGGTATATGGGGCCGGTACCCTACTCCCTGAGCCACAGGCACCGTCTGAGTGAGGATTATTTTTAAATAATAAAGGTACAGGGCAGTGCCTGTGGCTCAAGGGAGTAGGGCACCAGCCCCATATGCCGGAGGTGGCGGGTTCAAACCTAGCCCTGGCCAAAAACTGCAAAAGAAAAATAAAATAAAAATAATAAAAAATAAAATAATAATGGTACAAATAATATATTTATGAATATGTAACTACTACATCTAGATTTTATCACTCTACTTTCATTGTGCATTCCTCCACTTGCTCACCAGATGGCAGCATAAGCACATTAAATAGCAGAAAATACATGGAGAGTATTTAATATTTGCTTTTTGTTTTTTTGCAGTTTTTAGCCAGGGCTGGGTCTGAACCCACCATCTCCAGCATATGGGGCCGGTTCCCCACTCCTTTGAGACACAGGTGCCACCCGAAAGTAATATTTAATCTGAAGTTGAACACCCCTGCTGTTAATTACCCAGTTTCTTTTGAAATGTTACTTGCACAAATTATTCATTAGATTGTTTAGTTTTCTTATACAAATGGCCATATAGGGCTCAAAGGAGTAGGGCGCTGGCACCATATGCCAGAGGTGACAGGTTCAAACCCAGCCCTGGCCAAAAACTGCAAAAAAAAGAAAAACAAAAAAAAATGGCCATATAGTCACTGTAATTTCGAGAAAAACACAAATCACCTGTGGTGCCACTAGGCAGGTAGAGCCAAGGTTACACCTTCCTTTTCATGCTTATTGACCTGCAGGGTTATGTCTCTGTGGATATCCTGAGTGGATAATTTGCTCCTCATTCCCTTGGGTTCTGCTTGGCCTCTTGATTTGTAAAATTATTCCTATATGATTGATTCATAGACGGATGCACGTGACATGTCCAAACCTATTCATTTAAGGACAGGTTAATAACGAGATTATGACCCTCCCTCTCTGTGGGCTCTGAATATTGTAAGATATTTTTAAGAAATTTCCATAAAATGTTACATTCCTGGGCCAGGCATGCAGCTCACGCCTGTAATCCTAGAACTCTCGCAGGCTGAAGCAGGTGAATTGCCTGAGGTCAGGAGTTCGAGACCAGCCTGAGCAAGAGTGAGACTCCGTCTCTAAACATAGCCAGGTGTGGTGGTGGGCACTTGTAGTCCCACCTACTTGGGAGGCTGAGACAAAAGAACTGCTTCAGCCCAAGAGTTTGAGTTGCTGTGAGCTATGACACCACCACACACTACCAAGGGGGACAGAGAGAGACTCTGTCTCAAAAAAGAAAGAAAAAGACAGCAAACTTAATTCGTAAATGTTGTGTGTGCTCTGACTGCTCCACAGATCAGCCATTCTCCCTTCTGTGTCCCTATCCTTAGGGCGCACCCCCCCCATTCCGTTAGACACAACAATATTGAAATTAAGCCAATTAACAACCCTACAATAGCCTCTAAGTGTTCAGGTGATGGGAAGAGTCACACAAATAGCACTTGAAATCGAAAGAAAGAAATGATTAAGGCAGGGTGAAAGCTGAAATAATCAATACCAGGGCATTGTGGTGGGCGCCTGTAGTCCCTGCTACTCGGGGAGGCTGAGACAAGAGAATCGCTTGAGCCCAGGAGTTTGAGGTTGCTGTGAGCTAAGATGGCTTGGCACTCTAGCAAGGACAACAATGTGAGACTCTGTCTCAATTAAAAAACAACAGCAACAAACAGCAGCACCTGTGGCTCAGTGAGTAGGGCACCAGCCCCATATACCAAGGGTGGCAGGTTCAAATGCAGCCCTGGCCAAACTACAACAAATAAAATAGCCAGGCATTGTGCAGCCGCCTGTAGTCCTAGCTACTCAGGAGGCTGAGGCAGGAGAATCACCTAAGCACAAGAGTTGGAGGTTGCTGTGAGCTGTGACACAATGGTACTCTACTGAGGGCAGGAAAATAAATAAACAAAAAAAAAAAGAAAAAGAAAAGACAAGAAAGCTGAAATAATCTGAACGCTACACCCCTGGCCCCAGTTAGCCAAGCTCTGAATGCAAGGAAAAAGTTGTTAAAAAAGTTAAATGTGCTGGGCGGCGCCTGTGGCTGAAGGGAGTAGGGCGCCGGCCCCATATATGGAGGTGGTGGGTTCAAACCTAGCTCCGGCCAAAAAAAACTGCAAAAAAAAAAATCATTCAGATGATTTAGATGAAAGAGGGCGCCTGCCCAACCCCCATATGTCGGAGGTGGCGGATTCAAACCCAGCCGCGGCCAAAACAACAACAACAACAAAAATTAAACGAGTTATGCCAGTGAACACATGAATAAGAAAACAAAAAAGAGCTTATGCAGAACGTTATAGAAGTCTGAATACAAGACCAAACCAGAAACAACATTTCCTTAAGTGAAAGCCTAATCCTGGGCAAAGCCCGAACTTTCTTCCATTTCGTAACAACTGAGGGAGGTGAGGAAGCTACAGAAGAAAAGCTGGAAGCTAGCAGAAGTTAGGTCATGAAGTTAGGTGAGGTTTAGGGAAAGAAGCCATCTCCAGGACCTAAGAAATACAAGGGGAAGTAGCCAGGTCTGATGGGAAAGCTGCAGCAAGTTATCCGGAAGATCTCGCGGAGATCAGTGATGAAGGTCACTGCACTAAATGATGATCTTTTTTGTGTAGAAAACACAGGCTTCTACTGAAAGAAGATGTCATCTAGGGTGTTCATAACCACAGAGAAGGCAGTGCCTGGATTCCAAACTTCACAGGACAGGCTGATTCTCTTAATAGGGACTAATGCATCTGGTGACTTGAAGACTAAGCTAATGCTCATTTTCCATTCCGAAATCCTAGGTCACTTAAGAATTAGGCTACATCTACCTGCCTGGGTTCTACAAATGGAACTATAAAGCCTGGGTAACAAGACATCATTTGACAGCACAACTGTTCACATCATGATTTGCTGAATATTTGAAGTCCAATGTTAAGAGTTACTGTCAGGGATCGACGCCTGTGGCTCAAGCTGCTAAGGCGCCAGCCACATACACCTGAGCTGGCAGGTTTGAATCCAGCCTGGGCCGCCAAACAACAATGACAGCTGCAACCAAAAAATAGCCAGGCATTGTGGCGAGCGCCTGTGGTCCCAACTACCTGGGAGATGGAGGCAGGAGAATCGCTTGAGCCCAGGAGTTGGAGGTTGCTGTGAGCTGTGATGCCACCACACTCTACCCAGGGCGACAGCTTGAGGCTCTGTCTCCAAAAAAGAAAGAGTTACTGTCCGAAAACACAATACAATACCTGTCAGAATATTACAGCTCATTGACAGTGGTATGTAGTTGGTCACCCAAGAGCTCCAAGGAAGGTATGCTAAGAGGCAGATGTTGTTTTCATGCTTGCTAAGGCAACATCCAATGTGAAGCCCTTGGATGAAAGAATAATTTCAACTGCCACATCTTCTTCTTCTGGAAATACCTTTCATAAGGCTACAGTAGCCATGGATAGTGATTCTTGTGACACATGAATCTGGGCAAAATAACCTGAAAACCTTCTAGAAACGATTCACCATTCACGCCAAAACAATATTTGTGGTTCATGGAAGGGGGTCAAAATATCAACATTAACAGGAGTTTGGAAGAAGTTGATTCCAGTCATCATGATTGCTTGGGTGAGTTCAAGACCTCGGAGGAGGAAATAGCTGCAGATGTGGTAGAAACAGCAAGAGAACTAGAATTAAGAGTGGAGCCTGGCGACGGGACTGAATAGCTGCCATCTCAGGAGTTGTTTCTGATGGACGAGCAAAGAAAGCAATCTCTGGAGATGGAATCTTCTCCTAGTGAAGATGCCGCGAACACTGTTGACAACAAGGGGTTTAGAATGTAACATAAGCATAGTTGACAGAGCAGAGACAGGGATGGAGAAGTCTGACCCAAATTTTTCTAATGCGGCTGAAGTGCTACCAAACAGCATCACATGCTGCAGAGCAATTTTTCATGGAAGGAAGAATCAATCAAAGTGGCAAATTTCACTGTTTTCCTATTTTAATAAATAGCCACAACTAACCCAGCCTTCAGCACCTGCCACCCTGCTCAGTCTCCAGCCATTAGTATGAAGGCAACACCCTCCACCAGCAAAAAATGGCAAGAGGCTCATTGAAGGCTGGATGATCATTAGGATGTTTTAACAATAAAGTATTTATTGGTATAAATTTCTGTAGTGTGGATACATTGCATAGTGCTGAAGTCTCTTCTGGTATCTCAATCACCTGAGGAATGTGCATTGTACCCACCAGGTAATTTCTCCTCATCTACACCCCTCTCACCTTCCTACCCTTCCGAGTGTCCTTTATCTATAACTGTACACTGTGTCCGCATGGGCAATGATTTCGCTCCCACTGGGTGGGGACATGCCCTACCTGTCTTTGCGTGTCTCGTTGTTTCCCTTAATAGCCTCCAGTTCCAACTATAATGGAAAACACACGGTTCCATTCTTTTTGATGGCTGAGGTGTATTCCCTTGTGTCTCTATCGTACACTTTCTGTATACAGTCATCAGTAGACACGCACTTATGTTGATTCCATGTCTTTGCTATTGTGAATAGTAGTGCCTGAAACAGGCAAGTGCAGGTGTCCTTGTTATGAGGGTTTATGTCGTTTTGTGTGGATATTCCTTAGTGAGATTGCTGGATTAAATGGTATTTCTACTTGGAGTTTTCAATGAGGTACTTTTAGGGAAGGTACATTTTCTTAGCCATAATGCTATTTCCCACTTAATAAGATACAATATAAATATACCTTTTATATATATATATAAATATACCTTTTATAAATATACCTTTTATATGTACCAGAAAACAAAAAAAAATGCTACGTTATTGCAATATTGGCTTTACTTCTGTGGTCTGGACAGAACCCACAATAACTCTGAGGTACATGTGTATAAATATATACATGTCCACACGTATATCCATATGTGCACACACATATTCAGTATTATATTCACTATGACATGTTTTGTTTTACTAAGAAAGAACTTAAAGCAACCAAAATATTGGAACAAACTATTGGGTATTCATATAAATAAAGAAGCTCAACTATAATTAAGCAAAGCTGGAATCAAATATCAGAAGCACGTCTGAGGTTCGCATTTCACTAGCAGAAGAACTAACATTATCCTGAGAGCACAGTAGCACCTGCTCTTTGTATCTCTCCTGCCCAGGTACTCAGAACCTTGAGGCAAGGGAAAGTGAGCTTGTGGATGCTTTATTATTTTATGTACTTCAATGAACTGTCTAAATGTTTCTAGGATGATTGTGAATTAATTCTTAGTAACAGAAGTTATAAATAATGTCTTTATCAATATGTAAGGAGCACATGTATAGCTTACCAATTACTCTGCACTCATGAAGCTTTCTTCTTTTCTCCACCAGGTGGCAGCACGAGCACATCAAATAGCAGAAAACTTTGACAGCGCAGTATTTGTTGCAAAATCGAACACTACTGCTGTGAATCGCTCAGTTTATTTTGACATGTCACTTGAACGAATTCTTCATTAGATTGTTAACTTTCGTGATAAAAAGGACTACGTATTTTTTTAAATTTGTGTCTACTACAGCAGAAAACCACAAGTCAACTCTGGTGCCATTACTCGTGTGTGGCTGAGGCTAACAATATGACAGAAATGTGTTCTCATTCCCCACACGATTGTTTTCTAATCTTTCTTTCGTTTCCCATTAAATGTGTCTTTAGCTTTTTCCCCATATCCCTGCATTCTTTGATATGGTAATTCTTAAGGGGCACTGTGTTCCATCCTTGGATGCATTGCAACTTCTTTTAACTGATTGGAATGAGTCATTTAGGCTGTTTTAACTGTGTTTCAATTATAAGAGATTCCCCATGTTCAGGCTTGGCATAGTGGCTCACAACTGTAATCCTAGCACTCTGGAAGACTGAAGCAGGAAGTCCCTTGAGCTCAGAAGTTCAGAACCAGCCTGAGTAAGAAGGGCAAGTACTGGTCTGTACTAAAACTAGAAAATTAGCTGAGAGTCCTTTGGGCACCTCTAGTCCCAGCTATTCAAGAGGCTGAGGCAGGAGGATCGCTTGGGTCCAGGAGGTTGAGTTACTGTGAGCTAGGCTGACGCCATGGCACTCTTGCCTGGGCAACAGAGTAAGACTTGGTCTCAAACGGAAAAAAAAAATTACTCATATACAAAATACAGCGAGAAACATTACCGTGACCTGATTAATTACCATTCACGTTTGTCCACCAGGTGGCAGCATAAGCACATCAAATAGCAGAAAACAGTTTGACAGCGCAGTATTTGGTGTGAAATAGAACACTACTGCTGTGAATTGCTCAGTTTACTTTGACGTGTCACTTGAATGAATTATTCATGAGATTGTTAGATATTAATTGTTTGCTATCTTTGCTTCAGATAGTTTTAAGAAATAATAATTTAAGGTAGGGGTAAAGGGTCCTTCTATCCAATTAATTCTTATCCTTCCTTCCTAAAAGTAACTTCTTGGCGGTGCCTGTGGTTCAGTGAGTAGGGCGCCGGCCTCATATACTGAGGGTGGTGGGTTCGAACCCGGCCCCGGCCAAACTGCAATAAAAAAATAGCCGGACGGAGAGGCACCTGTGGCTGAAAGGTGTAGGGTGCCGCCCCCATATACCAGAGGTGGTGGGTTCAAACCCAGCCTCGGCCAAAAACGGCAAAAAAAAAAAAACAAGAATAAAAACAAAAAAACAGCCGGGCATTGTGGCAAGCGCCCATAGTCCCAGCTACTCGGGAGGCTGAGGCAAGAGAATCACCTAAGTCCAAGAGATGGAGGTTGCTGTGAGCTGTGATGTCAGAGCACTCTACCGAGGGCGACAAAAATAAAAGTAACTTCTAATCTCAAGTTTGTGTTTTCCTTCTTGTTCTTCATCTCAGACCTTAACTAACAAAGTATTTTACATAAACAACTGCAGTTCTTCTTATATTCTGCCTATGTTCTTCAGTGCGCTAATTAAGGAAGGATGCTGGATTTTATTGTAATGCTTTCTCTGCATGTATTGAAAGTATCATATGGTCTTTGTTTTTGCTTTTGTTAATACCGTAAATAACGTTTATGTTAAACTGTAAACCAGTCTTGCGTATGTTGAACCAGCCTTGTATCCCTAGGATGAAACCTACTTGATCATGATGTCTGACTTTTTTGATGATAAGCTGTAATCTATTGGCTAGGATTTTGTTGAGAATTTTCACATCTATATTCATTAGTAAAATTGGTCTGAAATTCCCCCTTTTAGTTGGGTCTTTTCATGGTTTTGGTATCAGGCTGATGTTCGCCTCGTAGAACGTGTTGGGGAAGATTCCTTCCTCCTCCATTTTTGGGAATAATTTCTGCAGTGCGGGAATAAGCTCTTTGAAGGTTTGATAAAATTCTGGTATGAAGCCGTCCGGACCAGGGCATTTTGTTGGAAAATTTTTTATTTTTTTTTTGATCTCAGTGCTTGAAATTGGTCTGAACTGTTCAGGAGCTCTATTTCTTCCTAGCTAAGTCTAGGGAGAGGGTGTGATTCCAAATATTGATCCATTTTCTTCACATTGTCAAATTTCTGGGTACAGAGTTTCTGGTATAGTTAGAGATGATCTCTTGTATCTCTGTGGGATCCATTTCTGATTGAGGTTACTAAAGATTTTACTTGTCTATTGCTAGTTAGTCTGGCCAAAGGTTTGTCTATTTTATTTATTTTTTCAAAAAAAACTCCTTGTTTCATTAATTTTCTGAATGATTCTTTTGTTTTCAAGTTCATTGATCTCTGATTTAATTTTGGATATTTCTTTTCTTCTGCCGAGTTTACGCTTACATTGTTCTTCTTTTTCCAACTCCATAAGATGGCTTATGAGTTTGTTGATGCGCTCTCTTTCTGTCTTTTGAATGTAGGCTTCTAAAGTGATACATTTTCCTCTCAAAACTGCTTTTGCAGTATCCCACAGGTTTTGGTAGCTTGTGTCTTCATTGTTGTTGTGCTCAGGGAAGTTAATGATTTCCTGTTTTATTTCTTCATGCACCCAACTGTCATTCCACAGAAGGTTGTTGAATTTCCTTAAACAACCTTTGTGTGGGGTTGAACGTTTTTGTGGAGTTGAGTTCCACCTTTAGTGCCTTATGGTCTGAGAAGATACAGGTAAAATTTCAATTCTTTTTATTCTGTTGAGATTTGTTTTGTGTCCCAGGATATGATCAATTTTGGAGAATGTTCCATGGGGTGATGAGAAGAATGTATATTCTTTACCTTATGGATGGAGTGTTCTATATGCATCTATCAAGCACGGTGGTTCTAGGGTCTCATTTAAGTTCCTTAGATTTTTTTTTTAATTTGTGTTCAGAGGATCTTTCCAGCTCTGTAAGAGGAGTGTTGAAGTCCTTAGGCTCAGTCCAGCTCTGTAAGAGGAATGTTATTATGGCGTTATAGGATATCATATTGCTCAGACTGAGTAAGGTCTGTTTCCAAAATCTGGGAGCATTTAAGTTGGCGGTATAAATATTTATTTATTTATTTTTGTATCCATATTTTTATTTTTTTTAATTTTTATTTAGTTTTTTTATTGTTAAATCATAGCTGTGTACATTAGTGCAATCGCCTGTACCCATTCTAAAATGCACCATAGATGTGTCCCCACCCATTACCCTCTCTCCACCAAAACCTCCCCCCTCCCTTCCCCTTCCTTGGCCCTTTCCCCATAGTCTTGTGCTATAGTTGGGTTATAGTCTTCATGTGAAAGCTATAATTTAGCTTCATAGTAGGGCTGAGTACATTGGATACTTTTTCTTCCATTCCTGAGATACTTTGCTAAGAAGAATATGTTCCAGCTCCATCCAAGTAAACATAAAAGAGGTAAAGTCTCCATCTTTATTTAAGGCTGCATAGTGTTCCATGGTATTTATGTACCACAATTTGCTAGTCCATTCATGGGTCGATGGGCACTTGGGCTTCTTCCATGACTTAGCGATTATGAATTGGGCTGCAATAAACATTCTGGTAGAGATGTCTTTGTTATATTGTGACCTTTGGTCTTCTGGGTATAAACCTAGTAAAGGAATTATAGGATCGAATGGCAGGTCTATTTTTAGGTCTCTAAGTGTTCTCCAAACATCCTTCCAGAAGGAACGTATTAGTGGGCATTCCCACCAGCAGTGTAGAAGTGTGCCCTTTTCTCCACATCCACACCAACATTTCTGGTTTTGGGGTTTTGTTATGTGGGCTACTCTTACTGGGGTTAGGTGATATCTCAGAGTAGTTTCGATTTGCATTTCTCTGATGATTAAGGATGATGAGCTTTTTTTCATGTGTTTGTAGATCTTGCGTCGGTCTTCTTTAGAGAAGTTTCTCTTCAAGTCCCTTGCCCACCCGGAGATGGGGTCACGTGTTCTTTTCTTGTTAATACGTTTGAGTTCTCTGCGGATTCTGGTTATTAGACCCTTATCGGAGGTATAACCTACAAATATTTTCTCCCATACTGAGGGCTGTCTGCTTGCTTTACTCACTATGTTCTTGGCTGTGCAGAAGCTTTTTAGTTTGATCAGGTCCCAGTAGTGTATTTTTGATACTGCTTCAATTGCCTGGGGAGTCCTCCTCATAAAATATTCACCCAGGCCGATTCTTTCAAGAGTTTTCCCTGCACTTTCTTCAAGTATTTTTATAGTTTCATGTCTTAAGTTTAAATCTTTTATCCAGTGAGTGTCTATCTTAGTTAATGGTGAAAGGTGTGGGTCCAGTTTCAATCTTCTACAGGTTGCCAGCCAGTTCACCCAGCACCATTTGTTAAATAGGGAATCTTTTCCCCACTGAATGTTTTTAATTGGCTTGTCAAAGATCAAATAACGGTAAGTAGCTGGATCCATCTCTTGATTCTCTATTCTGTTCCAGACATCTACTTCTCTGCTTTTGTGCCAGTACCATGCTGTTTTGATCACTGTGGATTTATAGTACAGTCTCAAGTCTGGTAGCGTGATTCTTCCTGCTTTGTTTTTATTGCTCAGTAATGTTTTGGCTATTCGAGGTTTTTTCTGATTCCATATAAAACGAAGTATTTTTTCAAGATCTTTAAAGTATGACAATGGAGCTTTAATAGGAATTGCATTAAAGTTATATATTGCTTTGGGCAGTATGGACATTTTAACAATGTTGATTCTTCCCAGCCATAAGCATGGTATGTTTTTCCATCTGTTAACATCTTCGGCTATTTCTTTTCTTAGAGTTTCATAGTTCTCTTTGTAGAGATCTTTTGCGTCCTTTGTTAGGTATACTCCCAAGTATTTCATCTTCTTTGGCACTACTGTGAAAGGAATAGAGTCCTTGACTGTTTGTTCGGCTTGGTTATTGTTGGTATATATAAAGGCTACAGATTTATGGGTGTTGATTTTATAGCCTGAAACATTGCTATATTCCTTGATCACTTCTAAAAGTTTTGTAGTAGAATCCCTAGTGTTTTCCAGATATACGATCATGTCATCTGCGAAGAGTGAAAGTTTGATCTCTTCTGACCCTATGTGGATACCCTTGATCGCCTTTTCTTCCCTAATTGCAATGGCTAAAACTTCCATTACAATGTTAAAGAGCAACGGAGACAATGGGCAACCTTGCCTGGTTCCTGATCTAAGTGGAAATGATTTGAATTTAACTCCATTCGATACGATATTGGCTGTGGGTTTGCTGTAGATGGCCTCTATTAGTGTAAGAAATGTCCCTTCTATACCAATTATCTTAAGTGCTCTGATCATGAAGGGATGCTGGATATTATCAAAAGCTTTTTCTGCATCAATTGAAAGAATCATATGGTCTTTATTTTTAAGTTTGTTTATGTGCTGAATTACATTTATAGATTTACATATATTGAACCAGCCTTGAGACCCTGGGATAAATCCGACTTGGTCATGGTGTGTAATTTTTTTGATGTGTTGTTGGATTCTGTTTGTTAGGATCTTAATGAGTATTTTAGCATCTATATTCATTAGTGATATTGGTCTAAAATTTTCTTTTCTTGTTGGGTCTTTCCCTGTTTTGGGGATCAAGGTGATGTTTGCTTCATAGAATGTGCTGGGTAATATTCCTTCTTTTTCTATGTTTTGGAAGAGGTTTAGTAGTATAGGTGCTAGTTCTTCTTTAAATGTTTGGTAGAATTCTGACGTAAAGCCATCTGGTCCTGGGGTTTTCTTTTTAGGGAGATTTTGTATAGTTGATGCTATTTCAGAAATTGATATAGGCCTGTTCAACATTTCCACTTTGTTCTGGCTAAGTCTTGGTAGGTGGCATGCTTCCAGGTATTGGTCGATTTCTTTTTTTTTTTTTTAATTTGGCCGGGGCTGGGTTTGAACCCACCACCTCCGGCATATGGGACCGGCGCCCTACCCGCTGAGCCACAGGCGCCGCCCGGTCGATTTCTTTCAGAGTTTCATATTTCTGAGAGTAGAGTTTCTTGTAGTATTCATTAAGGATTTTTTGAATTTCTGAGGGGTCTGTTGTTATTTCATTGTTACCATTTCTGATTGATGAAATTAGAGATTTTACTCTTTTTTTCCTGGTTAGGTTGGCCAAAGGTTTATCTATTTTATTGATCTTTTTGAAAAACCAGCTTTTGGATTTATTGATCTCTTCTAACCCTATGTATAATTCTTTTGTTTTCAATTTCATTTAATTCTGCTCTGATTTTGGTTATTTCTTTTCTTCTGCTGCGTTTGGGGTTGAAGTTTTCTTCTTTCTCCAGTTGCTTGAGATGTTCCATTAATTTGTTGACTTGCTCTCTTTCCGTTTTCTTGAGAAAGGCTTGCAGTGCTATCAATTTCCCTCTTAGGACTGCCTTTGCAGTATCCCAAAGGTTCTGGTAATTCATGTCTTGATTATTGTTTTGTTCCAAAAATATGGTGATTTCCTTCTTGATCTCGTCTATAACCCATGTATCCTTCAGCATAAGGTTGTTTAGCTTCCATGTTTTTGTATGGGTATGTAGGTTCCTGTTGTTATTTAGTTCAACTTTAATTACATGATGGTCTGAGAAGATGCAAGGAATAATTTCTATTTTTTTAAATTTGCTGAGGTTAGATTTGTGGCCTAGGATGTGGTCGATTTTGGAGTATGTTCTGTGGGCTGATGAGAAGAATGTGTATTCAGTTTTTTGGGGATGAAATGTTCTGTAGATGTCTGTTAAGTCCAGATGTTGAATGGTTGAGTTTAAATCTAAAATTTCTTTGCTTAGCTTCTTTTTGGAGGATCTATCCAGGACTGCTAAAGGGGTGTTAAAATCTCCAACTACTATGGAAGTGGAGGAAATCGAGTTGCTCGTGTCTGTTAGAGTTTCTCTTATAAATTGAGGTGTGTTGTGGTTGGGTGCATAAATATTAATAATTGAGATCTCATCATATTGAGTATTACCTTTAACAAACATGAAGTGTCCATCCTTATCCTTAATTATTCTGGTTGGTTTAAAGCCTATTGCGTGTGCGAACAGGACTGCAACGCCTGCTTTTTTCTGCTTACCATTTGCCTGGAATATAGATGACCATCCCTTCACCTTGAGTCTATATCTGTCTTTTAATGTAAGATGTGATTCTTGGATGCAGCAGATATCTGGCTTGAGTTTTTGTATCCAGTCCGCCAACCTATGCCTGTTTAGAGGACAATTTAAACCATTCACATTAATTGAGAGTATTGATAAGCCTTTTGAGAGACCGGTGGACATTTTTAATCCTTTTGTGACTGTGGAAGTTGGAATTTGATCAAAAAATTTTTTGGGTGAGTTTACTTTTGTGGTGGAGCATTACGCTGGTCTTTAGGGAGGATAGGTCTAAGAATGTCCTGGAGAGCTGGTTTAGTTGTGGCAAATTTCTTCAACATGTGACTGTCGTTGAAGTATTTAATTTCTCCGTCGTAAATGAAGCTCTGTTTAGCTGGGTACAGGATCCTGGGTTGAAAGTTATTTTGTTTTAGGAGATTAAAAGTCGATGACCATCCTCTTCTAGCTTGAAAAGTTTCAGCAGAGAGATCTGCAGTTATTCTGATATTCTTCCCCTTGTAGGTGATGGTTTTCTTTCGTCTGGCAGCTTTCAAAATTTTCTCCTAAATATTAACTTTAGTGAAATTGATTATGATGTGTCTGGGGGATGTCTTATTTGGGTTGAGTCGTGCTGGAGTTCTGAAACTGTCTTCTATCTGAATTTCGGAAACTCTTGGCATGTCTGGATAGTTCTCCTTCATAATCTCATGGAGAAGAGACTCTGTGCCTTGTGAAGCCACTTCATCACTTTCGGGGATCCCTATAAGACGAATATTGGTTTTCTTCAAATTATCCGAGAGCTCTCTGAGAGAGTGGTCTGTTTTTGCTCTCCATTTCTCTTCTTCTTTGAGGGTTTGGGAGCATTCGAAAGCTTTGTCTTCAAGATCAGAAATCCTTTCTTCTGCTTGCTCCATTCTGTTACTGAGGGATTCTACTGTGTTTCTCAGATCTTTGAGGGATGCAACTTCTTGTCTCAATGTGTCGAAATCTTTGGTCACTTGGTCTTTGAATCCGTTGAATTCTTGAGATAACTTTTGGAATTCTAATTTGATCTTATTTGCTATCCAGATCCTGAATTCAATTTCTGACATCTCAGCTATTTGTTTGTGCATGGGGTCTTGTGCTGATTCTGCCCCATTGATCCTTGGGGGAGTTGATCTACTCTGATTATTCATATTGCCAGAGTTTCTCTGTTGATTTTGCCTCATGATTGTTTTTCACCGTTGCCTCTGGCTGTCTCCAGAGTTGGGGAGGTGTCTCTCCAAGATTAGACCCCAGCGGGATCACTCTATTGTTGCTGGATCTTTGTAGGGAGTGACCCTGTGTAGTTCCTCTGGGGCTGCTCTAGCTAGGGAGTTCTGGTTGTGGAAGTGGCTCCAGTTTGTGACAAACCCAGATCCAGCAACAGGGCTAGGGGTGGTGTGCACAATTCTGGGAGTGCCAGGTGCCCAGTGACTTTGGCATAGAGAGCCCAAGGCTCCAGCAGTCTCTGACCAGGAGAAGAGCTCTGCACAGAGGCAGGGACGGCTCCAAAGGGCACGCAGCTACCACAGTTCCTGTCCCGATGAACGGGCTAGTGTGGAAGCTGGGAGGACACAGGAGGAAGGACACAGGGTTGCGTGGCTCCCGCAGTTCCTGGTCAGGGAATGTGGAGGCCCGGTGGGTGCGGGTCACAGGTCGGGGGTCGCTGCACTGCTCTTATGGAGGTCTGGGCGGCGCCAAGCCCAGGAGTTTGAGGTTGCTATGAGCTGTGACATCACGGCACTCTACCCAGGGCAACAGCCCAAGGCTCCAGTGTGCCAAAACCGTCTCACTATGCCCCTAAAGATTAAGGCTGTAAGGCAGCTCAGTCCCCGCCTTTAGGATGCTCAGTCAGTAGGTTACTTTGACCCACCCAATCTGTGCTCTAAGACCATGAGGGCAGAGCTTGCCGGGGCAGTTCTTTCACAATGGCTTCCTGCGCCCAGCTCAGTGGCTCAGTCTGGGGCCCCAGACAATGCCCAAAGTTCTCCACGCTCTTGCTCAAGCTCTCCCTAAGGCAGTCCAACTGAGTGCCAAGTCCAAGAACACCGAAACAGTTCACAGGTAAGGCCTTTCCGGTTTGCAGTCTCACTGCTGCTTGTACTTACGGTTGCCGATGTGATTGGGTCGATCGAACACACGCAACCACTTGCCAGTTTTCCACTGTTTTTGTCCTCCTCTTGGGTTCCAGAAGTCCCTTGCTGGCTCCCTGTATCCTCAAAGGGATGGTTATAGGCAGATCCCACTGGCCAGAGATGCCTGGAGTCTTGTCTCCCCAGACTCGCTGTTCCCAGCTGCAGGGAAGCTGTTACTCGGCCGCCATCTTTAATCCATCTCTCTGGTATAAATATTTAGAATTGAAACTTCTTCTTGTTGTATTTTTCCCTCGACCAATATAAAGTGACCATCTTTGTCTTTTTTGACTTTAGTTGCTTTAAATCCACATGTATCTGAAAATAAGATTGCAACCCCTCTTTTCTTCTGAATTCCGTTTGCCTGAAGAATTGTCTTCCAAACCTTAACTCAGAGTTTTAATTTGTCTTTTGAAGCTAGATATGTTTACTGCAGACAGCAAATGGATGGCTTGTGTTTTTTAATCCAATCAGCCAATCTATACTTCTTCAGTGGGGAATTCAAGCCATTAACATTTATTGAGATAATTGATAAGTGTGGTACTGTTCCATTCATCTTATTTTGTGAGAGTCCATTGCTTAGTTTTACTTTTTGCATCATTGTGGAAGTTAGGTTCTGTCCATTAATTTCTGAGTTCTTACTTTGCAGTTGATCGATTGTGATGGTCAGTGTGTAGAACAGGTTGAAGTATTTCCTGTAGAGCTGGTCTTGTTGTGGTGAATTTCCTCAATGTTTGCATATCAGTAAATGATTTGATTTCTCTGTCAATTTTAAAGCTTAGCTGAGCAGGATATAGAATTCTGGGCTGGAAATTGTTCTGTTTAAGTAGATTAAAGGTAGATGAGCATTGTCTTCTTTCTTGAAAAGTTTTGTTAGAGAAGTCTGCAGTTACCCTGATGGATTTGCCCCAGTACGTCAACTGGCACTTACTCCTGGCAGCTTGAAGACACTTTTCTTTTGTCTTGACTTTGGACATGTTTATCACAATGTGTCTTGGAGAAGCTCTGTTCGATTTGAGGTGAGCTGGGGTCCGATATCCCTCTGAAAGTGTGTCAGAATCTTTTGTGATATTTGGGAAATTTTCATTTATATTATTCTCTAGTATGGCTTCCATTCCCCTGGGGCATTCCTCTTCCCCTTCTGGGATACCTATAACTCATATGTTTGAACGCTTCGTAAAGTCCAATAATTCTGTCAGTGAACATTCTGCTTTCTCTCTTTTCTTTTCTTCCTCTTTAACTATCTGCGTTATCTCTAGAGCTTTGTCCTCTACCTCTTTCTTCTGCATGGTCTGATCTGTTGCTGATATCTTCTATTGCATCTTTAAGTTCCCTAATTGGCTGCTTCAGTTCCTTCAGCTCTGCTATATCCTTTCTATATTCTTCATATTGTTCATCTCTCATTTGGTTCTGCTTTTGGCTTTCCTTTTGGTTATTTTCCAGTTTATCAGCAGTTTCCTTCATTGTTTCCATCATTTCCTTCATTTCTTTCGTTATCTGTATTCTAAATTCCCTTTCTGTCATCTCTAACATTTCTTTATAGGTGGAATCCTCTGCAGTAGCTACCTCACGGTCTCTTGGGGTGTTGCTCTGGACTGGTTTTTCATGTTGCCAGGATTTTTCTGCTGATTTTCTTCATGAGTGATTTCTTTTATCTTGCCCTAATTTTCCTTTGACTTCCTCTTTCTCTTTATGTCACTGTGCCTCTGGACTAGGGTTTCAATGATTCAGCTGCCAGCAGGATTAGACAAACGAACACATGCAACCACTTACCAGTTCTCCACTGCTTTTGTCCTCCTGATGAGGTCCAGAAGTCCCTGGCTGACTCCCTATGTTCCCAAAGAGATGTTTGTGGGCAGAACCCACCAGCCAGAGAAGCCTGAAGTCTTCTCTCCCCAGTCTCATCATGCCCAGTTACAAGGAAACTATCAGCCGCCATCTTGCTCCTCCCCTGGTAAGGTCAAATTATTAATGTGTTTTCCCTTCTTTGCACGTCTATGGATTCTTTACAGATTCTCTATGGTGTGTGAGTTCATCTTTCACAATAAAAGTTGTCGATGATGGAACTTATCCCTAGGGAACTACCACATCTGCATTTTATCAGTTACTCGACATTGCTAATGCATTCTACAATTTGTCCGCCAGGCGGCAGCACAAGCACTTCCAATAGCAGAAAACCGTTTCCAAAGACAGTTCCGGATATGTTCAACACTGCTGCTGTGAATTCCTCAGTGCCATTTTTTACAGGAGATTTGCATAAAGTATTGTTAGGTTGTTTGCTTTTCTGGTCGAAAGGGCAGTCATTGTCAGATTGGTGTCCACCACAGGAGGAACACACAACTCACCACTGGTGGCAATACACAGGTATAGCCACAGTGAAGAATCTGACCCAAGTGTGTCCACCCCACCGCCCGCCATAGATCGTTTGCTCACCTATCCCATCACGTCCAATGTGTCTTCAGCCTCTTCTCCGAATCCCTGCATCCTTAGGAATGGTAGTTTGTGAAGGGTGCACTGTGTTCCTTCCTATCGATGCAGCGTGACTTTCTTTCTCAGTTGCCTGAGTCATTTAGGCTATTTTCACTACCTTTCCACTATTAAAGGCTTTCCATCTAATGAACAGGGGACAAACATCACTGTCCCCTAACGAATCACTACTCCACTCTGAGACAGGCGTGCAAACAACTGCTCACCCTCTTGGCTGCAGATGCTTTCAAAAATTGATCATTTGCAGGTGGAGTTGAGTTGTATGGTATGCCTACGCCTATGGTGATGGCTCATCTGGAGCCAACAGGTAGGGGCTTTGGTTGTAATTGCTTTGCTTTGCTCTGCTCTGGTTGGATTTGGTTTTGGTTATCATTGCATTAGCAAGACAATGTTAGCAGTATTTCCATGCCATTGACTGTGCTTTCCGTGGCCTAAGTCATGGAGAGGTGACTGAAGGACATCGTGTCTCCCTGGGTGAGATGCAAATGCTATGCCATTTTACACAAGGGCCTCGAGCATCTGGGGATTTGGAGGTATAAGCAGTGTCCTGCGACCAATCTCCCAGGGATACTGGGGTCCACTGTGTTGCTGAAAGCATGGGCACACTGAGGAGTTGTTTTTCTTAAGATAATTGCCTCCAGGTCTTCTATAATGGAAAGCACAGAATTCCCTTGTTTCTGACCTCTGTGTAGTATTTCTTTTTGTTTTTAGACACTATTTCAGTTGTCTAATCTTTGGTTGTGAGCACTTATTGTTACTCCATGTCTTTTCTATTGTGTATTATGCTGCGATAAACAGAAAATTCCTCATATATTTTTTGGGGGGACAGAGTCTCATTGTGTTGCCCAAGGTAGAGTGCTGTGGGGTCACGGTTCACAGCAACTTCAAACTCTTGGGCTTAAGCGATTTTCTTGCCTCACCCTTCCGAGTAGCTGGAGTACAGGTGCCCGCCACAACGCCCGGCTGTTTTGCTGTTTTACTTGTGATTGTTGCTTGGCAGGGTGAGGCCAGGTTCAAACCCACCAGCCCTGGTATATGTGACCGCCTCCCTAGCCGCTGAGCTACAGTTGCCGAGCCCTCATATGTTTTCTGAATGTTATTTCTTTTGCTTTACATAAATAGCCTGTGGCATAAATTCTGATTTCCATGGTTGTTTTGTAATCATTTCAGTTTGTCAGGATATGTTTTTCTTAAGTTCTATGCATGTTTTTTATGCAGATTCTCACTTTGTTGCCCTTGGTAGATTGCCGTGGAGGCATAGCTTACAGCAACCTCAAAGTCTTGGGCTCGAGCGATTTTCTTGCGTCAGCCTCCTACGTAACTGGGACTATAGGCGCTGCCACAATGCTGAGCTATTTTCAGAGGCGGGGTCTTGCTCTGTCTCAGGCTGCTCTTGAACCTGTGAGCTCAGGCAGTCCATGTGCCTTGGCCTCCCAAAGCGCTAGGTTTACAGGCATGAGCTGCCACGTCCGGCCTTATGTGCATTCTTTTTAGACATAATGTATGGCACGCTTGGTATTTTACAGTTTAGTGTTAACTTGTTTTTTTAAAGCAGACTCCCCTCTGTTTCTGAGACTGGAGTGCAGTGGCCTTAGCACAGCTCACTTCAACCTTCAGTTCCTCGGCTCTAGCTTCCTTCTGCCTTAGCCTCTCTTCCTGGAACTACAGCTACATTGTACGGAACTTAAAGTCACTGCGTTGCTCAGACTGCCTTCAAATTCTTGAGCTAAATTGATTGTCCCACCTCAGCCTCCAAAAGAGATAGAATTACAAGCATGAACCACTGCCGTGACCATTAACTTTTAGACACAGTAGGAATCCAAAATATTGTATAATTCCTGTTATTGCAAATATTGGCTTGTGTTTGGTGTTCAGGTGCCCAACACACAGTGTGTGAGGTAAGCCTCAATATACCTCCATACATATATATGTAAACACCCAAATATATATGATAATCACTGTAACATTTTATTATAGTAAGAAAAATCTTAAAGCAACCACGATTGTGGGAACAACCTATTGGCTATTTTTGTAAAGAAGGTATCTCGATTACAGGTAAATAGAGCAGGGATGAAACATCAGAACCGAGTCCATGGTTACCATTTAAATAGCAGAAAGTCTGGCTGTATACGGAGGAAACTACAGCACCTTGGTGTTTATATCTGTTCAATCTTTTTTTTTTTTTTTTGAGAAAGGGGCTCACTTCGTCACCCTTGGTAGAGTGTTGTGGCATCACAGCTCATAGCAACCTCAAACTCTTGGGCTTAAGTAATTCTCTTGCCTCACCCTCCCAAGCAGCTGGAACTACAAGCGCTCAGCACAATGCCCAGCTATTTTTGTTGTTTTTCTCACAATTGTCATCGTTTGGCAGGCCCAGGCTGCGTTCGAACCTGCCAGCCCTGGTATATATGGCTGGCACCGTAACCACTGAGCTACAAATGCCGAGCCTTTTTTTTTTTTTTTTTGAGACAGAGTCTCACTTTGTTGCTCTCCACAGAGTGCTGTGGCATCACAGCTCACAGCCACCTTGGCCTTAAGCGATTCTCTTGCCTCAACCTCCCAAGTAGCTGGGAGTACAGGCACCTGCCACAACACCTGGCTATTTTTCTTGTTGTTTTTGCAGTTGTCATTGTTGTTTGCCAGACCCAGGCCAGGTTCAAACCCACCATCGCCAGTGAATGTGGCTGGCGCCCTAGCCGCTGAGCTACAGGCACAGAGCCAAGGTACTCGGAATCTTGAGTCAATGGTAACATCAAATTATGAGCGATTTTTCTTTATTTGCACTTTTATACATTCTCTACATTTTCCATAATGAGTGTGGATGTTTTTGTTGTTGTTGTTTCAGTTTGGCCGGGGCCGGGTTTGAACCTGCCACCCTCGCTATATGGGGCCGGCACCCTACTCCCTGAGCCACAGGCACCGTCTGAGTGAGGATTATTTTAAAATAATAAAGGTACAGGGCAGTGCCTGAGGCTCAAGGGAGTAGGGCACCAGCCCCATACGCCGGAGGTGGTGGGTTCAAACCCAGCCCTGCCCAAAAACTAGAAAAAAATAAAATTAAGTTAAAATTAAAATAATAAAAAGTAAAATAATAATGGTACAAATAATATATTTATGAATATGTAACTACTACATCTGGATTTTATCACTCTACTTTCATTGTGCATTCCTCCACTTGCTCACCAGATGGCAGCATAAGCACATTAAATAGCAGAAAATACATTGAGAGTATTTAATATTTGCTTTTTATTTTTTTGTAGTTTTTGGCCAGGGCTGGGTCTGAACCCACCATCTCTGGCATATGGGGTCGGTTCCCCACTTCTTTGAGACACAGGTGCCGCCCAAGAGTAATATTTAAAACACTACTGCTGTTAATTACCCACTTTCTTTTGAAATGTTACTTGCACAAATTATTCATTAGATTGTTTAGTTTTCTTATAAAAATGGCCATATAGGGCGGTGCCTGTGGCTCAAAGAAGTTCAGCGTTGGCCCCATATGCCCCAGGTGACAGGTTCAAACCCAGCCCTGTCCAAAAACTGCAAAAAAAAAAAAAAAAAAAAAGGCCACATACTCACTATAAATTCAAGAAAAACACAAGTCACCTGTGGTGCCACTACTCAGGTAAAGCCAAGGTTACACCTTCCTTTTCATGCTTATTGACCTGTAGGGTTATGTCTCTGTGGATTTCCTGTGTGGATAATTTGCTCCTCATTCCCTTGGGTTCTGCTTGGCGTATTGATTTGTAAAATTATTCCTATATGATTGATTCAGAGAGGGACTCACGTGACATGTCCAAACCCATTCATTTAAGGACAGGTTAATAACGAGATTATGGCCCTCCCTCTCTGTGGGCTCTGAATATTGTAAGATATTTTTAAGAAATTTCCATCAAATGTTACATTCCTGGGCCAGGCATGCAGCTCATGCCTGTAATCCTACAACTCTGGGAGGCTGAAGCGGGTACATTGCCTGAGGTCAGGAGTTCGAGACCAGCCTGAGCAACAGTAAGACTCCGTCTCTAAACATAGCCAGGTGTTGTGGTGGGCACTTGTAGTCCCACCTTCTTGGGAGGCTGAGGCAAAAGAACTGCTTCAGCCCAAGAGTTTGAGGTTGCTGTGAGCTATGACACCGCCACACGCTACCAAGGGGGACAGAGAGAGACTCTGTCTCAAAGAAAAAGAAAAAGAAAAAGACAGCAAAGTTAATTCGTAAATGTTGTGTGTGCTCTGACTGCTCCACAGATCAGCCATTCTCCCTTCTCTGTCCCTATCCTTAACCCCCCCCATTCCGTTAGACGCAACAATATTGAAATTAAGCCAATTAACAACCCTACAATAGCCTCTAAGTGTTCAGGTGATGGGAAGAGTCACACAAATACCCTGTTTCCCCGACAATAAGACAGTGTCTTATTTTAAGGTGTGCTCCCAAAGACGCGCTAGGTCTTATTTTCAGGGGACGTCTTATCTTTCCTGTAAGTAGGTCTTATTTTCGGAGGATTTCTTATTTTCGGGGAAAGAGGATACCACTTGAAATCAAAAGGAAGAAATGATTAAGGCAGGGTGAAAGCTGAAATAATCAATAGCAGGGCGTCAAGGTGGGCGCCTGTAGTCCCAGCTACTCGGGGAGGCTGAGGTGAGAGAATCGCTTGAGCCTAGGAGTTTGAGGTTGCTGTGAACTAAGATGCCTGGGCCCTCTACCAAGGGCAACAAAGTGAGACTCTGTCTCAATTAAAAAACAACAACAAAGGGCAGCACCTGTAGCTCAGTGAGTATGGCACCAGCCCCTTATACCAAGGGTGGCAGGTTCAAACTCAGCCCTGGCTAAACTGCAGGAAAAAAAAATAGCCAGGTGTTGTGGCGGGCGACTGTAGTCCCAGCTACTCAGGAGGCTGAGGCAAGAGAATCACCTAAGCCCAAGAGCTGGAGGTTGCTGTGAGCTGTGACACCATGATACTCTACCGAAGGCAATAAATAAATAAACAAGAAAAATAAAAATAAAGAAAAGAAAGCTGAAATAATCTGAAAGCTACATCCCCGACCCCAGTTAGCCACGCTTTGAATGCAAAGAAAAAGTTGTTAAAAAATTAAATGTGTTGGGCGGCACCTGTGGCTGAAGGGAGTAGGGCACCGGCATCATATATGGAGGTGATGGGTTCAAACCTGGCCCCGGCCAAAAAAAACTGCAAAAAAAAAATCATTCAGATGATTTAGATGAAAGAGGGCGGCTGCCCACCCCCCATATGCCAGAGGTGGCAGATTCAAACCCAGCCGTGGCCATAACAACCACAACAACTGCAACAAAAATTAAACGTGTTATGCCAGTGAACACATGAATAAGAAAACAAAAAAGAGCTTATGCAGAAAGTTATAGAAGTCTGAATACAAGACCAAACCAGACACACATTTCCTTAAGTGAAAGCCTAATCCTGGGCAAAGCCCGAACTTTCTTCCATTTCGTAACAACTGAGGGAGGTGAGGAAGCTACAGAAGAAAAGCTGGAAGCTAGCAGAAGTTAGGTCATGAAGTTAGGTGAGGTTTAGGGAAAGAAGCCATCTCCAGGACCTAAGAAATACAAGGGGAAGTAGCCAGGACTGATGGGAAAGCTGCAGCAAGTTATCTGGAAGATCTCGCTGAGATCAGTGATGAAGGTGACTGCACTAAATGATGATCTTTTTTGTGTAGAAAATACAGGCTTCTACTGAAAGAAGATGTCATCTAGGGTGTTCATAACTACAGAGAAGGCAGTGCCTGGATTCCAAACTTCACAGCACAGGCTGATTCTCTTAATAGGGACTAATGCAGCTGGTGACTTGAAGACTAAGCTAATGCTCATTTTCCATTCCGAAATCCTAGGTCACTTAAGAATTATGCTACATCTACTTGCCCGGGTTCTACAAATGGAACTATAAAGCCTGGGTAACAACACATCATTTGACAGCACAACTGTTCACATCATGATTTGCTGAATATTTGAAGTCCAATGTTAAGAGTTACTGTCAGGGCTCGACGCCTGTGGCTCAAGCTGCTAAGGCGCCAGCCACATACACCTGAGCTGGTGGGTTTGAATCCAGCCCGGGCCCACCAAACAACAATGACGGCTGCAACCAAAAAATAGCCGGGCATTGTGGCGAGCGCTTGTGGTCCCAACTACCTGGGAGATGGAGGCAGGAGAATCGCTTGAGCCCAGGAGTTGGAGGTTGCTGTGAGCTGTGCCACTACACTCTACCCAGGGCAACAGCTTGAGGCTCTGTCTCCAAAAAAGAAAGAGTTACTGTCCGAAAACACAATACAATACCTGTCAGAATATTACAGCTCATTGACAATGCTATGTATTTGGTCACCCAAGAGCTCCAAGGAAGATATGCTAAGAGGCAGATGTTGTTTTCATGCTTGCTAAGGCAACATCCAATGTGAAGCCCTTGGATGAAAGAATAATTTCAACTGCCACATCTTCTTCTTCTGGAAATACCTTTCATAAGGCTACGGTAGCCATGGATAGTGATTCTTGTGACACATGAATCTGGGCAAAATAACCTGAAAACCTTCTAGAAACGATTCACCATTCACGCCAAGACAATATTTGTGGTTCATGGAAGGGGGTCAAAATATCAACATTAACAAGAGTTTGGAAGAAGTTGATTCCAGTCATCATGATTACTTGGGTGAGTTCAAGACCTCGGAGGAGGGCGGCGCCTGTGGCTCAGTCGGTGGGACGCCGGCCCCATATACCGAGGGTGGCGGGTTCAAGCCCGGCCCTGGCCAAACTGCCACCAAGAAATAGCCGGGCGTTGTGGCGGGCGCCTGTAGTCCCAGCTGCTCGGGAGGCTGAGGCAGGAGAATCGCCTAAGCCCAGGAGTTGGAGGTTGCTGTGAGCTGTGTGAGGCCACGGCACTCTACCGAGGGCCATAAAGTGAGACTCTGTCTCTACAAAAAAAAAAAAAAAAAGACCTCGGAGAAGGAAATAGCTGCAGATGTGGTAGAAACAGCAAGAGAACTAGAATTAAGAGTGGAGCCTGGCGACGGGACTGAATAGCTGCCATCTCAGGAGTTGTTTCTGATGGACGAGCAAAGAAAGCAATCTCTGGAGATGGAATCTTCTCCTAGTGAAGATGCCGCGAACACTGTTGACAACAAGGGGTTTAGAATGTAACATAAGCATAGTTGACAGAGCAGAGACAGGGATGGAGAAGTCTGACCCAAATTTTTCTAATGCGGCTGAAGTGCTACCAAACAGCATCACATGCTGCAGAGAAATTTTTCATGGAAGGAAGAATCAATCAAAGTGGCAAATTTCCCTGTTTTCTTATTTTAATAAATAGCCACAACTAACCCACCTTCAGCATCTGCCACCCTGATCAGTCTCCAGCAATTAGTATGAAGGCAACACCCTCCACAGCAAAAAATGGCAAGAGGCTCATTGAAGGCTTGGATGATCATTAGGATGTTTTAACAATAAAGTATTTATTAGTATAAATTTCTGTGGGGTGGATACATTGCATAGTGCTGAAGTCGGGGCTTCTGGTATCTCAATCAGCTGAGAAATGTGCATTGTACCCACGAGGTGATTTCTCCTCATCTACACCCCTCTCACCTTCCTACCCTTCCGAGTCTCCTTTGTCTATCACTGTGCACTGTGTCCACATGGGCAATGATTTCGCTCCCACTGGGTGGGGACATGCCCTACCTGTCTTTGCGTGTCTCGTTGTTTCCCTTAATAGCCTCCAGTTCCAACTATAATGGAAAACACACGGTTCCATTCTTTTTGATGGCTGAGGTGTATTCCCTTGTGTCTCTATCGTACACTTTCTGTATACAGTCATCAGTGGACACACACTTATGTTGATTCCATGTCTTTGCTATTGTGAATAGTAGTTCCTGAAACAGACAAGTGCAGGTGTCCTTGTTATGAGGGTTTATGTCCTTTTCTGTGGATATTCCTTAGTGAGATTGCTGGATTAAATGGTACTTCTACTTGGAGTTTTCAATGAGGTACTTTTAATGAAGGTACATTTTCTTAGGCATAATGCTATTTCCCACTTAATAAGATACAGTATAGTATAAATATACCTTTTATATGTACCAGAAAACAAAAACATGCGATCTTATTGCAACATTTGCTTTAATTCTGTGGTCTGGATAGAACCCACAATAACTCTGAGGTGCATGTGTATAAATATATACATGTCCACACGTATATCCATATGTGCACACACATATTCAGTATTATATTCACTGTGACATTTTTTGTTTTACTAAGAAAGAACTTAAAGCAACCAAAATATTGGAACAAACTGTTGGGTATTCATATAAATAAAGAAGCTTGATTATAATTAAACAAAGCTGGAATCAAATATCAGAAGCACGTCCGAGGTTCGCATTTCACTAGCTGAAGAACTAACATTATCCTGAGAGCAGTAGCACCTGCTGTTTGTATCTCTCCTGCCCAGGTACTCAGAACCTGGAGACAAGGGAAAGTGAGCTTGTGGATGCTTTTTTATTTTCTGTACTTCAATGAACCGTCTAAATGTTTCTAGGATGATTGTGAATTAATTCCTAGTAACACAAGTTATAAATAATATCTTTATCAATATGTAAAGAGCACATGTATACCTTACCAATTACTCTGCACTCATGAAGCTTTCTTCTTTTCTCCACCAGGTGGCAGCATAAGCACATCAAATAGCAGAAAACAGTTTGACAGCGCAGTATTTGGTGTGAAATAGAACACTACTGCTGTGAATTGCTCAGTTTACTTTCACGTGTCACTTGAATGAATTATTCATTAGATTGTTAGATATTAATTGTTTGTTAGATATTAATTGTTTGCTATCTTTGCTTCAGATAGTTTTAAGGAATAATAATTTACAGGTAGGGGTAAAGGGTCCTTCTATCCAATTAATTCCTATCTTTCCGTCCTAAAAGTAACTTCTTGGGCGGCGCCTGTCATTCAGTGAGTAGGGCGCCGGCCTCATATATTGAGGGTGGTGGGTTCGAACCCGGCCCCGGCCAAACTGCAATAAAAAAATAGCCGTGCAGGGAGGCACCTGTGGTTCAGTGAGTAGGGCGCCGGGTTCATATACTGAGGGTGGTAGGTTTGAACCCGGCCCCGGCCAAACTGCAATTAAAAAATTGCCGGGGGGCGGCACCTGTGGCTCAGTCCGTAAGGCGCCAGCCCCATATACCGAGGGTGGCGGGTTCAAACCCGGCCCCAGCTGAACTGCAACCAAAAAATAGCTGGGCGTTGTGGCGGGCGCCTGTAGTCCCAGCTACTCGGGAGGCTGAGGCAAGAGAATCGCTTAAGCCCAGGAGTTGGAGGTTGCTGTGAGCTGTGTGAGGCCACGGCACTCTACCGAGGGGTATTAAAGTGAGACTCTGTCTCTACAAAAAAAAAAAAAAAAAAATAGCCGGTCAGGGAGGCACCTGTGGCTCAAAGGAGTAGGGTGCCGGCCCCATATACCAGAGGTGGTGGGTTGAAACCCGGCCCCGCCCAAAAACTAAAGAAAAAAACAAAAAACCAGCCGGGCGTTGTGGCAAGCGCCCATAGTCCCAGCTACTCGGGAGTCTGAGGCAAGAGAATCGCCTAAGCCCAAGAGCTGGAGGTGGCTGTGAGCTGTGATGCCACAGCACTCTACTGACGGTGACAAAAAAAAATGATAACTTCTAATCTCAAGTTTGTGTTTTCCTTCTTGTTCTCCATCTCAGACCTTAACTACCAAAGTATTTTACATAAATAACTGCAGTTCTTCTTATATTCTGCCTATGTTCTTCAGTGCGCTAATTAAGGAAGGATGCTGGATTTTATTGTAATGCTTTCTCTACATCTATTGAAAGTATCATATGGTCTTTGTTTTTGCGTTTGTTAATACGGTAAATAACGTTTATGTTAAACGGTAAACCAGTCTTGTGTATGTTGAACCAGCCTTGCATCCTTGGGATGAAACCTACTCGATCATGATGTCTGACTTTTTTTTGTCGTTGTTGGGGATTCATTGAGGGTACAATAAGCCAGGTTACACTGATTGCATTTGTTAGGTAAAGTCCCCCTTGCAATCATGTCTTGCCCCCAGAAGGTGTGGCACACACCAAGGCCCCACCCCCCTCCGATGTCTGACTTTTCTGATGATAACCTGTAATCTATTGGCTAGGATTTTGTTGAGAATTTTTGCATCTATATTCATTAGTGAAATTGGCCTGAAATTCCTCATTTTAGTTGGGTCTTTTCCTGGTTTTGGTATCAGGGTAATGTTTGCTTCGTAGAACGTGTTGGGGAAGATTCCTTCCTCCTCCATTTTTGGGAATAATTTCTGCAGTATGGGAATAAGCTCTTTGAAGGTTTGATCAAATTCTGGTGTGAAGCCGTCTGGACCAGGGCATTTTGTTGGAAAATTTTTATTGTTTCTTTGATCTCAGTGCTTGAAATTGGTCTGTTCAGGAGCTCTGTTTCTTCCTAGCTAAGTCTAGGGAGAGGGTGTGATTCGAAATATTGATCCATTTCCTTCACATTGTCAAATTTCTGGGTACAGAGTTTCTGGTATAGTTAGAGATGATCTCTTGTATCTCTGTGGTACCCATTTCTGATTGAGGTTACTAGAGATTTTACTTGTCTATTGCTAGTTAGTCTGGCCAAAGGTTTGTCTATTTTATTTATTTTTTCAAAAAAGAAAAACTCCTTGTTTCATTAATTTTCTGAATGATTCTTTTGTTTTCAATTTCATTGATCTCTGATTTAATTTTGGATATTTCTTTTCTTCTGCCGGGTTTACGCTTACATTGTTCTTCTTTTTCCAACTCCATAAGATGGCTTGTGAGTTTGTTGATGCGCTCTCTTTCTGTTTTTTGAATGTAGGCTTCTAAAGTGATATATTGTCCTCTCAAAACTGCTTTTGCAGTATCCCACAGGTTTTGGTAGCTTGTGTCTTCATTGTTGTTGTGCTCAGGGAAGTTAATGATTTCCTGTTTTATTTCTTCATGCACCCAACTGTCATTCCACAGAAGGTTGTTGAATTTCCTTAAACAACCTTTGTGTGGGGTTGAACGTTTTTGTGGAGTTGAGTTCCACCTTTAGTGCCTTATGGTCTGAGAAGATACAAGGTAAAATTTCAATTCTTTTTATTCTGTTGAGATTTGTTTTGTGTCCCAGGATATGATCAATTTTGGAGAATGTTCCATGGGGTGATGAGAAGAATGTATATCTTTATCTTTTGGATGGAGTGTTCTATATGCGTCTATCAAGCACGGTTGTTCTAGGGTCTCGTTTAAGTTCCTTATATTTTTAAATTTCTGTTTAGAGGATCTTTCCAGCTCTGTAAGAGGAGTGTTAAAGGATCCTTAGGATCTATCCAGCTCTGTAAGAGGAACGTTATTATGGCGTCATAGGATATCATATTGCTCAGACTGAGTAAGGTCTGTTTCAAAAATCTGGGAGCATTTAAGTTGGCTGTATAAATATTTAGAATTGAAACGTCTTCTTGTTGTATTTTTCCCTTGACCAATATAAAGTGACCATCTTTGTCTATTTTGCCTTTACTTGCTTTAAATCCACATGTATCTGAAAATACGATTGCAACCCCTCTTTTCTTCTGAATTCCGTTTGCCTGAAAAATTGTCTTCCAACCCTTAACTCAGAGTTTTAATTTGTCTTTTGAAGCTAGATGTGTTTCCTGCAGACAGCAAATGGATGGCTTGTGTTTTTAATCCAATGAGCCAATCTATGCTTCTTCAGTGGGGAATTCAAGCCATTAACATTTATTGAGATAATTGATAAGTGTGGTAGTGTTCTATTCGTCTTATTTTGTGAGAGTCCATTGTTTGGTTTTACCTTTTGCATCATTGTGGAAGTTAGGTTCTGTCCTTTAATTTCTGAGTTCTTACTTTGCAGTTGATCGATTGTGATGGTCAGTGTGTAGAACAGGTTGAAGTATTTCCTGTAGAGCTGGTCTTGTTGTGGCGAATGTCCTCAATGTTTGCGTATCAGTAAATGATTTGATTTCTCTGTCAATTTTAAAGCTTAGCTGAGCAAGATATAGAATTCTGGGCTGGAAATTGTTCTGTTTAAGTGGATTAAAGGTAGATTAGCATTGTCTTCTTGCTTGAAAAGTTTCATTAGGGAAGTCTGCGGTTACCCTGATGGATTTGCCCCTGTAGGTCAACTGGCACTTACTCCTGCAGCTTGAAGAATCTTTTCTTTTGTCTTGACTTTGGACATGTTTATCACAATGTGTCTTGGAGAAGCTCTGTTAGAGTTGAGGTGAGCTGGGGTCCGATATCCCTTTGAAAGTGTGTCAGAATCTTTTGTGATATTTGGGAAACTTTCATTTATAATATTCTCTAGTATGGCTTCCATTCCCCTGGGGCATTCCTCTTCCCCTTCTGGGATACCTGTAACTCATATGTTTGAACGCTTCATAAAGTCCAATAATTCTGTCAGTGAACATTCTGCTTTCTCTCTTTTCTTTTCTGCCTCTTTAACTTTCTGCATTATCTCAAGAGCTTTGTCCTCTACGTCTTTCTTCTGCATGGTCTGATCTCGTGTTGATATCTTCTATTGCATCTTTAAGTTCCCTAATTGGCTGCTCAGTTCCTTCAGCTCTGCTATATCCTTTCTATATTCTTCATATTGTTCATCTCTCATTTGGTTCTGTTTTTGGATTTCCTTTTGGTTATTTTCCACTTTATCAGCAGTTTCCTTCATTGTTTCCATCATTTCCTTCATTGCTTTCATCATCTGTATTCTAAATTCCCTTTCTGTCATCTCCAACATTTCTTTATAGGTGGAATCCTCTGCAGTAGCTACCTCACGGTCCCTTGGAGGGGTTGCTCTGGACTGGTTCTTCATGTTGCCAGGATTTTTCTGCTGATTTTCTTCATGAGTGATTTCTTTTATCTTGCCCTAATTTTCCTTTGACTTCCTCTTTCTCTTTAAGTCACCGTGCCTCTGGCCTAGGTTTTCGATGATTCAGCTGCCAGCAGGATTAGACGATCGAACACATGCAACCCTTTGCCAGTTCTCCACGGCTTTTGTCCTCCTCATGAGGTCCGGAAGTCCCTGGCTGACTCCCTATGTTCCCAAAGGGATGTTTCTGGGCAGAACCCACCAGCCAGAGAAGCCTGAAGCCTTCTCTCCCCAGTCTCACCGTGCCCAGTTACAAGGAAACTATCAGCCGCCATCTTGCTCCTCCCCTGGTAAGGTCAAATTATTAATGTGTTTTCCCTTCTTTGCACGTCTATGGATTCTTTACAGATTCTCCATGGTGTGTGAGTTCATTTTTCATAATAAAAGTTGTCGATGATTGAACTTATCCCTAGGAGACTAGCACATCTGCATTTCATCCATTACTCGCCATTGCGAATGCATTCTACAATTTGTCCGCCAGGCAGCAGCACAAGCACTTCCAATAGCAGAGAACCGTTCCCCAAGACGGTTCCGGATGTGTTCAACACTGCTGCTGTGAAGTCCTCAGTGCCATTTTTGACAGGAGATTTGCACAAAGTATTGCTTGGTTGTTTGCTTTTCGGGTCCAAAGGCCAGTCATTGTCAGATTGGTGTCCGCTACAGGAGGAACACACAACTCACCACTGGTGGCAATACACAGGTATAGCCACAGTGAAGAATCTGACCCAAGTGTGTCCACCCCACCGCCCGCCATAGATCGTTTGCTCACCTATCCCGTCACGTCCCATGTGTCTTCAGCCTCTTCTCCGAATCCCTGCATCCTTAGGAATGCTGGTTTGTGAAGGGTGCACTGTGTTCCTTCCTGTGGGTGCAGCGTGACTTTCTTTCTCAGTTGCCTGAGTCATTTAGGCTATTTTCACTACCTTTCCACTATAAAAGACTCTCCATCTACTGAACGGAGCACAGGGGACAAACATCACAGTCCCCTAACGAATCACTACTCTACTCTGAGACAGGCGTGCAAACAACTGCTCACCCTCTCGGCTGCAGATGCTTTCAAGAATTGATCATTTGCAGGTGGAGTTGAGTTGTATGGTAAACTTAGGCCTATGGTGATGGCTCATCTGGAGCCAACCAGTAGGGGCTTTGGTTTTAATTGCCTTGCTTTGCTGTCTGCTCCGGTTGGATTTGGTTTTGGTTATCAGTGCGTCAGCAAGACAATATTACCACTATTTGCATGGCATTGACTGTGCTTTCCGTGGCCTAAGTCATAGAGAGGTGACTGAAGGACAACGTGGCTCCCTGGGTGAGATGCAAATGCTATGCCATTGTAGGCAAGGGACTTGAGCATCTGGGGATTTGGAGGTATAAGTGGTGTCCTGCGACCAATCTCCCAGGGATATTGGGGGACCACTGTGTTGCTGAAAGCATGGGCACATTGAGGACACGCAACATGGGCTGGTGCGTCCATCCCCAAGGCCGGGAACGGCGGGCAGTGCCCAGCACCTCGGGACTGACGTGGCGAGAGAAGTGTTGGGTGACAGTTCTGCCCGGATTCCTCAGCGTTCCTGCTGGGTGTGGACGTTGGCAGCGGGGGACACGGCAGTGGGGAGGGGGGCAATGAGGAGCCCTTCTTGGGAGCTGATTGATCGCAGCCAACAACCTTGGGAGAAGGGGCACAGCGCACCTGGTAACGACAGGGCACCTCTACCTCCCCAGAGGCCTTCCAAGACCCTAAACCCAGACCATTGCCCCCCACCCCAGGAGCTTGGCTCACCTGCCAGTGCCGGGGACCCAGGCAGCCTCTCCAAGAAATGGCCACAGCCAACTCCAGCCAGCATCCGCCATCCTGAGGAGTCTGGACCCATCTGCCTGGAAGCCAGACCCCGCACCAGCGCCGAGATGGTGAAAGACTCGCTCAAGGCTCAGATGATCCTCAGCGTGCTTGAGCAACAAGCTGTTTGGGCTGTACAACTCTGGGGTCCAAGGGTCATGTTGCTCCCTGGGTGTATTGCGTGCTGAGGGCTGAGCTCAGGGCTTTCAGTGTCTTCAGGACCCTAACAACCGAACAAGGTACCCTTGACCCATCAGACAATTTCTCAGCCTGCACCCCCTCTCTCCCTTCCTCCTCCCTCCCTCTCTCTCTCACTTCCTTCCTCCCTGCCTCTGCAGTCTCCTTTGTCTGTCACTGCACACTCTGTGAGCTCCTGGGTGCGTGGTTTAGCTCCCATTGGCTGCTGAGCACATGCCCTATCTGTCTTTTGGTGTCTGAGTTGTTTCTCTTAAGATAACTGCCTCCGGGTCTTCTATAATGGAAAGCACAGAATTCCATTGTTTCTGCCCTCTGTATAGTATTTTTGTTTTTAGACACTATTTTAGTTGTCTAATCTTGGTTGTGAGCACTTATTGTTGTTCTATGTCTTTTCTATTGTGTATAGTGCTGCAATAAACATAAAATTCCTCATTTTTTTTTTTTTTTTTTTTAGACAGAGTCTCATTGTGTTGCCCTTGGTACAGTGCTGTGGTGTCACGGTTCACAGCAACCTCAAACTCTTGGGCTTAAGCGATTCTCTTGCCTCACCCTTCCAAGTAGCTGCGATGACAGGTGCCCGCCACAATCCCCGGCTGTTTTTCTGTTTTAGTTGTGATTGTTGTTTGGCAGTGTGGGGCCAGGTTCAAACCCACCAGCCCCGGTATATGTGACCGCCTCCCTAGCCACTGAGCTACAGTTGCTGAGCCCTCAAGTATTTTTTAGAATGTGATTTCTTTTGCTTTACCTAAATAGCCTGTGGTATAAATTCTGATTTCCATGGTTGTTTTATAATCATTTCAGTTGGTCAGGATATGTTTTTCTTAAGTTCTGTGTATTTTTTTTTTTATGCAGATTCTCACTTTGTTGCCCTTGGTAGATTGCCATGGAGGCATAGCTCACAGCAACCTCAAAGTCTTGGGCTCAAGCGATTTTCTTGCCTCAGCCTCCTAAGTAACTGGGACTATAGGCGCTGCCACAATGCTGAGCTATTTTCAGAGGCGGGGTCTTGCTCTGTCTCAGGCTGCTCTTGAACCTGTGAGCTCAGGCAGTCCATCTGCCTTGGCCTCCCAAAGCGCTAGGTTTACAGGCACGAGCTGCCACGTCCGGCCTTATGTGCATTTTTTTTAGACATAATGTATGGCACGCTTGGTATTTTACAGTTTAGTGTTAACTTGTTTTTTTAAAGCAGACTCCCCTCTGTTTCTGAGACTGGAGTGCAGTGGCCTTACCACAGCTTGCTTCAACCTTCAGTTCCTCGGCTCTAGCTTCCTTCTGCCTTAGCCTCTCTTAGCTGGAACTACAGCTACATTGTACGGAACTTAAAGTCACTACGTTGCTCAGACTGGCTTCAAATTTTTGAGCTAAATTGATTGTCCCACCTCAGCCTCCAAAAGGGATAGAATTACAAGCATGAACCACTGCCGTGACCATTTTCTTTTATACACAGTAGGAATCCAAAATATTGTATAATTCCTGTTATTGCAAATATTTGCTTGTTTTTGGTGTTCAGGTGCCCAAACCACAGTGTGTGAGGTAAGCCTCAATATACCTCCATACATATATAAGTAAACACCCAAATATATATGATAATCATTGTAACATGTTTTATTATAGTAAGAAAATCTTAAAGCAACCATGATTATGGGAAAAACCTATTGGCTATTTTTGTACAGAAGATATCTCGATTACAGGTAAATAGAGCAGGGATGAAACATCAGAACCAAGTCCATGGTTACCATTTAAATAGCAGAAAAGGTGGGTATTCTGAGGAAAGTGCAGCACCTTGGTGTTTATATCTGTTCAATCTTTTGTTGTTTTTTTTTTTGACAAAGAGTCGCTCTTTGTCACCCTTGGTAGAGTGTTGTGGCATCAGAGCTCACAGCAACCTCAAACTCTTGGGCTTAAGCAATTCTCTTGCCTCACCCTCCCAAGTAGCTGGAACTACAAGCGCTCGCCACAATGCCCAGCTATTTTTGTTGTTGTTCTCGCAATTGTGATTGTTTGGCAGGCCCAGGCTGGGTTCGAACCTGCCAGCCCTGGTGTATGTGGCTGGCACCCTAACCGGTGAGCCAGAAATGCCGTGCCTTTTGTTTTTCTTTTTTTTTGAGACAGAGTCTCATTTTGTCGGTCTCCACAGAGTGCCGTGGCATCACAGCTCACAGCCACCTTGGTCTTAAGCGATTCTCTTGCCTCAGCCTCCCAAGGAGCTGGGACTACAGGCACCTGCCACAACACCTGGCTATTTTTCTTGTTGTTGTTGCAGTTGTCATTGTTGTTTGCCAGACCCAGGCCAGGTTCAAACCCACCATCGCCAGTGTATGTGGCTGGCGCCATAGCCGCTGAGCTACAGGCACAGAGCCAAGGTACTCAGAATCTTGAGTCAATGTTAACATCAAATTATGAGTGATTTTTCTGTATTTGCACTTTTATAGATTCTCTACATTTTCCATAATGAGTGTGGATTTTTTTTGTTGTTGTTGTTGTTGCAGTTTGGTCAGGGCTGGGTTTGAACCCGCCACCCTCGGTATATGGGGCCGGTACCCTACTCCCTGAGCCACAGGCACCGTCTGAGTGAGGATTATTTTTAAATAATAAAGGTACAGGGCAGTGCCTGTGGCTCAAGGGAGTAGGGCACCAGCCCCATATGCCGGAGGTGGCGGGTTCAAACCTAGCCCTGGCCAAAAACTGCAAAAGAAAAATAAAATAAAAATAATAAAAAATAAAATAATAATGGTACAAATAATATATTTATGAATATGTAACTACTACATCTAGATTTTATCACTCTACTTTCATTGTGCATTCCTCCACTTGCTCACCAGATGGCAGCATAAGCACATTAAATAGCAGAAAATACATGGAGAGTATTTAATATTTGCTTTTTGTTTTTTTGCAGTTTTTAGCCAGGGCTGGGTCTGAACCCACCATCTCCAGCATATGGGGCCGGTGCCCCACTCCTTTGAGACTCAGGTGCCACCCGAAAGTAATATTTAATCTGAAGTTGAACACCCCTGCTGTTAATTACCCAGTTTCTTTTGAAATGTTACTTGCACAAATTATTCATTAGATTGTTTAGTTTTCTTATACAAATGGCCATATAGGGCTCAAAGGAGTAGGGCGCTGGCACCATATGCCAGAGGTGACAGGTTCAAACCCAGCCCTGGCCAAAAACTGCAAAAAAAAGAAAAACAAAAAAAAATGGCCATATAGTCACTGTAATTTCGAGAAAAACACAAATCACCTGTGGTGCCACTAGGCAGGTAGAGCCAAGGTTACACCTTCCTTTTCATGCTTATTGACCTGCAGGGTTATGTCTCTGTGGATATCCTGAGTGGATAATTTGCTCCTCATTCCCTTGGGTTCTGCTTGGCCTCTTGATTTGTAAAATTATTCCTATATGATTGATTCATAGACGGATGCACGTGACATGTCCAAACCTATTCATTTAAGGACAGGTTAATAACGAGATTATGACCCTCCCTCTCTGTGGGCTCTGAATATTGTAAGATATTTTTAAGAAATTTCCATAAAATGTTACATTCCTGGGCCAGGCATGCAGCTCACGCCTGTAATCCTAGAACTCTCGCAGGCTGAAGCAGGTGAATTGCCTGAGGTCAGGAGTTCGAGACCAGCCTGAGCAAGAGTGAGACTCCGTCTCTAAACATAGCCAGGTGTGGTGGTGGGCACTTGTAGTCCCACCTACTTGGGAGGCTGAGACAAAAGAACTGCTTCAGCCCAAGAGTTTGAGTTGCTGTGAGCTATGACACCACCACACACTACCAAGGGGGACAGAGAGAGACTCTGTCTCAAAAAAGAAAGAAAAAGACAGCAAACTTAATTCGTAAATGTTGTGTGTGCTCTGACTGCTCCACAGATCAGCCATTCTCCCTTCTGTGTCCCTATCCTTAGGGCGCACCCCCCCCATTCCGTTAGACACAACAATATTGAAATTAAGCCAATTAACAACCCTACAATAGCCTCTAAGTGTTCAGGTGATGGGAAGAGTCACACAAATAGCACTTGAAATCGAAAGAAAGAAATGATTAAGGCAGGGTGAAAGCTGAAATAATCAATACCAGGGCATTGTGGTGGGCGCCTGTAGTCCCTGCTACTCGGGGAGGCTGAGACAAGAGAATCGCTTGAGCCCAGGAGTTTGAGGTTGCTGTGAGCTAAGATGGCTTGGCACTCTAGCAAGGACAACAATGTGAGACTCTGTCTCAATTAAAAAACAACAGCAACAAACAGCAGCACCTGTGGCTCAGTGAGTAGGGCACCAGCCCCATATACCAAGGGTGGCAGGTTCAAATGCAGCCCTGGCCAAACTACAACAAATAAAATAGCCAGGCATTGTGCAGCCGCCTGTAGTCCTAGCTACTCAGGAGGCTGAGGCAGGAGAATCACCTAAGCACAAGAGTTGGAGGTTGCTGTGAGCTGTGACACAATGGTACTCTACTGAGGGCAGGAAAATAAATAAACAAAAAAAAAAAGAAAAAGAAAAGACAAGAAAGCTGAAATAATCTGAACGCTACACCCCTGGCCCCAGTTAGCCAAGCTCTGAATGCAAGGAAAAAGTTGTTAAAAAAGTTAAATGTGCTGGGCGGCGCCTGTGGCTGAAGGGAGTAGGGCGCCGGCCCCATATATGGAGGTGGTGGGTTCAAACCTAGCTCCGGCCAAAAAAAACTGCAAAAAAAAAAATCATTCAGATGATTTAGATGAAAGAGGGCGCCTGCCCAACCCCCATATGTCGGAGGTGGCGGATTCAAACCCAGCCGCGGCCAAAACAACAACAACAACAAAAATTAAACGAGTTATGCCAGTGAACACATGAATAAGAAAACAAAAAAGAGCTTATGCAGAACGTTATAGAAGTCTGAATACAAGACCAAACCAGAAACAACATTTCCTTAAGTGAAAGCCTAATCCTGGGCAAAGCCCGAACTTTCTTCCATTTCGTAACAACTGAGGGAGGTGAGGAAGCTACAGAAGAAAAGCTGGAAGCTAGCAGAAGTTAGGTCATGAAGTTAGGTGAGGTTTAGGGAAAGAAGCCATCTCCAGGACCTAAGAAATACAAGGGGAAGTAGCCAGGTCTGATGGGAAAGCTGCAGCAAGTTATCCGGAAGATCTCGCGGAGATCAGTGATGAAGGTCACTGCACTAAATGATGATCTTTTTTGTGTAGAAAACACAGGCTTCTACTGAAAGAAGATGTCATCTAGGGTGTTCATAACCACAGAGAAGGCAGTGCCTGGATTCCAAACTTCACAGGACAGGCTGATTCTCTTAATAGGGACTAATGCATCTGGTGACTTGAAGACTAAGCTAATGCTCATTTTCCATTCCGAAATCCTAGGTCACTTAAGAATTAGGCTACATCTACCTGCCTGGGTTCTACAAATGGAACTATAAAGCCTGGGTAACAAGACATCATTTGACAGCACAACTGTTCACATCATGATTTGCTGAATATTTGAAGTCCAATGTTAAGAGTTACTGTCAGGGATCGACGCCTGTGGCTCAAGCTGCTAAGGCGCCAGCCACATACACCTGAGCTGGCAGGTTTGAATCCAGCCTGGGCCGCCAAACAACAATGACAGCTGCAACCAAAAAATAGCCAGGCATTGTGGCGAGCGCCTGTGGTCCCAACTACCTGGGAGATGGAGGCAGGAGAATCGCTTGAGCCCAGGAGTTGGAGGTTGCTGTGAGCTGTGATGCCACCACACTCTACCCAGGGCGACAGCTTGAGGCTCTGTCTCCAAAAAAGAAAGAGTTACTGTCCGAAAACACAATACAATACCTGTCAGAATATTACAGCTCATTGACAGTGGTATGTAGTTGGTCACCCAAGAGCTCCAAGGAAGGTATGCTAAGAGGCAGATGTTGTTTTCATGCTTGCTAAGGCAACATCCAATGTGAAGCCCTTGGATGAAAGAATAATTTCAACTGCCACATCTTCTTCTTCTGGAAATACCTTTCATAAGGCTACAGTAGCCATGGATAGTGATTCTTGTGACACATGAATCTGGGCAAAATAACCTGAAAACCTTCTAGAAACGATTCACCATTCACGCCAAAACAATATTTGTGGTTCATGGAAGGGGGTCAAAATATCAACATTAACAGGAGTTTGGAAGAAGTTGATTCCAGTCATCATGATTGCTTGGGTGAGTTCAAGACCTCGGAGGAGGAAATAGCTGCAGATGTGGTAGAAACAGCAAGAGAACTAGAATTAAGAGTGGAGCCTGGCAACGGGACTGAATAGCTGCCATCTCAGGAGTTGTTTCTGATGGACGAGCAAAGAAAGCAATCTCTGGAGATGGAATCTTCTCCTAGTGAAGATGCCGCGAACACTGTTGACAACAAGGGGTTTAGAATGTAACATAAGCATAGTTGACAGAGCAGAGACAGGGATGGAGAAGTCTGACCCAAATTTTTCTAATGCGGCTGAAGTGCTACCAAACAGCATCACATGCTGCAGAGCAATTTTTCATGGAAGGAAGAATCAATCAAAGTGGCAAATTTCACTGTTTTCCTATTTTAATAAATAGCCACAACTAACCCAGCCTTCAGCACCTGCCACCCTGCTCAGTCTCCAGCCATTAGTATGAAGGCAACACCCTCCACCAGCAAAAAATGGCAAGAGGCTCATTGAAGGCTGGATGATCATTAGGATGTTTTAACAATAAAGTATTTATTGGTATAAATTTCTGTAGTGTGGATACATTGCATAGTGCTGAAGTCTCTTCTGGTATCTCAATCACCTGAGGAATGTGCATTGTACCCACCAGGTAATTTCTCCTCATCTACACCCCTCTCACCTTCCTACCCTTCCGAGTGTCCTTTATCTATAACTGTACACTGTGTCCGCATGGGCAATGATTTCGCTCCCACTGGGTGGGGACATGCCCTACCTGTCTTTGCGTGTCTCGTTGTTTCCCTTAATAGCCTCCAGTTCCAACTATAATGGAAAACACACGGTTCCATTCTTTTTGATGGCTGAGGTGTATTCCCTTGTGTCTCTATCGTACACTTTCTGTATACAGTCATCAGTAGACACGCACTTATGTTGATTCCATGTCTTTGCTATTGTGAATAGTAGTGCCTGAAACAGGCAAGTGCAGGTGTCCTTGTTATGAGGGTTTATGTCGTTTTGTGTGGATATTCCTTAGTGAGATTGCTGGATTAAATGGTATTTCTACTTGGAGTTTTCAATGAGGTACTTTTAGGGAAGGTACATTTTCTTAGCCATAATGCTATTTCCCACTTAATAAGATACAATATAAATATACCTTTTATATATATATATAAATATACCTTTTTTAAATATACCTTTTATATGTACCAGAAAACAAAAAAAAATGCTACGTTATTGCAATATTGGCTTTACTTCTGTGGTCTGGACAGAACCCACAATAACTCTGAGGTACATGTGTATAAATATATACATGTCCACACGTATATCCATATGTGCACACACATATTCAGTATTATATTCACTATGACATGTTTTGTTTTACTAAGAAAGAACTTAAAGCAACCAAAATATTGGAACAAACTATTGGGTATTCATATAAATAAAGAAGCTCAACTATAATTAAGCAAAGCTGGAATCAAATATCAGAAGCACGTCTGAGGTTCGCATTTCACTAGCAGAAGAACTAACATTATCCTGAGAGCACAGTAGCACCTGCTCTTTGTATCTCTCCTGCCCAGGTACTCAGAACCTTGAGGCAAGGGAAAGTGAGCTTGTGGATGCTTTATTATTTTATGTACTTCAATGAACTGTCTAAATGTTTCTAGGATGATTGTGAATTAATTCTTAGTAACAGAAGTTATAAATAATGTCTTTATCAATATGTAAGGAGCACATGTATAGCTTACCAATTACTCTGCACTCATGAAGCTTTCTTCTTTTCTCCACCAGGTGGCAGCACGAGCACATCAAATAGCAGAAAACTTTGACAGCGCAGTATTTGTTGCAAAATCGAACACTACTGCTGTGAATCGCTCAGTTTATTTTGACATGTCACTTGAACGAATTCTTCATTAGATTGTTAACTTTCGTGATAAAAAGGACTACGTATTTTTTTAAATTTGTGTCTACTACAGCAGAAAACCACAAGTCAACTCTGGTGCCATTACTCGTGTGTGGCTGAGGCTAACAATATGACAGAAATGTGTTCTCATTCCCCACACGATTGTTTTCTAATCTTTCTTTCGTTTCCCATTAAATGTGTCTTTAGCTTTTTCCCCATATCCCTGCATTCTTTGATATGGTAATTCTTAAGGGGCACTGTGTTCCATCCTTGGATGCATTGCAACTTCTTTTAACTGATTGGAATGAGTCATTTAGGCTGTTTTAACTGTGTTTCAATTATAAGAGATTCCCCATGTTCAGGCTTGGCATAGTGGCTCACAACTGTAATCCTAGCACTCTGGAAGACTGAAGCAGGAAGTCCCTTGAGCTCAGAAGTTCAGAACCAGCCTGAGTAAGAAGGGCAAGTACTGGTCTGTACTAAAACTAGAAAATTAGCTGAGAGTCCTTTGGGCACCTCTAGTCCCAGCTATTCAAGAGGCTGAGGCAGGAGGATCGCTTGGGTCCAGGAGGTTGAGTTACTGTGAGCTAGGCTGACGCCATGGCACTCTTGCCTGGGCAACAGAGTAAGACTTGGTCTCAAACGGAAAAAAAAAATTACTCATATACAAAATACAGCGAGAAACATTACCGTGACCTGATTAATTACCATTCACGTTTGTCCACCAGGTGGCAGCATAAGCACATCAAATAGCAGAAAACAGTTTGCCAGCGCAGTATTTGGTGTGAAATAGAACACTACTGCTGTGAATTGCTCAGTTTACTTTGACGTGTCACTTGAATGAATTATTCATGAGATTGTTAGATATTAATTGTTTGCTATCTTTGCTTCAGATAGTTTTAAGAAATAATAATTTAAGGTAGGGGTAAAGGGTCCTTCTATCCAATTAATTCTTATCCTTCCTTCCTAAAAGTAACTTCTTGGCGGTGCCTGTGGTTCAGTGAGTAGGGCGCCGGCCTCATATACTGAGGGTGGTGGGTTCGAACCCGGCCCCGGCCAAACTGCAATAAAAAAATAGCCGGACGGAGAGGCACCTGTGGCTGAAAGGTGTAGGGTGCCGCCCCCATATACCAGAGGTGGTGGGTTCAAACCCAGCCTCGGCCAAAAACGGCAAAAAAAAAAAAACAAGAATAAAAACAAAAAAACAGCCGGGCATTGTGGCAAGCGCCCATAGTCCCAGCTACTCGGGAGGCTGAGGCAAGAGAATCACCTAAGTCCAAGAGATGGAGGTTGCTGTGAGCTGTGATGTCAGAGCACTCTACCGAGGGCGACAAAAATAAAAGTAACTTCTAATCTCAAGTTTGTGTTTTCCTTCTTGTTCTTCATCTCAGACCTTAACTAACAAAGTATTTTACATAAACAACTGCAGTTCTTCTTATATTCTGCCTATGTTCTTCAGTGCGCTAATTAAGGAAGGATGCTGGATTTTATTGTAATGCTTTCTCTGCATGTATTGAAAGTATCATATGGTCTTTGTTTTTGCTTTTGTTAATACCGTAAATAACGTTTATGTTAAACTGTAAACCAGTCTTGCGTATGTTGAACCAGCCTTGTATCCCTAGGATGAAACCTACTTGATCATGATGTCTGACTTTTTTGATGATAAGCTGTAATCTATTGGCTAGGATTTTGTTGAGAATTTTCACATCTATATTCATTAGTAAAATTGGTCTGAAATTCCCCCTTTTAGTTGGGTCTTTTCATGGTTTTGGTATCAGGCTGATGTTCGCCTCGTAGAACGTGTTGGGGAAGATTCCTTCCTCCTCCATTTTTGGGAATAATTTCTGCAGTGCGGGAATAAGCTCTTTGAAGGTTTGATAAAATTCTGGTATGAAGCCGTCCGGACCAGGGCATTTTGTTGGAAAATTTTTTATTTTTTTTTTGATCTCAGTGCTTGAAATTGGTCTGAACTGTTCAGGAGCTCTATTTCTTCCTAGCTAAGTCTAGGGAGAGGGTGTGATTCCAAATATTGATCCATTTTCTTCACATTGTCAAATTTCTGGGTACAGAGTTTCTGGTATAGTTAGAGATGATCTCTTGTATCTCTGTGGGATCCATTTCTGATTGAGGTTACTAAAGATTTTACTTGTCTATTGCTAGTTAGTCTGGCCAAAGGTTTGTCTATTTTATTTATTTTTTCAAAAAAAACTCCTTGTTTCATTAATTTTCTGAATGATTCTTTTGTTTTCAAGTTCATTGATCTCTGATTTAATTTTGGATATTTCTTTTCTTCTGCCGAGTTTACGCTTACATTGTTCTTCTTTTTCCAACTCCATAAGATGGCTTATGAGTTTGTTGATGCGCTCTCTTTCTGTCTTTTGAATGTAGGCTTCTAAAGTGATACATTTTCCTCTCAAAACTGCTTTTGCAGTATCCCACAGGTTTTGGTAGCTTGTGTCTTCATTGTTGTTGTGCTCAGGGAAGTTAATGATTTCCTGTTTTATTTCTTCATGCACCCAACTGTCATTCCACAGAAGGTTGTTGAATTTCCTTAAACAACCTTTGTGTGGGGTTGAACGTTTTTGTGGAGTTGAGTTCCACCTTTAGTGCCTTATGGTCTGAGAAGATACAGGTAAAATTTCAATTCTTTTTATTCTGTTGAGATTTGTTTTGTGTCCCAGGATATGATCAATTTTGGAGAATGTTCCATGGGGTGATGAGAAGAATGTATATTCTTTACCTTATGGATGGAGTGTTCTATATGCATCTATCAAGCACGGTGGTTCTAGGGTCTCATTTAAGTTCCTTAGATTTTTTTTTTAATTTGTGTTCAGAGGATCTTTCCAGCTCTGTAAGAGGAGTGTTGAAGTCCTTAGGCTCAGTCCAGCTCTGTAAGAGGAATGTTATTATGGCGTTATAGGATATCATATTGCTCAGACTGAGTAAGGTCTGTTTCCAAAATCTGGGAGCATTTAAGTTGGCGGTATAAATATTTATTTATTTATTTTTGTATCCATATTTTTATTTTTTTTAATTTTTATTTAGTTTTTTTATTGTTAAATCATAGCTGTGTACATTAGTGCAATCGCCTGTACCCATTCTAAAATGCACCATAGATGTGTCCCCACCCATTACCCTCTCTCCACCAAAACCTCCCCCCTCCCTTCCCCTTCCTTGGCCCTTTCCCCATAGTCTTGTGCTATAGTTGGGTTATAGTCTTCATGTGAAAGCTATAATTTAGCTTCATAGTAGGGCTGAGTACATTGGATACTTTTTCTTCCATTCCTGAGATACTTTGCTAAGAAGAATATGTTCCAGCTCCATCCAAGTAAACATAAAAGAGGTAAAGTCTCCATCTTTATTTAAGGCTGCATAGTGTTCCATGGTATTTATGTACCACAATTTGCTAGTCCATTCATGGGTCGATGGGCACTTGGGCTTCTTCCATGACTTAGCGATTATGAATTGGGCTGCAATAAACATTCTGGTAGAGATGTCTTTGTTATATTGTGACCTTTGGTCTTCTGGGTATAAACCTAGTAAAGGAATTATAGGATCGAATGGCAGGTCTATTTTTAGGTCTCTAAGTGTTCTCCAAACATCCTTCCAGAAGGAACGTATTAGTGGGCATTCCCACCAGCAGTGTAGAAGTGTGCCCTTTTCTCCACATCCACACCAACATTTCTGGTTTTGGGGTTTTGTTATGTGGGCTACTCTTACTGGGGTTAGGTGATATCTCAGAGTAGTTTCGATTTGCATTTCTCTGATGATTAAGGATGATGAGCTTTTTTTCATGTGTTTGTAGATCTTGCGTCGGTCTTCTTTAGAGAAGTTTCTCTTCAAGTCCCTTGCCCACCCGGAGATGGGGTCACGTGTTCTTTTCTTGTTAATACGTTTGAGTTCTCTGCGGATTCTGGTTATTAGACCCTTATCGGAGGTATAACCTACAAATATTTTCTCCCATACTGAGGGCTGTCTGCTTGCTTTACTCACTATGTTCTTGGCTGTGCAGAAGCTTTTTAGTTTGATCAGGTCCCAGTAGTGTATTTTTGATACTGCTTCAATTGCCTGGGGAGTCCTCCTCATAAAATATTCACCCAGGCCGATTCTTTCAAGAGTTTTCCCTGCACTTTCTTCAAGTATTTTTATAGTTTCATGTCTTAAGTTTAAATCTTTTATCCAGTGAGTGTCTATCTTAGTTAATGGTGAAAGGTGTGGGTCCAGTTTCAATCTTCTACAGGTTGCCAGCCAGTTCACCCAGCACCATTTGTTAAATAGGGAATCTTTTCCCCACTGAATGTTTTTAATTGGCTTGTCAAAGATCAAATAACGGTAAGTAGCTGGATCCATCTCTTGATTCTCTATTCTGTTCCAGACATCTACTTCTCTGCTTTTGTGCCAGTACCATGCTGTTTTGATCACTGTGGATTTATAGTACAGTCTCAAGTCTGGTAGCGTGATTCTTCCTGCTTTGTTTTTATTGCTCAGTAATGTTTTGGCTATTCGAGGTTTTTTCTGATTCCATATAAAACGAAGTATTTTTTCAAGATCTTTAAAGTATGACAATGGAGCTTTAATAGGAATTGCATTAAAGTTATATATTGCTTTGGGCAGTATGGACATTTTAACAATGTTGATTCTTCCCAGCCATAAGCATGGTATGTTTTTCCATCTGTTAACATCTTCGGCTATTTCTTTTCTTAGAGTTTCATAGTTCTCTTTGTAGAGATCTTTTGCGTCCTTTGTTAGGTATACTCCCAAGTATTTCATCTTCTTTGGCACTACTGTGAAAGGAATAGAGTCCTTGACTGTTTGTTCGGCTTGGTTATTGTTGGTATATATAAAGGCTACAGATTTATGGGTGTTGATTTTATAGCCTGAAACATTGCTATATTCCTTGATCACTTCTAAAAGTTTTGTAGTAGAATCCCTAGTGTTTTCCAGATATACGATCATGTCATCTGCGAAGAGTGAAAGTTTGATCTCTTCTGACCCTATGTGGATACCCTTGATCGCCTTTTCTTCCCTAATTGCAATGGCTAAAACTTCCATTACAATGTTAAAGAGCAACGGAGACAATGGGCAACCTTGCCTGGTTCCTGATCTAAGTGGAAATGATTTGAATTTAACTCCATTCGATACGATATTGGCTGTGGGTTTGCTGTAGATGGCCTCTATTAGTGTAAGAAATGTCCCTTCTATACCAATTATCTTAAGTGCTCTGATCATGAAGGGATGCTGGATATTATCAAAAGCTTTTCTGCATCAATTGAAAGAATCATATGGTCTTTATTTTTAAGTTTGTTTATGTGCTGAATTACATTTATAGATTTACATATATTGAACCAGCCTTGAGACCCTGGGATAAATCCGACTTGGTCATGGTGTGTAATTTTTTTGATGTGTTGTTGGATTCTGTTTGTTAGGATCTTAATGAGTATTTTAGCATCTATATTCATTAGTGATATTGGTCTAAAATTTTCTTTTCTTGTTGGGTCTTTCCCTGTTTTGGGGATCAAGGTGATGTTTGCTTCATAGAATGTGCTGGGTAATATTCCTTCTTTTTCTATGTTTTGGAAGAGGTTTAGTAGTATAGGTGCTAGTTCTTCTTTAAATGTTTGGTAGAATTCTGACGTAAAGCCATCTGGTCCTGGGGTTTTCTTTTTAGGGAGATTTTGTATAGTTGATGCTATTTCAGAAATTGATATAGGCCTGTTCAACATTTCCACTTTGTTCTGGCTAAGTCTTGGTAGGTGGCATGCTTCCAGGTATTGGTCGATTTCTTTTTTTTTTTTTTAATTTGGCCGGGGCTGGGTTTGAACCCACCACCTCCGGCATATGGGACCGGCGCCCTACCCGCTGAGCCACAGGCGCCGCCCGGTCGATTTCTTTCAGAGTTTCATATTTCTGAGAGTAGAGTTTCTTGTAGTATTCATTAAGGATTTTTTGAATTTCTGAGGGGTCTGTTGTTATTTCATTGTTACCATTTCTGATTGATGAAATTAGAGATTTTACTCTTTTTTTCCTGGTTAGGTTGGCCAAAGGTTTATCTATTTTATTGATCTTTTTGAAAAACCAGCTTTTGGATTTATTGATCTCTTCTAACCCTATGTATAATTCTTTTGTTTTCAATTTCATTTAATTCTGCTCTGATTTTGGTTATTTCTTTTCTTCTGCTGCGTTTGGGGTTGAAGTTTTCTTCTTTCTCCAGTTGCTTGAGATGTTCCATTAATTTGTTGACTTGCTCTCTTTCCGTTTTCTTGAGAAAGGCTTGCAGTGCTATAAATTTCCCTCTTAGGACTGCCTTTGCAGTATCCCAAAGGTTCTGGTAATTCATGTCTTGATTATTGTTTTGTTCCAAAAATATGGTGATTTCCTTCTTGATCTCGTCTATAACCCATGTATCCTTCAGCATAAGGTTGTTTAGCTTCCATGTTTTTGTATGGGTATGTAGGTTCCTGTTGTTATTTAGTTCAACTTTAATTACATGATGGTCTGAGAAGATGCAAGGAATAATTTCTATTTTTTTAAATTTGCTGAGGTTAGATTTGTGGCCTAGGATGTGGTCGATTTTGGAGTATGTTCTGTGGGCTGATGAGAAGAATGTGTATTCAGTTTTTTGGGGATGAAATGTTCTGTAGATGTCTGTTAAGTCCAGATGTTGAATGGTTGAGTTTAAATCTAAAATTTCTTTGCTTAGCTTCTTTTTGGAGGATCTATCCAGGACTGCTAAAGGGGTGTTAAAATCTCCAACTACTATGGAAGTGGAGGAAATCGAGTTGCTCGTGTCTGTTAGAGTTTCTCTTATAAATTGAGGTGTGTTGTGGTTGGGTGCATAAATATTAATAATTGAGATCTCATCATATTGAGTATTACCTTTAACAAACATGAAGTGTCCATCCTTATCCTTAATTATTCTGGTTGGTTTAAAGCCTATTGCGTGTGCGAACAGGACTGCAACGCCTGCTTTTTTCTGCTTACCATTTGCCTGGAATATAGATGACCATCCCTTCACCTTGAGTCTATATCTGTCTTTTAATGTAAGATGTGATTCTTGGATGCAGCAGATATCTGGCTTGAGTTTTTGTATCCAGTCCGCCAACCTATGCCTGTTTAGAGGACAATTTAAACCATTCACATTAATTGAGAGTATTGATAAGCCTTTTGAGAGACCGGTGGACATTTTTAATCCTTTTGTGACTGTGGAAGTTGGAATTTGATCAAAAAATTTTTTGGGTGAGTTTACTTTTGTGGTGGAGCATTACGCTGGTCTTTAGGGAGGATAGGTCTAAGAATGTCCTGGAGAGCTGGTTTAGTTGTGGCAAATTTCTTCAACATGTGACTGTCGTTGAAGTATTTAATTTCTCCGTCGTAAATGAAGCTCTGTTTAGCTGGGTACAGGATCCTGGGTTGAAAGTTATTTTGTTTTAGGAGATTAAAAGTCGATGACCATCCTCTTCTAGCTTGAAAAGTTTCAGCAGAGAGATCTGCAGTTATTCTGATATTCTTCCCCTTGTAGGTGATGGTTTTCTTTCGTCTGGCAGCTTTCAAAATTTTCTCCTAAATATTAACTTTAGTGAAATTGATTATGATGTGTCTGGGGGATGTCTTATTTGGGTTGAGTCGTGCTGGAGTTCTGAAACTGTCTTCTATCTGAATTTCGGAAACTCTTGGCATGTCTGGATAGTTCTCCTTCATAATCTCATGGAGAAGAGACTCTGTGCCTTGTGAAGCCACTTCATCACTTTCGGGGATCCCTATAAGACGAATATTGGTTTTCTTCAAATTATCCGAGAGCTCTCTGAGAGAGTGGTCTGTTTTTGCTCTCCATTTCTCTTCTTCTTTGAGGGTTTGGGAGCATTCGAAAGCTTTGTCTTCAAGATCAGAAATCCTTTCTTCTGCTTGCTCCATTCTGTTACTGAGGGATTCTACTGTGTTTCTCAGATCTTTGAGGGATGCAACTTCTTGTCTCAATGTGTCGAAATCTTTGGTCACTTGGTCTTTGAATCCGTTGAATTCTTGAGATAACTTTTGGAATTCTAATTTGATCTTATTTGCTATCCAGATCCTGAATTCAATTTCTGACATCTCAGCTATTTGTTTGTGCATGGGGTCTTGTGCTGATTCTGCCCCATTGATCCTTGGGGGAGTTGATCTACTCTGATTATTCATATTGCCAGAGTTTCTCTGTTGATTTTGCCTCATGATTGTTTTTCACCGTTGCCTCTGGCTGTCTCCAGAGTTGGGGAGGTGTCTCTCCAAGATTAGACCCCAGCGGGATCACTCTATTGTTGCTGGATCTTTGTAGGGAGTGACCCTGTGTAGTTCCTCTGGGGCTGCTCTAGCTAGGGAGTTCTGGTTGTGGAAGTGGCTCCAGTTTGTGACAAACCCAGATCCAGCAACAGGGCTAGGGGTGGTGTGCACAATTCTGGGAGTGCCAGGTGCCCAGTGACTTTGGCATAGAGAGCCCAAGGCTCCAGCAGTCTCTGACCAGGAGAAGAGCTCTGCACAGAGGCAGGGACGGCTCCAAAGGGCACGCAGCTACCACAGTTCCTGTCCCGATGAACGGGCTAGTGTGGAAGCTGGGAGGACACAGGAGGAAGGACACAGGGTTGCGTGGCTCCCGCAGTTCCTGGTCAGGGAATGTGGAGGCCCGGTGGGTGCGGGTCACAGGTCGGGGGTCGCTGCACTGCTCTTATGGAGGTCTGGGCGGCGCCAAGCCCAGGAGTTTGAGGTTGCTATGAGCTGTGACATCACGGCACTCTACCCAGGGCAACAGCCCAAGGCTCCAGTGTGCCAAAACCGTCTCACTATGCCCCTAAAGATTAAGGCTGTAAGGCAGCTCAGTCCCCGCCTTTAGGATGCTCAGTCAGTAGGTTACTTTGACCCACCCAATCTGTGCTCTAAGACCATGAGGGCAGAGCTTGCCGGGGCAGTTCTTTCACAATGGCTTCCTGCGCCCAGCTCAGTGGCTCAGTCTGGGGCCCCAGACAATGCCCAAAGTTCTCCACGCTCTTGCTCAAGCTCTCCCTAAGGCAGTCCAACTGAGTGCCAAGTCCAAGAACACCGAAACAGTTCACAGGTAAGGCCTTTCCGGTTTGCAGTCTCACTGCTGCTTGTACTTACGGTTGCCGATGTGATTGGGTCGATCGAACACACGCAACCACTTGCCAGTTTTCCACTGTTTTTGTCCTCCTCTTGGGTTCCAGAAGTCCCTTGCTGGCTCCCTGTATCCTCAAAGGGATGGTTATAGGCAGATCCCACTGGCCAGAGATGCCTGGAGTCTTGTCTCCCCAGACTCGCTGTTCCCAGCTGCAGGGAAGCTGTTACTCGGCCGCCATCTTTAATCCATCTCTCTGGTATAAATATTTAGAATTGAAACTTCTTCTTGTTGTATTTTTCCCTCGACCAATATAAAGTGACCATCTTTGTCTTTTTTGACTTTAGTTGCTTTAAATCCACATGTATCTGAAAATAAGATTGCAACCCCTCTTTTCTTCTGAATTCCGTTTGCCTGAAGAATTGTCTTCCAAACCTTAACTCAGAGTTTTAATTTGTCTTTTGAAGCTAGATATGTTTACTGCAGACAGCAAATGGATGGCTTGTGTTTTTTAATCCAATCAGCCAATCTATACTTCTTCAGTGGGGAATTCAAGCCATTAACATTTATTGAGATAATTGATAAGTGTGGTACTGTTCCATTCATCTTATTTTGTGAGAGTCCATTGCTTAGTTTTACTTTTTGCATCATTGTGGAAGTTAGGTTCTGTCCATTAATTTCTGAGTTCTTACTTTGCAGTTGATCGATTGTGATGGTCAGTGTGTAGAACAGGTTGAAGTATTTCCTGTAGAGCTGGTCTTGTTGTGGTGAATTTCCTCAATGTTTGCATATCAGTAAATGATTTGATTTCTCTGTCAATTTTAAAGCTTAGCTGAGCAGGATATAGAATTCTGGGCTGGAAATTGTTCTGTTTAAGTAGATTAAAGGTAGATGAGCATTGTCTTCTTTCTTGAAAAGTTTTGTTAGAGAAGTCTGCAGTTACCCTGATGGATTTGCCCCAGTACGTCAACTGGCACTTACTCCTGGCAGCTTGAAGACACTTTTCTTTTGTCTTGACTTTGGACATGTTTATCACAATGTGTCTTGGAGAAGCTCTGTTCGATTTGAGGTGAGCTGGGGTCCGATATCCCTCTGAAAGTGTGTCAGAATCTTTTGTGATATTTGGGAAATTTTCATTTATATTATTCTCTAGTATGGCTTCCATTCCCCTGGGGCATTCCTCTTCCCCTTCTGGGATACCTATAACTCATATGTTTGAACGCTTCGTAAAGTCCAATAATTCTGTCAGTGAACATTCTGCTTTCTCTCTTTTCTTTTCTTCCTCTTTAACTATCTGCGTTATCTCTAGAGCTTTGTCCTCTACCTCTTTCTTCTGCATGGTCTGATCTGTTGCTGATATCTTCTATTGCATCTTTAAGTTCCCTAATTGGCTGCTTCAGTTCCTTCAGCTCTGCTATATCCTTTCTATATTCTTCATATTGTTCATCTCTCATTTGGTTCTGCTTTTGGCTTTCCTTTTGGTTATTTTCCAGTTTATCAGCAGTTTCCTTCATTGTTTCCATCATTTCCTTCATTTCTTTCGTTATCTGTATTCTAAATTCCCTTTCTGTCATCTCTAACATTTCTTTATAGGTGGAATCCTCTGCAGTAGCTACCTCACGGTCTCTTGGGGTGTTGCTCTGGACTGGTTTTTCATGTTGCCAGGATTTTTCTGCTGATTTTCTTCATGAGTGATTTCTTTTATCTTGCCCTAATTTTCCTTTGACTTCCTCTTTCTCTTTATGTCACTGTGCCTCTGGACTAGGGTTTCAATGATTCAGCTGCCAGCAGGATTAGACAAACGAACACATGCAACCACTTACCAGTTCTCCACTGCTTTTGTCCTCCTGATGAGGTCCAGAAGTCCCTGGCTGACTCCCTATGTTCCCAAAGAGATGTTTGTGGGCAGAACCCACCAGCCAGAGAAGCCTGAAGTCTTCTCTCCCCAGTCTCATCATGCCCAGTTACAAGGAAACTATCAGCCGCCATCTTGCTCCTCCCCTGGTAAGGTCAAATTATTAATGTGTTTTCCCTTCTTTGCATGTCTATGGATTCTTTACAGATTCTCTATGGTGTGTGAGTTCATCTTTCATAATAAAAGTTGTCGATGATGGAACTTATCCCTAGGGAACTACCACATCTGCATTTTATCAGTTACTCGACATTGCTAATGCATTCTACAATTTGTCCGCCAGGCGGCAGCACAAGCACTTCCAATAGCAGAAAACCGTTTCCAAAGACAGTTCCGGATATGTTCAACACTGCTGCTGTGAATTCCTCAGTGCCATTTTTTACAGGAGATTTGCATAAAGTATTGTTAGGTTGTTTGCTTTTCTGGTCGAAAGGGCAGTCATTGTCAGATTGGTGTCCACCACAGGAGGAACACACAACTCACCACTGGTGGCAATACACAGGTATAGCCACAGTGAAGAATCTGACCCAAGTGTGTCCACCCCACCGCCCACCATAGATCGTTTGCTCACCTATCCCATCACGTCCAATGTGTCTTCAGCCTCTTCTCCGAATCCCTGCATCCTTAGGAATGGTAGTTTGTGAAGGGTGCACTGTGTTCCTTCCTATCGATGCAGCGTGACTTTCTTTCTCAGTTGCCTGAGTCATTTAGGCTATTTTCACTACCTTTCCACTATTAAAGGCTTTCCATCTAATGAACAGGGGACAAACATCACTGTCCCCTAACGAATCACTACTCCACTCTGAGACAGGCGTGCAAACAACTGCTCACCCTCTTGGCTGCAGATGCTTTCAAAAATTGATCATTTGCAGGTGGAGTTGAGTTGTATGGTATGCCTACGCCTATGGTGATGGCTCATCTGGAGCCAACAGGTAGGGGCTTTGGTTGTAATTGCTTTGCTTTGCTCTGCTCTGGTTGGATTTGGTTTTGGTTATCATTGCATTAGCAAAACAATGTTAGCAGTATTTCCATGCCATTGACTGTGCTTTCTGTGGCCTAAGTCATGGAGAGGTGACTGAAGGACATCGTGTCTCCCTGGGTGAGATGCAAATGCTATGCCATTTTACACAAGGGCCTCGAGCATCTGGGGATTTGGAGGTATAAGCAGTGTCCTGCGACCAATCTCCCAGGGATACTGGGGTCCACTGTGTTGCTGAAAGCATGGGCACACTGAGGAGTTGTTTTTCTTAAGATAATTGCCTCCAGGTCTTCTATAATGGAAAGCACAGAATTCCATTGTTTCTGACCTCTGTGTAGTATTTCTTTTTGTTTTTATACACTATTTCAGTTGTCTAATCTTTGGTTGTGAGCACTTATTGTTATTCCATGTCTTTTCTATTGTGTATTATGCTGCGATAAACAGAAAATTCCTCATATATTTTTTTGGGGGACAGAGTTTCATTGTGTTGCCCAAGGTAGAGTGCTGTGGGGTCACGGTTCACAGCAACCTCAAACTCTTGGGCTTAAGCGATTTTCTTGCCTCACCCTTCCGAGTAGCTGGAGTATAGGCGCCCGCCACAACGCCCGGCTGTTTTGCTGTTTTACTTGTGATTGTTGCTTGGCAGGGTGAGGCCAGGTTCAAACCCACCAGCCCTGGTATATGTGACCGCCTCCCTAGCCACTGAGCTACAGTTGCCGAGCCCTCATATGTTTTCTGAATGTTATTTCTTTTGCTTTACATAAATAGCCCGTGGCATAAATTCTGATTTCCATGGTTGTTTTGTAATCATTTCAGTTTGTCAGGATATGTTTTTCTTAAGTTCTATGCATTTTTTTTATGCAGATTCTCACTTTGTTGCCCTTGGTAGATTGCCGTGGAGGCATAGCTCACAGCAACCTCAAAGTCTTGGGCTCGAGCGATTTTCTTGCGTCAGCCTCCTACGTAACTGGGACTATAGGCACTGCCACAATGCTGAGCTATTTTCAGAGGCGGGGTCTTGCACTGTCTCAGGCTGCTCTTGAACCTGTGAGCTCAGGCAGTCCATGTGCCTTGGCCTCCCAAAGCGCTAGGTTTACAGGCATGAGCTGCCACGTCCGGCCTTATGTGCATTCTTTTTAGACATAATGTATGGCATGCTTGGTATTTTACAGTTGAGTGTTAACTTGTTTTTTTAAAGCAGACTCCCCTCTGTTTCTGAGACTAGAGGGCAGTGGCCTTAGCACAGCTCACTTCAACCTTCAGTTCCTAGGCTCAAGCTTCCTTCTGCCTTAGCCTCTCTTCCTGGAACTACAGCTACATTGTACGGAACTTAAAGTCACTGCGTTGCTCAGACTGCCTTCAAATTCTTGAGCTAAATTGATTGTCCCACCTCAGCCTCCAAAAGGGATAGAATTACAAGCATGAACCACTGCCTTGAGCATTAACTTTTAGACACAGTAGGAATCCAAAATATTGTATAGCTCCTGTTATTGCAAATATTGGCTTGTGTTTGGTGTTCAGGTGCCCAACACACAGTGTGTGAGGTAAGCCTCAATATACTTCCATACATATATATGTAAACACCCAAATATATATGATAATCACTGTAACATTTTATTATAGTAAGAAAAATCTTAAAGCAACCACGATTGTGGGAACAACCTATTGGCTATTTTTGTAAAGAAGGTATCTCGATTACAGGTAAATAGAGCAGGGATGAAACATCAGAACCAAGTCCATGGTTACCATTTAAATAGCAGAAAGTCTGGCTGTATACGGAGGAAACTACAGCACCTTGGTGTTTATATCTGTTCAATCTTTTTTTTTTTTTTGAGAAAGGGGCTCACTTTGTCACCCTTGGTAGAGTGTTGTGGCATCACAGCTCATAGCAACCTCAAACTCTTGGGCTTCAGTAATTCTCTTGCCTCACCCTCCCAAGCAGCTGGAACTACAAGCGCTTGCCACAATGCCCAGCTATTTTTGTTGTTTTTCTCACAATTGTCATCGTTTGGCAGGCCCAGGCTGCGTTCGAACCTGCCAGCCCTGGTATATGTGGCTGGCACCGTAACCACTGAGCTACAAATGCCGAGCCTTTTTTTTTTTTTTTTTGAGACAGAGTCTCACTTTGTTGCTCTCCACAGAGTGCTGTGGCATCACAGCTCACAGCCACCTTGGCCTTAAGCGATTCTCTTGCCTCAACCTCCCAAGTAGCTGGGAGTACAGGCACCTGCCACAACACCTGGCTATTTTTCTTGTTGTTTTTGCAGTTGTCATTGTTGTTTGCCAGACCCAGGCCAGGTTCAAACCCACCATCGCCAGTGAATGTGGCTGGCGCCCTAGCCGCTGAGCTACAGGCACAGAGCCAAGGTACTCGGAATCTTGAGTCAATGGTAACATCAAATTATGAGCGATTTTTCTTTATTTGCACTTTTATACATTCTCTACATTTTCCATAATGAGTGTGGATGTTTTTGTTGTTGTTGTTTCAGTTTGGCCGGGGCCGGGTTTGAACCTGCCACCCTCGCTATATGGGGCCGGCACCCTACTCCCTGAGCCACAGGCACCGTCTGAGTGAGGATTATTTTAAAATAATAAAGGTACAGGGCAGTGCCTGAGGCTCAAGGGAGTAGGGCACCAGCCCCATACGCCGGAGGTGGTGGGTTCAAACCCAGCCCTGCCCAAAAACTAGAAAAAAATAAAATTAAGTTAAAATTAAAATAATAAAAAGTAAAATAATAATGGTACAAATAATATATTTATGAATATGTAACTACTACATCTAGATTTTATCACTCTACTTTCATTGTGCATTCCTCCACTTGCTCACCAGATGGCAGCATAAGCACATTAAATAGCAGAAAATACATGGAGAGTATTTAATATTTGCTTTTTATTTTTTTGTAGTTTTTTGCCAGGGCTGGGTCTGAACCCACCATCTCTGGCACATGGGGTCGGTTCCCCACTTCTTTGAGATACAGGTGCCGCCCAAGAGTAATATTTAAAACACTACTGCTGTTAATTACCCACTTTCTTTTGAAATGTTACTTGCACAAATTATTCATTAGATTGTTTAGTTTTCTTATAAAAATGGCCATATAGGGCGGTGCCTGTGGCTCAAAGAAGTTCGGCGTTGGCCCCATATGCCCCAGGTGACAGGTTCAAACCCAGCCCTGTCCAAAAACTGCAAAAAAAAAGGCCACATACTCACTATAAATTCAAGAAAAACACAAGTCACCTGTGGTGCCACTACTCAGGTAAAGCCAAGGTTACACCTTCCTTTTCATGGTTATTGACCTGTAGGGTTATGTCTCTGTGGATTTCCTGTGTGGATAATTTGCTCCTCATTCCCTTGGGTTCTGCTTGGCGTATTGATTTGTAAAATTATTCCTATATGATTGATTCAGAGAGGGACTCACGTGACATGTCCAAACCCATTCATTTAAGGACAGGTTAATAACGAGATTATGGCCCTCCCTCTCTGTGGGCTCTGAATATTGTAAGATATTTTTAAGAAATTTCCATCAAATGTTACATTCCTGGGCCAGGCATGCAGCTCACGCCTGTAATCCTACAACTCTGGGAGGCTGAAGCGGGTACATTGCCTGAGGTCAGGAGTTCGAGACCAGCCTGAGCAACAGTAAGACTCCGTCTCTAAACATAGCCAGGTGTTGTGGTGGGCACTTGTAGTCCCACCTTCTTGGGAGGCTGAGGCAAAAGAACTGCTTCAGCCCAAGAGTTTGAGGTTGCTGTGAGCTATGACACCGCCACACGCTACCAAGGGGGACAGAGAGAGACTCTGTCTCAAAGAAAAAGAAAAAGAAAAAGACAGCAAAGTTAATTCGTAAATGTTGTGTGTGCTCTGACTGCTCCACAGATCAGCCATTCTCCCTTCTCTGTCCCTATCCTTAACCCCCCCCATTCCGTTAGACGCAACAATATTGAAATTAAGCCAATTAACAACCCTACAATAGCCTCTAAGTGTTCAGGTGATGGGAAGAGTCACACAAATACCCTGTTTCCCCGACAATAAGACAGTGTCTTATTTTAAGGTGTGCTCCCAAAGACGCGCTAGGTCTTATTTTCAGGGGACGTCTTATCTTTCCTGTAAGTAGGTCTTATTTTCGGAGGATTTCTTATTTTCGGGGAAAGAGGATACCACTTGAAATCAAAAGGAAGAAATGATTAAGGCAGGGTGAAAGCTGAAATAATCAATAGCAGGGCGTCAAGGTGGGCGCCTGTAGTCCCAGCTACTCGGGGAGGCTGAGGTGAGAGAATCGCTTGAGCCTAGGAGTTTGAGGTTGCTGTGAACTAAGATGCCTGGGCCCTCTACCAAGGGCAACAAAGTGAGACTCTGTCTCAATTAAAAAACAACAACAAAGGGCAGCACCTGTAGCTCAGTGAGTAGAGCACCAGCCCCTTATACCAAGGGTGGCAGGTTCAAACTCAGCCCTGGCTAAACTGCAGGAAAAAAAAATAGCCAGGTGTTGTGGCGGGCGACTGTAGTCCCAGCTACTCAGGAGGCTGAGGCAAGAGAATCACCTAAGCCCAAGAGCTGGAGGTTGCTGTGAGCTGTGACACCATGATACTCTACCGAAGGCAATAAATAAATAAACAAAAAAAATAAAAAGAAAGAAAAGAAAGCTGAAATAATCTGAAAGCTACATCCCCGACCCCAGTTAGCCAAGCTTTGAATGCAAAGAAAAAGTTGTTAAAAAATTAAATGTGTTGGGCGGCACCTGTGGCTGAAGGGAGTAGGGCACCGGCATCATATATGGAGGTGATGGGTTCAAACCTGGCCCCGGCCAAAAAAAACTGCAAAAAAAAAATCATTCAGATGATTCAGATGAAAGAGGGCGGCTGCCCACCCCCCATATGCCAGAGGTGGCAGATTCAAACCCAGCCGTGGCCATAACAACCACAACAACTGCAACAAAAATTAAACGTGTTATGCCAGTGAACACATGAATAAGAAAACAAAAAAGAGCTTATGCAGAAAGTTATAGAAGTCTGAATACAAGACCAAACCAGACACACATTTCCTTAAGTGAAAGCCTAATCCTGGGCAAAGCCCGAACTTTCTTCCATTTCGTAACAACTGAGGGAGGTGAGGAAGCTACAGAAGAAAAGCTGGAAGCTAGCAGAAGTTAGGTCATGAAGTTAGGTGAGGTTTAGGGAAAGAAGCCATCTCCAGGACCTAAGAAATACAAGGGGAAGTAGCCAGGACTGATGGGAAAGCTGCAGCAAGTTATCTGGAAGATCTCGCTGAGATCAGTGATGAAGGTGACTGCACTAAATGATGATCTTTTTTGTGTAGAAAATACAGGCTTCTACTGAAAGAAGATGTCATCTAGGGTGTTCATAACTACAGAGAAGGCAGTGCCTGGATTCCAAACTTCACAGCACAGGCTGATTCTGTTAATAGGGACTAATGCAGCTGGTGACTTGAAGACTAAGCTAATGCTCATTTTCTTTTTTTTTTTTTTTGTAGAGACAGAGTCTCACTTTATGGCCCTCGGTAGAATGCCGTGGCCTCACACAGCTCACAGCAACCTCCAACTCCTAGGCTTAGGCGATTCTCTTGCCTCAGCCTCCCGAGTAGCTGGGACTACAGGCGCCCGCCACAATGCCCAGCTATTTTTTAGTTTGCAGTTCAGCCACGGCCGGGTTTGAACCCGTCACCCTCGGTATATGGGGCCGGCGCCTTACCGACTGAGCCACAGGCGCCGCCCAGCTAATGCTCATTTTCCATTCCGAAATCCTAGGTCACTTAAGAATTATGCTACATCTACTTGCCTGGGTTCTACAAATGGAACTATAAAGCCTGGGTAACAACACATCATTTGACAGCACAACTGTTCACATCATGATTTGCTGAATATTTGAAGTCCAATGTTAAGAGTTACTGTCAGGGCTCGACGCCTGTGGCTCAAGCTGCTAAGGCGCCAGCCACATACACCTGAGCTGGTGGGTTTGAATCCAGCCCGGGCCCACCAAACAACAATGACGGCTGCAACCAAAAAATAGCCGGGCATTGTGGCGAGCGCTTGTGGTCCCAACTACCTGGGAGATGGAGGCAGGAGAATCGCTTGAGCCCAGGAGTTGGAGGTTGCTGTGAGCTGTGATGCCACTACACTCTACCCAGGGCGACAGCTTGAGGCTCTGTCTCCAAAAAAGAAAGAGTTACTGTCCGAAAACACAATACAATACCTGTCAGAATATTACAGCTCATTGACAATGCTATGTAGTTGGTCACCCAAGAGCTCCAAGGAAGATATGCTAAGAGGCAGATGTTGTTTTCATGCTTGCTAAGGCAACATCCAATGTGAAGCCCTTGGATGAAAGAATAATTTCAACTGCCACATCTTCTTCTTCTGGAAATACCTTTCATAAGGCTACGGTAGCCATGGATAGTGATTCTTGTGACACATGAATCTGGGCAAAATAACCTGAAAACCTTCTAGAAACGATTCACCATTCACGCCAAGACAATATTTGTGGTTCATGGAAGGGGGTCAAAATATCAACATTAACAAGAGTTTGGAAGAAGTTGATTCCAGTCATCATGATTACTTGGGTGAGTTCAAGACCTCGAAGGAGGGCGGCGCCTGTGGCTCAGTCGGTGGGACGCCGGCCCCATATACCGAGGGTGGCGGGTTCAAGCCCGGCCCCGGCCAAACTGCAACCAAGAAATAGCCAGGTGTTGTGGCGGGCGCCTGTAGTCCCAGCTGCTCGGGAGGCTGAGGCAGGAGAATCGCCTAAGCCCAGGAGTTGGAGGTTGCTGTGAGCTGTGTGAGGCCACGGCACTCTACCGAGGGCCATAAAGTGAGACTCTGTCTCTACAAAAAAAAAAAAAAAAAAGACCTCGGAGGAGGAAATAGCTGCAGATGTGGTAGAAACAGCAAGAGAACTAGAATTAAGAGTGGAGCCTGGCGACGGGACTGAATAGCTGCCATCTCAGGAGTTGTTTCTGATGGACGAGCAAAGAAAGCAATCTCTGGAGATGGAATCTTCTCCTAGTGAAGATGCCGCGAACACTGTTGACAACAAGGGGTTTAGAATGTAACATAAGCATAGTTGACAGAGCAGAGACAGGGATGGAGAAGTCTGACCCAAATTTTTCTAATGCGGCTGAAGTGCTACCAAACAGCATCACATGCTGCAGAGAAATTTTTCATGGAAGGAAGAATCAATCAAAGTGGCAAATTTCCCTGTTTTCTTATTTTAATAAATAGCCACAACTAACCCACCTTCAGCATCTGCCACCCTGATCAGTCTCCAGCAATTAGTATGAAGGCAACACCCTCCACAGCAAAAAATGGCAAGAGGCTCATTGAAGGCTTGGATGATCATTAGGATGTTTTAACAATAAAGTATTTATTAGTATAAATTTCTGTGGGGTGGATACATTGCATAGTGCTGAAGTCGGGGCTTCTGGTATCTCAATCAGCTGAGAAATGTGCATTGTACCCACGAGGTGATTTCTCCTCATCTACACCCCTCTCACCTTCCTACCCTTCCGAGTCTCCATTGTCTATCACTGTGCACTGTGTCCACATGGGCAATGATTTCGCTCCCACTGGGTGGGGACATGCCCTACCTGTCTTTGCGTGTCTCGTTGTTTCCCTTAATAGCCTCCAGTTCCAACTATAATGGAAAACACACGGTTCCATTCTTTTTGATGGCTGAGGTGTATTCCCTTGTGTCTCTATCGTACACTTTCTGTATACAGTCATCAGTGGACACACACTTATGTTGATTCCATGTCTTTGCTATTGTGAATAGTAGTGCCTGAAACAGACAAGTGCAGGTGTCCTTGTTATGAGGGTTTATGTCCTTTTCTGTGGATATTCCTTAGTGAGATTGCTGGATTAAATGGTACTTCTACTTGGAGTTTTCAATGAGGTACTTTTAATGAAGGTACATTTTCTTAGGCATAATGCTATTTCCCACTTAATAAGATACAGTATAGTATAAATATACCTTTTATATGTACCAGAAAACAAAAACATGCGATCTTATTGCAACATTTGCTTTAATTCTGTGGTCTGGATAGAACCCACAATAACTCTGAGGTACATGTGTATAAATATATACATGTCCACACGTATATCCATATGTGCACACACATATTCAGTATTATATTCACTGTGACATTTTTTGTTTTACTAAGAAAGAACTTAAAGCAACCAAAATATTGGAACAAACTGTTGGGTATTCATATAAATAAAGAAGCTTGATTATAATTAAACAAAGCTGGAATCAAATATCAGAAGCACGTCCGAGGTTCGCATTTCACTAGCTGAAGAACTAACATTATCCTGAGAGCACAGTAGCACCTGCTGTTTGTATCTCTCCTGCCCAGGTACTCAGAACCTGGAGACAAGGGAAAGTGAGCTTGTGGATGCTTTTTTATTTTCTGTACTTCAATGAACCGTCTAAATGTTTCTAGGATGATTGTGAATTAATTCCTAGTAACACAAGTTATAAATAATATCTTTATCAATATGTAAAGAGCACATGTATAGCTTACCAATTACTCTGCACTCATGAAGCTTTCTTCTTTTCTCCACCAGGTGGCAGCATAAGCACATCAAATAGCAGAAAACAGTTTGACAGCGCAGTATTTGGTGTGAAATAGAACACTACTGCTGTGAATTGCTCACTTTACTTTCACGTGTCTCTTGAATGAATTATTCATTAGATTGTTAGATATTAATTGTTTGTTAGATATTAATTGTTTGCTATCTTTGCTTCAGATAGTTTTAAGGAATAATAATTTACAGGTAGGGGTAAATGGTCCTTCTATCCAATTAATTCCTATCTTTCCGTCCTAAAAGTAACTTCTTGGGCGGCGCCTGTCATTCAGTGAGTAGGGCGCCGGCCTCATATACTGAGGGTGGTGGGTTCGAACCCGGCCCCGGCCAAACTGCAATAAAAAAATAGCCGTGCAGGGAGGCACCTGTGGTTCAGTGAGTAGGGCGCCGGGTTCATATACTGAGGGTGGTAGGTTTGAACCTGGCCCCGGCCAAACTGCAATTAAAAAATTGCCGGGGGGCGGCACCTGTGGCTCAGTCCGTAAGGCGCAAGCCCCATATACCGAGGGTGGCGGGTTCAAACCCGGCCCCAGCTGAACTGCAACCAAAAAATAGCTGGGCGTTGTGGCGGGCGCCTGTAGTCCCAGCTACTCGGGAGGCTGAGGCAAGAGAATCGCTTAAGCCCAGGAGTTGGAGGTTGCTGTGAGCTGTGTGATGCCACGGCACTCTACCGAGGGGTATTAAAGTGAGACTCTGTCTCTACAAAAAAAAAAAAAAAAATAGCCGGTCAGGGAGGCACCTGTGGCTCAAAGGAGTAGGGTGCCGGCCCCATATACCAGAGGTGGTGTGTTGAAACCCGGCCCCGCCCAAAAACTAAAGAAAAAAACAAAAAAACAGCCGGGCGTTGTGGCAAGCGCCCATAGTCCCAGCTACTCGGGAGTCTGAGGCAAGAGAATCGCCTAAGCCCAAGAGCTGGAGGTGGCTGTGAGCTGTGATGCCACAGCACTCTACCGACGGTGACAAAAAAAAATGATAACTTCTAATCTCAAGTTTGTGTTTTCCTTCTTGTTCTTCATCTCAGACCTTAACTACCAAAGTATTTTACATAAATAACTGCAGTTCTTCTTATATTCTGCCTATGTTCTTCAGTGCGCTAATTAAGGAAGGATGCTGGATTTTATTGTAATGCTTTCTCTACATCTATTGAAAGTATCATATGGTCTTTGTTTTTGCGTTTGTTAATACGGTAAATAACGTTTATGTTAAACGGTAAACCAGTCTTGTGTATGTTGAACCAGCCTTGCATCCTTGGGATGAAACCTACTCGATCATGATGTCTGACTTTTTTTGTCGTTGTTGGGGATTCATTGAGGGTACAATAAGCCAGGTTACACTGATTGCATTTGTTAGGTAAAGTCCCCCTTGCAATCATGTCTTGCCCCCAGAAGGTGTGGCACACACCAAGGCCCCACCCCCCTCGATGTCTGACTTTTCTGATGATAACCTGTAATCTATTGGCTAGGATTTTGTTGAGAATTTTTGCATCTATATTCATTAGTGAAATTGGCCTGAAATTCCTCATTTTAGTTGGGTCTTTTCCTGGTTTTGGTATCAGGGTAATGTTTGCTTCGTAGAACGTGTTGGGGAAGATTCCTTCCTCCTCCATTTTTGGGAATAATTTCTGCAGTATGGGAATAAGCTCTTTGAAGGTTTGATCAAATTCTGGTGTGAAGCCGTCTGGACCAGGGCATTTTGTTGGAAAATTTTTATTGTTTCTTTGATCTCAGTGCTTGAAATTGGTCTGTTCAGGAGCTCTATTTCTTCCTAGCTAAGTCTAGGGAGAGGGTGTGATTCGAAATATTGATCCATTTCCTTCACATTGTCAAATTTCTGGGTACAGAGTTTCTGGTATAGTTAGAGATGATCTCTTGTATCTCTGTGGTACCCATTTCTGATTGAGGTTACTAGAGATTTTACTTGTCTATTGCTAGTTAGTCTGGCCAAAGGTTTGTCTATTTTATTTATTTTTTCAAAAAAGAAAAACTCCTTGTTTCATTAATTTTCTGAATGATTCTTTTGTTTTCAAGTTCATTGATCTCTGATTTAATTTTGGATATTTCTTTTCTTCTGCCGGGTTTACGCTTACATTGTTCTTTTTCCAACTCCATAAGATGGCTTGTGAGTTTGTTGATGCGCTCTCTTTCTGTTTTTTTGAATGTAGGCTTCTAAAGTGATACATTGTCCTCTCAAAACTGCTTTTGCAGTATCCCACAGGTTTTGGTAGCTTGTGTCTTCATTGTTGTTGTGCTCAGGGAAGTTAATGATTTCCTGTTTTATTTCTTCATGCACCCAACTGTCATTCCACAGAAGGTTGTTGAATTTCCTTAAACAACCTTTGTGTGGGGTTGAACGTTTTTGTGGAGTTGAGTTCCACCTTTAGTGCCTTATGGTCTGAGAAGATACAAGGTAAAATTTCAATTCTTTTTATTCTGTTGAGATTTGTTTTGTGTCCCTGGATATGATCAATTTTGGAGAATGTTCCATGGGGTGATGAGAAGAATGTATATCTTTATCTTTTGGATGGAGTGTTCTATATGCGTCTATCAAGCACGGTTGTTCTAGGGTCTCGTTTAAGTTCCTTATATTTTTAAATTTCTGTTTAGAGGATCTTTCCAGCTCTGTAAGAGGAGTGTTAAAGGATCCTTAGGATCTATCCAGCTCTGTAAGAGGAACGTTATTATGGCGTCATAGGATATCATATTGCTCAGACTGAGTAAGGTCTGTTTCAAAAATCTGGGAGCATTTAAGTTGGCTGTATAAATATTTAGAATTGAAACGTCTTCTTGTTGTATTTTTCCCTTGACCAATATAAAGTGACCATCTTTGTCTATTTTGCCTTTACTTGCTTTAAATCCACATGTATCTGAAAATACGATTGCAACCCCTCTTTTCTTCTGAATTCCGTTTGCCTGAAAAATTGTCTTCCAACCCTTAACTCAGAGTTTTAATTTGTCTTTTGAAGCTAGATGTGTTTCCTGCAGACAGCAAATGGATGGCTTGTGTTTTTTAATCCAATGAGCCAATCTATGCTTCTTCAGTGGGGAATTCAAGCCATTAACATTTATTGAGATAATTGATAAGTGTGGTAGTGTTCTATTCATCTTATTTTGTGAGAGTCCATTGCTTGGTTTTACCTTTTGCATCATTGTGGAAGTTAGGTTCTGTACTTTAATTCCTGAGTTCTTACTTTGCTGCTGATCCATTGTGATGGTCAGTGTGTAGAACAGGTTGAAATATTTCCTGTAGAGCTGGTCTTGTTGTGGCAAATTTCCTCAATGTTTGCGTATCAGTAAATGATTTGATTTCTCTGTCAATTTTAAAGCTTAGCTGAGCAAGATATAGAATTCTGGGCTGGAAATTGTTCTGTTTAAGTGGATTAAAGGTAGATTAGCATTGTCTTCTTGCTTGAAAAGTTTCATTAGAGAAGTCTGCGGTTACCCTGATGGATTTGCCCCTGTAGGTCAACTGGCACTTACTCCTGCAGCTTGAAGAATCTTTTCTTTTGTCTTGACTTTGGACATGTTTATCACAATGTGTCTTGGAGAAGCTCTGTTAGAGTTGAGGTGAGCTGGGGTCTGATATCCCTCTGAAAGTGTGTCAGAATCTTTTGTGATATTTGGGAAACTTTCATTTATAATATTCTCTAGTATGGCTTCCATTCCCCTGGGGCATTCCTCTTCCCCTTCTGGGATACCTATAACTCATATGTTTGAACGCTTCATAAGTCCAATAATTCTGTCAGTGAACATTCTGCTTTCTCTCTTTTCTTTTCTGCCTCTTTAACTTTCTGCATTATCTCAAGAGCTTTGTCCTCTACGTCTTTATTCTGCATGGTCTGATCTCGTGTTGATATCTTCTATTGCATCTTTAAGTTCCCTAATTGGCTGCTCAGTTCCTTCAGCTCTGCTATATCCTTTCTATATTCTTCATATTGTTCATCTCTCATTTGGTTCTGTTTTTGGATTTCCTTTTGGTTATTTTCCACTTTATCAGCAGTTTCCTTCATTGTTTCCATCATTTCCTTCATTGCTTTCATCATCTGTATTCTAAATTCCCTTTCTGTCATCTCCAACATTTCTTTATAGGTGGAATCCTCTGCAGTAGCTACCTCACGGTCCCTTGGAGGGGTTGCTCTGGACTGGTTCTTCATGTTGCCAGGATTTTTCTGCTGATTTTCTTCATGAGTGATTTCTTTTGTCTTGCCCTAATTTTCCTCCGACTTCCTCTTTCTCTCTAAGTTACGTGCCTCTGGCCTAGGTTTTCGATGATTCAGCTGCCAGCAGGATTAGACGATCGAACACATGCAACCCTTTGCCAGTTCTCCACGGCTTTTGTCCTCCTCATGAGGTCCAGAAGTCCCTGGCTGACTCCCTATGTTCCCAAAGGGATGTTTCTGGGCAGAACCCACCAGCCAGAGAAGCCTGAAGCCTTCTCTCCCCAGTCTCACAGTGCCCAGTTACAAGGAAACTATCAGCCGCCATCTTGCTCCTCCCCTGGTAAGGTCAAATTATTAATGTGTTTTCCCTTCTTTGCACGTCTATGGATTCTTTACAGATTCTCCATGGTGTGTGAGTTCATTTTTCATAATAAAAGTTGTCGATGATTGAACTTATCCCTAGGAGACTAGCACATCTGCATTTCATCCATTACTCGCCATTGCGAATGCATTCTACAATTTGTCCGCCAGGCGGCAGCACAAGCACTTCCAATAGCAGAGAACCGTTCCCCAAGACGGTTCCGGATGTGTTCACCACTGCTGCTATGAAGTCCTCAGTGCCATTTTTGACAGGAGATTTGCACAAAGTATTGCTTGGTTGTTTGCTTTTCGGGTCCAAAGGCCAGTCATTGTCAGATTGGTGTCCGCTACAGGAGGAACACACAACTCACCACTGGTGGCAATACACAGGTATAGCCACAGTGAAGAATCTGACCCAAGTGTGTCCACCCCACCGCCCGCCATAGATCGTTTGCTCACCTATCCCGTCACGTCCCATGTGTCTTCAGCCTCTTCTCCGAATCCCTGCATCCTTAGGAATGCTGGTTTGTGAAGGGTGCACTGTGTTCCTTCCTGTGGGTGCAGCGTGACTTTCTTTCTCAGTTGCCTGAGTCATTTAGGCTATTTTCACTACCTTTCCACTATAAAAGACTCTCCATCTACTGAACGGAGCACAGGGGACAAACATCACAGTCCCCTAACGAATCACTACTCTACTCTGAGACAGGCGTGCAAACAACTGCTCACCCTCTCGGCTGCAGATGCTTTCAAGAATTGATCATTTGCAGGTGGAGTTGAGTTGTATGGTAAACTTAGGCCTATGGTGATGGCTCATCTGGAGCCAACCAGTAGGGGCTTTGGTTTTAATTGCCTTGCTTTGCTGTCTGCTCCGGTTGGATTTGGTTTTGGTTATCAGTGCGTCAGCAAGACAATATTACCACTATTTGCATGGCATTGACTGTGCTTTCCGTGGCCTAAGTCATAGAGAGGTGACTGAAGGACAACGTGGCTCCCTGGGTGAGATGCAAATGCTATGCCATTGTAGGCAAGGGACTTGAGCATCTGGGGATTTGGAGGTATAAGTGGTGTCCTGCGACCAATCTCCCAGGGATATTGGGGGACCACTGTGTTGCTGAAAGCATGGGCACATTGAGGACACGCAACATGGGCTGGTGCGTCCATCCCCAAGGCCGGGAACGGCGGGCAGTGCCCAGCACCTCGGGCCTGACGTGGCGAGAGAAGTGTTGGGTGACAGTTCTGCCCGGATTCCTCAGCGTTCCTGCTGGGTGTGGGCGTTGGCAGCGGGGGACACGGCAGGGGGGAGGGGCGCAATGAGGAGCCCTTCTTGGGTGCTGATTGATCGCAGCCAACAACCTTGGGAGAAGGGGCACAGCACGCCTGGTAACGACAGGGCACCTCTACCTCCCCAGAGGCCTTCCAAGACCCTAAACCCAGACCATTGCCCCCCACCCCAGGAGCTTGGCTCACCTGCCAGTGCCGGGGACCCAGGCAGCCTCTCCAAGAAATGGCCACAGCCAACTCCAGCCAGCATCCGCCATCCTGAGGAGTCTGGACCCATCTGCCTGGAAGCCAGACCCCGCACCAGCGCCGAGATGGTGAAAGACTCGCTCAAGGCTCAGGTGATCCTCAGCGTGCTTGAGCAACAAGCTGTTTGGGCTGTACAACTCTGGGGTCCAAGGGTCATGTTGCTCCCTGGGTGTATTGCGTGCTGAGGGCTGAGCTCAGGGCTTTCAGTGTCTTCAGGACCCTAACAACCGAACAAGGTACCCTTGACCCATCAGACAATTTCTCAGCCTGCACCCCCTCCCTCCCTTCCTCCTCCCTCCCTCTCTCTCTCACTTCCTTCCTCCCTGCCTCTGCAGTCTCCTTTGTCTGTCACTGCACACTCTGAGCTTCTGGGTGCGTGGTTTAGCTCCCATTGGCTGCTGAGCACATGCCCTATCTGTCTTTTGGTGTCTGAGTTGTTTCTCTTAAGATAACTGCCTCCGGGTCTTCTATAATGGAAAGCACAGAATTCCATTGTTTCTGCCCTCTGTATAGTATTTTTGTTTTTAGACACTATTTTAGTTGTCTAATCTTGGTTGTGAGCACTTATTGTTGTTCTATGTCTTTTCTATTGTGTATAGTGCTGCAATAAACATAAAATTCCTCATTTTTTTTTTTTTTTTTTTTTAGACAGAGTCTCATTGTGTTGCCCTTGGTACAGTGCTGTGGTGTCACGGTTCACAGCAACCTCAAACTCTTGGGCTTAAGCGATTCTCTTGCCTCACCCTTCCAAGTAGCTGCGATGACAGGTGCCCGCCACAATCCCCGGCTGTTTTTCTGTTTTAGTTGTGATTGTTGTTTGGCAGTGTGGGGCCAGGTTCAAACCCACCAGCCCCGGTATATGTGACCGCCTCCCTAGCCACTGAGCTACAGTTGCTGAGCCCTCAAGTATTTTTTAGAATGTGATTTCTTTTGCTTTACCTAAATAGCCTGTGGTATAAATTCTGATTTCCATGGTTGTTTTATAATCATTTCAGTTGGTCAGGATATGTTTTTCTTAAGTTCTGTGTATTTTTTTTTTTATGCAGATTCTCACTTTGTTGCCCTTGGTAGATTGCCATGGAGGCATAGCTCACAGCAACCTCAAAGTCTTGGGCTCAAGCGATTTTCTTGCCTCAGCCTCCTAAGTAACTGGGACTATAGGCGCTGCCACAATGCTGAGCTATTTTCAGAGGCGGGGTCTTGCTCTGTCTCAGGCTGCTCTTGAACCTGTGAGCTCAGGCAGTCCATCTGCCTTGGCCTCCCAAAGCGCTAGGTTTACAGGCACGAGCTGCCACGTCCGGCCTTATGTGCATTTTTTTTAGACATAATGTATGGCACGCTTGGTATTTTACAGTTGAGTGTTAACTTGTTTTTTTAAAGCAGACTCCCCTCTGTTTCTGAGACTGGAGTGCAGTGGCCTTACCACAGCTTGCTTCAACCTTCAGTTCCTCGGCTCTAGCTTCCTTCTGCCTTAGCCTCTCTTAGCTGGAACTACAGCTACATTGTACGGAACTTAAAGTCACTACGTTGCTCAGACTGGCTTCAAATTTTTGAGCTAAATTGATTGTCCCACCTCAGCCTCCAAAAGGGATAGAATTACAAGCATGAACCACTGCCGTGACCATTTTCTTTTATACACAGTAGGAATCCAAAATATTGTATAATTCCTGTTATTGCAAATATTTGCTTGTTTTTGGTGTTCAGGTGCCCAAACCACAGTGTGTGAGGTAAGCCTCAATATACCTCCATACATATATAAGTAAACACCCAAATATATATGATAATCATTGTAACATGTTTTATTATAGTAAGAAAATCTTAAAGCAACCATGATTATGGGAAAAACCTATTGGCTATTTTTGTACAGAAGATATCTCGATTACAGGTAAATAGAGCAGGGATGAAACATCAGAACCAAGTCCATGGTTACCATTTAAATAGCAGAAAAGGTGGGTATTCTGAGGAAAGTGCAGCACCTTGGTGTTTATATCTGTTCAATCTTTTGTTGTTTTTTTTTTGACAAAGAGTCTCTCTTTGTCACCCTTGGTAGAGTGTTGTGGCATCAGAGCTCACAGCAACCTCAAACTCTTGGGCTTAAGCAATTCTCTTGCCTCACCCTCCCAAGTAGCTGGAACTACAAGCGCTCGCCACAATGCCCAGCTATTTTTGTTGTTGTTCTTGCAATTGTCATTGTTTGGCAGGCCCAGGCTGGGTTAGAACCTGCCAGCCCTGGTGTATGTGGCTGGCACCCTAACCGGTGAGCCAGAAATGCCGTGCCTTTTGTTTTTCTTTTTTTTTGAGACAGAGTCTCATTTTGTCAGTCTCCACAGAGTGCCGTGGCATCACAGCTCACAGCCACCTTGGTCTTAAGTGATTCTCTTGCCTCAGCCTCCCAAGGAGCTGGGACTACAGGCACCTGCCACAACATCTGGCTATTTTTCTTGTTGTTGTTACAGTTGTCATTGTTGTTTGCCAGACCCAGGCCAGGTTCAAACCCACCATCGCCAGTGTATGTGGCTGGCGCCATAGCCGCTGAGCTACAGGCACAGAGCCAAGGTACTCAGAATCTTGAGTCAATGTTAACATCAAATTATGAGTGATTTTTCTGTATTTGCACTTTTATAGATTCTCTACATTTTCCATAATGAGTGTGGATTTTTTTTGTTGTTGTTGTTGTTGCAGTTTGGTCAGGGCTGGGTTTGAACCCGCCACCCTCGGTATATGGGGCCGGTACCCTACTCCCTGAGCCACAGGCACCGTCTGAGTGAGGATTATTTTTAAATAATAAAGGTACAGGGCAGTGCCTGTGGCTCAAGGGAGTAGGGCACCAGCCCCATATGCCGGAGGTGGCGGGTTCAAACCAAGCCCTGGCCAAAAACTGCAAAAGAAAAATAAAATAAAAATTATAAAAAATAAAATTATAATGGTACAAATAATATACTTATGAATATGTAACTACCACATCTGGATTTTATCACTCTACTTTCATTGTGCATTCCTCCACTTGCTCACCAGATGGCAGCATAAGCACATTAAATAGCAGAAAATACATGGAGAGTATTTAATATTTGCTTTTTGTTTTTTTGCAGTTTTTAGCCAGGGCTGGGTCTGAACCCACCATCTCCAGCATATGGGGCCGGTGCCCCACTCCTTTGAGACTCAGGTGCCACCCGAAAGTAATATTTAATCTGAAGTTGAACACCACTGCTGTTAATTACCCAGTTTCTTTTGAAATGTTACTTGCACAAATTATTCATTAGATTGTTTAGTTTTCTTATAAAAATGGCCATATAGGGCTCAAAGGAGTAGGGCGCTGGCACCATATGCCAGAGGTGACAGGTTCAAACCCAGCCCTGGCCAAAAACTGCAAAAAAAAGAAAAACAAAAAAAAAGGCCATATAGTCACTGTAATTTCGAGAGAAACACAAATCACCTGTGGTGCCACTAGGCAGGTAGAGCCAAGGTTACACCTTCCTTTTCATGCTTATTGACCTGCAGGGTTATGTCTCTGTGGATATCCTGAGTGGATAATTTGCTCCTCATTCCCTTGGGTTCTGCTTGGCCTCTTGATTTGTAAAATTATTCCTATATGATTGATTCATAGACGGATGCACGTGACATGTCCAAACCCATTCATTTAAGGACAGGTTAATAACGAGATTATGGCCCTCCCTCTCTGTGGGCTCTGAATATTGTAAGATATTTTTAAGAAATTTCCATAAAATGTTACATTCCTGGGCCAGGCATGCAGCTCACGCCTGTAATCCTAGAACTCTCGCAGGCTGAAGCAGGTGAATTGCCTGAGGTCAGGAGTTCGAGACCAGCCTGAGCAAGAGTGAGACTCCGTCTCTAAACATAGCCAGGTGTGGTGGTGGGCACTTGTAGTCCCACCTACTTGGGAGGCTGAGACAAAAGAACTGCTTCAGCCTAAGAGTTTGAGTTGCTGTGAGCTATGATACCACCACACACTACCAAGGGGGACAGAGAGAGACTCTGTCTCAAAGGAAAAAAAAAGACAGCAAACTTAATCGTAAATGTTGTGTGTGCTCTGACTGCTCCACAGATCAGCCATTCTCCCTTCTGTGTCCCTATCCTTAGGGCGCCCCCGCCCCCCCATTCCTTTAGACACAACAATATTGAAATTAAGCCAATTAACAACCCTACAATAGCCTCTAAGTTGTTCAGGTGATGGAAAGAGTCACACAAATAGCAGTTGACTTCGAAAGGAAGAAATGATTAAGGCAGGGTGAAAGCTGAAATAATCAATACCAGGGTGTTGTGGTGGGCGCCTGTAGTCCCTGCTACTCGGGGAGGCTGAGACAAGAGAATCGCTTGAGCCCAGGAGTTTGAGGTTGCTGTGAGCTAAGATGCCTTGGCACTCTAGCAAGGGCAACAATGTGAGACTCTGTCTCAATTAAAAAACAAAGCAACAAAGGGCAGCACCTGTGGCTCAGTAAGTAGGGCACCAGCCCCATATACCAAGGGTGGCAGGTTCAAATCCAGCCCTGGCCAAACTGCAACAAATAAAATAGGCATTGTGCAGCCGCCTGTAGTCCCAGCTACTCAGGAGGCTGAGGCAGGAGAATCACCTAAGCACAAGAGTTGGAGGTTGCTGTGAGCTGTGACACAATGGTACTCTACTGAGGGCAACAAATAAATAAAAAAAAAAAAAAAAGAAAAGAATGCTGAAATAATCTGAACGCTACACCCTTGGCCCCAGTTAGCCAAGCTTTAAATGCAAGGAAAAAGTTGTTAAAAAAGTTAAACGTGCTGGGCGGCGCCTGTGGCTGAAGGGAGTAGGGCACCGGCCCCATATATGGAGGTGGTGGGTTCAAACCTAGCTCCGGCCAAAAAAACTGCAAAAAAAAAAATCATTCAGATGATTTAGATGAAAGAGGGCGCCTGCCCAACCTCCATATGTCGGAGGTGGCGGATTCAAACCCAGCTGCGGCCAAAAACAACAACAACAACAAATTAAACGTGTTATGCCAGTGAACACATGAATAAGAAAACAAAAAAGAGCTTATGCAGAAAGTTATAGAAATCTGAATACAAGACCAAACCAGACACACATTTCCTTAAATGAAAGCCTAATCCTGGGCAAAGCCCGAACTTTCTTCCATTTCGTAACAACTGAGGGAGGTGAGGAAGCTACAGAAGAAAAGCTGGAAGCTAGCAGAAGTTAGGTCATGAAGTTAGGTGAGGTTTAGGGAAAGAAGCCATCTCCAGGACCTAAGAAATACAAGGGGAAGTAGCCAGGTCTGATGGGAAAGCTGCAGCAAGTTATCCGGAAGATCTGGCTGAGACCAGTGATGAAGGTCACTGCACTAAATGATGATCTTTTTTGTGTAGAAAACACAGGCTTCTACTGAAAGAAGATGTCATCTAGGGTGTTCATAACTACAGAGAAGGCAGTGCCTGGATTCCAAACTCCACAGGACAGGCTGATTCTCTTAATAGGGACTAATGCAGCTGGTGACTTGAAGACTAAGCTAATGCTCATTTTCCATTCCGAAATCCTACGTCACTTAAGAATTAGGCTACATCTACCTGCCCGGGTTCTACAAATGGAACTATAAAGCCTGGGTAACAACACATCAGTTGACAGCACATCTGTTCACATCATGATTTGCTGAATATTTGAAGTCCAATGTTAAGAGTTACTGTCAGGGCTCGACGCCTGTGGCTCAAGCTGCTAAGGCGCCAGCCACATACACCTGAGCTGGCGGGTTTGAATCCAGCCCGGGCCCACCAAACAACAATGACGGCTGCAACCAAAAAATAGCCAGGCTTTGTGGCGGGTGCCTGTGGTCCCAACTTCCTGGGAGATGGAGGCAGGAGAATTGCTTGAGCCCAGGAGTTGGAGGTTGCTGTGAGCTTGGTGGCACTACACTCTACCCAGGGCGACAGCTTGAGGCTCTGTCTCAAAAAAAAAGAGTTACTGTCCGAAAAAACAATACAATACCTGTCAGAATATTACAGCTCATTGACAATGCTATGTAGTTTGTCACCCAAGCGCTCCAAGGAAGATATGCTAAGAGGCAGATGTTGTTTTCATGCTTGCTAAGGCAACATCCAATCTGAAGCCCTTGGATGAAAGAATAATTTCAACTGCCACATCTTCTTCTTCTGGAAATACCTTTCATAAGGCTACGGTAGCCATGGATAGTGATTCTTGTGACACATGAATCTGGGCAAAATAACCTGAAAACCTTCTAGAAACGATTCACCATTCACGCCAAGACAATACTTGTGATTCATGGAAGGAGGTCAAAATATCAACATTAACAGGAGTTCGGAAGAAGTTGATTCCAGTCATCATGATTGCTTGGGTGAGTTCAAGACCTCGGAGGAGGAAATAGCTGCAGATGTGGTAGAAACAGCAAGAGAACTAGAATTAAGAGTGGAGCCTGGCGACGGGACTGAATAGCTGCCATCTCAGGAGTTGTTTCTGATGGACGAGCAAAGAAAGCAATCTCTGGAGATGGAATCTTCTCCTAGTGAAGATGCCGCGAACACTGTTGACAACAAGGGGTTTAGAATGTAACATAAGCATAGTTGACAGAGCAGAGACAGGGATGGAGAAGTCTGACCCAAATTTTTCTTTTTTTTTTTTTTTTGTAGAGACAGAGTGTGACTTTATGGCCCTCGGGTAGAGTGCCATGGCATCACACAGCTCACAGCAACCTCCAACTCCTGGGCTTAAGCGATTCTCTTGCCTCAGCCTCCCGAGTAGCTGGGACTACAGACACCCGCCACAACGCCCGGCTATTTTTTGTTTGCAGTTTGGCCGGGGCTGGGTTTGAACCCGCCACTCTCGGTATATGGGGCCGGCGCCTTACCGACTGAGCCACAGGCGCCTGACCCAAATTTTTCTAATGCGGCTGAAGTGCTACCAAACAGCATCACATGCTGCAGAGAGATTTTTCATGGAAGGAAGAATCAATCAAAGTGGCAAATTTTACTGTTTTCTTATTTTAATAAATAGCCACAACTAACCCAGCCTTCAGCATCTGCCACCCTGATCAGTCTACAGCCATTAGTATGCAGGCGACACCCTCCACCAGCAAAAAATGGCAAGAGGCTCATTGAAGGCTTGGATGATCATTAGGATGTGTTACCAATAAAGTATTGTTTTGTATAAATTTCTGTGGGGTGGATACATTGCATAGTGCTGAAGTCGGGGCTTCTGGTATCTCAATCACCTGAGGAATGTGCATTGTACCCACCAGGTGATTTCTCCTCATCTTCACCCCTCTCACCTTCCTACCCTTCCGAGTCTCCTTTGTCTATCACTGTGCACTGTGTCCGCATGGGCAATGATTTCGCTCCCACTGGGTGGGGACATGCCCTACCTGTCTTTGGGTGTCTCGTTATTTCCCTTAATAGCCTCCAGTTCCATCTATAATGGAAAACACACGGTTCCATTCTTTTTGATGGCTGAGGTGTATTCCCTTGTGTCTCTATCGTACACTTTCTGTATACAGGCATCAGTAGACACACACTTATGTTGATTCCATGTCTTTGCTATTGTGAATAGTAGTGTCTGAAACAGACAAGTGCAGGTGTCCTTGTTATGAGGGTTTATGTCCTTTTCTGTGGATATTCCTTAGTGAGATTGCTGGATTAAATGGTACTTCTACTTGGAGTTTTCAATGAGGTACTTTTAATGAAGGTACATTTTCTTAGGCATAATGCTATTTCCCACTTAATAAGATACAGTATAGTAGTATAAATATACCTTTTATATGTACCAGAAAACAAAAACAAATGCGACGTTATTGCAACATTTGCTTTATTTCTGTTGTCTGGATAGAACCCACAATAACTCTGAGGTACATGTGTATAAATATACATGTCCACACGTATATCCATATGTGCACACACATATTCAGTATTATATTCACTGTGACATTTTTTGTTTTACTAAGAAAGAACTTAAAGCAACCAAAATATTGGAACAAACTATTGGGTATTCATATAAATAAAGAAGCTTGATTATAATTAAACAAAGCTGGAATCAAATATCAGAAGCACGTCCGAGGTTCGCATTTCACTAGCAGAAGAACTGACATTATCCTGAGAGCAGTAGCACCTGCTGTTTGTATCTCTCCTGCCCAGGTACTCAGAACCTGGAGACAAGGGAAAGTGAGCTTGTGGATGCTTTTTTATTTTCTGTACTTCTATGAATTGTCTAAATTTTCTAGGATGATTGTGAATTAATTCTTAGTAACAGAAGTTATAAATAATATCTTTATCAATATGTAAGGAGCACATGTATAGCTTACCCATTACTCTGCACTCATGAAGCTTTCTTCTTTTCTCCACCAGGTGGCAGCACGAGCACATCAAATAGCAGAAAACTTTGACAGCGCAGTATTTGTTGCAAAATCGAACACTACTGCTGTGAATCGCTGTTTATTTTGACATGTCACTTGAACGAATTCTTCATTAGATTGTTAACTTTCGTGATAAAGTTAAAATTTTAAAATTTTAAAGTTTAAAATTTAAATTTTTTTAAATTTGTTTCCACTATAGCAGAAAACCACAAGTCACCTCTGGTGCCATTACTCATGTGGCTGAGGCTAACAATATGACAGAAATGTGTTCTCGGGCGGCGCCTATGGCTCAGTTGGTAAGGCGCCGGCCCCATATACCGAGCGTGGCGGGTTCAAACCCGGCCCCCGCCAAACTGCAACCAAAAAATAGCCGGGCTTTGTGGTGGGTGCCTGTAGTCCCAGCTACTCGGGAGGCTGAGGCAAAAAAATCGCCTTAATCCCAGAAGTTGGAGGTTGCTGTGAGCTGTGTGAGGCCACGGCACTCTACCGAGGGCCATAAAGTGAGACTCTGTCTCTACAAAAAAAATTAAATAAATAAAAAGAAAAAGAAAAAGAAATGTGTTCTCATTCCCCACAGGATTATTTTCTAATCTTTCTTTCGTTTCCCATTAAATGTGTCTTTAGCTTTTTCCCTATATCCCTGCATTCTTTGATATGGTAATTCTTAAGGGGCACTGTGTTCCATCCTTGGATGCATTGCAACTTCTTTTAACTGATTGAAATGAGTCATTTAGGCTGTTTTAACTGTGTTTCAATTATAAGAGATTTCCCATGTTCAGGCTTGGCACAGTGGCTCACAACTGTAATCCTAGCACTCTGGAAGACTGAAGCAGGAAGTCCCTTGAGCTCAGAAGTTCAGAACCAGCCTGAGTAAGAAGGGCAAGTACTGGTCTGTACTAAAACTAGAAAATTAGCTGAGAGTCCTTTGGGCACCTCTAGTCCCAGCTATTCAAGAGGCTGAGGCAGGAGGATCGCTTGGGTCCAGGAGGTTGAGTTACTGTGAGCTAGGCTGACGCCATGGCACTCTAGCCTGGGCAACAGAGTGAGACTTGGTGTCAAACGGAAAAAAAAATTACTCACATAGAAAATATAGTGAGAAACATTACCGTGAGCTGATTAATTACCATTCAAGTTTCTCCACCAGGTGGCAGCATAAGCACATCAAATAGCAGAAAACACTTTGACAGCGCAGTATTTGGTGTGAAATAGAACACTACTGCTGTGAATTGCTCAGTTTACTTTGACGTGTCACTTGAATGAATTATTCATGAGATTGCTAGATATTAATTGTTTGTTAGATATTAATTGTTTGCTATCTTTGCTTCAGATAGTTTTAAGAAATAATAATTTACACGTAGGGGTGAAGGGTCCTTCTATCCAATTAATTCCTATCCTTCCGTCCTAAAAGTAACTTCTTGGGCAGCGCCTGTGATTCAGTGAGTAGGGCGCCAGCCTCATATACTGAGGGTGGTGGGTTAGAATCCGGCCCCGGCCAAACTGCAATAAAAAAAATACCCGGGTGGGGAGGCACCTGTGGCTCAAAGAGGTGGTGTGTTCAAACCCGGACCCAGCCAAAAACTGCAAAAAAAAAAAAAGAAAGAAAGAAAGAAAAGAAAAAGCAGCCGGGCATTGTGGCAAGCGCCCATAGTCCCAGATATTCAGGAGGCTGAGGCAAGAGAATTGCCTAAGCCCAAGAGCTGGAGGTTGTTGTGAGCTGTGATACCACAGCAACTCTACCGAGGGCGACAAAAAAAAAAAGTCACTTCTCATCTCATGTTTTTGTTTTCCTTCTTATTCTTCATCTCAGACTTTAACTAGCAAAGTATTTTACATGAACAACATAGACTTTGCTCTGTGTTTAAGGTAATGGATGTACGTTTTTAGATGCATTAGTCACTTAACATTATGACTTCAAAATTTACTGAATGATAGCAACCTAGATAATTCTAACTGCTGTTATATAATTTATGTATATAATATAATTTTTTAACAACCCATTCCCCTATCAATAAACATATTGTTTCCAAAATGGTTTCCTCCAGGGGGCGTGCCTGGCAAAGAATTGGAAACACCGACTTGAGGCGTCTGGGTTCCTGGCAGAGGAAAGGCTGCCTCAAAAAGGTGAGTCTCTTCAGTTCCAGGAGCTGCTGTCACATCACACTCCCCAGTTCTGCCCATTTACAATTCAGCCAGCAGTGAATGAGAGGCCTCTTTTGTCACATCCTGGCCGCTGCCCCGTGCTAGGAGACAGGCTTCCGCATCCATGAGGTGAAGCATCTTTTCCTGCTCACTGGCCAGCAGTGCTGTGTCGCTGTGGATTTCCTATCCAGAGCCTTTCTCCTCATCCCGCTGGGTTGTCTTTTGTCTGTTGATTGGTAAAACATTTTCTACATGCTTGATTCAGAGAGGGCAGCATGTGGTATGCCCAAACCTGGCCATTTCAGGAGAGGTTAATAAAGGGCTTATGGTGGATCCCCCCGCCTTAGGTTCTGCACAATGTTTTTTTAAATAAAATTCCTTAAAACATCACATTGCTGCTGAGGTGTCTTGTATAGTTAGGCCTATAGTGATTGCACAACTGTACCAAACATGTACAGACTTTGTTTTCTTTTTCTTATTCCCTCAGCAATACAGTATCAGAACTATATACATGGCATTTACATTGTTTAGGTATTCTATATATCTAGAGATATTTTAAAGAGGACGTGCCTCCCTGGGTGAGATGCGAATACTATGCCATTTTATGTGAGGGACTTGAGCTTCTGGGGTTTGGGATGTCTGAGGGGTGTCCTGGGATACATTTGCCAAGGCTACTGGGCAACAACTGTATTGATAAAAAGCATAGGCATGTTGGGGAATCCAAGGAGGGTTGGTCCATCTGTCCCCAAGGCCGGCAACAGTGGGCAGTGCCCAGCACCTCAGGTTTGATGGGGCAAGGGAAGTGTTAGGTGACAGCTCTGCCTGGATTTCTTAGCATTCCTGCAGGGTGTGGCTGTTGGCGGCAGACAGAACTGAGTAGCTCTTTTTGGAAGCTGATTGGTGGCAGTCACCAACCTTGGCAGAAGGGGTAGCGCACCCAGAAAAGAACAGGGCACTTCTCCCTCCTCAGAGGACTTCCAGGACCCTAAAGCTTGGAGATTGTCCCCCAGGGTGGTGGTTCACCTGCCAAGTGCTGTGGCTCTAGACAGCCTTTCCCTCAGTGCCTGAGGTTGTTGGTGGCCCATCAGGTCCTGGGCCATTTCTGTGCAGGGTAGGTTACCCTCAGCCCTGATAACAGCTCTATCTCCTAACTCAGGGCTCCTCTTCTGAGTCAGAACCTGCGCAGGGGCAAGGGAACACCTGGCCTTCATGGTGTGGCGTGTTGGGTTCCCACCCAAGGGATTGCTCAGGCTGCTACTTTTTTTGTTAGAAAAATAAGCAGTCAAGGCCAGGCGTGGTGGCTCACGCCTGTAATCCTAGAACTCTGGGAGAACGAGGCGGGTGCATTGCTTGAGCTCACGTGTTTGAGACCAGCCTGAGAAAAAGCAAGACTCTGTCTCTACTAAAAATAAAAAAACAGAGCCAAGAGGATTGCTTAAGCCCAAGAGTTGGAGGTTGCTGTGAGCTATGATGCCACGGTACTCTACGCAGGGCAACAGGTTGAGACTCTGTCTCAATAAATGAATAAATAAATAATCAGTCTGCTTCTGATCAGGGCTCTGGAGTTTGGGGTCAGGATATGTACCTGAAATTGAGGCAGGCTACCTGGCTGCCTGGTTAGCCAACAGGTGAGTAAAATCTTATCCCCAGCCATTGTGGTGACTCATGCCTATAATCTCAACGCTTTCAGGGCCCAAAAGGGGATGGCATGGGTGAGGGTTTCTTTCAGCCCAGGAGTTGGAGATCAGCCTAGGTAGCATCATGAGACCCCATCTCGACAAAAAGTGCAAAACTCAGCTTGGTGTGGTGGCCCATGCCTGTATCCCAGCCATTCAGGAAGGATTGTGCCAGGAGAATCCCTTGAGCCCAGGAGTTTGATGTTGCAGTGAGCTATGATCACTCTACCACACTCCAGCAGTGTAACAGAGCTAGACCCTGTCTCTGAAAAAAAAAAAGAAGAAAAGAAAAGAAAAAAGAAGATCTCAGCTCCTTCACAGAGTCTGACTTCACAAGAATGATTAGAGCCAGGGAAATGACTGCTCCGTAGGAGCTGGGCTCTGGCAGAGGGACACCACTGAGTTCATCTGTGAGGCCAGCATTGCCATGATACTAATGAAAATGGTGGTTGCTAGGGCCTGGGTAACCAGGAAAGGGAGAGACGTTAGTCAAGGGGTACAAATTTCAGTTTTTCAAGATGAACACATTCTGGTTATCTCTCTTATAGCACAGTGAGTGTAGGTAACAATACTGTACTATATACTTCAAATGCACGAAGATGGTAGATCTTGCATTGTCACCCCAAAGGAAAAAAGGTAACCTTATTTTTTCTTTTAGATGAAGTGATGATGGATATTAAATTAGCTTAATTGTGGTGATTTTTTTCACAATGGATACATGTATCAAATCATCAGGTTGTACATAAATATATACAATGAATATTTTAATTAAAAAGGTTTTTTAAAATCTCCCTTACATTATTTTTTGCATTAAAAAAATTTTTTTGAAACAGAGTCTCACTATGTTGCCCTTGGTAGAGTGCTGTGGCATCACAGCTCACAGCATCCTCAAACTTTTGGGCTTAAGCGATTCTTTTGCCTCAGCCTCCCAAGTAGCTGGGACTACAGGTGCCCACCACAACACCCGGCTATTTTCTGTTGCAGTTGTCATTGTTGTTTAGCTGGGCCAGGCTGGTTCGAACCTGCCAGACTCGGTGTATGTGGCTGGCACTGTAACCACTGTGCTATAGGCGCCAAGCCCCCACATTCCATCAACAACTTTGATGTGGCCACCCCCAAGCACAAATGGGGCTACTAGCTATAACCATGTGCTCTAGAAGAGAATGATTCTGGTGACAACTACCAATCCCTGCTTCAAGATCCAGCACAATTTTCCCCCAAGTGGGTAAGGAATTGCTTGATGCTACTTATTAAATAGTACAATTTTCCATATGTATTTGCACTCCCACTTTATCATATCATAATTTCTTATACTATGCACTAATTTTGGTCCATTTCTCCATTAGTCTATCTGCTTATTAACTCTCCAGTAATATGCTTTTGAAATTATGCTAGCTTCACCTGGCGCAGTGGCTCATGTCTGTAATCCAAGCACTTCAGGGGGCTGAGGAGGGATGATTGCTCCAGGGATTTCCACACCACAAGGATAGTGTGCATGCAGACTCCACAACTATGGTGCGTAGGCTTGGGACTTTGTTTTCTAATAGGATTGTTTCCCTCTCCTTCCCTTGGCATATCTACAAGAAACTAGCTTCCTTGAAACCTCCCTGGGAAGATGAGAAGTTGACCTAGTCCTCCCTTTCATGAAGAAGGTAGATGGTCCACATCCCAGCTTTATGCAGGGGTCTCAGTTCCACTCAGGTTACTGTCTTGAGGGATCAACATCATGTCTTTTAATTCCTATGCTGGTCTTAAAAGCTCAGGCCCTAACAGTGAGTGTCTGTGTTGGGATACAATCCCCTTCTGACTCAGGAAAGGGATGTTTCTTTCTAGCTAACACAAAATTTGTACTTGAATTATATTTTATATAGCATGTCTGTATGTTTGGAGAAATGTGGAGGGCATGGGATGCCTTACCTCAATCTGTCCAACTGGCAGAACTACAAGTTGGAGTCTGTTTCCAATTTTTCAATACTATAAATAATGCTATGATGAATATCCTTGACCATTAATTTTCATGCACATCTTTGGTTATTTTCTTTGGATAAATGCCTAGAAGTGGTCAAAGAATATGAATATATTATATATATATATAATGCCCCATTGCAACTCTAAAGAATGTACCACTTTACATTCCCTGAGAATTTCTGCTTTCCTGTGACCTTGCCAACGTTTGGAAACTTTTTTAAAAATTGCCATTTAATTAGATAAAAATATATAGGGTGAGAAAATATGCAGTGTGAAAACAATATTTCTCATATTTTTAACTGGTTAGAATAAAATCAAGAACTGGGTAAGGGGTGCCTGTGGCTCAACTGAGTAAGGCACCGGCCCCATATGCCGGAGGTGGCGGGTTCAAACCCAGCCCCGGCCAAAAACTGCAAAAAAAAAAAAAAAAAGAACCAGGTGAGGTGGTATATGACCGTAGTCCCGGCTACTCCTGAGGCTAAGGCAGAAGGATTACTTGGGCCGAGGAGTGTCCAGCCTGGGCAACATAGTGAGACCCACCCCATCTCCTAAAAAAATTTTTTTTAAATGTTATGATATGTGACAATTATATGAAATTCAAATTTCATCACTGATAGAGACAGTTTTATTGGAGCACTAACATGCCCATTTGTTTTACCTGTTGTCTAAGGCGGCTTTCAAACTACAATAATCATTTCAAGGCAACATGGATGAGTCTGGAAGACATTATGTTAAGTGAAATAAGCCAAGACCAGAAAGATAAATGCCACATGTCCTCACTCATATGTGGAAGCTAAAATAGTTGATCTTATAGAAGTAGAGAATAGGGCAGCGCCCGTAGCTCAGTGGGTAGGGTGCCAACCACGTATACCCAAGCTGGTGGGTTCGAACCTGGCCCAGACCAGATAAACAGCAATGACAACTACAGCAAAAAAATTGTGGCTGGGGCCTGTAGTTCCAGCTACTTGGAAGGCTGAGGCAAGAGGATCACTTAAGCCCAGGAGTTTGAAGTTGCTGTGAGCTGTGACATCACAGTACTCTACTGAGGGCAACATAGTGAGTCTCTATCTCACACACACACAAAAAAGAAGTGGAGAATAGTTGTTACCATAGGCTGGGGCGGGGGTGTGGCAGGGAGGTAAAGGGTATAGCCAGAGGTTGATTAACATACACAATTATAGCTAGATAGGAGGAGTAAGTTTTACTATTCTATGGCAGAACCTATAGAGTAGGATCACTATAATTAACAATAATTTATTATACATGGTAGCCATAAAGTTCGTGTGCAATTTAAAATAGTAAAGGATTGCACACGAACTTTATGTCCACCCTGTATGTTTTCAAATAACTATAAGAGGATTCTGAATGTTCCCAACACAAACAAATAATACACATCCTAGGTGATGGGCATGCTAATTATGCTGACCACTGTATGTTGTATATCTTGAAACATCACTAGGCACCCCATAGATATATACAATTATGTGTCGATTTTTCTCTGGGCATGGTGGCTCACACCTGTAACTCTAACACTCTGGGAGGCCAAGTCAGGTAAATTGCTTGAACTCACAAATTCAAGACCAGCCTGGGCAAGAGTGAGACCCCCATCTCTACTAAAAATAGAAAAACTATGCCTGTGGTCCCAGCTACTTGGGAGGCTGAGGCAAGAGAATCCCTTAAGCCCAAGAGTTTGAGGTTGCTATGAGCTATGAGGCCACGGCACTCTACTGAGGGCAACAAAGTGAGACTCTGTCTCAAAAACATAAAAATAGAAAAACTAGCCAGGTGTCCTGGCAGGAGCCAGGAGTCTCATCTACTGGGGAGGCTGAGACAAGGGGATTGCTTGAGCTCAAGAGACTGAGGTTGCTGTGAGCTGTGATGCCATGACACTCTATCCCAAGTGACAGAGCATCTGTCTCGAAAAAAAAAGAAAAAGGCAGATCTGATTCTGTATTTCTGGGGTGTGGCCTGAGGTCCCCTGCCCCATTCCTAATGCAGAAGCTGATGGTGCTTCTCTATGGACCACAGTGGACATGCTTCTCACACTATTGTTGAGCGCGATCAGACCACAATGCAATTCAACCAAGCTGAGCTCAGTTACTTCCAAACTTTAGACCTCTCATGGATACATCCTAGTTAAAGTGGAATAGAGTTAAGATGATCTTTTATAAGGAACATGAATCAATTGGTTAACAATAAAACAACACACACACATGCAAAGAGACAGGGCAGTAACAAGGGCAGAAAATTAGATGCAGATTATGGAAAAACAGAAACACAAACACCTTAGGAGGAATGCAACTTGCATCATATCAGATTTTATCGGCTCTAAGCAGGCTCCAGAGAGTTGAGCAAGGCTTTTGAGTCTGGGTGGAATTTATCTGGTAAATAATATTGGTATTTGACCATATTATTTATGGGGTTGCAAATATGGATTTGTGGTTTTTTTCATGTAAGCATATTAATTTGGACATTGTGGGCGGCGCCTGTGGCTCAGCGGGTAGGGCGCCGGTCCCATATGCCGGAGGTGGTGGGTTCAAACCCAGCCCCGGCCAAATTAAAAAAAAAAAAAAAAAAAAATAATTTGGACATTGTACAGCCCCTTAGAAGCATTGATTATAGCCTTCAAGAGTTTCGTGTGTGTGCTCAAAAAATATTTCTTCAGTTTTACAAATTTGATACTCTATTTATTTAAGTTACAAGTTCAAATGCCTAGTTTTTTCTTTTTCTTTTTTTTTTCCCTGAGGCAGAGTCTCACTTTGTTGCCCTTGGTAGAGTGTGGTGGCATCCATAGCTCACAGCAATCTCAAACTCTTGGGCTCAAGCAATGCTCTTGCCTCAGCCTCCCAAGTAGCTGGGACTACAGGTGCCCACCACAATACCCGGCTATTTTTAGAGACAAGGTCTCACTGTGGCTCAGGCTGGTCTCAAATTTGTGAACTCTGGCAATCCACCCACCTCGGCCTCCCAGAGTGCTAGGATTACAGGTGTGAGCCACTGCATCTGGCAGCCTAGTGTTTTCTTAACCTTTTAAATTTGGCCTAAAAACCTTATCATGTTTTTCTTCTTAAATCCTATTTTAAGTCTAGCAAATAATAGCAACCACTTTTAAGGGGTCTTTGGAAAACACTTGGCCCTATTTGCAAATTTAGCTAATTAAACACATCCATGCATTATATTTTCTTTTCTTTTCTTTTTTGGAGACAGAGTCTCAAGCTGTCACCCTGGGTAGAGTGCCATGGCATCACAGTTCACAGCAGCCTCCAACTCCTGGGCTTCAGTGATTCTCTTGCCTCAGCCTCCCAAGTAGCTGGGACTATTGGCGCCCATCATAACACCCGGCCATTTTTTGGTTGAAGTTGTCATTGTTGTTTGGCAGGCCCGGGCTAGATTCAAACCTGCCAGCTCTGGTGTATATGGCTGGAGCCTTAGCCTCTGTTTTTTTTTTTTTTTTTGTAGAGACAGAGTCTCACTTTATGGACCTCAGTAGAGTGCCGTGGCCTCACACAGCTCACAGCAACCTCCAACTCCTGGGCTTAAACGATTCTCTTGCCTCAGCCTCCCAAGTAGCTGGGACTACAGGCGCCCGCCACAACGCCCGGCTATTTTTTGGTTGCAGTTTGGCCGGGGCCGGGTTTGAACCCGTCACCCTGGGTATATGGGGCCGGCGCCTTACCGACTGAGCCACAGGCACCGCCCTGGAGCCTTAGCCTCTTGAGCTACACATGCCGAGCCACATCCATGCATTTTAAAATAATTTAAAACTTTTAGTAGACTGCAGTCTGTTCCCTTTTTAATCAATTCAGTAGTCTCATGAACAAATACATTCCCAAGTACACAAATAACTCTTTTAAATCTAATGAATTAAATTTTTAGAGTGAGCAGGACACCGGCCCCATATACCAAGGGTGGCGGGTTTGAACCTAGCCCCAGCCAAATGCAACAAAAAAATAGCCCGGCGTTGTGGCGGGCACCTGTAGTCCCAGCTACTTGGGAGGCTAAGGCAAGAGAATTGCCTAAGTCCAGGAGTTTGAGGTTGCTGTGAGTTGTGATGCCACAGCACTCTACTGAGGGCGACAAAGTAAGACTCTGTCTCTAAAAAAAACCCAACAATTTACCCAGTGAAATTTAAATTCTCTTAAAATGTTCCAATACCATATATAAAATTAGCATTCAATGAAAATTACAAGTTTAAATTCTTTCAAACTTTACAGATGCATCAAATGTCAAGTATGCACTGGCTCCCTAAATATGAATCTTATACTTTTGATTCTCTTAAAATTTTCTGTACTTTCCCCAAATCCTCCTGGAGCTGAAAGATTCACCCTCTTACAGCCAATAGTTACCATACCAATAACTGAGCCTGCATAGACACCCAAGATTTGGTCTGGACCCTGACAAATTTTGTCAGTGACCCTAATTAATAGAGTACTTGAACCTTACCAATAATTGCTATGTCCATGACACCATAATCACTGGAAGTGGTCTCCAGACCCCTTACCCTTAGTTTGAAGTGGTACACATTATTGATTCTTCTTTGAACCTATAGACATTTGTAAGGCTGACAGCATTGATCACCCAATTGGATTTTGTATTTATTTGGTTGTCAAGATATATGCTTTCCCTCTGGCTCTAAAGACCTTTGCACTTAGACCAAGTACCATGGCTCATACCTGTAATCCCAGCACTCTAGGGGGCCAAGGCAGGTGGATTGCTTGAGCTCAGGAGTTTGAGACCAGCCTGAGCAAGAGTGAGATCCCATCTCTACTAAAAATAGAAAAAATTAGCCGGGAGTGGTCATGCATGCCTGTGGTCCAGCTACTTGGGAGGCTGAAGCAAGAGGATCCCTTGAAACCAGGAGTTTGAGGTTGCTGTGAGCTATGACACAAAGGTACTCTAGCCCAGGGCAACAGAGCGAGACTCTGTCTCAAAACAACAACAACAACAACAAAAAAACCTTCTCATTTAAAGGAATCCTAAGATAGGGAAATAGCCTTTCTGTCCACTAATAAAGACTTTTGGAATTTATGGAATTTTTCTTGAAGCTTTGATCAAACTTGGGTTTTAGGCTAGAATTTCTTCTTAGATGGTGCTGTTTTTTTCCCTGGAGGAACATCACATCTGGTATTTCATTTTTTGTGATGCCAGCAAGAACATATATTTTTTTAAATATTCCAAATAATATTCAATTTTGTATATCTCACGTGGTTTTGTCTGGGATGTGGTCATCAATTTTAAGGTTTTTTTTTTTTAGAGACAGAGTCTCACTTTGTCACCCTCAGTAGAGTGCTATGGCGTCACAGCTCACAGCAACCTCCAGCTCTTGGGCTTAGGCGATTCTCTTGCCTCAGCCTCCCCAGTAGCTGGGACTACCAGCGCCCGCCACAGTGCGGTGTCCCAAATTGCAACATTTTTTTGTTGTTGTTGCAATTTGCCTGGGGCTGGGTTTGAACTCGCTACCCTTGGTATATGGGGCCGGCACCCTACTCACTGAGCCACAGGCGCCTCCCAAGGTCTTTTTTTTTTTGAGACAAAGTCTCACTCTGTTGCCCTGGGTAGAGTACTGTGACATTATAGCTCACAGCAACCTCAAACTCTTAGATTCAAATGATACTCCTGCTTCAGCCTCCTGAATAGCAGGGTCTACAGGCACCTGCCACAACGCCCATCTAGTTTTTCTATTTTTAGTAGAGACAGGGATCTTGCTCTTGCTCAAGCAATCCACCCATGTCAGCCTCCCAGAGTGGTGGGATTACAGGCATGAGCCACCATACCTAGCCTAGGTCATTTTATTGACAAGACAGTGTCATATAGATGTCTAACAAGATAAAAGTTTATTCATTATTTTTATTTTTATTTTTTTTGAGACAGAGTCTCACTCTGTTGCCCTGGGTAGAATGCCGTGGGATCATTCACAGCAACCTCTAACTCCTAGGCTTAAGTGATCCTCTTGCCTCAGCCTCTTGAGTAGCTGGGATTATAGTCATGGGCCACCATGCTGGCTAATTTTTCTATTCTCATTGTTCTGGAGGCTGGAAGTCTGAGATCAGGGTGGCAGCATGTTTGGATTCCGGTAAGTCCCTCTTCTGGGTTGCTGACTTCTAACTGTATTCTCTCATGGCAGAAAAAAAGCAAACTAGCTCTCTGTCCCCTTCTTATAAGGGCACTAATCCCCTTCATGAGGAGCTCCACTCTCCTAAAAAAATTACTTCCAAAGAGCTCACTTTCTTATAACATCACATTGTGGGTTAAGATTTTGACATATGAATTTTTTTTCTATTATTTTTTCTTTTTAGAGACAGTCTCACTTTATCGCGTCACAGCTCACAGTAACCTCCAGCTCTTGGGTTTAGGCGATTCTCTTGCCTCAGCCTCCAGAGTAGCTGGGACTACAGGTACCCACCACAAGGCCCAGCTATTTTTTTGTTGCAGTTTGGCTGGGGCCGGGTTTGAACCTACCATCCTCAGTATATGGGGCTACCACCCTACTCACTGAGCCACAGGTGCCACCCTTGACATATGAATTTTAAGGGTACACAAACATTAAGGTAGGAACACCTGGTGAAGAAAAGCATATCTAGGGCGGCGCCCTACTCAAAGGAGTAGGGCACCAGCCCTATATGCCAGAGGTGGCGGGTTCAAACCCAGCCCTGGCCAAAAACTGCAAGAAGAAAAAAAGAGAAGCATATCAAAGGAAATGGTCTTTAAGTTCTGATCTAACCTAGGAGGCAGTAAATGTTTTCTTTTTTTTTTTTTATTGTTAAATCATAGCTGTGTACATTAGTGCAATCAAGGGGTACAATGTGCTGGTTTCATATACAATCTGAAATATTCTCATCAAACTGTTCAATGTAGCCTTCATGGCATTTTCTTAGTTATTGTATGTAGACATTTGTATTCTGCCTTTAGTAAGTTTCGCCTGTACCCATTCTAAGCTGCACCGTAGGTGTGGCCCCGCCCATTACCCTCCCTCCACCCTGACCTCCCCCCTCCCTTCCCCTTCCTTGGCCCTTTCCCCATGGTCTTGTGCTATAGGTTGGGTTATAGTCTTCATGTGAAAGCTATAATTTAGCTTCATAGTAGGGCTGAGTACATTGGATACTTTTTCTTCCATTCCTGAGATACTTTGCTAGGAAGAATATGTTCCAGCTCCATCCATGTAAACATGAAAGAGGTAAAGTCTCCATCTTTCTTTAAGGCTGCATAGTATTCCATGGTATACATGTACTACAATTTGCTAGTCCATTCGTGGGTCGATGGGCACTTGGGCTTCTTCCATGACTTAGCAATTATGAATTGGGCTGCAATAAACATTCTGGTACAGATGTCTTTGTTATATTGTGATTTTTTGGTCTTCTGGGTGTAAACCTAGTAAAGGAATTATAGGATCGAATGGCAGGTCTATTTTTAGGTCTCTAAGTATTCTCCAAACATCCTTCCAGAAGGAACGTATTAGTGTGCATTCCCACCAGCAGTGTAGAAGTGTGCCCTTTTCTCCACATCCACGCCAACATCTCTGGTTTTGGGATTTTGTTATAGTAAATGTTTTCTGCAAAACATCAGATAGTAATTATTGTCAGCTTTGGGGACTGTGAGGTTTCTGTCAAAACTAGTCAACTTTGCCATTGTAGCTCAAAAGCAGTCATAGACAATACACAAATGAGTGCATTGTGTGTTCCAATAAAGCTTTATTTATAAAAATAGGCAACATGTAAGATTTGGCCTATAGGCCATCTTGGCCTAAAAGGTCAACAGAAGTAAGCCAGACAAAGGGGAATGTGATGCTTTATACCTATTTGGTGTGTTATAGACACCAAGGAAATTTTTACATGTTTTGTTTCATGGTCAACTGAAACTTCTATCTATCATACATCCCCCATATTTTTCTGATATGATGTCTCCCTTCCTATGGAGAGCCCTGTATGGGTTTGTGTGATTCCCATTGGTTTTGTTGCAGGAAGGTGAGGCCCAGTGGAGAGAAAGAACACCCAAACACCATGTTTATAAGAAGAAGGGCTTTACTTCAGCCAGCGGAGCTTATGACATAGAAGAATTTGAAATGTCCATGCTCCCCGACTGGCTTGGTTTTTCCCTTTTATCTCCAGTCAAAAAGTTACAACCACAGGCTCGGGGCCCATAACACAGTGGTTACAGTGCCAGCCACATACACTGAAGCTGGCAGGTTCAAACTGGGCCTGGGCCAGTTAAACAACAATGACAACTGCAACAAAAAAGTAGCCAGGGGCAGCGCCTGTGGCTCAGTGAGTAGGGCACCAGCCCCACATACCAAGGATGGCGAGTTCATACCCAGCCCCGGCCAAACTGCAACAATAAATAGCCTGCGGTTGTGGCAGGCGCCTGTAGTCCCAACTACTTGAGAGGCTGAGGCAAGAGAATTGCCTAAACCTAGGGGTTGGAGGTTGCTGTGAGCGGTGACACCATGGTACTCTACCAAGGGTGAGAAAGTGAGACTCTATCTCTACAAAAAACAAAACAAAACAGAACAAAAAAGTAGCCAGGTGTTGTGGCGGGTGCCTGTAGTCCCAGCTAAGTAGTCCCTTGGGAGTCTGAGGCAAGAGAATCACTTAAGCCCAAGAGTTTGAGGTTGCTGTGAGCTGTGACACAATAGCACTCTACCAAGGATGACAGCTTGAGACTCTGAGGGGGGGAGGAGTTCCAACCCACAGGTGCCTTTCTCATTGGTCAGTTTGAATCAAGCCCGAGATGCTGTTCCAGCCCCCACAGAACTACAGGATTTCACAGAAATGGAAATTTTCTTTTTTTTTTTTTTTTTAGAGACAGAGTCTCACTATACTGCCCTCGGGTAGAGTGCTGTGGCGTCACATGGCTCACAGCAACCTCTAACTCTTGGGCTTACACGATTCTCTTGCCTCAGCCTCCCGAGCAGCTGGGACTACAGGCGCGCGCCACAATGCCCGGCTATTTTTCTGTTGCAGTTTGGCAGGGGCTGGGTCCGAACCTGCCACCCTCGGCATATGGGGCCAGCGCCCTACTCACTGAGCCACAGGCACCGCCCAGAAATGGAAATTTTCAAATTCCAGAAAGTTAAGTCTACAAATTCCCAAGAGCTGAGTCACCATGGAGAGGACCCTGCAGGTGTATCCTTGCGGTCTCCTTGAGAAGACCTGTTCTCTTAGACCTCACCCTTCTCGGGTATCCTCTCTCAGTTTCATCAATGAACCAGCACCCTCACTTCTGCTAGGGAGTGGGCATATGGCTGGTACGTTTTGGACTGGACCCATGGCCTAATACTGTAAACCAGAGTCCTTCCCCATGTTTTTACATACAAAGGTTAGTGTGGAGAAGTTGCTTATGTTCTTTTGTAGAGTAATGTAAGCCTAGAGCTGTGTGTGGCCCCAGTTCACGCATCTGCAGCATTCAATGAGCCAGGACTAGACTCTTATTCTAATGTCAAGTCTGTGGTGGCTCCCTAAAGGTACAAAATAGTGCTCTAGGGGTGTTGGGCAGCTGGAGCTGAGGTGAGCCATTGGAAACAGAGTGGCCAGAGCTCACAGCACACATGCACAATCTTAAGAATACAGAAAGAGGGCGGCGCCTGTGGCTCAAGGAGTAGGGCGCTGGTCCCATATGCCGGAGATGGCGGGTTCAAACCCAGCCTCGGCCAAAAACCACAAAAAAAAAAAAAAAAAAGAATACAGAAAGAATAATGTTTGTACACATGCATACTGTTAACCCTATCCAGGTCAAGAAATAGAACACACTAGCATCCGATCCAAGGAGATAGAGCACATGGAGAACTGACCAAGAGGAACCACGCTGCTGTGCACTTAATCCTTGTGAAGCACTTTACTTCTCTAATCTCAATTTCCCATCTGCCTAGTGAAGAGCGCTACAGTCTGAATGTTTGTGTCTCCCCCAGCTTCATATGTTGAAACCCTAACCCCCAAGGTGATGTATGGTATTAGGAGGTCGGGTCTTTGAGAACTGATGAGGTCACAAGGGCTTCACTCTTATGAATGAGATTGATACCCATATATAGGAGCTCCTGGAAAGCTTGCATGGTCCTTCTAGCATGTAAGGACACAGCGAGAAGGTACCCACTATCAGAAAATGGTCCCTCACCAGACATCAAATCTGCCTAAGCCTTAATCTTGGACTTTACAGCCTCCAGAACTGTGAGAAATAAATGTTTATTGTCTATATGCCACCCACTTTATGGTATTTTGTTAAAGCAGCCTGAATACACTAAGGAAAAGAAATCAAATGAGATAATATATGTGAAATGTTTCACACATGGTGGGAAGATGATAGCTGAGAATTTTCTCCTTTTTTTTCAACATCATGTGGAAATCATAACAGGGTGTCTCTTTTTTTAAGTATTGACAAATTTTTGATAAATATTTGCCGATCTGAGACATCTGGTCTGAATCACATCTGTGCTGGGCAGAATAATTGCCCCCCAAGATATCTGGACATATCTAAATCCCCCAAATTTGTGAATATGTTAGATCACATGGCAGAAGGGACTTTGCAGACATGATGATGCTAATGATCTGGAGATGAGGAGAGGCTCCTGGATGATCAGGGTCATCACAACACAAATGTCTTCATAAAAGAGAAGCAGGAGGGTAGAGTCAGAGAAGGAGATGAGGCAGAGGTTGAAGGAGAGATGTAATTGCTAGAAGGGGACACCAGTCCAGGAATGCAGGCCGCCTCTTGAAGCTGGAAATGACAAAGAAGCAGAATCTCCCCTAGAGTCTCCAGAAAGAGCACAGTCCTCTGACCCCTTATTTTAGCCTACTGAGACCCATTTTAGACTTGTGACCTGCACACTGTAAGATCATACATTCCTGTTGGTTCATGCCGTCGTGTTTGTGGTAATTTGTTATAGCAACCATAGGAAACTAATATAACATCCAAAAATCAGATTCTATCAGCTCAGCTTTTTATGAAGTTCTGAAGGAATTTGACTTTTTTTTATGATTATGGAAAATTTTAAGCATATACAAATTAGAGAGAATAGTATGATCCTCATGACCCATCATCAACTCCAACATCGATCAAGGCATATGACCTTGTTTTATATCTATTCACTCCCACTTCTCCCTGCCCATATTATTCTTAAACAAATAGCATATCACAACTCTCATTGTTATTTCCCAATGTATCTCCTATCCAAGTATTACTAACCAGAACCAACCTTGTTTAGCTTCTAAGATCAGATGAGATTGGGTGAGTTCTGGGAGGTCTGACTGGAGACCCACAATGTATCTCTAAAAGATAGGGACTTCAACAAAAAGTAACTAGAACTCGGTGCCTGTTGCTCAGTGGTTAGGGCGCCAGCCACATACACCAGGGCTGGCGGGTTGGAACCCGGCCCGGACCTGCCAAACAACAATGACAACTACAACAACAAAAAACTAGCCGGCCGTTGTGGTGGGCGCCTATAGTCCCAGCTACCTGGGAGGGTGAGGCAAGAGAATCTCTTAAGCCCAAGAGTTTGAGGTTGCTGTGAGCTATGACACCACAGCACTCTACCGAGGGCTCATAGTGAGACTCTGTCTCAAAACAAACAAACAAACGAAAAAAAAACTAGTGTCACATCTCTTTTAGAATTTGTCTAGCAGATTTTCTACTTTTCACTGGAAAATCCAATAAAAAATAACTGAAATGCCATTATCAACCATAAATTTTAAAAACACTTCATCAGGCTCGGCACCTGTAGCTCAAGCAGCTAAGGCACCAGCCACATACACCAGAGCTGGTGGGTTCAAATCCAGCTCAGGCCTGCCAAACAACAAGGATGACTACAACCAAAAAATAGGTGTTGTGGTGGGCGCCTGTAGTCCCAGCTACTTGGGAGGCCAAGGCAAGAGAATCACTTAAGCCCAGGAGTTGGAGGTGGCTGTGAGCTGTGATGCCATAGCACTCTACACAGGGCGACAGCTTGAGGGTGTGTCTCAAAAAAAAAAAACAAAAAACCACTTCATCAATATCAATTATCCAGGGAGTATTCCCATTTCCATTTGTCTCATGAATATCACAGATGTTTATTCCACCTTAGTTTCACAAATTGGGATTAAAATACAGCCCCAAGGGGCGGCGCCTGTGGCTCAAGGAGTAGGGCGCCGGTCCCATATGCCGGAGGTGGCGGGTTCAAACCGAGCCCTGGCCAAAAACCACACACACACACAAAAAAATACAGCCCCAACTATGCTCCTGGTTGCTCTGTATCTTTATTCTCTTTTTCATCTATACTGTCCAGTTTCCCATCTCTCTGTTTCCCCCTGGGGTTTATTTGTTAAGAAAACATGGGGTTTTTTTTGAGACAGAACCTCAAGCTGTCGCCCTGGGTGGAGTGCTGTGGCATCACAGCTCATAGCAACCTCCAACTCCTGGGCTCAAGCGATTGTCCTGCCTTCGCCTCCCAAGTGGCTGGGATTACAGGCACCCGCCACAATGCCCGGCTATTTTTTATTGCAGCCATCATTGTTGTTTGACAGGCCCAGGCTGGATTCGAACCCGCCAGCTCAGGTGCATGTGGCTGGAGCCTTAGCTGCTTGAGCCACAGGCGCCAAGCCTGGTTTTTTTTTATTTTGTTTTGTTTTTTTCTTTTTGAGACAGAATCTCACTCTGTTGCCCTGGGTTGAGTGCCATGGCGTCATCACAGCTCACAGCAGCCTTAAACTCTTAGTCTCAAGCAATCCTCTTGCCTCAACTTCCTGAGTAGCTGGGACTACAGGCACCTGCCATAACGCCCAGCTAGTTTTTCTATTTTTAGTGGAGATGAGGTCTTGCTGTTGCTTAGGCTGGTTTGGAATTCCTGAGGTCAAGCAGTCTACCTGCCTTGGCCTCCCAGAGTGCTAGGATTACAGGTGTGAGCCACTGCGCCGGACCCTTTTTCTGGGTCTCAAGCATACTGGCTTTCAGACTAGAACTTATACCATGAGCTGTCCTGGTTCACAGACCTTTAGACTCAGATAGGAACATGTCATTGGCTCTCTGGTTTGCACACTGTAGACCTTGGGATTTGTCAACCTCCAGAATTGCATAAGCTGAGTCCTTATAATAAATCAGTAATCTCTCTATATATACACGTGTGTGTGTGTGTATTTATATATGTATATGTCTCCTACTGGAACTATTTTTTTTTTTTTGAGACAGAGTCTTACACTTTGTCTTCCTGGATAGAGTGCTGTGATCATCATAGCTCACAGCAACCTCAACCCCCTGGGCTAGAGCAATCCTCCTGCCTCGGCCTCATGACTAGCTGGGACTATATACATGCGCCACAACACCTGGCTAGTGTTTCTATTTTTTTTTTTTTGAGACAGAGTCTCACTGTATGGAGGGTTGTGCTGTGGTGTCACAGCTCACAGCAACCTCAAACTCTTGGGCTTATGAGATTCTCTTGCCTCAGCCTCCCAAGTAGCTGGGACTATAGGTGCCTGCCATAACACCTGGCTATTTTTTGGTTGTAGTTGTCATGGTTATTTGGCAGGCCCAGGCTGGGTTCAAATGCACCAGTCCAGGTGTATGTGGCCAGCACCCTAGCTGCTGAGCTACAGGCACTGAGCCTAGTTTTCCTATTTTTAGTAGAGATGGGATCTCATTCTTGCTCAGGCTGGTCTGGAACTCCTGAACTCAAGTGATCCACCTGCCTCAGCCTCCCAGAGTGCTGGGATTACAGGTGTGAGTCGTGGTACTTGGCTCCTGGCCCTTAGACCTATTTTTCTGAACAGCTCTATCTAATGCAAAAGGTTAAATAGGATAGCTGGGCTTCAGTCTCAGGGCTAATGATTTTTATCATTGGCTGGGCTAGTTACTTTCTTCTTTGAGATTTGTTTTCTCATTATAAAGCCTAAGTAGTATAAATAACATCATGAATCGTACATATATCATAGGGTTTCTCACCCTTGGCATTTGGGGCTGATGATTCTGGTGTAGTGGGCTATTGTGTATATTATAGGATGTTCAGCAGCATCTCTGGTCTCCACCCAGTAGATGCCAGTAGCACCATTCTCCTAGTTGTGACAGGAAAAATGTCTCTAGACATTGCCAAATGTCCCCTGGGGAACAAATCATTCCCCAAGTTGAGAGCAATGATAAATACATAATAATCATCTTGGGGTTGTTACTCCAGGACCCAGTGAGGATACCTGGGGTCAGAAATGGTTCAAAAGAGACTAATTTGTAGTGCTAGCGTCACCAAATGAAAAAAAAAAGAAAAGATTGCTCATTTCTGTGTCAGATACATCTTTCTGCTTGTCTCTGCAAGCCTGAGCCTTTTGAGTTGCTTTGCTTGGCTCATAATGCAGAGGTCTGCAGTTTTAAGAACTGTTTTTCCAAGTACACAGGGGACCAGAGACATACTCCTAAATAGGAGAGAATCCAGCTAGGAGGAAGCATCTTGTAGAATGCTGGTTTATGGCAGCTGTGTCTTCCTAAAATTATGGTTTGCCTGGAATAAAACTTAAATTGGCTTTTTAGCATTTTGTTGAACAGGACCTATAGGAAGGGAAGGAAAAGAAGTAAAAATATAGCATTTAATGTAAGGGGAGATCTGGAGAGGAAGGAAGTGGGTGACTCGAGTTTTCTAAGTTTGGGGAAACAATGGATCTAAAATTTTATGAAATCTAAATTTTAGAAACCCAGGTACAAATGTAGTCTCCTTAAAACATGACAGGCATTCATTGATTCTCAGGAAGATGTTTTATGATAAGCACCCAGACACAAAGCAGAATGAAGCGCCAGAATGAACCAAACACAGACTGTCTGGCTTCTCCACGCAGCTGACTCTTTGGAAATACCCTGCATCTCTTTGGAGTGGAAGATTATGAAATGAGGAAAATCTTAATTTCAAAACTGGACACATCTTTGTAAATCAAGGACACTTCACTTGAGAAAAGTGCTCCCAGAATCCTTGTCCACACACAAAATCTAAACAACACCTTTTTAAATTACAAATCAAGTGTCTAAAATTTATGTCTTGGCTCGGAGCCTATAGTAGCTCAAGCAGCTAGGGCGCCGCTCACATACACTGGAGCTGGCGGGTTCGAATCCAGTCCAGGCCTGCCAAACAATGACAACAGCAACCAAAAAATAGGCGGGCATTGTGCCGGGCGCCTGTAGTCTCAGCTACTTGGGAGGCTGAGGCAAGAGAATCGCTTAAGCACCACTTAAGTTTGAGGTTGCTGCGAGCTGTGATGCCACAGCACTTTACCCAGGGTGACAGCTTGAGACTCTGTCTCAAAATAAATAAATAAATAAATACAATAAAATTTATGTCTTTACATAAAGCCATGAAATAAAACATCCACGAGTAACCCCACCCTGTCCCCATTCCAATTCCGGAGCCCAGGGAGAGGTCTCCATAGAGATGGCTGCATTTCCTTTCCTTCCGTGTCCCTAAAGCAGGAAGACAGGAATGAACAAGAACAACAACTTCTAATCTCCTCCACAGCTTGTTGGATTTGCATTATTTAAATATATGAGAAGCACCCATAATTGAGGAATTATTCCTACATTTAAAAAATGCCAAACAATGAACCATTTCTTCTTCAGACCTAATCCAGCCCATTTCCGTTTTCCTTTTAGCACAATGTGTAGAATTACCCGAAGTGTCACTTCCTAGAACACTTGATTATTTATACAAGGTAGGCAAGACTTCTCTGGCAGTATTTATTTTGCTCATTTTAGACTTGATGATTACAGCCTTCTCAGATTTTCCTTTTTTAGACGCTTATCAAGTATTGAAGGTGTTAGTTCCAATTTTGTACTTTCCTTTTAAAAATAAAAGTTATCCTTTGGGGAGAGGGGTGAGGCGATAAGGCAGAATCTAATAGTAAAAATTTTCAAACTCTTTCCTTGTTAGAGTTACACCTTAGCGATCATTGTAAAAAAAAGTATTTTGAAAGTTATACATCAGTGCATTTTAATAGCTTCAGAAAGGGGATTTCCCAGAGGGCCTAGGAGGAGAACAAAAGTATTTGCATCTCCTTTACCCAGAGCCTAAGTGGATTTTTCCTGAGCTGCTTTTCCATGTGAAATCTTGGTGGGACGAGGATCACAACAATGTTCATGCTTTTGTTGTTGGCACAGTTGTGGTTTTAATGTGGAAAGAATAAAGAATGCATAATGTGCATTCTACACACTCCTTTACCCTGCAGTGTTTTGTGTGGTTTCTAGCCCAACATGGAAAACCCCACTTGACTGTCAGAAATGCCTTATTCTCCCTAACAATTAACACACACACACACACACACACACACAACTTCCCATTTACAGCAAAGCTGGAAAGTCAAGAGTCCATTCCCTTACCAACTTCTCTTCCTTCCCATCTCCATTCACTAGTCTTTAGAGGCAATGAGCATACTCCTGATGCAAACTTTGTATACAAGTGGAAAAGGACCAATGGTGTAATAAAAAGGGCTTGGTCACCCCAAGCACTGGCCTCTTCCTCTCTGGGCTAGTTTCTTTTAGGAAAAGAAATGCCAAAACCTCCCTTCAGTTGTCTTAGGCAGAGTAGCCCAGAGGTGGTAGGTGGGCATGTGGATTCAGCTTTTTCAGTGAGAGTCTGCAACCATTTTTCTTTTCTTTTTTTTTCGAGCCAGAATCTCACTTTGTTTCCCCTGGTAGAGTGCTATGGCATCACAGTTCACAGCAACCTCAAACTCTTGGGCTCAAGTGATTCTCTTGTCTCAGCCTCCCAAGTAGCTGTGATGATAGGCACCTGCCACAACTAGAGACTGGGTCTCACTCTAGCTCAGGCTGGTCTCAAACTCATGAGCTCAGGCGATCCACCTGCGTCAGCCTCCCAGCGTGCTGGGATTACAGGCATGAGCCACCGTGCCAGGCCCTGCAACCTCTTTTCACAGGCATGCCTAGTCACACCTGTTTCACCTCTACTAATGTGCAAATGAAATTAAGAATGCGGCTCAGCACCTGTAGCTCAGTAGCCTGCCAAACAATGACAACCACAACCACAACCACAACAACAAAATAGCCAGGCATTGTGTGGGCGCCTGTTGTCCCAGGCTGAGGCAAGAGAATTGCTTAAACCCAAGAATTTGAGGTTGCTGTGAGCTGTGATGCCACAGCACTCTACCGAGGGCAACACAGTGAGACTGTCTGAAAAATAAAAAAGAATGCCGGGCCTTGTGGCGGGCGCCTGTAGTCCCAGCTACTTGGGAAGCTGAGGCAAGAGAATCGCCTAAGCCCAGGAGCTGAAGGTTGCTGTGAGTGTGACGCCATAGCATTCTACTGAGGGCAACAAAGTGAGACTGTCTCTAAAAAAAAATATTTAAGAGTGCCTTGGGCGGCTCCTGTGGCTCAGCGGGTAGGGCGCCGGTCCCATATGCCGGAGGTGGCGGGTTCAAACCCAGCCCCGGCCAAAAAAAAAAAAAAAAAAAAAGAGTGCCTCTAGGTGCTGTTATGATGATTAAATGAGCTCATATCTGCTGAGTGCTTAGATGAGAGCAAGCATACAGAAGACTCTCTTAGGTCAAGCACTCTAGAAGCAGTGCCTGAGATGGGGGTTCTCCTATGAACGACTGATTAGGGGCCTACTTACACCAGAAAGGGAAGTTGGACAGAGCAGGGAAGGAGCTGGCAAAGCTATGGTTTTGGGAGAAGTCCAGCCTTAGCCTGGTCCCATGGGGGGGGTCTTGGAGGTCTAAGGGCATTAGCATTTGTCCCACCAAGGCAAGGGGGCTGGGCTGTTCTACTTCACAGTCAGTTCCTGGGGGTGGGATGGAGGTGGGGTGAGTGTGACCTCTCCTACATCTGTCAATGAAGGGTTATTCTTATTATCCTCCAATGGGAACCTGCCCCAGCCAAGGGGATCTGGGTTGGATGTTGCAGCATCTACTATGCAAATCAACAGTTTGATGACAGCAGCTCCATGTGCTAAGGGGTGAGAGCTCAGAACTAGAGAATGGGAAGACCTGAGTCTCACTTTCCTTTTTCAAGCCATCTTCCCTTTGGTTTCAGAAAGCCTTTCCTGAGTCTTCAAATTGAGATTGGCACGCAGGCTTCACTTTAGACAAACCACACTTGCATTATATGTTTGGTTGGAGCTTAGACTCTGTTCTCAGCAGCATCTCCACACTCAGCACAAAGTCTGCCCATGGTAGATTTACAAAGTGTACTTGCTGCCAGTCTGAATGGATGGAGAAGATCTCTCACTTCTGCTTCTTTTTTTTTCAGAGACAGAGTCTTATTTTGTTGCCCTCGGTAGAGTGCCTTGACATCACAGCTCACAGCAACCTCCAGCTCTTGGACTTAGGTGATTCTCTTGCCTCAGCCTCCCAAGTAGCTGGGACACAGGCACCTGCCACAACACCCCGCTATTTGTTGTTGTTGCAGTTTGGCAGGGCCGGGTTCGAACTCGCCACCCTCAGGTATATGGGGCCGGCACCCTACTCACCGAGCCACAGGTGCCACCCAAGATCTCTCACTTCTGTGAAGGCCCATCGGCATCGGCCCCCTGGAGCTCCTAACTGGATGCAGCTTTCCCCACCTCTTGTTCTATCAGATGTTCTTTTCATCTTGCTTTTCCTTCTACAAGTCCTTTGGTAAGTGGTGTCACCCAGTCTTTCCACCTCTCTTTGTAGGGGTAGGTTTCATTCCAACACATTCTAGCCCCATTCAGAGTAGTTTCTAGCAATAGATTTGTGCTCAGTTTGTGAGACTCTGAAGTGACAAGGTGCCCAGGAGGGCAGAAATGCAGCTTCAGAATGGCCATGTTGGGTGGTGCGGTGACTGCACAGTGGGCAGGAAGGGAGGGGAAAGAAGGCAGTAGCAGGTCCATGGGCAATAAATCCTGCCAATCAGAAGGGAAGGTGTCAATGTCAGGACACCTGGCACATGTGGTATCACAAAGTATTTGCTTTTTTGGTTTTTTATTTTTATGGAGACAGAACTCACTGTCACCCTTAGGAGACTGCCATGGCATCACAGCTCACAGCAACCTAGAACTCTTGGGCTTAACTCATTCTCTTGCCTCAGCCTCCCAAGTATCTAGGACTACAGGCGCCCACTACAACACCCAGCTATTTTTTTTTGTTGCAGTTGTCATTTTTTAGCAGGCCCAGGCTGAGCTTAAAACCACCAGCTTCGATGTATGTGGCCGGTGCCCTCCCCACTGAGCTACAGGCACCACCAGTATTTGCTTTTTTTGATGCTCCCACCTTTCCTTTGTACACTTAATAATCATCCATGTTTAAGTAAAAGGACTCAAGTGGTGGAATTTCTAGCATAGCACATTCAGGTAGGGTTAGATACTTGGAGATCAAGGAAGTTTCTGCATGGTAGGGGGAGATGGGGAGGAAAGATCTTCTATAGTTCCCTGGTGGTCTTTATATTTTCATGTCTTTTTTATTTTATTTATTTATTTAGACAGAGTCTCACTTTGTTGCCCTCAGTAGAATGCCATGGGGTCACAGCTCATAGCAACCTCAGACTCTTGGGCTCAAGCAATTCTCTTGCCTCAGCCTCCCTAGTAACTGGGACTACAGGTGCCTGCCACAATGCCTAGCTTTTATTTTTTTTAGCAGGCCTGGGCTGGGTTTGAAACCATCAGCCCGAGAGCATGTAACCAGTTGCCCTAACCACTGAGCTACGGGAGCCCAGCCTCAGATCCTTGTTAAAAAACGACGGCAACTTTTATCTTTACAAAATTAATATTACCATTTTGCAAAAAAATTTGGGCCAGCTCCCATGGTTCACACTTTGGGAGGCTGAGGCAGGAAGATTGCTTGAGGTCAAGAGTTTGAGACCAGCATCAAGAAAATAGGGAGAGCTACATCTCTATAAAAAGTAATAAAAAAAAAATTTTAGGGGTGGCGCCTGTGGCTCAGTCGGTAAGGCGCCGGCCCCATATACCGAGGGTGGCGGGTTCGAACCCGGCCCCGGCCAAACTGCAACCAAAAAATAGCCGGGTGTTGTGGCGGGCGCCTGTAGTCCCAGCTACTCGGGAGGCTGAGGCAGGAGAATCGCTTAAGCCCAGGAGTTGGAAGTTGGCTGTGAGCTGTGTGAGGCCACGGCACTCTACCGAGGGCCATAAAGTGAGACTGTCTCTACAAAAAAAAAAAAAAAAAATTTTAGTCCAGGCTTGGCGCCCATAGCTCAGTGTTTGGGGTGCCAGCCACATACACAGGGGCTGGTGGGTTGGAACCCAGCCTGAGCCTGTTGAACAACAATGACAACTACAACAACAACAACAAAAAATAGCTGGGCATTGTGGCGGGCACCTGTAGTCTCAGCTACTTGGGAGGGTGAGGCAAGAGAATCACTTAAGCCCAAGAGTTTGAGGTTGGGCTCAGCGCCTGTGGCTCAAGCAGCTAAGGCACTAGCCACATACACCTGAGCTGGCGAGTTCAAATCCATCCCCAGCTCGCCAAACAACAATGACGGCCGCAACCAAAAAATAGCCGTGCGTTGTGGCGGGCGCCTGTAGTCCCAGCTACTTGGGTGGTGGAGGCAGAATTGCTTAAGCCCAGGAGTTAGAGGATGCTGTGAGCTGTGATACCACATCACTCTACCCAGGGCGACAGCTTGAGGCTCTGTCTCAAAAAAAAAAACAGAGTTTGAGGTTGTTGTGAGCTATGATGCCACAGCACTCTACCGAGGGCAACATAGTGAGACTTTGTCTCAAAAAAACAAAAACAAAAAAATTAGTCCAGGGTGGGTGGCACACATCTGTAGTCTCAGACACTCAAGAGACTGAGGAGAGAGGATTGCTTGAGCCCGGAAGTTCCAGGTTGCAGTGAGCTGTGATCATGCCTGCCACTGTACTCCAGACCAACAGAGGGAGATCCTGTCTCTCTTTTTCTCTTTCACACACACACAAAGGTAATTAAATAAAATGAAGAAATACTATTGTGAGCATTTTAGGACATTTTCTTTTTCTTTTTTTGAGACAGATGTTGTCGTGGCATCACAGCTCACAGCAACCTCAAACTCTTGGGCTTAAGTGATCCTCTTGCCTCAGCCTCCCAAATAGCTGGGACTACAGGTGCCCTGCCAAAACGCCCAGCTATTTTTTTTTTTTTTTTTTGAGACAGAGCCTCAAGCTGTCACCCTGGGTAGAGTCCTGCAGCATTACAGCTCACAGCAACCTCCAACTCCTGGGCTCAAGTGATTCTCCTGCCTCCACCTCCCAAGTAACTGGGACTACAGGCGCCTGCCACAACTCCCGGCTGTTTTTTGGTTGCAGCGGTCATTGTTGTTTGGTGGGCCCGGGCTGGATTTGAACTCCCCAGCTCAGGTGTATGTGGCTGGCGCCTTAGCCGCTAGAGCCACAGGAGCCGAGCTCCCTAGGCTCGCCCAGATATTTTTAGGGATGAGGTTTCCCTCTGGTCTCCTACCTGTGAGCTCAGGCAATCCACCTGCCTCAGCCTCCTATAGTACTACCCCGTTTCCCAGACAATAAGACATCCTCTGAAAATAAGACCTACTTACAGGAAAGATAAGACGTCCCCTGAAAATAAGACCTATCGCATCTTTGGGAGCACACCTTAAAATAAGACATTGTCTTATTTTCGGGGAAACAGGGTAGGATTACAGGCGTGAGCTACAGCGCCCGGCCAGGACATTTGCCTTGAGTCTCTTCCCTTTTGTATCTCGATTTGAGTTACTTAGACTTTTTACTACATATATATGTATATATATATATATATTTTTTTTTTTATCACTGTAACAGTGTTAAACCTTCTTAATACTGCCCTGCATTTCCTGGCATAGTGTCTTAAGGATAAGAGATTTGGAGCAAGACACAGCACCAACTCTGGAGATTCAGTTTCCTTAGCTATGAGCCATGAGTGGAACAGAAGTTACTACGTATGTATAAAGTTTTAGGAGTTGACCCGGCTTCCTCGACAGCACTGGCCTACTTGGGGCTCTGCTCAAACAATCAGATCCCACAGACTGGACAAAAATCTCAGGGAAGGTCAAGGAGCCCCCACACAGTGTGAGGACCCCAGGTCAGCCCTTTTGGGGCTCTCCTGGTAGGGACGCAAAGTGCCCACCTTCCCAGCTGCCCGCTTCAGGTTTGAGCAGAGAGGACCGGCTGTACCGGCTTCTTCTCAAAGGCTTTATCTGCCTTCACGGGGCCAGCCTGGGTATTCGGGAGACCTAGGACGCGGAACCCGCCCCAGGTGCGCAAAGGTGAGGAGCCCAGACCTCCAAGGCCTGGGAGAGGGTGAAGCAAGGTGACTGCCCTCTCCCTCGGGAATTGTTTGGGCCCCAGGAGTCAGCCCCAGGCAAGCCGAGCCTGCAGCCCGGGTGGGGCGTAGTCCTCTTGGCCCTCCTTCCTCTCTGTGGTGGCCCGGGGGCGGACTGACGCGGCGGCGCCCATCCTGGCCCCGGTGTGGTTTCCCAAGGCCGGAGGAGGTGGTGCAGCCAGAGGGAAGAGGGAGGAGCAAGCGGAGGAGGAGGATGAAGGAGGGGAGCAGCTGGAGAGAGTTGGGTGAAAGGGCTGGGGAGTAACGGAAAGCCGGGGAGGGGACCCCGAGGGATACTAGAAGACGAGCAGCCGTTGTACAGGAGCAGCCGAGAGTGGGCGTGTGTGCGTGTGTGGTGGGGGAGAGTAAGAAGGGGCGGAGCTACGGGCGTGGGTGGAGAAGCAGAGGCGGGGGAGAAGGAGCCTCTGAGAAAGACTTAGGGAGGAGCAGCGGGAGGGGCGGAGCACCTGGTGGAGGCGGGGCTAATAGGCGCCCCGCCTCTCCCAACTCGGTTGCGTGAAAGAACGAAGATGGCCGGGTGCGCAGCGGGAACCCAGGAGTCGCCGGCAGTGCCGGCTGCAGCTGCGACTCCAGGTCTGTGACTTCGCGTGCGGCAGCGATCCGGGCGGAGCGGGAGGCGCAGGCAGCGGCGCGCAAGGCCGGACGGGCGCCTGTGCGAGGGCGCCGGGCGGAGGATGCGCCGGGCGCGGCGGGCGGCTCCCCGCAGCCGCCCCCGCGCCCCGGGCGCCGGGCCTTAGTGCTGGCGGAGGAGGCGGTGCGCGCGGGGCGGCCGGGCGGCGGCGGAGCCCGCGCCGTCATGCCCTGGCTGAGCGGCGGCCGGCGGCGACGGCGAGGGCAGCCGCCCGAGGCCCCACGGGAACCGCCGCCCGCGCAGCCCCAGCGGGAGCCACCGTCGCCGGCGTCCCCCGTCGCGGCCCCCACGCCCCCCGCGCAGCCGGCGAGGGCTCGGGAGAGCGCGGAGCTGCCGCTGCCGGCTGGCTGGGAGGAGGCGCGCGACTACGATGGCCGCGTCTTCTACATCGACCACAACACGCGTCAGACTTCTTGGATCGACCCTCGCGACCGGTAAGGGGGCCAGAGGGGGGCGTGGGAGCTACCAGTGGGGCCGCCGGCCGGCGCCTCAGCTGATGCTCTGGCGACACGCCCCGCACAGCGCAGGGCCGCCAAAAGCCCCTGGGCCCTGGCAAGGATCTAGGCTTTTTCACTACCCTGGCCAGGATGCGCCTGGAGCCCTCCTGTCCAGGCTACCATCGTGATGCCCCCATTCCTTGGACTCAGGGAGAAGATCGAGGACACCAGGGAGCCCCCTGGGTCTGCGTGAAGACCTTGCGTTCCCGGGGCAAGAGACCCACCCCCCTCCTCTGGCCCTGACCGAGGATCAAGGTGCCCCCTCTCTGGGCCTGGAGACCTCAAAGCGCGGAGGCCGGGCCTCCTCCCGGTCCCTAGCCGCAGGGCGGACGCTCTGACTCGATTCCCTCACGTCACCCGCTGTCCGGCGCCTGGGAGCTGGGCGCCTGGAATTTCCTCTCCCAGGGCTGACAGATGGCCCTCTTTTCCTTTCTCTGGGGCTGCCTCGCCCATCCCTGCCTCGGGCCTCGGTGGGCCACCGCACGGGCTCTAGCTCTAAAGGCGTTCTGGCCCGTGGTGGCGAGATGAGGCTGTCACCTAGAATCTGAAACGTGCGCCCCGGCTTCGGGGTGTGGGTTCCCTGTCTGGCGGGCTCAGCCTGGTTTTCATCCAAAGCCTGATGCCAGACAGGCACTTGAGGGAATTCCCAACCCTTTTGGAGTTAGAGGAGTCTGTTCCCAAACACTCTTGGTTCCTCTTTAGGGCCTTAAACATCAAGCGAGTTAAAGTTCTGTTTGAAATAGCCTTCTGTACTGCGGCCAGCATGGAATATGATTAATCCCATATGCTTTTGGAATAAACGAAAAACAAGAGTTGTACTTCACATCTCCTTTTTTTGCAAGATATACATGGGGTACAAAGCTGTCTTATTCATGTATAAAAATCCGATCAAGTTAAAACGGGTTCTTATAAAAAGCACTACCAGATTTCATTTAGTTAATTTCATATAATGAAACTTTTCCTTAACTTTTTGCTCCATTGTCTACTGGCTTCAGTGGTTCAACTGCTTTTAGAGAGATGTATTTTTTGTGGAATTGGGAATTCTGTGGAAACGAAGTGTTTCCACGGGTTATCTGATACCTTGTCCTCTCTAGAGCAATTTCTCTCCGCCCAGGGCCTGAGTGCCAAAAAGGAAATACCGGAGGCTTCCCAGTGATTTCAAGACTTGAAAAGGCCCAGTGTGGTGACATTGTGCCTGCTTCCTCCTACCTACGCAGGAAAGCAGCCTGCATGGCACTGGCATTTGCAAATAAACTTTTGAGGAGAGAAGCTGCTGAATTGATTGAAGATTTCTCTGGGTTCAGATAGGGAAAAACAAAACAAAAGGATCATGGTTCCCTAAGTTTCTGACCATTGCAAACCCTTGAACTCAGAAACTTATATAAATCCTAGCCTAATTTCATGGGTTAAAAAAAAAGATGCTTAGTTATTTTGAAAATCAGGTGAGATCATATTATAATTTTAACCAAAGGCTAGAGCCCCAGCTGTTTGATCAATCCTTGGAAGGTTCTGGAATTGGTAGAACTGCTTGGAATGTAGTGCTCTTTTATACTGTTATGTCTGTGTTAAAATCCCAAACAACTGGAAAATGAACCAATTAAAAATAGTGATTTACTTAGAAAAGGCTAAGCTCATTTTCTGATGGTGATATAAAACAGTTGTGTGTGGGGATTCATGCTGAAAGATATAAATAGAAGAATTATTGTTTGGTATAACCTGCCAAATAGGTGAGCAGACCCTACAGAAATCTTTGTAGCTTGTAAAATCTTTGTTTCTATGTATTTCATACAGATTTCCTATGTTCCTTTTTCTAGAAATCTGTTTGTTACTGAATAGCATTTTTCAATCTTTTCAGACATCATTTATGTTATGATTTTTAAAAAGTCCCGTTTCAAATGTTCAACTGAGCGAATAAAAGTGAATATTTTACTTTTTTTTGTAAAGTAAAAATGTGTGTGCTTTTATGAGACATTGTTTTTACAGTGAGTGAAAATTCAGCAGGGGACAGCTTGAACTTCAGCTCCCAGAATACCTTGCCCGAAATATGTATGGAATGTTCTGCAAGCCACAGACATTTAAGTGGAGTCTGCAAAAGGCTGTTATAGTCATTCTTTCTCTTTCAAAACAGAACGTTGCTGATTTCTATAGGTGACCTGTTATCCTTTAAAGTTGTAATTAACTTTTATTATATGCAAAGAACTGTATGTCAGACTGCAGTGTTTTCTCCATTTGTATCTGGCAGTTAAAACTCTTTTTGAGTCCGACCAGAAAATGGTGTTTAAGAAATGAGGACTTTCCCCAACAGCTTCCAAATCTAGAATTGACAGGAGAGAGGTAAATAAATAGGAGTTTTAAAAAAGAAAATGCACTTACGGAGGAAGAAGTAAGTGAATGTAGTAGGTCAGGTGAAAGTTGTTAACTTTAAAAATCATTTTCTATGTAATTTAGTAAAAACTGTATAGCATAAAATATGCCACTCTAAGCAAAAGTAACTGAGGGCTAAGGGTTCTAAACAAAATCTCTTCTAGAGTTTTATAGTAATTCCATTCACTGCTGTGTTTAACAGCATTTGATATTGCCAGCTCAGAGCATGTTGGTGAATTATTGTAACTCTATTTTTTAAAGTTACAGCAAAGATTTATAAACTTAAGGAAACATCTTTACAGATGTGGCTATGATTAAAGAATCTCAGTATTTTAAAAACAATTTTTAAAATTTGGTTATGAACCTACCTTACGTTTAAATTCATTGTTTCTATATATCAATATTGTCCATGTGATTTTCATAGTTCATTGGGAATCATACCCAAAAACTTTGTTAACAAGTACAAAGTTAACTCCGCATTTCTATGGCTGATAGTTTCCCTGTGTGAGTCTTGTGTGGTTTACTTTAGTGGCATACATGTATTCTGCATTTGGGAGTACAATGACCACCTTATAGAAAGGTATTTACCATTTGGGCAGAAAATATGGGAAGAACAATTTTGCAGTGCCTTCGACAAGTTGTGTATATTGTTTGAGTATTATCCTATAGATGGGCTGAGTGGTTGAAACTTAATGTTCTATTTCTTATAACTCAGTTGGAGTTGTATAATACTGGAAATGCCAGCTGCTGGCAGCTTAAGAATCGTGGAAAACAATCACATTTGAGATTAAAATAGAATGTAAGTAATTAAGATGATGGTGGAAGCCCAAGATTAAGTCATGGAGTAAGGTTTTTGGGGACCCATTTGTTCACTAGATAGGATTTGATTTGTGCCACATGGAGGAATTCTGTGGTACCTTAAAAGCCCTCAGAACAGGGGCTGCGCCTGTGGCTCAAAGGGGTAGGGCGCCAGCCCCATATGCCGGAGGTAGTGGGTTCAAACTCACCCTGGCTAAAAAACTGCAAAAAAAAAAAGTCCTCTGAACAAGCTTTTGCTTTTAGGAGAAAACAATCTATGGCTCCAGAATTTGCCAGGTTGGAGCCTCATTTTAACAGAACCACATGACATTTCTACCTTCTTGGAATCTTTATTCAGTATTAACTAATAGGAGGGTTACTATATTTATCCCACAGAATCTATTTCTACATTATGTAAATTGTACTGGTCAAGCTTTTTGAAAGGCAAATCATAATTTCTTCATTTTTCATTTTTTAAGGTTATGGGTAGACTTTGTGTGAACATGGGGGAGCTTCCTGTGTGCTTGGGACCATATGTGGAGACCAAGTTTGTCTGGGAGACGGGAGACAGACATAAAAAGGAGACAATAATGGTCACAGGCATCCCAGGATTAATTCAGTTCCTCAGGTGGTGATCACTTCCAAGTAGAGGAGAGAGGGCTCACTTGAGCCTGGGTTGCTCTTTCTCCTTGTCCACTTGACTTAGTGGCCTCCCTGCCCACAGCCAATGAGGGAGAGTGTCTGTTTCAGAGTTGAGCCCTGGTTCCCTGTCTGAGCTGGACCCTCCCTTGGCCGGGTAACTGTGTGCCCCTTGTACCATGTTACACTCATTGGTTAGGTTGTTAAAAATAATTTTTTATTGAGGTAAAATATTCACATATAATTTACCATCCTTACCATTTTTAAGTATGCAGATTATTGGTAATAAATACATTCATATTCTTTTTTTTCTTTCCTCCCCTTCCCCACTGGTCAATTTTTTTCTTTTTCTGAGACAGAGTCTCACTTTGTCACTCTTGGTAGAGTGTTGTGGCATCATAGCTCAGAGCAACCTCAAACTTCTGGGCTCAAGTGATTCTCTTGCCTCAGTCTCCCAAGTTGCTGAGATGACAGGCGCCCACCACAATGCCTGGCTATTTTGCTTAGGCTGGTCTTGAACTCCTGAGCTCAAGCAATTCACCCACCTTAGCCTCTCAGAATTCTAGGATTATAGGCGTGAGCCATCGTGCCTGCCTGCCGTCTGGTTATTTTAATCTTGCATTTATATTGTTTGATATTTAATGGCCCTTAAAAGATGTCCACGTTCTGGTCCCTGAAAGCTGTTACTAAATTACCCTCCACCAAGACTTTGCAGATGTGATTAAGGTAAGGATCCTGAGCTAGGGAGATGAACCTGGATTATCTGGGTGGGCCAATGTAAACACAAGGAGTCTTACGAGAGGGAGGCAGGAGTGTGAGGTCAGAGTCAGAGACAGAGATGTGACAGCAGCAGCAGAGATTGGACTCAGGTGGCCATGAGCCAAAGAATGCGGACGGTTTCTAAAAGCTGAAAAAGGTGAGGAAATGGATTCTTCCCTAGAGCCTATGTGCATAGAAGGCAGCCCTGCTGACACCTTGATTTTAGCTGAGTGAAACTGGCTTTGGACTTCTGACCTTCAGAACTGTAAGGTTATAAATTTGTGTTGTTTTAAGCCACTTGGTTTGTGGCAATTTGTTACAGCATCAATGAGAAATTAACACACCCCTGTGTGTTGTTTTCCCAGTGAGAATGGAAGCATCTGGACAGCTTGGTGTTTTTGATAATAACCTCAACAGCTGACATTTCTTACATGCTTAGGCAGGTCCTGTGCCATGCATTTTATATCCATTTTTTTCTCTTTGGTTCCTCACAATACCCTTAGTGGGTCCTCATTTCTTGTAGACAGAGCATGGAGTCTCATCATGCTGGGACTCACATCAGATGATAGGTACCAACTCCTATCTGGTTAGCTAGCCAAATATGGGGGTGGGGACAGCCTGGATTTCTGGAAACCATTGGAGTTCTTCTTTTATCCTTTTTTTGAGACAGAGTTTCACTTTGTTGCCCTTGGTAGAGTGCCCTAGGTCGATAGAGTTTCACTTTGTTGCCCTTGGTAGAGTGCCCTAGCGTCTTAGCTCACAGCAACCTCAAACTCCTGGGCTCAAGTGATTCTCTTGCCTCAGCCTCCCGAGTACCTGAGATTACAGGTGCCCATCAAAATGCCTGGCTATTTTTAGAGACGGGGTGTCGCTTTTGCTCAGGGTGGTCTTGAACCTGTGAGCACAGGCAATCCAACCAGCCTTGGCCTCCCCGAGTGCTAGGATTACACTGGCTGAGCCACTGTGCCTGGCCAGAGGTTTTCTTGTGTGGTGACAGTTGTGAGCTAGAGAGGTTGGGCACTAGGGCTTGAAAAGGCAGGGATTATGTCAGAGAAATTGTGATGGAAACAAGAAATGCAGAGGATTTAGCTAATGCTTGAACTAAGGCAGGTGAAACCATAGGAATCTTGCTAACACCTGAGGAGAATCTCACTGAGGCCAACCTAACTTCTGTTTACTCCTCTCAGAAGCCGTCATTGTTGATTGCTGTTGTTTTGTGTGTACAATAACTTGGTTTCGTGGAGAAATACATTGAGCTATTCAAGTTACTGTATTGCTGATGGACAGTGTCCTAAAAGGTATCCAAAGCAAGAAAGTGTTACCTTGACACTGTTGTTATTTGGGGGAGGCGAGGGGTGATTCTTTGTTTCAGGGGACTGTCATGTCTAGCATAGGATGTTTGGCAGCATCAACTGGCCTCTACCCACTAGGTCTAGATGCTAGAAGCAAAACTTCCTCCACCCCTCCAGGTTCTGATAGTCAATAATGTTCCCAGACATTACCAAATGTTCCCAGAGGAGCAGTATTCACTTTTTTTTTTTTTTTTTTTTGAGACAGGGTCTCACTCTGTCACCCCAGGGGTAGAGTGCCCTGGCTGTTATAGCTCATAGCAACCTCAAATTCTTCAGTTGAAGTGATCCTCTTGCCTCAGCCTGCTGACAATATTTGCTTGTTGAGAACTGCTGAGCTCTATTTACCTGGTTACAGAGATTCATCTTTAGCAGCTGAATTTGTTTCCAGCAGATTGTTAGTTCCTGAGATGCTACACCAGTGGTTCTCAACCTTCCTAATACCTCGACCCTTTAATACAGTTCCTCATGTTGTGGTGACCCCCAACCATAAAATTATTTTCGTTGCTACTTCATAACTGTAATATTGCTACTGTTATGAATCGTACTGTAAATATCTGATATGCAGGATGTATTTTCATTGTTACAAAGGGGTCGTGACCCACTGGTTGAGAATTGCTTTGCTACAGAAAGGCCTGGTTTCTGTGATTCCATGACAGATGTGAAATATGTTTATATGAAAAACTCTGAATCAGTATACAAAACTGGGAATGAGTTAATATGAGTTTATTCTTCAATTCTCTTTTTTATTTTTTTTTTGAGACAGAGTCTCACTATGTCACCCTTGATAGAGTGCTGTGGCATCACAGCTCAAAACAACCTCCAACTCCTGGGCTAAGGCGATTCTCTTGTCTCAGCCTCCCGAGTAGCTGGGACTACAGGCGCCTGCCACACCTGGCTATTTTTTTTGTTGTAGTTGTCATTGTTATTTTTAGCAGGCCTGGGCCGGGTTCGAACTGGCCAGTCTTGGTGTATGTGGCTGGCGCCCTAACCACTGAGCTGCAGGCACCGAGCCTCATTCTTCAGTTCTTAGAATACTCTCAATTGGTAGGTGTTTACTGACTGTCGAGGGTATACATGTATGCAGTGGAACAGGAGAAAATGAATTTGTTCATACTTCAGTGTTCTGTAGTGACCTAGAGAGCTGGACTGGCCTTTTCAATGTGTGCTCATGCATATCTGTCTGGCAGGGGAGGGGTCAGGCTGCCCAAGATGCCCTGAGCCATTAGATGCTTCCTCCTGTGGTTGAAGAAGGGGTAAAAAGAATGCTTCTGCCTTAGCTTAGAAGATGTAGCTATATAGAACATTTTGAAAGGCTGCTTATAGAGCTGTGGAATCGCCAGCTCTTTCCATATGGAGGATTCTTTTTCTTTCTTTCTTTTTTGAGACAGAGCCTCAAGCTGTCACCCTGGGTAGAGTGCTATGGCATCACAGCTCACAGCAACCTCCAACTCTGGGGCTCAAGCGATTCTCCTGCCTCTGCCTCCCAGGTAGCTGGGACTACAGGCACCCGCCACAATGCCCAGCTATTTTTTGGTTGCAGCCATCATTGTTGTTTGGTGGGCCCGGGCTGGATTCAAACCCACCAGCTCAGGTGTATGTGGCTGGTGCCTTAGCTGCTTGAGCCACAGGCGCCGAGCCCTTTTTATTTCTTTAAAGCAGAAGGGGCTGAAGGAGAGTGGGAAGGAAGGAGGAATGTTGTGAGAGAATGGGGAGCTGACTCTGCCAACTCCCAGGCCACTAGCCCTGGAGTGTTAGTGGGTGGATCTTGCCTGGGCAGAGAGCACCTACTACCGTGGGTGAGCCTTTCTAGGCTGCCTGGAGCTTGGCCAGGAAACCATGTAGCCATTGCAGGAGCCACACTCTTTCTGCCACTTAGAGCTCTGTCCTGGGGTCAGGTGCCTGTCCACAGCATGGGAGAGACCTTGGAGTGTGGGGTCCCTTATATTTGCCCTAAAATTATCTCTGTTTGGGGCGGCACCTGTGGCTCAAAGGAGTAGGGTGCCGGCCCCATATGCTGGAGGTGGCAGGTTCAAACCCAGCCCCTGCCTGAAACTGCAAAAAAAAACAAAAAACAAGAAACTATTAGATTGTTTTTTGTATGTTCAACCTAAGATTGTATTTGTAAGTTTGTCCTATATCTATTTTGTGGGTATGCTTTTGTCCTGTTGACAGCCTTCTTAGACTTGCTCCAAGGCTTCATGGTAGAGCACAGGGGTGCTACAGGATTTGGTAATCATAGAACCTGGGAACGCTGACACAAAGTAAGGATTCTGTGCAGAAAGAGGCACCAGCACAGAGAAGCTTGCATATGCTTTCAGGAGGGTTATAGATCTCTGGAAGCCCAGGTGTGGTTCCCAAAATAGTGGAGGCTTGCTTTGAAATGAGCAGACACCGCCAGAGATGCCTGCCACACACTCTTTTGTAAGTATTGTTGAATGAATGCATGCTCATGTATTTACCATCCCTGGCCTAGGTTCATCATAAAGGATTCACTCAACAATGATTCTGGGAGAACCTTCCATGCTTTCTCCAATTCTTTCCTGGCCTCACATTCAACCCAGCCTTAAACTGTGGTGTGTAGCCACTACATACAATTCCTAAGTACTAGATTTGTTTCATATGAAAAGAGTAGCTATGGCTGAACCTCAAAATGATGCTAAGTGAAAGAAGCAAATGCAAAGACAATGTAATTGTACAATTTGATTTCTACAAGGTATCCAGAAAAGGCAAATTTATAGAGATGGAATGGGGATTAGTGGTGGTCTAGACCTAAGAGTGGGAAGGGGTCGTGACTGTAGATGGGCCCACGGGATGTGGAAATGTATTAAACCTGTTTTGTGTGTTGCACAACTCAGTACATTTACTACAGATCGTTAAATTTTACATTTAAAATGGGATGGGTCTTTGGTATGCAAATTATACCTCAATAAGGCTGTTTACAAATAAATTTTAAAGCGGACTTGCTTTTAAATTCAGATAGTTACCTTGATTTGCTAGGTGGAGAGACTAGACTATGTAGATTAGACTTGGCAGCCACTAACGATGCTAAAAGCTTTTTTGGGCTTCTTGAAATGTCCGCACAATTGCCAGGGAAACTTGCCAAGAAGCCACATGTTAACATTGCCCAGGAGTTTTGCCAACTGTAAGGGGAGAATAAATACCACCATGTAACAACCTGGTAGTTATTACTAGATTAAAAATATAGTTAGTTTTCACTAACCCAACTAATTTTTTTGTGCAGAGGCATTTATCTTATAGAATGACTCACACTACTACCACTGTTTTAGTAAAGTTGAAGTGATACCTGGTTATTTAGCAGTATTTGCAGTCAAATGAATTTTGTAGGTAAAGGACCAGTTGATACATGGGCCTTTAAATATCAACATTCTTTTCTTTCATACATTTTTGAAAGAACCTCTTAAAATTCTATTATATACTTTTTGTTTCTTCTTAGCTATATTAAGATAATGTGACATTTTCTTGATGGGGTTTGTACAGGTGAACATCGAAGCTGATGTGTCCTAGAATGTACAACAGGTCCTTGAATAATTTTTTAAAAATTTCAGATTAATATAAGGGTACATATGATTAGGTTACACTGTTTGCGTTTGTTAGGTAAAGTCCAAGTTGTAGTTGAGCCCTTCACCCAGGACGTGTGCTATATACTCCTACATGTACCAATTAGGTGAAAGCCTATCAATCCTCCTCCCTTCTCCCCTCTTCCCCTTCTTGAATTTAATTGTGTTTTTCTCTCACATGGATGTGTAGTTGTTCATCTACTGGTTTCATATTAGTATTGAGTACATTGGATGCTTGCTTTTCCATTCTTGTGATACTTTACAAATAATGTCATTTTGCTATAACATTGGTGAGGGAAAAAAAAAATCAATTCCTGATTGGGGCCACTGCCTGTGTTGAGTATGCCCATTCTCCCCATGACTGTGTAGGTTTTCTCCAGGTATTCCGGTTTCTTCCTACACCCCAAAGATGTGCACATTATGTGCATTGGTATGTTTACGTGGCCCTAGTGTGAGTGAGTGACTGTGGGTGTGTGAGTACTCCCTGTGATGGCATTATGTCTTGGCCAGGGCAGATTCTTGCCTTGTGCCTTGAGCTGCCAGAGTAGATAGGCTCCAGCTACCTACTGAAATAAGTGGGTTGGAAAAAATGAATGGTCAAATAATAATTAATAAAGTCTACAATAATCATACAAGTGTAGGACAATGTGGCAGGAAAGGGCTCTGTGAACTCAACCACTTTTACAATTGTATTTTTTTGAGACAGAGTCCAACTCTTAACCAGGCTGAGTGGAGTGGCCTCATTAACTGCTCACTGCAACCTCAAACTCCTGGCCTCACGATCCTCCTGCCTCAGCCTTTTTATTTTTTTTATTTTTTTTTATTTTGCAGTTTTTGGCCGGGGCTGGGTTTGAAGCCGCCACCTCCGGCATATGGGGCTGGCACCCTACTCCTTTGAGCCACAGGCGCCACCCTTGCCTCAGCCTTTTTAGTAGCAGGGACTACAGGTACAAACCACCATGTTGGCTAATTTTTCTGGTTTTTGTAGAGACGGGGTCTTGCTCTTCCTCAGGCTGGTCTTGAACTCCTGGCTTGAAGCGATTCTCCTGCCTTGGCCTTCCAGTGCTAGGATTTCAGGTGTGAGCCCCTGCACCTGGCCTGTGATTGTTTTTGAACTGTGTAGTGGTAGGAGGTATTCATGACAATTTTGCTTTGCAAACATTTATTCCTTGATAAATGTTAATCCACCACCAATGTGATCTCGTCACTCACTGATTCACCAAAAATTGGGTAAATCATTACCTTGTTTTTATTAATCTTTTTCTTAAATGTATGAATAGCTCACATTTATTTCAATGTTTAATGTTAGAAATGTTTTGGTCTTTATTTAGAAGTTTGGTGATGTTTTTTGACCAGAAATTCTATATATGCTATAAGAACTTAAGTCCTATTTATATCAAGTAGCTATGGTAAAATTGGCTTTTTTAATACATTGTTTCTCTTAAAGTTGTAGTTTCTAGGAACCTATGACCTTAAGGGAGAACTTACTGTATCACTAGCTGCAAGGACTACCCGAGTGTGGGCAGTTCTGATTTCAGAGATGGACAGCTTTGAGTCTGACTCCCAGCACTGCCTTTTGCTGTGTCTCCTAAGGCAGGTTATTTGGGCTCTGTCATCCTCAATGTCCTCTTCCATAGAATGGGGTCAAAGTGTTTGTCTTGGAGGTTGTTTTGAAGATTCAGTAAGGTTAGGTAAAGCACTTAAGGTACTGTCTAGTTCAGAACAGGCAGTCACATGTTACTTGTTATATTTTATAGTCATTCACCCCTGCGGTTCTTCAGTGTCTTTACCCTTCTGCTTTTAAAAATTTCCTCCCTCTATTATGTTACTTCTGCTGAGTCGCTTCCTTAGTTTTCTCATAGTTAGGTACCATTGGAGGCTCATTAGTCTAGAGACAAGTGCTCAGAATTATAACTATTTTCCCTCTCTACTTGCAGCAGTTCTTTGCATTCTCTTGATTTTGTGGCTGAGGAAGAAAAGTTGCTGGAAATAAAATGTACTAAAGAGATGTAACACAGCAGAGCCATCCAGATTTTTCTTTTAAGGGCCAGATAGTAAATATCTCAGGCTTTGCAGGCCATAGGAGTCTGTTGCAACTGTTCAACTCTGCTGCTGTAGGACAGAAGTAGCCATAACAATATGTAAATGAATGAGCCTGCCTGTGTTTCAATAAAACTTTATTTATAAAGACAGGAAGCAGGCTGGATTTGGCCTGAGGGCAGTTTGCCACCCCACCATTGATGTCATGCTTGTTTGTTTACCATGTTGATATAGTCATGCACTGCAACAATGGACTGGATATACTATGATGGTCCCATAAGATTAGACCATATTTTTATTGTACTTTTTCTGTGTTTAGATCCACAAATACGGTGCAGCGCCTGTGGCTCAACAGAGTAGGGTGCTGGCCCCATATGCTGGAGGTGGCGGGTTCAAACCCAGCCCCGGCCAAAAAAAAAAAGATCCACAAATACTTACCATTGTGTTACAGTTGCCCATAGTATTCAGTATAGTGACCTGCTGTACAGGTTTGTAGCCTAAGAGTGAGTGATAGGCTCTAGCATACAGACTAGGTGTGTGGTAGGCTCTACCATGTAGGGTTGTGTAAGTACACTTACTCTATGGTGTTCATACAATGATGGAATCATTTAAGGATGTATTTCTCAGAATGTATCACAGCCATTAAGCAAAACTTGACTGTACAACTAGTGCTTTTGTGTCATAAACTTTCATTGTTGCATTAGCTTGGCTGCAAATCTGCAAATACACTGAATATATATAGAATTATTGATTTCTAGGTGTGGATGTCATCATGTTCCAGAACTTGGAATTTATAGCACTCATTGATGTTAGCACAATGAGCACTCATTGAGGCTTTAAAAACAATCGTATTATATGATTAAACCTTATTCCATAACTAATAGTCATTTAGTACTAGGCAGATTTTTTTTTTTTTTTTTGAGACAGGCTTACTTAGTCACCCATGGCGTCATAGCTCACAGCAACCTCAAACTCTTGGGTTCAAGTGATCTCTTGCCTCATCCTCCCAGGTAGCTGTGACTACAGGCCCCTGCCACAATGCCTGGCTAATTTTACAGATGGGGTCTTGCTCTTGCTCAGGTTGGTCTCGAGCTCTTGAGCTCTAGCAATCCACCTGCCTCTGCCTCCCAGAGTGTTAGGATTACAGGTGTGAGCCATTGTGCCAGGCCTATAGAAGTTGATTTAAGATCAAGATTTTCAGTCACATCTTCTCTGCATTCTTGTACAATGTCAATGTGGCAGTTTTCACATGTGTATCAACAGCTTTTGGATGTACATTTAAAAATGTAGGTGAACTTACTTTTGGCAAAATGAAGTTTGCCCAGGTCATTGTGCCATTTGGGTCTTGGATCCTTGCAGAGCACAGAGAAAGTCCTTGCCCTTGTGGGACTCACATGCCAGTGGTGGGAGGTGGGAAAGTGGGTGAAACAGGGTTAGAGAGCAGTGGAGAGCAGTTAACTGTAAATATTAGCTTAGGTATTTTCCTAGCAGCATGTGCCTGAAGCTACAAAAGATCTTCCCGTCCTTAGGTTCACTAATACCACTGAAATAGTAGTGTTTCTCTGCCAGAGGTGAGCTGGCCCCCCAGGGGACATTTGGAAATGTCTGGAGACATTTCTGGCAGCTCTAACTTGAGGGAAGGGGTGAAATGTATGGTCCTAACATCTAGTCAAGCACAAGAATGGTGTCCTCCACAGAGAATGTGCTGGCTTGGTTTCAGCTGTTCTGAGGCGGAGAAATTGCTCTAGACCTCCAACAGTGAGCCATTCTTAGCCCTTGCCTGTGTGGGGCTTCCATTGCAATGGTGACAAATAACAATAATTGAGTATGTCACTACCTTATGGGAAGAAAGCTGGCAGGGTGAGGTTGATAGGAGTGTGTGCCTAGGTGTGGGTGGCCATTTTGTGGAGGGCATCAGGAGAGGCCCCATCATTCAGGTAGCCCTTGAGGCAGGGCTTGCAGGGAGTGAGAAGGGAGCCTGAGGTGTCTGGGAACAGAGGATTTCAGGGAGAAGGAACTGCAGGTACTGAGGTGAGAGCCATGGGCCTCGCAGGAGGAGGTTAATTGGGACAGGGCAGCTCTTAAAGTGCCTTGTAGACCATTGGAAGGACTCTGGTTGTGACTGAGCAAGCAGGGAAGCCATTCTGTTGGGAGGACTTCACATTTTATTGTGGTCTCTAAGACTGCTGTGGGGAATTAGGAAGGCAGGAGCTGAAGCAAGAAGACTGTCGTGGAGAGGGTGGCGGTCCTTGGGGCCAGCTGATGGTGGCGCAGGCCAAGGAGGAGGCAGTGAGGATACTCCCAGACTTAGGTGTGGCTTCCTCAGGATCTGGGCCCTGCCATTTGGTCCCCTTTTTGGTTCACCTCTATTCTTAGGGCGCTCCCTCAGAATCCTTGGTAGCTTGAGGAGTAAAAGTTTGTGTCAAAGAGGATATCATGGCTGTCGTGCTTGGGTCAGCATAGAGGAGCTGGATGTTTTTCCTGTACTATTTTTCAGCTTTGCTGCTGGGGCTGTAAGGAATTCCATGGAACAGGAGCTGCTGCGCAGTGCACGCACTCCATTCTCGTTATTTCAGCAGTTGGGCTGTATACTTAAAGACAATGTCTTAAGAGAAGATTTATACGTAATATGTGCTTTTAGCAGGCCCGTATAAGAAAATATCACTTTCTAAACACAAGAATTTATTATTATTTAAAAAAATAGTGATCCGGGGCGGCGCCTGTGGCTCAGTTGGTAGGGCATCGGCCCCATATACCGAGGGTGGCAGATTCAAACCCGGCCCTGGCCAAACAGCAACAAAAAAATAGCCGGGCGTTATGGCGGGCGCCTGTAGTCCCAGCTGCTCTGGAGGCTGAGGCAAGGGAATTGCTTAAGCTCAGGAGTTGGAGGTTGCTGTGAGCTGTGATGCCACGGTACTCTACTGAGGGCCATAAGGTGAGACTCTGTGTCAAAAAAAAAAAAAAATAGTGATCCATTGCTTTCTAATGGTGAGGGCAGTTTGAAATCTAAAATGATAGGGCTGAAGTTCATGGTGGCTAACTCTATAGAGCTTTTAATTTCCCCCCCACCCCAGAAGAAAATTGTGAATTTTCTTCAGAAGTATGATGGCAGTGTTTGTTTGGTGTAGATACACTGATTCAAAAGGCATCCCAGATAAATCATTCTCTGATTGACCTGGCCCAGGTCATCTTGTTAATCTCAATATCAAAAGCCAAGGCATCAGAAACTAATCCTCCCCATATCATAAACCTCCAAAATGTCACCATGTACATGGCATATTGACAAAAATGTCAAGAATTACCAAGAATAGCTTCTTACGTTCACATGTAGTTACAAGAGAAGGATAGAGCAGCTTTTGCATTTTAAGTGCCACTGTAGTGGCCAGAACCAACAATTCCTGTTTGAACAACTCCCAGCACTTAGCTTTACCTGTGGCTTTAGACTTACTTACTTTCAGTTTTTAAATAAGAACGCATGTACTTATTATTGCTTTAAAAATTATTAATAGAATTCTTTTTGTTGTGCCACTTGTCACCTAGCTCCTTTAAAAATGTAGATGACACTAAAGTTTCACTTAAACTTATGACTGATAAAATACTTGTTTTTCCTGAGTCATTGTCAGTGTCTCAGCTCAAAACCTAGTGCCAGCCCAGTTAAATATTTGATGGGATCCAAAGTCTGTATTTCCTTCAGATGGGCTAATTTTTCTCTTGTTATGTAAAGTGGAGAAACATCCTTTCCAATCCTTTCTTTCCATCTGTTTAGGAGTGCCACTCTTTTCATTTGTTAGAGTGGTCACCTATTTTCTGCATTAGTGAAAAGAACACCCTAGTATTTCACTTCAGGCACAGATGCTCCTTTTATTTTTGAAGTTACAAAACCATATGAATTGGGCCGGTGGGTGGCTCATGCTTATAACCCTCGCACTCTGGGAGGGTGAGGTGGGTGGATTGTTCCTGAACTCATGAGTTCTAGACCAGGCTGAGCCAGAGCGAGACCCCGTCTCTAAAAATAGCCAGGCATTGTGGCAGGCGCCCATAGTCCTAGCTACAGGAGGCTGAGGCAAGAGAATCACTTGAGCCCAGGAGTTTGAGGTTGCTGTGAGCTGTGATGTCACAGCACTCTACCCAGGGCAACAAAGTAAGGCTCTGTCTTAAAACAAACAAATAAACAAAAAATCATCTGGATTAATCCAAACCAGTTGCTGGAGAGTCAGAGGTAAACTGTTTTTTTTCACCTCCACAACCTGCGAAATTAGTTTGTGGAACAATGCTGTCCAAACTGGGGGCTAGTTCACAGACAAATGGAATTCCTCAGGAGCTCTTCAGTGTCAATGGTGAGATATTCCTTGATCACGTAACAAAAAAACAAACAAACAAAAAACGAAAACCAAGCATGCCTCTGTGTCTTTCCTCTCTTTTCCGCTGTCTTTTTGTCTTACTGGTATTGGGTTGTTTTACCTCTCCAACCCGAGTTAAAGAAGATGCCTTGGTATATTCCAAACTAGTGAAATACATGAAAATCAGGAAATTTTCCATGAAACAAACCAGTGACAGGAGTTACCGGAATTGGTTTTGTGAAGTGGTTGGCTGGTAATGTTTGCAAAGCTGCGAGATACAAGAAGTGGGGTTGAGTTTTTTCCTACCAAAAATACATTAAATTTATAGTTCTTGTATTAATTAATGGGTTTTGAAGAAACAGATGCTCTTAAGTTCTTTTTTCCTCCCATGACTTGGTGTGAAAGATGAAATAGAAGTGTTGACTGTTAAGCATCATTTGTTACAGTAGGTCTTATGATTACTAAAAAGATGGGATCAAAGTAAGAATTCTCAAGTGGCGCCTGTGGCTCAGTGAGTAGGGTGCCGGCCCTATACTGAGGGTGTTGGGTTCGAACCTGGCCCCGTATGCAACAACAAAAAAATAGCTGGGCGTTGTGGTCCCAGCTACTCAGGAGGCTGAGGCAAGAGAATTGGCTAAGCCCAAGAGCTGGAGGTTGCTGTGAGCTGTGACGTCACAGTCTAACGAGGGTGACAAAGTCAGACTCTGTCTCTAAAAAAAAAAAAAAAAAAAAATGTAAAGAAAGGAAAAGAAAAAACAAAGTAAGAATTCTCCAGAAGCAAGGAGGAGAAGCTGCTGGAGAAAGATGTCAGTTGCAGCACAGTTTGTTTACAAAGGAACAAATGAATACTATGTACAGTGATCCTTCATCGTAGCCACCTCTGCTCCAGTGGGATCATTCAATAAAACAATGTCTCACCATCTCTGATCAATATTAGTGTTAATATTTTTGGAGGCAGAGTCTCACTCTATTGCCCTGGGTAGGGTGCCGTGGCATCATAGCTCACAGCAACCTCAAACTCTTGAGCTCGAGCAATTCTCTTGCTTCAGCCTCTTGAGTAACTGGGACTATAAATGCCTGCTGCAACGCCTGGCTAGTTTTTCTATTTTTAGTAGAGATGGGTCCTCACTTTGATCAGGCTGGACCGGTCAATATTAGTAACACTTGGTTCTGAAATACCTATAAGAACTCTCTACAGTGAATAAGAGTTGGAACATTGTAGTCTGGAAGCCACTGGCATCATTTCTATTTTGAGGTCAGTCTGGCTTCTCAGATTTCCTGCACAAATCAAAGCATTGGCCCATCAGCAGTCACATGGCTGGGTCCTTCCTGCCGAATCACATCTCTGACTGCAGGTGGTAAGGCAGCTCAAAGTTATACCATTCTTTTGTTGAGCAGACCATAAAGCTTTATTTAGTCCTTGTCGGTTTTCCTGAGTCCATTAATATTTGCCCTTATTTGGTGTGCATGGTGAGCACACAGTGGTTGACTGGTTTTTGATGACAGCTCTCCAGTTTGTTTGAAGTGTTCATCTGTGCAGACTGAACTGTTCTGTAGGCCCTTCCATAATGTGGGGACATGATTTAAAAACTACTTGCTGTTCTGGATAAGTTGCTCTCCAGTGTCTCATAGCTGTGATTTTGCCACTACCTTTATTCTCTGAAGGTTGCACATCTACTTTCATTATTTTAAAATGCAGGTCCCCCCCCCCCCAGGGAAAGGGAGGAGGCAAAAATGTAATACTATGTTCATGATAAGTAAAATCCTGAAGTCTTGGCCTCAGAGGTGTTTCCTTTTTATACTGATTGAAGGTTGTGTGTGCATCCTAACGTGGTTTTTTTTTGAGACAGAGTGTCACTTTGTTGCCCTCGGTAGAATACTAAGGCATCATAGCTCATAGCAACCTCAAACTCTTGGGCACAAGCAAGTCTCATGCCTCAGTCTCCCAAGTAGCTGGGACTACAGGGGGCCCCCACAATGCTTGGCTATTTTTCAAGACAGGGTCTCGCTCTTGCTCAGGCAGGTCTTGAACTCCGGAGCTTAGGCAATCCACCTGCCTTGGCCTCCCAAAGTGCTAGGATTATAGGCATGAGCCACCATGCCTGGCCCCTAACCTGGTATTTTTAAATCCTAGCTGCAGTGACTAGGCGCAGTGGCACATGCCTTTAATCCTAGCACTCTGGGAGGTCAAGGCAGGTAGATTGCCTGAGCTCACAGGTTCAAGACCAGCACACATTGTGGCGGGTGCCTGTAGTCCCAGTTACTGGGGAGGCTGAGACGAGAATCTTTTGAGCTCAAGAGTTTGAGGTTGCTGTGAGCTATGATGCTACAGCACTCTACCAAGTTTGACAAAGTGAGACTCTGGCTCAAAAAAAAAAAAAGAAAAAATCCTAGCTGCATGTAAGATCAACCTAAGTGGTATATATTTGTATACATTTGTACTTGTATACACATACTGCCCCATCCCTGGAGGTTCTGATCTGCAGGGCCCAGGAAGCCCCTTGACATTTATTCCCCCCCCCCCATTTAAAAAAATCAAGGTAAAATTCAGATAAAATTAATCACTGACCATTTTAAAGTGAAAAATTTAGTGGCATTTTGTATATTCACAGTGTTATGCAACCACTGTTTATCTAGGTCCAAGCCATATTCATCTCCATAAAAGAAAACCTTGTACCTATTAAGCAGCCACTCCTCATTCCTCCCTGTCCCCAGCCTCAGGCGCCCTCATACTTTCTGTCTGTCCAGATTTGCCTATTGTGGAAATTAGATAGAAACAGAATCGCGGAGTATATGTCTTTTTTTTTTTTTGAGACAAAGTCTCACTGTGTTGCCCTCAGTAGAGTGCTGTAGTGTCACAGCTCACAGCAACCTCAAACTCTTGGGCCTAAACAATTCTCTTGCCTCAGCCTCCCAAGTAGCTGGGACTACAGGCGCCTGCTACAGCGCCTGGTTGTTTTTTGCTGCAGTTGTCATTGTTGTCCAGCTGGCCCTGGCTGAGTTCAAACCCACCACCCTCAGTGTATGTGGCTGGCACCACACTGTGCTACAGCACCGAGTTGAGTTTTGCGTGTGGTTTCTTTCACTTAACACAATGTATTCAATAATTTATCCACATTGTTGCATATAACTGTACTTCATTCCTTTGTGGCTGAACAATAGTCTATTGTATGGATAGACCACATTTTATTTATCCATTCATCCATTGATGTGGGTTGTTTCTATCTTTTGGGTATTGTCAGTAGGGCTACTGTGAACATACTTCTACAACTATTTGTGTCTCTGCTTTTAGTTTTTTGGTGCAGGATTTCTGGATTATTTGGTAATTCCATGCCTAACTTTTTAAGGAATTACCAAGCTGTTTTCCACAGTGCCTGTACAGTTTTACATTCTCATGGGCAATGTGTCTCTACACCCATGCCCACACTTTGTATTTTTGTTTGTGGGTTGTTTCTTTTTTTTGCAGTTTTGGGCTGGGGTCAGGTTTGAACCCACCACCTCTGGTATATGGGGCTGGTGCCCTACTCCTTGAGCCACAGGCACTGTCCATTGTTTGTGTTTTTAAAAAAAAATTTTAAAACCACTAACCTAGTGAATGTGAAGTGGTGTGTTACTTTGGGTTTAATATGCATTTCCCAGTGACTAATGGCATTGGGCATCTGTTCATGTGCTTGTTGGCCATTTGTGTATCTTTGGAGAACTATCTATTTAAGTCCTTTGCCCATTTTAAATATGGGTTGCCTTTTTGTTGTTGAATTTTAGGAGTTCTTTATATATTCTGATAGGATATATAAATACTACTAGAATATAACTAGACCTTTATCAGATAAATGATTTTCAACTGGTGTTCTTTTTTTTTTGCAATTTTTGGCCTGGGCTGGGTTTGAACCCACCACCTCTGGCATATGGGGCCTGCGCCCTACTCCTTTGAGCCACAGGCACCGCCCTGGTGTTCTTTTTTAAAAGTGTTTCCAGAGGGTTCCATCAGCAACCAGGCTTAACTACAGATCTGGGCCAGTGATTTGTTCCTTGGGGCTTCTTACAAAACACCTGGGAAACTTTCTTAAAAACAAACAAACAAAAAAAAGAACAATAGTACAGCCCCCATCACTCAAAGCCACCCAGGTAATTCTGCTAAAAGTGAACTGACATAAAACTGTCTGGCAAAGCAATTTTTTAACTAAGTTGATTGATGATATAATTGAATGTGTTGATCTGTTGGTGTCATAAAAACAGAATTTGGTGGTTCCATAGAGCAGCAGCCTGGATCAGTTCTCTGCTCCACCATCCCCAGAATGTTCTTTGTAGAGCATTTGGTAAATGTGCAGTAGGCTGCCCTTTGTCGTGATTGCCCAGCCCCCCTAAAAGAACCATCAAGACTTGTCATGTTGACCTCTGAGGAGGTGACACTTTGTCTACCTGAAGGACACCTCAGCATTCATGTGTAAGACCTGGAACTGTGCAATTATTGCCTCTTTTGGGTTTCTTCTGATCAGGAGGGCACGATAGGTGCTTGCTTGTCTTTAATCATGTTAAGATAGAATATTGAGGTTTTCCACTCTGAAGAACAGTGTCTTCAGCCTGCTTTGCTCCCATTTCGAGTACCCTTAATTCCAAAGGATGGCTGAGAGCTTGGCTCAGAACTGAGAATGGGATGGTTCTGGAGCTGTTGGTAGAGCTTTGTAATGAAAGAAGTTTGTTTTTTTGAGATGGAGTCTTGCTCTATTGCCCTGGGTAGAGTGCTGTGGTGTCATAGCTCACAGCAGCCTCAAACTCTTGGTCTCAAGTGATCCTTTTGCCTCAGCCTCCCAAGTAGCAGGGAACTACAGGTGCCCACTACAATGCTGGCTAGTTTTTCTATTTTTAAAAATTTTTTTAAGTTTTTTGAGACAGAGTCTCAAGCTGTTGCCCTGGGTAGTGTTATGGTGTCACAGCTCACAGCAACCTCCAACTCTTGGGCTCAAGTGATCCTCTTGCCTCAGTCTTTCTATTTTTAGTAGAGATGGGGGTCTTGCTTTTGCTCAGGCTGGTCTCAAACTCGTGAACTCAAGCAATCCACCCGCCTCATTCTCCCAGAGTGCTAGGATTATAGGCATGTGCCACTGCGCCTGGCCTTATTTTTATTTTATTTAATTAATGAATTTATTTATTTTTCTGAAACAGAGTCTCACTTTGTTGCCCTCAGTAGAATACCATGGCATCAGATCTCCCAGCAACCTCAAACTCTTAGGCTCAAGCGATTTTCTTGCTTCAGCCTCCCAAATAGCTGGGACTACAGGCACCTGCCACAACGCCCAACTATTTTTTGAGATAAGGTCTTGCTCTGGCTCAGGCTGGTCTCGAACTCGTGACCTCAGGTGATCCACCTGCCTCGGCCTCCCAGAGTGCTGGGATTTCTATGTTTAGTAGAGATGGGGTCTTGCTCTTGTTCAGGCTGGTCTCAAACTCCTGAGCACAGATGATCCACCTGCCTCAGCCTCCCAGAGCGCTAGAATTACAGGCATGAGCCATCACTCCTGGCCATGAAAGAAATTCTTATCTGATAGAAAGCAGGGCCCAGGGCAGGAGAGACAGTGTCCAATCACGAGAATCTCCTATGAGCAAACCCCATCCATATATGGATGTGGCATCTACTTTCTCACAGCATGCTTTGTCACCCTGGTGGTTCCCTTCTGGCTCTTAGGTCCATAGGGGCTGGAGAGCCTGCTGTACTCCATGCTAGTCATTCTTCCTTTCTGTGTCCTGCTCCAGGCCATGATCTGGACTCTCCTCCCATGTCTCCTGCAGGGCTAAAATTATTTACTTTCACACAGGCTTTGGGAACAAGATAGGGATTCTTAAGATCAGATAATCGATTCGTGGGAAAGGAGCAAAAGATCACTTTAGAGGGGTTCAATTCCATAGAAGTGCCTGTATTAACTTCCATGTTAAGGGAAAAGGTATTTTTTTTTTTTTTTTTTTTAGGGTGAAAGGTATTTTTTTGCTGTGTGTTTTCTATAGGATTATCTTATGTACATCATATTCTGTGTTATAGAGAAGGTGGTAAAAGAAAATGTTTGAATGACTTCTTGGTCAGCCATACATCTCATGTGCGCTGAATCAGTTTGAAACATTGATTACTATTTCAAAACTATCACCTCCCTTTGAAAAAGGAGAAGGTGACTGGTGTAATTGTTGCATTTTACTCTTTTTTTTTTTTTTGAGACAGAGTCTCACTTTGTCGCCCTTGGTGTCATAGCTCACAGCAACCTCAAACTCTTGGGCTCAAGTGATTCTCATGCCTCAGACTCCCAAGTAGCTGGGAGCCACGATGCCTGGCTAGTTTTAGAAACGGGGTCTCGCTCTGGCTCAGGCTGGTCTGGAACCCGTGAGCTCAGGCAATCCACCTGCCTCAGCCTCCCAGAGTGCTAGGATTATAGGCGTGAGCCCCCGTGCCCGGCGCATTTTATTCTTTACTACATACAGAAGTGTATCCCGGGGAAACATTTAGCTTGCGTATTTGACTGGCTTTTTTAGTTTTCTCTTCCCTCTGTCAGACTGTATGCAGTCAGGAGGCCCCCTTGGTTGTCTTGTTTCTCAGAGCTTTCTTTGCACTTGGCAAGTGGCAAAGCCCAGTCTTCCACTGTTGGGTGGATGAATAAGTAATTATTTTTTTTACATTTCTGAAGATATTTTATATATTCAAGATGGAATTTTCAGTTTAAAGAATAGATGCTCATTAAAATAACCGATCACGTTCTCTCCATGGATAGGTCCTGTGTATAGTATAGGGAAAAACTGTTTTGTTTCTGCATTCACATTCAGCACAGAACAAATACTTTACCTCTGGTCACCAAAATGTGTGGGGGTTTTCCTGTACATACCAAGCCATTCTCCAGTGGATCACCTTGGTGTCCCATAAATTTAATTCTGTTCTCACACTATTTACCTGTAGATAGAGTCAGATCACACAGGTTAAGGGCTCAGTCCCACAAGACAGCCACCTACTTCAGGTGCCAATCAAGTGATAGATTATCACCCATATTTCTTTCTTTCTTTCTTTTTTTTGTAGAGACAAAGTTTCACTTTATCGCCCTCAGTAGAGAGCTGTGGCGTCACACTGCTCACAGCAATCTCCAACTCCTGGGCTTAGATTCTCTTGCCTCAGCCTCCCGAGTAGCTGGGATTACAGGTGCCCACCACAACGCCCGGCTATTTTTTTGTTGCAGTTTGGCTGGGGCCGGGTTTGAACCCGCCACCCTCCGTATATTGGGACCGGCGCCCTACCCGCTGAGCCACAGGCGCCACCCTGTTCACCCATATTTCTGACCAGCTATAAATCAGGGTTCCTACAACCCCCTCCTTGGTTTTGATTAATTTGTTAGAACTGCTTATAAAACTCAGGAAAACACATTCACCAATTTATTTCATTAATAAAAAATATGGTATGTACAGATGAACAGCCAGGTGAAGAGATACATAGGGCAAGATTTGGAAGGGTCCTGAGTGCAGGAGCTTCTGTCCCTGTGGGGTTGGGGTGCACATGGATGTGTTTGCCAACCTAAGAGTTATCTTGAACCCTGTACTGGTTGAGATTTTTATGGAGGCTTCATCACGTAGACATGATTGATTATTAACTCAATCTCTAGTTCCTCTCCCCTCTCTATTCTTCTAATCATGGCTTGGTTTTTGTGATGACCAGTTTCCATGCAAGAACCCAACAAGAGTTGTCTCCTTGGAACAAAAGAGGCTTCTATCACCTAGGAAATCCCAAGGGATTAGGAGCTTGGTGTTAGGAACCAGGGTTAAAGCCCAAAACAAAGGATGCACCTAGCATCCCTCTTGCTCAGGAAATTCCAAGGATTTTTGGAGCTCTGTGCCAGGACCCTGCGGCAGAAACCAAATCTATATTTCTTTGTCTACCACAATATCACACTTCCCAATGCTGCTTACCTGGAATCCTCCCCATCCATTTAGACACCTAACATGCAAGAGAGGTGAATATTTACTTGTGTGTGTCATTTACACTTCTGAACCCGGACTTGAAATTGGAATTCTCTAAAAAACATTTAGGAGACACTGTTGCCCTTGCTCTGCTACAGACCAGTTAAATCTGAATGCAAATGTCCCTGGCCAGCATGGGGATCTAGAGCTGTGGGATTCCATCTTGCTCACAGTAACCAGTGAATGTTGATAATTTTGACCTCTTCAGGAAGCTTTAGCAGGTAAGCCTTGACCTTGGAAGCTAGAAATAAGGGTTGTAAAGGAGAAAGAAGGTGGAATAGCTGTAAATGCCATTGTGTTATTTTTGTAGATTGGGGGTGGGAAGTGAGGATGGGGATAAGGGTTGATGTTCTGCTGACCATGAAGTAATTTCTATTTGTTTTGAACAGCTTCCTCCTCTCACCTCCTGTAGCTCTCTGTCTGTGTTCCTACTATTGAGTGAACCTGTTATTTATTTGCTCTCTGGGTGAGCTGAATTCCTTGAGGTTAACTCCTGGCGCTGAGCATCTCAAATAGCTTTCCTGCAGTGAATATTTAAACAAATGAATAGCACTTTGCAGTTTTCATGGAGCTTTTCCTAGGGTGGGGTCTCCAAACTCTCTCATCCTTAGCCAAGGTTGCATGCCGGAGGTTTGTGAGCATGATTTAGACTGAGCTTCCTGTGCACCTCACCTGGCAGGAGCTCTGTGGGCAGCATCTGCTTGCCGGTCTGTTCCCCAGGAAGAATTTTCTCACCTGTGTGCCTTGGTGTGGTCATTACAGACAAATGCCTGCCAGGGCTGGGCCTGCAACCAGATGGCCAGATGTCAGAGGTAACAGGAAGTAGCGGGGACTGCGGCAAGCTAGTGAGCAGCCCCTTCTAAATGGGGATGGCCTGGTCCATATTAGCCAGTTTCTGTCTTTGTGGATTATAATCCCTATGTGCTAGCTCTTCTGATTTTCAGAAGAAAAGCAAGTTCTGGATTGTGAAATGACTCTCCTGAGTCATGTTGCTAATCTGTTGAGGTCTTGGTAGAGCACCTTGAGGGCCAGCACAGCAAATGGGAAAAAATACTCCTGTAGTGGAAGGTGGCCCTGGGGAGCCTTGAAGTCATGTGGTTCCAGCTCCTGCCACCTGGCTTGACCCTTTCTGAGGTAGAGAGGAGGAGAACTTGGAAAGAATTCAGTGATGAGGCGGCACCTGTGGCTCAAGGGGGTAAGGTGCTGGCCCCATATGCCGGAGGTGGTGGATTCAAACCCAGCCCTGGCCAGAAACTGCAAAAAAAAAAAAAAAAGAATTCAGTGATGGGCCCCAATTGTCCTCAGGGATCATGGGAAGAGAAGGCCGTGTTAGCTTCTGGGTAAATTCTTTCTCTTAAAAAATGGCTGCTTTTCTTTTTATGCACACACCACGATCCCATCCACTACTCTAATGACAGTTACAGCTGTGATTGGTGTTTGCGTGTCTTCTTCCTTTTTTTTTTCCCTCTTGGTAAACAAAGGAACCAAATGTGATCATGATTATCAAGTCATTTTATAGCCATCTTCCTATTTAGTCAGAACACTACCAATTTATTACAGTATCTTATTAAGCATACTTTAAAATTTATTGCAGGTAGACCTCACAAGGCCAGGAATTCTGTTTTGGTTTCTATTCCATCCATAGTGCCTAAGCAGAGCTTCCCATGTAGCAGCTATTTGGTGCATAACTATACATGATCATCAGTATGCAATAATTTGTTGGATCACATCCTGATTGTTGGACATTTTGCTTATTTCCTTTTCCTGCTATTGTAAGTAGTACTGTGATGCACCTCTTTGTACTTAAGCTCTTTATGTATTTTTATGTATTTTCAATAATGATCATAGGTGGTACTGTTAGCATTTGACGCTGGGTCATGCTGTGCTGTGAGGACTGTTTTGTGCATTGAAGGGTGCTGAGCACCCACTAGATCCTAGGAGCATTTCTGTTTTGTGCATTGAAGGGTGGCCTCCACCCACTAGATCCTAGGAGCATTTCTCTCCTGCAGTTAGGACAACCAAAAGTGCCTGTAGGCCAGGCGAAGTGGCTCACGCCTGTAATCCTAGCACTCTGGGAGGCCGAGGCGGGTGGATTGCTTGAGCTCATGAGTTCGAGACCAGCCTGAGCAAAAGTGAGGCCCTATCTCTACTAAAAATAAAAAAAAACTGAGGCGAGAGAGGACTTGAGCCTAAGTTAGAGGTTGCTGTGACCTATGACACCCAGGGGCAACAGCTCGAGACTCTGTCTCAAAAACAAAAACAACAAAAAGTGCCTCTAGACATTGTCAATTATCTTCTAGGAGGCAAAATGGACCCTTGCTGAGATGAGAATTGCTGGGCTAGTGTGATTAGTGAGCTGAAGAATATCAATGTCTTTTAAGATTTGGGAACTTGAGGCTGAGCATGTTGGCTCATGCCTGTAATCTTAGCACTTTAGGAGGCTGAGGCTGGTGGATTTCTTGAGCTCAGGAATTCGAGACCAGCCTGAGCAAGAGCAAGGCCCTGTCTCTTAAAAAATAGCCAGGTGTTGTGGTGGGCGCCTGTAGTCCAAGCTACTTGGGAGGCTGAGGCAAGAGGATCGCTTGAGCCCAAGAGTTTGAGATTGCTATGAGCTGTGATGCCATGGCACTCTACCGAGAGCAAGAAAGTAAGACTCTGTCCCCCTCCCCCCAAAAAAAAATTGGTTTTGCAACTTTAAAACATACGCTGCTGAGGGAAAATATTCCATTGAACTATTGTTCATGGCCTCTGAGCTTTATTTCATCCACTCTCCTTCCCCTGAGGCCTCGGGTCCTTCCACTGTCCTTGACTGTCTGGAGCAATGCTGTCTGCTTGTATGTTCTTGGGCTTCTATAACAATATCATAGGCCGGGGAGCTTCTACAACAGACATTTACTTTTTCACATGTCTGGGTGCTAGAAGTCTCAGATCAAGTTCTGCCAGCGTTGGTATAGACTGTCTTCCTGGCTTGCAGATGGCTTTCTCACTGTGTCTTCACAACGTGGAGAGGGTGTCTTCTCTCTCTAGTGTTTCCTTCTCTTCTTTTTTTTTTTGAGACAGAGTCTCCCTATGGTGTCCTCAGTAGAGTGCTGTGGCGTCACAGCTCAAACCAACCTCCGACTCTTGGGCTTAACCGATTCTCTTGCCTCAGCCTCCCAAGTAGCTGGCTACAGGTGCCCACCACAACGCCTGGCTATTTTTTGTTGCAGTTGTCATTGTTTAGCTGGCCTGGGCTCATTTCGAACCTACCAGCCTCAGTGTATGTGGCTGGTGCTGTAACTACTGTGCTTCGGGCACCAAGTCTCCTCCTCTTCTTTTTATTTTATTTATTTATTTTTTTGTTTGAGACAGAATCTCACTTTGTTGCCCTCAGTAGAGTGCTGTGACGTCATAGCTCACAGCAACCTCAAATCTTGGGCTCAAGCGATTCTCTTGCCTCAGCCTTCTGAGTAGCTGGGACTATAGGCACTTGCCATAATGCCTGGCTATTTTTAGAGATGGGATTTCCCTCTTGTTCATGCTGGTCTTGAACCTGTGAGCTCAGGCAATCCACCAGCCTCAGCCTCCCAGATTGCTAGGATTACAGAGTGAGCCACCATGCCCAGCCTCCTCCTCCTTTTATAAGCCCACCAGTCCCATTGGATTAGGGCCCCACTTTTATGACCTCATTTAACCTTTGTTGCCTCTTCACAGGCCTCATCTCCAAATACTTTGGGGGTTAGGGTTTTCAACATGTGGATTTTGGAGGGGCACAATTTCATCCATAACATTCCACCCCTGGGACCCCAAAACTTATGTCCTTCTCACGTACTAAATGCATTCATTCCATCTCAACTGCCCCAAAGTCTTAACTTCTTCCAGCATCAACTCTAAAGTCCAGAGCCTCATCCAAATATGTAAATCAGATTTGGGTGAGACTTGAGGTTGATTCATCCTGAAGCAAAATTCCTTACCAGCTATGAACCTGTAAAACCAGACAAGTTATGTACTTCTAAAATACGGTGTTAGGACAAGCATAGGATAGACATTCCTATTTCAAAAGGAAGTAGGAAAGAAGGAAGAGGTTATGGGTTCCAAGCAAGTCCACACACAATCTAGCGAGACAAATTCTGTTAGATCTTAAGGCTTGAGAATAATCCTCTTTGGATGCCCCACTTTCTCCGTCCATTGAGTAGCAACATCACCCCCATGGCTTTGTGGGTGTACCCTCCCCCACCTTTGGCTCTGTGAGGGCCCTGTCCTCTGAAACCAAGATGGAAACAGCCTTGTCCCCTGGCTTGTGGTGGGAATGGCAGCCCTGATGGTCACTGAATCACCGTCAGGGTCATTCTTTGATTTTCTGGAAGAATAGTACATGTTCTCATCTGACTATCTGTGGTCATATCCTGTAGAATCCAAGAAGTCCAACAGCCTCCCTTAATTCCATCTGATTTCTCTGTCCCTTATAGTTCAGTCTGGCAGTCTCTCTGCTGGCATAATCCCTATTCCTGGCTTCTGCTGAGATGGCTGATTAATATCACAGGTAACCAACCTCCTTATGAAGTGATTGTCTAGCCACACCCTTGGTGATTTCTCCAGAGTATGCTCCCTCAGTTTTGGTATCCCTCCATCTTCCGTTTGTCTAGCCACCCATCCTTCTATCCTTTCCTTCCTCTATCCCTCCCTTCATCTGAGCATAGTACATTCTGGGTCTGTACTAGGTCCCGGGGGACAAGACCTGTATGATCCTTGACATCGTGGTGTGTAGAGTCCGTTGGGATATCTGAAGACATTTGTCTTTCAGTAAAGATTCAGAGCTGAGCAAAGTCTTGGGATCAGGATGGCTAGGGTGTGTGGTAAGGCCCTCTCCAGGGCAAGGTGGGTGTGGAAGCTTGGAGTGAGAAAATACTGTGGGTTAGGGTCATTTCTGAGTTTAGAGCGCTGGGCTGGTTTCTGTAGGATGCACAGACTTAAGGTCTGTGTCCTTGCAATATTGTCCTCTGTCATTGGGTTGCTGGGCCATATGTCTGAGAGCCAGGCTGGTCTCTGTACCTGGGGATTACTCCTTACTCCTGTCATGTTCCCTCTGGTATCATGAAGCAGACCTCAGTCACAGAAGGTGTGCGTCAGCAAAGGGAACTCTCTGTAGAGTCCTGATAAATACTGTTGCAGTGATACGGGCAGCCAGGCAGTTCTGCACATAGTGAAGGAGGCCCCATTTACCTGCAGGTTTTCTCTGATGACATTGTTGAACCCTGCTCAGATGGCCTCAGGCTCCAAGTGCTGTGGGCTGGATCTTGGGGGTGTGTGTTGACAAGTTTGAGAGAGCCTATGTATTTCAGAAAAAATTGTGGGTTACTTGTTCTAAGTGTTGCTTTCAGTTCTGGAAACAACTGAGTGTTGTGCTTTTGCCTTGACCAATCAGTACTCTTGGCTGTGGCTTGGGGTGTGACTTCCATTCCTGCCTTGTGGCCATGTGCATCAGCAGACAGAAGGAACGCAGGGCACAGCCATAGGGCCTCCCTGTTTGTTGCATGGTTGAAGGATGATTCTGTAGGCTTCCTAGTGATGGTTGAAAGATAGGAGGAGCTTTTGGGGAGGGCCCAGAGTGTGTTCCCTAAGGGGACTCTTCTAATCCAGCATGCAGAGCCAGCCTCAGGTGGACTTGGCACAGTGCATGTGAGCCAGGCCAAGAATTTGCTGAGCTCCCTGAGTCTACATGCACATTTCAGTGCTGGTACTTGAGAGGCTCAGTGTGGATGTTAAGGGTCTTCCAGAGTCTCTAGGGTCCAGAAATTTCTGCCAGAGTGGCAGGGGCATATGGCTATGTATGCTGGTTTGGTTCCACATAGTGTAGAGTGTGGAATAGTTGTTATTATGTGGAGTATTTATTATGCTTCTCCATGTGGGAAACTTAAGCTTCTTTTCAGTTCTCTTGGGGCTTTTGATGGGTCTGGCCTCCATGTGCTTTGAATCAGGTATTATTGCCCATAGTTCTACTCTGAGGCTTTAAAAAATGATTATTGTGACTTGATATTGAGTAAAATGACAGAGTCCCTGCTCTAGTGCCCAATTATATTGGCATGGCTGCATCTCAGGGACACCCTGAGTTCACCCTGGTAACCCCTGGACTGTTTTACCCATTCATTTGACATACCAAGTGTCTGGCTCCTGCTAGGGTCTGTGGTAAAGGCAATAGTGACCTTGTTCCTGCCTTCTTGGAGGGGAGCCTAGCATTGTAGAAATCTTTGTACTAATCACAAGTTACCACTTGATAGATGTGCATTAGTGCAGTTACACTGCCAAAGACCTTGTACCCAGTGTCTTCCTGATGTCATTTAAAAGAGAAATCATCAGGTTCGTGGAAATGAGCAGAAATGGTTTCAAAGTAAGCACTAACATTTCTGTTACTTTTGCGATGGTGTACTGCCGACTCACTCTTGGTCAAGGTCCTGGTGAATGGTTCTCCCCTGTCTTTCCTGCCAGGGCTGTTCCCTCAGCCCAGCATTAGCTCAGGCCTCCTCATCCCTGGCCTGTGCTGTCAGTTGGCTCCCTTGTGACAACACCTCAGCCTCTCCCTGCTGTCCACTTTCCCTGTAGCCTAAGTTTGACAAAACAGATTTACTGATGACACACCCTGTTTCAGAGGCATCCTGCCACCTGCAGAGCCCGGTTCAAACCCTTTAGTGCCATACCCACCCTCGCCCCACCTGGACAGGGCTAGGGCAGGTCTCCAGTCCATCTGGGGCTGCTCAAGCACTATAGGTTAGAAGTGACCTTGGTGCTTTTCTCAGACCCTGAATCTATTGCTGCTGAAACCAGCTCTTCCCACATCAAGCTGCACTTGTTTACCTGGATAGCTCTTCCCCTGCCACCCAACTTTGGGAACAGGGTTCCTGAAACTGGAGTTCCCGGACTGGCAGCATTTTATGTATGTATGAGGACAGCATCTTGAGTGTTGTGTAGGCACATTTTTCTAGGGAGATTGATGGGTTGTCTCAGATTCCCAAAGAGATCCAAGACTTAAAAAGAACCGCTTTCCTGGGAGGTTACTCTGCAGCCTTTCCTGGCATGTGGTTAATATACGCTCGGTGGCGCCTGTGGCTCAAGGGGTAGGGCGCCGGTCCCATATGCCGGAGGTGGTGGGTTCAAACCCAGCCCCGGCCAAAAAAAAAAAAAAAAATATATATATATATATATATACGCTTGTTGGATGACTGGAGGGCATAGATGTTTGGCATTTCTCTCCTGTGCTTTTGTTCATGGATTTAGTTGGTGATATATGGAAGGATATGTCTATAAATGATAGAATTCTCATGCCCCAAAGAAAATTGGTTTAGTGACTGCTGAAAGTTGTATTTTTTGTGGTGAGGGGTTGTAGTTAATGCAAAAAATGGCAGGTGTTAAAATCCTTTTGTACTTATTCTTAGAAGCCTATTGCAGGGTTTTCTGCAACGGGGCTCCTATACAAAGAGGGGGGGAGAACTTGATCTCGGCAGTATTTGAAAAGTTTAAGTTAAGATTACAGAGCCCGAAAGGACTGTGATGTCGCTGCCCCTGTGTGCCTCTTGTCCGCATGGATGGCTGAGACCTGTCCTGGTCCTCTGTTGCCTCCCCTGTGATGCCATTTCTAAAGAATGTTATTGTTTAGCCCCTTTGCTCTCCTTGGCCAGTGTGGTTTTCCTTGCCCATTTCAGTTGTATTTACTTCTTCCGCCCATTGTTACTATTTGTTTTCTTTGCCTTCAAATCCTTCCGTAAAATCTCCCCTTTTAATTTTTAAAGATCCCTTCCTGTTTCTTATATTCAGTAGTAAATTAAGAACCAAAATATTATATATAATATTATATTTTATTTTGGCGGGACTATGTCAAGATTCTCATGTAGCAATTTTGGCCATATTAAAAGCAAAAAGCTACTGGGCATGCTGGCACACGCCTATAATCCCAGCTACTCAGGATGCCAAGATGGGACAATTGCTTCAGCCCAGGAGTTCGAAACTAACTTGGGCAACATGGTGAGACCCTGTCTCAAAAATTAAAATGAAATAAAGTAAAAAGCTGGTCATTGACTTCTCTAAATGTAATCTCATCAGAGTAATCATCATTTGAAATTTCTCAAGTGGGTAAGACAGACAAAAATTATTTAAAAGCAGAATTTGGTGCATATTATGCTTATTCCTATAAAGAGTTCTTGGAACTCTTTACTCTTGCTTGGAACCCCTTATCTGAGCCTGTCATGGAAGTACAGGGCCCTGGTTGGTTGTCACATAGGCCTCCAAGTCCTTGACTGCCCTTGCCACATCCTAGTCCCACCACTTCTTAGGTGTATATTTCTGAGCTCACTTACCTTCTGGGTAAAACAGGGATGGTGATAACGGATCTACCTCTTAAAATTATTGTGATACTTGAATGAAATTGTCCCTGTTTGAGCACAGTGCTGGGCTTTGCTGTTAGGTTGGTGAGTGTGGCTATACCATGTGAGTTGTGTCTCCAAACCTGGCAGGGTTGTATGCAGTAGCCCTGCACATTAGGTGCTTTAGTAATGCATATGTACATCTATACATATGTCCTGGAGGATTGTCTTTCCAAGTACTGCTGACTATTACCCAAAGTAAGGAGATCGTTCTATTTTTTTTTTTGAAACAGAGCCTCAAGCTGTTGCCCTTGGTAGAGTGCTATGGCATCACAGCTCACAGCAACCTCCAACTCTTGGGCTTAAGTGATTCTCTTGCCTCAGCCTCCCAAGTAGCTAGGACTACAGGCACCCGCCACAGTGCCCAGCTATTTTTTTTGTTGTCGTTGTTGTCATTGTTGTTTGGCAGGCCTGGGCTGGATTCAAACCCGCCACCTCTGGCGTATGAGGCTGGTACCTTAGCCGCTTGAGCTATAGTCGCCAATCCCAGACCCTAGTTTCTTATCATACTCTGCTACACAGCTCCCAAACAACCGCTCTGCCCAGTCCCCAGAGGGGAAGCCATGCATCTGTTAACACTGCAGCCTACTCTCCCTCCAATCCAGTCTGTCAAGCCTCAGTTCTGCACACCTGTTCATGAGCCTGTTCTGTTGAGACCAGCACCATCTACAAACAGCTCTGGAGCTGCTACCATAGATGATGCGTATTTGGGTGGCAGACTCAGTTGGAGTTGATCAAGTAAATCTGACTCATGCTGTCTACACAATGGAGCACCTATTGGGCATGCCCTGGAGCCCCATAGGTGTTAGGTCAGAGTTGGGGGATGATACCAGTCTTGCCCTGAAGGAACTGAAATACTAGGGGAGTAGGGTGGGAGGGAGGCATGGCAAAGGGAAAAAACAATCCAAATTTGGATATAGCAGCTCCCATGGGTTTCTGGGAATGCACATGCATGTTGAAGTCCTTTTGAGGGTTTGTGGTCTTAAGAGGCCTGGTTCCTTCAGAAACCCCACCATGGACCTGTGCAAGACAGTGTCTCAGGCCAGGTCTGTCTTAAGTGGTCTCAGTTTCAGAAGGGTAGATTTCGCTGTGATCATTGGTAGAGTTAAATGGTAGAACTTAGAGGAGGCTCTAAGAGCTGTAGTGCCCAGTGCAGTAGCCACAGCCACATGCGACTGAATGCTTGAATCATGGTGAGCTCCAAATGAGACGGGCTTGATGTGTAAAACACACTGGATTTCAAACTGTACAAAAAATGTAAAACACCCCATTTATAACTTTTATATTAATTACATCTTGAAATGATAGTATTTTCAATATATTGGGTTAAATTGTGGTTTTAAAATTAATTTTCATGGTTTCTTTTTACTCCTTTAAGTGTGGGCACTAGAAATTATTGAATTAAGTATATGGCTCTCGTGTTTCCGCTGGACAGTGCTACCCTAGAAAATTCTTTCTACCAGCTAGGCTAAAGTTTGTCTTCATTTTACTCTAAATGGTTTCATTAGAGCTTATATATGGTGCTGAACAAAGTGTTTTCATGTCAGCAAAGGAGTGTGCTCTTGATGATGGGCTTGCTGAGAAATTCCTTTTCTCTATTACTGCACTAGAGGGACCCTTGCTGGGTGGTGTGTGCAGATGATGGCTGCGATTGGATGCCCCTCTAGGTGTGGTTTCCTTTGGGTAGTAGGTAGAGTTGCATTTTGGCCTGAGGTCAGCTTACTTTTAAATTATGTTTCCTTGCTACAGTATTAGGCTGCTAAATCAGGATAATAACAATATTCTCCCAATTTTCAGAGGTAGGAAAAAATAACATGGAAGGAAAACAAACATTATTGGGGAGTATGTAATAAATTCCAGAAATCTTGGCATTAGTCCCAGGTTTTCTGCCGCACCACTCCATGGCAAAGATGAGGAAACTGAGGCACAGTGAGACTGAGTCATTTTCTCTGGCTTGTCATCACTAGGAAGTGCTTAAAGTATAGTTTTCTTAAAGTTTTTTTCCTTCTGTAATCTCAGCACTCTGGGAGGCCAAAGTGGGTGGATTGCCTGAGCTCACAGAGTTCGAGACCAGCCTGAGCTAGAGCGAGAGCTTGTCTCTAAAAATATCTGGGCGTTGTAGCGGGCACCTGTAGTCCCAGCTACTTGGGAGGCTGAGGCAAGAGAATCGCTTAAGCCCAGGAGTTGGAGCTTGCTGTGAGCTATGATGCCATGTCACTGTACTGAGGGTGACAAAGTGAAACTCTGTCTCAAAAAAAGAAAAATTCCCTTCAATTTTTAAATAATTATTGCTGTCTCTGTCTGTGATTCAACAAAATACATACTGAGGAACCTTACATTTATTCAGTGACTGGTTTCTGGTTTGTGTCAGGTGTTCTGACTTCCGTCACACCAGTGCCTGACATGACTGAGAACCTGTAGGCGTAGGCTTGTTGGGGGAGCAGAACATGGGGAGGTTTCCTGGTCTTCCTGAATACCTCCTAGACCAGTGGTTCTCAACCTGTGGGTCGCGACCCCTTGGTTTCATTTGTAACAACAACCTTGCAATTAGGAAGGTTGAGAACCACTGTTCTAGACTGATTTGTCTTTGGACAGTTAGACTGTTCTTTGTTGGAGGGTAGAACATCTTGCTAAGATTTTGTCTCTTTGTCTTCTTTCGAAGACAGACTTACATTCAGGTAACCATATTATAGATCAGAAGTTGGCAGGGAGAGTAAAGAACAGAATGAAAGGATAGAGGAGGTCTTGAGGGATATTTCTCAAGCTCTAGTAGTCTGATGAGTCACTTTTCTTCCAAGGATAGACCTATTTAAAAAAAAAAAGAGCTGTCTGAGTGAGGAATGACCATGTCATACACTGTTCTATTGAGTCCTGCATTTCTTATAATGTAGGCTAGGGGTGGAGAACCTTATGGTCATAAGGCCGCATGTGGCCTTCTGATGGAATTCAGATTTCACAGAACAAATCCTTTTATTTTTATTAATACATTTTATTCATCTTTTATTTTATTTTTAAAGTAAACATATTTAAAATACCAAAGAATAAATTAAGTTTCAATGAAATAATCTTCCCAGATTGATTAGCACAATTACAACATTAGTAAGTCTCAAGGGATAAATTCATGGCTGCTATGCTTAGGATTTAGTTCTGACTTCCCTGCCTGACTGGTGCTACTACCACACAAGGCTGGTTGGCGAGAGCTTATGGGGGTTGAGTACTCCAGTGTGTTATCAGCTTTTGACAATGGTGCACTGTGTTTATTTGAAGTGGAATTTGTGAATAGTTACAAAGCTCGATGTTGTTTTTTAATTCTCTCTGCTTAATCAGAATTAAGCAGACATCATGTCAAAGAAGACCAAGTGAACGCTAAAGGAAGAAGGAAGATTTTTTTTTTTAGAGACAGAGTCTCACTCCATCACCCTTGGTAGAGTGCTATGGCATCCACAGCTCACAGCAACCTCCATCTCTTGGGCTTAGGCAATTCTCTTGCCTCAGCCTCCCAAGTAGCTGAGACTATAGGCGCCCGCCACAACGCCCGGCTATTTTTTGTTGCAGTTTGGCCAGGGCCGGGTTTGAACCCGCCACCCTCGGTATATGGGGCTGGCGCCCTACTCACTGAGCCACAGGTGCCTCCCGGAAGAAGGAAGATTTTAATGAGGATTGAGAATTGCAATATTATCTTGTTTCTGTTAAAGATAAGATGATTTGCTTGCTTTGTGATACTGCAACATTAAGGAAATTAAATGCCCATCAGCATTCTAACAGTCATAGGAACCACAGATATTTTAAATTGGAGGGGCATAAAAGGCCATTTTGCAGAAATTAAAAGATGAAAAGCGAAAGCAAAGACAGTTCTTTCAAGCAACAATAAGACCTGGAAATAATGTCACTAAAGCAACTTATAAATTAGCTTATATACTGAGGGAGGGGGTAAAGGGAAGCCATTTAGAAATCATGAAAGAACGCACTGTTGAAGTTGTAGGATGCTTACCCCCCAATAACGTTTGTTTCAAAGTTCAAACAACTACTTCTTTCAAGAAGCGTGATGATCGGCAGCATGAATTAGCCTTTAACTTAACAGAACAACTTCATGCAGTACTTCAAAAGGAAAGTACATATTTAGTTGCTTTTGGATGAATCAACTGATACTGCTGACTCGGTGCAAGTTTTATACTTCAGGTCATAACAGAAGATTTTTTTTTTTTGCTAGGAAGAGTTACTGGCTTTGGGCACTCTTGTGAACAGAACACAGGGAGTAGATACCTTCAACAACTTCAAGATAAATTTGAAGTTGGACTGAATTTGGTAAATTTAGTGAGACTATGTACAGATGGTGCATTTTCCAGGAAAACATGACAGGGAAACACGAAGGGTTTATTGCATAGATAATAAAAGGTATTCATAGATCAGATCCAGATGCTCTCATTTCTTTTCACTGTATCTTGCATCAGCAAAATCTTTGTGCTCAAGCTATTTTTGCAACAAGTTTTAAGTATTTTTTTTTTTTCTTTTTTTTTTTTGTAGAGACAGAGTCTCACTTTATGGCCCTCGGTAGAGTGCCGTGGCCTCACACAGCTCACAGCAACCTCCAACTCCTGGGCTTAAGCGATTCTCTTGCCTCAGCCTCCCGAGTAGTTGGGACTACAGGTGCCCGCCACAACGCCCGGCTATTTTTGGTTGCAGTTTGGCCGGGACCGGGTTTGAACCCGCCACCCTCAGTATATGGGGCTGGCGCGTTACCGACTGAGCCACAGGCGCCGCCCAAGTTTTAAGTATTGTTAACTACGTTTGTGCAAATACAGCATTGTAAGATGCTAAAGTTGAACAATGAGATATTCTGAGGTATTCAGTGTGGATTTGCCATATCATTCTAAAGTGCAAAATTTTATCTCTGTGAAAACAGATAGTTATATTTTATGAAGAACAGAATCAGCAATGTGAATTATTGAAAGATTTCAATAGGAATGCAGCATTTCTGTGTGATATCATATCAGATCAAAATGACTTGCGTGTTTTTTTCCAAGGTAAAAACCAGGTCTGTATATGGTATGTGGCAAAAAAATCTTAAGTGTTTCAAAAAAGCTATGGTATCTTTTTTCAAAATGCCTCTTCAAAAGAAAAAAAAATTTCTTTTTTTTGAGACAGAGTCTCACCATGTCACCCTTGGTAGAGTGCTATGGCATCACAGCTCACAGCAACCTCAAATTCTTGGGCTTAATCGATTCTCTTTCCTCAGCCTCTCAAGTTGCTGTGACTACAGGTACTCACCACAATGCCCAGCTATTTTTGTTTCAGTTGTCATTGTTTTAGCTGGCCCGGGCTGGGTTCAAACCCGCCAACCTTGGTGTATGTGGCTGGCGCCATAACCACTGTGCTCCGGGTGCCTAGCCGAAGGTGTGATTGATTACTCTTTACTTTAAATTCTAGAATTGGAACTTGATGACAAGAGCCAGTTCAATTCCTGTGCATATTCTAAATACATATCTGGGGCAAAAACACAAATTTTAAGTGATTGTTCCAAAAGGCTTTTCAGGATTAGTGTGGTAGGTTTGTGGGATATTCACTACTAATTTAAGCTTTGACAGAGAGATGAGGAATCTTCTAAAAGAGCTTTTCAGCTTCATTTTGGGGAGTGGTCAGCATACCCAAGAATCTGCTGAATGGCATGGACTGTGCTCATCAGCATTGCTGTACCATTTCAGGGAGTTTAGGGGCCTGCAAACTGCTAAGTAAGAACGCTGGCTCTGGAGTGTGAATCTTCGGCTACTGAAAGCTTGGAGAAGCTACGAGCACAGCAAACAGAGTTGAATTCACCACATAAGTAACCACAAGCAGGCTGGTATCCAAGTTCCGGCAGGCTTTGAAATTCACTGTGAGCCCGGTAGCTTAGGAAAGGTGAAGGAAGTCATTATAATTTCCTGAGGATTGGTTTGGAACTGAAACCGACATTAATAGTATCCTCTCTGAATAGCATGTTAAAAACAAGCATGAATTGGAAATATAAAGATTATCTTGTTCTCAAGGACTGGAAAGTGCATTACAAGCACCAAAGGATTACTCTGGCTTTTAGGTGAAGAAAACGTGTGAGGAGTCAGGGTTTCTCCTTGTTCTCCTATCCATCTCTACTTTCCTATAATTAGGTATAGTTGGTGTCAGGGAAAGAGGGTGTGGGCTTCAAGGCACAGGACTGCCACTAACTGCTCTGCCCACCCTCTGTGGCCCAGCAGTCTTCCTGGTTGCTCTCTTGTGGTCATTGGAATAGTGGTTCCCCAGATGTCCATGTCCTAAGCCCTAGAACCTGTGAATATATTGCCTTGTGTGGCAAAATGGATGTTACAGATGTGATTCAGATAAGGATCTTGGAATGGGGAGATGATCCTGGATAATCTGGGTGGGTTCATTGTCATCACGAGGGTCCTTACAAGTAGAAGAGGGAGGCAGGAGAGAGCAGAGAGATGGCACCCTGAGAAAAGACTCAATGGGTCATGGCTGGCTTTGAAAATGAAGGAAGAAACCACAAGTGAGGACCGCAAGTAGCCCCAAAGCTGGAAAAGGTAAGGAAGCAGCTTTTGACCTGAGCCTTCAGAAGGCAGGACCCATTTTAGACTTAGGATCTTCAGAACTGTAAGAGAAGCCACTAAATTTATGGTAATTGATGCAACAGTCATAGGAAACTAGCACAGTCTGAGGCCAGTCTAGTGCAGAAGTGAGAGGTAGCAGGAGGGGAGTGAAAGGGAGCAGCAGGTTTCCATGCTGCCCTGAAGAGGCCACAGCCAGCCAGTGTGATGCTGGGAGCCCTGATTATCTCCATTTTAATGATTAGGAAACTGAGGCCCAGATGGAGTGACTCACCTGAGGTTTCATAGCAGTAAACAGCTGTCTTTTTTTTTTTTTTTTTGAGACAGAGCCTCAAGCTGTCACCCTGGGTAGAGTGCCGTGGCATCACAACTCACAGCAACCTCCAATTCATGGGCTTAAGCGATTCTCTCCTCAGCCTCCCAAGTAGCTGGGACTACAGGTGCCGCCACAAGGCCCGGCTATTTTTTGGTTGTAGTTGTCATTGTTGTTTGGCAGGCCCAGGCTAGATTTGAAACCAGCTCTGGTGTATGTAGCTGGTACCTTAGCTGCTTGGAGCGACAGGCGCTGAGCCGAAACAGCTGTCTTTGAACTGGTGCTGAGATGACCCAGTGCCACCTCTTAAGGATCCCAGCAGGATGTGATAAGGTGAAAGGGAACAAGAAGAAGCCTGCATCTGTGCCATCCATCATTTTCTCTGCTCTCTGGCCCCACTCTTGTAAGAAAAATGCAGCCTTGCTGAGGCCAAGAAATGTGATTTGTTGAGGGGAGAATCTCCATGGGCAGCTCTCTGGGTGGTGGTTGATGCAACTGGGGGGTGGAGTGAGTGAACAGTAGTTGCAGCCTGGGGTGCTGTGCTGCTCAGCCCAGTACTCACTCTCCCAGTCACCCACCTTCCAAAAATGCTAATAACTTACACTGAACTCCCTGCCAGCTTGTTCCTGAAGGTCAAGCATGTGATTCATTCTGAGCCTGTGAATTAAAGATATCCCCCAAGAGGGTAAGAAAAAAGACTGTCTCTTAACTACCTGGGTGCGAGTGTAAGGGGGTGGTAAAGCGCTTTGGTGATCTCTAGCAAACATTTACTGTAAGCTCGTATCCGTCACTTAACATAAAGAGCAGAAAATTGGGACATGCCTAAATTGATGACCTCAGGTGCCTGCTAAATAAATTGTGGTCTACTGCACGTGCTGGAAGATTCAAGTATCATAGAAAGTGATGACAGAAAGCACATGAGGAAATACCCAACTGAAAAAACAATCAGTGTTTGAAATTGTATCTAGTATGTTATCGGGGAAAATGTAGGAAAAAGAGGGATGCAAAATAAGCTAAAATGCAAATCCAAGGCTTCTGGATCATGAGTAGTTTAGTCCCTGCTTTTTAAATTTATTTCACTGTCTGAATGTTTAACATTGAATTCAAGACATGAGGGAAAAAGCCTCATGTCCTTTGACCTTGAAATTTAGTTCTAGTAATTTTTTCTAAAATGTAAATACAATTTATGAGTTTTATAGACACAGATATTCCTTTTGTCATCTCCCCCATGCCACCCCCCCACCCGGGAAAGAGGGAGATGGTGGGAAAGGAGGAGATTCATTATCATTAAAAAAAATGAGATATTAGGCTGGCACAGTGACTGTAGTCCTAGCACTCTGGGAGGCCTAGTGGGTGGATTGCCTGAGCTCACAGGTTCGAGACCAGCCTGAGCCAGAGTGAGAACTCATCTCTAAAAATAGCTGGGCGTTATGGCAGGCACTTGTCGTCCCAGCTACTGGGGAGGCTGAGGCAAAAGAAGTGCTTGAGCCCAAAAGTTTGAGGTTGCTATGAGCTATGATGCCATGGCATTCTACCAAGGGCAACAAAATGAGACTCTAGTCTCAAAAAAAAAAAAAAATTAAAAAATTGAGATATAATTCATATATGCTATAATACTATTTTTAAGTCTACAATTCATTAATTTTTACTATACCACTACTATCTAATTCTGTCACTACTGTCTAATTCCAGAACATTTTCATCCCTCCAAAAGGAAATCCTTTGCCCATTAGCAGTCACTCCCCATTCCCTCTTTCTGTCAGCCCTTGGCAACTGCTGATCTCTGTTTCTATGGATTTGCCTATTCTGGACATTTTCTGTAGATGAAACCTCATGACATGTGGCCTCTGTGTCTGGCTTCTTTCACTCAGCACAGTGACTTTAAGGTTCATCTATGTCACAGCATGTATCAGTACAGTTGACCCTTGAAAATCATGGGTTTGGGGTGTTTGGGTTCAGCTCCTGTAGCTCAGCGGCTAGGGCACTGGCCACATATACCAGGGCTGCCAACAACAATAACAACTACCACAAAAAAATAGCCAGATGTTGTGGTGGGGGCCTGTAGTCCCAGCTACTTGGGAGGCTGAGGGAAGAGAATCACTTCAGCCCAAGAGTTTGAGGTTGCTGTGAGCTGTGATGCTACAGCACTCTACTGAAGGTGACATAATGAGACTCTGTCTCCAACCAAAAAAAAAGAAAATCACGGGTTTGGACTGCATAGGTCCTCTTATTCTTCCACCTGTGCCATCCCTGAGACAGTACGACCAAACCCTCCTCCGCTTCTCAGCCTGCTCAGATGAGGATGACGACCTTCATGGCGATCTGCTTAATGAATAGTAAATACATTTACTCTTCCTGTGACTTTCTTAATACATTTTTTTCTCTAGATTATTATTATTATTATATATTTTTTGAGACAGAGCCTCAAGCTGTTGCCCTGGGTAGAGTGCTGTGGCATCACAGCTCACAGCAACCTCCAACTCCTGGGCTCAAGAGATTCTCCTGCTTCCACTTCCTAAGTAGCTGGGACTACAGGCACCCGCCACAACGCCCGGCTATTTTTTGGTTGCAGCCATCATTGTTGTTTGGCGGCCCAGGCTGAATTCGAACCCGCCAGCTTAGGTGTATGTGGCTGGCGCCTTAGCCTCTTGAGACACAGGTGATGAGCCTCTCAAGATTATTTTTATAAGAACACAGGATATAATATGTATAACATACAAAATATGTATTAATTGACTGTTTATGTTATTGGTAAAGCTTCTAGCAGCAATAGGCTATTAGTTTAAGTTTTAGGGTAGTTAAAAGTTATATGTGGATTTTTGACTGGGCGGGGTGTTAGCTTTTTACTATTTTTGAGAAAAATGATCTTCAATTTATTAAAAGCATTAATGATGCTTTTGTAAGAAGACAAAATTGAATTGCTGATTTATTTGCTCAGATTATCTATTTTTATTTCCATGTATTAAAAAAGATTCTACAGGCCAGGCGTGGTGGCTCACGCCTGTAGTCCCAGCGCTGTGGGAGGCCGAGGTGGGTGGATTGTCTGAGCTCAGACGTTCAAGACCAGTATGAGCAGCAGTGAGCCAGAGTAAGACCCCGTCTCTACTAACAACATCAAAAACAGCCAGCACCGCCAGAGGAAGAAGAAAATCAACAAAAAAGGAGTACTTCAAACAAAGAAGAATGAACAAGCAAACTGAAATTAAAAAAAAAAAAAAAGATTCTACAAGCAGAAATGAGAAATTTCTCTAACCAGCTGATCTGCTGGCCCTGGTTATTCCAGAACGCTGTACTTTTGGACTGTCAATATGGGAATCTCATCAAAGTTGGAACTAACTAGAAGTGGGGGCTGGGGGGTACCAGGCATGGTCAGAGAAACAGGGATCTTAGAACAGAGTGCTTTTTCTTTTTAGATCTACTTTTATTTGTAATTGTGTGTTCAGCTTTTGAACTAGTAAAAGCAAATGTAATGAGAAGTAACTATATTTACAAAAATAGGAAATATTCCCCCTAGTGACAATTTACCCCACAGGATTAAGTAGCTTGGGGAATTAAAATTAGGTATAAACAAAATTCATGGTGGTCTTTGAGAGGATGAACCATTGGATTGTGCTACAACAGGAGTATTGGGGAGATGCTGAGATTTCAGGGTCTTTTTTTATTTAAATGGCCTCATTTGATGACAGTTTGGTGGTTTGAGCTCCCCTGTTATGTAGTTTATAGTTTCTTTCTGTCTCCTTCCCCTTGTTGATAAGCTGCTGTTTTCTCTGTGCTGCTATTTGTAGTAATGTGTTTCTTTTCACCTTTCTCTTTTGCTTTCTTGTAAGGAGAATAAGCTGCAATGTTACTATTGCTCTGCTTTTGTATAATACGTGAATGAATGTGGGGAAGCCGAAAGACTTAAATGCATTGAGGGAAGAGGGAAAGAATGGACTCCTTTACTGGAGAACTGAAAAATATTTAAAAACTTGGGCGGCGCCTGTGGCTCAAGGAGTAGGGCGCCGGTCCCATATGCCAGAGGTGGTGGGTTCAAACCCAGCCCCGGCCAAAAAAAAAAAAAAAAAAAAACTCAATCCCGCCTTATCTTCTACAGGTAGTTTTTGACATATTTCTAACTTTTTGTTCAATTCCACTAGATGTGTTTTCTTTTTGTATTCAACTTAGACCTGGGGTTATCTGAGGTTTTAGCCTTTCTGCACACTGAGCAGTATCTGCTTTTCACCTAACTTTGTATTCAGGTCATACAATCCCTACATTAGAATTAGCATTAGCATTTTTATTTTTTTCCATTCTTTTATATTGATAAAATAATACAAACAAAATGCATTTGATAAAATAATGCAAACAAAATAATACAAGTAAAATCCCTGCTGGATTCTGGTTGAGTGAGGAGACTAAGCAGCTAACCTTTGTTTATGTGGAGAATGCATACGCATGCGATAAACATGGCCGAGAGTGGTGTTTTGTGCCCAGTAGACTCAGTGATTGTAAGGACAAACATGGCTCCTGGGTAGTGCAGTTGGTAGAGGTTTGGCAGTGATAATTTGTATAGGGTTGTGCTGATCTTTGCAGGGCAGATGGGATTGGGGTATGAGAGGGGAGTAGAAGCCTGTCCACAGGTCCAGGAAAGACCGAGAACAAGATTGTTCAGTTTGGAATGGGTGTGATGTTTTGGGAGGCAGACGAACAGACCCATCTGCTTGGAAGAAAAGATTGTAGTGGTGGGTGGTGCTAGGGAGTCAAAATAAAAAGAGCCAGAAACTTTATATGGTCTTGGCGTGGGGAGGACTTTTAACACCAGTCCACTTTTTGCACAGACGGCCAAGTGGGGGATGATTGGTGGCAGGATGCAGCCTACCACCTTGCTGTGGTGCTCACTGTCCACCAGTCGAGTCTGAGATCCTTCCCCAGTGGCTCTGGCCTTATCCCAACATACAGGAACCATGCTTTTTAGCTAATAGCAGCCAAAAAACGTTCCTTGCTGATAAATTAACACTGGAAGAACTCCAGTGTACCAACTCCCAATATTGCCCTTCTGGCAATAAAAGGGGAGCTAAGATTTGCTCAGCTCTCCTCACTGTAGAGATGTGGTCAAAGAGAGTCTGAAACTGAATAACTCCTTTGAAGTGATTTACTCATTGCTGAAGTCATGTTACCCACCAACACCTTTCCTGGGAGAAAAACATCATTTGCTATTGATATAATATATCTAGAATATTCCAACGAATAGTATGTGCTATCCAAGAGAGAACCACAAAGTCTCTGGTTCACAAATATTTCAGAATGATAATTAGGCAAATAAATCTAGACATTCTCAATGCTGTTATTGAAAATTGTACCAGAATTTGTACAATGAAGCTGCAACTATCTGGACGGACGTCTTGAGGATGTACCTTACTCATAGGTGGATGGATGAATCAAAAGAGTAGTGTGTATATTCATTTTAATGTTCTTGAATAGGAAAACATGTTTTGTGCATTTCATTGCCCCCTACTAGAGGATCATCCCACAAATGTCTGCTAAACTGTCTGATGAACTATGAATGGATGTCAGGGCTTAGGTATTAGTTTTCAGTTGATACATGATAATTTACTCAAAAATTTAGTGGCTTCAAATGACCGTAAGCATTATTTTACATGATTTGTGTGTTACAGAAATTTGGGAGTAGTTAAGGTAGGCAGTTCTTGCTTGGGTCTCATAAGGTTGTGGTCAAGCTGCTGGCCAGGGCTGCAATCATCTGAAGGCTTGATGAGGGTTGGCGAATCCATGTCTATGGTGGTTCCCTTACATGGCTGGCAAGTTGGTATTGGCAGGACTCCTTGGTTCCTGTCCATATGGGCCTCTCCACAGGGATGTTCGAATGTTCTTGCAGTGTGGCTGCTGGTTTCTCCCCAGAGCCAGTGGTCTAGGACAGTGGTTCTCAACCTTCCTAATGTTGCGAGCCTTTAATACAGTTCCTGTGGGTCACGACCCACAGGTTGAGAACCGCTGGTCTAGGAGGACAAGGTGAGCCCTTTGTACTTCTGAGACCAACTGTAAGAAATTGATGACTTCTTTATGTTTATAGAGAACTTGCTCTTGGAGTTAACTGGCCTCCGAGAAGTGTGATTCCTCTTTGCCTTGCTTTGAGGCACTCATTTTGTGCATGATCACACGAACTCCATGCTTTGTTCAGAAAGGAAACAGAGTCATGAGACATGGATTCTACATAAAGCCAAAATAAAATTCATGAAAATAGTAGAAGTATCATTCAGTTTATTTTTGGAGTAAGTAGTATAGAAGTGTTATTAAAATAACCTGGTTGCTTTTTAGAGTGAAAACAGAAAAATATGAACTTTTAAAAATTTTATAACAGTTCTGAGTTGTAAAATAACTGGATTGGGCTCAGCAGTGCTGTAAGGATGGATTTCCTACCTACATTTGTTGATCAAAATGAGATCATGTATGTAAATGTGCTTAGAATGTGCCTCTGTTTGGGCATTTTTCTCTAGGCTTATTTGTGAATCTTATTCTAGAATAGTAACAATATATGCTTAGGACTCAATTTGTGTTAAAGTGGATTGTTTTTGCTGTGGTTTGGTCCCATGCAGGCCTTGAATCATGCAAAAAACCCTGCCTTTACCTGCTTGACTTGGAGCTATGCCATGAGCGTACCATTCCCAACTGGTAAAGGAATGGTGCGTTGTGACATGAGAGTGTGTACTAGATTCATCTCCTGATGTGATCATTTTTTAGCGCATTGTGTTTGGCAGGATATCTGTGGCATATATTACCTTCTATGTATGTCTGTTTTTATATTGACTCTAACTTCTTAAAACCATGTGTTTAAAATGAAGATGAAATGGAGAGTCAGATCAGTGTCATTCTGGTAGTGTTTACCGGTTTCTAACTGCTACTGGCAGAGATAGCCTTGTTGTCCAACCAGTTTGGGAAAATCACATGTTCAGAATTCAGGCTGGTCTCATGGGGCCTGGCTGTGGTTGTGTCTCACTTTCTTGGGGCCAAGGACTTGAACAGAAGAAGTGGGAGGATTGAGTTAGTGAAATTTAGGTTATCAGATTCCCATGATACCAGTCAGTGTGCATTTATAGGGGCAGTCCAAGAGATGGCTGTCCAGACTCAATTATAGTTGTGTTTCATTTTCTACACCGGCTGCTTTCCAGACACTGTCTTGTCATCAGTGGGATCATAGGGTGGAGGAGGGGAAAACTAGTTACAGAATGTGAAATCCCTTTACCTTCGCTGCTTGTCCAGCCCAGGTTTTCTTAATCAGATTTCCTTCAAGGAGAGACACGTGCTTTTGTTGTTGTTCTCCTGAAAAACAAAATTGGAAATTTCTGATTCCTACCATGTAAGGAATATAGGAAGTAGTTAGTGGGGATCTCATTGTATTATTTCCTTGCATGGGTCTTTGTATTTGGTCAATGGTTAATGTTTAATTCATTAACGTCTGACCACTGGTAGATGAAAATACTACAAATGCATTTTGTATGGATTTAAGCTGGTGTTCGTGTGTAACGTGTGGAAACTGCAAGTTGGGGGGGGGACATTTCTCAGGGAATGAGAATGGAGCACAGGTGCTCTCCTATTGTTCTGGAAGAACTGCATTCCATTGCCATCACCTCATTAAACATACTGTTTGGCAGAAGATGGTTGTTTTACCTGTTTTGTTAGTAACCGTATCTATTTTCCCTGGTATTTAAATTTGCATTTAGAGATAGTAATGCTTTTTAAATATGAGTGTACTAATATAGTTATCGATTATTGTTTAGGCAAAGCCAGTGAATTAATTTTCCAACCAAATAATTGGAGCAAAAGCAGTCAATTAGATAATTATAGTTTTGTATTAAAACCTAATTCTAGAGTTAGTTAACTTATATTGACTTTACTTTCACATTTTTTTCATAATTTTATTTTGCAGGATAACAAAGCCGTTGACCTTTGCCGATTGTGTTGGGGACGAGCTTCCTTTAGGATGGGAAACTGTGTATGATAAACAAATTGGAATTTATTACATGGACCACATAAATAGTAAGTAGAGTGCCAAATTTGTGGCATTTTATGAGAATGAGTTTTCATGTTGAATCTCAAAGATGCTAATAGCTTCAATGTAGAGTGAAACAGTCAGTGCTGGCCAATGCAGCATTAAATGGTGTTTTGTGAGTGTAATTGGAGTTTTCATTAGCTGAGTTCTTTAAAAAGTGAAGCAGTTATGGAGCAGTGTTTTGCTTGTGTCTTGCTGAAGACTGCATGTAATATTTTTGATGAATGTTTTTTAAATATCTAATATAATGAATAAACTTCCCTGGCAGTCGGGAAATAGAAATACCTCTCGTAATGAAAAGTTGTTTATTGCAAATGGAACTTACACATTCTTGAAACGATAAGGGGTACCTTACCTTCATTTTTTTCTTATATATTTAACTAATATACAAACCTTTTTGAAACATCCTAGCAAGCACACCTTCCTGTGTGGGCGTAGCTTTAAGTTTTCTTTCCTTTCTAACCATTTCGAGGTAGAATCCATGGAACATAAATGAACCATTTTAGAGTGAGCACTTCAGAAAATACTGTCCTAAAATAAAATTACAATTAAAAAAGAAATATATATATATGGCTCGGTGCCTGTGGCTCAAGCGGCTAAGGTGCCAGCCACATACACCTGAGCTGGCGGGTTCGAATCCAGCCTGGGTCTGCCAAAGAACAATGACGGCTGCAACCAAAAAATAGCCAGGTGTTGTGGTGGGCGCCTGTAGTCCCAGCTACTTGGGAGGTGGAGGCAGGAGAATGGCTTGAGCCCAGGAGTTGGAGGTTGCTGTGAACTATGATGCCACAGCACTCTACCCAGGGTGACAGCTTGAGGCTCTGTCTCAAAAAATAAATAAATAAGTAAATAAAAAATAAAGGGAGTAGTTCAGTAGCATCTGGTACATTCATGGTATTATACAATCATCACTGTTATCTAGTTTTGGAACATTTTCATCACCCAAAGGGAAACCTTGTTCCTGTTAACCACTCGTCATTCCTCCTGCCCCAGCCTCTGGTGATTGTCAGTCTGTGTTCTGTCTCCAGCACTTGCTGCCTATTCATGGGTAGTTCATATAAATGGAATCAGGCAATATGTCAACTTTTATGTCTGGCTTCTTTCAGTTGATGTGTTTTTGAGGTTCTTCCATGTTCTAGGATGTATTACACCTTCATTCCTTTTGGTGGTCAAATAACATTCCGTTGTGTAGACGAAGCGGAAGGACTTGAGAATATGAAGACAACTGAGGCTGGGCCCTTGCCATCTAGGTGCTCAGGGTTTAGGTGGGAAACAGAAAAGATAGAAAAATACTCAAGGGTTGATTGTAAGCAGGAAGAAGGGCAGTCATAGCCACAGCAGGGGAGGGATAGACGTGCCTAGAGGCCAGAGAAGCTTTTAGAAAAGAGGTGCCCTTGCAGGAAGTCTGGTAGGAAGGCAGCTTTCCTGGGGCAGAAGAGGACAGAATCAGCCTGACCGGGGCACAGGGGAGCCAGGCAGGCATTTTTATGGACTTTGCAAAAGTTAAGTCCATGTAGAGGATGTTTGTAAGGAAAAGGACAGAAAATAGAGATGAAGTTGGCAAGTGGGTTTCAGGATTCCTGTATCAGGCCAAGGAGGTAGGACTTTGTGCTTTAAAAGAGCTTCCTGTGTGAGAGAATTGTAGCAGAATTGGGGAGGTAACTTGGTGAATCCCTGGGGATGGTTTTGGTGGGATGAAACTGGAAGCAGGATGATTGTGGAGGAAGGTCACAAGGGTCTGATGGAACTAAGGGGACACGGAGAGAAGAACGTGTTGCCAGTCATCATTATGCCTAGGGGGCAGGAACCCTTCTTGATGCCCCATGGAATATTCTGGGAGGGAGAAGAGCAAGAGTTTTTGAGGGTGAGTCCCAGGTTGGATTCCCAGGTTGACTCCATGGATAGAATTGCTTCCTGTGAGTGGGAAGGCTGAGGGAGGAGCAGGTGTGTGTTGTGTCATTTTTGGTCTTGTTCTGCTCTTGGCAGTGAAAGGATGGTGTGAAGAACGAGTTCTGCCACATCACATGACTTGGAATTAGTCAGCATCTGTCCAGTTGGAGATGTGTTCAGGAGGTAGTGGGGAATGACAGGTTGGGGCATAGGAGGAAGGCTGGAGCTGGAGGTAAGCAAGAGAGCTGGAGAAGAGAAAGCAGGAGCAGGGGGTGGGAGGAGAGGGCGTCAGTGAGGAATGAGAAAAACTGCACTGCACGGCCTGGAGGGTAGGTGGCCTGGCAGTGGAGGTGACAGGTGAGGGGGCAGGCCAGGCCAGGGTACAGTCGGTTCATAGTGCCCCCACATGCAGAGAGTCAGTGAGAAGATGGCTAAAGTAGCTATTAGTGTGCTGGTTCCAAGCTCATTTGGGTTCATCTCCCCCAACACAGAGTTTGGCCTTTATTGGTAAAAAAATAGTCATGTGTTATCTTCCCTCCACCATTGGACTATTTCATCTCTATAGTTTTCTTCTCAACTGTAGATATGTAAATTGAAGACGTTATATACTTTGGAAAGGTTCATGATTGGGAATCTTCCCTAATGTGCATCCTGGTAATTAACTAATTTTCATATTGGTTGATATACACGACTATTGGTCAACCTGAAGATTTTACTTGTTTTTAAGACAGAGTCTCACTTTGTTGCCCTCATAGAGTCCTGTGGCGTCACAGCTCACAGCAGCCTCAAACTCCTGGGTTTAAGTGATTCTCTTGTCTCAGCCTCACAAGTAGCTGGGACTATAGGTGCCTGCCACAGTGCCCGGCTATTTTTAGAGACCGGGTTTTGCTTTGGCTCAGGCTGGTCTCGAACCTGTGAGATGGGGCAACGCATCCATCTCAGCCTCCTAAGTGCTGGGATTACAGGTGTGAGCCAATGTGGCGGGCTGAAGATTTGACTTTTAAGCCACTATGTGCTTGCTCTTTTGATTTCAGAGCTTACCCAGATTGAGGACCCCCGAGAGCAGTGGCGGCGAGAGCAGGAACGCATGTTGAAGGAATATTTAATTGTAGCCCAAGAAGCTCTCAATGCCAAGAAAGAAATCTACCAGATTAAGCAGCAGCGGTTCGAGCTGGCTCAAGAGGAATACCAGCAGCTGCACAAAATGTGTGAGGACGACAGCCGGTCCTACGCCAGCTGTGAGTTGCCTTGTCTCCTTTGGTTAACACTTGTGCCTTTTAAAGCCATCTCTCTGGCTCTCTGGTAGGCTGTCTACAAATGCTGAACTTCTCTTGGGTAAGACAGCTTCATAAAGGTTCTAATTGCATACTGTTAGGTAATCAGTATTCCATACCAGAATCAGATGGCCTCTAGTAGCCACTCCTGTAGCAAAGCTTTATCAAGTGCCTACTTTGAGCCTACGCGCTAGGATATGGAGCTTACATTTAGGTAGGGAAGGTTAAAAAAAAAATAAGCAAACAAAATTTCACGTAGTGACAGGAAGCAACCTTCTGTCTCAAGTTTGTCAGTTTTGAAGGCTTCTGTTAGAGATCTGTGCAGCTACTACTGCTTGTCTGGGGCAATATCTTGGGAAATCTACATGGTAGTTTCATGAATCTTGGGTGGAGAGGCTCAGGAACCTTCAGCCTTGTCAAGCATCTGTCTCTTTGTAGAGACCTTTCCTGGGCTTTAGGTGTTATTGGGCAGTAACGCGAAGGACGAATATAGTATAACCCAAAGAGTCAGGGGACTCTCTTTCTGTCCTTCAAGTAAGATGACGGTTCACTGCGCTTCTCCAAAGGGATCCTTCCTTAGTTTTGGAGGCTGCCAGAGAGGGCTTTCATTTCATTAGTACTCATCAAACACTCAGGCAGTAAAGGAACCAGATCTGGTCTCAGAAGTTAAAGCATTTTGTTATCAGCCACTACTTAAACCAATCCCTTCCCAACAGAGCTGCGACAGTACTATGTTGTACTTCATAAAAACCTAAGTCTCTTTGAGGTGTGGGGGCAACTTTCTTGTCACATTATTGCCATATTGCCAGGGTAGACATCAAATACATAGCCAAACCTTTATTCTGTATTGCAAGTCAGAATGGTGTTATGACCAAGGGGCCACACATCTTATTGCACCTACTGTTGAAGGCAAAGAAGCCGTAGAAGCTGTGGACAGTGGTGGGATTTTCCCTTTGCAATAGGAATTTAAGATATTCCTATTACTATGTGCCTTAAGGGAAACGGGGGCTCAGGTTTTGGTGGTGTATTGTCATCTTATCTCTTTTTTTTTTTGAGACAGAGTCTCACTTTGTCACCCTCAGTAGAGTGCTGTCGTGTCATAGCTCACAGCAACCTCCAGCTCTTGGGCTTAGGCGATTCTCTTGCCGAGTAGCTGGGACTTTAGGCACCTGCCACAATGCCTGACTATTTTTTTGTTGCAGTTTGTCTGGGGCTGGGTTTGAACTTACCACCTTCCATATCTGGGGCCAGTGCCCTACTCACTGAGCCACAGGCGCCACCCGTTATCTTATCTCTTATTCATCAGATGTGGGTACATACTACTAGTTCATTTTTTTTTTTTTAACTTTCCATCAGAATGTGATAGGTCAGCTCAGTAGTGATTTTTAGAGGCTAGTTTCTTATCTCCACAGTTATCTTTTCTTGTAACGTCTTTGGTTTTGGTATTAGGGTGTAATACTGGCCTAGTGGAATGAATTGGGAAGTGGTTCTCTCCTCTTTTTGAAAGAGTTTTGTAGGATTAGTTAATATTAATGCATTCTTAACTATTTGATAAAATTCACCAGAAAATCCACCTGGGCTTGTAGTTTTTTGTGGGAATGTTTTCAACTGAAAATTCAGTACTGTTAACAGATACAGAGCTATTCAGATGTTTTATTTCTTCTTGAATCAGTTTTGGTATTTATGTTTCAAAGAACTTGCCTAATTCATCTAATCTAAAAGTTGGTAAACGTTTCTATAAAGGATCAGCTAGTAAATATTTTATGCTTTGTAGGCCATATGATCTCAGTCCCAGCTAATCATTTTTGTGGTTATAGTGCAAAAGCAGTCAGAGAATATGTAGAAAAATATGTGTGGCTGTGTTCCAATAAAAGCATAAAAACAGGTAACAAGGTAGATTTAGCCCACAGGGAGTTTGCCAACCCATGATTTAAGTTGTCATGTCTAAAGTTGTTCATAGAATTCTCTTATTATCCTTTTAATGTCTGTAGGCTCTGAGGTGGTATCCTCTTTTTAATTCCTGATATTAATAATTTTTGTCTTTTCTTTTTTCTTAATCAGTATAGCTAAACTTCTGTAGATTTTATTTATCTTTACAATGAATTTTTGGCCTTTCACCTTCAATTTCATGTCTTTTTTTCTATTATATCGGTTTCTCTTCTTTATTAATTCCTTCCTTCTACTTAATTTGGCTTTAATTTGTTCTTTCTTTTCTAGCTTCCTAAAGTATAAACTTAGATCACAGATTTTAGACTTTTTTTTTGCAGTTTTTGGCTGAGGCCGGGTTTGAACCTGCCACCTCTGGTATATGGACCGGTGCCCTACTCCTCTGAGCCACAGGCACCACCCTAACTTTTCGTAATTCTTTTTTTTTTTTTTTTTTTTTGAGACAGAGCCTCAAGCTGTCACCCTGGGTAGAATGCTGTGGCATCACAGCTCACAGCAACCTCCAGCTCCTGAGCTCAGGCGATTCTCCTGCCTCCGCCTCCCAAGTAGCTGGGACTACAGGTGCCCGCCACAACGCCCGGCTATTTTTTGGTTGCAGCCGTTACTGTTGTTTGGCAGGTCCGGGCTGGATTCGAACCTGCCAGCTCAGGTGTATGCGGCTGGAGCCTTAGCCGCTTAAGCCACAGGCACTGAGCCTTTTCTTAATTCTTTTTTTTTGTAGAGACAGAGTCTCACCTTATCGCCCTCGGTAGAGTGCCGTGGCTTCACACAGCTCACAGCAACCTCCAAATCCTTGGGCTTAGGCAATTCTCTTGCCTCAGCCTCCCGAGTAGCTGGGACTACAGGCGCCCGCCACAACACCTGGCTATTTTTTTGTTGCAGTTTGGCCGGGGCTGGGTTTGAACCCGCCACCCTCGGCATATGGGGCCTGCGCCCTACCCGCTGAGCCACAGGCACCGCCCCTTTTCTTAATTCTTATGCAACCACTAAAGCTGCCACATCCCACAAATTTTAGTTTGCTAAATTTTCATTTTCATTCAGTTTAAAGTATTTTTTTCATTTCCTTTGTGGTTTATTTTTTGATCTAGGGATTCATTAGAAGTAAGTTATTAAGAACTTAAAAAAAATCATGTTGTTATTAATTTCTAATTTAGTCCATTGCTGTTAGAGACTAATTTTACATAGTATGTAAAGTTTCAATCTTTTGAAGTCTATTGAGATGACTTTTATGGCTCAGAACCTGGTTTTTCTTTATGATCTCATCGTATTAGAAGCCCCTGGGCTTGATGCCTCCAGGTCACCCCCTAGCTGAAGCATTGGTTCTAAGATCATATAGTTAGCAGTTCTAAACCTTTCAGATAGCTACTTGATAGAAGCCAGTGACCCGTGTAAAATTGTTGATTTTGTAGCTAAAAATGGTCTGAATTTTGACAATTATGATTCAACTGAATAGTGTATTTCTTCTTAGTAGCCTGTAGGTGCTTTGTTTGTTGCATGGCTTGGGTTTGGGTAGGATTCCAAAGAGGCTTTCAGATCAGGCTTTCAAAGAATGAAAAGGAAGAAGTACATATCAGAAAAACTTGGCAGGAAGTTTCTTGCCAGTGATTGAAAAGAAAAATCAAGTCTAGAGAAAGTATGTATTGGCTACTATCAATGCAAGCAGGACTTTAATTGCTGTAACCATGGGAACTCTGGATTATATGCCCTTGAGGATGCAGACATGGGGGACCTTAGGACATCCTGTCCAATTCTACACCCATCCTGAGGTTGAGCAAAGGAGGAACTCCGATGCAGTGCCAAGCCTGTGAGTTAAGGGTATTCAGTATTTGAAATCCCTTGGAGCTGGGACATCCCATAGGATCGGGTTTTGTATTTCCATGGGCTTTTCACTCCTTTGACATTTGGGAAAGTAGGGAATTCTACTCAATTCTATTCCTTCTTGTGTGCCATAGAATTTTATTAATGCTCATTAAAAAGAAATACTCAAGATGCTCTCTTTGAAGTGGTGTCTCTTTCTTCAGTAGAGGAAAGCTGGTGACTTTGGTGTTGACGTAAGATTCTAACGTGCTCACCAGATTCCATTTCCTGCCCTGCTAGAAGTCACTGTGTAAATACAGTCTCTTCTTCTGTTCTGTGAGTTGCCTTCAAGGGTAGAATTGGGCCTGTTTTCGTAAAAGAACTGAACATGCCAGTGGATCTTCCCAGGGCCTATCAGCTCAGCAGGCAAAAAGTCAACTATGAATGGAATCTAGGAGTCAATCCAAGTGGTTTATCAACTTGCTGCTGTCCTTGGGGCTCTTTCAATCTACCATTTATCCTGAATTACCAATTACAATGAGGAAAACCCTGCTAGGATTGACTCTCATGAATTCTTTCTGCCTACAGGATAAAGTTTAATACAGTGATCATGTTGGCTTGAGTCACTGTGATCTAACAGATGGCTTGTACAGCCACACCAGAGGGGCTGGGCCCGCTCAGGGAGCTGCTGGTGGCAGTATTTGTAGTATACCTGGGCTCCATTCAGCTACATGGGTCTTGTCCCACCCAGATGTATCTTAGCGCTAGTCATCTAAAGCAAGGAGGTATCTCCTTTTTCTGGTACTGGGACAGAACAACACCTGGACTTAATTCCCACTATTTCCTTTATTAGCAATGACTTGAACTGAAAGGTACGAGTACTCAGTGAGCTGGTGTTTTATATGCATTGTTGAGATCACAACATTGTCAAGCATGTGCTGTTCTCTTCATTATTTGCATGAGAAATTGAATATTGGAGAAGCTAAATGATAGTTTTTGAGATTACATACTCAGTAAATGATAGAATTTGGATGTGAACCCAGATCTGTTTGTATTGGTGGCCTTTAGGGCTCTGTACTATTTTTTTTTTCAAGGAGAATCTCAAGCTCTCACCCTGGGTAGAGTGCTGTGGCGTCACAGTTCACAGCAACCTCTTAGGCTTAAGTGATTCTCTTGCCTCAGCCTCCCAAGTAGCTGGGACTACAGGCGACCACCACAATGCCTAGCTATTTTTTGGTTGCAGTTGTCATTGTTGCTTAGCAGGCCTGGGCTGAGTTTGAACCTGCTACCCTAGATGTATGTGGCCAGTGCTCTGCCAACTGAGCTACAGGCACTGCCAGCTGCTCTGTACTATTTCATAGACATGAAAAGAGGCAGCTCAGAAGAGCTGATCATGTCTTTGGAATCCCTTGCCCTCCCTGCCCCCTGAATTTTCCAGTTACCTAAAAATCAAGAGACATGCTCGGCACCCAGTTCAGTGGTTAGGGCACTGGCCACATACACCAGGGCTGGTGAGTTCAAACCCGGCCTGGGCCTGCTAAACAACGACAACTGCAACAAAAAAAATAGCCAGGCATTGTGGTGGGCGGCTGTAGTTCCAGCTACTTAGAAGACTGAGGCAAGAGAATCTTTTAAGCCCAAGCCAAGTTGCCACAGCACTCTACCGAGGGCAATATAGTGAGACTCTGTTTCTAAACAAAACCAAACCAAACCAAACAAAAACCAACTTAAAAAAAATAAAATTAATAAAAAGAGACCCCATTACAAATTGACAAGTTGTGTGGCAATTTATATATCAATAATGGGGCTGATGGAAGTCAGAGCACTTCCTACTTCTTGACTTTCCTGTGGCCCACAGAGGGTTGCTATTCCTTTACTTTTCCCTAGGTATTTTTTTGGTATATACTAAATGTTGGAGATATAATTTATCCCTAATGGCTGATTATAGGGAAAGATGAGGCAATAATGGTGAATGGAGGAACTAACTAGAACAGCCATTTTTAATCTTGGTGAAGGGTGTGGGTGACGGCAGGAGGAGAGGAAGTGGATCTTGCCTACACCCTTCACACATTTCCCCCTGTGCTATGGAAATCACCCAAATAAAACTCCATTCATTAGAGAGGAAAGATTTTCTGTTAATGTTAGACCATCTGGTATCTAAGAATATCTAGGCCTTGACCTTTTTTGTCCCTGACTAAACCAAATTCAGATGCTTTGCTGGATTTGAACATATGTGTCTCCATGAGCCTAAGAACCCAACTATGCTTAATTTCTATGAACTTCTGAGTTAGCTCCCTTCTTGGCTTTCCTGTGTCCAGGCCTCTTTTATGCTTTGTAGATTGCTGGGGTGAAACTGTTGGACAATGGACTTATTTTCTCTACTTTTTCTATAGCTCCATTTTGTAGAATTTTTTCCTGCTTTCTTCATTGCAACTTGTCCTTCTTTTTGCCTTCCTTTTAACACTGAATACATTAATTTTTTTTCTGGAGTTCCTTCTTCATTCTTCCTGAGAAACTCTAGTCTCCAGATGCATTCAGACAAACCATATGACCATTTGCAGGATATTTTTGAAGAAATACTTGACATGGGGTAGAATTATAGCCTACACCACAGGTCTACAAACTATGTTAGGCCCACAGGCTGACTCTCATCTATTGTGGGTATTTGTAAATGATGTTTTATTGGAACACAGCCATGTCCATTCACTTACCTTTTGTCTATGGCAGTTGCAATGGCAGAATTGAGTATTTGAGACAGACTGTATGGTCTGTGGAGCCAAAAATATTTGCTATCTGGTCTGTTACAGAAAAAGTTTGCCAACCTCCAGTCTAACAACAAAAGTTTTCAACTCTAGCTGCAAATTAGACTCTCCTTTTAAAAACTACTACTGCTTGGGCCCTACCCCAAGAGATTTTGATATAATGGGCCTTGGATGGGGCTGGACATGGCCCTTTAAAAAAAAAAAAAAAAACAAATAGCCGGGCGTTGTGGCAGGCGCCTGTAGTCCCAGCTGCTCCGGAGGCTGAGGCAAGAGAATCGCGTAAGCCCAAGAGCTGGGAGTTGCTGTGAGCCGTGTGACGCCACGGCACTCTACCAAGGGCAGTAAAGTGAGACTCTGTCTCTACAAAAAAAAAAAAAAAACCAAACAAACAAAAACGAAAAACAGCTCTCCAAGTGATTCTCAGGATTAAGATCCACTGGTCTTGATTAACCAAGAACGGCCCTTGTAGCAGCAGAAAAATGACTTTGTTATCCTGGCTCTTAGGAGCTACCCAAAGTCTACACCAAAAGTCTCTTTAGCTGACTGGGAAAGAGTCAGCCTTATCTAGTGAAAAAGTGGCAACCCACCCTGAGTTCTTGGGTTAGGTGGTTGTTGACCTTATCAGCCAGCAGTATTGCCAGCATTCTTTCTGAGTCTTCAAGCCTATCTCACAAAGACTGTCCTCCATTGGTACTCAGTTGAAGGGTTTCTCCTCTGCTCACTTGGTTAGGAGAAGGGCTTTAGGCCATCCATTCAGTCTTTTGTTTTCCTTCACATAAGCATATTGGAACAAACAGGAGAAAAATGTGTAAACAAATGTAGCATTTTATTTTATTTTATTTATTTATTTTTTTTTGTAGAGACAGAGTCTCACTGTACCGCCCTTGGTAGAGTGCCGTGGCGTCACACGGCTCACAGCAACCTCTAACTCTTGGGCTTACGCGATTCTCTTGCCTCAGCCTCCCGAGCAGCTGGGACTACAGGCGCCCGCCACAACGCCCGGCTATTTTTTCGTTGCAGTTTGGCCGGGGCTGGGTTTGAACCCGCCACCCTCGGCATATGGGGCCGGCACCCTACTCACTGAGCCACAGGCGCCGCCCTTATTTTATTTTTTATTATTTTTAAAAAGGTAACATTTTAAACAAGTATTACTTGGCAAGCCTCAGTGTTGAAAGTTGTAGCAGAAGATAACATGTTTTCTTTTCTTTCTTTTTTTTTTTTTTGCAGTTTTTGGCCAGGGCTGGGTTTGAACCCACCACCTCCTGCATATGGGGCCAGTGCCCTACTCCTTTGAGCCACAGGCACCACCCAGATAACATGTTTTCTGAGAAATAAATCCCTAGTCTGTCCTGGAGAGAGAATTCTTTTTTTTATTATTAAATCATAGCTGTGTACATTAATGCGATCATGGAGCACCATACACTGGTTTTATAGACCGTTTGACACATTTTCATCACACTGGTTAACATAACCTTCCTGGCATTTTCTTAGTTATTGTGTTAAGACATTTATATTCTACATTTACTAAGTTTCACATGTATCCTTGTAAGATGCACTGCAGGTGTAATCCCACCAATCACCCTCCCTCCGCCCATCCTCCCCCCTCCCTCCCCTCCCTCTCCCCTTTCCCTATATTCTTAGGTTATAACTGGGTTATAGCTTTCATGTGAAAGCCATAAATTAGTTTCATAGTAGGGCTGAGTACATTGGATACTTTTTCTTCCATTCTTGGGATACTTTACTAAGAAGAATATGTTCCAGCTCCATCCATATAAACATGAAAGAGGTAAAGTCTCCGAGAGAGAATTCTTGCTTAGGATTTGGTGGTATCTTGTGTTTACTTTTGTAGATCACCCTCAAGTGGCCTTATTTGATTTTTTTAGGGGGGACCTTTGTTCATAGTTCGTAGTGCCCCCCTGGCTGTAGTTGTTTATATGTATCCCTCTCCTGTCACCCTAGAATCTGTCCAGGCTACTGGCCTTTCTCCCAGAGTCCTCTTAGACTCCCTTGAGAAATTCCCAGCAGTGCTAATCCCTGGAGGCAGATACCTTATCCTGAGGAGCAATCTGCCTCAGAGCTTGTCTTTGGAGTAGGATTGCAGGCCTCTTAAAGCATGTCATCTCCCTGGGGTGATGTTAGATTCTCACAGCTCAGAGGAAAGCTATACACAAGATAGACAGGGACAGACACACAGACACGTTACCCCTTCTCAGTAACCCATGAAATTGAAATCCACAATAAGTACTGGGGTTTGTAGCATTGAGTGCTTAAAAATACAAGCCAAGTTTACTTAATGGGTGATGGGCCTTGAGAAGCTGGAAGACTCTTTCTTCTTATGTGGGGAAAGCTAGTCTGATTAAAAGGATCTTGGGTAGCTGTCCCACAGGAGCCCAGATTTTAGACATGAATCCCTCTGTAAATGATGGCATAATGTCAATCAGGTCACTACATACTGTCTTTTAATCTATAAAGCAGGCAAAGAAATATAAGTGTCATCTGACCTTCACAAAGATTTTATGAGAATAGATGAAATAAATGTGAAAGGTACCCTGTAATAGCAAGGTATAATAATTTACATTACTGTGGCTCAGCTAAGCTGTAACCTTTTTATTATATCATCTGAAGAAGTATTATATGGTAAGCAGTCTTTAAACTATTTAACAGCTCTGCCCACTCAATTCTTCAAGGAGAAGAATGCTTCAGAGCAGAAAGTGTGGTCTTTATCATAAACCTCGAGATTGGAGACATGTCTTATTAAAGGAAGATATTTCTATTTCTAAATGCTGTGGAGTACGTGCTGTTAAAAATGGGATCTGATGTCCTGAACTATTCCTTGGACTCTGTAAATGCTTCTATTAGACTTATTGGAAGATAGAAGGAACTGACAATTTTATTTATAAATTGAATTATATTTTTAAAAGCAATGCCAGTGTTCACAGCTGTCCTTAGCATTTGAAGATAAAATGTATTCACAGTCTTAGGTACTTGAGTGGCCTTTTCTCTCATCCCAGTGTTGTAATTTTGTGTTTTTTTTTTCCTTTTCCCTTTTTTTTTTTTTGAGATAGGATCTTGCTATGTCACACAGGCTAAGAATACAGTGGTGTCATCATAGCTCACTGCAACCTCAAACGACTGGGCTTAAGTGATCCTCCCAACTTAGCCTCCCAAGTAACTGGGACTATAGGTGCCTGCCACAATGCCTGGCTATTTTTTTGTGGCAGTTGTCATTGTTTAGCAGACCCAGGCCAGGCTCGAACCCGCCACTTTAGGTGTATGTGGCCGGTGCCCTACCCACTGAGCTACGGGCGCTGCCCATTAATATTTGTTTTCTTATGTCAAAAATTATGTATCTGGAGAATATAGATGTGAAGAAAATAAAAATAAAATTATTTGTAATGCAACTACTGAGAATAACCACAGTTAACTTTCTGATTCTATTTTTCCAGCGACTTTTGTGTTGATTTTTTTTTTTTTTTTTTTTTTGGTAGAGACAGAATTTCACTTTATGGACCTCGGTAGAGTGCCGTGGCCTCACACAGCTCACAGCAACCTCCAACTTCTGGGCTTAAGCAATTCTCTTGCCTCAGCCTGCCGAGTAGCTGGGACTACAGGTGCCCGCCACAACGCCCGGCTATTTTTTGGTTGCAGTTTGGCCGGGGCTGGGTTTGAACCCGCCACCCTCGGTATACGGGCCGGTGCCCTACCGACTGAGCCACAGGCGCTGCCCTTGTGTCGATATTTTAAAAGGAAGTAAAAATGAGTTGATATTGCATATACTATTCACATATTAAAGACAGTTTTCTATACCATAACCATCCCTCTTTCTCCCACCGTATAATGATGTTTACCCTAGTAGTTTTATAGTAGAACTAAACAGAGTTTTGATTTACTTATAGCATGTATTTTATTATATGGGATCATGTAGAAAGTCAAACATCAAAACTTGGGAATGTGAAGTGTTAACTCTCGAGGAGCCAGTGCCCACTTGTTAATCTGGGACTTAGAATTAATTATTTAATATATTGCAAAAGAAGTTCCTTATACACATGTGTTTATTTTAAAAGATCCCTTATAAAATAAAATATCTTCTTTCTGTTTAGCATTCTCTGGATATTCAACAAATACAAAGTACGACCCACACCAAATTAAAGCAGAAATAGCAAGTCGTCGGGATAGGGTGAGTAAAACCATTGTTTTCACAACTGGAAGCATCATATTTATTTTTGTATAACATCACTGATCATGGTTCATTTCATGGTAATGAGTGTGTCTGACAGTCACATTTTAGTAAGGTTTTTGATTTCTTGGATTATTGCATTTTGTTTTATTTTTAACTTTTTTCCAATAGGAAGGAAAACGTTTTATTTGAAAGCCTTAGCTCATCTAAGAAAAAGTAGTCTGTACCCTGTTTCATGGGGTGGACTCACCAACCCTTTAGTTTAGTGACAAGACTGGGTCTCACAGGGCTGCTTCCCCACATGAGCAGGATGCCGGCCTTGGCCTTGGCAACCTTGGAGTTGCCTTCTCCCCTGGTTCACTGGTTAGTCCCAGAGGGATCACTCCTGCAACAGAGTTTGACAGAAGGCTCTGATGCTCCTTCTCTGGTGATGCCTGAATTATTTATTTGCTACCTTGCCTCATCTTTTTAGACCCTTGTCTTGGTTGTCTGTGAAGGTGAACACTTTTGTTGTGTTTGTGACAAAGCACAGGTGACATTTGGCAGTTAAGCCTTCTCCTCTCCTGGTGTGTCGTTCCCTGATCCAGGGTGCACCTTTCAGTTTGGTGGTTTTCAAATTTTATCACACCTAGGAAAACCACCTGGGGAGCTTGTTTTAAAGTGTGAGTTCCAGGCCTACCCCCCTCCCCTCAAAGTTTCAATAGGCCTGGAGCATGTCCCAGAGTCTGTTTAGATAAGTACTCTAGGTCCGGTTGAATTTCAGGTAGTCAGGGAGCGCGCTTTCAGAAATAAAGTTTGTTATGTGGGATCCAGAGTAGTAGAAGGAAGGATGAACAAGGTATTACCAAGTTTGCTAATTGTAATGTGTAAATCATTAACTTGAAAAAGAAAATACAGTAGAACCTCTGAAAGTTGACCACCCGAGGAACTGTAACAAACTGGTCAACACACGGACGTGGTCAACATGATAACTAGGCCTACTGTACTGATACGTACATGTGGTGCACATCCGACCTGGGAAAATTAGATCAATTTGCGGAGGTGGTCAGTGTAGGGAGGTGGGCAGCTATGGCGGTCCTACTGTAGTTGCTGGTTCCCCACTTGAATAGGGACCTGTCAGCAGTCTGGGATTATGTATGTGAGTGGAAGTTCACGGAGAGAATAGATGATCTCCTGAATTGCAAGCTAATTAGAAACTTAGATGACGATGTTAATAACAACTATAGAAATAATTTTTCACAGCCTGTTTTTTGGAAAAAAAAAAGAAAAATATGATTTGTCTTTAGCTTTCCAGATTAAAACGAGAGCTGACCCAGATGAAGCAGGAACTGCAGTACAAAGAAAAGGGGGTGGAGACCCTGCAAGAGTGAGTTGCCTGTGCTTACAGACAGGAGCACTTTCTTGAGATTTCTTCTTGTCCTGACTTGTCCAGTACCTGGACACCTGTCTGAAAGCTTCATCACCTTTGCTTTTATGCCTTTATTTATCCTCATTGTTTCCTAGTTCTGACCATCAGAATCTCTCTTTTTCTTGATGATACTTCATTCAAATGGGAAATGAGACCCTCATTTTTATATTTAGGCACATTTGCTATAGCTATGCAGTCCAAGACACCCATCTATGGCTATTTACATTTAAATTTTTTTTATGGTTTTATTCTCCTGAATTTTTTTATCCTAAAATTTAAATTTAGATTAATTAAAGTAAAAATTAAAAATTTAGTTCCCTAGTCTTGATAGTCACATTTGAAGTGCTTAGTAGTCACATGTAGCCAGTGCAGATGACATTTGGGGCTAGCTCGTTCTTTGTCTTGGGGGAACTATCCTGTGCACTGTAGGGTGTTGAGCAGCATCCATGGTCCTTACCTACTAGATGCCAGGAGCATCCCCACCCCCAGTGTAACAATCAAAACAACCATTGCTAAGTGTCCCCTAGAGGACATATTTGCCCCTAGTTGAGAACCACTGGTCTGAGGCTACTGTATTAGACAGTACATGTAATAGATTTCCATCATCATAGAAAGTTCTTTTAGTCTGGTCTGTAGGTCTTCCTCCTGTTTTCATCTGTACAATTAGAACTTTAGTCTACTAAGACTTTGGATATGAATTTCTTATAATTATTGAGCTATATATTAAATGAGCAGTTTTTTTTTTTTTTTGAGACAGTTTCACTGTGTCGCCCTTGGTAGAGTGTCATGGCATCACAGCTCACAGCAACCTCAAGCTCTTGGGCTTAAGCAGTTCTCTTGACTCAGCCTCCCAAGTAGCTGGGACTACAGGTGCCCACCACAATGCCCAGCTATTTTTTTTGTTGCAGTTGTGTAACTGGCCCGGGCCGGGTTCAAACCCACCACCCTCGGTGTATGTGGCTGGCGCTGTAACAACTGTGCTACGGGCACCGAGCCTAAATGAGCAGTTTTAATGAACTAAAGCTGTTTTACAAATGGCGATAGTGTTTGTCTGAAAGAATTCATTTCCTTAATAAAGGGTATTTTCTGCTTGTTGCCCAAGTTAGCCTTTGTTGATTCACTGGCTTCGCTTGCTGAACTTGGACGTCCTTTTCTCATCTGTAAATGGTGATTGTCTTAGTCAGCTTAAGCTGCTATAAAAATACCATACCCTGAGTGACTTAAACAAGGAATAAGCAAATCATTTAATTTGACAGGTCATAAAAGCGACCGTGACTGCCTACTGCCTCAAGTTGAACTTGAGGTTGATTTCTTACTATCATTGGGCCACACTATACCTTTCTTTCATGACTCTATGATGTCTGTGGATAACATAGGGATTTTTTTGTTTGTTTTTGAGATAGAGTTTTACTATGTTGCCCTCAGTAGAGGGCTGTGGTGTCACAGCTCATAGCAACCTCAAACTCTTGGTCTTAGCGATTCTCTTGCTTCAGCCTCCTGAGTAGCTGGGACTACAGGCACCCGGCACAATGCCTGGCTATTTATTTTTATTTTTTTTTACTTTTAGTTGAATTTGTCATTGTTGTTTTAGCTGGCCCGGGCTGGGTTTGAACCCGCCAGCCTTGGTGTATGTGGACGGCACCCTACCCACTGAGCTACAGGTGCTGCCATGGATAACATAGTTTTAATACTGGGCATTGCATGTGCTGGAGGTTGCTGTTAATTTAATTCTCACTCGCAGAAGCTCTGAGGAAGGTGACTGGGGTTCAGGAATGGTCTGGGTTTGCACAGGACCCCTGAGTATCAGAGAGGAGCCAAGCCTGGCACTTTCCCCCGCTGACTGTGGCTTCTGTAGCAGGATTGTGGGGCCTACTCCTGTTCCTTCACCTGGGCTCCATCATTCTTGCAAACTCCATTTCCTTATTTGAAGACAAAGATTATATTGCAATGTTAGCTATGACTGAATAATCTAGAATATAAAATGTGCTAATAACTGAGAAAATCCCCTTTCCTTTGGCATTGCTAGGAAATAAATTCATCTCTTGTAGTTACAGTAGTTTGCAGAATAGGAAAAGGCAGCCTCTGTTTCTCCATGTATATTAGACATGAAGCAAAATGGAATATGAGTTGTGCTCCTGGAGGAAAGAAAGGCCAGTGCTGCTTGTATTTTCTTTCTGCTTTCACTATCAAGATCCCATGCTTGGGAGCAGTGATTGTAAACTCGGCCCTTGCCAAGGGGAGGCTTCTGGTGCCTGCCAGAGTTTGAGAAGATGCCCGCCCTCCCCTGAGGAGGCTGAGGAGTGGTGCAGGGAGGCCCAGCACTTGGCCTTGGTCCTGAGGGGCCCGCCCCCAGTAGCAACCTACCAGGGGCGTAGGTGCCTCCAGTCTGTTTGATGCTGCTCTGTCACTGCTTATGTTTACTTTATTCTGTGGCATAGCCTCAGAGGAAGACAAGAAACACGGGCACTTTTGCTACTCTTAAAATTCTTTGTAAATGAAAAAAATCTGGTAGCCTTTCTCTGAGTTCCACAGGCATTAAGATAAAAACAGCCTCATTATTTTTATGATATTGAAAATTGGGTTTTTATGTTTGGATCAAATCATGCAAATTTATATCATTTATGGAGAAATTTTGAAAACCCTTTTTAAGCATTGAAAATGTCATTATCCTACTTCTGTGAAATCCTGACTATTAAGTATAGACAGCACGTGACCTGTTGTACATAAATATGAGGCTTCTCTAATTTTATTACCAACATCAATTTAAGGCAGTGGTTATAGATTTTCCTCCAGAAAATTTTCTGCTGGTTCCTGCTTCCCAGAATATCCAGTGTATTCTTTTCCAGAGCACCAGGAGTTTGGCTGCTTATAACATTTTAAACTTGACTTGTTTACCTTGGTGAATTTCCTGGCTAGCAAGGAAATCCATCATTACACTTGGATCCAAGTAAGGAAAAAAGAAGTTTTTGTATTTTATTTTAAACCTATGTACATTGTTAATTGTCATAGAGGGGAGCTGGCCATGGATGTATTAATGACTTAATGATACAGAGTATGTATATTCATGTGTGTATGTATATAATATACCTGTATACATATATAAAGCATATACATCAACTTTTAATAATGATAAGTCTCAAACATACACAGAAGTAGAGACAATAGCATAATGAAACCCTCCAATACCCCTCACTCCATTTTATCCACGCAATGGGTAGTTTTGGTTCATCTATGACCCTGCCTGATTGGCTGAGCTATCACTGCCTTATTAAAGCAAATCCTATAAACACATTTAATCCATAAATATCTCTCCTAAAGTTATGGGCTCCTTTTGAAAACACAACTCTAATCCCCATACCTTACTTGATAGGTACCCTGTTTCCTGTGAGTACCCCCCATTTCTTTAGTTGTTTGGGTCTAGATCCAGATGAGGCCCATACACTGTGTTTGGTTGATGTGTCTTTTAAGTCTTCTAATCTCTGCTCCCCTTCCCTTTTTTTCGTGACAACTTATTTGTTGAAGAAAGTAATTTTCTTGTCCTGTAGAATTTTTGCTGCTTGAATTCACATGGATGACTGAACATGTTCCTTTGTCTCCTATTATCTATGCAAATGGATAGAATTCGTTTGAGATGTTTGAACTGATTCAAGTTTGGTTCCTTTTTCTTTTCTCTTTTTCGTTAAGAATGTCTTGTAGGAAGCCGTGGTGGTGTTATTTCCATAAGGAGGCTTGTATGATCTGGTTGTCTTTTTTTCATGGTGTGAAGATTATTGGTGGGTTCTGGCCTTGTTGCTTGATACTTCCTTTTATCATTATCTCTCATCAGCTTTTCACCTAATGTTGTGCGTATGTATCTTTCAGGATAATTTCCTCTAAGTAGGCTTGCTGGGTGAAAGAGTGAAGGCATTTGTGGTATTATAGGTTGACTATTTCTTTTTTTTTTTTTTTTTTGTAGAGACAGAGTCTCACTTTATGGCCCTCGGTAGAGTGCCGTGGCATCACACAGCTCACAGCAACCTCCAACTCCTGGGCTTAAGCGATTCTCCTGCCTCAGCCTGCCGAGTAGCTGGGACTACAGGCGCCCGCCACAACACCCAGCTATTTTTTGGTTGCAGTTCAGCCAGGGCCGGGTTTGAACCCGCCACCCTCGGTATATGGGGCCGGCGCCTTACCGACTGAGCCACAGGCACCACCCAGGTTGACTGTTTCTTATCTAAAATTCCCAGGACCAAAAGTACTTGTTTTAGATTTTGGGTTTCTTGAAATTTCGTAGTATTTGCATTATGCTGAGTACTAGTTCAATATCCTAAATCTGAAAGACTGAAAGCCAAAATGCTCCAATTAGTATTTCCTTTGAGCATCATGTCAGTACTCAAAAGGTTTCAGATTTTGAATCAGTTTGGATTTTGAAATTTTGGATTAAGGATGCTTGATTTATATTGGATATGGCCAAATTCCCCTCTTGGGATTGCACCATTTTGCATTCCCACTGCTAACATGTGAGTTTTCTCTTTTCCCATATCTTTGCCAAAAGAATGTGTTGATAAGCTTTTACATTTTTGCCAGTTTCATAGGTAAGAGATAGTATCTCTGGCTCGGCGCCCGTAGCACAGTGGTTATGGCGCCAGCCACATAACACCAAGGGTAGTGGGTTCAAACCTGGCCTGGAATGTGGAATACAAAAAAAAAAAAAAAAAACACCTGGCCTGGGCCAGCTAAACAACTTCAACAACAACAACAAGAACAAAAAAAAAATAGCCGGGCGTTGTGGTGGACACCTGTAGTCCCAGCTACTTGGGAGGCTGAGGCAAGAGAATCGTTTAAGCCCAAGAGTTTGAGGTTTCTGTGAGCTGTGATGCCACAGCACTCTACTGAGGGTGATATAGTGAGACTTTGTCTCAGAGAGAGAAAGAGAGAGAGAGATAGTATCTCAGTGTAATTTTAATTTGCCTTTCTCTTGAGGCTTTTTATAAAAGTCTTGAGAAAATAGGTGAAGACTTTCATTTCCAGTGAAAGATTTGCTGGACTCTGTTGCCCTAAAGTTTCTGAAGGTAGTTTCGAAAATACCTTAATGTAATTTATTACTAGTATCCAGAGGCAAAGGGAAAGGACTCAGAACCACAGTGTATACCGTATTTCCAAAATGGGCAATCCATGAAATTGGGCTGAGTACACCAATAGGTGTGGGCAGATTCACTCCACTAGTTCCTTCCTGGAGATCTCGAATATTTCCTGTGTTAGACTCTGAGTTGCCCTGCAGCTAGGAAGCTCATTTCGCATTGCCTCATCCTGAGTTTCCCATGACTATGGGAGCATTGCAGGGGCATTGAAGCCCTTTCTCACTATGACATGTATCGCATCCCTGAGCACTGGCCCAATGGCAGATAGTTCTTTAGGGGAACACTGCCTTGACCGCCTTGTCACTATACTACATCCGTTGGTCATGAGGTGATGTTTCCACACCCAACACCTGATCCTTCTCACAGCTTCCACCATGACTGCTCTGGGCCAAGCACTATTATGACTCACCATTCTCATGCAGTAGCCACAGGGATTCTTTCAATATTGTCTCCTCTGCTTGTGACCCTCCTTCGCCTTTCTCTCTCAAAATATAAGCCAGACTCTTGATAAGGTGGCCCCCTGGCCTACCCTCATTTTCCCCTGGTTTCACTCTTCTTTGCTTGCCTCAACCACCCTGCTAACTGTCCAGCATGCTGGGGACATCCTGCCTTTAGGGTTAGTACTTGCAGCTCCTTCTTCCTGGAGCATTTCCCCCCAGTTCTTGTGTGCCTGCTCCCTCCGCTGCACAGTCTTTGGCTAGTAACTCTTGCTGAGATCCTTGTTTAGCCATCCTATCTGGAAAGGTGCTCTCTCTATTACACTCAAGCCCCAAACGTGGCTTCCTTTTCTTTAAAACACTGATCACTGCCTGGACTACCAGTTTGCTTTCTATTGTCCATCTTCCTGCCTCAAATAACGCTGCATGAAGACAAGGACTTTGCCTTCTTCCCAGCTTGCTCCTGAGGCCCCTGATGGTTCCCAGCACGAGGTGGGGCTCAATGGAATGAAGGGAGGCCTCTGGGTGCTGTGTGAAGTGGCTGACATTTCTGCTTCTGCTGACCGGTGGCCATCACTGAGTCACTTCATTCTTGGGCACCGGGCCACTCTCAGTGAGGGTGTATCTTTCCTGGGCCAGAAGCTTTGCCTGGGCTGTGAAGAACTCAGAGAGGTCTGGCTACACTGGCCTCCAGCATTGCCTCTCTTCTGTGTTTTGGCCATGGTTTTATGAAGAATCCTGTTACTTGTTACTGCGATGCAAATCACAGAAAGGGGTATTTACCAAATATTCCAATGACCAGTTTTCATGAGGTCCACTGGGTGAGCCACTTTGCTTTGAGCCTTTTAATTATTTGCTTAGCTTCCCCATTGGGTTGGTGTGAGTGAACTTAAACTCATTTGTTTCCTTCAGTAAGAGCAGCTATGCACTTCTAAGCATTCAGTGCCAGAGTGAGGCATTACTAGATATTAGAATCAGCATTTTCTGTCTGAAGGGATTTAGTAGTTTCAAAGCGGATGAGATTGTTCACAGTTAGTATAGGTAGGCTTAGATTAACAACTTCCCATTAACGTGTCACATGTCACATAAGGTACGTGAAAACCGGCAATACTCAAATAACAGTGAAACACACAGAAATGGAGAAAGAAACAAAAAGCATTATTCCTGGTTGTGGGGCAGGTCTGGTGTTCCACACAGGACCTGCGGTTGATAGAAAGTCCCCAGAAGTTTTCTGAGGTTCACCCAAGGCCCTCTGCCAGAGCTGCTGATTCAAAAGGTAGAATTTGTAATAAAACTTTCCATTCTCTTGGGCTGTAATCTGTGGTATTAAAATGGAATATCTTTAGAAGCCTGGCAGCTCTTTTCTTCAAGATGTGGGGTTAAGAAGTTGTGTGATTTTACTCTTATTTTTACAGTGCAATTCTCTTGACATAATAAATTGAACAACAAATATGGAAACTTTAGGAAAGAGAGGTAGAGGTTGATGAGAAACATCTCAAAAATGCCTTTTCAATGGTACTAGGTTCCTCATCTGAAGTTGTATTTTCTCCTTTTCTCTCTAACCTGTTTCTTACTAAAGCAAACCATAAAGAGCACCAGTTTGTTTTGAGATATAACATTTGACTGGCTTTGTGGGTGGCCGTCAGGTTTGACATAGTAGGCAGTTGGAGGCCTTGACTTTTGAGTGTATTGCTAACACAGTGATGAAGAGGACAAGCACTGGTGTGAGGGGCCTTGGCTGTGAACTCACTGTACCTCTTAACTGGCTGTGTGACCTTGAATAAGTCACTTAACATTCTTGAAGCTGTGTGTAAAATGGAGAGGGTGGAAAAGTAAAGACCATGCGCCTGTGTACAGATTTGTTTATTTCACATTGCGTGATAGCTTATGTCCTTGTTTATTCTCCTTGAGCAGTCACCACTTTTCTGTGTTTTTATTTCTGATGTATGGTAAAAGCACTGCCATGTACTTGTTAGCTTAAAAGCAGACAGTTCTTTGGCAGTCACATATATTATGATTTTTTTTTTCAATGAACTGGAATACATTGATATTTCAGAAAAATACCAAATCATTGAGCACATCATCTAAATTTGACCAAAATTTTATAGGGAATTCTTTTAAAAGAGAAAGAACTCTCAAATGAATTTTGCAAAAGTAAAAGAAATAGTTTCCTATCCTTTGAAATTTTTATTGGATGGAAATTGATTATAATTGAAAAATGGAGATGGTTTGAGTTCTCTGAAACATGACTTGCTCTTGTAAAAACATCCAGACCCACCATAACCACTCTGAGGATGTTGCACTCAGCAGGAAGGGGCACCACCACACCTTATGATCCTGTGTAGGCTTTGGAGTCAGCATGTGGGTTTGAATCCTGGCTCTGCCGGATACTTGCTTGTCATCTTGGACACTTTAGTTAATCACTCTGAATTTCAGCTTCTTCATGATAAAATCCGAAAAGATTATGCTCATATCATAAGGCCACTGGAGGGTTAAATGAGGTGACAAGTTTAAAGCATGTAGCAAGACCCTATCACTCAATAAGTGCTTAATATACTGCACTATTTTTAGAAAGTATTTTTTTTTTTTTTTTGTAGAGACAGAGTCTCACTTTATGGCCCTCGGTAGAGTGCCATGGCATCACACAGCTCACAGCAACCTCCAACTCCTGGGCTTAAGCGATTCTCTTGCCTCAGCCTCCAGAGTAGCTGGGACTACAGGTGCCCGCCACAACGCCCGGCTATTTTTTGGTTGCAGTTCAGCCGGGGCCGGGTTTGAACCCGCCACCCTTGGTATATGGGGCCGGCGCCTTACCAACTGAGCCACAGGCGCTGCCCCTTTAGAAAGTATTTATATAATTATATAATCAAATAATATATGCTATAAAATATTAATGTATATAATAATACATTTTGTTTATTTATCTATTTTATTAAGACAGAGTCTCACTTTGTCATCCTTGGCAGAGTGTCAAGGCGTCATAGCTCACAGCAACCTCAAACTCTTGAACTTAAGTGATTCTCTTGTCTCAGCCTCCCAAGTAGCTTGGACTACAGGCGCCCCCATAACGCCTGGCTATTTTTAAAGATGGGATCTCGCTCTGGCTCTGGCTGTTCTCGCACTTGAAAGCTCAGGCAATCCATTCACCTCAGTCTCCCAAGTACTGGGATTACAGGCGTGAGCCACTGCGCCCAGCCAATAATACATTTTATATAGTGATACTTCCTATAATGTATAACTATTTAAAAATAATATTTCAAAGATTCCTGGCTTTGAGGTCCTGTTATCTAGTGCTCTCATACCTTGTAACAGTAGAATCTTTTCCCTTTCCTTCCTTGCACACAGCCCCTTATGTGAAACTGGAACATCTGAGGCAGAGCACAGAGAGCTGCTGCTGAGGCAGGGATGAAGGGCTCTGAGCCCCCATGGGCTCCTCTTGTAGCTAGCAGCTGGCCACCCCAGGGTACCCATGGAACAGGATCACCTTAGCTGCTCTAATCCAATTTTCTTCATTCTTTTTTGAGATCTCAGAGCCACTTTGGGAATGCCAAGACCAGAGCCCAGATCCCTAGCCTTGTTCTCTGTAGCACTCTGCAGTGTCCACTGGTGGAATGAATTGCAGGCGCTGATGGTCCTCTCCTCGATGGGAACTGGAGCCTTTTTTTCTTGGGGTGGCAGCTGTTCCCATCATTGAACCTGGAGCTTTGAGAAGCTGCTCACTCAATTCCTGGGTTTACTGATGGCTCTACTTAGGCTTTATAGCTGCCACGCACCATAAGGAAATCACGACACTTAAGTATAAAACTGCAACAGACATGGTTAGCTTCTTATATTGCAGCCTTTAACAATTTGCGTGTCTATACTTCTATGAATATTTGATTAGCATTCATTTCCAGGCACTTGGGAAAAAACTGTGTCAGTGTAGCAGAGTTTCTTTTCTCTATTGAGGACAGTGTCAGGGGATGACTGACTTGATGTGTTCTCATTGTGGAGGAGCCAGTGGGCTCAGCTAGCAGAGACGCTGGCGTGACTGTTACAGAACAGTGAGACTTTCCTGATGCAAGAGTTTTTGTCTGTAATTGTTATAACCCCTTTCTGCTGACTTCAGGCTAGGTGGATTGTGGTTTATGACATTAAAAAAGATGTATGAGAATGCCTTTTATCAGAAGAGGAATGCAAAGAGACATTATTACGTCAATGTGTCTAGATTTCTCTGCAAGAAAAGTTTAGCGACCTTGTTGGCAGAGTTAGTGCTTTGAGATGTATGGCTGTTTATTTCTGCTTGTGTTAAGAGATTCTTGGTTCTCCACACGGCATTTAAGATGGAAAAACACATGGACTTTCCTTCTGTTTTGTGTTTTTCTACATCATGTATGTTGGTGTTTCTGAGATCTCTACAAGAGACCTCACCCCCAGCCTGAGCTCCTGAACTAGACATGGAACGGAAGAATTTCGTGTCTGTTTCTGGTGGTGCTTTTTCCTCCAGTGATTTCATGCCTAAACGGTTTTCTATTATAGACTTCTTTCTCTGTCATTTCAGTGGGTGTTTATAAGTATGTTGAGACCATGGACTTCATTTTAATTATAATTATTATGTAATATTTCCTCGGTGAATAATAATTAGTGTAAAAAGAGGCTCCTTCAACTTGGTGGTTCTGGGAGCTGGCTGATGGATCAGTAAATCTCTTAGTTCCACCTATAGACGTTTACCTTCAGCAGCAGCCTAGGAGCCTGTATTTGTTCTGGTCATCAGTTGGATTTGGGACCCCTGTTCTGTCTCCAGAAGTCTGGTTCCATTCTTTTTCCATCCCACCTTCAGCCACACAACACCCACTGTGCAACATTTCAGTGAATTATGCTGGTTTTTATTGTGAAGCTGAGACAGGTGAGAAAGTACAAAACAGACCCCTGGGGATTATGGCACTTAACTTGTATAAAGGGGGTGAGATACCCGCCAGGAGGGAGAAAGCCAGCCCTTCTGATGGAAATGAGCTGGTTTTGAATGACAAACAAAAAAAATTCCGAATATGTAGAAGGGGTTTGCGGGCCTACTGCTGCCATCCTTGCTATTCACTCCCATGATTTAGTAGCCAGGTGGCTAGCTGGCGCTGTGCTAGGGACTTTTTATATTTTCTTCCTGAATCTCGTGAGGACTGTCAGGTGATAGAGTTAAAGCCTACCACCACATCACGAGGGTACACGGTTTTGTTAAGAAAGGGGCTTAATGAGAGCAGAGAAAAAAGAAAAAAACATGCCCACAACCAGACGTTAGTTCATGCTCACTCACTTTAACGTTATGCCTGGAACGTTGTATAGTTAAAAATACACATGCCTTTTTGTAAAAAATGTATAAAGAAATATTCTGCTTTATAAGAACAGACTAGGCAGTGTGTGTTTGAGAAACCTGCAAGTCAGTAACTTAGCCATTATGGAAATGCCTGTGAGGTCAGGCCACATTGGGATTCAGAGGTGTGGCCATTCAACGTGTGGGCTCCCGCAGTGTGCCTCCATCTGCTCTCCACAGGACAGGACTCAGGACTAGTTTTCATAAATATTTTATTGGTAGCTGATGGCAATTCCAGCAATACTGCTGAGCCTGAGAGGCCTATTCTAAAGGGGAAGAATGGTTTCCTACTCGTTCTGTGTGCCCTCCTATTCCAAGGATGCTGACAGCTCAGGTCAATTCTGGTGCCGAGTTTTGCTGTGAGTTGTGACATATTCAGCAAGGAATTTGTTAATAATAATAAAAGTACTGGAGTTGGCAAATTATTTACTTTTTCTTCCCTAAGTAGATTCCACGTTGTCCTGATAATAATAACAACCACAAATACTGCATGCCAGGCCTCTTGCTGAGTGAGCCTCCTTTTTGCATTTTCTTGTAAAATCTCATGGGAGAAGTATTTTCAGCGTCCGCGTTTGAGATATGAGGAAGCAGGTAGAAAGAAGTGAAGTGACTTGCCCAGGGTCCCACAGCCAGTGAATGGCAGAGCTGGGTGCCACTTGCACTCACAAGCACACCGGAAGTTTCTGTGAGTGGAAAATAAGGGAGTTTGGGCTGGCAGTTAGTGCTCTAGATATTCAGGATAATGTAGGGGGAATATTAGAGCCAAAGCCGGTACTGGTGGACCTGGAGCTGGAAAAGCAAGCTAGTTGCTTTTGTGAGAAAGAATTCGTTCCATTACTGGACAAAAGTTTCCCAAGCTCCTTATCCCTGAGGGCTTCCAATACTCAAGACTTAGGTATGGAAGACGTGACAAAGGACATGCTCTGGGGGCTGCCTGCTCTTTGAAGGCAGAGCCAAGACTTGTCTTGTTCTGTGTTCTGCTTCCACCACCCAGAGCCAGACCTGGTGTACACAGGGGTTGGCGGGAGGGAGGCAGAGGGGGCGTGGGGAGAGAGAGAGAGAAGGAAGAGAGGGGACATGAAAGTTTCCAACTTTTGCACAAGGCACCATTTTTGGAAGCTCACTGCTTACTGCCACTTCTCAGATCTCATTCTTGTGTTTATTTAATCAACATTTGACCACAAAGCTGGATGCTGGGGATAAATAAGACACAGTCCCCTTTTCTGAGAGAGGAGCGTACAATTTCAGGAAATTACTCAAGGCCATCTGATTGCCTAACTGGCAGTAGAGGACTCGAGCATCACAACTCAGATGTCCTCACCTGCCCAGGACGTTCCTGAAGCAGGAACAGTCACACTTACTACAAGGAAGGAAGCTTTCATGAGGTCTTTATTTTTCTTTGCCAAAACATTGTTTTTAGCTGTTTTCTACCTTTCTGTGAAGCTTTTGAGTTTTTACTATTGTTGTTTAGTGGAATGTTGTGATTGCATATGGAATGACTCTTATTTTTCTGTTAAAACTAGGATTGATCGGAAGATGTCAAGTGCTCACACCAGCTACAAACTGGATGAGGCACAAGCTATCATGACAGAGCTCCGGACCATCAAGAAAGCCATTTGTACAGGGGAGAAGGAGAGGCGGGACCTGATGCAGGTTAGAGCCTGGGGGCCACTTGCCTACCTGCTCACCTGTCTTTTTATTTTGAAATGTTTTAAGTATATTTATTTATTACATATGTTATATATTTATTGTGTATACTGTTCATGTACAATATTATATATGTGTATATTTCATATACACACGTCCACCACACTATATTTAAATAAGTGTATTGTAGTCACGCTTCAGTGTTCTGGGGGATTGGTTCCAGGATACCCCTTGGATGCCAATATTTAAGGAAGCTCAGCCCCTGATATGAGATGATGTTGTATTTGCATATAACCTACGAACATCCTCTCATCTTTAAATCATCTCTAGGTTGCTTATAATACCTAATACAATGTAAATAATTGTTATACTGTGTTTTTTATGTTTATATATTTCTATTTTTTATTTCCCCCCAAATATTTTCTATCTGCAGTTGTTTAAATCTGTAGATGTGGGACCATCTGACATGTAGGGCTAACTATTTTAGTTTCGTGGGGCTGTCATAATAAAATATCACAAACTAAGAGGCTTAGACCAGAAGAAATTTACTGTCAGTTTAGGAGGTCAGAAGTTCAAAATCAAGGTGTAGACCAGGGCCACATTCCCTCTGAAGTCTCTAGGGGAGGATCCTTCCTTGCCTCCTCCAGCTTCAAATGAGGGCCCATTCACCAATTCCTGGGGTTAGGATTTGAACATAACCTTTTGGGAGCCGGGGGACACAATTCAAGCCACAACAATGGGTGATATAGTCATATTGTTCAATAATCAAAATAATCACAAAGATCTATGATAAGAATTTTTGCTATCACCCCATCCCACTTACCATAAATACCTTTTATTAGCTTCTTGTATACTCTTCCAGTGTTCATACAGACACACAAAAATATGAATACATGTCTGACTGCCTCACAGAAAGCCAGGATTGCACTACTATTCTGCACTAGCTTGTTCACATGTGGTGATATCCTGCACCATTTCCCATATCTGCACGTAAAGAGCTACTTCATCTTTATATGGTTGCATAGTATTTTACCATACAGATATTTTTAAATTATATATATCTGGGATCATTTGTAGCTTTGTATTGCTTTATGTTTTTTGCCCCTTTAATCTTGTAGTTTCCATTATTTTTAGAAAAAGTCGAACTGTTGCAAATGAGCATACCCTGGTCTTTTCACTCGATGCTGGAATGCATTCATTGCTTTCTGTTACAGCTTTTATTTTTTGCTCAACACCCTAAGCGAACACCTACTACTTGGCTGGTTTTTTTTAGGATTCTACAGAACATACAACACAGTACATGTAAAACAAAGTTCAGACTCCTAGGCAAAATCAGGCAGATGCACAAAAAACTACCTTGCCTCAACAGTGCTTCATAAGGTCAAGGCTTTGTGGGACTTTTCCCCCCATGGTGCTCATTCAAATGCAGATTATTGGACCTCAACCAGGATTTACTGAATTAGATTCTCTGAAGGTAGGGCCCAGAAATCTATTTTCAGATGACCTTTCCAGGTGATGGTAGCTAAATGATCAATTGTTAAGTTTTTGAGGGCATACTAGTAGCTCTGAAAACAGCTGCCATTTACTGAGATTTCTGTGTATGTGGCAATGGACAAGGTACCCTATGTTTGTTACCATATCATGCTAACCAGCACCCAAGGGTGACCCAGGAAGTAATTTCACAGTGGCGGTTAAACAGAGCTCCCTGCCCTGGCCTCTCTGAGGCCACAGTGTGCAGCATTAAGGCTAGCCACCCATTTGCTTAGCTTGAGTGCCCACCATGGAGGCAGAAGGTAGAATTTCTGAAAGAAGCTTTAGGCTTTAGCATCTTCTTTTGAGGTCTCTACAACCTCACAAACTCTGAGAAACACCAGAAGAGGCACAGACAAAGTCGTCTTCCATCAAAATTAAATAAATGTTTTGCCTTTCTTAAATAAACTTAACAGTGTTGACCCCTTCCAACCCTTTGACTCAGTCTTGAGCCAGTTAAATTTCTGCACTTGGGTGTTCAGGTTCTGGTGTCTCCAGCAGTATCTGCTGAAGGTGTACATACTCAGAAGTCTAAAAGAAATAGTCAAAACTCTAATTTCTCTTTACCTTTCACACGAAGGGTTTCCATGTGGCAGAATATATACTTGCTCTAATTTTTGGCAAACTAACATTCCTGCGAGAGTATTTTTTGACCACGTAGAATTATGACCAAAAAATCAGGTTATAAAAGTATATAAAGATTGTCTGGGAGCCATTTTCACCTTCTCTGTGATTTATCTATAATAGTCTCAAGGTGGCATTCATCTCTGTCAGAATCATTACTGAATGAACATTCTGCATAGGAATGCTTATTTTTTTCTGGGGGACATGAGGGTTTAAAAACCCGTAAAAAATTGTATCATGATTATTTCTTATTTTATTCAGTTTCTGTCTGGAGGACTCTATTGGTATCTGATTTAAATGACTAAGAATTGTTATTAAAATGCATTCAGGGCAAAGCATTTATTTGAATTCTAATGGGGGGCGGGCGGTGGTGGGGGCTGGGCTGGGACCACTCTCCAGTAAGTAATAAAGCTGTAGACCTAGAACCAGAATGAAAGGCACACTTCTAAAGCGGAGGGAAACATTGTCATCTCTGTTTAAAGAGTTTGTCTCCTTCTGTTCCAGAGCCTGGTCCAGCTGACTGATGGCTTTAAGAACAGCTGCTCCATTACCGACTCTCCACAAGATTTCCCACGTGATCCAGGTGCACTTGGCCATTCTGGTTTACCTCAGCAGTTCTGTGACGCTGGCTCTCAGACAGAGGTATGCTCCCAGGAAGAAGAAATGTGTGTGCTGAGAGACGAAGGTTGCTTTTGTGTTGCTGTCACTTATTTGCTTTAATCTTCAGAGAATGTCTTCACTTTTGTGCACTTCAGTGTGAAGAAAAAAATATCACCTCTCACATCTAGCTGTGTGATGCAATCAAATTGCTTATTACCTCTGTCCTTGTGATTTGGATTCTTCAAAGCGCCAGACTCCTCGTGAGAGTTGAGTTTAAATGTTCTTTTGACAGACATATGACTTTTTAGAGCATGGGTCACCAAACGTTTTTGGTAAAGGGCCACAGAGTAAATATAGTGAATACTTTAGGCTTCACAGGCCATGCAGAACTATTCAACTCTGTCTTTGCCGCACGATGGTGTGTGAGCGGATAGGCGTGCCTGTGCTGCAGTAAAACTTCACTTACAAAAACAGGCAGTGGGCTGGATTTGGCCCAAGGGCTGTAGTGTTTACCAATCCCTGCCTTAGACCAGTGATTTCCAAAAGGCCTTGTGGCAGCACTACCTTGGGTTATACTTTGTTGCTATTTCTTATTCTTCTAAAAGAATGTCAGGAAATCGAATTGAATTAAAAGTAATTTTGTTTGAGACTTGAAAGAATTTTATAATGCTCCTTTTGATAAGTAGCGAAGCCTTGAGTTAGCCACAAAAACAAAGTTAGGAAAGTCACCATTTGAAGCAGGGTGTTGGATGTTCAAAGACACTACTATTGTAATGCATTCATGAAATGAAGCTTTGACGTTAATTTGTTACCAAATGGAAAAGCAATTTAGAGGGCTTCTTCCTCTTTAGGCTTATTAAGTAAAAGTGAGGTATCAATGGAATATACCGTGTTGGCGTCCCCCCCCCCAATTACATAAATGAAAAGAAAGGAAAAAGGGGCTGGATGTGGTAGCTCTGGCCTATAATCCTAGCACTCTGGGAGGCTGGAAACAAGAGGATTGTTCGAGCTCAGTAGTTTGAGATCAGCCTGAGCAAGAGTGAGACCCCCATCTGTACAAAATAGGAAAAAAAAAATAGCTGGGCATGGTGGCGTGCACCTGTAGTCCCAGCTATTCAGGAGGCTAGGGCAGGAGGATCGCTCACTTGAGCCTAGGAATTTGGGGTTGTAGTGAGCTACAGTGATGCCACTGCACTCTAGCCGGGGCAACAGAGTGAGAGACTGTCTCAAGAAAAAGAAAGGAAAAAGAGAAAAACAATTGGTGGAAAACTCTGGATTTTAAATTATTAATATTTTGAAATTTTGACAGGTAGTGCCTGTTTGAGGGGAGTATAATATAATGAATAATGACTCTCTGTGTCTTGTATATCCTGGAATAGTCCTATCTTCAGTATAGTTGGCCTTTTTCAACCAGCCTTTTTCTTTGGTTGAAAGTTGAAAGAATATAGTCGCCATCTGTAACACAGAGAGAAGAATCTGTGAGTCAAAAATGTTTGGCATTTTTGCATAAAGATTTCGGAGGAAAGGAAACAAGTACTAGACTCATTGATTTTCATGAATAATTCATTGCTGCTTGCTGCTTATTATAAGGTTAGAATTAGAATTTATAGACTTTTAACTAGTTTAAAACGTGTAAGATTGAAGGTTCTCTAACAATTTAGGCAAACCATTCTAAAACATCAGGTGGAGATTTGGGGCTGGTTATGCTACTTGGTAGTAACTTACCATTGTTTATTGCCCCTGCAGTTTATTGGGCTGGCCCTGTGTTGGCAGTTTCATAGCTGTTGTCTAGACATGATTACCTCCATTCTCTTTGACATGCAGGAGACCAAGGTACCAGGTTGCCAACGGACATTTAGCTGAGGAGAGGCAGGTCTAGGTTTGAATCAACATCTCTGATCCCTAAACCTCTGTACTTTCTACTAACTACATCATGTTATTATAGAAAAATATATCAAAAGGCTCTGTTAGCCATTACTGCATAACAAATTACTGCCAAACCTAGCATCTTAAAATAGCACTCCTTTATTATCTTACACTTTATGTGGGTCAAGAATCAGCTGGGTCTTTTTCTCCAGGGTATTAGGAACTTGCAGTTGAGGCATTAGCCAGGGCTGCAGACTTATCCAAAAGCTCCTGGGGAAGGATCCACTCCCATGCTCACGTGATTGTTAGTAGGATTCAGTTTCTCACAGGTCATTGGACCGAGGACTTCAGTTCCCTATTATGTGGGCCCTCTCTAGCATGGCACCTTGTTTCATTAAAGTGTGCCAACCATACGACTCTGCTAAGCAAGATCGAAGTCACAATCTTTTGTAAAAATCTATTTACAAGGGGCATGATGGCTCACACCTGTAATCCTAGCACTCTGGGAGGCCAAGGTGGCTGGATCGCTTGCACTCTGGAGTTTGAGACCAGCCTGAGCAAGAGTCAGACCCTTTCTCTACTAAAAATAGAAAAGCTGGGTGGGCAATGTGGTATGTGTCTGTGCTCCCAGCTGCTTGGGAGGCTGAGGCAGAGGATCACTTGAACCCAGAAGTTTGAGGTTGTTATGAGCTATGATGCCATGTTGCTCTACTCAGCGGGACAGAGTAAGACTCTGTCTCAAAAGAAAGAAAAAAAAAGAAAAACATGGCGGCGCCCGTAGCTTAGTGGGTAGGGTGCCGACCACATACACCAAGGCTGGTGGTTCGAACCTAGCCCAGGCCAGCTAAAACAACAATGACAACCACAACAAAAAGTAGCTGGGTGTTGTGACAGGTACCTGTAGTCCCAGTTACTTGGGAGGCTGAGGCAAGAGAATCGCTTGAGCTCAAGAGTTTGAGGTTGCTGTGAGCTATGATGCCATGGCACTCTACCCAGGGTGACAGGTTGAGACACAGGCTCAAAAAAAAAAAAAAACAACCTATTCACAGAAATGTCTTCCAATCCTTGTTGCTATAGTCTATCAATTATATTCAAGTCATAGACCCAGCTCACTCTAAAGGGGAAGGAATTTCATGTGGGTTGAATCCCAGAAAGTGAAAATCATTGGCAGCCATCTTAGAAGTCTGCCTACCTCACTTAGTTTTTGTTTTGAGTAAGTTTTATGGGATGGGCATTGATGTATATCAGACATGCTTTTCAAGATTAGGGATTTACAGCCACAGGTTTGTACATAGTGTAAGGCTGAATAGGAACTGTGATATAGTAACTGTGTGGATCTGATTGACTGTCTTTGAAAACCAAAACACCCATTGATCTTGATGAAGGAGATGACTTCAGGTCCCCTAATGAAGAGGGAATAAAGTGGCAAGTAGCTCACCTATGGAGACAGTTTTTGGAGTCAGGGTACTGCAGCCTAAGTATATTTGAATATATTGAGGAAACTGTGGATGGGGGATTGGACAAGGATATTTAAATGTGTGAAACTGTGACATATCTCATTGGAGAATGCTCAGTCCCATAATATAGGCACTTCTTCATCTTGCCATTCAAGGCAATACATTTATAAAGAATGAAATTCCCCATCAACACAGACCAAAACTCATATCAAGAAATTTATTACTAATCATTCAAGTCAAATATTTTGAAATATTTGTTGACATCAGGTTATTTCAAAAACATAAAGACTTGGTGGTCATAACATATGGTATTGTAAGGTCAGATCTACAGATGGAACCGATTTATTGAAACTATAGTTGTATATTTCCACAAACGAACGAAGAATTAACCAAGGTGTGCTACAATTACTTCCTATACATATCTTTTTTGTTTTGTTTTGCTTTTTGTAGGATTTCTTTGCCTTCAATGTAATTGGTATGAAAATATTTGATCACATTCAGTGTCCCCATCCCCAGGCTTTTTGAGACTTTGCTTTCTGTCCTTCTATCCTTAGTTCTGCAACATGCCTCATGGTATCAGAAGGTGTCTGCTAGCCCATACTTCACATAGCTACACCAGCTTTTTTAGACCATGGGACTTCAGACTTTTTTTTTTGGTAGACACAGAGTCTCACTTTATGGCCCTTGGTAGAGTGCCATGGCATCACACAGCTTACAGCAACCTTCAACTCCTGGGCCTAAGCGATTCTCTTGCCTCAGCCTCCCGAGTAGCTGGGACTACAGGCGTCCGCCACAATGCCCGGCTATTGTTTTTTTTTTTTTGGTTGCAGTTCAGCCGGGGCCGGGCTTGAACCCGCCACCCTCGGTATATGCGGCCTGCGCCTTACCGACTGAGCCACAGGCACCACCCAGGGACTTCAGACTTTTCATATTTATTTTGAGGAGTTAGTGAATGTATTGCACAAAATGGGATGACTTTTTTTTTTTGGCTTTGTATCAACTTTTGCTGAGTACTCCCCTATTTCTTTTAACACTTGATTTGTTGTTGTGTTTGGAATTACATAATAGATCGATATACTACCACTTTAAAAGAAAAACAAAAAATACCAGTTTTAGGAAATCAAGTGTCTTCCTAGCCCTACTCCCAACCCACACTGGCCAGAGGTGGCAGCAGAGTACTATTATTTGTTGTGTTTCCTTCCAGATCTTTGAAAAATTGAAAGTGAAAGACAAATTAAAGAGTATTATTTGTTGTTGCTGAAAATGTAAATGAATTTTCTATTTTGAAAATATGTTTTTAATACATGTTTCCTTTCTTTTTTTCTCTTTCTCTCTTTGGTTCCCGAAAGCTTGTCTTTGATGATAAAACAAGACTGGTAGACCGAGTTAGACTTAACTGGCAGTATGAGGAAGCCAGAAAGAGGTAAGACGTGCATTTTTCCATTCTTGCCTTCTGCTTACTTTTCTCCCGTGGAAAGAGGTTTGGCAGAGTTCCAATGGAAAGCTGTGTGGGACAGAATACGAAATAAAGGCCCTTCATTTATATGTAACATTCAAGTGCATTTAAAGTATGAAATTCTCAGTATTTCAAACAGTTATAAAGATGCAATTCAATAAGAGTAGAGACTTTCTTGGCTTTCTTTAGCATGCCAGATGGTTCAGAACTCCTACCCCGCCTTCCTTTCTCTCCTTCCAAAAGATTGAGCATCAGTCCCTCAGACCAGCATAAAGGATTTATCTTTTATATATGTGGCTTCTAACTCCATAGATTAATGGGCAAAGCCACATATTTTGGTTAAAAGACATTTAATAAGTATTATGTCTATAGGTGAGCAGGACCAAATTGATGTCATTTTGTTGGAGAGACTCGACATGTAGTGGTTTATATGGACCTATATTGTAAATCATCTGCCTTTGGCAAATTGTGACTTGACCAAGTTTGTACCTTTGTGTTTCTCTTTCCTCCTTCTTTCCCAGTCTTCTTCTTAGGACATGGACAAAACTACAAGGTTTCTGAAACCCTCCTTAAGTGCTGAGGGCCCCTGCTTTCAATATTCTGACCCTCCCTGGCTTTAATGTCCTTTTTTAGAGACCTTTTCTTTGTGCCTTTTGGAAAGAGTTTTTTTTTTTTTTTTTTGGCCAGGGCTGGGTTTGAACCCACCACCTCTGGTATATGGGGCCAGCGCCCTACTCCTTGAGCCACAGGAGCTGCTCCTGGAAAGAGTCTTTTTTTTTTTTGTAGAGACAGAGTCTCACCTTATCGCCGTCGGTAGAGTGCCGTGGCCTCACACAGCTCATAGCAACCTCCAAATCCTTGGGCTTAGGCGATTCTCTTGCCTCAGCCTCCCGAGTAGCTGGGACTACAGGCGCCCGCCACAATGCCCGGCTATTTTTTTGTTGCAGTTTGGCCGGGGCTGGGTTTGAACCCACCACCCTCGGCATATGGGGCCTGTGCCTTACCCGCGGAGCCACAGGCGTCGCCCGGAAAGAGTCTTAAAGCCAAATTCATTCTTTCTTTCTTTCTCTCTTTCTCTCTTTCTCTCTTTCTCTCTCTCTCTCTCTCTCTCTCTCTCTCTTTCTCTCTCTCTCTTCTTTCTTTCTTTTATTGAGACAGAGTCTCACTATGTTGACCTCAGTAGAGTGCTATAGCGTCACAGCTCACAGCAACCTCAAACTCTTTGGGCTTAAGCGATTCTCTTGCCTCAGCCTCCCAAGTATCTGGGACTACAGGCGCCTGCCACAACGCCTGGCTATTTTTGGGTTGCAGTTGTCATTGATGTTTAGCTGGCCTGAGCTGGGTTTGAACTCGCCACCCTTGGCGCACATGGTCGGCGCCATAACCACTGTGCTATGGGCGCTGTCACAGCCAAATTATTTCAAAATATGTGCTTCAAAAAAGTGGAAGCATGTCTTTTTAAAACAAAATTTTTTTAGTTGAAAATGAAATATCTCGGGGATAGGGAAGGAACACAATGCTGGGTGGGGTGAAGAGGTCTTTTCTGGAAGCTAAACAGTTAGGCCTACTCAGTACACTGTATCATTCATGGATGTCTGGAAATCTACTTTGCTGGTTTTTTAGAAAATGTAAAAATAGCAACAAAAGCAAATCATATGACTCCCTGCTACAAAGCCAACTTAAACGGACATAGGCCTTCTGTTTGCTAGGAGGTTTTATACCCGGTTACTCCAGGCTCTTTAGGATGGCCTTGTGGTGGGCTTTAAATTTCCCCATGGAATGCTTCCAAGTTCATGTATCAAAACTGGTTGTCTCTGTGGTCACATTCTTCATTTATCATGCATTCCTTCTCTTTGGCTTGTTGGAGTTTGTGAGGGGGGAATTGTCTCTGTTGAATATTCCTCTGCTTGTTCTTGCATGTTTCTAGTGGAACTGCAAAGTGTGGGTGCTAGAATTTGCTTGTGCAGTATTAAATTTAGCAAATGGGTCATTGCTACACCTTAGGAACTTAATTGTTATTTGTTTGGCTGTGACATTTATCAAACAGAGCAATGATTTCTTTGTTTTCTAGAAATGGTGTCAGTATGAAGTGAGTAACCTTTTAAATGTTGTGATAAGATGTTTAGGTAAAAAGTTGACTATTTAAGAAAATTATTCGAGAGGTGGGCACTGCACTTCATCAATACTTTTCAATAAAAGTACTGTATTAGTTGAAGATTTCTAGAACCTTGTTAGGAAATGCCTTGCTGCTACTAAGGACAGTCCTATCCTCAGCATTTGAGCCTTTGTGGGACATAGGAGCTTTTCAGAAAACCACATTTGGGGCGGCGCCTGTGGCTCAGTCGGTCAGGCGCCGGCCCCATATACCGAGGGTGACGGGTTCAAACCCGGCCCCGGCCAAACTGCAACCAAAAAACAGCCGGGCGTTGTGGCGGGCGCCTGTAGTCCCAGCTACTCGGGAGGCTGAGGCAAGAGAATCGCTTAAGCCCAGGAGTTGGAGGTTGCTGTGAGCTGTGTGAGGCCATGGCACTCTACCAAGGGCCATAAAGTGAGACTCTGTCTCTACAAAAAAAAAGAAAAACCACATTTGGTGGGATTACACCAGCGGTGCATCTTACAAGGGAAACTTGGTAAATGTGGAATATAAGTGTCTTGGCACAGTAACTGAGAGAATGCCAGGAAGGCTGTATTAACCAGTGTGATGAAAGTGTGTCAAACGGTCTGTGAAGCTAGTGTATGATGCCCCATGATCATATCAATGTACACAGCTATGATTTAATAAAAGAAAATTAATTAAAAAAAAAGAAAACAATTAGCTATTGACAAGGGAAAAAAAAAGAAAACCACATTTGGGGCTGCATTGAAACATTTAAGAATCAGAGATGCATTTGAAGTTGACCTGGGTGGGCGTGCACAAGCACTGCCTGTCCACCCATTAGCACACTGGTTCTCAACCTGGGGAATGGGGACTTTACCCCCAGGAGACTTCTGACAGTGTCTGGAGACATATTTAATTATTACAGCTCCAAGGCGGGTACACTTGACATCTAGCAGCCATCCTGCACTGTGCAGGGCAGCCCCACAGCATGTCGGCAGCTGAGCTTGAGAAACCTTACTCTGGGGCATCTTCCTGTCCTAGTCCTGAATCCTCACTGTGCATGGCCAGCAAGGTCCTATGTGGCAGGTTGCCTGGTAACTCATGGCATCAGCCCACTGCACCGCTCCTCCTTGCTCACCTGTTCCAGCCACGTTGGCTTCCTCAGTGTTTGTCATCTGTACTGAGTGTGCATCCACCAGCCAGCTCCACTGACATCCCTTTGGGCATCATTCCCACCAGGCAGATTCCTGACTCAGTGCTTGCAGATGGCAAAATAATGGCCTCCAAAGGTGTCCACGTCTTGATCTCCAGAGCCTATGAATGTGTTGCCTCTCATGGCAAAAGGGATTTTGCAGATGGGATGATAAGGATCCAGAGAGGGAGAGATGATCCTGGACAGGAGGACTGGCAGGAGAAAGGAGATATGAGGATGGAAGCTGGAGGAGGCAGAGAAACAGATTCTCTCCCGTAGCCTCCAGAAGGAAGCAGCTCTGTGGGCCCATTGTAGACTTCTGAACCCCAGAAGCATAAGAGGATACTGGGATTCAGAAGCCATTTAAGCCATTGAGTTTGTGGTCATTTGTTGGCAGCAGCAGAGCAAAGTCATGCAGTGCCATCGTCCGGGCTGCCTCCTTTGCAGGGATTAGAGTACTTTTCTCCATATTGTCATGTAGCCTCTGCTGTCCTTTTGATTACCTTGTTAGAGAGGTTTCCTTGATCATCCCGAGTAAAACTACACCACCCTGTCCTCACGCCATCACCCTGATTGGCCAAGCAAGCGTTATTCCCAATTGGTGTGTGCTTTCTTCTTCGTCTGTCTTTCCCTGTGAAAATGTATAAACCCCTTGAGTACAGGGATTATAAATCAGTGCTGTAATCCCAGTAGCTGCATACTCAGTGAACATTTACTGAATGAAGATGCGAGGGTCCTATTTGGTCACATTTGCTGTTTGGTCTTTGCCTTTGGGAGTGGATGAATCAGAGGTTCACTGCTCTGCTCCTAGCTCCTGTCACCAAAACTGCCAAGCTGGTAAAAGCCCTGGAGTAGTTCATACTTTCTGGGCCTTCATGGATACTCAAAAAGGCTAGTGTAGTCTGTGAACTCTCTATAATAAGTCCCCTTCTTAGAAGTTGGAGAAAATGGCATTGGAGCTGGGCTCCAAAGGAATACTGGGATTCCAGCTGCCCATACACTGGGGAAGGGCTTTTTCAAGTAAAAGGGGAGTGGGGGTCGGGTGGGGTGTCAGTCTACAGCAACTGGACTGGCCTGGAGCTGCAGAACACAGGCAAGGCAGGGGGTAGGGTGGAGGGTGCCACAGGCAGGGAGGCAGCCACATTACAAGGGCCATGAGTCCCTGGGAAAGGAGTTGGAATTGCTGGGCACACTAGGACTTTTGAATTGGGAATGTTAAGTGGGAGCCATTCAAATGTATGTCCAGGAGGGGGCAATTGGAAGCGCCAGTATAGGAATTTTTGTCATATAAATTAAGTTGCCAAATTTGTCATATGAATTAAGATCACCTCAGGAGAAAAAATACACAGAGAAGTGAAGAGACTCCAGGACTTGAGCCATGAGAAAGTCCAATAAAAGGGCTGGTGAGGGTGAGATTGGCCAGAGGGGTACAGTAAAAAGTCCTAAAAAGGATGGCTGGGAGTGGGAGGAAAAAAAGAAGAGGAAGCAAACCTTAGAAAAGACTTACCTTCAAGGGCTCAGCAGCGGAGGAGGAGAAGGTACAAAGGAACGGAAGAGAACAGCAGAAGTGCAAGGGCCTTACAGGCAGGCCTGCGCCAGCCGAGGTGCCCCAAGTCCACAGTGCTCTAGGAAGAGCAGGGCATGGCAGATTTGCGTAAAGCTGACTTGCTTCGGTTCATTTAAAGAACTCTCTTATTCTGATGTATGTATTTTTTCTGTTAAAACATCTATTTTTACGAAATCATGATAGTTGATGTGAGTTGGTTTTTTTCAAAGTCTTTGCTTGGGAATATAAAAAATTGGCAGTCCTAAATTAGTCCCCCAGCCACACTTTCTTTCTTTTCTTTTGAGACAGAGTCTCACTCTGTCACCCTTGGTGGAGTGCTGTGGCGTCACAGCTCACAGCAACCTCAAACTCTTGGGCTGAAGTGACTCTCTTGCCTCAGCCTCCTGAGTAGCTGGGACTGCAGGTGCCCGCCACAACGTCTGGCTGTTTTTAGAGACGGGGCCTCGCTCTTGTTCAGGCTGGTCTCGAACCTGTGAGCTCAGGCAATCCACCTGCCTTGGCCTCCCAAAATTGTGGGATTACAGGCGTGAGCCACTGCGCCCAGCCACACTTGCTTTCTTAAATTGTACTGGCCTGTGGAAAGTGTGACAGAGATGGTGCTCTGCCTGGGATTAAAGAAAAATGGCCCCAAAGAGAGTTTCCAGAGGCTCATGCTAGGATTGAGGATTATTTAGAAGAGAGATCTTGATTTTAACAATGAATTTGGTGGGGCGGCGCCTGTGGCTCAGTGAGTAGGGCGCCGGCCCCATATGCCAAGGGTGACGGGTTCAAACCCAGCATCGGCCAAACTGCAACAACAACAAAAAAAACCAATGAATTTGGTGCTTTTAATGGACTTTAAGCTGCTCAGAAACACCCCTGAAGTATTCTTGTCAGTGGAGTCCTCAATAGTGATCACGGTTCACTAAGTCACTGATAGCAGCCCCTCCGGGTTCTGGTCCCCTGATGTGGTGGCATGTCTCCCATCTCCTCTAAGTCGGTTCTCAGAGTTAAGGCTTGGCCAGTAAGGAAGAGCATGCCTGACTTGTAAACCACACACCTGTCACACAGTCCCCAGCAGCACTGGCAGGGCACTAGACATTATACACGCATTGTCGGGACAACCTTATTCGCCCACCCCCACCTTTGCCTCATCCTGGCAGACAGGTTGAAAGAGGGTAAAAGTTAGGGAGGGCTAACGTTGTATCAGATCAGGGATTTTATTACAGTTGCTTTTTCTGAGTGTTTGTCAGGCTGCCTGTGAATGAGGCACATGATTAGAACAAGAGAGACTTGGGAAGAGAGTGACAGCAACCAGTTCTCTGGCAAGAACTAAATCTAGAAGAGATGTTAACATTCCAGGACCTGGTGACAAGCACCGCAGCCAGAGCGTGATGGCTTTGAGGTCTGTCCGTGGACTCTTCATTCCATCCCTTTGATCAGGCGGGTACACAAGCTCCTTACACCCTCCTGAGCATCACTGGGGAAGCGGTGTCCCCCACACAGGAAAGCATCATGTACCCTGTCCACCCAGCAAAGCATGAAAAAGAACGTGTTGCTTTTTTGTAGCATCATCAGCAAAGAATAATGTGCCCTTTCCCACTCTTTTCATTCCAAGGCTATGAGCATAATGTGTCTTTTTCTTTTGTCCAGGTGGACTTCGATTATTTTAGCTCCACAATTCAGTGGAAATTTGGTCTTTTGGTTCTGCCACCTGGCCCTGGATGTCAGCCTCCCAGCTCTCATTTCTAAAATCATTTTAGCCTGCAAAGTTTGGCTTCCTTACCGTACATAGGGTTCTCCAGAGACACAAAACCAGTAGGAACAGGGGGTGAGCCTGGGAGGGAAAGGAGAGAGATTGCTTTATTACAGGAATTGGCTCATGTGATTCTGGAGGCCAGGAAGTCCCACCATCTACAAGCTGGAGACCCAGGAGATCTGGTGGTGTAACTAGTCCAAGTCAGAAGACCTGAGAACCAGGGAGTGGGTGGTGCTGGTGGAAGTCTTGGAGATTGAAGGCCTGAGAACCAGGAGCTGCAGTGTCTGAAGACAGGAGAAGGTGGATGTCCCAGCTGAAGAAGAGAAAGAGAGCTCAACCTTTCTCTACCTTTTTGCTCTAATAAGCCTCTCAGTGGGTTGGATGGTGCCTGCCCCTGTCAGGGAGGGCAGATCTTCTTTACTCAGTCACCGATTCTAATGATAAACTCTTCCAGAAACACCCTCACAGACAACAGCCAGAAATCATGTTTTAGCAGCTATCTGGGCATCTTTTAGCCTAGGCAAGTTGACCCATAAAATGAGCCATCATGCATGCCTGCCCTCTGCAGAGCAGGCTGTGCTTTGCCCTTCCAAAGTTTACACATTTTGGAGAAGTTTATGCACTTTGGGGAAGTCATTCCTTGTATAACTATATTTGAGATTGTTTTTAAAATGTAGGAAATTATCAAAATACAGAGTTTTGGACACTGAGGGATTTCATATGTATTCCAATTTAAAGGAAGTTTATGGACGTGGAACTCATAATTCCAAGTGGTGGTATGATTTCTAGAGAATTCTCTGACCAAACTATCACTGTCATGGTGATCAGTTTTGTGTTTTCATCACTGGGTCATATGCAATGTACTAAAGGACTGCTTCTGCCTTTGGCTTCAGGAACGTCTCTTCAGGTTCCCAAGGCAGACCTTATGATAGGAATGTTTTCACATTACTGGTTTAAAAAATTTAGAATTTCTTAAAGTGAAGTTGAAAGAGCAAGCCTTCTTGAAGCAATCCCAATGACGCAGATGGCTCCTTATTTTTAACCTAAGAGCACTTGTTCCAGAACTGTGCACAAACTGTAGCTGTTACCATAGAAACACTCAGTCTGGATAAGAACAAAACATTTGGTCCATCCAGTTTCTCTGCGTCTTAGTTTTTGTTGCCAGGATCAGTCCTGCTGTTCATCAGTTGTCAGGAATCAGTGTAGTGTTATAATTGTAGTTGAATTTGATCAGTCACGTGGATTTTTCCCCTTCATTTCTCAAGTAACTGGATGTGGGTTTGGAGGGTCGGGGGACAGATGTGAGAAACAAGGAAAAGCATCTTTGCCATGTAGCTCCCACCTTCCCCATTTGGGTCAAGATGAAGAGCCCTGTAGACTTTCTGCTTTTTATTTATTAAAGAAATTGCCCTCTAGCCAGGTATCATGGTATATATCTGTAGTCCAGCCACTCAAGACTGAGGCAAGAAGATCATTTGAGCCTAGAAGTTTGAGACCAGCCTAGGTCCTTCTCTCAAACAATGCCACCACTCTTCCCCCCCACACCCCCAACAAAGAGATTGCTCTCTGAAGATGTGTGCATTCCATAGGGAGAAGGTGTTAGGACAGAGAAGCTGAGGACAGTGCAGGGTATTAGTATATTAGCAGAGCCTTATTCTTTTTTTTTGTTGTCGAGACAGAATCTCAAACTGTCACCCTGGGTACAGTGCCATGGGGGTCACAGCTCACAGCAACCTCAAACTCTTGGGCTCAAGCGATTCTCTTGCCTCAGCCTCCCAAGTAGCTGGGACTACAGGCGCCCACCACAACAACTAGCATTTTTTTTTTTTTTTCTGCAGTTGTCATTGTTGTTTTAGCAGGCCTGCGCTGGGTTTGAACCTGCCAGCCTTGGTGTATGTGGCCGGCACCCTACCCACTGAGCTATGGGAGCTACCTTAGTAGAGCCTTCCTACATAACGTAGTCTAGAGTTAAGATTTGAATTTCCAACAAGGAGTGAGCAAGTGCTGGTTTATCAATATTTAATCACCTAAAATGATTCCATTGTTCTTCTGACTTAAATCTCGGCTGACATTTTTATTTGTATATATTTATGAGGTACAAGTGCAGTTTTGCTATGTTAATATATCACATTAAGGTGAAATCAGGGTGCTTTCCATTTAAATGGATATTTACGAAAAAGGAAACTAAGAGAAAGCGTAACACGTATCAAACCTGTAGCCATAATTGAAATCTGAAAACATGGGGCTATAACCTAACACCATATCCTAGAATGTGGCATTGGGATGTGTCTCAGTCACCATTAGGTGGGACTGTGGGTTGCTTGCAGTTCTGTTTGCTATTCCAGAAAGCAGGTTTTTAGGAACATGAGACTTTATATATAGCGGAGAGCAGATTTTAGGTATAAATTCAAATTTTTGGAGCTTACTCTCGACAGGGCTCAGAAATTTTTATTATTAAAAGTTGAGAGGCTGGTGTGGTGGCTCATACCTCTAATCCTAGCACTCTGGAAGGCTGAGGTGGGAAGAAGTTTGAGCTCAGGAGTTTGATACCAGCCTGAGCAAGAGGGTAGAAAAATTAGCTGGGTGCTCTGGTAGTCGCCTGTAGTCCCAGCTAATTGGGAGGCTGAGGCAGAAGGATCACTTGAACTTACGAGTTTGAAACCAACCTAAGCAAGAGCACAACCCCATCTCTACTAAAATTAGAAAAACTAGCTGGGTGTTATAGCAGGCATCTGTAGTCCCAGCCACTCTGGAGGCTGAGGCAGGAGAATTGAGTCCAAGAGTTTGAAGTTGCTGCAAGCTATGTTACCACAGCACTCTACCCAAGGCGGCAGAGTGAGACTGCAAAAAAAAAGAAAGAAAATTCATATTTTTCCCAGAAAAAATGCAAATGATATTTAAAATTTCCATGTGAACTTAGAGGACCTGAATAGTTTCTGTAGTAAAAATGCAGGTTTCCATTCATGGTTTAATGGTGCCTGAGTAACAGAAAAGGTGTTTGGGCAAAAATTATAAGGGAAAAATGATTCATATTTTACATCTCTCTGTGTTAGACCTGCTCAGGGACTAGAATTTGGAAATCCCGTAATAAATATGAAACCTGGATGCTTGATTGAGCATTTGCTTTCATTTCTTCACTATCAAGGCACAGGGATATATATTTTAAAGCTTTTAAAGGCATTTGTGCGAGAGTACATATAGGCCATAAAATACATTACCTATCAAAACAGGAATCACTAAAGACTATAGTTGACTTGTGGGGAAAAAACCCTCTATAATTTTAAGTTGCTCTCAGCTCTCTTTATAAATGATCTTGGGAAAAGATTTGGGTTTTTTTTGTTTTTTTTTTTTTATTTTTTTTTAACTTTAATCATGACCTTGCTTTGCTTCCATGTATTTAATTTCACTGAAATGATATTTCAAAGAAAAGCTTTTCTGGAAATTGTTTTTCCTTTAAAACCCAGAATTGGAACAATGGCACTCACACTAGTGGGGTTCCAACCAGCAGATCAGCCCTTTGGCAGGGATGTAGAAGAAGACACATTGAAATGCAGTACATCTGTGTTTAGCCTCAGGCAGGAAGTCCGTTTCTTTAAGTAAACCTAACATACTAAAGATACTCCCCGCAAATGGCTCCTTTCTGGTCCACAGCAAGGTAGACATGGCATACTGTTGGTTTTTTTTTTTTTTTTGAGACAGAGCCTCAAGCTGTCACCCTGGGTAGAGTGCTGTGGCATCACAGCTCACAGCAACCTCCAACTCCTGGGCTCAAGCGATTCTCCTGCCTCCACCTCCCAAGTAGCTGGGACTACAGGCGCCCGGGTACTTTTTGGTTGCAGCTGTCATTGTTCTTTGGCGGGCCCCAGGCTGAATTTGAACCCACCAGCTCAGGTGTATGTGGCTGGTGCCTTAGCTGCTTAAGTCACAGGAGCCGAGCCCATTCTTTTTTTCTGATAGTGCATATTACTTGAGATTTTCCTAGAAAGGGTGTCATTATCTATAATTGGATCTTCTGCCACCCTTAGAACTTGAATTCCTTGTAGACCAGCAGCTAACCTAGAGGTGGCTGTCTCAAATGGAATCTTTTTTTTTTTTTTGAGACGGAGTTTCATTATGTTGCCCTTGGTTGAGTGCCTTGGCGTCACAGCTCACAGCAACCTACAGCAACTCTTGGGCTTAAGTGATTCTCTTGCCTTGGCCTCTCAAGTAACTGGAACTATAGGCACCTGCCACAACGCCCAGCTTTTTTGTTGCAGTTGTTTAGCTGGCCCGGGCCAGGTTTGAACCCACCAGCCTTGGTGCATGTGGCTGGCGCTGTAACCACTGTGCTACAGGCACCCAGCCATCAAATGGAATCTTGATCTCCTCACATTTAAACCTCAAAAACCTCAAAAGGAGTGCTTTTAAAAATATGTCTGTATGAAATGTATAACAATTAGTATAAGTACAAAATGATCTGGCTGACTTTAGCTAGGCTGACATAGACTTTCCTTTGGGTCAGATAAATTGAAATATCTGATTCAGCACTAACTTATTTATGGATGGGTCTGCTTGGAGTATATTTTCCTTGGGTTTCGGTTACATTATAGCCATAAATTTTAATTACACTAATTAGACATAGGTGGACGCCTAAGCCCAGTTGGATTCCTAACCCTGTTCAGCTGCCTGTGTCATTAGTTTTTTCAGTGACATGATTTGGCACCATTTTCCAACCCATTTCCCAGGAATTAGTTTTAAGTTAGAAAATAACTTGTCTAATAAGGCTACTGACATTCAACTAGTTTCTTTACCTTTTTGAAGAATTGGACTTGAGTAAAGTGCATAAATTTAAACTATAACTTGTATATCCTTTTCTTTTCCTGTGAGTTTTCAGATTGGTTTGATAACCTAGAAAAGGAGTTGTGCCCAGTCCTTCAGCTGGGCTGATGAATCCTTGTCCTCATGTCTAGTTTAGGTGGAGCCTGGCCTGGTGCAGGACTGGGCATCAGGTTTTAACATGTACAAGGCCAGTCAATTTGGGGGTATCCACGTGGAGCACAATGTTGAGAAGGATTCTGAGGACCCGGCAGGCAGGAAGCCAGCCTTTATTAGCGCCATGCACCTGGGCATAGGAGAGGGTAATCTCAGGACCACTCTGGCCCTGCAGTTGCCATGCCTGTTTTAGTGAGGAGCATTACAGCAGTGCCCAGTGCAAACCCCTAAGAACACCAAGGCCAATTAGCAACCACCAAGCCAGGCTGCAGGGGAGGCAGTTGTGTCTGAGAGCAGTTGGTGTCTAACATGAACATGCATCAGAAGCACCTAGCACCTGGAGGGTTTGTCACAACCCAGATTGCTGGACTCTGTTCCCAGAGCATTGGATTCAGCAGGTCTAGGATGGGACCTGAGACTTGGATTTAGGACAAGTTTCTGAGACTACTAGTCTGGGGACCCTACTTTGAGGACTGCTAGCTTAGGGACTGCAGGGCTGTGTGTGTATGTGCCTACCCCTTCCTCTCTCACTGATCACTGTTAACTCAGAGAGGTATTTGGATTTTGTTTTGGGGCCTGTGTGCCAAATTCTGTCCTGCACATTATTGGGTTGAGGTCAAGTCTGGCATTCCTAGTTTCTTCCTGGAAACAGATATCTCTCACCTTTAACTTACTTGAATTAAGGCTAAAAACATTCTACTTCTGTTTTTAAAGAATGCTTTTTAAAAATACAAGGTGCAACTATTTCACTTAATCTGCAACACCTCAGGACACAAAAAGTGTCTGTTTAGCCAGGCAAGCAACTTAGAAATTTAGGGGCATGGAAATCAACAAGAATTGTTTTTTCTCCTTAAGGATTGTTGTATCAATACTTTTGGTGAGGTTGACCGGTTTGCATCCATCTGGATCATCTCACCAACATCCAGGCTCAGGGGGCTGCCTCTCCTCATGTATTTGCAGGAGTGTGTGTTCACTTTTCCATGTGTTCACCTTTTGTTGAGTACCTGATCTCTGCACTCTGATGCAGGAAGGAGCTCACAGAACCAGAAAACCTGGAGCACTGAGTTTCAGAGGCTCTCTTCAGAAACTGAGTTAATGAATCTGTTTGTCTCTTGTTATTTTCTCAAGGTTGCTCTCATCAGTTTATGCATAGCCAAGGACACCAAGCGTTCCAGCAGGGGTCCTCAAACTTTTTAAAGGGGTAGGGGGAGTTCACTGTCCCTCAGACCGTTGGAGGGCCGGACTATAGTTTAAAAAAAAACTATGAACAAATTCCTATGCACACTGCACATATCTTATTTTGAAGTAAAAAAACAAAACAGAAACAAATACAATCACACCACTGCATGTGGCCCGTGGGCCGCAGTTTGAGGACCCCTGGTAGTGTTTGGCAACTGATGAGATCGGGTGGGGAGATGGGATGCAGCAGCCCCGAGTATGGGTGCACTGAGAGCCGCTAGGCTTTCTGGCAGTTCTTTAAAACAGGCATGATGTTATTATCGCCTTGGATCTCAAGCTAAGGGAGATTATGCACCATTTTTATGACCCACCATTTCCAAATCATTTTAAGTTTAAGGCTCACTAGGTGCAGAGTGAGTATACAGAATCTGAGTGACAGTGCCGAGAATGTGTGAAGATGGATTTTTCAGGCTGTTCATTTTCCTTTCTCTCTCTCTCTCAGAGTTTCAAACATCCAGCAGCAGCTGGCCCAGCTTGAAAACGAGTCCTGGCCTGGCATGGCTGAGGCCGACAGGGACCGGCTGCAGCTCATCAAAGAGAAGGAAGCCCTGCTCCAAGACCTGCAGCTCATCATTCAGCAGCGGCGCTCGGTGGAGGACGTGGGCCGTCTGGAGCAGGAGCGCAGGCGGCTAGAGGATGAGCTGCAGCGTGCACGGGCCACGTCTGTGCAGGGCGCTACCGAGAGGTGGGCAGGGTGGGCAGGCTTGTGTGGGGCCTGAGGAGGGTCATGATTATGACTCAGGCTGGGAGCTCTCCCTCATAGGAGAGTGCTGCATTCTTGCAGGGGGCCAGCTGCTCCCCTCGGTGAGGATCCTGGTGCTTGCTCAGAAGTGAGAGGTGATGGCAAAGGGGGAAGGAGCCGGGAGAAACGGTGCATCCTACCTGTGAGCCCACCTTTGGTGGTGTAGATGTCTAGTGCTTCACCCACATGTGTGCATTTGCAGGACAGGCCTGGAGCAGGCTAGGGCTACATGCAAGAAGGTGGGGAGGTGGGTGGTGCTGCAGCTCTAGAGGGGACTCTGCTGCCTGGGGCAGTCCCTGTTGCTGACCTGGCAGTGTTGGGGACGGGTACCTACTGTTTTTATCTCTGACTTTGATATCAGCCAGGAAAGGCTTCTCTTTCTTTTGCGTAGGAAGTCTGGTATGGGCCTTTTTCCTTTTGCCTTGAGGCTTTCTCATTGCTCTGGGCATTTGAAGCCTATGTGGTGTCTTTTAGCACCAAGTTGTTCTGCCTTTCATCGTGTGCCATATCTCCTGGTTTCCATGTGCCCTGTGTGATCTTGGACTGTGTCAAAGGCTGGGTCTGCTGTCCACACTTCACAGCTGACAGAAGTTTATCTGTGGATCTCTGCCAGGCTCGGGGGAGCCCCCACATGTTAGTGCACTGGCTCCATGTCAGCATTCTCTACTTAGAGTGCAGTGGACACCTGAATGATGTCATCTGTTCAGATGCTCCTATAACCAGTATCTCGTCACATCATAGGATTGTTCTCAGTGTCTGTTGGGTATTATGCTTGACTAGACATTGGTGATCTTTCTGGCTGATGACTCTGGCTTAGCATGAGGGGCTCCCAGCTGCCTTGGTAGGGGGCACACCACATTGTTCAGAGACTGAGTCGGATTTTGCCTGAGGTGACAGCATGCCCTGTCCACTCACTCAGACTAAACCGAGAGCTGATTCTGAGTCTGAAAAGGGAGTATACAACGGAAGTTTTCTTCTGTGCTCTTGTGCGTTTGTGTTATTTTTAGTTAAACATTACCTTCTCTTTTGTCCTTGATGTTCTCGTGTGTATGTTCTGTGTAGGAGGGCCTGGAGTTCTGTTGGTTCTCTATTAAGGGGGTGGATTTCGTCCCACAAATGCTGTCTGTCCCTCAGGGTCCCTGTCCACACTCCTGACTATGGTAGTCCAGCATGCACAAGTACTGTGGTCCTAGGGGACAAACCTGCAGGACTCCATGGAGCCAGGGTTACCAGATGCCTGGCTTCAAGGGCTGGGACACCAAACCCAGACCAGCTTTGACTCAGATGGGAGTATCTGGTGGGACCAGCCCAGGTGCTGAGTCCGGTCACTCAGCTCCCAACTGGACCAAATTGACCCAGGTGTGTTTTCTGAATCTACCGCTAAATGACCTGGGCCAAGGAGGAGCATACACATGTGCTAAGCACTTTTACCTGGGCACTTTTCTCCTGAGAGCATCTGTCCGTGACCTCTGCTGCATTGTGAGGAGGTGGGGCTCCAGTAGGTCTTAGCACCGTGTGCTAGGTGGATGCAGGGCCCATCTCTCCATGTCGCCTCCCTTCATTTGAGGAGTGATTGAAGATTAGATGTGTGGGACCACATGGTAGGAGGCTTCCTCTGGCATAGGCAGGGGGCGTTAGAAGGAGACCCAGTATGGGCCGGGTGGGAAGGGACTAATTCGGCATCTTAAGACTGAGATATGCCAGTTGTACAACCGGGGCCATCACTTTGCCCCTCTTAGCTTCAGTGTCATCATTGTCAAATGGCAAGTGCCAGCTAGATAGTGAGTGTCACTGTGGGTTGGAGAGATGCAGATCCTGGTTAAGCTTCCTGCCAGTGGCTGATGACACATAAAAGGCATGTGCCCTGCTCTGGCTGGTATCTTTTTTTTTTTTTTAAGACAGAGTCTTACTATGTCACCCTGAGCAGAGTGCTGTGGCATCACAGTTCATAGCAACCTCAAACTCTTGGGCTTAAGCAATTCTCTTGCCTCAGCCTTTCAAGTAGCTGGGACTACAGGCGCCTGCCACAACACCTGGCTATTTTTTTGTTGCATTTGTCATTGTTGTTTAGCAGCAAGCCCGGGCTGGGTTCGAACCCGCCAGTCTCAGTGTATGTGGCTGGTGCCCTAACCACTGAGCTACGGGTGCTGAGCCTCTGGCTGATATATCTTTGGAGGGAGATCGGATGTGTGGGACCACTCAGTGCACATCTCCCAGGGATATGGGAACAGGCATGGACTAATGCCCTAGGTGATCGTTCAGATGGCTTCAGTCGAGACTTAAAAAATAACATCCTTTGGGCGGCGCCTGTGGCTCAGTGAGCAGGGCGCCGGCCCCATATGCCGAGGATGGCGGGTTCAAACCCAGCCCCGGCCAAAACTGCAACAACAAAAAAAAATATCTGGGCGTTGTGGTGGGCGCCTGTAGTCCCAGCTACTCAGGAGGCTGAGGCAAGAGAATCGCCTAAGCCCAGGAGTTGGAGGTTGCTGTGAGCTGTGTGATGCCATGGCACTCTACCGAGGGCAATAAAGTGAAACTCTGTCTCTACAAGAAAATAAAGAATAAAAAAAAAAATAACGTCCTTTGTTTGGCTGGAGTTAGGGTGTAGTGGGCTCTTATGCAAGATGCTGGTGGTCAACAGAGAACTCCAGGGCTCTATTGTGAGATGCCATCCTGAGAAGTTCCCTCTCCAAGGACAAATACTTTTTTTTTGAGACAGAGCCTCAAGCTGTCACCCTGGGTAGAGTGCTGTGGCATCATGGCTCACAGCAACCTCCAGTTCCTGGGCTCAAGCGATTCTCCTGCCTCCGCCTCCCAAGTAGCTGGGACTACAGGCACCTGCCACAACACCCGGCTATTTTTTGGTTGTAGCTGTCCTTGTTGTTTGGTGGGCCCGGGCTGGATTCAAACCTGCCAGCTCAGGTGTATGTATGTGGCTGGCGCCTTAGCCGCTTGAGCTATAGGCGCTGAGCCAACAAATACTTTTAATATTAACATGAGGCTGAGTATGAAAATGAAAGTTCTGTCAAAAAGCAGAGATTTGTATTTTGTTAGCCATGGAATCACATTTTCCTTTCAGTCACAATTTAGTGACCTCTTTACAATAAAGTACTTTATCTAAAGGAAATAAAGACAATAAATTAGGCTTTATATTTTCTTTATCTGTTAGCTTGTCTTTTAGACTTCTCTTTATAGCAATGGTTCTTAACATTCTTTGAAGTTCATCTCCGTTAAAGTAGGGGCACAGGGTGTTTACTTTGGAGGTTGAGCCCTGGCCAGTTTTCTGCGAAGGTTCAACCTAAGACGCTTTTCTTTTCTTTCTTTGTTTTTTCAATTGCAACAGAATCTCACTCTGTCGCCCTCTGTAGAATGCCATGGCGTCATAGATCTCAGCAACCTCAAACTCTTGGGCTCAAGTGATTCTCTTGCCTCCTAGTAGCTGGGACTACAGGCACCTGCCACAATGCCCGGCTATTTTTTTTGTTGTTGTTGTTGTTGTTTAGCAGGCCCGGGCCGGGTTCATACCCACCAGCCCCAGTTCATGTGTCTGGTGCTCTAACCACTGAGATATAGGCACCGAGCCCCTTTTTTGTTGGAAAAATGTGTACAGTAGTAAGGCAGATAGTTAAGATGCCTGTTTTAGCAATATATGTTCCAGATTTTAGATGTCTCAGTTATTGGCAGCTTGGCTAATGTGAATTTTCCTAGCCCTATTTGGTAAGGAAGCTACATTTTTGATCATCTACAGTTTTCAGAATAACCAGCATAAGATGAGACTGGCCATGGTCGCTTGTGTTTGCACATGATCTTGTATGTGAGCACATGCTCTTTGTTTCAGTCTCTCTCTCTGACATGCACCTGTTGGCTGTAATGGTAGTGTAATGTGTTGGATAGAAGTGGGGAATTTGATCTAAAACGATTTTCACTATGGATAAAATCGGGAAATAAGTCATGACTAAAGATAGTCTGAAATTGTATTGCACATAAATGTGTCTACATGCACTATATATAAAAATGGAGAGTGCATGGATGGATTTAGTAATGTGTTGGTAAGCCTACCTTGGCCAGTGGAGCCAATTTTCAGTAAGAACTCAATTTAGATTTCATTAATTTGGAATTTGAGCTAATAAAATTCAGATTTGTTTGGAATTTATGAAAAAACGTTAAGAAAAAAATTAATAGTCTTGTTCTAAGCTTGGGCAAATTCCCTACAACAAATCTCTTTCTGGGTCTGGTTGGTGTTTGCAATAGGACGTGCTCTCCTGGTTGTTGTCCCTGCCCCTGGAATCCTCTGTGACCTAATAGTGTTCCTGTGGTAATGAGTGTGTTGTACTGGGAGTGGGTTTGGAAGCCCCTCATGTACACATATTGACAGCCAAATCACACAGCAGGAGGTGGGGCAGGGCAACATCTTGGCAACCTGGCTTGGCTTTGGGTTAAAGCCAACTTGACCAGCTTTGAACTTGCAAAGCTGAGACAAGGTTCTTTCGCTTCTTGAGTGCCATTTACCTTATCTGTAAAGTAGGGATAGAATCAAATGAGTAGTAAGAAATGAGATGGGACATGCAAAGTGGCTGGCTTTATTAAGTGCTCAGTAGCGCTGTCTGTGCTTTCTGTAAGTTCATACAGCTCTTCTGGTGTGACGTACAAAAATCCACTCGAGAACTTCAGAATTGCTTTTTAAAAGTTATTTTCATTTGTTGAAGATACAAGTTAAAATGTTTTCCATAAAATTTAAAATATTATAGGTCAGTAGAATCTTAGAAAATTCTACTCATTAAACTTCATTACAGCTGTTCTCAAACTTTCTGGTCACGAAAAGGACCACCTTCTAGTGTTGAAATTACTGAGGACCACAGAGAGGTTTTGTTTATGTGGACTTATCTATCAGTATTTACTGATTAAGAAATTAGCACTGAGAAATTCTTTAAATTATTTACCAAAGATAACAATAAAATCCCCATTATGTGTTAATATGAATAACATTTTTATGCCGGATAGCTTTTTTGAAACAAAAAAATGTAGTGAAATGGGGGGTATTATTTTACATTTCTATTACTCTGTTTAGAGCCTTGGGTAATGCTGCTGCTGGGGCATTCAGCCTGCTGTGATAGGTCATCTGCAGGGATTTGTGATAGAGCTGGCTGCCTATGGCTATGCAGCTGGAAGAGGGTCCCTCACAAGAGCCCTGTAAAAGACTTGGGATCCCCAAGGGTCTCTGGACCACACTTAGAAAACCATCAGTTTTTAGGCTTGGCACCCGTAGCACTGTGGTTAGTTATGGCACCAGCCACACACACCAAGGCTGGTGGGTTCAAACCTGTCCCGGGCCAGCTAAACAACAGTGACAACTACAACAAAAAAATAGCCAGGTGCTATGGTGAGCACCTGTAGTCCCAGCTACTGGGGAGGCTGAGGAAAGAGAATCTCTTGGGCGGCGCCTGTGGCTCAGTGAGTAGGGCGCCAGCCCCATATGCCCAGGGTGTCGGGTTGAAACCCAGCCCAGGCCAAACTGCAACAAAAAAATAGCCGGGCGTTGTGGCGGGCGCCCGTAGTCCCAGCTGCTCGGGAGGCTGAGGCAAGAGAATTGCGTAAGCCCAAGAGTTAGAGGTTGCTGTGAGCCATGTGACGCCACTGCACTCTACCTGAGCGTGGTACAGTGAGACTCTGTCTCTACAAAAAAAAAAAAAAAAAGAGAGAGAATCTCTTAAGCCGAAGAGTTTGAGGTTGCTGTGAGCTGTGACACCACGGCACTCTACCCAGGGTGACAGCTTGAGACTCCGTCTCAAAAAAAAAAAAAAAAAAAAAAGAATTAGGAAAACCATCAGTTTTAATACATGATATTCAACTTAAAAAAATTGGTTAAAAGACATTTGGGTAGCGCCTCTAGTTACACCAATATTTGATGGAGTGGAAGATACTGGGGTCCCCTGAACCAGAGTATAAAGGAGCAGGGCACATTTTACTGTCATGCCAGCTTCATATGGCACTATTTGGAGTTCTCTTAGCATGTGAAAGAAACAAAGACACATTAGAACTGATGGTTCATCACTCAAATTCAGACAGGCTTATCTTCCTTCTAAATATCAGGGATATATCTATTTTCTTTATTGGTAAGAGCGGTTCTCTGTCAATCACTTGTTATTTGCTGTGTATTATTTGTGCAGCATTAGTTCTCTGAGGTAAAAATTGTGGACTCCATTTTTATAGGTAATGAAACTAATGGCTCAGAGAGGGTAAGACATTTGCCCAAGGCCACACAGCTTGTGAGTGGGCAAAGTGGGACTGTCTGACTCTCTGGCTGCCCTGGTTGCCTATCTATTTCCAGTTTCCTCTTGACCATGTCCCTTCTCCCTGTTGGTGGAAAGAATAATGTTTTAAGGGCATCTACTGTGGCCACATGTTACAATGCCCTTGTTTTGGTTTGTAAGCGAGGAGTGTTATATTCTGGAGGCAAATGCACCCACTCTACAGCTGTTTATTAAGTGTGCTTATACATGCCAGCACTATTCTAGGTGGTAGGCTTAATGAAATGGGGAAAAAGGTTTATTCTAGAAAATTATAAAGTAGAAAAAAGCAAACAGAAGGAAAAAAATTACTTCTAACCTCATGACCTTGAGATAGCCACAGCTACTATTTTATTTGTTTCTAATTTTTTAATTCTATAGATTTTAGAATTGCATTTACTTTTGCCTAGAAGGGGGCCTGGGAAGAGGGAATCTGATTTGTCCTAAGAAATCCTACATGCTCTGCATTTGAACCTGTTTTCTAGGCTAGTCATCTGTTACTCTACCCACCAACCCTCCCATCCACAACATCCATCTACCCAGCCTTCTAGCCACCCACTCATCCACACACCCATCCATGTGTCTGCCGGGGTTCACCCACCCACTCACTCCCATGGATTGAGCTTCCACAGTGTGGCAGGCCCTCCTCCAGGGGCTGGGGATATATTTTTCAAACAGGATAAAAACAGCCTGTTATCTTAATACTTAGGGCCTAGATACTTTTAGAATTGTTAGTCATGCCAACCAAAATCAATTGTGGGAATTTATAGTTGAGTGTCTTGTTATGAAAATATGCTCCCTATCTTTCAAATCCACTAATTACCTGTTTTCTTTTCTACAGGATTCTACTTCAGGAAAAAAGAAATTGTCTGCTTATGCAGCTAGAAGAAGCCACCCGCTTAGCATCCTATCTCCAGTCCCAGTTGAAAAGGTGGGTAGGTTCCTTTAAAAGAGAAGCCTGCACTTAATCATGTTACAGTGACATGTGCATGAACTTCACAGCACTTTTTAGCTTGGAGTTTCTCCTCCTGGAATGTGGAACCTGAAGTGGTGTTAATAAACACAGAATGGAAAAGTGGATACTTTAGATTTTTAAGATGCTAAGGTACGTACGATTCAAGGAATGTGAGGAGCATCAAATTTGGTTGAAGAATAAATAGCAAGTCTGAAGTCAAATCTATCCAAGGATTTTGTAATCTCATCAATAGCTTCAGGAGTGTGCATGTATACATGCCCACATTTTTTTTTTTTTAAGGATATGAATATTTTTAAGATGAGTAAGATCTGGATGCTCCAGAATAGCTCCCGTTTTCAAGTACTTACTGCAGTGGGAAGCATAACACTGTGTAGAGGGCTTTATCTGCATTATTTTCTCAATTATACCTCCTAACAATGCGGTCAGGTGGGAACTGTTGTCATCCCAGTCCTCAGGGAGCAAGGGTGGCTCAGAGAGGTAGAATAACTTGAGCAGATGTGCCCCGCTAATGTGCATTTGAGCTGGGATTTGAATTCAGACACCAGTCTTTGCTGTTGCCCTCTACTCTCTACTGTCAGTCTAAAGAAACAAAGGAAGTCTCACTGAAGGCCCCTTCAGATGCCCACGTGGGTTAGAGATGTGCTTAGTCCACTGGAGAGTGAGGCCAGCTGCTGCTCTGCTCGGGGTGCAGGCTGCCGTGTCTCTAAGATCGCGGGGCTCTGTCGTTTCAGCCTGTCTGCCAGCACCCTGACGGTGTCCTCGGGGAGCAGCCGTGGGTCCCTGGCCTCCAGCCGAGGCTCACTCGCCTCCAGCCGTGGGTCCCTGAGCTCCATCAGCTTCACCGACATCTACGGCCTCCCGCAGTACGAGAAGGCCGACGCTGAGTGCGGCCAGGTCCTGCGCTTCGATCTCATCCCCTTCGACTACCTGGGACGGGATGCTCCCTTGCCAGACCCCCCGAGCCACTCAGGCCTCCACAAGCAAAGGCGGTCCTTGGACACGCCCCAGTCTCTGGCATCGCTGTCCTCCCGCTCATCCCTGTCTTCTTTGTCACCCCCAAGCTCACCCTTGGACACACCTTTCCTCCCGGCCTCCCGGGACTCACCTCTGGCACAGTTGGCGGATGGTTTTGAGGTGCCAGGCCTGGGTGCCCTGGACAGACTGCGGGCTCAGGCCTCTGCTTTGGGGGATGAAGATTTGCAGGCCACAGTGTCCCTTCAGCCTCGCGGATTCCCTGGGGATGGGGAAGGACCGCACGAACGAGGACCCCAATTGGCCGGGGCTCCCATGGGTGGACGTAAGTGTTAATAGCTCCTCCTGGGAAGCAAGATTTCAATCCGGGAAGAAATGGTGTGTAACCATATTGAGGCTGGCTGGCTTTTTGGGTACATAGTGAGCTTTAAATTTAGGAATATTGGGTGAGATTAGGAAGAGGGAATACATCTGCTCTAGTCTTTCCAATCTATGTTGGGGAAAGACAACTGAAATTCACACAGTGGTATTTCCTGTGTATTTTGTTGGTTTGAGGGATGTACTTAATTATTTAAAACTAGGGTAAGGCCCACACAGTCTTCCACATTCAGAGGATGATGAAGATATATTAGGGCCTTAATGAATTCTGCAAGCCGTGTGCCAACATGAGACACTCTGTGTTTGCCTGCCTAAGACCATTAGTGGGCTAGTGTGTGGTGGTAGCTCACTAGGAATCTCTGCTTCCTTTGTCGCTTTGACTTCATCTCTTTATTTTTTGTCCTCAAAAAAAGTTTTTTTTTAAATATTTTTGAGCTAGGGTCTTTCTCTATTGTTCAGACTGGAGTATCGTGGCATCATCAGCGCTCACTGCAACCTCACTCCTGGGCTCAAGTGATGCTCCTGCCTTACCCTCCTGAGTAGCTGGGACTACAGGTTTCCACCACCATGCCTGGCTAACTTTTCTTTTTTTTTTGTAAAGACAAATCTTGGTATGTTGTCCAGGCTGGTCTCAAACTCTTGGCTTCAAGTTATCATCCCACCTCAGCCTCCCAAAGCTGGGATTACAGGCGTGAGCCACTGCACCCAACCACTGCACCCAGCCCCTCATAGTTTTGAAGGATGTTATTCTTTCAAACGTAGAAGTGAAAACAATTGTGTAATTTCAAAAGATGTATCTGTGGGCATTGGTCATTTCTATCAGATTGATAGAAGTCTTCAAATTCTCTAATAGTCTTCAAAACGTGGAGTTTCATCTATGTAGTTGGTGTTAATTCAGCGCCTCCTTGATGCCAGTATTTCAGCTTATATAGCTCACTCAGAAAACCAAACTATAGTTTGAGAGAATACTGACCTCATATGTGTTTCTGAGCCACACCTGGCAAGTTTAACTTATTTCAATTTATTATTATTATTTTATTTAATTATTTATTTTAGAGACAGAGTCTCACTTTGTTGCCCTCGATAGAGTGCTGTGGCATCACAGCTCACAGCAACCTCCAGCTCTTGGGCTTAGGCGATTCTTTTGCCTCAGCCTCCCAAGTAGCTGGGACTATAGGTGCCTGCCACAACACCCAGCTACTTTTTCTTGCAGTTTGGCTGGGGCTGGGATTGAACCCGCCACCCTCGGTATATGGGGCCAGCGCCTTACTCACTGAGCCACAGGTGCCACCCAACTTCTTTCAATTTAAAGAGGATCAAGAACAAGCTCTCCCATTCCTGAAGTTCAGCTCATTTAATGAACTATTGTCACAGCAAAAATGTTTTAGATGCTCTAGTCAAATATTAGATAATTTGTATAGATCCTGGCTGATATATATGTTGGATCTCAGCCAGGAGTGTTTTTGCCTCCTGCCTCTGGGGAACTGTCAGTAATGTCTGGAGACATTTTTGGTTGTCACAACTGGGGTAAGGAAGATTTTGCTACAAGCATTTAGTGAGTAGAGGCCAAGGAATGCTGGTAAGCATTCTACCGTGCACAGTACAGTCCCACAACAAAGATGATCTAGCCCAAAGTGTTAATGATGCTGAGGCTGAGAAACTCTGGTAACATACTATTGAGTATTTATGCAACAAAGGGTAGAAATAAAACTAGAATACAAAACCCATGTGTAGTGGAAATAGCTTCAGACTAGCAGCTTAAAGACCAAGATCTTTTCCCTGCCTTGTCAACTGCTGGATGTGCACATCCCTGAACTTGTTCACCACCATTCTGTTTCCCACAAGATAGATCAATGAAGAGATTGAGAGATAGGCCAATGGGTAGATTGAAAGATAGGCTGATTGGTCTATGGATTGATCTATCTATAAAACAGTAATCTGTGAGTGCTTAACATGTATAGCCAGAGTCAGTTATGTTCTGGAGCTGCCTCAGGGCTTTCTGGCGTCTCTATTATTTCAGTGTCTTTTCCTCTGTGTTTTCAAACACCCTTCGATACCCCCATATACATGGTTTTTGTAATTCTCATATACAGGTAACCTTTATTTGCTTTATTCTTTATAATCACAGGGTGTTGGCTCCATTTTCACTCAGAAAATACACAATAAGGATTGAACTGCACATCTGTCATTGCTTAAGCTTTACTCTTAGTTTCCCTTCTCTCCTTTCCCACCTACTTCTCTTTAAAGGATGAAAGTTAAAAATATCAGTCTGCTTATGCATAAAATCCACACAAGGCTCAAAGGCCCCTTTGGGCCAGGGAAAAACAGGTTGGAAGGAAGAAGAGCAGACTTAATTTCTGATCCCGATACTGTTATTTTTCCTTTGTGTTCTGTGGCAAACATTATTGGGTCACACTACTTAGACTGGGGCATATTTGAATGCATGTTTAGACAAGGTAGATTATTGTATGACATTGATGAATTCTTGTGTGACACTGCCATCTGGTATTAGATTTGTATATGATACTGGTGGTGAATTCTTATGTTGCACTACCATCTGGTGGTGGATTCTTAGCATGATGGTGGTTGTGAATTCTTATGTTACACTGACATCTGGTGGTAAATTCTTAGCATGACATTGGTTGTGAATTCTTATGTTACACTGACATCTGGTGGTAAATTCTTATATGACACTGGTGATGGGTTTTTTTAATGATACTGCCGCCTTGTGGTGTATTTTTGTAAGACATTGTTCTAAAGGCACACTGACTTGTACCCTTAGATTAATGGGTTTTGTTGGGTTCTTCCAGAGGGCTAGGTAACCAGACGAAGGCATGGATACAGGGGGCTCCTTGTCTCTCTCAATGCTTGTGGGAACTCTTGAGGCCAAAGTCATGTTAGCTTCATAAAGTTGAATCTTCGTACTCATATTATTCCACCCTGTGATTTATCAGTCATGTTAGAAATGGTACAGGCTGAGGTGAGCCCCCAGCAAACTTTAAGAAGATAAAATCTTAGTAAAATTAAAAATCAAAATTGCCTAAACCTTCAAAGCAAGCTCTGAATGATTTCTTCTATTGGGTTTAAACATCAATCAGAGGGGGTAGAAGGCAGGACAGGGGTGGGTAATGTGCTGTAATCTGGAACATTTTTTACAGTTTTACTAGTTTTGTCTTCCTTGGATTTTAAGTCAAATGTGTCATGATTTTGAAAGACTTTCCTATTTTCATCTACCCATTAGTATTTGCTAATCAAAATCTGTAAAAATGTTCACTTTGCTCATCTATTTATTAATGTTTTATTATATTCATACTCTGTTAAAACTGTTGGCTTAAATTCCACAGGTTTTTCACTTTATGCTTTTTCTTTTTCTCTTTATCTCTTTTCATGCTGCTCAACAGAAACATTTACCGTAAGTGGCCTTGGAATCCCCCCCACTCACCTTTGTTGCTCAGGCTGTGGGCACATCTCTGTGCCATGAATTGATGTGTTTAGGGTGGTTAGAGTGTGTCCAAGGAGGGTGTATCTTCTAGCTTTACTTTAATGTAACTTGTCAATTGTCATTATCATTATCATTGTTACTTCAATAATATTCATAATGACTACTAAAAACTTGAGTTGTCTGTTCCTTCTGTGTATTTGTTTCCAAATTTTAATGGTGTTCTTTTTTCTTTTTTTTTTTTGTTCTTGTGAGACAGAGTCTTAGTTTGTCACTCTCCTTAGAGTGCCGAAGCGTCATAGCTCACAGCAAACTCAGTCTCTTGGGCTCAAGTAATCCTCTTGCCCCAGACAACACCTGGCTATTTTTGGAGATGGGATCTCCCTCTTGCTCAGGCCGGTCTCGAACTTTTGAGCTCAGGCGATCCACCTGCCTTGGCCTCCCAGAGTTCTGGGATAACAGGCGTGAACCACAGTGCTTGGCCTTGTTTATTATTTTAATATGCCAACTTGCAGCTTTGTCTACAAGGTGATTTTCATTGTATATTTTTTCTTTTTATCAGTGTTCATGTCCTTGGGACTTAGTATCTGTCTATGAGCAGCTCAGAGACATTTTAAATAAATGAGTGAAAGTTTTTTATGTCTTGCTTTGGTGGCATTTCTCCCCATGGTCAACCTCATTGCCTTGAAGCCCAAGAGCAGACACTGGGGATGTGTCATGTGGGGTCTTCACTGCATCTTTTCCCCGAGGGCAGCATTTCCTCTCAGCAACTCTAGCTTCCTTTTCCTCTGTGAATTTGGTGATTCAATCCAGGTTCAATGAGGATTAGTTCTTTAATTTCTTTTCTTTCTTCATTGATATCTATCATAAAGATGAGAGGGAGGCATGGTCAGAATTATACCACCAGCTCTGGTTAGCTAGAGGTGCTTAGGATTGTTGCCGTTTCCTTGGAGGCATTTCAAGCTACATCTGGGAACTATGCTGAGTGTCAGGATGGGGAATGGAAGGAGTAGTGATCGATTTTGTTTGGTGGGGATTGATTCAGGAGACTGGCAGGTTCCATTTGCAATTCAGGGCAGGGGGGTTGGGGTCCCTCCACATGGCGAGAAGGAAGAGGAGGGCTAGCCTTGGGAGTTCTATCCTACAATTTGAAAACCAGCTTCCATCCCCGGCTGACAGGGAGAGAAGCAGATAATTCCCCTGGGCTTGGCATTTCAGATTTGGAAGGTTTGCTTGTGTCTCCAGGTGACTATAAGACCAATGGCCACAGGCCATCTGTTTTATATTCTGTTTAATGTGTCTATGTTTAATTGTTGTGAATGATAATTTGGTGAAAAGGAGAGATGGTCATCCATGGACTCATCATTTCCCTCAACTTAGGAATGTACAGATGTCAAAGCTTGGAATTTATAGAGCTTAGATAGCCAAAGAGAAGCACAGAGACCACAGAGGAATGCCTATTGTTACCAGCAGGCCTTGTGATGGCAGGGTGATACTGGATGGTGCTGCGGTCTTAGTTGTATTCTAACCATGTGTGTCCCTCTGTGAAGCAGTAGGACTTATGTGCATGTGCCCAGTTAGTGTAGAAAGATCATGTACACATTTTTATTAGTTGTTGAAAGGAGCTTATTGCTGTGAGGTAACAGGTAGAAAGAGTTAGTGAAATGTTAAAAGGAAACTCTCAGTGGTTATCTTTGGCTGTTGATTAAAATAGATATGAAACAAAAAATAAGCTGGCCTGTAGTAGTGGCATTCTGTCCCAGGAAATCAGTTCTGGAAGCAAATTTGGCCCCTGGGGACCTGTGAAGGATATTACAATTACCAAGACAGCCAGTCTGAGCCCTGTGTCTTCCCCCGAGGGCCACAGATCTCTGAGATATTTTCAAAGGATGAGTCTGGGTCCAGCTGTGTCCTCTGCTTTGAAGGTCACTAAATTTTTTTAGGGTATATTTGGTAAATTAAACTTTTTTTCTGATTATAAAACCAGTATTTTATTGCGTAAATATGGCAAATACCAAACAGCATAAAGGAAGGAATAAGAAATATTACCACATGGAAAGCACAGTTGCTGTCCCCACCTGGGCTGGCGTTTCCTTCATGGTATGCTGGGGACTTTTCGTGGTGTATTCAAAGGGACTTCTCGCCACCATCTATGTTCTCTGTTCTGTGCTCATTAAGTGGATGGAAAGAGATTAATAAATCCAGCTGTCTTTCCAGACAGCTTAAAAGCTCTTGAAGTAGATTTTCTTCAATTGAAGAAGTCTATTTCTTCAATTTCTTGATATTAAAATAAGTTCAGGCTGTTTATGTGTATGTGTGCATCATGGTGTGTCTCTGAAACACTTAGTGACCTAGTATGTGCTCTAACTTAGAGGTCCCCAGCCTCTCATGGTCATGGTGTCATCTCCTGATCCTGGGTATGTTGCTTATTTGCAGCAGTGACTCTTCGAGAAGATGGTGCCAAGAGGCTGGAGAGAAGAGCACGCCGCATCTCTGCATGCCTGTCGGATTATTCGCTGGCAAGCGACAGCGGGGTATTTGAACCCCTAACCAAAAGGTTAGAAACTGATCTTCTGTGTCTTACCACAATGTTACTGTCAAGTGCAGAAGGGGTCCCTACTGAAACTTTTGTATATTGAAACTTTGTTTCTTTATCCAGAGGAGTAATATTTTTATCTTCTTCAACTTTGGGAGGTCAGGCCTTTAGAGACCTGCCAAGAAAACTTCTCTGGCTTTTATGTGGCATTTGGAGGCTGGCTCTCACTCTGTAGTTCTAGGATCACTTCACTTATTGCAAACTTTTTTAAAGTTAATTTTTGAGCATTTCCCTATCACATGTGGCTTTGAAAGGTATACAAAGTGCCTGCCTGCCTCCCTTCCTCCTTCCCCTCTTTCCTCCTTTCCCTCCCTTCCTTCCCTCTTTCCCTTCCTTCTTTTTTAAGAGATGGAGTCTTGCTCTGTCACCCAGGCTGGAGTGCAGTAGTGTGATCATAGTTCACTGTAGACTCCAACTACTAGGTTCAAGTGATCCTTCCCTCTCAGTCTTCCAAAGTGCTGGGTTGATAGGCATGAGCCACCACACTTGGCCCAAAGTTATTTTCTTTTTTGTTTTTTTAGAGACAGAGTCTCACTTTGTCACCCTCGGTAGAGTGCCCATGGTGTCACAGCTCATAGCAACTTCAAATTTTTGGGCTCAAATGATTCTCTTACCTCAGCCTCCCATATAGCTGGACTACAGGCACCCACCACAACGTCCAGCTTTTTTTTGTTGCATTTGTCATTGTTGTTTAGCTGGCCTGGGTTGTGTTTGAACCAGCCAGCTTTGGTGCATGTGGCTGGTGCAGTAACCACTGTGCTACAGGTGCCGAGCTGTGTTATTTTCTTAAAATAAACAACAACAACAACATTAGAAACAGCAGTATGTAGGTAGGTACCCAATGAGATATCCCGATGGATGGGGACCTGCCATGTCCTTTCAGCTGCTTAATGTCTTTATTTATGTTGCAATTTAATGGAGCTCTCTCTTAAGACCAGCAAGCTCCTGCATAGTCAGTGGTTAATCAGTTCCGTTTGGAATGTCAGCAAGTGGATTTCCTGTTGTGTTCAGGAATGAAGATGCTGAGGAATGTGCCTACGGGGACACAGGCAGTAATGAAGACCCCCAGATCCATGTGGGCATTTTGTGAGTACAGAAAACTTTCTCTGTTGTTCTTAAAGATGGTCAGTACCTTGGGGCCCACCCAGTGGTTCACTTTTCTGCACACAGGCCAGGCAAGATGGTGGGACCCACGTCACCTGGCTTCAGTGCCTCAAGCTGGGTCTCAAGTGGGGCCACAGAGGTGGTAGAAAGGTGCAAAAGGGAACAGTGGCTCCATTTCTATCTTTCAATACTGAGATTCACGGCTGGGAGCTGTCACCCCAGGGAGCTGGGGCTTCAGAGCTGTAACACAGGTGGTTCAGGAAGGCCTCAGCAGAGTGCAGCTCTTGGGGACAGTTGCGCACATTCCTGCCAGCATTTGATTCTGTTCTCTGCAGCCAAGGTAGTGGTGCTCTCTGCTTATCCCAGAGCAGGTAACCAGGAGTTTTGGTTTCTTGGTTTCTCATTCCAGTTTCAATAAAGGCAGTGGCTATGATGTTCATGCCAGCAGGCGGTTGCCAGGCACCAGTGTTTGCTCTGCTCATTCTCTGTTCCCTCAGGGTTTCTCCTCCTGGCATTACTGACGCTGGGGTCAGAGCTCTAAATCTGTGCTGGGAGGGCTGCGAAGAGGCTGTGTTCTATCCTATAGGGTGCTGAGTGGCGGTCCCCAAGCCCTACCCACTAGATGCCAGCTGCACCCCCCACCCCCAGTTGCAACCATAAATGATAAAAAACGTCTTTAGGCAAATCATGGCTCCAGATGTTGCAGCTGTCCCCTGGGAGTAGGGTGGGGCAAATCCCCCCCCCCTCAATTGGCGGCCACCATGGTAGTTCAGCCAGAAGGATGCCTCCACCACGGGAAACTTGCCGCTCACAGGCTCATGGTTGGTTTCCTAGGCATGACAGTGTCAGCGAGTGTCTCCTGGTGCACGTGCTGCAGCTGAAGAACCCTGCAGGGCTGGCAGTGAAGGAAGACTGCAAAGTGTAAGCAGGAGCCTCAGCCTCCTGACGGCCTCCAGCACAGGGCCCGGCTTGGGGAGGGAAGGGGTGGTCTGGGAACCCGAATCTGCAGTAAAGCGTCAGGGATGAATGTCCATCTGGGTGTGAAGGATTATATGTTTTTTTGTTTTGTTTTGTTTGTTTGGAGGTTTTTGCCACAAAAGGACTTTATATTTGGGGGGGGACAGGGTCTCACTATCACCCTGGGTAGAGTGCCATGGCATTATAACTCACAGCAACTTCAAACTCTTGGGCCCAAATGATCCTCTTGCCTCAGTCTTTTAGGATTATATGTTTTGTTTTTGTTTTTGTTTTACAGTTTTGGCCAGGCTTGAATCTGCCATCCCCGGTATATGGGGCCGGTGCCCTACTCCTTGAGCTACAGGCGCCACCCAGGATTATATGTTTTTAAGAGTCTAGTTAATATTGGAGGCAGATGATGGCAACAGAATAGGGCTAGTTGTATGGTGTTGATGCTAAGGAAGTCCCTACCTGTCATTGACAGTACTTAGGCTGAAAATGTCTCCCTTCGCCCAGCAATGAGCGGTGATGATGTAGCCACACTTGGTTGGCCCTATTGCTTGGTTGGCCCCAGCAATGAGCGGTGATGATGCAGCCACACTGGGTGCACTAAGGGGCCTCCAGCTGGTATCTGAGCATGCTTGGCTGAGAGGAGGAGAAGGCAATACATGTGGGACCAGTTGGGGCCACCTGGTAACTTTGGCCTCAGTAGTGGCCCCAGATGGGTGTCTGATAGAAGGCCCCACTTAGGCACGTGACCCCACCTGTAGTGGCTGGTTCAGGTCCAAGAGGGGTCCCTCTTTTGGGTGTCTTCTCTGCAAACTATAGTCTCCTAAAGGCCTCAGAAGCCCCTGGTTTAGGCCGTTGAGGATGCCTAGGAATTCAGCTTGGCCTGTGGGCACCCTGGCAGCATTCACTAACTTCTGAGCCCAGGCCAGTGCCCTGCCTGGCAAGGGAGCTGTGGAGAGAGCAGAGAGAGTCTTGCTGAGACAGCAACAGCCCTCTGCCACCTTCAGTCCCGACTAGGAAGTCTTTCTCTTATGCCCCAGTCTCCAGGAACATGTCAGTGCTTAGGGCTTACGCTCGGTTGGGAAAGGAGCTTTTCCCAAAGGATTTGGGGCACCTGAAAGGGCAACTGTGTGGGTCTGTGTGCCACCAGTGAGCACTGCGTGTCTTCCCTTCCTTTCTGGTTCTAGCCACGTCCGCGTTTATCTGTCCCCGCTGGACTCTGGCACGCCCAACACCTACTGCTCCAAAGCGCTGGAATTCCAAGCACCACTAGTGTGTAATGAGGTTTTCAGAATCCCTGTGCAGCCCAGCATGCTGGTGTTGAAGTCACTCCAGTTGTACGTGTGTTCGGTGAGCCTGCAGCTGCAGGAGGAGCTGCTGGTATGGCCACGCCTCATCCTCCCCTCCCTTCTCCCTGGTCGGTCTTTCTTTGTCTTTCTTTCTCTCTTTCTGTGTCTCTATGCTTTCATCATCCTCTGTTTCCCAGTTTTTCTCTTTCTTTGTCTTAATGTCTTTCTCTCTCTTCTCTTCTGTCCCTGTCTCTGCCCTCCCTTTTTCCCAGGGTGGGTTGCTTAGTAGCTGTCATGATGCTAAGTGATCCCCATAGCTGGAAGCACAAAAGGGGCTGACCAAGCCCGTGACCTCATCAAGTGTTTTGTACTGTTAAATGTCTTCTCAACTAATACTTGCAAAACCCCCATGAGATAGCTTTCATAGTATCCCCATTTTCAGTCTATGGAACAAGCAGGGTTAACAGATTTAGTAAATAAAAATGTAGTGTGGTCGGTTAAATTTGCATTTCAGATAAATGTTGGATACTTTTAAAGTATATTCCATGTAATATTTGAGACTTAATAATACTTCAAAAAACTCAATCGTTTATTTGAAATTTGAATTTCCCTAAATGCTCTGTATTTTATCTAGCAGCCCTAGGACTAGGCTTCAGAGAGTAAGCAGTTTGTCATGGGCATCCAGCCACCCAGTGCCCAGGCCAGCATTTGGGAACCAGGTGGTTTCTTTCCATGGTCAGAGTTCTCCCTTTCACCCTGTCCCTCAGCAGCAGGATTGCCAGCTGGGGTGCAGTAGCGGTTGCTTATTTCACAAGTCCGTGGGAGAATCAATGGCTCATCAAGTGTCAGAGCCCTGAGCTTGAGTCAGCTCCAGGCTACCCCTTCCCTGCCCCTGTTCCCTTTCCAGCACTTTCTGATTGGGCCAAACAAGTGAGAGCAGGCTTGCCACCCTGTTAGGATCCTCTGAGACCTCTTTAGTTGCAGTCCTTTTAATAGGAATGAAATATTTTATGTCTTTTTAGCTTTAAGGGTGAAATTAGTATTTTCAAGGATTCTAGTGGTTATGGTGAAATCATGTGGTGCCATCCCTGGCTTTTTTGACACCCCTGCAGGGCATTGCTCAGATTAACTTGGCCGACTATGACAGTTCCGGTGACATGCAGCTACGCTGGCACCCCGTCCAGGTCTTCACCAGCCCAGAGCCCCCACGGACCAGGGAGGAGAGCTCGGCTGAGGACCCCGCCTCTGGCAAGACGGTACTTGGCCCTGCCTTGAGGAGCTACTGCCCTCATGGCTCTGAGCCTGGCTTTTACTTGGGGAAATCATTCCTGAGAAGTATCTGTGTAGAGTTAAAGTCAGAATGCAGTGGCAATGAAGAAGTTGAGTGTCAGGGGAAGTAATAAACATGGGACATGTCTTTGCACACACCCCTCACATGAGAATGCCTTTTTCATACAAATGGCTGTGTGGTCATGGGCCACACATTGGTTACTTTAAATTTGAGCCTAAGAGCTATAGGAAAAGGATGCATGACTGTCCTGCTGTGAACAGTGAGGCGCGGTGGCCCCCTGCCCGTGGCAGTGCTATGGGGCTGGACGCCCCTTTCTCCTGCAGGACGCAGTGACAGCACTGCTGGCCAGGACCACAGCCCAGCTGCAGGCGGTAGAGAGGGAGCTGGCCAAGGAGCAGGTGAGGCTGGAGTGCGCTGAGGAGGAAAACCTGGAGATGGAGCAGAAGGAAGAGCGGGCTGAGGCCGTGTCAGATCGGTAAGAGGCAGCTGGGCTACTGTCCTCCCCAGGGCAAAGGCGCGTCAACACCCCTGGGCAAAAGGCTCTTGACTATAGGCAGGGAGATGAGGCAGGGAGTGCCAGGTGGCCATGACTGTTGTCTCATCCATGCCTTTGACGGATGAGCCAGGAAATTCTTCAGTCCCACTGCCCAGAAGCCAGGATTCTGGTGGGGCATTTAATGCTGATCTGGACGAGGGCAGCACCCGAGCTCTCTCCCAACTTCCACCTAGGCTTTTCTCCTTTTCCTTCTGTTCTGGATTTTCTCTTCAACAGTGGGGCTACTGGCTGTCCTGTCTGCCAAGAAAAGATGCAGTAAGATCCCTTGAAGATACACCTTTACTGATACAATCTATCTGCTGTAGAATTCACCCATTTCAACTGTGTAATTCGGTGGTTTTTACAACAGTCACCGAGGGTACCACCATCACCCCAGTAAATCTTAGAGCATTTTCATCACCCCTGAAGGAAAGCCCAGAGACATCAGCAGTCACTCCCACCCCTCTGCCCAGCCCCTGGTAACCACTAATCTGCTTTCTGTCTCTGTGGATTTGCCTGTTCTGGATGTTTCCTCGAGATGGGCTCCTGCTTCCCCTGAAGCAGCCCATGGGTGAACCCTTGCTGTGTGGAGACCTGCATGAAGCGGACAGATATACTGCCCCGGGGAGCAGGCTCCTCATGTGACTGACTTCCTCTCGGGAGCACTTTACTTCCACGTTGCCCGTAAAGAGCAGCCTCTTTCCAAAGCTTCCTGTTTCTTCCCAGTGACTTTCCTTGAATTTAGGTTAGAGAAGAATTTTATTTTTAGAAGGAATAGTGCATGGTAGAGAGGGAGGGGGTTGTGCTCAAGGGAGGGCAGGAAGTGGTTTTCTCGCGTCTTCAGCAGCTGCAATTGGTGATAAAGGGAGAGCCTTTTAATGAAAGTCCTTAAAGTGTTGACTTCCCTAGAGCGGAGAAATGCCCTTTTAGTTCATAAGAAAAGTAATCGTCATCAGTCATCCGAAAGAAATAGGTCTTATCAGGTGCTTCTACTACTGTGTAATGTCCCCCTTCAGGAGTTGGCAGGCGGACTCGGTGGATAGTGGTTGTAGCAACTGCACCCAGACCAGCCCCCTATACCCAGAACCCTGTTGTGTTGGTGTCGATGCCATCCTGGGACATGCCTTTGCTGGCCAGGCAGATGCTTACAGCCCTGAGAAACGTCAGCCCCTGCCCCTTAAGGTAAGCAGAAAGTGTCAAGAGGTTTCACAGAGTCCCCTGACATTTTGCCATAGGATACCAGGTACCGCCTTGGAGGGAGGGATGGGCAGAGAAGATGCTCTAGAGGACACCTGTGCTGATGGCAGACAGGCAGGAGGAGAACTGTGTGTCTGGCCTCCAAGCATGCCCAGTGACTTGGCATTGTGACATGTGGGGAAATCACTGCTGGATTTGGGGACAACAGCTAAGGCCATATTATACTGAGAATTGAGGAAAAGAAAGAATGGCTTAAGATCTATAAAGGGCTTAAAATGGGCACAGCAGGTACTATAAAAATGTCTGTGCACTTAGATGACAAGGACAGGGCAACACGCTGAAAAGGCAGACTTTGACTCCTTTACACGCTTGCATGTGATGATATGTTCCCGTCCTAGGAAGTTTCCTGAGTCTCGAAGATTTTGACGTTAAGATCAGCAGAGTGTGCTTTCCCCCTTCTTGTCATCTGATCTTAGTTGTGCTCATCACCACATCTTCAGGGGGGAAGTCTGTCTCATTCGCAGTGACAAACATTGGAGCCCTGTGAGGCTGGGAGACACTGTACTCTCTTTTGACACTTGGTCTCTCAAACTGTTCAGATCATAAGAACATTTTGTCACCCTGGCCCCTGTTCTCACCATGAAACACAAAGTAAAATCTGCCTCCTAGGCAGTTTCGCAAGCTGCATTGTTCATTGTTCAGGACTAGGCTGCCAGTGACTACCTTTGTCCTACCCTTCAAGACCTTGACAAATAGCAGCCCACATCAGGATGAGTGGCTGTGGGAGCCCCCCCACCATTTTAATTTCAAAAAAACTTTAAATTGTGGCTTGGTGCCCATACTATAGTTGTTACAACGCCAGCCACATACGCTGAGGCTGGTGGGTTCGAATCCAGCCCAGGCCAGCTAAACAACAATGACAACTACAACAAAAAATAGCTAGGCGTGGCTCAGCGCCCGTAGCACCTTGGTTACTGCGCCAACTGCATACGCCGAGGGTGGCAGGTTTGAACCTGGCCCAGGCCAGCTGAACAACTGCAACCAAAAAATAGCCAGGCATTGTGGCAGGCACCTGCAGTCCCAGAGACTTGGGAGGCTGAGGCAAGAGAATAGCTGAAGCCCAGAAGTTGGAGGTTGCTGTGAGCTGTGGTGCCACAGCACTCTACCGAGGGTGACATAGTGAGACTCTGTCTCAAAAAAAAAAAAACTTTAAATTGATGAAAAAGTTACTAGAATAACAAGGAATGCCCATGTACCCTTCACCCAGATGCCCCAGGTTTTACTTCTTTGCCACATTTGTATTCTTTCTTTCTGTGGCCATCACAGGGATCTCTTCACTTTTGAGAGGGAGGCCCAGGTATCAAGGGGGGTGAGTCCTTAGCTTACAGTAGTGGTTTACAGTCAGAGGGGTTATGGGGAAATAAGAGGGGAGGTAAGTAAGGTTCTCATTTTTAGAGGAGCTTGCAATTTTAGAAAGGGATTACACTTACAGGTGTAAATTTATATTTAATTTTAGAAAGGTCAGGATTATAAAATTGTTCAACTGCTACAGAAACAGTATAGCAGGTCCTCAGAACATTACAAATAGAACTACCACATGATCAGCGATCCCACTTCTGGATATGTATCCAAAAGAATTGGAAGCAGAATCTCAAGGAGATATTTACACACCTATTATTTGTAGCAGCATTCTTCACAATAATCAAGAGGTGGAAGCAACTGAAGTGCCCATCCGGGGATGAATGGATAAGCACATGGGATGTGTTCATACAATGGAGTATGATTCAGCCTTTAAAAGGAAAGAAATTTCGCCAGCGTGGTGGCTCCCACTGGTAATCCTAGCACTCTGGGAGGCTGAGTCAGGTAGATTGCTTGAGCTCATGAGTTCAAGACCAGCCTGAGCAAAAGCGAGACCTGGTCTCTACTAAAAATAGAAAAACTGAGGCAAGAGGATTGTTTGAGCCCGAGTTGGAGGTTGCTGTGAGCTATGACGCCATGGCACTCTACCTAGGGTAACAGCTTGAGACTCTGTCTCAAAAAATAAAAAAAAAAAGGAAAGAAATTCTGTCCCATACTATGCCATGGATGAAACTTGAGGACATTATGCTGAGTGAAATAAGCCAGTGTAACATTGTAAAATATGTATTTGATCTTTGACACATTTCTTGGCATTTAATATCTGAGATCCAAAGAATCTCTAAAATGACCTTTGTGTCATTGAGTTGACTGCTGGCGGCAGCCCCGGGTATCTTTAGGCTAGGGTTAGTCACCTGGAAAGACTAAAGCAGGATTAGAAGGTTGGGACTTTCAGCCCTACCCCTCTAACTCCCGGGAGGGGAGAGGGGCTGAAGATGGAGTTGATCACCAATGGCCAATGGCTTAATCAGTCGTGACACCTCCATAAAAACTCAAGAGGACAGAGTTTAGGGTGCTTCCAGATAGCTGAGCACATGGAATTTCCTAGAGGGTGGTGCCCAGAAGTTCCACGCCCTTTCAAATACCTTGCCCCTGTGCACCTCTTCCTCACTATACTTTATAATAAACCAATAAACCTAAGTGTTTCCCTGAGTGCTGTGAGCTGCTCTAGCAAATTAATCCAAACCTAGGAAGGGGAGTTGTGGGCATCCTATTTTTGGCCAGTTGGTCAGAAGCCCAGGCAAAATAACCTGGAGCTTCTGATTGGTTCCAGGTGTGGGGGACAGTCGCACCCTTTTTCCAGGCCCATAGTGTCGGAATTGAACTGAATTAAAGGATCCCCCAGCTGGTATCTGGTTTGCTTGTTGATGAGGGAAAAACCCCACATGTTGGTCACAGAAGTCTTCTGTGTTGCTGGTTGTTCAGTGAGAGCCTAGAAAACACCCTTGGATTTTTTACACTCAGAGCCAGGCACAAAAAGGCAAATACTGTGCGATTCTGCTCAGAGGAGGTTATGTGGAGTGGTTAAATTCACAGACACGAAGGGTAGAATGCTGGTTGCCAGGGGGTGCGGGAGGGAGGAGCGAGGAGTTGTCTAGCGGGGCCTGATTGAGTAAGGCCCACTCAGGAGTCTGGCTTCTTTCTGAGGCCAGTGGGGACATGATCTGACTTAAGGATTTTTTTTCAGTTTTTTTTTAAATAATTTATCAGGGTGAAATTCATATAACATAAACCAAGCCATTTGAAAGCATACAATTTAGTGGCATTCACAAGTGTGTGTCTACCACCTGTCTAGTTCCACAACACTTCCATCACCCCAAAGTCAAACCTGTCCTCATTAGTAATTACTCCCCACTCCTCCACCCCCACCCCCTGGCAACCACCAAAAATCTGCTTGATTTTTTCTGTGGATTTGCCTATTCTGGATGTTTCCTATCAGTGGAATCATATGACATGTGGCCTTTTGTGTCTGACTTCTTTTACTCAGCATAATGTTTCCGAGGTTCATCCACACTGAATCACAGCATGTGTAAGAAAGTCATTCTTCTCATGGCTGAATATTCTCTTGTATGGATAGACCACATTTTGTTGATCCATTCAGCCATAAATGGATGTTTGTGCTCTTTCCACCTTTTGACTATTTGAATAATGCTGTTACAAACATTTGTGTGCAAGCATCTCTTTGGTTGCTCTGTTGAGAACGAGGGCAGGGAAGTGTGGAATAGGGGAGACCAGAGAGATAACCCTACATTGATCTGGGCATGAGATGATGGTGACTCAGATGACAGGTTGCTGACAGGTGGTCAAAACCCACTTAATCTTGCACAGAGAGCCAGCAAGGTTTGCTCTTGGACCAGAGATAAGGTGTGTGAAAGAGGTCAGGAGTCGGGATGACACTAGATGTTTTTCACGTGAACAGATGGAAAAATAGAGATCCCTGTTGGGGGGAATATCAGTGGTTCCGTTCTGCAGGTATGCCAAGGGACACGCCAGTTTTGTCTCCACTAGACAAGTCAAAGAGACAGTTGTTTCCCCTGAGTTCAGTGCTTGTATGATAGAAGTCATGGTCACAAATGAACTATTCTCCAGGTTGATAAGGAAACCAACACAGAAGATCTCTTCCCAGAAGCAGCCGTGGGTGCTTTGCAGGAGCGGCCCAGCCGCCGGGCCCGAGGGTCCCCTTTTGTTCGCAGTAGCACTATTGTCCGATCTCAGACCTTCTCACCTGGAGCACGAAGCCAGTATGTTTGCAGGGTAAGTTGGATTCCTTTGCCACCTATCTGGAACGTTTTCTATTTTATTCCCTTTGTGTGTTTTCTCTTTCACTGTTTATGCTAAAAGATGCATGTGTTCTGACAAATGATAGCAATCAGCAAGCACTGCGGATGTGGGGATGAAACTGGTGCTTGGAGGCGTCTCCCCGCTATCTCGCATGCTCGTCCAATTCTGGATTTCTTCAGGATTCCAGTTCCCTCCTCCAGACCTTCAGTGCTGCAGATGCTCTGGACTTGTACTTAGGAAGCAGGGTGAACTCTTTCTACATCAAGTCAAGTCGAAATAAGAACTATCTTAAATAGGGGGAATTCTAGGAAGGGGGTGTTCTGAGGACTCAGGAGTCCTCAGGCAGTGAGTTCTCACCTGCAAGTAAATTCGTAGCCTGTGGGGAAAGGTAGGAGACACTCAGCAGTTCTCAGCTTTGGCTGCACCTTGCGGTCAGATCGTGCTGGGGCTTTACCAAATACTGGTGCCTGGGTGCCACCTCATAGATTCACCAATGGGCATGGGAGTGGGAGGGGGGCCTGGGCATGAGAGGTTTTGGAAACTCACAGAAGGTTCTAACATGGGAGAACTACCCAACCTTCGAATGCAAGGTGGAGAACCCCAGGCAGGTAGAGGGGAGACCCAAGCCATGTGGTCATTGAAGGCAGCACAGCATGCAAGAGGCCAGCTGACAGCAGCAATGCGACAGTGATGGCACAGACTTGGAGGGCTTTTAAGAGTGACTAGTCATAGCTCGGCGCCTGTGGCTCAAGCTGCTAAGGTGCCAGCTATATACACCTGAGCTGACGGGTTCGAATCCAGCCCGGGCCTGCCAAACAGCAATGACAACTACAACCAAAAAATAGCTGGGCATTGTGGCGGGTGCCTGTAGTTCCAGCTACTTGGGAGGCTGAGGCAAGAGAATCACTTGAGCCCAGGAGTTTGAGGTTGCTGTGATGACACGGCACTCTACCCAGGGTGACAGCTTGAGGTTCTGTCTCAAAAAAAAAAAGAGTGACTAGTCATGATACAGAGGCTGTATGGGCTATGTGGGTTGAGGGCAGCCTTGACCCCTCCTGCACCTCTGAATCAGGGCTGTTGATAAAAGCACCTGCCCTTGAATGGGGCCACCAAGCATCTGGCTCCATGAGGGCAGAGCCAATGTCAGGTTATCAGAGTGAAAAAGACCCTCAGGCCCTGAGAGATGTTACAAATAGCACTGGCTGGGGGACTAGCTGGCTAGGAGTACCCCTGTACCATGTTCAAGAGGCATGCTGCTGTTCTCCCTACGTGTCTGAAGTGTCCCTGCTGGCAGCTGCTAGCACAGGTCCAGGCCCTCCTGGCCCATCACACCTCAGTTCTGTGGAGGCTGATGCAGAAGTGAGTGGCTGGATGCAGCTGGAAGGCCATCCTCACGGCCCTCCTATTCTGGGCTCTTGCCAAGTCAGCGGGGAGGGGCCCACGGCTGCTCACTAAAGAGGAGAGGGTGGGAACGAAGGCCAGTGCTTTGCTTACCTGGAGAATGAGGGCAGCAGCCTGTGCTCTCAGAGGTTCCATGTGTGTGCTTCTGAGTGCGGGGCAGATAATCTGCCTGGGCAGTGCGTTTCCTGAGTGTGTTGGGTTAACTGGCCTGGGAAATGAGGCCAGGAGGCGAGGGCGTTGGCTTGCCTACGAGTACACACTGATTTAGAGGTGAGAGCCCGCCACCAAACGATGTCTGTAATGACCAGGCTCCCATAAAAAAGGCGCACTTTATTTTACTTTTTAAAAGTGGACCTTGTACCTTGACTGACACAATGGCACTTGGTGATGTCAGCTTGTCCTACTGATTAGGAGTAAGTCTCTTTTTTGGAAAGCCATTTTCTCCAGTTCCAGCCAAAATCAGAAATACGGCAAATGGGAACAGTGATAACAAGTGAAACGTGTCCAGGCCCAACACTTTGGGAGGTGAGGAGTGGAGTGGGGATTGCCTGCAGTCAGGAGTTTGAGGCCTGGGCAAGATCATGAGACCCTGTCTCTTTTAAAAATGTTTTAAAAATGAGCTGAGTATGGTGGTGCACACCTGCAGTTCCAGCTACTCAGGAGGCTGAGCCCCGAGGGCTGATTGAACCTAAGAGTTTGAGTTTTCAGTGGGATATGTATGAGCCCACCACTGGGTGCCAGCCTGGGTAACAGAACAAGACCTTGTCTCAGAAAAAAATAAAATAAATAAAAACACAAAAGTGGAATGCACTGAGGGCAGTGCTGGCCTTCCTGAGAGCTGTACATACCAAATCATAGTGGTTATGGATAAGATGAAGATTTTCTTGACTCCCTTAGCCTGGAAACGGAGTGGAGGTTTTGCTTTTTGTTTTTCATTTTACCTGAAACTCAAAGACCTCATAGAAACACCAAAAGTCATGAGTGTGTTTGAGCACCTGTGGAGAAAGGAAATAATCGCATTCCAAGTACACGCAGAGAATGAATGCTGAATTTCTGAGAAATTGTTTCTAAACATCATTCTTTTTGGTGCAGCTTTATCGTAGTGACAGTGACAGTTCAACACTGCCCCGGAAGTCCCCCTTTGTCCGAAATACTTTGGAAAGACGAACTCTTCGCTACAAGCAGGTGTGTGCCATGTAAACAGATATGGAATCTGTTTACCCTGGGAGTTATTTGTACAAACATTAAAAGGTAACATTTTAGGTAATGTTTAAGGTCATATAAATAAAAGGTAATGTTTTTATTTACTTGTTTACTCAGCACATAAAATGTCATAACGTCACCATTATTTCTTAAGATCATATCATGATTTCAAATAATTCATGATCTGTATATTCTTAAATGTAATAAAGTAAGTAATCAACCATGTCTATATAACAAGCTCTTTTTTCTTTTTTTTTTTTGGAGGGGGCTGGGTTTGAACCCGCCACCTCCAGCATATGGGGCCAGTGCCCTACTCCTTTGAGCTACAGGCACCACCCTAACATGCTCTTTTTTCCTTTTTGACAGAGGAATATATATAGTTTAGAAAGTTTGGTTTTCTTTAAACACATGGCATTCTTTTACCTGGGACTGCAGTATGGTTTTCATTTCCTTTACTCACCACATTTTTTTCTTCACAACATGCCCATTTATAAAATTTTGGTACTTTTCATTTGTGAGCTAGTAGTCCTTTGGAATATATCTTTGGAACATATGTAGGAAATAAAAAAAAAAAAAAACAGATTTGGCCGGGCGAGGTGGCTCACGCCTGTAATCCTAGCACTCTGGGATGCTGAGGTGGATGGATTGCCCTGAGCTCACAGGTTCAAGACCAGCCTTAGCAAGAGCAAGACCCCGTCTCTTAAAAGAAAAAAAAAAAAAATAGCCGGGTGTTGTGGCTGGTAGTCCCAGCTACTTGGGAGGCTGAGGCAAGAGAATCGCTTGAGCCCTAGAGTTGGAGGTTACTGTGAGTTATGCCACAGCACTCTACTGAGGGTGACAAAGTGAGACTCTGTCTCAAAAAAAAAAAAAAAAAACAGATTTCCATGTGGTGGTTATACCCAGAGTAGCTGGCCAAGTATTAGAAGAAAGTAAACAATCCAGCTACAAAAGTGTTTCTCAACAGCCACATTGTTGACGTTTTATTTATTTTATTTTCTTCACCATACACTGGTTTTATAAACAGTTTGACACATTTTCATCACACTGGTTAACATAGCCTTCCTGGCTTTTTCTTAGTTATTGTGTTAAGACATTTATATTCTACATTTAGTAACTTTCACTTGTACCCTTGTAAGATGCACCATAGATGTGGTCCCACCAATTACCCACTGTTGACGTTTTAGACTAGATTGATCTTTGCTGTGGGGCCTGCCCTGTGCACTGTAGGGCACTAAGCAGCATCCCTGGGGCTTCTGCCCACTAGATGCCAGGAGTACCTTCTCCCCCAGCTGTGACAAAAAGAATGTCTCTAGACATTGCCAAATGTCTGGCGGGGGGTGGAGGTGGGCAGATTGCCCTGGTTGAGAACCACTGGGCTCTGCTATGAATTCAGCAGTGCTTTAAAATGAATTTGTATTTGTTAATTACAACCCATATTTGCATTTAAATTCTGTGTCTGTGCAAAATAGTGTTGTGTGTGTAAAAAGCATACAGTCCACTGACCAACAGTCATCTGCTGATGGGTTTGTGGTTGTGGTGTAGTAACTGCCCTCCTAGGGCCTTGTTCCCTGTTGGATGGAAAGTACCTCTCTCAACTCCATGAACAAAAAGTCTTTTCACCTCTTGGGGCTTTTTGGAACATGGCATATTTGCTTACTTGAGGCTTATATGGTAGGAAAGTTTTTGACAGCTTGTGTGGATATGTGTGTATACTTTTTTAAACCAAAAGCACTAGTGATTTTAACATGCAAACATGTTATACAGTAGATTATTAAGATTTTTCCATGTCACTATATATTTTTTAACATTTTACAATGGCTACACTTTGTGCTGGCCTTGTAATTTATATAGTCTGTTTCCTGTTATTCTAGATTTAGGCCTTTTGTTTTCTGTCATAAACCTAAATTGGACTACTTTTGCATGTTGACCGTTCCTTTCAGATAAAAGTTTGCTTTAGGTATATATATCAAATGATATGTCAGCAAGATTGTCCCCATTTTTAATCTTGCCAGCCCCATATAAAAGCATCTATTCCACACTTTTGCAAATACATAGGTCATCATTAAAGAAAAATGATTTGGCTCTGCCCCTATAGCACAGTGGTTCAGTGCCAGCCACATACAGTAAGGCTGGTGGGTTCAAGCCTGGGCCGGGCTAGCTAAACAACAATGACAACTGTAACAAGAAAATAGAAGGGCGTTGTGGTGGGCGCCTATAGTCCCAACCACTTGGGAGGCTGAGGCAAGAGAATCAAGAGTTGGAGGTTGCTGTGAGCTGTGACGCTATGTCACTCTACCGACATAGATTGTGTCTCAAAAAAAAAATTTTTTGCTTTATTAACCTTGATATTGACCTAGAGATTTGCATTTATCTTGTCCAATTCCATGTTTTTTAATCTTGGACCATTCTCGGGGAAATACCTGTGCCTTGCCTATCTCCTATTTATTGGTTGTAGAAGAACCTTCTAGAAGGCAGCCACTTACAGCTGTTGTCCCCTTCCCCTGCAGTCCTGCAGGTCTTCCCTGGCAGAGCTCATGGCCCGCACCTCCCTGGACCTGGAGCTGGATCTCCAGGCGTCAAGAACACGGCAGAGGCAACTGAATGAGGAGCTGTGCGCCCTGCGTGAGCTGAGACAGCGCTTGGAAGATGCCCAGCTGCGAGGCCAGACTGACCTCCCACACTGGGTGCTGCGGGACGAGCGTTTCCGCAACCTGCTGAAGGAGGCTGAGAGGCAGGTGAGCACCGGCTCCACCCACGCCCACACTGCCTTTCGCTCTAGTTGTGCTTGGGTTCTGAAGTGAGCCCCTTGGGTAATGAACTGTCATTTCAATGGTCCAGGAACTTGGGTCCCTCTGTGGGCCCAGAGGGTGCCCTTGGCAGTGGTGCCAACACAGGCTTTGGGACCTGGGTGAAGGATCACCAGCCCTCCCCACATTGTATGTGTGTGTGTGTGGGAACTTCCTGGGTCCCAAGTCTTTCAGGCCTGTGTCTGGTGTCCCCAGCATCCCTGGGAATGGTTCCCCCTAGGGCAGGCCTTTCTCCCCTGGGTCCCCAACCAACTGTGTTCTTCTGGGCTCTGGGAATTGGGAGCAAACTCATTGATTGATTCTTAAAAAGTAGGAATAAAAACTTCTAGTTCTCAAATGTTGCCATTATAGACACGACAAACCAAACTCGACTACCATCAAGAACAGGCCGCCGAGAAGATGTTGAAGAAGGCCTCTAAAGAGATCTTCCAGCTTCGAGGGCAGAACAGCAAAGAGCCCATCCAAGTGCAGACCTTCAGGTATGGGAAAAATAACAAGTTTTTTTACCCACTTTTTCTCATGTCATCTGTAATCATATTGTGGGTTCACTTTTGCATTTAGCATTTTTAAATTAAAAGATACCATGTTGCGGGCGGTGCCTGTGGCTCAGTCGGTAGGGCGCCAGCCCTATATGCCGAGGGTGGCGGGTTCAAACCCGGCCCCGGCCAAACTGCAACCAAAAAATAGCCGGGCGTTGTGACAGGTGCCTGTAGTCCCAGCTACTCGGGAGGCTGAGGCAAGAGAATCGCTTAAGCCCAGGAGTTGGAGGTTGCTGTGAGCTGTGTGAGGCCACGGCACTCTACCGAGGGCCATAAAGTGAGACTCTGTCTCTACAAAAAAAAAAAAAAAAAAAGATACCATGTTGCAACATAATCTATTATTTTGTTTTGTCTGTCACATTTCATTGAGCAGAAAAAATTTTCTCAGCTGCTGTATTTTATAACATGCCGCTTCTTCCTAAATGTTTGCTATTGTAAATAACAGTGATTTATATACCTATACGTATACATGTCACCTTTGCTTTTTAAATTAACTTTTGACTAAAGCAAAATCTATGTATAGGAAAGTGTGATTATCATATGCACATAGTCCAGTGAATTGTGAAAACCTTGTTTTCATGAGAGTTGAATATTATCAGTGCCTCCAGTTTTCCCAGAACTCTGGTTATTTGAGTAACCACTGCCTCGAATTCTAATAGCATACTTTTGCCTGTTTTTTTTTTTTTTTTTTGGTTATTGGCCAGGGCTGGGTTTGAACCCGCTACCTCTGGCATATGGGACCGGCACCCTACTCCTTGAGCCACAGGCGCCACCCTCTTTTGTTTTTGTTTTTTATATGAGGGGATTTATATAGATGTATCTGTATTCTTTTGTGTCTGAAAAATTAGGGTGAAATGCACATAGCATAAAATGAACCATTTTGAAGTGAACCATTTAATAGCATTTGACACATTCACAATATTGTGCAAACATCACCACTGTCTAGTTGTAAAACATTTTCATCACCCCAAAGTAAACCCTATACCCATAAAGCAGTCACTCTTCACTCCCCCCTCTCCCAGCTCTGGCAACCACCAATCTGCTTTCTTTCTCTAGGGATTTGCCTCTTCTGACTATTTCCTGTAAGTGGGGTCATACATATGTGGCCTTTTGTGTCTGGCTTTTTTTACTCAGTGTAATGTTCTCAAGGTTCATCCATATTGTAACATCCGTCAGTGCTTATTCCTTTTTTTGGCTGAATAATAAGTATCTGACTATTAGCCTTAATTTTTGTATACGCTTATTATTCATATAGTTTTTTCATTTTTACCAGTCATTAATAAAATATATTTCCTGAGCACCTGATCTGTACCAGGCACTGTTCTAGGAACTGGAGATAAAGAATAAGAAATCCTTGCCCTTATGGGACTTCATAACCTATATTAAAATTTGGAGAACCTCTATTCAAACAGATGTGCTATTGGAGATTTAAATTCAACTTGTTCTTTGAGTAAGAAAAGTCATCATTAGTATGAGAGCCAACAACTTTCAATATCTTCAGATGTGCTTCTAACCTGTTCTCTTTCCAATTGCAGGGAGAAGATAGCATTTTTTACAAGACCAAGGATTAACATACCTCCTCTCCCAGCTGATGACGTTTGATATCATGCGTTGTGCACATGAAATATTTATCTGCCTGTTTATTTTCATGAAGTTCTTAGACTAGCTAAATTTGTCCTTAAAATATTTGTGCAAAGCTATTAATATACACATTTTGTAAAAAAAAAAAAAAAAAAACCGCATATATCTATACATATATATTTTATAATAGTGACGGCAACAGGGCTTGGTTTTTCCTTGTTGTGAAATCGACATCTCTGAAGACAGGTTATTTTATAAAAGATCAACTATCATGTTAAGAATGTACAGTTTTTACACTGTTTTATTTGACTTAAAGGCTGGAAGACAGAAACGAAGTGAGTTCAGGCAAATTCACTGTATTGTAATTTATTTATAGTACTTTTTTTTTTCCTTGAAGGAAAATACTGACTTTAAGATTTATTTTGAGACTGAAATTTTGTTCTTCAGTATTTGTCATGCAGTAGAATGAAGCTTGGGGCGGTTTTGTTTTTGACACCTGAAATGCAAACACTATGTGCTAAACTTGTCACTTGTATCAGTTTCTCATATGTGCATTTACCAAGTATATTGTACACGTTCGCTCTCTTCGTGTTATGTTAAAATGTCACCTGCAGGAGTTCAGTTGTAATTCACAAGTGTGTGAGCATTGCAGAGGTCAGTCTCCGATGTGGACTGCCACTGACCGTTCCTCATTTCTATGTTGTCTTCTGATGTATCTTTCTGTGCCCCCATGGGTCTGAAGCAGGCGATAGAGCCACCCTGTCCTGGACTTCAATCTGCCTGTCCACGGTGGCCATCCACGCTGCCCATTCTCTGAGCATGCACAGCCTGCTTCCCGTCCGACCTGTCTGACTGTAACAGACCAGGAGGGTGGTAGGAACTCCTGCCATGCCACTGTGTCATGAAGGAAAGTGAAAAGGGAACTGGTAATGCCCATTTTCAGTGACTCTGTGGGTGAACGTAGCAGTTATGTCACAGACATGATCACCTTTGAAGGTGCTTTTTGGGGGCAGGGAAGGATGTGGGTAACTGGAGTTACCCAGTGAGTGATTACAAGAGTGTATTTGATTAAAATGAGAATGGCCCCCGTGCTGCAGCCTACCTGATGTTCCTCAAGTAATCTGAGAACTAGCTCATGAGGAAAAAAACCTTTTAATGTAATAAAAGTGTGCCATTATTCTTTTAAATGCCAAATGATATAAATATTTTGCCTAATATGTATTTATTACACATGAAATGCACTCTCCTTTATGAGACCTTAGAAGAGTGAATGAGATGAGTCACAGAAAATGTCAAAGAAAACAGAATTCTCTCTTCCTAGGTCTTTCTCCCTTGGAAATGTCCCTTTTAATCAGGTTTTTCCTCTCTTCCCATCAATTGGTAACCTTCCCCTCATATAACCCACTTTCCTTTTTACATTTATTAAAAGTGAATTTTATAAAAGCATTTCATTAACACGCGACCTATCACAGACAATGGAATTTGTCAGTGGTGGTTAAGACTGAAAACTTTATGCTTTTCACAATTGTCTCTTGCTATGTATTTCTGCCTCTAGTCTTGCTTCTTTTGCCTTTTTTTTTTTCTTGCCAATTCCTTTTTATATGTGCCACCACAGAGGTAGATGGGCAGCCACAAAGTATCCATGGGTTCTTAACTGGCATTGCTTAGCAGGCCTCTGGGACCCAAGCTGTTGACACTTTCAACTCCAGCCAAGAACCCTGCACCTCTGCACTCCAAGGTGCACAGGGCGCCAATGGTTTCTGCCTTGGGCTCAGGGCTCCTCGGCGCAGGGCAAGCCCCTTCAAGTAGCAAGGTAGGGGAAACCCACTATGCCAGAACAGAAAGCCCCATACAAGTGTTTTCAAATCAGTTTCACTTCCCAGTTTATGCAGATTTCTTTTTTTCTTTTTATTAAATCATAGCTGTGTACATCAATATGATCATGGGGCACCATACACTTGGTTCATATGCAGATTTCCGTTTAGAGGGTCCCCTTCTCACCTCATCAAGGTTTTTCTAAAAGAATCCCACTGCTTCTCTGCGAGAAGCAAATACAGCCCTGCTTTGGGGTCAGTCCGGGGAGCAGTGGTGTTTACCATCCCCACTGCCCATGTCTGCTTCTGCAGCTGGACATGGCCCTGGCAAGGAAAGGAAGTTAAGACCAATGGAAGCAGGAGAGCCGGCCGTTCTGCACAGGCACACTGTGGAGCACTCCCATTCTGCGCCTCGTTCATGACAGGGTTCTGCAGCTAATGCCTAGTTAAGACTGCCACTCTAGGGAATATCCCACATGTTAGAAAAGTGAACTCCCATCAGCTTAAGGGTTATTTTCATCTGATGTCGAAATTTGGCCATCCACTGGGCCTTGTAATAAAATCCTGTCAGGCTTTATGGGCTGTTCTGGTCCAGAAACGATCAGGATTCTGCCACCAGGGTTCTTTAGAAACAGTGCTGCATGTAAAAGGGTATTTGGCTTTTGCTTCATCTAATCACTGAATTGTCAGGCTTTGGTTGATAATTGCAGAAATAAGTAACTTTCTGTTGTGGGAATAAGTTATAATCAGCATTCATCTCTTTGTTTTTGTCACTGTTCTCTCTGATCATGTCATTTGTATTGTTTGAAAATATTTCTTCTATAAAATTAAACTAATTTGCCTTAAGAACAGAGTGGAAATGTGTGTTTTGTGGGAAGTGTTTAATTTTGGAGACTTAATTATTTGAAAACATGTTTTATTCTTTTTGAGACAGGGTCTTACTCTGTTGCTCAGGCTGGAGTGCAGTGGTACAGTCATAGCTCACTGGAGCCTCTCACTCCTGTGCTCAAGCGATCCTCCCTTCTCAGCTTTCCAAGTAGCTGGCACTGCAGGCTTGCACCAGCATAGCTGGCTAAGTTTAAAAAATTTTTTTCTAGAGATGGGGATATTGCTATTTTGCCCAGCCTGGTCTGGAACTCCTGGCCTCAAAAGATCCTCCTACCTAGGCCTCCCAAAGTGCTGGGATTACAGGCGTGGGCCACCATGCCCAGTCAAAAACATGTACTTTTTAAATATAAAGACCAGAGGTATAAAATCAGAATAATAAAATGAACACACATGCAGTCCTCCCCCAGCTTCAAATGGCCCAGTCCTGTTTTATCTATACCTCCACCCAGTTCCCCCTCTTGTGACTCTTGTGACTTCAAGCAAATTCCATACACCTTATCATTTCATCCTTCAGTATTTTGGTATACATTGCTAAAAGATAAAAACGTGTACAATGCCCTCATCTCATCTTAGCATTTAATAATTCCTTACTGGTACTAAATATCCAAGGTATACTTTTTCAGTTAGCTCATATATTCTTTTTTTAACTTTCCACAGAATCTAACTCCCACTTATTGGGATTATTTTATTTTATTTTAGGTAACAACTTTCTTGAGATATAATTTATATACCATTCAAAGGATATAATTCACTAGTTTTTAGTATGTTCAGCGTTATACAAACATCACCGTAATCAGTTTTAGAACACTCTCATCACCCCAAAAAGATGCCCTCATACCAATTAGCAGCCACTTCCCATTTCTCCCCCCTCTCAGCCATATGACCAGACATGTCTGACCTGGAATTGGTCGTTTTCCCAGGGCCTCTCCATTTCTTGGTGCTAGGGGTACTCATTGCTACTGGCTTGGTCATTGTTTTTAGACCATTTCTTATTTTTTTGAGATGAGGTCTTGCTCTGTTGCCCAGGCTGGAGTGCAGTGGGGTCATCATAGCTTACTGCAGCCTCAAACTCCTAGGCTCAAGCAATCCTGCTGCCTCAGCCTCTGAGTAGTGGAGATACAGGCACACACCACTACATCTGGCTAATTTGTTTATCTTTTGTAGAGACAGATCTCACTATGTTTCTCACACTGGTCTCAGAGTCTTGGCCTCAGGTGATCCTCCTGCCTTGGCCTCCCAGACTGCTAGGGCGTGAGCCACTGCACCCGGCCTATAAACACATTTTTTTTTTCCACCTGGCGGTTTCCACTTAAAAAATGTATCCCAGGCCAGGCACAGTGGCTCATGCCTGTAATCCCAGCACTTTGGGAGGGCAAGGCAGGAGAATTGCTTGAGCCCAGGAGTTCAAGACCAGCCTGAGCAATGTAGCAAGACTCTATCTGTAAAGAAAAGGAAATATGGGCGGCGCCTGTGGCTCAGTCGGTAAGGCGCCGGCCCCATATACCGAGGGTGGCAGGTTCAAACCCGGCCCCGGCCAAACTGCAACCAAAAAGTAGCCGGGCGTTGTGGCGGGCGCCTGTAGTCCCAGCTACTCGGGAGGCTGAGGCAAGAGAATCGCTTAAGCCCAGGAGTTGGAGGTTGCTGTGAGCTGTGTGAGGCCACGGCACTCTACCGAGGGCCATAAAGTGAGACTCTGTCTCTACAAAAAAAAAAAAAAGAAAAGGAAATATATACACAATAGAACCTCTGTAAGTTGACCACCCACGGGACTGTAACACACTGGTCAACAGATGGAGGTGGTGAACATGAGGAACTAGGCCTCCTGCACTGATGTGGTGCACGTTCTGTCTAACTTGAGGAGGTCCGTGTAGGAATGTGGTCAAGTGTGGTGGTTCTACAGTATATCCAGAGACCACCAAAATCTATATTGGCTTCTGTAACAATTTAGCACAAGCTTGTTACTTTAAAACAACAGAAATTTGGTTGCAGAGTGAACCCAGATACAGAGCACCTGAGCTTGGGGGCACATATGAAACAAAATTAGGAGTTGGCCGTGTGGTTCCAGTTACTGGTGCAGTAGAAGTGGCGATGGCAAAAGCCAGTGTAAAGGGCAGGGCCCCACTTGGAGTCCAAGCAAGGTTCTTGCTCAGACCTCTGGTTTTGACCTTCAGGAAACATTAGTTAAAATTCAGGCTGAACATTCAGACTCAGGTCAACTTGTGGATGTGGACTTGAACCCAGGTGAACCAATGGTAGCAGCAGAAGCAGGCATATGGGAGAACTATCATGTAAAGAAACAGCTTCTTCACTCCTGCACTGTGATTGCCACCAACATTCTCTTGGTGGATGAGATATGTGAGCTGGAATGTCTTCTCTGAAATTGAATTGAAGTTTCCCTTGTTTCTGAATCTTTATTTATTATTTATTTGCAATTTGGGCCGGGGCCGGGATTGAACCCGCCACCCCTGGTATATGGGGCTGGCGCCCTACTCCTTGAGCCACAGGCACCACCCTTGTCTCTGAATCATTTTTTTTTTTTCTTTTGCAGTTTTTGGCTGGGGCTGGGTTCGAACCCACCACCTCCAGCATATGGGGCCGGCGCCCTACTCCTTTGAGCCACAGGCGCCACCCTAATCTTTGAATCTTAAAGACTTCATTCACAAAGTGATCCTGAGGAAGATAGCTATGGAATTTTTATCCAAGCTGCAAGTGGTTTTCAAAGGAATTTTCTTTTCCCATATGAAAAAAGGGAGAGAAAACTGGCACTATTCAAATTCTGAAGTTCTGAAATTATACAGTATTTTTTTTTCACACAGAGTCTCATTGTGTCGCCCTTGGTAGAGTGCTGTCACGTCGCAGCTCACAGCAACCTCAAACTCTTGGGCTTAAAAGATTCTCTTACCTCAGCCTCCCAAGTAGTTGGGACTACAGGCACCTGCTACAATGCCCGGCTATTTTTTTGTTGTAGTTGTTGTCCTTGTTGTTTGGCAGGCTCCGGGCGGGTTCAAACCCACCAGCCTCAGTGTATGTGGCTGGCACCCTAGCTGCTGAGCTACAAGCGCCGAGCCTGAAATTATATAGTATTTTTAAAATTACACTGAAATAAATATAAAAGCAAGTCCAGTGACACAGGACATTTTGCTTTAGCTACAGTGACATAAAATTGCATGTTACATAAGCATATGTTATCTATCTTGTCATTAAATATTCCCGGAAACAAAAAACAAACAACAACAACAAACCAACAGAAACGTATTCTTTGGCAGTTCTGGAGGCCAGAAGTTCTAAATCAAGGTGTCAGTGGGGCTACACTCCCTCCAAAGACTCTAGGGGAGGATCCTTCCTGCCCCTTCCAGCTTCTGGTGTTTCTGGCAATCCTTGGCGTTCTTTGGTTTGTCCAAGAAACATCACTCCAGCTTCTGCCCTCATCTTTGTATCACCCTCCCCTCTGTGTTTTTCCCTATCTTCTCTTCTGTCTCTTATAAGAACACCTGTCTTTGGATTTAGGGCCCACATGGTTAATCCAGGATGATCTCATCTCCAGATCTTTAATTCCCTCTGCAAAGACTCTTTCCAAATAAGGTCACATTCCCAGGTTCCAGGAAGACATATCTTTAGGGCTGCCATTCAACCTACTACAGCATGCCCTCCAGCCCCCCCAAAATTCACATCTACCCCACATACAAAATAAATTCACCTCACTCCCACATCGCCCAAAGTAGCATTCTTCATTCTTTTTTACTTTCGCACATGCGTCAGTGGATCTGCCATAGTTTATGTTCTTGTTTCTAGTCTTCTGCTATTAAAAATAGTTCCACAATGGAAGTCTTCCACACACATCTTTTCACAGTTTTGTCAGGGTTTTTGTGGGATAGATCCCGAGAAGTGGGAGCTCTAGGTCAAAGGGTAAATGCACATAAATGCATATGGCATCTTGCTGGGCATCCCTGCATTTTCCTCCCGGGGTCTATACTGTTTTGTATTCTCACCAGAAATGTGTGCGATAGTTTCTCCAAGACTTCACCAATAAAATGTCACATTTGTGAGTCTTTGCCACTTGCAGAGGTGAGAAAACATCTCAGCACAGTCTAAATCTGTGCTTTACTTATGAGCAAAGCTGTTTTAATTATAGAGGCTTGTTGGTAGGTTTTAATATCAGTTAGAGCTAGCCCTCCTTCTCTTCTTTCTCAGTGTTTTCTTGGCTATTCTTATTTGTTCTTCCAAATGAAAAAAAAAATTTTTTTTTGAGACAGAGTCTCACTATGTCACCCTGGGTAGAATGCTATGTCACAGCTCACAGCAACCTGAAATTCCTGGGCTTAAGCGATTCTCTTGCCTCAGCCTCCCAAGTAGCTGGGACTACGGGCGCCCACCACAACGCCTGGCTATTTTTTGTTGCAGTTCAACCAGGAACCCTCCATCCTCGGTATGTGGGGCCGGCACCCTACCCACTGAGCCACAGGCGCTGCCCCAAATGAATTTTTTAATCAACTTACAAAGTTCCAGGAAAAAAAAATTATGGAACCTTACTGGAATTTCATTAAACTCACAAATTTGGGAGAATTGACATCTTTATGATGTCGAATCCTCTTATAACCAATAATGTATTGTGTATTTCCATTTGCTCAAGACTAATTTTGTGTCTTTCAGGAATGTTTTGTCATTTTACTCATAGGTATGTTGGATATTTCTTGGTAGGTTTTTACTATTTTGTTTTCTGTCTTTGTGTACAGACAGAAAATAAAGATAAGATGAATACACATTCCCACAAGGCTTTTTTCAGACTTTAGCAAGAAAGCTTGTGTTGCCCTATGCAGGGGTGGGGAATCTGTGGGCAGCTGCAAGGCCACCAGTGACCCTCCAGATCCCCAATCCTTTATTAAAAGGATTTGTTCTGTAAAAATTGGATTCAGTCAAAAGGGTTGAATAAGATGTTGGCTTTAGGGAGGGCCAGTGAATCTCTCTCTGACTCATACACACACTTATGATGTAAAGAAAACATCAATATCTATTTTCTTGAGTACAACATGGATGAGTATTAGATTTGTTCGATCTACTGAGAAGATCATATGTATGATTTTCTTTATTGGCTCAAAAGACATGATTGATTATATTAATGGATTTCCTAAGGGAGGATCACCCTTGCTTTTCTGACATAAACTCCATTTGGACATGATGTATTTTAATGTGCTTTGAAGTTGGGTTTGCTAGTATTTATGATTTTGCATTGATACACTGTAAACTTTTTTAGTGAAATCTTTGCCAGGTGGAGGATCAATGTCATACTTATAAAACAAATGAGGTTGTTTTTTTCCTTTTTCTTGGCTCAGGGGCTAACTTTGGGAGAATTCTGCCAGGAAGCCATCTGGTCCTGCTCTATGCTTTTTTTCCCACAGGGGAGCTCTTTAAATCACTTTCTCTATTTCCTCTGTGAAAATTGGTCTTTTAAAACTTGTCCGTATAGATCAATTTTGCTAAGTTGTATTTTTTTTTCTTTCTTTTTTTTTTTGAGACAGAGCCTCAAGCTGTCACCCTGGGTAGAGTGCTGTGGTATCACAGCTCACAGCAACCTCCAACTCCTGGGCTCAAGCAATTCTCTTGCCTCCGCCTCCCAAGTAGCTGGGATTACAGGCGCCCGCCACAACGCCCGGCTATTTTTTGGTTGCGGCCGTCATTATTGTTTGGTGGGCTGGGCTGGATTCGAACCCGCCAGCTCAGGTGTATGTGGCTGGTGCCTTAGCCGCTTGAGCCACAGGCGCTGAGCCAAGTTGTATTTTTCTTAAAAGGCATATATTTCATCTACTTTTTCCAATTTATTTATTTATTTATTTATTATTTTTTTTTTTTTGTAGAGACAGAGTCTCACTGTACCGCCCTCAGGTAGAGTGCCGTGGCGTCACATGGCTCACAGCAACCTCTAACTCTTGGGCTTACGTGATTCTCTTGCCTCAGCCTCCCGAGTAGCTGGGACTACAGGCGCCCGCCACAACGCCCGGCTATTTTTTTGTTGCAGTTTGGCCGGGGCTGGATTTGAACCCGCCACCCTCGGCATATGGGGCTGGCGCCCTACTCACTGAGCCACAGGCGCTGCCCTTCCAATTTATTTGTTAAAGGGTATGCAGAGTAACTAAATGTTTTTTTTTCTAATTTTTTTCCTTTTTTTTTTTTCTTTTTTGAAACAGAATCTCACTCTGTCGCCCTGGGTAGAGTGCCGTAGTGTCATAGCTCACAGCAACCTCAAACTCTTGGGCTCAAGTGATTCTCCTGCCTCAGCCTCGCAAGTAGCTGGGACTATAGGCACCTGCCCTAACACCTGGCTAATTTTTCTATTTTTAGTAGAGACTGAGGTCTTGCTCTTGTAGGCTGGTCTCGAACTGCAAGCTCAATGGATCCTGCCACTTGGTCTCCCAGAGTACTAGGATTACAGGTGTGAGACACCATGCCTAGCCAATTCCCAAGAAATTCTGTCACTTCACTTATTTTTCCTTCAACCCAAGAAGTATTTATCACCATGTCTTAAAATTGTTTACAAATTTTCGATATTAATTTCTAGTTTCATTGCAATATAGTCAGAAAATCCTATTTGTGTGATTTTTATTCTCTGGGATCTATTGAAGTTTTCTTCATGGCTTATGGAGTCAAGTTTTCTGGTTGTTTTGTGAAAAGCAGGCACATTGTTCATGGTTAGGGTTCTGAGAATTCATTCAGAGAACATAAATATGGTATTGGTCCTGGGGCTGCCACAAACTGGTGACAAAACAACACAAATTTTATCTCATAGTTCTAGAGGCCAGAAGTCTAAAAATAAGGTATTGGCAGGACCAGGCTCCCTCTGGAGGCTCTAGGGGGAGATCCTCCCAGCTTCTGGTGGCTCTAAGTGTCCCTTGGTTTGTGGCCATGCCCCTCTGCCCCCATCTTCACATGCACTTCTCCCTCTATCTCTGCCTGCAAATCTCCCTCTCTTATGAACTCATCAGTCATTGGATTTCTGGCCCACCCTAAATTTCATCTGAAAGATCCTTAATTATATCTAAAAAGATGCTATTTCCAAATATAGTTGTGTTTATTCTGGGGTTCTGAGTAGGTGTGAATTTTGGGAGCAGACTACACATACTTACCTACATATGTACATACCTAAGCTCTACTGATTATGGATCATGTTGTCTGGGTTTCCTTTATCTATACTTAGGTCTTGTCTATCTGAGCTGTCCTGAGCGTATTGCCAGATACATGTTAGTGTTTCTGTTTTTCTTGACGTCACTGGTGGCTTCTGCTTTTGACAGTTGTTGCTGTGTCATGATGTGCACAAATATGAATGACTCTTAAATCATTGCATGTTGTAGCCTTGAGCACTGTGAAGCGCCTCTTTGTCTCTCTCAATGCTTTTTTGCTTGCAATTCCACGTTTCAGATTTCGAAAGTATGGTAGCTACTTTCCCTTTACTTGTTTTTTCTTTGTATATCCTTTATTTTTGTTCTTTTTGTTTTAGCTACATTTGTTCCCTGATGGCCCCATCCTCCATCTTCAAGGCTAGCAGTGTGGCATCTTCAAATCTCCCCGTCTCTTTGATCTCCTTTTCCATACTCACATCTCCTTCTCTGACTCCTACCCTCCTGCCTTCCTCCTATAAGGATCCTTGTGATAATACTGTGCCCACCCAGATCACCCAGGATCATCTCTCCATCATCTCAGGATCCATAATTCAATCGCATCTTCAAAGTCCCTTTTGCAGTGTAAGATAGTATCTTCCCAGGTTCTGGGAATTAGGGGATGAACATCTTTGAGAAGGTCATTATCCAGCCTGCCACAGAGGCACTCACCTTTGAAAGGCCTGTCCCTGCATTCCCATATACATGTGCTCTTGCATGCAGCTCCTGTTCTGCCTTGGAACAAACGATCAGATGCTCCCCTCTCCTCTTGGAGCAAGTTTTGCAGGCTGCTGGTGAAGTTCAAAGGCAGAGACTGTACATTCTTTGGCATTTGGAAGCATCTTCCCTGAGACATGTGGCTAGAGGCACACAGCCTTCTGGAATCCATGCCTTTCTATCATTCCCACCAACCGATACTCTGCCCAGATTGTTTTTCTACCCTGCAATTGCAGGCAGAATCCCATGGGTAATAAACATAACTTGTTTTGCAATGGAATTAGTTTAAAACAAATGCTTTACAACACTGTCCAATAGAACTAACTGTGGTGATGAAATTGTTCTATATCTGTACCAAAATATTGTAGCCACTAGCCACATGTGACTCTTAAGCACTTGGCATGTGGCTAGTAGACAAAGGGACTGAATTTTAACTATTAAATTAAATTAAATTAATCTTGATGTCAATAGCAACTGTAGCTAGTAGCTACCATACTGAGTAGTGCAATTTTGGAAAAATCATATTTCCACTCCAAATCAGCTAGACAAAGAACAGTTTTTGTCAAAGGCCAGGTCTAGGGTGAGAAAAGCTGCTCCTTGTCCAGGTGCAATAAAGCAGTTGCTCTATTGCCGGTGTATGGTGGAGACACTGCAGAGTGACAACCTCTGAGCAGCACCGTCCAACTCTTCATGCAGCAATTCCGAGCCACGAGAATAAGCACATGCTACAGAGCAAGGCTGCAAATAAATTGGGCCATGTGGGCTTTACGTATGGTTTCTGTGTGTGTGTGTGTTTGTAGAGTCTTTATTAACTTTTTCCACTTGGCTCAAAATACAAGAGGATATTTTCTTTTCTTTTTTTTTTGAGACAGAGTCTCATTATGTTGCCCTCATAGAGTGCTGTGGCATCACAGCTCACAGCAACCTTGAACTCTTGGGTTTAAGTGATTCTCTTGTCTCAGACTGCCAAGTAGCTGGGACTACAGATGCCCACCACATTTTTTTGTTTTGTTTTGTTTTGTTCTTTTCTTTTTTCTTCTCAGCTATTTTTTTGTCGTAGTTGTCATTGTTGTTTAGCAGGCCTGGGTCAGGTTCAAACCTGCCAGCGTCCAGCCTTGGTATATGTGGCTGGTGCCCTAACCACTGTTCTATGGGCGCCGAGCCAGGATATTTTCATAATTATGTTTAGGAGCACACATTTTTCCTGGTGTCTCTGGTTTCAATAACGCACTGCTTACTCTTCAGATCTCTCACTTCAACCTCATGTGACCCAAATTTATTTGAATGCCATTGTCAACCCACAGAAACCCACCCTTCAGGGACATGCTGGCCATGCAGTTGATTAGAAATGACTATTTCCCTTGCACAATAATGCAAGGCTGTCAAACAAACAACAGCCTGTCATTATTTTAAAATTTGATATTTTATGCATTGTAAATGTTTGCATTAATGTTGATTCTTATAAATGGTATATTATCTTGATTACTGATTTTTTGGTCCCCTTAAATGTTGTACCCAAGGTGAGGGGGTCCTTACAGTGCCCCCAAATGGTGGATACTATTACTCATCCTCCATCTTCCCCTCATTTCACAGAAGGGAAAACTGAGGCTTGCAGAGGCTTGGCAAAATAGCACAGACAGTGATGTTGTAATATAGTCATGGAATGCTTTAAAATGGTGTATGAGTAGAGGTGCTAATTTGGGGTTGACAATGGGACAGTTTTCATTCTGGGGTAACAAACATTGGATCCTGGAGATAGCAGTACCTGCTGGGCTTTCACAGACATGTAAATCAGCTCTACTCTCTCCTCCAGGAGCTGGAAGGTTAATATGAGCAAATGGTTTGGGTCTAACCTGGTGAGGGCTCAGAGGAGGGGCCCAGGGAGCTGTGGCTGGGCAAAGTGATAGAGAAGATGGTCAGAGAGGAGCCTAGAGGAGAAGCCAGGGGACCCAACTTGACCACAGGGCGATTCTGTCAGAGAATTCAAGTGTTAAGAGTGTCAGGATTGTGTCTCTGAGCCTGTCTGCGAAATGGGAGGGCAGAATTAGACCTGCCCTATTTCTGTTAAAAAGCTGCTGTGAGAATCAAATGATGTACTGGAGGTGAATGTGTTTCATACAAGGTACGTCTGCTGCATTAAGGTAAGGGGACTTGGCCCGGCACAGTGGCTCAAACTGGTAACCCTAGCACTTTCGGAGGCCGAGGCAGGAGGATTGGTTGAGGCTGGGAGTTCAAGACCAGCTCGTGTGACACATCAAGACCCAGTCTCAATATATACAGTAGAACCTCCACAGTTGACTACCTCCTACACTGACCAACTCCTTAAGTTGACCTAATTGTCACAGACCGGACATGCACCACATGTATGCATCAGTGCTGGAGGCCTAGTTCCTTATGGTGACCACCTCAGTGTGTTGACCAGTTTGTTATAGTCCTTTGGGTGGTCAACTCACAGAGGTTCTACTATATATAAGGGGGCTTGAAGAAAATCTGTTTTTAAAGCATGTAATGCATTGTAAATCTATGAAAATTTCCTACTCATCTCTGTGCCCCAGCCACACAGTTCTCCTTCACAGAGATAATGCCCTTAGCAGTTTCCTGTGTCTCTTTTCAGAGATAGTGTGTACAATTACACTTCCCACATGCCAAGAGTACTACATTTAATGGATTCATAATGAAGCAGAGATTCTAGCACATTATACAATGAAGAGCTCTTAAAAATGGCTGGGAAATGGAGCATTTGGGACATCAAATTATACTTTACATGTAATTTTATTTTATTTATTTATTTTCTGAGACAGACTTACTCCGTCACCCTGGGTAGAGTGCCGTGGCATCATAGCTCACACCAACCTCAAACTCTTGGGCTAGAGTGACCCTCCTGTCTCAGCCTCCCAAGTAGCAGGGACTACAGGTGCCAGCAACAATGCCTGGATAATTTTTCTACTTTTAGTAGAGACGGAGGTCCTGCTCTTGCTCAGGTTGGTCTTCACCTCCTGAGCTCAGGCTATCCATCTGCCTTGGCTTCTCAGGGTGCTAGGATTACAGGCATGAGCCACCACCCCCACCATACAAGTAATTTTAGAGCAGGGTTTTTCAGCCTTGGCACTACTGATATTTTGGGCTTGATCTTTCATTGTCACAGCAGGGAGTGGGTGAGGGCAGGGGATGGGTGGAGGGCTCTTGTCTGTGCTGTGGGATGTTGAACAGCAGCCTTGGCCTCCTCCACCAGATGTTGAGAGAACACAGCTGGGCCCTTCCCAGTGTGGCAGCCAAAAGTATCCCCCAGCATTAAAGGAGCAGGGTTTCTTCTCATTTAGAACCACTGTTCTAAACCTTGTGTGACATTTGTAAAAAAGTGAAAGATAATCAAGAGAAAAAAATGGAAAATATTCAAAGGGATAAAAAAGAAATCTGTGAAGAAACTAGGAGCCAGTATAAAGAAATTATAATTCAAAGGTTATTCCATAACTATTTGAATAATCTGTTCATGAAGGACGAGAATGGCTGACTTTCTATCTCCACAGAGGGCAGAATAAGAAGTGGGTTTATACGGAAGAGAAACGAAGACTGGACATGATTCAGCATTAACACTGGTTCCTGAATCCTTTTCCTTGAAAATTTTTATGAGCCAAGTAAGCTAGGACTAGGAATCTTTCTCTTGGAGCTTTGTGGTTAAGATTTGAGAATTTTCTAGTAATGAAATCTGCATTTAAAATTAGCCCAAAATGTTTATTCCATGATCATGTCTACTATAGTGTTTTTAAGAAAATAATTTTTTTCTTGCTACAAAAGCAATACATGTCAGAAATTAGAAAATGTAGCCAAGCTAAAAAGAAAAAAAATTAAAATACCCCTGATACCACTAACCAGTGAAATACTGAGTTTGCTACTTCAGTGAGTTCACTTCCTAATTATTTTCTGTTTATATATAAAAGTAAATATGTAGATATAAATATATTACACCTACATACAAAAAATGGATCACTCAGCACATAAATGCTTTTGGAGCTTCCTTTTTTCATTTCATCCACAAGTATCTCCTACCATAGTAGTTTTAATTCTTCCATTGTATAGATGTCTTATAATTTAATACATCCTCTGTTTTGGGAGATTTCACTTCCTTCTGGTGCTTTGAGATCATAAATAATACTATAGCAAACTTTTCTCTAGTCAGTTCTTTGCGCTCTTCTTCCTCCTCCCCAGGGCAAATTCCTGGATATAAAATTGCTGGGGCAAATGATACCAATTGCTGTGGGGGTCCACAGTAATTGGTCAAATTATGCATATTTGTAAGGCACTTGGGAGGAATTGCTAAACAGTCTGCCAGAAATACTGCTCAATTTTCATTCTCATCAGGTTTTTGTTGTTGTTGTTCTTTTAACTCTTTGCCAAATTGACAACGTGATAGGTGAGGGTGAAGGGCGTTGCGAGAGTTATCTCAATCTGTTGAAAATTGCATGGCCCAGTTTTAGGCCTTTTCTGAATTGCCTGTTTGCAGTAACGTTTTTTTTTACGGTTGAGCAATCGCCTGGAAGAAGAGAAGGTGGAACTAACCTATTAACAAAAAAACTGCTCTAAGATGAGGACGGTGCCTGTATTTTGTTGGCTCAGCCAAGTTGGAACATGGAGCCTGGCTGTTTGTACCTGCTACCTTGCTCTTTAGACTGTAGGAGGGCATTTTATATGCTCCTCCCCACCTCCCACAGATTCTGGGAACTCGATTCACAGTAGTCCCAGTAGCCCAGCCTTTGAGGGTGGGGCGCCCTGTCCCGGGACGCTGAATTCTCTCTGGACACGCACGAATGCACTGAGGGTAGGAGGCCAACGACATTGGCATTGAGGGCCTCCGAAGCCAAGAGGTGACCCGGCAGGCCGGGCAGGGCTGAGCGGCTGGGCGGAGCACGTGATGCTTCCAGCTTGCTTCCCTGGCCCTCCGGGTGCCTGAGGCTGAAATCGACTTTGCCTGTGGCAGGAAAATGAGCGTGTCAGTTTCCGCCTCGCTTGGACCCTCAACCCTAAGGAGCAGGGGATTTTGGTAGCATTTTAACTTTATATGCCAGAATCTGAAAGCGAAAGGTAAGTTGCTTATCACTCAGAAAAACAAACTCGAGAGCAGTGACCTAGAAAACCACACTGCCACTTTGTTGATTTTTAAAAGCTGCTGTCGAAAATACAAGATTGTTGTGAGAGGCAAGGGCTGTATTTATCCCCAAATTAGAGATGAACCTTCTGAACAGAAATTTGGTTAATCTGGAGGGAACCGTGGTACAAGGGCCAGGGTTAAATATAGGACAGGAAAGCTGCTGGTATAAATAGCAAGTGAACTTAACTCCAGCCTGCCTGTAAAACAATCTATTTCACATCTCTTTGAGGGGTGTGAGTAAAGGGAATGTTAAAATTGTGATTTTTAACTTCTGTGAAAATAATCTATTTGAAACCGTAATACAAATAAAAACAATTTCTGCTTTTGTCCTTTTACATTTCAAAACGTTTATGTGATTTGGCCAAAGAAAAGTTTACATGTGCACTATTTAAGTTTGAAATATGCTATTTCGAATTATGAAATTATCACAGTTGGAATTTTCTAAAGGCTAGGCAAGGCTGTTTCAGTTGTGAATGAGAAATGTTGACATTGTGCATATTTTCTGTGAGAGTAAATGACTCACTTCTTCAGAATGTGATAAAAATTAGAAAATGTAAAATAGTTATTGTGAATTAACTCTTTGATGTCTGAGAGATTAAATGTCTTGTCAGAAGGTTTATGAAAACACAGAGACAACTACAACCATGCTCACGCAATGCTTTTTTCTGTTATGCGGCAATTGAAAAACACAATCGTGCTTTAGTTTAAATTATCAAATATTCACGCAAATAAGTAGAAATATGTGGTGGCACCATTTTTTCTTTGGCGAATACAAATTAATATTGGAATGCTGCTAAAGTATAATTTATCAGTGCAATTAGTATAATATCCACAATGAATTGTTTTGAAGTATTTGCTACAATATTTGATATACGATTGAAGTATTGAGTGTGTATGCAAAGTATGTCCATGTATTCTATATCTTGAGCGTCATTTTGATTTGCACAAAATAGATTTATTTCTCCACTGAATTTGATAAATACTGGTTTTAAAATAAAACGCTACTTTTTTTTCCTTTCACTATAATCCCCATTGCTTGTTCTTTTAAAATCCTATTAGGCGCTCGGAGCCAGTAATAATTTGGTTTTCTCCTGTGTGCTGTTTGTTTCTCGTAATTCTTTGGGGAAGGCCAGACGAGCTGCACACGTCGAGCATCACTCGTTCCTCGCCGCCCGGGACTGCCAGGGTCTTTCCCCGGACCCCCCACCGACCTCCCGCCTCGCCCTGAGGCGTCACGTGGCAGCGTGGGGCCCGCCCCGCCGTGACGTCACGGCGCTCGCAGCCGTCGCGCTGAAGAAAAGATGCTCTAGGATACTGTCCAGGTGGGCGGCCGGGCGGCGCGATGCGGCAATGCAGGTAAGGCGCGCGCGGCGCCTGCACGCCCTCCCTGGTGCCCCCGGTCCGCGGGCCTGCAGCCTGGCAGCCCCCCAGAAACTGAAAGCGGGTCCTTGGGCTGCGGCAGTGCCTGCTGTCCACAGTTGTGCTACTGCTGGGGCGGCCACATGCACCCGGCAGGGGGTGGCCTGATGCAGGCGCACGCGTGACTTGGGTCTCGGCGTGCCCACCCCGCGAAAGCAGGCAGGGACATCTTGTTCAGGAGGGAAAAAATAAATGTGGAGTGACTGTACTGCATGCATTCTAAGGAGAGAGAGGAGGCTCTTAAGAGGTACTTATGGACCGTTCCCCCGTCATTGTGCTTCTCAAATGATAACCTGTTTACTTATCATGGTGATTTGCCAGTAGGTAGCCTCGTTTCTTTCAAAGGAAAAGCGTGCTGAGGAAGAGAAACTTCTTGGTTAGCTATTTAAGATGTGCAACCTAAATCGTTTTGCATTATTTTGCAAGGTTTCAGCATTTACAAGACATAGATTTGCAACCTAAAACTAGACGCGTTTTGCATTATTTTGCAAGGTTCCAGCATTTACAGGACATACATCAAAAATGTATTCTTTTTTTTTTTTAATTTCAGGCGTTTTAAATAGATTTAAAAATAACAGTATCCAATAAAATAAATGCAGCCTCCGAAGATAAGATGTGAGTGTAAGAGACAGCTACTGGCTCTAAGAACAAAATGATCTTTAGAAGGGGCTGGGGGTGGAAATAACACCAAAACCTAAGAATTCCCAGTATTCTTTTTAATTCCAGTGCTGAGTAATTAGGTTGCTCAATGAAGGGACTTGGTGACTCAGCGACAGATGGAGGGGGGCGGGGTCAGGTGACTCGTCAGTTCTTGCATGACAGTGGGGGGGATTTTTTGATTTCCAACTTGCAGCCTGCTAGTTTATATTCCTTTCTCTGGGTTAAAAGGAAACTGTACCCAGGATATGTGTGGCATCCTTAGGAGGAGAGTGTGGCATTCTTTCTTCTAAAACCTGCCCCTTCTGGAAGCCTTGGTGTCAGTAAACCTTATTGGAGCTCACATCATGATTAAGTTGACCTACCAGCAACTTTTGGGGAACCTGAAGCAATGCTATTTTCATCGATTGTTGAAGAAGGCATTTCTTTCAGAATTTCAAATACCCTGGTATGTTGTTGCTGTAGTAGTTCAGTAATTTATCATAATTTTCTTCCTTTGATTCAAATTGGTTACAAGAATTAAGATTCCCCAGGACCCCACCCTCCCTTCTTCTGCAGTCCTTACCTAGACAGAGCAAAGCAGATGATAGAGGTAGATATAATAGAGACTTGAATTCCACTTCTGCCTTTGTGACTGTGTGTCCTTGGGCCTCAGCTTTCTCATCCTCAAAGTAACAAAAGGATTTAGGGCAGGGTTTCTCAACCTCAGCCTATTGGCATTTGAGACCAGACAATTCTTTGTTGTGGGCTGTCCTGTGTGTTGTAGCATGTTTATCAGAATCTCTGGCTTCTACCCACTGGATGCTAGTAGCAAATCCCTCCCCCCTACCAGATGTAGCAACCAAAAGTACTGCCAGACATTGCCAAATATCCCCAGAGGGCTCCATTGCGCCTGTTTGAGAACCTGATTTAGATGGTCTCTAAATGTTCTTCTGGCTCCAACATTCTAAAATTCATTTTGCTGTGATTTGTTTGATGCTGAGCTCTTGATCAGAAATCTGATCCCCTTTCAGAGTGTCATATATGTTGGAAAATCCAGTGTGAAGGCCTTTGCATACTGTGGGTTTCCCAAAATAGCCTCCATCATCAAGGCTGGGGGGCTGTTTGTATGCTTTGTGTAGCTGGGAGGCTGGCTTAGCAGAAAAGTGTCAGAGAAAGAGGGGGAAAAAAACACTAGACGAACATGTGCTGAAACCTGCTGGGATTTGGTGCTCAGCAGACCCGGAGAATATCACTATATGTATTTATTATCTTTGGCCGTGGGATAGACCTGGCAGCTGAGAGTCCATTTCCTTGTCTGTAAGAGCAGGAATAACAGTGTCTACTCAGAGGTGGTGTGAGGATGAAATGAGATAATGTCTGGTGCAGGCACCTAATGTGATGAGGGCAAGATAGTGGTAATGACCATGCAGCTAGAAGGAGGCATACACAAACTGCCTGCAGGACCGAGACGGGCCACTCTCCTCGGGCAGTGATGGTCACACGCTCTAAGTTTCAGTACTTGCATGTAAAGATCTGGCTGTGACCCTGGGGAGGGTAACTGGCTGCATCACTTCATCTCTCAGAGATGTTGCCAGATCTGTCACACGAGGCTGACTGTGCTTATTGGTCCTGCTCCCTTGGCTTTTTGGGAGAACCAGATGGATGTAAGAGGGTGTGCAAACTGGGAAACTCCTGAGAGACGTGAAGTGGTCATGGCAGTGGTGTTGCAAGGTATGGGACAAGTTTATGGTGTGTATATGGGTAGGTGGGATGTTTAGAAGGGCTAGCAAACATTTCCTTGTTCCCCAGGCCTGGGACCTTGGTATGTTCCTCCCCATATTCCTTTGCCATCAATGCTTTCCCTCCCTCCCTGTCTCTCTCCTCACCCTCTTCCCCTTCCTGGCCCCTTCAAAATTGGTCCCGGGAGGGCTTAGGAAAGCCCTCCTGGGGGAGGCTTCACTTTCAGTGAGAAAGAACTGGAAGCAGCTGTTCTCATGCCACCTCTTACCCCCACCCAGCTGTCCCAGGGGGGCAGGACTCTCAAACTCCTGTGTGCCTCAGAATGGTTTGACACTCAGTGAGTTATCTGGCCTTGTCTCTTCAACAAGTCAATATCAAGAAAGAACATTTTAAAAAGGGAGGTACAGAAAGCTGCGTGCGATAGCTCGTACCTGTAATCCTAGCATTCTGAGAGGCTGAGAAAGGTGGATTGCTTGAACTCAGGAGTTCGAGACCAGCCTGAACAAGAGTGAGACCCTGTCTGTACTAAAAAAAATAGGAAAACTAGTCTGGTGGTCATGGGGAGCGCCTGTAGTCCCAGCTACTCAGGAGGCTGAGGCAAGAGGATCAATTGAACCCAGGAGTTTGGGGTTGCTGTGAGCCGTGATGATGCCATGGCATTCAACCCCAGAGCAACAAAGCGAGACTCTGTCTCAAAACAAAAAACAAACAAACAAACAAAAAAAAAAAAAAAACAAAAAAGGCCAGGCGTGGCTCATGCCTGTAATCCTAGCACTCTGGGAGGTTGAGGCATGTGGATTGCCCTGAGCTCAAGGGTTCGAGACCAGCCTGAGCCAGAGTGAGACTCTATCTCAAAAAAAAAAAAAAAAAAAAAAGGAGGTACAGTATTCTCTATCAAATAAAGCTTGAAAGACTGAATAGCCAAATACAACTTATGGCCCTAAATTAGATCCTGGTCTGAACAAAGGTGTTAATAGGGACTTGAGGGATACTTGGAAACATTTTGATGTGATGGGGTATTAGATGATACAAGAAGACCATTGTTGCCTTGATGAGATGTGAGAATCTGTGGTGTGGTTGGCAGCGCCTCAAATGGACGCAGTGATCTCCACCCCCAGCAGCTACAACTTTGTGTAATTCTCTCCCTGTGAGTCTGGGCTTGGACCTAGTGTTTCGCTTCTGCTGGGTACAGTACAACAGCAGTGATGAAATGAGGGGAAAAAGGGATTCTGGCTTCTGCCTTGGGTGTGTTTTTTCTTGGATCATGCACATAGAAGAAGGGAGCTACCATATCGTGAGCAGCCTTACAGAAAGGTCCATCTGGTTTGGCCAGGTCCTGAGGTCCATCAGCCCCTGAGGAACCCATCAAAGGTGGAAGTGAGTTTGGAAGCAGAGCTCTTGCAGACCCCCTTTCCATTGAGTCTTGAGAGGGTTACAGCCTTATCAGAGACCTTGAGTGGAGGTACCCAGCTAAGCCACTCCTAAATTCCTGACACAGAGACAGGGACAGGGAGATAAGACATTTGTTTCCTGTTGCTATGTTTTGGGGGTCATTTGTTATGCAGCAATAGATAGCTAATGTAGAAGAGTTTTAGTTTTTGGAAATGCATGCTGAAGTATTTAGAGATGAAGCATCATGGTAGCAACAAATTCTGTTTTTTGAAACTTTTTTTTTTTTTTGTAGAGACAGAGTCTCACTTTATGGCCCTCGGTAGAGTGCCGTGGCCTCACACAGCTCACAGCAACCTCCAACTCCTGGGCTTAAGCGATTCTCTTGCCTCAGCCTCCCGAGTAGCTGGGACTACAGGCGCCCGCCACAACGCCCGGCTATTTTTTGGTTGCAGTTTGGCCGGGGCCGAGTTTGAACCCACCACCCTCGGTATATGGGGCCGGCGCCTTACCGACTGAGCCACAGGCGCCGCCCTGTTTTTTGAAACTTTTTTTTTTTTTTTTTTTTTTTTTTTTTTTGCAGTTTTTGGCCTGGGCTGGGTTTGAACCCGCCACCTCTAGCATATGGGGCTGGCACCCTACTCCTTTGAGGAACAGGTGCTGCCCTGAAACATTTTTTGATATGTCTTGAATCTGTGGCTAAACAAAAGATAGATGAATTCTTGTATTGTCATACTTGGTTCAACATTCAATCTGTTGCAGTATCATGTTTCATGTAGCCTCTGAAAAGTTTCACTATACACTCATGGGAGAAAGTTCACTTTTTTTTTTTTTTTAAATCATAGCTGTGTACATTAATGCGATCATGGGGCACCATACACTTTTTTTATATACAATTTGACATATTTTCATCACACTGGTTAACATAGCCTTCCTGGCATGTTCTTAGTTATTGTGTTAAGACATTTATATTCTACATTTACTAAGTTTCACATGTACCCTTGTAAGATACACCGTAGGTGTGCTCCCATGAGAAAGTTCACTTTTAAATGGCTCAGTTAAATGAAGAGAGGGAAAGAAGTGAGGCAGATATGGCCAAATGTGGACAATTGTTGAATCATTGAATCTGATTGCTGTTACTTGCTGGATTCTTCTGTCTTACATTCTGTGTAATTGAAAATATTCATAACAAAAGGTCTTTTTGGGGGCAGCACCTATGGCTCAAGAAGTAGGGCACTGTCCCCATATACCGGAGGTGGTGGGTTCAAACCCAGCCCCAGCCAAAAAAAAAAAACAGTCTTTTTTTTTTTTTTGTAGTGACAGAGTCTCCCTTTATCCCCCTGGGTAGAGTGCTGTGGCATCACACAGCTCACAGCAACCTCAAACTCTTGGGCTTAGGCGGTTCTTTTGCCTTAGCCTCCCAAGTAGCTGGGACTACAGGCGCCCACCGCAACACCCAGCTATAATCAAAAGATCTTTTAAAAGGAAAAGAAATGTAGACTCTTGGGCATGTGGGTATTCTCATTTGGTGGGTCTGAGGGGTGAGGCCCAGGGGAACCTTTTAACCTGGGATCCTGGCTTTCTCCATTGCCTCTCTACCCATTAGGTCTGCCTACCAGTTTTATCAGACCAAGGGGCTTAATAGTGAAGGCTCATCTCTTCTCCTACCATCAGTAGGGTCTCCTTGCCATTCCTGGTCTTCTAATCCCCTTTCCAAAGGGAATCACTGATACCTTTATCATATATTCTTTCAGAAATTATCCATGTAAATATGCCCCCATTTATGTATCACTTTCCTTCCTCTTTTTTACATTTATTGGGATATAATTTACACAGAATAAAATAAATGGGTCTTAATTTAATTGTTTTTGACAAATCAAAACAGAGAATGTTACCAGTACCCTTAAAGGGTCTCATCTTGCCCTACTTTAGCCAAACTCCCTGGCAAGAGGCAACCACCATTCTGATTTCTGTTAGCACAGTTTTTGACTGTTCTTAAACCTCATATACATAGAATCATACAGTATGTATAGTTTCATATCTGGCTTCTTTCACTCAGCGTGATTTTGAGTTTCTTCCATGTTGTTTCACGTAGCAGTTATTAGCCATACCTTTTTTTTTTTTTTTTTTTGTAGAGACAGAGTCTCACTTTATGGCCCTCGGTAGAGTGCCGTGGCCTCACACAGCTCACAGCAACCTCCAACTCCTGGGCTTAAGCGATTCTCTTGCCTCAGCCTCCCGAGTAGCTGGGACTACAGGCGCCCGTTACAATGCCTGGCTGTTTTATTTGGTTGCAGCTGTCATTGTTGTTTGGTGGGCCTGGGCTGGATTCGAACCCACCAGCTCAGATGTATGTGGCTGGCGCCTTAGCCGCTTGAGCCACAGGTGCTGAGCCTCTTTTCTTTCTTTTTTGAGACAGAGTGTTACTATGTCACCCTAGGTAGAGTGCCGTGGTGACTACACCCAGTTTCTCTTACTACTAATGTTTGGAGATCACTTTGCAAACAGCATATTCCACTGTGTGGACAGTACAGTTATTTAACTAGTCTTCTATTGATGGACATGGGGATTAGTCAGTCTTTTGTCATCAAGTGATAATGGTATTATAAGAATGTAAAAACTCTAGAATTTATATTTTGGTAATGAGCTTCAAAGTCAAAGACACCTTTATATTTTGCATATGAGGAAGAGATGTCCAAACAAATCAAGTGACTGCCCAAGGTCACATGCCTGATAGTGATAGCGCTGCAGAACAACTGAGGTTTCTTGATGCTCATACAGAATCTTCTTTTTTCCACTCTAGGTTCTGGGAGGGCAGGAGCTGTGTTTGCCTTATTTAGTATTGTGAACAGTGCATAACACATAGTAGGTGCTTATCAAATATTTGTCGAATGAAAAAATAAGTGCAACATTAGTATCTTAAGAAGGACTATTAATATTGTGAGAACTGCAAAGGCATTTTGGTTCATGTCCTCATGGAGCTGTCATTCAAGTTGAGGAAAGAAGAGACAACTGTTTAATAGGTTATGCTATTGAGTGAAATATAGTAGGAGGCAAAGGATGGATAGTGATAGATTGAAAATGCCAGTTAGAGAGAGAGGTCAAGATGGCTGAGCGGCTGGCACTGGAGCAGATACCTGAATGAAATGAGAGAGCAATTAAGTGAGAGAGGGCTTTGTGAATACGAGCGGCTAGGGATGAGGGAATGGCTGGTGCAAAGGCCCTGAGGTAGGGCAGGGCAGGGCACAGCAGGGAGGTCAGCGAGTCAAAAGAAGAGCAGTCCAGAGAACACGTAGTGGGGAAGGTGCTCAAAGACGAAGCAGAGGAAGGCCATGCAGGAACTTGGCAGGTGTGGGGCCACCTCAGATTGTTCTCACTGTGATGGAAAGCCATTGGTGCAGGTTGGGCACTGGCTCACACCTATAATCCTGGCACTCTGGGAGGCCAAGGCAGGAGGATCCCTTGAGCTCAGGAGGTTGAGACCAGCCTGAGCAAGAGTGAGAACCTGTCTTTACTAAAAATAGAAAAATTAGCTTAGCATCGTGCCAGGTGCTTGTAGTCCCAGCTACTTGGGAGGCTGAGACAGAAGGATCACTTGAGCACAGGAGTTTGAGGTTGCTGTGAGCTAGGCTGATGCTACAGCATTCTAGTCTGAGGAACAGAGTGAGACTCTGGCTCAAGAGAAAAAAAAAAAAAGGAAAGCCATTGGTGCTCTTTTTGGGGGGAGTGACTTGTTAGGACTGCCTGTCCTGGGAGAGTCCTGGAAGCCTGGGGTCAGGCCCATGACCTGCACCAGAAATGAGACTGTGGTACGGGTGTTTTCCTTTCAGGACATTGTTTGCCTGTGTCCCATCATTGGCAGTTGATGAGGACTGTCCCTGTGCTTTGTTCTGTGTTCTCCCTGGGAAAGAGAGAGAGTGTGTGCTGAGGCCTGTGGCTCATCTCTGTGGCCACTGCTGCCTGCCCAGCAGTTTCACAAGGCTTCTTGATGGCCTGACTGCGTTTTCCTACCTCTTGGTTCTTTGTTTCCCTTCTGGGTTTATTTGGCTAAATGTGAGAGTTATTTTTTCCCTCCACTGCAGCCCTTGGAGGCGCTGATTGGGTTAAGAGGGCTTTGTGGTTAGCAAATAGAAGCTCTAACCACCAGGATGACAGATGAGCTATTTCCCTTCTAGCTGAGTCATGCCTTGTATTTGCACCCTTTCCCCCAAATGTGCAAATTGAGTGAATTGTTAGTCCTTACCTGGGCCATGTGGCCTTGTTCTCTTTGCTGTGGCCGGTCTCAGGACACCAGGAACAACACATCAAAGCTGGTTTTGATTTCTTCCTGCATTTAACCTTCACAAAGTTGCTTGTCATGAGTGTCTACTTGAATTATTTTTATCCATGAGAGAGTGTACTGTAGGTAAGCAGAAAATAGGTTGTTGTGGAGAAAAACCTCAGAAAACAGTTAAGGGAAAGCCAGCCTGAGGAGGTCCCAGGAGATTGAGGGACATAGGGTGGTATTTCCCACCAGCACTGTCTTTAGCAGCTTTTATGAGTTGAATTATGTCCCCCCAAATTATTATGTTGAAGTCCTAATATTATGTTACATTCCTAAGAATGTAACCTTATTGGGAGATAGAGTCTTTATAGAAGTTATCAAGTTGAAATGGGGTCATTCTGGTGGACCCTAATCCAGTATGACTTGTGTCCTTATAAGAAGAGGACATTTAAACACAAACAGACATAGAGGGAAGACCACATGAGGAGATATAGGGAGAAGGTGGCCAACTGCAAGACAAGCAGAAAGGCCTGGAAAAGATCATTCCCTCAGGGCCCTCAGATGGGACCAGCACTGCCGACACATAGATCTCAGACTTCTGGCATCCAGAACTGTTAGCTCAGCCACCCAGTTAGTGGTATGTGTGATGACAGCCCTAGCAAACTCATTCAGCAGCATTTTTGGTGGGTACGTGAACATTCCCTGCTAGGGAGGTCAGAGGGTAACCCAGGTGCCTTTAATGAAGCTCTCTGGCATAATTTAGGAGAAGCATGGTGACCACCACACCCTCTCAATGGAAGCCAGTAGCTCTCAGGGCCTGGGCTTGGCCCGGTTACCCAACTCATTGTATGACTTAATCTCTCCTTTGCCTTAGTTCACTCATTTGTGATGTGGGCCTGAGGTTGACAGTACTTAATTCCTAGTGTCGGGAGCTCTACTGACTTAATATGTGTGAAGTAGTTACAATGGCTCCTGATACACCTTGAGCCCTATCCAAGGTTGTTGTTACCATTATTATGGGAAGGAGGCTCTGGGGAAATTCTAAATCCTTGGCCTTGGCACCAGCAACATAGAGACCAGAGTTGGGGTGTGAGAACCTGAGTCTATAGCATTACCAAGAGCCACACTCACTTGGCCTATAGGTTGGGTTTCTAAATGGGGGAATAGCTGTGTGGCCCCAGGACGCAGGGACCCTGCCATATTCACACCCTAGATCAGCCTGTCTGTAAGCCAGACTGTAGGAAGGAGAATGCTGGGGGCAGGGAGGAGCTAGGGAGGAAGTGAGGGGAGGAAGTACCTCTATGGGCTTGAGGCAAAATTTTGGAACAGGCAGTTTCTTTCTGCTTGTGCTTTTGCTCTGAGCTTCCCTTTCTTTGAAACTCCTTGGTTCTGTGGCCCTCAGGCCTTTGCTGGTGGCCTCTAGTGGGGTCCTGTTAGAATCAATGCAACCTGGTCATCTCCATTTCTGGGGAGCCCAGCCTGGTGTTTGGAGGATTAGCTGTAAGGGGTGAAGGAATCATGGCCCCCTCACCATCCTGAAGGTGTCTGTATTTTTCAAAGCAAAACTCCATGATCTCAAATGAATTTGCAATCACTGGGTTTTCAGGCAAGAAGGAAAAGGGGGATGGAAAGCTTTGATTGGTGTTGGAACTGGCTTCCAGGATGGGCTCTGACAGTCCTGCCTCTGGGTATTCATGTCCATGCATGGTCCCTTCCCATATTGAACCACTCAGATACTATGGAAGTGGTGGTGTGCGGCTCCGAGGCTAAGTCATTAGAGACTTTCCTGCTTCTGCTCTGCTCCCTTGGATTACCCCCTCTGGAGGAAGCCAACTGCCATATCAGGAGAACACTCTAGCAGTCCTGTGGGGATGCCGAGATGGAATGGAACTGAGGCCTCCTGCCAACAGCCAGCACCAACTTGTTAGCCATATGACCGAGCCAATTTAGAAGTGGATGTCTGGGCCCCATCCAGCCCTCAGGACTGCAGCCCTGGCTGAGATCTAAACTATAACCCGAGAGACCTTGAGCCAGCAGACCCAACCAGGCTGCTCCCGAATTCCCGACCCACAGAAACTGTGTAAGATAATAAATGCTTATTGGTTTACGCTGCTAAGTTCTGGGGTAATTTGTTATGCAGCATTAGATAACTAATACAACTGTGAGAGTCCAGGGCTTTCTGGGAGGGGAGGGCCAGCTCCCCAGGCTGTGGCTGTGGCTGTGGCTATCTTCCCTTGGCCTCTTCTGAAGCTCCACTTTTATCTAATTGTTCCATATTTGTTCATGATATGTTCTCTCTCTGGTTTATAAGTTAGGGCATAGTGAGGTTTTAAGTACATTAATTTTTAAATAAATGGGTAGCTGTTTATATTTCATAAAAATATGTATCTACGTGTATGCCTGGAGACTATAGTAAACTAGCCCCCAAATGCCAGTGGCATTGGTTTGGCCATCACTTCAAGCCCCCAGCATGTGGAAGTGTGGGGTTTCATTTTCTCCGGATGCAGCCCCTTTTCCTCCAGTGCCAGTGAAATATGCTCCAGCCTGGAGTGCTGTGTGGAGCTGCACCCTCTTTCCAGTGCATGGGGGTTTGCTGGCCCCGGTGCCTTTGCTTTGTCAGAGGTTCCAGATTTCTGACCTGAATTATTTCAATGGGACGTCATTTTTGTAAAAGAAGATGCAACGATTATTTTAAAATAAAAAATATTTCATGAGCACTTCAAAAAGTATTCAGCTATTTAAAAAAAATGGAGACTTTACATCCTTCGTATTAACCTGGATGGAAGTGGAAGACATTATTCTTAGTAAAGCATCACAAGAATGGAGAAGCATGAATCCTATGTACTCAATTTTGATATGAGGACAATTAATGACAATTAAGGTCATGGGGGGGAAGGAAAAGCAGAGCGAGGGAAGGAGGGAGGGGGGTGGGGCCTTGGTGCGTGCCACAGCTGCTGGGGGCAAGACATGATTGCAAGAGGGACTTTACCTAACAAATGCAATCAGTGTAACCTGGCTTATTGTACCCTCAATGAATCCCCAACAATAAAAAATAAATAAATAAAAAAAAAGTGTTGTAGCATGGCAATGAAAAACCTAACTTTTGTAAAGTGAGGCAGTGCAATTTAATTCTAGCTGATGGCTTTGTGGATTGCCTTTAGTAAACTTGTAATGGAAATATACATGCAGAAAAGCACATACAGTGTTAAGTGTGCAGCTTAATGAATTTTCACAAGGTAAATACACCTGGGTCGCCAGTGCCCAGATCCAGAAACAAAACATGACCAGCTCCCAGCCCACCTCCTGTACCTTTCCAAAGGTAACTGCTGTCCGGAATAATGCTATAGATTCATTTTGCTTGTTCGAAACTTATCATATGGGACTATGGATTCCTTTGTGGCTTCTTTCTTTGTGTCTTTCAGTTGACATTTGTTTGTGAGATGGATGGAGTGGTACTTCGTTCATCTTCATAACTGTTTATAGTATGAAAGCTTCCTATATGTCTTTTTCTCTCTCACTGCTTTTAAGATACCCTCTTTTTTGCTCGGCACCTGTAGCTCGGTGGCTAGGGCACTAGCCACATACACCAGATTTGGCGGGTTCCAATCCAGCCTGGGCCTGCCAAACAACAATGACAGCTACAACCAAAAAAATACCCAGGCGTTGTGCTGGGTGCCTGTAGTCCCAGCTACCTGGGAGGCTGAGGCAGGAGAATCACTTAAGCCCAAGAATTTGAGTTGCTGTGAGCTGTGACGCCACTGCACTCTACCGAGGGCGACATAATGAGACTCTATCTTCAAAAAAATAAAAGTTATCCTCTTTTTCACTAGTCTTTTTTTTTTTTTTAACAATTTGATTATGATGTGCCTTGGTGTAGTTTTCTTCATTTTTTTGTGCTTGGGGCTTGTTGAGCTTCTTTTATCTGTGGGATTGTAGTGTAAATAGTTTAAGTGTTTGTATAGAACAGGATTTCTTAAGTGAATGTTCTTCTCTCTCTTTTTTTTTTTTTTGAGACAGAGTCTCTTTTTTTTTATTTTATTATTTTATTTTTTTTGTAGAGACAGAGTCTCACTGTACCGCCCTCGGGTAGAGTGCCGTGGCGTCACACGACTCACAGCAACCTCTGACTCTTGGGCTTACACGATTCTCTTGCCTCAGCCTCCCGAGCAGCTGGGACTACAGGCGCCCGCCACAATGCCCAGCTATTTTTTTTTTTTTGTTGCAGTTTGGCCGGGGCTGGGTTTGAACCCGCCACCCTTGGCATATGGGGCCGGTGCCCTACTCATTGAGCCACAGGCGCCGCCCTTGAGACAGAGTCTTAATCTGTTGCCCTGGGTAGAGTGCCGTGGCGTCACAGTAACCTCCAACTCTTGGGCTCAAGTGATCCTCTTGTCTCAGTATTTTTTTTTTTTTTCTATTTTAGTAGAGACAGGGTCTCATTTTTGCTAAGCCTGGTTTTGAACTCGTGAGCTCAAGCAATCCGCCGGCCTCGGCCTCCCAGAGTGCTAGGATTACAGGCATGAGCCAGTGTGCCTGGCTATAGTGAATGTTCTGGTCAGCTTATCAAAATTTATTTTAGAAAAACTTCTTGAGAGAGTTGAAAGGGATTTTTAAGCCAACTGCCCCCTGGAGCTCTCACCTCCCTCACTTGGATAAGAATGGTGAAGAAGGGTTTGTCTCCTCGGGCTGCTCAGAGAACTGTCAGATTGTGGTCCTCTCAAACCTCTGTTGTGGGCTGTAAGTCCACTATTCCTTTAGGCCCCAGTGATTCTGTGTCCATTGCCTGTGGTTAGTTATTAGGAAGATGCCTGTCTCTGTCAGCTCAATGTTCTTCATGGTTAAAAGGTAGTCAGAAAAAAAAAAAGAGAGATGAATTCAGAAGTTAAAATAAAAACAGTAGGGAAAATCAGGTTATGGCCTTCACACATGCTTTGCTACAAATTATGAAACTGATGGATGATGGTGAACGTTTCAAAATTACTCACATTTTACATGTCCAGTGACTTTTTTTTTTGAGACAGTTTCACTATGTCGCCCTCATTAGAGCGCTATGGCATCATAGCTCATAGCAACCTAAAATTCTTGGGCTTAAGCGATTCTCTTGCCTGCCTCTACAACTACAGGCGCCTGCTACAACCCCCGGCTATTTTGTTGTTGTAGTTGTCATTTGGCAGGTCCAGGCTGGATTCGAACCCTTCAGCCCCAGTGTATGTGGCCGGTGCCCTAGCCTTTGAGCTACAGGCGCCGAGCCATCCAGTGACTTTGGTTTGGTTTCCCCAATCTTTTGTCTTCTGTATATGTGCAGATAAAGCATCTTTCTTATGTTGGGTTTTTTTTTTTTTTTTTTTGAGACGGCGTCTCACTCTGTTGCTCAGGCTAAAGTGCCTTGGTGTCAGACTAGTTCACAGCAATCTCAAACTCCTGGGTTCAAGTGATCCTCCTGCCTCCGTCTCCCGAGTAGCTGGGACTACGAGTGCCCACCACAATACCTGGCTATTTCTTTGTTGCAGTTGTCATTGTTGTTTAGCTGGCCCGGGCCAGGTTCGAGCCCACCACCCTCAGTGTATGTGGCTGGCGCCCTGAGCTATGGGCGCCACCCGATTCTTTTTTTTTTTTGAGACCCAGTCTCAAGTTGTTGCCCTGGGTAGAGTGCTGTGGTGTCCTAGGTCACAGCAACCTCTAACTCTTGGGCTCAAGCGATTGTTTTGCCTCAGTTTTTCTATTTTTAGTAGAGATGAGGTCTCGCTTTTGCTCAGGCTGGTCTCGAAGTTATGAACAGTCCACCTGCCTCGGCCTCCCAGGGTGCTAGGATTATAGGTGTGAGCCATCACTCCGGGCCACTTTATGTTGATTCTTGAGTGTGTCTATGTGGTGATGTTAAAGCATTTAGTTGACTTCTAGGTAGAGTTTATACCTGGAGATGGCTGTAGTATTAATAACATTGTAGAATAGAAGTGGGTATATGTGGCTGGCTAACCTTTTGTGGTAGTGGATACTGTTACTATCTAGCAGGGTTCAGCAAACACTTCCTTTTATGCAGGTCCTCTGCATGAAGTAGGGCTTAGCAAACACTTTCATTTATACAGGTCCTCTGCATGAATAACACAGGCCTCTGCCCTCAGGGAGCTCCCAGTCAAATATGGGCAGAAGTATGTTTGTAAATAATTATTCCAACAAAATGAAGTTTATAAGTAAGATTGATATTACAAATATTAGTGATTAAAACACAATGGGAAGGATGCAGGTAATGAAATAGAGTGGGGAGTAGGAAGGGAACAAAGGGTTACACTAGGACAAGGGCTGTCAAAATGCAGTCCCCAGCAGCTGGTGCCTCCTTGGGAGCTTGGTAGAAATGCAGACTCCCTGGCTCCACTCCAGATATGCTGCATCTGAAACTCTGAGCGTGGAGCCTGGTGATGATCTGAATTCAGCCAGCCCTCCTGGTAGTGCTAAGAACCACTGGTGTATGTTGTGACCAGCTACCAGTGTTCCGTTGGTAGCTTATTACAGGCCATTTTGGCACTCAGGTTATTTCTTAGTTGCCAGAAGCCTCAGCACAGCTTGGACCCTTTTGTTGGAGGACTGATCATCCTTTGCAATCATTAAACTATGTCAGGGAGTTTTTCTGAATTCTTACATGGAGGGAAATTTTTACTTTGCTTGTTAGTACAAGTTAACTAATTTTTTTTCTTTTATGGTTTGTGCTTTTGGTGTTATTCCTAATAACTCTTTGCCTAGCCCTATGTCATAAAGATTTTGCCCATTTGTATAGAGCCATGAAGGTCACTCATATGGGTTTTACACAGCTAAGGCATCACTGGCTGATAAAATATAAAATGCCATGCGATACTGCCTTTGTTTTGGTTCTCTCAGCAGTGGAACTTGAGATGAGGTTTCCAGTACATGCAAGGAGCTTATTTGGGAGGTGCAGGGACTCTTGGGAGTGGGTGGGGAAGTGACACCCAGGAAAGGAAGGCAGCTCTTAGAGGCAGGGCTATTAATGCAGCTCATGGAACTGGTGACTGGAGCTTAACTCCACACTGTGTAAACTCTAAGAAATGGGTTTGCTGTGTCACGGGTTCCCATGATCCCCTCTGGGTCCAGTGATTCCCTAGGAGGACTCACAGGGCTCAGCACATGCTGTATTCATGGACATGATTTATTACAGCAAAAAGTTATAGAACAAAATCAGCAAAGGGAAAAGGCATGAGGTGGCATCTGAGGGAGACCGGTGCATGTTTCTGAGAGTCCTCCCCCAGTGGAGTCACACAGAACCTGCTTAATTCCTCTCACAGTGAGTTGAGGCAACACATGTGTAATGGCCAGCAAGGAAGCTCCTTAGAGACTCAGCACCCAGCGTTTTCTTTTTTTTGCAGTTTTTGGCTGGGGCCGTGTTTGAACCCCCCTCCTCTGGTATATGGGGCTGGCGCCCTACTCCTTTGAGCCACAGGTGCCGCCCAGCACCCAGGGTTTTCAATTAGGGCCTGGTCACATGTGTACCTTCTGCCTAGCATATATGAGAATTCCAGACTCCCAAAAGGAAAGTGGACATTTAGCACAAATCACATTTGTATGAATAGTTTAGGTACAGTGAACGAGCCATTCTTTTTTTTTAATTAATTAATTAATTTATTTATTTATTTTTGCAGTTTTTGGCCAGGGCTAGGTTTGAACCCACCACCTCCGGCATATGGGGCCAGCGCCCTACCCCTTCAAGCCACAGGCGCCGCCCTGAACCAGCCACTCTTGTCGGTTCTGGGAATGGTGGGAACCCACCAGAAATCCAAGTTCTTAGATGTCAGCCAAAGGCCAGTTTTGTAATCAGGCCTTTCTAAGGAGAGCAGTCTTGGGCCTGCTAGCAAGTGTTCTCTGCATAGATACAAAGCACATGCCTTGGAATTATCCCATTGCAGAGACCAGGGAGTGGGAGTATTTATACACTAGGTCTTGAGAGTTATCAGTTAATGCCTACTCCCAGTGATGCACTTCAGGCATGCCATGTGAGCAGAGCCACCTTCTGTGGGTCCTATATCAATGACCTCAGGAACAAAGATACGGTTGGAATTTAGCAAAAGCTTACCAGAAGGTTTTGAATGATATAAATGGAGTACTGGTAGCCTAGGATACAATAGTTAATCTAGAAATTGGGTGGGGACAACAAAGCCATGTGTACAGGACAGTTCATATGCATGTGATCATGCAGCAGTATTACAACAGTGGATGAAGAGACAAGGTCAAGGTGTCCCTCTAACTTCCTTGAGGTGTGGCAGGAATGCCTGGTATAGGACATTGCTGGGTATGGAGGTGCAGAGAGAGCCACAGATAGATAGCTCCTTCTGGTGTCTGCCATTGGAGGGATGGGAAAGCGTGTGTGTGTGTGTGTGTGTGTGTGAGAGAGAGAGAGAGAGAGAGAGAGAGAGAGAGAGAGAGAGAGAGAACATTTAGGGGGCAGAAAATCCTGGTACATTTTTTATATTTTAAATTTCCAGGGCTAGGTGTGGTTGCTCATGCCTCTAATCCCAGCACTCTGGGAGGCTGAGGCGGGTGGATCGCTTGAGCTCAGGAGTTCTAGACAAGCCTGAGCAAGGGGAAGGCTGTGTCTCTAAAAATAGCCAGGCATTGCAGAGGGTGCCTATAGTCACAGCTACTCGGGAGGCTAAGACAAGAAAATCACTTGAGCCCAGGAGTTTGAGGTTGCCATGAGCTATGACGCTATGACACTCTACCAAGGATGACAAAGTAAGACTGTGTCAAAAAAAAATTTCCATTTTGTGTCTTTTATTTCTGAGCAGCATGAATAGGCAGATAAAAAAGTGTTTGCTATAGCCTGGAACAGTCATGGCAGAAAATTTTTTCTCCTCTGTTCACATGAGCAAATTAAGAGAATGGTGCTCTGTTGTATAATTTGAAGATAGTTGTTAATTTGCATTGAATTGCCTTCCTCAGGCATGGTGTGTCATCCACGCAGGGACATGGGTCTAGGGAAAGGCAGACGGGCATCCTCACTGAATTTAAGCTCCCATCACCTGCCTGCCAAAGAACTCAATGGAGAGCAGGGTGTAGGGGCCCAATTGTCCTGGCTGCCCTGGAGGAGAGGCTGGGGGCAAGAGTTGAGACTGGAGCAGGAAAGAGTGATAGTAGGCAGTCTGATGATGGCATGGTGGCAGGCCTTGCATGGAGGTGACGTTCTTCAAAGGCAACTAACGGCAAGACTGCCCTCTTCCCCTGACGGCTGCTGCCTTCCTGGCTTCTCTCAGGTGTTTCCAAGGCCCCGCTAATTGCTGGTGGCAGACCAGTCTTCCCAGAGCCTCCTGTCGTGGTCTCGGGCATTGCCTGGGAGCACATTGGAAGGAGTTGGAGGTTGCTGTGAGCAGAGTCTCAGGCCCCACCCCTACCCTCCAGGATCAGGATCTGAAGTTTGATGCACAAATACTCTAGGGATTCCTGGCTCATCCAGGCCAGAGTCAGCTTCTCACCCGAGGCTGCACGTTGACAGCACTTGGGGAGTTTTTTTTTTTTTTTTGTAGAGACAGAGTCTCACTTTATGGCCCTCGGTAGAGTGCCGTGGCCTCACACAGCTCACACCAACCTCCAACTTCTGGGCTTAAGCGATTCTCTTGCCTCAGCCGCCCGAGTAGCTGGGACTACATTTTTTTTTTTTTTTGTAGAGACAGAGTCTCACTTTATGGCCCTCGGTAGAGTGCCGTGGCCTCACACAGCTCACAGCAACCTCCAACTCCTGGGCTTAAGCGATTCTCTTGCCTCAGCCTCCCGAGTAGCTGGGACTACAGGTGCCCGCCACAACGCCCGGCTATTTTTTGGTTGCAGTTTGGCTGGGGCCGGGTTTGAACCCGCCACCCTCAGCATATGGGGCCGGCGCCCTACTCACTGAGCCACAGGCGCCGCCCCACTTGGGGAGTTTTGAAAGCTGTGCTGGCTGAGCCCTGCTGCTTCACCCTGGAGGCTCCTGCCCAGCCCTGCTGATGGCGTCCCCTCCCCCTCCCAAGCGCTCCTCCTCAGCCTCCCATACCCATGATTTCTTAATCTCCTTGCTCTCTTGGTTCTTGCTCCCACCTGTCTCCCCGGATTTCAGCCCTGTCTGTTTTATTTGTTACCTTCTCACCATTCAAAGTGTGGCCCGCAGACTTGCAGTGTGAGTCCAGTGGTGTCAGACTGGCAGTGGCAGGCTGGCAGGGAGCTTGTGAGAAATGCAGAGTCAAAGGCCCTCCTTAGTGAGCACCTGCACTTGGCCCAGGTGCCGAGGGCATTCAGACACACAATGACGTATGGGAAGTGCTGGTCACTGCTGCTCTAGGTGACGCTGCTCTAGGTGACGTAACGTTGATGGAATCCGGTGAACTTGCTTGTTCGCAGGGTGTCTCAACCTGTCATTGTTGACATTTGGGCTGGATCATTCTTTGCTGTGGGGCTGTCCTGTGCATTCAGGATGTTGAGCGACATTTCTGGCCCATACCTACTTGATGCCAGTAGCAGCCCCCTTGTCTGATTGTGGCAACCAAGAATGTTTCTAGGCATTGTCAAGCATCCCCTGAGGAACACAGTCACCCCTGGTGAGTGCCACTGCTCTGAAGCAAAGCCTGTGGTTCTACATAGTTCAAAGGTCACTAGTTGGCTCTGGGGATCTTATATTCCTTACAGCAAAGTGCCTGAAATTCTCATTTGTTCCATTTTTGGATTAAGGCAGAATTTCTCCACTTCAGCACTATTGGCACTAGAGCTCTGGCTAAAGGTCTGGAGCCTGAGGGGAGAGTGACAGTGAGGCAGGGCAGTTAGTTGTCTCGGGAGTTACAGGTTGGAGCCAGATGGAGAAAAGGTGGAGACACCTTGTTGGATCAGCAGGAGCTGAACTACTGGACTCCAGGGAGCAGTCTCTGGGGGCCACGTGCTGTAGTGCCCTCCCCTCAGAAACCAGGGGCCTTTAGAGGATTGGACAGGACCAAGGAACTGGCAGCAAGCAGACACTAGTCCCTGAGCTCAGCACTTCCTATAACCCGTGTAGATCCCCAGAGCCAACTAGTGACCTTTGAACTATGTGGAACCATAGGTCATTTCTCCCCATCAAGGGTTCCCACAGTGGACAGGCTTTGCTTCAGAGCAGTAAAGGAACAGTAAGCAGTGAAGAACAGCAAGAAAAGGAACTTTGTAAAGGCTGATTAGTCTTTGGAGCTTCTGGAAAATCTGTAAGAAATTAAGGTTTTGGGTGTTTAATTTTAGATGCCATCTGACCATGGTCTATCTCTGAACTCGATGTTCTTGGGTCTAGAATTTCTGTCATGTCTTATGCTTTTCATGGTGTCATGTAAACACTATAGGTAACCTCTAGCTATGATGACTGCAAACACTTTGTTAGCACTAGGGTATGCTCATTTTTTTTTTTTTTTTTTTGAGACAGGGTTTCTGTCTGTTGCCTGGGGTAGAGTTTAGTGGCATCATCATAACTCACTGCAGCCTTGAACTCCTGGGCTCAAATGATCCTCCAGCCTCAGCCTCCCAAGTGGCTGGGACTACAGGTGCTTGCCACCACACCAGACTTGATCATATTTTTATTCCTGAGCCAAGACACCTGGAATCTTGAAGCATTAGGATAGCTAATTAGTTGGTGAAACTTTTCTGACTATAACATCTCAAAGAAACCTCACAGTGTGTGTATAATAAAACTACTTTTTATTTTCCTAAAGCTCCTAAAGCAGTGGTTCTCAACCTTCCTAATGCTGCGACCCTTTAATACAGTTCCTGTGGGTTGCGACCCACAGGTTGAGAACCACTGTCCTAAAGGTTGAAATGTTGCTAGCCGGGTCCTTTATTTGCATTTCTGGAATCTCATTCTTTCCCTTAATAACTGTGACTACTTATCTTTGTATTTTTCCTGGTGGATCATGATGATGTGTTTACTGGGTTCTGTTGGGAGGTGAGAATTGTGGTGCCTTGGACAGTGGCCTGGCAGGTGGCAGATGTCCAGTAAATGCTTGCAGTGTAAAGCAAGCGCTGGTAGACTGCAGCTGGCACACCAAATCTAGCCTGTAAATAAAGTTTTATCAGTATGTAGCCATACCCTTTCATTTACATACTGGCTATGGCTGCTTTGTGTTACTATGGCAGGGTCTAGTAATTGCGGTGGAGATTGTATGGCCCAAAGAGCTGAAAATAATTCCCATCTGGCTTTTTTTTTCTGGAAATATTTGCTAGCTCCGGACTATCAGGTTACTATGAGGGATAAGAAGGGGAAAGGTAGCAAGACCACTTGTCAGAAGTTAGTAGGGTGTCATGGTGGGCACCCGTATAGTTCCAGCTACTGGAGAGGCTGAGGCAAGCTTAAGCCCAAGAGTTTGAGGTTGTTGTGAGCTATGACGCCACGGCACTCTACCGAGAGTGACACAGTGAGACTTTGTCACAAAACCCCCCCCAAGAACCCCCCCCCAAAAAAAGAACAGCTTGTCAGAAAGGCTTACGAGACCTGGAGGAGATTTTAGTAGCAGTTTCCACTGTGCCCATGCCCACTGAGGACCCTGCTGGTCCTTGCTCTTGGGGTGGCTAGCTTTCCTTGCTCATTGGAGACTTTGAATCTTTTAATCTGAGTTATGACTTTATGTTCCATTTGTCCAAGTCATCTGAGGATTAGCTAAAAAAGCAGATTGGCAAATAATATGACGTGGTCTGATTTGGGAGAGGAATACTGTGGCACCTGGCCACTGTGGGGCAGAGAGGGGAGGAAACAGGTGGAAGGTCTTCAACCACAACATTTTATGGGTGGATATAAATGATGATGGGAGCATGCTTCGTAATGGCTCCGAGCGAGAAATTAGCCAAGTGTCCATCCACAGTAGAATGGATAATTGCACCAGGGCTTATTCCCACAGTCAAATGCTGTAGAACAGGAGTTGACAAAGTGCATCACTCTGCAGGCCAAATCCAGCTCACCACCTGCTTCTGTACAGCTCATGGTCTAAGAATGGTTTTTACATTTTTATATGGTTACGAAAACCCAAAAGAGAGCAGTGCCTATGGTTCAGTAAGTAGGATGCTGGCCCCATATACTGAGGGTGGCAGGTTCAAACCCAGCCCTGGCCAAACCACAACAAAAAAATAGCTGGGCGTTGTGGCGGGTGCCTGTAGTCCCAGCTACTCGGGAGGCTGGGGCAAGAGAATCACCTAAGCCCAGGAGTTGGAGGTTGCTGTGAGCTGTGTGATGCCATGGCACTCTATCAAGGTGATAAAGTGAGACAATGTAGCTACAAAAAAAAAAGAAAAACCAAAAGAGGAATTATTTCTGTGACTCATGACGATGCTATGAAATTCAGATTCAGTGTCCATAACTGAAGCTTTATTGAAACAGAGCCCTAGTCATTAATGTGTGCATGGTCTTAGGCTGTTTGCTCCAATGGAGCAATTCCAACCGAGACAGGTTCACAAAACTTCAAAGATTTACTATCTGGCCCTTAGCAGAAAAAGTTTGCTGGACTCTATTATCGGGCAAAGAAAATGAACAAATAGTAATTAACACTCAACAACACGGATAGATCTTATGACTTAACGTACAACAGAAGAAACTAGAAACAAATGGTTTTATCCATTTAAAGTTCAGAAACAGGCGACAGTAATGTATGGTATAGGACAGTGGTCACCCTTAGGGGTGCGGCAGGGACTGGGAGTTGTTCACGTTTTGTCCCTTGATCTGGGTGCTGCTCGCATGGCTGAGTTCCTTTTGTGAAAATTTGTGGAGCTGTACACTGGTTAAGTTTTACATTTTTATAGATAGATTTTTACTTCAATAAGAAGCCTACTAAAGAGAAGTGATTTCAGTCTGACAGCTCCTCAGAAGGTTAAACACAGAGTTGCTATTGCCCCAACAATTCCACTCCTAGGCATATACCCAAGAGAAATGAAAACACATGTCCATGTGAAGACGTGTACACGAATATTCCTAACAGCATTGCTCATAATAGCCCCAAAGTAGAAACAACCCACGTGGCCATCAGCTGATGAATAAACAAAATGTGATGTAGCCACACAATGGAGTCTTTTTCAGCAAGAGGAAGGAGTGAAACACCAACATGGATGAACCTTGAAAACATTATTATAAGTGAAAGAAGCCAGATGCAAAAGGCCACCTACTCCATGATTCCATGTCTGTGAAATGTCTAGCACAGGCGAGTCCACAGAGACAGAAAGTAGGTTAGTGGTTACCAGCGGCTGGGAGAGGGAAGTGACTGCTAATGGGTAGGGGATGAGAATGTTCTAGAGTTGGAGAAAGAAGATAGTAATACAACCTTGTGAATATACTAAAAACTATTGGATTGTACACCTTAAAAAGGTGAATTTTATGGTATGTGAACTATCTCTAAAAAAGAATGCCTAAAATAGATTGCTGCTTTTTCTGCCGCTCTTCCAAGAGCAGGTAACTTTAAGGTTGACAGGGAAAGGCCTGACTTTTCCACCAGGTCATCTAGACCTATCCTTTGGATCCAGGCCAGTTGAGTAGTGCAGAGAAGTTTGTAGAATTTAGCTAAAAGGAGCATATTCATTTTGCTACCTTTTTTTGTTTACTAAAACTGCAGTTCTCAGAAAAATAGGACAAACTGAAAGATCATAGATATCTGGCTTCCTGGACTTTTCCTGTGATTATGCCCAACTTCAGCCCCGTTTCCCTAATGTCTGTTTTCCTTTGGTCTGATTGGAGAGAAACAAGAATCTTTGTAGTAGCCATGTTCCCATTGCCAAGCATGGACTGTCGGCTCCTTGCTGGTCACTGCAAGACTCCACTGCTTACCTGCAGGTTGCCTTTTGTATTTACTTATCGATCTTTTCTGGATTAAAGTTTTTGGCCTCACTTCTAAGTGTTAAGGGCAATAATGATCTCAGATATCTTGATAGCTTTTGAGGAGATTTCTTTTGTGGATGTGAGATGATTACTCAGAGTATCTCAAAGTTTTAATTTCACTAACGCTGAAGAGTATATTTCTGATGATTTTCTGCTCTGTAATGACTGATAAAAACATCTGGTAGTGAAAAAGTAAAAAAAAAACAAACAAACATCTGGAGTGAAGATAGCTCTGAAATATCTGGAAAGTCCCACAGACCTAAATATTATCTGTGGCAGAGACAAATAGTTTGATTAATGAAAAAAGATTGGCTTGTCCCTGAGGTAGTGAAAGGGGCCGGTTCTCAGTTTCCGTCTGAGTCACGTGCTGGGCGTGACTTGAAAAACAGCCTGTTCTAGGACCCAGGCTTCTAAGGGGGTGGCGAGGGTTAGCTGAGATCAGCCAGCCTGACTGGGGAGTCACACAAATCTCTAGATTAGTGAGATTTGCCATTTTGAAGAGAGGTATTTCAATTTTGAAAGAAAATAGTCTCTAATAAATGCAAATGCTTTTGAGAAGCCTTTAGGGAAAGATATTGAAAATGTCAGACATAGATTCAAGTTTGAATGCCCTCACTGATTCTTGGTAAATAGAAGTCCACAGAAAGTTCCCCCAAAGCTTAGTTGGACTATTGCAGTCTCCCTGAATAAAACTGGAGTCTATTGGGTACCCTTTCTCAGCTACAGGCACCAGAGGAGTGATCAGATAACCTTTATAATGAGGCAGTTATGTAGGGTAGTAAGGAAAAGTGTTTTTTCATGAAACACAATATTTGTTTTAACAAACACTGATGAAGCAAAGTGCTTTACAAATGTCAGTTCATTAGCCGGCCATTGTGGCGGGCGCCTATAGTCCCAGCTACTAGGGAGGCTGAGACAGGAGAATCGCCTAAGCCCAGGAGTTGGAGGTTGCTGTGAGCTGTGTGACGCCACGGCACTCTACCAAGGGCAATAAAGTGAGACTCTGTCTCTACAAAAAAAAAAAAAAAAATGTCAGTTTATTCAGTCTTTGTCACAGTACCCTGAGGCAGACGATTTTACAATCTCCACCAATCCCCACCACTTCATAGGTGGAGAGACTGAAACGCAGTCAGGTTTAGCAACTTGCCTAAGGCCATACAGTTACCTAGTGGCAGAGCTGAGCTTTGCCTCCAACAAGCTGTGGGATGATGTGAAACCTGACTGCCATGGGCCTTAAGTCTTCTGATCTATAAAATGAGTGGTCCCAAACTCTTTCTCAAACTGTGCTGTTCTAGAGTCTGTGGTTTTTTTGTTGTTTTTTTTTCACTTTTTGGCCAGGGCTGGGTTTGAACCCACCACCTCTGGCATATGGAGCTGGCACCCTACTCCTTTGAGCCACAGGTGCTGCCCTAGAATCTGTGTTTTTAATCAGTAAGCAATGCTGCCTCTTTTGTGATAAATGCTCAGAATATAGCGGGGAAAGCACAATGTTAAAGAAGCAGATACATAATACTGCCAATGTGTTTTGAAATATACCCATAAAGAAAACAGGCCAATGTGTTATAGTGGTTCTGTAGCGTCTGATGACAGGTAATCCTTACTTTCTTCTTGATACTTTTCTGTATTTGCCAGGATTTTGTAGTGCATATTCCAACCTCTTATTTCTGTAAGAATGTATTATTTTCTCTGCTAACTTGGTGAGCTCTGGTCCTGCTGCAAAGCATTTTCTACATTTCAAATTAGCTCCTATGCATGCTGTAAATCAAGCTGTGATGGTGGGAGAACATGGGAGATGTGTTGGTTCATTCTCAGTTGTTTTCCAGGCAAGGGGAGCTGGGATAGTGGGTGTGGAATTGTTACCAAAGAGAGAGACATTCAACTTTGCTACTGTTCTGGCAGCAGGAGCCCTTTCGACTATATTTTAAGACAAATTAAAAATGAGATCTGCATGCGGAGCTCCTTGCCCAGGGCAGTGTGTCACCAGTTTTGTGTGGCTCTTGGCTCATGGCAGGTTGTCTTCCTTCCCTTGGCCATCTCCATGGTGGCCCCACTGATGCAGAGGGCAGCTGCCATCTGCAGTTGCTTTGGCTCCCACTAGCTAATTAGTTTTGCTAGCATTTTCACTCTGCCATTGCTACGTATTTTGAATCTCCATGATGACGGCCACATAGACTGCCTGCTTCAGTGGTCCGTGCTGTCCCATTTGAAAAGCAATACTCAGTTTGGTTTTAATTGAATTTGAACCCTATCACTTTTTGTTCCTTTAGCCCCTCATTTTAAGACCTTGCTTTTGCAGAACATGAAGTTTTTAGAAGTGTATTATAGTTGATCCTCATTTGTGGACTCTTTATTTGCAAATTTGCCTACTCACTAAAATTTATTTGTAATCCCCAAATCAGTACTTGTGGTGCTTTTGAGGTCATTCATGGACACGTGCATGTGTAGAGTGGCAGAAAGTTTAAGTTGGTAGAAGTGCACATTCCCAGCGGAAGCTTAAGGTGACACTCTGCTTTCTTGTTTCTACTCTGGTGGACACTTTTTGTGTTCTGTTTAGTGCTACAATTTTCACATTTTTGTGAGTTTTTTATTGGCAATTTGCTGTTTAAAATGGCTCTCAAATGCAGTGATGGAGTCCTGTCTGGTGTTTCTATGTGTAAGACTGTGTCTTATGGAGAAAATGTGTGTGTTAGAGAAGCTTCATTCAGACATGAATGATAGTGCTGTTGGCTGCGAGTTCAATGTCAGTAAATCAACAATATATATTAAATAGGCTGTCTCTAAACAGAAACACGTAAAACAAGGTTATGCATTGATTGGTTGACAAAAATGTGACCAGAGGCTCACAGGAACCTAACCGTGAATTATTTTAGGAGCAGTGGTTCAGTATTTGCTAATTCAGTGTTTGAGGTGACTTTATAGAACATAACTTCTATGAATAATGAAATTCGACTTTGTCTGTATTTCATCACAGCAGAGAAGTCTAAGCTGAAATAATTTTTTCTTATATAAGAAAATAGAGCAAATGGATAACTCCTCTGCCATGAAGTCGTAGAGACGTTCTGCTTGCCTTTTTAACGACTGGTTTTCTCCTTAGGTATAACTAGCATGGTCAATGCAGGCGCCATGAGTGGCTCTGGAAACCTGATGGATTTCCTCGATGAGCCATTCCCTGATGTGGGGACATATGAAGACTTCCACACCATTGACTGGCTAAGGGAAAAGTCACGGGACACCGACAGACACAGGAAGGTAGGTGGTATTCTGAAAGGACACACTGAAGGGTATCCCTGCGGATGGCCGCACCATTCTTTCATTCAAAAGTTGCTGAGCTGCAGCTTAGGTTCCCATGTCACGTATGGCGTGAGGCTCTGAGGAAGAGAAGGGCTGGCGGAAGAGGCAGAGATATGGGCACATCAGTATGATAAGAGCCATTTTGGGTGGGAAGGAGGCTGTATCTTATGGAGGGAGTATGGTGTGGAGGGCAAGGTTTGGACCCTCAGTTACCATTTCTGGACCCTGTTTTCTCATACATAAGGATAGAGGTCGTTATACCTAAAGATTAAATGAGATTGTGTATAGATGAAAGCACACGTTACACTGCCTGGTGTCTAGTGGGCAGTCATTCAGATATATATATATATATATATATATATATATATATATATATATGTATGTATGTATATGTCACAATAATGTGTCAAGTGCTTTGGAATCATTTAGGAGAACAGTTAGAAAAGGATTTGTCAGAGAGGGTGACATTCCAGTTGGGTCTTGAAGGATGACTGCAATCTTGCTAGGCCGGGAAAGGGGAAGGGATTCTAAGATCAGGAATGGTCCTTTCTTAAAGTCACAAAGCATGGAAGAATGTGGCACATTTGAGCAACTTGAGGACTGCTGGCTCTGGTGGATCCATAGAAGGGGAGAGACAAGGATGGGTAGTGGGGCTGCATGAGGAATGACCAGGTCAGCCATGGAGAGGAGTTCTTACTTTGTGTTGAAGGCCACAGAATACAATAAAGATGCATTGCCAAGGGAGGAGCAGGTGACTTTAGCAGAAAGAGGAGGAGGGCTGCCCCGAGGCAGGGAAGTGCAGGTGGGAAAGGTCAGGGTAGTCAGGGGGTGAGGAGGGGTGAGAAGGGTGGCCAGGGGGCGAGGAGGGGTAAGAAAGGGAATTAGGAGAGGAGCATGTTTGGTGGCTGGAGCAAACTCTGTACTTCAAGGGGAGGTGTGGGCTGCAGTGGAGGACAAGGCCCCTGGAATATGTGGATGTTGAAGCTCTAGAAGTGACTGGGTAGGCTGGGTACTCAGAGGGAGAGTGAGAGGCAGCTGGGATCCTGGCTATGCCAAGACCTAACAGGTTCAGGGCAAGCAGAGGGGGAACCAGTGGCACACACTGTGGAGAAGCAGGCAGATGAGGAACGGCCAAGAGTATTCCTAGTAAAAGGATGGGAGAGAGTTGTGGAGAGGCTGCTTGGTCAGCCTTGCCCAAGGAGGTAAGCCAACCATGTGGGGGCTGTCAGTGCCCTCAGGAGAGCTGCTCCAGAGGAGGACAAGGAGTGCTTAGGAGAATGTGATTGTATCCTGTCATTTCCCAAAGGGTGGAGGAAGGAGGAAGAGAGATGTATGGGCAGTGAGGTTCAGAGCCATGGGGATCTGTACTCCAGGGCAGGGCTCAGCAGACTATGGCCCTGGGGCCAAAGCCAGGTGGCACCACCTTTTGTAAATAAAGTTTTATTGGAAGTCAGCCATGCACATTCATTTACATAATCTTTATGGCTCATTTTGTGCTCCGGTGGCAGAGCTGAATAGTTGCAGCAGAGACCATTTGGCCTGCAAGCCCAAAATATTTACTTTTACAGAAAACGTTTTCTGATCTCTGCTCTAAAGGGCTATGAGGGGCATGGTGATGTTAGGGGAGTGTGGGATTCTGTTAGCCCCAGGAGGCAAGGGCTTTTCTCACAGTGTGTGCAGATATGTCTGTCTGCTGTGGTAAACATGACCTGTGCTAGCTAATTCTCAATTCATGCTGCTAAAATTGAACCTGGAATACAAAAGTAAGAGATGAAGTCTTTGTTAAAGAGGCTTAACAATGTAACTTAGGTAGTAACACTTGTTCAACATGGTGACGCCAAACGAATGTCCCCCTTCAATGGCTATTAAATAATTGAAGACAAATCACATTTAGTATGGTTTCTAATTAAGTGAATTTTTTTGTGCTCTATTTTTGGGGGGCTATTATGGCATCTTTACTATTCTCTGAACTAGAAAATCCATTTTATGATTATGGTACATTACTAAAAGAATAATATGACTGGGAATTTAGTGGCGTGATTATATTCATTCTATTTTATTCTATTCTATTTTTTTTTTTTTTTGATACAGAGTCTCACTATGTCACCCTAGGTAGAGTGCGTGGTGTTACAGCTCACAGCAATCTCAAAGTCTTGGGCTTAAGCGATTTTCTTGCCTCAGCCTCCCAAGTAGCTAGGACTATAGCTGCACCACAATGCCCAGCTATTTTTTGTTGCAGTTTTCATTGTTGTTTAGATGGCCCAGGTCGGATTTGAACCTGCCACCCTCGGTGTATGTGGCTGGTGCCCTACCCATTGAACTACAGGCGCCGCGCATTTTATGTTTTTGATTACCCTATTTTCCAAGGAGAAGTTTTAGAGAAAGAAGCATGAATTGGAAAATGTTTTCAATGAGCTGCTATGTCTGTTTTGTTTCTAGATAACCAGCAAAAGCAAGGAGTCTGTGTGGGAGTTCATCAAGAGTTTGCTGGATGCCTGGTCAGGATGGGTGGTGATGCTGCTCATCGGCCTGCTGGCAGGTACGTGGATGGGCATGCAGTGCTCCTGGGAAAAGCTGGAGTTGCTGAAACCACAAAACACTAAACCTTTGGGATGATATTTGGAATATGGAGTGTTTCTCTTGCCCCCATGCAGGGGATTTATTGCTTGAAATATATAAGAGCAAAATACATGACTGTGTCTTTAACTTAGAATGTATCCTCAATAGGGCACACTCAAGGCATGAGTCCAGGCGCAGGCTTCTGGAAAGCTGTAATTATAGAGCTGGTCAGCCCTCCCCACATGGTACAAAGTTTTATTACCACACTGGATTTTACTGCGAGTACACATTTTATATTCTCCTGTACTTCGTTATGTGGATGGCAACAAAATAGGGGACCGTATTGATCTCTAATAACAAAACAATGTGTGAGATTGCCTTTTACTATTACTGGTAGTCCCTGGGATGAATTGTAAAGATCCTGTGACACTCAGAATAGTGTCACACACCCTCAGGATATGATGTGGGCTGAGGGGTCTACACTGTATTGTCCTGACACTAGGGACTCTGCACTCTTGCTTTTTATAGCGCCAATACCATGTTTTTGAGCAGTAGATGTTTCCAGAGTAAATGGATGAATATCTAGAGGGGAAACCTGTCTTTTTAATATCAAACACACCAAGTCTTAGTGGAAATTGTTTCCTAAAGTTTATTTCCTTTTAGGAAATTTTGAAGGTTAATGTTTAAGAATAAAAAAAAATTGAGCACATTGAAGAGAGCCCCTACATAACAACATAACAGTGATGGTGAGAGACTTGATCATGGAATTGACTATAACACAGGCAGAATACATATAATAAGTTCTCTGAGAAAGAACACTCAGGTAACATAGATAGAATTTTGTGATTACAGGGGATTTCAGTTTCCAGACGATGTGGCATTTATTCTATAGCTAACTATAGGAGGGGCTTGGTTGCCAGGGAAGGATTCCGTCTGCCTCGCCTACTTTGGCATCTCATAAAGAGCTTGGAGGGAGAGTCCTTTCCTCTAGTCACAGCAGCTGTCCGCCCATTTCTCTATTTCTGTCCTTCCTCCCCAAGTGGCATTTCCCAGCATATACTGGCAGCAACCAGTGCAGGGAATTAGACTTTGTTGACACATGGTGTTTGGTCACCAATTTTGCTTGACTGGTTCTATGAAGACCTTTGAACGTGGGCAGGGTGGGGATTTGTTTTGAATTTTAATATCCTCATTTAGAACAGATTATAAAATTTTACAGTGTATCATTATTTTTGGCTCCTAGGAAGAAGAAATAAATAGGATAGATCAAGAAACTTGGAATAGACATTCTGGTGTCTTTCCTGAGTAAATGACACAGCTTAAACTTATTGACTAATCTAGGCGCCTGCCTGGTGTAGCTTCAAAGTGATTTTGACCAGCTGGCTTCACTATTGCCTCAATTTCTAGCAGTTCTTAATTAAGAAAATACATACTGCTGCCCAAACTTCACTTAAACGGCATCTCTGAGGAAAGCCCCCTCCCCTCCGCTCTGTGGTCGTGATGTGCAGCCAGGGGTGAGGACCACTGGAGAAAGCACAGCTGCAGATGAATACATCAGGAAGGCATGAATGGGGTGATAGTGAAAATGAAGGGGGCTCATGGGTTCTTTTGTTCTGGGTACACTTTAAAGGGAAATGTAGCAATCTGTGCCCTATCCACTTTCCCCTTCCCCTCTGGACTAACTGTGGGGTGGGCTCAGGGGCCCTCATTGGCACCAGGGCCTTGTGTTCTGGTCACTTATGGAGAGGCCCCTTGGCAGCTCCTCTGGAGGGCAATGCTCAGGAGTACCCACTAGATGTCGCTGTTGGACCGCAGAACAAAGCTAAGGCCCACTGGCAGAACCAGAGTCAACCAGGAAAATTGTGGGAATAGTGGGACTGTGAATGAACAGATAATGAGATTTGGGGTGATGATTGCATCTTGCCCGGATATCTGCAAGAGTCCTCCCTCACCTTCTTCAGCTCTTTGTTCAAATGTCATCTGACATTCGAGGCATTCCTTAACCACCTTCTCTAAAATTACATCCCTCCTTATTATGCTAAGTGAAATAAGCCAGACACAGAAAGACAAATACCTCATGATCTTGCTGATATGTGGAGTATAAAACAGCTGATCTTATATATAGAAAGGTGCTAGCAGGCTGGGAGGGCTTGGGGAGGCCAGGGGAAAGGGAAGATGCTGATCAAAATGTACAAGTTTGTTAGACTGGAGGGATAAGTTTTAGTGATTGTATGGTGATTGCAGTTAATAATCATGTATATTTCTAAACTGATAAAATAGATTTTAATGTTCTCATCACAGAGATGATAAGTTGGTGAGGTGATATGTTAATTAGTTTGATTAAATCTTTCTTTAATGTATACATAGATCAAAACATGACATTGTACCCCGTAAATAGACATGATTATTATTTGTCAATTTCAGAAAGTAAAAAGAGATCAAGATAATTAGCCCTCTGCATTTGTTTTTCCTATTGATATTTCTATATTCGACATTACCAGACCCTGTGGAAAGAGTTTATGAAATGCTAAATATTGCTGTTCTTGTGTGCTGCTACCAGGGGGCAGTGCTGGTAGCTGGCTTTCTGCAGGCTAGCACTGGGCTGAAGCAGGCAGTCTGGATCTAGAGAAAATACTGTGAGCATATGTGATTTTTTTTCTTTCTTTTTTTTTTATTAATATTAAATCATAGCTGTGTACATTAATGCGATCATGGGACACCATACACTGGTTTTATAAACAGTTTGACACATTTTCATCACACTGGTTAACATTGCCTTCCTGGCATTTTCTTAGTTACTGTGTTAAGACATTTATATTCCTTTTGTTTTGTAGAGACAGAGTCTCACTTTATGGCCCTCGGTAGAGTGCCAAGGCATCACACAGCTCACAGCAACCTCCAACTCCTGGGCTTAAACAATTCTCTTGCCTCAGCCTCCCGAGTAGCTGGGACTACAGGCGCCCGCCACAACGCCCGGCTATTTTTTGGTTGCAGTTCAGCCGGGGCCGGGTTTGAACCTGCCACCCTCGGTATATGGGGCCAGCGCCTTACCGACTGAGCCACAGCGCTGCCCAAGACATTTATATTTACATTTATTAAGTTTCACATGTACCCTTGTAAGATGCACTGCAGGTGTGATTTTTTTCATTGGGTTTTAGCTTCCAACTTCAAATAGGAAATGTTTTTCACCATTCTATAAGGTATATGTACTTCAAAAGATCACGTTGCACATGATAAAAGCATCTGATATTATCTGTCAGTTTAAAAAAGTAAACAAACAAGGAATTGTTATGTTTATAATTATTTCATTATTTAGTTGCCTTTAAAATTAAAATAAATTTTTTTAAATATAATTCACATTCTGTACAGTTTACCCATTTAAAGTGTATAATTCAGTGGTTTTTAGTATATTCATAGAGTTGTGCAACCATTAACCACTATCAATTTTTTTTTTAGACTATCTCACTATGGCATCCTTGGTAGAGAGCCATGGTGTCACAGCTCACAGCAACCTCAGACTCTTGGGCTTAAGCAATTCTCTTACGTCAGCCTCCCAAATAGCTGAGACTACAGGCGCCTGCCACAATGCCCGGCTATTTTTGTTTTCTTTTGTTGCAGTTGTCATTGTTGTTTTTGCTGGCCTAGGCTGGATTTGAATCCGCCAGCCTTGGTGTATGTGGCTGGCACCCTACCCACTGACCTACGGGTGCCGCCCCCTACTATCAGTTTTAGAATAATGTCATTACCTCCACCAAAGAACCTCTGTACCTTTTAGCTATTAAGCCCCAGCTCCCACCCAACCCCCATCCAGCCCTAGGCCACCATTCACCTGTTTTCTGTGTCTCTGGATTCACCTATTCTGGGCATTTCATATAAATGGAATCTTACAGTATGTGGTCTTTTGTGATTAAATTATTTCATTCAGCATAATATTTTCAAAGTTCACCTGTGATGTAGCACATATCAGCACCTCTTTTTTCTTTTTTTTTTTTGAGACAGAGTCTCACTTTGTCACTGTCAGTAGAGTGCTGTGATGTCGCAGCTCATAGCAACCTCCAACTCCTGGTCTTAGGTAATTCCCTTGCCTCAGCCTGCTGAGTAGCTGGGACTATAGGTGCCCGCCACAACGCCCGGCTATTTTTTTGTTGCAGTTTGGCTGGGGCTGGGTTTGAACCTGCCACCCTAGGTATATGGGGCTGGCGCCCTACCCACTGAGCCACAAGCGTACCCCTTGTACCATAAGTGCACCTCATTGTCATTCTGAATAATGCTGCTGTGACCATTTGTGTATAAGTCTTCATGCGGATGTATGCTTTCGTTTCTCTTGGGTGTATATATGCCTAGGAGTGGAATTGCTTGGTCAAAGAGTAACTTTGTGTTTAAATTTATGAGGAACTTACTAGACTGTTTTCTGAGGTGCCTGCACCTTTGTAATGGACTATATATTTTCTCTCTAGCATTCACTACCTTTTGACAGAGCCTGAAATTTACTTATTTGTCCAGTGTCTTTCTCCCAGCCATAAACTAGGCTTGCAAAAAGGCAGGGACTTGAGTTTGCTTTGCTCACTGCTGTATCCCCAGGGCGTGTACTGGTAACCGGCACATGGTAAGTATGTGCTAAATAAATATCCCATGAATGAATGAGTAGACCTGAGTTTTCTGATTTTTCAGTCATTTATTGCCCTCATTCATTCAATAAAGATTTATAGCTCCAAATCTGTACCTGACACAAATAAAACAATGAACAAGATAGATAGGGTCCTTGTCCACTTAGATACAGGACCTGGATGCCTGCCCTTACCTCCACTGTGGCACAAAAAGTATTCAATGAAAGATTTTCCCCTACCACTTCTACACTAGTGGAAGTACAAATGTATATATCTAGCAAATCATGATGTTAGAATATGAGAGGTATGGTGTTGGGGAAGGACAGGAAGTCACAGGGAAGTCTCGGAAGTACACCTAACCCAGACTTAGGAGATCAGGGAAGGCTTACCAAAGGAGGTGATATAAATACTGAAACCAGGAAGATAAGTAGGAGGGTGCCCAGTGTAGGGAAGGCAGTGTTTGCTGAGATGGTGCCGAGAGGAGGTACATTCCAGAATATGGAGTAGGTGGAGTGTGGGAATTTTTGAGGAAAAAGATGAAGCTGGAGTTATACTTGGGCCCGCCTGTCAGGGTTGGCACCATCGTGAGGATTTGGGTTTTCTCTCAAGAACAATGAATAGCTGTGGCAGAGCTTTCCAGGGAGAAGTGGCCCAGGTCAGACTGGCATTTTGGAAATTCTGTTTGATCTCAGTGTGGAGAAGCCACAGACAGGGCAAGACAAGAGAGGAGGTGCCATTCCAAGACGGCGGTCTGCCTGGCAGCCCAGGTGGGGAAGGCAGGAAGTAGAGCAAGTCGAGAGGTTTCGGAAGTAGAGTTGCTGAGATGCGGGGATTGTGTGGAAGGCCTACCTAGGTTTCTAGTTTGCACAGGAGTATACCTAGATGGTGGGCTCTTCTCTCAGTGGGCACAATGCTGAGGCTGGGAGGAGGATGCTTGAGTGCAGTGTTGCATACAATGAGTTGGAGTAGAGAAATTCAGGACACCCAAGAAGGCAAATGGTGTCATGGTTTTTATTTTTTATTTTTTGAGACAGAGTTTCAAGCTGTTGCCCTAGGTAGAGTGTCATGGCATCATAGCTCACAGCAACCCCCAATTCTTGGGCTCAAGCAATCCTCTTGCCTCAGTTTTTCTATTTTTAGTAGAGACAGGGTCTCGCTTTTTGCTCAGGCTGGTCTCAAACCCGTGAGCTCAAGCTGTCCACCGGCCTCAGCCTCCCAGAGTGTTAGGGTTGCAGGTGTGAGCCACTGCGCCCGTCAGTCTCATGTTTTTTTGACAATTCCTATTCATTTGTTTTGACTGCCTAGGGCTCAGTTAAAAAGGTTAGGGAGGGTGAATGTGTCACAACTGATGAGTGGTGTCTGCCATGGATATGTCAGAAGGGCTGTGAAGGCAAATCTAATACAGCATGCCATGATTGATTGGTGATGTCTGCTGTGGGCATTGGCGGCTGGATGTTAAGCTGTGTAGTCACTGACCTGCAATAGGCAAGGGGTTCTAGGTGCCTGGAAAAGGCATAGCTAGGCACAGTGGTAAATAGAAGGACATGAATAAGGTTGCCAGGGCAGAGAGCATAGCATAAAAAGAGAAAAGAGTTTAGGGTCAAGCTTTGAGGAAATGCATCTCTTAGAAGTTAAGTAGAGGAATAGGAAAGATCAAGGGAGTCAGAGAAAACCGGGGAGATAGGAGGAAATCAAGAGATGATAATGCTGTAAAAGTCAAGGGAACTGGGGTTTCTAGAAGGATTAAGTGGTCAGCAGTGTCAAATGATGCTGAGAGGTCTGGAATTGGGGTCAGCAAACTTTCTGCAAGGGGCCAGTGGGACAAATATTTTCAGGTTTGTGAAACATGTGGTTTCTGTCTCAACTGTTCAATTCTGCCATTGCAGCATGGAAGTGGCCACAGATCCCATGTAATTGAACAGCATGGCTATACTCTAATAAAACTTTGTTTACAAAGACAGGCAGTGGGCAAGATTTAATTTGTGGGCTATAGTTTTCTGATCCTGTTCTAGAAGATGAGAGCTGAACAAAGGCCATTGCCTTTAGCTGCATCTCCTGGGCATCTTGTGGGCATCTCCTGGTTGGCTGAGGGGATGGACTGGGTGGAAGGGAAGTGAGGCCCAGGAAGAGAAGAGAAGACAGAAGATGGTGGTGGTGGGAGTAGTGGGACCAGGGAAGGTTTTTTATTTCAGTGTTTAAGTGCTTATGGTTGGGGGTCACCACAACATGAGGAACTGTATTAAAGGGTCACTTCATTAGGAAGGTTGAGAACCACTGGCTTATGTGAAAGAGCCATCGGAGAAGGAGAGGTTGAAGATACAGAAGGAAAGGGGAGCTGGGAAAAGGAGCCCTTATGGAGGAAGGAGCGCTACAGCTGAGGTGGGTGAAATCCCACAAAGATAGGAGGGAAGGGAGGGTGAGCGCTGACAGTGTGTGGGCACTTTTGGTGGAAATGCAGGCACAGGATCAATACTGTAATAAGGAATCAGTAAAAATTCTGAAAAAATAAGAAACTGGAACACATTCCCTGCCCTAAAAAATGGGTTATTCTGGAAAGAGACCCAAGGCAGCCTTTTGTGGCCCACTCAACCACACGTTCTATTTATCCCATTTCTGTTGGCTTTTAAAGTAATTATTTACTTATATAGACCTACAAACCTTTAGCCATAATTTAAAAAATGCAGAAAGTTCTAATAAACAGGGTTTACCCAAGTTTTGGTTTCCATTTGGTGGCAAGACCTTATTTATGATGTGAGGCTGTCACTATCATTATGCCTCCATTTTGCCTGAATTACTGTGTTTCTCTGAGAAATATTAACATGTGTGATTCCGGGATGACACCCCAGAAGCTGCTGAGAGGGTTGTCTTTTATGGCGTATATAACTCTGTTTCAAAAATTCGGAAGGGGATGAATTTTGAAAGTTGCTCAGCTCCAGTGGCCTGAGATCAGAGTGTAAAGCCATATGTCTCCCTTCCCTAACTGATTTAAGCCACTGAGCCCTTTGGATCTCTCACTGGGCTGGCACTGCCTTGCCCACACCACAATGGTTCAAATGACTCAGGTCAATGAAAGAAGCTTCCTATGTAAGTGACAGACCCCATCCCATTCACTGCTTGCTCTGGTGTCTGGGCCTTCGTTGCTGATGTTTGCTGTTCTCATCACATCATGGGGCAGTTCTTCTTCTTGCAGGCACTCTGGCTGGGGTCATTGATCTTGCTGTGGACTGGATGACAGATCTGAAGGAGGGGGTCTGCCTGTCTGCCTTCTGGTACAGCCATGAACAGTGCTGCTGGACTTCCAACGAGACTACTTTTGAAGACAGGGACAAGTGTCCCCTATGGCAGAAATGGTCGGAGCTGCTGGTGAATCAATCAGAGGTGGGTGTTCTGGCAGGGTTCTGGGTGGGAACTCGTTCCACATGCACTTTGGAATGTTCCTGGGTGATTCGGGGATGTATTTTCTAGTAACAGTCCATGGCTTAATGCTAGTATGACTGTTTTCTAGTTCTCAAACTTCACTTGAAAAACCAATCCATTGTTTCCTGTATATATGTATTGTTTAAAGCCTCATGTTTGGTTTTATTTTTCTTATCAAAAGTGGTTTATTGATCATGCTGAAGAAATGGGTTAATTTTTATACTTTCTTTTTTTTATACTTTCTAATTCAGGAAAAAAGATAAGTTATCCTTTTGTAAAATGTAACAGCTTTAGTGAGAGAAAATCTACAGTTCATATGGTTTGCCCATTTCAAGTGTACAATTCAATGGCTTTTAGTATATTTGCAGAGCTACGCACCCATCACCACAACCTACTTTCAGAGCATTTTCATCGCTCCCCTCAAAACCTTATACTCATTAGCAGTCATTCCCATGGTCCCCCAATCCACTGTATAGATTTGTCTCTTCTGGACATTTCGTATAAATGAATTCATACAACATGTGGACTTTGTATCTGGTTTCTTTCACTTAGCATGTTTCCCAGGTTTCTTCACATTGTAGCACAAATCAGTACTTCCTTTTTGTATATGGCTGAAAGATATTCTATTGTATGGATATGTCACATTTCATTTATTTATTCATCAGTTGCTTCTGCTTTGGGGCTGTTATGAATGATGTTGCTGTGAACATTTGTGTCCAAGTTTTTGTGGGGCATGTTTTTTATCGCCAATGGGTATATAACTAGGAGAGGAATTGCTGGGTCCAATGGGAACTCTGTTTAACCTTTCGAGGAGCTGCCAGATTGTTTTCCAAGGTGGCTGTACCACTTTATGTGTCCACTAACGGTGAACGAGGGTTCCGATTTCTCCACATCCTCGCTGACCCTTGTTATTATCTGTTTTTGAGTACAGCTATCCTAATGGGTGTGAAATGGTATCTCACTGTGGTTTCAGTTATCATCTTCCATTGAATTTTATGAGCACATTTCAGAGGATGTTCTGGGCCTTCTTTTTTTTTTTCTTTCTCATTTTATTTTTATTAAGCAGTATATAACATACTGCATGCTACATAAGACACTTTATAACCTTCTAGTAGGGGTAGATGACCATTACTGAGTTACTTTTTCATCCATCAGGAATATGCTTCCTTAATCAATGTTCTCCAAACCCTTTGACACATAGTAGCAATTAACTCCAGAGATGTGCCTATCTCTTTCCATCAAGTGCCATTCTTGTACGTAATGGGCAACTCTTTTTTTCCTTGCTACCGTTGGTAAACTTCTTGATGTACACAGTTGCCACTCCAGGGATGACCAAGCAAAAGCCTATGGCGGCAAGTCCAGGGAGAATCTCGAACCACATCTCAACATGGTTACCGCGGCCTGTTCTGGGCCTTCTATGAAGCTAATGTCTCAGACATAGGAGATGTAGTGTTGCACCACACATCTAGGGTGTGGCCTTATGGAATTTAGAACTTCATATCTTCATAAGGAAAGACCTTCACTCAGGAAGGGGATAACTGCTAACAATTCAGTGCTTACCACAATGACTATGGGTCATTGAAGGATCAGAAAACCAGGTGGGTGGGGGTAGCCAGGCTGCCAAGCTTTACATTAGGGGTAATGTGAGGTTGCTCAAACTAGAAATATTCTTGGAAGATGTATATGATCTATTTATACATCTCTTCCTTTCTCTGTTTTTTTTTTTTTTTTTTTTTTTTCCTGACTGACTGAACACAGCTAAAGACATTTGGAACACACTTTGCCATTTTACTAAACCTCTTTCTCAGTGGAATTAAAAATTAATTCCTTCAAATCTTGAAGTAGATAGGGATCTTGAAATCTCACACACTCTCAGTGCTCTCCATTACTTCCAAAAGAAATTCTCTACTTGGGTTGATGGAAGGGGCGAGCAGAATTGGCTGTGGGCCATGTTTTACTTCTCCTCTTCTACTTGCAACCCGTGTTGTGGGGAAATATGGCTGTCCATCTTTTCAACTATTTTTAAGATTTATACTTTGATTCAAAGAATTACTGTTAGTAAGAGTGAGAAATTATTTTTAACTTTCACAAAAGTACGTATTTAAGTGGGTGAAAGGCATTCCTCAGTCTGATTTCTCACCACATAGGGTGTGAATATATGTGCTTGTAAAGGCCAGCATAGTCTCTGGAATGTGTTTTTGCATTTAATAGACACACACATGTTCATGTCCATGGCCTGACCTGTAGGTGACCTCTCTTTTCTTCCCCCCTCACTTGAGAAATCCAGATGGTGGCAAGAACCTAGGGCTTAGAGAAATGTGGTCTCCACTCAACAGAGCAGGTCCTTGATCTAAAAGGCCCCAGACTGTGTGTTTGGTTTAGAAAATGTTCTCCCCACATCAGGTAATTTGGAATAAATGGTTCAATGAATTATTCTGAAGGAAACCAAGTTTTCCTCCTCTAATAGTGCCCCTCAAATGTCAACATGCATCAGAACCTCCTGGAAGGCTTGTTAGAACACATTTAGCTGAGCCCTACCCAGAGTGTCTGACTTAGCAGCTCTGGCCTGAGTCCTACTAGTGCATGTGTACTATGCTCCCGGCTGATACTGATGCTGCCAGTCCACAGACCACACTTTGAGGAGCATGTTCTCAAATATGGTTCCAACTCTTGTTCATTGGGACTGCAGCTGCTTGCTGTGGTATAGGTGTGGCCATAGTGAAAGCTGAGAGAGACCAGTCCACTGCAGACAAGGCATGACAAATCTTCCAGGGTCTCAAAGGTACAATTTTCTGTGTCACACGTTTCATTAACTGCAGTGCAAGTGGTGATTAAAACCAAGCATCATTCATGGTTTTTACCCAGTAGAAGCTACATGTAAACAGCTCCTGGAGAAGCACCCAGTGCTCCGTTTGTGTGTATTGACTGTAGCAATAGCAACAGCTGATAAAACCAACACCAGCCTTTTTGTTTACATAGGCCGGGAACCAAACCTGTCTAGTGCTGTCAAAGCTTTTGTTATCACGACAGAGGGGGTGGGATTGGATACATTGCTCAGTTGTGTTGTGGCTAATGTTTCCTTTCTTGTTTTGTGTCTGCCGTTTAGGGTGCCAGTGCTTATATTCTGAATTACTTAATGTACATCCTGTGGGCACTGCTGTTTGCATTTTTGGCCGTCTCCCTGGTGCGTGTATTTGCGCCATATGCCTGTGGCTCTGGTATACCAGAGGTGAGTCGTGGCTAGATTTCTTTTGTACCAATAATAAGAATAGCAGATACTTCCATAGTACTGTTGTGCTAAGCACAGTTCCAAGTATTTTACATATTCTTACTCTTCACAATAAGACTGTGAGGCAAGTACTATTATTGTTCATTTGATAGTTGAGTAAAGTACAGAAAGGTTAAGTAACTTGCTCAAGGAAACCAACCTAGTAAGCTGTTAGTTGAACCCAGTCTGACTTTAGGATTTATTTATACTCTATATTCAAGATTTCTGCTCTGGTGCTTCTCAGATGATTAAAGCCTTATCTTTGTGAACCAAGAATAACTCTTAAAGTGTGTGGAATCAGAGTTCATTAATCACACATATAAGTGTAGCACTGAACTCACTCATTAGTGTGTCTATGATGTAATGTGAAAAAAGATAATAGTGTAGGTTTGTTGCTAAGAAACTTTATGATGATTAAACTCCTTTGTCATGTTTTGGTCTTCTAGTGACAAGGTGATAGCAATTTTTAAAAACTTAATTCCACTTTCAGTGCATGTACAGTGCATGTACCCCTGTACATTTAGAATTCTTTTCTTTTATCTTTGAAGAGTTTTTTTGTTAAGATAAATCCAGTGAAATTTTGTGCATACATGTATAATCAAAGTGGTCTATCTGAAATAAAAATTTATGTGTCTTGGGCGGCACCTGTGGCTCAGTGAGTAGGGCGCCGGCCCCATATGCCGAGGGTGGCGGGTTCTAAACCCAGCCCCGGCCAAACTGCAACAACAACAACAACAAAAAAAAAAATAGCCGGGCGTTGTGGCAGGCGCCTGTAGTCCCAGCTGCTTGGGAGGCTGAGGCAAGAGAATCGCATAAGCCCAAGAGTTAAGAGGTTGCTGTGAGCCCTGTGATGCCACGGCACTCTACCCGAGGGTGGTACAGTGAGACTCTGTCTCTAATAAAAAAAAAAAAAAAAATAAAAATAAAAATTTATGTGTCTTTTAAAAATAGAATATAATGTTGTTTTTACCTAAGCTAATAATAAAGTTATATTTGGGAAAGATACAAGTAACTCTTAGTATTACATGAAAATAGTTTACTTTTTTTATAAAATCAACCTAGAGAACTACAAGAATGTTGGATGAAACTCTATCCTTTGGGATCCTCCATTTTATGAAATTATCACATGTATAAGAGTAAAATTAAAATGAAAGATTTAGGGCAGGCACGGTGGCCCAGGCCTGTAATCCTAGCACTCTGGGAGGCCAGGGCAGGTGGATTGCTTGAGTTCATGAATTCTAGACCAGTCTGAGCAAGAGCAAGACCAAGACCCTATCTCTAAAAATAGCTGGGCATTGTGGCAGGTACCTATAGTCCTAGCTACTTGGGAGGCTGAGGCAAGAGGATCGCTTGAGCCCAGGAGTTTGAGGTTGCTGTGAGCTATAACACCACGGCACTCTACCAAAGGCAACAAAGTGAGACTCTGTCTCAAAAATAAATAAATAAATAAATAAATAAACAAACAAACAAATAAAAAAAATTGAATGGGGTGGAGACAAGATGGCTGACTGAAGCCAGCTTTCCACAGAGGCTCCCGTCCAGAAGGAGACTTAAAGGACAGAAATTTAGCAAGTAACCTGGTGGATTAGAGCTGCACCAAGAGAGAAGGTTGAAGAACGCACATCAACCCCGCTGAGGCAAGCTGCAACCCCGAGGATACAAACAAAAGGTATAAAATCCATCACCAAGCGGACGGGAGTCCCCTCCCCCATGAGAACGGCTCGGAGTGCCCCACAAACAAACGAGCAGAGTTCAAAGGTCCTTCCACTACACTCCACGGGAGAGACCCTCTAAAAACTGGACCTACCTCCCCTACTAGGATGCCATGGCGTTCTACTGCCAGGCATAAAACTGTACAGAACTGTGTATATTCTCTACCTGCAATTCTAAGCTGCCAGCACTCCTCTCCACTCTCACTCTGAGGTCTTGGGTGATTTCTCAAGGGGTGTGAACAGGGCCTAGACGGCAGCTGGTCAGTGCTGATTCTGTGGCACAGGAGTGAGGAGAGGACGGTCAGCTGAGAGGGAACCACACCGGAACGGCGGTGCCTCAAGGCGCAGAGCAGCAGCTGTTTTTTTGGCAACAATAGGGCTCGCTCCCAGATATTCCAAAGCCACACCCCCTGTCTCCCTGGGCAACCAGAAGAGGCTGGGCATCTTCTCAGGTGGCAACCACCGAGGAACAGATCTGGGATGGAAACGCAGGCCCTGTGAGTAAAGGGTTTGCCTGAGGCGGTACCGGCCTGGGTGGAGCGCGGGGACTAGAAACGCAGGTGCAGAGCCGGGAAGTTCCCAGGGCAGGGCTGACCCAGCGGACCGCTTTACTGAGCCTAAGATGCACCTGGCCCTCAGGGGATCGTCAGCCTATAGACAAAGGAAGGCAGGAGGCTAGAACTGACAACTAACTGAATACAAACCTGCAGGAGCAAAGACAGGGCCTGAGGCGCAGGCTCTGGAAACTCAAAACGGCTTCTCTTCTGCAGGGGAATTTAGCAGGGACAGAAACAAATTCCCACAAAGTTGTTCTGTTCTGTTCTGTCAGTAACATCAGTCAGGGGAGGGCTGGAACTGAGTGAACACCCCCCAGCCTCCATCAAGTGCCCAAGGTTGTCAGGCCTCACCTCCCCCTGTTGGATAGAGGCAGAGCACAGCGGCCTGGCTGAGGAGAAATAGATTTCCTTGTGATTCAGGCAGGTACAAACCCCTAGAGTATCTGTTCACTAGAAGCAATTGGGTCTCAGCTCTGCGGGGCTATCAGTGACTGGATGTGACAGAGGTGCAAGGTGGGGAAGGAGGCATCAACCTTCCCAGACTAATCTATTTGCTGGGTGGGTCGTCCTGACTCCACGGAGCACCAGAGCAAGCCATATCTGAGTTGTCATCAGACCCCTGTAATTCAGTTGCCAGAGACCTTTTAAACTCTCCCACCTGAGACAGGTGCTGACTGAGGCAGTTGATTTGGACCCTTTGAACTGAGCCAACCACCCGAGGATTATTCAAGTAGTGCCCTGGGTGTGTGGTTCTAGGAAGGTTTGATTTTCCTTTTCCAATTGTTGCCTGTGGGGGGCGGGGTGACTTAATTGCTGGTATTTTCCACAGCTGAGACTTCAGCCCAGAGTAACTGTTTCACTAGGGTCGAACAGAGACCAGCTGAAAACAAGACAGAACCACTTAGCCCCACCACACCAAACAGGTCCCCAGTTTCTCAGGCCATAGCACTGTACAGGTCCTTGACAAAGCTCCAGGGGAAAAATCAAATGGTGTAAAACAATCATGGGGCGGAATCAGTGGAAAAACTCTGGTAACATGAATAACCAGAATAAATCAACGCCCCCCCCCCCAAGGAAAGATATGGCAGATGTAACTGAAGATCCCATTCATAAACAGCTGGCAGAGATGTCAGAAATTGAATTCAGAATTTGGATTGCAAACAAGATTAATAGAATGGAGGAAAGTTTGGAATTAGAAATTCGAGGAGCAATTCAAAAGTCGGAATTAGAAATTCGAGGAGAAATTCAAAAGTTGTCTAAAGAATTTAACGAATTTAAAGACAAAACCACCAAAGATTTTGACACATTGAAGCAAGAATTTGCAGCCCTCAAAGATCTGAAAAATACTGTAGAATCCCTCAGTAACAGAGTGGAGCAAGCAGAAGAAAGGATTTCTGACATTGAAGACAAAGCCTTTGAATGCTCCCAAACTCTCAAAGAGAAAGAGAAATGGAGAGCAAAAATGGATCATTCTCTCAGAGAGCTCTGGGATAATTTGAAGAAGGCTAATATCCACCTCATTGGAATCCCTGAAAGTGATGAAGTGGCCTCGCAAGGCACAGAGGCCCTTCTCCATGAAATTATGAAAGAGAATTTTCCAGACATGCCAAGAGATTCTGAAATTCAGATAGCAGACAGTTTCAGAAGCCCAGCACAACTCAATCTGAATAAGACATCCCCTAGGCATATCATAATTAACTTCACTAAAGTTAATATGAAGGAGAAAATTCTGAAAGCATCCAGACGTAAGAAATCCATTACCTACAAAGGGAAGAATATTAGAATGACTGCAGATCTCTCTGCTGAAACTTTTCAAGCCAGAAGAGGGTGGTCATCGACTTTTAATCTCCTATAGCAAAATATCTTTCAACCCCAGATCCTGTATCCAGCTAAACTGAGTTTCATTTATGATGGAGAAATTAAATACTTTAATGACATTCATATGTTGAAGAAATTTGCCATAACCAAACCTGCTCTTCAGGGTATTCTCAGACCTATCATCCATAATGACCAACCCAATCCTCTGTCACAAAAGTAAACTCACTCAGAAACTTTTGATCAAACTCCAACTTCCACAGTGGTGAAAAGATTAAAAATGTCCACTGGACTTTGGAAAACTCTATACCAAATATTTTACCAGACTTATCAATATTCTCCATTAATGTGAATGGCTTAAACTGTCCTCTAAAGAGGCACAGGTTAGCTGACTGGATACTAAACTCAGGCCAGATATTTGCTGCATATAAGAGTCACATCTTACCTTAAAAGATAAGTATAGACTCAGGGTGAAAGGATGGTTGTCAATATTTCAGGCACATGGCAATCAGAAAAAAGCAGGTGTTGCGATTCTATTTGCAGACGCAATAGGCTTTAAACCAATAAAAGGAAGGAAGGATAAGAATGGTCACTTCGTATTTGTTAAGGGTAATACTCAATATGATGAGATTTCAATTCTTAATATTTATGTACCCAACCAGAATGCACCTCAATTTATAAGAGAAACTCTAACAGACATGAGCAACTTAATTTCCTCCAGCTCCATAATAGTCGGAGATTTCAACACTCCTTTGACACTGTTGGATAGATCCTCCAATAAGAAGCTGAGCAAAGAAATTTTAGATTTAAACCTAACCATCCAACATTTGGATTTAGTGGACATCTACAGAACATTTCATCCCAACAAAACTGAATACACATACTTCTCATCAGCCCACGGAACATACTCCAAAATCGATCACATCTTAGGTCACAAGTCTAACCTCAGTAAATTTAAAGGAATAGAAATGATTCCTTGCATCTTCTCGGACCATCATGGAATAAAAGTTAAACTCAGTAACAACAGATTCCTTGCATGTTCTCGGACCATCATGGAATAAAAGTTAAACTCAGTAACAACAGGAATCTGCATACTCATACAAAAACATGGAAGTTAAATAACCTTATGCTGAATGATAGCTGGGTCAGAGATGAGATTAAGAAGGAAATTGCCAAATTTTTGGAACAAACGACAATGAAGACACGAATTATCAGAACCTCTGGGATACCGCAAAGGCAGTCCTAACAGGGAAATTTATAGCACTGCAAGCCTTCCTCAGGAGAACAGAAAGAGAGGAAGTTAACAACTTAATGGGAGATCTCAAGCAACTGGAAAAGGAAGAACATTCCAAACCCAAACCCAGTAGAAGAAAAGAATAACCAAAATTAGAGCAGAATTAAATGAAATTGAAAACAAAAGAATTATACAACAGAACAATAAATCAAAAAGTTGGTTTTTTGAAAAGGTCAATAAAATGGATAAACCTTTGGCTAACCTAACCAGGAAAAAAAGAGTAAAATCTCTAATCTCGTCAATCAGAAATGACAAAGACGAAATAACAACAGACTCCTCAGAAATTAAAAAAATCCTTAATGAATATTACAAGAAACTTTATTCTCAGAAATATGAACATCAGAAGGAAATTGACCAATACTTGGAAGCACATCACTTTCCAAGACTTAGCCAGAAATCAAGTGGAAATGTTGAACAGGCCCATATCAAGTTCGGAAATAGCATCAACCATACAAAATCTCCCTAAAAAGAAAAGCCCAAGACCAGATGGCTTCTTTCAGAATTCTACCAAACCTTTAAAGAGGAACTAGTACCTATAGTATTCAACCTGCTCCAAAATGTAGAAAAAGAAGGAAGACTACCCAACACGTTCTATGAAGCAAACATCACCCTGATCCCCAAATTAGGAAAAGACCCAACAAGAAAAGAAAATTATAGACCAATATCAGTAATGAATATAGATGCAAAAATATTCAACAAGATCCTAACAAACAGAATCCAGCAACGTATCAAACAAATTATACATCATGACCAAGTCGGTTTTATCCCAGGGTCTCAGGCTGGTTCAATATATGTAAATCTATAAGTATAATTCAGCACATAAATTAATAAAAACAGTAGCATAGATTTTTACACATGTTAAATGGCTAAGAAACATATAAATACCACAACGAGTGTCATTTCTTAAAAGGAACTTGAAGTTTGCTTGGCAGTGAGTGTTGAAAGAGTCACAGCTTGTGTGTTACTATGAAGGGGTGGAAGGAGGGATATCTGAAATTAAGGGAAAGTTGTGACAGCAGGCATGGATGGGCATGGCACCTTGGTACATGCTGGAACTGGTGGGTGTTCAAGACATGTGTATGGGCGGCGCCTGTGGCTCAGTGACAGGGCGCCCCCCCCCATATGCCGAGGGTGGCGGGTTCGAGCCCAGCCCCGGCCAAACTGCAACCAAGAAATGGCCGTGCGTTGTGGCGGGTGCCTGTAGTCCCAGCTGCTCGGGAGGCTGAGGCAGGAGAATCGCTTAAGCCCAGGAGTTGGAGGTTGCTGTGAGCTGTGTGACGCCACGGCACTCTACCAAGGGCAATAAAGTGAAACTCTGTCTCTACAAAAAAAAAAAAAAAAGAAAAAGAAAAAAAAAGACATGTGTATGTATGTTTTATGTTTTCCTACATGACTCAGTTCACCTGGGTGCAGTTTTATGCATTCACCTAGTGTTTCTCCAGGAGAAAATGTGCATAAACAGACACAAAATTTATGTTATGCTCAAATTCCTCCCTAATGTTTGAATGGCATTGGAACAAATTTGCATTTTCAAACCAGGTGTTATAGCAGAGCTGTGTTTTATTTGATATCTAAAGCCTAATGCACTCTGGACAATGAAAAGAACAGGCCATCGGCTGGGCAAGGTGGCTCACACCTGTAATCCCAGCACTCTGGGAGGCCGAGGCGGGTGGATTGCCTGAGCTCACAGGTTTGAGACCAGCCTGAGCCAGAGCAAGACCTCGTCTCTAAAAATATCTGGGTGCTGTGGTGGGCACTTGTAGTCCTAGCTACTTGGGAGGCTGAGGCAAGACAATCGCTTGAGCCCAAGAGTTTGAGGTTGCTGTGAGCTGTAACACCACAGCATTCTACCGAGGGTGACAAAGTGAGACTCTGTCTCAAAAAAAAAAGAACAGGTCATCACTGGCATTTCAGTTTATGATTCTATTGCTGAACAGTAGGTGTTTTTGACTCAAGCCTTCCCAAAATAAGGAGATGGCCAATGTGCAATTGGTGGAAAATAGCAGCAGTAAAAGGCATGCTTGGGAGTCCTGTCTTCCCTTCTGGTGATGTGATCAGATTGTGACCTAATGGACAGAGAGCTCAGATATGAGCTCTGTCTTTGAGAGGCTGCCTGAACATTGCCATCATCCAAATTGGGCATTAAAAAATTTTCAAACTATTAAGGGGGTACAAATGTTTTTGTTACATGGATACCTTGTATAAGGCTTAAGTTGGGACTTTTAGTGTGCCCGTGACCAGAATAATGTTCATTGTACCCAATAGGTAAGTTTTTACTCCTCTCCCCTTCTTAGTTTCCAATGTCCTTTACATCTCATTATGCCCATGTGTGCCCACCATTTAGCTCCCATGTATTAGAGAGCAGTTGTGATATTTGTTTTTCCATTCCTGAGATACTTCATTTAGTTCAATCCAAGTTGCTGGAAAAGACATTATTTCACTCCTTTTATAGTTGAGTAGTACTCTGTGGTGTATACTTACCACATTTTCCTTATCCACCCATGAATTGATGGGCACTTACATTGATTCCATGTTTTTGTAATTGTGAATTGTGCTACAGTAAACATTTCAGTGTGGATATCTTTTTGACTTCTTTTCCTTTGGTTAGATACCCAGTAATGGGACTGTTAGATTAAATATTAAGTCTACATTCATTTCTTTGAGGAATCTTTGTACTGTTTTCCATAGAGATTATAATAATTTGCAGTCCCACCGACAGTGTCTAAGTATTCCTGTCTCTCTGCATCCACAGCAGCATTTATTGCTTTTTGACTTTTTAATAACGGCCATTCTGACAGGGGTAAGATGATATCTCATTGTGGTTTTAATTTGCATTTCTCTGATGATTGGTGATGATGAGCATTTTTTCATAAATTTGTTGGCCATTGTCTTTCTTCTTTTGGAAAACTTCTGTTCAAGTCTTTTGCCCACTTTTTAATAGGGTTGCTTTTGTTTTTTCTTTCTGGTTTGTTTGAGTTCTTTGTAGATGCTGGATATTAGTGCTTTATTGGGTGTAGATTGTAGCTATATTTGCATTTGGGGTCTTAGTCATAAATTCTTTGCCTGAGTGACTTTCTCCTTTATTTTTTTCGTAGAATTTCTGTGGTTTTGTGCCTTACATTTAAATCTTTTATCCATCTTGAATTAATTTTTGTGTATGGTGAAAAGCAGGAATCCCATTTGATTTTTCTGCATGTGACTATCCAGTTTTCCCAGCACCATTTATTGAATAGGGTGTCCTTTCCCCAGTGTATATTGTTCTCTGCTTTGTGTAAGATCAGTTGATTGTAGGTAGGTAGTTTTATTTCTGGGTTCTGTACCCAGAAATAAATGGGTTCTGTACCCAGAAATAAATGTACCCAGAAAGACCTGTTCCATTGGTCTTTCTCTACTTTTACACCAGTACCAGGCTGTTTTAGTTGCTATGGTCTTGTAGTATAATTTGAAGTCAAGTAATGTGATGCCTCCCAATTTGTTCTTTTTGTGTAAGATTGCTTTGGCTGTTCGGTCTCTTTTTTTGGTTCCAAATAAAGCATGTACTTTATTTTCTTGATCTATGAAATATGGTATTTTGGTAGTGATTGTGTCGAATCTGTAAATCATTTGGGCAGTATGTACATTTTAACGATGTTGATTCTACCAATCCACGAGCAGGGGATGTTTCTCCATTTCTTTGTATCATCTGTGGTTTCTTTTATAAATGTTTTGTGGTTCTCCTTATAGAGCTCTTTCACATCCTTGGTTAAATACATTCCAAGGTATTTTATTTTCTTTGTAGCTATTGTAAATGGTTTGGAATCCTTGATCAAATCCATCTCTATAAAATATAGGGAAAATTAGCTGGGTGTGGTGTGCACCTGTAGTCTCAGTTCCTTGGGAGGCTGAGGCAGAAAGATTGCTTGATCCTAGGAGTGTGAAGTTGCTGTGAGATATGATGATGCCATTGCATCTCAAAAAAATAAATAAGTAAATAAAAATAAGATAAAAAATATAAAAGAGAATACTTACAGCTTTTAGGCTGAGAATTTAGAGAGAACTGGATAAAGGTGTCCTCTTTCTATTTCTGTTTGTTTTATCAATAGACCCAGTGTCCACTATATAAGAAATATCCTCTCAGAACTTACTCTGTGTTGATATTTCAGTTTATTACAAAACATGAACACTGTTCCAAATATTTATTTACCAGAAAGCATTCTGGTTTTGGAGTTACCATCAGCAAGTCACAAATCCACTGTAATACATCTCATTAAAGGATCGATCGGCGCCTGTAGCACAGTGGTTACAACGCTGGCCACATGCACTGAGGCTGGTGGGTTTGAACCTAGCCCTGGCCAGTTAAAACAACAATGACAACTGCAACCAAAAAATAGCCGGGTGTTGTGGTGAGTGCCTATAGTCTCAGCTGCTTGGGAGGCTGAAGCAAGAGAATCGCTTAAGCCCAAGAATTGGAGGTTGCTGTGAGCCATGACTCCATGGCACTCTTACCGAGGGTGACATAGTGAGACTCCGTCTCAAAAAAAAAAAAAAAAAAATACATGTCGTTAAAGCCCTGCTCACTTCAGTCTCTATGAATTCAAATTAAAGCAAGTGATTGGATTTTGGCATCTACTGGGAATGAATTTGCCTTTCTTTAGTCCCTAATTTGATCATGAGAATTTTATAAAATCATTTTAGAGAATTACAAAATACCTATTATATTGTTCAATTCACCACATGTCATGGCTGGCAAAGGCTCAGGTAATTTAGATGCTTATAATTTTCTAAATGGTATTATGCTTTTAAACAGTACCCTGGGGTCCAAATCCACATTAACTAACTGACAAAAAATTATAGATAATTTTATTCAAGGCAACACAAAAGGGCAGGATTGTGGCAGGAATAATAAAACATCCCTTAAATAAAGGGATCTGAAATCCCAGAGCACAGGCTCAATTAGACCAACTACCACTAGTTAAGGATGGATTTAACCACAGCTAGTTTATTTGCTACTAGCTAAAGGCTAGCTCAGGAGATACCATCTGACTGTACAGCTAGGAGATCTCACATATTCTGTAGGAAGGGACTCATTTGGGAACATACACGTGCCCTTCCCCCAATACGCACTTGAATTAGCTGACTTCATGACCCTCCCCACATCGTCAATGGTGGCATGATGCTCAGTAGAAGGTATTGATACAAGAACAAACAGTGTTTCAGGGCTGACCGTTAAATATTCTTTTGAGAAATTAGGAAGATCTGTAATATCCTTTTCAGGAATGGAGCCGTGGATCTCCTCCTTCCACCCGAGCTGCATTTTAGAATCTCCTGGAGTGGCTGTAAAAATCCTCATACCCTGTATGCACCTCAGACCAATTACATCAAATCTCTGAGGGGAAAGCCCATCTAAAATATTTTCTAATTCCCCAGGTGATTGTGATGGGCACCAAGGTTGAGAAGAACTATAGTAGCTATTTGAGAAATTGATTATTTGGTGGGGCATAAAGAGGCGTTTTCAAGTTATGCAAAAGACACTGATAAGGGATGTCATTGTCCTATTATGCATTACATAATGGGAAAACAGAAATTGACCATGAATTTTATTGACTGACTCACTTAGTGTCTGATTAATCTATGATTACAGACTCTTAAGTTGCTAGCTCAGCAGTAAACATTCATTCTATTTTACTGAATTGTCAAAGCAGTTGGAGGTAGAAAAGTTAGCCATTGGTGATGCTTCTATATCCAAAAGAATACTGGGGAGAAAAGGACCTCAATGTATGGAAGTTAGTTGGCAAGATTGGCACCCAGTTGAATTCTAAAAGCATTAGGCAAAGATTCGCGTGCACCTTAGGAAGAAAGCAATTATTTGGCATTTACAAAGTATAGTGGTTCTGAAAATGGAGCAAGACAACTCTCCCTGTAGTCAAAGTCCTTTTCAATGCCAGAGGGTAGGATCTGATGAAAGAGAAGGGGTCATCATGGATTCAAACATCTATACATCCCCCAAAGGTGCATTATTACAAAGTTGAACATCTTCTTCATTTTCTAACATTGTAGTAAGAATATTTTCAAACACACAGAAACATTGAAAGGAGTGGGCAGTAAATGCCCACTTATTTATCACCTCCAGCAGGGGTCAGCAAACTTTCCCCATAAAGGAGAGAGACTATATTTTAGGCCTTGGGGGCCAAGAGGCAAAATTGAGCAACTATTCCCGCCAAAAGAGTAGTATTTTATACATGTCACTTAAAAAAATCTGTCAAAACCATTCTTAGCTGTGGTTCATATAACAATAGGCAGTGGGTCAGATTTGACCCATGGGCCATAGTTTGCCAACTCCTGAGTGAAAGTTCAACTGACATTTCACTCTTGTAGGGGAAATAAAATTTGACCTTTACTCTTTTAGGGGTTTTTGGCCGGGCCTGAGAATTGACATATGACAGATCATCAGGAGAAAACATACAAATTTATCTGATATAAATTTTATGACATTGGAGGCCTAATGAAGAAATAGAGGTGTCAAGATACAATTGGGGTTGAACATTTATATACTGAGGAGGACAAAGAGTAGTAAACTGTAAAAATGTGAGAAGGCCCAGAGGCTTGGGCTGGTGGGGTTAGTTGGGTGGAGGAGTGGCCAGGAGGATAAGGGTTAGTCTAACAATGTTTGTAGAGATTTCCCTTGGCCTCAACTTCCTATCCTTGATAATAAGAATGATACTTTACTTTTAGTATAGAAAGGGTGTCTTTCACGTGGAATTTCATTTCTACTTTTAAGAAACAATGAAGGGGGTGGCGCCTGTGGCTCAACGGGTAGGGCACCGGTCCCATATGCCGGAGGTGGTGGGTTCAAGCCCAGCCCCGGCCAAAAATAAAAAAAAAAATAAAAATAAAAAAAAAGAAACAATGAAGGGGTCAGAGTGGTGTGTGCACGGGGAACGGGAGCTGGGCCCAGGCGGAGTTTGAGCTGAGTATCTTCAGAGCCTCAACTGCAGTCATGCTGTCACTCAACCACAGTACCATGCTGTCACTGGAGGCGGAGCGGATGCTGCAGTACCTGGTCGAGGTGGAGGAGCTCGCCAAGGAGGTGCTGGCAGACAAGCAGCAGATTGTAGACCTGGACACTAAAAGGAATCAGAACTGAGAGGGCCTAAGGGCCCTGCAGAAGGATCTCAGCCTCTCTGAAGATGTGATGGTTTGCTTCGGGAACATGTTCATCAAGATGCCTCACCCTCAGACAAAGGAGATGATTGAGAAAGATCAGAATCATCTGGACAAAGAAATAGAAAAACTCCGGAAACAACTTAAAGTGAAGGTCAACCGCCTCTTTTGAAGCCCAAGCCAAACCAGAGCTGAAGGATTTTAACTTGAGCCCCCTCAACCAAGATGAGCTTAAAGTTCTCAAGATCATCCTGAAAGGATGAGACTCAAGAAGCAGGATGGGGGACCAATGACCACATCCCCTACTGGGGTCTGGAGGACCCAGTCCCTTCCAAGCTTGAAATCTGCAAGGAAAGCATCTGCCCTGTACAGGGACGGGCATCAAGAATCTGGCTGTGACTTCTGTATGTAGCCTCTTTGTAGTGCTTGGCTGCTCTGCATTGGCAAGATGGAAGGCTTGGTCTGTCAGTGTCTGCTGGACCTGACCACCAGGGCTCAGTGCACACAAGACCGATTCGGGCCCTGCTGGCCAGCAGTGGGAGTGTGGGGCAGTGCCTGTGGGGTGTGAGAATGACTGCAACAGGCACTTCTCAACAATGGCCTGCTGTTCACATGGAGAAGGGCAGAGCGGGAGCTTCATACCACCATTCCTCTCTGGAGGACGGAGGCGTTCAGGCAGGTGTAATGGAATTGGAATAAAGCAGGAGGTGCAAAAGTAGTTTCTGAATGAAGACAAAAAAAGAACAAAAAAAAAAAAGAAACAACGGAAGTCAGAGTGATATTATTGCACCTGCTATTTTTCAAATGCTTTTAGCTCAAAATAGTCAGTTCGCCACAGTGGGATATTTTGGGGTGGCTTATTTTAACTCCTTCACTCTCTTTGCTTTGTCATGTAGGTGGCCAGCTCTCCATCTCTTTGTCTTGGATATCTTTCAAGAGTTAAAAGTTTACAGTTAAGATCAATAGGTCTATGTCTCTTTTCACTACGACAAAGAGTAACATGAACAGGATAAAATGCTATATATAAAATGAGACCTTGATATCGACTTATTCAGTCTTCTTTATGATCTTTTGGTACTCTAAGAATCCTTAAGATTCACTATACATTGAATTTTTAATGTTTCTGTTGCTATAAAATTTATTATAAAATTTTGTTAATATAAAATTATAGATACATAAAAAATGAAAATGTTCTTTCTTCCATGTGAATTAGTGAATCTAAACATTTAACATGCCTCTCCCAGGAATTACAGCTATTTTCCTAGCCATGGATAGAAGCAGTTCATTCCATCTCATTGTCCATCCTCTGTTTCAGATAAAGACTATTTTGAGTGGCTTCATCATCAGGGGCTACTTGGGGAAGTGGACTCTGCTAATCAAGACGGTCACCCTGGTGCTAGTAGTGTCCTCTGGCCTGAGCCTTGGGAAAGAAGGGCCATTGGTGCACGTAGCCTGTTGCTGTGGCAACTTCTTCAGCAGCCTTTTCTCTAAGTACAGCAAGAACGAGGGCAAGAGGCGCGAGGTGAGCAGGCTCAGCTTCCTTGAGTAGTGGAGCTTTCTTCCCAAAGCCCCCTCCTCCCATCTCACCTTCACATGCTGTCGCATGTCTGTTTTCATGGCAGGCCTTGTAGCTTATCTAGAACTATTTGCCTTGTAGGTGCTTTCAGCTGCAGCAGCTGCTGGAGTCTCCGTTGCCTTTGGTGCGCCGATTGGGGGTGTGCTTTTCAGTCTTGAAGAGGTGAGAATGGGCAGCTGAGGGAATAGGTGGGTGGTTGGCATAGCAGCAAGCCTTCATCTCCTGCCCTTTGAGGATCAGCGTCAAAGAAGTACCGAATAAGATTCTCATAGTTAGTTAAGGAGCCACAGTTTCCACTGTTAGGTATGTTTTCTTTTTTGTTGTTCTTAAGATGGGGTATTGCTGTGTTGCCCAGGCTGGTCTCAAACTCCTGGCTTCAAGCAGTCCTCCCACGTCAGCTTCCCGAGTTGCTGGGACTACAGGCATGATCCGCTATTTCCAGTTTTATCTGTTTTCAAGTATTGTTTTAAAAATTGCCAATATAACCTTTGGGGAAGATTTCCAGTATACTTGCACTTTCTCATAACCAACTTAATTAAGAACTGAAGTGGATCATTCCAGGGGTTGGTAAACATTTTCTGTAAAGAGCCAGGTAGCAAATGTTTTAGGCCTTGTAGGCCACACAATTTCTGTTGCATCTGCTTAACTCTTCCACTGTAGTGTGAAAGCAGCCATGGATAACATGTACACGGATGGACATGGCTGCGTTCCCATAGAACTTTCCTTATTGACTCTGAAATGTGAATTTTATATATTTTTATATCACAAAATATTGTTCTTTATTTGAATATTTTAATGCAAATGAATTTTTTTCCTTTTCCAGCCATTTAAAAATGTAAAAACCCATTCTTAACTCATCATGCTCTAAAAATACGTTTTCTGGGCTGGAGTTAAGGGTCAGAGTTTCGAAACCCCTGATCTATTTATTCTGTTGTCTGTACAATCAAAACCAGAGGTTTATTTGCTTTTACAAGAGTCTGTGTCATGAATAGAATTATGATTACATATTTGTATTCCTCTTAAAAACATAGCTCAAACCCACCTTGATTAGTGTCCATTTCTCTTCTAGACATAGATTCCATTAAATATCTTTGTTGGCACATCTTGGTCATACTAAACCCAGGCTGAAGGAGGGTGTCCACTCTTGGTGTTAGTGTGTCTTTCATGCCAAGTGCCAACATGTGGCTGCTGACGAAAGGGAATGGGCTCTGAGTATCTCTTTCTCTGGCCAGCCTCTAATTTTCTACTTGTTTGTCCCAGGTCAGTTACTACTTTCCCTTGAAGACCTTGTGGAGGTCATTTTTTGCAGCTCTGGTGGCGGCCTTCACACTTCGATCCATCAATCCCTTTGGGAATAGCCGCCTTGTTCTCTTCTACGTGGAATATCATACGCCCTGGTACATGGCTGAACTCTTCCCCTTCATCCTGCTTGGGGTCTTTGGGGGCTTGTGGGGAACTCTCTTCATCCGCTGCAACATTGCCTGGTGCAGGAGGCGCAAGACCACCAGGCTGGGGAAATACCCAGTGCTGGAGGTCATCGTGGTGACTGCCATCACTGCCATCATCGCCTACCCCAATCCCTACACACGTCAGAGCACCAGTGAGCTCATTTCTGAGCTGTTCAATGACTGTGGGGCCCTGGAGTCTTCCCAGCTCTGTGACTACATCAACGATCCCAACATGACCCGGCCTGTGGATGACATTCCAGACCGCCCAGCTGGGGTCGGGGTTTACAGGGCCATGTGGCAGCTGGCCCTCGCACTGATCTTCAAAATTGTTGTTACCATATTTACCTTTGGCATGAAGGTAAGTGAAAGGGAAGGAAGCTGGGGTGGGGAGCCCTGTTCTTCCGGGGACAGGACCATACTCTCCAAAATAAAATTAATGACTTTTCACAAAATACACACACTTGTATAACCAGCACCCAGGATCAGAAGCAGAACATTACTGACCTTCAGGGTCCCCTGTTGTGTTCCATTCTAGTACTGTTCCTTTCTATGTAGTATTTCTATGAACTTTCTCTTAAAAAAAAAAATCTAAGAAATGGTGTGTCTGAGGGTGTAGTGGCCAAACACAAACTTGAATTCATGCCTTAAGAAGAAGGATGTGTGGATGTATTAAACAATTGACTATCTCTGATCCATCAACTCCTAACAAAGGGATTTCTTTTCATGCCTGAGGAAGATGCTAGTAGCACGTTTTGGTACTCATTGAGAGAAGCATGCTTTGGAATTATAGGGGTTTCAATGACTACGGAATAAGGGGAAGCTCAGAAGGATACAATTTTCTAAGGGATGTTCCAAATTCTAGAAATTACACATGAGGATCCAAACTTTAACTTGAATTAGGCTAAAGATCTGCTTCCATCCTCAGATGGGTGACCACCTGGGCAGGCATAAGTGTGGCTGCTGTTCAGGATCAGTGGTCACACGTAACCTCAATGAATGTGGGAATGAGGTGTGTTCTATAGCGCACGTATGGTTACTAGATAAACAAAAATGTATTTTCGTTAAGCAAAGTAGAAAACACGCTACTACCAAGATCTTTTAGTTTACACAGTCTGTTTCTTTGCTGCCTCTACCCTGGCTTGAACATATTCAGAATATTTCTTGGAAAATGCACTTTGTTAGGAAGGGGGAGTTGCTTCCCTCATCTCTCTCTCATAGGTGTTTGGCCACCACCTACTACAAAGGGCAGTGAGCCCTTGAATAGCTTTTTGCAAGATCTAGGGTAGCTGCGAGGACACATTCAGCTTCTTTATTTCACCTGAGAGCAATTGGAGGTCCTTCTTTTCCATTTTCATGCTGTGGCTTGACATTTAATTTTAAAAGCCAGTCTGAATGACACGCAAGGGGAGAGAGAAAGTGGTGTCTCGTGACAGATTCGAGCTTTGAATGTTATTTGCAGTGGGGCTTATCATTCTTTAATCCTCAGCAGGCAACCCGGTCAGCTTTTGAAGGAGAGGGAATGAAAGTGTAAAATTGCATTCTCTCCAAGTTGCAGGAGATATGACTTACTAAGCAGGTCAGATCACTTGTCCTACCTTTTCCCAGTTGACCTATTTGCAGGGTGGTGCCTCCTTTGAAGACTGAAGCAAAACGCAAGCAGGTTGAGGGGACTGTGTTTCCCAGTGGTTGTGAAGCGGGAACCCAGCCTCCTTGCCTCACACTGCTTTTCTCTGTGTGCCCCCTCAAGATCCCGTCGGGCCTCTTCATCCCCAGCATGGCTGTGGGAGCAATGGCAGGCAGGATGGTAGGAATTGGCGTGGAGCAGCTGGCCTACCATCACCATGACTGGATTATCTTCAGGAACTGGTGCAGACCTGGGGCAGACTGTGTCACACCAGGACTTTACGCTATGGTGGGAGCTGCCGCCTGCCTAGGTATGACCACAGGTGGAGCCAGGGAACAGGGTGAGGGGTGGTGATCTGGCTCAGAGGACTGGCAAGAAGGAAGACATGAACTTGAACATTTGCATTACTCTGGATAGGCTAGGTTGTGCTGCTGCTGTAAGAAGTAGACGCCTAAAGCTCGGTGAGTTAACATGCAAAGGGTTATAGTTTGTTTACCAGATGCTCCTTGACTTACAGCGGGGTTACATTCCGATAAATCCATCGTAAGTTGAAAATATCCTAAGTAAAAAATACACTTAATACATCTGACCTACTGAACATCATAGCCTAGCCCAGCCTACCTTAAATGTGCTTGCCTACATTTACATTGGCCTACAGTCGGGCACAATCACCTACCACAGAGCCTGTTTTATGTTGAAGTGTTCACTATCTCATGTAAACTATTTAATAAAACCCAAAATGGCTGTATGTCCCACCCGAGGGGCAGGGTCTGCTGTGGAACCGGCGCGGCTGACTGAAGAAATATGAAGTTAGGAATGACAATAAAGAAAGAGACACAAGACACAGAATAGAATTTTCAAAAGTGGGAGCTCAGGGGACCCCCACCCATTTGTGGGTTCTGGTGAGTGGCTCCGGGTCTCTGTTCCACTCAGCTTTTATTCAAATCTCTTTGCCCAGGTTGTAAGGTGAGGGAGGGAACAAAGACACCAGCAGTTTCTCTGAGTGAGCATATCAGCTATTGCTGTTATTATTAACTAAGGATTTGAGCGGTTCTGAGGAATCTGAAACTTGAGCCTTGTGTGGGGGAAACCTCCTGTCTGCAGTCACACACACAGATTCCTAGGGATGTGTTAAACTCTGCTAGTTCACTCTGGAGTAAAACGCACGCCACTGGCCTTAATGTCTGAGGAATCGGTGGGCGAGAAGCATTTTCCTCTGTGATAAGGGATGTAAGCCCTCCTGCCCGTATCTCAGGGCTCAGGGCTCGAGTTGTTGTTCCCTTGGTCTCTGCCCCAGCCAAATGCAAATCTCCACACTGGGTATCTGCTTTGTTTGTTTAATGGGCAGGAAACAACCTAGAAGATGTTTCTTTTCTAGGTCTTGCCATAATCTCTTTTATGGCCATTATCTTCTTCAGAGTGTTCACAGACTCAGCAGAGGTATTTGTGTACGCTGTATCTCCAATAGGCCAGAGTTTCAGGGAAGGCCAGAAACGTGTTCAGATACGAAATTTAGCAATGGCTAGCTTAAAGGTAAATTAGCTGACTTTTCTTTGTTCCGACTCCTTCAGCTTACTTTTTATTTTCCCTTTTTCTGGGGGTGCCCTCCCTGCCAAGAATGGGATCTCTGTCCCCATTCTGCCTGCGTATGGGTACTTAAAGTAAGGTTTCTACTGCATGCATGTGGCTTTTGTACCATCATATAGTTGAAAAATCATAGATTGAGCCATCGTAAGTCAGGGACAGTCTGCAAAATAGAAAACACGGGTTAGCAGAAGGTTCTCCACACATTCAGGGACACGGGTAGGTCCCTCTCTTGTCTATAGTGCCTGAGAATCTCCGGTTTTCCAGTGTGTAGGGCTGTGGGCGAGCACCATGTTTGCTCAGTCAGAAGCCTGCAGAGCCCACGTAGGATCTATTTCCTAAAAAGCAAGGCACGTAGGCATGGGCAGATAGACAGCCTATGCTGCCTCAGTGGAGCAGAACCCCTAATCCCCTAACCTGCCACTTGGAGCTCTCTGACCTGAGGTTACATTTAACAGAGCCTGGCCTCAGTTCCAGAGGCCCAGCATGGGCAGCCTATGGGAATATCTCCTTAGAACTATATCATGAGGAGAATTTATAGCCTGCCTGTTAGTGTCCCTGAATCCTTCCCTCATGAGGGGCTGGGGTTGTGCTTCAGAATCTTACTCCTCTCTTCCCTTGAAGGTGGAGTTACCAGGATGACAGTGTCATTGGTGGTCATCATGTTTGAATTAACGGGTGGTCTGGAGTACATCGTGCCCCTGATGGCGGCAGCAGTGACCAGCAAGTGGGTGGCAGATGCCTTTGGGAAAGAAGGCATCTATGAGGCCCACATCCACTTAAATGGGTACCCATTTCTCGACGTGAAGGATGAGTTCACACACCGCACGCTGGCCACCGACGTCATGAGGCCCCGGCGGGGAGAGCCACCTCTCTCGGTGCTCACCCAGGACAGCATGACAGTTGAAGATGTGGAGACGCTCATCAAGGAGACCGACTACAACGGCTTTCCCGTGGTGGTCTCCAGAGACTCAGAGCGCCTCATTGGGTTTGCCCAGAGGAGGGAGCTGATCCTTGCAATAAGTGAGTAAAGAGTGGGACACTCAGGCTTTCCTGAGCGATGAGTGGCAGCCTTTGCCCCCTAAAATCACCCAAGAGGTTTGAGAGAATGCACATCAAGCTTTAATGTATCTGTGCCCCCTGGGATCTGGTTAAAATGCAGAGTCTGACTGAGCAGGCCTGGGGTAGGAGCTGAGACCACATTTCTCATGATCCCCCCAATGCATGATGATGCTGCTCATCCCCAAGTCACACTGAGGAACAGGCTATAATGGAGTCTTAGAGTGGACGTTGTTTGGAAAGTGAGCACATGTTTGCAAGCAGCCACCTGGGCCCTTCTCCCTCTAGGAGGCAAGCAGCAGCTGCCGCCTGTTTTGGGAATTGTTGAATGAGTCTGAGAAGGGAGAGAAGGTGTTGAGAGCCTGGAGTAGCTTGGGCTGAGCAGGTCTCAGAGGGACTTTCGGCAGACTAACCAACAGGCTGAGATTGTGGGGCTCTGCTCAGACACCTCCCTTATTACCACGTGAGTCTTTTGCTTCACTTCCTGACATCATGTCTGATTCTACCAGTTAAAAGCCCTTGTGGGTGACCGAACAGCCAAGGCTAGAAGTCAGGAGCATGTGATGGTTTCCCTCCTCGTGTCTGAACTACAGCAGGCTGTGCAGAGGGGCAAGCTTTTGAGTTGCAGGAGGGGAGAGGGGATACCCTGGGAGGGGGGTGCAAAGACAGGTGGCTTGGAGAAGAAAGCCTGTGGGCCCCATTAGCCTAGGGACAGCTGCCTTGGAAGGGTAGCAGGAGGAGGGAAAATTGCAAAGACAGAGGGGCCCAAGGGCTACAGGGCTGGGTGTAAGTCTTAGGACCCCTAGGCAAGGAAGGAGCGGTGATCCTAGGACGGATGAGATCCTACTGGACCTCAAGATGCAGCAGGGGCAGGGAGCAGCAGAGCTCGTCAGCAGACATGTGGCAGAGGTGGATGCCATCCCACTCATCCTTGCTCCATGCTGTTCACAACATCCTAGCATCCAGTGGCAGACTGGGGCCTATGGGATGGCTCATGTATGCACGTGACAATTTTACTATACATTCCAGCTTCCAAGTATTCTTGAAGCTTGTCAATGGGACTTTCCCAGTCTGATTGTGGAACACCCCACTGTGAAGGCAAACAATGTCTTGCTTTGTCCTGTTTGTTTCTTTTTTTGTTTGTTTGTTTATTTCTAAGGCACCTCCCTTCAATTTCTGAAACTTCTTCCTAATGTTAAATAGCTTTTTTTTTTTGGAGACAGAGCCTCAAGCTGTTGCTGTGAGTAGAGTGCCATGGCGTCACAGCAACCTCAAATTCTTGGGCTTAAGCGATCCTCTTGCCTCAGCCTCCCAAGTAGCTGGGACTACAGGCACCCGCCACAACACCCGGCTATTTTTTGGGTTGTAGTTGTCATTGTTGTTTGGAAGGCTTGGGCTGGATTCGAACCTGCCAGCTCTGGTGTATGTGGCTGGCGCCTTAGCCACTTGAGCTACAGGTGCCGAGCCTTAAATAGCTTTTAAAATGTCTTTAAAGTATCTTGACCAGAGGCTTTATAAAAAATAAGTTTAGATAAGCTATATTCTTCAATTTTACCTTGAAGTCAAACATTTTTACCTCCCCCCAAACAAAAATTGACTTAATATTTTGGACACCTTAGCAAGTTTGTGCTTAAGTGTTCAGTGATGCTTTTTTATTATTGTGCTGGTTGCTTAACAGGTAGGTGCCTTTAGGTGTAAATGTTGCCTTATAAATAATGAGGTTTTTAAAAGTTGATTAGGTGGGGTTGGGTTTGCCTTCAAATAATGTTATCAGCAGCCTTTTAAAAAATTTATTGAATCCCTAGAATCTTACAAATGTTGAAATTTTAAAGCTATAGTTAATAAATGTCACAGATTCCATTATCTATTGTATAGCTCCAGGCACACCTGCTAAGAGACAGCTTACTAATTTTGCTGAAACCCATTTACTGTAATCAAGTGGGAAGCAGTAATTGTCATCAACAGGGTAGAGAAGAAATTTAAGCTTGCCAACTGAGCACTCTCCTAGAAGCTATGTTTAGAATGCTGAAGAGGCACCACACAGTGTAAATAATACCTACATGCTTTCAATCAGAATGATAATATTATAGAAGCTGCTATTTACGTGGTTTGTAGAAAGGCAAGGAATGTTTTGCTCTGAGGAATCAGAAAAGCCGTGTTCCTGATCTGTGGAAATGGAAGAGTCCCTGTACTCTGTGCAGAAATTCATGACCAGTATTTCAGAAATTTTATGCCATTTTGTGAATATAGAATATGACAGCATTTAGCTAGAAACTATTCTGTGCCAATTTCACTTTGTAAGGGAACTGGGAGCAAAGGTTATAGTTAGATCCAAGATAGTATGGATCAGAAAAGAATGGTAAGTGAGGTAAATTTTTCTTACACATGTTTAAAATTGTAGCAACTGTTCACATGAAACTGAAAATGTTTTACTTTTAATCTTCTCTGGAATGCCAAAATACAGGTGTTATCTTTGTTAAAGAGTGATTTGTTTGCACCACCTAGGCAATGTGGCCCTATTCACCATCACAGACTAACATGTGGGGCCACAGGGGACCCTTCTTTAAGTTCCTGGTAAATGGGCGTTTACCTATCATTGCTCTTTGCACATGTGAGGATCCTTCTGTACTCAGCAGGGCTCAGGCTCTTAAGTCCTGAGTAAAGGTTCAGAGAGGACTCAGCAGGGAGCTGCAGAGATGATTAAAGGGAGGCAAATTAAAGTTTCAGGAAAGAGTTAAGGGAACTCTCAGGTTTATTTTTGTCTGGTGGATGATTTAATAATGATCCCCCAGCATGTGGAAGATGCTTATGTGTAGAAAGGGATCAACAACCAGGACTGAACGTGAAGAAAAGTGTCAGAGCTGTTGGATGAGCTATTTAGGCAGAAATAGCTGAAACCCATTTACTGTAATCAAGTTGGAGGGTTTTTAACTATTGGATGAGGTCATGGAGAACAGTCATGTCATCTTTTCTTCTGGGGATGTTCAAATATATGTAAATATATATGCAAAAGGACTTCACATGCTTTAGTAGACAATAACAAGTCATAAAATAATCTTTTTCTTCTATATAGTCTTTACTTTTTTTATCACATCTTTGTATTAACCACTACTGTGATTGCTTCCAATTATCCATTTTAACTTTTCTCATTTATTACATCTGTTTTGTGCAAGCATTTTTAATTAACAGGTTGATAGAATATTACTTCCCTAAAGATATAATTACTCTAAAGTAGGAGTTCTCAACCTCAGCACTGTTACCATTTGGAGCAGGGTCATTCTTTATGGTGGGGGCTGTCCTGTGTACTATAGGGTGGGGAGCAGCATCCCTGAGCCTCACCACTAGATGCCAGGAGAACTTGCCCTTCTCTGTTGTGACAACCAAAGATTTCTTCAGGCGTTGCCAAATGTCCTCCGAGGGTAGGGACAGAATTACTACTAGTTGAGAACCATTGCTCTAAAGCCACTCAGTAGTCTACAAGGCATGTGATTATTTCTAATCTTTTAAAATTTCTTGGCCTAGCATAGTTTGTGAAAATCCTTTTACCAACACTTTATTAATTACCCTCTCTGTATTTGGCATTATGAATGCTTACTACTGGAAGTGAAATGTCAAGTTGAATAACCTTAGCAGGTGCTCATAAAATCTACATTTTTTTCCAGCAGCTGTAGCCACTGACACTACTTATAGTAGAATATATGACAAACCTCCAAATTAAAGACAGTTTTAAAAACAGCTTAACTACTTTTAAAACATTTAAAATGAAGTTTATTACATTTTTAAAAGTAAAAGTAATACTCATAGGATATGGGGGAAAGCAAAAGGAAATTTTTTTTTTTTTTTTTTTTTTGAGACAGTCTCATTATGTCACCCTTGGTAGAGTACTGTGGTGTCACAGCTCACAGCAATCTCAAACTCTTGGGCTTAAGCAATTCTTTTGCCTCAGCCTCCCAAGTAGCTGGGACTAAAGGCACCCACCTCAATGCCCAGCTATTTTTTGGTTACAGTTGTTTAGCTGGCCCAGGCCGGGTTCGAACCCGCCACCCTTGGTGTATGTGGCTGGTGCCATAACCATTGTGCGACGGGCGCTGAGCCACCATGGCTTATTCTTTCATACAAGAAGTATTTCTTCAGCATTCACCATGTGTTGGTATTATCCTAAGAGCTGGGAGTCCAGAGATGACAGGATACCATCTCTGCCTTCTGTGAATTTACATGCAAAAGTTTTGTTGCAGGCATTTTAGTGACTGACGAAGATTTCTGGTCCAAACTGGGAGTAGATGGTTCACCCTGGTAGAGAGTTGCAAAGAGCTTTCTTGCTGGTTCTTCTTCCATTCATCAGCTTTTGGCCCATACATAGTACCGCCACTTCCAAAGTTTGAAGCCTTAATCTATGGCTTTGTTTTTAATTTTTAAAATTTTTTAATGTATGGCTTTATGATAGAGTTCCAAAGTGGCCTAGTAGAGGCTCTCTGAGGAGAGCAGCAGTTGCCAGGACCAACAACTCAGATCTCTGGCTCTGATTCCATCTGATGCCTGTGCTTCTTGCTTGGCAGTGAATAGCTCATATGGGCTTTTCTTCTTAATGTCTCCTAAGTGAAATAGGCTCTGTTCTGTATGGCAGATAGAACCAGATACACTAACATATAGTAGACCTAATCATTCATTCATTCATTCATGTGTGTATTTGTGAATATCCATTTTGTGTCTGTTGCATGCTGAGCATTGTCCAGGCACTGGGAATGCACTGGTGAGCAAGAGTTCATTGAACTAGTGGTTGTTAGAATCAGGGCTTCTAACCCAATCAGTAGGTTCAAAGGAAATATGAGTTTGTTCTTATTTTAGCAAGTGGATTTATGGTTCACTAAATTGTATTTGGTTTTATAAGGGGTTCAGCAAATCTGTGTGATCAGTTCTTTTTTTTTTTTGTAGAGACAGAGTCTCACTGTACCGCCCTCGGGTAGAGTGCCATGGTGTCACACGGCTCACAGCAACCTCTAACTCTTGGGCTTACGCGATTCTCTTGCCTCAGCCTCCCAAGCAGCTGGGACTACAGGTGCCCGCCACAACGCCCGGCTATTTGTGTGATCAGTTCTTGATTAGGGTTTGTGGATTGATCCAATCCTGACGTTGAATTTGATTATTGAAATGGATAGAAATCCCATTAAATGGGACTTTTAAGAGTGTTCGTTTATGAAAATGAGCAAATAAGTATGTGTTGACTATTGCCTCCTTGCCTTAGTGCTTAAGGACGGAACCATCATGGTTTAGGAGAGAAGCATGCAGTGTGTATCATGTGGATCCACATTTGAAGACATGTTGTGTATCAGTGTCGTCTGGTATTTGTGGTTGAATCATGTCCCATTTGATGTAACTGGATTTAACCTGACCCATACGATGTGCAGGCATTTGCCCAGCAGACCCTCAGGTCCACTTATCAACAGAGACCCTTTTTCAGATTCAGCCTGACTCCAAATACTGCCAGTTTTCCATTAGAGTACTCTATTGCACTAAATGGCCATAGAGGAGGCAGAATTTTATTTTTGAAAGAATGATATAGGTGAATAGTAGTCTTTGAGAAGGCAGGAAATGTATTATAGAAACTAGGATCCATTTTAAGGCAAGCTTTGCAGTACATTTTTCCTAACCTTTTCCCATGAACCAAAGGAAAGATTAAAATTCCAACAGAAGGAAAATCGCCTTGGAGAAATATCTTGAGACCGATGGATTTATTTCATGTGTGACTTAAAATAGCCTTGGTTTCTAGTACTCTGTTAAGCTGTATTTCTAATGAGTTCCTGTTACCCTACTTTCCTTCAGCTTTCTTTCACATGGCCTTTTGTATAGACAGAAATAGGCTAATTGCTACCATAACAGCTTTACTATCTTTCTCTGAGAAATCCACAGAATGGCCCATTTTTAAAGCGGGAGATCCAAGGAGTGGGGACGGGGGGGTGCAGCTTTTCTGAGGTTGTTTCTTTGGGCTCAAAGGTCAAATGTGGTATCGAGCTGCATTCCTGGGCTGTGAGCCTGGGCTGGTTGTATTGGTTTCTTGTTCCTCTCAGGGTTCATAATACTATTTGGGCCAGTTAGAAGTTACTTTGTAAAAAGAAAAACAGTGGATTAAGGTCACTGAGCAGCTAAGTGGGGTTTCTTGTCACGTCAGACTCCAGCCTATGATGAGGTGAAGGAGTCTTAGGGAAGTACGGGTGGAGGCCCTGGGCTGTTTGGATGCCCTAGAGTCCAGGTGAAACAGGGATGGTCCCCAAAGGACCATCTTGGTAGGCCCATCATGCAAGACTTGGCAATGAATGATCTAGTCACAGCAGGGGTACCCTCACATGGCATTAGCTGAAGAGAAATGCCAATTTCACAGATGTTTGGCCGAAGCCCCTCATTCAGAATGTACGGTTTGTCCTCTGGACTCTTCTGTGGGATTTTAGATGCTGTGAGGGGATTTGGGGGGAGTTTGTGTGGCTCATCGTCCTGTTCACCCCGTTCTAGAGAATGCCAGGCAGAGGCAGGAGGGCATCGTGAGCAATTCCATCATGTACTTCACAGAGGAGCCCCCTGAACTGCCAGCCAACAGCCCGCACCCCCTGAAGCTGCGGCGCATCCTGAACCTCAGCCCTTTTACCGTCACGGACCACACCCCCATGGAGACGGTGGTGGACATCTTCCGGAAACTGGGGCTCCGGCAGTGCCTGGTGACACGGAGTGGGTGAGTAGCTGGGCAGCGTGGCCAGAATGTGTACTGCAGCCAGACTCTGGGGAGAAAAAGATGAAGACATGGTCTCAGCCCTTAGGGAGCTTGAGGTCCTTGGCAGGTGATGTCAGTAAAGTTGTGGTCAGTGTGTCGAGAAGGAAACATACAGAGAGCCTTGGACCAAAAGCACGGCAGTGGTGTAGCTGGGAAGGGAAAGAGGCTTCCAGGTGGGACTACTGTTCAGGCTGGAATGGTTGAGTCAAAAGAGGGGGGTCCAGAGAAGGGCTTGGCACTGCTTTTCTACCACCCAGATGGTACTTGGCTCAGGAGGAAGGTACAGCCATTCCCATTATAATGCAACACATGCATTCCTCAAAATCACAGCACTGTGCAAAAATGAGCAATGCAAGCCACAGGACTTCTGGGGAAAATGGGGTAAGGTGAACAACACTCAAAAACTTCCTCATTGATACATTTTAAATAAGAGATGGGAACTTAATAATGGAAGTGCCGTTTTATACATGCCAAATGGTTAAGAAAAGCATGAATACAACAATCAATATATCACTTCATCTTGAAAAGGCCTAAACCTAGCTGTGGAGTGGGCATCAGTGGGGTTGCTGTGTGTGAGTTACAGAAAGGGCTGGAAGGAGGGTTATCTGAAATCAGAGGGGAAGTGGTCACCTCAGGTATGGACAGGTGTGGGTGCTCACACGTGTACGACCTGAGGGAGCTCGTGGATGTTTGTGGGTGTGCACGCCGTGTATTCTGATGCCACTGGATTCTCCCAGGTGTAATTTCCTGTGTTCACATAGTTTCTTATAAATGAAATGCATGAGCAAAGGTGTAATCCATATTAAGCTCAGAATGTTCCTTAATATATCAGTTGTTTGAAACAACTTTATTTTTTCTAAACACACTATTGGAGAATGGAGAGATTAATGACCCCATGGCATTGTCTCTCTTGCCACTATATTCCTTATGTTTTGTGTTATCACAAACCAGGAAACCAACAATGCAATGATCAGGGGTCCATGACAGCACCAGAGTACAGGTCCCTGAAGACCATGATTTGGGCTCTGAGGCATGTCCAAGTTCTACAGCCTCAGAAAGCAGATAAAGTGATTGACTCAGTCAGGGTAGCCTGGAACCCAGAGTTGTCTGCCCATTTCATCCCTTCAGGGGCTGGGGGTAGGGGATGGAGAATGGGTTGTGGAGACATTGGTAGCCCACATAGTTTAGGCCTTTACAGATTCCAGAGGCTTAACTGTGTAGCATAGTTACATTTCCAGAGCCAGCACATTCTGGTTTAACCCACTGGTTCTCAATCAGGATGATTTACTTGCCAGAGACATTGGGCAATGTCTGGAGACAATTTTATGTGTCATGACTGGAGGGGGTGTGCTCCATCCTCCTTAGCTCTCACTGCAGCCAGCATGGTATTTTGCATGTGGCAGGTGTAATCAATATGGAACAAATAAATGAGTCCTTATGTTTGAGCCTAGAAGTCATTTCTTCTGGTGAATTTTAAAGGAGCTGAAATGGCTTCTCAAACTTGAGTATGCATCAACAGTATCCCAGAGGATTAAACCTCCAGGCTAAATTCAGATTCGTGGCCCCAATCACAGAGCTGCTGATTGCTGAGGTCTGGGGTGAGGCCCGAGAACGCGCATTTCTAACAACCCCTCAGGTGATGCTGCTGCTGGTCTGAGGACCCCACTTTGAGAACCACTAACGTTGATTTATGGATTTGAAATTCCAGAGTTTGCCATAAAAGACCACTGTAATCGCCTGTGCCATCTCATGTGTATAGCAGTTTCTCCTTTAAAACAATCCAATGTCAGTTATCATTGGAATTTCCAGGTCAGGCAGGAAACTCTGCTCCTAACGCCTACTCACACCTCAGAGAACCCCAAGAGATCTTCCTGTGAAAATCTGGGTGCTGAAATTGGCTCTGAATGTTCTTCAAGAAAGCAAAATCTCACTCTCTCGCTTTGCATCTTTTAAACAAACACAGATGCTGATACATTAGTGCTGGCCAGGGATCCTTATTTGCGGGGTCTTTCATCTCCTTGGGCTTTTTGCCAGCACAGGCGTGTCTCCAGCCAGCTTGCATTTTTGATGTGTTCTCTCGTCATGCGCCTTTCCTGCTTGAGGTGGCCTAGAGCCTGAACTTGTCTCGTTGACTCGGATCATCTGCAGGATTTCTCAGGGTCTAGGGTCTTCGGTAATTGTGAACCAGAGATTTCTTTGTTCCCAGAATGTCAGAGTCTAGGAAACCTTCAGTGGCTAAGAGTGAATTTGGGTGAGATTTTCCCTATGAAGGTCCTAGTAAAGGAATAGTGAGCTGGTGTCAGCTTTCCCCAATCCCTGCTAGGTGGTCCATGGGGGCTTGGGCCAGGTAGCTTTCTCAGAAGAGCCCAGCTACTTGAATCTGAATTCTGTTCCTGGTCATAGAGCTGGCTGTTTATAATTCAGTAGATTCACTTGGACTGCTACCCAAAAGGGCTGGAAGTTCAAACACTTGATTTAAATCAAATCGGACATTTCATGCCACTAACAAAGCCTGCTGGATTTGACGTTGCCTCCTTCTGGGTTGATGTTCGGCTTTCTTCTTTTGTGATAATTATTGTCACAGGCCAGGGCACATTTTATGCATGAACCTAGGGCAGCTCCTGAATTCATATTTCCCTAGTGCCATTGTAACCAACTTAACTTTTAGACATCACAGTTACAGAGCTTTTAGAGGAGATTTTTAGAACTGCAAATGCCTGATCTTTTAATACTGTCTCCAGGGTGAACATAAGGAAACAAAACTTAGGCTTTATAGATAAGGAAGGGGTGTCTATGTATTATAGTCTCATCACTTTGTAAACACTAACAAGTCTTTTTTTTTCCAAAGTGACATTGATTTAATCAACATCTTACTAAGCATCTATTTTGGCTGAGACCTAGAGAGAGTTCAGAACGTGTGTTTTTTTTTTTTTTTTTTTAAGCCAAAGAGCATGTCATCTAAGAAAGACAAGACATAATCCAATTTATGTGGTCTTCCCCAAGGCAGCACCCTGGAGGGGAACATCCTGAACGAGGCTTTCTAGGGGATAGCAAATGTCAGAGAATGAAAGAGTAGTTTCAGCTGAGGGACTGTCCTCTAGCTGGTAGCCACAGAGCCCTTCCCCTCCTGAGGTGAGAACGCCTTGAGGTGCACAGAACTGCTCACACCTGCTTTGATTTCTCTTCTGTTCATAGCTTTCTTAGCGGCATTTAATAGGTATAAGCTGCTAGCCTTATAACTATTCCTCTTTTATTTGAAAGGTCAGTTGAAATCCCAACACTTGTCCATGCTCTTTTCTTTAAACTTCCTTCTGCTGTTCCCTTGCCCTTCATTTTGCAATGATTCTGAGGTGAAGTCACTGAGAGAATTCTGTCACCACCTGCCTTATGTTCCCGTCACCAGGTTCTTAGCATCTAGATGGTGAGTGGGACTTTGTGTAACACATAGGCATTCTGTCTATCATCTATGTATTTATTTTATAGCTTTATTAAAATAATCACATGCTATATACAAGTCACCCATAAAAATACATGATTTGGTGGTTTTTAGTCGAAAACAAGTTGTGTGTCCATTATCACACTTTCAAGACATTTCCGTCTCCCCGCAAAGAGACCCTGCCCCCCCTTAGCTATCACCTCCTCTAGCACAGCCCCTGGCAACTAGACTACTTTCTGCCTCCGTGGCTTTGCCTGTTCTGGACATTTCATGTGAATGTAGTTGTGCATTGTATGGTTCTTTTTGGAACCATACTGGCTTCTTTTGCTGAGCATCATGTTTTCAAGATCCCATTTGGTACTTTATTCCTCTTCCTGTCTGAATAATCTTTTGTTTCTGGATAGAGACCACATTTGGCGTATTAGTTTATTAGTTGATGGACATTTGTGTTCCCTTTAGTTTTCAAATGAGGACATGAGACCCTAGAGAGGCCAAACACTGGTGAAGGTTGAAGGGAGTCCATTGCAGAGCCAGTCCCATCTGGGCTTCTTCCAGGTTTCCTTTTTCCCGAGATGCAACCACCTGCCAGACACTGGGGTGAAATGGTATGGGGAGGGTGCCATCAAGGGCCTTTGGGGGAAGACTCTGCCAGTTGGCCCTGGTACTGAGAACTCAGTGCCCTCCGCACTGCAGTCGCTGGGGCCAGTGGCAGTGGGGAGTGGGTCTGGGAGTGATGGAGGATTTTCAGCAGCATTTTAAAGTTTACAGATCTCTGGAATGTGTACATTTTGGAATACCTGCTTAAAGAAATACTGAGGATGGGGCCATGGCATGGGATGTCTATATTCCACACTGATAGCAGGTGGTTTACCCACAGAGGTTTGAAAGCTCCCAGCTAGGACTAACAGTGAAAGTGTTTAAGAGCTGGTGCCAGATATTAACTCATTAGTTATGAATTTTGGGGAACTCAGTAGAGTTCTAGAAGTCACATGAGGGTAGCAGGGACATCCTGGGGCATCTCACTCAGTAGTTGTGAACCAACTGGCATGGAAATATTTCAGTACTTTTTAATCTTGGCAGTGGTTCTCAACCAACAGGGGTGATTTTGTCCCCTGTCCACAGGAGACATTTTGGTTGTCACAATGGGGGATGAGGGTGCTACTGGCATCTAGTGGGTAGAGGCTGGGATGCCGCTATATATTCTGCAATGTGGAGAACAGCTCACCGACCCCAAATGTTATTAGTCCCATGGTGAAAAAACCCTGGGTAAAGCTTTCCTGGGGCCTGAAAGGGTGAAGGGAGCCCTATAGACCCAGGTTGCGCTGCATGTTACTGCTAATGCACAGGAAGGGTCTCACTGAGCACACCCCCTGCCTTTAAATGGAGGCTCCTCCCAGCAGCAAAGCCACCTCTCCATGCTATCAGTGCCTCCTTTGAAATTAATTAGAATCATCGGAGCTGGAAAAAAGTTCGTCTGACCCTGAGAGGAAATCTCATTTCCTTATGGGCCTTTGAATCTCTGACATGTGACAGGTCCAGAGTTCTGGGCTGCCCTTCGCAGTAGCCATTTGTGGCTGTCAAGGCAAAAGGGCACCTCTAATGAGACAGGGCCTCACTAAAGCTTCTGCAACTGTAGAAGCAGAGTATTTGGCAAAGTATTGGGTAATAGTGCCCTTGAGAAAATATTTCTCTCTAGTTGACTGAATATGATGGGTCCTTGTTATGACAGTTGCCCCCCAGGCAACTAAGACTAAATCGGAATGGAAAGAAGTGTTTCCAGGACCTGCCAGTTGGCCCCACCACATCCCCATGAGAGGAGACCAGAGATCTTGTTGGGCCTTGGTTCCATCCACCATGTTCATACTCACAGACAGACTTCCTAGGAAAACTCAGCATCTCCTGCCAAGAAGAGTATAACGTTTGTTTCCTTTAGGTGTGTCTTGCTTCAGGATTGTGCCAACATTTGGGGAACAAGCTAGGTTTATTTAATCAGTTCTAGACGTCTTATTATACATGGTGTAGAAAGAGAAGCATCCAGAGGGCTTGTTTGACTGCAGTTGTTCAATGCAGAGGGAGTTTCAGAATTGTTATGGACAGAGATATGCCCCCCACCACTCCCTTCCTATGTCAAAGCCCTAAACCCCCAAATGTGACTGTGTTTGGAGATAGGGTCTTTACAGAGCTAATCAAGGTTAAATGAGGACATAAGGGTGGGCCCCTAATCCAATAGGACTGGTGTCCTCACATGAAGAGGAAGAGACAGCAGGGGCATGGGCACACAGAGGACACTGTGTAAAGGCAGCTAACCACAAGCCAAGGAGAGAGGCCTCTGGAGAAACTAACCCTGCTGGCACCTCAATCTGGGACTTCCAGCCTCCAGGACTATGAGAACATGTGTCTGTTGTTTAAACCATCGCCCTGGGGTGTTTTGTTATGGCAGCCCAGCAGATTAACACAAGGACTCACACTCTGCCTGGTAGGGTTAGTAGAGCAGCATCTTGTTGTGTGGGACATCTTCAACTTTACTGCATTTTGATAAATTTTAGAAATGTATTTAAAGTAACATATGAACATGGTTAAAGTCAAGTGGCCTTAAATAGATTGGATGAAAATCAACAATTCCTGGCTCTGTCCTTTTTCACCAGCCCTCTTCTCTCTTCAGGCAATCACTTTTTTCCTCTCAAGGTTTTTTCTTATTTTAAATTAATGGCCTCTATTTTTAGAGCAGTTTTAGGTTTGCAGAACAATTGAGCAAAATGTACAGAGAATTCCTATATATCCCCTCCTCCCCCACAGCCCTTCTAGTGCTGCCATCTTGCTGTGTTATACTTATTGCAATTGATGAACTGCTCTTGATACATGATTATTAGCTAAAGTCCATAGTTTACGTGATAGTACACTTCGGTTTTGTACGTTTCTGTGGATTTTGACCAATTTATGCTATGTCAGGTGTCCCCCATTACACTATCATAGAGTAGTTTCACTGTCCTAAAAATCCCTTATGGGCTAGATGAGGTGGTTCATGCCTGTAATCGTAGCACTCTGGGAGGCCAAGGTGGGTGGATTGCCTGAGCTCAGGAGTTTGAGACTAGCCTGAGCAAGACCCTATCACTAAAAATAGCTGGGTGTTATGGCAGTGCCTGTAATCCCAGTTGCTCAGGAGGCTGAGGCAAGAGAATTTGCTTGAGCCCAGGAGTTGGAGGTTGCAGTGAGCTGTGACGCCAGGGACTCTACTGAGGGTGACAAAGTGAAACTCTGTGTCAAAAAAAAAAAAAAAAATTCCTTATGGTCCCTCCCTTTCTCCCAGCAACCCTTGGCAACCACCGAGCCTTTTATTCTTTCCATAGTTTTGCCTTTGCCAAAATGTCACATATATGTAGTTGGAATCATCCACTATGTAACTTTTCCAGCCTGGCTTCTTTCAATTAGCAATACACATTTAAGTTTCCTCCATGTCTTTTTGAGACTTGATAGCTCTTTTTTTTTTTTTTTTTTCAGACATAGTCTCACTTTGTTTCCCTGGGTCAGGTGCCATGGTGTCAAAGCTCTCAGCACTCTCCTGGTTTTGAGCGACCTTCTTGCCTCAGCCTCCCGAGTAGTGGGGATTACAGGTGCCTGCCACAATGCCTGGCTAGTTTTTCTATTTTTAGTGTGTGTGTGTGGGTGTCTTGGTCTTGCTCAGACTGGTCTTGAACTTCTGAGCTCAGGCTACCCATATGCCTTAGCCTCCCAGAGTGCTGATAGCTCATTTTTTTTTAATCACTGAAGAATATTCTATTGTCTAGATGTGTCACAGTTTATCCATTTACCTATTGATGGGCATGTTTGTTACGGCTAAGTTTTGGCAATTATGAATTAAGTGTACATTTTCCTTCATAATCACCAAACTGTAAGTATACAAATTAACAACCCAATATATCATTCAATACCTAGTTTCTATTCAAATTTCAATCCAGAATTCCAGCAAGATTCATGCATTGCATTTAGTTGTTTTGCCTCTTTTATCTCTTGTGTAGACCAGTTCCTTGCCTTAGTTTATTTTTTTTTATGACATAGATTTTCTTGGAAGAGTCCAGACCAGTATTACATTCTTGATCTGTCCAGTTGCTTCTTCATAATTCTGTTTGGTTTAAGTAGTTTTTGGCAGCATTCCAACATAGATATCATAGTGTCAGCTTTTCTGATTTTGTCGATGGTAAGCTTCATCACCTGGGTGAAGTGGTGCTAGCCAGAACCCTCTATTGTAAAGGGACATTTTTCTCTTTGTACATAATCTGTACAGCAATACTGTGAGGTAATGTGAATTTTCTGTTTCCTAGCAACCATTTACTCAATGGTTTTGGTATCCATTGGCAATAATTGGCTAAACTAGTTATTACATTGAGGGTTGCAAAATATTGATTGTTTCATTCTATCTTGCTTTCCACATTTATCAAGTATTCCTTCCTATTTGAAAAATTATCACTATCAGCTGGACATAGTGGCTCTAGCTCAGGGGTCCTCAACTGTGGCCCGCGGGCCACATGAGGCAATGTGATTGTATTTGTTCCTGTTTTGTTTTTTTACTTCAAAATAAGATATGTGCAGTGTGCATAGGAATTTGTTCAGAGTTTTTTTTTTTTTGTAGAGACAGAGTCTCACCCTATGGCCCTCGGTAGAGTGCCGTGGCCTCACACAGCTCACAGCAACCTCCAACTCCTGGGCTCAAGCGATTCTCTTGCCTCAGCCTCCCGAGTGGCTGGGACTACAGGCGCCTGCCACAATGCCCGGCTATTTTTTTTTTTTTTTTTTTTTTTGGTTGCAGTTCGGCCGCGGCTGGGCCTGAACCCGCCACCCTCGGTATATGGGGCCGGCGCCCTACCAACTGAGCCACAGGCACCGCCCCAGAGTTTTTTTTTTTAACTATAGTCTGGCCCTCCAACAGTCTGAAGGACAGTGAACTGACCCCCTGTTTCAAAAGTTTGAGGACCCCTGCGAGTCTAGCCTGTAAGCCCAGCACTTTGGAAGGTCGAGGCTGGATGATCATATGAGGCCAGGAGTTTGAGAGCAGTCTGGGAAACAGAAAGAGACCCTGTCCTGACAAACAAACAAACCAAAATAAAAACAAAAACAAAAAACCAGCATGGCTGGTACTCCAGCCTGGGTGACAGAGTGAGACCCCCATCTCATAAAAAAATAATTATCACTATAGAGTCAGGACATTTTTTCAATGTTTTTATGATGCGTATCATCATTGATCTTTTTGTTTTGCATGCTTTTAAAGACCCCTTTGGCTTCTTTCCTCTCTTCTAAAGATATTCTTGTAAAGTAGAAGGGAAGGGGCAACACAGGAAATAAATAACTTTTCCAAGATTGTTTAAGGTCTAGTGTGGTCAGAGACAAAAAGTTGGAATTCTCTCCTGACAGCTTCACTAGTCAGTGTAACTGATTGGAATACTGCTTTGAATACCTACAACCCCTCTTCATCTTCACTATTTGTTGGTAAGAGATAAATGTGACTAATTTGGCTATAATTAAATAAATGACAGTATATTGCAGTTGTGTTTTCTGATTTTTTGGCAAATCATTTTACATAAACCCGGGGAAGAAACCCATCGTTTTAATAGCTATGCAGTATTCCAAAGTGAGACCAACATTGTTTGCTTCCCCATTCTCCTTTTCCTGGATATGGCAAAGATACAGTGAATAGTGTTTTGTAAACTGACTTGGCAATGGAACTTCTTTTTTCCTAAAAGGTTGTGCACATTCCCCTTCTTTTAAACCTTTCACTTGACCCAAGGGACATGTTTTTTTCCTGAAGGTGATCATTTAATAAAACAATGAAAAAAGGGTTGCTATGAAAGGTTGTATAAATGTGCACTCTAGGGGGCACTATTTACATTGCAGTTTCAGATTCAAACTGTGTTTCCTAATGAGTTCCTAACTGCTGTGGGGGCTTATTTATTAGTTCCTGAAGTCTTGCTGCTATGTTACCGAATCATACTAAAGATAGGAACAGTGTTTCCTCGACTTGGGTGATATACAGTCTAGGAGGCCCTATACTAGGGACCCTGGCAAGTGCCATTGGTTTTTTTTGTTTGTTTGTTTGTTTTGTTTTGTTTTTGGGACAGAGTCTCACTGTGTTGCCCTGGGTAGAGTGCTGTGGCATCACAGCTCACAGCAACCTCAAACTCTTGGGCTTAAGCAATTCTCTTGCCTCAGCCTCCCAAGTAGCTGGGACAACAGGCACTCGCCACAATGCCCAGCTATTTTTTGGTTGTAGTTGTCATTGTTGTTTGGCAGGCCCAGGCTGGATTCGAACCCACCAGCTCTGGCGTATGTAGCTGGCACCCTAGCCCCTGAGCTACAGGCGCCGAGCCAGTGCCATTGTTTTTTTATAAGTTGAAAGCAATGGAATTTTGGCAGAGGAGATAATTTATATACATGAAGTCCCTGGGTTACAAATGAGATAGGTTCTGTGGAATTGTTCTTGAGTTGAATTTTTATGTAAGTTGGAACAGCTACATTTCCCTATTATCTGTAAAGCCTCCATATGTCACTTGGATGTTTGTAACTGAGGAACTGCCTGTAGAGAGTCTGAGATGAATGTCAAAGTTTATCCTTCCAGTAAGGTAGAATGAAAAATAGAATTAATTTTTATCTTAAAATTTTTTTATACTTAAAATACCTTATACTTGGAATTTCTGTGGTGTGGTCAAGTTTTGGCAATGGCTTTCATAAACTCTTTAAAAATTAATTTAAGAGAATATATTAGTCATTGTGGGTTTACCACTATAAGGAACAAGCTTGCAATCTCAGTGGCCTAATGCAGTAACGGTTTATTTTTCTCACATGTCACATCCAACATGAGTTGCAGCAGGCTTGGCCTCTGGACCCACACAGTCATTCAGGAACCCAGGTCTTCAAATCTGGTAGCTTCTGAGTCAATCCTCTGTGACATCAGAGTCCTTCATTGGCTCCTCGCCTCTGGCTGCCAGATGAAGAGACAGAGTGTGGGGAAATGTGCAGGGGACCTGGGAGTGGCATCTGTCACCTCCACCCCCAGGCCATTGGCCAGAGTTCATACCATTGGCTTAGACCAACCACAAGGGAAGCTGGCAAACATTGTCCCTAAGCCCACGTGGAAAAGGCACTGGGGCTTAGGGACAAGGATGAGTCCATGTTGCAATGTTGACCTCTTTTCCCTATTGTGTTTCTTCTCCAGGAGACTTCTTGGCATCATCACGAAAAAGGATGTTCTGAGACATATGGCCCAGATGGCAAACCAGGACCCGGAATCCATCATGTTTAATTAGCAACAAGGTGGCAATTATTTTAAGAAAAATACTGACTGTGTCATTTTAAAAGAAATAAACAAATGATGCATCATTATCCCAGTGAAAAATCATGCACTGAGGACAGCAGAAACAAAAGCTTTGTTTGAAAGGAGGGGGAGAAGGATGAATCCGTTTTTAAAAAACAAAGACAAAAGCATCCATGAGTAGGCATTTTATAGCTTTAACCCCCGTATGAGTTTCAAACTGTGTTTCCTAATGAGTTCCTAACTGCTGTGGGGGCTTGTGGGTGGGTATAAGTGATGTGGTCTGTATGAGGACGCGGAGCATGAGCGCCCAGTTGAGAAAACTCTTACCCCTTCTGCTCAAGGCTGATGTTTGTAACTTAGGAACACATGTGAAGCCTTGAGCCTAAAAGGCAAAGGGGTGTTGGTGTTCAGCGTCCTTATTTATTAGTTCCTGAAGTCTTGCTGCTATGTTACTGAATCATACTAAAGATATTTACACTTGTTTTGTTGGAAAAGAAAAAGAAATTAAATTTGAACACAGTGAAAGTTGTAAATATCCCAGAGGGTCTGATGGTGACCATCCCATTTCCTCCCCCTGTTCTTAGCCTCTTATTTGCCTCATCCCTCAGCGTCTGAACCAATATCAGGGCTCCTGGCATGATAAGTGTGAAGAAAGCATTCTTCCATCCAAGACCAGCATCTTGGGACTGTAGGATGGATTTCTGTGTTGTGTCACCTCCTGTACAAAGGAACACGTCCTTATTTTGAGGGTGTACATACCTGATCATTGATTTGCATCCTCATTCCATTTGCTTCATTTATTTATTGCTGTTGCCTGCGCATTCTTAAGTATTGATCAGCTCGGCACTTCCCTGGGCCATACCTGCATGCCCCCGCCTGCCAGAAGCATGCTTTAATTTCCAAGTTGCATATTCAAGAGTCAAAACAGGCTACCCAGTGTTCCTACTTACTTTTCCTCTCAGGTCTTACCAGATACCGCTGCGGAGAGGGTGAGGCACATGAGTTCTCAGTGGGAACTCCTCCAAATGGGTTGCAAGGGAAATACTAAATTGATTCTCTATATGTTCCATTCTCTTCTCTGTAGGATGCAAAATGTCCAGTTTTAATGTGTAAGTGTGCACTTTGATACTAGCAGTCATAGCTCAGGAGGACAGCATTAACCTTTATACAGCCAAATTGAGCATTGGGCATCTTTGTATTTGAATTTAATGACACATTTATTCTTTTACTGAAGACTTCTGTCTTTTCTGCAGGAAGACATTAAGCTATATCTTAGGTCCACTGTGTGATCTGTGTAAATAGGATTGATCCCACTCATCCTTTCACTTTAGTCTTTGTCCCGTCCTTTTCACAGAGTCATCTTCATCCTTTTCAATCTCATGTCATTGGTTAGTGATGCATCAGTTAGGTGTGTATTTAGCTGCAAATAGAAGAAAACCCAACAGAGTGAAGGGCTGACTCAGAAATGTCAGACTTGGCTCGGCACCCATAGCTCAGTGGTTAGGGTGCTGGCCACATGCATCAGGGCTGGTGGGTTCGAACCTGGCCAGGGCCTGCTCAACAACAATGATAGCAATAACCAAAAAAAAAAAAAAACATAGCCGGGCGTTGTGGCAGGTGCCTGTAGTCCCAGCTACTTGGAAGGCTGAGGCAAGAGGATCACGTAAGCCAAGTGTTTGAGATTGCTGTGAAGCCACAGCATTTGACCCAGGGTGACAGCTGGAGACTCTGTCTCAAAACAAAACAAAATAAAACATGGGAGTCGGTACTCCAGGACTGTTTCCATAATATCACCAGGGATCCACACTCTTTTGATATTTCTTTTTCACCATCCTTACCCTTTGTCCTTTGGCTTATTGCCTGGTACTTAGAAGATGGGTGCTGAACTGCTGGGTGTCGTGTCTGCTTTCTAAGTGGGAGGGAGGAAGAGGCAAGAAACAAGATGTAATGTCTCCACTGGGAAACCAAAGCTTTTCCAGAGCTCTCAGCTCATGTCCATTGGCTTGAAGTCTGTCAAGTGGCTCCCTCTAGTGGAACCCTAGTGCGGGGAAAGAAAAGTTTTAGCTAGGCACATTACCCTTTGAATGAAATTCCATTACTCTCACTAAGGAAGGGAGATTGGCCCTTAGGAGGGGAAGATGTCTGCTGTATTTGATGTCATCCTTGTGTCCCCGTCATTGCCTTTCCTGTCTACTGTCTTATTGAACCTTTTCAAATGCTCTTGTAACTTTTCTGCTCCCTACCCCTTCTTTCAGATTTGACCTAGAATTGTTTTCTTTTTTTTTATGACCTAGAATTCTTGGTCAGAATCCATCATTTCCTAGCCCTAAGAAGAATTTTCAATTTTGATAAAAACCTAGCTACAAGTAGGTTTCTATGAAACTTCTAGTTCAGGCGTCCTCAAACTTTTTAAACAGGGGGCCAATTCACTGTCCCTCAGACCGTTGGAGAGCCAGACTATAGTTTATTTATTATTATTATTTTTTTTTTGTAGAGACAGAGTCTCACTTTATGGCCCTCAGTAGAGTGCCATGGCCTCACACAGCTCACAGCAACCTCCAACTCCTGGGCTTAAGCGATTCTCTTGCCTCAGCCTCCCAAGTAGCTGGGACTACAGGCGCCTGCCACAACGCCCGGCTATTTTTTGGTTGCAGTTCGGCGGGGGCCGGGTTTGAACCCACCACCCTCGGTATATGGGGCCGGCGCCTTACCGACTGAGCCACAGGCGCCACCCCAGACTATAGTTTAAACAAACTATGAACAAATTCCTGTGCACACTGCACATATCTTATTTTGAAGTAAAAAACAAAATGGGAACAAATACAACTCACACTGCTTCATGGCCCGCGGGCTGCAGTTTGAGGACGCCTGCTCTAGTTAATGTACAGAAATACATTTTCTCTAGGTTAAAACATTTTAAGTCAGATGATGCTGACACACTGGAAAATTTGTTTCTGTAGCCCATTGGCCCCCTCCAAAGTAACATCAAATGGTCATGTCAGTCTGGAAATATCCAGGCAATAGTAGAGAATTTACTCTTTGGTCTTAGAATGAAATTCATTGTCTCATTTATAGCACGTAAGCATTGAGTAACAGCTGCTGATATTGTTACTGGGGTTTCTATGGAACATTTGCAAGTGAAACTGGATTCTCTTAGACTTTAAATCCTAAAAAGTCTTAAAGATTGCTTCATGTAGGCCTCCTCTTATTCCCATGTGGTGCCCTCAGAGCCAGCCTGTGATGGGAAAGAGAGTATTAGTCATAGCCTGGCTTTATAGAATCCAGGAGGTCCTTTTAGCTGAAGCAAGCAGCCTCAAAAGGGAACATGAAACAATGAAAAGATAGCCAAAGTTCAGTGAAACCATGGAATTTCCTTCTAATCCTGCTAAGGCCATGGAAGGGATAAGGGGATAGTTTACTCTGGGCCAGGGTCACCGATGTGGAACCCTGGGGAACATGCTGCCGTGCTCTTTGTCACTCCCATAGAAGTACGTGGGTAGGGATTCTGAGGGTGTTTGCTGTACCCAAATGGAGAACTTCACTTCTGGTGATGGGATGAACAGAACTGGGATGTGGAGGTAAAATAAACATCTTTCACAATAATTTCTTTTCTTTTCCAGAACCAAAGGCTTTAGACATTTGTAGAATTTTTCTGTATTCTTTTAAAATTAGTTTTTAATGTATAAAAACCATCAGTACGCCATGGAGAAGAGCTCTCCAATAAGGCCCATCACCTGTTTCTTGCTCTTCCTTGCTATTAACTAAGAAAACATGTTGTAGTAGGACACCAAATAAAGGGGATCCTGGAAGCGACACATGCATTTCTTCTGAGGGTGTTTTTCAGTGCTGTCCTGGGAATGCAGATGCTTGCGTGGCTTTTAGTTGCTCAGTATTTGGCACTCGCTGTTACTTTGCACCAGTTTCAAAGTTCTCTATTCAGTCCTTTCCAAAGACGTTACAAAGGAGAAAACGTGCAAATAGATTTTGAGCCCTAATAAGTCACAGAAACTGAAAATTTCAGAGCAGTTTGTTTCACTTAGGTGAGAACTGATTACTTTAAATTATCAACATGTGCAAATTTTGCTTAGTATTCATTATCAGATGCTGGGCTGGGAAAGATGAGAAACCCAAGGAGAACTATTGAATTACCACATAATTGTAATATTACGCTTTCATTTTAATTTCACATGGGCAGTGTTTTATCAGGCTAAGCTTCTAGCCTTTGAAATGATTTACGCAAGGAGGGAGCCTGTATATCTGACTTGGGAAACATTAACCAGACCTCATTTTCACCAGTGCAGTAATAACTATTTATTTGCCATCCTAGAGGTGCTGGGAATGAGCCTGCGTGCGACTTTTATGAGAGATATTCGCATTTGGTGTTGGAACAACCACATAGCAATGTGTTGGGTTTTTTATTGTAATGCTGTGTGTAAACATTGGCACCTTATTAAAAATTAAATGTTTGAACTCTATTTTTAAAAATAAAACAAGCACAGAGTTCTCAACGGGCATGTTGTAAATGGAAGAGATACTGATTTCATGGCATGTTTCTACCCAGTAGAACCCCCGAAACCTGATCCTGTGGACTTTGCTGAAGTATCCAGCAAAGTTAAAGGCCCATCCTTAAGATTGTCATGCAGACCGTGGCATCAATTTGATCAGTTTTAAAATCCCTCACTCTTGGCTAGGAAGATAACTGAGGCAATCGGTTTCCAAGATGGGGTAGGACCTCCTCCCCAGGCCATCTGTATCTGCCCTGTGTGTGGAAGCTGAGAGTACAGCTTGGGCAATGGGCTAACATATATTCATTCTTTCATCCTTTCAACAGAAACTTTTCTATTTATTACTTTGGGAGCCACAAGGGTTTGAATTCCCCACCAGTTCTTTTATTTTGAAAACATTCTACTTTGTGCTATATGGGTGGTGAGAGGAGTTCTTGCTAATTAGGGAAAGGAACTAGTTACAGGCACAGCTGGGGGAAGGGCATCCTCAGCAAAGGGGACAGCAAATGCAAGTGTCCTGAGGTAGAAACGGGTCGGGGGTGAATGGCTGCAGGTTCAGGGTGGGAGTGGGGGTGATTAAAGTTGTTTTTATTTTCCTTTTGGGAGGAAGGTAGAAAACCGGCAGATGCTTAAGGGTCTTGAAGGGCCAGATAAGGACCGTGAAGTCTGAGGAGTGACATGATTTGGCTTGTTGTCTACAAACCATCTGGTTCTTGGACAGCAAGACTGGCAGCCAGGAGTTGGTTAGGAGGCTCTTGCAAATATGTGAGTGGTGATAGGTACTCGCTCTAGAAAAGGTCTTGTATTCCAGGTATACCGTAGCCCCATGGCATCTGGGGGGATTGATTCCAGGACCCCCTACAGATACCAAAGTCCATGGGTACTCAAGTTCCTTATATAAAATAGTGTAGTATTTGCACATGACCTATGCATATCCTCCCATATACTTTAAATTACCTCTAGATTACTTACAATAATATAATGTAAATGGTATGTAATTAGTTGTTATACTGTATTATTTAGGGAATAATAAGAAAAAACTGTAAATGTTTAATACAGATGCAAACATCTATTTTTTTCCCTGAATATTTTTGATCTGAGGTTGGTTGAATCCACAGATGCAGAACCCATGGATACGGAGGGCTGACTGTATTTGTAAGGTAGAGCGTCAGATTCACTGGACTGGATATAAAATGGTAGAACCAAATTGCCATTTACTGAGATGGGATAGACTAGGGAAGGAACTCCATTTTGGAAGTGCTACATGAGAGATGTCTGTTGGACATTCAAATTCAGAGTTCAAAGTGGAATTTAAAGCTGTGCCAGGAAACTTTCACAGTTTAAGATATCCTAAGAGCAAACAAAACTGACTTCTGACAGGAATTTCAATATTGAATTTTCAGGGAGTCACACCAAGGGCCAATAGGACTACACTTGAATTCCAGCTTCGTGGTGTCTCAGCTGTGTAACATTGTCAAAGGGATCAAACCTCTCTGAGCCAGGATTTCCCTATCTTTTCACTTTTAATTACAGCATGACTATGAGAATTAAATGAGATAATCCCTGTAAGTACTTGGCGCAGAATATAACCATGCAAATGGTAGATGTTACCATCTTCCCCATTATGAAGCCTTAAGGTAGCTTTAATTGGAAATTACTCTAGTTAATTTTGTTAAACATTTAACAAAGGACATATACCAGTTTAATTATAAGGCCCCCCAAACAGATTAGACTAGCCAATTGCTTTTCTTTCCAAAAAATAAAACAAAACTCCAGATCTCTTAAGATATGTCATAAAAACTTCTTGCTGATTCCAAATTAATAGGAAATTATAGAAGAGCAACTTGGTAGAAGATTCCATTTCTCTGTAGCAAATCTCTCCAGCATGATGATCATATAGAAATGTCTGTTAGTAAAACTCATGAATGAACAGTCTTTGTGGGCCTTGGATATTCCCCTTCAACTTGATGTAGTTAAAAGCCAGAGGGGGAGAATGAGCAAATAGGATTTGTCTGAAAAGTGACAACCTATTGGTTTTAATTCTAGGGGCTTAGCTAGAGCTAACGAGGATGGCCTTGCAAATATCTGGGTCATGCATGGGCTTCCTAGGTTTTCATGGGTTGAGACAGGACCAGAAACTTCCATCTCCACCCGGGACAGCAAACTGGCTGAACACAGGGTGCCTGGCGTACCCATTGTTACATCTCTTCAGTAGGTCATTGGTAGTCAATTGGCCAGAAAGAAGCTAGCATATGTGAAGGCAGATAGGGAATGTCTATTTCTGGCAGTTCCTCAACATCACATTTTGTTAAAGAAGTGTTTTTTTCTTTCCAAATAAACAATAAGGAAAGAGCACCTTGTGGGGATTTCCAAACCCCTTTAGTCAGGGCTTGGCTCACAGAATGAAGAGAGCAATTTATGTGTGATTCCAGCATTTGTTATGGAACACATATTTCAAAGATTAAACAGCCATCCTCGATCCAAACAGATTCTGTCAAAGAAATTGAAAACACATCCATAAATTTTCAATCTGCAGGCTCCCAACAGGTTGGGTCCAGAGGATGCTTACTGGTAATAGAACATTCCTTCCTTCTCCCAGCTCCATGTTTGTTTCACACATTCACACTCACTCTCTCAGAGATTCCACCTGTTTCCAGCCAATATAAGCTTAAGCAAAAATTGGAGCTAACTGCCTTCTCGTGAACAGGTTCTCTTTCTGAATATTTCTCAAACTTTAGCCTATGCCCAGAAAGACATTTCTAGGAATGGCTGCTGCGTGGTTTATGTGATCAGTGGGGAACTTTCTACAGGGAGTCGCCAAGCAGAATTGCTCCAGGCAGCAGGACTCTCAATTGGGTATGAAGGTTGGGGGGGAGGGGAGGGCTGCCTGCCCTGCAGATGCGTTTCCCAAAGTGCTCCCAGGGCACAGTGTTTCTTCAGGAGGCTGCTAGGTACCAGAAGAGTAGATTCTCTGGTTACCCAAATTTGTGGCCAGAGTCAGAAGGTCTAGGAAGTCCTTTTTTAAGTTTCTTTTCAGAATTTCTAGCTGAGTGATTTGGGAGAACTGACCACTTTAACAGACTACAGCCACATCATCTGTGAAGCAGAGACCCTTCCTTATGCTTGATAATCAGATGTGCATTATGAAAGCAAGTGCCAGGCCCAGTGCAGAATCTCAAGCCCCACCCAGCTCTGCTGAGTCAGACTCTGCATTTTCACAGCCCCAGGTGGTTTGTGTGCAGAGTAAAGTTTGAGGAGCCGGACTTAGGTGACAGAGGTCTGAATGAGATGATCTCTTGAGTTTACCTCTAGCTGTAAGATAGATGTTCTCCAAGATTCTCTGACTTCCAGAGGAAGAGGAAGAGGGGGTGATGGCTGAAGTTGTTGCAGGAAGACAAGGCCCAAGGGAGAGAAAGAGCACCCAAACACCACGTTTATAAGAGGAAGGGCTTTATTCACCAGCCGGGAGCTTACGGCATAGAAGAATTCCAAATGGCTGCACTCCCTGACTGCCTTGGTCTTTCCCTTTTTATTGACAGTCAAAAAGTTCCACCCCACAGGTACCCTTCTCATTGGCCAGTTTGAATCAAGCGGGAGATGCTATTCCCACCCCTACGGAACTACAGGATTTCACAGAACTTGGAAATTTCCAAGTTTCAGGAAACTAAGTTTACAAATTCCCAAGAGCTGAGTCACCGTGGAGAGGACCCTGCAGGTGTATCCTTGTGCTCTCCTTGAGAAGACCTGTTCTCCTAGACCTCACCCTTCTCGGCTATCCTCTCTCAAAGTGATCAGGCCACTGAAGGAGAAACAAGGATGAAACAAACAAGGAGGAGAGAGACTTGGAGTGAGGACTGTAAGCCCTATTTCTCAGCTCCCCAGCTTTCCAGACCACAGCTGGCTGTCAGCCTTTAAGCAGAAGGCGATGGGTACGTTTGCCTCTTTCTGAGCCCCCTGTGTGAGCTCAGGAAGAATACAGTCATCTCATCTGGGCCTAAGTCTTCCTGCAACTGGTGATTAATCGCATGTGTGTGTATGATCGCCCCATCTTCCTCCCTAGTTGCCCGCCACACTCTGACCACATGTGCAAGGGCATCTACAGAAACCATTCTTTCTTTGTTACATATCATTTGAAAAATCCAGCTGCTTTCTTGAGACTTTGTACTTTTTTTTTTTTTTTTTTGAGACAGAGCCTCAAGCTGTCACCCTGGGTAGAGTGCTGTGGCATCACAGCTCACAGCAACCTCCAACTCCTGGGCTCAAGCGATTCTCCTGCCTGCGCCTCCCAAGTAGCTGGGACTACAGGCACCCGCCACAACACCCGGCTATCTTTTGGTTGCAGCCGTCATTGTTGTTTGGCGGGCCCAGTGCTGGATTCGAACCTGCCAACTCAGGTGTATGTGGCTGGCGCCTTAGCTGCTTGAGCCACAGTCGCCAAGCCGAGACTTTGAACATTTTTGTGTCTTTATTGGAAGCTTAGAGGAGTGGTCACACTACACACAGCACATGGCTAAATGCGGTCTTCTACCTGTTTTGTTGATAAAGTTTGCTAGCAAGAGGCCAGGCCCACCATTTACTTACAGTCTACTCTGCCTTATGTGTTTGCTGGTTTGCATCTGAGGCTGCTTTTGCATAACAATGGCAGAGTTAAGTAATTGCAACCGAGACTTGTGGACTGCAAAGCCTAAAATATTTGCTATCCGGTGGTCCTTTATAGAAAACGTTAGCTGGCAATTTTTTTTTGTTGTTGCAATTTGGCCGGGGCTGGGTTTGAACCCGCCACCCTCAGCATATGGGGCCGGCGCCCTACAAAAAATAGCCGGGCGTTGTGGCAGGCGCCTGTAGTCCCAGCTGCTCGGGAGGCTGAGGCAAGAGAATCGCGTAAGCCCAAGAGTTAGAGGTTGCTGTGAGCTGTGTGATGCCACGGCACTCTACCTGAGAGTGGTATGTGAGACTCTGTCTCTACAAAAAAAAAAAAAAACGTTAGCTGGCTTCTGGCTTAGAGTAAATTGGGGTCACCAAACAATTGGAAACTCACCAAAAGTAATTTAACTTTCTTAGACTAGGTGGAAAATATGAAAAAGTGCTTTCAAAACAGAAGCAAGGAGAGACACGTGTCAGTGGAATAAGCCGGATTTGTTAAATTGTTTTTCTCTCCTCCAGCTTTCTCCAAGAGCTTAACTTGTGCCAGGAATATCTGTCCTTAACTCATTAATGGCCTCTGTCCACATTTAAATATGTTTTCTGTGAGGGAAAATGACACTTAATTTTTTTTTTAATTTGGGATTCATTGAGGGTACAAAAAATTAGGTTACACTGATTGCATTTGTTAAAGTCCTTCTTATAATTGTGTCCCATCCCCAAGAGGTGTGCCGACACTTAATATTTGAATAGCACTGTTTCATTTACGCAGGGATTTTAATATTTATTTATGTTTATTTGTCTCAGTGGTCCTATGAGGTAAAAATTACTATACCCATTATTCAAAAGGCACAGCAATAGCACAGAAGAATCACCTGTGGAGTTTTTACAAAATACAGATGGCCTGGAGCCACTCCCTGAGATTCCAATTAAGTCCATCTTGGGTGGAGTCTGCCACCACTGTTATAAAGGTCGCCAGATGCTTCCGACATGGGATCTGGACTGAGAACCTCTGGGCTCCAGGGACTTGCCCAAGTTGATGTAGCTAGGAGGTGATCTGATTGGAGGGAGCTCAAACTCAGCTCTTTTTGGTGACTTCAAGTCCAGAACGTGTTTCTACAACACGATGACACACCTTAGCTCAAATCAGTATTCCACTGGAACTTGTCAGTCTAACCCAGTGGTTCTCAAGGTGTGGCTCTTGGACCAGGAGCAGTGAGTTATGGGGCAGTCTGTTAGAAATGCACGTTCTCTGCCCCTTGGAGCTAGTGTGTCACAAAACATTTGTACCCCTGTAGTAAACTGAAATAAAAATAAATTTTTAAAAATACCAAAAAAAGGAAGTCTGGGGATAGGGCCCACCCCTTCGTATTTTATCAAACCCTCCAGCTGATTTGGAGGCGCCCTCAGTTTAAGAGCCACTGGTCTAAGGTACTAAGAAAGAGGATAGGTAAGTTTTGATGGAGATAAGGTAGGTGCTAAAACCAAAACACAAACACACACACTCCTGAGTACACACACACCCCTAGAACAAGCCCTTTCTCTGCGAAATTAGCCGTAGGTGTGGAGGAGCAGAAGGAAGGTAGGTTGTGATGAGGAAAGTAAGACTCCACGCATCTCTGGGGATTGTGAAGACACCAAGGCAGCTCAAAAAGAAAAAGGATCTCGGAAGATGAGCCTCTGTGAACTTTATTTTCCCATGGGTGGCCCTTGAAGTGTTAACAGGAATTTGCACAGTCCTTTGCTGTGCTGGCAAGTTAGAGGGTGTTTGTTGTGTTGTGTTGTTTCATTTCATTTTTGTTTTTGAAAGTTTTGTTTTTTTCCTGAATGAAGCACTTTGTTGAGATGAACGCTCTTGGGTGACTAAATGAGCCCCCCTTCTGCTTGGAGCCAAAGTCACGGTCTTTGCTTCGATTTTATCCCAGGTGCTCCTTTTTAATTGCATTTCGTATTCAACTGTGCAGCCATCCCCTTCCTGGAGAGGGAGGGCCCCCTAATCACTACAGTGCTTTTGCCCCTGCAGCTGGGACTTCAAAGGCCCCAGAAGTCATATTGTAACATGAGCTCCAAATTGTCCCTGAGCCGGATCACAGATAGGCATCATCAGTCAAGACTCATCAAAGGGAAGGGATACTTCTGTGTGGCATGGGGGCGACAGAATCCAGACCCATCTGCCATCTCTCTCAGAGTCCCCCCCCCATGGCATTGCCGTTCCCAATCTGAAAACCACACCAAGACATACATGATTCAAGGCTGCGCACTGGGCCCCCAGAGCAAGGGGACAGATGTGTATGCCCAGGAAAGAATGCTGGTTTCAAGCAAATATTCGCAGCACCAGCTGCCAACAGCAGACTGACGTGGGAAAGTGTAAACAATCACTGCAAGCTCGAAGACAGGGCTATTCTGGGGCAAAATCATGGCATCTGCTTTGGGTTTTGCTTTTGTAATTACTGGAGCTAGAGAATGTAACTGCAAAGCACATGCACTTACATTTCCAAAGTGCCTGGGACCATGTGGGCTTGTTGATGGCTTCAAGTCTGCACTTTGACATTCAAGTTTGACTCCAAGAGTTAACAAGAGCAGGCCCTGCTTTACAGAGTAGCTTAATTTTAAGTTCCAAAGCACAGGTTGGAGTGGTGGAAGCAGGTGGGGTAAATTGTGGTTCTGTTTTCTTTCCTCAACCTGGAAATTATATAGAGTACTGGTTCCTGAAGTGGGGATTCTAAAGGTAAAACACCGGGGTTGGCTTTTTTGATCAAATCCGTGAGCTTCTCAAGGTCAAAGAGCTATGTCACCATTGTATTTCTTCAGTGACCGATCTAGTGTCATGTATATTGATGATAAGCAATATACTGGATGCTTTTGAACAATGGATAAATGCTGAAATCCTGTTCTTTAGCTGTGACCTTTTAGAATAAATCAGGAAAGTAATCCTGGCAGAGTTTTTTGGAGACTTGGAGTGTTTCCCCCAAAGAGACCCATCTGCCATTGGGTAAAATGTCACATAAAACAATAGGTGTCAAAAAAAAATGGTAATCGGTTTGGTGTTTTGTGGCCTGAAAGGAGCTGCTTAGTTCAAAGACCCTGAACTCCCAAAGAATGAATATAAAAGTGCAGTCTGAAGAGTCTACGTGCCTGGGTGTATCTTTGATCAAACCGAACCTGCAAAGAAGTGTGGCAGGCTCTAAATGCCACGGAGACTAACTGCTCAGGAAATCCATGTTGGTGACTTTACTGAACATGTCACATCAAAAGGAAAAAATGCCCCACTGACTGGAAAGTTCTTTTGGTGCTCAATGTTGAGAGAGAATAGAAATGAGATTAAATTTCAGCATTTCTGGATTTGGTTAATAGATTTTCATTGTCTTACAAATATAAGAATTTTAAATGATTCTATTGACTTAGTAAAAAAATATCCAAAAGGTGTATCTAATAACCAGGTCTGAAGGGGAACAAAAATATAACTATAGATAAGAGAAAGTATCATAATCTTCAGAGAAGTGTTTCAAAAAATTATTTTCAGCTGTGACATCCAAGATGGCTGAAGTCCACCAGTGCAGACACTTCCATGGGTAGACTCCAAGTTTGTAAAATCCCAGGGCACTATTTGCAACATGACTCTGAAGGAGTTATGAATATGCTACTCCCGAATATGCTTCTCTGTTTTGAATTAAAGGCATTTAAGCAAAAAAGCAGGTGCAAGATCACTATGATCTTTATTCTCTTCCTTAAAAGCTGGTGATGAAATTTTCCACGTGAAAGATGTTCTTATACAAAAAGAATAACTTATCATCAAGGATGGGTAGTGGAAACAAGAGAATTTTGTACAGAGCTTACTAAAATAACTTATTTTTTTAGTCTCCCTACATAATTTGGTTGCTTTTGTATAACTCAACTATTTGTCCAATTCAGTATTTAAGTGATTGACTTTGTTTCTTTGGGTCTTCATTTCCTTATGAGGGCTCTCGTACTACATGAACTTGTATTCAATAAATTTGTATGCCTTTCTCCCATTAAACTATCTTATGTCAATTTAATTCTTGGGCTCAGCATGGGCCCAAAGAGGATGAAGATGGAGTTTTGGTGCCCTACAGTTTCTTTCTCGGCAATTCAAGGAGGTTAAAGCAAAATGTTGGGGAATGGTACTGGAGAGATAAATATCTTAATTTGTATTTTATACAAAGAAAAAATATTATGTAATTATGTACACTTGAGTCCTTCATATTTTTAACAAACCACTTGGGCCCCACTTGGCAGCTGCTGTTGCAGAGCTGTCTTAGAGGATGTCTGCTCTTTGTATCCTACAGTGGCTGTCAAGGCTCATGGTGGCATCTTGTACCCTGAAGAATCCATTCTTACTTGAGGCTCAAAAGGCAGCACAAACATTTCATTTATGTTACCCCTAGTTGCCTTGAGCCAGGATGTTAAGCTCTCTTAATTGCTCTTACTTTTTCTTGCCTCCCTTCAAGGACCTGGCTTTACCCACCATCCCTTCTATGCTTGAGATAGAAAATGCAATTTCCTTCCACTCTGTGCCTGCCAGTGTCCCCAGTCACCTTGGATTCTTGGATTCTTCAGAGGGAAGCAACTGCAGTTACATAATTCTCTATTTAAGCTCTTCACTTCTCACAACTCATGTTGATGATGGGTTCATTTGCTAAAACTCCAGCTCCACCCACTTGGGACTAGAGGGTTAGGAGGGCCAGATTGAGAACCCTGTCTTGCCAAACGAGAATTGCTTTAGCTGGTGTCTGATTTAGGATCATATTAACTCTGGCCACCATTTTTACAAAGGTGAAGCCAGGTAAAAATGATCTATTGAAGAGCTCTCCTTTGTCATAGGATGGACATGGTTTTTTATTTTTTTTATTTTTATTAACCATAGCTGTGTACATTAGTATGATCGTGGGGCACCATACACTTGGTTCATAGATCGTTTGACACATTTTCATCACATTAGTTAACAGCTTTTGTAGCATTTTCTTAGTTATTTTGCTAAGACCTTTACATTCCACATTTACTAGGATTCACATATATGGACATGGTTTTGAATCTAGGCTCTGCTACTTCCTGGCTGTGTAGCTTTGGCAAATCACTTAATAAGCTCTGTAAAATATGTTAATTCATCTACCCAAACAAACTTGTTGGGCACAGTAGCTGGCATAGCATGAATGCTCAAAAAAATGTGATTGTGTCAGAAATGCTCACATGTCCATGTTCTCCTTTTCTTCCTGGGCCCATAGCTAGACTATACTTCTGCATTTAGGTGTGACCATATACTGTGTCTAGTTGAGGGAATGTGAGCGTAAGTGAAGCCCATAGATCCTACATGCAATCCTCAATAGTCTTTCTCTATCCTGGGCTGGATCAAGGATGACTCAGGGAGACCTTAGAAGCCATGTGTTGAAGATAGCAGTTCTGCTGTTACCCTGGGCCTCAGAATGACTGTGGAGGACTTCTCAGTGACCAGTTTATCTGCCCAGTACTGTCATGTGACTAAGAAACAAAGCTTCGTAGTACTGAGCCACTTTCTCCTTTGGGTCAGTTTGATAAGGTAGATAGTCTGAGTACTATGCAGGTATTACATTATAAATTCCTAGAAGGCTGGACAGTGGTGTGTTGAAGCCAGGTTGTACCAGCTCATAAGAGCTGATGGTTAAATTTGCAGGAGTCAGTTGATGTCATAGTCCTAGGTTGAAGTCAGCCACAGTATAAATTCTTATACCACAAAAATTGGCAGATACCTTAAGCCTCACTTTTTTTTTCTTGCCCCATTGGAACATTTACAAGCACACCATTGATTTGGGAACATTTTTTTCCTCTTTACCTTATCGCGAAGCCTCATAACCTAATGCATTATATATGCATATGACTCAAAAGGTGTTTGTGGCTATGACTCAAGATGAGGTTTGAATAATTTAAAAGATGAGACATTATAAAAGGATGAAAGCTAGTCCTTGGGGTTAGATGGGATATATGATGGAGGGAAAAAGCAGTTTAATCTTTATTATTCTAAAATAAGGTTGTCTAGGGCTAGGGATATGTTTCTGTGTCTTGAATCTCTTTAGAAATTTCAGATCTTCAAGCTCCTTTGCCTCCCCTGTCTAGACTGGTTGTTACTGCTCCATTGGCACATGGATGTCCTCCAAAGCCCGGCGATTCTCCCCTCACTCCCAAGCACTGCAGAAGGGCAGGTGCTGGGGCGCATTCTCTTTGTGCTCTTGTCAGGGAGGCTGTGGCCGATACAGTGAGGGCTTTCTCAGTCTGGGTCCCCCAACAGATGAGGATTTAGTGCATGTCACTTATTTGGAAGGTGATGCCTGGAAATAGCACGAAGGAGCAGGGAAGAAGGGAAGGGAAGGAGCAGAGAAGGGAAGGCAGCCAACAAAGGATGTGTTACCCAGCCAGTTGCTGCTGTGGGCAGCTGGAGACACTGTGAGACAGTGTAGAATAAGAATCTCAGAGTGGCCGTGGGTCTGGCCCCGTCCGCGCACAGTCCCCTGTCTGCGGTGCCTCGGAGCTGCCCGGCTGCCCTGCTGCCCTGCTGCCCTGCTGCCCTGCTGCTGGGCTGCCCGGCTGCCCGGCTGCCCGATTCTTCCGCCCCGGCTGCCATGGGCTGGGTTGTGAGCTTAGTGCCGGCTCAGGCTCCCCGAAGTGCTGGCGGGGGCGACAGCTGCCTCGGCCCGCGGAGATGGAGCGGTTGGAGGAGGAGGCGTTGGGTGTGGGGAGAAGGATGGGGGCTAAGCAGTTAGTGGTGCTCAACATGTAGGACATGGTTGGGCTGCTGTGGATCTTTCCTTTTCTTCCGTAAGTCTGCTGCATATATGAAAATAACGGTAGACCTTCCATAGTTGACCACCTCCCTACATTGACCATCTCCTAAGCTGATGTAACATTCATAGACTGGACATGTACCTCATGTACTCAATGGAGGACCACCTCTGTAAGTTGTATCTTGACTACTTGGACTGTGTAACATATAATATTAAAAAAAAAAAAAAAGAATCTCAGAGTTACCACTCCAGAAAGGGACAAGGTGACCGAGGTATTAGCTTTCTTTGGTCATTGGTCAGTGTAATGCCATATGCTTAGGATGTTGATCACTTGTCCAGACAACCAGACTGTCTCTGTTCTTTCATTACCCAGCCCCTGAGACTCTCCATACTGCTCCAACACTCCCTTACCTCATCAGAGGCAAGCTGACTCCTTTATTCTGACCTCTCAGTCTGGACTTCACATGTATTCTCTTAGCTGCCCTGAACCATGACTTCAGTCACATATTCACCCTGACTTCTACACATTGAGTTCCCTTCAGTGAATTCATGTATAAGAAGAATGATTTGGATCACAGTCTCAAAAATGGCATAACTGGAGGGTTCTTATGATCCAAGGTGATCATGACTGTCTTGGATTAGACATATTTCACTGGAATTTCTACACTGTACTAAATACACAAAAATTGCCCTAAAGGTGTTCAGAATTTGTGACCCTACATGGCAAAAAGGACATTGCAGATGTGATTAAGTGCAGGAGCTTGAGACGGGCAGATGACCCTGGATGATCTGGGTGGGCCACTGAGTTCATAAGGATCCTTGGAAGAGAGAGGTGGGAGGGAGTATTGGAGTCGGAGGAGACGTGATGACCGAAGCAGACCAGAGTAATGTGGAGCCACGAGCTGAGAATCATGGGCATTTTCTAAAAGCTGGAAAACGCAAGGAACAGATTCTTCCCTACAGTCCCCGGAAAGAATGCAGCTGTGCCAACACCTTGATTTTTTAGCCCATGAGATCTGTTCAGACTTCTGCCCTTTAGAACCACAAGGTAATCCATTTGTGTTGTTTTAAGCCACTAAGTTTGTGGTAATTGATTACAGCAGCCATATGAAGTTAATACAGCCACACGTTCAAGTTTTTAAAATTATGTATTGTTGAATTGCTTTTTGAAGATCCAATGAAATTGTGATGTTGGCTATCTTTTTTTTCAGTTGATTTCAGAGACCGGGTTTGTAGATTACCTATAACCAAATCAAGTTCCGGGTTGGCTACTCTGAGGCCTGCTCTCATTAATCCGCTGGTGGTATCTCAGGGCAGAGGCCCTGACCTTGCACAGAGGTAGGTTAGCTGTTTGCCCAGAGGCCACTCGGCTATTGATGGCGTCTGCTGATTGTGGTCCAGTTATTTCTGGATTAACTGCTGCTTTTGATTACCTGCACTCTTTTCTTTTTTTTTGCGTGGCTAATCCTTCATCCAGATGATTGAAAATTCTCTGCCCAAACACACACCTGAAATCCAAATGCTTTGTGGCTCTGCTTCTCTGGCAGTGCCTTCCAGGCACCAGTTGTTTTTATGTTCTCACCCGAGTGGTAGGCTAACGCGTGAATGTGCTTCATTCTGGATAATAATTGCAAATAGTTCCTGAATACTTTACTATGCTAGTCAAATTCTAGACTGAGCCCATTTTTATGTCCACTGTACTTTTGAATACTTTCTCTGAGCTGAGCACACCATGGCTATCCCCGTTTTACAGATTAGCATATGGGGGCTGGAGAGCTTTTGTGGCTTGAGGCCACTCGCGCAGCCAGTGCCCGGCAGAGCTCTGCTCTGGAGCCCACGCTTCTAACCAGCAACTCTCTTTTTGGAAATGCCCCAGGTTTATTCTCAGAAACAGAGCTGAAGAGAGCACCTTGTTATAACAAGCAATGGAAAAGGCCAAGAGTCAGGAGGCAAACACAGCCCTTCCATTGACTGTGGTACTTTCCCTTGGACACAGGTTGTGTGACAGGAAGGATTTCCTTCGTGTGTGACAGTCACTGGGCTCCTTTCTATTTCTAGGATGCTGGACTTCACCTCCCACCTCACAGAGATGTGAAGATTATAATTTTCTTAATATTAATGATCAAAATGGATTAGAGAGGGTTTCTATTTATTCAAATGGTTCAGAGGATGTCTAATCAATAAAAAAGAAAGTTACTGGTTATTTCTGCATTTCCACTCGCTCAATTTAAATGCATTCCTATGCACCGCGCATGTTGGTGCTCTTGACCTGCTATACCGTTTGCGTGTTGGCTGGGTAGCCTTTGCAAAGCTCAAGAAGTCCTTCCTTAGAGATTGAGGATCTAATTCCTACACAGTGGTTCTCAACCAGGGGCGATTTTGTTTCTCAAGGGATTTGACAGTATCTGGAGACATTTTTTTTTTTTTTTTGAGACAGAGCCTCAAGCTGTTGCCCTGGGTAGAGTGCTGTGACATCATAGCTCACAGCAACCTCAAACTCCGGGGTCAAGCAATCCTCTTGCCTCTGCCTCCCAAGTAGCTGGGACTACAGGCATCTGCCACAACGCCCGGCTATTTTTTGGCTGTAGTTATCATTGTTGTTGGGTAGGCCTGGGCTGGATTCAAACCCGCCAGCTGAGGTGTATGTGGCTGGCGCTCTAGCCGCTTGAGCCACAGGCGCCGAGCCTGGAGACATTTTTGATTGCCACAATTAGGGAAGGATGCTACTGGCATCCAGTGGGTCTTAAGAGTTTCCTGATGTTACTGTACATATCAAACTATGCAAACTTGATGACTTGAAACACCAGAACCTTATTCTCTCACAATTCTGGAGGTCTGAAGTCTGAAAACAAGGTGTCAGCAGGCTTATCCCTTCTGGAGACCCTGAGGGAGAGAGTCCTTTCCCTGCATCTTTCCTAGATCTGCTGGCTGCCAGCAATCCTGGGAATTTTATGCTGTGGCAGCATCCCTCCAACCTCTGCCTCTGTCTTTGCACAGCTTTCCCCTCCATGTCTCTACATCTCAATAGGATTTAGGACCCGCTCTGAATCCTATCATTGGATTTAGGACCTACTCTAAATCCTGGATAGTCTCATCCTGAGATCCTTACCTTGAATACCTCTGCAAAGACCAAGGCTATTTGCAAATAAGGTTGCATTTACAGGTAATTAGAGTATGGTCTTAGACATATCATTTGGGGGGATACTATTCAATCTACTAGAGGCCAGAGATGCTGAGAAGCATTGTACAATGCACAGGGCAACCCCTGCAACAAATAGCTTGGGAAACACTGTTCTGCCATGAATGAGGAATTTGGTTGTGGCGGAGAACACTTCTCACTGTACTTCAAGCTCTTCAGCCAGCTGTGGTGCACACTGCAACCCAGCAGGCAATGTGGTCAGATGCCAGCTATTTTTCTGCAATGTGAATGATCATTTTCAATGAGTGGAAGCCATTTATGCTCAGTAGGTGGCATTCAAATATCCCATATAACCAAGTCTGGTGTGAGATGATACAAAAGGTAAGAAATTAGGGCAACTTTCAGAAGTGTGTGGATTCAAGTCTATAAATCTATAGTTTCTATCTCTTTCTTAAATGCATATCAAGAACCTCTAATTTCCCACCATAGGCTTCCTCCTTCTTCAGTCCCCTCCTTATCTTAGTCTGTTTGGATACAGTGTTTTAGGGGAATTTATACCAAGGGTCCCAAACTTTTTTTTAAAGGGCCAGATAGTAAGTATTTTAGGCTTTGTAGGCTGAGGCAAAACTGATGTGGGTTCTGAGATAACAAGAGAGAAGTCCTGTGGGGCCCTGCCAGATTAACTTGGGGTGGTTGGTCCTGGGTGGCAGGTAACTTTGTGCCAGTTGCCATCCGCTGCAGACTTTCTCTAGAGGACTAGCAACGGCTCTTGGAGGAAGGGGGAGGGATTGGAATGGGGGAGGCTCACACCATGAGCATTTTCACTCTTTGCCCTGGTGACACCCAGGTCCTGTGTACCCTTCTTTCTTCTTGGAGAGCTGGGCCATCTCAACTTGGGCAGCTGGCTGGAGGGTCCTGGACTGCTTGATTCCCAGCAGTTGCCAATAGCAGAGACCTCAATGTGTAGGTAGTGATCAGTATGGGCCCTGAGTGGTGCCATTGGCCTGGGAGGTAGGTTGTAGGAGCGGGGGGTGGGGGTGGGGAAGGTGTAAGGGGTGATGCCCTGGTTATTTTCCCAGCTCACAATGGCAGTCTGCTCCAGCAAGGTCTGTGGACAGCATGAACACTGGATTTGGCCTGTGAGCTGTAGTTTGCTAGGCCCCTGGTTTGACCACATGACAAATACTCAATAGTCCTTTTTGGCTTGACCAACTGCATGACTCATTTGCAAAAGCACAATATTGAAAGCCTTAAGAACCATCTGACACCCCTGTGGTGAGCTAGGCCATGTGTTTTTATAGATAGTACATCAAGGCTCAGAAATATGGGCACTGCCAAGCTTCTTTTTGGAGATTAATATGTTGGCCAAAGAAATATTCAGGATCATGGAGCTGAACTTCTTGGCCTTTGCATTTTGAAGTTTAGCTCCTATCCTTCCACATGGTCTTACTGAAGTACATAATCCTGCAAAAATGCAGGCACCGGGGATCAGATTCTATTTATTCTTGTGATATATAGTTTAGTTTTGGCAAACTAATGTTTTGGGAATGTTGACCAAAGAATTTATCTTGTTTTTTACCACATAGTCTTCAAAGAAAAATAGTAGAAACAGTATGTTTAGAAAGAATAAAAGAGCAGCAAACATCAACATGCAAAGTTTCAAATATCATGAACTGCGTGCCACACACACCGACCATCTGGGATTTGCAACATGGATGCTTTGGTTAAGACAAAATGCTTTCCCAGAAAATTATTATTGGCTATTGCAGTAGTGACTGGTGTCTGTCAGTGAGTATGCTTTCTTTGCTTAGAAAGTTCATCAAAATGCCTTCTGAAAAATCAGCTGTCACCTCTCTCCTTATTCAGCTAACCTCACACTGTATCCTCCCTGGGAGGCACACTTACTGATCCACTATAGGAGGCCAGGCCAGGTCAGGTTTGGGGAATGTCGGGCCCCTTCCCCCTTTAAATGCCTCCTGGTGCAGTTTGAGTTTGATTGCAAAGCTTGAAGACTTTTCCAGAGTCCTTCACTGTGCCCAAATTCAGAATAAAATACATTTCAGGTATGCTGCCCTGCCATGGAAGTGATCAGCAGCTACCAGAAACAGACATTTTTGATGGAGAAATGGGAAATCTAAGACAACAAATAAGAGATCTGTGTCTAGGGAAGAGGGCAGAAATTGGTTTTTAGATCTCCAAAACCATATTCCTGCCTCAGTCAATATTGGCCTTTAGTGATTTGATTGACACTGACAAGGGAAGTATCTTGGAGGGAAGCTTCATACTCAGAGATGTGGCTTAAGATACTAAAATGACTCATTTGCGCCCTCATATCCATACAGATGGTGTCTGTGTGTGAGAAAAGGGGCGCCCAGTGAGGGCCTGGATCCTTCTTCACCTCGGTAGGGCCTGATATTTTGCTGCTGAAGTTTCTTCTGGGCCTGTGTAACACAGCTGTAACTTTGGAGAGAGTAAAAGTGAGCAATGTTCTCCTCCCACCCACTAGTATGGGCTCGTGGGGCTTTGGCCCTGGCCTTCTCATCTGCACAAGCCCCTTCAGCTACCTTATCTGGATTCTCGGTTTTGACCATCACTCTCCTATCTCTGGCCTTGGTCTATCTCCAGAACTCCAGACAGGCTTCTCTTTCTATTTGAATGCAGCTGAAGCTCCCTCAGGCATTTCAAACTCAATGTGCTGTCTACAAGAGACACACTTTAGATTCAAAGACATTGATAGGTTGAAAGATTTGACATCCGGAAGAAATTTGGCATCTCCAAGGAGATTTGGCACCACCACACCTGTAGGAGAAGATAGCCGAGAAGGGAAGATGGTGAGGTGAAGCTTTACTTTACTGGGGCTGACTGGAGGGTAGGAAGATGTTGGAAGATGGTGATGGAGGTGGTGGCGACTTAGAAGAGGAAAGTGGGGTTTTGTTGATGAGTTCTTTCTTTGGGTGCAAATAACAAAGACTTCATTCAAGCTAGCTTAAATCCATACACATTCACACATATAGAAAGAAAGAAAAAAACTATCATTTTATTGGCTGAAGGATCTAGGAAGTCCAAGGAAGTAGTTTTAGGAACAGCTGGATCCAGTTATTCAAACAGTACTATGTTCCCAACTGAGTTCCTCCATAAAGGGGGCTGAGATGAAGGCTTGTGTGCGGGTAGTTTATTTGGGAGCAGACTTGGAAAAGGAATGCAGGAGAACTAAGAGGATGCAAAAATGAGTTGGCTGGCAACATGGGAAACCAGAACTCGATGTCATGGAATCTTTGAGAGACCCTTAAGGAACTCATCTCAGGAGCATCCTTCCAGGGGACTAAAGGGCAAAGCATTTATTCATGAGCTCTGTCCCCCACTCATCAAGCGTGCCCCATTGGTGTTGACACCACTCACATTTATGAGCTATGCATGTGAGTACTAAGCCGGTTCCACAGGTGTCTTACAATAGCGAAGCCTCAGGGAGAAAGTGAACTCATTGCAGCTCAGGGAAGTCTTAGGGGGCAGGACACGGTCAGGTTGCACCTGTGTGAGGCTGGTCAAAGCCTGTGTGGAGTGGATCTCTGTCACAGCGGGTGGAGCAAGGGCAGAGGCCAAGGGGATTTAAAGTGACCCATAAAGGTGTCTTATCCATCAGCAGCATGTCACTGTTTCTATGAATTTCAGACAGGTTTATCCACATGGTGACAAGACATCCTCAAGACACTCCAAGCTTATATGGTCTGTAGAGTTCATCACTGCAGAGAAAGAGTGAGACCCTGACTACTCTGTGCCTAATGTTCAAAATGGATTCTGATTATTCTTCCTTGGGGCATGTGCTGAGCCTGTGACTAGGAAAGCAAGGGGTCTTGACTCCTTGCCCCGCTAGAGTTACATGGAGTTGGGAGTGGGGCTGTTTCCAGTGGAAGAGCAGCTGGCTATGCAGGCCTAGAGATGTGCCACTCAGATTATTTTTCAAGCCTCGAGAAAAAAAAAACAAACAAAACAAAACTACAGTCAAGCTTCAAGGAGTGTGTTTGGCTCACTCTGTCAGCTTTAGAGCCAAGATCATATTTTTCTTAGTGCAGTGTCCAGCCAAGGACTGAACAAGGCAATAAAGACTATAGCCATTTGTGCCAATGCAGGACTCCTCTAAGGGCAATCTTTGCTCTGGAGCTCTTTGTTGGGTTGATGGAAAAAATTGCCAAGTCAGTATCAGAGCCTAGAAGCTTCCTCTGCCCAATTCCTCTCCTTGCCTTTTCTTTGTCAAGTGTTACTCTCCGATACACCTGTTGGCATTCCTAACTCCATTTTGGCACCTGCTTCCTAGAGAACCTAATGGACACATAGGCAGATGAAAAAGTAACTGATGTGCTCTCATGGGATAAGAGAACTTGAAAGATGGAGGAGGGGAGGAGGAATGAGAAAATCTCAAGTTTTGAGTGGGTACAGCAAAGGGCTTCCAATGACTTCTTTGGTTCTCCTTAGAACAACTTTCATAGGGGCCTGTGTACAGCACTGAAAGTGGCCCTAGAAATAAAAGGCAGACCTGACATTTGAAATCTAAACTTCAGGCCCTACCAACCACAGTGCCTGGATTCACTTTCATAAGACAGTGGACTCCACATAGCCAGAGAGAGAAATATAGAGAATATGTCCTCTCCAGGCAAGCCCAGTTGTAGCTAAGTCTGCTTCTTGTCATGAAGGCATTGTCACTGCATAGAAACTCATGGAGAACCACATGAATTTCAAAGATTACCCTCCATATGAGTTGTATTCTGCCACCAGGCACACTAGGGAAGGGGGTGGAGTTCCTTTACATGGGGGTCAGCCTTGCTAAACTGAAAATCCAAGGTCCAAGGAAGAGTAAGGAAACATGTTAACCTAGACTTGAATGTTCTCATTTCTTGGAGACTACTATGTCTCATGTGTCTCCAAACACCTGGTTTCTGCATCATTGGCTTTGGATTTACAAATTGGAGTGAATTTTATGGGAAGGTGGCACATAAAATTATAGGTCTATAAATGGCCATTGTAAGCCAGCCAAGTAAAAGGCATAAATTCTAAGTCATATGGTATGAAGAAACTGAGCTGAAATTGCTGTTATTTTCACTGGCAGGAAAACAAAAAATGAACAAAATCCATATTCTTCTGAGTGTACAGAAATCAGAATGAATTCCCCTTAGTGACATCTTATGCCCGACATGCAAGGGAACAAAATAGAAGTTCTAGTTTACCAATCTGACTTTTCATCTTTGAGATTTGATGTGAATACAAGTAATAATGGTTTTCTGCAGTCCCTTTACAGTATGCATCACTGGCAGTGTCATAAAATTTTTCTCTTAGTCCTACGGGGCAGATTTAAGGCAAGCTCTATTACACTCGTGTTTGTGGCTGGATAAATTTAACAAGCAAAGGTTATGTGATCACTACTTTGTACTTTAAAGAATTGAGTTCTTTTCTGCCCATTCCTGTTAAATCACAAACTACAACAAAGGTGAATGAATGACTTAGCTTTTTTATAACTGTTGACATATATATGAATGACTTTTATATAAAAGTTGGACTGATTTTGGTAAGATCCATAATTACAATAGTGCTATCTTAGAGAGGTAGGTGAAAGTGATTGTGAACTATTCCATTATGTTATATTCTTTCCAAAGCAAGGCTACTTCTTTTTATAGACATAGGAAAAACATTCCCTGGCTGTGAGATGGTGTGGATGCACCCAGGGCAGAAGTCTTTACTGGTGCGGTTGGAGAGATGAGGAGCAGAGGTGAGGTGGTAGACTGACAGTCTAGGCAGTGCAGGGCAGTGCTGCCACTTGACTTTTCAAGAACATAAAGGCAATTTTGTTAATGTCATCAGAGATATTGGGCTCTTGGGAATTAACTCAAGCTGCTCAAATACCTAAAAGCCTGAAGGATAACACAGAGAACAAATGCAAACACTAACTTTATGAAGGGCTGGAGTATTTGTGCCAGCCACCCTAAAGCCTTCTGTCCTGGTGTCCAGATATCCAGAGTGTGAGATTAGAAATGAGAAGATCAGGTAGATAACAAGAAATTAGAATTGAGGCTGGTGGATGGTCCCCAGGGCTACTTCATCCAGATCATGGTATGGTGACCCTGATAAATCTCACAACTCTCTGACGGTGCCTGTGGCTCAGTCGGTAAGGCGCCAGCCCCATATACCGAGGGTGACGGGTTCAAACCCGGCCCCGGCCAAACTGCAACCAAAAAATAGCTGGGCGTTGTGGCGGGCGCCTGTAGTCCCAGCTACTCGGGAGGCTGAGGCAAGAGAATCGCTTAAGCCCAGGAGTTGGAGGTTGCTGTGAGCTGTGTGAGGCCACGGCACTCTACCCAGGGCCATAAAGTGAGACTCTGTCTCTACAAAAAAAAAAAAAAAATCTCACAACTCTCTCAATTTATCTCTAAGGACTAGGAATATTCATATTCGTCAGATTCAGCATCTGCCTCTTTCTTGAATAAACATCAATATATTTTCCACACATTTTTCTTGTCTACAGGTAGATCAGAACATCCCACATATAAAAAATAGCCTTTTGTGAGGAAATAATATTACACAAAGAAATCGTTTACAATCATTTTTCCAGAGCTGCCTCCCTAAGATGACTCTGGTATAATTATGAATCTTACCAAGATCAATGATAACTTCCTTTCCTTAATAGTCCTAATTATCTCACTGGCTTTTGAAAGTTTTTGGATTAGATACTTCAAAATACCAAGCGGCAGGTAAACACAAGAGGAGTTCCTATAGTTTTGGTTATTTTTCCCATGACGGTATCAAATAATAACAATGCATTAACCACATTGGGCTTTAAAGCCCTCTATTGGTGAGATTTTTCTTTATCTTTCAAATGTTGGATCTGGGGGCTGCCCAGTCTGAAATGGAGGGCAAATGGAGGCACACTAGCAGCCAAGCTTGGCCAGCATGACCCAGTCACTTTGTTTACCTGGGGCAGAAATGGGGGTAATTGTTGGTATCTGCTGTGACTTTACTCTTACCATAGAAAGCCCTGGAGGGCAGGTGTTCTCCCCCTTTTCTTCAATAGCATCATTAAGATAGCAAGTTATAATTCTGGAACAGAGGGAGCTTTATCTCAGTAATTTTATCTCAGTAATTTTACACTCCTATCTCCCTCCAGTTCTTTTCCCTTTCTGTAGTGTGTCTAAATTATATTTTGTATTGAAACAAGAGTCTTACAGCACCTTGCTGTAATGACAAAAGTGTCAGTTTAGGAGTCCCTTCTTTCCCAGGAAGAGGAAAAATTGAAACAATGCCAGTGACCTAGAGGCTCATGCCTGTTAATCTCTAGATTAGCCAATGATTTTCCAGAGCAGCATGGTACTCATGGAGTTTTGGATGTTTCCCAGACTCTTTCATCATCTATTCACACACACACACTTGACTTACTAATTTCACCCAACATATTTGAATGTTGCCTGTTTAACTTCCTTGAAAGTAATCTTATTTCCCTAATAAAGCAAAGATGGCTAATATTCACAAGTTCACAGTGGGTTCCTCTATATTTTCCAGCTTCCTTTAAAGTGAAGTGGAGGTCATTTGAAAACTTCTACTGAATGAATTGTATGTGGAAATGGCACGTGTTACTTATAAACCAAGGAAGTAAAGAGCTGGTGTGCTTCTTCCATTCCTTTCTTTCCTAACCATGGCAACCTGGGAATTCAAATATTGAGATGGCAACATCACCAGATAGAGGAAGCTTGGATCTCCAAGTCACCAGGTGGAGGCAAAACCTGGCCAACTTCCACTGGAGTTCATATTAATGAAAAGTAAACTCATGTTACACTAAGCCTTTGAGATTTTTGTTACTGCAACATAGCCGAACTTATGCTGTCTAACCCTTATGTCCATGTTCTTGTAAAAATAGTCTTTATGAACTGATTACAAATATAATAAAAATATGGAGAATTCAGACACAATTATATGAAGCATCAGGATAAGATAGGTGGAGAAACATTCTGGTCTGCTTCTATTAAGACTCAAACTATAAAGTAAACAAAAAACAAACAAGCAAATACAAACCTATGGTTTTCTGCTCAAATAATCTCCTCTTCCAAACTACCTAGGATCCTAGAAATTGTGTAGTTTGTCAGTGCAGAACTGTGGAACACTATCTCTTCAGGAATATTAAGTTCTTTAATTGGCCTGAGTGAAGTATTGAGCAGTGTCCTTGATGGGATAGGGATGGAGGATTCTATGGAAAATGGTGTGTTTGCTGCAATTTTCTGTATTACTCTCCTTTACCTTTTGGTGTTTGTTCTTTAGGTACTGGGATAGATTTGATTATCTGGTAGGCAGACTATACACACCCACACACTCACAGACACACATCATTCTGGGGGGATTAAATATTTTTGAAAAAGAACAAACTAATAATCATAGGAAAAATCATAAATTTGTTGGACTTTCTTACATTTTTGGGGGGCTATTATAATTATTATTTAGGTTGACATTGTAAAGGGAGGAGGACATGGATGAAATTTCTGTCGCAGTTTTAAGAGCTTAGGGCATCTAAAATCCTTCCTAGACTCTGCTCAGATATTTCTTCAGAAATGTATCTTGTTTCTAATTCTCAAATGGGTGATAACAGGCATTAAATACATATTGAGCATTTTTTTTAAATAACAGAGGGTATTTCTATTCTAGAAAGGTAAGAATGGATTAGTGAGAGTTTACAGCAGAGTCTGATTAGTTGATCACCAAACCTTTCCTTTCTTTCTAGGCATACAGATTCACTATATTTCCCAGAATTCCTTACAGTTAGGGAATATGTTGTACTCCATCTGAGGCCTGACCCATTCATAGTTTCCACGTGATTCTCCATATTTTTTCTCTTTCCTTAAGGGATGATCTAATGCAGAGCATCTAGTGGAGGAGGCCCTCAGGGGGTTAGAGTTATTTAGATGGAAAGAGCCTGGGTCCTTGAAAAACTGTGTGGAGTAGAGATTACCTGATAGTCTGCATTGAACAGTGACATGTGTGAGAAAGAAAACCTAAAGTGTAAGAGCACCAAGAGTTGGGAGTTGTTTGCTGCAGTAGTTATCCTACCCTGATTAATACAAACCTCTTAGCCAATCACAGTTTATTTTTCCATAAGAAATGTGCTCTGTATGAAGCATTTTTTAGGTCCCCTAAACACCTCTACTAAAGCTCAAGGTTTTGAGGATTATCAGAAAGGGTTATATCACCTTGATGAACCTTGAAGATGCATTCCTCCAAAAGTAGTATTGATTATTGAACCTTGAAGATGCATTCCTCCAAAAGTAGTATTGATTATTTCCTCTTTTCTGACAAAATGGTAACCCAATTTTACCTCTCTTATATAACCTGTCATATGGTATTGAAGTTATTGTTAATGGTGTAACTTAATGACCTTAGGCAAAAGAGGGAATTTGTTCTCTATTAGCAAGTGGGGTAGATAGTCTCCAAAGATGCATTCTGAATCTTACCAAGATCAATGATAACTTCCTTTCCTTAATAGTCCTAATTATCTCACCGGCTTTTGCAAGTTCAGATGCCTCTTTGGAGACTATCTACCCCGCTTCCTAATAGAGAACAAATACATGTGCATGTTGCTCCACCCACTAAGAGGAAGAGTCTACTTCCCCTCCCCTGGTATCTTGCTGGCCTTGTGACTTGCTTTGACCAATAGAATGACATTCTGGGACTTCTGACCCCAGGCTGTAAGTGAAGTGGCCAGTTTAACATCCTCCCCCTAGATACCAGCTGCCATTTAACAGTTGTGACTGTCCTGAGACCACCACACTAGGAGATAGCTCAAGCTAACCACATGGACGGCCTACGTGGAGAAGCACTTAGGTACCAGTATGAGTGAAGCCTTCTTGAGCCTTTTTACCTGGTATAGATGTCAGCTGACTACAGCTGAGTGGGTGACTCCAGCCAATGCCAAATGGATCAGAGGAACCATCCAGCTCAGTCAACCCACATAATCATGAGAAAAAATAACTTGTGGCTGGTTTAGTCCACTAATTTGGGTTTGTTATGTAGCAATAAATAACTTGAACAGATGGGATTCTAGGTGGGAAGTTCTGACTGATTACGGAAAGAATTGTAAAGTTTCCCTTTAGATTGTTCATCATTGTATTTTAGGTCATGAAGGTAGAAACATGACTTTCAAAGAGGTCTGAGAAAGGCTGCTATGCTCAGGGGCATGCAGTGGCCAATTTTCCATGCCTATACTGGGGCCTTGGCAAATACTTGATTAACAAAAGGGTTTTGAGTGAAAGTAATTATTTACTTACCTCTCTGTTTCCTGTCTTATGTGAGCTCTTTAGGGGGAGCAATCATACATTGCCTGGGCATAGAACAGCTGCTCTGTAATGGTAAAGTAGCAGGCTTTTAAAGTTTTATCGACTGACTTGATGTTGGGCCAGGGGAGGGATAGCTCATCCTTTGAGGGAATGAGTAAGTTATGAGTAGGAACCCAGGCCTCACCCCAAATGCCTCACCTAAAAGTCAAATGAGGTGGCTAAATGAAGAAAGGTTCAGTGCACTTCCACAGTGGCAGTGAATCGATAAATACATCACTTGCGATACAAATGGGAATTCAGTTGCCACTCAATAGAAAGAGGAAGAAATTCCTTATCTTTAGGCCAGAAACCACTATCTGTGGATAAAGATCAATCAAGTTGGATTTGAAACACTCTTCGTATTGCTTTTAGAAAGTGTTCTTTTCTTGAGAAATGATTTAGCACTCACTATAGACAATGCAATGACCTCTGGGTACAAATAACTGAGATAGTTCTGCTCTCGGAAAAGCAGATGTTTAATGGAGCGCATCTGGACAGAAATAAACCCCGTGGAGGTAAAATATACAAGGGACGTTGCTTACCTATTTTGCCCTACACTCTGTTGGGCAAATTGTGAGCTATTTTGATTTCAATAGCCAGGTGAGATAGTTCAATTCATATATCAACTTACAGCCAGAGGGGCTCTTTAAACTGGGATTTTGTGAAGATATTAAAAGGATTATCTGAGAAGAGAAGAACCATGCTATGGAAAGACAACTATATCCATTTTAATACTAAGTTTTATAAATATTTACTTCAAACTCCAAAGAACATACCGTAGGGCTCTACTTTCCAGTTACTCCCCCCCCTTTTTTTAAAGAGACAGGGTCTCTTTCTGTCGTGTAGGGTGGAGTACAGTGGCACAATCAAAGTGCACCAAAGCCTCAAATTCCTGGCCTAAAACAATCCTCCCACCTCAGCTTCCCAAGGATCTGGGACTACAGGTGCATGCCACCTTGCCGGAGTAATTTTGCTTGTTTTTTTGTAGCAATGGGGGGGGGGGTGTCTCACTATGTTGCCCAGGCTGGTCTCAAACTCCTGTCATCAATTGATCCTCCTGTCTCACCCTCCTAAAGTGCTAGGATTACAGATGTGAGCTGCTATACTCAGCCAATAGTTACTCCTTTTTAAGGAGCTGATAGAACTTCTAGTTTGACCAAAAGACCCAGGGTGTTGGACTCAAGGAGAGTTCTTATCCTCCATCTACCTATCTAGCCATCTGTCCATTTCTATTTACACAAGCACTTGCCATTTTCCCAGTGCTGTGCATGGGATTGGGGACATTCACAAGCAAGTAATATAAACAGAGTGTGACAAATGGTTTTTAAGTGGAAGCCCACTGTAACATCACTCTGTTGCTCTTTTGGCTGAGCCCCAAACTGTTTTCGACCCATTCCTTTCTGTGCTTTCTTGTTTGAAGACCCAGTCTATTATTTTTAGAATCCTATTGTTTGCGTTTGCAGTTGACAAAAATTTTCTTGAAGCACAAAATCTTTACCACTCTATTGTGTCTGTATTATCTCTGTCATGAGTTCAGACAAATGCTGGGAGCCTGTTTTAGTGTAACATGACATTGAATGAGACTTTTTTTGTTCCTCGTTTCACCTGGGGCCTCAACACTGAGAATACGCGGCAAGTCTCTATATTCTAGAGAAGAGTATATCATGTATGTAGGGCAAGGTAAGAGGCCGTGTTTGTCCAGGGGCCTTTATTCAGTTTGTCACTCATTTCAAAGGTGTGTGAGGGAGGCTGGGGGTTGATTGAAGAAACTAGAGGCTGTGTGTGAGTGGAGCTTATCTCTGTTCCACACTTCCCTCAGGATGCTTGTTAAGAAGTGGAAACACATCCAGGTGTAGCCCTGTGAGCAGAGGAGAACTTAGTATAAAAGTGCATGGCAAATCTGGGCAAAGGACCCTCAGAGTTCAGAGGGCACAAAGCCAGCTGTCTGATACCTACCTGGATATGTCTAAAGTCCATAGGCTGATAATTTCTGTGAGGAGAGAAAGTGTTGCTATAGGAGTGGCTTGAAGTTTGAACATCCATCTCAGTACATGAGTGACTTTCCAGTACTCAGGAAGGGACCCCTCTCAAGAAGACTTCCTGCCTAGGATAGAGAGTTCCATGTAGGTGCCTGTAAGGGGTGATTACCAGGAGTAGAGGTGGCAGGTGGTTTTTGGAGAGTGCATCTCCACAGCAGGGGAGGGAAAAGTGGGAAGTTCCCAAAGGAGGCTCTGGTCTGAGTATGTCCCTCAAATTTTCTATGTTGAAACTTAGTCAACAAAGTGATAGTGTTAAGAGGTAAAGCCTTTAGGAGACGATTAAGTCATAGGGCAGAGACCTCATAGAAGAGATCAGTGCCTTCTGACAGAGTTTGAAGGGGGTGAGTCTATTCCTCTGTCCTTTCTGCCACATGAGGACACAACCTTCATCCCCTCAGTACAAGGCAACAATCAAGGTACCATCTTGGAAGCAGAGACCAGGCCGTCACCCAGACACCTGATGACACCTTGATCTTGGACTTTCCAGCCTCCAGAACGGTGAGAACTAAATTTCTGTTTTTTTATAAATTACCCAGTCTCAGGTGTTTTGTCCATTTAGGCAGTCTCAAAGGGCTAAGACAGTGGGTCACTGAAAAACACAGCAAAGCATCCTGTGAGAGAAGGAGCTAGATTTTGTGTATATGCTACATCACCAGATTACAAGTACATGGTCAAGGAAAGGCCTTTTCCCCCTTACCTCTGCTCCTTCACTTCTACCCACTTTGGAGTGGTCAGAGGCAGCATAATATTTGGGGATAAGAGTAGAAGAATAAGTGGAAAAAAACTAAAGCAGCCCATGCCCCACCCCCTTCTACAGGTTTCCTGAGTCACATGCATGCTTTGAGACAATAGCCATCTTGGAATGAGATGAGTGATTGTGTCTTTGCTTTTAGGCTATACTAGACTCTAGGATCTGCAGATTCATTGGTGGAAATGGATAAAGTTATTTCTTGGCTTAGACCTTACTAAGTGGAGCTCATTCAATGTACGGGGTAGGTCAGGAATGGTTTTGGTAACACTGTTTCTCTTTCTCTTAATCTGAGTGCTCTGTTATGACTGCTGGGTCCTTCGTTGCAATTGGTATTTAGCATGGAGTAGAGATGGGAGATGCATGCTGAATTCCTTTCTTTGGAGGGGCTGAATTCTGAATTAAAATGGATTTAATGATTAGGTATAAAAGAGGGCATCATGATAAATCCTTCTGGCATCCTTCAAAATCCTTCTCTGAGTATGATAGGTGATAGGTTGCTTTTCTACAGCCATTTCATGGCCAATATTTAGAAGACCTGCAAGAAAGGCCAGGCTGTCTGATACCTCCAACAAGGAAAGCTAGAGGAAACTGTATTATGTGGGGGGAATCTCATAGTAGAAATCAAGGCAAAGAAAGATAAGGACTTGAGCTTAGGCTGTGGCAGGGTAGAAAAATAATTGCAGATGGATTAAAGATAAAATTAGATATGATGTGAAAGGAAGACTAGTTGGGAGGCAGCCTCCCATCTCACTCAGTGCCAACAGTATCCAGCTACTAACCAAACTTGTTTCCTCAGAACCATCTGAAACTATTAATTCTTCCATACAACTTCATATTCTTGATCAGACATCCTGGGGACATTCCTAGTTTTAGCACTGGAAGTCTCATGTTTCAGTAAGCCCTTCAGTCCTGGGCAAACAAAGATGATTGGTCAGCCCCTCCAATCAAGTAAGAAAAAGTTGTCACAGAAATTTTCAGAGAAAAATTACAGAAGAAAACACTATATAAACGGCAGCGCCTGTGGCTCAAAGGAGTAGGGTGCTGGCTCCATATGCTGAAGGTGGCGGGTTCAAACTCAGCCCCGGCCAAAAACCGCAAAAAAAAACCCCAAAACAAACAAACAAAAAAATCACTATATAAGGATTGGACATAGGTGACCATGATTCACTAGATTGCAAGAAAAGGTTAAGGCTTAGAAAGCCTGACTACTCTATAAATAAATGACTATAGCCTATAACAGCTCAGTGAAGAATTGGGTCAGCAAACCCTCATTCTTTTTTTTTTTGTAGAGACAGAGTCTCACTTTACCACCTTCAGTAGAGTGCCATGATGTCACAGGACTCACAGCAACCTCTAGCTCTTGGGCTTCAGCGATTCTCCTGCCTCAGCCTCCCGAGCAGCTGGGACTACGGGCGCCCGCCACAACGCCCGGCTATTTTTTTGTTGCAGTTCAGCCGGGGCCGGGTTTGAACCCGCCACCCTCGGTATGTGGGGCCGGTGCCCTACTCACTGAGCCACGTTCTTTTTTTTTTTTTTTTGTAGAGACAGAGTCTCACTGTACCACCCTCGGGTAGAGTGCCGTGGCATCACACGGCTCACAGCAACCTCCAACTCCTGGGCTTCAGCGATTCTCTTGCCTCAGCCTCCTGAGCAGCTGGGACTACAGGCGCCGGCCACAACGCCCGGCTATTTTTTTGTTGCAATTTGGCCGGGGCTGGGTTTGAACCCGCCACCCTCGGCATATGGGGCCGGCGCCCTACTCACTGAGCCACGTTCTTAATGTCTTGATCCACAATCTGAATTTGCAACTTTGCAGCCACATCCTCAACTGATGATTCTGTATCCACAATCTCTGTTTTCCTTATTTGGGTCAGTATCCTTGCAACTCTGAGAAGAATACTAATTCTTCTTTTTTTTTATTGTTGGAGATTCATTGAGGGTACGAAGAACCAGGTTACACTGATTGCATTTGTTAGGTAGATTCCCTGCTGTAATTGTTTCCCGCCCCCAAGAGGTGTGTCGCACACCGTGATCCCCCATCCCACTTCCTCCTTCCCTCTCCCCTCTCCTCCATTCCGATTCTAAGACTAAGGCTAACGCTAATGCTAGTGGTGCTGGTGCTGGTGCCACAGATAATGGTAGTTCCAGTACTAACACTAAGATGGATATAACGATACTGCTGTACGAGTACTAAGACTAATAGGGCATGTGCAGCTAAAGAAGAAATTAATCAAACTTTGGTATTAATACTATAATATCTTAATAATAACTTACATTACTAGTAAGTAATAACTTATGGAGTAAGTTATAAGTCAGTAATAACTTCAGAGTCAACATGTTCAGATATCCAAGTTTTACAGATATTTGTTTTCTGAGGTCTTTTAATTGTTTGGGAGAATCTCACATCTTAAACTTGACTGTAATTCAAATACTTAGGATTCAATAATTTAAGTATATAATCACTCTTTAAATATTTGAAGCAATCTGATGAGTTAAATCTAGAAGTTTAGACTTTGCAAGGAAAATTTAGATGCTCAGTAAAAATTTAACTGTTCGATTTGAAAATCTGGCTGGCTGGTATTTAATGGATCAAGAGAAAGGTGTTTTATTTTTTACATTAATGCAAATTAATGCAAAAACATTTAGAAATAAAATGAGATTTAAAACTTCACTACTATTTGCCATTCCTTTCCAAATAGTGACCTAACTGGACACCCTGCTTGCTGCCCCTTCTCCTTTGGCCACATTCTACATTAAAGCTAAATTAATCCTTCTACATATCATTCAAAAATTTCAGAGCCAAAGTGAAAATATTTGTGTGCACTGTGGTAGATGGAACTCCTTTCCCCCCAGTGTCTATGCCCTAATCCCTGAAAGCTGTGAGGATGTTACATTATATGGCAAAAGGTACTTTGCAGATATAATTAAGGTTATGGGTCTTAAATTAGGGAGATTAGTCTGAATTATCCAGGTGCGTCCAATCTAATTGAGGGATTCAGGGATAGAGTTGGGGTGAGGGTCAGCAAAAAGGAGAGGAGGCCGGTCTGGGGGTTAAGGGGAGATTTTATTGAGAAGAAAAGAGCAGAAAGCAGCATCTGACCAAGAGCCAGCTCTCTGCTTACAGGTTCAAGAGGCTTTTATTAACCTTATCAGTGTCACTGGGACTCGGAGAGGGTTGGGAGAGATGAGAGGAGTCATTCTCTTCTGCAGAGTGAAAATGTGGGAGGGAGTTGTGAGGGGTGAGGAGAGTCCTTCTTTTCTGCAGAGTGACTGATCTTCACCCCAGAGTGCTGGCCAGGATTGGGGCAGGAAATTGTTTGCTCTGATGTTTCCCAGGCCCTCTGGTCTTGAAGCATTCCAGGTGTGTGGGGAGGGGTTGCTGTGATCATGTAGTTTGGTTTCTGGCCGGCTTTCTCTCACTAGCTTTCTCCCAAAATGGCTGTGCCCTTGTCAGGGCCACGAGGATCCATTTCCCCCAACTCCTCACCTTATTCTGAGGGTGACAGAATATTCCGGAACTGCTTCCTGCTGGACCAGGGTGAAGACTCTTTTAGGGGTATGGGGGGAGTTATTGGGGTTAGGAAGGTTCTGGTGTTGTGTTGAGTGAGCTTCTTTGAGAAGAAGGACCTGAGTGAAGTGCAGGTTAAGCTGTGAACTGTGTTTTGAATGAACTGGATTGCAGTTTGTATAAGGAGTGGACCTAGAAAGACACAAAGTAATCAAAAAATTTAAAGGGTAAGTAGAGACAAGACCCAGGGGAACCAGCTTTGTGAGTCAAATTAGGATTGTCAACTGTTTTGTTTTTGTCTCTGGAGGTGGCAGCCCATTCAGTTAATTTCTTGGCAGGATCTAGGATGAGTCCTGACTGGTTGACGTAGAAGCAGAATTCTTCATCTAAGCACAAGGGGCGGTGCCTATGGCTCAAAGGAGTAGAGCGCCAGCCCCATATGCCAGAGGTGGTGCGTTCAAACCCAGCCCCAACCAAAAAATGCAAAAATAAATAAATAAATAAAAGAACAAACCCTCCTTTCTTCAGTGGGAAGGTCTAAGCCACATCTGTTTTGTAACGTTATGGCTGCTAAGGAATCTATTTGGTCTTGTAGTTTTTAGAAGGCTCTGAGGTATTTCCTCTAAGCTTTATTATAGGTCTCATGAGAAAAGTGTTGTGAAGCCCACACCTGAGTCCTGTCCCGATCGCTGTGGCTATCCCCAGGGTGGTGAGGAGTGGGAATAAGATGGGAGTTTTTTGGGGCCTGACATGTGTTTTTCTTGTGCTTGGAAGAGACTGATCAGGAGGGTGGTGTTTATATTAGGAGGCAGATACGCAGCAGTGCAGGTGCCTGTCCACTGTGGGTAGACAAGTATATGCTTTATTTTCACAAACAGAAAATAGGCCTTGCGTCAGACATAAGCTACAGTGAAATGAAAAGAGATGGAGACGGTTGTAAGTTCCCTGATGTTGTCCTGGTTCATTATTCCAGAGTGAAAAAGAACTGGCGAATGTCCCACCCCAACTCAAGAAGAGGGGAGGTTGGCCCATTGGTTTGTGGAGGTCAGCCAAGAGTGTGTATCTAGGGGAAGGGGTTTTGAGGGTTATGCCTAGGGCAAGAAAGAGAGGGAACATTGTGAAATTGGGGAAGGGGGTCTTGAGAAGATGGGTTGTAAAAACAATCCATTAGCATGAGGTGACGAGTATAATCTACTGGGATGTAAAGGTGTTGGAAGGAAAGATTGTTGTGGTATGATTGCAAATGTTTGGGTGTAAGGTGCCCAGGAAAGGCCCTGGGCCATTGCAGGTCATACAAAAGGGGCCTGGGGTGAGACGATTTGCAGTTGATGTTACTACCCCAGAGATTGGAGTTGGTGTGTAAGGGAGTAAGCAGATGTTTTCTGAAAAGTTTTGGAACAGTTTAATTGCTCTGTTGGCTATAGTGGTGGGATAATTCCCACACAGTGTGTTTGCTTGGTCAGAGAAGGAGGCTCCCTTCTCTTTGGGATAGGTTAAGTGTATGGTGGATGTCTTTCAGACTTAACCTGGAGCTGGCACAGCAGGGGAAAGGGACAGGTAAATCCAGAATTGCTGTGATAAGGGTGACAAGAATTAGTGAGTTTTGTGTAAAATTGACTGTGTTGAGCAAATATTGAGGTTATTAAACATCAGGGAAGTTTAAAGAGATTAAAGAAGATATTAGGGTAAGAAGAAGGCAGTTCTAACCAGAGTTAAGTCCTGACATGAGAAATAAATAGTCTCCCTGGAAGTAAAGGTCCCAAAGAGGTGTCAGAAGGTCTTCCACAGTTGGAGGAGGGTTGGGGGTAATTATAGATAAGATAAAATCATACAGTTGTCCTGGAGAGGGCATGAAATATCTGAGGTTGGTTTAGGACTCAGAGCTGTGAGATTGATTTAGAACTCATGGCTTGAGGGCTCGTGGAGGTAAACTTCTTCCTCTTCTAAGGTCCAGGACAAGTGAATGTGAACTGGGGAAGGAAGGGTAGACTTCCACTCTTGTTTGGTAGTCTCTTTTGGTACCTTTTTAAGTCTGGAAAAGTGTATCCATGAGTTGATGCCCTGTAGCCTGGTTGCTATGAGGGTAGTGAAGAGGACTAAAAAGGGGCCATCCCATCTTGGGGATAGGAGTTTAGGTTGGAGGGTTTTGAGATACGCCCAATTGCCTGGCTGGAGGGAGGGGACTTCTTTACAGAGATAAGATAGTATCAGCTATCTGTCTCAATGAGACTCTGATTGAGGCGAGGTTAGGGAGGTAACCTCCCAAAGGGGAAGGGGCTAGAGGTAAGTTTCCCAGGATAATTAGCCTGCTGTACATTAGTTCAAGCGGGCTGAGGGAGTGGGGTTTTCTTGGACTAATGTCTGCATTAGGGCAATGGGGAGGAGGTCTATTCAGCTTTGTTGTGTTTGCATCATGAGGCAAGTGAGGTTTGTTTTAATAAGTCCATTGATTTTTCTACCTTCCCTGAGCCTTGGGATCAGTAGGGTGAATGTAATTTCCATTGTCTGTCAAGGCCTTGAGAGACTTCTTGTGTTATTTGGGAAATGAATGCTGGGCCATTATCTGACTGGAGAGTGGTGGGGAAACCAAAAGGAGGAATTATTTTATTAAGAAAGGCTTGAATGACAGTCTCTACCTTTTCATGGGATGAAGGGAAGGTTTCTATCCACCCTGTAAACATGTCTACAAATATAAGGAGATACTTTTGGCACTTGACTGGATGTGTGTGTGTCTAAAATCAAGTTGCCAATTTTGTCCTGGAGTATCCCCTCAGAGTTGGTGAGGATGTGTAATGGGGGGTTTGGGGTGAGTTTGGGGACTAGTTCATGAACAGGTCATACAAGAAGTAGTGACTTTAGTTAGGTCCCGAAAGAGTTGGGTGATGTATGAACAGACTTAAAAGGCGCGTCAGAGGTCGGGGTCCAATATGAATTTTGTTATGTACAGACATTAAGTTGGAAGTGGCCGATTGTTGAGGAAGTATGATTTTATTATTTAGGATGTATCAGCCTTTATGTAGGGTGGTTCCTTTTTCTTTTAAGTGAGTATTTTCTTGGGGATGTATTGTGGTGTCAGGGTGGGTAGAGGGGTAAGATGGTTTGGGAAAAGGAAAGAGAGGCTTGGGATTTGGCTTCTACATCCACATTGTGGTTGCCTTTGGTAATGTCTGAGGTAAGTTTTTGATGTCCCCTGCAGTGTAAGACTGCTACATTGGTGGGGAAAGTAATGGCTTTTGGTAATTTGAGAATAATAGTTTTGTTGATAATAGGGGATCCCTGGGTGGTAAGGAATTCATATTCTTTCCATAGAGGTATGTGAGAATGAAGGATGTGAAAAGCATATTTAGAATCTGTATATATGTTGATGCTTTATCCCTGTGCCAGTGTTAAGACACAGATAAGAGCAATGAGTTCAGCCTATTGTGATGTGGTTCCCGGGGGTAAGATGCTGGACTCAATAACAGATGTAAGGGAGACTACCACATATTCTGCTCTAGTGGTGTTTTTAACTCAAGAGGAGCTGCTGTCTATGAACCAAGTTGTTGCTGATGGAATGGGTGTGTCTTGAGAGTTAGGGAAGGGATGTAAGAAATGAGAAAGAATATCTGGAGTGGCCAAAGTGTGGCTGAGTTTAAAGAGGTGCCAAGGATGTAGGAAGACATTTGGGTTTTCTAGACGGGTGGTGTAAAAGACTTGTAAGTGGGTTGATGATATGATTGTTATTGCCTGGTGTAAGTTAACAAGCCCCAAAGGGAACGGGAAGTATAGATGTGGAGGAGCTGAATGAAAGTAAATTTGCAGCTTTCCTGGATTAAAAGTGAATAGGCTGCTAAGATGCAGAGTCAAGAAGGTCATCCTTTAATTGTTTTGTCTAGTTGTTTGGAAAAGCAAGCCACGGGAAGATGGTTAGGTCTCTTGGTTTGAGTGAGTAAGCCAAGGGCAAATTCCTGACAACCATCAACACAGAGGAAAAAGGTTTTGGAGGGATTGGGAGGGAAAATGGATGAAACTTAAAGTAGGGCACTTGAGCTTCATTCATGTTTGAGAGAGAGAGGGCTTCACGAATAGGGATTTGTTAGGATCCCCAGTGGCTGCCTGGTATAGTGGCTTAGCTAAAATGCCAAAGTTGGGAATCCACAGGTGGAAGAAATTAGCCAGGCTGACAAAGGATAAGAGACCTGTTTTAGGGGTGGGGAGGGGTAAAGTGGCAATAAGTTTGTTTCTTTCAGCAGTTAAGCTCTCAGTAGATGAAGGAAGAGAGATACCAAGTTAGGAGACCTGGGTTTTGATTAATTGAGCTTTTTGGGATGAAACCCTGTAGCTCAGATTCCCAAGGTGGTTTAGGAGAGAGATGATATCAGAGACTGAAGCTGTGAGAGAAAGCCATCAACATAGTGGATAACAGACAATGACACTGGCTTGGACTTTTTGAGATCTTAAGTTAAGGCTTGGCTGAAAAGGTGGGGGCGATCTCTAAACCCCTAGGGGAGGACTATCCAGGTTAGTTGTTGAGTTAATTGGGTGTCTGGGTCAGTCCAAGTAAAGGTGAATAAGTCTTGGGAGTTGGAGTGGAGAGGTAGTGAAAAAGGTGTCTTTTACATCTAGTACTGTAAAGTGTGTGGTCAAAGGAGGAATAGTGGAGCATATAGGGGTTTGGGATGACGGGAGTTATGGGGACAGTGGCCTCATTGACTGCCCTCAGATTTTGGACTAGTTGAAAAGAGCTATCAGGTTTAGTTAGGGACTGCTAGGATAGGAATTTTGCATGGGGAGGAGGTAGGTCAGAGAATGTGATTTTTTTAGTAAATTGTTCATAATTGGTTGAAGTCCCTTTATGGCATGGAGTTTAAGGGGATACTGAGGTTGATTGGGGGAGACACGAAGGATTAGGAGAGTAATCATAATGGGCTGATGGTGTAGAGCGATTGAGGAGGTAGAGGTGTCCCAAACTTTAGGATTGACTTCACCTAAAGCTTCTGGAAGAGACATTTGTGTAGACAGGGGAGAAGCCTTTGAGGTGAGTAACAGAAGTGCAGGGAGCTGAGAGGCATCACTGGTTTCGGGTGATGGGTATAAAGTAAAAGTGGCTCTGAGTCTAGATAGTAGGTCTTGGCCAAACATGGGAGTGGGGCATTTAGGAATTATTAGGAAAGAATGGGAGAATGGGAGGTATTCTAATTGGCAAGTTAGAGGTGGAGTTTTAAGTGGGGTAAAGGGGATTCCATTGAGCCCAACCACAGAAATGGAAGAGGAGAGTAGTGGCCCTGAAAAAATCAGGCAGTACCGAGAGTATGTAGCCCCCATGTCCAGGAGGAAGAAAATTCTCTTATTGGCAACCAGAAGACAAACCCAGGGCTCTACAATAAGATGGTAATGGTGGGGGCCTGAGAGCCTGGGCCCCTTCAGTCTTCGGTAGCTAGTTCCAGGAGTTCAGGCAGCTTGAATCCCAACTCAGTCACTGTCTTGGAAGGGTACTGCCTGATTTTTTCAGGACCACTACTCTCCTCTTCCATTTCTGAAGAGATTCAAAGCTTAATGGGAACTCAACTCAGGGCTGCTGGAGTGGGCCATGGGAAAGCATGAGAAGGAATATGGGCCTCCTCTGGGAGTTAAGAAAGGACCCCAAGCAAGGGAACAGAGACCTTTGTCCTACGACCATAAGGAGCTGAATTTAGCCAATGACCTGAATGAGTTCAGAAGCAGATTCATCCTGAGATCCTGTAGGAAGGAATGAAACTTCACCATGCGTTGACTTCAGTCTTTTTTTTTTTTTATTAAATCATAGCTGTGTACATTAGTATGATCATGGGGCACCATACACTTGGTTCATAGACCGTTTGACACATTTTCATCACACTAGTTAACATAGCTTTCGTGGCATTTTCTTAGTTATTGGTTGACTTCAGTCTTATGAGCACCTACACTGAGGACCTCTTGAGCCACACAGCTATTGGTATAGGGTGTTAATATTTCAGAGTTAATATTCAGAGTAATAGAGGCAGCATCACAAAAAGCAGAGACCACCAGATGCTGACATCTAACTTGGCAACTGTATATATTAGGAACTGGAAAGTGCTATTTCCCATAAGTAAAATAATGGGTCATTAGTCCCTGACAAGTGAAAACCCATTACTTGGAATTTATGAATTGATAATTCTATTTATTGCAAGGATATGATGACTCATTATTTTCCTACCCAGAAAGAAAGCAAGTTTTTCCCTCTTGTGGTTTCTGTTGAATATGTTTTTGATTGCCCAGTCAGCTGAAGAGAGTCTGTTTCCCTTTTTATCATCTACGGGTATGTCTCACTTTATGCTTTAGGTAGGGTGCAGAAAAATGATGCGTGAATTAAATTTCTGAATATGGAGAGATATTTTAAGGGCACAATGAAAACAACAGGAATAAAGCTTGTGGCAAATGATTATTGCTAAGGCCTTGTTCTTTCACACTAGTCAGAGTAATGTTTCAGAGAGAGCTCCCATGTTCTTGCAGGCTGCCTTAACTCTTTTATGAGATAGAAGAATGAAAAAATGAATATGTACATTCATTAAATTTCTGATCTTGTACAGAAATGAAGTCTTTAGCACAAGAACATATGAAAAGTTTCCATCCTATTTTTTAATTTTGCAAACTTAACATTTTATTTTCTGTGTTAGTTCAGCATGTAAAAGGACAAAGTTGATTAAGTGCTAATGTGCATTAAAATTTCCCATTTGGCTTACACAATTACAGAAATTGAGAAGTCCTATGATATACTGTCTGCAAGTCAGAGAACCTGGAAGCAAGTGGGGTAGTTTAGTCTGAGTCTGAAGGCCTGAGAGCCAGGAGCTCTAATGTCCAAGGGCAGGAGAAGATAAATGTCCCAGTTGAGGAAGAGAGCAAAAATTTGTCCTTCCTCCACTTTTTTGTTGTATTTGGGCCCTCAACAGGGCCTTCCTTACTTCATTACCCCCACTTCCCTCCTTCCTCTTCCCCTTCCCTCTCTCTTTTCCTCCTTCCCCTTTATTCCTTATTTCTTTCTCTCCTGTGTCGTTCCTTCCTCCTTCTCTCCCTCGCTTTCATAAACATTCAGTGGATGCCCTTAAAACTCTTCAGTCTCCATGAATCTCCCACCCCAAATTAGTGCACTTTGTTTTTATTTTTTATTGTTTGAGGTTAATTTGAGGGTACAGAGAATTAGGGTACAATGTTTGCATTTGTTAGGTAGAGTCTCTCTTATAATTGTGTGCCACCCCCACGAAGCGTGCCAGACACCCTAACATTGTGCCCATTAAGTGGGAGCACACCTATCCTCCTCCCTCCTCCCCTCTCCCTCATTCCCCTGCCCCCCACCTTGAATTGATTTGAATTTTTCTCTTACGTGGGTGTGTATTAGATTGTCTACTGGCTTTGTGTTAGTATTGAGTACATTGGATTCTTCTCCATTCTTGTGATACTTTATTAAGAAGAATGTGTTCCACGTCCATCCAGGTTAATACAAAAGATGTAAAGTCTCCATCTTTTTAATGGCTGAATAGTATTCCATGGTATACATATACCACAGTTTGTTAATCTATTCCTGGGTTGGTGGGCATTTAGGTTGTTTGCCCATTTTGATGATTGTAAATTGGGCTGCAATAAACAGTCTAGTATAAATGTTCTTTTGATAAAATGATTTTTTTTCTTCTGGGTAGATGCCTAATAATGGGATTGCGGGATCAAATGGGAAGTCTAACTTGAGTTCTATGAGGATTCTCCATACTTCCTTCTGTGTTAGTTTGCAGCTGTGTTAGTTTGCAGTCCCACCAACAGTGTAAAAGTGTTCCCTTCTCTCCACATCCATGCCAGCATCTGCAGCTTTGAGACTGTGATGTGGGCTTTTCTCACTGGGGTTAGGTGATATCTTAGGGTGGTTTTGATGGTGCAAACACTTTAGAAGGGTTAGATTTTGAAGCTGGGGCAATGAAATTGTACACAAAGCCAATGTTGCTGTCAACAAGGTTGTAATTGACCGAGTCGAAAGAGATGGGCTGTGCTAAAAATTTGACATCCTGGGAGAGTACTGGTCCCTTCACCTGCACCTCTTTGCCCTAGGGCTTTACTAACCTTGTTTTCCTCATTGGTTAAAAGGGGGGCAATGATATTATTTTTTAAGGCAGTTGTTAATGTAAATTGTCATTAATGGGTGCTGTTGTTGTCTGAGGCAAACTCTAAGATTTCCCCTTAGACACTGAGAAGACAGAGGAAAGAGTGAAAATGACTCAATAAAGGAGTAGATAAAGTCAAAGGAGGGCCGTGGATTTATTTTGTCACTATCCTTGACACCCTGGGAGTCTAAGGATGGCCTGAAGAGGTAGTAGCACTGCCAGACCTCTCCTAGCAGTCACAGCCTTGTGTTTGTGAGCTCCAACTGGTCCCCACAGATGGTTGCTTGTCATCTGCTGTGGGCGCGCACACAGGCTTTTAGCGAAACACTTTGTTCAATCTGCTTTTAGAATATGATTTCTCTTGCCAGTCTGTCTGCTTGGTATAATGCGACTTTATGAAAAGCAAAATGAAAATTCTCATTTCTTGAAAAATCACCACCCAGAGATGGCATTTATTCTGATGGAATGGCTAGAAAAAAGAAAAAGATTGGTATTAAAGAGAAATAATGAATGTGACTAGGAGCCCTGCACTCTGTATTATCAGTGGCCACTGTCCTCAATAACAGTGACATTTGAGGAGGCTCTGCTGCTCTTTTTATCTTCCACTTTATATTGACTTTAAAGTCTGCCCTATACCTGAAAATACCAAAGGCAAAAAAAAGTGACTTTAATCTGAAGATTATAAAATTGAAAGCAGTGCATTAAAAAAATTAGGGGATGCATTTCTAGTGTTTTCTTGGATTTGTCATCGGAGAAGGTGAAGTTTAGGTATTGTACAGAGGTGTGAGCAGCACGTATGGATTAATAAGCATGGAAAGAATCATCATATCGATTATAAACCCTACTACATGGGTGATAATAGGCAAACTCTATGTATGATCCTGGGCCACCTGCTTAAGAGCTGCCTGGGGGGCTTGTGACAAATGTCGAATCCAGGGCTCTGTCCTAGAGAGTTACAGTGCAGTGGGCCTGGTATTAGGTCTGGGAAATTGTACTTTTAAATCCAACTCTGAATGGTTCTACAGCTTACCTAGATTTAGTATAAGGATGAGTGATCCCCTAGGACTAAGCCAAATATCTTTGGCCAAGTGTGATTTATTGGCAATCAAAAGTAGGTTAAGAGGGCAGTGAGGTTTTTGGAGAAAAGTTAGAGATTCCAGAGAAAGGATAGCAGCTAGCAATTCTTGAATACTTATTTCAGGTTAGCTACTGTTCTAAGTGCTTTACAGAGAGTAATCCTCAGCATTTATTTATTTGCTTATTTTTAGCAAATGAGGAAACTGAAGTCTAAAAAGCTTAGGCAAGTTGCCCAAAGACATACAATGTTGTTGGAGTGACATTTTGATCCCAAGTGTGTGTAATTCCCCAGTTCAAAGCCCAAGGAAAAAGAGAATTTCCTTCCTTTCTCCCAAAAAAGACACATAATTTACTTTGAAAGAAGTTAGATTTATTTACATACAACTGCAAGAGATTGACAGAGGGAGAGATGATGAGTTTTAGTTGCTGTAAAAATTCTCATTATGTTTGGGAGGCTGAATTTTATTAACCATGGGCCAAACAAAGAAACTTATTCCTGGGGAAAAATTATAATCAGTTATTAAACATTTGTGTGATTAATTTTGTTTGGTTTGCACCAAAGGCCAGTGTATTTTCTGGATATGGCCTTAAATGTAGTAAATCGATGTTTTAAATATAATACTAGCTGTATAATTTTATTCTGCTTTGTTAGCTTATGATAGCACAATAAAATCTGACAATGGAACAAAAGACTCTCCTTGGGGTGATATTTTTATTGTCATAAAAATGTCATAGAGATTAAGGGGCCAGCTGAGTCCTTATAGTTTCTCAGGGACTAGAGAAATCATTAAAAAAATGCATATGTTATTTCCAAAATAAAATACTGGCTGTGATTCCTGCTATAATGTTCTTTTTATGTGAATTTGCCAAATAAAAAGTCATGAATTATCCTAATTCCCAGAAATCATCTTCCAAAAGGCTCACATGTGGCTGCGTCTCCTCCTGGGTTCTGCCTCCCAGCAGACAGCACATCTGTCTGTGGACGCGCTTCCGCCTGTGAGGCCTCCCACAGTTCAGGCTCCCTCCAGGCTGCCCCAGTTCCTGGTTCCCCGCTCACCACCACCTCACTTGGACCCTCCAGTCCCAGGGAGGGAGTGGCATCCTACTGAAGCTCGGCCCCATTCCCCATCCCTCCTTGCTCTTCTCAGGCTGCCCTGTGCACTGGGTTACAGTTAGTTTCAACCAGTGGGAGAGCAGGGTGGGAGAAGTGCGTTCTTCTGTCTTTACTGTGTTCATACATAGCCCCTTCTCCCTGTCTCCTTTGCAGGATGGTCCCTGACTTTCCTTGTCTTCTTTTAATCTAAAAAAATCTTAAAAGACTTGATGTTTGACTGCTTTTCCTTCCTCACCAGCCGCTCTGCCAGCTGCCCCTCTCATTGAATGTGCACTGGGCCGAATTCTCACCAACTTCCTTGTCACCCAACTCTAGGATGTTTCCCCAGACTTCCAAAGTGTTCCACAATGTCAACCATCTCCTCCTTCCTAAAATCTCTCCTTTCATCTCTGCTGATTCTCCTGTATCTGTTGATTCCTTTATGGGAGTGGCTCTTCAAACCATTTACAGCTTTAGGTCTTCTCTGGAGCACTGGACACTTCATGTAATGTTCCTCACACATTTCACACATTTTCCTTCAGACCGAATCTACTGGCTCACAAGGAAAGCTAATTGGTCTAACTTAATCTCTGCTGAAACCCCAGTGCCAGACAGAGAGGGTGTTCAATAAATATTTCGTTGAATGAATGAAGGGAATAATTGTTTTCTGTAAGATGATGAGAATTTGCATGCATTAATATATAGTGCTTAGCAAGATCTCTGGCCTATATCACGTGATCAATAACTAACTGGCCTATATCATGTGATCCATGAAGTATGTAGGATAAAGAAGGAGGGGCAGAAGTTGGAACTAGAAAAGGTAGGTTGGGAAAGATATAAAAGATCTTATAAAGAGGGTGACCATAACATTTGTTATCTAAGGCAGAACTTTTGAGATTGAAAAGGAGTACTGTTAACATTATGCTTGGAGAAAAATCATCATTTAGGACAGCTTTGGGCAAAGCAGGATAAGTAGGCATCCTAGTCACAGCAGGTTTTATGTCATTTTGTGGGTCCTGGGAGGATCTGAAGGGTTCACTCCAGTCTCTGGAGCCACTTTTATCATTAGTAGTCTGCTTTCCACCATAAGATCATACCTCTGTCATTTACTAGTAAAATTCTCTATGATCTTTTTTCTAACTCCTTGAACTTTCCTTCGTCTGTGTTTCTGAACTCATCCCCAGCTCACCAATCTTCAAAAAGTATTAGTAGAATGGCAGGCATGTTCTGTAATGAGTGATGTCACTGGGGACATGGTAGAGACTCAGAGAAATCAGAAAACTGATGGTGCACCTAAAGAGGTTCATTAGCTCCAGTGTGTTGTAACCATGTAAGAGTAGTTTCTCCTTGCTCTATATTTGCATACAAATATGAAATATATGTATCAATCAGGATCATCTCAATTGTGATGCAATAGCAATCCCCAAATGTGCCTGGTTAAAACAAGTTTATTTCTCACTCATGCCCCATGTTTATTGTGTGTTGGCTACAGGTCTTCCCAACACTGTTCTCAATTAGGGACCCAGCTGAAAGATCATCTGGAATATGTTAGTCATTGTGGCTGAGGGAAAGAGCCATTTATGGCTCCTAATGCTTCTACCTGAAAGTGACACATATCATATTTGCTTACATTTTATTGGCCCAGGTAAATGGCCTGGCTGTACCTTTAGTGGGGCAGCGCAATGCCACCATGTGCCAAGAAGCTTTAGTGCATAGCATTAATGACAGCTCCTATATGTGTTGGATGAGTAGTCAGAACTCTTTTCTAGGGATGCCAATGATCATTTCGCTTGAAAACTATCTCCATACCAAGTCTTGAAAGGCATTCAAATGAATCACTGCCATAAGCAGACACACATCTATAAAATACTAAGATTTCCTCCCTTAATGGAATATAATATTTCCAATATTTTAACAAGTTTGCAATCTTGTATTGTATTAATGCGATTGAAATTTTGCTGAGGAATTTCCCTCTTAAGACTTTGAACACCTTCCCTGTTTTTTTTTTTTTTTTTTTTTTAATTGTTGGGGATTCATTGAGGGTACAATAAGCCAGGTTACACTGATTGCAATTGTTAGGTAAAGTCCCTCTTGCAATCATGTCTTGCCCCCATAAAGTGTGACACACACCAAGGCCCCACCCACCTCCCTCCTTCCCTCTTTCTGTTTCCCCCCCATAACCATAATTGTCATTAATTGTCCTCATATCAAAATTGAGTACATAGGATTCATGCTTCTCCATTCTTGTGATGCTTTACTAAGAATAATGTCTTCCACGTCCATCCAGGTTAATACAAAGGATGTAAAGTCTCCATTTTTTTTAATGGCTGAATAGTATTCCATGGTATACATATACCACAGCTTGTTAATCCATTCCTGGGTTGGTGGGCATTTAGGCTGTTTCCACATTTTGGCGATTGTAAATTGAGCTGCAATAAACAGTCTAGTACAAGTGTCCTTATTATAAAAGGATTTTTTTCCTTCTGGGTAGATGCCCAGTAATGGGATTGCAGGATGAAATGGGAGGTCTAGCTTGAGTGCTTTGAGGTTTCTCCATACTTCCTTCCAGAAAGGTTGTACTAGTTTGCAGTCCCACCAGCAGTGTAAAAGTGTTCCCTTCTCTCCACATCCACGCCAGCATCTGCAGTTTTGAGATTTTGTGATGTGGGCCATTCTCACTGGGGTTAGATGATATCTCAGGGTTGTTTTGATTTGCATTTCTCTAATATATAGAGATGATGAACATTTTTTCATGTGTTTGTTAGCCATTCGTCTGTCGTCTTTAGAGAAGGTTCTATTCATGTCTCTTGCCCATACCTTCCCTGTTTTTTGACATTATGTGTACAAATCATTGTATTTATGCAAAGAGCTAAAACATACATGTCTATATCTAATTAGAACTCTTTTAATTTTACACAGACCATTAAAAGTAACTTAAAACACGAGTAGTTGAAAGAAATCAAACAATGGTACTTGCATATTGATAGAGCTTGGAGTAAAAAATTCTTCAGTGTGATTTTATAGGCACAACATACATTATGCTCAAAGGCGTAATTCTCTCTGCCAGAAGCAAATGCTGCTCAATCCCCACAAGTGTTTACGAGACCCTGTGATGTTAAAAGGTCTAAGTAATTTTTTTTGGCATCAGTCTGCACTTCATGTGTAAAGTTGTACTCTTCTGAATATGATTTGTTCTGTTTCCTCCTGTTGGCAACTGATTACGAAGAGGGTGAAGATCTGCAAAGATATAGACAGAGGTCCTTGGGCCAAATCTACCCCATTGCATGGTTTTGTAAATAAAGTTTTATTGGAACACAGCCATTCTCATTTGTTGACATATGGCTGTTTTTGCACTATCAAGGCAGAGTTGAGTAGTTGTGACAAAGACTGTATGGCCTTCGAAGCTAAAAATATTTACGATCTTTCCCTTTACAGAAGATGTTTGTTGACCCTGCTTTTAAAGTCTTTCTCATCTGCAGAGAAAGGTCTATGTATAAATTATATACTTATATATAAAGTTTTGCCTGGGTGCAGTGGCTCATGCCTGTAATCCCAGTACTTTGGGAGACTGAGGCTGGAGGATTGCTTGAGCCCAGGAGTTTGAAACCTCCCTGGGCAACATAGCAAGATCCCATCTCTACAGTAAGTAGAAAAATTATCCAAGTGTGGTGGCACATGTTAATAGTCTTAGCTACTGTGGAGGCTGAGGCAGTAGGATCACTTGAACTTAGGAATTAGAGGCTGCAGTGAGCTATGATGATGTCACAGCACTCCAGCCTGGGTTACAGTGAGACTCTGTCTCTAAAAAAAAGTTTTGTAAAGCCTCTTAACCATGTATAGGACATGATGTTATAGCACATCAATTTTGTAAGGATTTTAATTATTAATTTTGGTACATTAAGTAATTTTCTTCTCACTCTTCCTGTTTTCCACACAACACCTTTACTTTCACAGGAAACTCAAAAGGGGGTGCCTGTTGCTCAGTGGTTAGGGCGCCGGCCACATGCTCTGAGGGCTGGTGGGTTCAAACCCAGCCTGGACCTGCTAAACACACAGGCACAAATAGCCAGGTTTTGTGGTGGGCGCCTGTAGTGCCAGCTACTTGGGAGGCTGAGACAAGAGAATCACTTGAGCCTAAAAGTTTGAGGTTACCATGAGCTGTGATGCTACAGCACTCTACTGAGGGCAACAAAGTAAGATTCTATCTCAAGAAAAAAAAACCAACCAGAAAACTAAAAAATATGTTTGGTTTAGCATTATTTTTTCATCTTGAAATCTGTTTCTCTAGGGCAGGGGTCCTCAAACTATGGCCCGTGGGCCACATGCGGCCTGCCAAGGACATTTATCAGGCCCGTCGGGTGTTTTTGCCACAGCTGCCTGTCCTGCTTAGCAGCCGACTTGTCCTGGCCTGCCGGGTGTTTTTGCCGCCCTGCCTGTCATCCTTAGCAGCCGACTCATCCCGGGCTGCGGTGTGCATATGTGGAATGTGCGCCAACTCTCTGACTCTGCTCCTTCTCTCTGTCTCTCCCTGCCGGGTGTTTTTGCCATCCTGCTTAGCAGCCCACTCATCCTGGGCTGCAGTGCGCATGTGTGGAATGTGTCCCACACTCTCTGACTCCCCTCCTACTCTCCGACTCCACTCCTTCTCTCTGTCTCTCCCTGCCCCTCCTTCTCTCTGTCTCTCGACTCATCCTCTCAGTCTCTAGTGTAATTGGAGGAGTCACCAGGTTGCCTGTGCAGAGCCTGCTGCTGCCTAGGGACCGAAGTAAGAACAAGTTAGGATTTGTTTTTCTTTGAAGTTAGGAGGTCTCTTTTTTTTTTTTATTTTGCAGTTAGTAGGGCCTTTTTTTTGCAGTTAAGGGGGGCCTTTTTTTTCTGAAGTTAGGAGGTCATTTTTTTTTTTTTTGCAGATGGGGGGGCCCTTTTTTGAAGTTAGAAGAGCCTTTTTTTTGAAGTTAGGAGAGATTTTTTTTTTTTTTTGTAGAGACAGAGTCTCACTTTATGGCCTTCGGTAGAGTGCCGTGGCCTCACACAGCTCACAGCAACCTCCAACTCATGGGCTTAAGCGATTCTCTTGCCTCAGCCTCCCAAGTAGCTGGGACTACAGGCGCCCACCACAACGCCCGGCTATTTTTTGGTTGCAGTTTGGCCAGGGCTGGGTTTGAACCCGCCACCCTCGGTATTTGGGGCCAGCGCCTTACTGACTGAGCCACAGGCGCCGCCCGAGAGATTTTTTTTTTTTAAAGTTGGTTAGTTGGTTGGGGGTGGTTTCTAGGGGGGTTGCATCACAGTGATAATGCAAATAGCACTCAGAGGTAATGCAAATAGTCAGTGCTCAGTGGTAATGATAATTGTAAGTGCTCAGTGTTAATGCAAATTGTTAGCGCTCAGTATTAATGCAAATGGTCAGTGGTCAGTGTTATCGCAAATGGTCAGAGGTCAGTGTTAATGCAAATGGTCAGTGCTCAGTGTTATCGCATGGGGGCCCCAAACTGGTAATCTTCCTAGGGCCCCATGGGAACTTAATCTGGCTCTGCAGACAGCCAAGGGGTAGGAAACCCAATTTAATTGACAGTAAGTGCATTTATATTCTGATTGCTATTCAGTTGTGTATGATGTTATATGTTGTGTGCTGTGTACACCCCTGTTCACACTGCTGCGATCTTTGAGCAGTGCGAGTTCAGCCATATGCTTATAAGTTCATATGCTGAACTCACATTAGATTCGGAAGAAAAAAGGCATATGTGCCTTCTTTTTTCCTGCAGTGGAATCTGATCACATGGGTGAGAAGACCCATGTGCGAGTTCACAGATCACAGTGTGCTTCGCACAGGGTAGTGTGAACTGGAAAGGTGGTGGAGGAACTGGCTCTGTAATCGTGCCTGTTCCCACACCGCACCAGTGTGAGCCTGAGGTAAAAGCAAAGTTCCACAATATGGGCACTGGAGAGGCTGAAATGATGTGGACTGGCAAGGCTGCATTAATGAACACTGATCAGACTGCATTGATGGACACTGATCAGACTGCATTGATGTGCAGTGCAGTCTATATGTGTGGGCAAAGTTATTGCTGGTATATTGTTTTTGGAGCACTGTATATATATATTGGTATTTTACTAATAGCAATTTGGAATCCCTAGGAAACAATGATATAAAGAAAAAGAAAAGTTGACTCAGAGCGTAGGATATTCAAAGAACAGTGGACTTATGATTACTTTTTCATTCAGTACAAGGAAAGAGCTGTGTGTTTGATATGCCAGAATGTAGTGTCTGTGTTCAAAGAATACAATTTGCATCGACACTATCAAACATAAAGATAAATATGATTGTTTGGTCAGAGAAGTGAGAAAAGATAAAATATTAAAACTGAAATATACATTGGCAACTCAGCAAAATACTTTTGTGAAGCAGAAACAGCTAAATACTTCATCACTGCGAGCAAGTTTTAAGTTGCCAAGCTAATAGCATGCGCTGGCAGACCATTTGTGGAGGGAGAATTTGTTAAAGAATGCCTTCTTTCTGTTGCCAAAGAAATGTGTCCAGAGAAGGACGATTTATTTAGTACAGTGAGTCTTTCAGGACCCTCAATTACACAAAGGATTGAAGAAATGGGAGAGAATTTGCATCAGCATTTGCAAAACTCCACAAAAAAACTTTCCTATTTTTCCTTGGCACTCAATGAAAGCAATGATGTTCATAATTCTGCACAACTTCTAATTTTTATTTGTGGGATGGAAGACTATTTTGAAGTCACAGAAGAACTTGCTGCACTGCAAAGCATCAAAGGAACAACTACAGGAAAGGATATTTATGAAAAGGTTTGCCAAACTGTGAATAGTTTGGAGCTTGCCTGGGCAAAACTAGCCAGTGGGACAACTGATGGTGCTCCTGGGGTCTAAGAAAGGAGTAATTGCTCGCATTAACCAAGAGATGGACAAACATAACCATTCTCATCCAATAGCCATACACTGCCTCATCCACCAACAAGTGCTGTGTAGTAAATCACTGAAGTGGGACTCTGTTATGAAAACTGTGGTATCTTTTTTTTTCTTTCGTAGTTGAGATTTTATTGGTTGTGTTGAGCATCAGTACAGACATTTCAATTTGTATACACAATTCTTTTTTTTTTTTTTTTTTTTGTAGAGACAGAGTTTCACTTTATGGCCCTCGGTAGAGTGCCGTGGTCTCACACAGCTCACAGCAACCTCCAACTCCTGGGCTTAAGTGATTCTCTTGCCTCAGCCTCCCGAGTAGCTGGGACTACAGGCGCCCGCCACAACGCCCAGCTATTTTTTGATTGCAGTTTGGCCGGGGCCAGGTTTGAACCCACAACCCTCGGTATATGGGGCCAGCACCCTACCGACTGAGCCACAGGCGCCGCCCTGTATACACAATTCTTAATGTACATACCTCAAATCTAAAAAGCCATTTATTGTAATTCTTTTTTAAACAGTTATTCCAGTGACTTTCCAGATTAAAATTTGGAGGCAAATTTTCCTTAAGAGGATACCAAGTACCAGTATCTTCAAATGTTGATAAGCTGGTAGGTAAGTCCCACCAATTCACACTTCATTACTATATATGCTACATGCTCAGATTTTCAGTCCTTCATAGCACAGTAACACAGTTATTAGGAAAACAGGAGGACCACAGCCAAAGATGTTACAGAGTGTACACAGTTCTGACACGGAGAGCCATGATCATGGGAGTGGTTTCTTTTCTTTTCTTTTTTTTTTTTTTTGTAGAGACAGGATCTTACTTTATGGCCCTTGGTAGAGTGCCGTGGCCTCACACAGCTCACAGCAACCTCCAACTGCCGGGCTCAAGCGATTCTCTTGCCTCAGCCTCCCAAGTAGCTGGGACTACAGGTGCCCGCCACAACACCTGGCTATTTTTTGTTGCAGTTTGGCCGGGGCTGGGTTTGAACCCACCACCTTCGGTATATGGGGCTGGTGCCTTACCAACTGAGCCACAGGTGCCGCCCGGGAGTGGTTTTCTTTAGGAAACAATTCTAGTACAAAACAACATGGGAATAGAAGTAATTTAAAATGTTCACACATTAAATGCAGGTCTGGGACTCCATACTGCCATTTAGTATGCTTTGTATTACAGGGTATAAAAACTAACCCCATCTATGGAATGTTAAGCTCACACCCAAGACAGTCAAAACCTTCCATTAATTCAATATTCCGCACTATTTTCTAGTTGTACCAAAAAATAAATAACCAGCAAATGATTTCACCTCTTAAAAAAAAGCAATTTACAATTAAAAAAATGGGATGAGGTGGGATTCCTTCCTTCTTTTTTTTTGGATTCCTTCCTTCTTAAAAATGTTTCTAGAGCTACTAAAAAACTTGCATTTACAAAATAGTTGATAAAAATATTCCTCTGGGGGGAAAAAATATTCCTCTGGATTGTACAAGAAGGGAGACAGGGACCACTGGTAAGACATGGTATATGATGTTAATCAGACTTGGCTTCTTTCTTTTGTTTTTTTTTTTAAATTTTTTTGTAGAGACAGAGTCTCACTTTACGGCCCTCGGTAGAGTGCCGTGATGTCACAGGACTCACAGCAACCTCCAGCTCTTGGGCTTCAGCCATTCTCCTGCCTCAGCCTCCCGAGTAGCTGGGACTACAGGTGCCCGCCACAACGCCCAGCTATTTTTTGGTTGCAGTTTGGCCGGGGCCGGGTTTGAACCCACCACCCTCGGTACATGGGGCTGGCGCCCTACTCACTGAGCCACAGGTGCCACCCAGACTTGGCTTCTTTCTCTCCTGCTTCGTCAGAGGCGGGATCCTCCTCAGTTTTAATTTCTCCGCTTTCTGCTGGTAAATCTTTAGTTTCTTGGTTAGCCACTGCGGCCTGCTTTCCCTTCGCTCCTCTTTCCCATTTGGTTGCACCTTTTTGTCTGAAGATTTATCCCTCGCTGCTGCCTTTTTTGGCCTCATTTCCGCTTTCGCAGGAGCAGGTTCAGCTGACCACCGCGCCCACCTCCTCTTGGGCTCTTCCTTCCCGGCTCCTTCAGCAGAGCTGACCTTCCTGTTCGCATCTTGGCGGCGGGCGGCGGCAAGCCAAGAACCTTCACGAAGCTGCGCGGCCTGGCCGCTGCCGCTCCTCCCGCCGCCCGAGCTCAAAACTGTGGTATCTTGTGTTAACTTCATTAGAGCTAATGCACTAAACCACAGACAATTTCAGGAATTTCTGTCTGAGCTAAATGTTGCCTGTGAGGATGTTCCATACCACACAGAAGCCCGTTGGCTGAGTCAAGGGAGAGTTTTGAAACATTTCTATGACTGACTTCCACAGATTACAGCTTTTCTGCTTTCAAAAAACAAAGAAGTACCAGAGCTCAATGATGCAGAATGGAAATGGCACCTTGCCTTTCTGACAGAGGTAACAGCTACTCAACAGTTTCAATGTGCAACTTCAAGTAAAGGGGCAGCTCATCTGTGATATGCAATCACATGTGAAAGCATTTGAAGCAAAATGAGGCCTCCTCATCAAACAAGTAAAGGAGGAAAATTTCTGCCATCTCCCCACAACTCAAAATCTGTTAGGGGAAAATCCATTGGTTGCATTCCCAAATAAAACATGTGTGGATTCACTGGAAAAGTTGCAAAAGGAGTTCCAATTTAGATTTAAAGAGCTTCATCTCCATGAACAGGACATACAGCTTTTCCGTAACCCATTTTCTATTGACATTGAAAATGTGGATACGATTTACCAAATGGAACTGACTGAACCGCAGAATTGTGACTCTCTGAAAGATGCATTCAAGTCAAGCAGCCTTCCTAATTTCTATGCATCTCTCCCCTCTGGAACCATGCCCTCAAAATGGCAACCATCTTTGGCAGCACTTATGTCTGTGAACAGACTTTTTCCAGAATAAAACATCTGAAATCTCCAATCAGATCGAGACTAACTGATGCACACTTGTACCACTTGTTACAACTAGCAGTGACAAATATGGAACTGGACATCGACCATCTCATTAGCCAAAAGCAGGCCCATAGTTCCCATCGAAATACTGGTAAGTTTGTTGATTTAACTTTACTTGTTCTTCATTTTAAATATTGTATTTGTTCCCGTTTTGTTTTTTTTAATTCAAAATAAGGTATGTGCAGTGTGCATGGGAATTTGTTCATAGTTTTTAAAAAAACTATAGTCCAGCCCTCCAACGGTCTGAGGAACAGTGAACTGGTCCCCTGTTAAAAAAGTGTGAGGACCTCTGCTCTAGGGCAACAAAGTAAGACTCTATCTCAAAAAACAACCAGAAAACTAAAAAATGTGTTTGGTTCAGCATTATTTTTTTCATCTTGAAATCTGTTTCTCTACTGTCTTGCATTTTTTCCTGTTTCTCTAATAAACCCTTCTCAGTCCTGCCATCCCTCTCTTTTTCATCATCCTTTTAACACTATTGTCCCCCCACGCCCACCCCCGAGGGACCCACGTTTGGTTTTCTTCTTGTTTCACTGAGCCAACTATGAGATCTCACACATTCCTGAGGTGTCAGCTACACACTTCTCTGAAACTTTGGTTCACACCCAGATCTTTCTTTTGAGGGCTGGACTCTTGATTCTGGAATTCTCTCCCCTGGGTATGTCTATTCACAGGAACGTCATGATGCACGTTCATAATTAGACTCTTTGATAGTGCTCCTCCTGACTTTTCTATCCAAGCTAGAAACTCGGGAGTGGACAGTGATTTGTCCTTTGCCATTTATACCCAAGACCTACTAAACATCTCCCAAATAGGCAGTTCCCTCTCCATCTCTACTGTCATTTCAAATTGCCATCATGCCTTGTTTGGACTACCTTGGAGTGATCTCCTGGGTAACTTCTCCTGACTCCACACTGATGCTCCACATTGACACCAGAGGGACCTTCCTAAAGCACAAATTTCATGATAGATGTGCACTTAAAATTCTTCCAAGAGAAATCCTGACAGGGCCAAATACTGAAGGAGCTTGTGAAATCTCCTTACTCTGAGACCAAAACTCAATTTTATTATCTAGAAAATGACTTCTATGGGCTTTGCCTTAAAGCCAGGTTAGATAATATTTTAGTATTAGATTTTCTGTATTCTTGAAATGAAAAATGACTCTTCATAAATTTCTCAGACTTTGAACATTATTGATCATTAATAATGGTTGCCTATTTAACTTGGCTCAAGAATTGCTGTTTAAGAAAACAGTTCTGTGGTATGTGACAGGCAGCTCTATTTGAGAACTGACACATGGGGTTCCTTGCCCTTTCTCACGTATTTCTGTAAGAAAAGCCCTACTTTTTCTTATTTTAATAAAAGGAATTTTATCTCCCCCCAGTGAAGGAACATGTCTAGTGTCATTTTTCAGTACAACCAGAATTAGAAATTAAATGTTCCTCCCTCCCTCCCATCCATACTTCCATCCATCCATCCACCCACCCCTTCTATTACTAATCATTGAGTATGTACTATATGTCAGAAATTGGACTGGTCTTCTCTTAACACCATTTGTAACACTGTTCTTAGCTCTCTTGCAGCCTTAGCTCTGACAATGGAATCACCTTGAAAATCTTCTCCAAAATCTTCTCCAAAATCACTGGCTTTTTTACCCTCACAACTAGTTTGTCTCAACCTTTCATTCCTAGACCAGCCAGGCACATTTTGCTGCTTTGGGCCTACTATTTCACTTTCCTTGACTTTTTTCTTAGTGCTAGTGGGCTTGGCATAGAAAGCTTAAAGTATGGGCAGGTCCTCAGCTTAATCTGGGTCATGGAAGCACTGCTCTAAATTCTGAGGCAGGCATTCATTCATTCATTCTTTCATCCATTCATTTATGGTTGGTGGCTGGATAGCTTCTGACATGGCCTTGATTTTGTTTTTTTAGGCTCTCTCCCTGGATTCATAGTGAATTGCTACTGGTGCTATTGCCACCTGGTTTAAATGGTTTCCATTTTGAAGGCTGGGCAAACACTGTGCCTGCCCTTTGTTCGTATTTCCATTGTGGATTCTGTCTCTGCCCTATTCTCCTGACTTGTGGTGAACTTTTAGCTCTTAATCTATTGAAAGAGAAATAGCCCAAGGGAGGTGGCCAGGGAATGTGGCCACTGAGAATTTTGAGTTAAAATCTGATGATTTTAATGATTAAGTTTTTTTTAACATTTAGGTCTTAAAAATAATTTTTAGAGTCTTGTTAAACATTTCCCATTGATGATCTGCTTAATTGCTTGCAGGAAAAGATTTAAACTCAGGAGGCTGTCTGAAATTCCACTTTCCTTTAGTAAGTTACTTTTCTTTCTAACATCTGTTCCCAGTGACTGCCTTTCTCATCACAGGGCTTCAAGTCTTTTCTTCACCACCTGGCCCCAGCTATCTATCCCATAATATGACTTCTGGTCAAATAGCTGCTTATGCCCTGGCACTCTCAGACATGCATTTGTGCACCTACATTTCAGATCCAGAGCCTTCTGTTCGGAAGCCATGCATATGGCAGGCAGATATCCTTTTCATCCGGATCAGGTTCAATGCCATTGTTGCATAAAGTTCACTGGATCATGCCCAAATCAAAGACTGGTTTCCTGGTCACTGATAGCAGCCCCTATTTCAATAGAATCACATTCAGCCAAGTTGGAATTCTCTTTAGCAATTGGGGCCAAGGGGAATCAGGCTGAAGAAAATGCTCAGTTATTCAGTTCCAGTATATTAAGCAGTAGAATGCCTTCACTAAATCCTTAGCCATGTGGCTGATTAGGTGGCTGGAGTAACAATTTGCATGGTGATAATATTTATTCTGAAAATCTTGGGCCAGGTCCTCCCTTAGAATAGCATCTCATGAATTCATCCTTGGACACTGGTAATGTGGCCACAACAGCTGTATAAAAGAGAAGAAAGGGAAAAACTGGCTCTATTCCCTACCACTCCCACCCTTCCCGCTTAAGTTTTTGGTTTGTGGCTTTTGAAATTTAATTTTAAAAACATTTTAAAAGTCTTATAACTTTTTATTCTGAAATAATTTAAAACTTATAATAAGTTAGAAAAATAGTACAGAGAGTTCCTATGTAACCTTCACTCAGCTTCCTCCAATGATAATATCTTTCATAAAGATAGTACACTGTCAAGACCAGGAAATTACCACTGGCATGACGCTATTCATATATTCCCCTGTGAATGTGTGTATTTCTATGACATTTCATCAGATGCGTAGATTCAAGTAACTCATAACCAGAATACAGCACAAATAAATGCCCTCATGTTACCCCTTAATAGCCACACTCTTCCCCCAACCCTAACCCTTTGCAACTGCTGATCTGTTCTGTGATTTTGTCACTTCAGGCTGGTTATATAAATGGAATCATGTAGTATGTAACCCTTTTTCTTTTTTTGAGACAGTCTCACTATATCACCCTCGGTAGAGTGCTGTGGCATCACAGCTCACAGCAACCTCCAACTCTTGGGCTTAAGAGATTCTCTTGCCTCAGTCTCCCAAGTAGCTGGGACTACAGGTGCCTGCCACAATGTCCGGCTAGTTTCTGTTGCAGTTGTCATCGTTGTTTAGCTGGCCCAGGCTGGGTTTGAACTCGCCAGCCTCGGTGTATGTGGCTGGCACTGTAACCACTGTGCTATGGGTGCCGAGCTATAACCCTTTTTCATTATGTTTTACATCGTTTATTTATAAAGATCCTTTATTTGTATCCTTTACTTATAAAGAAACTTTCTTGAAGAGTCCCCTATCTGCAGTGTTCCCAGTTGTTGCCCATTTCTTCAGCATGTAATGGTCAGCCATAAGGTAACGTGGGAGCTGGGAGCTTTGTCTTCTGATTTCGAGCAATCTTTCACTTTTCACCCAAAGTGTGTAACCTTCCTCCAGCATCTTGTCTTTTCTCCCCTGGTTTCTAGTTACCTCTTGGGTGTTAGCCCCTGAAGTTAAAGCCTGTGATCAGGTTTTTTGAGAGGTGACCGGCGGGATGCGGGAGTGAGGGAAGGGGTAGGGAGTAAAATAAATGAAGAGCACGCTATTAAGGGGGTTACAGCTGTGGGCGACTGGTGCTCTGTCCCACCAGGACCTCCTAAGGAACCGTGCAGCATGTGCCTCAGAGTTGCCACTCTGTGACATGCGGTCGGGGTGCGGGGGCACAGAGGGCATTTGTCTACTACCTACTGTCCCTCTATAGTTGAAGATTGTTCTAAGTAATTGACCTTCTGCACCAAATCCACCTGTATAGGCACTGCTTAGAGGTGCAGGGGGTCAAGGTGCTTTGAACAACCTGTGCAAGCCCAAATGTCTGATCCAAGCTCCCAGACTCTTGTTTCTCTACATGGTTCACTTAGGTTTTGTGCATGCTTCCTTGCGTTCCTGCTCACAGTTTATGTTTCTCCGCTTTCTCCATTAAATTCTGTGAAGTGGGCCTTAGACTTTTAATCTCCTTGTATCCTAGGCTACTAGTACAGGGTCCCACACCGTTGGGAACGGTGATGGCAGGCTGTCCCGCTTGGTTTGGTTCTGGTGAAGCAGCTCCAGGCAAGACAGTGTGAGACATGAGATATGACAATCAACTGGGCCCACGTATCCAGCCTTGCTTGCTTCTAGTGGCTGGGAAGCAGGGCCATGTGGCTTTGGGGGTGAAAGTCATGTCAGTGAAAGGGAGGCATCACAGTATAGAGAAAAGTGCAAGGGTGTGTAAGCCGGTTCAGTGACTTTATGGAAGTTGCACTATTAAAGGCCTATTTCGCAGGCTGGGGTGGTATAAGTGAAAGACAGAGCCCATTGTAGCCCACAGTCTCTGCTTCTCCCCAGCTTCATTTGTGACCTCCTTGGTAGGCATTTCCTAGACAGCCATCTGGCTATCTAGCTTTCCTTGTTTCCTTTTATGAAAAATGTTATTAAAAACAGACTAGTCCACTATTTCAGTAATCTCTTGCTGTATAACAAATTAGCCCAAATTTTAGAACCTGGAAATAACAACAATTTATTATTTCTCACAATCTCATGGATCAGGAATTTGGGCAAGGCTCGGATGGATGGCTCTTTTGCTCCATGTTTATCAGCTAGGGTCACTCATTTGACTGCATTACCTGGCAGTGGGCTAGGTCAGAACCTCCAAGAAAGCTCTCTCTCTCTCTCTCTCTCTCTATGTCTGGTGCTTATTTCCAGGTGGAAGGAAACAGAAGCTGTCAGTATCAAGCCCTGGGCTCAAGAGTCCCAAAATGTGTCTTTTACCACATATATTGGCCAAAGCAAATCACAAGGCCAGATCAGATTTGAGGACAGAGGAAATAGATTCATTTCTCACTGGAAGGTATGACATACAAATATGGGCTGGGAAGAACTGTTGAGAGCCCTCTCTGGAGACTAGTTAGCATACTCATCAAATTAGTCCAGTTGGCAGTGGTAAGCTTGACCCAAGGGAAGGCAACACTAGGCTGTCCAGTGAACCACATTGTAGACCAGCTTGACCGACCCTCCGGGAAGAGTAGGAGCCATAAGAACCCATAAGCAAGCTGGAGGCATGGAGTCACAGACATGCAAAGAGATGGGAAGATTCAGGGAGAGATAGACCATGATGCAAGTGAGAGAAGCAGGGAGAGTTCCAGCCCTTAGTGCTGCTGACTGGAAGCTTTCAGGATCCAGTGTTAATTCCGATCACCCCATGGGCATTGTAAGATTCTCCCTTAATCAAGTGTGTTTCTTTTCTTTATTTGCTACAGAATGATTTAAAAAAGCATTTGAGTCCCAGATCTGCCAGCTTCTGGATTTGTCTCCTTGGGTAGCGATACTTGTATGATTCAGTTTTCTAGTCTGCAAATGAGAATAATGATTGTGCCTATGTCATATGGCTGTATTGAGTATTAAATGGTTTATATTTCAAGAATTAATGTATTTGCAAGCCCCTGGAACAATGCTGGCATGTAGTAAGCACTGTATAGTAATTTTTAAATTAGAAAATAAGATCATAATAGGAGTCTTGGGATGAGAACACACGAAGATTCTGCTTTGAGAGCAAATAAAGTGTTTTATTGGGGAAGATGAATTATTTCCTTCTGTGATCAGGTAAATTAGTCCTACCATGCTGATATTGAGTGCCACTGAACTAAAAGCATACATCCTGAAAAATCTGGAGCCAAGGTGTCTGCACGGGTAGATGAAACTGTAGCTATAGTAAATCACCTAGGCTGAGGCATCTTGGTCCTTATCAAGAATGCAGAGCTTCTTTGAGCTCGCTGTGATCTTTTTTCCATTCTTTTTCTTCTTGCTCACTTCTCCCCTTCCCAAGATAACCCAATTTATAGAATTGCCTCAATATGTGTGGGTTGACATGACATTCTGAGTGGAGAAGAATGCCAGAGAGACCCAGTTGTGACCTGTTGATTTATGGTCAGTCCGCTCCACTGTCACTTTCTGATTTAACATCAAAAGAGTGGATTATGAATGCAATCATGCTGGGCAAACAAATATACTGTTGCAAATGACTTTGCGGAAATTTTTTTATTCTGTCCATGTATAAAATGAGCTAAAAGTGGCTTTTCGTGTAATCATTCAAATACCTTCGGACCCTTGCACCATATGTTTCCTACGTTTTTTTTTTATCACATGTGATTGTATATTATAATACACAGCAATTCCAAAGGGGAACCAGATGGCTGCGTGCTTCTCAGTTCAGGATTACCAGAGAGAAAGGAAGATGGAATCTGAGGCTATATTTGGTTCTGATGAGACTGACAGGCCATCCGAGGTGATAATCAGAGGTATTTAATGAAGAATCCCATTTTTGATAAGGAGTTTAAATGCTCAATCACGTCTGAATGTGTCTTTAATGGGCATATCTTTTAAAAACTGATTTAATGTATTCCTTTACATCTGCTCAATTTGAATATGTTAAGACAAGCAATATTTTCAACTAGTTTTTTTTAAGGTACATGTTTCAGAAAAGGAACTGTCTTGGAGAGACAGTTCAAAATATGGCCAATCTTCAACTCTTGCTTCCTTATTGTTTAGGCTGCTGGAGAGTCATTTGCTCAATAAAAAAAAGAGTGGGCTAAATCAGCAGGAAGAAAGTAGGGAGAAAGGTAACTGGTTTCCTGAAGGCAATTGAAGGGTTCTTGCAGGAGTCACTTATGCTGTGCCTCCAGCTTCCTGGGAGTGAACACAGTTCATCCCTAGAATTGGGATGGGACAATTACAGCTATGTGCACATAATATGTTACTTGTCTTATTTGCTTTGCATCAGTGTAAAAATGATGAAAACTTCAAAATGAAAACCAAAAATAAGCACAATCTATGAACATTCTGGTGGACTAAAATGATCACACTGCAGTCAGGTTATTTCTGCATGCCAGCCCTAGGCCCGCCTGCTCACTCTGGTATTTGTGTGCATTAACAACTCTGCACTGATTTTTTGAACATTGGCAATGTTCTCAGTACTCCAGAGGTGAGATACAGATGTGCAAAGAAAGCATACAACTTTTCAAAAACTTCTATAGCCAGGAAGTAGAAGAGCCAGGATTTGAACACCAGACTCTGGCAACCATGGCTGTTAAGATATGCTCTGTGCTGATGCCTTCTTACCACCCTCAAGTATCAGTGCTTGCTGAAATCCCCTCCATTGCCCATGTGTCTGGCTCTGTCCCCTCCCTTGGACGTCGCCACTATACTCACACTTCCTCTACCACTGGATGCCTGTGATGCCCCAAACCTAGCCACTTAGCCCCATCCAGAAAGCTATGAGTTAGATACTGTATTAGCCTCATATTATTTATTTATTTTTGAGATATACTATTCTACAAAAGTTACCATTTTTATAGAATGGTAACTTTTTAAAGTGTATAAGTCAGTGGGGTTTTTTTGTTTGTTTGTTTGTTTTTTGAGACAGAGTCTCACTTTGTTGCCCTCAGTAGAGTGCTGTGGCATCTCACAGCAGCCTCAAACTCTTAGGCGCAAACGATTCTCTTGCCTCAGTCTCCCAAGTGGCTGGGACTACAGGCGCCATAATGCCTGGCTATTTTTAGAGACGAGGTCTCGCTCTGGCTCCGGCTGGTCTGGAACCTGTGAGCTCAGGCAATCCACCCGCCTCGACCACCCTGAGTGCTGGGATTACAGGCATGAGCCAATGTGCCTGGCCTTTTGTTTTTTTTTTTTTTGAGACAGAGACTCACTTTGTTGCCCTCGGTAGAGTGCTATGGCTTCACAGCTCACATCAACCTCAAACTCTTAGACTTAGGCGAGTCTCTTGCCTTAGCCTCCCAAGTAGCTGGGACTACAGGCGCCCGCCACAATGTCTGGCTATTTTTTTTTTGTTGTTGTTGTTGTCATTGTTGTTTAGCAAGCCTGGGCTGGGTTCGAACCTAACAGCCTCAGTGTATGTGGCCAACGCCCTACCCACTGAGCTACAAGTCAGTATTTTTTAGTACATTCACAAAGTTGTCCAACCATCACCACTACCTAATCCCAGAATATTTTATCACCCCCAAAACTTAGTATCCATTAGCAGTCAATTCCTCCTTATTACTCCTACCCCTAGCCACTGGTAGCCACTGATCTCCTTTCTGTCTCTAAGATTCTAGACATTTCTATAAGTGAAATTATACAATATATAGTCTTTCATGTCTGTATTTTATGTCATAATGTTTTTATGGTTCAAGTATTTTGTAGCATGTGGGTACTTAATTTCTTTTTATGGAGAAATAATAGTCCACTGTATGGATATATCACATTTTGTTAGGCATTCATCACTTGATAGAATTATTTTTACCTTTTGGCGATTGTGAACAGAGTTGTTATGAGCCCCATTTTACAGGCAAGGAAATTGAGGCTCAGAGAATATCTTAGTTTGGGCTGCTATGACAGAATATATAGGCTGGGTGGCTTAAACAACAAATTTATGTATTTCCAGAAGCCAAAAAGTCCAAAATCAAAGCGCTGACCTTTCTGGTGTCTGGTGAGGGTTTGCTGCCTGGTTTGCAGATAGATATCTTCTGGTTCAGAGAGCAGAGAGTGAAATCAAGTTCTCTTCTAAGTCTTAGCAGGGCACTAATCCCACTCATGAAGGCTCCACCCTCATGACCTCATTTGATTCTAATTACCTCCCATAGACCCCACTTCCTAATACCATCACACTGGGGGATAGGGTTTCAACAAATGAATTTTTGGAGGACAAAAATATACAGTTCACAACAAAGAGGTTAACTAAAATAGTGATTAAAAGCATTGCTTTCTGAAACAAGTGGACCTAGATTCAAAGCTTAGATTCTTCACTTACTAGCCATGTGACTTTGGCTAGTAAGTTATTCATCCACTTTAGCTTCCATAGCCCATATAAAGACAGAAATATCACCTAAGGGTTCAGGTTGGTATGAGGACTCTTAACCGTTCATATAAAGGAGTGCTTTCTATATAGCAGGATTTCCATGAAGAGTAATAATGGGACCCTCTGCACTTGGCCCTTTATAGGAATTCATTGGAATCAACAAATGAATTTTTAAAAAATCATGATTTGGATTTTGATTTGATCATTTATTAAATGTGTGACTTTGAAAAGTAACTCATCTGGCTGGGTGCAAGTGGCTCAGGCCTGTCATCCTAGCACTCTGGGAGGCCGAGGCAGGTAGATTGCTAGCGCTCAGGAGTTTGAGACCAGCCTGAGCAAGAACAAGACTCTGTCTCAACTAAAAAGAGAAAACTAGCCAGGCATTGTGGTGGGCACCTGCAGTCCCAGCTACTGAAGAGGGTGAGGCAAGAGGATTGCTTGAGCCCAAGAGTTTGAGGTTGCTTTGAGCTATGATGCCATGGCACTCTAGTCTGGGGTAACAGAGTGAGACTCTGTTTCAAAATAAATAAATAAATGAATAAATAAATAAAAAATGAATAGAAAAGTAACTCATCTACAAAACTGGGAGACAGTAGTTGTTGCAGTTGTACTAAATGAGGGCAAGCATAAGTTCTAGCAGAGTTCTAAGCACATGATAGGGTGTCAGTAAATGTCAGTTCTTTCCCTTAATGCCAGCTTAGTGTTTCCTCTTTTATTACAATGCAACATACAGCTTAATCCAAGAGCTAAGCTTTCACGTGTACATTTATAGTTAGCAATAAGTTTTCACTTTGACTTATTTTAATATTAATAACGGAAAAAGTATGGCATTAAAAATATAATTTAGGAGCTTCTTGTTTGGAAAAACACACAATGTGTTTATGAAACATTATTTTGCTTTCACTCGAACCTTTAAATATTTTCAAAACCTTTGTTCAAGGAAACTGCTCTAAACTCGATAATATAAAATTAAAGGCATCAAAACATTCGCTTTTGCAGGAAGGCCTGAGTGTAAATTGATTATTTGGTGTTTCAAAATTTCTGCTTAGTGAGAGGGGCCAAGTTTTAATGGACAAGTCACTACTGGGCTCCATTCATTTTGCAAGGAATGAAATGTAGGTCATGGGTCAGGGCAGGGTGAAGGGAAATGTCTTTGAAAGAACTCATCAGATGTCACCCAGGGATTATTAATTTACTGAAAAGTCTACCTTTGGCCTGGGGATTTACTGAAGTTAGAATGTGCTAGATGTTTCCTTTGAACTCTGCATCCAGGCATCCAGAGGAATGCTGGCGCACTCCCATGCTGCGACCTTGCAAACCTGGCCTGCGTTCTCAGCCAGCTTTGGCCAGTTGCAGGTTTTTTTCTACACCTGATGCCGATGACATGATTCTGCTCAGACTCTTCAGTAACGTTAGGGTCTCAAAGGTGAGGGGAAAAGAAAAAAGAAAAAGAAAAGAAATGATGGCTTTCAGAGGATTCTGCTGTTCTTACTGGATCATTAGAGTTCGTAAGTCTAAGGAGATGAGTGTTACAAAGCCCATTTAGCACCTGCTGAGAAATGCGATGTGCAGTTAGGAAGAGGATGAGAGGGTGTTAGGGTGTTTACCTAGTAGCAGTATCATTTAGTAGGAAATTTTCACCACCAAATGCTACTTGCTTTGATAAATCCCATGCTTACCTGTTTATCTTTTCTATTCTTCTGCAAGTGGTTTACAGGCATATCGTTATGTTAGATAGTCTAAAGCAGGGGTCCTCAAACTGCGGCCTGCAGGCCACATGAGGCAGTGTGATTGTATTTGTTCCCGTTTTGTTTTTTTACTTCAAAATAAGATATGTGCCGTGTGCATAGGAATTTGTTCATAGTCTTTTTTTTTAAACTATAGTCCGGCCCTCCAGCGGTTCACTGAGGGACAGTGAACTGGCCCCCTGTTTAAAAAGTTTGAGGACGCCTGGTCTAAAGTCTCAACTGGTTTGCATTTACCTATGTAGGCACTTCAAAACATTTTATCAAATTCATAGAAACAGAAAGTAGAATGGTGCTTACCTGGCACTGGGGTAAGGGGACTAGGGAATTCTTGTTTAATGGGGACAGTTTCAGTTTTACAAGATGAAAAGACCTCTAGAGATGGATGGTGATGATGGTTACACAAAAAATGTGAATCTGCTTAATGCTACCAAACTGTACTTAAAAATGATGAAGATGGTGAATTCTTATGTGTATTTTAGCACATTAAAAATAATTTCAAAATGCTACTAAAGGTATTTAAGATATTTAAAGTTGTTAAAGATACTAAGTTCAAAAGCATCAGTTGTGAAATGAAGTACATCACTCTGATGCTGTTTATTACTACTTCTGCCACTTTATATCATTTAAGAACACCAGTTACATCAGAATGCAAGTACTTTCTTTCCCAAAGATACAATTACACTTGCATGAAAAGGGAATATAAGATTTCTGCACTGATAGAAGACCAGTAAAATATTTACTGAATGCTCATACAAGAGATCTCTAATTGACACCACTAGCCAAAAATTTGCAATGGGTTCCACAATTGATTCATTTGATCAGCTGAGAATAAGTTTAGCAAAATGTGCCATGGCATACTCATCATTCTTGATGGCACAGCTAGTCACCTTCAAGCCCTTGATGTTTCAACAAACCATTTAGAAATCAAAGATAAGTGGTTTCCAAGTGAAGTCCTGGACCACAGCATCAGCATCAGCATCAGCTGGGAACTTATAAGAAGTAAACATTCTTGAGGTCCATCCCAGACCTTCTGAATCAGAAACTCTGGGGGTGTAGTCCAGCAATCTGTGTTTTAACAAGACCATCAAGTGTTTCTGACGCATGCTGAAGTTTGAAAACCTGTTATCTAAGAAAAGAATACGAAACTTGTAGCGATTTAAGTTTTTTTCTCTGGTGCCCTGTGGTGAGAGTGAAAGGACATCTGCACCAAACTTGTAGCATGAGAGTGTGGTAGACAGAAAAGCCCCCAAATAACTAAAAACCATCAATCTTTGAAACATAAAATGATATCATGTATCAGGGAAAACCTTACAATTCTCATCCTAGAGTGACTCAGAAGAAACTTTAATTTGGAATGTAAAGGTCTAGAATAAAAAAACGTTTTGATTGAAGAAGAAAGTGGTGTTTAAGACTAGGAATAATTAAATATTATGGTTGGTTAATTTAAGAAAAGACATTTTAGGCTCTGCTAAGGCAGTTTTGAGGGTGGTTTTTCGGGATTATTGCTTGAGGGCAGGTATGTTGCAGCCACCCTTCTAAAGGAGGGTTGTAAATGGTTTTAGCTCTTTGGTGGGGCCCAACCTAAGATCTCAGTTCAAAGTACTGAATGGTTAAAGTCTTACTACTAAGTGTGAAGAATTAAGGAGGACCAACAATAATACCCTCAGCTTTGACCCACCAGAAAGATGTTAGAGGTTAGAGGGCATTTCTGAGTAAGGTTAGAGTAGAACACAGTATGTCCTTAAAATGAAACTCAAGCTCAAGACACCACAGTTTCCCACACTACTAATGTGCTCCATGTGCTTAGGCTTTCATTATATTCTTTCTAATACCATCTATAGAAAGGCAGAGCAACACAAAAATCCCCTTTCCAGCCCTTCCTGGCCCCAGGGTTGAATATACCCCCCCCTTCCTCAGTATTTCCTGCACATATGTTTGTCCTGGCATCTTAATAAATGTCATGCTGAATTTTGTTCATAAATCCAAATCCCCCCTAAGAGACTTCAACTTTTCAAGACTGTGTACAATGTATGCTATTAGGGTGATGGATATTCTAAAAGCCTAGACCTCACCACAAGGCCATATATATGTCCGTGTAACAAAATCTGCACTTGTACCTCCTAAATCTATATATAAAAACTAGGACATTCTAGTCTCTCAGTATCCACATCTGCATCTAACATACAAGAGGGGTTCAATAAATGTTAAAAGTCAGGAATGAATGCAGGCAGGCTAAAGATTAAGATTAGGGATTAGGATTTTAAAGAACAACTATGAGGTAGTGAGTTTTAATGATGTAAAACGATGTTTAAAAACTTAAATACTGTGTGGTAGAAATCTTTTGGGAGTTTGTGTAGGCCTTAAACTATCCTCTCCTTTTAAGAACTGCTCATGTGAATCAAACATTCGTGTGTTTGCTGTTGTTTCCCCCACCATCTGGCCTAATAGGCACTCACTGTATATTTTTTGAAAGATTGGATCTGTAGATGACCCTCTAGGAAGCCTTGATTATGATAGGTGACCATGCCTACTCTGCCTACTCTGTTGTAGTTGTCATTGTTGTTTTAGCAGGCCCTCACTGTATGTGGCTGGTGCTGTAAACACTGAGCTACAGGTGCCGAGCCTAGACAATGAGTAATTTTGACAAATTCAATCATTGGTCATTTGGCAAATGAATTGTTTTATAAATTGATCCTCCAGTTAATTGTATTTAAACAAATCAGTCATTTGGTGTATTGAGTATTTCCCTAATTGGCCATCACTTCTTTCAAACTCTATTAATGAGGCTTGGTGCCTATAGCTCAGTGGTTAGCGTGCTGGCCACATGCACCAGGGTTGGTGGGTTCAAACCTGGCTTGGGCCTGCTAAAACAATGACAACAACGACAACAAAATGGCCGGGCATTGTGGTGGGCACCTGTTGTCTCAGCTACTTGGGAGGCTGAGGCAAGAGAATCACTTAAGCCCAAGAGTTTGAGGTTGCTGTGAGCTGTGACTCCATAGCACTGAACTGAGAGTGACACTGTGAGACTCTGTCTCAAAAAAACCCCAAAAAACTATTGATGAGTGGCCACTATACATCTGTTATTCAATTTATGGACAGACAGCAAAGCATGTAGTTGTGTTACCTCCTTGTTTCCCAGTGATAAGCCCACTGGATATTGTACAAAATAAATGATTTAAAGAGGAAATTGGCCAATAAAAATGAAAGCACAGCAAAGAAATGAAAAGTAAAAACATTGGAAGTGAAATTGCAATCAAACACAAATGCAGTTATAGAGAAATAGCTGGGAATGTTGATGCTGCCACCATTTCACAGCCTCTAGACCTGCAGCTAGAAGACTTTAGTGAGGGAAAGTTATGAAGCTAAATGAAAACATGGTCGGGACAAGAAGGATAAAAATGTCCCAGAGGTAATGCTGCCAACAAAAAAATGTCACACTAAAGGAACTCTCAGAGTTCATAATGTTGAAAGTACAAAGGAAGCTGATCCAAACTTAGAAAAGAATATGTCAATTCTCCAAGGATATTGTAAATTATATGATAGTGTTTTAGAAATAAAACACTTTGATTTTTCAATGTTTCTAATGTTTTAAGTTACAGCATAGTAAATAAATATGAGTTTTACTATTTTATTTCCATATACATTTATAACTGACAGTAAGAGAGTTCTAAATATTTTGACATATATTTTATAATTTTCAGTACAATCATGATTTTCCCCATTGATTATTAATATCACTTTGTATAGTTTTAGCTTGCAGGGTCATATTTACAGTCTTGAACTACAATGCAAAACATGACTGCTTGCACTTAAATTTAGATAGGAGAAGAATAAAACATAGGGCTATGGTTTGTCTTGCGTTCTGTTTGATGTTTCTACTTCAGGAAATATACAAAATTCAAATTTTTGCATTAGAAGTTCTGACTTCTGGGGAATTGCAGTGCAGTGAAACGGTCACTATTTTCTCTCCTCTCTCTGACAGTTAATTCAAATGAAACAGGTGGTGAGGAACAGAGTATTGTACCCCTAGAAGATGAGAGAGAATTTTGATGGCATCTGGAGGAATGTTATTTGATGCTAATGCTGACTTTCTCCTGTGCTTCATGATTGCCTGTTGGTGGAGCACAGCAGTGCTCTTTACACCGTCAGGAACAATTTTCTCCTTGAGTGATCTTTTCTAAAAAGGTTCTCCCTTATTATTTTCCATTATTATTAGAATTTAAGCACTGCACTTGTCAGGCTTCTACATTCTGGGATATAACCTTTAGCTGTCATTGTAAAAGATAAACAGAAATGAAACTCTTATATACCCAATTAAATGAAAGGAAACCAATAATGAGAGCTGTTTAAGCAAAGATAATAATATGATTATTTGTCTGTATGCTGCATAAACCTATAAGCTAGTGCTACAATAGGATGTGCTAACGATTGCTATGTTGATTTTACAATATTTCTATATACTATATGAAATTATTTCAATTAACTATTTGAAAGTATGTTGATTGACTATAAATTGGACGAGTAGTTCTCAGAGATTTTTTTTTCTCTGAACATCCCCTCAGGGCTACAGCATTATTCTATCAACAACAAGGCCTCCAACATCAGTGTGGCTTTCACTCAAGGAGGACAACAAAATTTCTGAAGGAAGTCAAAGTTTAAACCCTTATCCAGGTAGATCCGACATGGTGAACCTCCTAATGAGCCGTCCGATTACACACAGAAACTACACACAACAGTTGAGAGGCACTGATCTGGAATATATAGCCAACAAGTCACATCCTTCAAATGTGAAGGCTTGGTATCCATGTTGTAGCTAACCTCTACTTACCCTCTAATGCACTTTAACTTTGAACTCTATTTCCTCCCCTGAAGCGCCTCTGCCCTACGTTTGCTAATGTATTATATAAAATAATATATATGCATATGCTTATAGCTGTTAATTGGAGATATATTTTGTGTGGGATATATCCTTCTACCAAAATATATACCCGCCTGAACACTTCCATTAGGATGCATAACTTTGGGCTAAATCATATTATTTATGTTTTACGTTAGGTACAAATTTTTTTAGAAGGCTGTATTAATCCCCAAAGTAAATTTACATTATTTAACAATGCCCTGAAGAAGTGGAACAGATAAAAGGTCAATTTTAGTTCCCGTAGATACCTAAAGGGACAAGAAAAAAAGAAAAGTAATAATGCATTTTTTAAAAGGCCAATTATAGTATTGGAAAAGGAAATAATCAGTCTAAAATATATGGGTATGTTGCAGGAAAAATTTCCCTGCACTGACTTCATTAATTTGTAGCCTGTTTCACTTTTCTCAGCACAACCAAACGATTTAGTTGAACAAAGCACTTTAAGACCTGGGTCTTACAAATCCAGTAAATAATACTACTTATGGATTGTTGGAACAAATAAAAGCCGAATTCATGTCAGGACCCAGTCTCAGTATCTCCTCCTTCTGATTTCAGGGTAGATACTTAACATTGTGTCTGTATCATATAAATAACACCAATGAGAGGAGAGGATTTTATTATCTTTCCACTGCTAGGGAAAGGAAAGTAGGTGGAAGTTCTTTTTTCTAAAAGAAATTTTTTTTAGAGACAGAGTCTCACTGTGTTGCCCAGGCTGGTCTTGAACTTCTGACCTTCAGCAATCCTCTTTACAAGCATGAGCCACTGTACCCAGCTGATAGGTGGAAGTTCTTGAAAAACAGCAAAAGGAAAAAAAAAAAAGAAACCACCATGAGTGATTGGGGGTTATAGGGAATGATGGCTTTTTACTATTTGAGGTTTAAAATAAAATACTACCCTAGGAAAGAAAGTAGCTGCATTTGTTGGAGTATGCTTTGTTTTGTTTTTGCATTTCCACATTGCCATGGAGACCAGGAATAGTAGGTAGCTACTGACCTGAATTATCTCTCTGGTTCTTTATTTTATTATTATTATTTTTTTGAGACAGAGTCTCAAGCTGTTGTCCTGGGTAGTGCCGTGGTGTCACAACTCACAGCAACTTCAAACTCTTGGGCTAAAGCGATTCTCTTGCCTTAGCCTCCCAAGTAGCTGGGACTACAGGTGCCTGCCACAATGCCCGGCTATTTTTTTCTTGTGGTTGTCATTGTTGTTTTAGCTGGCCCAGGCCGGGTTCGAACCCGCCAGCCTCGGTGTATGTGGCTGGTGCCCTACCGACTGAGCTACAGGGGCTGCCATCTCTCTGGTTCTTATAAGCCATGAGGAAATCAGCTCTGTTAAATAGCTCATCTGAATTGCAAATAAGATTTTGCAGGTAATGATAGACATCTACAACTCCAGGTTGTATTTTGTTCTAAGATACCCTTATTTGCCTGTGTAACAATAGAGAATAATGCTGTGCTGGTGTTTGCTAAACCAAAATGAGGTATTGGTGTTCCCCAATACCTCATCACAGTTTTCAAACTGTTAAGTACAGATGACAGTAACCGACTTCCTACTTTTTTTAAAAGGAGAAGTACAAGGCAGGACAATTTATGTTTCTAAGGTTCTCAGTGAGAGATGCTGAGTTATATTAGATTTCTGCATTGTGTTAGTTTCCTATTGTAACAGAATACCACACACTTAGTGGCTAAATAGAACACAAATTTATCTTATAGTTCTGGAGGTCAGAAACCTAAAATAAATCCACAAGACTGCATTCCTTCTAAAGACTCTAGGGCAGGGGTTCTCAACCTTTAGGTCGCGACCCACAGGAACTTTATTAAAAGGGCTGCGGCATTAGGAAGGTTGAGAATCACTGCTCTAGGGGACAATTTGCTTCTTTGCCTTTTGCACAGGCTGCTCACATTCTTTGGTTTATGGCCCCTTCCTTTATCTTCAAAGCCATCAGTGTAGCAACTGCTTGGGACAGAGAGGCCTCCAAAGCCTTGAAGGGAGATGTGTGCCTTGGGTAAGGGCCTAGTCCTGGTTCAGACCAACCACACAGGCAATGTGGTGCTCTATCTTTAACTTCTGTATAAAGCCTATTCCTCCGGAGAGTCAAATGCCCAACACAATATCACATCCAAAGGTAGGAATGTATAAAGAATGACTCCTATTTGGTGTATAAAGAATGACTGCTTTTATTTGTCCTAAAACTATCACCTTCTGACTTTTAGGACTGTGCTCTTGTCCTGAATTTCAGAATTACATGAACAAACTAAAAATAGGTGTCTCCATATGCCATAATTTTATAAATGCAGTCATGCATTCTTGCTCCCTTAAGCTCTTCAGAAAAATCAGTGTTTACCATATAGGTTCCTAAAAAACCTTTGTTTGACCTTTGCACATTTTCTCTAATTTCATTTAAAATATAACCAAATGTGGGCTAAGAGGGTCCACACATCATGCCCCTTTCACTTCCAAAGACCAGCTGTTAGTCCAAGTCATCATGAGAACTGAGGCCACGTCATCTGTCCTATTGCCTTTGTCTGGAGATCAGGTCAAAAACTTGAATGAATATTCAAATACTAATTTATGTTCTTGTTCATCTTGTACAAAAACACAACAAAGTATGTCCCCTTGAGTTCTTTTCTGACATTGTAGAGAAGTGAAAAGAATATTGGACTTGGAGTTCAAAGATGTGGGTCCAACATTTGACACTCTACTTACTTGTCATGGAATCTCTGTGAACCTCAGTGTTCTCATTATTGAAATGGGAAAAATAGTGTCTTCCAGAAAGCATTGTTATGAAAATAAAATGCAATTGTGTTGTGAAGGCTCTTGATAAACTATTTAGTAAAATACAGATATAAGTATTCATTGTTACATCAGGAAGGAACCAGACAGTTTGGGGAGACTTACAAAGTTAAAAGGAATTAACTAGTTAATTAAACCTTGACCTTGGCCTTCTGTGTCCATTCTGTCCTTGCTAGGCCTGCACAGCCCAACATTAGCAAGAATCCTGCTAAGTCATTTTACCAAGAATCCCCCCACTTTTGATGTCTGATTGTTCTTGCTATCTAATCAAGTTCTTCATCCCCACCATTAATATCCTTGACCTGCTTTTAGCAAGACTTCTGTTAAGTTGGTTTAGCAGGTATCCTCTTACCCTTGATGTGTCTTCTGAGTAACTTCCTATCCACTGACCCCCTTGCCCTGCTCCCTGGCTATAAACCTCTATTTGTCCCTCTTATATTTGGAGTTGAGCCCAGTTTCCCTCCCTCCCTTCTTCTCTCCTTTTCTTTCTTCCTTTGAGATAAGGTCTCACTCTATGGCTCAGGTTGGAATGCAGTGGTGCAATCATAGCTTACTTTAGCCTCAAACTCTTGGGTTCAAACAATCCTCCTGCCTCTGCCTCCCAAGTACTGTAAGCACATGGTACTATGCCTGGCTAATTTTTTAATTTTTGTAGAGATGGGGATTTCTCGCTATGTTGCCCAGGCTGGTCTTGAATTCATGGCCTCAAGCCATCCTCCCTCCTCAGCCTCCCAAAGTGCTGGGATTACAGGTATGAGCCACTGAGCCTGGCCAACAGTATTTCCTATGAGTATTATGTCCTTTCAAAAAATTAATATTCTAAAAACATCTTCTGGAAGGCAGACACTGTGCTAGATGGTTTTACATGGGCCATTTAATTTAATCCTGCCTTTCAAAGAAGTCCTTATTCTACCTAATACACAGATAAAGCATTGAAGTCCAATGTGTTTTAAAGAATCTTACACTGCCTTATCACAAGTTCTTTCCTCCACACCTCTCTAAATACCCTTTGACAAGGAAATCATTACATTGTTCCTTTTTTGTTCTGTTAAAAATTGTGGTGAAAATTTATAGTTGTAACTATTTCACATTATTTCTTGACTAGTTTCTTCAAAATCAAGCAAATGTGCTAAAAAAGAATGGAACAATCTTAATTTATCATACTTAGTTTCTGTCCTTCCTTGACAAACAATGAAATGTATACCTGATACTGTGAAGGGAAGCCTTACTCTCTGGAAAGCTCCATGATATTTGATTGCTTTGATGTGGAAGCAACAGTGTGGACTTTTGCACAGCACAGGGACATTTCATAGTCCTCTCAGGAAAGCACTTTTGTTAACTTTTGATCTGGACAAGGAAGATGTATCCTTTGTGAGAGTTTCCTGTAACCAAAAAATTGTTTGACTCATCTGCAAAGGAGACAAAAACCATTAAGAAAATCCCTTGAATCCTATAGGCATGATAAGTTTCATAATTGGATACCCAAATTATGTTCCCAAACCGAAATCAAAATATAGTTACTTACTTGTAATCTAGTTAGGTTTCTAAAAAGATCAATATCAGATTTACTTTATTTTGAGTAAATGTATCTTTTTTTTTTTTTGAGACAGAATCTCACTTTGTCACCCTCTGTAGAGTACTATGCCATCACAGCTCATAGCAACCTCAAACTCCTAGGCTCAAGCAATCCTCGTGTCTCAGCCTCCCAAGCAGCTGGGACTACAGGCGCTTGCCACAATGTCTGGCTATTTTTTAGAGATGGGGTTTTGCACTTGCTCAGGTTGGTCTTGAACCTGTGAGCTCAGGTAATCCACCCACCTCGGCCTCCCAGACTGCTAGGATTACAGGTGTAAGCCACCACACCCCGCAGAGTAAATGTATCTTTAAAAATAGTTTTCATATGTTTCCTCCAGAAGAAAAAATGCGGATTCATATTTGTTACCTTATAAGAAAGCCATCTTCTCCTTTTCATAAGTAATGTCTACACAAAAAGCACAATCTAGCATTGTTTTTAGAACTGCCAGAGAGTTTGTTTGATTTGGGACTGTGGGTGGAACAATGAAAATATTGTTTAGATGGTCGCATAGATTTTAAAGCCTCTGAGGAGGTCTTCCATTTCATTCTAAAGGGGCAAATGCAACATTTATCACGGTGCCTTTCACATATTATACAGTTAATAAATTAGCAGCTAGAATTCAGTCAATTGTGGGTTTGTGTCTCACTTTTGCTGGAAGCAAAAAGAAAATGAGAAAAAGTGAATGAAAAGAAATACATCAGAGAGACTTACCTTTTTTCTGTTTTATTTTTTTTCACTGTTTAAGGAATTTTTATTAAAGGAAGAATCTTACAATTCAAATTACATTTCCTTGCTTAGTTATCAATTCTGTTACTTAAAACAGAACTGACCCTTTTGGCCACAGATGTCATCTTCCAGTAATTCACCAAAATGACAAACACAAAGGGAAAGAGGAGGCACTCGATACACGTTCTCTAGGCCTGTTAGAAAACATGGAGTTGTTCCTTTGGCCACATATATGCGAATCTACAAGAAAGGTGATATTGTAGACATCAAGGGAATGGGTACTGTTCAAAAAGGCATGCCACACAGATGTCACCACGGCAAAACTGGAAGAGTCTACAATGTTACCCAGCATGCTTTTGGCATTGTTGTAAACAAACAAATAAGGGCAAGATTCTTGCCAAGAGGATTAACGTTCATATTGAGCATATTAAGCACTCTAAGAGCCGAGATAGCTTCTTGAAATGCGTGAAGGAAAGTAATCAGAAAAAGAAGGAAGCCAAAAAGAAAAGTACCTGGGTTCAACTGAAGCGCCAGCCTGCTCCACCCAGAGAAACACTCTCTGTGAGAACCAAAGGAAAGGAGCTTGAGCTCCTGGAACCCACTCCCTGTGAATTCATGGCATAATAGGCATACAGCATAGCACACAGAAGAACCAAGCATAAAGTGAGCTGAAGCATAAAGAGCTGCAACCTATTCCCCATGAATTCATGGCATAAGCAGTGTACAGCATAGCACACAGCATAGTAACCCAAGAAAACTAATCGAACAGTAGTAATATAAGGTGCTAGAACCTATTTCCCATGAATTCATGACATAATGGTCATACAAAACTTTGTCACATTCAATGGCAAGGCGCCTCCCCACTGGAACCATTTCCTTATGAGTTCATGGCATAATAGGTATTAAAAATAAAAGGCTACTGTAAAAATGTTTCTTTTCATTGATTAAAAGGGTGGTATTCCCTTCCTTAAAGAAGTATTAAATGCAAATTTTACTAGTGTCCTAAAACAAAGAAACAACAACAACCAAAAACTCCAAAAAACCTAGAACTGACATTCTGAGCTATTCCTCAGTAAAGAATTACAAAATAAAAGGCATGCTTTAAATTTTTTTTTTTTTTGAAACAGAGTCTCACTATGTCGCCCTTAGTAGAGTGCCATGGTGTCACAGCTCACAGCAACCTCAAACTCTTGGGCTTAAGGGATTCTCTTGCCTCAGCCTCCCAAGTAGCTGGGACTACAGGCATCCGCCACAACACCCGGCTATTTTTGTTGTTGCAGTTGTCATTGTTGTTTAGCAAGCCTGCGCCGGGTTCAAACCCGCCAGCTCCAGTGTATGTGGCCGGCACCCTAACCACTGAGCTACGGGCGCAGAGCCAATGCTTTAAATTTTTTTTTTTTAATTTGAGACAGAGTCTCACTATGTCACCCTTGGTAGAGTGCCGTGGCATCAGGGCTCACAGCAACCTCAAACTCTTGGGTTTAAGAGATTCTGTTGCCTCAGCCTCCCTAGTAGCTGGGACTACAGGCGCCTGCCACAACACCCGGCTATTGTTGTTGTTGTTGTTGCACTTGTCATTGTTGTTTAGCAAGCCTGGGCCAGGTTCAAACCCGCCAGCCCTGGTGTATGTGGCTGGCGCCCTAACCACTGAGCTACGGGCACAGAGCCAATGCTTTAAATTTTTTTTTGAGAGTCTCACTATGCCACCCTTGGTAGAGTGCCATGGCGTTAGAGCTCACAGCAACCTCAAACTTTTGGGCTTAAGCAATTCTGTTGCCTTAGGCTCCCAAGTAGCTGGGACTATAGGCATCCGCCACAACGCCCGGCTATCTTTGTTGTTGTTGCAGTTGTCATTGTTGTTTAGCAAGCCTGGGCTGGGTTGGAACCCGCCAGCCCTGGTGTATGTGGCTGGTGCCCTAACCACTGAGCTATGGGCGCAGAGCCAATGCTTTAAATTTTTTTTTTAGACAGAGTCTTACTAGGTCATCCTCGGTAGAGTGCTGTGGGGTCACAGCTCACAGCAACCTTAAGCTCTTGGGCTTAAGAGTCTCTTGCCTCAGCCTCCCGAGTAGCTGGGACTACAGGCACCTGCCACACTGCCTGGCTATTTTTTGTTGCAGTTGTCATTGTTATTTAGCTGGCCCGGGCCAGGTTCAAACCACTGTGCTACGGGTGCTGAGTCCAATGCTTTAAATTGTTGTACTTCGCTGACAATTCTTTCTCCCAGGGTCTATAAACATTCATTTGTTTTTACATTTTACTATTTTTCTGTTGTTTTTAAATCAAAAAGTAATCTAGGGCTAGCATTTTATTTGCTAGACCTGGCATTTGCTTAGTACATAAGGTTCAAAGTTTCCTTTCCTTTTTAAAATTTCTTTTACATTTTACGATGTTTTCTTTCCATAATATTTATGTTTTTTGATGTTTAGATATTTTTCTTCAGTGAAACACGAGTTTCTTTTTGTGGTTCCTGATCAATTTTAAATGGTTGGAACACCAGTGGCAGTGTTAACTGCTTTCTTGGCAGCCTTTTTAGCTTCGTGGGCTTGCAGTACAGCGAATGCTTCATCAACCTTAGAACGGAGAGACCCTGGACACTCAAGCATATGAAGAAGTTGTGAATTATCAATCTCCAACAACATGCCAGTGAGTTTACCAGCACGAGTAGGGTACATGGCTTGAATGAGAGGAAACAGCCGTTCTCCCAACATTTGCTTTTGCTCTTGAGGAGGGGCAGATGCCAATATGAAAACAGTCAAAGGTTCCAGACCTTGTACATGAACAGCAGGCTGTTGTATGGTAACTTGTGGCTGTGCATTAAGATGTTGCTGAGGACTGCGGACTCCCGCAGTGTATTTGTACTGTGGAACGGTGCGGATAGCAGGAATAGCTACCGCAGGAGTAGCAGCAGCAGAAGTAACTGCTGCAGCAGGAGTAGCTGCGGTAGCAGCAACAGTAGCAGCAGCAGCAGGAGTAGCTGCTGTAGCAGCAGCAGGAGTAGCTGCTGTAGCTGCAGTAGTAGTAGTTGCTGTAGCAGCAGTAGGAGTAGCTGCTATAGCAGCAGCAGGAGTAGCAGCAGCAGGAGTAGCTTCTGTAGCAGCAGTAGGAGTAGCTGCAGCAGGAGTAGGTTCTGTAGCAGCAGCAGGAGTAGCTGCAGCAGGAGTAGCTTCTGTAGCAGCAGCAGGAGTAGCTTCTGTAGCAGCAGCAGGAGTAGCTTCTGTAGCAGCAGGAGTAGCTTCTGTCACAGCAGGAGCAGCTTCTGTTGCAGCAGGAGTAGCCTCTGTAGCAGCAGGAGTAGCAGCAGCAGGAGTAGCTGTCACAGCAGCAGGAGTAGCTGCAGTCGCAGCAGCTGCAGGACGTGGACCCATTTTCTGTGTTGACATGACTTGTGGAACCTGTGGAGAAGCTGGTCTCATAGTACTAAATGGTGGTCTAGGAGTGGCTGGGCGGATGGCACCCGGCATATTTTGGAATGGATGAGGTCTGGCACCCTGAGCAGGCCAGCGAGGTCTTGGTTTTAGTTGAGCAATTTGGCTAGGAGGATAGTATGCAGCACGGTTCTGAGTCTGTGGGATAGGTGCCATGAAGTAACCTGAAGGAGGCGCTGGCTGGTAGGGGTTGATTACAGGGTTGGCCACAGCTCCTCCACTTGCCATTCTCTGCATATACTGGTTAGTGAGGTGAGCCTGGCGCACTTCTTTGCTCATTGCGAAAGATACATACAATGGCTTGGTGGCCAGAATTCTACCATTCATTTCTATAACTGCTTTAGCGGCATCTCTTGGGGAGGAGAAACATACAAAACCAAACCCTCTGCTGCGACCACCTGCATTCATAACCTTTGCACTAGTGATTGTACCAAATGGAGAAAACTCTTTCAGGAGACATTCATCATCAATACCATCATCAAGATTTTTCACGTAAAGGTTAACACCCGGGTATCTGGTGCTCTTATTTTGGTTCATCTGTTCAAATTTGCGCTTAAGTTCTGCATGACGTTCCACTTTTTTCTGAGCTCGACTAACATATATTCGACTTCCATAGAAAAACTTCCCATTCATCTCATTCACAGCTTTCTGTGCATCTTCATGCCTTTCAAAGCTTACAAATCCAAATCTTTTGGATTTTCCACTTTCATCAGTCATTACTTTCACACTTACGGCAGGTCCAAACTTGCCAAAGTGAAACTTAAGAAAATCTTCATCCACGTTTTCTCTAAAATTCTTGATGTAAACATTGGTGAACTCTTTTGCCTTAGCTCTGAGTTCTGCCTCTCTTTTTTGACGAGACTTAAACTGTCCAACAAAGACTTTTCGTTGGTTTAGACGCATCCCATTCATTTTTTCAATAGCTTTTTCAGCTGCTTCCTGTGTCTCAAAGTGTACAAATCCATAGCCTTTGGAACCTTTTTCATCACAAACCACCTTACATGAAAGGATGTTCCCAAAAGCAGAAAAAGTATCATACAGTGCTTTATTATCAATGGATTTGTCCAATCTTTTAATGAATATGTTTCCTACGCCACTTTTGCGAAGTGATGGATCACGCTGAGACCACATGATGCGAACTGGCTTGCCCTTAATGACCTCAAAATTCATAGTGTCCAAAGCACGCTCGGCGTCTGCCGGCTGCTGGAAATTGACATACCCGTAGCCCAGGGAGCGGCGGGTGATCATGTCCTTGCAGATCCGGATGGAGAGGATGGTCCCGGCCGGGCTGAACTTCTCGTACAGCATCGCCTCGGTCACATCGGGGTGTAGGTCCCCCACGTAGAGAGAGGCCATGGAGTCGCTGGAAGCGCTGGGGTTCATCTCCTCACGGCTGTCCGCCGGGCCACAGGCCGCGACCTTCCCGAGAGAGGAGGAGAGCGAGTGCTGCGACATCAGGCCGGAGCTGGAGGGGGAAGGGAGCGGGAGAAAGCGCAGAGGGATAAAAATCACCCGGAATCAAAAACTGTTTAGCGGCAGCAGAACGGGTCGGTCCGCCGGCTCTGGCTGCCGGCTGGGAGCAAGGGTGGCGTAGTCGGTCCGGGCCGCGGGCAGATTTCGGTCTCTTGGTTCCCTCTCGGAGCTGCTGCGGGGCTGCGGGGCTGCGGGGCTGCGGGCGGGTTGCTCTCGGCTGCTTCGCCGGGTTATTGTATAAAAGAGGCAGAAAAAAATAAAAGTCTCCGGCGGGAGAGACGCAGATTTTTGGTAAATTTGGGGAGATTTTTTAAAAGACTTTTTTTGATGATTATTTTTGGATTAAAAAAAAATAATAAATGTGTGTTCTGCGCTGGGAGCACACAACCGCTCTCTCATCACTAAGCGCAGGGGAGAAGGGGCTTGTTTTGTTTTCTTGCGACAGAGTCCCACTCTGTTGCCCAGGCTAGAGTGTCATGGTGTCAGCCTAGCTCACAGCAATCTTAAACTCCTGGGTTCAAGCAATACTCCAGCCTCAGCCTCCCTGTAACTGGGACTACAGTCATGTACCACAATGCCCCGCTTATTTTTCTATTTTTAGTAGAGATGGGGTCTCGCTCTTGCTCAGGCTGGTCTTGGGCTCCTGAGCTGAAGTGATCCTCCCACCTCAGTCTCCCAGATTGCTAGGATTACAGGTATATCCAGTCAGAGAGACTTATATTGTGATTGCAGTCTTAAAATATAATTTCATGTATGCGATATCACAAAATCTGGGAACCCTAATTTATCTGTGGCATTGAGTAGGTTGTTACTTACAATTGTTTCTCTTTTCTTGAGAACCAAAGCAATACAAATCAAAACAATTCTCGCCCATAGCAGGCTTTTGCAAGGATGAATCTTTTTCAATAATAATGTAGTGTTAAACTTTCAAATCATGGAAATGTATTATTCAAAATGGTTTACATTTTCCTCCCATTCCCCTCCATCCCATTCTATCTTTTACAAAATAAAAAAGTATAGAAGCATATTTCAAGCTTGTTTCAGTATGTGTCAGTTCTAGGGATAAACCCAGGGCCCATTAATCACTCCAAGATGTAGTTCCAACTTGAAATTGGAACCAAATTTCTCCATCTCCTTTTCTTTCATTAGACTTAAGTTTTTAAGAGCAGTTTCAGGTTCACAATAGAAGCTGAGTGAAAAGTACAGAGAGTTCCCATATAATTCTTGCCTCTCCCACTAGCAACCTCCCCCACCAGAATGGGACATTTGTTACATCGATAAATCTATATTGACACATCATTATCACCCAAAGTCCGAAGTTTACATTAAGTTTCACTCTTGGTGCTATATATTCTATGGGTTTTAACAAATTTATAATAACATGCATCCGCCATTATAGTATCATACAGAATAGTTTCACTGCCCTATATACCCTCTGTGCTCTGCCTACTCATTTCTCTCCTCAGACCCTCGTAACCACTTTTCTTTTACTGTCTCTATAATTTTCCCTTTTCCAGAATGTCATATAGTTGGAACAAATTCCCCTTTAAAGTAGTTCAGGCCATTGATGCTAAATACAATTGTTTTAGGAATACATATAAAATGAAAAATCCATTATGTTTCTCTGCTTCCTAACTTATAATCATATGTCAGATAGGTTAACCACTTCGGGGGGAGTTAAGTATTGAATTCTCTTTTTTGCTTCCAAAATTGAGACATAGTTGGTTCAGAAATTAATAAGTCAAGAATGTAAGTTTTTTTTTTTTTTTTTTTTTTTTTTGCAGTTTTTGGCCGGGGCCAGGTTTGAATCCACCACCTCCAGTATATGGGGCCAGTGCCCTAGTCCTTTGAGCCACAGGAGAAGATTTTTTAATAAGAGGAAAATCAATTAATGTTGTTAATTAAGAGACTGAAGGAGAAATGTTATATAACCATGCCAATAGACATATAAAAGGCATTTGATAAAATTCAATATTTATTCATGATAAAAAGCTTGGTAAACAAGAAATAGAAGAAAACTTCCTTAATATCTTATAAAGAATATTTACAAAGAAGCTTGGCGCCTGTAGCTCAGCGGCTAGGGTGCTGGCCAGATACATCAAAGCTGGCAGGTTCGAACCCAGCCCAGGGCCTGCCAAACAACAATGACAACAACAACAACAACAACAAAAAATAGCCAGGCATTGTGGCAGGTGCCCGTGGTCCCAGCTACTTGGGAGGCTGAGGCAAGAGAACCACTTAGGCCCAAGGGTTTGAGGTTGCTGTGAGCTGTGACGCCATGGAAGTCTACCAAGGGTGACATAGTGAGACTCTGTGTCAAATAAAAAAATAAAAAAGATGGTGGTGCCTGTGGCTCAAGGAGTAGGGTGCTGGCCCCATATACTGGAGGTGGTGGGTTCAAACCTGGCCCCAGGCAAAAACTGCAAAAAAAAAAAAAGGAATATTTACAAAGCAACTACAGTAAATCTTATACTTAATGATGACAAATGTATTCTTTTAAAAATCATATGTAAGAAAAGACTTTCTTACTGTCTGTAGTTCTATTCATCATTATAGTAGAGATACTAGCCAGCAAATACTGGAATTGGAAGGGAAGACCGAAGATAGTCATTTGTTATTCACAAATAACATGATTGTCTATGTGGAAAACTCCAGATCATTTGCAGGTTAAGTTTTGCAATTGCTGAATACAAAATAAACATACCCAAATTAATCGTGTTTCTTTTCATCAGAAGATAAAAGAGAAGATTACAATAGCAATATAATTTTAAAGTATTTAGGAATGATTTCAACAGAGTTTTATGGAAATTATTACAAAGCTTTATTGAATGTCATTAAAGAAGATTAATAAAATGAAGAGTCATACAATATTCAAAGATATGGACATTTATATATAATTATCTCTGAATTATAAATTACCCCAGATATAGTCATTAAAACAACAGATCCATTTTCTCACAGTTTCTGTGTGTCAAGTATTCAAGAGAAGCTTAGCTGTGTGGTTTGGTAAAGGTCTTTTGTGAGGTTACAATCAAGATATCAGCTGAGGACATAGTGATTGGAAAGCTTGACTGGAGCTAGCAGATCCACTTCCAAGCTCATTTTTATGGCTGCATGCAAGAAGCTTCATTTCCTCACTACGGTTGGCTGGAGGCATCAGTTTCTTCACCACATAGGTCTTTTTATGTGGCAACCTGACAGCTGGCTTCTTTCAGAATAAATAATACAAAAAAGAGAGTCTCTGAAGTCATACATACACTGTCACTTCTGCTTTTTTCTCATAGAAACAAGTCACTAAGTCAAGCCTACACTTCAGGGGAGAAGAACTGGCCGCCTTTGAAGGAAATGGTGAGTTTTGGCATGTATTTTAAACCACTACAAAACTCAATATTATAAAGGAAACCTATTGTCTTTTAGTTGATCCATAGATTCAATGTACTCTCAATAAAAAGCTTAACAGGTATAGTCTAGAACTTGTAAAATTGATTTTTAAACTTATATAGAAGTGAAAATGGCTAAGAATTGCCCATACACTCTTGTTTGAAAAAGAATAAAATGGGAGAACTTGTCTTTCTAGAAATTCAGAATATTATAAAGTGCTAACAATTAAGAGTGTGAAATATGGCCTAGGGACAAAGAAGTTGACTTAACATAAGAAAAGCCCCAGAAACAGAGCCATGTGTATAAAAATCTTATTTCTAGAAGAGGTTGCATTGCAAATCAATAGGGAAAAGGTATACTTTTCATTGAATGATTTGGTGACAATTCATTATTCATAAAAAATTATATACAAGCTGCTTATCAACGGATTATAGATCTAATGAAAAAAGCAGATTACAAAACTTTTAGGATGTAATATAGGATTTCTTTCTTTCTTTCTTTTTTGTTGCCCTTGGTAGAACGTCGTGGCATCATTGCTCACATCAACCTCAAACTCTTGGACTGAAGTGATCCTCTTGCCTCAGTTTTTTCATTTTTAGTAGAGACAGGATCTCACTCTTGTTCAGGTTGATTTTGAACTCCTCAGCTTAAGCGATCCACCCGCCTCAGCCTTCCAGATTGCTAGGATTACAGGTGTGAACCACCACACCTGGCCTACGATTTCTTACCTAAGATAAAAAGTACAAATGATCAAGGGAAATATTAAAAATATGGCTTCTTTTAAATGATGAACTTTTATTTGTCAAAAGACATCACAGACTTCCATTTTAAGCCACAAGAGTACAACTAGTATCAAGTTGTCCTCTCTCAACTTAAACAACTGGAAAACTGGGAAAAAACACATGAAACAAACATTTTTATCCATTGGACAGTAGATATAATATTGTAATCCATAAAATAAAGAGAAATGAATAAGGTGAGTTCTATAATTGTCCTGGCTTTCTACCTGTAGACACTTTCTGGAATGCCACACAGTATGGGGGAACTCAGGTAGAAAAAAACAGTCTCTATAAATTGAGAAAACAGAGATCAGAATTCAGGGAGGCTGGGCAGCTGGAATTTTTAGAGTGGAGTACTGGAGAAGAGAAAGAACTCCAGAAATTTTCATAGGATCCTTGAGGCTTTGGCTAAATATTAAACTGTATACACGTAGGGTGAGATTCCACAAGACTAAGAAAAGAACTGCTACTAAAGAATTGTGAGCTGAACAATTAGAGTTCCCATGAGACTGACCAACCTGAGTAGAAAGGCCACATCAACACTTGGGCTCTCAGTAGAGACCCCCCCAAAGAGTCACTTCTTAGGAGTAAATAAAAAGTAGTCCTAGATAAAAAGCTCCTCCAAAATCACCATAAAATTTTAAAACAAGCCTCAAAACCATGGAACAGATTCACAAATAACTACTTGCTGAATCAAAACTCAACATCCTTTAATAGAAGACAACAAAATTCAGAAAACAGATGTAAAATTCACAATGCCCAGCATCTAATAAAAAATAACAGGAAATGCCAAGAACATTTAAATGTGATTCATAATCAGAAGAAAATCCATACAATCCCCCAAATGACAGAGATGATATAATAAGCAGAAGACAAGAACTTTAAAATATAGTTATCATAAATATGGTTCGTAATTTCATAATGAACGTAATGAAGAGAGAGATGGAAGATATATAGCAAGAACCAAACAGAATTTCCATAGATGAAAAGTACAATTTCTGGAATGCACTTGAAGTGCTTAACAGCAGATTAGACACTGCAAAACCTACTGTAACCCCTAAAAACCAGAGACAAACAGGAATGACCAGTAAGGTCACCATGAAGATAAAGTAAAGCAGGAAAGGAAGAAAAACAAAAGGTGAGACAAATAGAAAATAAATAGAAATCTTGTAGATTTACATGGTATTTATGATTTCATTAAGTGGTCTAAATATTCCAGTTAAAAGGCAGAGATTGTCAGACTAGATAAAGGCACTTTTAAAAAAAATTTATTTTTATTTTTTATTGCTGGGGATTCATTGACGGTACAATAAGCCAGGTTACACTGACTGCAATTGTTAGGTAAAGTCCCTCTTGCAATCATGTCTTGCCCCCAAAAGGTGTGGCACACACCAAGGCCCCACCCCCCTCCCTCCTTCCCTCTCTCTGCTTTTCCTTCCCCCTCCCCTCTTTCCTTCTTTCTCTCTCTGCTCTTTAAATATAAGGACAGTTTTAACATGAAAGGGGCAAAAGTTGCCTTATAGAGTGTGAAATAAAAATCCCAAATCTGGGAGAAGACATCTGCAACTCAAGTGGTTAAAGAAGGATTGTTATTCAGAGTTAGATAAGCAAGAGTTAGGTAACCCAATAGAAACAAAACCCAAAATATTTATAAAGAACTTCACAGAAGAAAACCCAACCAACATGGGAAAATATGCCTAACCTTGTTATAATTAGTAAATGCAATTTATCTAGGAAATTAAAATTTTAATTTAAGACATACCTACAAGATTTCAAAAACTTAAGATGAAACTATATTAGCAAAGAAGTGGAATAATACCTAAACAGTCTATACTGTTGGTAAGACTGTAAGTCTGATCATTTTCTTGGGAAAATAAGCTTGCATTATTTCAGAAACTTGAAGCTACACATGTCCTAGGACTAGTAGACCAAGAGACATGTATGTGAATAAAAAAACAGCATATTTGTAACAGCAAGAAAACTGGTTACATCAACATTATAAAGACAAATAAAGAGAGGTGGGCGGAGGGAGGGTGATTGGTGGGATTACACCTGCGGTGCATCTTACAAGGGTATATGTGAAACTTAGTAAATGTAGAATGTAAATGTCTTAACACAATAACTAAGAAAATGCCAGGAAGGCGGCACCTGTGGCTCAGTGAGTAGGGCGCCGGCCCCATATGCCAAGGGTGGCGGGTTCAAACCCGGCCCCGGCCAAACTGCAACCAAAAAAATAGCCGGGTGTTGTGGTGGGCGCCTGTAGTCCCACCTACTCGGGAGGCTGAGACAGGAGAATTGCCTAAGCCCAGGAGTTGGAGGTTGCTGTGAGCTATGATGTCACAGCACTCTACCCAGGGTGACAGCTTGAGGCTCTGTCTCAAAAAAAAAATAATAGCTGGGCGTTTTGGCAGGGCACCTGTAGTCCCATCCTGGATGGGGTTTAATTTTTAAAAAAATTATTGGCTCGGTGCCTGTGGCTCAAGTGGCTAAGGCGCCAGCCACATACACCTGAGCTGGCGGGTTCGAATCCAGCCCAGGCCCGCCAAACAACAATGACAGCTGCAACCAAAAAATAGCTGGGTGTTGTGGCGGGCACCTATAGTCCCAGCTACTTGGGAGGCGAAGGCAGGATTGTTGCTTGAGCCCAGGAGTTGGAGGTTGCTGTGAGCTGTGATGCCACATCACCCTACCCAGGACGACAGCTTGAGGCTCTGTCTGAAAAAAAAAAATTTTTTATCTCATAATTCTCATGCAAATATAGACTGAACATGTATCAAAAAATTATTCAGTTCACAAAAGAGAGAACCAGTGTGATGGTAAAGCTGCTTCAAAGAGAGTTTGACGAACACAGATTCATGTATTTAGGAAAGGAATGTTGCAATGCATGTGTGAAATTTGAGACAAAACTGGTTATGTCCCACAGGGCAATAAAGCCATAACTTTTGGGGTTATCTTTTCTACCCAATGGAGACAATTTTCAATTTTACTGAACAAAATGTGCAAGTTAACATGTAACTTTCCAGAATCTGGGCCCTGGTCAGCAGTAGATATAAGTCAAATTAAATTCTATTCTTCTAGAGAATTCAATATTCCTTAGCTGGGCCTGTTGTTTAATGTTCCAGGATGACATTGAAAAGACATGAGGTCAAGTGTAAGTTGTGTATATGTTTTTCTTAGCAATTAGGTTTGTAAGAATTTCAAAAAATGCAAAACTAAATATTTATACAAATGTAAGTGATAAAAACTACAAACAAGAAATGATGAGCACAAAATTAAGAATAAGATTTACCTCTAGAGCAGTGGTTCTCAACCGGGTATGATTTTGGCCTCATTGACATTTGGTATTTGCATATGTGGTGATGTCTGAAGACATTTTTTGTTTTTCATTGGGGAGGTGCTATTGGCATCCAGTGAGTAGAGGCCAGGGTGCCGATGAACATTCTATAGTCCATTGGACAGTCTCCCATGGCACAGAATTGTCTGGTCCCAAATATTAACAGGACTGAGGTCGAGAGTGGGGCACTTATGGAGCAAAATAATGGTCATATTTATTTTTTTTCTTAAGTTGATTCAATGATGTAAATACAGGGTTATGTTTTAAATGATTTTAAAATCATGCATAGTATGTTCTTTTGTGTATACTCAATAATTAGTAAACACAATTAAAAAGAAGAGATGTTGAATCAATAGAACTTTGGGGCTCAGCACCTGTAGCTCAGCGGCTAGGGCACCAGCTACATACACCAGAGCTGGCAGGTTTGAATCCAGCCTAGGCCTGCCAAACAACAATGACAACTACAACTAAAAAATAGCCAGGTGTTGTGGCAGGCGCCTGTAGTCTCAGCTACTTGGGAGGCTGAGGCAGGAGAATCGCTTAAGCCCAGGAGTTGGAGGTTGCTGTGAGCTGTGATGCCACAGCATGCTACCAGGGTGACAGCTTGAGACTCTGGCTCAAACAAACAAACAAACAAACAACCCCCCGACCCCCAGAACTTTGGACTCATTGAGGGTGGCATCTGTGGCTCAAGGAGTAGGGTGCTGGTCCCATATACTGGGGGTGGTGGGTTCAAGCCCAGCCCTGGCCAAAACTGCAAACCCCCCCCCCCCCAAACAACAACAAAAAAAAACTTTGGACTCAATGAACGTGGAAGGCTGCGGATGAACTTTCTGTTTTGAGTCATTGGATAAATGGTGCTACAATTTAATGATCCTCTTTTTCTTTTTCCTAAGGGAAAATGTTGCCCAGAACCTATTTCTAGATTCTTAGCATTTTATTGAGACGGAAAACAGCTCTTCACATTTAATAATATTATATGATGACCCTAAATGTAAACTGCATTTGTGAGCGATGACAAACCTATTTGTGATTTGTGAGTCAGTATTTGTCTTTTCGAATCCTGCTGGCCATGAGTCATTGTTCCATCTTCTCTCAGGGCCAGTGAAAAGAGTAAATCCAGCAGTGAGGCCAAGACCTTTTAGCACTGGAAACATCAAGTGAGCAGAGGCCTTCAAGATGGCACAGCTCAAGTGCCCCATTAGCTAGCTTCAGTGCCCTCCCAGAGCTAGCTGGCAGCATGAGTCAGCGTCAGCCAGAGGATGCAGGGCAGGTGAAAGCAATTCTCCATAAACCCAAAGCCCACACCAATAAGATTCTCTAGGGGGCAGGCCGAGGGCATCTCTAGCCTCATCCTGAACTCCCACATAAGTTCGTGGTTACCCTAGATTTTAAATGAATGAAAATCAAGTTTTCCATGATTAAAAACAAATGCTATGTTCAGTGCTGCAGTTGCAGAAAGCTAAAGATCTGCTATGTGTATCTTATACTGGAATGAACTGGAGGAGACAGAATGAGAGATGGAATTTAGGGAAACATGTGATCTTTTTTACTTTTGGATTATGGTCTTATTTTCCCCTTAACAATGTAGTTGAATTTTCACACATGATAACAATATTTTTGTTACAGCAGATGGAGCCTTTTATGAAAGAGTTTTTGCACCTTATTTTGTCTCTCATATGTCTAAAAATCATACATAAAAACCCCAAATGTGAGCAATTCGCCTAAACTCTGCCAACCCTTTGTATTTTTAAACAGCCAACAAGGAGGCAGTAGGGCTATTCAATTCTTAAAAGTGTGTAATGACCTTATTACAGAAACTTGAAATGTTGTCCAATGTCAGAGAACTGAATTTTTGTGTGGAAAAAGCCCTACCTGATGCTAGTTTTGGGCACAGAAGGGTGACATGCCAAGGCCAAAGGCCAAGCCAAAAACAGCTCAACAAAAAAGTGGAGTTTGCCCAGTGTTTGTCCCACTTCAAATGCCTGTCATTTGGAGCATGATTTTTTTTTTTTTTTTGAGATAGAGTCTCACTATGTCACTCTCAGTAGAGTGCTATGGTGTCACAGCTGACAGTAATCTCAAACTCTTGGGTTTAAGCGATTCTCTGCCTCAGCCTCTCAAGTAGCTGGGACTACAGGTGCCTGCCACAATGCCCAGCTATTTTTTGTTTCAGTTATCGTTGTGGTTTAGCTGCCCTGGGCTGGGCTTGAACTCGCCAGCCTTGGTACATGTGGCTAGCGCCGTAACCACTATGTTACCGGCGCCAAGCCTTGGAGCATGTTTTAAATGGAATCCTTACCTGAGTGAATTCCCCTGACAAAGGCAGCACCTGTGGCTTTCATCTCATATGATTCTTCTACCAGATTTCAGCAGTTTTGAAAATCTAAATATATAAAAGATGAAAAGAGGCAAAGATTCCTTTCAGAAATAGCTATGATGCTTGGGAAGGTTCTTGAGTCACAGAAGGTAGAGACTGAAGGGCTCCCTATCCTGAATTTGGAGGACAGAAATGTTTGGAATAAAAGACTGGGCATGAGGAGAATTCTGTCACACCAGCTAACTTCCTGGGTGATCCTGAAACTTTCTCCTCCTCTCTTGATCCGGTTTCCTAGTTTATGAGATGAGAGTTTTAGATCTGTCAACTCTGGGGTCCCTTCCATCTCTAGCACTCCATGATTCTAACAGATAATGACATTTCATCTGCTGGAATATTTTTTCTCCATTCTCTTTACATTTTAGGGTCCATATGAAACTATAAAAATTGTCATCTACAAACCTTACTGACTATAAATTTGCTGTTAGCTTAATACGTATGAAAAGGATCAAATGAATTTTGGTACATTTTAGCAAGGCTAATTGGACCCCAGAGATGAAAAGTGGTGATGGAAATGGAAGAAATGAAGTGTGATTCATACCCTCCTTGTGTTTGTTTAAAGACCAGTCAGTGCACCAAGAAATGGTAGATGAATAGGACGGCCTTTCCTAAACTTCTCAGAGAAAGACAAGACACAGCATGTGCTTGGTGCTGGGTGGTGGACAGCAAAACCACCCATGGGTTTTTATGGTTCATGGGAAGCTGGCACAGCTGAAATTCATAATTTCCCAGTTGTATTGCTGTGTTTATGGGCTCATGGCACGGCTTACTTGGGTCCTCTGCAAGGCAGCATCTGGGTAGTAGCCAGGGAGGTGGTCTCGTGTGAGCAAGTGCTCTTCCCAGCTCACTCAGGTTGTTGACAGCCTTTGGTTCCTGGCTGGTTGTCAAGCTGAGGGCCTCAGTTTCTCCCTGGCAGGTGGCCCCTCATCAAAGGGTCCTCTCCACAGGCAGCTCTCAACATGGCAGTTTGTTTCTTCAAAGCCATCAAGAGAAAAAGAGGGAAACACCAGCACCATGAGCTCTCCAGTTACGTGATGGAATCATGTCTCTCCTGTCACTTTGGCCACATTGAATCTAACCCCACTATTAATCACAGGCTAGTTGCAAATCCCACCCATGCTCAATCAGAAGGAGTTACAGCGAGGGTGGACACCAGGAGGTGAGGTCAGGGGGAGCCACCCTAGAGTCTGTTTGCCACACCAGGTACTACCTACATGATCCTTGATGGTTATTTAACCAAGTCAATAATTCATTCCACATAATCCTCTGAGTGTTTATCATGGGTTGGCCCTGTGCTGGGTGCTGGAGCCATGGTCCCTGTCACAGGCACACCCAGATGAGTGGGCAATACTGTCTTCCTCCCACACTTCAGTTCTACTGTCCTGCGGGTGGCCATTTGCCCTGGCCCAGCAAAGCTGTGCCAAGCCTGTGTTCAGCACACCCCTGCATTCAGGCTTCAGAGGGCTCTGTCCTATTGTACACCCATGGCCAGGCTGCCCTGCTCAGTGCTGACTCACTTCCCTGCTGCCTGAGGACCTTCCCCAGGACCTTCTCCTTCCAGCCGACTGCCTTCCTCAATGCTTTTTTTCCAGAAGCTTTGCTAGCATGATGGATTGGGCTGGGGAGTGAGGGTACCACACCATCTCTTGAGGTTTCTCTAGGCTCAATCCATCCACCTTAGTAAGTAATCCCTCCCTCAGAAGTGGAATGTGAGATGCGGGTATGTGTGAACGTGAATTTGAGGAAAAACCTACTGGGCAGAGGAGACGTGGCCTAGAATGGGGGCCTGGTGAGGGGATGGCATTAAGCCAAACTGCATGAAGGGAAGCTTTGGAGACAGAGAAGTTATATTCAGGGCAAGGGGCCAGGGGCCTTCTATTCCTTGCTGGTCATTTGTTGATGAGAAGGGCTCCCCAAAGATGTCCTTGTGCTTTCTGCTTCCCTTTCTGCAGGCCAGGCAGGCTCCAGCAGCCTCAGGGCAGTTTTTAACACAGAGAGGTAAGTGCTACTAGTGAGTAACACGACAAGGAGAGCAGGTGTGCATCAAACATGGCGCAGAAACCCCAGGGGCTGTGGGTGGAGCACTGACAGCAAAGGTCTCCTCCAGTTCCAGCCTTCCACTTGGCCTTCTGTTTCCTGCCTGAACACTGACCAAGATGTGCCTAGAAATTAATTGCCCAACTTCACACATTGCTCTAAAATTGTATTTAAATTCCTCCTGGGTACAAGTTCTAACTTATTCTTTCTTTCTTATTGTTTGGGATTCTCTGAGGTTATAAAGAATTAGGTTACACTGATTGCATTTCTCTTTCTTTCTTTCTTTCTTTTTTTTTTTTTTCTTAGACAGAGCCTCAAGCTTTCGCCCTGGGTAGAGTGCTGTACCATCACAGCTCACAGCAACCTCTTACTCCTGAGCTCAAGCAAGTCTCCTGCCTCCGCCTCCCAAGTAGCTGGGACTACAGGCGCCCGCCACAATGCCTGGCTATTTTTTGGTTGTAGCCATCATTGTTGTTTGGCGGGCCCAGGCTGGATTCGAACCCGCCAGCTCAGGTGTATGTGGCTGGCGCCTTAGCTGCTTGAGCCACAGGCACCTAGCCCTGATTGCATTTCTTAGGTAAATTCCCTCTTATAATTGTGTCCCACCCCTAAGAGGTATGCCATACACTGTGACCCCCTAACCCCCACCCTCCTCCCCTCTCCCTGCTCCCTCATTCCCCTAAACTGATTCTTTAAAAGTGAGCTTGAGAACAGATATCTCAGTGTCAGCACTATTGACATTGGGGCTGGACAATTCTCTGTGGTGGGGACTGTCCTGCGCATTGTAGAATGTTGAATAACACCCCTGGCTTCTACCCACTAGATGCCAGTAGTGCTCCCCTTGTAGTTGTAATAAAAAAGGTTTCTAGATGTTTCTAGATGTCTCCTGGGAGCCAAATCACCTCTGGTGGAAGACCACTACTTTAGATTAAAACCCTAACTAGAGCTGGACTCCAGGTTTCTTTCACAGTGCTGCAAGTGATCAGGAAGGAGGCAGGTTTTCCATCTCCACTATCATACTGGGATCTTCTTAAGTTCTTTGTGTGTTTCAACTAGTGTCAATACTTGTTCCAAAAAAGGGAAAGCATAAAGGAAAAATCTCCCACCAAGTATAATTTTACTCAGAATTATCTACTCAGTTGTGTATCTGAGATGCTTACTATTGAATATCAGCTTCTGCAACAGACAGACGAGTCTCCACTCCACACAAGTCTCCATCAGTTACTAAAAGCAAAGACAGTCCACGGCCTGTCTCTAGAAATAGTGAATGACGCAGACTTTGAAAGAAGATAATGGATGGCTTCTAGATTCACAACCCAAAATAACGTGGATTTAAAAATAATCCAGATTAGGGCGGCGCCTGTGGCTCAGTAGGTAAGGCGCCGGCCCCATATACCGAGGGTGGCCGGTTCAAACCCGGCCCCGGCTGAACTGCAACCAAAAAATAGCTGTGCGTTGTGGTGGGTGCCTGTAGTCCCAGCTACTCGGGAGGCTGAGGCAAGAGAATCGCTTGAGCCCAGGAGTTGGAGGTTGCTGTGAGCTGTGTGATGCCATGGCACTCTACCGAGGGCAATAAAGTGAGACTCTGTCTCTACAAAAAAAAAAAACAAAAAAACAATAATCCAGATTAGGGCCTTTTCAATTCTCATCTGTAAATATTAGGATTTTTACTGTGGTCACTCTCCCTCTTCACACCATATATACCTTTCTGCAAACAGCAAAAGGAGAGATTGAAACTTGGAGATATTTTACCCTCACTGGCCACATGTGTTGATCACCCCCAAAAGAGCACAGTTGAGACTAATGCCTTTATTTGACCAAGTAGAGTAGAATGTGAATTTCTGCATGTACTTTAATGTTTCGTATCTTACAGTATATTCTTTTGACCGTCCAAATGTATTTTAAATCATCTTCCTAACTTTGTGGCTTCACAAATCACAGCAATTACTTAGATATGTTTTCCTTAATAATTCCCACTTCTCACAGTGCTTCCTATGAATAAAAATAGATAAAGTGATTGCTTCTTTCTCCTTTTCTTCCATTTCCACCCTCCTTTTTCCCTCTTTGTCTCTCTCTCCTTTCCTTCCTTCCCTTCTTCTTCCTCCTCTTCCTTTTCCTTTGATTCTGTTTTTCTAAACCAGATATTTAGATTTTTGCCAATAGAATTAATGTTAAAATCACAGATGGATTCAGCAAACTAAAACAAAATAAAACTTTACCCATTGGATGGAGGTGAGTGGTGGGGAGGAAGCCATTATCAGTCAAGTACTTGTGTGATAAAAATGACTTAGTTTCAGCCCCAAGCAACATGCCAAATGCATCCATGAGATGATGGCGTTTCATAGCAAGGAGTGTTTGGAAATGGTAGTGGAGATTCATGGAAGTAATTCTTTCTTCTAGTATCTTTTTTTTTTTTTTTTTTTTTGTAGAGACAGAGTCTCACTGTACCGCCCTCGGGTAGAGTGCCGTGGCGTCACACAGCTCACAGCAACCTCCAACTCCTGGGCTTACGCGATTCTCTTGCCTCAGCCTCCCGAGCAGCTGGGACTACAGGCGCCCGCCACAACGCCCGGCTATTTTTTGTTGCAGTTTGGCCGGGGCTGGGTTTGAACCCGCCACCCTCGGCATATGGGGCTGGCGCCCTACTCACTGAGCCACAGGTGCCGCCCATCTTCTAGTATCTTTTTAAATGCCTCCCTGAGCTTCAGAATCACTATAACAAGAAAACGAAGGCAAGAAAGAGGCAAAGCAGTTTGAGAGTTCTGTGTGATGCCCTCAGTAACATCACTAGGCAGAGGGCACGCTGGGGCACAGATCTGAGTTTCCTCTCTGCTGTTTCCCATGTTCTGCTTCCTCTATTGACACATCTTCAGTAGCCTCCTGTGAAAAAGATGGCTGGCCAGGGGACCTCATTTCCATATTTCCCATTCATTTCTAGCGAGGGCCTCCTCTGCCTCCATCCAGAGTATGGAGTTTGCTGAATTTTTCACTTTTCAGATTTGGTGCTGTGGATTACAAATAGCTAATATCATTTCATTTCTCTTACTAGAAAATAGAGAATCTGTTTCTTTTTGTAGCTGTTTACAAAATGTTTTAGAATTTTTGACTAAGAGAAACTAAATTATGAAAAGATCGGTTTCCAAAATGTTTCACTTGGCATTGAATTTTATGGTGGCACATCATTTATCCCTCCCTGCAAAAAAGTCTTTGAATGTTTTTGTTTGAAAAGTTATTGGAAGAAAATTTGGTGAGGTTCTTATGTAGGGCAAGTATCACACTGAGCATTGCTCCTGCCCTGTAGCCTTTTATCATCTATTGGGGGAGTGTCAGAAATATAAACACTGTTCAGCACCACAAGGAGCTCAAGGGCAGGGACTAGTGCAAAAGAGCTCAAGCAATGTCTGCTGAATAGCACTGAAATGTTCTTAGAAATCGGGCTGGAATGGACAAAATAAATACCAAATAAAATGAAGCTGCCACAATGGCAATACAAAGTTTGGAAAATGAGCCTCTACAAAACATAATTGAGACAAAAAGATGAAAGAAAGATATCAAAAACTCTTAGAGAGCTCATCAAGGTAGAAAACTGGACCTAACAAAAGTTTTATCTCTCACTGAAAGTTCCATCGGCATGCTCAGTTAAAGGTTGGATTATCTGAATTATGATCCTGACCATCTTCACTTATCAAAACGAAAGCCAGTTTTTCCTTTGGAATGAATTAGCCTCAAATGTAAATTTATTGAACACCCAGTCTATAATGCAGCCACAGAATTCATAATAATTTGACCAATTAATGCCTTTGTGAAAATAATAAGGTTTTATTTCCATACCACCTATCTATTAGCCTGACCCAGAAGTGATCCGGACCCTGAATTAATTATCCCCCTCATAAAACGCAATGCCCCCATCTCACTGTTTGCTATTTTGGTTGTATATTCATAGTCTTTCATCACTTGATGAAATTCCTACAGTATTCATGGCCAGTATGCAGAAAGTCACAGTTTTGTGGTTCTGATTTCCAGAACCTTGTCATCCCTACAGCTCCAACATTTGTATTCTTTTTAGCACATTTTCTTGGATACACTCAAAACAAGCAGAGCAGCGTATTTAAAGACTCAAATCCCTAACTTTGCAAGCAAATAGAAACCATTTTCTTAAAGTTCAAGAAAAATCAATGTCTTTTCTTTTTTTCTTCTCTGGAGGTTATACCTTTATAATGTCCTGGCCAGATGCCCCTAAAATTAATAGCACACTTGAGAAAAGTCTGTTCCTTGGAAGCAAATTTCTTCACCATCCCCACTGGATTACCCTTTTCTCCTGAAGTCTGCATAACTGAATTTGCAAAGAGTTGGTTTTGGAGGTGCCAGGTGGAGTGAGATGGGGTACGTGTTTCCTTCTGTCTGGACCAGGGCTGGCATTCTAGAGGAGTCTTCCTTGTGCTAAGCTGCCACGGGAGAATCCAGGGTGTATACCAAGTCGAACTTTCCTTCCCCCATGCTGTGGCCTCAGGTTGATTATGGAAGGACACTTTTTACTTCATGGGCAAGCTCCTTTAGTCTTATTTCTGGGCATCCAATTGTTCTTGTCTCTTTGAGGCAATTTTCGAGGTAAACACCTGGTCCTTTATTTGAAGAGCTAGAAACTGAACCCGCCTAAAAAGTCTCCACATTTGGACTTTGCAGCTGGAAAGCTTGCTCGCTCATGTTGCATTTTTACCATACAGGAAATCCTCTGGGGAATGCCGGGTACATGTGGTACCTTTGAAGTACCACTAGCAATTTTCTTTTTCCTACTTTTCCTCAGTGTTTTGTTACATTATTTTAATTGATGTATTTTGTCTGATGTATTGTATTAGGAGAGCTTGCAGGATGATATGTTTAGCATACAATGTCTCTTATGATTAAGTTTCTTTGCAGAAACATAGCACCTCCATTATGACTCTGTTCACTATCCCTGGTGCTGGGTTACAGTGATGCAAAACAATGCTTTGCAGATTGTGCAAGAAAATCACTTAGACACCCTATCTCGCACGTTCCTGCCCCAAAGCTGGAAATTTATAACTCAAATTTGTTTCAAATTTTAAAACTGTATTATTTATGGCATGTATTTCCTCCCTTTGAGTCCTGTGTGTCTAGTTAAACCTTTGATGATATAAAGTTCCATATACACTCATATCAAATGTAGTTTGTGGGTAGAATCAGACCTCTTATTATTTATTGACAGAAAGGCTCCGTAGCACTGATAAAATTTACCTAATTAGCATATAATTTCCATCCAAGAAAAGTAAAGACAAATATCAATTCTGCTAACCTGTACTCTTATGTTGGTTTAAATTTCATGTAACAGTTAGTCCTTGAAACATAAAGACATTGATACTTTCCCTTTTCTTTATAGCTGCATCATGTTTGGAAATAATTCATGTCTAAAACAACAGTAGGATTCTCTCTGCCCTGTTACTTGCTCCAGAGAAGAAAAATGAAAGAGATTCCCTTCCTTTGGTACTAATATTTAGGTCCAACAAATTCACAAAGTCCTTAGAAGTCCTTAAGAATAAGAACGAGGCTTATTTAAAACCATCAGATTTTCTCTGGGAAGCCAAGGTGGGTAGATTGCCAGAACTCAGGAGTTTGAGACCAACCTGAGCCAGAGTGAGACCCCCCACCATGTCTAAAAAAAAAATAACCTGGCGTTGTGGTGGGTGCCTTTAGTCCCAGCTATTCAGGAGGCTGAGACAGCAGGATCATTTGAGCCCAAGAGTTCGAGGTTGCTGTGAGCGATGACAGCACTGCACTCTACCAAGGGTTACACAGTGAGACTCTGTCTCATAAAAAAAAAAATAAGATTTTGATTTGAGACTAGATAGCAAAGAGGCACAGCCTCAAATGCTATTTTACAAATAATTCTTACAGAAGTGAATATAAATAATTATGTATTTTTCTGACTATTTTTAATCTTTCTTTTAGAATTTCTTTTCAGAAGTAAAACATTGCCTTAACCAAATTTCCCCCTTTATTATTTTCCTTTAGTATTTAAATTGTGCTTAAATGAACCTAGAAACATGCATTTCTCAATAAAAGCACCAAATAATGAATTTATGATGATCTTTCTGCTTAAGTGGTCAGGGAATCTCTGACCTTCGAAAAGGCGGAATAGTTTTTGCTGTGTTAAGTGAAGCACAAGCATGAGACCCAATAAGCCAATTTATGTTTGATTTTTATCTCAAGCATGTCAGAGTTGATTTATCCAACCCAGATTAGGGTGAGGGAGAGGCAGAGAATTGCTGAAATTGGAACAAATAACAGTCGTTTGCAGTCTGAATAGTATACAAAATTCTTAATTTCAGTGTAATGAATGAGATTCAAGAATTTGGTGCCGTAGGCTGACATGAACTAGAGTTTGGATTGTACAGCACAAGAGGTTTTGGAATTCATGAGACAAATGGACATGGATAGTTTTATATTTACCGAGCTCAAAACTGGCCACTTCTCAGTTTGTGTTCTAAGAATAGGTGCATCTGGCTCCATCATTTAGGGTTTTAAATCTGCACATTTAAGGGAAAGACTAGTCTTGTGAGAGAACTTATTATCTCACTTTTCTCTTATTCCCTGGGGTCCTCATGGTGCACATTAGAGCTCTAGACTTGTGCATCCTACAAATCTGCTACTTTGTGCCCTCAATTGACATCTCCCTGTCCTCTGTTGACTTATTTACTGTAAAAGCTAAGCCCACTTAGGAGTCAGTCATGTGGCACCTTTTTGTAGGGTTTGCTAGAATCAAGCATTCAACTGAGGACTCTTCTCTGCAGCCCTGAATTAATGATCTTGTGAGCCCCACTGGCCCTCCCAGCTCCCCACCTCCCATGGCAGCTCCAGCCTACCCTTCTGCTTCATTGTCAGGAAAGAGGATCATTCTGGGGACATCTATGACCATAAACTGCCAAAGCTGTTGGTTGCAGGTCTGAGTGTGTCTGGGAGCTGTCGTAGGAGATAAATAAGGAATCTAACAGAGTCGGGGTTACTGGTGGGGAAAGGGTTACAGAAAGGAGGCCGGTGCAGTGGTATGTTTCATGCTGACCCTAAGTTGAGTTGTTGCTGGCAGCAGCCCTTTTCTTCCTCTGCCCTCTGCTACAGCATTGGCCTTAGCAACGTGCCCAGGATGCTATAACAGAGAGATGGCACCACAGAGGGTCTAAGTCAACGGGTTTCTAAGTGTACTGATTATTTTTATCAATATGTTTGTCTCTGTTCAAAACTATTATAAAGGTGAAGTGTTTTTTTTCAGTTTCTCAATGGTTTTAATGAAGCATTTAGTTTATTAAAAGATGCTTATTAAATAACTGAAAGAGATTAGCTTTTATTATACCTTTCAACCTGATTCTACAACCAACATATTAGTTGAAATGAGGCTGAATTCTCTTATCTCCTTTTTCCAGGGGACTTTAGACTCAAGGCAAGGCTGCTTTCTGCAGGGTGTGATGGAGAAAATACAGGGAATAATTGGTTCCATTCAAGTTGAAATTCCTTTTAATACCATGTGGAATTAATTCATATTCGAAGAAAACTGAACAGAATCTCAGAGAAAGGCATTATGTTTTCATAGACTTTTCTTCTTTGTGGAAAGGTAACTCTTTTGCAATGATGGGTAAAGGTTTCTGTAGCAAGTCGATTCATCGGAATTTCATTTATTACCCAGGAATCTGCAAACCTGGAGAGAGGTCACCATCTCAGAACTCACATATTTCCTCTAATGAATGCAATCTATACAAACAGGTATATATATGTGATGCTCAAGTACATTTCTATTCATGGTTCTCAGTCACGGCTGTGTATCAGAATCACTTCTGGGAATGACTATGAATAGGATTGGTTATACTGCAGTAACAAATGGTCCCCAAACTTCATGGCTTTCTATAGCAAGGATTTAGTTCTTGCTTATAACATGTATTCACTGTGGGTCACCTGTGGCTCTCTCTGCTCCATCTATGTTCACTGTGGCACCAAGGTGACAGAGGTAGCCTCTAACTCTGGTTATCATGACAGAAAGAAAAGCCGCTGGTAAGGGCAAGTCACAGGGCACAGCTTAGTGGTGGAGCTGAAAAGTCTCATTCTCTCCTGGGAGCAACAGTATTGTTCTCTGTGAAAAATATGCCATCCCCCACAGGGACGTTTATGGCATGCAAATGCACGAGCTGCCTTCTTCCTAAATAAGAATCTTGGGATGGGGCCTGGGGAACTATAATTTTAAAATTTCTCTAGTGGACTAGAGAAACCCTGTAATCCTAGCACTCTGGGAGGCCAAGGTGGATGGATTGACTGAGCTCAGGAGTTCGAGACCAGCCTGAGCCAGAGCAAGAGCAAGACCGCATCTCTAAAAAAAACAGCTGGGCATCGTGGCAGACACCCATAGTCCTAGCTACCAGGGAGGCCGAGGCAAGAAAATCAGTTTGAGCCTGAGTTTGAGGTTGCTGTGAGAGTGATACTCTACCAACGGTGAGAAAGTGAGACTGTCTCAAAAAAAAAAAATTTCTCTAGCGAGTATAAGTAGGTAAGATTGGGAAATGGGGACTTGCATGAGAAAAGTCGATGTTAGACCATTGCAGGAACCATTATCAGTTTTTGCATTTGTTATTTAAAACAACAAATTAATGTATATTTTATTCTCATATAGTTATATAGTTAAACAGGAGAACTGGGGGCTTTAGAAGTTTTTTTCTTTGAGTTTCAGATAGCCGGGTGGCACCTGTGGCTCAGTAATTGGGGCACCGGCCCCATATACCAAGGGTAGCTGGTTCGACCCTGGCCCGGCCAAACTACAACAACAACAACAACAAAAAAAAAATAGCTGGGCATTGTGGCGGGTGCCTGTAGGCCCAGCTACTTGGGAGGCTGAGGCAGGAGAATTGCCTAAGCCCAAGAGCTGGAGGTTGCTGTGACCTGTGATGCCACAGCACTCTACCGAGGGCGACAAAGTGAGACTCTGTCTCTAGGAAAAAAAAAAAAGTTTTAGATAGCCTTGTCTGATAAGACAGATAATCTTAATTGGCGAGTATAAGATAGCTCAGCATATGAGTAAAACATCTACGGTGTAAATGAGCTGTCAACCCGAGTCCCAGAGCATGTTTGCCCCACCTACTCAGGACTTGGTATTAGCAAGGATTAGAACCCTTTTTTTTTTTTACAATTTAGTCAGCTTCAGAAACACTGGCCTTTTGATTGTGGTTCCAAAGCAAGCGTGAAGGTTCTCTGTTAGTTTTCTTCTGCTAACGGCACAATCCTGGAATGACTTGGTCACTGTATGCTGAGGTTGGCTCCCTATTCACTTGTCTTCTCATTTGGCTCTAAGACAATAAGGTGTGAGGAGCAGCAATTCATTTGTCCTTAAATCTCACAGAACAGCCTACTTTTGGACCTGCAGCTTCATTTTATTTTATTTATTTTATTATTTATTTATTTTTTAGTGGAAGTGGAGGGTAGGGAAGAGGGTTGGAAAGTCCCTTGGACAATATTGACTCTGGCCTCTTAATCTGATAAAGCCCCAAACTGACACCAGCAAAATGAAATGTTTTACCCATGGGACTATAGAACTAGTAATTCCAGAGCTTATACTCACACGTGTGCTCTGATTCCTTAGCTGTTCCCTTTAGAAATGCCACATACTGAGAGCACTTCCGCCTAGCACACCACTGTCCCTTATCTGAACTACCGCCATAGCCTCCTAATCTCTGGCCTCGTGTCTACGGTATTGTTCTCATTTTTATGCAGAAGTCTGAGGGGGCCTATATGTCATCATCAATCTGATTCTCTTCAAGGTCTTTTCCTAGTGCCAACATTGTCACCACTATAACTGACCCATATAGTCCACCCCGGGTCAATTACTCAACATTTTCTTCTTTTTTTCAGGGGCTACAAAGATGCAGTTTGCTTGTATGTGCTATGTTAAATTTGGGCTGTCATTCCATTTAATGGCAAGGTCAGTCATTCTAAAATGATCACTTAGTTCTCCTCAATGTCCCAAGTTATTGATATGATTATATTTATAAGATATCGTACATTATCCCAATATAGGATAATGTTGTCCCTCAGGAACATTCAGAGTCTGGAGACTTTTTTTTTTGGCCAGGGCCAGTTTTGAACCCACCAGCTCCGGTATATGGGGCCAGCACCCTACTCCTTGAGCCACAGGAGCCACCCAAGAGACATTTTTCATTATCACTAATGGATGGGAGGTGCTAGTGGCATATAATAGGTAGAGGGTAATGATGCTCTAAATATCTTACAATGCCTAGGCCCCAAAATAAAAAGTTGTCCAGCTCAAAATGTCAATAGTGCCAGGGCTGATAAACCTTAGGATGAACCATATAATTTTTATCCTTCTATACTCTACCCTAGGATATTTTCCTGATGTTATTTATGAATAAATGTACCTGTTCATTTCAGTCCACTTGTTTGGCAGGAAATATAAGGCTACGTGCTAACAAGAAGACAGAAATAGAGGAAGCACGGAGTGGCAGGTTATAATTTATAGAAGATACAAATAATCATTAAATATGGACCTTGCAATGCTCCTTCCTCCATGGAAATTAAGGCAATCAGTTGCTCCAAGAAGCTGCTTCTGGAGAGATAGAGAGAGAACACTGTCAACAGCATTGAGTTTGTGATTTTCTATTTCTCTGGAACTGAAAATGGCCACAGACAAGAGTGTCCTCAAAAATCAATGAAAAAAAAAATGTTCAGGTCAAATCCACTACAGCTAAAAACTAAGGTCATTATGTAGGAAAATATGTCTGTGATTATTTTTATTTTTGAGGCCAATGTAAGATTTCCATGTGCAACAATTGTAACCTCTGTTTGAGGCCTTCCAGAAACACAGTGGCTCATAGCTGTGCTCTAGATATAGGGTGGCCATAAAGTTAATGTGCAATTTAAAATACTGTGCATTTGAATTGCACATGAATTTTATGGCCACCCTGGATTTCTGTAGGTGCTTTTATGGGTTAGAAGAAGAGAGCAAAGTGACTGAACACAGGCAAGCAGAGAGAACATGGAAGAATGGAGGAGGAAAAGGGCCAGGGAGCGGGAAGGTGGGTGGAAAGAAAGAAATAGAGATGTTATAGATGGACAGTACAGGGGACAGAAGTGTGGGATTGTCACAAGAATCCATGATGGGTCTCTGAGGGGAAGTGAGCAGCAGAGGATGACACTGGGGAGGGGTGATGAAGCCTGATCATCCTGCAGGACACTGAAGGCTTCTGCTGGCCAGGCAACTGCAGGCAGCCATCTGCTGGGCACCAGGCACCCTTACAGCTGAAACCATTGTGGCTTTTTTAGTGTTTCAAAGCAGTGCTTTCAGGATTTTCTAAAGAAGGCATGGGGGAGTGGGAGACGCCTTAAGCAGGCAGGATTGGAATTCTTGCTCTCCTGCAGGGCCTATAGAAGGACCCGAGTTATGAGTGCTGTAAATGCAGGTAATTTGGTAAGGCTCATCAGCACACTACCTCTTTCAGAAATACTTGGCCTTTTCTTTTCTTTCTTTTTGCCATTTTTATTTCCCCCTTTGTACCATAATAATTTTTGAGTTAAACATTGAAGGTCCTTATTTAAAGCAATTTAAAAGTTACCTGTGGGCTTTGTGTCCTTATTCCTGGCAGAGTTCTTTGGCACATGATAAGTGCCTAGTAAGTGATGAATGAAGGAAGGCCCATTATTATCCATTAACACCTTAGATCACATCTCATAACCAGACTGGAGAGCCAGGAGTGGAGGGATTCTTTCTGTGAAGCCAGGACATAAAACACACCAGGTAGGAGGTCAGATACTTAAGATGAAAAGATAAGATCAGAGTGGTGTCTGCCCTCCAGAATCTAGCAATAGTCACAGATTTGAAACAATGTTTGCAGGAATAAGCTTGGTATTCATGGACTTAGCATTCTCATTTTGTCTATTGGCCTTCAGAGGACCAAGACATGTTGGAATTTCTAATTGTGTTGAAGTGCAAATTTAAACCAAACTTAAAATAAGGCTGGAGTGTGTGAACAGGCCTGGAGGCTTTGTTTTTCATATAGCATCTGCTGTAATTCTTGTGATGCAATAAAACATTTTGTGTCTTTAAACACCCCCTCGTACCATGAATCAGAGAGTAAATTGGAACACCCTTTAGGGAGGACAATTTGGCACAGGTATAGAAATTTTAAAAGAATTCTTCTCATTTGAACCAGTGATTGCTCATCTAGGGATTCAGGCCAAAGAAGCAGAGATGTACATACACAGAGGTATATCATCAAAGAATATCATTGAAGCATTGAAAATTTGAAAGAGGTAATCCAAAAGCCTATGAAATAAGCTAAATTGGGTAAATAAGTTATGGACCTACATTAGATGAAATGCCAAGTCATAAAAACAAACAAAAACGTTTTCAAAAGACCACTTAACAGTGTGGGGTACTTTTCCTGATACTTTTAGTAAAGATGTAGCTTATAAAATAGTATACTCAATAAATTCCGGTTTTGAGGTAAAAATCAGAGGTCGTGCATACAGGAGTGATTACAGTTGTTCTCTCCAGGTGGTAGCAGAATGTTTCATATTTATTTTTTATACTTTCATGTATTCTGTAATTTTTTCATTAACCTGAGTTAATTAAGTAGTTTGAAAAAATCTTTCAAAACTCAACTTTGCCTCTTTACCTTTGGTTATAGGGGTCACAAGTTAGAACAGTCTCTTGTCCATTGTGTAGGCCATGAGATAAGGTATAGAATTCTATAACAACATCATTTACTGTCTCAGCAACTCAATGACATCGGTACTATCATTACCTCTATTTTACATGAGGGTGCTGAAATTAGAGAACATAAGTAGTTCTCCCATCACACACAAAAAGGGGGGGTGCAGAGCTGAGACTCTGAGCTTGCGCTACAAAACCAGACATACAATATTAAACTCACATTCTATGAAGTAAGTTTTAAAATATGGCTGTGCCTTTTAATGTACTTCATAGATAATTGTGTTTTTTAACAAATTGAAGATTTGTGGCAACCTTGTGTAGCCCCCTTGTCGCCATTTTTCTAACAGCATGTGCTTACTTCAGATCTTTGTGTCACATTTTGTAATTATCACATCATTTCAAACTTTTCATTATTGTTTTATCTGTTGTGCTGATCTGTAATCAGTGATCTCTAATGTTACTATTGTGATTGTTTGGGGCTCCGTGAGCCATGTCCATATAAGATAGTGAACTTAATTAATACATGTTGTGTGTATTCTAACCATTCCCCTGTCTTTCCCCACTCCTTGGGCTTCTCTATTACCTAAGTAGCAACAATATTGAAATAAGGCCAATTAATAACCCTACAATGGCCTCTAAATGTTCAAGTGAAAAGAAGAGTCTCATATCTCTCACTAAATCAAAGACTAGAAATGACTAAGCTCAGTGATGAAGGCATGTTGAAAACTGAGATAGGCTGAAAGCTAGGCTTCTTGGACCAAACAGCCAAGTTGTGAGTACAAAACAAAAGTTCTTGAAAGAAATTAAAAGTGCTACTCCATTGAACATAAGAATAATAAGAAAGCAAAACAGCCTTCTTGGTAATAGTGCAGAAAGTTTGAGTGGCCTCGACAGAAGATCAAATTAGCCACAACATTTTCTTAAACCAAAGCATAACCCAGAGCAAGTTACCAACTGTCTTGAATTCTATGAAGGTTGAGAGAGGTGAGGAAGCTGCAGAAGAAAAGTTTCAAGCCAGAGGTTGGTTCATGAGTTTTAAGGAAATAAGCCATCTGCATAATATAAAAGTAGAAGATGAAGCAGCAGCAAGTGCTGATGGAGCAAGTACTGCAGCATGTTCTCCAGAAGATGTTGCTCAGATCACTGATGAAGATGGATGTATGAAACAACAAATTTTTCATGTAGAAAAAAAACCCCAGCCTTCTATGGAAGAAGATATCTGGGGCTTGCGTATTTAGAGAGGAGAGGTCAGTGCCTGGTTTCAGAGCTTCACAGGAGAGGCTGACTCTCTTGTTAGGGGCTAATGCAGCTGGGGACTTGACTTGAAGCCAATGCTCATTTTCCATTCTGACAATTCTAGGGCCTTCAGGAATTATGCTAAATAAACTCTGCCTGTGCTCTATAAATGGAATTATAAAGCTTAAGTGACAGTGCATCTGTTTACAGCATGGATTACTGAATATTTTAAGCCCACTATTGAGACCTACTGCTCAGAAAAAAAAGATTCCTTTCAAAATAGTACTGCTCATTGACAATGCATCTGGTCATCTGAGAACGCTGATGGAAATATACAAGGAGGTTAATGTTGTTTTCACGCCTATTAACACAACATTCATTCTGCAGTTCATAGATCAAGGAGCAATCTTGATTTTCAAGTCTTATTATGTAAGAAGTATATTTCACAAGGCTATAGCTGCTATAGAGAGTGATTCCTCTGATGGATCTGGGAAAATTGATAACCTGTTGGTTTCAAAGGATTCACCATTCTAGATGTCATAAAGAAATCTGTAATTCATGAGAGAAGGTTAAAATGTCAACATTAACAAGAATTTGGAAGAAGTTGATTCTAACCCTCATAGATGATCTTGAGGGGTTCAAGAATTCAGTGGAAGAAGTAGCTGCAGATGTGGTGGAAATAGCAAGAGAACTATAATTAGAAGTGGAGACTGGAGATGGAACTGAATTGCTGCGATCTCATGATCGAACTTGAATGAATGAGGAGTTGCTTCTTATGGATGAGCAAAGTAGTTTCATGGGTTGGAATATCTTCCTGGGGAAGATGCTGTGAACATTGTTGAAATGACAACAAAGGATTTAGACTATTACATAAACTTAGTTGATAATGCAGCAGCAGGGTTTGTTTGAGAAAACTGACTCCAATTTCAAAAGAAGTTCTATTGTGTTTAAAATGCTATTAAACAACATCACATCCTACAGAGAAATTTGTCATGAAAGGAAGAGATAATCAATACAGCAAGCTTTATTGTTGCCTTATTTTACAAAATTAAGTTGCCAGGGCCAGCCCAATCTTCAGTAAACACCACCTTGATCAGTCAGCAGCCATCAACATTGAGGCAAGACCCACCACCAGCAAAAAGATTACAACTCTCTGAAGGCTCAGATGATAGCATTTTTTTTAAACAATAAAACATTTTTAATGAAAGTATGCCTATTGTTTTTTAGACATAATACTATTGCCCACTTAATAGACTACAGCGTAGTGTAGACATAACTTTTATATGCCCTGGGAAACCAGAGAAATCGTGTGACTCTTTTTATTGAGATATTCATTTTATTGCAGCAGTCTGGAATTGAACACACAATATTGCCAAGGTATGCCTGTAAGAACTTTATTATCCCAATGAACATGGCATGTGTCTTAATAAATGCCATGAAAGAATATTAACCATGAAAATAAACTCTTGAATTTGAAGACAGGCCTTCACAAATCAGTTAATCCAGCCCTGCAGTGAAACATGTAATCCATCCTGCTGCCCAAAGCTGTTTCCATGGAATAGGAAAAGTGGAGTTAGACTAGAAAGTTTGGTTGTCTGCTACTCAGTACAGGGTGTTTTGTGCTGTGTGGTGAATCAGAGGTTTTCTGCTTTGGTGCTGTCAACCTGAGAGGGCTGGCAAAACATAGCCTTGGCCTTCTACCAACTGATGTAATTATTGATTAAATTCATAGCTAATCTGCCCCCCAAACCCATCTGTATGTCATCTCTTTGTGGGGGGTCATTGTAACAAATACTCTTTTATTAAAAATTTGCTAAACATAAGGGTTTAGAAATTCACCAATTGTGATATTCCAAAAAAACAAAGGATCAAGGTGAAATCTTTGAAGACATTATAAAACTACCACCCAATGTTCATGCACAGAGCTGCTGTTGTTTGTGAAATTTTAGAAAATAAAAAAATAGACCAAAAAAGAAAATATCACAAACAGCTACACTAGAACGTAGGCTTAAAAAGAACCCTTTCTTCCCAATTTCAGCTAAATATGATGATTTCTAGATGCAAGCCACTGCTCTTTTCTGTTGGAGAGTTTCAGAATGGAAACTAAAGGCAAGGCTTTCAAAGGAGAACCTCCTGGCCTAGCAAACATTAGCACTTTATTATGGAATTTTGCCCAGTCTTCTCCAAAAACCAAACAACAAAGCGTTTATTGTATCCTGTCTCTGAATAATATGCAAACTCTCTTTTCTTCCTTTTTTACATGCTTTGGTTATAAGTAAACCCTGCAACTAGCGACAATCTCCCCCTATCCCTGTGACCACTACCAACATCTGAATACACACATGTGAGAACTAGTTAGAGTCCAACCAGAAACAGACTCTGAGACAAGGCAAATTGTTTATGTGGGCGTGGCTCTGGGATGCAGATGGAAGTGAGATGAAGTGGGATAGAGAAGGGAAGGCAGAGAATTGCTGAATATGATGTTTGATATTAAGCAGATGATCGCTATGGCAAACTGTGATTTAATTCTCCCCAAATCTGGATAAAACATGTGCCTCAGGGTTATCCCACTTGAAGAATGAGGGACTTGGGGTATTGAAATACAAACTCCCATCAGTCATTGGATGAGGGAGGTTCCCAGGGAATGTAAATTCCAGTTTCCCAATTGCTGTTGCTGCCTTAATAGCAACACTATCTCTGGCAGCCAGGGAATGCTGTAGGGCAAAGACAACTTAGGTGCTGGCGGATGGGAGTTGGGTGGTATGCATTGAAGTGGTAAGGGCCTGGGAACACAGGTGGAGTGCTGACAGCTCCTGCTACAAACTCATTTACCAAATTAGCATTTTGGATCGGAGATATTTTTTCTTCCTCTGCTCTTTGAAGCTAGGAAGCATACCTAGAAACTTTGGGAGCTATTTAAAAGAAGGTAAAGTGGGGTCAGCTTCGGTGGCTCACGCCTATAATCCCAGCACTCTGGGAGGCTGAGGTGGTTGGATTGCCTGAGCTCAGGAGTTCGAGACCAGCCTGAGCAAGAGCAAGACCCCGTCTCTAAAAAAAAAAAAAAAATAGCCAGGTGTTGTGGTGGGCACCTATAGTCCCAGGTACTTGGGAGGTTGAGGCAAGAGAATCACTTAAATCCATGAGTTTGAGGTTGCTATGTGCCATGATGCCATGGCACTCTATCAAGGGTGACAAAGTGAGACTCTATCTCAAAAAAATAAAGAAAAGAAGGAAAAGTGGAAGGATTAAGTTTGAGAGTCATTTGTTGTCTAGAAGCATTGAGGAGAGCATATCCTTTGACTACTCAATTCTTTCCTAGCTCAGAGAAAGCATCTCACTTGTGCACACAGCATCAGGGGGGAAAAATGGAAATAACCATATGTCCTTTTAAAGAAAAAGTTGAATGCAAAATGGAAGGTGTTGAAGGATGGATCCAGAATATCATGTATATCATGTTTAAAACATGCAAACAGTATTATCTATTGTTTATGCATACCTACACGTGTTGTAAAAGCATAAGGCCTGCATAGGAATGATAAATGCCAAATTGTGAAAAGCATTAGGAGGGAGGGAAACAGATGGGATGAGTGGGGAGAGACAACAGGGCTCTGAACTGCACCAAAAATTATTTATTTTTTTAGAACAATTATCTGGAGCAAATATGGTGAGTTTACGATTTGATTTTTTTTTCGTGGGTGCATGGATGTTCTTAACAGCATGCTCTGTACACTTCTGTGTGTCTCGGACTTAGTAAAACAGAAAAAAGTAAAAACACACAAAAAGGATAAATTACTTGTAGCATTTCTGTTTTTGTCGTCTTTTGAAAACAGTGATGGAATTTGGATTTTTTTCCTACAGTGGAATTGTAGTCTGAAGTTCATAGTTTCAACTTAGAATTTTCTAGTTTTTGGCTTGAATTCCAAAGTTGTGCATGCTGTGTGATTGTATTCACTTAAAATCTAATTATTTCCTTTCCCTTTCCAGGTTTTTGGACCAAGAAATGTAGTTTGTTCAGTGAGGTGTCCGGAACTGTTATCTGGTAGAGTGTTTCCAGTCGAAGCTGTCAGTCAGTAGCACCAAGCATAAAACACAGGGCCTAGGCAAGAGAAGGAGAATTCCTGCTTTGTAAAGATTTTGATTCTGGAATTTTGAATGTTTGAGTGTGCACTAAATTCCTGTCAAAACACAACCACCCATGACATTCCAAATTTGTAGGTGAAAAGCAATAAAACAAAGAGCCAGTGGATTGTTGTCAGTTACCTTACCAGGCCAGGAAACAGATCACATGGATGATAAATCAGTACTAGCTCACCCAGTCTTTCTTGGACAACCAGGCTTCCAGATTTCTCCACACTCTCTTTCTGCTTGGGGTGAGAACAGCCTTAGGCAAAACTGAGAAGAAAGCAAAGCTTGTCTTCTTCGGAGTGTCCTCTGCAGCACTTCCGTGTAAGGCCAACCACAAGCTGACAAACCCTTTTAAAAATAGACAACATGTTCAAATGGTTTAACATTCAAAAAGTACAAACGGGTTTAGAGTGGTAAGTCTCTTTCTCACCTTCCTTTTCTAAGCATTCAACCTAGAGGTAGTAAACATTGACAGAATATTTTATGCGCCATGTTAGAGCTATGTAAACAAACATGTGAATACATATTTATAAAAACCCCAGAGAGTAATATACACACAGTTCTATACCTTATGTTTTCCATTGAATATCTATTTTGGATATTGCATCATATCAGTATATTAAAATTTTCATTTGTAAAAATAATGCATAATATTCTATTGTATGGATGTACTGTAAGTTATTTAAATAGTTCCCTCCTCATAAGCATGTAAGTTACTTGACATATTTGGCTATTGCAAGTAATGCTGCAATGAATAAGCTTCATAAGTGCTAGTATTTGTAAAATAAATTCCAAAGTAGACTTTCTGGGTCAAAAGGTATTATGTGTTTATAATTGTGACAGAAATGGCTAGATTATTCTCCGTAACAATTGTACCAGTTTATATCCCTGCTAGCAATGTATGGGCATGCTTATTTCTTCATACTCTCATCAACAGTCTCTTATCAAACAGAAACTATTTAAAGTGTTGTGGTTTTATAATGTGTTTTAATATGTCATTGGGCTAATCCTCCTTTACTGTTACTTATTCAAGAAATTTTCTGGCTATGTTTTTCTCATTTAGTTTTCCATATCAACCTTAGCTCTTCAATGAACAAATGTTGGTGTTTTTATTGGGATAGTTTTGTATTTTTTGCTTAATCCAGGGCAACCTAACATTTTTAGTTATCTCTTCACCAACTACTTATTTGCACTTACTGTGTGTCTGCAGTATTCTGAGTACCAGGAGAGAACAGGGAACAAAACAGCAAAGACAACAAAACATTTTACATTTTAAATGGGTGGGAAAGAGGTAATAAACAAGAAAAATGAAGAACAAATACCTAGTATGTTAGATGGTAATAGGTGCTAAGGAGAAAACTGAAGCCAATGGGTTATTAGGAGTAGGAGGAAGTGGAATGTGATGATAGGAAAAGTGGCCAGGGATGGCCTTAGCATGAAGGTGCACTGGAGAGAGACCTGAAGGATAGAAGGAACAAGCCATGTGGATATTTGGAAAGAGAGTTCCAGGCAGAGGGAAGAGTCAGTGCAAAGGTCTGGAGCTCTAGCATCTCTGGAGTGATCATGGCAAGAGAGGGAGCCAGAATGGCTGGAGCAGAACAAGGTCAACAATGATAGAGATACTACAGAGAGATAACTGGGGCTGGAGCATTCAGAGACTTAGGCCATTCTAAGAACTCCGGGTTTTACTCTGAATGAGATGGGAGCCTTTGTGCAAGAGGTGTTTAAGTGGAAGACTGACACAATCTGATTTTGGACGTAAAGGAGCTTTTGGTTGCTCTTTTGAGAATAGAAGGAAGGGAGAAAAGGACTATGGATGGGAGAGCAGGCAGACTTGTTAGAACAATCCAGGCACAAGATGACAGTGGTTTGTACCAGGACAATAAAAAATAGCCGGGCGTTGTGGCTATTTGGGAGGCTGAGACAAGAGAATCGCTTAAGCCCAGGGGTTTGAGGTTGCTGTGAGTGATGACACTACGGCACTCTACCAAGGGTGACAAAGTGAGACTCTGCCTCAAAGGAAAAGAAAAAAAAAGAAATGGAGGAAAAGAAGGCTAGGTGAGGTGGCTCACGCCTGTTAATCCTAGCACTGTGGGAAGCCGAGGTGGGTGGATTGCCTGAACTCACAGGTTAGAGACCAGCCTGAGCCAGAGTGAGACTTCATCTCTAAAAATAGCCAAGTGTTGTGGTGGGCACCTGTAGTCCCAGTTACTCGGGGGGGCTGAGGCAAAGGAAATCTATTGAGCCCAAGTGTTTGAGGTTGCTGTGAGCTGTGACACCATGGCACTCTACCAAGGGCTACAGTGTGAGACTCTGTATCAAAAAAAAAAAAGAAAGAAAAACATGAAGTGAGGGAAAAGTGATCAGGCTCCCTATATGAGAATTGACCGAAATGGCTGATGGATTGAAGGCAAGGTGTTGAAAGAAAGAGAGGACTAAAGCGTGACTCTAAGTTTTTAGTCTAAACAACTGCATTAATGGAGTTGCCATTTACTGAGATGGGAAAGACTACAGAAAGGAGCCAATTTAAATGATAAAAAGTTTGTTTTGGATATGTAAGTCTGACTTGCCAAGTCATGCTGTCTTTTTATTATTATTATTATTATTATTAAATCATAGCTGTGTACATTAATGCAACCATGGGGCACCATACACTGGTTTTATAGACCATTTGACACATTTTCATCACACTGGTTAACATAGCCTTCCTGGCATTTTCTTAGTTATTGCGTTAAGACATTTATATTTTACATTTACTAAGTTTCACATGTACCCTTGTAAGATGTACCGCAGGTGTAATCCCACCAATCACCCTCTCTCCGCCCATCCTGTCCCCTCCCTCCCCCCTTCCCCCTATTCTTGGGTTATAACTGGGCTATAGCTTTCATATGAAAGCCATAAATTAGTTTCATAGTAGGGCTGAGTACATTGGATACTTTTTCTTCCATTCTTGAGATACTTTACTAAGAAGAATATGTTCCAGCTCTATCCATGTAAACATGGTCATGCTGTCTTGTTAGCAATTGGACAGAAGAGTCCAGAGCTGAGGGGAGAGATCCAGATCTATACATTTAGTAGTTAGCAGAATATAGATGCTATTTTAAGCCATGAAACTGGATGAAATCAACCAGTGATTTAGAGTGGTAGAAATAAGACCTAAGATGCTCCAAAGTAAAAAGGTAGAGATGGGGATGAAGCGGAACACAGGCAGTTTGGAAGAAGCAAACAGTGCAGCCAAGATAAGAGGAAACACAGTGTGGTTTGTTGGAAGTCAAGTGAAGAAAGTGTTTCATGGAGGAAGAAGCGGTCAACCATGTGGAATGCTGCTAACGGGTCAAGTTAAACAAGTGTTGAGAATTGATCTTTGGATTTAGCAAAGTGAGAGATCAAGGGTGTTTTGGAAAGGAGCAGGATCATGGAATAGTCTGATCAGAATAGGTTCAAGGGAAAATAGAAGGAGACCCTAGAACAGACCTTTATGGCAGCTGCCTTTGGCAATTATCCAACAGACCTATTCCTCTTAATTGCTAAAGCAGTCCCAATTCCCATGTAACTTAGGGAATGATGACCTTCTTTAATTCAAGAGGTAAACACTGTTTGGTATGGGGTGATTCTGTTCTCCAGGGGACATTGGGAAATGTCCAAAGACATTTTTATTTGCCACAACTGCTGTGTATGTGTATGTATGTGTGAGTGTGTGTGCACGTGTGGGTGCGTGCAGGCAAACTATTGGCATCTAGTGTGTGGAGCTCAGGGGTGCTGCAAAACATCCTACAATGCAGAGGACATCCCTATCCCCCAGCACAAGGAATTATCTGCCTTAAAATGTCAGTGCTGGGTTGAGATTAGAAACCCTGGTCTGAATTCATCCCTGTGATTACATTTTCCTTGCTGGTGATTAACTTAAGCATTTCTCTGACCCAATTTGGCCAAATAATGAGAACTTTGTTCATGAGTTTCTCGGAAAGGTTCTTTAGCTTCTGGAGAGATGGTGTCTCTTCTTTGGGTAGACATTGTCAAATTGGATGTCCAGCTTGAGCCACAGTAACCTTCTGCAGTCTGCTTGAAGATGAAGCAACACCAAGAATGGTGCGGTTAGGAGAATCACAGAGAGGCAGTAGAGAGTTCCACTGCGTTTGCCCCATAGTCCATTCACTTACGATTTCTTTCGACTGGTAGAAAGAGGGACCAGGTGACAGTTAATGTGAAATCACAAATTTCCCTCCCTCCTTTTTTTTTATGACAGTTGAGTTGGGGTTTCTGGTACTTTCAAGCCAAAGTATCTGAATTGACATAACCTCCAAACTAGGAAGGCTGCTTCCGATAACTTAAAAAGGTTATTCAGGTCACATCTCTTAAATAGAAATTTATTGGCCACATTACCTATTTAAAATCTGTTACAAGGAAGGAAGTTATATCATATTTTTGAAAATGTGTTCAGAATGACTTCCTAGTATATAAAAAGACTCAAATCTCATGGTACAAGTCCCCAGTTTAACATCTACTGCTGTCCCTCAGACTTAGAATTAACATTTGTTTTTGTTTCTCCGGTATTACCTAGGACAGTGCTGGGAGGTAGTTGATACATAAGTATTTATTAGAAGTTAGATAACTTAGCTAAATTGTTTATTTAAAAAAATTAGTATTGGGCGGTGCCTGTGACTCAGTGAGTAGGGCGCCGGCCCCAAATACTGAGGGTGGTGGGTTCAAACCCGGCCCCGGCCAAACTGCAACCAAAAAAATAGCCGGGCGTTGTGGCGGGCGCCTGTAGTCCCAGCTACTTGGGAGGCTGAGGCAAGAGAATCGCTTAAGCCCAGGAGTTGGAGGTTGCTGTGAGCTGTGTGATGCCACGGCACTCTACCGAGGGCCATAAAGTGAGACTCTGTCTCTACAAAAAAAAAAAAAAAATTAGTACTTAGCAGTTGGGTAGGGCTAATTATCTAAAGCTGGTGAGACAAAACAGAAAATATAACTATAAAAGAGATGGTGTATAGTCAGGGTACTCGGTTGTAGACAACAGACTCTGTCTACTTCTACTTCCACACTAGCAGACAGGGATTTATCGCAGGCTGGAGGATTCTAGAAAATGTTTAACAATCAGCTCTCAAAAATAATCATGACTTGTAGCATTTTCCAATTTCCATAGTATAAATACTTTCCCCATGGCAGATTTCGAGCTAACAATATTACGTCACAGAAAAGGAGTTGGAAAGAGATGCCCACAATTGGCTTTCATAAACTGGTGTGAGTTGGCTCCAAAATGCCACTGGTTATCTGGTATTAGTTAACTTACAGCATCTAGAGGACCAGGGATACCTTAGCTACATATCCAGCTGCAATACAAGGAGACAGGGACAACCAATCCAGCAGGGTTCTAGCAGATATTCCCATCCTTCCATCATAGCCTGTTCATCAACATTCATGTTGCTAAGCTTCAAATGGAACAACCTCAGAAAAGTGGCTGAAGAATAACCGAAAGTTTCCACCAAACAATTCTAGTTTCCTGCACATGTCAACCAAATCATGTTTCTTTTTTCTACCTTTCAAATATTGGGCCAAACTGATTTGTTTGGCAGAATCCCGAGTCCCATGCAAAACCCTAGCTGGAAAGGAATCTAAAAAGTTTTCAGCTTTCCAGTCTCTATGTTATAGAAAGCCATGCTGAAGTTAAATGGAATGAGCACGGGAGCGACAGTTTTCCTATCTCCTCTGCAGGTTAATGGATGGGAGCAGGTAAATCAGAGTTTCAGAGGGGAAGCTGAAACTAGCCCAGTGTGTGTGGGGGGGGGGGGGCGGGGAGCGGGGGGGGGAGTGTTTAAAATGTAAAGACCCTTTAAATCCAGTTTAGTAATTGTCATATACAAATACATCCTACAAAAGACATGCAAGGAGACCAGGAAAATTATTGGTACTTTATACAAATAATTATGTGTGAAAAAGAGCTACCTATGACAGAGGAGTTGTGGGAGGATGAGGAGAGTAGAAAGGGAGATGGACCAATTTATCACAAATATGGGTCAGTTGCTCTAGGGAACAATTGAAGTACCCATGCCTCAAATATATATTTAATCAATGTGTATTGGTTATTATAGGTCATCATTCCCAAGGTCATGTGGGAATTGGGATTGCTTTAGCAATTGAGAGGAATCTACATCATACTTGTGGCTACCCATTTTTTTTTTTTTTGAGATACAGTCTCCCTTTGTCACCCTTGGTAAAGCGCCATGGCGTCACAGCAGCCTCAAACTCTTGGGCTTAAGCGATTCTCTTGCCTCAGCCTCCTGAAGAGCTGGGACTATAGGCGCCTGCCACAACACTTGTTTATCTTTAGAGATGGGGGTCTTGCTTTTGCTCAGGCTGGTCTTGAACCTGGGAGCTCAGGCACTCCACCACCCCGGCCTCCCAGAGTGCTAGGATTACAGGCATGAGCCACCATGCTCAGCCCCCCTTGGTCTTTTTAAGAGACTTTCTTATACTTGGGGCAATTCATAGGTTATGAGTTCTCAGTAGAGTGACCAATTGTTCTAATTTGCCTGGGACTAAGGGGTTTCCTGAGATGTGGGACTTTAAGTGCTAAAACCAGGAAAGTCCTGGCTAAATCAGGGTAAATTGGTCATCCTAGATTGTCCCTCTTACATGTAGAATAAGGCTGCTTTGGCACTAGGATGTGGCACATAACTAAGTCTCTGCCATTAAAATCAAAAAGCCATTCAGAGCTGAGCTAGGCAGGAAACAAACTCAGCAGTGAGCTTCCATCTTGCTGGCAGTCCAACTGGCTGCCTTTCAGGGGCGGAGGCAGTGGCTGAGAGTTTGAGTCCCTAATGGAGAAAAGCCAGGGGCTAGAAGCGCTATGATTTGTAATCAAGCTGAGGTCCTTGGCACCCAGGGCCTGCTGGTGGCGGCAGTAGGCAGCAGTGGCGTCTCTCCTCAGATCAGGCTAATTTGCAGCATGGTTTTGGCGTGTCTCCTGGAAGCGATGCCTTGGATTTGTTTCTCCAGCCCTCCCAATGATTCTGGAGCTACTAAAGATCTTTCAATAAATCCCTTTCCTGCTTAAACTCACCAGAGAATAGATTCCATTGTTTGCCAGTCGGAATCCTGACCAATAAAATAAAATTTAAATAGTTCACATATGGGATGAGATGCATATAGCTCCTTTTAATTATATATTTTTTTCACTGCCTTTTTCCATTAAAAAAAATTTTTTTGTAGCTATTTGAGGGGAGAGGACAGTCAAACTGCCTAAGGGAGATTTTGTCTTAATTTCATATTCCTAACATATAGTTATCAAATTTCTGGCACTGCAGTTGTGATTCCTCATTCTTCTTGTGTTCTATTTTTGGCTTTTTGACACCCTTGTACCCCATTGGGTTTGCTAAGCAAATAGATGTAGGCTGCTATGGTGTAATGAGAGAATGTGGCAAATGCATGAGAAGCGTGCTTATTTCCATTGCTCTATTTTTTCACTTTTTATGCATTTAGCTTTTTTTGTATTTTTTTGATTTTTTTGTTTTTGTTGCTTTTTTTTTTTTTTTTTTCTGAGAAAATCTCAGTTTTGTTTTTTTTTTTATTGTTGGGGATTCATTGAGGGTACAATAAGCCAGGTTACAATGATTGCAATTGTTAGGTAAAGTCCCTTTTGCTGCATTTAGCTTTTTAAATAATATCATTCCAAAAGCTTTTTTCTCTTGTGTTCCTAAATTGCTAGACAAATTTTGTGTTATTTTTTTATTTTGGAATAATTTTTGATTTATAGAAAATTTGCCAAGATAATACAGTGTTCCTGTACATCCTTGACAACCCAAAAGAAGTGACTGAGGCAAAGATCTTAATCAATAGAGGTTCATTAAGCAAACGTTTGAGGGCATTCCTGGGAGAAACACAAACCACAGACAAATCTGTGACTGCTTTTCAAAAGGGGGATTTGGGAACTTTGGTATTTAGGGAAGGTTACAGAGAAAAAAAGGAGGAGTAAGGTAAATGGTTACATTCTTGTGAGGCCCAGGAAATCTACATTTTAAATAATATAAGGTGACCGTTAGAAGAGAAAATGTGAGAGAAGGAGGCATCGGTTATGTAGATATCTGTGGGTAGGTAGAAGGATGATTGATCTTGTCCTGTCTTGATTCCACACTTGGGAAGATAAACTTGAGCCAACATTTATTAGCATGGAATGAACAGGATGAACAAAAGCTAGACTTAGCCTGCAGACCCAAAATTACAATTTTCATGTTCTTGTTTATGGGAAGGTAGCAAGGAATTTCCTTATGAATGACCTGTGGGGGCATCCTTCACAGGTGCCTGAGGCCTTTTACCTTTCTGTGGGCATCTGGCTGATACACAATGTTAGTAACAGCTATCTCATAGAAGGGGGAGTTGCATGACTCAGCCTCCAGGCTTGACTTTCCCTTCTACAGAAGAAGTTGAGGGGGTGGTCCTGAGATTTTTATTTTCCTTTACTCTCTTCACCCAGCCTCCCCTAATCTTATATAATCATGACCTCTATATAATCATGACATTGCTTTTTTTCATAACACCCTAATTATAAAATGTTAGAACTTGGAATATCATGTATTGTCAGTACCTGGAGAGCATCTTCTCATAATCAGAGGGCATTAGGAATTTGGCAGCAGTGGCTTTCTTTGTTCTTTGAACCCCATCTTACTATTTTGACATGGAAGCCTCTGCTGCCTGCAGCCTTCTCTCCCCGTAGACCTCATTCTGGCCCTGCTGTTTCTGTTGGCACCATTGTCCTTGGATAGTGTTTGTTGGAGGTACCCCCAGTGAACATAACCCCAGCATTTTAATACCTAGTACATACAGACTATGGGAAAAGGAGGAGGGGCTGGCAATAAAGGCCAGCCGTCCAACCCACGCGAGTCACAGTACGCAATAGCACAGAGATTCTCTAATATTATCACGTATGTGAGAAGTTCTTGTTCAAATACAGATTCTAATTTAGCTGGTCTTGAGTTTGAGATTCTGTGTTTCTAACAAGCCCCCAGTGATGTTCCCACTACTGTTCCATGGTCCACACTTTGAATAGTCATGAAGACTTTGTTTCACTGGCTGTGATGCAGCTGTTGTAGGTGGTATTAAAGGGATTGTCTTTACCACAACTGCTGCTAATCTTGAGGCCAGAATCAAGTAAAAGTTCAAAGTGATATTGTTTTTCATGTAATATGGATTGCGTCACTAGCTTTTGTATTTCTCTTCATATATAGTCTCTGAAAATAGTTAAATATTACAAAAAATATAACAGATATAGATAACCAATTATGACTATTTAATTTTAGCCTGTAAGATCCTAGGAAGGAATAAAGGTAAATTTATGGACCACTTAACCATGGGACTGGCCCTGGGAAGATGTTGGCAACATTTATGGGTTTGTTGAACTTCAGAGTTGAAAACAGCCTCCACAGTCACACATCACATATGTGTTAGTTGGTTTTGCATTACTGCAAAGAAACACCTGAGGCTGGGTAATCTATAAAGAAAAGAGGTTTCTTCAGCTCGTGCTCGGGAGGCTATACAAGAAGCACAGCACCAGCATCTGCTTCTGCTAAGGGTTTCAGGGGCTTCCGCTCAAGGCAGAAGGTGAAGAGGGAGCAGGTGTGTCACACGGTGAGAGAAGGAGCAAGAGAAGTTGGAGATGGTGCCAGGCTCCTTTAAACAACCAGTTCTCCAGGGCGGCACCTGGGGCTCAAGGAGTAGGGCGCTGGTCCCATATGCCGGAGGTGGTGGGTTCAAACCCAGCCCCGGCCAAAAACCACAAAAAAAAAAAAAAAAAAAAAATTTTTTTTTTTTTGTAGAGACAGAGTCTCACTGTACCGCCCTCGGGTAGAGTGCCGTGGCATCACACAGCTCACAGCAACCTCTAACTCTTGGGCTTAGGCGATTCTCTTGCCTCAGCCTCCCGAGCAGCTGGGACTACAGGCGCCCGCCACAACACCCGGCTATTTTTTTGTTGCCATTTGGCCGGGGCTGGGTTTGAACCCGCCACCCTCGGCATATGGGGCCGGCACCCTACTCACTGAGCTACAGGCGCCGCCCACAAAGTGACAACACTTAATATCACGAGGAGAGCACCAACCTATTCATGAGGGATCTGCTCCCAGGACCAAAACACCTCTCACCAGGCCTCTCTCTAACACTGGGGATCAAATTTCAACATGAGATTTGGAGAGGCCAGACGTCCAAACCTTACCAAAATGGAATAGAATGAATCATTTTGGATTGGGATGCAACTTGAGATTTCATAGAAGACTTTTATGTACTTGGATAATATTCATTGACTAATTATTTAAGAAGTACACAACTATGTACCAGTAGAGAAGATAAGGACAGGGTATTTGGGGACATTTGTAAATTAAATCAGTTCTCAGTGTAGTCAAAAGAATTGATCTTACTACTGTTTTAGAATTTTCATGCCAGATTGAAAGTTTAACTAACAACGGCTCCTGAGTCTTGAAATAGAAGCTTGTACCCATGATATAAAACACAATTTAAGTTTAGGAATAAAATGGCTATTTTATATCAGAGTTACTATAATTCCTCTGTGTGTTTATGTACAATTTATTCCAAAGGACCAAATTTTAAAAACTGCATGCCACATTTTTATTTTTTGTAGGCAATTAAATCCTAAACCAAGGAAACCAGAATCTATGTAGGAAAACAACTCAAATGACCCCAAATACGCTGAAGGTTACCATTCTTCAGAATTCATACCTGCAGTCTCTCTACTACCTGGGAAAAGGAGAATGTTTTCAGACTATAAACTCCTTGACTGCCATGAGAGTTGAGAGTTGTGCTTGAGGGTGACTTTAGTGCATAATTAACTGGCCTGGATAATCACAAAGCAGTCTGTGTGTATTCATGTTACCCAGAGAATTGGTGTGCCTCTGACCACAGGCTGCTAGCAAGGGGGTGCTCCTGAGGGATATCCCATTCTGCCAAGGAGACCTCTGAGCACCCAGAGTATTATTCATAGGAAAGGAGCTACGAGGGGTAAGTCCAGCTTCTCATCCCTGCTGAATGGTAGAAGCCCACAGCGGGTTTCTGTTTCTGAATAGGACATACCGTGTATTCTAACCAATAGAGTATTAAGCTGATGATTAGTTATAATAATCATGCTACCACTTATACAGTGGTATATTGGTTTCTTTTTGCTGCTTCACAACTTACCACAAACATAGTAGCTTCAAACAACACACGTTTATCTCACAGCTTCTTTAGGTCAGGAGTCTGGGCACAGCTGAACTGGGTCCTTTGCTCAGGGTCTCAAGGGCTGCTATCAAGACGCAAGCCACATTGTTGGATTCTCATCAGGGGCTCAACTGGGAAAGATTCTGCTTCTAAGCTCACTCGGGTTGTTGGTAGAATTCGTTTCCTTGTGATTGTACGACTGAGGTCGTTGGCGTCTTCTTGGCTGTTGGCTGGAGGCTGCTGGCAGTGCCTGGCTCTGTGGCTCTTTGCCCAGGTGTTCATGGCATGGCTGTGTGCTTCTTCAAGGCCAGCAGGAGAGTCTCTCCAGGTTGCTAAGTTAGAGTCTCATATAATGCAATCCTAGGAGTGACACTTTTCACCTCTGCCATGCTCTATGGGTTAGAAGCAAATCACAGCTTCCACTTACACTCAAAGGGAGGGAAGTATATTAGGGAGGAACTCACTAGGGTCACCTTACAGTGTGTCCCCCACAAATCGTGAGAAATGGGAACACTAGTTGGGACACACATTACGGTTTTTGTTGGAGTGCTTCCGGGTCATTCTACACCCTCTCCCTGTGGTGCCTCATTCACCCTTGAGTGACTAGCGTGCCTCGCTCATAGCAGATGTGTAATGAACTGAAGGACAGGGATCCTTCCAGAATAGGTTTCCTTTTGTTCTCTTCTCTGAGAGGTGATGTTGGAGGCAAACAGGAGTGAGTAAAAGGGAAAATGGTTTCTCTTATCTGCCTTACAAATGAAACCCTGAAAAAAATGGCAATATCTGTAAAGTTATTCAAGATCATAAGAAAAGTGTCAACCCAACGGCTTCTATCACCTCATTGCTAGAGGCAGGGATTGTTCTATTAGCATCTGAAGAGTTTTTTTTAAAAAATTACTGTGATACACAATATGTATATATATTTTTACCAACTTAGTCAAGAACTCAGTGACCATGGTGGTGACTGTTGGTATTTATGTAACATCTTTGAAAATATGTTCATCTGTGGCTTTTAGATGCCACCATCACCAGGGCATGGGAAGTGAGGCCGCCCAGCATACAGTTGCAGAGGTCGTGTGCTGTACAACCCAAGAGCGCAGTTTAGAATGGCCACACTTTCTGGGCCCCACCCATCCTCCCAGTGTCAGTATTGTTCCTAGTAAAAATATTCTGTGTATCAATGGGACATTTCACAAGGAAATCCAAGAGCTTCCTAGTCACTTTTTGATGTATTATATATTATCCTGACTCTACAGATGAGGAAACTGAGGCTGAGAGGGTTTGTATCACTTGCCCAGCATTTACTAGCATGAGGAATAGGGACAAAGCTGGGACTCAATACCAGGGATTTTCCGACAAAGTCCCATTTTACTTTTTATAAAGCTGGGTTGCTTCTTCTTCTTCTTCTTTCTTTTGAGACAATGTCTCACTTTGTCACCCAGGGTAGAGTGCAGTGGGCTCATCATAGCCTCTCCTGGGCTCAAGTGATCCTCCTGCCACAGGCTCCCAAGTAACTGAGACAATAGGCACCCACCACCACATTCTGCTAATTTTTCTGGTTTTGGTAGAGATGGGGTCTCACTCGTGCTGAGGATGGTGTCGAACTCCTGGCCTCAAGTGATCCTCCTGCCTTGGCCTTCCAAAGTACTAGGAGTACATGCGTGAGGTATCACACTTGGCCAAGAGCTTCTTGTTTTGTTTTCTTTTGTTTTTACCTGTCTTGCTCACAGCTCTTCTCCAAATAAATCAGGGTCATTCCCACATCCTGTGAAGGCGGTTCCGTCCACAGGTGTTAGAAACTTTCATCTTGATATAAATTCTTCAACCAGCCTTAATCTACAAAACGCAGCTGGGGAACAGCATTGCCCTCCTTTGTCCTACATGGCCAGTCAGTGGCGACTCGGCTCATTCACCTCTGAGTATCACTGCCTCACAGCAGGCGGGTGGGTAGACAATAATCTTTCTGCAATCGGCTTCCTTTTGTTCCTCTTTCAATAGGACACTAAGATTAGACTGCCAATTTGTTCAACCTGGCATCTTGAGCAGAATCCATGAGTTTTCAGTTCAACAAACATTTAGTGAGCCCTATGTCCAGTCACTGAGCTAAAAACAAACTAAGGAAATGAGGGCTCTCTTAGTCACCTCATCAGGAGATTTTATTTATTTATTTATTTATTTATTGTTAAATCATAGCTGTGTACATTAGTGCAATCGCCTGTACCCATTCTAGGATGCACCATAGATGTGGCCCCACCCATTGCCCTCCCTCCACTAAAACCTCCCCCCTCCCTTCCCCTTCCTTGGCCCTTTCCTCATAGTCTTGTGCTATAGTTGGGTTATAGTCTTCATGTGAAAGCTATAATTTAGCTTCATAGTAGGGCTGAGTACATTGGATACTTTTTCTTCCATTGCATCAGGAGATTTTAAGTTGCCTTCTCAGCCTCCTAGAATATAATGGTGTTGTCCCCAATCCTGCAGTAATTCTTTGCTGCACACATGATTAAATCTTGTTAGTAGTGGCAGACTTCACTGTATCTTTGAGGAAGATATTTGTCTTTTTGGCTCTTACCAGTCGAATGTGGTTAGAGAATCAATGATGGGAATTTAAGGGAGTTTTCTTTTAAAAAACACATTAGGAGAGAAAAATATTTGGTCAGCTTTTCAAAGTGGAAATAACCATGGGGGAAAATGCTGTAGCAGGCATTTCCCCCCCTTTTTTAAAGTTTATACTGCATCTGTTCTTTAGAAGTAGAGCCAGAAAGGAAATGTGGACGGAAATACTTTGTCTCGGGTTTATCACATGAATATGAAAAGAATGGCAAAAATTGTCTATAGGCTAACTGCTGTCCTCTTGAAATGTCTGCAGTTCTTGTTTGATTACCGTTGTTACCTTAGTAGAATTTTTTTTTTTTTTTTTTTTTTTGTAGAGACAGAGTCTCACTTTATGGCCCTCGGTAGAGTGCCGTGGCGTCACACGGCTCACAGCAACCTCCAGCTCTTGGGCTTACGCGATTCTCTTGCCTCAGCCTCCCGAGCAGCTGGGACTACAGGCGCCCGCCACAACGCCCGGCTATTTTTTGTTGTTTGGCTGGGGCTGAGTTTGAACCCACCACCCTCGGCATATGGGGCCAGCACCCTACTCACTGAGCCACAGGCGCCGCCCTACCTTAGTAGAATTTGATTGTGTGCAATAGCTGACAAGGCCCGCACTGGGTGTATTTACCCATTATCCTGATACGGTCTATTAGATTTTTGTTCAGCGATATTCTCTCCCTTTCCCCCACCCCCCAGCAACTCTGTGGGAAGATATTTCTCTACTTGATTGGGCTTGGTCATGTGACCAGCTTGGACCAATGGAATGAGGCAGAAGAGGTATCCTCTCAGTTCTGATGCTAATTAAGATTAGCCCTCTGGGCGGGACCAGTAGCTCAGTGGGTAGGGCGTTGGCCACATCCACCAAGACTGGCAAGTTTGAACCTGGCCCAGGCCAGCTAAAAAAAAAAAAAAAAACAATGACAACTACAACAAAAAAAATAGCCAGGTGTTGTGGCAGGTGCTTGTAGTCCCAGCTACTTGGGAGGCTGAGGCAAGAGAATTGCTTAAGCTCAATTTGAAGTTGCTGTGAGCTGTGATGCCATGGCACTCTACCCAGGGCAACAGCTTGAGATTCTGTCTCAAAAAAAAAAAAAAAAAAAGATTAGTCCTTTGGGAGATTCTGATTTTTGTCATGAGAATTATATGCCTAGGTAGTTGCCACCCCTTTAGCCTGAGTCTCAGAATGAGATGTATGTGGCACACCTGGACTCAACCTACCATCTGAAGCAGAGATTCCCAGCTGGCTTGCAGAAGCCATAAGCCATGAGTGAGAAAAAAAAACTGATTGTCATTGTCTGCCACTGAGACTTGGTGGCAGCATATTTTGTAGCTAAAGTAATACACCTGGTGATAGGATCACAAAAGTTACAAGATAACTGCAATTAATCTTATCTAGCATTTCGCAGCCTTGAACTCTCATCAGTCTCCTGGAGGATGCGTGAAACAGATTCCTGGGCCCACTCAGTCTGTACTGTGGCCCAAACTTGCATTTGTAGTAAGCTTCTTAGTGCTGCTGGTCCAAGGACCCACTCTGAGAATCACTGATATAAACCACTGAATACTAATTGGATTAACTATTTTCAGCAAGTCATGTTACATTGCTATAAATTGTTGAGCTCTGCAGATGTAACCAGTTTTTGATGTGATATAAACTGGAAACCGGACCAATTATTCAGAGAAAATAGACTGCAGTGAAGGGAATACAAGCAGTATTGTATTGAGGTGGGTGGGAGGGAGAGTCTTGTCATCAAAATGAATTTTAATCTCTGAAGGAATGGGATACAAGGCTCTAAAGACAATAATTTAGGGAAGTAGCCCACACAGGCCCCAGCACTAAGAGGCCAGATTGGGAGTGGTGGTACAACAACTAGCATTTTAATTCTCTTAATAAACATTTATGTGTGTTCTATTCTAGACTGGAGATGTAGAAGGTAGCATTGGAAGACTTGGGTTTATTGGAACACTTTAAAAATATACAATAAAGACCATGAATGTAGGCATCTTTACATGAGAATGAAAACGAACAGCTTAAAAAATCATCTGGAAGTTTTCAAACATCTGCAGACTTGGCCTTATGTTGATTTGCCTGAATACAATAAGCATGTAATTTGGAAATGGGAAGAGACAAATCTAAAACATTAACTGTTGGATCGTCTTGCACATTTTGCTCTCAAGGTAGATGAGGTCCCAGTGGTCTGATGCTGACGTATTTATTGATACAATAAGAGGCAGGAAGCTGATCACAGCTTGGCCAGGCACAATTCCCAGAAAAAAAGAGTAATGAAATCAGATCACTTAATTGTAAAATGCATCCAGCTTTGAATTACATGGATTCCCCTGGTAACCTAAATTAGTTATATGAAGTAGAACACTTTATAGATATCACTTGATAGGTAAATGGTCTATTTGAGTTTTGAATTAATATTAGCCTTGTTCATATTTACAAATAACCTCTTTTGAAAATAGCCATCAGTGATTCAACTTCCCCTCACCTCCTAAACTCTAGAACATTGCCTCTCAAACCCTGCAACATATGAGACTGAGCTAGGGAACAAGTTCATCAGAATGTCTGGGCATGGGAACCCCCCCTCAGGCATCAGGATTTTGTATAACTCCCCAGGGGGGTCTTGTGAAGCAGCCTTGTTTGGAAACCAGTGTTCATCTTGCTATTCGGAGTGATACTTGCACCAGCCATATTGGCATCTTCTGGGAATTTGCTACAATTGCAGTATAAAGCATAACAAATTCTTTTTTTTTTTTTTTTTTTGTGGTTTTTGGCCGGGGCTGGGTTTGAACCCGCCAACTCCGGCATATGGGACTGGCACCCTACTCCTTGAGCCACAGGCACCGCCAAAGCATAACAAATTCTAACATGCAGTCCTTGGACTTACTGAATTAGAATCAACTTTTTAACTTAGTCCCAAGTGATTTATTTGCACGTTAAAGTGTGGTTAGAAGTCACACAGGACAGCAGCAGTTTCCATGCATCACAAGTGTAGCTGTGACATCCTGTAGTCTTTTCCTGACTTCCAATCAAAGTGGATCTTGCTGTTATTTCTGTACCTGGCAATAAGCAGAGCACCGATTCTCTTACCTGTCCTGTCTTCTCCATTTGTTTGCTGAGAAAATATTGGAATTTTTTTTTTTTTTTTGTAGAGACAGAGTCTCACTCTATGGCCCTTGGTAGAGTGCTGTGGCCTCACACAGCTCACAGCAACCTCCAACTCCCCGGCTTAAGCGATTCTCTTGCCTCAGCCTCCCAAGCAGCTGGGACTACAGGTGCCCGCCACAACGCCCTGCTACTTTTTGGTTGCAGTTTGGCCAGGGCCGGGCTTGAACCCGCCACCCTCAGTATATGGGGCCGGCGCCTTACCGACTGAGCCACAGGTGCCGCCCAATATTGGAATTTTTCAAAGGGAAGGAAAGGAAGAGGGATGAGGAGAGAGAATGAGAGGAATGGTCAATAACACATATTTCTTATTCTAACTCAAAACTTGTCACATCAAGTCTTGACCATCACAGATAAAAGGAAAATTCCAATGCCTTCCTTCCATTTCAAAAACCAGGAGAAAAGTTACTTAGGGCCACTTGCATCCTATCAAAATCTGAAGGACGGGGGTGGTTTGGTTATTGTATCTTAGGGGTTGGCAACCTTTTTCTCCAAAGGGCCAGATAGTAAATATTCTTGTCTTTGTAGCCATATGGTCTCTGTTACAACTATACAACTCTGTTATTATAGCATGAGAGAAACCATAGGTAATGTGTAAATTAATAAGCATAGCTGTGTTCCAATAAAATTTCTTTTCAAAGACAGGCAGCACTTCCATTTTTAGGTATATACTGAAAAGAATTGAAGACAGATACTCAACCAAATACTTGTACCCAAATGTTTATAGCAGCACTATCCACAATAGCCAAAAAGCATAAACAACCCAAATGTCCATTAATGGATGAATGAATAAACAAATTATGGTATGTCCATACAATAGAATATTATTCATTCATTAAAAGGACTAAAGTACTGATCTATGCTACAATAAGGAAAAAACCTCAAAATTATTATGTGAAGTTGAAGAAGTCAGACATAAAAGGCCATATATTGTCTGATTCCATTTACATGAAATATCTAGAATATGTAAATCTATAGAAACAGAAAGCAGATGGGTAGTGGCTAGGGGCTGGGAGAAGGAATGGAAAGTAACAAATTAATGAGTAAGGGGTTACCTTTTGGAGCTATGAAAATGTTTTGGAACTAGAAAGAGGTGGTGGTCACACAGAATTGTGAAATGTACTAAATGCCACTGATCACTTTAAAGTGCTTAATTTTTTTTTTTTTTTTTGAGACAGAGTCTTACTATGTCACCCTCGGTAGAGTGCTGTAGCATCACAGCTCACAGCAACCTCATACTCTTGGGCTTAAGTGATTCTCTTGCCAAAGCCTCCCAAGTAGCTAGGACTATGCCACAATGCCTGGCAATTTTCTTGTTGCAGTTGTCATTGTTGTTTAGCTGGCCCCGGCCGGGTTCGAAGCCGCCAGCCTTGGTGCATGTGGCTGGCACCGTAACCACTGTGCTATGGGTGCTGAGCCTACAGTGGTTCATTTTTATGTTATGTGAATTACACCTCATTAAAATGAGTTGAAAGCAAAACAAATCCAGGCAGCTGCTAGGTTTAGCCCTGGTGCCATAGTGTGCTCAACCCTGCCTTCCTCCATTTAGGGTCTGATGGTTGATGGACTCTACAACCCTGCTAAGATCCTGTTTCTAAATGTTCTCTGTGAGCAGCTATCATAGCCACATGGTACACATCTAGCTAGGACCTCTCTTTTCATATCTATAGCTGGGTATAATGCTCTTGAGTCCTGGCTTGGTCCTGACTCCCCGAATTGGGAAAGAGGCTTCACATCTACTTTAGAGTGTCTTCCATTGAGTTTTGTAGGCTTTGGAACTGACCTGGCAGAAGCTTCTTTCCACTCCATGGACTCTTCATGCCTGAAGCACCTTCCCTAGCTAAAGTGAGACTTGGCACCTTTCTCTGGCGAAGCTCAGCATCTTCACTCTAGCCAGTTGGTAGGCTTTGAATCTGCTAGACTTGATGGAAAAACAGACACTCAGTACATCCCAGTTCTCTTGGGATTAGTGCTGTTACAAACAGATTTCCTTTTTGTTTGTTTGTTTGTTTGTTTCAAAGGGGCCCTAACTAAGCTCCTATTTCTTTTAAAGGAAATTTAGTTTGTAGGATGATATTAATCTCTGTTGATGCCTGGCCTACCTCAAACACAGCGAATGATCTTAGATTTTCCTATGTAAGGGTGATGGGTCTGCTGAAATAAAGGGTAGGAGATTCAGACCTTAGTGTCAGCCCTGCTGATTTTACCTTTGATCTTCATGCATCATGTAACATTGAACCTGAATTATCTTTTAGTCTTTGAAGAGCACTTGATCCTCTTATCTATTTCTTCAGTTGGTATCTGCATTGAATAAGTTAATGTATGTGTGACAATTGTCTAAATGGTAAAACTCTACACTAATATAAGTACTGTCAGCTAAGAGATTCTTGAGGTCCCATGAAAGCAATGTATGTTTTTATTTTAAGATTGTGGTCGGGCGGCACCTAGTAGCTGAGTAGGGCGCCGACCCCATATACTGAGGGTGGCAGGTTCAAACCGGCCCCATCCAAACAACAACAACAACAACAACAACAACAAAATAGCCGGGCATTGTGGTGAGTGCCTGTAGGCCCAGCTACTCGGGAGGCTGAGGCAAGAGAATTGCCTAAGCCCAAGAGCTGGAGGTTGCTGTGAGCTGTGATGCCACAGCACTCTACCAAGGGTGACGAAGTGAGACTCTGTCTCTAAAAAAAAAAAAAAAAAAATTATAGTCTAGGCTCGGCACTTGTGGCTCAAGCGGCTAGGGCGCCAGCCACATACACCAGAGCTGCCGGGTTCAAACCCAGCCCGGGCCTGCCAAACAACAATGACAACTACAACCAAAAAATAAGCCAGGCTTTGTGGTGGGTGCCTGTAGTCCCAGCTACTTAAAAGGCTGAGGTAAGAGAATCGCTTAAGCCCAGGAGTTTGAAGTTGCTGTGAGCTGTGACGCCATGGCATTCTACCAAGGGCGACATAGTGGGACTCTGTCTCAAAAAAAAAAAAAAAAAAGATTATATTCTACATGTACTACTAATAGATGTATTTCCCATACTTGATAGAAGCATAATTCTCCCCATATTAGTTAGAATAACACTATAGACTATGTTGTGCTAACATAAACCTTGAAATATTAGTGACTTAATACAATAACATTTTATTTCTTACATCATAAACTGACACAGATCAGGACATTCTCTGCCAAATGATGACTCAGGGATCTGAACCTGTTCCATCTTATTGTTTTATATGGAATACAACCTAAGTCTTAGATTATTGTAATAATGATCTCCAGTGAATTACGCCTCCTTTAAAACTCCCTCCCTCACTATTTTTTCTAGTCCCTTCCTAGTAATTCTGCCGCTTAAATACATTCCCTTACCATAAGAAGCAGCTCTGGCTGGCCTGCTGAAAGATGAGGCCACATGGAACAGAGATGAACCACCCCAGCTGAAGCCCCATTGACCAACCCACCCTTTAGTCAATTCCAACTGAGTACAGCCAACTGAGTGATCCCACACAAGGTCTACCAAAGAACTGCTCAGCTGAGCCCTTCTCAAAATGCTGAACATTATAATCATGAGCAAACAAAATACAGTTGATCTTTGAACAACACAGGTTTGAACTTGGGGGGAGGGTCCACTTATATGCCGACTTTTTTCAACCAAACCCTAGTTGAAAATACAGTATTCTCAAGATGAAAAACTCATGTAGGGTGGCACCTGTGGCTCAAAGGAGTAGGGCGTCGGTCCCATATACGGGAGGTGGTGGGTTCAAACCTGGCCCCAGCCAAAAATAAATAAACAAATAAAAGAGTTTGGAAAAACTCATGCGTATAGAGGGCTGACTTTTGGTATATGTGAGCTCTCCAGGGCTTACCAGGGATCTTGAGTATGCTTGGATTTGTGTACATGAGGGAGTCCTGGAACCAATCTACCTTGTGTATACCAAGAGATGGCTATAGTTGTTTTTGTTTTAGGCCACTATATTTTCTTATGAAACAAAGATGGACTGATAGATACAACCTCCAAAAAGTTATATATTCCTGGTAAGGAAGAGAAGGCAAAGGGTTTTATGAGACATTTTTAAGGACTAGGCAGAAAATGGCTTACATTACTTCCCATCACATTCGATTTGCCAGAACTTAGTCATATGGCCACATTCAACCGTAAAGGAGACTGGGAAAGGAAATTTTCCCATATGCCTGGGAACAGGATACAATGTGGTGAGCCCAGCCCTGTCTCAGGTTCATCCATGCTATAATACCCACCATAGCTGTTCACATCTCCTCCTCTTCTCCATATCAACATGAAGTATAAATAAGTAAAGAAAAAAGGCAATTTATTTTAGGTTTAGCTTTTGTTATGTGGCTGAAAAACAAATCATCATGAAAGTCAATGCTCTAAGAAGAGGAAGAATTATTCAATGAGAGGAGAAGGTAATACAGAGATGGAGAGGGGACTGTGGCAACATGCTCCCCAAGATATTTAATACAACTCTTCTCCTTGAAGTGTAGTGTTATGGTCAATTCAAAACAACTAGTATTTGTTGAATATTTATTAAGTGGATAGTGCAGTGGCTGGCGCAGCAGAACAAATAGAAATAGATAAGACAGGTCCTGTTCTCAAGAAAGTTTCAATCTAATAGTGGAGATAATAATACCACAATGGAAGATGTCACATTCAGATGCGTCCTAATGAAATTTACTAAACATAATGATAGATAAGTTGTAGTGCCTGCCTTAAGGTACAGGGGGCCATACACACCCACTTCCCCTTAGTAGCTGGGGCCTCTGTAGATTTTCCAGGAGAACATAATAGAGACAGAACACAGACTGGTTTGGAGGTTATTAGATTTGCTGATTCAGTGATACCCCTCAGCATCATTGGAGGAGGTGATGCAATATCTGCAGCCCAACCCCAAGAAGTAAATGATGACTAACATGATATAGGTTGATCCCTATCTACTATATAAACTGTTTGTTTTTTTTGCAGTTTTTGGCTGGGGCCGGGTTTGAACCCACCACCTCTGGTATATGGAGCTGGTGCCCTACTCCTTTGACCCATAGGTGCTGCCCTATAAACTGTTTTTTTTTTTTTTGTAGAGACAGAGTCTCACTTTATGGCCCTCGGTAGAGTGCCGTGGCCTCACACAGCTCACAGCAACCTCCAACTCCAGGGCTTAAGCGATTCTCTTGCCTCAGCCTCCCGAGTAGCTGGGACTACAGGCGCCCACCACAACGCCCAGCTATTTTTTGGTTGCAGTTTGGCCGGGACCGGGTTTGAACCCATCACCCTCAGTATATGGGGCCGGCGCCTTACCGACTGAGCCACAGGTGCCGCCCTATAAACTGTTTTTATAACCCTTTCAGACTCTATCACTATCACAACCCACATCCTGCCATAAGTTGAGAAGTTGCATCTTTGAAGATAAGAAGGGTAAGCCTGCAAATGATAACTTTACCCCTAATTCACAGTTTTTGAGGGTCTTATTTGGGCTTCTGAAAGTGAGGTATATGTAGCACCTCCCTCTTTTTACAAAACAGTCTCCTCAAAGGATCCTTAACATTCCCACCAACTTCTCCTGGAGGATAAAATTTAGATCCATATGTTTTCAATGGATTCTTGAAACATCTTGGTGTAATAACCACCAAGAATGCATACATTCTAAGAGTCCTATCTCAGATATTTAAGGAAGATCATGCTGAGCACAGGAGGTCAATAGAGGCTCAAAAGTAACCAGATGCTGGATACTTTTGAGAGAAAATTTACCATCACAAGATGACTGACGCAAAGAAACAAGAAAGGGAGAGGAGTCTTGATCAGATAATTTTGAAATTTTCACTTTAAGTTGGATACCCCTACTTCTAATTGATTGTCCTTTCCACCTCTCCAGTATTCCTCAATTCCTTAGTCCCCTTTCTAGTGCCCAAGTCAGGGATCAGGGTAGGATTTTGGGGTTATCACCTAACTGTACCTTCAATGTTCCTGTGGTGATCGTAGCACTCATCTTCAAGCTAAATCCAGTTTTCCCTTTATAAAGCAGGAGAAGGTATTCCTAGCACCTTTCTGGGCTATTTAGCCAACTTTTCTTAGGCTTTGAGGATGTATCTTACTTCAGTGTAGAAATGCTTGTTGGTTTGTTCTTCACTCACTCATCTGGGCCATGGAGAGAAGAGCAGAGAATCACAAGACTAGAAGGGGATGTTGCCCATTTTCTTAGCCAAGTGACCCTTTCTTCAAAGGAAATATTACACAAGTGGTCCATATGGGCCAGGGGGACAGCTTGGTTTAGCAATGAGTAGCTGGCAGTGGTTGCTTTCACCCTGCTGAATCCCTTGATGAAATGCAGAGGAATGCCATCCAGCCTCCTGGCTCAATTGCCATTGTGTTTGAAATAGGAAATCCTCAATTCCCCTTTGCCCACACATCCCCTAGGGATTTCTGAGAATACCCAAAGGGGAGACTCACGTGCAACCACAAAGAATTCTGTCAGCTACAGTCCCCATGAGAATCTCCTATTTTTCCTCTTTGGCTCTGGATCTAATTTATGCATTCATTGCTCATAAAGTCACATACATGGAGACATTTTATGGCTGCCAGTACCCCACTTTGCAAAGTCTTGTGTCTATACCAAAGGCATGATTTCCAGGTGCTGTCCATATTTCTAATTCTCTAGAGTTGGGTTTTTTCAGAGTTGAGGCAAAGGGATAAAATTATAGAATGCTAAGGCCAACAGAGGCCTTAATTCAATTCAATTTACATCAATGAAATTTAATAAAATTCAATAATATGGACTAAATGGGTTTTCGAAGATATAAGCAGGAATTCCCCTGACATGAGTGTGCCTGCCTGAGGGCTTGCCATACTGGCAGCCTGTACATGGCATTGCTGCACTTTTCATCTCATTTTCCCTCTGGTAGGTGGAGCATGATCTTATTTCTTTTTCCACAAGCAGCATGATACAATAGCATCAGGAAATCACAGTTTCATTTCTTGACTGAGGCATCTTGCTTGTATTAAATTTCAAAGACTTATCAGGTTAGTGTCAAAAACTCTCCCCCAAACTCAGAATTAACTACAATTCAGACCTGGAATTTCCTATTATCGATATCAGGAAATACAAATAGAAACAAAGCTGTACAGAACTGCTACCCACTCAACACCAAAGCTGCCATCTTAATAATTATTATACCATTAAATTTCCCCCATTAACTTTCTGCCCACCTTACTGACAACCTTAAGATAGTATTTTTTAGTTCTGTGCAGTAAGAGAAAATTTTATTCTATCTGTAAAAGGAAAATACAAACATATTTACTATAAACTATATTTTTAATTTTAATTTAGACAAAACAATGAACAGATAGACATACTTACTGATGAGCTGAAGTCAATACATGGAAGAGAAACATTTTTTAATTAATATTAAATCATAGCTGTGTACATTAATGTGATCATGGGGCACCATACATTGGTTTTATAAACAGTTTGGCACATTTTCATCACACTGGTTAACATAGCCTTCCTGGCATTTTCTTAGTTATTGCATTAAGACAATTATATTCTACATTTACTAAGTTTCATATGTACCCTTGTAAGATGCACCGCAGGTGTAATCCCACCTATCACTCTCCCTCCACCCATCCTCCCCCCTCCCTCCCCTCTCTCTCCCCATTCCCCATATTCTTAGGTTATAACTGGGTTATAGCTTTCATATGAAAGCCAAAAATTAGTTTCATAGTAGGGCTGAGTACATTGGATACTTTTTCTTCCATTCTTCAGATACTTTACTAAGAAGAATATGTTCCAGCTCCATCCATGTAAACATGAATGAGGTAAAGTCTCCATCTTTCTTTAAGGCTGCATAATATTCCATGGTGTACATATACCACAGTTTATTAATCCTTTTGTGGATCGATGGGCACTTGGACTTTTTCCATGACTTAGCAATTATGAATTGGGCTGCAATAAACATTCTGGTACAAATATCTTTGTTGTAATGTGATTTTTGGTCTTCTGGGTATATACCTAGTAGAGGAATTATAGGATTGAATGGCAGATCTATTTTTAGATCTCTAAGTGTTCTCCAAACATCTTTCCAAAAGGAATATATTAATTTGCATTCCCACCAGCAGTGCAGAAGTGTTCCCTTTTCTCCACATCCATGCCAACATCTCTGGTCTTGGGATTTTGTGATATGGGCTAATCTTACTGGAGTTAGATGGTATCTCAAGGTAGTTTTGATTTGCATTTCTCTGATGATTAAAGATGATGAGCATTTTTTCATATGTCTGTAGGCCGTGCGCCTGTCTTCTTCAGAGAAGTTGAAGAGAAACATTTTGAAAGAGGCTGGTTTACGACTCAAATTGCAGACTTGCAGCCTATGGTATTAAGTTCCAAGATGAAAAACTGAGGGTCATTATGCTTTCTCACATGTCATGATTTCTCCATAATTATTAAACTTTATTCTTGCATTAATATACTAATGGAAAAAGTAAGCCCTTTTTCTAGATACTGGAGCTCTTGCCCATCTTGTTCCACTGTACAGTCACTGGTACAAGGCTGATGAGATAAGGGAAGGAAATCGGCTATCACTTCAGGGAAACAAAGTCTATAAACACACACAAAATGGCTACTATTAACATCTTTCTGGAACAATTTGCTTCAAAGAACAACATCTTTGGGAAGGAAAGATGAAAGTGATTTGTACCAGAAGCCAACTTAATATTATTTATTTCGTTTGTAATGGAGAGGAGGAGATTTAAAAGAAAAAAGGTGGCAAAATTATAGAAGGACTAAGGTAAGAAAAGCACTTTCTGAAGTTTAGCAAATTTCCTTAATTTAATTCATTGAGTTTGGTTCAATTCAATTGAATAAAATCAATAAATATTCGCCAAGTATCTACTGTGTGTCATTCCTGGGTAGCAGTGACAAATAAGATCTACTTTGCCTTCAGCTATCTATGTCCTTGGATGAAGAAATTTAACCTGGAGATCTGAAGTGACTTATTTAAGTTTTAGGACTAGTCAGTGGCAAAATCCTGGCTAACACCCCAGCCTCATAACACTTGGTTCAGCAATCTGCCACCCAAGCCTTATATCAAGTCAGAGATAAACACCAACAAACTTACTCAAGTATTTAGGCGTTTCAGCTATGCAATCCTCAAAAGAAGGCAGAGAAATGCTCTTTGAGGTACTAAATATGAGAAGTGGATTCTGTAGGAAGGGAGAAGTGAAGAAGGACAAAGGTGATAACAGTATCTTTCTAAACTTTGGGAATTTAGTCCTTGGTGTCAGTGTATCCGATAATCACTAAATTTCCTAAATTGGAGGAATTGTGGGTCTCTGTAATAGCTAACAGTGATAACAGTAACAATAACATAAGGAGATAATACTTTTGAGTCCTTATTATGTACCAGTGACTGCTGAAAAAGAATCACAAGGGAAAAAAAGAGAAAGAATCACAAGAATGGAAAAGCAAGTATCCAATGTACTCAATACTAATATGAAGCCAGTAGAGTAATGCAAGAGAAAAACCCAATTTAATTCAAACTGGGGAGAGAGGGAAGGTGGGAAGCAGATTGGTGTGCTCCAACCTAGTAGGCACAATGTAAGGGTATATGGCATACCTCCTGGGTGTGGGACACAACTACAACAGGGGCCTTACCTAACAAATGCAAACATTGTGACCTGTTTGTACCCTCATATTAACCTGAAATTTATAAAAAGGAAAAAAGAAAAAGAATACTTAAAATAGCTCATTTAAGTCTAAACATAAAACTAGGAGCTATTATAGTTTAATTTATTATTTAATTATCTCCAAAACTTAATGGCTTATAAAAACAAGTATTTATTATGGCTCTTGAGTGTATGGTTAGCTAGTGGTTCTGCTGATCTTCGCTGGGCTTGCTGTGCATCTGCAATCAACTACCTGGGCAATCGATCTAGGACAGCCCACATCCCTCCAGCAGGCTAACTTAGACATTTTGCCGTCTTAGAAGCAGGGATGCAAGAACAAGCAATAGGACAAGAAGAACTACATAAGCCTTTATTAAGCCTGCTTGATTTCTACCTTCTTTAAGTTAGAGCAAGTATTGGGATCATCATTACAATCATCTACTGCAGAGGTTAAATAACTTGTTCTTTTAGTTAGGATTTGGGTTAGCCTATATGCAATAGAGGTCCTAAATAACAGTGGACTGTTCCTACTTCACATCATAATCCAAAGGTAGGCAGTCCAGACTTGTATGTTTGCTATGGTCAAGTAGGCCTCCAAATGCCTGGGTTCTTTTTATCTTGTTGCACTGCCTTACTCTCAAATGGTATACTCATCTGCATGGTTTAAGATTGATCATCTCTTCAACCACATTCCAAAGTAAAGATGGAAATCATAGAGGGAATAAAAGCATGTCCCATCCACCTTAAGAACATAAATTGAAATCTCAGAATTTCCACTTCCGGTAATGTGAACTAGGTTAAATGGACAAACTCTCCCACTGAATACAACTTAAAACGCTATATAGATTATTTTTAAAACCTAAAAAGCGTCAAAGAGCTGATAAGATACTGAGCAATTATTGGGTTGAGATCCTAGAGAGGCTGGGCACCCAGAAAAAATGAGCAAATCACTTAGAACTACCTTTTCCTTAGGGGCATCTTCAGCTACAGTGCTTAGCTGTCTTTTGGTGATCCCATGGGATTAGGAGAACAAAATTCTAAAACTTCATGTTGTGACCCAGATGACTGTGCCCTAGAAGTAAAGGTAAACTGAAAGTATATTCATCCCTGCATCACCTGAAGCCTAGCTTTGTAAAAATCTGATTTTCCCTCAGAAAACCTTAAATCTAAAACTTAGATCAAGATGGTACTAAACTGTGAGCACTAGTTCCAGGCACATACCAAAGGTTAACATAACCAAGAAAATATCACCTTAGTCTTCAAATTATTGCTACAAATAATATTTCCAATATAATGTTCAGTACATAATCAAAGTTAAGTAGGAACACAGGAGATAAGACCATATGGGCAAGAATCAACAAAAGTCACAAATAATAGAAATAGACCTGCAGAGTATCATGATTGGACTTGTCAGATACAGACTTTAAGACAACAAAGATTACTATATTGAAGAACATAAAAAATATTTTAAAGAAAATTGGCAGGGAACTGGGAATGGTAAAAATTGACATAGCAATTTTGTAAAAGAGCCAAATACAAAATTCAGATCTGAAAAACATAGAGGCAGTCAAACGTTCATTCTTTGCTGATGATATGATCTTATACTTTGTAAACTGCAGGGATTCAACCATGAAACCCCTGGAAGTGATCAAGAAAGACAAATACATCTTGGGCTATAAAATAAATGTCCACAAATCAGCAACCTTCATATATGCGAATAGTCCAACTGAGAATCAAATCAGACACAATTCTGTTCACAGTAGCTTCAAAGAAAATGAAATACCTTGAAATATACCTAACAAAAGTTGAGAAGGATCTCTACAGAAAAAAACTATGAAACCCTGAGAAAAGAAATAGAAGACATTCACAAACAGAAGAACATATCATGCTCATGCCTGGGAAAAATCAACATTGTTAAAATGTCTATGTTACCCAAAGCGATCTACGAATTTAATTCAATCCCCATTAAAACACCAATATCATACTTTGAAGAACTTGAAAAGATAGTTCTTTTCCAAGAAAAAACCCAAATAGCCAACACAATTCTAAGAAATAAAAACAAATCTGGAGGCTTCACATTACCAGACTTCACTAGGCAAGAGAAATGAACAGAACCTTTCCCCAGAAGACAGAAGAATGACCAACAAACACATGGAAAAAATGCTCATCATCCCTAAGTTTTAGAGAAATGCAAATCAAAACCACCTTGAGGTCAGGCACAGTGGCTCGCGACTGTAATCCTAGCACTCTGGGAGGACAAGGGGGATGGATTGCTTGAGCTCAGGAGTTGAGACCTAGTCTCTACATAGTAGGAAAACTAGGCAGGGGTTGTGGTGGGCACCTGTAGTCCCAGATACTTGGGAGACTAAGGCAAGAGGTTGTCTTCAGCCCAAGAGTTTGAGGTTGCTGTGACCTGTGATGCCACGGCACTCTACCCATGGCAACTGAATGAGATTCTGTCTCAAAAAAACCCGCAAAAACCTTGAGATATTGCCTAGCACCAGTGAGACTAGCCCACATCACAAGGTCCCACAGCTGCTGCTGGCACGGGTGCAGAGAGAACACTTACACACTGTTGGTGGGATTGCAAACTAATACAACCTTTTTGGAAAGAAGTATAAAGAATCCTCAAAGAGCTACAAGTAGATCTTCCATTTAATCCCATGACTCCATTACCAGATATCTACCGAGAAGAAAAAAAATCATTTTCCCATAAGGACATTTACACTGTTTATGGGAAATTAAATTATTAATGTTTATAGCTGAGCATTGTGGTGGGCACCTGTAGTCCCAGCTACTGGGAGACTGAGGCAAGAGAATCACTTAAGCCTAGGAGTTTGAGGTTGCTGTGAGCTATGATGCCACCACACTCTACTGAGGGTGACATAGTGAGACTCTGTCTCAAAAAAATGTTCATAGCAATTCAATTCACAATTGCAAAGATGTGGAAACAACCCAAGTGCCCCTGAACCCATGAGTGGATTAATAAACTGTGGTACATGTATACCATGGAATACTATTCAGCCATAAAAAGATGGAGACTTCATATCCTTTGTATTTACCTGGTTAGAGTCAAAGAACATTCTCCTCAGTAATGTACCTCAAGAACGGAAAGCAAGCATCCCATGTACTCAATATTAATTTGAAACTAGCAGATGAACAACTATAGGCCCACCCAAGAGGAAAAATACAAATTAAAGAAGAAGGGTGGGGGGAAAGGGGAGAAGGGGCTCGGTAAGCTCCTACCTAACAGGTACAATGTAGGGGTACACAGCATACCTCCTGGGTGGAGGATTCAAATATTACTTGGACTTTTCCTAACAAATGCAAACAATGTAACCTAATTGTATGTACCCTTCCTTATATTAATCCACAAATCCCCCAAGAAAGCAAAATATAACAATGGAGAATAACAGAATTGACAGCAGATTGAGAATAAGCTCAGTCAGGTGAAAATGAAGCACGGCAAGCCAGAGAATGGAAAATTCAGAAATGAGACAGAGGATAGTGATAAAGTTCAATATATGGTTAATTGGAGTCTGAGAAATGGAGAAGAAAGAAATTGAGAGAGAACTAATTTTGAAGAGACGAAGGCTGAGACATTTTCAGAAATGATGAGACAACACACAGAAGCCACTGAATCCCAATCGGGATTTAAAAAAAAAAAAAAAGATCCAAATACCATACATAAATATGTCCTGTCAAAATTCAGAAAACAGAATTAGTAAATCATATTGCTTTTGTTCTCATTGGCTAGATCTTGATTGTGTAGATACAACTACTTATAGGGGAAGTTGGGAGATGTATTTTTTATTCTGCGACTTATTCAGAGCTATGTGCCCCAACAGACATTGAGAATTTTATTACCATAGTGAGAAGAGAAGCATTGACCTCAGTAATGACATTTTTCCAAGGTCACACAACTAGTAAGTGGCAAGTTGGATATATGATTCATTGTGACCTTGTTCCACAACTTGTGCTGGGAGCCACAACACTGTACAGTATATATATAAGACTATGGTGTATGGGTAAAGTTCAAGTTTTCTACTATTGACCATAAATTACTGTCGTGTATTGATTAAGCAAAAACTCTATTTAAAAGCACACTGTCAACAAGATAACTAGACCAGGGTCATGCTAGCAAAAACACTGGCTCATACTAGTAAACAAATTAGTTCTTTTCAAGCATTCCACTGCTACTTGTTATCATTAAGAATATGCTGTCTGGGTGGCACCTGTGGCTCAGTCGGTAAGGTGTCAGCCCCATATACCGAGGGTGGCGGGTTCAAACCCGGCCCCAGCCAAACTGCAACCAAAAAATAGCCGGGCATTGTAGCGGGCGCCTGTAGTCCCAGCTGCTCGGGAGGCTGAGGCAAGAGAATGGCTTAAGCCCAGGAGTTGGAGGTTGCTGTGAGCTGTGTGAGGCCACGGCACTCTACTGAGGGCCATAAAGTGAGACTCTGTCTCTACAAAAAAAAAAAAGAATATGCTGTCTATGACACAAGGTCTGAGAGGACACAGTAGACTGGAAATATGCCAAATTCAGGAGGATTAATTTTACATTGGTATAACTTTGGGTACCAATTAAAGTCTCGGGGAACAATGAACAAGGTGTTAATTTTGTTAAAAATTATTTAGGTTGCATAGCCGGGTGTTGTGGCGGGCGCCTGCAGTCCCAACTACTTGGGAGGCTGAGGGGAGAGAATCTCTTCAGCCCAGGAGTCTGAGGTTGCTGTGAGCTGTGACGCCACGGCACCCTACCCAGGGCAACAGAGTGAGACTCTGTCTCCAAAAACAAAAATAAAAATTATTTAGGCTGCAAAATGAGAATCTCAAGAATGCAAGTAGTAAGAGAAGCAATGAAAAGTTTATTCTTATGTTTCCTCATCTAAAGCCATTTTTTCAAATGTGACTTTAGGTGTATATCAAATAGAGTTGGTGGTTTTGTTAGGTAGCTCTAAGCTAGGGCCCATAGCAAACTATGGCCCACGACAAAACTCCTCCTGCCATCTATTTTTGTTACTAGAGTCTTATTGGTATACGACCACATTTATTTATTTATTCATTATCTATGTTTGCTTTTGTACTACAGTGGCAGAATTGAATAGTTGTGACAGAAACTATATGACTTACAAAGGCTAAAATACTTACTTTCAGGTCCTTCTCAGAAAATGTGGGTCGATCCCCACTCTAAGCCAATGACAATTTCATGATAGCTGGCAAAGATAATTTCGTCTTCGTATTCAGCCTCATTGTGAAGAAATATATGGAGTCTCTTATCTCCCCTAATAAAATAAGGCCTTCTTTATTTTCAGGAGGGTAACATTTGACTGTGTCAAATCTCCTCATGTTTAATAACCCCCCAAGAGTTGAACTTGATGATTTTGAGTATGATTTTTAATAAACTTGCATTTCACAAATTCCCAATTTCTGGTTTGCTTGGGTTTTTTACTGAATTAAATCATTTTCAAAACTGTATTTGGTCAAGCACAACAAGGACTCAGTCCCCTAAGAGATCTATTTGGTACAGGTTTCTCAAAAGAAAGTGTGTCATTTTCTCTACAAGGGATGACTGAAAACCAAAGATCTGTTTTTCTAAGGTCAGACCATAAGGAATCATAAAATCAATATTTCTAACATTTATGGATTTGCTCTCATTAGTAGTTGGCAATACATGACTTCTTGATTTTTGAAAGAGGTTTACAAAATGGTGCAGAAAGCTTCTGGAACATGAATAAAATATATATTTTCTATAATTTTAGTGTAAACAAATTCCGAACATATGGATTACATTTTCTTTAAAAAATAAAAGGTTTTAGTATTTAATGGGTAAAGCGATTTGCAAAATATGCTTAGGATTTTGCCAAAACCGAATCACTCAAAATGTGCAATTAACTCTAAACGAAACCAAATTCAACCGTTCTTGCTTTAAATGACTAAAAAAGACGTTTCCCATTGCTGTTCATGCCTTTCAGTTCCCAAGTCGCTAAAGGGAAGTCAGAATGGGCTGTGAAATGTACTGTTCTCTATAAAGTCAGGCAACAAAGTGTAGTTGTGGAGAGAGTGTTTCCCAGGGGAATATGTGTGACCTTCTCAAATGTAAATCTGTTTTGACTAGTTATGATGTTTAAGAGGGATGATAGAGAGGAACTGACATGTTTCCTGGTATGGGATCAAGTTGTTAATTTCCACCAGCTATGAAATGCTTATTTTTGTCCTGAGAGCTAAATAAGCTGACAAAAGTCTTCTATATCTTAATGACCTTTCATATTTGTAATGAGAGCGGTATAGTGGTAATAAACGCACTGTTAAAACATACATTTGGTTTTTTAAGGTGTTTTTCTTAGATCACATTCATTTGCAGAAACAAACATTGCCATTTTAAAATCAAGTGAGACTGACTAATTGTTTGGGTGTACACGGAACAATACTTTCCTACTTGTAATTTCGTTACTCTCGGTTGGAGGGAATCAAGCTGATGGTGGAGTAGGCATAAACCCGGACTGGGAGCCCAAGGCTCCTGAGGACTTTTGGATCTATGAGTCTCTGCTCGGCTCTTAAAATAATACATGGGCTTCCTTTGAGGAAACGTAGAATTATGAATTAGAAGTGTTTTGGAATATGCAAGTAATTCTCCTGAGAATTTAAATTTTAAATGGAAGTTATGGTAGGAGAAGATCTACAAGCCATTTGCAAAGAATTGAAGATGGTAATAAAACTGAGGAGTATATTATAATAATGCAAATAAATTCTTAGTTCTGGACAGACTGGGAGAAAACAAAAGGGCATTATTCAAATATTGAAATCTAGGGGCATAATTAGAATAGTTGATGCAAATCCACTATCTACACAGAAGTATATACATGGAAGAATAAATAATATAAATATTCATGTGAGAGAGGGGAAGAAAATGATAGGAAAATAAAAGCAGGGAAATAAATGAACATTCTGCTTGCTTCCTTTTCAGCCTTGTACAACATATTAAAACATGCATTTTATTGTCTCACAGAGTCTTCATTTTTCAAAGAACCATCCAGGAAAGAGAGGAATTTTATATTTTTATATGTTTCTCGAACTCATTGATGCCAGAAAAAGCACTCAATAATAGCAAAAGAAAACATGTAAATCTGCCATCTCAAAGGTCAACTTCTTTTATGTTTCAATAACATATTCTTATTATGTTGGCACTTTTAGAATTCAGTGTGACTAACAATTCTTCATGCTATATGTCAATTTTTAAATTGCATGTTTCTTACAAACATCACCGCATCCATTGATATTTAGGTTTTATACTTCCAGTCCCACCAAAACTGATCTAAATGCAGAACCTACAATGTTGACAGAGCAAAAGGCAATAATCACCACTGTTCCTTGTGAATCAAAAGCTTTTGCAGTTCAAGGGATTGGGCCCAGCAGTCACATCATTATTTCTTGAGCTGCCCATTATGTGGTTAAAATTTACATAAATATTAGGCACACTCAGTCCCTTCCCTGTGGCTTTTCCAGAAGGACCACATTCCTGTATATTTATAAGCCACTTTCAAAGCTTCTTGTTGTTATAACTTGCAGAAAGAGAAAGTCAGAAATATAAAGAAGTCTTAGATTTGTATAGATCAGTGCTATATTCATAGAATCTTAGGAAGATTTCATAAGTAAATGCATAACTAAATTCTAGAAGGAAAATAGTGTAGGTTATCCTTCTCTCCGGTCATTACATATTTCTTCCCCTCTGCCTTTATTTTGGGGGTTACTTTCCCTTCTGATATTATCTGACACATGACCCCTTGCCACCTTCCATCAGAGCCTTCTAGCTCTCTAACTTTGCCTCTTACTTTAACCTTCCCTCTTGATCGCCCTTCATTTTCATTTTATCAGGACTCCTTATTTCCTCTGCCTGTTGCTCTTCCATTTCTGGTGCTGTGGGGCATCGACACAGTTTACTAAACTGCTTTCAATTCTTCCTGGACCCACAGGATGACTCTTGCGTGGAGCAGGCTGTGGGATGATGTCTGCATGACGGATTTGGAACCAAGTGCCCTTCATCCCTCCCAGGCCTAGCATCCTTAGTGCCCTGCAGAAGCTTCCACCTTTACCTGCCCTTCACATATTGGCCAGTTAGAAGGGATTCAGCAGCGTGCTTCAAGGCTCAAGGATTCTGAAGCTGTAGCCATTGGTGGGACCACAAAATAGAAGGATCCTGGTTGAAAGAGAGACATGCAGGATAGCTGTGTGATGGAGACATCTCCAGCGGACTCTGTGTACAGCCCCCAAGCCTCTGCTGTGTTAAGCCACTGAATTTTCAGGCTGTTATAAAAGTTTGCCTGTCCCGGTCATCTCCCTATGACGGTCAAGATTCATCTCGGTCATCATCTTCTCTAAGGAGCCTTTCTTCCTGTGGTTTGCCACAGCACGTTGGTTTACTATAAGGGCACACAATTTATTCAATCCTATGAATTGAAATTAATATTTCACCTCTTGCTCTGTTTTCTTAAAGACAGCAACTTTGTATTCTAGCACCTACTATAGTCCCTGGCACAGATAAGAAAGACACTCAGGGCTCGGCGCCTGTGGCTCAAGCGGCTAAGGCGCCAGCCACATACACCTGAGCTGGCGGGTTCGAATCCAGCCCGGGTCTGCCAAACAACAATGACGGCTGCAACCAAAAAATAGCCAGGTGTTGTGGTGGGCGCATGTAGTCCCAGCTACTCGGGAGGCTGAGGCAGGAGAATCGCTTAAGCCCAGGAGTTGGAGGTTGCTGTGAGCTGTAATGCCACCACACTCTACCCAGGATGACAGCTTGAGGCTCTGTCTCAAAAAAAAGAAAGATACTCAGTAAGTCTCAGGGGATGCCCTCCCTTCTTAAAAAAACAATGCTTCACATATGGGAGAATTTCAGGGCACTGCAGCCCTGGGGCATGGAGTAGGTTTGGGTGGTAATTGAAGGTATATGTACGGGGAGTGAGCCAAGTGTCCCTGAACACCATCACCTCCTCTGTTTATTATGCAAGGAATGCTTTGTCATCATTCACTTCATAGGGAATGTAAATAAAGGCAGGTTTATATAATGACTGTGCTTCCATAATTATTCATTCAACAAGTGTTTATTTTTGCCCTGGCACTGTTCTAGGTACTAAGAGAAAAAGAGAGTAAATGACAGACCAGGTCCCTGACCTCTAGAGCTGAATTCCTGAGCAAACAACTCAATGATGAAATTTTACTATAATTATGAGTCTTTGTTCCCCTTTCTGAAAATCTTTGATCATCCCCATTTGTTTCTCAGGAATGTGCTCCCATTCTTACTCTCAGTTCCTTGGCTTTTCTTTTTATAGGGTAAGTATTCTTTTTTTTTTTTTTTTTTGGCCTGGGCTGGGTTTGAACCCGCCACCTCCGGCATATAGGACCGGCGCCCTACTCCTTGAGCCACAGGCGCCGCCCTCTTTTTTTTTTTCTTTTGTAGAGACAGAGTCTCACTGTACCGCCCTCGGTAGAGTGCCGTGGCATCACACGGCTCACAGCAAGCTCTAGCTCTTGGGCTTACGCGATTCTCTTGCCTCAGCCTACCGAGCAGCTGGGACTACAGGCGCCCGCCACAACGCACGGCTATTTTTTTTGTTGCAGTTTGGCCGGGGCTGGGTTTGAACCCGCCACCCTCGGCATATGGGGCCGGTGCCCTACTCACTGAGCCACAGGCACCGCCCGGGGTAAGTATTCTTAACTGGAACAAGTTGCTCACCAGGGAACATTTGGCAATATCTGGAGACACTTTGGGGTGTAGCAATTAGAGAAAGGGGTGCTTCTGGCATCTAGTGGGTGGAGTCCAGGCATGCTGCTATCCACCCAAAAGGACCTGGGGCATCCCCTCTGCCTGTTCCAGCCCTTCAACTTGGTTGGAGGTCAAGGCTCTTCACCTTCTACTGGAAATTTATCCTTTGGGTTGTAAAGAATTGCCTTCTAGGCAGTGTCAATAACAAGGTCATCCTCTTCTGGGAAACCAAACAATCATTTCTTTCTATGGTGCTTCTTGACTCTTTATTTAATACACACCTTAACCTAGGAGCAAAGGGCAGGACCACACGTGAGTTATACTATCTTAGTCTGTTTTGTGTTGCTATAAAAGAATACCTGAGACTAAGTTATTTATAAAGAAGAGAGCTTTATTTAGGTCATGATTATGCAAACTAAAAAGTTCAAGAGCATGGCCCTGGCTTCTGGAGAGTGTTTTTGCTATATTGTAACATGGCAAAGAAGGTCAGAAGGGAAGCAAACACAAAGAGGGAGAAATCTGAGGGGTGTCCTAGCTTTGTAACAACCCACTCTGGTGGGAACTAATCCATTTCCTTGAGAACTAATCCAGTCTCAAGAGAGCAAGAACTCACTTGTTATTGGTAGGACCCCACCAAGCCAAGAGGGACGGGATCCACCCCCCATGACTCAAACACCACCTCCCAGCACTGCCACAATGTGGACCAAATTTCGACATGAGTTTTAGTGAAGACAAACCAACTGTATCCGAACTACAGCATATACTTAGCCCTCCATCTTACCTCCCAACATCTAGGATAATGATGAACCTCTGGGTGCCTATTTCTAGACAGAAAGCCAATCACAAACACACATTGAGGGTGGCAAAAATATTTTCTTCATTTTTTAAAAGGAATGGCTTTGTAGTTAGGGTTACCAGATAAAATATAAACTTCGAGTTGAATGTGAATTTCAGATCAACAACGACTTAGTCCCTATCTTCAAGTTGTTTAGTGAAAGTATGTTTCATGCCATTGCAGGGTACCAGCAATGTCATAAGGCCATACTTGAGACACACATTTACCAAAAAATTGTTCATTATTTGAAATTCAATTTTCACTGGATATCCTGGGTTTTTTAATTGTTATTTTGGGGATGTGTTTTTTGCTTGCTTTTTGTTTCTTGGCTAACTCTGGCAACTCTCTTCTTCATCCGTTCAGAGAGGCAGCAGGTATGAATCTCTGAGTTCCTTCTTCCTCTGGTGGCTCCTTCTGACTTTTCTCTTCCCTGCCTCTGACTCTTCAACCCCTCCTCTGAAGATGGGTGCAACTCATCCCTGCAGCACTTTATTTTATTTTATTTCTTTTTGTTGTTGTTGTTGTTGTTGAGACAGAGTCCCACCCTATGCCCTGAGCAGAGTGCAATGGCATCATAGCTCACTGCAACCTCAGACTCGGGCTGTGGGCACCCCGCTGCCTCAGCCTCCAGAAGCCGTTGGGATTACAGGCACTAGCCCTACACCTGGCTGGGTTTTTCATTTTTCTTTTTTTTTTGAGACAGAGTCTCAAGCTGAGTGCCATGGCATTATAGTTCACAGCAACTTCCAACTCTTGGGCTCAAGCGATCCTCTTGCCTCAGTTTTTCTATTTTTAGTAGAGATGGAGTCTTGCTTTTGCCCAGCCCTGTTTTGAACTCCTGAGCTCAAGCAATCCACCTGCCTTGACCTCCAGAGTGCTAGAATTACAGGCATGAGCCACCATGCCTAGCCTCAACTTATTAATGAGTTGAGGTCTCATGCTCGCTCAGACAAGTCTAGAACTCCTGAGCTCAAGCAATTCCCCCACCTCAGCCTCCCCAGTGCTGGGATTACAGGTGTGAGCTACTGCCTGGCACCTTGCAGCACTTTTGACCACTCCTCTGAGCAACATTGACACACTTTTAAAAAACCCTTCCCACCAAAAGTGGACAAAAATGAGGAATGGTTGTGGGGTAAGCATGAGAAATCTCATTCTGAAAAGCCCCATGTTAGGAAAATGAAATGAATTGAAACTGAATGCAAACATGTTACTATTCTAATCAAACCTGGTTTTAAAAGAGTTCTGCTTTAGAATAAATATGAATAAGAAATTGATTGAATTCTTCATACAATTCCTTTATATACCAAAATTTCCTAGGGCACGCAACATCTGATTTAATTTACTAATTGAATTATGCAGTTTTTCAGAAATATGGACTCAAAGAATGTGAGGGAAATAAATATGGAAGAAAGGATGGGAAAAAGAAATCTGGGACAAGTAAACATTTTTATAGCAAAAAACAAGATGAGAAGTAGATGACTCAAAGTTTTATACTGTACTTGAAAGGAATTATTTATAAGAAATAGAAAATGAATTTAGAGGAACTTGTAATGTTTTTCTTTCAAAAGAATTAATAGGTCAAAAAATGCTTGTTGAACTGAATTAAGGACTTAGCCTCCATCTTCAAGGAGCTTCAAACACTTAAAAGCGATGTGCTCCCATTTAATGGGCACAATGTAAGGGTATATGGCACACCTCCTCGGTGCAGGGCATGACTACAACAGGGACCTTACCTAACAAGTGGAAACGTTGTAACCTAATGTTTGTACCCTCATATTCATCTGAAAAAAATGTTTAAGAGACGAAAAATAATACAGGTAGACAAATGTAATTGTAAGACATGTATGCTCTCTGTAATTGGATAATAATGTCCTTGCATGTGAATAGTAGCATATGTGATACTGGCAATGTGGCAGGGTACAGATGTGTCCTTTTTTCAGTAGAGACAGGGTCATGCTCTGTTGCCCAGGTTAGAGTACACTGGAGTGATCATGACTCACAGCAAATTCCTGGGCTCAAGCAATCTTTCGGCCTCAGCCTCCTAAGTAGCTGGGACTACAGGCCAGGCTAAGTTTTAAAATTTTTGTAGAAGATTGACGCTTGTAGCCCAGTGGTTAGGGTGCTGGCCACATACACCAGGGCTGGCGGGTTGCACCCAACCTGGGCCTGCTAAACAACAATGACGACAACAACAACAAAATAGCCGGGCGTTGTGGTGGGTGCCTGTATTCCCAGCTACTTGGGAGGCTGAGGCAAGAGAATCGCTTAAGCCCAAGAGTTTGAGGTTGCCGTCAGCTGTGACGCCATGGTTCTCTACCAAGGGCAACGTAGTGTGACTCTGTCTCAAAAATAAAATAAAATAAAATAAAAAAACAATAAAAAAATTTTTTGTAGAGACCCAAACTGGTCTTGAACTCCTGGCCTCAAACGATCCTCCCTCTTCAGCCTCCCAAAGTGCTGGGATTACAGGCAGGAGCCACTATGTCTGGCCAGTGTCTTTGAATAGAAGTCAAGAATAAAAATGTTCTGGTGGTTTGGGGGAGCTGTAGCTGCCAAGCACAACTTCATGAAAGATTTCAAACCAGAAATTGGGCCTGGAAGGACAGTCAAGAAAGAGGGCAGTTTGGATGAGAAAGTCACATGTGCAATGGAGGCAAAAATGGAATTGTGCTACAGTAATTAGACCAGGTAAATTGTGACCAGAGGTTTAGACAAGAGAACAATCAGGTAAAATTCAAAGATAAATAAGGGATAGATTGTGAATAGACAGATTCCAAGGCTAGGACTTAGGGCTATAGCCTACAGATAATGTCTATTTAAGGGCTTTATTATGAACCTATCACTTAAACACAGATTTAGATGGCCAGGTTAAAATGTTTGACCTTCCTTGAAAAAAAATTTATTAAAAACAAATGACTTCCTCAAATCAGTCCTAGTTGAGATGGGAAAGAAGATGATGTGGGCTTTGGGGAAACCCAAACAGAGGATAATTGGCTGGTTAATGACAGCTGTTGCAACAACTCCACGCTTGTAGCTCAGTGGTTAGGGCACTGACCATATACACCTGGGCCGGAGGGTTCAAACCCAGCTTGGGCCTACTAAACAACAATGACAACTATAACAAAAAAAAATTGCCCACATTGTGGCAGGCACCTATAGTTCCAGCTACTTGGGAGGCTGAGGCAAGAGAATTGCTTAAGCCCAAGAGTTTGAAGTTGCTGTGAGCTGTGACGTCACAGTACTCTACAGGGGAGAGGGGAGGATATTGTGAGACTCTGTCTCAAAAAAGAAAGAAAAAGTAATAAGATCAGTATAATGATTCAATTTAGTTGAACAAAATCATGTCTTGCATTTCAGCTTTTTAATAGTTTCTGCTCCTCCAGTGAGCCAGGAGTGCATGGTTTTGGTACAAGTTGCTGCCACTCCTGTTTGGTAACATTAAGACAGCAAACTAGAAGGCAAATCTGAATGCCTTCATCCTCAGTAACTGGAAGATGGTGGGTATAGCTGGCTCATCCATTGATTTAGTAATTTTTATTGTTGGGTGAAACCTTATTTCCTAAATAGGTTAACAACATTTTGAAATCTCATTAAAACAAAAACAAAGCATCTCTTTTAGTCAACTTCACCTCTCTTAAAGTTTTGTTTTATAAAAAGGTATTTTATCATATAGATGTATTTTATTTGATGATGCTTGTTCCAGAACAGATAAATCCCACCTTCCCTCCATTGTCTGTTAGAGACAAAAGAACTCTGCTGACGCAGTGATCTAAGGAAAAGTGATGGATTAGAGCCTGGATTCTCCAGTCACAGATGTTTTCAACAGAGGCAAGGTTTTTGGTCTAAAAGCGTCTTTGTTCTCAGACTTACCTTCTGGGTTCCTTTAGAGAAAGCCTGCTTTATGAAACAAAGAAAAATTAAAGGTCTGATACCATCTTCAGGACCACAAAGAGACTAGAATAGGAAAAAATAGGGTACATTATTCTGATTATCACCAAAGGATTTGAGCTTTGGCTAAGAGCTCTTTGTGTACATTTTTGGGCAAAGTTGGGGAAACCAAAGTCTCCTGGTTCTTATATTTTCATTGCTGTTTTATTTATTTATTTTTTCATTGCTGTTTTAAATGTTCAGATGCAAAGGATCATTCTCTCAGATTAATGATTGAATGACTTGTAGATGCCTAAGACCCATGCGCGGAGCACCAGGCCAGGAAAGAGCTAAGGAATCAATGACAAATGATTCTATATGCAGTAAAGTTTGAGCTAGCATGACATTCTTTTTGTGGTGAACTTAGTTTAGTACTTTTTGTTGTTATTTTGGTGGTGAAGACGGTGGTGGCGTTTCAGGGGATGGAATGAAGGTTAGAGCTCTGTTTGAATAAATGTCTTCAACTTAAAAGTAGATTAGGAAGATTAAGAAGAGAGGCAGAATGAAAATCTACATATATAAAGAGCAATAAAAATGAAACCAATCTCTTTACTGTGATGTTGTGAACTATATATTTGGTCTTTTTTTTATTAAATCATAGCTGTGTACATTGATATGATCATGGGGCATCATACACTAGCTTCATAGACCGTTTGACACATTTTCATCACACTGGTTATGTGGAATATAAATGTCTTAGCACAATAACTAAGATAATGCCAGGAAGGCTATATATTTGGTCTTTATCTCATTTCCTGACCTTTAAAATCTCCAGAGTGATGAGTGTCTTTTATATGCTAATTGGATGACTGGCGGCTGGGGTCTCCTAAGTAGCTGGTCAGAGGAAAGACCAGCATGATTAGAGAGTTAGCACTTTCAGCCCCACCCCTCAACCTTGGTCAGAAGCACAGGCCACAACCTGTGCTTGTGATTGGCATCTGAAGTCAGGGGCAGTCTTGTGAGACTGTGGGATCTGTTGCTATCATAGTGTCAGAATTAAATTGAATTAAAGAGCCAGCTGGTGTCCACTGGAGATTCAGCAGAATTTCTTGGTGTGTGGGAAGAAGTCCCCCTACATCGGTGTCAGAAGCATTGAGTGACGGTGCGAGAGTAGGAAGAACACTGTGGTTTTGCCTGTATCACTGTGTGTACATTTGCACACTCAACTCTTTTCATAATTGGATTCTATTTTTCCTGTTAAAAGAAAAGAAAACCCCAAATTCTTGAAAAACAATTATTATTTTTTTCAAAATCAAAGAAAACAATAGTCAGAAAAGGAACATTCCTACTTTGAATTCATATTCTAGAATTTCGAAGTCTAGGGTGTAAGAAACTTTGCCAAGTTGTCTTGAAACTCTTGGTCTGGGGAAAGAATGCCACCATACTGGGAGAAAGTCCAAGTTAGCTACATGGGGAAGCTCCATGGAGAGAGATGCCTGACCAACCCCTACAATCCCAGCCATCCCACACATGTGAGTGTAAAGACTTCACTTAACCCCAGCCCCAACTTCCAACCTGACAACTAACACCTGAGACTTTGAACAAGCCACCATCAGCTGAGCCTAGTCCACCCACAGAATTGCAGAGATAATGATACATGTTTTTAAAGCCACTAAGTGTTGGAGTGGTTTGTTGTGCAGCAATGGATAGCTGGAGCAGTCCTCGAAAGAAACCTCAGCACGTGGATTTGGTGCTAACTGCATACAGAGGTGGTTGAGAGCCACAGCTTTGCTGCCAGGCTGCCTGGAGTTTACTCCATTGGTTCAAATCCTGACTGCAACATTTTGGGAATAACTTGTCCTCTCAAAACCTGAGCTTCTTATTTGTAAAATGAGGATAATGATAATAATAGTCTCTTTGAACAGTGGGTGGGAGGTGCAAAGAAATTCAAATAATGTGGCTAACACTGCTTGCTAAAGGGTAAGCATGAAATAAATTTCATGTGTTTTTAGTATTGACTAAACTGGCCCATAGAAACACAAAGGCTTTTTTTTTGGGGGGGGGTAACTTGTTTACTTATTTAGGTAGGCAGTTTCTATATTTGGACAATTAATTCTGCTATTTCCAGTGGGCTGACAGACTCTAGAAAAGAATAGTCTTTAAAATGAAAAGCAGAAAAAGAGCAGACATATTCAAAGATCGTTTGGGGGAAATGATGTGCTCTGTCTTACGTGGGTGCAAAGTTTAATGTTTCTTCGAAAAACCAACAGAGAAGCAAATACAGAAATGAGTCTTAAGGCATCTGTGGCAAAGCTAACTCCACTGGGTGCTGGGTAATGTATACTGTACATTCCAGGAATGGTGCTGCCTTGGAAATTTATTATGTGTAACATTTAATAAAGGGAAGAGCTTAACAAAACACCCCGGAGACCTACGTCCTAATTGAGTATCTGCTTTGATGTCTGACTCAGGGCAAGTCACTGGAGCTCTGTCTCTTATTTCCAACTACTATAAAACAGGATTATGAGCACATTTGGAGCACCCCCAGACACTAAAAAATAAAGGGGAGGGGAGCAGAGCATCTGAAAACATGGCTGCATAAAAGAGAAGGGCCAGAAGGTATGCATGGTAATATTCTTAGCATCAGGACAGTCTAGAGTTCCTCTGGGTTTCTACAGGAGCAGACTGGGAGAAGGAATATGATGATGTCCTAGAGGCACAAACACCTTTCCAGCCTGTCATTTATTAACACCCAGCACATTCAGAATGGACCACCATCTTATCTGCGGAATGAAGGCGTACATACATGAGCTATATGCCACATTTATGGCATGGACCATACGGTCCATATAGCACATTAGGTATAAGGATACTAGCGTGTCATTTAGAAAACTCCAACTGAAATTATACCCACCTGGCTTTGATCAAATTCAAGCCTTTAAAATCAGTGGAGCCTGTGGTTGACACCTTCTAGATGGCTTTGAAAACTCACCCTATAAAAAGTTAAGAGAGTGGAGAATTTTCCAGTGGCTGGGAAGGGCATGTCTATTGGATATAATGATGAGAGGGTGTCAACTGCAGAGGGTATTAGAGTGTTTCACAGGGAGGGACTCCTTCCACTTTGACAGAACTTCCATTTCAAAGCAATTGTTGAGAAATATTTGGCTTTTCTCAAGTGTGTGTATTCAGATTCTCTCTTACCTCTTGGTTTGTTGCCTAAGGCACCTTTGTTAGCATCAGAATTCCTTCCCAGATTGGCAAATTCTTTTGTAGACTTTTAAAGGCACCCTTCTCCCAAAATCATTTGTGAATTTAGGGAAACCCAGGTTAGCTCACGCAGAGGTGGAGTAAATAAAGGACACTTAACATTTAAATAGCTCGTAGAGGAGGTAATTGGAACCCCACCTGGCCTGAAGACTATTAAATAGACTCAGGAACTGGAGGGTTGCTGAAGGCAGGTCTGCGTGCTTCCTCCTGTTCGCTGCAGAGATTCCAGCACCTAGTACAGACAGCAACCCAGCACATGGTAGGTGCTCCATTAATTAGTTTTGACAGTGACTTAAAGCAGTTGGGCTAGAGAAGCAGCTGTTTGGTGGCAAGTGGAAATGTTAAAGATCTGTGACTTTCGGAGGATGTCGGGGTTTTTCCAGAAACAACGTGAGACCAAAGGAGATAGGAACTTCTGTAGGGTCTCGCTCTGCCTCTGCCTTTAGCTTGGGGAAGGAAGACACCAAGGCAAAGAAATCGCGTGGATGTGAAGCCAGAAAAACGGTCTGCAAGGTGGGGTCTGAGAAGCTGATCCCGCTGACCTAGTCTGCTCGGCCTTCCCCACACCTTCGTGATTATCTAGTTAAGGTTTCTCCGTGACTGTGAGGGTGTTTATCTCAGGAGACCCTGAGAAGGTAGTCACACCTAGACAATAGGTGTTGTGATGTTGGAAAAGGTTATTTTGATGATAAGTTTTCTCTGACGAGTCTCTTGGATTTTTTTTTTTCTTTTGAGACAGTCTCACTTTGCCGCTATTGGTAGAGTGCCGCGGCGTCTCAGCTTGCAGCAACCTCAAACTCTTGGGCTCAAGCAATTCTCTTGCCTCAGCCTCCCGAGTAGAGGCCCACCACAATGTCTGGCTATTTTTTTTAGAGGGGGGGTCTCGCTTCAGCTCACGCGGGTCTTGAACTCGAGCTCAGGCAATCCACCCGCTTTGGCCTCCCAGAGTGCTAGGATCATAGGCGTGAGTCACCTCTTGAATACTTTGTTAAAGTGAAAATCACCTTTCTGTTGTGTAAACACTTGGCATTGTTAGAATGCAGACTACTTTGATGTTACTTCCTATCAGATAAAGTTAACATTTTCTAGGTTGGTTTCCTTGTATTTCATTATAAAAGCTACTAGAATTGTGACTGAGGCAGAACAGAATTGAGAAGCTACTCTGGCTGTTCTCCAGAATCACTGGCCTTCTGACAAAGCTCATTGGACCTAAATCCCCATCTCTGCATATTGGCTGATAGTGACAGTCGGCCAGACCCTCTTTGGTAACCACTGACAGACAGCTGCTTTCTTAAAATGTATATACATGTTTTTGCACCCTCCCTGTGTGTGTGTGTGTGTGTGTATATGTATAAATCAGCTATGACAGCAACAACAATAATCCCTTTGCTCTCTAGTGGAGCTGAGGGGTACTGATCTAGCAGATGATCTCATATTTGACCATCTTTTTTCTTAGTCCTCTGAGTTCATTACCTTTTTTTTGGTCAAATCTTTTTATAATATTTCGGATTGCAGAACCTAACCATGCCATAAGTGTGAGGCTCTTTATGGATTTCAAAACACTTTCATGCCATCGCTGCATTAGATCCTCAACAGACTATTACCATGTAACTGATTTACCTAACGGTATAGTCCAAGGGTTGGCGAACCCTTTTTATAAAGGGCCAGATTGTAAATATTTTCAGCCTTGTGGGGTATACAGTCTTTGTCATGATTGTTAGACTCTGCATTGTAGCAAGAAAGCAGCCATTACAACATGTAAAAGAAACGAGTGAGGCTATATTCCAACAAAACTTTATTCATAATAATAGGGAGTGGGCCGTATTTGCCCCATGGACTGGCATTTGCTGACCTCTGTTCTAGACTCTTGCTATTCAAAGTGTGCCCCACCAGTGACACCAGCATCACCTGGGAGTGTCCTAGAAATGCGGAATTGTAGTTGCAGATCTCCTGAACCTGAATCTGCATTTTAACAGGACCCAGGCAATGCACGGACTGCATACAGTTTCCTAAAGAACCACGTCTATTTTCCTACCATCACCGTTCCTCCAATCTACTGTGGTGGGGCTATTTTCCCCGTCTTTGTCCCACCAGATCATACCCCCCCACCCCCCGCGTTGTTATGGCTTCTTCACAGCATTCGAACAGTTTCATTTTTAGCTGTTAAGTCCTGACCAGGGGCTGGGCGCAGCGGCTCACGTCTGTGATCCTTCCACTCCGGGAGGCGGAGGCAGGTGGATTGTCTAAGCTCACAGCTTTCAGACCAGCCTGAGCCAGAGCAAGACCTCCTCTCTAAAGTTAGCCGGGCGTTGTGGTGGGCGCCTGTAGACCCAGTTACTCGGGAGGCTGAGGCAAGAGAATCGCTTGAGCTCAAGGGTTTGAAGTTGCTGTGAACTATAATGCCACAGCACTCTTCTGAGCATGACAAAGTGAGACTCTGTCTCGAAAAAAAGTCCAGACCATTCTAAATTGGTATTTTTATGTCAAATGCAATTCCGAGATTCTCAGCTTTCCCATTGCTCAGCTGCCTCGCTTGGAAAAATTTAACTTTATCTGATAGGAAGCAACAGAGAAACCTTGAAGTGAGGGGCGGAGTCTGTTTTCCCCACTGCCATCTTCATCCTTTCCCTTCTCCGGCTGCCTGCAGTTTCTGCCTCCTCCATAGTGGCTGCTGCCTGGAGGAGAAGTCAGTGGGCAAAGCTTTCTCTTTGTCTGATGCTCTTAAAGTCTGGATGGGGGCCCCTTTTGGGCCACCATCCAAAAGTTGACTCTTTCTCATGTGGACAGTGCTCTCAAGGGATGTGGGGTACCCGATTTCTGCAGGACCTCAGCGTCTTCTTGCTTCCTGACACTTCCCTCTGGCCCATGCACCTCTCATGACCACCATGTGTTAGGGTCATCTTGCTCTGGCAGGAGTGTCCTTGGACAGGTCACACTAGCCCAGCTACCTTCAGCATCACTCTCTCAGCCTCAGGCAAACTCAGCCCCTTTCATTCCCCCTCAAGCTCTGGAGGCATGGGCTTTGCCACTGTGGGCAGGCCTCTGACTTCTCTTGGTCATCAGGAGCAGAGCCAGCCAGCCCCTCATCTTCAAATTCGCTTAGGCAAGAGTCAGGCCCCGGTCTTTGTGGCCCAAATGCTGGGACACAGGGGAGAGCAGAGGTCCCTGAGGCCAGCTTCTGTCCTTGCAGGACACAGAGGAAACCCTCCGCATTCCGCTCCCCTGAAAGGGAAGCGGAAAACCCCCCAACCTTGCGCTGCCCCCTTCCCTTTGCGCCCGTGTTCCCTTCATGTGGAGACAGGTGGTAGGTCAAGAGTAAGGGCCACAGGCGCCGCCTGTGGCTCAAGGAGTAGGGCGCCGGTCCCATATGCCAGAGGTGCCTCTTTCAAACCCAGCCCTGGCCAAAAACCAAAAAAAAAAAAAGAGTAAGGGCCACACTGTCAGTACCCGGTCACTAAGCAAAGCTTCATGGAGAGTCTAGCGTCATCTTTTGTCTTCAGCTTCGGCCCCAGCCAGAGTTCCAGATGGGGAAATTCGCATAATATAGCTGGTTAAGGTAAGTTAATTCCAGTCCCTTTATGCACAGGAGGGCATTAATTAGCACACAGTCAAGTTAAGCGAGTGGCATAAGGTGACTAGTAAGTAAGGGGAGAGCCAAAGATCTAAACCCCTGACTCCAAGGTTAGACTCTTCCTCTCTCAAAGCTCATCTTAGAGGCAGTTTCTTCTAATCCTTCTAATTCCTTCAATAGAAGCAAATGAAGCCAGAGTTAAAATCAAAGTTGCTTGATTTCTAGCTAAGAAACTTTGCCATTACACCGTCTTTCTACTCTTGTGAAGCAGAAGATTCAGCAATGCTGTAGCAATCAGATAAATGAGAAATTTTTAACATTCAATCGCTTAAAGAAAATTCTGCCTTTTACATCTATTCTGTGTTGAGAAACCAGAAAATAAATTGACAGGGAAAAATGTTTAGTATGTGAAAGAAAGTAGGATCTGAACAGAATATTCCAAATGATCCCAGTTTTATTTTAAAAATATGCCCACATGCATATAAAAGTATCTGGAATGGTATGTCACGTGTTACCGGTTGTTGTTTGGTCTCCAGGAAATAGTTTATGAGCTCTACTATATCTTGTGTTTTCCCATAGTGTTGGAAGTTTATTTCAATGCTCACATTACTTTTATAATAAGGACTGAGGCATGTATTTATTTTGACAAAATATAGAAAGGAGGGCTGCATGTTTTTAGCCTTTGCTCCTATCAATTTTTCATTATCTATAATTTCATTGTCAAAGGAGAGCAATAATCAGTCTTTGAAATTTTGGCAAGTCCTCTTACCTGGAATTCATAATCTATGTCATGCGAAAAAAATTAGAATTTTCAGGGAAACATATGATTTCAGGAAACATGATTTGTCAAACAAAACAAAACACAACACTTCAGGGAGAAAACACCCTGAGTGTGTTTAGGTAAGTTTAGTGTTTGTGTTGATTCTGTCATTGGTAGGGCTTTAGTTAGAATCTTCTGTGTATAAAATGAAGCAGGCAGGAGTATGACCTTTGATCTGCAGAGGTCAAGGTTTAGATTGGGAGGTTTGTTGATTATCCTGCAGTATTTATTTCTTGGTTTCCTAATGGCCAATTTGAAAGTCATGAACTCAGCCCAAAAGCCACGAACTCAGTTCAAACTGCTATAATTAATGCTTGTAGATGAAATTCAACTTGGTCATAATGAACTTGAGATGGTGAATGTGCCTCCTTCACAAAGCTTCCCCTGATAGTGCTTAGTCTCCCATCCAACTAAAATATAGTTCCTTCCTCCATCAGGATTCTTCATACTTGTGGCCATTTATTTGAAAGTCTTACCTATGTTATACTCCTTGAATTTCAGGATTATGTGTTATTAATTATGAGAGCCCGCAAATAGCTTAGCACAGGGTCTGGCACATAACACACACTCAGTAGCCTTTCTTTTGAAATGTAGTTATTAATTTCTGCCAGTTATGTTAGCACACAGTCTAAAAAGTTCTATACTTCCATGGGCTTGATTTGAAAAGCAGTAACCCCATCCCCTTCTCCCCACCTCTTATTTTCTGCTCACAAGCCATCCCCTTAATTGACTATTTTGAACATGCTGTCACTACTTCTTAATTTTTGTGCATTATCCATTGACTTCCTTGGATAAAGAAAGTTTTGGACTTTGAGGCCACGACTTCAGTGCCCCCACCACCCCCAGGCACACTTACCCTTTCATCCTAAAAATATAGTCATTCTGTCAGACTGCTGACGGGAGAAGGCAGTGTGACTGGCAGTGGGGCCGCCGCTGAACTGTTTGTTCTCTTTGGAGATGGAAATGGTCTGTTTGTTTTTTTCAGTTGGCTTTCTTTTCTGTGCACACATCAGATGTGCTCTCACTGTATTTAAGAGGAAAAAGGCTTTTATTTCAACTGGTAGAGCTTACGGCATAGAAGAATTCAAAATGGCCAGGCTCCCCCTCAACCGGCTTGGTCTTTCCCTTTTTATGTCCAGTCAAAAATTTCCAATCCACAGGTACCTTTCTCATTGGTCAGTTTGAATCAAGTAGGAGATGCTGTTTCAGTCCCCACAGAACTACAGGATTTCACAGAAATGGAAATTTCCAAGTTCTAGGAAGTTAAGTCTACAAATTCCCAAGAGCTGAGTCACCATGGAGAGGACCCTGCAGGTGTATCTTTGTGGTCCCTTTGAGAAGGCCTATTCTCCTAGATCTCACCCTTCCCGGGTATCCGCCCTTAATGCTATTATATTTTAAATTTCTGATGGTCATTACTTTTATTGTCCAAATAAAAATAACCTCTGTCCTTTTTTCTTTTCTTTCTTTTTTTTTTTTTTTTTTTTTTGTAGAGACAGAGTCTCACTTTATGGCCCTTGGTAGAGTGCCGTGGCCTCACACAGCTCACAGCAACCTCCAGCTCCTGGGCTTAAGCGATTCTCTTGCCTCAGCCTCCCGAGTAGCTGGGACTACAGGCGCCCGCCACAACGCCCGGCTATTTTTTTGGTTGCAGTTCAGCCGGGGCCGGGCCTGAACCCGCCACTCTCAGTATATGGGGCCAGCGCCCTACCGGCTGACCCACGGGCGCCGCCCATCCTCTGTCCTTTTTTTCATTCATGTGATATCATCTGTTATTTCTCCAAGAATATGAATGAACTTTTCTTCTCCTTGTATAGTTTCCTTTTGCTACAAATCACTTTTTAAAAGGTCTCTTTTATGTTCCATGCCACCTCCTTCAAATGTTTGGCAATCCTTAAGTGCTCATGTGTAAGAACAGGGCGCTGAGACTGCTAGGAAGCTCTGGGCTCCTCTCTAGAGACTTTCAGCTGGCTGGCCTGTTTCACTGGGAGCATTCTGATGTCAGTCTCTTTGGATCTGTTTCTCTAGCTGGTAAGACATCTGAGAGTACTCCTACACTCCTGTCTGGTAGGAGCGTGCTAAGGTGCCAGCATCGTGGGAGCTGAGTGTGGGGAGCTGCCAGGAGTTGTAGTGTTGGTGTCTCAGTGTTTAGAAGACATATGTTTATTAATTCCATTCTTTTTCATTGTGGAATCCTCACTCTGAGAGCATATGTGGTGAAAATAAGATGGACTCAGTCAGGCTAGGGCAGACATGACACAGTTGGTCTGATCGGTTGAAGTCCTACATGACCTTCACCTCCTGTCTCCCATTATTGTTTTGTAAATTTAGCTCTCACCTTAAAGATGCCCATCTTGAGTAGTTGAGGGGTATTGATTTAAGAAATTGATTTTTGGGGCGGCGCCTGTGGCTCAGTGAGTAGGGCGCCGGCCCCATATACCGAGGGTGGCGGGTTCAAACCCGGCCCCGGCCAAACTGCAACCAAAAAATAGCCGGGCGTTGTGGCGGGCGCCTGTAGTCCCAGCTGCTCGGGAGGCTGAGGCAAGAGAATCACCTAAGCCCAGGAGCTGGAGGTTGCTGTGAGCTGTGACACCACTGTACTGTCCTGAGGGCGATGAAGTGAGACTGTTTCTAAAAAAAAAAAAAAATTGACTTTTGAATTGAAATGTTGTAATAGGTCACTGAATTGTGCTAATTCTTATTTAAAGTAATAGTTAATGTGGCCTTTGCTTTGAACCTTTATGTATAAAACTGTGAATTTGGAAATGGAAGACCAGAACAGTCTTGGAGAGGCCCCTCTGACTACTCTCCAGGATCTCAGGTCTTCTGACAAAGTTTGGTGAACCTATCCCGGTCTCTGCATATTGGTAGACAGTGACAGGCGGCCGGACCCTCTTTGTCTGTACGTAACCCATGGCACTAATGACGTTTTGGGCAGAATGACTCTTTGTGGCAGTGGCTGTGCTGCGCATCATTAGGACGCTGGACAGCATCCCTGGTCTCTACCCCCCAGATGCCCTTAGCATCCATTCCCTGAGTTGTGATGACCAGAAATGTCTCCGGATACTGCCAAAATTTCTCTGCAGGGCAAAATCCCCCTAGGTTGAGATGCACTGCTTAACTCTTCTTGGTGTTGCCCAGACCAGAGGCTCTCTGTTGTCCCTTTCCTGAGAACAAACATCTGTTTTTTGTTTTGTTTTGTTTGCAGTTTTGGGCCGGGCCTGGGTTTGAACCCACCACCTCCAGCATATGGGGCTGGCGCCCTACTCCCTTAAGCCACAGGCGCCACCCCAAACATCTGTTTTTGTTTCGAGTTTGGTGGACATTAGATCCTTAGTTGCTCAGAGGATCTGGAGATTTAATTGTTTCTTCAGTAAATATTCCACCAACCCTTCTATGGTTATCTCCACATTTGTGCTTTTTTTGCCGTAGTACCTGAGCCAATCAATTCCCACACCTTTGGGGGTTCCAGTAATGTTGGGTTTTCTCTTGGCTTTCTCCATTGCTGATTTAGGTTCCCACTTTCTTGGGCTTGCTAAATCAGTTAGCATAGCCATCTGCTCACCAGCTGCCGAAATTTTGTTCTCATTATTATCTCCTCTCTTTTTCTTTGTTGTCCTAGATTCTTGCCTTTTGTTTTGCAAATGTATTTACTGTCCTGGGGGTTAAGGAAGGGATTTCAGAAAGGGGAAGAGGACATCATGTGTTTTCTAATTCATTGTCTTTAATGGGAAGCTGAGTCACGAGTTGTAGAATGTAGTATACAGTATTTTTTAGGAGGGGAGAGGCGGGGAGAGGAAGCTGCCCTATACAAGGATTGTTGAGAAGAGCAGTGGCTACATTGCTACATTGCACTCAACCCACAATGTTTAAGTGCTCATGCCAACTCAATGGATATATGTTGAATGAATGAATGGATGAATAAATGTTGGTTATTTTGCATATTTTTGCAATAGCTTGAGTATTTAAAGTCAGGTCATTTAAGTACTCTCAAGACCATCCAACATGTCATGTTTCCACCACATTATGCTATTGGTACACAAACCACTTAAAAGCAAGGTAGGGGTGGGGAGAAGCCACTTCCTTGGCCCCCACTCCCTGATAGAGCTCCTTAACAGAGGAGTCACTCTTTCCTTGAGAATGTGGCTTACAGGAGTGTGGTGCTAATCCCCTCACATGTTCTGTGATTGGATTTTGAAAGTCTGTCTTCATCTGTCCCGTCTGAGAAAAGCAGAGAAGGTGAATTGAGTCTCAAGGGAACATACAAATATAGTGGACGTGACACATCAGTTACAGTGGCTTTGGCTTCAGACCTTTGACTGCTCTCCATTTTCCACCCCCACGTCCTGTCTAGCCTGAAGAGGGTGGGTTGCTCTTCACTGGCCCCTTCCTTCCACAGCTCCAGAGCAGTGAGGGCCGGGGTAGAAGGATGAGTCTATTTACTGTGGGTCAACTGCTTTATCTAACTTGGAGAAACAGATTCAGCAAATCACCACATCTTCTGACTGTGTTATACTGAGTGGTACAAAGTTGCCACTGTGTGGGAAACATTTTACTGCCTGCCAAAACATACTCACTGCCTGAATTCTAAATATGATTAGTTTGACTTCTTAACCCCTTTTCTTCCAAAAAAGGGACTCAAAATAATATTTTGTAGGAAAATTCTTGATATAGGCTCTCTTCATCCTTTGAGATTAGATAATTCCAAACAGAACTGTGATTAGTCTCCTATCAATCTTTGTATAAAACTTATCTCACATAATTGTGGCTCAAGACTAAATATTATGGAGGTTATTGGTGCCATCACTAATATTCTAATTCTTCTTTCTTTCCTAGCATGCCGTAGGATTTCTGACTGCTCTGAAGGTAGGTGGACAGATGACTTTCATTGGTTTAAGAAAAAAAAGTGGAGATGTTTTAAGAGTTGGTGTACCAGTTGACATTTACTCTTGCCTGCTCTGTCCAAATGGATCTTCTATCAGCTTGATTTCCTGAATAACTTTAATGAAAACAGACCCTTGCAAATTTATTTTGGACATGTAATATGAGCGAGAATGAAATTTTTGTTGGGTGAAGCGCTGAGATTTCTGGGATTGCTTGTTACTGTGACATAATCTAGCTGACTGAAAGAAATTTAATGCTTGATAGGAAAATTTCTGAATTATATAAATTCTAATATTCTCCAGTGAAGTGTGTGTGTGTAAGACAGAAATAAAACTTTGCTTGAAGTGGGGTTGGGAGTCTGGAGTCCCCGCTTGGACTCTCCTTCCCTCCTGTGGACTCCTGGAACACCTCATCACAGTTTTATCAGAAGATAGTTCGAAAACCCCCAAACTACTATCAAGAAGTTTTTACAGTTGCGTTTGATGCTTCCTTTTTTTTATACGGCAGCAATGTAAAAAATCCATTCCATAACCACTAAATAATAAGCTAAAACTAATTATAATCAGGCAAATGAAATAAAACTAAAACAATTAGATCTTTTCTCTGAGACTATATTGTAATCACATACACATGGGTTCAGTATGAAGACGGGGTACGCGTTTGCATTTCCACATGAAGCAGAACTTTGAGGAGGAGACTGAATATCACTATGGGAACAAGGAAATTCCATGTCAGCTTGTCCTACCCTGGGACTGCTTTTGTCTTCTCCCCCCCCCCCCATTCTATGTCTATGTCAGCCTTGCTGTCAGCTTAGTGATTACGTTTTAGTCAAAACTAAATGTCCCAATGCTTTCAAGCATCCTTAAGTGTTTGTAGAACCCTAATCCTTTGAAAATCTGAATTAAACCATGGACTCCAGGACAAAAAAAAAAAATCTTAAAATGTGGGTCAAATTGCAGATTTCAAGACCTGCCTATCCCCCAGCTTAAGAAGTCCTCATCAAATGATTCTTCAAATTTATCCGGGATGAATTTGGGCTCTTGTGTAAATTGCAGTATTTGGTTAAGATGCGCATGAAATAAGGGCATTATATTTAATGGTTTCACATACTAGTTAATATTTTAAGAGTGTCTCAAAATGTAGAATTTAAAAACAGTTTTTACTGTGGTAAAATGTGCATAACGTAAAATTTATCATTTTAACAAAATTTAAGTACATAATTCCGTGGCCTTAAGTATGTTCACATTTTTTGTGCAATCATGAGCATAATCTAGCTCCAGAACTTTTTTTTTTAATTTGGCCGGGGCTGGGTTTGAACCCGCCACCTCCGGCATATGGGACCGGCGCCCTACCCGCTGAGCCACAGGCGCAGCCCCAGAACTTTTCTTTTTTTCCCAGACTGAAATTCTCTACCCATTCAATAATAACTTTCTTTCTTTTTTTTTTTTTTTTTTTGTAGAGACAGAGTTTCACTTTATTGCCCTCGGTAGAGTGCCGTGGCATCACACAGCTCACAGCAACCTCCAACTCCTTGGCTTAGGCGATTTTCCTGCCTCAGCCTCCCAAGTAGCTGGGACTACAGGCGCCCGCCACAACGCCCGGCTATTTTTTTTTTTTTTGTTGCAGTTTGGCCGGGGCTGGGTTTGAACCCGCCACCTCCGGCATATGGGACCGGCGCCCTACTCCTTGAGCCACAGGCGCCGCCCTCAATAATAACTTTCCATTCTCCCTTTCCAGTCCAGACAACCACCATTCTACTTTCTGTGTCTATGGATTTAATGACTCTCAGGAACTCAGATAAGTGGAATCATACAGTATTTGTCATTTTGGGACTGGCTCATTTCATTTAGTATAATGTCTTCAAGTTTGACTATGTTGTGGCCTGTGTCAGAATTTTCTTTCTTTTTTAAGGCTAAATAATATTCCATTGAATGTATATACCACAATTGTTCATCCATCCACTGATGGATACTTGAGTTTACCCATGTTTTTACTATTGTAAAAGTAAATATTTGTTCAAGTCTGTGCTTTCAATTCTTTTGAGTACATATCCAGAAGTGGACTTTCCAGAACATATGATAATTCTACTTTTAATTTTTAAGAATCTGCCATACTGCTTTTCATAGCAGCAACGCCATTTTGCATTTCTTTTTTTTGAGACAGAGTTTTTTATTCTGTTGCCCCTCGGTAGAGTGCTGTGGTGTCACAGCTCACAGCAATCTTAAACTCTTGGGTGTAAGCTATCCTCTTGCCTCTGCCTCCTAAGTAGAAGGGACTACAGGCACCTGCCACAATATCTGGCTATTTTTAGAGAAAGGGGTTCTTGCTCTTGCTCAGGCTGGTCTCTAACTCCTGAGCTAGAGTGATCCACCCACCTCGGCCTCCCAGAGTGCTAGGATTACTGGTGTGAGCCTCCGTGCCTGGCCACCATTTTACATTTCTATCAGCAGCACACAAAGGTTTCCTTTTTTTCATATCCTTGCTGACACTTAACACTTTTCTGATCTTTTTTTATGATAGCCATCTGAATGGGTGTGAAGTGGTATCTCATTATGGTTTCAATATAGATTTCCTTAGTTAATGATGTTGAGTCCCTTTTCATGTGCTTATTTTCTATTTGCATATTTTTTTTGAGAATTGTCTATTCAAGTCCTTTGCCCATTTTTTTAAAGTGGGTTCTTTGTTTTTAGCTGTTGAGTTATAGCAGTGCTGTACGGGTGTTTTTTTTTTTTTTTTTTTTTTTTGGGGGGGGGCGGGGGCCAGGGCTAGGTTTGAACCAGATACCTCCAGCATATGGGGCTGATGCCCTACTCCTTTTAGCCACTGGTGACACCCTGTAGATATTAACTCCTTCCCTTATTAGATATATGGTTTGCAAATATTTTCTCTTGTTTTGTGGGTTGCTTTTATTTATTTATTTATTTTTTTTTTTGGTAGAGACAGAGTTTCACTTTATTGCCCTCAGTAGAGTGCCGTGGCGTCACACGGCTCACAGTAACCTCCAACTCCTGGGCTTAGGCGATTCTCTTGCCTCAGCCTCCGGAGTAGCTGGGACTACAGGCACCCGCCATGACGCCCGCCTATTTTTTTTGTTGTTGTTGTTGCAGTTTGGCCGGGCCTGGGTTTGAACCCGTCACCCTCTGCATATGGGGCCGGCGCCCTACTCACTGAGCCACAGGCGCCTCCCTGTGGGTTGCTTTTTTACATTGTGCATAGTACCCTTTGATGTGCAAGTTTTAAAATATTGTTGCAATTCAAATAGCTATTTTTTTCTTTTGTTGCCTATGCTTTTGGTGTCACATCAAAGAAATCATTTGTCATGAAACTTCCCCCTATGTTTTCTTCTAAGAGTCTTATAGTTTTAATTCTTAGGTTTATAGTCTTTGATCCATTCTGAGTTAATTTTTTTTATATGATGTAAAGGTCCAACTTTATTCTTTGGTATGTGAATATCCAATTTTCCCAGCACCATTTGTTGGGGACTGTCCTTTCTCCTTAAATGGCCTTGGCAGACTTTTCACCATATATGTGAGGGTTTATCTTTAGAATCTCTATTCTTTTCCATTGGTTTGTATGTCTGTCTTTATGCCAGTACCACACTGCTGTGATTACAATGGTTTTGTGATAAGTTTTGAAATTAGAAAATGTGAGAGCGCTAACTTTGATCTTTTTCAAGACTGTTTTGACTATTCAGGATATCTTGGGATTCTATATTAATTTTAAGATGGATTTTTCTATTTCTGCAAAAGACATTGTTGGGATTTCAAAAGGATTTGCATTGACTATGTGGATCACTTTGGGTAGCATGAACATCTTAATATGAAGTCTTCTGATCCATAAACATGGGGTGTCTTTCCATGTTATCTGTGGCATCTTTTCTTTCAACAATGCGTTATAGTTTTCAATGTATATGTCTTTTACTTCTGTGGTTAAGTTCATTCCTAACTATTTAGTTTTTCTTCATACTACTGTAAATAGAATTCTGTAAATAGAATTGTTTTCTTAATTTCCTTTTTGGATTATTCATTGTTGGTATATAGAAACAGAACTGTTTTTGTGTGCTGATTTTTGTATTGGGCAACTTGCTGAAATAGTTCATTAATTCTTTTTATTTTATTTTTTATTTTCATTTTTTAATTTAATTTAATTTAATTTTTTTTTTTGGCCGGGGCTGGGTTTGAACCCACCACCTCCGGCATTATTTTATTTATTATTATTATTTATTTTTTGAGAAAGTGTCTGACACTGTTGCCATGGATAGAGTGCAGTAGTGTCATAGCTCACAGCAACTTCAAACTTTTGGGCTTAAGCAATCCTTTTGTCTCAGTCTCCCTGGTAGTTGGGACTACAGGCACCTGCCACAATGCCCAGCTAGTTTTTCTATTTTTTGTAGAGGCAGGGTCTCGCTCTTGCTAAGGTTGGTCTCTTAACTCCTGAGCTCAGGTGATCTACCCACCACAGCCTTTCAGAGTGCTGGGATTACAAGCGTGAGCCACTGTGCCCGGCGACTTGTTCATTAGTTTTAACAGTGTTTTCTTTGTGGAATCTTTAGGGTTTTCTACATATAAGATAATATCATTTACAAACAGAAGTAACTTTTTACTTTCCAATTTGCTTGCATCTTTTTTTTTGCCTAATTGCTCTAACTAAGGCTGTGTTAAAAAGAAGTGGCAAAAGCTGATAATGTCCCTGACTTGTTTCTGATCTTGGAAAGTCTTCTACCACTGAGTATGACATTAGCTATGGGTTTTTAGTATATGGTTTTTATTATGTTGAAGTAGTGATTTGCTAAAAATTTTTATAATGTGTTAAGTTTTGTCAAATGCTTTTTCTTTCTTTTTTTTTTTATTAAATCATAGCTGTGTACATTGATATGATCATGGGGCATCATTCACTGGCTTCACAGACCATTTACCAAGTTTCACATATACCCTTGTAAGATGCACCGCTGGTGTGATCCCACCAATCCCGTTCCCTCTACCCACCTCCCCCTCAAATGCTTTTTCTGTATCATTTGAGATAATTGTGTGTTTTTTCTTTATTATTTTAATGTGGTATATTACATTAATTCCATATCTAGTTAAAATATAGTTAAAAACTTTCTCAAATAAAAGCCAGGCTAAAGAAAGCTTTAATGTTACAATCTTGTTGTTATCTGTATGCTTAGAGAAGTCCTCTCCATTCTTATTTCTAAAAAGTTGCCTGGATTTCCTAGACTTCTACCTTTTTGTTTTATAGAGGCAGGATCTTACTATGTCACCCAAGTTGGAGTGTGGTAGCATGATCATAGCTCACTGCAGCCTCAAACTCCTAGGCTGAAGTAATCCTCCCACCTTAGCCTCTGAGTAGCTGGGATTACAGGTGTTTGACACCAAGCCTGGCTGACTTCTACCTTTTGCTTTTGACTTTCCTGTGGTCTTATCATGAAAAAATATTTTTCAACTATAGAAATATTTACCACTTAGAATATCTATGATGCAAATTTATAACTCTAAAATCCTAGAACGTTACAACTGAAAATGTCTTCAGAGTTCATTTTGTCTACCTGTCACAAAGGCACAGAGCTTGCTTTGTTTAAAAAATGACTATTGAAGTATACTTCAATAGTTCCGGTTTCATTTTTCATTATGTGTCTAAGATTTGTTACGTATATACAGTGAAGAAAATGATTACACATGGGACTAGCTATTAATAGATTAAAAGCTATTTCACTTCAACTGGAATATGTTTTTTCCCCAGTTTTATTCTTGTCAGTCATGTGACTAGTGTTATGCTCAGTCTGCTAAAGAAAACTATGTAATTTACCAAAAATGTTTTACTTATATGATCTCATCGACTCCTTCAAACAACCCAGTGAAGTAGAAATTATATTCCCAATAAACACAGGTCAAAAGAGTGATTACAAAATCGTGGTAAAAAGACGTGGAACCGTGAAGGCTCTGTTAACCAGTTAGATGAAAATATTTTAAATTGTATATAAAACCAGCACATTGTACCCCATGATTGCATTAATGTACACAGCTATGATTTAATTTAAAAAAGTGGAAAATTGTAGAGAGAAAGGATATGATTACATTTAAGAAAGGAATTTAAAGGTGGTGCCCATAGCTCAGTGGTAGGGCACTGGCCACATACACCGAGGCTGGCGGGTTCGAACCCAGCCTGGGCCAGCTAAAACAACAATGACAACTGCAACAAAAAAAAGCTGGGTGTTACGATGGGTGCCTGTAGTTTCAGCTACTTGGGAGGCTGAGGCAAGAGATTGCATAAGCCCAAGAGTTTGAGGTTGCTGTGAGCTGCGATGTCACGGCACTCTACTGAGGGCGACACATTGAGACTCTGTCTCAAAAAAAAAAAATATATATAAAGAAAGGAATTAAAAATTTAAGTTGTACAGAAATATTAAAAGTTTAAATGCAAACAAACATTTTAAAAGAGATTAATAAATCTTAATATTAAAATGGTAATAGCTGTATGAAGTCATGACCTTAAATAGAAAAATTTTCCAGTTATGTCACTAAAGTGACCTGGAAGTCAACTACTGGCACACAATTAGAAGTCTTTAATAAGCACCCCAAATGCCCAGATTTGGGCTTCTAATTCTATTGTCCATTAAAAGAGTTTTTTTGAGTATTGGATTTTAATCTTGCTGGAGGAATAAACAAGGTATGGGTATGAAACATTTGATTTTACTAGAAAGGTAAACCCACGGAAGGCTGAGTCTATGATGAATACTAAAAGGGAGAATGATTAACACAAAGCATGCAAAATGAAGTCATAAAAATGATAATGATAGGAAATGTTTCATTCTATAGGAATGGTATTACATTTATTTTATTTCATAAAGGAGTAGAGTATTGATTTAAAAGGGTGTTCCATACTTCTACAAAGCATGTTTGTTTATAGTATATTGTATTATTTATGTGTTTTACATCTTTTTTTCTTCTTGCTTGTAGAGAAGACCAAAAATAGGTGACTTCAATTATGTCACACGTTTTCAGAAAAGGTTTAGAGCTAGACTAAGAGAGATGGACTGATTAGCTCTGATGGCCACACTTAGTAATGACATAGAAAGGATGTTAAAAAAAACCCCAAATCTAAAAAGTACAAAACATACAAACATAGGATTTAATGTTGCACTCATGCTTATGGGATTACTCTTGATAATATGAGGTAGTTTGAAGAAGTATTTAGAATAGGAGGCAGTAATGTATTTTACATTTAAAGGGTAACTCTTTTTTTGTTTTGGTATTTTTTGTTTTGTTTTGTTTTTTGCAGTGTTTGGCCGGGGCTGGGTTTGAACCTGCCACCTCCAGTATATGGGGCTGGCGCCCTACTCCTTTGAGCCACAGGAGCCGCCCTTAAAGGGTAACTCTTATTATTACTTACCAGGAACCAAGAGACAGAGATAGGCAGTCCTGTTTGCTCTACAACTATTGGCTATTGGGATTAGATGTTCTACTTGATACAAAAAACCTCCAGGACAGGAATTGGTTCATCCAGCATTCAGGACAAGATGAAGAAATGGAAATTTCCAAATGCAAAGCTAATGAAAATAAAGGAGAAGATTGTTGAAGCCAGAGATGGCTTGTAAATGGGCTGTTGATATGCTAGGAATTTCAAGTCTTATCAAGAAAATGAAAATAAACCAAAAATTTATTTATGGAGGCAGAATTTGGACAGTGGTACCACAACAGAGAAGGCATGGGCTACATGGAGGTTGTCTATTAAATATTAAGGATTTTGTCATCAGTTCTGTTGGGATGAGATTAGGTTCTTCCCATTTATGAGACATCCTGCTTTAGGGAAGGCCAACATCTGGCCCTCAGAGAAGGTACATCAGCAAGGTGGGGGTACCCCAGCAAGATGTGTACACACTCAAAGACTTGATGGTAGCTGCAAGCTGTACTCTCTCTAAACCAGAAATTCCTAGCTTTATTTGGGGAATACCCACACTACTTCCTCCCCAGAGCATCAGGGATTTACTCTGGCAGAGAACCTCGTTGAAAGGAGAAGAATCAGAATTTTCTGAGCGCATATGTATCCTGTCAAAGCCCCCCAAGTGATCCTGACCCCCATCCTACTTGGGAGAGGCTAACTCTCCAGTTGTGAATTATACTTCTCACCAACTTCATTGCTAAGGCTTTAACTTTCACAACAGTAAAAGTAATACTCCATGAAACAGCACAAATTATCTGGTTTCTGAAAGGAACTTCTCATACGAACTCCAAGTTAAAGAATTTAAAACAGGGATGTGATGATTTAAAGGATTAAAGTGGACTAATTAAATCATCTCATAGGCTACACTCCAAAGTCCCTAGTTTCTTTTTTTTCTTTTTTTTTTTTTTTTTTTTGGTGTAGATCAAACAATTCCACCAAATTCAGTTAAACTATTGAAGGCCATTACTATTGCCAATGAAAATAGTTATGTTGAAGAGAGATGTTCTGTGTTTTATTAAACTTAACTAAAATGTATGAAATGTCAGTGATTCAAAGCAACATTTTATTTTTTCTGTAGTGTGCCTAAGCTAGCAATGAAGAACAAATTTTATGTCTTGTGTCAATTACAGTTAACTTCCATTACCCTATTCGGCAGGATGCTGAGACACACCGTCAGGGAAGAGGGCTTTAATCAAACCAAAGGCATCTGCCCTGGGCACCAGCATGCAGTCTCACACCAGGCTAGGGGTGCCTTTCTGTGATTAGAAGTTACATTCCCTATGCTTGAGTAGCTTCCAATCTGGTTTGGGAATTGAGCTCCCAAAAGGTGAGGAAAGAGCATTTCTCAGGCAACATAGACACTTCCGTAAAGCTCTCCTGTGCCCCTCTTGTGGGACTGATTGCCCCTTTCTTGTTACTTCCACGAGCATTTTATGAGTACTGCTGTGTGACTGCTGCCTTCATTATTGTTCCTCCATGATTACTGCTCCCCTGTTGGTTTGTAATGCCTGTGAGGACAGAGACTGTGCTCCAGTGCTCCAGCTCCATCGCCCTTGGAGCCCTTAGCACCCTGTTCTGTGCTCCCTGAGCTGAGGGGCTTTCCCTGTCAAGGGGGTGAGTGCAGAAAGGGAGTCAGGAATGCTAGGCCCTGCTCTCAGCTTGTTCCCCATCACCTTAACCCCCTGGTCGGTCTTCTGGGCCTGTTTCTACAGCTCATGCTGCATATTCACAGCCAGGTGGGCTCTTGGCTCATCTTGCTAATTTAGTCCCTGATATCATGTCACCTGCTATCCATGGTCTTGTGACCATCAGGTATGCTGTCCCACTCCCAGAGGGGCTTCTAGCGGCGTCACTGGGCAGGTTAGGACTGGTTTCAGGGTTTCCTTGGCGTGGATGCTTTCCGACTGACTGGACAACGTGAATGTCCTCCATCAAAAGACTCCTAAGAACATAGTTGTACCAGCTGGATTTCTTACTCATTGCAGTGAGGAAGAATATACCTCTTGTGGTGGGGGAGTGGTGCGGGGGGGGGGCATCGCAGGAAGAGGGTGCTGGAAAAGACTGTGCAGAAAAGCGCTAATACAGCAGACCTGAGACTGCTACCACTTCGCAGTCCTGCTTGCAAGGTTAGCCCTTTGGCCCATGTCTAGGAACTTAGATTTGGGAACGTTCCCGCTATTTCCTACCTGAAGAGAATGGCTCACTATGCCTAAACTGTCTGCACAATGTGATCTTGTGCCCAACACCGGCTTTCCTTCTGGGAGTTTGGGGTTTTGGCCTGTGCCAGGCAGAGTATCTGCGTAACCAGTCCACAATAAAACACTGGGCACTGAATCTCTGGTGAACTTCCCTGATGACAATATGTCATACTGTGATAATCCAGTGCTGGAGGAATTCAGCACATCCTGTGTTCCTGCACTGGAAGCTCGTGCCTGGTTTCCTCTGAACTTCACCCCATACGCTTTCCCCTCTGCTGACTTTGCTTTGTATCCTTTCACTATGAGTCTCAGCTGTGAGGATGACCACATGCTGAATCCTGTGATCTTCCTAATAAATCACTAAACTTGGGAGTGGTCGTGGGGACCCCAACACACTTATTTTAAGATTTGAACTAATGTTAGCTGACTTTAGGGAGAATGTAAGGGAGTTTGCTCTGAATTATGTCATCTCAAGAAGCAGGGGTGATACTATGATTGGGTATCTCAAAAAGCTTCTCTGGGAGGCGGGAAGACCAGAGCAAAGCTAAAGGCATAATTGGTGAAGAGGCAGCAGTCACTTATATTAGCCAGAATAGGGAGGTATTTTGTACTTTGTGGCTTGAACAATGTTTGTGTTTTGCTGTGTTCAGGCATGATTATGGCAGAGTCTTGTTTTTGTTTGGCTCTGTCATGGTCATGTTGTCGCCATGTTCGATGTTGTTGCTTGGTGAAGTTTTTCCGCATTCAACAGGAAAACACCCAGGCCCAGCTGTGAGGGTCCATCCGCTCCAGAATGTCCATGGCTGCTTTCCTCTTTCTCACCAGTAATGTAATCTCAAATCATTTAGTCTTGAATGCCACACTTTCACTTTTATGGAAAAGTTTCTCCATACTGGTTTTGGGTTCCCAAGGTTTTACAATTATAGCAGACTTCCAACTTCCCGTATCCATTGAGCAAAAATCCTACTGCCGGAAACCTCAACTCAGAGGACACAGATCAAATGATTTTACTCGTTGTAATAACTGCTAACCAGCACACTGCTTTTTCCCAGACAGAAGACTCTCCAAATATCCAATTCAATCTAATTTCATGACTTTCATCATTTGCAGTTATCTCAGCAGTCCCATGCTGGCTAAGAAGGTACAGTCATGTATACTTTAAGGCAGCTCTGTCCAAGTCTGTTCACAGCTTTCCTTCCCCACAGCCCAAGGTTAAGGTTGTAGCTCTAGTGACCACCACAGATAGCTGCTTGCAAGCAATTTTGACTCTGGCTTGTAGCTCCATAGGTATCAGTCCCTCTGGCATGCCTCTTTGCCCTTTGCTTTGTGTAAACCAGTGACGCTAATGCCAACAAATCCATGGCAGCAACACCTTGGGGGCTGGCAGGCACAGGTGAACTCCATCCGCCAAACCCATCAGGAGCTTCCTCCATTCTTTCTCAAAATTGTACCTATGTCCAGGGTCTTCTTTCCATTCCTATTACTCGGGGGCAGGGCTGAAGTTCTAGTAGCTAAGAAAGTGTTCCACTGAGGAATGGAATGTTCAACTTTTCTCTTGCAGGTATAATTGTTGTGCAAGATTTTGTGGGGAACACTGCCTCTTGTCTTGGAGAAAAAAATCTAGTCTAGAGGCCCTACCCCTTCCTGGAGGAAGAAAAGTAACTTGTCTTTAAACCTGTATTTCTCATAATGACCTCTTTGTCATCATCTGGGATAGGGGTTGTTACATCCATTCTACTGACAGGGCTGTTCTTGGTGTGTCCCCCAGGAGAACAGGCGGCTGCTAGCAGTTGGTAGTCCTCTGAGTTTAGGCTACAAGAATCTCATTCCTTTCCCTGAAGTGGGTTCTAACTTCCAGTTCTAGGGAAAGATCCCGCTGAGCACTTGGCACCAGTAGTTCTAACATCATCAATTAGCAGTAGTGGAGGACACAATCTTCATATTAGAAAATTGTTCCAATTGTGGCAAAGCTTCTCAATTCGCACTGTTCAGAATGGTAGCCACTAGCCTTTGTGGCCGTTAAGCCCTTGAAATACGATTAGTCTGCATTGAGGAACCATGGCCAACTCAGATGGATTCAGCTCTAGGCCTATTTGGGTAAATAAAATTTCACTGGAACACAGCCACACCATTTGGTTATATACCATCTGAGGTGGCTTTTATGGTACAGTAGCCAAGTTGAGCTGTGGAGACAGAAGCCTGAGAAGCCCAAAATATTTACTGTATAGTCCTTTATAGGCAACATTCGTCAACCTCGCTTCTAGACTATCAGATAAAATGTGTTTTTCAAAGTTATAAAATTGATTATTTTTATTCGGTATTAAATATTCAGTTTTATTTTTCAGAAAATGGATGCATTTAGGCTAATCTTATATCCAGCTGGGTAGTTAAATAATAACACCCCACTGCCCAAATTACTAGGTAGCAGAGAATGTCCCTGTCCGTCTGATCGTGCCGGTATCCTTAAGAGTTTACGCTCACTCCCTCGTGGATTAGCCTTCCCACACAGTGAAATTGACACGCACTCCTGGATCAGAGACAGTACCTGGGGAAAATCCAGATTACCACTTTCATGTGAGTGACCCTGTAGGGCTTTCTATCAAGATAAATGTCCATTGTGCAGGAGCAATAGCCATGGGGATTAAATGAAAATGCTTGTCGAGGCTTCAAATCACAGGCTGCGAAGTACACACTGAGATTACAGTTACACAAAAACCAGTGTCTTTTCAGAATGGAGAATGATACCTTCCACATTATCAGGGAGCCATATCTAACAACATGTGGTCTCCTTTCTTGAACTTGCGTGGTGGAGCCAATTGGTGCAAATGATTATACTCTTCATTTCCCTACTGACCTTTCATCTGTTTTATGCTTGTCAATTTTCCTTGTAAAGCATTACCATTTTGGTGGGGGTGTGTATGTCACGAAAGCACGTTCTGCACCACACTGAAAATTATGGCTGCAAAGCCTACTTAAATTACACTCTAATAGTATTTTCTTGGAAGTCATTATGAATTTTGGTTCTTCCTAACCTTTGCCACTAGGGATCAAATAGCACAGCTCAACGTTTCCGTTGCTGCATTTTATAACAGTGGTAATGTAAGAATTTACTGGGGACTTTATATGGAGAGACAAAAGCACGCCACTTTATGAAGCTATTAAACACCATGGATTTTCCCACATGAGAGATCAAGCTTATTGTATTTCCCAAGTATCCCAGCAGTTTCCCCCATAGCTCAGCTCCATTGTGTGAGATGGTGTGCTTGGCCCAGCCGTTCTCTAACCCAAAGTTGGGAGCGTCTTGACTGCAACCCAGCGATATCACGAAGGCATAGCTGCAGAGACGACACACCGCTCTGTCACCGCGGCTTGTTGCTGCAGGATACCTGCCCTCTGAGCAGGAAAGGTTATTATATTCCCTTTCGACAATGGAAGCTTTTCAAGGGCCAACAATGCATTTTTTACAGCAGAGATTAAAGTTAAAACATGACAAGCAGAAAGCAGTCTGCTTTTGTGTGCAGACATCCAGACATTTTCAGCCAAAGAAGGCAATAAGCTGCATGATAAAAATTCTAACTTGAAACTCCCAGGGTTCTCCAATTAGATGCTTATCTTTTCTTCTATGGGTGAGGCTTTGTTTAAAACAAATTTCTAATGGGGAAAATATGGTTTCACTACCAAAATGCATTTGCTATGGAAATGGCAGGCCGCCGAAACATACAAAGATGATGATTAACATGAAAGATGATTAAATAATATACCTTTGTGCTCATAAGATCTTAAAATTCAGAATGATACTCTTTCCATTTAGGGGGAGCTGTGGTACTCATTAAGACTCTCTTTGGGGTAATTCAGTTATTAAAATCAATTGTGTTTTATGGAAATGACCAAAACATTTTTTAGATTTGTGAGTTTGTGTTTTAAAAAAATTAAGGGTTCTCTGAATCTGGAGGTATTTACTGTGTGGTTTTAGTCACTGATATAACTCTAAAAATATGTAAAGCTGCTCATGAGATAGAAATCATCCGACTGCCAAATGTCCTCATTTCTTCTTCAGTTGGAAGAGGAAGTAAGTTTCTTCTAATGGTGGGCTGGTGGGTATAGTAGTCACTGTGGCGACATCAGGACATGTGTGCAGAGACTCTAGCGTACAGTGGTAACTAAATATAAAAAGTGGCATGTTATATATGGTTAATTCAAAATTGGGCAGGACTTGTGATCTGTTGGATGGACAGTTCACCAATGGCATGAAGATTTTGCTTCTAGTTCAGATCTGGATGGAGTCACAGGACCTGCTGGTTAGAAATGGCTTCTACTAACTTACATTTGCTGACAGGACGCTGTCAGGGGAATCAAGGTGCTATTGGAAGGACAGACTTGGTTAAGGGCAAATACGGGATATTTTAAGGTCCATCTCCTGAAAAAATAAACTTAAAGAAGAGCAAAATGATGGAGGACTTGACCCAATCTTCCAGCACTATTCAGGCTGCACATATTTTCAGCGTCTGTCATAAAGGCTCACAGTGCTATGAGGGACTTGAAGTTTAATGGTGTGTAAAATTTTTTTAACTCTTGTTGCCTCTTAGCTGCTCCTTGCAAATGTGGAAAAGCCTTTTTTTTTTTTTTTCTTTTTTGCATTTAGTTTTAGAGGCACAAAGAGGAAAACACAAAGCACGAAGTACCTTGAGTTACACGTACCAAGAATTTTATACTCAGGAAAATATACAAATGTCAGCTCTACTTGGCTTGTGGAAATTTCCAGACCTTGGATGCCCAGAGACTTGGTGTTAATTTTCTTTCGGCTGCTCAGACCTCCTTACCTGCACCTACCTATAGTCATTTAGGACCTGAAATCACTGACATTCCCCGCTTCAAAGCTCTCCAGTTACCTGATCACCATTTGGTGGAAGAAATCAATCCTGAATTCAGTACTCACTCGGTCACTCACTCAGTCGTGCTTGGGAATGTAGGCAATTGCACTCAAGGAGAAATGAGTAGAAATTCTTTTTTAATTTCACAGAGAATCCCAGGTATCGCTACACTGTGAATGTATGAATATTGTGCAATTTATGAGGTGCTGGCAAATATACTCCATTACACAGTACAATTTAATGCAATCCATGGAGCTCCAAATGCCATTTAGAGTGTCTGAAGCCAAAATTTACAAATACAATTTTAAATAGAGGATAACTAAATGGCTGTTGTTATTCTGTTCTGAGCCTGCTAACGAATTCTCAAGAACATGCATGAATTGGTTGTCAAGGTAATGTCTGGGAAGGTGGCAGAAACTGTCACTAAGCCAAGTGGAAAAATTAAACCCCCTCTCCGTCATATTCCAGGAATCCTCAAGCAAAAAGAAATTCCTAGACACCTCTCAGAGCCCTTTTGTGTTCTCTTCTCTTTCATCCCTCAATCCTCCTCTTTTCCATTTCCCCACAGATGACCAAACAAAATAGAATGTTCCCCCAAAAACCTCATTTAAAGGAGTTGAGTTCAGGGTTAGTCTCTTTTTATTTTTTTTTCCATCTACAAGTCTTTTAGTTTATACCCTCTGGGCTGATTCAAATTAGAAGAGTATTTTGGACTCTACGGAGGACACATGGTGGAATAACCTAAATTGGAAATGCATGTTTCATGATAACAGACATTTCCACTTTGGCTGGGCATTTCCAATTGCTATAAAGCACCTCTGTGACATGAACTAATCCACAGACCCTCAGGAGACTCAGCAGAGAAACTGAGGCCATGAAAGTGATTACAGGGCCATTAAGGATAAATGGTGGAAAAGAAATTACATTTGAATTTTTTTCATGTTCTGCTTTCATATAAATTACATAAGACAATGGAAAGAAAAGACCATCTGGGCTTAGATTTCATAAAATGAGACTCACATCTGCTTTGGTATGTCATATAAATATTCCCTCATTAGAGAGTTCAGTCTATGAAACACTTTTGGGAAAGCATTTCAAGAAAAAAGGAGAAGAGATTGCTTTTCATGGATGCTGATCATTTTTAAATCCTCAGTTCTAAATATCAACCAGCAAACACCTCAGAGGATTGTATGTAACTTTATTTTTAGAAATTAAAATATCTTAGACTCTGTCTACTTTGGCCAAGTAATGTACATTGCTTTTTTATTGGCTTAACAGAAGATCTGATGCTTTTTTTCCATTAAAAAAATAAGGAAACTTTTGTGTTCAGCTCTGCTTTTAGGAAGGGCGAGGCATGGAAAGGTGCACATTTGTAGATAAATCTTTTGGCCTCATCAACATGAGATGAATATTTCTAGCCATGTTGAATTACTTAGCTCTCTAGCAATCTTTTATGTCCTCCTTTCTCACTTGCTATCTTTTGACTCTGTCTGCTTTGTGTTGGTTCCACATCAAACTTCATGTGATAGCAAGATGGGGGCGGCAGGTCTAGACTTTATACCCTCTTAGGCTCAAGCCTATAGGGAAGAGTAAGAGGTGCCTTTTCAGAATCTTATTTATGTTGAATAGGTGATATGCCTATCTTGGAGCTAATCAATCACAAAGCCTGAGGGATGTGGTGTTCTAATTGGCTGAGGCCTAATCACATGCCTCACTCCTGAATCAGGGGAGTTAGTTCCACCCAACTCTTATGGGCCAAGAGTGAAGGGGAGGGGTGTTCTCTGTAGTAGGCAGTTTCCAAGATGGATCCTAATAATCTGTGCCTCCTGGTATTTATGTCTTTGTGTAATTTCCTCACCTTGAGTGTGGAATAGGCCTAGTGACTCACTTCTAATGAATAGAATGCAGTAAAGATGATGGGCTATCACTTCTGTGATTAGGTCATATAAGATAGTGACTTCATCTTGCTGGCAGACTCTATATTGCCTTTGTGGCTGGCACACTTTGATAAAGCAAGCTGCCATGTTGGAGAGGCCCACATGGCTAGAAACTGAGGATAATCTTCAGCCAATAGCCATTGATAAATGGACACCAGTCTACCCTCTCTCAAGGAACTGAATCCTGGAAATAGCCATCTAAATGAGTGTGGAAGCATATCACTCCCCAGTTGAGACTTCAGATGAGACCTCAGTTTCAGCCAGCCACTTGATTGCAGGCTTATGTCTGACCACAAAGCAGGGGATTTGGATAAGTTGTGCTCAGACTCCTGACTCAAAGAAACTGTACAATAATAAATGCATTTTTTTTATGCTGCCAAGTTTGTGGTAGTTTGCCACGTAGCAATATGTCACTAAGACAGTGCTCCATGGAGTACAGGCACTGGAGAAGGGTAGCTAAAATGTGGGCAACAAAAACAAAGCTGCCCATAATAGCATGTTATAAGCATGAATTCGTTAATTCTCCCAACAAGCCTACGAAGTAGATAACAATTTCTTCCCCCAGTTTTTTTTTTTTTTTTTTTCTTCAAGATGAGAGAAGACTGGCTTGGCACCCATAGCACAGTGATTATGGCGCCGGCCACATGCACCAAGGCTGGCAGGTTCAAACCCAGCCTGGGCCAGCTAAACAACAATGACAACTACAACCAAAATAGCCGGGCAATGTGGCGGTTCCCTGTAGTTCCAGCTACTTGGGAGGCTGAGGCAAGAGAATCTCTTAAGCCCAAGAGTTAGAGGTTGCTGTGAGCTGTGATGCCATGACACTCTACTGAGTGTGACATAGTGAGACTCTCAAAAAAGAGAGAAGACAAAGGCACCGAGAAATTAAATAATCAAATCAAAATCACAGATAACACCAAAAATTAGAATGGAAAAGGTAGAATGTGCTATTGGCAGAGCAAATTTTAACCTCAAATGGTGTGAAATGATTGTTTTCTGGTCTCTGCGTAGTTTAAATTCTACTCAAGGAATTTGTTTCTGAATTTGGAGATTTTAAGTGCCACACTAAATAGGAACCTTCTCTATGCAAACTCTATACCAAGCACTGACATAATGACTTCCAAGAATCAACTAAACTTACTGGCCCCAAACTGGTAGAAAAAACAAGTCATTGTCACCTGGTATCAGCCCTGCCTTCCTTCCCCAGCCTACTCACGAGGCTGCCACGATTTATTTCCTGAGAAGTTTCTGATTGTAGTTGTCATTGTTGTTTGGTGGGCCCAACAACCCGCCAGCTCTGGTGTATGTGGCCGGTGTCCTGCTGACTGAGCTACAGGTGCCGAGCCTATTTCCCGAGAAGTTTCTGGATCAGTCCTTAGTGGGACCAAAACAGTCGCTTCAGTCTTCAGTCTGCCACTGATGGGAACTGGAACTGTTTTGCTTTCCTTGATTCAGGTGCTACGTGCCAGCAATGGACCATTAATGAAGTACAATACCTCTGTCACAGGTGTTCTGGACCACTCTTCTCCTGTGACAGTAGCACTGTGTACTTGACCACTAGTGCCTTGTTTCTCTGCCAAGAACTGTGTTCTTTTGACCAAATAGGGTCCTCGGAAGACAATATGTCTGCAAAGAATCGAGAGCTCCCCCTTTCAGGGATGTAATAAAGTAATCCAAACATAGGGACGGGGTTGGACAGATGGATTTTAAGGGCTCTTCCTGTCTTGAGAAACATGTTTGCATGTCTTGTTCTATCTGGTATTACCAGAGTTTTCATTCTTATTTTATTTCTCCTATTTGTGACCTTTTGGAGGTCTATAGATTTATGTATCTTGCATATATTTTTCACTTAAAAATATGTAGTGTATATAGTCTTAATTTTTATTGTGGAGATGGAAATGGATTTAGGAAGAAAGATATTATGAAGAGAAGTGACCTCAGAAATAAAAATAGCTTTTTAGTTTTAGAAAAATGTTTCCCTTTCATGCTGCTCTTTTATATTTCTTTTATGATTAACTCAATAAGCACAGAATCATAATGACCTGTATTATAGCTAAGGATGTATGTTTAAACTGACAGGAGGGAAGGGGATAAGGGATAAAAACTTACCTATCAAGTACGTCGTATGCTACTCTGATGATAGGCGCACTACAAGGCCTTTGTCTAAACTCAGGTTAATTGGCCTTCATAACGTTGCGCATACTGATGGTAGTGGGAGCATACAGGAGACCTCAGATTCACAATTACAAAGTCAGGCTCCTTGTGACAACCATATGTGTTTGAGTTTGTGGCTGCTACATCGTACAAAAGCCAATTTCCCTTCCTTAAAAGGGAAATTCTTGTTTGTTTTTGAGACAGAATCTCTGTTGCCCTGTGGTAGAGTGCTATGTGGTAGAGTGCTATGGCATCGTCATAGCTTACAGCAACCTCAAACTCTTGGGCTCAAGTGATCCTATTGCCTCAGACTCCCCAGTAACTGAGCTACAGGCACCCGCCACGGCACCTGGCTAATTCTTCTATTTTTAGTAGAGACGGGGGCCTTGCTTTTGCTCAGGCTGATCTCAAATTCCTAAGCTCAACCAATCTGCCTGTCTCAGACTCCCAGAGTGCTAGGATTATAGGTGTGAACTACTGAGCCAAAAGGGAAATATTTAGTCAGCCACCTGGTTGTCTGTCTACCAGTTAACCTGAAGACTACCAATACCAAAATGATCATTAAAACCAACAGTACTAGGTATATATCCAGAAGACTAAAAATCATATTATAACAAAGATAATTGTACCAGCATGTTTATTGCAGCCCAATTCATAATTGCTAAGTCATGGAAAAAGCCCAAGTGCCCATCGATCCACGAATGGATTAATAAATTGTGGTATATGTATACCATGGAATATTATGCAGCCTTAAAGAAAGATGGAGACTTTACCTCTTACATGTTCACATGGATGGAGCTGGAACATATTCTTCTTAGTAAAGTATCTGAAGAATGGAAGAAAAGGTATCCAATGTACTCAGCCCTACTATGAAACCAATTTATAGCTTTCATATGAAAGCTATAACCCAATTATAGCCCAAGAATATGGGGAAAGGGGAGAGGGAGGGGAGAGTAGGTGGAAGGATGGGTGGAGGGAGGGTAATTGGTGGGACCACACCTACAGTGCATCTTACAAGGGTATATGCGAAATTTACTAAATGTAGAATATAAATAGCTTTTTTTTTTTTGCGACAGAGCCTCAAGCTGTCGCCATGGGTAGAGTGCTGTGGCATCACAGCTCACAGCATCCTCCAACTCCTGGGCTCAAGCGATTCTCCTGCCTTCGCCTCCCAGGTACCCACCACAATGCTCAGCTATTTTTTGGTTGCAGCTGTCATTGGTGTTTGGCAGCCCGGCCTGGGTTCGAACCCGCCAGCTCAGGTGTATGTGGCTGGTGCCTTAGCTGCTTGAGCCACAGGCGCCAAGCCGGAATATAAATGTCTTAACACACACACACGCGCGCACACACACACGCAAACAGTAATACTTTAGACCACTGGTTCTCAACCTTCCTAATGCCACAGCCTTTTAGTATCTCAATTAATTCTCACGACCCACAGATTGAGAACCACTGCTTTAGACAAACATATCTTTCAGGATGTAGTGCAAGTGTCATCTGGTCCATGATGCCTTTTCTAAGGGCTACTTGAGAATGATTCTTCTGCTTGGTACCCCTACTGTGTCTCTCTTACATCCGGGGGACCAGCTCTATGGTCCTTCTGTGCTCCTACCTCTTTCCAAGCCCAGGTTTCTGTTGGGTTGAATGAATGTGGAACCCCTTCTGGACCATGTCCCTTGTATTCAAGATCAAATGTCCCAAGCCCACTTCTGAGCCTACATGGATTCTTTGTGATGTCCCTTGTCTAAGAACATGGGACAGATTGGGCTGCTGTACATACTCCTAGGCCTAAGAGTTCCTGAAGGAGGTAGCTACTTGCAGAGCGTTCAGTGTTCAGATGGTGCTAGGATATGCAAGATGGCATGTTCGAAGGCCTCTTGTGGCTTGTGTTAGAGGTGGGGAGAGGAAGAAAAGGGACTGTGCTCTGGATGGGTCTCTAAACTCTTGTCTGGGCCATGCAAACTCATTGTCAGTTCAAACCCTTTCTAGCTCTAACCAGTTTACATGTAGTCTCTCCTGGCTGAACTGTAAACTCAGTGGCAAAAGCCCCTTCTATATTTTCATATCCATGGTGGTACCTTTCCCACATAGTGGCTGGGACGTTGTGGGTGCTCAGTAGATGTTTGAGGCCTGAAAAAACAATGTCACTAAATTGACAATCAAATGGAAAGTCAGTATTCCTATTACTATTTATCTAGCAAACCATCCCAAACTTAGTGCTGTAAAGCAACCATTTTGTTATGTTCACAGCTCCGAAGGCCAGGAATCTGGAGGGATCACAGAGGGGTGGGTTGTCCCTGCTCCACAATGTCTAGGGCCTTAGCTGGGAAGATTCAAAGGCTGAGGGGTGACTCCACAGCTGGGGCTAGAAGCCCTGGAGGCTCACTCATTCGTGTATCTTGCAATTGATTCTGGCTGGGACCAGAATACTCTGACTTCTCTGTGGCTGCTTGGCTTCCTCGTAGTATGGTGTCTGGGTTCCAAGAGTGACCATCCCCAAAAGAACCAGCTTGGAAATCACTGCAGTTACAGGTCCACTGAGGTTTAAGATGAAGGAACATAGACTCTCACCTTTAGACAGGAGAAGAGCTTACGACACATTTTAAAAAGAGTATGGGATAGGAAAAATAGTTGTGGTCCTCTTTAGAAAAACAGAATGTGCCACACTTAGGTAGATATTCTTTTAGAAAAATGAATGCATCCACCCTGACCTACGGAGAGGGACAGCAAGTTTTTCAAATAAAGCAAAACAGGAAAAAGAAAATTTCTGCTTTCACTCACCTTCTACTTAGAGATACTGTGAGGAGCCTATTGTAGTAAGAAGTATGGACTGACTCTATGAGGTGAGAGGTCTAAATGTGCCCCATTTTAAATAATGATTGGGGTTTTGCAATGGTTTCTTTCTCACTGAGTCGTTCATCGTTTCCTTGCATTCACTGTGTCTCAGTGGTACACAGTTACTTTTATATGAAGTACTAAAATAGCTCTTCAAAAAGAAGACAAAGTTTCATGCTCTAATGAACTAATATAGTAAAATGTCAATATTATTAACTGGAAAAAATAGCAGATGAATGTTTGAGTTAATTTCAGCTATGAAAGTTCTTTTCTTTGGGAAAGTAACTTGTATTGAATAATGCTTAATTTGCTATTATTAAGAAATACAGTCATCACCCTTAATGCAAAGAAAATATATGACAGACAAGGAAACAATGTATGTAAAGATTCCATGAATTTTTTTGGCCAAATGGTTTAAGTCTGGGATATATAAACAAAATACGATGATTATTAGAAGTCTTCAGAAATTTAAAAATGTATGCATTTTGAAAGCAACAGTGTGAATTCAAAAAGAAGGAACAATCTGAATTGGTGGAGGCCACCGCAACAGACCGTTGTAAAAATTCAAACAGGGTAGCTTCCCATAGTTTCTTAAAATTTTTGGGTTCTGAAACTCTTTCCTAAAAAATTAGAGACATGTGCTTCCAAGCCTGGCTCAGAAGCAATTTTTCCAGGGTCGCCCCCCAAAGATTTTTTTTTTTTTGAGACAGAGTCTCACTCTGTCACCCTGGGTAGAGTGCTGTGGCATCATAGCTCACAGCAACCTCAAACTCTTGGGTTTGAGTGATCCTTTGCCTCAGCTTTCTGAGTAGCTGGGACTACAGGTGCCTGCTATTAAGCACTGCTGATTTTTCTATTTTTATTTATTTTTTAAATTTTCTTAAACTTTATTCAAATTAATATGAGGGTGCAATATTTAGGTTACATTGTTCTCACTTCCAGGGCAAAGTTCCATTTGTAGAAGAGCCCCTCACCCCGGGGGGCGTGTTATACACCCTTACAGTGTGCACATTAGGTGAGATCCCGCCTCATGCCCTCCCTCCCTCTACCATCTGTCCTCCCCTCCCCCGCTTCCCTCTATCCCTGATCTGGACTATAACAGTGTTTTATTCTTAGGAACATGCAATTGTTTATATATTGATTTCATATTAGTATGGAGTACATTGGATATTTATTTTTCCATTGTTGTGATACTTTACTAAGAAGAAGGTATTTCAACTCCATCCAAGTAGATGTAAAAGATGTAAAGTCTCCATTTGTTTTAATGACTGCATAATATTCCATGGTTTACATATACCACAGTTTGTTGATCCATTCATGGGTTGATGGGCACTTAGGTTGCTTCCATGATTTGGCAATTATGAATTGAGCTGCAATAAACATTTTACTGCAAATATCTTTGTGTTAAAATGATTTATGTTCTTCTGGGTAGATAACCAGTAATGGGGTTGCAGGGTCAAATGGAAGGTCTACATTTAGGTCTTTGAGGATTTTCTATACTTGTCTCCAAAAGGGCTGTATTAGTTTGCAATCCCACCAGTGGTGTAGAAGCGTTCCCTTCTCTCCACATCCATGCCAGCATCTGGTGTTTTGGGACTTTGTGACATGAGCTACTCTTACTGGGATTAGGTGATACCTTAGAGTGGTTTTGATTTGCATTTCTCTGATGATTAAAGATTATGAGCATTTTTTTATGTGTTTATTGGCAATTCGTCTGTCACCTTCAGAGAAGTTTCTGTTTAGATCACTTGCCCACTTACAGAGAGGGTAGTTCGCACTTTTCTTGTTTAATTTGAGGTCTTTGTAGATTCTAGTTATCAGGCCTTTCTCAGATTCATAACACGCAAAAATCTTCTCCCATTCTGGGGGCTGTCTGTTTGCTTTTTTTGTGGTACTGTTAGCTGTGAAAAAACCCTGAATAGCAAATACGGTTCTTAGAAATAAGAACAATTCTGGAGGCATCACTTTGTCAGACTTGAAGTTATATTACAAGGCTACAGTGATCAAAACAGCATGGTACCGGCACAAAAATAGACATACAGATCTATGGAATAGGATAGAGAATCTAGAGATGAACCCAGCCACATATCGTCATTTAATCTTTGATTGAAGCCTTACAAAAACATGCAATGGGGAAAAAAATCCTTATTTAACAAATACTGCTGGGAGAACTGGTTATCCTCATCCAGAAGACTGAAACTGGAGCCGCACCTCTCACCGTTAACAAAAATTGATTCTCTTTGGATAAAAGATTTAAATTTAAGACATGAAATAATAAAAATTCTAGAAGAGAGTGTGGGGAAAACACTTGAAGATATTGGCCTGGGAAAAAACTTTATGAGGAAGACACCCCCTCCTAGCAATACCAAAAATAAATAACTGGGACTTGATCATTTTTCTATTTTTAGTAGAAACAGAGTCTCATTCATGCTCACAGTAGTCTCAAATTCCTAAATTCAAGTAATCTAACTGCCTCGGCCTCCCAGAGTGCTGGGATTACAGGTATGAGCCCCCACTGGCTCCAAAGCATTTCTTTTTATACCCCATTCTTCCAGCTCAGCCCACTTAGAGATTAAGGAACAGGGGAGTCTCTGCTTCTACCTCTTTTGGGGTCTGAGGGGGCAACTCTTAACTCTAAAACATTCAATCTCTTCCAAGATACCCTACTATAAATGAAATTTCTAGGTCTTATCTGACAAACACTGGCCTGCAACATTTCTAGAGTGAGTAAGCAGACCAAGTTTACCTTAGAGATTGAACACCAAACAAAGATAAATGAAGAGTGCCTTCCAGTTGGGTAGACTAGAAGTTTTCAAAAATACTCCACAGAACATCTTTAATGCTCACTGTGGGAAGGAAAGGGGGCTGAGGCACGGAGTTCTGTGGACCGACTGTATTTTAATCAGAGTGGCTCTGGGTGTATGTTCATGGATCACACTTTTCATCTTTCTTTTGAAGAACTTTGAAAGTTAACATAGCACTTGGCTGTTTACATTTCATTTCCATGTTCACATCAGTTGATTATCACAAATAACTGGTGTTATAGAATGGCTTCTGAGCACCTTCAAATAATTGAGAGAAGGCTTTTTTTTTTTTTTTTTTTTTTTGAGACAGTCTCACTATGTCACCCTTGGTAGAGTGCCATGGCATCACAGCTAGCAGTAACCTCAAACTCTTGGGCTTAACCGATTCTCTTGCCTCAGCCTCCCAAGTAGCTGGGACTACAGGCGCCTGCCAGAACACCTGGCTATTAGAGAGAAGGTGTTCTAACCGCCCTAGCGCTCTCTCCTGGTTTAGGTTACTGAAGTGTTTTTTTTTTTTTTTTTTTTTTAACAACACCAAGAACTGGGGGAAAAAAAAAAGTTAACCAGAAAAGCGGTTTATTGCTATTGGAGTCGTGGACATTGCTATTGGAGTCTGCTGCCAGATGCTCCAGATCTCTTCTTGCTTTTGGTCTCAGACTAGTAGATTCTTGGGGTTTGGACATTTATTAAGTTATTTAAAAGTATTTGATTGTTTAATTATTAAAACAACTTGTATATCTCAAGTTAAATACACATTTTGACTGTGACTTGACTCTGCCTTAAAGCTCACTATTTTGCTTGTTTTATGAGACAATTTGGAGAATGGAACAGGAGAGAAGCATTGAGAAAGTCACATTGAATCTTGAAATTTCAACTGAAGAAAAACTTTTTACCTTCACACGAAATATGTTGAGTCCCATCTCTTCACTGGGACCTTTTTCTTTCTTTTTTTTTTTTTTATTAAATCATAGCTATGTACATCAATATGATCATGGGGCACCATACACTTGGTTCATAGACCATTTGACACATTTTCATCACATTAGTTGACATATAGTACTCAGCGTGATCCTTGTTTAAGCTAGCTGTTTGCTGAGTACTCTATGTAAGGCAATCACTTTATCATAAAGGAGGAGACAGGAACTCATATTTCATTATTGTAACTACTTTATCTTAAATGTGGCTGGCAAGCTGTCTCTAATATGGTCCCCCGTGACCTAATTCCTGGTATTGGTGCCCTTGTGTAATCCCTTCCTTTTGAGTGTGGGGTGCCATAGTGACTTGAGAGATTATAACCTTCAACTTGCTAGCAAGATAGGGGGAGTAGATAAATGTTTGTGTGTGTCTCAGTTGGGGCTGCTAAAACAATACCATAGATTGGGTGGCCTAAACAACAGAGATTTATTTCTCACAGTTCTGGAAGATGAGAAGTCTAAGCTCAGGCGCCAGCACAGCTGGGTTCTGGTGAGGACCCTCTTCCTGGTTTGCAGATGTTGTCTTCTTGCTGTTTCCCCACACGGCAGAGGAGTGTGGGGGGAAAGGGAGAGACAGAAAGCATGCTCTAGCTTTCTCCATTTTTTTTTTTTTTTTTTTTGTACAAGAGTCTCACTTTATGGCCCTCGGTAGAGTGCCATGGCCTCACACAGCTCACAGCAACCTCCAACTCTTGGGCTTAAGCGATTCTGTTGCCTCAGCCTCCCAAGTAGCTGGGACTACAGGCGCCCGCCACAACGCCCGGCTATTTTTTTTTTGGTTGCAGTTTGGCCGGGGCCGGGTTTGAACCCGCCACCCTCGGTATATGGGGCCGGCGCCTTACCGACTGAGCCACAGGTGCCACCCTCTCCATCTCTTTTTATAAGATTACTAATCCTATCATGAGGGCTCCAGCCTCAAGACCTAATTACCTCCCAAAGTCCACATTTCCAAATACTATCACACTGGGAATTAAGTTTTCAACATATAAATTTTGGGAAACACATACATTCAGTCCATAGCAGAATGTGGCCTACCAGATCATCCTAGAATATATAATCTCATCTGGGGTTCAGGTTTGTATTAGCTGGGTAGCTTAAATGCTGTAACAAAAGGCCCCACAATTTACTCGTATATTGGTTCTAGTTCATTGCTTCAAAGTTCATTTCTCTGTCATGAAACAGTACTGAGCAAGAGAAAAGGTTGGCAGTCCTCTATCCACCATACATTCAAAAACTCTGCCATCTGAAATACAAAACTTCCACGGTTGCTCTGTGGATTTGTGGGAGGGTATTCATCTTTATCCCAGCTAGCTTCCTGGAAGGGAAAGCGAGCATAGAGTCCCATGTAGAACATTTATGAGTATGAGCCAGGGCTAGAGGTAGGGCATGACTCTTCTGCTCACATTCCATTGGCCATTTCCCAGTTACCTGATCACACCTAATTGTAAGGGAGGGTGGGAAGTATTGCTTTTGGCCGAGTGTCCATTTTCTCATGACAACTCTAATAAGGAAGAAGCTATAACATTTTGGTGGACAGCTATACTTCTTGCCACACTGCTTCTGGGAAACTGAACACTTTGGAATAGGGTAGCCAGGTTAGCATTCATATGCGACACAAAACGTTCTAAGTCCATTCAGCAAGAACTATTATTTCTCAACCTTGTCACCCATCCCTCCATTCTTGCTTTTTCCACCCATCCAACTATGTCTTTAGCCACCACCCATGAATCAATGTTAAAACCAATTTAGGCCATCTGTTTTTCCAGGAAAAGGGAAAATGAGATGTACTGCTTGAGCATATGTTGAGGGAATGTCTTTTCTCCACTGTCCCTCAGGGCCATCTGCAGTTGGAATCTATGACACCCAACAATCTGCATCATGCCAGTGCTGGCGCAGCCTGTATGGACCTATTCCTGAATTCTCTCTCATCAGAGTCACTTCCTTGTTCTTAAACCATTTCTTCCTTTGGTTTTGTTAGATACCACATTATCTTCATTCCTCAATTGTCTTTCTTTTAGGTGATCAGAGATTAATTTCTCCTTATAGATTTATTACTTCCAATTTTCAGTCTTTAGCCTTGGTGTCCTCACTGAGATAACGCCGGAAAGGCTATGTTAACCACTGTGATAAAAATGTGTCAAATGGTTTATGAAGTGAGTGTATGATGCCCCATAATCATATCATTGTATACAGTTATGATTTAATAATAAAAAAAAAATTGCCTACTTGACATTTCCAGGTCCATGTCAATAGGCAGCCCAAACTTGACAATGGCCTCCTCAGTGGCACCATTCTTGACTAGTTTATATTAGCCAACCTCTCTCATGCTTTGTCAGATGTCCAGTTTATTTTCTTTGTGATATTTATTACTATCTGAAGTTACTTGTCCATTTATTTGTTTGGTTGTTTATCATCTATTGTAAATACATACACACTACAGGTGCTAAGAGTTTCTCTATGTTGTACAGAGCCTACCATAGTGCTTGGACAATAGGGATCGCCCTAAGTATTTTGTCAGATGAATACATGAGGAATTCATTGTAAATTGTTTCCCTTGAAGTCATAGGTGTGGGTCAAGGGACACTGAGGTCTAAGTAGCAGAAGACAGGTTAGATGAGTTGAGAATTACTTTTCCACCAAGAACACTCACAACAGGGGAGAGTTAACTGCCTATGAGGATACTGGAGTTCCAGCTGATGAGGGCTCGTGTTGGGGTAGACAAAGCCCAACAGATGTTCAGTAAGTCTATATTTATTACACAGGAAAAAATGTAGTGTTGGGTCCCTGGATCTCTAGATCAAGGTGGGCAAAGTTTTTTTCTGTGAAAGGCCAGGCGGTAAATACTTTAGGACTTACTGGCCATATAATCTCTGTTGCAGCTACTGAACTTTGTCCCTGTAGCAGGAGAGTAGCCATAGATAATAAGTAAGCAAATGAGTGTGGCTGTGTTTCAATAAAACGTTTATGGAAATTGAAATTTGAATTTCATATCATTTTCACATGCCTCTATATATTATTATTTTGATTTTTTTTTTTCCCAGCCATCTAAAAAAAATCAGGCAGTGGGTTAGATTTGGCCTGAGCACTGTAGTTTGTGGACCCCTAACCTAGACTGTCAGAAGATGTATCCTCGTATATAGATTTGGTTGTTTTTTTTTTCCAGCCCTCATGGCCATTTTATAAATGTTTCACAAAACATTTTCATGTAATCCTTGGAGTTGATTCTCTAGGGGTGTTTTGGGTCGGGGGAAGCAGTAGGAGGAGAGTCTCCCAGCCCTAAATGGTTAACATTTATATTGCAACATAAATTATTCTTTGCTCCAGATTGCCTGTGGTATCCATGTAGAATGATTAATGTCAAGATGATAAAACGATGCAGTCTCTTGAATTTGATTCCAGCTGTTCCTCTCTTTGATATGATTTGTGAATGACATTTGTATTTTTCACTGGTGATTAGTTAATGTTGGGAAGGACGGCCAGATGATAGCTGTCTAGAATTCTGGAGTCAAAGATTTACTTGGCTGGAAAACTGTCCAGTAGAATAACATTGCAACATTTACTACAAATTCATTTAGCATTTGCCATTAGAAGGTGCTTTGCATCCGGCAAGCAACCCGTAGCTTGAAGAATTTCTTAGACCATATAATTCTGCTGTGATTACAGAATGCTAGAAGACAAAAAAGATTTGTATCCATGTGATTCATTGCTCTTGTTTACAACTCCAGCTCTTAAAGATTATGATTCCATTTTTTCTAAGAGCCCTGTATCGACCTGTTCATGGTTAGGGAAAACCGAGAGAGTGCATCTCAGCTTGGAAGTCAAGTATCAAAAGTTATTGAGTTTAGTTAATAATGGTAATGTTACCATTTACTTAGCTACTTACCATGTGCCAGATGCTAATCTATTTTATACCTATTTGTCTTCATATCAGTACTTTTAAATACTATGCTACGTTACCACAATATTCATCTACTTGCAAAGTCATTCTTAGGGCAGATAGTCTGTGGTCTCTTCATCTCTCTGCATCCTCACAGCTTCTTAGAGTTTAATTCTCTGTGGATAAGGATGGGGTCGGTTTCCCTCAGAGTTCCTCCACTTCAGTACTGTTGACATCTAGGGTCAGATCATTTGTTGTAGGGCTGTCCTGTGCACTGGAGAGCATTTGGCAGCAGCCCTGGGCTCCACCCACTAGGAGTTTCCCCTCCTACCAAGTTATGACAACCACAAATGTCTCCAGACACTGTCACAATGTCCTCTAGAGGACAAAATCACCTCAGGTTGAGAACCACTGGTTTACCTCAATCTGCTCAGTGTGGCATCTGAGCGTATAAAATTGTCCTCAGGACTCAGCTTCTATTTTCATATCCTTGGTGAGACCATCTTGTGATGAGTTTCTCTTTACTTCAGGGATTAGAATGTAAACTGCATCTAATTTATTATAAATTCCGCTTCATAGAAAATAGTTCATTATGATGTTGGCAATGGTGACTGAATACGCTGCATCCAAATTAGTATAAAGGAGATATCTATTTTTTTTTTTTTTTTTTGTGGTTTTTGGCCGGGGCTGGGTATGAACCTGCCACCTCCGGCATATGGGACTGGCGCCCTACTCCTTGAGCCACAGGGGCTGCCCTATCTATTTTTTTTATAAGTTAAAAAAATCAGATTTTGTAGGTCTCTCTTTCTCTCCCTCTCCCCCTGTCTTCATCTCCGTCCGGATTGACATCTTCACAGCCTTGAGGTAAATAAATCAGTGCTTTCTCTGCATGTGGGATTGTGGGCATATTTTTTGTTTTTTCTTTGTGCTATTCTTTCCTTTGGAAAGTTTCTTCAATAAACATATATCGCTTGTTTTGATCTGAAAAAATTGCTTTAAAAATAAGTCACTAATCCACACTTAGATTTCTAGCTGATGTTGACAATTTCTTTGGACGATGAGTGACTCAGCTTTCTGCTCAGAACACACGTGCAATTGCAGTTCTATCGATGATGAAACATCTCAGGGAGAACTTGATTGGTGGATATATCAAAATAATATCTGTTACTTCATCATGAAAATAAAATAAATAGAGCAATGTCCTGAAAATTGGAATGCCAGGGACCTGGAAAAATAAACATCCCCCACCAGTTTTGAGTTATTTAGTATTTTCATTAGAGAACAATGGAGAGGACAGGAACAGCAGTTGCTTTGAATTATATGCTATTTGGGATCAGCAATAGTGGATTAACAAGGTTTTACTATGTTTCAGATGTTTGTCAATGATTGATTGTCAACATTCATATCTGCATACGCTTACCAGTCTCAAGGGGCACAAGGTCTTCAAAAAGAGGCCAGATCTTTTATGGATTCTACATAAGAGTAGACCACACTGGAGGGCCCTAATATGTTGGCAGAGTGTTTCCACCATTGATAACAGCATGCATGCAGACTATTTAGCTCAGAATCCCAAGGCCAAGGTGGAAACAGCCTGGGAACAATGCCTGCAAAGGCTTTTTATGACTAAAAAGCCCCCAAGCAAGCACATAGCTTTCCCAGTCAGCAAAGGCACTTGGCTCCAGCTTGTCATTAAAATGTGGGCATGGACCCAGCTCCTGTCTATGAGCAGGTTTCCACAAGCAGAGTAGGAAACCCTGGCAGCAGGTCCCCTGGAAGCCGAGAATGTCACCTCCTGGGTGTCCCCAATGCCAGCTCCTGTGTGGAGAAGTGGGAGAAGTGACGGCTTTGAGGCTCATGCCTACAGAAACAGAATTCCCCAATTCCCAGCCAAAGAACATAATCACAAAGTGGAAGAACAAATGAAATTCATACAAACCAAACCCAGCAAGTCCCCTTCCTTGTTTGAAAGGAAATGGTTGGGTGATGATTTTGGATGAACACTACACAGGGCCATGGATCCTCCCTTCTTGTTGCAGAGGCTGAGGAAACTCCTCTTGGAGTAACTGGGTCAGAAGGTCCAACCCATTGGTCCTTCTGTTGACAGTCTTTCCTTGGGACTCCCTAAGCCATCATGACAGATTTCTTTTGGTTCTTAATTTTTTGTTTAGCTTCTGGTTCTTTGACCGATAGAAGCAATCAGATTTCTTAACCAGAATTAAATTGTTAAGTCCCTTATTGCACAAGGGAGGAAACGTTCTCAAGTAATTTTTACTCAGATGAAATGGGAATGAACCAGTCTTGAAATAGTTAGAAGGAAAGAATTAAAATAGTAACTGTATTCCCAGGTATGTTTTTCTCCCATAGGAAACAGTGGTTTAAAGTTTATGGAGCAGGTTAATGAGTTGGAGAGCCCTGCCTTTTGGCCCATGTCCTAAAATAAGACTTTTAAACACACTTCAAAAATATACAGCACTTCTCATTAATGGCAAATAAGGAATTCAGTCTTAAATCAGGATGTAAAGGCAAAATGATTCACATAGTATTATGTAGCAAAAATGAGGTTTTTCAGAAATAAACTATTTTATTGATTAAACGGTTCCTGGAATACTATAGGCATTTATTTTTCTTTGTGCTCTTTGATATTTTTTAAAAAATTTCTTCAGTAAAAATATATTAGTAAGCTGGAGAAAACCAACTAACTTTGGAAACTGATGTGATGAGCCTTTTAAGAAGTGGAAAGTTGTCTTTAAAAGTCTGTAGAAAAGGAAAAAAATGTTTTCTGGTTTTGCTTGAAGATAGTAGGATGGATTGGAGGACTTTAAAGCCTATTCTTTTATTCTAATTTGGTTTATCTTTTATGGCTCCAAAGCAGAAACCTTTGTTCTCTTGCCTAATATTAAGTTAATGGAAATGTATAACTTGAAAAGGTGAACATATTTTGACTCGTCATTGTTGATTATTTTTCTTGATGTCAGTTTTCATCCAGTTGTATCTCTTGGATCACCTGAACCAGCATGTAGATTTCTTTGTGTTTTGCATGAGATGTTGGATATCCAAAGAGCTACTAATCTCTGGGTTATATGGCAACAAATGACAGTGGGCTAGGCTAACCATCAGCTGAATTGGCTCTTTAGAGGTTGGAATTAACTAAATAGTACAAAATACACATGTAATGTTGAGGTCTTCTCTTCTTCCTTTTCTTTTTTCTTTCATCTTATTTTCTTCCCTTTCTTCCTCCTGTCTTTCCCATTCTTTTCTTTCTTTTTTCTTGAATCCTCCCTCCCTCTCTCTCACCCATCCATTCCATTCTTCCCTTCCTTCCTCTCTTCCTTTTTAAGAAAGCATTCTCTGAAGACATAACAAACCAGGGACTGTGTAAGGCACCAGAGATATTAAAAAGGAATAAGTAAGCACAGTCTCTACCCTCAGGGAGCTCATGTTCTAAGGAGTAGGGGAGATTCCTCAGGAGAAGGCATCTGTCTCTCCCCTCACCCTCACCTCTCTCACCACCTCCCCTTCTAGTGTGTGATAATGCAACAGAAATGCCACTCATCAGATGCTGGCCCCAAGAAGACAGACAGATGGCTAACAAACACACGAAAAGATGTTCATCGTTCCCAGTCATTGGATAAATGCAAATCGGAACTACCATGAGATATCACCTAACATCAGTAAGAATAGTCCACATTACAAGGTCCCAAAGCTACAGATGCTGGTGAGGGTGTTGAGAGAGGGATACAGTGATGTACTGTTGGTGGGATTGCAAACTAGTACAACCTTTTGAAAAGAAGTATGGAGAATCCTCAAAGAGCTAAAAGTAGATTTCCCATTTGATCCTGCAATCCCATTACTAGGTATCTACCCAGAAGAAAAACAAATCATTTTACCATAAGGACATTGTGCTCAAATATTTATAGCAGTTCAATTCACAATTGCAAAGATGTGGAAACAACCCAAGTGCCCATCAACCCATGAGTGGATTAATAAAATGTGTATTAATGTACATATGTACACCATGGAATACTATTTAGCTATCAAAAAGATGGAGACTTTACATCTTTTGTATTAACCTGGATGGATTTGGAGAACATTCTTATTAAAGTCTCTCAAGAATGGACAAGCAAGCATCCTATGTACTCAGTACTAATCTGAAATTAGTAGATCAACAAAGGCCCACAGGAGAGAGAAACTCAATTAAATTCAAGGAGCCGGGAGGGGGTTTGGTAAGTTCCCACCTATTGGGTATAGTGTAGGGGTATATGGCACACCTCCTGGGTGAAGGACTGGACTACAACTCACACTTTGGACTTCACCTTACAAACACAAATAATGTAACCTAATCATTTCACCCTCATTTACATTCTTTCAAAAACATCGCCCTCTCATGTTCTATGAAGAATATGTTCCAGCCATTATCAAACACATAATAATTCTCTTAAGTTAGCCTTGGGGAGAAGAGCTTCATAGCAATTATAAAAGCAATATTAATAATGTTATTCTCAACAGCAGAGCTAGAGTGTGACAGAAGTGGCCATGACCAGAGGCAGTGTCTCACTTCAAGATCTAATTTGAAAGGCAGGGCCACCAGTATTTGCTGTGCTGTAAGAAAGTTCAGAAATAATCCATTTTTGTAGTGCAAAGAAATATTTTGAGAGATTAAGAAAGCTCCTTTTGGGCGGCACCTGTGGCTCAGTCGGTAGGGCGCCGGCCCCATATGTCGAGGGTGGTGGGTTCAAACCCAGCCCCGGCCAAACTGCAACAAAAAAATAGCCAGGCGTTGTGGCGGGCGCCTGTAGTCCCAGTTACTCAGGAGGCTGAGGCAAGAGAATCGCTTAAGCCCAGGAGTTGGAGGTTGCTGTGAGCCGTGTGACGCCACGGTACTCTACCAAGGGCCATAAAGTGAGACTCTGTCTCTACAAAAAAAAGAAAGCTCCTTTTAGGCATCTTTAAAATACACATTGCAACCTCAATCTCTTTTTACATCAATAACAATCTAAACATACTATAAAGAATTATACCAAAGGATTTCTCTCTCAAAATTTCATATATGCCTGGATCAGATCTCTTAGGTATTTGTTTATTGGCGGCCTCCAGACCCAGTGAGAAGCTGGAGATGTTTATTCTTCCTACATTTCAGCCTTCCCCTTGTCTGACCTTACAGATGGTACCCTGGGGACACCCAGGACACTGAACCAGTGAGCTGGACAATGGCTGTCAGACACCTCACCAGTGACTCAGAAGCGTAAAGGAAAGGATAGAAAATTGATAGTGACATGAGAAGATTCTGTGGAGAGAAGAAATGTTATATTAATACTAAGATTGAAGTGTTCATCTAGGTCAGCAGATGAACTCTCAAACAAGAGCCACATGTCATGTCTGGAGACATGTTTGGCTGGCACACCAATGGGGGTGCTCCAAGCATTTAGTACATAAAGCCCAAGGATGCTACTTAGTATCCTATAAAGGTCAGGATAACCCCGCCACAAGGAGTCAACCAGCCCCAAGCACCCATAGTGCCAAGGTGGAGAAATCTTGCTCTAGAGAAAAGATGGTGGGAAAAGGGTGAACAAGGGTGAAAATAAGGCATCGAAAGACTTTGTCCACAGAAGCAGTGAGGTAAGGAAGACAAAAGCCTATTCAGCAGATCCTGGCTTTCTTGTCCTGTGTGTCCGTGAGGATAGAAGATTGTACTTGGCAATGTCTTTAGACCCAAAATACATAAGCAGAGTTCGTAATATCCTGCCTAAATTGAAGATGAAAACTTGACACCCAGACTATAATTAGGAAGAATGAACAACTTCCTTGTTTTCCCCCAATTCACCTCGGCATTTTAACACTTATTCATCTCATTTCCTTTTAGAGCTGTAAAGGTGTCATGATTTCAGTCTCCCTGCAGTGGAATTTTTCTACACCATGGAGCCTGGTCATTTCACTTTGGGGTTGTTTTTGACAGCCGTGTCTGACAGCATTAAGGAAAATTGTTCACGTTTGTGTCTCGGATGCTGTCATGAGCTGTGTTGATTTTTCTCCAGTCAGAGCTGTCCCTGAGGGTTTCCTGATTTTAAGGGCAAAACCCTCAGGAAGAATGAGCTGCCTTTGAAAGTCAGCCTAGCTGGCCTGTGCAGTAGCTTTCTGAAGTTGTTCAGACAGAGCTCAGAGTGCTGCTTGTAGATTATTATAGAAGTCTCTTAGGTTGGTTCCTCTTGGGGAACGGGAGGCCTGTGGACTCCATGCCCAGGACATTTCCCATGCCATTGTGTGTGACGACGGTACTACTCAGCGAATGTTAGTATTGCTTGCAAGTCCACCAAGAAAAGAGGAATTGACTTGGAAATTTAAAAAATGCATGTATTTCAGGGCCTGGAAATCAAACTCAGGAGGGAGCAGGCAGCCTTATGTTTTTGGCACCAAATCCAGCAGCATTGCTTAATGAGAACTGCCTTTCTGATGGGATCAAGGGCTTGGACTCTGCAGGCTGGTTGGCCCCTGTGAACTCTGAGGTTGAAGGTTCATGCCCTGGCATTTCTGCTTGCAGTCAATCATTTGAAAGTTTCAAACATACCTCTAGCAGCAACCTTCTCCATTTCAGGATGTCCGGAGTGCCAGGTCTGGAATGCAGGGAGGGAGCAAGAGGCAACTGATAACAGATGCTGCAATTTGGCCACTTCCCTCCTTTCTCTGTCTGCACCAATTCCCGGGGGGTCCTGGGGTTAGTCAGAAGCCTTAATTGGGCTCCTTGTTCTAAGCCGACAGCTAGAGTTACTCTTGTCGCTTCTCAACATGGCTTCACCAAGATGGTCTTACCCCAAAGCCTGGTATGAGAATTTAAACTTGAGGATATTCATCTCGGTCATCATCCGCATGAACTTATTTACTGGGCGCTGCCAAAAGAGTGGCTCACAGAAAGGCTACATACCCAACTCCGTTCAGATCCGTCTACTCCAAACTTTCCAGCTGTAGACTGCTTTCTTCACCAGACCTTATCTTCTCTCTCTTCCATTCTTTGGAAGTAGAAGCAAATGGGAATAGGAGAAAATCATGCTTTATTCAGAAAGTATATAAAACCTGATATTGTCTATGTTGAAGAGCAATGAACAGAAAACTAAAATATGCAGAATCCTTGTTTTATTTAAATATCTACATTAAAAAAATGCTTATCCGAGTTTACATTCTGTCACTCCAAGACTTATAACAGGGCATGTTTTCTTCTGCAAAAATTTTTGAGTTTTTTCCACTTTAATTAAAATAATTAAGTAAATGTTTCTTGTAACTGATGAAACCAAAGATGTGAAAAGGAAGAGTAAACTATCCACACACCTCCTTTCCTACTCTATATAGAAGGCCATTGTTAAGGGCTTTGTGGGTGTTCTTTATAACTTACTCCATACTCATGTAAAAACAGACAAATATAACTAACCACATATATTAGTTATGTATTGCTGTATTATAAATTATCACAAATTTACTGGCTTAAAACAATACATATTTACTATCTCACAACTTCTGTGGGTCAGGAATCCAGGCACACTTTAGCTAGGTCTTCAGTTAACGTTCTCACAAGGCTGTCACCAGGATGTCAGCTGGGCTGCCTTCTCATCTGAGGCTCAACTGGGGGAGAGCCTGATTCCAAAATCACTCAGATAGTTGGCAGAATTAATTTTCTTGTGGCTGTGGCTGTAGAAATGCTAGTCACTTGCTATCTGTTGCCTGGAGGCTGCCTTCAGGTTCCAGAGGCCATTGAGAGTTTGCTGTCACATGGTCCTCATAATAATATGGCCACTTGTTCAAGGCTAGCAATGCGAGTCTCTCCAGTGTGTGCTAGCAAGATGGAATTTTATATAAATATATCATGATGTAACATCACAACAGCAGCATCCCATCTCCTTTTCTATATAATGTTGGTTAAAAGCAAGTTGCTGGTCCTGTCTACACTCAGGAGGAGGGCATTGTACAAGGGTGTGAACACCAAGAGCTGGGGATAACGGAGCGCTCCTACATTCTGTCCACTACAGCATTCTTGTGTACAACAAAGCTGCCTGCAGTACCCTATGAAGGCTCTTGGTTATTGCTATTTGCATTTTTACTTATGTCACCACACCTTTCATAATGCCTACAGCTTGCTTTTATAACGTTTTAGCAGCTGTATAAATATTTGGTGGTATGGATAAATGACAATATAACTAACCTTACCCCAGTTGATTTACATTTATGTTGTTTCTGGTTTTTTGCTACTATAGTTGACATCTTTTTACATAAGTCCTTAAGAAGTGGTATTTTATTTTCTAGAAGATATTGCAATGCCATGGTCTGTGGACCAAATCTGGCCCATTGCCTGTTTTTGTACAACCTGAGTGGCTAAGAATGGTTTTTATATTTTTATGTTTTGTAAAAAAAAAACTATGTGACAGAGACCATATGTAGCCCTCAGTGCCTAAAATGTTTACTATTTAGCACTTTACAGGAAAATTTTGCCAATTCCTGTCCTATATAACAGGTTCCAAAAAAAAATGGGAATGTCATGTGTTTTGACATGTTTTGCAAATTTAACAAATATTGACAGTTTACTTTCCCAAAATATTATGGCAAGTAATCCTCCCCCAGTGAAGTGTTATTAGAGTGCCCAGAATCTTGATAAATGTTGAGTATTACTGTTTCTATTAATTTCAGTTAATCTGTTGCACAGCAAATTGCATGGCCTGTTTCTTCTTTTAGAATTTTATGGCAGCTAGAGAGGTTGAGCATTTTTGAAATATTTACTGACTTTTTAGATTTTCTCCTTTTGTGTGTGTGTGTGTTTTTTTATTGTTAAATCATAGCTGTGTACATTAGTGCAATCAAGAGGTACAATGTGCTGGTTTCATATCCAATCTGAAATATTCTCATCAAACTGTTCAACGTAGCCTTCATGGCATTTTCTTAGTTATTATATGTAGACATTTGTATTCTGCCTTTAGTAAGTTTTGCCTGTACCCATTCTAAGATGTACTGTAGGTGTGGCCCCACCCATTACCCTCCCTCCACCCTAACCTCCCCACTCCCTTACCCTTCCTTGGCCCTTTCCCCATAGTCTTGTGCTATAGTTGGGTTATAGCCTTCATGTGAAAGCTATAAATTAGCTTCATAGTAGGACTGAGTACATTGGATACTTTTTCTTCCATTCCTGAGATACTTTGCTAAGAAGAATATGTTCCAGCTCCATCCATGTAAACATGAAAGAGGTAAAGTCTCCATCTTTCTTTAAGGCTGCATAATATTCCATGGCATACATGTACCACAATTTGCTAGTCCATTCATGGGTCGATGGGCACCTGGGCTTCTTCCATGACTTAACAATTGTAAATTGGGCTGCAATAAATATTCTGGTACAGATGTCTTTATTATATTGTGATTTGTGGTCTTCTGGGTATAAACCTAGTAAAGGAATTATAGGATCGAATGGCAGGTCTATTTTTAGGTCTCTAAGTATTCTCCAAACATCCTTCCAGAAGGAACGTATTAGTGTGCATTCCCACCAGCAGTGTAGAAGTGTGCCCTTTTCTCCACATCCACGCCAACATCTCTGGTTTTGGGATTTTGTTATGTGGGCTACTCTTACTGGGATTAGGTGATATCTCAAAGTAGTTTTGATTTGCATTTCTCTGATGATTAAGGATGATGAGCTTTTTTTGATGTTCTGATGATTAAGGATGATGAGCTTTTGTTCATATGTTTGTAGATCATGCGTCTGTCTTTTTTAGAGAAGTTTCTCTTCAACTCCCTTGCCCACCCTGAGATGGGGTCACGTGTTCTTTTCTTGCTAATACGTTTGAGTTCTCTGTGGATTCTGGTTATTAGACCTTTATCGGAGGTATAACCTGCAAATATTTTCTCCCATTTTGAGGGCTGTCTGCTTGCTCTACTTACTATGTTCTTGGCTATGCAGAAGCTTTTTAGTTTGATTAGGTCCAAGTAATGTATTTTTGATATGGCTTCAATTGTCTGGGGAGTCCTCCTCATAAAATATTCACCCAGGCCGATTCCTTCAAGAGTTTTCCCTGCACTTTCTTCAAGTATTTTTGTAGTTTCATGTCTTAAGTTTAAATCTTTTATCCAGTGAGACTCTATCTTAGTTAATGGTGAAAGGTGTGGGTCCAGTTTCAGTCTTTTACAGATCGCCAGCTAGTTCAGCCAGCATCATTTGTTAAATAGGGTATCTTTTCCCCACTGAATGTTTTTAATTGGCTTGTCAAAGATCAAATAACGGTAAGTAGCTGGATTCATCTCTTGGTTCTGTATTCTGTTCCAGACATCTACTTCTCTGTTTTTGTGCCAGTACCATGCTGTTTTGATCACTATCGATTTATAGTACAGTCTCAGGTCTAGGAGTGTGATTCTTCCTGCTTTGTTTTTATTTCTGAGTAATGTTTTCGCTATTCGAGGATTTTTCTGATTCCATATAAAACGAAGTATTGTTTTTTCAAGATCTTTAAAATATGATAATGGAGCTTTAATAGGAATTGAATTAAAATTATATATTGCTTTGGGTAGTATAGACATTTTAATAATGTTGATTCTTCCCAGCCATGAGCGTGGTATGTTTTTCCATTTGTTAACATCTTCAGCTATTTCTTTTCTTAATGTTTCATAGTTCTCTTTGTAGAGATATTTCACATCCTTTGTTAGGTATACTCCCAAATATTTCATCATCTTTGGCACTACTGTGAAAGGAATAGAGTCCTCGACAGTTTGTTCGGCTTTGCTATTGTTGGTATATATAAAGGCTACAGATTTATGGGTGTTGATTTTGTAGCCTGAGACATCGCTGTATTCCTTGATCACTTCTAAAAGTTTTGTAGTTGAATCCCTAGTGTTTTCCGTGTATATGAACATATCATCTGCAAAGAGTGAAAGTTTGATCTTTTCTGACCCTATGGGGATACCCTTGATCGCCTTTTCTTCCCTAATTGCAATGGCTAAAACTTCCATTACAATGTTAAAGAGCAATGGAGACAATGGGCAACCTTGCCTGGTTCCTGATCTAAGTGGAAATGATTTCAATTTAACTCCATTCAATACGATATTGGCTGTGGGTTTGCTGTAGATGGCCTCTATTAGTTTTAAGAAATGTCCTTTCTATACCAATTTTCTTAAGTGTTGTGATCATGAAGGGATGCTGGATATTATCAAAAGCTTTTTCTGCATCAATTGAAAGAATCATATGGTCCTTATTTTTTAGTTTGTTTATGTGCTGAATTACATTTATAGATTTATGTATATTGAACCAGCCTTGAGAGCCTGGGATAAATCCCACTTGGTCATAGTGTATAATTTTTTTATGTGTTGTTGGATTCTGTTTGTTAGGATCTTATTGAGTATTTTAGCATCAGTATTCATTAGTGATATAGGCTAGTCTCACTGGAGTTAGATGATATCTCAAAGCAGATTTGATTTGTATTTCTCTGATGATTAAAGATGATGAGCATTTTTTCATATGTCTAGGCTGCTCACCTGTCTTCTTCAGAGAAGTTTCTCTTCAAATCCCTTGCCCAGCCTGCGATGGGATCACTTGTTCTTTTCTTGCTTATACGTTTGAGTTCTCTGTGGATTCGGGTTATTAAACCTTTGTTGGAGACATAACATGCAAATATCTTCTCCCATTCTGAGGGCTGTCTGCTTGCTTTACTTACTGTGTTCTTGACTGTTCAGAAGCTTTTTAGTTTGATCAGGTCCCAGTAGTGTATTTTTGAAGCTGCTTCAATTGCCCGGGGGGTCCTCCTCATAAAATACTCGCCCAGGCCGATTTCTTCAAGGGTTTTCCCTACACTCTCTTCTAGTATTTTTATACTTTCATGTCTTAAGTTTAAATCTTTAATCCAGTGAGAGTCTATCTTAATTAATGGTGAAAGGTGTGGGTCCGGTTTCAGTCTTCTGCAGGTTGCCAGCCAGTTCACCCAGCACCATTTGTTAAATAGGGAATCTTTTCCCCACTGAATATTTTTAATTTGGCTTGTTAAAGATTAAATAAGGGTAAGTGGCTGGATTCATCTCTTGGTTCTCTATTCTGTTCCAGACATCTACTTCTGTTTCTGTGCCAGTACCATGCTGTTTTGATCACTATCGATTTGTAGTATAGTGTGAGGTCTGGTAGCGTGATTCCTCCTGCTTTGTTTTTATTTCTGAGTAATGTCTTGGCTATTTGAGTTTTTTTCTGATTCCATATAAAATGAAGTGTTGTTTTTTCAAGATCTTTAAAGTATGACAGTGGAGCTTTAATAGGGATTGTGTTAAAATTCTATATTGCTTTGGGTAGTATGGACATTTTAACAATGTTGATTCTTCCCAGCCATGAGCATGGTATGTTTTTCCATTTGTTAACATTTTTAGCTATTTCTTTTCTTAGAGTTTCATAGTTCTCTTTATGGAGATCTTTCACATCCTTTGTTAGATAAACTCCCAAATATTTCATCTTCTTTGGCACTACTGTGAATGGGATAGAGTCCTTAACTGTTTTTTCAACTTGACTATTGTTGGTATATATAAAGGCTACCGATTTATGAATGTTGATTTTGTAACCTGAGATGCTGCTTCACTCCTTGATCACTTCTAAGAATTTTGTAGTAGAATCCCTAGTGTTTTCCAGATATACAATCATATCATCTGCGAAGAAGGAAAGTTTGATCTCTTCTCGCCCTATATGGATACCCTTGATTGCCTTTTCTTCCCTAATTGCAGTGGCTAAAACTTCCGTTACAATGTTAAAGAGCAATGGAGACAATGGACAACCTCGCCTGGTTCCTGATCTAAGTGGAAATGATTTCAATTTAACTCCATTCAATACGATATTGGCTGTGGGTTTGCTGTAGATGGCCTCTGTTAGTGTAAGAAATGTCCCTTCTATACCAATTTTCTTAAGTGCTCTGATCATGAAGGGGTGCTGGATATTATCAAAAGCTTTTTCTGCATCAATTGAAAGAATTATATGGTCCTTATTTTTTAGTTTGTTAATGTGCTGAATTACATTTATAGATTTACGTATATTGAACCAGCCTTAAGAGCCTGGGATAAATCCCACTTGGTCATGGGGTATAATTTTTTTGATGTGTTGTTAGATTCTGTTTGTTAGGATCTTATTGAGTATTTTAGCATCAGTATTCATTAGTGATATTGGTCTATAATTTTCTTTTCTTGTTGGGTCTTTCCCTGCTTTGGGGATCAAGGTGATGTTTGCTTCGTAGAATGTGTTGGGTAATATTCCTTCGTTTTCTATATTTTGGAAAAGGTTTAGTAGTATAGGTACTAGTTCTTCTTTAAAGGTTTGGTAGAATTCTCATGTAAAGCCATCTGGTCCTGGGCTTTTCTTTTTAGGGAGATTTTGTATAGTTGATGCTATTTCAGAACTTGATATGGGCCTGTTCAGCATTTCCACTTCGTTCTGGCTAAGTCTTGGTAGGTGGTGTACTTCCAGGTATTGGTCGATTTCTTTCAGATTTTCATATTTCTGAGAGTAGAGTTTCTTGTAGTATTCGTTAAACATTTTTTGAATTTCTGAGTGGTCTGTTGTTATTTCATCTTTACCATTTCTGATTGATGAAATTAGAGATTTTACTCTTTTTTTTCCTGGTTAGGTTGGCCAAAGGTTTGTCTATTTTATTGATCTTTTAAAAAAAACAACTTTTGGGTTTATTGATCTGTTGTATAATTCTTTTGTTTTCAATTTCGTTTAATTCTGCTCTGATTTTGGTTATTTCTTTTCTTCTGCTGGGTTTGGGGTTGGAGTGTTCTTCCTTCTCCAGTTGCTTGAGATGTTCCATTAAGTTATTAACTTCCTCTCTTTCTGTTTTCTTGAGGAAGGCTTGCAGTGTTATAAATTTCCCTCTTAGGACTGCCTTTGCAGTATTCCAGAGGTTCTGATAATTTGTGTCTTCGTTGTTTTATACCAAAAATTTGGTGATTTCCTTCTTAATCTCATCTATAACCCATCTATCCTTCAGCATAAGGTTGTTTAGCTTCCATGTTTTTGCATGGGCATGCAGGTTCCTGTTGTTACTGAGTTCAACTTTTATTCCATGATGGTCTGAGAAGATGCAAGGAATAATTTCTATTTTTTAAAATTTGCCAAGGTTAGATTTGTGGCCTAGGATGTGGTCGATTTTGGAGTATATTTCGTGGGCTGATGAGAAGAATGTGTATCCAGTTTTTGGGGGATGAAATGTTCTGTAGATGTCTGTTAAGTCCAGATGTTGAATGGTTAGTTTAAATCAAAAATTTCTTTGCTTAGCTTCTTTTTGGAGGATCTATCCAGCACTGCTTAAGGGGTGTTAAAATCTCCAACTACTATGGAACTGGAGGAAATCAAGTTGCTCATGTCTGTTAGATTTTCTCTTATAAATTGAGGTGCGTTCTGGTTGGGTGCATAAATATTAATAATTGAGATCTAATCCTGTTGAGTATTACCTTTAACAAATATAAAGTGTCCATCCTTATCCTTCCTTATTTTGGTTGGTTTAAAGCATATTGAGTCTGTGAATAGGATAGCAACGCCTGCCTTTTTCTGCTTTCCATTTGCCTGGAGTATAGATGACCATCCCTTCACCTTGAGTCTATATGTGTCTTTTTTTTTTTTTTTTTGTTGTTGTTGTTGTTTTTGGCCAGGGCTGGGTTTGAACCCACCACCTCTGGTATATGGGACTGGCACCCTACTCCTTGAGCCACAGGCACCACCCTATATGTGTCTTTTAATGTAAGATGTGATTCTTGTATGCAGCAGATATCTGGCTTGAGTTTTTGTACCCAGTCGGCCAACCTGTGCCTCTTTAGAGGACAATTTAAACCATTCACATTAATTGAGAATATTGGTAAGCTTTTTGAGAGTCCGGTGGACATTTTTAATCCTTTTGCAACTGTGTATTGTTGGGATTTGATCAGAATTTGTTGGAATCCTTTTGCAACTGTGGATCGTTGGAATTTGATCAGAATTTTCTGGGTGGGTTTACTTTTGTGGTGGAGGATTACGCTGGTCTTAATGGAGGATAGGTCTGAGAATATCCTGGAGAACTGGTTTAGTTATGGCAAATTTCTTCAACATGTGAATGTCATTGAAGTATTTAATTTCTCCGTCATAAATGAAGCTCAGTTTAGCTGGGTACAGGATCCTGGGTTGAAAGTTATTTTGTTTTAGGAGATTAAAGGTTGACAACAACCCTCTTCTAGCTTGAAAGGTTTCAGCAGAGATCTGCAGGTATTCAAATATTCTTGCCCTTGTAGGTGATGGTTTTCTTTCGTCTGGCTGCTTTCAGAATTTTCTCCTTCATATTAACCTTAGTGAAATTGATAATGATGTGTCTGGGTGATATCTTATTTAGGTTGAGTCGTGCTGGAGTTCTGAAACTGTCTGCTATCTGAATTTCAGAATCTCTTGGCATGTCTGGAAAGTTCTCCTTCATAATCTCATGGAGAAGAGACTCTGTGCCTTGTGATATCACTTCATCACTTTCAGGGATCCCTATAAGATGAATATTGTTTTTTTTTTTTTTAATTGTTCCTGAGCTCTCTGAGAGAGTGATCTGTTTTTGCTCTCCATTTCTCTTCCTCTTTGAGAGTTTGGGAGCATTCGAAAGCTTTGTCTTCAATGTCAGAAATCCTTTCTTCTGCTTGCTCCATTCTGTTGCTGAGGGATTCTACTGTATTTCTCAGATCTTTGGGGGCTACAACTTCTTGTCTCAATGTGTCAATATCTTTGGTCATTTGGTCTTTGAATTTGTTGAATTCTTGAGATTTTTTTTTGGGTTACTGCTTGGAATTCTAATTCGAGTTTATTTTGTTATCCAGATTCTGAATTCGATTTCTGACATCTCAGTTATTTGTTTGTGCATGGGATCTTGTGCTGTGTCTGCCCCATTGCTCCTTGGCGGAGTTGATCTACTCTGATTATTCATATTGCCAGAGTTTTTCTGTTGAGTTCGCCTCATGATTGTTTTTCCACTGTTGCCTCTGGCCGTCCTCAGAGTTGGGGAGGTGTCTATCCAAGATTGGACTCCAGCGGGATCACTCTATTGTTGCTGATCTTTGTAGGGAGTGACCCTGTGTAGTACCTCTGCGGCTGCCCCAGCTAGGGAGTTCTGGTTGTGGAAGCAGCTCTGTAGTGTGACACACCTGGATCCAGCAACAGGGCGGGAGGTGGTGCACACTATTCTGGGAGTGCCTGGCACCCAGTGAGTTTTGCACAGAGAGCCCAAGGCTCCAGCAGTTTCTGGCCAGGAGAAGGGCTCTGGGGGGCATGCGGCTACCATTGTCCCTGGCCAGATGAGTGGGCCCGTGTGGAGGCAAGGAGGGTAGAGGAGGGAGGGAGGACGTAGGGTTGTGTGGTTCCCGTAGTTCCTTGTCAGAGCATGCGGAGGCCTGGCAGGCGCAGCTCTTATGGAGGTCCGGGTGGTGCCCAGGAGTTTGAGGTTGCTATGAGCTGTGACACCATGGCACTCTACCCAGGGCAACAGCCCGAGGCTCCAGTGTGCCAAATCCGGTCTCACTCTGCCCCTGAGGGTTAAGGTTATAAGACAGCTCAGTCCCCGCCTTTAGGCTGCTCAGTCACTAGGTTACTAGCTCCCGCCCAATCCTTGCTCTGCGATCCTGAGGGCAGAGCTTGCCGGGGCAGTTCTCACAATGGCTCCCTTTGGCCCACAGCCGAATACTATTAGCTCTGTCCGGCTCAGTGGCTCAGTCTGGGGCTCTAGACAATGCCCAAAGTTCTCCGCACTCCTGCTCAAGCTCTTCCCAAGGCAGTTCAAGTGAGTGCCAAGTCCAAAAACACCAAAACAGTTCACAGGTAAGGCCTTTCCAGTTCGCAGTCTCACTGCTGCTTGTACTTACGGTTGCTGGCAGGATTAGGTCGATCAAACACATGCAACCACTTGCCAGTTTTCCACTTCGATCAAACACACGCAACCACTTGCCAGTTTTCCACTGTTTTTGTCCTCCTCTTGGGGTCCAGAAGTCCCTTGCTGACTCCCTGTATCCTGAAAGGGACGATTATAGGCAGATCCCACCAGCCAGAGATGCCTGGAGTCTTATCTCCCCAGACTCACCATGCCCAGTTGCAGGCAAGCTGTTACTCGGCTGCCTTATTGCTCCACCCTCCTAGATTTTCTCTGTTTGAAGTATGTATGCATTCCATTTTTTGCATTATCTTTTTCCACATTGCATAAATAGATCCCTAGGGCTAGTAGGGACCAGCCTCAGTGGTAGATGCTTCAAATTCAGCAGTGAAGGTACTCTGAAAGTTTTAAAAACCTCTTTGTAAGAACTCTTAGAATAGAATAGATATGGTAGTTCCAACAAATGAATGTGTGTTTCACTTTACATGAAGCCAAACACATCTCTCTTTTTAGTTTAGGAAATTCTCCCCTACCCCTTATTTGTACAAACTTTCTCCTAAAATTTCTTCTACTTTAAAAAATGATTTGACTGATCTGTTTGACTATTCCTATGTCACTGTCCTAGTACTTTCATGAGAGGTTCTTTCCAGTGCATTTTAATATATCGTATGGCAAGTTCTCTCTCTCTATTCTCTTTTTTGATTGTTAATTATTGTCTCATTTTCTAAATGAACTTTATCTAGTTATTCCCACCAATGAAGATAATTTTGAATCTTGCTTTTCATTTTTTTCCAGATTATTCTACATGTTTCATTTACAGTAACCTACAGAACAATGTTGAATGGCACTGCTAAAACTGAGCATTCCTTATTTTTGCCCTCAATTTGAAAGGGAGTATTTTGGAATTGCTTCACTTAAAATTATGCTTGCTGTTGAAGTATGGAAGTGGGGTCTATTTTCTTCAAGTAGTTTTCTCTTATTCCTTTTTAACTAAAATGTTTATTATGAGTGGTTGCTAAAATTTATCAGATTTTTTTTTAAATTTATTATTAAATCATAGCTGTGTACATTAATGTGATCATGGGGCACCACACACTTGTTTTGTAGACCATTTGACACATTTTCATCACACTGGTTATCATAGCTTTCCTGTTGAAACATTTACAGTTTATCAGATTTCTTTTGAAAAATCTATTAATGTTCTTTAGCTTTTTCTTTTCTTTTTTAAAAAACTAAGTATGCTGATAGGGTTTCCCACTATTGGAACATCTTCCCATGTCTGGAATAAACCCTACCTGGTAATGGTGCTTTTTGTATCTATCTCTGTCATCTATTTATTTATTTTTAAATAATGCTGGGCTTAATTTACAAATGATGGAATTGCTATAGAGATTTTTGATTCCATCTTTATCAGGGTTTAGAATAAAACTTATGCCGGACAAGTTCACAGGGGATTTTTCATATTTTGGATCATCTGAAATGATTTAAATATATAGCAAGCACCTGCTTTTTAAATGTTTGGTGGAATTTAATTGTAAGACTATTGTGGCTTGATGTTGCATAATTGTTAGAGCATCAATTACTTTTCTAATATCCATGATTAATCTTTTACTTTTTTCAGGTTTTCTACTGAAAAATAAAAAATAAAAATAAAAAACTTCATTCAAATTAATATGAGGGTACAATATTTAGGTTACATTGTTCTCACTTCCAGGGCAAAGTTCCATTTGTAGAAGAACCCCTCATTTGGGGGGCGGGTGATACACCCTTGCAATGTGCACATTAGGTGAGATCCTGCCTCATGCGTTCCCACCCTCTGGCATCCATCCTCCCCGCTCCTGTTCCCCTGTACCCCTGAACTGGACTATAATAGTGTTTTATTGTTCTTAGGAACATGTAATTGTTTATATGTTGATTTCATATTAGTATGGAGTATATTGGACATTCATCTTTCCATTCTTGTGGTACTTTACTGAGAAGAATGTATTTCAACTCCATCGAAGTAAATGTAAAAGATCTAAAGTCTCCATCTTTAATGGCTGCATAGTATTCCATGGTATACATATACCACAGTTTGTGGCTTGATGATGTTGTGTAATTGTTAGAGCATAGATTACTTTTCTAATATCATCCATGATTAATCTTTTACTTTTTTCAGGTTTTCTACTCTTTAGGCCAACTTTAGTAATTCATATTTTATGAGGAAATTGTAATTTCCCTTTAATTTCATTAATTGTCATTGAGTAGCGCAATGTCCTCTTTATAAAAAAAAAACCCTTCCATTTCTAAGGTTACATCTCCTTTGTCATTTCTGATAAGAAATAATGAATATTTTTCTAGAGAGGAATTAATCTGTTTTATTTTTAATTTTGAAAAGTCAGGAGTGTTAAGGTATATATTATATACAGTAAAATTGGCCTTTTTCTAGAACTTAGTTGGGTGAGTTTTGACAAATGCATACAGTCATGTGACTACCACTACAATGAAGATATGGAACATTTCTACCATTCCTGAAAGTTCTCTTAGGCCCTTTTGTAGTGAACCCCTCTCCCAACTGGAAGCCCCTGGTAACCACAGATCTATTCTGTGTTTCCATAGTTTTGCCTTTTGCAGAAGGACATACAAATGGAATTACAGAGAACTTAGATTTTACTTGGCATTATGTGTTTGATTTCAAACACATAAAAGTAGCACCTTCTTTTCCATTGCTGAGTAGGAGCCCTTTGTATGCATCTTCCAAAATTTGTTTATTCATTGCTATCTGGGAGACTTGTATTATTTCCATTTCATGTGTGTATAGTTATGAATAAAGCTGCTATAAAAATTCATGTATATGCTTTCATTCCTCTTGTGTAGATGTGATTGCTAAATCTTATGGCTTCTTTTTTTTTTTTTTATTTTTTTTGTAGAGACAGAGTCTCACTGTACTGCCCTCGGGTAGAGTGCCGTGGCGTCACACGGCTCACAGCAACCTCTAACTCTTGGGCTTACGCGATTCTCTTGCCTCAGCCTCCCGAGCAGCTGGGACTACAGGCGCCCGCCACAACGCCCGGCTATTTTTTTTTTTTGTTGCAGTTTGGCCGGGGCTGGGTTTGAACCCGCCACCCTCGGCATATGGGGCCGGCGCCCTACTCACTGAGCCACAGGCGCCGCCCAAAATCTTATGGCTTCTTTAGATCTCAGATGTAAGACTTTCATGTTATATATTATTGAGCGAGCTTGGCAGTTTTTATCTTTCAAGAAACTTGTCTATTTCATCTAAACTGTCAAGTTTGTAATATTGTCTTATCCTTTTGATGTCTGTAGAATTTCTAAAGATGTCCTTTCTTATATCTGGCACTGTTTTGTTTTCTTTCTTTGTTTTCCTTGTTAGTCTGGCTAGAAGTTTATCAATTATATGGATATTTTAAAAACCCAGATTTTGGTGGCATTGATTTTTCTCTATTTAAAAATAAAATTTCATTGATTTTTGCTCTTACCTTTAATATTTCCTTCTCTCTGCTTGCCTTGCTTTTATTTTGTTCTTTTTGTAATCACTTATGGTAGAAATTTAGACAATTGACTTTTTTCTTTAATATTATCATTTAATGATATAGATTTCTCTAAGCACCAATGAAATTGCATAGTGCACATTTTGATATCATATTTTTTATTTTTGCTCATTTCAAAATGTTTTCTATCTTCTGACTTCTATGACTTCAGAAGTTTTTGATTTCCATTATTTGGAGATTTATGTATATCTTTGTTATTCATTTCTAATTTAATTCTATTGTGATCAAGGAGCATACTTAGTATGATTTCAACTTTTTATGTTTATTTTTTAAATGTTTTAAAGGCAGGATGTCTTTTTTGAGACAGTCTCACTCAGTTGCCCTGTGTAGAGTACTATGGTATCGTAACTCATAGCAACCTCAACTCTTGGGCTCAAAAGATCTCCTTTCCTCAGTCTCCCATGTAGCTGGGACTGTAGGCACCTGACAGAATGCCTGGCTATTTTTAGTAGAGACACGGTCTCTCTCTTGCTCAGGCTGGTCTGAAATTCCAGAGCTTGAGCGATCCACCTGCCTTGGACTCCCAGAGTACTAGAATTATAGGTCTGAGCCACCACACCTGGGTAATAGCAGCTTTTCAAAATTTGTGGTGATTTGTTCTATGGCTCAAAGTACAGTCTATCTTTCTGAATATTCACTGAGTACTTGAATGTGTATTCTGCAGTTATCCAGTGAAGTGATCTATAATGTTAATTAGGTCAAGTTTGTCAAGTTCAAATCTATCATTTTTGGCTTCATGAATTCTGATGTGTTAGTTCATTTTATGCTGCTATGACACAATATCTGAGGCTGGGTAATTGATAAGATCCGAAACTTATTGCCTTACAGTTGTGAAAGTTCATAAGTCTATGATCTAGGGGCCAGCATCTGATGAGTGGCATTTCTGTTGCATTATCGCATACTAGAAGGGGAGAGGGTGAGAGAGGTGAGGGGACACATTCAAACCTTAGAAGGTCTGTTTTTAGATGCACATACTTTAGGGCTGATACATTTTCTTGGTGAATTGACTTATTCTGTGATGTCCCTCGTTATCACTGGAAATGTTCCTTGTTCAGAAGTGTATTTTGCTCTTAATATAGCCACCCCAGATTTCTTTTGATTAGCATTTGCATGTTGTATCTTTTGTTATCTGGTTACTTTTAACCCAGTATGCCTTCGTTATTTAAAGCAAGGTTCTTATAAATTGCTTATAGTGTAAGATAGGTAAGCCTGGAGTTGTTCTTGAGTCACTGTATCTTTTGGAAAAGTGGATATGACTAGCTCATTTAAAGGGGCTGAAAAGCAATAGACCTGGGAACAAGGGAACAGGCTATGAAGTCATGAAGGACCCAGAAATCAGCTCATGCAAAGAAACAGGCAGGGACATTGGGTTGGTAACCTGAAGTGCTGAGGAAGCAGAGGTAATACACGCTTAAGGTGAGATTCCAAATAGAGCGTGACTGCTGCCTGGGAAGTACACGCCAGAGTACATACTAGAGATCAAGTCAGAAGACGTTTAAGGCCAAAGAACCCCATGACTGAGAACTGAAGAAAGAGGTTGAGACTGATACTGAAGTGCAAAATAGGGAATCTGGTTTCTGGGAAAGCGAGTGGAGCTACTGAGGAAGTGGGGCACCAGGGTCCCAGAGGACCTGCTGCGAGACAAAAGTAGACAGTGATACCCGATAGCTCACTATATTTGCATGTAGATTGTCTTAGAATACAGAATGAGCCACGCTAGCAAGTGTAAATTACATAAATGCAATTCTAGATGTGGAAGTCGGAGACAGGAGGTGATAGAAGACACTGGTGGGCAGGTTTACTTCCTCAAATTTAAGGTCTTATTTTTGCCATTATAAAGAAAAGATGGAATTTGTTAGGAGGTAGTGTTTCAGCTTTTATTTTGGTAATGTTTTTTATTTTCTAGTACACAGGGTTGTTGCAGATATGAAGCCCTTTTTTTAAAAAAAATACCCAAGTCTTTAAAAAGAGAATGCTAGATGTTGTGGGTTTAAGAGAAAGTCACAAATAAAACATATTCCTGAGAAATTAGAATTTTACTCTAAATATTTAATCACCTACTATAAGGCAAACATTGGGCTAAGCCAGTCCTGGTTTCACACTCCAAGGATATTACAGTCTAATCAGATCAAATAAACAGAAATGGTAAGCAAAATTTACACAAATGCTAAATTGCAACCATGACAAACATTATGAAGGGAGGTACCCATTGCTTTATGGATCAGTTATTAGGGGAATTTGGGTGAGACAGGGAGATCAGGGAAACCCCCCCCCCCCCCCCCCAGGAAATGATGGCTAGAAGAAATCTGGTATATTAGCCCTAGTTAAGAAGGTGAGGGAAGAGTGGTTCAGGTGGAGGTCTGTGGCTCCGGAACATAGCTGCCACAGCTAGTGTGGCTGGAGTGCAGGGAAAAGGAGAATGATTCAAGATGATGCTGAGGACATATGCGGACACAAGACCGTGGAAGGGCTTGTAGGGTAGCATGGAAGAGTTTCATGGAAAATAGGTGGGAAGATTTGAAGGATTTTAAGTCATTGTGTGGGGTTGGGAGCGGGCGTGAGAATAGCGGAAAGAGTGTGCAGAGGTATGTGTGACATGATCTGATTCAGAGATTACCTTGGATGCTCTGGGGGATGAATTAAAGGAGAAGGTGTTGTGTGGATTGCAGGTAGACCAGTTGGGTTATTTTATCTGTAGAGGGTGAGACACATGAAAGCTCAGATTTGGAGGTCGTTTGTAGAAGTAGAGAGGAGTAGGTCAGTTAAAAGGATACGAAAGGACTTGGTGATAAATTGGACATGGAGAATGAGGGAGACATCAAGCACAAACGTTCAGTTTTTAATTCACACAACTGACTGAGTAGGATGGGATTTGTGGGAAAGACCATGAAAGCAGTTTTGGGCATGTGAAACTTGGGGTGTCCTTTAAGCATTCAAAAATGATTACTGATAAAACAGGTCTATGTGTAGGGCTGATCTTAGTGGAGAAACTAGGCCTGGGGATTTGAATTTGGGAGACTTCTGTACAAAATGGCGATTGAGGCAATGATGCGCACGACCTTGCCTAAGGAGGCGTTAAAAAAGAACTAGATAGTCCACATCTCAAAAACTACCATAAGTCAAAATGAGACCAGCCAAACATCTATGAGACGGTGTATTCATCCGGATGCCAATTTGATGTTAGCGAGCACTTTTTGGTAGTGCCTAGACACTGCACTCCCAATGGAGTGTGGGGGAGTTGGTTCTTCACAACAGGTGAAGAAACAAAAACAGTAGACAGAGAAGGTGAGGGAGGGCGGTAGTCAGAGGGGAGAATAAGATTGGCAAAGGGGTAAGATGAGCACTATTACTTGAAATGCGTTAGTGAAAATGAACAGCTTTTAATGACCATAATCAAAATTGAGCTTTGAGAATAAATAGACTGTGCAAAAGAACCAATGTTCATTAAATCATTTTCTGTGCTACCCCTTAATTGGCAATAGGTTTATGACCATGACATATTTGTTCGTTAATTGCTATGCTTCCTATTTAATCATGCTTTACTGATTCTCTTAGAAGAGAACATGGCTGAAAAAGACCCACAGAGAGACCTGAATTCCTTTCCATAAATTGTTCATTACTAACACTGGACAATTACAAGAAGGGTTTTTCTATAAGTCCTCAACCTCATTTTTATTTGACATTATTGAATATACACCTCATAGAATGATACTCAAGGAAAAGGGATTTTGTAAGTTCCACGCCTCCCTTTTTGTGTTCCTATTATAATCTACTCTTGAACGTATTTTACTTGTATACTTAAAAAAAAAAGATGTGATGTGGGCTACCCTGCAAAGTGTATGAGTTGTCCTTCAAGTTGACTTTGAAAGGTGATTAATTATAGCAGTGGTCTGTTCACTTTCAAAAGTTCCAATTAAATATACCTTAAAACTCTTATCAAAGGGAATATATTTTACATACCTGTCACTTGAGAGAAGGGCTGAGGTGAGTCAAAATTACAAAAGGAGTACCGTTAATCATTAGAATGCTGGCACACCCCGCCCTGTTCTGTTGAATGAACCCTTGAGTGCCCCTGTCTTTAAGTACTCCTTAACTAATTCTCCGCAAGTTCTATGAGTTCAGAGAAGTGATGTAACTGTTAGAAAGGACTTTTAGGGCTCACTGAAGCCCAGAGACATGAAGGGACATGACTGAGTTCTCAGTGAGTGAGGGGACAGCTATAGAGTGAGGGCTTTGGGCTGCCAGTCCAGTACTATGTCCACTACAGTAGGCGTTGGCAAACTATATAGCCCACGGGCCTAATCCAGGCCAATGCCTGTTTTTAAAAATGAAGATTTATTGGAACACAACCCATCCCTTCATTTACATATTCTCTATGGTTGCTTTTCCTCTACAGCCATAGAGATGGTATGGGCTACAGACCTTAAAGTATTCATTATCTGACCCTTTATAGAAAAAGTGTCAAGCCCTGTGACTGTAAGTGTTGGCTGCTAATCCTGACTGCGCTTTAGGATCATGTCAAAAAAAAAAAAAAAAAAAAAAACAAACAAAAACACAGGTTGCCGAGCCACTCTCACCCATCTCACTCCAATCTTTCAGGATGGGATCCATCAGCATTTGCAGAAAAGGTGATTTAAATTTAAAAACCACTGCATTACACCTTGCTGCCTTTACAGCACGTTTCAGGCCGAAAGTGCCTATTTTTTTGGACTATGAGACTGGGAACAGCTTTCCAGAGCAGCACTCACAAACTTTCAAAAGTATCAGAAACCCCTGGAGTGCTTATTAGTACTCAGATTCCTGAGTCCTGTCCCCAAGATTCTGATCAGTTCTTACCAGCTCGCCCAGGTTGTGCAGATGCTGCCAATCCCTTTGCATAGCACTGAGACCAAAAAGGCTAGCATCTAGAAGGAGAGCCAGGTCCTAGACACCATGGGGTGGGGTTGGGGATCTGTTTATGGAGCAAGTACTGGAATTGTCTTAGACCACACTGTTAAGATCACCAGTCCTCTGGTCAAACCATCCTCTAGCCCCATCTAAATGACTTGAAATCAAGCAAGCTTTTTTCTGTATTTCCACTCCTGTGTAGCTTTTCTTCTATTGTGTTTTTAATTTTGAGGACTATTCTGAGTGTTGTAAAGTAACTATATTTTGAATGGAGAGAGGTGGATGGTGCATGTGAGACAGTTTCTGGTGTAAAAGAAAAAATGGAGCATATGACACAAAGTAGCATGGAAACAGTAGAATTTGAATAAATATTTGCCAGCATCATAACTGCAAAAAACCAAAGTGATGAAAAGGCAACAGAGACGAGTAGACATAGAGGGGTTTGGAACCACGAAAATGATTTTATTTTGAACTAGAAAGCAACAGCAATTAAGACAGTAATCTTGGGTAAGGGTTTGGCAGTGTGACTCAAGTACCAGGCCTTGAGTTTGGTCCGCTGCAAGTAGTGGCAGAAAGAGAGCCGACTTTTCATTCCCAAACTGAGTTCATCCAGATCATGGTGTTCATCAGTGACTCCCATTTACACAAGCTGGCCTTTCAGATTTTCGTAACTGTTTTGTTACTATTTTTAAAGGTGGAGGAGCTACTGCAGTGAGAGTTTTTAATTGGTGCCCCCTCCTTTTCTTGTTTGGTGTATCAGGCATTGAATCAATTACAGAAAAATAAAAGTATTTACCAGAGTTTTGCATTTAAAAAATTCCCCACCCACAGTTTTCTAAACTGCAGCACTACTGATACTTGGGGCTGGGTAACCCTTTGTGGTGGAGGCTCACTGTGCCCTGTAGGGTGTTTAACAGCGTCCTTGACCTTTAGCCACTAGATGCCCATAGCTTCCCTTCCCCAGTTGTGATGAACAAAATTGACTCCAGGCGTTGCCAGATGACTCCTGGGGGCAACATCAAGCCCTGGTTGAGAAGCACTGTTCCCATCACCGTCTTGGATGCTTTGTAACACCTTGTTAAAGTAGACCAGATCATCACCTTCCCAACATCAAATGCGAATGCTTGTGAGCACATATGCTTGTGTCTCTGCAGTTGTTTGCATGTGTGTCTCTGGAGTTGTTTGCATGTGCGTCTGGAGCTGAGATGGAATTCCACATTCACTGGAGGCTGCTAGTTCAGTTCCTCGGGAAGTTCAGATATATATATATAAATCAGTACCAGAATAAAAAGCCGGTTTGTATTCATTCAGGCCATTTCCTCTTCTCTAGCAGAAACCATCATCCATATCTGCAGTCAGTTTCTGAAGTCACTTGCTTTTAAAGCTGAAAAAAAAAATCTTTACCCAGGCCCACCCTCATCTTAATCCACCATTTAGATGCCTATTTGAATGATATAGCCAGCCACTTTCAAATTTGGATCCAGATTTATTTATTTGTAGCCACCAGGAAGAGAGGTACCATGTTTGACTTCTGTTGTGAGTACTGGCTACATCATTTGCAAGGCCCAGCGCAAAGTGAAAATGTAGGCCCTTGTTCAAAATTTAAGAATTTCAAGACAGCAACAGCAAAGCATTAAAATGAACATAGGCCCCTTCTGAACCCTGGGCTCTGGGCACACCCGTGATGCCAGACCTGGCAGTCTTGGGTAGCGCTGTGTCAATTTTGTTGTATTAACTTAAGTGGCACTGTCATCTCTTTTGCCCTTGTAACGGTGATGCTTCCTGTGAAGTGAGGACCTAAAAAAAAACCATGATCCCAATTCATTTAAAGAGAATGCAAAATTACACTGCAGCAAATGTTTACAGCATATATTTTTTAGACTTTCAAAAAAATCCACATGGAAATTTTTCTACATCGTTACAGTAATTAAACACTGTGGCCTTTCACCATATACATATTTTCCTGTAAATATGACAACCTGGATATATAATAGTAATTGCTACTATCCACAGTGCTTTTAAGTTAGCCAAGAGTGAGATTTTCACAACAAAATTATAATAGATTCTCTTGTGTCCTTATAAAAATAGCCAAAAACATACCCTAAGTGGCTTGCCGTGAAAATTTGAGTAGTAACTTTATACTGGAAAACATTATTTTTATGGAAATATTATCCTTCTGGTAAATGCTTTATGTTAATATCATAAGGCAAACTGTAGCATTTATTGGTACCTGGAAACCATGATTTTAAAAACTCAGAAGCTGAGTTTTAGTCCCTTTTATTTAGAACCTGTTAGTGTACAAAGTGCATTAAAATATCCATTATCCAGTTACCCAAAATGTATGTAAAAATTACTGAGACAACCCTTTCAGTTTATTCAGGGAAGGCAAATACACATTGTTTTTATATTGTAAAAAAAAAAAATCCCATTAAGATCAACAATTTTTCCACTGAGGTGTCCACCTTTCAGATGTGAAATTATCTTGAGTAGCTATCAAAATATTCATCTGGGTATAAATAATATAGTAAATATATAGAATCTTATCTGTTAAGAAAAAGGAGTGTCTGCCAGGGAAGAGGGTGGAAAGATGCAGGAGGCGGGCTTGGCCTCCCTGATAGTCTGGGTTTACAATCACCATGAGCTTTGGCCACATGATGCTGAAATAATGGGTTCATTGACCTATTTCAGGGAAGCAATTGGTTGATTTGGTTAAAAATAAAATCCCTAGAAACAATGCCTAAGTCCACCAGTCTGTTCAGTCAAAATGGCTGAAACCCAATATCCCAAGTAAATACTTTAGCAATAGAAACCATTTATAGAGGTCATGTCCTTCATCAAGGTAGAACCAATGCCAGAGTCCTGGTCCAAGAGTCATAGACCATTCCAGCGTATCAGATAAGCATGTAAAATATCCATCCTATCTGACATTTTATTAGCCAGATTCTATTATCAGGTTCTCAAATAACGAGTTTGAGTTTTGTTTTTGGTCTTACAACTCTATGGTAAACTACACTAGACTATGGAGGGACGTCTACATCTTTAAAGATGTGTTTAATAAAAGTCTGTTTATAATGTTTGAGGCATGTATCTAGTGAATGGAACTTTATGCAATGTGCCTTGTCATTACCAACTCATAAATATTACGTGTTTTTGATGACCTATTTGGATGTGATATTGATGATCAGGGCCATGTGCCCATGTTCCAGAGCACAGAATTCAATCCAAAATGGTGCTACATTTTGTGACAGAACATGTTGCCTCAGCTCCAGAAACAAGGGGGAAGGAAATAGATTAAATGTAGTGAAGAAATTTCACAGGTCTAAAAGAACTATTAAAAGGATAAGATAGATTTTTATGCCATGAAACGGGATTCCTACTTCTGATAAAACACAAATCAGCCTAAAGGTTTTCAAATTATTCAATTCAATAGGATTCAAAATGACTATGTTCAATTGCAATCTTATTCTTTCTTAATGTTCTCCCAGAATCCTTAACCCTGGAAGAAGCAGGAAAAAATCTGGCCAAAGGTTTCAGAACCTTTCTTTCCACCATTATCCCACTAACCATCAGAGGGAAAGTAAAGATTCAGCCATGGCAAGGTCTGAGTTCCATGGCAATTATTTCATTCTCTCTCTTGCTCTCCATTTTTGACAGCACAGTTAAAACACTCCAAATTAAACCAGAGTAGGGAAGCCTGTTTATTTCCCTACTAGGTTCAAATATATTCTGTTATGCACTGTTGAGATGACAAGACCTACCATGGGGTCAGTACACATATGAGATATTATGTGTGCAGGTGAACATACAAAACTACAACAGTTTTTTTTTTTTTTTTTTGCAAGCCCAAAAAAATGTATGTAAATAGCTGGCAAACTTATGGGCCTCTTCATGTGCAAAACCAAATAGTTCCTAAGAGTTGTAATCCTGATTATGTTTCTCTTATAAATAATCTATAGATTTTCCTAAATAGAAAAAAAAGAAATTATTAAAGCCTGTTCTTAACACAGTAAAAGGAGAGGAATCTCCCATTTTGAGCCCTATCTTAGCCAATTTCTGGACACTTTTTGGTGACATTTAACCACACTCTTGAAGCCTATGCTTTCTCAGTCTCCTAACTAGTGGCCTCAACCTTTCTATTTCCCAGAAAGCAGCTCCATGTGGCCAATGCTCATGGCAGCTGCTCTGTGCAGTCCAAATGGTCTGGGATGGGAAGCCCAGTTATAATCGTCAGACACTTGTTCCACACAGTGAAGGTGGGGCACACGGGCTGTGTAAAGGCGACCTCAAAGGTGTAGAGGTGGATGGAGTTCAAAGCATCATAAAAGGCGACAGAGCCATTGTCATAGTCCAGCAGGATGCCAACGCGCCGCAGGTGAGGGGCTGGTTCGATGGGGATTTCCTTGCTGTTGTGTCTCACCACCCAGTTATTGTTGCAGCGACAGAGTGCCCAGGAGGCAGAGTTCTTCCCAATCCACTCATGCTTTGGGGCTGATTTATAAGCAAGGCCAATGGCATACCTGCAGAAACAAAACCGCAAGAATAAGAACAATGAGCCCCATTCCACGTGCATGTTAAATCTGTTCTGTGGTCGCCAGGGGTCATAAAATCATCATCATCTGTTGTCCTTGTCCATTTTCTTTAAAGGAAAGATTGGCAAGACCCCTAACACCTGTGTTCCTCATCTCCTTCCCTCCCAAACATACCGTGGTGGAAAGGAAGCATTGTATTTACCCACATTCCTATTTTCAGCTCAAACACTATGGAGGAATTTGAATTTTTTCTCCTACCTTCATGAAGATCTACTATGGATTCTCTAGGCCAACACCCACAGAACTTTCTGTAATGATCGAAATGTTCTGCCAGCCAGTATGGCGGCCACAAGCCACATGTGGCTACTGGGTTCTTACTGTGGTTGGCAAGACTGGGAAACTGAACTTCAAACTTATTTAATTATAATTAAGTTAAATTATTAAAATAGCCACATATGGTTCATGGCTGCCATACTGAACAGTACAATTCTGGAGTTCTCCTTTCAACTTTTTTTTCTAATTGGGGATTCATTGAGGGTATCAGATGTCACACACTGAGACCCCACCCCCCTCCCTCTCTCTGCTCTTCCTTTCCCCCACCTCCTCCTTCTCTGCTCTCCCCTTTCCCCACCCCCAACCATGTCATTAATTGTCCTCAAATCAAGATTGAATACATAGGATTCATACTTCTCCATTCTTGTGATGCTTTACTAAGAATAATGTGTTCCACTTCCATCCAAATGGATGGAATACAAATGCTGTGAAGTCTCCATTTTTTTTTAATGGCTGAATAATATTCCATGATATACATATACCACAGCTTGTTAATCCATTCCTGGTTGGGGGGCATTTAGGCTGTTTCCACATTTTGGCGATTGTAAATTGAGCTGCAATGAACAGTTTAGTACAAGTGTCCTTATGATAAAAGGTTTTTTTCCCCTTCTGGATAGATCCCCAGTAATGGGATTGCAGGATCAAATGGGAGGTCTAGCTTGAGTTCTTTGAGGTTTTGCCATACTTCCTTCCAAAAAGGTTGTATTAGTTCAGACCCACCAGCAGTGTAAAAGCGTTCCTTTCTCTCCACATCTGCGCCAGCATGTGCAGTTTTGGGATTTTGTGATGTGGCCCATTCTCGCTGGGGTCAGATGATCTCTCAGAGTGGTTTTGGTTTGCATTTTCTCTGATAATTAAGGATGATGAGCATTTTTTCATGTTTGTTAGCCATTCATCTGTCTTCTTGAGAGAAGGTTCCATTCATCTCTCTTCACCATTGATATATGGGATTATTGGCTTTTTTCATATGGATTAATTTAAGTTCTCTATAAATCCTAGTTAAGCTTTTGTCTGATTCAAAATATGCAAATATTCTTTCCCAAAAGCTGTACAGAAGCTTTTCAGTTTAATTAAATCCCGTTTGTTTATTTTGGTTGTTATTGCAGTTGCCACGGCAGTGTTCTTTACCCAGGCCAATATCTTCCATTGTTTTTCCTATGCTTTGAGGATTCTTATCGTTTCACGCCTTAAATTTAAGTCCTTTATCCATCTTGAATCAATTTTTCTGAGTGGAGAGAGGTGTGGGTCCAGTTTCAGTCTCTTACATGTGGCTATCCAGTTCTCCCAGCACCATTAATTGAATAGGGAGTCTTTTCCCTAGTGTATGTTCTTGTTTGGTTTATCAAAGATTAGGTAGTTATGAGTTGTTAATTTCATTTCCTGCTTTTCTATTCGATTCCAAATGTCTATGTCTGTATTTTTGTGCCAGTACCATGCTGTCTTGACCATTATAGCCTTGTAGTACAGCCTAAAATCTGGTATGCTGATGCCTCTAGCTTTATTTTTATTACTAAGAACTACCTTAGCTATATGGGTTTTTTTCTGGTTCCATACAAAATGCAGAATCCTTTTTTCCAAGTCTTGAAAATAGGATTTTGGTACTTTAATAGGGATGGCATTGAATCGGAAGATTGTTTTTGGAAGTACAGACATTTTAACAATGTCCAGAACTATACATTTAGGGGCTCTTGTTTCATTGATTTCTTTCTTTCTACTCAGAAGACTGAAGGACTAATCGCCATTGGTTTAACTGCTCATTTAAATAAATCAAACTATTTTTCGGATTTAAAAAAAAGAAAAACAATGTTGAGTCTTCCCAGCCGTGAGCATGGTATGTTCTTCCATTTGTTAATGTCCTCTGCTATTTCCTCTTTTAGGGTTTCATAATTTTCTTTATAGAGGTCCTTCACCTCCTTCGTTAGGTATATTCCTAGGTATTTCATTTTCTTTGAGACTATGGTGAAGGGAGTTGTGTCCTTAATTAGCTTCTCATCTTGACTGTTATTGGTGTATACAAAGGCTACTGACTTGTGGACATTGATCTTATAGCCTGAGACATTACTGTATTTTTTGATGACTTCCAGGAGTCTTGTGGTTGAGTCTTTGGGGTTCTCTAAGTATAAGATCATATCATCAGCAAAGAGGAAGAGTTTCACCTCCTCTGCTCCCATTTGGATTCCCTTTATTTCCTTTTCTTGCCTAAATTGTATTGGCTAAAACTTCTAGGACTATGTTGAATAGTAGTGGCGACAGAGGACAACCTTGTCTGGTTCCAGTTCTAAGGGGAAAAGCTTTCAGTTTAGCTCCAATCAGTAAGATATTAGCTGTGGGTTTGTCATAGATAGCTTTGATCAGTTTAAGAAATGTGCCGCCTATGCCTATACTCTTTAGTGTTCTAATTAGAAAAGGATGCTGGATTTTATCAAATGCTTTTTCTGCATCTATTGAGAGGATCATACGGTCTTTGTTTTTGCTTCTGTTGATATGGTGGATAACGTTTATGGACTTGTATATGTTAAACCAGCCTTGCATCCCTGGGATGAAACCTACTTGATCATGATGTCTGACTTTTTTGATGATAAGCTGTAATCTATTGGCTAGGATTTTGTTGAGAATTTTTGCATCTATATTCATGAGTGAGATTGGTCTGAAATTCTCCTTTTTGGTTGGGTCTTTTCCTGGTTTTGGTATCAGGGTGATGTTTGCTTCATGGAACATATTGGGGAAGATTCCTTCCTCCTCAATTTTTTTGGAATAATTTCTGCAGTATGAGAATAAGCTCTTCTGTGAAGGTTTGATAGAATTCTGGTGTGACGCCATCTGGACCAGGGCATTTTTTTTGTTGGGAGATTTTTATTGTTGCTTTGATCTCAGTGCTTGAAATCGGTCTGTTAAGGAGATCTATTTCTTCTGCGCTAAGTCCAGGAAGAGGGTGTGATTCCAATTATTGATCCATTTCCTTCACATTGTCAAAATTCCTTTTGACTTTTAGGTTTTCACTTAGCGCCATTTCTGTCATTTTTCATGATCTCAACTGCATTTTGCCAAAGGGATAAACGTGATTTCCATTTGCAGGGGGTAAGTCTCTGATCTGTATATCACAGGGACAATGTTATCTTGCAGTTATTTTAAGGAGTAGAGACTACCTATTAAGTTCTGGGTATAAAGCCTGGTATGTAATATTCAGTAACTTATTTTATTATTATTGCTGGATGACACATTAACACTAAGTACCAGAATCAGAACCTGAATGTAGGATGACTCAAAAGGCCACAAACCTAACATTCTATAAGGACTTCCTACACCAGAAAGTGTGTAATTCACCATTTGGTAATTGTGCCAAGAGCCCTTCTGATTATATTTCTTACTACACTTTTTATAAAATTCTGGATGTCTTTAAGCAAACGGATCTGCTGATTATTCTAATGTTCTATCACACATTCTTTAAAATGTAGAATTCTTTCGTTCTTAATCTCTTTTTTTCCCCCCGAGGCATGTCTCTGTAATATTCTTAGTATTTCACAGTTATAAAAATAAGCAAAACCCATCACTCTTAATAAAGAGTGAAGGACTCGTAGTTTTAATGTATTTTAGTAGAAGCCTCTCTAAAGAGATATTGACATGTGGTACCTTACCCAATGAGAAAAACTATACTTGTCTTTGATAAAATGACATGCTTTAAAAAAAAATCACATTAGATTTAAAATCCAATCACTTTAAGAGTGGTATGCTAAAAAAACAAAATGCAATGTCATCATTAAATTCAAAAAGAGGATGGAATTGATACTGCATTGAGCCCCTCGTGCCAGCCTGTCTGTCATCAACACAACATCCTCTCTTCCCTCCCGTCCATGCTCCCCTCGTCTGGGGCGAATCCCAGGGTACATTTCCCAGAATCCCCTTTCCTAGAAAAGTCTGGGTCAGGTTCTGCTCTTGTGAGGCCTTTGTACAAGATCCAGAAGTTCTAACAGGAGGGGAAAAACTCTTTTCCCATGGCAGACAGGAGATAAGAGGTTTGTGGGAGCTTCTGGATGGGCTCCTGGTACACCTGCCTCTGCTGTGGGCAGCTTTGTGGGAGGAACTCATGCAGAACATAATCCCTGGCTTATGTTCCCAGCCCTCCCAGGGGTCCTGTAAGCTTCCGGCTCCCCTTCTCCACAGTGGACTTTGAGTGTCTCAAGTGTTTTGTATAACTGATACCCTTTAGAAAGTTTTCATCTTGTAATTTTCAATACCTCTGCCAGGCCAAGAATCTACATGTGTATCACAAGTTGCCACATACCATTTTTATTTTTTTATTAAAGAGCTTTGATGTTTATTTCCCATTTGGACCTTATCTGAACCCTACAAAGTAGATGCATCAGGTAGGGATGACTTTATTAGTAAATGGAAATACAGAGAAGGTTAAAATTAGGAGCAGAATTCAGACTCTCATGCTGTACCCGCCTCCTCGTCGGGTCTAATAATCTTTGCATGAGCCCATTATCACTCATTTAGTTAACACCATTTCATAAAACACTAAGTGCACATTAGCAGCATTAGAAAGTAAGAAAATAACTAAGTGTATAGTCCATTAAGCAAAGGAAAATACCATTATATTATCATTAATCTGTGAAACTATGTACATATTTCCATAGAGCTTGAAAGGTGCAGGTAGAGTGTAATGTTTCATTACGTTACACAGTGAGACATGGAGAATTCACAAAGTATAAAAATTATGTTTCTCTGACAACGTTAACATGCCCCATTGCACAGATCATAACATACACATTAATTTAAAGTCAGGACTGTATTTCACCATAAAATAATGTCATTAGCTGTTGCAAATCAAGGTGCCAGGGGCATTTAATCTTGGGGGGCACCCCTTCCCTGTTAGTATCTCCCAGGAAATGTGAAACGAATTTTCACATGAGGATTTTCTGACATAGACACAATTAGGTTTGTAAAGATCCAAAGTATGGCAGTTCATTTAGAAGTGCCTTTCCCCCTTGTGAGTTAGTTTTGGCATCCGAGAGGTGTTTTCAAGGTAATGTTGATCTGTGTTTATATCAGTATAACTGAAATGGTCTAGTAGAATTTCCCACACTATTCATCAGTGGCAATGAGATCATAATGATCAGGTATCATTTATCATAAATAATTATTAATAGGTTAGTAATCAAATTCATGGTTTTCCTTTGTGATTTTTATCTTGCCCTATGGCAGCTAAAAATTGCAAATGCCAATCTAGTCTAGAGCCTACTAGGGTGAAGGATTTGTCCTCCATCTTCTGGCAGCATGGTAGAAGAGAAAAATGTCCTGGGCAAGGAGAATCATGAGAATAACAACTGAGGAACACCTACCCCTTCAGCCAATATAGTATGTACCATTAGTGGGGGAGATGGGACACCCAAGCTTTCATTTTCACTTCTGAGGTTTTGGTTAATTTGTGCCTACTATATAAAGGACTTGGAAACATCACATTATTTGCATAGATTTGAATTGAACAGGTTTTTTAAAAAAAACAAAATGTTTGTCATGCTTATATCAAAAGAAACATGGTTATTATACTTACCATCTTTAGGTTACGCAGTTTTGAATGTTGGTTTTGTTTTTAAAGCAAGCGTTAGGCTACTACTTGTTTAGTACGCTACTGTAAGCCCTAGAGAGTAATTACAACTTCCAAAAATATATTGCCCTTCTGTGAATAGCAGCATAGCATGGCGGTTAAGAGTGAGGAATAACAAACTACCACCCAGGGGCCAACTGCGGCTCTCTTCCTGTTTTTATAAATGAAGTTGTATTGGAACACAGCCACGCCCATTTATGCAGTACTGTCTGTGGTTGCTTTCCCACCACAATAGCAGAGTCGAGTATTTGTGACAAAAATCAATGACCCTCTGGCTCTTTACAGATAGTATTTGTGGATTCCTGGTTAAGAGCTTGTTCCTGACTTTGCCACCTCTGACCTTTGTGACCTTGTACATACCTCAGTCGCCTCAGTGAAATGGGCTAATGCAACTATGCTTGTAGGGCTGTTATGATGAATAAATGACTTAGCATCTATAAAATGCTTTAACCAATCCCTGGCATATAATTATGCTATATAGGGGTTTTGTTAAATTACAATAAAATAGCTCCAGTAGGCATTTGTGAGAGAGAAGGCCAAAGGAAGGCCTGCAGTCTATGGCTACAGGATTAGGCAAGGTTAACTTTGCAAAGTTAACAAATTCCAATGTAACTGCACCTTGACCTTTGCCCTTAGTCTTAGAGAACTCATAGTCTTAGAGAACTCAGTGGGCTAAAGTCACTGGGCTAGATCTAACAGACCTTTTGAAATTATTTCCAGCCTATAATCACTGCTTCCCCCCCTTCCTTCGCCCTAAGCTATTTGTAGTAATTGGTTTAGTCTAGAATCACAAAACATATAAATCAATAGAAATTAGTTTTGTAAACTGATGAACAATATTTTTAAAGTAGGAAATGGCAAAGTACAGGCATGAGAAAGGTGTGTGCCAAAATGGTCCCGAAAGAGCTCACCAATAAACAAAAGCAAAGAAGAGTCCACGTTTGCCAACACTTTTTAGAGAGGCAAGACAATGTTTTGGGCCATGTTGTCACTGGTGACGAAACATGAGTATACCAGTACAACGCTAAAAGCGTCAAAGTACACTATGGAAGTCAGCCAATTCTCCATGCCCAAAACAGTTCCATCAGTCCAAATCAAGAGTCAAAACGATGTTACTAACATTTTTCGATATCACAGAGATTGTTCATTATGAATTTGTATCAACTGAACAGTTAACCAATTTCACTATTTGAAGGTGGTGAAATGTCTGTGTGAAAAAGACAAAAATGACCCTAACTTTTCACCTAACAATTCACGGCTTTTGCCTCATGACAATGCAGCAACTCACATGGCACTATCTGTGAGGGAATTTTTAGCTAATACACAAATGATTACATTAGAACACACTCCCTTTAAAAAAAAATGGTAGGAAATGTCAACCTTTTTCTCTAAAGGTCAGAAAGTAAACCTTTTCAGCTTTGCTAACCATGTGATTTGGTCTTAACTACTCAACCTGATGTTGTGGCTCAATGGCAGCCATGGACAATATGTAAATGAATGGGCCTGGCTGTAGCCCCAGAAAACTTTAGTTTCCAAATCAGGTAGTTGGCCAGGGTGGGCTCAGGGGCTGTAGTCTCAATGTTTTAGGCACTGCTGGAGCACCAGAAGAAATAGCACCCTCAGGTGAGACAGAGATAACAAAAGAATACGGGAGAGTGTAAGGAGGCCCTTGGGCTTTGCTAGCTGAACAATCCAGGGAGTTCCAAGACCAGGGTTCGCCAACGGAGACAAGGTCCCCAGTGAACTGAGCAGCTCCTCTTCCTTCCTGGTACAGAAGTAGCTTCCACCTTCAACCCCCGAGAATGTAAACTGTCTAAACGAAAAGATGAACAAAGCTATGGCTTCTTCTTGAGAAGGACACCTGCAGAGAAGGCTGGCCTCCAGGATGGAGACAGAGTTTTTAGGATCAACGGTGTTTTTGTGGACAAGGAGGAACATATGCAGGTTGTGGATCTGGTCAGAAAGAGTGGGAGTTCAGTGACTTTACTAGTTCTGGATGGGGATTCCTATGAGAAAGCAATGAAGATGCAGGTGGACTTAAAAGAGTTGGGTCACAGTCAGAAGGAGCAAGGTTTGAATGATAAGAAACTGTCCTGTGACGAATGGGCAGGTGGAGACCTGGACCGAGCCCCAGCTCTGCTACCTGGTAAAGGAAAGGAACAGCTCTAGCTTCTCTCTGAAGACCGTCCAAGGTAAAAAGGGAGTATACCTGAATGATATCACACCTCAAGGTGTGGCCATGAAAGCTGGGGTGGTGGCTGATGACCACGTGATTGAAGTGAATGGGGAGAACGTAGAAGACGCCAGCCATGAGGAAGGGGTTAAGAAGTCGGGAAGCCATGTCATGTTCCTGCTGGTGGACAAAGAGACTGACAAACGCCACAGTGAGCAGAAGATAAAATTCGAAAGAGAAAAAAGCCAGTTTGAAACTGTTATCCCACCAGCCCCTAGTTGTGGAGATGAAGAAGGGAACCAATGGCTATGGTTTCTGAGTGTGGGCCCAGAGCAGAAAGGTCAAATCATCAAGGACATAGATTCTGGAGTCTAGCAGAGGAGGCTGGCTTGAAGAACAGTGACCTGGTAATTGTTGTCAAGGGCGAGTCTGTGGAAACCATGGATCATGACGGTGTTGTAGAAATGATTAGGAAGGGTGGAGATCAGACTTCACTGCTGGTAGTAGACAAAGAGACGGACAACATATATAAACTGGAGCTTTGAAGACCATCTTACTGAAGGGGAAAGGCCAGAAGAACCTACCACATATGAGGTGCTGGGCTAATCGCTCAGATGTGTTATTCTCTAACAAGGAGATTACGTACAGGTTGTTTAGAAACTTGCTTACTATCGTGGAGCCTGAAGAAACTAGCAATTCTGCTGGACATCTTTTGGATCCTTGTCTGGCATTCTAGTTTATTTTAAACACATACACGTATTTGTGTGCATGTTGGTCCATATTGCTCCACAACCAAGCTCAATATTTTATACCTTTCCTGCTTGTGGTAGCGGAGAAATTTTACAGTTTACAATAGATATATCATGAAGAATGGAACATGTATGACATCTTACAAATGAAACTAGCACATATATTTAATAAACTGCAACTTATATTTAAAATATAAACAAAAAAGAGCACTGCTGGCATACTATAGCTCTTTCAGGAACTTGAACTCACTAATTTTGCGATCAGCTAACCCATAGCTGTAGAGGTTAGTAAGCAATAACAGATGGTTGTTGTTTAAAGCTGCTGAGTTTTGGAGCGTTTGTTATGCAGCATTCTCCTAACAATAGCTGACTGACATAGCTTTTCTGCATTTCATTCAAGATAGATCCTGATAGGGGCTGATGTTCTGACAAACAATACAATGAGATATGCCTTTTTATAACTGGAGGACAATAGATACAAATTACCTACCATGTGCTTCCACTTATGACCACTTCCCAATAATGCCGGCCACTATCAATAAACACATTTCCAGCTACTCCATAGCTCCCTTGGCTGGTAAAGCGTTCAGGCGTGTGACTCTTTTTGGAAGATGACTCATCACGTTCCACTGTCAGGTTATCATGGGACACCTTCAGTTTTCGATGAGCAGATTTGGGGTCTAGTTTAAATGGTTGGCCTGGAAACAAGTTTGCAAAACAAAAAGAAGATGATGATGATGAGGACTGTTTAACACAACCAACGGCATATTTTCATAATTAGATTTAAAAGGCAGGAAGAAGCCAGCTCTCTTATCACAAAGAGCTATCTTATATTTTAACAGTACCCTAAAATTTTAATAAACTACTTTAAAAGATATTTGTTTGCATACTTTCCATGATATTCAAAATATAATAGGGAGCAGCAAGTCTAAAGTATAGTAGGCATCAAGGATGATGTGTAGGCAGCACCGTGGAAAGCCTCACAAGACTGTGCTGGGGCAACCCCCTTAGGAGCCAGCACCTCTTGCAACTTCATACCCTCATACAGACTTCATACACTGAGTGATGATTAAGGATGAACAGACTTATTCCCCAATCGTCTATGAACACTGTGAGAGAAGCCCACCTCAGGGACTTGATGTTCAGTCTTCTCCATGTCTCGCACAGCGTCTCAAACACACTGAGCGCCGCACTTTTTTTTTTTTTTTTTGAAGGAACAAATACATGTTCAAATGCAAATTAGAAACAGCTGATCTCAGTGTGCATAGGTATTGTGCCCTTCGTTGTATGGCTATAAAGAAACATGTCATCATGTTTCGAGTTTGTCTTTGTGATAACTCATACCTGAAATTAAATATTCCCATTTTAAAAGTGAAGAAACACTAAGTACAGTGTGGGATCCAGAATTGGATCTTGAGATAGGAAAAGATCATTAGTGAAAAAGTGGCAAAATTTGAATAAAGGCTGGAGTTTAGTTCCAAGTACCTTTCTTAGTTGTGACAAAGGTACCAGGGTTACATGGCAAGTTAACATTATAGTAAACTGGGAGAAGGGTAAATAGTACTCTTAATACTCCAAAATTTAAAAAAAGTTTTAAAAAAAATACGCAGAAACTAGCCACAAAGCCTAGTGGCACAGCCTTAGTCTTCTCATCCTTAATGCTGTTCTTCTGAGATGTGCTCTGTAACGCACTGGGAGATCAGGGAAACGGTTTGAGGGTTCCTCTTGAAAAGCAGTTAACGGTTTCTGGTGACTGGCTGGCAACCCCACCACACGGTGCCATATTGACACACTCCATTTGCTTTCTCTTGGGAGGTCATAAGAAAGAAGAGAGGGCAAAACAAAAAGAAAAGTGGGCAGAAACAGGGAGACGGTGATACCTCAAGGTACATTTATAGGTTACATCACTCTCGGGGTCGGAGGCTGTCCTGTTATTATTTTGCAGCATCTCTGGTCTATACCCACTAGATGCCAGTAGCATCTACCTCAGTTGTGACAACCCCAAATCTTTCTAGATACTGCTAAATGTACCCCAAGGGGCAGAATTGTCCCTGATTGAGAATCACAGGCCCAGATAGTTCTCTGGAGTAAAAGAATGTCTGAATAGTTCTTAATCTGGTATTCTGCTATGGAAAACAATTCTACCTGCCATTTACAGAGCCTCTAATGTGTTAGGTTTTATTTATTTATTTATTTATTTAAGACAGAGTCAGTATGTCACCCGGTAGAGTGCCGTGGCATCACAGCTCACAGCAACCTCAAACTCTTGGGCTTAAGCGATTCTCTTGCCTCAGCCTCCCAAGTAGCTGGGACTACAGGCGCCTGGCTATTTTTTGGTTGTAGTTGTCATTGTTGTTTTAGCTGGCCTGGGCCGGACTCGAATGCACCAGCTTCAGTGCATGTGGCCCGTGCCCTACTCACTGAGCTATGGGCGCCAAGCCATGTGTAAGGTTTTATGTATACATATTCCATTTCTCACTAGAACCCCTCCAGGATTATTTATTTAAAAAATGAGAAGACAGAAGTATAGCGAGATCAATAGTCTCATGGCTGTCAAGGAGTAGAGGCAGCTTTGAAACCCCGGGGTAATCTGAGGCGGATTCCAATAGCCCACACTGAGGCTACACTTACTTTTTGAGGCTGTCAGTGATGCCTAAGACACAGAAAAGGAAGAGAAAGGAGGGTAGAGTCTGTCAAAAGGAAAGCAGATGAGACATGACAGCTCTGCTGAGTTCACAGCACTTACTGTTTGTCTTCAACTTCCCAGGCTCGCTGCTGCGGCTGCCTGCCTGGTTAATGGCTTTGACCATGAAGATGTACTTGGTGCCGCTCTGCAGACCGTGCACTGTGTAATGGTTCTGCTTGATGTTGGGCACGATCATCCAGCTATCAGCTGAGTTACACAGACCTGCAAAGCCAACCAGACATGGTGCAGTTTTTTGGCAAAACCATGGGGCAAGGTTTGCATCATTTTAGGTTGCATAATTTCAGTTTATTTGAACTGTTAGAGTGGGCAAGTGGAGTGCTTTGTCATGGCAGTCATGTATGAGGAACTGTCTTCACTAACAGATGTGGCAGATTGCATTTCTGCTTCCAATTCTTCATCCTGCCCTGTAGCCAGGCCTAAGCAACTTTGCAGGTACTCCCTCTAAAGCAGTGGATATATATCCTATGATGTGCCTTGAATTTGGTCATGTAACTTTATTTGGCCACTAGGCTAAAAATGACAATGTGCCAGCTGTTAGAGTACACATTACAAGGACTTGAAGCTTTCTGTTGACCTTCTGTCTCTGCTATTGCCATGGGAAAAACATTCCTAGAATAGTCTGCTCATCTCAAGCAGAAGACACATAGGGAATAGCTTTTGCCACCCAGCCAATGCAAGAGCCAGCCGAGTAGAGATCAGCCAACCCCAACCAGCCCATGACAGGGAAGCTAAGAAAACCAATTGTTGCAGTAACGGATAGGGGAAGTATATTCTTGAGAGCATCCTGGAGCAGCAGCACCACTGGGCAGCTTGAGGCCCAGTGTAAGTCTTGGGAAAGCATGGGCAGGGATTTCTGACCAGCCACATCCCTAGGATGGCTGGTGCCAGAGTGGAGTGGGGCTGCAGCTCTGGCTATACTCTGCAGGATGTGGGTTGAGGAGCAGGCTGAGGATTTATGATGCTTGGAAGAACTTGAGGGGGGAAAGAAGGAAGCCCGTTTTGTTTTGCAGCTGACTGATGCTGAAAACATCTCTTTGGTATCAGGTCCAAATCTCCTTTTTCCACCCATCAATCTGCACTCCAATAGAACCTCTTTCCAGCTCCCTGGTGACAGGGCTGTCATGAAATTTCCTGACTCTTGAATTTCCTTCTCCAGTCCCTGGGAGGTGGCTAGACCCCTCTACTTCCCGAGGGACTCCAGACTTACCTCCCCACTCCTTCCCTCTCAGTTGATTTGCAAGTCAAAGGGTAGTTCCTTTGATCTTGAGGCAACTTATACCTTCCCAGAGTCTCAAGAAATACTTCCTTAATCTTTTTGTGGTCTCACCTTTTAAAGAATATAATAAAACCTGTCTGTAGAAAGAAATTCACAAATGCATATACATGTGAACTACAAATACTTGCATAGCATTTTAACACAGTCACAGCCAGTCATTCCCCTTACCCCAGGCCATCTTTGAATACTGGGAATACTTTCTCCAACTTTTGAGCAAACTATTGTTCATGATATTCTCACAGTTGAGAAAAAATTAGAAGTATTTTGTCAATTGTAAAAATTCACTTCACAGGATTTGCAACTTGAGTGCATAGTATTTTCGGGTCCACTTCAGTGAATCTTTATGTGTGTGTGTATTTGGCCTTGTAAATTTTCTGTTGCCTCTTTTCATTTCCACCGGCGAACATGTGTCACCAGAGGACTGCCAGATTTGAAAAAGCCAAGCAAAAGAAAGGAAATAAGTTGAGACTCATGACCAGGCATGGTGGCACAGGCCTGTTGTCCCAGCTACTTGAGAGGCTGAGGCAGGAGAACTGCTTGAGCCCAGGGGTTTCAGGTTGCAGTGAGCTGTGATGATGCTGTCGTACTCTGGCATGGGAGATAGGGCAAGACTCTGTCTCAAGAAAAAAGTTGAGACTCACAGAAAAGTCTGAGCACGTGTTTGTTTATATTTTGGGATTCAGCAGAGCAACTACCTACAGGCACCAACCGTTGTGCCTCCTCCAGGGGGAGGCACAACGGTTGGTGCCTGTAGGTAGTTGCTAACTCTCTAACTCTTAACCCTCCATTTTCCTAACTCTTAACCCTCCATTTTCCTACCAATTTTCATTTGCATAACATCCAGGAAAACATCCACAGTAGTTTACATCCTACTATATGTCCCTTTCCATCCATCCTCATCTTCCTGTTTCCCTTGGATAGAGCTATAATAAACTCTGTACTTCTGGACAGTGCCACAGCCAACTAATAGGTTTATTTTTTTTTTTTTGAGACGGAGTCTCACTGTGTCATCCTCAGTAGATTTCTGTGGTGTCACAGCTCACAGCAACCTCCAACTCTTGGGCTCAAGCAATTCTCTTGCTCAGCCTCCCTAGTAGCTAGGACTATAGGTGCTGGTGCTGGCCCCACCTATTTTTAGAGATGGGGGTCTCGCTCTGGCTCATGCTGGTCTAGAACCCTTGAGCTCGGGCAATCTGTCTGCTTCGGCCTCCCAAGTGCTAAGATTACAGGTGTGAGCCACTGCGTCTAGCCCAAATATGAGATTTTGATCCTATCAAAGAAGGGTCATTTTGAACTCTGAGCTCTCGGCCCCAAGAGGCCAAAAACTCTCTCTAGGTATTTAATATTTTTATTACCATAGCAAAAAATGTAAAAAAAAAAAAAAAAGTAGCTTTTCTAGGGACTAGGATAATCTACTCATTCTTTTTATCTTTGTCAACAGCAGTTAGGCACAAATGAAAACAATAACAGCATTCAGTAGATTAAAATGCGAATCCCATCAATTTCACTGCTTTTACACTGTTCCTGTTTAATTGCATATGGTACAATAAAATGACTATTGTGGTCGAAGAAAGCAAATGTAAAAATGTTTCAATAAACTTTAGATCACTATACAACCACAAAGCTGTATTTAATGTGTTGGGGGAATGTTTTCAGCAACCATCATAAAGCAGATGTCTGCTGCAAACTGCAACTTGGCCTACAATCCAAAGTCTTAACAAAGATTTAATGTTTCAGAAACCATTTCCAAACAAAAAGGGACTCTGACTATCCTGATTATTTTGAAGAGGTCACTAATTTCTTCCTTGAATGCTGAAAGAACAAAATGTTTACGTAGTAGTAAAATTTTATTGGTTAGCTTTACACCGGGACCATCTACATTCGTGAATGCTAACAGCTATTACTATCTGGGCTTACCTTTAAGTTGTTATTATTATTGCCAGGATAATAATTGAGAAGTTGATTAAAAATGCCAAGAAAGCGACATTGACAATTTTCTTTTAGGGGCTGGAGTAAGTGGGGTGAGTTGGAGCGCACCATTATGGTGTTACTGGTGTTGGTCTCACGCCAGCACCATCTAACTTCTTGCATATGGTTCTGAGCACCAAGTTTGCTTAAGCAAGACTTCTCAGCCTTGATACCCCACTGTGTTAGGACTGTTGACCAGGTTTTTTATTCATCTCTTTATGAAACACCCACATAACCATCCTGACTGAAACTTTTCTCCAAACTCATTTTTAATCATCTTTGAGGGTACTCCAACATTCACCTCTTCCAACTCAGCTTGAAGTATTAAAACAATGGAAATTGGAAGATAATTAGTCCAGAATGAAATCTAATTGAGCTTTTCGATTTTGTATATATTTTTTCATTCACAATGGGTCAGAAGCATTTCCCTACACAATGTGGCTCATTATAAGATCTTAATTACATTTGGGATTTCAGAGCCTTGTATGACTACTGTCACCTTGCTGCAAAACATTATGTGTAAAAACATCCCACACTGTGGACACTTTGGAGAGGATGCACGCTGGCTTCTAACATCCTTTCTCTCTTCCAGGTGAACATTCTTTCCCCCTTCTCTATAAAAATAGTGTATGTTTAATAACTTTCATGAATTTATGATGACTAAAATAAATTAAATACAGATAACTACTTTGCCATTAAGGCTTAAAAAATGCAGCTTTTGATTTTTGCTAATAAAAATAGGCTGCTGGGCAAAGGCTCAAATGTAAGATTTCAAATGAGGCATTAAAAGTACTTTTGGAAAAAAATGGAAAACAGTGTAAACTTAAATACATATCTAGTTATTAACATCTAAAGTCAACACTATTAACAAAAATGAAAAATAAAAATTCAATATCAATTTTGTTTTTGAATGTATGCATTTCATTAGTCAGAATCGTTTTATAAGATTAAAAAAAAGTTCCATGGATATTATCTGATTCTCTTTCACGAAAGCCAGTTAAAGGCAATTAACTGCAATTTATTATGACAAGTAAAGGGACCATGACCTAGACACAGTAACATTTCCTAGTGGCGTAAGGAGCTACAGCTGGGTTTTGAGTGTTACATCTTCCCATTTTCAGTAGATTTTACCCTTAGATATTGCATTCAGTACAACATTTGCAAAGGCTACTCCTCTAAATAATAGGGCAAATTATTTAACAATATTCAAGAAAGGCCTTTCATGTAAAAATTGTGTGAAAAGTTATCATGCAGCTAATCCTGGAAAATTACACAACTGACAACTGATCATACGGCATAAAATACCAGCCTTTTAAAATGCAATGACCAGCGAGTACAGTCTATATTTTTGTAAGAGTAATAACTTGGTTTTTATTTTATTTTGGATTAATATAAGGGTACATATGATTAGGTTATATTGTTTGCATTTGCTAGGAAAAGTCCTAGTTACATTTGGGTCCTTCACCCAGGAGGTGTGCCAAATACTGCTACATTGTAAGCATTAGGTAGATGCTTACTGACTCCCTTCCCCCCACTTGAATTTAATTGTTTTTCTTCATGTGTGGGCCTGTAGTTGTTCATCTGTTAGTTTCAAATTAGTGTTGTGTACACAAGATGCTCGTTTTTCCATTCTTGAGATACTTTACTAAGGAAAATATTCTTCAGCTCCATCCAGATAAATGCAGAAGACGTAAAGTCTCCATCTTTCCTTATGGCTTCCATGGTATACAATACCACAGTTTATTAATCCATTCATGGGCACTTGCGTTTTTTCCACATCTTTGTGACTGTGAATTGAGCTGCTATAAACGGTCTAGTACAAATGTCCTTATGATAAAATGATTTTTTCCTTCTGGGAAGATACCTAGTAATGGGATTGTGGGATCAAATGGGAAATCTACTTTTAGCTCTTTGAGGATTCTTCATACTTTCCAAAAAGGCTGTATTAGTTTACATAATATTAGTTTAGTTTCCCCGTCAAACACAAGGCCCAGGCCTTTAGTCAAGATAATTAAAACATCTTTTCTTACAAGTGAGAAAACATGACCTAATTTGCCCAAGATTGCAGAGCTAGTGAGGTCTAAAGTTGGATTTGAATCCAGGTCTCCTTTCGTCACTATGAATATATAATACTTAAGAAGAAAATACTTTTAAAATGATTGCATGTCAATTAGCTTTTTATCTAAATTTATTCCTTGTTGCAGATTGATGTTGTAGGCATCAGGGCTTTAATATGGAGGTTTAATGGGTATAAAGAAATGAATAAATCCTGATACAGACAACCTGACAAGAGTATCTGAGTTTAGTCCACACCAGTAGTTTCACTATTTCCCATGCCAACTTTCTGGCATCTGTGCATTAAATAAGGTAGGCTCATAATCTTTAGTAAGTCATTTGCTCTGGTTGAATGTCCTTAGGCGCGGACTTCTTGTATCATATTCTATTTATGTGTCATTTCAGCATTACTTTCTATGGAAATCAAGTCAGTCATAATTTAGCGTACTGAGAATTCCTAAGTTTCAAGCAATAAATGTTGTCCTTTCATTTTGGGAATGGGATGAGGCCCTAGTATGGAGTTCAAGGTTCTGAAGTAGATTGCCTTCTGGCCCAATTCCTTGATCTTGCCTATAGCCACACTCTTCTGCCATGTGACTTTATGGGCCCTTTCATCCTTACTCCGGGCTTATTCATGGGATGTGCTTTGGTAAATGGCATGTCAGCTAATATGACACAGGTGGGAATTGGAAAAGCATATGGGTAATCAGGCCTTACACCTTTACCTCTGCAATCACCAGAATAGACTTGAAGTGGATTGCAAGAGGATGAGAGAGCTGTGTGGGCAGCTGAGTCACCCCAGTTATCAGCCTGCCATGCCAGGGGGCTAACCTTAGCAGGGCTTCCTAGCTGACCCCCAGCTGACTCCAGACGTATGAGCAATAAATGTTTATTGCTATATGCTATTTAGTTTCCGTGGGTGTTGGCTATTCAGTCCTTTCAGTGCAGGCCAAGGCTACACGTACTCCCCAGACACCCACGATGATTTGATTCAAGAAATTTCACGAGAAACATAACCATCTGTGGTGGACCTATCCTTGGCTGGCCCCCAGGATTCCCGCTCCCTAGTATGTATTCATGACTTTGTATGATCCTCTCTGCTTAGTGTAGGCAGAACCTGCGACTTGCTTCTAACCAAAAGAACATGGTAAAGGACAAAGATCTACCACTGTTCCTAAGGTCCCTAACCAGCTGACTTGTAGTTAATCAAAAGGAGAATTATTCTGGGAAGGGGCTGGTTTAAGAGAAAGAGAGTTGGGTGGCAACCTGTGGCTCAAAGGAGTAGGGCGCTGGCCCCATATACCAGAGGTGGTGGGTTCAAACCCAGCCCCGGCCAAAAACTGCAAGAAAAAGAGTTAAAGTAGCCAACTCTCTTCCCCTTGCTAGCTTTGATGAAGCAAGTTGCCATGAATTCCCCAGCTATAATGAAACAAATTCTGCCAGGAAACTGAGGGAGCCAGTAAATAGATTGTTCCTCAGTTGAGCGTCCAGTTGGCCTGCTAGCCAGGCCAAAACCTGGACTTCAGCCTTCTAAGACTCTAAGAAGACTCAGCTCAACTGTGCCCAGAATCCTGACCCATAGAAACATACAAATGGGTGTTGTTGTAACCTGCTACATTTTGGGAAATTTGTTTCATAGCAATAGAAAACTGTTATCATTTTTCATGAATTGAGCAAAAATGATTTCGGGGAAATACAACATTTCTCAGAAGGGCCAGAAACCCCCTTTTGGTATACTAATGACCCCAATGTTTTCTTTTTCTAGTTAGACTATTCACTTATCAACAGGCATTGCTTTCATCAATCCTCTGAGTTTTCAGAGAACATTCTCTTGGTGTTTTGCAATGAATCATGCCTCTATTTTCTACCTGCTCTTCTTAGATCTTCATATACTCCTTTTCTCTGATTATCTTGGAATTTGACCATTTTTTAATTTCAACTTCTTCAAGATTGACACAAACCCTGGTTCAGTTTATCCAGTATGTCAATAATATTCATCACATAACATTGCAAAAATAATTCCTTAAGTGAAGACAAAAGAATTAATTATACTCCCTTCTTTTTGCTATGTTTTTCCTTCCACGCTGTATAGGACAGCCGTGTGTGGGTCATTACTACGGTCTCAGTGTTTAGCATGTAAATCATGTAGATGTCCCATGTTTACCTTGCTTTCTATCTGGGTTTCTCAACCCTTTATTGTTGGGGACTTTCTTGTGCATTGTGGGATCTTTCCCATCATTCCTGTCCTCTATTGACTAGATGCCAATAGCACTATCCTCCCAGGTTTTGAAAACCAAAAATGTCTCCAGAAATGTTCTTTGGAAGGCAAAACTGCTCTTGGCTGAGGATCACTGCTTATATGAAGGAGTGATTATTTAGTATATTAGTGATTATAGATTAATTTGTGTTGCAGGTTTATGATGAAGCACAATCAAGGTTTGACATTTCACTGGATTTTAATTCCATGTTAAGTTTATGGTATATACATCTACAGTCAGTGAAAGATAAGCTCAGATAGCTAGAAAAATGTATTTAATGTCTCTGAAGGGCAATTTGGCAGTGTCAACTAAAATTAAAATGCAAATAATCTTTCCCTACCAATTGTACCTCAAGAGGTTATACTATAAACATAATTCTCCACATGTGAAAGAAGAGCTATATTCATTGAAGCATTGTTGATAAGGGTGAAATATTAGAAACAAGCTACCCCCACATCAATAGAAGATAGGATACCTTTACAATGGGACACTCCACTGGCTCACAAAGGAATGAGGTAGTTCTTCATGGTGAAATGGGATGAGCTCTCAGACATAATATTTAGTGGGAAAAAACCCAAGATGAAGAACTGTATGTAGTATGCACATATAGAAAAATACTGTAGTAGAGAATTGGTATTTCTAAATAACTTGCAGCAGGGAATATAGAACAAAGAATGAGGGATGGTACTAAAAAATTCAAAACCCTGGAAAGAGGGAAATAATACTGAACCGTTTGGCAGTGCTTCTCAGACTTGCCCCCAAACACTTCAGCTATCTGGGGACAGGGATGATGTTTCCCGGAGAAATGGGCCAGAGGCAGAGAAGCCTTTCTGGATTACCTTTTCCTGTCCATCTCTGCGCCTGGTGCCATTGGCATGTCCTGGCTATTTCTGCCTTAGTAAATTACTAAGAAATGTCCTGGCTCATATGTCTGATTCTCATCCTTCCCTGTTCCACTCTACTCTCCACAGTGCTTCTGAGTCAGGTTCTAGTTATACATTTAATCATGTTACTGCCCTGAGTGACTCCCAACCCCATGGGGTGAAATCAAAACATAGTGTGGCCTCGGTAGCCCTCTGTGATCTAGCTCTTGCCTGTGAGTTAGGTAAGTGATGGATGTTTAAGAACATGTGCTTTCTGGAGCCAGCTGGAGATGGGATTGAGTCCTCGTTGGACTTTTCTACCTTTATTTCCCACTGTTTCTTTTTTTTCCACTCACCTCACCAGCCAGGCTTATTTAGGCAAGACCTCCCAACACAACCTGCTACGTTATGACTTGATAAGTTTGCTTATGATTATACAGCTGTCTGGGATACCCTTAACTTGCTGACACGCACTCACTCTCTTTTAAAACTGAGTTTAACCAAAACTTCCACCAAGACCTTTCTGTCCCCCTCACCATGTCTGCCCTGTCTAGATTCCTTGCCTACTCGGGCAGCTTGCCAAAGCTGTACTTGACATTTCATGACTTTTTTCCCTTTCATTCAGAAATTATACTTTCTTGGTAAATGGCAACATTTTAATAAAACCTTTCAAGGCAGGCCAATTATGGGGTAGAAGATGAGAGGGTTGGGGCGAAGAAACTGGGAAAATGGATATAAAGAACATAGTGGAAGCCATTTGCTGGTATGGGTCATTTACACTTTAGTCACTTAGAACTCGGTGTTACTTCTGCTTCACTTCTTTAATTAATGCTAAATCACATTTCTTTTTTAAGCATCACATGTTTCAGAAATACTTGTGCTAGGAAAGAACAGCATAGTTAAGAAAGACAAGGTTTATGTAACAAAAGCACATTAAGTTGATATGGATTTATTTAAAACATCTCTTTGTAGAACAGTGACTGCTATTCTATTCTGTTCTATTTTGACATATTCTATTTTCTTTGTTAAAGAAGTTTCAAACTTGCTGCCCAGAAAAGCTATTTCTTCTGGTCCTCTGCCAGTTGATCAATTCAATTTACATAAGTCTAGCCGGGTATAGTGGCGCATGCCTGTAATCCTAGCACTCTCGGTGGACTGCTTGAGCTCAGGAGTTTGAGACCAGCCTGAGCAAAAGCGAGACCCTGGTTCTACTTAAAAAGTAGCCAAGTGTGGTGGTGGGCACCCGTAGTCCCAGCTACACAGTAGGCCGAGGCAGGAAGGTGACTCGAACCCTGAAATTTGAGGTTGCTGTGAGCGAGGGTGATGCCACATCTCCGAAAAAGAAAAAATATTTAAGTTTGGGGGTGGGTAGAAATGCCTCCTGTATTATCCTTTCTTAGCTAGCTGCTACTGCTCTTTGAGGTCAGAAAATTGTCCCTGATGCTAGGTATCAAAGAGGCCTCAGCAAGAGAGGGATTTCTCTGTGTTTCAAGGAAGGCTAGAAATTCTTCCTAGGTGGGGCCAGTTATTAACATTTCAAGTGAGGGCCCCAGCTCACCTCTGAATGGGATCAGGTGTTTAATGTTCTTTGGCTATTTATGTTATTAAATCCTTTCTTTTAAAAAGATTATGAAATAACACTCAGAAAAGAACATAACTCCCACCTTCCTAGAGGTAATCATCATTCTGACTTGTATTTATAGGTTTAACACCTATGAGTGTGTCTTTATTTTGTTCTATAGATGGGTTCATACTGCATATATTTTTGTTTTTGGTTTCTTTCTCTTCATATGTTTGTGAGATTCATCCATGTGATTTGTTAGGTCATTAATTTCCATTTAACATTTTTAGCCAGCTGTTTTTACTAGTGTAGTACATGTGAGTGCTATCACTGTTTTGGTCAGGAAAGACAAGGCAACAAATATTGTACATTCTTTTTTCCCTCGTCTTCCTTTGAGGTTTAAATTCAAGAATGTAATTTATCTGCAAACAGTCACTCAAGAGAGACAAAAATAGGCCATGAGGTACTCACTAATGACGTTGGCTTGTCCGGTGAATATGGTGTACTGGAGCTCGTAGGAGACCACGCTGAATTCATCATCGGAGGTCCAGTGCACAGTGATGGTGTCATATGAAGCTGTGCAGAGCTCTTCTCTAATTGTGGGGGGGTTGGGAGCTGTGGGGATCAAGAATGCTCAGGAGTTGAAAAGCAGACCCTAGTGGATGCCATTTCAGAGAAGATGTTTGACAGTTAAGCAGGCCTTTATAAATAGGTCCATCTGGGCTACTACCCTAAAGATAGTAGCCCCAATCCAAAGAACATTTGGTTGCCTGGTTATTGCTTGTATTTTTAATAGAGCTAGCCAGTATGGATTTATCTGTTTATCATGAGAAAATGTTTAGGAGGTTAAGCAAACAATACTCTTTTGTCCATGAAGGAAAATACGTCAAACAAAAAGTAAACAAAATGAACTTCCATAGTTTCGTTCACTTGGTGGGGGGCGGGGCAGATTTCTTTTAGTAAAGGCCTAGACGGTAAATGTTTCAGGCTTTGTGGGCCATGAATTCTCTGTTACAACTAGTCAACTCTGTTGTTGCCGCACGAAAGTAGCCACTGACAATTTGTATGCCCGGGGGGTGGCCAGGTTTCAATAAAACTTTAATTTACGAAAACAGATTGGCCTGTGACCCAGAGTTTGCCAACCTCTGATGTACATGGTGCCAGATATTTTTATATGTATTTAGGCACCCAATTGGAAAAATACTGATTTTTTTTTTTTTAATCCCAGAGCAAATCAAATAATTGTTTGAAATTTTTCTTTGGTTAGATATTTCAATGCCTTGTTAAAAAAAAAAAAACTTACTAGTGCAGGCTTATTTGCTTCCCATTTATGAGTTAGATTTCAAAGACCATGATTAGCAATCAATCATATCTAAGAGGTACATTTTCTTTCCCTAAGGAAAACACAACGTTTTGGCATTTGGCGAACTTTATCACTGTCTTAAAACAGGCTGCTGTTTTATTTCTTTAACACATTCTGGAGGAGAGAGGTCTAAATCCTACCAAAATAGTGAGTTTAAAATGACTCTACTGGATTGATTTTAGTAACTGGTTTTATGAAAAAAGTATGTGAGCAAGAAAAAGACGAGGCAATAAGAGCTTGGCATTGAAAATAGTATTTTAGGGTACGGGTTGGCACACTTTGACTGCGGGCCAAATCTGGCTCATTGGCTGTTTTTTTGTAAATAAAGTTTTATTGAAATACAGCCAGTCTCATTCATTTATGTATTGCCTAGGCTGCTTTCATGCAACAGCAAAGTTGAGTACTTGTGACCATCTGGCCCTTCATAGTCAATGTTTTCTGACCCCTGGTTTAGAGAACTGACCAAGGGTCTTTAGTTCCAATCTTCTATACACCAGAATCTAACTTAACATGGAGAAACATACCTGCTTTCTACAAGTTAAGAATAACTTCTGTGCTTTCTTACTCTAGAATTCATCATTCCTAATCAAAATTTAAATAAACCCAAAGAAGAAGAAAAGTTTATGGAAATTTTAAATTTAAATAAATTTAAATTTCATAGTCTTCACATTGCCACCTAAAGATATATCCAGGACAATTATAGAAGCAAGTGTATTAAGCCAATTACTTTAGCTTTGTCTATTGGTTATTGAATTCCACAAATACTCGTGAATATCCACAATGTGACAGGCTCTGCATTAAGTTGCACGTTAAGACAGAAGGACTTTACAAAACCTTTGAAACATCATTCCTTCTGGAATATTTATTTGTACATCTGTATCCTGAAGTTTGTAAATGTGAGGTTTAGTGGCGTGCAGTGTGACTTAGATGTGTATGAATCAGTGACACCAATCAGGAGATGAATTCCATGAGGAGGCCCAGCTGTATCGTCAAATGTGCTTATTATTGTCTGTGTGGTCCCTGTTGATGTGGGATCACCCCCGCATGGTTCAGTGAGTTAGTCTCTCACCATTTAAATAGTTTACTGAATTATTTTTCCATCAATCACTGTAGAAAAATTTTGTTTTCTGCATTGCAATATATAATTAAATGCATTTTAAAAAGTATGTTCAAAATACGCAAGTGAGACACATGGCAGTAGCCACCATCAGGAAGGAAATGTCACCTCTACGGGTTATTAACTTGACATACCTCTTACAGGCATGTCATAGGAAAAAAAAAAAAATCCTGCTTTCACAGCCAGGCAGACTAACCTTGTTTTGATTGTAAACCCAATGGGTTTGTTCTGAGAAGTTGATACTCAATTTATTATAAACGAGAACAGCAGCATGCTGCCAATTTCAATACTCATGGAATTGGTACCAGAACTGTTCTTTTCTTGCCTCCGTCACAAACACCACATAAGGAATGGTCAGCTGATACTCGACAAACACTTCATTTCCTGCTTACAAAGGTCTGATAAACTATTTGGACTTGGCAGTATCAACCAAGCATTGTATGTTATGGCCAGGATTGATGTTATGTCTAGAAATGGACTGAGTTTGTATTTGGGGCTGACAGCTCAGGAGGCATAATAGCAGGTACCCCATATGGCCTTTAGTTTGGCATAAACAGCCATCGGGATGATATATGGTGTACCTGTTACAATTCATTGCAGACTGCTTTCATAATTTCCTCTTTAATCAATACTTTCACATTCTTGTAGAGATTAACATGGGCACATATGTTGTTGAAATACTATTAAATAATTAATGGGAAAGGGTAAGGACCGACACATTCTTGTTAATAAGGCTCTGATTCTAGGCAGTATGGCCCCGTGCCCAGGCAAATACTTAAGTTGTCAGTCTTTTCTGCCCCTTAGTATGACCTTGTGATACAGATTTGGTCCACCAGATATAAATGGGAGTTTGCTAGGTGGAATCTCTGAAAAAGCTTTTTGTGTTTTGATAAGCATGGTCAAATGTGGCTGGCAGGGCTTTCCATCCGTCATTCTCCCTCCACCTCTCTCTTTTTGCCTAAAACTTGAGCATAATGCTTGGAAGTGGAGTAGTCATGTTGTGATCGTGTGGCAAAGAGGCAACACAATAAAGGTGGCAGAAAGGAAAAGAGAAAGAGCCTTGGGTCTGAGGTCATCACCAAACTGCTACCCAGCCCTAGACTGCAGGCCTCTGTTCTGTTTCTGTAATACAAACCCTCCTCGATGGGTTTAGTCACTGCTAGTGGGATTTTCTGTTACTTGAAACTAAACTTATTCCCGAATGTCTTCCTGCTAAAAAATGTTTTTTAAATGTTATCATGAAAAATAGCTTAATTGGAGAAAATCTAGACCAATAGTCAATCCAATACAATAGCCACTTACAATACATAGCAGCTAGCTCTATGGAGCTGTTGGAAACTCAGACAGTGGATGGTGAATTTTAAATTTTCTTTAAGTTTAATTAAGAATTAAATAGCTAACATATTGGATAGTGGAGATAGAGAACATGTCTATCATCATAGAAAGTTCTATTGGATAGTGTTAGTTTAAATAAATCTCAGAGTTAAAAGCTTAAAAAAGGAGACTATTCAAAAATATTTGAAAGCAAGTTTGGGGTCCTTATTGCAAATGCTTTTTAGTTGATTGCTTTCTTAACAGGAGCAGTATGTTTCAAAGAGTGTATTACATAAGGTAGGAAGTTTGTGGAAGGGTTTGTCTTCCTTGTAAATGAAGAAAGGCTAAAAATAGCACCTCGAGTCCTTGCAGAGAAAAAAAGAACTCGGATCTTCTGGGTATAAGGCTCTCCTAATATGGAACTCCTTACTTTCTGTGTCCTAGCGCAGTGCACATCTGGCTTCACTGTGTACACTGGACTTTCCTGAAGTCGCAGCACCAGTGGCTTTGGCTAACACCTAAGGTTGTTTAAAAAGTTCAAGTTCTATCAGCCAATATTCTCAGTTTTTGCTTTACAGGTTGACAGCACAAAAAAAAAAAGTTTATCAGGAATAGGAACGGTCTGAGAGTTTTTTTGTGCTCGTTCTTTGTTCTAAAGTTTGACCAAAAAGAAAACCTAACCAAGAAACAGGATTGAAACAAGGTACCAGGAATTCCAATGTGATTTTTATGATCTCTGCCATGGTCATGTCTAGCCACGTCTTGTACTCAAAAGAGTAGAGGTCTTTGGAGTCTGTACAGACCCCAGCCAAATCCAAAATCCACTGCTATTTGACCTTGAGCAAGATGGCTGACCTCTGTCATTTGTAAAATGAGGATTATAACGCTTTACTTCAATTCAATATTGAGAAGATTAAAACAAGATTGAAAATAAAAAGAGCTGAAACAGAGTAGACACCCCATCAGCTAGCTGCCAATTTTTTCTCTGCTAAAGTACAGTGAGATGCCTTACTAACATGACATGACAAATACCCAATAGCACTATAATTTTAGCACCCACATCATGAAAGTGAGGGAAATAGTGGTAAGTATGCTTTTAATGACAGAGATTCTCTGTTATCTCCTGTCTGCATCTTAGTGGTGGGCAATGTTTCTTTGGTTATGGGACTATTAGATGCCATTCCTAAGCTAAAAGCCCACATTTCTGTTTTTTATGGAATAAGTGATCTGGTGGTAAAGTGTCTGTGTCACTGACTGTCCACGATATTAAAGACAACATAAAAGACAATACCTGTAAGGTAATCCAGACATTCTAGCAATTTCTTCTCTCGGGAGAAATCTAAGGCAAAAGTGTCAAATGTGTCATTGAGGTTGATTTCAGGAATTAGGACCTGGGAAGATGCAGTTGCCATGGAGACCCTGCAATTTAAACAAAACAACTTTTTAGAAATGTCAAGTTGGCTTTCACCACCATTGCATATAGATGAAAAAGATAAAAAGAAACATTTGTTTGAAGTGTTGCTTTTACACGTGAGTTTGGAAGAATCTCAAAATGGCTCAACACAAAGTCACACAAAGCAAATGAATGTGAGCTGAACGAAAAAGTGAAAGAATTGGAAAAACAACAGAATGGCTTCCTTGCTTCCTTTTTACTACTGGGAAAAGATTTCCTGTGAAAGCTAAAGAATATTCATATTTTATGTTGCCATGTATTTAACAGCTTGGCCTTGTCACATCTAACCCCAGCAAGAAGCACAGAGCTCCAGGCGTTTCTTCACACATCTGTCTGGGAAACTGTTTGTTCTTTTCAGACTCAATCCTACTCCACTTCAAAGGGGAGTCTCTAAAATTTCAAACTGCATAAAAGGCAAAGTGAAGATTAAAAAAGAATGTTTCCAGATATTGGATTAGTTTAATCAATTACTAGCCTTGCTCTAAAATAAGCATTAAAAGGGGAGATTTTTGTCTGGCTCATTTTCTCTTTCCTCGTATTCATTTTCTTGTACCATATTCCTAGCAGATGCCATGGAAAATAACTCACAAGTTTACCCACAAATTTCCCCGGTGGATGGGCTGTCTCTCTGCTTAATTTAGGTTTTCTGGTTAGAGTGCTCATCTATAAACTATAAAGCAAGGTAGGTACTGGTTGGTGTGTGTCAATCTTCTATGCACTCAAGTTGATTTGGAAAGTTCCAGAATTATTATTTTTGAGAGAGTCTCACGCTGTTGCCCCAGGATAGAGTGCAATGGCAGTGTCATAGCCATAGCAACCTCAAACTCCTGGGCTCAAGTGATCCTCCTGCCTCCCAAGTAGCTGGGATTGCAGGAGCCCACCATAACACCTGGCTAATTTTTCTATTTTTTAGTAGAGACGGTCTCACTTTGCTTAGGCTGGTCTCAAAGTCCTGAGTTTTAAGAGAGCCTCCCTAATAATTCTAGTATTACAGACATGAGCCACTGTACCCGGCCTGGAAAGTTAAATTATTATTACCAACACTGACTAATTAAAAATGTAAATGATTCTCTTAAAAAACAAGAAATGTATCACTTCTGAACATACCAAACAATGCTGTACCCATAATCTTATTGAGTTGATATTATTATATAATACTCCTAGAAGCTACTACATGCAGGGTATTATGTAGGGCATTGGGAATTTTTGAGCAAAGAAATAACTTTAAAATGATTTAGGTCTAAATCCAGTTACTTATTTTCTAATTGGGAAAAGTAATGCTCTTTTGTACAAGGCCATAAAGCTAGCTGGCAACAACCAGGAGAATTTCGGGCCTATGCTCTTCCATTTAATTTAGAAAAATTTCAGCCCTCTTACCCTATGGGTAACTGTTGAGTCTCTTAATGGCTTTTAAAAGCTTTGGATTTGACAAATATTTGTTGGCTATAAAAATTACACCTGTGGGTATATCTATACAGTGGACTATTATTCAACCACAAAAAGGAATGAAGTACCCATATGCACTACAACCCTAAAAACCTTGTTCTATAAAAATCTAGTCATAAAAGTCTACCTATTACATGATCCATTTGTATGAAATGTGCAGCAGAGGCAATTCCATAGAGACAAAAGCAGGTCGGTATTGCCAGGGACTGAGAGGAGGGGAGAGGGGAGTGACTGCTTAATGCGTGTAGGGTTTACTTTGGTAGTGATGGGAGGGTTTTGGAACTTGATGGAGGTAGTAGTTGCCCAATACTGTGAATGTTCTAATTGCCACTGAATTGTACACTTGAAAAAAGGTAAAATTAAATTAAGTGAATTTCATCTCAATAAAGAGTACACCTGTGAAATGCTCAAAATCCATAGAAAGTTTCTATAGTCATATTTCTGGCAGATTTTCAGGGTCGTATATGGAGGAAAGGAGAGAGGTTAATCAGCAATGCCATAATTGCACTGATATTTCTGGAAAGAAAGAAAAGGATGGAGGATCTAACTTCACCTCCTGACCTCTTTCATCAAGAAGCAATGAACAGCAGAGTTGTGTGAATTTGTTGACTAAATATTGTACTCAAGGAAATTGGACTGATTGTCACTAACAGCTAGCTGCCAATTTACACTGATGGATACGAGGATGGTTCCTAGGTATTTTTCACTTATGGTTAAACTGTACTTAAAAAAAATGCTTGCCTTGAATATAAAAAGTCCTCACAGAGATCCCAGGATTGTTCTCAACAAATATTCATGAAGCCTTTAAAGCATGCTACATTCCAAAGATCCCAGGATATGTGCACCAGCGCTGAAAAATTAAAAGAAATGCTATGGTGCCATTTGAATGCCTCAAAAAATATTTCAAAGCGAAACCCCAATTAATTCTTGGTTACAATGTTCAGCAGGAGAATTGCACTGGGTCATTGTGGAAACAAGAACTGAACTTGTGATTGTATTTCTCTGGCTTTTGTAGTTCCCATCAGCAGAAGCCTCTTTGTTCAGGGTCATCCAGAATCAATGTTTCCCCTTACTTATCCTGGTTCTATGGTCCACAAACAAATAAAACATGCTTTAGTTAAGTGACGCTATTAAACATGCCTGCCATTTTGCTGGTAGGAAAAAAGATGAATGTTCCCAGCCTGGGAGGCAAAGGCTGACAGCAAGAATCCCTGGAGATTACTGAAGCCTTTTTGTAAGACAGGGTCACATTTTATCACCCTCGGTAGAGTGCCTCATAGCTCACAGCAAACCTCAAGCTCCTGGGCGCAAGCAATTCTCTTGCCTCAGCCTCCCTGGTATGTGGGATTGCAGGCGCCTACCATGGCACCCGCCACAGCGCCCGGCTATATTTTAGAGATGGGGTCTGTCTCTTGCTCAGGCTGGTCTCGGACTCCTGAGCTCAGGTGATCCACCTGCCTTGGCCTCCCAGAGTGCTAGGATTACAGGTGTGAGCTACCAGCCCAATTACTGAAGCTTTTTAACATCTACACATTTGTATTTTGATGGAAGGAAAGATACTTATCTTTGGCTACAATTTCAAATTCTTAACTGGATTGACAGGCAAGGGGAAATGGACTAAATTCAATATTTTAGGCCATGTTTTTATTTCCTACATCCCGTTTACCCATCTTCTGGCCTTTTAGATAAGTTGCCAAATCCCCCGAGGGCTGTTAGTACTATGCCACTTTCTCAAATTCTTGCTTCACAGCCATGTCTGTGTATACGTGTACACATGTCCACATGGAGGTATGTCTGAAGCTCTTAACAGAGCAAATAAATAAGGGCGTTCTGTCCCAACTTGATGCTTCAGAAGGTGGGCTGCACATTGCTCTGTTTGTATTTCTGCTTCAGTGCAGAAATCTAATCTCCATGACACTCAGTGGCTGGCAGCCACATCATTCCAGTGTTCTAGAAGATGGACATGTCTAAGGCTACACCGCTCACAGGCTTCTGTCAAACAAAGCACACTCCATGTAACCCAATGGGGTTTCACAGTAACAGACTGTGTTTTACTCTGGTTGGCTCAGGATGTCACAAACACATTTGGCCCCGGAACCTTGTTGTAGTCTTAATTCAAGCCTATGAACACCCTAAGGAACACACTGTGAAAACTACTCATCAGATCTGCTCTAATTCTTAGAGCTAAGTGGTATCTTTCCAGAGCTGATAACTAGAGTTCTCAGTTTCGTGTTCTGAAAAAGCCTGGCAGATCCTCGAACTGACTCTGGTAATGAGGAACAGAGGCATCACCTTGAGGAGCCGGAGAACCTCCTAGATGCTCTGAAAAAGGGGTACTATTCATAGGGAATTTTTTTAACTATCCTCTCGATACAGATAATTTGTTGCTAAGAGTGACTTTAATTTTAGATTCTTCATTAGACTAACTTTCTTATACTTGGATTTAGTGAATTATCTTTGCTCATTTTACATAATGTTATAAAAGTACAATCATACCAAGGACCTATGTATTAGTGTAGCTTGAGAATATACATTACGTTTGCATTCATCTAGTGAGTGGGAAGAAAGGGAATTAGTATCTGTCGCACTTTCAACTTGGGACAGAAACTGGGCTAATATTTTTACTATATCATTTAATTTTATCTTTACAACAACCATCTTAGGTAGGAATGATTGGCTCTGTTTTACTTATTCAGCAATTTGCAATGTGTTGGGGCTATAATGACAAAAACAAGGTGGCTGGGGATCCTGCCCAGTTGAGCATATGAACAAAATCAGACTCAGAAATGTTAATGAGCAGCTCCAGTGCCATCGCTAATTACTAGGCAATTAGTGCAGAGCCAAACAGTTGCTTCCAAAGCATATGCATCTTCTACAATGTAAAGCTTGGAACTCTCTCTTCTTGGGTTTTCTTTATGTTTCTGAACTGAAAGAAAAAATTTCAGTTTTGATTCAGCTTGTAGGAGGACATATATATTCAACGTTGCTGAAAAATCTCAACTAAGTCTCACTTTAGGAATGCTGGCAGGATTAAAAGTTTATTCTGGGGAGGCACCTGTGGCTCAAGGAGTAGGGTGGCGGCCCCATATACTGGAGGTGGTGGGTTGAAACCCGGCCCCGGGTTTTTTTTTTTTTTTTTTTTTTTTTCAAAAAAAAATTTATTCTGGGTTGCACACTTGAATTGAAGAATAAAGATGATTTGGAAATACACAGGAGCCAAAGGCCAAGGCAGACACAAGAGGAGACAGAGGACTAGGAAGTCACATCCTAAAGAAGACTATTGAGTGACAGGTTGAAGAACAGAGGCAAGTAGACCATTATTGAAACAAAGACCTACAAGGAGTGCTTGACTAACGTGTTGACTATGAAAACAGAGATCTAATTAACATGCATGGAGTGTCTAGGATGCTGCCCACCTGTTCTTAGGAGATTTCAGCTGTGTTATAGACAGAGCTATTCCGAGCTCAATTTTCTAAGAACCATAGTTAAAAAGTGACAGTGCTAGGATTGGAACCCCGGTCTCCCAACTCTTAATCTAAGCCCAGTGCCCTTTTTCCTACATCCTGGCTGCCGGAAAGGGAGAAAGCCTCAGGAATTCACTGAGAGGACTGACAGAGACGGGACAAGATGGGATCACAGAAATAAGGGCTTCCTTGTGACAGGTTTTGTGTATTCAACCTTTTGCATATTCTTGACGAGAGCTCCTTATAAGGGAGAGCTGACCAGGAGTAGATATGCCCCACTGGCTTTGTGGGCGATCACAGATGTGCATTCACACGCTGGTGCTAGCCTTCAAATGTGTGCCTTCTTTTAGCATAACTGTTATGGGGCCACATTCTCTTAGGTCACCTGGTGAGAATTTATTCATGTGTCACTCGGTTGGAGTTTTAGGGATTGCTGAGCAATACACCTAGTAGTAGCCACTTTATTCAGACAACTCACAATTCATAGGTGGAGAAAGGTATTCTCAAATTCCAGTTGGCAACCATGACTTAAGTGTAAATGCTAGCTACTAGTGCCCTCAGCACCCTGGAGTATTAGTGCCACTTGCACTTCTTAACTTTAGGATGAGTAGTGAGCAGTTGCATATAGTGCAGAAGAGAGCAGTATAAAACACACACTTGGAACCTAGGAGTTATAAGGAGAGAAATGGGCCCTTCTTAGAGTTGGGAGGGGAGCATTTTAAGGACATGGCAGGCATGACAGCCAGCTGTTATCCATCTCCTTTAGAAGAGACAAGCATCTAATCAGCTGCAAAAGGAATTTCCCCCCACTATAAAAAGTAACGTAGTCAAGCTGGTTGGTTGGGTAGTAGACGAGAGCTGTAAAAGTACTGTCCACTGAAATGCAGATCGTCACTGCCTACCTCCTCTACGTGATATTTTGAGAATTAGCAGAGTTTGAAACAAGCAAGCCTTCAATAAATGTTAGTTTCCTTTCCCTTTTTTAAAAAGAAATCTGAGCCCTAACATGGCAAGTATTTTTCTTCCCTAGTCAAGGGGTTGGCAAAGTACAGCCTGCTGACTGTTTTGTAAATGGTTTTCTTGGCACACAGCCATGCCCATTCATTTCTATATTCTATGGCTGCTGTAGAGCTGCCTACAATGGCAGTGTTGAGTAGTTGTGACCTAGACCTTATAACCTGCAATGCTAAAAATATTTACTCTGGTTCTTTGCAGAAAAAGTTTGCTGACCTCTCTTTACAATAAAGACTAGCATGACTGAGCTCTCTGGGGTCTTCTAGTGATAAGATCCTATCATTGCTTTGGATAAAGGGCAGTTAACTAAAAATTAGAATGCATGAGAAGTCAAGGCCATTGCAGACATCATTTATGTGATGTCAGTTGTTATGACACGTCCAGTTCCATCTAGTGCTTTTCTTTGAATCCATTAGAATTGCTACAGATGTCTGTGTCATTGAACATGAGTAATTTTTATGCCAATCCAAGTACATGTACTGAAGGAATATTCATCCTTGCCAGTTTTACTGCTGAGATGACCCTTCAGATAACATCATTTTTAAGTTCTCCACCCTAGAAAAGAAGGTGTTTTGAAAGGAGGTGGTATGAGGTTGACAGTTTGGTCCTTTCTTTCCTGCATGAGTCAGCCTTGAACTTTTGAGGTGAGGCGAAGCGTCTCAACAAAATGAAAACGAGCCTAACAAAGAACAATACCCATGTGATTTTTTTTCTTTTTTGTAAATAGATGAGCCCTGTGATGGAAGAAAGGATTCCCTTTCATGTTTTGGCCTTCATTTTGATTCTTATCAAGTGTATGATAACATCAGGTCTGAGAGTCACAATAAATGCTGTTTTTGTGCCATCATAAGCTTCCTCCCCCCAAAGCAGGTTGATTTTATTCTTTCTAAATGGTGGACTCCTGTTTCAAAGGCTGTTAGTGAAAGGGCTCTGACATGTCAATGGGAAGCATCTTTGGCTGGAATGAAACAGCTCCAAGCCTCTATTCTCTCCTCTGCCTTGAAAATGAAAACAAGAGCGAGGCGAGGATAAGGCCAACCAATCACACCCCAGATACACGAGCCCAGTGTCCAGGAAGTTCTTGGGACCCCTGCACTCACCTCTCAGTGATATTCTTAGCAGTCTGTAGGAAACGGGCATGATCATTCTCCTTCAGAGAGTGTTCCGCTTGGGAGATGAGTGATGCTGAGCGCTCGATGCACTGTTTGCAGTTTGCGATTTGCTGAGCCAGTTTGCGAAGCCTCATAACCTTGAACAAAAGTGATGTGGAGAGACATGGTTACGTGTGGGCTTACTTAGTGAAACAGCATTGGGCTGGACTCTATATCCTCTCATGAAAGTTCCCAAAGTAGGGCTAGAGAGAGATTGAAATACAGAAAGCCCAATTATGGGACTCTTGACTTACATACTGTTTTATCTCCTTGGAGAAGTGTTGCTAATTCGTTTTATGAGGAAACACTGGAGTGTAAATTGCTTCCCTGTTGATGGGATAAAAAGGTGTTCCCCAGTGGCAAGGATCACACCAGACCTTTTTCCTGGATTATTCCACACAATGACTTCAAGATTGTAGAGAACCCTGGAACTTTATCTCAGGCTTTCAGCTATACCATCACAGAAGATAAAACACCCCTCTAGGTGCAAATTTATGGCTTAAGGAAAAACCATTTTCTAAAAAGTTCTTTGCAATCCATGTAATAAAACTGCGAGGTAAAAGCATTAAGTATTACTATTTCCCACACTACCTAAGTAGAAATAGAGCCTTTCCCCCATTGATTAATATTTTTCCTGTTGAGCAAATGAGGGAAAGCCAAAAAAAGCACAGCTGGGCCATTTCCCCTCACTGGGAACATCATTTCCAGGCACTTTGTGCTTACTTGATAACTAACAACTATTTTGATAAGCGTTTCCCAGTTGGGATAAAAACGCATGATCGCTTCACAACCTCCATTCCAATTCCTGATTCTGTCTTGCTTGAAAATGACCCTCAGTCAGCCCCAGAGGTTATGGTCAATTACATCTAAGATAAGTCCAAGATAACCCACTTGACCATTGGCTTTGGTGTCTGAAATGTGCTATGAAATGAAGCCCTCTGGCCAGAAGCCAAGTTAAAATTAGACCACTAATTGAAATTGCCTTGCACCTACAGCCCCCCCAATCCACACACTCAGGGACAGGTTTTGCCTGGCTTTATGATAATTCTGGAATGGAAAATAGCCCTGGGTGAAAGGGTAGGGATGAGGCCAGTTAATCTGTCTTACAGACAAGGCTGGCTCAGGCTCCCTCCAGAATTCCTGCTAACTCCAAGAAATTCCTTCTTTCTCCAAGTCATCATTATCATCCCTGTATGACTCTAATCTAAGAAAAGGAAGGAAGGAGATGTCAGAACTTGAGGCCTCTAAGGAACATCCACTTCCCAGTGTGTACTAACTATAGCAAACGAAGGAAATTAATGGTGAACTGAGAAGCAGTAGGCACAAATTTCAGGTGAGGGTGAGAAAAATTCCTGAAAGTAAAAAGTCAAGAGACTATAGTGTCAAAATTTTAGGGCAAATAGTGTGTGATCTTGAGCCCGGTAAAAGACTTAACTCCTTCTAGTTACTATGCCTAGCAGATTAACTGTGTTCACTGGTTGAACAAAACACCAAAGAGAATTTAGCCTTTGGCATCAGTATCCAGAGGAAAAGCTAAGGAAAGCGTCCAATCAGGATATTAGAACACATCCGCAAGAAATTGTCAAAGGAAGAAAAAATTCCAGAAGGAAAAATAACTTACTATCCCTAGATAAGCGAGTAGAATATTTAATCACACACAACAATTAACTAAAATTACATGGAAGAGTTGAAGATGTTTAATACAATTTTAACAAAATAAAATAAAGTCAAAATATTCCTTAGAATAACTTCAGGTCAATCACTTATGCTTTAGACATGCCCATTAAAGATGAGGTAGATTATGAATGTGATGATGCTTGAATTCCAGTTTTCTTTTATTATTTTTTTCAGTTTTGTTTTCTTTTTCTATCATGATACTAAAAGTGACATAAGAAAAGGAAAAAGTGCCCCAAATCATGCATATATTAAAGCAAGACAAAATGAGATCTTCCTATAAAAATACTGGAATGTTCTACAAAGAATAGTTTTGCCCAAAAATTTAATTATAGGTCAGTGTACAATTTCATCTGATACACCAGATTAGAGCCTCTCAAACATAGTGTGAAAAACGAATCAGCTGGGGATTGTTTTAAAAGACAAACTATAGATGTTTGGGTCATCTCTTCAATATTCTAATTAAGAAGTTGTAATTCACAGAGCAGCAGGAATTTGTGTTTCAACAAGCAATGAATACTTTTTAATGTGCAAGTGATAAATCATTAGGAATGGTTACACTTGCATTTAAAAAAATAGAAGAGGAGAAAAGAAAACAGCTGAGTGCATTCCCAGTGGAAATTTCCATTGGGTTTGTAAAATTGTGTGTGTCTGTGCTGTATTGTGATGGCGTATGTATTGCTTGCTCTGAATTAGTTAAACAAAAAAAGAGAAAAACACTACTCTAAGTTAGGTGTTCACAAAGCATGATCTCTGGGCCAAATCTGGCATATAGTCTGTTTGTGTAAATAAAGTTTTATTAGCACTCCACCACACTCATTTCTTGTGAATCATCTGTGGCTACTTTCATGCTACAACATTGGGCAGAGATAAGTTGTTGCAACACAGACCTATGGCAAAGTCTAAATTATTTGTTTTTTTGCCCTTTAAAAAGTTTGCTGACTTCTGGCTTAAATGATTCTGGGCAAGTGTCCCTTGGAGACATTGTCCTACTTGCCAAAGCACTTAAAGTGCAAATGCTATGTAGCACACAACAAAATACAGGTACTTGTTTTTTTCATTGGATAACACTTCTGTATATGCTTTTTAAAAATCTGACAGGATAAATGTAATTTCATGTATTAAAAAATACTAGATACTGACACATAAGAAGATTCTGAATATTTTATCTTTTAATGATGCAGGGGAAAGTTTTTCCTGTCAATCCTGTTTATTTTTCCTTTTGGGAAATCAGATTGCACCTTGTAACTTTTGGAATTTACTCTGTACTTATCATAGAAATATTTTGTCTGTTAGAATCTCCTTTTGGGGGGGACGCAGGCCTGTTTATATTATTTTATTTGCTGTTTATTATACCTCATTCTTTTAAAAGCAGCCTTATTTTGCTTTAAATGCATTTTAAACACTTTAATATATATGCTTTCATATGTCTGTAGGAAACACACCCTACACTGCTATATCCAAACACAGCAAACATTGAGTTAATCCTCAGTTAACAACAAGCCTGTATTCAGCATCCAAGGCCATTGAAAGCACCAGCATTTGGTCCAAATTAATTCCCTGAAATTTTGAAGATTTAGCATATGTAAAAGGCAGTGATGAAAAGGCACCCTTTTACTATGTACCTGTGGCCTTCAGCAGTCTACCATAGATCTATGTCTGAACATTAAATACATGGACTCACTTAAACTGGAATTGGCCATCAACCTTTCATGTATTGATGTGAAACTTATCCCCTACCACTGAAAAAGTAAGAAAAGGATCCTCATGGCTTGACACTTTCCAATCTATCCACCTATAAAGGTTGTCAAACTACGTGTTTCAGAGAATGTACAATGGTCTGAGAGTAGCACTTGCCAGTAGGTACTAACGTACAACACCACCACCTGTCCGGCAACCTCCCGAATTGGAGGAGTTGTGGTGAGTTTGTTTATACCAGGGTTAACAGCCTCATGGTTGGGATCAGAGACCAATGGGGACAAAGTAAGTAGGTTGATGGAACGTGCCTTTGTTGGTGTCCACAATTCTGCCAGGTTCTTTCTTTACCTGCCCACTTCTAAGTGTTTGTCAGAAGGCCCACTGTCCTTTTCTTGACTCAGTGCCGTTGGCTGCCGCCACCACCACTCTGGGCTGCAGGGCCCCAAGCTCCACAAGGCGACACTTGCCCTCCCTGCCTGGCACCTCAGATTTCCAGGGTGTTGGCACTCACACCTTTCCTAATAGAAACATACCTCTGACATGATATCCTTTGGCCAGGGGCTCAGATCACTGTGAATTCTAGGGTTTGGAGTCAACTAGTCTTGTTCATGTGCTAAAATACCAATCCAAGAGAAAGCTCAACTGGGCCCTCATCTTTCCCAAGTAATGTCTGCTTTCCAATATTTCCTTTTGAGATAATGTTCCTGAATAAACATACACTTGTAAAAAGTGAAACATTTCAAACTCACATATAATGAACCATCCTGTACATACTGTTTCCCCAAAAATAAGACAGTGTCTTATTTTAAGGTGTGCTCCCAAAGATGGGCTAGGTCTTATTTTCAGGGGACGTCTTATCTTTCCTGTAAGTAGGTCCTATTTTTGGGGAAACAGGGTAGTACTAGCTTTACCAAATCTCAGTATTTTCATCATATAAACTTCAGGGTAAGTAAAATATTGCTGGCATTGAAGCCTCAGTGTGGCATGCGTGTGCTCTGTGTCTCTTTTTAGAGACTTGTTCTGTTGCCCAGACAGGAGTGCAGTGACATGGTCATAGCCCATTGCAGCCTCGAACTTCTGGGCTCAAGCAATCCCCCCGTCCCAGCCTCCTAAGTAACCAGTTCCTATTCTTAATCACATACCTCCTCCAGAGGAAAACACCCTCTTGAATTAGAGTTGATTATAAACAATGTATGAGAAGGAACTATACAGAAGATTAATGAAGCAAAAAGTTGGTTCTCTGAAAAGATAAACAAAAATTGAGACGCCTCTTGCTCGATTGATCATAAACAGAAAATAAAGGTCTCTAATAAGCTCAATTGAAAGTGAAAAAGGAGAAATCACAACTGATATCATGGAAATACAAAACTTTTATCTCAGAATACTATAAAAATCTCTATGCTCATAAAACTGCAAATGAGGAGGAAATGGACACATTCTTGGAAACACACAACCTCTCTAGGCTCAGTCAGGAAGAAACAGCAATAAAAAAAAATCTTTCAACAAAAAAGAACATGTATCTGTACTACCAAAATTATTCTGTAAGAAGGAAGGAATCCTCTGCAATTCAGTCTATGAAGCAAATAGCACATTGGTATTAAGCCAGGAAAGGATGCAGCTAAAAAAGAAAGCTATAGACCAATATCCCTTATGAATATAGCCACAAAAATTCTCAATAAAATTGTAGCAAACTGAAGTCAGCTGCACATCATAAAATAATTCATCACAACCAGGTGGGCTTCATCTCAGAGATGCAAGGATGGTTCAACATACACATATCTATAAGTGAAATTCACCACATAAACAGATGCAAGAACAAAAACCACATGATTCCTTCAATGGATAGAGAAAAAGCATTTGACAAAATTCAGCATCCTTTTATGATAAGAATGCTTATCAAAATTGGCATAGATGAGTATGCCTCAAAATTATAAAGGCTATAATGATAAACCCACAGCCAACATCATACTGAATGGGGGAAAACTAAAAACATTCACTTAGAACTGGAACCAGGCAAAGTTGCTAACTATCTCTTCTATTCAACATAGTGCTGAAAGTCCTAGTCAAAGCAATCAGGCAAGAGATGGAACTCAAGTGTATCAAAATGGGGCAAGAAGAGGTCAGTCTTTGCTGAGAATATGATCTTCTATCTAGAAAACTCCAAAGATTCGACGAAGAGACTCTTGGAATTGATAAACAAATTCAGCAAAGTCTCAGGTTACAAAATCAGTATGTCCAAAAGCTTTCATACATGCCAACAATAGTCAAGCTGAGAATCAAAAGCTGCAATACCTTTCACAGTAGCATCAAAGAAAATAACATACATAGGAATATATTTGACTAAGGGGGTAAAAGTCCTAATATAGGGAGAACTTTGAAACACTGAGGAAAGAAATTGCAGAGGATATAAACAGATGGAAAAGCATATCATGCTTGTGGATCAGCACAATGAACCTTGTTTAAATGGCTGTACTACCCAAAGTGATTTACAGATTTGACACACTCTCCATTTAAACACCAATGTCATTTTTCACAGACCTAGAAAAAAATAGTTCTACACTTTGTAAGGTTGCACTGGCTATTTGGGGTCTTTTCTGGCGGCTCCATACAAAGTAAGAACAAATCAGGAGGCCTAACTTTACTAGATTACAAGGCTATAGTAACCAAAACAGTATGGTATTGGCACAAAAACAGAGACAGACCTACAGAGCAGAACAGAGAACCCAAAGATGAAATCATCCTCATATACCCATTTTATCCTTGACAGACAAATTTTATGGGAACTCTTTTCATTCCATACAAATCATTATAAAACTTGTTTGCATTTTTGTGATTAGTCCATGCTAATACATACCACCTTCATAAATTTTCTTTTCTGAAGACTGTTTTATTTATAATACACAATTTATGTGCCTAATAAAAAGCTATATTAAGATAGAAGCAACATATAATAAATGGTACATATTTAAAGTACAAACTTGACAACGTTTCAAATATGTATACATCCATGTAAGTCACCACAGTCAAGATGATAAACATGCCATGTCCCCAATTTTCCTCCTGCCCACCCCTGCCTGTCACCCCATTCCTGAACCACCACTGATTTACTTTTTGTCAGTGTAGATTAAATTGCCATCTCTAGAATTGTCATATGAATGCAGTCATATAGTATATGCCATGTTCTGTACATTCTGTTTGACTTCTTTCACTTAACCATAATTACGGTGAGATTCATTCATCCGTGTTGTTGCATGTATAAAGAGTCCATTCCTTTTTATTGCTGAATAGCATTCCATTGTATGATTATGCCATAAATTATTTACTCATTCATCTGTTGATGGACATTTGGACTATTTCCAGTTTGAGGCTATTACAAGTTAACACGAAAATTCACCTACAAGTCTTGCATGGACACAGGCTTTCATTTCTCTTGGTAAATACTTAGAATGGCTGAATCACAGGGTAAGTGCATGTTTATTCAAGAAACTGTCAAACAACTGTACAAAATGTTCCATTTTTATTCCCTGCAGAGTTATTGAGAGTTTCATTTCCTCGACGTTCTTGCCAACTCTTGGCATGGACTATCTCTTAAATCTTAATCATTCTAGTAGGTAGGTAGTGGCATCTCATTGAAATGTGTAGTTTGAATTTCCTTAATGACGAATGACATTAAATATCTTTTCATGTGCTTACTTGCCATCTGCACATTTTCTTGGTAAGTTGTCTATTCAAATGTTTTATCCATTTTGGCGAAGGAGTGGTATGTTTCCTTCATTTTGAGAATTTGTTATTAATACATACTCTGAATACAAGTCCTTTACTAGATAGATATTTTCTTCTAGTTTTTTGGCTTGTTTTTTCATTCTCTTAACAGTACCTTTTGAAGAAGTTTTTAATTTTGGTGAGATCCAATTATGAATGTTTTCTTTTATGAATCATGTTTTTGTCATCTGAGTAATTTTTGCCTAACTTGAGGTCACCAAGATTTTCTCCTGTGTTTTCTTCCAGAAGTTGAACAGCTTTTGCTTTTTACAGTTAGGTATGTGATTCATTTTCAGGTAATTTTCATATGTGATGTGAAGTATGGAACACACTTTTATTCTTAGATGATGCCTAAGCATCATCAAGAATATTCAAAGATGCCTTTGCATCTTTGTTGAAAATCAGTTATATGTGCGTGTATGAATATTTCTGAAGGCTTTTTTTCTGATGCACTGATCTATTTGTCTATCTTTATGCCAATACTATATTTCTGCAGCTTTATACTAAATCTTGAAATCAGCTGGTGTTAGTTCTCCAACTTAGTTATTTTTCAAAATTTGTTGATTTTCTTTTTTTTTTTGTAGAGACAGAGTCTCACTGTACCGCCCTCCGGTAGAGTGCCGTGGCGTCACACAGCTCACAGCAACCTCTAACTCTTGGGCTTATGCGATTCTTTTGCCTCAGCCTCCCAGCTGGGACTACAGGCGCCCGCCACAACGCCCGGCTATTTTTTTTGTTGCAGTTTGGCCGGGGCTGGGTTTTGAACCCACCACCCTTGGCATATGAGACCGGTGCCCTACTCACTGAGCCACAGGCGCCACCCAAAATTTGTTGATTTTCTGTAGCCTTTGTATTTCAATATGAACTTTAGAATCAGCTTATTAATTCCTACAAACTCTGCTGGGATTTTCACTGAGATTGTGTTGAATCTATAGGTTGGTGTGGAGAGAAGAGAAATCATAAATGTAAAATCATAACTATTGAGTTATGATTTCTATTTACCATCTTGTAACATGAAGACTCACCATTTTTTTTTTTTTTTTTTTTTTGCAGTTTTTGGCTGGGGCTGGGTTTGAATCCACCTCCTCCAGCACATGGGGCCGGCACCCCACCCCTTTGAGCCACAGGTGCCGCCCAACTCACCATTTTTTAAAGTTGTCTTTAATTTCTCTTAGTCTTGAAGATTTTTTGAGTCTTGCCTGTCTTTTGTCAGATTTATCACTATTTCATATTTGTGATGCTGTTTTAACTATTTTTTAAATTTCAATTTCCAATTGTTTGTTACTAATATATTGAAATACAGCTGGTTTTCCCATTTTGATATTGTTCTATGTCAAATGTTTCAGTCTTTCTTTATATGTTTAGTCTATAAAATCATCCCTATCCTGAGATCATATATATATTTTCTATTAATATGATTAATAGGTATTTTATAGTTGAACCATCCTTGTATTCTAGGGAAAAAGTCTACTTTTAGATATATTATTTAATTTTCTCCTATTTAAAATTATTTTTGTGTCTATATTTGTAAGTGATATTTGCCTCCCCAATTTTTTATGCTGTCTATATTTGGTATCAAGGTCATAGAATCTACATAAAACATGTCTTCTTTCATTTTCTAAAGCAGTTTAAAGGAGAATGAGATTATCAATTCCTTGAACTTCCGTTAAAATAAGTCATAAAATGGTTGAGACCTGGTGCCATTTTTGGAGGGGAATGTGAGTTGAGAAAGATTTGCAAAAATGACTCAGTAACCTTTGCTTTTTAAATGTTGGTTTATTCTGGTTGTTACTACTTTATCTAAGTTTTCAAATTATTGGCACATTGTATTTATACTGCATTTGTTAGTAGAGCCCTGTATTTTTTTTCCCCCCTTCATCGGTCTCTTACTACAGATTTGTTTTTTCAATTTTTTTACAGGCATGAATCCTGTTGATTAGAGATAAGCAAGCATTTACCCTCAAGGGCTAGATCGTTGACATTTTAGTCTTATACATCTGTGTTTTTCTTCAAAAAAAAAAAAAAAAAAAAACAAACTATTATTCCTCACAGGTGTATCAAAACTAGGCTGTGAACTATTTGCTGATACCTGCTGTTGTTGCTTTTCTTTCATTTACTTCTCCTCCTTTGCTTATTATTTTCTTTCCCCTCCTTTTGTTGGGTTGATTCTGTTGTGCTTTCTCTAACTTTATTTGCAGGCAATTTTTTTACTTATACTTTTTTCCCTTTTTTAAAGACTTGAAGGCTATAAATTCATCCTCAAATGTTTTTTGCTGCTTATTAGTTATACAGATCTTTCATTGTGGTTCATTTTTAAATTTTTAAAAAATATCATGAGGGGCAGTGCCCTGGCTCAAAGGAGGAGGGCGCCAGCCCCATATGCTGGAGGTGGTGGGTTCAAACCCAGCCCCGTCCAAAAAAAAAAAAGAAAAGAGAACATTTTTATATAAGAATAGATTTTAAAGTTTCCAAACAAGATAAAAACGATTTTATTGCATGTGTTATTTATTGCGTGTGGTCACAGAGGCAGGGCTGCATGGTATACAGTCTTTGAAATGTGTCAATGCTTCCAACCAACTATATAACTATTCATTTTGTAAAATGTCCCCGTGTAGTCTTTCATATCTACTTTTTCTATTTTTTGAGTTCAAACTCAATGGGCATTTGGTATGTTTTAATGTCACTCAGACTCTTTTGCACCTTCTCATATTTATGCAATTCCAAGGTGTTGGCCAAAACTCAGTTTTTCAATTTCAGTATCTACATCCCTTCCCCAACTGCTAATTTCTTTTCCTATTTTTCTTATTTCCTTTTTTCATAGTTTCACACTTTTTTTCTATTCTAAAATAGAAGTTATTCCTTCATTTCCCTCTTTGAACATCTTAAGAACCATTTCTTTTAAAGTTTTTTTCTTATTTTCCCATAAAATTAATTTCATCTGGGCTTAGCAGCCGTAGCACAGTGGTTACGGCACCAGCCATGTACACCAAGGTTGACAGGTTCGAACCCAGCTCAACAACAGTGACAACAACAACAACAAAAATAGCCAGGTGTTGTGGCAGGCGCCTGTAGTCCCAGCTACTTGGGAGGCTGAGGCAAGAGAATCGCTTAATCCCAAGGGTTTGAGGTTGCTGTGAGCTGTGACGCTACAGCACTTTATTCAGGGCAACATAGTGAGACTATCTCAAAAAAAATTTTAATTTCATCTGGGGTAAGGTAACGTCTGCTGATTTTGTTGGCTGCATCTTTAGAAATTTAAGATTTCTTGGGCGGCGCCTGTGGCTCAGTTGGTAAGGCGCCAGCCCAGGAGTTGGAGGTTGCTGTTAGCGGTGTGATGCCATGGCACTCTACCGAGGGCCCTAAAGTGAGACTCTGTCGCTACAAAAAAAAAAAAGAAATTTAAGATTTCTTTATATGGTTTGGAATTGAGCTTAGAGTTTTCATTTTAAAGGGAAGAAGGCATTCATAATTCTTTCCTCTCTCACCCTCCTCTTGCTCAGCCCACCCTATCTAATGGTTTTACAGTTGCCTTCACCTGGCCCTTACAGTTACCAGTCAGGAATCCTGTATCCTTATGTATGCATTTCTGAGGCTCCTGTTTTGTGTGACTACCAGAAACAGTGTGAATATGGGTACCAACCTAATGACTTAACTTCACTAAAAGCTATGACACTAGGTAGAAGTTAGCAATAATCTTTTTCTGTCCCTTTTAATGAAGTGTGAAGCCTTCTACAGCTAAAGGCATTAGACAAGGAAATTGATTTATATCCCCTATCCCATCTGGAGCACTTCTAGATCCTTTCCCCAAGGGTCCACGAACTATTTATCCATAGGAGTTGAATCTGTACCTGCTTTGGCCTCTTCCAGACCCCATCCCTGTATCCTTTGCCTTCAGCCACAGTCATGGCACCTGCCACCTTGTCCCATTTCTGGCCCATGGAGATGTTGATCTTGTTTTTGGTCCAGACACGTGTCTCCACTTTTCTGTTCTATTATGTTCTTGATTACTGACATGAGTTTGGGTTAAAGTAAGTAAGAACTCCGTGCATCACCATGGCAAGAACTTGGGGACACCCTCCATTAAGTCAGGGAAAGGAAGTCATGCTTGCTGGGAAGTTGTAGTGGAGTGTTATTATAGACTCAACAAGGGCCCTCATCCTAATGTGAAGAATCTTTGAATATGTTACTGTATATGGCAAAAGGAACTATGCAGACTATGCAGACATATTAACTTAAGAATGTTGAGATGGGGGTGAACCCAGTGTCATTACAAGGACAGAAGGCGTGAGTCATAAAAGAAGTTGTGAGACTGGAACCAGAGGTCAGAGTAAGCCAAGGAGTGTGGCAGCCTGTAAGAGCTGGAAAAGGCAAAGCTTTCCTCTTCTAAAGCCTCCCAAAAGAAACAGCATTGCCAAAACCTTGACTTTAACCCAGTGAAACTGATTTTGAATTTCTGAATTCCAGAACACTAAGATGATAAATCTGTGTTGTCTTAAGCCACCAAGTTTATGGTAATCTGTTTTAGCAGCAATAAGCAACTAATATGAGTAGGAACAAAGCTTCAATTAGCTGTGAGGTCTATTGCATAGCATGATGAATATAGTAAATAATACTGTACTATACATTAAAACCAAGACAGGCTCGGCGCCCATACCACAGTGGTTACGGTGCCAGCCACGTACACCGAGGGTGGGGAGTTCAAACCTGGCCCAGATAATCAACTGCAACAAAAAATAGCCGGCAGTTATGGCAGGCACCTATAGTCCCAGCAACTTGGGAGGCTGAGGCCAGAAAACCACGTAAGCCCAAGAGTTGGAGGTTGCTGTGATGCCACGGCATTCTACCAAGGGTGACATAGTAAGACTCTGTTTAAAAAAAAATGTTCTCACAGCAAACAAAGATAAGTCTTTGAGGTAAAGAATGTTAATAATGTGGACCTGTAGTTGTTAATCTGCTTGTTTTTGTATCCTTAGGAAAATTTTCTTCACATCCTTCCAGGTTGTTAAAAAAGATACAAACTCTCCATCTTTTTTATGGCTGAATAGAATGCCATGGGAGGGCTGCGCCTATGGCTCAGTGGGTAGGGCGCCGGCCCCATATGCCGAGGGTCGTGGGTTCAAGCCCAGCCCCGGCCAAACTGCAACAACAACAACAACAAAAATAGCTGGGTATTGTGGCGGATGCCTGTAGTCCCAGCTACTTCCCTAAGCCCAGGAGTTGGAGGTTGCTGTGAGCTGTGTGAGGCCACGGCACTCTACCGAGGGTGATAAAGTGAGACTCTGTCTCTACCAAAAAAAAAAAAGAATTCCATGGGAAAGGGTCCAGTAAGTTCACACCCAATGGGTATAGTGCACGGGTACATGGCACACTTCCTGGGGGAAGGACACAACTATGATTTATACCTGCAAACAATGAATGCAACCTAACTGCAAATTTTAAAAAGAATATGTCAGCTTGATGTAATCGTTCCATTCATAAATCATAACTTCACTTTATACCCCATAAATATGTACAATTATTTGTTAATTTACAATAAAAAATTAAAAAACCTGGTATCATTGAGAGATGATCCTTGAATGCAACCATGTAAAGATGGCAAATCGCCTTCTGTATGGATATGAATAATTAATTGTGGCTGTAATATAGGCAGCTGTGCTTCTGAGAACCTGGAAGATGGGTGGAGTTAAGAAATGTGCACACATGGTGCATGATGACGATGGAGGGGAAAACATATCCTGTCCTGTAAGGATTCCAGATGGACACTCGGTGCTCTTCTAAATTAGGCAATTTGTATATGTGAGAAAGTAGCTTCTTAGCACATGTGGGTCAGACCTTGGCCAGGGAATAATTTCATGTTAATCAGTTGCTCCACTATCCCAGTTTCAAGAAGTATTTGATTATTTTTTCAGATCATTAGAGTTTACACCTATAAATATTTTAAAATCTGTATAGACAGCATAATCTAAAACATTTTATATTAGAAGGTACCTGTTAAATTTTATAGGACACAGAGAAAAGCATGTATACATGTGTTAGCCATTGTAACCTCTGCGTTTTACTTAAAACTGGCTAGTTTGTTTTAATTATACATATTTTATTCAAGTATAGCTATGAGCAGTAATAGAAACTCATTAATTTCTTAGATCATAAATGAATGTTTCTATTTTAAAAAATGTTTCAAAAATATCCTTTGAAGGTAAAAGAGGAATGGGAAAAATAAAAAGGATCATAAGTATTTCAATAAAAACATGACATTTAAAAATCAAATAAAGTGATGGGTTCTAAAGTTACCAACAATTTCTGAATAAGAAAGTGGCCATAAAGAATATAAATTTCTTTTTGAATACAGTTTGCTGTAAAACCATAGGAAATTGAAACATAAAAACATTAGAAAAGAAGTACTATTAATATATCCAGAAGGGAGTATATGATACAGTGAAACTATAGGAGTTTTGTTACTCTAAAGTTATACCTGCCTAAATTCCATCGGGTAGGGGACAGTACTTCATAATATATATATGAATTTATATATAAAATCTGATTCATTTTAATTTCCATAATGCTGTGCCAATTGCTAAGATATAGCAATAACTACAAAATAAATCCTGCCTCTATGGAACCCATATAGAGAAGACCACGCTGCCCAGTGTTGGGCAACAGAATAGCTCTTATATTACAGGTGTGCACAGGAGACCATGATAATACAAAGGAAAAGGTGAAGAAGAAAATCTCCAAGCAAGGGCCTTTGAACTAAGTCTTACAGACTTAAGAGGGAATTCTAGAAATAGGACATATAGAAAAGGAGGGCTTTCAACATTTCCAAAGCCACTGAAGCGTATGGGAGTCTATTTTTTCCTCCAGGTATAGAATAAAAAATCTTTTCTTCTAGAAACCATACCTTCCCTTCTTTGATCTTGGTTCCAATAATTTGTCGTCTTTGCTGAATGATCTCGATGAGAAGATCGCATTCCTCTGTCAATTTGGCTTCTTGACGTGATGCATTGACCTACAGGGTAAGTATCACAGAATAGTGTTACTTTAGCCTTTGTTTTCAGTTAAATGCTATTTTAATGTAGACTAGTATGTTTCTAGTAATAACTGAAAAGGTATTTTAAATGTTAGTGAGGGTGGCAAATACAGGATTTACATGCCTACTCCCTGTCTTGTATCTTCGGAAAACATAATCTAATCACAGCACTCTTTGCAAAGCCAAACTCAGCCTCAAAATCTTTAACACAACATATACATAGCTGTTACCGATTACTTGGAAATTGATATATAATGTGAAATACATTTGCAATTCCTGCTTTTATATAATTTTTTTAAAGTATCAAATTTGCCCTGTTAAACATCAAAAAGTGTCAAAGAACAATCAATCTTATTCTTTTATGGAAGACAGCTTGCTAGCAATGATTTTTGGACAAAATTTCCAAAAGCAATGTAGCAAGCTTAAATCACATTTATACAACATTTCAGTTTCATATTTAATCACTATAAAATATCTAAAAACGATGGTTCAACATTTTATTAATCTCATAATTTTAAATTTGCTCCTGAAAGACCACGGTCCTACCATGAATGTATACCATTTTTGTAGAAAGGGGGATTATTATTACAGAATGGCTTGTATTTGAAGTTTCTGTGACTCATTTTATACTTATTAGCTCATTCTTGGCAACTGGGCTTGGGAAATACTCTGAGCATGTTATTTCCTCCACCTCATGACATTCTGAAATGTTTATTCACAAGTAGAAACTCAGAAATCACAGCTGTGGGAGATGGGGACAGCATGCATGAGTTTTATTATTTTAACACAGTCTCAGGAGAAGTTGTAACGTTACAAAGAATGACAATGGCACTGCTTATTCTAGCATATCTCAGGGAGGAGAACATGGCCCAGTCATTAGCCCTGTTGATGTGCGAGACTGGAGTAATTTCATTCTCTATGAATGAGATAAACTGAAAACATGGTCATTAGTTCAGGATAAAAAAAGTCACTAAAGGCTGCTCAGGGCAGCCGTGTTCTGTTTGCAGAGGCCGAGGATTCCTTGAATTTTATTCCTGATGGGTTATCAGATGCAACAGAGACTACTCAAGGTATCTTCTTGAGATGATGGTGGTCATTTGCAGCAAACCACAAGATTATATCCTAAATCATATTTGCTAAGTATTTGTCTAATGAACAAAGGAAAAAAAATTAAAAATGCACTGAGAGGTAGAGCATATGAAACTTAGGCTCAGTATCTCTTACCATTATTTTTATGTCATCATTTCTAGTTCCCCTTCAGGTTTCTCAAATAAATTTAGCTGTCTATTGAAATATTTATTTGAAACTTCTGTTCAATAAATTTGTCTTTCCTTTTGACCTCAAATTGAATGTAGTAAGTGACCACAACTGAGCTGATGGGAGTGTAATTGGTAATGTGAGCACATTGTGATAGAGGAAATGACATTTCTGGAAAGTAGCACTAACAAGGATTCTTTGCTTGACCGAACTTTATCCTAGGTTCATCTCTACTTTTCCTTGTAATAAGAACCCTGCTGATTTGGTTTAATCGGAATCCTCTATATTTGCTCACCCCTAATATCTGACTGGGTTCCTTATCCCTCAACCACCCCTCAGCTGATGTCTAAGCTCCCTGGTCTGCCTTCAGCAAAAATACTGTTAGGTTGGTTTAGCTAGAATTCCCCCTCATGCCTTTTGTTTCCTCTTAGTCATTTAGTCATCCACTGACTGCACCCAGTACTTTTTGGCTATAAATCTCCACTTGTCCCTGAGGTGTTGGGAATTGAGCCCCATTCTGTACTAAGGTGTCCTTCCCTTTGTAACTGTCCTGAGTAAAATCTGTTTTCACAACTTTAACTACTGTCCACCTCTGATTTTTCTTTGACAACACCCTAGTCTCAAAAAATATTGACTAGAATGAACCCTAAGAGTTACAGTATACCTGAGAATACAATCAAGGTAGAGCAGGGATCTCTGGCTGTTAAATGAAGTATCTACCCCAAACATCTTGCACCCTGTCTGGCACTGAATAGGCATTCAAAAACTTTTATTTAATGAATAGATAGTGAAAATTACCTTCCACGATGAGACCGGGTAAAATGTAATGAAGCAAGTAGTTAGCACTTGTGGTCCTTCAATATCCAGGCACTAGAGCGTGTGTAGACACAAAACTGTATCCTAAAAATTGTTTCATTTGTGGAGTAAAGGAGTTGCCTTTTTTCAAAAGCCTTAATGTTTCATATATTATAAAATCTCAAATTATACAGTTTTGTGTTTTTTAGTGTATTCACGGATGATTGTGTGTGCAGTCATCACTATAATCTAAATTTAGACCATTTCAGCATCCTAAGAAGAAACTCCATACCCATTTGCAGTCACTCCACATTCTACCTGCCCTAGCTCCAGCCCTAGACAACCACTAATCTACTTTCTGTCTCTTTATGCATTTGGTGGTTTTTTCATATAAAAGGAATCAAACAATGTATGATTCTTTTTGTCTGGTTTCTTTCACTTAGCATGTTGTCAAGATTCATCCAGGTTGCAGCATGTATCAGTACTTTCTTCCTTTTTATACCAAATAAAATTTCAGTGTATGGATAATATTAAGTAATATTACACTTACACTTGCTTACACTTCTCCTGATTTTGACTAAAAGCCATGAGATCACAGTGGCAATTCCAGAGTGGGTGCCGTGAAATGTGGTATAGAACATCAGCTCTACCCATATGGAGATACTGGAGGATATCTGGGCCTATCTCCATTTCTAAGTTTTCCTATTTTGTAACATGAACTGAAGATGATTTGTTCTCTCAACCATGTAGAATTATTTTAGTGAATATGTAAAATAATATGTGAGGAAACATCTAAACTTACGAAGCCATTGACAAATCTGAGGTATTATTGGCAGCATTTAGAAAGAGTTTTGAACATAGACTATGATTTAGTGTAGGATCCATTTCTCTATCAAAATTGTGGAGATGTGAGTTACTTTGTGGTAGGAAAAGTATCCCAGTTGCTATTTTAACATGGGGTTCAATTTAATCCTGACTGTTAAATTTTTAGGATGGATAGGTTTGCCTCACAAAAAAAAAAAAAAAATGGAATCTACTTTGTTGAAGCAAATATGTTTTGAAAAAGCTGATAATCACAATCATCACCCCAAAATACAAATTCCCAGAAATTTGGGAACATGATCTGTTATTTGTAGGCCAAGTATTTTTCCTAGATCTTTCAGAGAATAGAGAGTTGACTTTTCTTTGAAACCAGGAAACTTGAATGTTTTTTCTACTTTGATGAAGTTCCAAATTTTTCTAACTTTAGTATTCTTCTATTTCAAACAGTACAATAAAAACAAGTTGAACACTATCTTGTATTTCCAAAATTATTCCACTACAAAGACGTTTTCCATAGTTTTATATGTTACCTGAAAAGAATTAATGATTCAATTTGAGTTTATTTCAAATATGAGTTATTAATTCAAATCCGTTGGAATTTATTGGCTACTTGCAGTATGTTTAGCCGTTTCCAGTTCCCAGGTTTGGAAGCTAGGAGCTCCTGCTTATGATTTTAGCTTTCACTTCAGATTGACATCTTTTGATTCAAGCGGAATCACTGTGGCTAATGGAAGTGCTTGGAGTAGGGCCAATCTAAGGATGCAGGGAATAACCCAAACCCTTCTTTCCTGAACCTGCACTTCCACTCTTGTGTCACTGGCCTTCTTGGTTTATAAGCTAAAGGCAAGAGTGGGATAGAGAGAATTCAGAATGATGCCCAGTGGCGGGTAACTATTATATCCTACCATTAGACCACACTGAAAATGGCGGGTACTTGTGCTTTACAGCCTTTGACGTCTAAGGAAAAAATAGAGCTTAAAATTGTGCCTTCCTCTGTGCCAGCTACCTTTTTTCCTCAGCTCAAGTATGTGTATATTCATAAGCAAATATCACATCAGCCCCCCCATGATGAGAAACTCATTTGCTCTTCTCATGTTTGGCCTCACCCAGCTGCTCAGCATGCACCATCTCTACACCTAGAGTCATGATTTCCTTTGTCATCTTGTCCTCTTCTCCCCATCAGCCTTTTCTGTAGGGAGTTGCTGACCCACTTTCTCCTATTCCTTGAGTAATTTTGCTGCTTCTCTTTGACAGGCTATGACCTTCTGATCCTTTATAGTCTGATGAAAGAGACATGAGAAAGTGGAATGATGAAGTGAATGTAGAAGAAAAACGATCATATCTGGCTCTCCTACCCTGAGATCGAATTCAGTACGGAGGGCCACTCTACTGCATTAACGCTCAGCTATTCACTACCAAGAATCAGTTGCAGTCTCTTGTAAGTTGCCACTGGGTGCACAGTTAACCTTCCTTTTCTAGAAATTAAGTTACAGGTGATTATTCCTCAGATTAGTTAATGATTACATAAACAGATGAATTATTTTCTCCAGACCACTTGGTTTGCACTACCCAGTGCACTTCCCCTTGCTAAGTTTTATGATGTAATAGTGTTACAGTATTTCACAAAAGGGGTGGGGAAGGTGGAGAATTTTTTTCTTCTCAAATATGTATAAATATTAAAGGGATTTAGTTACATACACTCACTAGAAATAGGACTAGGTGTCTGTGAAAGGTTCTTTAGAAGTCTGTAAATGCTTTCTAAGTATTATTTCTAAAAATGTGCTCATTTAATTTGACGTGTATTCAACTGCAAAATGAGATATTCCATGCACAGCATAAACATCATTAAATACATGTGGGCTTAAAATCAGTAGAAATATGTTCCCTCTTAGAAGGGAACATCCATGAAGAAAATAAATCTGGCCAGTGCTCACAGGTGAAAGGGAAGTAATATGCATTTTGGAAATCCTCATCTCCTCATTTGACAGTGCTTTATTGAAATAAGGTAGCCATCTACAGAATAGAATCTTTTGATTCCTCTCGAAAATGACACATTAAGTTGATAGATTGCTTTGTATTCGTCTACAGCTGAGAACACTAAAGTGACAGGCCAACCTCAACATGAGAGACAGAAAATTTTATTTCAGGGTATTAAATGAAGGGTGCTATACTGCATAATTTCAGAGGCAACTATTCATTTTAAATTCTGTGACAATGGTGAAAACCTCTGAGTTTTACAACCTGGCAGACCGCTCTCAGACTGGCCTGCCATTACTGCAATCTTAAAATTGTACCACAAAACTGTGACTTCTTTAGTTTAAGATGCTGAACCTTGGTTCAGCGCCTGTGGTTCAAAGCTGCTAAGGCGCCAGCCATATACACCTGAGCTGGCAGGTTCGAATCCAGCCTGAGCTTGCCAAACAATAACGATGGCTGCAACCAAAAAATAGCTGGGTGTTGTGGCAGGTGCCTGTAGTCCTAGATACTTGGGAGGCGGAGGCAAGAGAATTGCTCAAGCCCAGGAGTTGGAGGTTGCTGCGAGCTGTGATGTCACAGCACTCTCCCCAGGGCGACAGCTTGAGGCTCTGTCTCAAAAAAAAAAAAAAAAAAAAAAGATGCTGCTGAACCTTCCTTTCCTTGAAACTACTACCAAAGAGATTGAGGGTTAAAAGACAAATATCTGCTTTACAAGTTTGATGGACCAATTCTAAGCAAACATATGTCATTCCATGGTGATTTAAACTAAGTTGATCTTGAGAAAGGTTGAGCTCTTGTCCTATATGATACTATGTTGATGTTGCTGACATTGTTTAGACTTCAAAGCACTTTTCTCTGTTACTAAGAAAATGTAATTTTGAGTCTGCATCCAAATTTGAAGGGGCTAATGGTATCACATGGAATCATCCCACCTCATTCAACTCCTCCAGTGGTTTTTTTTTTTTTTTAATTCCAATTTGCCCAGGGCTAAAGCAAACGAAACCTAATAGAGCTTTATATAAGCTGATATTTGGCCAGTAAGACAAGGGTACAGAGAAAAACTCTATGCAAGGGGGCTCTACACCCTGCCATGCACTGCTGACCAGGTGCGAAGAGAAATATGAGCATCTGAGGGTGCTTTGGCTTTTATTGCCAAAGGCAGCTGTGATGAACATTCCAGACCCTGGGGCAGAAGTTAGAGCTGCCAGAGGAACAATGAAAGGGATACTAATACTTCAGTGTGTATATAAAACTGAGCCAAGGAGAACTGAGTAAGAGCAGACAGTATTACGGTAATTCATCTAATATGTTTATACGTAATCTTCACCTTGAAACTCTTACACCAAAGTCAAATATTTGGGGACCTAGCTCAAGTGAATGCGAGCGAGCGTGAGTACACACATAGGTAAGCAGAATGACCCAGTTCCCAGGGTCTCTGTCTCTCAAGGAGAAACCAGAGTATGAGACGATATTTTTAATGGTTAATGTTAATTCAATATATTTGACTAATTTTTTTAACTCTAAGAAAGGCTTTTTGGAAAAATAAAAAATGAAATCCCTTCATAATCTAGGCCAGTGGTTCTCAACCTTCCTAATACCTCGACCCTTTAATACAGTTCCTCATGTTGTGGTGACCCCCAACCATACAATTATTTTCGTTGCTACTTCATAATTATAATTTCGCTACTGTTATGAATCGTAATGTAAATATCTGATATGCAGGATGTATTTTCATTGTTACACTCCCCCCACCCCCAAAGGGGTCATGACCCACATGTTGAGAACCGCTGATCTAGCCATTAGCCTTTCTACATGGTGGAAAAGTATTTGCCCCAGAGATCAATTCTACAGATTAACTATGGGCTAAAAAAAAAAATTTTCCCAGGAATCTCATGCTATATCCTCTTTTCTTGAGGTCTAAGATGACGAAGCTTGAATGTTGGATAAGGTAGTGAGACACCATTAAAAATGGCAACACACTGTGGTGAACAAGCAATAAAATTCTTCTTATAAATGAAATACAACTCTAACGAGGCCATGAAACTGCCCAGGAAGAATGCTGCTACTAACGTCCAAAAGCTTGAAACTTTGCACCAAGGAGTTTTACTCCCAAGAGAGCATACACAAAACATGGCCATTGAAGATGTTGATTGTGCTGTTAGTTTCTCAGTACAGCAAAACCTTTAAATAAGGTAAAATAATTTAGAGGGAGGACAGGCTTGAAGAGGAAGTCTTCCTGGGATTGAAGTGGCAGGTCTTTATTAATTACTAGTTATAGGTTCGTGGGTGTTTACCTAAACTGTCTGTGTCTATAGGAAAATAACAGTTCTCACCTGGAAGACCAGGTGTGATGCTGCTAAAACAGTGAACTATCCAGCCTCAAATGCCACTAGTGTCAAAGTTGAGATACCCTGGGTAGACTGTAGTGAGAAACTAAAAGGGTTAACACACAAAAAACCATTGAAAATTGCCTGGCACACAGTAATTATACATAAATATTACTATTACTAACAAGCTGTTTATGTGGAATGTCCACAGAGAATTAAACTATAGGTTCTAGGAACAGTTAGCCTGTGCCGATTACCTAGGGACTTTGTAATATGACTCAATTTTTATCTACTTACATCTTTCATTAAAACAATGGCTTTGAAAGCTATAACATGAGGACTAACTGAAGAATTTTTGAAGCTACTTAAAAATTCTAAGTCGATTCCTTAAAGACTGCTTCCTGATGCAACTGGATGGGGGGAGAAGATGGCCAGAGGGGATTCTTCCATGGTTTAGAGCAGGAATTTAGTAAATATTTTCATTTTGTGGGCCATGTAATTCTATCGCTCTGGTGTTCTGTGAAAGCAGCCATAGCTGATATGTAAGCAAATGGATGTGGTTGTGTACTAATAAAATTTTATTTACAAAAGCAGGTGAGGAAGTGGATTTGGCCTGAGAGTTTGCTAACCTCTAGCATAATGGGGAGATCATGGACTTCAGAGCCAAAGGGCTGCAGGTGTGATGTTTCCTCATTTGCATACTTTTGATGGAAATATCTGTGAACAATCTGGCACATAGTAGGTTTCTTCCTTTAAGGCATTAACAGTAGCACTCACTAAATTAACAGAATTTCAAGTTGAAAATAACTATCGACTTGCAATATGGTTTTTACCACCCCCCACGATGGCCTGCTGACTTCTGCTACAGTTATAATACCGTTCCTCCTGTACTGTTTTTCCTAGGCTACACTCAAAAGACTTCAATTGTACATTCTTGGCATTAACAGCATAGACTTTTCTTTTTGTGTTTAATCGTAACTTTGTTCAAAGCAGTTCCAAAATGAAGAAGCTGAATGGAAGGTATTGCTCATAATTCATTCAAAAACAATAAACTCCTCCCTTCCTTTCTCTTATTCATTACAGACTTTATAAAACAAGTGTTCTACACCCTTCCGTTTGGGCTGGTGCACAGAATACAAAAAACACATCTACTAATCTGTCATGGGCACTTGTCTCTATCAAGCCTTTTCCACACAATTTTTGGAAAGTGGTAACTTTTTAGCAGTCATTTTCAACAAATGTATCTGGCAAAAACTCAGCCTTTTGACATTGTGGTCAGAAGGTAAAAAATAACCTACAGAAGATGACCACAAATTTAGTGCCAGTGATGATAGCGGTGACGCTTATTTCTAAGGGAAAGAGGAAACTTCTATTCCACGACCCACATTAATCACTTTCAGTCTTACTTGTTATTTCTCATTAAGTGATGTTCTTTTTAGTTGGTGTGCCTTGATTCCAAAGTAGTAATGTACTGGAAAAATACAAAGTTAGACCCCTGTTCAGGTTTGAGTTACTCAAGTATAAGAGCCATCTGCTCCCTTACAAAGTTCTGGAGAATGCGGATTAGAATCGTGCCCTTTGGTATTCCGTACTGTGAAGTGAAATACACTTAGTACACCCCTGAGAAAACTTAACTTGGAAATACAATTGGAAAATGTTAAGTTTTGTTCTGTCTTTATGATGCAACCACAAGCGAGATCTATGAAATATCCTGCCTCGTTGTTGTCACTCAGGGATGACAATAAAGACAGCTATAGCCAGAAGTGCTTACACTGGAAAAAGACTATGACATGACCATTTCTTAAGATAAGCTCTAGTGGAGGTCAGAGATAACTCCCGAAACAATTGTAGGCTACATGGGGTTTGCATCTGACAGCACCTTCTATAGTAGCTTTGGTCATTCCCGACTCTAGGAACACAATCTACCTGCAAGCATTCATTTGCAACTGACAACTCGATCTGGGCAATGACAGGCAAAACTTCCTGAAAAAGAAAACCCAAGAAATCTAGTGAGTCAGACTAAAATGTATATTTCCTTATCTAGCAACCCCTGCTTCCTGAAATTATCATTGTCTTTCTAGAACAATGATTTTAGAGCTTTAAGCTTCTGCATAAACTTGATTTTCTTAAAGCCTGAGTTAAGGATTTCTCAAAGTCATCTCCTCCTTCACCCTCCTTCATTTCCATATTTAGAAGGTCAATTGTATTTCTAAATACAAACCTGACAAATATTGCTTTCTCACCTTCCTACCTGGGAAACAAGGCTCTGCTGAAGTTTGTCAGGATCAGAGCTGGGGTGGAGGAAGCGGGAGGGCATCCTGCCAGGTAATGGAAACACTGCTTGCTTTAATTTTATTGCTAAGAACAAAGCCTTCTTATTGTTTAATAGAACCCTTAAAGGCGAGCCTCACTGGCATAGTTCTAATTTTTTTGAGACCACAAACAAGAGGAATTCTTTAGGAGCATTACATGAAAAACAGAGGGAAAAATACTTTATTCTGCAAAAATTAAAGCAACCCTTTGTTTCAGTAGCCGGAGCCTAATTCCAGACTGGCATTTGCATGTGTCCTTCCCATGGGCCTTGTCTACCCAGGCCCCCTCTCTTTCTCTTTCATTCAGACTAGTTTGAGTCATACCACCCTCATGAAAGAACTCGACAGAAATCATTTTTTCCTGGGACATCATTCCTTTGGCATCACTGGTTTTAGATAACTGAAAGCAGCAATGTTTTGCACCAAAAACAAACCAACGCCCTCTCCTCTTATAATACCTTCAGTGCTTATTTTGATTGTGCTAGCAAACTAAACCGGCTCTGCAGTCCTTGCTTCTCCGTAGCAAGCTTTACTTCTTTCTACTTAATGGTAACCAAAGTTACTGGTTTCCGGAGATCTTTACGACGGTCCTTAGTAGCAAAGGAATAAGAGTGAAAGGAACTGAGGTGGCTCTTGTTTCTGCTACTTGTGTACCAGTGGTAACATATGAAACAAATCTTGTGGACTTGTTGAGTGCTTGCTATGTGCAAAGCACCACGCTAGGACCTGTAGCAGAAACAGAATATTGCGCTCTAGAGAAAATGACTTCACTATAGAATATAAGAAGCAACCATGCCAAATGTATGGTTAAAGCCTGAGTTAAGGATTTCTCAAAGCACGGGCTACAGAAATTCCAGAGTTGTGTGGTCCAATATGGCAGCCACCAGCTACTTGTGTTTTTGAGTACCTGAAATACAGTTAGCCTGAATTGTAATGTATGACACATATAATCATTTTTATATTGATTACATGTTGAAGTGATTGTTTTGAATATCAGGTCAAATAAAATGTATTAGTACAATTTCATCTGTTTTGATTTTACTTCAAAAAATGCAGTTACTTGAAAAACTTCCAATTATATACATGATTCAAATCGTACAGCACTTTGGACAATGTAGTTCTAGAACAGTGATTTTCAACCAGTGTGCCATGAAAATTTTCTTTTTTGAGACAGTATTACTATGTCACCCTCAGTAGAGTGCTATGGTGTCACAGCTCACAGGAACCTCCAACTCTTGGGCTCGAGTGATTCTCTCGTCTCAGCCTCCCTTGTAGCTGGGACTATAGGCACCCACCACAATGTCCGCTATTTTTGTTGTCATTGTTGTTTAGCAGGCCCAGGCCAGGTTTGAACCCGCTAGTCCCAGTGTATGTGGCTGGCGCCCTAACCACTGAGCTACAGGCGCCAAGCCGTGCCATGAAAATTTTTAATTATTTTTGAAAGAAGTTAAAACCAAAGTATTTTTTTTTTAGTCTTTTTTTTAAATCAACATAATTTAAGTGTGCCACTGAAGTTTAACTATAGGTTCAAGTGTGGTATGAGATTAAAAAATGTTGAAGAACACAGTGTTCTAGAAAAATGTTTTAGATAGCTTGAGGAAATCAGTGTGTGAGTTGCGGGGGAAGGTTTCATGCCAAATATAAAGGTGGGACCGATCTCTGGAGATCAGTGTCAAGAGAGGCCTGGGAAACGAGAAACCTGAGGGTAAGGAAGATGGGAAGAGGCTTCAGAGCACAGGGAGAAAAGGGAATGTGTGTAGGACAGGAGAGAGTCATGAATTTATCTCAACAATATTCTGGGTACCATGGGCATGCATCTTGAACTTGTCATCTAGGAGTTGGGGGAAAGAAATACCAAGGCCAGGTATTCTTACTGGCTCTTCTAAAAAGCCCTTTTGGGACCATCTGCAGGAGGCTGGCCATGAGTGAGCTCTCACAGGGCCCACATATGGCAAAAAGGTGAAATGGGGGTTCAACTGGAAAGCGAAGTTCTTCCTTGGCCCTCTCTTTTCTATTGATTCCCTTTCTGTCTTGGCAGGAGTGAGCCTGCACCATCAATCTTTGACACTAGCCAGGCTTACTCACTCCCCTGGAGTTTTCTTCTGAAATGGTAGTAGGGCTGGTGAAAGTTACAAGGGCAGTAGTAGAAGGGGGGGAGAGCACTGACACGGTACAACAGTGGCTTAGACAAAAATGCCGTGAAGAGCAAAGGAGTGACCACAGCATTTAAATGCCTTTTTTTGGTGGCTGATTTTGAGGTTGTGTGTGTGTGAGTGAGAGAAAGAATATGTGTATATCAGGAGAGTATGATGTTGAAAATGTTATCCTATAAGTCGTCTTCAGACCAATATTATTCTTTGAATCAGGTTGAGGAAAACATTTTTTCCAAAGTGGCTATCTAGTTATTTTTTTCTTTCATAAACCAGAAAAGATAAAGTGGGTATACTAAAGAATCAAAAGGAAAGGTACAGGTTTATAGTAACATGGAAAAAGGGAAGAGACACGTCACCTTCTCTACAGGACTCAGCCATGCCCTGACGGATAGCTCTCCCATCTTTGCCAACCCAATCCTCTCAGTCCTTGTCCACTGGAAAAACCTGTGAGGAGGCAGCTCCTCCTGTGCACTAGCATCACCCATCCTGCCCCTGCCTCCAGTATGGATAGCTCCCATCATAGAAACACTGTCCTGAGGACAGTCCTCACTAGAAGGGTCCTTTCTGCCCTTCAGGGTGAGAGTTTATCTGACATGCTGTTCTATGCAAATGATGCAGTTGGTCTCTGGAGGCACTCCAATTCACTCACCAATATCCTTGCACTGCATGCTAAATGCAGGAGAAACTAGGAAGACTATCTTTTTCCAGAAGGAGTCCAACCAAAGAGGAGAGGGAATACACTACAGGTCATGAGAATTTTTGCCCAAGGACTGAATCTATGGATGCACTGTGGAGTCTTTCTTAAGCTTATAAGTTCAAATTATGAATCTCATAATTCAACTCCTAAATCTAGTGAATTTTATAAAACCAAATGTAATAACTCTCAGGAGGTCCCTGAATCAATGTTTGATTAATTCAAATTGAACAGATTTAACTCCATTAGAGTTTGTCTATAAATTAGTTGGTTGAGTTCCTACACACATTTCTTCAAATTGAAGTAAAATTACATTTAAGGAAATGCATGAATCTCACGGGATACAGTTCAATGGATTTTGATAACCAACAGCTCAGTCAAGATATAAAACATTTCTACAACCCTAGAAAGTACCCTGGAGCCCTTCTTTCAGTCAATCCTCACCCCATGGGTAATCACTGTTCAGATTTTATCACCAAATTCCAGTAACATTTTAAACATTTATAAATATAACATGTTTAATTTACTTTACAAGCACTTCCGATGCTTAACAGGATAAAATTAAACCCCTAACAAGTTAAACTTTCCCAAGTCTTTAAGTAGGTCTTATAAACCTAATAAATTAAACTTAAGAAACCTAGTGAAACCCAAGTTTCTTGAACATCAAGACACCGTACTGTTTTGAAACTTAAACTGTTTAACAAATTCAATTTAAAATCACACGTCTGAAATAATTTTTATTTCCAATTAGAACTTCAAAGCACATCTGTCAAATTTCTGTAACGTGTACTATATCATATTCTCTTAAGTGCTACAAAGATCTATTTTAGTACTAAATCATAACATAAAATATTGATTTTTATGGTACAAGCTGATAGGTCTTATCTGAAATGCATGGGTCAAGAAGTGTTTCTGCTTTTGGGTATTTTTTTGATTTTGGAATATTTGCATACACATAATGAGGCATCTTGGGGATAGGATCGAAGTCTAAACACTACACCCATTTATGATTAATATACACTTTATATACACATAGCTTAAAGGTAATTTTATATAATACTTAATTTTGCACATGAAACAGTTTTGTGTTAAGTACTTATGTATGGAATTTTCCATTTGTGGCATAATGTTGGTGCTTATAAAATTTCAAATTTTGGAGATTTACATTTTAAATTGTTGAATTAGGGAATGCTCATCCTGTATTATTTAGATCATCATCTTTATAAGTTTCCTGGGGAGGAGGGAAAAAAGAGCCTTATTTATTAAAGGAAGCAAATTTATCACCTCAAATCAGGGTCAACATGAATATTTAAAGATTTGAGTATAGCTCACAAGACCTGAAGGCTCACTGGTTCTACTGGTACTACAAATGTACACTTGCTGAACTTTGGTTGCGGTAGGTTCAATAGGGTTTCTAAGTCCCCATCAGATGGGATTATTTCTTGTGATGAGAATTCCTCTAGAAATCTAACTTAATTTTCAGACCTTCGTATGATGACAACTCTGATGGCCATTCCAGAAAGAGAGTTCCAAAACTGCTTTGAAGGGTGGTCTAGGCGTTGGCATCAGCATAGCTTCCCAAGGGGAGTACTTCGATGGTGACTGTAGTGATATTCAGCAGGGGGGTATGTAGCGCTTTTTCTAGTGTGAAATTGTCCGATCTGACATCTCTATGGTTGCTCTAAAGACTACTGGGATAATTAAATCAAGAGGTGATAATAAGCGCTTGTCCATGGTCAAATTGTTTATGGTGTATATTTGCATAAATCCTACTACTTTAGTGTAGATCATAGTTCAGGGAAAGCTTTGTTGTGGAACTATAACAACTCTATGTAGTAATCTTCCCTTCTAACACCTGCAAGTATGGACAAGGGCACGGTTTCCTCATCCTCTAAAAATTGGGAGAAGGCTTCCTTGAATGGACTTATCCCAGCCCAATACCGAGCTTTGAGTAGTCAGGATCAGGCCACTATGATAGATTTCATCACTTCACATGTATATGGACTTGATGTTATAGCTAGTGAAAATACTTTTAAAAGCACAGTAAAAGCTCTATCATAAATTCCTAGGCCAAGAAGTTACCTTACTCGGTTGTAAAAATCTTTATTTGTGGTGCTCCTCACTGAGAGCCTTTTACATTCAGTGGTAGCCTCAGGCTTTTTCAATAGCTGAATTTAAAATTTCATATTTCTGTTTCAAACAAAACTAACCAGTACTACAATCGCACTCTTGTTAATGGACATTTTATGTGCATGACTCAGTTATTTTGCTGTGGAATTTCAAAATTAGAACAAAGCCTTTCAGTTTTTCCTACAACGTTTAATTTAGCAATTAAAAATAGAAGTTAATTGAATGAAGGCAAAAGATGGTATGTTCCATTTCCTTCATAGTCTGTAATTACTTGATGCAGAGATCATTTGGGCTTGGTTGTCATTAAGAAGACAATTTTATATTCATTTATTGATAGATTGATCCAAACAATCAATCCATCATTTTGTTACTCCACCAAACTCTTTCACTTCAGGGTCTAAAAATAATTCATTCTCTGAATGGCATGAATAAGAGCAGTAATGGAACCTGACCTTCCACCTGAAAGTCACCTTCTCATCTGCAGTCATTCCTCTCTGACTTCTCACCTTTCTCATCTCATGTGAAAGTTGAGTTAAAACAATGGCCTTTTTTTTTTTTTTTGTAGAGACAGAGTCTCACTTTATGGCCCTCGGTAGAGTGCCGTGGCCTCACACAGCTCACAGCAACCTCCAACTCCTGGGCTTACGCGATTCTCTTGCCTCAGCCTCCCGAGCAGCTGGGACTACAGGTGCCCGCCACAACACCCGGCTATTTTACAATGGCCATTTTTTAATGTGTCACAACTTATTCCTATTATTCTTTATATACCATGCCAGAAACACTTCTGTTGTTCTACCCAGTCAAGCATGTATGTGGAATGCCGTAAGGGAGATGTGATAAAGAATTCCTGTATTACAAGAATGGAAAAGCAAGTACCTAACGTGTTCAATACTAATATGAAGCTAGTAGTTGAACTAATACCTGCTCACACAAGACAATAATTCAATGTAATTCAAGTTGAGTGGAGGGGGATTGGTGCGCTCCCAAAGTAAGGGTATATGGCACACCTCCTGCGTGATTGCCACAACTACAACAGGGACCTTACCTAATGATCACAAACATTGTAACCTAATCGTTTATACTGATTATATGGATCTGAAATTTAAAAAAAAATTTTTTTTTTAAATCCTGTGTTCTATGGAGAGAGAGCACAGTGAGATACATCAGAAAACCAGGCTTTTTCTCTTGCCTCCTACTATTCAGCCTTTTGACATCCAATTAAGACTATTACTTCACATTTAAGTATTAACCTTAAAAATCTATGCTACTAAATCCAAATGTCAGAGGGATTCTCTTCAGAGGCACATAGAAGAGATCATACTCAAATAGGAGCCACTAGGTGGAATTATGAATATGATGTGATAGTTCATTACACCCAAACTAGAAAGATTAGCAGAAGAGGAAACATTTGGATAATGTTTTTCAAAACTTTCAAAACTGAAAGTCGAGAATGTTAATATGAATGTAACATCAACTTACAAAGCCTTATATTCATTCATTTATAAGATTAATCCCTTATTTCGAAATTGTAGAAGACCTTTTACTGATAATCTTCTCATCATTCCTCATCAATATACCTAAGAAAGTTAACCGGATCTGTTGCCTATTATGAATCACATTTTTGAAAGGCAAGGGCATTAAATCTAAGGGGAGACATTCAAGTATAGGTTAGATACTACTGGATAAACAATTAAATTTAATCTCCACTAAGAAAAACTAAGTTTGCTTCATGAGTGCTTAATTGCAGTAAACTTGGTGGAGTACACCGGATACGCAGCCATTACACACATGCAGGCATCACTTAAGTCTTCTCCAGAGATAATGTTCTGTGCAGACTGACAGTTTCATTTCTCCTTTGTCATGGGAATTCTAAGACCTGAACTTGGAAAATCAACTTTTACTAAAGTGGTACACCATGATCTGGTTTCCGAAAGCTGCCATATTTGCACTAGTAACAGAGCCTTTTACATGGCAAGCTGTAGACTGCAGATGTGTTTAAGGAGGCTGAGCATGTAACGATATCTTGAAAGATAAAAGAACAATGCTTTTTTAGGATGACCTTGGGCAAGAATAGTAAGGTCTGCTAAGCCTTTATCCTCTCTAAACCACAAAGTATGGCAACTAGTGGTTGTTCTTTATCATCATCTCCTTGTAAATTTATACTCACTGAGGTCAGATGCAGAAGAAATCTGACCTTATTATAAGTGACAATGGATTATAATTTTGGAGTCAGCCCTCAGCAGGATACACTCTATCCAAGATCAGATCCATGTCCTTGAGACACGAACAGCACATTTGGTATTTGGATGCTGGTCTTCATCCAATGGCTGTGGACAAAGCACTTGCCAAGGTTTCCATAGAGAGAGAATGCATTGGCGTTACAAAACAGCACAATGAAATTAATTTAAATAAAAAGTTTCATCTCATTGGATACTTTTTCCAATGTACTCAGCCCTACTATGAAGCTAAATTATAGCTTTCACATGAAGGCTATAACCCAACTATAGCACAAGACTAGAAGGAAAGGGCCAAGGAAGGGGAAGGGAGGGGGGAGGTTAGGGTAGAGGGAGGGTAATGGGCGGGGCCACACCTACGGTGCATCTTAGAATGGGTACAGGCAAAACTTACTAAAGGCAGAATACAAATGTCTACATACAATAACTAAGAAAATGCCATGAAAGCTACATTGAACAGTTTGAGAATATTTCAGATTATATATGAAACCAGCACATTGTACCCCTTGATTGCACTAATGTACACGACTATCATTTAACAATTAAAAAAAAAAAAAGTTTCATCTCCCTTCACCATTTCCAAGTTTACGAATGCTTTCAAGGCTTAGTGAATGACCAAAAAGTCTTCTATGGAACTCCATCTGTTTTGTCAAGTTATTTATTTTTAGAGACACAGTGCTACTATGTCGCCTTCAGTAGAGTGCCATGATGTCACAGCTCACAGCAACCTCCAACTTGTGTGCTTAAGTGAGTCTCTTGCTGCAGCCTCTCAAGTAGCTGGGGCTACAGGTACCCACCACAACACCTGGCTATTTTTTTGTTATAGTTTTCATTGTTATTTAGGTGGCCTAGGCTGGGTTTGAACCTGCCAGCCTTGATGCATGTGGCCCGTGCTGTAACCACTGTGCTACAGGTGCTGAACCAAAATATTTATTTTTTTTGCAGTTTTTGGCCAGGGCCAGGTTTGAACCTGCCACCTCCGGCATATGGGGCTGGCGCCCTACTCCTTTGAGCCACAGGCACCGCCCTATTTTTTTTTTTTTTTTTATAATCTCTTACAAGCTACATATCACCCAAGTGAAACTTTGCCCTCACCCCTTTCAATTAGCAGAGCCTATCATTTGAGCAGAGATCTAATTAAATGGCACGTAACTCATCCACAGGAAGTTTGCTATTCCACATGGCAACCAGCACTGGAAAAACTCAGAGGACGCAGTAAGAGGGCAAACTTTCCACTGAAATAAAAGAAAAATAATTTTAAAATTTAGCAGATATGGTAAAAATAATTTTAAAAAGTGATTACAAACAAGGCAAGATAAACCAAAGGGTCCATTGCCAGAATTTTTAAGAGATATTGGATTAAAGAATGCTTTTTTTAGGGCTTGGCGCCTATGGCTCAAGCAGCTAAGGCGCCAGCTACATCCACCTGAGCTGGCAGGTTTGAATCCAGCCTGGGCCCGCCAAACAAAAATGATGGCTGCAACAAAAAAAATAGCCGGGCGTTGTGGCAGGTGCCTGTAGTCCCAGCTACTTGGGAGGCGGAGGCAGGAGAATGGCTTGAGCCCAGGAGTTGGAGGTTATCGTGAGCTGTGATGGCATGGCACTCTACCCAGGGCCACAGCTTGAGGCTGTCTCAAAAAAAAAAAAAAAAAAAGAATGCTTTTTTAGGATGACCTTGGGCAAGAATAGTAAGGTCTGCTAAGCCTTTATCTTCTCTAAACCACAAAGTATGGCAACTAGTGGTTGTTCTTTATCATCATCTCCTTGTAAATTTATACTCATGGTCACCTATCATGACACAAATGAACATTTATTGCGCATCAAGGTATTGCATTTGCTGTGAAAGAACATCATTTTCTGAATGTGTGAAGAATTAAACTTGGTCTTCTCATTTCTCAAAGAAAATGGGGAGGGGTATATGATACCTATCTGACCTAAACAGGTTAAGTTCTGCAGATGACCCAAAGTTTGTTCACTTCTTATAAGCCTGTCCTCCACTCCATAATAATTAACTCCAAACTCATTCAGGAGAGATCTAATTAAATGGCACTTAACTCATCCACAAGAAGATTGCCACTCCATGTGCCAACTAGCACTGGAAAAATTCAGAGAAAGCTAGTAAGAAGGAAAACTTCCCATTAAAATTAAAAAAAAAAAAAACTAGACTGGCTGAAACCCATTAGTTTTTAGAATCCCAGCCATCAAGTTACATAAACATTTCTTCAGAGTCTACCTAAAATTGCTTTTTCAATGTTTCTACCTCCAGACTCCCAACCTGTCTTGGCCTTCCTATCCTCTCTCTACTTTTAAAAAGATTTGGCACTTACAACCATTTCATTTGCTTACCCTCATTTAAAAACCCTAGTTATGAAAACAATGGGGAGGGAGGGGACCTTCAAACCCTTCCATTCTAAAGAAAAGCAGAGATGAATCTCTGAAAGGAGGTATGGATTTATAAGGATGTGGCATTTCCTGTTGAGTCGTGGGAAGGAATTCATTGATTTAATTTATAACAATTAGGAGTGCCCCTGTGCTGTGTGTGTGTGTGTTTTTTTTTTTTTTTTAGCTCCAGCTGGCATGGGAATTATTTTCCTGAGGAATACTCATACCCAAAATACGAGGATACCTTCAGGAAGAGGAAAAGGAAGGAGGACGGTCTAGGAACCAAGGATGTGAACCAGGAAATTCTTTTTCATTGCACTGCTTTAAAAGAATGGCATGCTGATGCCTAACAAATTCCACAACCGTTTTTGAGTTTCCTACTACTGTGATGTTTGCCCTTGGATGTGGAATTGTTTTGCACAAAGATATTCATATTATTTTCCCCTTAACCAAAATTATTATTTCCAGAAAAGAGTTAAGGATGCCAACTGTTAACTGTGAAACTTCACTAAACCTTCAAGACCGAAGTTTAAACTTAGATGTAACATGAAAGCCCTCCCAGATCTCATCTCTCCAAAGCTGATTCTTATTTATTCTTTCTTCCTACATACCTCCCATTTGTCCAGAATGAACTTCTTCATCTACACATACTGTTCATTTTTCTTCCCCCATGTGACTCTGTTTGCCAGGCAAGTAGTGCTGTTCCCCTCCCTCCATAAATGAAAATGTCACCTACCCTTGATGACAGGCTTGGATCTCACGCTACCTCCTCCAGAACCCAGTTAGAAGTAAGTTCTCACTTCTCTGAAATTTCAAAGCGTATAATCCAAGCCTCTTTTATGGTAAGTACAGCTCTAAGTGCCCTGTGGGCAGGATTCTTACCTAGCGCATGCAACACACACACACACACACAGGTGTTCCATCCCCGCTAAGGACATGAGCAAACAAATATGACACTAACAAATTAATATAACTGAACACAGGCAAAGATTGATACCCTCACTCAGGAATGTTTGTGTAGCAAACACTGCTTATAAACCAACAGTCTCCAGAATAGAAAGTCATTGTAAGCAAATTAGCTAAATTTGGAAATCAGGGAAAAAGAAGACTGAGCCCTTCCAAGGCCTAGCAGGGCATATTCCATGAAGCCAGCCTAAATCAGGGTCATCTGACTCCCCAGACTGGTGTGTAACGGAATTTTACTTTCTATTTACTTTGCTTAGGGCTTACGCTCTGCAAAATTAGATGCTAACTTAGAGTAACCTGATAATACGCAACTGACTTTGTACAAATGTTCTGGCTTTATTGCTCTGTACGTCATTAACCGGTTTTGTATCTAAGTTAGTCTTTTCCCTTTAGTATACCCCTCGCTCCACGTTTACATGTAAGCTATTTCTGATAGTGTCCTTTGAACCAGCTTTATCATCTTGACCCTGATGAGTCAAATACATCTTTGATGAAGACTCATTTGATTATTATGTGAGGATTAAGTGTTTATATTTTTGAAAAATTTGAGAATATTATTAGAAATAAATTTAACAAATAGGTAGTGTGGTGGCACCCGTAGTTCAGTGGGTAGGGCACCAGCCGCATACACCAAGGCTGGTGCGTTCAAACCCGGTCTGGGCCTGACAACTGCAACAAAAAAATAGCCAGGTGTTGTGGCGGGTGCCTGAGGCAAGAGAATCACTTGGGCCCAGAAGTTTGAGGTTGCTGTGAGCTGTGACACTATGGCACTCTACCGACAGTGACATAGGGAGACTGTCTCAAAAGAAAAAATAGGTATTGCTTTCTACCAGTATTTTCTACTTGTACATTTGTTTCCATTCCAAAGGACTTATGCAAAACCAACAGAGAAAGGGATCTTCTTAATTCCTGTCTAGAATAACTTCTAATGGCACATGTGTGTCTACTTGCAAGTCTGCTCTGATCAATTCCGTAATAGCTTTATTTGAAAAGCCTGTATCTCAACTAAAATTATATCTGAACTGTTGACATCAAAGTAAAATCTCCTTGTAAATTTCTTGAGTTTATCATTTGAAATTACTGAACAATGTAGAAGGTAATGTTAGGATGAATAGCATTTTGTAAATAAAAGCCATACTAATACTGCATTAGGAGCAAGGCATTTACTCTAAAATTACTACAGCCCATAATGGAAACCAGACGCTAATGCTTTAAGAACTAGCTAGCTAATACTGAATGAAATAATCACCCAATCCATATAGCATTTATAAGATTTACCATAAAGCCCAGGTAATTTTTTTTTTACTGAAGACAAATAATTCTTTCTTATTGTCCTAAATATCAAATGCCATCACATCATAAAATTAAAATATAGTACATGGAAGATTCTATTTTATTCATTTATTCATATAATACATATTCACTTTACCCTATAATAATGAAAATATTATGCTTGCTCACTATTATTTCCAATGTTGTTTAATCAACAAGACTCAACATGTTTCCTGGTGAAATCATGGCCAGAAGTGAATCCAGCCTGAGCCGAGGGTTAGAAAAATCTGGGTGCGGCAGCATGCTATTGCTGTCACTGCTGCCTTCATATTCCTGACCTCGTCCGAACATGACGGGAAGGCTGGTTCTACCTTGAACATCATGTGGTTCTTAAAGCGAGGGGATCTATGGCATGAGCCCATGAGCTCGTTGGAAAGTGTAATCTGCTCTCTCACTTACGTTTTGCTCTAATTCCTCCTTTTCTTTCCTTCTATATGTCTTTCCGTCTCCACCTATCATAGTCTGCTCATCAGCATCTCAGATGATGAACAGCTGGAGTGATGGCTCAGGCAGGAAAAATAAACACCCCTAGTTTTTATCCCTCTGGATACTACTGTAGGAAAGCATGACCAATCTAGAGTTGGAAAAAGATACTCACTCATGTGTTTCTCTTAGTAACCAGTTTCATAAGGAGCACAATTGTAAGTAAAAGTACAAACTTTGTGAACACAAAGTATTTCAAGTCTTCCATCAAAGCACCAGTGTTTGTACGGTACAGATGCTTTTATGCTGATAGGATCTGAAAGCAACATTTGCTGATTTCTATTATGCTGAGGATGGTATCATTGAGAAACACCATGGTGTTGCATAAATAAGCTGGCATCCCGATATCTGGAGTATTTTGAAAAATCAGAGTTGTGAAATCTACAGGATCTGGCTCAAGTCCTGACTCTTCCATAAAGTTTCAGGCAAATCCCACTTAGCATGTCATACTACATCCAATCTAAGATTCCAGCCACTGTTTATCCATATTTTGTGAATGAAAAATGCATCCCATTAAACTGACAGCTTTAAGTTGTAGTCCAACTTCAGAACTTCAGAAATAGTAGTCTTGAAAAAAAAATGTGGATCTTAAGAGTCAAATAGATGCAATGTTCTACTAGCTCAGCACCCGAAGGACTAGACTACTGTTCTTCCACTGTGTTATGTGTGTGTGCTTTGTTCTCTAGCACTTTGTGATCTGATTTTGTAACTATATTGTGCATCTACTGCCACAGTTACAAGCACATGGGGCCATATAATTATAATTACTGCTTATGTGATAAAAGATTTGTAGAAATTGCTATTGCAAAAATGCAGTCAGTCACTGTCAAAACTTTTGCTACTCCAACCTTAGATATTTGGGGGAACTAAGAAGCATTCAAATAATGTTCAGATTGGCCATTCGGAGAGTCATCACGCACATCTGTCCAAACTCTGTGAGCTTCTACTGTGTGAAAAAGTGCTGTACTAGAGCCTCTGAAATACAAAGATTTGATCCCAATCCTCAAAGACTTCACAATCTGGTTGGAAAAATAGAACTGGTACATGAAAGAGTGATAAAAGCCACAAGAAGATTGTTGATGAAGTGTTATCTTATTCAGAGAAAGAAGAGATGATTCTGGCCTGGGGAATCAGAGAAACAGTCACAGTGAAAGTGTCCCTTAACTTGGAATATGGAGAACAGACAGGAAGGATTCTGATAAAAATACAGAGAATGGGAGCATGTGCCCATTAGGCACAGAGAACTATTCGGTTACAGGCTAAAGGCTTAAAAGTGTTGTGAATGACAATTGTTTAGTATTAGTATATGGAATGAGATAGTGGGAAAGACAGGTTGGAAGAAGACTTGAAAAACCACACTAAGGCATGGGTATCTGTTTTTTCCCTATGCAATGTAGAGTCATTACAGGTTCTGCAATTGTAGTGGATTTCATGGAAATACATCTGACGACTAAAATGCATTTAATATATACCTGTATTAGGTTGAGTTGTGTCCCCCAAAATGGGATGTTCAACTCCTAATACCCAGTATCTGTGAATGAGATCTTATTTAGAAATAGAATGTATACAGATTTAATCAAATTGAGGCAAGGCTGGAGTAGGGTGAGTTCTTTATAAAAAGGATGTTTGGACACAAACACAGAGACACAGCAGGACAATGCCACGTGATGGCACAGGCAGAGATCAGAGTGCTGCAGCTGCAAGCCAAGGGGCTCCAAGAATTACCTGCAACCATCAGAAGGTGGGAAGACGTGAGCAAGAATCCTCCCCTAGGGCTGTCAGAGGGAGCATGGCCCTGCCAAAACTTTGATTTCAGCCTCCTGGCCTCGAGAAAGAACTGTGAGACAATAAACGTCCCTTGTTTTATGCTGTCCAAATGTGTGGGAATTTGTTACGGCAGCCCTAGTAAACTAACACAACACCTTTTAAACAGTGCTTTTTTGGCTGTTCTTTGGAAGGGTGATTAAAATCTATAACTTTAGGACCACTGTGTAATGATGGATCAGGGAGAGCTACAATGGGAAGGGGAGGTGGCCCTGGACGGTAGAGATTCTCTAAGGTTCTAGTTGCTTTCAATTTCATACAGCTTTTATATTTGGCTTCTGAAAAAGATTTAATTTTAAGAAAGATTCTTGTTTTAGAATTATAATGCAAGAGGACATACATTTAGTAGTTTTCATATGAAACATACCACCCAGAGATACATAGGTACTCACCTCAACATGTTGGCAGGTTTGAATGAGTTTAGCCAAAAGAGTCTCTAGTTCCGTGTTCCTCTTAATCAGGTTGGTGAGGTTACTCTCTAAGTTTTGCTGTTCAAAAAAGAGAAAAAATATATTAATCTGCATACTTTTATACTTTAGTATACACAAAATTACTCCAGGAAAAACTGATAAGTTTTCAGAAGCCTCAATGCAATTTCAAGTCTATGTAAACTGATTTTCAAAGGTTTCATTCAAAAAAACTTTTAAGAAAACATTCATATTTCATTATTTTTATTCCTGCTTTTCATAGTAACTTGGGGATATTTAACTGAATAATTTATAGGTCATAAACCAGGGAGAAAGGTGGTGAATTGATTTCTATTCCTTTATCTGAATCAGAACCAACAATAATATAAAGAATATATTCCTACATCAAATCAACTAGAATGGGATTTTTAGGATTTATCCTTTCATGGGCAAGCTGAGTACACCCCGGAACCTGCCACCATTCCCAGCTATTTTTTTTTAGAGACAGTCTCATTCACCCTCCAGCTGGTCTCGAACCGGTGAGCTTGGGTAAATCCGCCGGCCTCGGCCTCCCAGAGTGCCAGGATTACCGGGGTGAGCCACCGCGACGGCCTCGTACGTTTAAACCCTTTGGGATTGGTTCCGGGGTGCGCTTCGCGTAACAGACCCGAAGGCTTGGCGGGAGTCTCCGAGCGGCGTCGGCAGCCGAGTGGCGTCAGCAGCCGAGCGGAAGGTGACGAGGGCCACAGACCCAGACGCCGACCGCGTGCTGCCGCTACCGCACGCCACCGGCGGTCCCGTGGCAGTGTCTGGCTACCCGCGCCGCCAGGACGCCGCCCGGACGCCGCCCCGCCATCCCGAGCCCGGAGCCTGGTCCTTCCCCACGCTTCCACGTTCTGTAAGTGCCCATCTTGTCTTTCCTAGCTAGACTGTGAGCGTCCCCATGGTGGCTCCCACTCTTTCCGCCTTCGGCGGAGCTTTATGTGCTGTGTGCCCAGTCCAGTGCTAGGTTCGGTGGGAGATTCAGATTTGGGCTACCGAAAGGGGAAATGTATTAAGCAAGGTCTAGCGGGAGCCCATGAGACTCGTTTCAGAAGTAGTGTAGTGACAGACTCGAAGAGGCAAATCCATTCTCCTTTAAAGATTTCTGAAAAAAATCTTTTCAGCTGGTCCAGAGACTCAACCAACAGAATTATTTAAAGGGTGAGGACCCTTGAGGGGAAATTGGAAGCAAAAGTGGTCCGGGAAGGGAGTGACTACCACGACCTGGAGTCAGTGGTTTAGCACGTGGAGCAGAACCTGGAGCTCATGACAAAACGGGCTGTAAAGGCAGAAAATCTCGTCATGGTACTGAAACAGGAAATAAATTCGCTCTAGGCTCAGGTCTCCAACTTTAGACATGATAATGAAGCTCTGTGGTCAGGCCAGGGTACCAGCTTGTTTGTCGTGAAGCAGAACACCCACGTGGCCTTGGAGAATCTCCACGTTGTCGTGAGTAGTGCACGGACGTCCGTAAAGCAGCTGGCTTCCGGAGCTGAAACGCTGCCAATATCCTTAAACCTAGACAGAATTTCTAAATTAAAGACGAGGAGGAAGGCTCCCGAGGAGTACCAAACCCGAGGTTATTCCCGCTTCATCTGTAGATGTAGTTGTGTCTTTAACTCTGCAGTCTTCACCCAGAATAAAGTATTGATCGTAAGATACTAATTTTTAATGACCTAGAACAGTGTTATTGGCCACCCACAATGAGAGTTGCTCCAGTCTGGGAGTCTAACGTACAACTTATAAGCAGTCCTTGGTAAAATTCTGCTGTTTTATAGATTTGGAAGGAATTTTTATAAAAGCTAGTGATTTTTTAAATTGCTAGACATAAAAAAATTGGGGGGGATTTAGAAACGTACGTTAAAAAAATCACTTTAATGCTTCAAACGTATATGACAGAAGCAAAAATCTCTGGTTATTTTATAACAATTTAAGTTTATTATTATTATTTTTTATTGTTGGGGATTCATTGAGAGTGCAAGAAACCAGGTTACACTGATAGCATTTGTTAGGTAAAGTCCCTCTTATAATTGTGTCTTGCCCCCAAAAGGTGTGTCACACACAGTCACGGACCCCCAGCCCCCTCCTTCCCTCCCTCTGCTCTTCCCTCCTCCTACCCCCTCCCCCTCCTTCCCTCTGTTCTTCCTTTCCCTCACCTCCCTCCCTCCTTCCCTCTCTCTGCTCTTCCTTTCCCCCAACCCCTCCCTCCTTCTCTCTCTGCTCTCCCCTTCCCCCACCATGTACTAGGTCATTAATTATCCTCATATCAAAATTGAGTACATAGGATTCATGCTTCTCTGTTCCTGTGATGCTTTACTAAGAATAATGTGTTCCACTTCTATCCAGCTTTAATACAAAGGATGTGAAGTCTCCATCTTTTTACTGGCTGAATAGTATTCCATGGCATACATGTACCAGCTTGTTAATCCATTGCTGGGTTGGTGGGCATTTAGGCTGTTTCCACATTTTGGTGATTGTAAATTGAACTGCAATAAACAGTTTAGTGCAAGTGTCCTTATGATAAAAGGATCTTTTTCCTTCTGGGTAGATGCCCACTAAAGAGATTGCAGGATCAAATGGGAGGTCTAGCTTGGGTTCTTTGAGGTTTTACTTCCTTCCTAAAAGGTTGTGTTAGTTTACAGAAAGTGTTCCTTTCTCTCCACATCCACGCCAGCACCTGCAGTTCTGAGATTTTGTAATATGGGCCATTTTTGATGGGTTAGATGATATCTCAGAGTAGTTTTGATTTGTTCTCTAATAATTAGGGACATTGAGCATTTTTTCTTTTCATATGTTTGTTAGCCATTCATCTGCCTTCTTTAGAGAAGGTTGTATTTATTTTTCTTGCCCAGTGACATATGGGATTGTTGGCTTTTTTCATGTGGATTAATTTGAGTTCACTATTGATCCTAGTTATTAAGCTTTTGTCTGATTCAAAATATACTTTCCCACTGTGTAGGTTGTCTATATGCTTTGGTTGTTGTCTCCTTAGCTGTACAGAAGCTTTTCAGTTTCCTTAAGTCCCATTTTTTTTCTTTTGTTGTTGTTGCAATTACCACGGCAGTCTTCTTCATAAAGCTTTTCCCCAGGCCAATATCTTCCAGTGTTTTTCCAATGCTTTCTTGAGGATTTTTATCATTTCACGCCTTAAATTTAGGTCTTTTATCCATCTTGAATCAATTTTTGTGAGTGGAGAACAGTGGGAGTCCAGTTTCAGTCTTTTACATGTGGACATCTAGTTCTCCCAGTTTATGTTCTTGTTCAGTTTATTGAAGATTAGGTGGTTGTAAGATATTAACTTCATTTCCTGGTTTTCTATTCAATTCCCAATGTCTGTGTCTCCATTTTTGTTCCAGTACCATGCTGTTTTGACCACCGTGGCCTTGTAGTGCAGCCTGAAGTCTGGTAGGCTAGTGCCCTCAGCTTTGTTTTTATTACTAAGAATTGCCTTCGCTATATGGGTTTTTTTCTGGTTCCATACAAAACGAAGAATTATTTTTTTCCAAGTCTTGAAAGTACGATGTTGGTATTTTAATAGGGATGGCATTGAATCTGTAGATTGCTTTGGGAAGTATAGACATTTTAACAATGTTGATTCGTCCTAGCCTTGAACATGGTATGCTTTTCCATTTGTTAATATCCTCTGCTATTTCCTTTCTTAGGGTTTCATAATTTTCTTTATAGAGGTCCTTCACCTCTATATACTTGTTAGGTATATTCCTAGGTATTTCATTTTCTTTGCAGCTACAGTGAAGGGGGTTGTGTCCTTAATTAGCCCCTCATCATGGCTGTTATTGGCATATACAAAGGCTACTGACTTGCAGACATTGGTTTTATATCCTGAGACATTACTGTATTTTTTGATGACTTCCAGAAGTCTTGTGGTGTAAGATCATATCATCAGCAAAGAGGGAGAGTTTGACCTCCTCTGCTCCCCTTTGGATGCCCTTTATTTCCTTGTCTTGCCTAATTGTATTGGCTAGAACTTCCAGCACTGTGTTGAATAGTAAAGGTGACAGAGGACAACCTTTTCTGGTTCCAGTTTTAAGTGGAAAAGCTTTCAGTTTTACTCCATTCAGTAAAATATCAGCTGTGGGTTTGTCCTAGATAGCTTCAGTCCGTCATATGCTAGGACACAAAACAAACTTCACCAGAACCAAAAGAATTGAAATTTTACCTTATAGCTTCTCAGACCATAAGGCATTAAAATTAAACAACCTTAGGTGAATGACAGTTGAGTGCAGGAAAGAATAAAAAGAGGAAATCAGTAACTTCTTTGAGCATAACAACAATGAAGACACAAGCTACCAAAACCTGTGGGATACAGCAAAAAAGTCCTGAGAGGAAAATGTATCACTTTAGAAGCCTACATCCAAAAAACGGAAAGAGAGCGCATCAGCAAACTCACAAGCCATCTTATAGAATTGGAAAAAGAAGAACAATCTAAGCCTAAGCCCAGCAGAAGAAAAATACCCCAGATATTTCTCAAGGATCTGGTTTTATCTTTTGTCTTATAATTTTTGTCTGTCAGTTCATCTTGATGCAAACTTTGTTCCTTGGGCTGTGGTTTGCAGAAGGACATCACTCAGCCAGGTGAGGTTAGGGCTTGCGGTTCCTTCTTGAAAGAAGGCTCTCCCACAAGACACCCAGGTGCAGTGAAGGCACAGAGCCTGATTTGGGCCTCTGTTTCCTTCCGTGAGAGTTGTGTCTGGCTTTAATCCCAGAGGCGGTGTGAAGTAACCTATGAGCCCAGGGTGTGCGCGTGGGAGGGGGGCTCTTGGCTTCCAGGTGTGTGGGGTTCCTGCCACATGCAGTGTATGCTCTCCCACGTGTCCCTTGAGGTCCCCACTGCCTCATCTCATCTTTCCTTCTTGGGAGCAGCCTTACCACTGTTCACTTTCCTTCATTTCTGGTCCTTGGACACTTTCCATGTGTGTTTAAGCTTGGTTGTGTATTCTTTAAACTACATTTTAGAATAATTTATCTATAATTTCCACATATTCAGAATTCAAAGGAAGATTTTGTACATACTTCATCTGGACTGGAAAACCAGGAAGCAATATTTGATTTTTGTCTTTGAAACATTCAAGACATCTCAAATATGACAATTTTATATTTATTTATGTATTTTATTTTAGAGACCCAGGCTTAGAGTACAATTGGCTGCTCACAGCTCACTGCAGCCTTCAACTCCTGGGCTAAAGTGATCCTCCTGCCTCACTCTCCTGATTAGCTGGGACTACAGGTATGTACCATTTGGATGGGCTACTTAAAAAAAAAAAAAAATTGGGGGTGGGGAAGATGGGGGTCTTGGTATTTTGCCCATGCTGGTTTCACCTCCCTGATCTCAAGCAATCCTCCCTCAGCCCCACAAAGTGCTAGGATTTTAAGCATAAGCCATCATGCCTAGCCATCACATATGACAATTTTAAAGGAGAAAAATAATTGTTTCTCACTTAAAAGACGGGACACAACAAGAGACTAGAGAGCCACAGAATGAGTCAGATGGCAATTTAAATGCACCTTAAAGATCTCATGCTTAAACATTTAAAAAAGAAAAAAAAACTTGCTTTCACACCTCTTGACAACAACAATAGTAATGACCACAAAAGCCAAAAGTTTTTCTATTATATTAAATGAACTTCAACAGCTAATCACTTCATGGTCAGAGACTAGAGGATAATTTTGAGACATTTCATTCTTTTTTTTTTTTGGCCAGGGCTGGGTTCGAACCTACCACCTCTGGCATATGGGACGGGCGCCCTACTCCTTGAGCCACAGGCGCCGCCCGAGACATTTCATTCTTAAATGTCCTTGATTCAGATATGACTATTATAAAGTGTATTTGTTAACTTATTTTGGTGTGTTAATACTAGGCAATCCTTTTACTTTTCTTTTTCCGCTGACCCTTCCCAGCAGGAAATTTCTAGGGAAATACATCATTTAAATGTTTACAGTTCAATTGTCGTAAGTATGATTTTCCTAAAGCTAGTCAGCAAAAGAGGACCAAATAAATGCAGTCCAACACATTTAGATTCGACAAACATATGCTTGCTTCCTCCTCCCTTTATTAAGTAGACATCGTATATAAAATCTGTTTCTAATCACCTAATACATAGACTAAAGCCTGTGGTTTAAACACATTGACCTATCTAGATCCTTTGGGGTTATTCAAATTTAAATAGTACAAGTGTTACTGAAGTCCACAAAGAATTACGAAGTCAGTTAGAAGTATAATAACGGGAAATGAAGCTGGGAGGGAGACTTGTTTCCAAGTGGTACCAAAGGGGCTGACAACACTTTTGAAGAGAACTGGAGTAATGGGAAGGTAACAAAATCCAGTCCTCAATGAGCCATGCATCCTCAAGCTTCCGCTACAAGGACTTCTCAGAAGGTTTTCTGAAATTTCATTCTGTCGCTAAAATCCTGTGTGGTGGTCAGCAGGTTCTGGAATGTCTTGATTTTGATTGTGCTTTGTGCAAAAGAGAGGTAGTATTTTTCAGTGGCATAGTCTTGGGACTAAATAGATGTAAGTATCTATACTCCCTTATGGAGATCTGAAAATTCTACAGAATACAAAAAAATTCTTTGTAGTTTCCCATTCTCACCTTAAAAACTTCAAACTGATACCTCCTTATTCAATTTGAGTTTTATAGAAATCCAAGGAGTCAGGCATGAGTGACCACAAATGCAGTATAGGGAGACAGGGCTACCATCTCAGCTGGACTCTGTTGCACAATTGACTGGTGTGACCTAGGCTTAGCTGTCCCATCCATCATGTGTTGGTAATGATAAATGAGAAAACATGTACACACAGCCCCCAGGACTACGCAGATATTTGTTGACATTATGAATGATAGGATAAAACATTTAGTTTGGACTTGCACTAGAGGGGCCCAACCCTGTGCCTCTGGCAGACACCATTCTCAAGCTTGCCAATGATTTTTTGCCTGCAAGCACCTATGCCTTTCTGCCTCGTGGCTCTACCTGGCCCCAGGCACGGCAAGCTGGTGTGGCTGGGGAATGTGAGGGGTTGCCGGCGCCCTTTATCCTGAAACTACTGTCAATTGGTGAATAAACAGCTCAGCTTTCTCGATTCCTGGGACCACCTTAGCCATTTCTACAAAATCTCCCACAGAGCCCCATTGGGAGGGATCACAGGGTCCGTAACAACAACCTGCTCATTCATGTGCCCTCTTTCCTCTTCCTTCCCTTCCCAGTGTGTTTCCTGGGTCACACCCCCCCCCCCAATTCAAACTCTGGAGTCTGCTTCTGAATGAACTCACCTAAGATCACTTCCACAGACATCTTAACACATTCTTTTTGAGTATTCCTTGCCATGAGAAAAGCCAGATTATAAAATATTTTATTGCGTTAGAAAGATATTTGCAAACACAAGAGATTATTCCCCCATCTCCTTCCTTTCTGACTTTTCCTAGAGGCCACATATGCTCCAGATTTCAGGTCCTAGACCAGCATTGTCAATAGAAACAAAGTGAGCCACAAACGAGAGTCCGATTCTAAATTTCCTAGTACTCCCATTTTAAAAAGTAGAAACAAGAATTTTAATAATGTCATTTCAACATGTAATTTACTGGAAAAACTGATGAGATATTTTACATTTTTTCTTTCTTTTCGCTAAATCTTTGGAATCTGATACGTGTCTTACACATATAACATGTCTCAGTTCAAACCAGCCACATTTCACTTAGCAGCTACATTTGGCTGGTGGCTACCATATTGATCCACATAACACCAGAGTCTAGAACAAGGGTAGGCAAACTTTTGCCATGCAGTAAATACGTTAGGCTTTATTTGCTATATGCTTTCTGTTACATGTCAATTCTGCTCCTGTTTTAGCAGGAAAGCAGTCATAGACAATATGTAAATGGCTGAGCAGAGCGGTGTTCTTTAAAACTTTATTTACCAAAACAGGTCATGAGTGAGACTTGACCCATATCTGTTATTTACCAATCCTCAGTCTAGAAGGTGAAAACCAAAATGGTGATGTTTTCTGGGCCACTGGTACTCAGTTGCTCCTGTTAAGAACTCAGAAGAGTCTATAAAGAAAATTTAATTCCATTTGTCCTACAGATATTTTAAGGAGCCTGATGGTTAAAGCACACAGATACTGGTGCCAGTCTGCCTGGATTCAAATTCTAGTTCTTACCTTCTCTGCCTCAGTTTCCTCACCAGGTTATCAAGGGAATGAGAGGAGATACGTGCAAGCCCTTGGAGGAGCACCTGGCTCAATGGTGTGTTCTATCAGTGCTCATTACACAAAATCAAGAACTTGTTTTTCAAGTTTGGAAATTAAACTGATTTTTAGCTTAATTTGTAATACTTATACCACAACCAAATTAAAAGCATGCTCATACCGTTTATAAACTATTTAAACCATAACCAAATTAAAAGCATGCCCATACATTTCGTAAATTGTTTCTTGCACACATTTTCAATTTAGCAGCACATAGCTACAAGAATATGTCCCCACCAAGATTACATTTTCCAAAAACACTGAATCCACGTTGCTCAATTTTCTCATGATGTGATTAATGTCAGAATTTGCTTCTAGGCTCCAGGTCCATACTTTAGACTTAAATATATGTATTTCTAAAAGTTGCATAAGGTCTTAAATCTCTATGAATGCTACTATTTGATGTCATCTCGTCTGTGAAGCCCTCTCTGCATCTCCTAGTCTGAGTAATTCCTTTTCCTTTGGTGCTCAGCATTACTCATACTTCCATTTTTCCTATTTCCCTCATGCCCATGTGGTGCTCCTACCCTCCTGGACAAGCTGTTTTGCCTATCCAAGCTTGGGCCTGGGCCCAGGCACTTGCTCTTTTCTCTGCCTAGAATGCATCTGCATAGCAGAAAATAATTCCACTACCAAATAGAGAGCATAACAAAACCATAGTATGCCTCGAGTACTTCCTGTACACCTATCATGGCTTAGTCCCTTTCTACTGTACACCCTAAATATTCACCGTGGGAATTATTAGCATAGAAAACTGAATATTCGTCGGGCAACCCTTCTGAAATCTAATGTACCAAATAAACCATTAGTTAATTTAGTAACTACTAGATTGTTAAAACACCTTCTATTCTTTAGGGATTTTCCCATTGGTAGATCTGAGGCTGATCCCAAGAAGAGGGCCTTGACAGTCCAGATGTGCTCTCAAGGAATGTTACGTAACTCCATCGAGACCACATGGTATCTGGGATAGCAAACATAACACTGTTGAATCAATTTTTATAAACACAGGTTTATGGAAATAGGGAGATAGTTGAGCAATTATCATTGACACATCTGTGTCAAATTCTATCCAAACCCAAAGTCAAGTTGCTCCCAGCCTTAAGTCTTTAGCTCTTCTTCAGGTGATTATTTTCAGTGCTCTTATTCTATGAGGAGCGAGGATGGGCTAACAGTCATTGTTAAGAAGGATGAGGTTTTAGTGGAATTCAGTACTACCCCTTCCAGCACCACCACCAAAGAAGAGGACTACAAATAATTCAAGATGGTCCTTTTAAGACAGCAGTGCAAGTGGGCATATTTAATACCTTAATATTAAGCTGAAGATTTGAGTACAGGTCAGATTTGTTAAAGACAAAGGAGTAAAACATGTTGCTTAAACAATGGGGCTTCTCTAACTACTTTATGTAAAAAGGTTGATAAATTGCTCCTATCATTTTTAATGCATACATTTCAAATGCATTTTCATGGAGCAATAGTCAACCTCTTTCATGTTACATAGTTTGTAGTGAGGTTTGAGTTGATAATTTTACAATCCACAGTGGGACATCTGATTTTAGCCCAGTCTCAATACAAGCCTTTACAAATGGATGTGGACACCAGCAGAGAATAGTAAATGCAACTTAACAGATGAGCTTTGTACTTCTACATACAGCGATACCCAATCAAACAGCAAGGTAAGCAGACAAATGCCCCTAATTTTAGCCTTTGGAGACCTGTACCCAAGGGTCAGATTGCAGGGAATTAATGACTTGTCATTGAGCACTACTATTAAAATGTATGCCTGAAACAGGAGATTTCAGTAATTCCTTTTGGGTTTGCCCAGGCCTTAAAGAATGCTTGCTCTTATTCCGAAGTCAATACTTCAGATGTCTTTAAAGTATAATATTAGGCCTGGATACCTTTCAAGGCAAACACAGATCTGGCTTGTTTTATTCCATACATTCAGAGCAACATTCAGCAACTGCGTTCAGAGGCCTGACACCCAACACCACCACTCCAGCATACTCAGGATATGGACACGTCAAGTTTCTTCTAAGAAACTTTAATCACAATACTTAATAAGAAAACACATCTGTATTAACACATGCCACCTGCATAAAAGCATAAATTCTTTATATGTAACTGAACTCTTAAGATGTTTTAATTACATTGCACAAGTCTGAGGCTATCTTTGGGTTCAACTCACAACAGACCCCAAGTACATGTAATTTATGTTGGTTTAATTTTTTAATGCCTTTTTTCATTGGGCATAATAGTAATTCCAAATGCCCTGGCAAGACAGGCCGCTTAGGGAACTTCAAAAACCTAATAAAATACAATCTACATACAAATTTAAGTCTAGTGTTCCATAGACGACAATTTAAGTCATTTTGATATGTGATACCATATTTACCTTGTCAGGTTTTATTTGAAATTTCTATATTAACACCAACAGAATGTGCTCCATATATTTATAAATTCCATCATCAGGAGTTCACTATTTATTTTTCTAATCTAGTAGTCAATAAATACAGAGAACAATTATTAAAATGCTATTTATGATCTAGAACAGCTTTCAAATTTTAATGGACATAAATAAGTATCTTAGTATAGTTGTTATCTTTTAGTTGTAATTTTAGCAGAGCTAACAACAACTAGTTATTTCCAGGTATTAGAGATGTGAGTGGTCTTTCTTTTTTGTTCACTCCTCCTCCCCTAGCCCCACTTCTGCCTATAATAAAAGAGGTGAGCAACCGACCAATAAATGCATTTCTCAGTTTTGAAAATTGATATTGAATGAAGCTGTGCTACTAGGAACCTTTGAAAATCTCTACCTTAAAAATAATGATCTCAGATGCAAAATTTATGGATAGAGGAAAACATTTCCAAGAATATGTCTGTAACTTTTTATCGGTAGAACACATAGCAAGTGTTTTAGAAGCTTACAACATACGTATAAGAGCCAGGGACAGTGCAACCGAGCAGCTCTCCTGATCCCCTTTGTGCTCATTTACCTCTGTTCAATTTCTGAATCCTTCTCACAGTACTCTGGGTTTCCACAGCCTATCAAGAGAAGCAACCTACTTGTCAGTGAAGAATTATGAGATGAAGGAAAGTATGGGAATGTTGTAAAACAGACTAATAGTAGTTAATAATTTTTGCTCAAGTGCCTTCAGATTAGTAATATATTTATTCTCCAAGACCAGACATTGGCAACCTGTACCCCAAAAGCCAAGTCCTTCCTGCTGCCTATTTGTGTGACTTTCCAGCTAAGAATGTTTTTCACATTTTAAAATAATTTTTATAGAACTCAAAAGAAGAATAAAATTTTGTGACAAGTATATGAAATTCAGGCCAGCCAGTGACTCATGCCTGTAATCCTAGTACTTTGGGAGGCCAAGGCAGGAGGATAGCTTGAGGCCAGGGGTTCAAGACCAACCAGAGCAACACAGCAAGATCTTTTCTTTACAAAAAAAAAAAAAAAAAAGCCAGGCACGGTGGTGGGCACCTGAAGTCCCAGGTACTTGAGAGACTGAGGCAGGAGGACTGCTTGAGCCCAGGACATTGAGGTTGGGTTGCAGTGAGCTATGATGCCACTGCTGTGACTGTAGCCTGAGCAACAGAGCAAGACCCTGTTCCAAAACAAAACAAAACCACCCCTAAAAAACAAACAACCCCCCCCAAAAAAAAAACCCAGAAAAGTATATGAAATTCAAATTTCTGTATTCACAAAGTCTTATTAAAATACTAAATTACATATTGTCTGTTGCTGCTACAGTGGCAGAGTTTAGTACTTGCACTTATGAATACTAAATCATCTGCTACCTGGCCATTTATTGAAAATTGCTCTCCTTACTGATAAAAAAAAAAACTTCCTTTTTTAGTAATCCAAGTACTTTTTTTTTAATAATTTACACATAGCATTTTTTTCCTGTTGGTCCAGGCCATTTTTAAATTTCACTGTAATTCAATTCATTTACATTTTCAACTCCTGTTATGTGAGTGTTGGAGTATGCCTCAAATTCTAATCCTTCAGGTACTCAAAATTCTAGATTCTTTTGTCAGCCACCAAAATCATTTTTAATCAGAAAAATGTAGCTTTAAATAATGAGTAAAACACAATGACTGAATAAAAATTCCCGTTTTATTTGTGTCTTTTGTTCAGAGAAGCAGAAGCTTCAGACTTAGGAAGAGTAAGAAATGACGATCTTAAATTGGATCAAGGTTGCCTTAGTGAGAACATGGTCAAGAGTAAGGAAAGCATTAGCACTGAGGATTAGTCAGTTCTTTCCATCCTGCAAATAAGCATTTGAAGTGCTGGGTTGTACGTGTATCCAGGCATGGAATTATTCATTGATTGCTGTTTCCGTCAATTTGATTTTCCTTGTCTGTTTTTTCTTAATCACAAAATACATCTTAAAAGGGGGAGGGTTAGACTGCTGGATAAGTAATGTCTTGTAAAATCCCCCGATGGTGATGGATGTCATACATGTTGTTTATATATGTCCCTTCAAGCTTTACTTCCTCCATCCCTCAAGATTGAATAATTTTTGAATAATTTTGATCTTATCCCTATTCCTCCGTCTTAACGAGATGATGACATTGCCAGATATTAATGAACATGTTTTGGCCTTCCAACTTCAATAGGGTTTTTACTGATACCATCAAACATTTTTGCCAGAGCTGAATGTCAAATTAGTCTCATATTGAATGCTTAGCTCTGGATGGATGAAAATGCAATTTTTGTTTTGTAGATACTGTGAGAAGACCAGACCTTTTCTAAGCCAGACACATTCTGCAGGTGCTCCACTTCAGTTGCACAAGCCAGAAAAGTTGCAAGTGTTTGATCGAATAATTCTGCATAGATAAGTATGATTTGCTTTGTTTCTATAGCATTTTTATCTTCCCCAATTTTTAGGTTTTATTTCATCTGTGGCATTCATAGGGTGCATAACATTCATATCCCCACACGGGTGGTACAAAAAAAGTACTTAAAACCAAAGGAGGTTATACTCTTTGGCTCAAAAAATGTAATAAAAAAATAGATTAAAATTGTATTCCATCCAAAGTGGGTCAGGTCTGTTAAGACTTTACAACGTCAATGTTATGTAAGAGAATTCTCCATTTGGGGCATCCTCTAGAACAGGGGTCCTCAAACTGCGGGCCACATGAGGCGGTGTGATTGTATTTGTTCCCATTTTGTTTTTTTACTTCAAAATAAGGTATGTGCGGTGTGCATAGGAATTTTTTTTTTTTAAACTATAGTCCGGCCCTCCAGCGGTCTGAGGGACAGTGAACTGGCCCCCTGTTTAAAAAGTTTGAGGATGCCTGCTCTAGAATGAAAGAATATGAAAGCTTGTGATTGTTTTTCAGCTCTGAATAACCTTCAAAGACAGACTGTAGCCTAGATTTTAGGATATTTGAATCTGAATCTCAAAGTCCTTAAATTCATGGCATCCTTTGTCTCTGACTTCACTGTCTTTACTCAGCATTTCCTCAGCCTTTAGTAGGACTGATACTACCTTTGTCTAGTCAAAATCATTTTAATGGGGTTGAAATTAAAGAAATGTGGAAGTCAGAAAAGAGTGCAGGATGATGTTCATCATCCACTGGGCCAGTGGTTCCCACCCAGCCTGCATTTTGCAATCACCTGGGGACCTGTGAAAATACAGGCTCCATCTACACCTTCCCAGCCAGAGAGTCTGAAGAACTAGTTCAGGGTGAGGTTCAAGGAATGAAGCTTTTAAAAGCTTCCCAGAAGTTTCTAATGTGCAGCCAAGGCTGAGAATCATTGCTCAAAATGGAGAAACAGGTTTTATGATACAGTGAACAAAAATCAATGATTTATTCAATTTACTAGTTTTATACTTTAGAACTTATCCAGAATAAAAGAATATAGCTTATAAATATGTCTCTATATAATTTTATTCCTGTACTTGTTACATACATATGAGACATATATAAGTATGAATTTTTGTTAATTTATCATAGGAAATCTCAGAAACTTTACCAGAACAGTGTTTAGCAGGAAAATACTGTTGTTGTAAGAAATTTCTAAGTTGTTTTTTTTTTTTTTAACTTGGAAATAGGGTGGTGCCTATGGCTCAAGGAGTAGGGCGCCGGCCCCATATTCCAGAGGTGGCAGGTTTAAACCTGGCCCTGGCCAAAAACTGCAAAAAAAATAAAAAAATAAACTTGGAAATATAGGGGAATGGTTTGTTGAATCATTTAAGTATTCCTCATGCCTAAAAATAACTCCTGAATGGTCATATCAAATGACCCTATGCAAAAGAATTTGGATCATACAAATTTGATCTCTTGAGTTTAATTATTTCACCAGAAATATAAAATCAGTAATATTTTTATATATTAAATCAAACATTTGGGGAAAAAATGTAAACTTTGATGATAAAAGAATAAACTCATTCCTGTACCCAAAGACTTTCAAAGGTCAACTCAGGCAAACTGTTGGGTAATCTGAAAAGTAAAATCAAATATTTCCAACGATGGAAACCAAACTGATAACATAGTATTGTTTTTCTTTGGTTGATGGCCACCTGCCTCAAAAAAAGATTTTTTTGACAGTTAATTAACTGGCAGCATTTAAGAAAAAAATTAAGGCATTTTCCCGATAGCATTCATTAGTGTACACAAGACTAAAGACAATTTAAGGGTTATTGTATTTCAGAAATGAACTAGCTCTTATTTCCCTGGACTGTATTTTAGTTTACATAATGTTTTGTTAAAGAGGAAGTCAAAGAACAAATGTTATTTATTTTTTTTTTTTTTTGTAGAGACAGAGTCTCACTTTATGGCCCTCGGTAGAGTGCTGTGGCCTCACACAGCTCACAGCAACCTCCAACTCCTGGGCTTAAGCGATTCTCTCGTCTCAGCCTCCCGAGTAGCTGGGACTACAGGCGCCCGCCACAACGCCCGGCTATTTTTTGGTTGCAGTTTGGCCGGGGCCGGGTTTGAACCCGCCACCCTCGGTATATGGGGCCGGCTCCTTACCGACTGAGCCACAGGCGCCGCCCAACAAATGTCATTTTTTAAAATGAAGGAAAAAATACCAAGCCATTAGCTTATAATGTAGTGAGAGAAAACTGTCCACTAGTCAGAGAATCAGGAGGACTTGCCCGTTGTAATGATCACAGAGGTCACTACGAAAATTTTGAGACAGACTATGTTATGGTGCATTATTTCACTTCCAAGAAATACATGGGCAGATCCAAAAGGATGCTGTTGACTGTAAGTTTCACCTTGCTCGGCTTAGTGGTTCTGCTGGGAGGGCTTCATTTGCTAGTCAGCGTCAGCTATGGAACTGGGAAGAGAGCATTTTCATGCAATGATTTTCTAGGATTTTTAAAGTAGGTTAAATGAGTCTCAAAGCCTTGAGCATTTACAGTGGGCTTTCGGAGACCTTACTGCTTCCTGTGGGACAATTGTTCAGTGGGTTCAAAAATGTAGACTAGCCTGACCTCACTGAAAGACCAGGTGATACAATAAGCCAGGTTACACTGATTGCATTTGTTAGGTAAAGTCCCTCTTGCAAATTGTACCCTCAATGAATCCCCAACAATAAAAAAAAAAAAAAAAAAAGACAAGGGGAGGAGTGGAGGTCTGCTGAGTGCAGTGACTGAGAAAAACATCCCCACTACGGAAAAAATGGTGAAAATAATTGAGTGACATCTAAGGACATTGAAGTGGCACTACCGATTGAATCACAGGCAATGTCGGAAATCCTGCACAATTATCTTCAAGTCAGGAAAGCTTCATCCCTATGGATGTCTCACGCTTCGATAAATGAGCACAAGCGTATCACTGTTGAATGGTATGAAGAAATGCTGGCGGATTCGACAGAGGCAGGTGTAGATGTGTTTCTGGCTTTGTTACTTGTGATGACACCTGGATTTACCAGTTTCAGCCAGAGAGTAAGCTTCAGTGGGCAGTGTGGATTTTCCCCCCTGATGAATATCCTCCAACAAAAACGAAGCGGGCCCAAAGTGTCAGAAAGAAAATGGTGGCATCTTTTCTTCTCCCAAAGGAACATGTTTCAACTGTTCCTCTGGCTCAGGGGTCCTCAAACTGCGGCCCATGGGCCACATGAGGCGGTGTGATTGTATTTGTTCCCGTTTTTTTTTTTACTTCAAAATAAGATGTGCGCGTAGGAATTTGTTCATAGTTTTTTTTTTTTTAAACTATAGTCCGGCCCTCCAACAGTCTGAGGGACAGTGAATGATTGCAAGAGGGACTTTACCTAACAAATGCAATCAGTGTAACCTGGTTTATTGTACCCTCAATGAATCTCCAACAATAATAAAAAAAAAAAAGATAAAACAAAACAAAAAGTTGGAGGACCCCTGCTGTGGATGAACAAAGGATGTTAGTGCCCAGTGATACACAATAGACAAGCTTCAAGAACAATGACCCAAGAGAGGGTCTTGTGAAAGGAAGAAAAGAAAGGCAAAGGAAGAGGAGAAGCTAAGGGGGGTGGGGGAGAAAGTAAGCCCTCTGCTGCTCTTCTCACCTTCCCTTTCTCATGGTCCCTGATTCTATCATTTAGTCTTTGTCATCAGAGCCCATTCTTGGGCCTTTCCCCAGTTCATTCTCCACTGGGGAAGAGGAAATGGAATAGAAAGAGGGAGCCAACAGAGGCACAGGGGAAGCAGGGCTGGAGAATTTGGTGGGCTAGGAGCCTCTGAGTCGATGTCATGGCAGAGGAAAGTTTAGGCACAGATGGGCAGGGCCCTCCATCACCCAGGCCAGCGGGGATCACCTCATCCCTGCTGGCAATCTAGTAAAAAGAAGATGGAAGTCAAATGTTCAGAATGTGCCCCCTACAAAAAAAAAAAAAGTCTTGGTGAAGTTGCCCCCAGTGATTCTCACTTAAATTTTTTTTTCAAGTGGTGGTGTGAGGGGAGAAAGCAGCCAGCCAGCAGAAGACCCAGACTCCTCTGTTTATGATGCCTTCCCCCACTGGCTGGAGGCGGTATACCTCTTTAAATTTGGCTTGACCTAAGATGTATAAAGCTAAAAGCAATCATGTTAAACTTTGCTCTCAAAGTGTGACTTTTATCATTTGATTTTTAAATGGCTGTGACCTTGGTCCATCATAGGATTGGCTACTCCAGGGAGGCAGAGTGTCATATGACATCAGTGACAGCTGGCTAATTAAATGGTGAGAGTAAATCTCACATATAGAGGACTTTTTGGCCTTCCCCAACTATCTTTCTCTAATGTTCTATTTTTATTTGAATAAAGTGCCACTAAAATGTGTTATAAACAAAATTTCAAAACAAATGCATTTAATATAAAGGTAGACTTGCACACTACGCAATTTTGACTGCAAGTGGTTTTCCATCTCTGAACAATTAAAACTGTGGCTTCATATCCATGTATTCCCTCAGTGATGGCATCTTTGTTTACAGCTTTAACTCCCTCCTCTGCCCAAATGCTATTGAGATTTTGATACCAACTTTGACCTAAGCTTTGGTGTTTGATTCCCAGCTCTCTAGCAACTTTTATCTTTGATGTTCCCGTGTTATTTTTAAACTCAACTATCTTAACTGCACCATTTGTCCCTTTGAAATTTCTTCTTATCTCCTAATCTTTACAAAGGATATTACCATTCTCCAGATTAAACCTCAGCATAATCTTGGACTTTAACCTCTTTGTGCCCTCTTGTGGTTATTATATTTTTAAAGACCCCTTGGCTTCAGCCTTCCCGGGGTTACCATTCTAACCATCTTCTTCCATGAACCATTAGTTTTCATTACACTAATTTTTGCCCAGCCAATTGGGTCCACACAGGACCACCAAAGCAGTCTTCCCAGTAAACTTGCATTCCTGTATCATTGCATTCTGAAAACTCCAAAAATTGCCTATTTTTAAAAGATCAAGTTCAAACTCCCAAGTTGGCATGCAAAGTCCTCAAAACTATAGTTAGGTTTAGAATATCCCCAGTAGAAGCCAGCTTTAATTACCACCACCCTGCAAAATGAATATTCTACTTAAGAAAACTAGATTCTTTATTGGCTAATAACTGCCCTGTCTGTTGCTCCTTTGAACTCCTCAGTTGTGTCTTCCCACCAACCTCTAATTTTCTTTTTGCTCCCCCATAGCATTTCAGCATCTAGCATAACGCTAGCTGTGCAAATAGAGGCACCAGTACACATTTGCTGGATAGAAAGTACATGAATAACATTAACATATCTAAAGGTTTCCTGACTATAACAGAAGTCACATAAAGCCAAATCTTAATTCCATTTCAAAATTGGATAGAATCAAATCATATGGTTCTGGAGACATCAATACATATTTGAGACATCAAACCACAGTTCACTGTATTATAAAACCACTTTGATTGTATTAGTTTTAGAAATTGCTCTCTAGCCAAGACGCTATCGTCTACATAATGGACCATGCAATAAATCTTAGACTATATGTACTGACAGGTGTAAGATGATTTATTGAATTGTGGAAGGAGGAATTGTAAAGTGTTACTAAGAAATACTCTCTTCCAGTGCAACACTATTTTATTTAACAAAAGCTATTTAGGAGGAAATGGTACTGTTAAAATAATAGCAAATGCATCCTAAACATCTCTAATTCTACATATTAAAAATAATCTAGGAATGAAATCGGATCATGCTGCTTGCTGTATGTAGCTCAGATAGATGACTTTATAATGATCCATCTCCCTGTAACAAAGCTCATGTCTGTTAATCAGAATTTATACTACCTGTGACCTCTAGTATTGCTTCAACCACATGGAATGGGATTCCATGGGATTAGCACTGGGATTTTTAATCTTTTATCTGATTTTTCTTTGCAGTGTTAACTCTATTTTACATAACGATGACTAAAGAAATTGAGCCTTCACCATAAATTAAGATTCTGAAAGCTTTTTCTGAACTCAAAGCAACAATAATATATTTAACTAGATGTAATTAAGCTTGATTATAAAGGCATACTAAGTTTTACCACTTAATTTCCTGAAAATTAACACTGTTTACTGCTATAGTTTCCTGAATGCCAAACAATCAAAAAATGGCATCTTTGGTGCTCAGGATACAACCACCCTTGGGGTGGGGGAACAGCTGAAAGACAGCAGGTAGGTGGGTTCCTGGCTTCTAATGGAATGCAGGTTTGTTTGCATGAATTTCAATGACTATTTAGTTCCTGAGACTTTACCTAGCCAATCCGGGACAGCAATTACCTGAACTAGCTACACTAGCAAGTTGCTGTATTACTTTCCTGTTGTATAGAAAATAGGGTCTCTGTTCACTACGGTTGTACAGGTGCTTTATGAGGTAGGAAAGGAAGCTCAGAGGCAGACCCCTGGATCCTGCCTGAAGGCCATTATTAGAGAGTAGACCCAAGGGCCTTTGGATGTTTCAAAATCTGGTAAATCCTTAAAGTCTTCACAGCACTGCGTACTCAGGACACAAGTCCAAAGAGTTCTATCTTACTCTGTTTCCTGGGCTGTTACTATTCCACACAAAAAATTTGAGCTGTTGCCTACAGAAGGTTCTGAGGTTCATAGACATATGTTCACAACTAGCTCAATTATAGAGTCGGAGGCATTGCTTTAAAGTGGGAAAGTTGGTCTGTCTTTGATCATCTGTGATCTGGTATATCACCTGTGGAGTTACAAATCACTAAGGTGTAATATTTCGGGTTAGATGGTTCTACCTAAGTTGACATACACTGTGGTAATGAGGCTCTTACTCAAATAGTTAATTTGGTTAACTTTAAATCAACTAGGGCCAGTGTTCTCTAGCAACAATACTAAGCTGCCTGCCCCCTGCCCCTTTTTATAGTGAGGCAACTTAAGGCACAAAAAATTCCCTCAGAAGGAAAGCATCATTAGGACAGAACCCATGTCTCTTTTTCCCCTTTGGATTCAAAGCAGCTAAACACCATGCTTGCTAAATAACAGTTTCAACAAATGTTTGCTAAAGAAATGGTGAGTGGACAGGTGGGTAGGTAGATGAGGGTTCCTGCAGAGTTTGGGAAAATAATTTGGCACTTGAGTTCCAAATCCTGAAAATGAACTTAGATAGTGCAGTGTTCCCAGATTCCACAGCTATACTAGTGTTGCCTGCAAGTCGTAAGATTTCCCAGTTCTTTTCAGTTATGTGGCATTCTGATATTTTATGGAAGGTACCCAGGACTAAGCCTATCTGTCTCCTCTGCAAGACAGCCCAATTCCCTCTTGGGCAAGAGCTGGAAAGAAAAGCCTCACTCCCAGGGCTATCTATGTCTTCTGCTCTTTGCCTGGAACGATGCTGTTGCACAGTGGCAGATGAAATTAACACACACTTGTTTGGGGGCTACACACAAATAGAAAACACCGAGTTCAGGTATTGGTAATAAGCCTGCCTCCATCATTCACAGCAATATCTGAAATCACTAACTTTAAAACTTGGATCCGAAGGAATCCTGTTCATAACCAATTCCACATATCAAGACTGAAAAATAAAGTGTAAGTTGCTGACCGACAAGCATTTTCTTCTAGCACTAAAGTACAATTAGGGTTTTTAATCATATTTTGTGTGTGTATGTGTGGTTTTTGGCCGGGGCTGGGTTTGAACCCGCCACCTCCAGCATATGGGACTGGCGCCCTACTCCTTGAGCCACAGGCGCCGCCCTACAATTAGGGTTTTTAAATGAAGACTCAAGGAGTTTTAATTCTTTGCATTTTGTAGTTGAGCAAAGTATTTCCTAAACACATAAACCTGGATTTGTAATTTACTGTCCATTTCAAGCAGGTCTCTATGATTTGAACTCATTTTTACAATTTCCTTTTACATTCCAAAAATCTCAGGGGTGAATTTACTGAGCACATGTAGAACTAAGTGTCAGAAAGTGGGTGGGTGGGGACTTTCAAGAAGTACTTTGGAAATCTCCATTGCTAGTTATTTCCACTGTATTTTCTAGGACTCTGGCAGCCATTTTACCTACTATGGCTATCATACAATGGAATTTGGCAATATCTATGGCCATTTAAAATGGTTAACAAACCTCAATCATATCAATTAAATCCTTTATAGAATTTTAAGGCCAGGAATGGTGGCTCACACCTGTGATTGTAGCACTCTGGGAGGCTGAGGTGGATGGATTGCTTGAGCTCAGGAGTTAGAGACCAGCCTGAGCAAGAGCAAGACCCTGTTACTACTCAAAATAGAAAAATATGCCAGATGTAGTGGTGGGCACCTGTAGTCCCAGCTACTTGGGAGCCTGAAGCAAGATGATTGCTCAAGCCCAAGAGTTTGAGGTTGAACACTACACAGCTGTAAGCACTGTTAAAAACAAAACAAAATCGCCTCAGCTATATATCACAACTATTAATGTGTTTTGCAGATTTTTTTTAAAGGCTGGAATGAATTCAAATTGACCATGTGTATGCTGTCTTTGGCAATCATCTGGTTTTCCAAAACAGTGATAAAAATAAGCGCTCATTGCTACTAGTGTATACAGTGTCTCTATAGGGTAGTTTGTACTGTTGAGATAAATACTTGGGACCTTTAAAAAAATGTTATAGTTCTTTACTTACCATGTTCTGCCAGTTGTAAGAAATTTGAGAGTCATGATGATGGCTGGAGTGGGGAACTTAAGACCTAATTAACATCAAAAATAGTGTCTAGAGTTAGTTGACAGAAGGAAAGCTGGGCTGTGAGGCTTAGGAGGTTAAAATCTTCTGTCTTTCTGCTGCAGATTCTCATAGTGCTTCCTTTGGATAGAACGTCTTGCCTCTGCTGGAAAGCTCTTTGGCCAAGATGGATGACAAATATGATACGAAAGAACTGAGGCAGAAATTAAACTTTTCCTACAGTGAGGAAGAACCTGAGAGCAAAGGACAGAAGAAAGCACAAGAAAGCAGGGAGGCCCAGAACCAAACCCCAAAGAAGGGTAAAGGTCAGGACTTGGAGGCAAAGCTCTTTCTGTCTAGAACTCCCCTTAAAAACCTACGTGAACTCGACATATCTGAGGACGAACTTGACATATCTGAGGAAGAAGACAAAAGTCCAGATCAGATTCTGAAGAATCTAGTGTCACCGCCTCTCCAATGTCCTCAGACACCACCCCGACCAAACAAAAGGAGCGTGATGCTTCACAGTGACCGCCCTTCTACTCCCGAAAACACTCCGAACCCGTTGGTGCTTTCTCCCGTAAAGAAGCGTCCACCCAAAAGCTCTAAGCACTTGAAAATCACACCTGTTCCCTTTGGGAATGAGATGGCTTCATTGGCTCTGGTCAATATCAATCCCTTCACCCCAGAGTCCGATAGAAAGTTATTCCTTCAATCCAGTGGCAAGAGGAAAATCCAAGGAGATCTTGAGGAAGCTGGTCTAGAGGAAGCCCAAGGGCCGTCTCCCAAGAGATGTGTTCTACGAGAAACCAACATGGCTTCCCGCTATCAAAAAGAATTCTTGGAGGTAGAAAAAATTGGGGTTGGAGAATTTGGTATAGTCTACAAGTGCATAAAGAGGCTGGATGGATGTGTTTATGCAATAAAGCGCTCTATGAAATCTTTCACAGAGTTATCAAATGAGACTTTGGCTTTGCATGAAGTTTATGCTCATGCAGTTCTCGGGCATCACCCCCACGTGGTGCGCTACTACTCCTCGTGGGCAGAAAATGACCACATGATCATTCAGAATGAATACTGCAATGGTGGCAGCTTGCAAGCTGCTATAGCTGAAAACACTAAGTCTGGTAATCATTTCCCAGAGCCCAAACTCAAGGATATCCTTCTACAGATTTCCTTTGGACTTAAGTATATCCACAATGCTGGCATGGTGCACATGGACATCAAACCCAGTAACATCTTCATTTGCCACAGGATGCAAAGTGAGTCCCTTGGAGTCTTAGACGAAGTTGAAAATGAAGCTGATTGGTTTCTCTCTGCCAATGTGATATATAAAATCGGTAACCTGGGTCATGTGACATCAATAAGCAAACCCAAAGTAGAAGAAGGAGACAGTCGCTTCCTGGCTGATGAGATTGTGCAAAAGGATTACCAGAACCTTCCCAAAGCAGATATATTTGCCTTGGGATTAACAATTGCAGTGGCTGCTGGAGCAGAGTCATTACCTGCCAATGGTGCTGCATGGCACTGCATCCGAGAGGGTAACTTTTCCGCCATTCCTCAGGAGCTCTCAGAAGACTTTGACAGTCTCCTCAAGAGTATGATCCACCCTAATCCAGGAGAGAGACCTTCTGCAGCAGCTCTGGCCAGAAATCGAGTTCTACGCCCCTCCCTAGGGAAAGCTGAGGAGCTCCGGAAGCAGCTGAATTTGGAAAAGTACAAGACGGCCACACTGGAAAGGAAACTGAGAGAAGCCCGGCAGGCCCAGTTCCCACAGGGATACCCTGGGGTCGCTGAGACCCACGCACGATCAGGAAGCAGGAAACACTTGGCGGGAAGAAAGAGTGAAAAAAAGTCTTCAAGCGTTAACCTGGGGTGAGCATGAGCCTCTGAAGTGAACGAAGAAAGGGAAGCACAGCCCTTGGTTTGATTGACCTATGGATTAAGAGGTTGCTCTTGCCAATTGCCCTACCAAGGACCTGAGGGACTCCAACTGTATGTAGAAAGGAATTAAATTTGGTTTTGAGTTGAAGATAACCTCTTATAGGAAGTGCTTCCCAGGTTTTATGATGCTATTCCTAAAAGAATTCCCAGTCCCTTTGAGGAAGTGGTTCTCTTACTGTATATACACCCTTTATCTGATGCTATGGTTATTAAAGAAATGACTTCACCATTAGGTGAGCTAGGTAAAAGTAAACATGTCTATAATGTGGCATTTCTGAGCTGGTTAATTTCTAGAACAGAAATATTAAAGGCAGAGGAATGAAGGAAAATTGACACAGCTGTCCTTCTCTGACTGCCCTCACTCTCTCCTGGTTGTGATTGTCTGGATCTACTTTGGCTTTGTTTCCTGCTATTTTATCATACTTTATCCAGATTCTTTGCCTGTATGTAGACACATTTAAAGGAATAGAATGTTGTATTTTCAAATAAAGATTACCTTATCTAAAGCTGAATTATGCGTAAAGCACTCTTTATTAATATAGGTAGCCAACAAAGAATGAGAAATTTGTTGGAAAACATTTTATGAATAAATAGGTAAGAGAATTCAGTAGGTTAGTAACTAATGTGTCTTGGCAACAAGGCCCAACTTCAGAAACCAGAAGCTAATAATGTTCAGGCTCTGCTATAAAATGTCAGTCACAAAGATATTTGATAAATTCTATTTATGTCATGTTAATGAATGCCAACTGTTAACTAATGGATTTTTTTTTATAATTTTACCCTCATTTTTAATATGAGGGTTTATTCAGTTAAAAAACTTAATTAGCTGGGCAGCACCTGTGGCTGAAAAGGGTAGGGCACCAGCCCCATATGCTGAAGGTGGCGGGTTCAAACCCAGCCCCCCAGCTCTGGCCAAAAACTGCAAAAAAAAAAAAAAACTTAATTAGCTTTTTAAAAAGTAGTATCTAAATAAAAAGATGAAGAATAAAAGGGGTGAACTTGAACTATAACTACTTTTTTGTTTGTTTGTTTGTTTACAGTTTTTTTGTAGAGACAGAGTCTCACTGTACCGCCCTCGGGTAGAGTGCCGTGGCGTCACACGGCTCACAGCAACCTCTAACTCTTGGGCTTACGCGATTCTCTTGCCTCAGCCTCTCGAGCAGCTGGGACTACAGGCGCCCGCCACAGCGCCCGGCTATTTTTTTTTTGTTGCAGTTTGGCCGGGGCTGGGTTTGAACCCACCACCCTCAGCATATGGGGCTGGCGCCCTACTCACTGAGCCACAGGCGCCGCCCCTATAACTACTTTTTTATATTATTACATAAGTTTACAATGAAAAGTAAAATTTTAAAGTGACCTACAGATCAAATATACTAGTCAGGTTTACTGCATAGTAACTTACTAATAATGACAAAGGTTATTTGTGCTAATTTTTGTGACTTACCATCTGATGTTGATTAGGAGCAACAAATGTTTATTGAATTGCATTGGCATTAGAGTGGCAGGACTAACTGAAGTACTCCACTCCGTTCTACTCTAAACTCAGACCATTTCAAAGCTATTCCAACCAGGTCACATTAGAAACCATCATAATTATATTTGACTTTACTTTCATTTGGGATTACAGAAAGAATGTCTAATGCAATTCAATCCTAGTTCATTAAGTAATAGAATTAATTTAATTAATTTATTTATTTTTGCAGTATTTGGCCGGGGCAAGTTTGAACCCGCCACCTCTGGTATATGGGGCTGGCACCCTACTCCTTTGAGCCACAGGCGCCGCCCTAGAATTCTTAATTACCATGCACCAAATACATAATAATTCTCCACATGACACACTCCCTTAGTATGTAAGTGATCACAATGATATTCACACACAAAGTCTACATACTTCTAATCCAATTTGAAGTATGTTAGCTAATTGTCAGCTTTGAAAGATCAAATACTGACCGTGAGATAAACCTCAACATCTTTGACGGTATTCAATTTTCAAAGTCTCAAATTCAGCATTGGCAATATGCTCAGGTCTGCCCATCCTCTATGGTCTGTCATTCGCCACAAGTTTCCCCTGGGTTTATCGGATTTAAAAACACTTAGTCATTCTCCTATTCCAGCTAGAAAGATGGGCTATGATGAAGTGAGAACTCAGTTGTTTAGAACTAAAACAAGTGATTCCTCTTTGCACAGTCTTCCTCATGGGGTAGTGGAAATACTTATAGGAGTCATAATAGCAACAGTGATAATAGCAGTAGTTGACTAGTAGTAGCCGCTATAAAAGCAGCTGCAGTAGACATAGTAATAATAGCAACTACTATTTACTGAACATACACTTCATGTAAGTTGTTTTGCATATTTTATCTCTAGTCCTCTTAATTATGCCATAGGAATGTATTATTTCCTTGATTTGTTGATGGAGAAATACACTCAGACGGGTTCAATTCCCCAAGGTTACACAGCTAGTGATGATAGCACCGAGACTCCATGCCAGTTGTATCCAATTCCAAAGTCTGTTCTCCATATACTATCTGACTTCTAGAGTTGATTTATGTCTTGACTTTTTAGAGAATGATGCCGTAAGAAGCAACTCCTTTCATTCATTCGTTTGCTTCCTTGTCCTATCCCTGGAGAATGCCCGTTATGAGTGTTCTACTGGTTTTACAGATTGAAACACCAAAGAGAGAGTGCATCAAATGGAAAATTGGGGTTTCCAAGGGAGAAAGCAAATTAAGTGAAATTATCTAAGTGATACTTGTTAGAACCAAGAGGATCTGAAATATCAGTAAACACTAAAAGCACCATGTGGAAGAACCTTTTTGGGGGGTTAAAAAGAGGCATGCTTGGAACATCTTACCAAGACTTAATTAAAAGTCTTTAATTTGGGATTTTTTTTTATACAAAGAATTGAAATCTTTATTAGAAGTTTTTTTAGAGGAAAGGAAATACTGCTACATTTTAATATCTCATTCACTATAAATAAAACCAGCTCTGGGCCATTTACCTAATTTACAGTTTCACAAACAGTATTAGGAATCTAATTTACATGTAGAAATGTACATAGTATTCCCTGCCAGTATCCCCTTAATACCATTGGTTTTTCCCAGACTCTTACACGATGGACTGATTCTTCTCTAGCTCTCTACCTATTATAGGGAGATTAATAGACTGATGAAAGTTTTGATTGAATTTGTAAGGAAAGGCTAACAAATGAACTCAGACCAGGTGAAATATGTTGCTGTCCCATTTTTACATATGTTGTATGTAAAAATACAACATAATTATAAGTTTTAATTTGTGCAAATACAGCCTGTTTCTTTTCAAAGGTAACTTTTAGCTCTACATATGTACACCTTGACTTCAGAATTTCAACAAGAAAAAATATCTGGATATAACTGCCTTTGTAAAACCCAAGGTTATAGATAGTTTTAGACTTACTTTCTTTACATGTGGAATCTTGAGCTCAGACAGATGAAACCTACAATACACTGTAGATTAACATGATCTGTGTGACAGACTCTAAAGGTATTTTTGGGAGCCTGTGTCTTTTGGTCCAAATAATTGACCTAAAAAGATAATATACTATTCTTCACCCTTTGTCCATTCTACAATCATATACTAATGTTGTCTTCCAGCACATCTAGAGATTCTTTGCCAGCCAAAGGGATGAAAGTTCTACCAACATTCACATCACAAGATTAAAGGCAGAAAAATCTTTGTGGCAAACATCTTCAAAATGCGGTGTTTGCCTGTAGGGACATGATGCTATTTCTTAATGAAGGGGTGGGGGAAGGAGGAGAAATAGGAAAGGGGCTAGAAGAAACACACCCTCAATAATGCTGCTGTAATGCCCAATAACAAGGCAGGGGTTTATTGCTTTTCAAAAACTTTCATCAGTTCACAGCAGTCATGAATTGCATATTTATTTTTTTCTTATTTAGTTCTATTTGGCAGTGTTGGCTGCTGGGATAAATGAATAATATATTCAGATAAACTATAGATTTCCAGAGCTTTTTTAAAAAACTGGATATTATCAATGTATTTTAAATGGAATTCCTACACAAATAAATCATCACCCTCCAGAGACTTCCTATGGTAGTTAAAGACTTTACAAGATAAATAGCCCCAGGTGACAGCCTGCTGTTTACATTTCTGGCATGACAATTTTTGTTGCCTTTTATTGCGTAGAATTTATTATTTAGGGAAAAAATTCTTAAATGTTTTAAGGTAATAATTATTCTCTGAGTAACGACAGCAAAAACAAGCATAAACAATACTCAGAAACTATAAAATGAAGAACAATGCCTCAATTCTGAAAAATAAAAAGATGTTCTGAAATGTTTTGGGGTTGATTCATAAAAATTATGGGAATTTCAGCCATTTATAATCATCATTCAAGAATTCAGTGGCATTTTATGACCACACTCTAAGATTTATATATTTTTATGTATCTTCTTTATAGCTATGTAATATTTTTTGGTAACAGCTATTGCTTTATAGCTGTATCAAACAAACCTCTTTTTTAAATAGCATTATCTGTGCCTGTTTTCTAACCTACAAGACAACCTCAAGTACAGAACTTCCCTGGATAAAGATCAGCTCAGCCTTCAGCAGTTGTCTTATAACCTAACACTCCCTTGCCAGAAGAAACATTTGGTATTAACTCATATCATTTGTCTTGTAGAACACTCCTTTGGAATTATTTCATAAAATCCCTTAGGGCTATGTAACTCTCAAAAGCACTGGAAAATGACTCTTCCCTGAGACTCAAGAATCAAAGATGAAAGCATCAGTGGACGTCTACCAGGATGGAGTGAGCAAAGTAGAAAAAGCAAGCGGAGGGATAGCTGTCCTCACCTAGGAGGGAAGGATAAAGTCACTCTCCAGTGCGTTCTTCCTTCTGCATTTCTCCTAACCTTAGACACTTTCTTTATGAACATACAACTGTGTAGACCAGGCCAGCTTATGTCACAGGGAAGAATAATAATAGCACCCAAGATGATTTATCATTGTTTAAAGTTTCTGGAGTACCAGGCATTCTACTCCATCATTTACAGGCACAATCTCATATATTCCTCACATGAGCAATGAGAGGCAATTATTGCTGGAGCCAGTTTATAATTTGAGAACTCAGATCTAGAGATGTTCATAAATCTTCTCAAGGTCAAGATTATCTGAGGCAGAGCCAAAATTCAAATTAAGGTTGATAGGACTGAAAATAACCTCTAATTAAATATGATTAAGGAAAACTCAAAAAATGCCAAGAGGACTACTGCAGAAAGCTTCAGAGAGAAATAGTCCATCATAACCACATTCCCTATACCTTCTAAAAACTGTAAGCCACTGACCATGCTTATCAGAGAACTAGGCAAGAAGAGAAAAACCTATTATGACTTAAGTATAAATGATGAAAACCACCTGTTGTTATACATATTGCAATTCGCATGGGTAGCCCTCACAAATTATCATCACTATTATTGATTTAGCCAAATGGAGTACTAGAGATGGTTTTAATCTACCACTGTCTCTCCCATATCCCCTCTATAAGGTCCTTCTCTATGAGGCTCTTTTCCATGCAACTATTATCTATGATGTCTCTATGATCCCCCAATCTATGATGTTATTGTCTATAATGTCCCCAATGATGCTATTACCTACAATTGTCCCTCTCTTTAATGCCCCGTTCAATAAGCCCAGTTCAGTGATGACAACATATAGAGGGACACCAGTTTGGAGGAAATAGATCAATTTTGTTACACCATCTCTAGTGTTCACTCGGCAAAATCTTGACAAGAACATTATTTTAAAATTATAAATATGAGGTATCTACCCAGAAGAAAATCATTTTATCATAAGGACATTTGTATTAGATTATTTATCACAGCTCAATTTATAATCACCGAGATGTGAAACAACCCCAATGCCCATCAACCTAGGAATGAATTAACAAACTGTGGTATTTATATACCATGGAATACTATTCAGTCATGAAAAGAGATGGAGATCTTACATCTTTTGTATTAAGCTGGATGGAGCTGAAACACATTCTTCTTAGTAAAGTAGCACAAGGATGGAAAAGCAAGTATCCAATGTACTGAATACTAATATGAAGCCAGTAGAGCATACACACCCACAAAAGAGGAAAATTCAATTCAAGACAGGGGAGAGGGTGAGAAGGAGGGGAACTGGTGTGTTCCCACTTAATGGGCACAATATGGGGGTATATGGCACACCTTCTGGGTATAGGACACAACTACTAAAAGGGACTCTACCTAACACATGCAAACACTGTAATCTAATTCTTTGTATCCTCACATCAACCTGAAATTTAAAAAAAATTATAAATAAGACTGATTTTTTTCCAGGACAGGAAGCACTTTTATCGAATGCATTGCCTGGGGTCCTCAAACTTCTTAAACAGGGGGCCAGTTCACTGTCCCTCAGACCGCTGGAGGGCCGGACTGTAGTTTTTAAAAAAAAAAAAAAAAACTATGAACAAATTCCTATGCACACTGCACATATCTGATTCGAAGTAAAAAAACAAAACAGGAACAAATACAATCACACTGCCTCATGTGGCCCGCGGGCCGCAGTTTGAGGACCCCTGGTTATGCACAAAATGGTAGAGGCAGAGTCGCTTTCTCTGAAGCGCACAGATTTGACAGTAACTTACCAAATTTAGATTAATCAATCTCCAAGAAAAATGACCAGATTCAGGGGCTTTTTAACCTTTCAGGAAACCTACTTTTACAAGTGTATTTTGGAGGAAAAGCTACACAAACACTTTTTTAAGTGCCAAACGCATAACCCTCCACATTAACTGTGATGGCTTCTTTTTTTTTTTTTGTAGAGACAGAGTCTCACTTTATGGCCCTCAGTAGAGTGCCTTGGCCTCACACAGCTCACAGCAACCTCCAACTCCTGGGCTTAAGCGATTCTCTTGCCTCAGCCTCCCGAGTAGCTGGGACTACAGGCGCCCGCCACAACGCCCGGCTATTTTCCGGTTGTTTTGCATTTTGGCCGGGGCCGGGTTTGAACCCGCCACCCTCGGTATATGGGGCCGGCTCCTTACCAACTGAGCCACAGGCGCCGCCCAACTGTGATGGCTTCTTTTCCACCACCTCGGCCTTAGCCCACAGTTACGCCCAAGGACTTCTAGTAAGTATTACTAGCTACTAGATACAATGTTCACATCTACTCAGATTTATTCAGAAGAAACATGGATAAAATATTTCCCTGTGGGTCAGCAGCACGATGGCAAAGAATTGAGAGATTTAACAACCGATCCCTTTACTGGGTTAAAAAAAAAAAAAAAATATATATATATATATATATAGCAGTTTTCCATTTTCCTTAACAGAATAGGCTTTTTTTTTCCTTTCTTGCTTTGGGGATCTGATCACATTAATTTTCTGACTCTCCAGCTAGAAAAAAAATCTCTTGGACAGGAATACTACTGTCTGGGTTATTACTTTAGCAGAACACAGTGTGATGATTATTCAAATTTTTGCAAATACCTTCAAAATGCAGACCTCTCGTAAGGACACAGAAAATGGAAATAACTGTGCTCGATACTATGGGAACCTGGATACCTGCCTTAGCCTCCATAAAGGTATTTGCCTTTTACAGAAACTGGCTATGTTATAGACACAGTCTTGAACAGGAAGATTGCAACTAGTAGAAGAAAGAACTTTTGTTGGCCTATCATTGGTCTAGCTGTGGTCTGACAATTAAAGTTTGCCAACTCATCCTAGAAAAAGTGCTACACATCTCATTGCTGAACATCACTATACTCACCTTCCAAGTACACCTAGCATGAAGCTATGAGCTGACACCAGTGCCTAGCTCACCCTTCAAAGCAATTTTGGAACTCTTTCTGGAATGACCATCAGAACTAGCATAGTAAGGCATAAAAACATGAATGACAATAATGAACGTCACTCAGCAAGAAATTACCACATGTCAACATGAACACAGCTATGAGACACTGATATGCCAAAGTCATCAAATGAGTTGGTCAGTGCTGCCAACAGAAGCACATGGTGACAAGTTCACGGACTTCATTGTCAGACCTCATATGATGACAGCTCTAATGGTCATTTGAGAAAGAGAGTTCCAAAATTGTTTGGAAGGGTGAACTAAGCACTGGGATCAGTGCATAGCTTCCCAAGGGGAGTACTTTGAAGGTAATATTAGTAATATTCAGCAGTGAGGTATGTGCATGCAGTACTTTATCTAGGACAAACTCAAGCTTAATTGTCAGACCTCATGTAAGTTTCTACCGTGAGATCTAAACCAGGGGTTGGTAAACTATGGCCTATGGGCCAAACCAGCCAGCCACCTGTTTTGATAAAGTTTTATTGGCACCCAGCCACATTCATTTGTCTCTGGATTGTCTATGGCTGCTTTCAAGCAGAGTTAAGCAGTTCCTACAGAAACCATATGGCTTGCCAAGTCAGAAAGATTTAATAGCTGGCCCTTTCCAGTGTTTGCTGACTTTTACCTTTAGGAATTAACTGAGCCCTCAGTTTCCCCATTTGTAACTGAGGGGTTGGGCAAGAGTCAAGTTTTTTCATCGAGTTTACACATTAGGCCAGGCGTGGTGGCTCATGCCTATAATCCTAGCACTCTAGGAGGCTGAGGTGGGTGGACTGCTTGAGCTCAGGAGTTCAAGACCACCCTGAGCAAGAGTGAGACTCTGTCTCTACTCAAAATAGGAAACTAGCCAGGTGTGGTGGTGGTGCCTGTGGTCCCAACTACTCAGGAATCTGAGGCAAGAGGATCGCTTGAGCCCAAGAGTTTGAGGTTATTGTGAGCAATGACGATGCCATGGCACTCTAGCCAAGGCAATAGGGTGAGACTCTGTCTCAAAAAAGAAAACAAAGTTGACACATTAGAATCACATGGGCAAGTTTTGGGAAAAGCCCAGTGCCCGAGCAGCACCCCAGATCTTGTTCCATTGGGCTATGCTTCTACTCAAGGTGATCCACGTGCAGCCTGGTTGAGAACCGCTAGACAAGATTGCCATGAAGGCCCTCTGAGCTCAGTGCCTTCACGACATGAACTTCTTGTGAAATAAGTACTATCTGCCAACAGAACAAATGCTTGGACGTTATGCTTGAATAAATTCAGCCTCAGCACGGAAGACTCACATCGGATTTAAGCCATTCCAAGTCTCTGACTTGAGGAGTTTAGAATCTACGGTTTTGCAAGGATACAGACTTAAAGATGCAGTGCTATATGAATATAAAGGGTTCTTTTGGAAGACAGATTTAAAATAGACTAACAGATTTAATGAGTTAACTTTTGATCTATGAAAAGAATTCACTTTTAATATATCACAATTATAACTATTATACATCAAATATAAGCCATTTGGGTGAAAATCTCAGCTGCCAGCCTGTTCTCTGCAGACTCCCCACTTGGAGGAAAGCCCCAGGCTCTCTGTCTCTGACACAGACGGCTACACCTGCAAGGCAGTCCTGAAAATGAGCTGCAAACACTAGGAAATCTGGGGGATAGCAGATCGTATCAACTGCACCTAAATCATGTTTTGGGAAGGGATTAAAGAAAATTTCATAAGCCTTTGGAGGTTTAAATATCACTGAAACTGCCTGAAGGACGGCATGTGCGGGCCCAGACAGCTCAGAGTTGGGCTGGGGGCACCGGCTGGAAGGAACCTGCTGTGCTCAGAGCTTTGTGGCTGCTTCTAGGCTGCCACTCCCAGGCTGTCTGCAGATGGTGGGAGAGGGGATCTCTGCAAGGTCTGAGCTCTCTACATCTCAAAATAGATTTGGTTTGGAGGCTGCACAAACAAGTAAATATCTCTCTAATGGTGAAACTGTTTCCCCTCACGTCAGCAAAGATGATTTGGTTCATTTTAAGATTTCTCAACCTTGGTACCATTGACATTTGGGGCCAGAAGATTGTGTGTTGGGAGGTGCTGTCTTGTGCATAAAGGATGTTTACCAGCATCCCTGGCCTTGACCTGCTGGCTGTTAGTGACAGCCCCTTTCCCTTCCAAGCTATGGCAATAAAGCAATTGTGTATTGCTAAGTTTACCCTAAGTTACCGTCCTGTCTCAAAATGGAACTAAAGTTAACACTATTGTGAGGCAGCAGGGAACAAAATATACACATGAAAGATCTATGCACAAGACGTGTACAGTTACCCCTCAGTATCTGTAGGCAGTGCTTCTCAACCTTCCTAATGCCCCGAGGTATTTTCATTGTTACAAAGGGGTCGCGACCCACAGGTTGAGACCCGCTGCTGTAGGGGATTTGCTTTCAAGGATGCCAAACATCCATGGATGCTCACGTCCTTGATATAAAACAGTGTAGTATTTGTGTATAAGCCGGGCACATCCTCTCATGTACTGTGAATCACCTCTGGATCATTTACAATACCTAATACAATGAAAGTGCTATGTACATTGTTGTTACACTGCATTATTTAGGAAATTAACGACAAGAAAAAAGTCTTTACATGTTCACTGTAGACAAGATCACCCATTTTTTTATTTTAAATATTTTCCATTCAAGGTTGGTAGAAGGCACAAAGTGAAACCCATAACAGGTCAACTTTACATGCATATGCTATTACTGTATCCTCTCCCTGTAAATGACAACTGTTTCATCACCACGGCATGAATTCAAGTTGGGGAAAAGCAAGTGGTCTCTGGACTTTCTTGAAAGAAATCACTGGATAGGAATTTGCAGATTTAGAAAGAAATGTACCAGCCTCGGCAATAGTGAGACTCCATTTCTACAAAAAATAGGACAATTAGCCAGCCGGATGTGGTGGCACACATCTGTAATCACAGCTACTCAGGAGGCTAAGGCAGAAGAATCGCTTGAACTCAGGAATTCAAGGTTGCAATGAAGTACGATTAGCTTAGGCAACAGAGCCAGACTCTGTCTCAAGGAAAAAAAAAAAAAAAAAACAAAAAAACAGGGAAAGAAAAGAAGAAAAGAAATGAATGCAGAGACCTGAAAGGCAATATTCTGCTTGCCTATGTATTTGAAACTCAAAAGAATGGTAATGGTTGGTGAGCTATGATTTTCCTTTTTTATTTATGGGTAAATTTTACCTATACAGCAGAGACTATAATCTAATATAAATTATTATAGGCTTTCCATTTGTTTGAACAAGTATTAATTCCTGATAAAATACCTTGTGCCTTTTCAAAATGCTCTACTCATTGAAAAATGAGTATTCAGGTACAAAGTTATAGCCACTGGGATTAAGAAATGGAAAAATAATTGGGGAGGGAAGACTTCTACCCAAAGAATCTATAAAATAATACATGAATAGTTTGTGATTATGAAGAGGTAGTAAACGGGATAGGAAATGTCTGATATTAGATATTTTCATTGAAAGCTAAGCTAGAGTAGTCTACAGTGAGGCTTGAGTTGGTCTTTTAAGAATAACCAGGTGGAGGAAGGGCTGGAAGGATTGAGGATTCACCTTCATTTATATAAACTGTACTGTCTTTTTAGAAGAACATCTACAGTTAGCCTCCAGTATCCACTCAGGACTGGTTACAGGACCCCCTGAGAATACCTAAATCCACAGATGCTCAAGTCCCCTGATAGAAAATGGTGTAGTATTTGTGTAGAACCTACACACATCCTCCTGCAAACTTTAGTTCATCTCTAGCCTACTTATAATACCTAACAGAATGTAAATCTGATATAAATAGCTATTATACTGTATTGTTTTTATTTGTATTTTAATTGTTGTAATTTTATTTTTTTGGATATTTTTGAACTACGGATAATTGAATCCTGGGATACAGAACCCGCATGTAGATACCGAGGGCCAATTGTATTGTCTTTATAACTACAGAAAAGACTTAAAATTTGGAATAAAAGGGTAAAAATAAAAGACTTTGGGAAATAACAGTAATGGAAAAAGGAACCACTATCCTTTGTCCAGGGTTTTCCATAGGACAAGTGTTATGTGGTTTAATACCAAATTATTACCTCTGTTCTGCTGATGAGGAAATGAGACTTAGAAAAGTTAGTTTTGTTTTTTTCCTGAAGTGCACACTACTTGAAAATGGCCAAGGTCAGGATATAAGTTGAAAGCAGACTACAAACTTGTCTCTGAGCTGCTGAATTAGAATCTGCATTTTAATGACCCCCCCCCATGATTCCTGTGTACATGTTTGAGATGTGCTTATTTAAGAAACCAGTTAACCTACAATTTTGATTAGTGATCCTAAAAGGAGGAATGGATAACATACTAAAAAGTTGTTACTGACTAATACATGGTGACCATTTTTATTTGTATCTATGCTTTGGCATGAATAGCAAAATATAAATAAAAACTCACTCAGGTCTCTTAGGAGATTTGAAATATCAAACTCATAAAATTTACATTTTAACCAAGGAAAATAAATAATATCATTTCAAGTGATGAAATGAATTTAGAGATCATCAGAGATTCATTCATTCATGCAACACTTAGGTAAGGGCACCTACTGAATAATTCAACATCACTAAGTTAATAATCAGTGATTCCACACTGATTTCCATATTTCAACTTTGTATTTTCACTTCTTTATTTACATTAGAATAGAAAACAGATCACCTTAAATCATAGTCACCACTTCAAAGAAAATTTCTTTGCTCAGCCCAGGGAGCGCATGTGTCAAAAGTAAAGGCAAAAATACTTTCTATCCATGCCCAAACACTTACTTTCTGTTGTTTTTTTTTTTAAGAGACAGAGTCTCACTTTGTCACCCTCGGTAGAGTGCCATGGCATCACAGTTCACAGCAACCTCCAGCTCTTGGGCTTAGGCGATTCTCTTGCCTCAGCCTCCTAAGTAGCTGGGACTACAGGTGCCCACCACAATGCCCGGCTATTCTTTTTGTTGTTGTTACAGTTTGGCCGGGGTTGGGTTCGAACCCACCACCCTTGGTATATGGGGCCAGCGCCCTACTCACTGAGCCACAGGCATCACCCTTCTTACTAGTTTTTTAAGTGTGCCATGTTTGGGTCATAATTTTATTTCAATCACAGCTGATGACTAGTCAGGGACAAGAATAGGATCCTTAGATCTGAGCTCCTGAACTTCAAGTTCTCTGACAGTAGTTACACTTTTTAATTTCTCATGGCCTCTTATTCTGCATCATTAAGACTGATTCCTATTTACAGAGTTGCTCCCATCCACCAGATGCTGGGCTAGAAACTTGGACCTCTATTATCTAATTTAATCCTCCCAAGATCCCTAATGAGCAGGTATTATCATTCCCATATTTTTGTAGGTGACACACAGTTGTTCCAAGGATCAAATAATACTTGAAAGTGCTTTGCATGAGATTTACAAATGCTAGTTATTATTCTTGGTAATAGCTGGTTCTTGGTATTGGATCAACAAATACCCTTGAATCACATCTCAAAACAACTTAAAGCAACATCTTGAAAGATAACTCCACCTCCTTTTACTACCAATTCAGCCCCTCCCCCATAGAAGTATTATTTTCCTAGAGGTATGGAGGCAGCCTGATGGTCTTGCCTGATATGTTTTCAGATGAACTTTTAAAATAAAAGTACAGGTTCAGCGCCTGTAGCTCAAGTGGCTAAGGCGCCAGCCACATACACCAGAGCTGGTGGGTTAGAATCCAGCCTGGACCTGCCAAACGATGACAACTACAACCAAAAAATAGCCAGGTGTTGTGGTGGGCGCCCGTAGTCCCAGCTACTTGGGAGGCTGAGGCAAGAGAATCGCTTAAACCCAGGAGTTGGAGGTTGACATGAGCTGTGATGACACAGCACTCTACCCAGGGGAACAGCTTGAGGCTCTGTCCCAAAATAAATAAATAAAATAAATAAATAAAAGTGCAACCCGAACCACTTCACTCAGCAAGCTGAACACTATAAATAGGTGAAGCCCTTATTTGCTGAGACTGTCTACGGCTTAATTCACCAATTCTTGGGCAAGAATATCATCTCTATCTGGGCTCCTCTGGTGGGGTTTGTATGGCTTTCCCAGGTCTCCTAGATCCTCCCGAAGCAACAGTCTGAAAGCCTGCCCATTTCACTCTCCTTGGCTTTCACTCTGCCACACCAACCAAGAACAACTAAACTCCGGACAGCCAAGTCCAGGGTCAAAGGAGAGGGAAATAAACACTCTCTGCCAGGTCGGGATAGTCATCCTAACACCTAAGTTCGTAAAAATTCCATAACAGATAAAGGAAGCTCACCCTCTGGCTTGGTTGACACAATAGCACTTCCCAAGTTTGCCTCTTGCCTCCTATATCTTCCTAGAGATGGGTCCTTCCAGACTGGAAATGACATAAAGTGCTTGTGAGCCTGGATATTTACCTGACCTATTAACCCTGTTCAGGAAGGAAATGGAGACCTCTGAGGAAAGCACGTGAGAAGAGCTAACAGCCCAGCCCGTGAACAGCAGACCTATAAATAAGAAAGCATCTGGCCTAGATTTGATCATGGATTAGAACCCTTAGTTTTTGCCCTTACTTGCAACTCCAAAGGACCATACAGTGTGAATGTCACTGTTTGTCCTCTCTGAATATTGCTTTTCATTGAAATGTGTTCTCACTTCAGCTTTTGGAATTTGGCGATTTCAGATTTCAACACCAAAGTCAGTCGTTTTTGATCATTACTCACATTAAAAATTATCTCATGGATTGAGCTCCATGAAACTCTTTTCTTAGCACTTTTATATATTCTTACGACATGTTATAATTTGCTCTAGACCACAGAAGCAACATCTTTTTATTTACGCATTCCCAGAGTTTACTCAGTGCTTATCTTATAGTAGCCACATAAATATATTCCTTAAGTGAATACATTTAGTTCTTTTCTTTTTTCCTTTTTATTTTTTTACACAAAGCAATATTTGATATGGTGCATAGGGAGAAGAATATTTACAAAGGCACAATATGATTTCCATATTGCTTCAGTAATTAGAACCTAATCTAGAGCCAGGCATTGTGGGGCACACCTGTAATGCTAGCTACTTGGGAGGCCAAGGTAGGAGGACTGCTTGAACCCAGGAGTTTGAGACTAGCCTGGCTAACATAGCAAGACTCCGTCTCTAAAAAGATAATCTAAAAAACAAACAAACAAAAACCAAAAACACCCAGTCTATTCCAGTGTAAATAAAAACCATTGTTTTCCTAATGTTCCCCTAGTATGTAACAAAAGAGATATAAGGGAGGAGACAGATGATGGGACCATGTCTATGCATTCTGTACAACTGGCACAGCAGAGAACACAGAACAATACTCCAAGGCCAGTATAGTGAAGGGGCTACAAGGCTTCACCTTCTGCAAGCTCTATCACTTCAGAGCTTTCCTCCTCCAGCCCCAGCCAGCAATGAAGACACTCCTTTCTTCTATTCTGAGGGACACACTAACACACAGTCCCAGGCCCACTTGGTTCGTCCTTTACTCACACACCAAATACAACCCTACAATGAAAAAGCAAGTTGGCCCCTGAGCTCCTGATTGGCTTAGGCTGCCTGTGTGTCTTGTCTTCTGCCTTTACTCATCTGTCTAGATGTGTCTAAATGTGATGGCCATGGTATAACCCACATGCAGTTGTCTCTTTTCTCAGCCAACAGTCAACATAGGTGCTCTAATGGCACCTGTGGTGCTGATTCGGTCAGATAAACCAGGAATGTGAAAGACCAGCTCATCCCCTTGCACTTGAAATTGGGGCTTGTTCGTAAAGCTATTTCTTTCAGTCCGCCATTCATTGCTTTTTAAAAGTCCATTTTACTACTTAGCTTAGTTTAAAAAGAAGGAAAAATCAAAACTTCCACCCAATTTCAATTCCCTTGAGAGTTATTTAAAGTTTCCCATGTCAGCCAGAAACATGTATCAATCCTGTAAATACTGAGTAATTTATGATACTGTCAAGAAATCCATGATCAAATTATACCAATGAAGCCTTTATTGTAACACTACATGCCCAGATAATACCTTGTGTTCATCCAACACTTACTATGTGCCAATCACCATGCTAGGCACTTTACAAGCATTTTCCTTTTCGATGAGAAAATACAAAATGTGTTTTTTCTCCGTCAGCTTAAAAGCCATACCTCATGAATGGAAGAAAAAGTACCCAATGTACTCACCCTTATTATGAAGCTAATGTAGGACCTTCACATGAAAGCTATAACCCAGTTACAACCTAAGAATAGGGGGAAGGGGAAAAGGGAGGGGAGGAAGATGGAGGGAGGGGGATTAATGGGATTATACCTGCGGTGCATCTTACAAGGGTATATGTGAATCTTAGTAAATATGGAATGTAAAGCTCTTAGCAAAATAACTAAGAAAATGTCAGGAAGGTTATGTTAACTAGTGTGATGAAAATGTGTCAAACGGTCTATGAACCAAGTGTATGGTGCCCCATGATCATACTAATGTACACAGCTATGATTTAATAAAAAAAAAGAAACCTTGAGTGTCCTGCCCAAAAGTCTAGAACATAAAGTGAATAGTGTTTAAGTTGATTTTGCCAATGTACTTATATTAGATTTTTTCCAGAATGCTTATGTTATATACTGAGAATGAATCAAATCTTTAGCCACATTCACATTCTCAGGCTACTCATGCCCACTTTATTATTGACCTATTTGGTCTCAAAAATTTTACTAGCCTAAGAGGAATCTAATTGTAATTTGTCACTGACAGAATGAAAGACAATTCTGAATATCATAGGCCCCCAAATGAAATATGTAATGTAATTTCACCAAATCTTACCAATTTTAACTTTACAACTAATGAAGATAAACTGCGTTCTTTTCAAAACTTTTCAATTTCAAATCAAATGCCACAAATAGATACTCTTACGTTTACTCATTTTATACATGTAAATGAACTATAACTTTTATCTGCATATTAAGACATTCAGGAAAATATTCTTCTAAGAGGGAAATTAGTAAGCCCATTTAAGGTGCAACAATTCCTTTGTTTCCTCAGGGACATCATTTCCTAACCCTCCTTTCCTCTGCAGCATCCCCGAGGGAGTCTGGGTCCAGCTCCAAGAATGAAGTCTGGCCCTTCACAACAGTCCAATCTACACTGGCTAACTGTAGAAAATGGCAGCATAGGGACATCTTCAAGGCAGTTTTTTGGGTGTCCCTGTGGGCATCAATCCAAAGCCACATTTTTGCCATGATTTTCAGACCACATGGCAAGGTGTCATCCTACACCTATGATGGTGGCTTGTAGCCAGGCCAGGTGTATGTGTTTAAAATCACTAGAAAAATCACCGCATTTACTTCCAAAAACTTCAAAAGAGGCTTTAGAAACATATGAAGCACTCAAAAGGCAATGCTAGCTGTGTTGGCACCGTTAACTGCAGTAGAAAGTAGCAGAACAGACCAGGTAGCAGAGAACTGTGCTATGTGTTGAAGTTGAGAGTCACTACTGGCTAAGTGATTGAGGGCAACTTCTTTTACCACTCTCAGCTCCAATTTCCTCACCTGCAGAATGGGCTCCAAGGTTGTGGCCCTAAAACGTTATTTTGGTTTACAGTGGGCACTCAGAGGTTTGAATAGCATTCTCCTTATTATGAATCAAAAAACCATGAAAGAAAAACCACATGTGCTTTACTGTGCTAGAAAGGCAGAAAAAGAATCATTTTTTGCCTGGATCTAAGAGCCAATCAGCAACCACAGCTCCTACTTCTTCCTAGTTTTCAGGGGCAAGACCTTGAATCTCTTACTTTTACCTGTTTTTGTCGACAGAGTGGTCAACAGGGTGGTTTTTGACCTGTGATACAACTTCACCCTGCCAATTAAAGAAGAGATCATAGCTGAGTACAGTGGCTATGGGATCAGGAGGCAGCAGGCTCACTTGAGGCCGGAGGTTTGAGACCAGCCTGGACAGGATAGTGAGACCCCATTCTCTACAAAACATTTTTAAGAAATGATCCAGGCATGGTGGCATGCTCCTGTCGTCCCAGCTATTTTGGGGGTTGAGGCAGGAGAACTGCTTGAGTCCAGGGGTTGAAGCTGTAGCGAGTTATGATCTCAACACTGCACTCCAGCCTGGGAGACAGAACAAAACTCCTGTCTTGGGCAGCACCTATGGCTCAGTGAGTAGGGCACCAGCCCCACATACTGAGGCTGGCGGGTTCAAACTCGGCCCCAGCCAAACTGCAACACGAAATAGCTGGGCGTTGTGGCGGGCGCCGATAGTCCCAGCTACTCGGGAGGCTGAGGCAAGAGAATCAGCTAAGCCCAAGAGCTGGAGGTTGCTATTAGCTGTGATGCCATAGCACTCTACAGAGGGTGACAAAGTGAGATATTGTCTCTAGGGAACAAAGAAAAAAGAAGAGAGACAACACAATTTAAAGTAATGTGACTGTCTCTTCCCTTTTTTATTCATTTTGTGATTACAGTAACTCTACCCATTCTAATTGTATATTTTCTCTCAGGAAATGTAAATTACATTAGCCCCTTTGTCAAAAAGAAAATTACTTCACTGTCATTGTATAAAAAACAGTCAAAATGGCCCAAACCCTTAACCTGGCATTCAAAGACTTTCAAAGTTCTCTCTCAAGGTGACTCTTCCAACACTGTCTCTCCCGGCCCCGCAGTCGGCACTCCACACTCTAGCCAGCATTGTCTAGAATTCCAAAGCTGTCTTGCCTATTCCTGCCAACAGGTCTCTGCTGGCCTCACTCCCACAGAGTGCCTCACTCCTTTGATGCACGATCCACAGATCTGTCAAAGCTGCTTAAGTCCCACCACCCTGAAGCAAGGTTTATTGTCTACTCAAAAGCAGAGTCAGCTCTTCCTCCTCTGAATCCCCAAACACTCGCCTAACATTGCGCACGTGTCCATCAACAAGTGTTTATTAATTGTCACGTCTCTGCCCTTTGCCAGGTACTTCAGAAATAAAACTGTAAAATATATTAAAGCAACAACACGGACCCTTGTCTCACATGCAAATAATACAAGCAGCGGTTAAAAAATATTTGGCAGTCAGCCTTCCGCCGAAGTCCACACACTTAACCATTACGCATTCTGCCTCCTGGTTTTTAATTCTAATAGTCATTCTGACACATATGGCAGGCTTCCTCTGGGCCAGGCACAATGCTGTGGGTTTATATAAAACACTCTATTTTGCTCTCCCAAGTTTCTGTGAAAGTAAGTAGTATACATTATTAGCCCCGTTTTATAGACAAGTAAAATGCAACACAGGAATATTAACAAGGCGCCCAAGAACTGCATTTGCTTACACAGCCACAGGACTAAGAGGTACCTTGTGTACTTGTTTGTGCATTTTGCAGAACTCTCCAAGCTTACCAAAAATGATTCCAAGAAGAAGAAATCATCAGGCAATTAGATTTTCTTTGCAGGTGAAGGACTAGAAAGGGGAACTCATTGGGAGACTCGACAGGTGAGAAGGAGGGGAAAGTCCTCTCACTAGCATTTCCCATTAAGAACATATTCCTGGAGATGCTTTCTTTTACTCTATCATAAATATTTTTGTTCCAAACTAACACAATTAAAATATAATTTTTTTGAGACAGGGTCTCACTTTGTCACCCCTGGTAAAGTGCCATGGCATCATAGCTCATAGCAACCTCAAACTCTTGGGCTCAAGCAATCCTCTTGTCTTCCCCTCCCTCCCAAGTAGCTGGGACTACAGGGGCCAGACACAAGGCCTGTCTTATTTAGAGATGGGTCTTGCTCTTGCTCAGGCTGGTCTCAACTCCTAAGATCAAGCAATTCACCTGCCTTGGCCTCCCTGAGTGCTAGGATTACAGGCGGGAGGTCCTGCATGTGGCCAAAATATAATTTTAATATATTTTACACATATTTGAAAACCTTATTTTCATCACATGAGAACTTTCAAAGTACATACATTGCAACACATTGTATATACATATAGAAATATTGTTCCCATAAATATGTACAGTTATTACACGTCAACCAAATTAAAAGGAAAAATATATATACATTGCAGATTGAAGAAATGTCATAAAATAAGTACAAATGGAATTACATCTTCAAGACATCAGCTAGAACTGGTGAGACCCTATAGCAGTGGTAGCAACGAAAATAATTTTACGGTTGGGGGTCACCACAACATGAGAAACTGTATTAAAGGGTCATGGCACTAGAAAGGTTGAGAACCACTGCTCTATAGAACCACAACATTTTAGAAGACATATGTCTGACTTTCTCACATACCACAGGGTGAAATGGCATATGGTATATTTGTATTTTAGATTAAATTCTAATCTGGGGTTACTGTGAACTATATACAGGGTTACACAAAGGATGTATGCGGTAAAAAGTTAAGGAATGATGATGATCACAGAGATTTTGCAGACACCTAGTAAATTCAACACTGTTTTCTAATACAAGGCTTAGAAATGGTAGGTGCTATGGCCCTTTTCCTGGGAAGCCTTTCTCCGTTTCTCAGGGTCAGTGTCCTTGCTTTGGGCGCAATGTGCCTCCTACCAGCAAGAGAAAATATTTAGTAGCTGTGCAAATTTTCTAGTAGACTATAAACTCTATGAAGGCAGAAACTGTTTCTGTTCATATTACCTTCATTTATTAAATACATATTAACTTGTGATCTCTCAAAAAACCTGTATGAACTTGTATGTTTATAATAATACAGCTTCAAAAGTCCTGAAGCAAGAAAAATGACAGTGACAGAGCTCTTGAAGAGAGCTTGTAAATTTCACTATGCAGAAGACTTGAATGTTCATTTCCTATTAATTCTTGTTTTTTTGTTTTTTTTTTTTTGTAGAGACAGAGTCTCACTTTATGGCCCTCGGGTAGAGTGCTGTGGCCTCACACAGCTCACAGCAACCTCCAACTCCTGGGCTTAGGTGATTCTCTTGCCTCAGCCTCCCGAGTAGCTGGGACTACAGGCGCCCGCCACAACGCCCGGCTATTTTTTGGTTGCAGTTTGGCCGGGGCGGGGTTTGAACCCACCACCCTCAGTATATGGGGCCGGCGCCTTACCGACTGAGCCACAGGCGCCGCCCCATTTCCTATTAATTCTTAAGCAGACTTAAAAATTAGTGAGCTTATGGAAAATTTGAAGACATAATAAGCAAACCTATTCTAATATTTAATAAAGAATATTACACCTTTAGTAAAGGATAAACGACATCATATGCAATTGTCTGAAGCCCTGATCTTAAGGCATTTAACCTGGGAATCAGTAAACGAAACGATACATTAAAAAAAAAAAAATGTTTGGAACTTCCATAAAAAACTTCAAGAGAAGAACTTTTCCACAAAAGATCTACCAAGTCCAGAAATGACTTGTACCCATCTGCCAAACATTCAAGGACTAGATAAAATACTTTGGGTAATGAGAACATGGTCATTACTGCTATGTTTGCTGCCATTTCTTTTCTGCAGAATGACATATTCCTAATGGAAATACTCGTCATTTTGAATTTGTCTCCAGTTTAGATTCAGAAAGATTCTAATATTAAATAAACAAGTGTAGACATATACGCATACGTGTGTATCTCACACGTTTGCACTAGAACCTGCACTATACCTCCTACTGTTTTCAAAGAAGAAACAAGTTATAGAAATTCAAAGAAAAGATGTCTAATTCAGTATCTACTTACAATTTTCCCGGTTACAAACTAGAAGACTAAAAACCACCGAACCTTACAGTCTATAAAATAATCTCAAGAGTGAAATCTCATATCTTTGCCTCCATAGGAAAAGTGAGCTTTAATTGGAATTTTATCAAACGATTAAAAAAGTACAATGGGATGATCCGTTGAAACCCACAGTATACAAACAAACTCAGCAGGCTTTTACAATCAGAAGATCAAAACGGTGAACCGAACTTCAGCTTCAGTTAATGTGAAGGAGCTATGCTGAAACCAAAGGGCAAGGAAAGGTCGATTTTTCTCGATTTGTTATTTTTATAGATGTTAACTAGAGAAAAGAAACAAGAGCCCCAAATTGTATGTTGGAACAGAAAAAGAGAAATTACTGCACTGTAATTCCTTGAAAACTCTGGAATGCATTATATTAAATTCTGTTGTATGTCATGTGGTTCACCAATCAAAATTTTAATCCAAGTTTGGAGGAATGACAGGCTTCTTAAAATTCTATTAAGATGATGTATAAAAAAGAGGTCCCCATTATAATACGCTCCATTTATAGACCTTTGCATTTGGCAAGAAGACTTTTCTTTTTATCTTAAAATAGAGTTCAGGAAATGCTAGTTTAATTTTCTCTTTGCTTCAACATTTCATGGGTATTTTTCAATGCATAATCTCTGAAAGGGTTAGATTACTGACATGACACTATTTCAGATGATTTGGAAGATTTTACTTGCATGAATTCTGCATGTTGGAATTTTTATGTTTTGCTTCAATGCTTAGGAAAAGGTTGTAATGTACACAAGTATACTCTAATTCTTTATATAAACACATCTCTTACACTGATATCTAATGTGATTTAAAAAAATGTTCCCCAAAGCTTAGTATTATTCTAAGAAATAATTATTCCTCATAATCACAGCAGAATCCCTCTCTTCGTATAATGGATTTTTACCAATAGAAGGACAAAAATATTTTCAAACAGAAGAGACCTGTGTCCTCACATATCGAAATAAGCAAAGCAAATCTATTGTTTTGTCAATGAAAGCATCGTCCCATTTCTCTAGGCTTGTGTTTCCACATCATCACAAATTCCTATCTATATGAAATCCCGGAGCTACCAAAAACCACATGCACGGAGCACACTTACTTTGCCAGGCCAAAATAATAATTAACAAGAACACACTTCCTCGGTTTGGTTCCTTTTAGTACACTCTTACTTCCTTCAAAACTCAACATGTACACTGTACTTAGGTCTTAAACCAAGCAAGGAAGGACACATGTTCATGAATACCTGGTAACTGACTTATCATAGACACCCAAATGTCAAGATATTCTTATGATTTTTTTTAAACAAGCATGCTATGCTAGTGTGCTATTTCTTCAAATGCTCATAGCATATTTTGTTGAATGGCTGTAAAGGTGTTTTTGGTGCATTGGGTACTGTTTATATGCTTATAGTTCTGTAATTAGAAAATAAAATATACTATCTCGTTAGTGTCAGGCCCTTCCTCTAACAGTTCCAAGGACCAATAACCAACTGGCTTGATTAGACAAGTGTGCAAGGCTCATATTGAAGAGTTTCATTCTCATCCCCAAAAGGGCTACAGCACAACAGTATCTCCTCATAAATTTGGAGATGTTTTCTAAATAATTAATAACTCCAGTGTGACAATACACAAGTAACCAGCAGAACTTACTACCAGATTTAAATAGCAAGCCCAGGAGCTATTGAATATTGAACATCATTATGATGATTATGTTTTAACAGACAGTTGTTAAAAGGCTGTGATGAATCTAATCAAAAGACTATATATGTGTGTGTGTGTGTGTGTGTGTGTGTGTGTGTGTGTGTGTATATATATAAAGAATGAAAGATCAAGCATGTTTATATTTTGGAAAACAAAAATCAAACATCTCTGTTCAATCTCCTTGGACACTGTCCTGTACCCTGCAACAACAACAAAAGGTGTGAAAAAAAGATCATTTCGGTTTCTAAAAATTAATCGCCATATCAACTTCTGCAGAATTGGCTTTAGAAGCACAATTCAGCACACATCACCTTTGCTATTACCAACTTTGGAGATTATTTTTCTCTGCTGCCACCATATACTGTACTAGAAAGCCAGTCAGCGTCTGTCTTCCCTTGTCTGTGTCACCTGAAGCCTTGTGCTCTACAAGTCCTCTACATGGTTTAAAGATAGATTTGCACCAGTTACTCTTTGTGCACTTAAAGTGAGACATGCTGTCCAGGTGATGCTTTTGCTGCCCAAGTGACACTCAGAGGCAGAGATTCACTTCAGCATGTCAACTTCCCTCAACATGTCAAGAAATAGCAAAGCCAAATCCCAGATGTGGGCTGTTTAATCCCACCGTCGCAAAATAAACCATGTGGTCCCAGTAAACACAACCACCCAGTAGAGCTAAGAAGAGGTGATAGGAACCATTTGTTAAAGATGACGACATTCGGAGTGATAATATTCTTTTCATCATGTGATTCATTTTGTTTGCTCTACTACACGGTTATGAGTTTTCCTGAGAGGAAGGACTTCAATATATATATTTACTTAGACCTTTCAATTTATACTTCCTTTCCTTTTAATTGGCGTCTTGTGATCTAAAATTAGCTAGTGAACACAGTATCTCACTCAAACGCTCTCAGCTGAGCTTTCAGTAATTAGACCCACCATCGCCTGCAGTTGAACAGACATCTGGAGACTTGGCTTTTTATTTCTTCCCTGGTGCTTTCTATTCATATTTAGAGAGTGATTTTTTTTATTTGACATATAGTCATATTAATTATTATCCCCCAAGCTGGAGTTAGGTTAATAATTTCATGTAAAAAGTAAGGTTCAAACAGTTTTGCCTGTAACCTTACTGAATAAAGAGCCTAGGCGAAAGGAATTCGGGAAACCTGAGATGGTCAGAGCTCTGTCGCTCACCAATAAGCTGGATATCATTTACACAAGGAATAAAAGGTCACGTGTGCTCTAAAATCCCACGTTTGCTACAGACATTCCTCTTTCTAGTCCTTTGTTAGTGCAGTAACTAGATACAGGTGCAATGAGAGTGGACTAGTTTTCCCAGATGAGTGAGGAAAATAAACGCCCTCAAAATGCCCAAAGCCCAATTTTATCTTTTATCTGTCATTCTCTTCCCGACTTCGAGGCAGTACTCTCTTTGGAAGAACTGCAAGGATTGAAAATGATCCAGAAAAACTGCAAGGATTGAAAGTGATCCAGATTTTTAGAATTCACCCTCACCTTGACAACGCTAAAATTACAAGCAGCAGTCAACCCTTACAAGATACCCTTATTGTGTAACATTTACAGGCTGCCAAAAACATGCTCAAACTAATCAGATATCAAAGGTGAAGAGAAAACCTTCACCTGCCGTGTAGCGAGCAGTGAATACACTTTTTATTTCCATGACATTTACTGGCAGAGAGGGGTTGGCTTAAGGCAGATGGGACTAACCTTCAATTTGTCATAGCGCTCGCTCAAAGCTGCCACCTGATGATCTCGGTGCCGCCCAACCAGTTTACACAAGGCACAGATTAACTGGTCATCTGTCACGCAGTACATATTCACCTTCTCATCCTCATGCTCCAAGCACATCAGCCCTCGGATATGTGAGTCAGGAATTGGCTCAATCAGACGATGGCCTGTAAAGGGCTTCTTGTTCGGGTGAGTGGCTTTTAGGCACTCATCGCAGTAGGACACTTCACAAGTGACACAGGTCTTCACAGCATCCTGGGCAGGATCCTGGTCACAAAACTGGCAGAGGACCTTTTCGGCAGAGGTCATGGTGTTGGTGTCGAAGGCCCGCTCCCGGCGGGTCTCACTGGGGGAGTTGGGTCCGCTCACTGACGCTTTCTGGAACCTGTCAATGATGTTCTGCAGGGTGACGTTGCGCTTGAGCCCGTCTAGACCTCGCTGGCTGAGCGTGATGACATGCCGGCAGGTGGGGCACTGGAAGGCGGTGATGGACTCCACAGACTCGTTGGTGGCACAGTGTGACACTAGGATGCGGTGGGCACAGTTGAAGCAGAGGCTGTGTGCACAGGGCAGCAGGAGAGGATCCTCAAAGAGCTCCAGACAAATAGGGCAGGTCAGCTCCGACTCCAGTGTTTCCATCTTCAGGCAAAGCTCTCCTGTGTCATCAGCAAAATCCAAGGAAGCTGATCAGCTATCTGGAAACAGAATGTAAGATTGGATTAGGCACGGGGGGGTCAGCTATGGGGGGCCATCAGCTTTGAATGAATCTTAGAATCATTCCAAACACAGGTCATGAAAGGGTAAGTGTGTGTACATTCCAAATAATTCTCTTTCTATGGACTGGGGAAGTGAGAAGGAAAAAAAAAATAACACCCAGAGCCAGCAAATCAGCTAAATTTTCTCAAAGTTGCAGTCACTGAAAGTTACAATTTCTTTTTGTAATCTTGTTCTCTAAAAGGCCTCAAGCCAATCTGGAAAGTAACTGAAGCTGTAATTTCCATAAATTGTATCTAATCACAATAATCGTATTGCGTCACAGCTAGGTTTCACCTTGCGTGAAAAATTAAAATGTAGAAATATTCATTAATGAGCTACAGATTGTTTTATAAGCTTGAATTTACGAACTTAGGTACATATATATACATATTTACATATATATACACAAATATATATATTTTAGGGACTTTTACTCTGCAAGACCAATGCAGACTTCAGAGCTGCAGAAAGATAGTTACCATAGAAATGGGCAAGATGTGTGTGAAATCAAATGCATGGATTTCAGCAGAAATGATCCCATCTATATATTTCAGAAGTTGGCATCTTCTGAAATATATTCCTGAGAAAAGGCACTGAGTTTCACAAAGATGCTTGGAATAGGGGCAATATTTTTTGGCATATGTCCATTACTCTTCTGAATAATTCTGTCATTTAATGTGGTCCTGTGACATGGGTAGACAGGGAGAAGCAGTGAAAAATATCTGGGGGTCTTTTGGTGGCTGCAGTGAGCTTGAGTACCAATTACTAATATTTAGAACAATGATCTAGTTAATTAGAACACGGATTTGAGTGGTTATCATATTCATTTGATAAATTACTTTATGACAATGATAAGGATTAGAAAGCAATTTAAGGAGGCTTGCAAGGACTGCTGAGGGACCCTCCTGGCCTAGAAACTCACAGTGGGGGCTTGTTAATGTTGCAAGCAACAGGCCAGACTGGCAGGAGGTCCAGCCTCACACTCAGAGCATGTTAGCCTGGGCACAACCTCAGCCAGCTCTGTTGCTCCCCTTCAGGCCACCTTTGGGTGGCCCAGCTACCTGCGCCCCCCCCCCCCCCCACCACTACGATAATGACCTTGTTGCTTTTGTGAACTCTCGTCTGCCTTCCCTTCAAAGAGGGTAGGGAAAAGAATCCCACACAAAACGCAGTTCATTAAGGGTGAAGCAGCCTCATGCTCATTAGCAGGCCTGGGAACCAAGCCTCTTTGAACCTTCTCCCTTTCAAGACCATTAGCAGAGGTCTGGAGAACAGCGACACGAGTATTAGATGCAGCCCACTGCAGCCTGTGGGAGAATAGTGCTGTTCACCCAGTGGCAGAGAGTCCAAATCACCCTGGGGGGAGGGAGTTCTCAGCCACATTCAAGGGAAGGTTTCACATCCAAAGCCATGTTTAGTGATTCTGATAATCTGTCCTCATTTGTATTCAAACCTCCACTTATTTACAAAATTCATGATCTCTAGAATACTCTGACCTTTTCTGAAACAGCCTCCCTCGGAAAGATGATGTGGTACTTTGGTGAAACTAATGCTTATCTTGCTACCTAACTGAATGGTAACTGATCATTAAAAGTTTTAAAGTATGTCCTGAGCCTTTTAAAAATTAAAGAGCTACTGGCTTCATAAAAGCCTGGTATCATTAAAAAAAAAAAAATCTTCAACCAATCTCTACTATTTACCACATAAGAAAGAAAAAAGGAGCAGCTATGAAATAGTAAAGCTTATTCATCTTTTCATAACCTGCATTGGAAACCCTAGGGGTGCTCTTGTAAGAAAGTTATCATTCCCACTTGGTTTAGTCAAGTCAGCCTATATGTAAATGGCTCAGGAAAAAACGAAATGTTTTCCCAATTAATCATCATTCTGGTTAATCACGGGAAAATTTTAGAATTGTCTCTAAGCCAAATTTCTTCTCTCTTCCCATCAGAAGCATATAAAGCAGGTGTTCTCAAACTGTGGCCCGCGGGCCACATGAAGCGGTGTGAATTATATTTGTTCCCGTTTTGTTTTTACTTCAAAATAAGATGTGCGTAGTGTGCATAGGAATTTGTTCATAGTTTTTTTTCTTTAAACTACAGTCCGGCCCTCCAACAGTCTGAGGGACAGTGAATTGGCCCCTTGTTTAAAAAGTTTGAGAACGCCTGATATAAAGTAAAGGGAAAATGTAACCCTTGTGGTCTGCTTTCTTCTCGAGTAAAACAAGAACGCCTACCGATGGATCTCAACAGAAGGATGAGCATCAAATTATGTCTGAAGAGATATGATGGTTATATTTGAATGCAGGTCCTAAGACTCCGAGTGGTTGTGTCAGATTTTTTTTTTTTTTAATGAAATTAGAGATAATTCTAGTGGGGACTCCAGTGGAAATGCTGACCTTATGTCCATACATCCAAGAGGTAGTAACTGAGCCCAAGCACGAGCAGGCTCAGGAAGCCGAAGTTACATCCTCATCATCCTATCTCTGTGATCATGGGCCAACCCAGCCTCATCTCTTACCTGGGTTATCTAAATGGTCTCTGGGCTTCTGCTCATTCTTACCCTTGCCTGTGCAGTCTACCCTCCATTCACAATGCAGTGAGCCTGTTAAAACATGACAGAACACGCCTCTCTTCTGTTCTGACCTTCAGGGGCTTCCCATCTCACTCAGAAATTCACCAGAATAAAACCAGCCCCAAACAACACAGACTCGGTGAGCTCATTTCCTCCCACGCTACCTACTGCTCTCTCTGCTCTGGGCACAGGGCCTCCTTGTGATTTCTCAGACACACCAACCACATCCCATCCCTGGCTAAAAGTCACAAGACTCTCTGCTCCACTGTGGCCTTCTCTGTAAACCTGCCTAAAACCAATTCCCCTACTACCACCACGATCACCCGCCCATGGAGGCAATCCTGCTTTCCCCTTCCCAGTTGATTTTTCCCCCTCATGATCATCACTAACATATTCTATTACTTTGCTTATTGCTTCTTCACCCCTCCCCACTGTCCCCAAAACTAGAATATAAGCTCTGTGAAAGCAGAGATTTTGGTTTGCTCTTTCAGGGATGTACCACCAGTGCCTAGGACAGCGGTTCTCAACCTGTGGGTTGCGACCCACAGGAACTGTAGTAAAGGGCCGCGGCATTAGGAAGTCTGAGAACTACTGGCCTAGAACAATGCCCAGCACATAGGACTCAAACATTCATTCATTCCATTAAATGTACTGATGTTTGGGCTGAAACCAAACAAGAATAAAACATAGCTCTTGCCTTTAAAGATCTCTCAATATATTAGAATAGGGGTCAGGAAACTTTTTCTATAAAGGGCAAGCTAATAAACATTCTTGGCTTTGTGAGCCAGAGGGTCTCTGCCGCACCTACCCAACTCCACCATTGCAAAAGCAATCACACACAGTACAAAAAGGAATGAGTGTGGCCAAGTTCCAACACAACTGTATTTACAGAAACAGCTAACAAGTTGGAATTGGCCTACAGATCTCATTTTGCTGACCCATGTATCAAAAGACAGAGATACATACAGCTAACCAGAATATAAAATGAAAATCACTCTTCAGAGAGGTAGGAATAAAATGCTGCGTGGGCAACAACGGCAAGGATAGTGAAGCAAGACTTTTGACAAGCGTGTACAAGTTTCGAGTGCTAACAGGAAATGGTAGGCAAGGGGATTTCAATCTGACATCAATGGAAATAATGTGAGTCGAGTGCTTAGGGGCAATTCATATAAGCATGATTTAATAGGAGCTGCTCAGAACTGGATCTTTTTCTCTTACCGCCACAGTGCCTGCAAGTACCTACACTCCAAATGGTTAATACTTATTAAGTGATGACAAAATACCTGCATGTGGTAGGTGAGGCTCAGCCAATTTTCTAAATCTTTTGCCTATACACGGCCCAAAAGGAGAAGTCTGGGTTTGGTGTCCACAGTAGAGCCCATATTTTTCACTTTTATCCAGATGTTGCCAAGGATTAGAGATCATTTTTGTTAAATTAATTAATAATATCTTACTTATACACGTGTCATTCCCCTCTCTGAAAAACTAGTATGGTTTATTTTCTGGAGAAAATAAACATTAAAAATATTTAATAACTTTTTGGAGAAATTAAAATGCCATTCATTCTTTCATCAGATATTTAAGTCCTTCTATGTGCTTGGTCCTGGGATAAGTCCTGGTAACACCTGCCCCCTGCCTCAGTGGTCTCAATTCATTAGGAGAAAGAAAATATGAACAAACTGTAATGCAACACAACAAAAGATGCAAGCCAAGGACAGGCAGGGAGTAGTGAGCTCTACCCTGGGGAAAGGAGACACCGAGAGGCCTCCTGAAGGAGGGAAAGTGTTAAGTGGGTTTTAAAAGATGAACAGGGGTTCCTCAAGCTGATAGTGGCAGGTGAGTGGGGATTTTGTTCAAAAGCTTATCTTTCTTTTGTCTCTTCTTAACCCTCAGAATTTAATTTCCACTCCTCAAAAAGAAAAAAAAAAAAAGGCTTCTTAGCTTTCATTTCAATAGAAGGAAATCACACGTGTGCATATTGTTGTCAGGAAATTCTATAGCTCAACATTTTTGTGAATGGACTAACTGGTCCTTATTCAGAAGAGGATGTGGGTAATCATGGGATCCCCTTGCAACAAACTGGGGAATGGTAACAATTCACAGCTCACTCCTTGCCTGTCCGTGGTTCACACATACAGAATAGTGCATGGAACAGGGAGCTAAAGGCGAGCGTTGGAGAGGAAACCAGATAATCTAGGACATTTCACAGCTCTGGTACTTAATAGCTGTCTGTCTGTCCATGGGGGAGTTTCCACAGATGTTCTCTACAATGCCTCTAGCTCACTGTAACCCGTCTCCTGAGCAATAGAGTATTCAGTGACAGACTGCAGGCAAGGCCTGTATCCTGGGCCACGCTAGATGCAAGATACCTCTTCTTACAGATTCAAGACTTAGGACAAAAGCACTTCTTTAAAATGGAAAATTAATAAATGGATGCTTTGATGGAAAGTAGCAATGTAAACGTTTTCATACCTCCCCTTTCTTCCCTCTCTTGTTCTGTGTGTCTTAGTCCGTTTTGTGTTGCTACAGCAGAATACTTGAGGCTGAGTAATTTGCAAAAGTAAAGAACTTTATCTAGCTCAGGAGCCAGCTTCTGGTGAAAAGCACATGCTAAGTCAAAACGTGGAGAAGGTCAAAGGGGAAACCTGCAAGTAAGAAAAAAGAGCACGCGGGAGGAGGAACCTCACTGTGTAACAGCCCGTGGCTGGGGAACTAATCCATTCCATGAGAACCAATCCCATCTCCTGCGAGCATGATCTAATACTGTAAGTACTCACTGCCATGAGACCTGCACCCAGCTATTCATGAAGGATCCACTTCTATGACCCAGCAATTTAACATTATTTTATGATTTATATTATAAAATATAAATTGTTGCAATTAGGACCCAGGACACTGGGATCAAATTTCAACATAAGATACGGTAGAAACAAACCAGCTATTCAAATCACAGCTCTGTGAATCACTGAAACTGTACTTTTCTAATTTTCCTCTCTCTAACCACTGCTAACTTCTTCCTCTTGCTAGTCAAAGCCTAAGGATTTTCTAATGATCCATCCTTCCTTTGAAAGCCATCCTAAGTCTGTTCCTCTGTTTCATGTACTGCCTCTTTGAGAATGACTCCTAGGTTTGCTTCTCAAGATGCCATCTCTTTCTGGAATTTCAGTTCAACATTGATAGGTCTTTACTTCATGTACTGTAAGTGCCTCCGGTTCAGAATGCACATCTCAGGGGATTTATCTTCTCTACAGGGTTCCTGGTATTTCCATCCTCTTGATGCTTTTCAGAGTTTCTACTCTTCCCTCTTTGGGGGAGGCAGAATAATGACCCCAAAAGTGTCCACGTCATACTCCTCAGAACCTGTGAATATCTTGTTATAAGGCAAAGAGGAATGAATGTTGCGGATATAATTGAGGTTGATAAGCAGCTAATCTTGAAAGGGGAGATTAGCCTGGAGCATTGAGGTTAGACCCAACGGAATCACAAGCCTCCTTAAATGTGGAAGTGGGAGGAAGAGTCAGGGTCAGAGTGATGACATGTGAGAAATATGTGAAGATGGAGGAAAGGACCACAAGCTAAGGAATGCATCAGCCTCTAGAACAGTGGTTCTCAACCTTCCTAATGTTGTGGCCCTTTAATACAGTTCCTGTGGGTCGTGACCCACAGGTTGAGAATCGCTGCTCTAGAAGCTGGAAAAGGCAAATAAAAGGATCCTCCCTTTGTTTCTAGGAAGTCATGCTGCTCTGCGGATAGCTTGCTTGTAGCCCACTGAGACCCATGTCAGACATGTGACCTTTACAACTGGAAGATAATAAATTTGTGCTGTTTAAGGCCATCAGGTTTGTGGTAACCTGTTATAGCATCAATAGGGAACTAATACGCCCCCTATCCTCCAAATCTAAATTAGCCAAGACATATGCGTATCAATCCTTAGTAGCTCTTTGTGTTGGTTTTCTTCCCTCTATTTCCACTGCCTCTGTGTTGATCCAGATCCTCTTTGTTGCATTCCTACACCATTACCCCGAACCCTCCTGATGCTCACCTCCAGTCTTTCCTCCTTCCACTGAATCTTTGTAACGTGCTTCTGGCACCACCACATTTTTTTCTGTAACTCCTCTCAAAGGCAAAAATCACTAGGCAGCTCTCTGTTGCCCAAAGTAGGAGCCTTGACACCTTGTTTCCTTTACAGATCCTTGTCCCAGTTTCTCCCAATCTATGCCTTCAATTTTACTCCCTCCCAACCACTCTCCTATACCAGAGACCCAGTATGTGGAACCATTTGCTGAGCTTAGCAATTGCTTTTGCTTTTTGCTTTTCTTCTTAGCACAAACCATTTTTCCTATGTGAGTGTTTTTTGTTTGTTTTGTTTCTGTTTTCTGGATTTTTAAGATGAGAATGGAAACTCTCAGAGCCCCAGGAGCCCTGGCCACTGTTGGATTTGATGACTTCATACGAAACAAAGAGGAATTGTCTAAAATGATGGCTGTAAATAGTGCGAAGTCTTACTGTTTACATTTAGCAAAGTAAGCCTTGTAACTGAACACAAACCAATATAATTATCCTATTCACAAAATAACTAAAACATTTACTTTAAAATGTTATTTCTCAGTTCACAATGGAATCGTTGGTAATGGGGACCCAGGTTTAAAGTTATATGATAGATCTTATTCTTTCAATATGGTTGAATTCACTTTGGAGCTGATACGACCACGCATGTGCACATACCCAAGCAGACATGCAAATGCAAATTTCATATGGAGATAACACTCACAGTCTAAACTTGAGACCTCTCATGAATGTGTGGCCAAAGCCAAATGACTACTCCCTCACAAGTCTCCAAGACAAAAGATGGATATAAGAGGCTTATGCCTTTGGGGGGGTTAAGGAAAGTTAACAAAGGGATGGAGAGCTCGCAGTGACGGCTGAAGAACAATCGAACCTGGGCACTTGGGCGATGCTAAGGTGATCTGACTGATTCAGAAGCCTGGGCCCCTTCCTCCCTCTAGGCTCTCGGTATCTTCATCCTAAGGCAACACTCATCCCAGGAAGAGAATTTTCTCCTAGAAAGGAGGGCTTTCTTTTGTCCAAGGTATAGGATAGGAGAGGAAATGAATTGAAGGAGAAAATTCCCAGTGGAAGAGAAAGCACAGTGAGACCTTCTCAGCTATAGAATTTTAGTTTGAGAAGGGAGATGGGGGAATGCGGGACAGGTGCTCTTATAGATTATTATTACAGACCAAAGGCATGGAAGTTAAAGAGGTTCGTGTCTTCTGGATTCATCTTTTATGCTCCTTCCTTTGAAGTAAGAGGCAAAAATATTTCTCTGGCAAGTCAATGGAGATAAAACATTTAACCCCAGCCTATACTATAATAACACTCACACCACCATCCTGCTGGGTAGCTCACTTCAGAATTTCACAAGTTTATTCTTTTAGTCTCTCCTGACCTCCTCCACTATGACACAATCAAGATAACCTGTAACTTGAAGGAACACCTAGGACCCCTGTGAAGATAGCATACATTGCCAGATTTCATCCATGGCCAAATTCTATGGGTAGGCTTTCTGGTTCAGAATGCCAAGGATATGGAAGTTTAACCTGTATATTCAAGAACTGACCAGGAATTAGGAGTCTCCAGACCAAATACCTTCTATGAATTTAATCACCCATTAGAATAAGGAGATTCCATTATCAGCACATCATCCATGATTTTTTATCCCCCAAAAGAGGCATTGACATTGTAATCATGGGATAAACCCACCTCTCATTGCTTTCCTACATGTATTCTGTGTTATATCTCCATAAAAACCATCATTTTTCTAATTTGGAATATATGAAAAACAGCATGCATTATATCCATCAATAATTTTACTTTCAACCCTTCGCTTTGTACAGCTCGGAAAGCCTTCAATATCAAGGAAATTAGTGAGTCACTAGACCGAGGAATAAACTTGGATACCAACACTGGGTGGCCTGTGATCAATTGTTAATACCAGGTGGCTCGCAGCCACTGCCCGGATGATTCCCAAGGCACTTCCTTTGGTTCTTTTCCAAATATCCTCTGCACTATAGAAATTAAGCTTATTGTTAAATTTACCAAAACATAACTGAAATGACAAACACACTGTGGAAACTGCACAATGTTATACTAAGCCACATAAAAATGCTTCCAGAAAAGGAAGCTCCTAAAAGTGTTGTAAACAACAAACAAAATGGAACATGGTATGAATAAACTGAATTCTTTGAGAGTCCTAAATTTCAGAAACACACTCAAGTCAATTTACTTGACTGCCCACACCTCCCATCCTGTGTTCACCCGGATAATTAAGATTTAGTTAGTTGACTTACTGTCATTTGGACTTTCGTTATGAGGTCCCTATTAAAGAAGTATAGATGGAATACTTTTTAAAGACTGCAGTATGAGAATTCTATCTTGGATCAGTAGAAATATAGACTTTCAGAGGACCCCAAACTACTCAGTTGAGAAACACTCAGGAAATCAACCTGAGTTTGTGAGGCAGAGGCTGAAACAGGGACTGAACTCAGAAAGAACTTGCTCTCATCTCATGTAAGCATAATTTCTCAACTTAGAAGATAATCCAACACAAACTCAGTAAAAAAAAATAGCTGCTACATCCAAGATGAATGCAGCACAGAGTATTGTGAATAACATAATACAAGCACTTGGCATCTGCATATTCAATCACGCAGGTTAGTATCTAACTTTGAATTATAAAACACACCCGATAAACATACTACCCAAATGTGACCTTACAGATTAGTCCCCTGGCTGATTTGAGAAGCAGCTGAGTCCGTAAAGGCATAATAAAATAGGGCCATGAAGTGATAGAAAAAGAGAAGAAAATATGATGGAATTCAATGGCATTCTGAAAGGCTGGAAAGTGATACCATACTATAGGCTGTGTCTCACCCCAACTCATGGCAGAGAGCAGGACCAGTGCAAACCGGTCCTTAAAGCAACAGTTTAAATAACACATTGAGTAAGAGGAGGCCATCACAGGTGATCCAGTAACATTCTATAGGTAACAAGTGTACTCTGAACTATCCCTTCGGTTGGCCTCTGTTAGCACACTCATATTCGCTTCATCAGTAATAGAACTAAGAATTTCCACTAACCAAATTGTAGGGTACAAGAGGAACTTATTGGAATAAAAAAGTGACAGGCAGATGAGCACAGAGATGCTAGCCTCAAGTTTTTAATAAATATAATAGATACTTTGAAAAACCTGGCATTGCTTTTTTATTCTAAAGAGTGCTGAAATTAAAATATTTTACCTGATACCTGAAATGAGAACTAGGGAAGACTTTTAATTTCACCAAACACCCACCTGGTGGGATTCATGCAAATCAAATTAAACTGTTAAGCAAGCCTTTTCTGTACCTCCACATCTGCCCAGAACATGCTCATTTTTAGTAATTGGATCTCTAGGACATTCTTTAAAATAATCACATACTTGCCTGACCATGCAACCTGATTAATAATGAATGAACATTTCTGAAAAGAATCACTTCGAAGCATGGCAGATGTCTGTGGGGATATGAAGGCTTTAATGATCAAAATTAAGGGGAAATGGAAGCTGGGTCACACCGTCTGGTTATTTTAATTGAAACCTAGTCTTCCGAATTTACTTAACAGAATGCTTAAACACTCCTTCCTCTAAGATCATTTATACAAGCAGACAAGCATCAAGACAAATGGCAATGGAAAAGAGTGATCCCAATTCTTGAGGAACCACCACCCTCTCCCGCTCTGCCTTAATAGTAAAGAAAATCCCTCAACAGCCTTGGAAATGCAATTCATTCCATCAAAAGACTGATAAACAGGTTAAAAACAGGAACTAGTACATTAACCTTTAAGAGTTCTCTGAACACCTTTCTAGATTCTGACAAACAGATCACCTTGAATACCCACCAACGGGCTGCACACTAGTTCTTTTTGAAGAAACATCGCCGTAGGCAGAGGATGGGGACCCACGAAATGACAGATAGGCCACGGAGAGCAGATGGTGGGTGGCAGGCAGTGCCGGAGCGGTTCTGTGTGTCTGTGAGAGCGTCGACAGTGAAACACAACAGGAAAATAGGCCCAACAATTCCAGGAAGGCCAGCTCCACCTCATCCACTTCGCCAGGGTTGCCCGAGTTGAAGAATCAGCTGCCTTTTCCACAGCCCCCGCCGTGACTTCCCTAGCCCCTGGCCTGCTCAAAGTTCAGCTGAAACCAAATGAAAAGGTAGCTCAGGTCAGGTCAACACCCAATGCCTGGGCCAAAAAAATGACGACTTGGCACCAGGATCTGTACTTTGATTGCTTCCAGGAGCCAGCAGCGGCTCAGCCGACTGGGACAGTGTCCTGTAGCCGAAGGCTGGGTGCCAGCTTTCCATGCTGCCAACAGGAGCCGTCCTGCCCAGCTCCTGGGGTAGGGACCTGGCACTAGCTCCCCTTGCATTTGGCTCTGACTGAGCACGTTAGCACATTACGCTATGGATGCTGGTTTGTTCATTTTTAAAAATAACATACACATTATTTTGTGTCTTTATTTCCTGAATCAAATATAATGTCTGAAAGAAGGTTTTTCTTAAGTTACATCAGGAAGAACCCTCTCCTGTACAGACACAATAAAACAGTTATTTTTTTCTTCCACAAATAAGGATCTAAATTGTAGTGTATCATGCCCATAAACAACTGAAAATGTATGTATGAAATACATACATACGTATACACAAATACAGCTTTTACATACATACACATGTGCATAAATTATGCATATATATGCATGTGTCTACATGCATCTAATATTTCAAAAACGATATCGATAATAGCAAATATGTGATGGGTGTCCCAAATTTCAGTGTCTGCAATGGCAAAGAAAGGGTGAATTGAGAATGGAAGTCATCTTTTAAAATTTGATTGACTAAAGGAAGAAGGGGAAGTAGTCTTCCCCAAAGCAAAAAAAAATGACTTGCATTGCATTTCTTAGAAGGATGTTGCTTATCACTATGTAAGACAAGAAATTGCAACTGAAGTAAATCATCAGGAAAGTGCTTTTTCAAAAGTCCCTTACAATTCAATTTATACTCCAGACATTTGGACTCCATCAAAGGTGTTTAAGGAGTATTTGTGATAAAGCGGAAGCAAGAACTGCTTTCCCGTGCTCCCTCGTCTGCACGTCGAAACGCCTACCTTCATGCCATTGCAACACCTCACAGTAAACCGAAGTGTGCTTCGCATGTTAGGACACAAAAATACAAACACAGATTTTTTTTTTTTTTGGCTTATGTCTCTCCAAATTATAACTTCATTTGTCTTTTAACAATAAATAAAGGGATTACTTAATTTCACAGATGACTTCCTTAAGTTCCCATTGTCTGTGGAACAGACGTGCATATATCAAACAGAATCCTAAAGAACTTTTTTCATCGTGCAATTTTGAAACATTGTTTTTGTTAAAACAATATCAAAATTGTCAAAATTTATACAAAAAAGGACTACCCTGTGCATACTTTGGCACGGTGTGGAAAATCAGCCTAAACATCTCAAGTTGAAACATCAAGAAACAAATATTTACTCTATCCTGCAAAACAAAGTGATAAACAACAAAACATTTCATAATCTTTTAAAGAGCATAATCTGACAACCTCCATATGAAATTTCCCACTATCAGAGGGTCTGGGACATTTCATGTCTTTTACAGTTTAAATAATAAAGCATTCAGTTTTAAAGGCGAACAGAACCTATTTTACATTATATTGAAAATGACTAATGTTTTCCAGGTCTTTGCCGTACCAGGTGTCATGCAAAAATTTGGTTCTGAAATATAGTGATAGCAGGCTGGAAAAAAAAGGAACAAAGTGATAGCTGGTCATTCCTAGTCTTCTAGCAGAAGTATATTGACCCTTCTGGGGAGTGGACAAACAGTATGGTGGTGGCAGAAATGGAAGTTACTAAAATCCCTGCAAAACCACTCACAAATTAAAAGTACTTAATGCTGCCTTCCCTGAACGCTTTCCCAAGTGTATTTATAGTTCAGTAGGCATTTCCATATATATTCATAGAACTATTCCTATAACTACATAAAATTCCGTATCTATAAAGAAATTAATTTTTGTAGCCATATATAATATGTATGTGTATATAGACACACACAATCTGCAAAGGTACCTTTTCAAAATTACTTGAGACTTTATAGAATTCACTCTTCACAAAGCCCTCAGCTATACCACTCTTTCCACTGTGCAAAAACAGAAACCTGTAGAATTTTTTTATTTACTTAATAAAAACAATAGCAGCAGCCTATTTCTACCTATAAAGGGTTACCTGGAAATGAGCAAAATGGCATGAGAGATCTATTCTTGTCAAGATAGACCAGTCATGGGCAGTGCCTGTGGCTCAGTAAGTAGGGCGCCGGCCCCATATGCCGAGGGTGGCGGGTTCAGGCCCAGCCCCGGCCAAACGGCAACAAAAAAATAGCCGGGCGTTGTGGCGGGCGCCTGTAGTCCCAGCTGCTCGGGAGGCTGAGGCAGGAGAATCACGTAAGCCCAAGAGTTAGAGGTTGCTGTGAGCCGTGTGATGCCACGGCACTCTACCCGAGGGCGGTACAGTGAGACTCTGTCTCTACAAAAAAAAAAAAAGATAGACCAGTCAAGTGGGATTTTTGCAGTAAGCAGATTTCAACATGGAGAAATAGTTGCCACTTGGAGAAACTTTTTCTTGCTTCATTTATACAATACTCCTCTAGAAGGCAGAGAAAGTACACACTCTCCCCTTCCCAATTATTACTCACCAGGAGCAAAATACATCAATAAATAATTGCTGATGAGAGCCAATGTGACATTTATCAATTGTTCTCTGAACATTGGAAAGCTTAAGTTCAAAGACAGTAACAAATACTCTGGTCTTGTGACTCAGAAAGGTAATGACGATGTCACAGAGAAATTGAGTCCTATTGTATGTGCAGATTGGTGAATTCTCTCAAATATGATAGCTCCTTTTCTCAAAGAAAATCACTTTTCCCCTGAACTTCAAAGTTAGACACACACAAAAGCCTCATGCTCACAATTCACTGAAGCTACTTTGTGATCTTAAGAAATAAAGAAAACTAACCCTTATTCACCACTCCTGGTTAACTATTACGAGGAACATGCTTTAAATATTTCCCCTGATCACTGAAGCCTTACAGTTAAGGCATGAAGTCTTTTTTTTTTTTTCTTTTTGAGAAAAAAAGGCAACAGAAAGAGGAGTGATTCTTTTGTTCTGAATTGTTATTGTAAAGCACCACATGAAAGAAGGGGAATGATGGGAACATGGCAATGAAAAGGACAACAGCGCTGACAAATGAAAACAGGATATTAAGAAGAGCATTGGGACTGTTCATCTGTGTAGAACAAAGGCGAGAGGCTCCTTGGGAAAAATTCAAGCAAAAATATTCTTAACACATTTAAATGCTCATGGATGTAGTTTTCCCAGGCAGCACAGATCTTTAAGTCTTGGCCAGGAAAATTAGGTTATCATTAAGCGCGCGCACACACACACACACACACACACACACACACAATAAAGTACCATAAAATCATACTGCTTTCAAATCACATTAAGTCACTCCCCTTTCAACTCAGGATCTATTCCTTAAAAATTTCTAGATCTGTTTTACCCTACCTATTATAAAATAAGATATTGATTTTACCAAATAACTGAGCTAACTTAGTATATACTCCCGAGAAAATTAATTTTTTTAACAAGAAAAAATCTCTCTCCATTCACAGAGTACTCTTGCACTGTAATAAAACCTATAAATAGTTTTCAAGCACTCCTAGGGAAACTACGCAATGGGTACTGTGTGTGGAAACAGTCACAGTAATTAAGTTGCTAACATTAATACAGTATACTGCTTTTGCCAAGTCACTGTAATATTATTATCTTATACTTTTCTGATGCAAATTCTACGAAAGCTGCTAGTGTGATGGTGCTCTTAGTAAGATGTCATTAGTTTGACTTATCGTATACTAAGAATTATTAAAATTGCAGTCACTAAGCTAAAGGGGTTCAGAAAAGCAAATAATAGATCCTATCTTGCATTGCATCAAAAATGTTAGCCTTTTTCTCTTCTCAATGTTGCCACTCTTCTCCTTTCTTCCCTTTCCCAACTAGTCCTTTCTACTGTCAGATAAGTCATGAACGGATGTGCTTTCCCTTTTGCTAACACTTGGCACCCAGCTTTCTCTTTGGTACGCTGTCCGAAAACTTAAGCCTAGACTCTGAGCTCAGTGACTGGTACAAGTGGCCTTGGTCTGGTTTTGGACTGTGCTGATGCGATGTTGTATAAAGAAAAGTGTAGTGCCTTGAAAGCAGATAAATCGAGTTCAAACTCCAGTTCTGCCATTTCCTTGACACAGCTGATAGGAGCCAGATACTCCACGCGTGTCACACTCACACGTGCTCTTCATATCTACCTTCTCCACAGTCCCCAGCCTGTAGAATGTGCACAATGAGAGCAATCTCAAATGGTCCTTTAAGGATTAAGTAAGGTGAAGTTTTAAAAGTGCCTGACAAAATTGTTGCTCTTATACTGGAGGAGGGGAGATGGGTCCTTCTTCCCTGCTTGTCCTGAGTCACCTCTTACTCTTCTTTGAATAAATTCATTACCTGTATTTTTTTTTTCACTGAAAACTCTTCAAACCCTTTTTGGAAGCAAGACAAAAATCCTTAAAAATCAATAATGTTCATGAAGTTTTTTTTGTTTTTTTTTTACCAAAGCATAGTCCATTATTTATTCTATGAAATATCTAAGATGAAAAAAAAATCTTCAAGTGGACTGAGTATCCAAAACCATAGGTTCATGAAGTATCTTAAGTGAAGAATACTAAGTGAATACTAAATGAACTAGCATACCTGTTCTTAACATTAATGATTGCTTGAAAATTGTCTCTATTGGGCAGCACCTGTGGCTCAGTCGGTAAGGCACCGGCCCCATATACCGAGGGTGGAGGGTTCAAACCCGGCCCCGGCCAAACTGCAACCAAAAAATAGCCGGGTGTTGTGGCAGGCGCCTGTAGTCTCAGCTACTCGGGAGGCTGAGGCAGGAGAATCGCTTAAGCCCAGGAATTGGAGGTTGCTGTGAGCTGTGTGATGCCACAGCACTCTATCGAGGGCCATAAAGTGAGCCTCTGTCTCTACGAAAAAAAAAAAAAAAAAAATTGTCTCTATTTCCTACACTTTGACACATCTCTGCTCATTACCACTGGACCTCCCACCATGATCTTGAGGCTTCACTTCTCTGCTCCCCATTGAAGGCCTCCCTACCCTATATATATATCCTTTGTTAGAATTTTTGCTTTTGCAGTAAATAAGGAACGTGATACGAGATGTGAGAGTATCAAGAACAGTGACGAATCTCAGATTTTTCCTATTTGCAAGCTCATCAGTTAACCTGCCAGTTCTATGATGCTGGCAAAAGACATGAGACTCCTGAATCGGAGAGAAAGGACAGCTTTACTTGGTGCACGGTCTCAGGTACATGTTACACATACAGGGTTTGCATCACAGCTAAGCAAACCCAAGCTTAGAAAATTTGAATCTTTTATTATGGATGGCAAGCAAGCCTGATCAACCTTTGCTCTAAAGGGAGCCATTATCTTCAATATAATGGACAACAAACCAACCTGCCTTCTAAGGGGCTGGGAGATGCCATCTCTTATCTTCCAAGGCCCTTTGCTATACAAACATTCTGGAAAATAGTCTAGAACAAAGGCTATTAGCACCTCAGCTCATTAAGAGGTACAGAATCATGAGAGATACATGAAAAATTATTTCTCAGCAGACACAACTCCCGTCTCTTCCTAGAGATCTGGCCAACAGTGGTCACTAGAAATCCGATCACCACTGGACTTTCTAGTGGTTACGGTAGAAGCAGAATTTCATTTGGCACCAAATGGCCCGAGTCACAGAATACCAGAGGTCCCATAAGAAAGTGAGATATTCTTCACCACCAGCTCCAAGCTCCTTATCCCACCACCCTCTGACATTTAGCTGTTGTACTGGGAAAACTGGCAGAAAATAGGTAGGACTCACCCATAGATTTTGCCCAAAATTGATGAGAGCCTTTTTTTTTTTTTTTTTTGTAGAGACAGAGTCTCACTGTACCGCCCTCGGTAGAGTGCTGTGGCTTCACACAGCTCACAGCAACCTCCATCTCCTGGGCTTAAGCGATTCTCCTGCCTCAGCCTCCCGAGCAGCTGGGACCACAGGCGCCCGCCACAACGCCCGGCTATTTCTTGGTTGCAGTCCGGCCGGGGCTGGGCTTGAACCCGCCACCCTCGGCACATGGGGCCGGCGCCCCACTCCCTGAGCCACAGGCGCCGCCCTGATGAGAGCCTTTTACAATTTCCTTCATAGGCCCAAATCAGCCTGGGTCTGGTCTGCAATGGTAACTCTTCATTCTCAACCTAAATTAATTTTAAGAGTTTGGAAGAATAAGCTAGTTTTGATACTTTCGTGACATTAGAAATCACACAATGTAAATCAATTTGGCTTTCTTTTCTTTTTTTAATTTTAGTGCTACTTCTTTTGGAGTAAAACCTGAAAGTTATTTCTTTCACTATTCATTCATGCTATAGACATTTTTGAGGTCTTGCTGTGGGCCAAGAGGTGCTCTGGGACCAGGAATGTTATAGTAAATATGAGAGTAAAGGCTTGCCCTCAGAGGGCTTACATTTTAATGAAGGAAATAAAACACAAAAATGTCAAATACTCATACATAAAATGAAAGAATAAAAATAATGGTATGATACAAGATAGAGGGGGTAGGTTCAAGTATGTTTTTTACTAAGGGGATATTTATGCTTATATCTGTGAAGGCTTTTTTGAAATTTGGGTTTTTTCCTCCCAATAAATGAGCAAAGAACATTTTCATTTCAGTATAAAACATTCCAGTATTTGGACAGAGAGCTGCGATTTAATTTATCAAGATGTTAAATGTCTAGTTTCAGATTTCCTCAAGGATAGATTTAAGGGCATAGAAATCCAACGTTTACTGTTTCTTACATGGAAAGGCAATGTAATGAATTATTAGAAAGCAGTGACCTCTTTATTTTAGCAATAAAATTTGAGAGAGAGAAGCTATGAACACTTGGTGGGCCAAGAAAGCAGGAACTATGATGTCTTAGTCCATTTTGGGCTGCTATACCACAACACATGAGACTGGGTAAATTTATAAAGAGCAGAAATTGAGGCCAGGCATGGTGGCTCTTGGCTATAACCCTAGCACTTGCGGTGCTGAGGTGGAAGGAATGCTTGAAGCCAGGAGTTTAAGACCAGCCTGGGCAAAAGAGCGAGGCCCCATCTTTACCAAAAAGGAATAAAAATTAGCCAGGCATGGTGGTGTGTGTCTGTAGTCCTGACTACTTGGGAGGTTGAGAGGAGAATTATTTGAGCTCAGGAGTTTGAGGGTACAGTGAGCTATGACAGACCTTGTCTTTTAAAGGAAAAAATGAGTTTATTTCTCATACTTCTAGAGAATGGGAATTCTAAGATTAAGGCATCAGCAGATCAGGATCCAGTCTCTCTGCTTTGAGGGTAGTGCAGGCGAATGTTCTTATGAAAGAGAAGGCGAAGGAGAACCCACTCCCCCCAGCCCCTTTGATAGCAGCATTAATCTATTCATGAGGGCTCTGCCCTCATGACCTCAACACTTCCCATTAACCACCTTCCAACACTGCTGCACTGGGATGAAGTTTCCGACACATGCATTTGGGGAAACACATTCAAACCACAGCACGTGGTACTTGGAATTACTTGAATGTCCAAGTGTCTGATCCTAGGATGTTAATCTAGAATTGAAAACAACCACGGATGTGTAGGATGGAAATGAATACAGACATTGGAAGAGCTGTTGCTTTTGTTTTTATTTACTCACCTCTGGCATCACAAGGAGAGGAAATTTCCGAAGGAAAACGAAGTATGGGAATAATACTGGGGGAAATGAACACGTTTGACAGGGCTTCGTGACTGATATACACCAAAGATGAGTTAGGACAGGAAGACCCCATTGCCTTCTGGCTCCAGTTGGTGTCTTAGTGACAGTGACATAATGAGAAGTTATCTCAAAATAAATAAATTCACTGGCTAGATAAAACTGTAATAGCAGCTGCATCATGATTTTTAGAGCCTATCTCTTTGAGGAAGGGCTAGAAAATGGCTGCAGAGGAAACTGATGTGGGAGAACAGAGTTGCTACTGCTGCTGCAGTAGAGGCCAAGGGAAGTGTGTGGGGAGTCTGAGAGCTGAGTCCCCACTCTTTCACAGTGAAGCAAATACTGTTTGGGTGGGGGGCAGGGTGGGATGGGTACGGAGGGAGCTTATAAAGTAGTCTACTGAGGCTGAGTTATCCGCAATCCAAAGACGTTTTGGCCTAAAATCTAAGATTTAAGCTGTTTATTTGGAGACTCAATAAATCTGCCAAATACATACATATATATATATATGAAATTGTAATTTATATGAGAACAAATCCCTTAAAAGCTACAAGGCTCCTAATGACTTTTAAAACAAACTCTCGAGGCAGGCTAAACTGAGAGATAGTTCTCCTATTATCAAAATATGTTCCAGATTGCATCTTTGAGCTAAGTGATAAATGTAATTTGTACGACATGAATATAAGACATTAATTCGGAATTAATATCAAAAGGCGTGAGCTTAGGGAGCTGGCTTAAGCGATTTTGGTTATTTTGCTCTGTGTCTTATTTGTTTGCTTGTTTAAGATTTAAATGGGAAAAAATGTCATTTTAAACAATTTACCCTTTCATTGAGATGTGTCCTAAGTATCAACCTATACATCTTATCCTTTCATTGAATGTTTCAACCTATACATCTTATCCTTTCATTGAATGTTTCAACCTATACATCTTATCCTTTCATTGAATGAAGTTAGGTAAGAAGGTAGCTTTTGAAATATAAGGCAAAGCAAAATTGACAGAACTCATTACATTGCAATCTAGTGCTTAAAAATTCATTAATGGGAAAAAGTCTGGTTTTAAGAACAGTGAGTTTTCAAGGTGGATAGGCTATATTAAAGTGGAATTACATTTATTTTGATAATAAATATGAATGCTAATCGGAGAAAGCAACACAATTATGTCAGAAAACAGTGCATTTTTGAAAAACAACTTTAAATGCCTGATTTGTGCTATTTATGGTAAAGATTGGTTGGTTCTGTCTCATTACACAGCTCCTTCAGCTTGTCCTTATTTAAGGCAACAGGGGCACTTGATTCAGGGCACAGTTTCAAACCATTACACCAGTTGTCTAAATCTTTTCTTTCCAATACAAATTCCTCCAAGTGACTCTCTCTCTTTTAAATGGATGCAAATACTTAGTTTCACAACTTTAGTCATTTTCTTCCTTAGAATACAGACTAGGAAATCGCTCACCCCTGGGGCGCTGGGCAAAGGGTGCCAGACGATGGCAGAGATGCAGATGACTTTGCCAAAGGGAGCTTTGTTGTGCCCAAGCCACTGCCAGCTACCCTGCCCCCAACATCAACTGCCAAAACACCGGTCCGGGCACTCCTCTGATCCCTCTCCCCACCCCCCCCCACCCCCCCCACCCCCGCCTCCCTGCCTATCAGCATCCAGAAGCAATTCTTTGCATGGGTGCTTCTCCATCCTGATCTTGACTGGCAGCTCCAAGGATTAAACTCGGGTCCTTTGGAGCAGTCGCTTTATGCACATTAGCCCCCTGGGGTGTTGAACTCCAAAACCTCTATTTTCTCCCCTTGAGTCTACCCTGTATCTCACAAAACCCTAGTTAGCCACTGTGGTACACAGCCTTTCTTCCATTCGGGGCTATCCAAAGAAAACAAAACAAAACACCAGACCCTGCAACAATATGATGGATATGGTAATGATCTAAGGTCTTCAGGGTAGTGGGCAAATTCCAAGTTCTTTCAGAACTGAGACTTGAGAACCCATTTTCTACTTTACCATTAAGACTGCACATTCTCATCAGCAGAATCTTGCTTACAATAGCACAAATGATCATTTGGCTGAATGAAAATGATTTGTGTGTTGTATGTATGTGTGTGTGTGTGTGTGTGTGTGTGTATGTATCCATTAAAAAAAAGTTCCTCAAAACTGCTGAATGAAAATCCAGACCAGTTTCTTCCTAATCAAGTGAAATTTCCTGCTTAGTGACTGTATTAAGGAAAAAAAAAAGACCATCTGGCCTCTTCCTATTTGAGGACTTTTTTCTTCTCCCTTCCTAGTTATCTTTAGCAAAACATTATCATTTCACGTGTAAATCATTTTTTACCACAGTGCATTTCCTACCGTGCACTACTTTAATAAATAGGATAGAAATCGTTGCTGCATTTCTTGAAAAATGCTTCTTAGTTCTAAATGGTAAGTTTGAAAGTGTAAAAGTATACTTGGAAAAGGAAGATGAAAGCCAAATCATAGTGAGAACTACTGTTTCTTTAAACACCTCTGCTAGCACTAGCATGTTCAAGGGCACTTTCTCTCTCTTTCCATATATACCTATATGCATAGTAATAACTAAAATCCAAAACGGAAAGCCACCCTACCCTGCCATCACCTCATTCCAGGTGATAACTATGCTAAAGACACTTTCCAAGAAATACGTCAGAAAATGGAATTAATTTCCGAGTGGGAATTAAGATGACAATAAAGTACAGACAAACCTCAATTAATTGAATTTCTCTGGAAATGAGAACGTTCTGGTTAATTTTCTGGTTAACTGAACCCCATAGAAAACTTTTTTTAAAAGTCCTCATTGAAACATTTCTAAAACGCTTCATTCTACTTTACTTGCATCACACTGGATCTAATTTAAAGGTTCTTAGGTAATTCCAAATCTTACTGTTCCTTGAGATGATCATTAGAAAGATCTTCTTTCATTTGATCATAAATAGAAAAGATTTAGCAGACTGACTTTAATGTATAATCGCATCCATGACCATGAATTTTTATATTGATCCATAATATTCTTCCTTGTATTTCACAAATCTTTTTTTTGCAGTTTTTGGCTGTGCTGGGTTTGAACCCACCACCCTCTGGTATATGGGGCCGGCGCCCTACTCCTTGAGCCACAGGTGCCGCAGTATTCCACAAATCTTTGAGAAAAGTATAATGTAGAAAACTTGTGCTTATAGAGGGGTTTGATATTTTTTGGCAAAATTCGGGTAAGCTGAGGTTTTTGTACATTTGGGAAACTGACAAATATTCCTTCTCTACCTGATGTTCAATAAGTATAAAAACAAATAATAATTTTAAGATAGTGCTTCCAATCAATTTTTTAGAACAAATTAAAGGCCATGTAAGGCTTTAATAAACACACACACATATACACACACACAGAGTCCAATTTAAAATTGCACACTATTTTAAATTGCACACGAGCTTTATGGACACCCTGTACATACACATACAGTGGAACCTCTAAGTTGACCACCCAAGGGACTATAACAAACTGATCAACATACAGAGGCAGTCAATGTAAGGAACTAGGCTACTGTACTGATACGTACATGTGGGGCGTGTCCAGTCTATGCAAATTAGATCACCTTAAGGAGGTGGTCAATGTAGGGAGGTGGGCAAGTATGGAGGTTCTACTATATTTATACACACACACAGCATGCCAAAAAAATGTACCCACATTTTAAGAAAAAAACTATAAAAACTGTAACACCCAAATCATATTTGACTTCCACAATTACAAAAAGTGCTTAAACATGACATGTATTCAACTTTTGTATTAGTATGTAGTCAGAATTACAATTTTTATATAATTTTTTCCTTGCTTAAAATGTGAATACATTTTGTGGCATGCTCTGTATATACAGATATACACACACATACGTAGGTATGTCTATATATATATATACACACCCGCACATATTTAACTCATTGAGAAAGCACTAGTTTTTAAGGTTTCCCAGTGGAATATTAATGGCAGCTTGAGACTGACCCCAGATGTCCTCCTTCCACAGCACTGTCACCACCAGTCTGGTCCTTACTTGGGATCCTGTTTCGATTTCCCACAGAAATTTATACTGTGCCGCTCTGAGCTACTAAATAGTGATACCAAATATGGTATCAAATTATTGCCAACAGAAAGTGACTTCTAATTACATTTTAGGCATCCTGCCCTTTGGTGGGAAGAAACTCCTGCACTGGGTAGGTGATTGGGAAAACGTCAGCTAAGATCACTTACAACTCTCCAATTCCACGTAGCTTTGAAAGGGTAAGAGTGGGACTCGTGCGCGTGTTTTCTTTCTCTCTCTCAATACACACACACAGACACACAGACCCCTCTCTCACATGTTCTCTCTTTGTCTCTCCGCCTCTGTCTCTGTCTCACAACATATACAGTTTCTTCAGAGCAGGTATTAACCATGTCCTCATCCCCAAAGCAGCACTAGGCAATTTATTTTGAAATCCTATTATATGCCAAGAACTTGTTAGCTACTGAGCACACAGTAGGGTTTTTGTAAACATTTCCATAAAGGTCTGAATGGAGCTGACGGGCTCAGCCATATCTCAGTTATGGGCCTATAAAAGATCTCCTTATAGGGAGATCAATGGTGCCAAACACTGGTATCGGTGTTTAGGGATGATGATTATTTTGAAAATAGTACTGTTGTTACACTCTAAAATCAGGGAACTATTGTAAGGTATACGTATATGTATATGTATATTAACTTTGTCAACTTGTAATTCTTTGGCACAAAAGCGTGGAGTATTTTTGAGGATATATATTGTGGGAATCAGGTCTGTAGTACAGTTTTAGGCCAGGCATTTCTGGAGGACTCTTGTTGACCAGAGTCCAAGTTCCTCAAACCTCTCAAACCCCATCAAGGCCAGCAATAGCCTGGTGGTCTACACAGGATGTCTGGTACCTAGAAGGCCCAGGGCTAGGACTCTGGGGGTCCTGTTGACCAAAGTCCAAGATTCTGTGCCCCCTTTTCGCCACAGACGGCCCTGCTGTATTTAGATCTCAATCTATAACTCAGTGTAGACCCTGCAAAGACAAGATCGATGGGTTTTTCTTCTTGCTTATATTGTCCTTCTATCTGTACGGTCTTCTCTCCGTTTTCTTTTCACCAAGTCTTGCACTGAAGGGTAATGACTTCTTAAACATAGCCACTTACTCTTTCCAAGGACCCCTCAGAGAATATTATAAACCCAAACACTTTGAGAGTTCTGCACAGACTTTCTAAACTGGTATATTCAAACTTGGTGCCAAGGCCCTAACGATGCTTGGGCTCCAACATCTTTTACCAGAGGTTGATTTGGTACATCTGACCTCCTTAGCGCAAGAGTCTGGACAAGTAGCCCCACCTTATACTCTTCCAGCTCACAGAAGCATCATTAGGAAGTACCACGGGTTGTTACCTACTAACTCTGTGTGAAGCGTCCTTCCAATAAATAATTAAATAGCTTCCTTAAAGGGCAAAAAGGTCTCATGATACATTACTTATGTAACCGTTATCCCCTAATAAACTAATGTGCTTATATTGATTCTTCACTGCATGAAAGAATATATACATACATTCTTTATATATAGTATACATACATTCTTTATACACATATAAAGAATGGTTGACTTAATGGAAATATTTTAATTTAGGGAGTAGAGACTTCGAGGTAAGATACGTAACACATTAATATACCTATCACGTGTATGGTTGACGTGATGCATCTGACATAAGACTTCCTTTGAATTTCCTTTTTTTGGACTATTCCTTTATACAACAATAGCTGGCATTTTTTCAAATACCTACAATTTGTCAGGTACTTTAGATAAATTGACTCTAATCCCTACCCAGACCCTAAAGAGTAGGTATAATTTCCCTATCTTGCACATAAGGGAATTGTACCTCAGTGAAACCATGGTCCCAGGGCCACACAGCTGGTGCATGGCAGAGACAAGTTTAGAATTTGGGTTTTTCTGACTCTTAAAGATCACTTCCTAGAAATGACATCAGTATGTTGTAGTGGACATGGTAGTTCATGCCTGTAATCCTAGGATGTTGGGAGGCTAAGGCAAGAGGATCATTTGAGCCTAGGAGTTTGAGGTTGCAGTGAGTTATGACGATGCCACTGTGCTCTAGACTGGGCAACAGAGAGAAACTGTGTCCCACACCCTCCCAAAAAAATCAGTATGTCTGCACATCCACGTTTATTGTGGCACTACTCATAACAGCCAAGATGTGGAATCAACCTAAATACCCATACACAGATGACTGAAGTAAATGTATATATACTACATTATATTTAATTATAGCATATAGTATATATTTAATTACAGTATATAAGAAGACTACCGTCTTCTGTAGATAGGGATGAGAAGGACAATGGAATATTATTCAGCCATATAAAAGGATGAAACCCTATCATTTTTGGTAACATAGACAAGCCTGGAGGACGTCACATTAATGAAATAAGCCAGGTACAGAAAGACACCTAACTACTTGTGGAATCTAAAAAAGTTGATTTGATAGGAGTAGAATAGTGGTTACCTGGGGAAAAGGAAGGCAGGGGAGGGATGAGGCGGTATTAGTTAATGGGTTTAGTTAATGGGTACCAAGTTGCAGTTAGACTGGAAGACTATGTTTTGGTATAGTAGGGTGACTACAGCAAACAACAATGGAAGGCATATTTCAAGATAACTAGAAGAGAAGATTTTGAAGAAATAATATTTAAAATGATGGATATGGTAATTCTGGTTGATCATTACACTGTGTATATATATTGAAATATCACATTGTACCCAATAAATATGTAAAATTATTACTGTTGACTGCAAGTAAAACACATTTTTAAAATCTCTTTCCTCAGTAACATACTGCTGCTATCTCCTCAAGGAATTGGAAAATTTTGATATATGAATGTTAAGAACATTTGGATGCTACAGAGTCGGGTAGTGTTTCAGCAACTTCTAAACTTTAATTAAAAAAAGACTAATAGTTAAGGATTGGTTACATGTCCCTTCTTCACCAGGAGCCATTCAGGAAATTCACAGGCTAAAGCCTCCCCCATTCTTTCTTAGAAGGGCTGACATCTGGATCATATTGGCAAGTGGTGCTTTCAACATGAGAGAAAATTAGGAGAAAAACCTAAGACTGGGTTACTTCCACGAGTTCACTAACCAAGATCCCCCCGAGTACTCTCTTTTTTTTCCTAACTAGCTTGTCATCCATTCTTTTTACTCAGTGAACAATTGCTTATGACCTCCCAGTTAGCAAGTTCACAGGAGAAATGTATCAGTTATAATTAATGTTTACTAGAATAAATGTAAATATTTTAAAACACATAACAGTTCCAAGCACATGTGATTTCCATTTTATTTTATGAAACACTAAAAATCCACTTGTTCACCCCATTAATTATAACCTGCTCTCAGCCCTGACCTGTATATAATTCCTCCTGACATAAATTGGAACAAGGTGCTCAGAATGGAAGCAGCCTACACCCCAACTGGGCTACAAAATGTCAAGTTCTCCAACCTCTTAAAAGTGTAACCTGACATTTTTCTAAGATTAGAGACAGTTTATGAATTTAAAAAGAGGGCTTAAAGACTCACCACAGTTAAACCTACAGTAACTCCTGAAATATCCAAAGTAAACAGGACTAAGAGGGCCTTGGGGACATCAAAACCTTGTTATAAGAGAAGGAACACTCTTCAGTAGGTGGTATTTCTTCATAGAAAATAATGTACATGCATTCAACCAGAATTAAGAAGAATGCAACAATAAACTTTGAGGCTTGAGGCCCTCCAGAGATCTAAAGGAGTCGTGAATGGGCCATGTAAAATATTTCTCCTTTCATTATATGTGAATGATTGAGTTTATGCTGCCCATTAATCCTAAATGTTGAAGGCAAAAAAGGGAATGGCTAACTTTTTAAATAGCATTTTTCTCGACATGAGGATAATATGTACTCATTTATAACATTCCCCACAAGCCAAACACCTAGAGAAAAATGTAACCATTAAGAAGCAGCATTCCACAGATTGATCTTTCTAGTTATTTTCTACACCTCTTAGCCACAAAATGGGAATCAGACTGTACATTTTGTTTTGTTATTTTAAATTTCATATGTTGGGTGATTTTTCATATTCAAAGACTCTTGACTTAAAATTAATCTTAAATACCTTTTAGTATAACTAAATACAACTAAAATGTTGTGGCCACTTGCCAAGTCAAATCGATCATATAAGCTGAAGATTTAATAAATATTAAAATGTGAGCAATTTCTCTTTTCCCATTATAATATACATCGTCCATAGGGGTGGTGATACTGGCCGGCTGTGGTGGCTCATCCCTGTAATCCTAATACTTGGGAGGCTGAGGTGGAAGGATCACTTGAAGCCAGGAGTTTGAGACCAGCCTGAGCAACTTATCAAGACCTCATCTCTACAAAAAGTAATAAGAACATTAGCTTGGCCTGGTGGCTGACACCTATAGTCCTATCTACTCAGGAGGCTGAAGTGGGAGGATCACTTTAGTCTAGGAGTTTGAGGCTGCAGTGAGCTGTGATTCTGCCACTGCACTCCAGCCTGGGCCACACAGTAAGATCACCTCTCTACAAACAAACAACAAAAACCAAAGGTGATATTATCCCAATAGGGAGAAAACCAGCTCTTGGTGGCAAAAATCTTGTTCTTTTTATGTATAAAGCACCAATATACATAGATAGATACATGGTATATTAGCATTAAAATTTCATGAGGGGATGATTAGGAAAAGAAAGTTTGAAAAGGTTCCTTGTGTGGAGGCCCATGAAACACAACTATTACACCAGACTTGTAGAACTGGCAAGAATTCAAAAGATGATTGTTTCCATTTTAAATTTCTCATCCTTAAATAAATTCTAGCCCATTTCTTAGCTGGAGAAACCAAGATTCCAAGAAGCAAATCTTTGGAGAGTAGATGTTTTGTGATATGATCAGCACATCTTATATCTGCCATGTTTTTACTAAAGACTTATTGGGGTCTGGATCAGGAGGCACATGGGTTAGAGCAGGACGGTCTGTGGACAGATGAGCAGATCACCTGGGAAAGGGATAGGACCAAGTACATCTTCAACTCAACATTTACCAGCTCTGTGCTGCCCTCTTGTGATGTCTGGGCCTCCAGTGTGCCTTGTCCGCAAAATCTTAAGTTGGCCCTTACCTGTTGGACCATCTGCCCTCCGGTGTTTCTTGGCACCAGCACCCAGGAGGTGGTCAGGGAGAGAATAGCAAAAGATACAGATTTCCTTTCAGGAAGAAGCCAGTATCAGAGGAGGAAGGAAAAGCCAAAGAGTTTCCCTCTTGCCCTTTAACCCTGGGAGAAAGCCAATTGTTCACAAAACTGCTGTTATCATAGACCACACCGCTCACAAAGAAGCAAGACAGCAGCTGAAAATCTTCATAATTTTCCGCAGTATGTAGACTTTCTAAAATGGAGGCCGAAGATGCCCACCCTAATCCCTGGAACCTATGAAGGTGATGCCACTCCCCAGATTGTGTTGTATTACAGGGAACAGCTCATGTCAGGAAGGGAGATGATGTGATGGGTCTGACCTGATCACACGGACCCATAAATGCTGGGAGCTTTTTCTGACTGACTCAAGCAAAAGAGAAATTTAGAAAGATTCTTTGTACGTGAAGGAGTCCATGTGCTGTTGCTGCTTTGAGGAGCTGGCCAAGACGGCCACATGAGGAAGAGTGCAGATGTCCTATAGAAACAGTGGGCCCCAAATGACGCTAGCAAGGAGCTCAGTCTTAGAACTGCAAGAAAATGAATTCTACTAACTAGAGTGAGCTTGGCAGTAGAATCTTCCCCTAGGCCTCCGACAAAAGCCTGACCCACAGCTTGATTTCAGGGAGACGCTGAGCAGAGAATATAGTTGGGCCACTTAGATCTGTGACCTACAGGACTGTGAGCTAATAAACAGGTATTGTTTTACCCTATATTTGTGTGATTATTTGTTATGCACCAACAGTAGACCAACATACCCTCCATTCTCAACTCTACAACCATACTGATGGGTGGCTTCCTAGCAAAGTTTGTCTCCTAGGTCACCCTGGTCAGTGATAATCAGTTCGATCTTGGTCCTCTGACTGACTTAACTCTTCAAGAATCTACGGTCAGTCCTGCCAGACATGTCCTAACCGTAGACCTCTACTCTGACTAATTGTCTCTTAGAGGAGGATTTTAATCACCTTCTACTGAATGATCAATTACTCAGGGCTCTCCACCTTCATGCCCTCTACTACCCGGTTTACTGTGCTTGGCATCTTCTCCAGCTCATCCATCTGGTATACTTCACTAGAGCTATCTTTCACCTCTTGGAACTTTGCTTTCTACATCCAGAACATGTTCATTCTGCTTCTCCGTATCTCCAACTCTGATCGAAGATTATGTAAGAAGATAAATGAAAGTCCAAATACTCTTCAATGTCTTAAGTTTCTTGAATTTCTTATAGGGAAAACAAAAGCAGTGGTAATATGCTATGATCATATGCTATGGTGGAAAGAAGAAGAAAGGGATTAATCATCAGACATGCCTCTGGTACCTCTTGCATATTTTTTTAATCCTTGGGTCCTCAAACTACAGCCCGTGGGCCACATGCGGCGGGGTGATTGTATTTGTTCCTGTTTTGTTTTTACTTGAAAATAAGATATGTGCAGTGTGCATAGGAATTTGTTCATAGTTTTTTTTTTAAACTATAGTCCAGCCCTCCAACAGTCTGAGGGACAGTGAACTGACCCCCTGTTTAAAAAGTTTGAGGACCTCTGTGCTCTCCTCATTTGTAAAAGAATAATAGTAATACTTAGAGCTTCAAGGAAGAATAGAAACATTAAAGGCCCATTTATCAGAAATGGTGTGTACAAACACTTAAATATCACTATGAAGAGAACTGAGGTAATCATTTGTATAAAATACTTTCAATTTTTCAGAGGTAGCTTTGTAAATAATGTCTTTATCTCTTGTATTAATGTAAGAACAAACATCATTAACCTCCTTTACAGCAGACTTTATCCTTGACCATTAGAGCGTTGTATGATATGAAAACAATTATATGATGGTAGGATCTATTACTCTGACCAAGAATAAGGGAAGTGAGTATTTGGAAGAAAGTTCTGCAGTCTGTCGCACATGTTAGAATATTTCTGTTGCGTTTTCTGTGAAGTTTAGTAAACCATAACCCCCATAAAGGCAAGATCCATGCAGAATTCATCTTGAATATCTACAGGGTCTGGCTGAGAACTCTGTCCTCAGTGGTTACTTCTTTACTTTTTTATACAGTGAAAAATCAAAGAGTGAGATTTATGCTAAAACTGTAGCAAGCTCAACATTTTATTTTTTCCCTGCATTCTCTTACGTTCCTAGTGAATACTTACATAAGTTTAATTTTTCTTCTAATTAATAGATGTTAACATTTCTCTGACAGAACCAAAGGGGATATTTGAGGGTTGGGGAAAGTGGGATAAATGATTCCCCCCCAATCTCCATGTTCAACTTCTGATCTGTGCTCAAATCTGAAAATAAGCCCCAAAAGTGTAATATAAAATGGTCAACATATTTCCGATCCTTTTCTTCCTTTCATATTTCTGGTTCATTACCCAGGATGCATTCATTTCCAGTGTCCCAGTGGCCACCCAAGCAGGAGCCAGCCATCTTACACTAACTGCTCTGTCCTGACCAACGTCTGAACATCAGGGACTTTTTACTTCCACATTTAAGAGATCTGCTGGCTGAAGAGCTTTTCTCTTTCTGTAAATTACTTGTCATTAAAATAACAATGGATACATTCATTAGTCAAATTAAGGATCATCTATTTGGAAGTATATCCAATGCAGATAAAGTCTAAAGAAGCATTGTTGATAGCGTCTTTTTTAAAAATGGGGACTTAAAGAATAACTCTGCTGTTAAAATTCAGCAGCCAAGGGCAATGAAAAATTCCCATGGCTTTAAAATTCACAGCCCTGGCAGACTTCTTAACGGACAAAGTTTAAGATATTCATAGCTTCCCGGACTTAAAATAAAAATCCCCAAATCACACAAAGTAGCATTATTATACTCTGAATACTCTTTAGAGAAGTTTCTGTTAGTTGATTTTTCATAATTTGCTAAAGAAGTTGACATACAATTTAGTCTCTCAATAGCTCAGCCTTTAGACATAATATAGCATTATTACTTTATGTTGTACACTGGCTTAAGGAATTTAACATGCTTCACAACAACCTGCTGATTAGTACAGTCACTTTCTAAGTCATTAGCTAGAGAAGGGGTCTGCAAACTACTAAGGCCAAAAAGCCATCTGTGCGCCAAATCCATCCCTCTGTTTTTGCATGGCCTGCAGGCTAAAAAGACTTCTTGCTTTGTTTTTTTTTTGCAGTTTTTGGCCGGGACTAGGCTTGAACCTGCTACCTCTGGCATCTGGGGCCGGCACCCTACTCCTTTGAGCCACAGGTGCCGCCCAAGTTCTTGCATTTTTAAGTGGTTAAAAAAATAAAAATAAATTATTTTGTAACTCATGATAATTATATGAAATTCAAATTTCAGTGTCTATAAATAAATCTTTTGGGGGAACACAGCTACCTCCAGTTGCTTACGTAGTTTATAGCTGAGCTGAGGACTTCTGACAGAGACCGCGTGGTCTACAAAGCCCCAAATACTTACTATCGGGTCATTTACGAACTAGGGTGCTGACCCCTGGCCTAGATTCACATGGTAGGAGAATGTTCCAAACAGCTTGATACTTTGTTTGTTCCCTAATAGTCCAGGGTTGTCCACAGATCTGGAAGTCACATGATCCTGCCCTGAACACTGCCCTTGTGTTTGTCTCCACCTCTGTCTCTCACGCACACATTCTTTTTTAATTATTGGAAATGGGGAACGGGGGATGGCAAATAGCCATAGCCACCTCCATCCCCCACAACTGTGGGAATACTCTGCTTGTTCCCTCTAGACACATGGAATAGGAATATTTTAATCTAGGATAAAATCTTCATAACAATTAAGCTACTTCATGATCTTTTAACCACCAAGGACTACTTTCTTTAGAATGCTGGGTGCTGTGCTTATCATCTTTAAAAACAGCCTTTTTAAGATAGAATTCACCAGCCAGGTGCAGTGGCTTACGCCTATAACCCCAGCATTCTGAGAAGTTAAGGTGGGAGGATCCCTTGTGCTCAGGAGTTCAAGACCAGCCTGAGCAAGAGAGAGACCCTGTCTCTACTAAAAATAGAAAAATTAGCCAGGCGTTGTAGCCAGCGCCTATAGTGAAAGGATCACTTGAACCCAGCAGTTTGAAGTTGCTGTGAGCTTGGCTAAGGCCAAGGCCCTCTAGCCTGGGGCAACAGAGTAAGACTATCTCAATATATATACATTATATATATACTTCACACATTACAAACACTCATTTCAAGTGTACAATTCAATACTTTTTAGTTTACTTGCAGAATTGAGCAACCATCACCACAATCTAATTCCATAGCATCTTCGTCACCCCAAAAAGAAACCGCACACCCATTGGCAGTCACTCCCCATTCTCCCTCCCACAGCCCCACAACCACTAATCCACTTTCTGTTTGTGTGAATTTGCCTCTTCGGGACATTTCATATAAATAGGTCATACAATATGTGGCCCTTTGTGATTGACTTCTCTCATTTAGCATAACTTTTTTTCAAAAGCTTTTTACTTTTAACTTCACAAGACCCCAGGTTTAGAAGCGTCTGATGAAACAATTATTGAAAAAGTAACTAATTACAAAATATCCTTTGGGTTTTTTGAAATGCTGAAAAAAGCCCATACATTTTTCTTACAGTCCACAGAGATGCCTATGAGGCTGGGCAATGACATTCAGGGCATCACTCTGCCACCACATGTTCGTTCTGTCACTTACCCCTCAAATAATTATAGAGCACCTGGCACACACCAAGTGCTGTGTGAGCTGGGGAACAGGACATGTCTGGGAGTTTCAGATCTGAACGCTTCACAGCCTTACTTTTCATTAGACACTGGCTCGATCTGCCAGCCCCGAAACATCACAGTGCCTACCGCCAACACATTGTGTATGTGTTTTATATAAAAATGATGGAATTTCTTAAGATGTTCAAAATGATTTAAGTTACCTTCAACTTTCCAAATATTTGAAGAAACATCACAGTGCCTACCGCCAACACATTGTGTTAGTGTTTTATATAAAAATGTTGGAATTTCTTAAGATGTTCAAAATGATTTAAGATACCTTCAACTTTCCAAATATTTGAAGAAAGCTGATTCCACGTTCCCTTTTTTCCTACTTAATCTGCTCACTTTTTTCTTTGTATCTATCTTAGAGCTCCTTTTCTATCTGATTCACATTTTGAGTCCTTTACCACACCGCATTAAGATATTGCAAGTATCCAGGCGGTGCCTGTGGCTCAGTAGGTAAGGCGCTGGCCCCATATACCGAGGGTGGCGGGTTCAAACCCGGCCCCGGCCAAACTGCAACCAAAAAAAAGCCGGGCGTTGTGGCGGGCGCCTGTAGTCCCAGCTACTCGGGAGGCTGAGGCAAGAGAATCGCTTAAGCCCAGGAGTTGGAGGTTGCTGTGAGCTGTGTGAGGCCACGGCACTCTACTGAGGGCCATAAAGTGAGACTCTGTCTCTACAAAAAAAAAAAAAAAAAAAGATATTGTAAGTATCCATGGGGTACTAGACAAGTAAAAAAACAAAATCCCCACTTTGATCATTCATGATGTTTTTAGATGCTTGCCATCATGTTATTGCTCTCACTAGCAAAAGACTCAGAAATTCCATTCCAGAGGTAAGCTAGGCAAAGTCTCCAATGATCTAGGCTGAGATTAAAATAGTGGCCTTAAGGTCACTGGGTATTAGAAACTAAATAGTATCCCTTTTCTCCAATCAGATGAGTCTGTCCCATGGACAGATCTTTTAAATGTTAGACATTTGTACTTACTAACATTGCTTGATCCTAAAGGATAGAGTCAAAAATCAAACACATCTGGGCATATTTAACGTGGAAAAATGCCCTCAAAAGGCTATGTTAAAGGGCTGTCAGAGAACATAGTAACTGCATGTGTTCAGTTGTGGGGAGGAGGCCAAACCTGGATAAAAGCAATAGAGTGTCGCAGACAGATTTCATTAAGGACAAACTCTGTCACTGAAAACAATGTCCTTCATTGGAATGAGACTCCCCCAAACTTCCTGGTGTATTAGCATTCCTGAGGGCCATTAGAAAAGGGTTGGTGTGGGCGGTGCCTGTGGCTCAGTGAGCAGGGCACCGGCCCCATATACTGAGGGTGGTGAATTCGAACCAGGCCCCGTATGCAACAACAACAAAAAAATAGCCAGGCGTTTCGGCAGGCCCCTGTAGTCCAGCTACTCCGGACGCTGAGACAAAACAATCGCCTAAGCCCAAGAGCTGGAGGTTGCTGTGAGCTGTAACAGCACAGCACTCTACTGAGGGCAACAAAGTGAAACTGTCTCTAAAAAAAGAAAGAAAGAAAAGAAAAACAAAAGGGGGGGCAGCGCCTGTGGCTCAAGGAGTAGGGGCGCTGGTCCCATATGCCAGAGGTGGCGGGTTCAAACCCAGCCCCGGCCAAAAACCAAAAAAAAAAAAAAAAAAAAAAAAACAAAGAAAAAAGAAAAACAAAAGGGGTTGGTGGTAACATGATAGAGATTGGGGAGATTTTTGATTTAAAGCAGCTATATGATAGCTCGATCCCAAAGACCGGTGTAAGTGGAAAAGATTGTATCTTAATGTCAATGCTAACATATTTTTACAGCACTTATGCAGCAATTAAGCAAATGAAAAGGAAAGCATCAATTAACACATATAGGTACATGTTGGAGATTTCTAACCTGTCTAGATATTCAATATTACATTCTTTAAAAAAAAAAAAAAAAAAGGGATATTTGGTCCAAAAGCCAAAATTAGTCTTTGGGAATTACAAAAAGAAATATATGTAGATACATCAATAAGTAATAACTCTTTAAACATAGATCCTCAAGGGCGGCACCTGTGGCTCAGTCGGTAAGGCGCCGGCCCCATATACTGAGGGTGGCGGGTTCAAACCCGGCCCCAGCTGAACTGCAACCAAAAAAAACAGCTGGGCGTTGTGGCGCGCACCTGTAGTCCCAGCTACTTGGGAGGCTGAGGCAAGAGAATCGCTTAAGCCCAGGAGTTGGAGGTTGCCGTGAGCTATGTGATGCCATGGCATTCTACCAAGGGCCATAAAGTGAGACTCTGTCTCTACAAAAAAAAAAAAAAAAAAAAAGGGCGGCGCCTGTGGCTCAAGGAGTAGGGCGCCGGTCCCATATGCCGGAGGTGGTGGGTTCAAACCCAGCCCCGGCCAAAAACCAAAAAAAAAAAAAAAAAAAAAAAAACACACATAGATCCTCAAAATGTATTATATGCCCAAACTTGCTTGATCATTAGACAAGAAGAGCTACATGAGAAAATGGGAAATTTAAAAACACAAGGTGGTATGTGCTTTATATAAGAAAATCATAAACCATAGAGAGGAACCTATCTTGACATTAATTATGAAGAATACAATAATTTAAAATCTAGTAGGACTTCATTGCCTTAGGCTAGAACTAATCAGAAGTTCTCTTCATTTCTTGAAATTACATTTTCTACCCTTGATTCAAAATTAAAAATCCCAAAACGATTGTACAGTTTGAAAAGCTTTTAAGACTTTGTCATCAGAAAAAAATGAATTACCTCTGCTACATACATTTGTAATGCTGACAAATTATTCCTTATATTGAATATGCTACCTGATCATTTTACAACTTCAAGGGCTCTGATGGGATTTACTACTGGCTAGAGCAGGTGTCCTCAAACTTTTTAAACAGGGGGCCAATTCACTGTCCCTCAGACCGCTGGAGGGCCGGACTACAGTTTAAAAAAAAAAAAAAACTATGAACAAATTCCTATGCACACTGCACATATCTTATTTTGAAGTAAAAAAACAAAACGGGAACAAATACAATCACACTGCCTCATGTGACCCGCAGTTTGAGGACCCCGGGGCTAGAGTATCTGCAAATCCCTACAACTTCAATTATGACATTCTACTACATGTGAATGCCATTTTAACCCAAATAACCAATAGTAAAATTTTATTTTCCACTAATTAATTCAGTAATATACACATTCAACAGGTAAGATTTGTGCTAGGCACTGAAGAAATTTAGATCATCCACTGTAAAGGTTTCAAAGACTTATTCACAGAGTTGTTTGATGGGATTGCTAAAAAATTAAACTTTTTTTTTCTGACATTTTATGGACTTGCTAATCTGGCTGTCAGCTTGAGTTGCAGCCTTTTCAGGAGAGAACACTCAACTGCTGCTATAACTTCAGCAAATCAATCCTAATTTGTAAGAAGATACTACAGCTCTAAAAGGTCACCTTATACATTCCTTGTACATAAAGGAATAAAGAAAAGCCAAGATGAGCATGGTTGGGAACCAAGGTGACATTATTAGGTTTATCCTGTGAATGCTTGTTAGGCAATACTGGAAATTAGAGGCATGGTGTTTGGGGTTCTAGCAATCCTTTGCTATACAACTCCAAAAATGAATGAATCTGTCACTATGTAGGAAATTTAAGGGCTCTGTAGTAAGAGGAAATGTGTGTGGTGTTACTATAGCGCAGATCTTGAATGAAGTCACAGGAAGGCTACATGAAGTTATAACGTTATAACTTTATAGCAGAGACACTTGCTAGAGGAATAGAAATTATATGAAGATAAATTGTACCATTTACTTCAAGAAGGGCTATTTTAGCCTACACAAGTAACTTGTATTTTTACTTTGGAAGTTAAAATTCCTCTACGTAATCCTATAAACAAAGGAGGATCATTTCCTTGGCTCTTATGGCTATGATGTTTCTTTCTCCAAAGCGCTCTCTCAACATAATCTAGGAATCCCTTTGGGCACTTTTGCACTGAGGTTGAGCATTTCCAAAATAATTTTAAGTCTTATTTGTCATGCTATGAAACAAACACCTTTACAAATGTATTCTATTATTTTGGGGTCAATCTGCATTTCAGTGTATTTTTTCTTAGTAAATTTTCTTATTAAACTCACATACTCCCAAGAGGCTTTGCTGTATTGAAGTGTCACTTGAGTTTAGTCAGTTGGAATCATAAATGCATAGAAAAGAATGAGCAAGCACTTCAAGGCACACCTTTGTCTAGAAATGGCGATACGTCTAGGCAGTTTATAAATCTCTATTTCTGAGAAAGGAATGCCTCATTCTGGATTAGCATAGCATTCCTGGGGGATTCACATTACAATACAACTCAATGGAGGATTTTACAGTCAGGGCTATAGATAACAGTTAGTGAATGATAACTACCAGGAGAATCATTAGAATGTAACCATTTATATTCTGTTACTAATAAAATAAGGAAAGGGGTGGTGCCTGTGGCTCAGTGAGTAGGGCACGGGCCCCATATACCAAGGGTGGCGGGTTCAAACCCAGCCCCGGCCAAACTGCAACAAAAAAATAGCCGGGCATTGGGGAGGGCACCTGTAGTCCCAGCTGCTCGGGAGGCTTAGGCAAGGGAATCGCCTAAGCCCAGGAGTTAGAGGTTGCTGTGAGCTGTGATGCCACATTACTCTACCCAGGGCAACAAAGTGAGACTGTCTCTAAAAAGAAATAAAATAAAGTGGAATTGAAATATTTATATTGGACAACTGATACCAGGATATTTTTCACATGAGGTTATAATTTTTTCAGGCAATTTGTAATTTATGTGTAAATATAAGATACACATATATTTTAGTATTTATTTTATATATACACATATGTATAATTCTAATACAGATAAGAATATATACTACTTTTATTATTTCAAACAATAACTGTTTTATCCTATTTTAATTCTAAAGTGGAAATATATTTATATATTAAATATAAAACATTTTATCCTGTAAATATAAATTTATAATATAAAGTAAAAATATATTTTTTCTATAATTTATATAATAAAGTAGTTGTTACAATATAAGCATAATTTAAATTTTAAAACATTATCATTTTATTAGGCCTATTTTGGAGTTCTTTTAAGTATCTTTTAAAGTCTCTGCCATCAGAGAATTCGAAGATAAACACATTGAATCAGAAGAAGATCCAGAAATGGTACCAATTTCTCTATAAAGTTCTCTGTGCATATGTAGATACACTCTATTTCATTAAATTTTATACCTGTTAAAAGAATGATATCTAATATAAATGATAAAATATCTACACAAGACAAAACCAGGTTTGCATGAAGTTTTTCCTTTCTTTCTTTCCTTTCTTTCCTTCTTTCTTTCTTTTCTTTCTTTCTTTCCTTCCCTTCCCCTTCCCTTTCCTTCCTTTTTTTTTGAGACAGTCTCGCTTTGTTGCCCTGGTTGAGTACCGTGGCATCATACCTCACAGCAATCTCAAACTCTGGGGCTCAAGTGATCCTCTTGCCTCAACCTCCTGAGCAGCAGGGACCACAGGCACCCACCACAATGCCTGGCTAGTTTTTCTATTTTTAGTAGATACGAGGCCTCACTCTTGCTCAGGCTGGTCTCAAACACCTGAGCTTAAGCAATCCACCTGCCTTGGCCTCCCAGAGTGCTAGGATTACAACTGTGAGCCACCGTACCCAGCCATGAAGTTTTATTTTTAATTACGTGTACTCAATTTGTATTTTAAAGCACTGAACAGAAACTCTTTAAAAAACAAGGGTTACTATCTTTTTCTGTTAACTGCTAATCTTCAGCCATAATGTGCAAAAACAAATTTGAAGGTATTGGTAGTTACCAGAAGTGACCAGGTGGGCACTGAAACTTGACCCCTGGTAGTAAGGAGATTGTCATAAAGTTTCAGCAAACAGTGAGCTAAAGAAGCTTGAAGCCTGAGATGCTCCTTTTCTACTTAAACTAGTTATTCTCAAAGGGAGAGGATTATTCTGCCCCGAGTGGACATTTAGCAATGTCTTGAGACACTTTTGATTGTCACACTTTGGACATAGGGGATGGAGGGTGTTATTGGCATCTAGTGGGTTGGGGCCAGAGATACTGCTAAACATCCTGCAATGTACTGAACAACCTCCACAAAGAATTATTAACTCAGATGTCACTGCCAAAATTGTGAAACCCTGACCTGGAAAAATCTAGACTGGATGTTGGGAAACATTTGGGATTCAAGCCCAAAGAGCCTGTGCACATGTGTTTGTGTATATTGACTATGGAGACAGATCATGCCCCTATTTAACTTACGCAAATGCAAAGTCAAGGGAAAATGTTCTAGGTGGATTTTCAATAGTCTTAGCAATTTTTCCTGAAACATACTTCATTTCCTACACCCTAAAATGAAGTTATTTGTGGGGGTATGCATTTGCCATGACTTGAGCAAGTATCAGTCCTCTGCAAGGCCAAGCTCATGTTTGAAGATATATTTTGTACATTACAGTTCTTTTCTTGATTTCAGTATTTTAGCCAGGGATCAACCAAAGATACAGCAATCGCAGATATTTTTGACAATTCAGTCATGCACCAATAAAGACCCATTTGAGTGTGAGACTTTTACCTGGGAGGTATTGAAGACACCTATAGTGGATTATAAAGTATCTTTTTCACATTTTAAAAACCAATGCAAATGAGATACCACTACACATTACCAGAATGGCTAAAACAAAAATAGGGACAACACCAAATGCTAGGGAAGATGAAGAAAAATTGGATGGCTGATACATTGGTGGGAATATAAAATGGTTCAGCCTCTCTGCAATACAATTCAGCAGTTTGTTAAACTAAATATGCACTTACTACATGAACCAGGTATTGCACTCCTGGGCATCTATCCCAGAGAAATGGGAATTTATGGTCACACAAAATCCTATTCACAGGGCAGTGCCTGTGGCTCAAGGAGTAGGGCGCAGGCCCCATATACCAGTGGTGGCAGGTTCAAGGCCAGCCCCGGCCAAAACTGCAAAAAAAAAAAAAAAAAAAAAAAAAAAAAATCCTGTTCACAAATGTTCACAGCAACTGTTTTGTGTAACAGCTCCAAACTGGAAACAACCCAAATGTCCATGAGCAAGGTAAATGGTTAAACTGTGGTACATCCATACTCAGGACTGCTACTCAGCAATAAAAAGGAAAAAATAACTGATACATGCAACAACTTAGATGAACCTTCAGAGAATGAAGGTGAATGAAGAAAAAATGTCAGCCTCAGAAGGTTACATACCACATGCTTACATTTACATAATATTCTTGAAATAACAGAATTGAGGCCGGGCATGGTGGCTCACACCTGTAATCCTAGCACTCTGGGAGGCCAAGGTGGATGGACTGCTTGAGCTCAAGAGTTCAAGACCAGTCTGAGCAAAACCAAGACCCCATCTCTACTAAAAATATAAAAACTAGCTGGGTGTTGTGGCAGGCCCCTGTAGTCTCAGCCACTTGAGAGGCTGAGGCAAGAAGATTGCTTGAGCCCAGAGTTTGAGGTTGCTATGAACTATGACATAACACTAGAGTAACAGAGTGAGACTCTGTCTCAAAAAAAAAAATAAAAAAAAAAAGAATAGTACAGATACAGAGCAGATTACTGGTTGCCAGGGGTGAGGGATGGGGCACAGGGGTGGATGAATAGTGCAGGGAACCATCCCAGTGCAGCATTTTTCAACTTTCTAAAGATCTATAATTATTTCAAAATAAAAATACAGTTTTAAAATTTCAGTTTCATATGAGGGTACAAATGGTCAGGTAATGATGTTTGCATTTGTTAGGTAAAGTCCCTATTGTTAGTTGTGTCCTACACCCAGGAGATGTGCCATATACCCTTACATTATGCCCAATAGGTAAGAGCACACCAATCCCTTTCCCTCCTCCTCTCCCCCACCAACTTGAATTGAGTTTTTTTCTTGTGTGGGCGTGTATTAGTTTGTCTACCGTGTTCATATTGGTATTGAGTACATTGGCTAGTTGCTTTTCCATTCTTGTGATACTTTACTAAGAAGAATGTGTTTCAACTCCATCGAGGTTAATATGAAAGATGTAAAGTCTCCATCTTCTTATGGCTGAATAGTATTGCATGGCATATATATATAGCACAGTTCATTAATCCATTCATGGGTTAATGGGCACAAAAATAATTTTAAGTCCTATTTCTGTACCACCAGAGCTCTGAGAAACAAGATCATCCAAATGGTCACATTCCCACTTGTACAGTTGTACATATGGTCAACATATGTACTTAGCCCTCGGTAATGGCAACTCTTGGCACTATGCCCTCTAAAGTGCATTCTTTTCCATTTCTACCTTTTGTATTTACTGCTCTTGTTGATTATTTTTGTTTTGCTTTAAAGACATAGATATATAAATATCAGCATAAGTGTAATTTCATTCCTGGGTATAACTTTAAATATAAGATAAGCAATGGTATAAGAGTTTAACCATTGTAATGAGTAAGATAAAAGAAGAAATGCTTTGCAGGGTTATGATATGAAAACTAATGATACGTGACTATGTCCACTAATGGCATTTGGTGTTTAGAATATTAGGAGAATCTGTCCTATAAGAAGGTTTTCTATAAGAAGGTTTTTTAGCAAGAAATTACAGTTTTCTTACATTTTATAGGGATATTTATACATATACAGCACATAGGCACACACACATTTGTCTAAAGAGAAGCTTTTGGATGTCATTTAAGACATTATTCCACTGTGTGTACATGTGTATATGTACCTGTGTGAGTGGTGTATTCCATTCAGAGTCTAAGAGGTAGAAATGTCCATAAAACCCAGGCTTCTCTAAAACCTTAAGTTTGTCTTTGGAAAAAAGAAAAGGTAACCTAACATTTACGTGCCTAATGTGTAACCAGTACTCTGTTCAGTCCTTTATATATTATTTTGTATGTATAATCCTTCACTTGGTCATTACGTAAACCTTGTGTTGTCTACAGCATTTATAACGTCTTACAACATAGGTAAGAAAACTTGGAAGAAGTAGCACAGTAGGGTCTTTACCCAATGGTCTCTCATACTTGCTTCCAAATCTACCGCCTAGAGTGATTCTTTTACTGAACAGTAGTTCTGTCATTGCCAAAATAACATTGCACACCGTTGTACTAGACCTGGCATTTTCTTTTTGTCCTCTTCTAAAAAAAAAAAAAAAAAAAAAAAAGATGCCTTTGGTTCAAATGAAATCTTAACCAGAAGCCAAACATTTTTCGGAGAGCAGAAAAGAAGAAAATATCTGAGCGCTTCCTGCTAAAATGGTAGGAAACTAGTAGGCGGCTCTTGCTCCCTCTCCCGTCTTCCTTCTTCCTGTGTCTGGGCAACATTCCTTTCTCCTGTCCCAAGCAGCTCTGCCGAACTCTTAGAACTCTAAGGAGCAAGGTCAAAAGGCACTTCATTGGATGACTACTGGGCCTTTGCTTATTTTTTTGAGCAGAAATACTGACTACCTTTGTTCCAAACTCCCTTTTCAAGGACTTTTGAATAATGAACGGCCTTGGAAGACAGAGATGGTGTCTCTCCTCCAGAGCAATAGGCAGACATACTTACTGCCTGTTATAAAATATTCAGGTTCCCTTGGCTTAGGACTCCATATCTTTGAGGCTAATCCACCATCTGCACAGAATCCAGCCGAGCTACTCTAGGTTGCCTTTGTAGGAGACCAGAATATGCTACCCCCCAAATGATCTTTGGCATAAAGATTTTAAGGTGAATACGGGATACAAGTTTCTCTTTTATAAGGGATATTTATATGTATAAAAGAAATCTTTATTTGTAAGGATACCTCCCTCTCTGTACCAGGAAAAGAAGAGTAACCCTCAATCTAAGAAACTCTCATCAATGGAGAAGGCACTGGTTTAAATGTGCATAACAAACCTTCCCCTTGTTTGCAGTGCATTTCCTGATTAACTTCCTATAACTTGCCTCCCCCATATGATTCTTCCTTTCTTTTAAGATGGTATTTAAACTCTAGCCACCTCTTTGAATTTACTCATCCCTGAGTTTCTCCCATAATCCATTTTTTTGTTTTGTTTTGTAAAAGGGTCTCCAGTCAAGAATATAGAAGGGTAGGAGGAAGAGATCTTTCCATCCCCTACACCATGTGTGACTTGAGAACAAGGAGAGCCAATGTGAACATGAACCTCACACTACTTGTGCCATAGTAATAAAGTCTTTCTTCTCTGACTCAGGAGTCTTATGTCTTCTGCCAATATCCAAAAAACAGTGGCAGGATAAATTGTTAGTGTGAAAGTATAGTGAAGTCTGAAGCCCTTCACAATTTTTGACAATCACCACTCTATAACTTAATTAACACATATAATACTCTCAACCCTAAAACCTAGGTACTATGCTTACTATTTTATAGAGGAAGTAACTCAAGTCATACATGATTAAGTAGTTACGATAAAATGATAAGCATATTTATAATAATTTAATGATTTTCCTTATTAAAAGAATAAACATACATTGAAAACTCAGACACACACAACTGTGCTCTACGTGGTTTTGATCACAAAGGCGCCTTCAAGAAGGCGGATACTTCCAAGAACCTCAGTGTGCAGGAATATTAAAATCATTCTTCTAAATGATGTACCCTGATGTCTAGTATCTGAAAGGAAAAGTAAAGACTATTTTCTTAACAGTTGCAAACCCAGGGAGGGTGGCGAGAGAAACAAATGGTTCCTGACCTCCTCCCACATTGGCATAGGGCTGTTCTCCCAAGGACTTGAGTATTTAAAGTGGGACATCTTGCTTTTTTGAAAAATGATCGTAATTCCAAAAACTGAGGTCTAACAACATAAGCACCCTCCTGGAATTAGACCCATAGCAGCAAGCTTTTAACATTTTGGAGGTAATTTGTGCTTTATAAAGCTGAGGCCCTTAATTTTCATTGGCTAGAGAATGGAAGAGAAAGTGGAATAGAAAGAAAGGTCTAGAAATCTAGACTCTCATGTGAATGTCTGTTGCTAACTAGCTCTACTTCCTTTCATGAAAGATCTTTAGAACTGGCTACATTACTATGGAACTCACTTTCAGATTATCTCCAAGATACTTGTGGAAAGTCAACAAGATATGTTAGTCCAGTAAATGATTTATAAAGATAAGCTAGAAAAAATGAGTACCAAGAACCTTCGACAGAGGACATGAACACACTTTGCACAAGAAATGGAAATGGACCTTTAGTTGTTGCAAAGATGCTCAACATCACTCACAAGAGAAATGCAAAGCTACACAGAAAGAGATCTTCATGTGCCAGATACGCAGAGGTGCACAAGTTGGACAAGGCACTCTGAGGTGAGGCTCTGGGGAAGTGCTCTTATACATGCTGGTTAGACAGTTTTACTTATTCAGCAAAATTAGGAACTGCATCCATCCTTCAACTGAACAATCCCACTTCTGGGGATTTATAATACAGATACACCTGCCCCATACAAACTGATGGATGTGAAGCTTTTAGCGTTTCATTGTTTAATGGCAGAAGATTGGACACACCCCATGTGACTAGCAGAGGAATGTTCCAATCAATTATTGGACACTGTCACAATGGGACTCTATGCACTTGTTTTTTGTTTTTTTCTTTTTTTTTGAGAGTCTCATTATGTCGCCCTTGGTAGAGTGCCTGGGTGTCACATCTCACAGCAACCTCAATCTCTTGGGCTTAAGTGATTCTCTTGCCTCATCCCCCCCTGGTAGCTAGGACTACAGGTACCCACCACAACACCCAGCTATTTTTTTGTTGTAGTTGTCATTGTTGTTTGGCAGGCCCGGGCTGGGTTCGAACCTGCCAGCCCTGGTGTATGTGGCCGGCGCCCTAGCTGCTGAGCTACAGACACTGAGCCAATACGCTTGTTTTTTGTTTTTGTAAAGAGGAAGCTCTCTGGCTTAGCGCCTGTGGCCCAAGGGGCTAAGGCACAAGCCACATACACCTGAGCTGGCGGGTTCGAATCCAGCCCGGGCCCGCCAAACAACAATGACAGCTGCAACTAAAAAATGGCTGGGTGTTGTGGCCAGTGCCTGTAGTCCCAGCTACTTGGGAGGCGGAGGCGGAGGCAGGAGAATCACTTGAGCCCAGGAGTTGGAGGTTGCTGTGAGCTGTGATGCCACAGCACTCTACCCAGGGCGACAGCTTGAGGGTCTATCTCAAAAAAAAAAAAAAGAGGAAGCTCTCTGTGCACTATTATGGGAAAAAAAACTCTCTAAGATATATCATAAAGTGGGAAAAAATCAGGGTACAGGACAGTGTATGTAGAAGGCCTCTACTTGTGTAAGGTGCGGGATATTTGCATTTGCCAACAGCAATCAGAAAAACTGCAGTAGAAATGGGTATCACTATACAAGACACATAGTATACTATAATTCACAACCTTTGGCAGCTTAGGAGTGACAATGTTTATACACCAATACTCAAGAAAGTCTCCAAGGGAGGTTTTCTTCGGGATGTTAGTATTCAAATAAGCATAAAGATCAGACATGGAATACAATACTCTGAGCTCACTGTTTCAAACAATATTTGAAGTCTCCCGGGATCACACAATTAGGACTTCTGCCCAATCCCAATTACTTTCATACTGTTTCTTTAAATGATCCAAAGCTAATCAGTAATTTACCTGGTTAAAATTCAGTTGGTTTGGTTATGCTTTGAAGAGGGCACTCCCTTCTTCTGCATTCAGACTGTTTGCAAAGGAGCTAACAACAAAGGGATTTTTACCCTTCAAAACCTTAATTAGAAAATGAGAGCAAATGGTGGCGTTTTGAAGAGGAACCAGAAATACATATTCTTGTGGGCTTTTGCCTATTACCTTTTTAAATAAGGAATGCCAAAACACGTGCACCAAAAAGTGTTCAAGGTCTTTTGGTAGCAAATTAACTTGTAAATCTATCACTAGAAGAGCTCACACTCTTTGAAGATTAGAATTCATAAATGTATGAAAGAATTAAATGGCTCTTTCCCCTAGTTATTAAATGGTGGAAAAAAATGTGTTCGAAATCAACTGAGGAAATAATTCATTTTGAAAAGTATTCAATAAACATGTTAAATAGGAAAAGTATGTTAAGCCAGTTTCTGCTGGATGAAGAAGCAAAGCAGAAACATTAAAAGGGCAAACTTAAGGATGATGGGCTGGGAAACATCCCCGTCAGCCTCAAGGTTTTATTTTCTTGTTATTCAGCTATGGCAATTCTAAGCACAGTAATCTATTCCATCCATCCCCATAAGACAAAGAAAGGAAGACTAATTCTGATCATCAGAAAACCGGATGGCCTCTAGGAACCTTGATTCAAGAGGGCAGTGGCTTTGGATCAAGGAGCAATGAATGCCTTTGAAGATGCATCTTAACATTGTTTTGTTAATACATAAAATCATCTTTATCATGCAGAAGTCTCATTTCAAAAGGAAAATGCAAGTCGATTAGGATTAGTTTGGCTCCTCAGAGGTCAGAACTAAATATACAAAAGTAATAATGTGACACTGAAATAAACAAGAATGTGAAATTGCTCATCCGAGGGGATGATGTAACTAATACTGACATAATTTCCAACCAGAAAAGCAAAACTAGGTCACAGCACGTTGGCCTAACATAATAACCATTTTTGCTTCCAGATTTTTACCATGTAGGCTGTGTCTGCAGGCATTAATGTCTTCTGTTATCAATGTTCGAGGCTGTCACAAACAATTCATGTCTTATCACTGTTTGTTAGTTAAACCAAAACAATGTAGTTTACATGTGAAGTATCCAATTCTGACAGCTGAGATGTTAGAAAGGGGAGAAATATTCAGAAAATGTCTCCTCCAGACTAAGAAGCATCATGCAATAAATATTCATTATTTAATAGTCTACTATCATGCTTTTTTATCTACTTAGAAAGTCATACCCCCTCAGTTAATTATTATGACTTTTTTCCTTCTCTCATTCAACCCTGTAAAAAAGCGGAGCAACATCAATCTCGGTAGGAATTCACTTTAAACACTGACCACTGAAAAAGACTGACTCACTCACCAAATAACCAATTTTTTCTTCCACCCTATCATATGTTGACTAAAAAAAAACCTCATGCTTTCTTCTCCCTTCTATTTGTTCCATTTCACTTTCCTGTACCAGTTCCCCAAAGCATAGCTAATTAATTCATGGAAAAAATGATTCATCTCACTCTCTAAACTTTCTTGCGCATAAATACAGTCCTCCTAGTTTTTACTGACATTTTCATACTTATGTAAAATCCAGAATAAAGAACATATACACAATAGCAGTACAAAGCCCAAATACAGTAGAACCTCCCTAGCTGACCACCTCCTGGCACTGACCACTTCTTTAGGTTGACCTAATTTTCACAGACCGGACATGCATCACATGTACTTATCAGTACAGCAGGCCTAGTTCCTTATGTTGACCATCTCCGTATGTTGACCAGTATGTTACAGTACCTTGGGAGATCAACTGATTGATCTCCCAAGGTTCTACTATATAAGATCATATAAGACTAGATTTTTTGAATAGTATTTTCCTCTAAAGATGATGCAGTCTTTCCTGATTCGACCATCAACCCATTCAAATTGTCTTGGGATTTATTAGCACATTAAATTCTAGCACATGACCTGAAAACACCCAAATTACATATATCTTTCTAGAAGGGGATGTGATGCATTCACAAAAAAATAATAAAATAGGGAGTCTAGAAGACTTAGGTTCTAGGTATAAACTCCCTAATACCTTGTCCTCTGATGGAGCGTAAAGTATGTCTTATGTTAAAATTTCGACCCAGAAATGCTAAATTTTTAACCAATACTATTTGTCTGAATTCCTAAATTCTGGGCTGTGTTTTTACCCCAGGACACAACGGAATGGACTACATGGCTAGGTAATAGCAACATATGTTACTTTTTCTCTAATATGGATCTACTTAGTCCTTGCTGCTTCCTAGCCCTTTCTTCCTCATATCCTCTGATTTTAAAGATCATATTCCATTCTCTTTCCTACAAAAATTCACCTGGCATGTGCCTGTAAAACATTTAATGATTCTTACTGTGTGCCAGACACTGGGCCTGGATCTGGGGATTCAAAGGTAATTAAGATGTGACTCTTGCTCTTCAGCAATTCAGTCTCAAGACAGGCAGGCAAACAATTAAGTGGAAATATATATACAATCTCAAATACTCATGTGGATAAGCAGGCTACAGCTATTTCCTTTCCATTTATTCTAATCCAAGTAGATAGTGCTTAGCATACAAAAAGCATACTTATAAGCAACCCAAACCCACAAATGCCATCATTCCTTCTCACTTGGCTCCCTGTGGCTCCCTGGTTATTACTCACAAAGACCCCAGTGAGTCCAGAAGTTCAAGGAGATGCTGAGAAAGAACAAGAGGTCTGACCCAAGGGCAGACATACTAGCAAGTCTTGTCAGCCAAAGGCACCACCCTGGCCACAAATATTGTCCCTAAAAGGGCGCTCATGTGTTTTGCAGCTCTAGGATCCCCTGCTTGAAATTTCCCCAAGTAAAGATCCATCCTAAGAGCTAAAGCATCATAAGCCTTAGCTTATCCATATTGCTTCTCTCCCAGAATATGGCGAAGACCATCATCTAGAACAGTGATTTTCAACCCGTGTGCTGTGAAAAATTTTAAAGCCCATAAATTAAATTATTTTTGAAAGAAGTTCAAAGCAAAGTGTATTTTTTTTTTTTTTTTTTTTTTTGCAGTTTTTGGCCAGGGCTGGGTTTGAACCTGCCACCTCCAGCACATGGGGCCGGCACCCGACCCCTTTGAGCCACAGGCGCCACCCTTTTACTCTTTTTTTGGTCAACATAATTTAACTGTGCCATGTTAGTTTAACTATAGGTTCAAGAGTGCTGTGAGATTAAAAAAAAAAAAGTTGACTGGCCTAGAGGAAACAGGAGCATGGTTGGGAGGTGGGAAAGGAGGGTGGGAAGGTGAGAAATTATGAATTCACTGTATATCAGGACAGGCCTGGGGGAGGCACCCCGTGAGAAATCCAGAAGATATCAGAAATGTAGAGAAAGAAAGGTGAAAATGTATGCAAACTTTCCTGTTTCAAGTATTGCCAAGAGAGGTATACCAAAAGTATGGCAATTCTTTTTTTTGTGTGTGTGATTTTTGGCCGGGGCTGGGTTTGAACCCGCCACCTCCAGCGTATGGGACCGGCGCCCTACTCCTTGAGCCACAGGCACCGCCCAGTGTGGCAATTCTTTCTTCTGTGTGTCCATCCTGTATAACATGGTGGCATGTCTTCAAAACTGAGAACTTATTACATTTAGATTGATTCGTTTTCACAATAGTGTTTTTAGATTATCCCAATCATGGCATCATTTTTCATTGGAAAATGTTCTAGGTTTCAAACTGTAAACTCTTAAAGTGTTTCTAGATTAAAGACAGCCTTGGAGTCTTCATTTTATTTAAGAAAAATAATTTTTAAAAATGGACATGTGGGTAAAAATTAACTAAATTGTGCAATTAGAAATCATTTCTCAAGTCTACTTCCAGTGAAGTTCTGGATACCATCAATTTTTAAATGGGTTCCTATCCATGCAAATACAGATATGAATGAGCAACCATTTACCCGTGAATGACTTACATTGTGCTAGTGGTACAATAAATTTTACATCAGATGGAAAGTTCTTGGAGGGCAGGGACATTTCAAAATCATGTTTGGAGCCCCAAAAGTGGTTTAGCATATAATAATCACTTGTAATGTAGAAGAATATATTAATTCTGAAAGTGTTCAGTAAGTGTCATTTAATGATATTGATTGATACAGGACGAGTGGCGCCCCAGCCATCTCAGCGGAGCTGAGGGGCGGACCTGCCACCTCCATCAGGTGGTATTGGTGCCGGGTTGGAGGATAGGCAGCCCGCCCCCCTCCCTGCACCAGTAGTCGGAGGAGCCAGACAACTGCTAGGGAGACACCAGTGCCTTAGTGTCTGTGTCTCCCTCCCCTTGCACTGGTGGCTGAACAGGGAACCCCCCCCCCCCATTTCCTGGGCCTGGTCAATTTCATGTAAGTTTCCTTGGCCTGGAAATGAAAGGGACTGCATCCATTCACTAATGCATTCATTCCCCCTGCTCCAGCGGAAGGGACTGTATCCATTCACTAATGCATTCATTCGCCTTGCTCCAGGAAGGGACTGTATCCATTCATTTGTTACCAAGTCCAGGCCTAATGTAACTACAAAGGACCCATGTGACTATATATACCCCCGGGAGGGGGAGAGGGAAGGGAAGAGGGAAGGAGGGGAAGGGAGGTGAGAGAAATGAGGTACAGTTTTGACATATTCATTAGTTGACTGAACATGGAAACCTCAATATCCACTCGCACTCCAAATGATCAGTACCTCTTCCATGTTTACTCAGAACCTATCCTTTATGGCATGAAGCAGATAAATTATTTGGTTGGTTTTTGTTTTGTTAAAGGAAATTCCTCTTTAGGCAGTTTCTTTCCTGTGCCTCAATTTTCTGAGCTCCTTACCACCACCTGACCTTCTGTAGGCCATTAAATCATCCTGATCTTGTATCAATCAAATATTTTACTCCAGTGGAGGAAACAAATCTTGTGGATTGGGATGGGTCACTAATATTGTGTCCTCTGGTTTAAAGAAACTTCTAGAATGTACCAGTTTATAAAACTAGGCAAAAAACCTTCTAGAACAAAATCCCCGCGATGTGTTTTGTGTTAAATCAAAGGAGTTAATAATGAGCAGAATCTTCCCCAATAAACTGCCCCTGTCTAAAAGGGAGATTAGGTTGCTGTTTGACCTGGCTTTATTGTCCTTTCTTTAATCACAGTGTATTTGACATTCTCTTTCTTTAATGAATTTGTTTTCATACTAGCTTTGGTTAAAAGATTAAAAGACTCTTGCTAACTAATTGTTCCAAATAGGCAAAGCAGTTCTCTCGGCTCTGCCTTGGGCTCCCAGCAGTGGCGTCCACTGCCTGATCTTCTACCACAAAAAACTTCAAGCCTGACCCCTGCAGGTGGATAACTGAAATGCACCCCTCCAATCACATCGTGGTCTTTCTTTCAATATCCCATGAAGTTTTAAAAATAAAAACATTCACACCAAGTACAAAAGGAATACTGATGATATGGATATGGTATGTTGTACTTCCCTTTCATTGCTTTTGGAGAGTAGCAACCACTTGATTAAAAAGAACTTAAATTACATGTGCAAAATACTCTGGTGTGGTTAGCTGTAATTCCTTTTGCCTAGAGAGAAAAATCTAAATGATTTGGTTGAACAGAGATCCTCAAATCATGAGGGTTAAAAATGTCCTGATTTGTCTCCACTTTTTTCCAATCAAACAAATTACTTTTTGTCTAGTAACCAAATCCTACCCCCCTTTCACCAAGGCACAACTCAGGTTGCCATAGCTACCTTACATGTCTATTTACCACATAAATGATCAAAGCCAGGAGCCATCTACATACACGCTTAGTCTTAAAACTTGCTGGAATGTCTGCAGATAACATGCAGCTACCAATTAACAGATTTGCTTGCAGCCTATTCAGTCCACAGCCATACGAACTTCAAACACAAGTTATGATGATGCAAAAAAATTATTTCAAAATGACCAGCAAGGACCTTTAAACTGACAGTAAAGCTTACCATTATAGCATTTCCAGAAAGAGATAGCAGGGAAGAAGTTAAAATTTTAACATATGTCGAAGAGACCGAGCTCTCTAAATCACGCAAAACTGAGAACATCTGTTGAAAGGGAATACTTCTCAGATACATTTTTTAAATTCTGGTTAGTTACTGTATCTTCCTATTAGATGTCATAAAAGCTGCCTGATCTCAGTGTTGGGGAGACAGAAATGCCTTGTGAACTTTCAGAGGTTTGACTTTCAAGTGACAACATATGTGGCGATTACAGAATGATAAAAGGCTGTTGTAGGAGAGATTCTGCTCTAATCTCCAGAATGCCATGTGAGACCCTAAACCCGCACAGGTAGTCTTTCTCTCTGGATGGGTGAGTATTCAACCCCAGACTTGCCCCTAACTTGCTGTATCTCTTTATACTTAACATTTCTCTGCCTTTGCCTCACCATTTGCTCAATGAGGATCAAATTGCCACCTCGTTCTCTCCCAGGGATGTGGCAGAGAATAAATAGATCATGTTTATAAAAGGCTTTCTAATCCTCAGAGGAAAGATTAATACGGACTTTCATTATTAAGCCAGATGTCCTTGGGCATTTTAATTCCAATCTAAAGAATGCAGAGTGAGCTAATGAAACCAAGGCCACTTCCTTGTAACAGCAGCATCCTAGCCTGGCGAGAATTTAGCAGCTACGTGACTCATATTAGCAGATCACAAACAGCACACACCTTCTTCTCGTAGAGTTTTTTTTTTTTTTCTAAAGTTATCAGGATGTTAAAAACACAAAATATGTCTGGTAGGTAATTTTGTCTGGGGAATCTGATCTTTTTTCCCCAGCTCAAGAATGAACTATTTGTTCTTCTTATGTGTAGGGACAATGGGTGGCTTGCTATTGGGGGAAGATATTTGCTGTTGCGGGAATGCCACAGGCAAACCTGTTGTTTTTGGCTGGGCTTCTAGAACAGGTGGCCATGCCTTTCCTTTTGCCTGGGAACACAGCAAATTCCTTCTCAAGGAAGATTCAGGAAAGTTTCCCATTTGTGATTAGAGTGCAGAGAAAGGCTAGCACATACTTTAAAATTACTTCCTGATAAAGGCAAGTCAAGTTTACACTTTTTTCTTTTTTTTGGCCTAACTCAGCATGGCCTTAGGAACCCTCAAAGAATACTATCCTTCCACACCATTCCTTTTCTGCCAACCTGGCAGAAGCCCAAACCTCTCTGTATCTTACAGCCAGTCAGCCAACTTTCTAATTCTGCTGGCAATTTCTGGCTGCCCAGAATATCTGGCTATCACTAGCAGGGGTCTCTTCTGGGCTGGCACACCATTGTTCGGCATTTGTGCAGCCCTAGGGACAGATCACTCATCAGCGAAGAGATTGAATTTCATTGCTGAGCTGATGACACATGGGTCTGTTTGATATAGTTAACCCTGAAAATCCAGCCAGAGCCGTAGTCTGGGATGACAAATTAACTGGTGGGTGTGATTCACCCTGCCTGGATGCAAAAGTCAGGTTTCCCCAAGAGAAACTCAAAGTTAGGATTGACCCATGCCAATAATGCCACTATCTTATTCCTCTGTACATTCTTTTTCTGGCTGCTATGGAAAAACATAGTATGAGATTCCTCAAACCCTAGTCTGTCTGAACAACTGGGTGAACATCCCCTCAGTCTCCTCTCCCCCCTCCCCCTCATCTTTCTTTTCAAGTGTGGAATAGGTCAAAAAATTATAGACACACAGAGCTGTGGGATAAAAAGTTGCCCATTCATTAAATAACTAAGGAGTTACTACATGTGTATTTGTGCCCTTAAAACTTCAATACTGGGCTATTTTCCAACTTCACTTGAACACCACAAGCCAGGCACGCATGGGAAAAACCACCCCAAGCTCAGGATAGCATGCCTTGGGCATCAAACAGGGGAAGTGTCACCACTCTGGAGGGGTTGTGTGGGAACAGGGATTCTGGAAATCCAACTCAGACACCACTGAGGAAAGGACAGGTGGCTCCACACAGGATCAAATGACTTCTTTGTTCAAACTAAGGACCTTTGTCAAAAACGTTTTTGCGTTCTTCTTTTCCCCTTCCAGTCCTATCCATTTAGCCTTCTCACTCCTTTCCCCTAGCATATTTTACTACACATTAAAAGAATGAGGTTGGACTGTGTCTTCTCAGAACTTAAAACAAGCCTCCAACCCTTCAGTCCCCAGCACGGCAAGGGCAGTTTGCCGAAAGCACAGGGCACTTGCTTCTGTACTCACTGAAACTTGCCAAGGAGCTGGCTAGGGAGCAAGCCATGGGACAGGAAGGCAGAGGGTGCAACCTGAGCATTTGGTGGGGGTTCTGCTTCACCTTTCAAGGCTGTAGGAAAAGGACAAAGTTGTGAATCCCTCGCCCTGGCAACTAAATGGAAGGTTCGCTTCCCCCAAGAGTGCAGGGCAGCAGGTGCCCAGCCCACTTAGAAGAAAAAGTGAAGAGCTTTTTTGGCAACAATACAGATGCTAACTTTCCCATCCAGATCTACTCCCATCCAACATCACTCCCCTTGTTGCTCCTGCCCTTCCCACCGGTGTGTTCGTCCAGTACTGTCCCATCATATGTCTATTGATTCTGATATGTAAATATTGATGTAAGATCTTTCTGTAACTTTGATTGAGTTGTAAATTACACCCTCTTCCCGGCTTCCTACATCCATTTGTTTTCCTTCCTTTCCTTTCTTAACAGCAAGGCTATAAACCTCAGCTGGGGCTGATAAGGAATTTTATCATCACGCCCCAGAACCACGGAAGAAGCTGCTGGTTTAGAATTCTTTTCAAAGCCTCGTGTAGGTAATCCCCGAGCCCTTTCTCTGCTCATTCCTTTCACAGTTGTCTTCTCAGGTCCGGAAGCAATGGTTTCCAAAGTACTTAGACAGAAAAACAAATCTGCCTTTTTTTCTAGAAGGTCTATCTGTGCTCCTTTCAAGCCGGTTCCGCCTTCTCAGCCAGAAACACATTAAAGGCTCAGAATGCGAAGCCAAAATGAGATTAGCGGCCCCGTGCAATTCATTTCCAGGACATTCTGTTGTCTTTATTCTAACCCAAAGTAGGGTAGGGGCTCGAAGCTCGAGACAGATTCTGCACAATACATTCCAGCAGCCGCAAACTGGAACTGATTTACATATATTTTACAAACTACTATTAAGCCCTTTACAATGATTGCCTGACACTACCAGCCACCTTCAGAGGCAAGCGTGGGGGCAGGTGGCGAGGACGGGGTGGTGGGGGTACCGCACGTAACCCGCTGCCTCGGTTGCCTTAGGAAAAGGCGGCCCGGTCTTTTCGCCAAATGGGTCGACTCGCACAGGCATCTGGTCACTCAGCCAGCTCTCCGGAGTAACAGGTCGCAGGGGTCCCCAGCGGCGCCCGCCCTCTCCGCCGCCAGCACAGCCGCTCGGAGCTTACCTGCCTCATGTTTAGAATTCCATGACCCATCCGGCAGGGAGTGAGCTGCATCGAAGCCCAAGCTGCGTCTTTGGAGCGGAAACACCAAACCCAACAGAAGCCCGCAAGACAAAAGCAACCGGAGGAAGTCTACAGGGCGGCAAAGAGCACGTTTTCGTCCCGTTTTTCTTTGATCTGTTGCTACACGCACTCTGCCGAAGACAATGTCAAGTTTCTCAACCTTTTCTCCCCAGCCTATGGAAAGTCGGTCCCGGGGAAGCGAGGGCCGCCTGGCTCTTATTTCAAATCAGTTCTCAGAGACGTCGTAGGTGGCTGGCTCCGGCAGCCGGGGAGCCTCGCCAATCAGGAGCGAGGGGTGGGTCCTGGGAGCCGGAGAGGCTCCCTCCGCTAGTATTAGGAGAGCTTTCGAGATTCAAATGACTGGAAGCAGCTGGATACAATGTCCAAAGCTCCAAAAGTAAAGGATGAGTTCTATTCTTATCTAAGAGCTCTGGGTCTGCTCAAAACTTAACTAGGTAAGAGCCTTAAATCCTTGCACTTCAGAGCTCCCTAAAAGCATTAAGACATTTGGAAGGTGCAAAATTATTTCAGCCAGAAAAGTTCAACACTCAGGACCCAAGAGTATTTTTAAAAGGGTATCTTGCACTGAAGTCTTCCTTTGGCAAAGACACTGGGAAAGAAACCAAATTGTAACGTGTGACACTTTAAAGCAACCAGGAAAGGAAGGTGCTACCTACCTCATCTCCATACGAACTAACTGTATATCCAGTCCAAGAAAAACATTAATTGGAAAGTGCACACGAACCTTTTGAAATGCAGCAAATGAACAAGAAGCTTTATGTATTGAGGGCCCAAGCCAGAATTTCAGATAGCAATATTGTCATTAGAACAATAACCACTGATTTTCTGTTCAGAACAAAATTTTTAATAAGTACACCTTTCCCTATGGATTCTCTTACCTATGAGATTGATCTGAATTTATTAAATGGGTCAAGCTGGTATCATCTCCGCAGTATGGCAGGAGAGCTAGCTGGATTTTCAGAAACATAAACCCAGACTCCACCCAAAATGTCCAAAGTTTGCTTTCTTAACTCCATATAAGCAATAACTTTTCAACTCTCAGCTAAATGATTTCAACGCAAATATACCTTTTGATTTCAAGAAAGTACAGGTTGAGCTAAGACTACTTTGTATACAACTGATGGCATGTTTTTATTCCAAAGAAATGACCAAAAATTTTTGTGGGCGTAACTAATATTTAAATTTTTTGTTATTAGAGATAAAAACTTAGCAAACGATGAGTGGGTGGCTTCCGAGTGTCATCTACATGGACATCTACATGAGTTCACTATGTGTGAGCTCTGTCCACTTCTATGACAACTTGGCAGTCTGGTAACTGCATCCGGAAGCCCATAACTCCTCCCAGCCCCCCACCTGAGCAATCTAAGGGCCCGCCTAGTGACACAAGCTGACTTCCATCCACTATCTCTTTTCTTTTTTGCTTGAGAACCACTGCTTACTCAATCCACTTCTTGTACTTTAGAACTCTTCATTATGAGCTAGATCAGTGTTTCTCAACCTCAGCACTGCTGACATTTGGGGTCAGATAATTCTCTGTGGTGAGGCTTCCCTGTGCGCTGGAAGTTGTTGAGCAGCATTCCCGGATTCTGCCCACTAGATGCCAGTAGCACCCCCACAGTGGTGACGATAATGTATCCAGCCATGCTTTGAAAGGCTGGTGCGCAAACGTGAATGTGCAAGAAAACTTCTGGGGAGATTGTTAAAAATGCAAACCTCTAGGCCCTTGCTCCAAAAGAATCTGATTCAGAAGGTTCCTGGGAATGAGCATTTTATTCCACTGCCAAAGGACACTGCCTTTGAGAAATAGGTATGCCCCAGCCCCAGGACACAGGAAACTACCTGGGGCTATGTACTGCCATTAAATGGCACTGGAGTTAAATCCCACGGCACATCCATTTATCACCTTCAATAGGAGTTTCTCACAGCGGCATTTGCCTTCTGCTTTCATCACCAGATAAATAGGAGCTGGGATTTCCTCTCTGAAGGACTGTGCCCTTTCAAAGTTTCTTCCATTTTTCCTCTCCTTTGACCCACTCTCCCACTTACTATCCTACAATCTCAAATGTCACCACTCTTTGGTGGTTTCCTGAATGCCCCAAGAAAAATTAATCTTTTCCCTCCCCTTATCCTCATAAAGCAATTTATATACACCTGGTGGTGTGCAGGTAAATGTGTAACAACCGGCTCTCCAAAAGAAAGCCAAGATTTGTAGTAGCCTTTGCCAGCTCCCACAGTGTAAATCCTCCCTTCTTTCCCACAGTGAGGGAAAAAGCTGAACTTGGAGTTGGAAAGAGCTTCCCCCAATCGGGAATTGTAAGCATCAGTTTGAGCAAACCATGATACACCTCTGTTGCTTCACTTCCCCACGGCACTGTCATCACATATTCTTCTGTCTGTCTCTCCTACTAAACTATAAAATTCTCAAAGACAAGAATGGTATCTTATTCATCTTTGTAACCCCAGCCACTTGCCCAGCACTTACCGTGCAGTAGGTGGTCAACATACATTTGCAGAATGAAAGAAAATAAATGTGCAGCCTCCCCTAGACATTGAGGCCAATCAGACTATTGCCATTGCCACATTAAGGAATGGCAAAGAAACTCTTAGAAAATGAAGCTATTAAACCATAATTTAATATCTATTCTACACTTACTTAGGACAACAATAAGCATAATGCCATCTCCCATTCTAATGCTCCTGTGTTTAAGCTATATCAGAGGGATACGGTCAGATAATGCCTACAATCAGAGTGAAAGAGACGAGACTGGCCTTCTAAAACAGAACCAACTTCACTGATGTGTTTGTGAGCCAGTGTATGTTTTTTGGGGTTTTCCACAAAGTCGTCATATACCTTTGCATCTATATACTTACATGTCTTATCAGCCATGGAGTATAAGATCTCTAGGCAGAGTATATATCTGATGATCTCTGATAGGTTTATGAGAGGGCATTTCCACGAGTAAGAGGTCCAGTGATTGATGATGCTCATCTCCATCATCTTCTCATTATGCACTAGGACAGGAATGCTAATGGTGGGGTCATCATTCTGAGTGCCTACTCTGAGCTGAGCATTGAATCAGGCCCTTCACAAATGTGCGCCATTTAATCTCTACCAAAGCACTAAAAAGTAGGCATCACCATCAGGCAGGATCATTGAGGCAAAATAAATAATTTAAGGTCTTATTGTTATAAACAGCTATACCAGAAATCATACCTAAGTGTTTCAAATCAAATTCTCTGCTTTATGCTTGCTATGGTCTGAGTGTTTGTGTACCCCTCAAATTCCTATGTTGAAGTCCTAACCAGCCAGGTGATGTTATTAAGAGGTGGGGCCTCTGGGAGGTGGTTAGATTATGAGGGCTCTGTCTTATAAAACAAGCCTGAAGGAGGCTGTTTGCCTCTTCTGCCATGCGAGAACACAGCAACAAGGTGTCACTGATAAAGCCGAGAGCCCTCCCCAGACACCAAATCTGCTAGTGCCTTGATCTTAGACTTTCCAGCTTCCAGAGCTGTGAATAATATATTTCTGCTGTTTATGAATTACCCAGCCTAAGGTAAAGGGTTTTGTCATAGCCACCAGAACTGCCTAAGATGGTGCTATAAAACATGCTGCTTCCAGAAATGAATCAGAAAATCCCTAATGAAAGTGAATATTGTGACTGAACGAAGTTATCTTTTCATTTACAGATGGACAAATATAATTTTAAAAAATTTGGAGTTAAATGAATGGTCTTTTAGGGTTTGTCCACTGAAGGAGCTTTAGATCTGCCTACTGGAAACAGTGTAAGCAAGTAAAGAAACTTTCTTGGCCAAAGGAACATATATTCTGTTACCAAGTCTGGGATTAACAATGTTTGCAAGTGTTTCCTGAAGTGAGGTTGTAAGTCTTGAAATCTCTTCCTTAAGAAAAGCAGCCTAGATGATGATTCTCTGTGGTTAAGTGTGAGTTTGTTATAAACAGACCTCCACAGCACACTGACAGGTTTCTGGGTGGTTAGTCCTGGACAGGCCCCACTTGGACATGGATGGGCATTGTCACAGCATCCATGGAGGGTGACTAATAACATCTGTGCCACCTCTCTCAGTGTTTGATTAGGTCAAAGCATATGAAATGAGTGTTTAAAAAAAAAAGGCTGAATATCAGTAATTTCATGTAGCTTATTTTAATGAGTGCCAGGAAACATCATCAAAAAGTCAATGGAGGGCAGCGCCTGTGGCTCAAAGGGGTAAGGCGCCAGCCCCATATGCCGGAAGTGATGGGTTCAGACCCAGCCCTGGCCAAAAACTGCAAAAAAAAAAAAAAAAAAAAATCAATGGAAACCAAGCTGAAGTTGCCTATGCAGACACCAGGAGAGTGTGCCCAGTATGAGTGCACAGTCTTTGGGGCTAGAAAAAAAGCATATTTTTTCTCCCTTAGAGGCTCCAGAAATCCAGTTGTTTTGTGCTCATGGAAGCAGAGGAAAATTTTTGTAACACTGTGTTAACATAATTAGTGATGATAATTTGACAGCAAAGTAGTTAACAGGAACATGACTCCCTGCTTAGACAAAAAAATCCCATCTATAATTCTTAGTGGGTAGTCACAAAATGAGACAAGTTTCTACTCACTAAATACAAATTCTTTAAGGTAGTTTCTTCCTATGGGTTAAGTGGAATAATTTGGCATACCACAAGGATGGGGTAAATAAGATTTGGAGACAATTCATCATTCTGACTTGGTCACTGACTGGCTGGTGGACCTCAGGTATCGAGTACATGAATGGATTAACAAATTGTGGTATCTGGGCGGCGCCTGTGGCTCAAGGAGTAGGGCATCGGTCCCACATGCCGGAGGTGGCAGGTTCAAACCTAGCCCCGGCCAAAAACCAAAAAAAAACAAAAACAAATTGTGGTATATGTACACCATGGAATACTATGCAGCCATAGAAAAAGAGGGAGACTTTATATCTTTTATGTTTACCTAGACGGAGCTGGAACATACTTTTCTTAGTAAAGTATCTCAAGAATGAAAAAAAGTATCCAACATACTCAATACTATTATGAAACCAATATATAATCACTTACACATTCATACGAATGATAAAACACGAATAATTTTGTATTTAAATTTGTAAGAGAAAAATTATTACAATTAATTATTTTTACTTATCTTATTGCCGCCCTCCCCCCTTCCTAGATTCTGAGGTCATTGATGCTTGTATCAGTCAGGGCTCTCCGGAAAAACAGGCTTATATGACTGTAGTCTTGAGGCAGAATTTCTTCTTCCTCAATGAAACCTCAATTTTGCTATTAAGGGCTTTGACTCATTGGATAAGGCCCACTCACATTATCAAGGATAATCTCCTTCACTTGACATCAATTAACTGAAGATGTTAACCACATCTGCAAAAATGCCTACCTTTCTGGCAACACCTGGATTAGCATTTCATTGAATAACTGAGTACTATAGCCTCACCAAGATGACAAAACAAGCCGTCACAAGGCCACGACTACTGGTAGCCAATCCGGTATCCATCTTCCCCTTGCCTTTTTTCAACAGAACTTCAATTTATTTGGGGCAGAATGGGCCCAGCTGAAGAACATTTCCCAGCCCCATGGCATGTATGATGATCAGGTGAAACTATTATTGCTATGATTTTTTTTTCTTTTGTAGAGACAGGGTCTCACTGTGTTGCTGGGCTAGAGTGCAGTGCTATTTATAGGTGCAATCACATCACACAACAGCCTTGAACTCCTGGGCTCAAGAGATCCTCCTGCCTTAGCCTCCAAAGTAGCTGGGACTGCAGGTGTGTGCCACTACACCTTTAAGTCCTGTGAAATTGTTAATAGAAGCTGCTATGTCGGTTTGCTCTTTGCCCTTCCTGGATTTCCTCACCAGAAATATGGTTGCAAGCCTGAGTGATCTGGGCCATTCTGTAACCATGAGGAGGCTAGAACACTTACTAAAGTTGGATAAGAGGAAAGATAGAAAGATTCTGTATTCCCAGTGACATCTTGGGAATGGGCCCTGAATTTTATGTTCTAGGAGAAAAACAAATTACTAATTTGTTTGAGCCAATGTTTTGGGATTTGTATTACTAGGCAAACACAATTCCTGATGCCATTATATTGGAAGAATGTGGGGTGGGGGTGAGGAGGGTAGTGTATGGTAATTCCTTTTTAAAAATTATTATTTTACTTTTAGAAATAGGGTCTCATTATGTTGCTCAGGCTAGACTCGAATTTCTGGACTAAAGCGATCCTCTTGTCTGAGCCTCCCCAGTAGCTGGGACTATAGGCATGTGCCCTTGTACCCAGCTCAAGAATTCCTCCTTGAACATATGTAGAATTTTAAAGATAATGTCTAAATTACATAAATCAAGAAAGAACAGTACAAGCACATTGGGGGAAATATGGAAGGAAATATTTACCAGTTGAAAGTGGTTGCCCCTAGGGTGGAGTGGGATGTTTTTCATTAGGAGTTTTTAATACATTTGTATGATTAACATGTATTACTTTGGTAAAAATTAAAATTAGTTTAATATAAACAAAAAGGTACATGCTGGTAATAAAATCCATTTCTTGTCCTTAAATTCACTTTCCATGAACTAGCAGTGTTTTATGATTATCTGGCCCATAGCTGCCCAAAGAGTCATGGTAGAGTTTTAGAGAAATTACATAACTAATGGCCCATTCCAAACGCAGGTGTAATGTCACCACATCATGCACATATGACCTGATTGGCATTTTCTGTCTCCCCCACCACAGATTTAATTTGCTCAAGGTTTATAATTGTTTTGCCACACAAAGCCAGAAATAAATATATTAGACAGCCCTGATCCAAACTGTTTTGGACATTCTTTTATATCTCACTAAGTATGAAAATTCCACAAGCAAGATGCCTTAATAATTCATTACATTAGTCAAAACCCCTTTTTCTCTTATTTCTAATTGGCATCATTCTTGATTTAAATCCATTTTTTGTGGGTTTAAGTATGGCTAGGAATAGCTAGTCCTAACCATTTTACTTTTTATCCTTATTCCTTTATCTCACTTTCCTTATACACAAGAAAGATTAGTTCCTCAAGCCTTTAATATTTTAATGCCCAAAGCTGATTTTTAAATTAATCCTGGAGATTAAAAATATTAACTTTTATGAATCTGATCTCATTTTTTTGTATATTAGAAACAAGCCAAATCAGGCCGGTTCATTGATAATCATGTGGACATAAAGAGGTGAACAGAAATTTTAATCAAAAGAAGCTTTGAGCAGGATTTGCCCTCCTTGCTTATAAAAAGTCAATGCTTTATCTTTTAGAATGGCACTTCTCAAATGCACAGAAAGATTGCCTGGATGGTCGTGTTATTTCTGATGAAAATCCTCTCCCACTTCATACATATCTATACCTGGTTTTAAGATGGTGATAATAGAAAAACTACTTATGAATCATAGTTTACGGGTCTCTTTCTTTTGCTAGACACAGATCAGCATGCTTTTAACTCTCTCTTCATAGCCAAGGAAATAATATTTGCCCTTATTTCTTTATAACTAGATAGCTCATCATGAGCTCTTCCTCTGCTGGGAACCACTTATGAAAATTAGCACACACTGAGATAGGCTTTCCTATAATAGTCCCCTGATGCAAGATAAACATACTGAGTCATGGCAAGGGGAAAAAAATGCAAACATTGAGCCTTAGCTTTTCCCATATTTATTAAAGAGATCTAAATGTCTCAGAAACTGCCTCTAAATGAGGCTTCACTTTATTTCTCCTTTGAGTTATTAATTTACAAAAGAAAGGGCATATATTGCCTATTTTATAAATAGAGGTGCTATTGAATATTATTTTAATGTGAATGATTTAAGTAGTATCATGCAATGAACAAAACAATTTTACTCTTATTCATAGCATTATTTAAGTTGCATCAAAAAGCCCCACTGATATTTGTCCTAAATTATATCTGTGTGGGGGAAAAAAACACAATCTCATTATGGTCACCTTTAGAAACTGACCAACTAGCAGATAGGTGAACTTTCCCACTAGGCAAATTAATCTAGCCCAATTAAGGGAATTCAAAACCAGCTGATACACCACACACTAAGAGGTCTAATGAGATGAAAATGTGGATACCTACATCAGGGAGATGTGCTATTTAATGCAACAAAACCCAGCAGGAGGTATTTGTGTTGATTAAAAGGCAGGCAATGAAAGGAATTCCATATCTGTCATGGTCCAGTTGTGCATTAGGCCCCTCGAAGATGCAGCACGTGTACCATTTGCATAGGGACACTGGAACCCATCTCTCAGACTCCAGAACCTGTGATCTGCCTGGCACGTGGTGCTGCCACCCTAGTCTAGATGCGGCTTCCCTTTGGAATGAGGCGTCACACCCCAGCATGCCTATGACTCGCCACGAACACTTGCTCATTTCCTGTGCCTCATATGTGTGAGCTGGGATTTACCACTTAGATTCTGATATGGTTCTTAAATCACCAATCCCAGTCCACCTCCGAAAGTCTCTCACACTGCACTGTCAGGATAAGCCAGTTGTTTTCCATTTACACTTGAAAACAAATGGAAGCACTGTAATGATTTTTATTTACCTTAACTGCCTCTTCAAATGCAGGCTGTGTCCATCCAATTAGTTGTAAGTAGGAAGAAAACAATGCACATGATTATTAATAAACAGAGAATCTCTCATGGAAAAAGATGTCACCATTGTGCTATGCAGGCCAGGATGTGGATTTGGGGGCTCTTTCTCTAGGACAGTGAATAAGGTCTTCCTTCATCGTTCGGAATTTGTCAGTGGTGTTCCCAAAGAAATATACTTGTGTGATTTATCTACCCCGTTAGGGATGTAGCCTCGGAGCATTTTTCTTTATTCAGAGCTAATTGGTATATCAGTGTTTTAGCCATTGAGTTCATTAGCAACATACAGATAATCTGTACATATCTATGAATTGATTTTTATCACTTTCAGGGCACCCAAAGAGCTCAAGCACAGAGCGACAGTGCCTATAAGAAGAGTCTGGGGCGGCGCCTGTGGCTCAGTGAGTAGGGCGCTGGCCCCATATGCTGAGGGTGGCGGGTTCAAACCCAGCCCCGGCCAAACTGCAACAAAAAAATAGCCTGGCGTTGTGGCGGGCGCCTGTAGTCCCAGCTGCTCGGGAGGCTGAGGCAAGAGAATCGCGGAAGCCAAGAGCTGGAGGTTGCTGTGAGCCGTGTGACGCCACGGCACTCTACCAAGGGCGGTACAGTGAGACTCTGTCTCTACAAAAAAAAAAAAAAAAAAGAAAAGAAAAGAGTCTGATGCCTTAACTTCATGATAACAAAGATGCAGTGTTTATCTTCCTTATGCCAGAATAGCCACTCACTCATACAATACGTATTTATTCAGTGCCTACTATGTGCCAGTCATTGTTCTAGGTGCTGGTGATACAGACATGTACAAATAGGTTAAGTGATGCCCTCATGAGCATACCTTTCAGTGGAGGGAGATAGACAAACAAATCAGCAAATGGGTATAATGTAGGTCGGATGGTACTGGGAAATTGTAAGAGGGGTAGGCAGTGCTCGTGGTGTACGGAAGTTCATATAGGGTGACATTTCAGCAAAGTTCTATGGAAGTGAGGAAGCAAGACTTTCAGCTATGGCAATGGACGGAGGCACATTATTCTGGCAGAGGCAACAATGATTGCCGAAACACTGAGGCCAGGGCAAACTCGACTGATGCAAGGACCCTGTGGTGGACGAAGCCGAGGGAGTACTGGCAATAGCAGTAGGAGCTAAGTCTCAGAAATGTGTCTGAGTGCGTGTGCGTGTGTGTGTGTGTGTGTGTGTGTGTGTGTGTGTTGGGAGGACAGTGTTTATAGGCCGTACAAGGTTGAGTAGATCGCCAGAAGAGTTTTGGGTTTCCTTTGGAGCAAGATGAGAAAGTTTCCAAGCCCAAGAGTGACAACATAATCAACTTTGTAGAGCTCAGCCTGACTGCTGGGTGGAGAGCAGTCTGTAGGATGGGAGGAAGACGGCTGAAGAGGCTCTTTGGGCTACCTAAGTAAGGGATGATGGTGAATTGGGACGGGGATGGCACTGGAGGTAGGGTGAGGGATATATGTTGATGATAGAGCCAGCAAGATTTACTGACGAAGTGGATGTTTCCGCTAAAGAGAGAAGACCAGGATGACTCCCAGGTTCTTTGCTGTGATCACCATTTACTGAGATGGGGGCCCAGGAGGAGCCATTGATAGGAAGAGCCATTGCTAGGAGGGGGACCACTGCCTTGTATCAGCCTCCTGAGGGAGGCAGAGCCTGGGTGCACTATAAAATCATCCAGATAAAAAGAAGGTTCAGGAATATTCGGATTAATGCCCCCAAATTTATACTATACATGGGGAAAAATTAGCCTTAAATACTTGATTTATTACTCACCATCAATGCAGTATAGCTCTGTGGTTAGCAGTACTGATTCTGGTAAAAGCCTTAGTCCAAATGCCAACCCTGTCACTTAATAGCTATGTGAACTTGACCCGTCTGCTTACTCTCCCTTAAAGTTATTATGAGAATTGAATGGGGTGATTTGTTTAAAAATAATGTTATTTACCATTTAGGGAGTGCTCAGTGGATGCCAGACATGGCTGTGAGCACATTTAATCCTCCTTCACCCAGTGAGAGAAAGTACTAATATCATCCACATTTTCCAGGAGAGAAAACCCAGACACGGAGAGGCAAAGTAACTTGCCAGGGTCACACAGCTAGGAAGCCATTGATTCTGGTTTATGGGCTCCTGAAAGCATCCTCATAACCACAGCACTGTGTGACTTGACTGCAGCGCGGAGTAAAAACACTCAAGCGGCTTGTATTATGATCGGGTAAATAATAACTCTATAAAAATGTCAGAGTTGGGCGGCGCCTGTGGCTCAAGGAGTAGGGCGCTGGTCCCATATGCCGGAGGTGGTGGGTTCAAACCCAGCCCCGGCTCAAAAAAAAACCCGTCAGAGTTAGGTGTGTGTTCACCCAACTCCACTTGTAGCCATCACACGCTTGCTTTCCATTGTGGATAGCTTTCTCCAGCTCTATTTTGGGTACACAGCCTGTATTTTTCCTTCCTTGGAATGCACAGATATGACGAAGCCTTTGCTGAGAAAATCAGAACAAAGTATTCATCGTCATTTGAAAGTGCCCTTTAAAAAAACGTGAGGCACGGAAATCCTTAAGAGTCATAAAATCCACCCAAAGCATGCAAATGTTAGGCTTTCTCCTGTCCTTAAAGACATTTAAGGCTGCAGTTATGTTTACCTGTGTCCCAGATATGAAACAGGAAACCATTGTTTGAATATACTTGCAAATACCTCCTGGACAGACAACATTGCCTGATACCAGCTCTTAGAATTTGTCCTCCCTTGGAATGTTGGAGCTCTGGCCTCAGCCCCAGAGTACTTGCAGTTGGGACTTTCCTAAACCTCTGCACCTTATTTCTTCCAAATATGGCTGTATTGTCTGGCCTAATGAGTTTCCAAAGCTAGTTTTCATTTTATTCCTGCATATCTCCAGAGGTGTTAAGTTAATCAGTGCTAAACAAAAGACAACCTGAACCCTGAAGCTTCTCACAAATACAATCCATAACCAAAGATACTATTTTAACCCTCATTTTGAGAGAGGATACCCGAGAAGGGTGAGGTCTAGGAGAACAGGTCTTCTCAAGGAGACCACAAGGATACACCTGCAGGGTCCTCTCCATGGTGACATAGCTCTTGGGAATTTGTAAACTTAACTTCCTGAAACTTGGAAATTTCCAAATTCTGTGAAATCCTGTAGTTCTGTGGGGGCGGGAATAGCATCTCCCGCTTGATTCAAACTGGCCAATGAGAAGGGTACTTGTGGGGTGGAACTTTTTGACTGTCAATAAAAAGGGAAAGACCAAGGCAGTCAGGGAGTGCAGCCGTTTGGAATTCTTCTATGCCGTAAGCTCCCGGCTGGTGAATAAAGCCCTTCCTCTTATAAACGTGGTGTTTGGGTGCTCTTTCTCTCCCTTGGGCCTTGTCTTCCTGCAACAATTTGTCTAAAAAAGTGTAAATGAGCTATGTCCTGCCTGTTTCTTCTTCTTGTGTATCTTGGGCAAATCAAACTCTGTGAGCCTTACTTTCCTGATTTGCATTAGTTGCCTAGACTGTTCGTTGACATCACCTGGAGGAGATTTAAAAGACACCGGTGACTGGGTCCCACCACTGTAGACTGATCTAATTGATCGGAGCTGGCCTCGGGCAGGGAGATTTTTTAAAAGCTTCCCGAGGGAATTTTGATGTGCTGCCAAGGTTGAGAATCATAGGTCTAGAGCAGTGGTTCTCAAATTGGCGTGGGCATCAGAATCCTCTGGAGGGCTTGTTAAAATACAAGTTACAGGGCCCTACCTCAGAGTTTCTGATTTAGCAGGTCTGGAGAGAGGCCTGGAAATGTGCATTTCTGACAGGTTAAGGGGTGGAGGGGAGGGGCTGATGTTGCTTGATTCAGAAATGCTTCTTTAGATCAGGGGTCGGGAGGCAAACTCTGGCCTTGTAGTCCAAGCCTGCCCTCCTCTTGTGTTTGTATGGCCCAACAGCTGAGAATGGTTTTTAACATTTTCAAGTGGTTGGGGGGAAAAAAATCAAAAGAATTCTGTTTCTCATCAGGCTTGCCTTGCTGAAAACAATACAAATAAAAATAAAAGAATCATGTTTGATGACGTATGAAAAGTATATGAAGTTCAATTATCAGTGTCCATGAACAAAGTTTTATTGGCTCACAGATGCACCCGTTCCAATGATCATTAAACTAGCTGTTGGCTGTGTGTGGCTGTGTACAGGTTGCACGCCCATGAAGCCGGCCCTGACCGACACTGGCTAATATAAGCTTCAAGCTGGCTGTATTTACCTCCTGAAGAGGATCAGAATATGACACCCCAAAATATATCACTGAGGCATGGGAGTTATTTTGAGCTAAAGGCAAATGAAAATCAACAGCTGCAGGAAGGTTCTTTTTCTTCTTATTTTCCTGAGAGCACAGCATACATTTTACCTTGAGAGAGAAGGGAAACTCTTATAGCAGAGACAGAAGAGCAACTTTTATCATTGAAGATGGGGTGTCAACACCAAGATGAGTTTGCATAAACAGATCTTCCTGAAATAGTCCCTACTGGCCACTAGTTCCCCCACATATTTCCTAGTCACTGCCCCACAATTTATCATCCCTGGAAGCTCAAACCCTCTTTCCTTTGTTAAGCCACTGAGTCTAACTGCTTCTTTGAATTTCACTCCTTTTCAGTGACCTCCTGGGTATATAAATATTAGTAAAAATTGTGTGCCTTTTCTCCTGTTAATCTGTCTTTTGTTAGTTTAATTTGCAGCCCTCTGGGGATGAACATAAAAATGTAGAGGAAGGCTTGGGCATGATGGCTCATGCCTGTAATCCTAGCTCAGTGAGGCCAAAATGGGTGGATTTATTGAGCTTAGGAGTTCGAGACCAGCCTGAGCAAGAGCGAGATCCTAGCTCTACTAAAAATAGAAAAATTAGCCAGGCATGGTGGCACATGCCCGTAGTCCCAGCTACTCAGGAGCCTGAGGCGAGAGGATCACTTGAACCCAGGACTCTGAAATTGCTGTGAGCTATGACGCCATGGTACTCTACCCAGGGTGACAGAGTGAGACTCTGTCTTTAAAAAAAAAATGTAGAGGAAAAGTGTCCCCACCAATACTCTTTACCTAAGAAATGTGAACTGTTGACATTTGCAGGTTTCTCAGTTCTAAAGTTCCCCTTTATCTTAACTCAGTTTGCAACAGATACTTTTAAAATCCTCACTTCTAGTATTTCCCTGTCTCCCGTGTCCCATGACAGGACTACATGAATGGCTACTCCATCAGGGAGGGTCCCTTCGAAATGACTTAAGTCAGATGACTTCACAAGATAAGGGTTTGTGGACTGTCATATGATCTCGTGCTCTTTCTGGTAACAATTACCTGTGCTATGACCATCAAAGATCCATAGACAGCACAAACTGCAGAGTCCCCCACTCTGTGCTAAATAAAGGATGTAAAAAAATGGTAAGCATGTTGTAGGCAGGAAGAAGAGGAAGGCTGATATTTCTTCCTAAATATCTGAAACCCAAAGTTATTCCATGGTATTTTAATAAGAGTACCATACATAATAAGAACCTTTCGGTAATAAAAAGGCATGACAACACATCTTACTGGAAATAGGCACATAAGTTGTAAAAGTTTCTTAAAAGCCCCCTTTCCTTGCAAATCATGCTCCCAGTTACATTTAAATTCAAGTAATATCATCCATAGTTAACTAACTATGGTTTTATCTCTGTTGCGTTGCAAAGATATGTATCCTTTCAGGTAACTATTCCCTGAACAGAAAGGTTGCTATGGATACATTTTTAAAAAATTGAGTGCTGGTGTTTTAAAGCCTGTGCAATTTAGTGAAGTATATCTGGCCTAAGGGTTATACTAATTTAAGTGCCTTGTCTTTAATGCTAACAATTTTTATCTTAATACAGTTGCTTCGTGCTTTTGACATGTGGTATTCAAGAGCAGTTGGAGATAGCGTGGGAGTTCCTTAAGGAAAAGCAAGTAAGACAAATATCACACGACCCACCTAACTGCAGTTGAATCAGTGGATATTTCACTTGCCTGGAATTTGTCTGTTCTTGGCAAGTTTAATAATGATCCATGCGAGGTATTTGCAAGGCAATAGGGCCACCTCCCAGGGCCTGGGGCCACGGTTATGATTTTCTGTGCCTGAGTCCCTGTCTTTGTTCAGACAGGTCGCTAATGCATCCCACAAAGCTGACCTAATGCTACTTCAGCGGGTCTATTTTTCTTCTGTGGCTCAGCATGAATGTGATATTTAGGAAGTCGACTGTCAGGCATGCAAATTGAGAGAAAAATATGCCACATTAAATCATGACAGTTTAATAAGGTATTACTCATGGGCAAATGGATTCTGGTACTCTGCTTAGTAGGGGCAAGTTGAAAAGTATAACCTGCCCCCAGACAAGGCATCTAACATTTTCCCTGGCATTCCACCTTTGTCAAAGCATTCAGTGAAATATGCTCCAGTTTACAGAGTATGGCTGCCAGTATTCTACCTGATAATTTAAGCCACCGTGTTTTCTACTTAATCACCAATATTAAGTAAGGATTGCTGCCATTATGATTACACTTGAGGCAAAGTATCAAACATTTCAAATGCTTTTACTCATAGCTACTCTGTGAATATAATGACACCAAACACTTAGGAATGTTTCATGGCATCTCAAGAATTTCTTTTCAGAGCAAAAAGAAATCTTTAAGTTTTCACATCTTACTATAAATAGAATTTAATAAAATATTCATTTTCCTTCCAGTTCAGTTGATTTTCCTGTAATACACAGAAAATGAAGCACATTTAAGAAGGAGTACACGTCAATGATATTTTTTCAATCAGACATGAATTTTTCCAAAGGAAAAAAAAAATAAGCTTAGAATTAAAGAATTGCAGTAGTGAAATTCCTTAGGTCATCTACGCATTGATGACTTTGCTGCAAAACTATTAATTCAGTCGTTACTATGGCTTTCAAACTTTACCTCTTTATGTTGCAACTTACTTTCATAAATATGGAAGTATACTAATTAGGGTGGCATATGTGACAATAACAATCAAAACAGGTGTTTCTGATGGGCTGGTCGTTGTCTGTTACAGTCATGCCTTTGCTTGGGAGGACTGAATGCAATTGCACACGAAGAAACTGGTTTCTTTCTTCAATTAACAATTTAAATTAGTGCTTAGTTGTCCAAGATTAAATACAAAATACACTACAGGCATCAAAACCATTTTTAATCCTTCTTACTTAACTACAGATACTCTGTTTAATTTTGGATTTGTTTTGTTAGATAAAGACTTAAAAGAGAAAGGCAAAGATTTAAAAAACATAAAACAGAGGGAACAGCATGAAAGCAACTATAAAATGCTGGTAAAATGTGGAAGAATAGAAACCAGGTGGAAGTAAGTATTGTGGAATAAAGGATTTTTTAAAAAAACTCTTCAGAAATGTGCTTTGAAAATAAAGCAACACAGAGGGGGGAAATGATGAAAACTTAGCCAGTGCCATCCCGCCCAGTTCTCCTTTGCTTAAAAGAAACAGAACAAGATTAAGAGTTTAAAAATAGAGAGGAGGGCAAAACAGTAATCTGTAGGTTTTTTTCTTCTTTCAGTAGTTCCTCTTTAACTATAATTAATCATCTACTCCAAACAGCAGACCACCAGGGAACTGCATTGAGCAAGGAAAATTCAAAGCAATGGAAGCAAAATCAGTCCTCACAGGTTTCACCCTTGGGATTTGGACTGAATGAAAAGAGGATAATGGTCTCAGAGCAGCCTCTGGTGGCTGAATGTCAAAAGCTCAAGAAGTCAGAGGCCACCTTACTGGTGTTCTTTTGACCTCCACTCTCCATGGTCTTAAGATTTTGTGCAAATGGAAGTTGCTATTTAAACAACTTCAAGGCACTAGCCCAGAATTGATTTGGTGGGAATTGAAATGGATTCCTCAGTCTTGAGGGCAATCACAAATGGAGTATAGATTTGATGCTGACAAACTGGGTTGTTCTAACAATTTTTCCTTATACTTGCTCGTCGGTTAAATAGTGTTAAATATAAAATCATCTCCAACTTTCCAAATATTTCAACTAAATGATGGACCAGTAGTGACTGACACCTGAGATTCCAATTTTAATTCTTAAGCAATCTAAATATTTTGATTCTTAAAAGGGTGTGTGTGTGTGCATGCGCACATGTGCACGTGAACAGAAATCTGTCCATTAGAAGCATTTTAGGTGCATTTTTCTTTTGGTCACAGCTTTCCAAGCTGTAAAACATCTGTTTGGGACTGAGGACCATAAATTCCATCTGGTAGGTAGCCCATTAAACCATCTCATCTGGGGATGTTTCCAAGGACTCCCTTTCAAAATTTTGAATCTTATACTCTCACCTATGTCAAACACCACGCCCCAAAGGGTGATGCTACCTTCAGGCTCTTGTTTCTAAGCTGATAATATTTATGCATGTTTCATTCAAAAACAGATATTCTGTGTTCTCAGAAAAAACTTGAAGGTTTGAAACAGAGTGAAAGTAAGTTTGTGAATACTCAAATATATATTTTAAAATTCTTCTTCTTTTTTTTTTTTTTGCAGTTTTTGGCCTGGGCTGGGTTTCAACCAACGTGCCACCTCCGGCATATGGGGCCAGAACCCTACTCCTTTGAGCCACAGGAACCGCCCTATTTTAAAATTCTTTTTAAATAGGATCAGCTTTATTTACTTTTAGCAATCAACAGATCCCTGGTGCTGCCAGAGGCAATAGAAGTCTGCTAGGATTGCATTGATCGGACCAAAGACCCATAGTGATTTCTGTGTGAACTAACTATGTTAAACTTATAGAGCCCACTTATTGCTCATTCACAAAGAAATATCCTGGTTCAATGAAATACCAGCATTAGAATGACCTGAGCTCCTAATTAATGCCTGAAAAAGAGACAGTAGCTATTTAGAAGTACAAGGAATCAATAGTAATGTGCCAATGTTAATGTCTTACTCGGGACAGATGTGCCATGGTTAGGTAAGATATTCACATCAGCAGAAGCTGGGGGAAGGGCATGTGGGAACTCTCTGTACTACCTTTGCAAGCTTCTCTAAATCTTAAAATGATCCAACATCAAAGTTGCTTTTTTTTTTAATAGAGACAGAGTCTCACTTTATCGCCCTCGGTAGAGTGCTGTGGCATCACACAGTTCACAGCAACCTCCAGCTCTTGGGCTTAGGCGATTCTCTTGCCTCAGCCTCCTGAGTAGCTGGGACTACAGGCACCCGCCACAACGCCTGGCTATCAAAGTTAATTTTTTTAAAAAAGTACAGAGTATAACATGGGTGAATACTGGCAGTCCTTGAGTTACAAACATCCACTGACTTACAACTCACACTTACAAACAGCAGCTATTACGGGTAATAGGTAAATATACCTATTCCAACTACATACAAATTCAACTTAAGAACAAACCTACAGAACCTATCTTGTTTGTAACCCGGGACTGCCTGTACACTGAGGGTAAGTGAGAAAGTGTGGACAAAGTCCACTGGTAGAAAAAAAGGATTAATAACAGTAGGTAATCATTCACTGGTGTCTGTTACCTTAACTCCAGTAACTTATTAAAATGGTATCCTTGAAGTGCATTGATAAAGGAATACTATTACCTGCTCAGTTAACAAAAAGAACCATTCATAAGGAAAAAATACCCCAGAAATGTGGCGCTTAAATTTCACTAGGAAATCATTTCTCCTTCCTCACAGTCATCTCCCTATTTTCTTCCCTAGGGTCTTGACCCGCCCCCAAACCCTATCTTTATTGCATCCCACCATGGTCTTTCTTTTCATTATTCAGATGTTTGAGTATTGAAGTAATTGTACATTTAATTATTCTGATAACCAAATATTTAAATTTAGAGAGCAACAAATTTTGATACTCAAGTATTTGCATTTAGATATGATTACAAGTCTTATTTTCCACATGAGAAAGCAGCGGACAGTTTATGTGCTGGTGGCAACACAAGAACCCTAGTTAGAGCTGACCTCAGTTTGGCCATGAGGTCCCTTTGTGAATTCTCTGGGCTTGATCAGTTCCCCTTCAGCCCTCCTCAAGTAACCTAATTAGTATCTCAGCTATTCTTAGCTTCAGAACAGGGTCCGAAGTTCCCATGATGACAGTCACATGGCAAAATTTCCAACCGTGACACAAAAAACGTTACTCCCTTTCAAATTCAGAAATTGTAAGAAGCACAGATTACAAGCAGAAAAATTAGGTATTCAAAGCACCCAGTTTCCTTTTAAAACTCTCTTGCCGCCTTCTTCTTCTTCTTTTTTTTTTTTTCTTTTTTGAGACAGAGTCTGTCTGCTGCCCAGGCTAGAATGCTGTGGCATCCATCAGCCTAGCTCAAGGTAACCTCAAACTCTTGGGTTCAAGCAATCCTCCTGCTGGGACTACAGATGTCCACCACCATGCCTGGCTATATTTTTTCTACTTTTAGTAGAGATGGGTCTCGCTCTTGCTCAGGCTGTTCTCAAACTCTTGAGCTCAAGAGATCCTCCTGCCTCAGCCTTCCAGAGTGCTAGGATTACAGGTGTGAGCCACCACACCTGGCCTCTTGCTTACCATTCATTTAATTAGTGACCCTGTTCTGTCTAGCATTTGCTTCGGCTATTACCATTATTGAAGCCAGACATCTCTTTTGAACTTCCCCAACCTTGCAAGTCTGGCAGCATGGAAGCTTACTCTTACGCTTTCCCACCACAGTGGCAGTACAATACGTTAAGCTGAGGCTGTGCAATGGGGTTGAAAGTTCCAGTGAACAGGCAGAGAGGAGTCGTATCTTCAATTCTTTCTGCCATCAGCAAGCTTTGTGTCTTGAGGCAACCCAGTTAACTTCTCAGGGTGCCCTAGTCCCGAGGTAGGCAATGAGGGGCTGGTGTCCCTCAGATCAACCACTGGAGTTTACTGAGCACCAGATTGGACACCTCTTAAGTATAATATTGAGGTTTCTTATAGTCACCTCTTCCTCCAGCCCCTGCTGTGGTGACAGTTTCTACATGGGCTTTAAACAATTTCCCTTGGGTGTAAACTGACAGTATCCTGTCTCTAGTTGTACCAAGAACCTCTCAATTCCCATCTCAGGACATTTCTGATGGGGCAAATGGATCCCATCCCTCAGCTCCTCTGGATTTGCAACTGGGAAATATAAGGAATTAACTGTTGGGGAATAGGAGGCTCTTGTTCCTCAGAACAGAGAAGTTCTGAGACACATTTGAGAAGCTCCTCAGAGCCACTCCCTGGGATGAACCTCACTTGTCCATGAGAGGAGCCAACTTGATAATGCCCTTGACCTGGCTTTTCAGCTGTTTCACCATCCTTGGCCCAACCACCCTCCCCCCACCACACACACACAAATACACACACTGCTGCTCCCTGAGACCACTTCCATACAAACTTTCTCCAAGTAAGATCCGCTGAAGACCCAGGCTAAGACAAGCACCTACTCTAGACATTTTCATCCTTTCCCACTCTAAATTTTGACGGTTCTACAACTGCTTGCTGGCAGAATTCAGTTCTGCCCAGTGGTCCTTGTAATAAGAACAGGCTTGGAAGGAGCTATGTGGCCAGGACAATGGAAAATCACTTCCAGATTTTTGTCTAACTTCAAGAGGCCACTGGGTATAAGGTTCTGCTACAGTCTCAGGGTGTATTTGGCTATATCGCACTGCAACCATGCGTAACTGGAAAGGAAATACACGTATAACAGAGAGTAATTTCAACAGAGATGGGCTAATGAGAAAGACCCCAAACTGCTCCTCTCTCTTTCCACTCCCTAATGTTAAAGAAAACCTTGGAGCAGCGGTTCTCAACCTGTGGGTCGCGACCCCTTTGTAACAATGAAAATACATTGTGGCATTAGGAAGGTTGAGAACCACTGCCTTAAAGGATAGAAGTTTTCATATCCATTTTTGCTCAACACAGAGTTTTTAAGTTCAGGCTAAAAATTTCTGAGAAACACATTTGTGTGTGTGTGTGTATTGCCAAAAATGAGAAACGTGTGCCATTTCTTCCTTTAGAACAGAGCCAAGGGGTGCTAACAGTGCTTGGAAAATAATCTCTTTTTTTAATAAATGGAAAGCTTTCTCTAAGCTTTGAACGTATTAGCTATATTGTACTTCTTTGAGAGGGAGACTCAGAAAGCAGCATCTACCTAATTTATTTTTCAAGAGGCCATTTTACAGAACAAGAAGGTGTGGAACAAGAATTTCTCTAATTCCATTAGAGAAATGAGAAGAAAGCTGTCCTTTTTGGCTTGATTTGAACAATGTCTTAATTGAAAGATGTAATAGGGGAATACTCGGGGCTGCTTTTCTCACTATGATTTTGATACAATACTTTTGGATAAGATATACAAATGACCTAATCTTTGTGTGGTGAATTAGGGTTTATATGGTGGTGTCCCATCTCTCCCACACCCTGCAATCTAAACAACCATCTGGGAGGTAGGTGTAACAGGAATCTTTTTTAGAAGAGAAAACAGTTCGGTGTTGGCCTACATATAAGTGATGGAGGACGCAGAGGCAGGAAATCAGATCTGGATCGTCTAGTTCCTGACCCAGCATCGTTACCACCACGACATCTATATTTTGACTTTTTTGTTTGTTTGGTGTCCCATTCTGTACAAGAAGCATCACTTTTTATTTTTAGTTGTGATTGGGTCTTTCCCCAATCTTACTCCCACAAAATGAAATATATGAGGTTGGGAATGGGCAAAATCATTGCCAGAAAGCAATGAAGATTATTGCCTTTTAATTCTAACTTCATATGGAGTATTAGACCCTAGAATGCTTGACATAAAAAAGTGCTAAAAATTAAAAATAAGAAAGCCTGAAAGGATGACATAATCACATGAAAATGGAAGAATAAAAGGCACAGCCTACTCATAGTACCACAAATAAATAAATAAATAAATAAGTTATCATTTGGGGGTTAGTAATGGCCTCCAGGACGCATCTGATTCCATGGGTTCCCAGCCTGCTCGGAATGATGCCGGCCCTTTGTGTGGGAAACCATGGAAAACACATCACCATTCCAGTGTGATTTGGGATGAAATCTCTGAGCATCAGAGATTCTACACAGGTAAAAGAGGGGTAGAATTACCACAAATTACCCAGAATGAGAATCTTTCATTTCTCATTTTAGGCATTTACTCTAGTTGTCAAAATTTTATTTTCCTTCTATCTTATACACATCACTGTGTGACTGTCATCCCTATGAGAAAGTATTGAGCAAAATTCTTCAATAATTAATCTCTGGCCATAGGCTCTAACGATTCCATTTCTGACTTTCATTGTCACCTCTGGCATAAAAATGATATTCCTCTGCCATATATCTGATTTTTACAGATTTCATATATGTACACATGAACAATTAGAAGAAAGATTTTTGTGAGGCTTCCTTTTATCTGTATATTTTGGTATCTATTTTCATAGGCATGGTATTGTTTAAATGCCCCAGTGACTGTGTAACTTTGGATAAATCTCATTGAGGATGGCAGACTGGAAAACAGAGACACACCCAGATTCTTTTTGATACTATTATGCCAAGGGATTAATCAGTCCTGGAACTGTTTGCATTTTTGTGTGTGAGCTTTTTTTTTTTTTTGGTTTTTAAAACATTTTACTATTGAAGTCATAACAAACAAATGAATAGCACTTAGATTAAAGGATGTTTTAAAAGACAGGGTAAACAGTAGTGTGTGCATCTAATATGAATCTTGATTCAAACAAATTTTAATGAAAATTAATATGAGAGGAGGGAGGAAAGGGGAGACGGGAATTGGTAAGCTCTCACCTAATGTGCACAATATAAGGGTACATAGCACACTCCTTGGATGAAGGGCTCAACTACAACTTGAACTTTACCTAACAAATGCAAACAATGTAACCTAATCATTTATACACACATATTAATCAGAAATAAAAAACAAAATATAAAATAAAAATATGACAGCTCAGTGAGTAGGGTGCTAGCTCCATATACCAAGGGTGGCGGGTTCAAACCCAGTCCCGGCCAAACCGCAACAAAAAAATAGCCAGGCGTTGTGGCAGGCACCTGCTTGGGAGGCTGAGAATCGCCTAAGCCCAGGAGTTATAGGTTGCTCTGAGCTGTGATGCTACGGCACTCTACTGAGGGTGATAAAGTGAGACTCTGTCTCTATAAAAAAAAATGACAATTCAAGGCTTTTATTTTTAAAGGAAATCTGCATCATTAAAGCCTCTATAATCAGCTAACTAAAACATGCAATCCAAAAATCTGAATTACGGTACTTTGAAACATTTGCTAACTCATCAACAAGCCAAACAGTATGTGGGAAAACAAATTTATTTCAGACTAGTAAGAGAATAAGATGACTGATGCTGGGAGAAAAAATTCCTTGAACATATACGAAATTTGATTTCATCATCTGCTAACTGGAATCCATGATATATCTTAGGCTCTCAAAGAGATTCACTAATTATTAACTGCTTTACTTTACATTAGAAGGCCGATATGGCAGAAGCGATGCTATATGTCCACTAACACTTGTTATATTCTGTTTCCCTTCCTGGGCACACAGGAAAACCATTATTTCCCAGCTTCCCACGTCGTTAGGCTGTGATCATGTGATTGACTTCTGACTTGTGGGAAAAAGCGATGAAAGCCACATGTGCCCTGGTTCTGATTATTGTCCCATGTGATCCTCCGCCCTCTCCCCGGTGTCATGTTACTATTACATTTGAATACAGAGGTGTAGCCATGGCGCGGGTGATATTGGCCACCAGATGGACATTGAATACTTTTATTTTATTAAAATATTAACGATTTCCTTCAAGTGACAACTCTCTCCTTATCATGTACGTTTCCTGCTTTCCCTTCAAAAAGAACATGTAAATTAATAATTAAAACTGCTAGATTAACACCTATATTAAAATAAATATGGGGAAATGGCTTTAAAATATCAGATAAAATTTGCAAAATCCATGGGCCAATTCTCTGCAGTGGTACAACGCAGCCAGTCTTTGTAGAACACGTGTGGCCCCTCAAAGTGGGTGCGTGTATGTGGGTATTACTTATGCCCAAACATCTGCTAAATAGAGCCCTTGTACAGAGCATGATAGCTGGAGGGACTGGGTTTTTTTTTTTTTTTTTTGCTTTTTCTTAAGTACACCCTAGACATTTTATCTTCTCCTGCAGCTTTTAACACAATCTCCGCATTTCCATTCTGTCTGGCAGGGCCGGTTTAAAGGAAGCTACAGGGTTATGGGAAAATGTCCAAGGAGAAATCTACCTCTCCCTCTAGTTGGATCCTGTTACAAGATGTGAGCCAGTGAAACGTGTGTATCTGCTAATGACAACATGGTTTCTGTTTTCCCACTCATGTCATGTTTGTAACAACCTCTTCTTTTTTTGTAAACAGGCACAATAACAGTTACAATTTTTATCCATCTAAGTAAAAAAAAAGCTACACAAATAATTTCTATATGAGAAACCTAATAAATAAAAATGTCTTTTTTTTTTTTTATTGTTGGGGATTCATTGAGGGTACAATAAGCCAGATTACACTGATTGCAATTGTTAGGTAAAGTCCCTCTTGCAATCATGTCTTGCCCCCATAAAGTGGGACACACACCAAGGCCCCACCCCCTCCCTCCTTCCCTCTTTCTGCTCCCCCCCTACCTGCCGTTGTCATTTTTAATGTGAACCATGCAATGTGGGATACGACTGACTTGGTATAGGAAGTGACCTCCAAACTTGAGCTCAGTGAAAAAGGACTTAGATCCTCATTTGGATTTTATGTTTCACTTGAAACAGTGCTTGCATATGAATTTATTGAATTCTGCCACAGCTTGACTTTGAAAATATTGATGTGTTAAGCTGACTGGGAGATTTTTTTATAAGTTCTCTTTAGTGATGGCACATACTTTATAACTTCAAAAAATATATATTAAAATAAGTGGTTGTTCTTGAACACATCCAGGAACAGAAAACTCCTTCCCTTCCTTGCAATCCCACCTACAGCTGGACAGCTGTAAAAGTTAGAAGATGTGTTAGGGCAAAGACCAAAGACCCCCCTAATCTCCCTGGCTTGGCACCGTAAGAGTTTATTTCATGTTCACATCACAATCCAACAGAGAGTTCCCGTCCAGCTGGCTCTCCTCCCAGACCCAGGGTCCTTCTACTTACCATCTTCTAGGGCCTCAGGATCCTCTCCAGAATGCTCTACATCTGGCCATCAGGTGAGAGAACTGAGAACATCTGGAAGGGCTCACACCAAGCCCACCCATATTTTATTGGCCTGACAGGGACACGGCCCCATTTAGATAACAAAGGGGCAGGGAAATACAGTATATCAGGATTCCCAGGATGCAGACGAGCTCATGGATATTGGAGAGTACTAGCAGTGTCTGCCATGGAAAACTGTCCTTCCACTGGGCTAACGTGTTTCTTGCAGTAGTTTCTACCTATGGGACACAGCTTACCTTTGGGTCACATTGACTAGCTTTAATCCTGCCTTCACACAACAACAGACCCAAAGATATTTGAAGACAATCATTATGTCCCTCAGTCCACTTGCTTCTGGGTTATTCATCCAATTAGTCAACTTGTTCCCAGAGCATCTGGTTTCATATCCTCTTGTGACATTTTGTTTGTCTTAGCTCCAACTGCTCTATAGTTTGGATGAAAACTAAATGAGATACTCCAGTAGTGACTCAAGCTTGACATATTGTAAATTCATTACTACAAATTGCCATTATATTAGGTTCTATTACCTCGTATTGAACTTACTCCTAATTGGTTTCACCCATAGCTGCTAGCTCTATTTCTTCCTTTTTGCACTTGGAAAGCTTGATATTTTCTTCATTATATTTTGTTGAATTTGAATACTATAACTAGCTGAATTAGAATACTGTTGTTCCTGTTTGTCCCTTCTCTGGCCCTTTAAACACACATGACCAAACCTAAAAGACAGAGCATTTAACACCCAGCCATAAGGACCACCAGATGCTCACACCAAAATCTTCAGAGTTATCTATAGTTTTTTCTGTCTTGCAAATCTGATATCCAATCCACTAGATAATCCTGTCAACTTGGCCTTGAACACTTCCTTAGAATCTGACCACCTTTCCTCATGCCCTATTGTTCTGGTCCAAGCCACCATCGGCTTTTAATTGCATCACTTCTGGAGCCTCCTCTGGGGTGTTGCCTTATATCCCCTATTCCCCTTCCAGACCCTTTAAGAGCTGTAATTCTTTTGAACTCTGCTCAAAACTCTTCAGCGGCTCTCATCTCACACCAAGTGCAAGCTATGTCCACGCCTTCTCCCAGGGACCCTGACTCCCACTGCTCTGGCTACTCTGAGGCCTTGCTGGTCCTTTACAGATGCCACACACGTGTCAGGCTATTCTTTCTGCCTATAGCTCTCACTTCCAGGATAACAACAAGATTTGCACCCTTAAGTTTCTTCAGGTGTTTGCTCAATTCTTATCTCTTCCCAAGAGCCTTCCTAGACACTTACTGAATGACAACCTCCTTGTTCCTCTCCCTTCTGGAGGGCCTTAGCTCCCATACTCTGCTTTATTTGTATTTATACCCTCTCACTAAGTGTTATATTAGACACTTAGTGGTTTGCTGTCCCATCTCTCTCTATTGGAATATAAGCTGCTTTAATTGACTTCTGTGGCCTCTGCATCCAGAATAGCACCAGGTGTGTGGCTGGTACTCAATAAAGATTAGCTAAAAAAGGCATGGATGCTTTTCTGCCCTCAGTTTCCTTCTCCCCGTGGCTTCATACATTTCCCATAGCTTCCTGAGCTCTTTGTACAGACAGGTCATCTCAGTCCCTGAATTTGTACTTCAAAGTATTAACGGTTTTCCCAGCTTTATGTATTACCCTTCAAAATGGAAATTAATGTACAGTGTAAGCTTTGTTAAGGCATGAACTAGTTTATAGGTTAACTTAGGCAAGTCCAATTTAGCAATTCCCATGTCTTGTCTTATATTCTTGCTTCCTGACTTCAAAATCAACTTCCACGTAGTAACCAAAGTTCTCTCCAAGACAATATTGTCCATACTGGATACTGTTCATACAAAAATCATCCACAGGACATGTCTCAGAAAATGTCTGTTCTTAATAATTGGGGTGAGGTCTATGCCTCCTTGAACTTTACCGTACATCATTGATCAAAAAGATAGAAATAAAAACCTGCATTTCTTTAAAAAAAAAAAAAAAGGAAAGCATTGATTTTCCAATGAAAAATAAGAGTTGAAATGTGAAAAAGAAAGCCCAATCTCCTCAAATTTAAAACATAACAAGTTTAATTGTTTTGTTAATGGAGTTTAAAAAAACATTGATAAGTTTTATGGTCTTTTGCTGAAATCTAGTGTTACTTTTGGAAAACAAAATACTTCCCAGCAATACCTTTTAAGGCTTTGCTTCACAGGAATGCAAAATAATATTGCCAAAAAATTTACATTGTATAATTTGTTCCTGCCAAACATTCTACTTGAATAACAGGAAATTCTACCAATATTTTAATAGAGCTGTTCTTTTGCGTTAGTGAACTAAATTCCGCTGTGAAGCATTAGAATGGTTAATGTATCATTTCTATGTTCATTCAGACAAGTATTTATGGAGAACATGTTTTATACACAGTTTGAGAAGAGAACAGGGTTATTTCCAGCAGAGAGAGTTCTGGGAAAGAACTCAGAATTTCAGCTGGTTCAACTGAATCTTTAACTAGGGCATCTGGATATAGACATGAATACAGTTATATATAGATATAGGTATGACAGCAAACAAAATAAATTTGGTCTTAGTCTATATAATAAATGTATTCATGTACTTCCTCTACCTTGAAAATATAGTTTAAATTTTAGAGAAAACACTTTTGTCCTGAGAAGAACTTTCCCTCTCAATAGCATTAGCTACTTCTTCTTTTCTTGGTAGTTGAGTTATTCATTCAAGAACAATTTTGAGGGCTCCCACACATTAGCCAGGGTGAGCAATGCACTGGAAATACAAAAGTGCATATACCCCTCAAAAACCCACAGTGCAGTGGGGGGGGGGGGGACAAAGGGTGGCAATAGGGGCATGTGCTACAGAAGGCTCAGCCTGATTGATTCATTCATCCCACAAATATTGAGTGAAACATCGGTGAAACCAACCAACAACATCTCTGCCTTTGATGTGCTTCCCTTAGTTTTTTTTTTTTTAAAGCAATTTATAATCACTGTAACTTAAGTAAATATTTCATGGCTTACAAATCTTTTTTCTTTTTTTTTTTTTTTTTTGTAGAGACAGAGTCTCACTTTATGGCCCTCGGTAGAGTGCCGTGGCCTCACACAGCTCACAGCAACCTCCAACTCCTGGGCTTAAGCGATTCTCTTGCCTCAGCCTCCCGAGTAGCTGGGACTACAGGCGGCCGCCACAACACCTGGCTATTTTTTGGTTGCAGTTTGGCCGGGGCCGGGTTTGAACCCGCCACCCTCGGTATATGGGGCCGGCGCCCTACCGACTGAGCCACAGGCGCCGCCCTACAAATCTTTTTTCAAAATTACAAATTTAATGGACTTTTATTTTTTCCCCAGAAGGATAGAAAAATAATAGTCAAGAACAACAATAAACGAGGGAATTACATAGTATCTTAGAGGATGAGCCCTATGGGGAAATAGAACATGGTATTGGGATCATTGGTGGCAGAGTGTAATTTATAATTTAGAGGACAAGTCAGAGGACACCTCTTAGGAAGGTATAACATGCCAGTCTTTCAACTCACATGATATACAACTGTGGGGTGACACCAGGATAAAGAGGGAGAACCTTGGTGCTAGAGTCTAATTGACTCATACTGAAATCTTGTTCCATGTTATTTAACAGTCTGAGCCAGAGTTTCTTCCTCAACAAAATGAGAACAACAACACTTCCATCACAAATTGTTGGGGAGATTCAAATATTTGCAAAACCATTTTTTTTACATGTGCCTGATGTATAGTAGATACTCATTAACTTGGATCCTGGGCCTGTCTTAAGGCAAGGGCCCCAACCTAGGGCACTGGGCATGATTATATCTGTGTGTTCTCGGTCTGGAAGGCCTGCATGTGCCTCTGGCTCACCTTTGGTTCTCTCACATGATACAACAAAACCTGGCACATTTACTCACTTACAGTTATCTTTTTTTTTAAATTTTATTTTTTCTTTTCTTTTCTTTCTTTTTTAGTGCTGATTGTGCAGAGCAAACAATTATCTTTAAAAGAACAAATGAAGAGAAAAAAATCTTAGTCATTGAAATATGGCAGATTGAACACCCATTTACCTCTATCCTCAAACCTCCAATAAAAAAATGACAGAATAGGCTCAGCGCCTATGGCTCAAACAGCTAAGGTGCCAGCCACATACACCTGAGCTGGTGGGTTCAAATCCAGCCCGGGCCCACCAAACAACAATGACGGCTGCAACCAAAAAATAGCCAGGCGTTGTGGCGGCCTGTAGTCCCAACTACTTGGGAGGCTGAGGCAGGAGAATCGCTTGAGCCCAGGATTTGGAGGTTGCTGCGAGCTGTGATGCCACAGCACTCTACCCAAGGCGACAGCTTGAGGCTCTGTCTCAAAAAAAAAAAAAAATGACAGAATAGAATGAAAGGACATATATCTAAGAGTACAAAAGCAAAAAGGCAGAAAAGGTGATAAGAGTAGATAAAAAGGAGCCCAGGCACGGTGGCTCACAGCTATAATCCTAGCTCTCTGGGAGGCTGAGGCAGGTGGATCCCCTGAGCTAAGGAGTTCAAGACCAGCCTGAGCAAGAGTGAGACAGCATCTCTACTAAAAATAGAAAAACTGGCTGAGTATTGTGGTAGGCACCAATAGTCCCAGCTACTGAGGAGGCAGAGGCAAGAGGATCCCTGAGCTCATGAGTTTGAGGTTGCTGTGAGCTGTGACACCATAGTACTCAACCCAGAGTGAGACAGTGAGACTCTGTCTCAAAAAAAAAAAGAGTAGATAAAAAGGGCCCATAGGCTCATCACCTGTGGCTCAAGTGGCTAAGGTGCCAGCCACATACAACTGAGCTGGTGGGTTGGAATCCAGCCGGGGCTCGCCAAACAACAATGACGGCTGCAACCAAAAAATAGCCAGGCATTGTGGCAGGCATCTGTAGTCCCAGCTACTTGGGAGGCGGAGGCAGGAGAATTGCTTGAGCCCAGGAGTTGGAGGTTGCTGTGAGCCATGGTGTCATAGCACTCTACCCAGGGTGACAGTTTGAGGTTCTGTCTAAAAAAAAAAAAAGGCCCACAAAATTTTGGAAACTGGAAAGTAAGTATTTACCCTGTTGGCAAGCTAAAATTGAAAGTCTATGTAAAAAAGAAAAAAGTCTACCAAAGAGGGAGTTAGATCCCTAAATGTGTCCAGTCAAGAGATTGCCCTTTCCCCACTGTGACAGAATATTCAGTTTACTTCCTGGAGGAGTTGAACTTGAAGAACTTTGGATGCAAAAAACTAGCAGACAGAGCTGAGAGCAACTACCTAGCATTTAACACAGTAGAATTAGGTTCACAGTAAAAATAATGTGATTTCAGCAGCCTTCTATCCTTTGGCTCTCATGCTAAATGCCAGGCTATGCCTTCAGTCTAAAAGAAAAATGCCTACTTAATAAAAAAAAAAAAAAAGACAGCTGAGAGCCCCACAGCAAATGAGGCCAATTCCTGCCTGATGTTTCCTGGTGCAACCCACAACTCATCCAGCCTTGCCCAGCACACAGAATTTCCCACCAGATTTGAGTTTCTTACTCCTAAACACATCTCTGGTATTCCTGCCAAACTGCGTAACCTGAATCTAATAATGGGACCTGAGATAAACCCAAACTGACCTGTACTCTTATATCAAGGTCAAAAAACACAAAGAAAAAGGTAAGGAATAGTTTGAGATTTTAAAAAAATATTGAAAAGGGCTGGGCACCTTTAATCCTAGCACTCTGGGAGGCAGAGGTGGGTGGATTGCTTGAGCTCAGGAGTTTAAGACCAGCCTGAGCAAGAAGGAGACCCTGACTCTACTAAAAATAGAAAAACTAACCAGGTGTTATGGCATGGTAGGTACCTGTAGACCCAGCTATTCAGGAGACTAAGGCAAAAAGTTTGCTTGAGCCTAGGAGTTTGAGGTTGCTGGGAGCTGTGACAGCACCGTACTCTAGCCTGGGGCAACAGAGTGAGACTGTCTCAAAAAAAAAAAAATACTGAAAAGACTAGACAACTAAATGCAAGGAATGATTCCAAAGTTGCTGCTGGGATGGGGAAAACAGCTATATTATAAAGAACATAATTGGGACAACTGATGATATTTCAATGGACTCTAGATTAGATAATAGTATTTCATCAATGGTAAATTTTGATAATTGGATTATGGTTGTATAAGTGATACCCTTATTTTCAGGAAATTCTAAAGTATTTATTCTAAAAGAGTTCCAAAAAATGATGTTTTGACAGAAAATGATAAAACACATGGGAGCAAAATGTAAACAATTGATAATCTGGGTAAAGGATGATGTATGGTTTTTTTTTTTTTACTATTCCTGCACATTTTCTGTTTGATTTAAAATTATGTCAAAATAAAAGTCCCCCAAATATGAGCATGTTCTCAGAAAGAAAATAAGAGGGAATTTAGAGTACAGAAAAAGAACTTTAAAGTACTAGAATTAATATTTTCAGAGTAAGATGTAAGAGAAAATTTTCCATGAAACTTGATCAGTGTAACAGCTAAAGCGTGCATTTTGAAAATCAGAAAAGTCTCCCAGAAATTAAAAAGTAAAAGAAGAATTTTTTTTTTTAAAAAAGAAATAACGGTTGATGGTTGAAATTGAGGCAAATACTATATATATATATATATATATATTTTTTTTTTTCTTTGCAGTTTCCGGCTGGGGCTGGGTTTGAACCCGCCACCTCCGGCATATGGGGCCAGTGCCCTACCCCTTTGAGCCACAGGCACCTCCATTTATACACACACACACACACACACACACACGTATGTGTATATATATACATATATATATATATATATATATTTTTTTTTTTTTTTTTTAAGAGATGGGGTCTTGCTCTGTCACCCAGGTTGGAGTACAGTGGTACAACCATAGCTCACTACAGCCTCGAACTCCTGGCCTCAAACTCTTCTCTCACCTCAGCCTCCCAACTAGCTGGGACTACAGGAGTGCCATCAGGCTCAGCAAATTCTATAGAATTTTATACCCAGACAACTTTTCCTTCAAGTTGGAGGGTGGAAGAAAGGATATGCAAGAGCTAAAAAAAATTATCTTCCATGTAACATTTTCCAGTATGTATTCCAGAAAAAAAAAGGAAAATTAAAGAGAAAACCGAAGAAAGAAAAAATCAAAGTAGCAAACACAAAAATTAAGCCAGAGAAAGGCAAAGAAAACACTGGAGGCACAGTTCTCCTTTCCTCCCCTATCATTTGCCTTGAATAAGAATCATCCATCTTCATACTCAGTATTCATGCCCGGCCAACCAACATTAGTCTCAGGATTTTCTTTTTCTTTCTTCCTCTTCTTTTTCTGTCACCCAGGCTAGAGTGCCTTGTGTCAGCCTAGCTTACAGCAACCTCAATATCCTGGGTTCAAGAGATCCTCCTGCCTCAGCCTCCTGAGTAGCTGGGACTAGAAGCGCCCACCACAATGCCCAGCCAATTTTTCTATTTTTAGTAGAGACGAGGTCTGCTCTTGCTCAGCCTGATTTCAAACTCCCAAGCTCAAGGGATCCTCCCACCTTGGCCTCCCAGAATGCTGTATTACAGGCATGAGCCACTGTGCCCATCCTAGTTTTGACTTATGATACAGGCAGGATATGAGCCCAAGAGCTAAAAGTGACCCAGAGCCCCTGCCTTGTCAAGACTGCTGGCCCAAGAGACTGAAGTTGGTAGAGAGAAGGAACAGACAAAGTGAGAAACAGGTCATTCTATTATATCATTGTCATATCCCCGATTTGCCTGTCTTCAGTGGCCTCTCAATTAAGTAGACTGCACAAATTGCTGCTGGGAACCTTTTCATTAATGTATGAAGTGGTCCAGGCTGGCTACTTGGAGGATGAGAGACCAGGTGGAGCAGAGATCGTGTAGACCAGGTAGATGTATCTCGCTGATGTTCCCAGACCAATCAGCTCTCAGGTGACCTGTATGCTGACTATGGGCAGTTGAGTGACCCTGGGTAAGACAGGCAGATGAATCACTCAGCAGGGTCCAGCTATTTGCTGACCTACAGAATCATGAAGTAAAGATTGTCATTTTAAGCCACTAAATTTTAGGATGACTTATTGTGCAGCATTGGATAACTGATAACACCCCTCACATACATACGCTCAACACAAACTCCATTTTCTCCTAAAATAAAACTTTTTTTGTCATTTAAAATCCGAAGTTCTAACTAAGGTTATAGGGGCTTCTTATGCTTGTGTCATTCACTTGGTGCCCTGTTCATTAATGTAGTTTGCTCAGAGACCTGAACTATGCCCCTGAATCCTAAGCTTCCTCTTCCAACCCCAACGCTGACGTTCTCCACTTGTGCTTTGTCCTCACAAACTGCCAAAGAACCTGCTCCTCCCCCCCTTCCATGCCAACACCTGCCAGGTTGGACCCCTTCCTATGGCTTTTGCCAAGGGTCTGTACCTGCCACTTCCTGTTGGCTCTTCTAAATGCCAACAGCCTGATGACGTGACTCTCCATCTGTCACTAATTGCTGGACCTACTGCCACCCTTCTTGTCTGTGCAGACTTCCTCCTGCAGATAGAAGAGCTATCTGTCTGGATCTGGACCTTATCTGGGCTGCGCTGTTCCCTTAGGTTCAGATTCCCATCCTCTAACCCAGTGGTTCTCAACCTTCCTAATGCCGCGACCCTTTAATACAGTTCCTCATGTTGTGGTCACCCCCAACCATAAAATTATTTTCGTTGCTACTTCATAACTGTAATTTTGCTACTGTTGTGAATCGTAATGTAAATATGATATGCAGGATGTATTTTCATTGTTACAAACTCTCCCCAAAGGGGTCGCGACCCACAGGTTGAAAACTGCTGCTCTAACCCTTCTGGTTTATCTTCTGTCCAAGATAGAGCTGAGCCTGGAAAGGTAAGCACATCTTTTTGAGCTCTCATATCCAGATGACAAATTGTATTTGTAGAAGTAGATGGTGATTTTTTTAAAAAAGACGAGTCATGGGGAAATTACATCTCTTCCTGGTGGAAGAATATTGACAAGACTGTTGCAGAGACTTGTGGAGTATGTTTGTTGTCTTTGAGGCTATAATGAAATTGGTTCTCAGTGGTATCGACCAGATAGGCCAACGCTCTGTTCATATTACCCTAGACTTTTCTATTTCTATGCCTAGTAGCCTGACATCCAATTACTAGTCTCTACATCTTTTTACCAGACTTTGTTTGCACATGGCAGGCCAGAAGTACTGGAGATTAAAGTCTCCCACTCCTCCCCTGTGCAGTCCTTATCCAGTGACTGACCAAAGGTAGTGTATAAATATTACAGCTCCCTTGTCCCTCAGATAGGCTATCTCGAAGGAGTATGTTTTCCACTGGCTCTCATAGCTTCTTAGCAGGATTAAGCTCCATTTGCCCGAAGTGGTAACATACTTGTTAACGCATTCTTCATTAGTTTCCTTCCCTCCCCTGTCTCCTTTCCCCAGGTAAATTACATGCCCTTGAAATTTTGTCTCACAGTCTGCATCTAGGAGAACCCAAAGGAAGACAATAACCCGCCCAATAACTAAATGCCTTATGGGATAGGGACTGGGTATATGAAGATGGTGACAACAGTTTAGAGGGGAGACAGCATAAAGACAATGGTGATAATCAGAAGCAGCCACTTGGATGGTGAATAGGCTAAATACTGCTGATGGGGCCTATTTGTCTTCAATCTGAGAATCTTGGGTGACTTTCCTACGGTAGAATAACTGAACCAAGGATGAATACATTTTTGGTTATAACCTGATACAGCTATAATGTGGGCATCAGACACTTGGCCCAATAGCTAAAGGGCAATGAACTTGTGGAATTAAATTTTTTTGTAATGTGGGTTATTTAAGCATTATTTTGCAGATTTTTATGGAGGGATATACTGTTATGCTTCTTTGTCAAAGAACAAAGTATAACTTAAAAAGATAACCAGGGGAGTTCTAATAACTATGTCCAAGTATTTATTAAACATTGACTTTTTGGTTATAGGCTAAAGCATGGAATTTAAATCAGTTAGTTCTATTGCCAAATGCCTTCAGACTTTGTTGACTTTTTTGGAATTACTACAGAAGCAGAGATTAGATCCAAAACTTGTACAGAGACTCTGTGTGGTCCAGAAAATTATGAGTCTTTACTTGTACATACAAATTAAATATTATACAGGTTTATTCTCCATCTTTTGGAGCAATGAACATCTGAGGCATCTGAATTGATTAGGGAAAGACCTATTCTGTGGCCTATTCTACTAAAAAAGAATGGAAAAATTCTTGGTTGTTCTTAATGGTGAATTTTCTTTAAAAAATAGCAATTGGGGCATCTGGGAGGCAACGCTAACCATTTGAATAAGGCTTCCTTTGCTTGTAGCCAGTATTGCAGTCATTGCTTTGTCAAAGGTTCTGAGATTCCTCAAGCATGAAAGGAAGGATAAGGAATCAAATCCTCTCTCTACTTAATAGGGAACGTCTTAGAACTGCTTCAGAATTAGCTTTGGCTCAGCTTAATGAAATTTCCCCATTGTTGATCAGCGGCCCACAAAATCTGCAGCATTCAAATGGCAGCCTTTTGACTGTAAAAAGCCTTGAAAATTACAGAATCTTCAAAAATAAAATTTTTTATTTCTCTTCCCAGGTTCACAAAAAGAGCTGAATCTGCTCAGCCTTTTGAGAAGGCTAAATATTAGAGGCACCCCAATGCAGGAGGACATGGGCAGTCTCACAATGCACAATTTAATGCATGAAATGCCTACAAGATAGGGGTTGAAGTTTCTGTGATGAAACACACCAGCCCTCTGAGCTTAGGAAGTCACTTTAGAGGATGACAAAAGGAGCAAGAGAGGTGAGCAGGAGCCACTTCTCACTGGTGTTGCTGAAGTTTCTCCAGGGGGATTTTCTTTAGAAGGCTTTCTCTCTTGAGACTTCTCCAGGTTCTGGTTAAATCAATTTGCCTTCACCGTATTGAGATAAGAGAATTATGACTGCTTCTCTACCTCCCTTCCTTTCCACTCTGCACCCACACACTTTGTGTTTTCAAAACTCCTTCAAATATCATTACAATATCCAACATCACTTTCCTTATACCAACATGTGCATAAAACTTGACATTCAGCACTCACCTTTCATCACTCTCTCTATTTACTCATCTTCCTTTGGCCTGAACAAGAGTTAAGTCCAAACCTCGTCTTTGGAGTACGAATCAATGTAGCAATGTAGCAAACAAAGGATTCCTGATTCAAATTATACCAGTGTCAAACGCTGATGTGTGTAAATAATTAATTGTGTTTTCACTAGTGAGTCCAGTTTGATCTTTCATTGCTTGGTGATCCCTGGGGTCTGTGGCTCCCTGAGAAGCAGGAACATTTAGGATTTTTTATTACCAGCTCATCACTAATTTATAGATTACTACGGAGTCAGGTGCACAGATTCCGAGTCTCATCTATCACTATAGGCAGCTCCAGTGTTAAGAGATGGCTACTTCCCAGAAATCAAGGAAGAAGAAAAATGAAGAAAGGGGACAATATCCCACATACGCCACAGAAGGCGTATCTTTTAGAAGCACAAACATATCAAGGAAAAGAATTTCCTTCCTGCTGAGCCAAACTATAAAGTGCTCTAATTATCTCTTAAAGGTAAAAAGACACTGTATGTTGCATAGCAAAATATAATTTAACTGCTATCACCGATCATTAGAATTCTTTGTTGTTTTTTTCTCTGCTATGCTTTCTTCAGGGAAAGTTTTACCAGAGCAATATTAGACGCAAACTTGTAGAAAGTATCATTGTTAAAAAGGGAGGGGAAGGGGTTCTTTCTTAACAGGAAAATTTTATCTTGCCAGAAAATGACCTTGAAAGAAGAGGGAAATATTGGAGCTTAATCACAGCTTTGGTAACATACAACAGCCTTGAGTGTGTAGTTAATTTCCTTATGATAGTCTAAAGGGCGTTGTAGTATATGCACGTGTTGTGATAGAAAGAAGCTAAAAGAGCCATTTATTACTGATCTTCAAGGAAACCAACAATGACTTTGGGATGCATGTTAGGGTCCTGAGTTTTACACAATTTCCTGGATAGCGTTTCTGAGACTGTTTTTAAGAATTCCATTTCCATCACAGCCAAGTATGCATTCCCACCCTTGGACCCCCTCGGTCCTGTCTCTCCCAACTTCTGCCCAAAGCGCATTCTCACAGAGTAAAAGAAAGATGGGCTGTGCAAATAAAACCTAAACCCAGTGAATTTGAAACAAGCGCTACTTGAATAAAGAAATCTCTGAACATATTCATAAGGGGTGTTTCTTAAGCGAACTTTTCTATGTTTCAGGGACACAACCGAGGCTGTGCCACATTCTGAAACTGTTGCTATGGCAAAGCGTCTTGTGTTATTGATGATAGAGCACATTGTTGTGTTTAAGTCATGTAAATGATCAGGACACAAAGGAAGCTGCCCACGGCAGCGCCTGCTCAATCACAACAGCGCTGGGGCCTTTCCCCCTAGACACATGCCATTTACGTCGCATGGGAAGGCATTTCTTTCAGAAAGCCTCACTCCCTGGGTGCTGCGAACTGGTCTTTGGAGACATTTATGAGATCGCCACATCTTTCAGAATCAATTCTGCAGGGGAAAAAGAATACACAATGACCAAGCCCTTTCTTTTGTTTTAAGGCCAGGATATTTCTATAGACATTTTGCATTTTCTACCTATTAACACATTTTTTTCCAGGCTGCTGGTCTTGCCTAATATTTCAACTTTCTATCAGTTTCTGTCACTTATAAGCAAATAAGAGAGTTTCTCCTTTGTTTCCCACATATATCTCAAATATGTGTTTTTAATTAAGTATTTTACTACAGCATCAATTCACACTGATTAGACATAATTACAGAAGCAAAATATGCAGAATTCATTTTAATAATGCCTGCCACCTCTAAGGGAACAATGAGGATCTAATTTAATGATCTAAGTGTTGTTTGAAAGCAATGGAGAGTTTAAAAAAATAGTAATATATTTTGAAGTAGAGCTTATTAGTATTTTTGGATACATGCGAAAGCTAAAATGCACTATTATCCAGGTTTCAATGACTGTAATTAAAAAAATACAACTTACGGCAACATTTGTTTACATGAAGAACCAAATTACACCCTTTAAGTATAAAAGCCTGATCTGATAAAAATGCTTTGAATGGTGACACTTCAGACTTGAAATACTGTGATAATGGGTAGCCCAATTTCTAAGGGAAATTTCATCACTTTCAAAATCTATTTTTGACAATACTGTGTCACAGCCAATGTCCTGGTTTTGACACTGTACTGTGGTTATGAAGTCACTAGAGGAGGCTGCATGAGTGATACATGGGAAGTCCCGGCACTAGTTTTGCAACCTCTTGTATGTCTTCAAATATTTCAAAATTGAAAAAAAAGTATATGTATAAAATCTATATTTGATGTTCAATAAAAATGTATTTTTCCTGCTTACAGAAAGATGTGTTATCTGAGTAGAGCTTAGAGAATTACTATTACACAACCTTGTGACATTATTTTCAGAATTTCTCTCAGTGTCTGGAGTCAAAGGAATTTTGGACAATGAATTAATTTCTCAACAACAATTCCATTTATCCCAAATTTTCAACTCATTCAGAAAAGAATTCTATAAACAGTTCTGAATAAGAGATGTATTTACTTTGGCTGTTTCAGATGCTCTTCCAGAAGTTATTAAGACAGTATTTACAGTTCCCATAAATCTGGCAGCATAATTGGATCTTTCATTTCCTTTACTTCTTTTGTTGTCTTTTACAAAACTCTCCATAGTTAAAACCATAGATTCCTTCCCATCATGAGTGAAGTCCAAAGATTAAAAAAGGTAAAATAGAATAGCTCACAAACCAAAGTTAAATCTAATATCAATGCCCATTCATATTTCCTTTGAGTGTGATTGCATATGTCTTGTGGGTTAGGGAGGGTGGGTGTGTAATCGTACAATGCCAGGATCAATAGGACCATAGGAATCTCCTAATTCAACCTAATATTAACACATTAAATATACAAATGTTTGATGTTTATAATATATACTGATTATGCAATAATTATTCACACTTCCATGGGATTCCTTAAGAGGCCATCATAGCACACATCTAATTTTATCCTAACACAGTTCTGTGAACTTGCTAGAGGTCACTTCCATTATTCTCACCAAACAATAATGGGCAGGTAAATTCCAAAGAGGTCCAGGCTTTGGCTTAGTTTTGCATGGCACCTGGGTGGTAAGGCTGAGGATTACAACACAAATTCCATATCCTTGCTCATGGTATTCATTCTAGCCCACACCACACTGTAAAGCTACATCTGTGCTTACATTGCCTTTTTGTTTGGTTGGTTTTGGGTTAGGAAAGGGAGTCTTGCTCTGTCACCCAGCAGCTCAATCATAGTTCAATGCAGCCTCAAACTCCTGGGTTTCAACGATAGTCCTGCCTCAGCCTCCCAAGTAGCTGGGACTATAAGCATATGCTACCATGCCTAGCTACTTTTTAATTTTTTTTTTTTTTTTTGGTAGAGACAGAGTCTCACTGTACCGCCCTCCGGTAGAGTGCCGTGGCGTCACACGGCTCTCAGCAACCTCTAACTCTTGGGCTTACGCGATTCTCTTGCCTCAGCCTCCCGAGCAGCTGGGACTACAGGCGCCTGCCACAGCGCCCGGCTATTTTTTTGTTGCAGTTTGGCGGGGGCTGGGTTTGAACCTGCCACCCTCGGTATATGGGGCCAGCGCCCTACTCACTGAGCCACAGGCGCCGCCCTACTTTTTAATTTTTTATAGACAGGGTCTCACTATGCTGCCCAGGTTGGTCTTGAACCCCTAAATTCAAGTGATCTTCTTGCTTTAGCCTCCCAAAGTGCTGGAATTACAGGCATGAGCCACCATACCCAGCCTACATTGCCTCCTATAATATTTCCAATAGTGCCACTTGGAGGGTAAGGTTTAATTAAAATAGTAGAAGGAGTGACCTATCTCTTTTTAAACTATAAAAATTAAAAGCATTTTGTGAATGATCTAGGAACACTTGGCTCTGTTTCATAACTCTCATTTTTTCTTGTCTATTCTTTTTAAAAATTTATTGGGGATGTAATTCACATACCATATAATTCACCCATTTAATGTCTACAATGTTTTTGAGTATATTCACAGTGTTGCACAACCATTACCACAATTTAATTTTAGAACACTTCATCCCCTACAAAAGAAACCTCGTACCTATTAGCAGTCACTTCCTTTTTTGTCCCTTATCCTTCTCCTGGCAACCACAATCAACTTCTTAGCTCTATGTATTTGCCTATTCTGGACATTTCAGAAGTATAATCATACAATATGGAACCCTTTGTAACTGGCTACTTTCACTTTGAATAATGTAGCAGGTACTGGCAGCTAAATAATACTTTTATAGCTAAATAATATTTCACTGTATGGGTATACTATATTTTATTCATCTGTTCATTAGTTGATGGACTTTTTTTGGATTGTTTCCACTTTTGGCTATTATGAATAATGCTGCTGTGAATATTCATATACAAGTTTTTGTGTAGACATATGTTTTCATTTCTTTTGGGTATATACCTAGAAGTGGACTTGCTGGATCATTTGGTAACTCTATGTTTAACTTTTTGAGAAAAAGCCAGACTGTTTCCAAAGTGGCTGCACCATTTTACATTCCTACCAACAATCCCTTTTCTTTCTTTTTTTTTTTTTTATTGTTGGGGATTCATTGAGGGTACAATAAGCCAGGTCACACTGATTACAACTGTTAGGTAAAGACCCTCTTGCAATCATGTCTTGCCCCCATAAAGTGTGAGCAATCCCTTTTCTTAACCTGAGCTGACAAAGCCACTGTGATATTCCTGGCAGTTATTAAACTTCTAAGTCCCTTTTCTTTTTCTTTCTTTCTTTTTTTTTTTTTTGTAGAGACAGAGTTTCAGTTTATGGCCCTTGGTAGAGTGCCATGGCATCACACAGCTCACAGCAACCTCCAACTCCTGGGCTTAAGCGATTCTCTTGCCTCAGCCTCCCAAGTAGCTGGGACTACAGGCGCCCGCCACAACACCCGGCTATTTTTTGGTTGCAGTTCAGCCGGGGCCGGGTTTGAACCCACCAACCTCGGTATATGGGGCCGGCACCTTACCGACTGAGCCACAGGCGCCGCCCCTAAGTCCCTTTTCTTACACACTTTTGGGTCTAGCAGGAGATGATATTTGCCCCATCATGATTTCAGAAAAGCCATTAGGAATTAAAATGAGCAACAAGGAAATTAAGGATGTGCATATAAGCTCTACACTGAGAGCATGAACTACATGTTGGTGAGCAAATTTAAAACTTCAGGTTGCATCAAGTACACCAAAAAATAAAAATCAACTGGACATACAAAAATAAAACACAAACCAAATCAGCCGACCAGTCAAACAAAAATTCCTAACAACATCCTTGGTATTGATCTTCCATCAGTAGTAGCCCCTGAAAAAGTATTGCAACAGTATGAGATATTTGAACTGGTTTTTGTAGTTCTCAATAGCAAGAGATATTTTTGGCTATAAAGACCTCTATGCCAAAGCCCTCACACCTGCTTCTTGCCCACAGATGTACAACTATTCAGAAAAATCTCCAAAGGCATATGGAAAAAATCTTTTATAATCTCAAGGATTCTTAAGCTTCTAGACAGAGATCAATACAGATCGTGGTTTTTAAGGCAAGCTGGGACACCTTCTGGAATTTCAAACATTCTTGATCCCTCAAAATTAAGTAAGAGTCTGGATGTGAACTCGACTGGTTCTTTTACACAGAAACTCAGCAGCACTCTTTGTGTGCAGTCAGAAAGGTCTGAGCTAGAAGAGGGAGGCAACGTTTCCTGGCCCAGCTCTGCTAGGTGGCTGCGGCTCAAGTGGCCATCTTTGCTTCTTCTCTCTGATGTTTATAATATCCATCAGTCAGTACTTTTGCTTTGCTCTTATCTGTGACCTCCATGACCTGATTTCAGTTAAGCCAGTAAAAAGCCAGAGAGGAAAATTGTGTGAGACGTTTCCCTTATTCCATGGTCTCTCCTATAGCCAGACAAATTTTCTGGCTGAGGAATAATCTCAAGCAGGGATAGGTGGAAGGTGTTGAGTGAAAATGGAAGAGATGAAAAGAGGATGAATGAAAAGAAAAAGAAAGAAAGAGAAAAGAGTGAAATAGGGAAAAGATATACTACCAGACAAAGGTCTAGAGTGGGGAAGAGGAGCAGAGAACAGGAAAACAAAGACATGAATCCTGGGGCTAAAGGTGTTAGCAAGTGATATTCTTCTGGGATCTTTCCAGTCAAGATTGAGGTCTTCATCCCCTCAGATTGTGTAATAATTCATTGGTAATGCTCAAATTGAGTTTGCAAGTGATTCAAACCTTAGCAGGAGACACCAGTAGTCTATAGCTTTGTAAATTAAAATTGAAACTCAAAATTCCCTTGATATTGGGCGGCGCCTGTGGCTCAGTCAGTAAGGCGCCGGCCCCATATACCGAGGGTGGCGGGTTCAAACCCAGCCCCGGCCAAACTGCAACCAAAAAATAGCCGGGCGTTGTGGCGGGCGCCTGTAGTCCCAGCTGCTCGGGAGGCTGAGGCAGGAGAATCACTTAAGCCCAGGAGTTGGAGGTTGCTGTGAGCTGTGTGAGGCCACGACACTCTACCGAGGGCCATAAAGTGAGACTCTGTCTCTACAAAAAAAAAAAAAAAAAAAAAAAAAAATTCCCTTGATAAATTGCACAAAAAAATTATAAAGCAAAGAAATCCCCTCAAGGTTATGAAATAGCACAAATAGAAACATTAAACTACATTTTTAAAAAAATGGAAGAGGAATAAGCAAAGCTAGCTAGCTAACTAATAGCAAACGCTGATTCTAGAAGTTAATTGGTATATGGATGGAGGTACACTAAAGTATTGGGTATTTATCCCAAGGAAATCTGGACTTTCAAACCAGTTCAAAAGTACTCAGCCTACTTCTGAGCACCACAATTAAAGAGGGGTGTGGGGAACTTGGAAAGAGTTCAGAGGAAAACTACAAAGAAGATCAAAGAGTTGAAAAAAAGGGACCTCGGAGGAAAGTCAAAGAACTGGAAAAATCCCACCTGAAGAAGAAAAAGTTAAGGAGATAGTCTAATTAAGGTCCTCAGCTACCTGAAGAGCTTTCCACAGGTGACCACCTATTCTCCCTTTCCACTATGGATGGAAAGAAAGAGAAGGGGCTTCAATATGCAATATGGGGGATTTGAGTTAGGCATGAGAAATTTCCTGACATGAAAATTGGTAAATAATGAAATGGGCTCTGAATCATGGATGAAAATAAGGAATATTCTTCTGTGGTAGCCTTAGAAAATAGGTAAGATTCTCACAGGTTTGGGATGGCTTTCAGACCTTCCTACCTAGAGGTGGGGGTGGGGCAGGGGAGTGAGTACATTCTAACAGTCTAGTAGAATGCCTTCTACTATGTTGATTTTGCTTCAAACTCACATAGGTATCACTTGCCTGGTCAAATTTCTCACACTTCCAAGGGCTTACGCAAAATGCCTTCCCCGGCATGCCACTTTGAGATATAACCCTTTCATCTGTGCAAAAGAGCACTAGAAAATATTTTTAGTAGAGTGAGAATTTGTTGGAAAAAAATCAGCTAAAGACCCACAGGAGTGGGGGTGGGGTAAGGCACCTCCGAGTGCATGCTGGGATTAGGGCTAATTAAGACGTTGACTGAATCTATGCTAATCATGTCCCACCAGACTCTGCTGGATTAGTATGTAAATTGGTAAACTCTGTTCTGAAATTGCCCTACCAGCTGAGGTCTAATTACTGACTAGACATAACAAATAATAATGGGATTTGTATTTTAGGATGTTTAATTATGGAAATACATGTCTGGAAAAAATATCAGTTGTATTGCACAAAAAGAGAATTCAAATGTTTTACTAAAGGTTTATGAAATTTTACACCTTTATTTAATAAGAGCATCAAGAACACGAGTGGGTGGGGGGAGTCCTTTCGAAGAACTAGCATTTGTGAAGAGAAACCAGAATCATAATGGTTAATTCACTGCTTGACTAATTTCTCCAAAGCTTCTCAAAGACCAATTGTTTCATTGCTGATACATGGCATCTTGTGAGCTTTTAGTTCTATCACCCAAAGAACTGGAACTCATCCATGAAGAATAACCAAGATGCCACAATTTAACTCAACTACTCCATAGCAAGCATTCAAATGAAATGAAAAGCAACAGGGCAACAATATTTGTAGGAAATTAAGCCTCTGATATGAATTTTCTTCACTGAAAATTTTCCATAATATTGAAAGCATTATTATAAATCAGAAATGGTTAGCCCAGTTTCTAAGCCAGGGTGTCCATTGCATAATTTTAGAGAAAAGAAGTTTGAACTCTAGAATTCACTGAATGGGCATTACGGGGCAGAAATTTCTTTGCAACCATTTATTACATCATTTTGTGACCCACCCTTTCTAAAAAGTAATGTACAAAGAGTTATAAACAGAGTTTTGGATAGAATTGTAATAGCTCCCTGTACTTGCTGCCATATTGCTATTACTCAAACAATTTTAAAGGCTTATGAGTGATCGTTAAACCTTTATTAGGTTTTACATTATAAAATAAATTATTCATGTTGCTCTAATACATACTGATATCTTTACAGTCCTTCTGCCCACGTTTAGCTAAACAAATCCCATTTGCATATCACTTTTATTTTAACTTAAGACAATTTTGTTACAAAAATATAAGGCTTAGGGCGGCGCCTGTGGCTCAGTCGGTAAGGCGCCGGCCCCATATGCCGAGGGTGGCGGGTTCAAACCCAGCCCCAGGCAAACTGCAACAAAAAATAGCCAGGCGTTGTGGCGGGCGCCTGTAGTCCCAGCTGCTCAGGAGGCTGAGGCAAGAAAATCGCTTAAGCCCAGGAGTTGGAGGTTGCTGTGAGCCGTGTGACGCCACGGCACTCTACCGAGGGGCATAAAGTGAGACTCTGTCTCTACAAAAAAAAAAAAATATATATATATATATATAAATATAAGGCTTAAATGGCTATTATGTATCAATTATGTTCCAATTTCCCATACTTCTCTTGAGTCTATAGAGTGCCTTAGGAATGAGGGAAAGTTCACATAATTAAAAAAGATGGATGATTTCCTTTTATTTAGAACTTTTGGAATGTTTGCTCTTGCAGTTATATGGCAAGGGAATAGATATTATTGAATAAAATTCAGTGAGCAAGCTTGTATTTTCAGTAGCTTCAAGCCTCTATACTTTTGAAGTTACACGTGTATATAGAAGTTAAATCTGTTGATCACATTAACAAGTTTTTGAATAAAAAAGTTTTCATTGAGGGTTCATGCCATTTGTCTTTGAAGATCTTATTTGCATATGGATAACTGTATTTATTTAGGTCTCAACAGTGTATTTTAGCTTCTTTTTCATTAGTCTCAAAAACCTAACACACCCTAGGATATGTGATTCCCCAAAGACAGATGAATAAATCTGAACACAATCTCGCTTTCAATTCAATACTCAGTTGTCATCTTCAAGCATTGCTGTTTAGCTTGGATTATGACATCATACTGTAGACACTATATCATGGAAAACATCATTTTAAATGGGACTTCTCCATGCCCGAAGGTACCTGTCAGTAATTATATATGATTTATTATTAAAACTAATTGCAACCTACTCTCAGCATTGAACTCAGGGTCAGATACTCTGGAATGATGATTCTAGCTCTGTCCCTTTTTTATCACTAGTTTTAGGAGAAATCAACATGGGGTTAGAACATTTAAAAGGTTCACAGAAAGTGTTTTGCCAACACATAGGTAAGCAGTGTGTAAGCCTGAACAGCTGTCACCTTAAATGTAAATCTTTCAGGGATTGGCTAGCAAGCTATTGGGTATATTTTATATATTTTTTTGGAATTCTTGTTTTGAAACAAATTGTACAATTTAAGAAGGTAATCTTTTCAATAAATGGACTTTGAAATCATCTCTCTATCATTAAAGCAAGCTGCAGATTACCTCAGTAAATAGGAATTTATATCCAGGAATATTGATCTGGATAACATAAGATAACTGCCCCCCAAATGTGCCTACCACTGGCCATGAAGGTATAGCCAAACTCTCCTAGTTTACTGTGTAAAGTGGAAAGTATCATGGAGTTCTTCCCCAGTGGCTCTGAACACCTGTCTTAGCTAAGTAGGTTAAGGGACCAGGGAGCAAGTCGTCCAGGTTAAGGGAGAACCTAGGAGGTCGGGCTTGGCTACGCCATTCTGACACTCTCTCTTCCACTGTAAAGAGCATCTTTCCTAACAAGAATTGCAAGGAACAAATAGAATGAAATGTGTGCGCATCACAAGGTAGCTAACAAAGTTATCATTTGTTAAATGTATGTCCAACAGAAAAGTTTAAACAAATCTAAATCTCTCTATTGTTGCATAAATTAAAAGCAAACTCAAGTGACAAAGTCTCATATGTTCCCGGTGATCTAGCTATATAAGAACAACAACAAAAACCCCACCCATATTTCTTTCAGTAATATCTCTTGTTAAGCAATTTATTATTAATACTTAATGATTACTATAGTTTCTTTAGAGCCCATGGACTAAAATATTCTGTAATTTCTTATTATAGCTTCTACAAAGATTACAGAATAAAGAAGATAAAAAGAGAATGTAAAAAAGAAGTTAACATGTATCTTTCTTGGCAAGGATGATTTTTTTTTAAAGACCACCTACACTGAGTGATACTCAAGCATTCACACCCGCAGGGCAGTTCCACCCAACAGCTAGTCAATGATAATGTTAATAAAGAACAACCACATCAAGGTACTAAGATCTGTAAAATGTAAGCATCATTTTAGGATTCCTGAGGTATTTAAAACTTTTATTTAAAGGAGATTCTGTCCCAAAATTTTTTAAACACACACAAAGAGAAACCTCAGGGCTCAAATTTCAGTCTGCCATTAATTTACACTGTTGTCACAGGATTAAACAGGACAATGTATGGAAAGTGCACGGCACATTGAGTCATTCAATGAATGGATACAATGCCCCAGCATCCCATCATCCCGAACTTCTCACTGCCTTGCTCTTTCTCACTTCTTTTTAACAAAGAACTATATTCTCATTTCAGATTTATACAGAGGGCCTTGGAACCATTTAGGTTTTGATCATTTATTTATTTATGATTACAATATGGTTTTCTCAGTATGGTTATAAATTCTCAGAGATCAGGGAAATAAGAATTTTCTCTAATTTTGCCCTTATGTCTAGTCTAGTGCTCCACATAACTGTTTTAGTTTATCTTGGGTCACACCCTACTGATAGCCAGGCATCTACAGGAATTTGCCTCAGAAAAAATTTACAGTTCATCTTGATAGCAGTAATTGCTAACCCTATGGCCTCCACCCCATGGAAATATACAGACAGCTCTCATACTAAATATTTGCATAAAATTGTAGTTGGTCGCTCAGTAAGGCAGTAGAGTACAAGAATTAAAACCATGGAACTTGGAGCCAGAGTACTTAACTTCACATCTCTTTTCTCCCCTTGCAAATTGCTTGACCTTGGGCAAATCATATAACTTCTCTTTGCCTCAGTTTCTTCATCTTAATAATGGGGTGATGATACTATTATTTACCTAAGAGGGTTAGTATGGCTATTAAATGTAGTGTGCTTAGAATAAGATAAAGGACTCAATGAGTTATTCCTTTTATTATTACTGATGACTCCACAGATAAATTTTGAGCTCCCTGAGGGGAGAGGTATTTCTGGCCAGTGGTGTACCCCCAACTCCTAGCACAGCACATCTTCTCCTATTTACTTACCCTCTCTGTCTCCCTATCATCTGCCCAAGATATCCAAGTCACAAACGTCTTCCTATTGGCTATCCTGCCAATGCATTCTCTTTAATAGCTCTCAAACTCTTTTTTTTTTTTTCCTTTTCCCTATGGACTCTGTCACAAGTTCATGTTCTCTACCTCTCTTGCATTCCAGTTGTCTATCCTAGTTGAGCCTGTATCTCCATAAGGCTCTCTCAGTGAGCTTTGTAAGACAGACACCTGATCATTTCACCTTTCCACTAGAAATCTTTCCATGGTCCCCACTGTTTACAAGATCATAGAATAATAAACACCAAGGAGATACAAAGAGATGGGGAAAAGAAGATGTGGTAGCCAGAACAATGGCCTCCCCCAAACACTCATGTTCTAATCTCCAACAAGCCTGTGAATATGGATGTGACATGGCAAAGGGGACTTTGCAGATGTGGTCAAGGATATTGAAAAGGGAAGCTTTCCTTGGATTCACTCAGTGCGCTGAATGTAATTACAAGGGTCCTTACAAAGGACAGAGAGAGGCAGAAGAGTTAGTCAGAGAAGGTGATGTGAGAGACGAAGCAGGGGCGGGAAACATGCAGGGCCATGAGCCAGGGAATACCCGTGGCCTCTAGAAGCCTGAAGATCAAGGAACAAATTCTCTTCTAAAGCCTTCAGAAAGAACTCAGCCCTGCCAGCATTTTAGACCCATTTTGGGCTTCAGACTTCTAGGAATATAACAAAATAGATTTGTGTTATTTGAATTTTCAATATATTTTTGCTAATTCATTACAGCAGCCATAGGAAACCAGGACAGGCAATTAGATATAGTGTTGACTAAATAAATGCACTGAGGGAATTTAATGACGAGACCATGAATGTACCAGACTAATGCATCAGAACGTTTAGAAACCTTTTCTTTTTTTTTTTTTTGTAGAGACAGAGTCTCACTTTATGGCCCTCGGTAGAGTGCCATGGCGTCACACAGCTCACAACAACCTCCAGCTCCAGGGCTTAAGCGATTCTCTTGCCTCAGCCTCCCAAGTAGCTGGGACTACAGGCACCCGCCACAACACCCGGCTATTTTTTTGTTGCAGTTTGGCAGGGCTGGGTTTGAACCCGCCACCCTCGGTATATGGGGCCGGCGCCCTACTCACTGAGCCACAGGTGCCGCCCCGAAACCTTTTATTTCTTTACGTCATGACTTTCTTTTCCTCAACCAGTATCTTCAGATAGGGGCAAGGGCTGCATTTCCCAGGTTTCTGGAAGCCCATCCTTTCCTTCACTCACTTTCTAGAGGCAGAAAACGAGACAGAGAGGGTACAGAAAGCTAAGGACACCCAGAGAGCAGCATGCACGCAGCCTGGGAGCCCCTACTGGATACCTGGTAGAAACCACGGCAGGTAGCCAAAAACCAAACCAAATTTGCTTTTCATTTCCCCTATGAAATGTTACTAATGTACTGTATTATTTCAATCTAATATGCTCTTTCCACTTTGATGTTTCAAAATCAGTTTTCACACATAAATGTGTACAGTGGCTGTCCAATCCATACTGAAATAGGTTGGCTTTCTGCTCATAAAGGAAGTCAGGGAACAGGCAGAAACTGTCAAGGGAGACTCTCTGGAAGCATTAAGATAAGCTGTGGGGAATTCCTAATCGATACAGGATTTCGGAGGAAAGACGTGAGTGAGGAGACAGCAATAGAGAAGTATACTAAGAAGTGCCTTACGGAGCAGGGGACAGATCTGTATTTGCTACCTCAGCAGTCACATGGCATGATTTTATTCTTAAAATTTCTGGTCCTCAATTCCCTCACCTTTAAAATGGGTACAATAGTACCTATTGAGCAACACTGTAGAGAAGGGTAAATAATGCTTGTAATGGGGCCAGGGCAGTGGCTGGTACATGGTTGATTCAAGAAACGTTCATTTCTTTCCCACGATTCCCTTTTCTCATTGATACTATTGCAAATTATGTATATTATTGTGATATAACATTTAACCAGAACCATCTAACAGAAAAAATTAACATATCAAGGGTAAAATAGGAATGAACAGTAACGTATTAGGTATACAGATTAAGCTTGCTGAAACGCTTTGGTCTGTATTTTCCCAACCTGTGCAACAGACAGATTAATTCATGAGAAATCTTTCTTTTGAATTATTTAAATGCCCAGCAATGAGAATAACACACAGCAGGTCTTGTGCCATGTGAGAGGACTGTTGAGTAACAGCTCACAGGTTCTGAGTAGCCAGTGATATATTTTAATGTATCAATAATTCAGAAGAATTAGCATTTTCTGTTGTTGCTGAAACCACACTCTCCACTGAACCATGTGAGCAAGCAAATATTTATTTGAACAGCACAAGTTGGTCTGCCTGTTCTAGCCTTGCCACTTTTGCGGCAAAGCCCCATCAAACAGTTTTCATCTCTGTCAGCAAATGTGAGCCATACTAGTGACACACGGACACTCAATAAATATATGCCACATGAATGAAAATCTCCCAAGGCACTAGTGAAAAATGACCAAAGTATTTTAGAAGATCAACCTGGAAGGAAAATCAATTCTAATAAACTCAATGTTCTTGGGCTCAAATATTATGAAAGCAAATTGTCTTTGAAAGTGGAATAAGCATGGGGCAGAGAATAGTGAATAACATTGATCAAAAGCTGAAAACTTCACAGTTCACAGATACATTGATTAACTGCTATCTCACACTCAGGACCTCCTCCCCCCCACCCCCGCCATTAACTGCCAGCATTTCTAAAGGCAAAGATAAAACCAGTTGGTTGAATTAGCATTTTCAGTTGATAAAAGGATGAAAAACTGAAATTGAAAGGGAATTGACTTCTAGTTTTTCAAAGAGGATATCTCCAGCAAATAATTCATTTTACAAAAGAGCATATATTTTTTCAGGCTTTCACATCAATATGCATGCAAAGAGACTTTTTATTTAAATAGTCGTATGTGGTTACACACTTTTTAAAAAACCTCATTGCTATTAATGAAATAAATGGCATGTATTTTCATTTTTGAATATATAAGTAATAGGTTATTTTAAGACTACAGAATTAAGTAACTTGAAGTAGAAGCTGCAGGCCTAGGTAACCGGTGTTGAATCATTTTACTTGATCTGTGTTTTCATGACAGGCATATTCAAGCAAAATGAAAATATGCACATTATTTGGCATATGTGACGTTTAGAAACAAAACAACTACCCACAGGACTTTGAATAGAGCAAGGCATTTAGTTTTATTTTAATGAGAAGGAAAAAAATGTGGAGACACCCCTAAATTCGGCAGCACACAAACTTTCTCAGGGCAAAAACAAAGATTACCACCCAGTCCTGTGGGTGGGGGAGGGGTGGGCAGGATTTTTAGGAATTTGGTTCTCAGCTCCGAGGAAAGGTTTCTGGACTTGTTCATCACAGAAACGACAACTGTCTGCCACTTCTCTCTTGTCCACACAGCCCCCAACTCCAAACATGCCCCTTAGGAGGACCTTAGTAGCTTGCTTTAGGAATAATTTGCCTCAGGCTAAGTTAATATATTTCTAAACTCTCCAGGCTCAAGTTTCTTAGGATAAAATCAAAGGATGCGTGCATTTGTGTGTGCATGTGATTGTGAGAGTGTGTGGACACGCATATAACTAATATAGAGATAAACAGCACGTGTATCTTCACACAGATACCAAAGTGGATTCTAGAAAAAGAGAATGGATTAGGGAGTAAGCAGCAACATTTGCCAGAGAAGGCTGTGGGAGTGAGCTGGTTCTTTGAAAATGCTGAAGGAGACGTGCGCCTATTCTTTCTGATTCTGGGGCAAGTTTCTCATTTCTTCTTTCCAATTAGACTGTTCCATGTGTAACACAGAGAGAATATGAAGTTCCTCACGACTAACTGCAAATTCTATTTTCTTCATTTTAGTGGGAACACTTCCCTCCTCTCACACTGTCTTGAACTTGCGCTTGGGAATTACTTGGTTTGTTAGCAGTAGTTTTGGTCCACACAGTCCTAGTTATAAAACAGGTGAAACGTGCCATGCTAGAATACATTCTCACAGGAAAAGACGACTAGGAATTTTCCAGAAAGGCCTATTTTTCTGTACTCTATGAACTTGTAGCCCCAATTGATACAATTTGATAGAACTTACATAGAAATGCTTTAAAAATACACTTATCAGATAGGTAAGCGTGTTTCTCCGCGGGGCGTAGATTCTGCACGTGCGCGTGTTTTAAGTCAATTGCTCAGAAGTCATGCTAGTCAAGTTTGGAAAAAGTAAAATTGTTCTATGGCTACCAGCTCTTTGTGCAGGAAACAGCGCCTTTCTCATACACTAGCAGAGACAATGCAGGATGTCCCCAGCATCGCTAACCAACGTCCCTTCCTTCCAACCCCGCACCTCAATTAAGCAATTACAGTGGCATCCCCGAGCAGTAGAGAACAAAATTAGCCTTACCAGTTTTTCCTAGCGTGGATGAAAGGAAACAGCCCCGGCTGCTCTAGGCCAGGCAACTGGGTCTCTTAGAGTCACTTGACTGAGGGGACTATGAATGCTGAAGTCTTCCTCCCCTCTGTTCCGTTTCTCCCCAGCAACCTCTCCCAGGATTTTTCTCACAAAGCGCTCTCCTATTCTCTAATCCTCTCACAAGGAAAACCAGCACACACACCAAATGACTTCTGCAGAAGCGCCTCTCCTGGGGAGCGAAGGCGGGAGGAGGTGGAAGGGGGGTGTTGGCTGCGCTAATTCCTGCCAGGCGAATCCTCAGAGAAGCATGGAACCCAGCCCTCTGGCCTCCTCCTGGACTGCAACACAAAGTAGCAAGCCTGGGAATGCGCCAGGTCCCCACGAGGCATGGAGGTGTGCATTTACTTCTGGTTGCTATCCCTCAGGGACGGGAGAGGGGACGCCTCAGCTTCAAACTTCGCCTGAGTCCTCTACCCTCTCCACTCCCTCCCAGAGCAGAATAGCTTCAAACAAGTTATGCAGAAATCAGCTAGAAGCTGCCCACATTTACCTAACACCTTATTTTAATTGTCCTTGGCAATTTATAGCAGCTGCTTGTTTTCAATTCATCTAAAAACTGTAAATAAATAGCAAACAGCAAGAGAAGTTGGAATGCCGAAGAGGAAAATGTGAATCTATGTGCACGATCCAACATCCGGGAAATTACTGTTTTTACAAATGCCATTCTTTAAAAACCACATTTTAAAAACACTATATAAAAGAAAAAGTTGTAAGGCATAACCTTTTTTTTTTTTTTAGACAGGAAGTTTACTTATCTTTCCTGGACAGGCTTTACACTTGGATTTCAAGATAATATTCATACCTTATGAATTCAAATCCTTTTCTAACTTTAGGCAAATATCTTCTATACTTCAGATATACTATAATTAATCTGAATTCTCCCCTTTTACCTTCCAGTTTTCAAGAAGACTTACCTTTTTACTATGTCATTTAAAACCCTGAAACGAATAAATCAGAGAGGAGATGAGCAGATGGCCCAGTTCTACATTCTGCAATGACGGCTGTTTGCCTTGGAGTCATTATTTCTAAGGAGACGCTGCTGTGCTTGTGGCTGTGTTCGGCAGTGTGCCATTTGGGCCTCTGAAACAAAATGAATCGGCTTCACACCACCAGCTCTACTAATACTAACACTTCAGAATGCCCAAACCAGGGCATGCTGCCTCTTCCCGAAGTGACCCTGCGGAGAATTAGAGGTGACGGTTTGATGGATGAGTTTCCCAAGAGACAAAGCAACTTGTGACATCACATTTCTGGCTGCACCCCACCCTGGGCCCCCATCCTGCCTCTCCTCTCTGGAAAGAAAATTACTTCTGCTTGGTAACAATCCCATCTCGACAGCAAAAGTGAACCTGGGGTGCATAGCACATAGTACAACTTATCTGTCCTTCTTTTTTTTTTTTGTAGAGACAGAGTCCCACCTTATCGCCCTCGGTAGAGTGCCGTGGCGTCACACGGCTCACAGCAACCTCCAAATCCTTGGGCTTAAGCGATTCTCTTGCCTCAGCCTCCCGAGTAGCTGGGACTACAGGCGCCCGCCACAACGCCCAGCTATTTTTTTTGTTGCAGTTTGGCCGGGGCTGGGTTTGAACCCGCCACCCTCGGTATATGGGGCCGGCGCCCTACTCACTGAGCCACAGGCGCCGCCCTTATCTGTCCTTCTTAACTTCAATTTTCTGATTCCTCTTTGCTGGGGTAATGGAGGTAGGATGAGATATGAAGGTACTGGGAGGGAATTCAGATAAAACCAATCAGAAGCACACAACTCACACGATAACACATTTCTGTTACAGGCAATTTAAGCAATTTTACAATAAAATGAATATGTAAGCACCCACAAAAAGATTTAAAGTATCTGTATCATGACTTTCAGATTTACTGAAATTCATTTAATATCACATTTTTTCTTCATGATAAAAGATTTTCCTTTTTCTTATTTTCAAGTCATATATAGCTCTTGAATTAACATTGGCCATCAATCTCTGTTCTGAGCTGTGCTCTGTATCAGCACGTGCCACCAGTGTTAACATTTCAAATAATAGTTGTTAAATCCATTTGAACATTGCATGCAAACTTACTTGCAAATAAAAGCTCTAATATCTTTCCGATTTTCATCATTGTCTCTATCCATTTTACCTACTTCTATCTTAGATGTCTCGCACAAGGAGAGTAACAATTCCAGAAGAGATCTATACCTACATCTATTTCTGAAGCTATTATCTATCTGTTTCTCTATGACCCATACATCTATCTACATAAAAATTAAAAAAAAACTTTTACATGGCAAAATCCAGCATAAATCAAATCAAAAGAAATGAGGAACTGGGACAGAGGGCCCATCTCCTTCATGAGTGCCTCAACTTCGAAAAGAGAACAACCCACCACCCAGAAGAAAGATGGGGCAAAGATTGTGAAACAGTAAGACATGCATGATTGGTCCTTAAATATATAGATGTTCTTGTTCATTTCCAATAAAACCAATGCAAATTAAAACTATACCCAGGTATCATTTCTCGACTATCGGAGTGAACTAAGTTCAAAGGTTTGACCAAAACACCATTGATGAGGCTCTGGGGAAACAGCACTTCCTTAGGTTGCTGATGGGAGTACAATGTGTTACCATCACCACGGAGGATATTTGGCAATCTATAACCAATTTACAGATGTGTAGACCTCTTCCGCCCAGCAATCTCTCACTTCTAGGCATCTATCCCACTCAATCATTAGCACAAGCATAAAATGCTACACGTTCCAGCAGTAGAAGGAAACCACAAATGCTCAGCAGTAGATTCATCTGTGGTATATCTACATAGTAAAGTACGATGCAACTGCAGAAAGGCATGTTGGATCTCTATGTACCTGGACAGATGCCCAGTTAAGGAAGACAAAGTGCTAGATAGAGTATGGGGCTGAGGCAAATAAGTGGGGTGCAGTGGGAGGACAAAAAGTCTATACATGCATGGGCCGGTGTTTGGCAAAAATAGGAACTCTGAAGGAAAAAACAAGAATCTAATAAAAGTAGTTTCTTATGGGGGAGGGAGTGAATGTGGTGGAAAGTACAGAAATAGACATGAGATTCTTCTGTGTCTATTTGACCTTTTATGTCAGTGGCTGGCAAACTACGGCCTAAAGGCCAAATTGACCCTTTGTCCGTGTTTGTAAAGAAAGGTTCATTAGAACAAAGCCATGCTCATTCATTTGCATGTTGTCCTTGGCTGCTTTTGTGCTATAAAACCAATGTTGAGTATTTGCAGTAGGGGAGCACAGAATTACTTTACTACCTGGGCCTTTGCAGAAAAGTTTGCTGATCCCTATGCTGTGTGATGAATTTTAACACAAAGCATGAGACAAACTTAAGGGGATGGGGTGGTTTCTACTTTGAAAGATCTTAAGTTGAGATCATGATGCTTCTGTTCAAGTCCTGGCTGTCTCTGCCTTTGTTGCTTAACTTTCTTGAACTTTCTTTATCTACAAAGTGATGAAAGTCATGTTGAGCCTTTGGTTTTGTTATGAAGGTTAAATAAAACAATGAAAGCAAATGTGAAAGCACCTTGTAAACTACAACACAAACCTCAGATATTGGTAGTATTAATCTTTTTATGTGGGAAGGTGGTAGGTAATAACACACAGAGATGTAAATAAGACAACTGATATGAGAATAGCCATGGCACTTAAAAAATTAGCAGCACTTAACACAAAAACATTGCCCTTAACCTTTCTCCTACTTTACATTTTTAGATAATTATATTAGCTATGGTCATCAGGTAACTAAGCTCTCAGCTCTTGCCCACGACCAGTTAAGCCTTTGCATCTGGTCTTCCAACAGTGTTGATTCAGAGGTAAAACACTACTCAGGACAAGGTTCTCAGGTATCAGTGGAATTATTTGGTGTAAGGAAAGCTCAAGGGAAATTTTTAGATTTGAAGATACTTGAAGTCCTTGCAGTTAAAATTCATCAAATAAAGTTACCATACTATAAGGAGGGGTATATTAAGTGACTAAGAATATTTTGGATCCATCTGGGGATTATATGTGACAAATATAGAGTCAGACTTGAGTAAGATTCTCATCCTCAAATTTTATGTTTGCATAATCAATTTTTTCTTAAATTAAATGTTTGAATATGTTATCTTTAACTCAAAAGCTGAAAATTCTTTCTGATAGAACTATCAGTGTTTTTTCCTATACTTGGCATTCCTTCCTTTTCAGTCATTGAATTTGTAGTGATGGATTTTGTCAAAGCATTTTAGGCTTAACTGTTTATAAACCATACATATTTATGAGCAGCTAAACTACATTAAGTTGAATTGCCCCAAACTCACATCAAAATCCCTTAAAATATGCTTATATTTTGATTCGCATTTCTGCAAAATAACATGGAGGAGATAATGTTACACATACTATTATGTTAACAGGTGTACACATCAGCGATGTTTGTATTCGTGACAACATAAATGTCCAAAATGAAGGGATCAGCTACAAATATTGTGGTATGGTCACTGACAGGCATATTGCTATTCCTGTTATCTACTGCTGTGTAACAAACCACCTAGACACGTAGGGCTCAAAACAAGCCACATGTATTTTCTGCCCAAATCTGTGATTTTGGAGTTCAGTGGGTACAGCTGCCTCTGCCCTATTTGGCATGGGCTTGAAAGCTAGAGGGAAGCTGAAGTCGTTTGAAGACTCGCTCATCGCATGGCTGACAGTTGATGCTGGCTGTTGTCTGAGACCTCAGCTGGGCTGTTACCTTTTAACATTTACACTCAGCTTTTCCATGTGATTTGGGCTTCCTCACATGCTGGCTGGGTTCCAAGGGCAAGTGTCCCTAGAGAGGGCTAAGCAGAAGCCACAGCTCCTTTTACAATCTCTCTTGGAAATCATATGGCGTCACTTCTGCTGGATTGAGGGAGTCATAAAATTTCACCCAGGTTCAAGGGATGTCCCCTATGTAAGGGGACATAGATGCTACCTGTTGCGGAGGCATGGTAAGGTTCAGAAAGTGTAAGGGGTTAGTGGAAAGGTAGCTGTCATCATGTTGGAGAGTACAATCTATCATAATTTTACAGTTATTAAAACAATGCAACAGATCCAAATGTATTGAAATGAAAGAGCATTCAAAGGATAGTGAGTACTATGTTGGTAGAGTAGCAAATATGGTGCCATCTAGTAGACATAACACTGGTGCTTAGTAGATACTCAATAAATATCTGTCAACTAAATCTTTGTGTAAAACCAAGTTGTATTTTATGTTTGTATGTATAGTGAGAACATTCTGTGAGAATCTACACCAAAATGTCAATATTGGTTATATTTTTGTGATGGGATGGCAATTTAACATTATTAAGACAGGGGCGGCGCCTGTGGCTCAAGGAGTAGGGCGCCGGTCCCATATGCCGGAGGTGGCGGGTTCAAACCTAGCCCTGGCCAAAAACCACAAAAAAAAAAAAACAAAAACACATTATTAAGACAGTAAGTTTATATTATTTTTATAATAAATGTGCATAGAAAATTGAATAGTATTTCAAAATGAACCTCAGAGGACAATAACCAGAGTTGACTGTCAGAAAGGTTGACCTAATTTCTTTCTTTTTTTTTTTTTTTTTTGTAGAGACAGAGTCTCACTTTATGGCCCTCAGTAGAGTGCCGTGGCCTCACACAGCTCACAGCAGCCTCCAATTCCTGGGCTTAAGGCGATTCTCTTGCCTCAGCCTCCCGAGTAGCTGGGACTACAGGCGCCCGCCACAATGCCCGGCTATTTTTTGGTTGCAGTTTGGCCGGGGCCGGGTCTGAACCCGCCACCCTCGGCATATGGGGCCGGCGCCCTCCCGACTGAGCCACAGGCGCCGCCCAATTTCTTTTTTTTTTTTTTTTTTTAAGATAACTTAAAGCTAATTAGAATGCTCCCTGGCAAAACACTTTTTCTTTTTTTCTGCTTGTTGGATGAATTTACTTTTTTATTATTTTTAATTAAATATAACTGTTTACATTTGTGGGGTACAATGTGATGATTTGATATACAATGTGGAATGCTTAAATCAAATTGATTAACATAGCCATCACCTTACTTACTTATTTTTGTGGAAAGACATTTAAAATTTACTTTTAGTTCGGACGAATTTATTGTTTAGCTATCTGTAAGCATTTCGTTGGTACAAAGTATTTAAAGGATGTAAAAATCAAAACTTTCTTTTTCATTTGTAGCAACAAAAGAGGACCAGAAATACAAAACACATTTTTTAAAAAAGAAGTTATCGCATTAAAATAAATGTTACTTATTTCCAAATTAGTCTTACCTAGATGGGAATAATCATCAATTTACATTTTAATCACTGAATTATTATAGTAGGATATAGTTCAATATAGACCTGAATCTCAGAACAGAAGAAGCATGGTGCTCACGTAATGTACTATGTTGTGTTGTTACTACCTTTTCCTGAATATTAATATTTGAAAAATGTATGAAAATACAATACCTTTTTGGAAGCAAAATCGGCTACTTACAAGACAATGTTTTGACAACACTGTTTATCCAAGATGTTAGAAGTGATACACAGAGTTGGATGTAGGATTCCCTCTTATGGTAAGAGAAGAACCCATAGTTGGGGCATTGGGGGGAAAGCAGATTAAACAAGCAATCCTGAAATAATGAGAGTCCTTTGTGTGACACTAGAAGGTGAATACAGTTTTAACCAAACCCATAAACTCATTCAACTGTAATCAGCTATTATTTGGCTCTGGCATGCTGTATTTAATTGTAGCCATTTTCTTTTCCTTGGCCCCAATTGAAATCTACTTCAACCCTTGAAAGGTCAACTCCATTGAAAGAATGCATGGATGAACTCTGCCCAGATTTTCTAGAAACAAGAAAAGTTCTACTTCAAAGGTTCTATCAACTCTTAATGATAGAATTATTAACATCCCAAATAAACTCAGTCCCTCTTGTTCCTGGAAGCTAAGGTCTCTGGTCCTTCTCTTTGAATTTGTATCTTTTCTCATTGACTAGAATCTCTCTCTCTCTTTTCTCTGGACTTTATTCATCTAAAGAGTCAATCATTTGGGCGGCGCCTGTGGCTCAGTGAGTAGGGCGCCGGCCCCATATGCCGAGGGTGGCGGGTTCAAACCCAGCCCCGGCCAAACTGCAACAACAACAAAAAAAAAAATAGCCAGGCGTTGTGGCGGGCGCCTGTAGTCCCAGCTGCTCGGGAGGCTGAGGCAAGAGAATCGCGTAAGCCCAAGAGTTAGAGCTTGCTGTGAGCCGTGTGACGCCACGGCACTCTACCTGAGGGCGGTACAGTGAGACTCTGTCTCTACAAAAAAAAAAAAAAAAGAGTCAATCATTCAATTGAAAATTGAATCTCTCACAAGCAAATGCTCTATCATGCAACATAGGGTTGTAGGAGCTGTTAAAGACTAAGGTCCAGTCTTCCTGCAGATGAGGAATCGCACTTCATCTTGCTAAAAAATACTTTTTTGTTTTTGTTTTTGTTTTAGTTTATCAGTGAACTGCTTAAAGTAATAAATGCTCAATGTACAAAATGTGGGTATTTAAAAAAAAGTCTCTGTACAAATAAAAATCATCCACTTATTTAAAATAAAGTGATTTGGTTTTGATATACATATTGAGAGAGAGAGGTAAAATTCAACCAGCTAGGTTTATAGTGGAGATGTATATATTTTTATATTTTGTCTTTTTCTGACATTACTTTGGAATCTTTAACAACTTTATTAAGTAAAATTTACCTATCATAAAATCCACTCATTGTGAATGACTTTTAGTAAATTCTCAGACTTATCACCAAAATTTAGTTTAAGAACATTTCTGTTGCCCCAACAAGATCCCTTGTGCCTATTTATAGTCAATCCCCATTCTTACCCCAAACCTCAGGCAACTCCTTCCGGCCTCTCTAGATTTGTCTTTCTGGACATTTCATATAAATGGAATCACACAGTGCCTGACTATTTATGTTTCCCTTCTTTTCCTAAACAAATTGTTTATGAGCTTCATCCATGTTGTAACATGTATCATTATTTGTGTTTATTGCTAAATAGTATTGTTATACAGATATGCTGCAATTTCTATTTTTTATTTTTAACGAAATATTGTCATGAATATTTTGTTATTAAAATTTCACATAAATTCTCATTTCAGTGGCCATAATAGTTCATCATACTATAATTTATTAAACTTTTTCCTACTGCTGTATATATATATATATATATATATATATATATTTTTTTTTTTTTTGTAGAGACAGAGTCTCACTTTATCGCCCTTGGTAGAGGGCTGTGGTGTCACACAGCTCACAGCAACCTCCAACTCCTGGGCTTAGGCGATTCTCTTGCCTCAGCCTCCCAAGTAGCTGGGACTATAGGCGCGCGCCACAACACCCAGCTATTTTTTTGTTTTTCAGTTTGGCTGGGGCCTGGTTCGAACCCACCACCCTCGGTATATGGAGCCAGTCCCCTACCCACTGAGCCACAGGCACTGCCCACTACTGCTATATATTTGCTATTATAAGTAATGCTAAGTTGTTGCAGACTGGACTCTCCAGCAACAGATGCTGAGACAGAATTTGGGGTGAAGATGTGAATTAGAGATGCACACCTGTAAAGAGGAGGAGGAGGAATCAGGATTGGGCAGAGAGAGAAACTGAACTGTGATCAGACAAATCCTCAGATGACCTGGCATGGGGCTCTGAATGTTGCAGATCAGAATTCTCTCATGTTGGATGTAAATGGTTCAGTATTTAAATCCTTGCCTCTCTCAGTTACCAGATACAGGCTGCTCTGGGAAGAAGAGGACATTTGGGTGAAATGACTCTTCATAGTTGCGCAACCCCTGAGCTGTGACCTCAGATGTGGAGGTGTCTGTGGACCCCATTCCAGGAGCAGGACAGCAAGTTCTTCTTGGGAGGGGATCTGAGCAGCACATCTTAGTGTTTGCTCAACCTTTGGAATCACCCATTCAATATCTACTCTCATCTTTATTTTGACTAACAGAACCCCAATTTCATTTGCAGCTGCAGTGTGTTCCCCCTTTAAGTATTCTCTGGCCTTGCCTCCTTCAAAGGCAGGAAGGACCAAGTAAGATAGTTGGGCCGAAAAGATAGAGATAGAAATTCCTGGGCGGCGCCTGTGGCTCAGTGAGTAGGGCGCTGGCCCCATATACCGAGGGTGGCGGGTTCAAACCCAGCCCCGGCCAAACTGCAACAAAAAAATAGCTGGGCGTTGTGGCGGGTGCCTGTAGTCCCAGCTGCTCGGGAGGCTGAGGCAAGAGAATCGCTTAAGCCCAAAAGTTAGAGGTTGCTGTGAGCCGTGTGACGCCACGGCACTCTACCGAGGGCGGTACAGTGAGACTCTGTCTCTACAAAAAAAAAAAAAAGAAATTCCTAAAGACACCATCATTTTATCAATAAAAAAAGACAAAACTTCCCAAAAGAGGAGGCTTTGTCTTTCAGACTTTTCTTCCTGCCTGGAACTTGAGACTTGAAGACAAAAATCACAGCCTAAGAAAGGCAAAGCAAGAAGCTGCATGGATAACTTTCTCAGACAACTGCATCATCTTGGGACAGCCTGTTGCCTGGCTTCCTGTTTCCTTCATCCCTTCCCCTGTTTGGTTAATCCACTATAGCAGGGTTTCTGTTACATGCAGCCAAATATAATCCTGTCTGGTATAATACATTAAATATCTTGGCATACAAAGTAGATGTGCAGTTGTGATTATTTCTTTAAGATGAGACCCAGTGGGAATGCTGAGTCAAAATATTTCTACAGTTCTTTATGTCTATTACAACTGCTTTATAGAAAGTTTTTATAAATTTATATTTCAATCAGCAGGGCATGAGATTTTTCTTATTAAACTATGCTAGCATTAAACATTAAAAATATTTTATTAGAAGAAAACGGACAAAAACCATATTGTATTCCTAACTTTACATATTTTGAGTAAGTCCAGTGTTGCCTCATGTCTGTAATCCCAGAAGGCTTGAGGCTAGGAGTTTGAGACCAGCCTGGGCAACATAGTCTGTCTCTGTCTCTACAAAAAAATTTTAAAAATTAGCAAGGCATGGTGGCACATGCCTGTGGTTCCAGCTACTTGGGATGCTGAGGTGGGAGGGAATGCATGAGCCCAGGAGTTCAAAGCTGCAGTGAGTTATGATTGCACCCACTATACTCTAGCCTGAGCAACAGAAGGAGACCCTGCCTCAAAAAAAATTATATATCTTGATAACATATGAGGTTGTAAAATTTTTTTTTTTTGGCCGGGGCTGGGTTTGAACCCTCCACCTCCAGCATATGGGACCGGCGCCCTACTCCTTGAGCCACAGGCACCACCCAGAGGTTGTAAAATATTTTTATTTACTTCACCCTAAATAGTCTATTCACGTCCTTCTTCCATGTTTGTAACCAGGGTTTGGGTAGTTTTCTTATTAGTCTGAGCTCTTTATACAAAAAGATACTACTTTTGTCCTATTTCTGACATTCTCCTTTTTTCCTTGCCATTTCGTTTTGTTCTTAATATTTTTGATCTTTCAGAAGGCAGAAAATTATGCCTTATTATTATCAATTATTTTGTTATTTTGTCCACTGTATTTACACCCAGACCGTCATTCCATATTTAGTGATCAAATAAAGGTACAAATTGATCTTTATCTTTTTTATCATTTCTTTCTTTTTCACTTGATTATTGAATTTGTCTTTAATCAGTTTATGGCATGAGGTGAGATTCAATTTTGTCTTTCTCAAACAGCCACTTTCTTCCTACCCATATGTTGAATAATCTGATGCTATATTCTATGTTGAATTCCATAAAATTCCTCCACTACATGGAGGGAACCTGGACCCTATCAGACAATGCCATATTTTAAGCAGATCCTTGTTTCTTTCTCACCTTAGCATATATAAATGTAGACCTGCAATTGGCAAAATGTGACCCAGGGGCTAACGCTGGCTTACTGCTTATTTTTTAAATAAAGTTTTATTGGAACATAACCATATTCATTGTCTACAGCTGCTTTTGTGCAACAGAGATCACATGGCCCACAAAGGCCAAAATATTTACTCTCTGGCTCTTTCCCCCTGGCCTAGCCTATATGTATTTCTCTATCTTCATTTGGTACATGGATGTTGAGTATCCAGTAAGGGACTCTGAAGATCTAACAGGATAGACAGCCACTACATGGAGGGAACCTGGACCCTATCTGACAAAATAGAACAAAGTCTTCGACTGACCTCATTGGACTGTGATTAGATCATATTATGCCACTGAGGTTTTCAGATTGTTACACAAGTTAATCACCTATATCTATGTATATTTATACCCACATTTATATCTATATCCACACCAACACCTACACCTATATATCCATGTCTATATCTAAATCTCTATTTATGGCTCTCTCTAGTTTTTTTCTGGGCTTTGTGTTCTCTTCTATCAATCTATTTCTACTCTTGCAATATCACCATGCTTCAGATATTGTACATTTATGGTGTGTTTTCATACAGTAGGGCCAATTTCCTTCTCCTTACAATCCTTTTGCCACTTTTATTGGCTGTGCTTATATGTCAATTCTTCTAGCTGAACTTTAGCATCATTTTGTCAATATCCTGAAGGAACACCATTGGAATTTTGTTGAAATTGCTTTAATATAATTTAGTTAAAGAATAGGGCTAAGTCCTAAAGGCCAAGTAGTCTTTATAGACAGAGAAAAGAACATGTGTAAGAACCTGGAGTATCTAAGAAATAAGAAACTTGGAGGGCTCATTAAGTCTTGGATTGACCTGCGTCTAGTGAGTGACAGGAGATGAATAGCAGGGAGGAGGGGAAACAAGTTATGACAATAACAATGATGACAACCTTCAGTTAGAATTCCAACTAAATATAATCATGCTGCTGAGGGTTCAAGCATTACCTCTGTTAATCCCTCGCAAAAGTCAACACTCTTTTCAACTCCATTTGACAAAGGTGACTGGGGCTTTGAGGTGTTAAGTAGCTGGCTAGAGATCTCTTAGCTAGCAAATGGTAGAGCCAGGATTATAATTCAATTCAGCCTGCCTTCAGAAAGCAGTATTTCCATGCCAGGCTGACCCATTTCCAATTTATCATGTATGCAAAGATAAGTCATTGAAAGATTATAAGAAGAGAATCAGAAAAACAGATTTGTACTTTGTAACAGTAAGGCTGATAGAAGTATCCCTCTATAATCTGAATTCAAAAAACTAAAGTATAATGATGGTTACTTTCCCAACATCATATTCCAATTGTTTACATAATTGAAACCTGAATGACCAATGCTTACTACCAACTTCAGTTTTAATGTACATGGTTACCCAGCATTTAGTCAGGCTTCCCATCAATCTGTTTATCATTTTCTTTTTTTGTAGTTTTTGGCCGAGGCTGGGTTTGAACCGGCTACCTCCAGTATATGGGGCTGGCACCCTACTCCTTGAACCACAGGCACTGCCCCAATCTGCTTATTAATAATACATTGGTGTGGAGTGGACTCCCCAGATTCAGATGCTGTTTTTCTTCTTCTGCATACTCTGGGGGAAGGACTGAAGATCTATTTATATAAGGCAGTTGTCCCAAATGCTTCTCCATGACAAAGGAAACCCTGTTCTAACCTGAAATGGGAAAAACAAGAACAATATACAGAGATATTCTTGGGAGGCAATTTATTCAATGGAAAGGATGCTCTTATTCTGGGGTTGCAGCACCTCTACTTTTGTGTGGCTAGGCACTTTTTTGGTGCTTTCAAATTATGATGATAGTGGATGGTATCTCTATTTTCAATGTCTTTATTAGAATCTATATTGCCGTGTTCTTAAGATTTAATGTACAGGTCCAGGAGTGTGGGAACCACACAATGGCAGTCTTTTAACACTAATACTTTAACCAGGTGCTGTCCAATAGAAATGAAACTCAAACCATATACATCACTTTCAATTTTCTAGTGGCCACAATATAAAAGTAAGAAGAAACAGATGAAATTGATTTTAATAGTGTATTTATTTAACTCAATATCCATAATATTATCACTCTAACATATAGTCAATATAAAAAATTTCATAAGTGATTTTATACTCCTTTTGTGTATTAAGTCTGTGAAATATGGTGTGTATTTCACACTTAAAGCACATCTCAGATTGGACTCACTCCAAATACTCCATAACTTCATGTAGCTAGTGGCTACCATATTGAATAAGTCTAGAATTGTAATTCAGAAAAGAATGTAGTTTCAGGCATCTAAATGGGGGTTTTTACATGGCTTGCCTTCAACATAGTCTTTCCCTGAGCTTCCTATGTCTTTTTAGCCTTTAGTTGATTGAGACAAGAGGATAGTCAAGAAGTAACCGAATCCCCCTCCCTCACCAATGCTAAGTAGAAACTGAATTTCCTATTCCTTCCTCTCAGCTTCCCCCAACCTCCCAATCTCTATCCTTACTTCTGCCACCACCCATTATTTTCTTGCCCTTAAATTCTACGATGGCCCCTCTGATCCATTGATTTATAAAAAATAAACTTTATAAGCAGGCTATACTAAGTTTTACTAAATATAATTTATACTCTAATTAATTTAGAGTGTTTTAATTTTCATACTGTTTTGACATCCAGAGGAATGATTAAGTATTTTTTTTTGGCCAGGGCTGGGTTTGAACCCACCACCTCCGGCATATGGGACGGGCGCCCTACTCCTTGAGCCACAGGCGCTGCCCGGAATGATAAGTATTATCAGTTCTAGCTTTAGAGAAAGAAATTTATACTCAAAGAGGCTAGTTGACTATCAAATATATGTGGCTGTAAGTAATTGTATAAGCTTAAAGTCATCTATCTTTAGGATGAGACATATGATATTTAATATCTTAATGAGTATTACCATATATGTGTATGTATGTATGTGTGTGTGTGTGTGTACTTGTAGGGTACTTATACTTGGTTGATTCATTCTACAAATATTTATGAAGTGTCTATTATGTACTACTCCACTGTTCTGGGTGATGAATTCACATTAATAAACAGGTCGGGCAGAGCTATTCCTGCCTTCCCAGTGGCTAAAGTCTATTTGGGAAAAGAAACTAAATTTGTAAGGACAATAAAGTGAATGAGAACTATGGAGTGGAAGGTACAAGTAGCTCTTCTCTAGTTCTGTGGGGGCTCACTCAGAAACCCAGAGCTGGCATAAAGATTATCCTAAACTGAAAACATTTGAGATTCAACAGATACAAAAAGAAGTCTTCTGGAGCTTCCATTTACTTCTGAATAATGAGGACTGCCATGAATTCTGTCTTCAGGCCATTTTTACTCCCAGCAGTGAGATCAACATTAAATCTACCATGAATCTCCTCTCTGGGGTAGTTTCATGGCAATGAAGAAAATAGAAACACCAATTACACTTGCATAAACAAACATTGCCTTTGGTTGGCTTTCCTAAAAACCTATTTGTTTCTCCTACAGAAGCATATTTGTTATTTCCATGGAAGCCTTTTCTCTACCCTTCATTTCCCCTGACAAGTTAGGTATAGAAGCCCCAAATTCTAACCATCCCTTTGAATCACACATCACTGAACCCTTCTGCCTGTGCATCATATATGTAAATAAATTACTTTCTTTTGTTAATCTATTTTTTCAGTTTAAATTCACAGGCCCCAGTCAAGGAACATAAGAGGGTAGAGGAAAAGTATTTTTTCCCCAGCAGTTCTTTTTTTTTTTTCAAGGAATCAACTTTTGCAAAGATTAAGTTGAGTAGCAGGGATGGTGGAGAGAGTGTTTCAGTGAGAGACTTGTACAAAGACCAAGAAATACGAGAGAAGAACACTTGGGGCAAAGGAGTTGAAAGAAGTTCATCAAGGCCAGATTGTGAGTTTCATAGTACAGAGTGAAAAAATAGATGGAGTTGGAGAAATAGGCAGGGGCTAGACTGTGTTGTCTGATGCAATAGCCACCAGCCGCATATGGCTATTGATCACTTGAAAAGCAGACATTCTGAATTGAGAAGTGTTGTAAATGTACAAATATACACCAGAGTTCAAAAATTTAGTGTGGAAAAATCCAAAATATCTCATTAATAAAATTGAAAATATTATTTGTTGACATGATAATAACTTGAATATGGTGGATTAAATAAAATATATGATTACAATTAATTTTATTTATTTATTTCTAGTGTTGCCACCCCCAAATTTTTAATGACATATACAGCTCACATTATATTTCTATTGGATAGCACTTCTCTAGACCAAGATGGGCCTGGATAACTAAGTTAGGATGTGCTTGTAGAACAATGATATATCCAAAAGTAACATTCCTATCAACAATTTTCACCAAACTATACACTGGCTAATGATTGCCTTGTCTGGAACAAACAGGAATTTGACCTTGTCCATAATCTGTTTTTTTTTTTTGAGACAGAGTCTCAAGGTGTCACCCTGGGTAGAGTGTTGTAGCATCATAGCTCACAGCAACCTCAGACTCTTGGGCTCAAGTAATCCTCCTGCCTCAGTTTTTCTATTTTTAGTAGAGACAGAGGTCTCACTTTTTGCTCGGGTCGGTCTCAAACTTGTGAACTCAAGCTATCCACCTTCCTTGTCTTCCCAGAGTGCTAGGAATACAGGCGTGAGCCACTGTGCCTAGCATAATCTATTTTTTTGAAAGCCATTACTAGCGCAATTCTAATTAACAATAAGAAATCTTTGCTTTCTTATACATTGGCTACCCTCTCTCCTCCATTTCAGGAAGGATAGGGTGCAGAAACACCCCTAGGATCCTGGTACTCTTTCCCTATTTATTAAAGAGTTGGGAGATTGGAGACCTCCTTTGCTTCAGAAATCTACCAGGGGGTTTTAGTTTTCAGTTACGAAAATCTGCCACTTCTTTCAAGAAGTAGAAACAAAGGATTCACAGGGCTCCTCTCAGTGGGTGAAAATGCTGACTGCATTTTACAAAAGGACACCGCTGCCAGTTCTTAATGGCTCTTTAATGATCCATCCATGGATCAACATTCAAAGGACTGGATCTCAGAAAGCCTCAGGGGATGTTCCCTAAACTCAGATTAGTCCAAACAAAACCAAAAGAAATATTGAAAGAAACCAATAAAAGCTTGGAACAGAAAAACTGGAGGATGAGAAGTATCTCTCAATTAGCAGGCGCCTTCAAAATAAGGAGAGAGGGAGATGATTTATACATGATTGCCTGTGTGCACTTATCACTGATGACTTTTTTTTCCATGAAAAATCCACTGTAATGAAAAAGAAAAAGAAAAAAGAAAAGCTCAAATATCTCTACTCCTGACTCAGTGCGGTTATTTAAAAACCCATAAGATTCTTATGAATTGATTGAAGGTTTTGGTCTCTTAAAATATCTGGTGTGTTGTCTGCGGGTGTCCTGCCAGTGGTGGTTTGTTTCTGGAGCCATGGTTGGGAGGCAGGGGGTGGCTGTGCATTGATACTTGGTGCACACTGATTGAAAACAGGGTTTCTCCATTGAGGCACTATTGACGTTTGGGGCTGGCCTGTGCATTATAGAATGTTCTACAGCCTCTCTGGCTTTTAGCCATTAATTGTCAGTAGCATCCCCTACATTCCAGTATGACAACCAAATTTTTGTCTGCACAAAAATTTGTCCAGACTTTGCCGAATATCCTCTGGGGGTAGAATTACCCCTCATCCCTTACTCTGTTGACAACCACTGGTGCAACCCTTTGAAATTTATAAAGATATATTTATAGAGATATAGACTTCAACGTATTAATGCGGGTTTCCCCATTTACTTCTTATCCCTCAGTGTTATGATGCATATCCTTATCTGTGTGTCTCTTAAAATTTTCTAGCAATTTCTCAGGTGGTGCCTGTGGTTCAAAGGAGTAGGGCACCAGCCCCATATACTGGAGGTGGTGGGTTCAAACCCAGCTCCTGCCAAAAAAAAAAAATATTTTTTTTCTAGCAATTTCTCTAACAAATAGCATTTTTTCTACTGCTCCTTGACCCCATCACATAGGCTGAGATTTCAGCCATGGTCTGGAGGGACTATTTATACATGTTGAAATTCTGATGTGGTGACACTAGCCTCCATCCCTGCAACCATCCAGAAGAAACAGAGAAATGAAATAGTCTCATAACGCCCACCTATGTTCACCCTTGAGTTAAATAAAATGCAAATGATGATTCATCTCAGTTTTTCAAAAACAGATCTCATTGAAATGCACAGCTTATGTCTTGACGAGCACTTGGTTCTGAGCAAAGAGTACACATTTGATAGGAAGGTAGGCTGAATTTATATGGGCATGCTATTCTAAATGTTGTACTAAAAGTGATTCAGAAGGGATAATGTGGCATCATTTTATACTGAAGAGATCAACATACTCAGTATTCCCACTTCTCTCATTTCTACAATCATATCCCCATTGAAGGGGATCAGAATATGCCACCTGCAGATATACCACTTTGACATAAGAATTATTATTATTACTATTTTGAGACAGAGTTTCCCTATGTCACCCTTGGTAGAGTGCTGGGGCATCACAGTTCACAGCAACCTCAAACTCTTGGGCTTAAGCAATTCTTTTGCCTCAGCCTCCCAAGTAGCTGTTTTTTTTTTGTTGTTGTTGCAGTTGTCATTGTTGTTTAGCTGGCCCAGGCTGGATTTGAATCCCCCAGACTCGGTGTATGTGGCTGGTGCCATAACCACTGTGCTACAGGCACCAGGCCCATAAGAATTATTTTGAGCTGAATACAATTGAAAAGCAGCATATACAACAACAACAAACCAAAAAACTCAACCCCCCCCAAATCTTTTTACATCCCCCCTGTTTTTTCTAAAGTCAGGGAATAAATTTTCCTTAGTGAAGGTGTCCCCTGCCTTTTCTCCCATACTCGCAAAGGAGACAACTTTTATCACTGGGGATGTTAGGGTCTTAAATCTGCATAAACAACCTATTAAACTAATCTTCCATTTGTTTCTCCATAGATTTATTTTCTCACCATGTACCACCACTAGCAGCCCCAAACACTTTTCCTTTGTCTTGTCACTTTTCCACAAATTTATTGCCCTTTGATAAAATAGTATATAATCCTTTGGACGTGATTGCCTCTTTGGGGCTTTGACTTTATTTCTGCAAGGGCCCCAATACACATATAAAATTAACCTTTTTATCCTGTTAATCTGGCTTTTGTCAAGTTTATTTTGGAAGACCCCAGTCATGGAACCTAATAGGTTAGAGGAAAAAGGAAATTTTTCTGCTCAATTCAGCCTACCTTACCATCAAATGTGTACTCTCTGATGTTGGCCCTTGGAAGGGTCCTCCAGGTTTGATGTATAACAGACCAAAGTAACAGGATGTGCTGTAATTGTGCAAATAAATGGGACTGATATCTCCCATCTGGAAAAAACTTTATAAACACTTTTATTCCATTAGCTGGCCTCACCAGGTTTAACCATCGCTAGATAACTAAATCTCTAGGCTACCCTCCCCTAATCCTCTACAAAGAGTTGTCCTTTTGAGAAGCAGTTTCATTGAAAACTGAAGGGTGCAGCTTGGAGCTTTGCCCCTATGTTTTTTATATGGAGGTTCTCACTGGACCCATTACTTGTTTTCTGGGGCCCTGTTTTGGTAGAAGTGGCTGGTCTTTCCCTAGAGCAGTCACTTGAGTTTGTCCCTTCTTTCTGAAGAATTATGTTGTAATTCTTGTTGGTGTCACCCTCAGTCTCTGTGAGGCAAAATAAATTTCTAGACATCACAGAGTATATAAGGCAGATGATCACAAATTTACTCTTTGAACATGTTAAAGAACTGCTTAGATATTTTCACAGCATGGTGTTTATTTTTTTTTTTTTTAATTTTTGAGACAGAGTCTCACTCAGTCGCCCTGGGGTTGAGTGCCATGGCATCATTGCTCACAGCAACCTCAAACTCTTTTTTTTTGGGGGGGGGGTTTGTTTGTTTGTTTTTTTGGTAGAGACAGAGTCTCACCTTATCGCCCTCGGTAGAGTGCCGTGACATCACACAGCTCACAGCAACCTCCAAATCCTTGGGCTTAGGCTATTCTCTTGACTCAGCCTCCCAAGTAGCTGGGACTACAGGCGCCCGCCACAATGCCTGGCTATTTTTTTTTTTGTTGTTGCAGTTTGGCCGGGGCTGGGTTTGAACCTGCCACCCTCGGCATATGGGGCAGGCGCCCTACCCGCTGAGCCACAGGCGCCGCCCCAACCTCAAACTCTTGGGCTCAAGTGATCCTCTTGCCTCAACCTCCCCAGTAGCTAAGACTACAGGTACCTGCCACAATGTCCGGCTATGTTTTTTAGAAACAGGGTTTCGTTCTTGCTCAGCCTGGTCTTGAACTCCTGAACTCAGGCAATCCACCTGCCTCAGCCTCCTAGAGTGCTAGGATTACAGGCATGAGCCACTATGCTTGGCCACAGCACAGTGTTTAGATAGACACTTATATGCAGACTAGAGAAAGTAGCAAGCCCAGTCCATTAATGAAGGTTTGCTGAAATACAGTTGACAGGTAAAGTTATCCTGTAATGTAATAAAAAATTGGTATAATTTTCCTTACATTTAATATATTTGTATCTCATGTACTGTGTAAAATATGAGTATATAAGATAAGGTAAAAAGAAATTTGCAAAATGTTCTTTGCATGTCGGAAAGCACAATTTCAAATGATAGATTAAGGGGTATGTAATAGCAGGGCAAAGAAAGAGAGACACAGCTTTGGGATGTTTTAGGGAGAGAACTGGATTTGCTTTGGATAGACAAAATTAAAAGAGAATCATTTTTGACTAAATGACTGGATGAAACTACCAGGTTGTTGTTACTGTATGATGATGCAAAATCTGCGCGTGTAATGGTAATGTTCTTTTGTAACATTAGTGGCAAAAATGCATTTGGGGACCTTAGCATGACTTTTTAAAATGCCATCTATGAAACATCTTTGAAGTTGTGAAGACACAAATTCATTTCTTTAGATAACTAAAGAACGACTTGCAAGCCTGGACACAAACTATTGAGAATGTAGAGCTGGAATCCCCCCCCCCCCCACTTCTTAAACACATAAAATCCAAACAGGCAGACCATTAAGCTGGAAAAGGAAATTAATATAACCTCACAGGCAGGAGGAAAAGCAAATACTCATTCCAAAGCAGCCGCTGTTGATGCAAGCAAAGGTTAGATCAACAAGGCTGTTTTCTAACAAAGTGTGAATCCCATTAGTGCTGAAGTGTTATCCCCTCCTTCGTGCTTACATCTCAGCCAGAGCAGATTGAGAATTTTACTTCCATCTGCATCTTAAGGCTGGTAAGTAGGACCCATGCAGATGTGCAAAGATGGTGAAGTCATTCAGAAGACTTTGACGTATACATCATAGGCAGTGGCCAAAGTCTGCTCAATCACCCTTTTGGCATGCTTAGGGGACAAAACAGGGAGCCCACCTCCCCTAATTTCCCAGTTCCCCCTGAGACCTCCATTGTCTCTTCCCACATACACAATGATGCCATTCTGTGATTGGTAAATTAGACATGGAGCGCTTGGAAAAGTTTCTTTGGGGAGCTCAGAATTTAAATTTTGTTCCACTAAAAAAAAAAAAAAAAAGGAGGGAAAAATAGAGATACAGCAGCAGTTTAAAAAGAACAACATCTGGAAGTTACCAATGACTTATTTGTGTGCCCACTATGAAGGTGATTCACTAACATTAATACTGTACTCAACCGGAGCTTGGTGGTTTATTATAGCAGCTCCTCGGTAAGAATCTGTAATCCAAATGCTTGCATTCATTTTTCTGTGTATCAAAATCTGTCAGGTATGTCTCCTAAGCCACATTGTACCATTGAGCAGAACCACATAAAATCATAAAACGAAGTGACCTATTGCTGTAAAGAAAAATCTAGTGTAAGAAAAGCGCTAACTTCAGAAAAATTTTTCAACATGGTTACAATCAATTCATGTTCCAACTGTATAAGCAAATAACACTGACCACATGAAATACTCTGCCAGAAGTAAACAGTTGCTATGATTTAGAAATATTAAAGGTATAAAGCTAAGCATTCAAATTCAAAAGTATTGCGTTCAGATTTCTGTACTGAATGCGTGCAATGAATGTAGAAGCTAATTATACTACTCTGCATTTAACACAAAGAGCATTTCTATCTGAAGGAAAAACTCTGATTCCCAACTGCACAGAGCTATACCAGCTTGCCAAGAATGAGGAAATAAAAAATCCACTGGAAATAACATTTGGTTGTTCACATTAGCACTGAAGATGACTGTGGTTTCGAAATTTCTCTCTTTTTAATTACAGTGAGTAAACTATTTTGTCAACTCTCTTTGGGAAGCTCAATTTTCATCCTAGCTGACTGGCCAGAAAATAAAGCTGTCGAAAGTCCTAGATTGAAATTGTTTTTGTGAGAAGATGGTTTATTATAACAAGTCTTCAAAAGAGAGAGATCTATTCAGAAAGATACATCTTCAAACTAAGTCTCATGAATAGTTTTATTACACAAAGTGAAGAGGATCCATATAAAAAGTTCTTTTTAATAAATTAAATCACTATACAGCAAGACATATTTTAATTATCTTACCTCTTTGCCTTTAAGCGCGCACCGTTACCAGAATCCATGAGCAAGTTGAATAAATAGCATTGTGTTTTTTCGAAGGCAAATTCAAGTTTGTGCCCATGCAAATTCTTTTCCAGTGTTCATTTAACCAGCAGGAAAGTTAGTTGATAGTTACCAAAAATTCTATTGAACAATTTATTCTTTTCTGCAAGTAATGAATACTATGGACTGAATGTTTATGTTATCCCCAAATTCATATGTTGAAGTCCCAACCCCAAATGTGATTGTATTTGGAGATAGGGCCTTAATAAAGTAATTAAGGTTAAATGAAGACATAAGAATGGGTTTCGAATCCAACAGGACTAGAGTCCTTATAAAAAGAGACACCAGAGAGAGTTTGTTGTCTCTCCCTGAGGACACTCCTAGGGAAGGTCATATGAGACCACAGGGAGCCAAGGGGTGGGACCTCACCAGAAACTGCATAGGTGGACACCTTGATCTTGAATTTCCGACCTCCAGAACAGTGAAAAAGTCAATTTCTCTTGTTTAACCCATCCAGTTTATGGCATTTTGTCATGGAAGCATGAGCTAACTACACATGAGCTAATGGCATGAATAACACCATTTAGTACAAATATATTTTAGTTAGAAACTTGTCATTATACAGGGTTCCAGGAGTAAGCACAAAGAATGCTGGAATTCCGGAAGGAAAAGTAACCAAAAATCATATTCTCAGCATCTTTAACCTTTAAGTATTATTAATATTTCTTGCTAAAATGGTATAGTTTGCAACATCTGCACAATTAAATGTGGTATTTAGCTACCAGTACATACATTCTCATTAAGTAAGAGAGAAATATAAGCAGACAGTTCTTAAGTTCACTAGATCTAAAGTCATATTTTTAGCCATCAAAGCCAACGTTTAACACATCCTTTTTGCAACACAACGTAAAAGCAATAGAGAATTCATAAAGCAAAATAAAATGTGGTCTAAGAATTTTAGAAGTACTTTGAATTCTTTCTTCTATTACAATTTGCTCATTTTAAATACACGAAAGACTAAATAGTGGACTAAATTATTCAAAATAGTTCCTTTTAAAATCAATACATAATGACTAAATGCCAGTTCTGTTTTATCTCCAAGCTCTGATGCATGGGAATGAGCTTGAGCCTAACATAAATCACTAAAACAATTCTATTGCTAAAACATTTCTTGGAGCTAGGCATGGTGGCTCATGCCTGTAATCCCAGCACTTTGGAAGGCTGAGGGTGGAGGATAGCTTGAGGCCAGGAGTTTGAGACCAACCTGGGCAACATAGCAAGACCCCCCTATCTCTACAAAAAAACAAATGATATAGCTGGCTGAGGTAGATCACTTGAGCCTAGGAGTCCAAGGCTGTAGTGAGCTATGGTCTTGTCACTGTACGGCAGCCTGGGTGACAGAGCAAGACCCTGTCTCAAAAATAAATAAATAAACAAAACAAAAAACAATAAATCTTGGAGACCTGTTATAATTCTTGTTGACAGACTGATCATTACTTGTTGGATCCAAACCCTATAGTGTTAGTTTTACAGAAAAAGAAAATGTAAATGAAAGCTTTCAAAGCAAGGCCCAGTGAAACATTTAACTGAACCCCTTTCCCTACCCAGTGACTTGTCCAGTGGGCACAGTAACCTACCACTTACCTCACTTTTTAAAGTGGTCATAAAGTGTTTCTAACTGTTTAGACTGCAGTGCTTCTATTTAATTGTGACATTTTAAAGGTACATTTAGCTTTAAGCCTCACTCATTATGTCATTAACAGGTCAACGTTTTCCTGTGAAATTTTTTTTTTTTTTGTAGAGACAGAGTCTCACTTTATGGCCCTCGGTAGAGTGCCGTGGCCTCACACAGCTCACAGCAACCTCCAACTCCTGGGCTTAAGCGATTCTCTTGCCTCAGCCTCCTGAGTAGCTGGGACTACAGGCGCCCACCACAACGCCCAGCTATTTTTTGGTTTGCAGTTCAGCAGGGGCCGGGTTTGAACCCGCCACCCTCTGTATATGGGGCCGGCGCCCTACCGACTGAGCCACAGGCACCGCCCTTTCCTGTGAATTTTTTTCTAAGGAAAAATACAGTTCAATGAGAGCGCAGGGACCACTGCGTTGCTACTGTGTGTAGTTGTTAGCCACACGTCAAAGGGAACAGCCATCTTCACAATGGCCTCCTGCTCCTCTCCTCACCAGTAGCTTCACCTCCCCAGCCTTTATGTGGCCCCAGATTCTTCTAAATATTGTTGTAATTTGTTTTTTGGAAGCCAGCAAAACTCCATCAAACTGATACAGCATATGAAATATCAGTAAAACTTATAATGGAATCCAAATGCCACTGTATCGACAAATATTACTGCAAAGGAGATGACTTGAGAAATATTAAAGAATGAGAAAGGAAGAAAAAAATCATAATCACCTAGGCTTCTTTCCTTTCTGATTTTGTGTTTTTTTTTTGAGACAAAGTCTTACTCTGTCACCCCAGCTAGAGTGCAGTGGCATCAGCCTAGCTCACAGCAACTTCCAATTCTCAGGTTCAAGTGATCCACCTGCCTCCACCTCCCTAGTAGCTGGGATTACAGGCCACAACACCCGGCTCATTTTTCTATTTTTTTTTTTGTAGAGACAGGGTCTTGCTCTTGCTCAGGCTTGTCTAGAACTCCTTAGATCAAATGATCCTCCCAAAGTGCTAGGATTACGGGCATGAGCTGCCACACCCAGCCTTGATTTTACCGTGCTTTGATTCCAAAATATATTAGATTTAATTTGCCAGATCTTGTTAAGTATTAGATGGATGTTGGATAAGCTTTAACAGGAAATTGGAGACTTCATTAAATCTTTTTGTTACTATGAAGTCAATGTATGTTTTATGGGGTTAATTTTTTGCATCTTAAAAATTGAGACAACTATGAAGACTGTATCTAGGGAGGAAACTTGACATCTCTAAAACCCAGTTTCCTCCATTGTTTCAAAAGTTCTATTCCATAGATATTGTTGAAAAGATTAAATGGATGATTTGTGCATTCTTAACTCTGTGCCTGGCATATGATAAAAATCCAGGAAACATTGGTTCCTTCTTAGTAATAATAAAAGTTAATGAGCATTTTGTATGCTCATTAAAATTTGCACCTCATTTAAATACGACAACAGCTCCATGAAAATGGTACTATATTATCCCCAATTCACAGGTGAGAAGACTGAGGCCTCAATGGGTAGTCACTTGCTTAAGAATATATTTCTACTGAGCTGCAGAGCTAAGATTCATATTCCAAATCCTGCCTTACCCATTGCCCAAGTAGGGCTCTACTGACCAATTTGCTAATGGGGGTGTGTGTGGTCCATTTATTCATTGAACAAATATTACTTAGTATATACTCACTGTGTTTTAGGCACTTTATGAATCACTGAGGATGCGATGATGAGTAAAACAGACATGGCTCTCACGCTCATGGAGCATACAACCTAGCCCAGGGTTCCCCAACTTTAGTACTATTGGCATTTGGGGCTGGGCAATTCTTTGTTGTGAAAGGCTGTCCTGTGCATTATAGGATGTTTAGCAGCATCTCTGATTTCTACCCACTAGATGTCAAGAGCAAGTTCCCTCACCAGCCCCACGTTGTCACAATTCGTCTCCAGACATTGTTAAATGTTTCTTGGGGAAATGAAATGACAACGCTGCTCTTATGACTATAACATTGAGAGTCTTGTGCCTAAGAAATTAGGGAAACCCTTATCAGCCTAGGACTCATCTAAGATACACAGTTTCTTTCCCAAATAATAATGATAATGATAATAATAATAATACTCATAGCCATAATGTGAGTCTGCAATGTAACGACCATCTCACAAAAACATTGGACATTATTTTATTAAAAACTTGCTTGATGGAACTATCTCTAGTGTGAAAGAGGAAGGCAATCACATTTGGAATATGATAGGAATATGTTTTATAGTCAACTTACCTGAAACAGGGTGGACCAGAAATTACTAGACTTTCAAAAAATTAAAGGATTATAAAGCCATAGCAATTCATAGTTGGGGCTAATTTTAGTGCTCTAATTGGGTAGGTGAGGACAGCATGGAATTTGGGGAGACTAAAAGCAAGGGCTGCTAGGTTCAGCATTTCCCACTTTATCATAGTGTTTTCAACTTCATGGTGTTATCAGTCCTTTTTCATTAACTATTTGTCAAACAAAATTTACACAAAGAAAATAATTTCTTATTCACACAACAGCCCCACATGGATGATCTCAGTTTTTCAGGGCTTCTGGGAGGTCCCCTCTACACAGAGACCCATGTTCAACAATCTTATAGCTCTATTTTCCCTAAGGTACTTGAAGTTCTTGCCTTCACTGTGGAAAAGGGAGAGTGTGGGGATTGCAATGGCTAGAATTCTGGTATTCTATTGGTAAGAACTCAGTCACATGACTACCACTAAATACAAAGGAAGATGGGAAATGGAGTCCACTTGTGCACTCAAGAAGGAAGGGAAAACTGTTCAGTGAACATTTAGCTATACTTTGCAAATATGGTCAAAATAATTTTCATTGCTCAGAAGCTAAACATTTTCTAATTTTATGATTTATAAAACCAGGATATTATATACTTTAGAAAAATTTAGTGAGGGGGGCAGCACCTGTGGCTCAAGGAGTAGGGTGCGGCCCCATATACCGAGGGTGGCAGGTTCAAACCCGGCCCTAGCCAAAATAGTGAGGGTCAGGTGCAGTGGCTCACACCTACAATCCCAGCACTCTGGGAGGCTGAGGTGGGTGGATTGCTTGAGCTCAGGAAGACCAGTCTAAGCAAGAATGAGACCCTATCTCTACTCAAAATAGAAAAATCTAGCTGGGCATAGTCCAGCTACTCAGGAGGCTGAGGCAAGAGGATTCCTTGAGGCCAGGAGCTTGAGGTTGCCATGAGCTATGATGCCATGGCACTCTACCCAGGGCAATAAAGTGAGACTCTATCTCAAAAAACAAATTAGCGAGAATTAATGAAAGATATGTAAGCTACATTCTTCCCAGACACTTTGTGCTATGTACATATCTGATATCTGGAGAACACTACACCATGCTAATTTATAGCCCCATTATGAATAGACACATTCTTAATCTGTGGCAGACATCATGATGTGGTTAATCTGTTACCATTTGTTAAGGAAAGGAGAATGTACTTTGCAATCCAAAGTTCATGTCCCCCGGCGATGGTGTAATATTTTCTTTTGCTCTCAATGTGTGAATTATTAAAAATAAGCTAGCTACAATGTCATCATTTTTGATTATATCAAAAATGAAGGCAGAGACAGGACAGCTTCCAATCTGTGAAGTTATTTAGCATTTAATATTCCCTTTGAGAAATCAATATGGTTTGAGGGAGATTATTTATATACCACTAGTCAAGTGTGGTTTAAATAAACGCACCATGTTGCTAGAGCTATGAGAATGAATCTTTCAAGGTCAAGACCTTACTATTGACTAAATAGATATTACCTTATGCTCGGGCTTCTCTTCAGATCGTATAAATCTTTCGCCTTTTACTAAATAGATATTACCATAAATCAGCTAACAGGCAAATGGTTAATAGAAATTATCTGGGGCGGCGCCTGTGGCTCAGTCAGTAAGGCGCCGGCCCCATATGCCGAGGGTGGCGGGTTCAAACCCAGCCCCGGTCAAACTGCAACCAAAAAATAGCCGGGCGATGTGGCAGGCGCCTGTAGTCCCAGCTGCTCGGGAGGCTGAGGCAAGAGAATCGCTTAAGCCCAGGAGTTGGAGGTTGCTGTGAGCTGTGTGAGGCCACGGCACTCTACCGAGGGCCATAAAGTGAGACTCTGTCTCTACAAAAAAAAAAAAAAAAGAAATTATCTGGTCATTTTCTTGATATAGATGATTATATTAGGTTCTGCTTTTCTAGTATTTATTCAAATCATAAAAATGAACATCTGGGCATTGTATGCCAACATATTAATATTTATTGGTTATTAAAAATGTATATTCTATAAAACATTTTATTTTGGGGGAGTGAAATGTGGGCTGGTGGTTCAGAATTTTATGTACAGATACATAAAATTCATGATTTTTTTGACCAGTTAAGTAAAAAAGAATTAACTAAATGGTAACAAAATAACTCCTGATTTTAAAGAGTCAGGGTACATTCTGTACAATTCAGGATACAAATAAATTCCTTGTATGTTTGATGGAAGTTCAGAGGAGGATGTCAGCAGACCAGAAAGAAAAAGGGAATTGAGGGAAGTCTAAGGTCTTTGAGCTAAGCCACACATTGGTTAATTTCTCTTTAGGTCACTTCATTGGAATTCTGACTCCTATAAGAGAGACAAGAGAAATTCCTGGGAGAAACAAAACAAAAGTGCAACTAAAGGGGTGTATTCTTCCAAAGCAATTCTGAGAGCATTTTGGGAGTGAGAACTTAAAAGGCTCACTTGAACAGAGGGCCAGCACTGGCTTTCTTTTTCTCCTTTTAGTTATTAATAGTTCTCAGAGACAACAGGTATGCCTTTCTTTAAGCAAATAGAACATGGAACTCGAGGGATAAATTCCCTGGTTATGTGTTACATTTACGGGGGTTTTCCCTGTAGTCAATGAAAAACATTTTGGCTTACAAAAATTATTTTCACAAATTTAGATGGAATCTTATGAAATTGTCAATATTTGATCATATTTAGCTGGTAAAATGGTAGTTTCTTAAGGTTTAACCTTACAATTTAACTTTCTAGGAACATATCCTTTGTATACTGTAAAGTAAGTTGTGTTCTGCTAAGGAACTCTACGACAAATCTAATGGGAAAACCCGTCAATGAAGTAAAATAATTCAAAGGGTATTGTTATTTCAAGGAGATTCAAAATCCCCAACATTCTGACCTCTAACACTCTTTGGCATGAGTACCCAAGAAGTTTTTAACCTAAAAGCTAACATTATCCAACAATTAAGTGATTGATTGTGCCAATTTGCAACAAAAGGAATAACTAAAAAGTAGATCAGTTATTGGCTACACACACACACACACACACACACACACACACACTCTCTCTCTCTCTCTCTTTCTCTCAAAAAGTTGTTGGTTGGTAGTATCTTTCCTTTCCCTCTGCCAGAAGTATCGTGTGCACAGAACTGCGTGGTTGATACTGCAGAGTTCCCCGTCTCTTAATATCTGGGAGAGACAGAACAGCAGGCTTCAGGCAGGTTAGGTGAATTTTGCCCTTTCTGGCTCATTTGTCTAAGAAAGAATTTGGTGACTTGACAAGTTTCTAGAAATGGATGAAAATTATTTGAGTGAAGGCAGCCAGAGGCAGTTAGCAAATTCTGACCACCATCATAGTTGTCACCCACTGAAATTGAAACTCGAGTCCGAATTTATACAAGTGGATTCACTTATGTGGTACAGAATTCACATGCTATTTATTAGCTATCACTGAGTCCTTTCTTCTGAACTCTGCACATTTTTGGATGGCATGACATTTTGAAAATTGTAATCCTCTTGTGACAGGTTATAAGAGCCAGTTAAAACGTTCTTGTTTTGTTCTAACTCAGTATACCCAGCTTTAATTGCAATGACGATTTTGATTCAAAAGACAAACTTCAGGAAAGGAAGTGAAAAAGTCAGAAAGTCTGGAGAAGGTTGGAGGAGGGAGTGTATATCGGATGTGGGGAGAGAGGAAGAGAGCAGATTCTTCTTCTTTTTTCAAGAAATTATTCACTTCTAAATGAGACAGCTCAATTTAACTGCCCCAAATTTATGGGTCTAACCATTGGGGGAAGATTATATGTCTGGAGTTTTCTGGGGAAAGAAGCTACATGGCAGTCCAACATTCACAGTAAATTGTTATTACAGGTGTGGGAACTCATTGCTGGCCATGGAGAATTCCTAGGGCAGGAAATTCAGGTGGGGGTTGGTTCATTGATGGGGTGGCCAGAAGGCAGCCAAAACCCTATGCCATTAATGGGTTTAGGTAGCTACGTAAGCTAGTATTTTCTGCTCTGTAGTTTAGAAGAATGCAACAATCCATTATTTTTCTGTTTAGAGAAATGCATGGCCTATTTTTATATCCGTTGACTTTATTTTGCCCAGAAGTCACACTAAAATAAGCAGCAGCCAACATTTTCCTCTTTCTAGGGTGATTAGATTATACTATATTATACTAATGAATAAGTTACCTAAATTACAGTATCATGTAATTAATAAATTACATAAATTAGAAAGTACATTAATTATTGGGCAACAATCATGTCTTTGCAAGCAAACTCTACGTGTAATGAAATGACATATCTAAAAAATTAAATAAATTAAAAAAAAAAAAGAAATGACATAGCTAACAAATACAGGAGTCCTTTCGAACAACTCTTGAGAAAGGCTGTGACTATTTTAGCCAGTTAGTAATCAGGACAAATGGATACGGTGGAAACACATTGAATGATTTCTTACATACTTTTTCTCATTTTAAAATTACTCAAGTAATTTTAAATGCCTCATGGTCATTATTGAACTATTAGAAAATCCAAGAAAGCGAATCAAAACAACTTATGAGCTAGCACACATTCCAAAGACAATCACTGGTAACAATTCATTTTGTAAACTTAGAGTTTCTCTCACGTAAATGGACTATATATATGTGTGTGTGTATATATATATTTCTTAAGTGAGATTGTTCCACATGTTACTCTGTAATCTTCCCTTTTTATAGTGTCACTATCATTTTTTAACTATTGGTTAATATTCATTGTAATGCAATACTATATATTATTTTAGCCATTCCATTTTTGTTGGTTATTTAGATCATTTACAGTCTTTTAACTCTAATAAAGATCACTGTTATCAAGATCATTTTATACGCATGTTAGCAGATCTGTCCAGTTATTTTCTTAAGATAAATTTCTAAAAATAAGATTGATTAGTTTTAGGATATGGTTTTGGGGAGATTTTGATACAGATGATGAAATTCCTTTTTTTCCTTTTTGTTTGAGACCGAGTCCCACTCTGTCACCATGGGCAGAGTACCACGGCATCATCATAGCTCACAGCAACCTCAAACTCTTGCATTCATGTGATCCTCTTGCCTCAGCCTCCCACGTAGTTGGGACTATAGGTATGTACCACCATGCCTGGCTAATTTTTCTATTTTTAGTAGAGACAAGGTCTCCCTCTTGCTCAAGCTGGTCTCAAACTCCTGAGCTCAAGCAATCCACCCACCTCTGCCTCTCAGAGTGCCAGGATTACAAGGCCAGAGCCACCGCTCTACTCAGCCTGGTGAAATTGCTTTTTAAAAAAACTTGTACCTATTTGCAATTCTACCAACCACATGAGAGTTATCCATTTGTTTTAAGAGATTCCAGACATTCCATCCTTTACTTTGAGGAGAAGCAGGGCACATTCTCCAACTGCTGCTCTTCCTTATTTCTTTCCTTTCTCCTTCCGTCCCTCCCTTCCACTGACAAACACTGACCAGCACTGGACACAAAGTCTTGAATCACATTAGCCAGCGTGTGTGAGAGAGTAACGATTTCACGTGTTCTCTTCTTTTGTTCTCTTACATAATCCATGTAAATATTATAGAAAATTCCAACATATTGACTTCCAATCTCTCTTTTCCAGATGCTTTTCACATCTGGAAGTAACACAAATTCTTGACCATGTTCCTCAATTTTGCTCAGGAAATACTGTCACCATAACTGTGGGAGACAGAAACCAGCCATACTGTGTCTTTAGGCTGACTTCTGAACTCACTAAGTAGTTCTTCCTCTTTTCTCCTCCTCAGTGATGGATGGTACTATGGTGCCTCGTCCCCACTCCCAGCCCCAGGTTTAAAGCAGTGGAGAGACAAGAGTCTCTTCCTCCCTTCCTTCAGATGGTGCTCTAATGGTCTTCTTGTCAAGGACAGTGACAGCCTAACTAGTGAGGGTTTTCTGTATTGCCTAAGTAGAAAGCCTCCAAATAGCTTTTCAATTAGGGAGAGGAACTTCAGAGCTCACCCTAGCCAGAATAGTTTGACAAGTTTCAAATCATTAATGGATCTCTTTCAAGCAACTGTAAAGAGATGCTTTTACAGTGACTACTAAAGTCAAGCAAACCACCCCCCAAATGAGAATTTGATGATACACATCAAGGTGTACACGACGCGAAACATGATTAAAACATTCCCAGTAATGTTGACCCCATATACAATATTAGGGGGTTAGGAATTCTGACAGCACCTCTTTCAAGTAGCCTGAAGTAAAATTACGCTGTATTTGAGCTGTGGTTTGCTTCTCTTTTCATGTATTTCCCTTCTTAGAAATAAAGAAAAAGCACAAATGTTAGGATCAGCAGACTGATGAGCTCCGAACTCAAGATGCAGTAGGCTGTGCATGAAGGTTGGAAAGTGAAGCTCAAGTGAGTGCTGGTGGCATGTTGTTGTGAATATACCTTGTCATTCGTTTCTACTAAAATGTGACCCTGTGAATGATTTAATTTAGTGGTTGTTTTTCCCTTCAAAGGACATTTGGCAATATCTGGAACATTTTTGGTTATCATGACTTGGCAGAGGGAGAGTGCTACTCTGGCATTTAGTGGGTAGAGGCCAGAAACGCTGTTACACCATATGTAGGACAACCTCCTACACTAAAGAATTACCAGCCCTAAATGTCAGTGATGCCAAGGCAAGAAAACCTAGTTAAATAGACTTCAAATTTAATTTGTTTGTTCAAAATTGGCATTTGAATAATTATTTCAGGCATTATTAGCTGTGACATGAGATTTTTCGTAAGATTCAGCTCTAGCCTACATTATGGGTGGAAGTCTTCATTTTCCTATCAGGAAACTTCTATCGAGGAATGGTGCTTCCATGGCATTTGAGTTCTTAGGATTAGATAGATGAAGAAAGAAACTATGAAGAGCATCAATGAGACAGGTGTCTTTTCTCTTCAAGGAACCATTGGATACAACTTTGGGTCTAGAAAACGTCATGTTTGGCTTTTTTGGTTTTTTGTACCTCATCTAATGATTAGATGAGTGGTAAGGATGGTTGCTATAGAAAGACATTCTTTCAGATCAGCCAAAATTCCTTGCAAAGCCTCCAAAGAAGAAGGGACTACTGTATGATGAGATGGTAGCTCAGTGGTTTTCAAAATGCAGGCTTCTCAGTTTCATTATCACCACCTGGGAACTGGTTAGAAATGCAAATTATAGAGCCCCACCCCAGACGTACAGAAACTCTGGGGATGGGCTCAGTGCACCTGAACAAGTCTCCTGGGTGATGCTGATAACATGGCCACCTTGAGGACCATTACTGTAGCTAAAAAGTGGTGGGGAGGTATAGCGGTACGCAGAGAAACAGAGAAAGGATTTCTTGAGTAAGTCCCAGGTTTGTATTACTCAAGAACAAATCAAAATAATCCTTTAACCTCAGCAAATTCAATTTAAGGTACAAAATCTAGGCTGGGAGTTTCACTTCTAACCTTCTTTCCAGGATAGCTTGTAATCTAAGGGATGTGTAGATTTAAAGCCTCTTTTCACCTTTGAATTTATCTCAGCCTCAAACTCTAAAAAAGTGCCATCATACAAGTCAACATGAGGACAGTGGTACTGGGAATGTGGAGGAAAGCAAGTGTTGTATTTCCAGTTACCATTAGAACACAGCCCTGGTTTAATCATCCACTCTTATCAGGGGCACCACTATCTATATTCAGAACATTCAGAATTTTACACTCTGGCAGAATTCCCTCTTACAAATTCCACAGCGAGATGCTTTTCCTTTCCATTTCAAATGACTACTCTTAAAAGAAAATAAAAATGCAATTGAAAGGTGGGGGAAAGCCTCTTTTGGGTCAGTTCTTGGGAACTCAAACAATCAGAAATGTTCACGAGCATGCCAGCAACCCAGGATCCTGGAAGAAGCATGCCTTCAAGTGAAGCCCAGGTTCAAGTTGAGTGGGAGAGGTTATGGAAGACCTTCAATCCCAAAGGGAGCCCTAAGTCATGTGGCTATCAAGCTGGGAAACCTATATGGCTCACTGTGGCCTTCGTGCCCAAATCAAGAATTCCTCTTCTAAAAGAAGTCCCACGGACTCATCTTTGACAGTTGGTGATCTTATGTAGCACTCTACAGCCTCTTTGAAATTCATGTGGGAGCTATTTTTTGTTAATCGAATCTGGAACATTCTAACATGGTTTGCGTTTCAATTGTATTAGTGGTGTTGCTTATTTAACTGTAGTTCATGCTTAGAGATAGCCACAGATAAAAGTGAGTTGCATGTAACATGCCAACAGTCTCGTTTGATAATACTCCAAACATAATGAAAAGCGAATGACAATGAAGCAACGTCTGGTAGGGCTTGAAAATATTTTACATCCAAGAAGCCTGCCAAGATGTTAACATAAGGGAACAATATCGCCAGACAAAGGAAAAAAAATAACTACTAAAGCAACTAGGGACAATATGCAGAATGTCAAGCTTTGGTTAAAAAAAAAGTAAAATTCTACCACTAACATATGACAGTTTCAAAAAGTGTTTATTGTTCTAATTTCTTTCTAATTAAGACATAGTCTCTTTTGTATATTATACATTTTTTTGGTAATTTTTTAAGGAAATAATTTAGATGTTATGCATAAGAAAGCTGTTCTCTTCTCAAAAATAAAGTTGGGTGTTAAGGGGTTTCTTATGTTAAATGGAATATTTTCCATATATTAATTTGTACATGTGACTAGATATACTTTTCTGTAATCACAACTAAAGAACAGCTTTCTGCAATCTGGATTAAAGAGTAATTAATCCAATACCATATCCACAGAGCTGAGTAATAACAGATTTAAAAGGCTTGCCTGTTTCAAACTCAGAGATAAAGTCACATAAAGTGTAATTTTGTGGGTTTCTGGCTTATCAGATCTAAAGATATAGCATTCTTTGCTAATGATTCAGTAACATTAATCAATCAACAAATGTTTTCCATGGTCATTCTGTGCCCAAAACACAGGATCAAATTTCCCCTTGCTCACAGTATAACCTGGAATGTAAAGATTATGAGGGCAGAAAACTTCATGAACAAATGAGGCTAGTGAGAACCAAGAATTATTTTGCTGGGCAAAGGAGATTCAATCTAAAAACACACCTTTCTGAAAATTAAGGTCAAAGCAACAGTTTTGCACTCAGTATTTTCTTCTTAGTTCTTTGGCCATCTCCTTATACTTCTGAATGAATGTGCGGTTAGAAAAAACATTTTGATGTCATTCTCTACCAAGTATAATTTGAAAAGCAAGCATATGGTGGCATAAAAATCATGTAATAGATGATGCTTCTTATCCAAAGTTTGAGAGATAGGAGAGTTAAATTTCTCTAAAGTTCCTTCTGTTTCTAACATTTTCTTTTGCTTTGTGAAAGGATCTACCCACTACCTTATTCTACAGGTGTGCATGTTACTATTACAAATACATACCCAATTGTTGAATTTGTATTCTTACAGATACCTCTGCGGATGTGTTATGTGCTCTGGATATTTAGGAATACTGGCCACTTATTATTAAATATAAAACCAAGACATATTAAATCTTTAGTCACCAGGACACAAATGATCATGTCAATGGGGAAAAAAATCTAAAACAAACAGGAATTAGTCAATTGTTTGTCCCTCACCAAGCCAGCAACAAAAGCAGCAAAAATACCTTCCCTGGTTGAGAAACGTCCTGTCACTTAAATGGCTGGGAAAATGAATATCAGCCTTTGGGGGAAAACGGAAATTTATCTTATCATACTACTTTATGTGTGTTTGTATGTGTGTATATCAGCAGAAAAGGAATTTCTGAGAGGACTGGAGAGCTAGCTGAGAAAGTTGGCAAGAATAAAAGGATGGGTAGGCTGTCAGAAACCTGCCTAAATCACATCCTAAAATTAAGTTTTATGGGCAGAATCCCCTATAGCAACTGCCAACACTAGGCGCCATCCCCCAACCCCCCCAGAACTGAAGAAGCTACTGCCCATGGAAAGTATAAGTGACTTTTTCTTGCTAGGTTTGTTATTATTACTTTTTTCTCTTGTCAGACTGCATGTCCAAGTTAAGGATCTAAAGAACCTCATTGAAGGGTTTGCTAAGTTACTGGTACGTCCTGAACGGATGGAGGTATAATGGTGACCTCTGCTGGGAAGAATCAGTAATGCTGCCTAGTAAGGTTTCTACCGGGGTTGAAATAATCTTAAGTGGTGGTGGGATGGGGGTGTCAAGGGTGTTCTTGGAACAAAAAGTTCCAAGAAGTACTCTGCAAGAAAGTATTTGCAAAGCCCCAAACCACATGAAATTAGCTTGATTCTGAGTTGACACTGGAATCTGAAACCAGCTGTACTTCATCCTAAAATGTTAGTGCTATAAACCCTTCATCAAACCTGGAGACAATTATTTTCTCACTAGCTGGACAAGACCGCATTTCCAGCAGCTGGATTTTTCCAGGGCAGACTTTGCTCTCCCATTTTCCTTTTGTAGAGTTCCCTCTCTTAGACTTGCACTAACAAGCCTCACACAAGAATGAAAGATGCTATGAGGTTAAGCCACCATGCTGTGATTCTGCTATTAGAAATTATAAAAGTAATTTGCCACAAAAAGCACACATCCCATTGGCATTCTCAGGCTTATGAGAAATACTTAATTGGGCCAAAAATTGATTTTAAAAGTCATTTGAGAAAGTTCAGAAAATCTTCACTATTTTATTAAAGGTATAGTTTCTTGCCCTCATTTATCAGTTCTGAATAAGCAGCTGAAATATTTAAAATACCTGTAACTTAAAACAGCTATCAAATAGCTAAAGCAGCAATGCAAGGAGACTGTGGCTGGGCACTGAAGGTTGACTGGGCTTCTAGTCAAAAGCATACTCTTGTCCGGACCATCTTCAGTGGTGTCTACTAACCTATAAGACATTAAGGACACATCCATTTAAATAAAAGTTATGAGTGAAAGAAGACAAAATGTAATTGCCTCAGGGAATTACAAAAGCTGACTCCTGCTTAGGATGATTTTTCCCCCCTTTTTGTTGTTGTTGGTTTTGAAACCAAAGCCATAACTAGACAGCCAAAAGCCAAGGCTTTCATTTGTCGAGCAGATGATTGATGAATTTATTCCTTCATTTATATACATGTAAGGCAGGCTTCATGGGTGTGTGACCTGTGAAGTTGCACAGGGCCCCATGAAGGGTTAATGCTCTGCTGCCACCATCTTGACATTCTTAATAATTTTTAAGAAAAGGGCCCTACATTTTGCTTTTGTGCTGGGTTCTGTAAGTTATGTAACCTGTCCTACAAATAGTCCTATTAGTGTGTTGCTTTTGAGCATTGTCAGAGAGCGATGCTGGGCTTTCTAGGAGGGACGGTGATGTCTAAGGGGTGATGCTCATGTTGAAAAAGCTGACAGGCTAAGGCCGGAGCTAGGAAGTATGGGGATGACTAGCACATGCAGCCGAATATAGTCATTCAATACATGAGGCCTGGGTGCTCTGTTGTCCAGAGGATGATGGCAAGATCTTTTCCAGCTCGATAAAGCCTAAATGCTTCTCAGATGGGGTATCACTTGAGCTGGGATAAAATCAATATTTCCTTTTTGCTGTCTGGTCCACCTTGTGGTTTTACTGTTTTTCTAAGTTCCCTTAGTTGACTTTGGGGTTTTAATCACAAGATTTGAATGTTCTCTTACTCATAAACTATGGTCTTCTGTGGAGAAAATAGTTTGGAGATAAATTTGTATGCTAGATTTCTGCAATGCCTTAGATCCTAAAGAAAGGGAGCTAATTTTTAAAAAACTGGGGGCCAGGTTCAATTGGTGTGCCTCCCTGAAAGCTTCATTCAAAGTATAAGATGAGGTTGGGCCTGGTGGCTCACGCCTGTAATCCTAGCACTCTGGGAGGCCCAGGTGGATGGATCGCTTGAGCTCAGGAGTTTGACACCAGCTTGAGCAAGAGTGAAACCCTGTGTCTACTAAAAATAGAAAAATTAGCCGGGCAAGGTGGAGCATGCCTATAGTCCCAGCTACTCAGCTAAGGCAAGAGAACCCTTTGAGCCCAAGAGTTTGAGTTTGCTGTGAGGTTTAATGCCATGGCACTCTACCTAGGACACAGAGTGAGACTCTGTCTCAAAAAAAGAAAAAATGTCGGATGAAACCTGAGGTGGGGTGGGGGTTGTTCATTTTCTAAGCAAGTTGCTCCATTATGTTATAGCCTCACAGTTATTAGACAATGGCTATGAACTCAAAACCTGTAGCATTGCATAAGCCATCCAGGGCATATTTCCCCAGAAACAGGTGGATCATACCATTTGAATAAAGAAAAAAATAGCAGTTTTTTTCTCCCAGGGATGATGTTACTGTGACACTGAGGGCCCTAAATAAGCTCAATGAGTCATGTCACAAGCTAGCCAAAAGCTGTCCTTCTTTGTACCCAGAGGTCAAGACTACATTTCTCAATTCCCCCAGTGGCTTTCCTAGCACACACTCCCCCTTCAGAGATTAAGATTTGAAAAAAGCGAAGAGAACACCACAGTTATTCTCTCAGATCTGATATAAAAGTTACAAATGCATTCTACTCAACAGGGAAAAGCTGCTTGTAACCAATTTTTTAAAAATGGAATTTTAAGATATATTGGCCTTGTCAATATTTTGTATAAAAGACTAGTAAATTAAAAAAAATCTTTGTATATTATTGAACATAACCACATGCTGTAGTTAGGGACAAAATGCTTAGAAAAAGAACTATGCTGAGTAATAAATATGTTTTCTTTCCTGCACTGTCTCGTAGTTACTCTTAATATGTTCTATACTTCCAGAACTCAGCCTCCTTAATATTTAATGGAACACGGTAGAAGTTTTTATAAAGTTATCATGGGTTATTAAACCTCTGATTGTGGATAAAACAACATAAGACGGATAACAAATGATATGTTCTGAGATTTTTCTTTTAGCCTTATTTTATCTAAGCCAGATTTTTCCCTAGATATTTAGGCTAGAACCATCAAGTAGATACTCTCTGGATATCACCTAAGCATGATTTGTTGTTCTTTACATTGGTATGTCCCATTATAATATGTAGCATATTTAATTTGTTTTTATTATTTTAAGATGCTAATGATCTAATTATAAATGAAGGCAAAATAGCATACATTTAAACCAAATTATTTACTTGTACTTTGTGACAAAATCAAAACAGAAAAGGAAGCATTTCTGCCAGCACAGATTTTATGTCTCAGGTTCAGATTGAAGGTTAGAGATTTCAGGTATTCAGTCTATAATACAAAATCGAGTTGAGTATTTCTTTCTCTGAGGAAAAGAGAACAGAATTAAAGATACATCTCACTAAAAATTATAGCCAGGCCTGGTTGAATGAAACAACTGCCTGGAGAATTTATGAGAGAAAAAGAAAAATTGTGTAAGTGGCAGTTGGCTTTAGGGAAGGATGGCATGTCAGAACCAAGTCCAAGAACAGCAAGGTTTCCCTTTGCCCTCATTTCCCATCTTAAGAACTGTGGTGGCGTCACATGTTCCCAGCTTGAGTGGCCCGGTCCTTATAACCACTACACTTCAGCATTCTGGCAACTCGCTGACCCACATTTTTGGTGGCCAAACTGGTTAGTGTGGGCCAGGGAGCCATGAACTGCTGACTAAATTCTTTCTGATGCTTGTGGCTACACCAGAACCAGTGGGCAAAGGTTGGATTCTCCTTTCCTTATAGCATATGACAAAGTAAGCCCAGGAAGGGATGCAGTTGGCAAATGTTACAAAACGATTTCCTTGATCCTAATGGAATGCTCAGAAGAGCTGAAGCAAAGAACCAAGTCTGCAATCAAATCTCCATTGATGTCATGTCTCTGCTCTGTGGTAGATGTTTCTATTTCATCATCATTATTTTTAAACTCTGCCCTTGGAATTATGAAGGACTAGCTCATCGGAGCCATGTGTAGATGCAAATTAAATGAAAATTTGCCTTAACTCTGCTAAATTAGAAGGAACTTCGCAATTTCTTTTAAAACCTAGGTCATCATTATTCTAATGTTTAAAGCAGTTGTTCTCAAAGTGTGGACCAGCCACAGTAGCAGTGGGTTGTGGGAAGGAAGGCTGGATAGAAATGCAGATTCTAGGCCAGGTGCCTTAATCCTAGCACTTCGGGAGGCTGAAGTGGGATTATCACCTGAGGCCAGGAGTTTTGAGACCAGTCTGAGCAAGAGCAAGACCCATCTCAACTAAAAACAGAAAAATTAGCTGGGCATGGAGGTATGTACCTGTAGTCCCAGCTACTTGTGGGGCTGAGGCAGGAAGATTGCTTCAGCCCAGGAGTAGGAGGCTGCAATGAGCTATGATGAAGCCATCGCACTCTAGCAGGGGTGACAGAATGAGACTTGGTCTCAAAAAAAATGCAAATTCTCAGGTTCCAGTCCAGTCCTGCTGAATCCTAGCTTTGAGGCTGGGGCTCAGCAACCTGTGTTTTAACAAATCTTCAGTGTGATGCTCTTGCATACTCAATTTGAGAACCTCTGATCTGAAGAATCCTTGCAAAGGTGACTTCTGCGAGAATAAGTAGTGTTGGCCTTCCCTGGGAAAATGCGCAGCTTGGGATGTGTTACCAAGGGACACTTCAACTTTCATGTTTAGTTAGAGAAAAAAATGATCCGACTTCCCAAATTCTGTTATTTGACTTGCTCAAACTTGAATTCCAAAAGGTTTTCTTAAAACCCCAATGCACAAAATATAATTTATATTATTGAACAGTAGTTCTTTGGGCCTTTTAAAAAATATATATAGTACTGGTTTCTATGCAAGTGAGATGTTTATTGTCTCCTAGAAATAAATTTTTGATAGTCTTAAAGAAATTTAGAGGTGGAATGGGTCTTTAAAAATCATCAGGAAGAAATGAAGGCCCTAAGATGGTACCTACTGGAGTTTATGCAGAGAGTTCCTTCTGAGCTAAATGGGAGTAGGTGGCCAGCTACGAAGCTAGGAATTCCTTTTTTGGAATCTGAAAGCAGGGGCCGTATCTTATTCATCTCTCTCCCCCCTCCTTCCATATCACAGTTCTTAGAACAGTGTTGGCACAGTTCAATAAATGTTTCTTGAAAAACGATATGAAATCAAATGTGTATTCCTTTTTCCCCTTCTGCAGGAGGGAAAAAGGCATTTTCTTCTAGTCTGCCAGAAGGAATGAGGGAAGATGAAAAATTACTTTCACTTCTGCTAAATAATGGGCTACTTCTTTTCAGCTGCTAACCTAGTACCCTATGATCATATAAAATGGATTCTATTAACAAGAAGCCTAGGACAACAAAGGGGAATTATCAGGACCTAGATCTGTTGGAAAGGCTATTTGGAGATGTTTGTATAGCACATGCTCATTACAACGTCTGGCTCAAATCAATTTTATTTAGCACCATAAAAACAGACTTAGCTTATGATATTTTAAGCATCTTAAACAAAGCAAGATTTATATTACTGGGTGTGACTTTGGGCCTTCCACTTTACTGTTTGCCACAGGTCTAGAGAGGCAAGAAACTGTTTCTTTATGCATTTTGAGTGTAAAGTAGGAAGCCCCCTCCTCTCCCTTCTAATATCACCAGGAATGAATAGGCAGCGTGTTTCCCATAATTCAGCAATAACTGGGCTATTATTCTTTAATGCTTTGGTTTATTAATGTAACCACTGTGTCATTCCTACCATGCCCATGTAATTAAATTACCCGACAGACATTTGATATGAAGCTCTCAATCCCCACAAAAGCTCAGAATTTCTATGCCCCTTTGTGAGTCCCTAATGAATGGGTGGCACAGACACTTCTGTCATCCATGTTCACTCACTGTCCTTTCCTGACTGCTCTCCTGTGTCACAGAGACTTGCTCCTGCAGACAAACTTGGAACCCTTCAAAAGCGGAGGGTCATGTTTCCAACAACAGCAAGTGCAAGGCATGCTATCGCCTTCCTTTCCCTTTGTCCTGCTAAACCAGAGGCTGACCAAATTCAATTCCAAAACCAAGTCTGCCCCAGTGGATCAACAGTGCATTCTTAAACTTTGACTAATGAATGCTAATCCTTACTTAGATCACGATTATAAAGGGAAAATAAACTAAAAAAAAAATTAAAAATTAAAGCAATCATTGTATGTATTTACATTTACCCAATTCTATGACTTTCTGAAAAGGAAAAATAGTAATTTTCACTTAAAATTAGGCATTTAACCTTTTAATTTTATAAATGAAGATATAATAATGAAGCCTCATCCAGATGCTATCCCAGTCCAGCTTGCAGAAAGGTATCTGCAGTTATTAATAAAATAATGGTCTCTTTCCTAAATCACTCAGCTGTTCATTACAAGCTGTTAATTTCAAAACAACACTTGTCTATGAATGCTGTAAAACTTGGACATGAACTCATTAAAATAATCAAAGTTGATTTTATAGTAGGACTTCTTCCATTTCCAGAAATGATACTTTAGAGACTCTGTATTATCTCTAACGATTAAAACATTCTTATATTTTACATTTAACATAATGTAATACAATTAGCCTAGTAGATGTATTTATTATGAAGGTTTAAAGTGGATTTGAATCCAGATTTGGAGACCTAATTTTTCAATATTTGTATTACATGATTTTCATATGGCAGGATGAATTGGAGGATATTTAAATATATAGACATGAAAACTGAGATCTAATCTCAAAGCTATCAATCTGCTTTTTACAAGAAAAAAAAGCATGAAATCAAGCTTATAATGCCTAGGTACAGGAGACTGAAAATGATCAACTAACCTTTTAGATCAGATACTTGAGAGAAGAAGTAACACATCTCATTGGAATCTAGATAATTTACATCTGGCTAAATAATAACAATTACTCTGTTACTATTATTGCCTTTTAATATTGAAATTTATGTTATCCATATATAATTAACACAACTATTTCAAAATATGAAGGGAATACAAATGTTTTTGCTACATGGATACCTGGTATAATGCTTAAGTTAGGGCTTTTGGTGTACTTGCCACCAGAATAGTGTTCACTGTATCCAATAGGTAAGTTTTTTATACCACACCTACACTTTCTTCCTTTCCCCTTCTTGGTTTCCATGACCTTTACATCTCTTTGTCCCCATTGCACACCCTGAAAATATATGAGATAAAAATAATACTTGTTATTTGTGACTAGTCTGTTAGTCCCCAAAGAAGACAATAAAGGGCTGAGAAAGCATCTAAAAAAGAGGTGACAAAAAAAAGAGGTGACAAATGGAAAACAAATAGCAAGATTGCGATCTAATTTTAACAATAAATATAAAAGGACCGAGCACTCCAGTTAAAAGGCAGAGAGTGTCAGACTGCATAAAAAGCAAAGCAAAGCAAAATAAAACCCAATTATATGCTATGTACAAGAGATGGGCTTTAATTAAAAAGACAAAAATAGGTTAAATATAAGAGGATAGAAAAAGATATATTATGCAAAAACTCAGCATAAGAAAACTGGCAGGGCTATATTAATCTCGAGTAAGGGAGTCAATGAATACTGTCAAAGACAAGTCACAAGGGAAATTAGAAAATAATTTGAATTAAATGAAATAGCCCTACGTATCAAAATTTGTGAGATATAACTTAAAGCATGGATTAAAGGGAAAATTTTAGAGTTAAATGCCTATAAAAGAAGAAAAGTTTAAAATCAGTAACCTAAGTTTCCACCTTAGATAGCTAGGTAAAGAGCAAATTAAACCCAAAGTAATAGAAGATAAAGATAAGAGCAGTAACTAAAAATAGGAAGCAGACAAATAACGGGTGTTTAATAAAGCAGAACTTCATTCTTTGAACTTATTAATAAAATTGATAAACTCTTGGCAACATTTATTATGGAAAAAGAGGAAAAAGCACAAATCACCTGTATCAACAATAAAAGAGATCTAATAAGCATCCAAGAAATAATGAGGTAATATAAATGATTTTCTGCCAATGATTTCATCAACTTAGTTGGAAGAGACAAATTTGTAGAAAACAGAAATTCTCAAAGTAGACACACAATAAGATAGAAAATCATGGCAGCACTTGTAGCTCAGTTGGCTGGGCGCCGGCCACATACACCGAGGGTGGCGGGTTCAAACCCAGCCCAGGCCAGCTAAAACAACAATGACAACCGCAACAACAACAATAAGGATAACAACAAAAAAAAAAGACAGGGATTGTGGCAGGTGCCTGTAGTCCCAGCTACTTGGGAGGCTGAGACAAGAGAATTGCTTAAGCCCAAGAGGTTGAGGTTGCTATGAGCTGTGACGTCATGGCCAAGGGTGACATAGTGAGACTCTGTCTCAAAAAAAAAAGATAGAAAATCTTATCTTTGTATCTATTAAAGATATAGATATAACTACATATTTATGAAAATAAAAATGAAAATCTATCCCAACAGAAAATACCAGGCTCGGAGGGCTTTACCAGTGAATGTTACCAAACATACGTTTAAAGAAGTAAGAAACAGTGCCAATTTTACAGAAATTCTTTCAGAGAATGGAGGAAGAAAAATGTTATCCCAGCTCATTTTATGAAGTTAGCATAAATCTGATAATAAAATCTGACAAAGCAAATAAAATATAAAAAAAGAAAATCACAAGTCAATATGACTCATGAAGATAGATATGAAAGTCTTTAAATGTTAGCAACCTATAAAAGACATAATACATCATGACTAGGAATGTAAGGTTGGTTTCACATTCAAAATCCATCAATTGATATAATTAACAACATTAGTAGCAAAAGGGAGACAAACCACAAGATCATTTTAATAAAAGAAGAAAAAGAATTTTGTAAAATTCAATATTCATTCAATGTTATAAAAGTCTCAGAAAATTGGGAATGGAAGGCAATTTTATCAACCTAATAAAGGGAATCTATGGCAAACCTACAGCTCATACCATATTTTGTTATGAAATATTGAATGCTTTCTTTTTTATTTTTTTAATTTTTTTATTAAATCATAGCTGTGTACATTAATGCAGTCACAGGGTACAATGTGCTGGTCTTATATACAATTTGAAATATTTTCATCAAACTGGCTAACATAGCCTTCATGGCATTTTCCTAGTTATTGTGTTAAGACATTTATATTCTACATTTAGTAAGTTTCACCTGTACCCTTGTAAGATGCACCGTAGGTGTAATCCCACCAATTACCCTCCCTCCACCCATTGTCTCCCCTCCCCTCCCTTTATCCTTTCCCCATATTCTTGGGCTATAATTGGGTTATAGCTTTCATAGTAGGGCTAAATTAGTTTCATAGTAGAGCTGAGTACACTGGATACTTTTTCTTCCATTCTTGAGATACTTTGACAAGAAGTATATGTTCCAACTCTATCCATGTAAACATGAAAGAGGTAAAGTCTCCATCTTTCTTTAAGGCTGCATAATATTCCATGGTGTACATATACCACAATTTATTGATCCATTCATGGGTTGATGGGCACTTGGGCTTCTTCCATGACTGAGCAATTATGAATTGGGCTGCAATAAACATTCTGGTACATATATCTTTGTCATAATGTGATTTTTGGTCTTCTGGATATATACCTAGTAGAGGAATTATAGGATCAAATGGCAGGTCTATTTTTAGTTCTCTAACTGTTCTCCAAACATCTTTCCAAAAGGAACGTATTACTTTGCATTCCCACCATCAGTATAGAAGTGTTCCCTTTTCTCCACATCCACGTCAACATCTCAGGTTTTGGGATTTTGTGATGTGGGCTAATCTTACTGGAGTTAGATGATATCTCAAAGTAGTTTTGATCTGCATTTCTCTGATGATTAAGGATGACGAGCACTTTTTTCATATGTCTGTAGGCCATGTGCCTGTCTTCTTCAGAGAAGTTTCTCTTCAAGTCCCTTGCCCACCCTGAGATGGGATCGCTTATTCTTTTCTTGCTAATACGTTTGAGTTCTCTGTGGATTCTGGTTATTAAACCTTTGTTGGAGACATAACCTGCAAATATCTTCTCCCATTCTGAGGGCTGTCTGCTTGCTTTACTTACTGTGTTCTTGGCTGTGCAGACACTTTTTAGTTTGATCAGATCCCAGTAGTGTATTTTTGATGCTCCTTCAATTGCCCGGGGGTAGGGGTGGGTGGAGGGGTCTTCCTCATAAAATATTCACCCAGGCCGATTTCTTTAAGAGTTTTCCCTGCACTTTCTTCTAGTATTTTTATAGTTTCATGTCTTAAGTTTAAATCTTTAATCCAGTGAGCGTCTATCTTAGTTAATGGTGAAAGGTGTGGGTCCAGTTTCAGTCTTCTACAGGTTGCCAGCCAGTTCACCCAGCACCATTTGTTAAATAGGGAATCTTTTCCCCACGGAATGTTTTTTTTTTTTTTGTAGAGACAGAGTCTCACTGTACCACCCTCAGGTAGAGTGCCATGATGTCACACGGCTCACAGCAACCTCTAACTCTTGGGCTTACGCGATTCTCTTGCCTCAGCCTCCCGAGCAGCTGGGACTACAGGCACCTGCCACAACGCCTGGCTATTTTTTGGTTGCAGTTTGGCTGGGGCTGGGTTTGAACCCGCCACCCTCGGCATATGGGGCTGGCGCCCTACTCACTGAGCTACAGGTGCTGCCCCCCACTGAATGTTTTTAACTGGCTTGTCAAAGATCAGATGACGGTAAGTAGCTGGGTTCATCTCTTGGTTCTCATTCTGTTCCATACATCTATCTCTCTGCTTTTGTGCCAATACCATGCTGTTTTGATCACAATCGATTTATAGTATAGTCTGAGGTCTGGTAGCGTGATTCCTCCTGCTTTGTTTTTATTTCTGAGTAATGTCTTGGCTATTTGAGGTCTTTTCTGATTCCATATAAAATGAAGTATTATTTTTTTGAGATCTTTAAGGTATGACAGTGGAGCTTTAATAGGGATTGCATTAAAATTGTATATTGCTTTGGGTAGTATGAACATTTTAACAATGTTGATTCTTCCCAGCCATGAGCATGGTATGTTTTTCCATTTGTTAACATCTTCAGCTATTTCTTTTCTTAGAGTTTCATAGTTCTCTTTATAGAGATCTTTCATGTCCTTTGTTAGGTAAACTCCCAAATATTTCATCTCCTTTGGCACTACTGTGAATGGAATAGAGCCCTTGACTGTTTTTTCAGCTTGACTATTGTTGGTATATATAAAGGCTACCGATTTATGAATGTTGATTTTGTAACCTGAGACTCTGCTGTATTCCTTGATCACTTCTAAGAGTTTTGTAGTAGAATCCCTGGTGTTTTCCAGATATACAATCATATCATCTGCGAAGAGTGAAAGTTTGATCTCTTCTGACCCTATATGGATACCCTTGATCGGCTTTTCTTCCCTAATTGTGATGGCTAAAACTTCCATTACAATGTTAAAGAGCAGTGGAGACAATGGGCAGCCTTGCGAAATATTGAATACTTTCGACCAAGGTCAGGAACAAGGCGAAAATTGTCTGCTCTAACCACTGCTGTTCAACATTGTAGTGGATGCCATAGCCAGTACAATATAGCAAGAAAAACAAATAAAGATATAAAGATTTAAAAGGAAGTAACCTTGTCTTTTTTCAAAAATTGCATAATTGTTTACATGGAAAATTCGAATGAATCTACAAAGCATTTGTTCACACTAATAATTACATTTAACAATGTCAGCATATGTGAAATTAATATAAAAATCAGTTGTATTTCTTTTTTTTTTTTTTTTAGTAGTTTTTGGCCAGGGCTGGGTTTGAACCCGCCACCTCTGGCACATGGGGCCGGCACCCCACCCCTTTGAGCCACAGGCACCACCCAAAATCAGTTGTATTTCTATACCATTGTGGAAGCATGCAGTACTGGGGAATTGACTTAACTAAAGATGTAGGAGACATAGATTGAAAACTATAAAATATTGCTGAGAGAAATTTAAAAAGATAGGACTAAATGGAGAAATATACCATGATTAGAGATTAGAAAATACAATATTGCTAAAATGTCAATTCTGCCTTATTTGGTTTATATATTCAATACAATTCCAATTAAAAGCCTTCCAGGTTGTTTTATAGAAACTAAGAAGTTGACTCTAACATTGATAAAAAAATGCAAAGGAACTATGATAGCCAAATAATCTTTAACAAAGTTAAATAATACATCTTTCTTTATTTAAAAACTAACTATGAAACTACAGTAACCAACCCTGCTGTGTAGTTTGGCTTAAGGGCAGACTGAGACCAAGGAAACAAAACAGAAAACCTAGCAATACATTTGCATATACTTGGTCAGCTGATTTTAAATGGGGTAAGGACTAGTCTTTTTGACAAGTGGTGCTGTAATAACTGGATAATCACATGAGAGAAAATGAACCTTGACCTCTACCTCAAAGTACATGCAGTCAATAATTTGAGATGAATCATAGACCTAAACTTAAAAGCTAAAATTATAAAGCTTCTAGAAAAAGTCAGAGGCAAACATCTCACAACTTTAATGCAGGAAAATATTTTTTAGAGAGAAGACAAAAAGTAATAACTATGAAAGAAAAAATAGAAAATAGTATTTCATATAAATTAGAAATTTCTCTTGTTAAAAGACACACAAAATGAAAAGGCAAGATATAAATTAGGAATAATACTGGGAAAGAAATTATACAATCCCACATATCTGAGGACTTGGACCTAGAATATGCAAAGAACCTCCACAAGTCAATAATAAAAAGACAATCAACTCAGGAAAAATGGGCAAAACACGTGAACAGAAACTTCACAATGGAAGGCATATAAATTGCCAATAAGTACACTAAAACCTTTTTCAGTATTGTTCGGCATCAGCAAAATGTAAATTAGAACTGCAAAAAATACCATTTCCTATTCATTGGGATAGTATAACATTTTTAAAGAGGAACATTTTAGAATAATAACAATGTCCTCCTAATGGTTGGGCTGTGGTTACATGGGCATATACATTCCTAAAAACTCATTAAATTTCACTTAGGATCGGTGCATTTCACCTTATGTCAATTTTACCTCAATTAACAAGTCTTAATTACTAGATTCTTTGTTCGTTTTTGGTTCAGGGATAGTTTTGGCTGCATCTTTCTCATAGTGGCGACTTGTCAGTCACTGGATCCTTATCTGAAATTCAACACGGTAAACCTAGGGGTCAACTGCTAATAAAAGCTATTTTTATTTGGTAGCGCTTCACTTCCATTTTCCACCAGGAGTCCTTCAGACATAATAGAGATTTTTAAACATACTCAACTATACAGTACAGTAGTAGCCTCCAATTACAACATAGTTTCTCCCTGTCTGTATTTTTCCCGCTGTTGTTCATATTGTATTTTTTTCCTATACTAAAAGAAAATCTACTATCTGTTCTCTATGAACAAGGCTTGGGGAGTTTTACTGACTTTTATGTATAGGTAAGTAGCAAGTTAAAGTTCTGTTTTAATTTTTTATTCTTTAAACTTCAAAATATTCTTCCTTTAAAAACAAACAATTCCTGCATATGTTGTAATCCTACATACTTACTAATAATTTTTGAGGCACACTGTCAAGGTATGTTAACTTCTAACAGCTTTCTAACTTCTACATGGAGTAAATATTGTAAATTCATTAAACTTAGTTCTTAAAGGTTTAGTTATGAAACCTTAACCTAAAATTGCTGTCTTTACTACTCTGACACCTTGTTTGAAATCAGAGGATCATTAGGAGGTGAATGGAAGGGGTTGTCTTTAAAGCAATATTTTAAAACGTCTCTATTATTGAGTTTTTCTTTGCAAAGAGCGAAGAAGCATTTTGTCTATAATGTTCATAAGCTGGTTTATATTTTCAATGTTCAAGACTGCAGGTCTTTTCTCCCCACGAAGAGACCCACACATAGGGCTGTTTATATTTGTCAGGGTTTGGTGAAGAGGGGGAGTGTTGTTCTCAGGGTCACCGGGCTGTTTTTAGCCTTGGGATATGTGGCAGACAGCAGAAGAGACACGCTGACATGTGGACTTAGTCCATTCATGATAAGAACTTACAGACTTCTGGATTCTGAGTTTTCTTGCTTTTGCCTGGTCTGCCTTCCTTTCCTTGATTCTAACTAAAAGATTCTTTGAGCTATGCCTCATTTCCTTTTTCATTTATTTGTGAGAGCAACTTATCTTTTTCTTAAAATGAAAGTGCTTCAACTTAATTTAAACATAAACCAAGAGGTGCCATAGTATCTTTAAACTTCTTTAAATAAAATCAGAAACTGCTAGCCACATTCCTTGTTCTTTTATTTCTAACCATGGTTCATAAAAACATCCTAAACAGTCTCTTTATATAATCAGGTATTTATATACAACCACCGGCTTCAGAGGATTTGCATGTATATGTGAACAATATAGATTTATATTCAGAGATGGTTTATATATGAAATATATTTTTGAGAAACTACATTTACACAGTTTTTGTGCTTACACTGTGTGTGTGCATGTGCTCACACAAACATATATGTACATTTTTATTTCAAAATAGTCTCTGCATTTGCCCTCCAGATTTGGGAAATAGAGTTTCAAAATATTCATTTTTTTTACTCTGTGTTTTTCATTCTCAACCAAGAAATTAGAAAGAACTAATGAAAACCTTGCTTTGAGCCCTTCAACAATATGCTTAGGAACAAATATAAGCTCTAAGAATAAGAGTGATTTGACAGATCTCGGAATTCTGGTAAAACTGGTTTCCACAGACTCAAGCAAACGTGTCAAACAAACACACCAGGACCCTCAAAAACAAGGCACTATCGATGCTTAAGACTCAGTAGTTTGTATCCTTAAGTCTCCTTCCTTCTGGATGGATCTTGCTACCCAAGCAAGCAGGTTTGGGGCATAGATTTGGGCCATCCCCATTCTGAACATGCCGCTGTGGCCAATGGCAAGCAAACATCACAGAAAGTCCCTGTCACTGTTGCAAAAATATCACCTCGGGAGTGTGACACTGATGGGAATGGATGAGAGAGTTGGGTAAGAAAGGGAGAAAAGGGCAGCACCTGTAGCTCAGTGAGAAGGGCGCTGGCCCCACATACTGAGGGTGGTGGGTTCAAACCTGGCCCCGGGCAAACTGCAACAACAACAACAAAAATAGCTGGGTGTTGTGGCGGGCGCCTGTGGTCCCAGCTGCTCGGGAGGCTGAGGCAAGAAAATCGCCTAAGCCCCAGAGCTGGAGGTTGCTGTGAGCTGTGACCCCACAGCACTCTACCGAGGGCGACAAAGTGAGACTCTGTCTCAAAAAAAAAAAAAAAAAAAAAGGAGAAAAGAAGAAAGCGGAAGGGGGTAGAGAAAGAGGCAGAGAGAGAAGAGGGGAGGGAAAGAGAAAAGGAGAGCGAAGTGGAGGAGTAGTGTGGTGGGAGGAAAGTGAATGCTGGAGAGGGAAGGGAGGGAGAGGGTTGGTAAAAGGATGGTGAGGGAGGATGCAGGAGGGGAGGGGTGGAAAGGGACAGAGAGACATAGAAATAGAAGATGGGTGGAGCCACAAGGACACGATTAAAGGAGAGGGAGATCTAAAGAAAAAGGGGAGAGACGCAGGATGGCAGAGACAAAGGGAGGGACAGAAAAGAGGACGCAGAAGAGAGAGGGAGGTCGGATACCACTGCCACCAATCCCAGGGGCTGTTCCTATCGGAAATGCAAATGTCAGAGGGCCAGGCTCAGGGAATTTAGGGCAACACAGCCTTCCTGTCCTCAGCGCCAAGATCTCTCTCTTGCTTCCTTGATGAATTGCAAAAGGCATTCTTCTCCTCCCTCCATCAGGGCTCGGGTTTCCAGAATAAGGAGCACACACATAACAGGACATGCCCCAGGAAAGCCAAGGAGGGATTGGGTGGGAAGCAGAGGGTGTCACTCTAAAGCAGAACCACCCACAGCAGTTCCAAAGGTCACACCATCTCCCCTTGGTAAACAGAGGGAGGCTCACCCCGGAAGGAGTAAGAGCCGGTTGGGAAAGCCAATGACAAAGTCCCTGGGATCAGGATGCTTTGGGCCCTTCTTTCTGTAGGCAGCCTGTGGGCATTTCAGCTAGAATTTACAAGTTTAACAAACACACATATAGACGCCCAGTTCATTTAGAATTTTGATTTGAATAAGACCAGTAGAAGAAATGCTTTTTAGGGATAAGTACATCTCATCCAAAGAGAAACATGGAGACTCTTAAGAGAGGTGTAAAATGGGACAGGGGAAGACAGACAGAGTGGCAGAGACAAAGGCAAGCATTGGTACATACTGATATGAAAAGAGTATTTCTTGTTTATCGGAAATACAAATCCAGAGATGTCCTGTATTTTATCTGGCAATCATGGTTTCAGTCTATTTCCCCCCCCTAAGTAGTTGATTAGTAAGTTGACTAAGTCTATTATCTCATCTATCCTTTTTCCATCTATTGGTAAACAATGGATGCCAGGATTCATCCTCACAGGATAGTAACTTTTGGCTAAATGCAAAAAATTTCCTAAACTTTTGTCCTATGTACATATATTAAGGCTTATTTTGCTTTATTTTGTATTTTACTGTATCATCTTCTTTGATTCAAGTGATATTCTGTGAGAAGGAAAAGCAATGCATGCGTTTCTATGAATAGCACAAAACCTGCTATGTGTTGGGAAGGCTGTCAATCAGTTGGATAAATCGTTAAGTGAATATCCAGAGAGCAGAAACAAGATTGGGAGAAGCAGCTGAGGAGATGAAATGACACAATTAGATATCCTGTTTGCGTGTGTGGGTTGCATGGATCCTCCGTGTCCAAAACTTTTCAGAAGGAGCTATATTACTGCCTTCCTGGGGCGGGAGGGTGGTAGGTGGGAAATGAGAAAAAAGGACCTCTAAGCTTCCATCTAACTTTAAGGCTTTTCTGTTGGTTTTAAAATGAGCCCAAGAACATTCATTTTGTTTGTCTGTTTGTTTTTAGAGACAGAGTCTCACTCTGTCACCTTAGTTGGAGTGCAGTAGCTTGATCATACATAGCTCACTGTAATCTTGAACTCCTGGGCTTAAGTGATCTTCCCATCTTAGCCCCTCAGAGTACTGGGATTACAGGCAGGCATGAGCCACCGCACCCAGCCCCCATGTGCATTCCTAAGAGCCTTCTCTCCAATCCAGTGAAAAACTCTATCATAGAGCCTCATCATTTTGGGGAACACTTCCTACCTGCCCTCAGAAGGAATTAGGATAGGAAACTTGGGAATTAAAGAAAATGATTAAGCTAAAACTTTATACTTCCTAGCAAATATTCTCAGAGACTACCAGGGCACTACATGGATTTTGGTGTGATTCACTTATTTCTTGGTGAGCTGGGTGCAAAGTAGCAGTTACAAGTAGAAGGATAAATTTATGGAAATGTATCAATGGGACAGCAAAAACGTACAATGAAGATTAGGGAAAAAAAAAAAAAAAAAAAGCAACAGGCAAAGAGTGTCCTGACACCATGGAGAAAAAGAAAACCAATTGGAATTGATAGGGCATTGTTAAGGGTGGTGTGTGGGGCGGCGCCTGTGGCTCAGTGAGTAGGGCGCCGGCCCCATATGCCGAGGGTGGTGGGTTCAAGCCCAGCCCCGGCCAAACTGCAACCAAAAAATAGTCGGGTGTTGTGGCGGGCGCCTGTAGTCCCAGCTGCTCGGGAGGCTGAAGCAAGAGAATCGCGTAAGCCCAAGAGTTAGAGGTTGCTGTGAGCTGTGTGATGCCATGGCACTCTACCCGAGGGCAGTACAGTGAGACTCGGTCTCTACAAAAAAAAAAAAAAAAAAAGGGCGGTGTGTGATGTGTCTTGCCTCCCCTCCTCCAAATGTAGACTCTTTTTGAGCTATAGCCACAACATTTTACAGGCCTCAGAGAATGAGCAGCATCTGTTTTGAATACTTTGAACGCCCACCCCACGTGTGGGCACTGACCTCCTGTCAGAGAGGGCTCCAAGCAGCAACCCAAGAAGATACATTGATCTAGAAAATGTTTATACAAGTGCTTACATATTTGAAAATAAATATCTGTGCTTTTGGCACATAAGTGAAAGCTATTCTAGAACCATGCCACAGTTGCATTCTTTTTCTTCTTTGAGAACTGGGATACAATATGGCATATGGGGAAGGATATATGGAGAAAATCCAATACATGAACGGGTTACCGTACATTTACATGGTACTACAGACTTTACACAGGACTTGGGCTTGGCTACATGTTCCCATGGAATTTTCCCAACATTGCTATGAGGTAGGAATTATTGAAAACATTGCGGAGGCAAGAAAACAGTAACTCACGCAGTTGGGTGGCGCCTGTGGCTCAGTGGGTAGGGCTCTGGCCCTATATACCAAGGGTGGCGGGTTCAAACCTGACCCTGGCCAAACTGCAACAAAAAAACACCTGGGCATTGTGGTGTGCCTATAGTCCCAGCTACTCGGGAGGCTGAGGCAAGAGAATCGCCTACGCCCAGGAGTTGGAGGTTGCTGTGAGCTGTGTGATGCCATGGCACTCTACCGAGGGTGATAAGATGAGACTCTGTCTCTACAAAAAAAAAAAGTAAAGACCCAGCCAGGGACCAATATCAGGGCTTCTGATGTTCAAGTTCCATGCTTTTCTTACTCCACCAAAGGTGCCTTCTATGTTGCCATATGAATGATAGAAAGAAAATTGATCTTTACTACCTTAATTTGTCCTGACAACTTACAGGGGTTAATGACAAGGGGAAAGAGTGTACCAAAGTGATTACTAAGTCATGGAATTTCAAATCCTGTCTCCATCATCTACTAGCTATATGACCTTGGGCAAATTTCTTTCCTGTTTCAGCCTTAGTTTTTTGAACTTTAAAATGGATTTAATAACAATATTTCCTTCCCAGGACTGTTGTGAGGATTAAATGAATTCATATATCTTAAGATCTTAGCATAGATGATGCCCTGCCTACACTTCTTTTTTTAGTATTTTTATTATCATTTCAAGGTGTGGATCATACTCTTTGCTTCAGTGTTGACTTGCACATTAGTCTCAGATGTAGTCTGCAGACTTTTGTTTTATGGGTTTGCTCCAAGAAAATCAGGCATTTAAAAAAATGGATTAAGCGGGCTCAAGGATTAGGGCGCTGGTCCCATATGCCAGAGGTGGCGGGTTCAAACCTAGCCCCGGCCAAAAAAAAAAAAAAAAAAAAGGACAAAAAAATCCATGGAAATATTTTTTAACCATTTTGATAAGTGGGCAAAATGATCAGAAATCAAGGGTGAGATATGGAACCAAGCATACTAGCAACTGACAAAGCCTAGATTGTAGGAAATGTGCAAAAAAGAGAAAATGTTCTTTGTGATCCTGCAAAGGAGTATCTGTGCTTCGTCAACAGCAATTTTGCATAAATGCTTCCAATTTCCAAACCGTAGGATGTAATCTTGGACTATTAAAGTCAGGATTTTGCTGATAGAATATTAGAAGATGAAGCAGTTTATGACACTGTTATTTAATTTGGAGAGAAAAGATAGACTTTGGAAATAAATTAAGACTATCAGTTTCAACACTAAGAGGGTCAGAGCAAGGAGAAATTCTGGAAATAAATTTAAGATGGTGAGAGGGCTATCCACCAGGGATCTATGTGCAGACAGAAAGTACAGATTAACACAGTAGCCTTGGGCTCTCAGCTAAACCCTGAATTAATGTAAGTGATAACATAGGATGAGGGCACGATTTCATTTCATTTTTTTCCCCCCCAATACATCCTTTTCTTCTTAGGTTAAGAGAAAAATGATTGTCTTTGAAAACATTCTCTGTGTGTGTGTGTGTGTGTGTGTGTGTGTGTGTTTTAGCACCTATTAAGAACCTAGAGGAGAAAGGGAATTGTCCCAAGCCTGTCCACTGGGGGAAGGAGAAAACTGTTCATAATTTGCTGAATGTGCAGTAGGAATACTGTAAAATACAGCCAAGTAGAAGACTAATTCCACTGCTAGGGGTGGGGAAAGGGGGAGACATCCTACTAAAGAAGTGATTTATAAAATGAATCATGTAAAATAATATCTCAAGAAGAAAGGCAATTTAAGAAGAAAAATAATAACTAGTGATATGTAATTTGGGAAATGTTGATGATTTGTCATTCTAAGAAAAAAGTTTAGGAATAAATGTTACTTAATGTTACAATTGAGTGGTATATTTGGAGGTATAAGTGGCCAAAACTAGCTGTATTTAAAGAAAAAAAAGGCGTATTATGCTTCTCTATAGCTTTTGGTAATAAAAATCAGCAGAAACAAGCAAACTTAGGAAACATTTTCTTTTTTTTTTTTTTTTTTTGTAGAGACAGAGTCTCACCTGATCACGCTCGGTAGAGTGCTGTGGCGTCACACAGCTCACAGCAACCTCCAACTCCTGGGCTTAGGCGATTCTCTTGCCTCAGCCTCCCAAGTAGCTGGGACTACAGGCGCCCGCCACAACGCCTGGCTATTTTTTTGTTGCAGTTTGGCCGGGGCTGGGTTTGAACCCGCCACCCTCAGCATATGGGGCCGGCACCCTATCCGCTGAGCCACAGGCGCCGCCCCTTAGGAAACATTTTCAAAGAAGAGGAATTCGATATTGAGCACTCACTTTTCCAACTCTGCTCCTTTTTCTCCTTTTCTGTTTAGTTTGCCACCACAGTCCCTCCCTCACCCATCTCTCCCTGTGGCTTTATACCCTCATTACCTCCCCCCCCCCCACTGTATTCATTAATTCTTTTTTTTTAATTCTTGATCTCAGATAAGAGGCTGAAACTCTGGCACTTTGAATTATAAAACCTAATATGAGAAGATCATGTTTTACTTTCCTTTTCCAGAACTGCCTTTTAATAGAGATCAAAGATTAATGCTAAAGTAATGATTTCACATGGCCTTCAAGACTGTGGCCAGAAAGTGGGAAGATGGAGAAAAGGAGTTTGAGGAGTAAAGGATCAAAGAAACGGTCTTAATGAAAACATACTACATTAAAAAAATCTCTTTTCTACATATTTGCACCAAAAGTATTATGTCCTTATTTCAGAAGGTAGAATGTAGCCCTTCTAACAATCAACTAAACAAAATTTAATTTTCCCAAATAATAAATAAAAAGAAAAGAGATTTTCTACAATGTCTTATTATGATTTTTCTTTGTAAGTACCTTAAAAAGTTTAAATGGTAAAGAGAAATTGCTTGTGGTTTAAACATCCAGAGGGCAAGACACTTTATCCCTAACTTCTTGATTTCTTCAAATACTTACAAATTATTCTCAGTAAAAAAATTAGATTCATTTTCTTCACAAGTCTATGAGATAGACTATATAACATCCTAACATAAGTGGCCCTGTGGCATTTCAAATCTCCAGTCGTTGGAACAATTGGTTGATTTTGGCAGTCTCCATGACTAATGCGTTAACTCCAACCTATCAAATGAACTAAAACTAAATGTGTTTGGATATTTGGTCTACAGATAAGTCTATTGGGGGGATTCAAATAAATGAGGTGGACTTGAATCTTTGGATCTTTTCATATTACGTTCAGGGGAAAGGTTACACATCAGTTTATTAGAGCCAAGCCAAAAACATCCATTCCAAAAGCCTTCCTTTAAACAATATGCCATCTTTTTATTTTGCTAAATTTTGTTACTTGGAATTAAAGGCTTATTAGAAGCAAGTCTTCCCTGCAAACTGACATATTCAATTACAGTCATCTGTTCTAGAGAACAGACTGCGTCTAGACAGAAGAATACCACTGTGGCTTAGAAGGAACATGATGCATTACAGCGGCTGATTCTTGGGCTGGGTGACTATTTTTATGCTTTGTGTTGGGAACACCATGTGATAAACTAGTTTGCAGCTTCCCAAATGTGTGTAGGTATGAACAACCTCAATGGCTATAACTGTAAACAAAAGGAGATTGAATTATGGCAAAGTGGTGGTGATGGGAGAAAAACACATAAGCCAAAGATAAATATGAAACAGCAGCATTAAAAATGCAAAATAAAAGCAAACAAACAAAACCAGATTAATATAAATTAAAGCCAAGAGTCCAAGCTTTGTGGGAGAAAGAATTCTAGCCTTTGTTCCATGTTCCAGGATCCTAATAACTATTTAGGGTGGGGGGTGTGCAGTTATTTATTCACATGTACATGGAATAAGAATAAGCAGTTGGCTGCCTATGAGAAGTTAAGCATCTGTCTCGGGAAAGCTTCCTCTCAAACAGACCCATACTGAGTGCATACCGTATAAAAGCGAATAGGTCAGAACTGGCTGTTATTGATAGAAACTTGCAAGAAGGCAGTCTTCATGTTTTCAAATGTTTAGGCTTAAGTGCATGTCTAGCCCTTCAGCAAGCTACAAACAGACATGTTTGATCTTATCAAGAGTCTCGGTTTAAATCAATTTCCCTGAAGATGAGTTTATACATGCTATAAATCACCCATGCTTTGGAAAGCCATTGCCAATACGTAAGAAAAGGATTCTGCTCCCCCCACCCCTGAAATTGGTCATCACTTTGAGAGACTGAAAATGCAATCATTGTCAATTTTCTGGTTTCCATGGCTTAGAAATCTGAGAAGGCATGGGTTCATTTCTTAGTAAATTTGCCCCCTAGGTTAGACGAGGAAGACTCAAATGAAAGGAGAGGACATGGCACATGGTGGTTGCTAAGAAACATGCAACTGAACACAGGCTGCCACTTAATAATGGCCAGAGGGGGTGTGAGCTGTGATAACATCGGGCCAGATAGCTCTGCCTCCTGGCCCAGCAGGGGCCACTGCTGCGGGTAAAATGAAAAGGAAGGCAGTCTTGTTAGGGAAAATGTAAGAAGACCTGGAAAGGGAAATGAAAGCCTGAGGCCCTTCCCACGCTGAGGTGGTACCACAGGCGCCCTAAGGGGAAAGGCATGCTTTGTGTTATTTTCCACCAGTGACAGGGTGGATGGGATTAGGAGTGAGTGATTCACACTTTGCTTACTCCCTTACCTGGTAGCTTTTCTTTGAAAGACCCAGGTCCTTGTGAGTTCATTTATCAGGACTCAATAAGCCAATCCTTGTTCCTGACTTAATCAGCCTCATCAAAAGGAGAAAGGCACTTCAGCTCTGATCAACTCAGCTAGCTAGCCCCACACAGCCATAAAACAGAGTGCAACTGGCTTAATCAGCACAGCCCAGAAGTTCAGAGTACAGACTCTGGGTCTGGCTAACCTGGGTTCAAGTCCTAATCCTTCCAGCTGGTGACCTTGGGCAAGTTACATACCCCCTTAAGCCTCAGAGTCCTCATCCCCTTAACAGGAACAGAGTAATACAACCCCAGTGCATGCTTGTGTTCAGCCCAGTGCCACTGCCCCCTTTTCTCCTAGCAACAGACCACCCTGTCTTATTTTGGGGAAATCCCTAGCCAATAGATGGCTCTAGAGGGGCTTACTTATCAGAACTCCAACTCCCCCAATTTACCCCACTTGGCTACAGTAATTGGTCCAATGGGTGGGTAATGACTCAGACCAGGGTGATCAGAATCCTGCCCTTGCGATTTTGCAAGCTAGATTAGGGTAAAGGTTCAGGTATGACCAAGGGAAGCCCTTTCTCGTGGTGAAGCTGGCCACGGTCAAGCACATTTCCCATTACGTGGATAAAGCTGCTCTACAGAGAAGGGAATGACACTGGCAAGAAAAGACAGGCAGAGATGGGGAGGAAGAAGCTCTAGAGGGCATTTGAATACTTGAGTTCCTGAGCTCCCCAGGAACACTCTGGCTCCCACCTTCCAAAGAGCTAGATGACATTTAGAAAATGCATGTAAAGTCTATGCCTGGTACAAACGATTTAATAAAAGTTTAAATTATTACTGTTTTGAGTGGGACAGAATCCTTTCTCCTCTCTCATGCTGGGGGGGGGGAGTTTCTTAGAAGAGCTGCTTCTCACCCCATTTCTCACCTGAGCCTTGCAGAAAGTGGCATGATCAGGATACAGGAAAGAGAGCACAATGTGACTAGAGTGGTGACCTGCAACTGAGTGGCATTGCTGACAGAGATCACTCCTATCACACCACCTGACTTATGGAAGCAAGTTGCTTCAAGTGCCTAGATGATCCATCCTCCAAATGGAGTCATTCTTAATGGCAAAGAATTCCTAGTTTTCACCAAGTTAAATACAAACAGCAAGAAGAAGAGGGCTAGACATAAGCGTTCCGAAGACTAGGTTCTGGCCCTACTTCTTCCACTTGTAAATCGAAGGTACAGTATTGCTTTGGGAAAGAGGTAGAAGTCAAATTTGCCCTATGTGCTTGCAGCACTACTGAGAAGATCCCACATTTTAACATATATAAGCTCTAGGGAGCTTGAAAATGTATGAATTGTTAATACTTTCTTAGAGGGGCAGAGAGGAATTGGTGCTATGGTTAGGGCCATTTCTACACATGATTGAAGGAAAGATTTAGCTCAACAATTAACATACTGAGTATCTTCTGTGTGTTTACACCGAAGTTAGAGAAATACAGCACAACCACTGTTCTTGTGGTGTCCACTGTCTGCACACTGAAACAGACCCAGATGTGAGGACTAAGCAGTTAAATCAAAGAGGAAGGAGCAATGACTTAAGTCTGGGAGAAGGCCAGGGAAGAGACACAAAAGAGATAATATTTGGTCTGGTTTTTGACAGTTCACTAGGCAGAGAAGAGGAGGGAGGCATTTCTAAACAGAAAGAATTATTCTCAAGGTGTCAGGGTGGTGGGAAAGTGCAGGGCACACTTGGGAAGAGCCAAAGAATCAACATGGAACAATCTAGATGTAGCTGAGGGCTGTTATATTCCTTGAGATCTCAGTATGATTGATCTGACATCCCGTGGCCACACCCACTACCAATTTTTAGGCTTGTGTCAAGATTTCTGGGAATTTCCAATGGGTTACCATTTTCAAGGTTGTTCAGTCTTCTGGATCCTGGATCCATATTTGACAACTGCCATTTTCATTTTTGCATGAAATTCTACTCCCTCAGTTTCCATCCCAACAAAATCATTCACACATCTGAGCTCACATTCCCAAGTTTAGGAGTCTTCTCTGAAAGTTTCAATTCGTTGAATTGTCCATCCTTCCATTGTCTTCCTAACCACACTGTCTCTCTTCCATTATGTTCCTAGAGTCCTTTGGGAATCCAAATTCTTTCTGTATGAGGCAAAGCAATCATCTCTGTCCATCTGGGAGCAAAACCTATTCCTCTATTTGTCTCATACCCAGTTTAGAAATTAGTTTCTGTTGCTTGAACAGGCATTTTGGATCCCACTGTCCGCTTTATGTGGCTTATTAAAAATACTTCTCTAACAAAAATTCTGAAACCAGCTACAAAGGTAATAACTTTTTCATTGCTCCACAGACAAGCCATCATTTACTAAATGAAAATGATGTGAGTTGCTGTGGAGAGGGTGAGAGGTGATAGAAAGAGGAAGAAATGGCTGGGGAGAGAGGGGTAGTTGCACTGCCAATGCTGTATGTCTCCTCCAGAGAGGGGAACCATGGGAGGCTTTGGAGCTTAGAGTTAGGTCCTCAGTCCTGGTGTCAGTGGGATCAGTCTGGGGACAGGATGAAGAATGGATGTGAGGGAGAGAGACTGGAGGAAGGAAGAGCATTCTGAGGCCAGCATAATCGTTGAGGACAGAGCTGACAAGGATTAGCACAGCAGTGAGAGTTAATCCAGGGCAGCTGTGAGATGAGAGCTTTACAAATCTGTAAGTCAGAGAATTAGAAAACATTCACAACCTGTTTTTAACTCAAATATTTGTGAATTACAAGGAAGAGTAAGTCTTCTTAAGTTATACCTTTATGTTCTCATTTAAGTAATGCGTATATTTTCCTCACCAGGGCAAAGAACGTGGGTAATAAGAAAATCAAAGGATGGCTAGTGACTTTGGAAATCGATTTTGAACATTATTTCACACACCTCAATTTCTTTAGAAATCTATCTGGTTTGAATAATTTGAAACAGTCACTAGAACTTTCTTAGGTTCTTTGTGATCGGTAACCCATCTTTGTCTTGGACAAGTAAATGATTGGAAATATACCTCACCATTTACCTGGTAACTGAAAATTTAAGTTTGTGTGTTTTTAAAAATTTTTTTCTAGGCCTTAAACTCATTTCTGCATGGAATTCTTTTTATCTCAGCAACTTCCATGTTGTTTGTATTTGGAATCTAAGCATTATCTGTTCCCTTTTCCAACCCCAAATTTGTGAGAGTTCTTTTGTGAGAAGACATGTTTATATGTTTAAGATTTGCACATACTTTCTAAATGTTCTTCCCATAATATCACAAGCTGTAAACACTAGGCTTGATCTTACAGGAGAAAGAAGAGAGTTTTTTTTTAAGGCAAGTCAATGTTTAAGCTTCTGGGATCCATTAAGCAAGCTAGCGATGATAATGGTTCATGAGATTCTAGGGGCCCAAATCATCAGGAACTTATATCGTCTTGCTGCCCCGGGACTAATATATTTCCATTGACAACTGGCTCCAGGTTCTCCCACCCAGCTGGCCTCTCTTCTGTTTATTGTCCCTGGGGCCCCCCTCCAAGCAGCCCTACTGTTCTCTGGCCCCAGCCCATCTAGTAGGATGTCATGATCCTAAGACACAGAGCCAACAGCAGCAGCAGGGCCAAAGCTTCACTGTCCCAGGGCCAGGTTCAATTTCCAGCACTCTTCCACGGGAGAGAAAACAATTAAATGTGAAAACTCACTTTTGATTTATTACGTGCACTCTGCAGGGTCTGAAATGAAACAAGTCGAGATAGGGCAAGTCGATATTGCTAGTCTTAAAGATTTATATCCTGTCCCAAGCAATTCAGAAAAGGGTCTGAGCTACAGATAAATGCATATTTATAGGTTATTGATGTCCTTCTTTTGGGACAAACTTCCCTCTTAATTTATATGAATTGACTTTAACGTTGGGTAGTCATCACCTAAGGAATTTATTGTTATAAATTAATTTGTCCCTGAAAGCTGGTGGGAACTATAATCATTACAGTAAAGTGACCGAATGGAAAACAAAGTAGGGTTCAGGGAGATGTAAAACTAATTTCAAGGTTATCGATATGTGTGTTGGTAGTTGCATAGCATGTGTGCTACAAAAGAACGACCTCATCTGCAGCATGCAGTAGATAGTGAGTTGTAAGCTAAGCAGGAGTCTGGCTCCTAGTACTTTCAGCCTCATTCATTAAATCTGTGCCAGAGAAACCTATGACAGCATGTTTGTTCTGTGCGTGTGGTGGGAGGCACACACAGGAGTAATAAGGCAAGACAGTCTTGCTGCTGCTATTGCAAGGATTCCTTCTCTCTACTGCTTCTCTGCAGTCAGCTCTGGGATGATGTATATTTCTCCTTTCTTCAGAGCAGGATTATTTCTGGAAAGTTCTAAGGCCATCCTTGTGTGTAGATATGCTACTTAATATGAAGCATTTCGTTTATCTTCATTGCCAGAAACGCCTTTCTTAATAGTCCACCATCTCTCCATCCTCTCTTTCAATCTTCTCTGAAATTTCCATCAAGGATGCTCTTTCCTGATGTTTGACAAGATCTGAAAAAGCTTTGTCTCCACTACACTGAAAAACCGCAGACATACCATGGAAGAGAAAGGGAGAGATGTTCTGAGCAGAGATGGCATAACTAGAAAGGAGTGAGCAAAGGAGGACACCAGGACACTGCTACTCAAAAGGCAGACTGTGAACCAGCAGCGTGGTGGGAGCTTGGTAGAAATGCAGAGTCCCAAGGCCTAATACTGATTAACTGATTGCAGACATACTTTACCATTTATATGATAAATGACAATACTCAGGCCTAATACTCATTAACTTTTTGCAGACATACTTCACATTTATATGATAAATGACCATTTGTGTTGTGTGTTTTAAAAAGTTTTCTCTAAGCCTTAAAGTCGTTTCTGCATGGAAGTGAGTCAGAGTTGGAATTCTAACAGGATGATGTGTGTGCATATTACAGTTTGTACTGACCTTGAGGAAAGAGGAGCAGCATTGTTAGGAAAAGAAATGGCCGAGCCAAGATGACCCAAGAGATAGTTAAAGACGAATAGGTCATTTTGCCAAGGACTCTTCCAGAGCAATATTCTACTCACTGGTTCCCAAAGCAGTTTGGGAATTTGATTCATTGCTTATAAATATACATTTCCAGATCACACCCCAGAGACTCAGATTTTACTGATCTGAGGAGGGGTCCAGGAGCTTCCATTTTTAGAAAGCACTCGGGTGATTCTCCTGGAACTAGCTGTGTCCTAGCTAGCTGCTCTTCAGTCCCCTGAGAAGTCGCAGAAGTTTTCAAACCTCTGTTAGATTAGAAAGGACCCTGATATGTAAAAATCAGAAGAAGATGAGTCCTGTAAGGACTTACCACTGGTTCTAGGCCACCATTATAAATTACTGGCCAGCAACATCAAGATCTGGTTGCTGAGTAACCCAGTAACATTCTCAAATCTATGGCCATTTTCAAATGTATAAACCATGAAGATGTGAAGTTACAGACCCATATTTGATGTTACCCTGACTACTGTTATCCAAGACAGCTGATGAGGTATGTTTTTATTTAGAACAGTGGTTCTCACGAAGTAGCAACAAAAATAATTTTATGGTAGGGGATCACCACAACATGAGGAACTGTATTAAAGAGTTGCGGCATTGGGAAGGTTGAGAACCACTGACTTAGAAGCACAGTTGTGAACATACATTTATTGGAGGGAAAAGCCAGTGATTCAGAATGTGGGGTGACTATAGGGGCATGTCCTTAGTATCACAGCCAAGCCTAATTATGATGTTGTGATCTTATCAGAAAATTACAAAATATCAATGCAGGGAACATAGTTGCACTCATATTATTTTCTCCCTTAAACCAAGTTATCTTTATTGTCTGAAATTAAAAAAAATTCAGGCCCCATGGTTGGCCAACTGTCTGCATTTGCCCTCTCTGTCCACTCCCAAGCCTTCAGAACGCCCACCTCTCCACTCCTTTCCTCAGCCACAAGAAGTCAGGGAACTTCTCTCAGGGACCTTGCGTCACATACCTGTAGTTTGGCAACAGTTTTCTCCAAAGATGCCAATGGAAGAAATAATAGTTCATGGTCCAAGAGTAGGAATTTTTGGCTCAGTTTACCTACTTTAAATCCTACTAGATCTTGGGCAAATTATCCAGAATTCCCTTGCCTCAGGGTGGCACTTAAAAATGAGATAATTCCTATGTCACGGAGCTGTTGAGAGAATTCAAGGAGAAAATGCAGGGTGGCGTCTGTGACTGAAGCAGTAGGGCACCGGCCCCATATACCGAGGTCATGGGTTCAAACCTGGCCCTGGCCAAAACTGCAAAAAAAGAAAAGAAAAGAAAATGCAAGACCATCTACTTGGTAGAGAGCATTATCAATCTACTCTCCAAGTAGCCCCTCTGCCCAGAATCCTGCCAGATCCCAAAAAGCTATCTCTTCTTTCTTGGCCTCCTGCATATCCAGATTTCTCTCCATCCCCTGCAGGGAGACCAGGACCCAAGTGGGGATGACAATCTGTAGCATATATACCCTGTTTCCCCGAAAATAAGACATCCTCCGAAAATAAGACCTACTTACAGGAAAGATAAGACGTCCCCTGAAAATAAGACCTAGCGCATCTTTGGGAGCACACCTTAAAATAAGACACTGTCTTATTTTCTGGGAAACAGGATAGTTTATGAGGTGAGGATAGGTTTCCTGCCATTCTCCTGATATTCTTACCTCTCAGACTCTTGATCCCATTACAATTTTTTCTTCAAAAGAAAATCATGAAAGGACTTTTCTTGAACTTGCCCAATCACAGCACATCTGAATTTCCAAAGGACTCGTTCCTACCTACCACACAAGTCTCCTTTCATCTACAATTCCTGGCCCTAGAACCAGTTGGGATGGACCCTTCTCTTCTCTAAGTTCTTCCTCTTCTGCAGGTAAGCACCAGTTGAATCTGGTGCTGGTTGCCTTTGTCTGATCAAATAATTTCTAAGATATTACAGGAAATGGGGACATGATGTATTGTGAAAAGAGGAGGATGGATACCAAAATCTTAAAAGACAAAACACATGAACACTGAGCTCCAGCTTCCACTTATAAATTCATGGAAGTCACAGGATTGCAGAACGGGTGTGGTATTTGGCCGTCTAACTGGGAGGGTGAGCAGTATGCTATGTGCTGGTTTGGCTGAAAAGACTGTCTTCCCTAGTAAGCAAATTATTGATTATAAACTGTTATGATTCCTTCGGAGCCTTTGTGGCCAACCGTATTATTCCATCTGCCTTAAATGCCTGCTGTGTTCCCATGCCAAAACCCTTATGAAATTTCCACTGGAAAAAAAATGAGTAGCAAATTTGGGTCTCAGTGCTCTTATATAATTTCAGATTTCATTAATGGTTATTAAATATATGCCCCGAGGAAGGATAAAGTTCCTCATATGAAGTGCAAGAGAATTGAATTTATAAATAAGGTGACTCTGTTTTCAAGGACTGTTCATAAGACATTCGAGGGCACATTTTAAACATTTAAATGAAAGGTGCTTAAAATCTCACAGGATAAAAAATGCAAAGTTGAGACAATATAGCCTTGATCAAAAAAAAAAAAATTCTAAAAAATACTAAATCTGAAGTGTTTTTTTTTTTCTGTCTAGAGTTTAAAAATGAATTTGGGGGAAAATTCAAAACACAAAATATTTTTATTTGATGCCCCCAAAATATTCACATTTAGAAAAAAATGGATAGGTCTATTGGTAGGTGGCAAGCTTGATGCTAAATAGAATGTGGCCAAATTTTGATGAATTTCCTTTTAAGAACCACGATTGTAAAACGAAGAAAAGCAGCTATTTAAATCATTTTGACTAAGCAAAGCCCTATGAAGGTTTAGCTACTAAGCCACATAACCTGGTCAGTAATTTCTTTAGTAGTTGTCAAGAGTCCAAGTAAGAAATTCAAATCCTTCTCAGACCTGCTGCAAATCTCTGGAAAAGCTGTACAAATGGCATAGTTTTAACTTAATGTAAACAATTGTACGGAAAAGGTTTGAAAGAGATATTTAAGCTGTCGAAAGTTTAGAAGAAGAGAGCAATTGGTTTCTGTTTTTGTTTTTTATATTATGGGGGCGAATAAAATACTTGCCCGAGCGATGCATTCCTAAGACGAGATATTACTGAACTCCAGACATTTTTATATCAGGTGAGTTGTCTGATGTCTATTTACACTAAAATGTCTTATTAAAAAGGAATAGACAAGAGAATTTTCCTGTCATCTGCTGGCCTGCTGCTACACAAACTGCCATCAGAGAAAAAATGTACAGAATGTTTTTTTAGGAGTGGTGGGTTCAAATGTTAGCTTTTTTCACTAAAAAATGAACTTTGCTATATTTTATAGCAAAAAAACTGTTTTTAGAAATAACCTTAGCACACATAAACTGTCAAAGCAATGAAGACAATTTTTCTATTTGAATTTTATCTCATAAGCCCCTCTGAAATGGAATTTTATCTTTTAAAATAAATAATTCCTCACCAGAGACAGACTGAGATCAATACAACCTCTCTTCCTGGTTTATCTTGTGTGTTAATTTCCCCAGCGAGGTGCATTGTGTGGTATAGAGATGTGATTAGCCTGACCTGCGGCCCTGCAATCTCCCCGATCAGTCTGAATCTAGGGAGCATTTCCCTTGAAAAGTTCACATCATCGCAAATGAAAATTCTTGTCGTTCAAACCCAGTAATGATTCAACTGTAGAATGCATCAAACATAATTCTTATTTTTACTGTTTTGCTAGGTAGCCAAATGCAAACAAGTTAGTACCAAACGTAAGAAAATACTGGGTTTTATATTATCCTCAAAATATTTTTTCTTCGAAGTTTGATTCTAAGATATGTGATTTTTCCCAGGCTGTTGCTCACATCAAAAGTACAACATCAGAAAACTTGTAGGAAAAGTTTGGAAAAATCATTCTAAAGTGACACTGATATGAGGAGATAAGCATGAAAATGCTAGTGTAAATCCTATTTAGCTAGTAATAATTTGGACGGTGGTTGAAGTCTACAGATTGAGGCTTTAAATAGAGATGCTTTGGAAAAATAAGCAAAAAGCAATGGAAATCCAAATATGTCCTCTGTTAGGGTATAGAATAGCAAAGGGGACTGTAGAAAAAAAAATCTGTCTTCTCCCTTGGATCAGTAACAAAAAGTAGAAAAAAAAATGAAAATGAAGAATGTTAAAGCATTTTCATTGTCCAGCCTACAACTTTTTTTGATTCAAGAGTGGCTGATGGGTGACAGTAACCTGACCATGAGCATGGAAAAATAAATTTTAAAAACCAACAAACTAATGTCAAATAATGTTTTCATGTTGCAAAGGGAGTTAGCTGTCATTTCATATGGAACATGAGAGGAAGAACAGATTTACCCTGGTTTCATGGCAAAGACATTTGGTAAAAGGCAGACTATAGCATGGCTACAACAGAATCGCACCAGCCCCCGAACCAGGGCTCCTTATCGACAACATAAAAGCTCAGGTGGCAGCTGTGGAATTCCACATGAACTAATAAACGTGGAGCGAGTTCAGCCGGAAAGAATGTCAACAATTTACTAGTGGACGCCCCAGAGCGCGTTGTGAGCACATCTTTTTATAGTTCTCAGAGAAACAGGCTCATGAAGAAAAAGCTTAGGGAACTAAGAAAGAGTTCCAGAAATTTCAGAATGTTGGAGATGGCCCACAGAAGTAAAGAAATTCAAGGACAAAATCAAGGTGGGAAAACTGGGAAAAAGGAAACATGGTTTGCTTTTCTTTTCTGTTGCTAAATGCTTCCCCATGCCTGCAAATGCACACACTCAGAAACTGACTAGGGAGCGGGAAACTGACTGGGGGGTGGGGAGACGGGGCACTTGGTACAAAATATCTAATGAATAGAATTCTACTCTATGATGTGAGTCTATCACACTAATTTTCTTGGTGACGTGACGCCACCTTAAGAAAGGAAGTAAACAAGGTATCAAGGACCTTAGTATGTTTGCCTATATACATACACACCTCTCGTGTGAAGAGAGAAAATTAAGAGCATATAGCAAAGAGCCATTTATGACATAGGAGATTTCTATAGTTCATATAAACTAAGCTCCTCTGGAAAGAGAAAAATAATTCTCATGCCATTTACTTGCACAAAGATTTTCACTTTATGGGGGCAAGACATGATTGCAAGAGGGACTTTACCTAACAATTGCAATCAGTGTAACTGGCTTATTGTACCCTCAATGAATCCCCAATAATAAAAAAAAAATTTCTTAAGACCATATGATAATAAATAAATATAATCATTCATAAGTGAGTAGTGAAATTAAAAGTTAAGACATTACATGTTTGGAGCAAAGAAGAGCTATTTCATAAGGAGCTTTTCATTCTGAGAATATTTTGAATAGAGTGTTAGGATTGATTTTATCTAATTAATATGCTACCAGATAGTGAACAAAGAAAGACAAGCAAAAACATGTCGAGTCTGTGGACTTGAAGTGTTTCCAGGCAGAGAGAGGGCCTGTTGGGAGACTCTAGTCCAACCCCCTCGCTTTGCAGACAGGAGCCTGAGATCACGGACATTCCTATCGTGTGAAGTCACACACACAAGCTCGGGTCAAGGCTATGTGTCCAGTCCTTTATGTGTACATCAGAAATGGGAAATATACATGCATTCAGATACACAGAGAAAGAAAGGACATGAGAAACAAACAATGCGATGTGCACTTGTGGCAATGTGTGCTCTGTCCCGGAAGAAAACACACATGTTTTGCATAGAAGAGGAATTTCAGATGCAACGTCAAGCCTTCCCATTGTGGGAAGAAAGCTCAGGTGGCAGATACGTGCTCCTGAAAATGATGACGGGCAGAATTCAGTTGTAAAGGCTGCAGTTTCCCAGGGCACCGGACTCAAATTGCATTCTTAAGTTACCTCTATGTTGTGCTCAGAAATTGGAGGTGTTCTCATCCTGTTTAAAAATCATTTTTCTCCCTGAATCTCCCCAAATGAAAATCACCAGTGTCACGAATGCCAGGAGCACTTGGTCACACTCTCTTGCAGCATTTTCATCACCACCTTTGTGCACTCAGACATCCTAGCACGGTGGTCCTCAAACTTGGGCATGCATCAGCATCTGCTGGAGGGCTTGTTAGAACAGATGGCTGGGTTCTACCTCCACAGTTCCTGGCTCAGTAAGTCTGGGTGGGGCCCAAGCCTCGGCATTTCTAACAAGTATCTGGGTGATGTGGCTGCTGCGGGTGCACAGATCACACTCGGATCCCGCACATCGCACCAACACAATTTAGGTTTGTTGAATTGGTTTGCTAGTTGATACATGAAAATGATGCCCTCTTTTGGGACCACATAACGGATTTTATGTCTGCCACCTGCAGATGAAAGTGATGGCGAAGAGTGAGGTTTCTAGCATTGCCATCAGGAAAATATCGATAAGCATCCGACAAGCATTTTCTAAAAAAGTTTTCCAAACAGGGGTTTAAATGATATCCTTATGCAGGATCAATGGGACGGAACATCTTTTAAAAAGTTGTCTCAGCAATAAAAGCTAAAATGAATAATTGCCACAATTGTTGAGGTTTATGCACGTAGTTCCAAGTGTGGGGAATTTTTATAAGTCATTTTTGGATTAAATTAAGTATTTCTGAAACTATCTCATTAGGAAAGAACTCTTTCATTATTGAAACTTTACATCTGAACTCTTTTCAAAGAAAAGTATTACATAGTTTAAGCTGAATGTTCTTATTCTTGGATTTTACTTTTCAACAGGAAATGGAACTCTCTCAAAATAAGGAAATAAATGTTCTGCTTATGTGTTGTATTCTGAACAATGCAGTTATTTATAAAAGGGGGGTTTTCTATTTTAACTCAATATGTACCAGAAAAATAATTTTAATACATATTTTAGGGTAACTCAAAATTGCGTTTATTGATTTTGATAATGGTCTTAAAACCATATTAATGTACATTAGTTGTGGTCATTATTCATTTTGTGTTTTGCATCAAAGACCAGTTTATCTATCAAGACAAGATACGAAGCTTCCTTATTCTAAATCAGTTTATTTGTTCTCCCCATTACCTTCACTGAGTCTAGAGGCCACTAAGAGTTTTGTCAGATCTCTAAATGCCTCTGTGTCCTTTTGAAACTAGTCTTTAAGTAGTACTTTTACTACGTCACTCTCCTCCAAATGTAATTAAAAGAGATTTAACATGTTGTTCACAAGCTTTAAGAAAAGCTGCAAAATTCAAAGAATGCAAATCACAAATTTATCTATATAAAAAGCAGATGAAACAAACTATATAAAATCTGTACACAGTTAATTAATTTTGCACTGGAAGGCAAATAATTACAGATGTTCCCACAGTGTAACCTTTCTCATTTTGAGTGTTTCATTCTGGAAAACGTTCACTTCTTTCTCAGGAGCTCCCAGATAGAAAATACTCTTTCTAAACAGACAATGACAACACCTGAATGTTATTTTTATTACGCACTGACGAAGGTGTGGTTGAAATCATGCAGTCATTTCACCCTGGAGATAAGCGACAAGATACTGCCATAGGATGAGCCTCTGAAGACATTTACTTCCAAGTGAGCACTGCTGCTCCATTTTACACAACAGTTTCACATGTAAAGATCAAGAAATGCTGGCAACACAGGGCAGAGGCACAACTTTGATGTGGGGTCTCTAGGCTGTTGGGACGAGTGATTCTAATTATTTTCAGAACTTTCTCTTGCAATGGGAAGGGGCTGGAAAGAGGATCACACAGGCACACCAATTCCGGTTTCCAAAGTGATGTGAGATAAGAAGTGCTTCTGGTGATCTAGGCCAGCCAGTGACTGGTGACTGTCCAGATAACATCCTCACTTGCTTCCCTCCTCTTTGGGACACTGTCTGCCTGTGGGCCTCCCCTCCCCCCCCCCCAGCACAGACCACCTCTTCCTTTGCTAACCTGGAGGGCCTGTGTCCTCTCCCTCCTCTGGGGAGTGCCCTGACCTGCTCCTTCCACCCTGTTTATTTCTTAGACACCTCTGTCACTTACTTCGGGGTGTTCTCCATTGCACAGAGGAATCCCCAAACCCATTTCATTTATAGAAGGTCCCATTCTCAATTTCTCTTTTCAGGGACAACTCAGCACTGGAGTTGCCTAGCATAAGAAATGTCCGTGTGGTTTGTAAAGCACAACTTAAGCAAGTGAATCCAGCGGCTTGATGTATTAGGCAAGAAGAAGCCATGGAGGAATCTAGGTTGGAGTTGTCCATTTGAATACTGAGGACACCAGCACCCTCCTGACTGGCTTTCTGATGTCCTTGTCCTTGCTGCTGGCTTCACACAGCCTTTGTCAGTGTAGTCTTCATTTATGAGAAGCACTTTTCCCAACCAATCTAAGGTTGCAGTTGAACGCCTTGCATCTAGTGACCGCCAATTACACCTCTGACATAGCAAAGCTCAGTGTGTGCCCATGTCCTAGATCAAGGGCAGGTGGAGGCTTTCATACAGGGGGAAATAAACACGCATGCTGACTTTTACACGTCTACAATTGCATGATTTCTATGATTATTACTGCAAGTACCGCTCGCCCTTCTCTTTCATTCTGTGGATTTACTTACGTTTAGTCCCTCTCCCCTGAAGATATAAGAAGAATGTCTCATCTTTTACGCTCTTCATTCCAAAATGGGAAAATGACTTTTACTTTCTTGGATATATTTCAGATAGTAAAGAAAATGAAAAATCTCCATTTTCTTTTTATACTGTCCCCACAAACATCTCACAAATCTGTGCTTTCCCGGTGGCATTATTGGGGAGGGGGGGGATGTTGAAATGGAGCTGTCTTGTCAAAAAAACTGCACTATCTTGCAAAAGCAGCCTTGCCTTAAGTGTCTGTTGATCATTGGGAAAAGTTTGTAATTGTCTTGCTTGCTCTTCCAGCATGAGTGGAATCTATAGAATATTTACACCAATCAATACCTCCTGCCTTGGAGTGAATTGTCTCAGCTCCTCTATCACTTTGTTTTCTATTAATGATTGTCTGAGTGCCTGAGAAGGGCAAGAAGTTATTATCTTATCACACAGCTGGGATAGACCATTATCTCTCACTCGAGCAACAGGAAGGAGATGGTTCCTTTTACCAAAATGTAGACTAATAATACTTTTAAGTAAATTGTTAAAAGTGTCTAATTATGTGGCTCCTGTGTTTACTTCCTTCATTTTATACACGCACACACTCCTGTGCACTATTGAATTTTCCATAGGTGAAGAACATGCTGTTTTCCTTACTTGGTAACAACTTCTTTAATCAATGATACTGTACTCCTGTGTGCTGGCTACTCTCGGGGCAGAGTTTACTATAAGATGGGACTCAGGGGTGGAGAAGGGTCCAGGGAACTCTTAGTGACGTTGTTCAGGATCTTCATGGGGACCCCATGTGTGGCTCTCATGAGGTCATGGTGAAGAACAATGATCGGATGCTTCTTTGGTTCCAGGGTAATTATAATACAATGGAAAATATGTACAGTTCTGGGCCTGGCTTTCAGATAATCTAAACTTGCAACCTTCAGAATAAGGTATATTTAATTCTGCTCAAATCTGTGAGTGAAAGATTGGCTCCAGTCCTTTCCCTCTTCTTGTATCTCAGCCCTTTGCCATAATACACTGTGGGCAGAATATACCTCTCGGCCTCTTAGCTTGGCTACGTGACATGTTTTGGCCTGTGGAAAGAAGCAAGAGTTGTAGTGTGACAGTCCTATGCTCAGGCTCCGAGGTCTTGTGTGTTTCAACTCGCTCTCTTTCATCCCTGCTGGTGCCATGTGTGGGCTTGCCCACTGGTACTGAGAGGAGAACGGCAAGCTCTTAGAGACAAGCCCTCCCCAGGCCAAGCCCAGATTCGCCAATCCCCAGCTGATTGGCAGACTTGGGAGATACAATGAGTGATAGTTTTTCTCAGCCACTCCGTGTGGAGGTAGGTTGTTATGTGGCGTTAGCTAACTAATATATCATTAAGTCACTATCGGACAGGTTTGATTCCCAAAATTGATTGGCAGTGGTGAATTTGATTAGCGTCATTTTAAATTGGACATAAAAATACATTAATATTACTAAATTTAACCTTAAGAGAATCTTAATGGAAACAGATAGGCTCTATATTCCTACAAGTCAGACGGCTCTTTGTCCAAAGAGAGGGAAAGCTGCCTTACCTTCCTGAACATCAGCGGATGCATCTGTAAAACAAGAATTATAATACTAACCTTGAAGAGTAGGAAGAAATGGATAAAGTATGTAATTTGCCTAGCATATGGTAGAACAATGAATGTTAGCTGTTATTTTTATTCAGTACAATGTGAAAATCTATTTACATTATTTGTTTTCCTTCCCCCCCCCAAATTCTTTTAATTTTTTGCTTATTTTCTTCTGGTTTCACTTACATAACTCCTCTTTTTTCCTTGCCTTGAGTCTTTTGAAAAATTTAAGTATCAAGTCTACCATTCTTTTTACTCAGGGCCCAAAAGGGATGATTACCAAAAATGGTTTAAGTTCCACTGAGCTATTTATATGGCTCTGGACGCAAGTTTCATGTTATGGACAAAATTTCAAACACAAAGTTCTTTTGAAAGAAAATCAAGCATAACAGATCACTAAATGTCTTCCTTAAATAGCAAATATTCTTCTCTCTCCTGCTCTCCATATAAACTCCCTCAAATAAGTATTGAATGTACATGAGCTATTTTCTAATCTAAACCCATGAGTCACTGTGTATGAAGCAACAACAACAAAATGTTTGCTTGCCTTCCTGCTGTAGAGCTATAGAAACAATCCGAGTTTGGGAAGGACTGTCAAATGATTTTGCCAGGGTGGGCAAACTTTTTCTGAGATGGGCCTAATTATGCATAGTATCCACTTTGTGGGCCATGCATTTTCTATTGCAAATATGCAACTCTGCCAGTGTAGCACGAAAGCAGCCACAGACTAAACATAAAGGGATGGCTGTATTCTAACAGCACTTTAAATACTTAAAGTTATTAAGTTAACATATGGCCATACACCACTGCTATAAACAATACACTGTAGGACAAAAATCGAAAATTAGCCACACTGAAGTTCAAATATGTTCTATACTATACTGTGCATATTATAGGCAAACATTTCTGGGACTTACCTTTTAAACATCAGAATGGCTTTTAAAAAACGTTTTGTGTAGGGCAACCATAGGTTGAGTTGTACTTATGTATCTATCCTCAAAGTTTCCCAGCATTTACAGAACAGAATTTCTTAGTACAAATTCTGTCCGGCAGGCTGGTTTAGTTCAATTTCTAGTTAATTGTTCTGTTTAGGACATTCGTGCTGCTATTTTTGCAAATATCAACATTGGGTCTGTGTAGAACCAATGTCACAGTATTTCCATTTATTTGCACACCACCCCATCCTATTTTGGTGGTGACCATATTGGACAATATGAGTTTTGCTTTCCAAATAGTAATGAACAGGAATATCAATGGAAATATATATTTTCCCCAAGGACTTTTGTGTGGAACCTCTCCTTGGCTTCTGAAAGCTCATCATGAAGGCATCCTCTAACACCATTTTAATTTAGCCCTCATCATGTTAACAGGCTCTTGTACAAACCCAGTAATCACTGTGGTTCACCCTGTGAAGTCTCTGGCTAACTAACACAGCCCATAAGAAACACATCAAGGAAAGGCACGCATGCTTTCTGGGTTCACACTCACCCAGCTGCCCAGAAATGCTAAGGAAGCATCATGTGCAAGTTCAATTTGGTGTGCAGATGTTGGTGAATGTTTTTGAAGACCTTCATGATAGCATCAAGTCTGTTACAGATTGAAGAAGCTCAATATAATTTTTTTTCTAGGTTCCCATCATTAAAAGGATTTCATTTACTAAGCTGGGTTTCAACAATCTCACAGTATGACACTGATTTTATTGTATAATTTAATCTGTCAATTTCCAAGGGTGGTATTCTAAGATAATGCTAGACTGTACAGTATGTTCCTCTTGTGAGGTAAAATACAGGTTTCTCCTGCCTTCAGGAAGAAATGATTTATCATATAGCATGCAATTGATCAAGCCATAGGATTCCCTTTCATCTCTTAGCTTGTCTGTAGTCCCAGTTTTTAAGACTCTATTTCCTTTTACTGCTCAGAATTTGATTATTTTTGCTTTCAAACCATTATAGCAAAAATACTGCCAATGTGGGGTTTTAGAAATGCCAGTTTGTCACAGTTAATGTAAAGAAAGAGTCCAAAAATTCATGTGAAATTGGAGTCCTGGTTTGGACAATAAGCATGTGTAGAAACATCAGTGTTTTTAAAAGCTCACTTTCCCATACCATATGAAAATAAACGGATGTTTTTAAAAGCAGAGTTTGTGTAATAACCCTTAATAAAAAACTAAAAGCTGTCACAAAACCCTTTCATCTAGGAAGTATACCATCTAATGTCATGGATGCTGAAAGAGAAAGATAAAAAACAATCTAAACCAAAACAATGCTCAATCCTCTGGAGCAGAATGTCCTGCCTTGGATCTGATCAGTGGGCATACACTCAACATTCAAGGGGAGGCAGGCTGGGAGCAGACTTGAGGGCATTGATGGAATGTATAAGAAAAAGAACAAAATAGGGTGGCGCCTGTGGCTCAAGGAGTAGGGCGCCGGTCCCATATGCCAGAGGTGGCGGGTTCAAACCCAGCCCCGGCCAAAAACCAAAAAAGAAAAAAAAAAAAAAAAGAAAAAGAACAAAATAATTGCGCTACAAATGGCCCTATTGCTTTGCATCGTCTCGGGTGGACTAACAGCCGGTCGTCCCAAGCTAGTGGTTCTGAGCATGTGAGTGTGTGTGTGGTGAGTTTGCTCACCAGGGAGCACACTTTTTGGTTGTCATAACTGGAGAGTGGGTGCTACCGTCATCTAGTGGCTAGAGAGTATTCAGGGAGCTAGTGCATATCCTGTATTCTACCATGCTCAGGACAAGTGCCAAGCCTGGGATGGGCAGGGGAGGAGTATTTGGGGGGGGGGTAACCTATGATGATGTGGAGAGCACGAGCTATTCCACAGGAGCAACAGTTCCATGGGTCCAGCTGATATGGTTATGTGCGAACATTCCATGCAGGAACAGAATCAAAGAAAGACTTGAAACTTCTTCAGAATGTGATGAGATCATATGAATTATCTTTAGAGCCAGATGAAAAGAATTAAGGTATCTTAAAAGTTTTTGCCAGAAATACAATACAAAGAAAGATGACTTTTTTCAATGCATATCAGATTAAAGAATTATGTAAAGAAATGGATTTGCAGTCACATATTGACACAGTGACTCTTAAAAAAGGATGTTTCTTGGGAGCTCAGGGCACATACCCTATAAAACACTAGGCTCCACAGCCCATATCCTAGATCAAACCTCTAACCCATAAGCTACCATGTTAACATCCTTGGTCAAATTCAATAGAGATAATAAATGAATTTCATGGAGTAAACACTTTTAATTTAGTAATCATAGAGATAATCTAAGTTTGTGGTTAAAAACATTTTTAATGTTTAAGAGATTTTGACACATGGGCATATTCATTTAGTCAATAAATATTTATCAAACAATTAAGTATATTAGCCTTTTGATTCCAATTTTAAATGTAAAATTAAGTTTAGAATTGTCATTGTAAGTTGAAAGCATAACAGTATTTTACTGTTTGGTAAATAATATTGGACTCTTCAAGTGACCTCTTAATTCTCTAAGTATGACTATTTAAAAAATTTAATAAACTAACACATCTAAAAGTTTAAATGGCAAAATTTAAATATTTGAAAGTTTTGATGGTAACAAGTCAGAATATTTAGAGATTAAATATATGAATTTATTGAATAAACAATACATTTATTAGATTTATAAAAGTTGTTTAAGTTGCTAAAAGGATTTTGCATATTGGAGCTATAAGTTTGCCTAGTTAGAGACACTGGATAGTTAAACAGAAAACTGAATCTATTAACTTTATAAATGTATATTAAAATGCATAAAAAATTTTAGCTAATTAAGTTTATAAATGAGAGCAATTGTTTGAGTTTAGATTGTTTACCTCGAAGTCAGTACTAACGAATCAAATCCTCCGAGAAACTATTTGTTGTTTTTGTATACAAAGGGATAGTAAAACTATAAGCAGGAAAATAAGACTTGTCAGTTGAACTTAAAAGATTGAGGAATATTTTATTTTATAATTTTAATAAATTAATATCAATTTAAAGCCTGCATAATTGTTAATAGCCCTTTCTGCACCAAAAAGAAAGGAAGATTAAACAAGAAAAAGAAAAAGCCAGTCTTAAGACAGTTAAAAAAATCATCAATAATAGCTAATCAAGAAATAACGTTCTTAATTGAGCAAAGGGGATGTGTCAGAAAGATGCATCTCTTTCAAAGTGCAGCGGGATGCTGAGGACAAAGAATCTTTACTTTGTCATATTGTGCCATTGGTTCCAAAGCCCCATGATTTCTGGAACCAACTCTATGCCTCTGTGCCCCATTTACCTCCAGAAAACCACGGACCACTTGGTGCACCAGATAAGACAAGGGGAGTTCAATTACCATTAAATAGAGCATAAGAATGTTAGTTCTGGAAGAGACCTTCCAAGTTTTCTTTCTTTTTTTTTTTTTTTTTAAGAGTCAGAGATCTTAACTGTGTTGCTCAGGCTACTCTTAAATTCCTGACCTCAACTGGATCTCCCACCTCACCCTTCCAAGTAGGTGGGGCTATAGGTGCAAACCTTTAGACTAGATTCACTGGTTTTCATATAGCAATGACTCCATTCTTTTTCTGTTTGAACAGATGAGCAGTGGGGCGCCACAAAGTATACAGAGACAACACACTTCGGAGAACTGTGTGTTCGACCATAAGGTGTGACTATGTGCGCTTGTGCAGGAGGGGACCAGGAAGGCATGGTATCTACTTTTCCTCTAATTTTCTATCATTTTGAAAATTAAAAATGATACCAAGACTATGGTATATGATTTCATGACATGCAGTTGTTTGAAAAGATGTATTATTTTATTTTTTTCTTCCCTGTTCTGCCTGTTTAGAAAATGTATCTGAATGACCTCTGGCACTTTATCACAGCTAGAATTGGCGTTTAGACAGCCAATACAAGAAAACCTTCTTTATCCTACTGCCTTAAAAAAAAAAAAAAAAAAAAAAAAAAAAAGGCCACCCAAACGCAGAAAACCGGGAGCTTCTCAATTTTAGCACTAAACCAAATAGCACCATCTACTGGCTGTTTGCTCCTAGGTGTTATCCAATCGGGGCACCAAACAAAGGTATCTGATAGGTAACAAGGGAGAAGGAGAAGCAAGCTCTGTCCCCACGCTCTCCTCTGTGTCCTGGGACTCTTTGCCATATGCCTACAGAAACACAGAAATAGGAAGGATCCTTCTATGAGAAAGCACTTCTGTTTCCACTGGGACCCATTTCTTTCTTCCAAGGAAGCCCACAAGAACCAAAAATACCTTGGTTTCAGGGCTTGGCCATCAACAAACACATTTCTAAGCAAACAAAGATTACAGTTAACACCCTCATTTTCATTTTCCACTCCTGCTTTTTTTCAATAAAGAGATTTAGCCACAAGCTCGCCAAAGCATCAAGGCAAATACATGGAGACCGAATCTTGCCCTGAAGCTCCATACGGTGTGGACAGAAGGAGGCAAAGATGATGGAGTGACGACGACGCTCGCATGAAGCATGCTGTTTGTTTCTACTCACTGGCTTCGTGTTTCAATTCGCTTTGGCATCAGGGCAAGCCGGATTTTGTGTAAACTCTTAGCTGAGATGACACAGCTGAGCTTTTGACTGTCCTCCCATTTCCATAGATGAGTTGGCATGAAAAAATATTTATATTTTAATCAAATACAAATACACATGGAACAGTCTTTCTAGGAGTTTCTTTTCCTGTGTAATGAAGTGAAATGAGGAAAATGCTGGACTGACTAATCAGATTCACCACTACCAAAGAAGCTCAAATGTCATCACCATGGCAACGTGTCAGCCGGGGTCCACCCTCATCTCTCTTCCCTCAGACTGGAAACTGTGCACGTTGCCATTACTAATGAATTAACGTGGCAAGCCGCTCAAAACAGTGAGATTTGGGCTAAGAAGGAGGGTCTTCAGATTAATCCCATTCATGTAACACTCTATCCTATTTTTAATTTTCTTTCTCCAAATTTAATCAGTCTCTGAGGACCTGCCTAGCACAATGGCGTCACTCACTTGTCCCATCACTCTGTGCTTTCAGAGGGATGCCATGTGATTGAGCCCTTTGTTCTGGGGGACTATTTGCACTTTGGACCCCAAATTGGGCAAATTTCAGGCAGGTGACGCAATACAGAAGGTGAGTCTAGTATATATACCAGGGTACTAATTTTTGCCATTTTAAGACTGTATGCAAGAGAGTCTCTATTCACTGGAAGATCACATATTGAAAAATACTATAGTTTTCTGACTAAACTAAATTCTTCAAGGCCAGTGTTTATGTAGGCAGCCAATTAGTTTGAAAACCCAGGAGAAATGTCCCCTTCATCAACTATATGCTTGATATTCACGTTTCTTATGAGGGAAATTAATCTGCACAGATAGTTCAAATTCTTCATTTTATCATAATTAACTATTTCATTTTATCTATTCTTAAAGTTGTAGAAAATGGCTCAAGACTATCTTCCTTAAAATTCTTTTTACACTTTAAAAGCTTAAAGCTCTCTAGATCTCAGCCAACTGGACAAAAGCTAATTTTCCAAGAAGCCAAATTTATTGAATCTACCTAATGTAGGTTTAATGATTTTAAGCGGAATGTTGGACTTTAGCGACCAATGTATATTTTCTGAAAGTTAAGTAAACTAAAGGTAGCAGAAGAATCATAAAAATGCTAAAATTCTGGCAAAAGACAAATACGTAACTTTTGAAGAACTATTTTTTTTTCACCAAAAGTGTTTAATTTTTTTTTGTAACAGAATTGTTTCAGTTACTTCTGATATTGGCTGGATAATTTTAAATGACACTTTGCTTTTTAAAATTTAAACCAGTTATCTATTTTTTAATGGATTACTGGTCATTTCCTGGCATATCTAGTGATTCAAATTGGTTGTAATTTAAAATAAAAAAATTAAACAGAAATGAACCTGAATTAAAAGTATAAATAAAAATTTAAATACAAATTCAGAAGCAGCTCAAATAAATAAGCATTGAAAATAAAAAAAATTAAGTTAAAATTTAATTTAAAAGAAGCATTTAAATTTAAAAGCAAAAAACGTAACTTGCCAAAAACAAGTTCATCATGCTTGATTATATGCCTGTATATATGCATAAATAAAAATATATATGTATATATCCATATGTAGTTGAGATGTGTATATATGTATATATAGGTAATTGGACATGAAGGACTAAAAACATTAATTAGTTAAAACTTCTGAAAATGCTGAAAGATGACGATAAAACCAAAGTACATTTACTAGTATTTCAAAAATATAGTTTAAACTGAAAAACAATCAATCCTGATGGCTTGATCTTTGATATAAGAAATGTAACTCATTGTTATATATTAAGGTAGAATAACTCTTTTAAAGCTGTTTGAATAGTCCTTGGGCCACTAAACGACATTTTAAAATAAATCAGAAAATGTATGTATTACTTTTGATGAATTGATAGAGCCATTGTGTGTGTGTGTTTGCAAGTCTGTGTGCATGTATATTTTAAATCTGGCTATTTTCTACCTCTCCTCCCTTAATCATTGTGTTCTGACCAATGCAGAGAATAGCAGCTCTAATGATTCTTCCATTTGAGATGCTTTAGTTCTATTAGTGTAGCCTCTGGTTCCCGAGTCACACTATGCCTCATCTTAGAGCTTTTATTCAACTGATATTGCCAAGTAGTTCTCACTAGAACTGATTTTAATCCAAATCTCCCTGATTCTATTGTTGTGCAGCTGGTCTTTTTCAAATTCAAGTACTAGTTCCTCTCCTGGTTACATTTCATCTTGTTTTATACACTGCGTTGGATTGTTTGTAGTGTATTAGTTAAGTCTGCTCTGCTTTATTGGAAGCCCCTTGTCATATCAAGAATGTGGCTTCTGCCTCCCGCAGAGATAGTCCTTTGCTCTATTTTTGGCCCAGGGTAGGCTGTGTAAGAAATTGCTCACTGAGGACTGGTTCATATTTGCCAATAATAATTGCCCTATCTCCAGAGCGTATAACTCCAATACTTTTCCAAGTTCCATTTACTCAACCCTTTAAAATTAATATTTTCATTTCTCCTGCCCTAACTTGTATGAAGTGAAATTATTGAAATAGAAGGAAAAGTGCACTTATAAATGACATTTTGGTAAATACTTAATAAAAAATTATACCAAGTTAATTAAAAATTGAAATGAAAATAATCTGCTAAACTCATTAATCTTTCTGAATCCATTTATTAAAATATAAAATACATTTTCATAACATGAATGTCATAAATGCAAAAATGTCATCAATTGCACTGGTATCTATATAATTGACTCTTTAAGCTTTAGGCAATTATCTAAAATAACTGAAAGTTAAAATTACTTGTATTTTATTGGAGATTTAGGTGTATTTAAATTTTGTAAATATTCAGCATTCTGAGAACTTATAATTCAAAATGAGATAATAATAGAGAATCAAATGATAAAGAGTAGAAAACCTTAACTGTTGAATTAAAGAATAATTCTAAAGCTAAGTGACTTTTCCCATCTCAAACTTAGAATTCTAAAGGAAGAACATCAAGAAATTCTTGAATTCTTCTGAAATCTCTTGAACAAAATTCTTGGATATAATTATTGACTCAATTCTAAACAAGAAAAAGTTTTAATGGCCAATGTCACTCATAAACTTAAAAATGAAATATTCAAATAAAATGATAGACTCTAGTAATGCTTTGAAATAACAGTAATTCCCAATCTGGTATGACTTATTTTGGAAATAGTAGGATGGCTTAATAAATGGAAATCAACTATTATAACATGTTAGACTACAATAAATAAAATCTTGTGACCATTTTAACACATACTGAGAGCTAAATAGGAATAGAAATAGTGTCCTCAATGTGCCAAAGCACATGCATCCTACACTGAAAGCCAACAGTGACTCCAGAACGGCATTGTCCAGCAAAACTTTTAATGATAACCAAAATGATCTCTGTCACGTCTCATGTGGCAGCCACTAGTCACTCGTGGTCACTGAGCACTTAACATGTAGCTGTGTGATTGCAGAACTGAATTTTTACTTTTATTAAGTTTTATTCACTTAAATTAAAAAAAATGGCATGTGATTAGTGGCAGCTATATAGTACAGCACAGCCATAGATGGTGTTTCTTTATTCAAGGTAGGGGTAAGGCAATGATGTACATTTTAAACATTATTTTGATGGTTTAATAGTTACTCATCATCAGTTATGAAGAAAGCTTTTTAAAGAATAATCTTTTTAAAAGCTATAACTTTATGCCATAGTTTTCTATCTAGAAAATCAAAAGGAATTACCTTTAAAAACTGGACTTAATTAGAGTTATGTAAAGGGGAGATATAAAAGATAATTTATAAAAGTCCATAGCATTGATGCACACTAGCAATATTAAAGTTCCAAAAATAGTGAAAAAGTAATGTCATTCAGAATAGCAACCATAAAAAATAAAAACCTTTTCTAGTTATCAGAGTACATAAAAATAATGTATATTATCTAGGAAATGATAGCATGCATTTATCCAAGAATATCATATACATATCTTGGGGGTCTTTTCTTCCAACTTCTCAGACTAAAACTAACCATTCAAGCTACAGAAGAAGCTAACCTTGAGTTATACGAACCCCATGCTAGATGTTTTACACTTTCCAACTCATTTTAACATGACAACTGGGTGAATTACCTAATTGCACCCTATTTTTATGGGCACGGAAACTGAGGCACAGGGAAATTAAGTAATTTGGCCAAGAAATAGAGTTAATAAATGGTCACCTTGGAACTTAACTCTTTCTCCAAAGCCTGTACCCATGGCATGAAAACATCTGTGTTTATTCTCTTTATGACCTTTTTTGGGGACATCTGTCCTGGTTTATTTCAGGTGTCTCTGTATCTGATTGAAAACACCTCATTTGAAGAGGGCATGAAGGCAGAAAACTGAGAGAAACTCCTGATAACTATTGCAATAAGAAGTCACAAAGAAGAGTTTTGAGTTGCTACATGCCATAAGCAGGCCCCGTTTACATACAGGCCAAGAGTCGAGGTTTAAGCTCATTGTTTGAAGCAGGGAATACACATTGTATAAAACACAAATAATAATAAAGACATAGAGCTCTGAGAGTGATTATTAATGTACGTGCCAGAGCCTATACATTTAAACAAGCACTCGTTCTTGGGAAGAGCCATCTTGGAAGTTTAAATGTAAATTTTAATTAAGCTAAACTTGCTTGAAGTTTCAGGGTTACTCTTTTAAAAGTTCCTCCAAGCCAGTTTACAAGTAACATAAAATTAGCCTCTGCTGTGAGAAAATAATAAAAAACAGCAAAATAAAATTTATCAGGAATACCTTCTAAAATTAATTGAACTTGAATTCTGGTACTCTAGGAAGAGTGGTTTTAACCAGAAAAGAACTTGGAGGTAGTCAAAGGCTTTTGTCCGTTCTAAAGAGGGCTTCCAAGCACTTTCAAGGGCTTCAGAGATGGGCATCCTGAGCTCTTTATTACATCTAAGTCCACTTCAAATCTCAACGGCATTTATTTTCTTTGCTAAAGTGATATAATTCTAATTCCTCTTTTGTTTGGCATGAATAATCTTGAAGTTTTCTTTCAGCTCTAGCATGCTTCGTTTCCTAGCAAGAAGCAAATTACATAATTAGTGGGTATTTTGGAGATTCTGAAAGGCATTGGGAAGTGGAGCAGGGGATGAAGATGGGGGTGATGGAAAGGGTGAGAGAGAGAGAGAGAGGAAGAGAGAAGCAGAGAGAGAAGAAAGAGAGAGAGTAAGAACAAGCACGCAAGAGTGTGCACAAAGGGAGGTTTTGCTAAGGTCACCAGGTGGGAACTGGAAATGAGAAAGAATGGAGAATGGCAATTATAGAGGATGCATATGAGAAGAACATTGTCTGTAATTAATTCGGCTGCAAGAAGAGCCAATTTGGGGTGGGGGGAGGGAAGCAAGGCAGATTGCAAAGAAAGGAAGAAGATGAAGAATCTGGGCCAAGAAACCTCACATTAGACATTTCTTTACATCAGACACCAAAGACCAAACAACCCAGATGAGCTTTAGCTGATCCCAGCACTGGAGAGTGGAGGGGAAAGGAGGAAGTGGGTATCCATGTATTTTTATATATTGGTCGTGTTCAATGCTCATTCATTGAGTCATGAATGAATTATTTGTTTTCAGGTACCACACTGAGAAACGCTGTGATGGAAGCATAGCATTAAGCATTATAAACATAGAACAAATGCAGGCATTAATAAAGCCCCTGCATCAGACAGAGACATTGTAAGTTTCTTTCTACCTCTCAGGGAATTGTAATACATGGGACCCTACGTGCTAGCCTTGGCCTCCCTGAAGACTGACAATGACAGAGATTCTTTGCTGCGGATAATGGGACCCAAGAATGTCAACATGTGTATCAAGGTTGATTGAAAACTAGGTGATCTGAGGGAGAAAGAGATGTCTTCTGCTAATGTAATCAGCAATAGCGTCAAAGGATCTTAAACCTTTGGTTCCCACACAAAGAGCTCCTACTAGGTGGATAATGGAGGAAACGTGTTCTCTTTGGAATACTTAGTCCTGAGTTAGAAAAGCCCGTTGGAGAAAAGAGATTAAATTCCTGTAGTAAGTGTCCAGATTATAAAGAGACATTAAGGCTTCCTTCCATTCCTTCTGCATCACTGTGAAGGATTTTAAAGAGCCTTAACCTACAAGACAAGGCAAAACACCTCTTTGTTCAAAGCAGAATCCTAGCACTAACATGCACTCCTATAACGGTGAGTGCCTTTCTTAAGATGCCATGCCACTATCCTGTTTGATCTTGATAATGCCATTATTCTGTTTGATCTTAATAATATTACAAGGTAGCGGCAGGCGAGTTTTCCAAATGAGGACAGAGAAGTTCTAAAAAATTAAGTGATTAACCTCAGGTCACTCTGACCAAGTTAGTTAGGGAATCCAGAGAGAGTTTAGGAAGCTCGATGTCTGTTCTAGTATTCCTGATGGCTGGAATATCCAACGTCAGGCTTCTCATCGGAATTAAACTTTTATTTCATTTTATTTGAATTGAGTTCTTGCAACAGTGATAAAAAAGAGCACCTAATTCAATCACACAATTATTACGCACTTAGAGTGTTCTAGATGCTGTTTGGGGAGTTAGGTTACAATAAACTAGTCACAGTCCCTAGCTTTAAACTTACTGCCCAGCCTGGGAGATAAAAAAACAGAGAAATAAACAGTAAAATGAGGCAAGTTTTTCCAGGTATATAATGTGGCAACTGGTCTCTCAGCTTATTTACTTGCTTCTGATTATTTACTCAATAAACGTGTATTAAGCTGCTGCTATGTACCATATACGGTGCTTCTCTAGGAAATAAAGACTTATGTAAATAGCCAAATGTCAGCTGACGTTATTTCTAGGGCAAAGAAATGTACATAGGAGGAGGAACAGGATCACGAAGAAAGGAGCTGTAAAGTCTACCTGGGGACAAGGAAAGGTTTCACTGAGGCGAAATGCAACTGGAAAAGTTACAAAAGGCCTTATCTTGCCCTTGAGGAACTTCTTACTTCCAGAGCAGCAGCCATATAAGCAGAGAACTCTGATAAGTGCTGCTGGGTTGTACTGACACATCCTCTGGTGACTCCTCCTGAGTGAGCATGTCAGGAAGTGCACCTGTGCCGAGAACCCAGCTGGCCTTTGGAACACAAATAAAGTCTACGAGGCAGAGAAGGGAGAAAGCCATTCCAGGCAGACAGGAACATACAAGCAAAGTCACAAAAGCATGAACGTGATGGTCATGGGGACTGGGGAGCAGTGAGGCATGGAGTTGGGAAACAGAGAATGTGAGCTTTGATTGAATAGAAGAACAGGAGAGCACATTTGGATGGTATTTTATAAAAAAGTAGAGGGTCGGCGGCAGTCAGGTTTAAGGGGAAAGATCGTATATTTATAAGGAGGTTCAGATGTGGAACACAGTTGGAGAAACTTAAGAACGTACAATGTAAAGTATGAGAGAAAGAGAGGAATGGAAGATGGCTTGGAAGTTTCCAGCTTCTTTGTCTGAGTGGATGGAGAAACATTTTCTGAGGTAAGAGATATAGAGAGCAATGGTTTGGGGGTATGGTCAGCAGATTAATGACCCCAAACGTTCACATCCTCATCCCTGGAAATTATGACTATATTCTATAGGAAAACAGAATATGCCTCCTCAAAATATGACTGTAGGGGACTAGAACATGCCACGCTAGTATGTCTCTTTAGCATAAGGGTTATTTTGAGCTTATCATTCTGAGTAACAGCAGACACAGGAAAGCTCTGAAGCAGCATAAGTTATCCTTTTGGTAAGTGACATTTATATTTATGAGGGAAAGCCCCATTTGTAAGGGTGTTTCCCTCCGTGCACCAGGAAGAGAAGGGAAGAGAGGAGGGAGGGAGGGAGGAAGGGAGAGAGAGGGGGAGAGAGAGAGATTGAGAGATTTTTGCAGACACTCCACTACTGGCTTTGAAGATGGAAGAAGGAAGCATAAGCTAAGGAATATCACTAGAAGCTGGAAAAGGGAGAGAAACAGATTCTCCCTTAGAACCTCTAGGAGGAAGGCAGTAATGCCAAGCCATTTTGGATTTCTTGTTTTGTTTTAAGCCATTAAGTTTATATTCATCTGGTAGGGTATCAATAGAATGCTAATACAGGGAGCATTCAGAGAAATAAAGAATTAAGTTTTATGTGTTAAGTGCCTGTGGTGTACCCACTTGGAATCCAGACTGAAGCTGGGCTAAAACATGTTGAATTGGCAGTCTGCAGTATATAGGTCGTGACAAACGCCAAGAACTAGAAAGCGGTTGGGGGTAATACCCTGGAGAAGAGCAACTTTAAAGAATTTCATAAAAAAAAAGGAGATGAACAAAAGAAATAAGAAAGAGCAGTCCAAGAGGTGGGAGGAGGGAAACTTTAAGAGGGTAATACCATAAAAGCCTGGGAGAGATAGAAAGTTAAGTCTACTTCAAGGCCAAACATGAAGAGCTCAGAGAAGAGGACAGTGGGTTTGACAATGCAGCTCTTTGCTGACGTTGGCCAAAGCAGCTCTAGTAAAAACTGTGGGATGAAAGCCAGATCTACTAGAAGAGTGAAGGAGAGTGCAGGAAATGAATGACAGTCCATGATTTCTAGAAGCTTCTCTTGAAATTCTGGTGAGCAATAGAGCTTGCACTGGATGGGTTAAGGGAGAAGTATTTGGACACTTGTTTGTTTGCTTATTTCTGAAGTTGGAGGTTATTGGCATGTTATAGGTTGAGGTGTATCTCTGAAAAAGAGCAGGGAAAAATGGATAAGGGTTGGGTTTTCAGGAAGCCTCAATTTTGAGAGTAAAATTTCTACAGAGCCGGGCGGCGCCTGTGGCTCAGTGAGTAGGGCGCCGGCCCCATATGCTGAGGGTGGCGGGTTCAAACCCAGCCCCGGCCAAACTGCAACAACAAAAAAAAAATAGCCGGGCGTTGTGGTGGGCGCCTGTAGTCCCAGCTGCTCGGGAGGCTGAGGCAAGAGAATCGCGTAAGCCCAAGAGTTAGAGGTTGCTGTGAGCCGTGTGACGCCACGGCACTCTACCCGAGGGCAGTACAGTGAGACTCTGTCTCTACAAAAAAAAAAAAAAAATTTCTACAGAGCCCTTCTTTATTTATGTGTTTGGTGTGAATCTGTAACATGAGCCCAGCTCCTACTATTCTTCCAAGTGTCCATTAGCTGAGGAAATTAGGTATCTCCTCGATCTTGTGGCTTTCATAGTTTCTCTCATTAACTTTTTTTCTTTTTGGAAACAGAGTCTTACTTTGTCACCCTCACTAGAGTGCTATTGCTCATGGCAACCTTAAACTTCTGGGCTCAAGTGATCTCTTTACCTCAGCCCTCTGAGTAGCTGGGACTACAGGCACCCACCACAACCCTTGAAACCCTGGCTAGTTTTTTTTTTATTTTTAGTAGACATGGGGTCTTGCTTTTGCTCAGGCTGGTCTTGAACTCATGAGCAAGCAATCCACCCACCTCTACCTCCCAGAGTGCTAGGATTATAGGTGTGGGGCACCACACCCGGCCTCTCTCATTAACTTCTATCCATCACCAGGGTTCTGATGGTGGGAGGGGTGGGAAGGGGTGGAGAATTGAGAGTAGGGATTGCATTTGCTTCCATTGCAAGGAGTAAGACATAAAAAGCTTAATCCAGTCATCAAGCCCTAAATAGAGAGAGAAATCTTTCATTTGGGGTGTAAAACTAATTGCTGAAATATTAATTTCAGCTAGAAGACCAGATTTGGTGTTTGCAGTTTAAGCTGGGTGTTGAGAATTGAAATGGCCTACATAAGTCAGGGGGGTAAAATCAATGTTTTTGCTTGAGTTAAGCAACTCAACTTTTAAAAATATAAAATCTCCTTTAGTTTGTAAACAAATGAGTTTTTAACAATATAAGAAATAAACAATGCATCTTCCACTTTTTCAAAAAGAGTAAGGGGCAAGAGTTCTACATGAAAATAAAATCTCCTTGCCTAGCATCAGGGGAATTTGCCCCCGCACCTAGTGAACTGATACTCCTGTGGTGTGAAGGCGCCTTGAAAATAAGATTCTTAAGGTGGCCCCCTCAAAGAAAGAGGGCTTATACCACTGTTGGTAGGTTAAAATCTGATACAAATGTTACGGATATTGAACAAGAATGAAAAACATCAAATTTCTTTTAGTGACCTAAGGATATCTCCCAGGGCCTTTCTAAAGCATCACTTGACATTCATTATTGCCAAAGTCCCCAAATATTCCATAACTCTTGCCAAGTTCAAAGGCAATTTCACCATTTGCTTTTGTGGGTTTAAAATACTACCTAGCTAATGACTTTCATCACTAGAGCGCCATATGTAAATAAACGGCATTTAGGATAATCTTTTGGATAATTGGTGATACGTTCCAATAAGTTTGATATTTTCTGTTCTCTCTGTGATTTTATATATATAAAACAATAATACATTTCCCAAATGCTGAGAGATTAAGTTGTTTTATAAAGTTGTCAAGGTATGTCGAGAAGTCTGGACGGCTCCTACATCTGCAAGTAGGGCAGTATTTTTCCTAGTATAGTCCTTTGGATTGCTAGAAGATCATTTATCTGTGCCATTTTAGATGTCCATCTCACAGGCAAATAATCTAAGAGGCACTGACCCATCAGGACGCTTCTCTGTTGCATGTAACAATGACTTAGAAAGTACACCTCTGAAACAAGCGTCCACACGGATGAATGAAGCGTAAATCCGACCTCAGGATAACAAAAGGGTTCACATCTGTGTCTCAGCCTAACGTGATTCAGCTGCTTCTTGTGTTTCCTATTTTGGTTAATGCCACTGTCACCTTTCCAGTCACTCAGGATCGAAACCTTCAAGTCGTCATTAAATCTCTCTTCTTCCTCACACCTCACATCCAATTAGCTGCTCAATTCTGTTGACTACATGATCTCAACATGTTTGGCATCTGGCCCTTCCTGTCTGCCACCCTTAGTTCCTTCCTCTTGGATTTTGTCATGGCCTTGGAATTGGTTTCCCCAGCTTGAACAGCATCCATTCTCCATTATTTCTTTCCATTGCTACCACATTTCTCTTCCCATAATTTGAATTATACCTTTTCCTTGCTCCAAAGTCATGAGGAATCCCTATTATGAACAGCATGAAGTGGCAGGATCCTCTAGCCTATATTAAAACTATAACAATGTGGTCCATGGGCCATTGTGGTCTGTGAACATCTTGGCATGGTTCATGATGGAGACATATAGAGAACTAGGGAGTAATCATTTAGATACTTTCCTAGGCGTTCTTTTCTTTTTTCCAATATTTGTTCTGATTATATTTATTGAAATGTAATTATACATATGTTGGGTCTACTAATACAGTTTTAAATTTTGTACTTTTTTTTTTTTTTTTTGAGACAGAGCCTCAAGCTGTCCCCCTGGGTAGAGTGCTGTGACATCACAGCTCACAGCAACCTCCAACTCCTGGGCTCAAGTGATTCTCCCGTCTCCACCTCCCAAGTAGCTGGGAATACAGGTGCCCGCCACAATGCCCGGCTATTTTTTGGTTGCAGCCGTCATTGTTGTTTGGCGGGCCCAGGCTGGATTCGAACCCACCAGCTCAAGTGTATGTGCCTGGAGCCTTAGCCGCTTGAGCCACAGGTGCCGAGCCTAAATTTTGTACTTTTAAAAGTAATTTTTATGTTGGTTGGCAAGAACAAATAAACACTAAGATGTGTACTTTCAGATGGCATTGTAGAACTCTCAAATACGAAACTAAATGACGTGAATATTATAGATAACTCTAAGCTAATTGTACAGAAACACCAAGCTAATAAAATAGTTTTATTTTTCAAAAAAAATTAAAAAAATAAAAGTAATTTTTAACACCAGTTTTCTAGTAATTCATTTTGCTGCTGAAAAATTTATCTATCAGTATATGATAAGTTGGAAATTTAAAGCAGTAGTCGTTTGTGAAGTACTGTTCTACAACAGTGTTGCTCAAAGTGTGGTCCCTGGCCTGGCAATATTAGCATCATTTGGGAGCTTGTTAGAAAAGCAGAGTTTTAGGCCCCAGCCCAGACCCACTGCTGCAGAATCTCTGGGGATGGGTCCTAGCAATCAAGGTTTCAACAAGTTGTTTGGGGGCATATTAAAGTTTGAGATACACAGATTAATAATCTTTCCACCATTTCTTGGACACCACCTAGTCCCTGGCTAATTAAGCACTTAAAATGTGGCTAGTATGACTGGAGAACTTGAATTTTTAGCTTAATTTAATTTAACTCTAAGTAGCCACATGTGGCTAGTGGCTGTCATGTTGGATAGCACAGTTCCGCTCCCTATACTGTGTCCTTAATAGCCAGCCACAGTGTCACCCTGGAGCTGTATTTCAAGCTTTTCAGTTCATCTAGGAATACTTTTCCTTCAACCCCAGCACTTTTATAAAAATCTATTAAATTTCACTTATCTCTCGATGTAAATCTTAATTTTCACATCTTCCAAGAAGACCTGCAGGATCTTCCATGTTTAAATTAATTTTCTTTCTTGTTTTCCTCTTTCAGCATTTTTCAACTTGTCTTACAGAATTTATTACACTCTTCTTTGTACCCAAGTTACTTAGGGATGGGCCCACCCTACCTCAGATGAGAGCTGTTGGTTTAATTAGCTTTCTACCATGCAATAGCACCTAGTTAGAAGTTCACAAATGGGAGATACTCAACAACCATGCATTTGGCTTAAACATCCAGGAAACCAGAGAGAAAAATCCCCAACACCAACAGTACATTCTAGTGTTCTTAGAAGCAGAGACAGATCAGAATATCAACACACACAATTTAGTTTAGAATAGGAAAAATGTTGAAGCTATGGTGAAACATTTGTCACAGGATCAAAATACATGGTTATAAAAATAAACACAGTGCCTGCCTTATCATTTCTTTAGCAGCAGGAAAGCATTTTCCCTTGGCAATCCTCTACCTCTATCAGAATTGTTCCTTAACTAAATGTGAGATTAAAAACAGACTTGTAGCTTTTTTGAAATGGCCCCCCTATTGGCAGAAACACATTTTTGGTGATATAAAAGCAGTTTTCCCATAAATTTCATGAAAGATCTTTGACTTCAGAACAGATCAACATTTTGCTACAAATAAGGAAAGTATTTATTTTTATAGGAAAGGTAAGAATAAAGTACAATTCTTTCTGCTTTATTTCAGAGTGCTGCACTTGATCCTGTTTTTACATAGCTATAAAATTAAAATACATGAAATTAACCACACCAAACCAAACATTAAGGTGGTTAATAATTAAGTGTATTCTGCTGTCAATGTAATAAACCTCATTAGACTTTTATAGGGATTACATACTCACACTGACTCACAAATTCAGCACTCCAAAGAACTTATACTTCACAATGCTTCCACACACAAGTGAATGGGAAACGTATGTTACTTTCTAACAATGGGCAATGGCAGCATTCATATTAAATTTGAAAACCTGAATGTCAAATACAATTGACAGTTTTCTGTGCGCCTTTCATTATGGGAATTCACCAACTAACATCAATGCCAACTCCTCTTATGAGTTTTCAAAATTCTTGGGTTGCTTGATCGTGCTGTGGTGAAAAAGTCCTTGATTCAACAAGCTGTAAGAGTCCACACACAACACGTCTGATGTTTTTCTCAATCTGTTCTGAGAAGGTAAGGAAAGAGGCAGGCTTTAGTGTGGGCAGTTAACTCAGACAAGGAAAAGGCTTGTCTAAAAATAGACACCATATTTATCTCAGTAATCCACTATTTATTAGAACATAATGACAAAATAATTTCTAAGACACATGGGTAACTAAAAAAAAAAATCACAGTTTAAGATATGTAACACTAGTTATGTAAAAATAAACATGTGTCAAAGCATAGAAGCATGGTGTTAACTTGAACACCAAACTGTTAAAATTGGTTTCCCTTGAGTGAGTAATGGTATTTGGGGTAATGAGGGATATATTTTTTTATAAATCTACTTTATGTATTTTTTTTTTTTTTTGAGACAGTCTCACTATGTTGCCCTCAGTAGAGTGCCTTGGTGTCACAGCTCACAGCAACCTCAAACTCTTGGGCTTAAGTGATTCTCTTGCTTCAGCCTCCCAAGTAGCTGGGACCACAGGCACCCACCACAATGCCCGATTATTTTTTTGTTGCAGTTGTCATTGTTGTTCAGCTGGCCCGGGCTGGGCTCGAACCCTCCAGCCTGAGTGTATGTGGCCAGCACCCTACCACTGAGTGACTGGCGCCACCTACTTTATGTATTTTTGTTGCTTTGTAGCAATAATATTTCCATGCACTACTTATGTAACTAAAAGTAAGAAGTATTATTTTAAGGAAATAAAGGAATTAAACCATAACTACATAAGGACATGCAGATGGTATAATGGATATTTAGGACTCAAAAGGGGGGCAGTTGGGAGGAGGTGAGAGATGAAAAATTACCTAGAGGCTACAATGTATAGTACTTGGGTGATGTAGAGGACATCCTCACAACAAAGAATTATCGGACCCAAAATGTGAATAGTGCCAAGGTTTTGAAAACCTTTGCTAAGGCATATCATCTATTCCAGATTTTAAATAAAGACATTTATGCCAGCTATAGGACTTTATAATTCCATGAAAATAAGATTACAAATGTAAGCAATCTACTCCTGAATAAATGCTCTACTCTCATTTTATCTCTTTCTGTGCGATTAAGACAAAGTATGGCCATAGACCACAAAATGACATTTTGGCCAGTGATGGCACAGAGGACAGTGGCCCTGTAAGATTATAATAAAGTTGCCCTATACAGGTTTACCATTCTAAAAAATCTTTTATACCATTGTGTTACTGTGCCTTTTCTATGTTCGGATATGTTTGGATACATAAATACTTCCCATTGTGTTACAACTGCCTACGGTCAGGTATTGGAGTAAGGTGCTGCCCAGGAGCACCAGGCTGTACTGTCCAGCCCAGGTGTGCACTAGGCGGTGCCATCTAGGTTTGTGTAATGTACTCCAGGGTGTTCACACAACAACAAAATCGCCCAATGATGCATTTCTCAGAAGGCATTTGTGTTGTTAAGTGACTCATGACTGTACATCCTTTCTAGAAGTGGGCTAATAACATATAAGTAGTCCGGGTGGGGGATCCCTCATTATAGGGGAATGAGATCTTTAGCCCACTGCTTTGTCCTTGCCCCTAGCATCTCTCCCTGCCCAGCCTGCCGCACACCACGATCAGACTGACTGCTGCTTACCCATCTTTAACCGTCCCACCGCACTGGGGATAACATTCCGAGACCTGAACTCTGCCCACATTGTACCCTCACCGTGTTCACTCTGTTTTTGCCACAACGATCCCTATATCTTTTCCCCAGCCCAGAGATTTCACACCATCTGCTTCCTCTAACTGGAAATATCCTCTCCTTGCCACTAAAGCCTTGTGTTTCCAAACATGACCTAAAAATGAAGTTAGAAATCTACTTTATGTATTTTTTTTTTGAGACAGAGTCTCACTATGTTGCCCTGAAGACATCACATTATGCTAAGGCTTTCCCTAACTTCTCCTTTCCTGCTCTGCTTCCATATTCATTCTCACCCCTGGCTCTGTGCCCCTGACCCCACATGTCTGTGTGACTCCAGCATCCTCCCTGGCTGGCTCTGGGTTGGCTCTGGTCACTGGGCAGCACGGGTAAAGGCTTTGAGGGTTGCAGGTGATGTACGTCCAGCCCCTTTCTTTCCTACCTGGGTGCCATTCTGGGGGCAAGTTCCTCCAACAAACGCCCGAACTCCAGCTCTCACCAAGCCCTGGTGCCACATTCTGTTCCCTTGTCCTTACAGCTCATGCAGTATTCCCTTAACTCTGCCCCCCTCTGAAATAGCTCCCTCATCATCAAACTTGCATTTGGACTATCTGAAGGGAATTTTGTTCCCAGGCTGCACCTTGACATCCACATTCCTCCATCTCAATCAGTGTTTCTTCACATAGATTCTTCTACAACACCCAATCATTTTTCTTCCGAGCTCGCATCATATTTTATGAATGTATATATGTGTGTTTGTATTTTTATTTTGTGTAATTTCTGTCATGTGACCCGGCACAATTAAGTGTGTTTTACAGGGACCATGATTGTTTTGCTAATGACAGCTGAACGGGTGATTTAAAGAGTAAGCAGGGCAGCTCCTGTGGCTCCATCAGTAAGGCGCCGGCCCCATATACCGAGGGTGGCGGGTTCAAACCTGGCCCCGCCAAACTGCAACCAAAAAATAGCTGGGCGTTGTGGCAGGCGCCTGTAGTCCCAGCTACTCGGGAGGCTGAGGCAAGAGAATCGCTTAAGCCCAGGAGTTGGAGGTTGCTGTGAGCTGTGTGAGGCCACGGCACTCTACCGAGGGCGATAAAGTGAGACTCTGTCTCTACAAAAAAAAAAAATAAATAAATAAAGAGTAAGCAATATCCCTGTTGAAGATAGACACCTGAATCTTTCAGGAAATAAATCATTATTTCAGAGCAATGTTAATGTAAGGAGTTTGTGGATGAATGGAACAAAGTATGTGAAGGAAAATGGTTGAAGCTTTAAGTTCACGCAAGCCTGTATTCAACTGACACTTGCTTAGCACCTCACGAACACTGGGAGTACACGCACATAAAGGAAACAGTCTCCTCAAAGGCTCATAGACGGTTGGAGCCCATGGGAGACAGGAGCCAGGGGACCAATGGGGACAGGAAAAAGGTTGCTCTCAAAGGGGGAGCTTTACAAGGGAGGCATGTGGAAATACGAAAATTAAATAAGTCCACATTTCAAGTTTGTTCAAAAAACATAATGGCTAATATGATTGTAAAGTCTTCGTTGCTCCTCAAATTCAAGGAGGAAAGGAAGGAAGCAACATGTCAACCAAATATGCTGCTTTGAGGAACTGTCTCAGCCTAGACAAAAAGGTACATTTGGCATTGGCAGAAGAGTCAATAACATGGAAATTGCCCACCTTTCACTACGAGATCCCAGACGTATGGGTTCTGATAGTAGTAAGAGCCCATGCTGGGCAATAACAGAAGCCTCTGGAGTTCAGGAACAATTTTCTGAGTTCAGGAACATGTAAGTAATTTACTCATTGTCAAGTTTGATACATGTGTGTGCCACTAGGTGCTATGTATGAGTGTGTGTGGTTACAATATGACATTTATAGTCCTCAAGGTAACAGTTACCTTTACCAACAGTCTTGGAATATTAAGAAATATTCTAACATCTTTTTTTCATTGAAATATTTTTTTACCCTCCTGTATAGAGGGAAAAGAGTTACTTCAACAAATGCTGTTATCATCTTTATGTTTTCTTAATTACTAAATCATAGCTGTGTACATTAATGCGATCATGGGGCACCATGCACTGGTTTCATAGACCGTTTGGCACATTTTCATCACACTGGTTAACACAGCCTTCCTGGCATTTTCTTAGTTATTGTGCTAAGACATTTACATTCCACATTTACTAAGTTTCACATATACCCTTGTAAGATGCACCGCAGGTGTAATGCATTGCCCCAGCCCAGGGAAGTCACTAGGAGTTACAAATCATTCTGATTAGAAGCAAATAAACACTGACGCCCCATCCTCAGTCAGACAATAGATCAAGGCTCAGCAAACTTTTGTTATATATTGTCAGATAGCAAACATTTTAGGCTTTATGACAATTCAACATTTTGATGTAACTTGAAAATAGAGATTATAGGTAGAAAAAATGGGTGTGGCCATGTTCCAATAAAACTTTGGTTACAAAAATAAGTGGCAAGCTAGATTCTGGGGGCCTGTAGGCTGTAGTTTGCCAGCCCTGAAGTGCACTATAGACAAGGGAAGGAACGCTGAACTAAGAATAAGAGCAACAGCTCCGAAACAAGTGGGAAAAATAAAACCATTGATAGTAACAGTGCAGTGATACCAAGAGAATATTCTAGTTGTAAGGTGTAATAAGGTAACAACAAGAATCAACGAACTCGCGCCTGTAGTCCCAGCTGCTCAGGAGGCTGAGGCAAGAGAATCGCGTAGGCCCAAGAGTTGGAGGTTGCTGTGAGCCGTGTGATGCCACGGCACTCTACCCCAGGGCGGTACAGTGAGACTCTGTCTCTACAAAAAAAAAAAAAAAAGAGAATCAACGAACTCTGACTGACAGAAGACATACTCTCCCTTGTGCTAAAATAAAACACGGTAGAATTTTCTACCTCCGATAACTATTATACTATGCAAAAAAATCTTATTTTGAATAATATAAATAAAAATATAGCTCAGAAAGAGGAGCTAATTACAACATGGATGACCTTGAAGACATTATGCTAAGTAAAAGAAGCCAGATGGAAAGGCCATATATTGTATGATTCTGTTTATAAGAAATGTCCAGAAGAGGCAAATTCATAGAGATTGAAAGCAGATCAGTGGTTGCCAGTGGCTGTGGGGAGGAAGAAATGGGGAGTGACTGCCAACAGGCACAGAATTTCTTTGTAGGATGATAAAAATGTTCGGAATTAATCAGTAGTGATAACTGCAGAACTCTGTGAATATACTAAAAACCACTGAAGATGGCTGGGCGCGTTGGCTCACACCTGCAATCCTAGCACTCTGGGAGGCTGAGGTGGGAGGATCACCTGAGTTTAGGAGTTCGAGTCCAACCTGAGCAAGAGTGAGACCCTGTCTCTAAAAATAGCTGGGCATTGTGGTGGGCACCTGAAGTCTTAGCTACTCGGGAGGCTGAGGCAAGAGGACCACTTGAGCCCAGGAGTTTGAGGTTGCTGTGAGCTATGACACCGCAGCACTCCACCGAGGGCGACAAAGTGAGAGACTGTCTAAAAAAACAAACAAACAAAAAAAATCCATTGAAGTGTACACCTTAATAGGGTAAATTTTTATGGTATGTGAATGACATCTCAATTTTCAAAAGGGAATAGGACATTCTCATACAACGCTTTGGTACCATCTTTCTGGAAAGCAATTTGAAGCAAGGTATATTAAAAGTCTTACAAATGTGGAAAACAAGAGAGAAATAGGAGCCAAGAAGATTCAGAAACTGAAGAGCAGTAAAAAATTAATTATTTCAGCAATTGGAATAGTTCCATATACATCAATTATGAATACAAAAGGGGCTCCATCAGCTCTTGAGAACTAGAAGGCAGTACCTTGCTTTCATGTCCATGGAAAATGGCCACAGACGCTTGATCTGTTCATATGAGTTAACAACAGATTTGCCTGGACACCAAATGATTCGTGCTGGACTACAGGCGAAGAGTCTTTCATACATTGTTCATGCTTGCCACAGTTCTGCAGCTTTGGCATTATAAGGCCCATTTTACAGATGAGCAAACTGATTGGCAAAGGCCACATTCTTTCCCCCATCCCCTCGGATCTCATGCTGAATGGTATCTCTATAGGAGGAGGATGTCGGCCTGTGCCTCACTCCCTAGATGTTCCTCAACTGTTTTGTTTCCTCTAAAAGGGAGTTGCATCTGAGGCCCTGCTAACAAGTTCACAATGTTGCCACCTAGATTTCAGCCATACCCTCCCAACTGGTCTTCCTATTTCCTCTCCTGCCTACAACTGCCAGAGGGATCTATTTAAAACTTAAATCAGCCCATGCCCCTCCCCTCCTTAAAAAGCCAAGCTCCTCACCCTGGTTTAGAAGGGCTTAGAAGCCCTAGTTCTGCTACCCATCCCATGGGCCACACCTTGCCCTTGCCCTTCCTGTATCAGCCTATGGGCCTTCCTGCCCATCAAGTGGCTTATCCCAGCTGGTGCTTCTGTCTGGCATGCCCTTCACATGGCTGACTCGTCATTCAGGTCACCTCTACACAGACTGTCCTTGTCTATCATTCTCAAGTAGCCATAATTCACTCTACTTTAATCCTTTGCGAAGTTCTGACCATCTAATATTTCTCTCTCCCCTCCTTCCCTCCCTTCCTTCCCTTCTTCCCTTGCCCCCTCTTCCACTCCCTCCTTCTCAGTCTCTTTTCTCTCCAGTAGAATATAAGCTCTATGAGAATGTTGAACTCTGGGCTTTCCACCTGCTCCTGGCCCATTTTAGGCACCCAAATATTTGTTGAAAGAATTAATGAATGCTGAGGGAAATTGACAAAGATTCTATGTTTTGCTAAACAATTAAAGATCTAAATCCCACAGCATAGAGTGTTGGTGCTGCAGGAGATAACCAATGAATGGGACTAATGCCCACAAACTTCAGAGGGCCCTAACCAACATCGACCATTTACAACTGTCCCCACCCCCAAAGTTCCATGTCTGAGACAAGTTTCAGCCTGAAGTGAGTTTTTATTACCTCCTCATAAACCCCTGAATCATGTGGTTTACAGGGCAAGTGCTAATGCAGTCGTAATTATATTGGTGTGAACACATTGTCATAGAAATGTAACAAACATAGACACGGGCATTTAAGAAAAAGCAGCTGCTACCAACAAAAGATCAACCATCACAGAGAAACCAGTGAGCAGGCACACAGCTAAGGAACTTGAACTGATTGACTGAAAGAGACACACCCTATAAATCACAGAGTCTGATGACAGTTTGCACCAGCACCTCAGAGCAACCAACTCACTCTCCAGAAAGCTATGTATTTGGGGGAAATCTATAGTTAAGACATGTCCACAAACCTCCCCCAAATGGTGACCACCATTCTTTTTCTATTTAATTAACCCATGTACAAAAGTAAGTGTTAATTTCAGTTTTCAGGTAATTTTTTTTTCCTCTCTGGAAGCAGATCAAGGAACAAGAAGAGACATGATTTCATTGTAAATTTACTACTTACTTGGATTTTTTTCCCTTTTTAATCTTTGAAACAACAATTGACCCATTAAGAGACCGGAAGGTGAAAAACCTTTGACCTTTGCTTAATTTGCACAGCAGCTGAGCCAAGAAAAACTATCCATCCCCCATCTCCCTACAATTACCGCTTTCCATAGACTTCACTGATGTTTCTAGAGCAGGATTACTCAGCTTAAGCGCTAGAGACATTTTGGATCAGGTACTTTGTTGTGGTGGCTGCTGCCCTGTGCACTGTAGGAAGTTCAGCAACTTCCCTGGCCCCTATCCACCAGATGCCTGTAGCGCTGCACCCTCTCCCCTCAAGCTGTGACAACCAAAAATGCCCCAATCACTGAATTTCTTGTGGAAGACAAAACCATCCCAGGTTGAAAACCACTTGTGACAACACTTTAATATTAAAAAAAAAAACAAGATAAAAGGATCAGCTAATGTTCTCTAATTATTTTCCTCTTTCAACATGTGTTTCTACCTTTTTTTTCTTGGACACTATAAACTCATCAATGGAGAATAGATACTTACTGCCCCTTTAACATTTGCTGCTGTGTTTGAGTCATGGATGTTGCTCAGCATCTTACTGAAATGTCACAAGGCCAGGATTGCTCTTGTAGAAAGACTTCCTGAAATTCACTGCAGAATTTTATGCCTTCATCTAGCACTGCATGCCAAGATTACAAATTTTCTAAAACAATCAGAGCACATAAATAATTGGCTCTGAGACTTGACTTTATTTGCAGTTGGCAGAACAATCTTAAAACTGGTTTCAAACCAGACATTTAAAGATCATAATATTTGTATGAAGATTTCTTTAAAGAGAAAGAAGAGAGCTGGTTTTAGTTTAAAACTAATGAAGAAACAAGTTGTATGTCTCTGCCTTTTAAGAACCAACCTTAATGATAATGTATTTGGAATAGAAATAGCAAGAGCAGAACAGACCTGGCATTGGCCTTTACAGGATTTTACAAGTCTGAAAAGGCTATTAATCAGCAAATAATCTATAAAGAATACCTAAAGAAAATGTGTTCCAACTGCCTCATTCCCTTATTTTGGTTCTAATCCAAGAGCAAATCCTCCAAGTCTAAATCTCGTGACCCATAAAACTTCTTATCTGCCTTCACTTGGTACAGGCCAGCAACCGACTCTCAAAATACTGTTTTTTTTCCCAGGGAGGAAGGAGGCTGTAAGTTTGTTCACTAAAAGGCACTAGGTTGGAAGGAAGAATAAGTAAGAATTCTAACATAAATCTTCAACAGCCTTCTCATGTAAAGCTGACATGGATTTAGAAAAAGCTTTTTCTTCATAAACTTTATTATTGGTCCAGGAATAATTTATTCCAATTGAAAAAGTGCCTTTTAAAAGCTGTCGACAATTGTACATGGATTATTTATTATTTGACATTGTACAGGAAGCTGGCCAATGTAACACACTTCTATGGCATAGTCACAGCATGGTGTGACTGTGTTTGCTTTCATGATTGTCCTGTATGATATTTTATGGTTATTGATTTTATACCAGATGCATATTTAGCATGAATGGTTTAACTCTTTTAAAGGCTACTTAAAATGAGAAGAAACATCAGAAAATATAATTTTCTATGGGTTTTTATTCTGCTGGGTTAATGACTTGCTTTGTGCATGCTCCATATTTTTGTCTGGACAGCAGAGAAAAACACATTGTCTACCATTCTAACTTGTGGTTTTCCTTTAAACCCTCTACTAGTAGCCTGCCCCTTGTGATCTATTTGGTACCTGCTCTTTCTTATTAATAAAACCCAAACTAGGTCCATTAGGGTGATCTGCCAGAAACAATATGGTTCATTAGAGATGGTAGGTGAGTACTCAGCATTCTTCTCTAAGAACAACATGTCTCCCCACAAGAGTAAGATGGGGAGTGGGGCCTAACAACACAGGCTTATCCAGCAGAGCTGTTCTCTTCAGCTTGCCTAACCACTCACAGAGCAATTCACAGGAGCCTAACAATCCATTCCTATAGTCAGTGCTGATACCGGCTCCCTTGACGTAAATAGCCAATGGACCATCACTACCAGAATAGACTCTGCAACTGAGTTGCTAGTATGTGCTGCTGGGATGTGTGTTGTTTTTTTCAGTCTTCCATTCACAGGTAGGTGCAATATTTCCTACTTTACTTAGAAGTTAAGTGATTTGCCCAGCCATATAGCCAGTGAGGGGCTGAAGCAGACTTTGAAGCCAGCCCTGCCCTAGTACACAGTCTGTAATCTTCCCACTTCAGCTGGAAGAGCAAGTCATTGTCCCTGGATGGGAACTGCCAGATCCCATTTTGAGGACATGGAGAACAGAACTACTGAAATTAGACCCAGGAATTATTGGATAGATTATTCTGTGCCCCAATGCCAAATTAGACATATTTTTGATAGACACTGAGGCATTAAGGGAATCGTGAGTCAATAGTAGTGCTCGTTACCAAGTATGGTCCCATATGTCCCTCTGTGAGACAATCAAATATGCAAAATCCGTGCTTGCGGCCCTGTGACTCCTTAAAAAACACCTCCCCAGTGCAGTCTGGTCAATTCCTTTTTTCCAGCCTGCGTTCATCAGCTGTTCTTTATTTTACCAGCTCTTTAAACGGACAGAGAACAGGCACTGAGCAGGGGGCTGGCGTTTGAAAGTGCCTTCAAGTATGGTAACAGGGCTGCAAACTCCAGCGCTGCAGTTCTAAACAGTCGTTTTGTTATCAGTGCTTAGACTACAGTGGCCCCGGCATCTGCAGTGGGGCCTTACTGACAGGGCCGTGCAAGCTCTGGCTGTAACCTATAGAATTCTTTGTGTTCTCCTTTTACAACCATTACTCTCTGAAGCTCTGGTCCCCAAAATGTGTCCCTCTGAAATTCCCCTCCCTGCTCCATTTCCCACTAGGTTCTTATCTCTGCTATAGTGCTTGCATTAAAACGCTCCTTACTAGTCTGTCTCTTCCACAGGACTGTGAGCCTCTCAAAAGCAGAAATGCTGTTCATTATATAGGATTGCCTAAGGGTCTGGCAACTGGGCCTGGAAAAGTGCTGGTGCTCTCCTCCCGACTCCTACTTTGGTTTATATCCTCAGAAAGTTCTCATCTGAATTCTTTACATGTTACTGATTCAAGTATCCACCCAGCTTCAAGACAGCAATTTAGCATTTTGATTTCTCCTTCCATTTTGCCTTTATCATTCAATATATATTCCCATGGATTTCTACTGCAAGACAGAGAGATGAAGAAGAAAGACTGAGTTTGAGGGTCACCAACCAGCTGTGTGGCAATGGGCATCTTTGACTGCTCTGAGCTCATCAAGGTCCTCATTTATATTTCTAAGGAGAGGGAGGTGAGAGGAGCAGAGAAGGGAAGAGAGAGAAGGAAAAGAAGGGAAAGAATGAAGGAAAAAAAGCAAGCAAACAAGAAGTCAGTTTTGTATGATTGCTATAGGAGTTTTAGAGACTGTCTTTTGGAAGCATATGGCTTTGTTAAACGGTATTTATTAGATGGTAGCCATGCTTTTAGGTGTTCCTGGGTGAAACCGAATACTCTGGGGTCAAATAGAAGACACACCACATACTGGGGTAAGAGAAGATGGATCTTTTTTTTCTGTCACTATGATGGTATGTGGGTGAATTTTCGTCTTCTTCTTGGATGTCACTGGAATATTTATAAAGTGAATTCATATTATGTTTTGTTATGACCAGAGTTAGAATTAAACCTTCTAAAATGTCTGATGTGAGGAGGTGGCACTGAGTTGAGATCATTGGATGAACACTCACTTCAGGGAAAACCCTCTTTCAGTCACCAGGCTATCATAACTAATATTATTGGTACATGGCTGTCTCTATCTTGGTTTTTGCATACGACTCAAATATGAATTTCACTTGTCCTTCTTCATTTTCCCTCCCACCCCAAGTAAATTTTAGTGAGGAATAAACTGATAAACAGACTCAAATATCTTCTAACCACATAATGTGCCATCAAAAATGTTCTCTTTAAGAGAATTGCATTGAGTTTGGGCAAAGCGATCAATTATTGGGTAACATTCAGAGTGCAATGAGGAACAAATACTTTATAGAGTTTGAAGAAAGCTTAGGTTTCTAATCGTGAATGTCATCTGCGGCATGAGGATAGCAGAAAACTCTTATGACACTATATGGCCAAGAGGAAATGCCTTAGTTTATTTTATAAAAATATCATGATTGGAGGAGAACAAGATGGCGGCCGAGTAACAGCTTCCTTGCATCTGGGCACCGTGAGTCCGGGGAGATAGGACTCCAGGCATCTCTGGCTGGTGGGATCTCCCTATCATCACCCCTGTAAGGATACAGAGAGTCAGTGAGAGACTTCTGGACCCCAAGAGGAGGACTATAACAGTGGAAAACCGGCAAGTGGTCGCGTGTGTTCAATCAGTCTAAACCCGTCCGCAACTGCACGAGAACTTAAAGAGCAAGAGGAAGTGAAAGGAAAATTAGGGCAAGGAAACAGATAAAAGAAATCACTCATGAGGAAGAATCAGCAGAAAACTCCAGGCAACATGAAGAACCAGTCCAGAACAACCCCGCCAAGGGACCATGAGGTAGCTACTGCAGAGGATTCCACCTATAAAGAAATGTTAGGAATGACAGAAAGGGAATTTAGAATACACATGATGAAAACAATGAAGGAAACTGCTAATAAAGTGGAAAATAACCAAAAGGAAATCCATAAAGCATAATCAAATAAGAGATGAACGATATGAAGAATATAAAATGGATATAGCAGAGCTGAAGGAACTGAAACAGTCAATTAGGGAACTTAAAGACGCAATGGAAAGTATCAGCAACAGGTTAGACCATGCAGAAGAAAGAATTTCAGAGGTAGAAGACAAAGTTCTTGAGATAACTCAGATAGTAAAAGGGGCAGAAAAGAAGAGAGAGAAAGCAGAACGTTCACTGTCAGAATTATGGGACTTTATGAAGCGTTCCAACATACGAGTTATAGGAATCCCAGAAGGGGAAGAAGAATTCCCCAGAGGAATGGAAGCCATACTAGAGAATATTATAAAAGAAAATTTCCCAAATATCACCAAAGATTCTGACACACTGCTTTCAGAGGGAATCGGATCCCAAGTTGCCTCAACTCTAACCGAGCCTGTCCAAGACACATTGTGATGAACCTGTCCAAAGTCAAGACAAAAGAAAAGATTCTGCAAGCTGCCAGGAGTAAGCGCCAGTTGACCTACAGGGGCAGATCCATCAGAGTGACTGCGGACTTCTCTAATGAAACTTTTCAAGCAAGAAGACAATGGTAATCTACCTTTAATCTACTTAAACAGAACAATTTCCAGCCCAGAATTCTGTACCCTGCTAAGCTAAGCTTTAAAATTGACGGAGAAATCAAATCATTTACAGATATACAAACATTGAGGAAATTCGCCACAACAAGACCAGCTCTACAGGAAATACTTCAACCTGTTCTACACACTGACCACCACAATGGATCAGAGCAAAGTAAGAACTCAGAAATTAAAGGACAGAACCAAACCTCCACACTGATGCAAAAGATAAAACTAAGCAATGGACTCTCACAAAATAAGATGAATAGAATACTACCACACTTATCAATTATCTCAATAAATGTTAATGGCTTGAATTCCCCACTGAAGAGACATAGATTGGCTGACTGGATTAAAATACACAAGCCATCCATTTGCTGTCTGCAAGAAACACACCTGGCTTCAAAAGACAAATTAAAGCTCCGAGTCAAGGGTTGGAAGACAATTTTTCAGGCAAATGGAATTCAGAAGAAAAGAGGAGTTGCAATTTTATTTTCAGATTCATGTGGATTTAAAGCAACTAAAGTCAAAAAAGACAAAGATGGTCACTTTATATTGGTCAAAGGAAAAATACAACAAGAAGATGTTTCAATTCTAAATATTTATGCACCCAATTTAAATGCTCCCAGATTCCTGAAACAGACCTTACTCAGTCTGAGCAATATGATATCCTGTAACACCATAGTAACAGGGGACTTTAACACTCCTCTTACAGAGCTGGACAGATCCTCTAAACAGAAATTAAACAAAGATATAAGAGATTTAAATGAGACCGTAGAACAACTGTGCTTGATAGACGCATATAGAACACTCCATCCCAAAGATAAAGAATATACATTCTTCTCATCACCCCATGGAGCATTCTCCAAAATTGATCATATCCTGGGACACAAAACAAATATCAACAGAATCAAAAGAATTGAAATTTTACCTTGTATCTTCTCAGACCATAAGGCAGTAAAGGTGGAACTCAACTCTAATAAAAACGCTCGACCCCACCCAAAGGCATGGAAATTAAACAATCTTCTGTTGAATAACAGATGGGTGCAGGAAGAAATAAAACAGGAAATCATTAACTTCCTTGAGCATAACAACAATGAAGACACAAGCTACCAAAACCTGTGGGATACTGCAAAAGCAGTTTTGAGAGGAAAATTTATCGCTTTAGATGCCTACATTCGAAAAACAGAAAGAGAGCACATCAACAATCTCACAAGCCACCTTATGGAGTTGGAAAAAGAAGAACAATCTAAGCCTAATGTCAGTAGAAGAAAAGAAATCTCCAAAATCAAATCAGAGATCAATGAAATTGAAAACAAAAGAATCATTCAGAAAATTAATGAAACAAGGAGTTGGTTTTTTGAAAAAAATAAATAAAATAGATAAACCATTGGCCAGACTAACCAGGAATAGAAAAGTAAAATCTCTAGTAACCTCAATCAGAAATGATAAAGGAGAAATAACAACTGATCCCACAGAGATACAAGAGATCATCTCTGAATACTACCAGAAACTCTATGCCCAGAAATTTGACAATGTGAAGGAAATGGATCAATATTTGGAATCACACCCTCTCCCTAGACTCAGCCAGGAAGAAATAGAGCTCCTGAACAGACCAATTTCAAGCACTGAGATCAAAGAAACAATAAAAATGCTTCCAACTAAAAAATGCCCTGGTCCAGATGGCTTCACACCAGAATTCTATCAAACCTTCAAGGAAGAGCTTATTCCTGTACTGCAGAAATTATTCCAAAAAATTGAGGAAGAAGGAATCCTCCCCAACACATTCTATGAAGCAAACATCACCCTGATACCAAAACCAGGAAAAGACCCAAACAAAAAGGAGAATTTCAGACCAATTTCACTCATGAATATAGATACAAAAATTCTCAACAAAATCCTAGCCAATAGATTACAGCTTATCATCAAAAAAGTCATTCATCATGATCAAGTAGGCTTTATCCCAGGGATGCAAGGCTGGTTTAACATACGCAAGTCCATAAACGTTATCCACCATATTAACAGAGGCAAAAATAAAGATCACATGATCCTCTCAATAGATGCAGAAAAAGCATTTGATAAAATCCAGCATCATTTTCTAATTAGAACACTGAAGAGTATAGGCATAGTTGGCACATTTCTAAAACTGATCGAAGCTATCTATGACAAACCCACAGCTAATATTTTACTCAATGGAGTAAAACTGAAAGCTTTTCCTCTTAGAACTGGAACAAGACAAGGTTGTCCTCTGTCACCTTTACTATTCAACATAGTGCTGGAAGTTCTAGCCAATACAATTAGGCAAGACAAGGAAATAAAGGGAATCCAAATGGGAGCAGAGGAGGTCAAACTCTCCCTCTTTGCTGACGACATGATCTTATACTTAGAGAACCCCAAAGACTCAACCACAAGACTCCTAGAAGTCATCAAAAAATACAGTAATGTTTCAGGATATAAAATCAATGTCCACAAGTCAGTAGCCTTTGTGTACACCAATAACAGTCAAGATGAGAAGCTAATTAAGGACACAACTCCCTTCATCATAGTTTCAAAGAAAATGAAATATCTAGGAATATACCTAACGAAGGAGGTGAAGGACCTCTATAAAGAAAATTATGAAATCCCCAGAAAGGAAATAGCAGAGGATATTAACAAATGGAAGAACATACCATGCTCATGGCTGGGAAGAATCAACATTGTTAAAATGTCCATACTTCCCAAAGCAATCTACCTATTCAACGCCATTCCTATCAAAATACCAACATCGTACTTTCAAGATTTGGAGAAAATGATTCTGCATTTTGTATGGAACTGGAAAAAAACCCCGTATAGCTAAGGCAGTTCTTAGTAACAAAAATAAATCTGGGGGCATCAGCATACCAGACTTTAGTCTGTACTACAAAGCCATAGTGCTCAAGACAGCATGGTACTGGCACAAAAACAGAGACATAGACACTTGGAATAGAATTGAAAACCAAGAAATGAAACTAACATCTTACAACCACCTAATCTTCGATAAACCAAACAAGAACATACCTTGGGGGAAAGATTCCCTATTTAATAAATGGTGTTGGGAGAACTGGATGTCTACATGCAAAAGACTGAAACTGGACCCACACCTTTCCCCACTCACAAAAATTGATTCAAGATGGATAAAGGACTTAAATTTAAGGCATGAAACAATAAAAATCCTCCAAGAAAGCATAGGAAAAACACTGGAAGATATTGGCCTGGGGAAAGACTTCATGAAGAAGACTGCCATGGCAATGGCAACAACAACAAAAATAAACAAATGGGACTTCATGAAACTGAGAAGCTTCTGTACAGCTAAGGAGACAATAACCAAAGCAAAGAGACAACCTACACAATGGGAAAGGATATTTGCATATTTTCAATCAGACAAAAGCTTGATAACTAGGATCTATAGAGAACTCAAATTAATCCACATGAAAAAAGCCAACAATCCCATATATCAATGGGCAAGAGACATGAATAGAACCTTCTCTAAAGATGACAGACGAATGGCTAACAAACATATGAAAAAATGTTCATCATCTCTGTATATTAGAGAAATGCAAATCAAAACAACCCTGAGATATCATCTAACCCCAGTGAGAATGGCCCACATCACAAAATCTCAAAACTGCAGATGCTGGCGTGGATGTGGAGAGAAGGGAACACTTTTACACTGCTGGTGGGACTGCAAACTAGTACAACCTTTCTGGAAGGAAGTATGGAGAAACCTCAAAGCACTCAAGCTAGACCTCCCATTTGATCCCGCAGTCCCATTACTGGGCATCTACACAGAAGGAAAAAAAATCCTTTTATCATAAAGACACTTGTACTAGACTGTTTATTGCAGCTCAATTTACAATCACCCAAATGTAGAAACAGCCTAAATGCCTACCAACCCAGGAAGGGATTAACGAACTGTGGTATATGTATACCATGGAATACTATTCAGCTATTAAAAAAAATGGAGACTTTACATCCTTCGTATTAACCTGGATGGAAGTGGAAGACATTATTCTTAGTAAAGCATCACAGGAATGGAGAAGCATGAATCCTATGTACTCAATTTTGATATGAGGACAATTAATGACAATTAAGGTTATGGGGGGGGAGGAAAAGCAGAAAGAGGGACGGAGGGGGGGTGGGGCCTTGCTATGTGTCACACTTTATGGGGGCAAGACATGATTGCAAGAGGGACTTTACCTAACAATTGCAATCACTGTAACCTGGCTTAATGTACCCTCAATGAATCCCCAACAACAACAACAAAAAAAATATCATGATTGAAAACTGTCATGACAAGAAGTATTCAGTACTGAGTTAATCAATAGGTGGTTCTGGTGAGATGTTACAAAAGTCATGACAACTTAACATATCTCCAGAACTTCTAGGAGGTTTACGGCAAGGTTGAGACACCAAACAAGCTGATCTCAGTACAGCCTTGGGGGAGGTACCAGGATATTAACATGCAGTAGGTATTCACACCCACCATGTGGGTGACCAATAGGTGCTTTTCCTATATCCTCACAACTATATCATAAAGCCAGTATTTTAATTCCTGTATTTCTTTTCTTTTTTTTTTGGCCAGGGCCAAGTTTGAATCCACCACCTTCAGTATATGGGGCTGGTGCCCTACTCCTTGAGCCACAGGTGTGGCCCTAACTCCTATATTTCTTGAAGGAGAAATTTCCCAATGGAGAGCTAAAGAAGTCAAGAAGATTGCTAAAAACCAGGTTTATTGGAAGTGGGGGAGATGGGATTTAAATTGATTCCTGGCTTTAGAATTCTTTTCTTTGTTTTCTAGTCTTTTTAGTTAACTATGCACAATAATTCCCTAATTGTACTGCCTTTCTGACCACTGTGAATGCTGTTGGTAGGCAGGCACCTTTAAGATGGCCCCAAATGGTCCCTGCCTCTCTGGTATTTATAACCTTCTTTTTTCCTCCCCTAAGTAATGTGCTTCTAATTAATTTCTAATTATAGCAACATTGAGGGGAAGTCACTTCCATGATTCATCAAAAAAGATTGTGACATCCATCTTACTAGCAGATTCTATCCCTAGCTACTTTGAGGAAGTAACTTGGCATGTTGGAGAGGCCCACATGGCAAGGAACTAAGGGTGGACTCTGGGCAACAGCTGGCAAGGAAATAGAGCTCTCAATCCAATAGCCTTCAATGAATTGAGTCCTGCTAACAATCCACAAGTGACCTTGGAAGCATATTCTTCCTCAGTCAATCCTCAAGAGGAGATCCAAGGCTCTGTGGACACCTTGACACAGCCTAGTGAAGCTCTGAATAGTAGACACAGTTAAGTTGTTCACAGATTCCTGATTCACAAAATCTGTGAGATAATAAAAGTGTGTTGTTTTTGTCTCTAAGTTTCCAAGTAATTTGTTATGCAGTAAAAAAAAAACTAATACAAGGGCCTCACAGAAAGACCAAATAAAGTCAATTGACTTAACACATGTGGCCACCAGTGTGAGCCCCATGGAAGATAATGATGCTAGTTTTCAAAGTGACAGTTACACCAACTCTCCCATTACATCATATACTCAGAAAATAGGCTAAAAACAATACAGGTGAATCCACAACCTTGGCCTAATACCTTTGCTTAACTTTTTTGTCTTATGTATAAAACAGACAGGGTTCAACTCCTAGGCTGAAAAACAGTGAGCTAATACATAGATATAATAAGTTGATATAAATTAACAAAGAGCAAGTGGATACTGAGTGACGCGAGTTTTACAAGTCACTTAGTTTAGCCAGGCTGGAGTTAGAATTCCAACCTAAATTGAGATTTAAAACTAGGAGATGACTGAGTAATCCCCTCAGGAACCATTTGATACCCCAACTGCTTAGGGTAGCTCTATTTGGCTGGGCTACATCACCATGGACAGTTCTTTGGGTTAGAAAGTTTCCATATTTTACGGTACTTTTATTTTTCAATAAATGAATAGTCAAGACTCAGATTCAAAAATATCTCTGGCCTAATTACATTTAGAAGTACAAGAAACAATGTTATTTCCTTCAGCTTTAAAAATCAGTCAAAGCTCATCTGGAATTTAAAAAATTACTCCTATGTGTTTGATTTTGTTTCTTTTTTCATTTATTGGTTGACCTTTATGCTCAATATCAGTGTCATTATATAAACATTGGAAGAGAAGATGGGTAAGGATGTATGTTTGACAATTTCCATACTGCCAGAAATCACAGCTCTAAACTTTATTAACTAAATACAGAGAATTACAACTTTTTGTTTAGAGGTTAAAACTTATTCATTGTACTAAGTTATACCCCATAAAGCCCTTAAAACATAGTACTGAGTAAACTTAAAATATGAGCTTTGGAGTTAAGTAGCCCTGAATCTGGAAATTCTGGTGAATTCACTTACTAACCAGGTAGCCTTATCTCACTGAGCCTCAATTTAAAATCTATAAATGAAGATAAATATAAGGCCCTTGAGATGTAAATCTGCACATAAATTAAATGACGTAATATAAGTAAAAGGTTTCTGTTGTGCTTTGCACATTATATGTAGCTGTTTTATATTTCTGAGAGTTTTGGATTGTCTTTGGTTTCCTGTACTTTGAATCTGATATAGGTAGGTGTGGACGTTGGGATTTATCCTGCTTTGTGCTCTGTGAACTTCCTGGATCTGTGGTTTGGTTACTGTTATTAATTTTGGATCATTCTCAGCCATTACTTTAAATATCTTTTCTAGTCCTTTCTCTCTTTCTTCTTCTAGCATTTCCATTATGTGTGTTACACCTTTTGTGTTTGTAATTGTTTCACAGTTTTTGGATAGTCAGTTACTATTTCTTAGGTTTTTTTTTTCTGTTTGGGAAGTTTCTACTGGCTTGTCTTTCAGCTCACTGAGTTTTCCCTGGCCCAGGCAGAATCTGCTGATGAACTGATCAAAGACATTCTTTATTTCTCTTATAGTAGTTTTGGTTTCCAGCATTTCCTTTTGATTCTTTCTTCGAGTTTGCATTTCTCCATTTACAGTACCCATTTGTTTTATACACTGTCCACTTTTTACATCAAAGACTGTAGTGGATTTATCACAGTTATTTTAAAAAGTGATAATTTCAAAATCCTTACTATACCTCAGTCTGGTTGTGATGCTTGCTTTCATTCTTTAGAGCAGTGGTTCTCAACTTTCCTAATGCTGCAACCCTTTACTACAGTTCCTCATGTTGTGGTGACCTCCAACCATAAAATTATTTTTGTTGCGAAGTAGTAATTGGGTAACAGGAAATAAGGTAAATAGGACTTTGGTGTGAAGTTTTATGTTGATCTGGCTAGGAGTTATGCTGTATTTACTGTTTGCTATAGCTGTAAATATCAGAGGCTTCAATTTCCTATCCTTGTCCTCTCTCACTCATTACTGTCTTTATATTTCCCTGGAATCTCCTTCTTAAATAGAGTTTGAGCATTGTGATTATGTTACTTGTAATCCACTGTCATCACACAGGAGCCCTAGTGATATAGTGATAGGGTGCAAGGGAAGGAGATGCATTCTTTAATTCTATGATTAAGCCTTAATCTTTTATTGTGCTTGTGTCCCTGGACTGTGACTTTCACAAGTGTCTCTCAGCTTTTACTTTTCTCCCTAGGTGACACAGGAGGCTAGAGAGGGCTAACATTAGGTAATTTCCCTTTTCCCAGATCAGATAAGGCTCTAGTAAATTCTTTTCCCTTGCTGCTGAGTTTGTGTGTGTGTGTGGGTGCGTGGTGCATGTGTGCGCATGCGTGTGTGTGTGTGTACAATGCTCTGAGATTATCTCAACATGTTTCCCCCCCTTCTGGGTTTATTTCAAAATTGTTACTTTTGTATTTCAAAATGGTTACTTTTCCCTTTACCCAGACTAAGCACTTGGTGCGTTTTCTCTGATTTTCGCTCTGAGAACCTAGTGGGGACTCTAGAGGTAACATTTATGAAGTGTTGGGGCCTCACTGAAACTGGCCCTCCAGTAGTTTTTAACTCTCAAGTTAGCCCACACTCAGCTACCAGCAATTCACTGCAGTTAAAATGTAAGTGCTCCTACTAACTATTGGGTCCAACGGCTTTTGCTTCAGGGAAACTTATCTATATTCTCTGGATTAGCCTGCCTGTCCAGTTTTGAGGGTGACAGGTTGTCCTATGACCTCAATTCTCTGATGGATCTAAGACAAGCCATTGGTTTCTAGTTTGTTCTGCTTTTTTCTTGTTGAGAGGGCAGGAGTGATGACTGCTGAGCTCTTCACATGTTGGAATGAAAACCAGATGTTTCTGATTGTTACTATATTTTAAATTTATGAACAAGTTACACTCTTCTCAACTAGGGAGATCTATAAATCCAGAGATCTAGAGTTCCAATTGTCTAAATGTGTTTCTATCATTGCACTTAAGTTTCTCACACAATCAGTTCTTAGTTTGTGAAACAAATCGGAAATAGGCAAACAACGGCTTCTTTTTGGTAAGTACAAATGTTATTGCAGTTCTCTTTAGGTAATTTAACTGGCAATTAATAAGCTGAAACATGAAAGAAATATTCACTCAAATCTGAATTTCCTATTCAGAATTAAAAGAAATATTTAGTTAGGATATTCGCTTTTTAAACATCAATTCCGGAAAAGTAAATAAAGATAGTGACAAATGGTATGTTGGTTTTCTGCTGCTCAATAACTAATTACAACAAATTTAGTGAATTAAAACAACACTTTTTTATTTTTTTGGCCAGGGCTGGGTTTGAACCCACCACTTCCAGCATATGGGGCTGGCGCCCTACTCCTTGAGCCAGAGGCACCACCCCACATGTTTTTATTTTTTTTTGAGATAGGATCTCACTTGGTTGCCCAGGCTAGAATGCACTGACTTTATCATAGCTCACTGAAACCTCGAACTCCTGGGCTCAAGAGATCCTCCTGCCTCAGCCTCCTTAGTAGTGAGAACTATAAGTGGGTGCCACCTTGTCCACCTCATTTTTCTATTATTATTATTTTTTTAATAGAAATAGGATTTCACTCTTATTTAGGCTGGTTTCAAACTGCTGGCCTCAAGTGATCTTCCTACCTCAGTCTCCCAAAGCGCTAGGATTACAGGTGAGCCACCACATCTGGTCTACAGCAACTTTTTATTAGCTCACAGTTCTGTAAGTTTGAATTCTGGATAGGCTCAACAGGGTTCTATGCTCAGGTCTCACAAGGCTGAAAGCTCAGCTTGAGTTCTTATCCAGAGGCTCTGGGAAAGAACCCACTTCCAAGATCACTCAGATTGTTGGCTGAATTTCTCTCTTGAAGTTTGTAGGACTGAGGTCCTCATTTCCTTGCTGCTGTCAGCAGAGGGTTGCTCAGCTCCTGTAGGCTGCTCTTCTACCCTTGCACCCAATCCCTTCCATTTTCAAAGCCAGAAATGCTATATTAAATCTTTTTCATGCTTTGAATCTCCCTGACTTCCCCCTCTGCTATCAGACAGGGAATGTTTTCAGTTTTTATGAGTTCCTGGGACCAGATCATGCCTACCCAGGTAATCTCCCTAGGTTAAGATCAACTGTGCTGTGTAACATAAAATAATCATGGAAATGATATCTTAGATCATTCAAAGGTTCTGGAGATTGTCTTTGGAGGGTCAGTCTAGAAATTCTGCCTCCTACCAATGGGCATCCAGGACTCTTAAGATGGGGAGAAGTCAGAAAGATTCAGCATATTGGACACCTTTCCGAGAACTAGGCCAGTTCAGTCTGCAGAAGAGAAGAAAGGGCTAAGAGATTCAACATTTTTTAAAGGCTGCGTGCAGAGGAGATGGTATACGTGTCTTCACTCCACAAACAAGACTGAATACCCATTTTGTGGCAATGCATATGCCAGATGATGGAAATATAAAAATAAAAATGACCCTCCCCTGCTCTCAGGGAGCTTACAATCTCTTGTCCAGCCAGGAGAGGCTGACATGAAAGCCTCTAAGACGTCCCTGTGGAACAGACTTCTCTAGGATGATCTTATACTGTCTGTCTCTGTGATGAAATTGTATCTGACAAGCATCATATCTTCTTCCTAGGACGTTCATCTCTGTAGTGGCTTCTAAGACGCCCCCTTGTATGATGCCCTGATCTGTGATGTACCACTCTCTGACACTCCTCCTCAATGTGCCCTTCTCTAGAATGTCCCTGTCTATGGTGGCCCTATCAGTAGAATGAACTGTCCTTTTGGGGACGATCTACCTTTCCTGGAGACATTCAGATATGGGTAAATAGCCAGCAGTCAGGGGCACTGGAGAAGAGACTTTCAGGTCACTTATGACTCTAGCTTATGACAACAAAATCATCACTTTTGCAGTGTGGCTTAAAGCCTTCTAGTATCTGAGATATATTTGCAGTGACTCATCCAGACAACTTTTATACCTGTACTTCCCCATGGCCAGTGGCACAGCCCATGACAAGATGACTGGGCACAGTTTGGGTTGCTCCCTTTCACCAGGTAACTTAGTTTTACGCCTATTTTTGCTTTTTATGTAACCATTACCTTTTTTACTGGTTACTATGAACCAAGGACTGTAGTAAGCACTGTATAAACACTAAAACATTAATTCCATTTAATTCCCATTTTACTAATTTACAGTTTAGAAACTTGTCCAAGGGAACATAGTAGGCAAGTGGAAAAGCTGGGGTTCAAATATAGGCTGAATGGTTCTCAAGCATTGAGTTGAAAGGTCAACCAATATTTTTTGAAGATTGAAGAGATGAAGTACAGTTCTTATATTTATTAGGTAGTCAGGTCCAGATGTGGAGTGAAGTATCCATTAATAGTGATGATGGTGACTGTTGAGAAACATTGCTAGGAAGATAGGCAGAGGCTAGATCAAGAAGGAGAGCCTTGCCACGGATATTGGACTTGGGAACCATGAGGAATCAGATCAGGACTGAGTCATAGTGAAATTCCTAATCAGGGGTAGTGAATTTTAATAATAATTTAATAATTTCTTCATAAAACTACTTTTTTTTAAATATAAAGGCTTCCCTTTGTTCTAAGATTACATCCTGTTTATATTTTTTGATGGTAAAATGTCCATTATTTTGATATTTTGTATGTTTTTTTAAAGTACATCATCAAAGGCTACTTTAAAATTGGGAACCCATATTAATCCCCTGCCATTAAAAAAGTCATATTGATCCCTGAAATTCAAGGATCTGGGAAGCAATGCCATAAGACATGTTAGGAAAAAGCAATACAAAATATCTCTGAGACATCAAGTACAGTAAGGGTTGAAGTGCTGAGTGGATTCAGCCATGAGGAAGTTATAGGGATATTATTTGGGGTAGCTTTGGCAGGGAGATGCGGGTGGGATGCAGGCTATGTGGGGATAGACAATTCTCATTTATCTTTAAGCAACAAAACTTGAGTAGCCACAGAGAAAAAAATATATATTGGCTCATTACATACATGTGCTTACTTTCTGCTGGTTATTAGGGTGCCATATCTTTAAGACAGTTGGGAGAAAGAAAGGTGACAAAGAAAGTAAGTAATTTCAGCCATAGCTCTTAATCTAACAGATTGACAAAATCTAAAAATACCTACTCAACCTGATGAAAACTCATTTATCAACTTCTCTCTCTCTTTCTCTGTCTCCCTGATCCTCTCTTTCTCTCATAGCAACATCCTTGTTCATCAGAACCTGGATTAACATTACTATACGAAAAATCTTTTCTCTGAGCATCTTTATGAGGAATCAAAGTCATGTTCAGGGACAATGTCTCCCTCAGCATTTGAGTCAGTCCAGTCTTGTTGTACCTGGTCCAGATTGGGGAGGACACCTGAGACTGTATTTTATGTCCTTTCCAGAGAGTGTGTGGCATGGAACAGGGTCAAGGCTGCCAGTCTGACTCGTCCTGGGAGAAGCTGGTGAGTAGCATGAGCAAGTCTCTATTGAACCAATGTGGAGAGTTAATCACAGGCCAGGGCACTTGGAATTGAACATTCGTCCGTGATAGGCTGCAAGCCAGTCTCCCTGTGTGTTTCCCTTTAGACTGTTTGATTTCAGTATGGAGCTTGTCTTTATAATCCAAAGGCCCGGTAACATTTTTTTTTTTTTTTTGTAGAGACAGAGTCTCACTGTACCGCCCTCAGGTAGAGTGCCGTGGCGTCACACGGCTCACAGCAACCTCTAACTCCTGGGCTTCCGCGATTCTCTTGCCTCAGCCTCCCTAGTAGCTGGGACTACAGGCGCCCGCCACAACGCCCGGCTATTTTTTTTTTTTTTTTTTTTTGTTGTTGCAGTTTGACCGGGGCTGGGTTTGAACCCACCACCCTCGGCATGTGGGGCCGGCGCCCTACTCGCTGAGCCACAGGCGCCGCCCTGGCCCGGTAACATTTTAAAACCTGAATTGGCCTATTCCTGGAGACTAGTGTTGAGCCTACTGGGATAACACCAACCAACAGGTTTTCCCCAGCACTGAAGACATATTTCATCCTATAATTGGAAAATAGATTTGATTTATATTCCACTGTGTCAGAGCCTCTACTCAGGTCTCTCGGCAGAGAGGTCTGGGCAGCAGGGAAACAGTCTAGTTTTGAAAAAAGACACTCCATAGACACTTAAGGAGAAACTGCAAAAACGGAGCCTGATCGATGTTTGTAAAAGAATTCTGATGTCTCTGCGTAGATTCTGAGGTTAGGTTGAGAAATGTGAGGTATGGAGAGCCCAGACACAAAAACAGGGTAACGCCTGGCCTCCCGTCCTGGGACGAGCATTGGCAAGTTCTGCCAGCGCATGCCAGGTGCTGAAGAGTTTACTGCATCCCTCCCTGAAACTGGGGATTATTATTTCTATTCCTTCTGAAGCGGAGTAAAGAAAAATCTAGAAAGATGGGTAACTTGGCCCAGGTCACAGAGCTGGCACATGCCTGAGGGATTTGAACCTGATCCGTCTGTCTCGCTCTGAGACCACATTTTTTCCTATGCTCCGCAAGAAACATCTGAAAATTCTCTCTCTCACCCTCCTCCACCCTCTCAATAGACACCCACTGTCCTGGGCTGCATCTGTAAAGTATGATCTATGTCTCTGCCAGAAGGTTAGAGTATACAAGCAGAACAACCCAAGACACTTGCTATTCAGGTACTGACACTTAGAACATTTTCTTATGGGATTTATGCTGTGAACTGTTAGCATTATCTTCCTTATGTTTCTCTGGGAATGCCTGGAAACCAAGATAATCACTCATTGGGGCTATATTAGGAAACCCAGTGACAATGGGAGACCTTCTAAGCCTAGAAAGTCCTGGGCAATTACCCCCCTAGTGTAGAAGTGGGAAAATTTTTTCTATTCAAGAGTTAGTGCTTTAGGCTTCATGAGCCAGACAGTCTGTGTCACAGCTACTCAACTCTGTTGTTGTACCCCAAGAGCTGCCATGGATAATAAAGCATAAATGAATGAGTGTAGTTGTGTTCCAATAAAACTTTATTTATAGACACTGAAGTTTGAATTTTGTATCATTTTCCTTTGTCACAAAATATAACTGCTTCTTTTGAATTTATTTTTCAAATTAAAAAATATAAAAACCATTCTTAGCTTGGAGCCATACAGAAGCAGATGGCAACCTGGATTTAGCCTGCGAAGCCATTGTTTGTCAATTCTTGGTGTAGAGCAGTAGTTCTCAACCTTCCTAAAGCCGCAACCCTTTAATACAGTTCCTGTGGGTCATGACCCACAGGTTGAGAACCGCTGCTGCAGAGGATCATTTAAAATTTTTTTCCCCTGTCTGTTCAATGGTTTATTTTCAGAAAGTTTACAAAAGTAGAAGATTTGTTGATGATTACTGAACAACTATTGATGATAATTTGACATTTTAATCATATTAACATAAATTTTTGACTGATAATAAACAAAATTCCTTATTACCTTCTAGAAAAACTTTCATCTAATTCAAATTTTTATTGAGGTAATTGTCATTTCATATGCGGTTGTAAGAAATAACACATACACACACCTCACACCCTTTGCTCAATTTCCTCTTATGGCAGGGGTTCTCAACCTGTGGGTCACGACCCCATTGGGGGTCGAATGACCTTTCACAGGGGTCGCCTAAAACCATCTTGCATATCAGATATTTACGATAACAGTAGCAAAATTATAGTTATGAAGTAGAAACGAAAATAATTTTATGGTTGGGGGTCACAACAACATGAGGAACTGTATTAAAGGGTCATGGCATTAGGAAGGTTGAGAACCACTGTCTCATGGGAACATTTGCAAAACTATAGTATGATGTCACAACCAGGATGTTGACAGTGATACGACCTACTGATTTTATTCAGATTTTCCCAGGTTTACTTGTACCACTGTGTGTGTGTGTGTCTGTGCATTTAATTCTATCACTACAAGGATCTTTTGTGTTGCCCTTTTATAACTGTATCCACCCCCTCCCTTCCCCTATCACTAGCTCCTAGAAACCACTAATGTATAATTCATTTCTAAAATTTTGGCATTTCAAGAGAGTTAGACAAGTGGAATCCCATAGTATGTAACCTTTCGGCATTGCCTTTTCACTCAGAATAATTCCCTGCAGATTCATCTAGGTTGTATCCATGGTCCATTCTTTTTCATTGGTGCACAGTATTCTGTGATAAAGACAGACCAGTTTGTTTAACCCTTCACTTCTTGAAGGATATTTGGGTTGTTTCCACATTCAGGCTAACATGAATAAAGCCTCCATGAATACTAATGTGCAGGTTTTTCTGTGAACATTTTCTTTCTCTAGGATAAATGCCCAGGAGTGCAATATCTGGTCTATGTGGTAATTACATGCTATTCCTTTTTAAAATATTCCCTTTGCACATACTTTAAAATACCTTTTTAAAGCATTACCACAAAATTCCCTGTAACAAATGACACTGTGGTAAGGTACTTTAAAACATTCCCTACTATCTTGCATTCTGATTTTATAGACCCAGAAACTTTACACTGAAAAACTCAACTGACCCAAAAAAGGTCATAGAGTCACAAAATGGTCCATGCCAGACGAGCCAGGACAAGAAATCACTTCTTCCAACTCCCCCTTTAGTGCTCTCATCCCACCAGTCGCATCAGAGAAATTACAGACATAGAAAAGAAAGAAAATAGTTCACTTGGCTCTTAAAGATATTGTGAGCTCACATCCCATGGTCTGTCCTTATCACGGCCTTCCACGAGGAAGTCCTGGGAAGGAAGTCCTTCCACAAGGAAGTCCTCACTCAAAATGCAAAACTACCTCAGAGAATGGGCGAGTGATCAGGGACAGCAAAGTGCAGACATGCAAACTACGTTTCAGAATTCTCCAGAGTGTGCACGGGAACTGGAAACTCTAAAGCTCCGTGACCACAGCAAACAAACCCTTTGCAACAGGCCCTCAGGGGTCATGCAGCTGCGTGTGTTAACACAAGCCGACTAGACTGATCAGAGAGAGTTAAACTAGTATTGATGAAGTGCAATTCCCCAAATCTAAAGCCTTCCCTAACAAGTTTCCTGAGTGGTCCAAAGAATTTATTTCATATGTACATTGTACTTGCCACTTGGCTTTTTCTCTTCGGTGGCCATGGCCAAGAAATGCAGGAATCCTACCATCATCTTTCATGCTGTCCTCAGAATCTAGGAGGCATTACAACAGGCTGTCTGGAGCTTAAACCAGTGCTGCGAAGTAGAATCTGCCGACAAGTGGCATCAGCTTCACCCGCAAACTTATTAGACATGCAGACTCTCAGGCCCCATCCCCAGACTGGGTAAAAGAATTTCTGTGACTGAGGACCAGCAGCCTGCTTCATCCTAGCTCTCACCTGCAGATTCCAGAGCTCACTAAGGCCTCAAGACTCTCTTCAACCACTTCAGGACTATTTCAAGTAGACAGCAGAAACATAAATGATAGCTTGCAAATAAATAACAAGAATGATAATAAAAGCCCAACCAACGAAGTCGTTTTGATTGTCTTCTGTTAATCATATAATCTTTATGATGCCAATACTGATATAAACACATGCCAGAGTTATTGTCAACATTCATCAGAATGTCGTTTTCTTCTCACACGCGCTCTTCATGTTTCTAATGAAAATGTTCAGTTTGTGCTTCGACTTAGCACCTATTTAAAATTCTTTATCAAACTGTAATTTCCTTGAGGGCAGGAAACGTGTGTCTCCATAGCCTAATAAATAGGTGTCTAATAAATAGTTGTTGAACAAATGAGTGGGCTGTGTTTTATATTATAGTTGTTTGTCCTCCACTCAATAGTGCATCTTTAGGGTGGAGAAGATGTGGGTTTTGTTCATGCTGCATTCTTGAACATTTTCTCAGCATCCCCAAGTATCCAGCAGACTTTCCTGAATACAAAAGTTGTTGAATGTACTACAACCACAGCCAACTAAATCGCACCTTTGGTGCTGCTGCACAGACTCCAAACATTTTACTACGGACATTACTTCCAGGCACCTGTGGGAAAAACGAATTTAGTATGTGCTATTTTGAATATTGTTTAACAAACATCATTACCTACAAAATGGAAGTCAGGAACATGTTTGGGAGACCTGTGAGTGAAACAAAGGTACCTGTGATGGATGTACTTTCTTTCAAAAGGATACCTTGTCAAATAGCAAAAGAGAAAGGGGGCTGTGGATACCTAGCCAGGGAGCTGGTAGGCCCCAGCTTCTACTGCAGTTTTTTAAGTTAAGAAATCAAATTACACAGTTTCACTATATGATCCAAATTCCAACATTAAGGTAGGGACATCTCAAGTCTTTCGATGTTGAACTTTTAGGTTTATCTGCTTTGTTGGTTATTCTGTAAGACTAAGATTGTATGACACTTCCATACACAGGTATTAAGGCAAATAAGCACCTTTGCAGGATCAGACACGTATGAGGGAAAAACACAACATCTGTGCTCCAGAAACTATGATAACTTAGCAAAAAAAGATCTATGTTCTTTAATTTTCATATATTCCATCTGGAGGATGGGAAATGCTAAGTGTTCTCCTCCAAGGTCTTTTTAAAAAACATTACAGAAGGATACAAATTTTGTAATCTACTGTTCAGTAGAACAAGTAAGTAAATCATTTGTCTATGGTTTGGAATCTAAGAGGAGGAAAGGTAAAATTAAATATGCTTATGATAAATAGACTTCAGCAATGAAGTAGTTTGGAAAACTCCTCCAGTCAACCTTAGGATGACTTCAACATGGCGTTCTTTCTCCTGAGAAGAACACTTCCTTGAACGTAAAAAGAAGTGGAAGTGGCTATGGGATATTAATTTCTTTCATTTCATATTGCTGTCACTTTTGTATATTTATAGAACTAGGATTTGTTGTCGATTAGGGTTATTGCCCCGTCGAATTATGTCCTCAGGATATGTATATTTCTAAAATGACTAACACCAGACCAGGGCAAAACATCATCTTCTAAATAAATTTTAACTCTGTGTTCAATTTGTTCAAGCATGTTACAGAGAATTTATCTCCAGGCAAAACTCTGAAAAGTTACTTTTCCATCAACATATGTTACAGCAGTTGCCTGAAATCACTGACTATTTTAGTATTGTTAATTCCAATTATTTGAGCATTATTTTACATGCAAAGGTTCAGGCCCATCTAGTCTCAGAGAGATTATTCGAAAGTATAAAGCTGTCAATTGTGAATGAAATGGACAGGGTGATAGAAAATAAACGTCTGCCTTTAACTCTGGTGGCTCATTGTTTCTGTATGTTACCAATCCTTTTCGTTAGCTATATTAACAAAGGCATCTTAAGTCCTTCTTAAGTCCACCGGCCTATGAAGGAAGTCCAAACAATTCAGAGTGATTTGGAGTAAAAGTATTAACCAACGAATTCAAAAGCCTTTTGGTGGGCACCCTCTCCCCTAGAGGTGGTGTGCTGTGCATAATTTGTCCTTCAGAGTGAGTTCTGGGGTTCACATGTTTGTCAAATACTGGGCCATCACCCCCAAGGAGCTTGGAGGGGATGCGTGCTTCCTTTATGGGGAATAGTACACATACTTCTAATTTAGTCTTATCAAACGATTTTGGGAGGCAGGTTTTTTTTTTTTTTTTGAGACAGAGACTCAAGCTGTCGCCCTGGGTAGAGTGCTGTGGCATCACAGCTCATAGCAACCTCCAATTCCTGGGCTCAAGTGATTCTCCTGCCTCAGCCTCCCAAGTAGCTGGGACTACAGGCATCTGCCACAACGCCTGGCTATTTTTTGGTTGTAGTTGTCATTGTTGTTTGGCAGGCCCGGGCTGGATTCAAACCCACCTGATCTGGTGTATGTGGCTGGCGCCTTAGCCGCTTGAGCTACAGGCACTGAGCCTGGGAGGTGGGTTTTAAACAAAACTAAGGTCGGGAAGTTAAGTGTTAAGAGCAAGAAGTATAGCCAGTATGTGACATGGCAGAGATTCTAAATTGACTCTGTGTTGGTTCAAAAGTTGGTCCTCCTAACCTCTGTGCTGCTCTGCACACACCTGCGGGGCACTCAATAGCTAGTGATGGTGGCTGTGGCAAGTGAGGGTTGTGAAAGCAAAATGAGTTCTTTTCTACATCTTTCCTTAGCTGAGATGGGAAGCAGCACATATATATTGGTTTTATTTTGTTTTGTTTACGGGGGATAATTTGCATCACGTGTGCATCTTTGTGTGTGTGTGAGAGAGAGAAAGAGCAAGAATACTTTAGAAATAACAAAAAAGTTTGAAGACCACTCATTTAATCTTCTCAACTAATTAAATGAAAATAATTTGAATTGTAACTTATCTCTCCTATTTACATCACTCTATTTCTGACACTATATTGTGATTGTTAAATTTATTGCAATCATGACTTTAAATTTCTTCCTTGTATTCTTTTTCTCTCCCCAGTCATGAGGCAGTGGACGTTCTTTTATTTTCACCCTGCAATTGCTTCCCTTTTATTACCACCCTGCAATTGTTTCCCTTTTGTACACACTCTTTTCCTCCCTCCTATTTTCATAAATTTAACATTCAGAATCCAGAGAGAACGAGAAACAAGATGTTAAGTGGAATGAAATCATTATTCCCCAACATTTCCCCATTTGTTCTTTCTGGTCTCTTAAAGTCCTCCAATTAGTCCTTGTCTTAATCTTTTGGCAAATTTCAGGAACTCTCACAATCTTCAAATTCTCATCTTCCAATATTCTTCCCCTGGGAGAATTCCCTTGAAAATTCCTGCCAACATGCAATCCTAGGACCTGAGTAAGATGCACATTTTATGGACTCAGAGTACTCTTCCAGATGGCCTATTGTGTAACTCTCTGTAAGTTACAGGACCCAGTATGTATAGGTGTATCCCCTATGCCTTTGTAATCGGTGGACTAAAGAGAGCCATTGCATTATTCATTATATCTTATGCCAATCCTTTCTCAAATCTGGCATCATAATTGATGGGTTTTGTTTCTCTCATAGGTAGAGCCCTTGTTTCATGGCAGTCATGTTCTTGAGCAGTCCCACTGGCTTTAAGTTCTTACTTACCATGAAAGTAAGATAATATTGCCCACCAAGTATGTTGGGCCATACTTGCCCAACATCATACAACACTTGATGTATGGCCAGTCCATTGGAATTAAAGTGACAATCCTTGCTGCCCTGAAGCTTATCTGTGCTGGATATATATACAGCCTAGAGGACAAACAGATTGCCCTGTACCTTGCCAGGGTGAGATAAATCAGCAGAAAATGAAACAGTAAACCCTTGCAGGGCAAACTGAAGTAGCAAATGCACACAGGTAAGGTCAGAGGGCAAAAATCAGCAGGCTCCTACTCAGTCACTGGAAATGTGAAGTTTCTTTTGACCTAATGTGCTGATGTGAACCTGTGATTCGCACGGCCCAGAAAGACAACAAATTCTGCAACAGGGAACTCCAGTTGTAATGTCATCTTTGGAAAAGGTCAGGAGAAATGAAAATATGATCTTTGTAATTTCTGTATACCTAAAGGGCCAAGTATCTATTAATTGTAAAGAGTGATCGTTTCAGGGAAACACTAAAAGAGTCTTTAAAAATAGTAGATTCCAACGATTTACGTCATAAAGAAACAGACCATCTTAAGTAACACATGGGCAATAAAAGCAAGCAGATGTTTGCATTCTAAGCAGGGCACTAATGGAGGTGTGACGCCACTGTATCAAAGTAAAGTTTGCCATCTTCAGAATTGCCCGCTGGAGTTCTAAATACAGCTGTATAATTCTGAGTCAACAACTGGTAAGCTTTCCTCAACCACACTGAACATCATTCCTCACTGCAGCTAAGAATAATTCACAGTTAGCATGCTGTGTCAAACTTATTTTCTGAAATGGGCTTTGAAATGTATGATTGGCTGTAAGGTGCAAACTTGCCATAAAAACAATTCCTTGGGTTGCTGAATCATAAACCTAGGTCTTTAGGTCACCAACCATTTATTAAGTCAGGAAGAACCAACCTTCTCCAGAGCACCTCACAGCTTAGAAGCCATGGACTCCTATTACTTTTTGAGTTAGGAACATTTAAAAAGAAAACTGGGTCTGCACTACTATTGTAGAACATGATCAATTACAAAAATTAGACCAGCCCAGTCATCTTTTTGGGTTTCACTGGGAAAGACCCCATTATTACTAAGCCATTCTTGGGGACCCACTCCTCAGCCGGCTACTTTGGCACGTGGGCTAATGGCACCTCTTTGCTTTATTCTTGCTTTCTTCTAATTGCCCACTTCCACTTTTGTGCTGTGTACTTTTCCTTTCATAAAGATACTAGAGAACATTGTTTTTTGGGCAATCCACCCACTCAAGCACAATGCCCATTTTTGTATCATTTCTTAGTTAATGTTGCCTTTCAATTTCTTATTTCTTTTCCCTTTTTGCTCAATTCTTTAACTTTGTAAGCATTTCCTGCAGAGTATTTTTCCCTCTTTCTTTTGTCCTCTCTCTCCCCCCTCTCTCTTCCTTCCCCCCTTCTCTTTCTGCCTCCAGTATTTTCTAGCAATTTGGGGCCTGCCTCTTCTTTTCTTGATCCCTTAGTCCCGCACCTGTTTTATTTTTTCCTGGGTTTTTGTTTCTTTTTTTATTTTATTTTATTATTATTTTTTTTTCTGGTTACAGTTTAGCCGGGGCCGGGTTTGAACCCGCCACCCTCGGTATATGGGGCCGGCGCCCTACCGACTGAGCCACAGGTGCCGCCCCTGGGTTTTTGTTTCTATATGGGGAGTGGGCTTGGCTGGAGAGAGGAATAGTTTTTTGTTGCTTTGGGACTTCCCTTCCTCCAACACTTCCTGCTTCTCTTTTCTTTCCTTTTCTCTTTTTACTTTTCTTTTTCCCCATGACTTCTTTGATCTTCCATTTGTCTTCTAAGTTATTACATTCAGTCTTAAAAAATAGTGACATTTTCTTTTCTTAGGTCTTTCAGTTTTGAAACAAAGTCAGTGGACAGTAGCTAATGTGTGCCCTTCTTAAAATAGAGAAACTTTCAAATGAGCAAATATATTTCTATATGTAATATATAGAGAAATGTACATAGATACATATAGTTTGCTTTATCATTGATAGTGACTCTAGTAGATAAAACAAGAAGTGAATGCACTAACACCAATATGCAGAAATAATTAGAACTACACAAACCTTGAAATAATCTTCGAAGCATCATTACAGATTAAGTTTTGATAAAATAAGTATATTTTAAAATATAACAATACACTATCAATAATTTCCTTGGAATCATTAGTATTACGTATTGAAATCTAAAGTGAACTTGGAAATTTCTGATCAACAGCAATAAACTACTGGCATAGCATATACCCCTCCACACCCCATTATTTTCCTCTCAGAAAGCAGGTCATTTTTAAATAAACTTTTCTATATCTAAAACTCATATATTGACTTATGCTATCGAAATACAGCCTGGAGTAAGCAAATAAATAAATCAAATAGACAAGCATATATAAAATAGGCTATCTCAAAGATAACAAGGGACAGATTTTATTAACTAATTTATGACCTACAGTCTGCTGGCAGAGGCCTTACTCTTCCCCAGTTTCAGTCTTTCCGAGCAGGATAAACAGAGTAGAAGGCTTGATGGCATGCAAAGCTCACATTTTTATCTCTGCAAGCGCTTTACTTGGGGATCTGGAAACAGAAGTTCTCACCATTTCTCATTGATCGTAATGTTTGATAGGTTTTCTCTTTGCCGTGACCTTCACTCTGGATCATTCCTCCAGGTTCCTTCATAATCTTTAATTTACTGGCAATTGATTTATTGGCAGATAACTCCATTCCTGGACAAAGTGAACTCATTCTCTGGCTTGACACTGTCCAGCTCTGGCTTCCTTCTATTGTATTGTGACTCCTAAAACAACTAGGCTTAGAGCAACTCCTGTTGCACATGCTAATTAGAAGTTCTATGGAATGCTCCTGCTTTGAACTCAGCAAAGCCACAGCCAAGTGAGTTTTTTTTGAAGTGAAAACAGCAGTCCTTGTGGGAGATACAATTCAGATTGAAAATTGACTTTTCAAACTGACCTTATCTCTTGAAATGCTTTCACGCCAAAACAGGCAAAAATTAGGAAGGCAGAGAAAAGTAGTAGGAAGAGGAAGGCCTTACACTCCTAGTACCTCCAGTTAGAATTACAGCATCCACTCCACTTCCTTCCCTTTCACACACCTAAATCCTAGTTTGCGTGTGTACAGTAAAATCTCAAATATCCAGATCAAAAACCAAGCACAATCTAGTTACCTCCAAGTTCAAACAGATGCTTCACAATCGTCCACCCAAACATGACACAAGTGAAATGGAAACACAGTGTGGTGACTCCCATGCTCCCACACATTTTTCTATATGAACGTGATTGTTTATTGTGTGAAAAAAACATTGAATAGGGTCTTGGGAAATCTAATCTTCTTAATAATTTAGTAAAAGATAAGTGTGGTTTTACATACATACACTCAAACTGTAGGCATACAGTTCAGCTCTAAAATAAAGAGACTTACTGTGTGCAAAGAACAAAGGGAAAAAAACGGAACAAGCCAATGGGGTGAGAATTTTGGTAGTGACTTGGATCTTACAATGCTAGGACACCTGCAGACAGGGAAGGTAATGCCTGGATTCCACAGGGCTTAACCCCTTTCTCCCCCTCACCCGCCCATTCCAAGGTTTTCCTAACCCTATGGCTGTAGTTTTCACTGCCTAATAACTCCCTTTAATGAGAGAATATTTGGAAGCCAGAAAGGAATTTGCTGAGGTCATTCAAGGGCAGTGGAATTACACATGTCATATAAAATGCTCTTGCTAAATTGATGCTAAAAAAACAGAATGGTAAAACCTTCACCCAAACCCTACTGGGAGTGTGAAGTTAATGGAGTGTGCTCATCTGTTAGTGCAAACTCTCGGGTTACATTTTCCTAAATCCTATAGTCCTCTTACAAGTGATAAGGGATCTCAGCTGAGAAAAGCAGTGTAGCTTGTTCCTATATGGGATCCCTTAATCCAGTTTGGTGGGGACGTGGGGGCGGTAAAAAGATTGGAATGAAGTAGAAGGAATTCACCAGACAACTGAAGTTAATAGCTGTCCTGTACATTATCAACAAGGAGAAAACTTCACTTAGGTAAACTTACAGAGTGTTGAGATCTCAGTTGTCAAGACCCTCACACGCCACCCCACCCCCATCTCCACCCCAGGAAGTTATTGAAAATAGCTATTCTCCCTAGAGGTTTTGTTGCTGGTGAACTCAGAGTTATAATAGTATCTCACGTGTGGGGCATCTGACCATATATGAGGTGATTTTCATTTATATAAACCTCATTTGATTGTCCCAACAACTCTTGAGGTAGATGTTTGTAACCTAGTTTTTAAAGATGGGGGAAATGAGACTCAAAGAAACTTAGTGTCACATAACTAGTAAATGAATAAGATAGGACTTAAACCCACACTATGACTTTTAGCCTTCAAAGCTCTTGCATTTTTTAGTCTATCAGGCTACAAATAATTCTTCTTTTTCTCTAAAGCAGGTCAACTTCCACTGTTCCCTCCACACCACTAACCCTCTAGTTATGTGAACCAAATTCCTAGGAGTCTGCCTTGACACCTCCCGATCCCTCACCATCTCCCATGCCACCTTAGTTGTCTGCTCCTGTCAATTTCACCTCTCAAATACAACTGAAATCCATCCACTTCTCTTCATCTCTACCACCACATGTAAATACTATCTTTGCTTTCTTTCCTAGGCTCCTGTCTGGTCCACCCACATTCACTCTGATGACCCCCTGATCTGATCTATTTTCCAGGTTGCCACCTGTGTGGACTTTTGGAAATTCCCTCACAGAATCTGTCCATTTCTTACCCTTGCAAACACATTGGCTCACATTTTTTCCTTCTATCTCTCAGTTGCAACAGCCGTTTCTCAGGAAAGCTTTCTCTGACTTTCCTCTGGATTGTACATCCTCCTAGTACAATCTCATGGCAACATACAGCTCCGCTTTATAGATTTTATTCCAGCCTGACTTTTACCCTTGTCTGTGTGATATTTCATCAACGTTTGTTTCCTACACTTGATTGTTATCTACTTGAATACGGGTTCCACTTCAGCCTCAGCATGTGCGGGATGCCCCTGAATGAATGTTGGGCTACTCCTTTTTGTTTTTCTCTCCTTCCTGCCATCTCCCCATTTCTCTACCCTCATTCTTATCTCGTTTATTTTCCCATCCTCCCGGGACCTTGCTCTCTTACTTAGTCTTAACTGGAAAGAAAGCCACATGAAAGCAGTAAACACGACCACACAGATGTCGCTCACTGCATCCCCCATGCCAGAGTGCAGCCTCAACTCCTGTCTCAGCGTCCTGAGTGCACAGGACTCAGGCACATGCCACCATACCTGGCTAATTTTCTGATTTTTGGTAAAAACAAGGTCTCACTATATCGCCCAGGCTGGTCTTGAACTTCTGGCCTCAAGCAATCCTCTTACTTCCAGGTAATCTGCTGGGATTATAGGCATGAGCCACCTTACCTGGGCGGACGCTCTTGATCACAGTGATACTTACTGTTGTCACATCAGCTGAGTTATAGGCATTATCTTAAAACAAGCCTTACCCATTCAGAGATGAGCAGTTGCAGACCTAGCCAAGCCACTCAAAAAAAGAGGAAGGAAGGATTTCCCTCAGACCAGGGAGAGAGCTCATCTCAGGGCTCAGGTTGTACTGGCAGAAAGTTGTCTAGACAGATACACAGGAGATCTATGGAACCCACCAAGTGTGCTGGATCCTAATGCATTTGTGGATATATGCCTAAAGCATGAAAGAATTACCTCACTAAGAGATGTAGTAACTCGGTAGAAATTCCTTGGTAGTATGAACGGACAGCTGCATTCCCTTGTAGGACCATTTAAGAAAAGAATATAGTTTTAATTCTGGTATAAACTCAGTGATAGTAGAAAAACTCTTTTGAAAGAAATGCTGCATTTTGGCATGGTGCAAAGAAGTACAGACATGATGACTCTACATTGAAAAGTTGAGAATTAAGAAGTTTATCTCAGGGCCAGGTGCGATGGCTCATACCTGTAATCCTAGCACTCTGGGAGGCCAAGGTGGGTGGATTGCCTGAGCTCACGAGTTGGAGACCAGCCTGAGACAGAGTGAGACTCTGCCTCTAAAAATAGCTGGGCATTGTGGTGGGTGCCTGTAGTCCCAGTTACTTGGGAGGCTGAGGCAAGATAATCACTTGAGCCTAAGAGTTTGAGGTTGCTGTGAGCTAAGACGTCATGGCACTCTATCAAGGGTGACAAAATGAGTGAGACTCTGTCTCAAAAGAAAAGAAAGAAGAAAGAAGTTTATTTCACTTATACTTCCCATTTTATGTATGCACAGGAGAAATATATAATATGATTTTTAAGTAATCAGACTAAATAAACCTGAAAGAGCTCTTTCAATAAATGTAGCATGAAGTATTTAAATGCTAAGAAAACATTGTGCTATAGATTAATTGGGGGAATGTTTTTTCGTTCTTAGTGCTGTATCTTACCAGTGGATTGTATCTGAGACTCAGTGAAAACAAGTCAGAAGTAGAAAGCGGCTTGATCTACGTTTTGATAAAGCTGACCTGCTTCCTCATCACACAAACATCCCACTTGCCTTAGCAACAAAGAACTCTTGCCAGGGCATGTTAGCCCATGGGACACATTTTCTCCACGTCTTGGGAGCCACATTAGATTAAATGTCATATTCCACTGCAGTGGGTGTGGTGGGTGGGTATTTGGAGAAAGAGAGTGGGGTTCAAGGGTAACCCTCGGGGTATAATACCTTGAGAGAGGTTCATCCTCAACACTCTCAGAAAACCATTACTATGAACTGAAGCCAGGGAGTCATTCTCTTTATTTAAAAAAACTGGCTTTTAAAAATAAATTTGCTAACCCAGTCCCTCCCACCATTGCTGTTGGAAAGATTTCAAGCTTTCACATTAATAAGCATGAAGCGAGCACTTTTTTGCTTTGTTTATGAAACATGGTACTTTTTTTTTTATTAAAGAAACATGGTACTTTTGGGAAAACACCTTAAGAGTAAGAAACCTACATTGTGATAACATCGATTGCTACAGAATGAAGAAATCTTTAGAACAAGGGCCTCAAACAAAGGCCTGTAAGGGACAACAGGTACTTTAAATAAACAAAGAGGACCTAGTACAAGACCTTAGAAAGTATATCATGCTTCACTGAAACACAAATTTCAAATCCAGTGGGTAAAATTACATAAGAGCCACCAGTGTGCATCGGCTTCGACTTTTTCAACCCCTGAATCGCTTACATAAAGATGCCTGATCCATCACCATTCATGTCTGATATTTACTGACGAGCCTTATGCCCAGTATTGTGCCAGGTACCTTCGCAGATGTGACCATTTTCAATACTCACAACTGTTCAACGATAGATCTAACCGTTCAATAGATCTGTTCATCTATTTCAGTTCCCATTAATAGATGAGGAAATTGAATTCCCAAGAAGTTTAAAATGATTTGGCCAAACCCACCATCCTCTGCTTTGGGGGAAACTTAGGAAACACTACCATTCTTTTGTTTCCTACCTTTAAGCCAAGGATATCAGTTCGGGTAAATTTGTTATCTGTTCTCTGGTAGTTTATATATAAGCACTGTTTTGTGCCCCAAGGCAACACGTGATGAGTATGTCAGTACAGATATAAATAACTGCAGTTAGATAATCAAGGGGGAAAATAATTTTGCATTAAATAATCAAGGCCTCTGTTGCAGAACAATACCTATAAATAACGCAGCATTTTCTGGCTTAAGCTCTTTGACCAAAATTCCAATTCTGTCACGTGTTGAAACTCCAACTGTCAAATTGACGAGGTTCTGCTTAATTTCATTTCTGTCTCAAGTTTAGACAAGTGAAGAGCAACTCACGGGAGAGTGTGAGGTACTCGTTCACATATGGTCAGAACCATTCTTCATGCAGCTTCAGCTATTAAGTCCCACGCATATCTGAAAATGCTATATTCCCCAAAGCACTGCAATTCATTTTATTTTCTTTTTAAATAAAAAATAACATTAACTGAACCACTGGCATTAATATTTATAGTAAGTCGATGTCTTTGAAAGGTTCATTCACTGATGATCCCCTTATATGTGATTGTGCACAATTAATTAAACAATAGAAATGTACTTTTACATTTAACTAGAAGTCCTCATCTTGACTATCACCTCACCAGCTAATCTTTCCTCAAATATAAATATATTTTAAATTGATTTTTCCAATGCCCTACGTACTTGGAAAATTCTACTGGTGTAAACCAGTTATTAATTCACAGTCCTCAATTCTAAGCCTTGTATGATGTGTGATCTTAGAAGTAATAGCAGCTGCCCTTGTCGGTTTCATAAGAATTGTTACTGAGTCTTCTACCCTTCTACTGCAATAATTTCCAGGGGTTACAAGCCATTATAAAAGCTCTCAAGTTACCTAGTATTCTGGAAATAGCTCTTCTCTGTGTGGTGCCCCAGGAATCCTTTACAACCCAACAGTGAGTGGTCTCGAACATTTCATTAACAAAATATAAAGCAGCATCGTCCACCTCTCAGTTGTTTCTAGATGCTTGGCAGGGAGATTTGGGCAGTGTCTTTCCTCTGTAAGCACACTAAGTTTATTGACATCCACCTGGCATTCTCTGGGGTGCAAATCATCTGGTCAATGAAACCGTGACTATCTTGATGTGTCAGTTACCTGTCCACTGCCCACCAATTGGGAAGCTCTGACTTAGAGGACGATCAGCAAGAAAAGTGGGTGATTAAGTAAGTTTGCAGCAAATCATGCTTCACATGCTCAGGTAATGAGGTTGCTCTCTGCAGCAGTGCTACTGGGTGCACGAAGACTTGGTTTAAATTCATTTGTAACTTATATTCCCACTCTTCCTCTAGAGTATTTAGGATAGGACTTCAAAAAACACTCAATAAGCATTTGATGAATGAACGTAACAGCAATTAATAATGCCAAATGTTTTCAGAAGGTAATTGATGTCAAATGGTAGGCAGAGGAAGCTAGATAAGTTCACCAGGGATAGGAATGCTATGTACAAAATTGTTAAGGAAAGTGTCCAAGGAAAAGATTTGCATTTAATAAATAACCTTTAAAGCCAGGTTCTTATATGGCCATTGCCCCTACACTAAGCCACACTGATATTGAGAAAATCCCAGACAAACAACCCTGATAGCAGTTTGAGAAAGGGAAGTAGAAGTAGCAATAAGCAAACATTAGAAAGGATCCCGAGAATAAACACTTCACTATTAGCTTTTCAGTAAATCTCTACAAACACAACAAAACACACACACACACAAGAACACCTCTTCAAGTTCCTTATGCAATAAAGAAGACAAAATCAATGATATATGCAGAGGGCATTCACATTCTCACGGTTGCAGTTTTTATCACAAGATGAGAAAAACTGGGCTACTTTTTTCCCCTTGGGCTCTAAGGCCCAGGTTAACACAGTGTTGTGGCATTTTGACTTGCTCGATCACTATTCTGGACTTGGATTGCCAAAGGCAGTTTTCTAACTTTTACACATCATGACCGATATAAACATTGATCCTACCTATGCGATATACTGGGGTAACCTGAGAAAGCTGCGTGGCCCAGAGATAACCTTTGTGGGAACCAATGAGTCCAGGTTCAGTCTCATGGCCTGGGTGTCAAGAGAGATCAACAGCTGGGCACGTCTGTGACCCGCTCCTCACCTACCAGTGCTCTATGGTAGCTTTGTTCCCCTGAAGCTTTGTGTTAGGAATGTTCCTCAGGATGATCAGACTAGAAATGACCCATCAAATTAAGTGCAGCACACCGATTTCATGCGCTGCGTGCAATGGCTCTCTCAGGGAGTCAGAACACTTATCAACAAATGAATATATTAAGGCTCTAAGAAGACCCTTTTTGCTTAGTTCCTCCCCCCCCCCACCCCGACCGCCAGTATTTTTCAACCTCTTTAACCAGGGCACCTACTAACATCTTGCAGGTGTAAGGAGGTTGTCAGATGGTTAAACCCTTCACATGAGCACACACTACCAGTGACTCAAGGAGGGTTAATGCAACAACACAGCATCCTGCTTTTAATTGGAGGATGAATTTGGACACTAAACTTTAATCTTCAAGAGGGAATCCTCCTGGAACTCTGTTAACACCAAAGTGTTAAATACTATAAACAATATTATTACCCCCAAATGAGCTGCCGAGGAGCCAGGGATAAGTCGATTTTAGAGGCGAGACCCCAAGTCATCTCCAGTAATTCATATACCACTGGCAAGGAGAATTCTACACATAAGATCCAAAACCCTGTGTATGCCCCCCCAACCCTTCCCGCCCCAGGAGACTCATCTGTCTTTCTGGTTATATATTCCCTTGGCTGTTAATGTAATTAGTGTACAATAACTATGTACATATCAACTCACAGGAAAAATGGCAGACGTGCTGGTTGATTTGGCTTGGGGCCATCTCATCGGCAGGGTGAGACAACCTGGTATTAAACCATCTGTTATTAACAGTATATTTTAAACTAGTGTTTTGTGTTTCCTGGGTTACTGACTCCCAGTGACAGCCACACAATGTCAAGCCTCCTATTTTTCTGAGCAGCACTGAGCAGATAACAAGCTTTATAACATTCACATTGTTTCCTCGGTTCTGCTATTTGTGCTGTTTAGAATTTTATTTACTAAATTGTCTACTGTATCACACACACTGCTTTTCTATGTTTCCATCTCACAGAGGTGAGCAGGTTTCATTTAAACTGTGTTCCTGCGAAAGTTATACTTTCTAGACGCAAAGATCCTAGATTAAATTGGTCGTAGCTTTTGTCCTTATGACTAAGCAGTTGCTTATCCTTGTATTAAATCCATAGTCTCACTAAGAAGTCAACTATGACTTGCAATTTTTTTTAAAGTGGTCTTTTTCTCAAATCTGCTTGTTTACACTGATTATTTTCTTTAAATTAAAAATATATTTCATAATATCAAAAATCTGAAATCAGGTCCTCGTGCCACTTGTTGCAGTCAGTAGCAAAATCCTGCTCCCCAAACTCTTAGGACAAGTCTTTGTGCATGACAGAAAATGACAATATTCCCTAGAAAGATTAGCAGTCAAATCATTCAACGCAGTTATCCAACCTAACTCAATTCAGAAAAGCACCTCACTGTGAAAAAAAAAAAAATCATATCTGATTTCAAAGCACTTTTGGCAGCTATAAAAAATTGACTTTCTTTTAAAATGTTTCACCTATGCCCCAGAACTCAGTTGAAATAGTTTAAACCTCCCCCTCCCTTGCCTCTTATAATTGGCTATTCCCAAGTATGTATATAATAAAAATTTCCCTGTGAGTCTGTTAAACACTTTCATATTTCCATGTTTAATTACATTCAGACTGAGATTTTTGTATACGGCTAGAATATAGCCAAGTTTTAACTCAATTGACCACGATGCCTTTGACATAAAGCCTTTATTCATCATTCTCATCGTATATAAATAGTCACATGCTCCTTGTCAAAATGCAAGAGCGAGCTTCTTTACATTGTCTAGAACAAAGAGGCCAGCTCGGCTTCTTGCTTTCCCCAGTGTGTCAGAAGGTGTCCTTTCTTACATGTGCAGGATACAAGGATTTTGCTGCTGCGTGAATGAAAAATGATACCTTCAGATTACTTTTCTAGTGACAAATGCCACTTTTCTAGACTATCCCACTGCCTGCAGTTTTAAGAACCCCTCTTAGATTTTACTATTACTTCCCTGGGGGCTCAGCCTTCCTCCCAAACTATTCCAAGGCTCATGCCCACCGTTTGAGAGTATAACAAAGATGAGAAAGTTTGCTCATGGCGATAGTATAGAAACTCTTGCCTGGGAAAAACACTCTCTGCAATGTCTTAAGGTGCTAAAACCATTGCCTCTGTGGGTTTTTTCGTGTGCAAAACAGGCAGAAAAAGTTGTCTGCGGGTATTCACAAAACCTTGTATTCGTTCAGGAAGGAGCTGTGGGGTTAGAGGCTGAGCTACGCCTCTCACTTGGCTTCCTGGGTGAGAGCGGAGAGGCGTGCCACTTAGCAGAAGCAAGCAGAGAGAGAGCAGTAAGACTCACCGGCTTCCCCATTTTTCCCAGGACGGGGTTTTTGTTCCTCAACTGTGATCTGGAAGAGGCAAACCTGTAGGTCCTCCAGGCAGGCTGTTCTGGGGCAAGTGCCGGCTCTCTGCCTCGGCTCAGCTGAATGGCTGGGGCAGTCAGGAAGCTTGCTCTGTCCAGCTCGGAATCACTCCCCCTCTCCAGGGTGTGTGCTTACACGCCTCTCAGTCAGCGCAAAAATCCGCCAAACTCAGGTCAGCCGAACAGGTTTCCTTATATAGGTAAACATGAATTGCATTCCTGGTGAAAGAAGTTAACTAGGAATCCTGGTAACCTGGTTAACTCTCCACACGCCAGAATGGCTCAGAGTCAGCAAGCGGAGGGCTTGGTTGCAGTACAAAGGGATTTGTGCGATTTAATTAAAATCATCTTTATCCCGGCAGTCTGTAAAATTGGCCCTTCTAGTGTAACTGTGAGTCAACAGCTCGTATTTTATATCATGGGCTGTGACCAACCTTATATTATCTGAAGGCATTGTAGGGGAAAAAAAAAAAACCCAAAGTACAGCATATTAAAATTTGTCTTTCATGTTTTTAAAACCAGGGTAACTGGTCTTGAGATTATTTCAAAGAAGTGAATAAACCTCCATCAAATAAGGCTCAAATGCCTTCCTTGAGCATAATAACCGACAGTTATTCAACTTTCCCAGGCCTTTAGTAGATAACGCAACAGGATCATTTTGTATTTATTCCCTTTATGATGCAGTAATTGCTACTGTATTTTTGATAGGTGAAATGACAGATAATGATTTCTATTCCAGTAATAACCCTCCTAAGCCCACATGTTGACATTTTATTTGATGGTTTCAGGAAAGAAATCTAAGACTTGTGAATTTGCATAATTATATGTAAACAAAATTTAAACAACTTCCTGGATTTAGGAAGATAAGAAAGTACGTCTATAAAAGAATTATGGAAGGCCTAACTACAGGTTCAAAGCATAGCTTTTAAATGTAAATATGTAACTTATATCAATTGTCTAATAGCTCTTTCACCTTATATTTATCTACCAACTATTAAAGTATTAATCCTTTTAAATTCTAATCTATTCCCCTGCAGACTTACTCCGAAGTAGAAAGAAGACCAAATATTGGCGATGAAGTTTGCTTGCCAAATAGGACCACAGAATTACACTTGCACCCCATAAACATATAACAATAAAAAAGAGACCTATCTTAAAACAAATCATTGGTTCTTATTTCATTCACTGGTTGACTGCTCCTTAAGTAGTGACAACTTTATTAAAAATAGCTCAGTGCTGTTTTAGGTCTCTGCTGGAGAAAGTCGAGAGAGGGAATCTTTACACACCACCTAAGCCAGCACCAACAAAAACCAATCCCAAAGCCTTTCTGCCAAGAGTAGCTAAGCACAAAAATTGCACTGTCAGGAAGAGTAACTAATCTTTGAATAGAATTTTACACTAGGCAAAGACTTTTGCATACAATTTCTTTTCTTATCTCCACAGGAACACTGCGAAGTGTGTATCATTTCCTTTTCGCAATAATAAAATTGGCTCACAGAGACAAAGTGATTGGTCCAAAGTCTCACGATCAGTTTGTGGCAGATTCACAATCCTAGATCTTCCAGAATTTATCCCCAATAGTGTTTCCAAAAATAGAGTCCACTTGAAAAGACAGAGGAACATTGAAATGGCAATATTCCATGTTCAAATATAATTTTTAATAATCATATGTCCAGAGAGTTTAAATGTAATATACAAACTTATTAAAATACTTTTTATAAAGTTATAACTTACTGCTAACATGACTGCCTTTAAATGTCTCCAGAAAGATCATAAAATGAGATAGAGTGTATTTTTATTGAATATAAATTTGGGTTATAAAATATTATGAAAATATAACTTGGCAAATATTGCACACGTTTTTCTGTTCACAGGGCTCACATCTCTATTGTGTCAAGTCAAGACTCATCTTAATTCCCACATTGGAAGGAATATCAGTATTTTCATTAATCTTTCATTATTGGGGTTTCATTAATCTTAAGTAAAACTCTGTGCCATGCTAGGTGAAATGGCTTTCACTAATACAGACCATTTATGATCCTGCAACCTTTATGTCCTCATAATTCCCACTGAAGCAAGTTCTGTTTATGCAGGCACTTTAGACTTTATTAACATGTTTTTGCTAGACAAAGAATGCATTTTTTTCCAGGGCATGCTAAACCTCTAAATGCCTTAAGCTGGCCTCCAAATTTGTTCTTACAATTCTAAGCAAACAATCATTTAGGTTTTAAACACAAAATATCATAGGCCATAATTAATGAATTGGAAAGTCAAAATGAAATTCAGATCTCAGAGTAGTATATTTCAAAGAGGGAATACTACCCTCTGCTAAATCCATTTTGGATGCCTCAAGAAATGGTTTGGGAAAGGCTGGGTCACTGAAGCAGCGTGAATTCAGCCTAACCAGAGAGGACCCTGATGAGAGAGTACTTACAGCTGAATAATTACACTGTGCCCAAAAATAGCACTTATGGGAGACTAAATAAAATATAAGACCTATTTGAAGGGGAGAAAATATCATTGTGGTTTAATGAAAACGTCAGGGGATGGATTTTAGAAATTCCCAATGCTATATAACTAATGAGTAGCTGTGTTACAGTTCAAAGCTCTATCAGACACTCCAGAATACTTGCCATTTCCACTGCACCCTGTGTCTACCACACTAGCCATGAAACAGCAAATGTCTTAGAGGCAGAAGATGTTTCAGTTCTAGTTCCATCTCTTGGATGTGTGACCTCAGTTACTTAACTTTTCTGAGCCTCACACCTCCACTGATAACTGAAAGTACCTAAGCAGATTTTTTTCAGTCATTCTACACATATGTATTAATACTTCTTATGATCCAGGTATTCTGCTCCATCCTAGGAATATAACCTCACACAGATCAGGCATATTCTCCCCTCTGTGGGGCTTAAAGTCTTATAGAAAAGGATGTGTGAATCTATATTATGAGACATGAAACCCTACTATTTCCCTAAATTTCTCACAAGAACATCTAACTAAAGTTCTATATCAATATTAATAGATAAATGTTGTCCAAATGACAACTCTGACTGTAGTTAGTGCAAGCTACTCTTACTAACTGGAAACCAGCTTTACCATGATTAGACTGGGTGAACCTGGGCTGAATAATTTACCTTATGTTAAATAAGGTAAATCCCAGGGAAAAGGAAAACTCAATGCCTTGCTCATATCATGACAATGTCCTTTCATCTAACAATCGAGGAGGACCAGTACCTTTAAATGAAAAGCATCTTGAAGACACTCAGGATGACAGAAGTTCAAGGGAGTTATTTTGATCATTAATTCTGTACACGAAGGAGTGATAGAAAAGCATGACAAGATTTTCTAAATATTATAACCAGTTATCAGATGACTGATCTATTATTAATTCACTTCTGTGCAAGAAACAGGATACATGTAGAGAAGGATATAGAGAGAAAATGAATGGTCCCTAGATTTAATAAAGCCTTCTAGAAAAATGTTATGATACTCAAGAGCTGTATCAGGCAGTATAAATAAGGTTGTATTCTGGTAACAAGCAAGCCCCCAATCTTAGTAGCTTCAAACAACAAAGATGAATTTCTCACTCACGTTGCATGTTCATGCCCAGGCCAACAGGGAGGGCTCATCTATTCACAGCCATGTAGGAACCCAGGGCACTGATGGCTCTTTTGCACATGTATTTCCATAGTTGCTGAGACAGGACACAGGGACTTGGTGAATCATGCCTTGGATATTTAAAACGTCACCCCATAAGTGACCTTTAAACTGACACTCACCTCTCACTGGCCACAGCAAGTCCTCTGGCTGTGCTCAACTTCAAAGAAAGAAAGGAGAACCAGGGTACATGACAAATGATGATGTCACAGATATAAATGGCAAATCAGCCAGCTGCCGGAAAGTAACATTTTCCCTAATGGAATTCTATTTATTTCATGAATTTATTGACTAGCACCTGTGTGGAAAGCACTCTGAAAGACTGTTGCAATCTATCTGAGTACCTCACTGTGGTGGGACACGTCTTATCATGCTGAGAGAGAGCAGAGGTCTGCAAAGTATAGCCTGAGGTCTGCTGTCCAGGACACGGTTTCTAATTGTCACTGTTTCTGTCAAGGTTCTGCCAGAACCCCTGATAATCTTTAAGTCCACCTTTAAGCCCCTGCTCTTAGGGAAATTGGATCTAATCAGTCATTTTCAAACTTAAAATGCCAGTCATTATGCCATAAGGGGTACGGAGTCTAATTGACCCTTTCTCTCAGGGAGTTGGGTGATGAAATAAAAGGCAAGTTGATTTAACTTGCAAATGGTGCCAAACTGGATAGCTAACACCTCAGAGGATTGTGTTATAATTCTAAATGACCTTGAAGAGTAGGGGGAAAATGATGTAAAGAAAAGAGCTTTTGTTCAGCAATGATAGAGAACTGGGATTAAAGATGTAGAAACTGTATGGAGCCCCCAAGCCTGTAAATTGAATATATGCTGGCAGCTTAGCACTTTTACTTATAAAGGCTCTTGGGGTATGTCCAAATATATGGTGCTCTAAACCATGTAGGCACTGGAACACAGGCGCTTCTCGGAGTACTGCTTCATTAGGGACCTGTATTTTAAGAAATAAGAAACCAGAGCACATTCAGAAACAAAAGCAAAAATTTCCAAAAAACTAAGTGCCCTAGATCAGGGGTCAGCAAATTTTTTCCACAAAGGACCAGAGAGTAAATATTTTCAACTTTGCCAGCCATAAGGTCTCTGTTGCAACTATTCAACTCAGCTGTTGTGGTCCAAAGTAGGCATAAAAATACACAAAAGAATGGGCATGGCTGTGTTCTGAGAAAACTTTATTGACCAAAGTGGGCGGCTGCCATGGGCTATACTGTGCACCCCTTGCTCTCTACGTTATAGGAAGTATCTTAGAATGGGAAGGCGCTCACATTGATTGCAAGTGCCTAGAAGGCAGGAGGGACTCTCTTTTGTTCATTTTCCTATTGTTCAAGTTCCTTTAATCATGCTTTCCACACTGGTGCTAGGGAATGAAGTAGTTAGATAAATTTAATTAACTAAAAATGTTACTACACCCAACTCTTTCTTAAATATTCCAAAATAATTAGAATAGGTAATTCCTAAAAATACCATGCAAATAAAATCCAAAATATTAATTATTCTCTCAATTTGTCAAATATCCATTATATTGTCCTTCAGTGAAAAAACTAATGATGAATAAATATAATAAAACCTAGAAAAGAATGGTTAAAATAGCGAAGTAAAAGGGATGAAAAAAATCTATGAAGCAGAATATATGCACATAGCACTTCTACGTTTCTGTCCAAGTCCTTCATCGCATCACTAGCCAAGGTCAACAAAGCAAATATTATCCTCATTAGGCATAAGCAAAGAGGAAACGAGAAAAAGTTAAGTCGACTGTCCAGTGTCACCAAGCTAGAGATGACGGGAAGAAAACAGGATCCAGGTCCCTCAGGTTTACAGTTCTAGATCATGATAAATACCAAGTGGGTAGGAGCCGAGACTAAGCCCAGATAAGGAACTCAATGGCTGAAGGTATTTGTTAGAAAGGTGAGGATGAGTGGAATACTAAACCAGCATAATACCACAGCCCATACTCGGAAGGAAGTCCTGTGCTATGCATTTTTTGGTTGCCTCAAGGAAAATCCAGCACTCTGTATACCATCTCTCTCCCCCTCTCCCACATGTCCCCACAGCCCCTCACTCTCTAATCCAGTTTGGTTTGCAGTCAACCCCACACAGCCTCTGCCTCCTTAGATAAAGCTCAGAAAGCTGAAGCCTAGCTATGGGTGAGTGTTTCTTGATTCTGACCACTTCTTACCCTCATCCCTACCCCCATCCCAGTCCAAGACAGCATCAGATCTTGCCCAGACCAGTTTTTCAACCTCAGCATTATTGGGCTAGATCATTCTCTATTGCAGGGCTACAGGCCTGTGCACTGTGGAATGTTTAGCAGCCTCCCTGGTCTCTACCCACCAGATGTGAGTTGCACCCCCACCAAAGACATAACAACCAAAATCATCTTTGGATGTCACCAAATGTTCCCTGGGGGCAAAATTGCCCCTGCATGAGACTCTCCGAACTAGATTATTACAATAGCTTCTTAATTATTCTCCTTACTTTTGCCTTTGCCTCTTTAGAGTCTATTCACAGAGCTGCCAAAGTCACCTCTAAAAATATATATATCAAATCATGTCACGTCTTTGCTTAAAACCTTGAGTGATACTCTCCTACAATTAGGATGTAATCTAGTCTTCTTAACATTGCCCACAGAGCTCTCCGTAACATGTCCTCCCCCAGTCCTTCCAATCTAATGTCAGAGCACTGTGACCAGTCACATCTACCTTTGTTCTTTCTCTGATGTGCTCACCTTGTTCAGACCTCAGGACCTTTGGCCATGCTCTTCCCATTGAATGAAATGCTCTTCTTGGTGTGATAGGTAGAATAGTGACCTCCCAAATATATCCAAATCCTAAACCCTGGACCTTGTGAATGTTTTATGCTACAGGACAGTGGGGAATTGAGGTTGAAGATGGAATTAAGATTGCTAATTAACTGGCTTCAAGATAAGATAGATTATTCTGGATTACCTAGGTGGGTACACAAGGTCATTATAATGTGGAAGAGGGAGGCAGAAGAATCACTGTCAGAGTAACGTGATATGAGAAAGACTTGAGCAGCCATTGCTGGTTTTGAAGGTAAAGGGGCCATGAATATGGGCATCCTCTGGAAGTTGGGAAAGGCAAGAGATCAGAATTTCCTCTAGAGCCTCCAGAAAGAACACAGCCTTGCTAACACCTTGATTTTAGCCAAGTGAGACTTCGGGCCTCAAAAACAATAAGATAATAAATTTGGGCTGTTTTAGAGCTCTAAGTTTGTGATAATTTGTTATAGCAGCCACAGAAAACTAATACACCCGCCATGTTCACTGCCAATGCCTTAATCCTCAGAGTTCACTCAAATGTCTTTTCCAGTAGGAGACCACCCATGACAATCATGACTGATGTCACTTGTCCACACCTCCTCCAGCAGTTCCACATCACCTTGCCCATTTCATTTCCTTCATAGCATCAGCCACTATCTGACATTAACATAGTTTATTCATTGCAAAGCAAAAGCAAAAGTAAAAAAAAAAACAAATTCACTTAGATAAAAAGTAAAAAAAAAACAATGCCTAACTTGAAAAACACAAAATAAATGTGGTGGTCATTTTATATGCCTTGGATCAGAAATGCTGGAGAAAGAACCAGGTTTGGATTAAGTAAAGAAAGTTTATGTTGGATGAAAAGAAATTTCTGACGGTAGTTGGAGTAATTGCACAATGAAACAGGCTGCCAAGAAGGGCCACAGAGGCCCAGATTGTGGCAACACTCACGAAAGAGATTAGATAACTCGAGTCAGGAGAATAAGTGGAGCTCAGCCTACAGCATTTACTCGGTGACCTGCTTGTTCTTTCTCCAGCTTGAAAATGTATGTAGCACAAAGCAATGAATCATGGGACAACATCTGCATGTAATTGCATTTCTGTTCCAATAATAAATGTTTCAACTGCTGTGCTATTTACGAAAGCTGTTATCATACAGAGCCAAGTGGAGGAAATTCGAAACACAAATGCTTATCTTAAGAAACCTTTTCTTTGCAATTCATTGTCCAAGTACCCAAACACCAAATTTGCTGTAGTATATCTAAATTGTCCTGAGGGGTTTACTGTCAAACTTCTATTTTAAACTTTTTTTTTTGTTGTTGTTGTTGGTGTTTGATTCCCTGAAAAAGCCCATGTTGTTGTCCATGGTTTTCTTAATATCGTTTGACCCCAAAGAAGAGCAAAGGCCAGAGATTGTTCTTATTTCCTTCATGGACCTATTATGTAAATTTTGGGTCCATTGTCAGCCTTAGAGAGAAGGTACTTCGCGCCTTCTTTTTGGTAAAGAATGTTTGCTCTCAAGAGACTAGAATTACAGATTTCTCTTCTTCCCCCTCAAGAAGGCAAAATCCAAAAAGAAAAAGGGACTTTTGGCCTTTAATTGCTTTCAAAATGCTAGCACTGTTTAAAATACAAGCAATGCAGAAAAGAAGAAGAAATGAAAAAACTCTTATTCCCTTCAATCAGCTTTGTTCCCTTCACCACCCCCCGCCCCCACCGGTGGCAGAGAAGTTTTCTGTGTGTATTGACAAGCAGACATCTCCGCACAACATCCCCAAGCCACCAGTGTCACCAGCAAAGGCTAGCAATGAATTTGGCCTTTTAAACTTAGCTTTGAGGGAATGCATGCACCACAAAATAAAGCAAGTTGAATTTTTAAACAATTTACTTTACTTTGCATCTTTCAACTGCATTTGTCAGCAGTGTAAAATTCACTGCTTTGGGTAAAGCAGGAAAACTCAACAAGCTACAGAGATAAATAAAGCCAAATCTCCTAAATGGCCGCCTCTTTCCATTCGGCTGGGCAGGTGTTTCAAGATGATGTCACTGAGAGTTTCTTTTTTAATGAGTTGGCAAATAACCATGTGGGCGGAAAAATCTTCAAAGAGTAATGAAAACGAGCAATTTTCCAATAATAATTCTAAAGTACCTCCCCATTTCCCAAGGTCTGTGTTTCTTAACTCCTACATGCGTAATTCTCACTCCATTAGCACTGCTTAAAACATCAGAGTTAAAGATCAAAATCAAATGAAAACTTCAAATGGTCTTTTTTTTTTTTTATTGTTGGGGATTCATTGAGGGTACAATAAGCCAGGTTACACTGATTGCAATTGTTAGGTAAAGTCCCTCTTGCAATCATGTCTTGCCCCCATAAAGTGTGACACACACCAAGGCCCCACCCACCTCCCTCCTTCCCTCTGTTTCCCCCCCCATAACCATAATTGTCATTAATTGTCCTCATATCAAAATTGAGTACATAGGATTCATGCTTCTCCATTCTTGTTATGCTTTACTAAGAATAATGTCTTCCACGTCCATCCAGGTTAATACGAAGGATGTAAAGTCTCCATTTTTTTTAATGGCTGAATAGTATTCCATGGTATACATATACCACAGCTTGTTAATCCATTCCTGGGTTGGTGGGCATTTAGGCTGTTTCCACATTTTGGCGATTGTAAATTGAGCTGCAATAAACAGTCTAGTACAAGTGTCCTTATGATAAAAGGATTTTTGTTCCTTCTGGGTAGATGCCCAGTAATGGGATTGCAGGATCAAATGGGAGGTCTAGCTTGAGTGCTTTGAGGTTTCTCCATACTTCCTTCCAGAAAGGCTGTACTAGTTTGCAGTCCCACCAGCAGTGTAAAAGTGTTCCCTTCTCTCCACATCCACGCCAGCATCTGCAGTTTTGAGATTTTGTGATGTGAGCCATTCTCACTGGGGTTAGATGATATCTCAGGGTTGTTTTGATTTGCACTTCTCTAATATATAGAGATGATGAACATTTTTTCATGTGTTTGTTAGCCATTCGTCTGTCGTCTTTAGAGAAAGTTCTATTCATGTCTCTTGCCCATTGATATAAGGGATTGTTGGCTTTTTTCATGTGGATTAATTTGAGTTCTCTATAGATCCTAGTTATCAAGCTTTTGTCTGATTGAAAATATGCAAATATCCTTTCCCATTGTGTAGGTTGTCTCTTTGCTTTGGTTATTGTCTCCTTAGCTGTACAGAAGCTTTTCAGTTTAATGAAGTCCCATTTGTTTATTTGTTGTTGTTGCAATTGCCATGGCAGTCTTCTTCATGAAGTCTTTCCCCAGGCCAATATCTTCCAGTGTTTTGCCTATGCTTTCTAGGAGGATTTTTATTGTTTCATGCCTTAAGTTTAAGTCCTTTATCCATCTTGAATCAATTTTTGTGAGTGGGGAAAGGGGTGGGTCCAGTTTCAGTCTTTTACATGTAGACATCCAGTTCTCCCAACACCATTTATTGAATAGGGAGTCTTTCCCCCAAGGTATGTTCTTGTTTGGTTTATCAAAGATTAGGTGGTTGTAAAATGTTAGTTTCGTTTCTTGGTTTTCAATTCGATTCCAAGTGTCTATGTCTCTGTTTTTGTGCCAGTACCATGCTGTCTTGAGCCCTATGGCTTTGTAGTACAGACTAAAATCTGGTATGCTGATGCCCCCAGCTTTATTTTTGTTACAGAGAACTGCCTTAGCTATACGGGGTTTTTTCCGGTTCCATACAAAACGCAGAATCATTTTTTCCAAATCTTGAAAGTACGATGTTGGTATTTTGATAGGAATGGCACTGAATAGGTAGATTGCTTTGGGAAGTATAGACATTTTAACAATGTTGATTCTTCCCATCCATGAGCATGGTATGTTCTTCCATTTGTTAATATCCTCTGCTATTTCCTTTCTGAGGATTTCATAGTTTTCTTTATAGAGGTCCTTCACCTCCTTCGTTAGGTATATTCCTAGGTATTTCATTTTCTTTGAGACTATGGTGAAGGGAGTTGTGTCCTTAATTAGCTTCTCATCTTGACTGTTATTGGTGTACACAAAGGCTACTGACTTGTGGACATTGATTTTATATCCTGAAACATTACTGTATTTTTTGATGACTTCTAGGAGTCTTGTGGTTGAGTCTCTGGGGTTCTCTAAGTATAAGATCATGTCGTCAGCAAAGAGGGAGAGTTTGACCTCCTCTGCTCCCATTTGGATTCCCTTTATTTCCTTGTCTTGCCTAATTGTATTGGCTAGAACTTCCAGCACTACGTTGAATAGTAAAGGTGACAGAGGACAACCTTGTCTGGTTCCAGTTCTAAGAGGAAAAGCTTTCAGTTTTACTCCATTCAGTAAAATATTGGCTGTGGGTTTGTCATAGATAGCTTCAATCAGTTTTAGAAATGTGCCACCTATGCCTATACTCTTCAGTGTTCTAATTAGAAAAGGATGCTGGATTTTATCAAATGCTTTTTCTGCATCTATTGAGAGGATCATGTGATCTTTATTTTTGCCTCTGTTAATATGGTGGATAATGTTTATAGACTTGCGTATGTTAAACCAGCCTTGCATCCCTGGGATGAAGCCTACTTGATCATGATGAATGACTATTTTGATGATAAGCTGTAATCTATTGGCTAGGATTTTGTTGAGAATTTTTGCATCTATGTTCATGAGTGAGATTGGTCTGAAATTCTCCTTTTTGTTTGGGTCTTTTCCTGGTTTTGGTATCAGGGTGATGTTTGCTTCATAGAATGTGTTGGGGAAGATTCCTTCTTCCTCAGTTTTTTGGAATAATTTCTGCAGTACAGGAATAAGCTCTTCCTTGAAGGTTTGATAGAATTCTGGTGTGAAGCCATCTGGACCAGGGCATTTTTTAGTTGGAAGCTTTTTTATTGTTTCTTTGATCTCAGTGCTTGAAATTGGTCTGTTCAGGAGGTCTATTTCTTCCTGGCTAAGTCTAGGGAGAGGGTGTGATTCCAAATATTGATCCATTTCCTTCACATTGTCAAATTTCTGGGCATAGAGTTTCTGGTAGTATTCAGAGATGATCTCTTGTATCTCTGTGGGATCAGTTGTTATTTCCCCTTTATCGTTTCTGATTGAGGTTACTAGAGATTTTACTTTTCTATTTCTAGTTAGTCTGGCCAATGGTTTATCTATTTTATTAATTTTTTCAAAAAACCAACTCCTTGTTTCATTAATTTTCTGAATGATTCTTTTGTTTTCAATTTCATTGATCTCTGATTTGATTTTGGATATTTCTTTTCTTCTACTGAGTTTAGGCTTAGATTGTTCTTCTTTTTCCAATTCCATAAGATCTCTTGTGAGATTGTTGATGTGCTCTCTTTCTGTTTTTCGAATGTAGGCATCTAAAGCGATAAATTTTCCTCTCAAAACTGCTTTTGCAGTATCCCACAGGTTTTGGTAGCTTGTGTCTTCATTGTTGTTATGCTCAAGGAAGTTAATGATTTCCTGTTTTATTTCTTCCTTCACCCATCTGTTATTCAACAGAAGATTGTTTAGTTTCCATGCCTTTGGGTGGGGTCGAGCATTTTTGTTAGAGTTGAGTTCCACCTTTAGTGCCTTATGGTCTGAGAAGATACAAGGTAAAATTTCAATTCTTTTGATTCTGTTGATATTTGTGTCCCAGGATATGATCAATTTTGGAGAATGTTCCATGGGGTGATGAGAAGAATGTATATTCTTTATCTTTGGGATGGAGTGGTCTATATGCGTCTATCAAGCACAGTTGTTCTAGGGTCTCATTTAAGTCTCTTATATCCTTGTTTAATTTCTGTTTAGAGGATCTGTCCAGCTCTGTAAGAGGAGTGTTAAGGTCCCCTGTTATTATGGTATTATCAGATATCATATTGCTCAGACTGAGTAAGGTCTGTTTCAAGAATCTGGGAGCATTTAAATTGGGTGCATAGATATTTAGAATTGAAATGTCTTCTTGTTGTATTTTTCCCTTGACCAATATAAAGTGACCACCTTTGTCTTTTTTGACTTTAGTTGCTTTAAATCCACATGTATCTGAAAATAAGATTGCAACTCCTCTTTTCTTCTGAATTCCATTTGCCTGAAAAATTGTCTTCCAACCCTTGACTCAGAGCTTTAATTTGTGTTTTGAAGCCAGGTGTGTTTCTTGCAGACAGCAAATGGATGGCTTGTGTTTTTTAATCCAGTCAACCAATCTATGTCTCTTCAGTGGGGAATTCAAGCCATTAACATTTATTGAGATAATTGATAAGTGTGGTAGTATTCTATTCGTCTTATTTGGTGAGAGTCCATTGCTTAGTTTTATCTTTTGCATGAGTGTGAAGGTTTGGTTCTGTCCTTTAATTTCTGAGTTCTTACTTTGCTGCTGATCCATGGTGGTGGTCAGTGTGCAGAACAGGTTGAAGTATTTCCTGTAGAGCTGGTCTTGTTGTGGCGAATTTCCTCAATGTTTGTATATCCGTAAATGATTTGATTTCTCTGTCAATTTTGAAGCTTAGCTTAGCAGGGTACAGAATTCTGGGCTGGAAATTGTTCTGTTTAAGTAGATTAAAGGTAGATGACCATTGTCTTCTTGCTTGGAAAGTTTCATTAGAGAAGTCTGCGGTCACTCTGATGGATTTGCCCCTGTAGGTCAACTGGCGCTTACTCCTGGCAGCTTGCAGAATCTTTTCTTTTGTCTTGACTTTGGACAGGTTCATCACAATGTGTCTTGGAGAAGTTCGGTTAGAGTTGAGGCGACCTGGGGTCTGATAGCCCTCTGAAAGCAGTGTGTCAGAATCTTTGGTGATGTTTGGGAAATTTTCTTTTATAATATTCTCTAGTATGGCTTCCATTCCTCTGGGGCATTCTTCTTCCCCTTCTGGAATTCCTATAACTCGTATGTTGGAACGCTTCATAAAGTCCCATAATTCTGACAGTGAACGTTCTGCTTTCTCTCTCTTCTTTTCTGCCTCTTTTACTGTCTGAGTTATCTCAAAAACTTTGTCTTCTACCTCTGAAATTCTTTCTTCTGCATGGTCTAACCTGTTGCTGATACTTTCCATTGCATCTTTAAGTTCCCTGATTGACTGTTTCATTTCCTTCAGCTCTGCTATATCCTTTTTATATTCTTCATATTGTTCATCTCTGATTTGATTCTGTTTTTGGATTTTCTTTTGGTTATTTTCCACTTTATTAGCAGTTTCCTTCATTGTTTCCATCATTTCTTTCATTGTTTTCAACATGTGTATTCTAAATTCCCTTTCTGTCATTCCTAACATTTCTGTATAGGTGGAATCCTCTGTAGTAGCTACCTCATGGTCCCTTGGCGGGGTTGTTCTGGACTGGTTCTTCATGTTGCCTGGAGTTTTCTGCTGATTCTTCCTCATGGGTGATTTCTTTTATCTGTTTCCTTGCCCTAATTTTCCTTTCACTTCCTCTTGCTCTTAAGTTCTCGTGCCTGTGGATGAGCAGAAGCTTTCTCAGGGAAGTGCTTGTCACTGGAATCACTGCTGAAGTGGCTATCCACTTACCCTGTGTGCAAAAACTGGTCTCCATCTGCCCCCGAGGGTTAGGGCTGCAAGGCGGCTCAGACCCTGCCCTTAGGCTACTTGGTCACTGGGTTACCAGCTCCCACCCAATTCCAGCTCTGCGACCCTGAGGAGCTTGCCAGGGCAGATTGCTCACAATGTCTGCCTGTGACCCAGAGCCAAACACCATTAGCTCCGTCTGGCTCAGCGGCTCAGACTGGGGCCCCAGACAAAGGCCAAAGTTCTCCGCACTCCCGCCCAGGCTCTCCCCGAGGCAGTTCAGCTGAGTGCCAAGCCCAAAGACACCAAAGCAGTTCACAGGTAAGGCCTTTCTGGTTTGTAGTCTCGCTGCTACTGAACTTACAGTTGCGGGCAGGTTTAGACGGATTGAACACACGCGACCACTTGCCGGTTTTCCACTGTTTTAGTCCTCCTCTTGGGGTCCAGAAGTCTCTCGCTGACTCCCTGTATCCTCTCAGGGGTGATGATAGGCAGATCCCACCAGCCAGAGATGCCTGGAGTCCTATATCCCCAGACTCATGGTGCCCAGATGCAAGGAAGCTGTTACTCAGCTGCCATCTTGCTCCGCCTCCCGAATGGTCTTTTTAGGAAGATGAAAATCTATCGTTTTTCCCAAGTTATTTTTAATGAACTCTTTAGAAATAAAATCAATAACAGTAGTTGGACTCTCAAATGGTTAGATCATAGACCCATAGACCATCAGTAGTTGGACTCTCAAATGGTTAGATCATAGACCCATAGACCCATCTACGGGGTCTATGATTTCTCTTTTTCCCACTCATGGACCATGATCCTTGGTATAGATGAGTATGGAGACAGATATAGAGATACTCATTCATTCATATAACAAATAACATTGAGTAAATTTCACATGTCAAACATTCATATATTAGTGTAGATAGAAACAACTGAAAGTTGGGAGAGTTTCAAAATTTATGTTTTAGTGGGCCATATAAAACATTCTATTTTCTTGTTTATAAATTAAGAACAATGTTCACTTAGTGGTATTCAAAAAAAAAACAAGAACACATCACCAAAGATAAATGATGTTGGTAGCACATACCCCTGTTACGATGTGATGAGAAGGGCCCTTCACCTCTATAGTATTTTTCCTCAAACCCGTACTCCAGTAAAATCATGTGAAACAAGAGCTAAACCTAAATTGAGAACAAGAGCTAAACCTAAATTGAGGGACTTTCTTCAAAATACCTGAACAGTCCTCCTCATAATTGTCAGTCTTGAAAAGGAAAAAAAAAAAAGACAGAGAAACTGTCACTGCCCACGGGAGCATAAGGAGATATGATAGCAAAATGCAATGTGATACCTTAGATGGGATCCTGGAACAGAAGGAGGATATTTGTGGAAAAACTGGAGGAATCCAAATAAAGTCTAGAGCTTAGTTCATAGCCATGTATTGATGATGGTTTCTTGTTTTGACAAATGTACCACAATAATGTTAGGGGCAGCTAGGTGAAGGTATACAGGGTCTCTCTCTCTCCTCTCTTTGTAAATTATTATTTAGAATAATTTTTCATCATTCAAAAATTAAAGAGTTGTTTTTTAAAAACACAAGATCAGACAATATATTACATTTATTTTACATTGTGACTGGAGAAGGCAAGATACAGGAAAGATGCACCGAAAGCAAGGACAGAGACACAGAGGCCAGGACATATATGCAAAGGGAAACGGACAGAGCTCAATGGCCTTGCTCTGTGACTCTGCAATTCTCTTAGACCACAGGAATCAGAGAAAAGAATTTTTTCAAAAACTGAGAAACATGACATAGTTTGGAAACATATTAGAGTATTTTTCTGTCTTTTTTTATCTTCAAATGTTAGGTATTTTTTTCCATGTGATTCTGAAGGGTTTGCCCATGTGTATGAATAGCTTTGGTTTAGCAAGATTTTCAGTTACCTGGAGAGACTGATCATTAAGCTCTGGACATTGAAAGCTGCCACGTGCCATAGAGTTGTTCTTTGAGAAACTCCCACTCTCTAGTATCCCAGGATCAGCAGGATACTTTTAGAATTGGCCTTGATGCCATCCTAATGGGCACTTCTGTTTAGAAATCAATCTACTTTTTGGTCTACCTGGGAATAGATATGATTGGAAGCAAATAAAAAAAAAACCTTTTAAAAATCCATAAGGTTATTTTATGTTTTCATAGTTGCACATATGAAATCTTCAGGAGATCTCTTCCTAAGAATCCCAGTATTTCACAGAAGATTCGCTGATCATTTAACCCCACAGTTAATCTGCAATTAACACATGCTAAGCATTTCTGAAGACCAGAGTGCACTCACTTGCTTTTCCATGGTGTTTTTGCAAAAGGGGTTGACACACTATTAACTATAAAGCGGGATAGTCTTGACAAGGTTAAATGTGAGATATTAACAGCTAATCAAAGGTATTTGATTACTATGTGCCTTAAATCAGTTCAAACATGTACTTCGTGGATGGGATAGTCATACTTAGGTCTCCAAATATTTTATCAATGTTGATATTGATCAGAGAAAGAAATCTCTGTCTAGAAATTCATTGAGATTTGGGTTATGGTTGATGCGCTGTAACTGGGAGAGTAGGGAAATGGATTTGTGAAAGCATCTCAGGGAGATGCATATTTTCTCTTGAATTAGTTTTATTTTTTAAACGTGAAGTTCTATGAGCTTGGATTTAGACTTTAATGCAGCAAATTGAATAAACTCTTTAACAAAAGCCAAAGTTCTAAACTACCCTCTTAGATTTGTTTTCCTTTTCCACTGAAACAGTATACCAAATGTGAATCTGATTATGTCTGTTGAATTTGTTATCAGTGCTAGGAACTATGTACTCTGTCCAGAAAATTAGCATCAACTAGAAATGCATGTTTTGGTGGTTTTACTCCTAAAAAATAATGCTAGTTAAAAAGGCAATAAATCCTAGGAGAAGCCAAACTTTGTTTTTTCTGATAAAACATTGGGTTCATACATACACTGAAACCCAAGGCTAGGATTCTAAGTTGTGAAGACATGTGATGGCTTTACCTTAAGTTAAGCTGGCACCAAGGCATGCCCTGGTTCTTCTCTGCTAGCCCAGTGTTTGGCACTTGAAATATATCTAGCTTTATTTCTCTGTAGGCATGTATCTATCATGTATGTCAGTTTATCAATCTCAGCACTTCTGACATTTTTGATCAGATAATTCTTTGTTGTGTGTGTGTGGGGGGGCGGGGCTGTCCCGTGCACTTTAATATGATGACAGCCTTCCTGGCCTCTACTCACTGAGTGCCAGTATCATTTATCACATATAATGATATGCATAATATCGTATGATAATAAACTATAATAATATGTAATAAGTGCAAGATAGTATCTTGAGATCTCCTGTTTTCCCTTCCCCACACCTTCTAGTTATTACCCTCTATCTAGCAGCTGGCAATATACTTTTTCTGCGCATACTGCTTAGAATACATAAGTCAATTGTTTTGCTGATCAAGTTAGTAAACCTATAGCAGATCATAATAATCTGATCCCAAGTTTTTCTTGGCTATTCCTTGATGAAGAAGAAATTGGAGATGTCCCTGTGTCACTGTAAATGGTGTGGATACAGTGGCTGGAAACTGAGACCTGCAAACCTGCTAAGGGGTGTGTATGGTGTAACTTTAGACAAGTGGTCTTATCCCAAAGGCTGCTAAGAAGGGGACATTTCAGGTTGGGATTAGGGAAAGGATGAGGCTGAATTGCAGGGCTTGGGTAGGGACTGAGTTACCAGGGATGATGTTCAAGGGCATCACCCTCTCCACCTCTACTCATGTGTTGCCAGTGAATTAGCCTGCCCCCCACCGCCTCCCCACACTGAGACCACCCTTCCTAGGATAACTGCAGAGGTCAGGAGAAGAGAAATTCTTCTCTGGATTTAAACTCTGAATGGACCACATTTCGAACCAGAAGTGACCTTTCTCACTGAGTTAACAAAGAATTCTTATGCTAAGTAGAAACCATGGCTTTGGTTAAGTTTAGTTTCAGAGAATAAAAAATATATTTTTGCCCTTTAATGATGTGACTATAAGTTTTAAACTTCCTAGAAGTATAGAATTTACTAAAATAGCTAGGACCGAAAAATGTTGAAGAATAACATAGTCAAAAGATGATTCATATATTACAGTTATATCCTCAGCACCTAAAAGAGTGCTTGGCACGCTACAAGTTTCCAAAATATTTTGTTGAATGAAGATACAAACACTAAGGGGAGGCCACTGAGCACAGTTAGAAAAAGCATAGGCTCTGGAGCCAGAAGCCCTATGTTTAAATTCCGTCTACCACTCATTTGTGATTTGGGGCAAGTCTCTCAATGATTCTGAGCCTTATTTTCTTCATTTATCAAAAGAAGAGAATCATATCTACCTCCATTATTATTATAGGGATGAAATAAAATGCTCATCCCAGTGTCTTCCCTTTCGGCAAGTATTCTATCGTTATCATCTAAAATAAATCGTGGCACATTGTTAGGAACTGGTAATGGGTATTATTTTATTTTAAACTTTAATCTTAAGCAAGGCCATCATGAGAATAACTTGGGTCACTTTCTTTGAATAAAAATCCCTGGGCCTCTATTTTTCATTACGTACCACTGAATAGATTAGACTCAGAAATAGACAGATGACCTTGAGTAGGCCATTAAAACTCATGGAGGTTCTTTGATTCTATCAGCTGTAAAAAGGGAAGGGTATTAATTTTTACTTTTTAGATTTTCTCTGAGGATGAAATGAGTTCAGTTAGAACAAGTGCCTTCTAATAAACTGTCCTTAGGCATTTGCTGAATGCTCCTGGAGACTGGCTTCCATGGCCAACTGCTTCAAATGCAGTAGCAACATTTATTTCTCCCAGTGCCTGACTCAAGACCATTTATGTGAAAGCCTACTGACAAAAGTAAAACACAATATAAAGAGAGGTGGCAGTATGCACCCTACCCCTTCAAGGTGATTCTTCCACCTCATCTCTCTTAAACAGGGCATACTTGAAAATATCAGATTCCCTTTTAATCCTGAACATTATTTAAGGGCCCCCACAGGCCACCAAATTCTAGGAGGCTGACAGAGTAGAGACCAGAATCAGCCTAAAGTCAGGACTGAACTGTATGTTCAGGGCTGTCCTGGCTGTCCCTGCTTTACTGATCCTTGGGTAACTCCCTAAACATGGCAGACTTGACTATTCCATCCTGTGTTGGGTGACCTCTATGAACTTGACCCGTGGCTTAAGTGATCTTCATGGCCTCAATCACGAACCTCCACATTCATCAACTCATTCCTTCAGTGATGAACTATATTTAAATTGTAATTGAGCAGTGATACAGAGTGTTGTGGAAGATAAAGGCTGATCCAGGGATTCATGGTGCCCTCACACACCTTAGAGACTAAGGGGGAAAGGAGATAATTACACACAAATAACTAAATGTATCACATCTACACACCTGCTTGTACTACTAGTATATAATTATTTATGTGTGTATAAGTATATATGTTAATAGAATATAAATGATACATGACATAAGAAGAACGAAGATGCTCTTAGAATTTGGTGTGGAAAAGATTACAAATAAGGGGCTCATGCAAGTCTTTGCTGAAGGGGATCTGAGCTGGTCTTTGAGGCATAAACAGAATTTGGGCATAAAGAGGCAGTGGCTATACAGCTTTTTATTTTATAAAAATCTGTTAAGCTGCTCAACATATATGCTTAACATCAAAATATTTTGGCAGATACTTTAATCATCATATTTCTTAAGTTTGCACTATATTCTCTGCTCTTCTGACCTTTCCAAAACGTGGTATCTGCAATATATGTTTTAATTAGGCTAACAAAATTATTTTGTCAAACCACTTCTATTATTGGGGTACACTGCTGAAATAGAAAACCGAGATTGGGATTCAATCATCTAAGTCGTCTAAAATTCTGAAACCAAGACAATTTTCCCAAAGAAATAGAATCTATAGTGTTCTCTCTCTCTGCATTCTTTGATTCAATATTTTCTCTTGTAACACATGGATAATATTATTTGTCTCCCTGAGGTGTGTGGCTATTACAGGAGTTTCTAGGGCAATTTGTTCAAGTACTTTAATGAGCCCAGTTTATTTGAAATCAGTCAGAAGACCTTTCTTCCACAGGCAGGCCAATCCAGAGTTCAGAGACTAGTTCATCCATCATGGCATAAAGGACCTCAGCAGAATCTACCTAATGGGTGGAGGGTGAACTGCTCACCCGTAACCCTTTGCAGGAAATTGACAATTAGATTGCGGAAAGGCTTGGAGGGCTAGGGTTAGCTGTGGGAAGGACAGAGAGGAAGAGGTAAAGTGAGATATAAAAGAGAGAAAGTCCAGGTACTAAGTGAGAAAATGTTTTATTGGTGGGTGGCCTTGGAACGTAAGAGATTAGGAATGAAAGCAGTTAGGAGTTAAGCCCAAATGTGGGGATTTGTATATGCTAGTTACATTTCAAAATCAACTTATAAAAAGTGACACAAACAAAATACAATCACTAAAATAAGGAAAAAAGAGTAAGAACAACATACTGAAACAAGGCAGGCAGTGGGAGCAGAAAGCAACTGTGGCAGAGTCACTACAACTGAACACAGTGGTCAGCCCTAGGAGCCATGGCAGCCAAGATCAAAGGAAAAACAAGACAAAATACATAGTTTTCATGATATAAAGAATGAGAAAAACATTTTACTAGCATCAAGATACAGATATTTTAGCCGGGTAAGGTGGCTCATGCATGTAGTCTTAGTTACTGGGGAGGCTAAAGTGAGAAGATTGCTTGAGGCCAGGAGTTTAAGTCTAGGTTGGGACATAACAAGATGGTCTCTAAAAACATTTTTAAAAAATTATCTGGGTGTGGTGGCATGTGCCTATAGTCCCAGCTACTGAGGAAATTGAGATGGGAAGATTGCTTGAGCCCCTGAGTTTGAGTCTAACCTGGGCAACACAGTAAGACCCTGTCTCTAAAAATATTTCTTTTTTTTAGACAGAGTCTCAAGCTGTCACCCTGGGTAGAGGGCTGTGGTGTCACAGCTCACAGCAACCACAAACTCTTGGGCTTAAGTGATCCTCTTGCCTCAGCCTCCCAAGTAGCTGGGGCTACAGGTGCCCACCACAATGCCTGGCTATTTTTTGTTGTTGTTGTTGTTGTTGTTGTTGCAGTTATTGTTGTTTAGCTGGCCCGGGCCAGATTTGAACCGCGAGCCTCAGTGCATGTGGCTGGCACCGTAAACACTGTGCTACTGGCACTGAGCCTCTAAAATTATTTTTTTTTAAGGATGTAGCTATGTTATTCAATGGGTCTTGTGGTAGGCAGAATAATGTTTGCCTTTCTTCCCCAAAATGTTTATGTCCTAATCCCCAGACCTGTGAATATAAGTTTCCATGACAAAAGGGATTTTTTAGATATTATTAAGGATTTTGAGATGGAGAGATTATCCTAAACTATCACTGTGGGCCCAATGGATCACCAGAGTCCTTATGTGGGGAAGAAAGAGGCTGGTGAATCAGAGTCAGAGAAAGAGGTGATGATAAGAACAAAGACTGGAGGGAAGCAATTGTTGAAGCAGGCCATGAGCCAAAGATAGCAGGAGGCCTCTGGAAGCTGGGAAAGGCCAAGGAACAGACTCTCTCCTGAGCCTCCAGAAGGAACCAACTCTGCTGAAACTTTGGTTTTAGTCTACTGAGAGTCATTTTCAGACTTTTGACTTCCAGAATTCTAAAATAATAAATGTATGCTGTTTTAAGCCACTAAATTAGCAATCATTTGCTAATTGATTACACCACATTAGAGAACAAATATAATCTTTTAAATAATAGAGACAAAAATCATTGAAATATAAATGTTAGGTCACTTGTTGGAAGCAGAAATAACATGTGTGAGTTAAGTAACATTCTGGTAAGGCTGACTAGATGTCAGAAACCAAGTATATGAAAATCGTCTTAGGAGATGGTGGACAATTCAGCATCCCAAGTCCTTCTCCAGTCCTGCTAAACAGACCCTGTGGCTAGGACCCAGGACTCTGTATTTTTAAGAAGCATTTATTAGTTTTCATTGCTACATACAAATTATCACAAACTTAGCACATCGAAAACCACACATTTATTATTTCAGTTTCTGTGGGTCAGAAACCTGGGTGTGCCTTAGCGGGTTCCTGTGCTTTGGGATTTTAAAAGGTGGCAGCTGAGTAGTTGGCTGGTGCTAGAATGTCATCTGAAGGTTTATCTGGAGAAGAATCTGCTTCCAAACTCACTGTGGTTGGCAAAATTCAGTTATTTGAAGGCCTTTTGACTGAGGTTCCTTGCTGACTATAGTTGGAGGTTGTCCTTCATTCATTATCAGGTGAGCCTCTCCAACATGGCAGCTTGCCTTATCAAAGCCAGCAAGAGAAAAGTCTTCTAGCAAGATAGGAATTACAATCTCAATCAACGTAATCATGGAAGTGAAATCTCATCTCCTTTGCCATATTCTCGTGGTCAGAAGCAAGTCACAGGCCCCACTCACATTCAAAGGAGAAGATTCCACAATGGCCAGAACACAAGGTGGAGGGGGCAGTGGGGGTCCAACACAGCATCCCACATGATTCTTGTGTGTACAGCCAAGTTGGACAGCACTAGCTCAGAAGAACAATGAATCAAAGGAGTCAACCATTCCGTTTGGGCTTTTGATAGGCAGTGGGTGTGAAACAAATCAAGACTGTGAGCTCTGGAGCTGCTGCCTCGGTGTGTCCTTTCCGTAATAAATACTGTGAGTTAATGCAGCGCTCAGAACTTGGAGACAGTCACAAGCACCACTCTCAGGCCCCTCTCTGCTGCTACCCAGTTGCTCACTGTCTCCAAGCTCCCCTCCACATCTCAGAGGAGCAGCTTTGGGAAGGACAGGTGTAGGAAAGAGAGGGGAAGAGATGGTAAATTGACCTGATAAAAGTGGGTCTCTGTGGAATCAATGAGTTTTGATTATTTTTAGTTTCTTGTCAAAAATGTAAATTTTTCCCTATTACAGTATCAAGAGAATCCGTTTCACAATCTACACAGCTGATTTTAAATACTATCCTATTTCAATCTCTATCACATTTCCTTCAGATATTGAAATGTTATTCTGGCAGAAACACTGGCAAGGACTTGCCAAGCCCTCCTGAGCGTAAAGCTAAACAGCCCCTTGCAGTTAAGTGAGACCAGGAAATGGAGCCAGCCTGTGGCAAGTGGCCTGGCTCCCAAGGCCTCCTGCATGGTCCTTGAAACTCTCTTTTTACTTCTCTCTGGGCCAGATGTTGAGAACACGGTGAAGATCTCTGAGGCCCTAGTGATGGCCTCGTCGCTAGACGGAAGGACCCTGGGGCCCCAGGCAACTACATGGACTTCTCTTCCATTCTCATTGGCCCACTGCACAGGAATCAAACGTGAGCAAAAATGAACAATTTGCTGTGTGAAGTCACTATTCATTGCAGTAGCTGATATGACTTACTCTGACTAAAACTTTGTATTTTTCTCTTCCATGGGACAGATGTCATATGATGGGTATTGAGAGACATATCCTAGAACAGGTCGTGAGGTGGTATCGTGGCATATAGCCGCTTTGTGTTATTCTCTCCAAATTACCCATGTGCATGGATCACCCTAGCCTAGTCCATAGAGCGACAACGATTCAGAAGTATTTTCTTAACGAGTCTATGTGATAAGGTAGGCATTCTATTTTGACTCAACAACGGATTCTCAGAGGGCTGCTTACCTGAAATCGTTCTGCTCCCACCAATGTGAGTTGAAATAGTGACCCTGGGATGCCAACCTGTGCCCTGCCCCTCAGATCAGAGAGCTTTTGTACTGATGCCACCCTGGCCCAAGCACAGGTTTGCTACCCCCTTTGACGCCATGTTGTGGAATGCTGGCTCCCACCTGAGGGTTCCGTGACTACTCAGACCCAGTCTTGCTTCTACATTAACACACTAGCCTGTGTCATTACAGAACCAGCCTGTCTTTGTGTCAAAACCCGACTTAAATTTTGAAAAAGAAAAAATGCTGTTCAGTATGTGTGAGGCCCTGTGCTTAAAATACATTGTGTTTTATACAGTTTTATTTAAATGTCTGAGGTAAGGAATTGGTACCATATTGCCAGCTGCTGATGAGAAAAAGAAATCTCAGAGAAGAAAGTTGCCATACAGCTAAAAAGTAAGGGAAGCTGGGATCAGGAGGCAAATCTGATTCCAAAGCCCACACTATTAAGTATGTGTGTATATAAGAAATAGATTTTGAAATGCATATAGGTGGGGTGCAGTATTTCATGCCTATAATCCTAGCACTCTGGGAGGCTGGGGCAGGAGGATCACTTGAGCCCAGGAATTCGAGGCTGGAGTGAGCTCTGATGAGCCACTGCACTCCTGCCTCAGTGACTTAGTGAAGCCCCATCTCATAAATATATGTGTGTATTGAGTAGTATTTAAGCCATGTATGCATATGTGTGTATGTACATGTGTGTATATAATGATAGACTTTAAACCATTTATGTATGTGAGGGTTGAAGAGAATTTAAACTGTATGTATGTGTGTAGTGTAGGTAGATAATAAATAGACTAAACAATGTTTATATATACATGCGTGTATGTGTATTTAATAGAATATATGTGTGTGTGTATCAAATAGGATTTGAACTATGTATGTTTGTGTGTGTGGGTGTGTATGTGTAAGGAAACAGAGTCTCCGCGGAAAGGATAGTGACTTGGCCAAGGTCACAAGCCTAGTGATAGAGGTGGAATTCCATCCTGGCTTCCCACACATATACCAGCTGGCCTACTTAAAATCCAAGACATTAACTTCTTTCAGGGTAGCTTCTAGTAATTTCAGCACAAGTTTGAAAAGCTTTGCAAAGGGCCAGAAATATATACCACATGTATCGTGTCAATAGAAAAAAACCATGAGACTATATAAAGCTGGATGTGCTGTGGATTATAAAATAACACTAAAGGTTATTTCTATAATTCATTATAGTGCTGTATTTGAAATACCTGGTTTAATAAAACACACATGATATCTCAGACAACAAATTCAGAACCTCTGGAGTTTATGTAATAATATGTACACGAATTTTTAAAGTATAATTCTTAAGCTTTTTGATATAGAGGGTTTAAAAATATACATCATCTTTAACTTAGCCTACACACATATAGAGCTTTCAAGTAATGTCTCCTAAATCAGATATTAAAAATATTTGGTAAAAAATACTTAGGACTTGATTTGATTTGTAGTTTTCTAACCAATGCTTTGGTTATATTTCCAGAATTTTGTTATAGTGGTGTCATATCATAAGCACCTCATGCTCAGGGCTGTGCGACAGGACTTCTCAACCCTGGTCCTATTGATGTTTGAAGCCAGATCATTCTTGGTTGTGGGAGCTGTCCTGGACATTATAGGATGTTGAGCAGCACCCCTGGCCTCTACCCACTAAATGCCAGTAGCCTCTGCCTTAGTCATGACAAGTTAAAATGTCTCCATTCATCACCATGTGTCATTTGGGGGGCTAAATCGCCCCTCTGGAGGGCCACTAGTGTAGAAGAATGCAAGAGCCCATTTGAGAGATCAGGGCCTTCGGCAGGCGCTATGAACCCCGGGACCTGACTCGTTTGTAGTTATCAACTTTTATCCAGGTGAGATTCAGGATACTGATCTTCCTTGAAATCCTTAGTTGGCTCCAGACCTCTTCTTTAGAAGGTATCCCCAAGAACCTCATCCAATTTCTCCACCCAGTTTAAGTTCTGGCCACGTAGCTAGCACTTTTTTTTCCATCCAAATAATTGAAGTTTAGAGTTTAATTATAGAGCTCCCTTAGGTCTGGTAGAATTACTTCAGAAAGAATATACTTTCACATAAGCTACTTCTTAAATTACTTAGATAGGAACAAATATTAAACTTGATGCATTTCAGTTTGTTGACATCTGACAACTACTTAAAAATAACCTGATGAGCATACATGTTTGCATGCATCATCTTTCTCAAAAGTATTTCCCAAGTAAACAATCTCTTGTGCCTACACTTGGATGGGGTTTTAATAATGCTTCATTAAGATCTCCATCAGTCTTGTAGCATCATTTATATTTTATGTTCAATGCTATAGGAATCAATCACTTTTTCTCAGGGAAAATGAGGCTTTCAAAAATACCTTACTCCTTTACGGCAAACAATTAATTACAAACACTAAAGATTAGTGTTTCAGCCCAGAGATAAACTGAAAACCCTCTCTTATCTTTAGAAAAGAGTATTCTTTGGAATTGGCTACCAAAAATACATTTTCACCCATGCTCTGTGAATTAAATCTCATCTGAAATTCCATAAAATAAAGGCATTATGCAGTAAGTGGGCAGGTGGGGTTTAAACTAAGAAATACAAATAATTATGCCTCTACACGAAAAGGAAAAGTTCTCCACTTTACTCTCAAGTGCTTCCTCACTGTGACTCAGATTTCTGTAAGTTTCTGTGTCCTGATTTTCAAATTCTGTTGTCGACAAAGTCCTCTCAACATAACATTCTATGCTTATCTTCTCTTGGTAATTTCTTAATAGGTTTATTTGGAACCAAGATATGTTATTTCAAGCTGCAAGGTCTTCAAACCCAGCATGAGAAATCTGGATTGGCTTCCATCTGCCTCTTAACTCTTTTCTCTTAAAAACAATCCAGTAATCCAATTTGAGCTTGTATTCAACTCAGTGCTCCATCAGGCGGTATGGAATTCAGTTTGCTCACTTGCTTCTCAAGTGCCCGGGCTGAAAAATGTCTTGTTATTGTCAAAGCAAACAATGTGATTTGAAGACTTATAAGGAATTGAAAGGATAAGAAAGAAAATGAGGCCCCATTAACTTCAATATGTCATCTCTCAGTTTTCCTTATCTGAAGAGCAGCAGAACATGACATTGTTTCCAATACCAGGTAGAACTTAAAGAAATCTTTTGTAAATAAGGAATTTTCCTGGGAGCTCCATGGTTGACTGTCAAGGGCACAAGCATAGCATGAGATACTCCCTAGAGGATGTACTGATTAATAGTGCAGAGGCTTTCTTCTGGCCACCCCAACTTGCCCGTGTTACTAAGCTTCACAGCTAAAATACATTCGAGTGCCCGTATACATTTTGTCTGTCTCTGCACAAAATTCTTAGCTTAGACTGTTGGCTCATATCATCCCCCTCCAGTTGTATGAACCGGAAGAAATGTCTTGCTTTAAATCAAGTGTTCCAGGTCTCAGCTCAAAACTGGTGATGTGCTGAGAACATTTCTTTGGGAAAGAACTCCATGACATCTGCCTACCAGGTACCAGAAATGTAAATACGGAGAGTAAATTTTATATCAGAAAGGCAGGTAATTCTGAAACAGGCAGACATAGAGAAAAGCTGCCAAAATCGAGCAGGAAAAGAAATAGTACCTTAGGAGTGTTCCCTGTCTTACCCTGCCCTCGACGTCTCTCACCCCCATCCCAAATTCTTAAAAATCACCCTGTAATTCAGAACTCCAAGCTCAGACTTCTCATATTCTTGCTGTGGCTTCTGACCTTTCAGCTGACCAACTGATAACCCAGCATAAGACAGATTAAGTAACCATATGCTGAAAGGTTCGACCATCCCTTAGGGGCTATCGAACTACATGGAGAACTCTATGTCCTGGCAGGGGAAACACAGACTAACCCAATTTTCTCACCACTACATGCATTTCGCAGGCCTGGGAAAAATGGATCTTCTTACTTGTTTTACCAAACTCCATCAAAACAAGACTAGGTGTCGCCCAAACAACTAATCAGAGCCTGGATTTTATTGTGGCTTGAGGGGAAAACAGAAAGATTATTGACGTTTTCTTGGCTCTAAAGCTACTTTAGGGGAACCTCACAACCAAAACATTCCTCCAGGGATACCAAATATCACTATACTTGGGGTGGAAAAGGGTATTAACTCAAGGACCCAGATATCCTTATTCTTGTTTTGGAAAATTGATTGACAAATATGAAGACAGTCATATTTGACATAAACATCATACTACACTTATTCTTAATTCCTTCTTATATAGTTTAGTTCAAAATATTGAACTAATTCTCAAAGCTTCCCTCTGATGCCAGAAAATTCTCAAGCAAGAATTCTCTGCATTATCATCAGCAGAGCTACTGCTCAATCTAAAGTCATTACCTGCTGGAATAATCTCCTTCCCAAAGCTGGAGATCTCTATCTTCCAACAAAGCAAGAAAGCCAAGAAATCAAAACCAGGATAGCAAAGAACCATAGTCCTTTACTCAAAGCCTCTTGGTCAAGGTGGAAAATTTTCCAGTCATCAGTTCCAACCATAAGTTTAAATCATTTCTCTCTCTATTTTACATCCTTATTGCCCTTATTGGTTCAAACTAGCATCCTGTCTTATTTGCATTACCACAAGAGCCTTATTTGTTTCGTCTTGTTTTTGTAACAGTTTTTGAGGTATTTGTGTTAATAAAACCCATACCCTTTGTGTGCATTTCAATGATGTTTAGTGATTTCACTGAGTTATACAACCATCACCTCAATCCAGTTTTAGAACATTTCCACCACCCCAAAGACATCCCTCATGCCCCTTCACAGTTAATCTCCATTCCTACCCTCACCCCAGGCAACCACTTACCTACTTTCTGTCTCTCTAGATTTGCCTTTTTTGGATAGTTCATATCAATGGAATCATACAATAGGTAGGTGGCCTTTTGTGATTGGTTCCTTTCACTTCACATAATGTTTTAGAGGTTCATCCATACTGTACATTGTGTCAGTATTTCATTCCTTTTTAATTTCTTTCTATACCTGAATAACATTCCATTGCACAGAATACATTTTATCAATTTGCCCAATAATGGACATTTAGGAATGCTTTCACTTTGGGGCTATGGTGAATAATGTTGCCACAAACATTTGCATACAAGTCTTCCCTACATTTCACTTCTAGGATTAGAATTACTGGGTCATGTGGTAGATCTGTGTGCTGCAGTCTCTGAACCCTTCTACTTGTCTTATATCTTGATCTATTTCAAGACCCTCTTCCTACTAGCACTATGATATTCTTTTTTTGCTGGAATATCTTTATTTCTAAAGTACCATTTTTCATATTTCTTTAAACATTTTTTACTTGCTACAAAATAATTATGGGTTCCAGAGTAATATTTTGATACGTGTTAATCACCCTGATTTGATCATTACACATTATAGCATGATCCTTTGAAAGTGGTATCCAGGCATTGTTTTGCCTGGTTACAATGTTCCAGAACCTTCCCATTGTTCTTGAGTTAACTTGGTAACACTGTTTATAGAGCCTTGCATGATCTGTTTTCATTCTGCAGCCTATAGACCTATCTATCCATTTTACCTGGCTTCTTCCCCTTCTCTATATAAACCAGACTCAATTTTGGTTTTCTGAGCAGACTGTGCTCTCTTAAGGCCTCAGACTGGGCTGTTCCCCCTATCTAGAAATCACTTTACCTTTAGGGTAGTGGTTAAAAGGGCAGATCTGGAGTTTGATACTTGAATTCACCAATTAAAGCTGTCTGACTTTGGGCACATCATGTGTCTATATGTCAAATTTCCCATACTTAAATTGGAGATTAATAATAGATCTTGACTCATAAGGTTCTTGGAAGTATTAAATGTGTTAAAATGTGTGAAGCCCTTAAAACAGTTGTCAAGAAAACGGCCAATGAATTCTGTATGTTTTGGCTTAGATTTAACTCCTTTCTAGAAGCTTTCACTGACCCCTTAACTATGGGATTGCTCCTTTAAGTGTTTCCATAATACCCTGTTCTTATATGATATTGTTATCACAAGTTTACTTGCTGTCTTCTGGAAGTTTCTCAGTTGTGAGGCAAACCATAGCACTTCTACCCTCAGCATCTGACCCAGAGAATGGCTCACAGTAAGTGCTCATTCAAATATTTGCTGAATTGAAAACTGTGCTGGATAGTCTCCATGGTCTGCCTATTCCCACCCTTCTTCATCCAGTTGTCTCTCCCTGAGAGACCACCAGGGACTGGATCACCCAGATACTTGGTTGGATTTGGCCAAGCAGTTCTGGTAAGCGGTAGGTGGGTAGGTGGAGGAATAGGTCATAGTCATTACCCTTTCCACTTCCTCCCTGCCCTGGAAGCTTCTGCCAGTGGCTGCTGCATTGTACTACAGCTATAGCTCCTATCAGAACACCCCACTCCAACGTTCAAGCTCTCTCTGGTGCCATTAGGAACATTCCCTTCCCTTGTCCATTCAGATCAAAGAGTGGTACCAGCAGCTTCCCATTTTTGCTAATCCCTCCGTGCTCACAATCCCTCATCAGTCCTTCAGCCCTGCCCAACCATCTGTAAAAAGTTCACTAATCTCTCTCTATGTAAACCCATTGGAGTGTGCCATCTGTTTTCTTTTGAGATTCTGATTGATACAGTGACTGAGCACAGCCATTATTGCACAATTCACATTCGTGCTAGGGGTCTCAGGTGGCGGAGGGTGGGGGGACTCTGGTGTGTTCTGTTGGAGAGATGGTGCTGAGGAAGAATATGATTTCACTATTAAATAGCTCGCAATGTTTACAGTTCTTATTTTTATATGTATACATGTCATTTGCCATATGCCAGGATGCGTTATTGCCAATGGTTTCCATATGGATTGTTCATAAAACATTTTCCTGTTGGATCGTTTTTTCCTAGTGTACTCTGTAGTGAAGACTGGGCAGCAGTGCTTGATTTGATTAACAGGAAATCACAGTCCACCCGGAGTGCTAAGTTTCTTCAAGCATCCCAATTCTTCCCAGTTTCAGGTGATGGTACATTTCCTAAGCTATTATTTCTAGTTCTAGTTGAGAAACAATGCTGGATATGTGATCTCTTAATTGCCAACACAGGAATAGGTTTCAGATAGCCAAGCATCAGATTCTGAAACCAGGAAAGATCTGTAGGTCCGAAGACCACCTACTGGATATTTGTGTCTGTTGTGTTGGTCTGTCAACCTTTATTGAGCAGCACTCCTTACAGAGCATGGTCCTACTGGCTCAGTATCTAAGAGATAGGAGGCTTGGGCTGGTTATAATGTAACCACTACTTTGTGTCAAATAGGTATCTTTTTTGCTTATGAGCTTGAAGTTACAAATAGTCACCCACAAGGACTTGGCATTATTATCCAATTTTCCTAATTTGAAATGTCTCTTTAATTATCAAAGCTCATATTTCAAGAGCTCTAGCTAAATTGTTTGATCAAAGCCTTTAAAATTTGTCCTCAGCTAAATGTGAGAGGCTACACTGAGGAATTGGTGAGTTTTTAAAAGTGCATATTCAGAAAAGAGGGGTATATTTGTTCCCCATTAGTAGCTTGAAACAAGGCAAATTCATTACTTTTACTTCTAGAAGTCAGAAGTCTAAAAGGGTCTCACTGAGCTAAAATCAAGCTATCTGCAGATCCGGGTCTGTGTCCTTTCTGGAAATTGTAGGGGAGAATTAGTTTCCTCTCCTCTCACACTGTGAGGCTGCTCACATTTCTGGGCTCGTGGCCCCTTCCTCCATCTTCAAAGCCAGCAATGCTTGTTGAGTCTTTCTCACATCACGTCACCTTGACACTGTTTCTACCCTCATACCTCCTGCTCTGACTCTCCTGTCTCCCTCTTTCACTTATAAGGACTCATTTGATTATAATGGACCCACTCGGAAAGTCCAGGACAATCTTCACATCTCAAGATCCTTAACTAAATCACGTCTGCAAAGTCCTGTTTGCCCTGTAAGGTAACATAGTCACAGGTTCCAGAGATTAGGATGTGGACATCTTTGGGAGTCATTATTCCGCCTACCACAGTAGCTATTAAATAATTATTTCTGTGTGGGTGTAGGGCACACTTCCTGTGTGAGGGACATAGCTACCACTTAGATTTTGCCTTACAAAGGCAAACAATGTGGCCTAATTGTATGTACCCGCATATTAATCAGAAATAAAAAAATTAAAAAAGCTTTATCTTTGCTGTTACACATAAAGTTGGTGGAAATAAAAAGCAAAAACTAAAAAGTATTCTATGGGTGTTTAAACTTTTTCTCCTGAGGCCATCAAAAAACCTAGCAGATTTTGTTGCCTTGATGTTTTTAAATGGGAATAAACACAACCACTTTAAAGGGTTTAAATGTTTGAATTCTAAATGACTAATACAGGTACAGTTACTGATATAGAGAAAGTGCTCAAAAATAGTCCTTTATTCATGGCATACCATTTTTAACACATATTATTTTCCCTAAGATAAATGAATGTAACTGTCTGGGTTTCAGATGTCGTTTTGTGATCTGGAAAGCTCTACAACATAATTCATAGTTTGTATTATCTCAACTTCAAAATTAATACAGAGCAAACACTTCTTTGAGCCTACACATAATTTTTACTTAAGCAGTTTTGAGTTTGGCTCTCTACAAGTTAGGAACTAGAAAAATATTCTTGGTTTCTGTGGTGGAAGCTAGGAATTCTTCCCTAAATTCACAAGCTAACTATCATGTGATTATTCTTTTCAGCAACTGAGAAGGTAATTGGAAAGTTTAAGGAAGGTCAGATTGTGCCTCTTGGCACTATAAAGTATCATAGCAGTGCCACTGTGCTGAGGACAGTGAAGTAAATGGCTAGCCACCCAGACTTATATTCATGAAAAAGATAACTGCCAAGTCAAGGGACAAGGGTGACGCAGAGAGATAAGGCACCTGCTTCTGTACTGCTTACATTGTAACGTGGAACGGAAGGAAGTAATACACCAATAGGGAAGTGAACCAATATACAAGCAATATAAACCCAGAGAGCTGTTAATACTACGGGGACACTGATGTGCCAGGCAGTGTCTGTCCCCAGGCGGGGGTGGGGGTGGGGGAAACTACTCTAAGAGAAGACGTGCTGAGGATGGGACATTGATCTGTCATTAGTGATAAGCAGTTCATCCTGTAGGTCCTTAAGAGCCCAAATCTCTGACTGCCAAGGGCAAATAAGAGAATCTATCGAAATACAGGGGGAAACATTAGAACCTCTGATTGTATTTATTATTATCTAGAAAATAAGAAATTAAACCTTGCTAATATATGGGAGAGAAAGACTTCTTTTCCATCACTAGGTTTGTGGCCAGGACCCTGTAACAAAAAATAGATTGTTAATGAGAAAAAAAAATCCAAGTTTTATGTGATACTGGAGCCTTCAGAAATGAAGGCCCACAGAAATAGGTAAGCTTGTGGATACTTACGCTTAGATTTAATACAGAATGGATAGTCATGAAAAAGTATGATCAGAGGACAAAAGAGTGTGATCTAATGGGGATAAACTGAAGGGAACTTAGCAAGACCTGTATGTTCAGATTTTTCTCTGTGTCCCTGTGTCTTCAGAGAAAAGGACTTTCCTGTTCTTTGGGTATAATGAAGGCCCTTATAGACTGTCTCAGGGGAGCAAGGCAGGGGGAAGGTGAGCGTGACCTTCTTACTTATGCTTTTTTCTCAAACGGTAAGGTACCATATTTGGGGTTAGTGTAGCCTGAACCTCATCACTAATACTTAAATTTTTACCTTGGCACCTTATACACGGTCCCTATATCAGATAATCATGCCTCTCCATAGATTGCTGTGTATTGCCTCTTGTATGTAAGAATGTAGGTAAATTTATAGATTATGTTATCTAACTACCCTGTTTTCCCCAAAATAAGACAGTGTCTTATTTTAAGGTGTGCTCCCAAAGATGCGCTAGGTCTTATTTTCAGGGGACGTCTTATCTTTCCTGTAAGTAGGTCTTATTTTTGGAGGATGTCTTATTTTCGGGGAAACAGGGTAGACTAAGCTTCATATAATGGACCAATGGCTTTAAAAGTATTCAATAAGAAAATCATGGGCTGAGAGAACTCTGTTACTGTAATCTCAGATTAGTAATAAGAAAATGTCAGTAGCAACTCTTTTCTTATGCCAAGTAGGCAATCATCAGCCACATTAGGACTCTGTTCAAGGAGAACTCAGTCACAGATATTTAATATTATCAAGAAAACCACATAAAGCACGTACTGAGGACTACTTCCATTAACACAGATTTTACCCTCAGAGTGAATTATACCTTCCTATAGGATGACGTCATTACAGTGAATGACCCATTTCAAAATATTATTTATTTACTTCATTTTTATTTCATTATGTATGTTTTATAAGATACAAAATGTATTGGTTCCTGTATATAATTTATAAATTAATATACATATACACGTACAACTCCTTTTTACTTCTATACATGCATAATCAGACATACTTTTCCATGATTTTTATAAGCTGTGGTACTTCATAGTTGTGGCTCTTGTTAGTGACTGTCAGCAATCATAGACAGGGTGGCCTGGCACTGAATTCTGAAACTGATTTTCAAGGATGGTATAAATTTTTTAGCATAACTGAGGTGCTACAAGGATCACATAACCCAACCGAGTCTAAGTGAGGTGGCAATTCCTTAGCACTTTGGAAGGAACATTCCAGTCCCGACTAGAAGCTGCAAAGAGTCTGTGCCCGTCCCCAAGAAAGCACCGTAATTCCTGTCTTCAGTTTTAAGTGGTGATGGTCAATATTCCTGTGCAAATCTATTTCTCAAAAATAGTTCCACGTGTTAATACAGGGTCCCATCAACAGCAAGTTTTGTACGAGGGTGTGTGTAGCACACATATGCACACTCAAACACCAAAGTGACACCAACCAAGGTTCCCTTAGACCCCTTGTGATTTCATCAAATGCTTTTGAAATGCTTTGATGCTTACTTTATTTTAACACTGGTCAAGCATTTCCTATAAAACAGATTGTTAGATAAAGCATTTCATATAAAAAGGCTACTACATTTTCTGCTCAATAGCCAAGAATATGTAGAATGTGACTACAAGCACTTTTAGAATTAAAAGATTTAAATGTGTTAAGTGTGTGTGTTACTCTAAGTGGCAATGATGAAATAATTTTTAATTTTGCTTGTCCTTAATTATAGGCATTAAGTGCAGCAAGTTTTCAGATGTTTGACATTATCAATTGCCAGCAATTGGTAAACAGCAACTTGTAATCTTTCAGTATTTCTTGGTGGCTAGATTGTGATGCTTCAATACACTCAACACAACGTATGCCCAGAAGAAAAGGGACAGGAGAGATTCAAAGGTATCTCAAGGCTTCCACGTCGCATACCCCACGTTTATTAAAGTAGTAAGTGTCCCATCAAAGGACTTTTCTCCTGCTCCCTTTTCCTGCTCTCACTGGGCCGTCCTCAGCTAGGCACACACAACCACTTCTAAGACAGACTAAGCCGTCCCAGAATCATGAGCAGGGCAAAGTTACTGAAGACTCAGCCAGTCAGCAGCATTTTCAGAGATCCTGTCCACTTCCCTCCCATTTTCCATCCATATCTACACTGCCCCATGCTTTGAAGCACAGTACAGCACATAAAGAACACTAGAAAGGCATCTTGTGTAGGTCAACACGTGCACGCTTACATTATGGTGTCCAGTCTTTCTGACGAGACAGACAACTTTATGGAAGTGTTCTTAGGAAGTCACTGCTCCAGGCACTGATATGTGTGTGTGTGTGTGTGTGTCCTTTCATAGTGAGGCCCTGGTGGATTTCCTCTGGAGAGGACAACTTCCCAGGAGGTTTCCAAAGTCCGATGCCCTGAACTAAAGCACAGAAACCAAAGTTTCCCCACTCCTCCTGGTCATCACAATAATAGATAGAATATCTACAATAGAATATCTGCACTACAATAGAACAGCTTATTTTATTTTACATGTGGAAGATTTTATTAAGTTTAAAGCAGACCAGGTACACAGTTCTTTCATGCAGCTGCAGTTTATGATAAGGGTAACCCAAAACACATGACCACGTGATAAAAGAGTGTAAGGGAGTGCTTCAATAATTCCAAGTGGAGGGTGGCACCCATAGCTCAGTGGGTAGGGTGCTGGCCACATATATCGAGGCTAGTGGGTTTGAACCCAGCCTGGACCAGCTAAACAAGAATGACAACTACAACTAAAAAATAGCCAGGCATTGTGGCAGGTGCCTATAGTCCCAGCTACTTGGGAGGCTGAGGCAAGAGAACTGCCTGAGCCCAAGAGTTTGAGGTAGCTGGGAGCTGTGACGCCATGGCACTCTACTGAAGGTGACATAGTGAGACTCTGTCCCCTCAACCCCCCCCAAAAAAAAACTCCAAGTGGACAGAAGGTTGGAAAGTGATCTTTTGTGTAAATAGAGGCTGGCCTCACATAATCATAGATGCTTGTAGATTTTTTTTTTTTTTTTTGAGACACAGTCTTAAGTGGTCACCCTGGTAGAGTGCGTGGTGTCATAGCTCATAACCTCCAACTCTTGAGATTAAGTGATTCTCTTGCCTCAGCCTCCCAAGTAGCTGGGACTACAGGTGCCTGCCACGGTGCCCACCTAAATGCTTGTAGATTTAAAATCCAAAGGAACATGCACTTTCCCCAAGATGCCATTCTCAGCATAATAACATAATTCCCAATGCTTTTAAACAAATCCTATCAGGAAAGGCCTGGACATCTGTCATCCTTCAGCACCATCTAGTTTAAACCCAGAGATCACTGGAGGGACTTTTGAGGTTTATGAAGATGCATTCGAAAAAGATTCTAGCATTTCTCTATTTCTAGATCATGCTATTATATCACCAAATGACTTTGATGTTAGCCCAAGTGGAAGAAACTTCCTAGATGACCTTTTCAGGTGCCTGGTCTCCCTGAAGCCCACTGACTCTTTTCTTGGCCGGTCAAGGCGCACATCTTCAGGCTTGCCAAGGAAGGAAAACATGGAACACTGTCCCCTTCACCACTACTAGGGACCTGCTCACAAGAATAATCCTCTCATAATGCACCAAATATTAAGAGATAAACATACTATTTTAGAGAATATTTTGGATAAGATATGCACAAATTGGATTAAGCATGGAATAGTGCAGTTTACTAGAAAGAGGTTATACTTTTTAGTTGGAAAGCTTGCTTCACAGTCCTCATTGTGCCATTCACCAGCTGGGGCAACTTGGGTTAGTCACTTGACCTCTTTAAGCCTCCTGATCCTTCCTGTCTTAAAAGGGACCAAGAATATCTCCCCTGCTTACTCATAGAGTCTTTTTTTTTTTTTTTTTGTAGAGACAGAGTCTCACTGTACCGCCCTCGGGTAGAGTGCCGTGGCGTCACACGGCTCACAGCAACCTCCAACTCCTGGGCTTAAGCGATTGTCTTGCCTCAGCCTCCCGAGTAGCTGGGACTACAGGCGCCCGCCACAACGCCCAGCTATTTTTTGGTTGCAGTTTGGCCGGGGCTGGGTCTGAACCCGCCACCCTCGGCATATGGGGCCGGCGCCCCACTCACTGAGCCACAGGCGCCGCCCTACTCATAGAGTCTTTATAAGAATGGGATTATTTGTGAAGTGCTACACTTGGATTACTTATTGGGATACAATAATTGGTTACAGTGTTAGACAAACTCGGAGCAAAGAGATCATTTGGTAAGACAAATTCATTTTCTGGATGAGTGATATGATAGAAAATAGAAGAAACTCAACATTTCTTGTGGTTACACAGTGGATATATGTTCAAGATCCAAAAGTCTAACACAAACACTTGTGTCTGGACTGTGCACTCTCTCACTGTAATGCTTTCCATGATATTTATGTGGAACTGGTTGACTGATCATGACAAGAATAGTTTTTCTCCAAACCTCTGCCTTCAAACATTTTTTGCTCCAGCTCCATTTTGCTTCTTCAAAGATATCCCAGAATTATACTTCAGTTGCTTGCTGATTCTTAGATTTTCAAAATATGCAAGTCAGATCAGTGTAAAACTTCAATCTCATACACACTGGCTAGAACTCGTCTTCTGAACCCCCAGTGCTGGGTCTTTGCCTGAGGAGTTTTGAATATGGAGGGAGCTTTTTCCACTTTCACATCATCCTCTGCAGGGTTCTTTCTTCCTGTTGTGTGCCAGAGCCTAGGGAGGAGGAACAGGGTGGTGGTACCTGGGGACAGACAACTGTGACAGAAGAGGTAGGTGCCTCTGTAGTCTACTCTGTCAACTGCCGCTGCTCCTCCCCAGAGGCCCCGTGCATACATGAACACCAGTGCCAACTCTGTCCTGTAGCTTATAGAAACATTTTTTCCAGAGGCCCCTCAGGATGGGTCTTCCCATTACACAATTCTCACATGTGAAAGATGCATTTTTGTTTGACACCACTTCAAATACTGCCTTTGGCAGTGAACAAAACAGCCTCTTGTTGCCAAGGGGCCCCTCACTCCATAGGCAGACATCATGAGTGAGGCAATGGCCTAAGTCCAAGTACCTTTCTTCATGTCCATTTGACTCATGGGAAAGCTAAACATTCTGGCCACACCCAGAGTGTGTGCTCTTTGGACTCTGCCTTTCTCTTTCTGTCCAGTGTCTGTTCTACACCAGATCCAGAGAGGAAACCAGCAAGTCTGTTATGTAAGCAAACAGCTGACTACAGAATGAGCTGCCATCTTTCATCACCATGAATGGTTCTCTACAAACTTTCCTATCACTTGACTTTAAACTTAGGTGTCCTCTGATGATTCTCTAGTGCATTTCCGACATCTGCCCATGAAGGCTGAGGGAAGTAGCGAGCAGAACGCATCTATGTGGGATCTCCAACTTCCGTTAAGTTCTGTGGAATTTGTGACTAGAATGTGGGACATTCAGTGCCTGTTATTTTCTCCCTGGGGTCTTTATCTACTCAAAGCTGCTGTGGAACCCCTCCAGCAAGTTTTTATCCTCGGTATTGTATTTTCAACTTTAGAATTTCTATTTCGTTATTATAATTCCTATCTCTTCACTGACATTCTCTATTTGGTGAAACATCATCTTCAGATTTTCCTTTAGTTCTTTAGACATGGTTCAGTTCTTTGAACACATTGATAACAGCCTATTTAAAGTCACTGTCTAATGAGGCCCAAATCTGGCCATCTTCAGGGATAATTCCTACTGACTGCTTTCTCCCCTGCCGGTACATGGGCCATACTTTATTATTTCCTTGTATGTCTCAGAATTTTTTCTTGAAAACTAGACACTTTAAATAATATAACATAGCAACTCTGAAAATCAGATTCTCCCCCTTCCCTAAGGTTTGTTTTTATTGCTATCTGCTGTGGTGTTTGTTTAATAACTTTCTTTAACTAATTATGTAAAGTCTGGGTTTTTTTGTTATGCATAGCCACTAAAGTCTTTACTCAGTTTCTTTAGTGGTCAGCTAATGATTATAGACAGATTTTCTTAAATGCACGGAGTCAATAATCTCCCAGTCTTTGCCAAGGGGCTTTGTGTGCATGTTGGCTCACACCTTCAACACTCAGTCTCCCACATGCTGGTAGCTGTCCAGATTCTCAAGATGTCAGAGTCTTGCAAATATCCCTATGGACATCTCATTCTCTAGCTTTCTAGAAAAGGTTTTTGTTTTTGGTTAGTCTATTTATTATATTATTTGCTCTGAGGTAGCTGAGATGTTCAACAATTGACTCTAATTGTTTTAGACAAACACCCGCCAGGAAAATGCTGTTACATATGCTCAGCACTTATCTGTTTCACTTGGTTATTTAAAAACAAAAGACCCTTTCTTCATTCATCTGGTCCTTCTGGGATAGCAGCTTGTGATCATAAGAAGGAATATAGATTGGCGATTAAAATTAATTTATAAATTAATATCATGTTTATGTTTTTGCAGTCAACTACTATCACACACTCCCTCTTGGACTCCCTGGCTTTTAACTTGATATATACTGTTTATCAGTTATATGGACATAGATATAATTTCACTGGGTCTGGTTACCTTACACATATTTCTTTCCCTGGATGATGCATTTCCTTCTTGTAGTTTGGCAAAAAATGAGAAAAGGAATAGAGCTCTCTGTCAACCTGTGGATATGGTCTGAATGTTTTAGGAATCTCAAAGTTCTAGTAAATATTGCTTTCATAGCCAGAAATGTAGCCAAAGTCACAAATTTTGGGGAAGTCCTGAAGGATGACTCCCAGGTAGAAAGATCACATGGGCTGCCATTCCATGGGATCCCAGCTCACTGTTCTTCCTGCCTGTATTTGCTTTCACTTTGAGTGGTACAGACTAAATTCCTGGAAAAACACAACCTCCCAAGATTGAATCAGGAATAAATAGAAATACTGAACATGCCAATGCCAAGTAGTGAGATTGAATCAGTAATAAAAAAACTCTCAATAAAAAGAAGCCCAGGACCAGATGGAGTCAGCCAAATTCTACCAAATGTACAAAGAACTGGTACCATTCCTACTGAAACTGTTCCAAAAACTGAGGAGAAGGGAATCTTTCCTAACTCATTCCTCAAAACTGGAATCACCTTGATATCAAAGTCAGACAAGGACACAGCAATAAGAACAACAAAATGAACTACAGACCAATATCCCTCATAAACACAGATGCAAAAATCCTCAACAAAATACAGAAAACCAAATCCAACAGCATGTCAAAAAGATAATATATCATGACCAAATAGATTTTATTCCAGGGATATAAAGATGGTTCAGCATATGCAAATCAATAAATGTGATTCATCATATAAATAGAATTAAGGACAAAATCCATATGATCATCTCAATAGATGCAGAAAAAGCATTTGATAAAGCCTGGCATCCTTTCATGATAAAAACTCTCAAAAACCTAGGCAGAGAACGAACATACCTCAAAATAGTAAAGATGATATATGAGAAACCTACAGCCAACTTCATACTGGGGAGATTAAAAGCAATCCCCCTAAGAATTGAAACAAGACAAAAATATCTACATTGACCATTCCTATTCAATATAGTACTTGGATTCTTAGCCAGAGCAATCAGGCAAGAGAAAGAAATAAAAGGCATCCAAATTAGAAAAAAAAGGAAGTCAAATTATCTTTGTGCACTGATGATACAATCTTATACCTAGAAAACCCTAAAAATGCCTTCAAAAAAGTCTTAGATTTGATTAATAAATTCTGCAGTTTCAGGATTTAAAATCAATGTACAAAAATCAGTGGCACTTTTATATACTGATAATGATCAAGCTGGGAACCAAATCAAGACGTCAATCTCATTTACAATAGATACCAAAAAAAAAAAAATCCACCTAGGAACATACTTAACAAAGGAGGAGAAAGATCTCTACAAGGAAAAAAACAAAACATCAAGGAAAGAAATTGCAGATCATACAAATAAATGGAAAAACATCCCATATCGTGGATCAGAGGAATTAATACCATTAAAATGGCCATAATGTCAAAAGTAATCTACAGATTCAGTGAATTCCTACCAAAATAACAACATCACTTTTTCACAGATGTAGAAACAATCCTAAATTTCATATGAAACCAAAAAAGAGGCTGATTAGGCAAGGCAATCCTAAGCGAAAAGAACAAAGCTGGAGGTGTAATGTTATCTGACCTCTAGTTATACTGCAAGACTATCATAACCGAAACAACATGGTACTGGCATAAAAATAGACATATAGATCAATGAAACAGAATGAAGAACTCAGAAATAAAGCCACATATCTCTAGGCAACTGATCTCTGACAAAGTTGACAAAAACATACACGGGGGAAAGGACACCTTTTAAAATAAATGGTGCTGGGGAAATTGGATAGCCATATGCAGAAGAATGAAACTGGACACCTATCTCTCACGATAGACAAAAATCAACTCTAGTTAGATTAAACATTTAAACGTAAGACCTGAAACTGTAAAAATACTATAAGAAAACCCAGGGAAAATTCTCTGGTCATGGGTCTCTAGGCAAAGAATTCATGATCTCAAAAGCATAAGTGACAAACCCTCAAAATAGACATATGGGACATAATTAAACTAAAATGCTTCTGCATGGCAAAAGAAATAATCAGAGGAGTGAACCTACTGAATGGGAGAAAATATTTGCAAACTTTGCATTTGACAGGGGATTAATATCCAGAATATACAAAGAATCAACTGGGTAAATGATATGAACAGATATTTTTCAGAAAAAGATATACAGATGGCCAAGAAGCATGTGAACAAATTCTCAATATCACTAATCATCATGGAGATGCACATTAAAATCACAATGAGATACGTGTATCATCTTGCACCAGTCAGAATTGCTATGATTAAAAAGTCAGAAAGTAACCGATGTTGGCGAGGCTGTGGAGAAAAAGGAACACTTACACAATGTTGGTGGGAATGTAAATTAGTATAACCTGCATGGAAAACAGTGTGAAAATTTCTCAAAAAACTAACAGTAGAACTACCACTCAATGCAGCAATCCAAACATTGGGTACCTTCTAGAGGAAAAGAATTTATCATATCAAAATGCTGCCTGCACTTGCAGGATGATTGGATAAAGAAACATGGTACACATACACACACTCTCTCTCTCTCTCTCTCTCTGCCTCTCCCTCCCCATCTCTCTCTCACTGGAATACTATTCAGCCATAAAAAGATTGAACTCATGTCTTTTGCAGCAACATATGTGGAATTATCTTAAGTGGAATAACTCAGAAATAGAGAGTCACATACCACATGTTCTCACTTATAGTGGGAGGCAAATAATGTGTCCACATGGTCACAGAGCGTGGAATAATGGAATAATAGACATTACAGACTCACTGGATGGGATGGGAGTAAGGGATGAGAAATGACTTAGTGGGTACGACGTACATCATTCAAGTTACACTAAACCCCCAGACTTCACCACTATGTAATGTAGCCATGTAATAAAGCCACACTTGTACCTCCTAAATTTATACAAATAAAAATCTTAAAATAAAAAAATTAAAATTTCTAAATTTTGAAATATTTCCTTTGATTCTAAAAACTTGTCAAAAATTATTATAGGAAAAATTCTTCTGCAGTTAAAGAATAGAGTTGTAAGGGGCAAAGGGCAAAAATAATAAAGGGCTTTTTGTTGGGTGGTGGATGAGAGATAGATATTGAAAATGGTTTTATCTGGCATTTTTGGAGATGTTGATAGCATGCAAACATGAGATGCTCTAGGCATTCCAGCGACCAGGAAACTTTCTTGGGTAGCAGATGTGAGCATGGAAAGTCTTAGGAAATATTTGCTGTTTGATTGATAGATTTTAATAAAATCAAATGAGGTATCTGTGGTACTGAGTTGAACATGGGAACGGAAGCCTGCCCTGGACATCCTCCCAGGTAGTAACAGCTTCTGGGAAGAACATACTGGAAAGGCCTAATCCATGTGATCCAATGAGAGTATTTGCGAAGTGCTATGCTGATTACTTTATAAAAATGTATTAAGAGGACAGGCCAGTGCAATCAGACTATTCTGCATTCAAGTCTCAGCTCCTGTACATCTTATATTGGATGATCTTGGGGGGATCAACTGTCCTCAAAAAGCCTCAATTTCTTCTTCTGTAAAATGGGATAAACGTGAGCTCCTATTTCATCAGGTGACTGTGACAATTGAACACAGTCGTGCAGTGCACTCAGCTTAGTGCCTCTCTTGGTACACACTAAGTCCCCAAGCAGTGTTGCCTGTAATTATCATCCATATAGCTCACTAGGTAGGCACTACCACTCTCCCTTTGTGGATGAGGGGAGAGCAGTCCAGAGAGATGAATTAATTTTCCCAGGTTGGTGCAGCTACTAAGTTGTGCTGACATTTGAACCCAAGTCTGCCTGTCTCCAAACCTCATGTTCTTTCTACTATGTTTCAAAATACTTCAAATTATGTTTGCCCTCTCAAGTTCATTGGCAGATACCGTATTTAGGTTATCTTTGTCAGGAAGATCACACCTGAAATCACAGAGAAGGCAGCCTTTGTTCAGTACTCACGTTTCTAATCAATGCCTCTCCCCTATGGCTTCATTCATAGCTTAGGAACAGCCATATGGGTCATCTATTTTAGAGAAATTGCATTTAAAGCACTGAGAAAACCTGGATTTCTCAAGTTAATGGGAAGATTTTACTATTTCTAATCTTTTCTAAAAATGTGGCTCTTCTCTGAGTCCATCTGTAGGACATGGACAGACACATGGTGGGTCCAGGTTGGCCTCCCAAGATTAAATTGTCTCTCTTTTGATGGTCACTAGTAAAATAATTTGTTTTAGTTTATGAAATCTTCCAATGCCATTATCAATTAGGCTTAAAATGTTATTGACAATTTAAATTATTAACATAAAACTTTATGAACCATGGATAATCTGCTTAGTGTGGGCTTGCTTTGTTTATATGGCTATACCCTTAGGTGGGAGTTTCATTTTTTTTTTAAACCTACACAAAATTAGAATTTTATAGTGTATGCCAGACAAAATCAGCATTTTCCAAAATCTCATTTCCATTTTAGACTGTAATTTTGCTTTGGCTTACATTGTAATAAAGTTGGCATTTTTACCTCTTCTGCATCTGGAAATTCCCAATTGTCTTTGTCACACTGTGAACTGAAATAGTAATTCAGTTTTACTGGGTTTTCTTTGAGGAATAAGCCACCGCTTTTGCATTTTTCTCCCTTATGATGTACTGACTTTCAAGATGTACCGTGACATGTAGAAACAGTGAATATACATTGTGTATATGTCCTTATGTATATGTATGCTGTATACGTGTGTGTGAAGAACTGAAGTTAAAATACGGCAAGAATTGGGTGCGTGACTGAATTTGCTGTTAATTTATTTCTTCATCTAGAGTAGCTGTGAGAAGCGAGAAGCTGAATCAAAGCAAATTCAAGAGTGAGAACAAAAAGTAAATACATAGAAAGACTGTTGAAAACACAATTGTTTCCATCCCTCATTGCTTCTGTAAAATAAGCATATTTTTTTACGTGTTCAGTATTTAATTTTAAGAAGAATGTATTCTACTAACTCAATAACTCTGGGTAAATCCACTACATACCCTCTATCAGTGTGACTCAAATGTTTGAACTAATGTGATAGCAATCCAACATGTCTAACGGGCCCTATTCTTTTACTACCTTTGAAAGTAAGTGGGAATGTCATTTATCAGTCAAGAATGGCCATTCTGTGATTTTGATTAAGGGTAAGAGCACGATAGGGTGACTAACCACCTCATCTGTCCAGGATTGAGGATATTCCTGAGACATGGGACTTTTGGTACCCAGGAAAATCCTGAGAAAACCATGACAAGTTGCTTAGCCTACATACAGCAGGGAAACATGTCATGGGTGTTACAAATCGCACCCATCTGGGTTTGATATTGGAACGCATGACGGTCTTTTGAGTGCCCAGAACTGAGATCATCCCTGGAAATGTTCACAGTGTCTAAATGGGAGAAAAGTCCTGAAATCACAATAAAACCTTAAATGCTTTAAAAGGTTAAAATGAGTGCTTTTTGTCATTCAATGTCTCCAGAGTAGTCAGGCTACTGATATAAACAAAATGTATTCTGAAACAAACTGAATTAGAGAAAACCAACTGTCCCTAAGTGCCAAGTCTAAAATGCACATCAACTTAGTGTTTTGGTATGAGGGGAAAAGGAACATTAATGGTATGGGTAAAAAGGCAATATTATGTCGAGAAAGCAATCTAGCAACCTTCTTTTATCATTATAAGCATTGAATTTTTTAAGATAATAGAACGCTAATTTTATGTGAAAAAGTCACTAGAGGCTGATATTCCTGTGACAACTTTTAAGAAAGCTATACTTGAATCTGCCATGGTTGCCAACATTCAGACATGCCCAGAATTGGGGACCATATCAAAATATATCTGGTGTGAAGCAAAGACCTCTGAAAAGAAGATATTTACGCTCACAGATAAAATATTAAGTACTTTAAAATTAACTAGACACCTCTGTTATCTCTTGTTCACAATTGGCCATTTTGTAGGAAGTGTCCTGGTTGAGAATTTTTCCCTCTACTTTTGAGTTAATGGCACTGCTAAATAACACACACAGTTGAAGGACAAGAAGAGCTGGGGTGAACTCTCTCCTTTTCATTCTATAAGAAGAATTAGGGTATAACCCAAATGCCAGCCAAGCCACGCTTCCCCTCTTGAGTCTCATTAAATTGGTTGGCATCTTTATCCCAACTGCTATAGAGGTCCCCCAGAGATTTGTGGTGGTGGTAGGGGCTTGGGTTTCTTCTAGCTGTTTCTGACTCCAGTTTCTATGTCAGATGAATTAGATAGTGTTTGGATCACCTCATTTTACTGAGCCTATCATCTTTGGTGGCCAGAGAGTTGTGCCACTAAGATCTCTCTTCAAGAGAACCTGATGCCAGAAGTGTGGTTAGCAGCCACGAGCTGCTGTACATACAGCTCCCCATGGCATCTATGCCAAGGTGACAGCACCCTGAGGCCACTCCTAGCCAATGGCTAAGCATGTCAGGGGACCAGAGCCAGGCCCCAGTCTGATATGGATTCCTCTAATGGGCAAGCTTTGTGCAGGGTTCCCTATTATCCACATTAGGAGTCTTCTGTCCCAACCTTCCTTCCTCGCTTCTTTCCTTTGGCAGGTGTCAGCACTACACCACACATTAAGGACTCTCCCCATCTACTCCTGCCGCTGCACCCTCATCCTTCACTAGCACGTTCTCCGTCTGCATTTCTCCGTGGAGGAGCTGAACTGACACATAGGCTTTCTTATTACCGACCTATGCTAGACACCAAAGTACCAGGGACCCAACATCCCGTACACAGCAGGTTTTGATTGAAGCTTGGAGGTACAGGACAGCAACACACCCTGCAGCACACCAAATGCCATAAAACTGAATTCTTAGCATCTGTCTTACAATACTCTGCTCACATCCCCACAGTGGAATTCCTCATTAACTCTTTCCTATAGCATCCAACCTCTTGCCGTATCTTTCACAATCCCAGCCTTGTCTCATTTCTATGATCATCGACCTACACTCAGTATTTTCTGTATCCCCAGATTCTTGTTAATTTCTCCTTTTACAAGCAAGCCATTGGGATGTCACCTGCCATAGCTCAAGTGGTCTATTATTTCTCTTTCTAAAAGAAACCACTGGGCCAGGGGCAAATATAACATTTGCCCTCCAAACCCTACTATACATGATTAAGGATAAAGAACCACAAGTTCAAACTCAGCCCTGGCCAAAAACTGCAAAAAAACAAAACAAAGAGGAGGTATAATTTCCATAACTCTATCCAACCAGAAAGAACATTTTTTTAGTCTATGAAGTCACAAGAACAAAAAGAAGGAAAAAGAGCTACATCAGGTCTAACCAATGGTATTGTGATACTGATTTTATACATTTGGGATTTATTGTAGGATGTTGTCTTACTTGCCATAAGAACACCTTTTTTAACCACTGTTTTCCTTTTTTGTTGGGCAGTTGAGCATGATCACATGACAGAGCTATGGCTAATGAAATAAAGGACTGCTTCATAAAACCCCCCGTTTGTGGATTCTCCATGCTCTTTCCTCCCGCCTTATTTTTTTATTTTCACTTTTTAGAGAGATAAGGTCTTGCTATGTCACCTATGCTGGAGTGAAGTGGCCTGATCACAGATCACTGTAGCCCGGGCCCAATGATCCTCCTACCTCAGCCTCTGGAGTAGCTGGGACCACAGGTTCGTACCATGATACCTGGCTAATTTTCCTAATTTTTGCAGAGATGGGGTCTCACTATGTTTTCCACGCTGACCCTGAAATCCTGGCCTCAAGCAACCCTTCCACCTTGGCCTTCCAAAGGAGGAAATGCAGGTTGGCACGAACAGGTATGAGCCACAACACCCAAGCTTCTTTCTCCATTTTTGACAGTAGTTGAAGACTGCAAAGCACATGAGGGAAAGATCCTGAGTCTCTGAAACTGGGCCTGGAGGACAGCATCCTCCCTATCTGGAAGTTTTCTATTTTTTAATTCAGTGGTTAGTTTTCTTTATTTCTTTTTTTTAGGGTCCAAATGCAGAAAATATTATAACATTTTATAACTTATTTTTTTTTGGATGAGTGCAACTTACCAAGAAGTTGCAAGAATAATAAGGGCGTTACCAAACAACCTTCACCCACATTCCCCAAATGTTAACATTTTACCACATTGGCTTTCTGTCTATATATCCATACTTTTTCCTGAAACATGTGAGAGTAAGTTGCAGACACACTACCCCTTTATCCATAAACACTTTTAAGTGTGTATTTCCTAAAAACAAGGACATAACATTCCTAAAATATTATCATAGTTAAGATGATCACAATCAGAAAATTAACCCTTACACAATGCTATTAGCTAATCTAGAGACTGCATTCAGAATTTGCCAATTGCCCCAATCATGTCCTTTATGACCAAAAGAAACCTCAAATCACACGTTGCATTCTGTTGCTGTATTATTTCAGTCCTCTTTAATCTGGAAAAATTTCATAGTCTGCCCTATCATCGCCTTGACATTTTTGAGGAGTCAGTTATTCTGTAGAATGCCCGTTGGTTTGGGAACATCTGATGCTTTTCTCATGATTCAATTCAGCTTGCACATTTGGGGCAGTAATACACCCGCAGTGCTGCTGTGCCATTCTCAGTGCCTCATAACAAGAGGTTATGATGTTGCTCCGTCCTGTTACTGGTGATGTTAACTTGGATCATCTGTTACAATGATGTCCACCAGCTGTCTCAACTGCAAAGCTGTCATTTTCTCTTTGTGAAATTAATAAGCATCTTGTGGGAGGCACTTTCGGATGGTACAAATATCCCAGTAATCTTCCAACTTTCACACTCTAATTTTAGCAGACATTGATGATTCTTGCATGAATCAATTATCCCCATGAAGATTGGTCAAGAATGATAATATCACACTTTTTCTTTTTCCTTCCCTTCCTCACCTTCCCTTTCCTTCCCTTTCTTCTTTCCTCTTCCGAGAAGGATTGAAATTTAGAATAATATGAAAGCAAAAGCCCAGGCTCATTGTTCTTGTCTCCAGGAACACTGGGAACTGCACAGCCATTAAGTAAGGAAGCCCAGGCCCCTGTGCAGACACGGCTGTGGAGCCACTCTCTAGTTTTCCTATTATTGAGTTTAGAGAGTCGTTTATACATCTTTTATGTAATCCTTTATCAGATATATGATATATAAATATTGTGTCCCAGTCTGTGCTTGTTTTTCTTTTTTTTAATTTATTCATTTATTATTTTTTTTTATTGTTAAAGCATAGCTGTGTACATTAGTGCAATCAAGGGGTACAATGTGCTGGTTTCATATACAATCTGAAATATTCTCATCAAACTGTTCAACGTAGCCTTCATGGCATTTTCTTAGTCATTGTATGTAGACATTTGTATTCTGCCTTTAGTAAGTTTCACCTGTACCCATTCTAAGATGCACCGTAGGTGTGGCCCCACCCATTACCCTCCCTCCCCCCTAACCTGCCCCCTCCCTCCCCCTTCCTTGGCCCTTTGCCCATAGTCTTGTGCTATAGTTGGGTTATAGCCTTCATGTGAAAGCTATAATTTAGCTTCATAGTAGGGCTGAGTATATTGGATACTTTTTCTTCCATTCTTGAGATACTTTGCTAAGAAGAATATGTTCCAGCTCCATCCATGTAAACACGAAAGAGGTAAAATCTCCATCTTTCTTTAAGGCTGCATAATATTCCATGGTATACATGTACCACAATTTGCTAGTCCATTCCTGGGTCAATGGGCACTTGGGCTTCTTCCATGACTTAGCAATTGTGAATTCGGCTACAATAAACATTCTGGTACAGATGTCTTTGTTGTATTGTGATTTGTGGTCTTCTGGGTATAAACCTAGTAAAGGAATTATAGGATCGAATGGCAGGTCTATTTTTAGGTCTCTAAGTATTCTCCAAACATCCTTCCAGAAGGAACGTAATAGTGTGCATTCCCACCAGCAGTGTAGAAGTGTGCCCTTTCCTCCACATCCACGCCAACATCTCCGGTTTGGGGATTTTGTTATTGGGCTACTCTTACTGGGGTTAGGTGATATCTCAAAGTAGTTTTGATTTGCATTTCTCTGATGATTAAGGATGATGAGCTTTTTTTCATGTGTTTGGAGATCGTGCGTCTGTCTTCTTTAGAGAAGTTTCTCTTCAAGTGCCTTGCTCACCCTGAGATGGGATCACTTGTTCTTTTCTTGCTAATACGTTTGAGTTCTCTGTGGATTCTGGTTATTAAACCTTTATCAGAGGTATAACCTGCAAATATTTTCTCCCATTCTGAGGGCTGTCTGCTTGCTTTACTTACTATGTTCTTGGCTGTGCAGAAGCTTTTTAGTTTGATCAGGTCCCAGTAATGTATTTTTGATACTGCTTCAATTGCCTGGGGAGTCCTCCTCATAAAATATTCACCCAGGCCGATTCCTTCAAGAGTTTTCCCTGCACTTTCTTCAAGTATTTTTATAGTTTCATGTCTTAAGTTTAAATCTTTTATCCAGTGATTCTATCTTAGTTAATGGTGAAAGGTGTGGGTCCAGTTTCAGTCTTGCACAGATCGCCAGCCAGTTCACCCAGCACCATTTGTTAAATAGGGAATCTTTTCCCCACTGAATGTTTTTATTTTTTATTTATTTATTTTTTTTTTTAATTTTTTTTTTTATTAAATCATAACTGTATACAATGATATGATTATGGGGCATCATACACTCACTTCATAAGCCATTTGACACATTTTTATCACAGTGGTTAACATAGCCTTTCCGGCGTTATCTCAGTTACTGTGCCAAAACATTTACATTCTACATTTACCAAGTTCCCACTGAATGTTTTTAATTGTCTTGTCAAAGATTGAATATCGGTAAGTAGCTGGATTCATCTCTTGGTTCTCTATTCTGTTCCAGACATCTATTTCTCTGTTTTTGTGCCAGTACCATGCTGTTTTGATCACTATCGATTTATAGTACAGTCTCAGGTCTAGTAGCATGATTCCTCCTGCTTTGTTTTTATTTCTGAGTAATGTTTTGGCTATTCGAGGCTTTTTCTGATTCCATATAAAACGAAGTATTATTTTTTCAAGATCTTTAAAATATGACAATGGAGCTTTAATAGGAATTGCATTAAAATTATATATTGCTTTGGGTAGTATAGACATTTTAACAATGTTGATTCTTCCCAGCCATGCGCATGGTATGTTTTTCCATTTGTTAACATCTTCAGCTATTTATTTTCTTTTTTTTTTTTTTTTTGTAGAGACAGAGTCTCACTGTACCGCCCTCGGGTAGAGTGCCGTGGCGTCACACGGCTCACAGCAACCTCTAACTCTTGGGCTTACGAGATTCTCTTGCCTCAGCCTCCCAAGCAGCTGGGACTACAGGCGCCCGCCACAACGCCCGGCTATTTTTTGTTGCAGTTTGGCCGGGGCTGGGTTTGAACCCGCCACCCTTGGCATATGGGGCCGGCGCCCTACTCACTGAGCCACAGGCGCCGCCCCCTATTTATTTTCTTAATGTTTCATAGTTCTCTTTGTAGAGATCTTTCACATCCTTTGTTAGGTATACTCCCAAATATTTCATCTTCTTTGGCACTCCTGTGAATGGAATAGAGTCCTCAACTGTTTTTTCAGCTTGGTTATTGTTGGTATATATAAAGGCTACAGATTTATGGGTGTTGATTTTGTAGCCTGAGACATTGCTGTATTCCTTGATCACTTCTAAAAGTTTTGTAGTAGAATCCCTCGTGTTTTCCAGATATACGATCATATCATCTGCGAAGAGTGAAAGTTTGATCTCTTCTGACCCTATGTGGATATCCTTGATCACCTTTTCTTCCCTAATTGCAATGGCTAGAACTTCCATTACAATGTTAAAGAGCAATGGAGACAATGAGCAACCTTGCCTGGTTCCTGATCTGAGTGGAAATGATTTCAATTTAACTCCATTCAATGTGATATTGGCTGTGGGTTTGCTGTAGATGGCCTCTATTAGCTTAAGAAATGTCCCTTCTATACCAATTTTCTTAAGTGTTCTGATCATGAAGTGATGCTGGATATTATCAAAAGCTTTTTCTGTGTCAATTGAGAGAATCATATGGTCTTTATTTTTTAGTTTGTTTATGTGCTGAATTACATTTATAGATTTATGTATACTGAATCAGCCTTGAGACCCTGGGATAAATCCCACTTGGTCATGGTGTATAATTTTTTTGATGTGTTGTTAGATTCTGTTTGTTAGGATCTTATTGAGTATTTTTGTGTCAATATTCATTAGTGATATTGGTCTATAATTTTCTTTTCTTGTTGGGTCTTTCCCTGGTTTGGGGATCAAGGTGATGTTTGCTTCGTAGAATGTGTTGGGTAATACTCCTTTTTTCCCTATATTTTGGAAGAGGTTTAGTAATATAGGTACTAGTTCTTCTTCAAAGATTTGGTAGAATTCTGACGTAAAGCCATCTGGTCCTGGGCTTTTGAATAGATCCTCCAAAAAGCAGCTAAGCAAAGAAATTTAGATTTAAACTTAACCATTCAATATCTGGACTTAACAGACATCTACAGAACATTTCATCTCAACAAAACTGAATACACATTCTTCTCATTAGCCCACGGAACATACTCCAAAATCGACCACATCCTAGGCCACAAATCTAACCTCAGCAAATTTAAAAAAATAGAAATTATTCCTCGCATCTTCTCAGACCATCATAGAATAAAAGTTGAACTTGATAACAACAGGAATCTGCATACCCATACAAAAACATGGAAACTAAACAACCTTATGCTGAAGGATAGATGGGTTATAGACAAGATTAAGAAGGAAATCACCAAATTTTTGGAACAAGACAACAATGAAGACATGAATTATCTGAACCTCTGGGATACTGCAAAGGCAGTCCTAAGAGGGAAATTTATAGCACTGCAAGCCTTCCTCAAGAAAACGGAAAGAGAGGAAGTTAATGACTTAATGGGACATCACAAGCAACTGGAGAAGGAAGAACATTCCAACCCCAAACCCAGCAGAAGAAAAGAAATAACCAAAATCAGAGCAGAATTTAATGAAATTGAAAACAAAAGAATTATACAACAGATCAATAAATCCACAAGTTGGTTTTCTGAAAAGATCAATATAATAGATAAACCTTTGTCCAACCTAACCAGGAAAAAAAGAGTAAAATCCCTGATTTCATCAATCAGAAATGGTAACGATGAAATAACAACAAACCCCTCAGAAATTCAAAAAATCCTTAATGAATACTACAAGAAACTCTACTCTCACAAATATGAAAATCTGAAAGAAATTGACCAATACCTGGAAGTACGCCACCTACCAAGACTTAGCCAGAATGAAGTGGAAATGTTGAACAGGCCTATATCAAGTTCTGAAATAGCATCAACTATACAAAATCTACCCAAAAAGAAAAGCCCAGGACCAGATGTGCTTGTTTTTTGATTTTCTTAATAGTGACCTTTAAAAATTTGATAAAGTCCATATTATCAATTTGTTCTTTTATAGACCATATTTTGGTATTATATCTAAGCAATTTTTGGTTAACTAAAGAGAAAAATGTTCTCTTATAGAGAATTTTTATAGTTTTAGTCTCAAAATTTTGAGTTAATTTTTGCATGTGGTGTGAGATACAGATCTAAGTTTTTTTTTTTTTTTGCTAGATCAATATGCAATGGTTCTATCATGCTTGCTCTATCTTATTGGTCTTGCACCTACATACAAATTTTGTTGTCCACATACATAACATATGTGGATCTACTACTGACGCCTCTGTTCTGTTTCATTGATGTATGTACACATATATATGTATATATTATATATATATGTTTATCTTCATGTCAATGCCACACTTCTAGGTTATAATAGCTTTATAATACCTTTTTCTATTTTTCCAAACTTGTTTCAGCTATTCTAGATTCTTTGCATTCCCATATGAATTTTAGAATCAGCTTTTCCACTTTATAAAAACAAAAAATGCCTGCTGGGATTTAGATGAAGATTGCACTTAGTCTAATGATCAATTAGGGGAAACAACATCTTAAGAATATTGAGTCCTCTCACTTTTGAATGAGGTGTACCTAGACATTTATGTAGGTAATTAACTTTTCTAAGCAATGTTTTATAGTTTTAACTGTACTTTTACATATTTTGCCTAATTTATCCCTAAGCATTTCATACTTTTATGCTATTGTGAATGACTTTTATTCAATTGCCTATTATTTCATGCCAGTATATAGTATGATTATTTTCTGGACATTGATCCTGCAATGTTGCTGACCTCATTTATTAATATTAGCTGCAGAAGCTTTTTTTGTTAGAGTTCATCAGATTTTCCACATAGCCTATCATTTCACGTGTGAATACAGATGGTTTTCCTTTTTCCTTTGGAACCTCAGCGCTTTTATTTCTTTTCTGTACTTGTTTCTCTGGCTAGAATCCCCAGTACAATGTTAAATAGGGGTGGTGAAACTGACATCCTGAACTTGTTTCTGATTTTATAGAGAAGGCTCTCAGTCTTTTTCCATTGAATATGATGTCAGCTGTGAGTTTTTCATAGACACCTTTTATCATCAGATTGAGGAATCTCTCTTTTATTCCTACTTGCAAAGACAATTTGTCAAGAATGGATGTTGGATTTTGATAAACGCTTTTTCTGTTTATATTAAGATGATCATAAAGGTTTCTCTTTTAATTTGTTAATACAGTAAATTACATAGATTGATTTTCATATTTTATACCAACCTGCATTCCCAGGATTAACCTCATACCCTTTTTTACATATTGTTGAATTTGATTTGCTAAAATTTGTTTTAAAAGTTTTTGAGAAGCACTGGTCTAGCACATATTAAATATTTGGGAAATGCTAGCAACATCTTCCCTCAAATGTACATACTTTTATGGTTGCTGTTTTACTAAAGTGCAATACACAGAATTGCAAAGAAAGAAAAAAATGCCCAGAGTGCATTTAAGCACCTGGGCAAATTTAATTTGCTTGTTAGCAGCTGTCATGGGGTTTTAGATTAAATTACATTTAAACTTAAAATGAACTCCGATTTTTTTAGGTACATGAGAATAATGAGCACATGTCCCTTTTTGTCTGTAACAAAGAGTTTCTGCAGCTGAGGCTTTACCTGTAATCCCAAACTTCTTTCTGGCTTTCTATTTTCAGTTTCACACATATACAAGCAGCAGAAAAGCCCATCTTTCAAAATCATGGCTAATGAGGTGCGTTTACATCCACACAGGACAGAGGGGTCAGGCTTCTAGTAGAGTGAACTTAGAAACCTGACCAAATACACCATATTCTGGTAAACCTCACGTGAGATTCACCCATCCTTGAGCACACAACATGTTCACTTTACATTCTAGGTAAACAAAACTGTTATGCAAATTGACAAGCCATGGAAATTCCAACACCTGTAATCATCTAAGCCTTTCTTACACATCAAGAAAAACTCAGAACAACCTGATGTAATAGCAGAATTGGCCTTCAGATTTTGACTTTTGTATTACCACCTTCCAACATTTCCTGGATTAGTCCCGGGCTATATAACACAGCCATTCAAATTGCCCAAGCTCAAAAGAGAAGTAATCTCTTCTGTTGTCAACCACAGACTGTTTACACAATAGCTAGACAGATCTCCAGGCAGCAGCTGAGTAATAGGAGGCCTGGGAGAAGGAAGATGGCTAAAGAATCACTTAATGTTTGTGGATAGAGGAAAGGCCCATCTGTTGCATCATAATATAAGATGTAATCTAATCTAAAATTTCTTTTTAGAAAACATTAAGTTTAGCACAATTGTGTCTAAGAACTTTGAACGTGTGTGGTTACATTACTACCCTGTTTCCCCGAAAATAAGACAGTGTCTTATTTGAAGGTGTGCTCCCAAAGATGCGCTAGGTCTTATTTTCAGGGGACATCTTATCTTTCCTATAAGTAGGTCTTATTTTCGGAGGATGTCTTATTTTCGGGGAGACAGGGTAGGCTGTAGCATTTCGGGTGCCTCAAGTAACTTTAAGGTAGGCTTGTTCACTCTTCTAGTTTGTCTTCTGAACGATCTCAGGTGGGGTTCAAAAGAGACTGTAATTTAATCTAATATTTTGCAATCAACTTCAGCCACGGTTGAGTGGAAGTACATTTCTAAAATGAATCCTGGCCTAATAGTTCTCATTCTCTTTTTCCTTCTCTTGTTCTCTATTTGCTATTATTATATTCTGGGGAAATAGAGGATGGTAAATTAGTAGAAGGTTTGCTGACTGGGACATACTGCTAAGAAATCTCTGAACTATTTCTAATGCGGAAATGTTTCTAAATTTATATTGGTTCTGGTATTACATAAAAATGAACCATTTCTGTTTCCATTTCTTATGACCAACATAATTTTAACTCAATATGCATTCTTTCATTCAACATTTATATTTTTGGAATGCCACCTGGATGCCCAATGCAAAGTTTCCAATTTTAAAATAGCCTTTTGTTTGCAATGATAATTTCTTATATTTATTTTTAGATAGCAGTATAAGTAAGGCAATGGAAGATACCTTATAAAATTTCCATAAATACTTATAAAGAATTTGGAAAATTGTTATGGTTGGGGCAATATTTTTTGTCCATTGGACATTTGGTTCACTGGGTTTCCTTAACTCTTTCTTATTTTCCATGACTTTTGCCACAGACAAATCCTTCTATTCAGGCAAGAAATTGATTCTCTTTTAAATAAATAAGTGAATACATAAATACATGTAAGCATTCTAAAAATTTGTATATTTATTTGTTTGCAAATGTTTGTATTTCTTTATGTGTTGATGTGTTTATTTCCTTGTGGTCTGAAGGGAATATCCTTCCTTCATGACTATGGCTAAGTATGTTTTCAGAAGGAAAACACAACCAGAGACCATAACTCATGTGCTGGTTATCACTTCGGCAGGACTTTCTCAGCTAGGAAGCATGGAGTGGCAGAAATGCTAGGCTGACTCTTGTAGTGATGCTCCTCCTCTTACACTTGGAAGGCAGGTTGTACTATTGAAAACCGTATCTTCAGCCAGAGCACTTTGGGCCACAAAATGTAGTAGCAAATGGGATGCTGCCCATTTTTAGTAAATAAAGTTTAGGAGGAGGATTTCAAGAGAAGTAATCCAGACAATCTGCCCAGTGCCTCAATCTGGTGGTGTTTAAAGCCTGACTTTTGGAAGACCAAAAGCCTCACATTGAAATTTTCCTGTACACAGAGCAATCTATGGTGCCATTCAAACATCACCTTTATGTGTCTGGATTATCTGTGTCTCTGCTCCCCTCCATTCCACAGAACAAGCCAACAAAAGTAACATTTCTGTCCCTATCCTCCTCTCGTGGCATTATTTATTATCATTTGAAACAACATGGTGCTGCAAACCCTATGGTTTTATACAGCCTGACATATCTCCCTTGGGAAATACTCCTCAGGCTGGAGTCTGCCAACACTAGGCTAGTCTCAATTATCTACATTTGGCAAGTCATGTATTTGAGATACCTACCAAGATGAGCAAGAATACAGCAGAAACTAATCCTAATCATCAGTCAGGAAGAAAGAAGAGAATGCTCTAAGAAAGCCTTGAGGGAAAAATGGCTCAAGGAATGGCCTTGGCCTCAAGTTGCATAACCTCTCAATGGTTAATTTATATAATAGATTTACACTGGAAAATTTGGGTGTCCTTTTAGTTGTAAAAGTCTATGAATATTTATGTGCATGCATATGTATTTTGAAGGTACATTTTGAATGACATTAATGCCTTATCCAAATTCTAAATTTGACATCACGCCTTTTCAAGTTGCCCTTGTATTGCACTAGTTTCTTCACGTAAAAAATGAAAATATTTCATTCAGAAACTTACCAGTAAGCATACAATGAAATGAATGTGGTGAAAGTTGTCGGTAGACATCCACATATGTGTCAATAGGTGGTGAAAGGGATTATTTCATGTGTTAACACCTCATTTTTGGATCAGCCCCTTCAGAAATACCCTTCTCAAACCTCAGAAAGAACAAGAACAGGATATACATAAACTAGGTTTATTGGATGACTCCAGAGCCTTGTCAAAAGATCTGAAGGCTTGAAACCATAGACTTTCAGTATCGAGTGAAGTGACACTTAAATGTATTCCAACCTGCACTCTGCCATTTAAAAGAATCATGTTCTTATCTCATCCTGTGTTTACTTATATGTTTGTTTTGTTTTGTTTCAATTTACTGACGTTTCTTGACATCTGGCAATTGTCTGTATGATAGAGGGGAGAGGAAAAGAGATGGAATGAAAAGGAAATAAACTTGAGATAAGAAGAGATGGGAGGAGGGGAAGAGTTCCAGAAATATTTTCCACTCAAGTTTCCATAGTAAGCCAGTGGTAATGAGGGCTCTCTACATGCCAGGCACTAGGTGTGACCTACAAGGCACCATGGTAGACGTACATCAAAGAGGAAATGATGAGACACAGTCGCTTGGCAGATGATTCTGACTTAAAAATCCATTTGCACAGGCTTGAGAGAGACTGTTGTCCCCTGGGGAGGCTTTGGCATAGCCAGAAGAAAACATCAAAAACATTCCAAATTTTAAATCCCCTCCAAGGGTGCGATCAGCAGGACAGGAAATGGGAAAGTCATCCTGGAAGGGATTTTGAAGGGAAGGGCCTTATGCAAGGACGCCCCTTGCCCTGCACATGAGCTCTTGCTGTGTGTACATTCAACAGACATGATATGGTGAACAGCTTGGCACCCAGTCAGTAGCAAGTCTTGCCCTAGCCCCCTACCAAGAAACTGTGGGGATAAGGCGACACACAAAAAGATAATTCAATAAGGATGTTTTGTCATCGTCATGGTCGACTTAATAGTTTGACAGGATAGCAGGGAACAGGGAAGCCTGTATTCTAAAACAGCAGAAGCATAAATAAATATCCAAAGATAGAAGGCCAAAGGGAGATGGTAAGACCAAAGTCAACCAAGAGAAAATGAACAAGTAGGGTTTGTCTGAAATAATATTTGGCATGCTAGACTAAAACTCCTGGTAACTCAGCAGGGTTGCTTCATGCTTATAGTACCTCAATATGACCGAGGAACCACAAGTTGCCAATAAACACAAGGAAAGGCCTTTAATTCCATGTCACTGGGAAATAATGACAGACTATGAATCTGTGCAGAGCCCAAATAGGACTGAAATTTCACATGTGGCCTGCTATTGAAGTAGGACTACAAAAATGAAGTCAGTCAAGCCTTTTTTTTTTTTTTTTTTTTTTAAGACAAAAGGCCCCTACAGAATCAAGGGATAAAAGTTTCCTTGAAGAGACAGGAATGTGCAAGCAAGTATATGGGACATGGTAGATGCATTTTTTTTTTTTTGTAGAGACAGAGTCTCACTTTATCGCCCTCAGTAGAGTGCCATGGCGTCACACAGCTCACAGCAACCTCCAACTCCTGGGCCTAGGCGATTCTCCTGCCTCAGCCTCCTGAGCAGCTGGGACTACAGGCGCCCGCCACAACGCCCGGCTATTTTTTTGTTGCAGTTTGGCTGGGGCCGGGTTTGAACTCGCCACCCTCGGTATATGGGGTGGGTGCCCTGCTCGCTGAGCCACAGGTGCCGCTGGGTAGATGCATTTTTTTTTAAGAGGTTGAGTTTTATTTTTAAAATTTTTAAAGATTTTCTGTTAATGAGGGTATATGTAATTAGTTTATGTAGTTTGCATTTGTAAGGTTAAAGTTTGAGTTAGAGCTGTGTCCTCTACCCAGGAAGTGTGCCATACACTCATGTACTGTATCTGTTGATCGTGTATATATTGATTAAACCAACTAACAGGGTGCGCGCGCGCACACACACACACACACACGTTTTAGGTTAGGCAAAGCTGATCTTTTTAAAATAAAGCCACGGTAATTGGGGAATTTTAAAATGAGCTCCCAAGCCTGGTAATCTTTCCTTCTGCATACCAAGGTAGCAAGGATCCATACATGTAGCCTGATGGTCATGTAGCGTAACCCTGAAGCTTAGAGATTCTAGAGTGAAACTGTCTGGGCTTAGATGCCAGCTTCCGTATTACCAATGTGACTTAGAAAAGTTTTTGAACTCAGACAACGTGGGCATATTTTATGTGACTTGAAATATCTTCCCAAACACCATCGAGCAAGTTTTCTGTCTGGTGATGTGGTTTCTCAGTGTATTGCCTTTCCTGTTTTGTCCCAAAGAGACAAGTCCCTCTGAGTGAAAATGTCTGAGTCGCGCTGAAAAGGAGAAGACTCATCACCAGCTGTTGGAGTCTAGACACTTAATGCTAGAAAGAAGCATAAATCTCAACACAGTTATAGAACTAGTTAATCGCATTGTTAACCTTAAGAATCTTTTCTTTGAAGAATTAGAAGAAATGGTAGAAGGAAGTAAAAAGAATTAAAAGGAACTTTTAGAGGTAATTTTGTTAATATGATTCTTACAACAAGATACCCCTCAGGAATCAAGGCAAGATTTTTTTGAAACAGTTAATCTTTGGGGGGGGGATAATTTTGGATTCACAGAAGAGCTTCAAAGGTAGTACAGAGAATCCCCATGCAGCCTTCACCTAGCTCCCCCATCCTTAACATCTTATGTAACCACAGAATTTTTATCAAAACTAAGAAATTAACTTTAGCACAATACTATTAACCAAAGTACAGGACTTAGTCGGATTTTACCAGTCTTCTCACTGATGAAAAAGTAAATCTGCCCCTTGGGAGGTTTAAAAATCAAGATGTCCTTTTTATTTTTTGTTCCCCATTTGGGATTGTACATTGCATTTACTTGTAACATCTCCTTAGTCTGTCCTGATCTGAGGTTTTCTCCTTCATTCCTTGTCTATAGGACTATAATACTTTGGAAGAACACTGTTTAATTCCTTTGAAGAATTCCCTCAGTTCGGGTTTATCTGCTGTTTTCTCATTATTAGACTGGGGCTATGCATTTGGGGCAAGAATACTACAGAAGTGACGGGCTCTTCTCCCTGTATCATCACTGGGGGTGCATGGAGTCTATAGCTGCTGGTGGTGACGTTAATCTTGATCACGTGGCTGTGTTAGTGTCTGCCAGAGTCCTCCCCTATACATTTATAATTTTTCCCTTTGTAATTACTAAATATCTTGAGAAAGATACCATTTAAACAAATAATACAAGTACCCTGTTTTGTCCTAGATCATCACTCACTCATTTTAAGACCCATTGGTGGCTTTTTCCTGACACAATTATGTGGTTTTCTAATTCTATTTTTGAACTACTCAAGTCAGAAACTATTTTTTATTTCCATCATTCTTTCTCATTTTATTCATTGAATTCTTCCGTAAGGAGTTGTTTCTTCTCCCCCATTTAAGGGAAGAGATTGAAAGGACAAAAACAGGCTACATAATTTGAGGGAGGCTGGTGGGACAGCGAGCACAGTTGACCGGCTCTTCAGAACGTGATGCTCTACCACCCTCCCCTATGGTACTCTACTCTAAAGCCATGGAAAACATGCAGAGGGCATGGCAAATCCTGGAGTTTAAACCTGAACTCCAGGTTTAGTTCGGACAGAGCAGGGTGGAGATGATGTGAGAAGGGGTTGCTCCTGATGGAAAGAAGATGAAAATGCTAGCAGGGAACATATTTCAGGGGTTCAGAGAGTACATAGGTGGAAAAAGGCTAAACAAGTGGGTGGCGATTGATGCTTTGTCGAAAAACAAGTCACTTATCAAAAGAGTCCAAGCAAAAGGTGGCAGGCCTAGTGATGAAATTCTAGAAAGAACATAAGCCAAGATATCATTGGGATTAACACTGAACACACAGGAGTCTGGGTGGCAGCAAGGAGGTCAGGCAAATGTGACAGACCCAGAAAATGAAAAGATTAGCTGGTAACTTCAGAATTATTCTCTGTGAATGGCCAAAGAGTAAACATTTTGCAGGCCATATAGTTTCTGTTCAGCAACTCAACTCTGTAGGTGTCACATGACTGTGGTCCTAGACAATTTGTAAAGGAACAGGCATTGCAAGCTTTAACTTGCAGTAGTCAATCTGCCAACTCTGAAACAAAGCCAACAGCGCCCTCAGGACCAGAATGCTATTTAGACACTATACAATTTACACTGATCAGTCCTGTCTTGACTTAAAAATATCTTAAGGAGCAGACAACTAAAAAATGACTATAGTCATTCAAACGACGCATAACAATGTTAGGGATTCTTGCTAATGAGGGATATTTCAGTCACTTTAGTTGTTGCTCTTTATCTAGAGGGGCAAGCATTACTGTGGAATTTAACCAAATTACTTATGTTTATAATACATTCCCCCTAATTAGATATGTTGTACACTTTTATTTGGAAGTTACGTTTTAGAAGTACTTATATTAAGGTTCCTTGATTTTTTCTAAACCAAAATTGAATATAAGCCACTGTTATTATTAAATGGCCTCTTAACTTGGAATTTTATGATATGAGTAATTTGAACCAAATTCTTGCCTTAAATTATTTCAGTAAGTTGAAATAAAGCAAACACTACATTCTCTCCATCCTTTGATTCATCTCTGGCCTGGTGTTGTGTTTAATGTTCTCCTTAAACATTATATCTTTGAAACATAAGCTTTTAGAGCATAATGGTGGCTGAACAGAGAAGGATAAACCAGGGGAGAATTTCAAATCATTTCACTCCAGGAGGGTTGAAATACACAGAAAATGTTAAACTAATCCTTTTGGGAGTGAAATATCAATTCTATTCTCCTTGTACCCTCTGGGCTTTTCTTGAATCTTTGAAATCCTTTCCCTATAACCAAAATCCCTGTGGAGATATTTCTGTGTATTTATTCTTAAGTAGCATAAAAACACTTTAGAATTCTTTGCTAACTTAATTTTCTGATATTTTACAATTTTAACAGCCTTGTTTGTATAGATACAAACATAATGCAAGTTACACAAAATGCATGCCCATTCACCTGGGGTGGTGGTGGTGGTGAAAATAATAAAAACTTTTAGTATTTTCAGTTTCCATAATGGTCTATTAGTTTCCGGGAAATTTAACTTCAAACATGTGCTATACTTTACAGATTTGATTTGATGTAAAAGAATAAATTTCGGTGAAATATCAGAAAGATGTTTTCACATTTGAAATTTTATTAGACTGACGACTGATGTAAGACACCCAGGATCCATACATGTCTCAAACTACTATTCTGTAACATTGGTGTTAATATATTAATCAAATTGTTTTTCATCTCAGACTTTTGTCAATGATTTGCTTTTACCTTGAAAAAAACAAAACACTAGTTTCACACCCTCAAATCCATAGACTATGGAATTGAGTTTTAGGGTTATGAAAATTCTGATTATTATATTCATGCTTTCCTTTTGGCATAAGTAAAGTAGGCCACAGGACAGTTTGGGGAAGTGACCACAGCTTGGCAAAACTTATGGTTCAGCAGATGTGGTTGTAAGATATGGCTTCACTGAAAAATATTCACCACAAAGCAATTTGACTTAAAAACTTAGAATTTTCAACAGAAAAGGGGTGGGTTTACCATCACATTGGTCTTGGGATACAGAAATATTCAGTTGTCTCAAATAAGCAACAATGTGAATCAACAGAGTATTTCAAATTGAAATATTTTAATCGATATGCAAGTCATGAGCTGAGAAATGGTTTCAGTGCATGCAATGACCCAATTTCAACTTCTTTTTGTTGACTTCCAGATATCCAGACGTTTTTCTTGGTATGTAGATTAGAATCCTTCATGGGGAACAGTCACTTTGAAAGATCAGCTCAATATCTGAGTAAATTATTTGAACAGTATATTCTCCAATTAGCAAAATATGCATATTCTCAAGTAAATGTGGAATTATTGAAATAGTCTAAGATTTTAGAGGAAAATCACAGCCACAATCATCTCTTGGGCTGCAGATTTGAATACCAGTTAATATCCCTTCCATAAAATCATGAAATGGACAGCAAACAAGTAAGTACCTAGATATGCCGGAGAATGGGAACAAAGGAACTTCAGAAAACCATTAGTAAGCCTCATGTCTCAAAGGTTTGGGTTAATAAAAAAATTGAGTCAGACCAGCAGCACTACTTTGATCTAGATCAAAACTTCCCACTCTAATTCCTTGGCTCTGAGAAGAAAGTGAATGTCCAGGTTTCTCTTTGTAAGAGAAAAAAAAAAAATTTGAAAAATGCTGACATACTTCCTCAATGGTTTGAGAACTTGTGAAACTTGTTATGAAACTCATTGAGTTACAATCTAACATTTCCATAAAACAGGAGAGGCTGATGAAATGAACATGTCGATGAGTGGCAAAGGAAAGCTCTAAGGTAAAGCAGGATGGTAAGATTTTCTCAGTGGATGCTGGTTCCCCATCTGGGGGATAATTCCTACTGGGTGAAATACAGTAGAACCTCCATAGTTGACCACCTCCCTACGCTGACCACCTCCTTATTTGACCTAATTGTCATAGACTGGACATGCACCACATGTGCCTATCAGTACAGTAGGTCTAGTTCCTTACGTTGACTATATGTCAACCAGTTGCTTATAGTCCCTTGGGTGGTCTCCTTACAGAGGTTAGTCCATGGAATCTTTTAATTTATTCCAGTTTTTCACTTACTCTCCCATGGAATATTCAAGGTATCACTTGCTAGTTTTATTAGTCAGGACTCTAGTTGCTCAATCACAACAATATTTTTATATGTTCCTGTTTACTTATCGTGTCCTTGAAAATGACCATAGAAAACTTCACTGAACTCACGCATATAGATAAATGAAGACCAGGAAGAAGAAAATTCCTGTTTCTATTGCCTAAGAAGTAGTCTGTGCTTTCTCACTAGACTATAAGCTATGTGAGAATAGGGATGTTAAGCATTTATCCTTCAGGATGTGTCGGCAGCATTAGTACGGAAGTTTGATGTAATATGGCAACTGTAATATGGCAACAAACTCTGTACCTGCTAAGCTGGTCCTTCCCATTGATTACATCTGGGTTTGTTAGCCCCTATGCAATGTGTTTCCTCTCCATATTATCAATTAAACTTCACAGTGACTTTTCCAGTTAGGCAATATTATATATTATTCTCATTTTATAAAGTTCCAAAGCCACATAACAAGAAAGCAAAATAATTGGACTTATAACCCTGAGTTTCTCATTCCAAGTTTATACTCCCACCTTCATCAGCTGACTGAAAAAGTATTCAGTGGACCGTAATAGTTTCAAAATCTTTTCTCTTCCTAGCCAATAAAGGATAATAACTGGTTCTTATTTTTATCTAAATACCTAATATAGGAATCCTTGCTTCACCACAGAAAGGGAAGAGTTTTGAAATTTATTATTCCTTTCAACTATGAAGGAACTGAAAAATCTTAAGTTAATTATTTAAAGAAAAGGCTTCCCAATTCCACATCCAGTATTTTCCTAATCATATTCCTGGTTGGAACATAGGCACTGAATTTGGAACCTGAAGCCCGTTTCCTGTCTAAAATCATTTTCATTCACTGAACATGAACACTTGCTTTTTATTGCAAAATTGTTTACAAAGCTGAGCTGCTGGAATACATTTCTTTTAATGAACAAAAGAGTAATGGAATATTTAGCTGGAAGGAATTCAGAGAGTTACATGTAACCCCAAAATAGTTTTCAGCTTAAAAGTTTTCGGTTTCAATGTGGGCCTCTTCGTCTAAAGTATAGCAACATTCAGGTAAAATGATTTTAATGAAATAACTGAATAACTCAGAAAAAGTTCAATAATCTTTTCCAACTAAACAAAGCTTGTTCTCATTCAAAAGGATTATTCACTCAGTAGACACTGATGAGTATAAAATCCTTGCCAAGCATCAGGATACAAAGTTCATCAAGACTGATCCCTAGCCATAATATAAGATAATCAATAATATTGTGTTTTTTTTTTTTTTTGTAGAGACAGAGTCTCACTTTATGGCCCTCGGTAGAGTGCCGTGGCCTCACACAGCTCACAGCAACCTCCAACTCCTGGGCTTAAGCGATTCTCTTGCCTCAGCCTCCCGAGTAGCTGAGACTACAGGCGCCTGCCACAACGCCTGGCTATTTTTTGGTTGCAGTTTGGCCGGGGCTGGGTTTGAACCTGCCACCCTTGGTACATGGGGCCGGCACCCCACCGACTGAGCCACAGGCGCCACCCTAATATCATGCTTTTATTAAAAATGGCAATGACTATTCTTAAAGGAAATTCATACATGTGAGTGCAAATTATACTCAGAACTCCAACAGTTAGAGTTAAAATGATAAAATCAACACATAAAGCTGAGATCAGCTACATATCCAAGTCATTTTAAAGACAAAAGCCTGACTGGTACTTGATTTATAGAATATGTGCGTTGAGTGTTCCTTTTTTTTTTTTTTTTTTGCAGTTTTTGCCTAGGGCTGGATTTGAACCCGCCACCTCCGGCATAGGGGGCCAGCGCACTACTCCTTTGAGCCACAGGTGCTGCCCTTGAGTGTTCCTTTTTTAAAGGATGAAGCATCGACCTTTTAATCTAAATCAGGATATAATTCATGTATCATAAAATTTGCCATTTTAAAGTGAATGATTTAGTGGTTTTTAGTATATTCAACAAAGTTGTGCAGTCATAACCATCATCTAATCCCCAAACATTTTCATCCCCTCAATAAGAAACTCTGTACCCGCTAAGCTGGTCCTTCCCATTCCTTCTTCTCCCTAGCCTCTGGCAAGCATGAGTCTACTCTTGGTCTTTATAGCTTTGCCCATTCTGGAGATTTGCTATAAATGGAATGATACAATATGTGGCCTTTGTGAAGGACTTCTTTTACTTAGCCTACTGTTTTCATCCATGTTACAGCATGAATTACTACTTCATTCCTCTTTAGAGATGATTAATTTTGCATTGGGCAGAAGGACCACATTTTGTTCCTTAATTCATGTTTTGGCTATTATAAGTAATGCTGTTATTGGATCGGTGATCGTAGCTCAGTGGTTCGGGCACCAGCCACATACACTGGGGGTGGCGGGTTCAAACCCGGTCCCGGCCTGCTAAGCAACAATGACAATTACAACAATGATAACAAAATAGCCGGGCATTGTGGCAGGTGCCTATAGTCCTGGCTACTTGAGAGGCTGAGGCATGAGAATTGCTCAAGCCCAAGAGTTTGAGGTTGCTGTGAGCTGTGATGTCACTGCACTCTACCGAGGGCAACAAAGCAAGACGGTGTCAAAAAAAATAATGCTGTTATGAATATTTGCATACAAGTTTTTGTGTGAACATGTTCCTCTGATATGGTCAACTTAGAAAAAGTCAAAAGCAAGAGTCAGAAAGGCAGCTAGCACTGTGCCAACAACAGCACATGGCCTATTATAAATCCATAAATCAGCATTCTAATATTCTCTAACTATTAGGAAGATAAGTCACTACGTTCTTTGGGAAAAGACATATGTGTGGGCCCCAAACCACACATTTTGATTTAGAATTTCCAGGGAAGCAGGTTGGAAATCTATATACTGAACAAGCCTCCCAAATGGTTCTCATCATTAACCAAGTTAGGGTAATACTTGTTTAGTCCTTGCAACTCGGAGTCAATTCCCCAGTATCTGCGGCATTTCATCTCCTAGAAACTTATTAGAAATGCAGGCTCAGAATCTGCCCCAAACTACTGAATACAAATCTCATTTTAACAAGACCCCTTAGGTGATTGGAAAACACATTAAATTAGAAATTTTGTCTATTATAAATATTTAGTTTTTCCTGAGTGTACTTAGTTGAGTCTAGGGTTAAACATGATACCCGGCCTCACCCAAGATCAACTGAGGCAGAATCTCTCAGGGGTTGGAGGTTGGGCATCAGTATTTCATTAGATTACTTCAGTTCCCAGTTTAACACAAATGCCCGGGTTGCAATGCCTAAGGTAAGGCTAGACCGAAAAGAATACTACCTTGCCATGCTCCCTTTCCTACCACAATAGAGACATAATATTACATGTGATGTACTTTTAGCCATTTTGTGTACTGGTACTTCATTGTGGCCCTAAATTATCCTAGGACATCTAGGAGTTTTTTTAATCTAGTAAATAAACTGTTTGTTGTTATTGTTGTTGGGGTTTTTTTGCTGTTGTTTTCTAGCACTTTTAAAAACTTGTACATAAATACAGAGAATAGTATAATAAATCTGTGTGAAGTAATCACCCAGTTTCAAAGATTATCAGTCTTTACTATTTTTTCATCAATCACTATCACCATTTCTGTTTGTTTCTGCAGTCTTTTAAAACAAACCTTATACTTTATTTCATTTCACTAATAAATATTCTGATATAGATCTCTGGAAAGACTTTAAAAATAAAGCAAAGGTAACCACATATAACAAAAGGGACAATAATTTCTTGATATTCTATGCTCAAATACCCCAATTGCTCAAGCGTGCCTTTTTAAAAATTGCTTTACTTAAATTCAATTTGCTCATGACATGAAGTGGAAGCTAAAACATCTGAGGTCTCACTTTCTTCAAATGATCATGGTTCCACTCAATTTTCAAAAATAGTTTGAAGTTAGCTCAGATTTCACTAAGCAACCGTTTATCTATTCAAATTATATTTTTATTATACAATAGCAATTGGGGATTATAAGGCAGATCTCAAGAATATTGAATTAGCATATCCTTTAACACAAGGATCAAATGACTTAACAGATGCCTGTTACTCCTGGACAGCACAGCCAATTGATTCTGTTGGCAGTGAATATAGGGGTTGGTGCTACCAGCCCAGGGTAGGTGAGACAGGACAAATGCAGTGGTGGGGCATGGAAAGGGATTCTTTATTTATCCATGAGACAGAAAAGGCTGGTTCTCACACCTGGCATTTTTCCAAATAAAGTTTATTCATAGTCTCCATTATTGAATGGCCCTCAGTACAACTGTAGAACTGATAAAACACACTATGACGAGGTGTGTCTGTATTTGTGTGCATGTGTGCACGTGTGCGTTTTGCAGCAGAGGTCTTTGCCAAATCAAATAATTAATGGTTCAGTTTAAATTCCTGTTTGGAACAAGTCTTTTCTTCAATCTAAACCTTAGTGCTGTGTTATATGGTTCCCTACAGCCTTGAGCTCTTTTCCAACGTTTGCACAAATGTATTTGCTTGCTCTATTACCGTTTAGTGCAGATAACAAAGCTCAAGTAAATGTAGGCCTGCACAATAGAATATAATCACTGTTTAAAATCAAACTTCAGAGCAGGTCAACATGGCATAATCTCCTGTTTAAGTGATCTGTAATTCGCCTCTCCAGATAGTCATCTTGGCCCTGGAGTAGTTTAAAAGGTAGTAGCTGCCAAAAATTGTTAACCATTAAACAAAGGTTTGCTTTTCTTTTATTTGGCAAGAACAAAGGTGCACTTCTAAATCTGTGTCTGAAAAATGCATTGGTTTTGAATCTAATCCACTCCACAACCCTTGCTTTTGGTATGGAGCCTTTCAACAGAGTTGTGGGGGTTTGAGTTTGTGTTTTGTTTCACCTTCATTGGTTGATCTGAGCCAAGGTATGTGGGTTTTATTTCCGGGGGCAAAGTTGACGTCAAGAAAACTTGGAAAACCTGAGGTAAGCCTGAAAGGAGGGCGTATTACCCTGGAATGTATTCCATCAATTGCCAGAATATTTAGGAACACTGGATCATTATTGAGAATACCCCTTTCATGAAGGCAACAATGGTTTTCATCATGGAAAATATTCATCTCTTCTATTGAACCATAGTGCAATTTAGCAGTCCACACACTTGCCTTTCATGGTAGCTAAAAAGTAAACATTAGCATTTCTGCTCAGCTTTTGATTTCACAAAGTTAGCCCACTGCACTGCTTCAAGCTTCAAAGAATTCCATAGTTTCACTTTGAAGACAATTCTAGAAGACACTGTGTTTCAAGCACTAGCACTGTACAACTAGCCTCTCATGTATTTAATTAAGTCACCATTAGAACCTGAAGATCTAAGTTTCTATTTAGATGTGCATGCCTTAGGCAGGTTTTGCCCAGGGCATTGTGCCTTTTCACAACTGTGTTTCAATCTCCCAAATGCTCTTTTGGGGATTTACAATGTCTTTTTATTTTCTTTTAACAATTTTTTTATTAAATAATAACTGTGTACATTAATGCATTTATAAGGTACAATGTGCTGATTTTATATACAATTTGGAATACATCAAACTGGTTAACATAGCCTTCACTTCACTTACTTATTGTGTTAAGACATTTATACTCTACTCTTAATAGATTTGACACGTACTCTTGCAATATGCACCATAGGTGAGGTTCCAGCCATTACCCTCCCTCCACCCAGCCTCCCCTGTCCTTTCCCTTCCCCCTCCTCTTCCCTCCTTCATCCTGGGCTATAGTTGTGTTTTATCTTTTGTATGAAAGTGTGGGTGATTATATATTGGTTTCATAATAGTACTGAGTACATTGGATACTTTTTCTTCCATTCTTGAGATACTTTACTTAGAAGAATATGTTCCAGCTCCATTCATGTAAACAAAGAGGTAAAAATCTCCATCTTTTTAATGGCTGCATAATATTCCACGGTGTACATATACCACAGTTTATTAATCCATTCATGGGTCGATGGACACTTGGGCTGCTTCCATGACTTGGCAATTATGAATTGGGCTGCAATAAATATTATGGTGCAAATATCTTTGTTGCAAAATGACTTTTGGTCATAATGGATATGTACCTAGTAGAGGAATTGCAGGATTGAATGGCAGGTCTACTTTTAGTTCCCTAAGTGTTCTTCAAATTTCTTTCCAAAAGGAACGTATTAGCTTGTATTCCCACCAGCAGCGCAGAAGTATTCCCTTTTCTCCACATCCATGCCAACATCTGTAGTTTTGGGATTTTGTTATGTTGGCTACTCTTACTGGAGTTAGATAATAATATCTCAAGGTCGTTTTGATTTGGATTTCTCTGATGATTAAAGATGATGAGCATTTTTTCATGTGTCTGTAGACCATGTGCCGGTCTTCTTCAGAGAAGAACACTCTTGCCCACAAAGAAATGGGATCACATGTTCTTTTCTTATTAATTAGTTTGAGTTCTCTGTGGATTCTAGTTATCAAACCTTTGTCAGAAACATAACCTGCAAATATCTTCTCCCACTTTTTAAACCTTTACCAGTGGAAAGACATCAGGTTGTTCATTAGCATAATGGTTCCATATGCGAAAGCCAATGAAATATCATGTCACTTATCATATTCCTTAGATCATACATGATCAAATTCCTTTGTTCATACATGTTGGCAAAGTCATTGCTTCCTTCCACTTATTAGATTTATGGTTTTTACTGCCAGATGAGACAGAAAAAGATACTTGAAATGATCTTTTATAACCAGAGTTTTTTCAACCACATTGGTACTATGAACATTTGGGTTTGGAGCTGGGTAATTTGTTGTTGTTGGGGGGAGGGGTTGCCCTTAGTATTGTAGGATATTTGGCAGCATCCCTGGCATCTAACCATTAGCATCCCCTTCTCAAGTTGTGACAAACATAAATGTCTTCAGACATTGCTAAATGTCTCTTGGTGGGGAAATTGCCCCCCTTAAGAATAAGTTTTATAAACTACAAGATGCTATTCATCTTCAGTCTTCTGAATTATTCATTTGTTAATGTATTTCATAGTTGACTACTGTGTAAAGGTTGGTGCAAGACACATGGTAATATTAGATACGATCCTTACACTGTGTTTGTCTACATAGAACTTGGGGATTAGCGTAGGAAATCTACATCTAACATTATTCCTAACATCTTCCTAGCAAGAGTCCTGAACTGGGTCAGTACGGGCTACACCCCGTTTGTAAACTCATACCTTGCCTTGGCTCACACCCTTCCTATTTGCCCCCAAATTCCCAGACCTGAGCACCTGCATGGCCTTGGTGATTAGTCCAAGGGGGTGATCCTCTCTCTTTGGAGTTCCTCCAGGGTATTGTATTTGTACCAATGATTATCGTACTGCCCAGTTTACAGACACTATGTACAGTTCATCATTTTCTTATTCCTAATGACCAGCACCTCCCTAAGATACATGCTTGACTGGTTGCCTAGATGGATGGTTGGGTTGATAATTTTGGAGCACCTTGGCAGCCAAACTAGAGAGTTCGAGGACAATTTTTTGAGTATAGGAATGACATAACTGGTTACTTAGTAATATTATCCGTGTGCCATTGTGCTGGGAAGATTTGAAGAAGGAAAAACTGGCAGCTAATCAGATAACAATGAAGTCATTTTATATTCCTTCCAGGGATCATCAAAATACAGTAGCAGAATAGTGGCAATGTGAATGAGGAGCAAGGGAACAAAGAAGAGAGTCATTTCAAAGAAAAAAATAAATACAATTTTCAAAGAGGAAATGATCATTATGCAGGAATTGAAAGTTAAAACACTCTGAAGCTCAGTGTGTGGGGAATCTAAAGACATGATTTCATCATTAAATACAAATAGAAACATTGAGATGAGTCAGGGATGTCCTAATATCCTGAGGTCATCACTCTTCATGTGACTTTCCTCATTTTAAAGTAATATTCTTATGAATTTTCTATTCTTAACATTAAATTTAGCAGTAAACTGCTAGCAGATCAACCAAATGAGGAGGTGGGATGACTCACTTTTGGAACAATGTCACATGTAAAACAATGATGAAAAACGTAACACAACGTGGATAAGAAAGATGTGGAATCTGAGTCCATAAATCTGGGCTCCCCAGACGACGTGAAGCCTCCCATGGCATTATTCACAGCTCACTTTCCCTCTCCACATTTCCTTTTCCTCAATATGAAAAAAGCAGTTGACACATGTGGAGTTTTTCTTAAGACGTAATAGTTTTAGAAATACCAATTACATTAATGATACCCTCCTTATGAGTATTCTTCAAGCAGTTATATAATGTGCAGAATCATCTCAAGAACTAATTTTAAAGTAAATGAATATTGAGTGCCTGTTAATTGTCAGACACCATTCTGCACGCTGGGAATAGAGTGGTTAATGAAGTCCTTGTTCTTGTCCTTGTAGAGTTTGCATTCTGATAGAGGAGACAAACAATAAACAGATAAAAAAGGAATGTGCAATAAGTTATGCAGTGGTAAGTACAATGAAGAAAACTAAAGCACAGTAATGGAATTGAAGGTGGCTGTGGTGCTACTTCAGGTCACAAGTAACTTGTGAGGAGAGACTAGAAGAGAAGGAAGCAGTCTACACAAGTGTCCTGGAGAAGACCACTGTAAACAAAGGAAATAATATGTGCCAAGTTTCTGGAAGGGTAGCGTGTTTGGCCCCTTAGAGAAGTATCAGAAAGGTCAAGTGGTCAAAGTGGTCAAAGCAGAATGAGTCATGGGAATGAGATGAAGTCAAGAAGGATTAAAGGCCAGTTCACTGGGGGCCTTGTAGACCAGAAAAAGGACTTTAGGTGTTTCTTCCGAGTGTGATGGGAAGACATTGGAGGGTTCTGAGTAGAGAATGACATGATTCAATTCAGAGTTTCCAGCAGTACTTCTCAATTAGGGGTAATTATTATCTTTCAGGGTACATTAACAAACAAGCTCGATCACAAAAGACTACCCTTTATTATCCGTAAGAGGAGTTCACTTTAGAAAGTACTTTAGTATGAAGATCTTACAAGAATATCCCTCTCTTCATCTACTGAAGCATGGCTACAATGAAAACAGAATGAACACTCCTAACTCTTCATAAAGGGAACATGTCTAAAGGAATAAGTAATTTGGTCACCTTTAATACATTTTCATTTTCATATTACAATATGCTCTTGACAATGCAGGTGGCACAAATCCTTTAAGTCTCCCATTTTGCTTAAATGTAACAACTAAAACCATAAAACTCCTAGAAGACAAGGCAAAAGGCTCCTTGACATTAGTCTTGATAATTTTTTTGGAGGAGAGGGAGTGATAATGACCAAAAAAACCCAAACAAACAAAAAACAAAACAAACAAAAAACCCAAGCAACAAAAGCAAAAATAAATAAGTGGGGCTACATCAAACTAGAAATTTCTACATAGCAAGAGACCCAATCAACAAAATAAAAAGGCAACTTAGAGAATGAGAGAAAATATCTCTCATTCAGTTCTCCTGCTGAATATCTCTGTCTTTTTACAAACTGTTTTTAGTTGTTAGCATTGTCTTGCTTATGGAGTAGGTTTGCTGCCATAACAAATCAGGGATTTTAAAGGATGACATTAATTTGACAATTCTGGGAGCATTCATTCATATCTTCAAATGCCAAATGGATTAGAATAGTCATTTAGTTTTTTTCCTTCTATATTTTGGATGTTAACTTCTTATCAGATATATGTTTTGCAAATATTTTCTCTCATTCTCTAAGTTGCCTTTTTATTTTGTTGATTGGGTCTCTTGCTGTATAGAAGCTTTTTAGTTTGATGTAGCCCCACTTACTTATTTTTGCTTTTGTTGCTTAGATTTTTTTGCCATATCTCCCTCTCCAAAAAAATTACGAAGACCAATGTCAAGGAGCCTTTTGCCTTGTCTTCTAGGAGTTTTATGGTTTCAGTTGTTACATTTAAGCAAATAATTTTTGTGAATAGTGAAACATACGGGTCCAATTTCATTCTTTTGTATGTGGATATCCAGTTTTTCCATCCCCACTTATTAGGGAGATTATTCTTTTCTCATTGTGTATTATTGGCACCCTTTTCAAATACTAGTTAAAGAAATATGTGTGGGTTCATTTGGGAGCTCACTGTTCTTTTCTGGTGGTTTATGTGTCTATTTTTATGCCAGTATCATACTGTTTTGGTTGCTGTAACTCTGTAATATAATTTGAATTAGGAAGTGTGATGCCTTTGGCTTTGCTTTTCTTTCTCAAGATTATTTTGGCTATTCTGGGTTTTGGTGGCTCCACAGAAATTTTAGGAATTTTTTTCTATTTCTATAAAAAATGCCATTGGAAGGAATTTCATTAGGGATTGCATTGAATCTACAGATTGTTTTGGGTAGTATGAACATTTTAACAATATTGATTCTTCTGATCCATAAACACAGGATGCTATTCCTTTTTTAGCATCTCCAATTTCTTTCATCAGTATTTTATAGTTTTCAATGTACAGATATTTCACCTCTTTGGTTAAATTTATTCCTAAGTATTTTGTTGTTTTTGATGCTGCCATAAATGGAATTGTCTTATTTCTTTTTCAGATAATTCATTGTTAATGTATAGAAATGCAACTGGTTTTTGAAAGTTGATTTTGTATCCTACAATTTTATTGAATTCACTTATTAGTTTGAATAGTTTTTTTGGTCGAGTAGTTAGGGTTTTATATATATAAGACTGTGTAATCTGCAAACAGAATTTTACTTCTTTCTTTCCGATTTGGATGTCTTTTTTTCTTGCATAATTGCTCTCATTAGGACTTCTAGTATTATGTTGAATGGAAGTGGTGAAAATGGGCAATTTTGCCTTTTTCCTGACCTTAGAGAAAACATTTTTAGCTTCCCACCATTGAGTATAATGTTAGGTGTAGACTTGTCATATATGGGCTTTATTATGTTGAGGTACACACGTTCTATACCCAATTTATTGATAGTTTTTATTATGAAAGGATGTTGAATTTCATCAAATGCTTTTTCTGCATCTACTGAGTTGCTCATATGATTTTTACCCTTCATTCTGTTGATGTGGATTATCATATTTATTAATTTGCTTATGTTGAACCCTCCTTGCATCCTAGATACAAATCCTACTTGATCTTGGTATATTATTGTCTTAATTTGCTGTTGAATTTGATTTGCTAATATTTGGTGCACATTTTCAATTCTTTCAAGTTTGCTTAGGCTTATTTTATGGCCCACAATATGGTCTATTTATATTTAATGTTCATGATACTTAATGAATATTCATGTTTTATTACCAAAATATTAATATGATCAATTTCTTGGGGCTATGCCAACCTCTAAAGTGGGCTGTATTTGTTACACAAAATATACCTGGTATATAATATTCTCAAAATTTAAAAACCTTTGAATTTAAAAATACATCTGGTTACAGAGATCTGGGATAAGAAAGTCCTAGTATATTATCATCCTTGTGATGCAGAATAAGTTCCCATTATTTTTAGAATATCATTGAAGTGAAAATATATGAATTTAAAAATTTCATGGAAGAACTTGCTGACTATAAAAAATATTTCCCTAGACCATAGAGTCCATGATTCCCAGCTAAAAAGGTTAGCAATGATGAATTTATGGTATAACAGTGTTGAGTTTTCCTTGGCTCTAGTTGCTTTCTTTAGCAAATACCTTTGAAATGTTAAACTATCTGACAAGCTAATTTGGTTGGCACTTTTGCTTTGGATTTTCTTGGATATGATCAGAATTGTCAAAGGTAATTTCACTACTTTTCTTCGATGAGTACCAATGATTCCAAGGAAATCCCTGAGGAAAAAGAGAAGGTGAACAATTCACCACAAACATCAACCCCACTTTCTATCAAAGCTATTTTGCTTATTGAAATCTGTAATTATCCATTGAAACTAGGAAAGTTTCTTATTGAAACCAAGAAAGTTGGCAGTTTTAGAGAAAATTCTTACTAACACTATTCCCAAATTTGTGGTAATGAACCAGGAGCAAAGAATACATGTAAGTGTCCTTATAATTTCAAACCTTAGCCCAGGCTTAAATAAATAATGGCAATATTTATTTAAAAATTGTTGGGTGGAAATGGTCAATCAAGGGGGCTGCTACTGTTAAGGATGAGGGGAAAGTCTCAAAATTAGCTACAGGAATTAAATTAATATCTTCAAAAGACATTAGGTAGGTCAACCAAACCTCTGGGCAGAAGAAAGATGATGCAGGGAGAGAAAACAGGCAAAGCTGTGACGTGGTAAAAATTAGAAGAACCAAGAGAATCATGGGGAACTGACTAGATATTGTAAAGTTTGATGCCACAGCTACATTATTTACTCCTAGTTTCCAAGAACTAAGACCCTCATTTTAAACTCACATGCTAATGAGAACAGTAACTGGGAGGAGAGAACATCAACTGGTTGGCTTAATCTTGATGAAGTCGTGGGAGGTTGATTTCCATGGCATTAAGGAAAGGAATATTAAGTTACTCTTAACTTGGTACTGCTGATGTGATGCTTTTTCTCTGGACTCTGGGTGGAGTCCATGTTAAGTAATAAAATTGATGTGGCTATGCATTCAAGTTGAGAGGCATGGTCAACTTTTGGATCCCTGTTGGAAAGGAAAAGTCCAGGAAGCTAAGACCCAGGAATGGAAACATATAAATGCCCTGTCTCCTGGTGCTGTATGCAGGCTACAGGGTAGGAGTTAGTGCCTCTATTGTTGGGATGACCCTCCCTACCTACTCTGGGGCTGGGGAGAGGGGGTGACACATAGAAAGTCAATAGATTCTATACAGCATTCTTGACTGGGTAGTTTCACATATATTTCATCTAATTTTTTTAAATCCCAAAACTAGAGGAGAACTTTTGAAAAACAACTTACTAAACCGAACCTTTAGTCAGAGACGTGACTTAGAAAAATCCTCTTCTGATGCCACTCCTATTTCAAATATAGGAAACATGCCTGCTGGTCCGTCCCAGTCTCCTCCACATATGAAATAAACTTCTGAGGCAGAATGGAGATTTGCTTAAGTAAATGATGAGTATGCATAGCATGCTTTGAAGAGGGAAAAAGGGCAAGCCACTGCTGCAGGCAGTCCTGGGGAGAATTCTTAAGCCCCGTGAGAAATCATGCTGTGCATGATTGTGTACCAGCACTGACTACTTTTGGTTGCATTAAGTGGCCACTTCAGTGAAATCAAAGTTTAGCTCCCCAAACTGAGCTGTGCACCTTAATACCCTGGAAAGTTGTCCTTATTTCATTTGCCATCAAAACCATGCAGCATGCTGGCCAGGTAAAGTAATAGAACATATGGTCTTTATTTAGTTCTTTCGTGCTTACCGCCAAGACTAAGAGGAGGGTGAGGAGTGAAGATTTCTTGGCTGTCTCTGATGCTTCCCTTTAATCTTACTTTATTTGCTACGAGCTAATAAAAAATCTGAAGTGCTTAAATCTCAAGAGTTTCTTTTCTTCTGGGCATTGGTATTTGATTTGCTCCTTGGCTTAAATCCCCCAACCCCTTTTACCATCAAATGTGCCATTGTGAGCATCCCTTTTAATGCTCTGTTCATTCTCCTTTCTTTGATATATTCTTCGATTTCTTAAAGCTTCTTTCTTTTCCCACTTTTATTATTTTAAATTGCAGTTATGTTGGATTTATTAAGAAATTTAATTGTAAAAGTAATAATCTACGAACACTTCTGGGAAAGAAAAAATAATCAATAGTCTTACTGCCCAATTGCAATAGCTCTTGATTTCTTCTCTTGTACCATGTCTAGCATTTTCCATGGTGACACTCAGAGTGTGCATGGAATTCTGCTCCAAATATCTTTCACCCCATGTTACCCTATCAATACGATTCTATGTTCACTAATTCTGCTTTGTAATTATTAGGTTGGGTATTCCACGGAGTGACATTACCTCAATTTACTTACCCATCCAGCTATCAATGGGACATTTAGATTGATAATATCTGCTTTTAAGGCTGTGTTAACACTGACAGGAGCTTTGGAAAGCAATCAAACCTGCATAAAATTAACATGTAAGGGCTAACAACATGTGAGCCTATGGTTATAAAAACGACATTATAAAAACTGTGATGAATAACTCAACAAGAACTTTCCATGGTTACTTTCAAAACACACTCATAATTGTAGATTGGGAAAGTGGTCATAGGTATGCCTAGCAGGGGTCCCTCAAACTCCACGTGAGGCGGTGTGATTGTATTTGTTCCTGTTTTGTTTTTTACTTCAAAATAAGATATGTGCAGTGTGCATAGGAATTTGTTCATAGTTTTTTTTTTTAAACTATAGTCCGGCCCTCCAACAGTCTGAGGGACAGTGAACTGGTCCTCTGTTTAAAAAGTTTGAGGATCTCTGGCCTAAAGTATCAGCATTCTTTTTCTTAAAAAAGTATTACTAATGTAATCATTCATACCTATGGAGTCAATTTGCTGCCACATCTTTATAATTTGTGCTTGGAAATGTGACTTGATATATCCAATTCCCAGATCAAACCAATAATATCTATAGCATTTGTATAAGATAAATATTTATTTTTTTATCAATTGCTTAGTAAGTAGCCTTTTAAGTATCTTCTCACATTGTAATATTCACACATTTTATTTTTTTTTTTTTAGCTTTTAAAAATTGAATTTTTGGGTGGTGCCTGTGGCTCAAAGGAGTAGGGTGCTGGCCCCATATGCTGGAGGTGGCGGGTTCAACCCCAGCCCCGGCCAAAAACTGCCCCCCCCCCAAAAAAATGAATATTCTTTTATGTCTGTATTATCCTATAACTAAAAACTGAGAACTTATTAATTCAGCTTAATAAATCTGACTGCATCATTGCCTAATGACCTTCCTTTCTAATAATCAGGAAGTTGTAAAAGAGACAAAAAAACATACTCTTCCTTCTTTGCAAATTATTTACTGCACTCTTTTTAAAAATATGTACTGCTTCTTAGTTTAGATACCAATCTTCCTTTTAAAAATTCTTTCAATTTATTAATAAAATGCCTGAAACATACAGAAATCCTAGAGATCCTTGATACAATCAACTCTTAGTCAATCACATTTTACCAATACCAAAATCCTTTAATAGCCTTATGAGATCATTACTTTTTCCTTGCTCAATCCTTATTTTACTATAGTATCTTTTTCCTTTTTTGTACATTTTTTCTTAAATTCTACTTTATTTTATAGTACATTAAAATACCTGTTTTGGACCCGCCAGGATGCGCACACTGTAGGAAAACTAATAAATGGAAAGGATTTACCATACATCTTATGACTCTTCAGGAACCTTGGGAAATACAGAAAGACGAATGCCATGTCCCATTTAACACTGACATTTTGAAGCTAGAAGACATTTTCTAAATCAAATCGATTCGGATTTGTGCAAATGTTGATCAGGAAGTGGAGCATACTAGACTATTTTACCATGCTAGTGGTCATAAAAGACTGAGATCGGTGCCTGCCGGACCTCCAGAAGAGCTGCGCCACGACCCGTGACCAGCGCCCGCTCAGACCTCCGTGAGCTGCGCTGCTACCTGCGACTGGTGCCCGGACCTCTGTAAGAGCTGTGCTGGGACCCGTGACCAGTGCCCGCCTGGACCTCCAGAAGAGCTGCACAGTGATCCATGACCCACATCTGCCAGGCCTCCGCACACCCTGACCAGGAACTCCAGGAGCTGCGCAACCCCGTGTCTTCCCTCCCTGCCTTCCACACCAGCCTGCTCATCTGGCCAGGGACTCTAGTAGCCATGTGCCCTCTGGAGTCTTCCCTGCCTCTGTGCGGAGCCCTTCTCCTGGCCAGAGACTGCTAGATCCTTGGGCCCTCTGTGCCGAACTCACTGGGCACCAGACACTCCCAGAACCGTGTGCACCACCGCCCGCCCTGTTGCTGGATCCAGGTGTGGATCCACACTTTTGAGTCGCTCCCACACAACCAGAACTCCCTGGCTGGGGCAGCCCCATAGGAGCTACACAGGGTCACTCCCTACAAAGATCCAGCAACAATAGAGTGATCCCGCTGGGGTCTAATCTTGGACAGACACCTCCCAAACTCTGAGGATGGCCAGAGGCAACGGTGAAAAACAATCATGAGGTGAAATCAACGAAAACACGCTGGCAATATGAATAATCAGAGTAGGTCAACTTCCCCAAGGAAAAATGGGACAGACACAGCACAAGATCCCATGCACAAACAAATAGCTGAGATGTCAGAAATTGAACTCAGAATCCGGATAGCAAATAAGATCGAATTAGAATTCCAAGCAGTAACCCAAAAGATGTCTCAAGAATTCAACGAATTCGAAGACCAAATGACCAAAGATTTTGACACATTGAGACAAGAAGTTGCAGTCCTCAAAGATCTGATAAACAAAATAGAATCCCTCAGTAACAGAATGGAGCAAGCAGAAGAAAGGATTTCTGACACTGAAGACAAAGCTTTCGAATGCTCTCAAACTCTCAAAGAGGAAGAGAAATGGAGGGCAAAAACAGATCACTCTCTCAGAGAGCTCTGGGATAATTCAAAGAAAACCAATATTCATCTTATAGGGATCCCTGAAAGTGACGAAGTGGCTTCACAAGGCATGGAGTCTCTTCTCCATGAGATTATGAAAGAGAACTTTCCAGACATGCCGAGAGATTCTGAAATTCAGATAGCAGACAGTTTCAGAACTCACACACCCCCCAGACACATCATAATCAATTTCACTAAAGTTAATATGAAAGAGAAAATTCTGAAAGCAGCCAGATGAAAGAAAACCATTACCTACAAGGGGAAGAATATTAGAATAACTGCAGATCTCTCTGCTGAAACCTTTCAAGCTAGAAGAGGATGGTCATTGACTTTTAATCTCCTAAAACAAAATAACTTTCAACCCAGGACCCTGTACCCAGCTAAACTGAGTTTCATTTATGATAGAGAAATTAAATACTTCAAGGACATTCACATGTTGAAGAAATTTGCCATAACTAAGCCAGCTCTCCAGGATATTCTCAGACCTATCCTCCATAAAGACCAGCGTAAACCTCCACCACAAAAGTAAACCCACCCAGAAAATTTTGATCAAATTCCAACTTCCACAGTCGCAAAAGGATTAAAAATGTCCACTGGACTCTTGAAAGGCTTATCAATATTCTCAATTAATAAAAATGTGAATGGTTTAAATTGTCCTCTAAAGAGGCACAGGTTGGCTGAGGATACAAAAACTCAAGCTAGATATCTGCTGCATACAAGAATCACATCTTACATTAAAAGACAAATATAGACTCAAGGTGAAGGGATAGTCATCTAAACTCCAGGCAAATGGAAAGCAGAAAAAAGCAGGTGTTGCAATCCTATTCACAGATGCAATAGGCTTTAAACCAACCGAAATAAGGAAGGATAAGGATGGACACTTCATATTTGTTAAAGGTAATACTCAGTATGATGAGATTTCAATTATTAATATTTATGCACCCAACCAGAACGTACCTCAATTTATAAGAGAAACTCTAACACACATGAGCGACTCGATTTCCTCCAGTTTCATAGAGTTGGAGATTTTAACATCCCTTTAGCAGTGCTGGATAGATCCTCCAAAAAGAAGCTAAGCAAAGAAATTTTAGATTTAAACTTAACCATTCAACATCTGGACCTAACAGACATCTACAGAACATTTCATCTCAACAAAACTGAATACACATTCTTCTCATTAGCCCATGGAACATACTCCAAAAATCAACCACATCCTAGGCCACAAATCTAACCTCAGCAAATTTAAAAAAATAGAAATTATTCCTTGCATCTTCTCAGACCATCATGGAATAAAAGTTGAACTCAATAGCAACAGAAATCTGCATACCCATACAAAAACATGGAAGATAAATAACCTTATGCTGAAGGATAGATGGGTTATAGACAAGATTCAGAAGGAAATCACCAAATTTTTGGAACAAGACAACAATGAAGACACGAATTATCTGAACCTCTGGGATACTGCAAAGGCAGTTCTTAGAGGGAAATTTACAGCACTGCAAGCCTTCCTCAAGAGAATGGAAAGAGAGAAAGTTAATAACTTAATGGGACATCTCAAGCAACTGGAGAAGGAAGAACACTCCAACCCCAAACCCAGCAGAAGAAAAGAAATAACCAAAATCAGAGCAGAATTAAATGAAATTGAAAACAAAGGAATTATACAAGAGATCAATAAATCCAAAAGTTGGTTTTTTGAAAAGATGAACAAAATAGATAAACCTTTGGCCAACCTAAACAGGAAAAAAAGAGTAAAATCTCTAATTTCATCAATCAGAAATGGTAAAGATGAAATAACAACAGATCCCTCAGAAATTCAAAAAATCCTTAACGACTATTACAAGAAACTTTACTCTCAGAAATATGAAAATCTAGCCATGGAATAAAAGTTGAACTCAGTAACAACAGGAACCTGCATACTCATACAAAAACATGGAAGTTAAATAACCTTATGCTGAATGATAGCTGGGTCAGAGATGAGATCAAGAAGGAAATTGCCAAATTTTTGGAACAAAACGACAATGCAGACACGAATTATCAGAACCTCTGGGATACCACAAAGGCAGTCCTAAGAGGGAAATTTATAGCACTGCAAGCCTTCCTCAAGACAACAGAAAGAGAAGAAGTTAACAACTTAAGGGGACATCTGAAGCAACTGGAAAAGGAAGAACATTCCAACCCCAAACCCAGTAGAAGAAAAGAAATAACCAAAATTAGAGCAGAATTAAATAAAATTGAAAAAAGAATTATACAACAGATCGATAAATCAAAAAGTTGATTTTATGAAGAGGTCAATAAAATAGATAAACCTTTGGGTAACCTAACCAGGAAAAAAAAAGAGTAAAATCTCTAATCTGATCAATCAGAAACGACAAAGACGAAATAACAACACACTCCTCAGAAATTCAAAAAAACCTTAATGAATATTACAAGAAACTTTATTCTCAGAAGTATGAAAAGCTGAAGGAAATTGACCAATACTTGGAAGCACGTCACCTTCCAAGACTTAGAATCAAGTGGAAATGTTGAACAGGCCAATATCAAGTTCTGAAATAGCATCAACCATACAAAATCTCCCTAAAAAGAAAAGCCCGGGACCAGATGGCTTCACTTCAGAATTCTACCAAACCTTTAAAGAGGAACTAGTACCTATATTACTCAACCTGTTCCAAAATGTAGAAAAAGAAGGAAGACTACCCAACACGTTCTATGAAGCAAACATCACCCCGATCCCCAAACCAGGAAAAGACCCAACAAGAAAAGAAAATTATAGACCAATATCACTAATGAATATAGATGCAAAAATATTCAACAAGATCCTAACAAACAGAATCCAGCAACACATCAAACAAATTATACATCATGACCAAGTCGGTTTTATCCCATGGTCTCAAGCCTGGTTCAATATACGTAAATCTATAAGTATAATTCAGTACATAAACAAATTAAAAAACAAAGACCATATGATTCTCTCAATTGATGCAGAAAAAGCTTCTGATAATATCCAGCATCCCTTCATGATCAGAACACTTAAGAAAATTGGTATGGAAGGGACATTTCTTAAACTGATAGAGGCCATCTACAGCAAACCCACAGCCAATATCGTATTGAATGGAGTTAAATCAAAACCATTTCCACTCAGATCAGGAACCAGACAAGGCTGTCCATTGTCTCCACTGCTCTTTAACCATGTAATGGAAGTTTTAGCCATCTCAATTAGGGAAGAAAAGGTGATCAAAGGTAGCCATATAGGGTCAGAAGAGATCAAACTTTCGCTCTTCGTAGATGATATGATTGTATATCTGGAAAACACCAGGGATTCTACTACAAAACTCTTAGAAGTGATCAAGGAATACAGCAGTGTCTCAGGTTACAAAATTAACACTCATAAATCAGAAGTCTTTGAGATATCACTTAACACCAGTATGAGTAGCCCACATAACAAAATCCCAAAACCAGAGATGTTGGTGTGGATGTGGAGGAAAGGGCACACTTCTACACTGCAGGTGGGAATGCACACTAATACGTTCCTTTTGGAAGGATGTTTGGAGAATACTTAGAGTTCTAAAAATAGACCTGCCATTCGATCCTATAATTTCTTTACTAGGTTTATACCCAGAAGACCAAAAATCACAATATAACAAAGACATCTGTACCAGAATGTTTATTGCAGCCCAATTCATAATTGCTAAGGCATGGAAGAAGCCCAAGTGCCCATCGACCCACGAATGGACTAGCAAATTGTGATACATGTATATCATGGAATATTATGCAGCCTTAAAGAAAGATGGAGACTTTACCTCTTTCATGTTTACATAGATGGAGCTGGAACATATTCTTCTTAGCAAAGTATCTCAGGAATGGAAGAACAAGTATCCAATGTACTAAGCCTTACTATGAAGCCAATTTATAGCTTTCATATGAAGGCTATAACCCAACTATAGCACAAGAATATGGGGAAAGGGCCAAGGGAGAGGAAGGGAGGGGGGAGGTTAGGGTGGAGGGAGGGGAATGGGTGGGGCCACACCCACGGTGCATCTTAGAATGGGTACAGGCGAAACCTACTCAATGCAGAATACAAATGTCTACATACAATAACTAAGAAAATGCCATGAAGGCTACGTTGAACAGTTTGATGAGAATATTTCAGATTGTATATGAAACCGGCACATTGTATCCCTCGATTGCACTAATGTACACAGTTATGATTTAACAATAAAAATAAATAAAAATATAAAAAAATAAAATATGATGGGCCAGACAACCAATGGGACCTTGCTTTGACCTCACTCCCCTCCTAGTGCAGGTGCAGATGACTTTTGAAGGCACGTTTTTGTGAATTGAACTGAGTCTTGACCCACCACTTAATTTTCCTTACAACCAGGTCCTGGAGAATGTCTTCCATAGTTTGTTTTCTTGAAACATAACTATGATAAAAATTCTCACGATGCTGTGGCTAACAGTTGTTCTTAACTGTTCTCTCGAATCCTAAACATTTTCAAAGTATTTATAGATTTTTCATCTCAATAGTTTCTGTAAAATATGTGAATATTTTTCATTAAATCAGCTTGCCATAAAATAAAGGTTGAACACTGTAAAAAAAAAATGCCTGAAACGGTCTATGAAGCTAGTGTATGGTGCCCCATGATCATATCAATGTACACAGCTATGATTTAATAAAAAATAAATAAATAAATAAAATCCCTGTTTTGTTTTGGTAATTTTTTTCCCCCTGGACACATATATATTTTTAATACCTTATTTTCAAATAGTTTGGGTCATTCGTTTCATGTTTATGTGCTTCTCTTGTGGGCAGAATTATGGGTACATTTAAATTTTATCCAATCTGATAATCTCTGTGTTTATTAAGTGTGTTAATCTGTTTGCACGTATTTTTACTAACAAGATAGTTATTAATGCTACCTTTTTTCTTTCTCTTTATTATCTTTTTTGCTATTTTTTTCTTTTCTAAATTCTGCAGGATTAATAACTTCATTCTTCTTTTAATAAGTCAAAGTTTGACTTTAGTAATATTGCATTACATGTTAGCACACATAGCAAGTTTAAATTTTTCAAACAACTGAAATGTTATCTGGTAGTCCCACCCTCCACCAGCATGTGGCAAGAACTTCAATTAGCCATAAAAACTTCCACCCACTCTCCTGTTATTAGTATCTGTAATTTTACTCATCTCTTAATAAAAATAAAAAACAAAAACCTTATTCCTTATCAGAGTTAATTATGATTACTTACATACTGTATTAATTTTAGGCTCTGCATTGCTCATTGTACCCACATTTTCTTCTGAGCTTGCATTTCTTCATTCAGAAGCCCCTTACTTCTTGTTACATTAGTGAAGGTCCCAGATTTTGTGTAACTGAAAACGTCTTTACTGTGCTTTGGCCTTAGAATGATGTTAACTCAGTGTACAATCCTTGGTTGGCATTTACCTTCAACATTCTGAGGCTATTACTTTGTTATATGTTGGCATCTATTTCCAATTATGGAGAAATGTGCTGGAAATCTAACCACTGAGAGTTTGTTCTCTGTCTTCACTCTCTGGCAGCTCTTAGGATCTTGTGTGTGTCCCCTACATGTTCTGTAGTTTCTTTTTTTTTTTTTTTTTTTGGCCGGGGCTGGGTTTGAACCCGCCACCTCCGGCATATGGGACCGGCGCCCTACCCGCTGAGCCACAGGCGCCGCCCAAATAGATTTTCTTTTTTTTTTTTTTTTTTTTTTTATTTTTGGCCGCAGCTGGGCTTGAACCCGCCACCTCTGGCATATGGGACCGGCGCCCTACCCGTTGAGCCACAGGCGCCGCCCTGTTCTGTAGTTTCATTAAGATGTGTCTAGGGGTGGATTTATTTTCGTTTATCCTCTTTGGTACATGGGGCATTCTTTTAAATTGAAGAGTCATGTCTTGCTCCCATTTAGGTATGTCTCAGCTATTGTAACAGTCATGCTCTTATTCTCAGGTCCCCACTTCTTTGGTATCACTCCAACAGAGTGAGGTTTGGGGTACCTCATTACAGCCTGGTCAGGGTGGACGTTTAGGATCTGCACTCTGCCTTTGCTGGCAGGGGTGGAGGTGCAGCTGCAATGTGTTTTTAGTTTTTCTTTCTTTTTTTTTTGTGGTGTTTGCCTGGAGTAGGATGGTTAGTATCTAAAAGTGCTTTATATTGCCAGTTATCCTTTTCCTGGTCTTTGGTTAGAGAGATCTGGCTTTTCTCAGGCATTTTTTGTCTGTATCTATTGGCATTTCCAGGTATCCAGTCTGGAATATATGATGCAAAAAGAAAACCTCAGGTCTCAAAGTCCCTAGCCGGTCTGCCTTCGTTTTTCCACCGTTCAGAGGTTTGTTTTATTTGTTTTATGTGCAATGTCCAGGGTGTTTAGTTGTACTTAGCTGGAGAAATAGGAGAAAGCATGTTTACTCTATTTTCCTAGAAGCAAAGCTTATTTTAAAGCCTTTGTCATACTTCCTTATAAATTAATTTGAAATGAAAAGAACTTATGTAATAATTTAATTATCAATATTTTTGGCAATGTTTCTTGCATTAAATTATGTCACTGTTTTTGCATTTTGGTTTGCAAGCTCATTTTGAGAGTGAGATTTTACTGTCTCTTTTTCTCTCTCTAAAGACCTCATCTTTTTCTAATAATTTTATTTTTTTCTTTCTTTGGACACTAGACTTCAATTCTAGAACCACGTTTAAAATCGAATTCACTGTCCTTGCCTTTTTTAGTGAGCTAGAGGTATTGCAGACCAGGGCCCCCAGCCAGTTGGTGATTTGGCTAACTTCCTAGTGGACCAACTATGTCTATGTTCTCCCACTGTCTTGGCCCACAGATAACAGTGAGTTCTGACCCCAGGCAGGGAGTAGCAGCAGGGTTTTCCAGGCTGTTTTCATTAGTGAAGGAAAAGCCTCTAGCTTCAAACAGTAAGCCTGGCCCAGTGCATCACAAGTGGACACAAGGAGAATCAGAGGCTATATTAGTCTACTTTCCAAAAGCAATCATTTCTAGATACTAAGTTGCTGGCTTCACCTCTGCTTATCATTTTGCCGTCTGTTATTTTTCTGGACCACAGCAATATTTGGTCTCATCGGTTTTTTTTGTTTTTGTTTTTTAATCTGTGTGTTGAGAGTAGAAACTGTGCACCAAAGGATGAATTTACTGGGCAGTCTTAATGGGAAATCTAAACTTTTCTTAAACATATTTGGAAACACTTGAGGTTTATGTAAGATAGTAAGTTGCAAAACCCCAAATTAGCTCAGATTAAGTTAATTTCATAATAGAAACAGTGTTTTAGGTGACATCATCTATTTATTACCCATTTTGATATATAATTATATAGTTTTCTTATATCCCCCTTCACCTCAACCCATCATCCAAATATGAGTAGGTCATAACTTTGTGTTAAATTGTTATTCAGCATTATTGAGTAAATATAAGCTAAATGTGTACTATGACTAAGCTAATTTTCTTGTAACCCTTTTCTCCCCCTTGTGCTGATAATTGTCTCATTTTTCTTTGCTTACTTTTGTTTTCTTTTTTCATTTTTTCTTTTCTTTTTTTTTTTTAATTTTGAGACAGAGTCTCACTATATCGCCCTTGGTAGAGAGGGCTATGGTGTCACAGTTCACAGCAACCTCCAACTCTTGGGCTTAAGTGATTCTCTTGCCTCAGCCTCCCAAGTAGCTGGGACTACAGGCACCCACCACAACGCCAGGCTATTTTTTGTTGCAGTTGTTACTGTTGTTTAGCTGGCCTGGGCCGCATTCGAACATGCCACCCTCGGTGTATGTGGCTGGCACCGTAACCACTGTGTTATGGGCACCAAGCCTTTTTTTAGATATGACTAATTCTTCCCATATCCTATGGTATTATGGTAATACAGATTTCCATGCAGTTAAATCTCAGTTTATGTATCAATTATCTTTTTTCTGCTTTCTGACTTCCTCTCTAGTGCTCTCCATTTTTATGTCCATTAAGGCCAATTACTTTCTCGGACTTCTGACAGTTGTCTACTTGAAACTTCTCTTTGCCATCAACCTGGGTATTTCCTTTTCTTTTTTCCTATATTGGATCTCCTGTTTCAGGACCTCATTTGGCTTACTGTGGTATGGCTCATGCTCCAGGGAATTTCTATGAACTATGTGAGATACCTTTTAAAAAATATATTTGTTTTACTCTTACTCTGAATGAATAGGTTGGCTGATATAGCATTCTAGGTTGGAAATTATTTTTCCCAAGAATTTTTGGAAACCATTGCTCCATTTTCTTCTAACAGAATTGCTAAATCCCAAACTTTTTATTCATGATCTTTTATATGCAAACTGATTTTTCTTCCTGAATTATTTTAGGATCTTTCCCTAGTCATTTATGTTCTGAAATTTCATAATCATGCATCCTGATGTGAATCTTTTAGTTCTTTGAATTATACTTTCCAGGGGTCTTTTCAATCTGGAGATCATGTACTTGAGTTATGGAAATCTTTCTTGAACTGTGTAGCAGAGATAGCTAACCTCTCTTTAGAATTTAGTTTTTCTCCTTCCAGAGTCTGACCTCTATTCATCCATCCATTGAACCTAGGTGGGCCAGATGATAAGTTATCACCAACAATAAGAGAAGTGACATGTGTTACTTTGGGCTAAGGCAGTGAAGAAATAGATAGGTTACTCTCTTTTCTTTCATTTTCCAGATGAAATATCAAGTTGCTGGGAAGGCAGAGCCACAGAGAGAAGGATCATGGGTCCCTTAGTTATCATAAGCATCTTGGTGGTAACCTGTTCTGTCAGCAAGAAAAGTAATTTTATTAAGCCACTGATATTTGAAGGTTTTCCATTGCGGTGTTCTCTGACTGATACATTTCTTAGAAATTTCCACACAGCTGCTTTCCGTCCTCAAATTTCTACCATATTGATCAGTGAGATATTTGACTTCCTAGATTAATCTCCTAACTTTGTATATTTTCTCATATCATATTCTCTTTGGACTTTTTTTCTACTTCTAGTAAGAATGATTTGAAAATTTCTTCCAATGATTCTATTGAAAAACCTCAGGGGAAAAGTGTGCAGAGTGAGGGAGCTATCATATTTTTTTAAATTTCCAAGCATATTAGAGGATTTTGGGTCTTCTTTTTACAGTATACAGTTCAAGTTTAATTAACTAAATATTTTCCTTACTCTGAGGTTAACAATTATAGTTTTATTTTTTTCTTGCTCTTTATATAATTTATTTCCATGTGTATTTGTGTATATGTGTGTGTCTATATTGGAAGCTATTCTTCAACAGCTTATGATCCAGGGATACCATCCTTCTGTAGAATGAAGCACTAAAAACCAGACTGAAAGCTCTATGTGGGGCAAGGGAAGCAGTGACAGGTCTTGGCAACTTGTGGGTTTCCTGTAGGACAGCTGGATGGCCAATGGCTTCTTCATTGGGTGACCTCCAATTAAGTGCCATGGATTTTCCACTTGGTTCTGACTTTCTGAGAACCATACAAAGGCTTGGTGGGAGTGGAGAGTGGAGCATAATTATTTTTACATATACTTGTACTTCATCTTAAGATATGCCAGGTGTTGCCCCGGTCTCAAGCCTCCCCAGTTCAGTGTATGCATGGAATAAGACTCCTGCCCTTATTATAAGGACTAGTATAAAACAACTGTCTGATATGAAGACTAAAGTTGGACTGTGAAAACAGAGTGAGGTTGGCTAATTTGGATGGTACATGCTTCCAGGGTTTTACCAGTGAAGTAATACCTTAGTGGTTCCTTTGGCCAAGATGTGGGCAACAAGAAGAGACAGTTAAGTGAGGTGTGGTTTCAGTTCCTGTCTAACTGGCTTTCCTATAGAGTAGAAGGACCCCAGCAACAAGAAGTGAAAGATAACCTGGATTGCTAGGGCATCTTACTTTGATGTTTTCCTGAGAACAGACCCTGAGACAATGATTGGAGTGGAGAAGATTTGGAAGGTGATATCCCAAATCAGAAGTGAGAGAACGAGGAAAGTGAAACAGGGAAGAGAGCAAAAGCCAAAAAAGAGTGAGTTATTGAGTTGGTAAACAGTGTGGGTAATTGGCGCTCAAGCCCAATCAGGACCATCTGGGAACTAGTAAAACACGTCTCAGAACTGTCCCATGAAATTAAATAGAAGTGAAGTCATTTATCCAATGACTCTTATTGCCTCTCTTTTGAGGGTTACTTCTTTGGCATTAATACTCCCCCCTACTTCAGGGAAATAACTGTTCAAGGCCTAAAGGGGCTCTTTCTGCTTTGAAGAAACCCCCAAGCATCCAGGAAAGGAGATGCTAAGACTGACATGAGATGTGGAATGATGGCAGAAGCATGGAATGTCCATTCTACCTGCAGGAAGACCAGTTAGGCTAAGAGCACATAGTGAAAGATAACATAAGGATCTGCTACACGTGGGTGGTAGAAAGAGCTCATCCAAGTGATCAAGCAGAAGAAAGAAGCATATGCCTACCTCAAGTGGATCAAGGTTAGAAGGTTCAAACAGAGATCCTTCAAAGACCCCTGCAAAATGGCCCACATGACAAAGGGCCAAGTTTAAACATCTGCCAGGCATGAAGAAACTGAACCAGTTCAGAAGGGATCAACTCCATTCCCTTACCCTTTCCCTTTCCCACTTTTCTTTGTATTCAGACCCTTGAGTGGCCTGGCCAACATGCTGGGAGATCAGGGAGGAGAAATCCAAGTTCATTCCCCTTTCTTCACTGAAGTATTCAAGCCTGGGAAAGGGACAAAGTGTTGCCCTTAAATCAAATTTACTATATTCCTCTGTAGCTTGGACTGGACAATGATTTGTGAACTGAGACTATTCCAGCTATCTATAACCATAAGAAGTATATATTACCTAAGAATGAACAAAAAAAAAATTCATCTTGGGGTAGAAGATATTCAACCCTTTCATTAAAATTCTATCAGGAATGTGGGAGATAAAAAACAAAGTTGTATTTTTTTTTTTTTTTACAATGTGCTGGTTTTATATACAATTTGAACTGTTTTCATCAAACCGGTTTACATAGCCTTCACGGATTTTTTTTTTATTAAATTATAGCTGTGCACATTAATGCAATCAAGGAGTACAGTGTGCCGGTTTTATATACAATTTTAAATATTTTCATCAAACAGGTTAACATAGCCTTCCTGGCATTTTCTTAGTTAGTGTGTTAAGACATTTGTATTCTACATTTAGTAAATTTCACATGTACCCTTGTAAGATGCACCGTAGGTGTGGTCACATCAATTACTCTCTCTCCACCCATCCTCCCCTCCCCTCCCTTCCTCTCCTCTTAAAGTTGCATTTTGATTGCAGCATTGGTTATCCTTATTCGACCTACATGTATCTTTTTTCCTCCTGAGGGACCATATTTTCCAAAATAAAAAAATATGGTGAGGGATATGGCAGACAGAAAACTTGGCTTGAGGCTAACAGAATGAATCCAAACTCCTTACCCCTGCTCATAAGGTCCAGTGTGGTCCCTCCGAGTCATGTGACACTCTCTTCCTCAAATTCTACACCAAGGCCATACAGAGGTCCCTTCACTTCCTGCAGAGCATCCAAGATGAGTTTCCTCCCCAATCCTCCATGCTGTTATTTTCTCTCCTCTCTCCCACCTTTGCTCTCCTCTTCTGTACTCATCTAACTACTTTCTAATATCACCTCCTCCAGGAAGACTCCCCAAGTACCCAACTTTCCATCTCATGTTCTTCAGGTACTGACATATTCCCTATGTTCCATTCCTCTTAGCACCACATCGTTACCATATTTACTTGTTCACTTTGTGGTGCATTCCCTGCTCACACCCACTACCACAGTCTCTCTAAGAGACTGGCTCATGTCTACACCCTCAGAAGCGTGTGTAGTTATCTGGCATACAGGTGGAAATTACTGTTGAATGAATTTGTATGAATATTCATATAAAATGTCTGACAAATCTACACAAATTAAGCCACACATTTAAAAACATCGGCTTTACTGAAAAGAATAAAATGATAATATTTTTAATATTAGAAGTATCCTGGAAAGTTTAGGATTTATGGTGACTATGTAGCATATGTTCCTGAGAATGTGTTTCTCAAGCATGGTCCCTGGACCAGTAGTATCACTTAGGAACTTGTTAGAAATGCAAATTATCAGCATGGTATCCCATCCTATCTCACCCTCCCAACTCAAAAACTCTGGGAGAAGGCCCCAACATGCGTATTTAATAATCCCTCTGGGAACACTTAAGTTTGAAGACTACTACCCTAATATTTGAAATGCCCCTCCCTGCAAAGAGCTTAAGTTATAGTTGGGAGGAGGTGGTGTGTCTATTAACCATCCCTGAAAGTTGAGACGTGTATGTTTTCCTTCTCCTTGATGTCATTCAAGTTAACCATCCAAACTAAAAACTGTCCAACACAGTCCATTACTAAAGGACCCAGATGGAAAGGATTACAACTGAGCACTACTGTCAACATCTACAAACAGTCTCCAGGTGTGTGTATCTGGTACGCCTGGCTAGGAAATCACTGGATTACTTGCTTCATTTAGTTCTACATTTTAACAGTCTGACATTTTAAACTGCATGGCTGGATTTTTAATCAGATGGGCTGATCTTTGTACCTATCTTGGCATGACAATTTACTTTGTGGAAGAGTTGAATTAGCAGAGGTGTTAAGCCCCAGGTTTGGCCAAAAGGAAAGGAAGTGACACTTGAAATGTATTGCCAATCCATACGGGACCTGAGATCAAAGCCTCTGGTTGAACAAGGACAGTGAGGATCCATATAGAAATCACCCAGAACCTTCAGTGGGTATTTGCTGATTCTTTCACCAAAGGAAGTTGTATATTCTTAAATTCTTATTGAGTTTAAGAAGTCAGGAAGTTTTGTATCCTGGATCATCGTCTATTTTATCCATGAGGGACACCAATAGGACTAATAGGAAAAACCTATGATACAAAAGGAAGGAAAGTAAGTTTTTAAAGATAGTAAAACAACAACAGCTAAAACAGAAAGCCAAGGAGAGCCCAATGAAAGGAAGAAAAAAGAATGAAAATTTTCCAGTTCAGGTTGACGGAAAACAAATAAGAAAAGCCATACACTATGTAGAGGAAGAAAAAACAAGAGAAGAATAAAAACGGATAGCTTATTAGGTGCCAAAGGCTGTGTACTTCTCCTTTAGAGGGCTCTGTCCAAGAAGGAAGCTGCTAGCCACATGAGGCTGTGTAAGTTAAAAATGAATTAAATTACATGAAATTAAAAATTCAGTGCCTCAGTCATACAAGACACATTTCAATTGCTCAATAGCTACATGTGGCTACCATATTGAATGACACCGAATAGTATACTCTCATTATTTTAGAAATTTCTATTCACTGGTGCTCCTCTAGAACTTACTCTAAGATCAAATGGGCACATTTCCCTATCTTTACAGGGATATTCAAATTCATAAAAATATCCAGAGATGCAAATAAGTTTGCTTTGTTAATTAATTAGAATTTTCCCTGAAATTCAGTGCAAATACGATTTGATTTGTTTATGTATCTCCCAAAAGTACACTCAGCAAAACAAATGTTAACTTGGATGCATGCTCTGGGCAAGACGCTGCCCTGGGCCCCAGCTGAAGGGGAAAGATATATAGAATGTAGCCCCTGTTCTCCAGGGACATATTTGTAAGAGTGTATAAGACTAGGACACAACTAAAAGAAAAATAGGCACATTGGGAGAGGTATAAATTAAGGCATGGGTTTCCAGTGTTGGCGTGCATCTAATTGCCTTGTTAAAAACACAGATGTTCCAGCCCTGTCCCAGACAAGCAAATTTATTGGCTCTGAGAGAAGTTTGCAGCATCACGTATGAACCTTCAAACATGAAGGCACATACCTGCAAGATGGCTGTTGGGTGTAAAGAGGCAGGACAGTATAGGAGAATGAACATTGGTGTGGTAGTCATGAGAAAGAGGATTTTAAAACTAGCTCAGGAACACATATTTGTGTGCAACTTAACTAGTAACTGTCGTCAAAATAGCTATGATTCATTTTTGAATTTTAAACGCTGAAAGTACAATTTAAATCCTTCAGTAGGAAAATGAACTCAGGAGTTAGTGAAATCTGAATGGAATTAACAGGGAAACCAAGTCTCGAAGTTACCAGAATTATTCAAGGGCCTTAAGCCAAACTAGAATATAATATAGACAATCCTTTGTAGAAAGATAAGTCAACTATTATACATACCAAACAATTAATGTAGGTGCATCAACAATCATTAAGGGAAAAGAAGACTTTTCACAGATACAATGATTTCAGAATACAGAAAAGTAACCCTGAGAATACAATATGTAAAGCTGAAAGTAGCCGGCAAAATTATGTTCCAACATGCTGCACTTACCAGATGACAAGTGAGTAACTTTCTGAGCATACACTGTCAATAGATAACACCTAGGTCATTCCTTAGCAATAATGGCTTCAACATCAATGGCTGATCTACCTGGGCCAGTGTGATGGATGCTCCTCCTGTGGCTGGGCCCAACCAGAGAAATTGACATTAACTTTGTAGTTAACTTTGACAACATCATAGCATAAAAAGTACATAAGTATTAAAATTGTATCTTTTCTATCGTCATCTTGGGTTTCTGTTTTGTTTATCTATTTTAGGATGTTGAAAACTCTTCCTCTCTCCCTCCCTCCCTTCATACACACATGTACACACCCATATACACACATATGTATGTATGTATATATATATGATTGGAGATGAAGAGGTTTGCTGCTTCTAAACTGGATAAAGCAGGTAAAGAATAAGAATGTTGGTTCACTCAAGACTGTCCTAATTTCCTTTGAGTATATTCCTTCACCACCACCAGAATGCTTTCACTAGTGACAAATAATTTCCTGCTGTACTGGATTCCAAGACTTTAATCCTTGTGAATGGCCATGCAGATGTTAGATTTGTAAGTCATAAGCAGTTTTCTAAGGAATTTTCATTGAGTTTCATTGGACATGCAGGCTAAAATGCAATTTCCAGCTTTTATTAGACACTAAAAGTTTGTGTTTTAGCTAACTCAGTAAGGAAAAATTTGGGTGCGATACATAGCAGATGGGAGGCAAGACCATGATGTAAAAATTATACTGGTTGTACACTGCACAAGTACAGAAAAAGTCATTCACAAGGTCTTTGATATGAATAGTGTCCCCTGGAGTTGCACCAGGTACAAACTGCTAACTGCTCAAGATAGACCTAACAGAAGGCTTTTTATATAATTATCAGAGGTTATTTGCTCATATAATTATTTACTGGGTGTTGATCACATATCAGACTCTGTACTAGATCCTGGTAAGCTAGAGTGTAGAGTCTCTGTTATCACAAAGTTACTTAATAATATAATATTAGGAGAGTCAAAGAATTAAGCATGCATTCATAGTTAAAGCACAATAAGTACTATAAGAATTACAGGGTGCTATGGAGCAAAAGAACATGGGTCCCCTTAGTAAAGGATCAGGGAGCTTCCTAAAGAAATTGTTGGTTATTTTGGAATATTAGGAATGAATAGAATTTCTCTCCTCAGCATACCCTACCCCTCTCCACCCCAATGCTGAGAAGGGAATATTCCAGGAAGAACATTATGCATCTAAGGGACTAAGTGACATGTGATTCACTGAATCATCAACTACTTCCTGATGCTGGTTTTGTGGAAGCCATGTGTGCCTGTTGTATCAGTGCCCATGGCAGAGCCGCCCCATGAACCATGTTTGGCAAAGATGTCATCTCTATGTAGTCATGTGAACAGCTGTACTTTGCACCTGCTTGGTAGTAACACTTATCTCTAATCTTATGCTTCGTTCCCCACTTAACTGTGGGAGCCCACCGAGAGAACAGTGTGTCTTAGTTCCTGATGTTCTCTTGTGCTATCTCTGCCTGTGATAGACATCCAACAAATATTGACAGAAAGTAATAAAACCATCATTTAACTTAAGGTAAATCAATGTGAGATAAGGACTTGGGATTTCTTCCCCTCTTTTTCCAATCTTTCAATTAAGTTAAATCAACATAGTGATCTAAGCCAGGCAGACTTTGAGCCTGGTTTTCCTGATTTCAATTGTGCTGTTAGTGAACACATAAAGAGTAGTTTCCTGATACTGTAATATGGCAGAAAAGGACATTTAAACAAATAATGATATTTGCAGCGAAAGACCAATGATCTCATGTTTTGATTCCAATCTTACAAACACTTGAAAGTAGCTTTATAGGTATCTTGGGCTAAGACACCTTTGAGAGAGTATATAGTTCTTGTGCAGTCAATGGAAAGAAAACATGGTATCCTGTTCCAATAAAAGTTTCAGACACAGTAGTAAATCAAGCTTGCCTTCCAGAATGCAACATTAGGCCATTGGGTTGGGCATAACATTTGGTAATATCATTGAGACACTAAAGGTGATTGCCTTAACCCACATGTATCTACAGTTCCAAGGGCAGCTTTATGTTGAAGCCAGAACATAACAATGGCATGCAGTTTTTACCTGGTATGATGAAGACCATAGAGACAGCCAGCCTGTAACCCATTAACAAGATTAACCTCTGCCTTGACACCAGGGGAGTAGCTTTTCTCAAAGCTCATAAAATACCTTTGTATCTCCACTGATAAGTTTGCAATGACAGTGGGGAAAGTTTGCAAGTTATTTCACTCAGCTTAAATTTTTTTCGTAAGTCAGATTGCAAAAATGCACATTGATCTAACTCAATTGCACCATATATTTCTCTTATTAGAGACAAGGTGGCCAGCAATGGTGAGGAGAAGTGACCTAAAAAAGTGGGCTTTCATAATTTGACTGATATTTTCAGCCTGTATTTAAACTAACAGATTTTACTTCCAATTTTCTCCTGGCTTTTGCAATACTTTAATTTCTCACAAGCTCTGGTTCCAGAATAGCTATGCCAAATTTGGTCATCCATGACGACAATGGTATAAGTTAGAGAAGCAGTGGCCTTCAGATTTCTTTGGAGAACAAATCCAGATTTAGTGCTGCCAATTCCCCATATTTCTTGGGAGAAATATACTAGAATCTTTGGTTTTATCTACAAGGATACTCAACAAAAGTGAATAAACTGAGGCTCTCATTTACTGTATATTCTCATTACTTTAGGGTCTGATGATCTTAGATCACATTTGGCTATTTCACCACTTCATTTTTCATTAAGCATAAAAACAGCTCAGTATTTTCGGTGTCTTGAGACTTCCAATGAAATGAATATACCTTTCAGGTGCAAATAATTGATATATGTCACAGCATAGACATATCTTTATAACTGAGCATCTCTCTATATTTGCTTTGCACATAGTTGCCCAGTGAATATTTGTGAAAACAATGAATAGTTTTATAAATATTTCTCTTTGTCAGTCAGCCAAAATATGTTAAGATTAGAGACTGTGACTTGGATAGTTTTTCATCAACATACTTCCAATTCTAAAAATGCAGTTGAAACAGCTCAGTATTTTCGGTCCTCTGGAACCTCTCTGGTCTCCAGGTCTAAGTTGTCTCACAGGCCAGCCCAGATCCCAGGTATAGTCAGTACACTGACTGTGGCAGAGTCACCTCAGTGGGTGGCCTCATTTTCTAGGCCATATGAATGCTGCCTCAACTCTACAGGTCCCCAATAGTTCCCTTCCCTTCTATGGCTGAGCTCTTGGGCTTCCTACACAGATCTTTCTCTATCACTAAAGGTCCAATCTTGTGTTAGTTTCTAGAACCAACCTTTATCTTAGTTGGGAGGATTTAAGGAATTCTCATTCAGTATCTAGACTATCCTTTCATCCCCTTCCAGCTGCCACTTTGGCTTTGATCTTGGCCCCAGTTCTTATAACCATAGTTGTTCTTTGTTCTCAGGATGCTTACTTCACCTTATACCCCTGTGGGTCATCTCTTGGGTTCAATTCAAATCTCAATAATTAGCATCAGCTCAGCCTCCTTAGGACTGTACCGTCTTTATCCTGTCTAGGTTTCCTATAGCAATGGAGGGCTGCATTTCCTTGTTCCCTACGAGCTTAGAAAAGAACTTCCCTGAAATCTCCTGCCTATTTGCCACTGGGATTGCTGAATGTCCCCTCTGGGCTTCTGCCTTTCTTGCCAACATATTCCTTCCACTAGGATCTCCTAATGCCTGTTTTTTGTAGCTACAGTGGCTGCATGCTGGAATCTACCTGTGTATTAATCCATATTCTCTGGGAAGCAGATGGCAAGATAGGATGAAGTGTGCAAGGATTTTACTACAGAATATGCCTTTATGAAACAGACTAGAATGGGAAACCGAGAAAGTCAGGAGGCATTCAGATTGTGATGCGCATTGACTTCCAACGAACAAGAGGATGGGAGAAGGCAGAATCTCTTAGACTGTCTGTCAGTCTTAAGAAGGGTTCAGGAAATGTCCCAGGGTATCGCAGCCAAAGTCACTCCTCAAGGAATACTGTGTTTCTCAGGGATAGGCCAGCTATATAATCCTTCCATCACATTTACCCATTGGCAGTGAGTAGCCTGTGGGAGAGGGGCCTTGGCACAAACCGAGTGATGGATTTCAGAGTGCAGCAATGGGGTTCTCAGTCAATTATACCCTCTGTAGTCACAGGTCTGCCAGGTGCATGCTCATGGCCTTTACAACTTGTCAGGCTGCACTGCCTTCTAGCACCTAAAGCTGGACCTGTACCCTAAGGGCCTAGCCTCATCCAACAAGCATGCTGTTTCACCTCCAGGTCCCAGTCTCTTCCAGGCTGCTCTACCTAGCCAGAGTCAACAGCCAGCCAGGCCAGACCTTATCAGAAGTAGCATTTTCATGTGTGAATTTCTTCCTGGCTTTTCTCAGGAAATTTATATGTATCTCTAAAACCCAAATTCCAAGAAAAATTAGTTGAAACATTGAGAAAATGAGATGAAGTGCTACAATTATCTAAAAATTAAAACTGAACAATCAATATAGAGGCATAACTGGTTTGATGAAAGCCACTGACACAGAATCAAAAGTAAGAGTAGGGAGTGAGAGCAAGATGGTGGCCGAGTAACAGCTTCCCTGCAACTGGGCACAGTGAGTCTGGGGAGATAAGACTCCAGGCATCTCTGGCTGGTAGGATCCGCCTATAATCATCCCTTTGAGGATACAGGGAGTCAGTGAGAGACTTCTGGACCCGAAGAGGAGAACAAAAACAGTGGAAAACTGGCAAGTGGTTGTGTGTGTTCGATCAGTCTAATCCCGCAGGCAGCCGTAAGTACAGCAGCAGCGAGACTGCAAACTGGAAAGGCCTTACCTGTGAACTGTTTTGTTGTTTTTGGACTTGGCACTCAGTTGAACTGCCTTGGGGAGAGCTTGAGCAAGAGTGTGGAGAACTTTGGGCGTTGTCTAGGGCCCCAGACTGAGCCACTGAACTGGACGCAGCTAATAGTGTTCGGCTGTGGGCCACAGGGAGCACTGTTAGAGAACTGCCCCGGCAAGCTCCACCCTCAGGGTCACAGAGCAAGGATCAGGTGGGAGCTCGTAATCTAGTGACAAAGCAGTCTAAAGGTGGGGACTGAGCCGCCTTACAGCCTTAACCCTCAGGAGCAGGGTGAGACCAGTTTTGGCACACTGGGTAAGTGGACAGCCACTTCAGCAGTGATCCCAGTGACAAACACATTCCTGGGAAAGCTTCTGCTTCGCCAAGTTTAGAAGTTTAAAGTGCCTTTTAAGAGGGCTGAAGAGACATTTAGGGTCTCCACCCTGTGGGGTTTGAGAAATCAGCGGAGGCCTCCAGCCGTATCAGCACTGTGATTAACATCTCTTACCCATGTTGCCCAGACCACCTGTTGCCCAGACAATATTCAACAAGATATATATACTGCTTTGTTTTTGGTTGTTTTTTTTTGTTTTGTTTTGTTTGATTGTTAATTTTGTTGTTGTTGTTTTGTTTTTTAATTTCAACCTTTTCCATACAGACTTTTTCTTTTCTTTCTCCATTTTTCTAGTTTAAATACAATTTCCCATTGCTGCCTTTTTCAATAATTAGAACATCATTTTTGCTAGTGTTTCTACCCCTATTATTTGATTTTTCACCCAATTTTATCCTGTCAAGTTTTCTGCTTACTTGTTTTGGTTTGATTTACAGCATTTTTGTCTTTCCTCTGTACTTGGTGGAGGTGGGGTACCGTGTCCAATCAGGTTAGCAAAGAGCTGCTGACTTCAAGGGAACCACCCAACAGGGCACCCCCTGAGGTTGGTTTTTTTTTTTCAGGTTGTGCCAAAGTACCCTATTGCACACCTACATTGCTCTGTCTCCCTCTTTCTGTGCCTCTCTTCTTTTTGTCAATATTCCCTTTTACCCATCCCCTCTCCTTTCTCTATTTTCTTTTATTCCTTCTTGCTCTTCAACCTTTTCATCCTTCTGGTCCTGTATCAAAAGGACTCATCGAAACCTTAGTCCACAGGCACGGGAACTTAAAAAGCAAGAGGAAGTGAAAGGAAAATTAGGGCAAGGAAACAGATAAAAGAAATCACTCATGAGGAAGAATCAGTAGAAAACTCCAGGCAACATAAAGAACCAGTCCAGAGCAACCCCTCCAAGGGACCATGAGGTAGCTACTGCAGAGGATTCCACCTATAAAGAAATGTTAGGAATGACAGAAAGGGAATTTAGAATACACATGATGAAAACAATGAAGGAAATGATGGAAACAATGAAAGAAACTGTTAATAAAGTGGAAAATAAGCAAAAGGAAATCCAAAAACACTATCAAATAAGAGATAAATGATATGAAGAATATAGAAAAGATATAGCAGAGCTGAAGGAAATGAAGCAGTCAATTAGGGAACTTAAAGATGCAATGGAAAGTATCAACAACAGGTTAGACGATGCAGAAGAAAAGAATTTCGGAGATAGAGGACAAAGTTCTTGAGATAACTCAGATAGTTAAAGAGGCAGAAAAGAAGAGAGAGAAAGCAGAACATTTACTGTCAGAATTATGGGACGTTATGAAGCGTTCCAACATATGAGTTATAGGAATCCCAGAAGGGGAAGAAGAATGCCCCAGAGGAAAGGAAGCCATACTAGAGAATATTATAAATGAAAATTTCCCAAATATCACCAAAGATTCTGACACACTGTTTTCAGAGGGATATCGGACCCCAGGTCACCTCAACTCCAACCGAGCTTCTCCAAGACACATTGTGATGAACCTGTCCAAAGTCAAGACAAAAGAAAAGATTCTGCAAGCTGCCAGGAATAAGCACCAGTTAATCTACAGGGGCAAATCCATCAGAGTGACTGCGGACTTCTCTAATGAAACTTTCCAAGCAAGAAGACAATGGTCATCTATCTTTAATCTACTTAAACAGAACAATTTCCAGCCCAGAATTCTATATCCTGCTAAGCTAAGCTTTAAAATTGACGGAGAAATCAAATCATTTATGGATATACAAACACTGAGGAAATTTGCCAGAACAAGACCAGCTCTACAGGAAATACTTCAACCTGTCCTACACACTGACCATCACAATGGATCAGCAGCAAAGTAAGAACTCAGAAATTAAAAGGACAGAACCTAACTTCCACACTGATGCAAAAGATAAAACTAAGCAAAGGACTCTCACAAAATAAGATGAATAGAACACTAACACACTTATCAATTATCTCAATAAATGTTAATGGCTTGAGTTCCCCACTGAAGAGACACAGATTCGCTGACTGGATTAAAAAACACAAGCCATCCATTTGCTGTCTGCAGGAAACACACCTGACTTCAAAAGACAAATTAAAACTCCGAGTCAAGGGTTGGAAGACAATTTTTCAGGCAAATGGCAACAGAAGAAAAGAGGAGTTGCAATCTTATTTTCAGATACATGTGGATTTAAAGCAACTAAAGTAAAAAAAGACAAAGATGGTCACTTTATATTGGTCAAGGGAAAACTACAACAAGAAGAGTTTCAATTCTAAATATTTATGCACCCAATATAAATGCTCCCAGATTCTTGAAACAGACCTTACTCAATAATACCATAATAACAGGGCACTTTAACACTCCTCTTACAGAGCTGGATAGATTCTCTAAACAGAAATTAAACAAAGATATAAGAGATTTAAATGAGACTCTAGAACAACTGTGCTTGATAGATGCATATAGAACACTCCATCCCAAAGATAAAGAATACACATTCTTCTCATCACCCTATGGAACATTCTCTAAAATTGATCCTATCCTGGGACACAAAACAAATATCAACAGAATCAAAAGAATTGAAATTTTATCTTGTATCTTCTCAGACCACAAGGTACTAAAGGAGGAACTCAACTCTAACAAAAACGTTCGACCCCACACAAAGGCATAGAAATTAAACAACCTTCTGTTGAAGGACAGATGGGTGCAGGAAGAAATAAAACAGAAAATCATTAACTTCCTTGAGCATAACAACAATGAAGACACAAGCTACCAAAACTTGTGGGATACTGCAAAAGCAGTTTTGAGAGGAAAATTTATCACTTTAGATGCCAACATTCAAAAAACAGAGAGAGAGAGAGCACATCAACAAACTCACAAGCCATCTTATGGAACTGGAAAAAGAAGAACAATCTAAGCCTAAGCCCAGTAGAAGAAAAGAAATATCCAAAATCAAATCAGAGATCAATGAAATTGAAAACAAAAGAATCATTCAGAAAATTAATGGAACAAAGAGTTAGTTTTTTGAAAAAGTAAATAAAATAGATAAACCATTGATCAGACTAACTAGAAATAGAAAAGTAAAATCTCTAGTAACCTCAATAAGAAATGATATAGGTGAAATAACAACTGATCCCACGGTACAAGAGATCATCTCTGAATACTACCAGAAATTCTATGCCCAGAAATTTGACAATGTGAAGGAAATGGATAAATATTTGGAATCATGCCCTCTCCCTAGACTTAGCCAGGAAGAAATAGAGCTCCTGAACAGACCAATTTCAAGCACTGAGATTAAAGAAACAATAAAAATGCCTCCAACAAAAAAATACCCTGGTCCAGACAGCTTCACACCAGAATTTTATCAAACCTTCGAAGAGCTTATTCCTATACTGCAGAAATTATTCCAAAAAATTGAGGAAGAAGGAATCTTCCCCCAACACGTTCTATGAAGCAAACATCACCCTGATACCAAAACCAGGAAAAGACCCAAACAAAAAGGAGAATTTCAGACCAATCTCACTCATGAATATAGATGCAAAAATTCTCAACAAAATCCTAGCCAATAGATTAAGGCTTATCATCAAAAAAGTCATACATCATGATCAAGTAGGTTTCATTCCAGGGATGCAAGGCTGGTTTAACATACACAAGTCCATAAATGTTATCCACCGTATTAACAGAGGCAAAAATAAAGATCATATGATCCTCTCAATAGATGCAGAAAAAGCATTTGATAAAATCCAGCATCCTTTTCTAATTAGAACACTGAAGAGTATAGGCATAGGTGGCACATTTCTAAAACTGACTGAAGCTATCTATGACAAACCCACAGCCAATATACTGAATGGAGTAAAACTGAAAGCTTTTCCTCTTTGAACTGGAACCAGACAAGGTTGTCCTCTGTCATCTTTACTATTCAACATAGTGCTGGAAGTTCTAGCCAATACAATTAGGCAAGACAAGGAAATAAAAAGAATCCAAATGGGAGCAGAGGAGGTCAAACTCTCCCTCTTTGCTGATGACATGATCTTATACTTAGGGAATCCCAAAGACTCAACCACAAGACAACTAGAAGTCATCAAAAAATACAGTAACGTTTCAGGATATAAAATCAATGTCCACAAGTCAGTAGCCTTTGTATAAGCCAATAATAGTCAAGATGAGAAGCTAATTAAGGACACAACTCCCTTCACCATAGTTTCAAAGAAAATGAAATACCTAGGAATATACCTAACGAAGGAGGTGAAGGACCTCTATAAAGAAAATTATGAAATCCCCAGAAAGGAAATAGCAGAGGATATTAACGAATGGAAGAACATACCATGCTTGTGGACGGGAAGAACCAACATTGTTAAAATGTCTATACTTCCCAAAGCAATCTACCTATTCAATGCCATTCCCATTAAAATACCAACATCGTACTTTCAAGATTTGGAGAAAATGATTCTTCATTTTGTATGGAACCAGAAAAAACCCCGTATAGCTAAGGCAGTTCTTAGTAACAAAAATAAATCTGGGGGCATCACCATACCAGATTTTAGTCTGTACTACAAAGCCATAGTGGTCAAGACAGCATGGTACTGGCACAAAAACAGAGACATAGACACTTGGAATCAAATAGAAAACCAGGAAATGAAACATCTTATAACCACCTAATCTTTGATAAACCAAACAAGAACATACCTTGGGGGAAAGACTCCCTATTCAATAAATGGTGTTGGGAGAACTGGATGTCTACATGTAAAAGACTGAAACTGGACCCACACCTTTCCCCACTCACAAAAATTGATTCAAGATGGATAAAGGACTTAAACTTAAGGCACGAAACAATAAAAATCCTCATAGAAAGCATAAGAAAAACACTGGAAAATACTGGCTTGGGGAAAGACTTCATGAAGAAGACTGCCATGGCAATTGCAACAACAACAAAAATAAACAAATGGGACTTATTAAACTGAAAAGCTTCTGTACAGCTAAGGAGACAACAACCAAAGCAAAGAGACAACTTACACGATGGGAAAGGATATTTGCATATTCTGAATCAGACAAAAGCTTGATAACTAGGATCTGTAGATAACTCAAATTAATCCACATGAAAAAAGCCAATCCCATATATCAACAGGCAAGAGACATGAATACAACCTTCTCTAAAGATGACAGACGAATGGCTAACAAACATGAAATCATGTTCATCATCCCTATCTATTAGAGAAATGCAAATCAAAACCACCCTGAGATACCATCTAAAACCAGTGAGAATGGCCCACATCACAAAATCTCAAAACTGCAGATGCTGGCATGGATGTGGAGAGAAGGGAACACTTTTACACTGCTGGTGGGACTGGAAGGAAGTATGGAGAAACCTCAAAGAACTCAAGCTAGACCTCCCATTTGATCCTGCAATCTCATTAGTGGGCATCTACCCAAAAGGAAAAAAATCCTTTTATCATAAGGACACTTGTACTAGACTGTTTATTGCAGGGTCAATTTACAATCGCCAAAATGCGGAAACAGCCTAAATGCCCACCAACCCAGGAATGGATTAACAAGCTGTGGTATATGTACACCATGGAATACTATTCAGCCATTAAAAAAAATGGAGACTTTACATCCTTTGTATTAACCTGGATGGAAGTGGAAGACATTATTCTTAGTAAAGTATCACAAGAATGGAGAAGCATGAATCCTATGTACTCAATTTTGATATGAGGACAATTAACGACAATTAAAGTCATGGTGGGGGTGGGGGTGGGGGAAGGGGAGAGCAGAGAGAGAAAGGAGGAGGGATGGGTGGGGAAAGGAAGAGCAGAGAGAGGGAAGGAGGGTGGGGGTGGGGCCTTGGTGTATGCCACACCTTTTGCAGGCAAGACATGAATGCAGGAGGGACTTTACCTAAGAAACGCAATCAGTGTAAGCTGGCTTACTGTACCCTCAATGAATCCCTAACAATTAAAAAAAAAAAAAAAGTAAGAGTAGGAAACTCTGACAAATGGAGTCAAAAATCAATGTTGGCATTTCCAGAACCAGGATAGGAGTATAGAAAAGTGGTCTTGTGCCAATGAGTGAGCCCTACTTGCAGCTGTTTCCATGTTGCATGTATGTGTTCACTGCAAATAAAATATTAGTAAGTTATATGCACAGTATACTTTATACAAGTCATATGATTTCTGCTTCAAGAAATAACACATTTTTGAAGTCAATTAAGTCCTTCAATTGGCAATTTCCACATGAAATGCTGAGTAGTGATGTTAATCTTATTAGGATATCTGAATGTGAGGTTATTCCAATATTTCCCAATAACATTTGCCAGCATTTTCTAGTGTTTAAATATTTGTTACAAGGCACAATTCTTGGAAAATAATACTAAACTGAAAATTCCTTATTCATTAAATAATTTTTAAATATCTATAATAATTAAGAGAGCATGAAGAATGCTAGGATTACTTTAAAAATAATAGATGGCATAGAATTTATGAAATTCATAATAATCCTAATTTCTTATTTGAAGTCTTGAAGATTGGAAATACTATGAGATAAAACTCAGGAATTCTCCAGGATTGAGTGGAGAAATGACAATGATTAAAAAAGAAGGCTGCCTTTCTCTTTATCTAATCAGAACTCAACACCCTTAGCCAATCAAAACTTTAATCTCACTATTCTGTGAGCCTAATATAACTGCTTCTTCCTAATACAGAAAATAAACACATCACACAGGCTTTAGTTATAGATCTTCTCAATTTAGAAAAAAATAAGCACATTTTTAAATTGTCTTCTATAGGGCATGGCAACAACATGGCTAAAAATAAAAGAGATAATACAATTTTAAAAAATACCACTTGAGCCATGTTATTGCAACAGAAGTTTTCACAGACTTGCTCTTTGACGAATATACCAGTTCTCCAAAGAGTTATTCCTATTTCTACCCCAGTGTCTTAGTCTGCTCATGCTGCCATAACAAAATATCACAGACTGGGTAGCTTAGACAATAGACATTTATTTCTCATGGTTCTGGAGGCTGGGGAGTCCGATGTCAAGGTGATGGCTGATTTAATTCCTTATAAGGGCCCTTTTTCTGGCTTCCTGGCTTCATATGCTAGAGAGGAAGATCTCAAACTCTCTGGGGTCTTTTCTTATAATAGCACTAATCCCATCATGAGAGCCCTACCTCAAAACCTCATCTTACCCTAATTATTTCCCAAGAGTCTCATCACAAATACCATCATTGTGTGTGTGTGTGGAGTTTCAACATATGACTTTGGCAGAAGCACAAACGTTCAGTTTGTAACATCCAGCATGACTTTCCTGAGCCTAGAACCAGTCTATGAAAAAAGGAGCTCAATTGGGAAAAGGTGACTGGGCAGTTCCCACCCCTTCTCCTTGATGCCCCTTATTCCCCTCTAGGCACCAGCCCATTGGCATCCTCATGGGGCTCTTTGGGGAGTGAGTGAAGGGGGCAACACACTCTTGTATACAGAAGGAAGACCATTTGCAGAGAGTTCACAAACATCAACTTTCACGCTTCCAACATCTCTGCTTGGAGCCCCTCCTCCATTTTTCAGAAAAGAGACATTTGGTGTTCAACTAGTTCCAATAATTGATATGTCAATGTCACGCAAAAAGAACTAGATTTAGTATTTTTTAAAAGATACAATTTATATACCATAAAATGCTCAGTTCAGCCGTTTTTACTATATTCACAAGGTTATACAATCATCATCACTGTTGAATTCCAAAACACTTATATCATTCCCCAAAGAAACTCTACACCCCTTAGTAGTCACTCCTCATTATTCCCTTCCCCCACTACTAGCAACCACTAATCTACTTTTTGTCTCTGGAATCGTCTGTTTTGGACATTTCATATAAATGGAATAACACATGTTCTCTCTTGTGTCTGGCTTATTTTACTTAGTATAACATTCTCAAGGTTCATTCATGTTGTAGCATGAATCCCAACTTCATTACTGTTTGTGGCTAAATAATATTCCATTGCATGGATATACCACATTTTATTTGTCCATTCATTAATTGATGGGCATTTGGGTTGTTTCCACCATCTTGGCTCTTATGAATAATTCAGCTATGAACATTCATGTACAAGTTTTTGTACTGGCATGTTTTCTTTTCCCTTGGGTATAGACTTAGGAACTGAATTGCTAGGTCATATGCTAACTCTAATGTTAAACTTTTTGAAGAACTGACAATAGACCTAGTTTTGAACCCAGGTCTGTCTAAGTTCTTTCCACCACATTAAATAGTTGTTGTAACTTCCCTCAACTTTTGCTGCATTCTAAGCACCTGGAGACCTTTAAAAATACATTGAAGCCCAGGTTTGCCCCTGCAAGAAATTCTGATTTAATTGGTCTAAGGTGGGGTATGGACACTGGTGGTTTTTCAAAGCTGTGACTGGATTCCAATGGAAAGCCAAGGAAGACAACTAGGGCTTCCTGCTTTCTTCATTTCAAGTCCACAGGCCTTTCAGCTGAGGTTGATAAAGAGAAATAACTGCCTAAACCCATCTGGGGAGGTGTTGCCCCTTCTTTGGCCACATCATACTTTGACAGAGTAAAGATATACAGGTCCCTGAAAGAGCATTAGATTTGTCTTTGAAGCACAGTGAGGCCATGGTAGGCCAGCAGGCCCCTTGGTGTCTCATGTACATCCATGCAAATGCCCATCCCATTTTCTGACTTTCAGGATGACAGTATTGTCTGCTAACTTCGTAACAATTCTCCGGAGTAGCGGTATCAATGATTTCCTTTTTATAGATAAAAATGCTGAAGCTTGGACAGTCTGACCCTTATCCAAGCTCCTCAAGTGGTGGGGCTGGAATTCAAACTAAGATCACCCAACTCCAGAGTCCTCATCGTAAGTGATCTGTGATATTGACTCTAGTCCAATAAACAACTTTAACAATGATGGGAAGGATTTCCTTATCCTAATTACTGCAAAAATATCACCAAACATAGTACTCTGTATGGCAAAAACCAGAACAAAATACTCTGGTAAGAAATGAACCAAAGGGGAGGCGGAGCAAGATGGCAGCCGAGTAACAGCTTCCTTGCATCTGGGCACCATGAGTCTGGGGAGATAGGACTCCAGGCATCTCTGGCAGGTGGGATCTGCCTATCATCACCCCTGAGAGGATACAGGGTGTCAGCGAGAGACTTCTGGACCCCAAGAGGAGGACTAAAACAGTGGAAAACCGGCAAGTGGTCACGTGTGTTCAATCCGTCTAAACCCGCCCGCAACTGTAAGTTCAGTAGCAGCGAGACTGCAAACCAGAAAGGCCTTACCTGTGAACTGTTTTGGTGTCTTTGGACTTGGCACTCAGCTGAACTGCCTTGGGGAGAGCCTGAGCAGGAGTGCGGAGAACTCTGGCCTTTGTCTAGGGCCCCAGTCTGAGCTGCTGAGCCAGACGGAGCTAATAGTGTTTGGCTCTGGGTCACAGGCAGCCATTGTGAGCGATCTGCCCCAGCAAGCTCCGCCCTCAGGGTTGCAGAGCTAGAATTGGGTGGGAGCTGGTAACCCAGTGACCAAGTAGCCTAAGGGCGGGGTCTGAGCCGCCTTGCAGCCCTAACCCTCGGGGGCAGAGGGAGACCAGTTTTGGCACACAGGGTAAGTGGATAGCCACTTCAGCAGTGATTCCAGCGACAAGCACTTCCCTGGGAAAGCTGCTCAGCAAGTGAACAAGTTCAAAGTGCCTTTTAAGTGGGCTGAAGAGAGATTTAGGGTGTCTACCTGCTGGTGTTTGAGAAACTAGCAGCCTCCAGTCGTATCAGAACTGTGATTAACATCTCATACCCCAGAAGACACGTGTTGCCCAGACAATATTCAATAACATATACATACTGCTTTTTTTTTTTTTTTTTTTTGGTTTGGTTGTTTTTTTTATTTTGATGTTGTTGATTGTTGTTTTGTTTTTTAAGTTCAACCTTTTCCATACAGATCCTTTTTCTTTCTCAATTTTTCTAGTTTAATTATAATTTCCCATTGCTGCCTATTTCAATTATTAGAACTTCATTTTTGTTAGTGTTTCTACTGCTATTATTTGGTTTTCCACCCAATTTTATCCCGTAAAGTTTTCTGTTTGCTTGTTTTGGTTTGATTTATAGCATTTTTGTCTTTCCTCTCTACTTGGTGGAGGTGGGGTACTGTGTCTGATCAGGTTAGCAAAGAGCTGCTGAACTCAAGGGAACCACCCAACTGAGCACCCCCAGAAGGTGGTTTTTTTTAAGGTTGTATCAAAGTACCCTACTGTACACCTATATTGCTCTGTCTCCCTCTTTCTGTGCCTCTCTTCTTTTTGTCAATATTCCTTTTACCCACCCCCTTTCCTTTCTCTATTTTTCTTTTTTTTTCTTATCACTCGGTCCTCCTTTCTTTAATCCCTTTTTTGTTCTTCAACCTTCTCACCCTTCTGGTCCTGTAACCCTTAGTCCACAGGCACAAGAACTTAAAGAGCAAGAGGAAGTGAAAGGAAAATTAGGGCAAGGAAACAGATAAAAGAAATCACTCATGAGGAAGAATCAGCAGAAAACTCCAGGCAACATGAAGAACCAGTCCAGAACAACCCCGCCAAGGGACCATGAGGTAGCTACTACAGAGGATTCCACCTATACAGAAATGTTAGGAATGACAGAAAGGGAATTTAGAATACACATGTTGAAAACAATGAAAGAAATGATGGAAACAATGAAGGAAACTGCTAATAAAGTGGAAAATAACCAAAAGGAAATCCAAAAACAGAATCAAATCAGAGATGAACGATATGAAGAATATAAAAAGGATGTAGCAGAGCTGAAGGAACTGAAACAGTCAATAAGGGAACTTAAAGATGCAATGGAAAGTATCAGCAACAGGTTAGACCATGCAGAAGAAAGAATTTCAGAGGTAGAAGACAAAGTTCTTGAGATAACTCAGATAGTAAAAGAGGCAGAAAAGAAGAGAGAGAAAGCAGAACGTTCACTGTCAGAATTATGGGACTTTATGAAGCGTTCCAACATACGAGTTATAGGAATTCCAGAAGGGGAAGAAGAATGCCCCAGAGGAAAGGAAGCCATACTAGAGAATATTATAAATGAAAATTTCCCAAATATCACCAAAGATTCTGACACACTGCTTTCAGAGGGCTATCGGACCCCAGGTCGCCTCACCTCTAACCGAGCTTCTCCAAGACACATTGTGATGAACCTGTCCAAAGTCAAGACAAAAGAAAAGATTCTGCAAGCTGCCAGGAGTAAGTGCCAGTTGACCTACAGGGGCAAATCCATCAGAGTGACCGCAGACTTCTCTAATGAAACTTTCCAAGCAAGAAGACAATGGTCATCTACCTTTAATCTACTTAAACAGAACAATTTCCAGCCCAGAATTCTGTACCCTGCTAAGCTAAGCTTCAAAATTGACAGAGAAATCAAATCATTTACGGATATAAGAAATGAACCAAAGAGCTTGAAATTTGACCAAAGGCAGTAAAAAAACAAACCCTGGTATCAGAAAATTTCAGAAGTTCTGGATTCCAAACTTATGTTTGCAACTTGAGCCTAAAGCACAAAATGCATCTTTCCTGTACCCATGAACGACATATTTAATGTTTCTTTTCTGCTCTGAAAATGAGGGGTCTGATAGTGTACCAAACATGATAATATCACTCCGAGTCTGGGAGGAGGTTTTAAGGTTGAAAATCCTGCTAAAATTTCCCAGTGCAGTGGAGCCCAGCCTGCCATCTCCTTCCACTGACCAAACCATTTCAGTTTCTTTCTTTCTTTTTTTGTTAAGTCATAGCTGTGTAAATTAATGCGATCATGGGGCTCCATACACTGGTTTTATAGACCGTTTGACACATTTTCATCACATTGGTTAACATAGCCTTCCTGGCATTTTCTTAGTTATTGTGTTAAGACATTTAGATTCTACATTTACTAAGTTTCACATATACCCCTGTAAGATGCACTGCAGGTGTAATCCCACCAATCACCCTCCCTCCACCCATCTCCCCCTCCCTCCCCACCCTTTCCCCCTTCCCCCTATTCTTAGGTTATAACTGGGTTATAGCTTTGTTGTGAAAGCCATAAATTAATTTCATAGTAGGGCTGAGTACATTGGATACTTTTTCTTCCATTCTTGAGATACTTAACTAAGAATATGTTCTAGCTCCATCCATGCAAACATGAAAGAGATAAAGTCTCCATCTTTGTTTAAGGCTGCATAATATTCCATGGTGTACACATACTACAATTTATTAATCCATTCGTGGATTGGTGGACACTTGGGCTTTTCCCATGACTTAGCAATTATGAATTGGGCTGCAATAAACATTCTGGTACAAATATCTTTGTTATGATGTGATTTTTGGTCTTCTGGGTATATTCCTAGTAGAGGAATTATAGGATTGAATGGCAGATCTATTTTTAGATCTCTAAGTGTTCTCCAAACATCTTTCCAAAAGGAATGTATTAATTTGCATTCCCACCAGCAGTGTAGAAGTGTTCCTTTTTCTCCACATCCACACCAACATCTCTGGTCTTGGGATTTTGTGATATAGGCTGATCTTATTGGAGTTAGATGATATCTCAAAGTAGTTTTGATTTGCATTTCTCTGATGATTAAAGATGATGAGCATTGTTTCGTATGTCTGTAGGCCGTGCACCTGTCTTCTTCAGAGAAGTTTCTCTTCAAGTTCCTCGCCCAGCCTGCGATGGGATCACTTGTTCTTTTCTTGCTTATACGTTTGAGTTCTCTGTGGATTCTGGTTATTAAACCTTTGTCAGAGACATAACCTGCAAATATCTTCTCCCATTCTGAGGGCTGTTTGCTTGCTTTACTTACTGTGTTCTTGGCTGTGCAGAAGCTTTTTAGTTTGATCAGTAGTGTATTTTTGATACTGCTTCAATTGCCTGGAGGGTCCTCCTCATAAAATACTTGCACAGATCGATTTCTTCAAGGGTTTTCCCTGCACTCTCTTCTAGTATTTTTACAGTTTCATGTCTTAAATTTAAACCTTTTATCCAGTGAGAGTCTATCTTAGTTAATGGTGAAAGGTGTGGGTCCAGTTTCAGTCTTCTGAGGGTCGCCAGCCAGTTCACCCAACACCATTTGTTAAATAGGGAATCTTTTCCCCACTGAATGTTTTTAATTGGCTCGTCAAAGATCAAATAATGCTAAGTAGCTGGATTCATCTCTTGGTTCTCTATTCTGTTCCAGACATCTACCTCTCTGTTTTTGTGCCAGTACCATGCTGTTTTGATCACTATCGATTTATAGTATAGTCTGAGGTCTGGTAGCATGATTCCTCCTGCTTTGTTTTTATTTCTGAGTAATGTCTTGGCCATTCGAGGTTTTTTCTGATTCCATATAAAATGAAGTATTATTTTTTCAAGATCTTTAAAGTATGACAGTGGAGCTTTAATAGGGATTGCATTAAAATTGTATATTGCTTTGGGTAGTATGGACATTTTAACAATGTTGATTCTTCCCAGCCATGAGCATGGTATGTTTTTCCATTTGTTAACATTTTCAGGTATTTCTTTTCTTAGAGTTTCATAGTTCTCTTTATAGAGATCTTTCACGTCCTTTGTTAGATAAACTCCCAAATATTTCATCTTCTTTGGCACTCCTGTGAATGGAATAGAGTCCTTAACTGTTTTTTCAGCTTGACTATTGTTGGTATATATAAAGGCTACCGATTTATGAATGTTGATTTTGTAACCTGAGACACTGCTGTATTCCTTGATCACTTCTAAGAATTTTGTAGTAGAATCCCTGGTGTTTTCCAGATATACAATCATATCATCTGTGAAGAGTGATAGTTTGATCTCTTCTGACCCTATATGGATACCCTTGATCACCTTTTCTTCCCTAATTGTGGTGGCTAAAACTTCGATTACAATGTTAAAAATCAGTGGAGACAATGGGCAGCCTTATCTGGTTCCTGATCTGTGTGGAAATGATTTCAATTTAACTCCATTCAATACGATATTGGCTGTGGGTTTGGTGTAGATGGCCTCTATCAGTTTAAGAAAAGTCCCTTCTATACCGATTTTCTTTCTTTTTTTTTTTATTTTTTTATTAAATCATAACTGTATACAATGATATGATTATGGGGCATCATACACTCACTTCATATACCATTTGACACATTTTTATCACAGTGGTTAACATAGCCTTTCCGGCGTTATCTCAGTTACTGTGCCAAAACATTTACATTCTACATTTACCAAGTTTCGCAAATACCCCTGTAATATGCACCACAGGTGTGATCCCACCGATTCCCCTCCCTCTACCCCCCCCCTTTCCCACTTCCCCCTATTGTTAAGTTGTAGCTGGGTTATAGCTTTCATGTGAGAGTCCCAAATTAGTTTCATAGTAGGGCTGTGTACATTGGGTATTTTTTCTTCCATTCTTGGGATACTTTACTAAGAAGAATATGTTCCAGCTCCATCCATGTAAACATGAAAGAGGTAAAGTCTCCATCTTTCTTTAAGGCTGCATAGTATTCCATGGTATACATATACCAGAATTGATTAATCTATTCGTGGATCGATGGGCACTTGGGCTTTTTCCATGACTTAGCTATTATGAATTGGGCTGCAATAAACATTCTGGTACAAATATCTTTGTTATGTTGTGATTTTTGGTCTTCTGGGTATATGCCCAGCAGAGGAATTACAGGATTGAATGGCAGATCTATTTTTAGATCTCTGAGTGTTCTCCATATATATTTCCAAAAGGAATGTATTAATTTGCATTCCCACCAGCAGTGCAGAAGTGTTCCCTTTTCTCCGCATCCACGCCAACATCTCTGGTCTTGAGATTTTGTGATATAGGCTAGTCTCATTGGAGTTAGATGATATCTCAAAGTAGTTTTGATTTGCATTTCTCTGATGATTAAAGATGATGAGCATTTTTTCATATGTCTGAAGGCCGTGCGCCTGTCTTCTTCAGAGAAGTTTCTCTTCAAATCCCTTGCCCAGCCTGCGATGGGATCCCTTGTTTTTTTCTTGCTGATGCGTTTGAATTCTCTGTGGATTCTGGTCATTAAACCTTTGTCAGAGTTATACCCTGCAAATATCTTCTCCCATTCTGAGGGCTGTCTGCTTGCTCTGCTTACTGTGTTCTTAGCTGTGCAGAAGCTTTTTAGTTTGATCAAGTCCCAGTAGTGTATTTTTGAAGCTGCTTCAATTGCCCGGGGGGTTCTCCTCATGAAATACTCACCCAGACCAATTTCTTCAAAGGTTTTCCCTGCATTCTCCTCTAGTATTTTTATAGTTTCATGTCTTAAGTTTAAATCTTTAATCCAATGAGAGTCTATCTTAGTTAATGGTGAAAGGTGTGGGTCCAATTTCAGTCTTCTGCAGGTTGCCAGCCAGTTCACCCAGCACTATTTGTTAAATAGGGAATCTTTTCCCCACTGAATGTTTTTAATTGGCTTGTCAAAAATCAAATAGCGGTAAGTAGCTGGATTCATCTCTTGGTTCTCTATTCTATTCCAGGTATCTACTTCTCTGTTTTTGTGCCAATACCATGCTGTTTTGATCACTATCGATTTGTAGTAAAGTCTGAGTTCTGGTAGTGTGATTCCTCCTGTTTTGTTTTTATTTCTGAGTAATGTCTTGGCTATTCGAGGTTTTTTCTGATTCCATATAAAACGAAGTAATGTTTTTTCAAGATCTTTAAAATATGACAGTGGAGCTTTAATAGGGAGTGCATTGAAATTATATATTGCTTTGGGTAGCATGGACATTTTGATAATGTTGATTCTTCCTAGCCATGAGCATGGTATGTTTTTCCATTTGTTAACATTTTCAGGTATTTCTTTTCTTAGAGTTTCATAGTTCTCTTTATAGAGATCTTTCACGTCTTTTGTTAGGTAAATTCCCAAATATTTCATCTTCTTTGGCACTACTGTGAATGGGATAGAGTCCTTAACTGCTTTTTCAATTTGACTGTTGTTGGTGTATATAAAGGCTACCGATTTATGAATGTTGATTTTGTAACCTGAGACGCTGCTGTATTCCTTGATCACTTCTAGGAGTTTTGTAGTAGAGTCCCTAGTGTTTTCCAGATACACAATCATATCATCTGCGAAGAGCGAGAGTTTGATCTCTTCTGACCCTATATGGATACCCTTGATCGCCTTTTCTTCCCTAATTGCGGTGACTAAAACTTCCATTACAATGTTGAAAAGCAATGGAGACAATGGGCAGCCTTGTCTGGTTCCTGATCTGAGTGGAAATGATTCCAATTTAACTCCATTCAATATGATATTGGCTGTGGGTTTGCTGTAGATGGCCTCTATCAGTTTAAGAAAAGTCCCTTCTAGACCAATTTTCTTGAGTGTTCTGATCATGAAGGGATGCTGGATATTATCAAAAGCTTTTTCTGCATCAATTGAGAGAATCATATGGTCTTTGTTTTTTAATTTGTTTATGTGCTGAATTACATTTATAGATTTACGTATATTGAACCAGCCTTGAGACCCTGGGATAAAACCAACTTGGTCATGATGTATAATTTGTTTGATGTGTTGCTGGATTCTGTTTGTTAGGATCTTGTTGAATATTTTTGCATCTATATTCATTAGTGATATTGGTCTATAATTTTCTTTTCTTGTTGGGTCTTTTCCTGGTTTGGGGATCAGGGTGATATTTGCTTCATAGAACGTGTTGGGTAGTCTTCCTTCTTTTTCTACATTTTGGAACAGGTTGAGTAATATAGGTACTAATTCCTCTTTAAAGGTTTGGTAGAATTCTGACGTGAAACCATCTGGTCCCGGGCTTTTCTTTTTAGGGAGGTTTTGTATAGTTGATGCTATTTCTGAACTTGATATGGGTCTGTTCAACATTTCCACTTGATTCTGGTTAAGTCTTGGAAGGTGGCGTGCTTCCAAGTATCGGTCTATTTCCTTCAGATTTTCATATTTCTGAGAATAAAGTTTCTTGTAATATTCATTAAGGATTTTTTGGATTTCTGATGAGTCTGTGGTTATTTCGTCTTTGTTGTTTCTGATTGATGATATTAGAGATTTTACTCTTTTTTTCCTGATTAGGTTGGCCAGAGGTTTATCTATTTTATTGACCTTTTCAAAAAACCAGCTTTTTGATTTATTGATCTGTTGTATTATTCTTTTGTTTTCAATTTCATTTAATTCTGCTCTAATTTTGGTTATTTCTTTTCTTCTACTGGGTTTGGGGTTGGAATGTTCTTCCTTTTCCAGTTGCGTGAGATGTCCCATTAAGTTGTTAACTTCCTCTCTTTCCGTTCTCTTGAGGAAGGCTTGCAGTGCTATAAATTTCCCTCTTAGAACTGCCTTTGCAGTGTCCCAGAGGTTCTGATAGCTTGTGTCTTCATTGTCATTTTGTTCCAAAAAATTGGTGATTTCTTTCTTAATCTCATCTCTGACCCAGCTATCATTCAGCATAAGGTTATTTAACTTCCATGTTTTTGTATGGGTATGCAGATTCCTGTTGTTACTCAATTCAAGTTTTATTCCATGATGGTCCGAGAAGATGCATGGAATAATTTCTATTCCTTTAAATTTACTGAGGTTAGACTTGTGACCTAAAATGTGATCAATTTTGGAGTAAGTTCCGTGGGCTGATGAGAAGTATGTGTATTCAGTTTTGTTGGGATGAAATGTTCTGTAGATGTCTGCTAAATCTAAATATTGGATGGTTAGGTTTAAATCTAAGATTTCTTTGCTCAGCTTCTTTCTGGAGGATCGATCCAACACTGCCAAGGGAGTGTTGAAATCTCCAACGATTATGGAGCTGGAGGAAATCAAGTTACTCATGTCTGTTAGAGTTTCTCTTATAAATTGAGGTGCATTCTGGTTGGGTGCATAGATATTAATAATTGAGATCTCGTCATATTGAGTATTACCCTTAACAAATATGAAGTGACCATTCTTGTCCTTCCTTACTTTTGATGGTTTAAAGCCTACTGTATCTGCAAATAAAATTGCAACACCTGCTTTTTTCTGATTACCATTTGCCTGAAATATGGATGACCATCCTTTCACCCTGAGTCTGTATTTGTCTTTTAAGTTGAGATGTGACTCTTGTATGCAACAAATATCTGGCTTGAGTTTTTGTATCCAGTCAGCTAACCTATGCCTCTTTAGAGGACAGTTTAAGCCATTCACATTGATGGAGAGTATTGATAAGTCTGGTGGAATTTTGGGTATCGAGTTTTTCAAAGGTCCAGTGGACATTTTTAATCCTTTCGCCAGTGTGGAAGTTGGAGTTTGATCCGAAGTTTCTGAGTGAGTTTACTTTTGTGGTATAGGATTGGGTTGGTCATTGTGGAGGATAGGTCTGAGAACATCCTGAAGAGCTGGTTTACTTATGGCAATTTTTTTCAACATATGAATGTCATTGAAGTATTTAATTTCTCCATCATAGATGAAACTCAGTTTAGCTGGATACAAGATCCTGGGTTGAAAGTTTTTTTGCTTTAGGAGATTAAAAGTTGATGACCAGCCTCTTCTTGCTTGAAAAGTTTCAGCAGAGAGATCTGCAGTTATTCTAATATTCTTACCTTTGTACGTTATGGTTTTCTTTCGCCGGGCTGCTTTGAGAATCTTCTCTTTCATGTTAACTTTAGTGAAGCTAATTATGATATGTCTGGGAGATGGCTTATTGGGGTTGAATTGTGCTGGGGTTCTGAAGCTGTCTGCTATCTGAATTTCAGATTCTCTAGGCATGTCTGGAAAATTTTCTTTCATAATTTCATGTAGAAGGGCCTCTGTGTCCTTGGCAGCCACTTCATCGTTCTCCGGAATTCCTATAACCCTTATGTTGTTTTTTTTCGAATTATCTGAGAGCTCTCTGAGTGAGTGATCCGTTTTTGCTCTCCATTTCTCTTCCTCTTTGAGAGATTGGGAGCGTTCGAAGACTTTATCTTCAATGTCAGAAATCCTTTCTTCTGCTTGCTCCATTCTGTTACTGAGGGATTCTACTGTATTTTTCATATCTTTGAGGGCTGTAAGTTCTTGTTTCAGTGTGTCTAAATCTTTGGTGGTTTTGTCTTTAAATTCGTTAAATTCTTGAGACAATTTTTGAATTTCTCCTCGAATTCCTAATTCCATTTTATTAATCTTGTCTGCAAACCAAATTCTGAATTCGACTTCTGACATCTCAGCCAGTTGTTTATGAATGGGATCTTCAATCACATCTGCCGTATCTTTTCTTGGGGGGGGTTGATCTATTCTGGTTATTCATGTTACCAGAGTTTTTCCGCTGATTCCGCCCCATGGTTTACTCCCTTTGGTTTTTCCCCTGGGGTTTTATCGAGGGCCCGTACAGTGTTGTGGCCTGAGAAACTGGGGCCCTGTCTGGTGTGGTGGAGCAAAGTGGTTCTGTCTTGTTTTCAGCTGGTTTCTGTTCGATCCTATTACAACTTCTACTCTGGCTTGAAGTCTCAGCTGTGTGGAAAAATCAGCAATTAAGTCACCCCGCCTGCGCACCTCTGGCCCCAGTTGGAAAAGGAGAATCAAACCTTCCTACAATCGCACACCCAGGGCACGCCTGAAGAGTCCTCAGTCTATTAGCCCAGTTCAAAAGGTCCGAATCAACTGTCTCAATCGGCACTTGTCTCGGGTGGAAGGGTTCAAGAGGTCTCTGGGAACTGGATCACAGGAGCCTGGTGACTCCTCTGACACAGCTCACCCCAGTGCAGCGTGGAGTCAGGAGGAGCCACCCAGTAAACAGAGCAGTCTGGGAAGGTTGACGTCTCCTTCCCCACTTTGCCCCTCCGTCGGACCCAGTCACTGGTATCTCTGCAGATGGCTAACCCAGTTGCCTGCAGTGAACAGACACTCCAGGGGTTTGCACCTGCCTGAATCGCAAGGAAGTCTGCCAGGCCCCCGCAGACTGCCGCTATCTAGCAGGAGGAGATGGGGCCTGACATCTTTGAGTGTTTGATGCAGGTGATGGGAAGGAGGTGTTCACTCAGGCTTAGCCCCGTCCCTGATGCATGCTGCTAACAGAACAGAACAGAACAGACAACTTTGTGAGGTTCTGTCTCTGTTCCTGTCGTCGCCTACAGGAGACGGGCTGTTTTGAGTTCAGACGTCTTTGCTGCTGGAGAATTACGTCTGAACACCTCTCTGGGTCGGCCCCGCCCTGGAGGCTTCCGGGTTTGTGAGCCGCGTCACCCGGTGGCCTCCTCTGGTTGCCCAGGGAGACAGGGGGTGTGGCCTCAGAATATCCAGAAGTGAGCGTTCTGCCGTTAAAGAAAAAACGGCTGTTGATCTACCTCCAGGGAACTGCTGCTCTGGTGTGGGCACTCAGGCGACCCTTTTCTCCTCTGTCCCACGCCCGAGAGTCAGCACTGAGCGGCCGCAGTTTGTGCTGGGTCCACACCCCTTAAGAGATCCCCCAAGAATCAGAACTCTTGGGGGATGGGCCCCCAGACCCCGATTGGGAGTGGGGCGGGGGGAAGCTAGAGTTTCATTCAGTTTCACGCAATACTACGGTCCGGGGAGGGCTCCTGCACTGCACCGCAGGGAAGTGCCGCCAAGGCTTGATTTCCCCTCAGCAGAGTGCCCTCTCCTCGCTCACGTGTCCCAGAGTCAGCGCTGACCTGACGCAGCTCAGGCACTGTGCACTCCCCTCGAGAAATCACCCAAGGAGCCGAACTCCTGGGGGATAGGCCCTCAGACCCCGAGTGAGAGTAGGGGTTCTCAGCTCTCAGCGGGGAGGCCAGAGTCTGATTCAGTCTTGGGCCCCGTATGCCTGGGGAGGGTTGCTGCACTGCACCGCAGGGAAGTGCCGTGAGGCGTGACTCCCCCTCAGCCCGGTGCCCTCTCCTCACTCGGCGCGCCTCAGAGTCAATGCTGACCAGTCGCAACTCGGGGACTGTCCACTGCCCTTGAGAAATCACCCAAGGATCCGAAGTCCTGGGGGACAGGCCTCCAGACCTCAGTGGGCGGGAGGGGAGCGCCGGGTATTCAGGGTTGCCGGCAAAGGATTCCCAAAGTTTTATTCAGCCCTATGTCCGGCAGGAGAACGCCACGGCACCCCAGTAGGGGAGGTAGGTCCAGTTTTTAGAAGGTCTCTCCCGTGGAGTGTAGTGGGAGGGCCTTTAATTTCTGCCCACTTGTCCAATTGTGGGGCTCTAGAGCCGGTCTCATGGGGGAGGGGGACTCCCGTCCGCTTGGTGGTGGATTTTGTACCTTTTGTTTGCGTCCTTGTGATCACAACTTGCCTCAGCGGTGTTGATGTGCGTTCTTCAGCCTTCTCTCTTGGTGGGGCTCAAGTCCACCAGGATACTTACTAAATTCCTGTCCCTTAACTCTCCTTCTGGACGGGAGCCTTTGTTGAAAGCTGGCTTCAGTCCGCCATCTTGTCTCCCAGTCCCCCGATTCTCTTAAGTGTTCTGATCATGAAGGGATGCTGGATATTATCAAAGGCTTTTTCTGCACCAATTGAGAGAATCATATGGTCTTTGTTCTTTAATTTGTTCATGAACTGAATTATACTTATAAATTTACGGATATTGAACCAGCCTTGAGACCGTGGGATAAAACCAACTTGGTCATGATGTATAATTTGTTTGATGTGTTGCTGGATTCTGTTTGTTAGGATCTTGTTGAATATTTTTGCATCTATATTCAATAGTGATATTGGTCTATAATTTTTTCTTGTTGGGTCTTTTCCTGGTTTGGGGATCAGGGTGATGCTTGCTTCATAGAATGTGTTGGGTAGTCTTCCTCCTTCTTCTACATTTTGGAACAAGTTGAGTAATATAGGTACTAGTTCCTCTTTAAAAGTTTGGTAGAATTCTGGAGCGAAGCCATCTGGTCCTGGGCTTTTCTTTTTAGGGAGATTTCATATGGTTGATGTTATTTCAGAACTTCATATAGGCCTGTTCAAAATTTCCCCTTGATTCTGGCTAAGTCTTCGAAGGTGACGGTGCTTCCAAGTACTGGTCAATTTCCTTCAGATTTTCATATTTCTGAGAATAAAGATTCTTGTAATACTCATTAAGGATTTTTTTTTAATTTCTGAGGAGTCCATTGTTATTTTGTCTTTGTTGTTTCTGATTGATGAAATTAGAGATTTTACTTTTTTCCTGGTTAGGTTAGCCAAAGGTTTATCTATTTTATTGACGTTTTCAAAAAAACAACTTTTTGATTTATTGATCTGTTGTAGAATTCTTTTGTTTTCAATTTCATTTAATTCTGCTCTAATTTTGGTTATTTCTTTTCTTCTACTGGGTTTGGGGTTGGAATGTTCTTCCTTTTCCAATTGCTTGAGATGTCCCATTAAGTTGTTAACTTCCTCTTTTTCCGTTCTCTTGAGGAAGGCTTGCAGTGCTATAAATTTCCCTCTTAGGATTGCCTTTGCGGTATCCCAGAGGTTCCAATAATTCGTGTCTTCATTGTCATTTTGTTCCCAAAATTTGGCAATTTCCTTCTTACTCTCATCTCTGACCCAGCTATCATTCAGCATAAGGTTATTTAACTTCCACATTTTTGTATGAGTATGCAGATTCCTGTTGTTACTGAGCTCAACTTTTATTCCATGGTGGTCCGAGAAGATGCAAGGAATAATTTCCATTCCTTTATGTTTACTGAGGTTAGACTTGTGACCTAAGATGTGATCGATTTTCGAGTATGTTCTGTGGGCTGATGAGAAGTATGTGTATTCAGTTTTGTTGGGATGAAATGTTCTGTAGATGTCTGCTAAATCCAAATGTTGGATGGTTAGGTTTAAATCTAAAATTTCTTTGCTCAGCTTCTTATTGGAGGATCTATCCAACAGTGCCAAAGGAGTGTTGAAATCTCCGACGATTATGGAGCTGGAGGAAATCAAGTTGCTTATGTCTGTTAGAGTTTCTCTTACAAATTGAGGTGCATTCTGGTTGGGTGCATAGATATTAATAATTGAAATCTCATCATATTGAGAATTACCCTTAACAAATATGAAGTGACTATTCTTATCCTTACTTTTGTTGGTTTAAAGCCTATTGTATCTACAAATAAAATTGCAACACCTGCTTTTTTCTGATTACCATTTGCCTGAAATATGGATGACCACCCTTTCAGCCTGAGTGTATATTCATCTTTTAAGGTAAGATGTGACTCTTCTATGCAGCAAATATCTGGTCTGAGTTTTTGTATCCAGTCAGCTAACCTGTGCCTCTTTAAGCTGTTTAAAGAGCTTAAAGGACAGTTTAAGCTGTTCACATTAATGGAGAATATTGATAAGTCTGGTAAAATTTTGGGTATTGAGTTTTTCAAAAATCCAGTGGACATTTTTAATCCTTTCACCATTGTGGAAGTTGGAATTTGACCAAAAGTTTCTGAGTGAGTTTACTTTTGTGGTAGAGGATTGGGCTGGTCATTATGGAGGATAGGTCTGAGGATATCCTGAAGCGCTGGTTTGGTTATGGCAAATTTCTTCAACATATGAATGTCATGAAAGTATTTAATTTCTCCATCATAAATCAAACAGTTTAGCTGGATACAGGATCCAGGGTTGAAAGTTATTTTGCTTTAGGAGATTAAAAGTTGATGACCACCCTCTTCTGGCTTGAAAAGTTTCAGCAGAGAGATCTGCAGTCATTCTAATATTCTTTCCTTTGTAGGTAATGGATTTCTTATGTCTGGCTGCTTTGAGAATTTTCTCCTTCATATTAACTTTAGTGAAGTTAATTATGATATGCCTGGGGGATGTCTTATTGGGATTGAGTCTTGCTGGGGTTCTGAAACTGTCTGCTATCTGAATTTCAGAATCTCTTGGCATGTCTGGAAAATTTTCTTTCATAATTTCATGGAGAAGGGCCTCTGCACCTAGCGAGGCCACTTCATCACTTTCAGCAATTCCAATGAGGTAGATATTAGCCTTCTTCGAATTATCCCCTTCTCTTTGAGAGAATGATCCAGTTTACTCTCCATTTCTGTTCCTCTTTGAGCATTTGGGAGCATTCAAAGGCTTTGTCTTCAATGTCAGAAATCCTTTCTTCTGCTTGCTTCACTCTGTTACTGAGGGATTCTACTTTATTTTTCAGATCTTTGAGGGCTGCAAATTCTTGCTTCAGTGCGTCAAAATCTTTGGTGGTTTTGTCATTACATTCATGAAATTCTTAAGACAACTTTTGAATTTCTCCTCAAATTTCTAATTCCAACTTTTGAATTGCTGCTCGAATTTCTAATTCCAAATTTTTCTCCATGTTATTAATCTTGTTTGCAATCAAAATTCTGATTTCAATTTCTGACATCTCGGCCAGCTGTTTATGAATGGGATCTTCAGTTACATCTGCCATAACTTTCCTTGGGATGGGGGGGTTGATCTATTCTGGTTATTCATGTTACCAGAGTTTTCCCACTGATTCCACCCCATGATTGTTTTACACCATTTGATTTTTCCCCTGGAGCTTTGTTGAGGATCCGTACAGTGCTATGACCTGAGAAACTGGGGACCTGTTTGGTGTGGTGGGGCTAAGTGGTTCTGTCTTGTTTTCAGCTAGTCTCTGTTTGACCCTAATGAAACAGTTACTCTGGGTTGAAGTCTCAACTGCGGAGAAATATCAGCAATTTAGTCACCCCACCCCCAACAGGCAACAACTGGAAAAGGAAAATCAAACGTTCCTACAACCACACATCCAGGGCTCCACCTGAATATTCCTCGGGCGACTGGCTCAGTTCAAAAGGTCCAAATCAATTGTCTCAGTCAGCACCTGTCTCAGGTGGGAAAGTTTAAAAGATCTCTGGCAACTGGATCTCAGGGGTCTGGTGACTGCTCTGATATGGCTTGCTCCAGTGCTCCGTGGAGTTAGCAGGACCCACCCAGCAAATAGTTCAGTCTGGGAATGTTGATGCCTCCTTCCCCGCCTTGCACCTCTGTCACACCCAGTCACTGATAGCCCCGCAGGGCTTTGACCCAGTTGCCTGTAGTGAATAGATACTCAGGGGTTTGCACCTGCCTGAATCACAAGGAAATCTATTTCTGCTCGGCCAGGCCGCTGTGCTCTGCCTCTATCTAGCAGGGGGAGGTGAGGCCTGACAACCTCGGGCACTTGATGGAGGCTGGGTGTGTTCACTCAGTTTCAGCCCCACCCCAGATTGATGTTACTGACAGGACAGAACAGTACAACTTTGAAGGAATTTGTTTCTGTCCCTGTTAAATTCCCCTGCAGAAGAGAAGCTGTTTTGAGTTCTCAGAGCCTGCAACTCAGGCCCTGTCTTTGCCCCTGCAGGTTTGTATTTGGTTACCTGTCAGTTCTAGCCTCCTGCCTTCCTTTGTCTATAGGCTGACAATCCCCTGAGGGCGGGGTGCATCTTAGGCTCAGTAAAGTGGTCCTCTGGGTCAGCCCTGCCCTGGGAACTTCCCTGCTCTGCGTGTGCATTTCTAGTCCCTGCACTCCACCCAGGCCAGTACCGCCTAAGGCAAACCCTTTACTCCTGGGGCCTGCATTTCCATCCCAGATCTGTTCTGTGGTGGTTGCCACCTGAGTAGATGCCCGGCCTCCTCTGGTTGCCCAGGAAGACAGGGGGTGTGGCTTCAGAATATCTGGGAGTGAGCCTATTGTTGCTAAAAGACAGCTGCTGCTCTGCACCTCAGAGCACCGCCACCCCAGTGTGGGTCCCTCTCAGCTGCCCGTAGTCTCCTCACTCCCGTGCCCCAGAGTCAGCACTGACCAGCTGCAGTTGAGGCCCTGTCCACACCCCTCGAGAAATCACCCAAGAATCTGGACTCCTGGGGGACAGGCCTCCAGACCTCCGAGTGAGAGCGGAGGGGAGTACTGGGAGCTCAGAGTTGCAGGTAGAAAATATATACAGTTTTATACAGTTTTATGCCTGGCAGGAGAATGCCATGGCACCCTAGTAGGGGAGGTAGGTCCAGTTTTTAGAGGGTCTCTCCCGTGGACTGTAGTGGGAGGACCTTTGAACTCTGCTCCTTTGTTTGTGGGGCACTCCAAGCCATTCTCATGGGGGAGGGGACTCCTGTCCGCTTGGTGATGGATTTTGTACCTTTTGTTTGTATCGCAGCTCGCTTCAGCGGGGTTGATGTGCGTTCTTCAACCTTCTCTCTTGGTGCAGCTCAAATCCACCAGGTTACTTGCTAAATTTCTGTCCTTTCCTCTCCTTCTGAACGGGAGCCTCTGTGGAAAGCTGGCTTCAGTCAGCCATCTTGTCTCCACCCCCCACCACCATATCAGTTTCAAAATTGTCTCTCTCAGTAGCCTATGGTTTTATTGAATTTACTGCACTTGGAATTTGATAAGTTCCTGGCTAGCTTTCACATTCTTTTGCATTCTCGTAATTCACATATTATCTTTCAGCTTTCAGTTCTTTGAATCTTCCAGTTACTCCTGGAGAAAAGCTGTTTTAGCATTTTATCCATCTAATGGATCAAAAACATACTCAGAGTCACACACAGGAATATATTCTTACCCAACAATGTCACTGTGGCCCAGAAACTCCTCAATGTCTGACATTTGGGGAGGTCTAACTTTGTGCATGGGCCCCACTGGGGATCTACAGATGAAAGAGTGCCCCTGCCCTACAGGAGCTCACATTTTTGTGGGAAGAACAGAAAACAACCGGTTACAAAATAATATAAGCATTCCGGCAGAGGTATGGTATGTGGTGCTATCCAAGCCCATGATTGAGGCAGCTCATACATACTGTGGAGATCAAGGAAGATATTTTTACTGCAGGTTGTGGGCCATGATAAGTAGAGGGACAACTGCAACTCAGGAGGTGGGAGGGCATCCCCAAAGCATCAACTGTAAGGGTGTGTGTGATGTGAGTATAGATTGGGGGCCATGGTGTAGAGAGATATAAAAGTAGCTCATCCTTACAGAGTCTTACTGTGTGCCACTTGTACTTCTTCCTGCTTAATAACTGCTCCTAAGCCTCACAACTCCTGGGAGGTAGGGATGACCATTTACTCATTTTAGAGGTGAGAAACTAAGGCAGAAAGGGGTGGCACCTGTGGCTCAAAGGAGTAGAGCGCCGGCCCCATATGCCAGAGGTAGAAGGTTCAAACACAGCCCCAGCCAAAAACTGCAAAAAAAAAAAAAAGGAAAAGAAAAGAAAAGAAAAGAAAAGAAAACTAAAGCAGAAAGAAGCAAGAGGCCACAGTGCCCCCAAAGGTACAGAGATATCATTCAAACCCAGGCAGCCTGGAGCCAGAGTACACTGTTTAATTCTCCCAGGCTGGTAGGGAGAGCATACGTCAGATTATGGCTGACTTTGCCAGTTTATTTCGTGTGTTCATTCCCTGTTCATTCATTCACTGAACACATTCACTGAATGCTACTATATGTCAGGGATGGTGATATGTTTGAGAACAAAAGAAGTCCTTGAATTTTACCCTTAAGGCAATGGTGTGGGCAGGGCAGTGGGCACACTGTCTTTTGACTCATATGCCTTCTGGATGCTCAAGGTCTAACGTGAGAGAATGCTATAAGAACAGGAAATGTTGCAGCAAAAAAAGTTTATTCAAAATGTAGTCTTAGCATTGGATCTAATAAAGGCAAGTCTCATAATGAGTAGGTGGGCAAAGATTGGTGAAGAATAGGTTGTTGGACAAAGAAGAGAAAGGAATGCAGTCTGGAGGTAGGTGATGCCAATAGAAAGGGAATGAAATTTGCTGTGAAGAGTTAAATGGCGCAGAGGGCAGGGCAAGCTTGCTGGGATGGCAGATGGCACCTGAGGCACTGTGAATATCACTGGGGTCTTTATCCAAATCCATCAGGGCTTCTCTTGGAACATTCCAGGATGTTGCCAGTACATACTAGCACCTGGAGGTGAGCCTTAAAAAGCTCTCTAGCTGACCAAGAGAAACAGTGACATAAAAGAAGATAGTTATGATTTTTTTTTTTTTTTTTTTTTGGTGAATGTCCCAATTCATATACTCTGGCCTTAATGACTTCAGCAGACTGGGCACAAAAACCTGATCCCATCATCTCCCAACTGACTGACTTGCCCCAGTGTGAACCCCCCTTACCTCTCCTACCTCCTTCCAAACCTACCAGTGACAGGAGAGAGGAAACTACTGGGCTTAGAACATTTTTCTCTGAAAAAAACCTTCCTAGACCTCCTCGAACTGAAGCAGGGACAAAACTTCAGGAAATTCTTTCCAAAGCAGATTTTTCTGCTTGACCAAAGGTATAATTTTTCCTTCAGGAAGTGAAGGCACCTCATGTTGGTGTAATCGAGTTTCCCTGGGAAGAAGCCGCTGCCCCCTGGGTGGTCACTGCTGTTGAAATATTAAACACAGATGTTTGGCAGGCCGCCTCCCCATGCATCCCTCTTTTTGTGCTTTTCCTCTTAGAGAGATGGGAGTAGATTCAGGACATCCCTAATGCTGGGCCTATGTATCCATCAGCAATGTGCCTATACAGCTTGCTATTATACAAAGCTCTGAAATTCACTGGTCATCCAGTGAGTTTGTTGGGTACCACCATACTGTTTATCCCTTCTCCCAGCCATTGTCCTCCAATGAACACAGCACTTGTGTCCCTTCATATTTGAGGAATTATCATGGAAAAACTCACACATCTGTGAAATACATATTTTTTAAAACTGTGTTGTTATTTTGAGAAAACAATGTTGACTATTTTAGACTTTCACAGAAGGGGAAAAGGAAGGGTGAAGGTTACTTCCTTAGCATGGTGCTATCCGGCAAGGATGATGGATGTTAATGTGCTAGTCCATCTACCTATTAACAGTCATTTTTGAGAAATTATTAGTAGAAAAAGGAATAGGTTAAACCTATCAAACTCACCTTTACAAATACCCTACTATTTCTTCTCTTTGAAAAATATGTATTTACTCTAATCTTTCTCCAGCTAGTTGATTGTTTCCTGTCATTTATAACAAAACTCCTCTGGACTGTCTGGACTCCTGAGGCCAATTTCACTTTTCCCAAGCATTTTATGCTACTTTGATTTCTTTATCTCACTAAAAAACTCATTTACATAAAACCTTCAAAACACAAAACTAATCAGTTCTGTTTCTTAGCTAAATATCATTTCCCTTTGAGTCTCTCGTCTCTAATTTTAGGACCATGCTCTAATTGGGCCTATGCATCAGTTCAAGCTGGTTTCCTGCACCAGCTCAGCACTATGCTCTTCCATGGTGGGTCCTTAAGCAGGCCAATACAATCCCAGCAAAAACACTGTCTATAACTTCATTCTGCAGCACAAATATTAACTTATGGTCAGTTATGATTTGCAGGCAGCAATATTTTTTATTATTCATAAGTCTGTCCAGATCTGGTACAATGTCAGAAAAAGCATCATGATGCACAATTCAAATACTGTGTTTCCACCCATGTTGGGGATGGCCAGTAAATAGTGTGTGCACACGTGTGCTGTGTACCCTGGAAGTACACAAATGTCATTCAGTCATCTCACATTTCTATAATTATGCTCATTGACTGTGTTGCTTCCTTAAATAATAATTGTAGGCTAGGGTGATGGATGGATTTGCAAGTGTATTCACTCTCCCATGCCAACCCCTGGCAGCAACTTTTGAGTTAATTATGGAGTGGGATGAAGAAGTCAAGCTTTAAAATAACCTTCATAACATACAGTTATTTCTCTCACTACCCAATCCTCCTGATACTGCAGCATTTTTCATCTTCCTTCCATTAATAAAACAAGAGCCCTTTTCCAAGTGTTGTCTCGACTTCCTGTTTCCAGTTTTCCATCTCCCAATCTTGTGAACCTCTTCTTTTCAAGCTGTTGCAGACACTATTCACCAACGCTACTCTGGGGGAAGGTTCACTAGTCACTTTCACATGACTACTTCCAAGAGCCCTTCTCAGTCCTCATCGGGTATGACTCACTCACAACATTTTTACCAAGCTCATCACTGTGCTCCTGGAAATACTTTCTACACCTGATGGGCACAAGGAAAATCATCCCGGTTTTCCTTCTGCCCCTGTGGCTGCTTCTTCTAAGTCCCCTTCCCTGCCCCTCTCTCTTCTCCCTAATTTTCTTTCTCTTTTTAAATAGAGGTGAAATTCACACAACATAAAACAAACCATTTTAAAGTGAACAATTCGATGGCATCTAGTACGTTCACAATGTCATGCAACCAGCACCTCTATCTAGTTCTAAAACATGTTCATCACCCTCAAAGGAAACCCTGTACCCATAAGCAGCCACTCTCCAGTCTCCTCTCCACTTAACTTTTGGTGGCCACTAGCCTGGTTTCTGTTTCCATAGATTTAACCATTCTGGCTAGTTTACGCATGCAACTAGAAGCATACAATATGTGACCTTGTATGTTTGGCTTCTTTCACCCAGCACAATGTTTTCAAGATCCCTTCATATTATAGCATGGGGCAGTACTTCATTCTTTTATGGCTGAATAATATTCCACTGGATAGGTAGATCATGATTTGTTTCATCAACTGATGGACATTTGGGTTGTTGTAACTTTTAGCTATAGTGTCCCTGGCCTGTGTACCCTGGGGCTTAGTCCGCCCACCTCTTCTCTGTTTTCCTTTCCACATCACTCTTCAGTGAATCTCTTCCAGTCACTTTATGACTTTATGTAATATCTATAAGCTGTCTATCTCCAACTGAAGCCTCTCTCCCAAACTCTATTCTCATACTTAACTGTCTGCTTGACATTCATTGTTGGGTGTCCAATAGGCATGTCAAATGCAACATGCCCAAAATGGTACTTTTGATATTCCCTCACACCTGCCATTTCCTGCCAATCCTGCTCCTTCCAAGCTTCCCCACTTTGGTTAGTGACAACTCCATTGATTTGTATGCTTTGGCCAAAGAACTTGGAGATGCCCTTGATTTGTCCCATATTCACATTTGATCCCCCAACAAATCCTACCACTTGCTCTCATCACTTCCACTCACAGCACTCAAGCCCACCCTACTGTCATTCTCTTTTGGATTATCACAATGCTCCCAACTGGTCTCTCTGCTTTCACCAAGGCTGGGTTATAAAAGGCAAAAAGAAGTACACTTACTCAGACACACACCAGTATCAACTTCTCAGAACTCTTTCTTTTTGGATGGTTTCACAAACTGTTGGCTTGCTTCTGATTATAAAAGGTTTCTTAGGCAAAAGCATTATGACCTTCGGGAGAAGTTTAAATCTATCCACTATCAGCTGGAAAGAATATTCTTGAAATAAATATGGAAGAAACGATGTTGATTTATTCATTTTAAAATGTGCTTGTTTTCTGGCTTTATTTTCCTTGCTCCCAACTCTTAAGGGAAAAAAATTGACATAAATAAAGTTCCTTAGGTCCACCCAAGGGAAAGGAACAAGTTCTTCTTTGTGCAATCTCGAGAGTAATCTCCACCCCATCCATTTTAATATATGGACTAACTCCCCATTCCCTGTCTAGCTTCTATTCGATGTATGTCAATTAGCTCCATGTTGCTTACATATTTAAAAGGGCAGTAAATTAACTCTGCTGAACCCAACTCACAAATAGAGGTCAGTATAGCAGTACTGAAAACTTAAATCAGGGTTCAATTAGTATCAACTATTTTTTTCTTGTCAAATGTATGATTACCAAAGTATTATTTTCTTTTTTTAACCTCATGATTTTTTAAATTTCAATTTTTAAAAAACATTACATGTCTTTCCCTGTACTTTAATTGCATTTTTCAGTTGCTTATATATACATTTTTTATCAAATCATAGCTGTGTACTTAATGCAATCATGGGCCAAGTATTATTTTCAAGAAAACAAAATTGTGATATAACATCATTGCCAACTTATCTTGCTATAGAACAGTAATTTTCAACTTGGGAATAGTTTTCCTCCCAAGAACATTTTGCATACTCCGGACATAAATTTTGGTTGTCATAAGGGGGATGGGAGTGCTACTGGCATTTAGTGCATAGAGGCCAGGGACATTTCTAAACATCCTACAGTGCCTAGGACAGTCTTCCACAGCAAAGCATCACCTAGACACAAAACATCAAATACGTCAATTTTCAGAAACTCTGTTTTATAGTTACAACACTTACCATATTCCATGGGGACATGGGGTATAAGACCAATTTTGAAAGATTTAAATTTTGTAAGTAAACTTTTGCTGTTTGGACTTTTGAAGCCTTTCATTGCTCATTGCTTGCACAGCTTCCCCCCCACCCCCCGAGGCAGAAAATGTTCCTTGTTCCTTTCCCTTACTCTGTCATTCTGGCTAGAGTGCTGTGGCTTCAACCTAGCTCACAGCAACCTCAAACTCTTGGGCTCAAATGATCTTCAAGGCTCAGCCTCCTTAGTAGCTAGGACTACAGAAACACATTATTTAGTTAATTTTCCTATTTTTAGTATTTTTAGTAGCTAATTTTCCTATTTTTTCCCTATTTTTCCTATTTTTGGTCTCACTTTTGCTCAGGCTAGTCTTAAACTCCTGAGCTCAAGCAATCCTTCCGCCTTGGCCTCTCAGTATACTGAGATTACAGGTGTCAGTTACTGCACCTGGCTCCAACTGGCACGCTTTTATGTTTTCCTTTCTGAAAATATTATATAAATCAACATATGTCATCTTTGAACTCACCCATGTACCACTATCTGACTTCTGGAACTACTCTGAGATAAACTCCAACAGTAAATTTCCAGAAACACTAATCTGGCACCTAACAGATCCCCTGGAGATGAATAGAAAAGCATGAAGCAAAGTACATTGAACGTAGTAGGTATGGGTGACATCCGCTGATTTATTGACTCCAATTTAGAATGTATCTGAAATTCAAGTTTCTAGATGGTTTGTTAGTGTCTACATTTATCAACTTGGTATAGCATTAAAATTTGTTTTAGATCTAACAGGCTCATACAATTTCTAAAAATGAAGGTGTTGTGAGATGACTTAGAATGTTTTATGTCACAATGCACAAATTGATCTCTCTCTTTCATGGATAAGCACATTAGGCATAGACATATGTGTAGGTATAATCCTGTGATCCATGTTCGGTGAGAAATCCCACATGAATTCTGTTCTCTCCTTTAAGGGGTTAACTAAAATATTAGCTTCCCAGAATGTGGAAACTTGAAGGACTTTATGAAGATCTAGTACAACCACTCTTTTTTTATTATAAATTTGGAAAGAAAGGACCCCAGAAGATACGAGAATTTTCCAAGGCCACAGAGCTGGTTAGCAGCCAATCCTGGACAAGAGCACTGCTCTTCTGTTAAAATATTCTTGGATTTTTCCAAGAGAATAATCTTTCTTTGCTTGACTTATCTGGAATCAAACTTTTCAAAACTGCTGTGTAAAGTTGTATTGGCTAATTTATTATGAGTCTATAAATTTGCTATGAGTCCTTGAGTGAGTTATTTATTCCCATTCTTTTGTCTGAAATAAAAATCCTTCCACTAGGCACACAGCACAATGCTCTCTTCTCTAAGGTAAGCTGAAAAGTATTATAATATACAGTTTTGGGGGGAAGGACAGAGTTTTGCTCTGCTGCCCAGACTAGAGTGCTGTGGCATCAGCCTAGCTCACAGCAACCTCAAACTCTGGGGCTTGAGTCATCCTCCTGCCTCAGCCTCCTGAGCAGCTGGGACTATAGGCACCTGCCACAAGGCACGGCTAATTTTTTCTACTTTTAGTAGAGATAGGGTCTCACTCTTGCTCAGGCTGGTCTGGAATTCCTGAGTTCAAGGGTCCTCCCACCTCAGCCTTCCAGAGTGCTAGGATTACGGGCACGAGCCACCACACCCAGCCCAATACAGACTTAACAAATGTAATTGTGTAGTACACAATACCTTATGTATAATGACTGTGCAAGAAATGATTTTCTGTCATAATGGCTTTTGAAGTTGTACTACTTTGGGGACAATTTCCCCCCTCCCAGAATATCATTTTTTTTCCACCCGAAAATGCACTAAATAAACTATAAGAAATGATATGTCAATATTTTTGATTTAGGTAAAGACATACTTACCAATTTATCTGACACAACAGTTTAGTCAGAGAATACAATAATATAGAGAAAGTTTCTTGTAGACCATGTTTGAATAGACTCAAAGGAATTTGCCTGGTCCTTAAGCTGAACAAAAGGAATGAGCAGGTTGATGGCTGCTGGCCATGTGCCAGTTCCACATTTTGAAACACAATTACATTTCAACTTAATATTGCCCCCAAAGTATATTTCTGTTCTCTAAGTTTATTTGTAAGAGTATTCTGAGTATGATGCAACCAAGAGCCCTAAAACTTGAAAGTTGGTCAAGAAAATGGATAAGAAAAACCTTCCTAACATTGTATTTTTAAGCATAAAATCTATTTATGTATTTAGTTATTTAGTATCTATTTAATCTAATTCATGGACTGTGTTTTCATTTAATGGTTTTCATTAAATTAAATGAATTAAACAAAGAATAAAGCTGAAAGTGATTTGGGACTTATACCCAAGTAATGAAACACTCCCCACAGTTGTAACTCTACAGGTTACCTCTCTCTGCTTCCCAGGAGAACTAATTATTAGAGCAGTTGATTCCAGATCTTTCTTTGTTCTCTGTCTATCTTCTCTTTTTATCTTTTCCTATGAGCTAGATATTGTAGTACTGTAATAGACACTTCCAAAATGCCCAGAGTCAAGCATGTGATGTTATTAAGAGACTCTGGTTAGAGCTTTTTGCAATTAAAACCAAATAATTCTGTATTCAAATGGAAATGGAAATATTTCATCCTGAATTATCTTTACAAGATGATTCTAGCTTTTACATATGAAAATAGCAGTTGAGATTTTTATCTATGAATGTCTCAGGAGCTCCATTTTCAGACTATGTGGTCTATTTTAAACACACCATATGGATTATGTACTCTAAGAACTACTCTCATCAAAAAAGAAAAAAGAAAAAAAAAACTGTGCGAACAAAAACTACCCAGCTCTAAAGTCCCAGCTGGCACTTCTGTTACCCGTAAGTGCTCCTTTCTGTTTATGTTTCTTACACCCATATGTATATATGTTTGCAGTTGGAATTCTTCACCCTTGTCTCTTAAAAATTCCATGGGCAAAAAGGCAGCTGAGAATGGGACTTTACTCCATTTTTTTGTAGCATGAACAAGGCCAGCACTGCAGGCCGACAGCTGCTGGGAGGCTGCATACTCCAGAATCATCTCATCCTGTTCCATCTGAATTTGCTTGTCTTGTGTTCTATTCCCTCGAGGCTCAACAGTCTGCTTTCACTGATGCCACCCAGTATGATGAACCAGTATTTCCTGAAGACATATGTTTTACTGGCTGTTAACAAGAGTTCTAAGCAAAGAAGGGTTCCATGGTTAAGCCACGGGAAGTCAAAACTTCTCAAAACCGTTTATGGCCAGAGCTTTCTATTGTAACGTTCATTGTCAATGTATTAGTTGGGACAGCGAAGTAAAGATTTTTTGTGTTTAAATATGGAACTCTTCTTTTTCTCCTGAGTGGCCTACAGAGAGAATTTTGGGAAATACTACTAATGTTAATGGCTTAAAGGAACTTCTCAAGGTCTAATACTACACCCCAGTGGCATTGGTCTCAAGTAGGACATGCAGGCCTCCCAGGTGGCTGTGGGAGAAGCTATTTTTAAATAAGTGGAGCTATTGGCACACATCAGGGCCCACCGCACAAGTGGTTGCCAATTTTAGCCTGATAATTGACTCTCCTGTGACATAGGCACATTGTCACACATCTACAAATGACAGCAGTGATTTCAGGGATGAGAGACTACATGAGAGGCAATGCAAAAAGTAGTCAGAAAATTTAATGGTGTTATTTTGGTTCTATGAATTACAAATAGTAGTAATACTTGAGTCTTTCTGTCCCCTACTACATGATTACCTCGAGAATGATGACCAGGTTGTTCCTAGTTGTTGTCCTGGGCTCTAATACAGGGTCTGCTATGTGTGTGCACTTGATAAATAACTGCAGAATGACTCACCGACTCAGGGATCACCAGCTTTGGTAATTTAGTTAAGTTTTTATCTTTCTGCCTTCTTCTCTACCATCCAATCACCATTTTCACAGGGGATCATGGAGATATCTACATATGGGAACCGGAGTGGACATCTAGTCTGCTACTTGGGCTCAGTCTGAAAGCTGCCTATTATATCAAGTGAATAACTAGTTCCCTTATCTTTAAAATTCCAATAAAAGAGGCTTCGAGTCTTCCTTAATGCCCTGTTCCAGAGCTGAATGATACTCACTACTAGGAAAATCACCCTCAATCTCACCTTCTCCCTTGTGCAACTGCCCAAAAAGTACTTGAGGGGCAGTGGCCATTTTCCTGGATATGTCAAGTTCAAACCCTAATATTTTGGCAAAAACACCCACCCCCACAAAAAAACAACCTTTTTCTTGATACATGATCAGATGAAGGAACTTCTCTGGAATCTAGTGTCCATTCTCACTCTTATAAAAGGCACACATGCATATGTATCTGGAAGTGTGCACACATACATATGTGCATGTGTATGTGCTAATCCCATCACTTGCCTAATCATCTAACTTCAAGACTTTAGCTATTTTCACTCCTCCTCCTTCTGTGAATTTTGCTCACTTAATTAGCTAATTTAATTGTATTCACACTATTCCTGAAATGATATTCCTACCCATTGGATCATCTCCAAATTACTAGTACTACTATTTCAGTCTTCTTTTTCTTTCACTTAGACTGTGCAGTAGGCTCCAAACTGGTAGAGAGATGTTTCCAAATTCCCCACCCAGTACTGCATTTATACCAGACTTTATAACAGCTAAAATGTCTTGCAATATATTATTTGCAACAATTCTGTGGACGAGGCACTAGAGCCTTTGTGTGCAGATGAGGCTACAGTGAACAGTACACAATTACCTCAGCGTCCCACATCTAGTAATTTATTTGTCAACCAATCATGTTTCCCCTCCACCTCTTCTTTCCTCATGGACCTTAAATATTTTATAAAAGTAAATTTTAAACAACTGCTAAATAGAAACTTACTGTTTTTCTAGATCATTAACAAAGTTATTAGCCATTAAAATCTTAAAATAAGTGTCTACTTGAAGTTAAATATCTTCTACTTAAAAGTAGTTATTTTACATGCGGGAAAATGCAATTTTAAAGAAGTTCCTGAGGGCATGTGAAAAGCACTATATTACCATGAAAGGATTCTGATATTTCCTAAGTTTTGGGATTTGTAGGTTTTGCCAAGCAGAACTATGTGGTGGGTACACATGCTGCATCTGTCCCTGCTTTTCTCCCGTATAGGATGACCCTTTCCGGTATGGTATCTCTGACTTGCCCTGCCCTGCCCTGCCCAGCCTGCCACTCCCCTACCTGCACCCCGCCCTGAGAAGCCTCGTTGGCTGCCATAGAGCATGCACCCAATTCTACACTAAATCATGGTTATCTATGTACATACCCTCCACCCTTAGAGAATCATTCCTTCCTTCACTGAGTCAACAAATCATCTTTCAGCATTGCTTCTGTACCAAGCATACTGTTCTTGTCCCCCAAAACAGAGAGGATAATAAGAAATAAATCCTTCCAAATACAATCTTGTGCAAGCAGCTGCCACCTTTGTTATGTCACAGATATTGATGAATAGTGCTGCTGTGTCTGGTCCAGCAAATCAGACCACAGACTTCAGTTTACTGAGTGCTGTTTACTCTACCACCTCTCCAGTGTAGCCTGAGACGGTAAATCCACCAGGAAAACATCCTGTACTTCAACCTTGCATTTAGCATCTAACAGCTAATTTCACTTTCAACAGAACGGTGCTTCTATTGAGAAAGAGGGATCCCTTACAGGAGCTTAGCATTCCATGAAACAATGAAAGAAAGTGTTGTTTAAACAAGTCATTTCCACCCCCCCAGAATTCTTCTCTTAATTATGTAGCTCTGAGTAGTAACAATAGTGGAGAAATTGATCCCAGCTAGAGTTCTTTTCTACTAAGAAATCAATTAGAACTTCTTCATATTTAAATTTATATATGGCAGTGAGTTAATTCAAAAAGTACACTGAGTTCAGTGGGGATGAGAAGTGTTCATGGCATTATTGAAAATTCACAATTGCTTGAGCACTTTGTGCTAACTCTAATAGTCAGATCATCATTTACCTAATAAACGGAAGACCTCTTTCCACTACAGCAAAACCAATATACTAACATTTGAGCAAATGGTAGAAAACTTTTGGTAGGCTCTGAAAATTATAGATTCCAACATTACTTCATGTCTTGGCTAGTTCTTTCAGGATTTGAGGCAGCTCAAAGTAAGTACATAAATTCCAAATAAAAATAGGAAATCGAGGACATGGAATGAAGTAGAAAGGGAATGTGCACTGATGTTTGATGGGACTAAACAACAAGTTTAACTCTGAGCCTCCTATCAGGAAAGGTAAAAAGAAAAAGGGAAAAAGAAAATGACCATCCCTGATTCTTTGTACCCTCAATGAATCCCAAACAATAAAAAAAGAAAAAAAGAAAACAGAAAACGACCAGTAAGTGAGATCTCATTAGCAGAATGGAAAAGATACATGTGTTTTTTCCTTGGCTAAACTTCTCCATTAAATTGGATAATAGTTTATTCATCTTAGTCCCCTAGTTTGTTAAACTGGATCTTCCTTTCCAAGTGGAGGTCAGGACTCCATTTTTACCAAGTTTCATCTGTCATTAGAGACAGTATTGTGTTCACAGATAAGAATTAGGATAATTTCCTTCACTTCTGACCCCCAGTAATTCATATCAGAGAAAAGCAAGAGTGATTCCTCAAAAACCTATCAGAGCAGGGCTCCCATACACTTGCCACCCTAAGACTTTCTATTGCATTCGGCATAAAGTCTAGATTCTTGACCTACACGACTTCAAGATCTGAACACTGCCTCAACAAACACCTCCTTTGCTCTCTCTCCCCTCTGCTTTAAGCACTATGGTCATCTATTTCTGGAACACACCAAGCTCAATTCTTCCTCTAAGTCTTAGGGCTTGTTCTTTCTTCTGCCTGGAAAGTTCTTCCCTTGATTTTCATGTGACTTGTTCTTCCATTCAGTCAGATTTAATGCAAATGTTAAATTCTCAAAAACTGATTTCCTAACGACCACAGAACCAGTTGGCCCATCACATTTTATCACATTACTGGGCCTTACTTTCTTAACCACCCTTACCATTTGAAACGACCTTGGTGCCTATCTTGTTTGCTTGTTTGTCTGTGTCACCAAACCAGCACACAAATCCACATGAAAAGAGATCTGTGCATCTTTCTCCTCTCAATATCCCTTCAGAGATGTGCATGACATGCAGTGGTGGTGAATTAGTCAATAAATAAAGGGCACATATTTTATTATGAAAATGTATAAAATAAAAAATAAATATATCATAGTTGATTCCCTTACCAAACTATCTGGTTAATTCCCAAATCAGTGAATTCATTTAGTACAGAGATTGGCAATTTTTTTTTTTGTAAAGAGTCATAACATAAATATTTTAGGCTTTGTGGGCCATATGGTCTCTGTCTCAACTACTCAACTCTGTGGTTACAGCAAAAAAGCACAAAATATATAAACAAATGCACGTACCTGTACTTCAATAAAACTTTATTTAAAAAAATAAGTAAACAATTGGATTGGTCCTCAGGCCATAGTTTACCAATAGTTAATACAACATAGATCACGGTTAGTTTCCAGAAAATGACAGCTATAAAAACAAATAAACAGAAAAACTGGTACTAAAAAATCCACAACACTAGGGTGAAACTTCTATATCTAGAAAAAAAAATGAAACCATGATATGAATAATCTACCCTCCCCCCCAAAGTAGCAATGCCAATGGCCTCATCATGGTTTAAGCCACAGTCACAGGATTCACTTTGTAACTGTAAAGAGATGATCTTCTCTCTAGAAGATACTGATGAGATCACACTTGGAAAAATGTAAACCGGTCCAGGCACCTCATTAAGGAGAAAATGGAAAAAAAAGTCTAAAAACATTAGAAGGGATTCATAGTCACTGGAGCGCATTCAGAAGCATGTAGCCAGAAAGGCAGCTTGGGAAGCTAACAGTTGAAGAATGATTAAAAGACCCCATGCTATGTAACAGTGAGAAATAAAGGAAGACTAAAAAGGACACATGAGCACAATGCGTGCTATGGAGAAAGAAGAGGTATGTGCTGCATGTGAGAAGCTATATGTGTGTCTGTTTGAAAGAAGCCGTATCAATCCACGAATGGATTAATAAATTGTGGTATATATCCACCATGGAATATTATGCAACCTTAAAGAAAGATGGAGACTTTACCTCGTTCATGTTTACATGGATGGAGCTGGAACATACTCTTCTTAGTAAAGTATCTCAAGAATGGAAGAAAAAGTATCCAATGTACTCAGCCCTACTATGAAACTAATTTATGGCTTTCATATGAAAGCTATAACCCAGTTTATAACCTAAGAATACGGAGAATGGGGAGAGGGAGGGAAGGGAGGGGGAAGGGAGGGTGATAGGTAGGATGACACCTGCGGTGCATCTTCCAAGGGTACATGTGAAACTTAGTAAATGTAGAATATAAATGTCTTAACACAATAAATAACTAAGAAAATGCCAGGAAGGCTATGTTAACCAGTGTGATGAAAATGTGTCAAACGGTCTATAAAACCAGTGTATGGTGCCCCATGATCGCATTAATGTACACAGCTATGATTTAATAATAAAAAAAAGAAAGAAGCCATATCAGAGAAGAGGTAGCTATTGAACACACTGTAGAAAGAAGAAGTATTAGAAGATTTGAAAACATGAAATAGAATGAAATTTAAAATTACATATTTAAGCCAAAATTTTCAACCAGAGTTTAGAATAAAAATCTCAATCTCTCTTCTTTTAAAGTCTCTTCCAGCAATTCCAGAAAATGTTTCCAACAATGTAAGTATTTATATGTATTTCACACTTCATAGTTTTCAAAGTATATTTGGACAATCTATCCCTTCTTGATCATTGCGGTGGGCAAGAAAATTTTTATCATCTCCATTTTGTAGATGAAAAGACAGAGATTCAGGGAAGTGAACTGAATTGTCTAGTAAATGGTGGAAAAGATCCCAGGCTTGGAGATAAGTACATCCAACCCAAATTCTAGTTCAAATACTTGGGCCAGTTAGTAGCCTGAGAAAGAACTTCCTCTGAACATCTGTATCTTTATGGACTCAAAGAATGTTACACTTGGAGAATTTCTGGTTCTGTATGAGATTTAACTGAAGTAATTTTTTAAAATGTAGCTATGCCTGGGCTCAACACTAGACCAATTAAATAAAAATTTTTGGAAGTGAGACTCAGACATTAGTAATTTCTAAGATATCACCAAAGTTGAGAACCATGATCTATGAGGACTAGAAAATGTCCCCCACAAAGGGCCAGGTAGTAAATACATTTTGCTGGCCATACTCCTGGCCTCCATCACAACTACTCAACTGTCCTGTTGCACGGCAAAAGCAGCTTTAGATAATATGGAAACAAACAGGCATGGTTGTGTTCCAATCAAATTTTATTTACAAAAACAGGGCCCTGGTATGCTAATTCCTGAGCTAGTAGAAACTTTCTACGGAAAGAAAGGTCTGGAAATGTTAAATATTTTGCCAAGGCTTCATTGTTCATCAATGACCAAGTTGAGGCTAGGATTCTGCCCTTCTGCCCACTGGTTTACGATGGTCCCACTGCCAGCTCTGTCTCCTGGAGAGTGACTTTGGACATACTATGCTCTACTTTCCACAATAAAACATTATTCAAGAATAAAATATCAATCACTTAGTGGGAAGAAGGATGCCTTTAGACAGAGAGCTGTGGTTTTGAGTCTCAACTCTGTCACTCACAGGAGAGCAACCTCTGACAGTCCCTCATACCATCTGAGTCTGAGTGCCTTCAGCTCCAACCCAAGGATAAGATTCCCCAGAGAGAATTTCAGCATGGATTAAACGAGGACTAAATGACTTGGCACACAGTAATTGCTCAATAATCATTGACTCTACCTACAGGCTTTTATTACTTTAAGACGCATACTTTTAATACTTCATGTAAAAAATTGAAAAAAACCCTACGGTGTTAGGAAAATATATACATTTAACCAAAATTTATTCTCACAATAAAAGAGAAGAGCAGGGACATATTGAAAAGGAGATGGGAAGAAGGGTAATGGAGGTATGTGTAGGAGCTGGTTCTATCTGACCTTTCCAGCAACTGAGAATTAGCAGCCTAGATTTTGAGTAAGTTCCCTGCATCCCCCAAAGTAATATAAGGTGAAGAGAGTGAGGAGATTATATTTTTCAATCAACTACGTAAGAAATGCAATGTGTTTACTTCATCCTTCTAAACTCGGTTGCTTGAATATGAATCTAATCTCATAATTCATTATTTTTCATTGACTATGAGAGAGTGTTAGTCAAAGTACAAATTTGGGATTTCATTGACATGACAAGATTAATTAATACTGACATTAGTAAATTTACTGACTTTTCTAAAAATATTCTAGGGCAGCCATCGAGCTACCTTTCTATTGAGGTTTAGGAGATTTCTATGCCACAAATTCTAAAAGATTGGGATGTTATTTCCCATAAGCATTACAATATCCATTTCCTTCCTTGCTAAAAAATCCGTATGTCATTCAAACATCTCTTACTGTCAAGCCATTGTGTGTTTCAGGCAAGGGAGGCTGAACCTGCTTTCAGTTCTGCCCTTGGCCCTGATTGATGCAGTAAGATACTGGTCCTCTCACCTGTGATTGGATAGAGAATGGGTATGTAACCCCATTCTAGTCAGTGAGAGGTAAGAGGAAATCAAATATCATCTTCCAGGAAAGATTTCCTAATTTTCCAAGAGGGTAACAGGAGAGACTGTCTCTCCTCTTTCTTTGGAAATCATGTCTCTATAAGTGATACCAAGAACCATCATCTTGCCTAAAGTTAAGCCAATAGTAATAATGATCCTAGACAAGTGGTATCAAGAACCTGGATCCTTGCTGCCATTATTGTGCTATGGAATGAATCACCCTAACCTGCTCCATCTATGAATGTGTCTTTATGTGAATGAATACTGTTCCTTCTGGTTGAAGTCACTTCGACTGAGAATGTCTTTTTTTTTTTTTGAGACAGAATCTCACTATATCGCTCTCAGTAAGTACTGTAGCATCACCGCTCACAGCAACTTCAAACTTAAGCAATTATCTTGCCTCAGTCTCCAAAGTAGCTGGTACTACAGGTGCCCACCACAACACCTGGCTATTTTTTTGTTGCAGATGTTTAGCTGGCTTGGGCTGGGTTCAAACCCGCCACCGTTGGTGTATGTGGCTGGCACCATAACCACTGTGCTATGAGCACCGAGCCGACTGAGAATGTCTTGATTCCAAAAGCATGCTACTGAAGACTTTTACCTGATGCCACTTCCTGGACTTTCTCTCTCTAGTTGCTTCTAACATCATTTTTTGAATTACCATTTCAAAATACAAAAGACCAGAGAGTAGCTGTGTTGATACATTTGGTAACCTGGTGCTTCACAAGGAATATAAATTGACTGGCATTTTAAAGATTTTAGAAGAGAAATAGCCTTTATTAACAAATCTCCACAGACAAATCTCACACCTGGATGACAATATACCCAGAGGTGATACCTTTAATCTCTAGGGAAAGCAATGTCTTTAGAGTTCAGACCACTTGAAAGCACACATATTTGCCAATCCTGTACACAATTCAGAGAATTTTGATTTTAATTCATCATTTCTAATTACAAACAAATGTTCACCAAAACAACCAAATAAATGAGAGAAACTTAAACTTAATGGCTTCAGGAATAATACAGATTATAAATTAGTTTTCTTAGTTCAGCATTTGAACTTCCTGTACTCATTCATCCCATAAATATTCATTGATCTGGGAATGTAGACATCAAAAAGGAGGCCAGGTGCTGTGGCTTGTGCCTGTAATCCTAGCACTCTGGGAGGCTGAGGGGGGCCAATCACCTGAGCTCAGGAGTTCGAGACCAGCCTGAGCAAGAGTTAGGCCCCATCTCTAAAACTAGCCGGGCATTGTGGTAGGCGCCGGTAGGCCCAGCTACTCGGGAAGCTGAGGCAAGCGGATCACTTGGGCCCAAGAGTTTGAGGTTGCTGTGAGCTATGATGCCACAGCACTCTATCCAGGATGAAAAAGTGAGACTCTGTCTCAAAAACAATAAAAAAAGGAAATTAAAAGGGAAAAATCATCTCTAAAGGAAATCGGGGGTTACTGGTGCTGTCTAATAAAACTTCCCAGAATGATGGGAAGGTTCTCTGCCTGTACTATGCAGCATAGTGGCCACTAGCCACCTGTGGCTAAAGAGTACTAAGATGTGATTACTGCATATTGGGAACAGAACTTTAAACTGAATTTAGTTGTAATTAAATTTAAATAGTGACATGTACTAATGGCTGCTATATAGGATAGTGTAAGTCTAGGTGGTAAGCAGACAAGAAAATAAAAGGTGATGATATACTGTGCTCAGTACCACAAAAAGATATGCACATGCTCTACAAATAGGACTCTAGGGGAACAGTATGTAAGCAATTCAGCCTGCGGCTAGAAAGGAGGCTAAGAAAATACATCTAAGGAAAACTGGCCCTTGAACCAAGTCCTAAAAGACAAGGTGAAATTAATCACTGAATTCACTTTCTGTCTCTCTGATGTCAAAAAATATTTGAATATTCTACTTTGTCACGAAATTAGCACACTCCATTTTACCATTCTAACCATCTCCCATTCTCTAGTTCATTTTATACACTTATTTCCTTGCATCAAACATATTCATTGTATATACATATATATTTGAACTTTTCCTGAATCACTGACTCCACATTTGATCCAAAAGGATTTGTACTCAACATTTTTATGTTACCCTGTTTTCTCCAAAATAAGACATCCTCCGAAAATAAGACCTACTTACAGGAAAGATAAGACATCCCCTGAAAATAAGACCTAGCGCATCTTTGGGAGCACACCTTAAAATAAGACACTGTCTTATTTTCGGGGAAACAGGGTAGATACATAATACAAAAACATTCATGAGCTAGTTTGAATTAGGTTTCTTTCTTTTTTTTTTTTTTTTTTTGTTGCAGTTTTTGGCCAGGACTGGGTTTGAACCCGCCACCTCTGGCATATGGGGCCAGCGCCCTACTCCTTGAGCCACAGGCGCCACCCTTGAATTAGGTTTCTGTGAACTTGCCACTGATCACATACTACCAGAATAATTTTATTTGACCCTACTCTGTGTTTTTCTCTCCCATTTATCCTAAATATTGGTTTTCAAATGACTATTTAAAGTACACATTTGAAAAATTATATTTCCAGTTATAAAAACAGTAAGTGCATGGAGATTCATTTTTCTCTCTGTTCCTTACAGTTCACTGAAGAGTAATTTCTGACCCTTGAACTCTCTTTGGAGACATGCGGCCCACTGGCATCCAGATCAGTACTGAGTGCTGACCTCTATGAATTGACTCTAGGTTCTACCATGCCCTCTTTGGTTCCCAAGCATCACATTCTGCCTCTCCCCAAGGAAAGGAGCTGGGAATTGCTGCATTTCTGAGTATAATAGGCTTCAGAAGACTGGTAGGTGAGGAGTGAAGAGGACAGATGGGGGAGGGGTACTGACAATTAGGAAATGGAGAGTTGGTAAACGTTGGGACTCAGGTGATAACAGCAGGAATAGAAAAGCCTGGGGCAGAGAGGAGGAGAACACTAGGGGTAGCACCATCAGGTTGGAAACATGTTGAGAGCTAGAAAACAGAAAGGGCCAATGCTTTAAAGTAGGTGACTGGTCAAATAGTGCAGTCATTGGTGTAAAAAACTATGGAGGATGAGCTGGTTTCTTTGAGGGGCAGGATGAGGTTCTGTTGGATTTAAAGAGCAGCAGGCTATGGGAAATGCAAATTGGAGGTCTGTGATAGAGAATTCAGGGATGTTGCTGAGAAGGGTAAGGCAGACAGGAAGGACAGCAAAGTCAGGGGGCAGCCACACAGGTGAATGGACATGCTTGGAGGTTCTCAGGTCTTGAAAGAGACTGTGACGTCCAAATGAAGGTACTGAATGAGATGATTGGGGCTAGGGGAGACCTCGAATGGGGGTGGTTGAGAAAATACAGGTCTGTGATTCCCACTGAACTGTAGAGAATGTGTTCCAAGGATGCCTTCCTCCAGGAGAGAAAGAATGAGACAATGATTAAGACTCCAACCTCCGCCTGTTATAGAATTCTGTCTCTGCTACTTCTTGGCTGTGGGATCTTGGGCAGACCACATCATCTTACTGTGCCTCAGTTTCCTTCTTTCTAAAATAGCCCCAGTACCTTGTGTGTCACTGTGAGGATTAAGTTAATATATGTAATATATGGAAGGGATGGAAGAATGGAAGTGGTCTTTCAGAACTGGAGACGTGGACAGCTCTGAGTAATGGTAGTGGCAGGTTCATGCATCAGAGGTGAGGTGAGGATGAAGGCCCATGCCGCCCTGGAGGTTGAGGAACTGGCAGACAGGTGTGTTGGAAATGTCCTCCATAAATGTCAAAGTAAAGGAGAGTGGCGATAAGGAGTGGAAGGAAGATTCTAAGTTTTTCTTGGTAACATGTGAAATTTAAACAACCTCAGCACATATTATGTACTGTTAGTCAAATATGCCAGACCCTACAGTCAGTAGTTTATGTACCTTTACCTGATATTTCTGCTCACAACAACCCGGCAAAGTCAACAATTCCTCCTCTTTAAAAAAGAGAAATTGAGACTCAAGTGGTTTATGTACACTGCCAAAGCTCCCACACATAAAGGCATGGAAAAGGAGCCCTTAGAACCTGGGCTTGTCTAACAACAGCTATATCATTAGAGAAGAGGGAAGTAGAGACAATAGCTTGGACCTCCAAAGTGGAGGGACTAGTGAGCTACTCCCAGGGATGCTGAAATCAAGGGGAAGGCTGCAGAAGAAATGCATCTGAAGACTAAAGGGTATTCAACGTTGTTATCTGCATTCTCAAACCCAAGAGAACCAACTGGTTTGTATCATTCCTCTCTGCTATTTCAGTTACCCACTGAACTGAGAAAGCTCTTTGCTTTTCTTGGAAAATACCATTATCATTCAGATTGGCTTCAGCGTCTGACAATGTTTTATGTAGTCTTCTTGTTTCCTAGCCTGAAGTTATTCCCCATGTAATAGTTCTATGTTCCTTTTGGAATGTGTAGCCTGATACCTCTCCCTCCCTCCTAGCAACATGTCTTTTCTGATATATGCCATTTCATCCCTTTAGCAATTGGAAAATGCATTTCTGGAAGCCAGTCTCTTGGTAACTGATGCACTATTTTTCCATTAAATAGAGGATCCGAAGGTTCACTAAAAATTGCAGGCTTCAAGTGTTTAGTAATGATCCTGGTTGCTTGTCAAGCAGCGTTTCTGTCTGAACATGAAAATACACATTAATGTAATTTGCAACCCGTCCATTGGGTTCCTAATTTCCTCCAGCAATGCAGAGTGATTTTTCTTCATACTTAAAATCCGCTACAGGTGCTTACCACATATGGTCTCCTTTGGAGGTACATCTTCTAAGTCTGACATAGGAAAAACTTAAAAATGTTCTAAATGAGTAATCCCCCACACTCCACGATCTTTTCACTCTGATTTATTCCAAAACTGAAAGTATTCCTTACTAGTTGAGCTAAAATAAACTAACTCTTATGACATATAATTAAATTACTGGCAGAAATAAAATCGAACATTCCTCCAGAGTACTTCATATAAACATCAGCAGAATAATTGAGTTGAGGTAAAATATTTTGTTGAAAGGCCAAAAAAAAAAAAAAAAATCACCTGAAGGGATTTGTTTCTCTAATCTCTGATTATTTTGCTCATGATAATTACAGAAAAATTTCACTTTCATGTAAATTCCTTTCTTTTAGCTATTCTTTGCCTCCTTTATTTTTCTATACCTTTATCATAAATGGGGAATGAAAACATTAGGAAATTGTTTAAACTTTTAGCTCATTGATAGTCTTTCAAGATCTGGCTAAAAGAAGTTATGCATATATTTGGTAGTCATAATTTCTAAGTTAAAATTCTAGGAAAGAGGGGTGTTGCATTTCCATTCAGCCTATCTGAATTTCCTTTCAGTTGGCCCAAGAACAGACTCATTTAACCCCAAGACTTTGTAATTAGGGCACATTAATTTGGGAGAAGTGATTTCTAAGCCCTAATTAAACAACCTGGAGGAACACACACACGTACACACACTTACATACATACATACATACAACTCAATCGGTCTGCACTTTTGCCCCTTCGGGAACGTGTAAGGATGACTTTCAGCTTTGTTTTGCTTGAGGGTTTGTCCTGTCTTTTTGTCACTTGAAATTCCAAAGTGATATGGTCATTTCAGAAGCCAGAATTGTAATGTCCACACCACACAGGAAATGTGGAAGCCAATGCTTTCAGGGTTTACCACAGTATGAACAACAAGTCAACACAATGGTGGCTTGTAAGGCAATAAATTTTTCCTCTAAGGATTTGTGGTATCATTCATATTTATTTCTAAGTTTGAAAATTCTCTTAACCACCTCCTCCTTTTTTCTGTTGAATATCAATTTTTTAATTATCTGGTGTTTTAATAAACTTACCTTGCTTTTCTACACTCTTTTCAATTGTAGTATTTTTCAGGCCACTTTCCTTTCTAGATGCAGGGAAAAAAAGACAGAAAACCCAAAAGACTGAACTTGGATTAGGAAAATTTGGGATCAACCCCAATTCTGCCACATATTACCCATGTGACCTGTGGCTGGTCCTGGAATCCCTCTGAGCCCAGTGGGCTCATCTGCCAAACAATGATATAAATACCCATTGCACAAGTAGAGGATTCAAATACATGGTAGTTTGTAAAGAAGCTTTGTAAGTGCCAAGAGGCTACACGTAAGTATCTTTATTCAAAAGCATCTTTGTAATGTGGACTATCTGGAATTAGATATCCAAGAGAATGCATTGGATTTCCTTTCCCTCTGTGAGGAATGAGCACTGTCTCAGGAGATCAGTGCTTTCATAAAAGAGATCCCAAAGAGTTCCTTACTCCTCCCACCATGTGAGGACACAGTGAAGAAGATGGCCTTCTATGGGTTAGGAAGCAGGTCCCCCCCAAACTGAAGCTACCAGTGCCTTGATCTTGGACTTCTCAGCCTCCAGAACTATGAGAAATAAACTTCTACTATTAATAAATCACCTAGTATAAGGTATTTTGTTACAACAGCTCAGACAGACTAAAACATTATCCATAGTTTCTTCATGCGTATGTGTAAAGTACAAATGTATGTACATGTATATACATACACCCAGTACTTGTTTCTTTCATGCACAGAATATAAACTTCCATTAATATAAAAAGTACCAAATAGGTAAATGCATGGAAAGAAAGTAGATTAATAGTTGCCTAAGGCTGGGGGTGGGGTGGGATGAAGAGTGGCTGCACCTCTTCAATCTTTAGCTCTTTTCTTCCCTTTTATCTCAAAATCAATGCCCCTTTCTCTTCTCAGATCTACGTACCTCCTCTGCATGTTCCTTGAATCCCAGGCTATTGTGCATCTTCCTGGACCTCACTCTTTGTACTAGTTTCTATTACTGGAGCCCATAAGGAGGAGTTATTAGCTTCACTCTCCAGTGCAGGGGAGCATTTAAGCCATCTACCCTGTTTCCCCGAAACAGTGGGGAAAGACAGTGTCTTATTTTAAGGTGTGCTCTCAAAGATGCGCTAGGTCTTATTTTCAGGGGACGTCTTATCTTTCCTGTAAGTAGGTCTTATTTTTGGAGGATGTCTTATTTTCAGGGAAATAGGGTAGTATAAAATCATTCTCTAGTTTTTTTCTAAAGATCTCCAGAGCTGAGGCGGAGCAAGATGGCAGCCGAGTAACAGCTTCCTTGCATCTGGGCACCGTGAGTCTGGGGAGATAGGACTCCAGGCATCTCTGGCTGGTGGGAACTGCCTATCATCACTCCTATGAAAATACAGGGAGTCAGCGAGAGACTTCTGGACCCCAAGAGGAGGACTAAAACAGTGGAAAGCCGGCAAGTGGTCGCGTGTGTTCAATCCGTCTAAACCCGCCCACAACTGTAAGTTCAGTAGCAGCGAGACTGCAAACCAGAAAGGCCTTACCTGTGAACTGTTTTGATGTCCTTGGACTTGGCACTGAGTTGAACTGCCTTGGGGAAGGCCTGAGCGGGAGTGCGGAGAACTTTGGCCGTTGTCTAGGGCCCCAGTCTGAGCCACTGAGCCAGACGGAGCTGATAGTGTTTGGCGGTGGGTCACACGGATCCATTGTCAGTGATCTGCCCCGGCAAGCTCTGCCCTCAGGGTCGCAGAGCTAGAAACGGGTGGGAGCTGGTAACCCAGCAACCAAGTAGCCTAAGGGTGGGGTCTGAGCCGTCTTGCAGCCCTAACCCTCAGGGGCAGAGTGAGATCGGTTTTGGCACACTGAGTAAGTGCATAGCCACTTCAGCAGCGATTCCAGCGAGAAAGCTGGGAAAGCTTCTGCTCAGCAAGTTTACAAGTTCAAAGTGCCTTTTAAGTAGGCTGAAGAGAGATTTAGGGTGTCTACCTGCTGGGGTTTGAGAAATCAGCAGCCTCCAGTCGTATCAGAACTGTGACTAACATCTCATACCCCAGAAGACCACGTGTTGCCCAGACAATATTCAATAACATATACAAACTGCTTTGTTTTTGGTTGTGTATTTTTTTCTTCTTTTTTTTTTTTTGGTTTGGTTGTTTTTTTTTGTTTGTTTATTTTGACGTTGCTGATGTTCTTTTGTTTTTTTAACTTCAATCTTTTCCACACAGATCCCTTTTTCTTTCTCAATTTTCCTAGTTTAATTATAATTTCCCATTGCTGCCTTTTTTAATAACTTCAACTTCATTTTTGCTAGTGTTTCTACCGATATAATTTGGTTTTTCACCCAATTTTATCCCCGTAAAGTTTTCTGTTTGCTTCTTTTGGTTTGATTTAAAGCATTTTTGTCTTTCCTCTCTACTTGGTGGAGGTGGGGTACTGTGTCTGATCAGGTTAGCAAAGAGCTGCTGACCTCAAGGGAACCACGCAACTGGGCACCCCCAGAAGGTGGGGTTTTTTAAGGTTGTGTCAAAGTACCCTACTGTACACCTATATTGCCCTGTCTCCCTCTTTCTGTGCCTCTCTTCTTTTTGTCAATATTCCTTAAACCCACCCCCTCTCCTTTCTCTATCTTTCTTTTTTTCTTATCACTCGGTCCTCTTTTCTTTCATCCCCTTTTTTTGCTCTTCAACCTTCTCACCCTTCTGGTCCTATAACCCTTAGTCCACAGGAACAAGAACTTAAAGAGCAAGAGGAAGTGAAAGGAAAATTAGGGCAAGGAAACAGATAAAAGAAATCACTCATGAGGAAGAATCAGCAGAAAACTCCAGGCAACATGAAGAACCAGTCTAGAACAACCCCACCAAGGGACCATGAGGTAGCTACTGCAGATGATTCCACCAGTATAGAAATGTTAGGAATGACAGAAAGGGAATTTAGAATACACATGTTGAAAACAATGAAAGAAATGATGGAAACAATGAAGGAAATTGCTAATAAAGTGGAAAATAACCAAAAGGAAATCCAAAAACAGAATCAAATAAGAGATGAACGATATGAAGAATATAAAAAGGATATAGCAGACCTGAAGGAACTGAAACAGTCAATTAGGGAACTTAAAGATACAATGGAAAGTATCAGCAACAGGTTAGACCATGCAGAAGAAAGAATTTCAGAGGTAGAAGACAAAGTTCTTGAGATAACTCAGACAGTAAAAGAGGCAGAAAAGAAGAGAGAGAAAGCAGAACGTTCACTGTCAGAATTATGGGACTTTATGAAGCGTTCCAACATACGAGTTATAGGAATTCCAGAAGGGGAAGAAGAATGCCCCAGAGGAATGGAAGCCATACTAGAGAATATTATAAAAGAAAATTTCCCAAACATCACCAAAGAGTCTGACACACTGCTTTCAGAGGGATATCGGACCCCAGGTCGCCTCAACTCTAACCGAGCTTCTCCAAGACACATTGTGATGAACCTGTCCAAAGTCAAGACAAAAGAAAAGATTCTGCAAGCTGCCAGGAGTAAGCGCCAGTTGACCTACAGGGGCAAATCCATCAGAGTGACCGCAGACTTCTCTAATGAAACTTTCCAAGCAAGAAGACAATGGTCATCTACCTTTAATCTACTTAAACAGAACAATTTTCAGCCCAGAATTCTGTACCCTGCTAAGCTAAGCTTCAGAATTGACGGAGAAATCAAATCATTTACGGATATACAAACATTGAGGAAATTCGCCACAACAAGACCAGCTCTACAGGAAATACTTCAACCTGTTCTGCACACTGACCACCACAATGGATCAGCAGCAAAGTAAGAACTCAGAAATCAAAGGACAAAACCTAACCTCCACACTGATGCAAAAGATAAAATTAAGCAATGGACTCTCACCAAATAAGACGAATAGAATACTACCACACTTATCAATTATCTCAATAAATGTTAATGGCTTGAATTCCCCACTGAAGAGACATAGATTGGCGGACTGGATTAAAAAACACAAGCCATCCATTTGCTGTCTGCAAGAAACACACCTGGCCTCAAAAGACAAATTAAAGCTCCGAGTCAAGGGTTGGAAGACAATTTTTCAGGCAAACGGAATTCAGAAGAAAAGAGGAGTTGCAATCTTATTTTCAGATACATGTGGATTTAAAGCAACTAAAGTCAAAAAAGACAAAGATGGTCACTTTATATTGGTCAAGGGAAAACTACAACAAGAAGACATTTCAATTCTAAATATTTATGCACCCAATTTAAATGCTCCCAGATTCTTGAAGCAGACCTTACTCAGTCTGAGCAATATGATATCTGATAATACCATCATAACAGGGGACTTTAACACACCTCTTACAGAGCTGGACAGATCCTCTAAACAGAAATTAAACAAAGATGTAAGAGATTTAAATGAGACCCTAGAACAACTATGCTTGATAGATGCATATAGAACACTCCACCCCAAAGATAAAGAATATACATTCTTCTCATCACCCCATGGAACATTCTCCAAAATTGATCATATCCTGGGACACAAAACAAATATCAACAGAATCAGAAGAATTGAAATTTTACCTTGTATCTTTTCAGACCATAAGGCACTAAAGGTGGAACTCAACTCTAACAAAAATGCTCAAGCCCACCCAAAGGCATGGAAATTAAACAATCTTCTGTTGAATAACAGATGGGTGAAGGAAGAAATAAAACAGGAAATCATTAACTTCCTTGAGCATAACAACAATGAAGACACAAGCTACCAAAACCTGTGGGATACTGCAAAAGCAGTTTTGAGAGGAAAATTCATCGCTTTAGATGCCTACATTCGAAAAACAGAAAGAGAGCACATCAACAATCTCACAAGAGATCTTATGGAATTGGAAAAGGAAGAACAATCTAAGCCTAAACTCAGTAGAAGAAAAGAAATATCCAAAATCAAATCAGAGATCAATGAAATTGAAAACAAAAGAATCATTCAGAAAATTAATGAAACAAGGAGTTGGTTTTTTGAAAAAATAAATAAAATAGATAAACCATTAGCCAGACTAACTAGAAATAGAAAAGTAAAATCTCTAATAACCTCAATCAGAAACGATAAAGGGGAAATAACAACTGATCCCACAGAGATACAAGAGATCATCTCTGAATACTACCAGAAACTCTATGCCCAGAAATTTGACAATGTGAAGGAAATGGATCAATATTTGGAATCACACCCTCTCCCTAGACTTAGCCAGGAAGAAATAGACCTCCTGAACAGACCAATTTCAAGCACTGAGATCAAAGAAACAATAAAAAAGCTTCCAACTAAAAAATGCCCTGGTCCAGATGGCTTCACTCCAGAATTCTATCAAACCTTCAAGGAAGAGCTTATTCCTGTACTGCAGAAATTATTCCAAAAAACTGAGGAAGAAGGAATCTTCCCCAACACATTCTATGAAGCAAACATCACCCTGATACCAAAACCAGGAAAAGACCCAAACAAAAAGGAGAATTTCAGACCAATCTCACTCATGAACATAGACGCAAAAATTCTCAACAAAATCCTCACCAATAGACTACAGCTTATCATCAAAAAAGTCATTCATCATGATCAAGTAGGCTTCATCCCAGGGATGCAAGGCTGGTTTAACATACGCAAGTCTATAAACGTTATCCACCATATTAACAGAGGCAAAAATAAAGATCACATGATCCTCTCAATAGATGCAGAAAAAGCATTTGATAAAATCCAGCATCCTTTTCTAATTAGAACTCTGAAGAGTATAGGCATAGGTGGCACATTTCTAAAACTGATTGAAGCTATCTATGACAAACCCACAGCCAATATTTTACTGAATGGAGTAAAACGGAAAGCTTTTCCTCTTAGAACTGGAACCAGACAAGGTTGTCCTCTGTCACCTTTACTATTCAACGTAGTGCTGGAAGTTCTAGCCAATACAATTAGGCAAGACAAGGAAATAAAGGGAATCCAAATGGGAGCAGAGGAGGTCAAACTCTCCCTCTTTGCTGACGACATGATCTTATACTTAGAGAACCCCAAAGACTCAACCACAAGACTCCTAGAAGTCATCAAAAAATACAGTAATGTTTCAGGATATAAAATCAATGTCCACAAGTCAGTAGCTTTTGTATACACCAATAACAGTCAAGATGAGAAGCTAATTAAGGACACAACTCCCTTCACCATAGTTTCAAAGAAAATGAAATACCTAGGAATATACCTAACGAAGGAGGTGAAGGACCTCTATAAAGAAAACTATGAAATCCTCAGAAAGGAAATAGCAGAGGATATTAACAAATGGAAGAACATACCATGCTCATGGATGGGAAGAATCAACATTGTTAAAATGTCTATACTTCCCAAAGCTATCTACCTATTCAATGCCATTCCTATCAAAGTATCTACATCGTACTTTCAAGATTTGGAAAAAATGATTCTGCGTTTTGTATGGAACCGGAAAAAACCCCGTATAGCTAAGGCAGTTCTTAGTAACAAAAATAAAGCTGGGGGCGTCAGTATACCAGATTTTAGTCTGTACTACAAAGCCATAGTGGTCAAGACAGCATGGTACTGGCACAAAAACAGAGACATAGACACTTGGAATCGAATTGAACACCAAGAAATGAAACTAACATCTTACAACCACCTAATCTTTGATAAACCAAACAAGAACTTACCTTGGGGGAAAGACTCCCTATTCAATAAATGGTGTTGGGAGAACTGGATGTCTACATGTAAAAGACTGAAACTGGACCCACACCTTTCCCCACTCACAAAAATTGATTCAAGATGGATAAAGGACTTAAATTTAAGGCATGAAACAATAAAAATCCTCAAAGAAAGCATAGGAAAAACACTGGAAGATATTGGCCTGGGGGAAGACTTCATGAAGAAGACTGCCATGGCAATTGCAACGACATCAAAAATAAACAAATGGGACTTCATTAAACTGAAAAGCTTCTGTACAGCTAAGGACACAATAACCAAAGCAAAGAGACAACCTACACAATGGGAAAGGATATTTGCATATTTTCAATCAGACAAAAACTTGATAACCAGGATCTATAGAGAACTCAAGTTAATCCACATGAAAAAAGCCAACAATCCCTTATATCAATGGGCAAGAGACATGAATAGAACTTTCTCTAAAGATGACAGACGAATGGCTAACAAACATATGAAAAAATGTTCATCATCTCTATATATTAGAGAAATGCAAATCAAAACAACCCTCAGATATCATCTAACCCCAGTGAGAATGGCCCACATCACAAAATGTCAAAACTGCAGATGCTGGCGTGGATGTGGAGAGAAGGGAACACTTTTACACTGCTGGTGGGACTGCAAACTAGTACAACCTTTCTGGAAGGAAGTATGGAGAAACCTCAAAGCACTCAACCTAGACCTCCCATTCGATCCTGCAATCCCATTACTGGGCATCTACCCAGAAGGAAAAAAATCCTTTTATCATAAGGACACTTGTACTAGACTGTTTATGGCAGCTCAATTTACCATTGCCAAAATGTGGAAACAGCCTAAATGCCCACCAACCCAGGAATGGATTAACAAGCTGTGGTATATGTATACCATGGAATACTATTCAGCTATTAAAAAAAATGGAGACTTTACATCCTTCGTATTAACCTGGATGGAACTGGAAGACATTATTGTTAGTAAAGCATCACAAGAATGGAGAAGCATGAATCCTATGTACTCAATCTTGATATGAGGACAATTAATGACAATTAAGTTTATGGGGGGGGAAGCAGAAAGAGGGATGGAGGGAGGAGGGTGGGGCCTTAGTGTGTGTCACACTTTATGGGGGCAAGACATGATTGCAAGAGGGACTTTACCTAACAATTGCAATCAGTGTAACTGGCTTATTGTACCCTCAATGAATCCCCAACAATAAAAAAAAAAAAAAAAAAAGATCTCCAGAGCTAGATCTATGTCTTGTTTCCTCTTATAGTATTTCCCTGCCTTAAAAATCAAGAAGTTCTCAAGTGGGAGAGAACATTCCATTGTTATGTCTTTAAGAGACATGCAGGAAAAATAATAGACACAATGACATTAACAGGAATTCTCTGAGATCATGCAGATTATAAATATTCTGTCCCACTGTCTCCATGATATAAAATGATCTTGTTCTTTTGTTTTGGAAAATAGGTTCACTCTTCCTATGCTACTTAAAGAACTACGTCTTTTGTGAAACAGACACTCACTAAATGTTTATTGAATTAAGTAGTCAAAATAGTTCATTGAAATGGAAAGTTTTCATGAGCTGTATCATCATGGGCCATGGAACTCTTACTCCAAATAGCTGGATCTGCCTTCAGGTAACAATCACTCCATCTCTGTCCCCATATATTTGTTACAAAATAATATTTTCAGCAATGAATAACCCTTATCATGTGGCTTCCCACTGTAAAAACAAAATTATGTGCCTTCTACTGCTGACACTAATATATGCTTGTTATAGGTTTGAAACTTCATGTAATGGTTCCAACAATTTTTGCTGGCAATTGAAATCCATAGATGAAGAGAAAGAAGCATAAAAGGGAACAGTTATATTTATATATATATAAACACACACATGTATTTGTATATATAAAATAACTGACATTATGTAGATATTCAAGATGTCAACATTTTGGGGGGGAAATATTGCTTATTTTAAAATGTCTAATGTTATTCTACTCAAATAAATAAAGAACCCAGCTCTTGCAGAAATATTATCCTTGTGGAATAGATATAGTTTTTTTCATATAGCTATTTTATTTTTGCTTAAATTAATTTCACATGTATGTAAAGTGCACAGATCTATATTTTAAAAGCATATTAAATATACTAACCTCCTCAAAATTTATATTTTCAACCTTTAAATTTGCATACATAAGGAATATAAGAACCATTTCAGTGATAGTACTAGAACACATTAAAAATCCCAATTTACGAAACTATGTTAAAGAAATTATGAAGACATTTAAATAAGAGAAGCAATATAGAGAATGAAAAGAAAACACATTTTTGATCTAAGACAATCTGGATTTGAATCTTTATCATTCACTATGCATTATTTTATAAAGTTAATCCCATTAATACCCCCAATTACACTTAATAATATCCTAAATCTCATTTTTCCTGGGACTTTATGGGGCTCAAATGAGTCACTGCCACTCCAAAATAGTGAATTTCTTTTCTTCCTTCTGTTCAAGGACTGTGTCTAATTCTTTTTTCCCTAGAGTGTCCAACACAATGCTTTGAACAAAGTAGACATTCAATCAATGTTTGCTAAGTAAATCAATGTCTTGAAAATCGTTTGGCAATGTACATTATCTACTCCACACTGAGAAGGAATTCCCCAAATCAATTAAGTTAATCATTTCTCTTCACCTAAATTCTATACATCAATTTCTTTCAGAGAATCTTACATTTGGAGTCAATAGAAGTTTATTTTAAATTATTTGTTTTCTATGGGGTTTGGCAATTGCACAGCTCAAATTTAAAGAGGCACCACATTTTTTTAAAAGGAAAAGAAAAGCCTATCATTTTAGTCACGCTATTGTTGCAGCAGGTTTCAGACATTTGACCTTTGATGAACATGTCTGTCCTAAGAGCTATTCCTGATTCTACTCTAGTATGGCTTTCCTCAGACTACAACTAGATTATGAAAAGAAAAAAAGAGCCTGATTGGCAAAAGGTGACTGGGCAGTTCCCACACCTTATTGATCCCCCTTATTCCCCTGCAGGCACCAGTCCCTCAGTGTCCTCATGGAGCCCCTTTCTGGGATTTGGGGAGCAAGCAAAGGGGGAAGCACACTAAGTGGAGGGCAGACCACGTGTGGGGTCTTCACAAACATCCTTAACTTTTGTCCTTCCAGCATCTCTGATGGGAGCCTCTCTATTTTTTCATAAGAGAGACATGTGGGATTCAACAAAGTTTTAATAATTCATAAGCCACACAAAAAGTAATGACTAGCTCCAATCTTTTCATTTAAAGATACAATTCTCTAAGCATAAAATTTGCCCTTTCAAAATGTAATTCAGTGGTTTTAAGTATATTTACAATGTTGTGCAATTATCACTACTGTCTAATTTCATCCCTCTAAAAAAAAAAAATCCATACTCATTAGCAGCCACTCTTCATCCTACCTCACTCCCAGCCTTGGGCCACTACTAATCTACTTTCTTTCTGTATGGATTTACCTATTCTGTACTTTTTGTGTTAATGGAAGTTTATATTCTTTGCATGAAAGAAACAAATACTGTGTATGTATATACATGTACATATATTTGTACTTTATATATAAGCATAAAGAACCTATGGATAATGCTTTAGTCTGTTTGAGCTGCTGTAACAAAACCTTACACTAGGCAATTTATTAATAGTAGAAGTTTATTTCTTATAGTTCTGGAGGCTGAGAAGTCCAAGATCAAGGCACTGGTAGCTTCAGTTTGGGGTGGACCTGCTTCCTAACCCATAGAAGGCCATCTTCTTCACTGTGTCCTCACATGATGGAAGGGGTAAGGAACTCTTTGGGATCTCTTTTATGAAAACACCAATCCCATTCACAAGGGCTCCAACTTCATGACCTCATCACCCCCCAAAGGTTCCAGCTCCAAATACTATCTCATTGGGATTAGATTTCAACATATAAATTTTGGAGGTGTAGAAACATTCAGTCTATGGCAATGAAGGAAGGGGAAATTGAAGGGATGCCAAGTGTAAGAGGTATTTGACCTACTGTTGTGGGAGGGGGCCATAGGAAAAGCAAGAGAAATAATGCAGACCACTGCCAGCAGCAGAGAGTGACTGATAGTCAGCAAGCAAACAGGAACCTCAGACCTACAACTACAAAGATCCGAACTGGTCAACAACTTGAATGAACTTGGAAGCAGATATTTTTCCTAGAGTCTTTTGAGGAGAGCCCAGTAAGTGGATACCTCTAAGCAGAGAAACCAGCCAAGCCAACTCAGACTTCTGACCTACAGAGCTGTAAGATTTTATGTTGTTTTAAGCTGCTACATTTGTGGTAATATGTTACAGCAGCAATAGAAAACTAATACATATGACTTTATTGCTTGTCTTTTTATTATAAATCAAGATTTAAAGCTAGTAGAAATCCAAATAGACCTCTAAGTACGACAGTTGAAAATAAGGCTAATTTTCCGGGGGGCAATTTTTTTTAGTCAAAAGCTCCTGGCAGTTTCTTTAATTTGTGCTCTACACTGAAATAATTTTAGTCTGAAAATTGTAATTTCAAGAAAAGTACTCAGGGCAGCAAATCTGACTAGCAAAACTTGAATGACAGGCTTATTTGCCCATTGCTCTCTCCTAAATTTAGAGCTGTCTTTAAATACTGAAGTCCCAGGATACAAACATTTTTTTTTTTTTTTTAGTTCTTAAGAATTTAGTGAAAACTGATAAAAATTAAATTTATAGAGTCTGAACAGACAGACACTTGGCTTAAAGGAGAATGTTTGCCTTGTGTAATTGAAATTTGTAAAGGTTAACCCTGCACTTTGTCTAACCTTTAACCACATAGTTCTTCCCTTTGGCATTGACTATGTTACAGAGTTTAGCCTAAGAAGTGTAATGTCATCATGTGGAAAAACATGGTCCAATAAGTGATCTTTAATACAGAATTAAGACGAAAGTGCTAAGAACATCATTTCTCTTTATTTTCATTTAGGTCTTCATAGCTAAATACTTAAAAACAAAACAAAACAAAAAAAAAACCTTCCAAAATTGACTATCTCCGTGAAAAAAAAGCAAAAATCTTTTTCTTATCTTAATTTATTGGAAAATTTAATTAATGTTGACAAAAACCTACCAGTTAGTCTTATTGTTGGGTACATCTACCAATTTTCAACACTATCTCTCATCTTCTAAAGCATGTGTCCACACAGCTGGTCACTATCTGTATCTGCAGTTCTCACCTGGGAGAGATTTTGACCCTGGGCACACTTGGCAATGTCTGGAGATGTTTTTGACTGTCACAAATGTGAATGTGCTATTGGCATTTAATGTATAGAGGCCAGGGATGCTGCTAAACAAAATATAGTCCCCATCACAGAATTGTCTGATTCCCAAATGCCAATAGTGCCAAGGTTGAGACACCCTGGTCTAGATGGATCTAGAGAGATGGGTCAGTAATAAAGAAAGCTGTGGGTCACTCCACTTAGAGTAAGTACTGAAAGCCAAGTTAGAACGGGATTGTTATGAGGGAGGGAGATGAAAAGGGAGGGATAGAGGGAGAAAGAAAGGAGGGAGGGACAGAGAGAGAGAGAATAGACTTGACAAATGTCTGTATTAAGCTATATTAAAGAAAGAGAAGCAGGGACTAAAAAGAGAAGGCAAAAACTAAGTGATCCAAGAGATAAGAAGGCGAGGATAAGGAAGTATCACAAAAATAAGGAGGAAGATAGTTGTAAGGGAGACTTGGTAAGCTACGCAGCAGGAATGTTGCATGAGCACTAAGGGAAGGCCATGACTTTCATACTAGGATATTACGAGTGATCTCTGAGACATAAGCTTTTAAGTGAACAGATGTATTTTAGGGAAGACTTCAAGGCTTGAAGGAGTAGAAACAGATGTTTATCTTTATTTATGTCTATTTTATTTGTTTGGTTTTCTTGCCTTTTTAAGACAGGAAAAATGGAGAATGTGGTTAGGCTAATAAAACGATCACCAAGCAGGATCAAAAATACCATTGTACCAAAAATTCTCCTCCAAAATAATTAGAATTTCAATATTTTTTAAATTCTCACAATTTCAGGCAAGCACAACATTTAAAGAGGCATGTGTTATATATGATGTTTAAGGTGAGGTATGAGCTGTCTCATTAAAAAGAGACATAATCTTATATAAAGAAGATGCTGTTCCCTCCTCGGTCCTCTTACACTTAGTTGTAAAGTCCAGTTCAAGTGATATCCCAAAAATGGAAGTTAATTCAATCTGAATAATTAGTCAACTGGGATGAAGGGTATGAAGAAGGAAGGGGAGAGCATTGGTTCCACTGGTGTCTGCCATGATGAGAACCAGGCAGTAAACTGATTCGGTTCTTGCACTTTTCAGCTCTTTTCCGAATGGCACGGAGAGGTTAAATTTGATTTTCCCATTTGAAACCTAAATGGATTTGATATTACAACTATTTCTTTGAGTAATCCATAAAAAATAATCTATTTGATTGCCAACATTCTCCAGACTGGACTATTGGTTGCCTGGCAGGGCTATCGGCCATCATGCCAGGCCTGCTCTCTGCCCTACGCAGCCCTTGAGGGGTGTTCTGTGTGTCCTTGGAGTGGATCCGAGAGCTGGAAAGTCACTATGGAGCAGCAATCAGAGCAGCTCAAACAAGAACGTCTACTCCCTCTGGGGAAGTACAATTACAGGAAACAATGATAGATTTCAGATTTCTGGGAGAGCGTCTTTCTCATCCAGACTCTAAAAAGGGAAAGCTTTTGCCCAGGCCCTTGAGAGAATTTGGTTCTAGCATTCTTTCTGCTTTAGGTTGAAGAATCCAGCTAAGTAATACTAATATGAACCATATGCATTCACTGTCTGTAACGTCTGCCATGCCACTTAGATGTAGCATTGAAGCCCAATGCCATATGCATTTCAGCCCTTGTAGGTTGGTTAGCTTTACCCTGTGCCAAAGTGTATCATGCTAAATAGGTCCACCTGAAAAGGTCTAAATGGAACAGCATATTCTCTGTAATTACTGGAGAATAAATAAAGATGTCATCCTTTTCATGTGAGGCCTGTAGCATTTTCCATGTAAAGGGAGAACATTCTATCATCCTTGGTGATAAGTGAATGTCTTCTACATTTTCCATGTAAAGGGAGAACATTCTATCATCCTTGGTGATAAGTGAATGTGTAGAAGACATTCACTTAAATAATTCTACTTCCAATTCATTAGTATCTGGCAGGCTGCTCTCATGCTGCTATGAGCCCCCACTGGTTTTACAAGTCCACAGCCCACAGTCTGTCCATCTCCCTCCCCCTCCCCCGTGACTTTGGCTTGACACACACTTCTATCTCTCTCTAACCCCTCCCCATCCAGCACCTTGTCCAACACTTCAGAGGGGCACCCCAGGAGCTTGGCATTGAACTTGTGAAAAGTCGCCAGGCCTAACTATATCAATGCCCCTACTGAATGCTCATACAAAGAAATGATAGTTCAGTGTGAAAAACCCCATTGCCTTTGTAAATGCTGCGATAACACTCATTACATCAGTATAGAGCAAGAAAAAGAAGCTTAGACTTAATCCATTTTAATCTCAGTTATTTCCTAATATAAAGGACTGTGGGCCTTTTCACATTCTTTGGAAGGATTAGTGAAGGCCAACATGAATAACAAATTGACATTGCTGAAGTTCTGGAAGAGCCAAAAGCAATACAAAAGGATGGCAGACAGATCAAATTTCTGAACAGAATTATTTTTCTAAGCAGAGTTTAAAAGTTAACATTGGGAACAAATGTTAAACAGCTCTGCATGGTTATTTTTCTTTACCTGGAACATATTTTGCCAAAACAGTTTAACTGACATTTTAGAAAGATACATCTTGATGTTATAGAGACAAAGGAACTTCATCTATGTGACAGGCATAATAAGAAATTTTTTAAAGAGTAATTTGTATAATAAGTTTTATATTCCTCTAGTCATTTAATTGTCTGTGATACTCCCAAACTAAGGGCATCAATTTTTTTTAGTGAAGAATATGTTGGTTCCCATCAAATCATTGAATATTGGTGTTAAAAGAGATGTACAGAGAAATAATTGACTTTGGCCTCTCATTCCATGAATGAGGAAAGTCAGAATATCTTTCCCAAGCATCCAATGTCACAAAGTAGAGGAACCATAGCAATTCAGGATTAGGACCCTGGTTTTCTGATAACTCCTCCAATGATTATTTCATTTCTCATTGTCTTGCTCCTTCAGAAAATTACATTTTATTATTTATAGCATTAATTTTCTCCTTTATTTTAGCCATATCCCAATATGCTTTGATGTATCTTGAATCAAAATAACAAGAACAAATTGATCCCTGTGGCTCTATTTATCTTAAGGCACCACAAGGTCACTGAGAATTGCTGTGAGGGTTAGATCTACCCAAGCCTTTGGATAGCAATTCATGTGTATCTAACAGAACTGTGCCTTGTACACTAGTTCCATGATGGAATTCTGGGTGCTAACACATCCCACGTGTTAGACATGCGGTTCACTTCAAACTCAGGTTTCTCAACCTTAGCACTCTCGTTTTGTACACTGTAGGATACTAGCAGCATCCCTGGCTTCTACCCACTAGATGCCAGCAGCACCCTACTCCTGAGCTGTGGCAACCAGAAACGTCTGCAGACGTTGCCAGATGTCTCCTGGGGGGCAACATCGCCCCATGTTGAGAATCCTGGTTTAAACCCCTCAGCACTTACATAAACTTTGACACAAAAGTACAGCAACAGCAGAGATGAAAAGAGGGATAAGAAGGAACTGGCACCTTTGACTATAAACCTTCCATGGCCATGGCTCTAAAGCCATTTAATGCTTTGGTGGAGAAAAAGAAAAGTTGTTTTAATCAATCACAGCCTTCCCTCACCCCTAGCACACATTTGCCTTAGAGTGTATTTTTGTTGCCATGAAAACTGAGCTTGGCTGTTTGTAATTATAATATTATTCTGTAGTGAATTTCAGAAAATGCCAATTGGTGCACTTCCAACCTCAAATTCTCTCCCTCAACATCTCCCTTCCCTAGCCAGGAGTTGGGAAAAGAAAAAGAATGCCTCATGTCCTCAGCTCTGACCTCATCCTGATGCCTGCACTCAACACAAACCTCTCCTTCCAACCCAACCCAACCTTCAAACACCACCTCGTCTCACCCCCAACTTCATGCCACACGAGGTTCTCATTTGCTCAGCATTTTCACCCAAGACCACAGAACTTTGGTGAGAGACAGTCAGGACTCAATGGTGGTGAAGGGAGAAAAGAAACAGCTAAATACTCTTCCTTAACCAAAATGAGTTATGATCTTGTTTTATTAATAGTTTGTATTATCTTTCTGAATATGTCAATGACAGCCACGTGGTAGAAATTTATAATAGATATGGTTCTTACATAAATTCTTCTCTGGCATATTACAGATTACGATAAAATTTACATACAATAAAATGCTCAAATCTAAGTGTAAAAGTCTATGAATTTTTACATATGGATGTATTCATGCAACTGCCTCGCAGATCAAGATATTTTCATTACCCTAGAAGGCTTGGTCTGCCCCTACCTAGTTAATCTCTACCCCACCTCCTAGGGCAGGTAATACTGTGATTACTACCAAAGAAGGTCAGCTCTGTCTATTTTTCATCTTACAAATTAAATTACACAATTTACACTTTTGTGTCTTTTTTACCACTCAATATATTTCTAAAATTCATGCATATAGTTTTGTGTGTCAGTGGTTTGCTCTTTTTTATTGCTATGTAGTGTTCCTTCATCTAAATAAACCACACACTCTTGATGATGGATATTTGTTTGTGTGTGTGAACTATTATGAATAAAACTGCAAAGGAAATAGTGGCCAAGTCTTTGTGTGGATATATGTACTTTTTCTCATGGGAACATAACTAAGATATTCCATATTAAAATTTGGAAAATATCAGTTATCAAACTGAATTTTTTATGTTGGCATAAAAACTTGAAGGACACAATGAAATTCTCCCATTTACTTTAAATAAAGGAAAAATAGATGAATTGTTTTATTAATTGATCAGGAAAAATACATTAATGCAGCCTAACAGTGGGATGAATATAGACTTTCTCCTGGAACTGGGAAACTTTCAGAGAAAAAGGGATTTGATTGGCATTTATTTAATTAGGACTATTTGACTTGGACTTTTCTGAGAAAACTGAATCTTCTGGTCACTCCAACTGATTCTGACTGAGAAGATTGAGACTAGGGCCAGATGTCAAATGCCAACTTCAGACATAACTTCCTTTCTTGACCTTGGCTAACTTGTTTAAACCCTTTCCCTTTACTCATGACATTGGTCAGAATCTTCTCCACTGAAATTTTACAAAGACTCCATAAATGGCAGGTCATAAATCATAAACCTCAAAGCCAATAAAGCTGTCCAGGAAGGATTGTGAGCTGGAATGCAGGCTTCCAGGGTTGAGATGTGTGCTTTTAAGAGCCTGGTTATCCTCACTTCTAACGTGCCACTCAATTAATTTATGAGGTTCTCTTTTCCCTTTCATTTTCTTTTCCATTTGTGACTTAAAATAAGTTTCATCTAGCCCCATATGCTCTGTTATTTCACTGAAAAGATGTGAACTGCAAATCACATCAGTGCTGTGACACATTTGGCAATGTCTTTCTTCTTCATGCTTCAGTCACTGGACTTACTGTGTGATGAGAACCCCAGAGGCCCAGAGCGAAAGTCCCTGAAATTTTCACTAAGTCTAATACTGTGAAATTGTTTCATTGAGCTGACTCTTGACATTGGGTGGAAGGAAGTTGGAGTTACTTCATCAAGGCTGATGTTATGAGACTCACGTGGGAGAATAGTGCTTTATTTCTACCACATTTATAAGTTGAAGGTAGTGCTAGACTATAATTATAAAGCAGCACTGCCTTTTGAAAAGGAGGGACTTCTAGTTTTTGCAGGCATTTAAGACCACATTTGTCCAAAAATAAAAAAGAGAGAGAGACTGAAAATGGAAAACTAAAATATTGCCTCTTGCAAGGAAAATGATGTGTACTGTCTACCTTTAGAATGTCCCCACAGTCACTGGATTGAGAGAATTAGTTATGTAGAAAGGGTAAATTTAAGAGAAATAATGATGATCTGATATTAAGGCCACTGTGTTTCCTACTGCATAAATGCAGCCACTGCAAGTGAATTCATTGGGAGTGATAGGCTGTTACAAAATTACAGGGGTAAGGACTAGAAATATATTATCAAATCAGAAAAGGAATACAAAATTTATAATACAAATTCTTTTGGAACAAATCTTTGTTTTATAAAATCCTTATTATCTTAATGTTAAGCTCATCTTTTCAAACAAAGTTTATAACATTTCTGGCTGAGTTTCTGCCTTCTGGCCAATACTTAAAAATTAACCAGTATTGTCACATTTTTTAAAGAATCTACATCTATACTAACATGACCTGGTAATCACATTTCTGAGATCTATACCAAGGAAAAGTTACATCCACATAAAAAATTGGACACAAGTGTTCATAGAAGCTTTCTTTGCAATAGTCAAAAAATGGAAACAACACAACCCTTCATCAACTGATGAATGAACAGAACATACCCTGTTTCCCTGAAAATAAGACAGTGTCTTATTTTAAGGTGTGCTCCCAAAGATGCTCTAGGTCTTATTTTCAGGGGACACCTTATCTTTCCTGTAAGTAGGTCTTATTTTCGGGGAAACGGGGTAGTTTATCCATACCACAGAACATCATGAAGCAATAAAAAGGAACAGACTCCTGATGCACACAACAATTTGGATGGATCTCCAGGGAATGAATCTGAGTGAAAAAAAAAAAAAAAAAGCTGAGTGAAAAAAATATGCTACTTGTATATAATAAAGTGTCCTAGGTTGTTTGTGCTACTATAGCAAAATACCTGAGACTGGGTAATTAACAAAGAACAGAAATTTATTTCTCACAGTTCTGGAGGCTGGAAGTATAAGATTAAGAAACCAGCAGGTTCGATGTCCAATGAAGGCCCATCTGAGCTTCTAAGATGGCACCTTGAATACTGTGTTCTAACACGGAAGAAGAGCAGAAGAGTTGAAACCCACTTCTTTAGGCCTTTTTTATAAAGGCCTTAATCCCAACCATGAGAGTGCTGCTCTCATGACTTAATCATCTCCTAAAGGTCCACCTCTCAATACTATTTCATGGTACAAGATGTCTCAAAGGTCAACATGCATGCATACAGAGGGAAAATGAGAAATTGTAGTTAAATGTACCTTATTTACAAATATTCATTACATAATTTTGCCAAATATTTACAAAATATTTCTCTACATGTTGATATATAAAAATACTAAAAATTTAAATATAGGCTGGATGTGGTGGCTTACGCCTGTAATCTTAGCACTCTGGGAGGCCAAAGCAGGTGGATTGCTTGAGCTCAGGAGTTTAAGACTAGCCTGAGCAAGTTCAAGACCCCATCTCTACTAAAAATATAAAAACTAACCAGACATGGTTGTATATCCCTGTAGTTCCAGCTACTTGGGAGGCTGAGACAAGAGGATTGCTTGAGCCCAAGAATTTGAGGTTGCTGTAAGTTATGATGCCAGGACACTCTATCCAGAGTGAGAGTGAAACTCTGTCCCAAAAAAATATTAGACTTTTTTTTTTTTTTTGTGGTTTTTGGCCGGGGCTGGGTTTGAACCCACCACCTCCGGCATATGGGACCGGAGCCCTACTCCTTGAGCCACAGGCGCCACCCCCCAAAAAATATTAAATGTAAAATATGAGTTTGTTAATTTTCTTATGTATGGCCACCTTTGGGACACCCTGTACTATAGTTATATAAGATGCAACCATTGAAGAAAGCAGGGTAGACTATGGTAGAGGGGGTCTCTCTGTACTATTAATATTTTTGCAACTGCTCGTAAATCTATAAATGTTTCAAAGTAAAAAGGTTTTAAAACTCTATATCCATAAATGGTACTGGGAGAACTGGCTATCCACATGTAAAAGACTGAAACTGGACCCACACCTTTCTCCACTCACAAAAAATTGATTCAAGATGGATAAAGGACTTAAATTTAAGGCATGAAACAATAAAAATCCTCAAAGAAAGCATAGGAAAAACACTGGCAGATATTGGCCTGGGGAAAGACTTCATGAAGAAGACTGCCGTAGCAATTGCAACAACAACAAAAATAAACAAATGCGACTTCATTAAACTGAAATGCTTCTGTACAGCTAAGGAGACAACAACCAAAGCAAAGAGACAACCGACACAATGGGAAAGGATATTTGCATATTTTCAATCAGACAAAAGCTTGATAACTAGGATCTGTAGATAACTCAAATTAATCCACATGAAAAAAGCCAACAATCCCATATATCAATGGGCAAGAGACATGAATAGAACCTTCTCTAAAGAAGACAGATGAGGGTGGCGCCTGTGGCTCAAGGAGTAGGGCACCGGTCCCATATGCCGGAGGTGGCAGGTTCAAACCCAGCCCCGGCCAAAAACCACAAAAAAAAAAAAAATAAGAAGACAGATGAATGGCTAACAAAAATATGAAAAAATGCTCATCATCCCTAATATTACAGAAATGCAAATCAAAACCACCCTGAGATATCATCTAACTCCAGCGAGAATGGCCCACACCACAAAATCCCAAAACTGCAGATGCTGGTGTGGATGTGGAGAGAAGGGAACACTTTTACACTGCTGGTGGGACTGCAAACTAATGCAACCTTTCTGGAACAAAGTATGGAGAACTCTCAAAGAACTCAAGCTAGACCTCCCATTTGATCCTGCAGTCCCATTACTGGGCATCTAACCAGAAGGAAAACAATTCTTTTATCATAAGGACACTTGCACTAGACTGTTTATTGCAGCTCAATTTACAATCGCCAAAATGCAGAAACAGCCTAAATGTCCACCAACCCAGGAATGGATTAACAAGCTGTGGTATATGTATACCATGGAATACTATTTAGCTATTAAAAAAAAATGGAGACTTTACATCCTTCGTATTAACCTGGATGGACGTGGAAGACATTATTCTTAGTAAAGCATCACAAGAATGGAGAAGCATGAATCCTATGTACTCAATTCTGATATGAGGACAATTAATGACAATTAATGACATGGTGGGGGTGGGGGAAGGGGAGAGCAGAGAGAGAAAGGAGGAGGGAGGGAATGGGGAAAGGAAGAGCAGAGAGAGGGAAGGAGGGAGGAGGGTGGGGCCTTGGTGTGTGTCACACCTTCTGGGGGCAAGACATGATTGTAAGAGGGACTTTACCTAACAAATGCAATCAGTGTAAGCTGGTTTCTTGTACCCTCGATGAATCCCCAACAATAAAAGAAAAAAAAAACACCAAGTCTACATCCACATCTATATCTGAACACATGCACGCACATACATGAAATCTTCCTGTTGCCTTTTGAGAGTCAATACCCCCCCCAAAAAAAAATCCTTCCTGAGGTAAATTTTCCTAAGTAAAAAATAAAATCATCATTAATTATCAAATGAAAAAGTTTTATGCATTTCTGGTACCCAAATTAGACCTATTTATGCTAAAGCAACATCAAATCACATTAAAATGAACCCAATTATGTCAATATTTCATGCAAGTTGTTATAACACAACACAACAGGGAAATAGCCGTTTAATTCATCACTCACAGGGTTCTCTATCTGCACATGTTCTACTTTTTCCTAGCAGTTATATATTGTGCATAGTAGCCTATTACAATAACGTGTTTTTGATGCTCAGTGTTTACATAACTGCACATTCAGTTAAAAAATAAAAGGAATAACAACAACAATAAAACTATCGATGATAATAATCCAAATGGTATCTGAGATCACCATTATTCCGAACTAGCAAACCAGGAGTTCTCTTGGAGGACAAGGCACCAACTGTTTCCTGCCTGCTCCATGGATCATTAGTCACCCTGCAAGAAACACTAGCCACCTATTTTCTTTGGGTCAACCAGTAAGGACTCAAATGCCCTTCCATTTGTCCTCTACCAAGTCTAGTCATCAAGACTGAGTCATACTTCTCTAGTGTTCTTTAAAGATAGTGGACACAGGGGTGCTATCTGCAGAGTGTGGTGAGGGTTTGAGCAAAGTAAGGTGACATTTGAAGCTGCCCCATATTAAGACATATTCAGGTAAGACAATAGAGGAACCAAAATACACCATTTCAGCAGGAGCAAAAGTATCCCTAACTGTGTTTGTGTTAAAAACATATGTGTGCTGTGATACATCTAATCACAACTGGCAGGTGCTGCCCTGGAATTTGCTGAGCTAAGAGACTCAGTGTCATTGTGAGGGAGTGATGGGAGTGCAAAGGATGTAATGCTTCCTTTGATAAGCAGAATACGATTCATCCCAATGAATCTCTCCTTTTGTCCTGGATGCCCAAACTCCCTTTAGAGTAGAAAGCAGGGGAAAAGTCAGGGAGACAGGAAACTAGAGCTGGAGAGACACAGCAACCTGAGAAAAAAAGTTAAAAATCTATTGATGATATGGATAAGAGAGGCATAGGTGCAGGCCGGACTTCAGATGTCTCTGCTTAACTACCTTATCCATTTAGGAGGGAGGAAGCAGGAAGAAGAGCCCCAGGGCACTGGCTGTCCTATCCATCCTCAGGGCCAGCACTTCCACCCAGACTCTGTCTGGAGCCCACCTGGCTTGCTCAGCCCAGCTTTCTTTGTGCACAGGTCTCTGCATCTTTGAGAAAATCCAGGTATTAAAATGGTGAACGTGGCTATAGAGAGTAATGAGGAAGTACTCTTGGTGCTGAGCAGAAAAGTGGAGTCATCTAAGGTGAGATGCCTTAGGACTGGAACCTCTCAATCAGTGGTTTCAGACAGGGGCAATTTTGACACTGAGCAATGTTTGGAGAAGTGTTTGGATGTCACAACTCAGGATGGAGGAAATGCTACCTGCTTCCAGTGAACAGAGGCCAGGGATGCTGCTAAGTGCACTACAACGCACAAGATACTTCCCCACAGGCAAGAATCATGTGGTGGTTGAGTGTGGGGGCTCATACCTGTAATCCTAGCACTTTGGGAGGTCAAGGCATGAAGATCTCTTGAGGCAAAGAGTTTGAGACCAGCCTAGGCAACAAAGTAAGACCCTCATCTCTGCAAAATATTAAGAAAACAATAGTCAGGTGTGGCAGCTTGTGCCTATAGTCCTAGGTACTCAGGGGACTGAAGCAGGAAGATCGCTTCACCTGAGCCCAGTAGTTCAAGGTTGCAGTGAGATGTGATCACATTACTGTCCTCCAGCCTGGGTGACACAGCTAGAATAAGACCCTGTCTCAAAAAAGAAAATGTGGTCTCAATGTCACTAGTGCTAGAGCTGAGAAACCCTGGCCTAAAGAAGCAACCTCTAAAGATCAGGTTGGTGATGCAGAAAAATCCAGATTACATAGATAAGAACAGAGTTGGACAGAGTCAGAAACAGGACATCTCTGGGCTTCAGAAAGACTTCTAACTCAAGGCGATAAGAAGTCAGAAATATACAGTTTAAACATCAAGAGCTTCACAGTTAGAATCTGCATTCTAGCAATTACTTGACATTTCTCAGTCTTATTTTTTTTGCCTGCAAGACCAATGTCCTAACATCAGCTCCCTGGGAATTTGCAAGGGCTATAGAAGACATGGAACATGAAGCCCTTCTCACCAGTGATTGTCAAATATCAGGCACTCATAGAGGGGACTTCCCTTCCCTTTTCGTACTCTGGGTAACTTCTAGAATGAACACCACAGAGGGAGAGCAAGGAAGTGAACAGTTGGATCTTCTCCCCACAGCCCAATGTTTTCAAGGTTCTTCAATGTCCTTCCCTTTTTTATCTTAATTCTATTTCACCTCCTCCTTAGAATTGAGATTCCCCAACCGTCTTTCATCACAGACTCAGGCAGAAGCATAAAGTGCAACTCTTTTCACCTTGTGACTCAAGAACTACAACAGGGTGAGCTCACCAGGAATCTATGCACACCAGAGACCAGGAACCTCATGGAAAATTACTCATCCTGAGAGAACTAGGACTCAACAGAAAAAAAGTATGTTTCAAGGACAATAGTTGAGCTTTGAAAAAAAAGGGTCATTCTGAGCACAGCATAGATCCTAGCATTAGAATTATTCCTGCGCCAAATCAATATGAATTCACCCCGAATCTCTGAACAAAGATACACTAATAAATATCTACTAAAACCCCCAATTATTTCCGCAGAATTTCCACAGGCTATTAAAGGCAGAAAGATCAGCAAATCTTAGATTGTGTAACAGGGGCTGGTACTAGTGAAGACACTGACTGCAAGGGCTGCTTGCTTCATTCAGACGACCGACATGGTGGTACAGTCACCTCTGCCTCCACCTTGACAGAGGGCATTTGGTTGCAACTTAGCAGCAATTCCCTTAGGAGACATTGGCGTGGATGGATTAGCAGTCAAAGTAGTCCCTTTGGAGCTACTGAAAGCAAATAAATCCCTCCACATAGAGACCAGAGAGGGGAGGAGAGTGATGGGACCCATTACCTTGGCATGGAGAAGACATGTCATGAGAGCACAGGGTGCACACTCCCTGGAAATTCCCAACACTATAGAGGGACAACGTGGGCAGTGGAGGCCATGTGGTCAGAGAAGCATTTTGGAGGTTGCTGTTTGGCATCCTTTTCTTATTCAAACAGGTATGGTCTAGAAGGCCTAGTGGGTCTATTTCCACGCAGCTAAACATCCTAACGCTGGATTTCAGTAGTAATGTTAGGTTTGCTTTGTCTCTGGAGCAGAGTCTCAGCCTGAGGTCACAAACCTTTGACAGGCCAGGTCCACCATATCACACGATGGCCTTAGGGATTGGAATTGAGAAGTTACTACTCTTACAACTTAGCTGGTCTCCAATAGATACTTCTAAGTCACTATGTCTTCACTTCCCCACTTAAACTAATATACTAAGTCCAAACAATTCTGCTTAGGGTGAGAGAAAGCAAAGCCAAAGCTGCTCAACCCGACTTACAGCACACCGTGAGAGAAACAAAGGCCCAGGATCCCTCGCTCATCTTGACCATCGCCGCCTACAGCATCCCTTGGAATCAGACAGCCTGGAATATATACAGTGTAAATAAAGACCCGAGGAAAGAAAGAAACCCCAGCCCTCTGCGACATTATAGAGGAATGCAAAATATTAGACCTCAGGCATTCACACTGAAACTCTTACATTCCATTATTCATATCTGAAGCTCTTTTTCTTGTGCCTTTTTATTGACAGGATGCTAAACCTAAATCAAGATTGTAAAACCAAACCATTTAAGATATATGCATGCTTAACAAAAGAGTTTTAAGAGTTTAAGAATCATTTTTATAATTAGAGTTTTAAATTTGATTCAATAAATATGTCTTGAGTGTTAGTCCAGGAGTCCCCAACTCCATTCATTTACAGGTACTGAAGGCTTCCAAGAGGCAAGCTGACTCTAGCCCAAATATCACAGGCAGATTTTTATTGGGTGCTTCCTACATACTGAAATACTAGGCAAAGAACTATTTGGGCACTGTGTCTAATGTCTATAATCAACACATACTTCTATCTTTACTGTAGATGAGAAATATTTATCTCCTCTTTTTTCTTTCTTTCTTTTTTTTTTTTTTTTTTTTAATGAGACAGAGCCTCAAGCTTTTGCCCTGGGTAGAGTGCTGTTGCATCACAGCTCACAGCAACCTCCAACTCCTGGGCTCAAGCCATTCTCCTGCCTCCGCCTCCCATGTAGCTGGGACTACAGGCACCCGCCACAACACCCGGCTATTTTTTGGTTGCAGCCGTCATTGTTGTTTGGCGGCCCGGGCTGAATTCAAACCCACCAGCTCAGGTGTATGTGGCTGGCGCCTTAGCTGCTTGAGCCACAGGTGCCGAGCCTCTTTTAACTTTCATATGCCCATATATACACCTATATCACACTATATCACGCTTATATATATACAGTGATAAATGGCACCTGAAGTATGTGACAGTCACAATGCTGACTCGGGCTCAGTGATGCCTGTGGGCTTGTGGGGACTGTGTCAAGTTTTTCAAATTTCTGAACTTTGAATTTAAATCTCTCTGTCATAGTCTGAATAATGATCCCCCCAAAATTCACATGTTGAAGTCCTAACCCACAGCACCCCACAATGTGGCTATATTTAGAGATAAGGCCTTTAAAAAGGTGATTAAGTTAAAATGAGGCTGTTGGGGGACCCTAATCCAATCTGAGTGATATCCTTATAAGAAGAAAAAAATTGAAAACATAAAGAGACACCAAAGATACATGCACACAGAGAAGGACACGGCCAGTGGTGGCCACCTGAAAACCAGGGACGCAGGCCTCAGAAGAAACCAGCCCTCCCACATCTTGGTATCGCACCTTTAGCCTTCAGAACTGTGATAAATAAGTTTCTGTTGTTTAAAAGGGCACCAGTCTGTGGCATTTAGTTATGATGGTTCCAATAAACTAATACACTCACTTTTTTTTTTTTTTTTGAGACTGAGTCTCACTATGTTGCCCTGGGTAGAGTGCCATGGTGTTACAGCTCACAGAAACATCAAACTCTTGGGCTTAAGCGATTCTCTTGCCTCAGCCTCCCAAGTAGCTGAGACTACAGGTGCCTGCCACGATGCCCTGCTATTTTTTGGTTGTACTAGTCATTGTTGTTTAGCAGGCCTGGCTGGGTTTGAACCCACTGGCCCTGGTGTATGCTGCCGGCGCCCAGCCAACACTCACATTTTTTAAAGTTTAGGATTGTAACAGCAAATGAATGAATGCTCATATATCATGGAGTGTACATAAATTGCTTCAACCTCTGTGGAAGGTAATTTGGAAATATCAATTAAAATTTAAAATGCACATTCTTACTGAGTCAGATATTCCACTCCAGTATTTATCCTACAGAAATACTCTATGTGTGAAATAACATGTTAAATATTCATTGCATCACTTAAATACAGCAAACCACGTACATGTCCACCGATAAAGGACTAATAAATTACAGCACATCTATGCAATGGAATTCTGTGTAGTTATTTTTATTTGTATTCACGGTTTATTTTTTATTTTTTTATTTCATAATGTTAAAGGGATACAAATGTGTTTGTTACTTGACTACCTTGTATAATGTTTAAGTCAGGGTGTTCGGGAATGTCCATCACAAGCGTAGTGTTCATTGTAGCCAATAGAAAACTTTTTATTCCTTAGTCCCCTCTCCTGCCCTCCCCCTCTTCTGGGTTTCTAACGTCCTTTATATCACTTTGTCTTCCTATGTGTTCATGGTTTAGCTCCCACTTATTAGTGAGAACATGTGGTGTTTGTTTTTCATTCCTGAGATACTTGATTTAGGATAATAGTATCCAGTTCTATCTAAGTTGCTATAAACATCATTCTATTCTTTTTATCACTGAGGAATACTCCATGCTGTACATATATTATATATGACATATTTTCTTTATCCACTCATGAATTGATGAGCACTTAGGTTAGTTCCACATTTTTGAAATTGTGAATTGTGCTGCAATAAAAATTTGCATGCAAGTACAATTTTCTTTTTTTACTTCGAAGTATCATGGGGGTACAAATGGTTTTGGTTACATGGATCACTCTTGTAATGCCCGAGTGAGGGTTGTAAGTGTTCCTTGAACCTGTTAGATAGATGTGCACCATCCCTTCCTTGGCCCTCCCTGCTGCTTGATTTCCATCGAGTTTTACTTCCCTTGGTGAACATGTATATTCACTGGTTAGTTCCAATTTAATAGTGAGTACATGTGATGTTTGTTTTTTCATTCTTTAGATACTTCACTTAGGATAATGATCTCCAGTTCTACCCAAATTGTTGCAAAAGACATTAAGTCATCCTTATTCATGGCTGAGTAGTATTCTAGGAATCATTTTTATAAAATGATTTTATAAAAGAAGTCATTTTTATAAAAGAAGTCATATCTTTTCCTTTGGGTAGGTATCTAACAATGGTATTGCTGGATTGAATGATAAGTATACATTTATTTCTTTAAGGACTCTTCATACTGTTTTCCATAGAGGCTTTACTAATTTGTAGTCCCCCACCACACATGTATAAGTGTTCCTATCTCTCTACATCCATGCCAGCAACTGTTGTTTTTTGATGATAACAATGACCATTCTGGCAGGGGCAAAGTAGTATCTCACTGCAGTTTTAATTTGCATTTCCCTGATTATTAGTGAGGTTGAGCATTTTTTCACATGTTGGTAGGCCATTTCTCTATCTTCTTTTGAAAAATTTCGATTCATGTCTTTGGCCCACTTTTTGATGGGGTTCTTTGCTTTTTCTAATTTAAGTTCTTTGTAGATGCTGGATATTAGTGCTTTGTTGGATACAGAGATTGCAAGAATTTTCTTTCCTTCTGTAGGATGTCTACTCACTCTGTTGACTGTTTCCTTTGCTATGCAAAAGGTTTTTAATTAAATCCCATTTATTTATTTTTGTTGTTGTATTGCTTCGGGGGACTTCGTTATAAATTCTTTGCCTAGGCCAATATCTAATAGAGTTTTTTCTGTTTTCTTCTAGAATTTTTATGGTTTTATACCTTACCTTTTTTTTTTTATTAAATCATAACTGTATACACTGATATGATCATGGGGCATCATACACTTGCTTCATAGACCATTTGACACATTTTCATCACAATGGTTAACATAGCCTTCCTGGCATTATCACAGTTACTGTGACAAAACATTTACATTCTACATTTACCAAGTTTCGCAGATACCCCTGTAAGATGCACCACAGGTATGATCCCACTGATCCCCCTCCCTCTACCCACTACCCCCCCCTTTCCCACTTCCCCCTATTGTTAGGCTGTAACTGGGTTATAGCTTTCATGTGAGAGCCCCAAATTAGTTTCATAGTAGGGCTAAGTACATTGGGTACTTTTTCTTCCATTCTTGAGATACTTTACTAAGAAGAATATGTTCCAGCTCCATCCATGTAAACATGAAAGAGGTAAAGTCTCCATCTTTCTTTAAGGCTGCATAATATTCCATGGTGTACATATACCACAATTTATTAATCCATTTGTGGATCGATGGGCACCTGGGCTTTTTCCATGACTTAGCAATTATGACTTGGGCTGCAATAAACATTCTGGTACAAATATCTTTGTTATGTTGTGATTTTTGGTCTTCTGGGTATATGCCCAGCAGAGGGATTACAGGATTGAATGGCAGATCTATTTTTAGATCTCTGAGTGTTCTCCATATATATTTCCAAAAGGAATGTATTAATTTGCATTCCCACCAGCAGTGCAGAAGTGTTCCCTTTTCTCCACATCCACGCCAACATCTCTGGTCTTGAGATTTTGTGATATAGGCTAGTCTCACTGGAGTTAGATGATATCTCAAAGTAGTTTTGATTTGCATTTCTCTGATGATTAAAGATGATGAGCATTTTTTCATATGTCTGAAGGCTGTGTGCCTGTCTTCTTCAGAGAAGTTTCTCTTCAAATCCCTTGCCCAGCCTGCGATGGGATCCCTTGTTTTTTTCTTGCTAATGCGTTTGAGTTCTCTGTGGATGCTGGTTATTAAACCTTTGTCAGAGATATACCCTGCAAATATCTTCTCCCATTCTGAGGGCTGTTTGTTTGCTTTACTTACTGTGTTCTTGGCTGTGCAGAAGCTTTTTAGTTTGATCACGTCCCAGTAGAGTATTTTTGAAGCTGCTTCAATTGCCCGGGGGGTTCTCCTCATAAAATACTCGCCCAGACCGATTTCTTCAAGGGTTTTCCCTGCACTCTCCTCTAGTATTTTTATAGTTTCATGTCTTAAGTTTAAATCTTTAATCCAATGAGAGTCTATCTTAGTTAATGGTGAAAGGTGTGGGTCCAATTTCAGTCTTCTGCAGGTTGCCAGCAAGTTCACCCAGCACCATTTGTTAAATAGGGAATCTTTTCCCCACTGAATGTTTTTAATTGGCTTGTCAAAGATCAAATAGCGGTAAGTAGCTGGATTCATCTCTTGGTTCTCTATTCTGTTCCAGATATCTACTTCTCTGTTTTTGTGCCAATACCATGCTGTTTTGATCACTATCGATTTGCAGTAAAGTCTGAGGTCTGGTAGTGTGATTCCTCCTGTTTTGTTTTTATTTCTGAGTAATGTCTTGGCTATTTGAGGTTTTTTCTGATTCCATATAAAACGAAGTACTGTTTTTTCAAGATCTTTAAAATATGACAGTGGAGCTTTAATAGAGAGTGCGTTGAAATTGTATATTGCTTTGGGTAGTATGGACATTTTGATAATGTTGATTCTTCCCAGCCATGAGCATGGGATGTTTTTCCGTTTGTTAACATTTTCAGGTATTTCTTTTCTTAGAGTTTCACAGTTCTCTTTATAGAGATCTTTCACGTCTTTTGTTAGGTAAATTCCCAAATATTTCATCTTCTTTGGCACTACTGTGAACGGGATAGAGTCCTTAACTGCTTTTTCAACTTGACTGTTGTTGTTGTATATAAAGGCTACTGATTTATGGATGTTGATTTTGTAACCTGAGACGCTGCTGTATTCCTTGATCACTTCTAGGAGTTTTGTAGTAGAGTCCCTAGTGTTTTCTAGATACACAATCATATCATTTGCAAAGAGCGAAAGTTTGATCTCTTCTGACCCTATATGGATACCCTTGATCGCCTTTTCTTCCCTAATTGCGGTGACTAAAACTTCCATTACAATGTTGAAAAGCAATGGAGACAATGGGCAGCCTTGTCTGGTTCCTGATCTGAGTGGAAATGATTCCAATTTAACTCCATTCAATATGATATTGGCTGTGGGTTTGCTGTAGATGGCCTCTATCAGTTTAAGAAAAGTCCCTTCTAGACCAATTTTCTTGAGTGTTCTGATCATGAAGGGATGCTGGATATTATCAAAAGCTTTTTCTGCATCAATTGAGAGAATCATATGGTCTTTGTTTTTTAATTTGTTTATGTGCTGAATTACATTTATAGATTTACGTATATTGAACCAGCCTTGAGACCCTGGGATAAAACCAACTTGGTCATGATGTACAATTTGTTTGATGTGTTGCTGGATTCAGTTTGTTAGGATCTTGTTGAATATTTTTGCATCTATATTCATTAGTGATATTGGTCTATAATTTTCTTTTCTTGTTGGGTCTTTTCCTGGTTTGGGGATCGGGGTGATGTTTGCTTCATAGAACGTGTTGGGTAGTCTTCCTTCTTTTTCTACCTTTTGGAACAGCTTGAGTAATATAGGTACTAATTCCTCTTTAAAGGTTTGGTAGAATTCTGACGTGAAACCATCTGGTCCCGGGCTTTTCTTTTTAGGGAGGTTTTGCATAGTTGATGCTATTTCTGAACTTGATATGGGTCTGTTCAACATTTCCACTTGATTCTGGCTAAGTCTTGGAAGGTGGCGTGCTTCCAAGTATCAGTCATTTTCCTTCAGATTTTCATATTTCTGAGAATAAAGTTTCATATTTCTGAGAATAAAGTTTGTAATATTCATTAAGGATTTTTGGATTTCTGACGAGTCTGTTGTTATTTCGTCTTTGTTGTTTCTGACTGATGATATTAGAGATTTTACTCTTTTTTTTTCTGATTAGGTTGGCCAGAGGTTTATCTATTTTATTGACCTTTTCAAAAAACCAGCTTTTTGATTTATTGATCTCTTGTATTATTCTTTTGTTTTCAATTTCATTTAATTCTGCTCTAATTTTGGTTATTTCTTTTCTTCTACTGGGTTTGGGGTTGGAATGTTCTTCCTTTTCCAGTTGCTTGAGATGTCCCATTAAGTTGTTAACTTCCTCTCTTTCCGTTCTCCTGAGGAAGGCTTGCAGTGCTATAAATTTCCCTCTTAGAACTGCCTTTGCGGTGTCCCAGAGGTTCTGATAGTTTGTGTCTTCATTGTCGTTTTGTTCCAAAAAATTGGCGATTTCTTTCTTAATCTCATCTCTGACCCAGCTATCATTCAGCATAAGGTTATTTAACTTCCATGTTTTTGTATGAGTATGCAGATTCCTGTTGTTACTCAATTCAAGTTTCATTCCATGATGGTCCGAGAAGATGCAAGGAATAATTTCTATTCCTTTAAATTTACTGAGGTTAGACTTGTGACTTAAAATGTGGTCAATTTTGGAGTAAGTTCCGTGGGCTGATGAGAAGTATGTGTATTCAGTTTTGTTGGGATGAAATGTTCTGTAGATGTCTGCTAAATCTAAATATTGGATGGTTATGTTTATATCTAAGATTTCTTTGCTCAGCTTCTTGCTGGAGGATCGATCCAACACTGCCAAAGGAGTGTTGAAATCTCCGATGATTATGGAGCTGGAGGAAATCAAGTTACTCATGTCTGTTAGAGTTTCTCTTATAAATTGAGGTGCATTCTGGTTGGGTGCATAGATATTAATAATTGAGATCTCATCATATTGAGTATTACCCTTAACAAATATGAAGTGACCATTCTTGTCCTTCCTTACTTTTGATGGTTTAAAGCCTACTGTATCTGCAAATAAAATTGCAATACCTGCTTTTTTCTGATTACCATTTGCCTGAAATATGGATGACCATCCTTTCACCCTGAGTCTGTGTAAGATAAGATGTGACTCTTGTATGCAACAAATATCTGGCTTGAATTTTGTATCCAGTCAGCTAACCTATGCCTCTTTAGAGGACAGTTTAAGCCATTCACATTGATGGAGAGTATTGATAAGTCTGGTGGAATTTTGGGTATCGAGTTTTTCAAAGGTCCAGTGGACATTTTTAATCCTTTCGCCAGTGTGGAAGTTGGAGTTTGATCCGAAGTTTCTGAGTGAGTTTACTTTTGTGGTATAGGATTGGGCTGGTCATTGTGGAGGATAGGTCTGAGAATATCCTGAAGAGCTGGTTTACTTATGGCAAATTTTTTCAACATATGAATGTCGTTGAAGTATTTAATTTCTCCATCATAAATGAAACTCAGTTTAGCTGGATACAAGATCCTGGGTTGAAAGTTATTTTGCTTTAGGAGATTAAAAGTCGATGACCACACTCTTCTGGCTTGAAAAGTTTCAGCAGAGAGATCTGCAGTTATTCTAATATTCTTTCCTTTGTACGTAATAGTTTTCTTTCGCTGGGCTGCTTTGAGAATCTTCTCTTTCATGTTAACTTTAGTGAAGCCAATTATGATATGCCTGGGGGATGACTTATTGGGGTTGAATCGTGCTGGGGTTCTGAAGCTGTCTGCTATCTGAATTTCAGATTCTCTAGGCATGTCTGGAAAATTTTCTTTCATAATTTCATGCAGAAGGGCCTCTGTGCCCATCGAGGCCACTTCATCATTCTCTGAAATCCCAATTATTCATATATTGCTTTTCTTCGAATTATCTGAGAGCTCTCTGAGTGAGTGATCCGTTTTTGCTCTCCATTTCTCTTCCTTTTTGAGAGATTGGGAGCGTTCGAAGACTTTATCTTCAATGTCAGAAATCCTTTCTTCTGCTTGCTCCATTCTGTTGCTGAGGGATTCTACTGTATTTTTCATATCTTTGAGGGCTGTAAATTCTTGCTTCAGTGTGTCTAAGTCTTTGGTGGTTTTGTCTTTAAATTCATTAAATTCTTGAGACAACTTTTGAATTTCTCCTCGAATGCCTAATTCCATTTTATTAATCTTGTCTGCAATCCAAATTCTGAATTCGATTTCTGACATCTCAGCCAGTTGTTTATGAATGGGATCTTCAATCACATCTGCCATATCTTTTCTTGGGGAGGGGGTTGATCTATTCTGGTTATTCATGTTACCAGAGTTTTTCTGCTGATTCCGCCCCATGGTTATTTTACTCCCTTTGATTTTTTCCCCTGGGGCTTTATCGAGGGCCCATACAGTGTTGTGGCCTGAGAAACTGGGGCCCTGTCTTGTGTGGTGGGGCTAAGTGGTTCTGTCTTGTTTTCAGCTGGTTTCTGTTCGATCCTATTGCAACGTCTACTCTGGCTTGAAGTCTCAGCTGTGTGGAAAAACTAGCAATTAAGTCACCCCTCCTATCCACCTCTGGCACCAGTTAGAAAAGGAAAATCAAACCTTCCTACAACCGCATACCCAGGGCACTGCCTGAAAAGTCCTCAGTCTATTAGTTCAGTTCAAAAGGTCCAAATCGATTGTCTCAATCGGCACCTGTCTCAGGTGGGAGAGTTCAAGAGGTCTCTGGGAACTGGGTCACAGGGGTCTGGTGACTCCTCTGATATGGCTTACTCCAGTGCTGTGTGGAGTCAGGAGGAGCCACCTAGCAAATAGATCAGTCTGGGAAGGTTGATGTCTCCTTCTCTACTTTGCCCCTCCATCGGACCCAGTCACTGGTATCTCTGCAGATGGCTAACCCAGTTGTCTGTAGTGAACAGATACTCCAGAGGTTTGCACCTGCCTGAATTGCAGGGAACTCTGCCAGGCCCCTGCAGTCTGCCACTATCTAGCAGGAGGAGATGGGGCCTGACATCTTTGAGTGCTTGATGCAGGTGGTGGGAGGGAGGTGTTCACTCAGGCTTAGGCCCGTCTCTGATTGATGTTGCTAACAGAACAGACAACTTTGCGGGGTTCTGTCTCTGTTTCTGCTATAATTGCCTACAGAAGACAGGCTGTTCTGAGTTCAAATGTCTTTGCTGCTAGAGGTTTGTGTCCGATTACCTCTCTGAGTCGGCCCTGCCCTGGAAGCTTCCCGGGTTTGTGAGCAGTGTCAGGCAAATCCTTTGCTCACTGGTGGCCTCCTCTGGTTGCCCAGGGAGACAGGGGGTGTGGCTTCAGAATATCCAGAAGTGAGCCGTTCTGCTGTTAAAGAAAAAACGGCCGTTGATTTGCCTCCAGGAACTGCCGCTCTGGTGTGGGCACCCAGCCGACCCTTTTCTCCTCTGTCTCACACCCCAGAGTCAGCACTGAGCGGCCGCAGTTTATGCTCTGTCCATACCCCTTGAGAGATCTCCCAAGAATCCGGACTCCTGGGGGGCAGGCCCCCAGACCCCCGAGTGAGAGTGGGGGGAAGCTAGAGTTTCATTCAGTTTTATGCCTGGCCGTATTGTTGCCCGGGGAGGGCTGCTGCACCGCATCGCAGGGAAGTGCCGCCAAGGCTTGACTCTCCCTCAGCCGAGTGCCCTCTCCTCACTCGCGTGTCTCCGAGTCAGCGCTGACCAGTCGTGGCTCGGGCACTGTGCACTCCCCTCAAGAAATCACCCAAGGATCCGAACTCCTGAGGGACAGGCCCCCAGACCCCGAGTGAGAATGGGGGGAAGCTAGAGTTTCATTCAGTTTTATGCCTGGCCGTATTGATGCACGGGGAGGGCTGCTGCACCGCACCGCAGGAAGTACCGCCGAGGCGTGACTCCCCCTTAGCCGGGTGCCCTCTCCACACTCACGTGCCTCAGAGCCAGCACTGACCAGTTGCAGCTCAGGGACTGTCCACTCCCCTTGAGAAATCACCCAAGAATCCAAACTCCTGGGGGACAGGCCTCCAGACCTCAGTGAGCGGGAGGGGAGTGTTGGGGATTCAGGGTTGCCGGCAAAGGATTTTTAAAGTTTTATACAGTTTTATGCCTGGCAGGAGAACGCCATGGCACCCTAGTAGGGGAGGTAGGTCCAGTTTTTAGAAGGTCTCTCCCGTGGAGTGTAGTGGGAGGGCCTTTAATTTCTGCCCGTTTGTTTAATTGTGGGGCTCTTGAGCTGGTCTCATGGGGGAGGGGGACTCCCATCCGCTTGGTGGTGGATTTTGTACCTTTTGTTTGCGTCCTTGTGATCACAGCTTGCCTCAGCGGTGTTGATGTGCATTCTTCAACCTTCTCTCTTGGTGTGGCTCAAATCCACAAGGATACTTACTAAATTCCTGTCCCTTAACTCTCCTTCTGGACGGGAGCCTCTGTTGAAAGCTGGCTCAGTCGGCCATCTTGTCTCTCCCCCTCCATACCTTACCTTGAAGTCCTTTATTCTTCTTGAACTAACAGGGATCCTGCTTCATTCCTTTGCTTCATTCTTCTGTATGTGGCTATCATGTTTTCCCAGCAGTTATTTTTAAAATGAAGTAGCTATATAGAATAATTTCACACAAAGGTGCCAAGTTAAAAAAAGCACAAGGTTTAGAAAAGTGTGTATGTGTCTTTGTATGTGTATACATACACATATACATTTATATGAGTACTTATACATGTATATATATGCTACCATTTGTATGGGGAAAAAAAGATGTGTATGTGTGTTTCAGAATGGTCCTTCAGACTTGGATGTGAAATAAAAAAAAAATCTGTCTGACTGTGAAGTCAGGGCTTTTGACTATGGCCTTTATGCAGTTATTAGGGGCTCCATACCATGATCCTCAAGCAGCCCCTATTTCTAGTTGGGCACTTGAATTTCTCAGTGTGGTTGGAGGCCTAGCTTAAATAGCTAAGAGAAGATGTGATCACCAGACTTGACTACTTCTCCTTCCTGGGGTGGGATTCTACCTCTGGCCTTCCCTAACCTTTCCCTCCTATGCCACTAAATACTGCCTGGGATATGGGCAGCCAGCCCAGGATGAGCCTTCCCTGTGCAATGCCTCCTTGAGCATCAGGGAATGGGCTACAGTCTTCCTCTTCTGAACAAGGGCTTTCTATGGGCTGGCAAGAACATCTAGTTCAGGTGGCAAGTGTAGTTCATGGAGCACAAGAACCTCATTAGTTAAATGATCAACTAAATTTTACAAATATTGCATATACCTGCATAATCACAACCATGTTAGCATATAAAGACTCTGATGGCTATGCAGTGAAGAAAAATGATTGCTCCCCTTTATCCTACAGTTACTCAAGATAGGTTAACTAATACATCTTCTCTCTTTTTGCTGTACATCTGTGGGCTTCATGCAAAGCTAGTTTTTTCTAGTGACACACATGAGAAAATCTATCCTAACCCAAACCCAGCTTCCATTCTTTCTCCAGTTAGTTATTCACAGAAAGACTCCACTGACCTTCCCAAATAAGGATTACAACCCATCACCAACAAAAATAGAAACAACAACAAAAAGTAAGATAAAACAGAAGAGTAAGATTGACCCAATAAGAAGACAAAATCCAACATTAAATGTCTAATTCTAGACCTGGCATGGTGGCTCATGCCTATAGTCCTAGCACTCTGGAGGGCTTAGGCAGATGGATTGCTTGAGCTCAGGAGTTAAAGACCAGCCTGGGCAAGAGCAAGACCCTGTCTCAACTAAAAAGATAAAACTAGCCAGGTGTTGTGTGGCGGGTGCCTGTAGTTCCAGCTACTTGGGAGGCGGCGGCAGGAGGATCTCTTGAATGCAGGAGTTTGAGGTTGCTGTGAGCTCTGATGTCATGGCACTCTAGCCTAGGGCAAGAGTGAGACTCTGTCTCAAAAAAATTGTCTAACTCTATGACTGATAGTTACATTCATTTCAGACTAAGAAAATAAACCTGATCATGGAAAGTGATAAATCAGAAACCAGGAAGTAGGCAATCAGGCAGGCAGAACAGACAGGAATGTTGAAGGCCACAACAGGCAATGGGTCATAAATCAGGAGCTAACAGAACACAAACACCTGAGAGGAGGTCAAGGTCAATGTTTCCACTCTGGGCAGATCATCAGGAGCCATTAAAAAGCCAGTGAAGTGAGGTGGTTATAGATTCTTCCCCAACAGATGCTCAAAAGATGACTAATTCTGGTTTGATTGATCTAAATCCTGAGCAGCCAACATGATTAATCATGTTATACATCCAGGGGAGCACTACTAAGATGGCAGACACTGTAGATTTAGATATTTTTTGACATAAATTTCTGACAGATTTTTTCCAATTAAATTTTCATATTATAACAATCTAGAAATAGATTATATTTCAATTCACGCAAAGGTGCCACGTGAGCTAGCAGCAGCCCTGCCTCAAGGTCTGCTCAGGCTATGGAGGGCCATGCAGTGATGGCAGGAGGCCAGCTCTTCAAATCAGATGGCCTGCATTCTCTACCCAGCACCATTAGACAGTTTTCTGCACCCTTCTAGGTCTAAACATCTTCATCAGCCAGACTCCAATTTTTCACACAGACTCTTGCTTCTGCTTGGAATGCTTGTCCTATGTCATCACTAAGCTGGCCCTCCATACTCTTCATGTCTCAGCATAAGCACCGAATCTTCCAGAATGTTTTGGTCCTACTTTGGATAAGCCCCCTAACTCAAGGGTTCCATAAGGCAGCTTCCACCCACCATCAATTCACATCAGATCTTACCATAATTATTTCAGTGTTTGTCCTTATTAGACTTTAAATATACTATGGACGGGAAACATCTTTCTCTCATTCAGGGCTGTGTCTCCACTGCCAAGCACATACTAGGAAATCAATAAATATGTGTTAGATGAAGACATTAATGAGCTCAACGTTTATATGGAAACCAACAAGTTTCTCACCTTAAAAATAATTTTTCCATATCTAGTATGCCTCCTCATTTAAGTTTATGAAAGTTAACCAAATTCACTTATTTCCAACTTAGGAAAGTTAACTCTTGAATTCTGATTTCTTATCTCTATACATTTTTCCCAAAAGTAAAGTGTTATACAGACACAAATATATTTCTGTAAAGATGTATATGCTTTGAGTACGTGAAAATTAATTTCTATTTTAATTGTTTTTTTTTTTGTGCAGTTTTTGGCCGGGGCTGGGTTTGAACCCACCACCTGTGGTATATGGAGCGGGTGCTCTACCCCTTTGAGCCACAGGTACCACCCCTATTTTAATTGTATTTAAATGCAATGAAATCATTTATTAATAAACAATCCTTTTCCAAATTTACTTATTTAGTAAATTCAGACTAAGTAGGACTATTTAAAGAAGAGGAATCTAGATTTTAAAAGAGAATGGTGGTGAGGAAAGTTCTCTTATCATTGATATGGAAGTATCTTGATCTTTCTTTCAGTAAAAAAAAATCTAGATAAATAACACCAGAAATGCTATATTGAAATGACCCCTTAGCCTCATCCCATGGTCTCCCAGAAGACTTTATGTTTGGTGGTCATGTTTGGGGAGGCCAGAAATGATGCTGTGGTACTGGAAGGGAGTAGAAAGATGACCACCAGGTGGTCGCACCTGGTGCTTACTGGGTAGTATCTAAGGGAATGAGGAGGTGGTAGAGGGATGGAGAATTCACTCCTTGGGAGGCAAAACTCTCAGCACAAGTGAGGTTTAAGAGCAGTCTAGAAACTAGACTGACTGCCTGGATTCAAATCCTAGCTCTGCCCTTATTGCCAGGAGAACTCCGTAGATGTTATTTAACCTCACAGTATCTAGAACTCCTATTATACAAGATGGGAATTGTTAGAGTAGCTATATCCTAGGGTTGACACACAGGTAAAATGAATGAATGCATTCAAGTGTTTAAAAAACGCCTACTGTGCTAAGTGCTTAATATATTTCAGATAGGATTTTGATTAGCTTTATATTCATGGGCAGGGACTGGGAGGGAGTTGCTTTTGTAAGGAACACAGTACACTAAGTTTCTCCAGCTTAGCCGGAGGCAACTGGCAACAACTGAAATGGTAAAATTCCTTTGGGTGGGGAGCCCAAAAGAGCGGAGGTCACTTAGAGGCCAGACTATAAGCACTTGGGATTCTCCAAATTCTCTGACTTTGGTGTGGGCAGTGGCAGCAGGGGAAAAGACAGAAGGTGGATGAAGGTATCAGTTGACACAGTGAGGGTGGCAGAATGGGGAGACAGCAGCAGCCAAGAAGCAGAGATGGGAATGCCAAGAGATCATTAGACCTCCCAGTCAAATGTTTGCCAGGCTTTCCTTGTCAGGTGCCATCTAGAGAACAAGAAAAGGCTTTGTGGTGGTGGTAGGAGGCACCCACTAATTGTCCTTAGTTTTTTAGCTCAACAAGGAAAACCCCATTGGATAGTTCCAAGGTGTTCCAAGCACAGTCTGTCTAATGATGCCCCCCTGGAGTTGTGTAACACGGGGGTGCTGAGCTTGGAGATTATAAACTACATTTCTCCGTCGATAAGTAATTTGTTAGCCTATTGTTCTCACCTTATAATTCTGTACCATTTCCTGTTGCTAAATAACAGAAACTAATTTTCACCTGAAAGTTTTACACTTTTACATTTAGAGGCTACTAATTCATAACTAAGGTGTCAAGAGTGATATGTGTGTACATATCATATATGCTTCTCTGTAGAGGTCACTTGGAAGTGGAAGACATGATCATTAAGTTCATTTATAACAGTTGGTCTGTCATAATCTGGTTGCTCCTTTCATAAAGCGTTGGTGACATTGTTGGAACTTGTCATTAAGGCCCCTGGCAGAAGGCTCTACTTCTAATCTTCTCTGGGCATTGGCTTCTCACTGCCCTGTTTTCTCACCCATCTCCACACGCTGTAACTGAAAATTGTGGTGAAGCTCGCATATGTAATTAGAGTTGTGCCTCTTAGCCAGGTGGTTTCTCCCTCCTCTACTAATTAGTCCAGTTTTCCCTTCAGGGCATGTAGGAACTATCAGTTAAGTCAAATGAAAACAAAAGGCTGGGTGATGTCAGTTTTTGAAACTGTTGATTACTTTCCATATTATATCATATGGTCATGAGGATTACTCTGCACTTATGGGTAAACTATTCAGCTACTCATTAGCTCAGTCCAGACACATCGAGGCTTGTCCTGGTTTAACTTACCTTTTAAGCCATGTGACACAGGAAAAACAAATCCTTCTCTAAGAAGTGTTCAACTGAATAATGTACTAAGACCTTCCCCTTCCTTTCCTGATGGACTTTGTAGTCATTTTTCTCACAACACAATTGTTCCAAGACAAAGCTTTGGAACAAAAAGTAACAAAAATAATGGCACAGGGCTATCTCTTAAGAAATCAGCAGCATATTTTGCAAATAAATCATTGATTCATTTTACTTGAGCATCTTAACAGGGTGTGATAGACTCATTTAACACAGGAAAGGTCAGTGATTTACCCCAGCACAAGGACTAGTAGCTTTAGATGTTGGCTGGGGAGCAAATGTTCCTTCCTTCCTTCCTTCTCCAAAGGTTCTCAAAAACTATGATCCAGGAACCAGCAACATCAGTATCACCTGCAAACCTGTTGGGTAGGCACATTTTTGTGGCTCACCCTAGAATCACAGAATCAGGAACTATGGGAGTGGGAGTCAGCAATCTGAATCTTAAGGAACCCTCTAGGTCAGCGGTTCTCAACCTGTGGGTCATGACGCACAGGAACTGTATTAAAGGGCTGCAGCATTAGGAAGATTGAGAACCACTGATCTAGGTGATTCTGGTGCATCTCTTTCAGATGGGGGCCCAATGCCAATCACATGGCTAAGATAAGGGCCAAACCAGTCTGTACAGGTTTTGCTGAAGTCTTTAAAGTTCATCCTGTTACCTTGAGTCTTAGATCACAGAAAACAGAGTGTTAGAATCATTGTTACTTCTATGAAAAAAAGGAAGGAGGAAAAAATGCGCCAATTTCCTGGTAAATTTCCCCAATGGTTTTAACAATCTTTACCATATGCAAAGTATAATGTTCTCAAAGATTAAATACCACTCTTGGGACTTAAAGAAAAGAGGAATAGAAGACCATACTTGGGAAAAGAAATCTCTCTTTCCTGCTATGGAAGAAATATAACACTTACTATTAGGTCACTCCAAAATCTTTTGCATTGGTTTCTAAGACAAAGAAAACTTTTCAGATAGAGTGGCCAAGATGAATGAGAAGACCTTTCCCTAGTGACTTTTCCAGCGTTGACACACAACTTCTAACAAGAAACGTTTCTAAAGAGATTAACCTAATTGCCAAAGTTCTCTTTATTCCAGGCACAAAGGAAAGGAAGGTGAGTTCAGGTAAAATTGCCTTGAAATTAGAGTCCCAGACTCTTGCACATTCCTTACATTCCTGGCATTCTTGAGACCTTTGGAAGACCACCCCTAAAGACACAAAAAAGATGACCTGACTGGAGGCAGCACAAATAGTAATTAGGAAAGCTATTTCCAAGTGGGTATCCCATGGAAGCACATTGCTTTATAGTCACTGAGTGGCTATAGTGATAAGGCAGGGCTTTCCAGCCAGTGGAAGAGCATGAACTGCTAGATCCTTCCTGAACTTATCAGCAGGAGAAGACTTTGAGGGGACAGAGATGCCTGAGCACTGAGGTCATCTGCACTGAAGAGGCTGCTCACCATGTCCTAGTCCTGTGTAAATCCAATGGCTTATTTGGATTAGCTCTGCCACTTTATGGTGGATGCTTTGAGGAAATCAAAATAATTTAGTGTGTTAAGTGAAATTATACAACCAGGACTCCGGGTAATTTAACATAGAGGCACAGCCGCTTTGTTCATTAGCATTGACCTTGGTCAAATTATTGAATCTCTCATTGCTCCAGTGACCTCCTGAGTCCAGTGGGAATATTATTGCTAACTTATTACGGGAAGACTAGAGATAAATGGATTAAAAAAGGCAAGTTCTGCTGTATGCTACAATTGTGCATGTATTTTTATTTTTACTTTGAAGAACAAATTAGAAACAATCCATATTTTAAGCCCTTCTCACGGAAATCAAATGATGAAATCACCAAGCCAGTAGGCAAGTATCAAATTTTGCCTGATATTGAACATTAAAAGGAGACCAAGAAAATGATTCCATTAATAGCAGAGCTTTTCTTCATTTCGTGTGTGTGTTTAGGAAAGAATGCTTTAAGCCCACTAAAAGGCTGGATTGTCAACAGAGTCTAGGAGTCTGAGAAGTTTGAGATAAGTGCGAGTGCCATAAATACCATTAGCACTGAATCTTTCAGAATAAAGATTCTATAGTTATATAGCAAACCAAGTCCTGAGATGAGGAAGTTGCTAAGCCAGCAGGATAGATGTCATGTTCTTGGTCATGGAGGTGGCCCTACATTCATCCTTTTCTACTAATGGCATTTCTTTGGGCTAGCTCTGAACCCCTCCCTATGCAGTGCTGGTCCTTCAGGCTTAGCCAGCTGGGGTTGCTGTGCCATGGCCCAAGGGCAGGCCAATTAAGATTCATTATGTCACATCAAGGGAATAATTCCAAGCACTGGGCCCTCCACCAAGAATGCAGCATCCTCACCCTCCCACTTCAAGCCCTGAGATGTTTTCAGTAAAAATAACCTTAGGTAATCATAACTACGAAGAAGATAGAGATAATCTCAGTGAGGTCACAAGGAACCAAAAATAAGTCCTTAGGGATCAAAGAGTTATACTAAGGGGTCAGAAAATTCAGGGTATAATGACTCATCTTATACTCTTCTGCTTTTTGTGAGACTCAGATGGGGTGGGATGCTGGGATGGGGGTGTTTATCTCACAGGTCAAACCATATGCTGAATCAATTTCTAGCTCCACACCGGGAAAAAAAAAACCCCTCATTTTCATTTCAGATACATTAGTAGTATGTAGCTAAATAACTCAAAACAGAAAAAGTCATCATAGTGACAGACTTGTAAAAGGCAGTTGCAGGAAATTCCCAAAATAAGCAGAATAAATATTACTGGAGTGAATTGGACACTTTATGCAACAGCCTCCTGACTCTCCAACTTTCATTCAAATTTCACTTTTCTGCCATTCTTTTTTTTTTTTTGCCAGATGAATGTACTTCCAGCTGGACTTAAGAGAAGCAATGGTGTCAAACAATGACTCATTAAGAAATACACACCTGTCATAAGAACAAGACTTTCTCAGGGGATATATTGAATTGCATTCCCTGCTTCCTATGAAAAGGTGCAGTGAAAAAAAATGAATTAACTATCAACTACCAGATGTTTCTAGCATCTCTATTAGTTTGGGGAAAGATGACACAATTGTTGCATTGTACAGATGTGTAATTCACATAAACACAAGTATTTAGGATGTGGGAAGAAGGCAAAACTAAATGTGTCTTGAGAATAATTGATCTTTTCCTTTTGGCACTGCTTCATAATAACAGTGCCTCCTTGAATTGACACATCTTTTACCAACACTAAATAAATCAGCATATTTCTACAGATGAGAGACTATGGATATGCATTTCCACTTTGACCTTGCTTCACTGCATCAGTTATAATTATCTTGAACTTCCTGGTGATGCTCATACATGCACATTTCCTAATTTGAAAGCTTTCTAGCTATAGAAATTTCTAAGTACTGTAAATTCCATAGTCCAAATAATAAGAACAGAGTCCAGTGAGAAGATGTGGTATGTCAACAGTACAAGGAAGGACAGAGCTGCCTATAATCTAAAAATACTAAGGGAGAATACATACAAAATGTTTGGGTTACTCTTGACCTCACAATCAAATACTCAATGCTCTAGTATATGGCGCAGTCAGCAATATGTGTCATTCACGAAAAGGGATAGGAGTGTATAGCAACAGCAGCCTCAAACTCTGCCTCTGGTTCCACATTATTGCATCTCCCAAGTCAATGGGCTTTGGGTTCATCCTCCTGCCATTTCAATGCCAGAGGACAACTTGGAATGGAAAGAGGAGGGGGGACACTATTTTATGTCACTTGGTACAGGATTCACAAACAAGCTTTGGCTCACACATCAAATCTCATGAATTTCCTCTAGTGGCTGCCTAGGCCCCTCCTCAAGAGGCATTCTGAGGTTCTCTTGGGGCTTAGGCAAAAAAGAGGGTTGAAGTCTATTTGAAGAGCTCAAACATTTGCAAGGAGATGCTGTCATCTCATGTGCAGGAATTTTCCAGTTGGGCCCTTATAGCAGTTCAGAGGCAACTACACCTAGGTTCCAAAACCATACGTCCACTCCTTACCATCTCTGCCACACTGGGACATTTACTTACCCTCCCTAAGATTCTGTTTCCTCATTTCCCAAGTAGGGATAACTAATGCTTAAAAGGGCTTATACAGAGATAAATTAGTATAGAAAGAGTTTGCCAATTTTATGCCATGTGGTAAGAGCTACCAGAATGACAGCTGTGCTATGGTTGTAATAGTGGTAGCAAACTATCAGCAGCAGTAGTAATAGTGGTAGCAGACTATCAGCAGCAATGATCTAATAGTAATGGTAACAGTAGCAACAACAGTAAATTAGTTTAAGTACATAGTCTTGAAGCTTTTCTGGCTTGGATTAATAGAGATGAAAATTAATGAGAGAGGGATTGAGTGATTAGAGAAAAGAAGAGGAGAGGCAGAAAGAAAGAGAAAGGGTGAGGGGGGAGCGAAGGGGAGAGAGAAAGGGTGAGACAGAGAGAGAGAGAGAGAGAGGAGGGGAAACAAGGGGAGAGGAGTGATATGTTCTGCATAGCCAAGTCAACTGCAGCCAGAACTCATTACTGGCACTCATGCCCAAAGCTAACCATCCTTTGGTTGAGGTGACTCCCTCAGCCCCAGAGAGGTTTGCTCTTTTCTCCTGGGTATTACAGCATGGCATGTGCTCTATCTATTGGACTAAAACTGTGCCAATATTCCTGAGGTGAAGTGTGTGGTTTGAGCTCTCCAAGTAAAGTGAATATCACCCAAAAGGGTGATAGGGCAATGAGAAGTGTTCAGGTACTACTGAAAATCTTTAAAAGGTAGAGAAAACAGAAAGGAAGGGATAGCCACCATCACTTGAGCCAATCTCTTCTCCCATTGATACTGGCTCTGTATGGCCCCACTTTGTGGGTACTCAAAGGTGAGCTATCACGTGGCTTGCGGAGCTGAGAGCACATGTGTATGAGTAAGGAAGAGGGGAGTTGGTGAGCAGTCAAATGCTGAGAACACAGGTGGTGACTATGTTCTCCCGGATACTGGAGCCACTAATTGTAGCAGAGTGGGTTTGAGAGGATCAAAGTTTATGAGTGTTTTACAAAGGCTCTGTGCTCTAGTTAAAGGATAGCTCAATCTGTTAGAGAAATAATGGCTAGCTTCCAGACCAATGGTTAAAAAAGAACAAATTCAGAAAGAAGAGGTTAAAAGAATTTTTAAAAGCACTGCTGGTGGAATAATAAAGGAATAGCAACTGTAGACTGTAGATTTTTATTTGTAAAATAAACCTTTGAGATCATTTAACTCGCTCTCATTATTTACAGATGAAGAAAGGCACATCCTATGAATAACAGACCTGCGGAAACAACCTATTAAAATCTGGAGTTATTGTACTAGTCAGGGGGAGGGAGTCCAGAAATGCACATGCAGATTATGGAGTCGTCTAGGTACAAGTAGTAATTGAAATAATTTATAATGATAGAGAGGGAAGAGCTGCAATTCAGCTTCCAAGCAAAGTAGCATAGAGAGTGACACACCCATAAGGAAATGGCCAAGTGGACACCACCCAAACATACAGAATGATATGGCCCAAACAACAGAAGAAATTAGATGTCTATATATCACATTTGGGGGCATACCAAATGAACTTTAATTACTTCTTGCTCTTGGGATGAATCTTTCTACTCCTCAAATACTGTTAAGGAAATAAAGGCAGATTCAAAATTTACACAGGGTGATAGTATTGGGCTAAAACCTGTAAGTGCATGAAGAAAAAAGAACATAAGAAAGGTTTAAAAGGTCTGGTAGTAAGCAGTAAAACATTTAGATTTAAGGTGAGTCAAATACTTATAATTATATTATAGAATGCAAAAATAATCATTTTTAAAAGCAAAGCTATATGCATTAAAATAGTGTTTAATATTAAATAATATAGTGCTATAATTACAAATAATTCCCACAGTAATCATGAAATGTGTATATGGGGGAGAAATGAAAAGCAGGGTAATGACTTCATCTTACATGGGATTCAAATAATTTTACTTCCTTTGTGACACTGGCAATTACAGATATACAGGCTGTGAGAATTTTGTAATTTAATAGCAACCATCATAATAAAAACACATTCAGTGTTTGTAGAAGCAAAGTAGCCAAGAAAATAACTACTAGTTATAAGCACCTGTGATGTACCAAGCATTTTCAAAACATTTGTTCCTATCACACTCTCAATAGCCCTGTGCAATGGGTACTATTTTTTTATACCCATTTTTTTCAAATTTTACAAATGAGAGCATTTCAGCACAAAAAATTTAAGAGCTGCTGATTCTTCAAATGTTGAAATGGGATCCATGCCTGAGAAGACATATTCCTGAGCTTAAAATCTTAACCAATATTCTACACATCTACCAAAAGATGAAAACCAATTGGAACACTAGGAAAATATTTTTTAAATAAATGAATACATCAGAAAATAAATATATATATAGCATGAAAATAAACATAAATTCGTTAAACTCATTTTAAAATCTTTTAGCAATAGAACTATACTATGTTTTATGTATTCTGTATCTATGTTTTATGTATTAAGCACAAGACAATGCAGAGAACAAAATGATGTGGAAGTATTACAAGTAAATGATTAGGCAAATATTTATCAGGGAATTGAAAGAACAAATATAAAGCATTAAATGCATTATATTTAAACTACAAATATACCAATACTATACAAATCAAATGTATGATCTACAATAAAATAGAATAGGCTAGATCAGTGCTGTCCAATAGAACTTTCTATGTCAATAGAAATGTTCTATACTTATACAGTCCAGTAGGGTAATCAGAGGTATCCAAACTTTCTTTTCTCAGCTACAAATGAGAAAAGTAAGAGTTGCCTTGGGCCACATATTAAATGTACAAAAACTAACCATACTTGATAAGCAAAATAAAATGTCTGTGCATACTTTTCGAGATATTTGACACCACAAATAAGCAAAACAGTCCTCAAAAAAATCAGCACACAGCCCCTGGGCTACAGGTTGGATACCCCTGGTAGCTATTAGCCACATGAAGCTATTGTTCAAAATACAACTAGAGGGACAAATGAACTGAATTGCATTTCATTTTAATTAATTTAAATGTAAAAAGTCACATATGGCCTATCGTATTGGACAGCACATGTGCGGGTCTTAGTATAAATATCAATGAAAAAATGCTTCTATAATTATAAGAAGAGTTTAAGAGAAGCATGTTCTAGTGTTAGATTATAAAATAGTTTTGAAATATTAAATAGGCCAAAACAAATAAAGATAAACTGAATAGATTAATTGCTGAAACTACTTAATACATATAAGAACTTTGTCTCTACAAGGAATGTGTATTCACATTCAGGGATCTTCACAAAAGGTCACTCACAAAAAAACTATTTTAGATTTACCCAACATAGAAATTTTATAGGCTACAATGTAACAAACTAGAAATTTATAATAAAATTTTAGTCAAAGGCACATAAAAAATTAAGGTGGAAATTTTACAAGCATTAATTTAATTTGTGCAAATATTTAATGGAAATGGTCTCTATAATTAAAGATAATTACAGCATATCAAAATATACAGGCTACACCAAAATTATTAAATTCACAGCATTAAATTTTATGGATATTAATAAAAGAAGGCAATGGAAATAAAGTGAGAGCTAACTCAATTATTAAGAAGAAAGATAATAGGAAACATTAAGAAAAAATAATAAAGGTAAAAGGCAAAATTAATGAATTAGAAGATAGAAGAAACTTGTAATGACCAAACCAAATACCTGAGAAACTGACAGATTAAAAAAATACAGGGAAAACCCTCAGTGAAGTTTTAGAAAATTAAATTTAAAAATATCAAACACCAAGTTGTAGGAATGGGAAAGAGAATATAAAAAAGTCATGAGGATTATTTTTTAAATATTAAAATATAATTATATGCTAATACACTTTGAAATCTTAATAGATTATTGCTAGAAAAGTACAAATTACCAAAATTCTGTTCCATACATGTATGTTTCTGTTTTGTGCCAGTACCATGCTGTTTTGATCACTATCAATTTATAGTATAGTCTGAAGTCTGGTACCGTGATTCCTCCTGATTTGTTTTTATTTCTCAGTAATGTCTTGGCTATTCAAGGTTTTTTCTGATTCCATATAAAATGAAGTACTATTTTTTCCAGCTCTTTAAAGTATGACAGTGGTGCTTTAATAGGGATTGCATTAAATTTGTATATTGCTTTGGGTAGTATGGACATTTTAACAATGTTGATTCTTCCCAGCCATGAGAATGGTATGTCTTTCCATTTTTTAACATCTTCAGCTATTTCTTTTCTCAGAGTTTCATAGTTCTCCTTATAGAGATCTTTCACGTCTTTTGTTAAGTAAATTCTCAAATATTTCATCTTCTTTGGCACTACTGTAAAAGAAATAGAGTCCTTGAATGTTTTTTCAGCAGGACTATTGTTGGTATATATAAATGCTACTGATTTGTGAGTATTGATTTTGTATCCTGAGATGCTGCTGTATTCCTTGATCACTTCAAAGAGTTTTGTAGTTGAGTCCCTGGGGTTTTCCAGGTATATAATCATATTATCTGCAAAGAGTGCACCAGAATGTTTATTGCAGCCCAACTCATAATTGCCAAATCATGGAAGAAGCCTAAGTGCCCAGTGACCCATGAATGGATTAATAAATTGTAGTATATGTATACTATGGAATATTATGCAGCCTTAAAAACAATGGAGACTTTACCTCTTTTATGTTTACATGGATGGAGCTGGAACATATTCTACTTAGTAAAGTACCTCAAGAATGGAAGAAAAAGTATCCAATGTACTCAGTACTATTAGGAAACCAATTTATAATCACTCACACTTTCATATGAAAGATAAATCATAACTATAGCCCAGGATGAAGGAGGGAAGAGGAGGAGGATGGGAGAGGAAGGGAGAGGTGTGCTAGAGGGAGGGTAAATGGTGGGACCACACCTATGGTGCATATTGCAAGGGTACATGTCAAATCTATTAAGCATGGAGTATAAATGTTTTAACACAATAATTAAGTAAATGAGGTGAAGGCTATATTAACTAGTTTGAGGTAAGCATTCCAAATTGTATTTAAAATAAACACACTATACCCCATAAATGCATTAATGTATACATGATCTATGTGTTTATGACTTAATAAAAAAAAGAAGAAAATAAAATAGATTAGAAATCTAAAAATCACACATCTAACTTCCAATTACACACATCAGCTTAGATATACATATTCACCTCTACAGCCTCCCCAAATACCACTAAAATTATAGGGATAGAAAGAAACCAAAAGGATAAAGAAATGAGGAAAAAGCCACACCACAACATCTTGGAAGCTGAAACAGAGATGGAACTTACGATCAATAAGAAAAACCCAAAAACAAGACCGTTTGTACCACAGAACTCCAGAATCATTCAGGAATTGGAGCTACTGATTATCTTTAAAATTGGGTTATAGATAAGGCAGAAAATAGTATACTTAGTTGCATTTTAAAGAGAAGTTAAGGATATGCATCTCTTCCTTAACTCACGTGATCTGGAAATTACTCTCACTTTGATAAAAATCAGCAGGTATATTCTTTGATGGTGATGAGTCAAAGGCACTCTAAAACTGGACAATAGTCAGGAAACCTACTGCCCAAAATAATACCATCTAAAAGGTAACAAAAGATAAGGCATTCAGGAATGAGGACAGGGTATTTAAAAATAAAAGAAAAAATATCAGATCATAGAAATTTAAATCATGATAACAGAAATTAAAATTTAAGAGGAAGGTTAGAAGTTGAAGTTGACCATATTGCCCAAGAAATGAAACAAAAAACTGGAAAAACTGGAGAGAAAGATAAAAACATTAGAGGATAAGCATAAGCGGTCTAAAACCAAATTGTTAGAAATTTCATCAACAGAGCGAGCAGAGAATACTGTAGGGAGAGACATTCGTTAGAATACAAAAATTAATTTCCCAGAATTTAAGAAGTTTCCAGATTAAAAATTCCTGTCAAGGGCCCAACACAATGAAGTCCTTTAGTGCAGCTGAGCATACTCTGTTTTATTATATAGTTATGAGACAGTGTGCCATTAACTAATTAATTATATTCCAGTGAAAATACAGATGGATAGCTACTGCTGTCAAGGAGCTACGAACCATCTAGCATCAAAATCCATGGGAAAGTAGGCCAGGACACCATTATAGAATCAGCTTTTCTATGTCACCATGGGGAACACATATAGAAATGTGCTGCTGTATAATAAAAAATGACAAATACTGTATGATTCCACTCATATGAGGTACTTACAGTAGTCAAAAATCATAGAGGCAGAAAATGAAATGGTGGTTTCCTTGCTAGGAGGGAAGAATGGGGAATTACGTTTAATGAGTACAGAGTTCCACTTTTGCAAGATAAGAAAGGTTCTAGAAATGGATGGCGAAGATGATTACTCAACAATGTGAAAGTATTTAATGCTACTAAACTGTACACTTAAAATGATTAAAACAGTCAGTTAAAAATGGTAAATTTTGTTATGTATATTTTATGACAATTAACAATCTAAAAATAAGGCATTAAGGAGTTATCAGGAATCTAACCATTTAAAATTTTTCCTTTCTTAAAAAGGGAAAGAATGAATGAATCACTGTTACCCAACATCATTTATCATAGAACTTTTTTTATTCACTTGTAAACATAATTGGGACCATATTGCTTTTTTATTACTTGTTTTTATAACAACTTAATATAAGCACTTTCTATGTTACATGGTCTTCAAAAATCATTGTTTTCAATGGCTACCTAATATTCAATCAAGTGACAGGAATTACTTGACTAAACCACTTCTCTGTTGTTAGGCACACTATTTCCAATTATTTAGCTATATAAATATTACTGGGAAGAAATTTTTGTACATTAGAGGTTTTTCCTTCAAAATTTAGAAGTGTTTTTAAGGATATATTTCCAGAAGTACATGTATAGTATTGAGCCAAAGGGTAGAAACATTTTTAAGACTCTTGCCAAACTCAACATTTTTGCCTAATTTACACTGCCTCCAGCAATGTTAAATGACCTCTTCACCTCTCCAGAATTGGATATTATATTTTAATTTTAAAGACTTCTAATAATCTCTCCCCACAGCCTTTCAACCACAATTACCTCCTCTAGGTTTGTGCGCGTGTGTCAAGTTTTTAAACTTTCCCTTTTTCCTTTGTCTGTCTTCATGACTCATTTTCTTTGCTTTCCTTCCCTCTTCCTCCCGTATACATCCTACTGGTTTCTAATGTAATTGATGCTTTTCTTCTTTAACAAGTGGAGCACACACTGTAATATAAATTTGGGAGAAAAGGTGTGCTTTGACCAAAACAGAACTTAAGGCATGGGAACAATAGCTCTTCCCCGGCAGACAGCGTAGAAAGGAGCCAGAGAAACAAAATGAATTTCAGAGACTGGAGTGTCAGAGACCAGAGACTGCAGAATGTTGTAAGGATAGGGGGTCTGGGAGGGCAGAGCACTCTAGAAGCCTGGTGTGGGGCTGTCAAACTCCCGGAATACATTCCTACATCAGGGAATAAAGCTTGAAGACAATGAACCTTGGTCTGATTGTTACATCTTCCCAGATGGGGAGATGCCTATGTCAGGGTCCTTCATGCCTAGACCTTTCTTTTCTTTTCTTTCTTTCTTTTTTTTTTTTTTTTTTGTTGAGACAGAGTTCTACCCTGTGCCCTGAGCAGAGTGCAATAGCGTCTTAGCTCACTGCAACTTCAGACTCAGGCTGTGGGCACCCCGCTGCCTCAGCCTCTAAAGCTGCTGGGATTACAGGTACTCACTGTGGCGCCTGGCTGGGTTTTTCCATTTATTTTAGGAGTTGGGGTCTCACTCTCGCTCAGACAAGTCTCTAACTCCTGAGCTCAAGCAATCCTCCCACCTCAGCCTCCCATTGTGCTGGGATCACTGGCGTGTGCCACCCTGCCCAGCTTGTGCCTAGACCTTTCTACATTGAGGCACCTGACCCACTCTTAGGGATGCCTGACCCCTAGACAGCAGAGGGAAGTCTTAAGGGCAATGTGAGTTCATGAAGGATTCAAGGAGCCCCAGCATGGTGTTGTGGAAGTAACATTGGCCTTTGAGGTAGACAGACTGGGTCTGACTTTTGAGTCCACCACCTACGACTTTCTTACACACTTTACTTAGCTTCTCTGAACCTCTGTTTCCTCATCTATGAAATACCTTTTCGTTTCCTTTCTTAAATTCTTTTGAAAAAGCAAAAACCTGAGACAGAAGAGTTATCTGGCCCTGGTAAAAACAGCCACACAATAATTGGCTAAAGAAATAAATACATTTCCCTTCCCAATTAGACTACAGCAGTGGTTCTCAACCTGTGGGTTGCGACCTCTTTGGGGGTCGAACGACCCTTTCACAGGGGTCGCCGAAGACTATCCTGCATATCAGATACTCACATTATGATTAATAACAGTGGCAAAATTATAGTTATGAAGTAGCAATGGAAATAATTTTATGGCTGGGGGTCACCACAACATGAGGAACTGTATTAAAGGGTCGTGGCATTAGGAAGGTTGAGAACCACTGGACTATAGGGTTAGTTATTTCCTTGGCTTTCTTTTAGTTTGTCTAGTATGGCCACTTCTTTTAACCTTCAACCCAGAGGGGCCTTTTGCTTTCTCTACTTCAAAGTTTGTACTGAGAGCTTCTAAAAATTTATATAAAATTATCACTACAAAGCTAAATGAGATCCTAGTTCTCCCCACATCTGATGTTAGCTTCTCTTAATCTCATCTCCTTACATTATTTCCTACTCCAGGCTCATCACCAGTGATACTATCCAAACCATTCCTGTCACACTAAACTTGGTCTCCTTGTGCAACTCCTACTTTTCATTGCACACTGTCTTCTTCCTGCCTTTTCCAGACCATAAATACCTACATATTTCTATCAGTCAAGGTCCTCAGGTCCAAACCATATCCATTACAGCAAAAAGAACATTCATTATGGGGTATTAGTAGCCCCCACAAGGTATTGGGTAGTATGAGGAAACTTAAAAAATCTCCAAAAGAGTCAGAGGCCAGCCTGTTTCCTCTAATGCCAAGAATAATACTCAAATGCTTTACACTTCCCCATGTGACCCCCAACATCATAGCTGTACCTCTTCCTGAATAGCTCACATCAAAGCTCTACTTCTGTATCTAGAAGGCAAAACCCACACACCCACCACCTCCATTACTCACTTCTATGATCAATGCCTCCTATTCACCACTCTGACTGCTGGAATCCAGACTATGGGCCTAGCTTCAAGTAAGTCTGGGGAGGAAAGTTTTACCTTCTGTCTTGGGGATACAAGTTTTCCATTATTACAAGAGTGTGTAAAGGGTCTAGGCTGCTAGATAATCAGGCAACTCTCTACTACATCCTTCCTCTTCAATGGCCAAACTCACACTCCTCTTCCAAGACTTGTCAGCAGATTCCTTCAGGCTTTGGGCTCCCAATCTCTCGACCATGGCCCTGAGCATTCTGCATGGGAATGATGCATTTGTGTTTTGTTCTCTCACATCCTCCGTACAATTCTTGAGCATCATGAGTATACCTGATCCTTGTTTGCTTTATTCTCTTCTTCATATTTAACATGTAGCCAATGTTTGGCATATGGCAAGCATTTAATGCTTTGGGGGAAAATGAGTAAAAATTGAAAAAGTTCTAATTCAAATGTTCTTCAGCTGCAAATATTTTAGTGGTATACCTCTAGCTGAACACTGTTTTACTCAATACCCCCAATTCAAGGGGAGATTTTCAACTCTACTTCAATCATATGGCATTGTGATACACAAAGTATTAGACCAATACTAAAAACCTTTAAAATAATATGTGGTTTTCTAATACGCCCACAGGAAATTGGAATACTAGCATGAGTCTTCCCAAGACTTAGCAAAACACAAGCAATTTGAATTCAGGATCCCACGATGTCATTAACAAAGATGTGACTTTGAAATGGAAACAGAGTAGTGGGAAAGAGTTTAGAGAGGCGACCTCAACTGTAAAAGTCATTCCAAATAAGGTCCGTTTGGTCTGTTAATAACCATGGGATTTGTATTGATGCTACTTTGCCTTTACTTTAAAGTGGTCTCCACGGACCTGCTGACAGGTTCACGAGCTGACTGTGACAGCAGTCTGTGTCCAATGAAAAGGAATAGGCAAGTAGGGAGTATGTATTTTTATAAGTGAACATAAAGAGAACGATGAATAAGTTCCCTTTCTACCTTTGCAATATACATGCCTCACTATTTGAAAGAAAATTTTGTCATTTGGAGGTAATTCAAGATATTTAACATCCATCTTAAATAGCCACTTAGTTGAAATTAGTTGTCATGAATCCATTAGTTCCATAAGGGGGACAATTCATATAGAGCGTGAATGGTGTTTCCCCCCTCCCAGCCCCTAAGCTGTACATTTCCATGCAGTGCGGACAATGAACGTGGGGGAATGAGGACAAGGTGGGGAGACATAAGACAACAAATACCAAAAATATTAGAAAACACTTGCTTAAAGAAGCTATCTCAGGTCTACCCTGATCACTAAGGATAAAGATAGAAAGCAGTCGTTTTCATATCCAAATCCGCTTTTTTCTCTACATTTGTAAAGATGAAAAAGTACAGAAAAATGAAAAGCTTGGCGCAGCCTAGATCATCCATTCCCTTTCAAGTAATGGACCTTCTTTAATTTGAAGGGAAAATCATATGAACATGTCCATGCTAAATGCATTTACTGTATTCATGAATTTCTCATTAAAGACCAGAAAGAATCCAGTTTAAATTCCTACAATAGTATGTATATTGTCCCAGGTAGAGTACAGTGTTAGTCTAAACATAACAGAGCATTTGGGCTATAACATAGATAATTGACTTTTCGATTATGACAGCACAGGTTTAATTTCATGGTAGACTTGGTGAGTGAGGAAGGATGGACAGGCATTCATCTGTGCTTTTGATATAGTTCTTGGCTTAATTTCACCAATATACAAGGTGAGCTATGAAGGACCATTAATTAAAGTCCAAAAGACTACATGGAAGATGGAGGTTTATTCCGTGAAACTACTATTTTCTCAGCCTGCTTCCACAGTGTGTGAATAAGGATTTTCTCCATCAAATGAAGAAAGAGAACATTTCAAGAACGTCTGTGTTTCCAAATACTAGGCTAAAATTCAAACACTTCTCCTGATACATTTTGACAGTATTTATACATGTTTTTAATCTCACCATTTATATATTCTTTTTTTCCTCCTAAAATGATTAATCTGTTCATGCTTACGGCTTTGGCTAACAGGAGATTGTGTTTTTACAGCTACAGTTTCCCCAGCCTGTACTATGTTGTGACTTCTTTGTCTTCCTACAATACTTCAGCACTAGATTTCTCTCCTTACTTTGCATCCAGCATCCGTCTTTGCTCTATTTTTCTTCCTTTCCGCTTTCCCTCCCTTTCCCTCTTCTGGCTTTTTCCATTATTTACTGTAGTAATTTATGGAGAACTCAAATATGTTTTTATTTTTGAAATATATTGCATCTTAAATAAAGTAGAAATAATAGCACTAATGTCACTGTGTTCTTATGAGTATAAAATCAGTTAACATACGTAAAATGCTTAGAACAGTGCCAAGTGCAGCAGAAAAATGTTATGCAAGTAGAAGTTAGCAAAAATTATCCTGATTTTTGGTCGTTATTAAGTAGAATTCTATAATCTTTGCTCTTCATTTAGAAGCAGATGTGTGCAATTTTTAGCATTTCTCTGATAAAAACAATTTGAAAACCTTGTTCTTTACTTGTTCTGCAGTCTCCTGCTTTTAGGGACTCCTGGCAACGTGGACTTTTTAAAGCAGTGGTTCTCCATCTATTGGAGATGGCAACCAACGCTCCAGCCTTCACTTCAGAAAACTGCCTATACACACAACATTTTACACATCATTTGGGATCTCGTATCAACATATTTAGTCCGGTTATTGATGCCTTAGTTGTCCACAAATATTTTTAAAGAAACTGCTCCACAGAGAAAAAGTTGTCCTACCCTGACTGGTACCAGATCACACAAATGAAAAATAATGTATGTGCTTCTCACCAAAGCGAGAAGTTAGAGGGGGAGGGACACCAGGAGAGGGGAAAGAAAGGATTCTTTGAAAAAATGTGGTTCTCAATAACTTCCATAAATAAACAACTTGACAACTATGGGGAAATGTAAAGCATGTGATGTTTTGCATTTAAGTATCACTTTAGTTTGTATCACATTGGAGGGGGGTCATCTTTTTAGGTGTCAGGGCTATGGTCCATCCATGCCCTGTCTGAGTACTAAAAACCGTGTGGTCAAGTGGAAAGAACAGAGATTCTGGAAGCAAGAGAACTGGAGTTTGTGTTTAGGTTCTTTTTCCTTGGCTTCCCTGCTTTGGATAAGGTATTCTGCCTCTCAGAATGCTTGCTCCCCTGGCTCTCAGAGAGAAATATCATCTACCTTGTAAGCTTGGGGTGGGGGTGGGGGAGTATACCACTGGTGTGGCAAGGTGCTTAATTCTTATAGTTTCACTGGCCTTTGTGTTTTAACAATAAAATTGCGCTGAATAAACCAATGCTGGTGAAGCTTGCTGCCCACACTATTTTAAGGGTGGTTTCAGAGATTATCACTTCATGGCTTCCATACATTATTGATCTTATCTGAGTGACAAGGTTTATTTTTTCTATTGCAAAATTTAAACTTAGAAACTTTATTAGAGCGTATATTACTATTCTGAGAATGAGGCATCCTTAAACAACAGATGGAAACGGTTCAATTTTCTAAGAGTAGACATAATAAAAAAAAGCTCAGAAGAGGACAAGAATGACAAGGGAACAATGGGTTTAATAGACTTATACTCGTTTACTCATTTTATAACACATTCAATTGGCATTAATCTTTTGGCACTTTAAAATTTTCATTTAGAGACAAATGGTCACTGTTTTACCCTTATTCATGTTTTTCTACTTGCTTCATAATTTAATAGATGAAGAAATAAAACATTACATCTGGCAGTGGTTTTTCATAGCAACATTCTGTTTCTGGCACAAACTACTTCATCCTATTTGATTAATGAAGAATTCTGCACAAATTTCTTCGGCTCATGTCATTTGCTGTAATTAATCTATTGTAAATAAGACAAATTTTCTCATCTTATAAATGAGTTTTTACTAGGAGGAAAATGTGTTATTTACTTAATTTTTTCCCATCCACATATTGTGCTAAAAGTATATTTCATTAATGTTTTGCTGTACTTATAAATATTTCTGCAAAATTCACCAATCAAATACCCACACAGAAAAGCTAAATGTTGAGATGGATATTTCTGAGAACAAATTGTCCAGATTCTTTCTGAACTCCCATTCCAACAGACATTGGACAAATGTGTCCTGTTGTAGGCAGATACTTGGGTGTCACATTGTTAGGGTAGGAGACTGGGAGGCAGGTCTGAGGCTGGACACAGGGGCTTGAAGAGTGGGTACAGGTGTTAAAGTAAACAACCCGCAAGCAGAAGCTAACTAGAGGAGCTGATAACGGCAGGGAAGAACTGGCTTCCACCAGCTTGTTAACTATCTCTGTCACCTTACATGAGTCTTGGCTAATTACAATATCATTTACATGTGGCTTTAAAATTTCTCTTCCCTTGAACTCACCATGACAGCTCTGAGCAACCGCATAAAGTATGAAAATGGGAGAGAATCCAATTCTAGGAATTACTATCCAAACTCTTAGTAAAATCCAACCCCTTGGTCTTGAATATTCCTCCCCTCAATTAGTAAAACTACAAAAGCTCTAAAACCATTTCCTCTCAGACCAACTGTTCTTTTCAGCCTGCCTGCTCTCCTCCCTGACAGTGAACTTTCACCTTCAATTAGTATCTGACACTTGCTTGGCTTATGTGGTGCATTGGAAATTCTTTTCCTGAGGAACATTGAGAACTTGGAAAGTCCTCCACCTGGAGGCCAGTGACAATGTGATTCTCCTCTGGGGGATAGAGATATACATGCCGATGCTGAGTGATGTAATAACCTAGTATCTTAGAAAACCATTCCCCAAATCTGTGTCTAAGGATTTCTTTCCTTTTTCCTTCCTAACCTTGATGGTTACTCTACTTTTCTTTTCCTAATTTCTCACCCTCTCTCTCCGACAAAAACAAAGACACCTGGTTTTTTTAATTTCCTTATCTGAAGCATCGTAAAAGAAACGCGTTCGGCCCTTTCTTCTCCTTTCCTTCTTTCTTTCTTCTTGGTGGCGAGATACCTCTTAAGGGATTTTCATTTGAGACATTGAATTTAATTAAAAATGTAATTTATATGAAATGCCAACTACTTCTACCAATGAACATTTATTGAACAATTACTATATGCATCAACATTAGACACTGAAGGCACAAATATGAGTTAGGGAAAGTTGGTGTCCTTTACACAGGAACTAAGTAAAAGACAAATCTTTAAGTTATTATAAAATGGATCCGCGAACACAGTTATGTACCCAGGAGTCAGCATGCACAGAGGAGGAAATGAGGAATTCCGCCTAGAAGGAAGGGTATCAGAGATGCACCCTCACAGAGAAAGAATATGGAAATGAAACTTAAAAGGTGAGGGAAAACTAGATCTTTGGAACCACCCCTGCCCTAAGGAAATCTGGACAAGTTATTTAAAACAGCTGCTTTAAGGCACTGAACTGCTTACAAAGGATTAAACAATTTTTAACTTCAAGGAACTCAGAATAAACAGGACTGCAGCGAGAGGTAAGCCTACCATTTAGGTGTTCCTTCTCCCTTAGGGATATCTGTCAAGTCCAAAAGAGCGGACTGAGAGGCTGAGAAGTTGATCAGAATGTCTGACAGTCTGATCGTGTCTTACGTCTAGTGGAACAAAGCTGCGAGTCCAGGATCCCCACAGTGAGTGGGAGTCTGCTTACCATGCTGGGCGGTGGAACCGTAGAGAAGAATCCCAGTGAGTTAGAAAAATGCCGTTCCTCCAAAGGACTACAACTCAAGTGTCAGACACGTGGGGGCATGCAGTGGGTAACTCCTGAATGACTTCATAAATGATCAGATCTGGGAATCAAGCAAGTGATGACCCCCCTTTCTGCCAGCTGCCCCATCAGAGCACACAGTGGCTACTGGCCACATGGCAGAGCCGAGTGGGTGCCAAGTGCCAAAAATCCACAGAGTTGAGGTGCTGAGGTGGGAGGGAAGAACACGCAGCTGAGACCCCCCTCTGTAGCCCCATCTGTCCCACTTGGAAAACTGAGGGGAGGAGAGAGCAAGGGAAAGGGTAGGATGATGAGAGAGAAGAATTCAGCTACAAGGCAGGGGAAACCCCATTCTATTGGATATCAACCATAGTTTCCTACACTTGGACAGGAAATGTGTCCCTTAAATCCACTATGACACTAACTAATCATATTAAGATCAATTTTACTTTGTACCACATTGGAACTAGTTTTATTTTGCCTGTGGTTTGTGGAGATCTCTGATCACTTTTGATTCCCAGTCCCTCTCTAGAACACTGGTAGTTAAGGGCTTGAATCTCCAAATTAAACTATTCTCTTACCTCATTGAAATTGTTTTCCAAGGTCTCAAAACTTAGAATTTCATACTGAGCACTCAGAGATAGTGGGAGTTATTAAAATCTGTGCACGCTTTCTTGAAAAATGAGAATTGTGAGTGAACAAAGGCCAAGTTTCCGTTTTGCAGCTGAATGATAAATGAGGTGAACCTAGCACAGCTTTGACACAAAATACGAAGTCAAGATTTGTCTTTTTCTTCCTCTTCTCATGCTTAGAAGAACAAGCTGACTGCCTGAAAAAGCGTTTTTATTCAAATAGCAAACTCGGTCTTCTTGAACTGTTTCCCATGTCACGTGTTTACAAAGATCCTTCTCTTCGGTTTCTTTCCCTTCTCTCAAGCTGCTATTCTGGACGGTGTGCATGTGAAATTGTTTAAAGGATGAAAAATCAAAAGTCAGGAAATGCCTAGTTAAGGATCTTAGGAACAGTGAGAACTTGGCCACATTGCATACCCTGGGCAAATTATGACACAGTTTTTACCACATGAACAGAACTGCATTGAAGATATAAATTTAACAAGGGAAAGAGGAATAGAAAAATTACATTCAGGCCACAACGCCCACACATTTGGGCTGTAGAACCCTTGGAATTTCCTGACAACTGTTTTAAAGTTTGGGTTTTGCACAGTGATACTGTGGTAACATACTATTTGTATTTAATTTCCCTGGGCTTACAAAGGAAGAAAGCTTTCGAGAGAAATACTTAGTTCTTAAAAGTTCTTAATTCACATGTCTTTATGGGCCAGCAATGGAAAAAAAAAACAAATTAAAACAAAAGATCCATATATCTTTATAGGTTTTCACTCTATACACTGGTTTTGAGAATTTTTCCTGAACAATGGTGAGCACACTGCTAAAGTGAATTTTTAATAGTTTATCACTCAGAAATGTAAAAACTCGAGCATTTGTGCTTTAAAAAAATTAGAGCAAGAAATAAATGGGCAAAGGTGATTGAGGAAGAATGAGTCTGAACTGGGGAACCTTCATTGTCTCACTTTTTTTCCTGCTCAAAGTCTTAATGATTAAATAATCAAGTTTTCACAAGGATGAATCTTTAGTATGCTTTCTTGATCCATATGGGCAATAATAACCATGTGTGGTCATGTGGTTTTCTAGACAAAGACAGATGACTTTGTATCTGCGGAGAACTAAAAACCAATGGCGATTTAAACACAATTTTCCTTTCAACTTCCCAAAGAACTTGAGGATTTTAAGCAAAATTTGGGGGCGATTGTAAGTCTGAAAAATCATGCTTTTTATGGATGCATATACAGCTGGCATCAAAATATCTTTTGAATAGCACAGATTCAAATGTATAAAGAGTATGGGAATTATCATGCTTTGTAAGTTTAATTTAGTTTCAGAAAGAAGGTCGAAATGGATCAGTTAACCACTTATCTCTTAAATTGAGTGAGAAAATTTCACATACTAAATTGAAAAACTATTGGGCTAAAGGTAGAATTCTATTCTTTAATTTATTAAATCTGAATATAAATACTTATTAATGACAATTTTGCTCTACTGAATAACAATGATAACAGCAGCTGATGCTTTTTGATGTCTTACTTTGTGCTAGTCAGTGTGCTAAGCTTTGCCTACTTATCTCATGCAAGCCACTCAAAAATCCTATATTGAAAATATTATTATCTCCTTTTTACTGAAATGGAAAGAGCTATTTGCCATGGTGTATGAACTTGTGTGGTAAGTTTATATAGTGACAAGAAGTGCACACTGTTGGTGAATACTACTCAGTAGAAAACACAGTGACAACTACAACACATCTCCTTCATGATCTAGCTGAATTCTAGCATCTGGAAAGTGAAAATGTGTGAGAAAAATGAATTTAGATTCCAGCTATCCCAAATGAGAAGCTGATTGTTGAAGAAACAAACACTGAAATATGGGCGCTTTCACCAGGGGCTGTCATTATATTACAAACATTTTAATTACTCTAAGGAACAAAAAGGTAAACAAAAATAATTCCTTCAATTCTGTAATGTGCTAAAAATTGAGAAATGGCAGCTCTTGTTTATTTGTCAAGTTACTTCTTGAAGGTCTTTTTTTAGCAAAATGCTTTTGAGTAGGAAAGGGAAATTCTTTTCTCTTGTGGCATTTGTTCACACATGGAAGAAGCCAATTGAATTTTACAGTTGATAGTCTTATCCATTTATCAACAGTTAATAAGGAGGAGATATTTGAAAATGGAATTATATAAAAATGTCATCTCAAGAACTAATCTTAGCTATCTTTATTAGTTTAACTTTTGATTATTTGCTTTAAATTTATTTTTATTTTTGTCCAACTTGTACATTTACATGTTTTAAAGAGGCAAGGATAATACTTGGACTATGTCTACAAGGTTTTAGCAAGAAATAAAAGTTACCTGCCTCCCCCACTGCAATGTCTTCCTTTCCAGAGGCACAATGATAGAAATATATTGCTACTTCCAAATTTTTCCATTCTAGTCATTATCTACCAGTCCTAGTGCGGAAGATGAACTTGTTGCTATTCACTTTCTCATCCCACCCCATGTACACTTCCTACCTCAACCTCCCCACTGTACTTATCATGTGATTTTGCTTAGACGATATTTGGTTTTTACATGATAATGACTCTGTAAATCCTATTTATAACTGACACATTATACACCATAACTATTTCCCCATGCAACATTTTGTTTTCCTTAAAGTTAGCAATGGCCTTGTATTTGTTCACTTAGTTTTGTGTGCTATTACTATTTACTTATTAATACTTACTACTAATACATTTCCCAATTATCCCCATATTGCATATATCTCTCAAGATATTAGGACAACTTTATATCTCTAAATAACTCCCTCCAGAGTCTCCTGAGCTGCTCCAGTCTGGATTGTTTGCCATCTACACTGGCATTAGTTATTTACTGCCACAAATTTCTTGACTTAAAATAACACTTATTTATTATTTCAAAGTTTTCCTGGGTCAGAAATCCAGGCAGAGCATAGCTGAATTGTCTGTTCAGAATCTCACTGGGCTGAAATCAAGGTACTGTCTGGGGCTGAGTTCTCATTTGAGGCTCAGTGTCCTCTCCCAAGCTCATGTGACTCTTGGTAGGACTCAGTTTCTCGTGGTTATAGGACTGAGGCCCTCAGCTTCTACACTCACCATTCCCCATTTTGTTCTTGCCACATAAATGGCTGCCTGCTTCTTAAAAGTGAACAGGAGAGAATCTCTGATGTTTCAAGTCTAACTTCTTCCCTCTATGATCTCTAGATCCTCTTTTAAAGGGCTTACCTGATTAGGTCAGGCCTCACCCAGGATAATCTTCCTTTTGAATAACTTAATCAACTGATCAGGGAACTTAATAACATCTGCAAAAATCTCTTCACCATAAATTATGGGAGTAAGAGCCCATCATACTTATAGGTCCTGCCCTCAATCATGGAAAGGCTTGTACATCGAGGGGTAGAAATCTTTGGAGTCATCTTAGAATTCTATTTACCACTATACCTAACAACTGGAAGATATCTAGGAAACTCCATTCAGTACCTTCATAGGAATTCCCTTAGCCTTTCCCTTCAGTTGGATCCCGTTTTTTTTTTTTTTTTTAATCACATTCTCAATTTGTAAGGTTTTGTGTTCACTGAATATTTCTGTTTTATGGTATCTACTTCTTGTTTCATAGATTCATATCTTCTCTGAATATGTTAATAACAGTTATTACAAAGTTTTTATTTCCATTTGTATTGGCATTTAAAATTGGGGTTTATTTTTCACAAATGCCTGGCAGTGCTCAGCTGTCTGCTTATATTTAAGAGTGGCACACTAAAAAGAAGATTGGGAGGATGAGGAGGAGGAGGGAATGCTTCTCAATGATGCTATTCTCCCGAGGGTTATATTTGGAAAAGTTCTGATTTGAGTATCTTGTGATCATTTCTCTTGGAAGTTAGGTTTCCCAGAGAAGATGCTTTTGACCTCCTTCATGGAAGTTTTCATATCTGGCTGTCAACATTATTGAGCCACATAAGGGAAAATGGCTGGAGATCTTGAGTACTATATATATAAAGTTTACCTTAAGCCCCAAGTTTTGTGTTCGGTATCTCTGTTTTATTTGGGGCTGGTATTGCCTGATTCAAAGATCATCTCTTTATTATCCCTAGAGAATAAACCTCAAGTCTCTTGCCAGAATTGGGGAGGATGTTTGCTCAGATGCCTGAATTTGGAATGGAGATATGAGAGACTAAATTCTTAAACAGACTTTCAACCAATTCTTCCACCTGCCAAATCCTGCTCCTTCCGAGGATTCTGCAATGCACATTAGGTTATTTCTCCCCCTTTCCCACCTTCTAGCTTAGCATTCGGCTTTCTCATGACTCTTAAGTCATTTCAACCCCATCCGTCTGTCTGCCAACTTCCAAAATTTTGTCACTGTTGTATTTTATCTCATACTTTGTTCTTATGTATTTACATTTTCTTTAACATTCTTTTATTCTTATTTAGTAAAATTCTGAGAGGGAGAGAAGCTTAAGCACATATTCGAATCTGCCGTTCTTAACTATTTATGTGCAAGACAATACACATCAAAGCCCCAATAGGTATTTTTTGTGGTGGAACCTCACCAAATGATTTAAAAGCCCACCAAGAAGAATAAACTTGTGAGAAAGCCAAAAAACTTCTTAGGAAAAAATAATAATGGGACTTTTTCCTACAAGATAGTAAAATGCATTTAAAATATATCATCACCAAAATGGAATACTGGCAATTATAGACAGACAAATTAATGGAACAAAAACCAAAGCAAACCAAATAAACATATTTGGTATAAGATAGCACAATATTTTATATTAGCATGGAAAGTATTAACTAGCTAACTAAGCAGCTGCAAATAATATTCAAACAAATGGCTATCAATTTTCCAATATATATGTATGATCCTATCAGAATAAAGTCTGAGGGTCTCTTTCACTTCCTAGGGGCAGACGAGAGTCCTGGGGATGACAAACATTCAAAGTGTATGTAGTTTCAATTCTGACATTTTTCTTTGTTCTGGCTCCTGTAGTCCTTTTGAAGGTAGCTGGCTTTTCTGACACCATCCCTCCACCACACACACACACACACACGCATGCACGCACGCACACGCACGCATGCATACCCCCACAGGGGATTATAACAGCTTTACCGCAGCTTCCAAGGTCACTGAGCTTAGTATTTAATCCACAGCCCCCGACAGTGCCAACCCTATCAGAGGTCCCACCCCTTCTCTAAGGCCCCATTAGGAGTGGGAACCATCTCCTCTGCCCTCACAACTCCCAGCACTCACCCACTGGGTTTAAGAATTCTACTCCTTAGAGTCTGGACTGCCACCACACTCCTTAGCATCTGGGCTCTGATCTTATTCAGCCTGCCTTTTGGACACAAAGGTCTCTTTCCATCCTTGAAGCAAAATACTATGCATCTCTAGAACAGAAAGCCCTGGTGTTATAGTTACTCGTCCTGTTAACAAATCGCACTAAAACTTTGTACCTTAAAACAATAACAACATTTATTTTGCTCAAAAACCTGCAACTTGGGGCTGCTGGAAGGCTGAGGACTGGAATAGAGGCTAAGTCACTAACATTTGTAGTGTTGCTGGTCGCCAGCTGGGGCTCTCAGCTAGTGCTCAACCAGTCTCCTCATGTGACAGAGGCTTCCTCACAGCATGGTGGACAGGTCTCAAGGATGAGTTCTCAGAGACAGATCCAGGTAAAACCACACTGCATTATGTGACCCAGCCGCCAATGTCACACAGCATCGCTTTCAGTGCAGTCTTCATGTTGAGCCAGACCCAAAGTTCCACTCATGTGTGCAGGGTAGAAATAGACCCCACCTCCTAATGGGAAGGCAGCATAGTTCTGGAGAAACACATGGGACTGGATATATTGCTGTGGCAATTTTTAGAAAATGTAACCTGCCACACCTGGCTTTCTACATCATGTCAGTTATTACAAAAATTTTGAGATACAAAAAAAATCAAGAAATATAAAATCTGTGTGGACAGAAACAAATGAACCCCTCTCCGTAACACCCATAAGCCAAGCAAGGTGAAACTCGCACATGTGAATCATCAGAAAGGATGCTGTTGCTCTCAAGACTGTGTGTCTTAGAAATGAAATAATGGACTGTAACACATTCTGTCTCAAAACTTTCATGGTGACTCATGATTAAAAAGAAGAGGAAGAATAAAAAGTGTTTCCTTTATTTCTGCCTATTGAAAACCTACACGCAAGAAAAGATACAGTTAATTTCTCAAGCTACTCTGTCCATCTGGTTTCATGGTTGAGGGACAAGTACTAATGAATCCTTTGCTACATCAATTAACTCTGCTTTGCTTCAAGGACATAGATTAGGTCCCTAACTTCAGTCAATCACCTTGAAAACAAATGATACTGCTAATGAACCACCAGACTCTCCTCACCTCTAAAGAACTACTCAGTGAAAATCCATGATCTACTGAAAATACACGAGTAATATTTCTATGCCTACAAAAGCACAGCCTATAAACACCTATAGTGATAGGAGCAGGAAATTATTTTGTTTTCTTTTCAAATAAATTATTTGCATATTACCACTTCACTTATAGAAGACCAGGTCACTTTGTTTTGTTTAACTAAAAACAAACCATGTTTCTGTTAAAATGCAACATTATTTGTCTCGACAGCTACATTTAGATAAATCTTTGTGGGAGCTCTACTGTTTGGTTTTCTATCACTACAGTACTTTTAAAAACCATGCCCAAGAACAGTTAGCAATTGCCTATCACAGTAATTTTCTTTTTCTTTAGAAATTGGGAAATCTGTATAAAGATTTCTGACATGTAGAATGCTTGCACTTCCTTTATATTGTATTACAGACACTTGACAATCCAAACCAAATTCCAGGTTAGTCTTAACATGCTGGAAAATGGCTAGCGAGTAGTTTCTTTCTTTCTTTATTTATTTATTTTGGGGATTCACTGAGGGTACAATAAGCCAGGTTACACTGATTGCATTTGTTAGGTAAAGTCCCTCTTGCAATCATGTCTTGCCCCCAGAAGGTGTGGCACACACCAAGGCCCCACCCCCCTCCCTCCTTCCCTCTCTCTGCTTTTCCTTCCCCCCCATAACCTTGTCATTAATTGTCCTCCTATCAAAATTGAGTACATAGGATTCATGCTTCTCCATTCTTGTGATGCTTTACTAAGAATAATGTCTTCCACTTCCATCCAGGTTAATACGAAGGATGTAAAGTCTCCATTTTTTTAAATAGCTGAATAGTATTCCATGGTATACATATACCACAGCTTGTTAATCCATTCTTGGGTTGGTGGGCATTTAGGCTGTTTCCACATTTTGGCGATTGTAAATTGAGCTGCAATAAACAGTCTAGTACAAGTGTCCTTATGATAAAAGGATTTTTTTCCTTCTGGGTAGATGCCCAGTAATGGGATTGCCGGATCAAATGGGAGGTCTAGCAGAGGCGAGTAGTTTCTAACATTCACAGGTGATATATTTGCATCTGGATTTGGAAGAGGGAGACATAGAAGCAAATCTTTCATTAAAAAAATGGTTTAGGAAAAGTTTGGTTTACTTACATCTTTTCTTGTTCCAATGAGATTTGAACTAAGTAAGTGCGCTTTATATAATCTGTTGAGGATTTTTCTTAAGAAATCGGTCAGAAAATAATGTGCTAATGACCTCAAATCTATTGTGAACCAGAAACATGGCCTATTTAATTCCTAAATATTACTTTGATCAATAGAATTTCCTGGGAAACTTGTTAGAAATATAGATTCCTAGGGCCATCTTTAAGAAATTGAATAAGTCTGGGGTGATACTCCAGAATCTGCATTTTTAATAATACCCCATGTGAGACTAATACAAATGGACCTACTAACCTAAGATAAAGCTTTATTTTTAGTTTTAGAAATTTCATAGTTAGAGAACTCTTACTCTATGTAAAGCAAATATTAACCCATTAAATCCTCATAAGTAACTAATGATGTAGGGATTACTATCTCCAACTTACAATGAGGAAGTTAAACCACAACCAGGTCAAGTAATTTGTCCAAGAGCCCAGGTAGCCTGGCTCCAGAGTCTGTTCTTGGTAGACTTTTGAGGACTTAATCACACACACATAAAAATAAACTATATAAAATCATGGAACTGTAGGATCAAAGACCAATAGCCTAGAAGTTATCAGCTTTTTTCTTTCTCAGACCTCTGTAGCTGGAGTTATCACTGCAGGCTCAATGCTATTGAGTTTCTGAGACCATAGAGTACCAAGTCCTACTGCCAGGAGGAGATGGTACTGCCCAATTGTCAGCCATTAAAATTCCCACAATTCCCAGTACAATGTGGCAATTGTCCTTGTCCTCTGAGTTCTCTCCTGGGACTGCCTGAGGCTCTCCTGTGATCTACATTTGGTTGATATTGACCTACCCACTGGCAACTTTTACCCTTTTTGTTCCAGAATGATAGGTATTGTTTAGCATAGACTCACAGCTGCAGCCTGGGGCCCTTCTCTGAGAAAGTCATCATCCGCCACAACAAGGTTTGTTCTTCCAGTGTCTTTCTGACCCAACAGCCTGATCACGTTTCTTTATAACCACCATGCAGAACCAAATCCACACCTTTTCTAGACTTGACTTCCTCAACCTCACACTAGCCCAAACCTCAGAGCACTCAAATCTAGAAATAAGGCACACTGCTCCACAGACATGCTTTGTGTGGGTATCCCACACCCCAGTATACGGAAATAAGTTGATATGTCATGTCACTTAAATCTTATTATGGAATCTAACACAGCCTTTTCTTTCACCAAAAATGAAAACAAGCCAAATTGAAACTTTAGAACTTTTAACTTACATACAAATATAAATAATGATGCCTTTGAATTAGACATTGTCAACTTTTGCCTTAAATAGATAGGATATGTCAGATCCAATAATCTAGTTTTAGAAGTTTAACTCTATGAATTGACTTTATATAAAATATTTATAAACATTAGAGATGTGTTGTAGAAGATAGGTTCATTATGATCCTTTTATAGCCCATCAAGAGGTGCATTAAGAAACTAGGGTTCATGCAGTAGCACAAATAGGTAGAAGGTTAAATTTTTCATTACTAGACTTATGGATCATATATAATGAATTTGATATGTGGTAGTATGTGTTTTCTGAGTCTTGTTGTTTAATTGTATTTATGTACCAGAGGATGCAGCAGAAAAAAATACATGTCAACTATCCATTCTTTCAAAACAAAATTTGATGAGAAAGATGATCTGTCAAGGTACATTGTCTATGTAGTCAGAGCAATCAGGGCACAAATTCAACTTTGCAACTTCCAAGTTATTTAGCTTTTCAGAATTAAGTGCAAGTTCATGGAGTTATTGCCATACTAGAAATAATTCCTAGTAAAGAAGCTGACAATTAAATGGAACCCACCAAAAAAAAAATAACTATAAAAATGCTACTTCTTTATGATTTAATAAAGAAAAATAAAAAATAAATGTGCTTTGAACCGTAGAAAGGAATGGAAGCAGGTATACACCAACCCTACCATATGCCTTTTCAAATATCCAAATTCTGTGTCTTATTATTTTGTTATTTTGAGGATCTTATAAACTGGAATGGGTGGTTTTAATATTTGAGATACTGTTAGATAAGCAAGAGAGTAACTGTACTGTGGATGGATCCCATCAAGAGGTCAGCCAGGAGATGCCAAAGTGCCATGGTTGTGAATTGCCAGTTGAAACAATTAACTCCACTGAAGTGACCCACCTAATTCAAAGGGCTTCAACTGAGGGTCATGGAGGGGGATTGCCAGAATATTGAACTGATTATACTGAAGGAGTCACTGAGAGAAGACGGCAGGCAGAAAATTCACTATTACAAAAACAAGGAACCCAGCAATGAGTGGACTTGGAAGAATCACGTCCTTAATTGTGATTTTGAGTTTTAAGTTCTCTTCAAGTTTATGACTTTTTACTTCATTTAAGTATATTCAAGTAACTGACCTTTTGCCAAAGGTCACCAGTGAAATCTTGGCCACCAAACTCAAGAGCTTTCGATCCTTTCCCTCTCTCCATTCAGCTGGTCTTGCCTCTGCTGGACATGTCTTCCATCTGAAGCCTCCCCTTGAATCCAGGGCAGGTTATTGCTGGTGTTCCAACTTCGTCTCTGTCCTTTCCTTAGCTCTGTTATTTATTCCTTTTCCCAGGCTTCTAAACTAGGGCACACCTGACAGCTTAATTTTAGCCCTCTTTTCTTAATATTTACATATTTCAGGTTAGTCCACTTACTCCTCTGCCACCTACTTTTCTATTTCAAGCCCCAATAAACTTCTTAAACATGGTTAAAATTTCCAAAATAGGTGTTTTTTTTTTTTTTTTTTTTAGTAGAGACTGGGTCTCGCTTTTGTTCAGGCTTGTCTTGAATTCCTGAACTCAAGTAATCCTCTCATCTCAGACGCACATCTCTAATAGATGCCCCACCGGCCTCTGAAACATTGCATCCTGTTGCCCCCACCCCTTTTTTTTGAGAGTCTCATGTTGACAGCCTTGGTTGAGTGCCATGGCATCATAGCTCACAGCAACCTCAAACTCTTGGGTTCAAGTGATCCTGTGCTTCAGTCTCCCAAGTAGCTGGAACCACAGGTGCCTGGTACCATGTACCCAGGTAGGTGGTTTTTTTTTTTTTTTTAGTAGAGACTGGGTCTCGCTTTTGTTCAGGCTTGTCTTGAATTCCTGAACTCAAGTAATCCTCTCATCTCAGATGCCCAGAGTGCTAGGATTACAGGTGGAAGCCACTGCTTTTGGCCTACTGCCTTTCTTGTATTCCTTGACCCATACCCCCAAATTCCCTGACACAGCTCCTCTCAGTTGGGGTTCCCTGGTTCCCAAAGTTTGGTTCACCTGGGACATTTCCTTCTCATTTACCGTCACACCATAAAAGATACTAATCACTATAGAGTCTGCCCCTCCCCAGTCATCTAGGTCTGTGCTACTCATCTGATCCTGCCACCACAGCCACTGTCAGCACTATCTCATGCCAGCACTATCACGTGAATGCTATCTTACGCCTGGAATTAATACACCCCAAGAGAAATACAGACCAAGAGTACTGGGAGTTCAGAGGACATCATTCATGTATCTGTTCCAGAAAACACTGAATGATTACTAATTCATGGAAAATCATCCAAAAAGGTACTGAAAGATTTAAATAAATGTCATGCCTTAAATAGAAGCTAATTATTGTGGAAGAAATGATTTTTACAAAGAACAGAGCTCTTTTAAAAACAGACAAAGCAGAAGTAAAAACCTATAGTTTCTTTTCTCCCCTAATCAGTCAGTGGATGGGACTGAGATGATGGCAACATAAGAAGGTATATGCGTTTTTCCTGGTGCTTTTTAGAGACCATCTGAATCTGAATCAGCTGCAGTATCTATTGAAATGCTATTTCCTAGACCTCATCCTGTACTATGGATTTTCCATGGATTAAGAGTTTACATGCCCTGGAACATGCTTTTAAAAGACATTCTCCCTCTGATTCTTATATATAGTAAAGTCTGAGAGCCACTAAAATGTAAACAAAAGGGCCAGAAAAAAATTTCATCAAAATATTACAAGCTACATTTATTTTCTTTTTTATACTTGTCTATTTTTCAAATGTTATATTTATATAAGAAAAATAGTAGGTATGATTTAAAAACAAAAATTGCAGTCTCTTTGTGGATTTTGCCTACATACTTGTACATCAGTATGTACAAGACCAACTCAAAGATAAGGTTTTTCAAATAATTAAGACTCTGTAAAAGGAGAAAATATTTGAGGCAGAACTTTTGTCTGTTTTTAAAACTACTATTAAACTCTAGGGTGACCTAAATAATCTAATTTTTTTTATTCAAAAAGTTTTCAAAATTCCAGATGTGTAGGAAAAAGATAATAAAGTCATAATACCATTGTTCTTTTTTAAAAAACTCATGCTCTTGCTAATAGTTAAGGATACTGATTTATTTAAAACATAACATATTTCTGCTTTATAACAACATTTGTATTATTTTACATTTTTATTGGCAACTTTCACTGTACCCTGGTGATTTCTAGAAATCTTCATACTTCCCTGCTGGTCAACATTTCCAAAAAATAATAAACAAATGATTATTAACTCTAATCTTTTTATTCTATGACCATGTACCCCATAAGAAGCACTTGAAAAAAAATAGGGTCCTCACACCAGATCTCAACTTCAGGAATATTTTGTGAGGTAGACAAACCAGCACACTGTACCCCATGATCGCATTAATGTACACAGCTATGATTTAATTAAAAAAAAAGAGAGAGAGAAAGAGAGAGTTAAACACCCACCCACAAGTGTGTTATTCCCAAGACAGAGTGTGAGCATCTGGACTTCCATTAGCACTGAACACACTCCTAACTTTTCAACCTCAGAAGGAATGTCTTCTGCTCTCAGAGAAGCTGCTATCATGGCCAGTGCTGCCTATTGCAAAAGGGTCTAGCCCAGTGGTTCTTTGTGGAGCTGATTCGGATCCCAGGACACATTTGGTAATATCTAGAGCAGTGGTCGCTAGTAGCAACGAAAATAATTTTATGGTTGGGGTCACCACAACATGAGGAAATGTATTCAAGGGTTGCAGCATTAGGAAGGTTGAGAACCACTGCTCTAGAGGTATGTTCGGTTGACACATCTTGGGGAAGCTATTGGCGTCTAGCAGAGATGCTGCTAAAATCCCATGAACCCATGAGAAAGAAAGTTAAAGTCCAAAAATATCAATAGTGCCAAGATTGAGAAATCCTAGGATGGACTCATAGTTTCATAAATGAGTACCTATTTCCATAAAGTTTCGGGCTTTGTCCATTCCTGATTCCCAAGCTTCCACCGCAGTCACCACATGAAGCTTCAGAGTTCTTCATACACCATATTAATGGTGACTGACCTCTTTGACACTTTCCTTGCTCCATTCCCTCACCCTGAACACCTGTCTCATCAGTCAATTTAGGGCCTTCCCTGTCACCTGGAATGCCTATGAAGACTATTTGCAGTGGAATTGAAGGTCTGTCCATCTCTCACACAAGAATAATCTTTCTGAATGTGAAAGCTCTTACCTAAATTTCTCCAGCATCAACACAGTGCTTGAACATAATAGGTACCAAATAAACATTTCTCAGACTAATAAAATAGCTCAAGACTTGCATCGTACCAAACACTGATTATGATTCACCGAATATAAACATAACCTTTTCCCTCCAGTATTTCCAATTTGGGTGATATTGCAACTGGAAAAGATAACTAGCAAGGTAAAATAGTGCTTAATGAGTAACAGATGTATAATTCAGACAATAATTGCTATCAAGGATTTCTGGTGAGTGTGAATTCCCCTAGAATGCAGGTAAGCAGAGAGTGCCTCACAAAAGTGAAAACTGACACACACCTGAGAGCATGAAAACGTTTTGTGTAATCTAGGAACAGGGGAAGGGCCCTTCTGGGCTGGTGGGAGTGGGGTGCGGAATGCACAGCCTGAGTAAAGCTGGTCTCCGTGGAGGCATTTGGCCAAACAGAAGCATGAGAGTTGAAAGCACACTTGTGGGGGGTCTTATGTTGTGCTTCTTCTCACACAGTACTCCAGGAGGGGAAGCGTATAGAAAAGCAGTGACAGAAGCCCAAGGGTCATCATTACCATAGATCATACCCTCTACCTGGGTGTAGCTCACATCCAGTGACTGACACATGGAGAGGGATCCAAAGGGCTGGCCCCCTGTCTTAGGCAGGACAACTTTGGAGAGCCATCCCAGTGACCATTTCAACCCCACTCCCTCTGGCTCATCCTACTTTTCCTTCCTTCCCCCAACGCTGTTGAGTGCACTCCCCAATAAATTATTTGCACAAAAAGCTCCATCTCAGTCCATTTCTTGGCGAACCCAAACTAAGACCACAGGATGTGAAAAACAGCCAATGCTAGTGGCAATTAGAAAGGATGTGCTGTGGCAGATTTTAAAACAGTCCCTCTTGGGCAGTCAGCACTTCAGACCACTGTAAGTAGATAAAGAGTAACTGGTCAGCCTTTCTGCTTGCCTGGCAGTATCTCATTCCCACTCCGCACTGGTACCCCGTCTCCAGGAATTTTTCCCACCCACCATGTCACAAGGCCTGCTATCAAAGCCTTCATCCACATGGAGTCTCACCTAGCAGGAACTAAGGCTACCATCCAACCTTGATTCAAGCTGGATCAAAGAATCAGCTTCCCATTGGAGACTGCTTGGGGGAACAACAGAGACCTTCATGGTGCCATAGCAGGTGGAACTGCATGGTGACAGAGGCAATGCTGTGAACTCACCAAACCCCGTTTTCTTGTCCTCTTTGGCTCAATGTAATAGATTCCTGGCATCCTCGGTGATGCAACTAGGCCATGTGGCTGAATTCTAGCCCACATAATGTGGGTAAGAAGTGATGTCTGATAGATATTTCTAGGCCTGGCCCCTAAGCCTCACTACACAATTCTCCAGATTTTCTTTTTTTCTACCATTTGTTGTAGATGATTCAGTCAAATTCTGAAGATGGGCCCCTGAAGGGCTGAATGCAGTGGGGAGTTTCTATATTCCATATCAACCATGCTTTGGCTGTGTCACAGAAATTTTCAAGTCACTTGTCACTATAGATAGTAATGCTTTTCTGAACACATTAGCTCTAGCTACATTTGAATACAGTCATAAAGTCATAAGAACTAAGTTTGCAAGAAGGTTTCTGAATGTTTTAGGAACTCTGTTGCAGAGAAGCTATACACATAACAGTATACTGGAAAATTCAGGAAAAAGAAAAGATTTCTATGCTATTACAAGCATAGCAAGTGAAGATAATTTAATCAAAGGCATAACCACTTATAAACCAACAAGCAACTGGCATCCTGTATTTAGCTATGAAAGAAATAAATGGATCACATAATTGTATTCATCCTTACATATTATACACACCATTGCTTGTGTGTTAATGTGTTTAAATTTTGTTTCAAAAACATCCTGCCAACATGCTCCTGGTAAACAGATTCTAGCAAAAATGGTGAACAATTTCTGGAAGGAGAGAAGGAAAACCTGAGGAAAATGGACGAAGATTTTTGCTTTAAGGTAAAAATTGGAAAAAAAATATATAAGATTGATTGGATAAATACAGAAATCATCACAAACCAGAAATTTAAGAAGTTTGTTATTTTAAAGGCCAATATAAACAAAACACGATGAATATTAACTCACTGTTACCCTGCTTTCTAGATGTCTCTACTCGATATTTGTAAGAGAAAATAACCAAGTGAAACAGGAAGACTTGCTTTTCCCTTTTAAGCAATTCTTTTCTGTGTTGAGGATTTTGGCTTGCTTCAGTTCTCTGGAGGGACTCTCTATTTTTTTAAACTTAGATTGTTATCTTTGAAACCTTCTTTGCAAAGGGCTCAAATATGAACTAGTAAGAAGCTTTAGTTTCGAGCCTAGAGATGCATCTAATATTATTCTATTTTAAATTTTATCCTCAAGGAGTACATTGCATATTTCAAGTCATGCTAGAAGGGGGCTTCTCAAAGTCTTTCAGTTCATAGAAGTATTTGCTGGACTGCACATTTTCATGCACTCACTGAAGTCTGAACACCTCCAACACTCATCACTGGCTCAATCCACTGTGTGTCCCTCTGTGTACGTGTGTGTCTGTGTTTGCTTCTGGTCATTTTATTGCATCAGAGGTATTAGAGTTTTATGTGTCTTTTTATTTGGAATTCCATTGCTTCATGGCAAAAATGTGTTAGATAGTCTAAGACACAACTAATGGATATTCAAGTACCTATACATACTCATAACTTGTTTAATGTTAGTAAACGTGCCCTAAAAATACATTTGATAAATTCCATTTCTCTTGATTTCTGAAAACAAGTATAATGCATTTATAACTGTACATAAAGTATCATCAAACATATTTCTGACTTCAAGTTTAAATCAATATCAATGAGAACCACATCTGATGCCAATGATTTTACACGTTACGTTGTCCATAAACGGGCTTCTGGCTATGTATGTTTCAAATCTTGTTTTTTCTCCACCACCTACATACTTTGGCAGTAAGTACCGTGGGGCACACTCATATCCTAATGCGAACTCTGGCTCTCTGCCTCAGGTCATAACACAAGTGGCCCCACGCAGTGGACAGTATTCCTGGAAGCCATGACGAGTGATAACACACACAAAAGGGGCTGGTAATAAACAAGTATATTCCTAAATTGTGAAAGTGTCAAAGTGCATGTCCCTGCTGGGAATTTTAAATCTGTACCTTGAATCTATGAATAAAGATAACTAAAAGGTAGCTATTTATATCCCCAGCTCAACTTCCTCTTAGCTAGAGCCTCCAAAAGCCTCCAGCCTCTCGAACTATGCAGTGAAGTATGATGGAGGGGCTTTTGAAAGGTGAAGAGACAGTAGTATTAGTAAATTATAGTTAAATTTCCTCACTTTTGCAAATTTTACAAAAATTTTTGAACATTCGAAAACATCCCAAGGGCTTCTCGCAGCTTTCCAGAAGGGACCATCCAGTGGCAGATCATCAAACGCGAGCTTGATCAGCTCCAGGGCCTGGATCCTCTTACATACGGGTTTTCTTTTTTTCTTTACAAAATGTTTGTATTATGGAAATTTTCAGACACATACAGAAGTCAGGAGAACATATGATAACTCAACATATACCCATCACTTAATTTCAACAGCTATCAACTCGGAGCCTTTCTTATTTCCTCTATGTCCCTATTCACCCCCCCATCTTTCTACCCTGTAATTATTTCGAAGCAAATCCTACCCTTACCATTTCATCTATAATTATTTTTGTACATACATGTTTCAGTTTATATTTCTTGTATGAGGTTTTATGCCAAATTTATCAGAAGCCATAATTAAAATATTTGTTTTAACTTCTACAAGGAGAATTATGTTTATTTCTACTATTTTCATAATAGGAACCAAGTTCATTCAATACTAGTCATTTTTACCATTTACAGTAAAGATGAGTGCTCGCTTTGGGGGCACATATACAATTAAAGAGATTTCATTTGAACTGACAATGACCTTTTACCTTCTCATAGAGCTGTGAATAAGTTTCTGCTCCATCAACCCTCATGTGTTTCATTTGTTATCACTAATAATAGTCATTAGTCGATCATCACGCATACATACAAATACACACAGAAAGACATATGTAATTTTCTTTCTATATCACATTTCTGTAGCCTAAACTGAACTAGATTTTCAATCATGGGGAAAAGTCTATAAATAAGGTGCTAGAGAAAGAAATAAGAAAAATACAAGAAAAGTCACCTAACATATTAACAAAGGAACCAAGGCCACACCCTATTCTGCGGTGAATATTTTCATATCACATTTTGCACCATCATTATATGTCATGTCATTTTAACACACATTTGTAAAAATTTCATAAGGTGCAAGGCCCAGCTCTCAGTTGAAATGTTTGTCCCCATGGAGGGGATGGCAAAGCAGTGTCACCCACAGGGTGAAAACTTGGCTTAGAGGACAACACCGCTTCGTGGGAATGAATTGACCCGCCGGCCTGAGGAGAGTAAGTTGACCACCGAAGTGATGGCAACAAAACATACAGAGGTGGTCACATAAAAAACTAGGCTTACTATACTGATAGGTACATGTGGTGCATGTCCCGTCTATGAGAATTAGGTCAACTTATGGAGGTGGTCAATGGAGGAAGGTGGTCCACAATGGAAGTTCTACTGTGAATCATAAAGTATGTCTCAAATAAAAATATTTTAAAATATCATTACTAGCATTTCAGTAGAAGTCAAGAAAAGGAATTTAAGTTGGTTCCGTTAGTTCAAGGAGAAATTCATAAAATTTTACTATTCTCATTAGTAAAATGAAGCCTGTTGGGACATGCCGCCTTGGGGAATTTTCCGTTAGAGCCGTAAATGCTCCAGTGTGAGAAAAAAAATAGCATATTAGTACATTAGAGAGTGTTGGTGCATGTGTTGGCTCAGAATTGCTCTAATAATGAAGAGTTGTGATATATTTGTTCATAATTTGAAAGTCTACCCTAGGCATAAATCCAAGGATTTGGGGGTAAACAAGACAAGCATGGTCCCTATGTTTGCAGAACTTTTGATCTACTGAAACAAACCACTATACAAGGAAGTGCAATAAACTGTGGCACTTATTACAGCAAAGGAATTACAGGGGCTTTGCAATGCAGAGGAATGGAGATGAACCAGCCATGACCTGAGAAGTCATGTTTAAGCCAAGACTCAGGGTATGTTTCTTGGGAAGATTTCACGTTACTAAAAGGATAGTTTTATGCAGAGGAGAGGAGAGATGGGGGGGAGAACATATTAGGGCAAGGAGAACAGATAGATGACTGCTGCCTGCTGCCATAGGTGTGGGCAAGAGAAAGTGACACCCTGAATCAGGGCAGAGGCAAGGGAAATGGGCAGAAATGGACAGAGACAAGAGCTCTTTCAGAGTTAGCATCCATGGCATTCAGGGATGAATTAGCAGGAGTGGGAAGAGAACAGGGAGAATCAGATGTGCATCGCAGAGGGAATGTGGTGATTTCTGTTTAGAGAAGTTGGATGCAGAGTTGAGCTATCTGGCTTCTAGATTTCTATTTCAGTTCATCCTCCAGAGACAGACATTTCAACTGAGAGCTGGGCCTTGCACCTCATGAAATTTTTAAGAATGTGTACAAGTGCTGTAATTACTGCCATAATTGAATGGAGCTTCTTTGTGCCTTAAAGCTGGGAAGCAAGCATACCTCTCTGTGTTCAAAATGTTAATTCAATTACCTCCGACTTGAGTTTATGTTCCTTAAGTACAAACTCTTAAGTCAGGCAAAAGGGATCACAGTTATGTTGTACCATATTTAACTGCCCTTTTTATAAGCAAGGATTTTTATACCAAAAATAAACAGAGGCGTACAGACATAAACTCATAAAGTGCGTGTGCTAGTACTTTAAAGAACTATGTATTTGCACAAGGACCAGGAGAGCTTTCCTAAAAGGGACCAGGCCCTGGGAATTCTCTCTAAAAGTGATTTATTTCTGTTAACATTCTTCTTCAATTTAAACATATGCTTTCACATATATTTAAATTCCTCCAGACATTTGACTTTAAAGTTTCACTTCTGATGTACTGAGTAAATACCTTTAGCAAAGAGGCCATAAAATAAATAAAGGCAGCTTTTCTCTTTGAATCGAACTTTCTAGTACAAACCTCCCTCTAAACACCTAAAGATCATGTGATACTATTTCTTTCAAGATATTTCCTATAAAGTATTTATATATGTATTGCACTTATACTATATATAACACATATGAATAACAAACTATTGAAATGTCTCTGATATGCTCTGAATATTTTTCTTACAGAAGAGTTCAGTAAGAACTCTCCATTTCTGACAATGTAGACGGCAAACTTTATATTTGTAAAATTGCTTTTTAGATTTATTAAACACCTACTCTATATAGGTGGATGTGCTAGTGCTAGTGGATGTCAATGAGTATTCTTGCCATAGTAAGTCAATTGTCCAAAAAATCAGATGACTTAATAAATAATAGCATGAAACTATTACACAAATGGAAACAGACTCACGTGACTGTTTTCTATCTTCCTAGTTTATTAAAGTAAAAATGAAGAACAAAAACAAGCAATCTTTTACAAAGCTCAGTCCCTAGTGAATCGTAACAGGAATTGTCCATTCTCCAGTCCTGATGATCTGTTCTCCATATAATGCAGACAATCACCTGCATCAAAAAGATACTGTGCATGGCCAATGGTGCAAGTGAACTTATTTCCCATCTCAGGTTATTACTAAGTGCCTAGAAAGTCTTCACATTATTTATATTTTCTGTAAAATACTCTTTAGTTCCCCATAGGCAGTAACTTTGCAATGAATGATGTAACTGCACTTTGGGATATATATCCTATTAGTGCGTATCATATTAGTGTATTATCCCTAATACAAAAATCTCATCTGTTATATTAATGCAAAGTTGTACTTTCTCTCCCTTATAAGTTACAGAAAGACATGCTGAATAAGTTAGTTATGTCAATACATGTCCGTTAAGCCCATGAGCTGAATTCCAAAAGGACTAGAAGAATCTTTTTAATGCTCTGCCTACACTGCTGCTGTGTTAACATCACTGACCCAATTAAAAACATACAAAGACAGTTCGGGATTTGTAACATTTTTATATTTTAATGACAAGGTACCATAAAAGGGAGCCAAAATATGTGTTTTGACGTTTCAGAAATGATTCTCTCTGGCAGAGGGAGTGTGACTGTCCAACCAATCTGAAAGTGATCTCCCTTTGAACCTGGGTTGGGAGATCCTCAGCGTAAGAAAGAGAATAAACACAAACATCATCCAAAACAGAGTAAATTTTTGTGTAGTTGTTCTTCAATCCTTGAGGCACCAAGGAATCTTGTTCCTTAGCTCCTGCTCCATTCTTGTGTTCCCTCAGCTCCATACCTCTCAGCCCCACTTTCTGTCTCCTGATTCTGGTCCCACACCTGTACTTTGAACAGATTCAGACACTTGGATATTTGGCACTCTGTCCTAGACATGGTTTGAACTCACTCCCTGATGCCCATGCCTCTGGCTACATGAGTTCTCTGCTTGGCCAGTGTATCCACCAGACTAACTCTGCCTTGACTAGAGCAGACTGGGTTAAATCCTATGAAAGTACTGCATCAGTCAATCAGGAAGCTTGGGGATGTTTCAATAATCAACAGCTCCAAATTCCCTCAGATCTAAAGCAAAGGTTTATTTCTGGCTCATTCTACAAGCCCACCATGGGCCAGCTGTGACATTGCTCTAAATTACCATTGCTCAGAGGCTCCTCTTCTTAGAATATCATTGGTCATCATGGCAGAGGTCAAAAAGCATGTTTCATTATAAACTAGCTCCTAAAAACCTGCCCAGAAATGATATATTTTCAGTCACATTTCATTAGCCAATGCAAGTAACATTGCTGTGCTTTCTGCCAAGGGGGCACTGCGGTATAATTCTACCCAAAGATAGGAGAACCCAAGGTATTGTTGAATAATATTCACTGCTACCACAGTCACCACATTTTAAAACATACTCTTATGACCTTTTTATTCATGGAGCTGAAATAGACTATGGCATTGGTTGGTGATATCTGTTAATTCTCATTAATGCCCAAAGAAAACTTTAAGTTTAATTGGGACATAAAAAGGATTGGCTAAGAATCAGTAAACCCTTTGTAGAGAAAATTTTTCTGCTAGAACTACTATCATTAGTAGTAACATATTATTAATGACAGCGAATGTTTCATTTATCAAGCATCTGCTATGTACCTGGTACAGACCTCTAACCATTTCACGTATATTCATTCAATCATTCAGCAATCCGATGATGTAAGTACTCTTTTTATTCCCATTCTATAGACAAGGAAACTGAATAACAGTAATTTTTAGCAATGTGCTCAGGATCAATACCTATTTTGGTTTATTAGTTGCTAATTTAACCTTTAAATTATCAACATAAAAGTATAACATAGTGTGGTTCCTTTGGTAACTCCAGGATTTCTACATTGGGTTTGGTTCTTGTGAGCCTCTTGGCTTATTATAAACATGTAGTATTTAAAGCAATGTCCCTTTCTAGGCTTAAGTAGAGACCATATGCTGGCACATACAGGAAAGAATGGCATGGGTAAAAGTCTGCAGGACTTCTACTCCTGCCTAGAACACAGAAAAGTGCTAGAGAGCATGGCTCTCACCCTAACCACCAAACTAAGCCTGAGAAGCTACAAAATCAAAGTTTTGTTAAATTTACCTGACAGTAGAAAAGGCAAAGAATGCTCAATGAGTGAAGCTCCAGAAAACAAGCCTTTCATAGGTGAAAAAAGAGCCCTCACTGTTCTCATTCTGAGCAGAATGGTAAAGAAGCCCACTGTGGGAGGGAATTAGGAGAAACCAGGTAAAATTTTAATGGAAGCTCAATAGTCATATGTGGCCTGTCATAACAGATGAGAATGCCAAGGAGCACAGCCACAGGGTCTGCACTGACCCATCATATTACTCCCATGGGTTGTCACCAAGTGCTCAAGTATTGTGCTAAGGGTTGGGATGGACAGAAAAAACATTTTCCCCTGAGATGAATGGGACATTCCCAAGTACAAAGCAGCCACTTCCAAAAGCAGACCCGAGGAAAGTGCATCCACATCACTCTGGGTGCTGAGGTACTGAAGGCCTCGGGCTGGTCAGGAAACTTGAGAGAAACCCATGACACTCCCACAGGGCACCAATCAGAATGGAAAGACAAATGACCCAATAGAAATGGACAAAAGAGTTGCTTGAACAGATCCATCACAGAAGATGAATACAGGAAGGGCAAGTAAGTACACAAAATAGTGCCCAAAGTCATCATTTACCAGGAAAATGCAAATTTAGCCAAAATTTAACAGACTGACAACTTTAAATATTGGTGAGAATAAGGAGCAGCTAGAACTCTTGTACATTTCTTGTTAGTGTAAAATGGTATAAACACTTTGGAGAACTGTTTCAGTTTCTAATGGTTAAATGTACATCTATCGTAAGACTTAGGTAATTACTTAAGTGAATGAAAATGTGTGTCCACAAAATATTTCCTTACTAATGATCAAATTAATCTTATTGATAATAGCTCAAAGCTGGAGACTACCTATATGCTCAACCACATGTAAGTGGAGAAAACTTTATTCATACAAATATTCATCTATCAAAAGTATATAAATCACTGATAAAACTCAAAAGATGAATGATTCTCAAACATGTGCTGAGTAAAGAAGCCAAACATAAGCGTACATATGTATAAATTCAGTTCTATGAGGTTCTAGAACAATGGTGATGAAAATGGTGATGGAAATCAAAACAGTGGTTGAATTGACCAGCAAAAGAGCACAAGGGAGTTTGGGGGATGATACAAATGTTCTTTATTTTGTTTTAGATGGTTAATGCATGTGGTTGTGAAAACTTAATTGAAACAAAGATTTGTACAGTTCATTGTAGCTCAAGTATACTTTAAAAATATTAAAAACTAACTTAAAAATAAACAAGGTCAAATATAATTATTTCAGAATATTGAAAATAAATCAGCTCCAAATGCTGTCCACGATATAAGAGTTAACAGGCAGGCCCTGCAGGCCATCCAAGGTCAAAAAAAAAAAAAAAAATCACAGTACTTCTCTTATTCGGAGTATTTAACAGTTGAGTACAGACAGGACAGGGCTTGCTATAAAAGAGGCACAATCCCACACCTGATGAGCGAGTCTCTCCTTTCATCTGTCTCTAGCCAGTGTTATCTCAGGCTGATTCACCCAAAACCTGCTGATGTGTCACGGCTATAATCTCTCAGTGTCAGCCTATAATTGTTTAGGGTCAGCCCTTAAAGCACTGGGGATTCCCATTCTAACCACGCAGAGCTTACCAATTGCATGGCTTGCTAGAACTCTACCATTAACCTTGACTGTTGTGTTATTGCCACTTCTGATCTCAAGTCTCTACACAAGTCTGTGCAAACACTTTCCTATGAGGCTTCTTTCAAGTGGTCTGAACCAATTATGGTGACTGTCAGTGAGAAAAAGCATATCTTTTAGTCTTAACACTGCCTAAAATAGCAGTTCTAACACTTTAATGAACATACAAAACACCAAAAACTCTTGTTAAAAATGAAGATCCTGATGCAGTAAGACTGGAATGGAGCCCGAGGCTCTGTATTTCTTTTTTTCTTTTTCTTTTTTTTTTTTTTTTGAGGCTCTGTATTTCTAACAAGCTCCTAGGAGATGGGCTGCTGTTGGTCCATGGGCCACACTTTGTGTTGTGAGGATCAAGTGTTCTTTTCTTAATGGATCTGTTCTCTGTTTCTAGATATTGCCTCTCTGCATGTATGGATTTATGATCCAGGCTTTGATATTTTATGGCTTGTATTAATAGTTCAAACCATGCAAGTTTAGGGTCCCACCAGTGGACAGAGGATAGTTTTTGGAATTCAGAACAAGTATACTGGAAATGCCTTCTAGTTTTCACAGTGACTCCAAATCAACCTATTTCCTCTGATGTATTCTCATCATCAATCAGTAGGGTTTCCATTGATGGACAGCTCTTGCTGGGCAGGTAGCAGGCCTCCAGAATCATCTGAGACCAGGGCAGTGGGCCACATGCAGAAGCCTCACTGACACCAGTTAGCAGGAGCATCCTGCCTGACAGCCAGGGGCCAGGCAGGGGTGGGGGAGTGCTGGCTAGAGTTTGCTTCCATGACAAGGTGGGAAAAAGGCTTCTTTTCCCAATGTCTTTGCTAAGTACAATGTTGCTCCTTCAGTAGACACAAAGAAAAGCAGGTTTTGCCACAGAGTGACATTTGGGCAATAGCATTACAAGAGATGGTAAGATTGCAATGACGGTTTGATAATTGACATCTCATAGGACAAAATTTGAAAGTCTTAAATCTTCAAATAAATATTTAATAAAAATATTTCTAAGCAAGAGTTCCAGATTTTCACAAGACGAATACACTTGAATCATTGAATCTAATTCCCAATATTCCTAAATCCCCTAACCACTTTACTTAAGGATCTATGATTCAGAATGAAACTTTATATGTAAAACAAGAAAGACCAACGCTTAATGTGGTATGATATACACATATGTGGTATGATAGACACATGAGTTACTGAAGCTGATCAGGTTTAGTATTAATTGAGTCAGTTTCTTTATCAAAGAAACACCAACAATTAAAACCCACACACACACAGCAACAAAAGAACTCTTTAAATTGCTCATAGTCTTGCTAGCTTAACAGGAGGGGCCAGACATGGTGTGATGAAGGTTAGGAGTTCCAGATTTTGCATAACTCGCTTAAAATGTGAAAATAAATTCTAAATGGAGGTAGTCACTCAGGTTTAGGGATCCACCCATACACAGAGATCTGGGGATTTACTGGGAAACAGGAACTTCAAGGGATACCCAGTACTCAGCAAGACAGCTACATAAGCATGAACCAACAGTCAACTATTTAGTTTATGTTCACTGCTTGTCCTCCCTTCTGGAAGTCTTCCTTTGATATGCCAGGGCATTTTATGAAAGTGGTTCAAGGTACTACTCAACACTGCAATACAAACATTTAACTGAGACTAGCCCAATATGTTCATAGGAATCATAAAATGCATACTTTAAGGCAGGCCAAATTTTCTTAAGATGGGTATAACTGAAGAACCAGGGTTTCTCTCCACACTCAAAATGTGTAGTAATGAAATATGAAAGTGATCATATATTTGAGGATAATCAGAGATAAATTATTACAGAACAGCCCTGATTTCTTTTACAATATAATACCGTTATTACCATTACCATCATCATCACCACCACACCCTCCATTGTCTTCATCACTCCTATCTACCCATCATCATCATCACTGTCATCCTCACCATTATTGCCACCAGCACATACTACAGATCACACAGTAAATTTCAGAAGGCTTATTGAAAATAATTTTGGAAATCACTACTAAATCATTAAAATTCATATAATATTTGAGTCAGCAACTTCTCTTCAAGGTATCTGTCCTACAGAAATGCACATACAAAAAAAGCATGGAAAGTCTTATTATAAAAATGCCCATTCTTGCCAATAAAATTCCAGTCAAAGTCCCAAAAGGATTTATTTTGGGCAAATTGACAAACTGACTCTAAAGCTTACTTAGAATCGTAGTTTGAGATGAGGAAAAATTGCAAACACCCTAAGTAACTTCAAAGACATAGTCATTTAACAAATGTTTATTAAATGCTTATTGTGGGCCAGGTATTGCTTTAGCCAGAGGAATGAGTAAATAAAACTTTGGTATGAAACCAACTTATATTTACTCACACTTTCTTATGAAAGATAGAATACAACTATAGCCCAGGATGAAGGAGAGAAATGGAGTGGGGAGGGAGGGGAGGGGGGAGGTTTGATAGAGGGAGGGTAAAAGGCGGGACCACACCTACGGAGCATATTGCAAGGGTATAAGTCAAATCTGTCAAGTGTAGAGCATAAATGTCTTAACACAATAATCAAGTAAATGAGGCGAAAGCTATGTTGATTGGTTTGATGTAAGCATGTCAGACTGTATAAAAAAAATCAACACATTGTACCCCACATGTGCATAAATGTATTCCTGATCTATGTGTACATTACTTAATTAAAAAAAAAAAAACTTTGGTATGTTCCTACTACAGAACCAGGCTGCATACAATAAGAATAAAGCACACTTAATCTACTGATGTGGAAAAAAGTATAAGACATACCAGAAAGTTAAAAACTATAGTGCAATATATTCTACATGTGTAATGTTTTCTAAAAATCATCTTAATCTGAGCATATACATATACACATAAATAGAAAATAATCTGGGAAGCTACTCACTAACAGGGAGTGGATAAATACTTCTGGAGAAGAAAGTGGGATTCAGGGAGTGATGGAAACTTTGGCTTTGTAAAATGTTTGGATTTTTACAAGAAGAATGTGTTTATCATGTGTGCACCTAAAATATATCAGGCTAACTGAAAAGTACTGACAAAACATTCCTTGTCACGATCTGCTCTAGAATAAAGTATACTTAATGCAGTATTTCCAAAAACCTTCATATCATTGCTAGTCATTTTTCTAGGACTTCAACTTCTGTAGGCTGATGGTAGATAAAGTTTATATTTGTCCCTGGAGGTGAAGGATCCTTGAAAAGTAAATACAAATTTTATAAGATTTCTTTTACAGTAAGTTTAGGTTCATTGCAAAATCAAGAGGAAGTTAAAGAGATATCCCCCCGCACACACACAAAAATTATGTATTTTAGAAAAAAAGGCAAGAGAGCAGGTGAATGAGAGAGAAAACAAACCAGGATGGTGTTTGCCAGCAGGCAGACCAGAATTCTAATCCTTATTCTGGTGCATGGTAAACATGTGTGTCTTCAGAATGTATAATCTCAGTAAAAACAATTAGGATAGTTACCAAAAAATGGCTGAACCAGTAGAGATTTATTAACTCACACAACCAGAAATCCAGAAGCAGAACAGCACCAGGCAGGGCAATCTAAACAATCCCCCCTCAGCTTTTTCCTCCTGGTCGCAAAATGGCCGCTTTAGTTCTGATGAAGCGCCACATCCTCACAAGACAGCAGTCCAGTGGAAGAATGGAAAAAGATTCTTAATCATGAAGTTTCTACTTTATCAAGGAAGGTAAGGTTTCCCAGCAGCATCCACAAATTTAAAATTTTCCTTACATTTAATTGGCCAGAACCAGGTCATATGACCACTCTCAGATCAATCACTGGAAAAGAGAAGGAATAACCACGTTTGACTTAAACCCAACGATAGGTGTATATTTCAGACCCTGGGACTGGGCCCTCCTTCCCTGAACACAGAACTACCTGATACCTGCCGTAAACCTGGGTTTCTCTGTTAACAAAAGGAGAAAAGAAGAAATTACTGTTGAAAAGCCAAACAACTAGATTTGCTAAAGTAATTAAAGATTCAGTTTGTTCATCTGAAAATTGGGCCAAATGACCTCTCCTCATAACTGCTTGGAACACTAAATGAGACAGAATGTGTCGTTATCCTTTAGCACTTGGCTTATACTACCTGTTTGATAAATGCCAGTTTTCTCCCTCAACCTTTCTCATCAATAATTCCAGCATGATTTCAATAAGGAATAATTATTACAACAAGAAGAGAAAGAGTGAAAGAGCTCAGGTATGGGCTTCTCTGCGTATAAGCAGACAAAGTACCCTAGAGCAGTGGTTCTCAAACTTGAGTATGGGTCCCACCACTTGCTGGGCTTGTTAAATCATAGACTCCTGAGCCCCACTGCTAGTAGGCCTATGGTGGACTCTAGAAATCTGCCGTTCTTACAAGCTCACAGGTGATGCTGCTGATACTGTTCCGGCTCACTCTTTGAAAGCCACTGCCTTGCATGAGGCATGAGTCATAAGCACAAATGTTGGCATCAGGCATTCCCTGAATCCCCACCAGTGAACTCAGGTCAATCCCAGCCAGCCAAGGACATTGAGGGGACAGAGCTATAAAATGAGACATAACTGAATAGTTTTGTATTATTTCTCAGCTGCAGAACTTCAGACTAAAAAGATTTCATTTGGAGACAGACCCCCTCCAGGTAAGCTTGAAAGAAGAGAAAGCTACCAAAACAAGCCAGCTACCTGGAAGATCATCTGCCAACTCAACAAAGGGAGAACAAGATAATAAACACTCAAATTCGAAATGCCTTTAAGGGTTTACAAGTATTTCAAGTAAATTATCCTTCCTTTCTTTTATGCCTGATAAAGCCATTTAGACAGACACCCCAAGAATTTAGGGCTCTTTCCTTCTTTGCCAAAGGCCAATTCTCCTTGATTGGGTTCCATCACAAAATCCAAGAGCATAGCTCCAGACAAAGTGGCTAGACGAGCCTGTTGTCAACAGCTTTGCCAACAATGGACCAAAGAACTGGATTAGCAAAAAAAATTTTTTTCTGTAATTTGATGCAACTGATTTTTCAAAACAATATTTTTAATTTGCGTACCAAGCCAAATTCCCTCTCAGGGGAAGGATAGAACACATTCCATTGTGTAAGATAATACTCATTCATTCCCACACAGTGATGTCAGCGCTCAGTGAGCAATGCTCTTTCTGAGATTCTTTTCTTGCCTTTAAAGTTCCTATTATAAAATGTTAACCACTTCAGAATCAAGCAAGATGTTACAAATCTTTCTGTTATCATTTTTGCAAAACTAAAAGAGACAAGGCTGTCACCAACTGCCTCACACATAATTATTTAATGACTTTTCCCTCTTGGTATGAATAGGATTTCTGAAATCTTATCTTCACCTCCCAGGACTTTCTTCTCATAGGAATACTGATTTGGATAGTTTATTTTTGCCAGCTTTTAATGTTCAGGGAGCAGTCTCATTGTTGGCTGAAATGATAGGATGCATTTCAGGGTTGTAAGTCTGAACCCTGGTATGAATTTTGAGGTTAATGAGAAACACACTGGGCATTTTCGTAGTTAAGGGAGTACTCTGGCACAGGGAAGATTAAAAACAAAATGCATTCTAACACATATATGATATAAAATTGTATGAAGTAGTATAGTGCAGTAGGGAAATTTTGGCAAGAGCATGTTCTTAAGATTACTTGATAAAAATCAAGTTAAAAGAACACAATATGTTATTTATCTATCTCTACCTAACTACATGCCTACCTATTTATCTATATACATAGGCCAAAATTCTAAGATTAAAGAAAAAATAAATTTATGCTCGAACTCTAATAACATACTACTTTTTATTATAAAAATCATGAAAATTATAGAACAGTGAAGAAAATACGGCACCAACCAGACTAAATTAACAACTGTTCACACTTAGTTAATTTAACTTAGCTAATTTTAAAATTCAGAAAAAGAGCAGTACAGAAAAGATAAAAACCCTTTGGGTTTTTTGTGTATATGCTATTTGCCTCGTCACCATTAAATCTGTTGGGTACTCTTCCAGAACATGATGAGTTTATACTTTTATTTCATATATGTATATCCCAAAACAATTCAAAATTTAGTTTTATTTATTTTCTAATATCTACATAAATGCTATTGCAAACAGTACTCATGATACTGCAATTTGATTTTTTTTATTTAGTGTTATACTTTTGAGCTTATCTCTTTTGATAGGTCTACATCATTTTTAATAACAGTATACCATTCCATCCTATGAATAGTCAGATGATGAAACCTTTAAGTGTTTTCCATTTTTCACCATTACAAATAGTACTGCAATGAACAGTCTTTTCCATATTTCCTGAGCCACTAGTGGCAGAGTTTTTCTTGGGAGTGTAGCAAGGACAGAACTGCTGGGTCATGACACTGAACATTTTCAGTTGTGCTAGATATCATTAAAATACTTTCCCAAGAGGTGATAGTAATTGGTATTCTAATTGGCAGCACTGAAAGTTTCTGTTTTTTGCTTATTTTTGTATAAATTCCAACTATGTAATTCTTAAGTTTTTCCACTCATCCAAGGATCCCTGGTAAATAACCAAGATTAGTTTCCTGCCCACATCTGGGATGATAATGTAGTGCATGTCTCTTACTTCTGCCCATCATTAGCTGCATTTCTAGAAACAGAGCATGTCTTTTCCATAGAGAACTTCTCTTCTACACAGTGGGGTTGTTGGTCATGAAGCTATGAAGGAGCTTCTGTCTAGGCACAGTGATTGATCCAGGGCTGAGATCAGAACACAAACAATCAAAATTACTCTTCTGTGGTTAATGTGGACAATGAGAGGGGAAATCTCTCCCTTCTTTAAAGAACTTTAGGAATGAGGAACAAGTTGATTTTGCTCTTCTGAGGATGAAGCCTTAGAGAGGAAAGAGAAATCAGAAGTATAGAAATTCCAGTCCTATGTATATACTCACATGATTTGAAAGCAGGGACTGAAACAGATTATTTGCATACCATTGTCCATTTCGGCATTATGCACAACATCCAAAAGATAGAAACAACCCACATATCCACTAACAGATGAATGGATAAACAAAACTTTGTATATACATATAATGAATTATTATTTAGCCATAAAAAGAAATAAAGTGCTGGTCCATGCTATGACCTGGATGAATCTTGAAAACATGCTAAGTGAAATAAACCAGACTCAAAAGGACAAATATTACATGATTCAATTTCTGTGAAATATCTAGAATGGGAAAATTCATAAGGAGACAAAGTAGATTAGAGGCTACCGGGGGCTCAGAGAAATGGGGAATTAGAGAGTTACCAATTATGGGCACAAAATTTCTATTTGGAATGATGGAAAAGATTTGGAAACAGTCATGATGCTTCCATAGCATCGTTAATGCAATTTATGCCATTGAATTATATACTTAAATGGTTAAAATCACATTTTAATGTTTATATAATATATATAATCACAACAAGAAATTTTAAAAAACACAATACTGTTGAGAATCAAAAAGGAAAAGAGAAGATTAGACAAATAGAGACACCAACATACATAAACCTGTATACAACTCCTAATAATGTCATTTGACTCCCTGGATCCTACCATGCCTGAAATCAGAACTAATTCTTTTAACTCTTAGTTACACAAACCAATACAGTCTATTTTTTTTTTCTTTATCTCACTAGGACGAAATAATTCTGGATCCTATAAAATTAGGCATAATAGTTATAATTGGTAAGAAAAAATATGATCTTGACATCTATTTAGATTCTAAAAAATTTATTTAAACTCCTGATGTTTAGAGGGAATCAATCAAATCTTATTCTAATTAAGTGTGTGTTTGCGTGTATGTGTGTGTTTGTGTGTGTGTGTTAGTAGGAGCTGGTAACAGCTTGAATAAATACGATAATTCCTTAAGTTTATTTAGCTGCTTGTTACAAGGCCTATCTTTTTCCAGATACATTTCTCCTCTCGTTAATGTGTTACAAAGAATTAAGTGACACATTGCAGGGGATAGAAGGGAAAAACTCCACAAGGGTGAGAAGATGAACTGTATAAGTGATTCTTTTATTCTACCAAACAGAAAAAGAAATAACCCAAAATCCCAAGATCATTCTCTTATTTTAAGTATTTTTATTGATCTGGAGAGTGGGTGTTCCCTTCCCGAGACTGACCATATCTTTTATTTATTTATTCATTTATTTATTTATTTTATTGTTGGGGATTCATTGAGGATACAATAAGCCAGGTTACACTGATTGCATTTGTTAGGTAAAGTCCCTCTTGCAATCATGTCTTGCCCCCAGAAGGCACCCTCCTTTTTTTATAAACGCAATGATTCTTATCTTGATTTCACTTGCTCTTTAGGCAGTAAGGAAACTGACAAGGCTTCAGGGGCAGAAAGGAAAGAGCAGGGGGAGGAGGTAGGGGAGGAAGAGAACTCTGATTCTTTCCTCCCTTTAGTTTGATGTTTCTATCTTCATACAAACTGACCAACAGACAACATAAGCATAAATAGATTAAAATAACTGAGAATTTCCAAAACTAGATAGGTAATCTTTGCCTTTAATAAATGAGAATAATTATACTTTGAATCTGACAGTTTCTTCTCAGAAATTATACATATAACAAGCTAACTTGCTTGTAATCTTGTTCGTAATATAGGATGAAGCAAAAATAAATCTATTTGCACAGTGACAAGCCATAGACCTAAAAGTATCATTTATTGTAGGCCAGGCTTGGTGGCTCACACCAGCAATCCCATCACTTTTAGAGACTGAGGTAGGAGAATCACTCTTGGCCAGGAAGTAGAGACCAGCCTGGTGACATATAGAGACAAGGTCTCACTAGCAAAAATAAATAAATAAATAAAAATAAATTAGCTGGGTGTGGTCATGTGCCTATAGTCTCAGCTCCTTGAAAGCCTAGGGCAGGAGGATCAGTTAAGGCCAGGAGTTTGAGCTTTCAATAAGCTATGATTTGGCCACTTGCACTCCAGTCTAGGCGACAGAGCAAGACCTGGCCTCAAAAAAAAAAAAAAAAAATAATAATTTTTTTCCTTAATAGTCTTATACCAATGGTGGGGGGTGGTCAGGGACCTAGTTAAGGACTTAAATATTTGTGGTGGACAACAAAATTGTAAAAGACTCAAAAATAATTTATAAATGCACAAAAATCATGGAAATGCAACAGTCTTCAGGACAGGCAAGGAGAATGGATTTACACAGACAGGGCAGGGAGAGGAAAGCAAAATGGCAGAAACTAGAGACGACAATAGGCAAAATTGGATTATCAATAAGAGGTTAGATTGCTTTTTTTTTTTTGAGACAGAGTCTTAAGCTGTCACCCTGGGTAGAGTGCCGTGGTGTCACAGCTCACAGCAACCTCAAACTCTTGGGCTCAAGTGATTCTCTTGCCTCAGCCTCCCAAGTAGCTGGGGCTACAGGTGCCCATCACAATGCCCAGCTATCGATTGCTTTTATAAGTGGTTTAACAATGGCCAAATGTCAAAAATATAAATTCAAAAAGAAATAAGAAAAAATACAATAGAAATGAATTAGTTGGTCAACATGACAAGATAAATGCAAAGAGGAAAGGAATACTGCAACATTATGAAAGTTCAAATATCATTCTGAGGGCTCTGAAATAGCTGCACAAGGATTGAAAGAAGAAAAAAATGGTCTCGGCGCCTGTGGCTCAAGCGGCTAAGGCGCCAGCCACATACACCTGAGCTGGGGGGTTCGAATCCAGCCTGGGCCCGCCAAACAATGATGGCTGCAACCCCCCCCCCAAAAAAAAAGAAAGAAAGAAAGAAGAAAAAATGAAGCAGGGGGATGCCACTGAAAAAATAAACAGGTTTTCAAAAATCATTTCTTCATCCAGTTGAGTCCTTTTTCCTTGCTCTAAATGCTTACATGGGTACTTTTTCTGCCTGGTATTCATAAGAAAGACATTTTGAAATATGCAGCTTCATACCAATAATAGAATGGGGCAGGATACCTCACAGAGGAGCTTGCATTTCAAATATTAGCACAAGGAACTGCTCTTGAAATGTCTAACATTTCTAATGCTGGGAAGGCGCACAGCCAGCTTCATGTGCCAGTGGTACGTACATAAGACCTCCTAAAATGAAGCAACATGAACAGACTACAATGTGTAGTCCATATCTCATTATAATAACACATTCAAAACTCTGAGCTGATGTTTCCACTTCGGACATCGTGTGGGTTTTCAGTATGCTTCATGTTCATGGCGGCTCAGCTGAATGAATAATGCCATAGTTAGAGGGAAAAATTACTTGGCAAAAGGAAGGACAAGGAGGGGACAGGAGAAATAATTGACATTGGAAAGCCATTTGATATTACCAGTTAAGCTCCAGAATTGGGGTTTTGAGGATAATTCCAAATAAAACCCCACATATTGGTTTGGAAAGTGCTTCTTTAATCTGTGTTCTACTTTTGTGGCATTCCAATGAATGGTATCCCAAAATTATAAATGCTTTCTTCAAACCAAATTTCCTGTGAATTGGCAACAATTAAAGTTTCATTGGATTGAAGAAAATATGATTAATGTTGAGAAGGATACATTTGCTCTGAAACTTCTGGAGGAAATATACTCTGTTTTGGTTAAAGAAACGAACCATAGTTAGAAATAATTCCTCATTCAAATCAGTTCTATGATACATTTATAGGTTCATTTAATATTGACATTTTCCCTTATAATATTAGGCTATAATAATTGTGTTTCAGGCAGTTGGATTCTTTATCAAATATCCATTTTAATTCAAGGTCAAGGTCTTAATTTCCTTTGCATAACTTCTGAACCTCACTTTATCTTCATTTATGCAGATACTCCATCGTTTCTACTCATTGGCTCAATACTTAGAAGCAGAGAGCTATAAAATTATTTCTCACATACTATCATTTATTAAGCAGGTGCTCTAGCTACTTTATATATTACCTAATTTAATCTTCAGATGGTATTTTAATCTCAATTTCAGTGATTAAAAAACAAGTTACTTCACCATATCACAAAATCCCAAGACCAGAGATGTTGGTGTGGATGTGGAGAAAAGGGAACACTTCTGCACTGCTGGTGGGAATGCAAATTAATACATTCCTTTTGGAAAAATGTTTGGAGAACACTTAGAGATCTAAAAATAGATATGCCATTCAATCCTATAATTCCTCTACTAGGTATATACCCAGAAGACCAAAAATCACATTATTACAAAGATATTTGTACCAGAATGTTTATTGCAGCCCAATTCACAATTGCTAAGTCATAGAAAAAGCCCAAGTGCCCATTGATCCACGAATGGATTAATAAATTGTGGTATATGTACACTATGGAATATTATGCAGTCTTAAAGAAAGATGGAGACTTTACCTCTTTCATGTTTACATGAATGGAGCTGGAACATATTCTTCTTAGTAAAGTATCTCAAGAATGGAAGAAAAAGTATCCAATGTACTCAGCCCTACTATGAAACTAATTTATGGCTTTCATATGAAGGCTATAACCCAGTTATAACCTAAGAATATGGGGAAGGGGGAGAGGGAGGAATGAAGGGGAGAGGATGGGGGGAGGGAGGGTGATTGGTGGGATTACACCTACGGTGCATCTTACAAGGGTACATGTGAAACTTAGAAAATGTAGAATATAAATGTCTTAACATAATAACGAAGAAAAATTCAGGAAGGCTGTGTTACCAGCGTGATGAAAATATGTCAAATGGTCTATAAAACAGTGTATGGTGCCCCATGATCGCATTAATGTACATAGCTATGATTTAATAAAAAAAATAAATTTTGAAAAATTTGACCCAAGCTGGACTCAAATCCAGAATAGACACCACAACAGTTTATACTGTGTCTGGTTTTAATTACATTATCTCCAATTGGAAGAAATTAACAATACCATCATAAAGGGAACTTCGTTAAACTGTCACCTAAATGTTCATTGAAGATCAATAGAACAAATTATATCAGAAAATAATTTTTCTAAAATACTAGCTATAAGACCTTTAAAAACATCCTCTAGAACTATACCCCTTTAGTCTTGCATCATTCATATTAGTCAATTACCTACATTTACATTATTGGAGTTTTTTTTATCATAATTAAGTGCTTGTTAGTATTTTCATAAATGTGATATTCATTACTTCATAAAGTTAATAAACATTCAAGGTACATACAAACTTTAATTTCTCAATGAAATGCTTATACTGGATTTGAAGGGTATTTCCTACAAGAAATTGAATAAATTATCCTCATTATCCTTGTGCCTGTTTTCCTCTTTGCATGGAGAATACTTAGTAATTTATCATGGGACAAAACTAAGAGAGGAGGAGTAGTTGTGTTCAGCCTGAGAATAAATCAGCACACTTTGGCCACTACTGTTCAAGAGTCCTGATGGGGTCCAGGGGAAGTGCTGGGAATATTAGTTGTACTACCTAAGTGGTTAAATTGTATCACCATCTCATAAATGCTAAATTAGCTACCTCACCCCTCTTCCTGGTATTTCACAGGGGAAAAAAATGAAAACGAGATGCCCTTGGATCAGCCCTAGAAGAAGAGAGGGGTACTTGTACATTAACTTCAGAACCTGGGAAAAGTATATTTATTTTTATTGCATAGGGAGATATAAAATATTTAAAAATAAATATTTTCTTATGTGATTGAAATATTAACTATCATTGGACTACAATTTGCTGTCTTTTTTTTTTTTTACCAGATAGTAATACATAATTTGAAAATAGGTTCTCAAATGCCATTGTGACTTACATAATTCTAAGAGGAAAGATTTGTTCTATCTTGTATGTTTGCCCTCCAAATAACCCTAAAGATAATTTGTAAGGATATATAGAGCTTCTAGTAGACAAAATAAAATGGAATAAAATGTAAACTTTTATGTAGATCCAAATTCATCCCTCCATATTTGTGTGTGTGTGACTGAAATGATCCTAATAGATCTTAAGAATATAAAGTAAGTTAATGCATGATCATAGTAGGAAGCATGTCATGTTAAGGTACATAAATTTAAAAATAATATTCTAATTCCACCCAAATCCCATAATTTTGTTAACAATATGGTAGTCTATTACACACTTTTCTATATTTTTCTCAGGCTTAGTGTAACATATAGCTATATTTTTTAAAAGTTTAAGAAAGATTACTCCACAATTTGCTTCTATTATATACCAATAAATCACTGATGTTCTTCTAATTAACACATGAAAACATTCAATTTTAGTGGTTATATGTTTCATATTAGGAACACATAATAATTTATTCAAATGTTCCCACTATTCTAGGCATCTTGCCTATTTATAATAATTTCTTTTGCAAACAATGCTACAATAAACATCCCTCTATCTATGTTTATCTACTGGTGGTTTTACTATTTCTACAGAAGTAGAATCAAGTCTCCATATTAGGAGTATTAGGTACAAGTAGATGTCCATTTTAAAATTAAAATATACTGTCAATAATCAATGGATATTTATATTTAGTTTAATATGGATACAGGTATCACATATAGAAATATTTACAGATATGTGCATGTACATGGGTTAATTTGCAAACATATACTTCCTAGATATAGCAGTTGAGAGGGCCTAGTAGCTACAAGTCCACTTAACACTCAGATCTTGGTTTCTAATATTGTTCCCTGGTAAAAAGAACCAAGGAGTCTTGGAGAGATGGTTTGTTCAAGAAACATATGAAATGAGCATCTTTTAGTGATAGAAGCATCTTTTAGTGGTAGAAGTAAAGAAGGAACTGGAAAACAATCACAATCATAAGAGTATGTAAAAAGGACATGGTAGCCAACTGAAGGATCTCCAAATGGCCAACATGGGGACAACTGAGCAGCAAAAATAAAGCAATATTGGATTATAACCCAAAGTATAAATGTCCACGAGTCCATACCGATATGAATAAATAATTGAATAAACAAATAAATGGAAGAACAGACAGATCTTCCATGCAGAAGAATTCCAAATAATTCATGTAGATCCTCTGCCCTCAAGGAGGTAAAGGACAATTCCCCACTCCTCACTCCTTAAATATGATCTGTGCATAGTGACTTCCTTCCAAAAAAAAAAATGTAGTATAGAAAGGAGAAACAAGAGTAATTTTGCAGTGGAGAGGCCTGACAAACATGCTCAGCCAGGTGACCAAGCTCAACATCGGCAGTTATCGTACGTAACACTGATGCGATGTGATGACATTGCATTTTACCTCTGTGGTCTTCCTCCCAATAATCCACAACCCCAGCTAATTATGGGAAACATCAGACAAATCTTAACTGAGGGAAATTCTACAAAATACCTGACCAGTCTTCCTCAAAATTGTAAAGGTCATCAAAAATAAGGAAAAGGGGGGCGCAGTGGCCCACACCTGTAATCCTAGCACTCTGAGAGGCTGAGGTGGGTGGACTGCCTGAGCTCAGGAGTCTCTAAAAATAGCCAGGCAATGTGGCAGGTGCCTTTTGTCCCAGCTTTTTGGGAGGCTAAGGCAAGAGGATCTCTTGAGCCCAAGAGAGGTTGCTGTGAGCTACGATGCGACAGCACTCTAGTGAGGGTGACAAAATGAGACTCTGCCTAAAAAAAAAAGGAAAAATCTGAAAAACAATTGCAACCAAAAAGAGCCTAAAGAGACATGACAACCAAATATTTAGTGGTATTCTAAATGAGATCCAAGGACAGAAAAAGGAGATTAGGTAAAAACTAATATGAATAAACAATGGACTTTAACTTAAAATACTTCAATATCGGTTTGTTAGTTTTGAAAAATGCGCCATGCTAATGACAGATGTTAGTATTAGAAGAAAACTGACTGGATGTGGAGAATATGGGAACTGTCTGTACTGCCTTTGTAACTTTACTATAAATGTAAAGATATTCTTTTTTTAATGTAAAGGTATTTTAAAATAACATTTTTATTATTTAAAAAAACAATTACAAAACAATGAAAACAAACTGGAAATTGAAGGAAAATAATAGCAAGGAAAACTACAAAACACTTCAAAAGTATTTTTAAAGAAGCCATATAAGCTATATGAAGAAAACTACAAAATTATATTATCAGAGAAGAATTAAAACAGGATCTTCTACTGGGAGAGAAATACTGAGTTTCTTTTTTAGGGAAGACTTGAGGTCACATAGCAAAGTCTATTTGAATTGTGGAACTTTTTTTTTTTTTTTTTTTTTTTTAGAGACAGCGTCTCACTTTGTCCCCCTTGGTAGAGTGCTATGGTGTCATAGCTCACAGCAACCTTAAACTCTTGGGCTCAAGCAATCCTCTTGTCTCAGCCTTCCAAGAAGCTGGGACTACAGGTGCCTACCACAACATCTGGCTATTTTTAGACACAGGGTTTCGCTCTTGCTTAGGCTGGTCTTGAGCTCCTCAGCTCAGGTAATCAACCCACCTTGGCCTCCCAGAGTACTAGGATTACAGGTGTGAGCCACCACACCTGGCCTAATTATTTTTTTCTTGACAGGGGTGTGGGGAAGTTGAATCATGTCAAAAATGATTATAAAGATGTTTGAAAATTGCAAGAAAATTTTAAAATGTAATAATGAAGAAAGATTTGCTTAATGATGTTTTAAGACATACAATAAAGTTACTATAGTGAAAAAGTTTGGTATTAACATGCCAAAAGACAAAAAGAGATCAGTATAACAGAATAAAAAAACCCAGAAAGAGACCCCAAAGTATTATATGAATGGTAATTTAATGTGTGTTAAAGCAATCATTTCAGTTTAAAGGGGGAAGGAATGGATGACACATTTGGAAGGGAGAGAAGGAAGGAAGTGAACAGGGCATATGAGTAAATCTAGAAAGCCAAAGTGCACACAACATGCTGAGAGGATTGAAGGCATTTGAAAAGGAGCACAAGGGGGCAGTTAGGGATTAGAGAGAGCAGGTAGAGTATATTTGGTGAAGGCCAAAATGCCAGGCTGTGTTTAATGTTTATCCAACAATGAGAGTATTCCTAAGATTTGATTGAGGCAGGGAGTTGGGAAGTGGGAATAGAAGACTAACATTTATTGAGTACTGACTGTATCTGAGGTATTATTCCAGGAAATGAACATTTACTCCTCATCAAACTCTTTGGGTTTGGTATTTTTCTTTTTTTTATTAATATTAAATCATAGCTGTGTACATTAATGCGATCATGGGGGACCATACATTGGTTTTATGAACAGTTTGACACATTTTCATCACACTGGTTAACATAGCCTTCCTGGCATTTTCTTATTGTGTTAAGACAACTATATTCTGCATTTTCTAAGTTTCACATGTACCCTTGTAAGATGCACCGCAGGTGTAATCCCACCAATCACCCTCCCTCTGCCCATCCTACCTCCTCCCTCCCCCATTCCCCATATTCTTAGGTTATAACTGGGTTATAGCTTTCATATGAAAGCCATAAATTAGTTTCATAGTAGGGCTGAGTACATTTAATCATCAGAGAAATGCAAATCAAAACTACCTTGAGATACCATCTAACTCTAGTAAGATTAGCCCATATCACAAAATCCCAAGACCAGAGATGTTGGCACGGATGTGGAGAAAAGGGAACACTTCTACACTGCTGGTGGGAATGCAAATTAATACATTCCTTCTGGAAAAATGTTTGGAGAACACTTAGAGATCTAAAACTAGACCTGCCATTCAATCCTATAATTCCTCTACTAGGTATATACCCAGAAGACCGAAAATCACATTACAACAAAGATATTTGCACCAGAATGTTTATTGCAGCCCAATTCACAATTGCTAAGTCATGGAAAAAGCCCAAGTGCCCATCGATCCACGAATGGATTAATAAATTGTGGTATATGTACACCATGGAATATTATGCAGCCTTAAAGAAAGATGGAGACTTTACCTCTTTCATGTTTACATGGATGGAGCTGGAACATATTTTTCTTAGTAAAATATCTCAAGAATGGGTTTGGTATTTTTCTTTTTTTTTTTTTTTTTTTTGGCCAGGGCTGGGCTTGAACCCAGCACCTCCGGCATATGGGGCCGGCGCCCTACTCGTTGAGCCACAGGCACCGCCCCGGGTTTGGTATTTTTCAATTAGAAGTTTGTTGTTGTTGTTGTTAGCATTCATCTCATTGTTTTATTTTTTGTAGTAATACTTGCGTTGTTACTGTGAAATGTTTTCTTTTTGTAATTAAATCCAAGAATTATGTAATAGTGTAATTAAAAATGTTTTCATATATGAGAACAAAGTTACAATTATAAAATTAAAGAAGCAAAAACCTTGTATTGTTCTTTGAGTTGGAAATGTTAATGTGAATTCATAAGTTTTAAAAATATGTACTTTCTGGTTCTGTCAACTAAAATGATTTAGGAACAAGGGCATTCCATTAGGAAAAACTGCCCAAGTCCCTAGATTTTGGCCTCTAATTCCGTTGCCTCACTGAAAGGTATCAGTGTTCCTTGGAGAGATGGTCAATTCAAGGTCTGGTATGGTGGCAGGGAGGACACAAGAGAAGCCTATGACATTATGTCGTGCCAGAAATCAAGGAAAATTTCAAACATAAATAGGGTCATTTCAAAAGGACATTGAAACCAAGGACAAAGGAGCTTAGAGAGGCTCCTACTTGTTGACTCTATGATGATATGATCAAAAAGAACAGCTGCAGTTGAGTCTTCCTATTGTATGAGTAGTAACTATAGAAACTCAGGGTGAAGGAAGTTCAGTAGTTTACCAAGGATGTACAGCCAGTAAGTAAACTCAATGTTGAATGTAAGTTTTCAAGACTCTATCAGGGGTCCTCAAACTACGGCCCACGGGCCACATGAGGCAGTGTGATTGTATTTGTTCCCATTTTTTTTTTTTTACTTCAAAGTAAGATATGTGCAGTGTGCATAGGAATCTGTTCATAGCTTTTTTTTTAAACTATAGTCCGGTCCTCCAACGGTCTGAGGGACAGTGAATTGGCCCCCTGTTTAAAAAGTTTGAGGACCCCTGCAGACTAAATGAATGCTTCTACCCTGCACTGTGCTTCTTGACCAAAGTAATGTTTAACCAAAGGGACAAGTACAAAATAGAGGAGAACAGAGAGGCAGCTAGGAAGAGGAGAGTAAGGAAATACAAATTTATTTGTCAATGGAAAAATTTTTCTGGCAAGTAGCCCCAACCAACGGTGTAAAAGGATGACTACAAACACCCAAGAAGCAGATAGGTAAAAGAGTGTATTAGAGAAACAACCAAGGTTCCTGCTTAAAATGAATATCCAGATGTGCCAAGTGGTCCTACTTCATGGTGGCATGTTCCGTTAATGTCCCAGGAGAAGTGGTCAAATCCCCACTCCATGTCACAGCATGTTCCCCCGCCCTGGGAGCTCTGCCATGGAAGTTCCTAAAGACTGATGTTCACTATTCCTTAAGTTCAGCCTGGTGCCCCTGTGGCTCCAGCAAGCCCTGAAACTCAGCATCTTGATGCTTCGTGGCCTTTCCCAGAAGGCCACGATAATGCTTCTTACATTCTTGCCCCTATAGAGAAATTGACTCCTCCCTCAACTTCAGAAAGCAATGCTAAGACCAGGTTACAGAGTTTAATAAACTTTACTAATCAAGTGAGGCTAAAAGGAGAGTACAGTGCAGAAGAGGAAATTTCAAACTGGATAGGAAGTAGCATATCCCCAGTACCCGCTACATTGCAGAATTGAGCCCACCCTCCCTACCCTATGCCCCACTATTTCTGGAAGGGCTTTTGACCATTATCTCCCATATCCTTATACCCCATTCTTAGATCTCCTGGGACCTAGAGAGAGGAAACCAAAGTTTGACCTTGGTTCACAGCTTCAGGTTCCCTTCCTGTCAGGGTACATCTGTAGCCTGCAACAAAGAATTAGTCTTTGAATGGCTTAGAGTTATGGCTTTCCTTTGGCATAACCAAAAGAGTTACTGTGGTTATTTTTCCCCCACAACTAAAGAGCAATCATCCTCAAAAGAGAATGAAGCATCCATCTCTAGCAACAAAATAAACCACAGAAACTTCAACGCTAGGGTATCTTTTGCTCCCAAGGCTCAAATATCACAGGACTAATTTCTTCAATTAAGGCCTAGGGTTAAAATTCTGGGGATTCCTTTCATCCATATTCAGAAGTTTCAGTGAAAGGAAAGCTGTCGCCAACCATGTGACCTAGGATGAAAAGAACAGCCTTGATATGGGGGGGAAGGGAAGTGGTAATAAGAAGAGGGACCAAACATGATACCCCTTCATCTTTCCAGAGCAAACATGAAGGTACAGGTCTCATTTTGAAAACTAAGAGGCTGCACTGATATATTGTGACCTTAGGGTGGTATAGACTATAGACATGCAAGGTGGTCTCAGCTCTCAGCAAAAACATTCGCTGCTCCTTCCCCAGCCATCACAAGTGTGGGAAGGGCAGTCTCTCCCCACCACCGCCTGCCTACTGGGAGCTGCATCTCTGGACCCCATCCAGGATCCAATGGAGGAAGAGAGCATTTGTACACTCCTCTCTCATAGGCCTGGCTCTGTGTCCTGGAGGCTAACCCACACAGACTGCATGAATCAGCCCTCCAATGGGAAGTCCCAGGGTCCCAGGATAATATCAGAGAAAGTGAGAAGAGTGAGTTTTAAGTAGGAATTCCCCCAGTGCCCTAGCTGCAGGGTTATCTCAGCTAGACTCTGTTTGTTAGCTGAAGGTCATAGCCTGGTCAGGTGGTCCACTTAACTCAGCTCTCCTTGTCTACGAGGCCTGGAAGCTGATCTCTTTCTTATACCCTTTAGGCTTTAACATGCCCACTTTTACTAGCTTAAGGGTACCGTACCCACCCTTGAGATCTTCATGCCTTTGTAACTTAGACCCTTTACTAAAGTCTTTTCATACTGCTCAGCATGAATGTGCCATCTGTTTCCTGCTTGCATCTTGACTCATACAAGCAGTTAAGGAAAATCCCAACTTAAACTCATATTGCTGCGAGAAGGATTTTTACTCTCTAGGATGGCTGCCTTCTTGTGGCAGCTACCCGAACTCTTGGGAGATGACTCTGGCCCTCTCTGACCATCAATGCCTATGACATGACATGACCTTTCATCTGATTCACTATTCCCAGTTCCCTCTTAGCATCTGCCCTCAGCAGTACACACAATTGCCTCCAATGTATTCCCTTGCCTAGTGTGATGGACACTGATATGTATTATGTGGACCCCCCCTTCAAGGGAGGCCTTGTAGCCCAGGAGGCTGAGAGTGCTACGAGCAGACAACATTCAGCTGGCAGCGACTTAGGATGAGAAGGCTGCCACAATCAAGGTCATATGCCTATGCCCAATGCTGGCCAAGGCAAATATATAAAATCCCTATCATTTGGCTGCAGTAGGACCATTATGATGGGCCGTTTGATTCCAGAGCTCCCTGTGGAGATGGCAAGGCTGACTCTGGGCCAGCACTGAAGCTGCTTCCTTCCACTCCCTTTCCCAGGTGTTGACCCCCAGGGTATCCCTGTTAGACATGTGCACACGAAACTCCTTTTCAGGGTGAGCTTACTGGAGAAACCAACTTGCAACATCCTGCTATAAGATTCCTGTTAAAACAACCCTGGGCCAATATTTCCTCATGAGTTCCACATCTGGTCTCTGGAATCCATGTAACTTTGGAAGAAGGGAAGTTTCCTCCCAGATGGATCCCCCTCCTTTTTATTATAGGCCACTCAAGTTTCCTCAGATGAGTCAGGCACTGGCCCTCTGGGCTCCCCAGCTACAAAGGACAGATGTCGTGTCTCAGCATGGGTCTCATGGACCCTCACTAGGATCAGGGTTCATGGTAGGAGGCTTCTTGTCATCATTCTTGGGTGTAAGAAATGAGGTTCTCAGTGCTATTGCCTCCAGGAAAACACCCCCTGAAACTCCTTTTCGTCTGTCCTCTCGATCCTTTTATCTTCCAGCTTAGGTGGGTCTTCTGGGCAGGTAGGTTTTCCATGGTCTACTTAGAATGATTGTTCTTGTGGTCTCTTGGAATGTGGTGTCCATCGTCTTCATTCTTAGCCAAAAGAGACCCTGGCAGAACCATATTTTAACATGTTACATTGTGGAAATGCTTGAATATAGCAAGGACCTATTTGGGAAGAACTCCAGCAGTGGCCTCCTCTGAGGGTGGAAATGGGAGGCTGGAGAAGACAGAGGGGATCAAGACTTGCTGTTTACTCTTTTGTCTCTTGGGATTTTGTACCATGTCCATAGATGTTATAGCTATTAGGTTGAACCTTATGAATTTTTTTTTTACTTGTAGAAAATCTATTTAAAGTTATTTTCTTGCACATCAGAGGTTGTAGACTGAGCCCCATATGTAGTGTGTTTTTTTATAATTTTCGATTTATATATTTTCTTCAGCATAGTCAAGATAGGAGCCAGAGGTAAATTATTTGGGTTTCTTCTACCATCAGATTATAAATTATTATAATTATTCAAGTAGCCTAAGCTGTTACCTTTCTCTTAAACCTGGACCTTTCTATATAATTTTCCTGCTTACATCTTATATACTCTAAGTTTGCTTTTGGAGAATAGAAACTGATGACAGTAATCTTCCCATTTTGTCCTCACCCTACATCCAACACTCTCCCCAAGGCCCCAGTAAATCATTCCCTTTCAAAGCTCCTTTAAGATGCCACCCGCTCTCTTAAGTCTTTCCTGGATTTGTTCTCACTGCTTCCTGATCACTGAAGAAAGATTGGGCATTTCCCTGTGAAGGTGCTTATCAAAGGACATGTTACACGGTATTTACCTCGTAAATGGGAAAATCTGTTTCCTTCACTAGGCTATTCATTTTTTTAAGGAAAATGTCGGAGTCTTTTTTTTGTTGTTGGGGATTCAATGAGGGTACAATAAGCCAGGTTACACTGATTGCATTTGTTAGGTAAAGTCCCTCTTGCAATCTTGTCTTGCCCCCATAAAGTGTGACACACACCAAGGCCCCACCCCCTCCCTCCTTCCCTCTTTCTGCTTCCCCCCCATAACCTTAATTGTCATTAATTGTCCTCATATCAAAATTGAGTACGTAGGATTCATGCTTCTCCATTCTTGTGATGCTTTACTAAGAATAATGTCTTCCACGTCCATCCAGGTTAATACGAAGGATGTAAAGTCTCCATTTTTTTAAATAGCTGAATAGTATTCCATGGTATACATATACCACAGCTTGTTAATCCATTCCTGAGTTAGTGGGCATTTAGGCTGTTTCCACATTTTGGCGATTGTAAATTGAGCTGCAATAAACAGTCTAGTACAAGTGTCCTTATGATAAAAGGATTTTTTTCCTTCTGGGTAGATGCACAGTAATGGGATTGCAGGATCAAATGGGAGGTCTAGCTTGAGTGCTTTGAGGTTTCTCCATACTTCCTTCCAGAAAGGTTGTACTAGTTTGCAGTCCCACCAGCAGTGTAAAAGTGTTCCCTTCTCTCCACATCCACGCCAGCATCTGCAGTTTTGAGATTTTGTGATGTGGGCTATTCTCACTGGGGTTAGATAGTATCTCAGGGTTGTTTTGATTTGCATTTCTCTAATAGACAGGGATGATGAACATTTTTTCATGTGTTTTTAGCCATTTGTCTGTCTTCTTTAGAGAAGGTTCTATTCATGTCTCTTGCCCATTGATATATGGGATTGTTGGCTTTTTTCACGTGGATTAACTTGAGTTCTCTACAGATACTAGTTATCAAGCTTTTGTCTGATTCGAAATATGCAAATATCCTTTCCCATTGTGTGGGTTGTCTCTTTGCTTTGGTTGTTGTCTCCTTAGCTGTATAGAAGCTTTTCAGTTTAATTAAGTCCGAGTAACAGCTTCTTTGCATGTGGGCACCGTGAGTCTGGGGAGATAAGACTACAGGCATCTCTGGCTGGTGGGATCTGCCTATAATCACCCTTTTGAGGATACAGGGGGTCAGCGAGAAACTTCTGGACCCCAAGAGGAGGACAAAAACAGTGGAAAACTGGCAAGTGGTCGTGTATGTTCAATCAGCCTAATCCCGCCGACAGCTTCCACAGGCACGGGAACTTAAAGAGCAAGAGGAAGTGAAAGGAAAATTAGGGCAAGGAAAGAGATAAAAGAAATCACTCATGAGGAAGAATCAGCAGAAAACTCCAGGCAACATGAAGAACCAGTCCAGAAAATGTCTGAGTCTTTATATCCCAAATGAGAATCATGCCAGGATCAGAACAGTAGGTGTTCAAAAGATGATTGATGTATGAACAAATGACTTCATTGTGAAGTCATGGCATTATTCATAGCATAAATAAATTCAGCAAATACTTTATGCTGGACGCTCCTTATTCTGGTCTGAGTACAATATTCTCTCTAAATGTGCAATGGGATACAACTGTGAATCATTAGCTTATGCTGACTCAATTACTCAACAGTCCATATATGATAAATGTCTTGGATACACAGTTCTAGCACACACAAACATACTCTTTCTAAAAACATACCTCTACAAAGAAGGCAGCCATTAAGACCGTGGATCCTGTAGATAGACCCTGAATCTACAGATAATTCTGTTCTGTGTCACAGCCTCCAAATTTCTATCTTGCTTCTAAGTGATGAGGAATTTCAAGTCTCCAAGGAGAGAAAATAGCATGAGAAAACTTTGTCAGGAAACTACAGACCCACCAGGGGCCAGAGTTTAGAAAACACTTATGCAGGTGAGGCTATTTTCAAGAAGTTTCGACCATATAAATTCCTATTTGTCAGAGTTACCACGTATTAGTCCAAGACGGTTATATTTTCTTGTTATAAGCATGCACTGTGCTCTGCATCTGGTGCATTTGCCAAATTGTAGATTTATTCCTATTATTATACATCTGTGAAAAGAATGTGTGTTCCATCTCATCAGGGAGTTACTTGAAGTCACAGGTTGCTAATTCCAAATGAATAGAAACAGTGATTAATCTGGGAGATATGGGCTCGCCAGTATTCAAGTAACAGATGTCCATTATGATGAGTTACACATTTGTTCCATGTTTACACTAGAATACAAAAAAAAAAAAGGATTCAACTATTTTGTGTAAAAAAAAAAGAAAGAAAGAAAGAAAAAGGAAAGGAAGGGGGGTGTGGGAAGGTAGGGAATTAGAAAATACTTGAAAATGTTTATTCAGGTGCCAGGTTAGATGCAGGGAGGATCTGCAGTGTGTCTGGAGAGTGGCAGGTAAAGAGTTGAAGGGAGGAAGAGAGCTGGGGGAGAGAGGGAGAAGCTGGGCTCTATGTTCTTGGCTTCATTTCAGGGTGTGGAGATGAACTCAGTCCATCTCACTTGGCTGACAGAGCCATTAATGCCAAAACTGGCAATTTCATCACCATCAGTTACAGAAGATGGGATTTCGGAGGAAAGTACAAGAAGAGGGAGAATGATGTATGTGATTTTATTCAAATAATTAAAAACAAAGTTGGCAGTCTGTCTTTCTGTCAAGAGGAATAAATATCAGACTATGGAGTTGGAATGGGATGTGCAAGCGGCTTCCTGCTGCTCCACATTAACTTTGTCCAATACAAACTTTAGAGTTGACTCTTCACACAAAAAAATCCATTTCAAATGATCCTTTTATGTGTTTTTGCAGTTCCTCTGTGCAGCAAGAGGACACAAGCCAGAGGTAAGTGTGGAGAAAGGCACCGGCCTGAGCCACACTTCAGCTGTTAATTTGAGAACCAAAAACAGAGTTTGTATAACTGGACTACTTCTCTGCAGTGGAGACAAAGCAGGGTTCTAGAAATTTCCTTTCACTCATTATTTTCATCTTGTCCTACTAAGCTCTGGAACTAAAGCAGAGCCTGACACATAGTAGTAACTGTATAGATAGATAAATAGAAAATATAAATATATAAGGTACATATTTTAAATCATGAATGAAATAAACTTAATGAATGACGTGCACATGGATGAATAATACTCGTTAATGGATTCATAATCTCACATACTGTCTTTGCAGACTCACTGGATTACAGCAGAAGCACTATCATAACTAAAGGCTGAAGAAATCCCCTTTAACTGCTGTAACATGGCAGTTACATGTTCTAAATTATCCCTCTCCACAGAAGTTTCTTTTCAGAGGGGAGGATAAGTTGTATTTTGTTGCTTAATAAGGAGCAAAGATTAACATGGCTCACTGATAAAAAATAACAATTCCACTAGATTGACTAAAGGATTTTGCTTCAAAAGCACTTTAGTCACCATTCCTCCTTATTTCCAGTAATGTGTTGAAGTGCTCTTTAATCGCCTCCAAAATATTGAATTTTACATGCAAAAATGCTTCAATTTTACATCGAAACCATTCTTTCTATTATTTAAAGATTGCAACATAAATGAGTAATCCTCCTTGCATTTGTGATGTGCACAAATCTAATTAGAGAGTAGAACTAGTCTCCAGAAAAGTCCTGGAGTTGACTGGACTTCTGGAAGCCATATAAGGTGACAACATGGTATCTATCTACCTTAAGTAATGCCAGGAGAAAAATACTGCAAAGGTAGTCCAATGAGTAAAGAGGAATTCAGCTAATTAAAAATGGCACGTTGCTGTGCCAAGTTGGAAGCATTGGTGAGTTGAGTGCTTTGAGCCAGCTAAAATGTTCTTTTAGGCATCTTAAATCTTTCTGCCAAAAAAAATAATTTTATTAAGTCTAATCCCAGCAAGTGAGCCAAGTTAATGAAGACAGAGAAAGTTTCAATTTTTGAGGAAGGTAGGGATTAGGATAATACAGGCATTGGCAAAAATTTCTGTAAAGGTCCAGAGAGCAAATATTTTTGGCTTTATAAACCACATGGTCTTTGTCATACCACTCGACTCTGTCATCATAGTGAAAACAGCCATAGACAATGTGCAAACAAATGGACATAGTTGTATTCCATTAAAATTTTGTTTATAAAAGTAGGTGGCAAACTGGATTTGGCTCCTAGGCCATAGTTTGCTGACCCCTGGGATATGATCAGTAGATGGTTCTCCAAAACAGACTGAAGCCTAAGGAAAGATGCTATGTCAAAGTCAAATGGAAAATCACGGTGTTTTAAAAGTTCTCATGTTTTAAATTGTGCTTAGCAGTACCTACAATTCTTGTATGGATCTTCTAGTGTTTACCTTCCAACAGAATTTTTCTTAAATCTATCTTTTAGGTGCACCTCTTTTTATCAAACTATTGCATAAAGATTGGATTTAGTTAGAGAACCAACAGATGAATCCAGCTACTTACCATTGTTTAATCTTTGACAAGCCAATTAAAAACATTCAGTGGGGAAAAGATTACCTATTTAACAAATGGTGCTGGGTGAACTGGCTGGCAACCTGCAGAAGTCTGAAACTGGACCCACACCTCTCACCATTAACTAAGATAGACTCTCACTGGATTAAAGATTTAAACTTAAGACATGAAAGTATAAAAATACTAGAGGAGAGTGCAGGGCAAACACTTGAAGAAATTGGTCTGGGCGAGTATTTTATGAGGACGACCCCCCCGGGCAATTGAAGCAGCTTCAAAAATACACTACTGGGACTTGATCAAACTGAAAAGCTTCTGCACAGCCAAGAACACAGTAAGTAAAGCAAGCAAACAGCCCTCAGAAGAAGATCTTTGCAGGTTATGTCTCCAAGAACACAGTAAGTAAAGCAGGCAAACATCCCTCAGGAGAAGATATTTGCAGGTTATGTCTCTGACAAAGGTTTAATAACCAGAATCCACAGAGAACTCAAACACATTAGCAAGAATAGAACAAGGGATCCCATCGCAGGCTGGGCAAGGGATTTGAAGAGAAACTTCTCTGAAGAAGACAGGCGCACAGCCTTCAGACATATGAAAAAATGCTCATCATCTTTAATCATCAGAGAAATGCAAATCAAAACTACTTTGAGATATCATCTAACTCCAGTGAGATAGCCTATATCACAAAATCCCAAGACCAGAGATGTTGGTACGGATGTGGAGAAAAGGGAACACTTTTGCACTGCTGGTGGGAATGCAAATTAATACATTCCTTCTGGAAAGAGATATGGAGAACACTTAGAGATCTAAAAATAGATCTGCCATTCAATCCTGTAATCCCTCTGCTGGGCATATACCCAGAAGACCAAAAATCACATCATAACAAAGATATTTGTACCAGAATGTTTATTGCAGCCCTATTCATAATTGCTAAGTCATGGAAAAAGCCCAAGTGCCCATCGATCCACGAATGGATTAATAAATTGTGGTATATGTACACCATGGAATATTATGCAGCCTTAAAGAAAGATGGAGACTTTACCTCTTTCATGTTTACATGGATGGAGCTGGAACATATTCTTCTTCTCAAGAATGGAAGAAAAAGTACCCAATGTACTCAGCCCTACTATGAGACTAATTTAGGGCTTTCACATGAAAGCTATAACCCAGTTACAACCTAAGAATAGGGGGAAGGGGAAAAGGGAGGGGAGGGAGGGGGGAGGTGGGTAGAGGGAGCGGGATTGGTGGGATTACACCTGCTGTGTATCTTAGAAGGGTATATGTGAAACTTGGTAAATGTGGAATGTAAGTGTCTTGGCACAGTAACTGAGAGAATGCCAGGAAGGCTATGTTAACCAGTGTGATGAAAGTGTGTCAAATGGTCTGTGAAGCTAGTGTATGACGCCCCATGATCATATCAATGTACACAGCTATGATTTAATAAAAATAATAATAATAATAATAAAAACCCAGGGGAAAAAAAAGATTGGATTTAGTTTAAAAAAATAAATAGTCATTCTAAGTATTCCAGGAACAAAGAAGTTAACATGAAAATTAGGGCTTGCATGGATATTAGAACATCTGGGGAAAGAGGGTCAAGAAAATCATTACCAACAATAAGGAAAGCAGATTCTGAACATCTCAGCTTAGCACACCAATGTAAGTGGTTAGCAATCACTCAACAGCTAGAAAGTTCTCACCAACTGTCTCAGTCTGCAGAGCAGCTTGCTCTCGAATACTCCCTGAGCTGCATGACCCCTGAGCATAGTAGCTTCTACTTCACTTTCACCTGAAAAAGAGTTTATGTCACTCTCTTTGGCAAATTCTTACTTAGAGTCATACAAAGAATGGGATAGAAACTATGTCGCACCCTACTTTTCTTCTGAGTGCAGAAGAGATAGTGGTAGAGATGCCCACTTGACAATGGATAATCTGCCACCGTCTACCCCTGTCAACAGAGCATTCGTACACAGCCCATAAAGTAAACATAGTGCTTCTGTCCTATTTGATGCAACTCATACATCCAAAAGTCACTCATGCTTTTCCCCAAAGTACAGCCACAAAGTCTTGTTATTTTATCCATAACTGGTTAGTTTTTATTTGCCTTCTGTAATAGTTCTGCCACAATAACTATTATTATCCTACAATTTAACTATTGAAATACAGGCTTAAGTCAGCACTTATATTCCATACTAGAGAAAAGGCAAATTTTATTAATATATTTAGATATATCCATATCAAAATAAGGAAGAAAATATTCTTATTACAATCCTCCATGCTTTTACAGCTGATTACATGACCATCATTAGTATTTATAACTTTCTTTTTCTACGCTCATGAGGATCACAGACAACCAGAAGAGTCAGGTAGGGTCATAACCCACCCTGAACATCAAGCTGGGATCTGCCTCCCTACAAGAATTGCCAGGTATCCCCCATTGTGCAATAGTCCAGTCCAGGTCTCTCCAATTGCAGAGGTCCCCAACAGAGCCCAATGCCTCATTTGTTCCAGTCACTAATTTCTTGGCAGCTTCCTGGCTCAAGGGAGGCCAACAGCTTAGAGTTAGGAGTGCCAAGGAGGGGAGCAGATCCATTCATGCTGCCATGTTCTTATATTGCTATACTCCTTTCATCTCCTACTCCCGTATTTTAACCTAAATTTAACTGTTAAAGTTTAACAGATACAAAATTTAATTTTTCCTTCAACTAATGTAATCTCTGTTTCGTTCACTCACTGTAAAATCCAGTAGATTTTTCAGAGAATAGCTTCGTTCAAATTATACCTAAAAGGCATGTATTAACACTCTTTGATCTAAGCTGGGTAGCTGAGTTGATTATAGACTAGGCTTCATGGATTTAGATTCTACATGAACACATTTTGCTTTGTACCGGGGAAAAGCCTATTTCAAGACTTCAAAGTCTAACCCCTCCTAGCCAACCAGTTCTCAATGTATGCTGGTGGTCAAAGGCAAGGGTAATACATGTGATGGTTCAGGGCAATACCTCCCCCATTCCTAAGAAACCAAGAGAAAACTTCTCCCTTAATGATAGACTTTTAATGGGCAAAGGATGAGATTCTTCTTTATTAAAAAAAGAGAAAAATGGTCAAAATGTTAACATCATATGAATAACTTAGTCAATAAAAACCCCCAAAATATCCAGGTTAGAATACAGTTTCCAAATTCTCTCTCCACCCCACATGCAGGTGTACACATATGCACATGCGCGTGCACACACACACACTCTAACCTTAACCTCAATGCAATAAAGATGTAGGGAAAGCTAGAGTCAAAATCTTTGAAATGTTAGAGTAAACCACCAGGATTTTCTGTTTGCATGAGGACTTTCTACAGGTCAGTATTTCCCAAATTCTCTTAAGGATAAGAAATATTAATGACACTTGTTAAAAAATGCAACTTTTAAGAGACAGAGCTATGACCTTCCTTAAAGCAGCTCTAGAAAAAATATAGATTTCAAGGTCCCCAACCCAGACATACTGAATCTGAATTTCTAGGAGTAGACCTGAGAAATCTGTGGTTGTAAAAAATTTCTTTGGATATTAACGAAAAAATTAGTCAGTTTTAGGACTAATTTTTAGGAGAAACAGGCATGACTTCAGGGCTGACTGTCAGATTCTAAGACTTCAGATTCTTATGCAGAGTCTTAAAGCCAGAGTCAACCTCAAGGGGAGGTTAATACGTATTTCTGAACCACCATAAAGGAAAAAGATGAAAAAAGTACATTGGCCCACTAAGGTTCACTCTCCTTGTTTTTCATCTCTGCTCCTCTCCAAGCTGGCTGCAATCTTATTTGAACAGATAAGCAGTTAAGTAGAGCTTTAAAAACGTCCCTTCAATGCAAATTATTTCCTTCCACCCAAGATGTTGCTTTCAATTTTTAAAAAGACATATGCCATTTTTCGTCAATTTTAATAATTTTTTCAAATTTCAGAAAATTTGCAAAAATAGCAAAATAAACATCAATATGCCAACACTCACAAATTGATAATATATTGCCACTTTTTTTTTGCTTGCTCTCTCTCTCTCTAAACTATTTGACAGTAAGTCAAATCCAGCTAAAGCTGACCTCACAGCATTCCATCCCTAAATACTTCAGCATGCATCTGTCACGAATAGGACAGTATCCTAGTTTCCTACTCAACCATAATACCACTATTACATTGAGAAGTTTAATATTGATAAAATAACATTATTTAATGTCATTTAAATATTTGATGTTATTTAAATCTTAAAAGTTTAAATTTTACTTAACATTATTTAATATGCAGTCTATATTCCTTCTCCTTATTCATCAAATCATGTCCTTCATAGGCGGTTTTTAAAATCAGCAAGGATCTCATAAAGGATGACCCATTGCATTATTTAGTACACCAGGGGAAGGAATCTTGATGGCCATCTTAGTATTCTAAATGAGTTTATTTTCTCTTGGTATACCCTTTGATATGAAATCTACATTGTCTGATATTAATATGGCTACTACAGGTTTTTACATTCATTTACTTTTACCTATTTTCATCTTTATATTTAAAGGTAGTTAGTTGCAGGAAGCATGTAGTTGCTTTTTTAATCCAACCTCTGCTGATAATATCTGCTTTTTAGTTGGAGTGTTTAGACCATTTATATCGACTAATTATTAATATGGTTAGGCTTAACCATATCATACTGCTGTTTATTTTCTATTTGTCCCATCTGTTCTTTGTTCTTTTTTCTCTTCCTTTGCTTTGCCAGCTTTTCAATTCATTATCTGTTATGACTATTTTATCACCTTTGTTGGCTTATTCATTAAAATCCTTTGCTTTCTTATTTTGGTGACTGCTTTAGGATATATAGTGCATACCTGTAACTTACCACAGTCTAACTTCAAGTAATATCACACCATTTCTTATGTAATAATCTTCTAATAGTATATTTCCATTTCTCCCCTCCAAAACATTGTGCTATTACTGTTGTACGTTTACTTTCACCTGTGTTCTAATATCTATATTACATTGTTACTATTTTTGTTTAAGAATTCAATTATCTTTCAAGGAGATATAAATAGTAACAAAAATATCTCATAAATTGCCCACATACAGTGATCTCCAGTGAGTTTTTCCCCTGTATGTAGATATATTGCATTTGGCATCAATTTCCTTTTGACTGAAAGATTTTCTTTAACTTTCCTCTGTGAGGCTATTGGTGATAAATTTTTTCACCCTGTGGATACCTGAAAAAGGGTTTCACCTTTATTTTTTAAAAATATTCTTCCTGAGTGTAAAGTATTTTCTAGATTTACAGGATTTTTTTTTTTTTTTTTTGGTTTACCCCTGGTACTTTACAGATGTTAATTGACTGTCTTCTTGATTACATTATTTCCAGCACATGATCTGCTGTTATCTTTATCTTTGTTCCTCTGTAATGGGTCTTTATTTATCTGGATGCTCTTATGACATTTTCTTTATCACAGGTTTATGTAAATTTTATAATGAAGGGCATTAGTGTCCTTTTACTCGTGCTTTTTTTTTTTTTTTTTTTTTTTGTAGAGACAGATGCTCACTGTACCGCCCTCAGGTAGAGTGCCGTGGTGTCACACAGCTCACAGCAACATCTAACTTTTGGGCTTATGCAATTCTCCTGCCTCAGCCTCCCGAGCAGCTGGGACTACAGGCGCCCGCCACAACGCCCGGCTATTTTTTTGTTGCGGTTTGGCCGGGGCTGGGTTTGAACCCGCCACCCTCGGCATATGGGGCCGGCGCCCTACTCACTGAGCCACAGGCACCGCCCTTCCTCATGCTTTTTATGCTTAGGGTTTATTGACCTACTTAGATGTTAGGTTTATATTTTCATCAAAACTAAAATATTTGGCTATTTTTTTCCCCTGTAATCTCTCCTCTTCCTTCAGGGACTGCACACATTCCTAAGCCCATGTGCCCATGTGAAGTTATCACACAGGGCGTTGATGTGTTGTTCATTTACATTTTTTTCTCTGTTTTATTTTGAATAGTTTCTGTTTCTATGTCTTCACATTCAGCAATATTTTTGTCTATAATGTCTATTCTGCCACTATTTCTATGTAGTCTATTTTTGTCTCCAACATTGTAGCTTTACTTTCTAGAAGTTTGAATTGGAATCTTTTCTATATATTTCATTTATTGACTTAAATCTATGATCCTTTTAGGTCTTGCTATTAAGGTTTATTAGGTTGGGCCAGAGCTGTGTTTGTGTGTAATTATTTCGCCACTACTGAGGCAAGATACTTCTGAGTGTCTTGTCCAATTGCCCATGAATTAGCAAGATATCTAAACCTTGCTGGTAGAACAGGCACTATGCCCATCCCTTTGTGAGTTCTGAATATGGTCCTGTGTAATCTTTTTGGATGATTCTTTCTCTGGTCCTGGGTAGCCTCCTCACATGCACACACCAGTCAGTACTGTGCTGGATATTCTGTAAGTGTCCAGAGTTTTATCTGTGGATAGCAGAGGTAAATCTCCTCTGCTATTCTTTCCTGTGAGTTCTAGCCTTTTTCTTTGTCCTGGATTCTCAGTTCCATCTTCTTAATTCAGAGAATTCATTAAGCTTCACCTGGGTAACCCCCTGGCCTTGCATGGCAGCCTAATTCTCACTGCCGTAAGCTTGGGAAATCATAGGGATCCAATCATTTGTTTCCCATCTCTCAAGGATCACTGCCATTCATTGTCTGCTACCAGTGTCTTGAAAACCACTGTTTCACACATTTTGTGCATTTCTGGGTTGTTTCTGGTAAGAAGGTAAGTCTGGTCTCTGTCATTCCATACTAGTCTAAAGTTTAAGTCCATAACTTTGGTTTTGTTCTGTTTATTTTAAACAATAAACCAACTAGGTCTCCTAGGGCTCTTCACCATGCAACATTATTTTAACCTACTTTTTATTACCCCCTATTTTTTAAAAGCCATGCCAACAAACACATTTAAAATGTCTATTAGTCAGAATTTTCAGTAACTTACTTGGTTCTTTCCTTAATTAGTCAGAATAGTAAGTAAAGATTTTCTGTAATAACTCACACAAAAAGCATGCTGATTTTTCAATGATATAAAACTACAGTCACATAAAAATAAATCACAGATTCGTTTTAAGCACTGAAACATTTTAGACATTTATCAAAGAATTGAGATATTATAAATCAGCTCACAATTCAAAATCCTTAGAGTCAACATCCTAGTTCCAACATAATTTTTGATGTCTTTCCATTAGAACATAGACTGAGTTCGCTATAAAAAGCTTCAAACTGAAAAGGTGGGAGCCAAATAGTCTCCAGTCTTTATAGTTCTTTCCTTCTCAGCTTTCTTCCCTCAAGCCTTTTCAGGTCACTGCTGCCAGAGTCAATCCCCCTTCTTCATTTTTTAGCCCAGGATAATATCTTGTTAGGGTCTATCTTTGGCATAACTTCCTAACTCTGAATCTCTGTTAACTACCACTGGTTGCAGTCTGGTTTGCTTGAAAACAACACATCATTCCTCTATTTTAAGTACATCTGTAAATGTATACAAGGCAAAAAAGTCCTTGATAGGACAATTGTCATTGCAACTTATACCACCATAATAAAACATTTCATATAATAAAGGGGTTTCATTGTAAAATACTGACCCCATTTACTTTAAGCAATGTTGAATATACTCTTATATACCCTCCCCCACCCAGTTTTATAGGACAGATCAAAATGGCTTTCAACTAGTATAAGAGAGTGAGTGGATTTAAGTATAAGAAGAACCTAGGTTCTAGTTTTACTCTTCCCTTACTGTGATTTCTTAATCACCTCTTTCTAAGCATTAATATCCTCATTAGTAATATATAAATTATAATTTTATTAAGAAAAATTATCCAATCTTTGAATAAGGTGTAATGGATGTAGCATCACTATTCAAAATCTTACCAGGGTACTTCAGGTCTATCTAAGAGTTATTTATTTCGGGAATATACCTATATTTGACTATTTTGTTTTTCATTAAAATTCACATGTTCACTAGGCATCTACCCAAAAGAAATTGCAGCTCAATTTGCAATTGCAAATATGTGGAAACAACCCAAGTGCCCATCAACCCATGAATGGATTAATGAACTGTGGAATATGTATACCATGGAATACTATTCATCCATAAGAAGATAGAGACTTTATAACTTTTGTATTAACTTGGATGGAGTTGAAACACATTCGTCTTAGTAAAGTATCACAAGAATGGAAAAGCAAGTATCCAATGTACTCAATACCAATATGATGCCAGTTGACCAAATAATACATGTCTACACAAGAGAAAAATTCAATTCAATTCAAGTTGGAGGTGAAGGAGGAAAAGGGAGAGGGGACAGGGGAGGAGGGAAGGGGATTGGTGTGCTCCCACTTAGTGGCACAATATAAGGGTATAGGGCGCACCTCGTAGGTGCAGGACACAACTACAACCAGGACCTTACCTAACAATGCAAACATTGTAACCTAATCATTTTTACCCTTATAGTAATCTGAAATTCTACATAAATAAAATTCAGATGCTCTGAAGTTACATTAATTCACAGAGTGCTATCCAGCAGAAAAGATATTTCCAAACGTTGTAGTTTTATTGCTCTGAAAGGTGTTAACCAGTTTTGAATATAGCCTCAAATCTTACTCTAATACATTTTTCTCAAAATGCCTATAAATACCAAGTTTCTCAAAAATGCTCTTGGAATCTAATCATTCCTATCATTAATAAGTTGAATAAAGGTTTGACATGTGTTCGTTCTATATTTGTATAATATTTGTGTTTTTAACCCTTTAAGAATTATGCTTCAACAGTATCTACATGATAAGGTTGTCATGAAAATTAAATAATGTAAACAGAGTAATTAATACGGCCCCAACACGTATGAATGAATGAATGTTAGCTATTGTTATTATTATTAAATTTATTTTGGTCCATAGGAAATAAAAATATATATTAAATACCAATGTCACCTACAGATATCTATGAAGTTCAATCAAAATAAATAAAACAGAGAATATTCATTTAATATCAAGCTCCAGATTGATTTCCTTTGGAACTTTTGATACCTCTAGAATCTACCAGGAGTGTTCAAACTTTTTCTTTTCTGCCACACACTGGAAGAAGAAATATTGTCTTGGGCCACAAATTAAATATACAAACACTAAAGAAAGCTGATTGGGGGGAGCTCTGTACAGGGCATACTTTCCTGGATATCTGACACCACATATAAGCAAAGAGTCCTCAAATAATCTGCATGTGGGGGCTGCAGTCTGGATACCCTGGGCCTCTAGCCCAAGGAATCAAACTTTTGAATCAGTAGCCCTTTTTATGGATGATCTTATAATTATCGGGATCTATAACCATATACAGAATATTCTGTCCCATAATGAAAAGGAAATATAATTTTCCCACTTCACATGGCCAATAAATAGCTACAGAAATAAAACTAAAGGAAAAGTTAATATTTTCTCTTTCAATCCTGACTTGACATATTCAAATGTTATCTTTCATTTCCTCTAATTTTAATGCGTTATTTCCTGTTTTGTCCAAAAAGCTTTCAATAGCTATGTCCCCCTCATCTTCTTATTTTCCTTTTTTCTTTTTCTTCTCCTTTTTTTCCTGTTTGAGACAAGGTCTTGTTCTATTGCCCAGACTAGAGTGCAGTGGCACCATCATAGCTCACTGTAACCTCCAACTCCCAGGCTCAAGTGATCTCCTGCCTCAGCTTCCTGAGCACCTGAGACTACAGATGTACACCAGCATTCCCATCTAATTTTTCTATTTTTTTTGTAGACACGGAAGTCTCACTTTGTTGATCAGGCTGATCTCAAACGTATGGCCTCAGCCTCCCCAAGTGCCAGGATTATAGGCAAGAGCCACCACACCCGGCCACTTGACATCTTTGTATGATTTCAATAACTACTAAAGACAATGGTGGTTTCCCTCCAAAAACTTGTCCCCCTAGAAGAAAATAAAGGATAATAAAAAGAAAAGCATGACTAATTTCTCTAATTTCATTATGATTTGGGTTGTTGTTTATGCTCAAATGACTTTCTCAGATTATAAATACTCAAAAAAAACCTCAGCCAATTTTAGGGTTTTGGGGTTTGTTTTTTAGAAACTGATAGAGAAATTAAATCATCTTTGGCTCAGAGGAACCAACTAATTGAATCAATTGGATAACTGAATAAATGTTGAAAATAGCATTTTGGAAGCAATTCCTTTCCATACTGATGTCTAAAGAATGAAAAAGCATCTACACAGTGGTTAACATAGCCTTTCCGACGTTATCTCAGTTACTGTGCCAAAACCTTTACATTCTACATCTACCAAGTTTCGCAAATACCCCTGTAAGATGCACCACAGGTGTGATCACACCGATCCCCCTCCCTCGACCCACCCACCCCCTTCCCACTTCCCCCTATTGTTAAGTTGTCAAATGGTCTATGAAGCGAGTGTATGATGCCCCATGATCATATCAATGTATACAGTTATGATTTAATAAAAAAAAAAAAGAAAAGAAAAAGCATCTACACAAAGAAACACAAGTACTGGGGCTCAAAATTTCCATATATGAGGGAACTAAATGGAACTGGGATTTACTCTGCACTGTACAAAAACCAGAGCTTGGGTCATCAAATACTTTTTAAATACCTTCAAACATTGAAACACAATGCAAGAACCTACTGTATTCATTTTTAAAAAGTCAAATAAATGAATATAAGGACTTACATCAAGATTAAACATTCAGCTATTGTTCAGTTCCAGTGAAGCAAAGAAGTGTAAATTGAATTTAAAATAAAGTGAAGACACATAATATATGTGGTACTGAAGTGTTCTTTATATTAGCACAGCTTATGTATGCTTCTAGGCAAGCTCAGACATACATCTACCTACATATGGGTACACACATCTGTGTATGTGTCTGACATACGTATGTGCATATATTTACATATATATGCATACACTCATATTCACACACACATTTCCCAACCACAAAGGCTTATTGTTTTTGTGTTGAGCCTTTGAAATACGAGAATAGCACTAGCAAGTGGAGAAATCAGAATGGAGGTAGCCTTCATTCCAGATTACTCTAGATCATTGTTTTTCAACCTTCTTTATCTCACGGCACACTTGAACCTATAGTTAAACTTCTGTGGCACACTTAAATTATGTTGGTCAAAAAAGAGAGTAAAGGAAAAAAGAATATACTTACTCTGTTTTGAACTTCTTTCAAAAATTATTTGATGATCTTTAAGAATTTTCATGGCACACCTAAAAACCTCTCACAGCACACCGGTTGAAAATCACTACTCTGGCTCCTCAAAGGGTGGTCCCTGGCCTGACTGCAGTATCACCTGGGATCTTGTTAGAAATGCAGACTCTCAGGCTCCACCCCACACCTCCTGAATCAGAACCTAGATTTTTACCAAATTGCCTGATTTGTACACTGAAATTAAAGTTTGAGAAGCATTGCCCTACATCTGTGTTGTCTATTACCGAGCTTAGACATACGTTTGTATACAGCCATTGAAATGTACTCGGTGAGACTGACAGACTGAATTTTTAAATTTTAATTAAGATTTCAAAAACCTCATACTCAATTATTGGAATACATTTAAGTATGTTTAGAACAAATTGAGTATGGGAATCTAAATATAGATCAAATATTTCTAGTGAAAATGTAGCGTCCAAATTGAGAAGTGCTATAAGTGTAAAATACACACCAGATTTCAAATGCATAGCATGAAAAAACATTTACATAAAATACGTCATTGAAAATTTTATGATTACAGGTTAAAATGATAAAATTTCAGATGTGTTGAGCTAAATTAAATATATTCTTAAAATTCATGTGGTTCTCTTTTATATCTCCGAATGTGATTACTAGGAAATTACAGTTCACATTCTATTTCTACTGAACAGTGTTTCTTTTGATTCGTAGTTGTCTAACCGTAAAATTACTGGTGCCCAAGGCCCACTATCAAAATCCTTATGAAATTGGTCTGGGGTGGGACTGAGGATTCAGATTTTTAAGCTCTTCCTGGTGATTCCATTGAACTGCCAAAGTTGAGGACCACTGCCCTAGGTTACTACAGATTCATTAATCCCAACTGACAAATACTGCCTTTATAAGGACTTTGTATCATTTAAGAGCGTCCATTATTCCTCAAATAAAATGTGGAGATGGTAAAGCAGTACCATTTCATAAGCAAAGAATGAAAAATCTAGTACAGCCTCTATAGAAAGAAGTATGGTGATTCCTCAAAGAACTACAAGCAGCAGACCTACCATTTACCCCTGAAATTCTGCTATGAGGCATTTTCCCAAATGATAAAAAGACATTATACCACAGGGGCATTTGCAGTAGAATGTTCACAACAGCTCAGTTCACAACCACAAACACATGGAAACAACCCAAGTGCCCATCAACACATGAATGGATTAATAAACTAAGGTATACACACATACATAAACATACACACACACCATGGAATACTAACTATCCAGATGTAATAAAGATGGAAATTTTGCTTCCTTTATAACAACCTGGATGGATATGGAGAACACTCTAAGTATTGCAAGATTATAAAAACAAGCATCGCACATACTCAATACCAGTTTGAAACCAGGAGATTAATAATCACAGACCCATATGACAGGAAATCTCGAATTCAAGAAGGGGGTGAGGGGGTGCAGTAGCTTTCCACCCAAGAGGTACAATGCATGGACATATGGCACACTCCCTGGGTGCAGGACACAGCTACAGCTCTGACTATCACCTTTCACGTGTAAATTATATAACCTAATGCTTTGTACCCTCATATTAATCTCAAATTTTAAAAAAGAAGTGAAAAGTCATCCCCTCTAATATTAGTTATCCAGGCTGGAGTTTGGGTGATACTCTCCTTCTACTTCAGGCAGAATCAAACATACCCAACCAGACATATCCAAACATTGAAAAAGCAACGTTTTTCAGTATCTCCAGACACTGGTCCCCAGTTCTTTCAGCAATTCATTTCCATATCTGTTTTAATGGAGCTCAGGCTTCTGTATGTTTAGAATAATCTCTTGGCTAGTTTATTTAAAACTGGATTGCTGGGCCCTAGTGAGTCATAGGACCTCCGTGGTAGGTTGATCAACCATCCTACTTTGCCTGGGACCGTCTGGGTTTTGCTCTTAGCACACAAAATCCTATGTTCTGGGAACTGCTCAGTCCTGGGCAAACCAAGCCATGTAGTCATCCTAACCCAGGGAAATGCATTTGTAACAAAATAGTCCAGGTGATAACTTCTAAACACAGTTTGAGAAACTACACCTAAAAACACAGGCTTACGATCACTAAAAATTTTTAGTCACTAAAAATCACAATTTTTAGTGATTTTTTTTCTGGATTAACCAGTACCCTTAGAAAAAGACCACTAAAATTACACAAATAATCAGTTCATCAATAACTGATTGAGGAAATTGTTCTAGTCTAATTAAACATATCATTTAAAATTGTACATTAAGAACTATAAAAGAGATTTCCTTGGTAGCCTCAATGGGAACTATTTCATTGCCAGAAATTTCGTAGATACAGACCAGGGAGGCAAAGCAAGTGTGTGGCATGAAGTCACGTGAATGCTGAGCTTGAAGCATAACCGCTGCCGTTTACTAGCTGTGTGACTTTGGAGGAGCCCCTTTACCTGTATACCTCGGTGTTTTCATTTGTGAAAAATGAATAAATTACACCTACATCATGAGTTAGATATAAATTAGCCCTGAGAATCTGAAATAAAGCCTCAGATCAGACAAATCTCAGTTTGGGGCATTCTACAAACATACCTGACCGGCGCTCCTCAAACTGCCAACGTCATCAGAAACAAGGAAAGCTGGTCATAGCCAAGAGGAGCCCAAGGAGATATGATAATCAGATGAAATGTCGTATACTAGATGGGATCCTGGAACCGAAAAAGGATATTAGGTAAACACTAAGGAAATCCGAATACAATTTGGATGCTCATTAATATTAATGTATCAAAATCGGTTTATTGTTTGTGACAAATGTACCATGCTAATGTAAGATATTCGTAAAAGGACAAAATGGATGTGGGGTGAATGGGAAGTCTGTGTCTTTGTGACTTTTCTGTAAATCTAAAACTCTTCTCAATTCAAATGCTTATTACAAAAGAAGAAAGAAAATCCTTTGCATCGTAGTGCCACACAGTTAACAACACAGTTAACAATAGTTGTTACTATGATCGTGACATATACACATCAGAGATGACGCTAACAAGAAGAACAGCACATTGATTGAACATTTTCACGAGAAAGTTCCTACTTCCACCGCCTAGGGGATGCAATTTGACGGAAGAGGAGGAAAGGGAAGGAGAGGGCATGAAGACTGCATGTTTTGTCTGCAGCCAGCCCCAAGCCTGTTACTTCCCTCACACGGCCCTGTTGGTTTTCCTTCTGGCATTATTCAGATTCTGTAATTATTTTATTCATTCAGTTGTTGTCTGTTCTGAGTTCAACCTTCTCTGGCTTTGCCCTGGAATATAAACTCCCTGGAGAGACCTCGTCATTGTTACTTTTGTACGTGCCATACCCAGTACAGCATCTGACTCAGCATAGAAACGTTCTCTGAATTTACTGACTGAATGATATGACCACATTGGCCAAAGGGCAGAGGCAAATAAATACTCTGGGCCAGAGCTAGAATCCTTTCTGTGCATGTTTTCTTCTGCTAGCATCCTCATAACTCCCCACCTCTCAAAAAATAAAGCAAACAAGCAAATAAACCCAAACACTGCTCCACTGACTAAGACCACAACATTTGAGTCCAGATTTGCTGCCGCATGTGACAATTTACACTTGCAAAGATGGGTGATATCGATTAAACAGAAATGCCCTAATTTCTTGTACTATTTCATACCTCATGTTTTCTACCTAAATTAAGCCTCACAAAACTACTGTTAGATAAGCAGAGCAGATGGTTTTAGTGACGTTATAAAAATAGATAGAAAACACAAAATCTTATATAAGAGATACAAAATGTTTATATAAAAGATTAGTTTTACATAAAAAGATTTCTATATAAAAGATTAGTTTTATATAAAAAGATTTTTATAACAAAAAGGAGGAAGGGAGGGAGAAATTTAAGGTGGTATCATCATTTACACAGCTAATTAATGGTGCACTAGGTATCCATAAAATTTGTGTGCAATTTTAAATTGCACACTATTTAAAATTGCCCACGAACTTTACGGATACCCTGTATTAGCCTGCTGGGACTGCCATAACAAACTCCTACAGATGCGCTGGCTTAAAAAAAACCAGAAATGTATCTTTTGACAGTTCTGGAGCCTAGAAGTCTAAGATCAAGTTGCAAACAGGCTTGGTCTCTGAAGGGAGGCTTCTCTTCTCAGCCCACTGTGTTCTCACACAGCCTTTCTCTGTGCTTGGAGGGAGTGTGTGCAGAGTGCAAGCTCTGTTGTCTCTGTCTTTAAGGATACCAGGACTATTGGAGTAGGACCCCTTAATGACCTTATTTAGCAATAATTAGCTCCTTAAAGGCCCTATCTCTAAATACAGCCTCATTAAGGGTGAGGCCTCCAACACAGGCATCTGGGAGGGATGGGACACAATTCACTCCATCACAGTAATGTTCTCTGATGAGGGGTGGGAGAATGAACAGGATGAGCAGGGAGAAGCTAACACTAATTGAACAGGGAGGAACTAACCGTTAGACCAGGAGTCAGCTAACCATGGCATTGGGATGAAATTCAAGGGCTGCCTTCAGTTTGTAAATAAATTTTCATTGGAACACAGCCACATCCATCATTAATATATTGTTCTTGACAGCTGTGGTGCAGAGTTGAGCATTTGCCCCAGAGACTATGGCACGCAAAGCCTCAAGTATTTTCTCTCTGGTCCTCCACAGAATTCAAAGTGCTGACACCTGAGTTAGACCAATGGGGAATGCCCATTCCATCCGCAGGATGATGCCATAAAGTCAGCATTGTTGCCACTCCACCAATGAGGCAGTGAAGGTGCCAAGAGGTGACATGATAGCCACATCTACATGGCTGGCAGGGAGAGAGCCTGGAGTAAGAACTTAGTGACATCAAAAGGTGGTGCCCCTCCAGGCCACCTCCCCTCCGGGCCTAGGGCTTTTCTCTCAGGCATAGAATGGTGTCTGGATGCAGCTGTGAAGCGCAGGGCCTAGGCAAGTTGTCCTCTCCGCACAATGACTTCCCACAATCCTCTCAGCCTTGCATGTCAAGGACTATTGTTACTCAGGCCTGAAAGTCCCACTGTCTCATCTGCAAATGGCTATAGCTATTTTAGGCCCTCAGTTTCTGGAAATTTTATTTTGTTTCACTTTATGTTTTACATTGAGGCGTGTGTTTTATAAATCTACGATTTACATAGAAAGCAGATCATTCACATTAAGAGAGCCTTGCAAATAATTATGTAGACCTTAAGGGGTTTCCAGGGATAATTTTGGGACTTTTAGTCCCAAATGCAATTTTCAGGTATTTTTTTTCTTTTCAGCACTCAATATTGAACTCATGGTGCTTTCCCCATAGTGGGAATAAAAGACACGTGATTACAGCGCAGGTTCCTTTTCATGGACATTTGTCAATAGAAAACAGTTCCAAGATCTTTGAATTACCAGAGGCATTTTCCAAATACATGCACAAGAATCCAGAGTCTCTTCATTAGGCTATGGTAGAATCTAAGGAAGCAAAACTGCAATTAGGATTAACTTTGCCACTGGCTAATGGAGCACTCATTCTTCTTGTTGGTCTTCCTGTCCACATAGACCAAGTATTTGCATGTAGATTCATGCTGCTTTAGTCTTCTCAGCATCATTTCCTCTAAGGAACATCCTCTCTCCCATCTCAGTTGGTCCTAGATGCGTTGTCAATCATAGTTTTCTGGGCAGGGCCAATCATACTACCAGCCTCCCCCAGACATAGAAATTGAACCAGGGGAAAAATGTGACCCAATCAGAACAAATTCCCCAGACTGCCGAAGAAGTTGGGAGAGAGGCCTTCACACAGAGTGGCATCAGGCTGAGAGATGCAGTCAGAGTGCCTGGATGCAGCCCTTCCTGAGGCTCTGCCCACCTCTGGATTTCCTAGGGATGTGAACCCAAACTTTCTTTTTCCATTTAAACTAACTCAAGCTGAACTCTTCACTCAAAATCCAAAATGTCCTTCCTAATGTAACATACTTCCAAGTTTTCTGAATGTCCCTCAAAAACATGCAGTTTCCAGAAGGCACAGGACACTGAGCATTGAGATCCTAGAGCCCCAGATTGGAGAGCATTAGAAGTAGGGTGCCTCTCAGGCAGGGGATGCAATGTAATTTCTTGGATCTTAGCCACAAAAGTGCTTTCTGGACTTGCTTTCTTAATCTCTACATCTCCCTGTTCCTTGGCCCTTTTTGGAGTGGGAGCTTGACAAATTCTTTTTTTTTTTTTTTTTTTTTTTGTAGAGACAGAGTCTCACTGTACCGCCCTTGGGTAGAGCGCCGTGGCGTCACACGGCTCACAGCAACCTCTTAACTCTTGGGCTTAAGCGATTCTCTTACCTCAGCCTCCCGAGCAGCTGGGACTACAGGCGCCCGCCACAATGCCCGGCTATTTTTTGGTTGCAGTTTGGCCGGGGCTGGGTTCGAAACCGCCACCCTCGGCATATGGGGCTGGCGCCCTACTCACTGAGCCACAGGCGCCGCCCGCTTGACAAATTCTTATGCTACTGACATTTATTTCATTAGTGGCAATCTTCATAAAGAAAAGAAGTCCAAGTAGGATTAATGATGGTATCCATAACATTGACTATGCTTGATGGAATGGGCTGGCCAAAGTCTGGTTTCAGGGTTGGACCCCAACCCTCCCAGCAGTCCTATGCACCAGCAAGGGACTCAGGAAGGAGAAATTAAACCCCACAGCATGCCACCAAGTGGCTGCAAAATTACTCCTGCAATGAACATAGTTTTTCTTTTGCTTTCCACCGGATACCATTCTAAACCTGTCTAAACTCCCCCTCACTAGATTCTTTAACTGTCACCTGAAGTGTTAAGTGTGACTCAGAGTTTCCTAACATAATCTGCATAACCTTCCTCCTCTCCCCAGGAAACCTACTGAGGTCCACCCACACCGGACCAAAACTGATCCAAGAGGATGAGAAGCCTTAATCCTGTTTAAGCTGTGCACTTACATATGTTTGCAAGGAGTGATAAATAAGCACTCTTCTTTGTTGTCTGGTTTCTCTGTAGTTTAACCTGACTTCCTCTGTTTCAGACCGAAGGGAACTGAAATAAATTCTTAAGACACACAAGGAAGGCAGGTTCTTTGTGCTGAAGGCAGTCCACCAAGGTGCTAATTCCATCTTTGGTAGGTTTTTCCCAGGACTGTGTTTCTCATCCAAGAATTTCCCTGAGTTTGAAGGTTCACACGTCCAAATTCCAGCTTTGAATAAATAAACCAACTAAAGTGCTCTGTTGCCTCAGGGATTAGCAAAGCAATTTCTGAACGTCCATCGCCCCCCAGTGGTAATTTCTTAGGTCTCTTTGTTAGGGATTTTCTTACACCTGGAGTTTAGGTTAGCAGTCTCCTTCCTTCCAAGGTTGGTCAATTTTTTCCCTAATTTTCACATCAAAGATGATGAAGTCTTTGTGTGTAGGTGAGTTGGTAATGTCTAACTGATAGCTGCTGGGTCACAGGATCACAGGTGGATAAGATATAGTACCTGCTTTCGTGGTTCTCAAAGTAAAAAAGACTTTTCAGACTTTTTAGTCTGGTTTCTATTCTGAGTCTCCACTCTCAGAGAAGGTGGAAAGAACCGGTACTAAATCACTCCATCCAGCAAACACGCTCAATGGGTTGGCATCAAGATACCTGTAGAACCAGTTACCCTTGGATGCATAGAGATGAGCTACTTAATATTTTCTCTGTAAACAAAATATGGACTATGTGAGATTCCCAAAATATCAAACAAAAGGGAATACTTTTACAGCATAATAAGCTTGCAAATTCGTGTTAAATAATAGTTAATGATTTTTGGTGGCTAGCATAAAGTACTTCACCTTATTTTGTAGAAAAGCAAGACTTGGAGGTTAGGAAAGCAAGTTGAGACTGAAGAGGCTTATCTGCAACTCAAACGAGAGAAGGTTCTTGCCTCCCTGCCCACAGTGGAGCTAGTACTTAAGCTTTTTCCAGATCATAGTAAATTCCTTTGGTTCACCACCTGCCATACTCCACCCTCACACCTCTTTCAAATTAAAGACCAAACGAAACTCCTACATATTACATACCAGGCAGTCCTGAAAATGCTAAATCCTGAGTGGGAAGTATATGTCCTGCAGCTTCCTTTACTCAGATCTCGTCTCCTTTCCGGCCAGAATATTCTCCTTCCCTGCCCACCTCTCTGTTAGGCAGTTATCTAGGTATAAGCAGGGCAGATGGCAGCTATGATTAGGCTATTTTGTGTTAGTTTAAGTCAGGCCCACCTGGGCTATTGCAGGAACGAGGCTGATTAGGACCTTGCAAGTGGGTTGTTTTGAGAACAGTTAATTAAGACCCTGGAAGACTTACGAGAAGCAGCTGTTACTCCTCAAAGTTGTGTGTAAAACCCCAAACTGTGCTTTCCACTAGTTTGCTGTGTAAGTCACTCATAAACTTTCTTTTTCTTGCTGAAACTTTACTTGCTCTTTTCAATTATTTCAGCAACTACTTCAAGCCACCACATTGCTCTAACATCTCCTCTTGGCTCTGAAGGGCAAACCACCTCATCTACTTTGTTTGAGGATCCTTAATCTGGCTAGGTGTGGTGGCTCATGCCTGTAATCCTAGCACTCTGGAAGGCTGAGGTGGGGGGGAGATCCCTTGAGCTCAGCAGTCTGAGACCAGCCTGAGCAAAAGCACGACCCGGGCGGCGCCTGTGGCTCAGTGAGTAGGGCGCCGGCCCCATATGCCGAAGGTGGCGGGTTCAAACCCAGCCCCGGCCAAACTGCAACAACAACAAAAAAAAATAGCCGGGCGTTGTGGCGGGCGCCTGTAGTCCCAGCTACTCGGGAGGCTGAGGCAAGAGAATCACGTAAGCCCAAGAGTTAGAGGTTGCTGTGAGCCGTGTGACGCCACGGCACTCTACCGAGGGCCATAAAGTGAGACTCTGTCTCTACAAAAAAAAAAAAAAAAAAAAAAGCAAGACCCTTTCTGTACTAAAAATAGAAAAATTAGCCAGGTGTGGTAGCAGGTGCCTATAGTCTCAGCTACTCAGGAGGTTGAGGCAAGAGGATCACTTGAGCCCAAGCGTTTGAGGTTGCAGTGAGTTAGGATGACACCAGTGCACTCTAGCCTGGGCCACAGAGATTCTGTCTCAAGAAACAACAACAGCAACAAATCCTAAAACCCAGCAGTCTGGGGGCTTCAGGATTAGTGCACACAAGCACACACACATAGAAATTAAAGAACGCAGAATGTTTTATAATCAAGTTATCATGTTTTGTACGACATTTCTTTAATAAGTTCACCCTTAAGAATAGTGTGAGCCTTTGCCAGATAGGCCTGACCTCCCTACCTCCTGGAGCTCAAGGTCTGATTCACATGAATCTCCCAGTCCATGGACCTTGGAAGATGAGGTTTCCCTAAGTAATATTGCACTCCTCAGGGACTTACCTTCCCATGGTCAATTCTACCTCTAGGCTCCTCTTTCTGTCTGTGGAGGCTCAGTCCACACTCACCTAGATGGAAAACTCAGCCACTTCATCATCTGCTATGAAATACATTAACCAAATCACTTGTTGAGTTTCTCAGAACTCATATCAAAATAGAGGTAGATATTTCCTAAACATGACAAAAAATGTTATGCCAATCTAAAATTTAGCAAAATGCTTGATAAACACTAGAAACATTTCCACAAAATTGGGAATGTACCCTATCCACTTTTATTTAACATTTCGGTGGAAAGTGCTACCTCACACAGGAGAAAGAAATTAGTCATTAAAGTTAGAAAGGAGGAAGTAAAATTATTATTAGTTCTGGTTATATGAAATAATCCCTGAAAAAGTCAAGTTAAACACACAAAAATTAAAACTAAACACAAAAGAATTCAAAAATTAGAAGAGCATTAAGATGAATGTAGTCATTGGAGCTTATTTTAGTCCATTTTGTATTCCCCCAACAGAATACCTGACGTGTGGTAATTTATAAAGAAAAGAAGCTGGTTTGGCTTATAGTTCTGCAGGCTATACAAGAAGCATGGCGCTGGCATCCTCTCAGCTTCTGGTGAGAGCTTTGGTGCCGCAGCAAAACATGGCAGAGAAGGTAAAAGGGATAGTGAACATGTGCAAAGACGGTATAAACTAGAGGAGGAACCTTGCTCTATAACAGCCCTGTTCTTGGGCAAACTATCCATTCTCGCGAGAACTAACTCAGTCTCCCAAGCGTGCAACTCCCAGCTGTGAGAATTCACTATCAGGCCATCATGAGAGATCCCGAGATCCACGCCATGAAGGATCCACAGCATGACCCAAACACCTCCCACTAGGCCCCACCTCCTACCACTGCCACACGGGGGATCAAATTTCAACATCAGATTTGATGGGGAAGAGCCAACCATGTCTAAACCATAGCAGGGCTGTACCTTATTCCTTGCCCCCAAATCAACTTCAAATATATGAATGATTTATAGTCAAAAGTCTATTTTTTAAAATTGAGGAAACATGGGAAATTAATTTAGAAATTAAAGAAAATGGCTGGGGGCACAGTGGCTCACGCCTGTAATCCTAGCACTCTGGGAGGCCGAGGTGGGTGAATTGCCTGAGCTCACAGGTTGGAGCTCAGCTCACCAGCCTGAGCAAGAACAAGATCTGCCCCGCCCCCACCCTGGTCTCGAAAAATAGCCGGGCATTGTGGTGGGCACCTGTAGTCTCAGCTATTTGGGAGGTTGAGGCAAGAGAATTGCTTGAGACCAGGAGTTTGAGGTTGCTGTGAGCTATGATGCCACAGCACTCTACTGAGGGTGACAAAGTGAGACTCTATCTCAAAAAAAAAATGAAAAGAAAGAAAGAAAAGAAATTAAAGAAAACAATATAATCACAAAAGATTATAAAACTAAAATGCATAAAAATTACTCAAAGTAAAACTCACCACAAGCAAAAATGAAAGAAACGATCTTAAAAAACATTTCAGGACGGCACCTGTGGCTCAAAGGAGTAGGGCGCCGGCCCCGTATACCGGAGGTGGTGGGTTCAAACCCAGCCCCAGCCAAAAACTGCAAAAAAAAAAAAAAAGAAAAAAAAATTCAAATTCACACTTTAGGAAGAAGGTTAATTTCCTTCTAATCCATGCCTACAAATCAGTAAAATAAAGAGCACTGAACAATGTTGATGAGTGTTTTGAGGACACAGGCACTCTCATGCACTCTTGGAGGAAGTGTTAATTGGTACAGTCACCTATCAAGAGTCATTTGTAAAGGTCTGTTAAAGTTTTAAAAGTGCATATTCCCTTTGATCTAGCCATTTCAATTCTAGATATGTCACAGATATGCTCAGACAGTGACAGATGATGTAAGCACAGTATTACTCATTGTAGTGTTGTTTGTAATAGGAAAGTGTTGGAAATGGTTAAAATTCAGTTCATTAGTAAGGGATCAGTTACACAAACTAAGTTAATCTATCTAATAGAAATCACATTCACCTGCTAAATAAAAACAAAAAGAAACACTATGTGCACTAATATGGAGATTGATATTTTAATTCTTGAATTTGTTCAATGAAAACCAAAGGGAACATCATATGTGCTGATATGGAAAACCTCCAAGATATTATAGGTAAAGGACAACAAGGGTTAAAACTCTAGAAAAAGTATGCTACTATTTGTGTTAAAACAAACAAACAAAAAAGGAGTCATGGAAAGAACAGCTGTTCTATAGCACCTGACAGTGTTGGCTACACTGGAATAACCCCTATTTAGCCTTTACAAATCAATTCCTGGTGATGACTGCACAACATTGTGAATGCATTTAATGCCCCTGGACTGCACACTTAAAGATGGTTAAGATAAGAAACTAAAAAATCACTTCAGAAGTCACTTCCTTCAGAGTAATGAGGAGGTATGGCTAAGGACATTTTCTTTATATTCCACAGCTGCAGTGAGAGAGAGAGAGAGAGGAGAAGGAGAACAAGGGAGGGAGGGAGGGAGGAAGGAAGGAAGGACCCAAATCCTTGCTACATTTTGATTGTAACTAGTAACTCTACATTTAGAGCCTGTTTATCTTTGGGCCTTATTGCATAGGGACATCACACAATACAATAATATCACAAATATCCTTAGTAGGTTTCAGGAATTAAAATATGAATTTCAGTATTCCCCAAAGCACATTTCTTGGAAAACTGCATTTCCTATGATAGTGTTAGAGAATGGTTTGTCGAGTTGTCTTTTGTGGCTTTAATTCTTCAATCCCACTTTAGAGTGACTGCAAACCACTCAGGAGTACCTTCCCCTCCTTCCTCTACAGCCACTCGTACCCAGCCACTCGATGTCCCTTCCATTTTTACTTCTCTCTAATTTATTAATTCATGGGGCCTACAATAAGAAATCAAACTGCCAAGGAGAAAGGAATATATTTAAGTGGCCTAGTCAAGCAGTCTCTTCCTAATAGGAAAACCAAACCAAAGTCAGAAAGTTCTTTGGTAAATATGCAATGACAGCAAAGAAAAACAAAAGCCTTGAAGGACGTTACCGTACATTCTCATGGCTTTACCATTCCACCACACCTTATGATATACATTGCCTTATGTGCAACCAGCTCTTTCCTGATTCCAATTCTGGGGTCTGAACTGCTTCTGGGATCCCGCTGCCTAGATAACCATTGTCATTTCAAGTGCAATGTGTCCAACACTGGACTCATCCTGCCCCGAAATTTATGTCTTTCTCAAAATCAGCAGCCATTTGTTTTCCTACTTTATTTATTTAGTTAGTTGGAGACAGAGTCTCACTCTGTCACCCCAGGTAAAGTGCTGTAGCATCAGCCTAGCTCACAGCAACCTTAAACTCTTGGGCTCAAGTGATCCTCTTGCCTCAGCTTCGCAAGTAGCTGAGACTACAGGTGCCCACCACAACGCCTGGCTAGTTTTTCTCTTTTTAGTAGCGATGGGGGTCTCAGTCTTGCTCAGACTGGTCTCAGACTCCTGAGCTCAAGCAATCCACCGGCCTCAACCTCCCGAACTGCTAGGATTACAGGCACGAGCCACCATTCCCAGCTCAGAAGCCATTTTTTATTCCTCTCATATGCACGTCATCTTAATTTTCTCTTTATGCAGTAATAGTCTTCTATAGTCTAACATAAGACTCTGTCCTGCAAAAGAATAAGTATGTTGGAAGGTCTTTAGCTGCAGTTTATGCTTTTAAAAATGACAGGAAAATCCAATATGCACTGGAAATTTCATTAACATAACCCTGTGGTTTCACCCGTTTCTCTCCAACATTAGTAAGCATTAGCAGACAAGATCCACTACTGATTATTTCCAGAGGGAAGAAAAGATCAAATCTGCCATCCTCTAGGCAAGCTATACGGATGTCTTCTGCCTGGGTTAGTGGAGACTCACATGGTTCCACAGAGCTTCTCTCCAAAGCAAAGCTTATTTTATCCATTCCTACCAGAGCTACTCCCATCTTTTTTCAGCCCACCATGTTAAATCTGGTCACTTTAAAGGCCCACTTGTGGCAACAGCTGCATCAGCAACTTAATCATAATAACCCCAATAATAATAGTTTTTACTATTCAACAATAGTGAGCTTTTCCCCATTTAGAATCTTTAGAATGATTGTGGGGTTTGGTTTGGGGTAAACAGGGGGTAATGAGTTAAATATCCTCAATGCAGTTATCTAGTGTACACAGAAACACACACACAGAAGACAGACTGTGAAGGTAGCAGCACATGCTCTAGCTGCCAGGTATGAAGGAGAGGAAGTTTCTGGCCTTTGATCTTCCCAGAATAGTCTCTCCTCCTTGGCATTATTGACATTTGGAGCCTGATAATTCTTTGTTGCTACAGTTGTTCTTTGCATTAGAGGATGTTTAGCAGAGTCCTTGGACTCTCTCCACTTGCTGCCAGTGGAAACCTTTACCCCCAGTATGGCAATCAAAAATGTCCCCGGACATTGCCAAATACCCTCTCAGCACAGGGGCAACAAAATAAGCCCTAGCTGTGAAATATTGTCATAGCGGGTAGCAGGGCCTTTTCTCCTATCAGACATTATATATACTGGATTTCACAACAGAGGAAGATGCTGGGCATTTCCCTGTTGGCATCTAGCAGAGGAGAGCCTTCAGTTTTCTGAATTGGCCTCATTGCAGGGCCATCAGTGCCCACTCAGACCTCCTCGGCAGGTGTCGAAAACAGTTCAGTCTTAAATATGTTCAGCTATGAATTACAGAAACTTTCTCAAAGAGCAATGCTCTGTGTACATCTGGATAATACGGAGCTAGGATCTGAATAAGAGTTGGGAGTGATCCACAATAAAAGGTAGTCATTCATAATCACTGAATTAATTCAATTTTTTAGAGGTTTATATTAAGAGATCCTGGATTCTCATAAAAAAAAAAAAAGCTTGGGACTTACCAAATAGTAATAATACACTCTCAGATATTATTACAATGGTTGTGAAAATATTACACATAATCATAACCTCTCTCAATCTGTAATTTTATTGGCAAATCCTTTTTTAAAAAAGTGGCATTTATTTCCAAGAGTAAGAGGCAACCCTAGCTCCTGTTATAGCATTATCCCTCTGAGTACAGATGCGGCGAATCCTGGAAGATTCCACAGAACACTGAGTTGTAAGGGGGTACCCTGGCTGTGTTTTAGAAAGTTACCTTCATTCATTCAGGTCTTAGCAAAAGCTGTGAATTTCATGGCAAGTGCTGGCAGGGAGCCAAGTGAAGGTCTCTAGGCATAATCAGAGAGTAAAGTCAGGAAAAACAAAACAACTCTTCATGCTTGCTTCGGCAGCACATATACTAAACTTGGAATGATACAGAGAAGATTAGCATGGCCCCTGCGCAAGGATGAGACGCAAATTCGTGAAGCCTTCCATATTTTTTTCCTTTAGGCCCTATGCTGGCCTTGTGTTTTTCTCTATGTTGTACAATTAAAAAGCAAGCAAGTGGAAAAACAAACAAACAAACAAACAAACAACCAAAAAACCTCTTCTATAGCTTCACATTTCAATCAGTAAAATGTAACCTCCTCTCCGTGGCCTATGCTGGGCCCTTGATTCACTCTGTGTGGGCCACACTGGTCTTCCTCTGTTCATTCTGACCTCAGAACATTTTCCCACACAGTTCTTATTGACTGCACCACTCTTTACCTTAATATTTACATGGCTGGGACCTTCTCATCATTTAGGCCTCAGCTAAAATGTCACCTTCTTAGAGAGGTATTTTCTGACAAGCATATTTGTGACACCATCCTGAGCTCTTGATCTATACTGTACACACTGCAGACTTGGACTCAGTGCTTCAGGGTGGGGCCTGAAATTCTGCATTTCTGACAAGCTCTCAAGAATACAAACCTGCTGCTCCTTGTATCACACTTCGGGAAGGCCCCCCTGCCCTGCAATCTCTGTCACATTGCCTGTTCCATTTATTGGTGGTATTTCTCATGCTCTGAAAGTATTTATTTGTGTATTGGATTGTTTGTTCATTGTTCTATTCATTTACTAGAACATAAATCTCCTATGAGCAGAGACTTTGTCTAGCACTTTTGTATTCTCAGGGCCTGGTACATCACAGATCCTCCATAGATACTGCTGAATGAGTGACGTTGCTCAAGTATCATTGATTCTGTTATCCTTTAATAACCTGCTTACTGACAGCTTCAGTGAGTGCTCATCTATACAACAGTAACTAGACTGTTATGGGAAAGGCATGGAATTCTGGGAGAAAAGGGACAAGGTGAAGGCCACATGAATTGTGGGAAGGTCTTAGAATTGTGAGAAGAAGATAGAGAATTGTGTAAAATAAAGGGAATAGTGGGAAGAAGAAGCAATCATGAGAAGGAAATGAGGTTTGTGATACAGTTTTGAGAGAAAAATGTTATTGTGAGAAATAATAGAGAATTATGTGAGATAATGAAGAAAATTCTCAGAATACAGAGGACTATGTTTGAAGTGAAGCATGATGGTAAATGGTTTTAAAAGGGTAAATTGTGGGACACAGGAAGAATTGTGGGAGAGCAGGGGATTGGGGAGGGAGGAGGAATTGTGGGAGAGGCAGAATTGTGGGGAAAAACAGGGGACTGGGAGAGATAGGGGATTGTGAGACATAAGCAGGAATTGTGTGAGTGAATAGGGAATTGTGGGGTGAAACAGCTGTAGGTAATAGGGAGTTATGGGAGACAGGGAAAGGTGGGAAGAACAAGAGACTTGTGGGAATGACAGAGAATTATGAGACAGAAAAGTGAATTGTGAGATGCACAGAAAATTCTTAGAAGGAACTGAGAAATTTGGGAATACCAGGGAATTGTGGGAGAGAGAGAACTGTGAGAGATGGGACTGTGTATGAAAGAACTGTGAATTCTGGGACACAGGAAATTGGGGGATCACAATCATGGGAGAGACTAGAAAATTGCGGCAAGACAGTGATTTGTGGGACAAAAGAATGACTTGTCCGAGACAGAGAATTGTGAGAAGGAACAGAAAATCTTTGGAATGAGATGAAATTGTGGTAGAATAGAGAAATTGTGAGGGAGACAGAAAATTGGGGAACAAAAATGAGAGTTGTAGGTGACAGAGAGAATTGTGGGGAATAAACCTGAATTCTGGAAGAGACAAAATGCTTGCAAAGGGAGAAGATGAACCATGACATAGTGAGTATAGTCTCAATGGAATCCTCTGCTGATCCCATGGGAAGCTCTGAAGGTGGATTGGCCTTTGGAGTTGTTCCCTTGACTCTAAAGTGCCCATGGAGAGAACACTCATAAAATGCAAACTGTCCCTCCCCAAAGAGGGAATGTAATTTTAAGTGAGGCAATTCTGTAAGGCAAAGCGCAATTCCTGGAGACTCTCCTGAGAGCTGCGAGCCACACAATCCCAGCAGCAAAGGGAATGGACTTTCTGAGGCCCGAGAAGGGACCTGGGCACACTTCACTGATATATAAAGACATACATTTTTTATTAACACCTTAAGGAAAAAAAGAACAAATTACCTTAATTTGAGTATTTTGTATTTTGAGACAGACAAAATCATATGCAACATAATTTATGTTTTCTATTAATGATTTCCATTATTACCACATATGGCTAACACTACTGGAATTTGTCGCCTACATTCCATCAGGAAACGCTCAATTTATGTTGGAAGTAAATGAAAACACAGATATTCAAGTCCACGAACCTGGTTAAAAAGGCCTGGGCACCCCAAACCCTGTCTTACTTATTTTGGAATCTCCAGAGTTCTGGACACTTCAGGCACACTTCTGGACACCTGCTAATGTTTCTTGAATCACTGTTACAATTAAAACAGACAGGATAACATTAAAAAATCCAGAAATTTAAAAACTCCAAAGCCTCCCCTCTGTCGCTTAAAGCACTTTGGTACAGAGCTTAACCGAAGCCCCGCCAGCAGACAACGCTCTTTACCACCTCACTTTTGAAAAAGGTGCCGGGTCTGGAGGGGCGGGGCCGGAGGGCCGCGGGGCGGAAGGGGCGGGACTCGCTCTCTCTGGTTGATGGGAACCGTTGTCTTCAGTCCCGCCACTCGACCGAGTGGCCGGAAATCCCGCCTTCGGAAAAAGGAAGTAGTGGCGCGTGCGACCGTTGGCGGTGACCGTGTCACGGCGGTGACCCAGCGAGAGGAAGGCGGCGGCAGCCGGAAGTCGCTGCCGCTCTGGGTTCGTTTTGGCAGTTAGAGGCGCGGGGCTGGTAGCCCGGAGCAGCCTGGGGGAGTAATCAGGTGCGGAAGGGCGGGGCAGTTTGGTCTGGGGTCCGCGGGCTGGAGCAGGTGAAATTCGTGGGGACGGAATGGGAAAGACTGGCAGCGTCTTGACCTCCGCTGTCCGTCCCTCTTTTCCTCGAGTCCCCATTTCCTTGTTGCACCTTTTCCCCAACCCCTAGCCCCTGTTAAGGTCCCAAGGACAGGGGTCAAGTCTGGGGTCAGTGAGCTTCCCCTCCCCTATCACTACGCCTACGATCCTTTGCCCAGGGACCCCCTGGCTGTGACGTGGTGTCTCAGACCACCTCACCTCGACCTCCAAACCCCACAGAAACGTGCCCCCTACACTGGTGTAGATTTCACAGTATTTCCCAAAGGGGACAAATATATTAAAGCCGATCCTCAAAGTGCCTGTCCTGCCCAGTAGGTCTGTATGGGATGACAAGGGGAAAGAATGAGGGCTGGCCACGTTAAGAATAACGGGAATAGTTAGAGTCCAGGCATCAGCGTTGATCTGTCTCTTTGCTTCGGCAGGTGGAAATTTAGAATTGTTTGGAGTCAATACTGTGATTCCAACCATGGGCTTGTCTGTATCTACTCCTGCTGGTGCAGTTCAGACCTCCACTGCTTCAGATCCTCAGACAGCACCCTCACCTTCAGGATGCCCAATGCATGAAGGAAAAATGAAAGGTAATTGATCATTTGTCTAGGAAATAGAAACAGGAGATAATTCCCAAAAGGTTTTATATTGTGTTAGCGAGTATCCTGTGCATGGGAGTGAAGCATCCTTGCCTTTCTGGTCCTCTCTGAGTATCAGTTGATCATCTGTAAGGTGAGGATATAAGGAGGACATAGTGATTATAAAGGAACCTTAACTTCCCAAAGTTTACTTGTCCCTACATCAGCAGTTCTCATCTGGAGGGGGACTTTTGCCAATGTCTGGAGACATTTTTGGTTGTCAAAACTGAGAGAAAAGGGAGCTACTGGCATCTTGTGGGTAGAGGCCTGATGCTGCTAAACATCTTAAAGTGCACTAAACAGCCCCCCCACAAAGAATCATCCCACCACAAATGTGTTGAGAGAGCCAAGGTTGAGAAACCTTGATCTAGATCTGGCTGTCTTAATAAAGTTTGCTTCCACATTCGCTGTAGTATTTTTCTATGTAAAAATAAGCCATTAAAGGATTTGTGGTCCGTTCTTTAAGTACAAAAGGTGAAAATGAAAAAGCTGTTTTTCATTTTTAATTGGTGTGTGTTCATATTAAAGTATGGGTTGAATCGGTGAGTGGTAAGGGACAGAAGCAATGTAGTGTGCTTACTGAGTATTAAATCTTGCGTTGCAGTCATTCATTTCCTTGATCAGCCAGCCCACTCTAAGAGGTCACTGCCCATTCAGTGCCAAGCACTGCTGGAATTTGTTTCTGCATGGAGAGTATTGCAGTGTACAAAATAGACAAAAATTGTTTACATGATGGAGCTGACATTCCTGACTTTGTAATCCCGTGTGGTAGGTTTTATCCCTGTTTTATAGTAATGTAAACAAAGTCTCAGAGTAACTTATATGCTCTAAGTCACATAGGTAGTAAGTGGCAAAGCCAGCAAAAACTATGTGACCTTGCACAAGGACAGACCCAGTGCTCTTCTGGAGTTTCTTTGTACAGGAGGAATTGAGACAGATTAGACAAAGCCGGTGTGGTCCTGTTTTGAGCATCCCCAGGGAGATCATAGAACCCTTTTCCCTGATTTTATTCATTTGCTGTCTCTTTTAAAGAGCTGTCAGTCAGATTTATTACATTAGTAAAAAATGTGAATAATTGTAAGAGATGAAAAGGGCTACTGGTTATATCATGTGTAAAATCTATACAGTATTTTTCTTTCTAACCCCCACCTGAGATCAGTGACCTGGAAAGGATTGGTGCTTTGAATGATAGGGAGGGAAGGTATAGCAAATCTCCCTTCACCCGGAAAGTGAGCAGCTGCATGGAGTACTGGGAAGTGAGAGCTTGGGAGGAGAAGCATAAGGAAGGAGGTGAAAGCAAGCTTGTCTTCTTCACCCAGGGCACCTCCAGTGTACTCCAGGAGTTACCGCTACTGCCTGAGATGAGGATTCCATTAGACAGTTATCTTCCTGGACTGCTTGTCAGCCTCCACACTTGCTGGGATCAGCACCCTGGATCCTCGGGCATTGGCTGTGCCCTTCCTATTGTGCATCTCATTAGGCTCAGATCTCCCCTCATAAGAGGCATCTGGATCCTGCATGGGTTGTGGGACATTTTCTTTAATGTCTTCCTTTTCTTGTGAACCTCTTGCTGTCTACTGATGGGGAATAGCACCTAGGCTGAGTGGTAAATATCTGCCTTTTAAAAAAGAGATGAGGTCTTGCTATGTTGCCCAGGCTGGAGTGCAGTGGCTTTTTTTCAGATGTGATCATAGCTCACGGCAACCTCAGACTTCTGGTCCCAGGGATCTTCCCACCTTGGCCTGCCCAGTAGCTGGGACTACAGGTGTAGACCACTGTGCCCTGCTAAATGGTAGTTTTCTGCAACTTGTTTTAGTCTTGGGACAAAGCATAAGCAGAGTGGCATTCAGATTTGTCTCCAGAAGCTTTTGTGAAGTTTCTTTCACTCACTTTCTTCTCCTGTCCCTAGTAACTGAGAGAATGCATCGGTAATGAAAGGCTAGACTGCATCTGTGTCCTGACTATAGCTGGGCTTGTCTGGAACTAGTGAATGGAAAGTCAAGGACACCCCATGAAACGTGGCCTGTTCCCCACTTAAGTTCCACTAACAAGGCCCAGCTGCTAATCCAACCAGGTACCTTCTAGCCTGCTAAAGCCATGAGGTGGACAATACGTGCTCATATAACTGCTAAAATGGCTTTGGTTTATTTTTTTTTGGGGGGGGAGGCATGAGACAGAGAATGGTTACCTGTTTCTCTTTCAAAGGGAAAGTAAATTCATAGAACTTTCTCCTTATCTCAGGACTTTGGAATGTTAGCTAGCTTAAGTCTCAGATTTAAACAGAAGAAACCTGGCTTTTCCTATGTGGTAATGAGTGGTCAGAAGAAATTCAGCTTTTTAAGGTCTCAATTGAGAGAGCTAGATGTCCTGTCTTTGTGATGACACCATTTTTATACTTGATTATTTCAGGATGTCCAGTGAATGCGGAACCCTCTGATTCAACCTGTGAAAGCAAAACATACTCTGTGCCTGCCCACCAAGAACGTGCTTACGAGTATGTGGAATGCCCTGTTAAGGGTGCTGCTTTTGACAGTAAGGAGAACCTCGATCCATCAAATCTGGTAATCCATGCTCATCCCTTTTTTCTGGAGCTTTCTATGCAGAGATGCTTGTGCAGACTCCCAAGACAAACTGCAGACTGCTAGGATAGATTCTTTTTGTCCTTTGAAAACAAAGAAGCTTTAAATTCCATCAATAGTGAAAATCTAGAATGTGGTACTCAGTGAAGTTTCAGGGAATACTTGGGAAAGAAGATAGTGATTACGAAGAGCCAGAATAAGTTTACTGGCAATAAGCCATAGCAAACAAATGTTTTCTTTTGGGAGAGAGTTACTAGATGGTAATGGGAAATTCCATGACAACTGTAGCTAGAGTTAGTAAAGGTGATTTTTCATTTGGGAAAGCCTTGTAGGCAAATTACAAGATTGGGGTACTTCTTTAGGCACAAGTGGGTGGCAGCCTGCACTTTAGTCCCTGGGGTGATTTGGCATCCCATGGCAGCCAGTACATTAATGCTGTCAGGAAATGAGGACAAGGTAGCTGTGGCTTCACTCTATTTTGTGATAGACAACATTGGAGGTTGTGGTCTCGTGTTCGTAATCACAGTTTAACAGAGAGACAGACTCGGGCTTGTACTTTAGAGGGCCACAGGATTATCAAGAGTAGAAATTTTAGTGAACCAGACAACATTTGAAGGAACCAGAAATATTTACCCTGGAAAAGAGCGTGGGGGATACAATAGCAGTGCCCACGTCAGGAATGGGCATACTGGCCCACTGCCTGTTTTCGAAAGTAAAGTTTTGGGCACTGCACCAAGATCTTCCACATAGGCTTCACCTGTTTGGGCCAGAAGTCTTCAGCACACTGCTGCTAGAAGGGCTGCATGGTAAATACTTCTAGTTTTGTGAGCTATATGTTCTCTGTCACACTGTTTTACTGTGCTGGTGCCTTCTTAGTGATGGGCAACATTGCCAGAGCGCCCTGGAGACTGTTGGTGTAGATGATGTCTAATAACCTAGTAGTTCAGAACTTGGGCGCTTTGAAATCTCACAGACCTAGACTCTTAACCCCATAGGAACATTATGTATAGTGAAAATATTTATCACAGCTAACTTTTCTTTTGACAGCATTTGGGAGCTAAGTAAACACCCTGCATTTTCTACTTTAATCCTCATAACAACTATGTGCAGCCAGTATTGTTACGTGTCCCCAAGTTAGAGCTAAAGGTACTGACATGAGGGAGTGAGCAGTTTGCCCCACATCATAGCCAGGAAGTGACGGAGCCAGAATGAATCCTCATCCACTTAGAGCTGTGTTCTGAGCCACAGCATGGGTGTGCTGGTAGGGTATGCAGTACTTACCTTCCCCATGGCCCTTCCTGCTGCTCGGATTCTAACAGGGGCCTTGTGACTGAGACTTTTAACTGAAGTGTATCTTCTAAGAAATCCTTCATGCCTTCAACACAAAAAGTTCTAGGCCAGTGATTCCCAACCCGGAATGATTTTGCCCCTCTAGGCAAACATCCTGCTAAACATCCTACATTGCTTAGAACAGATCCTAGAACTAAAATTGTCTAGCCTCAGAGTGCCAAGGAGGAGAGACCCTGGCCTAGGCTGGGCGTTAAAAGCCCCTATGTCTGGGCCAAGGGTCTGGCCACAGTGAGGTGCAAATATTCATTGTGAGTGTATTCGGCCCAGAGAATGAAACCTAAAAGACAGAATGTTTAAAAACAAAGTGCCATTGTACTTGTATTCCATGAGACTTTTCCTCAGACAGCGAACAGTCATTTTTGAAAAGCCTGTCACAATAAGGGTTTGAGAAATGCTTACAGATCATAGTATTAGTTTTTACTTCTTATTCCTTGGTGATATTACATATAACTTGTTCGGTGGAGGAGGCAACCAAAAATTAAACCACAGCCTTTGTTTGCCATTTCTGAGAACTTAATAAGGAGAAACAACTTCAGTATTCTCACTCTTCAGCCAAATTGTACTTGTTTTGGCCGTATGTATTTTAAAACTGGAATAATACAGAGAAGATTAACATGTGCAAAGATGGCATGCAGATTGGGAAGCATTCCCTATTTTTCCCAAGTCCACTGATTTGCTCTTTATGAGTTACTTGAATGTATTAAATTATCACATGTACTCCAAAACTATCTACATTTGGTTTGCATCAATAACAAACAAAACAGTGGCCAAATTATCTGAGGGGTCTGAAATTTTGATGTCAGTGCTTTCATAAGTAACCTGTGCTTTGTGTGTGGTGCATTGCTTCCCAGAAAGTAGTTAGTTGTATTGCTCATCCTGACCTTATAGTTCCACTATTTAAAAAGCAAATCTGCTCGTTTTATGTAGATGCCACCACCTAATCAAACTCCTGCACCAGATCAGCCGTTTGCACTGTCTACTGTGAGAGAGGAGTCATCTATTCCAAGAGCAGACTCAGAGAAAAAATGGGTTTATCCTTCTGAGCAAATGTTCTGGAATGCAATGTTAAAGAAGGGGTGAGTGAGCATAACATAAATTTTCTTGTCAAATTTATCTAAGAATGTTAAAGAGGTTTTTAACCCCCCCCACACAGTAAGCTTTTATGAGTTAATCACTTTATAATAATCAACTGATTTTTCAGATCTATCAAAATATAGGTGCAAAGCCAGGTTCCCCAGAGAAACAGAACCAACAGAATGTACGTGCGTATGGCAGGGAGGGCTAGAAGAGGTTTATTATGAGAAATTGATCACACAATTATGGAGGCTGACAAGCCCCAAGATCTATACCCAGCAAGCTGCAGACACAGGGAAGCTGATGGTATAGTTGTAGTCCAAGTCTGAAGGTCTGAGAACCAGGGAGCTGATGGTCTAAGTTCCAGTCTGAAATCCAGCAGGCTTGAGACCCAAGAAGAGCCACTGTTTCAGTTCAGGTCCAAAGGCAGGAAAAGACCAATGTCCTAGTTCAAGCAGTCATGCAGAAGGAGTTCCCTCTTACTTGTGGAAGGGTCAGCTTTTGTTTCATTCTGGTCTGCAAGTGATTGGATGTAACCCACCCATGGAGCAGGGATGGAAATGTTCGTTTCATTCAGAAACATCCTCATAGACACACCCAGAATAATGTTTGACAAAATATCTGGGCACCTTGAGGCCTAGTCAAATTGAAACATAAAATAAGCCATCACAGCTAGTAATAAACTTAGAAAAAAGAATCATTCATTAATGGTATTAACTGAACAAGTGTCACCTTAAAAACAGATGGTTCTTCTGTAAGTCTGGTATTTTGTGACTTAGTAAAATCAGATTAAGATGAAATTTTAATCTTTGTTTCCAGTGCTTATATAGTAACTTTGGATTTTTTTATAGTACTACTCCACAATCATGAATAAATCTTGGAAATGAGTCTTAAATCTGTTATATTCAGAGAAAATGTGCTTTCTTAGTTCTTTCATAAAGGATAATGTTTAATAAGTCATGAACATGTGGATTAACTTTATGGAATTATCAGTAATATTTGTCTAGTTTTACCAAATGTCCTTTTCTAGGTGGAAGTGGAAAGAGGAGGATATTAGCCAGAAAGATATGTATAATATCATTAGAATCCACAATCAGAATAACGAACAGGCATGGAAGGAGATACTGAAGTGGGAAGCCCTTCATGCTGCGTAAGTATATTTGAGAGCTTAAAAACAATTCCAATCTCTTTCTTGTCAGCTTTTTAGAGTTTTAACATTTTATTCAAATAATTAGTTAGTCTAATAAAACATTTTATGCAACAGGCATGTCACGATGACTGTTGTTGCATGACAGACGACCCCATCTTAGCTGTGTGAAAAATAGCACCCACTTCATGAGACTTGTGGGTTAGGTGGGTTCAGGGTAGAAAGGACAGCAGGGATGGCTCATCTCTTCTGTTCCTTGATGTCTGAGGCCTTGGCTGCAGAGACTCAGTGGTGAAGATGGCTTCAGAGCCACTGACTAGAGTCCTCTGAAAGGCTCCACTGTTTGCTCATCTGACCAGTGGTGCTAGCTTTTGGCCAGAACACCTGCCCACAGCCTCTGAATATGGCTGCCTTGGCTTGCTCACATCATGGTGGCCGGGTGCCAAGAGCTTGAGTTCCAAAGAGCACCAGGCGGAAGCTGTTATCTCCTTTTCTGGCCTAGCCTGGGAAGTCCTGTAGTGTCAGGAGTCTGCCCAGATTAAAGGGGAGTGGGCAGAGATGCTCCCACCTCTCAGAGGGAAGAGTATCACAGTCCGTTGAAAGCAGAGCATGTGGGAACAGAGAAGTAAAGTAACTCTTAATTCCTGCAGTTGGGATTTGTTACACTTTGGAATTTTTTCTCTCCCCCACTTAGAGAGACAGATCAAGACCAAAAGCCTGTCTTACCACTGGGAGCAATTGATAAGATAGGTGGCTTCGGTCTCGACTGCCACCTTTTCCATTGGGAAATGGCGATCTATGTAGCATGTGGGTGGACTGCAAGCTCCACAAGGCTAGAACTCGAGGGCTTAATTGGCATGCCATCTTTCTCAAAGGAGAGACAGTATTAAAAAAAAAAAAAAAGGAGAGACAGTATTTTAACACTTATTTGGGAATTTCTAGGGAGTGTCCTTGTGGTCCATCATTGGTCCGGTTCGGAGGAAAAGCAAAACAGTATTCACCAAGGGCAAGAATTCGTTCCTGGATGGGGTGAGTGTCAGTGCAGAGTGTCACTTCACGTTCCTCAGGCCTGGATCAACTTTCTTTTGGCACCAAAAAACATCTCCCAAATTTTATCAGTATTGAACTGTAGATTTTCTCCTCTCCCATAAAATGGCCCATTGATGGGGAGATTTATTACAGTGTAGTGGCTTGTTTTTTATTTAATTACTATAGAATTGAATTGAGTTCTTTTCTGTATTCCTGGGCCTGTCCTGTTACTCCTCCCATGATCAATCAAGCTCTTTGGGTCTATGTACTTAGGGGAGTGTTCCTCCCCTTCTCTTGCAGAGTAGTTCAGATTCTTAGCACACACCTGCATTTCTGCAGTATCTCAGCTGACCTCCCTGGCCTGGTCTCTTCTGTATCTCTCTCTTCAGTATCTCTCTTGACCTCATTCTTCCGTAGACAGGTGAGCTGTCATCTGTTCTGAACTCATTGCAGTTCCTCAGCACTGTACGTGATGATTCTGAGTCTCCCCCCCGGCCCCACAGTGAAATCTTTGAGAGCAGGCATTTGCATGCACTTCTTCTGGATCTTTCTCACTGCTTAAACCAGGACCAAACTCACAAGGAGCATTTTAACACTCCCTAGCATGTTTTCATTCTAGGTATGAGTTGCCTTTTGATAGGCATGATTGGATCATCAACCGTTGTGGGAAAGAAGTTAGGTATGTGATCGATTACTATGACGGTGGCGAAGTGGACAAGGACTACCAGTTCACCATACTGGATGTCCGTCCCGCCTTGGATTCATTTTCAGCCGTATGGGACAGAATGAAAGTCGCTTGGTGGCGTTGGACCTCATAACCACTGTTTTGCTTCAGGTGGAAAAATATAAACTATTTTTTTTGTGAGAGATAAATTAAACTATTTTCCTCAAACTGAATTGCACTGAATTGTACTCATGATGTAATGGGAAGTTCAAGTGGGAATCACACTTGACCCTTCACTTAGTGAAGGACATCACGCACCATTCACTTTTGTGTTGCATTGAACGTTGCAGTTTAGAGCAGATTGTTTTTGGTTTTCTTCCCGCTAAGCTTGAGTGGGAATCAGTCTCAGTTTTTTCCTTTAACTGCAGTATTGCCTGTGTATTTTGTCTAGAAAAATCTGAACGACCTCTAAAAAGAGCTTTTAAAAAGTTACGAAGCCACTCTTTTTCTCACTGTTTTCTCAGGAACACTTGAGATATAAAACCTGAAAGCTGGTAGTGGTGCTCACGAGCTTTCACCTGATCAAATACTTTAACTGAAGCTGTTCATTATAAATAAGAAGTAGTTAGACTTTTAAAAAAAGTCATCAGTATTTATAAAGCCCCTACAAATATAGTTGTGACCCTGAACAAAATGCAGACATAATATGCTGGAAAGGCACTCAGCAAAGGCTTGTCCTGGCTCTCCAGTTTCTCGTTTCTATGAATTTTTCGGACTAGGCCTCATTATAGAGTAGTTTCAACTACACCATGATTTGATGCACATGTTTTGGAGCATAACTTTTAAAATATTTTTAAAAATTCCTTTGTTCTAATGTGTACAACAAAGAAGTCTCCTCTTTGTCCCTGGCATTTTGCAAGTTCTCCCAGTGTTGAGTCTGTTTTGTTCTCCTCCGGGGAGCCTTCTTTCCAGTCAGCCTAATCCAAACCTGGAAAGCCTGCCTCGAGTCAAGGTGCCAAGGATTGTCCCCTCTAAAACATGGTCACGTTGGGCTGAGTGTTAAAATTCACAAGAAGAATATTTGTCTCATGTAGAATGTTTGTGTCAACTCACTGTCTTAATTTAGACTTTTTTTTATTTTAAAGAAGCTCTAAGTTTGGTGTTGAAATTCTTTCTACTAGTAATCCATGAAGTGGTGGTTTTAACTATAGCAGCATGTTACAAATTAATTTTAAAAGGTGTTAATAATATTAAATCCTTTAAAGTATCCTGAATACTGTACAGTTAAATTAGTGGATGGAATTGGCAGTCTTGTAAGTGATTACTTTGGTATGGATTTCTTTGTTCTGTCAGTTTTGTGTGGAGTTTAAAAAATCCTACAACCTTAAACTTTACATTTCAAAATACTTGTATATTTTAAAATAAAGCTGATAATTAACTGGTTTTCGAAATCTTTTCGCAATAACTTTATTTACACTTAATCATTTCTTCAGATATGTAATCTTTACAGAAGTAATGGTGTTGTCTCCCTACTAAGGCAGCAGTTTTCTCATCTGTTAATCACATAATTTTAAACTATAGAGGAAAACTATTTCTACTGGCTTTTTGGGGGGAGGGATTCTAAATGCTACTGAATGAGTACAAGATAAGACATTCCTACTAAAAATTAAGCCATAGGTGGATTCACTTATAGGGCTGGAGTATAATTTGAGAAAAACAACCTTGAAAGTAAATTCAAGTGAGCCTGATGACAAAAACATTAGTTTTATACACCCTTTCACCACTTCCAGAAAAGAAGGCAGCCTTCTGGATACTCGGAGCTGCTTAGTGTCTAGATTACACTTGACATGTCCAGAGATCAGTACTGGTAGATGATTTCACATATAACTAGCAATTCATTTAGGATATTCTTCATGGTTTTAAACTAAGTCTCATGTCTAGAACTATTCAGAAGTCCATGAGGCTAAGTATTAGCAGATGAGGTGGGGCTGCCAAGTGGGATTGCCTATTGATATTTGGTGTTCCTATGAGTTCACTAGCTAATGTTCATGAAAGATTTAAGTCCACTCACCATGTGCATCATACTGGGGATACAAAATTGAAAAAGGTATAACCCCTACCTGCAGGAACTCGGTCCCATGGAGGGCAGTCTCGAAATGAAATGGTGGTGCTAGAATTCTGATTTAAAGACCACATTGTCACCATATATGTGGTGTGAGTTCACATAAGTATTTTTGAATATGTAGAGAGATGTATTTCACTTTTCTGAGTCACCAATATGGTTTGTCCTCTATCAGAATTATTGCTCGCTAGGAAAAGTAAAGTGATCCACATTTCCTATCTCACTTTTGCAGTGACTGTCAGGATCTTATGATCAGTCATTGTGTGGCTATTGGCCTGAGGCTGTGTGTGATGACTGCATGTCCTGGAAGTAGAGAGCTTGCCTGGGATCTTTGCTCTGCCCTTTACCTGGGCTCAGCTTCCTTGGCTGTCGAGTGGCAATCATAGAGCCAACCTACTAACCGACCAGGGTTGTTTTGAGGGTACTGTGAGGTGATGCCTAAAAGCACTGAGAGCAGAGCCAGCAGGTAGAAAATGCTCAGGCAATGTGACTTCACCTCCTGACTGGTGGCACCAGGGAAAGAAAGAAAAGTGTTGTGATCCACCGTCTGCATCCTCTGGCCTCACTTCCCTGAAGACAGATCTGTTTAGAAAAGTAACAGCAGGCTCTATTCCTGATTTTGGTCCATTCTAAGGAGGACCAGGTAGTGGGATGTTGGCTCTAAGCAAACTCACGTAATTTAAAATCACTAAAAGGTGGGGGACCAGGTTACAGTCCATCTTTCAAAAAATATAATCACGGCAGAGTAACATTATGCAAGTTCCCACTTGACAAAAGTTAGATTCAGCTTTTGTGCTTCCTAATCTAAAATATAGGTCATTGTGTCTTTTAGATCACAAAGATTATTCCCCTCCATGAAAATGTATTACATATCCAGATTCAAAAGAGATATGTCAAAGGTAGGTTAACTATAAGTAAGAAAGTACCAAAAATTATTTCAGCGGCCATGTGTGTTCCTTGCAATTTAAGTTAACATGTTAAAAATTATATGATTTCTTGTGCATACAGTATATTAAAGTGAAGTATATCCATCATCCCTTTCTCCACTTAGGACAAGAATAATGTGTTTATTGCTGCATTGGAGGTTAAGTCACTGTACCTTAAAATTCCATCCCATTAATATAAGTGGTAAAGCATCTATTTCAACTTTCTGTGCTCCCAAGTTTTGAAGAAAAAACTGGCTGCACTTTCTGCCAACTATTTAACCTAGGGCTCGTATATCACATAGCAAGTATTCCCTTGTTTCTGTGGAATCATACCAGATGCTGGAACAGACATTGCAGTTCCTAACTTGTTTCTTCTTGTTGGGGAGCCTCTATCTAGTCAGGGGAGAAGGCATGTACAGGTAAATACTATCTTATAATTAGCTTTTAATTAATGCTTTTACATGCCCAAGGTCTTCTGTGAAAGGGGCCACAGAGACTCTAAATATTGATGGGTGTAATATAGGAATTGTGATATACGAGAAGGCTTCACAATCATAGTTGAGTGGAATCCTGAAGGATGATGAAAGGTTACTATAATATTTTGGAGCGCTATGCAGAATCAGCAGTCATTTAAATACTTGGCTATTCTTTCTACATTTAGGATAACAATGTGACTGGTTCCCATGGCCCATCAATGGTTTTATGGAATATTATTATCAGGATGCTTTTAGCTCCAAGTAACTGGATCCTTGCTCAAACTCAGCCAGAAGTTCTGCAGTTGGATGTGTACTTGGTCAATTCTGGTTTTCTGGACTCCATTTCCTTCCATGTTCAATTTCAACTTCAGCCTGACTGGTTCCTTTCATCAGCCTCAGGTGGCTCCTAGTTGCTGTCTAAGCTTTACTATCCTTGTTTGTGGCCGGAAGATTTGAGGTGGGGTGTGAGGGGGCTGTCTACAGCCATGGGGGACAAGGTTTCTCTTTAGTCTAATGGAGCCAATTTAGCACTGAGGCTGTGTTCTGCTACCCCTCCCATCACACATTCCCAGGGGGCCTCATGCTTAGGTTAGTTCAGACAAATCATCGGGAGGAAACAAGAGTGTCCACGAGAGGATTTCTTCACTGATAATTTAAAACATCCCTACTCATCATGTCATTGAATTTTTCTTCATCTCTTTCTTAGGCTGGGGTTTTAAATGTGGAGGTGGTGCCTAGTGCAATGGCAGAAGATGGGATTGGAGAGCTTCACTGCTGGGCTGATTCTCTGCATTAAACTGGGGATTTGGGACAAGTCTCCTTAGTTCTGTAAATCTCACTTTCCTCAAATTATCTGAAGGACTGCTTTCAGATCAAAACATCTATGTGCTTTATGTGGCCTCATGTTAGGTAGACTGGGTTGTGTCATGTTTGCCATTGAGAATCTTTAAGTGAAGGGAAAATAATGGGGTTTGAAAACCTATTTCAAACTAGTTTTTACATGAGGCATATCAGTAGACACACTTTTAAAAGACCTACGCTTAAGCTAATTCTAAGTAATTAGCATTTGCCAGTGCTTTCCTTCCCCTTTATAAAATGTGAGAGCTTAGAAACAACTTGAATATCCACCAGTGAATGAGCAGGTAAGAAAATTATGGTATGTCCATACAAAGGAATATCATTCAGGTATAAAAAGGAACGAAGCACAGATGAACCTTGGAAACACTGTGCTAAGTGAAAAAAGCTGGACCCAAAGGGTGACATTTATATAATTCCATTGATATGAAAGGCCCAGAATAGGCAAATCTACAGAGACAAAAAAGTAGATCAGTGATTGCCAGAGCTGAGGGGAGGAATGGGGAGTGACAGCTACTGAGTGTGGGACTTTCTTTTGAGAATGATGAGAACATTCTAAAATCAATGGTTGTGCTTTGCCTACACTAGAAACCATTGAACAGTGCACTTTGAATGGGTGGATTGGTATGTAATTATAATTCAATGTAGCTGTTTCAAAAAATGATCTCTGCAGCTAACAGGCCCCTGCTATTAGTTCAGTAGTATTACTTAGCAAAAGCTAGTAATTTCATTAATTTAAGTGACTAAAATGAAAGATAATGCAATATAAATGCATAAACCAAGTCTATAAATACTAAGGAATGGTTAGGAAAGGTTTAAAAAGATTATGAAAAATACTGCCATGCAACTAAAAAGGCGTGGTAAAATATTGTGAGAGTCCAGAATACTTCTTTGCCTGCTGTTTTGCAGTAGTTTATAGGGATCCTGGAACTGCAGGCGCTGTGGCCGCATGTGACATAAGGAGTGAGAGGCACCGCTCCCCCGCCCCACCCAGAGAAGTAAGCGGCCTTGGCCCCATGCTGAACGATTGGCAAATGATGCTCGTTTGTGTGCTCGCAGTTCAAATGTAACATGTAATCATTTGATGATTTCCTGTTTCAGCTGGGTTTTTCAAAAAAGTCTGAATGGACATTGTTCCGGCAAAGTCTTGATAGCATTTTGGATCTTGTGCCTTTACCCTCCACCTCTCTCCCTTTTGTCATTTCCCCAGCAAGATGCTTCTCCAGCTTTTGTGTACTACATGTCAGAATCCTCTGGAGGGCTTGTTAAAACACAGATGGCTGGGCCCTCACCCAGAGTTCCCTATCCTGCAGGCCCTGGGCGGCGGAGAAGCCTCCTTCCTAATGAGCTCCCAGGAGATGCTGATGCTGTTGGACGACGGGGAGCAGCAATTTGAGCTTCCCTTTCCTCTGGCATCCTTTGAACTTGTGCTTGCCCTCATCTTTGCGATGCAATTACGATTGCCACATCTTCACATAGCTATGGGGCCAAGTGCTAAGCAGGGGAAAGCAAATCTTAAATGTAAATTCCACTTTCCCAGTTTTGCCTCTTTCCCATTTCTTCTTTAAGGTCCCCCTGTTCCCTTCACTGCTGAATGCTGCCTGATTCTATCTTTGTTGTTTTACTAATGAAAACCTTTTCTTTGAAACTAGATTTTCTCACATGACTTTTGTAGGTGATGACGGTGGGGCGGGAAGACGATGGGGTGAAGACAGTGGCCCCCAGAGTGGGTCCCAGAGAACTCCTCTTATACTGTCTGCTATTTCTGAGAAGACCCTTACAAATAATTAACAATGGGGTGCAAAGCAAGAACTGGGTACGGGCCTAGCTAAAAGTAAGGCACAGGCCCAGCTAAAATAATGATAGTAATTAGCTATTGTGTCCCCATCTGCTACTCTGTAGTTACATAGCTGAGGGTGATAAAGACCCATCCATAACATTACTGTTTGAAACCTAGGGGTAGTTTTTGAGATATCTTCCCGGTCCTACATTAGAGAGGTTTGGCTGACCCAGGCTGGTGGCTGAGGGATTGATGATGACACCCTGTACCAGCCAGTTATCAGACCCTGCACACATGATCTTCTGCCCACCAAACTGTCTTTAGAAACCCTGCCTCCCAAATTCTCAGAGAGGCAGAATTGAGAAATTGCTCCTGTCTCCCTACTTAGTGCTACGTGGAATAAACTCCTCTGCTGTAAACCCTACTGTTTCTGGGGATTGGCTTCCTTTTGAGCAGTAGGCAATGAACCTGGTTGGGTGGTAACACTTCTGTGTGAATTGTGGTCTCAAAGGAAAACACAAGTGGATAAGCAGGAACAGAAACACAGATATCACATGTCCCTACTCCCAGGTGGGAACTAAAAAGGGGATGTCACGGTAGTGGAGAGGAAGGAGGAGGGAATAATGAGAAGTTGATTAATGGGCACAAAAATACAGTTAGATAGAAGGAACAAGTTCTAGTATTCATAGTACAGAAAGGAATTTTTTTTTTTTTTTTGAGACAGTCTCAAACTGTTGCCCTGGGTAGCATGCCATGGCATCATCATAGCTCACAGCAACCTCAAACTCTTAAGTTCAAGCGATCCTGTTGCCTCATTTTTTCCTATTTTTTAGTAGAGATGGGGTCTCACTCTTGCTCAGGTTGGTCTCCAACCCATGAGCTCAAGTAATCAACATGCCTCGGCCTTCCAGAGTGCTAGGATTACAGGCGTGAGCCACCGTACTCAGCCTAGGGAAATTATACTTAATGATAATTTATTGTATATTTCAGAATAGCTAGAAGAGAAGAATTGTAATGTTCCTAACACAAAGAGAGGATCACTATTTGAGGTGATGGATATCCCAATTAGCCTTACTTGATTGTTACACATTATATGCATGTATCACAATATTACACATACTTTCAATATATGTACAACTATGATATATCAATAAAAATAGCAAAAAAGAGAAAAAACGGAAACCACTTTTATGGTGGCCACTCACTTGAGCTGGAGAGGTGTTCTGGGTCGTCCCTGCTACTTGACCTTTGCTCAACACATGAGTTTATTATGCCTGCTGTAACCAAGTGACACAAATGAAGTGGCATAAACAACAGAAACTTACTCTCTCACAGTTCTGGAGGTTGAGAGCCCAAGATGGAGGTGTGGCAGATTTCACATCTGGTGAGGACCCGCTTCTGGCTCACAGAGGACTCCTTTCTGTGTCCTCTCATGGTAGAAGGGCCCAGGGAGCTCTTTGGGGTCTCATTTATGAGGACACTGATCCCTCCATGAGGCTCCACCTTCACAGCATCATCAGCTCCCTAAGGCCACGCCTCCTTGCATCATCACCTTGGGGGTAAGGTTTCAACATAGAAATTTTGAAGGGACACACACATTCAGACCATAGCAATAAGGGAAGCACCCATTAAAAGGTAATGCTAGAGAAATGACTTGAAAGAAGAAAAAAATATGGTGGCAGAAATAGAAAACAGAAAGAAAAAAAGAAGAATATGGAAAGAAGTAGAATGGGTTTGCATGTCATAAGCATCATTTAAACTCCCTGGGATACAGCAAGGTGAAATTTTACTTTTTTTTTTTTTTAAACTATATTTAGATGGATAAGAGGTCTGCAGAGGAGTCAGGTAAACTTCATGCAATGGCGTCAGGCAAAGGCCCTTTAGCCTCCTTGGATCTCAGGGGACTCACTTCTGCCACAAAGGGCTTCCTTCTCTGAAATTGGGTCCTTCTCTTTATCTAGCAAAGACTGTGATCAAGGCTGGTTACATCATTAGAAGGGATCCAGGCAAAATGAAAAGGGGGGAGGCCCTTGTTCCAAAGTACGGGGTCCTTGGTGTAGGATCCTCTGCCACTGTGAAGGTTATGTGCCATGAAGCCAGCCCTAAATTGTGACCATAACATCCCTGATTTCTGCCAAGTTCTTCCTAAGGTGTTTGCTCCACTTCAAGGGATGGGTAGATGGATGGATCTACTGATTCATTTATCAACAATTTATGGATTGCCTACCAGGTACCAACCACTGAGACATTTGCTGGATTCATGGTACTTGGCAGCATCTTCTGCCCTTCTCACAATACAATTTACACAAGTAACAATTTTATTAGCTGAGAAGTCATTAAACGTAGATCTAGACTTGTTTTATCTGTCTTTCTAACCTTAGAGTCCAGCATTGCACTTGGTAGCCAATAGTTCCGAGTATAGTAGAACCTCCATAGTTGACCAACTCCCTACATTGACCGCCTCCTTAAGTTGATCTAATTTTCACAGACTGGGCATGTACCACATGTATATATCAGTACAATAGGCCTAGTTCCTTATGTTGGCCATCTCCATATGGTGACCAGTTTGTTACAGTCCCTTGGGATGGTCAACTTATAGAGGTTCTACTGTATTCATGAATATTGATTGGATAGATTATGGGATGAATCCATCAACCAATCAGTTGATCTAATGAAGTCTTTGCATGGCTGTTTAGGTGTTTGAAACAAAGGAAAATTTGAAGACAATGCTAGGCTACAATTAAGTGTAAGTCATTATAATTAATAAATATGTAAATGGATATAATTAATTATAATTCAACCAGGAGAGTTCAATTGCTAAATCACACCCATTCGCCCCTGTGATTTTGCTATCCAAAACTCTTCAAAACTCTTTCCCACTTTGGGCATTTATTAATTTTAGCTTTCATTTCCCTTGTATCAGTGGGATATAGAAAGGAGACCCAGAGGCCCCCAGAGCTCCCTTGAAGTTATGGATCATCCCAGAGGCAGGAGCCCTCCCCAGGGGACAGGCTAGCTGAGCCTTTTCCTTTCTGAGAGAGACCCAGGCCTCCAGTAAATAACCACAGAGCTTTGTTTACTGACTCCACATTCTCCCACCAGCAGGTGGCACAGTTGTATGGCCTGTGACCAAATCCTGCTTCTGCTGCCTTCTAGCTGTGTGGATTTGGGCAACTCATTCGATAGCACTATAAGTCAAGTGGGCCTTCTGGAAAATGAAGGGCTCAAATGAGTTAATGTGCACAAAACATTTAGATTTGAGCAGAAGTCATTGATAAATGTTAGCTAATAGTACCTGCATTTCAGAGTAGATATTCCCAATTTTTGTTTCTAAAATGACCTCATTTGGGACATCACTTACACTGCCATTTATTATTTTTCATGCAGCCCTCAGAACAACCTTGGGAGTTTGGTATTACGTGACCTGACTGCACCGAGAAAATGGAGAATTAGTGGGTTAAAGCAACTTGCCTGAGGTCACCCAGTTAGTAAATGGCAAAGCCAAGAGTCAAACGCTGGTCTCCAAACCCCACACCTTGAAATGTTCTTATTTTTTTTTCAATTATTAAGTACTCATTGAGCACTAACCAGGGAGCATAGAAATACACATTTCCTTACCACATTTACTATTCAAGTTTTAATCTTAAGAATTAAAAGATAATGCATGACAAGCCACCTGTCTTCTTTGCCCCATAGCACAGAGATGCGGTGACGCATCTTCGCAGAGGAGGGCTGGTTCAGAGACTGGCACTGTGCTCACCTACCGCCTTCTCATACCATCTCCTCCTTTCTTCAAAAACCTTCTAATTTGGAAAATATACTGCTCTCACTGCATTCAGTAAGAGGTCAATGGACTGGTATTTTCCTCCACTGCATGGTAAGTTGCTTCACTACATGGATATGCATATGTTCAGCCAGCATTTGTCAAATGCCAACTATGTGTCAGGTCTCTGCCTAGTCCTGAAGGAAAGAAGGAAAAGTAAGGAGAGGAGAGGAGGGAAATTGCTTCCCACCTTCAAAGACAGAGTAGGAATAACCTCCAGATAAAAACATAAGACACTTGCTATAATGTACAGCAATGCTTCTTAACATAGCCAGTAGTCAAAGCTACGATTTGTCATGTTTGTGAGAAGGGTAAGTCTGAGCTAATTTTGCAAGAAAAATAGCATCCATTAAATAAGAAAAGCAGGAACAAGCGATTGAGGCCCTTGGAACAGAAATATGAAAGTGTGTCCTGCATGTAGGGATGGGGATTTTCCCTTGTGGCCAGAGTAGGGGGCACCATGTTGGAAAGAGGTGAGAGGTGGAAGGTAAATAAGACCAGATGGTGGAGTATGTCGATATCATCGTGGCATGCGGACTTTGTCCTGTAGACTGGGGGGCGGAGGGCATCAGCGGTTTCTCGATGGTGGTGCGCCGCTGACAAGATGTGCATCTGGGAAGTGTGAGTGGCGGCAGCGTGGAGGTGAAGAGGAGGGTCAGTGAGGGGAGGCTGCTGCAGCCATCCAAGAGACGTGTGCCAGAGGGGTGACAAGATTGGCATTTCAGGCAAGGCAGCTGGTGAGAAGGGGGAGGAGGCCTCGAGGATGGTGTGGTGCTGGTGAGAAGGTGGCTCAGTGTAGCAATGGAAGTGCAGTTGTTCCTTCGGGGGAGTTGAGGTGCTGTGGGACATTCAGTGAGAGGGTCAAGCAGGCCATCGGAGACTGGGTTGGATATCAAGGCTGGAGATTAGGGTTGCCAGATTTGGCAAATAGATGCCCAGTTCAACTTGAATGTCAGATACACAAAATAAATCCCTTTTTAATATTAAGTACATCCCATACAATATCTGGGACAATGAATCATTTTGGAGTGTAAGTAAGTCCAAATTTTGCTTGGGACAGTGATACTAACTCATGGTCACTTATTTATCTGACATTCAAAGTGAACTGGGTGTCTTATGTCTTATCTGGCCACCCTACTTGAGAGGTGCCAAGGTTGAGTGTCCTCGATCCCCATGCCACCTTTCCTCACCTTGCCAGCTCATAGCATGGCCTGTGCCCAGGATGTTGGGCTGTTACTATTAAACCTGGTACCTTCCTGGGTAAACTGGGATGAGTTGGTCACCCTAGGATGAGGAAATGTTGGCTGAGCTGAACTCAGAGAATCTTCTAACCCTTCTGCAATCTCTTGGGGGCCCTCTGTTGGAGCTGGTGCAGCCTGTACTTTGGTGAATTGAAGGCAAGGCCAGGCTAGATGAGACCTCTGCGCCCCAGGGACCATTGTCTGCACAACACCATTTGTTGCCTTGACTGTGCCGAAGAATTCCAACCTTTGTAGGAATTTTCCTTTGGTTTGCATTTTTTCACTTGAAGAACATTTGCTGCTGATTTAGTCCTGTTTTAAAATTCTGCCCAGTTGAGATGTTGTCCTGTTTTAATCTCCGTGTGACTCTTCTTCAGCCATTTCCTTTCTCTCAGTTAAGCATAATCTACCTCCTGCAGTTTGTTTATCAGAATGACATACCCCACAGGCCTGGACTTTGTTCTGGCATCTCTTTATATTTAATCCCAGTGCTGTTTCTCTGCCAAGCAGATGTGTATTAAAATGTGCATAAGAAAAGAAGCAAGCTGGATTTATTTAGAAATTTCCTAAATTTGCACAAACTCCATTGGTACAAGAGATTTTTTTCTTCTTTAAAAACCTACAACAAGCATATGTTAATAGCTACTCAGATATATCAAGGCAAATTCATATTTAGTCATTTCTGCCATCACCATTCTGGCTCCTTTGCCAGACAAAAAAAAAAAAATAATGATTCATACTGTCTCATTGGCAATGTCAGTGTCAAGTAGTCATAGACAAGGAAGCTTTTTTCTTGTTTGTAGGATATCTGCTTTTGGGGAATGAGTGAGTGACTTGAATAGTCTGCTAAAGGAGTTCTTTTTTTTCTTGAAACAGAGTCTTGCTCTGTCATCTGTGTTAGAGTGCAGTAGTGTCATCACAGCAACCTCAACATCCTGGGCTCAAGCAAGATTCTCTTGCCTCAGCCTCCAGAGCAGCTGGGACTACAGGGTGTACGCCACCAAGCCTGGCTAATTTTTAATTTTTTTGGTAGAGATGGGATCTTGCTATGTTTCTCAGGCTGGTCTTGAACTCCTGGCCTTAAGTGATACTCCTAAGTTAGCTTCCCAAAGAGCTGGGATTACAGGCCACTGTGCTGGACCTTGTTAAAGGAGTTTTGTCCAATTTGGAAGAGTTTTTTTTTTTTTTCCCGTTGTCAGGTATTAATCATATCATTTACAAGGTATTAGAAAGAACTTCAATTTCCACTTGGGTCTTTGGGTCTCACATGTATGTTTTAAAATCTTCTTATTTTCAATATGATAAAGACTGCCTAAGAAACAAGCTTTCACTCACTAATCTGAAGACATGGCTATTGGGCTTAAACGTACAATTAGGGAGAGTGAAGATATATACGTCATATAAAGATGTTCTGCGCCCTGTTTCATGGACTGCCTATTTGGGATCTTTAAATAGATGGACATACTTTTTGTTACCTTTTCTGACATAGACATATACCTCAGGGCCATTTTATCTGGAAGTTTTTAAAAAATGCAACGATTACAGCAAGAGTATGGTGGGAAGGCGCTCTTATATTTCAAACAGTCCAGTTCATGAGGGAAGGAACTGGTCAGATCATGGTCAAATTCAAAGGCAAGAAAATGCAGGATCAGCCAGAATAGAATGAGAGTAGGTGGCATAGAAAAGCCGCCTATGATCCACAATCAAGTAGTGCTTGTTCTGGATCTTGTTTGCAACTTTTGGCTGAGTTCAGACAGCCAGGAAGGACTAGAGGTTTACAGGTAAATCCTTCCCAGGTCCTAGCTAATAGCAGAAGTGCTGGACCCAATCACAGAACCTGAAGCTATCTCAAACATTCTGAAATAAGAAATGTTACCTGTTACTTTTAGATTTTACTATTTCAGCTCTGAAGCAAATTAGGCAGCCTCTAGAGCAGATATAACTCATAGGGATTGTGTTGGACAACACCTGTCCAAAGAGTAGGAAACTTGACTTTCAATCCTGTAGAAAACCACTTCCTCATCAACAGCTGAGGAAATCAGCCTTTACTTGTAACAAGTAATTTTTCTAGTAAATCTGTAAGTGCTTTGGTGGTGCCGAGTTGATGTCCTCAAGCCAGCTGATTTTTTAAAACTAGCTCTTCAGCTATATATGTATATGCATAGAATCCACATTATGTATTACTTTGAAGACTGTTGGATAGTGAAGTCTGTGTCTGGAACAGGGTATGAGTTCATTCAGGAGATTTAAAGCCAGGGAACAAACCTTTGCTTAACTTTTTATTCATCATGGCACAAGATAGAACTTTAATAAACACCACTGGAAACTTCATCACCAACATGAAAATTAAGAGTAGTATGTTTTATAAAAAAAAGTTTTCTTTTATAGCAGACTTTCCCTTCTAAAGTGAAAAAACCTCATAAAATACTGAATCAAATCGCCACCTGCTGGTCAAAAATGATTTCGCAGCTGAAAAACTTCAAAAGTACAGAAGGAACATTTTACAACACACACACAAAATTACCAAAAAGACCATTTCCTCAGCCTTTGGCACGATGTAAGTACAAAGCTGTAGTTTTTTTCCAAATATGACTGAATTTATAAAGAACTGCATGTAATTTGGCTAATACTGGTTATGGGGCAAAGGGAAAAATATCATATTCTTCTATAGATTCTTTAACACATTATAGTTTGGATTCCAGTTTGCAGTTTTGAAAAATACATAAAAATTATACATTATAAATACATATTATATGTGGTGTATATAAAATTGAATTTGACCTAAAATGGGACAGACAGCTTCTTAATTATCTTTGTCAGGCACGGCCTTTTTCTTGTTTGATTAACTGAATCCTTTTTAAACAGGTTCTAAAAATATATTTCATCATGTATCAAATCTAGTATCTCCCTCAACTTTTATTCCATATGAAAAAGCATTCAGTGACTATATATTTTTTTTGTATCTCGCTACTTATATAAAACTATGGCTTCTCATGTTCTGTTTTTAGTCTTGTTAGTGTTTTCCTTAGGCATTGAAGGAAGGGCTATCCCCAGGTAACAAGCTATGACAAAAGCACAGAAGCCCGCTTGTGCATGTTCTACAACATTCTATAGAATCTCACTGCTTAGTAGTTTTCATTGCTTAAAATAGTGAAGTGTTTTTTTTTTAATTGTTCCTTTTGTTTTCTTTCTGTGAATATATCCTAAATGATTATCATACATGATCTGTTACAGAATATACAATAGTCAAAACAGAGACACATAAATACAAGTAAGCTATACCAAAGGAAGGGTTTGATCTTACACAGAGCCAAGAAGGTGGTTTTTGGATTGGACAAGGCCATCCGTTTGGGGGGGTGTTTTGGTGTTTCCCAAGGCTGGCTACGCAAAAGAACCCGATCCCAGTGGCGAGGGGGTGAGCGCTCTAGTCTGCTAGTGAACCGAGTATCTCGGTGTTGCTTCTGGCACGTGCAAAGAGGGCGCGATGGGGGCTCAGACCAGCGTTTCGGGCAGGGCGTCAGGGTTGTCGGCGGACAGCAGCTCCCAGATCTGCCAGCGCTCTCTCTGCCAGTCCAACCAGCCGGCCTCCCCCAGCTTCCGCCCGTCCTGCTCGCCGGAGGCCGGGGAGTGGGCGCTGCCCAGTTTTTTCCGCGGCCCCCGCTCGGCCGTCTGGCTCCCCGGGTCCTCGGCCCGGCCTGCGCCTGCTCGGGGCTGCCGGGGCGACGTGGCGGCGGCGGCGGGCTTCCCCGGGCCGGGGTAGGGAGGAGGGGGCCTCTTGTCGCCCTTCCCACTGCCGCCGCCCCGGGGTCTCTGGCACGGAGGAGGGGCCCGGCCCTGCGGCCAGGGGGCGTCCGGCTCGCTCTCCGTGGGGTCTTGGGCGCTGCTCAGGGTCAAGTGTGGCTCGGCGCCCCCTCCAGGGCCCCGCAGTGGGGACGTGCTACAGGAGCGCGAACCGAGGGCTGGAGGAGCCACGGGGTGAGTCCTCCCTGCGACCTGAGTGCCTCTGTCCAGCTCTGCGGGGCTCCCCTGCCACCGAGGCCAATTTGGGGATAGGTTCCCTTGAGAAAGGGAGCAGGGCCCCGGTCGTAGGGAGCTGCTTTCAAAAATGTCTCCATAGGAACCTGGAAGCCAGAGAGGAGGTGAAAACTGCAGTGAGTTTGGAGAACCCCTGTCGGGGATTAGAATCCTCCCCATTGCTGTCATTTAAAACTGAAAAAGCACAGTACACTCTTACTAAACAGAGGCCTCTGCCTAAAAAAAGAACTTCCCAGCAAAAGAAATGATAAATGTTTTTTGGTATTTGGCTCAATTCTTGTGGCCGTTCCAGACACATATGCCTAGACTCTGACAGGTTAGCTGAGCTGTCAAACTAGATAAATCGCCTTGCCACCAGTTTATGTTTGGGGAAAGGTCTCCTTCACATGGCTGTGAAAACTATCCGGAACTCAGAGGTGAAAGAAATGTTCCCTTCTTGTTCAACGTAATTTGTGGCCCAGGGAAGGTGCAAAATATAATGTATTCATGTTTCTGTCACATCAATGGAAGCTGTGGGAATAAGCAAATTGGATCGCCATTCCATGCCAGATGCCGAGGAATACAAATGCAGGTGTGAATATTCCCCCTTCACCACCGGGAGAACTGGCTTGTTGCTCATCCAGCCATTTCCCTTTCCTTCTTGGATGGCTTTTCCCAGCCTGGAAGTTAGGAGAGCCACAGAAACAAGGTGCAGCCAACACGTGTGGTCAGAAGCGGTATGAGCCATTTCTACGCCTGGTCTAATAAAAGATCCAACCAAATGCCTCCCTACTGTTCTTGGCTCTTTCCCCTTAACTACCAGCCCAGCAGGGAAAAATCATGGAACACTCCAAGGCCTCTGAAGATGGTGGAGCCACCCTCCCCACCTCACACAATCCACACTGGCCTGGAACTTGAGGATGAAATACACCTGTAGTAGTTTGAACCACTGAGAATTTGGAGTTGGTTATAGCAGTTACCCGTTCCCGACAGATACAATTTTCTTTACAAAATCAAAAGGAGAGAAAAAAATGGCACATTTTGCAATGCAAATGAGTAGTCCTTGAGGCATCTGTCCCCAGACTGCCATTTCCCTATGGATGTTCCCTGCCCAACTACCTTCCACTTCTTAAAAAGTAGACAGGGAAAGAGAACAAGGGCATGATGGGGGCAGGGAAGGGAGGGATATAGCGTTTACACAGAGACAGATGACAGGAGAAACAGGTGATAGCTGAAATAGGAGAAGGAAAATGGAACATAGCATCTTGGAAGAGTTTCTCCTCGGAGGACAAGGCTGCAAAGCTCTTCACTGGATACAAGATATAGTTAGATAATGAATCAGACTTAAGTCAGCTGGGCAGAGGCCATTCGATTTAAAAATAAATGGTACTAATCCTATGTACTCAATTTTGATATGAGGACAATTAATGACAATTAAGGTTACGGGGGGGGGGGGAAGCAGAAAGAGGGAAGGAGGGAGGTGGGTGGGGCCTTGGTGTGTGTCACACTTTATGGGGGCAAGACATGATTGCAAGAGGGACTTTGCCTAACAATTGCAATCAGTGTAACCTGGCTTATTGTACCCTCAATGAATCCCCAACAATAAAAAAAAAAAAAAAATTCCAGAATTCCTCCAAAATAAATAAATAAATAAATAAATGGTACTTTAATAGATAATATGGGCGATATTACAAAACAATGGGAAATGGAAAGAGGATTATGTGTGTGTGTGTGTATATATGTACATATATATATTTGAATTAAACCAATAACTTACACACAATCTCATACACCAACACATATTCCAGACAGATTAAAGAATTCAATGCTAAAACAATGAAATAACATGAAAAAGAAAAGCACACAGATGATTGACCATGCTTAACTAAATATTAATTCTTGTGAAAGAATTCACAAAAAAGAGAAAGCAAGAATATTAATTATGTTAAAAAGTAAAATAAAATTTTCCAGATATCCAAAGCGGGAAAGAAAGAGAAAAATATGCAAGGGATAGTATCAGTGGCAGATAACATGGGTAGAGTGTTAACATCTTTATAAAGAGTTTGCAAGACTCAGTTTAAAAAACACTAGCATACCTAAACTGCAAATGACACAAATGGCAATTTAATGGGGGGGGGGGCACTTGGCTACTTAATGGAAAAACTGAAAAATACTGGTGAGAAGGAAGTGCAAATTAAATGATAAATGCAATTTTCGTTTTTAAGCTAATGAAAATGAAAACCCACTAGTTTGCCAGGCTGATGAGATTTGCAGACAGCAAAAAGAGATACCCTGCTATCTGCACTTGCAGAACACTAGTCAGGGTAGCCCATAGCCCATAGCATCCAAGGTGACTAACTCCTAATTCTTTGAAAGGTTCATAATATTTGGCCCACTTTCCTCTTTGGGATTTATAACCTTTGACTTGATTTTTAAAATTTTGTGACTCTATTAATAACTTAAAACTTTTTTAAAAAGTAACTAAAAGAGGCTCCTGACAGCATAACATTATAACAATGGCAACAACAAAAAAATGAAAACAATTTAGTTGCCCAAGAATTGGGTCATAAACTCTGAATATGCACTCTATCGAATATTCCTTTGCCCTTAAAAAGGAAAATGGAAAACAACTAGAAATGCAAGTTAAAATCATATAAAGTTGCACAGACAGAATGATCATAATATTGGAAAACGTTTGCAAAGGAAACAGAATGAAATACAGTCAAAGGGTGGAAAGCCTAATGAGAGCTTTATCCTTTTTCTATTTTCAGCATTTCCCAAATTATATCTGACAAGCAAGTAATATTAGGACAGTAAACTATCAAGTAAAGAAAATTAATTTTAAAAGTAAATGCAATTAAGTTTAGAGATAATACTTTACCTGTCATTGCTGGGTCTTTGGATCCACTTTTTAATGTTGAATGCCAAGTTCCCCAGATATTGAAAGGCTCCTCTGACATATCTAGAAAAAAATTGTATAAAAAGTTATATAACACAAAATGAAAATTTAAGGACAGAAATCAATAAACAAATATTTTTATAACATCTCTTCTGTGCAAAGAACTGAATTTGAGACAGTCTTGGATACAAACGGAATACAATTAGGCTTGCCTTTCAGGAGGTTTATTCTATTTGGGATTTACAAAAAACCTCTTTCTCTATCATGATTGTGGTAGACAGAATAAGCTCCCCAATAATCTGTGTCATAATCCTTGGCTCCATAATGCTATTATATTCAAAGGGGACCTTGCAGGTATGCTTAAGTTATGGTTCTTGTGATGGGGAGATTTTCCTCAATTGTCTGAGTGGCCCGATATAATCACAAGGTCCTTGTACAACAGAGGCAGGAAATAAGATGCTGCTATATTGCTGGCTTCGTAGATGGAGGAAGGGGCCATGAGCCAAGGAATACAGCAGCCTCTAGAAGCCAGAAAAGGCAAGGAAATGGATCATGGCCTTGGACTTCTGGAAGGGAAGGCAGCCCTGTGTATCTATTTTAGACTTGTGATCTCTTGAACAGCAAGATAACAAATTTGTGTGCTGTCTTAAGTCCGAGTTTGTAGGAAACCAATACAAGGGTGATAGGTGGTAACAGCCTTGTAGGCACTAACCACATTACTTTACAGACAGAGGAGCAACAGTGACAGCCCCTGCACCACCATTAGGAGTACTCTGCTCTTGGCATCAGTGCATTTCTTCATGACATATTCACTCATAAATCCCTTAGCTATCTGTTAGTATTTATGGGGGAGGCACTGTATGAAATTAGGCTTTATTCACCATCTCATTTAATCTTCACTACAGTACTGTGATGGGATCATAATTGTGATTCACAGAAGCAAATGTCTACTGGGTGCCTCCGTATGTTCAGCAGTTCACATGCATTATCCCATCTCATCCCTAGGAGATTCCCAGGAGTTCATATTACAGATGAGGAAGCTAGTTACAGAGAGCAGGTAAGAAATGCACCCACAATGACACGGCAAATCTTATCGAGTGCTTCTCACAAGCTAAATGCTACATTAAGGGCTTTTACATGCATTAGCTAATTAAACCCACTGAATTTAAGACTGTTATCATCTGCGTTTTCATAGAAAGAGAAAATGAGACTCTGAAAAGCTCAATCATTTGCTCGAGATCCTGGCTGAAAGTGGTAGGAGACTCCAAGCCTAGTGCTCTTGTCACTGGATGCTAACACTACTTGGGTCTAGCACTGTCTTGCTACAGAGTAGCCTCAGCTTTTCTTTGGAAAAGTGACAGCAGTAACTGGATGACATCTTAGACTAGTAAATATGCAACTCAACTCCCCCAGCTAGGACATAGAAATTTCCTTGGATGCTGGAGGGAAAGGAATCAGCTGGGAATACAAGCGGCTCCTCTAGGAAAGTGCTTGCTACCAGATGTCTGAGGATAGGGCTGCAGGGACCCTCATCACCATTGGACTCGCCATTCCCTGGAGCAGGTGCTCATTGAAATTATAAGAACATCAACCAAGGGAGAGTTGAAGAGAAGGTCTGAAATGTCCCCACCCAATGCAACAATAGTAGAGTCATTTGTTTGCCCAGAGTCAGCGAGCCAGGGTCTAGTTACCTTTCCCACGCCTTGGTCCAGGAGAACTTTCCCTTGACTTTGATGACGGCAAGTGGCCCACTAGCATATACTGCCCTGGCACTTTGTAAAGTTTCTCTGAGCCCCCCGGCGCCACGTCCTCTTGCATAGCCAGCAGGGAGCGCTCAGAAAGCACTGGGGAGTTGTTGTCATAAGGGGAGATGTCTCCGCTGGAGGCCTTGTTGGAATCTGTGGATGAGTGCCTCCCTCCCACGGAAAAAGAAACTTCCGACTGCAGCATGTCAGGGCTTCTGGAACAACGAGACAATTACAGGTGTGTAAGTGAGCTGGCAATCAGTGACCAGATTCAAACGATATGACCATTACATAAGTGACAGGAGGAGAATGAACGGACACAAGCGCTGAAACAAAAAGACCTTTTGAACAATGTTCCAAGACGTCTACAACCACGATGTGAATGCATTTCCACGTAATGACCAGCAGAGGGCAGAAAAACCCAACAGATGAAACAAGAAACGTGAGCCCGGAAGGAGGGGAACGCGCTAAGCCCAGATGGGTCCATGTGATCGCTAATGTGCGTTGGTTGCTCAAGTGCCACAGAGGCTAATTTCTGTGTCCACTTTTAAATTAAAGTTCGATGCTCATCATCTATCAAGTAAGGAAAAACTTGTAGATATCTTTCACCTTCACCAATATCCTGAATTAAAAATAATTCAGATAAAACTGTGGTTGATGCTTGAAGGTCACCATGGCTTTATGGTCACTTTTTCCCCCTAAAATTACTTAGTGTAGTAAATTCATCCTTGCAATGAAGATGATGATGCTACTGGTGGGGATAAATGGTGGCTGAAAAAGACAGATGACTGTCACTAGGGTCCATTGTATGTAAATACATCTAGGTGACTCTGCAAGGCACTAGTGTTTTTACAAACTGATACCATAGCATCCTAATTCTGTATGTGTGAGTTGTCACAGCAACAGAAATAACAGTGAGAATGTAAGTGGAACAGGAAAATGAGAACTTCAGGAACATGAGAGTGTGGCAATTCTTACCTGGAAATATCTTTATTTTCTACCTTCCTCAAAACAGTGGCCCTGACAACATCTTGAAGGGAAACAATCACACATTGATTAAAAGTTCCAGAACCTGCTTCTGTTTTTTTCCCCCTAATCACTTATTTTTACTAGTCTTGCCTCTCTGTTGGTTTAATTTTTCAAAACAAATCCTTTGTGGTTTTAAAGTAGGTAAACACATGCCTGAGCAATCCTTTCCTAACTAAATGGTTTTGCGCATGTAAAATGGAGTAACCTCGCCCACAGGGGATCAAGCTTGTCTCAGGTTTGGGGCGGGGGTTAGTGTCCAGGGGCAAAACACTTCCCAGCATCTGTGATAACACGCCCACCAGTGGGGCAGCACTTTTGCCCAGTACATTTCCTACTCACATGGAATAAATAAATCCCTTCCTTGCCTCCTCTTTGAACTGATATCAGATAATCTTTGAGGAAGAGGACTGCCATGAGGATGATTTTCCAGACCTTTAGGGCACCAATAAATGTGAAGGAAAAATAAAGTAACTTAGTATTTCTGTTGGAAAGTGGGAGAAAACAATTTAATCACCATATCTAACTAAAGGGGGTGGGGAGATTCTCCCTCATTCTAGCCGAGGGAGCACAAAAAAGCAAGCAAATGGACACTTGCCTATTGTCATGGGGTATGACTCCAGTTAAGGAAAGTTTATTATGAAAATGAGAAAAATCAAATGTGTTGAACTGGTAGCTAACAGGGAGCTCAGCTCAGCTCAAAATTAGGGTTCCATGTTCTGACCAGGGCTAGAAATTGTATCACTTGGCTAATTTCATTTGTTCTTATTCAGTTGACATTTTTCCAGTCATTAATAAAATTGTCTTATGTCTACATAGTGAGAATAAGTCATGATCTTGTATCAATAATAGTGAGTACATAAGGCCTTATTTTATGGGATCTTTCAAAGATAGTCAAGTCAATTCATTAGTCAAACAAAAAAAATCAGGACTATGAATGTTAATTTTATGGGGAGTTTTGTCCCTTCATATTGGGGGAAAAATTACAAATGTCATATCTTAGCTCACAAAGACCCCAATAATTCTGTCTCATGTCTTGCTGAGCTCTGTCACAGCACATATAGAAGAGAATACACTCAGCAAAATGTTATAAGCTGCAGATGCAGCCTGGAGTTATGTGCATAAAGAAAGATGCCCATGGAAGACATTTCTCCTAAGTCTTAGTAGTAGAGACATTTGGGTTTCTCATGAACAAGTAGGTTATTTTTACCCTATGGAGCAATTAGTCATGTAATAAATAATGTACTTCTATCTCTAATGATTGCTAAGACTGAGAAAAATTGAGGTTCAACTTAAGTTGGTATGTCTAAGTTTGGGAGGTGTCTTTGTGTGTTTTGGTCCTATCTTCACCTTATCTTATCACTCTTCTCATCATTTTCTTTCTCCTAGTCTCTCAAATCACTTACCATGATATTGTTCCACTTTACATATTATTTTTCAAGCTGCCTCAAAAACTTGTTTTTGGACTGATGTACGGACAGGGATGTCATGCCTACATTAATTGTTTGGAGTGGGGGCCGAAAAGGTAGGATGCCCTATGAGAACATTTAGTTTGGAGAAAACAAACAAAATAAAACAAGGACAATGATAATAACAAAAAACCTAACTAAAGTGGCCACACTTTAGTTTCTTCTTTTTCAGAGCTCTGATTGGATCTGATCAAGTACAGGGGAGAGAGGCGGCGGTAGAGGGCCATTGCCCCTTTCCTCTATTCTTTGGGACTCAACAAAATCCCATGGAGTGGTTGTACTCTCCAAGTACAGCCTTTCCTTGGGGAAAGTGTACTCCCCAAGGTGGCATATGCATCACTTAGGAAAAGGTTGGAAATGTGAACTTTCAAGCTTTATTCTGGACCTACAGACAAAAATGGCCATACCATTTGTGGAGCCCAATGTGAGATGGGCATGCAGGGCCACATGCTAAAAAATGAATTTCAAGATCGTAACAGCAGATTTATGAAACTAAACATGGGCTTCTCCTGAGTATGGTATCACTGCCTAGGAAGTCAGCTCTGTTTATTGAAAGGGAAACTTGGGGCGGGGCCAGCAAGTATGTTTATAAGAAGCCCTCCAGGTGATTCTGAGGCATGAAGATGTTTGAGAACCTCTCATAACCAAATCTTCCTTTCCTCTTTCAACCCATAGATGTGTCAGGGGGCTAAGAGCCAAATCTGAAGGGAAAAAAAAAGATGGTGGCCCCAACTGCAGCATTGGCTGGGCTGGAGGTGAATGTGGTGGTCCTAAACTTGGGGTGGCTGGAGCCACAGCTAGGGGAAGGAGAGAAGTTGTGGCCATCTCAGCTGATTCCTGGACCTTCTCTGTCTGTCTGCTGTGAGAAGAAACCAGACAACTGAATGTAGTTTGGTTGTTAATTAGAACATGTTGAGGTCAGAGAGGGGCAAGAATGGCCAACTTCACTTTCTCTGCTCTTCTGATTCAATCTCCTAAGTCAAGTCACCAAAATGACCACAGCTGGGGCCCTAATCAGGGGAGAAATGGGAGTGGGGAAGGTGGCTGAAGCTAATCCCTGGAGGTAGAGGTTGCCGAGGCATCTCACAGTAAATACAGGCCCTGAACCTCATAGGAGGGGCTGAGTCACAGCCAAGTACACAGATAGAGGAGGTCATCCCCTGAGAGATGACATCTTCCTTTTGCAGACCCCAGTATATCCCAGCCATGGCAGGAGGTACAGTACGAGTGCCCATGGCAAGCAGCTGGAGAAATACACTAACGTGAAATAATCCCTTGGTCTGCAAGAAGAGTAAAAATGGATATTTATACAGCATTAATTATGTAGGAGGCATACCAGGCTACTGTGAACAACCCTCCTTGTCCCTGACCTTTGTCTGGAAATGAGTGAAAAGGTAAGGAGTTGACTAAATAACATGGCTTTCTAGTAGTAGAGGCAGTAGGGGTTGGCACCCTTCTAAAATTTATTTGACAAGTAGTATTCAACCTTTTTATAAATTGATAGCTATATGCTATTTCATTTCATATCTTTTATACTTAGAGTTGATGGCCTTTTTAAATGTTTGGAATATTTTCCTATCTGTCACTTGATTTTCCCAGCAGAGGTCAGAAGGTGACAGCCAAATTTGCCTAAGAACCTATGTCCAAGAATTGTCTTCCCATGTGAAAGCCCACAGATTAAAAAATTTACTCCTTGCGACTCTCACAACATAAGCAGTTCACATATTTTAAAGATTTTAGTGTCATTCTATTGCTTTGCCACTGAATTTATTGGAAGCAAATTCGGGATCAATACATACACACCTATACAACCCACATATGTATACAACACACAGTAACACATGCATACACATATTCACACACACCTCCACAGACACATGCACACACAACCTTCTACATGCATGAAACTATATGCACGTACACACATGCACACACACATACCGCCTTAGGCAATATAACCAGAAATAAAGAAACAGCAGTGAGGGAGAGAATAGGATTTCTGAATGGAGGCTTGAGTCCAGAGAAATTTCCAGAGGCCTAGAAGCAAAACTACAAGAGCTTTCCAGAGCACTTTTGTCCTCCAGGGGGGCTGGATGCCCAGGCATTGTGGATACTTTCCTTATATACCTATGCTTTTTGTGTCCACTCATTTTCTACTTCTAGATCTTTCTATTCTATCCCAAAGTTTTGGAAACATTTCTAATTTCCTGGAAATTACTGTTTTTAATAAAGTCAGTTCATCAAATATATAAATAAATCAGGCAAAACACCTGATGGGGATAGAAGGATCTAGAAGTGGAAAGTGGGCAGACATGAAAAGCATAGAAACGTAAAAATGTTAATATAAAATCCGAGTTTGTTAATTTTTCCTATTTATGGCACCCTTTGGGACACCCTGTATAAAGCCCTGTGTGTGGTATTTGTCATATTAAAATCAGAAATCAGAAAACAAGGTTTTATAATCCAGAAATTCTGTGTGAGAACGGGGTATGAATAAATCCAGGTATAGTGTAGGGGGAACATTGACATAAAAGAAGATAGGAAAGGAAATTTCTCTGGACCTGAAACCTAGAGATAAAAATGAGGAAAGAGAGAAAAGCTACCTTGCCAGCTATGACTGTTAGAGAAATGGTCTTCAGCCAGGATCAGGTCCCCTGAGGGTGGCTAAACCTGCTACTGTGAGTCCGCCCTGAAAGCCTAGAGTGAACATCAGCTTCCTACAGACTGGCTCCATTAGCAGCACTTTCTAATTCCTGGGCACTGGTAGAGAAATGAGCCCAGGAGGAAGGTTTTTAGTGATTTTCCTCTGGATACTCAATGTCAAATTTAGAAGACCACACCTCCTTTAGGTATGTCTGAAAAGCGAGACAAGTAGCTACAAATGTCTCCTCTTAGATGTGCCTCTTGGATAATCCAACTATAAAAAGACAGTTTTGAGTTCAGAGTTCCAAATAAAGGCATTCAAATACTCATGAATCTATTTACATAAAGTATTTGCTTTGACCAGTGATTCATCAGATGAGGAATCGTCGAAAGGCACATAGTGGCCTCTCTTTCTATGTCTTGGAGGATAATGGACTGAGGCTCAGAATGTGGGGTGGAGGAGCTGCCCATTGACATGCGTTTGGATCCAGAATTGCCTAGTGGCTTCTCTTTCTGGTCCCAGGGCGACAAGGACTGAAGTTGGGAGTGTTGGGTGGATGGGTTTGCCTCCATGCATGGAGGCCTTCCCCGCTAGACCCCCAGACCACAGGACCATCCACAGCATGCGTGGCCAGTCTCAGCTAACCAGACGAGCACGAGATGGGCATGGAGAGCGAGTCATGTTCTCACCCTTAGCTGCTCCCTCCAGGTCAGGGCGTAAAGGTGCTGGCAGGGTACTGTGGGCAGGCCTGCACTGCAGCCGGAAGCAGAGAACTTGTTCTGGGGATAAATGGAAAACTCCGGTTCAATCACCGGATGTGGCAGCCCAGCCCCTCACTGAGCAAGCCCAGTGAGAAGCCCCATGGAGACTGCACATGTGCATTGGCTTCATTTTTGGCTTAATCATTCAACTGATAAACTTCAGTCTGTTGGAACTCAAAGCATGTAACCATCTTGGATGATATTAATTGTACTGGGAAAGGAATCCACTGCCGCAGCAGCTCTGGAATCATAGAAGATTTTCACATTAATCATGTTCAGTTCAGCAAAACCTCCCTTATGAAGATTCCTAGGGAAAAAGCACCTCACTTCAAAGAGGAGCTGAGGAACTCCCTACCGGACGAGGGACCCAGCACCCTAGACATGGTGCTTTGTGAAATCTCCCCCCACACTGTTAGTCCTTGAGCATCTGAAGATAAGACACTGTGAAGATAAGGCAGAGCTGTCTTTATTCATTTTATTTATAGTGGGCATGATAAAACATCTTCAAATTAATATTTTGTAAGTTCACAGAGAAGCTGTGAATCACAGGAAAGGTGTTAGAGGGAGGAAGGGGGACATGATAAGATTCTCCCTTCGTCTTGGATTGCCTTTCCATAGAAGGCACATTCATACTTTGGGGAATTTGTTGTTATGGAATTCCCTATTCCATATAAGGTTTCTTTCTAAAACTCTCTGGCTAAAAGGGCTTTCTTAAGTGGAGTGCGCATGTGTGGGGCATGGATGGATTAATGTTCCATAATTTCCAGGGTACTGGAATGAAATGACAGTCAAGGCCATCAGCTACTGCCAGGCACTAGGATTCTTTGCTTTATACTATACTGATAAAGACAGATTTCTTATCTCTAAAAAATTTCCAAGACTTTTTTTCTGATTTGACAAATCCTAGTAAAAGGAAAACAGAAATTATAGTCCATCTCATAACACTGCATGGATTTGCGGAAGAAAACATTTGTAATGATGATCTTTAAAAGATAAACATACATTGTCTACATGATATTTATTTAAGAAGTTAAATGTGATACCTTTAAATGACAAGAAAGCCTAACACTCCTGCAGAATAAAGAAGGGAGACCTATCATTCAATAGGACGACCATCCAATTAAGTAAAACAATTATTTTCCAGTTCTGAAATTTTATCTTTTGAGATGAGTACCGCTTCTTAACCACAGTCCCTATTCACTAGTCACCAGTTTTGCTATTTTTTGACAAGTTTGATAAAAACTTTGTGAAGGCCACCAGCAGAATTAACCACTATGAAATTTAAAAACATATACCTGTGAGTTTACTTCATCCATATCTGCCTTCTCCCCCAATGCAGTTAAATTTGTTGTATTTTGATCTTGTTTCCAGAAAACAGTAGAGAGGATACTTCACTTAGCCTTTTAATATGCTATTCCTGGAGAGCCTGCGAGCTTTGACAGAATCAAAGCAAATCATCCTTATATACTTTCTCATGCTCTATTTAAAAATTACAAGAAGTGTTAGCGAAACTAGTTACTGTGTCTCAGATCTGAGCTCTGCTGGGCTCTCTTGAGCTCTAGATTTATATAGGATGTTCACATTTATCAAGCTCAGTTCTGCAAAGCATCCTATACAAGAACCCTAGGGGCCTGAGGTGCCTCAAGCAAGAAGGAAACTGTACCCCTGTATACACATGGTTCTATGTACGGTTACTTTCCCCCCAGAATAACAAAGCAGTTGAAAAATACCAAAAAATTGAAAAGTAGGTATGTTAGGACTTATACCATCATATTGAATTTAAATGTTTTATTTATACCAAAGCAGAATTTCATTATTATCTTCTTTCAGGTTAACTTAAAATTATTTAAGATTATCACTTGGTCAACAGAAATTGTCAGACATAGTAATTCTCTTGGTTGCAACCAAGAGAAATGAAGTCAATTTTGGAAATCTGATTTATGAGTTGTTTCTATTTAAGTCAAGTGCATACATTTAACTTTTGCTGCAGGTCCTGTTATGGCTAAGCATAGCACTTGTCTTCTAAAATTTTTGATATTTTGTCATCAAAGATTTTTGGCTTTAACTTGGGCTTTAAAAATATTCCATTATGATTTAGTTAATTGTGATGACTTTTGGGGCACTCCCTTAGATGTTGTATCTCGGCTTGCCTCTCCTTAGTCCCAATTCTGCCATGATTCCTTTGTTCTGTTATAAATGCCCACATTCCACATACTCTCTCCTCTTTGATTAACCTTCCATTTCCATCCCCTATTTCCTCACATCCCTAAATCAAAGGGATGGGGAATCCATTTTAAGTACCTATGGAGAAAAGGGCATATAATGCTAACAGTGATCCCAGACAAACAATTCTTAAACCTGGAAGTCTTGCATTCTTTGTAATAAAAGGCTCTTCCAATCGTCCTTTGGTATCCTATTTGGTTGAAGCCAAACATTTAAACAGACAAGAACAAGAAAAGATAAATTCTCTTTTCACTCCTCCAATACTGATGTTGCATGAAGCAGGGAAAAATCCAGATGAAAACAAAACATTAAGTTCCCAAATATCACTAAATGTTTGCTCTTTCAAAACAGAAATTATAATAAATATTTTCTTGTTCTTGGTTTTACACTTCTGAAAAGTTGTTTCTTTTCCCTTGCAAATAAAATCTTGTCGTTTCCACTCGGCCTCACAGGAATGTCAAGCTTTATTTAGGTATGCGAACTGGTGGCAAAGAACAGAAGCTTCAGAAAAAAAAAAATCAAAGGGTTAGAAGCAAATAATGGGCTTGGATTTTAGACACCATGCTATAACTTAAAGTTTTCCCTTATGCCATAGTCCCTTGCAGGTTCCTATATCTCATGGAAACCAGCATAGAAGGTAGTGATCCCCAAGTCTTTGGTAAGTAGTTGCAAATGAACCAACTGGTGAATTTGAGGAAATTTATTAGTAACTGTTAACCTTTATTAAGCATTTATGATAAACTATGTACCATCCTAACAGCACAACAACTCTGTATTAAAGTTGGTGCTACTATCTCTAATTTATAGATGAGACAGAGAGATAATTAACTTATCCAAGACCACACATCTAAGAGCCCTGGAATTAGGATTCAAATTCAAGTGATCTGGCTCTGGATTTGAAGCATAACCAGTATGTTAAACTACACAAGCATGACTTATAGATGGGTAGTTGACATGCGAATGTAGCCAGTGCCAACTGGCAGTTTGGGGTACTATAATTTATCATCACTGTAATCTACCATCGCAGTAATCTGTTGTCGCTATAAAGCACCCCTCAGCCAGCCATTCAAGGGCTTCTGCCCTCATCGCTGGCCAGCCTCTTTATTGCCCCCAGCCAGTCAACATATTTACTGTTATGCCCAGGCCCTGGCCCAAGCTCCCCAAACATCCAGGCCTTTTTAAACCCTCCCCAGTCTTTAAAGTTCACTGCAAATCTTTCCTCTTCTCAGAAGCCATCTCTGAGAATGCAAATTACATCTCTTTCCTTTCTCCTAACCCCAGATGGATTTATTATGGTCTGGAGCATTCCTTTGTCAACAGAAAGACACCCTTTTTCAATGTCAAAAATCACCCAGCTCAGGTGGCGCCTGTGGCTCAAAGGAGTAGGGTGCTGACCCCATATGCCAGAAGTGGCGGGTTCAAACCCAGCCCTGGCCAAAAAACTGCAAAAAAAAAAAAAAAAATCACCCAGCTCAAGCTCCCATGTGATAATAAGTATGTGATATCAAATGTGGTGGATCTAAGCTGGAGATGCTTAGCCTTTGTTGCACATTAGAATCACATGAGAATTCTAAGCCCAATGTCCCGATGGCAACCTAGAAATGAGGGAACCAGAATCTCTTAAGGGGTGGTCCAGGCGTAGTTGTTCTTCAAGCTCTTCAGGCAATTCCAAGGAGTAGGTGAGTCTGAGAGCCGCTGTTCCAGCACCTATCATTTTGGACTCTGTGACATATTTAACAGTAGGCCTCCTAGTATTTTTCCCCTTAGAGCCCTTGTCCAAAAGTCTGAAAGCTCTTCAAGGAAAGCACATACTTTGATATTTTAAGCTTTTTCTACAAGTGGATCATGGACTGATAGTATCGGCATGACTCGGGAGCTTGTTAGAAATTCAGGTTCTCAGATCTGCACCTGTCAGCCCTACTGATTCAGAAAGAGCATTTTAACCAGATCTGGTGATTTACATGCACGGAAAGTTTGGGAAGCACATATTTATGGCACAAAGAGACCACCTACAGCTCAAGGGGTAGGACCCTCAAGCCTTAAAAGGTCACTAAAAATAAATATGTATTAATGAATGCATTTTTTACTTCAAGGAGTTATTATCAGCCTTCTGGGTTGTTTCCTGGTCTGTACCTAGAGAAAAACAAAGGAAAAAACAAACACCTTCTCCTCCTTACTAAATTAGTCCTCCCCAAATGTTTCAGTTCTTCCATAATGCCAGTCCCTGATATCAAAGACCTCCCATGAGCTCCCCTAACTTCCCTGGAAACGTTGACATTCACCTAAGATCTGCTCTAGGGTCAGCTCAGCTAAACCTTAAAATTCTGCTTCTTAACACTTACAGGGATAGAGAACAGAAGAGACTAGTCAATTGTACAACCCAGGAGGGGCTTAGTGTACACACTTTTTTGTCCTAATAATAGAAAGCTTCACTTCTTACTTTTGCATTTACTACATATATGCAAAGAATATACTTGGAAACCACATGAAAATAACTTCTATCAACTTTTCTTTAAAGTACAGTATTTATCTATTTAATAATGCCACACAAAAGCAGACATTTGGCCAGAAATTTGGATTTTTAGCTGTGTGTTTTCCAGCTTTGTTACCGAGTACCAGTGATATGTTATACGTACAGCTTAATGAGGGATTCACAAATAGAAATGCCACCATGTCTGTTTTTTGCCCAAGGGAGAAAAATAAGTGAGTTCATTAAAATTCTGCTGGTACATGATCTGATGAGAAGAAAAGCCATTTGTTAGTATAAAAACTTAACTTAGATCGTAAACCTTGATGAGGGTTAGAATAATAGGAAGAAATTCAGTGTAAGGCTAATTCTCTGATATGGAAAGCATGACCATAAAATGCTAAACCATTTACATAATCTGAATGTATTTTTATTCCTTCCTGGCTCTTGAGGCTTTACTCCAGGCAATATATGTCTTAAATCAGAATTTGCCCTGGTAATGATTGTCACAAACATGGATTTTTAAAAGTGCATTTGAAAGGGTGATCCAATGAAAAGGTCTTTCCTGCTTAGCTGGGAAAGGAGTGAAGGTGAATTTAGCAGTGTCATTAACGGGATGACCTGGGAAAGAAGGCAGTCAAACAACCTGGGCTTCGTTTGCAGCTAATTTCTCTAAGTAATATAAAATTTTAAATATTTGAAATAATCACAAGTGAAAATTATCAAATTCATTCTCAGTATATAGAAATAACTTAATGTGTTGTTATCAAATAAGACATACCATTATTTTATATATGACTAAGAAAAAATGGTATGAATTACATTAGGACACGCCACTGATAAGATTATAGGTCTCAATTTCAGAGATGATAAAACAAGAGGCGAAATGTGTCTCAGAATTGTTGAAATTCAGTAGATCAACAGTATAACACAAATGATAATTTTATAAGACAACAGCAACAACTTTTCTTGTCACAAATTTAAGGTTTGGTGTCATGGTGGTGGTGTTTCTTTTGGTTAATGATGCAATATTATTTTATTTCCTTAACTGGCTTTGCCAAATGCTCGGTTCCCCTGTACACTGTGCCTCTGTAGCAAAGGTTGGGGTTAACCATAAACTCTGACTAATGCAAAGATTCAGGGCTCCTCCTTTGGGGGGAAAAATGGCAGCAAGCAGTAGCCTGGAGCATGATGTGCATTTTCCTCTTTTCATGTGGACACCTGTGTGCATTTTTACCAGCAGAATACTAGCTATAAGGAATGGGAGAGCCAAGAAGGGGACCACCTGTAATTTCAAATGGGCACGTAGGTCTTGGCCAAGGCCTGTCTAGTGGTTTGTTAATGGCCACCCTGCTGGTAAAGCTGCATGCGCCCCAGGTGCAGCCTTGGGGCCCTGAAGCGCAGTTGTCAGGAGGCTAGGAGCAGAGTCACTGCTGTGCCTTCTAGCCTCTGAGCTTCTTGCCAGTGATTTATTGCTTCTCCCCCTCCCCCAGCAAACACAGTAAAAAAAAGAAAAGAAAACAAAAACCAGAGGCTACAGAAAGCTGAAAATAAAATAGAAAAATCTTATTTCTAATTCAGCAAGTGGACTGGTAAGACTGAAGCATTTTCTGATTAGGTGGACTGATCAGAGTTGTCGGAAAGTTGCCAAAATTCCACTTCAGGTCATCCTGCATGGAGTTACGTAAATTTTTCTAATTCTTCAGAAATGGAAATAGAAATCCCGAATGTGGTTTTAGAAGACGGAAAGCTGGCATACTCACGATGATTGGGAAGCCTTTCTTCTGAGTAAATAGTCCACAACATCAGGGTCGGTCTCCAAGAGGCTGATGAGCACTTCGTTCTGGAGATCCGGGGGAACCTGGAGGAGCCACATGTTGAGGCATAAATCAAACCATCCCAGAAACAAGCAAAAATATGGTAATTGGCAACTTTACCATTGTGTGAAACAGAGCCTTAAAAGTAGTAAGAGAGTAGCATGGTTAAAACCAAACCTACGCCAAATGACGCAGCTGCTTTAATTCTTAGGACAAACTGGATGATTACCAAATAGTCATATTCAATCCAAAATGTCACCCTTTATATGCTGGAGACACAACCTAACCCCTTGGATGCCCTTGTTGCCCAGGTAGATTTTCTTGGCTTTGAATATGCAAAATATTGTGGTTAAGAGGAATGGTGTCCATAATTTACTGACCAAGTGGGGATGCATTTTAGAGTTTATATTTATAATTATGCCAAGACAATGAGCATAAATGATGACTGTCTTGGGCAGTTCTGGAACATCTGATTGGTTTCTTAAGAACCAGACTGCTTATGTTTGAATCCCAGCTCCACCACTTACAAGCTGTGGGACCTTGGACAAAGTACAGAGCCAGAACCCCTTCTATGTCTTAGTTTATTCAACTGTGAAATGGGAATAACAATAGTATTAAGCACAAAGAGTTGTGGCAATTAAATGACTCCTTCAATGTTGAGACTTTAGAACAGCACTTGGTCAATAGTAAACCCTTAAAAAAATGCTGGCTACTTCATTTGCACACATCACTTTGTTATACCCTGGGCCACCAACAATTAAATGATTCCCACTTCATAATTGCACGGACATCCACTAGAGTTCTGTAGATGAGCACAACATGTTTCTCTAAGACTACTCCACAGTATATTGTCTAAGATGGCTTTGCAACCCTAAGTCATCCATGAGGAAATGTTCTATGAGAGACTATAGGATCTGGATCTGACTGACGGTTTCCTATTCCATAGAAGCTGATAGCTCAACCAAAGGAACTCAAACTGTTGAGAGAAAATAAATTTTTAGTCTCGTTCTCTCACACTTGGGCTCAGAGAGAAGACTTTTTAAAACTGCAGGGACAAGTCTTCTGAGAATAAGAGGCTTGTGGAAGAATTTGCCTCTTGCCTCTTGTAGAACTGTGTGGTTACTGAGCTCTGAGAAGCTGGAAACAATTTTATTAATAAAACCAGGGATAAGAAACAAGAAAATGTACTCTCTGAAAATCTGTTCCTTCTCCTTTATCCTGAATCTTCCTTAATGACATTGCCAAACTCAAGTCACAGAAGCTCAAAATCTTATTATATTCAAGCCTCTCTGTGTCCTCCTTCCCATTCAGAAGCAAAGGCCTATTTGGTTTCATCTCTGTTACTTCTTTCCTCCCTCTTCCCATCCAACTGCAGGGACCCAAGTTTGAGCCCAATCTATCTCTTTATAGTGGTCATCTGTTGGCCATTACAACAGATTTCCTTCTTCTTATAACAGTTGCACTCCAGCTTCCCTCTGGAAAACCAACTGCTCCCCAACCCTTACCTCGAGGTTGAAGTGTGCACTCTAAGTCTATTTTATTAATAAAACCAGGGATAAGAAGCAAGAAAATGTACTCTCTGAAAATCTGTTCCTTCTCCTTTATCCTGAATCTTCTTTAATGGCACTGCTAAACTCTAGTCACACAAGCTCAAAATCTTCTTATATTGATTATATGAATTTATATATTATATATTATATGAATCTTATTGATTCATTCCTGGCCACCATAATTGCTGGAACAAGAGACATGTGGCTCCTTCAAGGCAATGAAAAGCCATGAGAATATCCTTGAGACTTATGAGAGAGAAGAACTACTGTCCTCATGGAGCTGGAAATGAATGTGGGAAGACAGACATTAAACAAATATACAAGAAAAACAGAGAAAGAAGCGAAGTACATAAGGGTTATGGGAGATGCTGCGGGGAGGGGCACTGCAATTTTAAATAGCATGATCAGGTCCCAGAGAAGCTGACATTTAAGCAGATAACTGACACTGGTGAAGTAATTGGAGAAAATCATTCCAGGCAGATGGAAAGGAAAAACAAGTCAATGATAAAGATCGTGAGTCAGGAACAGCAAGGAGGCCAGTGCGGGGGGGGGGGGGGCAGAGAGTGACAAGAAGGGGTCATGGATCCTGGGATAGATGTCATCGGCGTTCTATGGATAATTGGAGTCTTACGGATCATAATAAGACTTCTGCTCCCTTGGTGTGTGTCACACTTTATGGGGGCAAGACATGATTGCAAGAGGGACTTTACCTAACAATTGCAATCAGTGTAACCTGGCTTATTGTACCCTCAGTGAATCCCCAACAATAAATAAATAAATAAAAATTAAAGAAAAAAAAGACTTCTGCTCTTACTTGAATTGGGTGGGGAGCCACTGGAGATTATGAGCAGATGGCTAACATGAATTGTCACCATTCTTGCTGCTGAGGTAAGAGTAGATTGCAGAGAAGCCAAGGATATAGCAGAAAGAGCAGATAGGGGCTGCTGATCTATCTAGATGAGAGCTGATGGGTGCTGAACCAGGATGGTGAGATGACAGGAAATATATGTATCTTGGAGATAGTAAAGACAGGGATGACAACATTTGCTAATTTATTGAATGAAGAGAGAAAGCAAGGGAGAGGGGGAGAGAGAGAGGAAAAAATGACTTCAATGTTTGGGACCTAAGCAGCGCAAAAGATGGGATTGCCATTGACTGGCTTGGAGAAACTACAAGAGGAAAAGGAAGGCTGGGGTCAAGTTTAGGAGTGTGGCTTTAATATGATAATGTTGAGGGGTCTGGGAGGCATCCACATGAAGGAGATATCTAGTAGGTAGTTGGGAATAAGGATCTGGATTTCAGAGCAGAGGGCTGAGTTGGACAGAAATCTGGGAGAAATGTATAGATGGTATTTAAAGCTGTATACCAAATGCAATGTCCTAGAAATGGAAATAGAAAGAAAAGAGAAAAGTGCATGACTTTTGGGTCAAGGCTGAGCAAGTCTATTCTCTTACTTTATTGAGTAAATCAAATAAAAGACTGATCATTTCTACTGTTTTTTTTCAAACATCATTACCCTACAGACATGTGATTTTATATCAATTTCTAAAAATACAATAAAGAGTGAAAGTGAGAAGAGAGAGTTCGTTATTTTTAAAAAAATGAACAACAAAGCAAGAAATAACATAGCCTCAAACTGTACATCTTGACCTCTTCTTTAAAAGAAACTTCCATGAGCAAATTAGGAAAAGTACTTACATTTTCATCCAGTTAGTTTAATTTAAAATTTGCTATGCTTACACATGTAATAAAATTTTTGCTCCAAGCACCAATCCATTCCCACTGAAGAATAAACAGTTGGAGTGCATGCCCAAGCATCACAATATTAATTCTTTCAGTGAATATGGTATGTCTAATGATAAGTTATCAACTTGGTTGCATTACTAGATTAGGTACAGAAAGTGTAATTATTTTAAAACTAACTTTCCATAAATTTTCACTAAGCTAGTCTGTAATTCAGTTTTTAGCCATTTGACTAGGCTTGACTTCTAAGCAATTATAATTATCAAGTTTACTTTATGTAGCATATGTGAATCTGACTTGGTAACAAATGCAAATAGAAAGGGTTATGGCTATAAATCTATCTATAGCTTCTTTTTAAAAACAACACACACTTAACAAAATGATACCATTTTGGCTTAGAGACACTATTTACAAATAAATAAAAAGATACAGTTTAAAAATGTAGATCCATATTTTACAGGAAGGGCAGATAATACTTTCTTATGTTTTATACAAAACTGACTACAGTGCAACTAATTCATTTATTAAATTAATTAATTTATAATCCATTTTATTATAAAATGACTTAAGGCAGCTTCACAAATTTTTATGATTAAACCATAGTTTCCTTTAACTAAAGGAATGGTTCATAAAATTGGGGCCAGTGGGAACATGAGGTAAGAATTTGAAATGATGCCTGGAATTGATTTTTTAATGTTCATACAAAAGTATTCAAGGCTGTCTTCTTATAATTCCTTTAATCTTTGGCTATAGTTTTACATTTTATTTCCTCTCATTTAATAAAAATTTCAAATTACTGGTTCAGTTCAATTGGATTGGCATTCATTTTTCTATTAGTTTAGGTACTTAGTGGAGAAATAAAAGTCAAGTGCATAAACTGATAGGAAACAGCAGCTTAAAGTATGCAACAGAGAAATACCCAGGCAGACCAAGCGCTTGTGCATACATTTTCTGGAATTAGGATGCCATCAAAAAATATCTGATGGTGTCAATAGCCCCTGAAGTCCAGTTTTGGCTCTGCTGCTTATAATTAACATAAACTTGGACACACGAGTCACCTTCTTTAGGATTCTGTTCCCACTCTGTAAATCTTACAGGTAGATTTCTTCTCTACTCGCCCACAGGCGAGCATCACGCTCTTCTTTTGCTTGCAGATAACTACATTATGGGATGTTTCTCTGCTTCCAACCTCCCTTGAATTTCTGGAGTTAAAGCCTATGACCTCTTGGCCCCTTAACTGCAATAGTCTTTTTTTTTTTTTTTTTGTGGTTTTTGGCCGGGGCTGGGTTTGAACCTGCCACCTCCGGCATATGGGACCAGAGCCCTACTCCTTGAGCCACAGGCGCTGCCCAACTGCAATAGTCTTGAAGCCAGACTCTGTGTGGCCTTCCTCTTTTGGTTCTTTCTCTTTTGCCAGACCTCAAGTCTTCCTGCTAGTCACATGATTGCAAAGTCATTTCCTGAAGGCAGGGATTATCTTACTCATCCACCTGGAACTGATACAGGCCCCTAAGGTTTTAGTTTTCTGTAAGCTAGCTTCTCTCACAGCTAGGGAAAGATCATGTGTATCATTTCTGGCCAGGGTACCTTAAGGACATGCCTTTTAGGAGCTTTTGGAAAGGGTTCTCCTCCACACTGAAAAGAAGGGCATAAAAGGAAATGACATCACTTGATGCAATGATATTTGCAAGAGCTCAATCCACACTTGCCAAGACATGGAAGCAACCCAAGTGCCCATCAACTCATGAACAGATTGACAAACTGTGGTATATGTTTTACATCTCTCTCTCTCTAAATAAATAAATAAATAAAGATGGAGACTTTACATCTTTTGTGTTTATTTGGCTGGAGCTGAAACACATTCTTCTTAGTAAAGTATCACAAGAATGAAAAAGCAAGTATCCAATGTACCTGATACTCTTACGAAACCAATATATAAACAACTACATGACCATGTGAAAGAAAAACACAAGTATATTCAAGTGAAGGGGAGTGGGGAGGAGGGAAAGGAGAAAGGGGAGGAGAGACTGATTGGCAAGTTCTCACCTAAGGTGCACAATGTAGGGTTGTATGGTGTATCCCCTGGGTCGGGGGCTCAATTACAACTTGAACTCTGCCTTAGAAAAGAAACCAGTGTAATCTAAACATTTGTACTATTATTTTAATCTTAAAATTAAAAAAAAATGATGGATGCCTGCTAAGAGATGCTGGTAACAAGTGCAGTCATTTTACAGCTGAAGATGGCAGAGAGAGCAAAGTGAACTGCTAAAACGGTGGTCCTCTAGGCTTCTTACTATGTGAGATAACAAATGCTGTGTCTGAAGCCACATGCAGTTAATTATTCTCCTTGCCAGTCAAATGCTTCCTCAATAATCTCCCATTTTCCTCCTCCAAATTTGCCCTCCTACTTTTTTCTCTCTGAAAGCTCCTACCTGCACTTCCATGACCCTCACCCACTCACTCAATTTTATGCTTTTCCAGAACACAAGCTCGGGTGGTGTTTTCTACCCAATGAATGTTCAGTGAATGTTGCTGAAATGGCTAATATGTACAAAATCACACTGGATTATGGTCTGCATGATGTATACTTCTTTATACTGTCCTTGTCTAGATGTTTCTCTCTGCTTTTCAGTGGTAACAACATCACGCTGTAGCAAATATTATTGATATTCATTTCTGGAGGGGAAAATACGTTTCCTTTCCCAGCTGAGGATCATCAGAATTTTCCAAAGTTCTTAAGCTAGTTTTCTTATCAATACAAAAACTCTAAATGTTGAAAAGTAGGACTCAATAATTAAACACTATTTTCTTTTTCTGCTTTTGTACATAGCAAAGTGGGAACTAAGAAGCAAGATAGTGAAAGACATATTAGTTTTTAAAAAATCAACCAATTCTGCGTGTTAAAAAGAAGAAACAAAATCTGGCCCAAAGCGATTCTTCACTTAACAATTCATTGTTTCACATCAAAATCTGTACTGGGTTTTAGTCAGTTACTTAGTAATTCTAGATATTTTCTAAGGGTACCATTTATGGTTGTGTTTATCTAGAGACTCAACTCCTTAGATTTTAATGAGTTCCTTCAAAGCATAATGCTATTCCAAAAATCAAAAGAACTTTGGACTCTCCTGCTTCAGAGAAAAAAATGTAAACACTACACATATGAAGGAATAAAACTGTCACAATTAAAATCTATGCTATCAAATTTAAAATGAAACCTTGAATGATTGCCTAGGGTGTAATTGCCATGAGGTAGTTTATTCCATAAACCACTGAGAGGGGAAAAATGGTATGAGTTCTCTCCTTTTACTAAGCCACCATAACAAACCATTAAGGCCTCCACAAAGAGCAACTCCCAGGACCCTGCCCTACTATGCTTACTGCTGAGTGTTCCACACCAATCTGCCACTTTGCACTTGACTAAGAAGGATGCTTTGGCATTTAAAACTCAGCAAAAGTAAATATCAGTGGAAATCATGATGACATTTGATAGTTAACAAACACACTAAAAGAAATCACTTTGGCTGTTTATGGGAGCAAAAGCTCAAGCAAGGGCAGGCCCAGCCAAGAACCTCTCGTGTGGCTCTGTTGTGACAGGTGGTGTAATAATTTAAAGGGATCTGGATGCACTGGAGGGTCAAGATGCATTAAATTTGATAGATATTTCTCAAGTGTCTGAGACATGCCAGGCAGCATGTTTTGGCAACTGGAGCACATTAGTGAACAAGTACAGTGGAAGGACCCATGATCCACAGAACTATGTTAGGGGATGATTCAAGTAAGGAAGATGAAGAAAAATTAGCAGTCTTTGCTCCATGGCGACGGGTTAGAGGGGGGTGGAAAAGGCTCCGATGTAAAAAGCTTTTGCTCTCTTCCACCTGTATATGACACCTAGCACACATGTGTCCTGTCTCTACAGACAGGGACACGGTGAGCAGTTTCCAGCCTGGGTACGTAATGACCAGCCCAACCCACGACACATAAACAGGGGTACTTTTGCTATATGGAAAAGGAAATGGAAACCACGTCTAACTACCTAGATATATGGGGGAGGTGCTTTCCGGTCTGATGACCTGCACGATTGCTTGACTCCTGACTTGGCACGCAAAGATGCTTGACGAAAATGCAATTTGCATTGAGGAATAAAGAAAACAAAGAGCAAATCTTGGCTTCTGAGCCTGGAATCCTCCTTGCTGCCTCTGACCCTTGCTCCCAGTAGTGCTCATTTGAAATTTCCCACGTGTGCTGAGCTGGTCCCCAGCTCAGGCTGACGACCCCGAGGGGTGGGAATGCGCTGGCTTTCCCACGTCTCCGCTGCACTCCAGACTTGTCATCAGCCTGCAAGGGTGGTGCCTTGTCATCCTTGCCCCTCTCTGAAAAAGCCCTATTAAGAATCATGTAACAGCAGCTTAGAATGAGCTGACAGTTCTTTCCCCTCTGCTCTGAAACTCTTATTAGCTCTAAGAGCAAGATGAATTTTCTCTGAGATTCCCAATATTAGTTGCAGAAGTAACAACTTTCAGTATAATTAGTGTGTCAATAATTTAGTCAGTGAGTACTTTCTGCTTAGGATAATACCAATGACATTTCTAAATGTTCATGAATTTTACCTTTTATTTCCAGTGCCACCAGAGAGCATCATTTTTTGTTAGCCAGTTTTTAAATAGCTGTTGATATCAGAAATAGAGGGTCATGATTTAAAGGTAAGAGAATCTAGGAGGTATGGGCACTGTACCAAAACCAAATAAACAAACAAAATCCATTCTTTTTTAGCAATAGAGTTGCTATAATCACTGAGTACCCTTCTTATGCCACATACTTTTCAGGTGGTGTGAATGTCAGTGAACAGAACAAACAAAAATCTCTGCTTTCATAAGGTTGGCATTCTATTAAGTTTCAACAAGCATGATAAACAAGTAAATTATATAATAAGTTCAAAGGTGATAAATGTTATGGGACAAAAAGAAGAGCGAAGTAAGGACCTAGGAGTATGGATGTGTGACAGCATTATTATACACAGTGGTCAGAGTGGGCTAGATTTCCAAGGTGACAGCTGAATGTGCTTTGATAAGGCAGGCACCTTATCACTTTAATGTAATAACAGCAGCACTATTTTTTTTTTAGTGCCTAGAATATGCCAATCATGTCTTTAAAATGTCCTTTCTAATTCTCAAAACAATACTGTGAAATAGGTCTTTTTCATCTTATTTTTTTACAACAGGAAAATGAAGGCTTAGGGAATTTAAGTGTGGCCTGAAGAACCCATAGCAAATAAGTGACAGAGCGGGGATTTGAATTTTGGTAGCTCATTCCAAATCTCATGGTCTTTACACCATTTTGGTGTTTCCCAAGATACGGTTTTTCAAGGTGTGGTTAGGAAACTGCCAGAACAACCTGGAGCTGTTCATTAGGAAATACAGATTCCTGGGTTGAATCCCAAGGGTGCTCCATCTGATTGTCTGCAGTGCCACCGAGGAATCTGCATGTCTAACAAGTTTCCTTGTAACTCTGCTGCATGCTCAGACTTGAGGCCCAGTTATGATGTGCTGCCTCAGTCTTTCCACAGAGCGGTTATGATACCTGTTATCATGATCTATTTCCAGCTCTAGGATTTCCAAAACAGTGCCTACAAAGAAAACAACCAATGCAAAAGACTGTCCTAGCCAGACCCTTGAGTCATGTGTCAGTCTCTGAGTCTAGTTGCCTCTTCTGTATTATGAGACCAAGCCAAGCTCTTTTCTGCCATTTCCCATTAACTCAGATACTGGTCACTTGGGAGAGGCATTCTCAGCATCAGGAAATGAAGGACATTAGAACACTCAGAACAAATTCTGGGTCCCTGCCAGGCCTCTGTGGGTTTCTATATCCCATCCATCAGTTCTTCCTTAGAATTACTGCCTCCAGGTCTGTTCTGTCTTCAAGGACAAGCTCATGGCCATCTTTCCTAACAAGTCTTCCTTTCTAATGCCAATAGAAGTGACAGCTCCCTTTCCAAGCTCGTAAACCCTTCCAAGGACTGTGAAACTGCACAATTGCTAACTACTTTTAACAATCAGGTCCTGTCTAGCTTCATTCTTCCTTGTTTGGAATTATAATAATTCTGAAACCTTCTTTAAAAAGAAAAACAAAACAAAGTAAAATAGCTATATACATGATTACATTTTTGTCCATCCACATAGACCAGCTTTGTCGACCAACCATCAGCTTTGGTGTAACTATAATAGATTCTGAAATGGCAAATATGCCAAGAAAATCTAAAATGTGATGAGATTAATTTTCTTCTGTGCTTTATAAAACTAAAGGAAGTGAAGTGCCACGGCGTAGAACCAAGCAGATTTTTAGAACCATAAGAGATCTTGGATACCATTCGCTCAAACCTAGTCTTTTGATAAGTAAAGAAACAGAAATCTAAGAAGATGAGGTCATGTGGCCAATGTACAGCAGAGATGGGACTAAGGTAAAGTTCTCTGGTTCCAGAGCCAGTTTTATTTTTAATGGACTCAGCACTGGGGTCTTTGTCCCCCTTCTCCTCCTACTCTACTATAGTTTTTCTCAATCTGTAACTCCCATAATTTATCTAAAGAGATTAAGAATGACTATGTTGGGCAGCACCTATGACACGGTGGGCGGCACCTATGACACGGTGGCCCCATAAACTGAGGGTGGCGGGTTCAAACCCAGCCTCGGCCAAACTGCAACAAAAAAATAGCCGGGCGCTCTGACAGGTGCCTTTAGTCCCAGCTACTCTGGAGGCTGAGGCAAAAGAATCACCTAAGCCCAAGAGCTGGAGATTGCTGTGAGCTGTGACACCATGGTACTCTACTGAGGGCAACACAGTGAGACTCTGTCTCAAAAAAAAAAAAAAAAAAAGCCAGGAAGAGTTTTGTTAGTCTCTGGGTTGAAAAGAAACACTTGATTCTTTGAAGTTTCACATAAGGAGAACTTGGTTTTGAATACAGAATTTAGATAATAGAATTAGGATTGATAAGTATTATTTTGTTAAAAAAAATCCAGAGAACATGAAGTAACACCAAGGATACTTAGCAAGATGACCTATGACTTAAAACTTGATGAAAATGTTGAAAAGTTCAAACGTTTGATTCATCCAATTATATAATTAATTATGAGCCTTTGGCTGAAGGGTGAAATTTATAAAGTCAATGGTGAATTCAACATTTATTTAGAGCTTATCGTGTGTTAACACAGGAACAGTGCTTCACAGACACAAAGAGAAACAGGACATTCTTCTACCTCAGTAGAAGTTTTTACTGAGGTCCGTTTTCTCTTTGTCTTGAACATCCAACCACAATACGTTTCCCAGCCTCCGCTGAAGTTAAGCCTGGCTTGTGGATAAGCTCTAGCCAATAGGATTTGAGTGGCTTTGATGGATGCCCTTTCTGGGGTTACATGTAAAATCCTAGGAAATCGCAGAGTCTCAAGATGCAAGGAGCTGGAGTTCTTAAATCACCCAAAGCACCAAACATCTGGAAGGCTGTCTACCAAACATCAGATTAAACCTTATTTCAAAGAGATATTTATATCTGCTGTGTTCAAATACTGAGATTTGAGGCAGCTCATGTTATCCGACTAATATAATCATTAATTAACACTTGCATACAGTTTGCAGAATACTTTCATATATCAAATGATTCTGGTAAGCACTCTGGGAATTAGAATATATTTTTTATTTTGCCCCCTCCACAGAAGCTAAAATCTATGCTTAATGACTATTAAATTACTTGGTCACCATCACATAGGTGTAAGACAGAGAGGGCAAATATCCTAAACTCCTGGCTTGCAAATATACCAAAAAAAAAAAGGTATAAGAGAGGCATGGAGATAAATCGAATGCAAGGCATTTAAAAAGTGTCGCCAAACTATTAAAAGGATTCAAAACAGAAAACTGGCATTCTTGGTTGAAGAACCCACAAAAAACTCTAGAGGAATAGGTAGGCCTTACGGTGTTTACAAATTGACAAAAGAAATGGGAGAAGAAGTGTTGAGAAAGCCCCTGTAAATTCTGACATGCAATCTGAGCAGTGAACAGAAATAGAAGGGAGCTGGCATCAGTTCTACTGTTCAAGGGAAGTTTGAGCAAGCGATGCAGTTTTACGAAGGAAAACAGGAACTGGTAATTCAATACAAATCAAAAAATATTTATTGAGTGCTTGCCAGATGGACAGCCTTCCAAAGTGCTCAGAGGATAGAGGGGAGATAACAAGGGAACAGCCCTTGTTTTAAGTACATTTATAATCTACTGGGGGAAATGGTCATAAATGACCATACAAAATGTTGAGTCAGATAAACATCAGTAAGAACAGTAATGGAGTCTATGAGGCAAGGAATTGGCATGGGAAGGACATGGGAAGACCAGGTAAAGCTTAATGCAGAAACCGAAATGTTAAGATTGACCTCGGAGGAGGTGCCATCACTGAGGATGCCTATGAAAATACAGAATTCTCAAATGAAGGGTTTTATCAATATTTTGAGCAAGGACACTGCTTTATAAATAATTAAATGACCCCAAACTGTGATTTTTGTTTAGAGAACCACAAAATGAAATTGATAATCCAAGTATGTTTGTTAAAACGTGGAATCACAAACTTTAGTGATATCGTAGTTAGGAAACTTTCGATTCTCATTGAAACTGCCTGGCTTCTAATGAATTCAGTCAGTGACCAGCACTGCAAACCAGAAGGTAGTGAACTGGAGGTACCCAACAGGTGGCTTACTGAGACGTCCTGCCACAGAAGGGCCACCTACCATGAACAAGGCTTCATAATTTTCAATCATCTTCTGCACCACAGCTATGATGGCTGTGCTCTCCTCAGCCCGGGCCGAACTCTGCACGGAGAATTCTTTGTCTGATGACTTCTGCTTGTGCAGAAGGTTGGGTCCGAATATGGTGGCCAAGTTTAGAGATGTCATTTTATTCCCAGTGACCTATAGGAAAAGAGAACACAAGGACTGTTATGTTTGTTCTTCAAAATGCAGGGTGGTTCAATAATCAATAGAAACCTTTTTTTTCCCCCCTGCAACTCTGTCAGAATCCATGAGGAACATCATCATTTTCCTTTAGTTCATGGACTGAAGCTCAGAACTCAGTGATCATCTCAATAGCATCTTGAGGAAAAAAATGACAACTTCAAGTAGTTTGCTGTGAGACAGCTGCTATATAAAATTTCTATCCCGTTTGTACTTAAGAAATACTGATTTCTATCCATGCCTTCATCCATCAAGCCATAGTCTCTCCATTGATCCATCCACTCAGCCCCTAACATATGCTAGGTATTCTTCATGGATTATTAATATTTTAAAATATTTCCAACAATAATCACAACACAGGCCTTATTTTAAAGGGCTCATATTCTAGGGAAGAAAAAACTATCATTTATAGGCACCGAGTACAATATATAAAGCCTTCAACCCCAGAGACCTCAGGAATCCTACCATAGAGGTGATAGTATTTGCACAAAATCTGGAAGGAGGAATAGAGTTTACTAGGCTGAAAAGCAGAGGATCTTGGGCAGGGGGCAGTTTCACAGTGCAGAAAACAACATATGAGGAGACAGAAACATGTCAAATACGTAAGGAGTCCCAGGAAGCTCAGTGTGAGAGGGGGTTGTGCGGGAAAAGCAGGCAAGGGCTAGGTGAGAGGGCCTTTGTGTGTCAGATCAAGGAGTTCAGATTGTGGTCTAAGGACAAGAGGGTTCTGAACAGAGCAAAATGGAGATGGGACTTACATTTGAGGTAGAGCAATCTACAGACTGAGGGGTGCTGATGCATGGAAATGGGACCACCTGGAGCATATGGCAATGGTCTAGGTTACAGAAGTAGGAATGAACAGCAGCTCCCAAAGTTACTGAGGGGAGACAAATGAAGGGGCTAATGCTGAGGGTGAAGAGTCCATGTTGAAACAAACAAACATTTTGTTAATGGAGGTAGAGCAAATGAGGAACAGGGAGGGCTGAGAAGGGGTTCTTGAGACTTCAACTCCCTCAAGAAGCAGTGAATGAAGGAGGCCAAGGACGGGTTAGAAGGTAGGAAAATAAGAGAAGCCTATGGCAAGTGAGTGATAAACTGTGGCAGAGGTTCACCCAGATATGAGCTTTCCCTCCAGATTGGACTCTCTGATGGCTCTGATGTCCTAGCCAAGAGCCACTTCAGAGGTGAGGCAGGAATGAGCTGCTGTTGCAAAAGTAGAAAGAGGGAATGCAGACACATCCTTCAAAATGTCTCCCAGAGAAGGAGGGAGAAGAAAAATGAGGGGAGCTAAAGGGTAGTATGGGTTGAAGAAAAGGAACTAATTGTTTTAGCTTGAATCATAAAAAATTACTCATGTTCAATATGCTAATAATTAGAAAGTACAGGTAAGCATAAAGAAAACAAGTCCACAATTCTACCACTTCCATTAACCAGCCATGCACACACATACCTACAAATACACCTATGTTACTTTCTTTTATAAAACTGGGATCAGACTCCACATATTTTTTGTAACTTGCTTAATGTCTCCTAAAAATATGTTACATTAATCTTTACATTTCAAAAAAATCCTCTGTCTTCAACCCTTATTGTCCCCCAGCAGCCCATTGCACAAATAGACCATGCTTTGTTTTAACCAGTGCCAACTGTTGGGCACTTATGTTGTCTTCAATTTTCTATTATTATAAACGGTGGTACAAAAAGTCTTTGAAAAGACATTTTGTGAGCTTGGCCAAGCACTATCATAGGAGTTGATTCCTGCAGGTCAAATTATTGTAATAAAGAATATGAACATTTTTAAAGGTTTGGGAATTTTTTTTACTTGTTTCTTTTTCAGGTGGGAGGGAGTATCTGGATAAGTTCCCTAGGCTAGAGTTTCTCTACCCTGTTGCTAATGACATTTGGGGCCAGATCATTCTTTGCTGTAAGGGCTGTCCTGTGCATTGAAGGATGTTGAACAGCACGTCTGGCCTCCATCCACTTGATGCCATGAACATCCTCCCAGCTATAGCTGTGGCAACCAATTTGTCTCCAGACATGGTCACATGTCCCCTTTGGGGAAGAATTGCCCCTAGTTGAAAACCACTGTCCCGTGCAAATTTTTTTTTTTTTCTGATTAGCTTCTTTTATTTTTTATTTTTTTTAATTATTTTTTTATTTTTTATTTTTTTATTGTTGGGGATTCATTGAGGGTACAATAAGCCAGGTTACTCTGATTGCAATTGCTAGGTAAATTCCCTCTTGCAATCATGTCTTGCCCCCATAAAGTGTGACACACACCAAGGCCCCACCCCCCTCCCTCCGTCCCTCTTTCTGCTTCCCCCCATAACCTTAATTGTCATTAATTGTCCTCATATCAAAATTGAGTACATAGGATTCATGCTTCTCCATTCTTGTGATGCTTTACTAAGAATAATGTCTTCCACGTCCATCCAGGTTAATACGAAGGATGTAAAGTCTCCATTTTTTATAATGGCTGAATAGTATTCCATGGTGTACATATACCACAGCTTGTTAATCCATTCCTGGGTTGGTGGGCATTTAGGCTGTTTCCACATTTTGGCGATTGTAAATTGAGCTGCAATAAACAGTCTAGTACAAGTGTCCTTATGATAAAAGGATTTTTTTCCTTCTGGGTAGATCAATGTTATTAATAGTTGAGAATCTAGGACTGCTGGGCTAAGTGTGGGAACTATGGCTGCTTGGTAGGGATTGTTTATCTGGAAAAGTCTACACAGCCTTTGGGAGGCACCTGGGTGCCCAGAGTAGAATTCAAGAGCTCTGGTGAACAGCTGAGACAAAGTTCCTTGAGTCCCCTCCTTGTCCTGTGGACCCCTGAGCTGGTGGCTGCCCTGCCCTGCAATCTAAGTGTGGCATAGAAGTTGTGTTATTTCTAGAAGGCGAGGCTGTTTTCAGGTGAATTATTTGCCACCAAGGGAAATGCTTTCATGTGGCATACACAGGAAATTTGAACAAAAGTGCCCTTTATGTAGGACCATTCAATTATTTTTCTTCGCTTTATTTCATTGATTAAAAAAACTTGACAAGGTTTGGCTTTATTTTTCATTTCTTTTCCTGGAAATCCATGGGTAAGGACAATATAAAAAATGTGTCATTTCCAGATTTGTCCCTTTAGAACTCAGAGACATCTGAAGTGCTTCCTCTTCCCCCTTTAAAGTAATATTAGTATCTTCTCTTTCTCTTTTTTAACATTAACAAATAGAAGATTTTGTTTTCTTTTAAAAGAATGTTTGGTGCAAGGACAATCTAGAGCTCTGTTTCCGCTCTCTTCTTCTCCTGTTGCTATTCTGGGAGTGCAATATAATCCATCTGTGAAATCACACATAGATTCCAGCTGCAGACCAGGCTGTTCATGTTTGTTAGCACTTTGGGGTTTAGCTTTGTATTATTGTTTTTTTAAATTAGAAAGGGGACTTGTTTCCAGATACCTTCCCCCTTTGGTCCTCATGTTTCAGCATACACGGTATATTTATATATACTATTCAGCTGTGTCTAAGCGATATAATGTGCACCCAAGCCCTGGCCATTACTTCATTATTTAATTAACCTGCCAATTCAAGTGCAACTTTAATCTTCACTAAATAACCACCCTAGACTATTTCTAAGCCTCATATGAATAGTTCACATTTATTACAGGTCTACTGTGTACAGACACTGAGCTAGGGGCTTTCCACCAGGCATTTACATTTTTTCTCACTATAAGCTTACACAGTAGCCGCTGCTGTTGCCTTATACTACAAACAGAGGAAGTGATGCCCAGAGCCCAGAGCCAGGGGACAGTGCAGCAAGAAGTGAAGCCGGTGGTCTTGCTTTAGGCAGCTCTATTCTCTTCATCATGTTGGTGAACCTGCTCCTGTTCCCTCTAGCTTGACAGACCCTGGCATGGCATAGGGAAATGGGAAAATGAGCTTGGAAACAGGGCTGGGAGGGGCCGAGGTGAGGTAGAGGTCCCGCTAAAGTTCCAAAGTCAACATACCATTTCCTGGAGCCATGTACCTCCTCAAAGATCAGTAAGCATTGCCTTACATTGGTGGTTCCTAAGTCCTTTTTCACCTTATAGGCCCTTTAAGAACTCAAGGCCAACTATGGACTTTCTCAGCAAGCAAGGGCATGGTCACATCACATAGTCCATGCAATGCCAGGGTGTTCTTGGACTCTCTGAAAAACCACTGCTCAGGAGGTTTCAATTTTGTTCCTGCCATATTCTTTCTAGAAGAACAAAATGTTTCTTACATTTGTGAATTTCTCTTTTCCCTAAGGAGCAAAGCAAATAGCAAACCAAATAAAATGGAAAAAAACCCAAAACAAACACAAGATAGCAAAACACCACAATCCAATAAATTACTGCTATTTTTCCTCCTAAAAGCCTTGATTGACTAGTCAACAATTTTTCTCATCCCCTTCTTTTAGACATCTTTAAGATCCCACCAATTAATGATGCACTGAATTTTAAGCAGCTACAGAGGAAATATTATGTTCACTTTATAGATAAGGATGCTAGCAAGGAAGCTGACACCTTCCCCCACTCCAGCTGTTTTCCTTCCTCTTCCTCTCTTTCATAAAGACAAGGTCATGCAGCAAGGTAATGGCAGAGGCTGTGTGAGCCTTCAAGCTTCTTCTATGTTGCAATCCATTAAAAAACAAATAGACAGCACAAACTCACAAATAGGTAAGAGAAATTGAAAACACTTGTCTCTTTCCCATATATTAGAATTAAGAGTTTTAGCCTTGCCCCAGTCTGCCCATTCTCTATTCTCTACCTGCTCATGCCAAACCAAGTAGAAGCACAATAAATAAAGAACCTCTTTCTTGATTCTTTTCCTCTACCCCCAACTTCTACCAGGAGGGGTCTCGCTAACTCACATTTTCATGCTCTGTTTATGTGGTCCATTTACCTAATCCCCACACATCTTTTGATATATAGATTAAATTCAATCTCCTTCATGAAGAAGCCATTCTTAACTTTTCTGACCCACGTTCATGGCTTCTTCTCTGAATGTCTGCAATGACTCTGTACTTCAGTCCCTAATTCTACATTTGCCTTGTGTCCTCATTTTCTCCACCTCTTTGATGCCACAGCTTCCTGATAACAGTCATTAGAAAATCTCCTCACAACAATCCTTGGTTGGGAGGAACTCAGGAGTCGAGGACACCTATGTAATTCAAATACCGAAGCCATTCGTACGTGGAAGCATTTGCTGCTGTCCGTACTGCCTTTGATACAAAAGCTTCCTAACTTGCTCTTCCTCTGTCTCTAACCAGTCTACAGCATGAGTTATATTATCTGTTAGTAAAATCTTTCTAAAGGTGCACAGCTTAAAACAATTAGCTACCTGCCTGCCTCTTCCAAAGGCATTTAGCACTCTAGCAACATGGCCCCTTTTCCCATTGTCCTCCACAGAGCTTCACTGCCATGAAGTCTTTACTCCAATCCAAGATGGCAGAGCCAGCTGCTTGCTCTCCTGTCACTGCCAATCATTTTACAGAATCAACACTCTCCTTATATTCTCCCTGCTGCTTTAATATTTGGCTATTAGTCCTTCATTTTTCACACAAGGTTTAGGTTGAATGTCTAGAAATCCTCACAATCCCTTGCTTCCTTGTACACCTTCACTGTTACCAGGATGTTTTCATATCCCTTATAGTAAGCTAGGTATCTCAACTACTGTGCAGGACCAGTTAAAGAATTTTTATTCCCTAAGTTTGGATGAGAAAGCCCAGGTTTAGGAGGGTTATTAGATTTGTCTAAGAACATGTGGTCAGTGAGTTATAAAGCTACCAACTGCTTTCAACTAGGGGAAATTTTGACTCTGCAATGTTTGGGGATATTTTTGGTTGTCACAACTTGGAAAAGAGGGGGTATGCTGCTACCGGCATCTGGCAGGTGGAGGTCAAAGATGCTGCTAAACATCCTGTAATGCACACGGCAACCCCTACAACAAAGAATTTACGCGGCTCTAAGTACCAATTGTGCATTAGTTAAGAAACCGTGAACTAGACCCCCAGTGGGTTTTTTTCTTCCTAATTCCTATTCTATATGCATTTATTTTCTCAATAATTTACATTGACTTGGGTTTGATGCACAGCGGGACTTTAGTAGTTTGGGAACCAACCCAACCACTAGACAATAGAATGACTTTGTGTGAATTAGAAAAAGAATGCCCATCCTCCAGATCTGTTGCTATCATCATCTGACATACTGTCCTAATAACACTGCAAATCCGTAGTGATTATGGAGTACATGGCACCTCCGCCAGAGTTGTGAAGTGGGCAAAGGCACCACTTGTACAAGCCTATGTGGAAGCTCCATGGTGAGTGCTGGGAATGTTACTTACATTTGTAGCCTCTGGCAAAAAGCCAGCTCATGGTAGAGGAGACATAAATGGTAGCTAGTATTTCCAGTATGCTAAGCTTCATTTACACCTATCCAAGAATATTTTCTTCTTTCTGGCATAGGCAATCAAGTCTTGTTTAGCATTTGGACTGAGTGTCTGAAAATGATACTAAAAGAATAATAGTGGGTTTGATTGGACTGGACTTTGCACTTTCCTCAATGCCGCCTTAATCACCTGACACCCAACTTTCTCTTTCCCACATAGTACTTAAGAAATGTCAGAGAAGCAACTGAACACTGGGCTTTGCCTTGACCCAGCAATTAGGCAGATGAGTCTACAGCTTCTGTTAAATGTGCAGTTGATAAAGGCTGACATTCAGAAGGGTGATATAACCACGTAGCAATTATGAAAATTATAGTATAACCATTAACGAGCTGTGTATGCTGAAATAAGGTTTCAGTGCTACATTATGGAACCTGAAGCTAGCAAGGGTTTCACTAATTATAACTGCTATAGAGATAAATGGACACCTCAGGAAAGTTCCATTCTCACATCCATGGGTTAGAGGAGGAGGAGAAATGCAGAATTGCCTTTCTGGATTAGGGTGAATAAAAACTACATACGACCATGTCCTTTGGGAAAGAAATGTGACAAACACAGAACTGAATCCACAAGAAAGCTGAGCTCAGCTTAACAAAGATTTACATCAAAGTTCCTGGGTTAAATTTGGAATGCCTCTTGCCCCTTCCTGTTGCTTTACAGTGCATGTTAATATATGGAAGGGTCTGAGACCTCCTGGGGAATCCAAGGTCAGGGAGAAGTACATGGCTCATGGTATGAAAGAGCAAAAGAGGTCTCCTGTTAAGGTGAAGATTAAATAGGTTGTTTGCTAGTAGGCAACTTGACATCGAAGCCAGCATCTCCTTTGTCCAAGGATAAAACTACAAAATAGCCTGAAGTATATGAGCGTGACTAAATAAAACCATAGCCTACGCCCTCAGATTTGTGGGCATCTCTAAACACTATGAGGGACTATGCACAACCTGCTTTCAGCAGTTGACACCATGTGGCATAGAGACACAATGGCAACAGTCAGTAGATCAGATCTAGTTCCCTCTACACCTGGTCTGGAAGCAGGACTGACCTTCCATTGCACTGAGAAAATCCTTATTCTGGGAGGAGGGCTTAAAGAAGGAAAGTATCCCTTGAAAGGGACATAGTAGACTTCTTGCTAACAATGCAAATGGAAACTCCCCAGATAAACTGGAAGATGGTTATGGTAATCAGTTAGATGTAAGCATTCCACATTGTATATCAAATCAGCACATTGTACCCCATAAATGCATGAATGTCCACAGTTATGATTTAATAAAGAATTTCTAAAAAAGAGTAAAGAGGTGACATCATATTTGGGCTCCAAGTTAAAGAAACAAATAAAATCAGTTGCAAGAATATTAATCTCCTACCTTCTTTAGTCTACTTTTATGTGTTTACCAGCACTCCTGGAGCTCATTGTTTGTCTTCTGACAAATGAAAACTTGGGGTCTTTAGTTAACATCATGGAAAATGACAGCCTCGTCAGAAGAATCCTTGAACCATATAAGCAGGCTAACAGCCCACGTACTCCTAGGAACTGTCCCACCAGAGAAGACCCTATATCAGTCTCTTCCCAGGGAAGGGGAGGTGTCATTTCTGCCAGAGGAAATGTTTAACCATATTGGTCGTGTCCTATTTTAAAGTGGGAGAAAGAACGGGTCACACTGTCTATGGTAGCAAAGGAGTCCTACCTCTTGCCCATCTTTGCTGACGTTGTCATCGGCATGCCTGGCCACGATAGAGAGGAACTGTAGGAGGCGGTGGAGGGTGTCGCAGTTGCAGGGAGGTAGAAGGTAGATGAGGAGCTGCAAGGTGCCCAGCTGTTCCTCTGGCTCCAACACTGAGCAAAGCAAAAAGAGACACTCTGAGTAAGTAAAATGGGAGCTGAAAGGCCTCCTCTCAACTACCTTAAGAAAGGAGTTATCAAGGCAAGTCCCACTTCATGCTTTTACCCATTCCCCCACTGCTTTAGCAATTTAGAAACAAGGTTCTATGAAAGATATAAGGAAAAATCACACCCAAAGAAGTGTAATATGTAGAAAAGGTGTAATAATCCAGGTGTAAAAGGCAACTCAATTTTCCTTACTTTCTTCTTCCTCCTTTACCTGGCTTTACTTAGCACCTACATTATGAACTTTAGTCTTTCATTGTTGGTAAATATCTACTTACAATGACTAAGAATTGACGACTGTTCTGAAATTGACTTTATAACATATTCAAGGTTCTTTTCTGTTGGCTATAATGAAGACACAGCATAAAGGCAATGTCTTTTTTCTCTGTTGTAATTCTATTTTTTTTTAACTCCTGGGCTCAAGCAATCCTCCTGCCTGGACCTCCCAAAGTACTGGAGTTACAGGTATGAGTCGCCATACCCAGTCTATGATACTGTTTGAATTGTGGCATTGGAAGAAGAAATGTAGAGGCTGAGCCAGTTATGGCCTATCTCTCCCCCTGCCCTTTTCTGTACCTACAGCTATGTTGAAAACCGTGGCACTGGACTATGCCATTTTGCTTCCCCTGAAATGCTCAGTCTGTGTTTCTCATTTTTAGGGGCAGATTCAATGCAAACCCTTTCTGGTACTTGAAAACATCAATTTATAGCACTTTCTACTGTCCAAGAATCTCAAATTCTTCTTGGTTGTTTCTATTTGTTTTATTGTAACTTTCTTCTTGATTATTCTCCCTAGAGTAAATCTCAGAAAATTCCCCAAATAGCGCACTCATTAGAAACTGATAAATAAGGACCAAAATAGTTTGCGGGAAATCCATGCACAAGATTTGATGAGCGAGATGGATATGCCAGTATCCTAGGGCCACTTTCCCACAAATGGCTATACTACGCACAGAGAGTGTTGATGAAAGCTGTATACAGTTCCCTGGTGAGAAGGGGATCTGGCATGTCCCTCAGGAACTCCTTCAGCAAGGCTGCCACATCATGAACACTGTGCTCCTCCTCCAGAGAGATATCAATCCCACGGTCAAATTCCTCACGTAACTGGAAAAATAACAGTTTAAGTGGTAGTCATGTAACATCATACCTCAACATGTGATGCCCAGCAAAAGAAGTGCTGTGACATGCAGCATCTGGAATTAAGTCTCTAAAGACCCCAAAATGAGAAGCAAACATGTTGTCTTGATCTGCATAGTCTGCATGCCACACCAATAATATATATTGAATGCATTTACTGTTAATGATGTAAACAGCGGGCTCTCTAACAACAACCAGAAGGTTGGAAAGAAGAGCCAAGAGATAGAAGAGAATTTAGATCAACTATAAATGTGGGAAGGAGGAATTTATTTATTAGGTAGCAGTTTGGCATGTCACCAATCCTGCCATGTTGAATAGTTTACTGAGGTCCTCAACAAGAAAGACAAAGAGATTTTTCTACAAACGATGAAATTAAAAATCTGGATAAAATATCTGCGACTAAGGCCTAAAAGATGACAATAACTAAATAAAAACTGTCTTAGATATGTCTAATCAGCCTCATGAACAATTACCAGGATGCTCTGACTTAATCATACTAGATCTATCAACAAGCATTTACAGCAACAGGGAAAAAAGATAGCAAGAAGAAAGGAGTAATTACTCCACATTCTACTTTAATCTCTGACAGCTCAACTCCTCTTATGCATTGGTCTCCACTATAAAAATAATTACAGAACTTCTTGAATCTATGCTATACAATAAACTTCTCTTGGAGTTCATTTATTCAATCATCCATCTATCCATTCATTTGACAAAGATTTACTGCACATCTTCTGCATACTGGGCCCTGTTATGGGCCCCCCAAATACATTGGTGAATAAAGAGGTGAAGTTCCTACCCTCCTCCATCTCTCAGACTGGTAGATTAAAAAGGTGATAAGTAAGTAACCTCATAAATGATGAGCTCTTAATATCATGACTAATGTACCAAAGAAAAAGTGTAGGGTGCTAAGAGGTGATATAATGAAATAAAAGGGTGAATAAGTTAGAGCATAATTCATACTTGAAATTTAATTCTAAGTAAACACAAATTATATTTTTATTGGGTAATTCTTAAGTAAATCTCCATGCGAAGGCTTTCTCTTTGATGGATAGAGATATAACTGATGAATAATTCTAGCACTCGCCACCTGTCCACCTGATGTGACTAACCTTCACTATCCTGAACCCACTCATTGATTCCAGACAACTTGCCAGAAGCACACGTTAGGCAGCAGGCACTAAGAAGCCTTCCACGAGCTCCCCTCCAAGTTGTGATCCTTCAAACGCACCCTGTCTCTTTTCTGAGAACACACACATGCAAAAAGAATGGACCATGCAAAGAGCTTGGCCTGTGAAGTTAAGAGTGACTGATTAATTTGTGTCATCTTGAATTAAATTTCTTAATCTTTCTAAGCCTCAACAGAAGTAGGTTAAAGGAGCTACTCTCACAGCTGGTGGGCAGAATGTGAATGGGAGAATGTGAAAAAGTTCTGCAATTCTGCACAGGTGAGAGGCTTAAGAAATATTATTGCACTGCCTTCCTGCAAGTCCTGTTGTGACACATTAAATGTTCACTAGTCTCTTGTATGACTACTAAGAAAAAGCCAACAAATCAATCAGAAAACATACTTCTTTGGAAAAACCTTTTTATCTTGACAAAAAAAGACATACGAGGGGGCATTTATTTCAGTTACTTTCAATAATATGAACAAATATCATTTCTTCAGCTTTATCCAACTACAATTTGTTTTCACTTGACTTCCTTTCTTTGAGTTGCTGTGTTACTTGTTTCCTTCTGTTGTAACAAACAGATGGACAATCGCATTTAATTTTCTTTTGCTAAGAAATGAATTATGTTCTCAAAGGACGGTTTGCCTGTTATGAAGTCATCACGAACACAGATACCTGCCTATTCCTGAAGGTCTAATCTCAAACTTCTGTTGCATGCATGTTGCACAGTGCTGAAGGAGACCAACAGGTTCAGTTCCTACTTGAAATATGATTTGGGAGCCATGGAAACGTAACAAGAATTATTTATTTTTGAGAAAGCAAAGCTATCAAACACAGCATCTTATGTGATGAGCATGTTAATGGCATTTTCATATCACATTTTACTAAAAATGGTTACTATACAACTATTTTCTCTTTGCCATTGCTTACTGACTCTCCTACTTTTGCTATTTCACTTAGATGTTTCTCAGTTCGTTTTGTTTGGCTGTACATGGCATGGGTGCATCCAGACGTTTTGCTTTCAAGTGTTTGATCCTAACTCTGTTAACAACTTTTCTGAGCTTATTATAATCGGTTGGAGGGGAAAAAATTCAAAAGGGAATTCGCATAAACTTGAACTTTGCACAGGGTCGTGGCACTGAAAGTCAGTAAAACATGAAACATAATCTCGACTTTTCACTTACTTGTCTCACTCTCTTTTTTGAGCTTCCAACTCGGAATATCCCCACCGTCTGGAGGCCTGCAAATAAGCAAACAAAATCAACAGTCCTGTTTTATGGATTTCAACTCTGTAGAAAATCAAAATAGAAAGAGAGCAGAATGCCAGCACTGTGCCGCAACACGCAGGACAACAGTAACTTCACAGCACACAGTATCACTTCTTTCATGCCATACTATTTATATTTTTCCAGACACTTAAAGGTTAGCCCATTAAGCACCAGAATCATTTTCTTTTTCTGGGAAAAACTTTTCTATGTGATATTATATATTTCCACGCCCTCTCCCTATGAGAGAAAGTAATGTCACATTTCCTCCATTGCTCAGAATACTAAGCTAACCATGAATTTTAGCTCTTTATAAAATTTTAAAATAGATATTTATTGCTTGATAATTAAAATGGACTTCCTAAAATCTGAAAATGTCAAAATAACACACTTTTACAAATACCTTATTCACAAATAATCACTCAGTATTTTAGTTTATTTCTATTTAGACTTTTCTCCATGAATACATATATATATATATTTTTTTTTTCCACCAGGGGAGAGACAGAGAGAGAATTCTACTGCTTTCCCTCGATATTATATCACAAGAATTTTTATGCCAGAAATAATTCCTTCTAATGTTACCTAAAATGGATGTAAAATATTCTATTGTGTTTTTTTGTTTTTTTGTTTGTTTTTTATTATTGGGGATTCATTGAGGGTACAATGAGCCAGGTTACACTGATGCATTTGTTAGGTAAAGTCCCTCTTGCAATCATGAGCCACAATTTATGCCGTATTTCCCCCCTGAACAATGTGTAGGTCCCCCCAAATATACATTTGTTTTACTATTACAAAGTACCCTACTGTGAACAATTCTGTGCACATGCCTTTGTTCACATCTCTGATAGATTTTCTTAGGATCATGTCCTAGATGTGACAATATATTGTGTTAACATGTATAAAATGTCAGTAGTGCTAAGGTTGAGAAACTTGGTTCTAAAAAATTAGGTCTCTTAAAAAACACAAATAATATCACTACTACATGTTAGAAATTACAACAATAGTTTCTTCGTAGCATGAAATTTCCAGGCAACAGTCACATTTGATGAAGAAATAGCACTGATCTCCCACTGTACTTCTCCTCATAGTCTGGATTTAGATACTCCAGGGCGTCATTTATTTGTTCTTCTCTTGCCTTTATTTCCTGAAAAGAGTTAGAGCCAGAGATTTCTCTAATTCAGGTGTGATTTGGGGAGTGGGGGGCAAGAACACTTCCTAAGAGGTATTGTGTACTTCCTTCGGGGAGCACAGGATGTCTGAATGGCTCTCCTTTTTCTATGGCAGCCATTAATCATTGCCATTGAAGAGCATTGTCTATAGTTATTCTTTCATTGGTGGCTCATTTCCTCTTCATTTGGGATAACAGTTTATGAGAGTGATGCCATATTGGAGCTGTGAATGGCTAATTGAAGCCACACGAAGAGAGCTGGTCTGAGAGAGAAACTAGCAAACAGAGAGGGCTCATGGCATCATTTGAATCTTGGATTCAGCTGTGCCTGAATCTAGGTCAGAGTCAGTATATAAATCAAGATGTTGCTGTTGGTTTGGGGGGTCGAGGGAACTTTGTTTAATCTAGTTTTACTAAGTTCCTCTCTCCTGCCACTGAAAGAGTTCCAACTAGTACAATATATAATTATGTTGGAAAGAATTTAAATTTTTATAACTATTTCTTTTCATCCAGAAACAAAGTAAACATCTTAATTTGTTTGTTTTTTATGCTTACTGGTAGAGCTTTGCAGTTTTCTTCATAGAAGTTTCTTACCTATTATTGCAGATACGCTGGGTATTTTTATATTAACATAAATTATTTTACTGGAAATGAATGTCTTTTGAATATTTATTTCATGGTCTTGCCACATTATGTATTAAGTATGACTTTTTAAGTTGGTTTTCCAGGGTTTGTTAGAAAAGATAACATCCATAAATACCTTCCATATCAGTTCTATATCTTTTAAGCATTACTCTGAATTTCCAGAATAATTTGGGAGAATCACAGAGAGAGGCTAGTTATTGCTGGGTCACAGTCGCACAATGTGGTGCTTTTACTCTCGAGGAATGTTGCTTTGCATCTATTTTCAAAGGACTTCAGAACTCTCCTTGTTACTGCCATCAGTTTGTCTGCCTCGTGACTGCAGCCACTTCCTAACCTAATTCATTACTTCTACCTCTCTGGGAGATTGTAAATAGGATAATCAAGCTATTTAGAATGAAGTACAGGATTATATTTCTTCATCTGCAAAATGATCACAATAAGTACCTACCTCAAAAGTGTGCAATGATGCAATTAATGCTCACAAAATACTTAGAATAGTATCTGGCACATACCATTATATACAGAAAAATAAGCTTGAATGAACTGAGTGAGTCTCTTCTATTTAAAATAGAAAACTTTAATGTAATAGTAGGTCTTAATAATTTTAGTTTTGGCTGCATTTCTTTTTTCGTCTCAGATGGTTTCTGAGTGGTTGAAATTTCTTTAGAAATTAGGTATCATATAAACATACTTTCTACATAGGTGGGACTATACAGTTGGCTGAAATTCTTGAGGGTGCTCAAAAATACCCATTGCTGTGACATTTTTTTTTCAATTATAGTAATTCTCACTTGGTAAGAATGATTGTGATTTAAGAAATAACTAGTAACTAGATAGTGATTAATTACTGTAATTCCTATGTGTCTCAATTGACTATAATTTTTAAGTTTTAAAAATTAAATTAAATTAAATGTCTTTGGGGGGTAGAGCAAATGACAATCCTCAGAAGGCCAGTGCTTTCTTTTGACATAGCCTTAGTATAGCCTTTCATTCTCTTCAAAGGGAAGATACAGTAGGGCTATTCAGTAAACAAGATAGTCAGTCATTGATAAAAAAGGCAAAGATCTGGCCATTATATGTCCTATACCAGAAATTGATGTGATTACCTTTCTCCCTTTTCCATTAGAAACTCCCAAATCTCAGGCTTACGGACTTCAAGAAACCAGGGCAGGCACAATGAGCAGTAGGTCTCACCTGAAAATCAGCCTAAATCTCAAGAACATAATATAGTTGGATTCTCTGCTATATTTTTATCTTTTTGTGAAATATGTGCTTCTGGAAAATTGAGGATGCTAAAAAAATTCTGACCCAGTAGTACAGAAAGCATTTGAATGAAATGTAAGTGAGGAAACGTTGCGTGCATGAACACAGATGGGTCCAATCTAATTGTCTAAGAGCAAATTTGGAGAGGGTGAAAACACCTTTGACAAATGTTTGTAGGGCTAAAGTGATTCAAGCCTTCTGCTACCCATTTCAAAAATAGGCAAAACAATGTTTTGTGGAAGAAATGTTTCTGAAGTTTGCTCTTTCTTCATTGGTTTAATGTGACCAAGGTCAAGATCTATTTGAATTTGAACGTGTCTCTTATTTTTCTGGTGCTATTTGGTAGAAATACTATGGAAACCTGGAAAGGAATCAGGTCTTAGAAATCCAAGCAGGCTATCTTCTTGCCTTTACTCCCTAAACTACATGTTAAAAATTTAAAGAAGTGCCACGTTTTTGAATACACTTAAAGGAAATGCTATTTTACAAACTGTAATACATGAGAATTTATTTTCAAGAAGAGAATAAAAAGATACACAAACTTTTTTTTTCACAAAAGCAGTTACTCAGTCTGGCAGCAGATTTTTGTGTCATTGGGGTACAATTTTCTTGCTTATAATTCTTCATAATACTTCCAGTTCACTGTCTACATTCTTCAGAGGGAAAATTTTTAATTCTAAAAGCATGTGTCTCCTTTTCCACCTCATAGTAAATATAGACCAAATTTACATATTCCAAACACTGACTTCTTTAGTTACTAAGCTATTTTTAAAAAAATAATTGTGTTCAAATAACATTTGTCAAACATCTACATTGTGTTGATTATGTAAATAAGTATTGGGAATTCAAAATGACTGAGACATTGACTTTGACTTCCAGTTTATTTTCCGAAAAGGAGAGGAAAATAATTATGTATACACACATATGCTTGCATGCACGCGCGTGCGTGCACGACCACAGAATAACGTGTCACTTAACAACAGGGATGTATTCTGAGAAATGCATCATTGGGTGATTTCATCATTATAGTGCAGCCACAACCCAGATGTTACATGCCTAAGCTATAATATGGAATAGCCTACACACCCTGGCTACACACCTGTACACCATATTCCTGTATTAAATAATGTAGGCAACTGTAAGACAATGATATTTATATTTCTAAACATGAAAAAGATGCAGGGAAAATACAGCATTTTAATCTTATTTGACTACCATCATAACATGTGGTCTGTCATTGACCAAAACGTTGTTATGAGTCACATAACAAACATAACAACTGTATATAAGTGTGTGTGTGTGCATGTGTGTGTGTGTCTGTGTATATGTACAGGAGAGAGAGAGACAGAAAAAGAGGGGTATGGTCAAGGAACACAGGTAATACATAGGCATGTGAAAAAGTAGGTAAAGAAAATAAACAAATCTATACTTAAAAATTTGTGTAAACATAAGATTTTAATATGTTAATTTTATTGTTATCCATACATTATCTAATGATTTCCATATATGAGTTGATTAAGAAATTTACATATATTCTCAACAAGTTTTTTAGAAAGTTCCATTTTGATTAGAAGAAAATGGATGAGAATGTTAGCAGTAGTTAGGTCTACATGGGAGCATGGAGCCTGGGAATTTTCTCTCCTGGTTACTGTTTTTTGTACTACAGGAAGCATATTATTATTTTCATATGATAAAATAAAATTATTCTTTTAAGAGAGTAATTAGGAAACTTGTCCCATGTCCATAAAATGCATAAAATCTAAAATAAATTTAGATTATGGAAATGGAAGTTTAATGAACCTAATGCCTAAGTTTCAGAAAAATTTTTAAAGAACTGTATATCATTTTAAGTCAACATATTAACTGGAATTGAATTGCGAAGAGTGTGGAAAAATTTGAGGTGGACATCTTCCACAGAAATGCAAATAGCAATATGTAAACCTTTTGTCAAAAATGATGTATTTTCTATTCATTTAATCAATGATTTCTTTTTTTTAAAAAAGCTTGACTCTTATTTTTTAAAGGGAACTTTGTGAATAACCTCAATGTGTAAAAGATAAAAATGGCTCTGCTCTATTTCAAGGCAGTCCTGGGGACAGACCCATTCCAACAGACTCATTTTTTCCCCTAAATTTCTTGGCCTCCAGGGCCACTTCTGAGGAATCTTGAGGGCTGAGCAGTCTGAATACCATCAAGTTGATTTTTCCCTCAGAATTTTGTTTAACCTGGTAATCTCTTAAGTAAACTCTTACATCTGTACACTTTCTTCACAAAGGAAGTTCCGACCCAGAGCCTGATCAAATGAACACAGAAATTGAAATTGGGTGCTTCAATGATGCTGGAATAAATGAAAGTCTTCAGTACTTGGTCACTGACAGACAAGTCTACTTACCATGTTTTTCTAGATGCTGACAGCAGCTGTCCACCAACCTGGGGACTTGTCTGTAAATAGGATTCAGACTGAGTTTCTTATCTCTGGCTTTTTCTTTCTTACTCTGAGCCTCAGCAGGCAAGGAAAGTTGTAAAGCTTCGAGCAGTCGAGACTGATTGTCATCAAGATCGGTAATAGAATCCACGGACATGGCACCCTGCAAATGACACACAACCAGAGTTCACACAGACAAGCAAAACAGCTCCTCCCACATGTGAGCTAACCCTATTAAGGAGTGAAGGAGCTGGGGTATTTATACTCCAGGTCTCAAGAATCACTGATTAAGGGCAGCCTCTTATAGGCAGGGAGATAAGGTTATCTGCTCAGTACTTACAGCCCGCATGGGCCAGGTGCCTCTGGCCATCAGAGAAAGCCCTCAGGAAAGAGATGAGGTGCTGGCAGGTGGAAGGTGACCTGGCATACTAGAAATGCTAAAGGCTCATGGAAAGGGAGCAGGACACCAGCTGTTTTTGCTATAGCCACCCATCCATGATGAAGTTTAGAGGAAGAAGTTGGCTGCTGGTTCCCCAGCAGGTCCTGGACAGAGGAGACAGCACTTGGGAGGCCCATTGCCTGAGGTCTAGATTCCCAGAAAACCCAAATTTAGAGTTTTAGTGTTACTGTCCTAAGTGTTTATGCACACAATCTGAGAAACAGTGACAGGATTCAAATAATTCCATCATGTAAATGCAAGTATTCTATTATTTTATTTTTTATTTTCATCATTTTTTCATTTTTAAACATAGTAAATACTACAAAAAACAGAAGTGGCTGAGGTCCCCCTCTACCTTGGAGAAGTCCTGAGTGTTGGGGGCCAAGACCTCCCATTTGGTCCTGCAATCCTATTACTATGTATCTATCCAGAAGAGAAACAATTATTTGCCCATAAAGACATTTGCGCTCCTATTTATTGCAGCTCGATTCACAATCACAAAGATGTGGGAACAACCCAAGTGCCCATCCAGCCATGAATGGATCAACAAACCATGATATGTAGACCATGGGATGCTATTCAGCCATTAAAAAATGGAGACTTTACATCTTTTGTGTTTACCTGGAGTTGGAGAACATTTGCCTGAGTAAAATATCCCAAGAATGGAAAAGCAAGTGTTCCATGTACTCAGTACTAATCTGAAACTAGTAGATCAACAACGACAGGCCCATACGAGAGAAAAACACAATTCAATTCAAGAAGGGGATGAGGGGGCTCAGTAAGTTTCCACTTGCTGAGTACAATGTAGGGGTATATGGCACACTTCTTGGGTGATGGACTTAACTACAAGTGGAATTTTGGAATTGAACTTACAAACACAACTAATGTAACCTAATCATACACACCCTCATATTAACCCAAAATACAAAAAAGAAAAAAAAAGAAAAAAATGTGTGTTTTAAGTGGGAGCGTCTGGGGTTTTAGCTAACGGAGTCTTCAATGACTGAACGTGACACAGGTTTAAGGCTCCCAGATAGAGAAAAGGGAGAGAAGATCTCCCAGCAACCTAAGAAGTTTTAGAAATGCAGCTAGTTTGCTTAAAAAACTCAGCTTTCCAGGTTTGAACTTTGAAAAACCAAATACTAGCGCAGTGTCTAAAATGTACTCAATAATTGGTTCCATATTGTTACAGCATTGGTTTGAAAGAGGATTATATATGTGATTCTATGGCTCTGAGAAAAATAATCCATTGATAAGGAAAACTCTCATTGTCTGTGAAGACTTGGAGCCAATGCATTTGGCCAGGCATGTTCTCAGACTGGTGATGAAGAAATTAGCAGGCATACCAGGCCACCCCCTGGAGCTTCACAATCAAGCAGGGAAGTCTGGCTAAGCAACAGACTACAAGAGACCAAGATCATTGGCAATATTGTAGAATGTTTAGGTTCTACAGAGTTGAAAAAAGAGGGACACCCAATACATTCAAGAGGAGCCAGGGAAAGTTCTGAGGGTTATGCTAGGTGCCACATGCCCACTGCAAATTTTCTCCAAATGGGTTATTGACAGATATTTAAACACAAACTACATATCTAGTTTTCATGTGAACAAAAACTCAAAGAGCAACTTTATACATCTTCAGTTTTCCAAGCACTGGTGTCAGAGAAAATATTGGCCAACTCACCCTCCTCCTGGCCCGAGGAGCCGGTTCTGGGGTGTTCGGGGATGTTGACTCGTTTGGTGTTTCTGAGGTTGAGCTGAGAGATGAGTTACTGCTTGAGAGTTCTTTGTTTTGTCTTTTATTTCCAAATGGGAGGAGAGAAGCCACAAAATCGGATGCATCCTTCTGCTCATCCCTCTGCAAGTCCTGTTTGAGTTTATAGGCCCTGTCATTTGCAATGACTTGGGATAAGGGCATTCCAAATGCCTGTGGGATAAATTCTGGAATCAAAAAAAAAAAAAACAAAAAACAGACATTCCCTTTCAGAGACTGCCCGGACTAGTGAAAACTCTCATTCATCTTTCAGACCTAAGATTGTTTTCTGAAGAATTAATCCATCATCAAAATATAGAAGTGACTTTTGCCTTAATTACAATGGCCAAAGTTTCAAATTCAGTAAAGAAAGTAGCATGTATAACCACATCTTAGATATCTAGGTCTCCAGTTTTTCTCCATGTCTCAAGTCTGTTTTAAAGGAAATAACTTTATAGAGAAGGATGACATTTTTGATAGAGTATAAATAATGTTTTGTCTTCAAAAATACAGATTTACAACCTCTTAGTCTTTGATTTGTAGATCACAGAAGCCTCCAAAACCTAGAAGGCATGAGGAGACAGCATTTATAAGCTCATTCAACAGGCACTTACTGAATATCTACTGCATGCCATGACAAGCATGGGGTGGCAATGGGGTGGCGATGCGGTGGCACAAAACCTATTAAAGGTCCAGTCTTTACTCTGAGGGATTCAGAAGGTGGGGTAGGTGAGGGAGTGGAGAGACATGCACATAATTACAACAGAGTGACTATCGTGTGTTGTAATAGAGAGATGCATGAGGTCCAGACCGAAATTCAGTTCAGTAAATTTGCTCTGAAGTTCCCAATAAGAGTCTGCATGTGAAATGATAACGTGAGAGGCAGATGGGCAGCTTGGGAACTACTTGGGAAGAAGTTTTCTTTTCACTGGGTTCCTTGCTCTGTATCCTGTCTCCAGCCAGCTGGGTTGGAGCTATAACCATTGTGATCCATACTCAAGCCATTTTGCTGGTAACATGCAGAGCAGACTGGACCAGAAAATATCTGGCAGGAGACTCAGAATTCAATTTTTTTTTTTTATTGTTGGGGATTCATTGAGGATACAATAAGCCAGGTCACACTGATTGCAATTGTTAGGTAAAGTCTCTCTTGCAATCATGTCTTGCTCCCATAAAGTGTGACACACACCAAGGCCCCAGCCCCCTCCCTCCATCCCTCTTTTTGCTTTTCCTCCCCCCATAACCTTAATTGTCATTAATTGTCCTCATATCAAAATTGAGTACATAGGATTCATGCTTCTCCATTCTTGTGATGCTTTACTAAGAATAATGTCTTCCACGTCCATCCAGGTTAATACGAAGGATGTAAAGACTCCATTTTTTTTAATAGCTGAATAGTATTCCATGGTATACATATACCACAGTTTGTTAATCCATTCCTGGGTTGGTGGGCATTTAGGCTGTTTCCACATTTTGGCGATTGTAAATTGAGCTGCAATAAAGACGATTTAGAGGAAGGGGCATAAGGCATAAATCTATGGCTCTATTTGGAAATGTGCATACAATTGCTTTCTGGATCTCTATGGTATATCCATTTATACACATTACCTTGGATCCCTAGGGCCAAGCAGTTTATCGGCAATATTCTAGATTCATGCTGAAAAGCACTAATAATTTAATCAAGTACATTTTTTCCTTTTAAACTCAAAATAAGGTCTCCTAGCAGCAGCAAATTGGAGTCTAGCCTCTCCATTGTTTTCATAAGCCCTAGGAATGAAGCCAGTATGATCAAGAGAAAATAATTCTACGGTTATTTCTTCTTTGAAAGAAAAAAGCGAACATTCAATCAGGTAGAAAGAGGCTTTAAAAGGTTTTCCTCCTTGAACCATGGCAACATTTTTAACATCACAAGGCTAATGGCCAAACCTACATTAAAAGCAGAAGTGCTACTTGAAATGCCTGTACCTCTGTCTCTAGCAAAACATGTGATTTGTTTTGAAGTAAAAATTCAAAACTTCAAAACTTAAGCATTTTGGGGTGTTTAGATGATGTTTATCACTATCAACAAACGAGGTGACATATAACAATAATAATTTAGGCATCTCTCCTTTGAGTGATTCAATGTGGACAACGCAATGAGATCCAACACTCACTACTGATAAAACGCCATTTGTACTACTAGCAAAATTAGGGACCAAAAGGGATAGTACCAGACCATTTGTTGTGTACCCCGAAGATTTATTATAATGTCAGTGCCATCTTGTCTGTGGAAAAAATAAAATTCAAAAAGGTTGGGAAAATCTGGAACCACGTGGATGACAAGACGGATAACGTACATTGAATAATAAAACTGATGGGAGATAATAGAGCAAAAAGAACATTGATAAATGTAGCAAGGGATAGGTGTCTGCTCCTGTAGGCACACTTGTAGCAGCTATTGCCATAAGATAGGGACTATTGAGCCCTTTCCTAGCTATTTGTTCCATGTAAGGAACACCAACCACACTTGTTTAGAGAGTTCTTATATTTCTGGAACAAAAAAAAAAAAATTGTTTTCTTTGGAACCTGTCATTTTTAACATCGAAAAGTCTGCCACTCTATTTGTAAATTGGAATCATTGACTACACATTAAACAAATGAAATACATGAAGTCATTTCCCCCCAATCTGTATTTCTTTTTTATTCCCATTCGAGAGATGTAGCCACCCATAACAGAGCTTTATTTCTGCCTCACAGGCTTTCTTTTCTGGTTGAGTTTATTATTCCTTCAGGGATAGAGTTTTGATGTAGTCTCTTTAGCTTCTTGGTGCTTTTACAGAGGACTCTTAAAAGCTTCAGAAAGGAGACCCTGCCATGTTTGGAACTTGTGTTCCAGTGCCTATTTTGTGTATGCTAAATTCTAGGAAGGATTCCTATTATTTATTCTCAGAAACACAGCTATTAGGAAATTGAGGGCTCATCCTAAGTCTTTAGAGCAAAACCCTCCTTTATGTGTAAATAAAGTGTTAGGTACATATGCCTACCTGTGAGTTCAAAGCTCTTCTGTTAGGGGAAAAAGGCTCAAGGCTCTTGGTGTTGATAGAAGGTAATAAAGTTGATAATGGGTTTTTCAAACAATAAGGACATTACCCCAGACTCAGTGCTGGGGCCAGAGCCAGTGGGTACCATGTTCTAATCTATGGCATGTACTCACTAAGGAGACGCTTCCCTGCTGTCCTCATTTGTAGTGAGTGTCTATTCTCCCTCTCCACGAGCCTCCAGGTCAGGAGCTTGTGCATCCTTTTTGCTCCCTATGGCTACTTCCAGACATTCACTCTCCCACTTTGTGGCAGAAATCTGCTACTGCAAGGGTCCTGATGTCCTCTGCTTGTTTTAACCTTCTGTTGTCATTGACTTTGACTCACAGTCAGACAGACCCCCAATCTGCCATCATCCTAGGTGACTTGGATGTCCACCTAAATGACCTATCAGACTCCATCTTAACATCTCCTTGACATCCTTCTCCTCTTACCTTTTTCTGAATGCCACCTATGTCACCAAATCCCCTGGTCCCATACTGGACCTTTCCTCACCAGAAGTTATCCCATCTCTAGAACTGCTGCACCAACCACACTCCAGTCTTTCTGGCATGCTCTGTCAGCTCATTTGCTTCTAAGGTCCCTCCACTGCACCAACTGTGCCACACTTTTCCACACGGTTAGCCTCTGCCAGTCAGTTTTTGCCTCTCTCCAAATTAGAGTTCTTCAACACCCCCGTCCAGATGCACCCACTGTCGGCCCTCAGTGGCTGCATTTGGGTGCCTGCCCGAGTGCATGTTTACCTGGAAGGACTGATACTACCGTGGCCATGCTCACTAACCTCAGCCAGGCCCTGAATACTTGCCAAAAGCCCCATTTCATTTCTCTGGTGGACTTAGCCCTACTACTCTTTTCAACAACCAGTCCCATCCCCTCCATTCACCTGCAACCTCCGATCTTCTCAGCAGCTCCTCCCCACCAGCAAATGATTCTGCCTCTGCTTCAGGAGAAAAGCAACCGGCAGGTGGGAAGGCTTCTACTCTTCACATCCAGCGCACCGGTGCCCCCCACCTTGTGTGCTGTGGAGGGTGACTCTTCAGCCACCAACCTCTCTGCCTCACACTAGTTCCCAGGCTCCAACTACTGATGACTTTAAACCAGGGATAACAGTGTACTGCAACAAAGACCACAAAATAATTATCCTAATTCTCTTACAGAATAAATTAAGATTCAGCAATTGTTTTCAGTAAAAGGTCAGATAGTAAATATTTTAGGCTCTGTGGGCACAGCTGTAGCTTAGAATGCCTGGGATGCAAAATTAGGAGGAGCTCCCACTCAGGCACACAGAGTGGCGCATCCTTCAAGTCCATGCCCTCGTGCTCAGTGGGCCTCTCCTCAGTTTCAGCCCTGTTGCCAGGTCACACAGTCTCTGTAGTAGCTACTCAACTCTGCCAGCCTAGTGGCCAATCAGCCAAAGACAACAAGTAATAAAACTTTATTTACAAATACAGCTGATGGGCCAACCCCTGCTATAAATGACATTTTCTTGTGCCTGTCTGTACTTTCGACTCCTTTTTCTACTGGATATTTTACACTAAATATATTCAAGCAGCTCCTTCTTTAAAAAGTAAATAACCCTGGCCCACCCTACTCTCCCCTCAATGGTTTATCACCTCTCTTTTCTACACAGTTCGCATTTTTTGAAGTGTTCCATCTCCTTTTCGGCCTATACTTTTCTCACCTACCACTCTCTCCTCATCTCACGCAGTCTAGCAGATAGCTCTGCTGCTATTCTAAAACAGCTCACTCTGAGTTATGGCTGACTTCAGGATCATTAGATTCAGTGTCTTTGACAGCTCACTACTACCTTCAGCTCTGACTCCCCCTCCCTGAGCACCAACCACTCCTTCCACCTTTATGCCGGGATGTTCCAAAGACATCTCTTACTCCCCACCTTCCTCCATCAGACCCCACTCAGATTTCTGTTCTTCATGTGGGAAAGCTGGAACTATGAGACTCATCTTTTGTACCTCATTTCTTCTCATATCTCGTTTTCACTCCATCATTAAATCCCTGTCATTCATATCCCCCTCATAGTACCGCTCATTTGCATCCACTTCTCTTTACTTCCACCGTTACTCTCACTCTTGTTCAAAGTACCATTGTCTTTCCCCTGGACTTCCAAACAGCCTTCTAAATGGCATTCTTCTCTCTACTCTGTTGTCACCCCCATCCCAAGTTCACATCTCACACTGCAGCATGGCAATCTGTTTAAAGACACCATTAAGTCACTATCTCTTTAGTACAAGTTGACGGTGTGTCCATGTTGGTAGCATGCAGACCAAAAATCATGCTGTGGCCCTCACAGTCCTATGGGAGCTGGCCCTTTCCTACATTTTCCTGAAACCACATTCCCCTGGTTCTCTCCTCTCTAGTACTAGTACTCAATGGCAGCATTCTATATACATTCTTTGAGAATTTCTACATACTGATAAGTGATAACTTGATGTTTCTGCTGTTATTTAATAAGGAGCAAAAGTAAAGTTGTATCATCTATTCCTATATAGTGTTACTTCACAGCTCACATATAGTGATATAGTGGGGAACAATAAAGCATGGTACAATGAGATTTCAACATAAACAGAGGTGTCAGAACTGAACTTGCCCCAGTTTTAGGTTGATAATTATATGCCATAATTTGAAAATGTCTTGGGAAGAAGAGACCTATTGCCCAGAGTCATGTCACAGTAAAACCTATTCCTCATGGTCTTGGATTAATAAGCACATTAACTGGAACAAAATAGTTATTTTTAGACATTCCCCCCAAACTGATTTCTTTTTGACACAAGAAAGAAAATTTCTGAAGTTCTGAAAGTTTTAAAAATGCTTCTGACTGCCAAGAAATTTAACTAAGAGAAATTAAGGATTTGGAACTATTCCATATGAAAACACATTTTACAAACCAGTTTCAATCTTGAATTAGTTTCTGTGTGAAGGCCATGCTTAAGTGACAGGAGGGACAAAGGAGTATTACATGAAATGCTACATTTAATATCAAGGCACATCAAGGCAATTAAATAACATACAGGACAGGATTCATTTGATGAAATCAATTAATATGGTGGCATATCAAACATTTATTATTCACTCTTTATTGGGAAAGCAATTTGATTCTAAATGGCTGCTCCTATTTATTTTTAGATGACCTAACCCAAGAGATCATTTAGAGTTTCCTGTTTTTCTTCTTTTACTCTTGGATTCGATGATGATCATTTTTCACATGTGCAGCTGTTATAAACCCAAATGCTAATATTCATCTGGAAAGAAATAATGTGAACTGATTACAACTGTGCCAGAACAGCACCCCATCCCCTCTTGCCCCAGTTCCCATCCATATGATGGCTCCCAGTGTGGCTATAGACAGGGCTTTACCCTTAGAAAAGATGCCACGGATTAGCCTTTACTTACACTCAGGATACCATTTTCTTAAAACATCAAATCTACTCTCAACAAAAGCAACCTCTTCTGCCATAAAGACTGATATTTCTCCCCTTAGAAGAGCAATGGGTATTTTCTTTGGAACCACCAGCACCTGCCTTCCTTTTCGCACTTAGCTCCCTGTGAGGTAGTATAGAACACTGCAGCTTTTACTGAGCCTATAAAGGTAGGATTTGGTCTGAAAAATATATAATGGGTCAGGATGTACTGGCCTTCCTTCTCTATTCGTGTCCATTCTTTCTTCCTGCTGTTTTAAACATAATGTAAGCAAGCACATATCCATCTTCTTCTGTTAAGGTAGTACAAACATCTATCTCCTGCAAAAATACTCCTTCTGCTTAGTTTAGCACTAATGGACACTTTCTGAAAAATCACCTAATGTCTGTACTGTAAGTATTTAAACCCCAATATCAAGATCATCATCCTAGGAAAAACCAACTTTAAAACATTATACCCTGAGATATCACCTAACCTCAGGGAGAATAGCCCACATCACAAAGTTCCAAAGCTGCAAATGCCAGTACGGATGCGGCGAGCAGGGAACACTTTCACACTACTGGTGGGACTGCAAATGAATACAGTTTCTTTGGAAAGAATTTTGGAGAATCCTCACAGAACTCAAAATAGAACTTCCATTTGATCCTGCAATCCCATTACTAGGCATCTACCCAGAAGAAAATAAAATCATTTTATCACAAGGAAATTTGTACTAGATTGTTTATTGCAGCTCAATTTATAATTGCCAAGATGTGGAAACAGCTTAAATGCTCATAAACCCATAAATAGATTAACAAACCCATAAATAGATTAATAAACACACACACCATGGAATACTATTCAGCCATAAAAGATGGAGACTTTATATCTTTTGTATTAACATGGATGGAGCTGAAACACATCCTTCTTAGTAAAGTACCACAAGAATGGAAAAGCAAGTATCCAGTGTACTCGATACTAATATGAAGCCAGTAGAGGATCTAATACTAATTTAAAACTCAGTTCAATTCAAGGTGGGGGGAGGGGGAAAGGAGAGGGAGAAAGAAGAAGGAGAGGAACTGGTGTGCTCCCACTTAATGGGCACAAGGTAAGGGTATACAGCACACTTCTTGGGTGGGGGACACAACTATAACAGGGACCCTACCTAACAAAAGCAAACATTGTAACCTAAGTATTTATACCCTCACATTAATCTGAAATTAAAAAAGATAATACATGGTTTACACCAGTGACTTTCAACCAGTGTGCCATGAGAAGATCTTAGGTGTGCTGCAAAAAATTTTAAAGATAACTAAATTATTTTTGAAAGAAGTTCAAAGCACAGTAAGTATATTCTTCTTTTTACTCCTTTTTTTTTTTTTGATCAACATAATTTAAGTGTGCTGTGGAAGTTTAACTATAAGTTCAAGTGTGCCGTGAGATAAAAAAGGTTGCAAAACACTGATTTACACCAACCTGAGTGATCCCTTTAATAGACTCTATGCACATGGAGAATTGTTCTAATCTAGAGAGGGAAAGGTGCTTAATGGCAGGAATAGAATGAGCCAAAATTCTAGTTTATAAAAGCAACGTTGGCTATTCAGGTTATTAGAAAAATAAGGGCAAGAACATAACCAATTAAATAGAATACAATTTATCAGACAATTATAGGTAGCTGGACAACCCTTTGCCTTCATTATTCCAATAGCAGATTCTGCTGTGACAAGACATGCCCCAGTGTGTATCCTGGTTAATATGGGTCAGAGTTCTCATCCTAGAAGTTGCATATTAGAAGTTCATAAAAATGCCCATGTTCAAGGTACCTTTGCAGACCAATGTACTCCGACTCCCTTGGGTGGGGGTCTTAGAATTTTTAAATATTCCACAAGTGATTCTACTGTGCAATCAGAGATAAGGATCACTGACATTTCTTCTTCTTTTTCTCCAATTTAATGTAAACCTTTAAAATGTCTGAATAGATTTTGGTTGAAGGTAGTGCCAGTAGCAGAGTGAGCAGAGGACAGAGATGCTGCTAAACATCTCACAATGTACAGGGAAGCTCCTACCATGAAGAATTATCCAGTCCAAAATACCAGTAGTGCCGAGGTTGAGAAACTGTACTGCAAAAGAAGTAAAACGATGCTTTTCTATTTTTCAGAATTCCTTATCTCCTTTAGCCCAAAGAACCAAATGTCATGACCTTTTAGGCATAGTTCAAGACCTGAGTGTAAAGACTGAGATCACTGGTGTGAAATAGGTTTCGTCCAATACTGATCACAATGAATTTATTTTTAATACCCTTGGTTTCATTGCCTTCCATTATTTTTCAAGTAGAAATTCAACTATTATATAAAAGAACTCCAAGGTGAGACATATGGCTGTCCTCATTTGGCACTCATTCACTATGTCATATGAAGTGAAAATAAACTCATATGACCACACCATTCAGCAATCATTTCATAAGGAACTATAAAAACAATCCACAAAAGACTGAGACAATGGGCTCAGAAAACATTAGTTAAAAATGACCACAAATACCTCAGAGTGGCTCAAGTGTTAGTTCCCTAAATGGACACAGAAGAGGACACAAAACAGGTAGCTCAAACATCTATAATGTCAACAATTTCCAAAATTTATGGGCCAAACAACAAGCATGCTAAGAATGGCCAAACTTCAGTAACCCATGAGGATGAAACTTTCTTTCCAGTAGTCATGGTAAGCAAATCCAAATTCTTTCTCATTCAACTAGCCCTGCCTGTCTGGATTTGCCAGACAGCTGGTTAGCGTTAGAGATGCTGTCCATGGCTACTTGACCCAGGTCCTCTTTATGCATAGCTGATTGGCCAAATTCATAATTGGAACCATAAACTTGGCTGAGGTCACACTCTCCTCAAACCAATTGAATTCATCAATTCAGTTCAGGGTTACTCAAATACAGAAGAGTAGACCAAAACAGCCCTTAATGACATTCCATTGTAGAAATTTAGTTTACATAATAGAGTTGATTCACGTATATCTATGCAATTAAAAAAAAAAAATCCAAATCCAACCATCATGCTCCATGGAAGATGCATTTGCTTAATTTATTTACTCCTTTACCTCTGTCTTTGTTTTTCTCCTTTCCTAGTGAATCCAGTTTCTTTCTCAAAGATTTCTTTCTCTTTTGTCCATCTGTAAATATTAAAAGAACAAGAATTTGTAAAACAAATGTACACATGTTATTTTACATTATCAACAATTACATTTTAACAAAAGTATGGCTTCTATCTTATAATTTGACAGAGTAATTGCTCTGAGAAAATATAAAAATCTCTGAGTTGGATAGCATGTATAATCAGAATCTTTGGGCATGCTCTTAAATTTTCTTTCAGTCATAGGAAATATAGGAAACTTACCTCCTTTGGAAGTAATCTAGCTTTGACATGTAGAGATGTTTGCTTTTACTATTACCTAAGTCTATTTCTGTTCCCTATGATTATGCAACTCGATGTCCATCTTGAACCAAATCTCTACGAAAGGAGAGTTAACAGTACATGTAGCATTGACATGATGAGCTAGTAGAGTATAATAACCGCATAAGGTTATGGATTTTGGGGTCCATAGAACTCAGATTTAACTATTGCTACAATACTTACTATGTGACTTTGGATAAGTTTTAGTGTTCTTCCTCATCTATAAAATGGGAATTTCATGGAGTTGTGAGAATGAAATAAAAGGATGCATATAAAGTGCTTAACAGGGAGCCTGACACGTGTCAGGCTACTTTCATTGTGGGGGCTTGAGTAGTATTCCATGATATGGCTGTACCATTAATCAATCATTCCTCCATTGATAGATATTTGGGTTGTTTCTGTTTTTTCACTATAATAAGTAAGGAATATATTCTTTTAGCATCTGGTATTTGCAGCAAATGTACTTAATACGTCTGTTGAACCTCCCCAAATGATAAAAATACTATTCATATCAGTGGGCAGCTGCAATTGAATTCCTGGGATGTCATTATGAAACATTGGCATTCATCATTGCCAGAATGCATTTGGAGTTATGCAGCTGTCAACTTAACATGTGGGAGGTGCGAATCCAAAATCCATACTGTGATCAAATAGTGACATACAGCCCATATCACAAGGAAATGTATGGTGAACGAGAGGACTAAGAGTTGATTTTTGACAGGACAAACTAAATATGTAGTAAAGAAAGAGATTTAGTTCAATAAAATTTAAAAACAAGACAATGATATCAGAGAAAGACAGAATAAGCATTCTGAAGCAGAAATGAGCATTCCTGGGATCCTCGTGAGATTGCAGATTTTCCTAACTCCTCCTCTCTGAAGTTTTTGGAGGCAAAAGGACATCACAATATGATCAACAGGCATTTCCCATCCCTCCTCCTTTTCAAAAATTTAGAAAATGACTCTCCTAGGCTAGGCACAGTGGCTCACACCTTTGGGAGGTTGAGGCAGGAGGATTGCTTGAGGGCAGGATTTGAGACCATCCTGAGAAAGAGCAAGACCCCATCTTTACAAAAAAAAAAAAAGAAAAGAAAAATTAGCCAGACCTGGTGGTGCCTCCCTGAAGTCCCAGCTACTCCAGATGGTGAGGCAGTAGTATTCCTTGAACCCAGGAGTTTGAGGTTGCAGTGAGGTATGATGACACCACTGCACTCTACCCAGGTTAATAAAGGTAGACTCTGTGTCACAAAAAAATGAAATATTCCCCTCCTACTAAATGAAAATAGTTTATAAGAGTCTTCACAGTCATGCAATCTGTACAGGGGAAAAGTATGTAAATAAGTTGTAATGTAGCAAAGGGCCATTGGTCTCGTCTATCACATATATGTCCATATCATCAAGGTCTAAAAGAGGGTCTAACTACCAGGGCCTACCAGGACATATTATATATGCACAGACAATAAACGTATTAAGTGCACACGATTCTAATTTATTCTCCAAGAAGGGCTGATGGGTGTTTTACTTTGTAACATTTGGTTCATTGCTAGTTCTTAATACCAAATGCATTTGATAGTAATGAAATTTTATTATTTTTAAATCTCCTAAGTCCTTCATTTAAATAGTTGATCCACAGGGTAATAAGGATAATTAAAGCATGTATTAAAGCTTATGAGATTTATTTTTCACAACTAGTGGGCTGATCTTAAAATTCAAACAAGTGGCCAAAGAGCTAGAATCCATATAAGACAGTGGACATTTTAAGATACAATGATTCTTAAATTTGTTTTTAAATTATGGGATATATCATATGTAGATGTGTATAAACACAGAGGTGCAATTTAAATAATAATTAGAAGTCCAACTCCAACATATCCAACAGCCTATTACTAATACTCAAAGAAATACCTATATGCTTCCCTCCTCACCCCAGGTAATTACTGGTCTGACTTTTGCAATAATCAATTACCAGTTTTTTCAAATAGTTTTATTCTCTATGCATGCATTTGTTTTTCCTGTTTTGGGATGCATAGAAATGGAATTACACTGTGGCTACCCTTGCTTGCCTTGTTTTGTTCACTAACACCTGGGACCGACCGTGCCAAGGCAGGTAGCTGTGGATCATTCCTTTTGCCAGCTATACCGTGTTTTCATTTTTTAACATGAATATACTACAGTTAATTTCCTCACTGAGTTGTTGATTGAAATTTGAGTTGTTTCCACCTTGGGGTGATTAGAAATAATGTTTTTGAAAAATTTTGTTGTTGTGTCCTTACCTGCATGCATGTACAAGAGTCACCCTAAGACAGGGGCTCTGAAAGTGTGGTTCTGGTAGCATCAGTATAGCCTGAGAACCTGGCAGAGATGCGAATTCTCTATACTTTCATGCCAGACCTACTGATTCTGGGGTGGCACCCTGCAATGTGTGTCTAAACACACTCTGCATGGGATTCTGGTGCTCACTAAAGTCTGAGAATGATGGCTCCAGGGTGTGTATGTAAAAGCTTGATCAGCATGTATACAATCTTAGGCCTTATCGGATAACTCCCAGCTTTCCAAGGAGGTTTTACTCATTTATATTCTCACCAATATGAGAATTTACATAGTCCCACAAGGATAATATGTACTTTAAACTCCGAAACTCAAGACAACATCTTGAATTCTCTTTATAGGCAAAGTGTGATCTTTGTGAATGGTGGCCTATAATTTAAAAAATATTTAACTATTTACAAAAATATTATTTCTTTTCACTTAATTAGAGCTGAAGGGTATTAATAGGCAACTATACAAAATGATGGATGCTGTGCAATAATGTGAAAAGAGTGACACGTTGCTTTAGCACATGGTTTTCTCTTTTAAAATACTCAAGAAAATGACAAGAGTTACATGATGAAAGCTGTTCACCGTATCTCTCTCTCTCTCTCTCTCTTGCAATCAACTGGTAGTTTGCTTTGGAGTTTCCAGTTGTTGAAGGATAAATTGTCTCATCTCCTTTTCCCCACAGAACATAGAAAGCTCTAGTGGCTTATGCACTTGCAAGCACACAGGACAGTTCACGTTCAACTAGTTTCTTGGATGGCAATAAGTGTGATAAATGCCACTCTGTCTTTTAAAGAAACACAAGCTGCCAACTATCAATACTGCATAGAAATGTCTTTGTGGTGTCAATGGTGATGAGTGCATGCGTGCTTGCTAACTGCTCCCTGTGTGTGCACTGTCTTACAGACAATAGTAAGCTGTAGGAAGAATTTGGGTAACATGTTCTGACCAAAGGCATCTTGAACAAGCACGTATAGAATGGCTTCCATGCACCTTCCTTTCACTGGGCACTGAGGAAATCCTCATTAATGTGTCCAGAGATCATGTCCTATATAGGAGACCTCACAGACATATGCAACACTCTAGCAGAAGGCAAGATAGCAAGCCTTCCATGTCCTAGTGACCCCAAAGCGGGACCCATTAGTGTGGGATCTGGTCAATCTGGGCATCCTCTTGGGAAAGACCAATACCAAACGGGGTGTTCAGGGGGTCAAGAACAAGAAGACAGGAGCTTGTCCCTCTAGGAAGATTCACTTTTTCTGTACTCACTTGCTGTTGAAGTGGTGTTCCATTTTAAGGCTTTGTTTCTCTAACTAAACCAGAAGCCCTCTGAGGGCAGAATCATGCCTCCTAGGCTTTTCTCTTCCTCCAAATGACTAGCATAGGGCAGGGCATGACCTGGGAACTTGGTGGCACCATCCAAGGCCAGGAAGTCAGATGGAGGTTTTGGGTTGGGTCTGAGAGAACTCAGAAGCAATGAAATACACATCTCCTAATTTAAAGGTGATCAGAATCAGAGAATAAGGCTTATAAAACAGTGTTTTAATTTTTAATTATTTAATTCTAGAGATAATAATAAAAATGTTGTCAAGGAATGATTTATTTTGGTGACAGAAAGAAGAGTAAGGGTTACCTATATTTACCTTTAGGTAAATATACCTGAAAGGTGGGGTGAGGGAGCTTTCTGGGGTGCTGAGAAGGTTGTCTATCTTGATCTGATCGGTAGTTAGTTCCATGACACATACATATTAAAATCCCACAGAGCTGTATTTGTGCACTTGCATATTTATGCACATTGCTGAATACATGTTCTTCCTCAATAAAAATCATGACAAAAAGACTTCATCATTTTTACAGAAGGGCAACAACATAAAAGTTACAGTAACTGAACGGGGCTGAGAACTCAGTAAGAAAGTTCTGCAGAAGAAAGCTCTCGAGTGCTTAATGTTTTAAAATCTCTGAATACCTATGATTTCATCTGATTACCACAACTTTCATGTGACTCGGGCACCACAAAAGTAATGAATAGTTAGTGTTTATTTAGAAAGTACTATAAGCTAAGTGCTTAGTACATGCAGCCTTATTATAATACATTCTCCTAGCAGCTTGATGAAGCCCATGCTGTTATTCTTCCCAATCTACAGATAAGGAGACTGAGGTTAGGAGAGGTTTAAGTAACTCGTCCACAGGAAGTGGGGACATGGTAAGATTCAGAACTCGCACGCAGGACTATCCAATGTCAAGTTGCTGCTCTTAACTTCTGTCTATACTGTAGTGAAGGAAACATGGTGCTTATTTTAGGGATGTGACAGTGAGAGCCAGATATATGGACTGACACGTTCAAGGTCATTCAGAGCTAGGAAGGGAGAACGATGAGAAACTAACGAGCTTAAAGCTGTAAATATGCACTGGATATAAGCCATTTATATAAAACCATTTATATAAGCCACTTTCCTATGATATTAAATATTACATTTATATCATATTACTTAATACACATCAATACACAATCCATTGAGGTAGCTTTTTGATTTATTCATTTCAAAGTTGAGGGAACTGAAAATAGAAAATTAAAGCAAATTCTTCCCCAAATCACAGAACAGGTAGGTGGTGGGGGTCAGGGATTCAGAGCCAAATTTCAGCTCTTTTCAGTAAGTACAGCTCTGTCTGAGACGCGTGGCTGAGAGCAGAACCCAGATGCCTGTGACAAGAAGCCAGAAGTCCTTTCTTTGAGGTCACTTTGCCTCTGCAGCATGAGAGATGGTTCTGGATTTTCCTTTCTAGGAGGTATTTATAAAATAATGGACATCTATTTGTGAGATTCCTTCCTCCTGGAAGCTGGGTTGATGGGCAAGAAGGTACTAAGCCTTGATTTTGAGTAAGGTAGTGATGGGGAATGGGTGTAGAAGCCTCAATTCATAGGTACTCTTGAATCCTGGATAGGCCATCGACACTTGAGCCCTTTTTACATCCCTTCACTTGCAGAACTCAAAAAACACCCCATCACTGGGAAGTAGAAGAAATCACGTGTAGTGACATGTGACACAAAGACAAAATAAAAAGGACTACTACATGTCTCCTGGGGACAAAGCCCCACCTGCCACTGCTGCACAAAGAACTAGCCTGGTGAGTGCCAGATGACCATATCCAGCCCTCCAGTATGTGAGGGTGTTTAACTGACACAATGATTTATAAAAAGTTGATCCCTAAGGCAAAATCTTGCCAGGTTCAGATACATATCTAGATGTCCCGCCTCTGGAGAAAGGCAGAGGAGCTGGCAGCACTGGGTCCCACGTTCTTCACATGGAAGCCTAGACCCCTAACCCTGGGCCAGGGCACCCGTGTATTTTACCTGGAAGGCCTCAACATTTGCAATCCCACCTGAGCCTAAAAGGAAGGTTCCAGCTTGTTCGAACCTTCAATAAAAAATCCAGCTGAGAAAAGACTGAAGGAATGCTTTTTGGCACCATCTCCACTGTTTCCCCAGCCACAGCTGCCTCACTATTTACTTGGACCAGAAAAATAGACTCTCAGAGAAAGCAAACCAAAGGCATTCATAAGCAATGAGGGAAGCTCAGTGAAAAAGTGAGAAAAAATGATACGAAAAGAGACACTCAGGTGGCAGAATGGGAAGTGCCCCTAAGAAACTGCACGCAGCCTAGGCCAGGGTTTCTTGGCCTGGCACCAGTGACATTTGGGGCCAGATGACTCTTGGCTGTGAGGAACTGTTCTGTCTTTTGTAGGATATTTAACAGCATCTCTGGCCTTGATCTACTAGATGTCACAGCCCCATTCCCCCTGTTGTGATGGCCAATACTGTCTCTGGACATTACCAAATGTCCTCAGGGGCCCAAATCACTGCAGTTGAGAACATCTGTCCATAACTCTACCTAGAGAGCGGCTATGAGCCAGACCATGTACATGTGAACAACACAGTCACATTTTCCCTCTTGTCATGATGCTCAGTTTTTACCCTATCCCAGTTTCTTTTGTAAACCAAACAATCCAACAATGTCTACAGATTATTGAAACTTTCTATATATATCAGGTTGAATTTTGGACACAATAGCCATTTTCTTCAATTTATAAATGGAAATTTGCCTGTAGTTATGTTTCTACCAGGCCCTTACGACTACAGATGGGGAGACAAAGGAGTTATTTCCTTGAGTAAATAACCTTCTATTTTTTTTTTTTTTTGTGAAGTGATTTTTTCTCCTTTGGGAGGAAATATCAGGCGTGAAACAGCTTCTGATGGTGAACAGTTGCATGAATAGATGCTGTTCAGCATTTAGGGAAGACTCAGGAGATACTAGTTCTTTCTTTTTATTTACAGGACTAAACATGGTAGATGAAGAGACTCACAAGGATTCAGGAAGATATAAGAAGACATTTTTGCCAGCAAACAGAAGTGTTTATGAATGGAGTGAGCTGCTTCAAAAAACCGCCATTCACTGTGGCTTCCATCTTGGCTGTACTCTCTGCCTTGTATCCCTCATTCTTGGGGAAGCCAGGTCATGAGCAACCCCATGCAAAGGGCTAAGGAGTGAGGAACTGAAGTCTCCAGCCAACAGCCACATGAGGGAGCCTGGAAACTGATCCTCCAGTGCTGGTCAAGCCCTTAAGTGACTATAGCCCCATCTGTGCTTGACTGAAACCTTTACAAGACCCCTGAACCAGAATGATCAAGCTAAGCTATTTGCAGGAGCTGTGAGAGGAGAAATATTTGTTATTTGAAAAAAATAAAAATAAAAGATGTCCAGATAAATGAAATGTGGTACCCTGGATGGGATCCTGGGACAGAGAAGTGACATTATTGGGTATACTGCTGAAATCTAAATAAAGTTTGTAGTTTTGTTGATAGTAATGCTGTACCACTGCTGGTTTCTTACTTAAGGAATATCAGATGTCAACATTAGGGCAAACTAGGTGAGGGATACAAGGGAACTCTATACTATCTTTGTAGCTTTTCTGTAAATCTAAAAATTATTCCAAAATAATTTTTTTTTTTATGAAAGCTTTCTCCCAGGCACCAGATATATTCAAGCAAAGGTTAGAAATTCATTTGTTGGGTGGTGCCTCTGGCTCAAGGAGTAGAGCACCAGCCCCATATACCAGAGGTAGTGGGTTCAAACCCAGCCCCAGCCAAAAACTGCAAAAAAAAAAAAAAAAAGAAAGAAAGAAAGAAAAGAAAAGAAATTCATTTGGCAAGCCTGTGAGAGAATGGAGGCCTGTGATGCTCACTGAAGTGCTTTACAGAATTGGGTGCTCAACTTTATGACAAGAAGGGAGGTGACTCACAAGCCAGGCTGAAACCAGTAAACTAATCTCTTATTTGTATCTCCTTGATCTGAAAGAAAACATGTGTCTACACCAACATAAAACACCCATTATGCTGCCTTTCGGGTGAGCATGTTTGTTGGAAAGGCTAAGAGGCTTGACTAGATTGGTTTTTATGGCCCTGATGATGTTTTCATAGGTGCCTGATTAGACTGTCTTAAGATTCTTCCTAAATTTCTGGTTCTCTAAACTTTCTTCTGATTAAGTTATCCGCACTTGGTATTTTTCATTTGCACCCAAGCACACTGATTAGTATAGAAATATGCTTATTTTTTTAAGCTCCCATGGCTATCTATCCTGATAACGTTTTTAAAATAAAGCATAATACACACACATACACACACGCGCTCGTGCGTGCACATACATATATATGAACGTGAATTAGGTGAGTTATACAATCTACAGATGACCTGTAAAATATTTACTAATACTATATTTTATCCTTTACTAAAACTAAAATTCATTATTTCATTTTATATACTTCCCCTTTTGAGGTCTTTACAGCCATAGACCTGCCAAAAATAAGTCAATAAAAACCAGATATTTTACTTCTAGTTTGGATTGGGGGGATTATTGAATAGGTAGTAATAACATGCATGGTCTTTCACACTTGGGAGCCATTCACTGTGTCCTGTACTCCATGTCTGGTGTTTTCCAGTGATTAATCTCATTAATATAAGTTAAATTAGCTCACTAAGTTCACCTCAGAAAACAGATTGAGACTGATGGGAGCTGGGTATGGAAAACCCTAGTCAAAATCATGTTCAAGGGCAACTCAGGGTGGATGTAAGATCTGGTTACTTCCATCGCTATCCCCAATGAAATGAATTCAAAATTGGCCTTTCTACTTTGAATTGCCTGCTCCATATTCAATGTCCATCTCCAAAACTGGAAGAGAGAGTAGTTTTGACGGAAAGAGGGAAGTAGCTACCCTAAGGAAGGGAAACTGGTGGGACCAATGAAATTCTCTGGTCTAAGAGTCAATCTGGGCTGAACCTCAGGAATTAAGGAGGGAAATCAAAGCAAGAATCTCTTCTCCATTCTTAAGCAAGTATTCTCTGGCCATGGATGTTGTACCATAGAACATGATGAATCTTCTTAGCTTTGAAATATTACTTACAATATCATAGTTATCTGTTTAAATAGAAAGTATAATCATTCTCCACACATTGATCTATCTATCCGTCCACCACTTATCAATCTATTCATCCAATATGGATTAAGCATACAATGTAGGTGACACTCTAAGCTAGGTACTCTAAACTCAGATGAATGAACACTATCTCTGCCTTTGAAGAATCCATAGTTTAGTGTTATAGATAGATACAGAGAAACCTAATTAAAGCACAATGGAGAAAGGCTTCAGTGAAGACATTTACTAGGTGCTAGGACAGGAGAGAGGAAGCTGTTCCCAGCTCTGCTTGTAATGGGCACTGTTTGGGGGTCTTTGACCTTTGGTAGGAATTTTCCCCAATAAATCACATGGTAATTGCTTAGTTTAGTAAATACTTTCTTCCTGATTATCCTAACCGTCTAAATTTTTTATTCCTAGTAATCCAATCCTTTATCAAGTGAACGTTCCATTGGTGAAAATAGATGAGAAAATCGCAAATTCAGGATTGGACTGATAGTTTCTTAAATGGGAACTAGAGTTCAAGCGGGGCAAATAGAATTGTGCAAGAAAACAACATACGTGGAAAAAGTGGAAAACAATTTATTCTAGGCCAAACTGTGTGTGTGTGTGTGTGTTCATAAAGAAATGTTTTATACTGTAATTTGTTGGCTATTTAACCAAATCCATAGGTAATCAGGTTTATATTTATCACCTTATACTTAACAGTTTTTCCGTTAACCTTAATTGAGATAGAACTCAGGCAGAAACAGAGTGATTAGGTCATTTTTCCTGATAATAAATCCATCAACACTGTTTCATTATCCTGCTAGTACCTTGTGGGTTAGGAGTTCTAAAATCTGTTTCCAAAGTGTCTAAATTTTCCTGGGGAAGGAAATGTTTTACGATATTCTTAAGCAATAGAAATGCTTCTCCTTAGAGCTGAGGCTTCCCAAAGCACTTGTGAAATGTACTGATCCCCACAGTTTACATGTTGAAGTGGTGGTGAAATTATCAGTGGTGGTGAAGCTGTGGTCAGAAAATGAGAACATTCTGTGAGTCTATTACTGCTGTAAGGAGAGTCAAACTCTTGGAGGTCACTATGCCTCCAGTTAAACACTAAGAAATCTTTTTGGTTTTATGTAAATTATTCTGGCAGAATAATTAGTTCTAAAATCTTTCTATATCATCTTCAAGAGAGGAAAAAACTCCCTCGTGGATCCTTGAAACCCAAAGCAAGTGTTTTTCTATTATAGCAAATCATTAAGATATTTGATTTGTGAAGCATGTCTCTTTATTCTGTCAAAACGTGAGAGAGGGAAGCTGATCTCATGGTTTAGATGCCATGGGTTTAAAAGCTCAACTATATTTTTTTCCTTAACTAGGCGTTCTTTGTAATCACTGCTTGCTATAACAACTGGGCATGATCAAATTATGCCTTAGAAGGATCTTTTACTTGCTGTCATTTTTTCCACAGACAAGTTCTATGATTTTAAAGAATGAATTAAAAAAAAAAAAAACTAGGAGCATATATTTCAAAAGGGAAGTCCTGCTGCTGTCTTTTTGTAAGATCGGAGCTAGTCTCTCCCTCCAGGCTCCTGAATTGCATCTCTCATCATACAATACTTTTAATTTAGTCTAGGTAGGTACTGTATTTGCAGAGACAGAAGTTTGCAAATATCAGGGTAGGAAAAATTCCTTTTGGCAAGTCATTTCTTTAGGCTACATTTTATTCCTGGAGTATAAAGGAAAGAAAGTAGGTAGGAGAACAAAAAGACAAAAAATCACTTATCCCAAATAAATACCTTGAATTGTTAACTCAAGAAAATTAAACCTCCAATTATGGAAGTTTTATCATTACTTGTTTTAAAGCTAAAGCTTGTAGTTCAAGTTAAAAAGTCAGGGTTAGACAATGGTGTCAACATATGGTGTGATTTTTAAGGTAGGAAAGGAGCTAATTCTATCTACTTTCCTTTGATAGATATTGTTTTGTAATGAACAAGTAAGAAGGGAATCAAATATCCTTAAATTACACACTTTAAGTCTTTGGAACTCCTAAAAATTTCTGCCAGTTGCTGCCATGGAAACAGCTCTTTCTGATTCAGTAACTGAATAGATGATGAAATTAGATGAAAACTATTAGACTCCTCATCCTTTCTTTTTCCATTCATTACTTTTTATTGTTTTTTTGAGTCATTTGGAAGAATTCGATATGATATGGAAACATTAAATAAATGTGCTGTGATTTCACATTTAATGCATCCCATTCAATTTCTCAAACATTTATTAAACAGTAGATATATGTAAGGCACTGTGTGAAATACCAAAGGAAGTAAATACAGAAATAGTTTCTTCCTTATTACTTGTCTTCAATGGCAGAAGATGCCATTGCTATTATAAACCAGTGGTTTCTAATCCAAATCCATGTCTGTTCTTCTACTCTCCACTCACCCACCCCAATTCTTTCTTGCCCTGTTTTTCCTAAGTGCTTACTCTCCATGCTGTCAGCAGTAGTTCAAGACAATCCTGGTGATTTTTTTTTTCTTCTTGCCAGTATTGATTTAGGGCACTGGCAAGTGTTACAATTCTAGGGCATGAAAAAGAAAGGAAGTCTACCAGACACAGCAGTGAAAGGACCTTTCTGTTCTTAAAAAGACACTTGCTAAAGAGTCACTGCTCTTCTCTGTCTTTTGATGCTGTAGTAGAAGCAGTGATGCTGGGGCAGGTATAGCCACTTCGTGACAATGAGGGAAGCCAGCCAAAGAGCAAGGTGATCCGCTGATGATGGCAGAGAGAAAATATATAAAGCTGTTGAATTAATGAGCCCTGGAAATGGCCCACCTTTGAGCTCCTTATAAAGTAAGATAATACATTTCTTTATTATTTAAGCCACTGTGGGTTGAATTCCCATAATTTGAGCCAAAGCATCTTAACAGTGGATAATGAAAAATTCAGTTGTGGAGCATATACTTCTACTTTTATTTCCACCAGACATGTCATGTAATGCCAGGTATCCTTAAGAAAAGACACGTATGGGAGTTTTGAATTTGTGCACGTTGGGTTGTATCTAAGATGGGGTGGGGGGTGAGGGTGGCAAGAGGAGGAGGAGGAGGGAGAGCAGATTGCCAAGAACAGTAAATCTGTAAATAAGTAAAGTCTTTACAGATAAATATTGCTAACTTCTCAGACATCAAACCAGATAGTAATAATCAAACTAATAATCAATCCATATTAGAGATTGACTTATTAAAGTCACCCATTTAATGCATAATTTATATACCTATAGACTGCATGTTGGCATGAGTTGTTTGGACAACTCATAACATATTAACCTTTCCTTCTTGTTTAGTGCCACCAAGGGAACTTATTTATTCCACTTTGAAAAAATATTTGGCCACACGTACAGCCTTTAGGTGTACTAATGTTTTCTTTTATATTATATTTTTACTGTACCTTTTCTATGGATAGGTTTAGATATACAGATCTTACCATTGTGTTACAGTTGCCTACAGTATTTGGTACAGTCACATACTGTACAGGTGTGCAGCTAAGGAACAACAAGCTATAATATACAGCATAGGTGTGTAGTAGGCTATACCATCTAGGTTGGTGTAAGTGCAATTTTGCACAATGGTGAAATCTCCTAACAATGCGTTTCTCAGAATATCTCCCCATCATTAAGTAATGCATGACTATGACAAAAGCACTGAAACATCTGAGAATTACAAAGGTCTAATTGAAAAGCACCCAATTATTATAAAATAAATTAAAAATGAAGAATTTGAAATGAATAGGATTATACCATTAATCACCACATGGATAATTACAAATTACTACATCAAATTAATACTAATCTCCTAAATTAGTATTTTGGCAAGCTTTTTCTGTAAAGGTCCAGATAATAAATATTTTTGGCTTACTACAGGCTGTAGTTTGCCCACTCCTATCTTAAGTGAAGACCCTTTAAACTATGCTTCCACAGCTTCCCATTTGTAAGCCTTTTGTAAGAAAAGCCTGATTGGCTAAAAATGCCCTCAGTTTTTAACATCAATTAATACTTACTTCATTTGATTTTGCTCATGGGTAAATCAAGAAAAAATAATTGAAAGCTCCTCTTCATATTTTAAGGATGGGACATTCTTTATACTTATCAAATTTACTTTGGGTCATGATCCCAACAGAGATGATGGTGCTGTCTTGAAATCTTTGAAAGGTGCCAAAATACTTCAGAAACTGCAATGATAAAAGTTTTGTTCAAGATGCCAAAGCCTTGTGCAATAGTGGTTGCTGCTCCAACAAAGACATATAAATAAATATGTGTAAATGTGACCAGTAGAGACAAGACTTTGGATAGAAAACCATATTGTCTAAGAACATAAAGGAAGCCATTTGTAAATACCAAGCCACAGAGCACATAGCTTAAAGAATCAAATGCCTCCTTGGTACCAGCACAGAATGATACAGTGGCAGTAGACACTTGAGAACTTTACATGGTAAAAACCTTAGAGTGCTAAAGAAAGAGCACCCAGGAAGGTAATTACAAAAGAATCTGCAGGAAAATGTCTCTGTCATTCTTGGCTTTTACCAGAGCAGGTGGATGAGGAAGCTTCTATCTCTAAGGGTCACCAAAAGTAACTTAGATCATATCTACTGCTCTATCTTTTCATATAATTGATGTACTTGTGGTTTCCCTAGCTACTGACTAGGAACTCGAACCACTTTTAGGACATGAACCACTTTTGACATGGTCTTGTATCCCATATTTTAGCTAGAATGTAAAGCTCCACACATGCATCTCCTCCAGGCTCTATACCCAGCTTGGTATTGAGAGAGAGAGAGAGAGAGAGAGAGGTGAGGCAGTATAGGAAGCTCTCTGCTGTTGTTTCCACAGTTAGCTCTCCATAGGGAAGGCACTAGATGCTCGGGGTATGGTTCTAGCCTTAGATTCATTTTCACCCTATAGAAACAGAATGCTCCATCTTCCTTTCCAAGGCCCTTAGAGCCACAACAAAGACCAACTAAAAGTTCCCCCGATAATGTTAGATTTGTTGTTTTCTTCTTAATTGCCTGTTCTTCATTCCATCTCTCTTCTAAAACTGTGTAATTGACCTGTGGCTCATGTCCTATTAATGAATCAAAAACATTTAGAGGATAATAACGATAATATTTAAGGAAAGGAAGTAGAGTCAAACAGAAGAGGACAGGAGAGAATATAATAGGGACTAGCAAAGTGTATTTTTTTTTTCAAAGTGTATCTTTGATAAAGATAAGCTGTTTGGTTCATGTGTTTACTGGGTTGAGATGTAAAATGCATTTCTCACTACAGATTGTGGACAAAATGTTCACAACCTGCTGTTCTAACACAAATAAATTTAAGACTGTGGTACAGCCTTAGAACAGGCTGCAAACAAAATAGATTTCTTCCTTTATGTGCAATACTATTGCAAATGGCTTCAATAGTGAGATCAGTAGGAGACAAAGGAACTTGGGGATTTTATTCTTTTTGTTTTTTTTTTCTACAAAGGGTAGTTTCTGTGGTTTAAGATTACTCTGGTGATTTTAGATGTGGTGGGCAGAATGAGGGAGAAGCTCGAAATGAAGGAAGGAAGGTAGAGGTCTATGGCTGTAATTAAAATGAGACACAATTATGGAGTGACCTAGGGTTGAGGGCAAATGCAGGACAAAGTGACATGATGATGATGGTAACGACGACGATAGCGATGGGTAACTCGTATGGAGAGTATAGTACATATAAGACATCAGGGATGTTTTAAGCTCATTATGGCTTTTCCTTCATTTAAAGCTCACATTAACCCTAAGAGGCCATCAATCAAAGTTGGAAATTGAGCATGGAGTGAAGCAGTAGGGAAGTGTGGCTGCTTCAAAATCATTCCTGGAGATACTGGGGAAAATGAGAGAACATTGATTGATGCCCTTTAGAAAGCTAGGGAAGAGTGAAAGAAGGAGCTTAATTTTAAATAGGAGCATGCACACATGCTCTCATTCACTTCTCAAACATTTGCTGAGGGCCACTGGTATACCTGGTGTTCCAGATTGAAAGACAAATAAGACATAGCCCTACATGACAGGAAATCACCATCCTCTGTAAGAGGATCACAGAAACGATGACTGTGAACACACAGAAGCTACAGTTAGCTCTCCAGCTCACACAAGACCTCTGTGGAGGGCCTCTTAGCCTAGCGGTCTCATTATTCCTTAATCATCCTTACTTGGTAGTGTTTGTTTCCTATGGGCATTTCTACCTGTGGTTTATGGATTCTATTCCAGGTTTCAACTTCATTTTTACTTACACAAAAGGCTTTGAAGGACAGTTCTAGCCCATCAGTTCTTCCACTAGCCATTGTCAACAAGGATAACATAAAAATAGGACAGTTACATTTTCTGTCTAAAGTTGTTATATAAACAAGCTCGATTTTCTTGCCTACTAGGTTACCCATATTATCTAAATCAACATTTAAATCACAAACTGAAGACAGCTGCAGTGTTGGCCTACCAAGAATATAATTTTCTTTATTTCATTAGGTTGTTTATTTGGGTTTTACATTGCCTAAGGCTAATGGTTAGAGATCACTTTATAAGGAAGACATACAACTGAGCAATTTTGAGGCATTGGGGTGCTCTTTTATGAGAATATTGCCTACATCTTCTTAAACAAACCATCAGCTATTTCTCTTTCTATGATGCCATTTTCCAAATACATAAATAAGCTTTTCTGAATTGTGATATCAGAAATTAACAGAAGCAAGAGGGGGGAAAAAAGCAAGAGAGAAAACATGAACATTCATTTCTCTTTTATGGAATCATTCAACTTTAAATCTTTGCTTACAATATAATGAGGTTAAGCTATATTGCCTATACTAACCTGCTATACTGATTGTGGCAGAAGGAAGTTTCTTTCATTTTAACTTAGACTAGGTGTCAGCGAATTTTTCCTGTAAAGGGCCAGATAGTGCATTTTGAGATGCTGTCACAACTATTCAGCTCTTACAGCTGAGTTCCCTTAAGACTTTGTTTACAAAAAAAAAAAAAACCTGATGTTAAGCTGGGTTTGGCCCATGGGCCAGTTGCTCACCCCTGCCTTTGCCCATTTGTTTAATACAAAATAATGTTAATTGAACCTAACATGCTACCTGATATATAAAAAATATTCTTTCAACGTGTTTTAAATAAGTGAAACGTTCCTCCAGACCATTAGGTTTTGCTTCATTTCTTGGCCATTCTCTGCTCTTGTTTCCTGATTCTGTTACTAAGGATTGGCCGTTTATAGACTAGATAGTCTGATCCAAGAGCCTATGCTAAGAGTAGTCAGAAATAGTGCATGGTTAATCCTTGGAGTAATCTAAGGCTCACAGGGAAAGCTACTGATTCCTGATTTCAACCACTGAAGATTTCTCTAGGCTCTCTATAGCATCTTCAAATGTCTCTTTATGAAATATCTTAAATTTAGAATGGGTAAAAAATTAAGCTCATCAGCCATCTTATAAGGTGTATGTAAATCTTATTTTTGGTGTTTGCATCTCCTGGCTAAATGAATATAGAGGAGCGAGGAGCCACAAGATGCCAGAATCCTGAGTCCCTGAGTAACTGCTTGGAGCAAAGTCTGTCCTCCCCTCCGTCATGGCCAACCTGCACTGGATGGTGCTTGAGTAAGAAAGATGCCTTCATAAGGTTGCACTGAGTGGTTATCCTACCCAACTAATACAAGTATATATCTGTAAGATACATTCTTAGTAGTATTGTTGGGCCATTTAAAACTCATATAGATTTTGCCAAACTACTTTGCATACCATAGCAGCAATTTATACTCCTACCACCAGTAAAAGAGAGGCCTGTTTCCCCACAAAGTGCATCATTCAACTTTTGGGACCATGCCGATCTGAGAGAAAAAAATCATCTCCTTGGTGTTTAACTTGCTTTTCTTTAATGAATGTGAAGGTAAGCATCTTTTCAAATATTCAGCCACTGTGTTTCTTTTTGTGTAAGCTGCCTATAATTTGTCTGTATTGTATATTGCTTTTCTTTTTATTAAATACATTAGTTTATAACAAAGCTTTATACAGTAGAGAAGTTAGGCTTTACTTTGGCAAATGTGCTATAAATTTTTATTTGTCACACAGATGATTCTAATTTTTATTTTCCTTTTTTTTTATTGTTGGGGATTCGTTGAGGGTACAATAAGCCAGGTTGCACTGATTGCATTTGTTAGGTAAAGTCCCTCTTGCAATCATGTCTTGCCCCCAGAAGGTGTGGCACGCACCAAGGCCCCAAGTTGTTCCTCTCTTTCTTTATATTTTCTGAATAGCATTTCCCCAATATAAAAATATTAAGCACCCAAATACATTTTATTCTGGCATATTTATAGTTTCATTTTCATCTTTAAATCTTTCTTCCATATCAATTTATTTTGATGTAAAAAGTAAGGTCAAAATCCAGTTTTTTGTTACCAATCCTTGTCTCATTGTCTTAAATATAATACTAATCAATCTTTTTCCTCCTGACAAGAAATACCATATTTATGATGTAATAAATTCTCATACATGTTTTGGCTCATTGTTGAACTCTGTTATCTCCCCTCAACCTATCTATTGTGAGGTAGTACAATACTATTTTAATTGCCTCAGTTTTATGTCATATTTTAATAAATAAAAGGGGATAATCTACATTAGGTTTCTTTATCAGATTTCCTGACTATCTTCACATAATTATTCACCTAGATAATATTTAGATTAATTTAGTGAAATTACCAAAAAAAAATCCTGTTAGTACTATCTTTAGAATCATCTTCAACTTATAAATAACTAATGATGTAATTAACATCTTTATATTATTGATTCTTAAGTCTTTTAAACGTATTCCTAACTTTCTTTCTTGTTCAATTTAGATTCCATGGTCTGGAATTATAATAATTCCCTTGGATACTGCATTAGATACCACAACCTTAGTAATTTAAACAACTCAAATGTATCATATTACAGTTCTAGAGGCCAGGAGTCTCAATGGGTTAAAATCAAAGTGTCAGCAGGGCTCTGTTCCTTTCTGGAGGCTCTGGAGGAGAATCTGTTCCTGTGACTTTTTTTAGCTTGAAGAGGCCTCCTGCGTTCCTTTCGCTTATGCCTCTTTCCTCCATCTTCCGAGCCAGTAACATTGCATCTTCTGACCATTCTTCCATAGATACACCTCCCCCTGATTATAGCTGGGAAAGCTTCTGCACTTTTAAGTACCCATGTGATTAGATTGGACCCATCCAGACAATCCACGATCATCTCCTTAATCTCAGGGACTTTAATTGAACAGTTCCCTTTGGCATGGGAAGTAACATATTCACAGATTCCAGAGACGAGGATGCGGTCATCTTTTGGGGTCCATTATTCTGTCTACCACAGACATACTCTCAACTTGCCATGTCCCTCTTTACCTTCATTGAATTCAACTAGAAAATCTGAATTCTAAAGAGAAGAGACGTGGATTAACCTTGGAATTGAAAGTACAAAAAGGTGTGCTTTGCTTTAACCAGGATGTTTACTTAGCATTTTAAATTCCCAGTTACTAATCCCAAAGGGACATTTTGGGCTCCCCTGCAATCCTGGGACACCACTGGCCCATTTGCTCCCTTCTCTTTCCCATTCCTACCCTCTTTCCTCAAACCCCCAGGACCTCTCTCATATCATCACTCCTGGTGGATAAAATTCCTTCTTATTTTGCTGAAAGTGGAGAATCAATCTGGAGTAAGATTCCACATGTTCTCCCACGTCTTCTAACTCGCTTGCATCTGTGTCCAAAAAACTGACATTCACCAATCATTCTAGCTTGCAAGAAGGTCAAACTCTCCCCTATACCCTGGATTCCACTCCTATTGTCCACTCTAAGAAATCAATCCAGTTATTTCTCAATCTCCCTGCCAATCCTCAGTTCTTTCTCCCTACCGTGAAACCCAGCATCTAATGACTTTAGTATAATATCATTTATCTGAGCACAGAAAGCAGCAGTCTCACCAAAGAGCAGGTTTTCCAAATAGGGACATCTGAATAAATCTCTCTGATCTCCCTAAAGTGGCAGAGAACAGAAATGTGAGCTTGAATATGTTTCCATTTTCGTTATACTCACTATCGAAGTAGGCTTACTATCATTTCTTCAGGATTTAGGTTCTGGCTGCTGCATTTATTTTCCTGCAAAAATTATTCATGTAGTGAATCTGACCTTGTTTAGAACTTCCACTTGAAGGTTTGCATGGGACCAAGTGGCCACACTTAGACTGTCATAGCACTCGCCACTGGCCATGCATTTCAAAGACCTCAGTAAATTGTTAATGTTTATAATCTTATGCTCAATGAAATGGTTTTAAAACTCTTGAGCAATGTCTATTTTTTCCACTCAACCACACAATTCCTTTTCTCCTCCACAAGTAAGAAAATTGTCTGTAAAGCATTAGTTCCCATTTTGATAGAAAATATCAAAACAACAGCTGGGGCTCAGCAATATCTTCAAACATTTTGATAACATGAATCGTTCCCTGAATATTCTGGGAACCACGCAGTCTCAGAAATAAGCAACAGAGACAGAGCCTCTAGCAGACCAATTTTAAAAAATTGCCTGTTTGCTGAGGGTTATTTATTTAGTGAACTCTTTAAAAAGCAAGGACAAAGAAGAATATCAAATTAACTGTATTTAAAAACAAAGCCACAAAGAATATCTGTTCCCTGGTATCTGATGAGAATTCAATCCAGGTTTCAAAAACTTTTCATAGTCATCATTCCCTTTGCTACAAATGCTGCTGTTTGCCAACAACATGTCTACTTTTTTTAAGGAATGAAAATAATGTTTGTGCTCATTAAAGGGAGAAGGGATGCTTGGGCCCCATGTGGGCTACCATGAGAGTTAAGTTGTGGGGGTGGGGAGGCTTCATCTCCTCCCTACAGCCAAATCAAGACCCAGTGAGGCAGAAGGTCCTATCTTAAGGAGAAGAGCCATATGGCCTAATGGTCACGAGTACTCATTTTTCACAGTTGCCCAAGTGATTCTCTGCTTACCTGAGTTGAGAGTCTCTATATGTAAGATTAATGTGAAAAAATAGAACAGGGGTGGGGATTTCCTCTTGCGAGGAACTGGCTGTGGTTGTGGGAGTAAACAGAGCATGTCAAGAAAGTCAAAGGAACAAGGCACATGTCCTGAGACTCGCATGTCTCACCCTCCCCTTGGCCTTGCCTACCTCTCCCTTCTGAACGTAGCTATGATCTCCCATGGGAGATTCAGATTCCAGGTTAAAGACAAAATGTGGTCCTCAGACTTACCATCCAAAGAAAAACATGGTCAGTGTTTTTGTGCTACTCTTTCTAGTTAAAGGACTGAGCCTCCTCTTACAGAGGAGAATTACCTGAGCTCGTGTGTGTGGGGAGTGATGAGAAGCATTATCAAATCCTGGATTTCAGACTCTAAGCCAGTGCTCTTTCCGTTAGTCACAGCTGAGCCAAAAAGTCAGCACCACTGGCACTGGGTGACAGGAGATGAGTATGTGTCTGTGTGTATGACAAGGTTACTCTGCCTAGGCACTTGGACACTTGATATTTCTTGGTGGGGGATGAGGGGGCCATCCTGTGCACTGTAGAGTGTGTAGCAGCACCCCTGGCCTCTATCCACTAAATGCCAGGAGCATTCTTCCTCCAAGCTATGACAAAAGCATAGCCACGCATTGCCACATGGTCCCTGGGGATGGGAAGCAAAATCGTTCCTGGCTGAGAACCAACATGTGTGTGTTTATGTGTATAAGCACATGCTTGTCTATGTGTATATATACAGATGATGCCAAAAAAGTGTACACATTTTAAGAAAGGAAAAGACTTTACTAAAGTTGTAATACTCCAGTAACAATAGACTTCTGCAATTACAAGAAGTACTCAACATGACTTGTATTCATCTTTTATTAGTAGTATATATCGAGTATTATGATTTTGATGCAGCCTTTTCTTTTCTTAAAATGTGGATACATTTTTGGCTTTCTCTGTATACATGAACTCTATTATGAATATATATTAATGAAGCATCCCCTTAACTCCCCCCCCCAAAAAATAAACAAAATAGAAGAGAAGGTCTGCATATCTGAAGTCCTCCAAGGCAATCTACTAGCTTCTAGAACAGTGGTTCTCAACCTTCCTAATGCTGTGACCCTTTAATACAGTTACTCATGTTGTGGTGACCCCAACCATAAAATTATTTTCATTGCTACTTCATAACTGTAATTTTGCTACTGTTATGAATCGTACTGTTAATATCTGATATGCAGGATGTATTTAGGCGAGCCCTGTGAAAAGGTCGTTCAATCCCCAAAGGGGTCGCGACAGGTTGAGAACCACTGTCCTAGACCCTTGCTAACCCTCTCTTGTTTTCCTCTACATTTCAGGCAGACTGACCTGGTTGCTTTTTATGGCAGATTTCCTCTACGTATATAACATCACAGTTTTCATTCTGTCTCAAATTAGCTTTCTGCTACATACGAATACAAAATATTATAAGTGCCGTTATAGACGACAGTAAACATTCAGAATCAGACTTCTATGGATGAAGGGAATTCAGGTCCGTGTTTCTCATCTTTACTGGAATCAAGATCTGTGTGAAAACACCAGCCAGTCAGCTGTGCACTGGCTCCAGTGCAACCTAGAGCGCAGCAGCTGAAAGACTAGATGAAAATGAGGTAACTTGGGAAAAATCCCTGACACTGAGTTTGCATAAGGTCAAATGACATGTTTTCTAGATTAAGGCTTTTTTCAAATGGTTATTTTGAAAACAAATTGAGATAGAAACAGGTTTTCTTCTCACCTTTTAAGCTGACTTTTCTGTTTTTTTTTATTTTTTTATTTTTTTTAATTTTTTTATTAAATCATAACTGTATACAATGATATGATTATGGGGCATCATACACTCACTTCATATACCATTTGACACATTTTTATCACAGTGGTTAACATAGCCTTTCCGGCATTATCTCAGTTACTGTGCCAAAACATTTAATGTAGAAAGCTGACTTTTCTGAAAGTCCTTTTTAATTTAACCTGGCTTGTTCTAAAGCCAGGTAGACTATTAAGATACAAATGCCTCAAGTTGACCTTCCCTTTAAATAAACGTATCAGCTGATATGCAACTGTCCTGCTTAAACATGTCTTGCAAAATGGACAGTAATGCCAGCTAGTGGCTGAAGAGCTGTCATTTCCTTCCTGTGTGCATGTGAGGCCTGAGAAGAGTTCAGTGCTTGTGACTTGTAGCATTCCTCAGAAGAGAGGCAGACAGGGCCTTACCTTTGGGAATGGTGATCTGGCAGCTCAGGTCACAGTCCTGCTGCAACTGATAAAAAGCCACTTCCTGAAGTCGAGCCCTTTCCAGCTCCGAGAGACTCTGGATGGGAACTGACCTCAGTCGCACACTGCGGCCCGACATGCTGTTCCAGGTGAAATCACCCTACAGGCCAAGGGAAAAAACATGAAGAGTTACACAGTCCACCTACCTCTCACAAACATCCTTTTTCTCAGTCAGCAATAAAGTCAAGCAAATGTCATCTTTGTGTTCCACAATCAACTCTCAATTCCCCAAATCAAATCCTCTCTTAGTTTACCATGGATTTTCTCAGTTAGTTGCAAAAGTCAAAATCTTGAGTATCTGCTGGATCGTGCGATTTCATCTCATGCTGCATATGGAGGCCAAAGCAAACTGCTTGGAAAGGTGCTGCAAGGGTCCTACTTCTTTCCTTTTTGAGAACACATGAGAATTTTTTTGTTTTTCTGTCTCAGTGTAAAATCATGTACACTAGATATGGGGGGTGAATGTGTACCAAGAGCCGACCATGTGCCAGCAAGTATGTCAAGGGCTTTTTTAATTTACAAATAATAATTGTACATACTTATGTGGTCCATAGTGATGTTTCAAGACATATTATGTATGATGATCAGATCAAGGGAATTGGCACATCCATCATCTCAAACATTTATCATTTATTTGTGTTGGGAACATTCACTATCCTCCTAGGTCTTTGAGACTATACATTATTGTGAACTATAGTCAATGGCCTTTTATTTAATCCCTTCAACAACTTTTGAGGTGGTTAACATCTTTGACCTATTTTATATCATATTTAATAATATAATAACATTATATAATAATATAATAGAATATGATTACAACCTATAACAATATACAGGGTGGACATAAAGTTTGCTTGCAATTTACTATGTTAAACTACTTTAAATTGCACACAGACTTTATTTCCACCTTGCATAATAGATAATTGAACCTGTACTTATGATACATTGTTATACTATATGCTTATGATACATTATAGTAATATCACAGTAATACATAGATGTATAAATGTAATAATATAACATAGATGATGAAACTGAGGATTGGGAAGATTAAGTAATTTTCCCCAAATCATAAAGCTTATAAGATTTGGAACTAGGACCCAACTAGCACAACCTAAAGTAGTGCTTTAACCTTAAGCTAAAATAGTAGCCACTGCATTTCTATTCATAGCACTTTCGTGAGCTATTTTGAATACAATATACGCAGAGATATGATCAATCTATATGTACAGTATTTATAGATATTTGATGCGAAAATACTCTATATCAAAGAGTCAAGTCAAAGATTCCCACAATCCTAAGCGTGCATTTGTGTGCACAAGTACACACTCCACTGGCCACTGAAGGTGAATGGCTCCACCCTCAATGCAGATAGAGAGGAAGTATTAGCCTAAGAAACAAATAGTCCTCTGAAACCTAGTGTCCTCTTACTATAAGAAGCTTCCCTTTGAATCACAGATACTAGCCACGGTGCAATAGATTTGAAGAGGCAGCTATTGTTACCTCAATGATCAAGAAAAAGAAAGTTTGGTTGGGGGAGAAGAGGTGCTGGCTCACACAGGTGCTGCCAGGAACTCATTGCAATGAATGGAACACTTAATCCTATTAACATTTCACCATCTTAAAGAAGTCACTTACCTTAAAGGAGGGAGACATAAAAACTGGCTCCAGCAACTATTAAGATATTTTTTCCACACTGGTGGCAAATCCTTGCCTAGAGTGTTTATTCCAAACAGTGAATGACACTACGTTAATGCTTTGATATTCCCTCCTCTTTATCTGAGATTTTATTCATTCATTTAACAAATGGAGATACTGTACTCTGGTAGGGGCAGAAGAAACAAGTCAATAAAAGGTATAGTGTTAAATAATGACAACTGGTAGGGAGGACTAAAGGGCAGGGATGAGGGAGTTGAGGAGAGGGATTTGCAGTTTTAGACAGTGGCCGGGAAAGACTTCATAGATGAGGCAGTGTTTGGGCATGAGCTAAAGGAAGAGAAGGTTTTCGATTTACCTGAACATGTGTGAATTTACATCCCAAGAACGACAAAGACTGGCAGGAGCCCGGGAACTGAGGGGAGGTGCTGCAGGAAAGGTGCAGGAGAGGAGTGAGGGAGGGACAAATCCAGTCAAAGTGGGTAGGCTGTAGTGAACGGAAGAAAATTCCCCCAGGTCTAGTGCATTTTGGATTATTTTCTTTCTTTTTTCATTTTCTTTTATAACTAGTCTAAGCACCATTTTAAAATGTTAGGAATTGGAACCTTAAATCTTGGGGCTACCCCTCACACACACCCTCTAAGCTTAGGGTACCACAAGGTAGACCACAGGTAAATTGCTCCCCCTACCATAGAAAGTCTCAGATGAGTTTGTAACATTTAGATATAAGCTTAGGTACCTAAGGGAGCTGATGGCTAAAGGGAACGCTTATACACTGTTGGTGGGAATGTAAATTAGTACAACCTCTGTGGAAAACAGTATGGAGATCTGTCGAACAACTACAAGTAGACCTACCATTCCAACCAGTAATCTCACTACTGGATATCTACCCAAAGGAAAAGAAGTCATTTGATAAAAAAGATATCTGCACTTATATGTTCATTACAGTACATTGTTCTATTGCAAAGATCCATATCTGAACCAACTTAAGTGCCCACCAATGGATGAACAGATAGAGAAATTGTGGTATATACTGTATACAGGGTATACTGCAAAGTAGTATGCATCCATAAAAAAGAATGACTTCATGTCTTTTGCAGCAACTTGGATGGAACTAGAGACCATTATTTTAAGTGAAGTGAATCAGGAACAAGCAAACAAATATTTTTGCTCTCACTTATAAGTGGGAGCAGACTGACGGATGTGCATGATCATACAGAGTTACTTAGTAGACACTGGAGACTCAGAAGGAAGGGGGTGGAGGGAGGTCTGGGGTGAAAATTTACCTGTTGGGTATAATACACTATTCAGGTGATGAGTATATTGAAAGACTAGACTCCGCAGTGCAGTTCACTTGAGTAACAAAAAAACATTTATACCAATGGAATTACATACTTATTCTTTAAAAGCATTTAAAAATATGACCTCTAATGGGCTTAATTATCTATAGCAGGGGTTTGACAATCTTTTTCTATAAGGAATCAGATAGCAAATATTCCAGGCTTCATAAATCATGTGATCTCTATCACAGCTACTCAACAGTGCCTTTTTGGCATAAAAGTAGCCACAGATAATTTATAAATAAATGAGTGTGGCCGCATTCTAATAAAACTTTATTTACGAAAATAGGTGGCAGGCTGGGTTTGGCTGGTGACCTGTAAGTTTGCCAGTCTCTGAACTATTGCTTATGACTAAAATAAACCAGTTCCTAGAAGGCACATTTTGTTCTTATTTCCTGTGTCTTCCTGGTTAATTAATTCAAACAATACTTAATAAGCACCTATTTCATGCTAAGCACTGGAGTAGGCTCGGGATTATTAAGTTGACAAGACAGTCCTTGTTCTCAAAGAGTTAGCCTTCAGGTAGGAAGAACACAAGCAATTCATAAGATACAGAGAATGAGATGCTAGAAATAACTACTAAAAGCAATGAGTGCCTGGGAGGCAAGGCTTTGCCCTGTTATCCAGGGAATCAAGGAAAGCTTTATAGGGAAAGTAGTCTTTCAATAAAGACTTTCAAGTTGAGCAAGAGGGGTAAGAGTTTGTCAGTAGAAGTGCAACTTTAGAGAAAACAATGGGTGCCAAGTCAAATGAGTTTGAGAGAACAGGTTTGTTCGGGGAAATTATAAGGCTGGATGGGGAGAAATAGCAGGAGGTGAAGCCAAGCAGAAGTTAGGGCCAGATCCTGCAGAGCCTTCTTTGTTGGCAATGCAAAGTGGATTAGATTTCTCTCTGTAGGTGATAGCTAGTCATTCAGGAACCCTGAGTAAGAGAGGAATGTGAGCAGATTTGCTTATGGGAAAGATGACTGGTAACACGTCTTTTTCTTTTTGAGTACATTTGTTTTTGTTCATTCTCAGAACAACATGCTCATATAGTGTTTTGTTTTTCTCCTGCTCAAGATTCCTCTGTTCTGAACACAAAGATTTATGTCATTAATAAGTTTTAAAAATTGTGATCTGTTACCTCTTTGAATCCCCACCATTCCCCAATTGTTCCATGTTCTCCCAACTTTTGCTCTGGAATATAATGGGTATACATGAGGCCTTCTCACCCAGTTTTGCGTCTCCCCAACCTTTTACATTTTCTTTCTTTACTTTTCTATGTTATGGATAATTTCCTAAAATCTATCTTCAAGTTCATTCATTCTAATCTACTGTTTTTAACTTATCTATTGAGGTTAATTTTATCTGCATTTTTCATTTCTTGAAGTTCAACTTATATTTCTTTCAAATATGCCTATTCTTTTTTCATGGAATTTTACTCTGTCCTTTAATCATCTTTCATTAATTAATTAATTAATTAATTAAAATTTTTTTGAGACAGAGCCTCAAGGTGTCACCCTGGGTAGAATGCCATGGCATCACAGCTCACAGCAACCTCCAACTCCTGGGCTCAAGTAATTCTTCTGCCTCTGTCTCCCAAATAGCTGGGACTACAGGCACCCGCCACAATGCCCGGCTATTTTTTGGTTGCAGCCATCATTGTTGTTTGGCGGGCTGGGGCTGTATTCAAACCTGTCAGCTCAGGTGTATGTGGCTGGTGCCTTAGCCACTTGAGCCACAGGCACAGAGCCACCATTAATTTATTTTATAGTTTCTTTTTTTTTATTGTTTGAGATCATTGAGGGTACAAAGAATTAGGTTACGCTGACTGAATTTGTTAACATCCTTCTTATAATTGTGTCCTGCCCTCAAGAAGTGTGCCATAAACCAAGACCCCAATCCCCCCCTCCCCACTTTCTCATTCCCCTACCCTCCCCCCTTGTATTAGCTCATCTACTGCCTGCATATTAGAATAGAGTACATTGGATTCTTTCTTCTCCATTCTTGTGATACTTTACTAAGAAGAATGTGTTCCACCTCCATCCAGGTAAATGTAAAAGATATAAAGTCTCCATCTTTTTAATGGCTGTATAGTATTCCATGGTATACATATACCACAGTTTCACAGTTTGTTAATCTATTCCTGGATTGGTGGGCATTTAGGCTATTTCCACAATTTGGCAATTGTAAATTGAGCAGCAATAAATAATCTAGTGCAAATGTCCTTATGAAAAAAAAAAGTTTTTTTTTTCCCTTCTGGGTAGATGCCTAGTAATGGGATTGCAGGATCAAATGGGAGGTCTAATTTGACTTCTTTGAGGATTCTCCACACTCCCTTCCAAAATGGTTGTATTAGTTTGTAATCCCACCAGCAGTGTGAAAGGGTTCCCTTCTCTCCACATTCATGCCAGCATCTGCAACTTTGAGACTTTGTGATGTGGGCCATTCTCAATGGGGTTAGGTGATATCTCAGGGTAGTTTTGATTTGGATTTCTCTGATGATTAGGGATAATGAGCATTTCTTCATATGTTTTTTAACCATTCATCTGTCTTCTTTAGAGAAAGTTCTATTCATGTCTCTTGCCCAGTGATATACGGGATTGTTGGGTCTTTTTTATTGCTTAATTTGAGTTCTCTATAGATTCTAGCTATCAAGTTTTTGTCTGATTCATAATATACAAATATCTTTTCCCTTTCTGAACGTTGTCTATTTGCTTTGGTTGTTGTCTCCCTAGCTGTACAGAAGGTTTTCAGTTTAATTAAGTCCCATTTGTTTATTTTTGTTGTTGTTGCAATTGCCACAGAAGTCTTCTTCATAAAATCTTTCCCTAGGCCGATATCTTCCAGTGTTTTCCTCACACTTTCTTTGAGGATTTTTGTCTCACACCTTAGATTTAAATCTCTCATCCATCTTGAATCAATTTTTGTAAGTGGTGAAAGGTGTGGGTCCAATTTCAGTCTTTTACATGTGGTTATCCAGTTCTCTCAGCACCGTTTATTGGATAGGGATTCTTTTCCCCAGTGTGTGTTCTTGTTTGGGTTATCAAAGATCAGGTGGCTGTAAGAGGTTAGAAACACATTTCTTAAGGACCTGAAGGTGAGAGCAACTCAAAGATGCAGAGATAAGAAAAGACTCTGTGCTAGGTATGCTGCTGTTTCCAATTTGAGAAGACATGAGAGATAGAACTACATAGATACTTCGGGACAGACCGAATGCAGTGGAAGCAGAGGAGTAATCTAGCATGCTTCTCAAGGTTATAGCGTGAGTAACTGGGTGGATAGTGACAGTAGTCACCAAGATAGGGAGAAGCAGAAGGGAGAAAGAAGATGTTCAATTTTTTTTTTTTTTCAGTTTTGGCTGGGGCTGGGTTTGAACCCTCCACCTTCAGTATATGGGGCCGGTCCCCTATTCCTTTGAGCCACAGGCACCACCTGATGTTCAAGTTTTTTTTTTTTTTTGTAGAGACAGAGTCTCACTGTACCGCCCTCGGGTAGAGTCCCGTGGCGTCACACGGCTCACAGCAACCTCCAACTCCTGGGCTTAAGCGATTCTCTTGCCTCAGCCTCCGGAGTAGCTGGGACTACAGGCGCCCGCCACAACGCCCGGCTATTTTTTTTTTGGTTGCAGTATTGGCCGGGGCTGAGGTTTGAACCTGCCACCCTCGGCATATGGGGCCGGCGCCCTACTCACTGAGCCACAGGCACCGCCCATGTGTTCAAGTTTTTTGACATGGTGAAAATAATATTTTTATCTTGGAAAAATAGAATTAAAAGACATTCCTAAGTCTGTCAAAATAGAACCTGGTCAGTTTACATTTTTCTTGAGCCTTCATTTTCTTCTCCCAATTAAAACAGCCCAGCACAATCAAGTAACATATGGTTTTTCATACTGTTCACAAATGCCTACACTTAGCATGATAAAAAGTGAAGTGTCATGCTTTAAGTTTCTTTTAGTTCATTATATCTTACAGCCCATGATTTGTAACTTTTTAGATTTTTAAACTTTGGTATATTTGGACTTATTAGAGGGACAGAACATCCGAGGATATACTCTTATAGCAGCCTGAGCTAAGACAAAATACATATTTTTAATGTTTCCCAACTGATTCTCCCATGCAGCCAAGGCTGCGAACCACTGAGCTCAAGATCTTGATATGATTCATTCTGAGTCTGAACGTCCATCTTTTGGTTCAATAATAATATTCAGTAATAATAAGTCTGCTCTGTAGTAAGTCTAGAAAATGCAAGAAGTTCTCTGTCACCAAAGAAAGATGTAAATCTATCGTAGGAAACAAAGCTATTTCTATGATTGTCATAATAGTGAAGATGTTACTTATTGAAACAAAATTTGAGCTTAATAGACTCCCAGGAGTAAGTATGGTGCTGCTTTCTTTTATTAAACAAATGCAGTGATGTCATAATCCTTATTTTTTTTCACTCAACAACAACAAAGAAATGACTCAAATGTGATACTCTTTAGAGGCTAAAGGCCATACTCATGTCCACTTCAGTATCCAAGCTGGAGAGATGCCCCTCAGGCTACATGTTGTTCTGCAGAAGTTAAAAGAATTACAGTGCAGAGTTACCGGAGGCGTGGTTGACAGAATAATGTCTCCCCAAAAGGTGCCCACACCTGAAGCCCGGGAATCTGTCACTATGTTATTTTCCATGGTAAAGAGGACTTTGCAGATGTGATTAAATTCAGGTTCTTGAGATGGGAAAGTTATCCTGCATTGTCTGGGCTGGCCCAATGTAATCACAAGGGTCCTCCTACCAAGAGGGAAGTGCAGGTGCAGCTGAGTCAGAGAAGGAGATATGATGATGGAAGCAGAGATGGGAGGGAGAGGGAGCTTTGAAAGCGCCAGGCTGCCGGCTCTAAGAATGGAGATGCTGCCAAGAAGTGCAGGCAGTTTCTAGGAGCAGGAAAAAGCAAGGAACAAATTACCTCCTAGAGCCTCCAGAAGGAATGTGGCCCTTGATGTTAGCCCAGCGAGGCTTCTTTCAGACATGTGAGTTCTAGATCTGTAAAGTATTAAATGTGTATTAATTTAATGTTTTCGGTTTGTGGTGATTTGTTACACAGCAATAGGAAAGTACTCCAGGATAGGAGGAAGCACTAGGAAAGCAGGCTGCTGGGGGTGGGGGCCTGAGTTCCAAGGAGGGCACGCCTCCAGACAGACCTTCCAACAACAGGTCTTCACTTCCCATCAGATTCTTATCTCCCCAATATGTGATGCGAAGGCGCTGCTTGTACTCCAGGTACTGCTGCCACCACTATGGGCAGGAGAGGTCCAATGACTAGAATTTCGAAAGCATTTTTCCCACAAAACAGAATTGTAGAAAATTATATATAGTAAATCGTTTAGCTTTGTGGGTCTTAGGGTCTCTGCCACAACAATTCAACTCTGCCATTGTAGAACGAAACAGCCCTAGACCCTGTGTAAACAAGAGTTCCAATGAAACTCTATTTATAGACAAGAAAATTCATATGTCATATAATTTTACTTTTACCAAATGTTATTCTCCTTTGAAATTTTTCCAATCATTTAGAAATGTAAATATCATTCTTAACTTGCAGGTCACACAAAACAGGCAGCAGGCTGGATTTGGCTTACTGGTTATAGTTTGCTGACCTGCTATATAGAGATTAGGGTTGTTAGTGCCCTACACATATTTACACAGTATCTGGCACCACGTGCTGTCTTAGCAGCCTGCACCCTAAGTTATAATATATACATCAGCCAGATTCAGGAGGGCAAGAACCTTGTCTGGCTTTTCACCTTGGTGCTCCCAGTATCCAAGGCAGTACCTGGCACCTAAGTGCCACTGAATGAATATTTGTAATCTAGGGACTAATGAATCAGGCACATCAGGAGTTAAATAACTGGAAACCCAGCTGACCCGTGTGATGTTGTTCATATGTGGGAAGAAGTATTCTGCATTTGAATAAGCTGCAAAGAAAAAGTCTTTTAAAACAGAGTCTGCTCATGAGTCAAAAAATACTGGTATGTTGGGGAGAAAGGAAATGTGAGGATATGTGACTTGGGGAAGTGTCAACCCATCATAACTATCTCCAACCATCAGACATGACAGGAGCAGTAAGACATGAACACAAAGGTCAATGTCATCCTGTGACTCTTGTGACATGGACCACAAAGTGATAAACAAGCACCCAAGAAACACACCAAATCCCCCCAGCACAGCCGAGAATATGATTCTGGCTGGTTCTCTACTCTCAAATGCACATTCCAGGCGAGCATTTTTCTTTGGTGACTGTTTATCTTATAAATGGATGACTCATTTTAAGGCTCTTGGAGTCTAGTCCTTTAAGTGGTCATCATAGGATATATATATATATTTTTAAGAATTCAAAACAGAAGATTTCAAATTTGTTTCAATTTTATAAATGTAGGTAAAATTGAAACTGACTTGATGTCTCTGGATAGACTGAAGACCTTGAAAGTTATAAAAATATACTTTTATTATGGGATACTATGTAACAGAATTAATAATGGGTAGCAATGTGCTAAAAAATAAAAAGGATATATAGCACAGTGGTTCTTGGGGGTAAAATCGCCTCCCAGGGGCATTATCAATACTTGGAGACATTTTTCGTATTATAATTTGGGATGGGGCTACTGATACTTAGAAAGTGGAGGCCAGGGATTCCACAGTGCACAAGACGACTGTTGACAATAAAGGATTACTCGGACCAAAATATCAATAGTGCAGAGGTTGGGAAACCTGGCATAGCACAGATTAGGTCTGCTATTAGGCCTAAATTACATAGGATCTCCTTAAAATGATAGTGCCAGGAATATTAACAATAACTTATACATTTTATCATTAAAGATATGAACTATATAGTCTTATGTATATTATGTATTACTATATATACTCTACATGTATTTTTCTGTGTATTTTGTACCTAAACAGAATCATAGAACTTATTATAAGTCCTATTTAAGCATTACAAAGCACAAACACCACAAACCTATTTAAAAGAAGTGAACAAAAAAATCCCAATACAATAGTACCATGACTAAAGGGAGAATACCTCACCAAAAGACTTGATTAAAGAAATGCCCTTTCCTCCAGAAGCATATGTCTGAACATTTAGAAAAAGAAACAGAAGACAGATGAAAAGCCCAATTATCTAATGTCTATGATTTCTTCAGAAAGATCATTCTTATGCACTAAGTTGCATCTTTACAAATAGACTTGATTTTCCCTTGACATCAAATTGATTGAAATAATTTTGGTTTTGGTCTATACCACATTGTTTTCTTGCACCCTTGGGGCTAGTGTCTAGTTGCAGCAACTCTTTAACCACATCCAATTGTAAACTCCCCAGGGCCAAGCAAGGGGTGATGCAGGACTGTTCGAAATGTGATTTGCAAACCTAGGGCATCAAGTTACCTGGGCAGGTGACTGTTGTTAAACATGCAGGTTCCTGGGCTCTAGGGTAGATTTAGATAATTAGAGACACAAGGGATAGGGCCCAAGAACCCCCATCTTGTGTAAATCAGCATCCTCAGATTAGTCTTATTTTTACAAAATAAAGGTTGAGATTCACTGGTGTGGTAGTGAAGATGTGGGTTCAAATAAATGGGAGCGCTTTGGTAAGATTCAAAACATCTCTGAGCCTCAGTTATTTTTATCAGTAAGATGGAGCAAAGAACAAGACCTAACTCTCAGTTTGCAGGGATTGTACCAGACAATGCAAATGAATTTCTTACAGAGGGTTCATTAGCTCCCAGTGAGCCCTGGATAAGTAGAAAATCAACTTATAATTAACATTAACCATCACCACTCTAAATTTGCATCCCCATCTCAAGCCTGGCTGTTCTAGAGACATGAAAAGCTATTAAGAAATGTGTATTGAATTCATTAATAAATAGTCCCACTACCACTATGTATAAGATGCTTTTATTCTAACGGTGTCAGAGGCATTGTGGTTCCATATGGGTGAGAGGAAGAAGAAAAGACCAAATAGGTTGGTTAAGGCCCTGCGGAACGGCATGCCATTTAGATAAATTATGCCAGGGGGTAAATTTCTTCTAATTATTTTCTAATGTTGCCAACTGTCATTTATTAATAATTAGTAGAGCCAAAGTGTCCAGATAATCACAATGTGTTGCTGAAATGTGGCCTAAGTTTAAATACCAGGCCCACAACCAACATTTCTGGAAAGGGCCACCTAGTTCTTTATAACTATACTACAGTATAAACACATCTCCAATGACAAGGAACTCCTTCTTCATGAGCTTCCAGGGAAGGCACAGGTATTTGTGTAGCTGTCACATGCCTGGTTGAATCCCATTATGAATGCAACAGGATAACATTTGCTCATTCTTTCTCTCTTTTGATTCCTCAGCCACTCCTCAACAGATCTTTATTTAAGAAGATTTAACACTTCTCTCACACTCTATATAATTTGGTATTTTATTTATCCATTCTGGTCTTCTTATGAGCAGGAATTTTCGAAAATTCTGGAGAGTTGGCAGGAATTGTAGTCCATTTTTACCTCTTGCCTTGGCATATTAGCTATTTATTGCTACATAAGATGTATTGAAATATTTCCCAGCAGCATGATGGAAAACCAGGCCTCAGTCATTCAGCAGATACTTAACAAGCACCTTCTACAATCAAGACACTCTCCTAGGTCTTTGGGATTCACTGCTGAACAAAACAAAGAGCTCTGCCCTCAGGGAGCTTTTAGGTTAGTGGGGGAAAACACAAAAGAAACTCACCCAATAAATGAGTAAATTACACATCAAGTTTTACAAGGTGAGAAGCGCTAGAGAAGAAGGTAGCACAAGGTGAGAAGAATCAGTGTTGGGCAGCTGGCAGGACAGCATTACCGAGAACATGATATTTGAGCTGACCTGTAAGGAGGTGAGAGAATGAGCCACGCGGATTTGGGGAGCCAACCAGCCAACTGCTCAAAATAAGGGTGGCACGGGGTGGTGGCTAAAAGCAAGGGCTGGCAGGTTGGACTCCCTGAGTTTCAGCCCAGTTCTGCCACCTACCCACCATGTGGTCCTTTGGGAAGCTACTTACACTCCCAATACCTCACTTTCCTTGTCTGTGAAATGGAGAGGATGATACGGATTTTGCTAATACAAACAGACTAGTCAGGGATTAGAAAACTGCTGCCTGTGAGCCAAATCCTTCCCACTGATTGTTTTCATAAATCAAGTTTTATTGGAGCACAGTCACACTTATTCATTTAGGTGTTGTCTATGGCAGCTTTCAGGCTACAGGGACAGAATTGAGTTTCTGCAACAGAGACTGCCTGGCTCACAAGGCTGGAAATACTAACTGGCCCTTTACAAAAAAAGTTTACTGACCCCTGGACCAGACTAAAAGTAAAGGACATCTTTGATTGGGATCAGCCTTTTAGATAAACATTTCCCTCCTCTCCTCAAATTTTATTTCTCTGGGAAACATCCCAAGAAGGCTGCAAAGAAATCCCACAACAGAATAATAATTTAGGATATTGGGATATATGTCAATGCAAGGGCAAAAAGAAGTGGTTATTTGCAAATAGACTGTTTGGATTATTGATAAACCAAAGAAGTAGAAATGAACATTGTCAAACCTAGGGCTGTGCTAATGCCATCTAAAACAACATATGTCACTTACATCTTGTCTCCAGTGGAAAGAACCATTCCAAGTGTTAGCATACAGGGGACATAACTACATACTAGATATCCCCCAAGGGCAAAAGCGTCAGAAGGAAAGGCCAATTTCATTTTTGTTTATACCCAATTGAATTGTGGACTTTTCTACTGGCCGCCAACTTAATTCTTAGTTTTAAATTTGCTTAAATCTTGGATGAGAAGGAGGTAAAACAGCCTACGCAGATCTGAGAGTTGCAAAAAATGGAAACACTCCCAAGAATTAGAAACTTCTCAATGACACAGCCAGCAGCTGAGAGTTTTACTTGTCTTTTTGTAATTAAATTTAGTTCATTGAAATTGAAACAACAGACCTCCAGAGACATATTAGACCTTGAAAATACTGTTCACATTTATAGATAGTCCATTCTCTGCTGGTTACTGACCTCAGTTCTTCATTTGTATTACCTCATCTAATTGTTACAACAACTCTAAGGATTATGCTACTTTAATCATCTTCATATTCCAGTTCAAGAAATAGAGGCACAGAGCTTAAGGAACTTGCAAAGATCACGTACCAAGTTAGTGGTAGAGTTGGGATTTGAAGTCAGGTCTCAGGTTCTAGAATTTAAACTCAAAACCACCACAGGGATTTCATCACTTCTCATGATAAACCAATCCAAACCCCTAATGAGCAAAGCAACTGTGACTTATGCAGTAGCAAAATGGGATCTGGGGCAGAAGAGTCACATTCTGCCTCTTTTCTTCACTAAGACTTTTTATCAGAAGACACATCCTTATAATAAGATAAGCCAGACATTGCTTAAAAATCTAGAAACTTAAGATTTCCCTCTTTTGTAAAACAGAGCACATCATATTTATTATTAACCTTATCTAATATCAAGTTCTTCTCCAAAGCCCGTATTTATCATGGCCACAGCAACTAAAATGTTGTACCTGAATTTAAGACGTCAAGTGGGAAAGATAAGGCACTTTACTCTTTCAGACCTCAAAACAAATCTGTGCCCAAATCTTTTGCAGAAATCAGTCCAATTATGCTGTTGCTGTTCCACTTAATTACAACACACTCTTTCTTGCTTGAGTCTGTTCATTTTGAGCTCTTCCAACATTACTCTAAAAATAAGGAAATAGGGTTCTCATAAATCTCTGTTGACACAGTTTTTAGCTATCACACATCTCAGATACTGATCAATCCAATTTTTTTCCTAAATCACAAGATAGATGCAAAAGAATTACAGAATTTTATCACAATCATCTTCTGAAAGAGAAGTGTAAATACAGATATTTATATTGCTTACCCATGAATTACAATAGGCCCCGTCTCTGCTGTCAGCTCTAATCTCACTGAACTAAGCTTGGAGTAGGAACTTGAGTCTGTTTAAAAAAAATTATTTTTTTTGGTGAAAAATGCATCCTGAAATGGCAGATTGTATCCAGTGTCTGAGAAATGGCCCAGCTGGCATAACTGTGACTCCCACGATACCTTTTGTTGCCAGAGACCTCCGCTACTGTGAATCTTGGGACCAAAAATATGCAATCTTTTCATCGTACCATTGAGAAGTTCCTGTCCCTTCAGAACCGAGGCAGACTGTGTCCCTGACTAAACGCTTGAGTGAGTGACTAAGTGTGTGAGTGTGTGTGTGTGTGTGTGTGTGTGTGTGTGTGAGAGAGAGAGAGAGAGAGAGAAAGAGAGAGTGTTAGGGAGGAAGAAGGAGGGGAGGGAAGGGACAAAAAGAATGAAAAGAAATTGAAACTAGATTTCCTGCCTCTTATTTTAATAAGATTATTTTGAAGAAATATTCTGGACTTAGGAAAGGATTTCTCTAAAAAAAAAAAAAAGAAGAAGAAGAAGAATGCTTTTCCACGGGGATCTTCAAACGGTAATTGGATTGCAACTATGCAAACTGTCCTTATTAGGAATCAACCTAAAAATGTTGGAAGCCTCTGGTAAAACCCCTGGGAGCATGATAAAGCACATAGGATGCTTTCTTTGTTTAGGACACATTCTCAATTCTTAAATTACATTTTAAAACCACTGACTTTTTCATTTCTCTAACACTAGCCACAAACATTAAAAAACAAAAAGGTCCCATTCTCTTTTCCACTGAAGCATAACACATGCTCTGCGTTTTATGCTTTTTATGGAACAATAGTCCTTGAGAAGTTGTTCATTTCCTGAACAGAGTTTGTAGAGGTCAAAGCAAATGGACCCGTGTGGCTCTGCTTAAGAGGGTGCAGGTGGGGCTGAGGGTTTGGGGTGGGATCTAGGAGGAGCAGAGGGAAAAGAGAAGATCCAAAATATCTCTCAATCACAAATTACCTTGATCTCCGCGTATTCCACATGGCACTGAACCAAAGACAACTTGAAAAGACATCTTTGTTTTCCACTCAATATGAAGTTATAGCTCTCTCATGGGTCTCAAGTGAATTCCAACAAAAGAATCACTGTGATTATAACTGACAAACTGGGAAATGATTTCATGGAAGATCTTACTGACTCAAAATTGAGAGACACTCAGTATGGTTTTACTAGGATTCTGTAAGGTTAATCATTCAAGCCATACATAGCCTCTGTTGCTGCTGCTATTTATTTAGCTGAGGAAGGAGTTTAAAAAGAATGAAATATGTTAGATAGTTTTCTCTAGCTGAATGATTAAACTTAGAGAAATTCAGAGTAAAATCTATCTGTTATTGCATACACCCACCTCCACTACTCTCAACACTCACGTGGTGAGATACTCATAATTCCAGTCAATGTGGTTCACATTGGACATTCATCAATAGGAATTATACCTTCATTTAATGTTATTTAGTACATTAGTATTTAATATTTTAAACATATTAATACTAATATATTGTTTCACATGAAAGTGATACATATGCAATTCATTTTTCATTGGTAGGGAAATGATCTTTTGCTTTATGACTAAATTGAAGCAAGTATTGCTCTGATTGAGCACTTACTATCAGGCATTGTTTTAAGCATTTTATGGGCACTGATTTATACATCAAAAGAATTCTAAGACATAGTTACATTATTATCCCCATTTACAGGTGAGGAAACAGAAGCCCAGAGATGTTAAGTAACTTGCTCAAAGATTCACAGCTCATAAGTAATGCAGCTGTGATCCCAACCACTCTGAAGCTTACAAATTAACTGGAAGAGGAAGCCACATTCACAGTCAGCACTAGTGGGGACCATGCTATAAGCAGGCCTGATGAGGAAGAGATGATGATTAAAGAGTGATTACCTCAGACTGGAGTGATCATTGAAATCAATTATCTGATGGAGATAGATAATATCAGATCAACAAATGTTTCATAAGAAGGTGACTATCTCTTTAAGCAAATAATCTCAAGAGAAAATGTTTTGTGAAATTCTCAGATTAAGAGTGGAACCAAGTCAGGCCTGTGAAAGGAAATCCAGAAGTAAGAGAGAAGTACTGCATCTTTGGCATTCTTTGGAAAAACGCATTCAAGCCAGTAGAATAAAGGGTGAAGACAAGGAATCCTCTTTAAGATTCAAGTAAAACCCTTTAAGTAAAACCAATGAGGCCAAAGAGTCACCCAAACAGCCTTGGAAATGAATATCAGGAAGCAATTAAAAGGTCTGATCAGTGGGAGAGTTTTGCTAATCAGAAAAAATGCTGAGAACAGTCATTTTTTTTTCTTTTTTAACCCTCCCAAAGCTAAGGATACCAAGGAACAATCTACAGCCTCAGAATCCATTCCATTCAGTACTCACTCTACCTTCTTCTTGCCTCTTTTCCCAGATTATTCCTCTTTATAACATTGGTGTTATTTTTCGCATTCAAAGCAAAACTATTATAGAACCACCCTGTCAAACTTTTTGAGTGAACACATTTCTGATTATAGCACTCTGTTGCTTAAAACCTCTGTGAGTATCCTTGATAGCTCCAGGACAAAGTTCAAATTCCTCAGCCTGACATCCACTGCCATGTGTGTTGATTAAATGGAATATAATCAAATAACTGCTACATAATAGCTAATAATAATAGCAATAGTGGCAATTTACTGAGGATGTGTTAGATGTTAAGCACTTTATCTGTGGCCCCCATTCACTCCCTCACACAATTCTATTTTACAGATGAGGGGATGGAGACACAGAAATGGAAGGCACACTCTCTTCCTTTGAAGAGACTGGCATGCCCTTAGCCTCTTTTTTGCAGGCATTCAGCTAGTCTATACTCCCCAGCCTCCTTTGCAGTTAATAGTAGTCATATGACTGGGCTCTAGCCCATGGAATGTCAGAGGAAGGCAAAGCCTTCACTTCTAGCCCTGGTTTACAAAAACCTGGAGATAGCACCTGGGCAGCCCTCCAAGTTCTGGGTGGTAGTCTCAGGTTGGTCACACCTTTCATTACTCATGTCTAGTGTAGTCTTCTGCCCTTCAATCCTGGCTGACCCTGTGGTTTACTTTAACTAATCAAATGTGGCAGAAGGTGATACTGAGCCAATCTGGGGCCTACGACTTAAGAAGACCTGAAAACATCTGTTTTTGCATTCTTAGGACCACTGAGCCACCACGTCTTAAACCTAGCTACTGTGTAGGAGAGACTGTGTAAAAAAGCCACATAGAGAAAAACTCTCAGTTGCGCTAATGTCTCACCTAAATCCAGGCCCAGCCAGTTTCCCAACTGAATGAAAGGAAGCAGCAGCCTGAGTCCTGAATCCTTGATGCAGCACAGCTGTCCCACCAACTGTGGCCACTCCAACAATCTGAATGAGAACCACCCTGTTTCCCCGAAAATAAGACGGTGTGCACCCAAAGATGCACTAGGTCTTATTTTCAGGGGATGTCTTATCTTTCCTGTAAGTAGGTCTTATTTTCAGAGGATGTCTTATTTTCAGGGAAACAGGGTAAGCTTGTATTTTATGAGATTGGGGGTGATAGAGCAGCTAACCTTGCCTCCCTTAACTTCTTGTGGACACAGATAACAAATCTAAGATGTCCTAGTTGGGAGCCCTAGTGCCTGGAACCCCTCGTGTATTTCTTCCCACTGAACTACATTGTGGTTCATTTCCACATGGAAAAAGAGGAGTAGAATAGCTGGACAGGAAAAAAAAAAGATTCTGCATACAACATTTTGAAGAGCACGTAGAAATTCTTTTATGAAAAAATGTACTTTTAATGACATCCTTCAGGTCTTAAATGATACATAGTCAAAGGTTAGAAATAGGTGACAGGTGACACTTTTATCTTTAAGAATTATGACTAAATCTAAAAAATGGCACAATGAAATTTTATTTAGGCCACATTCCTGAAAAATCTTTCTTTGGTCTGATTAACCTTTTTTGACTGGTAGCATAAAGTTGGCACTTAAGGCTTTAATATTTTTTAAGACTGTACATATAAATGTGTATTACACAGGACATTCTAGTCCACCTGCTATCTCAAAGACCTCAGTGAAAATGCAGTGTCATTTAATTTAATTATCAGACTCTACCTTGAGGTTGCTCAGAACTTCCAGAGGCTAGGTGACAAGCCACAGGACAGAAGGAGGATTCTGCATTCTCTCACTGCTGCCATTTGCTTCCTTAACCACAGCCATCTATCCTCTCTCCATTCCAAGCACCCTGACCTTGGTTTAATTGCTAGCATCATCCTGCTGCTGCTGTGACCTATTCATAGGGGCAGTAATTTTCAGATCCTTCAGATTGAAAATCTACCGTCAAAACTAAGAAATAGGTAACTGGATAGCCACATAAAGCCATGAATCTGAAACAGTAAAATGACAATAAATAACATCAAATATCTAATGATCACTTATTGCCTCCATGAATACTCACTATACTAGAAGGAAGGTGCTAGAATTATCCTCATTTTGCAGACAAGAAAATTGAGACAAAGAGTTTAGACAGCTTATAGGAAATCACTCAACTAGGAAGCAAGGAGTTGGGATTCAAACCCAGGCAGTCTGTTTCCAAATGCAATGGGCTTACTCTCTAGGCTGTATCACAGCACACCGCTGATCTGTTCTTCAGTCGCTTGAAAGAAACTTGTGCAAAGCAAGCATGATATAGAGCATCCAACCAAGACTGGACTGCCTCCCTGCAAATGGGAGAAATCTGGTAAGTGCATCGAGGGCAGCTCCATGCCCAAAAGCCCTGTGGAATCAAGGCACAGAAATGTGCACGGATACGGGGAGGGCAGCAGGATAAAGGAGAGGATAGAGAGCAATGATCTTTTGCAATAAGGGGAGGGACTGATATTTCTTTTAAGGAAAGAGGAAAAGGCATTTTAGAAAGCCTCCTGAATATCAGATCCTTTACAAATAGAAATATCCACCCTAATTTTTTGGGAAGGGTGTATAACACTATGAAAGAGGATCTGAGCAGAGTGGTGCAGCAAGGATAGGAAGCAGATAAGAGCAAGCAAACGCTGAGGTCTGCAAAGCAGTGGTAAAGGGAGGCCCCATGAGTGGCACCTATTGACAAGAAGCAATTCTAGAGGCCGGGCATGATGTAATCCTAGCACTGGGGGAGGCTGAGGCGGTAGGATTGCTTGAGGTTGTTGTGAGCGATGATGCCAGGCATAAGTAAGACTGTCTCTTTCAGAGCGGTTCCTTCTACTCAGATAGTGAGGAATGCTGAGGTACAAGGTTGGATGCTTCTAGTTCCTCCCAACAAGCAGGACACTCAAATGAGCGAGGACTCATTATGGGTAAGATGTGAGGTGAACTCTCTGCAAGGTAAGTCATTTATTTCAACATAGGCAGATTTCACTGCTCACTAAACAAGGAACAAATTTTGTAATAAGATTAACTAAAAGGTACAGTGATGTTAAATTAATGTTACTTCATACTGGAGAACCCAATCTCAAATCAGATATTTACAAGTCAGCAGGAAATAAAACAAGTCTTGAGGATCTAAGAATCTTTAATTTGCTAATAAGCATCATATTTAAGAGGTGGAAAACTCTATACCAAAAAGTCTTAGGCGAAATAAAATAGGCGTCAACAAAATTTGCCAAACTGAATTTCTTTCCACATTTGCATTTTAGTGCTACATTTGATGACATTTTGTTTCATTAATTGCACTTAATACTTTGCAAGAGACTCCTCTCAATGGGGTTCTTCTCTAATGATAAAGGAAATCAAATTTTTCTTTCAAAATTGCATGAGACTTAATAAACTTATTATCTTAATGAATTAATTTTGAATATCGCAAAATATATGAACATCAGTCACCTCTCATTGGCCACCTAAAATGTGAGCTGTGGACAATGGGCCTCTCAGTCTCAGTTTAAGATAAAATTTCTTATTAAACTCCTTTAATAAATAATTCAAAAGCAGCATGAGTTGTCTTACCACTTCATTCTAAGTGGGGAAAGACAGCTTATGTATTTTCAGTCAAAGACTGTTAACTCATCTAAACCCTTACTTACAAAGCAAATTAGGCAAGTAAGCTGCTTTAGACAAAAATATATGCAGCTACATTTCTAGACTGCAGAAAAAAATCTATCTATTATAATGTTTTCGTAAGTAACTTCAAAAGCAAAATTAGTTCAGATATAAGTGGTGATATTTTTTAGAACAGTGGTCTAACCTTGATGTATATTAATATTATTTGACATTGTTTTCAAAAATACTTAATGCTCACCCCCCACCCCAGACCAGTATGCTCCAATAGCCCTTTTCTATGATAATGGAAAATTTTTTAAGCTGTACTACTTGATACAATGGCCACTCAACACCAGTGGCTAATGAACACTTGATATGTGATTAATTAGACTAAATATTCAATTTTTAATTTCATTTAGCCTTAACCAGGTGTTGTGGCAGGCACCTGTAGTCCCAGCTACTTGGGAGGCTGAGGATGGATGGATAAGGAAGTGTATGGCATGGAGCTGATTTAAGTTTATGTAGCCCCAGGGTCTAGTGGCAGCTACTGTGTTGGACAGCACAGGTATGGATTAAATCAATTCTACCTTCAGGCTTGAGGGTTGGGCATAGACGCTCTCCAGAAGACTAATGTGCAGTACAGGTTAGGAACTATTACAATGGCTTGGAATTGATGAAACTATCAAGAGTGACAAATTCCTTGAGATTTTTCCAGGAACACAACTTTCCCCTAAATTCCACTAAGTATTTGCCATGTACCTTTCCTTCTCTCTCTCCGGCTGCCACTCCTGGCTTCTCGCACCCCTCTGCACACTCAGTCTGTATGTTAGTTCCCTGACTGATCCCGCCAGACTCCCCCACACTGAGGCCTGACATTCCCTCACTGCAAAGCTCAGATGCTCCTCCTTTCCTTTCTCTTCTGCTGGCAACAGAAATAAAACCTAACAATGCCATCAATTAAGAAATTAAGTCCCGGGCGGCACCTGTGGCTCAGTCGGTAAGGTGCTGGCCCCATATACCGAGGGTGGCGGGTTCAAACCCGGCCCCGGCCAAATTGCAACCAAAAAATAGCCGGGCGTTGTGGCGGGCGCCTGTAGTCCCAGCTACTCGGGAGGCTAAGGCAAGAGAATCGCTTAAGCCCAGGAGTTGGAGGTTGCTGTGAGCTGTGTGATGCCATGGCACTCTACCTAGGGCCATAAAGTGAAACACTGTCTTTACAAAAAGAAAGAAATTAAGTTCCCAAGCTCATACACCCATCATTTTAAACTGCTTCTCACTTCAGCAGGGTTGAGTCAGATGCCTCTTTCCATGAGTCCTGCTATAGATGTGATGGGGATGTTTCTCACAGTAGCACCATCATGAGGAGAACTCTGGGCTCCGACTGACTGGGGCTGAATTCCAGCTCATGCCGTAACTCATCATGTGGGTATCTAACCTGTCTAAGCCTCAAGTACTTCCTCTGTGAAGTGGAGATAAAACTAGTCCTTAGGAAGGAGAGAGCAGTGCATGCAATACCTATGATGAATGAAACACTTGCCATACGCTCTTCTAGACCCCCCTACCTCACTACCACCACCGCCATTTGTTGGGGGAGTAAAGGAAATAGCAAAGCAAACTATGAGGGAGAAAGTCACAGAATCCATGAGAGCACGTTCAAGCATGTGATCAATTAATGTGGCAATATGAAGACCATTTAGAAAATGGTTCTAAGAGAAAATAAATTATATCCAAATCTGATATTTTAAAAATATTGAATTTTTTTTTGAGACAGAGTCTCACTGTGTCGCTCTGTGCTGTAGCATCATAGCTCACAGCAACCTCCAATTCTTGGACGTAAGCAATTCTTTTTGCCTCAGCCTCCCAAGTAGCTGGGACTACAGGTGCCCGCCATAACGCATGGCTACTTTTTTGTTTGGAGATGAGGTCTCCCTCTGTCTCAGGCTGGTTTTGAGCTGTGAACTCAGGCTATCCGCCTACCTTGGCCTCCCAGAGTGCTAGGATTATAGGTGTCAGCCACTGCACCCGGCCTGGACTTGTTTGTTTTAATGAGTTTTCCTTTTTATTGACTTCCATACTGCCAGTTAATATTAAAATGATAGATAAGGAAGTGTATGGCATAAACATGGCCAAATGTCATTTTATTTGTTAAAGAAAAGTAAGACTTAGAATTCCAGAATTCAGTGATATGAACATAAAGAAAATAATGTCCAATGTCTGGGCGCATAATCACTTGTTGGCCTTTTGGTGATTTCAACTTCTGCAACCTAACAACATGTTCCAATGTCATTTTCACTCACGAGTGCTATTGATTTGTGCATATTCACATCTTCTGCACTTAGTTTTGCTGCTTTCTTCCTTGTCAAATTCCATCTAGGGGTAACATTTTTTAATGTAAGAAGCTATAACAGTGCAACCCATTAACAAGATGGTAATTTGAAGTCCACACAACTATTAACAGTGCAAAGTAAGCATTGTTCATCAGTGACTCACAGCACAAAGAAAATAAGTTGAGAGCTATGCCCTGGTTTTCAATCCAGGGGACTTAGAAATGTGGGGAGTAACTAACATCTCTTGTGGATATAATATGTACCATTATCCAAAGTCCTTATTGTGTTTGTGGCTTTCATCATTAAACAATCTGATGAAGTGAGGTCTATTAATATGCCCCTTTTACAGATGAATAAATCAAGCAACAAGGAGGTCAAGTAACCTGTCCCAGCACACAGATTGCACATGGCATAGCCAGGATTTCAAACTCAGGGACCTTACTCCTGAATTTGTGGTCTTAATCACTATCCTTTGCTACCTTTCCAACACCTTTCTTTTCTACTCAAGAAAGTTTAGCAGAGGGGTCATTGAAGGATTCTGTGCTTGGCTTCTCGACTTGTCGGTGCTCGACTGAGGAGTGTGGAAGTGCTACTTCCAGTGCCAGGACCCATTTCCAACTGTTTGTTCTCATGGAACACGACTTAGGCCTCAAGGTGCCTGGAGCTTCTCGCACGTAGCTGGTTTGGTTCTCTAGTTTCTTCAGCCCACTCTCTACTATTGGAGCCCTGAGTGCAGGAGGGTGAAGGCTATTTGAAGAATTTAGCTCAAACAGGGATATCAGACCAACTCATACAATTTTATGTCAACAATGTGAATGACAAAATTAAAAAAGAAGAATTGAAGAGATCCCTACATGCCCTGTTTTCCCAGTTTGGTCACGTGGTAGACTTTGTGGCTTTAAACACAGTGAAGTTGAGGGGGCAGGACTTGTTTATATTTAAGGAGCTGGGTTCATCCACGAATGCTTTGAGGCAGTTACAAGGATTTCCATTTTATGGCAAACCAATGAGAATTCAGTATGCAAAAACAGATTCAGATATAATATCTAAAATGCGTGGCACTTTTGCTGACAAGGAAAAGAAAAAAGCCAAAACTGTGGAACAGGCTGTAACAACTGCAAACAAAAAGCCTGGTCAGGGAACACCAAATTCCGCTAATACCCAGGGAAATTCAACACCAAATCCTCAGGTCCCTGATTACCCTCCAAACTATATTTTATTCCTTAATAATTTACCAGACGAGACTAATGAGATATTACCCACGTTGTTTAATCAGTTCCCTGGTTTCAAGGAAGTGCGTTTGGTACCTGGGGGGCATGACATTGCTTTTGTTTAATTTGAAAGTGACGGACAGGCCGGAGCTTCCAGGGATGCTTTACAAGGAGTTAAGATTACACCTTCCCATGCCATGAAGATCACCTATGCCAAGAAATAACATTTGTCATAGTTAAGTTTAAATAACACCAAGATGGTGTTATTTGTAGTATTTGTTTTGATAACATTTGGTCGTGCCATTTTAATAGTGGGAGGTGGGGGAGTAAAAGTGATAATTTTGTGAAGGACTTAAATTAGTTCTTTAGCCTTAGAGAACTATGAAATACGAAGGCCTTAATTTTGTACAATGAACTTTTATTTGTATTCTCAAAAAAAAGTTTATCAGAATGACTTATAAATGTGAGGTAGCTCTAGGCTCACCTCAAATCCTCTCTCATTTTGTTTTCTTAGAAAGGAAAATTCTAAAGTTATAATGTACTTATGATGGGTAAGAAAGTACTTCTAACACAGTGATTGAGGCATGCCTTGACCTTGAGGTGGCAACCACTGATTTAGAGCGGGAGCGGGCAAATGGCAATGGCCCAATGCCTGTTTTCATGAATCATTTTATGGAAAAACAACCACACCTACTCATTATATATTATCTGTGGCTGCTTTCCCACTACAATGGTAGAGTTAAGTAGCTGTAACAGAGACAGTATGATCCACAAAGCCTAAAATATTTCCTCTCTGACCCTTTATAGAATAAGTTTGATGACCCCACATCTGGACCAACAAAAAGGAAATCAGCAGACATGTGACGCAGGAGATGACAGTGTTCACATTTCATGGAGCATTTCACTATTTCAAAAAACAAAGGAACCATATCTTTAAAAAGAAACTGTAACATCTATGTATGTATGAGCAGATGAATCCATAGAGATCACTTCATAGCTTTTTTAAATGTATATTATGAGAAAAAGTTCAGGAAAAAAATGAAATCAATAACATGGACTTCAGTATTTAGTATGAGCTACTTATTAGGAATCAGTATTTCTTCAAATATTCTTGAAAGAAAGGATATTCATCCTACAGTGGTACCTTTCAGATCCACTATGGCCAACCTATGAAACTTCTAAGTAAGAACTACAGACACTATAGATTTCTCCCAATATTAATTCAATTTACGTATCTTTACATGTATTATACTTGATGTATAACAAGTAATAAATACACACATATTGACTATTATATATGTATGATATATTGTGCATATATATAATAGACTTCTACATCTTATATAGACAAATATTTATAGTGTGATAACACACAGTGGGTGTTTAAAGGGGTATATACACACATGTATCTTGCTTTAAGTAAAAAAATGAAAATATACACAATAAAATTAGGGGCAATGATTTTGTGGTTCAAATACATCAGTATGGGCTTCCTGCCATGACCCAAAGAAATTGAAATAAAGTCATTTCTCACATTACTCCTTAAAGTTTCTCCTCATACCTGGAAAAGCACCAGTTTCTGTGGATTCTGTCCTTCAGCACTTCCTTTCTAAGACAATGCCCCCCAGCATTTCCACGCTCCCGAAGGCCCTACAAAAAGACTTATTTTGCCCCTTTCCTTCTGAAAACTGTCAAGGAGTCTTTCAGCTTTTCAGATGAAGTTCTCAACTCTGAGGTGAAAACACAGGTCCATCAACATGTGGGCACTGCTTAGCCCTGAGGCTTAACACAACCTCATTTCCATCACATCCCTAATTCCAGCCACATGAAAGAGCCCAAAGGACTTCGTCGTGGTGGGGGGAACGCTCAGCCCAAATGCCTTCCCCATGTCCTGAATCACCTAACTTCTACTCACCCTACCATGCTTCAAGAGCATCGCCTCCTCTGAGAAACCCTCCTGTGCCCCTACAGAGACACTGCAAGTGAACCATCACATAAGCCATCACATTAACAAGAATGTCATACAGTCTGGACCACAACCGAGCTTCGGATGGAGCTATATGGATGCATTAAAACAGAACCGGAGGACAGCCACTTCATGTTCGTTAAGGAAGGCAAACCTGCTTCTTTTAAGTCCCAAATGAGCTAGACGATTGAGATATGTAAACAATCAGTTGTGATGTCTCACTGAGGCAGGGAAGAGGAAGGTTGGGAATGTTTAATGTCAGTTATTTTCCCAGAAAACTCTGACGCGATAGATGCATCCCTTACGTCCCTCCTATGTAACCATCACACCCCCTCACCTCACATCTCAGCTATGGTCTTTACTCTTATTTAATCGTTGAAAAGCAATTTGTCTTTCTACATTGTGCTTTCTCTCCCTGGCTACGCTATACATTCCAGAAGGAGAGAAATAGCACTTGGAAGAACACAGCACTTGTATTTTGCGTTTTTGCATATCTGTTGGTTGAACGACAACTTGGGGGAGAGCAGCACTTTGGCATCTATATAGAAAACCATTTGTATCTACTAGCATGGAAGCAAGATCAGCCAGGAATTTTTATATTTAGTACATTTGTTTTAAAATAGCTAAAATCACTTCCAGTAAAAAATGAAAAAACAAAACAAAACAAAACAAAACACTCTCTTCCCGGCTTTTACTATTAAGTGTCAAACATGTAGGAGGAGAAATTAAAAAGAGAAACCAATTTGCAGAATGATACCAGATGCCAGGTATGACATAGGAGCAAATCATTTGTGTTAACTGGCACACATTTGAGTTTTTAGTTTCTGCTTCTCAGATTTATTCTTCAGAAATGTTTTCTCCTCAATCTGTGACTTTTAAAATGACACATAAAAAAATGTTTCACAGACATGGATAAACATTTTTGCTTTGATATATGGAAAATAATGCTTCTTCTGAACAATGAAACATACCGAAAATTCTATTTTTAAAAATAAGTTATAGTAAAACAATTGAGGAGCTCGGAGACTTATAGCTAATGGGTACAATTTTGAGGGATAAAATTCACATGCCATAAAATACACCATTTTAAAATGTTCAATTTAGTTTTCTTTTTTCAGTATATTCACAGATACATACAACCACAATCATCACTAATTCCAGAACATTGTCATAACCCCAATAGGAATGTCCATACCCATTGGTAGTCACTTCCCATTCCCCTCTCATTAGCAGGGACCACTAATCTACTTTCTGTTTCTACAGATTTGCCTAGTTTTGACTTTTAATAGAAGAAGAATCAAATAACATATGGCCTTTTTGGGTCTGCCCCCTTTCACCTAGTATGTCTTTGGGGTTCATCCATGTTACAGCATGTCATTACTTTATTCCTTTTTTGTGGGATAATATCCACGTGGAGATATACCAAATTCTGTTTGCCAACTCATCAGTTGATGGACATTTGGGTTGTTTCCACTTTTTGGCCACTGTAAATAAAGCTACTATTTAAATTCATATACAACTTTCTGTATGAACATACATTTTCAATTCTCTTGTGTACCTAGGAATGGAATTGCTAAATCACATGTTAACTTTATATATAGCCAAATGAAAAAACAAAAAAACAAAAAACCTTAACATGACTCCAAACACCAAGATTTGAAATCTTATTGTAGTGCAAAACTGACTTTTAACCTCATTCCATTCACATGGGTTGTTGATATCATCAACTATGAGCAAGCCCATCGAATGATTCCACTTCATAAAGGTCAGCCATCAGACCTTTTGCCAAGCTGTGAGAAGAAGACAATCCTTCTGTTTCTTTTTCTCTTTACAGGCTGATGACCATGAGTGGCCTGACAACTTTAGAGGTTTCAAGTGTTCATTAAAAAAAAAAAAATGCTGAGCCTCATTATGACTATGTCAAAAGAGTATATAGACCAATTTAATCCTTTATGTTCATATTTTAATCCCAAAGGTTAATTATTGATAACTAGCATGGCAATTTTACACGTTAAAACATAGTTCAGAGTCCAGTTTCTTTCAGAGAGATATTTTGCCTATATCAGGAGAGAAGCTAAAAATAAAATGCTGCACAGAATGGTTTTCAGCCTTGTTTTATTTACTCTTGTGTTCTTTTATTTTATTGTTCACTAGATGAGGACAACACATCCAGTGAACTTAATATCTTTTACAAGATAGTTATTCCACACTGCCAGAGTGGATAGGGTCAGAAGCAAGTGAACAAGAAAATCACTCGTGCTTCTTTCTGACTGTACAGAACATGACACCATGCCCTCCAAAGCTGAGAAATGCAGAAAGCTCCTGGGACAGATAGTGTAGAACAGGGGTCCTCAAACTTTTTAAACAGGGGGTCAGTTCACTGTCCCTCAGACCGTTGGAGGGCTGGACTATAGTTTAAAAAGATGTTGGCGTGGATGTGGAGAAAAGGGAACACTTCTACGCTGCTGGTGGGAATACAAATTAACACATTCCTTTTGGAAAGCTGTTTGGAGAACACTTAGAGATCTAAAAATAGATCTGCCAGTCAATCCTATAATTCCTCTGCTAGGTATATACCCAGAAGACCAAAAATCACATTATAACCAAGATATTTGTACCAGAATGTTTATTGCAGCCCAATTCATAATTGTTAAGTCATGGAAAAAGCCCAACTGTCCATTGATCCATGAATGGATTAATAAATTGTGGTATATGTACACTGTGGAATATGATGAAGCCTTAAAGAAAGATGGAAACTTTACCTCTTTCATGTTTACATGGATGGAGCTGGAACATATTCTTCTTAGTAAAGTATCTCAAGAATGGAAGAAAAAGTATCCAATGTACTCAGCCCTACTATGAAACTAATTTATGGCTTTCACATGAAAGCTATAACCCAGTTATAACCCAAGAATAGGGGGAAGGAGGAAAGGGAGGGGAGGGAGGCAGGAGGATGGGCGGAGGGAGGGTGATTGGTGGGATTACACCTGCGGTGCATCTTACAAAGGTATATGTGAAACTTAGTAAATGTAGAATGTAAATGTCTTAACACAATAACTAAGAAAATGCCAGGAAGGCTATGTTAACCTGTGTGATGAAAATGTGTCAAACGGTCTATAAAACCAGTGTATGGTGTTCCATGATCGCATTAATGTACACAGCTATGATTTAATAAAACAAACAAACAAAAAACTATGAACAAATTCCTATGCACACTGCACATATCTTATTTTGAAGTAAAAAAACAAAACAGGAACAAATACAATCACACTGCCTCATGTGGCCCGTAGGCCGTAGTTTGAGGACCCCTGGAATGGCCCATAAAGATGTCCATGCCCTAATTCCTAGAACCTGGGAATATGTTGCCTTACATGGCAAAAGGGACTTTAGAGATAGGATTAAATTAATAACCTTGAGATGGGGGAAGAAACCTAGATTTTGATTTGGGTACAATATAAACAACACATGGGCCCTTAAAATAGGAGAACCATTTCCAACAGAATTCAGGGTGTGTGGGGGGATGTGACCATAAAAGAAAAAATGATCAAAGAGATGAAGCATCATGAGCCTTGAAGATGAAGGAAAGAATGTGGGTGACTTCTGGAGCCTCCAGAATTCTCTCCTAGAGCCTCTAGAAGGAGCATGGCTCTGGTGACACATTGATTTTAGGCCAGTGAGACCCATGCCAGACTTCTAACCTATAAAGTTGTAAGATAATAAATGTGTGATATTTTAAGGCACTAAGTTTGTGGTAATTTGTCATGGCAGTGATAGAAAACTAATATAAAAGAAATGGGGAAATTTCTGTGTCTGCAAGGGACCTATAAATTATTTAATGCAAGATTTGCCAAACTGTTTCATAATCAAATACATTTGAGAGGGTTGTACACACCAGCTCCACCTTAAATAATCACAATAAACAATAACTAAAGAATAATAAAGAAGTTCTGCAGAGGGAAAACTAATGTTCAGAGTATGTCCCAAATCTATTTGCTATACTCTCACCTCTCATTTTTTTTTCTTTTCAGAGCATCTCTTTCTATTGTTCAGATTTCTAAGGACATAGATGGGGCATGCTGAACTAATCCGACCTGCTGAGAACCCAAGAGGCCCAAAAGGAGGAAGTGATAAGCCAAGATAGCACTGGGTGACACAAAGACACAACCCTGGCTTCACACTCTTTGTCTAGGAGTCCAGTTCAAGATGCCATTCTGTTCCCTGTCCCACATGTAAGAGGAAGACTCAATTTACTGGTGCTGGTGTTTACAAAAGTTAGCACTTCGGTGGGAGCAGAGAGTATCAGGCAAACATCAATCCAACAAAGATCCTAACAGATAAAATATTCAATAATATCGAAAGCAATATGGTTGCTTTGGCATGGAATATAATTTATTATTTAAAATAAAAATGTTCAGGGTGGTGCCTGTGGCTCAGTGAGTAGAGTGCCAGCCCCATATACCGAGGGTGGCGAGTTCAAACCTGGCCCAGGCCAAACTGCAACAACAACAAAAAAAATAAAATAAAAAATAAACTTAATTAAAAAAAAACAAAAAACTAACTTTAAAATAAAAATGTTCAACATACTGTTGAAAGTTTACTAATTTCATAACAGAGTAATTAAAAAAAATATTTTTCCACAGTGATTTATACTGTTCCTAAAAGTGCCTAATTGTGCTGCCAAAATCCATTTTCCACAAATTCTGGTTTCCATAAATGCTAACTTGAGAAGGAACAGTGAGAGATAATTGAATACCTTTGTGTTCTCTCATAGTACTTAATGCTTTCTGCACATTTCCCACTCCTTGTTCCAAGAGGTTGAGCCCACTGTCCTTTGATGTCTGTCAGATACATACACACCACCTACATCCTTTTCGACAATACATAGATGAAAGCTTTTTTCACACTCCTCAGATTTTAAATAATAATAATAAAGATTATAACAAAACTAACAACTTTGGACACTTATTTCATGCTAAAGACTGTACTAAGTGCCTCACATTAAGAATCTCATTTATTTTTGAAAACAACCTCTCCAAGTATTACTATTAACATATATATATAGGGTGGCCATAAAGTTCGTGCGCAATTTTAAATTGCACACTATTTTAAATTGCACATGAACTTTGTGGCCACTGTGCATTTGGCAGATGAGCCTATGGAAGCCCAGAGAGTTTAGGCTGTTTGTGCAGGGCCACACAACAAGGGGTAGAGTCAGGACCTGAGTTACGGTCAGGGTCTTCTAGCCCAGTAGTCCTTAACTGGGGGTGATTCAGCCCCTCATGAGACATTTGGCATTTTGCCTGAAGACATTTCTGGAGTGTTATTAGCACTTTCTCCCGCAGTGGGTAGAGGTCGGGGATCCTGATCAACATCCACAGTGCCCGGGACAACCCCCACAACAAAGAATGATCCCACCTTAAATGTCGGTGGTTTCAAAATTAGGAAACACCACCCTAGCCTAACGTCTCCCAGTGGCAGAGCATTTGGAATGGGACATGTTTTGGTAGGACTTGTGAATGACTCTCATTTCCAGGTTAGAAATCTCTATCTCTAGGAGGTTATCTCAACCTGCAGTGCAGGGCACTCATACCCATACGGTCTGTTTGCTGCACATTCTCATAGCACTTATTCAAGAGTTTAAGCTGGCAGTTTCACCCTGTGCCCAGGTATCCTTGGATGCTAAATTGTTTTATCTTTTTGCCCTTCAGTAGACACATAAAAGAGGCACCAGCTCACTAGAGCATGTCTGAAAAGGGCCAAAAGGAAGATTCTGGTTCTCATTAGCATTGCCTTGTACTCAAGAAGACCCAACGGCTGTGTCTGTATCACGGATAATGGCCACAGCAAAGGGTTGCAGTCACGATATGTTACTTGGGATCCAGACCTGGCTGAAGTGCAAAATATTTTGGGGGAGCAGTTCTGCCATATCTGCTCAAAATGTAATCGTGCACACCATTTGACCCAGCAATTCCAAGAATCCATTTTATAGAAACATTTACAAAATGTGCAAGATATATCTGTTCCACAGATGCCCCTTTAATACTATCTGATAGTGAAAAATAAAAATAATAGAAATATTTTATTTCTTAGTAAAAACATAAGATATCCTTATGTGCACATATTTCTATTATTTTTATTTCAACAATAGTGTTGAATAGTGTTCTTAATTTCACCTATGACACTGAATGGAAATTCACTTAGGAAAAAAATCAATGGATTCAGGCAACATTGATTTATTTCAACAATAAAAATAATAGAAATGTGTGCACATGTTCACCAAAATATGTGTGCTAGAATGTTCATAGCAGTATAATCACAACAGCCAAAAACTATAAACTACCCAAATACCCATGAAAGTAGAATGATACATTGTGCTATATCCACAGAATGAAAAACTATGCAGCATTGAGAATGAAAAAACAAACTCCATTCACCCAGTATGTATTAATCCCATAGGCAACATGTTGAGCATAAGAAGTCTGACACAAAAGAGAACATGCTGTGTGACATCAGCAATGCCATGTACAAAAATAGGCAAAATCAATCTGTGCTATGAAAAGACAGAAAAGGGGTTACCTGTGGGGAAAAGTCAATGGAAGGGAGTCCAAGGAAGTGCCAGGGAGACTACCGGGTGCTGATCAGAGTGGGTCTTCATCTGGCACAGGTGTGTTCTCTTAGCAGAAATTCATTAAGTTGTAAATTTATGCACACTTTTCTGCATGTGTATTGTGCTTTACTGTATTATATTAATGTATATCACATAGGATTGATTTTATTATGAACTAATTATATATATATTTAAAGAAACATCAACAACCTAAATGTCTATCAGTGGGCAACTGGCTACATAAACTATGGGATATCTATTCAATGGAATTCAATGCAACCATGAAAAAAATGAAGTAGTTCTCTCTCAATAAACTTGGAAAGGTATCCACCATATATAAAGTTAAACTAAGAAGGTACAAACATAAATAAGTTTATTATAATTTCATTGAAAAGAACTTGAGTTACAATCTCAAAAGGTTACTAGTGGCTATCACATAAGGATGGGATTTTTAGGGATTTTGACACTGCCTAATATATTTCTATATTGTTGGAATTTATTTACAAAGACCTCTTATGTTTTTACTAAGAATAAAAGTATAAAAGGACATTTAGAAAATTAAAATGAACAAAAAAATGCCCTAAGTTAGAAATGGTTATTATTGTATTATCCATGAAGATGAAGGGTTTTTGAAGGATGAAAGAAATGATAGTGGAATAAACACAGGTACTTGCCTTTAGGGTTGCTAATTGAACCCAGGGATGGAGGTTGCCTTGGTTTGTTGCTGGCAATCTTAACAATTGATTCAAATTAGCACTTGTTTGCTGGGCTGTTCCACATTCAAAACTAGTTGTGGTGTGGCTACTGCAAACAGGATTCTTGGCCACACAAAGAATGTGTCTATAAAATGGCAAAACAACTGGATTTGTTTGATTAAATGAACAAAACCATATACTCAGAGAAAGGAAAAATCAAAACAGCTACACCCAAAGTAACCCGCTCAGATGGGTGGTTCATGAAATGGCATACATTCATTGAATCAACATCTTAGCAGTCCCAAGTGAACTCTGTGAGAGATTCAGTTTAAAATGGAGTATTCATGAATCAACCATGAAAAAGACTTTTTTTGGCCCATCATCAGTAACTGTTTTATGAGTGCTCACCATGGTTCTGCCAATCCTCCTAAATTGTGTATGTGTGATGCTACCTTTATAATTGCAAACGTCTTTGTGTTGAGTGTTCTTAATTTCACCTATGACACTGAATGGAAATTCACTTAGGAAAAAAAAATTAATGGATTCAGGCAACATTGATAAAACTGCAGCTTTTCATATATGCACATACAGTAATGGTCTAATAGGTAGATGTGATAACTTATAAGGTGAAATAAGTTGTATTCTGCAGATCTCAACTCTGGATGCACATTATATTCAGCTGAAACAGCATTTCTAGAGGTGGCACCTGGCCATCAGTACTTTTTAAAGCCCCCCCCCACCCCGGTGATTCAAAAACACAGTAAGAGTTGGGGCCATTGCTCAGACCAATTAAATCAGAAATTTGGTAGAAAGGGACCCAGATGCAGTATATCCCAAAGAAAAACACAAATATATTCCAGGGAGGTGGAGGGGAGAGGAAGGAAAGGAGAAAATGGAGGAGAGAGGATGATTGGTGGGATCTCACCTAACATGCACAATGTGAGGGTGTTCAGCACACCCTCACCCAAGTGAAGGGCTCAACTACAACTTGAATTTTACCTTGAACAAAAACAATGTAACCTAAACATTTGTACCCTCATATTAATCTGAAATAAAACAAAAGAAAGCAGTGAATCAATCAAAGAATGTTTGCTGAGCATCTATTATGAGCTGAATTCTCTTCCAGGCACTGGGGAGATGGAGAATAAATGTAATATAGGGTCTGCTATAGGATAGAGCTTATAGTCTACCTGAGAAGCCAATAGCATGTGGCCAAGTTTGGAGGATTTTGCCACAAGATTTCTGGCGGCGCCCGTGGCTCAAGGAGTAGGGTGCTGGCCCTAATATACCAGAGGTGGCGGGTTCAAACCTGGCCCCAGCCAAAAACTACAAAAACAACAACAACAAAAACAAACAAACAAAAAAACAGAAAAAAAGATTTCTGAATTAGTAGGAGATTGGGCCTGACTATACTGTCCAAGACTTTTCTTTGTGACTAAACATTATGGTTGGGGAAAAAAAGAGTAAAATGCTTTTGGAAGAGTCAGAATAATGTCCTCCCAAAGATGTCCATATCTAAATCTCCAAGACATGTGAACATGTTATGCTACCTGGCAAGGGGAGATTAAGGCTACACGTTGCTAACTGGATAATATTAAAATAAAGAGATTGCCCTGAATTATGTACACAGATCTAATACAATTATAGGTGTATCCTAAATGTGGAACAAAGGCAGAAGAGTTGGTGTCAGATGGATGTGATGTGGGAAAGACTCACCCGGCTACTGGATGGCCAGTTGAGGAAAGGACCATGAGCCAAGACATGTGGGCAGCCTCTAGGAACTAGAACAGACAAGAGAAAGGATTCTCCTCTACAGCCTCCAGATGCCATAATTTTACCCCAGTGAAATGCATTTCAGACTTCTGACTTCCAGAACTAAAAGATAATAAATTTGTGTTGTTTTAGGGCACTAAATCTACAGTCATTTGTTATAGCAGCAATAGGAAACCAATACATTTTTTTTATTAAATAATAGCTGTGTACATTAATGCATTTATGGTGTACAACATGCTGGTTTTATATACAATTTGAAATACTTACAACAAACCAGTTAGCATAGCCTTCACCACACTTTCTCAATGTGTTAAGACATTTATACTCTACACTTAATAGATTTGACATGTACCCTTGGAAATGTACCATAGGTGTGGTGCAATACAAGTTTTGAAGAGGGAAAAAGAAAGTTGAAAAGGGAATTTAGTCCTTGTAGTTTTTCCTCAAGTTGTCATCTATGTGGTGCAAATTTTTGATCTTTTCCTAGAGACCTACTGAATGAGAATTCTCCTCACCTCACCTCTCCTCTCCTTTCCCCTCTCCTTTCCTCTCCTCCCCTTTCTTTTGTCCCCCCCCCCTTGCTCTGTTGCCCAGGCTAGAGTACCTAGTGTCATAGCTAACAGCAACCTTCAACTCCTGGGCTCAAGCAATACTCCTGTGTCTCAGCCTTCCAAGTAGCTGAGACTACAGGTGCTAGCCACCATATCGGGCTGGAATTCCTGAGCTCAAGGGATCCACTGCCTCAGGCTCCCAGAGTGCTAGGATTACAGCGTGAGCCACCAGGCCTGGTCTAATCATGTGATTTCTAACAAGCTCCAACATGCTGCTGATCCCCAGTGGTTCTCAGATAGGTGTTTAAATTCATCAGAATCATAGGGAAGCTTGTCAAAACACAGATTGCTAAGCCCCGTCCCCAGCGTTTTGGCTTCAGTTTTGTGGGTGGGGCCTGATAACGTTTGTTTCTAACAACTTCTCAGCTGATGTTGATGCTGCTGGTCGAGGGAGCACACTTTGAGAAATGACTGCTTTAGACAACACTATTGAACATGTAAGAGGAAAGAAGCGACACACATCACTAAACCAAAATTCGCAACCAGACCTCGTAACTGATGTCCCATTAGCAGGTAATGTCTGTAGTTCATGCACTTGCTTTGTGGAAAAGGTGCCACAGAGCCCCAGGGTTTTAAAGGCAGCACTTGCTTGCAGAAGTAGCCACACCTTTCGAACACCAAAGTATCAAATCCATAGATGTATCTCACTAAAAGTTTCAAACATACTTTTTAATGTGTATCCTTATTTTCTCCTCACAGAATTCCATATGACACAATAGGCACTATGAGTATTGACATGCTATACATCTTATTAGAGAAACTGAGGCACTGGGGATTTGGTTGAGTAAAGTCTCTCAATCTCAACTCCACTGACATTTGAGCTAATTCTTTATTTTGGGGGGCCTGTTCTGTACATTGTAGGGTGTCTAACAACATCTCTGGCCTCTACCCACTAGACACCAGGTACACCACAACCCCCTAATTGTGACAACCCCAAATGCCTCCAAACATTAAAAAATAATAATATGTCCCCTGAAGGGCACAATTACCCTTGGTTGAGACTCACTGGTTTATCTGATTCTCGTGCATGTTTTTAAGATGACTTTTACTTTGTAATAGATTTGGAGAGAGATCATTAAGCCCCATAGCACACCTTCGAGAGAACGTAAGATTCTTGACTTGCCATTGGTCATATAATGAAGTCAAACGGATCCATATCAAGTTGGGCCTTCTGGAAGGTTAATGGTGAACAGATCTTTCCAGATGAATTATCACACAGATTTTTTTTCCCCAGAAGTTTTGCCCTTCCCCAATTTTACAATTTTACTCTCTGATCTGTGAGACCCAAGCTCCCCATCCTAAATGCCAGAGTGGGAGCATCAGCAAAGGGGAGAATCCTATAAATAAGCACATTGTAAAAACTTGAAAACAGTTTGGGAACATGTTTTTTTAAATGCACTTAAGTCAGCTTGAGTTTAAGAAACTCAGTAATATCTCTGATATAAACAAGAGCTAAAAGCAACCTTCTGGAATTGCCTTAGCCCATAACAAATAAGAAGAAAATGTACATTTCATATTTACAGAGAAGCCAGTGTGTAATGGCAACCTACTTGTAAACACAATCTGTGTTTACTAACTTTAATCTGACATTGATACCATACACAGGGCTTCATAGTCCTAGAATGCCAACATTTGGGACTAGGGCAGTTTGAGAGAGCACTTCCTTTAAACTGATAGCAAGAAACGTGCCAGTCATTACCCTGAAGATTTTATGATTCTTACTCGGAGCAGTGCAGATCCTAAGAAGTAGAAAGGAACATAGACAAGATTTTCTCTAGCCCCTTTATTTAAAAATGGGTTTGCCAGGGAGGATGAGAGCCTCCACTCGTACATTTCGGAACTGAAAGATGTCATGCTTATAATTTTCTGAAATGTACATCTCTAAAGCTCGTGTGCTTCCTCTCTTTCCCCATTTCTGAGACTAAGTTAGATTAGTAAGATAGGATCAGACTGTGATTGCCCACTTGTTTTTGTTAGCCACGGTATAAATCAAATCTCATGCTTCCCTTCACTGCTCAAGGGGTGTTTATAGTCTGCAGAATAATGATAAAGCTGACTTAAGTGAAGCTTTTCGAGACCATTAGTTCTTAGAGTTGGAGCATAGAATAGCCCAGATTTAAATTAAGACAATTTTTGAATTATTGACAACATGGTTCCAGTCCTTCATAATGAAGACAAAGACCACTGGCATATACCATTAATTTAGTTTTTTTGAATAACAATTCTATTTTAAAAAATAACCTAAAAATGGGTGATTTTTCCCACCACATATTTTTTGCACAATAATTTCATCTAAACAACTATTGTGCTTCTTTTCCCTAACAATCTCTTAACTATTTTCTAAATGGTATCCCAGAGTCTTGGAACATGGGGTCCAAAGTTTGGACTTCCAGGAATCCTGAAATAGTTGTCTTTCCATAACAGCATGATGGGTCTAGGTGCCCATCGCACATTGTACACCCCTACACCAAGGTCAGTTTGTAGGCAACTGTAGAGTCTCACCTGGGGGTGATTTTGCCATTCCCCTATTTTCTTCCCAGGGAACACATGCCTTGTCTGGGGGCACAACCTAAGGCTGGATGTTACAACTCATCCAGGGTAGAGGCCAGGGATGATGCTAAACATCACACAAAAAAGAATTATCTGGCCCCAAATGCCAGAGAGCTAATGATGAGAAATGCTTTTGTAGAGGTTCTCAGCGATCCATTTTCCAACCACATGTTGTAAGACTCTACTTATGTGAAATGGCCAGAAGAGACAAACCCATAGAGAAAGAAAGTAGACTAGTGGTTGTCTAGGAGTAAGGAAGGGGAAATGGACTAGTGAGTACAGGATTTCCTTTCAGATATGAAAATGTTCTAAAACTAGATTATGGTGATGGTTTCAAACTTTGTAAAGATACTAAAAAAATACTAAAAATCACTCAATTTCATAGTCTAAATGGGTGAACTTTATGGTATGTGACTTATATGTCAATAAAGTTATTAAAATCCTTTTTATAGACCTTTCATTAAATAGTTATTATTTCTTACTAAACAAGAACTTACACTGTACAACAGTTTTGAATAGCTCTGTGTTTCCCTGGAGAATATTCTCTGGCAACAGTTTTTGAATGCATCTATGTATTTTATAGGAAAGACATTAACTATGTTTATTAAAAAAAAAACATCTATTTACTCTTGTTCTGTGGCCCTGACATATGTCCCAGAGGTCTTCCCACTGTTCTGGTTCTCACTGGGATGTGAAGACAGCCAAGTTTTCTGATCACTTTGTGCTTCCACTTCCCCCATTCTTGAAACAAATCTCAGCTCCTGATGAGCTTGCTTGTAGAAATTGAAGCAAGTGAGGATGGTGACACCACATGCACAGTGATCTGTCACTGCTGATTGTGTACAACTTGAATTCCTTGCCCCCATTTTTAGGATCTTTCTTTGTACCAGGCATCTATATTGCCATTTTTCTACTTGTAACTTCTGCCCAGCTGCTCTCCTTCCATACACCAAGCTTATTCTGTCCTTTCCCATTTCTGTTCCTTCCAGTGACTCAGCCCTGTTATGAACTGGGCTCTACATCTATCCAAATCTGTCACATCCTTAAAGTTCAAACATCATTCCATCTTTTCCCAAAGCCTCTGGCTCACCATGAACAATAGCAACTATTTCAGGGGGGTAATTCTACATTTTAATTGCTCAGAGCATGGAAGCATTACCAGATGTCATTTCTCAGACGTCATCTCCTACTACACCCTCCATTACATGCCACCAAATCAACACATTAGTTTCCTGCAGCTTGCCAACACAGCAGGCCAATTCCAGTTGGTGCCTTTATACTGGTCCTAGAGATGCTCAGGTGAACACCTCACCTTTGTCAAGGGTTTGTTTAAAACTGATTATTCTACTGAAATCTGCAACTCAGCACTTCCAATCCATCATAGCCACCCTATTTTTCCTTTTCTCTAGTCCTTTTCTCCTTCTAACTTACTTATTTAATATATGTATGTATCTATTGTTCATAGTTGAGATTATGGGCAGGAGTCTTTGTGTGCTTTAATCACGGACGTAGTCTGTGAACCTAGAACATACCTGGCATATGAAAGGTGACCAATAAATATTTAAACATGTAAATGCTTAGAACTCTGGCTGGCACATTATAAATTTTAACTTCATCATCACTGTCATCATCATGATCATCATCATCAACGTTATGGTACTCTTGTACTATTATTCTGCATCATTACACCATGCTTAGCCTTTTATGTGTCTATATTTTACGTGTCTTTATAATATATAAAGGTTGCATGCTTCTTGAGGGCCAAGACATGCCATATATATTTTTGATGTATCTTTTTTTGAAAAAAATCAAGAAATGATCCATATACCACAAGATTCAACAATTCATTTTTAATATTTTTAAATTTCAGAATATTATAGGGGTGCACACATTTTGGTTACATAATTCACTTTTGTACATTTTAAGTCAAACTTACAAGTATGCCCACCAGAGCATAGGCGTTGTACCAGTTAGTTATAAAATAACCCAATCCCTTTCCCCTTTCCCACCTATTTGGTTCTTGTTGAGTTTTGCTTCCATATGTATACTTAGGTGTTGATCAACTATTTCTAATTTAGTATTGAGTACCTATGGTGTTTTTCCATTGCCGTGATACTTCACTTAGAAGAATGGTCTCCAGTTCCATCCAGGTTGTCATAAAAGATACTAGATCTTGCCGGACGTGTTTGCTCACGCCTGTCATCCTAGCACTCTGGGAGGCCGAGGTGGGTGGATTGCTTGAGCTCATGAGTTCGAGACCAGCCTAAGCAAGAGCAAGACCCCCACCTCAACAAATAGCCAGGCACTGTGGTGGGCACCAGTATTCCCAGATACTTGGGAGGCTGAGGCAAGAGAATCACTTGTGCCCGAGAATTTGAGGTTGCTGCAAGCTATGACACCATGGCACTTTACCCAGGGTGACAAAGTAAGCCTCTGTATCAGAGGGAAAAAAAAAAGGTACTATATCACCACTTTTTATGGCTGAGTAGTACTCCATGGCATACATATACCACATTTTATTAATCCACTTATAAGTGGGACTCAGGTCTCATTTATTTATTTTTGTTGTTGCTGTGATTGCTTTTGGGGTCTTTTTCATAAATACTTTCCCTAGGCCATTAGGTAAAATTTTTTCCCACATTTTCTTCTAGAATTCTTATAGTTTCATGCCTTAGGTTTAAGTCTTTTATCCATCATGAATTAATTTTTTTGAGTGTTGAGAGGTGTGGATACTGTTTCAGTCTTTTACATGTGGCTATCCAGTTTTCCCAGCACCATTCATTGAATAGGGATTATTTTTTCCAGTATATGCTTTTGTCAGTTTGTCAAAAATCAGATGGGAACATGAGGAGGGCTTCATCTCTGGCTTCTCTGTTCTTATCCATAGGTCTATGTCTCTATTTTTGTGCCTATACCATGCTTTTTTGGTTACTATAGCCTTGTCGTATAGCTTGAAGTCTAGTAAAATGATGCCTCCCACTTTGTTCTTATTATACAAGGTTGCATTGGATATATATTTTTTTCTGGTTCCATAGAAAGTATAGAAATACTCTAGATCTGCAATAAATGGCATTAGTATTTTAATGGGGGTTGCATTGAATCTGTAAATCACTATGGGTAGTATCGCCCTTTTAACAATATTGATTCTGCCTATCCATGAGCATGATATGTTTCTCTCTCTGTTTATTTGTCCCATAATTTCTTTCTTCAGTGTTTCATAGTTCCTGCTATTAAGGTCTTTCCCATGCTTAGTTAAATATATTCCTAGGTACTTTATGTTTTTTTTGTTGCTACTGTGAAACGTATTAGGTCTTTGATTTGATTCTCAGTTTGAATGTTGTTGGCATATACACAAAGCTACTGATTTGTGTACATTGATTTTTGTAACCTGAGACTTTACTGAATTTATTTACCCATTCCAGGAATCTCTTGGTTGAATATTTGGTGCTTTCTAGATATAAGACCATGTTGTCAGCAAAGAGCAGTAATTTGAAAGATTCACCACTTTAAAGTGTACAATTGAGTGGCTTTTAGTTTATTCACAAGATTGTGTAACCATCACCACTATCTAATTTCAGAACATTTCCAACACCCCCAAAAGAATAAAAAGAACTCTGCCATTAGCAGTCACTCTTCAATACTCTCTTCTACCAGCTTCTGGCAACCATGGATCTACTGTCCCTCTCTAGATTTGCCTATACTGGGCATTTCTTATAAATCAAATCCTACAATATAAGGTCTTTTATGACTGGCTTCTTTCACTTAATGAAAAATTTTCAAGGTTCATTCATGTTGTCGCAAGGATCAGTTCTTCATTTCTTTTTATGGTTGAACAATATTAGAAACTGCTAACATATGTATGTGTCCATTAAACCACAGTAGGCAAATGCAACTTTGGAATATTTTGCCCAATAAACAGAAATTAAAGTGCTTGTTTTTATAGTATTGTGTTACTTCTGTTAACACAGATGTACTATTTTCACTCTTGACAGTTACCGGTTAATTATAACCCAAACAAAACACTATCCATACGCATATAATTTTTCTTACTGAAAGTTGCTCCACCAGATATTTAGCAAATGTGTGTAGACTTTTCAAATTACAAGCTGCATGAATTCTTTCTGTGCATGCTTATATCATTAAAATATTTTCTACTTGTGATCTAAAAGGGCTCTCCCAGACAAAAACAAAAAATCGTGTTTTGCTTTTGTCTTGGATTTATGTCCAATGTTTTTCCCCCCAAGCATAAACATTAAATAAACCTAGGGCCTATGGAAGATCTAACGTTAGCACTTATTCATCACTCATCATTCTTAATGAATATGAATGAGAAATATTATACCCCAAACTTTGTATTTCTCCTGCTTTTGTTGAATTCACAGATTATTTAAAAGAAATAAAATCTTGGCTACTCAGAGATGTTCAGGAAGCAGTCTCTTAGATAACTACTGTTAGTGTTTTGGTGAATATCTCCCTGAAGGGATAGAAGGAGGAGGGAAGGGGGAAGGAAGAGAAAAGGATTTTAGAAAAAAGGGAGACTTTAAAAATCTATTTTTTTTTTTTTTTTACTCAACAATGTATCACAAACATCTTTCTATGTTGGCAAGTGCAGAGTGACATCTTCATCTTGAATGTCATCTATTTATGCCATAATTAACTTGACCAGCCCTGTATTGGTAGATGTTTTAAATATTAGTTCATAAACATTTCTATTTTCTATGTCCTTGGAAACAGCACGCACTGGTTGGAATTTCACTGTTCTCTGATGACTCAGTGTGAGCACATCCGTTAATGCACAATCCCTGCAGAAGCAGAAAGTCTAGGGCTCCAGGCTGAAAGACTGAAGTGGTCCTATACGCAACGCAGTTAATATGCCTCTTTCTGATTCTGCCAAAGAACCACTAACATACTCTTGATGGCCTACTTGATGCCTTTATGTGTCACTACTCACCCTCTCCTTTCTCATCACCCCTTTCTGTTCACAAACACAGACATGGGTACAAAGTGTATTAGGCTCCTGAACATAAGAAGGACAATTAGTTCCAATGCCCACGCCTACTCCCAGCATTATCTGCCCCCACTCAGAATGGAGAATTCTTCTAGAGCCTGTGAACATCTTGAGAACTGTACCACTATCCTATTACTTCTTGTACTCCAAAGCTAATGATCATGTTAGGCATGTACTTATGCCTATGCTTAATGATGGCTGCTGAAGTGAGACAATTCTGGCTTTTGAGGAATATATTCAGGGGCTGGTGACTATATGGCCACCCCCCTTTACTGCATAGTTATTCTCTTTCCTGTTACTTCATTAGTAAGTTTCTTGTCTTCTTTTAAGGACACTTGTGGCTTGCTGAGCCTGTCCCCACCTGAAATTACCCTCTCAATGCATTTCCTTCTTCTTCCATGTGCCTTTCTTCTTCCTGGTCCCTTGTTTCTATTACTACTTTTCGGTCCCAAGTCTATCCATTTATTAAATGTTGTTAGCCAATAGAAGATCCCTCTTTTTTCACAGCTTCAAACCATCACCTATAAGATGTAGTTTATCTCAATGTGTTCTGAAAGAGGTGCTGATTGTTTGTAATCAGTAAAATCATATTGGATGTAAGTGAAAGAGCTTTTATTGTGTTCTTTTCAAATTAACTCCTAGGGCTGAAATGATTCTAGAAGCCTAAAAAGCTGACAAGAACGATAACAAAAACTTTATTATATTAAGCAAATTAACTCAGTCCTGAATTTAAAAAAATAGAATTTATCCATCATGGTATATTTGCTTGGAGTATATTATAATTTTAACTATGATATCAGAGTCAAATGTAATAAGGATGTTAGGATAATAGATTCTAATACTTTTACAGCATGTCCCTTTTTAAGTACTTATCAGACATCAAAAGTCCATAGAAGTGACAGGGTATGGTGGCTCACACCTGTAATTCTAGTACTCTGGGAAGTTGAGGTGGGTGGATTGCCTGAGCTCAGGAGTTTGAGACCAGTCTGAGCAAGAGCGAGACCCCACCTCTACCAAAAATAGAAAAACTAGCCAGGCACTGTGGTGGGCACCTGTACTCCCAGCTACTCGGGCAGCTACTCAGGAGGCTGAGGCAAAAGGGTCACTTGAGCCCAAGAGTTTGAAGTTGCTGTGAGCTATAACAACACAGCACCCTACCCAGGGCACAGAGTGAGACTCTGTCTCAAAAAAAAGTTCCTATTAAAAGTTGAGAGAAATACTGAGTTATACACTTTACCCATTCAAAAGGGCCATCTGAATCACTGTGGATTTCTTCGAGAATCCACATTGACGAAGGACATTTTCTGTATTTTCACAATGTCATAGGTACTTCTCTACATTTTAATCAATTAATCCACACATTTATGTAGTACCCACTTTGTCTAAGAGATTTTTTTTCAAATACCCAAAGGCTCCCAAGGAAGTGTAGGCACAATACCTCATTCCCAAGAGTCGCAATGTATGCAATGTTTATTGAAAGCAATTAGTGGTGGCTTGCCTAATTTCTGAAGAGGGCACAACTCCAACTTCACCCCTGGGGTGGGGGAACTATCCTAGAGGATGATGTTTTCTTACAGGTAAATGTCTACAGAAGAAATAGTTATTTTTTATTGAGTTATTTTTTAATAAATGTTTGTTTTACAATAACTGTAGTTCTAAAACCAAAATACAAAGATAGTACAAAAAGTTCCCACATACTCCAGCACCCAGTTTCACCAACTAATTTTTTTTTCGAAATACTAAGGGAATACAAATATTTTAGGTTACATGAATCACTTTTATAATGCTTGAGTAGGCGGTGCCTGTGGCACAGTAGGTAGGGCCCTGGCCTGATATACCAAGGGTGGCAGGTTCGAACCCAGCCCTGGCCACACTGCAACAAAAAAATAGCTGGGCGTTGTGGCGGGTGCCTGTAGTCCCAGCTACTCAGGAGGCTGAGGCAAGAGAATCACTTAAGCCCAGGAGTTGGAGGTTGCTGTGAGCTGTGACACTATGGCACTCTACCGAGGGTGATAAAGTGAGACTCTGTCTCAAAAAAAAAAAAAAAATATATATATATATATATATATATAATGCTTGAGTCTCTCAGCTATAGGAGAGCCTATCACCCAAATAGTGTTCACAGTACCCATTAGGTAGATTTTTTCCTCTCCCCTTCTCCCCCTGCCCCTAGTTGATTCCCACTGAGCTTTACTTTCCTCTGTGCATGTATGTGCTCATTGGTTAGCTCCAATTTAATAGCAAGTACTTGTGGTGTTTCTTTATCCATTCTTGAGATACTTCACTTAGGAGAATGGTCTCCAGGTCCATTTGGATTTTTGCAAAAGGTATTACATCATATTTTGCTGATGAAATGTTTAAAAGCTGGTAAGAAGAATAACCACTCTAAAAATTATTACAGAATGTTAGACAATCTTGGTCATGAGTTTTTAAAACCTCAGAAAATTGAGCTCCTATAGAGCTCATAATGCCTGAGTTATCCAAAGATCACCCTCAGACTTCAAACACTGCTGAAAGCCAGGAAGTAAACCAAGGGAGGGTAACCCCAAATTAAAGCAGAATACCCTCCCAACCATCAAAAACCAATGCCACAAAGCCAAAATTCCTTTCCATTTCACACAGGTGAGGCCCCCAGGCCAGCCCCATTTGGAGCATTCCTTTATTTGCGGTTTACATGTACGTCTAACAAGTTTGGGCATATGGTTTTCCAGCACACCGTATATTAGAAGCAGCAAATTAGAAAGGGAGAAGTTGTTGGCATAAGCATCGTGGGAAGAGCAAAATGTGATGAGCTGTGATTCAAGAAAAAGAATACCTAGTATAAGACATGGGCAAAATTACTCAATTATAATTCATAAGGGCATTTATTCACTCATAATTTTGGAGAAAAGCTTTTAGAAACAGTAAGAAATACACATATGTATTTGTCCCTTACCATAACAAGAATAGTCTCAGGTATTCAATAGGTATTCAATATATATACAGCATTTGGAATGAATGTGTAAGTGAATAGACACATTATGGGGCCATATTGTCACACTTTTCCTAGATGAAAATTGTCCTATTGTCATAGATGAAAATATTTTGTACTTAGGATTCATTTTTAATATAGTGATTTTAAAAACAGAGGAGAAAATACTTGACCTTAAAGAGAAAGAGAAACAAGAACACAATTACTCTGGAAATGTTATAGACGTCATATAAACAAAATAAGTAGCCAATCTAATAAATTCTGTTTTCCTTTTTATAAAGTCAACTTACTCACAAATGAAATCATTGCTTATGTTATCTATTGAATCTTAACATTCAGTAATTTTTAAGCTGTATAAGTGGGACCTAAGTATTATAGAGTAAGAGATTTCAAACAGAAAGATCCAGATTTTAATATCCTATAATACAGGATATAGACTGGGGGGAAAGAAATAGAAAGAATTACATCCTTTCTATGGAATTGGCCACCAAAACCAGTTCATCTGTCCATCACAAATTAGCAGTAACTCGCTCTCCAGTGAGCCACATGAGGAAGCATCCTAGTGATCGCTGAGGCCAATCACCCTCTCTCTCATTCTTAAAAAGTGAGACAAAGTAATGAGATCAATATTTTAAAACTATAAACCATTAGTAATTCATCAATGTCTTCACTGGTAGTGATTACCCACCATTTGGTAGAAAAAGTATGTCCTGAATACTTTTAGGCACTCCAACATATGTAATTAAATGAAATGGGGAAAAAGATTAAAGGACAATGTAATATGATCTACATTTTCCTTCCTCTTCCTCTGCTCCCTAACTACCTTGCGGTACACTCCCTGCCAATTCTCCTAAGATGCATTTTGCAATTTCCCTCAAAGGGAATCCTTCTTGTCTCTGATAGAAAATTCACCAGTAATCATATTCACAAATAAATACAAACCTTGTGCACATCTGGCTGTAAGAAACATATTCCATGTTTGATTTCATGCATACATTTTGCCTATTATAGCTTTTCACTTTCTTCTTCACAATTTTTCTTGCCCCAATTGGAAAGTCTATGTTTTTTTCATCAAAGTTATTCATCCCTACTAATTCATCCTCAAAGATCACCTTGGAATCTTATTTATTAACATTATTTGAACATTTAACGTGTGCCAGTTGATAGGATTGGGGAGGGCAGTAAATAGCTTTCCATTTCCCCAGAGATGTCTTTTATTTAGTTTTTCACATTAATCTCCTTAGATAGGTTCTACTATTATTGCCATTTTACAGATGAAGAAACTGAGGTTAAGACAGGCTAAATAACTAGTCAATGCTCATTCAACCCATGGTGAAGGGTTGAGTCTTAAGTTCTAGCTGTTAAAAATGTATTACATTTTCTTGCGTGGATATTTTCTCCTTGAATTTAATTCAGCCAATGTGAAATATCTACATAAAAATGTACATAAAAACGATATATACAAACTTTATTATTTATGAATTCAAGAACATCCAGCTATAACATCAACTGTATCTGGGTATATATTCAGTATTTTCTTTATTGATCTAATAAAATTGATGGGCAACTCCTCAGTTCCTGTCACTAGCTACAAATTTGCTTTTTAATCCGTCAGATTACAGAATAAGAGGAAAAAAAAAAAACCCATGTGTTCTACCAAGGTAAAAGGGTAAAATATATATGAATTTCATAGCTAGATCAGAGGTCCCCTTAGAAAGTGAATGGCTTTGGTTGTTGTTTAGGCAAAGAGGCTTCTGAGAACACGGGAACCATGCAACTCAAGAGAAAGTTAAGAAGCTCTGAAAAAGAAAGAAAAGATTTGCGTTTACCTATGTGAAAAAGTGGGATTGAGCCAGAATGATGTGGGCAAAGAAGGGCCACCATACTGAAAGTTGCTCTGTGGGATAGGGGAGCCAGGACAATATCCCCTGTGACATGTGTTTGTAAGGAACAAAATAGACTTGTAAGTGTGCTGTCTGCTATGTGCTGTCAGATCGTTAGTAAAAGTTTTGCTATTGTGACAACTCTAAGTTCATGGTGACATGGATGACAATTGGGTTTCGGGATGGGGCCAGGAAGAAAAGACTTTGCCTTCCTTTTTCAGTGGACACTAGAGAGGTGATAAAAGGGCAGCCACAGGGAGCAGAGAGAATAACTTTAATGGAAACAGAAAATAGGTCTGTGGCAATCCTGAAATTATAATCCCTCAGAGACATACCATGGAGAGTTTTGGGTTTTTATCAGAATGGGGGTTTCAATCAATTTATCTAAGAGGGCTAAAAAATCCCAGAGGACATGGTGATCACACTATAGAAATTCAACCATCTAGCTTGTTTTTGTAAAGAACAGTGTTGTTTGCTAGAACCAAGGAATAGACAATGGCATAGCAGCTTCTTAAAAATAAATTTGAATATACAAGCATGTGCAGTCATCTAATTTGCTGACTTCGAAATTGTCTGATGAAACTTTTTGCCCGTTAAACCTGTCATTGTACATAATGAAAGATTCTATATGCACTAATCACAACATACAGACTTTTTGTCTGATCACAGCTTCTAAAAATTCATGATACAGGAATTTTTTAGGTATACTCAACACATTTTTTCTTCAGAAACTTGATTGGTTGTTCTAGATGCCATGAATGATATAAATTGAGCTCATAGTTGGAAGAAATCTAAAGGATCAAGCATCCCTGGTTTCAGACAGAAACGTACTCTGAATACATTCAAAGGTATGTGGATTTTATTCATATTTTGCTTTTTCTTGTGCTTATTTCTTTCTCTGCAATTCATGTCTAAAGGATGTATTCCATATTTCCAATACTTTATTCCATCAATAGTTATTTCTTCAGTTGGCTCATAATTAGACTCTTTACTTGGCAAAATGGTTTTCTTCATTAACCCAACTTTTTAAATGATCGGATTTCAGACATAGGAAACTTCAGTGTACTTTTCATAGGCAGCGTTATTACATGTGTTCGGCACTTTCCTATACACAATTTAAGGTCTTTTACCTGATAGTTTTCCAAGTTAGTTAATAACTTGAGTTACAGGATGACCTATTTTGCTTCATGTACCAAGGGTCTTATTTGTAGAATAATTACAATGCATCAAACAAAAGGAAGATGCCATTGACTGAAGATAGAAACATTTAGGTAGAAATCATTCAAACTTCATTGAAGAATCTCAGAATATTAGTACCGTCTTCTCCTGTTGGTTCAACCAGATATTTGCTCTACATCTGCACTTCAGAGATGTTAGTAGAGGGTCTCGCCTGAAGTTCTATAGATCAGAATATCTGGAACTAAACCCCATTCCCTCCTTAAATTATTTTGGCAAATTACTTAATATTGTTTCTCAAAAGATGGATGTTTGTTTTCAGCAGTAAATATTTCTTCACTTCCTTGTTCTAAAAGTATAAAATACTGGGCATTTTTATGATACCTCCAACTTTTGGAGCCAACTCTATTCTTTTAATTATTAATTTTGATTATAAATACCATTTAGCTTCTCTGATTACAGGCCAAATAAGTACAGGAAAATGGCATGTGAAATCATGTAGCGATAGATCACTCATGTTCCTGTAACTTGTTCAGTGCTTGGCCTAAATTAAATGCATCTTTATCACTATTGTGACCCCAGAAACAATGAAATTAGCTGAGAACTGGAAATCAAAAATCAATGACGGCACTTCACAAAGAATGGCCCTGTCCTTTTTACTAGCAACAACCTAATGTGGATTATGTGTATTTTATGAATCACCAATTATGCCCATGTTTGAGAAGAGATAAGAAATGTGGATTTGACTTACATTTCAGAATCACCAAGACATGGGGACCTGGATTTTGTTTGCCTGCCTCCTGGGAGCAGCTTTTGCCATGCCCGTGAGTAAAACACCCCTTGCAAAAGTCAGTATTAAATTTCATAAGCTTAGAAATAAAAATCTGCTCCACAGTTGGTAAACTTCAGGATTTAAAACAGTACAGTATCAGATGTCCTCAAACATCTCTGTGTTGAAGAAACACTTGAGGAGATTGTTTAAAAGGTAGATTCTCAAAAGCCTCCACCAAAGATTCTGATTTGGCACAGCTGAAGCAAGGCCCAGGCCTCTGCATTTTCACAAGTACCCCAGAAAGTTCTCATTGAAACCATTAGCTTGTAAATATCACTGCCCATCTCTAGATGGAGGAAGTTTTCAGAAGGGCCCTTTCAAAGTCCTCCAGAGAAAGTGCGTAATCAGCCTTAGGCAAATACCTATATTACAAAACTATAAGTTTTCTCTAAAACCCAGTTCCTCACAAGTTTCCAAATCTCTTCCAGCTCTCCACATACCACTGCTGTTACCCTTTAAGGTGTAAGATTTCTGAACCATACCCTTATTTTTAGAGGCCCCACCCCTTTGGGTATATCTACTAGGTATTTGGCTTCCTTGTGGTTGCCAGGACTTTACCACTCCCAACACTTACTGATATATTTAAAATTCAAATGTCAGGGATGAGGATGTCAGATCCATTCTCTCCAGACATAGGGACATAAGGGCAGAGAGCCTAGATCACATGCAGGCCAACTAGCCTCCATCTGCTTGTTGGTGTCATAAAAAGCCGTTGATACAACCAGAAGCCAGAAAGTTGGCACACCTGACTCCTCTCTTCCTCTCTCACCCACAAGATCAAGATTCTGTGCTCTGCCTACCTGAAATCCTGTACTCTGTGTATTGTGGCCATTCCTAGTCCATTGAGGGGCCTTTGCATTTTTCCCACTCCTGAGTCCAGCAATCACCACCACCCCCATTGCCCTATAGTATCTATCAAGACAGTAGGAAAGGCAGTTACCAGACTAAAATAATTCATATTCAGATGGGAGTGAGTGGCCACTATTAAGGAATACAAGATTATAATAGAGCTGATCCCTAATGAGGCCAACATCTGAGGAAGATTTTATGCATGCCTCTCTTTCTTCTCCCCCTCCTGAACCCCAGGGCCAAACAGAATTCCACCATGCAGGCCCGAGTCCCTTGGTCCTCACTTTTAAAAGGACAGATAGTTCTGGTTTAGAACATTATTCAGGTTGCTTTTTATTTTGAACTTTTAAATTTTTCTGTTGTAAAATCATTGACAGAGAATAAAAAGGATTGGCCTAAACTCCATAAATCAACTCTGTCATGTTCTATAGGATTTATAATGTTTCCACTTTGCTGCACCCATCTTCTTCTTGAAGTCATCAATAATTTCCACCTTGCGGTTTCTTTTGTTGCTGTTGAGCATTGTTTACTTTGCCGGCCAATTATGAGGAATCCCTTTGATACCATACTTAAGCAAGGGAATGTTTGTGAGATAATTCTCTTTTTGTCAGTTTTCTTAACTGTGTAAGAGAAACATGCCTCTCTCCCCAACATGGAGTGAGTTTGAGTTTTATTAAGTAAACTGGTGGGTGGGACAGGGTAAGAGTCATTGACAACACTGGGGGAGGAGTTGTCTGAAAACCACTGGAGGATGAATGTATGCTGGTTTCTGCTTCCGGGTTTCCTACCATAAGACTGTAAGACCCCAGGGACAGTCAGTTAGCTGTTCTGGACCTCTTTCAAATAAGAGAGCTCCTCTCCTGCCCAGCATACAGGTTCAAACTACAATGTAGACCTCAGATATATTCTGCACTATAGAGATTTTTAAAAGTCATTTCAGTCTCCCTTAATGTGAACAATTGCATATTGACTTGATTTCTTCCTCTCTCTTCCTTTCTCTCTCCCTCTCCTTCACTCTCACCCCTTCCTTCTTTTTCTATTCTCCTTCCCCATTTCTATAAAAGCTACCACCTCATCCTGGGCACCCTGGTTATATCAACTTCAGCTATGAGGTAATTTTTCTCTTTACTAATTTTCAGCATTGTTTGAGTTAGCAATGCCCTGGGGCTGTGTACAGAACAGTGTGTTGATTCTTCATTCAATATATTTCTCAAATAACCCCAATTTTACAGTTCCTACCACCAGCTTCCTAGCTTAAAGCCTGACGGATGGCCTCAACCCTGCATTGTTCCAGCATCCTTCTACCTGGCCACTCTCAGCCTCTCCTCCTAAACATGACTATAATGTTATCTGTTATGAACAACCACTTAGGGAGGCTCCAGACTAGGGCAGAAAGAGAATTCTGGCTGAACAACCTTGCTCTGTCGCAGCCAGTAGAATGTGGGGATTAGGTAAGATGTTATTTAAGGGTTTTTCCAGCTCAAAAACTCCTGATTCTAAGACATTCACACTTGATGTTGTCCCTCACATGGCTTCTCTGAAAGATGAGAGTGGCTCAGTGCCACATGAGGGGCTCTGCAGAGGAATGGAAAACATCAGAGTTCCCAATATCAGGTTTGAGGTTCTCCTCAATTTCTTACTAACTACAGGACCTTGGGAAAATCATTTTCTCCCTCCAGAACTTCGGCTCCCTCATTTAGAGAAGAAAAATATGTATGATAAGCATAGCATATTTCAAAATATTGCTGGGAAAGTAGTACAGTTATTGTATATGAAAAGTATTTTGTCAAGTATAACTTAAGCAAGGTTAATCATTATGTCATATGGATTAAAGGCTGTATTACTGTATGAAGGAGCCCCAAACCTAAGGTTAACCAAGTATATGCTGTTTAGAAAGGAATGAAATTCTTATTTCTCTCACGGGTTCAGATAATAATCTGTGAGTCTGTTTACTTATACAAGCTGAAGGAAAATGTTAGTAAGAATTTGAGGCAAGATTCTCTGTTAAACCTTAAAAGGTTGAGATATTTGACCAGTAAATCTGTGTTTGTAGAATGAGGGACGGTGTTTCCATTTCCTTTTTCCTCCATTGTGACATCAAATAAAAAAGAACAAAATTCATATTATGTTGCATTACTATGCCATAATTTTTGTTTGTCTTGCTCTTGTGATGACGAGCAGGAGCTATAGAATTAGGCAGAATTACTAATTTTACAAACTCAGTTAATGAACCTCTTTAAGTCTCCATGACCTTATCTACAAAAGTGAGGGCGACAATACCTGCCTCTGAGCATGGGAGAAAACATGAAAAATGTGTGTAATGGATGTAACACAGTGCCTGACACATAGGAAGCACCCAACAAATGTTTACCTTCTTCTTTCTTTTGTAGAACTCATATTCTCAGGCTATCAATATTGACAGGACTGCATTAGTGAGTCAATATTTCATACTGCATTAGTGAGTTTCTATATTGGAATGAAGTAAATTAAATCAAATGTATTCTCATGTCTCTTTCTCTTAAGGTGCTTACCCCTGTGAAGTGGTACCAGAGCATGCTAAGGCCACCGGTAGGTAGAGATTTTGTTCTTTATTCCCTTAAAATATTAGGCATGCATTTGAATTCCCATATTAAGTGAAATGTGTCTATTCCACATACAGACACTAATGGGATATTTAGTTGTAAAGGTCATATGTGTGTACACCGTTAGAAATTCTTGCAGAAGAAGAAATGAATAAAAATATTCCTATGGCCATAATGGCAAAGCAAAACTGCTGCTTGTCCAGTTGGAAGTGACCTGAGCCTCTCTGTTTCTCACCAGTACCCTTCCTATGGTTACGAGCCCATGGGTGGATGGCTGCACCACCAAATCATCCCCGTGCTGTCCCAACAGCACCCCCAGACTCACACCCTGCAGCCTCATCACCACATCCCAGTGGTGCCAGCTCAGCAACCCGTGGTCCCCCAGCAACCAATGATGCCCGTTCCTGGCCAACACTCCATGACTCCAACCCAACACCACCAGCCAAACCTCCCTCCGCCCGCCCAGCAGCCCTTCCAGCCCCAGCCCGTTCAGCCGCAGCCTCACCAGCCCATGCAGCCCATCCAGCCCATGCAGCCCATCCAGCCCCAGCCACCTGTGCACCCCATGCAGCCCCTGCCGCCACAGCCACCTCTGCCTCCGCTGTTCCCCATGCAGCCCCTGCCGCCCATGCTTCCTGATCTGCCACTGGAAGCTTGGCCAGCAACAGACAAGACCAAGCGGGAAGAAGTGGTGAGTATGCCTTGAAGCCACTACAACACAAATGCTGAACAAACAGGGCAGCAAAAGTAGCCCCAGAGCTCTCAGGTCTCAGACAACCCAGCGTCTATGATTATATTAGTCCAAGCATGTGTTGTACCCTTATATTATAAGCAAATTTATTTACATGGGTTGGTAATTAAGGCCAAGTTTTCATGATGGTTTAAAATCTCCCACTATTGATTTTCTACCAGAATATATAAATAAAACCCGTTAATTTTAAGGGGAACAGTACAAGGGAATATCAGTTCTCCCATTATTTAAAAGGTTTGATTAGCAAGCATAAGCTAGAATTGCACCAAAGATCAAAAAGGAGGGAGGAAGTTTTGAGAGTGAAGGGGTGCAAATAATTGAACAAGCTACAAAAGGTAGATGGGGAATCTCATTTAAAGACCTAAAGCAACTAAATCAGATTACCTGTCTCCAGTGCCTTCCCATCTAACTTGAAGGAGGCTAAACTAAGCAGGCTGTTAGATTCCTTTTCAGTGCTGGAATTCTATAGATTAACCTTTTAGCAAGAAGTTGCCACAATGTAGCATTAAATCTTTTCCCATTGCCAGAAGCTCTTATAAATGAATGGAAGTAGTCAACAAAATGACCCTTAACCATATCCATAAACCCTCACTTTTGTGTATGTGAGATTATGTGATTCTAATTTGTAAATGCTATTGATGATTTGCTACTGAAAACAGAAAGAGGTGAGGTGGAAATGACCTGGATGGGGAGCCAGGACACCTGGGTTCTAGATTTGGTTTTGACACCAAAGAGGAGGGAGTATTGTACAGGTCACATGAAATTTATGGATGTTCTCTTTTCTTTAAATTGGGGGAAAGCAACTAAATCAGATAAATTTTAATCCTCTGCCCATGTATAAATATCATAGTTTCTGCATTTGAAAAATCATAATGTGTCGTATATAGCTTTAAAATTGTGAGCACATTTATGGAGAATATTGAGCAGAATTCTTGAAAATTGATTGACGCCCACATAATCTGGTGCCCATCACTGATTATTATAAGGTACATGTTCTCTCTTTGTATAGAAAATGCATTTATTTATCTCTTCTTTAATAATCAATACATGGGGGCGGCGCCTGTGGCTCAAGGAGTAGGGCACCGGCCCCATATACCGGAGGTGGGGTTTCAAGCCCGGCCCTGTCCAAAATCTACAACAAGAACAACAAAAATCAATACATGGACTTTATAATGTGCTCACATTTTGCCAAAGCAATTTATGGAAGATGACTCTGGGAAAGTAGTTGAAGTCTTTAAAAGTCAGTTTCCTTTGGTGTAAAACTAGTGTAGAAATGTCAATAGTTTTTTAAGAGTGTTTTTATTGAAAATAAAGTAATGAGCTTGAACCCTGGTATGCAGGAAGTACTCAATAAAAGGTGGCAATTGCTATCTTATTATTAAATAATAGGCTTTAAGTGTCCTGAAGGTAGGAGACTCCATCATGGACACCTAATATCTAATGACAATGACATAACAAATAAACATTGAAAGTTATGGAGTTCAACTTAAATGGCTAGACATTGTTTTGACAACTGAAGCCATACATGTTGTAAATGGTACCCACTAGGGATGTTTATAAATTACTTTAATTGTTCCTTTTGCTATTTCTTTCAGGATTAAAAGATCACAATAAGACAGGGGAAGTGAAATAGACTCTTCAACTGCTTTCAGGAATGACACGAGAACACGATTTATGCTTACAATGACTTTACTTACCAAATTTTGTAACTAAAAATAAGCCCCATTAGCAGACAATAAAATGTTTTAAAAATCATTCCTGTCTTTGTGTTGAATTAAACTTAAATTTTCCTATCATTTGAGACAATATATTATAAATGAGTATTCTCGAGTAAGGCAGGAAATACTTATTTACAGCTAGAGATTGATCATTTAGTAGGTAAATAAAGACTGCATTTCTTTTTAGAGAAAATTTAATTTATGTTACCTCAAATCTTTTTAAAAAGTGGAAATTTGGGTGGCGCCTGTGGCTCAAGGAGTAGGGCGCCGGTCCCATATGCCGGAGGTGGCGGGTTCAAACCCAGCCCCGGCCAAAAACCAAAAAAAAAAAAAAAAAAAAAAGTGGAAATTTATACCTCAGTTACAGTAATTGATAAAGTGAAAACTTAAGAACATGTACAGTCACAGAACCTGAACAAAATGAAGGGAAGTTTTCTTGTTTTTTTGGGGGGAAGTTTTTTTTTTAAAATATTTTAATAACATGTAACTTGCCCAAGACGGTACAAAAATGGCAGACTCCTGAAAGCCCAAGTTGGGGGAACCACCTGCTTAGTGCTGGGGGAGGGGGTGTTGGAGTGTTGGGGCTGAGTGAGCCATGATTGGTGAGAAAGTATTAACACATCAGGGCTCCTAAAGAAGCAACTTCAAAAGCTCTAGCTCCAGAATGGGAAAGGGAACCCCCATTCTAGGTACTAAGGAAGGGGGTTGGCCTGGGAGGCTAGCACGGGCCGCTCCACAGAAGTCAGCCGGTTTCCCAGCTCTCAAGCACAGAGAAACAAACAGCACAGCTGAAAAGCAGTCACAGTACCCTGGCCTCTTAAACAATGGTGTTCTCAAAAACATTTTTATTTTGAAATAATTATAGATTCACAGGATAAGTTTATATGAAAAATTCTTTACATTAAAAAAGATAGACTCTTAAAAATATTTATATCACAAAACAAATGTGGACTTGGAACAGTGGTTTTGTACTTCATAGCACATAAATAATCAAAATCTGATCTTTTAATCTCATTCTACAGAAAAAGATTTTTAAATGAAATTATGTGATATAGATAATAATGTACTGAATTTAAAATTATTGAAGTCAGCTTTTCCAAGAAAAATTTATTAATGGAGCTTCTTATGGGGAATTGCAGTGGTCTTAGATAGAAGTCCTTTCTTTCAGTTCAAAATATTTAAGATGATAAGTTGTACTGCATAATCTTCAAAATGCTAACAGATGCATAAAACGAATTCAAAACAAATTTTCTTTCCCACTTACATTTATATTTGAATCCTTTTTTCTTCCTACACCCACACAGAATTGTAAACAGCCTTTGCAAAGTTTATATTACACAGCATCCACAGTAACTTTATTCCAGTACCTTTATGATTAAGGCCTCTCAATCATTTTCTGGAATGAATAAACACAACTTTCCTGGGAGGGCACTGATATTCAAACAATTCAATTTTTGAGAATTTAGATTTAATTTTTTTAAAAGATAGGAAAGCTTTTCATCAATTGATACAGGCAAATTCTACTCAATAGAGTAAATATTAATTATCCCCTAGGGCAAGGCACTATTCCATGTGCTGGTGAGAATAGTCCCTCCTTAAAGAATCTTGAATCTACTAAAGGGATAAAATAAGTTCACAAGTAATGAATATGGCTAAAATATTAAGCTAGCGGTCCAACAGCCCCTTCCTTACTATTCCTTTCTATTGGCAAAGTGGGAATCAATTCTAGCATTCAGCCTTCCACTAGCTCAGGAAAGATGAGCCTCCTCCCTCATCCCAGGGAGAGAATGTTCATTCTTCCATGTCGACTATGGCATCAATGACCATAACTCTACTTCACTTGCCAGTGATTGGTTTAGGGATGGGTTATAGTGGAACCTGAACACTGAATGAGGTCAAGAGGAAGTCTCCTGGGAGTGCAGGAGCTTCTGGGAAAAAATATTTACCTTTAAACATATATAGAAACCATGCTAGAAAAAAAATGCTATTGGCCTTTAGATTTATTTGTTTGCACATGTTATACCTGGAGATGTGCCAGTCATCTTGTGACCAGAAGGGGCAAGTGGAAAGATGGAAAGACTCTAGGCTCTGGATGACATTATTGTGCCCCTGACTAACCAAACCTGGGACTATGTACCTCTGGATGGATGACACCTTCTGTTTCTATGCTAGTTTTCTTTTCCATTGTGGGTAATAACTGATTCTAGCTCATGACATCAACATCAGAACTCCCACCATTTATGCCATACCAGCAAACTATCTCTTCCAATGATGTTAAAAGCCTATCTGGGGGCAGTGCCTGGGGCTCAAAGGAGTAGGACGCCAGCCCCATATACTGGAGGTGGCAGGTTCAAACCCAGCCCCGGCTAAAAACTGCAAAGAAAAAAAAAAACTTATCTGGACAGAACTAAGTAGAGTTATTTGTCAATGGTTTGCCTGAACTAAATCCTCTAGAACAGTGGTCCCCAACCTTTCTGGCACCAGGCACTGATTTCATGGAAGACATTTTTTCCATTGACTTGAGGGGGAAGTAGGCAGATCTCACATGGTGATACCTATGATGGGGAGCAGGTGGCACCTGTAAATACAGATAAAGCTGCTTCGGTGAATCACCAGCTGCTCACCACTTGCTTTGTAGCCCTGTTCCTAAGTTTCATGGAAGACAATTTTTCCATGGACATGGGGGAGTTTGGGGGTATAGAGATGTTGGGGGTGGAGCTCTATAGCCTGGCTCCTAACAGGCCATAGCCCAGGATGAGGACTGCTGCTCTAGAAGATGGACACAGAAATAGATATAAATATATAGATATAGATCTAGTATATGTTGCAAAATACACACTCATTTGCCTTGATTTAATATAAGAGGATTCTCTAGTTGGGAAAATAATTGACAAAATAATTCTCTCTCATTCTCTCATTTTCTCTCTTTCTCTCTCTCTCTCAACACACACACACACACACACACTCTGACGTATAACCATCATATTTTGAATTACAGGAAAAATGTCAGAATTCTGAAGACCTATTCACTATGAACTGATATGCACTGCATAAGTTAATTTTACAAGGATCTAAAACTTATCTTTTAAATGTCCAAATGCACTTTTAGAATAATCATTTTCATGGCAGTCTTCTAAAATTGACAATGTTCTACCACATTAACAATGTCTGTTAATCCACTACAGGCATCTCCTTGATGGCCCAGAATGAAACCTGTGAACATCTATCAGAGAGGTATGTTGTCTCGGACATTCAGAGGAAATAAGATTTTTATGCCTGTTTTACATGATCTTATACTGGTCTCTCTTGTTTTGACTGTTCCTCATTGCTCTTGGCTATCACCTCCTTTTGTTAACATATATTTTCTCACATCGCTTCTCGGCCTTTTGGCTAAGATCAAGTGGATATATTTTCTCACATGTAACTCATCTTGTATACATATTTTCCCTAACAAATAAAGTGCATTGGCTTTGAGATTGTTATTCTGGAAGTTCCACAGTCACTTTGAGACTATTTTACTCCCTGATTCCCCAACTTTGGTGGATAGCTACAACTGACAAAATTATGACATAATGTGTGTGTTGGTCACAACATAGTGAAATATATAAGGTGACATAAATTGAATGAAACAGAGTATTTTTAATTCATTAAAACCAACACTTAGCTGCCCAATATTGTATGCATTTGAATTAAATATGGAAGAAAAATCACAAAATATTAACGATCAAGACTCAAAGTCCAGGCTGAAAAAATATCAATATTGATCATAAATATGCTAATAAACCTAAACTTATATCTCCAGAATACTTAAATCAGTAAAAAAGTTAAAGTAGGTTATTTACAATGCTATGTTATGTCCTTGGAATTAAGCTACAGAAACAGATGCACTCCTTAAAAGCAATTGAGTAAAGCACCTCAAGGAAATTTATCTCATCATAATCATAACCACGTCACTATTAAATTTGAGATTTGCTCCATTCCCGTCCACTGTTTGTTGGCCCAGGTTGGTTGGTTGGTGAGGGTTTCATATACGTAATTTTTTCCAGGGTAGGAATATATGCCTAGGAATTACCCTAAGACAGACACCAAAATGCATAGGAAGACATGTGCAAAGACATTTATTACAGCATTATCCGTACCAATAAGAAATTGGACCTCACTTAAGTTTTGTTATGTCCATCAGAAGGAATACTGTGAAAATTTATTAGCAGAAAAAAATGTGATGAAATAAAATTTAAGATCAAAACTATACAGCACATGTGAATGGTACACATAACTGTAACATGGAAATAATTTAAACATGTGCAGAAAAATTCAGGAAGGAAATGTAGCCATTTGTGTGAAGATCCAAGTTTTCTACAGTAAACATGAATTACTTCTGTAATCAGAAATAAATTCAATTTTTAAACAGTTTGTTCTCCTTTAGTTCTCCTTCTTCCTTCCGTTCTTTTTGATGCAAGCGTGGGTCTTAGCATGTCCCCTTCAGGTATACCTTCTAACTAGTAGAAATCAGTTCACATGTACTTGATTTTTCAGAGAAGCATTTTGACCAAAGGTGAGTGAAGGGAAAAAAAGAGAAGGACTTAGCAGAAACAAAAATGAACAGTACAAACTAACCAACAGCAAGAGATGAGCATTATAAAGTAAAAGAAGAATTAGAAACACCACAAATGAGGCAACATAGAGAAAAGAGAGTTACAGCTGCTTCTATCGAAATTCTGCTAGCGGCTGACTGGGTTCAAAGGGAAGGCAGGTCAGAGGCAAAACACAATGTTTAATCCCCAAATCCTTCAATAGTTGGGGTTTACAGTGACTTTTCATATTAAATGAGTTTTCTCTTGATTTCAATAAATCCCTGAACTATGGCTGACCTAAAACTCATGAATTATGAAATTTTACTTTTGGGCTTTTGACTAGCTATAATGTATTTTTTCTCTATGCTTGATGATATTAGGTCTGATTCATACTGAAGGGCCCAAACTCAATAAATAAAAACTGGAAATCACCAGAAAATGCTCACAGTGCACTTATTAGAAAAAAGAAAACAAAGGCAAATATAAGCTAGCAGGCTAATATGCACTGAGGATGGATGTTCAAAGTATTACCTAGAAGTAATAGTAATACTTTATCAAAGACAGTTATAGTTGCCCCACTTTTCAAATCAAAATTTAGATATGTAGAGTGACAATAGAATGGAATTTTTCAAAGCAAAGATGTATATTACCTGGTAATTACATTCTGCACTGTCCAATATGGTAGTCCTATGTGGCTATTTAAATTTAAATAAATTAAAGTTTAAGTAAAGCTTAAAATTCAGTTCTCTGATCACAGTAGACACATTTTAAGTGCTAAATAGCCACATAGGACTAGTGGTTACCTTATTGGACAGCATATATACAGAACACTTCCATCACCACTGAGAGTTTTATTAAATACCATTGCTCTATATACTACTTCCTGAGGTGGAAAAACAACTCCTATTAATTCAAAGACTTTAAACAATAGATGAAACAAAACAGATTTTCTGGTTAAAACTGAACATCTCTACTATCCACAATAAGTTATTGTTAGATGGGAATTTTCCAAGAATTGTAGAAGTTCCATTCTCTTCCTTAGGTCAAACTGTACGTACTAAAATGCCTTCCTCTCCAGTTTTCTTTTAGAACAGAAGAATCCAGAATTCAACTAAATTAATTTTTCTGCCTGTATGAGGAACTATTTTAACACCAAAGGAACGGCTATTTATTTTCACACATCTACCAGCCACATCCATGCTGGAGATACAAGGGCAGCTCTGCCCTTGACCTAGGGCTTTACTGGGAAGAAGCCAAAGTTTAAGCTGACAAAAAGATAGGAGTGAGAAAAATATTTTTTTGTCCATCCTTGAAAGTGATTTGCTACTTGTAAACATCAGAAAATATTTCTATTTTTTTTTTGTATTTTGTGGTTCAAACCAAAACTGCAACGTAAGATACATAGGAGCCCACACTCACAACCACCACACATATACACACACACGCCCACTGGGTCTACCTGTAGTAAAAGGACACATGTGGAGACACACACCATTTGAGTAACTTGAAATTTTAAATAAAACTTCTATTCCAATCATTTAGAGATTATATAGCTATGGTATTTGTTACCACAACCAAGGGACATGACACTTCTTCCAATCAAAAAAAATTTATCCAGAAAAAAGGCTAAGTTGCTCATTTTATTTGTAAGCAATGTCAAACTTACTGCCTCCTTTCTCAACTCCATCTGAAATGAAAATACAGACTTTCCCCCTAAATCTTAAGTTTTCCCCTTAGTAGTAAACAGAAGCTGAAAATACCAAGACAGACTTTAAGGCCAATACCTTAAAAACATATAAAATCGCAGACAAATGCATTAATTATGAAACAATAACTTATGAGATCCTACTATAGTGGCTTAACATGGGAATTATGAAAGAAAAATGATTGTAACCAATTTTTTACATTTCCAGAACATAGTGGCATCTAGAGTGTTCCTCAATGTTTTACTACAACAGTTACCAGCCTACGTTTCATGTGAAATTCTTCTTAGTTGGAGTTTTTACTTATTATTATTATTATTATTATTATTATTTTTGTGATCAGCTTCTAACTCCTTTTGCCCCTATTTGATCTGAAGCCTTATTAAGGGTCATCCCTGGCATTTAGATATTCAAAAAGATATACCCTGCTGGGGAGAGTCCATCCCGGCCTCATCTGAAATACCTGAGTCTTATTCATAATTGAGGAATAAGATTGGGGTAGGAGTGGAATAAGCAGTAATGAAGTTGAGGAGTGAAGAAAGCAGTGGTTATCTGGATCTCAAAACATTTTTTTCTCTATAAATCACTCTTGAGCCCTCTATCCAAAAAAAATCAAAATCAATAGATCTCCCCTGTAAATATTGCTGCTTTATAGTCACAAATAGTATTCCAGGGCCCAGAATTTTTTTATAAATTAGAATTAATAAAATTAAAATATTTCTATTCCTTAAAACAGCCATATTTTGTTTTCTTCCCCAAAGAATTTTTCATGCTTCATATCTGGCTGTGGAACGTGATGCCTCTAGGGTCAGTTAAGTGTCCACAGAAGTCCAAAGATGGCTTCCTGGTGTGGTGGTGGGGTTCAACCTCCACAAACTGTCAGGTTCACAATCAAGACCACTGCTTATCTGTTGTGGGAATTTGGACAAATTTCTTAGCCCCTCTATGTCTTGGTTTCCTCATCTACAAAATGTACTAACATCCTTCTCTGAGTCTTTTTATGCTCATGAGCCCCAAGCTCGATAAATGTTGGCTATAGTTCTAATACTCAGAAAGGGAGCCTTCCTGTGGCTCTGGAAACCCCCAAAGGGAACCAACATAGTTGTAAGCGTGGGTGATATAGAATTTGGATGTAAAGTGGAAGTTTTCTATGTCAAAGGCTCCAAAGTGGAATGTGTCTGTTGTTTATCGATGAATCTGTCATGGGTTACACAAGGCTCAGTGGAAGCCAGACCTTGAGACCACGTCCCTCTGAATGTCTTCCTTTCACCTTCTTTCTAGGGGTGAGCACTTGTGTACAGTGACTCCCAACTCAGGCCCTTCCCTTATCACTCTGGCACTGGTGATAGTTCAGCTAATTCCATTTTAAGGGTTTCTTTACCAAACTTTTTTTTTTTTTCAGTTTTTTTTTTTTTTTTGGCTGGGGCTGGGTTTGAACCCACCACCTCCGGCATACAGGGCTGGCGCTCTACTCCGTTGAGCCACAGGTGCCACCCCCAAACTATTTTGTATTAGTGGTTCTCAAGCAGAGAAAGTTGTGCCTCCAAGGGGACATTTGTCCGTGTCTGAGGTCACAAAAGAGGATAAGGTGGGGTGGGGGTTGGAGCAGTGCTCCTGGTATGTCCTGAGTGAAGACCCAGGAATGCAGCTGATCATCTTAACAAGTCACAGCACAGTCCCTGCAACATTCTGGCCTTGAATGTCCACATCCTTAAGGTTGGGAAAGCCTATTCTAGAAAACAACATCAACTTTGAGTCATGTTGTGTGTCCAGAATTTAACACACAGAGTAGGAGATCCTGAATAAATGTAGAAGCCTGTGTGCACTTTTTTACATCATTGAGAAAGCAAAATCAAAAGCTCTAGTTCTTAAAGTCAGTAAACTTGATGTAGGATCACATACAACAGCTTTTCCTTTACCCCACCTATTGCATCGGAAAAAAAAAAAATTCATCCAAAAAAAATCTGAAAACAGTTTGGGGTGTGGAAGGGATGTTAAAGAGAATTTGCAAGATAAAGAGAGGACTGTGCCAGGATTAAGTCAGCTGATGTCTCTGAATCAAAACCATTCATCAGAAATTAGAATGTTATTTGCTACTATAGAAGTTACTTAAAAGTGAGTGCATTATTTCCTGAGAGGTTACACAAAAGTGGTCATGTTACCTGAGTAGTAAAGAGCAGAAACATAGGTGAGCCATTAGCTATTAGTGTAACTTCTGAGTAAAAGCTCATTTGTCTGGGAAGAATTCTGTTTTGGGATTTGCTTGGATTTGGCAAAGCAACGAGAAAGGAAAAGTTTTGTCCATACAGTGGGCAGGAATTTCAGTTGCCCTAATTTTCACAATTTTCAAAACTACCACTTTCTAAAAGACTGTCCAAATACCAAACCCAAGGCAGCACTCGAAGTGAGAGTAACCCCCTCCGTCCTTGCTCCATATGCCACACATGGGGGAGCGGTCATCAGTGACCACCAGCTCAATGCCCTCTATTCTAGGAAATTTCTCTCACTGGTGCACATGGCCTGGAGTGCACAGACAGAGAAGTTTCCCAGGATACGTTGGCCATGCCTCTATTTTAAGCAACTACTTGTTTCTACTTTGATTTTCCCAGTAGTTGGCAAGTTTCTTGAGGCTGATTTAAAAAATACCTGGAAATTGGTCAGTGTGATTAATATATGCTCAATGAACCATTATTAGTATTAAAAATCCTAGATACCATAATATTAAAGTAATGTTATATAATATATAACAATATAACAATGTTGAACGTTTACTGGGCTCTTAATATATTTTAGGCATTGTTCTAACCACGTGACCTATATTAGCTGATTTAATTCTCACAGTATTACAGAATTGTTTCTCTCCCCAACTTACAAATGGGTTCTTTAAACTTGAACAAGAATTAAGATCCTTTTAAAACACACACACAGACACCTGTCCCATTTTTGATGTGTGCTGTTTGAAAGGTAATTTGTCATCTGCGTCTAGAATTCCAGCTAAAACAACCTACTGCCTTTTCTAACAACAAATGTGGATTTGCTTCATGAGATTCATGAAGCCGGTCTCCTGGGACTTAATTTTAACTTCCAATTGGACCTCCTAAAGGTGCACGAAGGAGCCAACTGTAAATCAAACTAAAGAACCCCTAAGCCAGTAACTGCTCTACAGTCACATAGGGAGAGCTGCTTCTTGTGGTAAACCATCAGAGAGGAGGAGGAGACCTATGCAAATACAGGCAAGTATCCCCACACTGGGACAACATTGCCATGGTGACCATGGACTTGCCATCTATCCCAGCTGTGGGTGTGAACCTGAGCATGGATGGTCTTCAAGCCTTCCCTGGTTCCAAAGGATGGATGGAAACAAGTAAACACAAGTCCAGTGCTCATAGGAACTGCACGGTCTTATTTTCCTTTTATTGCTGAGTTTAGAGAAAGCTGTGGTATAAAATAATGATGTCTTAAAAACCCAAGCCTTAGCCTTCTCTTGTCTTCCTTTCCAGATAGCCCAATGAACACACACTCAACACGTTCAGAAGGGTTATTTCAAGTAACATTCTGAAATGTACTGACAGTGACCAGAATAATAAGGCTGCTGATACATCCCTAGCATGATGCTAAAGCAGAACTAATTAGCTTGCACACTACCCAGCACCTAATGCCCAGACTACAACATATAAAAAAGTTCACGTATCTCAGTAGCTTCCTACACTGTGGCCTCCTCCTGCGATAGCCATCAAGGCAGCAGTCCAAACTGGCTCCTTCCACAGGGTCCTGACTAGAGAAGGAAATGTTTGCAAATTTGCACAGCTGCATGCAATAACAAATTCAGGCTCTGCAGGTTTACAAAATCCGATTTTCTCCCTGTGGTGAAGAACTTGGGATTGACCTGGTTTCCTCAAATGATTTTTCTTAATCTGAAAATAGTTACAGCAGAGGAACTTCAAAATCCATTTCTTTTTAAAGACAGTTGTTGATTTTTAAAGTACTTATTAAACAATGTGCAGTTCTTTCAGTGGGGTTTACAAAGAAAGTTGGAAAGCAAAGGGATTTGCTGCTTTTATAGCTTTTTTCCCCATTAAGGTAGTAAAATAAATGTTCCCAATGAAAAAGGTATCCAGGAACCTGCAATCACCATAACATGAGTTAATTTATTTGATAGTTGCTATTACTATAAATAATCAGAATCACAATATAAAGTCTTTGCCTAAAAAGTGGAATCATTCAACAAATTATAAATGATCATAATTTAAGAGCTGCAAATTTTCTTCAAAAAAAACTTGGCTTTTAACAAACTAAATGATTCATAGAGATTTAAATGACTTTACACATATGGTGCCACGTGCACATAATAACGAAAGGAAGAATATTTCAAGTGAACTAAAGTGATCCAATTACACAGGTTAAAGTAATAGACCACCCATCTATAAAAAAGCTTACAATTTCACTTCTTCATTTTAAAAAATAAGTCATCGAGTAAACCCATGTTTACTCTGTTATTTCAGGAAGGAGTCAAAGAAATTTTACTAATAACCATAAGAAACCAGCAAGTATCAATGCTCTGTGAATTCTTTGGCAATATTGTAACTAATAAAAAGAAAAGATGGATTTTGATTTTTTTCTATCATAAATAACTGGAATTATTAAGGAAAAAAAGGGTCACGCCAGAAACTGCCTTCATTGTTTGAGGCAGCAAAGCCAAGATTTCCTAAACCGGCCATCTACCTTTGCTGCATGGAGTGGCCACGAGAAAGAGTTGGACAGCATTTTGTGGTTCCCCATCAGTGCCCACATCGCTTAATCTGTCACTTAATCTGTCATCATATTGGGGAAATGGGCAAGCTTTGCCCTTGTCACCAGTTGTCAGTCATTATATAGTACCCAATGATTTTGGCCTCAATCAGAATCATCTTAGTCTCAGTTCTGTCCCGGTCTAGCCTAATGACCCTGTCAAAGCCTGATCCACTCAGTTTCCTTACCTATAGCAGAAAGACACTGAACTGGAAAACCACGAAGACCTATGCAACAGTGACATTATCAGCCAATATTCATGTTAAAGTCAAATGCAATTGATTTTCAAATGCTGAGAAAATAGCCCCCAAAACAGGTGCAAAAGAAATGGTGGGTTCTTATATGTACTAAGATTTGCTCTGAGCTTTCAATAAAAAATGAGTGTCTTGGCAATAATATGTTACATTCCAGTCAGCCTCGTTCAGAAGGCTCAGAACCTTTTCCAAAGCAACAGGCAGAGACAGTGTAATGGTCATTTGATCCATCTGACCTTTGAAGTTGAAAGAGACTCAAGTGCTGGAGCAAGTAGAGTGAATCCCTTCAGTGCTATTGCTCCTCTCTTTCTCTGCTGTTGTGACCACCTCTCCCAGATGCTGAGATTATCATCCCATAAAGTCTTTCATGTCTTACCAGCTGGGTCCGGCTTTGCTTCTAGCAGGAGGCTCAAAACACAGAGCCTGAAATACACACACCCTATCTTCTTACCTCTCCAGAGTCCTTACACCTCAGCAGTAGCAGCAGCTCCAGGCAGAACTGACCCCCCATGCTCCTCACACAGAGTTCCTGTCCAGTGTGGGAACAGAGAAGGAGGCAGGAGGCAGGCACACTGCTCAAAGTGCTAGAGGAGCCGGCTGGGCAGGCTCCCCAGCTGGAATGCACAGCTAGAGGCCCTGGGAGGGAGAAGGCCTTGGGTCACTGTGATCCTCTGAGTCAGACACCCTGGGGAGCTCTCAGTTCTGAAAGGCCTCCCTGGGCACACAAGACCAAGAGATCCAGAGTACTCACTAGGGGGGAAAGGCCGCAAGTTAAAAAGCTGAGGTACACAGACATATGCCTATTTACAGTAAATGTTAGAAAGGCACTATTAATGCGGGAGGGAACCAGACTCACACATCTGATAAGGCACTTGTATCCAGAATATAAAGAACCCTTACAGTACCATAACAAAAAGACAAATAAGCCAATTAAAAATGAGACGAGCATCTGAATAGACATTTCTCTGAAGAAGACATACGAATGGCCAATAAGCACATGAGAGGTTGCTTGATGCCATCAGCCATCAGTGAAATACGAATCAAAACCACAGTGAGATTCCACATCACACCCACTAACACGACTTAAAAAAGGTATTGGCGAGAATGTGGACCCCTCAGACATTGCTAGTGAGAATGTAAAATTCTTTGGAAAGCAGTTTGGCAATTTCTCCACGTTACCCTTTTTCCTCAGCATTCAACTCCTGGGTATATACCTAAGGAATGTATGCATGAAAATATATTTCTGAATAAAACTTTATACATAAACACTCATAACAGCATTATTCATAATAGCCAAGACGTAGAAACAACTCAAATGCTCATTAACTGAAGAATGGGTAAACAAGATGTGGCCTCTCCATACAATGGAATATTACTCAGCCATAAAAGGGAATGAAGTAATGATATACGCCACCAATGGATGAACCTGGGGGACATTACATTGAATGAAAGATGGAAAACACAAAAGCCCACATATTGTATGATTTCATATATATGAAATTCCCAGAACAGGAAAACCCATACAGTGACAGACTAGTGGTTGTCAGGGGTTGAAAGGGACAGGGGGTTGAAGGAGGATGATGGCTAAGGAGTACAATCTTTGTGGCACGATAAATTGTTCTGAAATTAATCGTGGTAGTGGTTGCACGGTTGTGAATATATCGTTAAGCTGTGCACTTTAAATGGGTGAATGTATGGCATATGAATTTTATCTTAAAATTGTATTAAAGGCTGTTATATTAAAAAATGAAATGCTGACTTTTGTTCTCTTCCCCAATTATACTGGGCTCTTCTGAGGTCACCATTGCTTCTGCAATTTCACCTATATAATTTGGCAGGGGCCATGGTGAGAAAAGGCTTCTACCTGTGCATGGGCTGCAACCACTGGCCCACAACACATTGAGACCCTTCTCAGCTTAGCTTCTAGGACACTGATGGTAAAAATTCTGCTCCTGCTTTCTGGTTCAGCCATTTCTGAGCAGTGGCTCCCTTCTCTGCATGCCCATGGACTCTGTGACAGTCCTTTGGTAGGTGGATGGCATCTCTGAATAGACTAAATGTCACTTAAGCACAGTGGACCCTCACAACTCAGTGGGTTTCTTACAGCTGAAATTCAGTAATTCATTGTTACCCTCTGCCATTTTGCAGGGAAAGGTTCTACTTTTTTGAGCATTCTTTTTGACACAGAGTCTCACTCTGTCACCTTTGGTAGAGTGCCATGACTTCATCATAGCTCACAGCAACCTCAAACTCTTGGGCTCAAGTGATCCTCCTGCCTAAGCCTCCAGAGTAGCTGGGACTACAGGCATATGCCACCACGCCCCATTAGTTTTTGAGCACTTTTAAAAAAAATCAAGGAATCGCCTCTAGGAGACACTGTGCATTTCCACTATTATAAATATAATAAAATTAGCAGACAATGCCAATGAAGGAAGCAGTCCAATGAAGAGAATGCCACAGTGGTCATTGGGTTAAAGAAAAATCTAACATTCTTACATAATTTTCTCATCCACTAAGCAACCAACATTAGAGTTATTGACACATTTTAATTATCAGTTTTCATTATTATTATTCTTTCTGCTTGTACCCAGATCCTTCATCTTTCCAGACTATTCTTGGGTACAATGGACCAATGCCTATGAGCATTATTTTCTTAATGATAACTAACTCCATCTGGCCTCATGCTCCAGGTTTGCTTCGAATCCAGTGTATTCTGATAATAGGACTAAAGTCTCAAAAGAAAGATTTTCTAGTGGCCCCAATTAGTTTCAATGCATAGCTTCAGGAATTTATCACATTTTGGACCAACATGTAACTTTTGCCTATTTCAGATTTGTCTTAACCTTTTTAACCTTTAAAACCCTTAAAACTACCCATTTTTAAAAGTTGAGGCCATTGCTTCTGAAGAATTTAGATGCAAGCATCCATCTAAGGATAAAGCTGTAAATGAACATTCCCCAAAGAGCCTGTGTGTGTTCGTTCTGTACTGAAATGTCCATGCATGCCTCTTCTCAAACACACTCAACTGCTGTGGGTAACAGATGTCAAATAATAAAACTCGGAGGCACACGCTACGTTGCTTTTTAAGGGAAAAATGTGAGGGAAAATCAAAGGGTTTAACAATTTTATTCACTGGCTTACATTCAGCGACTCTGAAAATTTGGCCACTACTCAGGTTTGCAAATTTCTATGGAAAATGAACTGTGTTTGGCAAGCTAAACGAAATATGAGGCTGATAAAAAAAAAGTTTCATGCTTCTCAGGACCTTATGCCACTAACTGTGTGGAGTTGGAAAAACTGTTTAAAGATCAATTTAAACACTATAAATAAATGATTTTCTATACCCATACCAATTAATATACTTTGTTGAATTCAGGTCATAACTTGAACTAGAATTTCTGTGAGTTTTGATTAGAAAATGCTTCACAGATCTCAGATTAAGCATGTTGAGCTCAGTAGAGTTCTGTTTCAGAGTCAGAAATGTTAATGTAATACTTTATTTTACACTGTGGAGAATTAACTGAAAATTCAATTGACACCAAGGTTGTTAGAAAGCGGGTCTTGAACTCAGAAAAGAATTAGACCAAAAGAGATAAAAATATTATTGTAACAGCCCAAGTCATTACATAAAAGAACATGGTGGTGAATTCCATTGCAAAGTTCATGACTCTCAAATATTATCTCCAAAGTGGTCATCTGGGTTTTATGGAGGTAGTTATTTAGCTGCCTTCTTGACCCTTCTACCTGGTATCTCAGGGTCATCTCAAACTTCACTTCTCCAATACTGAACTCTTGACTTTCTCTTCTGGCAAATGTTTTTGTACCATAGCCTCTCACATCTTAATAAGTGTTTATAAAGCATTTATTATAGTACCTGACTGTTATGCAGCACTTGCTCAATAAATGTTGCTATTGATGATGGTGATTGATGATGATAACTGATGACGATGATTTTTATCCACCCAGTTAGTTAGTTGAGCCAGTGTTCTGTCAACTCTGCCTCTAAAATAAATCAGGAATCTGACCACTCCCCTCCACCTCCATCTCCACTTTCATCACCCCACTTCCTGCCTGCATTGCATTTTTTCCAAACAAATTAAACACCCTTCTAACCAATGGAATCATCCACTCTTGCCCTTGCCCAATTCATTGTTCATTGGAGGAATCAAAGTGGTCTTCTTAAAGATAAATATTCATTTTAAGATATACAGAGAGTACATTACATATTTGTTAAATCTGCTAGCCAACCTTATGAGGTAGGTACTACTATTACTTCCATTTTGCAAGTGAGGAACTAAGCAAGAGAGGTTAGAACACATTTAAGATCACTCTACCTGTAAGAGGCAAAGCTGGAATTCACTTAGGGAAAAGGCAAGCTCAGTTCTGCTTAGGGGTTTCTGCCTGTGCTGTTTTCTGTCCCCGGATTGTTCCCAGGCATGTTCACAGGATGGTTGCTTCTTCTTCATTCGTGGCTTGTTATTTTTTAAAGCCAGGGTATGACACGGTATTTTGTATAGTAGTTAAACACATAGCTCTGAAGACAAATTGCTCAGTTTTGAATTCCAGCTTTGCCTCTTACAGGTAGAGTGATCTTAAATGTGTTCTAACCTCTCTTGCTTAGTTCCTCACTTGCAAAATGGAAGTAATAGTAGTACCTACCTCATAAGGTTGGCTAGCAGATTTAACAAATATGTAATGTACTCTCTATATATCTTAAAATGAATATTTGTCTTTAAGAAGGCCACGAAAGCTATGTTAACTAGTGTGATGAAAATGTGTCAAACAGTCTATGAACCAAGTGTATGGTGCCCCATGATCATACTAATGTACACAGCTATGATTTAATAAATAAATAAATAAATAAATAACAAGCAAGCAAAGATTGTTAATGGGCTTCCATTGCACTTGGAATAAAATCCATTCATGTTAAGAATTCCCTATGCTAAAGGATCTGGGCCAACTTCCTCAGCCTCACCTCTTCTTGCCCCTCTTTACTTCTGTTTTCCCAACACTTAGGGAAAAGGCAAGCTCAGCTCTGCTTAGGGGTTTCTGCCTGTGCTGTTTCCTGCCCCGGATTGTTCCCAGGCATGTTCACAGGATGGTTGCTTCTTCTTCAGGTTTCTCCTTAAGTCTCTCCTGCTCAAAAAACTTTCCATGATCTCCCCAGTCAAATTCGTGTTCCCTGGCTTCTTGATGTCTACATCCTGTTGGCTTTCTTTTAAGCACTTATTTCAACTTGTAATTGCTTTTATATGTTGTTACCTTTGTCTATTGATTGTCTCCACCCCTGGTCTGAAAGCTTCACAATGATAAAGATTGTCCATCATTGTATTTCTATAATATAGCATCATGCTTTGCACATAGTACGTGTTCAGAATTTTGATGAATGATTGAATGAAGACAAGAGTTCTTCGGTGATATAAAACATTCACTTAGACCCCAGGTTCTCTGAGCGTGGGTGCAGGATCAAACATTATCACCGGGAGGATACTTTTCATCAAAGGTATAGTCCTGGGGCTCTGAGCTATTTAAAGCACTTACTTTTGAGGTTCATCACATATATTCTCAAGAAGTTTTACATTTTCTATTTTGGCAATAAATAATTCACTGGATTTTGGTTTGCCCATGGTTTTTATGTAATTACTGTGCATGTTCAGCAATTCTTGTTAAAAAACAAAATTTACCTTATAAATTGCTTTTACATGGGATGAAATTGTTAACATTACTAATTAACAAAGAAATCCATACATGTTAGGTTTTTAGACATATAGGAAAGAATACATAAGTATCTTGTGAGTCCATAATTTCTTTCAGCTTGCAGACAATTGTATGAAATTCCGAAGAACTTGTGAATCCAAGGCCCACTCTGTAATCAGATAATGGAGTCCAGTTCCAAATTGCCCATGACAGGACTTCTGGGGCCAAGGTATCTGAATTTTAAGAAACTTTCCAGGAAACTCTTGTGTAAAATAAAATTTAAAAACTATTTTTCTCTTTATCTAGATTAATGTTATTTAAGAGAAATTTACAATGGATATCCAGTGTCCATTCTTTAAATTTGTGGTTGAATTCTGAGAAATCCAAGATAATTTTTCAAAAAAAAGGGAAAAACATAAAATATTAACTTATGTTACGGTCACCGCATGTTCATAAATGAAAATTATCAGTCATCTTCTTGGTAAAATGAATCATCTCAGATAAATATCTTTTGTTAGCCTGAACATAAATATGGGGATGAAGGGCCAGGTATTTCTCACCCTGGAGGGATGGGATGGTCAGATGGAAAAAGCTAGGTAAGTGCCTTAGCCCATAGCTTGGCTATCTTTTAGGCTATAAATGGCTAATGTTAAGAAAATTAAAACTAAAGGCAGGAAGAGGCTTTCTGGCTCACTCAAAAGACAAAGAAGACTTTTTTTTTCTGCTTTAGGAAAAGACATCCAAGTTCCAGAATATGAAATAAAAACAAAAAAATGAGAACAAGAAAACAATCATTCAAGGTTTTGGTATCAATTAACTAATGTGCTAAAAGGTCACCAAGTTTTGATGAGGATCTCACCACAACTTGCTGTGTCCCCATAACATTCATATTTCATTTCCCTCTTCCTCCTTAACACCTGTAGGACATGCATTATTAGTGACTAATAGATGCTAGGAACAAGAATGTCTTCCTCTCTTGCCGGCTGTGTTGAGCCCCTTCCCTACCCAAACCCTTCTATTTCTCTCCAGTTATTTGCAAGTCAATCATGACTTTTCAGCAGGAAACTGCAGTTTTTCTGTGGCCTGATCCCAACTTACCCCTCCAAACTTGTCTCTTGCCCTTCCTCCCAGCAAACCCTATCTTCCAGCAAAACAAAACATATTTCATGGACTCTCTGTCTTGTTTTTTGTTGCTTTCCATCTGGGGTGTTCCCCCTTCCCTTTTTTTTTCCTGAGATGGGGTCTCACTCTGTTGTTCCTGGGTAGAGTACGGTGGCATCATAGCTCACGGCAACCTCAAACTCTTGGGCTCAAGTGATCTTCTTGCCTCAGTTTTTCTATTTTTAGCAGAGACGGGGTCTCACTCTTGCTCAGGCTGGTGTCCAACTCCTGAGCTCAGGTGGTACACCCACCTCAGCCTCTCAGAGTGCTAGGATTACAGGGGTGAGCCACAACGCCCGGCCTCCCTTACTTCCTTATTTCGTGTAAAATAGCCCACCTGTTCTTGCATCTTGCTGGTATTCACTCTTCACTAGGTTCCTGCCTACTCAAGAACATCACTTCAGCCATTCTCCTATACGTCACCGATCAATTGGATCAGTCCCATCAGCATGAAAACTTGCTGGGATATCTCCCACCATATGAAATAAATTTTTAACCACATTTCCCCTTTAAAGCCACGAACTAATTTTTCTCTTTGTTTTTTACAGAAAATATCCTTCAAAGAAGTGTCTGTATACCCTACCTTATATTATCTCTCCTCCATGACTTTCTTGAATACCCTTCACTCAGACTTTGCATTGCTCTTATTAACTTTACCAATGACCTCTACATTGCTATAACCTCTGATCAATCCTTAGTCATCACCAGCTCGTCCCAATAGCAAAGTAACCACATAACTTCTGCAAACCATAACCATATTAAAGAGTGAAAACGGGTGTTATTTATGATTAAATTGCTTAACGAGTATGCATTACCTGGACTGTACCTGGCAAACTAAGATTTACTGTTACCTACCCATTGGCAGCATCATGCCTAGGTATCACAGCCAATTCCTTTTTATCTTTGTAACACTGTCTTACTTGGCTTTGTGGATGTCATACTCTCTGTCACCCAAGAGGGTGTTGCTCTACCACCTGTCTTAATGTAACATAATGTAGGAATTCCCCATGATTCTGCTGTTGGATCTCCCTTATTTTTTATCCAGAATCATTTTGTCAGTGATTTTAACCAAACACACAGCTTTAAATGACATCTATACACTGATAGCTACCTAATTTATATCTCCAACTAGGTAATTTTCTTCTTGAATTCCCTGAGCTCTTCAATTTCTTTCCAATCTGCTTCTGTATGGTCTTCTCCATCTAAGTCAATAGCAGCTCAATCCTTCCAGTAGCTCAGGACAAAACTTGTACTTCATATCTCCAGTGGTTCCAATTCATACTCTACAGCCAATGTGTCAGTAGTTCTTTTGGTTCCATCTTCGAAAAAATACCTGAATCTGACCTTTTCCCATCATTTCCACTGGTTCTATTCTGATACAAGTTACCATAACCTTTCATCTCAATTGCTGAATGACTCAATAAAGAGACTCTCAGTAAATGAGTGCAAAACACTCCTTTAAAGTATACATTTGTCCTGATTGAAGATAATTTTCTTTGAGAAAAATCTTCAGATTGTCAGTGTACTACTTTTAGTTATATCCTTCAGATATCCTCCAAAAAAATACAGGCTCAGAAAGACTTCCCAAAATCTCACAGTGAGGACTTCAATTGTTATGGAGAATGTGTTTATTCTTTAGCAGCTCCCAGGATTCTTTTTTTTTTACACTGACAAATAAAAATGATACATATTTATTATATATAATTGTGCTCCCAACCTCTAGATCATGGACAGGTGGCCTGTTAGAAACCAGGCCAGACAGAAGGAGGTGAGCAGTGGATGAGCAAGCTAGCAAAGCTTCATCTGTATTTACAGCTGCTCTCCATCACTGGCATCACCACCTGAGCTCCGCCTTCTGTCAGATCAGAGGCAACATTCAATTCTCATAGGAGCATGAGCCTTCCTATAAACTGCACATGTGAGGGATCTAGGCTGTGTGCTCCTTATGAGAATCTAATGCCCTTCCTTCATATTTGGAAAAATTGTCTTCCATGAAACCGATCTCTGGTGCTGAAAATGTTGGACACACTGTTGGTGTGCAGTATGCAGTGTGCAGTGTTGGTGTGTAGTGTGATGTCTTGACATGTGTATATATTACGGAATGGCTTAATTGGGGTAAGTAATATATGCATTACTCAAACACTTCATTTTGTGATAAGAACACTTAAAATTGATTTACTTAGTGATCGCCAAAATAAAATACATTGTTATCAACTATAGTTATTATGTTGTATACTAGATTTCTTGAACTTATTCCTCCAGTTTAACTAAAGTTTTGTACCCTTTCACCAACATCTTCCCAACCACCAACCCCATGCCCAGCCCCCGGGAACCACTATTCTATTCTCTGCATCTATGAGTTTGACTTTTTTAGATACCACATATACATGTGGTCATGCAGTATTTGTCTTTCTATGCCCAGCATATTTCACTTAACACAGGATCATCCAGGTTCATCCATATTGTCACAAATGACAGGATTTCCTTCTTTTTAGGGCTGAATAGTGATGATGCCTAAATTCCCCTCTCTTGCTCATAAGAAAATAGTACTATTACATGATGGGCATTTATTGTTCTGGTAGAGAGTGCATAGAGTAGCCATTCCCCACTCATTTTGTAGCTGAGTGAGCTGATCTGGGTAAATGTAAGCAAGAGATAGGGGCAAAGGAAACCTTTCTTCCTGTAAGCGAGGGTTTCTAAACCTCAGTACTACTGACATTCGGGTTGGATCATTCTATTGTGAGGCTGTCCTGTGCACTGCAGGATGATTAGCAGCAACCCTGGCTTCCATTTATTGGATGCCAATAGAATCTCTGTAACAACCAAAAAGGTTTCCAGACATTGCCAAATGTCCCTTGGTAGGGGAGAATTACCCCCAGTTGAGAACCACTGGCCTAGACATTGTGAGATTTATCCCTAAACTGCTACCAGTTCTCTCACTTACCAGGCTAGAGGTGATACTCAGAGGTACATAAAGTGAAAAAATTGCAGGAGTCACTGGAGGAAACTCAGCATACTCGTAGAGTTTTTGTGCCAATAAGCTTCTAACATGCTTATATTTAAGCTGGTTTAAGAGGGGTTTGCTGTTATCATCAGCCAAACGCATCAAAGTGACCCAGGGTACATCTTCACAGCTCACTGAACATTGCTTTATTCTAGGACATTCCACCGCCTGGAGAAATGGCCTAGCCCTACCTTAGAGCAAGATTTCACAGGGGCTGCTTTACATGACAGATGGTAAGCAAAATGGCTTGCTTTCCTATTTGATAAGTATTGCTTCTACATTCTTGTTATGGAATTGTAGAATTTTAGAATAGGGAGGGGTTTCAGGGAAGGTGAATTAAAGTAAAACCAATGTCTATGTTTATCTTCAAATGAAGACCTTCAAAAGAAGATCGAGCTGTGTGCCTCCCAAATATTAGGGATAGCGACATTATCCACTTCAGAACACTATCTCAGTATGACAAGTCACCATACATCTTGTGCAAAAAAGCAAAGGGAAAGATTTTCATATAGCTGCATACCCTTAAATATTCTCTTCTCCCTAATTAGGGAATTCTATGTTTTAACAACTAAATCAATCATCTATTTATAGTAGATTTCTTAAAGCAGAATCATCATTTAATTTTATCCTCTAGTAATATATATATATATATTTTTTTTATTAAGTCTTATATATACATGTGAAAAATGATGAAAAATAGATCTGGCATAATTGGTAGACTATCAAGTTCAGCATATAGTGGGGGAGGTGGAGAAGATAAAAATTATAATCCATTTGTTCATATATATTAATTTATATTATATTTCCTTACTATAACTAAAAAATCCAAAATAGAAAAATAACCAAAAGGAGTAAAATTATCCATAATCCCAGAGTCAATCACTAATTATGGCTTAGTGAATATTCTCCCAAATATTTTCTTGCATATTGAGATTTTCCTTTCAAACAGTACCATACTATTTTTCTTTCTTTCTTTTTTTTTTTTGCAGTTTTTTTTTTGCCAGGGCTGGGTTTGAATCTACCACCTCCGGCATATGGGGCCAGTGCCCTACTCCTTTGAGCCACAGGTGCCGCCCTTACCATACTATTTTTCAATCCACTGTAATATATTCAAAATGTCCCTTTTATCAGAAACTTAGCTGTTTCTAACTTGTCTGTATTGTAAACAAGGCTGCATATGAATGGTTGGCTGAAAATACATGTACTTACTTAGAAACCAAAATGGGAGGAAAAAACATAAATTCTGATAAATGGTTTAAGACATAGGCTATTGTTAGCTTTATAGTCCTATTAGTATTCACCTGTTGACCCACTCCCCAAAGCAACCAGACGTACCAGTGGATATGAACCAGGGCAGAGAGCAGCCATGAAGAGGACAAGGGAGCAGGGAAAAGCAAACCAGTCTTGCAGTAAAGGAAACCATGCAGGTGGAAGACTAGATGGGGCAAACGCTTTAAATGAATCTAATGGAGAAATATTCAACAAATTAACCCCAAGCAGATTTTCTCAGTTTGTAAGTCATAGAGCCATTGCCTAGAGAAAAGAACAGCCTTTATCCAATCTTGTAATTACTAAAAGGAAATGATTTGCTCCTCTATAAAAATCCTGTGATGTTAGTTAGAAATATCCGTATTTATATGCATCAAATATCTGTATTTATATGTATATTTGTATTCATATCTGTGTTTATACCTGTACTTGCATATGCACCTGTAAATTTCTCCATCCATCCATCTATAGAAATGGTTCTCAAACTGGAGTGTGTGGCAGAATCCCCTGGAGGGTCGGTTAAAACACATATTACTGGGCCCCATCCTCAGATTTTCTTATTCAGTAGGTCTCCAACAGGACCTGAGAATTTGCATTTCCTTTTTTAGGTGACACAGATGCTGCTGGTTCAGGGATTATACTTTGAGAACTGCTGCTTATACCTGTACATCTATATTTCTCTCTATCTCATTACCAATCTCTATTTTAATTAATTTGCCATTATCTTCACATACTTGAACTTCGATTCATTACCATCAATTATTAACACTATAGTGTTACTGCACAAAACAGATATTACGGTGCTTTCAAATTCTCTCCTAATTTAATAATAAAAATTATAAGATACAAAAATTATTACCATGTACATTTTTTTCTCTTAGGACAATAGTAAAAATGTACCGTTCTTGCTTTTACTTGGTTTTCACTGCCTTTGGCTTTTAACTTGATGTATTTACATCTTAATGATTCACATTTATTTTTCTAACAGTGAGATGGAACAGGAACAACTCAAAGGCAGCTTCATTTTGAAATTGGCCTGGCTTGTGTAAATAAGCTCTTGATGGAGCAATTTATAATTCTCTAAACAGCTGGGCGGGGGGGAGTGGGCAGGGAATATCACACAGAAAAGCAGATGCTATTCTCTTAAGTTCTCTTTTTCAGGTCTACCATCATTGACTATAGCCCCAAATCCAGTGTATCACTACAAGTAAATTTTGACTTGGCTGGATTTCAACCACCGTTACCCCTATTGGAGATGTGGGTCAAAGAAGAAAGCATCTCAGAGACAGTTCTATGCCCTAGCTCCTCAGGTTAGGTTGACAGCACTTGATTTAAGGGTTGTGTTTGCTCACATTTGTAGCATGCAATGGGAACACAATTCCCCAGATACCAACCTTGACCTAAATTGAAGCTAGTCCTACATCTCTGAAGGGTCAAGTTAAAGAATATGAGCTGTGCTGTCTCAGACCTCAGTGGGTACCAATTAGTGGCAGACAAGACTTGTATACAAGGAAATGTAATCAGTAATTTTAATGGATAAAAAGCTGCAGGATTGAGAAAAAGAGAGGCCACTTTACCCTGGTGCCGGTGGAGAAAATTTCATATCCCATTTGTTCAACTCTTGAGAAATAAAGGTTATTTCTCCAGAAAGTGAAATGCAGACATTGACAAGAGAGGCAAATTTTTACAGATGAGGTCAAAGCAAAGACTGTCTGGAGCCAGGAATTAACACGAAGAAATAATCCCAGGGCTGATGCATCTTACTACTGAAATAGTCATAAACTATAGCCACCTGTGCAACCTTTTATAAATGGCTTTTCTAGTATCAGAATAGGACAGATGGAGGAAAAGGAAAAAGAAACCTGAGGTCTAATGGAGAAGAGGAAAATTTGTGCTTTGGCCAATTCAAAGAAAACATCTTTACATCTTTATCCACATATATACACTCCGACTTTGTAGGATAATTCCAATATATATATATATATATATATATATATATAATGCCCCCTTGTTTCTATTAAAAATTCAGAATGCGCGTAGTTGAAAATATTTCAGCAAATAATCACTGAATGAATGGTAAAGTCAGCAAACAATGAATGAAGCTGTCACTATAACAGTATTTCCCAAAAGAAAGAACTCACAGGCTGCGGTAATAGCAAACTCTCCGTTTTAATATTTATGGCTGTATATGCATGTAAGTGTAGTTTTTGTGAAATTAAATACACATCCAATGTTTAGCATTTTTTGAAAATTGTGCCAAAAAAGGGAATTTACTGGAAGCAATGCAATAGAAGAGATGGTGATTGTTTCTAAGTATAGATGCAACAATTTGGCCTATAGTTCCGATTTGTCTAAAAATTTTTTGTCTATAAACTTAGTGCAAAAAAGAATGTTAATGTAAGTCTTAGTATAAAAGACAGGGAAAGTGACATTTAAAAAACTAAGTATCTTTTCAAAATCTGTAATAGTTTTAGGTACGAAGAACAGCGCAATAAATGTTACTCACAAGTAACTTCTCAATAAAAGGAATGATTAAATAAAATAATAGATTAAAGCTGGGCCTTTCACACCTTAGCTTCAAGAACTCCAACAGATGATACACATACACACACACATATTTTGAAATTAAATGTTATACTTTAAAAAAGATGTGTTAAAGGTGTAACTGCCCCTCACAACAAAAAATGCAGAGTTTAGTTACAGCCATTATAACAGTTTCTACAGTGTTCAAAAAGAACGGATTCTATAAAGCACAAAGCTATTATTCAAAATAAGTCTCCATCAAAAAATTCTGAAACATTTGCCACGAGAATGAAGTAAAACATTTTATTCTCATCATTAATAGAAAATGACCATAAGTATCAGAGCTGCTAGTATCCTGGTGAGAAATCTTTGTGAAGAAATTGCACTCAAAGTGACAGCTCTGGAAATGAGATAAAGGGCCAATTACAAGATTATCTTTCCTTTGTGCTGTGATGAGGAATACTTACTTGAATAAGACAGTTGGCACATCGACTGATACAGCAATGCCAAATTTTTACATTTGCAAAATGTCCCAAATCTGAGGAACATCTCAAGAAATCATTAGAGAATAAAGAAAATATTTTAGCAATCATCTCTATGGTACAGTTTCTCAGTTTTAACATTCCTGATATACGGGGTGCATTCTTTGTTTTGGGGGGCTATCCTGTACACTGTGGGATGTTTAGCAGCATCCCAGACCTCTACCAATTATACACCATTAGTAAATTACTCCTCTCAAATGTGACCATGAAAGTCTTTAGACATTAGCAAATGTATCCAGAGGGACAAAATTTCCCCCATGAAAAACACTGATAGCACACAGTCACATAAATTTGATCAACTGATGTGGTAAATAGGATAACTTGTCCATAATTTTATATTCATGAAGAACTAATTCTGAGAATTTTTCCAAAGTGTTGTATGTATACAATTTTTCATATTTAAGCATGACAGAGTGACAAATCTGGAATGACTGCTTCTTAGGTGTAAATATTTTTAAAGCCCATTAAAATGGCTCTAAGAATTTTATGAAAACTTCCAAGGATTCTCATTTAGAAGTTGTGGTTTGGGGTTTAAACCAAAACGCTCTCACTGCTTTTCATGATGTGTCTTATACTGTATTTTAGATGAAGGAAAGCAATCTGTGTTTGCTGTTTAAATAAAAGCTTTGAGTAATATTGTTAGCCATAGTTTATCTTGAAACTCTGAAGGTTTTGATATTAGTTATCAGAAATATCTTGCATATATATTCAGAAAACTTCTGGGAAAAATTCTTCCTAGAGAGAACTGGTAATAATATGAAATATTACAGCAATACTTAATTATAAAAACCATGTAAATGAGATTTTTTTTTGCCCTTAAAACTGGTGTTAATAGAATTTGTCAGTAAAAAGAACAAAGAGAAAGTAAGAGGGGACTTCAGAAAGCTCATGAGAAATGCATATTATGAAAAAACTATGCATGGATCTCAAAATTTTTTGCACCAAAATAAAATTGCAGTAACTTGTTGTAATATACCTAAACAGGATCAAATTTGAGGCACTAAGAAAGATAAGACATCAATTTCAAAAGAGCCCAAATCAGAGCAACATGAATTCTGCTACAATTGAAGCAAGAACAAACATCAAATTTATGGTGAAGCTTGGGTTGAAGAATAGTGAAATCACTGATGCTTTATTAAAAGTTTATGGGAAGAATGCCCCGAATAAATCAGCAATTTATAAATGAATAATTCTCTTTAAGAGTCAAGAGAATATCAAAGATGAAGCCTGTAACAGCAGACCACCTGTATCAATTTTTGAGGAAAAATTTATTTTGTTCATTCTCCAGTTGAAGAAGACTGATGATTAACAGCAGAAACAATATCTAACACCACAGACATCTCAACTAGTTCAGCTTATACGATTATGACTGAAAAAATAAAGTTGAGCAAACTTTCCACTCCAAGGGTGACAAAACCAATGTGCCCAAATACAGATCTTTCAAGGGAAGTTTTAAACAAGTGGGATCAAGATCTTGACATATTTCTTCAAAGAATTTTAACAGACTATGAAACACGGCCTTACCAGCATGATCCTTAAGACAAAGCACTAGCAAAGCAATGGCTACCAAGAAGTGAAAGTGGTCCAGGCAAAGCAAAAGTGGACCAGTCAAGAGCAAAGGTCATGGCAACAGATTGTAGGGATGCTCAAGGAGTTTTGCTTTTTAACTTTCTGTAAGGCCAAAGAACAATAGCATCTGTTTATTATGAGAGTGTTTTAAGGTTAACCAAAGCTTTAGCATAATCTCCCTTTCCCCAGAAGACTTCAGAGTCCTCCTTTACAACAATGTTTCTTCTCATTCCTGTCATCAATCAAGGGCAATTCTGAGAGAGTTTTGATGGGAAATCATTAGGCCTCTGACTTCTTTTTGAGTCTTAACCTTATAAAAATCTTTAAAGGGTGCCCTTTTTTTCCTACTTAATAAGGTAAAACAGACTTCATTAAACATAGTTAAGTTCTCAGGATCCTCAGTTCTTTAAGGATGGACTGAAGGGCTGACATCATCATTTAAAAAATTGTCTTGACCTTGATGAAGATTATCTTGAGAAATAAAGTTTATAATTTTTATATTCTTTTAATTAATTAATTTCCATGAACTTTTGAAGCACTCTCCTATGTGCAGAACAAAGGTGGTTGATTCCACTTGCAATTTTTCAATCTGAGAAATTAATACTCTAAATAAGAAAAATAAGCAAATTTTCTCTGCTAAATCTATTAAAACATGTGACTATGTTGTTTAATGGTAATAAATCTAGAGATCAAAATACTTACCCATAGCTATTAAAATTATAATGTATTCACTGACAATACAGAGAAATTATTCAAATTTACTGAGCAATATTGGAAAATTTTAAAAGTAATTATTGAGCACATCAAGTGGGAACAACTTGCCTACTTCACTAATAAAGGACAAAATATGAAAGCTATTATTATTTTTTCTAAATTTTTCATTTATTTGCATAATTTTTTAATGAAGTTTGTTCATTTACCACTAAATTATCACATCACCAAAAGACATTTCCTATAATTAAATGCAAAAATAAGAAAAAAAATCTGTGTTAGTCTGTACAAATTATTGCTTCAGAAAATATTGTCACTATGCTATTCACATTGCCATACAGACAAATATCTGAAGCCTGAATTTTGTCTTCTGTAATAATTTGACATTTGTTGTTGAAATTATAATGATCCAAAATATACCTAATTTGAAAGAGAAAAATATCCCAGATCAAAGTTCTTATTTTTCAAATGGTTATGTTTCTCTTGCTAGGTTAGTTGTTCTCAACTAGGGATGACTTTGAACTCCATTGGACATTTAAGGATGTCTGGAGACATTTTGGTTGTCACAACATAGGGGATGGTGCTACTGGCACCTACTGGCTAGAGACCAGAGATGCTATTCAACTTCCTGTAATGCACCATTCCTTCCCCCAAAAGAATGATCCAGCTACAAATGTTAGTAGTGCTGAGATTGAGAAATTCTACTATAGATAAAAGTGTTTCATGGTTCAATGTGTATAACAAAACAAGAAGCAAGCAGCCAGTTCAAAATGATGTAATGGGAACCCCCGTTTGGAGGGTATGTGATATTTTACCAAGATTTTTCTTTTCCAAGGAAAATATAAGTTAAACTATCCCTTCTGGCTATTGTTGGTGACTCATGGAGCAGGAAACACAATGGAAGGTTGAAAGAAATATATACTTTGCTACTGAGTCAATGTAATGCCTTCACTGTAAAACAGGAATCACTCAACATGCTAAGAAACACCCATCATAAAAATCAATACAGCTAAAGCTTCAACAAATTTGAGTAACTCTTTTTTCTCCCTGATGTCAAACATAAGTGATATTCTTTGTTGCTTAGGAATCACTATTAAAATCAAACTTTTAACAGCCTTAAGTAAACATCTTCATTTTCCATGAAACTAGTGATGGCATAGTAACATGATTGCTTACAGCTGCAGATGCCTCATTGTCAGCTAAACACTTCAACTTTGATGGAAATTTTTCTTCCATGGATCACAGTAGTATCTATTCCAGATTTCTTTTTAATATTTTATTAAATAATGTCATAGAAGGCCACTTAATTAAATCATGTAATAAACTTGACCCAAATAATCTACTGATTACATGAATTAAAAAGACATTAAGACATACATTAAGTTAAAAAGACAACATACATCCCTAAATATAGTCGATTTCATAAGTTTGTAGTAGGGACTAGCATTGTATATTACTCGTGTTTTACCCCACTCAAAAGAAAAACTTCACTATAGGGAAAAAAATATGTTTCTAGCACATTTAATTTTCCTGAGTGTCTCGGATATTCTTTAGATTATAGGTCATCAACAGTTTGGGGTGAGGTGTCAAGTCTCTGGATAGTGTATCAGAGAGAACCTGACCTAAGAAAAGGGTATCTGATGTTCATTCCTGCTAAAATAGAAAACACAATCTTCGTGACAGATTCTATTGAAAAGACTTAAGGGGGGGAGTTTCTCTAAAATTTCAGATAATTCGAGATGAAACATATCAGTCAATCACCTTTTGCTATGAATCACTTCAATCAAAGTCTTTTAAGGCCAAACTAAACCCCGAGAATGGAAAATATTTGGTGGTGGATGTTTAGCAATGTACCAAATAATTCTGGAATGTTGAACATCTGTGGGAAGGACACACAAAGTGAGTACCATAATCTTGAGGATGCTTTTAAAGATACTTGGATACACCAAATAAGCAAGAAACATCATTTACCAAAACACAGGTATTGTGGGGTCATTTAGTGACTACTTACCAAGCCCCAGAAATGCAGGAACTTGGGTGAAAAGATAGAAATAGCTGAGTCTGAGCCTGGCTTCACAATGGTACTTAGGAATTTTGAAGCAAATACAATCTGCTTTTGAGGAAAATAGACTGAGTTAGTCAAAGTAAAAGGCCTTGATGCTCATTTACAACAGTTTTGGTGACTGGAAGTTACCCCAATTTTTTGATTAGTCTACTGCATTACAGGAACTTTACAAGGATTTAGAGGCCAAAAGCATCAACACAGCCATGGCTGATTTAGTCAGCCTCTGGTCTGCTTCCCTGGATATGCATTAATGGGGCTCCCTTTCAGACAACATTCAATGATAGCTCATATTGAATCCCTTACATTACAAGAAAATTGCTTTTTTGGTAAATGTTGTTTTGGTATTAGATTGGTGTAAATTGTTCTCACCTCACTAAAGAAAGATATAAGGGTGTCTAAAGTCATTTCTGAAATTAGTACCTTCATCCTCAAACATCATAACATTATTATTTTCTGTAGGAGATACAGCTGCAGTACAGGAAGATGTCCCAGTGACTTAGTGGGCCAGCATAGGACAGAATAGGGTAGGAAGCACTCATGGAAAAGTCCTGGTGGGGAAGCCAGCCTCAGACTCGACTCCAGATGCAACATTTATTAAATGATTTGGGAAAAAGTTATCTTATCTGCTTGGCTCGCTTTTAAAATGGGGATCAAAATCACCCTCTACTAGGATTTTTGTGGGGATGACAAAGACTCTATGCAAATGTATTATAAGTTTTCAGAAACCAATACTTGCTAGTTAACTGAATGTAGTGCATGACCACCACCATTCTCTTCTGCCATGACTCAGGGTACTTACTCTGCCACACTGGTTAAAATCCAAAGGATGCCTACCAATTCTGTAAAGGGTTAAAGACATACAAATGCATGGCGTGGTAGAACATCCAGTCTATCCTCAGAGTGGTTGAGGATTTCTTGGGAAATCTTTACTTCTGAAGCTTGTTAGGGGGTGTTTTATTTATCACCAAAAACCTTTCAGTAAAACTTATTGCTTAGTCTAGAGTTATTTTAGTGTCCTAAAGTTACTAAAGGCACTTAAGGACTTGTGCAAAAATTCTAATTTCAGTTCAATTTTCAACACATTCAATCCAAAGAATATTAACTCACAGCTAGATTGCTCTTCAGACCAAATAACTGAATGTTCTAATCAAAATCTCCCAGGGTTACAAAAATGTTAATTCTATGAAAGACAAGGAATTTGATAATCACGGAGGTATTGTGGTATTCGAAGAGGCGAGTCTTAGAAATGAGCTTTTCCTCTAAATGGCAGTTCTATCATCTTCGTAATTCAACTAATTCCATTATACCTACACAAGAACAAATCTCAAACTTTAATAATGAACTTCATGAAGGCTGATGAGCCTGGGCAATGTTAGCACCAGGATTATGAGATCATTATGAAAAGTTGCTAGAGCTGATATTAAAAGAATGATTCATCAGCTCTCTGCAAGATGTAAAGATTTTACAGATAAACATCCCGGCAGTTACTTTTCAATATTTCACAAGTCTGATTTGGGTATTCAACAATTTAACATTCTTAGTAACAGCAGTAGCAGCGGTTTGTTTAGCCAAGGGTGGCTAACAAGAGTTATAAGAGTGACAGATTAGAAAATTTCAAGCCATTCTTCCCCTCACTTACCTGAAATTAAGTAATGACTTGAATAGCTATTTTAATAAATTGATTAATTTAATAATGAAACAATCCAAGAAGGTAACTCTTATCTCTGTTATCTATTCCATCTCTTTCCAACAAGTTGTTTAAGAATCACATCACTGTTAAAAGACAGTCACGTGTGTCATGTAATGAAGGAGATAGCATTCTGAGCAAAGTGTTGCTAAAGTCTACTTCCATATGAAAGATAAAACACAACTATAGCCCAGGATGAAGGAGGGAAGAGGCAGGGGGAGGGGAGGGGAGAGGTTGGATGGAGGGACGGTAATTGGTGGGACCACACTTATAGTGCATTTTGCAAGGGTACATGTCAAATCTATTAAGTGCAGAGTATAAATGTCTTAACACACTAATTAAGTGAGGTGAAGGCTATGTTAACCAGTTTGATGTAAGCATTCCAAATTGTATACATAATCAGCACATTGTACCCTATAAATGCAGTAATGTATATAGTTATGATTTAATTTTAAAAAGTGTTGCTAAAGTGATTCCACCCTGAACATCTTAGAGTATACTTACACAAACACCTGAGCATTATTATCCTGGGAGGGAGAGATAGCTATGATACAGAAGGGTGTCCCGGTGACTTAATGGACCACTGAGTGAAGATCCTAGAATCACTTCAACACAAACCTAGGGCTGTGTGATCTGGCCTACTGCTCCTGGGCTACAAGCATGTTTCTATACTTAATATTGTAGGCAACTGTAACATAATGGTGAGTACTTGTGTGCATGTATCTAAACATATCTAAACATAGAATACAGGTACAGTAAAAATATGGCATTACATTGTATAATGTTATTGGACCACTGTTGTCTACATGGTCTGTCACTGAGTGAAATATTATTTGGAGCATGATTGATTGGACATTCATAAGAAGATTCAGGCTTCCATTGTATAATAACAATAATCACATCCACAACAACAAAAGCTAACAACTGTTAGCACTTACTAAGTGCCAGCTGCTGCTCTAAGCAAATCACAGGTTGCTCCATCATGTGGATTAGGTGGGGAGATGGCAGCAATGGGGAGAAAGATGATAGTTAGAGTACACAGCCTCAGTTAGAAAAGAGAAGTCTGATTTTTTTCTTTCTATCTATTCCATAGCACATTGAATATAGATTGTAAGCGAGTACTGTACATTTCACAATTACTGTGAGAGTAAATTTCAAATATTCTCATCACAAAAAAATGTTAAATATTTGAGGTAATGGCTATGTTCATTAGCTTAATTTAATCATTCCATATTTATATTCAAAAATCATAACAACACTTTGTACCCCATAAAAACATACAACCATAATTTGTCAACATATAATAAAAAAAATTCTAAGAGAATCCACCACATTCCTTAAGGGTTAATGAGCTACTCATGGGTCTTGAAACACCTGAAAATATAGCAACTATTACAGTGGCATCTCTGCAGAGGAAGTTCTGACCTTGACAACCAGATAAACGTGATCTTTCACACATGCCACAAATATTGAGGGCCTCCTGTGTGCCAGGCATAGGGTTCTGAACTATGATATACTCACTCATTTAATCATCACAGCGACATCCTTGTTCTCAGTTTGCAGATAGAAAGGTGAAGAAATTTACTCGCAGACCCACAGCAAGAAAGTGGCAGAGCCAAAATGAACAGAATAGATTTACCTAATCATTTGGAGTCACCCACTGGGTGAATGGTGTCACCACCTCGGCACTCAACCTGAAAGCTTCAAAATCCCTCTTCCTCTCATTCTTCTCTATTCTCATGGCCTGGCCTCAGATCAGTCCCACACAGGCTATTTCTTAATTTTAATTAAGGTGAAATTCATGCAACATAAAACTAATCATTTTAAAGTGTACAATTCAGTGGAATTTAAGTCATTCACAGTGTTGTGCAATTACCCCTCTATCTGATTTCAAAGCATTTCTATCATCCCCAAAGAAAATCCCATACTCATTAAGCAGTCTCTCTCCCCTCTCCTTCCTCCCAGCCCCTGGAAATCACTAATCTACTTTCTGTTTCTATGAATTTGCCTGTTCTGAGTATTTCCTATAAATGGAATTATATGATATGTGGCCTTTCATGTCTTGTTTCTTTTACTTAGTAGGTTTTTGGGGTCCATCCGTGTTATATCATCTTTTATGGTCAAGTACTCTTCCATTGTATGGCTAGCTCACATTTGGTTTAGCCATTTGTCTGCTGAAGAACATTTGGGTTGTTTTCACTTTTTTGCTTGTGAATAGGGCTGCTATCAACATCCAAGTAGAAGCATTTTTTATTCATGCCTGTTTTAAAATTAGTTGAAACATATACCTAGGAGTGGAATTGCTTTTTTAGAATATGTACCTAGGAGAGGAGTGGCATTGCAGCTCATATGGTAATTCTAGGCTTAACTTTTTGATGAAATCCTCATAGGTTTTACTGCATAGACTCATGTAAATAGGCTGATCTCCTTACTTGAACACTCCCCTTCTCTAATCTCTCCTGTTAACTGCCAGCAGAGTGATAGTTCCAAAACAGATGTCTCTTGATGTCATTCTGCTGCTTATCAACTATCTGCAATTCCCCCAATGGACAAGAACAACCAGCAACTCTTTAAGGCTTCTTACTGCCCTCATGGGCTGGTCCCAACCTACTTCCTAGTGTATGCCTCATTTTCTTTAGACTTTCCCTTCCTCCCCTCATCTCCTCCTCTGTTCTCCACTGCTCTAGTCTTCCACCCAAGAGTATACACTCTATTTCAGGAATGTGACCCTAACGGACCAACCAGCTGAAATTTCCTCCCACATATCAACACTTTGCCTCTCCTGGAGATCCACTCAAATGCTACCTCTTCTAGGCTGACTTCCATGATGCTCATGTCTTTCCCCCAGTTGGAGACAGTCACTCCTTAGTCTGCTCTGCCCTAGATATTTAGTCTGGGCCACTGCCAGGACATTTGGCTCCAAGGGTTTTTCATCCTAAAGACTTATATACATACAAGTCTCATCTCCCTGATACCATATAAATTCCTTGAAGCCCTAAGTCATGTTGTGTTTGCATCATCTGTCACCATGCTTTGAACATGGTTGTCATTTAAAGAGCACTTGATGAAAGAATCTAATGAAGGAATGAAGCGTGCTACCAGTATCAGCATATCAGATGGAACCAGCCCCTTTGCTTTCTGATTAGCTTCATCAATCATGCCTGCCTTAGGGCTCCAGCTAAACCAGTAGTAATGGCTTGATCATAGAGATGGGTATTGGAGATGAAGCCCCAGAAGTCTTTTGGCAAGTTAGACTTTCTGTGCCTCAGTTTTCTCATTTATGAACTGAAAATAAACTAGGTTGCTTTGAGGATTAAAATAACTAATATTTGTAAGGCTCTTAGAATAGTGTCCAGTATGTATGACATTTAGAACACAGGCAGAATAAACACAAGGCTGAGAACTGCAGAGGGGAAGTATTTAGTCAGTCCCACTAACAAAATTCCATGTGAATTCAGATGTTTTTTATGTGTTACTGATTTAGTATAAATTATTCTTCACCTTATTAGTTTTGGGGATCTGAGGTCATCACAAAGAGGCTCTCTTGGCCTAATTTTGGCATCTCACTTCATTCTACATTGTCATGGGTAAGATAACTGATAACTATTTGTTGGTTGGACATCCCTGGACAAATGTAACTGGCTATATTTACTTTAAAACTAAAGCTATGAAGCTATGTATAAGTGATGAACAAAATTGAGTGTGTTGCTAAGCCAAGGAAAGCAAAATACCTCAGTGCAAGATACGCTTACCTTCTCACGCTAATATATTAATTTCCATTCCTTTATTGAATTTTAAAGGCTGAGATCAAGGCTGGTTCTCACAAGAACTAGATCTATTGGTTCCATTTAGTGACCTTTTTGCTGCTATATTTTCCATACAATTTTCATGAATAAGCTCCTCTTAGATCCATCTTTTAGAAATATGCCTTCTCCAAAGGCATTATCCAAGCTCCTTTTGTGCCTTCCTTTGTTTTGCTCCAGATGTTGAGTGCTGATGAATCTTAGAGAAGTATAGACACATTCACTTTCATTTGCAACATTTTCCTGATGCAAACACAAAGCAAATGAAAATGTTCTTATAGATATATGCATTCTCTTGTCCACAGTGCAGGCCCATGGGGCATGGACAGCAGAAAGCCCAATCACTGCTGATCCCTGCAGTTCATCTTGCTGGCAATACCAGACACTTCCCCCATCCCTATTCTTGCTGGAATGAATACATCAAAGAGGGTCTGTTCCAAGATGTCTTGAACGTCTTCCAACTTCAAAAATACTTAGAAAATGCATTTTTAAGCTAATCTTTTTAATGATGTTTTGATAATAACTGTACATTCACATTCAGCTGTAAGAAATAATAGAGACATCTCTTATATTCTTCTCCTGGCCTCCTCAAATGGTAATGTCTCCAATAAATGTAGTATAATGTCACAGCTAGGAAACTAAAATTGATAGGGTCCAACTACCTAATTCAGATTTTACCAATATCATATGTATTCATTTGTGTGGGAATGTATGTGTATTTCGTTCTATGTGACTTTAGCACATGTGCATATTTGTTGTGATGATACCACAACAGTCAAGACACTGAACAGTTCCATTGCCACTGAACAGTTCCGTTGTCACAAAGACTCTTCATCCTACCCCTTATAGTTACTCTCACCACTCTCTCAGCTCACTTTCTTCTTAAATCTGGCAACCACTAATCTGTTTTACATCACTATAATTTTGTCATTTCAAGAATAATATATGAATGGAACCTTACAGCATGTATCCATCTTTGACAGGCTTTATTCACTCAGCATAATTCCCTTGAAATCCATCCAAATTGTCAAGTATATTAGTAGTTCATTCCTTTTTATTCATGAATCCTATTCTATAGTATGGTCATACCACAGTTTGTTTAACCAAAAATGCATTCTTGACTCAATTCAATTTTGTTAACTGCAGCAGTTTATATACTACAACCTGATGGGGAATTACATAAATGACCTTGCTTTTTATTATAAGACCTCCACGAGGGAGTGAAAAATGAAGTCAATTTTCTATATATTTTAAATTAAAAGCTTGCACAGGTATTTCAGTAGCTAAATAGTTCAGCCTGGACTATTTAAGCTCTGAATCATCCAAATAATTATCCCAAAAAAATTAAGATATAATTTAGTGTGCAGAGAGTGCCTCTGTGTGAAGTATGTGGTGGTGATTTAAAATAACTAATGATTGTAATTATCAGAAGTTAGTCTTCTGGCCATTTTCTCTCTGAGAATTTACAGGGAGCCTATGAGAGTTCAAACACACTGTATTTTTGGCAAAGGAGCCTCATGCTTTGTCTGCATTTTATGGCTTCCTTTGCACCTGGGAGCAGCTATTTTAGGACTGTCTAGACAATCACCCCAGCTTTAAAGATCTTTTCCTTTCTTTGCACATAGTGACAGAGAATGGAAGGTAATAAATAGATGATGCTGGCACTCTCTCATCCAACATACTATTCAAATAGACACAGGAAAAAGAATGCCTTTGCTCTGGCTCACAAAATCAAGAGGTTTTAATACATAGCCCCAGACTTCTACCAACTGGTCAAACTTGAAACTAACAAGCAGGTCTTCCAACATCACACCTCTGCAGTAGCAGGATTGTACTTTTTGGTTGAACCACATGAAGTGGTTACTGTTTGACCATTTTAGATCTATAAAAATGGCAATTTCAAATTTTTCAACCCAAGAGACTTGGGAAAAAAATCTGGGGATGGTCTGTTTTCATTTTCTTCCTCCAGTTCCAGGGCTACATTCGTCTGGGTTCTAGAGATGACCAGGATGCACAGCTTCTGAAAGCCACTCTTGCCACTGCAGGGACCACTGCAACCAGGCAAGATCCCAGCACATCCCCCCATAACTGTCCTAGGTAATTCCTCTGAGTCGGTAAGTGAGGTTCCAGGACTTCCCCCCATAACTGTCATAGGTAACTCCTCTGAGTTGGTAAGTGAGACTCCAGGGAGATGTGTACTAAGTCTTCTGTGCCTTTGACAGTCCTTTCCTTCAAGAGGTAAGAGATAGCTTTCAATGTTTCCACAAGACTCCTAGAGCCCAATTGTCCCCAAGTTTTTTAATGGGTTCTGAGAGTGGTTCCCAATTTCTGGCCCTCCTGAGAATCTTCCCACTGATACTCTCTGATAGTCCAAGTATTTCCTTTGCAAGGAAAAAACTGCAGCAGGGTGGATACATACAGATTTAGACACACATTATGTAAAAATACAATTACATTATATACATTATATATACATTTTTGCATTGTATATCATCACATACTCTCTATGTAGCATATACAGTACATAAAATATGACACCTAGCAATGATCAGTTTTATTTGTTCCTCGTAGGGTATTAATTTCACAGTAAAATAAGAAACACACATATTAATTTTCTGCCAACATTCTATCATTTCTATGTACTATCATGTTTAAGAGCTTTCTCCACCTCTCACTCTGTGTGTTGCATTTTATCCACTGCTGATATGTGGACATGAATTAGTGTGGGGCTCTGACCTCCAAAGCATTTCTCCCGAATATAAACTGGAGGTTCAGAAACTAGAACAGCCTAAGAAGGTAAAACCAGGGTGAGGACTTTCCTATCAACAGTATTCACAACCAAAAAGTTTGCTTGTGCCAGGCACTAGGCTAAATGCAATATGTGTATATGTGGGGTAGGGTGCAAAGTAGACAAATAGTCTCTACTTGAGCAGATTACAATTCTGTAAAGGAATAAAGTTATAAGACCAAGGGCAGCAAACCTAGCATAGAACCAAATCTAAGGATGTTGTCTTAGTCCATTTTGTGTTGCTATAACGGGATACCTGAGGCTGGGTAGTTTATAAAGAAGTTTATTTGGCCTATAGCTCTGCAGGCTGTACAAGAGGCATGGCACTGGCATCTGTTTGGCTTCTGGGAAGGGCTTTTGTGCTGCATTAAAACATGTCAGAGGCGGGTGGCACCTGTGGCTCAAGGAGTAGGGCACTGACCCCATATACCGGAGGTAGCGGGTTCAAGACCGGCCCTGGCCAAAACTGCAAAAAAAAAACTAAAAAATATGTCAGAGGAAGTCAAAGGGGAAGCAGGCACATGCAAGGAGGGGCCAAACCCAAGGAGCATCTCGGCTTTCTAACTAATCCACTCCCCTGAGAACTGATCAGTGTCACAAGAGGGAGAACCCACTACTATGAGAATGGCACCCAGCCATTCATGAGGGATCCATCCCCATGACCCAAATACCTCCCTCTAGGCCCCACCCTCTCAGCACCACCACACTGGGGGGGCAAATTTCAATGTAAGATTTGGTGGGGACAAACCAACCATATCCAAACCAAAGAAGGTGTAGATTCAAAAGCTACAGGGGCCACAGCTTATTAGCAGTATGACTGGAGCAAGTTGCTTGATCTATTCTATTTCCTCCGTTGAAGTCAGTTAATAATAATCATTCTGATCTTACTTTCATTTGTACTTGGCATTTAATAAGATAATTACCAAGAATTTTATATCAGGTCTAGTCTGATTGGTAAATTTAAAATGCTACAAAAGCAAGCCATTACTTTTAGTGAGCATCCATTGTTTCCCATGGCACCCTCAGCAATCTCAGTCTTACAGTGTGTTATCACCTTCCTCCTTTTAAATGGACACATTAGGCTAAAAGAAGTTAATTAACCTCACTGCTGCCACAAGACAATAACAAAGTCTCAAACTGAAGGCAAATTGCCCCAGAGTCATCAGCAATTTTGCACTTCTCATTGCCAGTATCTTCTCCCTTTAGGATTTTTAACTTCCCAGTCACTTTTTAACACAATGCAACCTGTTTTCTACTTCCACTACTCAGATAAAACTGCTTTGGTCAAAATCACCAATTTTGCCATGTTGTGAAGCTCAAGGTGGGGTTGTTTTGTTTTTATTCTACCTGACCTCTCAGCACCATTAAATCTAGCTGGCCATCCATGTGGACATCTCTAATTAGTTTTCTCCCCTACCTTTTGCTATGTGCACTCCTTTCCTTACCTCCTTCTCTAGGCACTTGCTCTATGTCCTTTGCTGCCACTCTTCCTCACTTAAAGATCTAGATGCTGGTGTTCCTCACTGCTCCATTTCAGGCCAACATCTCTTAGTCAACCCTTCTCAGGATGTGCCTGGGATCTGTGAACCTCTTGAATGAGCCCCATCAGAAACAAGCTCTAGGAGGGAAGAAAGCTTTGCACATGAATTGCTGAATTTTGGAACCTGGAAGAGTCTTAGGCATACTTTGGGCACTCAATAAATATTTGTTGAAGGAATTGATCACTACAAGTGCTTGTGAAAATGGATGCTCCTGGGCTGCACTCTGGGACTTTTAGACTACAAAGAAATTCTAGTCTTTTGTCACAACACCTTTCATGTATGTCCTTTTCTTGTCCTCATGCCCTTTCCCGTTCCTTTATTTTCTAGTGCTCAAAAAGCCCTCCCAACCTCCACCTCCACCCAGGCTAAGTCCAAACTCCCTACTGTGGCCCCTTATAGAGCCCTCTTCTTTGTGAAACTTAGGCCAGTTTAACTCTACATATGTCTGTGTGAGTGTTTAATGAAATCCTCCCTCTCCTGCCAGCCTGCCTCAGATCACGTAGGCTTGCACTTACCACCCATCCTCATTTCCTCACTACGATTCCCTCAGAGTGGGCTCTCAAGAAACATTAGTGATAAATTGTAAATATTAATAATATAGATTAATACTGGGTTAATGTTATTCCATAAAAATATATTGACAATAAATATGTTTTAATTATATATTAATGATATAAAGAATAATTGAAAGTCAATGTTGACATAAATTTCCCTTGCCAGCTCCAAGCTCTCCTCTAAATTCTAAATGCATATGTCCATCTAGGGGTTTCACATCTCCACATGGATTTATAACAGGGTTCTTTTATTTTCAGCCTATCCAAAAATCCAGAATTTTGATTATCTTTCTCCCACATAATCTGGTTTCTCTTGCAATATTTTATTCACATCAGTAAATAGCATCACCTAACCAGTTGGTGGAGCAAGAATGTGGGAGTCACATTTGATTCCGCTTTTTCCTTCTCCAGCCCCCTTTCTATGTCCAGACAAATGCTTAGTCCTTTCGCTTATACCACCGAAATATATTTGAAATCCATCCCTTTCCACTTCTACAGCTATTGCTCAAGTCCAGACTTCCATGAGCAGTCATCTGAACTGGACAATTGCTACAGTCCAAATGGCCCTCTGCATCCATTCTTGATTATCTACAACAAATTTTCTATGCAGAACCCAAAATGTCAATCACACAATCCCAATTAAAGACCTATCTCAGTTTAATGCTTTCGCACTGCAACAAAATGGAGTACTCACCCCTTGCTAGTCTCTGCCTATTGTCTACAGCGCCTCATGCCATTGCTCCTTTCTCTCACTAAATTCCTGACTCCCTTTTTTGCAAGCTGTTCTCTCTGCCTGCAGTGATTGCACCAGGTGTCTCATCCCTTGCCTACTTCACACAGCTAGCTCTTTCTCATCCTCTGGTCCTCAGATTAAATGCTGCTTTCTCAGAGCAACCTTCTCTAACAATATCTAAAACAGATTTTCACCGTCTGGTATCTGTTATCATAGAAATCTTTCTATTCTTTACACTGCATTTACTACAATTTGGAGTTATTGATTTATTGTTTATTATGTTTCTAGATGGAAAATTCTCTCAGTCTTATTCACCATTTTATGCTCAGCCCCTAAAACAGAGCCACCACATAGTATATTCTCCATAAATGGTTGTTGTATGAATGAATAGAGAGTGAATGGAGTGGAGAAAGACAGTCAAATTAGTGCAGTTATGACCAGTCATTGGTTGCCAGGGTGTGCAGGTGAAAGGTGCAGCAGCATGAGGGAATTTGGTGGCAGTGGAGAGAGAATATAATAGAGCACTACTATAGTTCAATCCTGGTGATGGTTACTTGACTTTACATGTTTGTCAAAACTCATAAAACGGTACTCCCCAAAAGGTAAATTTTACTCCATGTAAATTAAAAAATACATTAATAAAATTATGATTTTAAAACCCATGTTAACACAGAACAAATCTAAGAATCCAAGGTTCACAGGTCTGGAGCTCTTTTTCTTTTGGGGTGTGTGTGGGGGTCTGTTAACTTCCTGTGTTCATGGTCAAGTACTGACTCAAACCATACTTCCCCATTTCTCATTTATCAGTTTAAAGAAAGGGAACCGGAAGCAAAATAAAGATGTGAAAGATAAACAATATAAGAAAAGATACAGTGGTAAAATAATATTTAAAATACTCATGTGATAAAATGTCAACATTTATTTGTGACATTTGGCTCTGTTTGTGTTGGGTGAGCCCAGCGGTGCAGTGGCTGTGGGTTGATTTCATAATGGTGCCACCCACATGTACACCCACGGCTGACCTCTAGCTTTGTGCAGTTGATAATGACTAACCTCACATCTTATGCTGGCAAAATCTACCCCTTCCCGGGAGGGCTGTTACACACAGGGAATTATGGTTTCACAGCCAAACAATGTTTCTTTCTCAAAATGTATGACGATCCACTTGCATTAGAACAAAGTTATATGGGCTGATAGATTGTTTTCTTTTGCCAAATTATTACTCATCATTGTATATTCGCTCAACAGATGCCACTGAGAAACACCATCCTATCAGGGGGAAAGGAGGATGAAGAGATACGAATAGATTCTTTAGACATAATTTGCATTCTCTAAAGTAAGCCCATGACAAATGAATTTCCCCCACCCGCCTCCACCACTGACTTTCATCCATTAGAACATGTTGATGGATATACCAATTCAAAATGAAATATTTGGATATCTGACTCTGATTTGGGAAAAGGGAAATGGTGAGCTAATTTCCTCTTTTATCAAGCTGAATCACTGAGTTCACTCTGTTGCCATGCACGCATAAGTAATGCCATAGCAACATCCCAGCTTGCTCTTAAAAACACACAGTAGACCGATGCTAATAGATACATTTTTTTAATCCCTAGATTTTCTTAACAGTTTAAATTTTATATGATATTTTATAGTGCAGGGTTATTTAGTTTGCTTTTGGGAATCATATTATTGACTGCACCACATACCATCAAAACAGAAAAACTTAGATCTTAGAAAATTTTCCAATAGTTTTTGTTTGGTTTGGTTTTATTTTTGTTTGTTTTTTACTCTTCTCAATTCCAAGCTCACAATTAAAAGTCTGCACATTAGACAGTATAGTCTGGATCCTTTTAAAGTTCTCTTTAGAAGGATTCTAACTTTAAATGGGAATAAAATGTGTGATTTGAAATTCATAAAATATAGAAATTCATGGACTTCTCATATACCCATTTAAGTAAATTCAGTGAAAGCATAATTATGACTTGGTATCTACTAAGAATTGTGTCACATTTTAGAAAGAAATAAAATGTTTACTATAAAGGGATTCAGAAAACAGCTAAGAGGCAGAGAAAAGGGCATATTCTAGTTTCTATGAGCACTTGCAGAAAATAAGGGACAGGTAGTCTTTAATTCTGCTACCTCAGATATTATAGCATACCTACCAAATATGCTATAATATCTAACTTTATACCAGCTTAGAAAATGTCAACCTAAATTGAGAAAATGTGTATTCTTAATATTTTTATTATCTTTGAGCATTTTTTTCCACAGACGTAAGCACTTTCTTTCTACTAGATGACAAGTAAATGAGAGCCCCAGCACTGTGGAAATGCCTCTTACAAAAGGCAATCTCAATCACTGCTATCTGTCAAGCTCCTTTGGCTGATTCCCAGACTGGGTGAATCATTGACTTATTCTTGAAATGTCTGAAATGGGCTTCAGATTCCATACTTGAATGTAACATTATTTAGCCACCTCTGCCAATATTCCAATTAGTTAAGAAAATAAGATTCGGTGTTTTATAGAGAGGATATCCCATCCACCTTTCCATGCGCATATGTTAATATATCCAAAGCTAGGGGAATTTGGTTCAAACATTTTTTATTTAAGCATCTACTTAAAATTTGAAGGATATGTATTAGGAATCTCAGAAAATATCTACTTTCTTATTCACTAGACATATTTAAAAATGTCTCAGGGAATTTCTGAGAAATTTCTGATCAGGTGAAGAGTTGTGCATTCTTACACAATGCTTACCATATCTAGCTCTTGTTGCTCTTAGAAGTGGGAGCAAAAGGTTTAATTTCATAAAATTCTCCTGATTATAACTGGAGAACTAGAAGGTACTTGGTACTTCTTCTTGATGAAATAGTATATTATTTGTATACAACAACGAAGTGAATTTTGCATATTTAGCAATATTAACTTGTAGCTTTAACAGATGCTCCCCCCTCCCTGTTAATATTCATTTGAAAAGCTAATATAGGGCAGCACCTGTGTCTCAAAGGAGTAGGGCACCGGCCAGCCCCATATGCTGGAGGTGGCAGGTTCAAACGCAGCCCCAGTTAAAAACTGCCAAAAAAAAAAGCTAATATAGAAACTTTTTTTTTTTTTTTTTTACAATTCAGTTGTTGTCAAAGTCTGGTCCCCAATTCAGTTGTTGTCAAAGTCTGGTCCCCAGGCTAGAAGTGTCAGCTGGAAACTTGTGGAAATGCAACTGCTTGAAATCCACCCCAGATCCATGGACCAGAATGTGGAAGTGGAACCAGCAGTTAGCATTTAATAAACCCTCTAGGTGATTTCAATAAACTCTCAAGTTTGAAAACTTTATTATTTAATACACATTTCTTATTTGGATCGTGCATATGCTTAAGATGAGAAATAGCTATTTTCTCTTTTTTTGATGTTGTGTTGGTTTTTTATCTGTTTTCTGACAAAAGTCATTGGAAAATGTTTAATATGAGGATTTCTGCCTCTCCTCCTGTGGTTATGACACAAGGTCGCCTGGTTCCTGATAAACTAAAAAGCCATTGTAAACATTTTAGTTTTGAAGAGCAACCTACTTAAAATACATTTTATTGGTGGCAGTAATAAGAGGATGACTAATTTGAATAACCTAGCAACTTGAGACCAAGAAAACACAACAACTTAGAGTCAGAGAGACCTTAGTCTAGCATTTACAGCTTAAAATCGGGGTTTCTCAACATCAGCATTATCGACCTTTGGGGCCAGATAATTCTATGTTGGAGGGATGCTTTAGGATTGGCAACATCCCTGGCTTCTATCCACTAGGTGCCAGGGGAGGCCTCCTTCTCAATTGTGACAATCAAAAATGTCTCATTGTCAGGTAAAGTCCAAGTTGTAGTTGAACTCACCAAACCATCTCCCTCTTCCCTTCTCCTTCCTTGTCTCTCCTTCCCCCCCACTTGAATGTAGTTACGTTTTTTTCTCTAGTGTAAACAATGTAACCTAATCATTTGTACCTTTATGTTAATCTGAAATTAAACAAAAGATTGGAATTTTAAAATAACAGATAAAGAAAAACAATAATAATGCAGGGGAAAAACCTCCAAATGTCCCATTCTCAAATGTACCCTGGGGGGCAAATAGTTCCTAGTTAAGAACCACAGGGTTAAATGAGTTGAACCAGTTCCACTGGTTCACTGAGGGTTCTCAACCTTGCCAGCATAGTGGAATCAATTAAAAACACTCATGCCCAAGGTCCATCCCAGACTGGTTGTATCAAATCTCTAAGGGCTCAGGATTGGTACATTTTCAAAGTTCAGTAGGTGGAGCTAAGGTGCAGCCAGGTTCAACAAACATTGCACTCACATTCTAGTGCCTTCATGTACTTATCTGGGAGATGGGCATAATGCCATCTGTTCTAACCATCACATAGGATGGAATGAAAGAATGTTTGTGAAAGCATTTGCACCACAAAGCAGTAACTATGTTAAAATAGAATGCATTTTTTAAAGTTTTCTTGGAAATGAAAAACTGTATCCAGCTCTTTATTATGAATTAGGATGATTTTATACTCACCATCTTATAGATAAACACACCATTTCTAATAGGGAATAGATAAAGAGCATTGTTAAACTCTCTCTTAGGAGTAAACTTCTGGTATTATTTAGTTCTTGATGGACAGTATTGGATCAGACAAATTGGATCATATCTATCATACTATGAATCAATGATGCTTTGAATATATAAAATAAAATATATAATCTTTATCATACTCTAGGCTCTCAACAACTCATTTTAATAGGTAAGAAAGAATTCAGATTCCTCTGAAAATAGCCTCTTTATCAATTGTTAGAATGGGTAAAAATATAATGTATCAAAGTCTGGTAAATGCTTCAATTGTAGCTGCAATGTATTCTTTCTTTTAAAAGAACAATAAAAATACCTGAAGCAAAAAAATCAAATGTTAACAGTTATTAAATCTGAGTGACAAATACATAGATTTTCATTCTAGTTGTTCTCTATATCTCTCTGAAATATATGCTTAAAACTAAAAGAGGATATTAAAATCAGATTGAATCAGTGAATACTCCAAATAGAAAAGAAAGCACATTCTGGTTTGGTGCCAGGTGACTAGAGACCCCAAGGGGATGGAGAGGCTAGCTGGGGCCAGGGGACTCCACTGCACAGTGTCTGCTTCAGTTTAGATTGACTGCTTATGCAGGGAGGGCACTTTAGGCCTTTCACATTCAAGAGTAGTTCTAACTCGGCCTGAGGGTAAGGAAATCTTGGTTTTCATATATTCTACCAGCTTTTTAACTAAGCAACTTATTATGGAATATCTGTTTCTACCTTCTCGTACGTCACAAAAGTTTGTGACCCCTACAATCCTCTCTAATCGAAACCAATATGGTAGAAGCTGGCATATTTACACAAAAAGCAGTGTGAGAGGATATCCTTTTAGGCATATCTTTTTAATTTTTTTTTGAGACAGGATCTTGCTTTATTAATCAGGCTGCATTCAAACAATCCACACACCTCAGCCTCTGAGTAGCTGGGACTATAGGCATATGCACCTACTCCCAACTTAAAACAATCAATTTGCCTGTAGCACTACACTCCCATGTGGGATGTGGACAGATAAAAATTTCAAAACAATTTTTCTCCTAAAGTAGAAGTTGGCAAACTATAGCCTGTGGGCCAAATCCAGTCCACTGTCGGTTTCACTAAATATAGCATTAACATAGTTGGGTTCACTCCTTATGTATTGCCCATGGCTGCTTTCAGCTACAACATTAGACTCACATATTTGTGACAAAATCTGTATAGCTCTCAAAGCCTAAAACATTTACCACCTGGCCAAAGTGAAATATTTCTCAATGACTTCTTGTATTATAGTTATGTAGTAGTATACATTTATACTATATTTTTCCTTTAATACAAAAAATGGTTATATAAAGACTCAAATATTATCACCATTTCTCCTAAAAAAGTGGTATGGTCTACAAAGGAGGCTGAACAGAGAATGTGTTGATAATTAGTAATTCAACACATTGTTAAAATAACAGTATTTCACAGTCTCTCAACCTGACCATTTGCTAGAATAAAACTATTTTATTTATATAGCTATTTTCAGTTGAATAACTGCATTACAAGAAAAATGCTAATGGAAATTGATTGGAAAGAATGATTCCATTTTATATAAAAATAGAAGTTGTAATAAACAGTCTAGTACAAGTGTCCTTATGATAAAAGGATTTTTTTCCTTCTGGGTAGATGCCCAGTAATGGGATTGCAGGATCAAATGGGAGGTCTAGCTTAAGTGCTTTGAGGTTTCTCCATACTTCCTTCCAGAAAGGTTGTACTAGTTTGCAGTCCCACCAGCAGTGTAAAAGTGTTCCCTTCTCTCCACATCCATGCCAGCATCTGCAGTTTTGAGATTTTGTGATGTGGGCCATTCTCACTGGGGTTAGATGATATCTCAGGGTTGTTTTGATTTGCATTTCTCTAATATATAGAGATGATGAACATTTTTTCATGTGTTTGTTAGCCATTCGTCTGTCATCTTTAGAGAAAGTTCTATTCATGTCTCTTGCCCATTGATATATGGGATTGTTGGCTTTTTTCATGTGGATTAATTTGAGTTCTCTATAGATCCTAGTTATCAAGCTTTTGTCTGATTCAAACTATGCAAATATCCTTTCCCATTGTGTAGGTTGTCTCTTTGCTTTGGTTATTGTCTCCTTAGCTGTACAGAAGCTTTTCAGTTTAATGAAGTCCCATTTGTTTATTTTTGTTGTTGTTGCAATTGCCATGGCAGTCTTCTTCATGAAGTCTTTCCCCAGGCCAATATCTTCCAGTGTTTTTCCTATGCTTTCTTGGAGGATTTTTATTGTTTCATGCCTTCAATTTAAGTCTTTTATCCATCTTGAATCAATTTTTGTGAGTGGGGAAAGGTGTGGGTCCAGTTTCAGTCTTTTACATGTAGACATCCAGTTCTCCCAACACCATTTATTGAATAGGGAGTCTTTCCCCCAAGGTACGTTCTTGTTTGGTTTATGGAAGATTAGGTGGTTGTAAGATGTTAGTTTCATTTCTTGGTTTTCAATTCGATTCCAAGTGTCTATGTCTCTGTTTTTGTGCCAGTACCATGCTGTCTTGAGCACTATGGCTTTGTAGTACAGACTAAAATCTGGTATGCTGATGCCCCCAGCTTTATTTTTGTAACTAAGAACTGCCTTAGCTATATGGGGTTTTTTCCGGTTCCATACAAAATGCAGAATCATTTTTTCCAAATCTTGAAAGTACGATGTTGGTATTTTGATAGGAATGGCATTGAATAGGTAGATTGCTTTGGGAAGTATAGACATTTTAACAATGTTGATTCTTCCCATCCATGAGCATGGTATGTTCTTCCATTTGTTAATATCCTCTGCTATTTCCTTTCTGAGGATTTCATAGTTTTCTTTATAGAGGTCCTTCACCTCCTTCGTTAGGTATATTCCTAGGTATTTCATTTTCTTTGAAACTATGGTGAAGGGAGTTGTGTCCTTAATTAGCTTCTCATCTTGACTGTTATTGGTGTATACAAAGGCTACTGACTTGTGGACATTGATTTTATATCCTGAAACATTACTGTATTTTTTGATGACTTCTAGGAGTCTTGTGGTTGAGTCTTTGGGGTTCTCTAAGTATAAGATCATGTCATCAGCAAAGAGCGAGAGTTTGACCTCCTCTGCTCCCATTTGGATTCCCTTTATTTCCTTGTCTTGCCTAATTGTATTGGCTAGAACTTCCAGCACTATGTTGAATAGTAAAGGTGACAGAGGACAACCTTGTCTGGTTCCAGTTCTAAGAGGAAAAGCTTTCAGTTTTACTCCATTCAGTAAAATATTGGCTGTGGGTTTGTCATAGATAGCTTCAATCAGTTTTAGAAATGTGCCACCTATGCCTGTACTCTTCAGTGTTCTAATTAGAAAAGGATGCTGGATTTTATCAAATGCTTTTTCTGCATCTATTGAGAGGATCATGTGATCCTTATTTTTGCCTCTGTTAATATGGTGGATAATGTTTATGGACTTACGTCTGTTAAACCAGCCTTGCATCCCTGGGATGAAGCCTACTTGATCATGATGAATGACTTTTTTGATGATAAGCTATAATCTATTGGTTAGGATTTTGTTGAGAATTTTTGCATCTATATTCATGAGTGAGATTGGTCTGAAATTCTCCTTTTTGTTTGGGTCTTTTCCTGGTTTTGGTATCAGGTTGATGTTTGCTTCATAGAATGTGTTGGGAAAGATTCCCTCTTCCTCAATTTTTTGGAATAATTTCTGCAGTACAGGAATACAATCGCCAAAATGTGGAAACAGCCTAAATGCCCACCAACCCAGGAATGGATTTACAAGCTGTGGTATATGTATACCATGGAATACTATTCAGCTATTAAAAAAAATGGAGACTTTACATCCTTCGTATTAACCTGGATGGAAGTGGAAGACATTATTCTTAGTAAAGCATCACAAGAATGGAGAAGCATGAATCCTATGTACTCAATTTTGATATGAGGACAATTAATGACAATTAAGGTTATGGGGGGGGGAAGCAGAAAGAGGGACGGAGGGAGGGGGGTGGGGCCTTGGTGTGTGTCACACCTTATGGGGGCAAGACATGATTGCAAGAGGGACTTTACCTAACAATTGCAATCAGTGTAACCTGGCTTATTGTACCCTCAATGAATCCCCAACAATAAAAAAAAAATAGAAGTTGTGTGCTAGAGAGAAATATAAAAGTAATAATTTCTTCCAGTCCTTTCAAAATAATTACCTCTATAGGGATTAAAGATGATATTTATGTTTTGACATAAGTAATAGCTTATTTTTAGTTCATTTCATATGCTTAGACTTTCCATGTTTCGGGAAATTTTAAGAAAAGGAGATTTTTTTTGTAGCCTCATAAAACTGCATCATTCCTAGAAGCCTCATAAATTGACAATGAGATCTTACTGACATTCTATCTTTGTACTTCCCCAAAAGGACTCCTGGATAGAAAAATAGTAAGTATTAAAACAAAGAGAGTGCCCAGGTATGGTTGCCAAAGCAACCATAATCATATTTCCTTTGAACTGTGGTAGAGCATCCACCACAGTTCAATACAAGTTCACGTTTCCTCAGGAAGTTCATACATGTTTAAAGTTCTTAAGATATGCAACATATCATTCCAATTAAGCAGATGATGATAGGGATATAGAATAGGAACCGAAATGCCCATTGCATTCCCATTATGTAAGAGAGATGGGAAAATGATACTTGCTATCATATGGAACAGCTGAGAGAATATTTCCTTCCATTTCACTCCATTCAACATGCATTGGAAGCACTACATAAGTTCAGCCCACAGATAATGTAATACACACAGATTAAATGAGATGAAATTCCCTGGAAGATCTTGATGGCCCGAGACGACTATGACAAATTCCATAGAATGGCTGGTATGCACACTCTACAAATTGCCATTTTGTGGATAAAATGGTGAATATTTTGACCATCAGTTTGTCTTCACAGTGAAGAGAGGAAAACTTTTCCCATGCAATTTTGAAGAAACTACTACTACTCATTTGTATCTCAGATGATGTTGCCTTCAAGACTAAAGGGGGATTTTGATCTCTCAAGGAAATGGTCAATATCTCAGAGACTAGTAGTCAGAAGTTACCTCACTGGACTCTAAATGATCTCTGCTGGTATTTTACAACTTATACACCCCCTCCAATTCTGAAAGTCTGTTATGAAGTTGGAATGTTTGGAAGTCCACATGCATTTTCCCATAGAAACCATGATACATAGTGGTTTTGGTTCCCAGGCCAGCTCAGGAAGTCTCAGGCAGTGTTCATGGGATGGCGAATGAACACTGTGTTGGGATCAGAGGTACCCATCTGTATCAGTTCCTTCTTTGAACCTCCAGGCCAAAGAGCATCTCCCGTGAGGCCCACACTGAGTCCCCTGAATTCTGCAGAATAGACTGGCCCACCAGAGACTGGCTCAATGTGTCATTTGCTGGAAATGAAATAACTTTTTTGCCACATGATTATATAGAAGTTCAAATTTCTGAGACTCAGTCTCCTCCCTGATAAGTCAGATGTTTGGGAAAAATAGACTTGGTGCTAAGCTTGTCTTGCTCTGTAATTAGATTGCCTTCAGATCCATGGATAACTCCTGGTATTCCTGTTTGTTTGTATAATAACAATGGGTTCCACAAGGGGTGGATGAAAAGATAGCACAAGGATGGAAACAGAGTTAGGATAAGCATTTTACCTTTGGTGAGGGATTGGAGTCATATATTTTTGGAAAGGAATTTGCTGAAGAAAATTTTTCACCAGCATTTTTCACTGAACTGATAATGTGATAAGAAGCACTCTCCAATTTCACCCTTTCCATGAGGTCCTTTTTGTGTAACCTCTACCTCATCTTCCTGCTGTCTCCTTCTCCTCCTTTTAAAAAATATTTCTTTGTTGTTGCATCTAGTGAATTAATCACCATATCATTTACTTTATTTACTGTCTATGTATTAAGCCATCCCTTGACCCTCCAGGTAGAAAGTACACCAGGGCAGAGATTTGTGTCTGTTTGTTCAAAGGTGTATATCCAAAGCCTAGAACAACATCTACACATGGTAAGTATTCAATACATATGTATTGCATAAATGAATGAATCACTGAATGAGGGAAAAGAAGCAGGCTCTTCTTCAGAGAATACTCAATAAAATAGTTAAACATTTCAAATTATATATTTTCCAAAGGAGAAAAGAGGGTATCAACTGAAGACAAATTTCAGAATATTATTAAATCAAGTAAGAGGGCAATGACCATTTGTGCTGTAAAATGGTAAGGAGACCCAATACTCCTAACTATTACCCATCAATTTCAGTAACCAGAGTGGTTGTTTAGATGGAGATGCTCTTGACATATTAGAAATCAACCTCTAGGGCGGCGCCTGTGGCTCAAGGAGTAGGGCGCCGGTCCCATATGCTGGAGGTGGCGGGTTCAAACCTAGCCCCGGCCAAAAGAAAAAAAAAAAAAAAAAGAAATCAACCTCTATAAAAAAATGAATGCTTCTTGCATCGTGGGCTGTACGTAGGCCTGAGATATGCCTGGTACAATGGAATACTCCCCGGGCCAGAAGCTACCAGGCCTTCAGAATCAGCGGGTATACATTTGAATTTTTGTTCTGCCTCTTAATGCCTCTTGACTTTGAGCAGATAGAGAACTTCCCAGACCTCAGTTTTCTCACCTATAAAATTGGCATATGGCTCCATGCCTTGCAAATTTATTGTGAGGATGAAACGAAATGATGTAAGGAAACCCAGAACGACAGGAACTTCAGTAAAGTGATGGCCACTCCCACTGTTGCTCTCACCAGCAGTAGCCTTGCTCCAGTTCCCTTTTCTATAAAAACAACAAGTTGGATAAGAAGGATTCTAAATGAACCTGCCACTCTGAAAATCCTGTACGGTCAGTTTTACTCCCTCAAGTATGTAATTATGGGGCTGGGTGAAGAAACAAGATCTTTTAAAGAGACTCTAGACTTACCTATAAAGGCTTATTATGTATTGTGAATTGTCTGTGTTGTGATTTTACAATCATAACCATAAAATATAATTTTTCCTTAAAAATATTCTAGAAGAAAAGTTTTCCATGCCTTGGCAATTCAAACTCCAGAGAGTTTCCCAATGTCTAGAAAAGGCTGACAAAGCCCAATATTTTAAAGATAATTTTGTGTTAAAATCTTCCTTTTGTTTTTATGACTATGTCCCCAAATAGAATCCTAGAAAAGAGAAGTGTAGTTTAGAAATATCAAGAAACCACCTAAGAATCCAGTAGGGTTTCATATACATTTAGTTCATTTATACTTTACATTTGTTATTAATTTATAAGTTCCCATATTTCTACTGCCCTAAATAGGATGAATTTGACAACTCATGGAATCATGGCAAAAAAAGAAAATCAACTTACATAAAGGCTATTTTTCTTTTGAGTCATATGCATGCCATAAGATAACTTTAAAGCAGCACTTACGTGACAGAGACACTTACTTGGGATTAGCAGAAAATAATTTACTTGTTGCCATCTATTCTTTAAAAGTCTTTTTAAAGAAATTATATGTTGAAAGAGTTCTCAAAGGAGAAAAATCTTTTAATTCTAATACTTCTGACCAAAACAAAAAAAAAAATGATCTGAAATATCCCAAATACATTAGTGAAAAAGACTTCCCTTTAATACAAACAGAATTCTTAATTCCTTGAAGCATGTCTTAGTGCAACCAACACACCTGTCCTTTGGGTCATGTCCAGATCTCTCTCTCTCTTTCTTTCTCTCTCACACACACACAAAATTGCACCACCCACTTCGCTCATTTCCTCCTGTGACCAGAAAATGGAATGTTTTACTGCAAGTGTGCACGCCTGTTTTATTTACATAAAAATAATGACTTAAACCACTAAAGAAGCACAAGAGCATAATCTCAGCTGAAATTAGTCAAAATGAATACCAAGTTTTTAAAATCAAAATGAATCTTAAATTCTATTATATTTCCCCCCAGATGAACAGTTACTATATTAGAATAAACATTCATATCACATAATTAAATACAGCTGACCTAGAAACACCCAACTTACAAAGATCCTGTACATGGGAACAGCCAGACCAGGAACAGGGCAGGCTCTCCCCAGACTTGAAGGTGAGAAGGATTCCCCTAGGATTCCCCGTGGTCTCTTCCTGCTGAATACTAGTGGTGGTGATTAGAGTTGAAGGGGGAAATGGCAAGCCAGAGGCCTCGTGCCACGGCAGTAGTGTCTTCCCGCCATTCTCACCAAAGAGTCCATTTCCCATAAATGTTCCAAAAAGTGCCTTGGTTCCCAGGCCGGTCCATCAGAAGTCTGCTGGACTCACAGTGCAGCTGGAACTGTGCTATTAATACTAGGCTGACTTCCCACTTGGAAGCCAACCCCAGCCCTGACAGTGCTGTCAGCTCTGTTATGGTTAAATGGATTTGTGGGCGGTCCTGGGAGCCTGCCAGTAAGAACATCCTTTCTGTGGGAAAATTCCGGCTGAGGCCCAAACAACTCACTGTCAAACATGGTTGTAGACCCTAAGTTGGGAGAACCTTAAGCATTGACCATTCAATCATCACCTTTCCCTTCTGGAAATGCTTGAGTGATCATTATACTAAACTCATGCACTGATAAACATAATACTTAGGCCAATACTCAGCACGTGCCCTGCAAGTAATGAGCATATTGTGCTGTCAACATTAATAAGTCAGCAGATTGGCCCTCCCCCTACACACACAAATATACCCATGTACACACACACTCCACCATATGATGCTCCGTGCAAATACTATATGTTTTTATCTATACAGAAATGTCTGTCTTTTCTTGAGGAAATGAATCATGATCCAGGCTTAAGCTGTGTGCTTTAATCATCATTCTGAGGATTGATTTGTACACATTCATGCACATTCTCAAATGGCTTCCCATGCCAAAAAGACAACAGTAGGACAACCCAGACTAATGTATATATACTATGTATATGTGCATGCATATGTACATATAACCACTTTTTCAGAAAATATGGATGTTAACTGACCTTTAAAATGCTTTCAAAGTGTATTATCCAGTTCAAGCATACTTAGTACCACATCCATCTGTGGGTAGCTAATTAGAAATTCATGCCCCACTAACGTGCTTCCAAAATGAAGGTGAATTGAAAGTATCTACATCTGCATTGCTTGTGAAAAATATCATCCTCCGCATTATTGACGAAATCTCAATACAAACCTCCCCCTCCAAGAAGCCGAGATCCTTAGAAATTTTTCAGTCTGATCAACACACAGAGGTAAGCCCCAGACAAAAGTTCTCTAACCAGGTATTTATAGAAAAGGCAATAAAGAATTTCCCTATCCAAGTTAGGCTGACAACTGTGCTGTAGAGATAGAAGGGGGAAGAAAGGGGTAGAAGGTGGTATTAATGCCACAAAGTGCTCTCTCCCAGGCAAAAGTATTTAAAGACAAAAACATCAAAAAAGCAGTTCTAATTGTAAATCACCCCGAGAACTAAGCTCCTTGCTTTTAGGAAATTTACTGATCTTGGCCAGTGCTTAGAAGTCTTTAGTGTTGAGGTATTTGCTAGAGCAGTGGTTCTCAACCTTCCTAATGCTGCAGCTCTTTAATACAGTTCCTGTGAGTCGCGACCCACAGTGTGCTAGAGTGTCCTTATTTGATCAGAAACGACCTGTCTCAGGCAACAGTAATGCTTACACTGTGTGGTAAAAGAAAAAGGGAGCATGGCAAATATATCAATCTGTGCTAACTTGTCCCAAGGGCCACACCTATTTCTTAGTAGTTAAGCAAACTCAGTTTAGGATAAGGTGTTTGAAACTGAAAATGTGGCAAGTGGCCCAGATGAATTTCTGCCTGACCCCTCCCTCTTATTTCAATTTGCTCTTCCCTAATTGCTCTGCCTCCTCTCCCTCAACACGTTTTGGTCACTTTCCCTGACCCCATCGTTGGAAAGGGTATACCCATAAAGTCATATCCTAGAAAGGTCACTGCCTAAGATTTTTAATGAGCCAACAATCATTTGTGACTGCATCATGCAAACTTCATGCAAAGAAATGCTCAGGATACCTGAAAGAACAGAGAAATGGATTATCCCCACGCTAACAAAGCAGGTTGAATTTTTGGTGCCTGATGGCTAATAAATGTTTAATAATAACTATGGGAGAATGTGGTCTCTCATACAACTGATAGTAACATGGTGGTTCAGTAGTTAACCTTTACCACTTCTCACTTCTTTAGTGCCTTCCAAAATCTACCAAAGAGAACCTAACAATTGAGAATATCCAAACTGATCAGGGTCAGTGTGCAACACCTGGCCTGAAAGGTTGTGATGATTTAATGAGATAGAAATTATGAAGCACTTAAGACAGCATCTGGCACATGTAAAGATCTATACATGAATATATGTTCACCACCACCACCACCATCATCACATCATCATCACCACCACTACCAGCATCGTCATTTATTATGGAATGAGGACTGCTAATTATAAAATTTAGTTAGGAGAGGAATGTCATCCATGATAGAGTAAACTCAAAGGTAAACACGCTAATAATATATACTTCTTCTACATAGAAAGATGCCCTGATAGTTCATATACTGTATACTTTCCCCAGGGACCATATGTCTACTTTTCTTCCATTACCATGGAGGGTGACCCCCCAAAATTTAGATAAATGACCAATTTCATTGGGGACACTAGACACATTTTTCTGGAAACTTTGTGGACCAGATAGTAAAATGTAGAAAAAATGGCTGTACATTCAGATGTACTGAATAACTGTTTATATCAGGTAACAATTATTTTTTTTTTATATTTATTTTTTTTTATTAAATCATAACTGTATACAATGATATGATTATGGGGCATCATACACTCACTTCATAAACCATTTGACACATTTTTATCACAGTGGTTAACATAGCCTTTCCGGCGTTATCTCAGTTACTGTGCCAAAACATTTACATTCTACATTTACCAAGTTTCGCAAATACCCCTGTAATATGCACCACAGGTGTGATCCCACCGATCCCCCTCCCTCTACCCACCCCCCCTTTCCCACTTCCCCCTATTGTTAAGTTGTAGCTGGGTTATAGTTTTCATGTGAGAGTCCCAAATTAGTTTCATAGTAGGGCTGTGTACATTGGGTATTAGAGAAGGCAAATCTATAATGGCAGATACTTTGGCCCATCTTGTTCAACATGTTCATCAACAACTTATTCAAAGGCATGGATCGTGCTTATCAAATTTGCACTAGACAGTAAGCTAGGAAGAATAGATGATATGACAGGAGAAAGAATAAGGGCTTTGAAATAAAGTTTTACTTTATGTATAATCATTTTATTAGAGAAAAATATTAGAATGACACCAAAATAAAAAGATATAAGAAATTAGAAGTTTTCATTTAAATCATAACAAAATTGTACAGAAAGAGACATTTGAGTTTAATTCTGTGGAAAGGAATAGGTAGAACTCTTAGATTGTTCACTAAGCTCAAATGAACTCAGAGTCTGACCAAAACCTCAAACCAGGCAATGGAAACTTGGGCTGCATGAAGAGAATTTTAAAATCCAACTGGAAAAAAGTGACAATGGATTCTACCCAGGTCAACCCTAAACTCTGCTCTGGAAGCCGCACCTTTGAATGGCACTAATGCATCTCCAGCAAGCCCTGAAAAGGGTAGTGTGGACAGGAAGGGACATGTTCTAGAAACGTCATCTTACAAACCTTTGAAGTCCACAAAAGAAATTAAGGTTGTTGAGTCTGGAGTTGTGAAGACGATGTAGTAACAGAAATGCTGACTTTAAATATTTGAATGGTGAATTCAGTACTAGATCTGGCCTCCCTTTCAAGAAAGCAGATTTCAAATGATGGAATGGGAATTTCAGAGTAGGCCTGGGCCTCTCTCAAGGAGAGCCTTTCTAAAAAAGACATTCATCCAAGACTAAGTGACTTAGGGGGAAGGCAACTCTGAACACAGGTCCATGCAGGTGACCATATGCTTTGGATGAACAGCAAGTATACTGACCTTTGGGGTTAAGTTTCAATAAACTATATAAGAAAGAGAGGGGAGGGAGGGGTGCATTAAGGGAAACGGAGATGCTCAGAAATGGGGAAAGTGAAATTTACCGCTGAATTTGGGTGGTTGAGGAGTGGAGCAGGTAGCACAGTCTCCATGTTAGATGAATGCATACTAATTAATTAAGGCCCAAACCAAACTTTAGAACTTTATTCAGTGCTAGTCCTATTCTGAAAACAACTGAGTCAAAGACAGCTTTCCCAGTTCCCTATTGGCTAATCCATCCCCTTGAACACTTGCATGGTCTTTTATGCTTTTCCATGTTCCTACAATACCTTAGCTACTGGGTATGTAGGAGATGCTTACCAAGGACTTGAGGCTTGATTAACTTCCTAGTTTTTCTTCAGCGGGAGGAGTTCAGGTTAAAGAATGAGGAATGATTAGTCAACAAGGCAAAATGGCTATTTGCTTGACTGCTTTCCCTAGGGTATGCAACCCTCACATAACTTGAAGTATTTTGACATCAAGGTGACTGAAAATATGTTCCTTTATTGTTTGTGGTGAAAGATTATAGAAGTATGCCAATGTGGGTTTCTTCTTAAACCTTGTGATCACTGCTAATTTTTAAAATTTGTCTGTTAAAAAATATTATACTTTCTACGTCTGTTGGGATACTAACAAATTTTGTTAGGCTATGCTTCAATGCTATAGTGATTTAATATAATTATTGATATAATATTATAAAAATATATACCATATATTATATCTTAATTTATGTACCATTTAGTATCTAATAAAAACTTACTAGAATATTTGCATCTACCTAATCACTATAAGGTTAAATTACACCAAAGGAAATTTATCACATAATTAACAAAAAATCTGTGTTGCTTTGACGCTGAAATGAGGAAAATAATGCTCAAGTGTTAAGGCAAGGTTAAAGCATAATTGATGGGAGGAGGACATTTTCAAATATCCTTTTTACCTCTTTGTTGCTGTGTTGGTTACATACTTAGTACTACCCGGACCTGTGCCTCTCATTAATTCATTTTCATTTTTTCTTGCTGAGGAATTTCATCACAGCCATATTACCTGTCAGTAGATGATAGTTCAGGTCAATTTAAAATGCCACGGCTTTTGCTTCTGCAGCCTCTGAGTATTTCATTCTGGTTTTAATTGCAAGGATGTTGTGCTTATGACCAATCCAATCCCAAACTGCATTGAACTGCGAAATCATTTTCTTTTCTTTTAATTTCAGATTAACAAAATCATTCTCTTTTATTCACCTTTTCTAATTAATTTAAAATGATAGACATGTACATAAAGCATCATTCTTTATGGACACTGGTTAGACTTAATCACTTCCAAGGCAATGGGCATGGATGGCATCCAAGAGGCCCTCCTTCACAGGGTTCTTGGCTTTTCTCCCACTCAGTTGGTGGGAAATGCTTTCTCTTTTTAGGTTAAATGATGGATGGGGTTAGGGAAACCTTTATCTTACACTCTCATAATTTGGCTCATTTCTTCATTGGTCTCCAATTCAGACATGTTTTTTGGTCAGTTCATCAGACTCCTAATTCTATCTACTGCATACAAAAAAGTAGCTGTAGTCTTTTTTTTCTCCTATCTCCCCCCTCCCATAGTTGCAGCACCTTTTGGATGTGGGATCTCTCTGGCCAGCATCTGCCCACAGACAGCATCTACCCCCATGCTAATAAGTCACTTATAGTCCAGGCATTATCTTAGGTATCCTATAAGCCAGTGGTTCTCAACCTTCCTAATGCCACAACCCTTTAATACAGTTCCTCATGTTGTGGTGACCCCCAACCATAAAATTATTTTCATTGTTGCTTCATAACTGTAATTTTGCTACTGCTATGAATCATAATGTAAATATCTGATATGCAAGATATATTTAGGTGACTCCTGTGAAAGGGTCATTCGACCTCTAAAGGGGTCACGACCCACAGGTTGAGAACCGCTGCTATAAGCCATGACCCTAGAGACATAGTGATTTTCTTAATAAATATCTGTTACATGGATAGAGAAGCTAAAAATACCAGGTATGTCTATTTTTTCTCAAACATGGGTCTTAACTCTATTTTTTCAATTGAGATATAATTCACATACCATACAATTCACATTTTAAAGTATAGTCTCAGGGTCACGTAACCATCACCACAACCAATTTTAGAACATTTTCATCACCTCGGAAAGAAATCTATATCATTAACAGGTACTCCCCACTCTTTTCTCCCTCAGCTCCTGGCAGCCATGAATCTGCTTTCTGTCTCTATGCATTTGTCTGTTCTGGACATTTCATATAAGTGCACATGTATCATTCCTTATTATGACTAAATATATTCTATTGTATAGATATACCACATTTATTTAACCATTAATCATTGATGGACATTTGGATTCTTTCCACTTTGGGGCTATGATAAATAATATTGCTCTGAACATTCATGTACATGTTTCTATGTGGACATATGTTTTCATTTCTTCTATATAGACATCTAAGAATGGAATTTCTGGGTCATATGGTTAAGTCTATGTCTTAACTATATCTTAAACTTTTCTTCAGCGCATCATGAGTCATCTCAATTCTCCTGTAAATTCTCTTATAATTTAGTGATTTTCTATATTTTTGTAATAGGAAAATTAGTTTGACATATTTTATTTTGTCATCATAAAGGTCATCCATCCATGTTCATGAACAATTTAATGCAAAATTCTGCAGAAAGTTAAAATTAAATCCTAGGTATTTATTTTATTAAAAATAAATTCATCTTGATTTAGAAGAATTCTGCATTTAACAGAATGAGTCAATTTCCCAATGATTAACAATACTTCTATTAGTATCTGTTATAGCATTTGCTTAAAAGAGTAAATACCTCTGGCAGTGCCTGTGGCTCAAAGGAGTAGGGTGCTGGCCCCATATGCCGGAGGTGCTGGGTTCAAACCCAGCCCTAGCCAAAAAAAAAAAAAAAAGAGTAAACACCTCAGGTAATAGATATTATAAGGCATTTCTTCTCTATATGAATGTCAAATTCTCTGAGAGCTTATATCAGTCTACATAGAAGCATTATCTGCTCACCATAATATCTGGCACTGTCAAATCCATCCTATGTGAGACAAAGGGACCAACCTGATTTAATGCTATCAGAAAAAAATAACTTTTTCTATGTAAACTTCTTTTTACATTCAGGACCACATAATTACTAAGATTATCAGTCATAAGAAGAAACTTTGTTAGATAATAAGAGAAAATTATATATAATTAACAAATTAATTCTCTAAATGGCACTTAAAGAAGATTAAAGGTAACCAGTTTTGCTCATATGCATTGTCAATATAACTTCCAAATCTTATTTAGCCTACAATAAAAGCTTGTTAAAAATGTGTTTTGGTATCAAACTTCCTATCACCATGTCCCAAAGCATTCAAAATTCTTAATCATCTTAGCATAAGCATTATTAAACACTGTAATTTTATACTGTGTTTGCTTCACACTTATAAATATTCCCTCCTTCCCTTGTCTTCTAAGAAGATATTCCTTCAGGAATATGGATCTTGTAGAGTTCAGATTTGTCTTCTTTTTGTCTCCTTCAGCATCAGTGAAATCATTTTGTAAAATCCCCTGGGATTTGCAACTGGCAGCAATTTATCAGTTACATTGGATAAGATTTGCTTTTGAATTTTATATGGATTCTGTCCACAAACACGACACAGTTTTCTACCGTTTTACTTGACTAAGAAAACAAATCAAAAAAGTCATATAAAAATATATATATACTTCAAAATCATAACAAAGGTATTGTCCCCCCTGATACTTTACTCTAAAAGCCCCCTTAAAACCAGAAAAAAAAACAAACAACAAAGCCATATAAAATAAAGCTGTGGTAGAGGATTTTCCAGCAGCATCATTCCTGCTAGTTTGCTTTCTTGAGATGGTTAGTGAGCTCCACAAATAGCTAATGAGGCCAGCCACCCTTGAAATCGAAGTGCTGTGCCCTGTCTCCTAATGAAGCTACAGTAAGTTAAGGGAAGTGAAACTTCTAGGGTTAACTACGGATGATGTAGACAAAGAAACCTATATTTATAGCACAGTGCAGGTTGTTTTTTAAATTGGATCTCAACTTTAAAAAAGCTCAAAAACACATATTTGGAATGCCTTTGTCCCCCCACTCAAATCCAAGTTCACTTTACTTCCCCTGCCCAGTTCACAAGCTGCGGTTCCCAAGATGGGCAAATGCACAATATTGCAATATGTAGCTCAGCCCAACAACATTTGCAAGGCAGATTTCTCTCTCATTACTACCCATGGCCAAATACATAACTTTAGGTGGTACTCTGTTTTGCCCTATTTTTCCACGTTAGTACAACATTGACCTGTATGCATATGATAATCACCAATGTCAAGGTAATCGCAAACATTTGTTATTTTAGTAAGAGCAGGTTAATGAAGCAATAAATGCTTAACAATTGGGTATCATCTCTGAGACCTATATAAATTTTCATTATCAATAATAAATAGTCTATTAAGCTTATCTTGTAAAGATAAGTTCACTGAACTTGGTTTTAGACAACTTGAGTTGAAATTGCTTTTCCACCAATAATCAGTCTTGTGAACTTAGACAAGTTAGAAGTCTCAGTTGCCTACACAACAGTAATTTTTCCTTCCCTCCTTCTTTAGAACAGAGGCCTAATGTTGTTTGGCTATTCTACTTTCCCCGTGTGACCAAGGGTGCATGACCTATCCTGGCTCCAAAGATAGATCTCATTATTTTTAGTCAGTTGTGGCTATACCATTTTATTTGCCAGGAATATTTTAAGAAGGAAAATGCATATCAGATTAAGTTTGGTTGCATAACAATTACAAAAAGAGCAAGAAATAAAAATAACAGAGGCTTTAAATAAGATGTAAGTAGAATTTGCTGCTGGGGAAAAGAAGTCAGGTGTTAGGGAATGCGAGGCACCCCCATGGGGGTAAGGCTCTCATGAATTTGCTTTGCGGGCATTTTGCTGTGCTGTCTCAGGTTCAGCCCTGCTGCTCAAGGCAACAGGAAACCCTCATTGGAGGTGCCTTGGGCGCATGACCACATTTAGCTGCGTGGGAGGCAGTGAAAGAAAAGCAGGGAGGATGCAGACAGAAGCGAAGGCAACTAGCAGTCAGTGCACAGCACGGCCCGATTCCAGCCAATGAAACATGAGGGAGCTTCTTGGAAAAAGCCTCCTCGCTGTGAAGGAGAAACAGAAAGAGATGACCTGTACTTCTTCCTCTGGTCACTGTCCTAGCTCAGTGTGATGTCTGGCACTGATACAGACCTCTTGCTACCAGCCTGAGAGTAAAGCTGACAACACACAGAGAACCCCAGAGGCTACAGGGAGAAAAACCGGCCACCCTGACATGCTGTACAGTACATGCATTCTGTGTCACCCTGGACCTCATGTCATATTAGATCGCAATTTCATTAGTGTTTAATTCTGCTGGACAAGAAGTGTTCTGTTACTTGCAGCTAAATGCCTTCAAATTCATTCAACCTGTCCAATAGACCTTTCAAATGTAAAGACAGCTATTTCTCCCTCTTGGTTTGTGTTTTCACAGGCTAAAAGGTCTAGAGACATAAAAGACCAATTAATTCTTGGTTTATAATCACTATCAAAATATAGTTTGACTGCTACCTTAGGGATATATGACTAGAGTGTTGTGTTATGGTCATCTAGCTCAAAACAGGAAAGCAGGAAAATATGATATGTCATTAAATATTTCATGTTCACGTTCATTAAAAAATAATTTTTAGTTTATCCTTTGGTTTCTTTTATTATAAATGAATGCAGAAAACTATAGTGTATTCGTTCATTTATTCAGGATGGGGTTTTCAACTCCTGACCTCACTACTTACTGGCACTGTGATGTAGAGTATGTAATTCAGTCTGTGAAAGCCACAGTTTTGTTACCTGTTTAAAAAAGGACGAAGGAATACCATCTGTCCTAGTCAGATTGGGCTACCATAACAAAATACCATAGACTGGGTGGTTTAAACAACAGACACTGATTTCTCACAATTCTGGAGGATGGAAGTCTGAGATGAGGTGCCAGCAGAGTCTGGTTCTAGTGAGGCCTCTCTTTCTGGCTTCCAGACAACTACCTTCTCACTGAATCCTCACATGGGGGGGTGATGGAGAGAGAGAGAGAGAGAGAGAGAGAGAGAGAGAGAGAGGGAGGGAGAGGGAGGGAGAGAGATATCCAGTCTCTTCTTCTTATAAGGACACTACACTCATCAGGAGGACCCCATCTCCATGACCTCATTTAAACCTAATCACCACCCAAAGGTCCTTCCTCCAAATATCACACAGAGGGACAGAGGTTAAGGCTTTGATATAGGAATTTGGGGATAAGGAACAGAAACAATCCATAAAACCTTATCTCTTCTTAGGAGCATGTGAAGATCAAAAAATACGTAAGTGGGATAATGGCAATTATAAAGAGTTACTCAATAACTAGAAAATATTATATCATGGGCAACACCAAAGGCACAAAGATGAAGCGAGTAGATCCAGTTCAATTTCTTTCATTCATTCATTCATTTGTGTATATATACATACAGGTTCCACCTAGTTCCAAAAGGCATTGCAAGCAACTGGAAGGAAAATATAAAAACTATAGCAATGTTTGAAGTTAGATAATAGATAGTAGCTATAGAGGAACTGCAGTTAGTTAAACAAAGAACAGACACCAAGTGACAGAAAGATGACACAATGAGAAAAAACCATGAGGAAAGAGAAGGAAAGCCAAGGAAAGGTATCTGAGAGTAGACTAGAGAGAGAGAAGTGGGTAAGGAAAGGGGTGGGAGAAAGAAATAGTTAGAAAAGTTGTGTCTACAGCCCTGTAAATTTTATTGTTGCTAAAGAGTTGTACTTTTCAGTGATAAGTTCCCTTTGAGTCTTGTGTGGAGTGGTGTTTCAGTCCTTGCAGGAGCTAAGATATTTTTCTCCTCTTATACTCTTGTAAGTTTGCAATGGATTTCCCCAACCTCAAATAACCAAGCATGTCTGTGTTTCTCATAGTATTGATGATCCTAAAACAATGTGGTAGCTGATGCCAGGGAATTGATGACAAAGTGAAAGATATGTGCCTAGAGTAGGAGGAGAGGTGGCCTAAGGTGGAAACTTATTTGTTTAAGGAGCAGATGAAGGCTAAGACGCCTGTAAAGGCTCAGATTTTACCTTACAAACACAGTGTTACCTAATCATATGTACCTTCATATTAACCTGATATTTAAAAAAAGATGGCTGCAAAGGAGTCCAACACGTATTAATTGTGATAGGTGGGAGGAGAAATTAAGACAAACAAAGAAGGTGTGGAAAAGGGAAGGAAAAGGGGTTGTCAAGGAAGACAGAGTTGGATTCAAGGGCTACAGAGGTTACATGCAATAAGGACTCACCCACCTGAATTTTGCAGTCAGATCTCCTTGAAAAAAGGAGACTCAGGAGAGTAATGGGGTAGAAGCCAGCTGGCAGAGGTTGGAAGAGAGGAAAGAGATGAGTACGTGAACTAGTTTTGAGAGGAAACTATCCTTAATAGAGATTTAGTTGTAAAAGAGACATGTCAGGGGAGGTTTGGGGAAAGAAAGGGTTTTGACCTAATGAAATGACTGAATGTGTAGAAGGGAAGTTGAAGGTCGAGGTGAGTGAGAAAATACTATTTAGAATGACCCTCAGGAAGCAGGGCTATGTAGGTAGTATTTGAACAAGAAGACAGATACTTGTGCCTCTGAAATAGGAGGAAATGGGGCCCGTGCTGCCTACATTTGAATTTCATTGGTAATGAATCTTTGACCACAGGGAATATTTAAAGCTTTAAATGAGCATGTTTTAACCTCATAAAGTATTATATATAAATGACAAGGTCGTGTTTCATTTGCCAATTATAGTTACATGCTCTGGATCTTAAGCCCTTATCACAACAACACTGATAGGGGTGGAGGGGACTGAGTTTCTGGAAGTGACAGATCTTGTACTTGTGGATGGTTAATGAATCACCCAGGAAGTTTGAGAGGCCAGGATGTTACCTTCAGATCGTAGGGCTTCCAGGCTTCCGCCCTATCAGGCAGACACATCTGCTTCTCCAGACGAAGGAAACAACCAGAATAGAAGAGTCAGTTGGCAAAGCCACAAGGATGATCCTTGCCCTCTTCTTCCTGGTTTCCTACACTGACCTGGGACTATCCATGTGAACGACCTCTGAGCAATTCTGAATTTTGCAAAAAGAATGAGCACAGGAACAACTATAATTCTTTCCTCTTTCAGCATCCCTGAAATGTCATCTGATTGATTTACTCAACCCACACATTTTAACTGATCTACTATGCGCTAGACTCTGTTCTCAGTACTGGAGAAAGCATGGGACTCCAGAATACTTTTCCCGTGTAGTATAGATTGCCTGGGTCTTGCATGAGTACTAATTGTTAATAAGGATTGTTTCTGTTTATCTAAACGGATGCACATCTGTAAATCTCTCTAAGCATATTGCATTACTGTTTACAAAAGGATGAGGCTGCTGTTTATTTTTCAGCATGGAAGATGCACACATTGTACTTTCCATTTACAAGGTACAGCTCAGAGTGGACAAAGCCTTAGGATAAATACTCCACTCTATACCCCACAAAGGACAATGAATTCCAAAGCTTATGTGTGTTCTAACTTTCATGGCCTATTTAATTCAGGTTTCCATATCTGTCAGAAAATCCAGGTGACATATCAAGGAGGGCAAGTTTATTTTGTTACCTAAAATAGCATCCTCATCCTTCCTCCAATACTAACTTCCCTACTTGCCTTAATTATCACATTTGGATTTATCTTCCATGAATTTATCTAAAATTGCTTTAAAATTTCTGAATTTAAAAATGTTAGACTATATCACTTCTTAAGATACAGGATACAAATAGAGACAGGATGTTTGCAATTTATGACTTCCATGAGGTTAAATCTTATTCTATAATAATGTTTCCTAGCTGTCAAGTTTAAAGGCTATCACTGAATCCTATTAAGTTCTAGTGTATCTTGTCAACCTCTATCTCCTAGTAGCCTATAGAATGCCTGGCAAAGGAAAAAAAAGCTTGTGGAATAAAGTAATAAACAACTTATTTTCTCTTTAATTTGTAGACTTAGAATTCTCCATCTCTCTGTTTTCATTTTTTACAAACTAAAGGATCCTGATATTTTTGTAGATTCTCACCAACCAGGAGTTAGGTGCTATCATTGAGGTGATCATATGTTCTAGTTTGCTTAGTGCAATTCCAAATTATGCCTAATGTGCCAGGGTAATTATTACTAGGTCAGCTTTTCCCTTCCAAAAGTAATCTAATTTGAATGACACTATAACCCACAATTTCTCGGGGCTCCCTTGAGCCTCTCTCTGATTCTCTACATGTGGATTTCAGGAGCAGGTGAGACCTCTCTTGTATACAGGACACTGGTAGTTTGTGTTTGTTTGCTTTCCTAGTCCTCTTCCTGATGATAAAGTGTCTCTATGGGCCATCAGACTAATAGGCAGGGGTTGTAGAGGATAAGTCTAGGACCATGTTTTTCAAATTAATTAATTCATTTATTAATTTTTGGAGACAGGGTCTCAACTCTGTTGTTTGGGTAGAGGGGAGTGGCATGATCATAGCTCACTGCAACTTTCAACTCCTGGGCTCAAGTGATCCTCTTGCCTTAGCTTCCCAAATAGCTGAGACTATAGGCATCACTATGCCTGGCTAATATATTTTTGTTGTACAGGCAGGGTCTTTCTGTTGCCCAGGTTGGTCTGGAATTCCTGGCCTCAAGTGATTCCCCCCATTTCAGCCTCTCAAATTGCTGGCATCACAGGCATGAGCCACCATGCCCAGCCCCATTATCTTCAAATTTTAATGTGTTTATGTATATTTGGGGCCATTGTGAAAAATGCAGATTCTATTCTGCAGGGATACTGAATGCTGATGGTCTGAGGACTGCACGTTGAGTAAAGGTCTCGATATTTTACTAGTTAACCGTGACTTAGGGCCAAGCCATTATGATATGGCATCTCTTAGTGCTCACAAGTGTATCATTGGAAGCCACAGTATTGAGGTCAAAACTAGCCTCTATCACTTACTATTTGTGTGACCCTAAACAAGGTATTGATCTCTCTAATGTTCAGTTTTCTTACATGTGAAATAGAAAGAATAATAGCTATCTCAGAGGGATGATTATAGGTTACAGTAAGCTTTAAATATACCTTTAAATGAGATAATAAATATAGAACAGTACTGTTATCACCCATTGTAAATGTTCAAAATTGGTGGTTGTTAAAATTGTCCTCATTGGTCATCAAAATGCAGTTTGAATTCTTCCCCCACACCCACTTTATCTAGCACTTTCCTGCTATTTCCCACGTTTTATTCAAAGCTTAATATCAGAGGGTACTTGTTTGAATAAACATCAGAAGATAATGAATAAAGTCATTTTTAACAGTGCCTTAAAAATGAACACTTGAGTATGCTAAATTATCAGGCTGTCAGTACATGCAGGAGTTACAATTAGGAACATGTCTTTTAGAAAGAAAGTTGGTGATTAACTCCATTTTATAGATGTTTAGGTGTCACTTGACTGGATTCAATTCTCTGGGCTGAGGCTGTCTCCCTTAGTTTGCACTATCAATATTCAAAGTCAGAAGTAATTGAGCTGTATATATTATTTTAAACTGCAGGATTACCAGCATAAGAAACAGAATCAATATTAGAAAAACATGGAAACTGAACAAACACTCCAAACTAGGTCTCGTTTTAAACTTTGTCTCTTCTTTTCATAACTGGGTATGGGTAGCAGAATTCCAACTATTTCTGTTTCACTTTCTTTCCTTTAGCCTTTCAAAAATCACATAACACAAACCTTTGTTTTTAATTCATGTAAAGTGATAGGATTTAAATACAATTTTGTAAATAATGACTTGCTATTTAAATTTATGGGGTCAAAATCATTGTTGTAATCATCAAAATTTTTATCCTCTTTCTCATCTTTAAGGTCCTTTCCAGCTGTAAACATGTCTTTTTCCTCTGATGTCAGTCCTAATGTAGGGTCCATGTTTTCTCACAGAGTCAGCAATGAAAGAAGAAACATGAGATCACAAACTTAGATAATTTTCTCTTTTTTATTGTTTTTTTCCCAAAGTCTCAAAGAATAGAGAACTAGTATTTATAAGTAAAAATAGAAGATAATTTCAAAAAACAGATCATGATCACTAGAAGCAAATCACTAGAACAGATCACTAGAAAACGAATTTTTATTTAGTCATTGTAAAACTAATGTTGAGCTTGAAGTGACAATGTGCTGTCAGTTTACTTCCTGCAATTTAAAGCTCACTGTAACCTATAATTTTCCATTGATTCATTTATTGACTTATTTATTGATCCATCTGCTTGGACCACACACAGTACCTATATCATGAAGAACATGAGGAAATGACTCTCCCAACTGATAGCTTATAGAACTACCAAGGCATCGTTCCTGAAGCCTATTAGTATAGGCCAATCATGGTTTCATCCTGAGTAAACTATTCTTGGCACTTAGACAGCAGGTCATTTTAAACGTATGTCTACAATAAAAAAAATATGTTCTTAACAAATATTGGTCCATCAAAGATGTACTTGGCACTGACAGATTTCATTTGGTAAATAAATCTGAAAATTCCTTAAGAAGATATTCATGTATCCAGAGAAATCACCAGCACATTTCCATTGTCTGACTGGAGAGGGATGGCTGGTTCCCAGAGAATAGGCAACAAAGACATAAGCAGCATTAAATTTAATATGATCCCTCAAGTTTTCCTCTCATCAAATTGGTTCTACAAGCACACAGCTATTTGCACTCTAAGCCAGTGGTTTTTCAACCTTCCTAATGCCGCGATGTATTTTCATGTTACAAAGGGATCGCGACCCACAGGTTGGAAACTGCTGCTCTAAGCAGAGGTCAGCAAACTACAACCCCTGGACCACATCCAGCCAATTGCCTGTTAAGATAAATAAGGTTTAATTGGAACCAGTCATGCGCATTCATTTATGTATTTCCTATAGCTGCTTTTGTGCTCAAATGGCGGAGTTGTGACTGAGACTCTATGTTTGGCAAAGCCTAAAATTTGTACTATATGGTCCGAACTTAATAAATATCATGTTACCTTACTAAAAAACAAACAAAAAAAAAAAACCAACAACAAAAACATTAAGCTTGCCATGGCATTCAAGTAATTTAATTACATAATTCATAACATCTTTAATAATTTAAAATTACTGTAATCCTTAACAGAGGTGATTAAAAGATAGTATGAAGAGGTTTTGAATTAAAATTGCTGTAAAAATATTCCTTTGGCATACAGCTAATCACTAAAAAAAAAACAATCAAATATTATTTATGAGAAAGATAATGACTTGTTTTAAATGGGAAAAGGCACACAACAAGTAAACATTGTTATTCAATATCTCTGATTTCTACCAGTATATCATAAAGTAAATACTAGTACTTGACCTTTTGCTCACAAGTATCTACCTAACAACTTGGAATAGATGAATTGATTCAAAAGACTCCCCTGTTGAGTACCACAGGAAAATCTCTGCAAAAGTATATTATTATTTTAATTTACATGCACTGTACCTTGTCATATGTTTTTTAAACAATGCATATATGTAATTATTCAAGAATCTAAGACCAATATGAAAAACGTATTTCAGTGGAGAAGGTTATTCCTGTGCCCTGCTTCAATTTTTAAGATGTGAATACTTATATTTGGTAAAACAAAAGGGAAAATAAGACCATCTTCCAGGAAAAATTTTGCAATTTACATCCAAGCTGCTTTTCAAAGATAGAACCTCCTTTCTCCTTTCAAAGACCCTCAAGTATCTGCTGTAGCTTTATTATTAACATTTCTAGATGTGTCATTATAATCAGATGGCAAATTCAACAAAATTATACTCTCTCCAATAAGAAAGTACGTAATGAATATGTGTTTATTTATTATCGGTTTCTTCCCACATGAGCTGTTTAGAACAAAACCCCTCAAATTGTGTTTTTCCTCTCTCACACTATAATGATCATCAACACAGAAGACTTCTGTGACCGTGTGTGTGTGTGTGTGTGTGTGTGTGTGTGTGTGTGTGTGTGTGTGTGTGTGTTCCCCCATTGGCTAAGCAGCAGACATTAGATGAGTGTCTTCTAATTCTGTTTCAAGACTATCTACCTGGAGATAGCATCACATCACACAGGGTGAGGGTTCTGACCCCGTAATTGTGTACCCTTCTCTCTTCAGGCAGCTGTCACAAGTCCAGGCTTCAAGTTGGGGTCCCCATAACCCTGTCTTTGGCCTTGATTAATTGGCTGAAGCAGCTCACAGAACTCAGGGAAGGAAACATGCTTCCCAGTTTACTATAAAGGGTATTACAAAGGAGCTGGATGAAGAAATGCATATAGAGTAAGGTATGGGGGAAGGGCCATGGAGCTTCCATATCCTTCTTGGGTGCCATCTTTCTGGAACTGCCATATGTTCAGCTAGCTAGAAGTGCCCTGAAACCTGTCCTTCTGGGTTTTTATGGAGGCTTCATTGCACAGGCACAATCGACAGCTGATTAGAGATGTGACAGGACAGATGCATATGATCTAAATCCAGAGAAGCTTGTATGTTTAAACTTCTCTTGGTCTCTCTGTGTAGGATTCCTTCCTCCAGGGTTTAGGGCAGGACCCTCTCTGGAATGAGACACTCTTGACCCATGATCAGAATCCTTCCATAAGCAGGTGAAAGGAGGACAGGATAGGTCAGAGAGAGAGATCCTGTTTCCCGAGGCTGCTTCTGAGACCTAAAGTGCCCCAACACTATGTGTATAACAAAAGACTTAAGGACATAAGAGCTATGAATCAGGAACCATGAACACCCCCCACACACATACACACATTGGGTGGCCATAAAGTTCGTGTACACTTTAAAATAGTGTGCAATTTTAAATTGCACGTGGACTTTATGGACACCCTATCATAACACCACAGATGCCAATATATAAATACATACATACCAATATATAAAAGTAGACATTTTTCTCACTATAAATACTTTTTGATTAATGAGTCAGTGATTACATATGCACCAAATGGATACTGATAAAGAACGACTGTATTTAAAAAAAAAATCTCGGGTGCCAGGCCCATATACCAAGGGTGGCAGGTTCAAACCCGGCCCCAGCTAAAATGCTACAAAAAAATAGCCTGGACTTGTGGACGGCGCCTGTAGTCCCAGCTACTTGAGAGGCTGAGGCAAGAGAATTGCCTAAGCCCAAGAGCTGGAGGTTGATGTGAGCTGTGACGCCACGGCACCCTACCAAGGGCGACAAAGTGAGACTCTGTCTCTAAAAAAAAAGAAAATTTCATGTTCACATGTTCACTTTGGGATATTGATCTCATCTGCCTCATTCCATGTGCATTGTAAATAATAGTTAAGAAATTATTGAGAACTTAATTGGAACCATAGTTTATGATTCTAATTATGCTGAAAGGTTAAGGAAAGACTGAAAATTCAAAAGCCAGGACAGTTCATATTGCTTTATTCTATTTTTCCTTAATAGGTAGGAAAATTACTTATGCAGGTGTTATCATACATAAATATTGGAGGAAATATTATTCATACAAATTCCTAAATATGAAACTAAAGTTCCTAATAATTCTGAATTTTTAATATGAATGTTTTAGAATTTTTTCACTTCTCTCTATATATTTTTAATTTTTTTTTTGGTTGGGGCTGGGTTTGAACCTGCCACCTCGGGTGTATGGGGCCGGCGCCCTACTCCTTTGAGCCACAGGCACCACCCTATATTTTTAAATTTGGATGCTAAATCTCTGCCCGTCAGCATTTGACTTTTAAAGAGCTAGAATTGACAATCCTTAATACCAGGATACATGGATGTTAGTAGGTGAGAAAACAGCACATCACATTCCTGCTTGGTAAAATAAAATTAAATTATAAAATAAGAGATCTTATTTTCTCCACTTTGGGGAAAGCAAAATGAAACAAAACTATCACCAGCCCTCTTCAGTTCATAATAAAAACTTTGTTTAAAAAAGAGAGAGAGTATGAGACAGAAAAGAAAATGACAACAATGTTTTCCCAGATTTCTGAAGCAAAAGAGCTAGAATTTGACCCAAGGAATTCCTAACTTCTGAAAATTACATTATTGCCTCTGTGGATTTGGAAAATAAAAGGTCTGCCTTTCACGAATATAACATAAAGGAATTGTATCTTCAATTTGAGAAGTGATGTAAACACTAAAAAAAGGGTAACATTCTGAAAAGCAGACTTTGGGGATAAAAGTTAAGTGATGGCCACAGACCAAGCTTATAAGCTTTTCTTAGTTGGGCTTCATGGGAATGGAAGGAGTGAGCAAGTGTGACCTCCTAGGTTAGCATGGGCACAGGGAGCATTAACAAATTTGATTTGTAAGGTGAGATTCATGAGGTAAACTCATTTCCTTTGGAGTGGGGCTATGGATGCTGAAAAATAAAACATGATGTTTGTAACCAAACTTCTCTTTCCTTTATTTCCAAAATTTATCCAAAAAGGGTTAAGTTGTCTGGTACTATACAGAAATTACAGCATCCACTCTTCTGACTAGCATTCTAACAAGCAAACAATTTCTTGTTATTAATTAAGATCGAGTTTCATGAGGGGGAGAGGGGAAGCCTTTGTTCTTCACAGAAATACTGCGGTCTGATTACCCTCTCCATGGTAGTAGAAGGTATGGAGTGCAGAGAGAGAGTAGCTTTCAAATCCAAAATGAGACCCAAGAGGACTGTAGCTTACTTGGACAGGTACTCAGGAGCCACAAGTTTGCTCTTAAGAACTTTAGTAGTCAATCCTTTTTAGGTAGGCTCTAGGGTGGAGATTCAGATGAGTCTTAGGGCATCTCAAACAATGGAGACTTGGTGGCTATAAAGGAAGACCCTAAGGAAGAGTGTTCACCAGGATAAAGCATATATTAAATATTTCCAGCATCACAACAATTTCTATCTACCTACATACTACAAAAATTTAAGGTGCCAGGCTTGGTGCCCATAGTTCAGTGGTTAGGGTGCTGCCCACATACATCAGCACTGATGGGTTGGAACTCGGCCCAGGCCTGCTAAACAACAATGACAACTACAACAACAAAAATAGCTAGGCATTGTGGTGAGCACCTGTAATCCCAGCTACTTGGGTGGCTGAAGCAAAAGAATCACTTAAGCCCAAGAGGTTGAGGTTACTGTGAGCTGTGATCCCACAGCACTCTACTGAGGCCAACATAGCAAGACTCTGTCTCAAAAAAAAAAAAAAAAATTAAGGTGCCAGCTGTTTAAATTTCCTCTCTTCTTATTTTTTTTTAATTTATCTTTTTTTTTTATTAAATCATAGCTGTGTACATCAATATGATCATGGGGCACCATACACTTGTTTCATAGAATATTTGACATATTTTCATCTCATTAGTTGACATAGCCCTCCTGGCATTTTCTTAGTTACTTTGCCAAGACATTTACATTCCACATTGGCCAAGGCTCACATGTACCCTTGTAAGATGCACCACAGGTGTGATCCTTTCAATCCTCCTCCCTCTACCCCCCTCCCCCCCACACTTTCCCCCTTAAATTTCCTTTTCAATGTTTATCTGCAAGCATTTCTTCTCTTAATTGCCCAAAAGTGGGCAATCTAATACCACCTTTGGAGCTATCTCAATGGATAATCATGTTTGCTTAGTCAAATTGGAAAACCAAATAAATCCAAAAGAGTCTGTCTTTCCAGGAACATCCTCATTTCTAGTTACTCATGGCTATGTATATAAATTTTAAGGAAAACCTGTTCTTTACATTAACAGACAAAAAGGGCTTTATCTAACTATCTTAATTTACTTTCCATGCAAGAACCTAGGTGATAGCAAGCTATTCACAATGGTTGACTTGTCCTTTAAATACCAGCCCCCCACCCCATGTCATGTATCTAATTAAAAATCACCTTTTGAGACAGCTTCCCTAACCATCCTACCAACTCCCCTCCATCATTTTATCCTCTTAGGTTGGTGCAAAAGTAACTGTGGTTTGGAGCCATGAATTTTAGAGCATTATAACCAGGCTCAAACACACAATTATTAATAAAAATAGGCACCCTTACAATCAAGACATTGTTGCCAACAAGAAGTAAGTTTATTTCTGTAGTGTAAAAGCCTATGTATGCTCTGGGATTCCATGAACTCTTGGAAAGCATTTTCTATATCTTGCTGATTATGGAAGCATTATTCCCTGCAAAAAGTTGTTGAGATGCTTAAAGAAGTGGTAGTCACTTGGCGAGCGGGCATATAAATATGGCAGATGAGGCAAAACTTGATAGCCCAATTCATTCAACTTTTGAAGCTTTGGTTGGGAGATGTGTGGTCAGGCATTGAATTTGTGGAAAAGAATTAGGCCCCTTCTGTTGACCAATGCTAGCTACAGGTGATGCAGTTTTGACTGTATCTCCTCGATTTGCTGAGCAGAGTTCTCAGATGTTGATGTCTTTGCCAGGATTCAGAAAGCTGTAGTGGATCAGACTGGCAGCAGGCCGCCAAACAGTGACCATGACCTTTTCTTGTACATGTTTGGCTTTGGGAAGTGCTTTGAAAGTTCCTCTCAGTCTAACCACTGAGCTGGTGATCACCAATTGTATGAAATCCACTTTTCATTGCAGGTCACAATCCAATCAATTGTGACCTGCAACATTCATTGTTGTTGTGTAGAATAAGAGAAGACAATACTTGAAAATGACAACTGCTCTGATTTTCAGTAAGCTCATGAGGCCCCCACTTATCAAGCTTTTTCACCTTTCCAATTTGCTTCAAATACTGAACGACCATAGACTGGTAGACATTGAGTTCTTCAGCAACTTCTCCTGTAGTTGTCACAGCATCAGCTTTGATGACTGCCATCAATTGGTTGCTGTTAACTTCTAATGTCTTTTCACTACACTCCTCATCTTCAAGGCTCTCATCTCCTTTGCCAAACTTCTTAAACCACCACTGCACTGTACATTGTTAGCAATTCCTACGCCAAATTCTTTGTTGATGTTGTGAGTCATCTCTACCACTTTATGATACATTTTGAACTCTAACAAGACAACCACTTGAATTTAATTTTTGTCTAATATCATTTCCATAGTCCAAAATAAATATAACATAAACTGGAAACAATGAGTCATTAGCAAATAACAATAAAGTGAGAAATGTGTATTTAAATGATGCATAGCCCAACTACATTTATTTAAGAATGTATTCCAGTATCGAACAGCAAATTTCAACAATGCAAAAACTGCAATTACTTTTGCACCAACCTGTAGTATCACCTGACACATTATATATTTATTAGTTCATCAATATCCCTATTCTATAGCATAATCTCTTTAAAAAAAGAATTTTGTTTTATACATTGACAAATCCATAATGCCTAGCTCTGTTTTGCTCAGTTTGTATATGCTCAGTAAATACATGTAGAAGGAATTTATGAATGGAACCTCCAAAAAAAGGATGCAAATTTTTGTTCATGTGCATTTATTTCTCTGGAGACAAAAATGTATAACTTAGATCTTATTCTGAACAGATTAAGTCTGTGGTCTAAAAAGACTGAGAACCTGAGTTGTACACATGCCATGCCATTTCATTATCACTAACGTTGTGCTCTGCAATGTTCATAAATGAAAATTATGCAATTGATAAACTGCTCACTTTATTAGAATCCACAAAATAAACATAAATTGAAAAAGCAATGACATGGAACATTTATATCTGAAAGGCTTGTTGTTGTTGTTATTGGAAAATTGGAAAATTTTACACCAGAAAGAACTTCATCCATCCTAGATAATTCAGTTACTCAAATGCTGTTCTCACCCTTGTTATTGATCATACATACATTTACATATGTGTAATCAATAATCATGTACCTTTTGTTTAAGGTTTCTAGCAGGCTTGAGCTTGGCTGCAGAACTTGGAGCATTTTAAGGCAGATCTGTACAAGCTTGTGTTGTAAGGTTTCTCTACGTCTTCTTCCCCTTCTGTCCCATTTGACAAAATATAAACTGCACAGTCAGGGCTGAAAGAGCCACAAAAATTAAATTGTGTGTGTGCATGAAGATAAGAGTTCTGCAAGACACAAAGTGTTAAGAGAGGAAGCTAACTAAGAAGGACAGAAAAAGAGATTGGGTTAATGCTATGTAAAAATAGGGACCAAGTGGGCTCAAAGGAAAGTGATATGAAAATTAGAGAGAAAGGAATGGGAAGATAAAACAAGTCCAAAACAGGCACAAATAGCCAAATGAATAAGAACTACAAAGAAAATATTAAAGGAGGAAAAATTATAATAATGAAGGAAAAACGAAATGTGTAGCAAAAGGAAAAAGAGATGGCAAAAAAAAGAAGTAACAGTGATATAGCATGAAAAGAAAAAAAAAAGGAGGGGCAGAGACAAGATGGCTGACTGAAGCCAGCTTTCCACAGAGGCTCCTGTCCAGAAGGAGAGTTAAAGGACAGAAATTTAGCAAATAACCTGGTGGATTTGAGGTGCACCAAGAGAGAAGGTTGAAGAATGCACATTAACCCCGCTAAGGCGAGCTGTGACCCCAAGGATACAAACAAAAGGTACAAAACCCATCACCAAGCAGACGGGAGTCCCCTCTCCCATGAGAACAGCTCAGAGTGCACCACAAACAAACTAGCAGAGTTCAAAGGTCCTCCCACTACACTCCATGGGAGAGACCCTCTAAAAACTGGACCTACCTCCCCTACTAGGGTACCACAGCATTCCCCTCCCAGGTATAAAACTGTATAAAACTGTATATATTCTCTACCTGCAACTCTGAGCTCCCAGAACTCCCCTCCACTCTCACTCTGAGGTCTGGAGGCCTGTCCCCCAGGAGTCCAGATTCTTGGGTGATTTCTCAAGGGGTGTGGACAGTGCCTAAACTGCAGCTAGTCAGTGTTGACTCTGGGGCACAGGAGTGAGGAGAGGATGGTCGGCTGAGAGGGAACCACACCAGAGCAGCAGTGCCCTGAGGCACAGAGCAATAGCTGTCTTTTAGCAACAATAAGGCTCACTCACAGATATTCTGAAGCCACACCCCCTGTCTCCCTGGGCAACCAGAGGAGGCTGGGCATCTACTCAGGTGGCAACCACCATGGAACAGATCTGGGACAAAAACACAGGCCCCGTGAGTAAAGGGTTTGCCTGAGGCAGTACCGACCTGGGTGGAGCGCAGGGACTAGAAATGCACTCGCATACCCGGGAAGTTCCAAGGGTGGGGCTGACCCAGTGGATCGCTTTACTGAGACTAATACGCACCCCACACTCAGGGGATCGTCAGCCTATAGACAAAGAAAAACAGGAGGCTAGAACTGACAGGTAACAGAATACAAACCTGCAGGAGCAAAGACAGGGCCTGAGGCGCAGGCTCTGGGAACTCAAAACAGCTTCTCTTCTGCAGGGGAATTTAGCAGGGACAGAAACAAATTCCCGCAAAGTTGTCCTGTTCTGTTAGTAACATCAATCAGGAGTGGGGATGGAACTGAGAGAACACGTCCCAGCCTCCATCAAGTGCCCGCAGTTGTCAGGCCTCACCTCCCACTGCTAGATAGAGGCAGAGCGCAGCAGCCTGGCTGAGCAGAAATAGATTTCCTTGTGATTCAAGCAGGTGGAAACCCCTGGAGTATCTGTTCACTACAGGCAACTGGGTCAGCCAACTGCGGGACTATCAGTGACTGGGTGTGACAGAGGTGCAAGGTGGGGAAGGAGGCATCAACCTTCCCAGACTGATCTATTTGCTGGGTGGCTCCTCCTGACTCCACGCAGCACTGGAGCAAGCCATATCAGAGTAGTCACCAGACAACTGTGATCCACTTGCCAAAGATCTTTTAAACTCTCCCACCAGAGACAGGTACTGACTGAGGCAACTGATTTGGACCTTTTGAACTGAGCCAATCACCCAAGGACTATTCAGATGGTGCCCTGGGTATGTGGTTGTAGGAAGGTTTGATTTTCCTTTTCCAATTGACACCTGTGGGGTGTGGGGTGACTTAATTGCTGATATTTCTCCACAGCTGAGACTTCAACCCAGAGTAACTGTTTCACTAGGGTTAAACAGAAACCAGCTGAAAACAAGACAGAACCACTTAGCCCCACCACACCAAACAGGGCCCCAGTTTCTCAGGCCATAGCACTGTACGGGTCCTCGTCAAAGCTCCAGGGGAAAAATCAAAGGGAGTAAAACAATCATGGGGCGGAATCAGCGGGAAAACTCTGGTAACATGAATAACCAGAATAAATCAACCCCCCCAAGGAAAGATATGGCAGATGTAACTGAAGATCCCATTCATAAACAGCTGGCCGAGATGTCAGAAATCAAATTCAGAATTTGGATTGCAAACAAGACTAAGAAAATGGAGGAAAATTTGGAATTAGAAATTCAAGCAGCAATTCAAAAGTCGGAATTAGAAATTCGAGGAGAAATTCAAAAGTTGTCTCAAGAATTTAACGAATTTAAAGAAATAACCACCAAAGATTTTGATGCACTGAAGCAAGAATTTGCAGCCCTCAAAGATCGGAAAAATATAGTAGAATCCCTCAGTAACAGAGTGGAGCAAGCAGAAGAAAGGATTTCTGACATTGAAGACAAAGCCTTTGAACACTCCCAAACTCTCAAAGAGGAAGAGAAATGGAGAGCAAAAACGGAGAGCTCTGGGATAATTCAAAGAAGGCTAATATTCGCCTCATTGGAATCCTTGAAAGTGATGAAGTGGCCTTGCTGGGTACAGAGGCCCTTCTCCATGAAATTATGAAAGAGAATTTTCCAGACATGCCAAGAGATTCTGAAATTCAGATAGCAGACAGTTTCAGAACCCCAGCACGACTCAATCCCAGTAAGACATCCCCAGGCATATCATAATTAACTTCACTAAAGTTAATATGAAGGAGAAAATTCTGAAAGCATCCAGACGTAAGAAATCCATTACCTACAAAGGGAAGAATATTAGAATGACTGCAGATCTCTCTGCTGAAACTTTTCAAGCCAGAAGAGGGTGGTCATCAACTTTTAATCTCCTAAAGCAAAATAACTTTCAACCCCAGATTCTGTATCCAGCTAAACTGAGTTTCATTTATGATGGAGAAATTTAATACTTTAATGGCATTCATATGTTGAAGAAATTTGCCATAACCAAACCAGCTCTTCAGGATAGTCTCAGACCTATCCTCCATAATGACCAGCCCAATCCTCTACCACAAAAGTAAACTCACTCAGAAACTTTTGATCAAACTCCAACTTCCACAGTGGTGAAAGGATTAAAAATGTCCACTGGACTTTTGAAAAACTTGATACCGAAAATTTTACCAGACGTTTCAATATTATCCATTAATGTGAATGGCTTAAATTGTCCTCTAAAGAGGCACAAGCTAGCTGACTGGATACAAAAACTCAGGCCAGATATTTGCTACATACAAGAGTCACATCTTACCTTAAAAGACAAATAGAGACTCAGAGTGAAAGGATGGTCATCCATATTTCAGGCAAATGGTAATCAGAAAAAAGCAGGTGTTGCAATATTGTATTATTTGCAGATACAATAGGCTTTAAACCAAAAAAAGTAAGGAAGGATAAGAATGGTCACTTCATATTTGTTAAGGGTAATACTCAATATGATGAGATTTCAATTATTAATATCTATGCACCCAACCAGAATGCACCTCAATTTATAAGAGAAACTCTAACAGACATGAGCAACTTGATTTCCTCCAGCTCCATAATAGTTGGAAATTTCAACACTCCTTTGGCAGTGTTGGATTGATCTTCCAATATCAATCCTCCAAAATTTCTGAGCAAAGAAATTTTAGATTTAAACCTAACCATCCAACATTTGGATTTAGCAGACATCTACAGAACATTTCATCCCAACAAAACTGAATACACATACTTCTCATCAGCCCACAGAACATACTCTAAAATCGATCACAGCTTAGGTCACAAGTCTAACCTCAGTAAATTTAAAGGAATAGAAATTATTCCTTGCATCTTCTCGGACCACCATGAGCTCAGTAACAACAGGAATCTGCATACTCATACAAAAACATGGAAGTTAAATAATCTTATGCTGAATGACAGCTGGTTCAGAGATGAGATTAAGAAGGAAATTGCCAAATTTTTGGAACAAAACAACAATGAAGACACGAATTATCAGAACCTCTTTGGGATTCCGCAAAGGAAGTCCTAAGAGGGAAATTTATAGCACTGCAAGCCTTCCTCAAGAAAACGGAAAGAGAGGAATTTGACAACTTAGTGGGAAATCTCAAGCAACTGGAAAAGGAAGAAAATTCCAACCCCAAACCCACTAGAAAAAAATAAATAACTAAAATTAGAGGAGAATTAAATGAAATTGAAAACAAAAGAATTATACAACAGATCAATAAATCAAAAAGTTGTTTTTTTGAAAAGGTCAATAAAATAGATAAACCTTTGGCTAACCTAACTAGGAAAAAAAGAGTAAAATCTCTAATGTCATCAATCAGAAACGACAAAGACAAAATAACAACAGACACCTCAGAAATTTGAAAAATCCTTAATGAATATTACAAGAAACTTTATTCTCAGAAATGTGAAAATATGAAGGAAATTGACCAATACTTGGAAGCATGTCACCTTCCAAGACTTAGCAGAATCAAGTGGAAATGTTAAACAGGCCCATATCAAGTTCTGAAATAGCATCAACCATACAAAACCTCCCTAAAAAGAAAAGCCCGGGACCAGATGGCTTCACGTCAGAGTTCTACCAAACCTTTAAAGAGGAATTAGTACCTATATTACTCAACCTGTTCCAAAATGTAGAAAAAGAAGGAAGACTACCCAATACATTCTATGAAGCAAACATCACCCTGATCCCCAAACCAGGAAAAGACCCAAGAAGAAAAGAAAATTATAGACAAATGTCACTAATGAATATAGATGCAAAAATATTCAACAAGATCATAACAAACAGAATCCAGCAACACATCAAAAAATTATACATCATGACCAAGTTGGTTTTATCCCAGGGTCTCAAGCCTGGTTCAATATCTGTAAATCTATAAGTATTATTCAGCACATAAACAAATTAACAAACAAAGACCATATGATTCTCTCAATTGATGCAGAAAAAGCTTTTGATAATATACAGCATCTCTTCATGATCAGAACACTTAAGAAAATTGGTATAGAAGGGACATTTCTTAAACTGATAGAGGCCATCTACAGCAAACCCACAGCCAATACTGTATTGAATGGAGTTAAATTGAAATCATTTCCACTCAGATCAGGAACCAGAATAGGCTGCCCTTGTCTCCACTGCTCTTTAAGATTGTGATGGAAGTTTTAGCCACCGCAATTAGGGAAGAAAAGGCAATCAAGTGTACCCATATAGGGTCAGAAGAGATCAAACTTTTGTACTTCGCAGATGATATGATTGTATATCTGGAAAACACCAGGGATTCTACTATAAAACTCTTAGAAGTGATCAAGGAATACAGCAGCATCTCAGGTTGCAAAATCAACATTCATAAATCGGTAGCCTTTATATATACCAACAATAGTCAAGCTGAAAAAACAGTTAAGGACTCTATTCCATTCACAGTAGTGCCAAAGAAGATGAAATATTTGGGAGTTTATCTAACAAAGGACATGAAAGATCTCTATAAAGAGAACTATGAAACTCTGAGAAAAGAAATAGCTGAAAATGTTAACAAATGGAAAAACATACCATGCTCATGGCTGGGAAGACTCAACATGGTTAAAATGTCCATACTACCCAAAGCAATATACAATTTTAATGCAATCCCTATTAAAGCTCCACTGTTATACTTTAAAGATCTTGAAAAAACAATACTTCGTTTTATATGGAATCAGAAAAAACCTCCAATAGCCAAGACATTACTCAGAAATAAAAACAAGCAGGAGGAATCACACTACCAGACCTCAGACTATACTATAAATCGATAGTGATCGAAACAGCATGTTACTGGCAAACAAATAGAGAAGTAGATGTCTGGAACAGAATAGAGAACCAAGAGATGAATCCAGCTACTTACCGTTATTTGATCTTTGACAAACCAATTAAAAACATTCAATGGGGAAAAGATTCCCTATTTAACAAATGGTGCTAGGCGAACTGGCTGGTGACCTGTAGAAGACTGAAACTGGGCCCACGTCTTTCACCATTAACTAAGATAGACTCTCACTGGATTAAAGATTCAAACTTAAGACATGAAACTATAAAAATACTAGAAGAGAGTGCAGGGAAATCCCTTGAAGAAATTGGTCTGGGCGAGTATTTTATGAGGAGGACCCCCCCAGGCAATTGAAACAGCTTCAAAAATACACTACTGGGACCTGATCAAACTAAAAAGCTTCTGCACAGCCAAGAACACAGTAAGTAAAGCAAGCAAACAGCCCTCAGAATGGGAGAAGATATTTTCAGGTTATGTCTCTGACAAAGGTTTAGTAACCAAAATCCACAGAGAACTCAAACGTATAAGCAAGAAAAGAACAAGTGATCTCATCGCAGGCTGGGCAAGGAACTTGAAGAGAAACTTCTCTGAAGAAGACAGGCGCATGGCCTATAGACATATGAAAAAATGCTCATCATCTTTAATCATCAGAGAAATGCAAATCAAAACTACTTTGAGATATCATCTAACTCCAATAAGATTAGCCTACATCACAAAATCCCAAGACCAGAGATGTTGGCGTGGATGTGGAAGATGTTGGCGTGGATGTGGAGAAAAGGGAACACTTCTACACTGCTGGTGGGAATGCAAATTAATACATTCCTTTTGGAAAGATGTTTGGAGAACACTTAGAGATCTAAAAATAGATCTGCCATTCAATCCTATAATTCCTCTACTAGGCATATACTCAGAAGAACAAAAATCACATCATAACAAAGATATTTGTACCAGAATGTTTATTGCAGCCCAATTCATAATTGCTAAGTCATGGAAAAAGTTCAAGTGTCCATCGATCCACGAATGAAATGTGGTATATGTACACCATGGAATATTATGCAGCCTTAAAGAAAGATGGAGACTTTACCTCTTTCATGTTTACATGGATGGAGCTGGAACATATTCTTCTTAGTAAAGTATCTCAAGAATGGAAGAAAAAGTATCCAATGTACTCGGCCCTACTATGAAACTAATGTATGGCTTTCACTTGAAAGCTATAACCCAGTTATAACCCAAGAATAGGGGGAAGGGGGAAAGAGAGGGGAGGGAGGGGGGAGTTGGGCGGAGGGAGGGTGATTGGTGGGATTACACCTGCGCTGCATCTTACAAGGGTACATGTGAAACTTAGTAAATGTAGAATGTAAATGTCTTAACACAATAAGTAAGAAAATGCCAGGAAGGCTATGTTAACCAGTGTGATGAAAATGTGTCAGACAGTCTATAAAACCAGTGGATGGTGCCCCATGATCGTATTAATGTACACAGCTATGATTTAATAAAAAAAAAAGAAAAGAAAAGAAAAAATAAACAAAAAAGGCTATAAATATAAGACAGAACAAATCAGGATATGACCATGTGCACATTGACCAATGCAGTGGAATGCTGTGAGGAAAGCATTACTAGAAACTTGTCTATTGACAAAAATATGAGCTCCAAAGAGGACCACAAACTAAACCCTGGAAACCATGAATATGTTGCCCAACATGGGAAAAGGGCCCTTGCCCTTTTCTGATTAAGTGTATGGATTTTGAGGAGAGAGTAGCTTGGATTATCTAGTTGGGACCAATCTAATCCCATGAGTCTTTAAAAGTATGAACCTTTCCCAAAGAGTGATGGTAGAAAATCACAAAGGCACAGAGAGATGCAACATTGTTGACATTGAAGGTAGAAGAATGGACCAAGAGCTCCTTGAATATGGGCAGCTTCTAGAAGCTTAAAATGCAGAGATTCTCCCCTGGAGCCTCCTAACACCTTGATTTTAGCCCAGTGAGATCTGTGTGAGACTTCTATCCTACAAAACTGTAAGATAATACATTTATAGTGCCTTAAGACACTAAATTTGTAGTAATTTGTTATGGCAGCAATAGAAAACTAATACATGTGAGATCACAAATTATTACAACAAAATGTTTATTGTGTGAAGCACAATTGTTAAAATCATGCTTGGGTGTCATAAAAACCATAAAGTCCTATCCCATATACTGTCTGATCTGATCCTTCTAAGACCTGTGGAATATAAGCAAAGATCATCAACTCCACCCCTGCTAGTGAGACAAGGGAAGCCCAGAGAGGTCTTATATAGCATGTCCAAGGTCAAGGCACTAAGTGTCAGAGTTAAGGACAGAATGAGTTCTCCAACACCTCAGTTTGCCTCCATGGTAAAACTGTGATCATCAGCAAGACATTCACATCTAGCAAACCCAATAATAGCACAATCAATGGAGTTTTCCTGATTTGATACCCTGATACTTTGACAGGCTGCAGAGTAGAACTCTGTCTATGTAAGTCCACTTGTGCACTCCAAACAATCCATCCTTCTTTTAAGCTGAATTGCGATTCATTACTTACTTGTTGGTTTACTCTACCTGAACGGTAAGCTCCATGTCTACCTGCTGCCCCACACAGTCTTTGCCACAAAATAGATGCTGAAGTTTTGTGTTAGTTTAATTGAATCAAAAACACATAGAGACATTATGGCAAGTGAAAGAAGCCAGTCTCGTAGGACCATGTACTATATGAATTCATTTATGTGAAATGCCTAAAATCTAGAGACAGAAAGCAAATTAGTAGTTGCCAGGGGCTAGAATAATGGGAAAAATAGGATTTGAGTGCTAATGAATATGGGATTTCTTTGGGAGTGATGAAAATGTTTTAAAATTGATTGTGGTAATAGATGCATAACTAGGTAAATATACAGAATTCCATTGACTTCTACACATTAAATGGGTTAATTGTATGGTATCTCGATAATGCTTTAAAAAAAAAATGATTGCATCCTGTTTGCACCACATTTACTTAAAATCCAGAAGAAAACTTATCCAATGTTATCTTTGAATAATCACCCATGAGCAAATGTTAAGTGGTAGCATTTGCTAGGATTAGGCTGGGGGTATATGAAAATGAGAGAGAAGGGTTCAGAACAGAAAAAGCAGGAAGAATGGCAACTGGAAGGGAGGCTTGAGAAGGAGAGCCCAGGGACTAATCCCTTCAGGAACTAATCCCTTAGTTTAGCCTGTGGACATAGGTCTGAGATCTAGAAAAAGTAAGGCCTCCTACTGAGACAAAAGGGACTGTTTTCATGATGAACATGAGTCACATCTCATTGTTCCTCAATGACAGTGTGAGCCAAGATGGAAAAGAAGAGTCCTGTGTTTGTGTGAAGTACCATTGGCTTGTGCACAATGATGGCTCTAGACTGCGGGGTACATGTAGGCATCTCAAGGATTTGCTGTGTATAGTGCTTGCTGAGAAAGAAGGGAAGGATGTCACTTGGACTTGATAAAATTATGTGTTCAAATGAAAACAGCCCCCTCCGTGGACTATGGAACATAACTGGTGGGGTACTTTCATTGTTTAACAGCTTTATTGAGATACATTTGACATATTATAAAATTAACCAATCTCAAGTTTACAATTCAATGATATTTAATAAATTTACCAAGTGGTACTACCATCACCACTTATCAGTCTTAGAATACTTTCTTTACCCCAGTAAGATCCCTCATGGGCATAGTTATTTTTAATGAGACCTCATTAAAACGGGGTATAACCAAGAGAGAACCATGGTTTCATCTGTAGATAACTCTGCATTTTTTTCATTCTCCAAAATTATTTCTTACCCCTCCCTTTCCTCCTTGTTTCCATTCCCCAAAACCATTCTCTGTCCCAGAAGTTCATGATCTCAGTCCCACCACACTACTAAAGCCTCATAAGATATATGTTTAGAAAAAGGCCAAACCATTCCTGCTAACTCATGGCTATGTTTACCTTCTTAAAATCCCTCATCCATCCATCTGCTCTTTCTTTCTTATTACATCAAGCACAAATATTTAAGACTTAGGTCTCAGTACTGTTTGACCACTAATTCACTCTGTTTCTATAATGTATCATATAACCTCTTTTCTCACTTAATAGATGGGGACTTGGCCCTAGATCATTTCTATGACACCACCACACAATATGATTTGATGATTCTTTTGACTGGTCTTTAAACTCTTTTAATTGAGTAAACACTCTCTATCCAGTTTTAGTTTTGACTCTTTCTCACAAGTATATTCTACTCCACCCATGCCAGCTTTTTTGTGATCAAACATGTTGACGGACCCTTCTCTTTATGGTTTTGTCAATATTATTATCTTCACCCATAAAATTCTATTTTTCTTTACTGTATCAGTCAACTGTTGCTGTGTAACAAACTACTGAGAGTTTGGTGGTTGGCTGATCTTGAATGGTCTAGCCCATGCATCTACAGGGGACTATGCTGTAGGCTTGGTTTGAGTGGTATGCAGCTCCACTTTATGTGTCTCTCATCTCCTTCCCAGGACCAGCAGTCCAACTCAGAAATGTCCTTCTCATGGCCATGGAAGAAACACAGTGGGCAAGTGGGAACAAGCAAAGTTATTTGAGGTCTAGGCTCAATCAGAATTGGCACACTATCACTTCTACATTCCCTACTGGCCAAAGCCAGCCAAAAGGCTGAGCCCAACGTCAGAATTAGAGGGCATTGCCACGATACTTAATCAATAGTTGCATACCAATGGGGGAGATCAGGGATGGTTTGTTCTGCATGTCATCAAGAGCATCAATATTGTGAAAAAAAAAAAGTACATCAATACAGGCTACCACACTATGAAAATCCTCCAGATAAATTTCTTGATAACTGTTGTGTTTGGAATAGGAAAAGATAATGTATTCCAAAAACTGGAGTCTATTGGAACCCTTCAAAGAAGACAAGGATGAATCTGCAAACAAATTAAGTTGTTGAAGAATATGGAATTCTATGAACTCACACCAGAAATAAAAATAAATTTATTTATTAAAAAATCAAATTTAAAATAAAATCCTTTAACAACAAAGAGAATTATTTATATCTTCAGGCCCTTAAAAAGTTACAACAGAAATGCCTCTATTCATCTGTGTGTTGGTTAGGGGCTTGAACATCTAGCACATAATCTTAAATCCAGAAGTAACCCCAAAGCTTTCTCCTGATCTTTCTTCTCAAGACAGGGAATCTCTGAGACACCCTCCCTAGGTATACCTGACATATTTTGTATTGTGTTTATAACTAGAGTTACTTAATGAGCTTGGTTATCTGGGTTCCTGTGGGAGCCTTAAATTCTGTTCTCAGTTAGAGCCAAGCAGTAGAAATCTCTAGATGGGATGAAGGATGGTAACAAATGAGGGACAGGAAAAAAAGCAAATGAGAGCAGCTGTACTATCTAGAGCCATTTGGGACTAGACAACCTTCCTATATACTTCAAGTCTCTCTGGAGGCTTCCTGTTCACAGCAGAGTTTGCTAGGTAACATCCACAGTAAAGACTAAGCTACATCAAGGAGAGAAGAGACCTTCTGAGGCCACTGCATTCAGAAGCCAAGGAAGCCTCTCATGGTTCACTGACCAGTCAGCTCTGGGTGAAGGGTAGATAGGTAATTCATTCTACTTAAATCGCTACTGTATATGCTGTTAGAGTTTTATGCTAATAATTTTAAGGAAAATGGAAGTCAATACTCAAAACGTTATCTGGAAAATTTATGCATCTGTTTCTCAGTCTTCCTCGGTAGTACCTGATCAACAGAGGTCATTCTAAATTTAAAAATATACAATTATACCTCTGTCCTCAAATTCTCAGCCTATAACATGCTTTGCTTTTTTTTTCTTTTTTCATTTAGCAGAGTCATAGCAACCATACACAGAGATGATACAAACAGTCTAGTGAGTTAATTGTTTAAATTCTTAAATTTCTACATATGTTAGCCTGTGGGTTCACTGACATACTTCTGATCACTTGACAGGATGAAATATTTATAGTAAATATGCTTCCACTCAAACAATTAAACCATAATTAAGATGCATCAGTTTGATTCCCTGACATTAAAAAATTAATGTAGGTTCCTAAACTTGGCTGTTTTTAAAAATATGATTTCCAAGTATCTCAACTACTGAATATGGATCCTAGTAGGAGATCAGGCAATTTTTCTACCACCTAGATGAAGTTAATGTAGCCAACATTGTATAGAATACTTTAAAAGAATACTCATTTTATTCTAACCATACTATAGATGTTGAAGAAAAAAATAAATAAGTTAGAAAACCCTCTTTATGTTTTACAAAATGTTTAACTTTCCAAAGTTAAAGGAGTCAACAGAATATAATGACTCTAAATTAAGGGATATTTGTTTTTTTTCAAATTTGCACAATGTGCTTTTTTTTAGTGTGCTAGCAGTGTTGTTGAAGAAATGAGTCAGAGAATGCTGTGACATTAAATTACAAACTACCTGAACACTGATGTTTTGTTGATATTTCTGTCCTTCACAATTATCGTTGACTATAATGTATGCCTCACAAAAATCACATAAAATGCCATGTGATAAAAAATTTTTGAAAAGAGACTCAGATAAAAATAATTATTCCACTGGCTTCCAGAGACAATTTGTGAATAGAAAAATGCACAAATAGAGATGATAACTTGTTTGAGGTTGCCGGTAAACCTGAAACTCAATGTATTTTGAAATTTAGCATTCTGTGGCTCTTACCCTCTTTGAAAGGTGTTCACCAAATTTTTAAGTTTAATTTTAGATACTCAAACTCCAAACCAAACTTGCATATGTGATGCATTTTTTTTTGAACCTAGATTTTGTCTCTTAGACTTCCCTCCTTAAGTACAGAAAACAAGAGAAAAAGAACCTTCTCAGATTTTTAGCTGGGCGTGGTTCCTGGATTTGTAATTGCACTGATTTCCCCATGAGTCACACTTGTTCCTAGTATATGCCAGACTTTCCCCTTTTGGATGCCTGAAGAGAAACTTCTATTTGACAATGGAACACTGGAAAGTGATGAGGAAACCATACAATTGTGTCCAGCTCAATAAGACACAGAACGGTCTGATGTTTTAGAAAAAAGCTTCTCCTACTTTGAGTGTGCAAGAAAGACCTAGGAAGCTTGTGGAAATACAAATTCCTGGGTTCCACCCCTGTGTTTCTGGTTCACTGGGTCTTGGATGGGGCCTGTGATTCTGCATTTCTAACAAACTCCTAAGTGTCAAAAATATTGCTGCTCTGTGGACCACACTTTGTGTAGCGCTACCTTAGCACAAGTTTCCTCAGTTTTGTGACTACTGATATTTGCAGCCAGGTACCTCTTTGTTGTGGGAGCTGTGCATTATAGGACATTGATCAGCATCCCTGGCCTCCACTCACTACATGTAAGTAGTACCCCCATGTGTGATGAACTAGAATGGTCTTCTGACATTGTCAAGTGCCCTCTGGGAGGCATAGCACTCCCATTAAGAACTACTGGTGTAGAGGATGGTTTTGAATAAAACATATCTGAGCTGGAGTCTGCCCCAAACCATTATACTACTCATATGATTTCTGGTAGCAGTGTCTACATGATTAAACCATAGGTGGGATAATGCCTCCCTCATAGAATTATTATAAGGATTGATTAAATGATGATGTATCTGATCATGCAGCATCATGGGACCTGGCCCCAAAGCAGTGCTCCAAGGAGGATTGTGAGTGTTGTGTCAAAAAGACAGTCTTTATGTGAGCCAACATCCACCAAACTCCATTTATTAAAAAGGTAAGTTTTGGTCTACTGAGTTTAAGTGTGTGCATTACACATGTTTTTAGAATTGTTTTCCCTCAGTTAAGAATCAATCAATAAAATAAAACCAACATCTATTTCTATGGTCACAAAGATGAAAACCTAGTTACTTGACTAATACGCTGAAGATACTGTTACGATCCTTCTGAAATGATGTACTTTCCAAATCACCTCTGAAGTAGACTGTTATGCCAGTTTGTCAGGTCTTTTTCATCCCAATGGCCATAGAGAATAAAAATTAGTTATTTTCGAAAGAACAAAAGCAACCGAGGGGTCTGGAAAAGAAACTGCCTGAAAGGGCAAGGCAACATTTACATATCCCCAATCCTATCAATATCCTCCTATAAAGAGCACTATTGTTAGTTTTTCTTTTTGCCACCAGGGGGAGAAAAGAACTTTTACTCACAACCACAACCATCTGTCAGATGTGCACTATGGAGGCCAGAAGGCAAAGTGGAATAAACCTTTTAGTTACTTCCTAACAGAATAAAAATATCCATTGGTATGAATTCAGGAGAGAAGGTTGTACAAGGTCCTTTTAAGCTTTTTTATTCCAAACACTGCAGCAACAGCTATTTTTGATCCTGGGAGGCAAGAGTATTCTTTCCTTCTCTATACTTAAGATGAAGCATTAGGAATAAGACAAGTAAAAATTAATGTTACACAAGAGAAAGATCTGCGACACATAGACAAGACAAGTGCATGACCAGTGACTCACAGATTTACTACTATGGGGAAGAGGAAAGAAAAAAGAGACTTAAAAGGACATAGAGAGAAATGTCCATTTGATTGCCTTTAGCTCCCCCAAACTATGTATTAAAAGATGATAACAATGATGATAATGGTGGTGATGATAGTCGTGGTGGGTGGTAGATTGCTATTGGTCATGGTTATGATGATGGTAATGATGATAAAGATTATAATGGCAATGGAGATTTTAGTTAAATTCAATGAAAGCCTACTACCATAAGACAGACCCTGTGCTAAACAATTTATTAGTAGCTAATAAAACTTCACCCTAACCCTAGGAGGAAAGTATGGAGCTTTTCTTTATTCATGTATTAAAATCTTAAAGTCAGAAGAAGTGGGCATATCCTGATATTTTTGAAAACCTTTTGAAGCCGCCAAAAGCAAAGATAAATAAGGAAATATGTAGTTATAAAGGTTATTAGTAACTAAATAGTAAGTTTATGATTACTATATAATGTTTTTATATTCAAATAAAATTTCAGAGAGCTCTATTTCTGAAAACTGGCTCTTCATCTGATGAGCTATTGGCCCATTTTTATTGATTTTTAGATAAAATAAGGCAAAAATACATATACTATATGGACCCTACCACGGTTAGAATTTTCCTCATTAAAATCCACTTTTCATAATTTTTTATATAGTTGCAACATTTTTACAATGAGCACACATTTTATATATATATTTATTTATTTATTTATCCCCGAAACAATACAGCTTTGTCATCTTACAACAAACAAAAACAATGTGACCTCCCAGAATATATCTAGAAAAATACCACCTACATTTACGAGTCTGAAACATAAGTGTGTGTATTGATTAAACTGCTCCTTAAATCACTAAAGTGTCAGTGTTTTCACCTAAACAAGTCAAAGTACAAAGGAAACCAATAAAATGATACAGATGAAAATGCTCCTGCAATGAAAGTCAAAAATAATGAGGTCAAAGCTGCTATCATGATGTCAAGTTTCACTTGGATTTATCTGTTAAAAATTTACCTCCATGGGGAGGTAGATTATTTCTACTCATATTATTAGTGACCATAATTATTATTGAGCTCCACATTATTTATTAGATACTCTATTTCCTCTTGGCTAAAATCATTTCGGGGCTTGAGCCAAAGCCTCTCTTATGTAAATGACATCAATCAGATTGGCATTTTCCAGAACATTCCAAAATCAATAAGGCATGTATTTTTAAGAGCCTTTTTTTTTTTTTTTTTTGCTATCTTTAGATCAGCAAATGAAGGAGTCCTGAAGAACTAGGACTAGGAGTTCCACAAATAAATAGCATGTTCCATGGTTCCTTGTGAAGAAAAATCTGGAAGCTCTCAAGAGGATTTTATTGCTGATCTAAAGCGACTTGACAAAACTCAGGATCCCAAGTGAGGGAAATCCTTTGGATAATAAGGGTTTGCCTAATATCTTCTCAGAGTGAATTTTAAACATAACACTTAGGTCTAATATCAAGTCAGAAAGATTGCAAAAGGGACTGCCTTCTTAGGTATGTCATCTCATTTTCTCTCTCTCATTGCCTTCCCTATAAAACAACCCAAGATAAGGTTAAAACTCACTAAAATAACATTTACATAGGTTTTATTTTTGAACTTCGGTTTATGATCCTTGCCATTAGTGGCCATCCTTCTGATCCCAATTTCTGACCCATATCCTGAATCTGTAACCTCAGATACAAATTATCAGCTGATATGAGAACTAAAAAGGGGTTCTGCTCACACGTTTCCACCTCTCTTAAAATGACAACCAAGTAGCTACTTCCTCTTATTTCAGAAGAACATCTATTTTCCACTTTGTGTATAGAACTCAGTTGGCTATCAAAGAAACATGCTAAGTATGATGACACGTCAGAAAATATGAGGATTAGAGAATAGAGAAATTATCAAACTATAAAAGGAAATAGAGTTGGGCCTGGGAAAGAGAATAGGGTGTTCCCCCTTGCCTCTGAGCACAAACCAGAAAAGACATGAAGTGTGTTCACCTAGTTTTCCTGATTCACAGTAGAAATCTGGAAGGAGAGTACATAAAGAAGTGATGGAATTTTTACGCTTGAGAAAAGTATAAAGTGCATTGTTATATAAGTTTGAAGAGAGAAGATCGATAAAATAAGGATAAAAAAGTATCTACAGTATGGACAATGAGATGTATAAAAACTGTATGAGAAAATTAAGAATTTCAATTTCAGACAAGATCAAGGGTCCAATAGTTATTGACTATCAGTAGTCAGAGACAGTAACGTGATGTGCCCCCCTGTAGCCAAGATTTTGGTCTCAAAAACTTTCTCCATTAAAAAGAACCAGGGATCCTTGGAAAGTTATTGATTCCATATCCTGTGGCAGGAAAAATCAAGATGAGTCCGGAACACTTTGTCATCACCAAGGACTTTTAATGCTTTCAAAGATAGTGCTAACTAGACAGCTTAAACCAATTCTCACTAACAAAGGTAATGATTTAGCATCAGAAAAAAATTATATGAAAAGTCATGAGAGCACAATGATGCTCAGAAACAATAAATATCTTGTGGCAGGAATAATCAAGATGAGTCTGGAACACTATTATCACCAAGGACTTTTAATGTTTCAAAAATAGTGCTCACTAGACAAAGAGGCCAGCTTAATCCAGTTCTCACTAACAAAGGTAACAATTTAAGCATCAGAAAAAAAGTTATATGAAAAGTCATGAGAGCACAATGATGCTCAGAAACAACAAAGACCATAATATGCTCAAAAACGATGCACATGACTGCCCCTAGGAATATTACTGGAAATACTGCACCTTGATGAACTCGGATTCCTGCTTGTCAAGTTTTAATTGAATTCAAGTTTTTAATTTAATTCAAGTTTTACTGAATTCCAGTAGGTCAAAATGAGCAGTAAAATGAGGCACGAGGTGTTTCAAACTAGATAGAAGGTACAGAATAATGGTTCTCAACCCTGGCTAAACAAAAAAAAATCACTTGGAAACAATTATTTTTTTAAATATCAATGATGAGGCAGGATCCCCAATTAAATCAGACCAATTAAATCCAAAACTCTGGAGATTGAGCTTGAGCTCTGATATGTTTGAAAAGTTCCCCAGACCTTCTAAGGAGAGTTGAGGACCACTGGCCAAGAACTAGGGTGATCAGATATCCTGGGGACATTCCTAGTTTTAGAACTGGAAGTCTCATGTTTCAGTAAACCCTTCAGTCCTGGGCAAACAAAGATGATTGGTCAGCCCCTCCAATCAAGTAAGAAAAGGTTGCCACAGAAATTTTCAGAGAAAATTACAGAAGAAAACACTATATAAGGATTGGGCATAGGTGAGCATGATTCACTAGATTGCAAGAAAAGGTTAAGGCTTAGAAAGCCTGACTACTCTCTAAATAAATGACTATAGCCTATAACGGCTCAGTGAAGAATTGGGTTGGCAAACCCTCGTTCTTAATGTCTTGATCCACAATCTGAATTTGCAACTTTGAAACCACATCCTCAACCGATGATTCTGTATCCACAATCTCTGTTTTCCTTATTTGGGTCAGTATCCTTGCAACTCTGAGAAGAATACTAATTCTTCTTTTTTTTTTTTTATTGTTGGGGATTCATTGAGGGTACGAAGAACCAGGTTACACTGATTGCATTTGTTAGGTAGATTCCCTGCTGTAATTGTTTCCCGCCCCCAAGAGGTGTGTCACACACCGTGATCCCCCATCCCACTTCCTCCTTCCCTCTCCCCTCTCCTCCATTCCAATTCTAAGACTAAGGCTAACGCTAATGCTAGTGGTGCTGGTGCTGGTGCCACAGATAATGGTAGTTCCAGTACTAACACTAAGATGGATATAACGATACTGCTGTACGAGTACTAAGACTAATAGGGCATGTGCAGCTAAAGAAGAAATTAATCAAACTTTGGTATTAATACTATAATATCTTAATAATAACTTACATTACTAGTAAGTAATAACTTATGGAGTAAGTTATAAGTCAGTAATAACTTACAGAGTCAACATGTTCAGATATCCAAGTTTTACAGATATTTGTTCTCTGAGGTCTTTTAATTGGGAGAATCTCACATCTTAAACTTGACTGTAATTCAAATACTTAGGATTCAATAATTTAAGTATATAATCACTCTTTAAATATTTGAAGCAATCTGGTGAATTAAATCTAGAAGTTTAAACTTTGTAAGGAAAATTTAGATGCTCAGTAAAAATTTAACTGTTAGATTTGAAAATCTGGCTGGCTGGTATTTAATGGGATCAAGAGAAAGGTGTTTTATTTTTTACATTAATGAAAATTAAGGTAAAACATTTACAAATAAAATGAGATTTATAAGTTAATCTTCAAGTTTTAAGAAAATGTGTTTTAAAAGTATAACTTGAAAAAAATAAAAGTATAACTTGATATACTGAGTATTACACGAAGTGAAAGTCAATGATAATATTCTTACACAGGTGACCACAAGAATAAAAGCTCAGGCTCTAAAAACCACAACTGGTATGATGTTTCTGGAACAGGTATGGAGTTCTGATCTCTGAAAGGAAAAGAAGGCAGCAAAGACAATTCCTGGAAAATTAGAAGAGAGGTAAGGACAGAGCAGGCTCAGCAACTCCAGCTCAAGTTTCAAAGGAGCCCTTGCATTGGTGATGTTATGGGAGTCCTGCCAAATCTCTGGAATGAATCCAAGAGGCCTTTTTGTAGTGACTCAAATACCAGAGTTGAGAGAATGTGACATAAATTTTAGCAATGAGGCAATTTACGATTTATTTTGGAAGAATTATATGAAGAAACAAAATGAAAGTTGCTGGTGCAGCTTAGCAGAAATACTCCCAAGTGAGCCAAGGATCAAGATCGTCACAATATTACTCAGACATTCAATGATTGCTAGAGACCAGAGGGTTCAGAGAAAGGCCAGCTCCATGGTTAGAGGGCAGGTGAGCCTGTCTTGTGGGAAGGGGAGAGGTGCATCTAGACGTGACGAGATGCCTAAGGCCTGGGATGGTTTGTCTGGCCCAGAGCCACCAGCCATAATGGGAACCTGGAAGCCCAGAAGATATGAGGTGTCATGTTTAAATGCTCAGGTGGGGAAAACAGGGACATAAGAGCAGACATTTTAAATAACACACAAAGAAAATACACTGGCCTGAAGTTTAAAAGTGCCTAAAAAGATACTCTCCGATCATCATGAAACACAGTTAAGAATTTACAATATGTAAGGACATCATCTAAGCATGGAAACATGAATAAGAAGGACTACAAAGAAGAGAAGGTAAATCAAGCTATAAATAGCAGTAAGGAAAAAAGCAGAGGCAAGTGATGATTGGAAACAGATGGGAATTGGGGATATGATCTGCTGGCAAAGGAAGAAATACTTGTTTAAAATAATGTTTTGTTTTGTTTTGTTTTTAGGTGGAATGAGGTTAACAGTTGAAAGCAAGGTAGCAGTTGAAAGAAAGTCATGGATTAAGTGGACTAGATGGAGCCAGTAGTTTTCTTGTAAGTCCAGGTCTGAACAAAGGAAAAATACTTGGAAAAAATCATTTACTTAAAATAATAATAATAAGGGACAGCCAAAAGAGTTTGACCAGAACATTGCAGGGAGGAAGAAAGCAGGCCACAGGTAAATGTGAGAAAGCCATCAGTGAAACAGAAAAGCAACAAAGCCTTATCTCCCTACATCAGTGGGCATCAACCCCGAGGGCACTTTAGAATCACCTGGAGCTCTAAATTATGCCTATGCCCCACCCTCAACAACTGGGCTGGGCTCAACAACTGAGCTGAGCTCACCAGGGTTTGGGGCTTGAACATAAAGTTTCTAAAGCTCCCAGGTGATTCCAGTGTATAGCCAGGCTACCACCCATTGCTTTGCATATTAGACAAGAAAACATGAGGTCCCATTTCTCTCAATTATCAGGCCCAAACAGCTACTTGCACCTGAAGCACTCTAGTAATTGCAGCCAAAATCATTTCCTTATTTGAATTTGGCAGATAAATGACTAGATTTTTCACTTGACCTAAGGAGCCTTAAAATTCAGAAGGAAAAAAGGAAAAACTTCTCAACTAAACTCATAAAAGGAAGTGGGGACGGGCATTTGGATGGCTTGTAAAAAATCACTTATTTTAAATATTTGGAACCACCTTTAAATAAATAAATCCAATGTACCAATGATCTTCCACATTGACAATTAACCCAGCCTCAAAATAAAAATCATCAACACTGAGAAATTAGACTGTCTTATTTAGATCATAAAATATCTACAGATTCTTTTTCTGTTTTCGTCTCTGCTCTAGATCAGTGGCTCTCAACTGGGGGAAATTTTACCCTCTCAGGGGACATTTAGCAATGTTTAAACATTTTTGATTGTCATTACTTGTAGCTTGTTGCTGATAGCTACTGGGTAGAGTCTGGGGACACTGCTAAACATCCTACAATGCACAGAATGTCCTCAAAACAAAGAATTCTCCAGCCCAAAATATCCATGGTGCTAAGGCAGAGAGATCCTGCTCTAGGCATAAAGGTCAACATTTCTGCAAATGATAACTAATACATCCTGTAATAGCTCTTTACTAATACTCTCTACTAATAACTGCCTTTCAACTAAAATAAGTTTCAGCATGAACAAATTATATGCAGAGTTAAAGAAAAATGAAAAGGCCTCTTACAGAAAATCAAAGTGCTAATAAAACTATCCTGTGGGTTTACCACAGTAAGAGATCAAGGACTAGAGAATTAGAACCTTGGCCAACCAAGTGAAGTGGCTGAAGTAAAAGTGGATTTCAAATTTAATTTGATTTTTGAAGTTGAGTTTATACTCACACAAATTGGGAGTCGCTTAAATGAAAACTTCTAAAGAGCATGCTTTATGATCAGTATTTAATAAAGGATGCTTAAAGTATCTGTGTTGGATACTATATTTTCAACTCCCCAAATTATAGAGTTGTCAAAAAATAAAGGCTTTTTAAGTTGCATAATTATATTCATTTCTCCTAAACCACTTAGTAAATTTACTCATGTTTTGGAAATCAAAACAAAGGTGATATATGAAGATGTTTTTCAGAATTGGAATGCAAGTGGACAGTGAGAAATAATATATACCCCCGAAGAGGAGAATGTACATGTGGTTGGAGCTGAATGAAAAGTCTTGTCTGTTTTAGAAAGACAAGAAAAAGTCAACCATTCATAGCAGTCCCTGATCTGTGATACCCTCAATGTTAAATGGAACTAGAAGACATTTTAGAAAAAGACTTCCAAATTAATTATTAAGATTATTCATTACAAGCCCCAAAACACTGAAACATGACTGAAAGGTCTAAAACAAGCAATTTAAATAGTTGATAAGCCTATTTCTACGTGCTTGATAGTGATTGAGGGCCTGTGAGTAAGGACAGAGCTAGCAGTCATCAAATAGGGCTACACTTTCTGATCTGTTGGAGATTGGAGGCATTTCCTTTTTTGTTCAGTGATGCCTAGCTTCTTCCCAGACCAAATAAATCAGAATATCTAGGAGTGGGGCTTGACCTTTCTCAGGATATTATATGGCACATCTCAAACTTTAACGTTAATGTGAGTCGTCTGAGACTCTTTCTAAAACACAGATTCTGATTGAGTGGATCTAACCTTGTGCATTTTTTCTGATGTCAACAGTGCTGGTCTGTGGGCCAAACTTGGAATAGTGAGGTATCAAAAACTTCCTGTATGGGCATAGAACTGAAATAAAAAGTATAAAGGATCATTCTTCAAATCAGGAATTACTCCATTCTGAATCACTGTCATGTAATCCACATGTCTTTAGGTTAACCTTCATAAGGAAAAGAAAAAGTCAAAATTTTCTAATAGGAAGAAATTCCGATGTGGACCAAACAAGCCAGCTTACTCCTCTGGAAGGGCAGCCTATTTGATGTTGATGTTATCTCAATACAAGCAACTTGCCCAGCCTCAGCATTGGTTGTTCTCTCTTCTGGAAGGCTCTTTCAGCAGAGTTCTGTATGGCTGGCTCCTTTTCATTTAGGCCTCCTCCCAAGGTACAATTCTCAACCACTCCCCATCAGTCTCGTTTCCTTATCCTGGATTTTATGTCAGGTATTTATCACTAGTTAATTAATCAATAATAATAAATGACTAGTGAGCTCAAAGAAACTCACAACCATTCTAAGCCCTGTTGAAATGTGAGCCTGCCTATTGGTCAGTGTAGGGTCACTGAGAGAGATCCTAAGGGAAGGAAAAGTAACAAATAATTTTAACTTTCATGCTGGATGGAATTTTGGGAGAGTGGTTTTTTTTTGTTTGTTTGCTTTTTTACATTTATAGGTTAATCTCACATTGACTGTCTCATTTGAGGGCTAGGAAAGACCCATGAAGTGGAGTGGGGAGTATTCCCATTCTCAAGATAGGAAAATTGAATTTTTGAGATGCTAGAGAGCACAAAAGTAGTACAAGTAAGAATCAAAGGCAGGCCTCCGAATTCAAAGTCTAAAGGTCCCTCAACTTCTAGCTGCCCTCTTTATGTTTTCAACATGGTCTTGAGTACCAAGGATCAAATCCTCAAAATATGCATACATTTGAATTTGATATTCAGAGAGTAAATTTAATCCATCACCATCTAGAATGGGAAAGTAAGGGCTACAAGGCTAGTCACATTGATGTGTTTGTCTCAATCCTACACCCTACATTCTCCACATGAATCTTTATGGTGGCCCTTTCCATTGCCTGGGTTGAAAGCCCTAAGAATATCCTGAAAAAGATACTACCAAATTCAGGAAGTAGTCAGCTAATTTGTATTATTCATAATTTATAAAGCAATCATTATTTTGTCACTTAAAGGAAATGGAAGGTTTAATTCTTGTTTACATGTATTCCAAAGACTGTAAAAAAAAAAAGAATAATAGCAGTATAAGAGATCATATGATAATGGTTACAAACCTATGGAGGATCAAATCAAGCATTTAAATCTTGACTTTTTCCTATTTTAAAAAGCAAGCAAACAAAAGCAAAAACAAATAACCACCAAATTTACTGTGGAAAGAAGAAATCCCCTATACTTCTACTCCCTAAGGTAAGCCATTGCAAATAATGATATTAATAGTATGATAGCTAATATTTATGAAGTTCGTACTAAGGGCCACACACTATTAATCCTTTTATTAACTTTCTATGTTCGCACCAAAATGTATGTATATATATTACAAATTATTAATAACAAATTTGACTATATTCCATAATCTGTCCTGTTCTGTTGTGATACTCTAGCAATTGGTGGTATATACCTTTACATGACAGAATTCATCATCCTCCTCATAATAGAAGTTAACATTTATCACACCAAGCACTGTGCTTAATGCTTTCCAGGACTTATTTGATTCTCTCAACAGTTCTCAAAAGTAGGGTCCAGTATTATTTCATAGGAAGTCAAGTCTTAGAGAAATTAAATGGCTTATCTGATGTCATACCTTCAAGAGGCACAGGTAGGATTCTTATCCATGGTCTTTTTAATTAGTTTTAATGCTGAGGAAAACATTTTTAATGTTGATGAACATTAACACAGAAAGTATATAGATATTTACGGAGCATTTCATCCAACAAGGGCAGAATACACGTTCTCAGCTCATGGATAATTATCAAGGATAGACAGTATGTTAGGCCTGAAGTCTTAAAAAATACAAAAAATTTAAAATAATATCATCAAAAAAATTTTTGTGTAACTGTCAGAATATCTTTGCAATTGAGTAATAATTACAGAAAGTATGCTTGATAATAACTAAATTCAACTATCAAGTTCATTTAGACCTTCAAAAATAGCATAACCTTTCTCTGAAGGTAGGGTGATTGGTTGATCTAGAAGGTACCAAAGTGGTAAGCAGTTAGATGCTAAAAATGGGATCCCTGTAAAATGAAAAGAAGTTACCTTTCCATTCTCAATCGAGATTTGAATAAAAAAATAAATGGATACTCACAGATAAGTAGATGAGCATTATTTCTTTGACAAAAACCTCACACATTCTATGAATGTTTGCCTAAAAGTGCACATTTACATGGATGAACTGCAAAAACAGGATGAACCTCAAAAACAGGATGCTGAGTGAAAGGAGTCAATCACAGAAAACCTCATCTTGTATTACTCCATTCATATAAAATGCTCATAGGAGGCAAATCTTTTCAAATAGAAAGATTAGTGGTTGCCTGGAGCTGGAGGTGGGAACACAGAGCGACTGCATATGGGCATGAGCAATCTCATTGGGATGATGGAAATGTTCTAAAAGAGATTGTGGGGATGTGTGCACAATTCCATAAACTTATTAAAAACTGTTGAACTGTACACTTAAACTGAATGAATTTTATGATGTGAAACTACTACCTCCATATAGTTATTTTAAAGATACGCATCAATAAGAGAAATCAAAAAGTATTTACTTGCAAGTAAAGAATTAAAGCTATCTTAACACTCTTACTCAAAAATAATAGTGACATTATACCCTGTTTCCCCGAAAATAAGACATCATCCGAAAATAGGACCTACTTACAGGAAAGATAAGACATTCCCTGAAAATAAGACCTAGCGCATCTTTGGGAGCACACCTTAAAATAAGACACTGTCTTATTTTCGGGGAAACAGGGTAGTATATCTTTTTCCTTCTTCAGCTCCTTCTTTAAAAAAATCAGTATTTAATGAATGAGAATGAGCATCAGTTTTTGTTACTACTTCTTGAGGATTCACAGTGATCTGACCAAGCATCCATTTGTGGTTAACATCCCACTGATCTAGACACCAGACTTCTAAGAAAATACAACTGTCTAAAATCATAAGCAGAAAACATCTGAACAACCATAATTTATAGAGTCCTAAGCAAAATGAAAATGTAGGACGTCTTGCTCAAGAGAATTAAGAATTTTAAAATGATGCCAGCAAAGCATTAGCCATGCTGTCTATCTAAGCATGGGGCCCTGTGTGACTTCCCAGGTCAAATGCCTATAAAGCTGGCCCTGGCAACCAAACTGATTGCTACAAAAGCTCTGGACCTAGGCCATGTACTTTATTCAAGAATGTTATTCTGTAACAGAATTCCTTTAATTCCCATTTGAATTACTTGTATATGTATCCTTGGTAGCCTTGGTTATCTCATTTCATGGGCTATCTAGCCAACAAATAAGAAGTGAATACTCCTTTCTGAAGCCCTTCTAAAGGGAAAAATGAAGAAGAAAACACTAAAAAACCGACCCAGCAATATGAGTTACTTTAATGCTGCCAAGAAACAGTAACTTTCTCTACTACACCTTGCTTGCAAAAAGAGTGACGTTTTGAAAATTTTTATATAAAAAAATAAGAACTTGGGGCAGCAGTGAGATGATAAAATGGTTTAACAACTGGGTATGGGGAGAAAAGCTCTGATTTGCAATATTTGCCACTTTCCATGGTGTAAATACTCCTACTGTGGCAGATTTCAATTTACTCAAATGAGGAAATGGAACACAGAGTTGGGACAAGATGCACACAACTGGTTCTCCAGTCAGTGCAAACCAGATGCTGAAATGGGAAAAACATTAGGTGCTACAGGCAGCAAAAGCACCCACAAAGAGAAATAAAATTCAGTTCTGTTCCCTTATAAAACATTTTGTTCCAAGGATTAGCAGAAAGGAAAGCTGACCATTGCCATTTGCTAAAATGAGATATTAATTCCAGTGGCAAAATCATCTTGAATAATCAAAACTTGACTATACAACTTTTCCCTTGTCATTTTTCCTCCATTAATGATTATCTCTAAATGATTTAAAAGTTAAAAATTATATACTTAAAGAGCAACTAGTTGTGAAAACAGATGAAAACGGTGCCAGTGATATGGTTTTTAAAAAATAGGAATATAGTAATATTTGTTTTTAAAAAGGAGGACATGGCCAAGTAAAAATGTTTTATCTTTTCTGTTCTAATGGTTTAACCTATAAATCACCCTGTAAGACTACTGTCATACTAGAGATATGGAGCTCACCCTTTATAGCAAAAGCATAAGGTTTCACTATCAGGTTTAGTTGCTTCCAAAGAAAGGAGGGTAAATGGGATGTTAAAATGTAACCATGTCAAATCACCTTAGACTATGTTAAGAATCCCTAACCCAAACTACAGTTTCCAGTCTGGGTAACTTCAAAACCTTTTCAAAGTCAAGCAGTCAACTAAATTCTGGCTCTGGGCATGATAACCATGCAAGACACTTCCGTGATGGTCTCTAAGATGGCAGCCATCTTGCTCACCCAGGATGCCTCATAGTTTCCAAAGTCCCTCTTTAATTGCCCTTCTTTTACCCAGAGACAACAAAGAGAGGTCTGGAGTGACTGACTCCTCTTACTGCAACCACTGTATTCTCCAAAGTGGGCAGGGGTTAAAGTTACCTGGTTTTATTTCCTAGTAAGACTGTAATCAACCCACTTATTTTTTCAGAATATTTACTGAATGCTCATTGCATCTAGGCACTGCTCTGTGACTCATAATTTTGTTATTATTGTTAGGTACTAACTCTGATACAGTACTTGGAAGGAAAGGTAATATACTGTGTACATAGTAGCCTGCTTAAAAGTAAATTCAGGAAAAATGCCATGACAAGATATACTGAGTCATATTGAGGGAAGCCTATGCAACTGTGGTTATCCTCATTACCTCTGTTTAATGTAAGCTCAGTTTTTAAAAGAAATTATCTCAGAACCTGTAAAGAGGTTATTAATTTTAATTCTGTGCCTTCTCTTCCTTTATAATTTGTTCAACACATGCAATGTCCTATTTAATTTGAGATCCTCTATGGAAGCCTACACGTTTGGCAACATTCCTAATTTTGGCCCATTGAAACATATACACATATACACATGGCCACACACCCTAAATGGAGTTCCATCTTTCAGAAGCCAAGTAGATGAGTACAGGATTGTCATTCTTGGGAATAGATGATATTATTACAAGCAACTGCCATGAGAGGCCCCTGCCTGTAAGAACTGTGATAAGAAACTTCTTTTGATGGAAACCAAGAAAGTCAGTGTCAGGCTGCAAAGCTGGGGACATATCCAAGGTCTTTGGACTTATCTTCCATGAGCTATCCTTACTGTCTAGAGATAGGTGGACATTACTGATCTTTCAATATCCCCCTCACCAAGAAGAAAAAAAAAAAGCTTCTAAGAATATTAGTAATATTGCAGTTCCTGTAAGTCAGATAAGAGACAGCAGACAGTGTACTCGGATTATTACCCAAGCCACAGGGCACATAGGAAAGGGTAGTATGCAAGAGGCTAAGTATTTATGTATGTCTATAATATATACAGCATTTCTATACATAACACGAAAATATAATATACATGATCTATAATGTATAATGAATGTATGGTGTAGATAATCCATTATATAGACCAAAGAACCTACAGCTTACAGTGTGTAATACATTTTATCTCCCACACTTAATTTCATTGCTCTGCTACATTGATATTAACTCAGTGATTGCTTTCTTTTAGAGACAAACTAGAGCAGGCAACTCTGGTGCCAAATGGCATGAGTTTACACCAGCTACCAAGGTAAACTCAGGCAAGGTACTGAAACTCTCAAGTTCCTCGTCTGTAAAATGCAGATAATAACTGCATATGTCACCAAAGGTTGTTGTTATAAATATTTAAGATATTAGTATTTGTAAAAATTCTAAACTAGTGCCTGGTAAATAGTAAGTGCTGTGTTAAGTACGTGTAAAGAAAATATCTTATTGTTTTCCAATGTTTGCAGAAGTGGTAAGAATTTCACATCTATATCTAATATGAACACACAACTTTTTCTCAGTTTCTTGATTTTTCTTTAATATAAACTAACCTCTTTTCAGAGTTTAAACAAATCATAGAAGAATTGTTATGTACTTGTTAAAATTGACATGTATTTACAAACTGGAATAAAGTTGCCATTCTCTTCCCTTGAATGTGTCAATTGATCAATAATTTTTTTCCTAAGTACAGGAAATTCCTTTATGTACTTATTTTAGCAAGACTGACCGTGACATTTTCATACTAGGTAATTAAGAACTCAGATGGAAACAATTTAATGTTAAATCATTTAAAAGACACAATATATGATGTATTTTAATGATCATATTCTTATAATGATATAATTATGCATTCATATGGTATAACATTACTTTCTTTTCTACTGTTTGAAGGTTGATTCCTTTTATTCTTAATGTCTTAGGGATTCCAAATGTCTTAATTTCTCTGGAATGCTGGCTGAAAATTGCAGAAAGCAAGCATAAAACTAGACTAACTGCAGGTGAAAGCAGCATATGGACAATTTATTTTTGAGTCCAGAGGAATTAAAATTTTAGAAGGTGCTTTTACTTCTCTCCTTAGCTTAGAGTCTCAAGCAGCTTACAAGTCAACGGATTAACATTCTTGATGATTCACTGTTTCAAAATAACTCTCACTGCACATCCAAAGTTACCACTAGAAATATTGCTGGCATATATTTCCTTAAGCATATTTGCTAAGTGGTACTGAAACCCAAAAGCCCAAGAGAAAAAAATCAGAGCTTCTACATTTGGACTAAAAAGAGGACACACACGGAGATCTGTTCCTTCTGTAAAATAGAATTTATTAAACCCTAGGCTTGAGTGGTGTTTGTAAGGATGACATGGTGGGAGGGAGACAATCAATATCAATTCTGGGAAACAAAGGCTATACTTTGAATGGGACCTCATTCCTGCACCTGTCACCCAGAAATAGGCTCTGATGTGATTGTATATGCCTCCCCCAATAAATGGAGCTTTTTCATATTCATGGCCATGCAGCAGATAATCAGGAAACATTAGCTAAAACAAAGATTGAACTAGCAGATCAATGCCCTCAGTCGTTTACAATATAATTGGCAGGTGAGACCAACATGTGTAACATGATCAATTCCGAAGATAAATAATGACATCATCAGACTTGAGCAGAGCAAAATGTCAAAGAGGATGTGGAGAAATTAGAACCCTTGTGTACTGCTCACTGGGAGGAATGTAAAGTGGACAGCTAGTTTGGAAATGAGTCTGGCAGCTCTTCAAAAGGTGAAGCATAGAGTTATGATATAATCCCCAAATCCCACTCCTAGGCATATGTCCACACAAGAACTTGCACAAGAAAGTTCATGACAGAATTATTCATAACAGCCAAAGAGTGGAAATAACACAAATGTCCATCAACTGAAGAATGGATAAACAAAATGTGGTATATCCATACAATGGAAGATCATTCAGCCATAAAAGGGAATGAAGTCCCAACACATGCTACAATATGCATAAACGTTATGCTAAAGGAAAGAAATCAGACACAAAAATCCACATAGTATATCATTCTACTTATAGCAAATACCCAGAAAAGACAAATCTATAGAGACAGAAAGTAATGAGTGGTTTCTGGGGGTGAAGGGAAATGGGGTGGTTAGCTGCTAGTTAACAGCGCTTCTTTATGAAGTGGTCAAAATGTCCTAGAACATGTGGTGATAGACGCACAACTGTGTGAAAACCCTAAAACCCACTGAACTGTACAACTAAATATTTCATCCTGAAATATTTCATCATTAGCCCCTTAATGTTTAATATTAGCCTAGCCTGACCTTTCATCATATAATGATATTCGTCCCGTGACTGTGCAGCATTCGATTTGACTTTCTCAGTATTTGAGGATCTAAATTTCAGGAGGGGGAAGTCCAAGTGTCTGGTGGTCAGTGGCAGTGTCCGGTCATGTAGATAGAAGTGGAAATACCTAGTGCTGTTTGTCTTGATAAGGCTTCAATAGTTTACTATCAGACATTACAGGTCAGGCCTCCACTTGGAATCAGATTCATTCAGGAAACTGTATCATGATATTGCATAGCAGAATGACATTTAAAAATAACATTCATGGCACATTCATCAACATGCCAAAAATATTCTGCTTGGTTCTGATGGCAGAATCTGGGCACAAAATGATCATGATGAGCACAATTTGGGGGAGGGATTCCTGCTGATACACAGCTCTGTAGGGTAAAGAAGGGAAAATATGGGATTCCTAGGATTGGAAGGATATCCATCCTCCTACCCAATAAACAAATCCCCTCAACAGCCCTCACAGGTAAGTATCTCCATGACTTTGACAATCAACAGCTTTGTGTCCAGCAAGCTCATGACTAGACATTTCTTACCCAGATGGTCCTTATAGACTGGCCAAAACTGCAAATGAAGAGAGATGTCACAAACTCTAGAAAAATACATAACTTCAGGAGCATGTTTCTTAACCTCGACACTATAGATATTTGGGGCTAGAAAATTCTTCATGGTAGGGGGTGGCCTGTGCCTTTTAGGATGTTTGGTAGCATCTCTGACCTCTGCCCACTAGATGTGAGTAGCACTTCTCCACTAGATGTGACAACCAGAGATATCTCCAAACACTGTCAGATGTCCCCAGAGGGGAGTAATGGGGGAGAGCAAATTGCCCTCAGTTGAGGACCACAGGGCTAGAGGTATTAAATTTCAAGAGCTATAGCAAGGAAGTTGTGACCTAACAGCCATTCATATGTATAGAATATTAGAAGACTCATAACTTGACAATAATGTACCCCTCATCACCCAACAGAAAGTTGTTTGACATCATCCAAACTCAGCAAATGTTTGTTAACTTGAATAAAAACATATGATTGCACATATTTCCTGTTCTAGAATAAAAATAATTAGGTAAAAAGGCCAGTACACTATATGTTTTCAATGTATACATAATTGAAAGAGATCTGATAATATGTTAAATTTTAAAACTGAGCAGTGTTATCCTTTAGTCAGGCTTTACTTTGTTTTATTCACTGTCCAAGAATTTTACATACATTGTCCTACTTAATTCTGACTCCAGCCCTGTGAGATAGGTTTGCTGACTCAATTATCAGATAATAATGCTAAGTCTCACAAAGAACTCGCTGGAAGTCACCCAGTTAGTAAACACTAGAGTTAGGATTTGAAACCATGCCTGATTCTAAATCCAAATCCAAAGTACAACACTGCACTGAAATTTAGGATCTGAATCCCAAGCCCTTGGCCACAGAATACACTGTACATAAGTGTCTTAAGTTTGTCTCATTTTAAAGAATTATGAACAAAAGAGAACAGCTCAAATATGCACTGGGTTTTTCCAACCATTTTGGTTCCATCTTCTTTGAACATTTTCAAAGCGTAAAAGACTGTCAGTGAGTCATACTTTGAGCCCATGACTAATTTAAGGAAGACTTTATATAACAGATTAATTAACAAAATAGAAGATTGCTCTCTTTGCTTTATATGGAGAAATGCATCATAATAACATGGACTGTATCACACAGGAGTCACCTCTCTTCTAGGATGCCTTTTCCCATAACTGTGCTTGTGTAGGGAGGTCTACAAATCACTGGCTCTCACTGTATCAACTCCAAGATGCTGCCCTGGCAACACCCAGCCATGCTTGTAATGTAATAAACCCTGGAAGTGTAAACAAAAGAGCATACCACCTAAATGTCAGATCTAAAGGTTTCAGACAGGAATGATGTTTGAAAAAGTGGGATCACTTTTTCCTGCCACTTCTCTTTCTTCCCAGGGCCCTGTTACATAAAGGCTCAGGTGTTCTGGGGAATAATTGGGCATCAATTGTGGCAGAGTGTAGGAGGATGCCTAGGTTACCTCCATTATTACACACTCTATTTAGGAGGTGGGCAATTCCTATTTATATAACCCCAGATGAAGATACACCCCAGCAATTTGGGAAGGTGGGATCGCCAAAACAAGTAGGTAATTTCACTTGAACACCTTGTACTAAGTACAAATCTGATTACCGCCTTCATCTTCTTAGAAAGGAACAGGTATCATTGCAAACAATAGTTTGCGTTGGCTGCTCAGTGTGGGAAAGCCAAGGGGGTGAAATTCAAAGCCAAGTAGAATGTCGGCAGAAAACCGTAGCTGAATTTTACCATTCAAAGTGAAAACATGGCTCTGTCTTCACTCCACTTAATGAAGATATGGTATCCTAACTACTTCAGTGGGAGAGAAAAAAAGCCATCCTGAGGTGCCCAGAACTGGGGTGTAGGTAATGGGGAGAATTGCAGTCCCACTAGTTGATGTGAAAATTTCCCTGGTAGAGAAAAGAAAATCAAATCTGTCATCTTTTGGCTCCTAATTCAGTCCTCTGAAGTCCTGGTGTCAAACATAATAGCCACTAGCCCCAAGTGGCTACTAAATGCTGGAAATGTAACTAGTTGGAATTAAGATGTTCTGTAAATGCAAAATACATATCACATTTCAAAGACTTGGTATGAAAAATGCACATAATATATCTCATTACTAGCTTTTCTATTGTTTACATATCAAAATGAGAATATTTCAGATAAGTGAAATAAAATATATTACTGTTTCTTTTTACTTTTTTAACTTATCTAAACATGGTTATTAGAAAATTTTAAATTGCATATGTGGTCTGGATTACATTTCTACTGCACAGCACTAGTCTCAAGGCTGAAAGTTACTTTAAAGCCTGATTTATGTTGCGCCCAAAGGCACTTCCATAGGAAAGTGTTGTTTGACTGAGCTTGGCTGTCTATCTCAAAATGTTAACTTCAAACACACTTGCAAATTGAAATTTCATTCACTGCCTTCTTGGCAACATCTGTTGGATAAACAAATCTACTCTTTTGAGACGTGAAAAAGGATGGTTAACAATGTAACTAAGTTTTCTTCCTTTGCAGACATACTTAAACCATGTTAAAACAGAGATGAAACAGGCTCTAACATTGAAACGGGTTCGTAATTAGGTGATAATGCTTAATATCCTGTAATGTTTCAAAAAGACATGTAGATGGAGAAAGGCCAGGCCTGCACAAGGCAGAAGAGAAAATGGTACACATATAAATGCAAACGTGTTACAGTTACCTAAGTTCTACCACTCTGCGCTTTCCTGATAGCACTTGCTTTTCGGCATCTCCTCTCTACTTTGACTTCCACCACCTGGGCCAGAGGCAAAGCCATCAGCCTCATCTCTCTGTCAAGCCTCTTCGCTCTTTACATTTCCCATTTCTAATCTGTCTTGTCCCCCACCATTGCAAATCATCCAAACCTTTGGATCAAGAACCAACCAAAATAGTAAGAAGGCCAGGATCAAGGTCATCTGTGCATCAAAGCCTTAAAATCCAACTCCACATAACCCAGCCAAGCAAGAGATTCTGAAGACAAGTATGAGAATTATTAATAACTCGTTCTTACAATCTATTCAAGTCAAACTTCAGTCTTCTTAATTAATGCAATCTACATTAAAACATAAAAAATAATCCTTTTGCTTGGCATTTATTAAATTCAGCTAAAAGCTATTTCATGTAATCAGAACTCAAAGTATCACTGACTGACAATGAATTTTTTCTTCAGTTCATAAGTTTTATGTCCCCCAAAGCCTTATCTTAAGAAGTTTTGGGCGGCGCCTGTGGCTCAGTGAGTAGGGCGCCGGCCCCATATGCCGAGGGTGGCGGGTTCGGACCCAGCCCTGGCCAAACTGCAACAGAAAAATAGCCGGGTGTTGTGGCGGGCACCTGTAGTCCCAGCTGCTCAGGAGGCTGAGGCAAGAGAATCGCGTAAGCCCAAGAGTTAGAGGTTGCTGTGAGCCGTGTGACGCCATGGCACTGTACCCGAGGGCGGTACCGTGAGACTCTGTCTCTACAAAAAAAAAAAAAAAAAAAAAAAAAAAAAAAGAAGTTTTGTGTTTGTGGGTGGTTATAGAATTTTTTTCTGATGTAGAGTTCAAAGAAAATGTGTTCAAAGGATACTGCTGTGGGTAACCTCAGGAAGAAAAAATGTCTCCAAAAATATTAAAAATAAAATATCATATTATAGCTGAAAGCCTAGCACAGTAAATCCTCAGTGACCCTATATCATGTGGTAATGAGTCCTTCTAGATAAGCGCACAGCCTGGATAGCCCAGGGTTAATACGCTAATCATCTTAATATGAGAGCTTTTATTTTTTTAATGGAAACATTTCCTTGCCTTTTAAAACTATGGAACAGGTTTATTTTCTATGCATAATTATAGGCGAAAATGCAGATCAAAGAAAGAGCTGAGTCTGTCCCAGTATTACCATGTGTCACCAGGAATCCACACTGACAATCCATTATGACTGATGTCTTTTCAATATGGCACCCATACTAATAAGCCTAGTATGAGAGGTTGTTGGCTACCCCTCCAGCAATGGTTAGCAGTTCCTGACTCTACCTCTTCACTGCCTGCTCTCTTTCCCACTGTTAACAATATGGGTAAACTGCTAGCTCTGTTGATTCTCACCTCCATCTGGTGGTGGTCATGGGTGCCAACCCTGGGGTCCCAGGTGATGCCAGTGCTGCTGCCATTGTGATCTCTACCACTCTGTTCCTCTTTGCTTTCTCCACACTTGCCAGTTCTCAAAATCAGCTTCTTACATACCTATTGCCAATGGGGTGGAATGTAACTTTTCTTGTATAACACAAATCCATGGAGGAAGACAGTGCCGGTTAAAAGCACATCTGGATCTAAACTCTACTTTTAAGGAGAATTTCTTGTTTCTTTCTTTCTTTCTTTTTTTAAAAAAATTCCTAGGCATTCCTTCAAGGTGGTGCCTTAAAAACCAAGGGTTTACTATATGATTATTATATCCACAGGGAACAAAATACAACTAATTTTTTAATTTGAATAGAAAGCCCTGGCATACGAACTGAAAATCCTTGGTTGCTAGTCTAAACCCTGAATTGCCGTGTAATTAATTTCTAGTCAAAAAATCAATTTCTGCTTCAGTTTTATTAATGATTCTAATTAAGTCGATAACAAAACAGTAAAGGGTATCATTTTTCCTTGGGAAGATGTAAAACAGCTTAACATGACCTTTGGAATCAGCTGACATGAGTCGAAAATCCAACTCTACCACTTCATAGCTTTGTGACTTGAGAAACTTACCTACTCTCTGTAAGCCTCAATTTCCTTATCTATAAAATGGGATTAAAAACCCCATTAGAGAATTGTTGTAAGGATTAGAAAGTACACATATGAGGCATCAAGTAAAATGTTTGACACAAAGAGGCTGCTGGAAGGGGGTGGGACATTTTTACCCCTTCTTGATCCTTCGGCAATATTAGACTGAACTGGACTTTGGCTGGGAAAAGTAATCCTTAAATAATTGATGGCGTGCAAGAATGCATTTGCAAAGATATTGATCTTTCTTCCTTTTTAGAAGTTCACAGTACTGTTTGGCCTACAGCATTCTGACTGAACTTGGTATAAACACACACATACACACACACACAATGTAGGCACTAACATGCATGCGGCTGCCACCACCACCACCACAACTACCAGACACTTAAATAGATTATGGTACATTTGCTTACAAATGTCCATACAAAATGCATCCTAGTTTCCTGTGGTTGGTAGAGATGTGGTCGTTCCCAGCAGGCTGGCCCTGATTAATGTGTGGGATATGTGGGTTGGGGGCATACAAAATATACTGTATCTCAGCCTCCAGCAAAAGGCCAGACTACGCTCACGTAAAAAGTCCTTGTACATTCTGTTTTGGTTTCCCACAACATAAAATAAACTGTCATATATATATATATATATATAGTAAGTAAACTGAGAAGGTTCTTAAGTACATACATGGCAAAGCGAGATATTAAATAGATAACTGGGGAGCTTTTCTTTCACAAGAAAATGTGCCTACACAGACTATTACCTTACTATGGAATAAACCATCCAAATCTAGCCTGGGTGGATTTCTCTGTTCCTTTTTTGTAACCACATTATTGAGTTATAATTCACATACTATAAAATTCACTCATTCAAGGTGTTCAAGTCAAAGGTTTGTAGTATATTCACAGACTTGTGCAACCATCATTACAACCAATTTTAGAAGATTTTTATCACCTCACAAAGAAACCCCATGCCTATTAGCACTCATTCTCCATTCTTCTCCCACCCTGCCCCACTCACAGCCCTATGGAACTACCAGTCTACATTCTGTCTTGATAGATTTGCCCATTCTAGATATTTCATGTCGATGGAATCAGACTATATGTGACCTTTTATATCTGGCTTACTTCACTTAGCATAATGTTTTTAAGATCATCCATGTTGTATAATGTGTTAGCATTTCATTCTTCTTATTGCAGAATAGTATTCTCTTGCATGGGTATACCACATTGTGTTTATCTGTTTATCAGTTGATAGGCGCTTGGGTAGTTTCCACAATTTTGCTATTATAAATAATGTACATATATTCATGCACTAGCTTCTCTGTGCACACATTTCATTTCTCTTGGGTAGATCAGTCATTAGGAAAGTCTTGAGATACACAAAAATCAAGACACATAAAATCTGCATGGACAGAAACAATTGAAGCCCTCCTAGCAACACCAACAAGCCTAGCAAGTTGAAATTTGCATGGGTGAATCATAAAATGCTGTCAACTGTGTTTCACGGTACTGTTTGGCCTACAGCATTCTGACAGAACTTGCTATAAACACACACACATACACACACACACACAATGTAGGCACTTATGTGCGTGCTGCTGCCACAACCACATTTTGGACATTAAATAATGGATCATAAAATACAGTCTGTCTCAAAACTTTCATAGTGATCCGCATAAGTACAAATGGAATTGCTGGGTCATATGGTAACTCTATGTGTAACTTTGTGAGGAACTGACAGACTGTCTTCCAAAGTGACTTCATCATTTCACATTCCCACCAGTAGTTTATGAGGGTTTCAATTTCTTCACATCCTTGCCAGCACTAATTATCTATCTTTTTTTTCATTATTGCCATCCTGGTGGGTGTAAAGTGGTATTTCCTTGTGGCTTTGATTTTCATTTCCTGGATGAGTAATGATTTTGAGAATGTTTTCATGTTCTTATTGGCTAACTGGATGTATGTTTCGTGTGCTCATTGGCCCTTTGGAGGTGAATGGGGAGGACGTGTGTGACAGGATTCAATAGAATCATGGACAAATCAGATGCAGGAATGATATCCTACAGTTCAAGATTTTTTCTTTCTGCTGGCAAAATAAATGTCCTAAGGAATTTATGAGTAGCTTTAATCTTGAGACTGGAATTTGTGAGCTGACTATAAATCACTTAACCAAAACATGATGAAATGCTATTCAACAAAATGCTGAAGGAAGCAGTAAGATTAATAACTAAAGACAACAAATGACTTCAACACCATAACTAAAAAAAAAAAAAAAAAAACTATAAAAATAGAACTATAAGTCATTCATCCATTGGTCAAAGGTGTTATTCACTGGCTTCTGGGTCAAAGATCAGAACTTCAACCTGGTAGCCTGTCAAACAGAGTCTACTGAAGGGGTGTGTGTATATAATGTCACAGTTAAAAAAAAAAAAACACAACCAAGTTCTCAATACATTCTATGTGACAAGCATTATTACAAACAGTGTGGGAAGCATTGTATAAGCGCCACCTACAGTATCTGTTATCCTTGCCACAACTCTGCCAGGTTTTTTTTTTTTTTTAATTGTTACTTTTGGCTGTGGTTTGCATGTTTGTAACAGAGAAGGGCAATGAAGTTCTTTCCATGCCCATAGCCCCTCCTCTCTCTCTGTGTTTAGCAGCCACTGGGGCCTCACGAGGCTTAACACTCTATCTAGGTACAATAGAAGCACAGTTAGCCATAGTTCACCGGCCTGGGCATGGATGGTGACTGACACAGCAATCACCCAATCAACAGTGGCCTATGAAGAGGTATGAAGACTGGGTTTTCCCAGTATGGATGCTGCCATCCAAACTGAACAACAGGATTCTCTCTGCTGCTGGTTAGTTAGCCAGGAGATGTGGAAATTGCTGTTAAGTCAGTGCCACAGCAGGAGGAGCCAGAGCAGGCAGAAGCAGGGTTAAAAGTAGTGGGATCCCATGGTAACCATCCATGAATTCTTCCTACCAGGATTGACAAGATCCCCAAGCTGGAGATGCTATGAGCATCCTGGAAATAAAGGACCTCCTATCCTGAGTGTCCAAAAGGCTGTAAGACAATGTCATTGTATCTTCACACACACACACACACACACACACACACACACACACACACATGCACACACATACATGCACACGCACACACACACAAACAACACGCACACACAACATACACACTGCTCAACTATTTCAGTAGCTTCCCTTTGCTTCAGCATCCTTACTCTGTGGCCCACAAGCCTCTGCCATTCTTATTGCCCATCTCTCTAAAGGCCTCTTCCCCTGTTCTCTCCCTCCTTCTCTCTATGTTCTTTACTTGGGTACTTGAACCTGCTATGCTTCTTTTTTCCTCAGGGTCTTTGACAAACTGTTTCTTCTTTCTAGAGTGCTTTCCCTCATCTTCACTCACCTACTGGTTCTTGAGCCACTAGGTCTTGGCATAGACATCACTTCTCCAAACATAACAGATACAAAGATGTTAATCTGGGAAGGGGCAAAGCTGTCTCTGAGTTACACCCACTATCCACTGGATATCTATGGCAGGTGTCCACTCGGGAACACAAGCAGAGGCCTCTGGCCACACACCTTTTGGCCCCTTCAACCCTACAAGTCTTGCTGCTAAGTGCCAGCAAGCAAATATTTGCCTGCTGGCTTTATGAAATAAATGATCACCTTCTAGTGTGCCCTTTGTTTACAACTAAAAATTATAATTAAAATGAGATAATACCTTTACACTGACTTGGAGGCTATGATCAAAAGACAAATAATAAGAAATGTTAGTGAGGATATGGAGAAACTGGCACTCTCATACATTATTGCAGGAATGTGAAACAATGCAATCACTTTGGAAAGCAATCTGGTGGCTCCTCAAATAGTTAAACAAAATGGTACAACAGTGACCCAACAATTCCACTCCTAGATAGATACCCATGAGAAATAAAAACATATATCCACAGAAAATATATATACAAATGCCCATAGAAGCATTATGTATAAAAGCAAAAAATGGGAAAACAACCCAAATTTCCATCACCTAATGAATGGATAAACAAAATGTGATATTTCCATATAATGAAATACGTGTTATGGCAATAAAAAGCAATGAATCACTTACCCATACTATAGCATAGATGAACCTTGAAAACATCTTGCTAAGTGAAAAGAGCCAGTGACAAAGGACCACATATGCTATTATTCCACATGTAAAATAGCAAGAATAGGCAGAAGCAGAGACAAAAAGCAAATTAATGGTTTTCAGGGGCTGGTCGTGGTGGAGATAAAAGAAGAATGACTGCTAATGGCATGGGGCTTCTTTTAGAGGATGTTCTAAAATTTTAAAAGTTCTAAAATTAGCTAGTTGTTATGGTTGTACAATCCTGTGAAAATACCGTACTAAAACCTACTGAGTTGTACATTTTAAATGAGTGAATTGTACCATGTGTGCATTATATGCTAATGAAGCCTTAAACAAATGCTGCTGTATCTTGAGTTTACAAAGAAAATTGTCCCTACATAATTTTGTGTGTCCACAGTAGATCATTTAGCACATAGGTCTCTCAACTCAGTGAACACTAACCAGCTATCAAAACACAGTCTTATTAATTGCCATGAAACCAAAACATCCATGTAAACAGAACCGCAGGGTCTGAATGACCTTGATAGGCAAGAGAATGTTAAGTAGAAATTGGAAAATATAAAACAAGAAGGAAGGAAAAGAAGTTAAAGTGGGAGCGGAGTGTTACCACTGCGCTAGAAAGTAAAGCAAAAAGAGAAACCAAAAAATGGGTGAAAAGTTGTTTTCAGTAGAACCTCTTTGAACAAAGGGAATGATTTCAACAGCCCAAAACAATTTTCAGTGTCCACAGTTGAAGCCAAAATGTTCCAAATAAGATGAGGAAGACAAGATTATGGCGCTGCTGCTGTGATTTCATTGTGTGGAATATAGGTATTGTGCTTGTGTCACTGCTAGGTATTTTATGTATACACACACGTATACAATAAACATATATAAATATATATTTGTAGGAGGGTAGCTTTATTGTGGTATAATGATACATCATAAAATTTGCCCATTTTATGTATATAATTCAATGATGTTTTGTAATTTTACCTAACTGTATAACTGTAAGTATAATTCAGTTTAGGAATATTTTCATCAAATTATGAAGACAGTCCTGGTGGTGACTGTTAAATGTCTTTTTGCTTTTGATTTTAGAAGCTGAATTTCTTTGAAGTATGGAGTCTAGTTCAGTGGGATGTTTCTGTGTTAATGGCAAATGGATAGTTGGTCACATTGCTATGAATTCTGAGTAACTAGCAAGAAAGGGTGTTTTCCCTCATTTATTACATTTTAATTTTCTAAGGTGGCTTAAAAAGGAAAAAGATATACCATTATTAGCGTATTTCAAGTTTGAATATACAAGATTGATTTCAGGCTGTGCTCATACCTATAATCCCAATACTTTGGGAGGCTGAGATGGGAAGATCATTTAAGTTTGGGAGTTTAAAAACAGCCTGGGCAACATAGTGAGACCCCATCTCTACAAAAAAATTAAAAAATTAGCCACTCATGGTGGCATGAATCTGTAGTCTGTCTCTTAAAAAAAAAAAAAAAAGATTGATTTCGATTTTAATCAACCTTCATTTGCAAATAAAATTTTTGATCCTTTTATTAACACATACTCTCAGATGACTTTATTGAGATATAATTTACATACAATAAACTTCACCTATAAATTTATCAAGTTGTATAACCATCACCATGATCCTATTTTAGAACATTTCCCTCAACCCAATAACATCTCTGTGCCCATTATCAGCCACTCCTCCTTCCCAAGCCTGGCCCCAGGTAGCCACTAACCTATCTTCTGTCTCTATGGATTTGTGGAAGACGTTATATTTTCACACACACACATTCAAAACACACATCAAAAATACATCTCTTGGCTCAGCACCTGTAGCTCAGAGGCTAGGGGGCCAGCCACATACACCAGAGCTGGCAGCTTCAAATCCAGCCGGGGCCTGCCAAACAACAATGTCAACTACAACCAAAAAAAAAAAAGTCGGGCATTATGGCGGATGCCTGTAGTCCCAGCTACCTGGGAGGCTGAGGCAAGAGAATCACTTAAGCCCAAGACTTGGAGGGTGCTGTGAGCTGTGACGCCACACACTCCATCCAGGGCAATATAGTGAGAAAGAAGATACATATATCTTCTTTAACAAAATCCTACCTCTATACCAGAATCGTAACGTCTGTGATGTTTAAAATTTTGAAGTAATATAAATTAAATGTTGCCCTGAAACCACTAAAAAGTTTCCATAATAACATGTTTTTCCACTGTAATATATTGTACCATTTTAAAGCTTGTGACAACCAACAAGTAGACAGCATTTTAACACCAAGCAACATTTTCCTCATTAAAGTGACAGTGTCAGTGCCACCTCACTCCAGGACTATCCTGCCCTGCAAAAAAGCCAAACCCCCCCCCACCAAAAAACAAAAAAAACCCTGAGAGTATATATTCTTCATTTGATTTGCAGGCAAAAACTCCTAGATAGGTTTAGTCTTCTTCAAATTTGGCTCACAGGCTGAATCAAGCAAAGAAAACTTCCTGAAATGGCATCCCATCCTGTTCCTCAGCTTTTTAAGAGCTACAGAAAACTTTGTAGACATTAAATTCTCTTTAAAAGTTAGTCTGGAATCATGTCAGACTAGTCCAAAAGCCACAAGTTTCCTTAGCAAGCTGATAATACTGCAGAAATTTTCAAGTTAATTATAGGGTCATCATTTTAAGGAATAATCCTTAATTGAGATGCTTTGATTTAATTAATGAGGAGATATTATAGCTTTGACAAAGTAACCTTTTGTCCCTTTGCCATCAGTGGAGAAAATCCTTATTGTGGTAATTCAGAAGTTGCTTCTGCCATATATATATACATGGTGCTTCTCAAGAAAATAGTGTTCCCAGCCTGCCTTTTTCTACTGAAGAATTAACCATTGGTCAACATGACAAATATATGCAATTAAGTCATTTCCGTATAACCCTCCAGCACAGCACAACTGTGAAAGTAGATAAATACTGTTTTAATTTGAGTTTATCATAAAACACAACACCCTTTTTCATGTTGGTCCATGGACTTCTGATAGCAGCTTCACAGGCCACAGGTTGCTGCTTTCCAAGTCTAGGATGCTGTGTCTCCCACAAGGGTGCTGACCTGGTTTCTATTTTCAACTGGAATTTCCTCCTCTGGGGTAATTCGATTCCCACCCTCAGGGGCATTTTCCTGGCTCTTTTGGGTGTGTCACCAAGTCCCTTGCTTTGGAACTGAAGATAATCCCAGGCTAGTCCTTCTGCACAGTCTAATAAGAAGAACACTCACAGACATCATGCATTCAATTTAGTGGGAGCCACAGTTTTGTGATCCCCTGCTAGGCCCTCTTCGAAGATACCAAGGTGACATTTACTCAGGAAGCTGCTGAGATCTTAAGACAAGACCTGCAGGAAATGATAGCAGGAGGCCATGTTGTAGAGCTAAAGCTGTTAAGATGTCCCCATTCAAAGGTCACAAGAATGTAGGAGAGTCAGCCAACAGAAACAGCACAAAGCATAAGACTGGGCCACATCCCTTGGCACAACATGGGCTGCATTGGCAGGACCAAGAGCTTACTTGCCCCCAGCTTTTGTGTCTCAGCCAGCGACACAGAATTTAAAAGAACACAGCAGTGGCATTTTTAGGGTCAGCCCCTGGAGACCCTTTCCATTCTTGCCTCTGAGAGAGTTCTGGATACAGTAATGTAAAAATCTCAAGTGCATACACAAGAACCAGATTTTTAAACCAATGAGTAAATGATGTTTTCAGTTTGTGAAATAAGCCAGGAAAAAAAATACATTTAACATTAAATGTATTAATACTTTTAACATTAAAATTCCAAAGCTTTTCCCAGTAATAAATAATAGAGATTGGACAAAGCTGATAATTTTCAGACACTATAACCTCTATGCAGATGCATATTAATTTTCATTCAAGAGGAAGCCTCAGAGTAGAAATTTGATAATACCCTTTATAAAATATTTTCTCTTAGTGTTGGATAAATACCCAATTTTCCACACATTCTGGAGAATAAATAAATGTCCAATGATATTTGGCCCTTATTTGAAGTGTACCTAGAATTCCCTTTCTCCACACCAAGGATATGCGTCCCTTTCTTTTGCCATTGTACTTATATTAACAATAGACCTATCTTCAGTGTCAATGGCAGTGGTTCTCAACCTTCCTAATGCCACGGCCCTTTAATACAGTTGCTGTGGGTCACGATCCACAGGTTGAGAACTACTGGTCTGTGGCAATGAGACATAGCAAACTCTTTCAGTAAAGTAAATATTTTAGGCTTTTCAGGACATGCAGTCTGTTGCAACTACCCAACTCTGTCATTGTACCATGAAAGCAGAGACAACATGTAAATGAATGTGATTGCCTTTGAATAAAACTTTATTTAGGAACACTAAAATTTGTATCTCATATAATTCTCACATGTCATTACATAGTCTTCTTTTGATTTTTTCCAACCATTTAAAAATGTGAAACGTATTCTTAGCCCACAGGATGCACAAAGCAGGCAGTGGTCTGGATTTGACACATGAGCCATAATCTGCTGACCGTTGTTTTAACAACTGAGCTACTGCAACACAGCAGACATTTTCCTACGTATGAGTACATAAAGAGCAAAAAAAAAAAAAATGGATTTGGCAACTGTCTAATCAAGTTGATATAATAGAGGAAGACAAGGGAAAGGTTTTCAAAGTTCAAAGAGAAGAAATTATGGATAAGTACATTAAGTACATCATTTTTAATTTTGCTTATCCATTTACATGTCAAAATTGATCAGATTAACTATCTAATTGCCAAATGTTGTCTCTGGTGTGTTTGGTGTAAAGGATTAGTATCTTTTCCTTTTGATTATAAATCACCTTATCTATAATTTCTTCTAGATTTTAAAACAGGAGATAAATTCACAAATCTTTCCAAGTGGCACTGATAAAAAATACAGATTTTAAAAATCTCCAGGGAGATGTTGATCAAGGACAGAAAATATCAGTTAGGTAGAAGGAATAAATTCAAAAGAACTACTGTACAACACATGATGGCTATTGGTGATAACAATGTATTGCATTTTTGAAAATTACTAAGAGAGATTTTAAGTGTTATCACTTCAAAAAGTAAGTATGTGGGGTAATACATATGTTAATTAGCTCAATTTAGCTATTCCAAAATGTATACATATTTCAAAACATCCTATTGTATACCATAAATATATATGTATGATTTTATTTTATTTAAGTATTTATTCATTTATTTAGAGATAGGGTTTCTCTCTTCTCCCAGGCTAGAATGCAATATTCCACAATCGTAGCTGACTGCAACCTCAAACTCCTGACCTCAAGCAATCTTCCTGCCTTGGCCTCCTAAAGTGATGAGATGATAAGCATGAGCCACCATGCCCCGCTTTATTTTTCAATTTAACAAATAAATTTTAAAAACCTCCAGGTAGGTGATTATGAACGTTTTCCTTTTGATAATATGAGGAGTCAGAGCTGCTGGGAAGACTGTGGCAATGCTGTTTAAAGGTTAATATCAGTCAGCCTGTACCTATAATATTCCCTTAATCTGTATTCTATATCCAATCACTGTGTATTTACGAGGACTAATATCAGTGGGAGAACCCCCACATCCTGCCATTATTGCTTGATTAATGATAAAATATCTAGTGACTTCCATGACAGAAAGAACTCACTGATCAAGTAGAAAAACAATTGGAATATATAGATTTGCACCTTCTTACAAACATCATTATTCTTAGGAGAAATTGATTCCACACTGTGGTAAAGTGAATAAATCCCCCCATCTTTTTACCCCTTGCTGCACTCACACCCTTCCCATAGCCCCATCATGGAGGGAGTCCATTCTCCTACCCCCTGACATTAGTCTTGGACTTGTGACTTGCCAGGGCCAATGGCAGGTGGGTAGAGAGGACAGTGGGCCTGACCCTATATGCCAAGAGTCCTCAGTGGATTCCACTTGCCATCATGTGATTCTGCCTTTGCCGAACTTCCCCAAGTAGATGCCAGCCTGGGCCCCAGAATAGACACATGGAACAGAGCTAATAGAAGAGCCAAGCCCTCTGGAATCGACAGGTTGACCTCGCATTAAGCAGCTGAGCTCTGCCTAGATAAGCCAATGCCAGCTGACCCACAGATCCATAAGGATCCATGATGGCTGTTTCATGCTACTGAATGTCAGAGTAGTTTGTCACACATCATTAGTATAGCAAGAGCTAACCAACATAAACACAATTCTATGCTTTAGATGACACAGCTGTAAAATAAATCATTTTGTGCATCTATGTGCATATATGCATGTATGCCAGGTGTGCTATATTTCATCTCTTTCTAAAGATACCTCAAATTAAAAACTTCTCCTTCAGTGCAGAAGTATCATGGAAGGCCCCATAGTTCTTCAAGTCCACACTTTCCTTGGACTTCCTACAAGAGCCTATGGTCCTTTAAAAGTGTTTGCAATGGGAGATGCAGAGCTCCTACATGGTAATGGTAACATTACCTACCTACTTGATTAGAAGCAATAGGTTGGGCTCAGTATGTTTGGGTTCTAAGCAATATTGTCTCTTTGTAATAAAGATCAATGTGTAATCATATAGTAAAACTGTGCAACAATTGGGGCGGCGCCTGTGGCTCAAAGGAGTACGGTGCCAGCCCCATATACCGGAGGTGGTGGGTTCAAACCCGGCCCCAGCCAAAAACCGAAAAAAAAAAACAAAACAAAACTGTGCAATAATTGAAGCACCCAGTAAGAGTGTGCCTATGTTTGCAGAATCAGACAGCATCAGCAGTCAGGACACCTTTTTTAAAATAGGGGGAACCAAATAAATACAGGAAGTCTTTCTAACTGTGTCCCGATGGTAAGGTTTCACTCTGTAGCCATCCTGAATAAAAACAGCTATTAAGGGTTTTTTTAATCAGTCCATCTTGATAAGGTTCAAACGTTTCCCCAAGAGAGGTGTATGAACTACCACTCCCTTTGAAATGAATGAATAAAAATTCACGTGTGCCATGAATGCCAGGGTTTACATAACTGTTGTGTTACCCAGAGCTCAGCTCTGTCATGACCACCGCAAATCCGTGCAGGACTCATGTTTATCCTTGTTCATACATTTTTTGGAAAACCCTAATGAGGGCACAGTGCCAGCCCTCATGTACCTTTTCCAGGCTACTGAAAGTTCAACCACACAGTTGTCATTCCTGAAATGGATGTTCCTTTAGAACAGTCATGCAAGGAGGGAGCATGGAGTATTCACACAGGAGCTAAACCCTGCCATGTTTCCATCAAAAGCACTTTGCCAGTGCAAACACAGGAGTCAGAATTATAAAATTACAACACTCAGATAGAACTACCAAACAGGATGTTCTTTATTTGTGGTTGTATATACAGTATACTGTTGACACCAAGAACACAAAATCCTCTCCGATCTCACTATCAATTCACCTTACTTTCTCCTGTTATGTTTCCATACATTTGGGGTACAACTGATCAATGGAGATAGAAATGTCCCACTACGAGGGAAGATCAGGGGGAGAAATTTATAAAGTTCATCTTATGAAGAGTAGGTCAATTAAGAATGGGAATAGAAGGTGGAGTGGAGTGATAGTGTGACAAAAAAGGAGTCACACGAGGAAGTTCTTTTGTGGTGATGGAACAACTGTGTAAATTGAATGTGGTGGTGGCTATGCCAATCTACACATTTAATAAAATGGCAAAGAACCACATACACACACACTCACACATGCATAAAGAAATGCATAGAGGGCGGTGCCTGTGGCTGAAGGAGTAGGGCGCGGGTCCCATATGCCAGAGGTGGCGGGTTCAAACCTAGCCCCCGGCCAAAATTCAAAAAAAAAAAAATGCATAGAAAAGACTATTGAAATGTGGACGGGTGGTCTGTAGTCTAGTTAATAGGATTGGCCCAATGTCAGTTCCCTGGTTTTGATGTTGTAGTATGTTGTTTATATAAGATGCTACTATTGAAAGAAGCTGGGTTAAGAGTACAACGGGACTTCTCAGTACTATTTTTACAACTTCTTGTGAGACTATAATTATTATAAAATATAGAGTTTTAAGAAGCATTACCCAAAGGTACCATCTCAAGCCATTGGCATTTTAACAGTCATTGCACAATGGTTCAAGCATTCAGACCTGCAGCTGAATGAACAGACAAGGATTTAAGTCTCAGCCCCACTACTTGCTAGCTGTATGGCCATGAAATGAGTATAAAGTCAGTGCCTCAGTTTCCTCATCTTTTAAATGGGGATGATAATAGGCCCTACCTCATAGTGTTCTTTTGAGGAATAAGTGAACTAATACGTAGAATGTCCAGGACTTATGGAAAATATCCAATATATATTGGCTATTATTATTATTACTCAAACTCAGAATAGATATTCCTGAGAGCTTGAAATCACTGGTTCATTTTCTGACAAGCACACACACAGCATTAGGCACATGCTCTAAGTGGCCAAGGATATAGAGTTATGCACGATGTGGTCCTTGGTTCTGACCTCTGCCTCTTTGGATTTTCCAGTTTTTCTATGAATTTGGTCTTCAAAGAAGCAATTATAAGCAGTATGGATATTATGAAAGTGGATGCACAGAAGCCTCCAGGAGGAATTAATCTACGAATGAGAGGTACTTTCTACAGTTCAGGTTGAAATGGGTGCTTTCTTTCTGCTACATTAACTGTGGTACAGGGTAATTCAACTGTAGTCCTTAGCTGCAACCAGTTCTTTAAACCAGCAGAGATAAATGAGAATCATTTTTCAGGGCAGCACCTGTGGCTCAGTGAGTAGGGCACTGGCCCCATGTGCTCAGGGTGGCAGGTTCAAACCGGCCCTGGCTAAACTACAACAAAAAAATAGCCGGGCATTGTGGTGGGCACCTGTAGTCCCAGGTACTCGGGAGGCTGAGGCAAGAGAATCGCCTAAGCCCAGGGAGCTGGAGGTTGCTGTGAGCTGTGACACCATAGCACTCTACCGGGGGCAACATAGTGAGATTCTGTCTCAAAAAAAAAAAATTATCATTTTTCAGTCAAGCACAGTTTTAACCCCCATTTGTGTTGATGCATAACTTGAAGGGTTAAAATCCTTTACCCATCAACCAGGAAAAGAGCCAAACAAATTATTCCTTTTTCATTGTTTGGAAAATAAGATTACTTTAGACTACCCTAATGGGTTTGGAGAAAAAAACATGTATTTTGCATTTATGTTAATAAATTTAGACCACAGCACTTTTAAGTATGGAGCTTTCCAATATTAAATTAATTACAATATCTATGTAAAATGTATCACTCTCTACTATGAGGGCCTTAATATGTTTATAATGTGAATTTCCTTAAAAGCATGCAAACCACATATGGATGGAGTTGGCATAATACATTACTAGTTTAAATGCGGTAATTAAAATAATCCACAGTATAGAGGAAAGAGACATTTTAAGCCATTTGGGAGTCTTTTATATTCTTAGGAATTTAAGGTCTTTTATAATGTAAACAAACCCCAAACAAGACTGAACATGCTTATGATGATTTTGTGTTAGCCAATACTCACCCATCCATCTCCCCAACAGAAAAAGGAAACAAAATGTTCTGCCTTCACCATGCTGGTTTCTGCCCCTCAAGACCGATCTCACTGGATTGGCTGGACTCAGGATCAGAAGGAAACGGGGGAACCAGAAGACCAAATGGTCTTGATTGTCCCAGTCCATGCCTGCTTCTACATATTTTGCCCTCACTGCAGTCCTTTCTGGGCATATTGACACAATCCCTTCCAATCCAGGGTGGAAGATAGTAGGATCTGGTAACAGGGGTCTGTCCCTGGTAACAGCTTCCCTGTGTTGCTAATTTCTGGGTGCTTCAGCACTCATTGCTCATTCCCTTAAACCTGTCCACCGGTGTGTTTAACTATACCAACACACCAGTATAGTTCATTCTTCACGTTAAGCCTTCTTGAGTGTCTTATCTGTTTCCTATTTGGACCCTGAGTGACACAAAGCCCTTGCTGTGAATCAGTAGCTAAGGTGGGAGGATGCTTATCTTGAGATAAAAATTAAAACTCTTTTACATTTTGCTCAGGCCATGAAAATAACACCACAACACTAATGGAACTGTTGGAAGCCATGTGCACAGATATCTACAAAGAATACTACATATTATCATTTTCAAATTCTTCTAGCAAACTCACTGTTCCATACACTCGCCAAACTATTATTACTCTGTGAGTCTAATTAAAGTGGCACCACCAAGCAAGGAATGTAGAGCCATGTCCAAGGACTTGTGCCTATGTGAAGAGGCACCCATGTGGCATAGGGTGGCCTGACAGCCAAGATGCTACCCAAGCTGGCAAGGTTCTTTTAGCCTGTTTATTGTACTTGGACTAACATACATTTCTTTACCAGATAGTTCAGTCGGGTATATTTCTAAAGTTTATTCATCTAAACTACTTTTGTTGCTGTTGTCATGACAAATTTTCTGCAACATTCCTTTGAAAACCTCATTTCAGAAATCTAATTAAGCTGATGGCCTAAATGCTCAAATTTTACTATAATTTTTTTAAGTTAGAAAAGCTCTAAGAATATGTATAATAGCCAAAGAGGAGGGGAGAAAGATCCTGATGGGTTTTCATTTTAAAGGTCCATGGCATCTTCAAGGTAATCAGAAGTTGGGGAGTCCTTAATAACAATAACCATATTAGAATGAACAAACTGGCCTTATACTTTGTATATAAATTTTTGGTGCTGAAATAGATCCCATATTCATACCCAAGCAGTCCCCATGAAGGTAGAGAAAGCAGTCCAATATAATGATTGGTGGGAGTCCTTGTTGTATCATATGATCTATACTAGATGTCCTCAAACTTTTTAAACAGGGGGCCAATTCACTGGCCCTCAGACCATTGGAGGGCCGGACTATAGTTAAAAAAAAAAAAAAAAGACTATGAACAAATTCCTATGCACACTGCACATATCTTATTTTGAAGTAAAAAACAAAACGGGAACAAATACAATTCACATGGCTTCATGTGGCCTGCGGGCCGCAGTTTGAGGAAGCCTGATCTATACTTTAAGATTTAAATACTTAGCAAGTATTTAAGAATAAAATAAATCAGAAAAACTGATCTTTTGAGAATAAGGTTAGAACTGGAAAATCTGAGAAGGAACATGAAAAAATAATAAATTAATTGTATTTGTTTGTAAATGTTGCCGGTCACAGTCCAAAATTTGGAAAGCACCTAAGACTTATTTATTTATTTCTTTTGTAGTTTTTGGTCGGGGCTGGGTTTGAACCTACCAGCTCTGACATATGGGCAGGTGCCCTACTCCTTTGCGCCACAGGCACCACCTAGCACCTGAGACATTTAAATCTATTTACCCACCCCAATCATTTCAGAGCTTACCCTCTAAAACAGGCCAGGCTACCAAAGTTTCAGTGACGTGGCCAGGAGTTAAAAAAGGCTCCACAATCCTGTCAGTGGGAGAATAGACAAGCCACCAACCTTGGGAGACTTTGAACCCTGATGAGATTGAGAGAGAAGAACTGGGAGCCACCATTTGTGCCTCCTCTTTCCTTTGGCTTTTTTTCGGTGCCTCTTGCCTTCCCTTTCTCCAGAGCAGCCGGTCCCCAGCAGCGGTGGCGACAGAAGCAGGTGCCGTAGCTCCTCAATTTCATATAGCCGCGGATCCCATGTCCACATACCAAGGCTTGCTGAGAACCCCACACGTCCTCATCTGGAGATTATAACTTCTAATTTTAGAACCATGACTAACACATTTGATAAACTGGTATCCCAGCTAAATCAGAATAGAGGTAGCAAATAAAAAGGCTGTTAGGCATTCAGCAATCAAGAAGTTAGCTAAAGTCTGACATGAGAGAGAAGACAGTAATCTGGTTTATTGTTTTTAAGCTAAAATAGGGAAGGACATCATCATTGAGGAGCAAGGAAACATAGAGCTCAAGGCACTGAGGCTTCTGGAAGGACCACCAATACCCTCTCCGGGGTCAGCCCAGCACGTGTGAAATATGCTATTCATAACCATGACATATGTCCAGAAAAGCTAACTCACACTTTATCAACTTTATCTCCTAAAAACCAGGGATATACATATAAACACACACACACACACACATACATACATACATACACACACACACATACAGAAATACATATTTTAGAGAGTGCTATACAAAACAATTCTCAAAAACATATAAGACTTTAATGACTATGGAGGTACAATTAAGTCAGGGTTCCTCAATCTCGGCACTATGAACATTGGACACTAGCCTGTGCTGTGCATTGTAGGATGTTTAGCAGTCATAGGTCTCTACACTATTAACATTTGAGGCTAGCCTGTGCTGTGCGTTGTAGGATGTTTAGCAGTTTCTTGGGTCTCTACTTTTTAGATGCCCGTGGCAACTGCCAGTTTGACAACCAAAAACGCCTCCAGACATTGCCCAATGACCCCCAGTTGAGAGCCACTGGCTGAAGTTACCTAGAAAATAATACTGAGGACATATACCCAGATCACACTATGGAGAGGAAGCATTTCTGTATCTCTTCCATCCTCAGCAGGTTCAGCTGAAGTGAACACAAGGTTATAAAAAAAAAGGACCTCTCTGAAAACTTGTACCAGATTACCTGAGTTGCCTGAGATGAAGTATTGTATTGCACTCTCTGAATCCACTTTGCCGCTGAATCCTAGATTGTGTACACAGAGTAGGAAGTGGTTCATCACATAAGTCAATCAGTGGATGCCAAACATGGCTGGTACCTGAATCACCTCCACAGCCTTTTCAAAGCATTGATTCCAAGTCTGGCCCATGGAGAGTCTCATTTAGGAGGCACTGGGTGAAACCCCAAAGCCAATAATTTTAGTCTCTTCTTTCTCTGTGACCCCAGTCACTAATAAAGAGTTAAGTTTGGAAGCGCCTAGTGTAACCTAGGGAAAAACACCCAGCCAGCCAGATTCATGTACTTATAAATATTTATTTGGTGCCTTCCCTATGCCAGAGCCTGCTACAGGCAGTGGAGATAGAGTGGGCAAAGGATGTTTGGATCCTTGCCCTGAATAAACGTACACAGCAGTCAGGGGATACAGACAAACAATGACTGTATAATATAATATCAAGTCATGATGCAAACAATGAAGGCAGCCACTAGAGTGATTTGATCCATGGTAACTGGGTAGGGTCAAAAGCACTTGGGAGAAAACAGTCAGGAAATGTGACATTTTTATGCAATTTGAAGGATGAAAAAAAAAGCCTGTCACACAAAGAACATTCCAGGCAGAAGGGACAGCAAGTACAAAAGCCTCAGGCAAGAATGAACTGCTTGCTTTTGAGGAATGGAAAGGACACTAAAGTGGCCAGGCCATGGTGAGCTGAAGAAGAGCGGTAGGAGGCAGAGAGGATCATGTAGGAGGCCTTAGAAGGCCAAGGTCATGGATGAAGATACTATTCTAGGTGGACTAGAAATCAATCATAGAGCTTTAAGCACTGAAATGTCACTATTTCATGATTTTTTTTTGAGACAGGGTCTCACTTTGTCTCCCTCAGTAGAGTGGCGTGGCATCATAGCTCATGGCAACCTCAAGCTCTTGGGCTCAAGCAATTCTCTTGCCTAAGCCTCCTGAGTAACTGGGACTATAGGCACCCACCACAACACCCAGATATTTTTAGAGATGAGGTCTCACCCTGGCTCAGGCTGGTCTTGAACTCATGAACTCAGGCAATCCACCCGCCTTGGCCTCCCAGAGTGCTAGGATTACAGGCATGAGCCACCATACCCAGTCTTGTTTCATACTTTTTAAAATTCTTTATTATATCATAACTGTGTACATTAATGCACTTATGGGGTACAATGTACTGATTTTATATACCATGTGGAATGTTTACATCTAACTGATTAACATAACCATCTCCTTGCTTACTTATTTGTTGTAGTAAAAACATTCATACTCTATTCTTAATAGTTTAGAAATGTATCCTTGCATTATGTACATTAGGTTGGATCCCCCCAAATACCTTCCCTCCTCCCAACCTCCCACCTTCCCTCCCCTCTCTTTCCTCTTCCCTCCTTTCTGGACTATAGTCATGTTTTACTATTCCTATGAATGTGTGGGTGATTAAATACTGATTTCATAGTAGTATTGAATACATTGGATACTTTTCCCCCATTTTTGAGATACTTTACTAAGAAGAATATGTTATAGCTTAATTCATGTGAACATAAAAGATGTGAAGTCTCCATATTTTTTATGGCTGCATAGTATTCCATGGTATACATATACAACAATTTGTTAGTCCATTCATGGGTCCATCGGCACTTGGGTTGTTTCCATGACTTGGCAATTATGAATTGGGCTGCAATAAACATTCTGGTGCAAATGTCCTTGTTGTAAAATGATTTTTGATCATCTGGGTAAATACCTAGTAGGATGATTACAGGATCAAACCCAAATGGTAGCAAAACCATTTTGAGATATCATCTAACTCCAGTAAGATTAGCCCACATAACAAAATCCCAAAACCACAGATGTTGGCGTGGATGTGGAGAGAAGGGAACACTTCTACACTGCTGGTGGGAATGCAAGCTAATATGACCTTTTTGGAAAGAAGTTTATTTCATGATATTTTTAAAAAATTGGATGGGGTAGCCAATCTTTTACTTAGATAGGAAAATCTGAGAATAAGATAGAGGAATAGGAAGAGAGGAATCAAGAACCCAATGCAGACTTCATATGACTGGACAATAACATCATAAGCAAGTTGAGAGTCAAGTACATCTGGTCTAAGACTATCATACTGTAGGGAACAGGAAAAATAAATAATCAAAGTTTATCACCAGAAAGGACTAAACAAACAATGGTACTTGTTTTCAAATGATTGGCAGATATTTCTGCTATGCAACACCCAACAGGAATCTGATTATTTATCATTAGCAATTGGTGCTTTAATGAATAGTTTAAAGGATGGGTATTGTGGCTTCCTAAGAGGATGAGCCTTTCAGACGAAAGAGGCCTCATGCAGGAAAAATTCTGAGTACAGTAGAAAAGTAAGCATGCCCTGGCGATCCTGGGTGGTGACAGAAAAGGTATCCATGGTCAGAAGAGGTGTTAATTAAAGGATTCCATAATCTCTCATTTATTTGCAACTTTACAAGTTCTGCCGAATTTCCTAAGACGTCTACACTGGCAGCATTAATGAATGATAACTAATTCATACCAGCATAGCCCTGCAACAGTGCCCAATTCTAGGCATCTTCAGAGTTACCATAGAGTATCCTATATTCACCATCACTGAATTATTAAGTCAGCTCGATGACTTCACAGTCTTTGAAAACAGGATGTTCAGAAAGCAAATTTGGAAACTTTCATTAGACAATAATTCTAGGTGTTAAGAGGTTCTCTGTCAGGGTAAGCAGCTTGTCCCTTCCAGTTAGTGTCTCAGGAAGGGGTTAAGTGGAACAAGGGTACAGTCAGCATCTGATTACAAGGCTGTGGTCAAAAGCACAGATGGTGGAATGACTGCACCAAACAGGAAGTGAGATCAGCAGTAGAGAAGCTCAGAGAGGAGAATATGCAGCTTAGGGCCTCAGAAACTAGGTCCAACCTGTTGAGTTAATGCAGTCATTGGACATCTATCTATTGAGCACCTACTTGGCTCCTAGCACTCTGCTAGATGCCAGGTTGACAAACAGGGACAAAACATACAAAATACTACTACCATTGAGTTTTCAACTTGCCAGTAAGAGAGAAGTGAATGATCTCAGTCCAGGGACTCCTGATGTGACTATAATGGACACATGATCTGCCTTTCCCTTCTCCAGGGTCAAAGCTCCAGAAGAGTGGACCTCCTATGGTCCCCACTAAGTCAGCAGGCCAAATTTTTAATCCAGATCTTTTTTAATGTCTTTGAGAAAGGCATACAGATACGGAATTAAACTTAATGGATATTTTAAAATTTGGGTTTTGCCAAATTAAAAAACTAGGTAGCCTTGTGATTCAACAACATAGATGGTTATATTAAATCACTGATGGTCCAGCATTTGGTTGTTGTTTTCTTACTATGACAAGGGAGGGTTAGGAGAAAGATAATTATGTTCAACTATCTTAATTGTCTAAATGACTCAAAAGAACACTGTGGGACCTGGACACCTGAATAAAGCTCTCAGTTTTGTCACCAATTACACATATGTCACCTTAAACTATACTGCTCTGAGCTTGGATTTCTTCATCAAGAAATAGAAAACCTGCCTAATCCATCAGTTGGATTTGAGGCCGAAATTGATCTAGGCTGTGTCCAAATACTTTGCAATTTGTATCAGCCAATAACAATGAGGTCAATATCATTATTACTTGAGACTCTTTAGAGGTACCGCCAATAAATCACTGATTCATTCATGTCACCCTCAACCTTCATGCACTAGTACATCTACATGTCATTCAAATAAAGTCTGGCTGGTTCCATGTCCTAAACATTTCCCAAATACACCAACTGCTCTCAAGCCACAGCCCAGCTGCCTGTCTAGGGTAGGTCATGGTCTCACATCTCTCCCCAGCCCAAATGCCAAGATGCACTCTGGCTGCTCTTCACCCAGGCTCCATGCTGGGACCAGAGCAGGCTTTTGAAAATGTAAATCTGATCCAGTCAGCAAGAGGCATCAAAGGCAAGAGGATCCCCATCTGGAAGGATGGAGTCACCATAAAGTGAATGTGGGAAAACTGTGGGAGGAAAGGTTTCAAGGAGAAAATAAGCTGTTAACAAATTTTTTTGTGATAATAAAACAAGACAGTTGTACTATACTTTGAAAAAATGTAACTGATTATATAATGCAGGATGCTCTTACGCACTTAAGCATGTATATTTCATTCCCAGCGACCATTATGTCCAAACATTTAACAAGATGAGCCTGGTGTCCATAGCAACTCTTAACATCTTCACTATTTAATTGTCTCTTTAGAAAACTGACCAAATACCTGGCACACAACTGGAATTAAACAAATGTTTGTTAAATGAATAAAATGTAAGACACTGATTTCCTATATGCAGTCTCACCTTGAACAAATGAAGAAAGCACCGAAGGAAGAACATTAAATACTTCCCCTAAAATTATATTTCAGAGGAGGCAAGAGGTACTAAGAATACACAGAGGGTTATTCTTTCCCAGGAAGGTAGATGAAAAAAACTTTAAGAATATAGGACAATGCCCAGTGGGGCAAAACCACGTTGAGCAAAGTAAGTAGAATATTTGTGCTAAAGGCTAAAACAAGCTCTGAAATTACTGAAACCTGAATGAGGGAAGTAGACAAAGAGTGCGGCGTTAGAATAGATATTAAACCGTGGAGGGTTATGCTAATGTGCAGAGCAAAGAGTCACAATTAATAAAGAACATTCCTTGAACTGAGACTGATTCAGGGTTGGTGGATGCTGTTGCTTTATCATTCTAAAGTATGCATAGGAAGTGTCAGAGAGCCTGGGGATTTCTTCCAACCTGGAATCCCAATAAATTCCCTCTGGAATCTTCCTTTTTATAGTCTTAAATCAGAATACGTGGACATGATGATCTGTGCTAGAATAAAGGGCTATTTCTTCAGCAAATCTTCAGAGCCCAGGAGGAGACATTGGCTTGACTCTAAGTTTACGATTTTAGAATAATGAGATAGTTAAATTAAAATGACAATTTAAATTTTTTGTGACACGTTGGATATATTTGCATAATTGAGGCAATAATCATTTATAGAATTAATAGACTTCTTTAAAATTAAAGAGCCATTTTTCACCTTCCCTACTCAGCCTCCGCTCTTGTAAATGTGCATAGAGACCTCAGAACACAAATCAAAGGGTACTAGCACATAGTTCAAAATCCGGAAACAAAAGGTGGGGTAAAGATGTGAAGTGGGCACAATGAACACAAACTCCACCTCCTTCAGTGCCAGCTCTGCTGCAAACCAGTTACCCTTAACACCACTTTAAAAGGTAGATTCCCAGGCTAATGTCTACAAAGAAATGAAGATGCATTAGTAACTTGCAAATGTGTCACTTAGCATTTCAAGGCAAGTAACTACAGAAAAATCAGAGAAGGAGCTGTCACAGGTTCTTGGAATGTTCACCTGGGAAGAGATCTTAAGTAACTCTTTTCTAATTCAGGCCCTCCTCTTTCCAACAGAAGAAAATGAAGTGGGAGAGGTATGTCATTTGCCCAGTGGCCCTGTAGTTGAGCCAGGAGCAGCCAGGCAGCACCACATAGGGAATCAACCCCGGCAGCTCAACCTCAGCCTGCCACACCAGTACACCTCCATTCCTTCCTTAGTTTTTTTTTTTAGTCTTGTCAACGTTCTACTTACATCTCTCCAATTTTTTAAGGTGGCAGTCACAATGCCCTATCTCAACAGTGGAAATCAAGAAAAACACTGAAAATAAAGGTACACTAGCTGATGACAGAATAACTGCAACGTCTCATCTCAAAATGACACATCTTACAAGTGGAAAATAAATGTCTGAAGACTAGAATCTAAACTTGCTGCTTGCCTCCTTCGGGAGGGGGCATTCTGAATCTTCAGTAGTATTCATTCCTGGGAAGCAACCTTCCCTTTCTTCTTTCCTTTCTCATTTTCTTCCCTCTCTCTCAAAAAATAATGTAGTTTGTGGATTTGGTCAGTCATTAAGTTTGAACCTTGAAATCTTGAATCTTCTTCAAAGAAGGCAAACCCCATGAGCTTTATGCCTGTTGCGTTCCCCAGGTACCTGCAGTACCCAGCGCAGTACCTGGCACATAGTAGGCCCCCAATAAATATTCGTGGAATATTTGAGTCAACAGGGAGAAGATAGGCCACCAGAGGGAAGGCAGGGTCTGACAGAAGACCCTATTGGCATTCTCGTATATTAACGTGCAACATTAAAGACAATGTGCACCAGCAGTGTGTCCTGCTACAAACTCGGAGAAGAAGGCACACCCGGTTTCCAAAGAGCAAAGCGGCTGTAGCCTAATGCTCCCTGCGGCATTTCTCCCCCAAGACCTCTCGCCTCACACGCACGCAGATCACGAAGCAGCCCTGTCTGCTGTCCAGCTCTACTCCTGTCCTTTCAACGTATCTGACGGGAGACTGAATGGGCGTCCTGGCTGCAGCCCCAGGAGTCCCATTTCTCAGCCCTGGTCAGTGAGGCGGCTGCAGAGTTCACCCCTGGCCCCAGACTGCAGTGATCAGGGCGAAGGGCAAATGGACTGGGACTCCGAGGATTGGCAGCTCCCCTTCTAAGGGACTGAAGGAAGTGCAGCTGAGTTCCTGAGCAGGTGGCACTTCAGGGTGACGCACCCGTCAACCCACCCGTCACCCCAACACAGGACCTTTAGATAGCCACAAACTCCATCACCCCCACGCTATCCCCTCCCAGGCAAACGGAGTGGCGCCCCCTGTTGCCTATGCGCGCGACGGGACACTCACCGCATAGTGCAGCTGGGGCTTCTCACCGCGGTAAGCTGGGTCCCCCATGTCGTCGCCGGGAGGAGCGGCTGGCCCTCGGGCAAAGCTGGGGACACAGCGTATCTCCCTGGCCTCCTACTTCACCGCCATCCCGGGGCAGTCTCCGGGGCTCAAGCCCTGCTCCCAGCGTGCGGAGCTCCTTGCAAAGCGCCCCTGGCACAGACAGCGTCCTGCCGCAGAGCCGGTGGGGACCTCGAGAAGGAGGCGGCGGCAGCAAAGCGGGAGGGGGGAGGAGGAGGGAGCGGCCAAGTCTGATGCGATGGGCGGGCGTTTAATTCCTTCCGCTCCTGGCGGGTCGCTGATGTGGCCAGCTGCCGGCAGCTGTTGGGGGCTGCAGCGAACCAGCGCACCCAGGACAGGTGCCTCACGGGCCAGCACTCCTGTCTCCTGCCACACCGTCCCTCCCTGGGCCCGTGAGACCCTGCCTGCTGAGACTGGGACTGCTGAAGCCTTCAACACCAGCCAGAAGGCAAGCTCCGGTTTCCAAGAAAGACTTTCTCTAACTTTGAAGTAGGTGTGGGCCTGACGCTGGAAGGCGACTTGGAACGTCTCCTGGAGAGGGCGGAGTTTTGGTTTTAGGAAAGCCCTTCTTCAGGACACACTCAAACGCCGGGACCCTTGGAGAGGGCAGGACTGAGAGGGGAGAGGGACTGAGTAATACCCCTCGGAGCGCTGCTGAGGGAAGAGTCTGGGCTGGATGCTGGCCTGGCTCAGCCACTTAGGGGGAACCGAGTCCTAGAGGGCTCGCAGGACCCACGCAAGTCTGGGGAACCGCGCTGGAGGGGAGAGTCCTGGAGGATCTGCGGGGACTTGAGGTCTGGCTTTGGAGCCAGGGTGGAATCTTGAGTATAACCTGCCGGGAAGAAGGTGTCGAAGAGCTGCTTTCTGTGTCTTAGTTCTTAGGTGCAAATCAGAAAACGACATTGCCAGGATTGGAAACAGAAGAAAGGGACATTCTAATTACAAACTGCCTAGCAAACCAAATCATTTTTAGTACACACTGGAGAGTCACAATAATGCCTAAAACTGGCCTCTGCTGTGAAATCTCCCCAGGGAAACTAGTATTTTATAACACCTTGGAGAAGATCTCCAAGTTCTCTCCCCAGCCCTGGCATTCTATCATTTACTATAACCTCCCACAAGCTGAGCCCCCACATAGGCAGGGCCTGGGGCCAGACGGAGACTCCACTCTCCTGAATCAATCAATCCGAGGTGTGGCTATAAACTAGAAGATGGGTTTGGGGGTGGCTTATGCCAATTTCTTGTGGTCCCACTCTACTGAATTCACTGAGGAACTGTCTGCTTGCTTTGTGTAGGGGGAAGGAGGATGACAACAAGATGTGGCCCTGTGTTGAGCCCTTACAATTCAGTTGACTAGACCACCCGCTGACTTATGTATTTTAGAACAACTGGCAGTATAATTATAATTAGCAATGAGAATGTGAAGCCAGGGGCACAGTTGTCTTGAGCACTATAGCATTAGAAAATCCTGGGACAGTTCATGCTCCTGGAAAACTATATGGTTATATCTACTAAAGCTGATCTTATGCCCTGACCCTAGCTATACTGTATAGAGAAATGAGTGCAATAGCCTCATCATATATAAGAATGTTTGTATTATCTTTAGGCATAATCACCCCAAATATAAAAAATCCAAATATGCAATAACTAGTGCACAACAAACCAAGTGTGGTCTGTGCATACAGTTGGAATACTACTCAGCGATAAAAAGAAAAATACTACCAATGCACACACGCCATGGATTAATCTCAAACTATTATGTTAAGAGAAAGAAATCACAAAAGAGGACGTACTTTATGAGCCTGTTTATTTTATTTATTCTGAAACTGAAATTCAAATGCTGAAATGCCATAGGTAAATGTGATCCATGGCAGCAGAAGTCATGACAGTGGTGACCAGGGTAGGTGCTGAGGTGGTATGGACTAGGAAGGGGTTCAAGAGACCCTCCTAGGGCACTGGAAATAGACTGTATCTTGTCCTGTATGTCAGCTACTGGAGAACATCCATATGTAAACGTTCATAGAGTAGCACAGCTCAGATTGGTGCAAGTTATACCGTTTATTATGTGTATTTTATACTGCAATAAAAATAAAAATAAATTTAAAATCAATCCCCTGCCAAAAATAGGAACTTCCAGACAGGGTGTTGGCTATCTTAAGAGAAAGCCAACTATTTGCTCAAGTCTCTTATTCTCCCCACAGCTGCTCAGCCCAGGTCATCTCTCCTCTTCTATGTGGGAAAACAGAGCATGCTCGTTCACCTTGGAGGCCTTCCCTGCTCGTAGCATGTCCAAGCAGAGTGGGAAAATGACACACCAAAGTCCCTCTTTTCTTTCACTCTGTTCTAGTGCTGAAAGCAACCTTTGGGGGAGGAAAGTCATCAAAGACCCTTAGAATATGGCAGAGAACCAGCCCACACTTTACCATCTGGCTTCTTTCAGATGATTTCAGCTAGAGCAGCCTAAGAGGGACATGTGTATGCAAATGAGATCTAATGATCTTGACAGGACCCAGTTTAGGGTCTTCTGCTTTACTATGGTCTATTCAGAAAGATGAACTCTCCAGCCTTAAGACTTTTTCTTCTGTCATACTCACCATTAAGCCTCTGAAGTTAAAACTCCCTTTCCCTACAGAAACTATTTAATTATTAATATGTTTAAACAATATGAAGTGAATCCCAGGGTTTTATAAACCTTAAACATTGTCTTTTGATCAGTACCCCTGAGTAAGTCCCCTCTTAAAACTGGGCCATCTTACATTTTGTTTATATTCTTTGAAAAATACATTACAATGGCGGCGCCTGTGGCTCAGTGAGTAGGGCGGCTGCCCCATATGCCGAGGGTGGCGGGTTCGGACCCAGCCCCGGCCAAACTGCAACAGAAAAAAAAATAGCCGGGCTTTGTGGTGTGCGCCTGTAGTCCCAGCTGCTCCGGAGGCTGAGGCAAGAGAATCGCGTAAGCCCAAGAGTTAGAGGTTGCTGTGAGCCGTGTGATGCCACGGCACTCTACCCGAGGGCGGTACAGTGAGACTCTGTCTCTACAAAAAAAAAAAAAAAAGAAAAATATATTACATCACTAAATGACATTACAAGCCAAAAAATAATCCATTATTCCCCAACTGTGTATTTATATTTTGAAAATGACTTCTGCCTTCCAGTGTATTTTTTCCTAAACTGTCATTGCTAAAACAGAACAAAATTTTCAAGTGTAATTTTTTCTATGTTTGATGGGTTTTGTGAGATAGGGCAAAACACATAAGAAAAGAAATGACCAGTTTACTCTTAAATTGACCTCAGAATGAATCATCAACACCTTCAAGTCTTAGTCCATTTGTTCAAGGCTGAAGGCTTAAGTAGGGACCTAGAAGATTATTCAGAACTCTAAGAGGCCTGTTCAATCTTCAACAATTTGAATTCCACACATTATTTCTACTTAAATACATTTCAAGGTGTATTTTTACATTTCAAGGTATATTTTAAACATTGCTCTAACCGAACTTTCTTATTTGCACACCTCTACTTCCATGTATCCTTTCCATGCTGTTTATTTCTTCACTTGCTCACTTATTTGATAAATATTTTCAAGTGCCTACTATGCGCAAGTATTGTTCTAGATCAATTGAACTATATTAACATTGTCGTAGTTTCAAAATTCAGGTTGATCTTTTGGGGTGATGGAGGGAGATACAAAGGGAGTAAGAAGCACATAAAACTTCTGGAGGCTAAAGTTCATCCAACTTGTTGGTTAAGAGCCTGCTTGGCTAATGTGCTTTCTTGGTTAGTCTTTTAAAAAAAATAAATTCCTCTGATGTTTATCATCGCTCCCAGAGTGGACTTAAAAGTAATCTCTACAAGTTATTCTACCAGCATTACCGTTCAGAGAAAACCTGTCATGCTAACAGTGGAATTTCCATGTCTTCCTCGCCCCCAAAGTTATAGCATTTCCAGGACTGAACACTGACCTTTCTGTCCCAGCACTTCGATTAAAATTCTTGTCTGAGTTTACTCTGCCTACCTATAGGCTGAGTTAAAATTTTCCACATTTAGTGCCAACTCAAGGGTGATTCCTTTTTTTTTTCAGAAAGACTTCACCTAAATCTGTAGAAGCAATTCTCTTCAGAGTTTTGGAGTAGTTGAGAGCTCATATGAGCATCAAAAGCCACCTAGTATTAGAGGATGAAGCCCTTCCTGGAAGCCCAGCCTCACAATTGCTAACACAGTGGCTTTGAGACCCTCTGGGACAGGGAATCCCCTCCCCAAAACTCAACACCTATACTCTGCCATTCTACTAGTACTGTTGATCTAGGTTCTAAAGTATGTTAAAAGTTTTGAAATAGAACAATCGATAACATATAATGTACAGCTTAATTATTACAAAACACCCATCTAACCACTGAGGTCCCTGTGGCCCTCCCCCTTCCCAGTGGCAGGCACTGTACTATCTTTGACCAACTTGGTTTCCTCCCTTCCCTTTTATAGCAAGGTTTCTCAACTCGAGCACTGCTGACATTTAGGGACCAATCATTCTCTGGAGTAGAGCCTGTTCTGTGCATCGTATGATGTTTAGCAGCATCTTTGGCCTGTGCCCACCAGATGCCAGTATTATTTCCCCTCCGCTGATTGTGACAAGAAAAATTGTCTCCAGCCATTGCCAAATGTCCCTTGAGGATGGGGAAGGCAAAACCACTGTGCATTGAAAAACACTGCTTTTTAGGAAGTAATACCTCCATAAATATTAGAGTTTAGTGTTGCCTGTTTTATATACATGGCTTCATAAGTATGTTTTTATTATAGCTCACTTCTTTTGCTTAACACAATATTTTTAAGGTCCATCCATGTTGCCGTATGTAGCTATTGTTTATTCATTCCCACTACTGTCTAGTATTCCACTGTATGTGTTTACCACTATTTATCTTTTTAACTGCGGATAGACATTTCTGTTCTTTCCAATTTTAGATGACTGGAAACCACACTGCTTGGACCATTAGACATATCTCCTTGTGCACATGTGCATGTATTTTAGGGTTCAAACCTGAAATTAGAACTGCTGGGTCATAGGCATCTATACCTTCAGTACTACTGGACAATACCCAACAATTCCAGACAGACTGTATTAATTAGAATCTTTATTTACACTACCGTATAAATAGACTGAACATGGTTTATATAAAGACTGAACATAGTTTAGAGTTGTCTCTCTTTTAGGTTTTTTTCATGGGGTTAACAAAGATGAAATTAAGGAAATCAAATTCAGGGTCCAGACGGAGAGCTGAGGACATAGCTTCAGGTCCTCCTTGCCTGAAATCATGTCTCCTGCAAATGAAGGACATACCAGCCATGTTGGGACCCTGGCATTGGCAATATCATTGCTGACTTAACCCACAGCTATAGGACAAAGCAATGGATACACTGGTTATGCTTTGGGGGATGGACATTTCATTAGGCAGAAATTTGGCACACTGGGGAGAGAGGGGAACTTAGCACAGCAACTGTAAACATATGTGCCACTATGGGAATTACCATTCTTCTTTATGGCCATAATTTCTTCCCTTTTTCTTAACCCTACCAGGATAGGAAGACAGAAGGGATCCCAGGAAGAATGAAGGGCTATATTCCTTCCTGCAGCTAAGTTAAACAGGCAATCCCCTGCTGAAAGACAGACCTTGGCCAAAAACTAGTGAATGAAGAATTGGTGGTGATCCCAACAGCAATGCCTGGAACATAGTAGAGACAGAAGAGGGAAGATAACCCCCTGGCACAGCTTAGTACTATTTCCTTTTACCTCAATCTCTAGAACAAAGAAAATCATGAAGTTATGCATCAACTAAGAGCTGAGAATGTGATGATCAGAGAATACAGGAAAAGAAGATGACCAAGGAAGGGTATGTATAAATTGACCATTATAGTGGGTCCTTCTGGTATTGTCGGTTTGTCCTGTTCTTGCCACTTTGATATTCTCACTGAAGAATTGCTACTTGGTCCCAGGAAGCCAGAGAGAATATCCTTAAAAAGAACCCATAGAGAGATGCTTCTTAAATAAATGTTCTATTCAAGGGTTATTAGGCAAAAGAGAGAGGCCACAATCCCTTTATCTAAGACTTTCCAGATAACAGTTTGAGAATGAAGAAGTGACTTTTCATTTATATTCATAATCAATAATGTTAGTCTATTGCCTTCACCCCTCCAATCACAACTACCTCCTATTGTCTGCATGCTGTTTCAAGTATCTAAACCCTGCAGAATGCCCATGACAAAATCAACACTGCAGGTGCCAGAGTTATTGTTTGAAATGGTAACAGTTCCACTATATATTGAGCACCTACATGACGCACCCTTTGCTTATGATGCTTTGTAAACAGCAAATATGGATCCTTAGAATAACAGTGCAAGGAAAGTATGATTATCTCCATTTTATTCATGAGGGAATTAACTTATTTTGCACAGCTAATAAGTAGAGTTGAGATGCAAATGCAAGTTCAACCAAAATATCTTTGCACACCATTCTAGTAGGTTTCAACGTTGAGACTGTTTTTCATTAAGTCAGACCCATTCACTAACTTGCTAGTACCCCATCCATATCTCCTAAGCCAGTGGTTCTCAACCGGGGATGATTTGCCACCAATGGGACACTTGGCAATACCTGGAGCTGTAACAGGTAGCTGTCGTAACTGCTGGGGTGTCACTTGTACCCGGTGTAGACCAGGTTGATGCTAAACATCCTATATTGCACAAGACAGCCTTTACAACAAAGAGGGAGCTGGTACCAAATGTCAAGAGTGCCAAGGTTGAGAAACTTTTCATAGACAAAAGAAATTCATCCTTTAATGATTTCTACTTAGTAGTACATTTTACACCAACAACACATTTTCTTTCAGTGAAGTGGGTTTTGCAGTACTCAAGAAAACAAGGACAAAATTTCCCACAGCAAAAGAGTAGAGCTGAGTCCTGGGACTTGTATGCAAGTGGGTTTCCACTCAACATGGCATTTTGTGAAAAGGCTAATAGATTGGGTAAAAATTGGCCATTTGTACGATTAAAACGAACAGTTATAGAGTTGTTAGAATACTTGACTAATCACTCAAAGATAACACTACTATAATTTCAAAAAAACCCAATATTCAGAGGATCAGCAGTGGTGTTAATAATGGCAACCAGGTATTACTGCGGTACTGTGGTGCCTGGAAGTTTCAAAGCAATCTCGAATAATTGGTGTCCCTCCCCCTAATTAATCTACTTTGTGATATGCTAGGGAGCAAAACATAGAAGGCAAATGATAAGAATTTTTTTTCAAGAATATAATAAAATGTGAAGAATAAGACAGGAGGTCCTTCCTCTGCCAAGTCACTTACCTTGTCTCACTAATCCAACAAATAGAGAAGATGAGCCCAGGGTGTTTCACATCCCCCAAAGAATGCTTGGTACATAGAAATCAATCACCAATGGTATAAGGCCTTCTTTGCCTTACTGTGTGATGGCTCCAAGCCTAATGTCTTCATTTTTTCCTTTGGGAACATGGTTTATGAAGGTGGCTCTCAATCAGGGCTAAATTTGTCCCTCAGGGCACATTTGGAAGTACCTGGAGGCATTTTTGGCTATTGAAACTTGAAGGAAAGGGAGATACTATTGGCGTCTAGTAGGCAGAGGTCAGAGATGCTTCTCAATATCCCGTGAGGCACAGGAAATCTCATAACACACACAGAGCAAAGAATGATCTGACCACAACGTCAACAGTGCTGAGGTTGAGAAACCCTCTTTTGTGGATAAAACTATTCTGGTCAAAGTAATTCTATAATAATAAACCAGAATCTAAACATTAGATGAGGACTTTTTCATTATTTCAATTTTGGTTGTCATCTTTCTTCACGTTCATACATGCAACACAGATGATTACTGGGAAATGTTTTAAGATTTATTCTCTTTTAGAGAGAAGAAAGAGGAAAGGGGACCAGAAAGAAATGGCTACTCAGTGTTTCTGAAAATATGGTCTTTAGGATCATGTGCATCAGCATCACTTGGGGTGGGTTTTTCAAAGTAGATTGCGAAGACCTCTCCAAAACAAACTGAATCAAGCACCAGTAATTGGAACACTACCCAGATCTGACATTTTTGGAAAGATCCCTTGATAGTTATCAAGTACAACACAGTTTGATAACCATTAATGCAATGGTAGTAAGATGCAGAAACTGATGCTTAGAAAGGTTGAATGACTTATCCAAGGTCATGCAGCTATCATGAGATGATGCCAGAAGCCATCCTGAACCTGGATTTAATAGTGGGAAGGTAGAAAGTATCCCTAATGTGTATGACTAACAAGCAAGAATCATACCCATTCATAGCTATTGAAGAAGAAATGAACATATAATAGCATTTGGCCCAGTTTAACACAACTCGGAGTCTGCTATGTATCTTGTATATCTTCCTGTGGTTTTGTCAAGTTTTCTCCCCATTATCTTAAAAACTAAGTGTAAAAAGAATGCCACACATGACTTCTTTCAAGGTTCTTAAGATAATGGATTTCCATTAAATTTTATTTTTCAAAAAACAGACTTCTTTTTTTCCCTCACATTAACATGTCAAGAAATGACAGATGTGTGTATAAATTGTGCAAATTATTAGTACTTTCAATTCTCCAAAGGGAAACCCCTTCAGAGTGTATTGAAACCAGAAAATAATCTGTTGTCTACTGTCTTGGCAAAATAAAGTTATCAGACACTAGTTCCCTGTGGTTTATGGGAAAGTCTAAGATTTGGAACAAAAGAAAGCTGTTTTGTACATCATAATAGATAAAGCGACAACTTCAAAGCTATCAGTTTGCATTTCTGTAAGTCCCATTGTTTTTTTTTTTTTTTTTTGCAGTGGAATGATTAAAAGAACAGAAGATAATTCAGTCTGTGAAAACTGAAAGAGGACATGAAGATGATAAATGATCTGAAAGAATGTCATGCATAAGAAAGGAAAATCTTATCCATTTCTCTCAGGAAGGCTGGAAAATAACCAAGGGTGGAAGTTATAAAGACTCATATTTTGGCTGAACATAATAAAGACCTTTATATCTGACCTAGTGGTTCTACTCCTAAGTATATAACTACGAGACATGAAAACATATGTCCACAAAAACTTATACACAAATGTTAACAGAATTATTCACAATAGCCAAAAGGTGGAACTAATCCAAATGTCCATCAACTGATGAATAAACAAAATGTGGTATATCCATACAATGGAAGATTATTTGGCCATAGAAAGGAATGAAGTACGGTTACATAATGCAGTGTGAATGAACCTGAAAATTTATGCTAATAGAAGTCAGTAAGGAAAAACCACATATTATATGATTCCATTTATATGAAATGTCTAGAATAAGCAAATCCGTGAAAACCAAGAGTAGATACGTAATTGCCTAGGACTGATGGGATGGGGGTGTTAATGATTTGAGGGACTGATAGCTAAAAAGTGATGAAAATATTCTAAAATTGATTGTAGTGATGGCTTCACAACTTTGAACATCGTAGAAAACACTGAATTGTTCACTTTAAATGAGTGAATTATATGGCATGTTAATTCTATCTCCATAAAGAGGGATGGAGGGAGGGAGGATGAATGGGAGGGAGGGAGGAAAGGAGAATGGGGGGAGGGAGGGAAGGAAGTAAGGGAAGGAAGTAAGGGAGGATAGAAGGGAGATGGAAGGGAGGATGGGAAGGGAGGATGGGAGGAAGGATGGAAGGGAGGGAGGGAGGATGGGATGGAGGGAAGGAGGGAGGATAAGAGGGACAGAGGGAGGATGGGAGGGATGGAAAGTGGAAGGGAGGATAGAAGGGAAGATGGGAGGAATGGAAGGGAGGATGGGAGGGAGGATGGAAGGGAGGGAGGGAGGATGGGATGGAGGGAAGGAGGGAGGATAAGAGGGACAGAGGGAGGATGGGAGGGATGGAAAGTGGAAGGGAGGATAGAAGGGAAGATGGGAGGAATGGAAGGGAGGATGGGAAGGGAGGATGGGAGGGAGGATGGAAGGGAGGGAGGGAGGATGGGATGGAGGGAAGGAGGGAGGATAAGAGGGACAGAGGGAGGATGGGAGGGATGGAAAGTGGAAGGGAGGATAGAAGGGAAGATGGGAGGAATGGAAGGGAGGATGGGAGGGAGGATGGAAGGAAGGAGGGAGGATAAGAGGGACAGAGGGAGGATGGGAGGGATGGAAAGTGGAAGAGAGGATAGAAGGGAAGATGGGAGGAATGGAAGGGAGGATGGGAGGGATGGAAGCGGGGATGGAAGGGAGACTAGGAGTATGGAAGGAAGGACTTGATAATAAATACAGTGGTGCAAGAAAAGGGAGGCAGCTTTTTCAGGAGGTAATGATGTCTTCTTCTCTGGCCATATTTAAACTGAGTCTGGTTTATCGTCAGCTGGAAAGGCTGTACTATGTGGGCAGTTTCACTATAGGACCTCCAGCTCTGAAATGTGATAGTCAGTGTTTTAGCCCTTTCTTGTTTCCCTAACTACAATATGAGTTCATTCTTTCATCCAATCTTTCAATGCTAACTGAAGGCAAGGTATAGTATCTCAAGATAATAGTATTTCTATTAATAATATAGTTGCCTGTTGCTTTAGGTAGAGTTCCCCAGAAGCAGATAGTAAGATAAGGATTGATGTGCAAGTGATTTATTAAGGACCTATTCCCAAGATAAATTGGTAAGGCATAGGTATAAAAGGGTAAAGAGGGGAAGGAAACCGTAAGGGTCAATTTCTAACAAAGTCCCAGTCTCCACTTGATCTCGAGGGAAGCTCTGGAGTGTAAATTACATCACAGAGTTTGTCCCATCTAAGCTAAAGGATCTGAGATTTAATATTTTTGCGCCCGCCAATCACAGGCTATGGGGTGCCCCAGGGTGATGTAAATTCCCAGGCACTTCCAGCCCTTTGTGAGTATAGGGAAAGTATTCTAAAACTCCACAGGAATCTGGTAAGGAAGACAGTCCCAGATGTTGGTCATTAGAAGCAAACCACACAGAAGCTGGGGAATGGGACAGGCACACAGAACTGGTAAAACGCCTTAGATGTTCTGGGCATAGAACCAACAGCATCTATGGCACTTTTTGGCTGAAAATTTGTTAAGTCTAAATGCTGTTTATGATTCTGTTCCTATGTCCAGAGGTCCTGATCAGGGGAGAAGTTTGTAGCCCTAGATTTTCACCAGGGTAAAATATGAGTTGATCTTTCCAGGCTCTCCAATGCCCCTCCTTACTGATGAGTACCTTATCTTGCATCTTTGCCCACATGAGACCTGTTTCATTTCATACACTGAAAATTCGCTGCCCACAAGCACTATAGGGAATTCCTTAGCAGCTTCAGCATCCCTAACAGCACCCCCAAAATAGCACTGCTATTTTGTAACTTACTTTAAGCTTGGGAAGATTCCAAAAACTGCAAACCCATGAAACTATCCGTGACTGAGTATATTCATCACATTGGTTCCCTTCTCCTGGATTAACCCAAATAGGTTGAAGGCGCTGATTCCTGAGCCACACTCTTCAAGTTTCTCTGTTTCATCAATCATTTCATGACCTCATTTGTTGATTAGTGCTTTTGGGGGGTGGGGATTAAACAGTGTGCACACACACACACAATCACGTAATCCCTTAAAACAGTGTCAGGCACATATAAGCTGTCTATTAATGTCTGCTATAATCACACAGGTACAAGACTTCTCTCAGATGGCATGATGGAGTCTTTGTCATCCAAGTTCTTCTTCCTGCCAAAGGACTTGCAACAGTTTTTCTGACCTTTTTTAATTTTTAAAAATTGTTTCCATCTTGTCTTCCCTTCTGCTACTTCTTTCTTTCCTCACACCCTGTGAGATTATCACCTAAAATGGGGTTCATGGCAAAATTCCTCAACACCTAGCAGAAAGACAGCAGATACTCAGTATAATGAAAAATGAGAATTTTTTTTTTTTTAAGGCAGAAACAAAAAGTGCTCCCAGAGCCTCTTGACGCATATTTTGGTGGTGAGGAGAGAGCCAGAAGGCTTTGCTCCAGAGTACAGTTTTGTTTGTATCTATGAAAGTGCACTAGTTGAAATTCCATAAATAGAGGAGCTTCTGTACCACTTTCTATTGCTAATATTTTTTTTTCCTCTGACGTCCATCTCCAGCATTTCAGTTCATGGTGAGTGTTTAATAAATGCATGACAACTGATGTTAAAAAGTGTTGCAGAAGCACAAACCATGCTAGAAAAAAATAGAAAAATACCAAGGGGGGGAATTATCATTCAATAAATTTACAAAAACTTCAAAAGGAAAAGCACGTTGCTTTTTGACCAGGAGTCTCCGAAAGAACACACTTGTGGGGAGATAATTGTCTCAGATCCAGCATGGGGTGTAAGACTGGCTCTTACATTTTATAATGGTTGGAAAAAAATCAAAAGAATAATATTTCATGATATGTGGAAATGACATGAATTTCAAATTTTAACATCCATAAATAAAGTACAAACACATTCATCCCCATTTGTTTACATATTTGTCGCTGGCTGCTTTCTTGCTACAACAGCAGAGGTGAGCAGTCGCCCCAGAGATCATACAGCCTGCAAAACCTAAAATCTCTGGCCTTTTGCAGAAAATGTTCACTGACTCCTAATTTAGAAAACTAAAGTCGTATTTCATTTCCTTTGATTTTTTTTTCTACTTTTGGCTTTCATCTTTTTCCTCCTGGAGTTTTACAAGCCCACTGAACAATATATATTCATTTCTATTAACATCTTGATTATTTTGTTTCATTTACAGCTTGAAAGCCAACAGATAACTCACCAAAAAGAAACCAGCCTGTTTGGGACACATTTATATTATTTCTAGAAACCTCAGGTAAATGTATTTGGGATTCATCGTGCGTGTAGGAAGCACTTCTTGCCCCATTTCCTCTAGAACAATATAAATCATAACCAACAATCAATGTTCCCTTATTGCACTTTTATTACCTATTCTCAAACCATTTGATGAAGCATTTCCCTCTCACTGATTGGCATTTTCTATGTGTCTTCGAAAGCAAAACTTCCTCTGTGCCCTCACTTGCCTTGCAAATTTAATCCTACTTTCCAACACATGCTTGTTACTACCTGGTATCCCTCACTCCAGAGTTGAACTGGGCTTGCACCCATCTGTACCAGATTTAATTATACAACATAGCACATGCTCTGAACCCAGAAGAACAGAAAATTCTAAAACATCTATGTCTATATTTGGCCCTTGGAGTTTTATGATTCTGTTTTGTCTTTAAAATTCCAGCCCACTCAGAGGAAGTGAACTCAAATTGTTATTTATTTTTATGGCATAAACTTTTCAATAGGCTGTAACTTCTAGGTCATGTCATACTGTATAGACAAGTACTTGTGTACATAAAATTTCCAGACTAGCTGAGATTCTGGGAGGTATTCAAAACTCCAATGCACTTTCTGTACCTAGCATGGAGTACATAGTCTCCCCACTACACTCTGAACTTTCCAAAATGCAGCCATCTGCCTTCTCAGCTTCTTGCCAGGGGAGATGCCCTTTGACATTTTTGGTCACACAAGGAACATGATTCCTTTGTTTTCAAGGAAACGTTTCCTACCGCCTATAATGCCCTTTCCCCCATCAAATCTGTCACCTCCTTTCCCCACCCCTTTCCATTTCTCCTTTGCTTGTATCACTACCACCAGCCTCTCTGGATTTCCTGGAGAGACATTTCCTGACCCACCTCACACCCTCCACCAGCTAGCTCTGTAGCTTCCTGTTAGCACCTCTGTTATGACGCTCATCCATCTCCTCTGCTTCCTTGTGAAACACTTCTCCTCAAAGACAGGACTGGCATATTCATCTTTTTTTTTTCTTTTTTCTTTTTTTTTTATTGTTGGGGATTCATTGAGGGTACAATAAGCCAGGTTACACTGATTGCAATTGTTATGGAAAGTCCCTCTTGCAATCATGTCTTGCCCCCATAAAGTGTGACACACACCAAGGCCCCACTCTCCTCCCTCCGTCCCTCTTTCTGCTTTTCCTCCCCCCCATATCCTTAATTGTCTTTAATTGTCCTCATATCAAAATTGAGTACATAGGATTCATGCTTCTCCATTCTTGTGATGCTTTGCTAAGAATAATGTCTTCCACTTCCATCCAGGTTAATACAAAGGATGTAAAGTCTCCATTTTTTTTAATGGCTGAATAGTATTCCATGGTATACATATACCACAGCTTGTTAATCCATTCCTGGGTTGGTGGGCATTTAGGCTGTTTCCACATTTTGGCGATTGTAAATTGAGCTGCAATAAACAGTCTAGTACAAGTGTCCTTATGATAAAAGGATTTTTTTTCCTTCTGGGTAGATGCCCAGTAATGGGATTGCAGGATCAAATGGGAGGTCTAGCTTGAGTGCTTTGAGGTTTCTCCATACTTCCTTCCAGAAAGGTTGTACTAGTTTGCAGTCCCACCAGCAGTGTAAAAGTGTTCCCTTCTCTCCACATCCATGCCAGCATCTGCAGTTTTGAGATTTTGTGATGTGGGCCATTCTCACTGGAGTTAGATGATATCTCAGGGTTGTTTTGATTTGCATTTCTCTAATATATAGAGATGATGAACATTTTTTCATGTGTTTGTTAGCCATTCGTCTGTCATCTTTATAGAAGGTTCTATTCATGTCTCTTGCCCATTGATATATGGGATTGTTGGCTTTTTTCATGTGGATTAATTTGAGTTCTCTATAGATCCCAGTTATCAAGCTTTTGTCTGATTGAAAATATGCAAATATCCTTTCCCATTGTGTAGGTTGTCTCTTTGCTTTGGTTATTGTCTCCTTAGCTGTACAGAAGCTTTTCAGTTTAATGAAGTCCCATTTGTTTATTTTTGTTGTTGTTGCAATTGCCATGGCAGTCTTCTTCATGAAGTCTTTCCCCAGGCCAATATCTTCCAGTGTTTTTCCTATGCTTTCTTGGAGGATTTTTATTGTTTCATGCCTTCAATTTAAGTCCTTTAACCATTTTGAATCAATTTTTGTGAGTGGGGAAAGGTGTGGGTCCAGTTTCAGTCTTTTACATGCAGACATCCAGTTCTCCCAACACCATTTATTGAATAGGGAGTCTTTCCCCCAAGGTATGTTCTTGTTTGGTTTATTGAAGATTAGGTGGTTGTAAGATGTTAGTTTCATTTCTTGGTTTTCAATTTGATTCCAAGTGTCTATGTCTCTGTTTTTGTGCCAGTACCATGCTATCTTGACCACTATGGCTTTGTAGTACAGACTAAAATCTGGGATGCTGATGCCCCCAGCTTTATTTTTGTTACAAAGAACTGCCTTAGCTATACGGGTTTTTTTCCGGTTCCATACAAAACGCAGAATCATTTTCTCCAAATCTTGAAAGTACGATGTTGGTATTTTGATAGGAATGGCATTGAATAGGTAGATTGCTTTGGGAAGTATAGACATTTTAACAATGTTGATTCTTCCCATCCATGAGCATGGTATGTTCTTCCATTTGTTAATATCCTCTGCTATTTCCTTTCTGAGGAGTTCATAGTTTTCTTTATAGAGGTCCTTCACCTCCTTCGTTAGGTATATTCCTAGGTATTTCATTTTCTTTGAAACTATGGTGAAGGGAGTTGTGTCCTTAATTAGCTTCTCATCTTGACTGTTATTGGTGTACAGAAAGGCTACTGACTTGTGGACATTGATTTTATATCCTGAAACATTACTATATTTTTTGATGACTTCCAGGAGTCTTGTGGTTGAGTCTTTGGGGTTCTCTAAGTATAAGATCATGTCATCAGCAAAGAGGAAGAGTTTGACCTCCTTTGCTCCCATTTGGATTCCCTTTATTTCCTTGTCTTGCCTAATTGTATTGGCTAGAACTTCCAGCACTATGTTGAATAGTAAAGGTGACAGAGGACAACCTTGGCATATTCATTTTTTTTTTTTTTTTTGTAGAGACAGAGTCTCACTTTACTGCCCTTGGTAGAGTGCCGTGGCGTCACACGGCTCACAGCAACCTCCAGCTCTTGGGCTTACGTGATTCTCTTGCCTCAGCCTCCTGAGCAGCTGGGACTACAGGCGCCCGCCACAACGCCCGGCTATTTTTTTGTTGCAGTTTGGCCAGGGCTGGGTTTGAACCCGCCACCCTTGGTATATGGGGCCGGCGCCCTACTCACTGAGCCACAGGCGCCGCCTCCGGCATATTCATCTTTTTATACCTAGAGCCTAGTTCTTGAGAAATACTTGTTGAACGCTGTTTTTAAATCTGATTCCAAAAGATATGCACCACCAGCCTCAGTGGTTACCGCTCCTGCAAGTTGAGAAAGAATCTCAACTGAAATAAATCACAATGACTGCTGCTCGGAGGAACCTGGTGATTTATCCAACAGGATTACTCCTTGGGCCTAGACCTGACTGCCACACCCCGGTGTTGGTCATTGCATTCAGCCCAGCTTCTCATCAGGATGCTGTGGTGTAGTACGTCAAAAGAAAAATCTTTTAAAATCAGAATTCTGGCCCTTAGAAAAGACTAAATCACTTTGCCAAAAAAGTGATTTGTGACCGTCCACAGGAAATCACAAGGATTCTGTCTAATCTCCGGGCTGCCATTTTGTTTTATAGAGTAAATACATTCCGTGAAGGAATTAAGTATGAGCATGAGGTAAATGTGGCTCACAGAACAGGGTGCTTCCCAGCTACACGGTGGTCTGCACGTTGTTTAGGAGGCAGAGATATGTAATTTGTTTTTGTCACTGAACCAAGTGAAATCTATTCAAAATCCTTCAAAAAGGCTGTGTTTTGAAAATTGTGAATCCTTTGTCTTTTCATACTCACCCCTGTTCAAATCCCTCATCACACTGAGACCTTGCTGGTTCCATAATGAAGGGTCACTAAGAGACAGAATAATTTGCTTCTCCTAAGACAAGTCTCTCCAAATGCTTTGGCGCACAAAGCAAGAAGCCCAGATAGCCTCCAACCACAGGAGCTTGGCAAGGGCACCCTTGTTCTAACACCCCCAGTCTCCCGACTCCACCCTCCTTCTGGGACGCTAAGTGGAAAAAAGAAGAAAGAAGAAAGTTCTTTCCTGAAGGAGGAGCCCCCTGGGTAGTAACAGTAACCCAAGTACAGGGGCTGAAGCAGCCTGGTGGGTGTCACTTTGCCTCCTACTGCTGGATTTTAATCTCCAGAAAAATGTGAGTCATGCATTTTTCTTTATTTTCTCCTAAATTAATATTTGGATTTCTTTAAAAAATGGTCCTTCAAGGTGCTACCCCAGACCTGAGAGGCCACATCAAGATCATCTAAAACTTCCTAGATTCTTACAAGTAGCTCAAGTTTCTTCTCATCACTTGCCAGTTATTTTTCCTCCTTTGGAAGATAGTAATCTTACAAAATCTCATGAATGTCTACACATACATATTTAGAATGTATACACACAAGCATATATATGTAATATAGACACACATGCAGTCTTAGTAAATAAGTCTAAGTAAGACTTAGTAACAGCCATAAATGTTATATTTTTAAATGAAAGATTTTGGATAATTATGAAACATAATAAAGTACATCTTATGTATATAAATACCAGAATGTTTGTATTGAATATCTAAATTTATTTCCAGTTATTTAAATTTAGTTTACAGCAGTGTCTTTTTAAAATATATGGTCACCACCCTAATACTTGAATTATTTCATCCCTTTTATTTATTTTTTAGTATTTAATATTTTTCTTTCTTTTATAACTCCCCACTTGCATCTATGAGAGGGGACAGATTTAACTCCATATGTCAGGCAAATATTTCAGTGATTCTTTTAAAAAGCCTGGCTATTTCTTCTGACCTTTTCCTTTTTAAAAAATGCCTTAATTCTTCCCTTGAGTGGAATAATGCTTGAATCCTTTTGTAAAATCTATAATCATTTTTTTTTTTGATGAAGTGCATACATTTTATTCGGCCCCCCACATAAGACTGGGCAGACAGCCAAAATTCAAAAGCACAGTTGAGGCAGACAATACTCTGCACACAAACAGTTCTCTCAGTCTCCAGTGCCTCTTTACAATTTCACAAACTTAAGACTAAACAAAAGTGGGGGAAAAATTCTTCACAATTGCCTTTTCAGGGTCCATAAATTGCACATTCAGCTGTCTTTGCAGCCTTCACTTTCTCCTTCTGCTAGAAAACCCAAGGGCATGTGGTCTCCTCAATGGATTAGTCTGCTGAAGTTTAAATACAACCCATGGGCTACTTGGAACTGAGACCACCTAGTCCGCCAGACTGTTGGGATGGATATAGTCTAATGCAACAAGCTGGAAACAGAGAACATATTCCATTTGTTACTGAGACCAGAATCCAAACATAGTCTCAAACAGAGAGGCAGGGCTGCCCTGTAATGGCTTTATGAGGAACACAACACAGGCCATCATTTTCAATAGAAAATTAGCTGAGAGCAGTGCTAATATGTTTCTATCATCAAAGAGATGTCTGTTTCTTTTGTTTTCCTTTTTTGGGAAAACTCTTCATTGAAATATATTATGTGAGGAGCAAAGTGCTGAAATCATATGTACACAACTCAGTGCATTTTGCCAAAGTGCACACTTTGACCACCTAGATGAAAAAAAGTCCCCTCCCAAGCCTAACCCCTAAAAGTAACCATATTCTGATTTCCAACATCATGGATTTCTTATTTGCTTTTTTCTAATCTTAGGTCAATAGCACCATACAGTCAATGGGTTTATGGAAACCGAATAGGTTATGATAGTTTGACACATTTTCATCACACCGGTTAACACAGCCTTCCTGGCATTTTTAGTTATTGTGTTAAGACATTTACATTCTACATTTACTAAGTTTCACATATACCCTTGTAAGATGCACTGCAGGTCCATCCTGTTTCATTATCTTTTTACCCTTCTAACTCCTTATTAAAATTTCAGCCCTTAGCTTTATTGTTTAGCTATGTCATTAATCATCACAGAGCTCTTAGCACGTGCTTCTTTATCTTTCCATTCTCTCTCTCTCCTGTTTCCTCCCCTTGGTATACATTTTTTGATGATGAAGAAGTATACCATATTTCACTGTGTCCACAGTACCTAAAAGTAAGTACATCATGTGTAGTTAGTGGCAAAATAATTCTTTGTGATGATAATGTTGATGTTAAATGTGTTAATGAACATCCTTCTTTAGGCAAAAACCACAGCACATTTTTTGGTCAGAAAGACAATTAAAGAAGGATAACTCTAGGATCTGGAGGCAAACAGCAGGAGTGGGTAGCCTCTTAATAGGCATATAGTTCTATAAATACTAATACTCTAAATTTTAGCAATTCAAAACTATATTAACACTCCTGAGCCTACCTGGCATTGTTTAGCCCTCAGGAAATATTAGTGTGAGGATGGTTGCTTATTATTTTGAGGATGTTTATGCTGAGGTATAGGAGATCATACATGTGAGGCGCTCTCTATTATAGGCAGGGTGGAGAGACTCACATTTCCTGACTGCTGTCCCTTGCAGTTGTGCAGAGCAGAGTTCACATCTCCTAAACACTACTTCCTAAGACAGTATTCTAAGTAATTTGAAAGTATTAAATATGCTTCTCAATGAACAATCCAATTCAATGATTTTAAAATAGCCATTTCTTTCATATTCTCCATAGTCTATTTGCCTTAGTTTATAGGTACTATAATTTTGGGCTAAAGGAAATTTTTGGAGTAGATTGTTTCAATGCAAGGTGACTAGACTGAAAACCACAGGGAAATACGGCACATCTGCCAACTTGTATTTCACAGCCAAGATGGAAAAGCAACAGGAAGTCAGGAAAGACCTAAAAAAGCTACCGAAATCCAATTGAAGATAAAGAAAAACTTTATTAAAGTTTTAGAGATGATATCCATTACAGTTTTCCTGCCAGGTGAACCCAAAGAGAAAACATCATGATGTGAAGGGAAAGAGATTGGGGCAAGAAATTGTTAGTGGCCAAATGGCTCCATTTGTTCTGTCAGAGATTTGTAACTTTGACCCCTCAGACTATGGATGTGTCTGAATTAGAGAGTGGATAAAGGCTTTAGGAGGCTGCCATAAGAAGAAAAGAATGAGGAAAAAGCGAGATTGTAGGTCCCACATTTCAAAGAGATTCCATAAATTCCTATTACTTTAAGACTCAAATCTGAGCTGTTTACTGAGTTGTAGATAACCGCATTAATTCTGCCCTTCTGAATAGTGTAGTCCCACATGATTCTCTTGCTTTCATTATGAGTTGAACATCTTGTTCTTACATTTCCAGGTGGGAGGCAGATTCTGATTACAGGTATGAGAGCATATTACTACCTGGAGATTTTTTGTGTGCTTATTTCAGCAAAGGTACATGCCTAAGAGCCACACAATGCAAATGTCCACTTGAAGCTTTAACAAGAAATCTCTTCTACATATTTATATGACAGGATTTAATAAGGGGGGAAATAGTCTTTTTTTCCCTTTTCTTAAGAGGAAAGGAATGATTGCTTTTCAAACCACCTCTGGTTTCTTCAACTTTCTTGTCTTGTAGCCCAATTTATTCTAAAATCATTCTCTTCTGTCTGAAGCATTGCAGAGCACTTTTCCAAGCAGGAAGCCTGAACCCAGTAATACTGTGATTGTAAAAGCAAATAGAAAAGCCATTATAAACTCAGCAGTAACTCCTTCTTACTTAGAACTTCAGAACCTGTTTTTATTAGGAGAAGCACATTCTTTTAAAAGCACTGTTCTTTTCCTTATTGTCTGAGCTCACTTTTCCTACTTGGACAAAAACTGAAACTGTTAAGAGTTAAGGCTGTTAAGAGTATGTGGTCTACATTAGCAAGAAACAGTGAGATTATAAGTCTATTAAAACAGAACAGAAGGCATTAAAAACATCTGTTGATGAACTATAGAAATGATCCGTGAAAGTACACAATGGGAAAGGATATTTGCATATTTTCAATCAGACAAAAGCTTGATAACTAGGATCTATAGAGAACTCAAATTAATCCACATGAAAAAAGCCAACAATCCCATATATCAGTGGGCAAGAGACATGAACAGAACCTTCTCTAAAGAAGACAGACGAATGGCTAACAAACATGAAAAAATGTTCATCATCCCTATATATTAGAGAAATGCAAATGAAAACCACCCTGACATACCATCTAACCCCAGTGAGAATGGCCCACATCACAAAATCTCAAAACTGCAGATGCTGGCGTGGATGTGGAGAGAAGGGAACACTTTTACACTGCTGGTGGGACTGCAAAATAGTACAACCTTTCTGGAAGGAAGTATGGAGAAACCTCAAAGCACTCAAGCTAGACCTCCCATTTGATCCTGCAATCCCATTACTGGGCATCTACCCAGAAGGAAAGAAATCCTTTTATCATAAGGACACTTGTACTAGACTGTTTATTGCAGCTCAATTTACAATCGCCAAAATGTGGAAACAGCCTAAATGCCCACCAACCCAGGAATGGATTAACAAGCTGTGGTATATGTATACCATGGAATACTATTCAGCCATCAAAAAGATGGAGACTTTACATCCTTCGTATTAACCTGGATGGAAGTGGAAGACATTATTCTTAGTAAAGCATCACAAGAATGGAGAAGCATGAATCCTATGTACTCAATTTTGATATGAGGACAATTAATGACAATTAAGGTCATGGGGGGGAAGGAAAGGCAGAGAGAGGGAAGGAGGGAGAGGGGTGGGGCCTTGGTGTGTGCCACACCTTCTGGGGGCAAGACATGATTGCAAGAGGGACTTTACCTAACAAATGCAATCAGTGTAACCTGGCTTATTGTACCCTCAATGAATCCCCAACAATAAAAAAAAAAAAAATCTGTCGAGTAAAAGAGTTTTTTGATCTCATATGAACCCTTAGAACTCTTCCTCATTCTCCAAAGGCAGAGGGGACTGGATAATTCTCACCCTTATCAGGACACTCTTCAGGGCAGGGCTACTTAATAATAAAGACAGTAGGCAAAAACTCGACTGTCCTAGGCAAACCTACATGTGTGGACACCCTACTCACGTGGTCTTTTCCCTCTAAGAATCAATGCAAAACTGAGACAAACGTGCAGAGAGAAGATTAGGATGGTGGTGTGAAGATGCAGCCAATGCTTTATAGAACATCAGTTAAATTATATCAAACTTGGGACTTTTCAATATCTGATTAGGGCAGTGGTTTCAAACAGGGCAATTCAACTTCCCAGCGGACACTAGACAATGTCCACAGGTGTTTTGTTTGTCACAACCCTGGGGACAGGATCGTGGTGCTGGTGGCATCTAGGAGATGGAGGCCAGGGATGCTGCTAAACATCTTATAGTACATGCAGGACAGCCCCCTACAACAAAGAACCATCTGACCCCAAATATCAACCGTGTTGAGGTTGAGAAACTCTGAATTAGAGCCAGTGGAAGCCACCACGATAGATAGGATGGGTCACACCCATTCCAAAGCACACTGGCTTGGGACTCATTCCCAATGCATGGTGCACAAGGGAGGTACAGTTTGACAAGTAGAACACAGTTAACCTCCCATCACACTGGTAGAGATTCCCCAGGTGCTTCATGCAGATGGAACAGAAGTTAGAGCCTGATTCTTGCTATTGTGTATGTTGAAGTTACAATCCTAAATAAACTCTAAATCTAATTTATTCTGTCCTGTGGTTAATTTTTTATTTATGTTTTCATCTACCTCCAAATTAATTTTTTTTTAATTTCAGGTTAATGTGAAAGTACAAACATCCAGGTCAAAATATTTGATTTTATTAGGTAGAGTCCCTCTTGTGGTCAAGTGGGGTTAATTGTTCCTATTGACTTCTTTTGGCTTTTGCTACAATCTGGAATAAAAAGATCCCTTCAGATATATTAGTCCCTGAAGTCATCCCAACTGACCATTCTGATGAGAGTTTCCTTGTCCAGAGAAAGAAAACAAGATCATGACTTCTGGTATCTTTTTTCAGAACAGATATTGAATAAAGTCCATCGCATATGGGCATGTTCCAAGTTCAGGAATCATGCTTTAGAAAGAACATAATGATAACCATCACTGCTACTTTGTACTCACTTTCCAATATGGATGTGAGGGGCTATATTTTTTTCTCCTTAATTGCCTTTCACTTCTTCTTTTGATGCCCTCCCCCGATAAATTCTCCATGTGACTCACCGTAAAAAGAAAAAAATTGAGAATTTCTCTTGCAACCAGAAGAGTTGTTGGCAGAAAGATGACATTCCATTCTTTTCCTATCCTACTAATGTGCGTATGTTTTACTTCAAAGAATGACTGAAGATAAAAAATAAAAACTCTCTGGGACCTAACTGAAACACCAAACTACCTCAGAGGGTAGTAACTTCAATAGTAAATATTTAATAATCCTTATTTGTAAATATATAAATGCTTTACAGGGATAATGAAAGCATATAACTCTGATTTTGAGAAATACTTATTTGTGGGGAAATATCTTCTCACTTCAGTCTGTATTGTACATCACAGGAACAACATTGCATCTTGACATCTTGTCAGAGATTTTTTTGAGCAGGACATACTTTACCATTAAAAGGTGCTTATTAATGAGGATTCTTTAAAAGCTGAGAATAGATTTTCAGTCCAATGTTAGTTTTCTTAGAGGAGACTCTATTTCCATAAGGAAATAGTAGAATATTGTCATTGCTCCAGTAAACACTGAATTACACTGTTTCCCTTACCCCTATGGATTATACCATTGAAGGAAATGATACTATATGTCAGATACTGGCATTTCTCCAAGACCAGGGAGGAAGTACTTGAGTCTTCAAGGCAGTGAGTTAAGGTAACAAGCTTGATGACTATGTACATCAAACTATCATAACCTATTTGGTTTCCATAAACCCAGCTGCAATTAGAACCTTCCATGTATCATCATTTACAAGTTATTTACTTTCTATAGAACCATTAAAAACTATGATATAAATGGTTTTCCTAAAAGCCAAATTTAGAAGTCAAATCAATTAAAACGTAAACTAAGAGACTTTCCTATAAAGTAACACAATCCACTGGAGTCTTTTATTATCTTACCTGAGGAGTCAATAAACTATAGCCTTTAGGCCAAATCCAAGCCATTGTCTGTTTTTTATAAATAAAGTTTTATTAGAACAACAGCCACAATTCATTCACGCATTGTCTGTCTGTTTTTAGTCTTCAAAAGCAGAGTTGAGTAGTTGTGACATAGACCTCCTGCTCTGCAAAGCTGAAATTATTTACTCTCTGGCCTTTTACCGAAACAGTTTTCTGATGCCTACCTTAGATTCCTGGACCTTTCCCAAGTAGACACTTTTACACAGGAGTATTCGTATATATAATTTATAATCTTTAAGAAAGAATGCTATGTACAGATTTAGTAACAAAATATGTAAACAATCATAAAGCAAGAACACATAATTCTAGCAAGAAAGGTGTTTTCTAAAGAATGCTGACTCTACAAAGTATTAGTTTAAAGCAAGCAATTTTCATGAATAATTGGCAATTAATATAAAGAGTTTGACTGAAATGTACATTTCTTGATGAAAGATTGAGGGTTTTCATTTGTTGTGGTGTTTTTAAATAACAGAGATATAATAATATTCTCTATAGAATACAGCTATGTTAAAACACTTGTAGCAACATAAGATGGCCTTGATGTTAAAGAAATTGGGAATAACCAAGGTAGACTTCCAGAAGAAAGGAACACAAGACAAGACATGTTTCTCCACTCTTATGCCTTCCATCTCAATTGGAATAGCTTTCACATCCAAGTAAATTCAGCCACCCTTTCTCATGCATCCACCCTAACTGTACCACTTTGAAACCTTGCACTCAAATATTCTGGTCTTTGAGCACAGCTCCAATCCTTCCCTCTCTCAACTTTTGTCAAGGAAACCAGCCTCCTCTTGACTTTTTTTTTTCCTCCCCTCCCCTTTTTTCCCCCTCTTGACTTTTGTGCCTTCCTTGCACAGCTTAGATTCCAAGGTCAGCTGCAGAAACCCTTCTTGCCTTTCTTTGTCTCCTGGCTATGACTGAGAAAAGTCCACTCCCCAGTCAACACCAGACCACATCTCCCTCCCTCAAGTTAGATGATAAATATACCAGGGAGAAAATCCCACAAATATGCAGACTGGACACAAATCCATAGTCTTTATCTCTGAGGTGCTCAGAGCACTATTCAATTACCAGTATGTTGTGTTCTTCCCTCTTCTAAGACCTTCAGCTCTTAGCCTCCACTTCCCTTCTCAAGCTTCTGCCCAAACTTGCACCACTTGAAGTTACCTCTTCTCTAACAGAAAAACCAATGTGTTTGCTGGAAACTCTTCCTCCACCCCTAAAAATATGCTGTTTGCATCTGATGTAGTTGATATGGGGGCCAGCCTTGGCAGTAGGGTTCTTAAAGGCTCCACAGATGATGTATTCAGAGCAGGGAACCAATGACACAGATCTTAACTCTGCCCAAATGAACATGTTCATCCTAGCCCTCTTTCCTGAGCTCCTACCAGAAAGCTCCCTGGACACCCACCCCCAGGGTCACTCCACATGTATCTCTAGTTTACTGTGTGAGATATTAAACATTATCCACATTCCTTTCCCACCATAAAATGTCTGTTTCACTGAAATGCCTCACCTTTACCCAATTTTCCAAGCCAGGGGTCAGTGATGCCTTCAGAAGTTTATATATAGCACTTTAGTTTGAGCTGGAAGACTGGGATGAAGTTGTTTTGACTTGGCTTCTGTGCTTATTTGAGGTGGCTGGGAACAATATGTTTGTGTAAGTTATGAGAAGACAGATCCTCTACTAGCCTTCCTTTGCCACTGCCAGTCAAGATGCCGCCCCTGCCCTTTAATCCCATAAGCTGCCAAGGCCAATGGGCCCCATCTCAGAAATCTCTCTGGAACCCATTACTTCCTTTTTGTAATCTGCACCAGTAGTCTCTTCATTGGTGTCTCTGGCTTCATCCTCCCTGCCTTACTTCCCCAAGCCCTGATCCATATATCTTCTCCACAGCCAGAACTGTCTTTCTCAAATGCCAGTTTGACCAGTCACAGCCCGTTAGCAACAGAATCCTGACATCTGGGCAGCCACTGGGTGTTGTTTGGGAGTCCCTGCAAGACCCCAGGTTGGTTTGTGTTCCTGTACCTGCAGCCTGGCTCTTCTCTCCTTCCTGGATTCATTGTTACTAGGATTTTATGCTTGAACCGTAAAGTCATGAGTCCTCTGGTGCAGACTCCCCTGACACCCATAAGCAGATGTGCCCCTCTCTCCATTGGCTACCCTGACCCTATATGTGCCTTTTCTTGGATTAAAAAAAATCATCATTTATTTATGTATTTTGCACATGTGCGTTCCTCCTCTGACTGAGTTCCCCTGAAAACAGGGGCTGTGACTTCCTGATTTTTAAATCTGCATGTTTTAGTATAGGGTCCAGCATATGGAAAGAGATGTTCTAACAAAGCCTTAGCAAATTGATACATGAAAGTCCCAGGATTCTGGAAGACTCCAGATGATTCATATCTGACTGACATCAGTGATCACAGATGCCTCAGGCAGATCTGGGAGCGAACACATGTGGACTGACACATCAGGAATATGGTGGCTTGAAAAAAGTTGATAGACTGTAAAGTTCCACAGTGTGGAACAGGTAGACACTTGCACAAGTGTGACAGCATTTCCCTGTGACAGGTGAGATATTCATCCTGCCAGCAGTGGCAAATGAGTAGACATATTCCAGAACTGTGGAATGGCCCTCAGACACCAACAAGATACTTTATTCTTGCTCCTTTAAGGAGGAGCTTTAAAAAAAATAAGTAGACTAACATGTAGTTGATATTTGCATAGAGAAGTAATTTCTGCTTGCAAATTCCTTCTCAAATGAAGAGTGTGTGTGTGCGTATGTGTGCACGTGCGTATTCTTCTTCTGTCTGCAGTATGTTTGATCCCAGGTTGATGAGAAAGGTGATAGGCTAAATTCTATAAAAAAAACTGTTTTCTGGGCTTGCAGACTTATCAACATATGGTGTTCAAACTAAGTACAATACATGTGTCATTTCAACGTGCTCTGCTACCTACTTAAAATTCTAAATAAGTAAGGCAGTGTGCAGCAAAGGGAATTTCCTTCTGGAACCGAGGACCTGAGCCTGTCAGTTTTCTGAGTCATGCTGGCATGAGATGAGTCCCCCTCTGCGAGGCCAGGGCAAGCCTGCCCTTCATAACACACCTTCCTCCCAGGCTGAATATCTCTGATGTCCCCTGCGGAGTCACAGAAAACTCACCATGAAGAAATCCATTTTACAGCTTTAGGTTTATACATGAGCCCTGTTATCACTTTCTGAACTCCAACCATTCCAAAACATGAAAATCATGGCCCCAAGCAGGATTTCTCAGCCTCAGCACTATGGACATTTGTGGCCAGATAACTATGTGGTGGGGCCTGTCTAACAGTAGCTCGGATCTCCACTCGCTAAATGCCACCCCCCTACACACACACAGTTGATCATCCACAGTTGATCTCCAGGTATTACCAAATGTCATGTTCCCTGAGGGCAAAATTCTCTTCCAGCTCTGCACCCCCTTACCCTCATTGGGAAACACTGGTCCAAAGGATGGCATCTTGCTGGAAAATTACCAAGAGGGCTGTTAACGTGAACCCCAGGTGACAAATTCATGGCCTTTGCTGTGCAGCAGAGTTCACCAGCAATGCTTAGCCCCCCTGTACCTCACACACACCAAAAATGTTCTTGAGGCTGATGTCATGGGGAGCCTCAAGGAAGAGTTACCACGATAGCTTCCCCGCCAAGAGCTCATTCCGATATTTTTAACAGTTGTAAGAATATTAACTTGGCTGTTAAATGCAGGGGCAAAACTCGAGATATGGCCTTTATTTCTTTCTCCTTTTTTTCATAATTACCCAAAGAGAAAAAGATATCACTATGGCCTGTACTGGAACCAGAAACCAGGAGAATTTATTTGTTACCATAGAAACAGAGCCAGAGTGCACTTCTTGTACCCCTGTGAGTTCATAGTGCAGGCTCCGGGTGCCACTGGACTGGATTTTCTAATTGCTTTAACAGAGGAATCAGTGCACTCGAGCATTACAGTTCAAGAAACAAAACCTCAGTTACAAATGATGATAAATATTCCAATATGTGGTTCCTCAAGCTGAAAAGGGGCTCTATATGAAGGCAAGTCTAGCAACAAAAGTTCTGCAGAGCAAAATTCAAAACAACTCACAGTCCCACTCATCTGTGCTCTCAGCTTTGCTTTGGCTGGTCACTCAGTGGCCCTGCATAGGTGTCACCTCCCTGATCCCCTAGGCTAAGATAGTGCTCCTTCTCCATGACCCTAGCCTTGTTAACAATCTGCCCCACTGTAGTAACACTCCTTTAGATGTCTGCATTTACTGCTAGACTGGAGATCCACTGAAGGTAGAAATGATGACTTCCGTCACATTTAACAGGGGTTTAATAAATGTCTGTCGATTTAATGGGGTTTAATAAATGTCTTTTGAACGGAGGGGCTCTATGTTTGACACTTAAGATAAGATGAAAATCAAAGAAACTCACACAAGTATTTAGAAAAATAAAACAAAACAGAAAAGCACAATTATGAATCAACTCCCAACCCCAGACTTCTGGCAGGAGATTTAGGGTTAAGTATACGAAGTTGAACAATTAAGTTCATGAACTCATCCTAGAAAAGGTATTACACACCTCATTGTTGAATATCAGTATGGTCACCTTTGAAGTAATCCCCTTGGGAAGATATGCCCCGATGCTAATGCCTAGTCCACCCTTCAAAGCAATTTTGGAACTCTTTTTCTGGAGTGACCATCAGAGCTGCCATCTTACAAGGGCTGACATTTAAGTTCGTGAATTCATCCTAGAATTCCTCCTAGAAAGAAAAAAATGCATCACCTAGAATTCAGCCTTTTCAAGGGCTGACTAGGTGCTTGTGTCAGTGCATAGCTACCCAAGAGGAGCATTTAGAAGGTGAGCAAGTGATATTCAGTAACGAGGTATGTAGCACTTTTTCTAGATGAATTTGCAAACGTAATTGTCAGATCTCGTAGGTATAATCTGAAATTCTAAATATTCCATCGTTGGGCTTAGGGTACCCATGCCATTCATTCATTCAGGAAATATCTACTGAATGTCTGTTTTGAGCTGAGCACATGGAAGATGAGAATAATAACATTTTATATTTATACAAAGTTTTACAGTTTGTGTAACAGTTTCATCTGAATAACCGAATCAGAGAAATATCTAGAAATGTGTTTAGTGGTTACATTTCCTACAAAAGCACACAAGTAAGATATGGCTCTTCTGTTTCGCACTTTTTCTCTTTTTGAGACAAGGTCACTATTTTACCCAGGCTGGTCTCCAACTCTTGGCCTCAAGCCACCCTCCCACCTCTCCTTCCTAAGTAGCTGGGATTACAGGTGTGAGCCACCACATAAGGCAAGATCTGGCTCTTTTGACTGAAGCTATGCTTAGAGTTCTTTCTGCAGTTGCTTCCATTCAGAATGATGCCTCTGAAGAATTATATCCTTCCCATAAGTAAATAATTAAAATTGTTCAACTTTCCAAATTTTGATATGCCATTCACACAAGGAACATGCTAGCTAATCATAGATTTACTTCATGGAGACTTTGTCCCTGTGACTGGTCCCCTGAATTCTGTCCAAGGACAGGAAGATTGCTCAATTATAAGGATAAATAGCTAGGGAAGCCAAGAAGAAGCTAAATGAATTTCTACAATTCTACTTAGCTTTGCAAAGTTACCAAAAAGGAGTTTTTCAAAGCTGGTCTTCACTAGTATATTCTGAAAGGTTGACTTAGAGACACATTTACATGGGTATTTATAAAAGCCCATATTCAAAATAAGGTAACAATGTGGGTTTGGAAAACTCAGAAATAGTTACATTTGGGGAACTCAGAATCTAAAAGTGGGCATGCTACAATTTCATTTGGGATGTATTAAATTTATTTGATGCAATTTTATGTGGAATTGAGTACATCTCTTTTTGTTTTTTAAATAAATTACCAAGAATGTTCCTATATAGCCCTCTATCCAGAATGCTACAAATCTTCTCGCTTGTCCAGCTTCAGTATGTAGCTACCCTGGCGTTCAATAAGTCTTGAAAAACTGTTTCTTGAGATTTGGAGCACTTAAGCGAGGCATGGATTTGTTTATAGTGTTTAAGAAAGGTAGGTGGGAAAGAAGACAATGTAAGCAGTATTTCTGGGTATCAAATATTTGCTTATCTTCAAAAAGTTTGCGTAAATGACTTTAGTTATTTCAAAATTACTCTTCTTTGCACCAGTAGTATTCTTTTATCTCTTCCAAAACTAAGACACACATGAGTTGCATGGTATATCTCTAGCCTTTTAAAGGTATTATTATTTCCCAGCAAGCTTCATAAAAGCTGTCAATCTACCTGTTTGATTTTGGTTTGTATTGTTTTTCCAAAAGAAGAATAAAGCACATTAGCATGTAGAAGTGTACATGTGTTGGTAATGATCATATTTTAAGGTGCATTAAAAAAATAATATATCTTCCTGAGAAAACTCCTGTGGTTTTTCACTTCAGGTTTTATTTCATCTTATTTTCTTGGCTTTATCTCATGCTGTCCCAGAAACCAGAAGAGCTGTTTCTGGAAGATTCGTTTCTGAAATTAATGAGCTCACATGAAACCTTCCACGATGAAGCTCCTTTTCTATAAAATTGCACTTCTGAAATATAAGCTCTAAAATACTTTCCTTGAAGCATTCAGAGTAGAGAAAAGGAGAAAGGACACCTAATTTGCAGATCCTGAAATAAAACTGAGGGTTCTTTTTTTTTAAAGAAAATACCTGAATAAAAGAGATTTATTTTTTCTTAATGAAGCTTTCCAGCAATCTGGCATTTGAATTAATTGGGGTATTTCCTATAGTAAGTTTCCATATGGGGTTGCACTGGCCAGAATCAAGGAGGGTGGTTTTCAGGTCTTGGAGTTAAATAGGCTCATGTTATTTCATTTACTGATCACACAGCCAGTTCAGCCCTGCCTCACGGGGTCACAGCTGCAAGCCCAGCCCCCAGATCCTCAATTTCTACTTCCACACAAAACATGGTTGCATCATAAAAGGTAAGAAGTTCTTGGTCCATACCAGGCACTTTAGATAGTAAGCATTTGGCATGGGAGGAACCTCATGACACAAGCCACATACTATGTAAAGTATTTGATATTCAGTATATACACTTCAATTCAGTTTGAATGATTAGAATCACTGCAGATCATGAACCAATACTGAACTACCTTGGAATGGGAACTGTTTGGCATTAGTAAGAAAACACATTTTTTTTTCCCAAGTACTACTTGGGGAAATGCCAGATCTCTATTATAAACGTGGAAATCAACACTTAATCTTTCATGAGTTTTTCTGGACTCTATTTCCTTATTATCTGATGGGCAGATTCCAATGTATCTACTTGACACTGGAGAAGAAACATATTCTCTAAGGCAGTGGAAGAAATTCCTATATTTACTAAATGGAAATTCCTTCATTTGCTTTCCAGGGCTCTTTTGAAAATAACCACAGGAAGAAATGGGATATACTGTTACTGAATCCAAACTCTAAAGTACTTTTGCAGGTTCTGCAGCATGAAGACAAAAGAAGAAATTGTGACCTCTCACTTGAAATGATGGTTAGGATGATTTAAACATGGCTAGACTCTTTGGTGACATTTTGTCTTATTACAAAGCATTATGAGAGGCAGAACAGTTATTGATACTAGTTCCTACCACTTAAGAGGCAACCATCAGAAACTGCAGTAGTTGGATTTTGCCACAGTTCTGTAAATGTAGCCAAGGACTTCATTACCTCAGTAGCATTGGGACAAAACTGAAATGTTAACGTTTATAAACATAGCAATGATATTAAACTTTGCAAACTGGAAAAAAAAATGAAAAGGAATTTGTAAGTCCCATTGGTCAACAAATCAGGGCTTGGCCAGTTCATGATATTTTGATGTTAACATGGTAACTGAAATTACTTTTCTCTTTTCCATCTACCACAAGTATCTGTGACTTCTCTGATTGTATTTCTCATCTCTTTTCCAGGTGAGTGATTTAAGGAGGCACAGTGTTATACTGAAATAAGAGGACAGAAAACTAGATTTTTCCACTTCGATTCCTTGTTATCTGTAACAGGTCACTTCAAATCTTTAGATGTATTTTCTCACTTCTACATGGAGATAATAATACTCTATGAGAATCAGATGGCATAAATATATGTGAAACTGCTTGAAAGTGCCAACCTATTGTCATAATCTTCAGATGATACAATTGCCTGCATGGGTAACTCAAGAGATTCCACAGATAAATTATTAGAATTAACAAGAGAATTCAGTTAAGTGGCTATAATAATTTCAATATACAAAAACTAACTGCATTTCTTTAAACTTTCAGCCAGCATTTGTAAACTATAATATAAAAGACTGTGTCATTTATAACTTCCAAATTACATATAATTTACTCAACAAAATTAAAATATGTAAGACTTTTATGTGGAAAACGAAACATTTTCAATTTTTAGGTTTTTTTTTTTGAGACAGAGTCTCATTATGTCGCCCTCAGTAGAGTGCCATGGCATCACAGTTCATAGCAACCTCAAACTCTTAGGCTTAAGTGATTCTCTTGCCTCAGCCTCCCAAGTAGCTGGGACTACAAGTGCCTGCCACAACGCCTGGCTATTTTTTTTGTTGCAGTTGTCATTGTTGTTTAGCAGGCCCTGGCTGGATTCGAACCCACCTGCCTCAGTGAAGCACAGAAGGTGACTCTTTTTTGCATATCACAGAACATGAGAGCACTCCTTAAAAATATAAACATACTCACTTGGTAATTGGGCTGCAATAAAAGAAGGAAAGAAGGAAGGTAGGAAAGAAGGAAAGATGGAAGGGAGGGAGGGAGGGAAGGAGGGAAATAAAATGAAAACATAAAATATCCATTACAAAAGACAATCCTAGAAATTTAATTCAAGAATAATAATTACAATGTTCACTAATTAGTGAACCTATTCTTCCCCAAATACAAAAGATATCTTGCCTTGAAAAAATGAAATATATAGTGAGTATTCCTTCAATAGGCAATATATTTTTACATGCTGATAGTTTTCCCCTAATATTATTGTTTCCTATTATCCTTAAAAGGGTGGTAGTACTACTTAGAGTAATACAATGCTTAGCCCTATGGCTCAATCAAATATATAGGATGAAATAGAGATTTTATGAGACAGAGTCTCACTATGTCACCCTTGGTAGAGTAGTACTACCTGGTATCAGGTTAATACCACTATCAATAGAGAGAAGTACAGAATATAGTGGTCACAGTTAGAATCTGTCCATATCCAGCTGAGATCCTCAAAAACCATGAAAAGTCTCATATTTTACCATATTTGTGAACAAGTCATTCTACCACAGTTTCATGGATACTAACAGAAGACACGAGACACCTGAGTCAGAGATAAAGGACAGTATACTACTCGCAGCAATAGTAGCCCGAGTATCATCATTTGCTCCCATTCCTCTAAGCCCCAGTACCCATGAGATGACCTACAGAGGGTCAGGTGCTACTTGCTCACATAATAGATTGCATTACAAGAGAGAAATTCTAGGCTTAGTGAGTTTAAATCTTTTTAAATGGGTGATAAGCCCCATTAACCATTGTCGTTGAGGAAGACTTTCTCTTCTATTTTACTGAAAAGCAAACAAACTTGCCCTTCTCTCTAGGACACATGAACTCTGTCTCTTAAGACTGTTTCCTAAACCATTTTAAATTTTTTTCTTTATTTAAGAATATTATATGGGGGATTCCTGATCTGGGCACTGAGTGGTTGTCTCAACTTCAGCAGTTCCATCCGGAGATACCAGTTGTCTCAGTAGCAGTCTCTGTCACGCTGTGAAGCTGTAGATACTGGGAGATCTGTAGGGAGGACACTGGGACATCTCTGAAGCTGGGAAATGTCCACAGGCACGAGAACTTAAAGAGCAAGAGGAAGTGAAAGGAAAATTAGGGCAAGGAAACAGATAAAAGAAATCACTCATGAGGAAGAATCAGCAGAAAACTCCAGGCAACATGAAGAACCAGTCCAGAACAACCCCGCCAAGGGACCATGAGGTAGCTACTGCAGAGGATTCCACCTATACAGAAATGTTAGGAATGACAGAAAGGGAATTTAAAATACACATGTTGAAAACAACAAAAGAAATGATGGAAACAATGAAGGAAACTGCTAATAAAGTGGAAAATAACCAAAAGGAAATTCAAAAGCAGAATCAAATCAGAGATGAATGATATGAAGAATATAAAAAGGATATAGCAGAGCTGAAGGAAATGAAACAGTCAATCAGGGAACTTAAAGATGCAATGGAAAGTATCAGCAACAGGTTAGACCATGCAGAAGAAAGAATTTCAGAGGTAGAAGACAAAGTTTTTGAGATAACTCAGATAGTAAAAGAGGCAGAAAAGAAGAGAGAGAAAGCAGAACGTTCACTGTCAGAATTATGGGACTTTATGAAGCATTCCAACATACGAGTTATAGGAATCCCAGAAGGGGAAGAAGAATGCCCCAGAGGAATGGAAGCCATACTAGAGAATATTATAAAAGAAAATTTCCCAAATATCACCAAAGATTCTGACACACTGCTTTCAGAGGGCTATCGGACCCCAGGTCGCCTCAACTCTAACCGAGCTTCTCCAAGACACATTGTGATGAACCTGTCCAAAGTCAAGACAAAAGAAAAGATTCTGCAAGCTGCCAGGAGTAAGCGCCAGTTGAACTACAGGGGCAAATCCATCAGAGTGACCGCAGACCTCTCTAATGAAACTTTCCAAGCAAGAAGACAATGGTCATCTACCTTTAATCTACTTAAACAGAACAATTTCCAGCCCAGAATTCTGTACCCTGCTAAGCTAAGCTTAAAAATTGACAGAGAAATCAAATCATTTACGGATATACAAAACTTCAGGAAATTCGCCACAACAAGACCAGCTCTACAGGAAATACTTCAACCTGTTCTGCACACTGACCACCACAATGGATCAGCAGCAAAGTAAGAACTCAGAAATTAAAGGACAGAACCTAACCTCCACACTGATGCAAAAGATAAAACTAAGCAATGGACTCTCACAAAATAAGACGAATAGAATACTACCACACTTATCAATTATCTCAATAAATGTTAATGGCTTGAATTCCCGACTGAAGAGACATAGATTGGTTGATTGGATTAAAAAACACAAGCCATCCCTTTGCTGTCTGCAAGAAACACACCTGGCTTCAAAAGACAAATTAAAGCTCCGAGTCAAGGGTTGGAAGACAATTTTTCAGGCAAATGGAATTCAGAAGAAAAGAGGAGTTGCAATCTTATTTTCAGATACATGTGGATTTAAAGCAACTAAAGTCAAAAAAGACAAAGATGGTCACTTTATATTGGTCAAGGGAAAAATACAACAAGAAGACATTTCAATTCTAAATATCTATGCACCCAATTTAAATGCTCCCAGATTCTTGAAACAGACCTTACTCAGTCTGAGCAATATGATATCTGATAATACCATAATAACAGGGGACCTTAACACTCCTCTTACAGAGCTGGACAGATCCTCTAAACAGAAATTAAACAAGGATATAAGAGACTTAAATGAGACCCTAGAACAACTGTGCTTGATAGACGCATATAGAACACTCCATCCCAAAGATAAAGAATATACATTCTTCTCATCACCCCATGGAACATTCTCCAAAATTGATCATATCCTGGAACACAAAACAAATATCAACAGAATCAAAAGAATTGAAATTTTACCTTGTATCTTCTCAGACCATAAGGCACTAAAGGTAGAACTCAACTCTAACAAAAATGCTCGACCCCACCCAAAGGCATGGAAACTAAACAATCTTCTGTTGAATAACAAATGGGTGAAGGAAGAAATAAAACAGGAAATCATTAACTTCCTTGAGCATAACAACAATGAAGACACAAGCTACCAAAACCTGTGGGATATTGCAAAAGCAGTTTTGAGAGGAAAATTCATCGCTTTAGATGCCTACATTCGAAAAACAGAAAGAGCACATCAACAATCTCACAAGAGATCTTATGGAATTGGAAAAAGAAGAACAATCTAAGCCTAAACTCAGTAGAAGAAAAGAAATATCCAAAATCAAATCAGAGATCAATGAAATTGAAAACAAAAGAATCATTCAGAAAATTAATGAAACAAGGAGTTGGTTTTTTGAACAAATAAATAAAATAGATAAACCATTGGCCAGACTAACGAGGAATAGAAAAGTAAAATCTCTAGTAACCTCAATCAGAAATGATAAAGGGGAAATAACAACTGATCCCACAGAGATACAAGAGATCATCTCTGAATACTACCAGAAACTCTATGCCCAGAAATTTGACAATGTGAAAGAAATGGATCAATATTTGGAATCACACCCTCTCCCTAGACTCAGCCAGGAAGAAATAGAGCTCCTGAACAGACCAATTTCAAGCACTGAGATCAAAGAAACAATAAAAAAGCTTCCAACCAAAAAATGCCCTGGTCCAGATGGCTTCACTCCAGAATTCTATCAAACCTTCAAGGAAGAGCTTATTCCTGTACCGCAGAAATTATTCCAAAAAATTGAGGAAGAAGGAATCTTCCCCAACACATTCTATGAAGCAAACATCACCCTGATACCAAAACCAGGAAAAGACCCAAACAAAAAGGAGAATTTCAGACCAATCTCACTCATGAACATAGACGCAAAAATTCTCAACAAAATCCTAGCCAATAGATTACAGCTTATCATCAAAAAAGTCATTCATCATGATCAAGTAGGCTTCACCCCAGGGATGCAAGGCTGGTTTAACATACGCAAGTCTATAAACGCTATCCACAATATTAACAGAGGCAAAAATAAAGATCACATGATCCTCTCAATAGATGCAGAAAAAGCATTTGATAAAATCCAGCATCCTTTTCTAATTAGAACACTGAAGAGTATAGGCATAGGTGGCACATTTCTAAAACTGATTGAAGCTATCTATGACAAACCAACAGCCAATATTTTACTGAATGGAGTAAAACTGAAAGCTTTTCCTCTTAGAACTGGAACCAGACAAGGTTGTCCTCTGTCACCTTTACTATTCAACGTAGTGCTGGAAGTTCTAGCCAATACAATTAGGCAAGACAAGGAAATAAAGGGAATCCAAATGGGAGCAGAGGAGGTCAAACTCTCCCTCTTTGCTGACGACATGATCTTATACTTAGAGAACCCCAAAGACTCAACCAGAAGACTCCTAGAAGTCATCAAAAAATACAGTAATGTTTCAGGATATAAAATCAATGTCCACAAGTCAGTAGCCTTTCTGTACACCAATAACAGTCAAGATGAGAAGCTAATTAAGGATACATCTCCCTTCACCATAGTTTCAAAGAAAATGAAATACCTAGGAATATACCTAACGAAGGAGGTGAAGGACCTCTATAAAGAAAACTATGAAATCCTCAGAAAGGAAATAGCAGAGGATATTAACAAATGGAAGAACATACCATGCTCATGGATGGGAAGAATCAACATTGTTAAAATGTCTATACTTCCCAAAGCAATCTACCTATTCAATGCCATTCCTATCAAAATACCAACATCATACTTTCAAGATTTGGAAAAAATGATTCTGCATTTTGTATGGAACCGGAAAAAACCCCATATAGCTAAGGCAGTTCTCTGTAAGAAAAATAAAGCTGGGGGCATCAGCATACCAGATTTTAGTCTGTACTACAAAGCCATAGTGCTCAAGACAGCATGGTACTGGCACAAAAACAGAGACATAGACACTTGGAATCGAATTGAAAACCAAGAAATGAAACTAACATTTTACAACCACCTAATCTTTGATAAACCAAACAAGAACATATCTTGGGGGAAAGACTCCCTATTCAATAAATGGTGTTGGGAGAACTGGATGTCTACATGTAAAAGACGGAAACTGGACCCACACCTTTCCCCACTCACAAAAATTGATTCAAGATGGATAAAGGACTTAAATTTAAGGCATGAAACAATAAAAATCCTCCAAGAAAGCATAGGAAAAACACTGGAAGATATTGGCCTGGGGAAAGACTTCATGAAGAAGACTGCCATGGCAATTGCAACAACAACAAAAATAAACAAATGGGACTTCATTCAACTGAAAAGCTTCTGTACAGCTAAGGAGACAATAACCAAAGCAAAGAGACAACCTACACAAGGATGGGAAAGGATATTTGCATATTTTCAATCAGACAAAAGCTTGATAACTGGGATCTATAGAGAACTCAAATTAATCCACATGAAAAAAGCCAACAATCCCTTATATCAATGGGCAAGAGACATGAATAGAACTTTCTCTAAAGACGACAGACGAATGGCTAACAAACACATGAAAAAATGTTCATCATCTCTATATATTAGAGAAATGCAAATCAAAACAACCCTGAGATATCATCTAACCCCAGTGAGAATGGCCCACATCACAAAATCTCAAAACTGCAGATGCTGGCATGGATGTGGAGAGAAGGGAACACTTTTACACTGCTGGTGGGACTGCAAACTAGTACAACCTTTCTGGAAGGAAGTATGGAGAAACCTCAAAGCACTCAAGCTAGACCTCCCATTTGATCCTGCAATCCCATTACTGGGCATCTACCCAGAAGGAAAGAAATCCTTTTATCATAAGGACACTTGTACTAGACTGTTTATTGCAGCTCAATTTACAATCGCCAAAATGTGGAAACAGCCTAAATGCCCACCAACCCAGGAATGGATTAACAAGCTGTGGTATATGTATACCATGGAATACTATTCAGCCATCAAAAAAATGGAGACTTTACATCCTTCGTATTAACCTGGATGGACGTGGAAGACATTATTCTTAGTAAAGCATCACAAGAATGGAGAAGCATGAATCCTATGTACTCAATTTTGATATGAGGACAATTAATGACAATTATGGTTATGGGAGGGAAACAGAAAGAGGGAAGGAGGGAGGTGGGTGGGGCCTTGGTGTGTGTCACACTTTATGGGGGCAAGACATGATTGCAAGAGGGACTTTACCTAACAATTGCAATCAGTGTAACCTGGCTTATTGTACCCTCAATGAATCCCCAACAATAAAAAAAAAGAAAGAAAAGAAAAAAGAATAATAAAGGAGGCTTTAAGTAATAAAAAAAAAACAAAACTGATATTATTAAAACCAATATGATTATTTTTTATTCATCTAATAAACTAGTAACATAAAAATATGTAAAAAATATTCTTGGTTTATAATTATCAGATATTTTAATATATAGCTGTTATAAATTTGATTATTAAAATAATTTTATTTTTTTTTAAAAAAGAATATTATATGGGCAGTTTTGGTTATGTAGTTTGCTTTGTACAATTTTTTGAAAAGATAGTTTAAAACAAAACTGTCAGTACCACTGCTCACAAGATGTTTGAAATGACAAAGACACATGGGGAAATGTCTTCCAATAGAGGTCACCTGCAGACAGCTCCCCTACATTCAAATGGCCTCAAGGCAGTCTGTGGAAATGAAGAGTGTTTAGGATCACCTACATGGGGCAGGCTGGAAGTGCAGGGGAGGTGAGGGTCCAGGAAAGATTACAGATGATGGCATACATAATACCCTTGCTTCATTATCCCTCCCTGGGACATTTCTGAAGTATGTCCTACAAAGTCTGTCAACAGAATTGAGCCCCACTTTTCCATATCAGCAACTGATTCATCACACAACATTTACTGGTTTTCCCCTTTCCCTGTCTTACCTCCCTACTCCCCCAGTGTGCTCCTGGGATCACTTCCCAAATAAACTACCTGCTCTCAATTCCTGGTCTCAGGGTCTAGTTTTGGAAAAATCCAAACCAAAGCAGATGGAGCAAAGAAATCTGCTGAATATTGAGTGTACATAACTGACATCTTACCTTTGTGATGTGTGACATGGCCTAAAAATTGTTATATTTTAAACATCTTGGTATAAAAACAAAATATTTCCTCTCATAGGAATCTCCTCATTCGGAGTTACCATGACAGACCAAATCTTGATTCTTCTGTGGTACTAGTGGTATTAAAGCAAGATTATCCTAAAGTTGATGGACTCTAACCTCCTGCAATAGATCCAACAGATTTACTGAAGACTCTTGCACAACTGCAGACCAGGGAATGAGCTTATACTTTAGAAATATGCTTCAGCCTCTTTCCATAGTGTATCTACGACCCAGTGCATGGAAACATACAAATTGCTTGTGAATTACTAGAGCTGAGCAACAACGTCTGACTTATCACATCTGCCTAAGGGCTCCTCCAAGCGCCTCCATATGGCATAGTACAGCCAAATGAGTATGTCTTAGAGTAATACCAATTAAACATTTGGAAAGCTACTACATCTCTCTAAGATTTGTCTTCTTCATTTATTAAATGGTGGTGACATCATCTACATCTCATGGTGAGGATTATATATGATAATATATGTAAAGCTCAACGGATAGATGGCTATCTCTTTCATTTAGCAAATATTTACTGAGTGCTGTTCATGTGCTAGGCATTGCTCCAAGAGCCTGGAATATATCAACAAACAAAACAGGCAAAGATTTCTGTCCTCGTGGGGCTTACATTCTAGCAAGGAGAGATAGAGAGATAGACAATAAAGAGTAAATATAAAACTCGATTATTTAGGACATAAATGATGATAAATTCTAGGGAAAAGTAAAAAGTATGGTAGGGTAGGGAAGCATCAGAAGAGAGGGAGTGGGACAGGGTGGGGTTGGGCAACTTGCAACATCAGATAATGTGGTGAGGGTATGCTTCAATGAGAGGTTGAGATTAGTGAAAAAAAATTTGAAGAAGATCTTGTATTTGGGAGGGGAACCCAACATATAAATGTTGGAGAATTGGTATTTGGCAGAAGCGTTCTCCAGGCAGAGGCATAAATATACTTTAAATGCACAGTAAATATTTTCTACTAGCCATCTTTATAGTGGCTTTCTAATTGAATTGAACATTATTGACAATAACAAAAAGAAATACAGTAAACATTTATTCAGTGCCCATTATGTGGCAAGCACTATTTAGATTTCTCATATATTGACTAAATTGGTTCTCATAGCAACTCTTTGAGATAGATAGGCAGTACCCTGTTTTTGAGATGGTAATACTGAAGCAGAGAGAAAACAGTAAATTGCTCAAGGTTACATAGCAAGTACATGAGGAAAGGCGGATGCAAACAAAACATTTTGAATTGAGAATTGACTGCCCAACCACAGCACCATGATGCCTTTCTTTAATTTAAATGACAGCTAAAGGGGTGCTGAAAAGGTTGCATAGGTGGGAGTTGGGAATGTGGAGTGATGTCTGGACTGCCAAGGGGCATGAGGGATCTTTTGGGGGGTGATGAAAATGTTTTGCTTTTGTTTCATGGTAGTTGTTTCACAACAATTATCAAAACTCATCTACACTTGAAATGGATGTAGTTCATTATGCATACACTATTCCTCAATAAAATGAACCTTGAAAAGGGGTTCTGGAAAGACTAGTTTTGCATATACTGAAATCACCAGTTTCATTCATCCAAGCTACCCTACAGAACATGTCTTTATTTAACCATGTTTCTAATTCACGAGCTACGTGCGATTTATGTGTTTTGTCTTAACTCCCTTATTTTTTCTGGAGATCTTATATGGACTATTTAACTTGTATCTATCTATTCATAGACTATAGGACTGGGTTCTACATTTAATGAGTAGCCAATGAATTTACCTAACCGAAAAGTATAACTGTTTATCTTTGTTCATTGCTTTTGGTAGACAGAATTCGAAGATGGCTCAAAAGATTCCCATCCCCTAATATGTGTAAACACCCTATATAACCTCTTCCCTTTCATTGTGAGCAGGACCTGGGGATATGATGGGATAGTGTCTTTCTTGTTAGATTATCTTGTTCTAACATGGGATTCTAACACAGGATGTTGTTCCTATGATTACATTACATAAGACTCCATAGTGATGGAGACTTTACCTCTTTTACATTTACATGGATGGAGCTGGAATATATTCTTCTTAGTCAAGTATCTCAAGAACCGAAGAAAAAGTATCCAATGTACTCAGTAGTATTATGAAACCAATACATAATCACCCACCCTTTCATATGAATGATAAATACAACTATAGCCCAGAATGAAGGAGGGAAGAGGAGGGTGAGGGGAGGGAAGGGGGTGGCTGGATGGAGGGAGGGTAATCGGTGGGACCTCACCTATTGTGCATATTGCAAGGGTACATGTCAAATTTATTAAGAGTATAAATGTCTTAACACAACAAATAAGACAATGAGGTGAAGGCTATGTTAGCCAGTTTGATGTAAGCATTCCAAATTGTATAGAAATCAGCACATTGTACCCCATAAATGCAGTAATGTACACAGTTATGATTTAATTTAAAAAAATACTCCACAGTAGCTCCCAGGGGAGAGACTCTCCTGATGGTTTTAGAGAAGTTTCCATGTTGTTAGAAAGCCTGTGAGAGGGCCATGGCAAGGAACGTTGAGGGGGCTGTAGCAGCAGAGTGAAGCCTCTGGCTGACAGAAAGAAAGGGTGGGGGGTTTAGTTCTGCAATGGCAAGGAACTAGATTCTGCAGATGTGAACTTGGAAGAGGACCCTGAACTCAAGATGAGACAGCAGCCCTGGATGATACATATGACCCCGTAGAGGATCCAGTTAGATGTGCCTGGACTCTTGACCCTCAGAAACTTCAAGATAATACACATGTGCTATTTTCAGCAACTAGGTCTGTGGTACTTTGCTATACAACCAGAAAAACTGAATACTGCTCCTTAAAAAGATTCATCCATTCACTTAACATTCATTGGGATCCTTCTGTGTGTACCACCACAGAGCAGTTTCCTTAGGCTGGAAATTTCCACTATACTCCCCATGGAGTGACCTAATTATCTTTAAGTGCTTCCCCTCAGTTCTTTGTGCAGCCTACTAGAGGCTTTAGAACATAGTCCCAGGAGCCAGACTTCTAGCTTACTAGCTATAGGACTATGGGTAAATTGTTATCCGCGTGTGTGTCAGTTTCCTCGTTGGTAAAATGAGTCAGTGTAGGTTAGGTTATGCTGAGCTAACAAATTAAGCATTGAATCTCAGTGGCTTAATGCAATAAAAATGTAATTTTCAGTAATGCCAGATGTTGGACTTAGATTTTAGGGAGCTCTGCTTCTCATTGTTACTTATGGCTTCCAGCTAGTGGAGGGTCCTCCAAACTGAGATGCCACTATTTTTTTTTAATTTTTTAATTTTTTTCTGTAGACTTTTTATTTTATTGTTGGGGATTCATTGAGGGTACAATAAGCCAGGTTACACTGATTGCATTTGTTAAGTAAAGTCCCTCTTGCAATCATGTCTTGCCCCCAGGGTCATTTACCATCTTAGCCATGAAATAACACATTACTTCTGCTCATAGTCCATGCTGCAAAACTAGTCACATGATCTCCCCTAACCCAAATTAGTTGGGAAAAGACTTAAACCAAGAAGGAGCCTGCCATGTAGAGATCTTTCCAGGTACAGAGAAGAGCCAGTATAAATACTCTGAGGAAGGAATGACTGCCATATTCAAGAAAGAGTAAGAAGCATGGTGTAACAGTTGTGTGAGAAGTTGTTGGCCAAGAGTCAGGTCAGGGTTCCTGTGTAGAAGAAACAGATCAGATCTGACATGGGAATGGCCAGAAAGGGCACCCTGCAGACTGCCTGCAGCCCACAGCTAGAAGGGAGGCTCAAGGAGGGAATAATAGCATCTCAGGAAGTCAAAATATTTTCTTTTACCCAGTTGCCAACTTGCAGGGAAGGAAATTAAAGCAAAGCTGCTTTCCTAATTTAGGGCCAGGATATTTTCCATATTTTTATAGAGATCTTTCATTTATGAGACAAAAAGGGACCAGGGCAAACAGATAGTAACGGGGTCTATTGGCCATTTAACACATAGTAGGCAGCACATTTCCTTCTTGTGCTTTGGAAATGGGTTCAAGAAAAAAGAAAGTACCACTTGTAAAATCACACACAACTGATTCTTTTTGAGATTTAAGGTCAAGAGCTGAGTCACATCTGAGTCAAAGGGAACTGCCCCATCTGTCTTCACCCACAGCAGTGCCCTCTCCAACAAAAAAATATCACCCTTTGTTTGTCCCAGATTAACAGAAAGCCTTGGAATGATGTGGGGAAACGACCTTTGCATTGTTTGTATGGTGTAGTAATGGCATCCTTGTGTTTCCTCCTTCCTAACTGTCTGTAGACACTTTCTAATTTTATTTCAACTGTGATGAAGGAACAACACAATAGGAATATAGCAGAGATTTTGTAGTTTAATGACTAAGTCTAAATCAGAAACATCACATCATGTTGTGTTTGAGGAGTCACTCTAAATTGATTCATTATATTTTTAAAATGAGAATTAGGATGACATTCTGCTCTCCTAAATCTTAGAAAGCAGATATTTCTTCCCTCAAATCAAGTATAAAGTATGTACAGGGATGGGATTCAAATTTGTAGTGGTGTGTGGCAAGGACTTTATAATGTATTTGCTCCCCAGTTTTAACCAAAATATCTATGGTCACACACACACAACAACAACAACAACAACAACATAAAAGCACAGCACCAGCAAAAGCTGGGCTTATACCAGGGCTTTGCTAGATTCTCACAGACGTTTCCACTAACTGCATGTGGCTGATTGAAATGGCTTTTAAAATGTAGTGGTGAGGACCTTGAAAGTATGTGAGAATATTCTTCCATCTCTCCCCTGTGGTCTGCCAGTTTGAGAAATACACAGTCTGCCCCGGCCAGAAGTCTGGGCTGCCACCTTTCTAGTCCATGATGGCAACATTTTAGGTCTCAGCATTAGCGGAGCTCTCTCTGCATCCAGTTCAGGATTGCAGTATTCCCAGGATGTCTGATTAGAGTTGGGAGGTGGCATGGGGGAGGAGAGGGAGACCTCACCACACAGTGAAGTTACATAACAGGCAAATTTATCTGCCTTGAATTCAACTATGAGTGCCTAGAAAAGGTGTGGGTGGGTCTGTGGAGAGGGAGGGAGAGAGCCAGTGACAAAACTCAATCATAATTTAAATATTGATTCCACAGTACATTCCACTCAAAGAGTGTGTGCCTCTAGGAGTGAACACAACTTAGAAAATATGATTCCTCCCAAGTCAGTGTAACAGCCTTTGTTCAGTTGGTGTCTGTCTCTGTGCGCTCCCTTTTGAGAGATCAACTCCTCACCAAGCTGAACTGGATTTAGTGGTCAAAGTCATGAACTTTTCAAATACAACATGGCCTTCAGTTAGAAGCCAACTATTTCAGACAGTGCTGAAAGATAAGATCCATGGTCAGAAAATAAATTAGTAGAGTCAAGAAGTAGAGCAGGTGGAAAATTCCATCCTAGTCAGACAGAACAGGAGTGAGCTGCACTGGACTAAACATCTGACTTTATGTTAGGGCCTGAGCACATAAAACTGCTGACTAGACGTTATTCCAAGAAAGGACACTATTTGCACACACATGGGCACAATGTGCACTCAGGGTGCTCAGATATAGATGTGATCACTAACTTACATTGAAGGGAACACTGTTTGTTCACTCTCCCTTTATTTCTTAGTTAAAGAACACCACCATCATTTTGGGGAAGGCAATGTACCCAGGCAAAATATTTTAACTTTCCTGCCTCTCTTTTCCCTGGAAATTGCAAAGTAACTAGGTTCTGGCCACTGAAATTTGAGCATCAACGTGATTTAATATTTGGAAAGGTACCTCGCTTGATCCTTTAAAGAGTCTTTCCAGAAATTTATCAATACTGCACTTTCTCCCCTGCCTATATTATAATGTGGCTGCCATAGCAGCAACCAGGAAGTACCCTTGAAGGTGAAAGACAGACATGTTCTTGGAAGACAGAGGAGGATGCTTGAAGGAACCTGGGTCCCAGGTAAATATGGAGCCACCATCCCAGCCTTTCTTTAAATGAGAAAACAATAACTTTCTATCTCTTTCAGCTATGGTCATTTTGACTTTTCAGATATGTGCAGCTATATTTCATCCTCATATATAGCCTGTTTAAATGTATAATGAATTACACCTTGAGCCATAAGAAACATGACCTCTTTGTGGCTGAAGACAAACCACAGTAGAACTTTCCCTCAAAGAGGAATATTTACAGAGCTATTGCCTTTCCATCCAGGTACACAGAAATTATTTCCTTTTTTAATTTTAAAAGACATCACTGTGCATTCAATACAAATGTACCTTGCTGAGCTTTTCCTGTTCAGCATTTAAAGCTCATGAGATTAATTTTATTGACAGTCTAAAGCACATAGACATGAAATCTGAAACTAACTAAATCACAGACAAACAAGGAGTATACATAACAATATATCAAAAGGCAAAGAAAAAGGTGTCCCAATACTCAAACATTTGTAAACTATAACTAGAGGGGGAAAGGCACAGGATGTTCCTACCTGTTTATAAAAATTAACAAGCCTTGGTCAAATCCTCTTTTTTTTTCCTTATCTCCAGTAATTGCCAAGCAAGTTCAACTGAAAAACCACAGAATTTGCCAATCTCTTCTTTCATAATTTTATTGTTCTGTGTGTTCACTGTTCATTTCTTCAATACTTCATCAGAATTGCTTCAGCCAATTTTTAGATAAATATCCTCTTTTTCTTTACCTACAGTGAGCCTCCTATACAGAGCAATGCAAACACTTATGAATAACTTGTCTTCTACTTATTTCCACCAAATTAAATACATGGCCCCAAAAGAATCTTGGTGGTCAACTTGTCCAGCTATGTCATTCTGTGGATACTATCATAAAAAGAGGCATAGCAAGTGAACTGGCTTCCCCATCTCAACCCACTCTACCGACGTTAATGTCATAACTGGTTTCAAAGCCTAGAACAATCCTCCCACTACACCACTTTCATTGCTCACTGTTTACCTATCACCTTCCTTCATCTTTTTTCATCTTGTTTGCCAGTTTACCACACATCAATCTTTATTTCTTTCTTTCTTTTCTTTTTTTTTTTTGCAGTTTTTGGCCGGGGCTGGGTTTGAACCCACCACCTCTGGCATATGGGGCCGGCGCCCTACTCCTTTGAGCCACAGGCGCTGCCCCACACATCAATCTTCATTACTCACTGACCATTATGTTAGTGATCCTTATAACTATCCATGCCATTACATACTTTATAAATCAGTCTCACTATTTCCTATATTTTCTACAGAACTTGGTTCTCTTCCTCTTTCTGTTTAAATATAAGAATAATGATACCCAATTACTAAGCCAGTTGTTATAGTGTTAACATGGACTTTGCATGCATTTCTAATTTTACCCTCTCAGTACTTGTATGAACTAAGAATTATAGGAGATACAAAACAGCTTCAGAGAAGTTAAGCAACTTGCTTAAGTTACCAAAACAATCTCATTATATGCTCCAACTGTCTTCTCTGTATTGTAGTACAGTCCAATAGAAATGTGATGCAAGCTGCCTATGTAATTTAAAATGTTTTGGTAGCCAGATTAAAAATGCAAAAATAAGTAAATGAAATTGATTTTTAAACATACATTTCATTTAATCCAAATATCTCACATAGTACTTCAACATGCAATCAATGTAAAAAATGATTATTAATAAGCTATTTTACATTGTTAGAGAACATCTCGATGTGTACAGTAAACTTTCAGCAGAAATACCTGATCCATATTTAGACTTCACAGAACATGCAGTTGAAGAAGTAGACTCACATACCTAAGTCACTCCAACCATGCTTAAAAGTTGTCCCCAACCTGCAAACATTACCAGTTTTTGAAGTTAAATTTCACTTCATTACAACTACATTAAATTATAATCTATTCATAAGCCACATGAGCCACATGTTAAGTGCTCAATAGCCACGTGGAGTCAATGGCCGCCATGTTGGACAGCACAGCTCTAGGTCTGTGAATGTGTCCTCCCAGGTAAACTCAACTATGTATTTCTAACTGAACTCACACAACAAGTATGTCTCTTCCCCCTACTCTATGAGCATAGTTAATCATTGCTCATCCTCTGAGGCTCAGATCAGATGCCTCTTCCTAATATTTGCCTCATCCACTCAAAAGGAACTAAGCTTCTCCTTCTCTGAACTTGCAAAGCACTTTCTCTGGACCTCTTGAATGGCAATGATCATATTTCTCTTTGTATAATAGACATTTTTTTTTAGCCCTGTCTGCTATACTACCATTTTTGGAAACCCATAAAGGCCTACCTCAAAGTCATGTAGAAAGTAGTTCCCTAAAAATATTTTTTGCATGAAAATGATCTGTGAGGGATGTATTAAAATGAGACAAGTCTTAGCCTTTGGAGGAGGAGGAGGAATGGAGGAGAAGGAAGGAGGAAGGAAGAGGAGGAGAAGGAGGAGGACTAGGAGAAGGAGGAGGAGGAGAAGGAGGGGAAGAAGGAGGAGAAGGGACGTATTAAAATGAAACAAGTCTTAGCCTTTGGAGGAGGAGAAGAAGGACAAGAAGGAGAAGAAGGAGGAGGAGGAGACAAAGGAGAAGGAGGAAGGGGGAGGAGGAGAAGGAGAAGGAGGAGGAGAAGGAGGAGGAAGGAAGAGGAGGAGGAGGAGGAGGAGAAGGAGGAGGAGAAGAGAAGGAGGAGGAGAAGGAGGAGGAGGGAAGTATTAAAATGAGACAAGTCTTAGCCTTTGGAGGAGGAGAAGGAGGAGGAGAAGAAGGACAGGAGGAGAAGAAGGACAAGAAGGACAAGAAGGAGAAGAAGGAGAAGGAGGAAGAGAAGGAGGAGAAGAAGAAGGAGAAGGAGACAAAGGAGAAGGAGGAGAAGGAGAAGAAGAAGAAGACGACGATGACGAAGATGACTTGAGCAAAAAATTATAATCTTTTTATGTCCTTGTATAAGTTCAGAAAGATTACAGAGAAAATAAATATTATTTACCTCATTTTTTGTAGGTTTTACAATAGACACATTGGTCTCACAAACCAAGGAGCATTTTTAAAGTACATGTCTGTATATGTTTCTTGCAGTAGGCAAAATAAATACCCAGACCAACCTTCCATGGAAAACAACTGGGGATGTTGGATAATATATTTTAAAGCACTATTAAAGATATGCATGAATGGGCAAGAAAGTAAGAAACACTTAGGTCTCAAAATAATCAGAAAGGACATTGCAGCCCTACAGCCAGTGTTTGCCTTGAAGTCATTTGTTGAACTTGGTGAACCTAAATTCTAGTTTTCCTGGCCTAACAGGAGTCGGGACAAAATGCAAATTCCAATTCTGCCCACAGAGGCAAGTTGAATAGAACATTCCTTCCCATAAAGCTGGGACTCTAAAAATATATATTTTGTGGTAACTGAGAATGCACCTCACCCACCAACCAAAGACAGGAAAATTTCTTACCTCAAATCTTGGCATTGGAAACAACTCTAAAATACATCAACAGTAGAATGGGTACATTGCAGTACATACATAGAATGAAATGCCATAAAGCAACAAGAATCAACAGACCACAGATAAATGCATCCCTCTGCTTGAAACCACAAATATAATGATAAGCAAAGGAATCATAAGCAAAAGAATACACACTCTACATTTCCATTTATACAAAGTACAAAAGTGGGCAAAGGCAATCTATGGTGGTAGAGGTAAGAATATTCGTTATTCTTGGAGAGAGTAGGTCGGAGATCATGACTGGGCACAAGGGAGGCTTGTAGGGTTCGAGTGATGTTTTATTTCTTGAGCCGAGTGATAGTTATATGACTTTTTACTTAGTAAAAATTCATTAAGCTGTACACTTAGAGAGTTTGTATAGTTTTCTGTATACATGATATACTTTGGTAAGTAACAAAAAATGGAGAAAGGGGCACACTTCTACACTGCTGGTGGGAATGCACACTAATACGTTCCTTCTGGAAGGATGTTTGGAGAATACTTAGGGACCTAAAAATAGACCTGCCATTCTATCCTATAATTCCTTTACTAGGTTTATACCCAGAAGACCAAAAGTCACAGTATAACAAAGACATCTGTACCAGAATGTTTATTGCAGCCCAATTCATAATTGCTAAGGCATGGAAGAAGCCCAAGTGTCCATCCACCCACGAATGGACTAGCAAATTGTGGTACATGTATACCATGGAATATTATGCAGCCTTAAAGAAAGATGGAGACTTTACCTCTTTCATGTTTACATGGATGGAGCTGGAACATATTCTTCTTAGCAAAGTATCTCAGGAATGGAAGAAAAAGTATCCAATGTACTCAGCTCTACTATGAAGCTAAATTATAGCTTTCACATGAAGGCTATAACCCAACTATAGCACGGGAATATGGGGAAAGGGCCAAGGAAGGGGAAGGGAGGGGGGAGGTTTTGGTGGAGGGAGGGTAATGGGTGGGGCCACACCTAAGGTGCATCTTAGAATGGGTACAGGCGGAACTTACTAAATGCAGAATACAAATGCCTACATACAGTAACTAAGAAAATGCCATGAAGGCTACGTTGAACAGTTTGATGAAAATATTTCAGATTGTATATGAAACCTGCACATTGTACCCCTTGATTGTACTAGTGTACACAGCTATGATTTAACAATAAAAATAAATTAAAAAAAATAAAATAAAATAAATGAAAACAAAAGTGAATGTCAAAGAAGAATTTTAAAAGCAGATTATATACAGTGAATCAGTCACAAGGAGGATATATTTGAAAGAATTACTGCTAAAATAAATGCAGCTCAGCCTCTGCCCCTACCCCTGCAGTAATCTTTTTAATTTTTCTACCTTCCCTCTTTCACTGACTGCTTTTCCACCCTTTTCCTTAAGTCTTGGTACTTTCTAGTGTTCTAGCCATGTCCCTCTCCCTTTCTTAACCATAACGTTTATTTTGTATCTGCTCAATATTTTTGAAAAAACATTGATTTGAGATGGATAAAGTTGGCAAAAATATTAATCAAATTATACCTGTTTAGAGGAAGAAATATTTAAAATACCTAAAATGATTTTTAGAAAACTTTTTTTTTTTTGAGACAGAGGCTCCCTTTGTTATCCTTGGTAGAGTGCAGTAGCATTACAGCTCACAATAACCTCAAACTCTTGGGCTTAAGTGATTTGCTTGCCTCAGCCTCCCAAGCAGCTGGGACTACAGGAGCCCACCACAATACCCAGCTATCAGAAAACTTTTTAAATCTTATTTTTGTTTTCTAGTTTAAGATAATTTCTCCCAACAAAATCTCAAACATAAAATTAATACTATGTGGAGTTTCTAAGTGACATCATGAATAAGCAATAAAAATTTAGTTATAACAAAGTACCAGGGAATGAATATTTGTGTTGTCTCAAAATTTGTGTTGAAACGCTAATACCTAATGTGATAACGTTTGGAGGTAGACCCTTTTTTTTTTTTTTTTTAGAGACAGAGTCTCACTTTATCACCCTTGGTAGAGTGCCATGGTATCACACAGCTCATAGCAACCTCCAACTCCCGGGCTTAGGTGATTCTCTTGCCTCAGCTTCCTGAGTAGCTGGGACTACAGGCCCCTGCCACAACGCCCAGCTATTTTTATTTATTTATTTATTTATTTATTTGCAGTCTGGCCGGGCCAGGTTTAAACCCGCCACTCCCGGTACATGGGGCTGCCGCCCTACTCCTTGAGCCACAGGCACCGCCCCTGGAGATGGACCCTTTGGGAGTGATTTAGGTATGAGGATGGAGCCTTCATAAATGGAATTAGTACCTTTCTGAGAAGAAACACAAGAGAGATGATCATGGTGATTTGAGTGAAGGCAGGTATCTGCAAATCAGGAAATTGGCGCTCATTGGACATTGAATCTGCCAGCAACTTGATCATGGGCTTCTCAGCCTCCAGAACTGTGAGAAATAAATGTTTACTGTTATAGCCGCCTAGTCTATGGTATATGTTATAGCAGCCCAAACTAGCTAAGATACAAGGACAATTTAATGTCTCAGAGTATGATGTCCTTTAGGAGACTATTAACATTCTTTGAAGATGATATATACATAAATTAGGCCTTTCTTTAAAAGAATAACAAATGTGATGATATTATTAAGAATAAATGATTCAATCTAATCTTTAAGACAATTCTATTCTATTTCTACTTCTAGGACAGTGGTTCTCAACCTTCCTAATGCTGCGGCCCTTTAATACAGTTCCTGTCGCAACCCACAAGTTGAGAACCGCTGTTCTAGGAACTTAACTAGTTGCATTTTTATTTTTCTCTTTGAACTGACTTATTCTGTATTATTCTAAACCAACTTTATTTTTTAAAAGTACCATAATAATTCAAATTTGTAGATATCCACATATCCATATATGTCCAGAGAATGCTGATAAAGTCTCCCGAAGAGTCTTGTACCTCAGATCTGTTGCTGACTTCTAGGAACTCTAATCCACTAAAAGACAGCTCAAAACTCTAAGTGAGAATTACCTCTTTGCATCCCAGGAACTAAGGTCCAGGGGTGGGAGAATGTAAAGTATTACGTCTCCATGCTAGCTGCACACAACACCTACATACAGGGAAGGGAATGACGGAATGACAGTAGAACAAAAGGCTATCCCGGTGTCATTCTCATCAGTCACCTACCCATTTATTTAATATTTTCAATGTGAGTCAGTTCTCAAAGGCCAGGAGGCACCATCAGTGAGTCAAAAGAGGTAGGAGAAATAGGTACATCTCTTCTGTCTGATGGGATTCTTTCTCTTAGTGGAGCTAGTACCTATATTATATAAACAGGAGGAAGCAGCCCAGATCCAGGGTACCTTCTTTCACCATGATGAGTAGGACATGAGTGGAGAAGGGATGCAGAAGACAAGATGGGCCTAACCGGAGCTGTGTAGCACATGCTATATATAGGTTGTAGGGCTGTAAGTCTGTAGCTATCTTACTAGCCCAGCTAAGTGGACATAGTGCCCTCAAATTAATGTTATTGAACGGTGATAAACAAATGATAAAGCTAAACCAATTTCCAGCTATGTATTTCCCAGGTACTTTGAAAATCTCAGTTTACCAAGAACTTTCACAGTTCATTTCCTCACAGTTCCTTTTGGTATTTCATCAGAAATGAACGGCTGATGGGTTCCCTTGTGAAAGTGCCCCATTTGGACAAGTTAAATGAGTAAACCTGGTTAAAAAAATATATTCACCAAGAGCCTCTGGGCATAAGGTACTGTTTCCAAGAGCCCAAGCATTCTTGGCTACTTGTAAGTATTATTGGAAGATACTCAAAACAAACACTCCATTTGCCTGATCTTCAGCAAAGAAAATATCAGCCTGTGTGAGCTAATGTGGATGTTATTTTAGAATTAGCTTCACTGCCATTTCAGGGTAGCCAATACCATTGTCCTCAACTCAAAGCCTTTTGAACTTAGATTTAAAAGGCAGGCAAGCTGCAAAGCTTGTGACTTTGAATGTTCTAGAAAAACTCACATATGAGTAGATTTGTCCAGTTATGTGAGACACTTTCCCTTAACTTACTGAGTTATTTGGATTATGGAGTTAAAAGAGTAGGAGCAGTAAGGGCTTGCTAGCTTCATGGGCATGCAACCAGGCAGTCACCCAGGGCTTTGCACTGTAAAGTGCCCAGAGTAGTTTAATATGCTGCTGCCACCATCTTGAAATTGTAGTAATTCTTGGACAAGCTGATCTGCACTTTTCTTTTTTTTTTCTTTTCTTTTCTTTTATTGTTTGGGATTCATTGAGGGTACAAAGAATTAGGTTACACTGATTGCGGTTATTAGGTAAAGTACGTCTTGTAATTGTGTCCCGCCCCCAAGAGTTGTGCCATACACCATAACCCCCATCCTCCTCCCTCCTCTGGACCTCACAATCCTGGAAACAGCAAATGTGGCTTTACTTCTACCTCCTCCCTAGACATCTGTCTTTTTTGTCCTTTTAATATATAGAATTCTCTATTCATTAAATTCAAAATTAAATGAAAATATTATCCTTTAGCAGCTGAACCTCTTTGAAGGGTTTAGCTCACCAGAAGGATAAAAAAACACAATGTAGAAGTATATGGCACACCAGGGCTCAACTATATCTTGGACATTACCTAACAAATGCAAACAATGTAAACTTATCATTTGTACCACATATTAATCTAAAATTTAAAAAATGGATAAGAGAACCGTGATGTAAAATGATGACATCCAAACAAATGGAAACTGGGTTTAGGGAATACAGGGATCCTCTGTACAATCTCTGTAACTTTTCTGTAAATTGAAAATTCTTCAGAAATAAAAATACCAAGTCATCAACTTGAAAAATAAAATAGGTATTTTTAGAAAGACAATTTTAAAATAACCAAAAATAAAAATAAAAAACCAAACCTCTCCCGCTTGAAAATTAAAAATAAAAGAAACAAAAACATTCTTTAAAAAAAAAACATTGAATCAAAGGAAAATCAAAGATGTAGATTGTAAACTAGAAAATATAATGCTACTATCATTTTTAGAACTATTAAAAGATTTAATTAAAATGTTTAGATGTAGCAAAAATTGTTTAAAATCAATAATTTACTTCTGGATCACAATAACAAAAATGCAAATACTCTGCGATCAACACAAAAATCATAAAACGGCTATGAAAAATTTGGTAGAAAATGTGCATGAACTATGTGTGTGTGTATGCATGCACATGAATAAACTACAAAATTCTGCTAAGGGATACTAAATAAGACTTGAATAAATAATGAACTATATCCTATATCTGGAAAGATTTGATTTTGTGAAAATTATCAGTCTTGTACAAAGCATACATTTGAAAATTCTTTTTGTAGTCTTAAAAAAATAAAGCAAAGAAAAATCTCTGTACCCCTCAAGGGGGATAGGAAAGCATCCTGGGGGAAAGGACGAGGTCAGGGTCTGATGCTGAGGCCCAGAACACAGGCTGACCAAGGTTAGCAATGGCTGAATTCACTTAAAAACATGTTTAGTGATTGTCTCGTGTCTGGGCACATTCTAAGGAAGGTATTACAATTTACAGCAGGGAGAATGTTCCCTGTTTTTGTCCCTAAGAAGTGTGTACTTGGGCAGAAGAGAATTTAACTATAGCTGCAGGACTGAAGCAAAGTGAGTGTGCAAAGCTAAGATGGCAATTTCAAACCCAGGTGGCTGGGAGAAGATCTTTCTTCTTTTCTGGACTTAGAAAGGGAAAAAGAACCTGGAGGCAATGGTTTGGGGCAGGGGGCATGTGACAGCAACAAGAGCTGCCATGAACAGAGGGCTTGCTACTTACCAAGTCAGTGTCCTAGATGCACTTTTCTCATTCATTCAGCACCACAGCAGTAACAAAGTTGGCACTTTTAAGGTCCCTATTTCATAGCTGAGGGAACTGAAGCTTGGAGAAGTAAAGCAATGCTCCCAGGCTCAAAAAGCTAGGAAGAGACAGATCAAGGGGTTGAAACCATTCATTCACCCATCCATCCATCAATTATTTTTTGAGCACCAGCTCTGGCCTGGACCTTTTTCTGGGGACTAGAGATAGAGCAGTAAATAAGACACAGCCAGATTGGGTCCCTGCTTTCTTGGGATGTACTTTCAAAGAAGGGGTTAAGAATAGAGATAGAGACTACAACAAGTAAATAAGGATTTCTCAACCTCTGTACTACTGACATTTGCAGGAGGATGATTTCTTGCTGTGCACTGTAGGGTGTTTAAGAGTATTTCTGGTCTCTACTCACTAGAAGCCAGTAGCACCCCCTAGCTCAGTGGTAACAACAAAAACATCTCCATCTAGGTTGAAAAACATTGAGATGGGTGAGTGTAATAATTTCAGACAATAATAAGTAATATGATGAAGATAAAATTGGGTGATTGATAGAGGGAGATGGGGAGGCACCACTTTAAACTGGAGGGTCACAGAAAGGTGTTCCAAGGACAGAAGGGCAAGAAGCAGCCTTTGATAAGTGAGGATAGACAGTCCCAGGCAGTGAGAACAGCAGCCCTGAGGTGGCAAGGAGCATAATGAGAGGATGGTGGCTGAAGTGTGACTACACAGCAGGGGGCCAGATCATACAGCAATGTGTGCTTTATGTTTGAAAAGATAATCCAGTTGCTCTGTGGAGAACCATCTGTGGTAACAGGAACAGAAGGGGGAATTGGTAGGCAAGGAGCAAGATGGTGGGAGCCAGGATAGAGTTTTAGTGGAGGGAATGAAGAGACAGTGGACCGAAATGTCACATGGTTTATATAGGGCCTTGCTGATAGACTGGATGTGGACAACAAGTTCCCCTTTCCCTTCAGGTCCCCACCAGGATGGGTCTCATTTTCTATATTCTGCTGGAAATTCATCCCTGCCACCAACTAGAGCAGAATTGCTGCTTTTCTGTTGGGACTCAATCTCTGATGCTTGGTCCGCTTCTGTACCCTCATCTTTCAGTTGGTCTCTCTGACCCTTCCCTTCATGGCTAGCAGCCTCATCTTCCCTTAGCCTTGCTGCCACTCCCTCACATCTGCTTTCCCTCCAAACATTGCCAGCACTCTAACTCTCTTGGGAGCTAAAGCTGAACATTCTGTTTCTTTGAATATAAAAACCCATGAACTATCTCCATTATGAATTCCTAAGAAGGTCCTGGGGGGTTTCTCAGAGTCATCTTATGAACAAAAGACATGGTACATATAGAAGTCAAAAATGCAAGAAAGGGGAATGACTTTCAGTTTAACAGTACAATGTAGTAGCCCACAGAGCAGTAAACAGTAATTTTTTTTAGCATATATGCTTGTAGTGGCTTTAAATGTATCACCACCACCACCGCTGCCAAAAGATATCACGTCCCAACCCCTGGCTCTTCTGAATGTGACCTTATATGGAAACAGAGTCTTTGTAGATGTAATTAATTAAGATGATCGCATTGGATTAGGGTGGGCCCTGACCCCAAGTACTAGTGTCCTTAAGGGAAGACACACATAGACCGAGACACATGCAGGAAAGAAATGCAATCTAATTCTTTGTACCCTCAAAAAAAAAAAAATGATGAAGAACTCCAATAATTTGACCTTTGAAGTCAGCTGGTATTGTGCACAGTGCACAATAATTAGACTAATTAGACTGTGGTCTCAACACTCTCTTTGGCTGTTCAACTGCTCCACTAGATCCAGTCTCCCTGGGCACAGGCTCTCAGACTGGCTGCTTTGCACAGTGACATTCAGCAAGCACCCTCTGGGTCCTGAAGCCCGACTACTGTAGGCAAGAATAGCTCAGTAAAGGTTGACTGAGCCTTTGCAAGTTCTGATTACTCTTTCCCATAAGCTGTAAACTCAACTGGCACATACAACTCCAAAAGGACCTGGGAAGTCTTCTAGAGGTGTCACCCTTCCATCACACCTGAGTTAACCTTGGCAAAATGCCAGAGAGTACCCAATAGTTTTATCCTTGAGTCCATCTACAGCCTGGCCTATTGGGTCTGCATATTTCCTTCTTTAGATCTGATGAATGTTTCTTTTTCACTTTACCTCCACCTCTAGCCAGTGGAAATTTACCTGAATGTACAAACCTTCCCAAAAGGTGCAGAAGCTCCAAGGATAGAATGTAAGGCAGTCACAGAGTGTTCTGCATGGTGGCACTTCTCTGTCATGCTTTCAGCTCTTAGGTAGGACACTAATGCCCCTTTTCTTAGTCATACAGAAGAATAAAAACTTCAAATCAAAGGACCAAATTTCAAATATAAAAGCAGCAAACAGATGGCTGTTTAAAAACATTTTGTAGCATGTTTGAATCCATCTTTTAATCATTTTAAAGGATACAAAAGTACTCATCATAATACATTCACTTCCAGTGACCAATTACCTCAATGCTTCTCTTTCCTTCACATCCTCTATTTTTCTAAAGTCAAACATTTTATATGTATTTCTTTTTCGGGAACACATGCATATTGTAAGAAACTTGAAAAACACAAGCAAGCACAAAATCCAGGGGTAGGAGCAAAGGCATTGAAATATATGCACAGAGATCAAAAGTCAATCAACTCAGATGCTCAGTTTTATAATTTTGCTTTTCATTTAAAAACATATATGAACATCATTAACAGCATTGCTATGGTTTTGATATGGTTGGTTTGTCCCTATCATATCTCATATAGATATTGGATCCCCAGTGTGGCAGTGCTGGGAAGTGGGGCCTAGTGAGAGGCTTCTGAGTCATGGGGACAGATCCTTCATGAATGGCTGGGTGCCATGAATTCCCAGGAGACTGGATTAGTTCTTGGAAGAATGTATTAGTTCCCTCCAGGGTGGGTTGTTATAAAGTCACTATGCCCTTGGATTTGGTCCCTCTTCCCAGGTGTCTGCTTTACCATGGTTTGACAAAGCACTAAAGCCCTCCCCAGAAGCCAAGTACATGCCAACACCATGCTTCTTATACAGCCTGTGTAACTGTGAGCTAAATAAACCTCTTTTGTTTTTAATTTCAGATTAATATGAGGTTTAGATTACATTATTTTTATTTCTAAGGTAAAGTTCAAGTTTTAGCTGAGCCCTTCACCCAGGGGGTGTGATGAATACCTTCACATTGTGCACATTAGTTAAAATCCCACCAATCACTCTCCCTCCTACCCCTCCCCTCTCTGCCATCATCCCTCCCCCTCACTTGACTATACTTGTGTTTTCTTTTCTTTATAAATTACTCAGCCTCAGTATTCCTTTATAGCAACACAAAACAGACTAAGACATTGAATATTCTACAACATTATCTTCAATAATTAAATAGTATCCCATAATAGTATAACTTAACCAATCCACTATTATAGATTGTTTCCATTATTCCTTTGCCCTTACTTTTTTTGAGGTCATGATAACACATCCTTGAAGCTAAAATTTGGCATGCACCCAGGATTATTTCCACAGGATAAATTTCTCAATGTGAACCTGTAGAGTTTCAGAAACTAACATTCTGAAGGCTTTTAATTTTTTTTTTTATTCTTAGGAAATCCTTGAGGGTACAAAGAACCAGGTTACACTCCTTGCATTTGTTAGGTAATTGTGAGTTTTTGAGCTTTTGATACTTACTGCCAAATTAGGCCTCTGCCTATGTCAAAAGACTGTATGTCTTTGCACCTCCAGCAGCATATCTGAGTGTTTCTTTCCCTATCCAAGCATTTTAGGTCATACATTTATCATCTTTGCCAAATTATCCATAAAAATGGTAACAAGCCATTTGAATATAATACTAAAGAAATTATACATACATATATATCTTTTTAAAAAAATAAAGAATCATTGATCTAATTGTAAAAGTTAAAACTTAAAAGCTTCCAGAAGGAAACGAAACATAGGAAAATATCTTTATGACCTTGGGGTGGGCAAACATTTCCTAGATAGAAAATTTGATAAACTTGACTTCATCAAATTAAAATAAAACTCTTGCTTATGAGAAGACACCATTGCTAAAGTGAAAAAAGGGACACCACAGACTAGGAGAAATGTTTACAAAACATATGCCTAAAAAAGAAATTATATTCAGATTATTTTTAAAAAGTCCTACCAATAAATAATGAAAACAAACAATCCAATAGGAATGGAAAAAAGACAGGTGTAGGCAAATTTCAAAATAAAACTCAAATGATCAATAAACATATGAAAATGTGCTCAGCAAGGAAATACCTATTAAAGCTACAGCAAGATTCAGTAAGACATCTGAGACAGTCTGATAAGGCAATCAAAAGATTTAAAGGACACACACTCTGGAAATAAAGAAGAAATACTAGGTTTATTCCAGAAAAATATAATTATGAATTAATTATGTAGGAAGAAAATCCAGACATCTAACCAAAAAAGCTACTAGAGCTACAAGTGGATTTGGTGAAGTCTCAAGATCCAGTGTCAATATGCAAAAGCAATTGTATTTCTACTTGCTATCAATGAAGAATTTGAAGATAAAATTAGAAAAGCAATGCAATTTACAATTTAGTGAAAGCATATAAAGCACTCAGGAATAAATTTAATCACGTGTATACATGACTTGAAAACCAAAAAAAAAAAAAAGAATTATTGAGAAAAAAAACAAAGATGAATAAATCAATCTATAACTTAAATGAAACTTAAATGAAATCCCAGTTAAAATTCCAGCATCAGTTCTTGCAGAAATTGACAGATTATAAAACAGTGGTTCTCAATCTTCCTAATGCTGTGACCCTTTAATACAGTTCCTCATGTTGTGGTGACCCCAACCATAAAATTATTTTCATTGCTACTTCATAACTGGAATTTTGCTACTGTTATGAATCATAATGTAAATATCTGATATGCAGGATGGTCTTAGGTGACCCCTGTGAAAGGGTCATTCGACCCCCAAAGAGGTCGCGACCCACAGGTTGAGAACTGCTGTTCTAAAACCTATAGTATTGCAAAGAACTCAGATTAGGCAATATATTTTGAAATAGAACAAAGTTAGAGGATTTTATACTACCTGATCTCAAGATTCAAAATAGAATAATGGAAGAGAATAGAGAATCCAAAAACATACACAAATACAATATAGTCAACTGATTTCAACAAAGGTATCAAAAGTAATACAATGGAAATAAAAATAGAGTTTCAATAGATAGTGCTAGAACAATGTTTATATATAATAGTGAACTCAAAATAGAATCATAGATCTAAATGTAATTGTTAAAACTAGAAAACATTTTGAAGAAAACATAGAAGAAAATCTCTGCAATCTTGTGGTAGACAAAGATTTCTTGGGATACAAAAACCAACAAGCATAGATTGAAATATTAAAAATCAGAGTCCCGTCAATACTTAAAACTCTGGATCTTTAAAATATATAATTAAAAATGAAAAGTCAAAACACTGACTGGTAGTAGGAAATATCCATAATATTTAAAGCTGACAAATAATTTGTTCCCAGAATATAAAAAGTTCTTATAACTTAAAAATTGGCAATATTTCAGTTGTAAGAACTCAAAATATGAGAAACTCTAATTTTCTCAATTGACAAAAGATCTGTAAATTTTTCAAAAGAAGACATATGAATGGCTGATAAGCATATGAGAAGATATTTGTCATCATTAGTCATCAGGGAAATGAAAATTAAACCATAATTAGATACTACTAAATCTGCTAGAATAAAAAAAAATATGCTGCATGATGATGGTGTAAATAACAAATGTTGGCAAAAATATGGAACAACTGGGACTCTCATACCTTATTGATAAAAGTATAAAAGGTAACAGTTCTTTAGAGAACAGTAATACAGTTTTTATAAAGTTAAACCTATACTCACTATATGATCTGGACATTTTACTTCTAGGTTTTTACCCAAGAGCAAGGAAAACATATGTCCCCAAAAGAATTATACACAAATGTTTATGGCAGCTATATTCAAAATAGCCAAAAACTGAAAACTACTCAAATATTCAGCAACAGATAAATAGGTGAGCATACTACAATATGTCTATACAATGGAATATGACTCAATGATAAAAAGAAAATACTGTCATACACAAGGTCATGCATGAATCTCAAAAATGTGTCAAGTAACAGAAGCTAAACCAAAAAAGCACACATACCATATGATTGCAATGATAAGAAATTCTAAAATAAACAAAACTCATCTGTAGGGTCAGAAAGTAGGTCGGTGGTTGCCTGGTACCTAGCACTGACTGGGAAGTGGCATAAAGGGACTCTTTATGGTGATGGGAAGATTTGATATCTTGATTGTTATTGTGGTTACATGGGTATATAGATGGGTGTGTGTATGTGGGTGTGTGTACACATCTGTTAAATCTCATCAATCTATACCCTTAAAATAGCATATTTTATTGTGTGCTAATAATGCTTCAGTAAATTTGATTTTTTTAAAGAGATACAACTACATACCCAATAGTAAGACTAAAATTATGAAGACTGGCAAGGATATGAAACAATTGGAACTGTTGTACACTTATGGAGAACTTTTTTGGCAGTTGAAGTTAAACAGCTTCCCTATTCCACTCCTAGCTCTGTACCCAAGAGAAATGAATACATACGTCCATAAAAAACTTGCACAGATATCCACAGAAGTTTTATTCACAACACCCAAAGACTGGAAACTACCCAAATACCCATCAACAGGAGAAGAGATAACCAAATTGTGATGTGTTCATACAATGGAAAACTACTTGGCAATAAAGGAACAAAATAATGATGCCCACAACAACATAAACAGTTTCAAAATCATTGTATTAAGTGAAAGACTCATAAAGGGTATATAGAATATTCCATTTATATGGATTTAAAAACAGCCAGCACTACTGTATATTGCTAGAAATCAGAATGGTGGTTGCCTCTGGGCAAGAGAACAAGAAGAGGCACTGGGATACTTCCTAGGGTGACGGAGATGTATATTTGAATCTGAGCCATGGGCATGTGCATTTCTCAAAAATTCATCAAGGTGGATACTTTAATACTGGTGCATTTTGCCATATATAAATTATACCTTGAGAAACTATGAAAAAAACACAAAAAAAATATAATTTGAAGCCAGGAAGATTTGGGGTGGTGGTTTGAGAACTCTTCAGAGCTTGTATTCATTTGTACTTATTTTCTTATTTTGTTAGAGATTCCAAAGATGCTAATTATCAAGAATATTCTTCACCAGCAACAAAATTCTTCCAAGAGCAAAGTGACAAAAAGCTCTAATTTTCCAGGACACAGAGAAACAAAAAGGATCCTGCTGAGAAGTAGATGCTCAAATTCTTTGAACTCACAGAAGAGATTCTAAATTGGGAACCCAAACATTTTCTGTTTCCTAGCAGAGATGCTCATGCATGCAAAAGCTTCAGGCAGGCAATAAGGGCTATTGAAATGGCAATCTGGCCATGACAGATGCCTTAAAATGCATTCAAATCTACTCAGTCCCCACTTTAAACAAATGCGGCTTCCTCCCAGAGTTACTCATAACAACTCATGTACTCTGTGGTCACAGTTAATCTGACTTGCGGGGTCCTGAGCTTGAGGGCCTGTGTATCAGAAAGTTTCTCACAGGCCTTTGGACAAACAATGCTTGCCACACAAGAAGCACTGTGTCTCCCATGGTGTTTTATCACTGCCATCATGAAACGTGAAGCAGTTTGGCCATGAAATCAGCAAAGGCCCTCCAGAACAAGGAACAGCCCGGTTCAGCTCATCAGAACACAGATCCACAGAGATTCGATACTGGAGACTCTTAGTGGCACACTCATTGCTGGACAGTGGCATTCCTCTCATCAATAGGTCATGGAGTAAGGTCAGTGGTTTAGGGCCCATCTGCAGATGTGACACGCTGATATAGGCTGATAGTCTATGGCAAATAGAACTGAAAAAAATCTCACTTAGAATTCTTTTCAGGTCAGGGCTGGCTTCATGGACACATGACCATGCCCAGAAGGGCTCTGTACTTGGTTTAAGGCACAGAATTCACCATCTCAGAATTCTAATGAATTATTCAAAGGGACTCTTTCATTTTTATTTTGCACTGGGTCCTGTCATTAGTAGCCAGTTCTGGAGGCTCTGCTACAAAAGCTCATCTCTCCTGTACCTTGAGGCTAAAAGGTTCTACTGCTCTTAATCAATACCCAATCTATATCTTGCTATGGCCATCCAATTTGACTCTAAGAAAAAAAAATTATCTTGTAATACACAAGCTACAGTGGGAGGAGGATAAGGTGAAGATGAAGGGAGAGCTGGGCAAGGATGAAGTCAGAGTAAAGAAGGAAGGGAAAGAGAGACACTGTAGCTCTCACTTAGATATCTGCCATTTGTTGCCATTTTCCCTGTCCTTCCCTGCCTCGCCACACAAAAGCTTGTATGTGAATGTTCACAGAAGCATTATTCGTAATAACCCCAAAGTGAAAACAACACAAATAATGATCAGCTGATGAATGCATGAGTAAACTATCATATACACAATGCAATGTTATTTAGCTATAGAAAAAATGAAGTTCTGATACATAGAACAACATGGTTGAGCCTGGAAAAAATTATGCTAAATCAAAGCCAAAGGCCAAAAAAAATCACACATTGTTATGATTCCATTTATGTGGAATACCTGGAACAGGCAAGTCCACAGGGACAGCAAATGGAGTAGTTGTTGCCAGGGGCTGGGGGGGTGGGGTGGGGCGGCAGGCGAGAGTAGACGAAATGGGGAGTGACGGCTAATGGGTAAGAATATTATTTTGGTTTGATAAAAACGTTCTAATTGACTGCGGTGGTCGTTGTACAACTCTGTGAATATACTAAAAGCCATTTAATTGTACACATCAAATGCGTGAATTGTATGGTAGGTGAATTATATTTCAATAAAGACTTTTTTTCGAAATGGAATGTTTAAGTAATCATTAAAGTTTTAGCACATTAGCTGCGTTTCCCCACAATCATTTTTAGTTGAGTGAACCAAGACGCTGAGAAAGAACTCAGCAATACACACACGACATCCCAAGCTGAATTTCCCCTGGGCCACTAAATAAACAGTCATGAAAGTCATCTGAGTGTGTGAGATGGATCCGGGTTCCCATGATGCTGTCTCCTGCGGCTTTGCTGCTGTTCTGCCTCTCAGCCACCACAAGCTCACTACCAGCCTTTCTGACCGAGTTAGCAAATCTAAGGAGGATGACAAGCAACAGTTTCTTCTTATTTTTTGCTTTATTCGAACAACTCACAAATCAGCTGCTCTTTTAGGCCATGTTAGTATTAACAACCGAAGTGTGTTGGAGAAATCATCTTAAACAATGTACAACATATCACAGATTAACTGCTTCTGGCCTTAAAAATGCAAACTACCAGGACCTCCCATGGAGTGTTATTATTTACAGAGGATTTTTTCTCTTCTCCCTCTAATACTTTCATGGCTGTACTGACTAGAGGCTTTCAGAAGAGGGGAGATGCTAGAATATTCCTTCCCCACAATTCTCCATGGCAATATTACTCAGTGATTTCATTCCCATAAACTGCTTTCAGGCACAGCAATCATTTCTTCTAACACGCATGCATGCCTGCACACAGTTGCTTCAGGCCTGTCCAAGTCCACATGACAAGTTTGGGGAAAGATACAAAAGCTGAAGGAAGAAACAGAGATAGTTAAACTTGAATTTCAGATAAAGAACATATACTTTGTAGTATAAGTATATTCCAAATATTGCACAGGATATACTTATACTAAAAACCTATTTGAGGTTTTCTTACATTCAAATATAACTGGACACCCTGTATATTTATTTGCTAAATCTGGCAATGTTAATTCTACAGGAAGAAAGCCTCAGCTCAGCAATGCCAGGTAAATGCAAGAAGACAGAGGAAATTCTGAATAGTGCCACAGTACTCTACTAGCACAGGAGAGACAAGACACAAATGTCAAATTAACTCAAGTAGAAACACTAAGAGTCACACAAGATCCAACAAACTCCCATGAAGTTCATAAAATTCCATGGCGTGGAGAACATTTCTCCCAGTGTAGCAGGTGAAACCTGGAAGCCAGAGTTGCAGGAAACCAGTGTTCTAAGCCAGTGGTTCTCAACTGGGAGCAATTTTGACAAGGTGTGAGGATATCTGTCACTGCTGGGGGTAGTGGTATTAGCATCAAATGAAGCGTGGCCAGAGATACCATGCCACCGAAAATTATATGGTGCACAGGACAACCCCCACAATGAAGAATGATCCCGCTCCAAATGTCAGTAGTGCTTGGGGTGAAGAAACTCGTAGCTAAAAAGTGAGAGGAAGCTAAATGGGGAAGAGGAGCAGCACTGGAGGTCCTTGTTGATGGGCTACCCTAGCAGCTGAATTGACAGAATCCAGCAGGCTCCACATGCAGCACCTACAGAGTCAACATTCCTCTTCATGTGAAAGACCCCTAATGAATTTGGGGTATATGCAAAGGGCTGGCGAGTGATCATCTCAAGATATTGACCTTTCATGATTCCTCTTTCCACAGAGGCTATGATCATTGTGCCTATATTGGTTTGGTTCACTTGGTCAACATCAAAAAATGCCTGCCATGCTCTTGGCTCTTAGATGCAGACTTGATGCAGGCCTGGACTCTCACAGACCCTGCAGCGATGCTCTGGGGCTCTGCTCCAGTTCCTTTCCCAGTGTTCTGCTCAGCAACTCTGGAAGCTCTTACTGCAAAGCTGGTCTTATGTCTCCTGGCTGGAGGACCACACTGAGGTCTCTAGATTCATCTTTTCTCGCACACATATACAGCCAGAAGTGCCTGGAAATTTACATCTCCTCCCTACATGGTTGGTCGAGCAACCCTGATAAAGACAGCATTGCTGAGTGGGGCCTACACTGTCCCCAGTACTACTCTGTGGGGCTGAGCTAAGTTGCTCTAGGTCAGTGACTTTGTGAGCCCTTGAACCCTATGGAGCCTCCCTCCCTTCTTTACCCTACTTCCCCTACCTTTTTATCCCTAGAGGATTTCTTGACCAATACACTTCATATTAATCTTAGTCTCATAGACTACACTTGGGAAACACAGCCAAAGGCAGAACTCATCCCACTGTCCTCAGAGAGTCTGAGGGATAGACATGTGGCCCAAATGGGCTGTGGCAGACATTGGCTATCACCTTAGCAAAAACCATCTGCACGTATGCTCTCTCCTGCCCTTCCCGTAGAATCTGTGATGTGTTCAAGTAGTAAGCAAAGACTCTTTGACTCCAGGAAAATCTTCCTCTTCCCTTAGCCTCAGAGGCTGAGTCATGATGGCTATAAGCCACTCATGGTAACCCCATCATCTCTTGTCAATGATTGGTCTCAGAGTGGATGCGTGACCCATTTCTGGCCAATGGAACAAAAAAAGAAGTCTGCTGATATTTTACAGACTAGCAGTCTGCTACTCCCCAAAATAAGAGTGTTACGGGAAGAAGACCCTCTTTTCTGTCCTTCCTTCTTCCTTATGACACTCAGGTGAAGAAGTAATGTTTGGATCAGCAACCATAGCATAAACTCAAGGGCTTCACAGTGCACTGTTCAGCTGCTGATAAGACTGAGTCACTGAATCAAGACAATAGCCCCCTACTTCTAAACTTCTAGCTCTGTGAGCTAACCAAATGTTTTCTTTTCACTTAAGCCCCTCCTGAAAAGTCTTTTTCTTACTGATGAAAATGTTCAGAAATTAAGGCCAATCATAGCTCTCTCATGAAATTGGTTAAGAAAGTGGGTGCTGTAACAGATAGGGTCCCATTTCTTTCGCGATCATGAGCTGTAAAGATGGCCATTTGTGTTGGCCAGTGATTGTCTTCCATTACTATAGGCAGAAAGACATTTGTTGTGGAATAAAAGAAACCCACCAGGGGAGGAACAGAACTGAGAGACTGCTTCTATAATAATGTTAATTCTTGTAGTGACACCACCTTCAATTACCTTCATTGTAAAGTGGGAATAATAATTCCTACCATGCAGGGGTGATATGAGAACGATTTAAAATAACATTTGTATAGTGCCTGGTTCCACTTCCCTTAAATTTAAACATCCTAGAGAATGAGGTATCCCAGCCTTATTTGCAAAGAAGCTTAATGTTTTGTTATTTGATAGTATTTGAGTTACCTCCTAAATGTCAGTGTGCCTGAGTTTGAAAGTTGGCTTCTCTTGAAAAGACTTTGTTTCCGATTCAACTTTGCCCTAGTATGTGTGGCAGCTGTGCTCTGAAGTGGCCAAAAAAGAGAGGACTGGAGAGGAAGAGCAAGAGACAGGAAAGAAAGAGAATTTTAGAGAAATAAGTAAAGGAGGACAAGAAAAAAGCAGAGGAAGAAGAAAGAGGAGATGGTGGAGGAGGAAGAAAGTAAGGAAGAAAAAAAGAAAAAGGGAAGAAAAAAAAAAACAAGCTGTATACTCTACTAGAATTCCCCCCCAAAAAACACTTCATGAACCTCTCATTCATCAATCACCTGTTGAGCCTCCCTCAAAAAAAAGACAAAACAAAACAAAAACATTTAAAATTTACTGGCTGCTCCTTGTCATAAAAACCATGTTTGGCACTTAATTTACAATATTACACTTCACACTCAAAATGAAAAAACAAACTATTAAGTATGGACTCTTATTTTTGCTATTTTACATTTGAGAAAAGAGAAAGTCAGAAAAGTTATATAAATTGCCCCCAAGTCACACAGCTAAGTGGGTGAGTAGGGATTCAGCCCACGTGTGCCTAAGCCCCTAGCCCTGCTCTTAGCCACTGCCATGTTAAATGCCACTGGAGGCAGTTACTGAAAATGAAAAGATACAGATCACATCACCCAAGATGTCCTAAATTAGTCTGCAAGGAGGGGAAAACCCCACCAAAATACAACATTACCGTGTCTGGAAGTTCATAGCCAATGGTGAAGACAGAACGTAAATACATAATTTTAATGTATAATCACTGTTCTATTAAACTCGCTGGTGACCCATTGCAAGTTTCATGGAGAAAATATTCTTCATGTGCAGTCTTCCAGAGTAAGGGTAGATTTATCAGGGAAAAAAGTTTTAGAAGAGAAGAAGTAGAAGAGAATTTTCCAAAAGGGAGGCAAGGGACAAGGTGTTTTGAGAGAGGTGAGCAGCTGAGTGCATTAGAAGTAAAATTGTAGGAAATGCCATTTAACTTCCAAAAATATTCTGAGCTTACATAATGTTAGTCTCCCTTCTCAGTCCCCAAGGCAGTTCTTAGTCATGCAATAAACATCATTTTTTAAAGTTCCCATCCACTTTCGTCTCTTTTCTACACACACAAGTAAAATAAACTTTGAAACTGGACTGCATTTTGTAGCAGTTTCACATGATTTTTTGAGTCAGCTCTAATAAATGCTAAATGAAAATATAATTTTATGTCTTGCAATGCCCCTTTCACACACACATTGCTCATTTCCCTTGTGATGACTTGCAGGGGGTCAGTGAGCACAATTACTTCTCCTCAATTTCTAGGCTCAAGAGGAAGGGATTTTTTTCCCCACAAGAATTTAGCTAGCTGGTGAGACCGGAATACTGAACACTTGTTACCTGACACCCCGGCACATCTGGGTACCTACTTCTCCTCTCCAACTTGTCCATATCAATTGCAGAACTGGTCCGGATTCTTTCTTTTTTTTTTTTTTTTTGTAGAGACAGAGTCTCACTTTATGGCCCTCGGTAGAGTGCCGTGGCGTCAAACAGCTCACAGCAACCTCCAACTCCTGGGCTTAGGCGATTCTCCTGCCTCAGCCTCCCGAGTAGCTGGGACTACAGGCGCCCGCCACAACGCCCGGCTATTTTTTTGTTGCAGTTTGGCCGGGGCCGGGTTTGAACCCGCCACCCTCGGCATATGGGGCCGGCGCCCTACTCACTGAGCCACAGGCGCCTCCCCGGATTCTTTCTTTTATGTATGGAAGTAGCTTTACTGAGCATACATCTTATTAGTTAACCTACTTCTCTCCAACTTGTCCATATCCATTGCAGAACTGGTTCCGATTCTTTTATGTATGGAAGTAACTTTACTGAGCATCTTGTTAGTTAACATAAGAAGCAGAACCTGATTTTGATCTCAGTATACAGAAATCACTTCTAGGCATACAATTAAGTCCACACAGCAAGCAGAAGAAGCCTGGAAGCTTGACACAAACAGACAAGCCACCTCCTACTAAGAGAAAATGACATTTTGGCTATTCTCTTTCAAGAAAAAAAGTATGGGTTATATTGACCTAAATATAAATTTGCCCAGACATCACATCAGGTCAGGTAGTAAGTCCAAAACAATCATTGGGTTACCATAGATGAATCCTGTATCAGAAGTTAAGTGAGTTCAAAGGCCAAGAGAAAAGATTTTTTTTCTTTTTTGAGACAGGGTCTCCCCCTGTTGTCTGTGCTGAAGTTCAGTAGCATCATCATAGCTTAACTCCTGGGCTGAAGCAATCCTTCTGCCTTAGCCTCCCCAGTAGCTGGGTCTATAGATACATTGCATCACACCTGGCTGATTTTTCTATTTTTTTTTTTGCCATTTTGTACTTTTAATTACAACATTTTTTCCTTATGTTTTTATTTATTAAGTCATTTGTACATAGATCATGAATACATTTATGCCATTATGGGATTCAATGTATTGATTATTTATACAAATTGGAGTGCTTACATCCTACTAATTAACAGCCTTCACCTCATTTACCCAATTACAGTGTTAAGACTTTTGTGTTCTATATCTGATGGGTCCAACTTGTACTTGCAATATGCTATAGTAGAAATGAGGTCTCACTATGTTGCCCAGACTTGTCTCAAGCTCCTGGCCTGTAGTAATCCTTCTGTCTTGGCCACCCAAAGTGCTGAGATTACAGTCATGACCCACTGCATCTAGCCAAAATGAGATTTTTCAGCGTGTCAAGATTTATTTTTTGGAAGTATAGAAACTTTAGGTCTCTGTGTATGCTTTTGCTCATTCATTGACTCATTTATTTATTAAATGATAATATTTGAGGGCCTATTAAAAGGCAGCTACTGTTCTGGTAATATGGTAATATACTAGTGAATGAGTGAGGTTAAGATGTGAAAACAGACAATGAAAAATAAACCGATTATAATTTCACATGGTAAGAAGTGTATGAATATCTTCCTTCACTCCCTCCTCCCTTCCTTTCCTGAACAATTCAAGCTAAGATCCATGATGTGGGGCTGTGCAGGGTGAGTTTGTGCATGGAGTGTGGCAAGGGCAGTGGCCCAGCAGAGTGTATCAAGTCAAAAGGAAAGCATTCACTTAGGGTGGCGTGTTGCTGGGGATCAGAATCTAAGTGGCATGGGGAGGGCATCCATATAGGAGAATGACAGCGTTGGCCTACCATGGGATGGTGGAGCCTGAATTGGGTGCATAAGGTATCCATGTGTACATGTGCCCCTTGTAGTGGCAGTGGTATGGCATGGGGTTTTAGAGCCTGAGGCAATGAAAGGCAGCATAGTGTGGGGTGTGGGAGCCCAGAAAAGGTGAAAAAGGCATCCATGTAGGAGTTTAGGGGTTGGTAGTAACAATGGGACCTTGGGTACACAGAAGAGTAACTGATTCACTATGATTATATTGAGGGTGGGAGGACCAATATTCTCACTATCAGAGAAGTGAAGAAAGGGAGAAAACTAGTATCTATGTGGTACTAAATTTAAATTGGAGGTACTGGTGTGAACTCATTCTTTTCAAATATATTTATTTTTTTTTAAATAATTGTGATTCGTTTATTTTTTCAATTTTTTAATTAAATCAAATTAATATGAGGGTACAATTTTTAGGTTACATTGTTCTCACTTCCAGGGTAAAGTTCCATTTGTAGAAGAGCCTCTCACCCAGGGGGCTTGTTTACACCCTCACAATGAGCACATTAGGTGAGATCCCACCTCATGCCCTTCCTCCTTCTGCTAAACGTCCTCTCCCTTCCCTCCCCCTTACCTCTACCCCCAAATTGGACTATATTAGTGTTTTATTGTTCTTATGAACATGTAATTATTTACATATTGATTTCATATTAGTATAGAGTACATTTACTATGGTATATGTATACCATGGAATATTACTCAGCTATTAAAAAAGATGAAGACTTTACATCTTTTACGTTTACCTGGATGGAGCTGAAATACATTCTTCTTAGGAAAGTATTGTAAGAATGGAAAAATAGATTTTCAAATATATTTAGATAGGTATTGAAATAAATACACATGTAGATACATGTACATATGTGTATAATGTATATTTGTATTGCCCTGGGTCTCCCTACTGACAAGGTCTAACAATTGTGACATTTAATAGTAAGTAGCATACTTTGTGTTCTAAATACCATTTTATACTAAGAACCTTTCTTCGGAAAAGTGGCAAGAGCTAGAACAAGAAAGATCCATACAAGGTGAGCCAGGAACATTTCATTGGGCCAGAAAGCAAGATTGATAGGAACATATCAAAAGGACACAGAAAGCATCATGAAGGGTATTTCACTGATTGGGTTGCCAGGTTCAACAAAGATACACAGTTAAATTTAAATTTAAGATAAACCATGAATAATTTAAATAAAGTACGTTCATGCAGTATTAACCGTGTTTATGCAATATTTTGAGCATATTTATATGTACATACTAAAATTTATTCATTATTTATTTGAAATTCAAATTTAGCTAACAGCACTGCATCCTTCCCGCTACTAAATATGGGACTTTCTAGAGTATCACAATAAATAAGAGTAATGAATTATAACTCATCAAATAAAATAGGAATCCATGAGTCCATCTTGGTGTAAGTGAACAAATGGGAAGAACAGAAAGCTTTCTCCTATAGCAGAATGCCACAATGTAACTGTAGAAGAAGTGATGGAAATAGAAAATTATCATCTGTCAACTATCACAGTAATAATTAATTTAGCTAAGAAATATCAATGGGCTGGGCATTGTGCCTCACACCTGTAATCCTAGCACTCTGGGAGGCCAAGGTGGGTGGATCATCTGAGCTCAGCAGTTCGAGACCATCCTGAGCGAGAGTAAGACCCCACCTCTATTAAAAATAGAAAAAGCAGGGCTGCACTTGTGGCTCAATGAGTAGGGCACCGGCCCCATATACCGTGGTGGGTTCAAACCTGGCCCCGGCAAAACTGCAACAAAAAAATAGCCGGGCATTGTGGCAGGCAACTGTAGTCCCAGCTACTTGGGAGGCTGAGGCAAGAGAATTGCCTAAGCCCAGGAGCTGGAGGTTGCTGTGAGCTGTGACGCCACAGCACTCTACCAAGGGCAATAAAGTGAGACTCTGTCTCTAAAAAAAAAAAGAAAGAAAGAATAGAAAAAGCAGCCAGCTACTGGGGAGGTTGAGGCAAGAGAATTGCTTGAGCCCAGGAGTTTGAAGTTGCTATGAGTTATGATGCCATGGCACTTTACCTAGGGTGACAAAGTGAAACTCTATCTCAAACAAACAAAAACAAACTAACTAAAACCAGAAACATTAGTGGATGCTAAAACTAGTGGATGAAAGTCTGATGGAGAATGTGATCATTACACTTCTCAAATGTGATACTTATTACAAGAACACATAACTTGAACTTAATCATAGGAAATCATCAGACAAATGCAAATTTAGGGACATTCTACAAAACAATTGGCCTGTATGTTTCAAAAATGTCAAGGTTCTGCAAGTCAAAAAATACTGAGAAACTGTTTCACATTGAATGAACTAAAGAGACATGACAGGTAAATACAACTCCTGACTAGATCATTCTGATACACAGGAGATTACTTGGACAGTTGGTGAAACTTGCTAGGCATGAGGACAAAATGGTAGTCACATACCATGTTCATTTCCTGATTTTGATTGTTGTATTGTGGTTACTGTTTGTAGGAATTATAGACTGAAAGTATTAGAAATGATGGGTCATTATGTTGGAAACCTACTCTGAAATGGTTTAGGAAAAAGTTCCTTGTATTATCACTGCAAACTTTTTGTTAGTTTGAATTTACTTAAGGTATTTTTAAAATTACTACCATTAAAAATAACATAAAATGAAACAAAGCATTTGTTTTGAATAGCAAAACAGTTTGTCACAGAAACCTATCAACAGTCTATACCTTCGATAGCTCTTTGTCCAGCTCAACTCAATGCTAAGTATTCCATCAGATGCAAAGTGTATGACATAATCCTGGTATGCAATGATCTTACAATTTATAGAGGACGTAGGGCTTATACAGAGTAAGACATAACTACTGAATACAGACAATTTATGTAAAGTTCTGTATGAGTCATACATTCAAAACCAGGTAAAGTCTTTGAGCTAGTGTTTGCTGTCAGCCTTCCCAGGGATGATGAGTTTCGACTGAAAAGTCTAGGAAAATAAAGAAAAAAAAATAGAACCAGACAAGAAAGAGCTTCAAAAGCTCAAACAACAGTAATACACCAGGGCTTCCAAGGAGAGAGGCTCTAAATAGATGCTGAGGCCCAATTAAGAGAGGGCTGTGTCAGTTCAGGTGCATGATAAAAGGAGTAAATTAAGCAGAAAAAGCAGAAGAAAGGAATGGATGCTATTGGAATTTTAAATAAAAAGGAAACAAGCCTGGTCCTCGTTAGTCCAGAGCATAGATCAGCAATTGCTTTCTGCTAAAAATCAGATAGCAAATGTCTTCAGCTTTTAGATCAGATAGTTTCTGCAGTATCTACTCAATTCTGCCACTGTGGAGCAAGAGCAGCCACAGACCATACTTAAGAAAACTAGAAATAGCTGTACACCAATAAAATTTTATTTGTAATAACAAGCATTGGGATCAGGTTTGGCCCATGGGCCACAGAGTTCCAATCCTTGGTTTAGAGAAGTCCAATATAACATTATGGTTTAAACCTCAGATGACTTCAAAGACTGATCACACCATCAAAATGAGTAGAAAAGACATAAGGAGGAGGCATTCAACATAACAGCATCTTTTAATTTTACCTGATCTATACTTGGACACTAACAGGAGAGGGCTAAGAGAGTCAAGGGATCAGTAACTTGACTGTAGAGAAAAGAAGACCATGGGGACGGGCAGAAGGAAGCATTCTGTGAAGGTGTTGAAAATGCAAGCTAAAAAGTGACCAAGCATGTGAGATCCCAGAGAATGTGTGCACCAGACGGGTGGGAGTTTGAAACTGGGCACCAGTCAGGCATAAGAAGAGCAGTGGAGATGAAAGGGAAAGAAGGCAGTGAGTTAAAGCATAAAAACAAGTGGTAGACACACTAAAGTGATCTCCAGAGAATCACATCCTTGTAGAATTCCTTCCCCCTGAGTTGGGACAGAACCTGTAACTTGCTTTGAACCAACTGGATATGGTAAAGGTGATGAAATGCAGTTCTCATATTCCATTATATAGGAATTCATCTTAGCAGACTGGACCAACAGACTCCCTTGCTGTCTTTAAGGAAGTCAGCTGCCATGATGAGAGGTCTGGGAAACAGCCATGAGGCACGGAATGTAGGTGATCTCCAAAAGCTGATATAGACCCCTGGTCAAATGCCAGAAAGAAAACAGGGACCTTCATTCTACAACCATGAGGAACCAAATTCTGCTAACAACTGCATGAGTTAGGAGGAGAACCCAAGCCAAGACAGAAAAGCAGTGTGGCTGCTTAAGGACCCACTTAAGTTGTGTCTGGACTCCTGACCTGTGAAAACTGTGACATGATAAATGTATGTTGTTTTAAGCCACTAGGTTTGTGGTAATTTTCTGTGCAGCAATAGAAAACTAAAACAGACAATAAGTTGTCCCAATGGTTCTGTCATTTCAGATGGCAATTGGTTTCCAGGTCTGCTCCTGTCTGCCATTATAGCCATTCATAGTCTTTGGAAGGCTCGAGCCTAGAAATACTTCTGTTATTACCAACTTTTTACATTCTCTTGTTGCTCTTCAAATAATGGGTAGGAAATGGGAGGAAATCACACTTGACTTATTTCACTTAAACATGAATTTGATTTTATTGTGGACAATAAGACCCACTCAGAATACACCAACATTGAGACATCAGTCAAAAACCTTAACAGTTTTTCAAAAGGAAGAATATTTAATGTTTTTAATGCCAAACATAAGTGGCAAAGATTGAGAATAAGTCACGAGATTAGAATTTTCATAGGCATCATATTATTTTTCGCCCATCCTTGCCTCTTCCGAGGAACATCAGCAATATTTACAGCCACAAACAGACTTCAGAGGAATTCAGAGTTGTCTCCAGTTCTTGGAAAATAGGATATAATTTGCAATATGTCATTTTAATGACTCATTATTTAACAGTATGATAATAAACAGAACAAATCAACAACTCCTTAATATATTATTTTGGAGAATTACAACCCAAAGTTTCTATATCAGAATGCAAATTTCTATACTGGAAAAGAATGGCTCAAAAAGGGAAACCATACCCAATTATTTAAAGAGCACTAATATATATGACCAAGTCTTATATGTGCTGAACATTTCATCATAGCTAAATAGACTGAAGGCTCAAAAGATCAATTTGATGAACTTTATGAGGGAAAAAGCGTACACTTGCTTCATGAAAGTCACGACTACATACCCATGCATTTGAGTTAATATAGTTGTTGGAAAAAGAAGCATCTCTACATGTATTAACATAGACATTGTCCAAGGTAAAGAAACATTTTTGTATAATGTTATATTTATGTTAAGAGATAGAAGGGGGAGAGGAAAGAAAGAGAGTGAGACAGAAACAGTACTAGATGATTAGGTTGCTATCCACCAAAGTTTGTTCTCCACTTCTTGTGTATAATAGAATTTTAGCTTGGCATATGGCTGCCCAGCTATACTTCAGTTCTGTGCGCCCTTTACTATTAGGTATGACCATTAAGTAAATTCGGACCAGTAAGTACGTACACATCCTGTTCCTCAAGTCAGGGTGTGTATGTACCTTGTTCACTCTTTCACTCTTTCCCGCTAGAGGGAATGGTGACAACCAGAGTGACCAGGGCACCACATGTTGAAGATGGCAAGGTCAAAGTCATCTTGAGTCCTTAGTTCTGCCTTGAGTAGAACTGCCCATCATTCTGAACTACACACAATTGGGTCATGAGGCAGAAAGGAAACAAATCTCATTATTTTTAAAACCACTGAATTATGGAGGCTTCTTATCACAGCTTAGCTGACCCTAACTTACATGTACATTATAATCTAAAAAGTATATCACACAATATATGTGTCTGTATATGCACTGAAAATGTTTGCAAAGATATTCAACAAACAGTGGGTTATTTCTGGGGAATCAATTTGACAATGAGAGGTGGAAATTCCTGGATAGAGAAATGGGACAAAGATTTATAAATATGGCAAGACTTGGGCTCTACATTCAAATATCAAAATATTTCATAGAAATTCACATCAAATTCGGGGCGGCGCCTGTGGCTCAGTGAGTAGGGCGCCAGCCCCATATGCCGAGGGTGGCGGGTTCAAACCCAGCCCCAGCCAAACTGCAACAAAAAATAGCCGGGCGTTGTGGCGGGCGTCTGTAGTCCCAGCTGCTCGGGAGGCTGAGGCAAGAGAATCGCGTAAGCCCAAGAGCTGGAGGTTGCTGTGAGCCGTGTGACGCCACGGCACTCTACCGAGGGTGGTACAATGAGACTCTGTCTCTACAAAAAAAAAAAAAAAGAAATTCACATCAAATTAATAGAAGGGATTACGTAAGATTTCCCATATAAAACTGGATCCCATTTCTTAAATGAAATCTTGACTTCTCCACCATGGCAATACAGACTTTTGATATCATTTTCATTGCAGTGAGAGTGGCATTCCACATATCATAGAATATTTATCAACATCCCTAAAATACACCCACTAGCTGCCAGTAGCGTGCCCCTCTCCTCCACTGTGACAACTAAATATGTCTCCAGATGTTGCCAGATGTCCTCTGGAGGGCAAATCCTCCTCTCCCACCAAGATTGAAAACTATCACATTAAATGAACACATAAAAAGTTACTGCTTTCTGGAGGCGGAGCAAGATGGCAGCCGAGTAACAGCTTCCTTGCATCTGGGCACCGTGAGTCTGGGGAGATAGGACTCCAGGCATCTCTGGCTGGTGGGATCTGCCTATCATCACCCCTGAGAGGATACAGGGAGTCAGCGAGAGACTTCTGGACCCCAAGAGGAGGACTAAAACAGTGGAAAACCGGCAAGTGGTCGCGTGTGTTCAATCCGTCTAAACCCGCCTGCAACTGTAAGTTCAGTAGCAGCGAGACTGCAAACCAGAAAGGCCTTACCTGTGAACTGTTTTGGTGTCTTTGGACTTGGCACTCAGCCGAACTGCCTTGGGGAGAGCCTGAGCAGGAGTGTGGAGAACTTTGGCCTTTGTCTAGGGCCCCAGTCTGAGCCGCTGAGCCAGACGGAGCTAATAGTGTTTGGCTCTGGGTCACAGGCAGACATTGTGAGCGATTTGCCCCGGCAAGCTCCACCCTCAGGGTCGCAGAGCTGGAATTGGGTGGGAGCTGGGTTAGCAGCCCTAACCCTCGGGGGCAGAGGGAGACCAGTTTTGACACACAGGGTAAGTGGATAGCCACTTCAGCAGTGATTCCAGCGACAAGCACTTCCCTGAGAAAGCTTCTGCTCAGTAAGTGAACAAGTTCAAAGTGCCTTTTAAGTGGACTGAAGAGAGATTTAGGGTGTCTACCTGCTGGGGTTTGAGAAACTAGCAGCCTCCAGTCGTATCAGAACTGTGATTAACATCTCATACCCCAGAAGACCACGTGTTGCCCAGACAATATTCAATAACATATACATACTGCTTTGTTTTTGGTTGGGTTTTTTTTTTTGTTTGTTTTGTTTGGTTGTTTTTTTTGTTTATTTTGATATTGTGGATTGTTGTTTTGTTTTTTAAGTTCAACCTTTTCCATACAGATCCTTTTTCTTTCTCAATTTTTCTAGTTTAATTATAACTTCCCATTGCTGCCTATTTCAATAATTAGAACTTCATTTTTGTTAGTGTTTCTACCGCTATTATTTGGTTTTTCCAGCCAATTTTATCCTGTAAAGTTTTCTGTTTGCTTGTTTTGGTTTGATTTATAGCATTTTTGTCTTTCCTCTCTACTTGGTGGAGGTGGGGTACTGTGTCTGATCAGGTTAGCAAAGAGCTGCTGACCTCAAGGGAACCACCCAACTGGGCACCCCCAGAAGGTGGTTTTTTTTTAAGGTTGTATCAAAGTACCCTACTGTACACCTATATTGCTCTGTCTCCCTCTTTCTGTGCCTGTCTTCTTTTTGTCAATATTCCTTTTACCCGCCCCTCTCCTTTCTCTATTTTTCTTTTTTTTTCCTTGTCACTCGGTCCTCCTTTCTTTCATCCCTTTTTTGCTCTTAAACCTTCTCACCCTTCTGGTCCTGTAACCCTTAGTCCACAGGCACGAGAACTTAAAGAGCAAGAGGAAGTGAAAGGAAAATTAGGGCAAGGAAACAGATAAAAGAAATCGCCCATGAGGAAGAATCAGCAGAAAACTCCAGGCAACATGAAGAACCAGTCCAGAACAACCCCGCCAAGGGACCATGAGGTAGCTACTGCAGAGAATTTCACCTATACAGAAATGTTAGGAATGAAAGAAAGGGAATTTAGAATACACATGTTGAAAACAATGAAAGAAATGAGGGAAAAAATGAAGGAAACTGCTAATAAAGTGGAAAATAACCAAAAGGAAATCCAAAAACAGAATCAAATCAAAGATGAATGATGTGAAGAATATAAAAAGGATATAGCAGAGCTGAAGGAAATGAAACAGTCAATCAGGGAACTTAAAGATTCAATGGAAAGTATCAGCAACAGGTTAGACCATGCAGAAGAAAGAATTTCAGAGGTAGAACACAAAGTTTTTGAGATAACTCAGATAGTAAAAGAGGCAGAAAAGAAGAGAGAGAAAGCAGAACGTTCACTGTCAGAATTATGGGACTTTATGAAGCATTCCAACATACGAGTTATAGGAATTCCAGAAGGGGAAGAAGAATGCCCCAGAGGAATGGAAGCCATACTAGAGAATATTATAAAAGAAAATTTCCCAAATATCATCAAAGATTCTGACACACTGCTTTCAGAGGGCTATCAGACCCCAGGTCGCCTCAACTCTAACCGAGCTTCTCCAAGACACATTGTGATGAACCTGTCCAAAGTCAAGACAAAAGAAAAGATTCTGCAAGCTGCCAGGAGTAAGCGCCAGTTGACCTACAGGTGCAAATCCATCAGATTGACAGCAGACTTCTCTAATGAAACTTTTCAAGCAAGAAGACAATGGTCATCTACCTTTAATCTACTTAAACAGAACAATTTCCAGCCCAGAATTCTGTACCCTGCTAAGCTAAGCTTCAAAATTGACGGAGAAATCAAATCATTTACGGATATACAAACATTGAAATTCGCCACAACAAGACCAGCTCTACAGGAAATACTTCAACCTGTTCTGCACACTGACTACCACAATGGATCAGCAGCAAAGTAAGAACTCAGAAATTAAAGGACAGAACCTAACCTCCACACTGATGCAAAAGATAAAACTAAGCAATGGACTCTCACAAAATAAGACGAATAGAATACTACCACACTTATCAATTATCTCAATAAATGTTAATGGCTTGAATTCCCCACTGAAGAGACATAGATTGGCTGACTGGATTAAAAAACACAAGCCATCCCTTTGCTGTCTGCAAGAAACACACCTGGCTTCAAAAGACAAATTAAAGCTCCGAGTCAAGGGTTGGAAGACAATTTTTCAGGCAAATGGAATTCAGAAGAAAAGAGGAGTTGCAATCTTATTTTCAGATACATGTGGATTTAAAGCAACTAAAGTCAAAAAAGACAAAGATGGTCACTTTATATTGGTCAAGGGAAAAATACAACAAGAAGACATTTCAATTCTAAATATCTATGCACCCAATTTAAATGCTCCCAGATTCTTGAAACAGACCTTACTCAGTCTGAGCAATATGATATCTGATAATACCATAATAACAGGGGACCTTAACACTCCTCTTACAGAGCTGGACAGATCCTCTAAACAGAAATTAAACAAGGATATAAGAGACTTAAATGAGACCCTAGAACAACTGTGCTTGATAGACGCATATAGAACACTCCATCCCAAAGATAAAGAATATACATTCTTCTCATCACCCCATGGAACATTCTCCAAAATTGATCATATCCTGGAACACAAAACAAATATCAACAGAATCAAAAGAATTGAAATTTTACCTTGTATCTTCTCAGACCATAAGGCACTAAAGGTGGAACTCAACTCTAACAAAAATGCTCGACTCCACCCAAAGGCATGGAAACTAAACAATCTTCTGTTGAATAACAAATGGGTGAAGGAAGAAATAAAACAGGAAATCATTAACTTCCTTGAGCATAACAACAATGAAGACACAAGCTACCAAAACCTGTGGGATACTGCAAAAGCAGTTTTGAGAGGAAAATTCATCGCTTTAGATGCCTACATTTGAAAAACAGACAGAGAGCACATCAACAATCTCACAAGAGATCTTATGGAATTGGAAAAAGAAGAACAATCTAAGCCTAAACTCAGTAGAAGAAAAGAAATATCCAAAATCAAATCAGAGATCAATGAAATTGAAAACAAAAGAATCATTCAGAAAATTAATGAAACAAGGAGTTGGTTTTTTGAAAAAATAAATAAAATAGATAAACCATTGGCCAGACTAACGAGGAATAGAAAAGTAAAATCTCTAGTAACCTCAATCAGAAATAATAAAGGGGAAATAACAACTGATCCCACAGAGATACAAGAGATCATCTCTGAATGCTACCAGAAACTCTATGCCCAGAAATTTGACAATGTGAAAGAAATGGATCAATATTTGGAATCACACTCTCTCCCTAGACTCAGCCAGGAAGAAATAGAGCTCCTGAACAGACCACTTTCAAGCACTGAGATCAAAGAAACAATAAAAAAGCTTCCAACCAAAAAATGCCCTGGTCCAGATGGCTTCACTCCAGAATTCTATCAAACCTTCAAGGAAGAGCTTATTCCTGTACTGCAGAAATTATTCCAAAAAATTGAGGAAGAAGGAATCTTCCCCAACACATTCTATGAAGCAAACATCACCCTGATACCAAAACCAGGAAAAGACCCAAACAAAAAGGAGAATTTCAGACCAATCTCACTCATGAACATAGACGCAAAAATTCTCAACAAAATCCTAGCCAATAGATTACAGCTTATCATCAAAAAAGTCATTCATCATGATCAAGTAGGCTCCATCCCAGGGATGCAAGGCTGGTTTAACATACGCAAGTCTATAAACGTTATCCACCATATTAACAGAGGCAAAAATAAAGATCACATGATCCTCTCAATAGATGCAGAAAAAGCATTTGATAAAATCCAGCATCCTTTTCTAATTAGAACACTGAAGAGTATAGGCATAGGTAGCACATTTCTAAAACTGATTGAAGCTATCTATGACAAACCCACAGCCAATATTTTACTGAATGGAGTAAAACTGAAAGCTTTTCCTCTTAGAACTGGAACCAGACAAGGTTGTCCTCTGTCACCTTTACTATTCAACGTAGTGCTGGAAGTTCTAGCCAATACAATTAGGCAAGACAAGGAAATAAAGGGAATCCAAATGGGAGCAGAAGAGGTCAAACTCTCCCTCTTTGCTGACGACATGATCTTATACTTAGAGAACCCCAAAGACTCAACCACAAGACTCCTAGAAGTCATCAAAAAATATGGTAATGTTTCAGGATATAAAATCAATGTCCACAAGTCAGTAGCCTTTCTGTACACCAATAACAGTCAAGATGAGAAGCTAATTAAGGACACAACTCCCTTCACCATAGTCTCAAAGAAAATGAAATACCTAGGAATATACCTAACGAAGGAGGTGAAGGACCTGTATAAAGAAAACTATGAAATCCTCAGAAAGGAAATAGCAGAGGATATTAACAAATGGAAGAACATACCATGCTCATGGATGGGAAGAATCAACATTGTTAAAATGTCTATACTTCCCAAAGCAATCTACCTATTCAATGCCATTCCTATCAAAATACCAACATCGTACTTTCAAGATTTGGAAAAAATGATTCTGCATTTTGTATGGAACCGGAAAAAAACCCATATAGCTAAGGCAGTTCTCTGTAACAAAAATAAAGCTGGGGGCATCAGCATCCCAGATTTTAGTCTGTACTACAAAGCCATGGTGCTCAAGACAGCATGGTACTGGCACAAAAACAGAGACATAGACACTTGGAATCGAATTGAAAACCAAGAACTGAAACTAACATTTTACAACCACCTAATCTTTGATAAACCAAACAAGAACATACCTTGGGGGAAAGACTCCCTATTCAATAAATGGTGTTGGGAGAACTGGATGTCTACATGTAAAAGACTGAAACTGGACCCACACCTTTCCCCACTCACAAAAAATGATTCAAGATGGATAAAGGACTTAAACTTAAGGCATGAAACAATAAAAATCCTCAAAGAAAGCATAGGCAAAACACTGGAAGATATTGACCTGGGGAAAGACTTCATGAAGAAGACTGCCATGGCAATTGCAACAACAACAAAAATAAACACATGGGACTTCATTAAACTGAAAAGCTTCTGTACAGCTAAGGAGACAATAACCAAAGCAAAGAGACAACCTACACCATGGGAAAGGATATTTGCATATTTTCAATCAGACAAAAGCTTGATAACTAGGATCTATAGAGAACTCAAATTAATCCACATGAAAAAAGCCAACAATCCCTTATATCAATGGGCAAGAGAGATGAATAGAACTTTCTCTAAAGACGACAGATGAATGGCTAACAATGAAAAAATGTTCATCTTCTCTATATATTAGAGAAATGCAAATCAAAACAACCCTGAGATATCATCTAACCCCAGTGAGAATGGCCCACATCACAAATCTCAAAACTGCAGATGCTGGCGTGGATGTGGAGAGAAGGGAACACTTTTACACTGCTGGTGGGACTGCAGACTAGTACAACCTTTCTGGAAGGAAGTATGGAGAAACCTCAAAGCACTCAAGCTAGACCTCCCATTTGATCCTGCAATCCCATTACTGGGCATCTACCCAGAAGGAAAGAAATCCTTTTATCATAAGGACACTTGTACTAGACTGTTTATTGCAGCTCAATTTACAATCGCCAAAATGTGGAAACAGCCTAAATGCCCACCAACCCAGGAATGGATTAACAAGCTGTGGTATATGTATACCATGGAATACTATTCAGCCATCAAAAAAAATGGAGACTTTACATCCTTCGTATTAACCTGGATGGACGTGGAAGACATTATTCTTAGTAAAGCATCACAAGAATGGAGAAGCATGAATCCTATGTACTCAATTTTGATATGAGGACAATTAATGACAATTATGGTTATGGGGGGGGAAACAGAAGGAGGGAAGGAGGGAGGTGGGTGGGGCCTTGGTGTGTGTCACACTTTATGGGGGCAAGACACGATTGCAAGAGGGACTTTACCTAACAATTGCAATCAGTGTAACCTGGCTTATTGTACCCTCAATGAATCCCCAACAATAAAAAAAAAAAAAAGTTACTGCTTTCCCTCTGACATGTTTTCTTTTAAAATCCCACAAAATCGTCAGATCACTTGGGGCATAACTGAGTACTGGCTTGGTTGGTTAATATGCCTGGACATACTTTCAAAACTTGTGGTTGACACAACTTGGAGCATTAGAGTGATTAAGAAAGATTATAGAAGCAGGATTCAGAAGGTCATGGCAAATGAGCCTAATAAAGAAGTCTCCATTTGAAAAACATAAATATAAGCTTATTCACTTGAGTCCAGACCACCAACAGCAAATTATATGATGAGAGACTAGGGATTTAGCTCCTGCAAGTGTGAAAAGCAGTTCTGCAAGAGCAAAATGCAATATGACTGCCAAAAGAAGCAGAGACTTTCAGAGTCCTTTCACACAGATTTCTGGCAGTCAGGCAGGTTGGCTGGTAATAGATTCACCTGTGGAAGACAGTCCCCAGGCTTTGAGAGACTTGAAAGGAGGTTTGGAAACATCATAGCCCAAGTTGCAAAGTATCACAGGCTCCTGCTTTGCCCCTGTAAACAACCCACCCTTCATTTACTTACCTGGAGCTTTTGTGGAAAAGGTAAGAGTTGAAGGTCGATCAAAGGGTGATAGGGACAGCCTAGTTTTGATTTTCATGATTACCTCTTTGTCTAAAGAAATGGCTTTAGATGATTGGAAGTTAATGGTTCATTGAAGAATAAGTCGTTTTTGTTTGAGAAAGTAAAAAAAAAAATTAAAGGAACATTTACAGATAAGACACCTGAAAATAATAATTTTATAACTAGCTTAATAATTTTAATGGATTTAACAAATACTGAAATAAAAATAATTACAAAATAATAGAGAACTTTAGGCAGCTTCAAGACCCATACTTGCATTTGTTTGTACAATAATGTTCGAGCCAAATAAACATTCAAGGACATCATTTCACATTATGCAAATGAAGTTCTCAACCAAGGAGAATACAGACAAGAGGCCAAAAATCCAGCCATCACGTGACACAGGCTAATATAGAAAAGTACCTTGAAAAAGCCTGTACTTTAGTATTTGATGCCTGTGGTAAATGCTTATTGTCTCCTTCACAGCGAATTCCCAATCTCTGTCCAACCCTCCTTGGTGGCAGAGACTTGCCCTCCCACTGAGGGCAAAAATGCCAGATCCTCACCCTTACTTTTCTAGATTCTTTTGCTATAAGGATATGGACACATGACCCAATCCTGAGAAATGAACCTTAAGGGGGAAATCTGCCAGGGGACTTTTGGGAAAGATTTTCCTTCAAAACATCAAAGGTGAAAATGTCCTTTGTCTTTACTTGATCATGTCCCTGTCTACACACAACACCTGGCAGGTCTGTAGGTACCTGTGTATATGGAGGGAGACATCTCTAAACCAGGGCACAAAGAAGAACTGCATCTGGGTACCTGGTGTCATTGAGCCCCTGAAATAACCATGGAACCATGCTCCAGGTTTATGCCTGTGGTGTGCTGACCCTAAGATGGCCTCAAGGGTTCCCCTCCTGGTATTTATACCCTTAACTCAATCTCCTCCCTTTGATTGTGAGCTGATCTACCCAATATCCTTCTAACAAATAAAATATGACAAACGTGAGGGGTAACACTTCTGAAATTGTAACTTTTGTCTTGCTAGCTGGCTCTGCTATTGCCTTCTTGCCTTGGATGCTTTCATAAAGTAAGCTGGCATTAGGCAAGGAAACAAGGGTGCCCTTTAGTCAACTTCCAGTGAGAAACTTAGGCCTTTAATTTAAGTAACTGAATTCTTGCAACAACCAGAGTGAGCTGGTAAATACATCCTTCCTTCTCCAGTTAAGCCTTCAGATAAGACCCCAGCTCAAGCTGCCACCCTGCCACCTTGATTGCAGCCTCATATAGACCCCAAAGGAAAGGGATCAACTAAGCTATATCTGAACTCCTGACCCTCAGAAACTGTGAGACAATAAATATGTATTGTTTTAACCACCAAGTTAGTGTTAATTTGTTATGCAGCAATAAATAACTAATTCAATGCTGATGTGAGATAAAAAATATTCTTACTGTTTAAGCAACTTTCAGTCATATACTCTGTTACATGTAGTCAAAAGCAACCTAGTTGATACACAGGAAGAGTTCTTGTGTAGATCCTATCTTTTTATGCTCATAATATTTTAGTAGTATCATAAATAAGCTACTTCTAATTACAAAATGTATTATCTTATACATCTGTTATTATGAGATCTCCAAAAAGCTAGTGTGCTAGCTTTATATTGAAAACATGAGAAAGATTAACACAGAATTATCAAGTACTCCTTATTAAAGTTGACATTTGAGAGTGATTCGTTTTAGTTAAATACATTCTTATTGCCTTGAACTAGCAAAGAAAATAATTATTGTACTCATTAATAACATTTTTGCAGTATTCTTATGCAAACACAAATTTTCTACATTTGTGTTACTGAAATCAAAGCACGGAGTTGGAGTCAAGTCAATTTTTCTTTTTTTTTTTTAACCATGAATCCATCATTGGATTTTAGCAAAGTCAAATCATCTGTCAAATTAAATTATTATTGCTGCTGTGAAGTTTACTAATGTTTAAATATAAAGCATTTATTCGTTTTGATTAATATATTTAGTAGCAGGTAGTTCCAATGCAGTGGAACATTCCAGAAATCATTATCTATCAAATATCTAAATGTCCTTTATTTGAGATCACCACACAGTTACCTAGCAGGAAGAAGTTCTATCACTCATCAGCCCTGCAACTTGTAGTGACACTTTGGTGATGTTCTTTTGGGACCCATATTTGAAATCTTGCTCGTTTTCTCTGCTATGGATATATCTTTTACCCGTACTACTTCAGTGATCACCGGACCTTCTGTTTTTTACTTTCATTTTCAACTGCTCTGTAGAAGGAACACTTGACTTTCTGAGATTCTCTGAGGCCTACCAAAGTGAATTTCCTATATGCTATTAAACCTGTATTTTATATCAGATCATTACAAACATAAATTTCTAGTGTAATCCATCCAGCCATATATGTGTTATATTAATAAGAATTTAGTTGGTTATTTAGATAAGAGTTTATTAATAGTTTCATATTTAACCATATTTTAGTGGGGTTACAATAAATGAACATTGGGAGTCTGTTACAGACCGAATGTTTCTGTCTCTGCAAAATTCACATGTTGAAGCCCTAACCCCCAATGTAGTGGTATTTAGCATTTAGAGGTGCAGACTTTGGAAGGTCATTCAGTCTAGGCAGTCATGAGTGTAGGATCCCGATGATGAGATTAATGTTCTTATAAAAAGAGGAAGATCTCTCTCTTTCTCTTTCTGTCATGTAAGGACACAATGAGAAGGTAGTCATCTGCAATTCAGGTACAGAGGCCCTATCAGAAACCAAATCTGCCAACACTTTGATCTTAGACTTTCCAACCTTCAGAACCATGGGAAATACATTTCTGTTGTTTAAGCCACCCAGTCTATGGTATTTTGTTACAGTAGCCTGAGCTGACTAAGACAGAGATCATGAGAATTTTTCTTTTTAATTGGTCGCTATTTGAACAACAAAGCTCTAGAGCAGGTGTCCTCAAACTTTTTAAACAGGGGGCCAATTCACTGTCCCTCAGACTGTTGGAGGGCCGGACTATAGTTTAAACAAAAAAATGATGAACAAATTCCTATGCGCACTGCACATATCTTATTTTGAAGTAAAAAACAAAACGGGAACAAATACAATTCACACCATTTCATGTGGCCCGCAGGCCGCAGTTTGAGGATGCCTGCTCTAGAGTGGTAGTTCTCAACTTTTTTTCTTTCTTTTTTTTTGTTTACATTAACACAAAAAATAATGACGTTCACATGTATGACATTCTCCCACGAGGGTATAATCCCCAGAGGCACGTACAATTAACTGAAAACTCTTTACCTTGGAATTAAAAAAGGATATCAGAATGTAAGTCAGTGTGCCATTATGTTAGTGTAATCTTAAATTTGCTTAAATTTAAATATATAAATTATATTATGTCATAATTTGAGATTTATCCCTGTTGACATATACTGGCCTAATTCACTTATTTTTATTTAATCGTTATCCCATAATCATCTATACTCATATGGGTACGTTCCTCCCAATTTTTTATCACAAATAACACTGCAATGAACATTCTCACGCTTGTATATGAGGATTTCCCTACAGTACGTATTGAGAAGTGGAGCTGATGATTCCACAGGCTGGCATCTTCAATTTTACTAGAGACCCTATATCACTCTCCATAGAGATGGCTACCAATTTACATAGTTACATACATGAAAGTGAACTTCATATAGATACGCGAAAATATACTTATATATAAATGATTATTGTTCTATTTTTTGCATACTTTTGTTAACTCCAAAAATTTATCTGTGCCTACTGGTGGATGATTAAAAAGTGAGGGGTATCTATATCACGAACTCATTTCCACCTCATTCCTTCTGTATGTTCCATCAGTCACTTCAATTGACATTGACAAAGAGCCCACATGTGCTCAGTCTAGTAGAGGTGTCAGAGTAGAAAAACCTTAAGAAGCAATTCAAGGCGGCACCTGTGGCTCAGTCGGTAGGGTGCCGGCCCCGTATACCGAGGGTGGTGGGTTCAAACTCAGCCCCGGCCGAACTGCAACCAAAAAATAAAAATAAAAAAAAATAGCTGGGTGTTATGGCGGGCGCCTGTAGTCCCAGCTACTTGGGAGGCTGAGGCAAGAGAATCGCTTAGGCCCAGGAGTTGGAGGTTGCTGTGAGCTGTGTGATGCCATGGCATTCTACCTAGGGCCGTAAAGTGAAACTCTGTCTCTACAAAAAAAAAAAAAATAAATAAATAAATAAAAGAAGCAATTCAAACTCTGTCGTCTCCCTGCCACAAGATCTTAGGCTATTCATTCCACCTCCCCAAACTTTAGTCTCATCACAATCAAAGTGGGTTAACATTCACCTCACAGAGTAAACAGTAAGAAGTAAACCAAACTTTGTTTATATTGAAGGATCTTAGAGGGAGGAAGAATTTTTTTTGTTGTTGTTACAGTTTTTGGCCAGGGCCAGGTTTGAATCCGCCACCTCTGCTACATGGGGCCGGTGCCCCACTCCTTGAGCCATAGGCGTCGCCTGGGAGGAGGAATTTTTAAAAGGATAAAATAATGTCCTAGTTCTCAAAGACTACTTTTTGTTGTTGTTGAAATAAAACTAGTATGCACACATAGAAGAAGTAACACCGATTATTCCTGTCTATGTTTTGAAACCATTGGTAAAAGAAGCATTTGACTTGCTATTTCATTTTTATTTCTTTAATTGACATATACTAATTGTAGATATTTGTGGGGAAGCATTTTAGTATGAACATACTACACTGAATTTTGTCAGCATCTCTAGCAACTTCCAAAAAAGATTTTAAGAACCAAGGGACCCATTAACTAATTTAAATCTAGGAAAATACTTCTCCTTTTCCCTGTCCCAGTAACTAAAATAACATCCTGGGATGACATGTTTCTGTTGTTGTAATATTTTCTGTCTATGTCTACGGAATGCCAAAACAAGTAAAAACTAAAACACACAGGCAAATCAGGTAACTGGCACTTTAAGAATTGGTTGTTTCATTGACATAAACTTTTCTTCCTCTGATGCGTTGAGTCAAAGTGACTGTGTAGACATAACGTTAGTGTTTATAGTTGAATTGGGGCCACTCATCTTTAGTCAGTCATGCATTTGATCTGAAGATATTTGTGAAGTTTACATTTATAAAAGTGTTTTCTGAACGTTAGCAAGGAGAGTTTTTTCCTTCTAAACACATCATAGAACCCTTTTCCCTACTAATTCATTTATCTTCAAAGTAGTAGTCCTGTGCTTCTGCACTCTTTTCCTTTCTTAAACAAAATAGTGCTTCCTCATTCTTCCTCTTTATGTCCCCCCCTAGCCTCTAAGCCCCACAGTCCCTCTAAATGGTTCTTTTCCAGTAATTCCTCTCCCGAGAGCAAAGGTTTCTTTGCCTTTTAGGTGTTTATAACATGACTTGTTTTCTCACATCTCTTTGCTATCCTGGGCTGCAGGTTCCCAGTGACAATGTTCTCATTTTTCATTGATTTAGGTCTTAATGCCTGAAGGGACTCTGATTCCAGCCGCTCCGGCCATTACTGAATGCAAAAGGCAAGAGGAAGGAGCCGCTTGGAGGTCTTCCGCTAGTCAAGGGCCTTCTTTACATTCTGAGAAATCCAGATTTGCCATGTGTGACTTCAGCTGGAAACAATTTTGAGGCAGGAAGATGTGCTGAACTATACTCTTCAGTTCAATGACTGTGTGCAACAGCTTTCTTCTCAAAACTGATTCAGATACCTAGGTCATTGGGGGTTCCTTTGCTCATTTGCTTAATTTTCTTATTGGAAGAGTAACTCTATTTTCCAATAAAATATTTGGCATAGAAGGGTATTTGAAGAAAGGAGACAATTCCTTAGTCACATGTAAAAACTACTCTGTAAGTGATTTTATGAAGTGAAATAAATAAAATGGGCATTAAGAGGCACCTGGCCCACCTTTTCTTCTTTTTATTCAGTTAATAAATATTTTTGGATCTTTCTTTTCATTGAAAGGTACTTCTCAAGTCATTCAATCATCTATCTGCCTCATCCATATCCTTACTGAATTGTTTACTGTACTATACCACCCCACTGAGCATAAAATATCCTTTTCCCAAGTATGTATTTATAGCTTTCCATGAAATCGCACAACTTAAGTTTCAGAAGCTAAGAGGAACTTTTTTGTTCAAAATGAAATTATTAGTATATCATTTTGAAAAATCATATAAAATATGATTTTACAGAACCTCTGGGGGAAAGTTTACAGAACCTCTAGTTGGGTTCAATATTTAAGCATAATGACAACTGTTTCCTGTAATCCCTAATTCTCATGTATGCAAGAATTTCAACAGGAGCACGAACATTAATACCACAAGAAGATCAATGAAACACCTATCAGAACACCCACTAGAAGAGCTGACATGAAACAGCAGAGTGCATGGCTGTTGGCAAGGGTGTGAGACCTTTAGAACTCTAATATATGGGTCAGAAACTGGTTCTATAAAGGGCCAAATATTTTTGGCTTTGTGGGCCACATGATCACTTTTACAACTGCTCAAATCTTCCCTTATGACAGGAAAATAGACATAGACAATACATTAAAATGTGTTCCAATAAAACTTTATTTACAAAAGTCCTAGTGGCCACAGTTTGCCAATACTTGTTCTAATATCTTGTTGATAAGAATTTAAATTTGTACAAGCAGTATGCAAGTCTAAAACTGAATCATAGTTGACCCTTAAACAATGCAAAGGTTAGGGGCACTGGCCTCCCTCATGGTTGAAAATCCATATATAACTTTTGACTCGCCCAATATTTAACTGCTAATATACTACTGTTGACTGGAAGCCTTATCAATAACATAAATAGTTAATTAACACATTTTGTGTGTCATGTATATTAATACTGTATTCTTACAATAAAGGAAGACAGAGAAAAGAAAAAAATATTAAGAAAATCACGAGGAAGAGAAAATATATTCAGTGTTCATTAAATAAAAGTGGATCATCATAAAGGTCTTCATCCTCAGCATCTTCACATTAAGTAGGTTAAAGAAGAAGAGGGTGAGGAGGAGTTAGTCTTGCTGTCTTAGGGGTGGCAGAAGCAGAAGAAAATTTGTGTACATGTAGACCCACACAGTTCAAACCCATATTGTTGAAGGGTCAACTGTGTAAGCATGTGCATATAGATGAAGCCTCAGAAATTGATTTTTAGGTACCTTCAATGCAATGCATAAATATGTTCATTAAAAATGTACGACAATGCATGACTTGTAATAGCCAAAAACTGGAAGGAACTCAAATGTTCATCAGTTGTATTGTATATAGGCTAGGCACGGTTGCTCACTCCTGTAATCCTAGCACTCTGGAAGGCCAAGGCCAGTGGGTTGCTTGAGCTCACAGGTTCGAGACCAGCCTAAGCAAAAGGGAAACCCTATCTCTACTAAAAATAGAAAACTAGCTGGGTGTTGTGGTAAGTGCCTGTAGTCCCAGCTACTTGGGAGGCTGAAGAAAGAGGATCCCTTGAGCCCAAGAGTTTGAGGTTGCTGTGAGCTATGACACCATTGCATTCTACCCAGGGTAACAAAGTAAGACTCTGTCTGAAAAAAGAACAGTATTGGGGAGGCACCTGTGGCTCAAAGCCCCATACACCAGAGGTGGCAGGTTCAAACCTGGGCCCGGCCAAAAACTGCAAAAAAATAATAATGATGATAATAGTATCATATATAAATGAATTGTAGCATACTCATACAATAGGATACTACATGGCAATGAAAACAAATTAATTATAATTACATATGACAGCCTAGGTAAATCTCACAAAAACAATGTTAAAGACAAATACAAAAATAACATATAATGTGTGATTACCTTTATATAAAGTACAAAACCAATATATGCGGCTAGAAGTTGGGATAATGGTCACCTTAGGCAAATGGGACAGATAATGCCTAGAAGAGGAGGGGTGAGAAGTTTCTGGGGTTCCATTTCTGGTGATGCTCTATTTCTTTATCTGGTGCTCATTACATGGGTGAGTCTACTTTGTGAAAATGGATCAAGCTGTGATTATGATTTCTACACTTCTATGCATATACTTTATATGTCAATAAAATAGTTGACCCTGAACAACATGGGTTTTAACTGCCTGGGTCCATTTACACATAGATTTTCACCTGCCCTTGCTATCCCTGAGACAGCAAGACCAACCCCTCTTTTGCCTCATCCTCCTCAAACTACCAGTGTAAAGATGATGAGGATGAAAACCTTTATGATGAGCCACTTAATGAACAGATAATAATTTTTCTATACTTAATGAACAGAAAATAAATTTGCTCTTCTTTATGATTTTCTTCATAGCAGTTTTTTTCTTGCTCACTTCACTGCAAGAATACAGTATATAATACACATAACATACAAAATATGTGTTACTTGTTTAAGTTATTGGTAAGACTTCCAGCCAACAGTAGGATATCAGCAGTTTCCAGATGGTCAAAAGTTATATACAGATTTTTAACTGCATTGGGGGTAGGTCCTCCTACCCCAACAACGCTCAAGGATCAACCGTACTAACAAATAAAACCTGCAAAGATTTTTCCAATAGCCTCCACAGTTCAAATCCTTTTTCATCACTGAACCTTTCTTTGCAGGCCTGAGGCAGAATTAATCACTTCCTCCTGGAGTTCCCATGGCACACAGCACAATTTTCTATACTGCATGCCCTAATCCATGATTATTTCTCTATGCTTTTGCCAAGGTTAGACTCTTTCTACTTAAGGATAGGGACCACAGTTTAATTGTCTTTCTACTCCCAAAGCCTAACACATTGGTTGATCCAAAGTAGACTAGAAATAAATGCTCTCAAGTGAGTTCAAACACTTGGATGCTCATCAGAAAATGCTACGTGGATTGATTACTCTTTAGCTCTTGCCAAAGACTCACTGAGTCATTTGATTACTCAGGAAGAGATTCCAAGGAAATGGAAATGGAAATGTCATATCCTTCTCTCTCTCTCTCATCTTCAGAGACTCAACCCCTTATTTGTTTGATCACAAGCAAAGCTAATACCCTGATCGTATTAGTTTAGCAACTTAAATGCCTTTAATTTCACAAGACCTAATGTTATATCCTCTGCTAATTTCTGAATAATTTTAGACCAGAAATATCCATTTGTACATATATATACACACAAATCTATGTCCTTTGCAAAACTACAATTGGAAAAAATGTCTATTTTTCTTATACAATGTCCCATATATAAATCCCTCCAAGATATATTTCTCTTCAAATTCAGGGTCAGGAAAAAAAAAAGTGGTCTTTGTTGATGAACCTATGTATTAAATGTTGCTTTGGGAACCCCAAGAACTATGCTTCTTTCTCTTTTTTCTCATTTTGTAGGAAACTCAGAACACAATCAAATGTTCTTCTCCAATGATCAAGGCACTTCAGAACTAGAGACATCTATGTTTCTGCTCCTTTAATTTTGTTTCAGTTCTATACTTTGATTTGTAATCGCTCTTTTTTGTTATGTTTAATTTGTTATACCTCCTTGAAGAGCAGATAGAGTATGTATCTCAAACCAGGGTTTCTCAATTTCAGTAGTATTGACATTTGGGACTGGATAATTTGTTGTTGTGGGCTGTCTGCACATTGGAGGATGTTTGGTAGCATCTCTGACCTCTCCGCTCTAGGTGCCAGTAGCACCACGACCATCATCCTCCATTCATGACAACCAAAACTATCTCTAGAACTTATCAAATGTCCCCTGGTGGGAAAAGTCAGCCCCCTGTTAAGAGCAAATATCTTAAGTATATAAATAACCATTCTAGACCTCTTTTAAGTCCTTATATCTAAATTTATTTACCAAGTAGCTATTAAAGAAGATGCAATGCAAAGGATTGATTAAAATCCAAACTGTATTTTTACCGACATCGAATGAAAATAAATAAGTCCTTAGCTAAATGAGGAAAACACATACATACCCACTGGCTTATTGAACAAGGAGACTAATACTGAAGAGAGACTCAGTAAAGGTCAAGGATGATAGTATTACTCCCTTCATGGAGGTAAACACATAGGGCAAAAATGAACGAAAATGGTTAACAGCCATAGCCATCAACAATATTAAAAAGGTGTTTCAATGCCACATTGGGGAAGTTTTAATGGGAAGAGTAAACTCAAATGTTAGTATGTGTTCCTTTTTATACTTCCCCTCCCTAGTCCTTGTAAAGGAAGACATCTGGAAGAAGACTGATTTTTTTTTCAAAGTAGAAAATGACTAAGAAGTCTGGATGGCTTTTATTGAACAAACTTGGAAGCTTCCCTGAAATTTTCCCTGCAAAGAGCAACATATGTGAGAAGGAGTAATGGAGTCCAAACGAAGCAGGTGACATGCCAGGAAATAGGACCACCACCCACTAGTGTGGCATATTACTTTTTTCAACTGTGAGCTCCTATTTGACTCTCGCAGGTTGCCTGGACAGGTTGTACCACCCTCGTTTTATACTTAGGTTGGTCAAACATGTAAATGGCAGAGAAACATGAACTTGAGGTATTATGCTGTTATTGACTGTTAGAACACAGAAGAGCTTAAGTAGGAATTACATTAATTCTATGCAACCTACAAAACCCTCCTCCCTGAAGTCTCTCCTGATTTTCCCCAGCTCTCAGTCAGAAGTATCCAGTTCCTCTTTTGCTCCGTCATCAGTTTTGTCTGTGTGGGAGCTTTTTCTCCCTACTCTGTACATAATGTCTTAATCATCTTTGTTTTCTCCACTATTCTTACCAAGCACAGAAACATGCAGGACTCCAGAAATGTTTGTTTAATTGAGCCTGATGTATTAATACACTCCAGAATCCCTACTGGTTGTCCAGTAGAGAAAGTTGAGTAGTAAAAGCCTCATCCTAAAGGAGAGAGGAATTCTTGAGAAATTTCTAGAGGTCTGTGATGCTACAGCCCTCTACAAAGGAAGGCAAATGTTTATATTCAGGGTAGAGAAGCTGACAACTGCTCTTTTCAGAGTGAGTATGTTGTTTACACTCTCTATAATGTGACCTTTGAGTGGCACAGGGGATGAACGTGGCAGCACAGCCTTTAAGCAGCTACTAGAGAGCATGCTTGAGTGAGGAGAATTCCATATCTCACTGTCCATGTCTTCAAAACAAGGGATATCAGTTTGGGTGACAGGAACATTTATTTCATGGGTATGGAAATTGGCACTTGTGTCTTTAAAAAATCAGCACAAATTATTTCCAATGCTCACTTTCACATGCATGGATTCTTCATTCTTGTGAACACTTGTGAGTTAAGGGATTAACTTCTATTTTGTAGGCTAGAAACTGAGGCTCACAAAGGTTGAGGGACTTCCTTAAAGTCAGAGCCAATTAATGACAGAGCAAGCCATCTGATCCTCAGTCCCAGGCAGACATATGTGTTTAATTATGAGGATAATGACAAAGTTAGGGAGCTGTCATCCCTGCCTGGGTGTCCTTCTCCCCAGCTCCTTACAGCTGTCTCTACTGACAAAACCCTCAGGGCCTTAGTATAGAGCAGAACTTTTGTCTGAAGCCTCAGAGAGACAAGGTAGTGGAGCTTGTAAAGTAGTCCCATTGCTAACAGAGCAGTATGCATACATTTCACACATACTTCTTGAGCCCCACCTAGGTTTCTCCATAGATTATGCTGAAAATCAAAACACTCTTATGGAGCTGGATTTCTTGAGAGAGAGAAATGAGGAAATCACCCAAACAATATATAAAGAAGTGGAAGACAGAAAATGTAAGGTGTTTACCTAGTATGGGTGTGGGTGGGCAGGGTTCCCACACATAAGTGAATAAGGTACAGGACACACAGCTAAATTTGAATTTAATTAAGTAGGAATTACATTAATTCTATGCAACCTAGAAAACCCTCCTGGGCATCCTGTATTTTGCCGGTGACTCTGGGCAGGAGGGCAAAAGCTGTGTTTCTCAGAGACATCACCTTGCGACCTTAATGCCAACTCTGCACTCCATGGTGCTAAGTCTGTAGAATTGCCAACTTCAGTCTGCCTCTCTGTTTCCTTCTGGGTCACATGCCAGTCAGCTTGGCTGGGTCCTCCTGGCTGACTGATTTCACTTCCCCCAAGGACTGGCTGCAGATGCCATTGAACCTACCCAGTAACCAGCGGCCTTCTGCACTATGTTTCCCTCTCACATCAGTTGGTCTCCTCTCTCCTCCTATAGGCTTTCTGTGTTTGTCATGGTCCCTGGACTCTAGAACATCTCTCTGGCCATCATTTCCTCATTCCCAACCCTTTGAATTTCTGCTTCCCAATCTCTTCAACTACTTTGAATACAGTGAAATTCCAAAATGTATCTCATCCCTGAGCCAACTCATGTTATATACATACCATTTATGCGATCTATATGGTAAACTCATCACTATTTGGCATTCTATCATTTAGGCATCTCTATTTGTTGACATGGTGATAATGTGTCACCATGTTTTCGATATTGGAATCATTAAGGAAAACTTCAAATTATATATCTTCAAATTATATATATCTGAGTTTGGGTGGTAAGGTATGCTATTGAGTATAAACTACTGCAAACCAGTGAGCTATTATACTTACCATGATGATCATAATTCCATGAGAAGATCATTTGATCAGCATCTTTCATCTCTACAATGCCAGTTAACAAAGTTAATCATACTAGGAAAATTCTCCCCAATTTTTTCTTTGCCATTCATCATATATGAAAGAACATCTCAAAGACTTTGCATCATCTTATCAGCTAAAGAAAATATAATTTGAGAGTTTTGTACCTAGGACCAGGCAAGAGTGTGGGTAGAAAAGAAAGAGAATAGCCTAGAGGCTCAAAAATAATGTTTTGGGCTCAATATATGGCCTATACATAAAGGATAAAGATAACTTCATTTAATTGTATCTTATATCACAAATTCTACCCAGTATTCTAATTTTATGTGTTTTCTGGAAGCTTAGAATCATGTGACTTCCCAGGTTGGAGTGACTTTTTTTTTTCTCAGATGTAAACATTGAGGCTCTGCAAAGCTACATGACCTGCCCAGCCTAGCAGGTGGACCGTGCACATTCTCAGTCCTCGCTGATGTTTTACTGCAGGGGGATGACTATTCATTGATTTATGAATTTCTAAATTTACAGCATGTAGGAGGGGGGAAATGGTGTTATCTTGAGAAATGTTCTATTCAGGAATTCAAAGTCCTCAGTCTAAAATCCAGAAGGTTATTGGAAAAGAAATCCAGAAAGTGAGAATGGTTAGAAAAACATCAGACACTTTGTCCTGTGTTAATAGTTGCATCAACAAATGGTGAGTGGAAGGAATGTGGTTAAAGGCAAGAAAAGCTATGCTAAACAGTCCTCACTCAGTGACATGGGTACAGCCATTATTGGGAAGAGATCCAGTGGTTTCATAGGCTTATCTTCCAGGAATAACTCCTCTCACCTCCCTGTGTTCATAACAAGAGAACCCCTTGGGTAACAGGGAACCTTCAGAAGCCAGACAAAGAATATTCACAGACAGCAGTTGATGGTTCAAAATTCTCTCAAGGAAAACACTCAGTTGACCTTTGGTGTATCAGATTAAGCTGTGGAATGTCTAGTTAAAGACATGTAATATGTACTTTCCCATACAAGAGATATCAAGTGTGGGCAAAACTATAAATGGCAATTTCCAGCAATGACTAAGAGTAATAGTCATAGGAAGCTATTCTTTCCAGAAAGAGTCGAAGATGTTATTAATTATTCCTTTCTTTTCTGCCTCTAATAAAGGAGGAAAAATAAGATGGAGATCATTACATTTTTCAATAAAGAAAAGAGAAGGTGAATGTGGGAAAAGGCATTAATGGCTCCAGTTCTTCACATGATTCCCTAAATTCAATCCCTGTGTAGTTCCTCTCACTAAAGGGGATATTTCCCTGCCCATTAATTTTGGATTGGTCACATGACTTGCTCTGGCCACAAATGTGCTCAGATGGACTTACACTCTCATCTGTGCCGTGGCTGTGAAAATAAGCTGCTGCCACCCAGCCTGGGTCCCAGGATGAACATACAAAAAGACACGTTATCCCTACCTGGGTAAGAATCCAAAGCCACCTGGATCCAGAAGCTGAATAAAAGTCACAGGGCCCCAGCTTACAACATCCACCCCAACCAACCCAAAGATTATCAAGTGATAATGATGATCATTTAAGCCAGGAGGCCAAAAATTGGCCTGCAAGTTTAGCAAGCTATTAATGTCCTTTACATTTTTAAAAGGTAGAAAAATACATCATAAGAAGATGTCATAACACATAAAAATTATATGAAATTCAAATTGTATAATGTTTTATTAGAACACAGCCATTCCCATTCACATATATATTGATTATGGCTGCATTAGCCCTGCAATGGCAGAGTTAAGTAGGTAGGACAGAGACTATATGGCCCACAAAGTTGAACATATTTATTGTCTGGCTTTTTCCAAAAAAAAAAAAATTTTTTTTTGACTCATCTTAAAGCCACTGAGTTTTGAAGTCGTTTACTACACAGCAATACGCAAATGATTTTCCCTTACAGTAAAGCAGTAAATAATTAGTAATTGTTCTACAGAAATGAATATACTTAAAATAACACAATGGTAGAAGAATCAGAGGATCTAGTAGTTCTTCAATCGGTTAAACAAGCCTCTTCTTGATTCGTATGGCCAGGATTCTAGAATAAACTGATTATTTTCCCTGTGCTTTGATGGATTATTTTGCATGCAAACGCAGTGACTAAAAGAGCAGAAAGAGACATTTATGCACTCTGTGTAACTTCAGGAGAAATTGCCACTCGTCTCCTTATCTTCCATTAGACTTGATACTGAGCAATACTGCACCAGATAGGAGATCAAAATGGGTGGATGAGAGTTCCTTTTCCAATTCCTGGGAGGACAGTGACCATCCTTACATGTCTTCTACATTCCCCTCAAGTGTTTTGCACCGTTTCAAGAAAACAGTAGGTACTTGTTAAACACATGCTGATTAGAGATCTATCTGTGAAGACAACATACTAACAGTTTTATGGAAAGTGCATAAGATTGAGAGTCTAGGGCAATGTTTTTCAACCTTTTTTATCTCACAGCACACCTGAACCTATAGTTCAACTTCCACAGCACACTAAAGTTATGTTGATCAAAAAAGAGTAATAAAAGGATACATTTACTGTGCTTTAAGCTTTTTTCAAAAATAATTTAATTAATGATTTTTTAAAATTTTTCATGGGACATCTAAGATCCTCTTATGGCACACCATGGCATACCTGTTGAAAAAATACTGATATAAATCTTGCCATTTCAGAGCATCCTAACTGGTCCAGCCCACTGTGGTTACAGGTATGTGGATATGGTAATTAACTCATCTCCCAAGACAGCCAGGTGAGACCTAGAAAAGCCAGAGCACCTAAGGCACCTAAGACAAGTCTTCCTAGCCACAAGCAGCCTTGTCTTTTTACCCTAGTGTGCCACAAAATCATGGTATTTTCTCTATATGCCATGACATGAAGATGGTTTTAGGATACAATTAGGGCAAATTGAGTCAAGATTTAACCTATAAGGAGATTATTTTAACTTGATGGCTATTTATTCTTAAAATACAAGGTATGGACTATGCCTTTCAAATTAATTATTCACTCATCAAGAGTACTAAAAACATGGCCTGGATATTATTCTAGAAATCTCATTAATTACCCTGGAAATCAGAATGTTCAGAAGTGAACAAACTAAGCCGCATGTTCTCTTACATAAGAACCCCCTTCTACACTGTGGTGAGTTGATTTTATTGATGGAGACAATTAATAGCTTCTCCATATCCATGCCCTTTGAAATGTGATGTTCCAACTTTTCCCATCAAGAGATGGGTATGCTTTCCCACCCTTGAATCTAAACTGGCCTTGTGCACTTCTTTGGCTAACAGATAACAGCAGAAGTGATGACAGTTCAGTTTTGAGCTTAAACCTTAAGAGATCCTAAGTGCTTCTCTCTCTCATGGATCTTTGCTTCACCACAGGAACTGCTCAGAAGAGTCTAATGGGAGATTATAAACCATATGGAAGGAGCTTAATTTTCTCAGACATTATCACCCTAGACCTCCAAACTTCCAAACATTAAAGAGAGGCAAGCCAAGATTAGCAGAGATTTTTCCAGGATCTACAGCTGACTGCACACACATGAAAGACTCCAGCCAAGACCAGAAGGACCATCCAGTTGATTCTTAGTGTGACAAATAATTAACATGTATTGTTTGAAGCCACTTAGGTTTAGGGTGGTTTCTTATACATCAATAGCCAGTGCAGATATATAAGCATCAGGCTTTTTCTCATTCTAATGAAAGGGTTATCCTTTTTCTAATTTATAATATTCAAATATACATTAATCCAAACATTCAACAAAATGGTATTAATGATCTATTGTGTATCAGGCTTTGCCCTGGGCTCCAGAGATATAGCAGTGAAATACACTTAACTGATGATTGCCTCCAAAACTACCTCCCCAATGCTATACTCTTATCTAATGGTTTAGGGCTCAGCTCTATCAGAATATTTTACCCTTACTGAAAACTCATCATATTCTAAATCTTAAATAATCATTCTCTCCTCCAGGAACCCTCAGCAAAAATAAACAAAACAACAAAAAAAGTAACATCCATGAGATTTTGTTCTCTCCTCCCTACTTTATTCCTGCATGTCTATACATTCTTGCATGACATCCTGTGCCAAAGTGAGTTGAGACTTCAAAGACTTAAGACCACCTTTAAGGAGATGGGAGTTTAGCGGGAAGGTATAGTGTCCTAGACTCATCATTGTTGACTTACTTTAGACTCTTGCACTGTTTTACTTCTTGAATGGAGTCTCTCAGTAAGCCCTCTATCATTGGGCCACCACTTGCCCAGGTGCTTACGACTTATCACTTTCTACCTGAACTATTTGTCCAGTCCTTCCCCACAAGGTAGAGACTAGCTAAGTATATGAGATCCAGTTCTTCTTCTTCTTGGTCTCAAAGCTAAAACACATTTTTCCAGTCATCTTTCATCTAGGTGGAACCACGTGACAAATTCTTTCCAAAGGAATATGAGTTGAAATGATGAGTCACTTCTAGTCCAAGGGAGGTAAGTGTTAAGTGTGCCTTCTTTATAAACATGCTGTTCTTCCCCTTCCATGTCTACACTGGGGACTGTATATTAAAGACAGTGGTATTACATGATGGAAAGTTCCTGAATTCCTGACTGACTACAAGAAGGACAACTCCCATGCTTTCCATCAGACCTAAAACACTTGCTTTGGCCTTTCATAAGGAAGATAAGAGTTCTGTTGAGTTAAGTCACTGAGATTTGGGGTTATTCATGACAGCAAATATCCTATTTAAGAATTGCTCAACCTTAGCACTACTGACATTTTGGGAAGAATAATTCATTATCCTAGGGTCTGTGTTGTGCACCATTGTATGTTCAGTAGTGTTCCTGGCCTCAACCACCAGACACCAGTATATCTCCATGCCACCCCTAGTTGTGACCAATCAATAATGTCTTCAGATATACCCTGTCAGGACAAATTGCCTCCATTTGAGACTCATTTGCATACTTTTACCTAAATATATACCATTTCTGATCTATGCAATATGCACAGGCTTCTCTCATATAGTTTACCAAACAATTTTCCATTCCTATCAATGGAAATCTAAAGTCCTCTATGTGATTTCTGATATCTTCTTGATTGGACCCACTTTTATCTTCCAAAGTTCTTGAAAACTATGATCCAACACATGAACTGAATCTCCCTAATATTACCCACTTCTCCTTTGTCTATGCATTGTGCACACACACGCACCACACACATTTCCACCTCTTTTTGTCTTTAATCACCACCCTCACTGCTTTCTCCTCTTTGTAAATTGTCATAGCCTTTTAGTCTAATATCGGGTGAACAATAGGTTTAATTTCACAGAAAAACTGTAACTAACTGACAGTAGCTGCTTAGAGCACAGCATTGAAAAGGCAAGGTTGTATACAGGCTCAGCCGCAGCATGTTGGGATCAATTAGTAATGTCTGCCATGGACCTGAAATAGAATAGTGATATCTGTGTTATCCTAAATAGATTGTCTCACATTGCACACTGTGAGATTCTCCCAGTTCTATTAGAAGTGGGATTATTTCCTTAAAAGCGGGATATGAGTTTCACAAAGGAAGAACTCACTCAGAAAGTATAATTTCTGGTTATAGGTCTCACGGGTACAGAGACCATTGTAAAATCATTCCTAAACCTTTTACTAATACATTGATCAAGAGAAAAAGGTACATCCTGATTTACTAACCTCTGTGTCCTTCACACAGTCATGTAAGGGAACATTACTTTAGTTTCTTAAAATTATCTGTTTAAGTAGCAGCTATATATTATATACTTATTGGAGCATAAAAATGTGCCTCCCCCTTTTTTAACAACCAAAGCTACCCCTCAATAATCTTAACCAAATTCTTATCTAGGCTAAAAATTTACAGACCATGGCAATTTCTACCATTTAAAATATTTTTTAGATATTTGTCTCAATAATGTTTGATTTTTTATTTTATTTTATTTTTTTTGTAGAGACAGAGTCTCACTGTACCGCCCTCGGGTAGAGTGCCGTGGCGACACACAGCTCACAGCAACCTCTAACTCTGGGCTTACGCAATTCTCTTGCCTCAGCCTCCCGAGCAACTGGGACTACAGGCGCCCGCCACAACGCCCGGCTATTTTTTTGTTGCAGTTTGGCCGGGGCTGGGCTTGAACCTGCAACCCTCAGCATATGGGGCCGGCGCCTTACCAACTGAGCCACAGGCGCCGCCCCAATAATGTTTGATTTTTATTTATTTTTCCTTTAAAACATATTTGTATTAAAAGAACCAAATGTGTCATTGTCATGGGCACAAAATCATCTTGTTTATTACAAAAGGATTCATACAAATTAGTAATGAAAGAAACCTGTCCTCTTCAGGAACAGTAAACAATTTGCACAAAATAGACTCTAAAATTTAGTAAAACTTAATCTCAAAACATCATGTGATTTATAAAATGTTACTTGTATTTCCAAAATAAAAACTGAAGATTAAATTATTGAGAGATGGAGTCAACAGCCCCCATGAACCTCTACATTAAAAGACCACCACCACCCAGGGGTATTTCACCCTCAAACATGAAATCCCCAATGGAAATCAATAATTTTCTTATTATTGTTGATGGTCTATGTCAAGTATACAGAGTCCATCGAGGTTTCCTATCAATAAAATGTGGCTATTCCTAACCCTGTTTCTGGGGGACTCTGAATTCCCTGTTCAATTATGTTTTTCATTTGCAAAAATACCTAATGAATACTTCCTATGTCTTGAATCTAAACTCGCCAGTTGGGAGTCTAGTGTGTTAAGTCTTTTTTCCCAACATGTAATATTTTAAATATTGCCTTTAATTCAAATATATTCTTCATCTTTTTTCCTTTCTTTTATTTCCATTTTAACCATTGTTAAATACATAGTTCAATGGCATTAAGTACATTCACATTGTTGAGCAACCATCACCAGTATCCATCTGTGGATTTGTTTTCATCTTCCCAAACTGAAACTCTATTCCCGTTAAACAATAACTCTCCATTACTCCCTATACTCAGACCTTAGCTTCATTTTTTTCCATTTCTTTTAAAATGCATCCTGCTTCACTTAAAAGTATATTTTAAATATCTTACCCTGAGTATTCACGTAATATTTCAGCTTCCGTAACCATCTTCTTAGAGAATAACTAATATTTGCTGAGCACTCTATTATATTAGATTTAATACATACTGTGATAAGTTTATTTATTCTTCATGATAATACTCAGAATAGGTCCTCTTTCCTCCATTTTGCAGATGAGGAAACTAAGGCCCTGAAGTATAAATATCTCACTCAAGGTCACATTGCTAGTAAATGGTAAAGACATGATTTAAACACAGGTTTTCCAAGTCAAGAGCCTATACTATCCTTATCTTTGCCTTCTACACTCCAGCCTCTTTCTCTGTCATGTTCTTTGCTCCACCTCTGGAACTATAAACATAGGCATCCCTAGAATGTCATCTCCCTCAGGACTCCTATCCACTTTCAAATCTGCAGCTACCATTTCTAGGAAAATAATCTTCAATGCCTATCTGCAGGACTATCTTCAGAATTCCACACCTATGCTGCATATCAATAACAACAACAAAAATCACAACATCTTGGAGGCCTATGATGACATGACAATAGGCACTGAGGTAGCTCATGCGTGCCTAGGTAGGCTGGGACTGGCTGGTCTAGGCTGGGCTCTGCTTCATGTGTCATTATTCATTCTCCACCAAAGACAAGTCAACTATCTCAGATATATCCTTATTGACAGAGATTATAAACTAGTCATCAAAATATTCTTTCCTCCTCTTTCTAACAGATTAATCCATACTGTATTTCCCAGTCAGCTTTGCAGTTATATGTGGCAACTGACTAATTTCTAGCAAATGGAACATGAGAAGAAGAGGTTTTGTTATTGCCACATTGTAGCCCATATTATACATGTTCCTCCATACCATTTCCCTGTTCTGCTGAAATGGAAGGACCCTAGTGTGGCCTTGGAAACAATATGCCAAAAATGAAAAGAATGTTATTAGCTGGCATCCTCCCACAGAGTGGGGCTACCCTCCCATTCTCCTTCCCACCTCTACAACTCCACTTTAGTCTAGCTTGAACTACCCTAGATTGTTATGGGTGCAAAAAATAAATGTCTATTGTTTTGCCATTAGATGTGTTAGTCTATTTATTATTTTATTCTAGGTTTGGCACCCAGGGCATTTGAGAATGGATAATTCTTGGTTCAGGGGGCTGTCCTGTGCTCTGTGGGATGTTAGACACATCTCTACCTACTAATGTCACTAGCATCTTTCCTTCCCCCAGTTGTTGACAACCAAAAATGTCTCAGACTTTGTCAAGTATTCCTTGGAGAGCAAAATCATCCTACTTATATACCACCGGTCTAACCTATCTTCAGAGATATTCACAACACTGTGTGTACATGATCTCTTTCCAGGGATGGTTGACAAGGAACTCTTGAGAAGTTGAGGTCTGTCCATGATCTATCATCCCTTTCAAATTTGCAATTGACACTGGGACTTTTATTGGTGGGAGGATCATAGACATTTATGGTGAATAGATTCTTAGACAACATTTGGTCCACAAAGAAAATGAGACCCACCTGTAGTCCCAGCTACTCAGGAGGCTGAGCAAGAGAATCACCTAAGCCCAGGAGTTGGAGGTTGCTGTGAACTATGATGCCACAGCACTCTACCAAGGGTTATAAAGTGAGACTCTGCCTCTAAAAAAAATAATAATAATAAAAAAGAAAACAGGACCCAGAGATATCAAAGGTCATGCAGAAATTAGGACTCTCGTCTTTTAATTTTCCTTTTACTAGCCCATACCGCCTGGCGTGAGACTAACTGAATACATTGTTCTGTTTCATTACACACAACATTTTCACAAATAAAATAATCTATCTTTCCTAGTTTAGTACAAAGAAAATGTCCAAATAAAGATGCCAGGAGGGAAACCCTGAAGAACAGAAGTTACCCACCATATACTGTATACAAAAAATATGTCAATTCTTCATTTGTAACAACCAAAATTTACAGAGGAAAAAAATCTAAGCAAGAATAATTAGTTGACATCAAGCTCTATTTACCCTTGTTGTTAGTAACTACATGAGCCCGTCTGTCGAGAATTGATATTAACCAGGCTCACCAATCTGCTTACTCTCCAAAGGTTGGGCTAATTCTCGAGGTACTGAGTACCAGGAAAACAACTGAGAGCTAATATTTTCTAATATTGGTACTTACAGCAGAGTTCAAAAATCTGAAACACTTTAATCCATATCTTAACATTGAGTTCTCCAAGAAGCAGAAGGTGAGATGAGAATTTGCATGCAAGTAGTTTAATTGGGAGGAGATTTCAAGAAGCACTGGGAAGAGACAGAGGTGAAACAGGGAAGGGAAGGTGGTTGACTCAGAGTACATCAATGAGCAGGTGACTACTGTGGACAGCTGGACTCAGTGCTGCTAGGGACCTCTGGGATATCAGATAGAGCTTGACTCAGGTGGATGTGGGCAGGACACCAGAAGCACCTGCTGTGGTCCACAATGAAATTATTAACTCTCCACTCCTCTGCCCCTTGCATATCTCCCTAACCTCAGTAGTCTGTTTTCCTTTGAGCTCATTTCTGCATTTAGGAAAAGGAACCTCATTCATCTTGGGTCTATCACTAAGATTGCTCTAATTTAGAGATTCTCAACTTGTGGGATATGAATACTTGGAGGTAGGAGTGGGAGAGCCTTAAATTATACCAGGAGTCCTCAAATCTATTTGTCTGCCAGTCATTATCTGTAGAATATATATGTATATATACACACACACACATATATATCAAGATATATTTTACTGTTTTTATATGGTGCTTGATTCTACCCATGTGAAAAATCATATATGAATTATTTTAAGGCATAACTTAATTTGCTAGTTTCTGTCATATATGTGTATATATATATTCTTTAAAAAAAACTGAACAACAAAACTAAAAGTACTAAAATTATCAATTTGAACCATGTGAGCTTAAAATGGAGAGAAGGGTACCTATAATTTAAAAGTTTGGAAACCATTGATATAATGGTTAGAAAACACTAAAGGGAAATTAGTCTTAATGATGCTTTGGTGATATGAATGAGGCGTGTATGTATGTCAGTGTCTTTTAGTCCATTTGTTTCCAAGATATAATTAAATGTCACTTAAGACTACACTGAAGCATTTAAGAGTCCAGACTCCAAAATTAAACTTGATCTTGAATCCTGCCTTTATGACTCAATGGCTGTTTGACCCTAGATAAATGACTTAATTTCTCTAAGCCTGAGTTTACACAGCTGTATAACAGGATTTTTAATGCTATGTCCTTCTATGAGTGTTATAAAATTTAAGTGAGATAGATGTGTAAAGTTCTCAATTCAGAACATGGTAGATGATAAACACTCAGTGCATAATAATTATTACAGCTTAGCCAATCTTCTGCTGCATCTTTTTATCAGTTTCCACATCTTTTTACCAATGGCACTAGATCACAGTTGCGAGGTAGATTATAGGATGCCCAGTTAAATTTAATTTCAGATAATAAATGAATATTTCTAATATAAATATATCCCAAATGTTACATGGTTCTAGATCAGCGGTTCTGAACCTGTGGGTTACAACCCACAGGAACTGTATTAAAGGGCCGTGGCATTAGGAAGGTTGAGAACCACTGCTCTAGATGAACTAAGCTTATCATGCATTGTGGTCTTTTCAAAGTATTGCATGGGATATACTTACAAATACTAAATGTTGCATGAGATATTTATACTTTAAAATATCCATTATTTTTATGAAATTAAAACATTATTGGAATATTACTGGGTGTCCTATATTTTTATTTGCTAAGTATTGCAGTGTTACAGAAGACAACATGCCTGACCAGAGAGACACAAAAGTCTCAAGGATTTGTCAATATAAGTTTCGTTCAGTTGTACAATTTCCATTAAAATTTTTAACAAGCATGGCTAGATTTCTTTTAAGAGCCTTAAATCTAAAGATTCACATTCACATGTGAGTAATCACTACAGAAGCAGAGTGTTTGTGTGCATCTCTGTTCACTTTAGTCCATCTTCTTCCAAAGTGTTATCAAATGCCACTTAGACTACACTGAGATTATTCTGCTAATCGACAGTGTCTATGGTGCCTTTCTGTGGCCCATTTATATGAAATATTTGCCTACCTTTCAGCACAGAGAGGTGAAACTCTGCTAGTGAAGTCTAGCTTATCTAAGGCACATCTTCCCGTGTTATTCGGGCTCACTTCTGTGTTATACCAGGTATGGTTGCAGGCTTCACCCATCCTCACATTTCTCTGCCTGGTTTTACGAGGATGGTTGCCTAGCAGGATGCACAGGGCTTCAAAACACAGGCAAGTATAGAAAAGGTCGTCTGTCTTTTTAATCTATACAATGCTTTCGATGCAGATTCTTTGAATCCTTTGAAAAAACCATATTGGACAATTAGGTTGTGAATTTTAAGGCTTCCAAAAAACATACTTCCCTAGCCCATCTGGAACTGAACCAGTTACAGCAAGCTAGGTCTACGTATAATCAGGCCTAGATCCTGTACCTGAATGGCTTTGCCCAGGGTCAAGTAGGTCAGATTTCTTTAAGCAAAACCTCTGTTAAGCTTTTGGGGTCTCTATCACATCTCCAACACATGCATACATGCATAAGTAAACAAATAAACAACCTGAAACTCTTAGGCCTTCCTGCACCTGTGTTTAAACTAATAGTTTAAATTATCAAAATGTTACTAAAACCCACCCTGTAATTCAAGGAAATAAATGTTCGAATCACCTTAGTTGTCACTGGAGTGGTTGGCATTCTAGACTTTCTACAGGAAAATATCATCCCTAAAAAGAGACCAAGAAACACCTTTACTTCTAATGTCACACATGCAATCCCTCCCTCCCAATATACTTATTCTTTTCTCAGGGAAATCTTTCAAGTCTTTAGCATGATGTCTGGAACACAGTAAGCGCTTGATAACATCAGCTCTCAGCATTGTTAAGAGGCACTGCCAGCTGAAGTTTGAGGCTAATGGACTCCAAGCTGAATTCTCAGTGTCCCTTGTAGTTTAGACTTGGTGGGATAAAAGGCAATCTACAAATCACATTGTGGAGCACTGTTCTCAAATGACCCATATTGAAAGATCAGGTTTATTTGTTTCTAATCTATTCCATATTCATATTTTGTAAAATGTAATAAAAATATTAAGGAAATAAATTACTAAAAGAGCAAAAGGCACATTAAAAATTAGATTCAATAGATATAAAATTATGCTGATAAATTTCTGTCAAGTTTCTAAATGCTTATTCTTGCTTAATTTGCTTATTCCCTTGCAGATCTTCAAGGACTATCCAAGGATCAGCTCTGGTCCAAGGACCACACTTTGAGTAGCACAGATCTAATGAAAATAGAGACTCTTGAACTGGAAGAAAATCATGGTATTTTTCAATGAGTTGACAATTGTTTCTTTTATGAGGAAGAGAAGACTAACTCTGATAAGCCCAAGTAATGTATAGAGCTTGAAAATTTATCCAAAGATATTTTTCCTGGTAGATTAAATTTATAATTATAAATTTATAATTATATATTTAATATATATATAATAAATAAATAAATATATTATATTTATTTATTATATATATTTAATATATATAATAAATAAATAAATATTATATATAAATTAATATATAATTTAATTTATAATTATAAATACATAGGTTAATGTTAAAATCTGTGTATTCCTTAGCACACAGACTGTCAACAGGTAAGGATGTCTGCTTAAGAGAAGTAACTTTCTGTTGAAAATATATTGGGAAAAAAACAGTGTATTTACAATATATACTACTCCTTACAAAAAGACAAAAACCATAGACAAGCTAAATGGTATGGATTTACCTCTTTGGAAAGCCCAGAGTGGCACTGTCAAATTTCCAAAACAATGACATTAAACCATGCTGTGTTACTGCTTGGAATTACCTTTCCCACCCCCATCTACCAAAGAAAATTCGGCTTTTGTCTTATAAAGATCTGGAGCAATAGTTACTTCTTGAGTGTTTTCTCAGCATTCATTCACTAATGGATTCATTTTTCATTCACATTCATTCATCCAACAAAAGCATACTGCCTATCCTCCCATGTGCCAGGCACTGTTGGAGATGTTGATGTAACAGTGAACAAATTGTGGTTCCTACTTCCTTGCAGTTTGTATTCTAATGGTGGGACAGGAGCAGAAAAAACACTAAAACACCAAACATATTCATGATACAGTGTCTAGCAAGTGAAAAGTGTTACGATGTAAAATAAAACATGGATTCAACTTGCTTTCTTTATCTGAACCATAGGACACAGACAGGGATTTGAGCCATTACTCCTAATTTTTCCAAGGAAAATGCACAGCTATTGCCATGCTAGATACATAAGAGAGAAGTTAATTCATTACACAATCATTGCTTAGGGAATGAGGTCTTAACTCAGAACTGAGATGCTATTTTAAATAATGTAGTCAAAATGTGTCAAACGATCTATGAACCAAGTGTATGGTGCCCCATGATCATATTAATGTACACAGCTATGATTTAATAAAAATAAAAAGAAGAAAAAAAAATAATGTAGTCCCTTGAAGAGTTGTATAGGTGAGCAAGATCTTAAAAATAACCCCAAGAGTGATCTGTGTAGATAACTAAGAGAAAAACATTCTAGGTAAGGGACAATAGATGTAAATACAAAAAAACTTGAATCTGAAGAACAGCTAGGGAGGCCTGTGTAACTGGACTAGAGTTAAGGGTAGAGCAGTGGGAGAGGAAGATACCAGGGCAGAACTGTCAGTAGGAAGCGCTCATATCAAGCCTTATTGGCTTACCACTTGCACTTCAGTCATAGCACAACCATTTCATTTTCATTCAGTTAACAATGGGTTGTTTAAAGGCTGAATCTGTGTGATGCTCATCTTTGTATTTTAAAATTCAGTGCTGCAACATATTGAGGCTTAAATGTGTGACTGCATGAGAGAGTGAATGAATGAATGCAATGCTTTCACAAACATTATTTCATTACTTTCCATCCTTTGAAGACTAAAGTCTGGTATTATTGTATACATCTTACAGATATATCTGTAACACATCTAGAGTGTTCACCAACTTGCCGGCAGACACAGAAATCTAGGTCCAGGGCATTCCTAATTCAAACTTTTGACTCTTAGTTTAGTGCTGTTTGTATATAGTAAACTTCCAACTGTGGCAAATAGAATGGACAGTAAAAATAAGTTTTTTAAAATTAATTTTAAAAATCATATGTATCATAATACTTTATGAAATGGTAGATACAAACATAAAAATATGTTTTTAGTCTTAGGACTTGCTGCCCTCTCCTGGCAATGTGAAAAATAACATGAAACAAAACTCAGGGTTCTCTAGGTCAGCAGTCCCTAACCTTTTTCGCACCAACGACCAGTTTCATGGAAGACAGACTTGGGGTGGTTCAAGTGCATTTCCTCTCTACCTCAAATCATCAAGCATTAGACTCTAATAAGAAGTGTGCAACCTAGATCCCTCACATGCAGTTTACAGTAGTGTTTGAGCTCCTATGAGAATCTAATGCCAAGGCTACTCTGATAGGAGGTGGAGCTCAGATGGTGATGGTAGTGATGGGGAGTGGCTGCAAATACTGATGAAGCTTCACTTGCTAGCCCACTGTTCACCTCCTGCCGTGTGGCCTGGTTCCTAAGAGGCCACTGACTGGTACTGGTCCATGGTCCAGGGATTGGGGAACGCAGCTTTAGTTAGTCTAAGTAGGATATCATTCCACCCACTTACCCCATCTCTCCTCCTCATCCCTTAGTTTCCTTTCTTTCCTGGATATACTTTTCATTCATCTTTGTCAACTTAGCTTAATGATGGGGTTCTTTTTTGTTTTTTTTTGCTATAAGATATATTTTAAAACCTGAATTGTATCAGATATTTAATACAATTAAGTTTGTGAACTCATCCTAGAAAAAGCACTACCCTGTTTCCCCAAAAATAAGACAGTGTCTTATTTTAAGGTGTACTCCCAAAGATGCGCTAGGTCTTATTTTCAGGGGACGTCTTATCTTTCCTGTAAGTAGGTCTTATTTTCAGAGGATGTTTTATTTTCGGGGAAACAGGGTACATACCTTATTGCTGAATATCTCTACAGTCACCTTCAAAGGAATCCCCTTGGGAAGCTATGCACCTATGCCAGTGCCTAGTCCACCCTTCAAAACAATTTTGTAACTCTTTTTCTGGAATGACCATCACAGCTAATGTTTATTCATTGCTCTAATTTAAGCGCTAGCATTCTCACAATGGCACACAAAAAGGTGGAACAACAATAAAATTTTAAAATAAAATGTTTAGGGATATATTTGTGTTACTATAAATACCAAAGGAACATGGCTAAGAAATGGCATGAATTGATACAGATTAAATGAATGAACAAGTGAAACTTATTTTTAAAGTAACACGGTGGCTAGAGATGGTGGCTACACTGCTGTGTTCACCAAAACCTATTCCCTCTCCTTCCTGGCTGTGGTCATGTGCCTAGGTTCTGGCCGATGGGGGTGGTATACCAGGTCCAGGCTGGCCCAGAAAAACTTCCCATGCAAGAGCCTTTCTCTAGCCTCTGGCCAGAAGTAAAGGATTCCAAAGCTCTTAGGACAGGAGTTGGCAGATTGGTTTTGTACTGCTTGTGAGCTAAAAATGGTTTCGACATTCTTATGGTTGAAGAAAAATAAAAAAGGAAGACTATTTCATGAAAATTATATGAAATTCAAATCTCAGTGTCCAAAAAACAGTTTTACTGGAACATAGCCACACTCATTAATTTACATATTGTGTAAAGCTGTCTTCACACTGCAAAGGCAGATCTGAGTTGTTGCAAAAGAGACCAGACAGTCCACAAGCCTAAGAAATTTCCAATCTGACCTTCACAGAAGAACTTTGCTGTTCTCTGCCCTAAAGTCTGGCTGAGCTACAAGACAGGAGAAGCCTGGGTCCCTACATCACTACAAGGAAGACTGCCCAGCAAACATCCTCATTGGATCTTACATGAGAGAGAAAGAGGCTTTTAGTTTGCTATTCCAGTCAAACTTCAGGGTTCTTCTGTTTCAAAACGTAGAGTTACCCAGCTAATACAAGATTTCTTCGAAACAAAAAATGATGTCTTGGAGGCAGAAAGTAGAAAGGTAAACTAAACAAAGAAGATGTAAAACTGCATAGTTTTTCGGAGCTACCACTCTTGCGCTTTGTATTCACAGAGCTTAAGTTATGCTATGGCTACCACTGAGAAAGAACAAATTTTCAGTTAACATATTTAAAAATATGTGTAATATGTACCTTCATTCCCACTAGGTGGCACTTAAGACCTTTTACATCTCAAAACTGCTCTATTTTGTAACATACTGTGGAAGATTTCCCTCATTCCCAGTAGGTGGCACATAAGATCCCTGATGCTTTCAAAAGCGGTACATTTCAGGATCATCACAAGGTTTGAGATTTAATAAAGCTGGAAGTAATGAAGTCTACTGTATATTCACTATTATTGCTATAGATCCAAAAGAAAAGATATAAACCAGAGCTTCTCCCTTCAAAGAACTGATTATTTGTGTATTTAAAGTAAAACAAACATTTATCTTCCTATAGAAGCAACAAATTATTGTATAAATGTGTTTTTGCCCAAATGGTCACAGGTCCCATACAAGCAAAATACCACCCCCAAAAACCCTTGTTTACAGAGAGAAACATTACCAATCCTGTCTTCAAGATGCATTTCTATTAATGACAGTTTCTACCATGCAATATCTTGCAGTCATCTTGCGATTCCTACCATATTCAGCCCAAAACGTGCTGTGCATCCATAACAAAAAATGCATTGAATCTGAATCATAGTTTCTAGGCTATGATAAAGCCTGTGGACTATATCCTAAGAGGAATGAAAGAAATACAGATAGGTTTTGGCTTTTTTGAAAGATCACTGTGGAGTTGAGTAAGAAGTAGAGGACTGAAGTGGTCAAGACTATAGAGACCAGTTTGGTGGCCTATTATAGGGTAGTGGGCCACTCACTGGAAAGAATGAAATGGACTCAGGACACTTGTACTTTAAGCAGTTACAGTTCTTGTCTCCGCAGTGAATAAACCACATGTGCTGGAATCAGGTGACTCAGATTTGAATCTGGCTCCCCTCTTCCAATCTGCAAAAGCTCAACCAAGTTCTTTGAGCTCTCTGAACTGCAGTAAATTTGATCCATAAAATGGAGATACTTTCCACCTCTCCAGCACTCCCATGGGAATGAAATAAAATAACATCAGTATATGTATCGGGTGTTTATTACACTTTCTGATCATCTGCAGATGAGTGGCAAAGGGTGTTATTGTGTGTCCCACTGTCTCTACTCTAGAAAAAATCCTTACACCTTTAACATGGCTGACGCTGTAGCTTCATACTGGGCTCCTAGTACTCCCTAGCTATGGTGTAGAGTGAGGTTTTTCAGCCTTGGCACTATTGATTTTTGGATAACACTTTGTTACAGGGGTTGTCCTATGCATCACAGAATGTTTAGAAGCATCCCTGGCCTCTACCCACTAGAGGGCGTCTAGTAGCACTCTTCCTCTCTGATAGTGATGACCAAAAATACCTCCAGATGCTGCCAAATGTCTTTGGGGTGGGAGAAATCACCCCTAGTTGATGGCCATTGGTAACAGCTCAGTCCAATAGAAATATAATGTAAACCACAAATGAGAAACACTATATAATTTAAAATTTTCTAGTAGTCACACTAAAAACATAAAGAGAAAAGGTATAATTAATTTTTAAACTATATTCTATTTAACCAAAATATAGCCAAGGTATTATCAATTTAATATGTAATCTATATAAAATTATCAAAAATATACTTTACATTTTTATATTAGTCTTTAAGTATGTCCAGTGTATATACTTAACCTTGACAACACATCTGAATTTGAACTTAATACCTTTACAAGTGCTTAACAGCTCCCTGTGGTTAAGGGCCACTATACTGGACATTGCAGGGACAGTATCATATAGTATGAATTTTTTTTTTTTTTGTAGAGACAGAGTCTCACTGTACCACCCTCGGGTAGAGTGCCGTGGCATCACACAGCTCACAGCAACCTCCAGCTCTTGGGCTTATGTGATTCTCTTGCCTCAGCCTCCTGAGCAGCTGGGACTATAGGTGCCCGCCACAACGCCCAGCTATTTTTTTGTTGCAGTGTGGCCAGGGCTGGGTTTGAACCCACCACCCTTGGCATATGGGGCCGGTGCCCTACTCACTGAGCCACAGGCGCCACCCCATATGGTATGAATTTTTATATACTAATATCCCCTTATATTTTTCTCACCATTTCCCCCCAGGCCCCTTAATCTTATTAGTTTTATATTTTTAACCACATTTAGAATGTGGTTCTGAAAGTATTACATAGTTCCTTTTTATTACCTTGAGGGCAGCTAGAAATAAATTATAAACAAATATCCTCTCTAGTTCTCCATCATCTGGCCAGTAGTAGCCTTGTTGGCCTAAAACACAACTTTAATTTTGCAATACTTCTTCTTACATGTCCTCCCATTGTCCATAGCAGTCTTCATCTCTTCATCATATCCCTCTGCTTGCCAAACAACACGTACTTTCTATAATGGAATTATTCCCATTAACATGGAGATAACCATATTGCCTCTTTGGGAAAATTGCTTTAATCTTCTATGGAATGGATCAGAAAAGTTTAATGTGATATTCTGCAAGTAGGTGGACTCAACTGATAATCTGTTCATGAACACCTGGTTCTTACATGAGGCTGTTTAGTTTCTCTATGCTCAAAATTAATGAGCTTTTATGAAAACAGCAGACTCCAGTAGCCCATCTTGAGCCTTTTTCTCTCAATGGCCGACAGCTTTAATGTACTGTAAAAGGAAGATTTTAGGCACTCTGCTCTTTTTCAAGACACCATTTTGTTTCCCTGTAGTCCACAACCACCCTGCTGTTCTCAGCCCCATGCCCATCTGGGTTGAAGCAGACACTGATTCTGGGGCTGCATTTCAGACTCTCATTACGAGTGGTCTGGCTTACATCTGACAGTGAGTATAGTTCAAAGATGGCCCTGATTAATGTCCTATAGAAGAGCAGTCTGTGATATGTTCAAGCCAAACAACAGCAAAAAAATTCAATTTCCCATTGTTGCTTGGCAGATCTCCTCATGGTTGGAATTTAAGTTTGCTATGGCTCTTGTGAACTAGCCTCATATTTTTGTTAAAGTTTATGTTTTCCTGACCAAGAAGCTGATGAAATTGTTTGTCATTTATTCATTATGCAAGGATTTTGTCAGCATCCTTTTGAGGTTCTTCTCCAGCTGGTTTTCTTTTCCCTATCCAACCGCAACAATCCCACAACATAATGTACAGCAAGGCTGGTGGCCCAGAAGCTAGTGAGTAAGCCAAGCTAACCAACCATTATATGGGGTGGAGCAGATGCTGTCAGTGTCCCTCACATCCTGTGAGCATTCCCTGTTTTAGTACATCCCAATGGCATTCTACTGTACACATGGGGATCACTGTGCCTGAGGGCTTTCTGTTAGCCAGGCAACCTAGGACAGCCCAGAAGTGCCACGGAGCTAATGTTCCTGGAGTTAGCCCTGAGTCAGTGGTACATGGGAGTTGGAGGATAAATACCTCAGTGCCTTGCCCCTACACTGGCTTACCACATTCCCTAATGAGATTGGAGCCCATTGCATAAAGTGGAAATTTGCTCCACAGTACATCCGTTATTGTGTTCCTCCATTCCCTATCTCACACCTTTACTCTTCTACTAGAATTCCTCAAATAAAATCTTTAAACTTGAATCCTGGACTCAGACCCTGTATCTGGTAGAACCCCACTCAAATCACGCTAACTTTATTTAAGAAATAAACATTTTGTTTCTCTCTGAACAACAACCATCAAAAGAAATGATCAAAACTTAACAAAAGCTCAAAAATAATTTAACTTGTGGGGTTAAAATATACACAAAATACAATATTCTTGGACAGAAATGTAACTTAAAGAATGCAAAGAGCCTGTACAATTATTTTCGTATTTTTCTCTGATATTTGAATTTTTTCTGTGCAATATCTACCAAGGATAAATGATACACTTGCACTTTCTTGAATAATAGCATAACTCGATTTTGCATAAAATGAAATTACCAATTAGAACTTTTTGGAAGAGCCCCCAAATTTCTATACCTAAATACTTCAGTAAAATCCAGTGACTTTTTCTCTAGAGTTGATAGAATGTGCTGTCACTATCACAGATAATTCAAGCATAGGTTCTCTTGTCATGCATGATGGAAATTTAGAACTGACCGCAATATTTGTTCTCTTCTGCTACAGTAATAGAACATCTAGATGCAGCTGGCATGTATGTGATACGCACCTAAGAAAATATTATGTTACCCAGCCTGTTTACACTTAGAATAGCTATGTGACTAAATTCTGCACAATGAGATGTAAGCAGAAATGTCATGTTGCAATAAGAGAATTTGTCTTAAGACATAGCAGTTCTCAACTGGGTGATTTATCAGCCAGAGGACATTTGACAATGTCTTGAGATGTGCTGGGTTGTCACAACTGAAGTTGATACTGGTATCAAGTGGGCAAAGATCAAGGGAAAGCCTCCCTCCACAAGGAATTATCTTGCCCAAAATGTCAATGGAGTCAAGATTGAACAATTCAAAATTAGACATTGGATTTGAAACAAGAAATCAGAAATAAATGCTTCCAGTTCTTTCAACCAATGGCACAGAATCCACGTGCCTTTCACTTCTATGATATCTATAAAGCAATAAAAGATGATGCTGGTTCACACTATTAGCCATGGTATTTGAAGTATCTTGAACTTTTGTTCAACCTAATTCATTTTCACTGTCATTCACTAAAGGATTAGTTCTCCTAATTTTCTAGTTTTAGTAGCCCTTTATACTCATAAATTATTGAGGGCTCCAAAAGTTTGTGCTCATGTAGGTTTTTATCTATTGCTATTTAATTAGGAAATAAAACTGAGAAAGTTTTAAAACACAGGAGTATGTGAAAGCATATTCTGTTAGTTACCAGCATGACATCATCACACACAGTGTAGTCTCTGGAAAGCTCTTAGTGTGCACTCCTGAGAAAATGAGAGTGAAAAAACACAAACAGTGTCTTCATGCTATTGTGAAATAATTTTGACCTCAAGGAGGTCCGGAGAATTCAAAAAACAAAGTGTTGCTCCCCCTCCCCCCAAAAAAGAAAAATAAAAAACAGCGTTCCTTAAACCATACTTCGAGAATCACAGGACTAAAGACACCACTTTAAAGGCGTAGATGTTAGTAAACACTCTAGTATTTATTGTGACAGAAAGGGGCCTTTGTATAGAGAATTCTGTCTTACAGCTTCTCGATGGCCTAAAGTGTACAATGAGAGAAACAAAAAATTAATTATATTGCAGTAACAGTGACATTTGATCTTTTTAATATTGAATATGTACATTGAAGTTGCTCATTAATCTTAGATCATTTGAAGAAAACAATCAGTCATTCTAATCTTCTAACCTGAAACATCTGGAGCTATCATCTCAGGTTTCACAAATCAAAGCCCAATGCAATCTGGTTTTTTAAAAAAGGTACTTTGAGGTCTTGAGTTATATTTCTTTTTGCTTTTCCTGCCCCTTCATGGTTGAGCACCTACTAATAAACTCTGTCTCTAGTAGAATAGCAACACAATCTATACCCCTAAAAATCAATTACCCAGAGAGGAAACCTAAAATGGCTTTCTTATTTATGAAATTTCAGAAGGACCTGAATGTTTTTGTGATTTTTTTCTCTATTTGATAAAGAATTAAATCCTAGAATATATACAATAATAACAAAATATCTCATAGACAGAACTGTGCATAGTCTCAGAGTGAAGGCATCAGAAAGTGGAAGCCTGTAAGCTTTTCAGAAACTGTTTCTAATTTTTAAAATATTAAGGTACTTCAACTTTAAGCAATAATTTTCTCCATTTCTTAAAATTCTGGACACTTTATTTTTAGCATGGATTCACTGAAAGTAATCCAGTTATTACATTTATAAAGAATAAGATTTTTGAACCTTGGTGCTATTGACGTTTGGGGGCAGACAATTCTTTGTTGTGGGGACCGTCTTGGACATTGTAAGATGTTTTAACAACATCCCTGTTCTTTACCTACTAGATTCCAGTAACAATCCCCAAGTGTGACAACCAAAAATGTCTACAGATAGTGCAAAATTGTTCTTGATTGAGAACTATAGATATAAGTTTATCGATTTACCATTCAATTATCTGAGAAATGGGTCCTCATGAGACTTGTTTGTCACATGCAAATTTAGAAGACTTTGGAATATGACTTTGTACTTTCTTGGCAGGATCCCCCTAACATTTTTATTTCATTATTATATATTCAACTTAAAACTGTTCTATGGGTTCCAGTAAAGGTGATTTTTCTGGGATTGTACAGAGCTACCTACCCTCAACAGATGACCAAGCCCTTAACCATTGATATGGGCACTAACTTGGACACTCAAGGGTAAACTGATTTGTTTTTTGCCATCCTCTCAGGAAATTTTCTGTAGAAACTCAGATCACAACTTCCACTTCTGAACTAGCCTACATTATCTAACATCAGGAAATACCCACATTCAATAAATACTAGAGTGCCTTACTGCCTCACACTGTTTCAGGAGGAGCTGGGGACAGAAAAAGAAATATGACCTTATCCGTACTCTGCAGAAGAACACAGACCTCCAAATAAATCATAGGCTACCTATCCTTTGGTGGAATCTACAGACGGCTCTCTTAAACCTGTGTAGAGTAAAAATCAATATGCTTATAAAGATAACTAGCCAGGGTAGATAAGTTAGCCCTAAGTTTACTGGATATCCAGTGGCAAAAAAATAAATAACAAGTTCAATATTTAAAAGAATTAAAGTACAAAAGTTACCATGAGGATCAATACTATGTCTTTAGATATCAGCTGGTAGGAGGAGGAGGGTGCCTCATGCTACAAGAGACCTCAAATATCCTCCCATTTTTCACCCAATTCTAGAACCTTATTTTCATTTTTATTTTATTTTATTTTATTTTTTTAGAGACAGAGTCTCACTTTCTCACCCCGGGTAGAGTGCCATGGCATCACAGCTCACAGCAAACTCCAGCTTTTGGGCTTAGGTGTTTCTCTTGCCTCAGCCTCCCAAGTAGCTGGGACTACAGGCACCCAGAATCTTTTTTTCAATCATTATAGCAAATGGCCTCCTTCGGGGTGGCTCAGAGTTCCACAAGCTAAATTACCCATCTGACAGATAACTATTTTTCTTGCCCAAATGGCTAGTCATTTTCATGTTCCCCAGCTTAAGAGAGTTTTAGACTCCTCTTTGGGGCCTCCAAAAGTGACCAACTTCCGTCCAGTAGCCACCAGTGGCTTTCATTGTTGGAGATGGCTCATTGGCACCAACATGGCTTGAAAGAATATACAGAAATTATATAGAAGAATTTTTCTTTAAAGGAGGGCACAGTGCCCCTTCAAATAAAGAAAGGACAAAACAATCATAGGGTGTTGGAAGTGGTTCATAAGCAAGACTATTTAAGTAAACTGATTTCTCTGGGCTGTTATTTAAGAACAGCATGGAAATCATCTGTTACACTTGCACAGACCAGGCCAGTGGGGAGTCAAACAGCTGTTGTGGAGCAACCATGGCAGAAGAACTGCATATTGTGACAAAGTGCAACACAGCTGTGAGCAGCTTGAAAACAGCGTCCAGCTGTCCTCTCTTGAGTGCCTGTACAGAGTGCCATGGGCAGGCAAGTGTTTTCTAATGTGGGTTTTGTTATTATTCAGGTATAGTGAGGCCAACAGATCAGAAGATAATTGCCTTTGAAAAGACAATTTGTTACTCACAATTCCCAAGGGAAGGGGTGTGCCATACCACATAGGGCCACATGGGAAGCACCAAGGCTGGTCAGGAGAAAGGAGGAGAGAGAAGAAAACACAAGCAAGAGCCTTTATTGTGGTTTCTCTGGGAATGAATGGGTGAGGCAGGGCAAGCAGGCTCAGGCTTGGCAGTTTGAATGATTTCAGTGGACTCTGGGGTGTAGGGACTGTCTCTAGTGCCTGACGTAATCAGTGGAGGGGAGAAATGGCTCAGAATTTGAAAGCCCCGGGAAATCCCAATAAAGGAGGTGCTTGGAGTATGGGCTCTGGATTGGTGGGTCTGTATATCCAAGGTATACTTCCAGATGAGTTGCTTACTGTCTGTAGAAATTTACTGGCCTTGAGAGGGGAAGTCCCTTCTAGGATCAACAAGCCCCTAGATATCAAATGATCCGAAATATAGAAAATAAAAAGGCATAATTAGTTCCACAGTTAAAATAGCACTGATCACTCCATCACAGGATTAATCACTCAGAAATCTCCTCCACAAAACTGCTGGCTTCAGGCTTGTCTGTTGTTAGGGCCTTAGCACATCTAGTAATTGCTCAGTGAATTTGACTCCTGGAGCCACCACATACTGCTGTATACCTTAGGAATGTCACTCACTTTCTCCATGCCTCAGTTGACTTATCATTGAAATGGGGATAATAATATTATAATAATCCCAATCACATGAGATTGATATTAGAATAAAATTGGTTAATGTTTATAAAATCACCATAAATACCATACTGTGTATAAGTGTTTGGTTTTCAAAATGTCAGTTGAGCTGAACTGAAAGCATATCAACATCACACACTAGAACATAAATGAAGAGATTTTTGTGAATGATTTCTGTATTCCAGGGTTGTGTGTGTGTGTGTGTGTGTGTGTGTTTTTACTTAGATTTAGACTGTGCATTTGTTTTTTTGGAGCTATAAACAATGGCTGGGCAAATAATTATTTTTTCTCTCCCAAAGGGAGAAGAGAATTTGGCTCAAATAAATCTTGTTTCTCACAGCTCATTCACCGGGGAATAAGGATTTCCTGGTACCAATGGAATCAGAAGAGGAAGAAGAGAGAATTGGGGATAGAAACATTTTATTCTCATGCCCCTACCCTCAAACGCCTACAAGCAATCTGCCCAACTCAACATCTGCGTTTGGGGCTTCACCTTCAGAAAGGCATGATGGAAGGTTATAAGAATTGACTTCAGTGGCTGAAAATGGGTTTTCTCACACCCCTCTCCTCTCACATCCACCCCAGTACACACCATCTGTCACATCTTGCATGTGAACTTAAGACTGATATGGAAAGACTCTAAGGCTAAGAGTCTGTGAATCTAAGATACAAAGTTAGAAATCCTCCAGCTTGACAAACTGCCTAGGAGGGTAAAACGAAAGATCAGCTAACATACAATCTTCTTAGCAACAATCTTATGTCAATACACAGACATATTAGGATACAGAGTGGGAAGGGTCTCCTTCTGGTAGGAAAGAAAATATTGTATTTGAGAGTAATCAAAAATAACAAGTTTTCACATCAGATGCAATGACCTGAGAAAAGTTGCTGGTAGAGTTTAGAAAGGGTTGATTTATTGCAGATGCTAAAGGAGCATTAGGAGGGCAGGACACATGGGAGACACTTGGAGGTGCCTTAAAGCTCTCAGTCTATGTGGTCTCTTAGTTTAAGTGTTTTTAGTGGCTTGATTCATTTCAAGGTTCCTTATTTTCAGAGTCTTAGAATGTCTAACAATTACTTTGTCTTATCAAAAAAGTGTCATTTTGTATAATTTTAGAACAGTTGTTGTCAACCAGGGACAATTTGGGGGATATCTGTCAATGTCTTGGGATATTTTTGATTGCTACAACTTGGGGGGCATGATAATGGCATCTAGTGGGTGAAGGCCAGGGCTACTGCAGACGATCCTACAATGCACAGAACATTCCCCACCATGAAGAATGATCCAGCCCCAAATGTTAATGATGTCAACATTAAGAGACCCTAGTTTAAACAATGCAAAAGTATTTTGCTCAAATGATCCTACTGGGACCCTAACAATGCTAAGAGGTTAAGTATTATCCTTTCTTCCTTTGTTTCTCATGAGTATGGAAACCTGCCAATGTTGTTAAGAAACATAGTTTCTAGACAAAGCTGTCAGTACTGAAAAGTATGACAGATGTCAATACTATCTGACTTCTGAAAAGTATGCCATGTACATGGCTTGGAAATCCTGTAAACAATTATGTGTGTGTGTGTGTGTGTGTGTAAAAAGAGGGAGGGGACGTATTTCTAATTTTAATTAGCTCAAGTTTTGAAATGTCTTGTTAAACTTGAGATTTCTTGAGGAACAGAGCAATGCAGTTAAGGACATAAGGTCACATACTTATTACAGCTAGATTACCCAGTTTTGAAAGAACAAGGAATACAAGGAAATTGCCTTAATGCTAAAACCATATCAAGTGTAATTCAATCTTTGACTATTTAGAAGACAATTTCACCCTAAGGGCTCCCTATGGACCTTTCCTTGTACGTAGGTTGATTCAAAGGTATTTAGGCTTTTAGGATAATTATGAAATATAAAAAGTAAAACACATAACACGTGAAAGATGTGCTATCCATGGATAATGTTCAGTAAGAGTTGAAGAGAAGCAATGAGTAAAATGACAAAAATAACAAATGAGTAAATATAAGATCTATATCAACAGCAGGTGCCTAGGAGAATGCAACATGTTTAAAAACTTAAAATCTACATACAGAGAAATTTCCACTGGTCAGACTTCAGCCAAAAGCCACAGATTTAACATATGAAGGGCAGAGTGGCCAATGTTGATACTATGCCAAAAATCTGAGTGGCCTCAAGTACATGGCCAAGGTTCCAATCAACCCTAAAGGCTGGGTTACGCTTGTCATTTTGTAATTGGTTTCACAACCACTTCATTTTTGAGGTTGAAAAATCTGGCAGCTAGAATAAGTCTCTATTTATGTCTTCATTACATTTGTTGATGCCATGTTTGTAATGGGGTTCACTCCGTCATCCATTTTGTTTATTTGTTTCAAGCAAGGGTCAATCCCAGTATCGTCAGTTCTCTACTGGAATTTAATTTCACAGTGACGTCTTAGTCACTTGAATCGCGTGATTTTTGCCTTGTGAATAAATTGATTCTCCATTAGCATTTTAGAATACATTCTGTTTTTATAAAGTGGTAAGAAGATCAAACATTTCACCAAATACAGGATATGATAAATATTTTATGCTAGACTTACATAATACAAGTCTTCCAATAGTGCTGAAGCTATTTGGCAGAAACTAAAACATTATCTCCAACAAATAAATAAAAACTTTGAAGAAATGATCTCATCACTCTGAAACTCCTGCAAAAATGTAGATAGATCATGAATATGTTTAAATCTCAGCTGGAGATCAATTATAGTGTGAACTAGACAACCCCTCAGGTTCAATCATCTCACACACCAGCAACTTTTATGACATGGGACAAGTGCCTTTCCCTCTCTCTGATTTCCTCATCTATAAAATGATGGGGGTTGAGGTGTTCTACATGATGTAAGAAGTGATTCTTGGGAGCTCCAAAAGACCCATGGTTCTATTATATAATTCTCGGGAAAAAGAAAAATTCATCAAACAACAATGCCTTTCAACCACATCAACTTCAAGGAAATATTGTGCTTCTTATTCGTAAACATTAGATTGAAGTATAACTCTATTAATTTCAATAAACCTTAAATCTAAAATGCAAAAATTCAGGCAGCTATATAGTTTATTTTCTTCAAAGTTTTTCACAGTAGGAGCTAATTCTCTCAGATAAAGCTATCAGACATTTTTTAAATAAATTTTGTTTTCAAAATGGCCAATCAACTGTAATGTCCATATTACAAAACAGGCAACATTCAGAAGCTTAAGCATGTGAGTCAGGTGGACACTCTGACTCTATCCTTTATTTCTAGCTGAGAAGTGGAGAAATGTATACCTTAAACCTAGTCTCAACTCTGTAATGAGAATAAAAGAAGTCTAGTTCAGGGAATTGCTCGAAAGGCTGCATGAATGCATCAGCTGATACATTTAAAGGTGACACAATGTGGACTCAAGGTAACACCCCAAAATACAGTCTTGAAATGTTAATCATTTTATCATTCACAGAATAAGTGTCTTACCATCACATCAACAACATGTTTTATGCCAGTTTAAAAAGTATACTGGAGTAAAATAATTATGGTTCATGATTTTGAGAAAGGATATAAAAATTCTCAGTTTAGGAAGGTAAACAAGGGTGACACCCATCTGGATGTACAAGACTGGAGCCGCTGTGATTTGCCCTGCAGTTGACCTTCTGTTTTTATTTCTTTTTGAAGTCCTGCTTCAAAATAATTCAGAACAATATGAAAAATGAGCCTTTTCCGAAGAAGAATTAAGAAACAAACTATGACTTAAGAATCATTTTATTGTTTTCTATGAACTCCTGATTTACATATTTTTTGTTTCTTATGCTGGGACAATATCTTATTTATATTTATATTCTTAATGCTTGGTACTTATTGAGTTTTCAATACAAGACTGCTAACAGTGTGTGCAAATGGCTTTCTCCATTCAATAACCCCTTTTTGATTGTCATACTTGGCAAAATTAATAACAGTAGCAAGAACCTTTAAAATACCATAAAATATATTGATAAGGATTAAGAATTTATTAAGTCTAAACTCACAATTTTTCTTCTTCAAATTCCATCAGAGTGTTGTCTTGCATACAGAAGGTTGCAAAGCAACAGGTAAAGATGCATATTTGGAAACTGCTTTCTGCTAATTCCCATGGCCTTTTGAAAAACCATGTGTTGCTGTTTGTTTTTTTAATACTCTTTTCCTAGGTGGCTGTCTTATTATTTGTTAAACACCTTGCTGGCATTTTTCAAACTCCTCTAATAAGAATGAGGGAATTTGAACTTCCACTGCACGCTCTCTTTTCCGGGTCTACATCCAATGTTCCCCCCCAACTTCAAATTCCAAGATAAATTTGTGATGGAGATGACCATTCAGTAAAATGTTATGCATATTGATTTCTGCTCCTATTTCTTTGATAAAACAATACTAGGAAATATGATGTGTCTTTGGAAATGAAAAGAGTGAAAAAGACAATCTACTAAGCAGGTCGGTAGATACACAGGCTTTGTTTGTTAGTAAAACAGGCTGAACTCAACAGTAAACACCCAAGAAATTTTTTGGAAAAGGAAGGGTTACAAGAAAATCTGAGACACATCAGCCTCACGTTCTTTGGAGTCGTTTAGGCAGCGGAATCTTTGGCCTGTCCAGAAGACCTAAAAATAGCTTATAGTGCCACATGATGGCATGTAGGTAGTGGCTTTCCAATAAAACATGTCACAACACTTCCACTGCAGTGTGGAAACAGATGTTTTAATTTCCAAGTGAAGAATGTGCCTAAAGTCTCAATGGCTTCCCTTTAGGGCAAGCTCATCTTCCATGGCAGAAGAAAAAAACAAAGGAATTGCAAAGGATTTTGAGAAGAAAAAAAGAAACAAAAAACTTCTTTCTCTTACAGACCATGACTTCCCAAACTTTAATGTGCATAACAATCAGGTAGGCACATTGCTGATTCCACAGGTCTGGTTGAGGCCTGAGTTCTGCATTTCTAATCATCTTTTAGATGGTCCACTGGCCCATCATCCACACTTGGAGTAAAATAATCCCACACTAAATGGGGATTTTTCTCTAGTCCCTTCTCTTTGGTTACCCAATTGCAATCTGAGCTTACACAAGTAGAAAGTGAGACACTAAAAAGCCTAGGTGAGCAGGCATGAGAATAGACCTCTATTTTTAATTCTGTTTCTAATAAGATTTCTATTTCTGTGCACCTCTTTTTACCAGGGGGAAAGTTACCTAACACATTTCCCTTATGTCTTATTGGCCAAAACTGTATTATAGGGCTATATTTAAGCCACGTGGAAGGTTGGAAAAGATAGCACCTGGTGTTTCCACTTTCCTTCCTTTAGGAAGGAGAAAGGAAATAGTTATTGGTCAGGTGACCAGCAGTGGGAGCCACCTGCACACTACTGGGATCCATCTCACTCAAAAAGACACAGCCTCTGAAACTATACTTTGAAGATACACCCATTCGATTTCATGAATTGTTATATAACAAAAGAACCACTGATCCAAATAGTCCTCTTAAACATGTCTTAAGCAATACCTCAGATGTGGTCCCAAGTTTTCAAAGTAAAGAGAAGAAAGTGATAAATGAGTATCTGGGAACCTGAGCTGATTTGAAGCTTGAACAATGGTTGACCACTCTTTGGACTTTTTGGACTGTGGATTGACTTAGTGCTGGTTCCTACTCTTGGCTGCATGACAAAGTCATGTGGGTAGCTGTTAAAAAATACTGATAACTTGGGGCCACCCCTAAGGATTTTTACTTTTAATTTATTAGGATACAGCTTTGGCAGCAGAATTATTTTCCTTTTATTTGTAGTTAAGAAATAACCATTGTACATATTTATGAGATACAGAATGATATTTCCAAACATTGTGAAATGATCAAATCAGGGTAATTGGCATATCCATCACCTCAAATATTTATTCCTTTATTGTGTTGCAAATATTCAAAAGCCTCATTTAATGATTTCATTCATTTTTCATGGCTAAAAAGTATTCCATGTGTATATACACCACATATGCAGAAGAATGAAAGTAGACTCCTATGAATAACCATATACAAAAATAAACTCAAAGCAGATTAAAGACTTAAACATAAGTTTGGAAACCATAAAAATACTAGACGAAAACATAAAGACATTGATCTAGGCAAATATTTTATAGATAAACACAGATGCTTAGATGTCAAAAAAGCACAGGTAACAAAACCAAAAATAGGCAAAATGGATTACATGAAGCTACAAAGTTTCTATACAGCAAAGGAAAGAACAGAAGGAAGAGATAATGTAATAGAATGAGATATTTGCAAACTTCACGTGATGAAGGACTAATACCTAGAATATATAAGGAACTCAACAGCAAAAAAAAAAAAAACGAATAGTATCATTACAAAGAGGCCAAGGGATTTGAATTGATAATTCTCAAAAGTTATTAGACTCTTTAAAAGCTCCTGGGTGAATCTAATATTCAGTCAAGGTTAAGAGCCACTGCCCTGGAGCTGTGTTTCTTAGTCTGTAATGTGCTCACAAATCACCTGAAAATCCGGTTAAAATGCAGATTCTGATTTAGTAGGCTGGGGTGGGATTCATGTTTCTGCATTTGTCAGACACTGCTGAGGGGTATTGGTGTTGATGATCTATAGACTTTGTTTGGAAAGGCCCTGAAGCAGTGGTTTTCAAAGTGTGGTCCATGAACCAATGTGATCTAAAAGTGTCATTCCACAGCAAGTGAAGAATTTGAGAGCACTCAGTTAGAAACTTTTATCACTATTTGATTGACACGCCCTAGTGTCAAATTTTGTATTTTACAAAGTAAAACAGATTAGAACAAAACACCTAGTTGTTTAGCACAGATAATCTATGAAGCCCCAACCTAGAGGATAATCTTGTTCATTCTGTCCATGAACATGCAAACTTAAGGCAGAAATTACATCTTATTAACTATTGAATCCCCAGTGTCAGGCCATGAAGAGCACTTAGAAAATGTTGGTTGAATAAATGAGTAAAATATTGGCCATCTGGTTGTGGCTAAGGATAGACATCAAAAAGAGATAGGCCTAAGCTTATGTGGACTTCAATATGCAGAGAAAATGACTGGAAAGTTGGGGGAAGGTTGAAATTGACTCTAGCTCCAAACATTTGCTGAGAGCATCTACACTATACTTTGGAGACACAAAGATGAGCAAAATGTGGACCTGGACCCCAGAAAGCTTTGTTTTCTACCCTGCAAAGTATGGGCCAATAACATCACTGCTTGTTAGAAATGCAAAACCTTGGATGGCCCTACACCTGCTGAATCAGAGTCTGCATTTGAACAAGATGATTACCACACACGTGAAAATTGGAGACATGTTGCTCTAAATAGGTAGTTCTCATGCCTTGGCTGGAATCACAGGAGTAACTTTTAAAAATCTTGATACATAAGACCACCCTCTAGAATGAAATCTTAACCTCTGGGGTGTGGCCCCCACATCAGTAATTTATAAATCCCACCAAGCAATTTAATGTGCATAGAGCTCTAATAGATATATGAAAGTGAAATGTCAGTCTGAAGAATCCATTCATTTGATGAGAAATGAAGGGACGGATGTCAATGGATTTTGAATAGTAAATCGTTTTTCAAAATTACACATTTAGAAGATTATTTGAATAATTACTGGTTAATCTACTCAGACAGTGTAGAAAGTAGCCATCGGAAAAGTCACTTAAGAGACTATCACATAATACTTATCATGAGAGGACAGTATATTCTCTTGCCAAATTCTCTTTGTAGAATTGTTGGGTAGACAAGTTGGCAGCTGTGGCTGATGTCAAAGGGCTGGATAGGGTGGCCCATCCCACAGAGAACAAATACAAATGTGTAAACATAGGGGAGAAAAAGAAGACTCATGAGCTAGAGAAGTGGTTAGAAGAAGAAAGAAGGGACTGAGATAAAAGTCATGGACAACATCAGAGTATATTGATTATACCATAATGGGCAGGCAGGTTTGTAACATGGAATATGGGCATGGATTAAGGGTCTTTGGCCAGGATGAAAATTAAATCAAAACATTGTTAATCATCTGGCTTTCATATGAAAGCTATAACCCAGTTATAACCTAAGAATGTGGGGAATGGGGAGAAGGAGGGGAGGGAGGGAGGAGGATGGGCAGAGGGAGGGTGATTGGTGGGATCACACCTGCGGTGCATCTTACAAGGGTACATGTGAAACTTAGTAAATGTAGAATATAATTGTCTTAACACAATAACTAAGAAAATGCCAGGAAGGCTATGTTAACCAGTGTGATTAAAATGTGTCAAACTGTTTATAAAACCAATGTATAGGGCAGCGCCTGTGGCTCAAGGAGTAGGGCGCCGGTCCCATGTGCCGGAGGTGGTGGGTTCAAACCCAGCCCCGGCCAAAAAAAAAAAACAATGTATGATGCCCCATGATCGCATTAATGTACACAGCTATGATTTAATATTAATAAAAATAAAACATTGTTAATTATCAAAATTTTAATTCTACCAGAGGAACCAGAGCTGACATCTCACAAAGTTATCTACAAACTAATTCTCAGTAAATTTGGTAAAGTAAGAAATTCTATCTGTTAGAATCTTTTATATTAATCATTTAAATTTTTACTATATATAGAAAGTCAAAATTAAAGATTTGATAAATGAAAGCCCATTATTAATCCATGTCAATAATGCTGCAATAAATGTGCATTTTTTTTACTAACCCTCTGGGGTTCAAACTTCATAAGATCAATGTTATAGGTTGAATTGTATCCCCTCCCCAAAAATATGTTAGAGTCTTTACCCTTAATACTTCAGAATATAATTTTATTTGTAGATGAACTATCATATTTACAGAGTTAGTCAAGTTCAAATGAGGTCATTAGAGTAGGTTCTAATCTGTTATGGCTAGAGTCCTTATAAAATGAGGGCGTTTGGCTAGAGATACAGATGTGCACATAGGAAGAAGCCCATGTGAAGATAAAGAAAGAGATTAGGGTGATGTACCTACAAGCTAATAGATGGCAAAGATTGCCAGCAAACCACCAGAAACTAGGGGACAGGCATGGAACAGATTATCCCTCACAGTCCTCCAAAGGAGAGCAACTCTGATGACACCTTGATTTAAGAATTCTAACCTCCAGGACTGTGAGATAATATATTTCTGTTGTCTAAGCCACCCAATTGGTAGTACTTTGTTATAGCAGCCTCAACAAACTGATGCAATGAGCTATAAGAGAACATAGTGCAGATGAATTCAACACCTGGGGAAGGTATAAGAAACTCAAACAACTCAACAGTAAGAAAACAGATAACCCAATTATAACATGAGCAAAGGGGCTGAATAGACATTTCTCAAAAGAAAACATACAAGTGACCGACAAGTATATGAAAAAAAAGTTCAACATCAGTAATCAAAAGAGAAATGCAAATTAAAACCATCGTAAGACATCACCCCACACCTGTTATAATGATTATTTTCAAAAAGACAAAAGATAAGAATTGGGGAGGAGGTAGAGAAAAAGGAACCCTGGTATACGGTTTGGGGAAATGAAATTAGGACAGTCATTCTGGAAAACAGTATGTAGGTTCCTACTTAAATTAAAAATACAACTACCATATGATCCAGCAATCCCACTATGGGATACACACACACACACACAGAAAGGAAATTAAATAAGTGTGTCAAAAAATTCTTACACTCCCATGTTCACTACAGCATGACTCACAACATCCAAGATATAGAATCAACCTAAGTGGCAATCAATGGATGAATGGATAAAGAATATGTGGTATACATGCACAATGGCATACTATTCAGCCTTTAACAAGAAGGAAATCCTGCCATGTGTCACAACATGTATGAATCTAGTTTTCATTATGTTAAATGAAGTAAGCCAGGCACAGATCGACAAATACTGTATGATCTCATTTATATGTGGGATCTAAAAAAGACGAACTCATAGAGTAGAATGGTGGTCGCTGGGGGCTAAAGGTGGGAGGAATTGTGAGATGTTGGACAAAGGACATAAAATTTCATTTAGACAAGAAGAATGAGTTAAAGAGTTCTATGGTACAACATCGTGACTATACTTAATAATAATGTTTTATATACTTGAAAATGACTAAGAGAGTACATTCTAAATGTTCTTACAACAAAAAAATATGTGAGGTAATGCATATGTTAATTGGGCTGATTTAGTCATTATATGATGTATACATAAGTCAAAACCCAAAAAACATTGTCATAAAATTAAGATAGTGTTACTAATGAAAATGATAATTACAAGTTAAACATATTTTTTGTGAAGAAGGATGTAAGAAACGACCTTTTCTTATGCTTTATTTGTGATAAACCAGTCAGGAATGGGTAGAAAATCCAAGCTTGAATAAGTAAACAAACAAAATACTTGCTTAGAACTTTTTAAAAAAAAAAAACTAGGACAGAATGAAATCTCCAAGAAGTTCAGGCAATAGTCCTTTCTAATTAGAAATGCAGAACATTTTTACCCTTGAAGCAATTTACCATTACGGTTACTAAAGCAGATAATGGTTTCCAAAAAATCATGGGGGAGGGAAGAGAGAGAGTCAAAGGAAAGGAAGATGAAGCCAAATGGATGAATAAGGAAAAGAAGAAGAACAAGAATATCAACATGTATTGCACAACTAGTTCTTGAAAAATATGTCAGCAAGTACAAGGCCAGCTTCAATTGGCAAGTAACTGGCCAAGCTCCTTTGGGTAAGGGAGGCAGTGATACCGAGTCAATATGAATATCAACACGGATTTAACTATTTCAGAAAGACATTTCAAAGGCATCAAGTTAGGAAAATGTATATTTAATAGTTACAAAAATTTCAATGTGATAGCATTAATATAATCAGATGGAAGTTGCTTTTAAGAATCATTCTGTTCAATGAACGGATAAAGAAAATGTAGAATACTATTTGGCCATAAAAATAATGAAATCCTGTCATTTGCAGAAACCTGGATGAAACTGGAGGTCAGTAGGTGAAATAAACCAGATACAAAAAGACAAACATTGTATGTTCTCACTCATATGGGAGCTAAGAAAGTTGATCTCATAGAGGTAGATAGCAGAACGATGGTACCAGAGGCTGAGAAGGGTGTTGAGAGGTGAGGGGATGGAGAGAGTTTAGTTAATAAATCCAAACATACAGTTAGACAGAAGGAGTAAGTTATAATTTTCTGTGTCACAGTAGGATGACTAGTTAACAACAATGCATTGTATATTTCAAGATAGCTAGAAGAGAAAACTTGAAATGTTCCCAAAACATAGAAATAACAAATACTTGAGGTGAGGGATACCCTAAATACCCTGCCTTGATCCTAGTACATTCTATGCATGTAACAAATTACATATACCCCATAAACATGTACAAATATTATGTTAATTAAAAAATCATTCTGTTCAATCTTTAGAGCCTTCATGATAGTTGGTCTTTGGTGTTATGTTGTGAATAGTACAAGATTAAGCCCAAGTCCACCACGTTTATTTGAGAGGGGAGATACAAAAGCTCGTGTAGATATCTACAATGAAGAGAATTATTTGATGACATGCCCAAAATGCAGGAAGGAAGCCAAGGAGATTGAAAATTATGGTGAAGCAGAGTGGTGCTGTGGCTCAAAGGAGCAGGGCACTGGCCCCATATGCTGGAGGTGGCAGGTTCAAACCCAGCCCCAGCAAAAAACTGCAAGAAAAAAAAAAGAAAAAGAAAAAAGACAAGTATGGTAAATCATAGTTAAGAAGAAAAGCAATCCTTGTGAGTTGGGCCTTTGAGACAATCCACCAATGAATAAGCATTTCCTGAGCAACTATTCTGTTAATTAGTTTGTGCTGGGCTCAATATCTGGGACAACAAAATACTTCTGATGAGGTCTCTATCCTGAAGGGGCTCATGCAACCAAGAGGGTGATAGGAAAGACCAACTTAGAAAGATACCAAAAAATACAAGCCAGCTGATGAAATGTGTCTTCTGATGGTATAAGCAGTTCATGAATTTGTTTCAGATTTATTCAACAATATGTACAGAGCTGTGCCTATATACATGCATGGTTCTAAATTCCCGGAAGATAGCATGAAGAAAACAAAGGAGTTAGTCATAGTGTAATTTAGATTCAGTGGAGATGGAATGGGCAGAGGTAGGCAATAAATAAATACATAAACAATGCTTACTGATTATGTAAATGTTACAAAGAAAAATAAATTTAGATAAAAAGACACAGGAGAAAGGGCAGGATGAATGGTGGTCAGGGGAGGGCTCTCTGAGAAGGGAACATTTGAGCAAAGATTTGAGAAAGTAAAGAAGTCACACTGATGTTTGAGAGGGAAAGCAGAGGGAAGATCATTGCAGAGACTCTGAGATGGGCACACGTATGGATGTTTCAAGAAAAGTAAAGAAGCCAGTGTGTATGGGAGTGATAAGACTGAGCTCAGAGTAATATCAGAGGAGAGCCAGAGCACAGAGATCAAGACAAGAAATATGGGGCTGGGTCAGTGAAATGGAAGTCCATTGGATGGTATTGAACAAGAGGGCTGGCACTCTCTAAGTGGGAATTTCTGACTGCTCCCTCCATCCTTAACAAACTTTAAAAAATTCCTTCTCTATGCCAAATTCCAGGTACAAAAAAATAATAGATAGTCCCTGCCCTATTATTATTTTAGCTCATGTTCTTGTCCTGAAGATAACCAGCACCAGTAGCACCATCAACATCATTATCATCACCATCACCACCACCATCATAACTACCATCAACAGATCTCAAACTGCTATTACTTACTATACAACCAGTGCTCAGTGCACTTCCCATCTTCTTTTCAGGAGAGATGGGTACATGAGGTGAGAGCTAGGGTTACATCTGAATTCTGTGAAACTACCAGAACTTGCAAGGTGATTTGAGTTATGAGGAAGACCCAAAAGGCCAGTGTAAATTGTCCAACCTGAGCCATACCACAGAAAGGCTGAAGTCTGACTGGCCAACCCTAGTTAAGCAACTTCCTACAACATACCTATTCTTTATGAATAATAGTCTCTTAAACAGACCAACAGCCCACCGCCAGACTCATAGTTTCTTATTTGGGGTCTCCCAGGAAGGAGGGGCTCTTCAGGGGCAAAGGAAAGGAGTTCCTCCAGGAGAGGAGAGATGTCACCATTAGGATAACTGACTGTAGCTAACTGTGCTATGCTATGATTGTAGGGTTTCCCTTGTTTTCAGGAATTTAATTTCAGAACCTAAACTTCTTCTCTAAAAGTAGAATCAACTGCTTTCAGAGTCTTTTATGCTTCTAGAATATCCTGTTGATTTTTCCTCAGATTATACTGAAATGTTGTGTTTATGTGACTGTTTCCCTAATAGGTCCTAAACCTCCTAAGGATAGAAACTATGTATTATCTATATCTGTACCCCCAATAACTTGTTCAGGGTCTGACAAATATTAGGTGCTCATTAAATCTTCATTGAAAAAAGTTGTTAATTACACCATGAAATATTATGCAGCCTTAAAGAAAGATGGAGACTTTACCTCATTCATGTTTACATGAATGGAGCTGGAACATATTCTTCTTAGTAAAGTACCTCAAGAATGGAAGAAAAAGTATCCAATGTACTCAGCCCTACTATGAAACTAATTTTTGGCTTTCATATGAAAGCTATAACCCAGTTATAACCTAAGAATTTGGGGAATGGGGAGAGGGAGGGGAAGGAGGGGGGAGGATGGGCGGAGAGAGGGTGATTGGTGGGATTACACCTGCAGTGCATCTTACAAGGGTACATGTGAAACTTAGTAAATGTAGAATATAACTGTCTTAACACAATAACTAAGAAAATGCCAGGAAGCCTATATTAACCAGTGTGATGAAAATGTGTCAAACTGTTTATAAAACGAATGTATGGTGCCCCATGATCGCATTAATGTACACAGCTATGATTTAAAATTAATAAAAAAAAGAAAAAAGTTGTCTTCTTGCTTCTTCTCCTACAACAACAGTGACATTTTCTGCCCTTGGACATAGCTACTGAAGAGTTCAATAATATTGTAATAAAAAGGGAACATAAAGTTACTAAAAACTGAGCTTTAATAATAGAAAAGTGAAAAAGAATAGGAGGAAGAGAAAGGGAAAAAAAGGAGATGTTGGTGTTTAATGTTTTGCTCTTTCCAAGAAGGTAATAACTATTATTCAGTTGATAGTTTCCTCTATAAATCCTACCACCCATGTAAAAGTTTTTTTCTGGAAGCAGATGAAAGTTCTGAGAACACCCTGTTAGAGACAGTACAACAGCTATGAATAGAATGCAACATGAATGGTAGATTACTCATGATGAGAAAGACAGCAGCCTCAATGCTGGAACAGAAATAAAGTATTAATAGCTTGCATATGTAGCAGATGACACCAACAGGCTGAAAGTTTTACCCCCATAGCCACAACAATCCCTTGAATTTTAACCATTACTTCTTTGCTTTTACTGAAAAGCAAAAATAATTCCATGAAAGAAATAAACAGAGATATTACAGGAGCCAAAGCATGAATATCACTTTGGGAATAATCCTTTAAAAATAAGAAGGGACACTGCTTTGTCCCAAAGATGAGCCTTTTGATACATCCTAGTGCTAATTATCACAAAAACCTGTCAGCCCAAGGAACTTCATCCAAATGCCATTCCTATGCTAGGTATCATCAAGTCATCCTTAATCAGGAAAATGTTATAGGTGCACAATATAAAATGGGAATTTGGGATCAGATCACCAGAAAGGAAGTTTCTAACCTACAACTTGCTAATCAAACCCAGGATTGCTTTTGAGCAGATTTTAATTCCCAATATTTAAGACTAATGTGCCCTCTGATGACATGTATGAGTGAGAAGTAACCCAGACTGGGAGATTCCTCTCTAACTCATTCTAGACAGAAATGGCGAGTAGACTCACCATGATGTATGCTCAACTCACTGAGTTAAGGAAAGCTGGACTGGGACCATTGCTCAGAATTATTGGGATGGAGCTACCATTCTCAAAGCTCATATGCTCCATGGTATTTGCTGCCAAAACTAAAATCCAAGAAATCTGCATGGGGAATGATGAGCCCTGACAATCATGATACTTTAGAGAGAGGCTGCAGCACGACCTCAAGGCATTATTTATTAATGGTGTTTCCTTTATTTCCTCCAAAAGCCTGTGGTTTATCCATAACATCTGGGCTTTATCCTTGACTGGAAAGCTTATGTGAGCCCTCGTGCTGAGTGAGGCAATGGAAACCAAAAATGATGTCGGAGGATTGTCAACAGGCATTTGGACATTGCCAAATGTCATGTTATTTTCCAAGGAACATCAAGGATGCAAATAAAAAATAACACTTCTTCTTGGCAAAGAATGGGCTTAAGAAATGCATGGTTCTAGATTTTCATGGTTTTAACTTGAACTGGGCTGCAGAGGGTCATGAAGACTCTATCAATTCTAGTTGCTCTTCTAAGATAAAATGTTTTATCTAGACTTTGAAAAGAAGTTTTGTTCAGTTCTATGAAGATGCTCTCCCTACAGAGAATTCGAGAGTGAAGTCTTGTAAATTCCCTCTACCTCCAGATTTGGGAGATTTACTGAGACCTGTCATTTGGCTTCTGTCAACTTGGTTGCTCTGTCCAGGGCTATTTTTCAGCTAAAGTGACAGATCCTCATTCTCTCTTCCTATGAAGGGATCAGAGACAGCAACAGCTCCTCCAGAACATCATAGTCCTTCATATTCCATCAATCTCTACGTCATAGTCCTTTGGCAACTGGTGGTGGTATGGAAGGGAGTGGCAATATCCATTTCACCTCTTACATCACCCATGCTTTTGGTATTTCATGACAGGCCCTTTTCTTTCTCTGTCATTACTTCTTCCATTATCTCAGGGTGTCTAAAGCCCTTAAAGGCCTCAGGATCTTTGTACATGCTAAGTGTATCCTCTGCCAGCCTGGAATGCCTTCATCTCCCTTCTTTGTCCAACTCCTAATCATACTTCAAAACTTCACCTTCCTGCACTGGCAATCCTTTGCTGGCCTTCAGGATAGTCTGAAGGGCTGTTCTTCTCAGAGCAGTTCCCTCACACTTCTGTCATTGGCTGTAATCACTGATTTATTTATCTATGTCAACCTCTCGCCACCAAATTCTTTAGCAAACAGGAAATCAATCTTATTTGCCTTTGTATTCCCAGGCTTGAACATAACAGATGTTTAATAACTGTCTGTTCAACAAACAAACCAGGAGTTCATTATGCTTAAAGACAAATCAACCAAACACGCCTGTTCTTTAAAAGCTAAGAAACAGGCTGACCTATAGAATATAAATGTCTGAACACAATAACTAAGAAAATGCCATGAAGGCTATGTTAACCAGTTTGATGAAAATATTTCAAATTGTATATAAAATCAGCACATTGTACCCCATCATTGCATTAATGTACACAGCTAAGATTTAATAAAAAATAATAAAATAAAAAAATAATAAAAAGAAAGAAATAGGCTGATCGCAAAGTCTCCACTCAGAAAAATAATAATAGACCTTCACAACTTCAGAGAAGAGAGCACTGGATTCTCAAAGTTGGGGGAAAATAGTACAATCTTAAAAAGGGGTTGGAAAATCTTTTTCTATAAAGGGGCAGATAGTAAATATTTTCATTTCTGTGAATTCTATGTTCTACATCTCAACTACTCAAGTTGACCATTGTAACATAAAGGTAGCCATAGTCAATAATGTAAAGAAAGGTATATGACTGTGTTCCAATAAAACTTTATTCCAAAAATAAACAGCAGGTTGAAATTGCCCTACAGTCTTTAGTTTGCTTATCCCTGATCTACAACTTCAAACAATTCAAAAGCGTCAATTTAGTGTGTAATAAAAAGAAAAGTACTGTCATGAGATATGTAATACCCCTGATAAGAGTCAGAAGGAGAAAGCCTACGTGGGACATTCATAAGTGGACATCAAAAGGATGACACTCATTTTCAAGAAGATGCCCTCAGCATCCAAAACCTACCTGTTCTTGCAAATAAAGTTTGATTAGAACACAGTCACACCCATTCATTTACATATAGTCTATGGCTGCTCTTGTGATACAGAGAAGAGTAGTTTCAATAGAGATCACATGGCTTGCAAAGTCTAAACCATTTACTGTTTCACCCTTATGGAAAAATGTTTGTCAATGATTGATCCCAAGCAAAGGACACTAAGCAACAAAGATATCTATCAGTAGAGGATAGGTTAAATAAATTAAAGATCACTGGGCGGCACGTATGGCTCAGTGAGTAGGGCGCCGGCCCCATATGCCAAGGGTGGCGGGTTCAAACCCAGCCCCGGCCAAACTGCAACAACAAAAAAAAGTAGCCGGGCGTTGTGGCGGGCGCCTGTAGACCCAGCTGCTCGGGAGGCTGAGGCAAGAGAATCGCGTAAGCCCAAGAGTTAGAGGTTGCTGTGAGCCGTGTGACACCACGGCACTCTACCCGAGGGCGGTACAGTGAGACTCTGTCTCTACAAAAAAAAATAAAATAAAAAAAATAAATTAAAGATCATTATTATATAATTAATTTCCATATAGTGGAATGCAACGAAGCCATTAAAAAGAAGGAAGCATATATATACCCACAGGTATAAAACTGTCTCCAAGGTATGTTAAGTTTAAGAAATTGTATATAAATTGTGCACTAAATTTTGTACAATTTGGTGTTCATAGAGATAAAGATACACTTGCTTATAAACATATACAATATCATAGGAGAAATGGAAACATATTCAAGACATTGGTATCATGTATTGTCTCTGGATAAGCAAAATAGTAAACTCAGGACTAAGATGGGAGGGAGACCTTTAAAAGGCACATATTGTTTCAGATCATTTGAATTTCTAACCACGTGCATACATAATCTTTTTAACTTAATACGTCTATAAAAATGAAATAATATTTTTTTAATTGCTAAATTAAATAAAATCAAGTTTGGCTACTACCCTAAAAGAAATAAAGTTATATTTGGCCAACCCAAATCTTCTATCTGCTCTCAACAAAAATGGACTAGCAATTTCAACTTTTCCTATCCAGCTCCATTCTCCATGTTAAAGAAGGGAAGCTGCAGGAGGCCCTGGCCTCCTTAGTACTGGAAAGCATTAGTTTTCCCACACAAACATCAAGGATACAACATTCAGAAGTCCATGCATGGCCAGATCAGTGTAACAAACTGAAGTTGAGGCCAATGGCACCACCCACAGAAGGGAAGCACTGTAAGCCTACCACTGAAGCCACTGTGACAGATGAGCATGTCCTCTGCAAGAGGCTGTAGGAAGTACTGTCTCTATGGGCAACGTGCAAAGTATTGTCACACCCTGAAGATCAGAAAAGATAATGTGATGAAAATGTGTCAAATGGTCTATGAACCAAGTGTATGGTGCCCCATGATAATATTGATGTACACAGCTATGATTTAATAACAAAAAAAAAAGAAAGAAAAAAAAAGATCAGAAAAGGGAGCAGCAGTTATCGCGAGGGCAAGAAAGCAAGGGCAACAGGGATAATATATCATCCCAGGACTGGGCCTGGCCTTAACAGCAAAGATAACAACAAAATGAATGCCAGCTGCACTGGGAGAACTAATTAAAAGATATGTATGTAATTCTTTATATGAATATTCCAGAAGTTATATAAAAGAAAACTGTCTTTCAAAACAGTAGATCTACCATACTACTTTGGGGAACTGCTCTCAGCTGTGCATCAGTAGTCTGTGAAACACCTGTCTAGCAACTTGCAATAGAAATGGCATGATCATTCACTCATACACACTTAAATGTTCCTGCATCAATTTTTTAAGCCTATTATCATATAATTGACAGATGGGGAAAACATGAAGCTTAGAGCCAATGATGTCACACAATAAGATTATTCTTTGATGTTGTTTCTTTTCAAAGTAAAAATTATTTTATTATTACTTGAATGTTAGAAGATATAAATAACAAAGAATACTATTTTTATTATGTATGTATTTATTTATTTATTTATTTTTGAGACAGAGTCTCAAGCTGTCACCCTGGGGAGTGAGCCGTGGCATCACAGCTCACAGCAACCTCAAACTCTTGGGCTTAAGTGATTCTCTTGCCTCAGTCTCCCAAGTAGCTGGAACTACAGACACCCGCCACAAAACCCAGCTAATGTTTTGTTGTAGTTGTCATTTTTTTTTTTTTTTGGCCGGGGCTGGGTTTGAACCCACCACCTCTGGCATATGGGACCTGTGCCCTACTCCTTGAGCCACAGGTGCCGCCCTGTAGTTGTCATTATTGTTTGGCGGCTGGGGCTGGATTCAAATTTGTCAGCTCCGGTGTATGTGGCTGGCACCCTAGCCACTGAGCTATATGCTCCAAGCCAAGGAAACTATTTTTAAAAAGAGAAAAAAAAAATTACCTAAAGTTCCAAATCTAGGGATTGTTTAACTTTCTGATTCCTACAAAGAACATGAAATAAGCCTTTTTACAGTATCTAGCTAAAAATCTCTAAATAGAGTGGCAGGCACTACTCTAAAGGATTTTGACTTGAAACCTCTTCTTCACTGCTCCAAAACCAACAGCGACCTTCCCTCTGGCTCCCACCTTTGAAATGCAATGTCACTCAGGGTTCACTGGCTGTTTTGAGAATAAGCAAATCTAATTACCCAAGACTTTTGCAAACTCACGACACCCAGAAAAAGTTAATAATGCCTTTATGTTAATTTGATTCACTTTCTATTTTTGAAACTTTATTACTTTGAACACGTCAGCTGTTATATTTTGAATTTAATTGCCTAAATGAAATTTCTATACCATGAGCATTGGACTAACTTCTGCTTTGGCAAGAAAACCCACAGCAAACATAAGTTATTTAAAAAAAAAACATAATGACCATTGAGCACCTGAGATAAATGTATAATTATAACCATACATCAATGCCATTTTCTAAAAAAAATTGAGCTAAAAGAAGAGACAAAAAATAGCCTTTTATTAAAAAACTCATAAGAAAACAAAAATTATATTAAATTAATTCATTTGAAAGGAGTAATTTTTCAATATTAAAATTCCTTAAAGAAATTAATTACTAATTGTAATTAAGGGAGCCAAGACTTGGAATACACACTTATTGAAAAAAATCATAAGCTAGGGTGGCACCTGTGGCTCAGTGAGTAGGGTGCTGGCCCCATATACCAAGGGTGGTAGATTCAAACCCTGCCCCGGCCAAACTGCAACAAAAAAATAGCCAGGCATTCTGGCGGGCACCTGTAGTCCCAGCTGCTGTGGAGGCTGAGGCAAGAGAATCGCTTAAGCCCAGGAGTTGGAGGTTGCTGTGAGCTGTGATGCCAGAGCACTCTACCAAGGGCAATAAAATGAGACTCTGTCTCAAAAAAGATAATAATAAGATAATCCCATTTAATAATAATCTAATAATAATGAAGACGTTCAGGTATATAAATAGCAAGGGCAATAGAGCGGACATTATGGAAATGTGTCATGAAGAAAACCAAGTGTTATTGTGCTGTTTAGCTATTTTTCAATAGTATGAAATCCCACAGCTGTATACAATCAGAAGCACATTAATCAAGAAGAGTGAGCATTTCTCTCTCTTACTGGTGTGTACACACATATAAAAGTACACATCCACCTAATAATCGGAAAGATACATGTACAAGAACAACAGCACATTTACGCAAAGATTGGAAACATACTTTGCATGCATTTATCATTCATAACGATTAGGATCTTGATCACAACTACTATTTCTACAACTTATATCTAAAAGGAATTAGCAGAAATTCACATTTATGTTTATACTTAAAATAAAGTTGAATTCTGGAACAAAGACCCCTGTTCTTAGTTCCTCTTACAATGGAAAACATAATACCTTTTGGTAAGTTATTGCTGATTAATGTAGGATAATTACTTTCAGGCCTTATTTTTGGTACTAGGTCTCCCAGTATTCTTAGTTTTGACTTGTCACCTTTTTATTAGTCCAGAAATCTGAAGTATTGTGTATTACAGGTTATAAAGTGTTAGATGCAGTCCCCAAAATTAATCTCTTACAAAACACTTTGTTGCCATGTTATCCTCTCATTGTCAACAGAAAAAATATATATATAAGGTATAAAAAGTGCTTTCATTCCAAGAAAAATAAATAAAAGATAGTAAGAATAGATGATAAATAATGTAACTATGGGAGATTTTCAATATAAACAGATGAAAGAATACAACTTCTAACTAATGAACTGCATTTATTTAGACAATAATCTTAAATAATCTTAAAACTTAATACTTTTATTATTAGGTCATTATTTTTTTTTTTTTCGAGACAGAGTCTCACTCTGTCACCCTGGATAGAGTGTCATGGCATCATAGCTCACAGCAACCTCAAACTCCTAGGCTCCAGTGATCCTCTTGCTTCAGCCTCCCAGTTAGCTGGGACTACAGGCATGCGCCATTATGCCTGGCTAGTTTTTCTATTTTTAGTAGAGACAAGGTCTGATTTTTTCTCAGGCTGGTCCTGAACTCCTGAGTACAAGCAATCCATCCACCTCAGCCTCCCAGAGTGCTGGGATTACAGGCCTGAACCACCACACCCGGCCATTTTTATGGTTTTTTGTTTACTTGTTAGCCACAAAAAAACATAATTTCAATATTAGATACAGTCTTTGGGACGTATTTCCAACCAGAATTTTAAAAAATATTCATAAAAACATTGATTATAATTCCCCATAAATTACAAGAATTAATAAGGTATTAAGAAAATTTGAAGTTTATATCTTAGTTGGATGAAATTAAATGTCACTAAGTGCTTAGTTATAGTACCTTTTACTTGCCTTATCTAAGAGAACAATCTCTCTTACAGATTTATGGTCTCCTAATATATTCTGGAGGGAAAAATAGATCAGTATTTTATATTTACATAAAGAGTAAAATTTATTCATAAAACCTCATATTAAATATACAAAGACTATTTCTCATAATGATGAAAAGAAACCTGCTGGCATTCTATGAGGAATAAATAGAATCTTATGACGTGTAGTATGCAGTAATATTTTTACATAGCATTAGGTCAATTTCATGGATGCTTCAGGATTCAAGTCTTGTATCAAAGCCAAAAGCACAAGCTTCTGTAAGCAAATGCTGTAAATCAGTGGCAAGTACACTGTGCCATTAAAAACAGCCCTAAAAGTAGTTTTACCACTTCTGGCCAATTCCTGTGCCTTATGGGACTGGTTTGATGGAACAGGTGTCCAAGGATGACCTCTTAGATGATCTCCATTGTCTCCTGCAGACTTTTTCTAAGGGCTGTCTCTGAAGGAGAAGACTATCTAAAGACGTTGACCTTGGCATACAGGAGTAGAACAGACACTCAGCCACCTGATCAAAACACACAACATATTTTACCAGAAAGTGAAGAAATCTCAAAGTATAATTATCCTATATATAGTAAGGACATGATTCATCAGCATGATGTATCATCATGCTTGATTGTCCAGTGGTCTGTGTAAAGCATAGATCCCAGTCTCTTCCTATTTTGTGTCAAGTATTACTGAATCTTAATTTTGAGCATCATCATATTCCCAGTTGCTATTTCTCCCTGATTTCTTTTGGCCAGACCCAGATCAGAAATATTTTTCTTAGCACACTCTGTTTTATAGGACTCACGTCCTTTTCTTTTAGTACCCCAGCTCACAGATAAGTTTTAGAAAACTTCTAGAGGAGGACAATGGCCTGAACTACCAGTAAACTACTCAAAACTATGTTCTTTCTTTTATGCTCTTCCCTGTCTCCCAGAGGCTAGAATTTGGGAGACTATATTTTCCAGATTCCTTCCTATCACAGTTCAGGTGAGGTTAGGCAAATGAGACACACTCACAAGACAGAAAAGAAGCCAAAGCTCAGTATGGTGTGTGCAGGCAAAAGTATAAGCTTGGGCAGGTAGCCAATGGGAGGAGTTTTCAGGTACTCCCAGGAACAGCAGGTATCTGACATTGTCAGTGGTCCCTTCCTGTCATTACTATCATCCTAATTTCTTTTTTTTTAATTTCAAAATATTAAGGGGGTATATCCCGTAGCAACCTGAAAGATTTGTAATGTATTACCAAGATACAAATGTTTTTTGTTACATGGATATACTGTATAATGCTTAAATCGGGGCTTTTAGTGTGCCCGTCAGCAGAATAGTGTTCACTGGTCCTCATAGGTAAGTTTTCTCCCTTACCTTCTGCTACCTCCTCTTCTAATTTCTTGAGTGCTAGTTGCAGGTCTTTTCAATTCTTTAATAAGCCTCTAACTCCTGTATTAAATCTGTTTATTCTTAAAATATACAAGGTTTTCTGTTTCCCCAATTGTATGCTGGTCGGTGCAAAATGGCTTAATCATAACTCAGGTTCACTGTTGGTGGAAGGATCAAAGGGAGTTAACTGGAAAACAGCTCAGGTAACAACACAGGACAAGCAGACAAGCAAAGGTTCAAGAAATGAGACTGAGTCCAACATCAGGGATGGCAATGCACAAGTAAAAATCCAAAGCTGCACAGCAAAGGCAAGATTATAGTTGCTACAAAGATCAGCATCTGCTAGCTTTAGATCTGACCTTAAAATTCAGTGATGATATTTGAGATAGTGATGTGCTTCCTCATCACCCCAGGTATGAATTTGGTTCAATCAAGATAAAGACTATGTGTAAACCAACACAGTGGTGCCCACGGTCTCCCGGCAAGATGGACAATAGTTTTAATGGTACTGATAATCCATTGGAGACCAACTGAAATACTGAAGGAGACCACTTGAAAAGTGAGAAAAGCACTGGGAAAATGCTGCTTTGTTCCCTGACTCACTTGTGTTCATTTTCCAAAAGAATGGTAGCCTGTAGACAATGTTCGTTCTTTCCCTTCCTTATATGAGAATACAGTGAATTAACAAATCAAAAAGACCAGAACTAGGGCCCTGGCTGGTGTCTGTATCCATTCATCCCAAGCTTCCCACAACTTACAGCTTTGCTGATATACACCTTGCTTCCTTTGGAGACTACATTCTTCCTCTTTGTTGTCTTTACAGAACTTCTGATCATGCAAATAAATCACTTATGTTAATTTATGACAAGATAAAAGTATAAACAGAAACTTTAACTCTCTGGAACTCAGCTTCCTATTTCATTAAACCATAATAATAATCCCATTATTCAGGGGATTTGTGAGGATTAAATGAAATATTATATGTGTAAGAACTTTAGAATTTAAAGTATTACCAGTAAAATTCATTACAATCATATCCACCATACAAAAACATCTAGAAATACTTCCATGAGCATTATGCAAAGTAAGTTAAGGCCAGCAGAGCAGAAAAGGATCACAAGGCATAACAAAAGCCAAAATTCAAAACAAAACAAAACTGTTTTGTTTCTTTCAAAAAAATATCACCAGCCAAACTGTTTGACTTTCAAACTCAGGGCTTAGGACATGCTCAAACAATTTCTAAAATGTGGAAACATTTGTGGAACTTGTGGGAAAACACAATTTTCAAAAGCTTTACTCAGAACAAACCCAAGAGAAATAATAATGCCCACCTCATCACAGACATGCACATCAGTGCACAGCCATGCCTAATGCAGTGATGTGCATGTCTGCGATGAGGTGGACATTATTATTTCAACAGCATTTCATGGACAAATCTTTGTGAATTAGCACAAGATTTCTCTAAACATATTGAATTGCCATGTTTATAACATAGAGTCTTGGTTTGGTTTCTCCAGTAAGTGGACTCTGAGACAAGGACTTGAGTGCAAATAGTTTATTTGAGAGGTGAGACAGAGAAAGGAAAGAAACCAACAGAGGTGTGTTATCACACAAATTACTTCTGTGCGTAACTTGAGCTCAAACCCACTGGGTAACACCAGGAGAAAATATAAAACATGGTTCAGAATTGTCCCAATGGAGGGGCTAAAAGCTAGGGCAGCTAGTCACCAACTCACCATCCATCACTGGATAAGGGCTGCTTTCATGGTCATTAAATCCCCAGTACTTCTCATTATCAGAAAAAAAGCCCTCAGGCGAAGAGTTTTAGGTGTTCCCAATAAGCAGCCTTCCAGGTGTAGAGTGAATGCTAAGGGGACATGGGAAAACATTGAGAGCGTCTGTTAGACATAAGCATCACAAAATTAAATCATAAGAAGGACTTAGAAAAAGTTAATCAACTGCACACAAAACAATTCTGTAATCTACAACAAAAATGGTGTGATGTCAAGATACTGAGGCACATGTCATGTCATGTAGCTGAAAGCTACAGTGGCCCAAAGCATGTTGGGGATATCTACTGCAGAAATGTATTTATCACCAAATAAGTACATTGAAAGTTTTTAGCAGATTGAAAGAAATCACAATTCTTTGAATTTTTATCTCAGCAGAGATTCTAAAGATTCATTCTCTAGGATCCTGAAGCAATTCAGCAATGATAAAATAAAGGAATAAAAATCAAGCAATGCAACTGGCTTGTAATAGAAAATTTTAGTTTTACTCATTGAATTGAAGTTTTACTGAGGCCATGGTACACAGAATATGATAATAGGAACTCTGAAGAAATTTTTAAAACTGAATTCATAACCTTATTCCTTCCTTACATACAAAAGGAATAACTAATATTGATTTACTACAAATAGAAGCTATGGAAAATACATAATTTGTAAAACTTATGTCTAGGCCCAGTGGGACAGAAGGTGCCTAGAGATGGGAAAGGTCAGAGCTTTAGGGAGGTGAATTTTGAGCAGAGTTATAAAGGAGAACAAGAATGGATTAGTAGACTAGAGGAAAGAGAGAAAGTTCTAGACTGGTGGTTTTAAGTGTAGATAATCCTGACTCTCAGGTGACATTTGGCAATGTCTGGAGATGTTTTTGGTTGTAGCAACTTGGGGGAGGGGTTTCTGCCATCTAGAAGGCAGACGTCAGAGATACTACTAAACAGCTCACGATGTACACGATGGCCTTCACCACAAAGACACTTGCCAGCTCCAAATGGCAATAGTGTCACGGTTGACGCATTTAGTGATATGGATGCTGAAAGGTTAACATGGAAAGCAAAAGAGGCACATTGATTTGTAAAGGACATTGTGAGTGGTGAAGTTAGGTACTGCAGGAAGGTAGCAATAGAAGGATTTCAGGTTTTGTTAATTAGAAATTCTTCTGCTCTAACTTACATTTTAATAACACTAAAATCATGTAAGGTGATAAAAACCAAAATTCTGACACTAGCACCTTTCGCAACATTACTGGACCGCTGGGCACTTCTACTGTCGACTTCTAAAGAAGTTGGTGGAGGTGGACATTTGCACCATGGTACACTCTCCCAAAACCAATCACACCCATATCCTAATTGAGGTCTGAGCAGCCCCACACTTTCTTTAGCATATACTGCTTATAAACATTCTTGAAGGTTCCTCCTGGTACGTCTGTCCTTCATACTTCTCCAAATTTCTGCTTCAATCTCCCAGGGGTCTCAAGCTTCCTTCCACAGAAGTGTCACAGAGGCACTTCTGTTGACTGCCACAAAGTCTTTCTTCTATGGCATTTATTTTTCTCATATTTAAAAGGTTGGCTGAGCAGACGCCTAGGAATGTGGTGAAAATGCAGAGAGAGAAAAGCTCTGAATAAAATGCAGAGCAAAAGGATCTAAAAATAAATTTCTTGTTTACAGCAAGCTCAAGTCTGGAGTATAAGTAAAATGAAACATGTGTTAGAAATCTTATAATAATGGGTAGTAGATCAAGAGGAGACAGGAGAAGGGCAAGTTTCAAGGAAGGTTTTGAAAGTGACACTAAGTCTCATGAGCTATGATGTTAGATTTATATCCATTTAAGTTATTGATAGAATAAGAATCAAGTAGATGAACTCTAAATTATAGGAAGGGCCAAGAGAACATAAGATCAAAACATTATCAAGTACTACATTTACTAACCGACAGTTGAGATTTCAGCGGCAAAAGCAGCTTAAAACTGAGGTCATAGGATAATTTTTTCCCGCTTAGTTGATGAATAAACATGCCTTATTTTATATTCTATTGATATGAAATTATAAATATTTGGTAATATGTTTAATACATATAACCCGTATCAGTCTGGGTTGGTGACAATGACAATGTGATGATGATAATGATGATGATGGTGTTGGTGCTTAGCAACTATTGAATATTTACAGTATCCTAAGAATTATGAAAAATATTATATAAGTGTTATCATTTCAGTCTCTCAATGCAACCACAGGATACTATTATTATCCCATATTTACAGTGCAGAAACTAAGGCTCGGGGAATCAGGGCAAGTGAGTGGTAGCTCTCAGAATTTATCCAGATCTGTCTATGTATACAGCCCACAATCATATCATCTCTTTGGTGATGGCATTTTAGAAAAAGCCAGTATTACTTCGGTACATAATTTTAAAATACTAAACATACAATTTTAAATGTAACAGTTATTTAAATTATATGTCTTGCTATGGCTTGAATATTTTTCCTCCTCCAAAATTCATATTGAAACTTAATCCCCATTGTGGTAGTATTAAGAGGTGGGGCCTTTGGGAGAAGTAAGGAAGCTAAACTTAGGCCCCTTTTTATCCTTTTGATCCTTCCACCCTGGGAGGACACAGAGTTCTTCCCCTCTGGAGAATGCAGCAATAAGGTACCATCCTGAAGCAAAGAGCAGTCTACGCCAGACATTTACCCTGCAGGTGCCTTGATCTTACACTTTACAGCCTCCCAAACTGTGAGGAATAAAATTCTGTTGTTTATAAATTATAATATTAATCAGTATTAAGTAGTATTTTTTCATAGCAGCACAAATGAACTAAGACATGCCTCTAGGTTAGAAAATGGGGCTGGGCTTTTCTTCTAGAACATTCTATTGGGGTGATATCCTCTACTTATTTTCATAGGGGGATAATCTGTTATATAGAAAAAGCATAGACTCTGATACTAGAGAGATTGAGATTCAAATCTTGCTTCACTCACTACTCTCTAGTGATGTCCATTTCGGCAACTCAGTTACTATAGTAGGCAGAATTCTAAATATAGCTTCTTAAGATTCCCATCTCATGGTTAATATATCAAATTCTAATCTAGGTTCCGATACAAAAGCATTTTCCAAATGCAACTCAAGTCCCAAATCACTTATCCTTAGATATGAAGATTATCTGGGTGGACCTGCGCTAATCATATTAGCCCTTTAAAAGCAAGAAGTCAGTGAGATTGGAAGATGAGAAGGATTTGACATGCTATTTCTAGCTTTGAAGATGGAAGGACCATGAGCCAAGGAATGCTAAGCAGAGAAGAATCTGCAGCAAACATCCAGCAAGGACACAGGTATCTCAGTCCTACACCCATAAGGAACTGAATTCTGCCACCAAGCTAAATGAGCCCAGGGAAGATTCTCCCTCAAGAGCCTCTAGTAAAGAACACAACCACTATGTTTATTATAATTTGCCACAAAGCAATAGAAAACTAACATAATTACTCTCTCTGAGGTTGTTTTCTCAATAATCCAATGGAGATATTAATATATACCTTGCAGAGTTACTGGGAGGATTAGAGTACACATGACACAGAGTTGCAGGCAATAAATGTCAGTAATGACTCTAGAAGTTGGGGAGTAGAGCTATTCCACTTTATCTTTAACACAGACAAGACACGAAATTAACAGAAAACCCCAAACTAAATACAAATTGGCTTTATGGTTTAAATATGAACTATGACAAAGTAGAACTTAAATCAAATTAACATGTATTCTACAAAGCTTGGAGGAAGCTACTAACATGTGAAATAAGTTGTAAAAGCTGGTTTTAGGCCAGGGATTTGGGATTCATAAGGTATTTTTCCATGAAAATAATGTTAAGACCCTGTGAATAGGGCTCAAGTCCATTAAACCCATTAACCTATTAGGTGCCAAACTATCATAATGGGTAATAAGGTTTCTTTGAAAAAAATAATCCCTCTCACTTATACCATAACCTTTACTCTAAGAAACTTTCACATGTATTTTGCTGCCTGTGGCTCAAAGGAGTAGGGTGCTGGCTCCATATGCCGGAGGTGGCGGGTTCAAACCCAGCTCTGGCCAAAAACTGCAAAAAAAAAACATTCTGAAGTAAGTACGGGGAGGAAGAAACTGTTAGCTAATCTCTACGGATTTACATTAAGCTGGAGTCCACATTTTCCCACCTCCTTTGCAGCCACAATGGGACAGTGTAATCAAGTAATGGTTAGCAGGATGGTCAAAGCTCTTGTCAGAGGCAGGAGTGATGTGTGTCACCCCTAAGTCAAGCTTATGGGGTCAGCCCTTCTCTCATGCCATTCCATGGAGCCTAAAGATTGAAAATGGAGGTGCCACAAGACAGGAGAACCTGCTGGAGGCCTTGAATCCCAGCATGGACGCCTGCCCTCCAAATGTCTGATTCAGTTCCAATGCAAACAAAAACTAAACTGCGTTAAGCCGCAGAAATGTCCAGGTTGTTTGTTCCAGCAATTAGCTTTGTGTTGCAGCAATCGGCCTACTGTAATAGAGATATTTGAACCTCAAAGTGAGATGCTCTCATAACCAAGACCTAATAATGTATTTAGAACAAGTTTATACCTCAGGGAAAAAGCAGAGAAGAAATAGGTATCAGCGATCAGATAGACAGGTGACTCACATTATGTGGTAACAAAATACTTGCTAAAACTTTCACCTGTCATAAACAGGAAGGCAGGCCACACACAACACCTTTAGAATTAAGATGTTAGGATGTGTTAGCTACTCTTCACTACATTTAACAAGGGATTGCAAGAAAAGAAAAGCAGGCGGGGAGAAAGTTTGGCCATTTTCCAAACAGAAATGAAAGGAACAGGGATTCCAGAATTTCAGCATAAAGGGTTAGAAAAGCTTATTTTCTAGATGCCTAACAATATAAAACAGAGAAAAGGCCTGGGATGTCAGTGCTTGTGGGCCTCCACCAGCTGACTGATTTTAGTGGGTCCTCTGACCCTCTAAAATGCAGCTGCAGTTCAGAACGGTTGCATTTTTGCCTGAGAGCTCATGCCTTTATGAAGTGACAGATCCAGGATTTGAACTCATCTCATGTGAACCTGACTTCAACTTTCTTTCAGTATATTTCACAGCCAAAATGCTGCAGTAAATTATAATTTTTTTTTAACGTGCTTATGCTTCAGGAGCTAAACAACAGTGAATTTCCTTGGGAACAAAATAAACTTTCCATGCTTTTTATGGGAATCTAGAAGGTGAAATCAGTGCTTCAGTTTCCCTAAAATGGGATCCCTGCATTGTTTTCCCTTAGAACTCCTTGTTCTCCTTCCTTTTTTTCCTACTTTCAAAATGAGATTGGCCTCTTTTAGGGTGATACTGTCATTGTATTAAAAATTAGCCTTGAGAATGTGGTTTTTTTTTGTTGGCAGTGATTATGATACATATTTATATACACTATTATGGATGAAATATATTTATATACGTAATGCTTTGATAAAAGTTCACAGTGGGTGCTTAATAAATACTTACAGTTAATTGAGAGAAAATCCACTCAATAGTACAAGGCACATGATAGAAGTTTTATGGTATTTCTTATTTCCACTGAAGATTGCAAGCAGGGAAAGGCTGAGTTCATTTCATCTTTGTGACCAGCCTGACAGCAACATCAAGCATAAAGAAGGACACAATAACTAATTGCTATTGAGAAGTTGAAAAACATCGAGATTTTAACTGAGATAGAACTAAGCATACAATACATAGGTCACTACAAGTTTTGAGACAGACTGTGTCTGCCTATTATTTCACGTCCAAGACACAGCCAACGGCATCTTTTCCTATTCATCTGTGCAAGTTTCAACTTGCTGAACTTATTGATGTTGCTGGGAGGGCTTCATTTGTTTCCATCCACATCAAGTTCACAGTTTTGTGATTTTTATGTATCTCAAAACTTTTGTAATGACCCAGATATCAGACTGGGAAGTATCTTAATTTGGGTTCCTCTAGAGGCAGATGCTGAAGCAAAGATTCATGAAAAAAAAAGTTTATTTATTAGCTTCCTGTTGCTGCTATAACAAAACACTACAAATTTAGGGTTTTAAAACAATACTCATTTATTACTTACAGCTATGGAAGTCAGAAGTCCAAAATAGGTCTCACTGAGCTAAAATCAAGATGTTGGCAGGGCTGTGTTACTTCTGGGGAGGTAACCTCTATGATCCTCTATGAGAGGATCTGCTTGCCTTTTAAAGCTTCTAGAAGTACCCTGTATTTGTTGTCTTATGCTCTTTTCCTCTACCTTCAAGTCCAGCACTGTGGCATCTTCCAGTGTCCCTTTAACTGTTGTTCTCATCACATCTCCTTTTCTGAATCTAATGCCTCTGCTTCCCTCTTTCATCTATAAGGATGCTTGTGATTGCACTGGGCCCACCTGAATAATCCCGTCTACTCTCCTCATCTCAAGGTCCTTAAATTAATCTACATCTGTAAAGTCCCTTTTGCCATGTAAGGTAATTTACAGACTCCAGGATTAGGATGTGGAAATCTCTCAAGGGACATTACTCTGTTGAACACAGGGGGTAACACCAGAAAACAGAGGTAGGGAAATGAAGAAGTGAGACAAGGAAGGTAAAGAAGTCAATAAAACATGAATTGACAAGGAGGCTGTCACCAAGGGCAACTGGGGCTCAGTAATACAGGGACACTCTGCAAGACAGGGTGGATATGCTTCAGAGTTACCCTGGAAGAGCTTTCCTGGAATTGCTTGCCAACTCCCCATCCATTACCAATTGAGGGCTGCTCAAAGGGTCATTAACTCTCTGCTACTTCTAAAGCTTGCCCTGTAATGACAGAGTGTGCTCCCATGACCAGAAAGAAAGCACTGGGGAGCTGCAGCTGTTTTTAGCAGGCACCTTCGGCATCAGCTGAAGTACGGGAGATATGTAGAGGGCACCAGCAGCCTCTGCTGGAGGAAATGACTTCTGGAATCATCTTGTCCAACAATTTCTCTTTTCAGAAGACCAAATAGAGGCCCAGAATGGTGGAGGGCTTGCCCAAGCTCACATGACCAAACAAGAGCATAATAGTGGCTTCCATTTAGTTAGTATTTCAGGCTATTATATTGTCAGGCATTGTACCAGGGGTTTGACGTGTACGCCTAACTCTTAAAACTCAATATAGCCAAAATTTTAACAGAACATGTCATCTTCCTTCTCATACCTGCCTTTCTTCCTTTCCACTCTCCAGACTGTGACAATCTCATAGTCATTGTCTCAAGGGACTACTTTCCACTCTCCAGACTGGGGGCAATCTCACAGTCATGTCTCAAGGGACTACTTCTGTCTTCACACTTAGCACACTCTCTAGCATGTGTGAATGTACTCACTGAATTTTAAATGAAAAAGAGAAGGAAAGTGGAAGGAAAGAAGATAGAAGAGGGTGTTTTCCTACTTTTTAAGCAGTAAATTTAAAAATGGTGGTCCAGAGTAAAAAAACACATGAAGGGAGCACTGCTAGGCTCAGTAGAGATGGGGCCTCAGCATCCTAAAGGCCAGAAATTTCCTACACTATATCTACTAAGGCCAGTGGATAACAATGTGGAGAGTCCCCCATCTAAATAACAGGATATTATCTCACAAATGGAAGGTTATCACTTCCGCTCTGTGCATATGGAGGATCTCTTTCTTCTGTTTTCATGATCAAAGAAACCACTTCTCTTCATGGGGCCTCTCCTTACAGAAACACTGGGCATTCCTGGACCCCCAGAGAAAAAGCAAACAATGTCAAGAACAGATTATGAATCATCTGTAAAGTAAAGAGAAGGTAGCAAATCAGCCTCATAGTGTTACCTGTAGTATTACTATAGTGTAGTGCTATAAATGTTAACTTTATTAAGTTAAATTTAAAAAATTGTAGTCCCATTACTTCAGAGTAAATAGTTTCAAATTTTATTAATGTGTATACACAAGATATTATTTATTAAAATGTCCCAGAAATAAGGTCCTGATTAACTTTATCAGTAAACCCATTTCTCATAGTCCCTCTTACCTTAAAATATAGCAAATTCCTTAAGGTCCACATATCTGGGAACAGAGCTCTTTGGTTTACCTAACTTCCCAAACTCTATAGTCCAGGAAATTCTCAGTACTTCCAACTGCCTAAAAGGTATCTTAATAGGCATAATAAATGAGTTATTATTATTCTTCACAGCCTGTAGGTTTAGCCATATTTTCAGAGGGAAATCTCAGATTCCAAAGGAGATGATTTAATCTGGGCAAATATTTTACTCTAAAAGGTACGAGCCTCTGCACTTATGAAACTCCCATTCAAAACTGTGTCAGGAGACAAAATCTCCCCCAAGGAAGGGCAGAGGAGATGTTGACAGGTCCATCATGAATTGTAACCATGTAAGTGCATCCTTGGAGAAATCATTTCCAGGCTCATATTTTCCATTTTAATGTCTCAACAACAGAACAGAAAGCACCACCAAATTATACCACCAGCCACTGCAAGTTATGTTAACTACTGCTATGATTCAGTAAATGCCAAAAAAAAATCCCCTCAAAAGTGAAATCATATGTCCTTTAGGGTAAGTGAGATATCTATAAAGATGATGGCTACCAAAGCTAAAAAAAATAATTCATGAACAAATTCCTAGTGTTAAATTATGCTAAATATATTTTCAGTTTCAGACACTAATCAAATGTTTGCTCTCTTTAAAAATAGTAAGAAAAGATCACATACATTTCACATTTCCCTAATAGTTCCATTTGGGGGAAGAGAGGAAAGAAGAAATAAAATGTAGGGTTTGTGTTTCCCTTCAAAAGGCTTTACCAAGGAACACATAAGCAGCCAATCATAAAGCATTTAACAAAGTATCTTTTCACCTCAAAATAGGGTCCATGGACAACCATATAAGACTATTGGAAAATGCAAACTCTCAGGACCCCAGAAGAACGTATTAAAGCAGAATCTGCCTTTTAATCAGTCCCCAGGTCAAATGTGAGCAGCAATGATCTACCAGACAGTAAGAACTCAATGAAAACTATCAGCCTCACAACTCAATAATTGAAAATACAGCCCAATTAGAACATTGGACAAAGGGTCTGAATATATATCTTCCTAAAGAAGATATACGAATGGCCAATAAACATACAAAAAGATGGTCTGCTTCACTAGCCATCAGGGAAATGCAAATTAAAACAATTACACTTCTAGGTATACACTCAAGGGAAATGAAAATATGTATCCACACAATAGCTTGTACATGATTATCCATTGTAGCATCATTCCCTAAACCCAAAAGGGAGAAACAACTGTCCACCAATGGATACATGAATAAACAATATTCAGCCATTGAAAGAAAGGAAGTAGTGATATTTGCTATGACATGGTTGAATCCTGAATACACTAAGCTACATAAAAGAAGCCAGTCTCAAAAGACCAAATATATACATGATTCAATTTGTATGAAATGTCCAGAACAGGTAAATCCTTAGAGACAGAAAGTAGATTAGCAGTTGCTTAGGGATAGCTAGGTAGATGTGGGGAACAGGAATATGAAAGGTGAAAAGTATGAAATTTCTTTTTGAGGTGATCAAAATGTTCTAAAATTGTGATGATGGTTACACATATCTGTGACTATACTAAAAGGCACTGAATTTTTTTAAACAAGATGAACCTCCCTCCCATATTTCATACATGGCATGATACCGAGCTGGAGGTATGATGACTTAGAGCTTAGAACAAAAGAAAAAAATCCAGGTACCAAATCTTTGTCCTAAATGACCTATTATTGACTTATAACTTCCTATGAGTTGGGTCCTGTGTTGGTGCTATGAAGGCATTTTCTTTCGTAATTCTTCTCACAGCCCTGTGAGGTAATTATTATTATCGTCATTTTACAGATGAAGAAACTGGGTCATTGAAAATCCATCCAAGTCATCTGGCTGGTAAGCACCAGTAAAGTTCAAGTTTGAACACAGGTTGTCTTAGAACAAAGCCGGCAAACAGTCTTAGTCTCTGGAGTTGCCCTGATGCTTTGGATAATGGTGAACTGTTCAACATATAGCCAGTAGAAGAGCCTCCTCAATGGCAATGAGAAGTGTGAGTTACGCCTCCATTGCCTTTTGACTATGTCTGTCCAATGTTTAGTAACTTTTTTCTTTTTATCAGTAATGGATTCTCTCACTCTAATAACCAGCTTCAATCTCAGTTCTCTGAATTTTCTAACATGTAAAATATTTTGGAATATCAGCCAGCCCTTTTTTATTGCAAAAACATTAGTCAAACAAAAACTGCCTATTTTCAGAAATGACTTGAAGAAGTAAAAGACTAGTCAAATTCCACAAGGGATGTGTTTCCATGAGTCATCTCTAAAGAAAAACTCAATATTTCATGTGTTATCATAAAATGCTAATATCTGTAACAAAAACTCCTAGCAAATTGATAACTTGATTATTCTAAAACATAACTAATAGTCGATATAATATATTATATACTCAAAAACTACCATGAGAGTAGATTCTAAATGGTCTCACCATGAAAAAAATATAATTATGTGAAGTAAAGAATATGGTAATTATCTTGATTATAGTAATCATTTCACCATGCATACATACATCAAAACATCACATTATATACTGTAAATGTATACAATTTTATTTGTCAATTATACCTCAATAAAGCCATAAAAATTTTAAAGTTTAAAAAAAGAATAAACAGTCAAATAAAAAATCATAGCTGGTACACATGTAATATTTACTATGAACTGACTACCATTTTAAGTGCTTTCTAATTACTCATTCAATATTCAGAATAAATCATAAGGCACTTTAAATAGTCCCTTTTTTAAAATGATGAAACTGAGGAATTAAGGTTTTCATAATGAATTAATGGCAGAGCTTGGAAGTAAAATCAGAGTTGACATTCTCAACCACTGCATCTTACTAACCACTCTCCAGTATGATTGGTAGAAGAACAAGAGACTACTGGGTAAAGATTAAAGCAACACATTGAAATCAAGTACATTTTACAGTCATAATAATTTCCATAGGATCAAGAAAAAGTTTTGAAAGTAAGTGACCTTTGTTGCCACTTACATGAAGCATAATGGCTACTCAATACTGGACACCAGATGAAGTGCCAGGAAACATATAGCCTACACAGCAGCCAAGAAGTCATCTCTCTGTTATAATCAAATCCTATTGTTCATGTCAGCATGGAATGGAATTACTAATAAAAAAAAGAACAGTATGGCCAACTATGTTTGTATTTGTTGCTATAACTTCAAACAACTTTCTGATTAATTAGGTATTTTGATATGCTTTAGCCAATAAGTATTTTTTAATGGAGAATGATTGTAAGGTTAAGTAAATAAAGAACTCCATAACAATAAATCATAATCAAGTAGACTTTATCCCAGGAATTCAAAGAGGTTCAACATTAAGAAAGGTATTAATGAAATTCTCTCTGTTTTTGTATTAAAGAAGTAGGAAAAAATAATGATCCTAATGATGCTAAGATATATTTTATAAAATTTTAAAGGCTTTCCAGATTGAAAGAAAAATATAACTATTAATAAGTCAAAATAGAAGGGAACTGCTTTATCTTGGTTAAGTTAAAAGAAGTCTCATTAAACTCAGGAACAGGGCAAGGATGTCCACCAGAGGTCTTCAGTAACATATAAGATGAGAAGACAAAAAGAAACCTTAAATATAGAAAGGACTATGCCACACTGTTATTATCAGGAAATAAATAACTTCCTATCTACAAATCCAACTCTGTTAATTTAAAGTTTATTAGAACTATAATGAAATCAATAAGGTCAGCAATAACTCCATGGTATTCACAGACTACATTTTATTAATCCACTCATGAATTGATGAGCACTTGAGTTGACTGCTTGTCTTGGCAATTGTGACTTATGTTACCATAAATATTTGAGTGTAGGTGTCTTTTTCATAATGACTTTTTTTTTCTTTGGGTAAAAACTCAGGAATAGGATTCATGGATCAAATTATAGGTCCACTTTTACTTCTTTGAGGAATCTCCATACTCTTTTTCATAGAACTTGTACTAATTTTCAGTCCCACCACTGGTGTGTAGTCGGACATTCTTAAAGGAATCTGAGACAGCTTCACTTCTGCAGTTTAGCTTATTAACTTAGGCAAATTTTAAGCTCTCTGGGCCACCCCTTCCTGGTCTAAAAATATAGATAACCATCAATTCCCATGATTATTGTGAATTTAAGAGGGTGGAGCAGCTTTGCAAATGGTTTAATAGTTCCTCAAAAGCTTAGAAACGTAGAATTACCATGTGATCCAGTAATTCCACTTTTAGGTATATGCACAAGAGAACAAAAACATATGCCTACCCAAAAAGTTCTCCATAAACCTTCATAGTAGCATTATTCACAATAGCCAAAAAGGTGGCAACAACCTGATTATCCATTACCTAATGAATAGATACACAAAATGTGGTTATCCATAAAATGGAAGATGATTCAGCAACAAAAGGAAATGAAGTTCTGATGCGTGCTATGACATGGATGAATCTTGAAAACATTTTAAATGAAAGAAGCCAATCACAAAAGACTACATGTTGTATAAACGCATTTCTAGGAAACGTCCAGAACAGGCAAATCCATAGAGATAGAAAGCAGATTTGTGGTTTGGGACAGCTGGGAAGGAGGCTGAAATGAGGAGTGGCTGCTAAAGGACATGGGGATTTCTTTTGGGGTGATGAAAACATTCCAAAATTAGACAGTCATGATAGTTGCACAACCCTGTAACTATACTAAAATCCCCTGACTTACACACTTTAAAAGGGTGAGTTTTATGTCATTTGGATGACATCTCAGAAAAGTCATTATTCAAAAATAATCCCGCATTCTATTATTTGTCTGCAGTTCTATTGTTGGTGTCTATATGTGAAATGATGTGATAAATCCATCTGGTGCAGTGGAATTGATATTGGTTTGTTTTGCTATACTTTTCATGCTGAAGGACTTTTATAAATCAACTATATAACAATGTTTGTAGTTTCTCATACATAGATATCAGGCATACGACTACATGCAAAGAGACACACTGGGTTTCTAGAAGTTTGTGAGTAGATTAAGCTACAAAAAGCCTGAGAAAATACACTCACTTGGAAAGCTTGCCTTTGACAAGTATTTCAGCAATCATTCTTGTTTTCTATAGAAACAGAGTTCCTTTCTGAGTGAAAGAAAGAAGGTGTTTCGTTACTATCTGCTGAAATGCTGAGTCCAAACAAAATTATCTAGTGGGGAACCTGATAGGCTGCTTTGGAGGGGGGAAGCCTGACACAGGAGAGTGACAAAATCCAGACCAGCCCACTCATGTGGTGATGTTTCATTATGAGACTTGCAGAAAAAAATTTACCTCATTGCAAAAACTTCTGCCCACACTTCCCAAGGCCCCCTTCATCTGTGTGAACTGTTACCTTATCACTTGCTTGTGAGAACCCCGAAGCTCAGCAGTGAGACAGACTCACACATGCTAAGAATCTATGAGGTAATTAGGCAGCCTCTACTGAGAAGGATAAAAGTTAAGACTAATGGGGCACACCTTTAAGGACCAGCCCTATATTTGAAGATCAGAAAAGCTGAGAAAGAAGTGAGAATGAGAAGGGCAAGGTGAAGGGAGAGAGAATAAGGAAATCCACAAATTATACTGGCTTTCTGTACTCTGAGGTTTCCAAGGCCTCTGAATGGGAATCTGATATTTCAAAAATCCACTGCAAAGATAAGGAGGATGTTTTAAAAATCCATTCAGATTAGAGAAAAAAATTAGATCATAACTCTTTAGAGTTTCCCAGATGTTATAATTCTTCGTATTCCCCCTTTAGTCTGACCTACATTTTCCTGGCCAATCCTGATTTTTCAAAACTCTGATCTATCATCCCCATAAAAACAGTTATCAAACCACGCCCTGAAACTTGGTTTCAAAACTATAACCATGTATTTCCAGTACCAAACACAATGGCTGGCACAATACTTGAAAAAAATTAATGATTTTAAAAAATGAATACAAATAAGGAAAGTTGAATCATTTGATTTAAAAGAGAAAATATTTGAAAACAAATGCCAAAGGGATATTATATAAAATGTGGCATGTGCATGCATATTCTGAAATACTGTACCACACATTAATATCTTTACAAGTCGTTTTATGACACAGGGGGGATGATTTTGTTTTATTAGTAAGTGAAAGAAAAATACAAAATTATATGTAGAGTAATATCTCAGTTATGTTAAAATTCACATAAGCACATAAAAAGGTGTTCAACCTCATTAGTCTTCAGCAATATGCAAACCACAATAAGATGCCACTTTACACCCGGGTGGCTATAATCAAAAAGACCGACAATAAAAAGTATTGGCAAGGATGTGGAGAAACTAGAATCCTCATACATTTATGGACTGTAAAATGGTATAGTCATTTTGCAAAATAGTTGGGCAATTCCTCAAACACTTACACATAGTTACTACATGATCTAGCAATTCCATCCTAGATATAGACCAACAGCAATGAAAACATACAGCCAAAGACTTGTACATGAATGTTCATAGCATTCATATCCATAATATTCCCCAAAGTGGAAACAACCAAAATGTCCATCAAGGAATGAATGGATTAAAAAATGTGGTCCATCCATACAATGGAATATTAGTCAACCATAAAAATGAATTAAGAATTGATATATGATGCAACATAGGTGGGAACTTAGAAAAAAATAATGTTAAATTAAGGCAGACACAAGAGACCACATATTTTATTATGCCATTTATGTGAAATGTCCATATGGGCACATCCATAAAGGTAGAAATAGGTTAGTGGTTTCCAGGAGCTGGGGTGGATTGAGAACGAAAATTACTATTGTTTAAATGAGCATACAAGTCTTCTTGGGGTGATGAAAATGTTCTAAGTCTGATTAACAACTTTATGAAAAAATCATTGAAATGTACACTTAAAAGGATGAATTATATGATATGCAAAGTATACCTCAATTTTTTTTAAACTAATAGAAAAAGACTGAGTTTCTTGGGATAAGAAAATAGTGTGATTTTTTTCTTGTTCTTTTTTCCCACTTTACAATGATTTGCAAATTTTCTGCATGAGCAAGTTATTACACTAGATTCCCCAAAAGTAGACCTGAGATGGAGAATTGTGTGAAAGTGATTGATAGGAAATAGTCCAAGGAAAAACAGAAGCAGAGTGAGAAAGTGAGACCAAGAAAGTAAGGATGCCAAGCAAAGATGTGGTGTCAGGCAAAGAGCCAGGAAAGGTCAACTATGGCTCAATCCCACAGAGGAGGAAAGTGGGAGAAGGGTAGGGAGGGGAAGGTGGTGAGACAGTGTGGGTCCCACACCGGAGTCCTTGGATCAGTAAGAGGGAGATTATAACACCACCCATACAAACACATAACACTAATCAGTCATTGGCTGCCCCTCTCACTGCCTTGAGGAATAAACTCCCAGGAAATTATAGTTCTTTGCGTGCCAGCCAAGTGGGGGCACCCGTAGCCTTGGATTGTCTCTTCAATTAAAAAAAAAAAAAAAAGACACAAGTCCTTGGCTGTTGGAGGTGAAAGCACCCAGCAGCTGGTGTGCACAATTACTGGTACCTGGATGCCTGAGAGTATGGATGAAGCTCTGATAGCATCTTTAACAAGCAGGTTTTAATTATATAAGCAGGAAAAGGCAAACTACTTTAGGTAAAAGTCTTAAAACTATTCATAGTATATATAATATATACAAAAATATAGTATATTAGGACATAATCCACATGTACATGATAACAAAGGTTTGAAAGTATTTCTGAGAAGGTCTATAATTATTTTAGAAAAGGCAACACCCCCCCCCCAAAAAAAAAGATGTAGTTTTTGTTCTCTTTGAAGAAGTGAGAATTAAGGTCTGAAATGACATAGAAGGCATGGAGTTCTTAGCTCAATGGAAACTGTTGGTGATGGGAGCTGCATTTGGGGAAAGCATGCTTTGAAGAGCCTCTGGTGAATTTCTGGAGAAGAAGACCCTTCACCGCCGACCAGCATTCTGTTTGAGCATATTTGCACCTGTAATTCTTGAGAGACCCCAGAAGTAATACCCCAAAGTACAAAATTTTGATATACAGAATAATTTTACTGTGTGGGATCAAAGGAAGGATACTGAATGCATCTCATTGGCTAGTCGCTTTCTAAACAGTTTAGAAATTTCTAAATGAATTTCTTTGAAATTTGCAATGAATGACCAGTTAATATCTGACAACTCGAGATACCTTGAACTAGTCGGGAAACACAAAAAGCCTGAAACATAAAAATTCCATGCTTTTTTCACATTATTGTTCAGGAACATCACAACCACTGGTGTGTTTATTTGTCCTCTAACCCTCTAAAGTTGATTGTTCCTGCAAAACCTCCTGTTCCTGTGATTATTCCAGGAGGAGTACAAATGTGACCCTTGGCCCTCATACAGCAGCCTACAGGGTTATCTGAAACTAACGGAAAAAGCAGTGACAAAAAGCCTATATGAAAAGGCTACACACTGTATGATTTCAATTATATGACATTTTGGGAAAGATCAAACCATAGAGACAGTAAAATATCAGTGGTTTCCAGGGTTTCAGGGGGAAGAGAAAGGATGAATAGGTGAAGCACAGAGATTTTTAGGGCAATGAAACTATTATGTATGATACAATAAGGGGGTACATGTCATTATGATACATTTTCCCAGATCCATAAAATGTACAACACCAAGAGTGAGCCTTAATGCAAACTCCATCTAGAGTTTAGGTGATAAAGATATGTCATTGTGGGTTCATAACCAATGTACCACTTTGGTGAGAAGCTGTTGATGGTAGGGGGAGGATGGAGGCAGGTAGAGGGTAAATGGGAATTCTCTGTACTTTCCTCAAATTTTGCTATGAGGAGGACCCCCCGGGCAATTGAAGCAGCTTCAAAAATACACTACTGGGACTTGATCAAACTAAAAAGCTTCTGCACAGCCAAGAACACAGTAAGTAAAGCAAGCAAACAGCCCTCAGAATGGGAGAAGATATTTGCAGGTTATGTCTCTGACAAAGGTTTAATAACCAGATTCCACAGAGAACTCAAACACATTAGCAAGAATAGAACAAGGGATCCCATCGCAGGCTGGGCAAGGGATTTGAAGAGAAACTTCTCTGAAGAAGACAGGTGTGCGGCCTTCAGACATATGAAAAAATGCTCATCATCTTTAATCATCAGAGAAATGCAAATCAAAAGTACTTTGAGATACCATCTAACTCCAGTGAGACTAGCCTATATCACAAAATCCCAAGACCAGAGATGTTGGCGTGGATGTGGAAAAAAGGGAACACTTTTGCACTGCTGGTGGGAATGCAAATTAATACATTCCTTTTGGAAAGAGATATGGAGAACACTTCGAGATCTAAAAATAGATCTGCCATTCAATCCTGTAATTCCTCTACTGGGCATATACCCAGAAGACCAAAAATCACATCATAACAAAGATATTTGTACCAGAATGTTTATTGCAGCCCAATTCATAATTGCTAAGTCATGGAAGAAGCCCAAGTGCCCATTGATCCACGAATGGATTAATAAATTGTGGTATATGTACACCATGGAATATTATGCAGCCTTAAACAAAGATGGAGACTTTACCTCTTTCATGTTTACATGGATGGAGCTGGAACATATTCTTCTTCGTAAAGTATCTCAAGAATGGAAGAAAAAGTACCCAATGTACTCAGCCTACTATGAAACTAATTTAGGGTTTTCACATGAAAGCTATAACGCAGTTACAACCTAAGAATAGGGGGAAGGGGGAAAGGGAGGGGAGGGAGGGGGGGAGGTGGGTAGAGGGAAAGGGATTGGTGGGATTACACCAGCAGTGCATCTTACAAGGGTATATGTGAAACTTGGTAAACGGTCTGTGAAGCTAGTGAATGATGCCCCATGAATATATCAATGTACACAGCTATGATTTAATAAAAAATAAATAAATAAATAAAACGGAATTGTAGTAGTAAAAAATAAATAAATAAATAAAACCCTCAAAAAAATAAATAAATAAATTTTGCTATGATCTTAAACCTGCTCTAAAAAATAATCTATTACTAAGAAAGTAGTGAGCAGAAAAATATGGTCCTCTCAGTAGCCATTAATTCACTATGACCTACTGAACTGGAGCCTTTGCCAGGGCCAACAAGGTGACTGGTGGGGCACAGTGTAAAACAAAAATGCAGAGACTCTTGGACAAAATTAAGAATTCCAATATGGTGACAATGGAGCATGAAATCAAGCCTAAGGCCTCTCTAAACACCAGGCCTTGTGCAACTGCACAGGTCACACGTTGATGAAGCCAGCTCTGGCTTTGACATACAGTTCCACTCCCCTGCTTCAAACCTTATAAGGCCCCCTGATTGAAAGTCCTTAACTAGTTTGACTTGCCTTTCATGATCACCCAATCCCCTTTCCCTCTTCAGCTTCATTTCTCACAGCCCTACTCTATGCTCCCTGCTCTGATCACCGAGAACTTCCTTTAGTTTCCAGAACATTCCATGCTTCCTTTGGCTCAGGGCCTTTGCATATATCTCCGTCACCTAGAATACAATTTCCCCCATTTTCCATCACTCTAACTCAACCTTTTCTTTTGAGATATTTCTCGAAAACTTTATTTCAAAGGTATTCACCTCACCGTTAATAAGGTGTACGGTTAATGCTCTGTGCCAATATTACCTGGCCTATAATTCTTCTTTGCACCTTATTTCAAAGATAAATGAAACATTTTTCTGACTGCCTTTTTATAAATTTAAAATGGAAAGAAAGGTGGAGGAGGACATTTATTAGGTTTCTTCTGATGCTTCAGTGTTATAAATTCAACTTACAGACCGGCAACCTGAATTCATGGTATAAAACAGATCTTTTCCCCTTTTTTGAGGAGGGGAGATGTATCTGTTCAATGAAAATAAGGAGATACAACCCAGATTTTTATACAGTCTGACTAGCCACTCAGAGTTTTCAACCTTTTTTATCTCATGGCACACTTGAACCTATAGTTAAACCTCCACAGTCCACTTAAATTAGGTTGATCTAAAAAAATAATTTAAAAAACCAATATAATTACTGTGCTTTGAACTTCTTTCTAAAATAATTTAATTAATGATCTTTAAAATTTTTCATGGTACCATTAAGATCCTCTCATAGCACACCGCGGCACAGTGGTTTAAAGTCACTGCTTTAACTTCTATTGATCCTATAGGCCTCAGTTCAGCTAAGAAGTAATAGTTAACTAAATCAATTCCTGCATTGTATGTTAAATACCATTTTAAATATTTTAACACTATTTTAAAATACTATTTAATTTAGAAAAGAAAAAGATACCTCACTTGGGCAAGAAATAATCTAATCATTTTGTACATGGAAGTATATATTTTTTCAGAGCAGTTTTGTATAAAATAAGGCAGACCTATAGTTTTCTTTATTATTATTATTGTTTTAAAATACTTTTTTTTTCCTTTTTTTTTCTTTTATTTTAATGTTTGGGATTCATTGAGGGTGCAAAGAATTGCATTTGTTAGGTAATTTCCCTCTTATAATTGTATCCTGCCCCCAAGAGGTGTGTCATATACCCTGATCCCCTAACCTCCTCCCTTCTTCTCCTCTCTCCATTCTTCCTCATTCCCCTACCCACCCCTTGTATTAGCTCATCTACTGTCTTCATATTAGAATAGAGTACCTTGGGTTCTTGCTTTTGCATTCTTCTGATGCTTTATTAAGAATATGTTCCACCTCCATCCAAGTTAATACAAAAGATGTAAAGTTTCCATCTCTTTTAATGGCTGAATAGTATTCCATGGTATACATATACCACAGATTGTCCTAATCATCAGAGAAATGCAAATCAAAACCACCCTGAGAGACCCCCAGTATTAAATATAATTTAATATAATTTGTCATGCTGCTAATTGTTCAAAAATTACACATTTCTGAATTCTTGCTTTTGTTTACAAAATAAAATACAAAGCCAGAGATGATGCTATTTTCTTGAGGAAGACAATTTCCTACAGATTTCTCCATTCTCTTAAAAAGGAAGGATCAAAAAAGAACTTAGACTACTTCAAAAACATCACTTTTATAATATTGTAATTATGATCAAACTGCTAAATTTTTCAAAAATTAGCACCCAAGCCCTTAGAGAATAAGGTCTGGTACCCAGGCTTAGAATCTGAAAGGTGTTCGAATTCAGCCTCTTCTCAATTTTCTAGTCCCTTGATCCACATTTATCTTCCAACCCAGATAATCTACTTCATGGGGTACTCTTTAAGGTTTCAAAGCACATTGTCTTTGATCATAGACATTTTCCTGGCTTGTGGATGTCTTCAGATTTCTCCTTTGCACCTAACCCAAGCATTTAACAAATCACTTTTTGTTAAAACTAATGCATGACACTTTCCATAAAACAACTCATGCTATTATTCTGATACATAGCTAGGGTAATTGATTTGTCCCAGTTTTCCTAGAACTTTCTAGTTTTCGCACTGAAAATTCTACCTCTCGGGACTCCTTCTCCCAAACTCCCCCCTCAGGCCCAGGCAAACCGGGAGGCTTGGCTTAGGTCACCCTATACTCTTTGATGTAAATTATGAGCTTATCTATGTTTTTCACAGGCTTAACACGGGACTTTAAGCATAACATTTACTCAGAGATATTTGTGATTAATTCCAATTGCATTCATTTTTGTCACTGCACTTTTAAGCATCCATTTCCAAAACAGTGATTTTCTGTGAATTTATCATAAGGTCCAAGTACTGTTATAATTAGACAAAATGGTCTGTCAGTTCCTGACAATATAAACATGAAGAGAAAAAGAGAAGTTCAAAGCCAAAATGTTAATAGCTTTTTAAAAATATGGTAGAGCTAGGAAAATCCTTATTAGCTGAGTCTACATCTTATCTGTGACCACTGAGAAATACTTGAGTAGGAGTGAAGTTTATGGCCAATTAATATAGCTGATTAACATCTGTTCCACCACCTTTTTTTTTTCTTGATGGTGATATAGCAGGGTATTGAATCTGGCTTTTTTTCCTTGTCAAATACATTACATTAAAAATTACTTTGAATCCCCATGGGGGAAGCAAATATCTTTCTGTAAGCTGTAAGGAATTATGGAGTTTATCACTGTTAATATAAAAAGCAAAGCCAAAATCAACATTTTTAATCAAAAACTGACAGCAGGTCAGGGCTTGAACTTGGCTCTTGAGAAACACAAGCAATCAAGACTAAGCAATAGTGTTCCAAGCAGAGGGGAGAGCATGAGTAAGGACTTAAGTGAGAGACCATGAAGCACATTCTAGAAGCCAAAAGAGTTTATTTTGTTTGAGATAAAATTTGAGGCAAGGATAGATAGTCAGGGCTAGGGAATAAAAAGCAGAGAGGTAGATTTAGATATGGAGGGTCTTAGCAAACAGGTTCACAGAGTTTGAACTTGATTCTAAGAGCAATACAGAGCCATCAAAGCATTTCAACAGGGAAGTAGATGTTAGATATTCATTCTTGAAAAAGTACTCAAATAGCAAAAGGAGGAAGAGCATTGTTGATGGGTCAAATTAGAGGGAAAGAGTCTACTCTGAAGGTTGTCATAGGCCATGTAGTGATCTAATATAGGTCACTGGAGAAGGGAAAGTGGAGAGATGTTTAAAGAGTGGAAGACATATCCTTTGATAACTGACTGGATTTGAGGTGGGAACATGGGAGAGAAAAGGGCTGAAACTGATATTCAAGTACCTGGCTTCCAATCACTGGACCTAGTACCCTTCACAGGGATGGAACTCTAGAAAAGGGTGGGTGGGGTTGGGGGACACAATGAACTTAGCTGTTTCATACATTGACTCCAAAGTTGACAAAACCTACAAAGAACACTGGCTTATGGTGCCATGTTTACAATCCAAATAGTTTCCATTTAAGAAACACAGTCAATTTTTCTTTTTTCAGGCTGAATAATAAGCCATGTGTATTTATGCACATTTTCTTGATCCATTTACCCATCTGAGAACATCTAGATTGTTTCCTTATCTTGGCTATTGTAAATAATGTTGCAAGGAACATGGGAGAGCAGATATCTCTTCAAGATCCCGATTTCAATTCTTTTGGATAAATACCTAGAAGTGGGATTTTTTGGGTCATATAGTAGTTCTATTTTTAAAAATTTGTATATACTATTGACACATAAAAAGTGTACATATCTGTGGGATACAAGGCATATATACACAGTATAATGATCAAATGGGGTAATTATATAACAATATCCACCACTTGAAACCTTTATCATTTCTTTATGGTAACAACATTGAAAATCTTTCTTTGATTTTTTTAGAGACAAAGTCTTGCTGTGCCACCAAGGCTGGAGTGCAGTGGTACATTCATAGCTCAATGTAACCTTGAAGTCCTGAGCTCAAGATTACAGATGTCCTTCACCACACCCAGCTATTTTTTTTTAATTTATTTTTATTTTTTTGGCCGGGGCCGGATTTGAACCCACCGCCTCTGGTATATGGATCCGGCACCCTACTCCTTTGAGCCACAGGCGCCAACCCTGTTTTTTTAAATTTTTTATAGAGATGGGGTCTCACTATGTTGCCCAGGCTGGTCACAAACTCCTGGTCTCAAGAAATCCTCCTGCCTTGGCTTTCCAAAGCACTGGGATTGTAAGCATGAGCTGCTGCACCCAACTCTATTTTCAATTTTTTGAGGAATCTACATAGCATTTTGGACATGATGCAAAGTGAAAAAAGCCAGAGACATACAAACACTATATGATCTTACTTATATGTGAAATCCAAAATAGTCAAACCCATAGAAGCAGAGCATAGAGTAGAGGTTGCCGGAGGCTAGAGGTGGGAAATGGGGAGATGTTGGTGAGGAGGTATAAAGTTTCAGTTGTGCCAGATGAGTAAATCCTAGAGATCTAATATATAGCACTGTGACTATAATAATACTGTACCATATACTTGAAACTTGCTAAGATGATAGGTCCTGAGTGTTTTCACTACACATGCATGCACATACATACACACACACAAAAATAACTATGTGAGGTATGATATGACAATTAGCTTGACTATAATGATTATTTCACAATGTACATGTATACCAAATCATCAAGTTTTATACCTTAAGTATATACAAGTTTAAAAAGAACCAGGTATGGTGGCACATGCCTGTAATCCTAGTTACTTGGGAGGCTTAGGCAAGAAAATCCACTTAAGCCCAGGAGTTCAAGATCAACGTAGGCAATATAGCAAGACCCTGTCTTGCCTGTGGCTCAGTGAGTAGGGCGCCGGCCCCATATGCCGAGGGTGGCGGGTTCAAACCCAGCCCCGGCCAAATTGCAACAAAAAAATAGCCGGGCGTTGTGGCAGGCGCCTATAGTCCCAGCTGCTCGGGAGGCTGAGGCAAGAGAATCGCGTAAGCCCAAGAGTTAGAGGTTGCTGTGAGCTGTGTGATGCCACGGCACTCTACCTGAGGGTGGTATGTGAGACTCTGTCTCTACAAAAAAAAAAAAAAAAAAAAAGAGTTAAAAAAAAAAAGAATAAATAATAAAACCAAATAACCAAATGTTTTCACTTGTGCAAAATGAAGATTTCAGAGGGTAAATGGAATAGAGATACCAATATGTAGTAAGGACTTTCAGTGATAAAATAAAGTAGGGCTTTCAGTGATAAAAAAATCCTATATTCTGGGGCAGCTTTTTTCTCTGGGGACTTCCTTATAGGTGAGTGGTGCTGCTGTGATAGCTAAGATACCATGCACCACTGTCAAAAGCTCACCAGAACGTAGGCCCAGCATTCTGCCCATGCACGAATTCCTGGGAATCCAAAGTAAGCCAAAGTAAAATGGTATCCAGAAGGATAGTTGCAATTTTTCTATATAAGAATCCCAGAGCATATCTGGATGATAACACACCAGCTTAACCAGACTGTCAAGGACCAGATGCTTTCAATGTTTAGTGTGGGGGAAGAACAGTCTTGCATTCTATTTCATAGGCTCCAGGCCCAGAAATAAATAGGGAAAACCTCAGTGTTTCAGAAACATAACAAAATCAGATCAAATATTACTGATGCCCCATCCTTGACCTTCACCTCTGCCTATGGAAGGCTGCCTACTGGGAACACCTGTAAATCTCTGCCTGCAGGCTTTTTTTCTGGCTGAAAGAGCAAGACCTCCTGTGCAGAGCTAACTAGAAATACCAGAAAGTTAATGCCCCTGGAAATAGCCCTTGCCAATGACAAATGAAGTGTTGGTGGGCAAAAACATCAACATCTTTGGTCCCCAGTTGGGGTAACTCTGAGGGGTGTTCTACACTATCTCCCAAAGTCTTCTGGCAGGGTTCAAAGTCTTCTGGCGGGATTGATCCCAGTTATGGGTAGTAGACAAGCATATGAGTGCATGGAGTTTATTTTGGTGGCGTTCCCAGGAAACACTAGTAGAGGAGTGTGAAGTGACATCGGGAAGGGAAGGAAGCCAGTAGCACAGATTACCATTGTGGGCTCGTGGGGCTCAGTTCTGCTCAGGACCTCTGGGAGACTGTGGAACACACCTCAGAGTTCTTCCAACAAAGCTGAGGAAGCCAGTATATATTTATGTACAAATACCCATCGAATATATGCCAAGGGGTGACCATGCCACATGTGGACTGCTTGGCATTTCCAGCTTACACCATGCAGAGGCCAGACTGTGGTGTCCTTGGAAGCATGTCCCATGAGTAGCATGTGCTGGTAGATGAATGTCAATGGTCAAGGTACATAGGAATGGTTAATGGCAAGGGGCCCTGACAGCATCTGGCACAAACAGGCACAAATCCCAAAGGAGGATGCCAATAAGCAGTTTCCAGTGACTGAGTGATGTAAGTCCTAAAGGACTAGGAGGAGCTGTGGGAGGGAGGCAGGAGCAGGCACTATTCCCAGCCACTGAGCTTGAGTGAGCTGTCCCTGAAGAAGGGCCTGGAAAAGCCCCATAGCATCCACTACAGTTGGTACCCACTGATCTGCATGGGAACCTACGCTAAGTAACTAAGGGGGGAGAGAAAAGTTGGGGATTGTGTATGGGGAATGGGAGGAATGAGGAGAGAGGAGGAAGAGGGAAGAGGAGGGAGGAGGAGGAGAAGAGCAATGTTCTGCAAGTGTTCCCTAAGGTTGGGTTTCAGTTTTCTGGTCAAGGCCCCTAGATTTCCACAGGAGACTCAGCACCCAAATTCCAGATCAAAATGCCAAAGCCTGAGTTGGGAAACTATCCACTCTTCCTCACTTCCGCATGGAAACTAGCAGCATACCTGGGAATGTAGGAGTGCCTGGCAATAGAGACACTGGTATTCTGCTAGCACGGGGGTTGATTTGAAGCTTCACCAGTGGCTTTGGAGATGGGTCAGGAGAGGAAGAACAGGGCGAGTGGCAGTGTTTGTGGCAGCTAACCAGTCTATGCTACTTCAAGAGCACCTCTCTGGACATTTCCCCCAAATAATGAAAGCACTGTTCAGATTCTGCTGCCATGTGAGGAGGGCAGGTAGGCAGGCATTTGGGTGCCTGGTAATTTCTGTTAAATGCCTCACTGTAACTTTGAACTTCTAGAGCTTTTCCTTCAATGCAGATATCCCAGAAGGGCTGGGAAAGACTGTCTCCCAGAAATAGTCCATGAAACTAATGCGGCATTGCTAAAATAATAACATTGTTTGGATATTCAGAGCCTTCTCTTAGCCCTCAAGAAGACAGAATCTTTTTGATTGAAGAGCATAGGACCTGGCTTCTATTTGTGCTACCTAGGTAATGGGTAGAAAGGTGAACTTAAAAGATCCAGAGAGGACTGCCTTATCCATATGAGTGAGAGACAAGAGCAACTCCAAGATTCTGACTAGGCTGAGTAGGGAGAAGAAAAGGAAGAGATGGCAAGGAAGGGGAGAGCAGGGAGGAGAGAATGAGATTATGCAAAGATTGTTTGCTGTAGCGAGTAGGATTTGGGGATTTAGATAGTTGAAGATTTCCAGGATGATTTTCTGTGTTATTCAATCTAATTTCACTGTAAAGAACAGCACAAGGAAAATTTAAATTGCCTTTCAACTTTTGGAAGTTACTGAATTTGTGTTTATTTCAATGTGACACCTACTTGGACTGGATAGGAAGTGTCTTAGCTTCATCCAAGTTATACAAATGAAGTGAGAGAACTAATAAAGATTTGCCAGGATAGAGGTGCTGCACTTAGTGGATTTTCTTGTAATGGTTCTGAAAGAGTTGTTTTGAATTGTTACAAGTTCTTTGCTATGTTATCTATTTCTGAGAACCCCTAGAAGGCTCTCCTGTTTCAGTCATAGTCCATGCATGCTTTATGATCTCTTTAAAGGCAAGGTATGACCAAGAAGATCTAAGGTTCTTAGGAGTCCTAGTAGAGCACAGGATCAGTGAATGAAACCTGTAAGAGCAAATGAATGATCTTGTGCAATCATATCATTAGTTACAGTGAAAATGAAATTAACAACCAGGATCTCCCATAGACATAACCTAGGGGTCATGTAGGGGAAAGTGCAGTGGGAGCATCTTATTAGTGTGAAACACCCTATATCTTAAATTCCTTTCAGATCTCTTAAGGCTCAGTTCAACTTTTTAAAAATCTTAAAACTCCATCTGGGCCAAACAGTGACTTTTGTCATTGTTTAATTTAGATGCCACTTTCACTTTCAAATGAAACTTATCTATCAGGTATAATTTAATAGCTTACATTACATGTGTTAGGAAGACCACTTAGCAAAATACAAAGATTTCTCAAAATGTAGTGATTACAAATGCCACACTGAAAAATCACCTCATTTAATGCTTAATTCACTGCAGTTTGTTTTTTATTTCCATTGTTCTTCTGATTTCCTATAACAAGATACACAAATACTTTTCCATCGGTCAGTATTAATTTGACTGAGTGGGATTTTGTTCTTATAGTTGCTAATTCATGAACTATGTTTATAGTTCCTTTAAGTTTTAAATATTACGTTAAAATACTGGAAGCATCTTCATTACAATCTTTGGATGCTTGCTTGGCTGTTACTCATAGGAACTACATATAATAGTCTGTATGAATGGGTCCCTGGCAGACTACATTTTTTACCACTTTGCATTTTTACAACTAACAACTCTCACCTCTTCCTGCATTCACTGCTGCCTTATTTTTCTTATCATAATTTCTGCCATGTCAAGTGATAGTATCAACAAAAGTCCAAAAAGATGGTGGACAGTGCTGATGCACAATTGATACAGCTTTTTCATAGGTAGCATTTTCTGTACAGAGTACCTTGGAAAGCCATACTCAAAAATGAGTTAATAGTAAGGATGGATCACTGGTGGTGATTACAGGACAGTAGTTGATTCCACACTTCTTTGCTTAATCAAAAGTGAGCCAAGAAGGTATTTCCACAATTATTTAGTGTTCAAAACTAGATCAGATGATATCTGAATTTCTCAAAGGAAAAAAAATAATCTAGCTAACAGAATTATAAACAACTGAGAATTTGAAGTTTCTGTTCAGGGTTTAAAATCTCTATCATCCATGGTAAATTCATATTTTTGAAATAGCTATTAAGGAATATAATAAAGTTCATACTGTTGGCGGCTTGGTTACTGTTAAGAGAGCATGTATAAAAGTGTAGCTTGTCACAGTAACCTTATATTCTACTTTAATTGTAGCCAAAAAGTTCAGCCAACAAATAACTTGTAATCTTCTGGTTTCTTTCAAGAGAAGTTCTGAGTGAGCCAGGGCAAAAGCCTAATAGCATATCTGACACTGCAGGCTACAATGAAAAATAAGGTAAAATAATCACATTTTGGTTCTTCTTAGGCTATTTGCTTCAAAAACACTGATGTAAGAATTAAGTCATCAATCTGCAGGCAATTATATCTGTGGATACAACAGACTATTATTTAAGAATGTTTTGTCCTTCCTATTGGAAAAAATAGATAAAACCTGGTTTTCATTAATCTCACCTTTACCACCATTTCATAAATCTATTTCATTGTTACAAAGTGATACTTTAAAACTATAACTCTAGGGCAAGTAACTCCAAGGTAATCCTGCAAAAGTGGCAAGAGTGTGTAAGCACAGTGGCTGAGATAGTACTCTTCCTTCAAATACAAGTAAACTAAAACAACAGAACAATATTATCAATATGAAACATTTTAGTGTTCAAAATGTAAAGAGATGTTATAATTTCTTTCCTGTAAAACTGGATTGTAAAATGTATTAAACATGAGAATGTGTTTGTGGTTCATTGCACACTACCAGGCTCTACATAAATACCTAGTAAACTTTAACTATCAAAATCACCACCATCATCAATGTTATCGTCATCACCACTATCATAACCACCAGGGAGAAGAAGAAGATCCTTGGAGAAGGGACTCAGGTGTTAAAGCTGAACATACCTGGCTATGAGACATTATAACGTAGCTTGATGTCTTCATTTGTGTAGTCTTTGTCCACGTAGAGTATGGCTAGACACCTAGGTGGCACCATGAATGGAAGATTCCATCATAATTAAGAAAGTAATTCTTGGTCTGTAATAGCAGATAGTCCGTAACCAGACAGATCTGGGTTGCAAAACTGGCTCCATTATTAATGGCCACTGGGCCTTGGTCAAGTTCCCCAACTTCTTCGTAGCCTTACTTTTTACATTTAAAAACTCATTATCTTAACTTGGGTTCCAACAAAAGAAGACACTGGAGAAAACTGGGATACAGGGAGCTTATGTGGGAGGGATCTCAAGAAGCCAAGGGAGGAAGTGAGGAAATAAGGAATAAAAGCCAAGAAAAAGTGCTATGGTGGGGCTCAATCTTGTCAAGGACCCAGAAACCACAAGGAACTCATCTCAGAATCACTCACTAGAAAGGAGGTGGCTGTGGCATTTCTCTGCTTACTTCCATGTGCCGTTGATTGAGAGCTGTCCTGTGAGATGTCAACCTCTTTTGGCACTTCTGGGCGCCTCTATAAACAACAAAGCAAGCTCCTGGGATGCCAGAAGAAGCCCCCGAGAAGATTTTAAGAAGAAAGAGGAAGAGGAGGAGGAAGAGCAAGAGGAGTGGGAGGGGCAGAAGAAAGAGGAGGAAGAAACAAAGATGGTGGTATGAACTTGCAATGAGAATCATCAGGATACCAAGATCTACAGCTGCAGGTGATGTCAAGTGGTTATAGGGGAAGTGGGAAGGGCAGCAATAGCATCTGCTACACTCAGGACAACACGAGTCACCTTGAAGAGATTGTGAGGATCAGAGAAAATGAATGTAGAGTGCCTGGTTCATAACAGGGACACAAAAAACAGTAGCAATAATGACAATGATGCCCTAGAAGAGAAGGATGGGGTTACTAAATGGAAGAACCTGTCAGTAACCCACCCTGGCCAATCCAGTGCTTCTTTTCACCTCCATGTGCATGCTTCTATGTGTGTGCAGCTGAGCTGCTTGACATAGGGCTGCCTGTACTGCTGATAAATTGCTGGTAGGATTTTAAAGGAGGTTTTTTGTTGAGTTTGCAGAGCAATATATAGATGCAGCCTGGGTCATGGAGTTGCCATGTTCAAGTGCTCATGATACCTTCTGTGGGCCTAAGGCACTTTTGATGTGGAGGTCTCCTCCTCCATTAAAAAATATTACAAAATATATTCTATGAGCATATTAATATAAAGACAAATAAATCAATATTATAGATTAAAGCATTTCTTGGATCTAAAAGGACATTTTTCTTCTGAGTTAAAAAAAAAATTAAAACATGTTGTTGGGCCCCGAAAGTACTGTGGGCCCCAGGATTATGCAAAGATGCTTTCTTATCCCCATTTTCCAGATTTCAAACTGAGCCTGAAAAAGATGAAAATGACCCATGCAAATTTACACTGCCAATAGCCGAGTCCAGGATTGTTATAACCATTCTGAATTCCTCCACTTGTCATATGGCACAAGTGCCCATATTAATGATTCTTGGTGCACTTGCCAAAATCTGAAAATTTGAAAATATATGGAAATATTCACACAGAAACATTCATATACACACAGAGAAATATACCTTTTTAAAAGCAGCTTTCTGGAGATATAATTCACATATAATATAATTTATCCATTTAAAGTATGCAATTCAAAGGGTTTTAGCATACGATGTCTGACAGTTAAGTTCATGAATTCGTCCTAGAAAAAATGTTTTGAAGGGTGGGCTAGGTACTGGGGTGTCAGTGCATAGCTTCCCAAGGACAGTACTTCAAAGGTAACTATAGTGATATTCAGCAATGAGGTATATAGCACTTTTTCTAGGATGAGTTCATGAACTTAATGGTCATTCCAGCAAAAGAGTTCCAAAATTGCTTTGAAGGGTGGAATAGGCACTGGTGTCAGTGCATAGCTTCCCAAGGGAGTACCTTGAAGGTGACTGCAGTGATATTCAGCAATGAAGTATGTAGCACTTTTTCTAGGATGAGTTTGGGAACTTACTTGTCTGCTGTCATATTTACAGGGTTGTGTCACCATAATCACACTCGAATTTAGAATATTTCATCAACCCAGAATAAAAGTCATACCCATTATCAGTCATGAACCATCACCCCCCAAACCTCTCCCACTAATCCGTCAACAACTATATCTAGTTTCTATCTTTACAGACTTGCCTACTCTAGACATTTCTTATAGATAGAATTATCCAATGTATGTTTTTTGTATCTGGCTTGTTTCACTTAACATAATGTTTTCAAAGTTCATCCATGTTGTAGCATGTATTAGTACTTCATTCATTTTTATTGCCATATAATATTTTATTATATGGATGTACCACTTTTATTTACTCATTCATCAATGGAGTTTGAGTTGTTTTTATTATCTGGCTATTGTAGGTATTGCTGTAATGAATATCTATAAACAAATTTTGGTGTTTTAAATCTAAATATGCATTATTTTCCATCAGATTGTTTTCATATAATCCATCTTGGCCTAGACAGGGAAGAAATGGTTAGGGCACCAACCACATACACCGAGGTTGGTGGGTTCAAGCCTGGCTCAGGCTTGCTAAACAACAATGATGACTATAACAAAAAAATAGCCTGCACCTGTAGTCCCAGCTACGTGGGAGGCTGAGGCAGGAGAATTGCTTAAGCCCAAGAATTTGAGGTTGCTATGAGCTGCGTTGCCATGGCATTCTACTGAGAGCGACATAGTGAGACTCTGTCTCAAAAAAAAAGAAAAAAAGAAAAATCTTCCAAAGGAAGCACACAATGACTTCTCTCAATTCTAACCAGCAAGCATTATATCTCCTCTTTCCAACAGCCCCTCTCCCTTCTTGTTCCCATTTCCACTGAAGACTTTTTCATCCTTCAAGGCTATTTATTCCATCTAGTTTTCTTGGAGTTCTCCCAAGGTAGAACCACCTTTTCTCTCATAACTCTTGAGTTCTGAGGGGCTCGAGACAACAGGCAATGACAATTATGTTACTGTTATGTGCCGAGCCTAGCCACAGTGGTAGGCTTTGCAGACAGAAAAGCACAAAAAAAGACAAGACCTATCCTATCAAAGAGTACATCCTTTTGTGGAAATTGTGGGGGCTAATCAATTGGTATAAAAATAACTTATTTTAGAAATTTCATATCTAAACATACAGACATTCTTGGTTGTAAGTAATAAAAATCCACTTCAAACTAGCTTAATCTTCCAAATGTAATCACTGATAATGTGGTATCTCAATCTCACAGAACTGGAAGGGCCACATGTACAGCTGGCCTCAGGAGGATGTAAAAATCACCATAATCCCACATGTCTGTTTGTCTGCACATGGCTGAACATAAAGCCAAAATGCAGGTTTTATGTGAGCAACAACTTCAAGGCCAATCATATTCATGCATCTGGGAACTGGGACTGCAAGGCTGAAGAGCTCTTATCAAGTTCTGTGGGAAGAAGGGCCCATTGGATATAATCCTGTGGCAGGCTACTTTTGACCACCATGGGAACCAAGAATGTGAGAAGGATAGTGAACAGAGAAAGATGTAGAAAGCAGATGCACAGCAATGAGAGAATCTGGAATATAGCATGTATAATTCTAATTTTAGGTTTCAGCCTTTTCTGAGATCTGGCTCCATCCCCAATTTTGAGATCTACAGACATCCCTTCCACACAATGTCCTTTAGCTAGTTTAATCCATTTAGCTTCTGGTGACCAGAACTAGCTACCATAGAAAATCCTGGGAAGCCCGTAGAGTAAAAGATAATGGACAAATGTGGGGATTACCTACAACATTTGCTCATTAGCATTCCACTCTCTAATTAAAGGCTTTGAGCACCAGTCCCATCCTACTTCTGGCAATGTAACTTGTGACCAGTTTGTAATTCTTTGGAAAAGAGGAAATGGAATTGCACTGTTAGGAAGAGTGAATGGTTGGTGCTATTTGCTAGCTCTGAGCTAAATCCTGTCTGTATCCACCCCCATCTCCCATCCCCAGGGTCCTGAGTAAGTCACATGCATGAAGAAAAATAGCAAAATAGAAAGCAAGATTTGACTTTATTTTTAGCTGGGCCTATTTCTAATAACCCCAGATGAAGCCAGGAGCACTTGGCAGGAGCCAAGAAGGGTTTTGGTCTCTAGGTCATCATGGTGTCTGCACCACAGGTGCACATGGTCCATGTCAGGGCAGGTGACTTTGCTGGCAGCACCCACTTCCCTTTATGTCAAATTCAGCAAACAGGACCTTCTCCATGGCCTGTCCAGCCCACCTCCTCCCCAACCCTTCTCTCAAGGACCTGATGGGCAGACATGGCACATAACAGGATCACACTCAGTGCTTCTCAGAAACTTTCACTCCAGACTTCTCCCTCAGGGCTTGAGAAGAGGGTTACTTTCAGGGCAGCCTCTGAAACATAGAATGATTATTAAAACCTTTATGAGTCAAGGGAACCAAGGCCAAGAATCTAACTCCTGAGTCGCAAGTGTAGCACATACACATTCTGAACAAGACAGTATCGCCACCAAGGGGGTGAAAATCAATTATTGTGAGAGGCAAAGAAAACATATTATTTTTACATATAAAGCACAGATACATCTATGGTACATAAATAGATAAGTAACACATCCATGCTATTGAAATTCATGGGGGGGGGACAGAGATTAGGGGAAAAATACTTTCAAAAGTCTCCTTGAGGGGGCAATAATGGGGAAAAGGAGGCAAGAGTGGATGCTGTGTTGTTGCTGCCAACTACTCTTACTACTGGTGGAACCATTCCCAGCTCAGTGTACTACTGGCTGCTAAGAACTCCCAGCTCCTTCTCTCAACTACTCCCAAAAAGTGGCCTTGGCAGAGGGATATGTTCCCACTTTCTCCTTTCCTGTCACTTTCTTCCACGCTATGTTCCATTTCCCAAAGTATTGAGCTAGTCTATGTGCTTTTTTATTATGCACCTTTCTCAGACCTTTCTCCAATTTTCCCCCAAATTGTTTTGCAAACGGAACCTTCTATTTGTACTCTCCTGTAGTCTCTCTTTTCCAAGCACCACTTGCATTCAAATACTCTCCATTAATGTCTCTGCTTTTTCTCCTACTACTCTTGTGAGTACACTGAGGGATAAAAACTCATGTTATTCTTTTTCCTTCTCCCAGGACTTAGAGCTTTTCCTGGCAGGAGCAGGTGTTCAAAAATTGGTAGGTCAATCAAAGCACTAATCATTTGCAGAAAATCTTTGCAAGTTCCTTGGGCAGGATGAGCCCTGTGAGACCTCAGATGGCCACAAAGCAACTCCCAGTTATTTCAGGCTTGATATACCAACTGAAAAGATCTAGTTTTACTTATTTCTGCACTCCCATGAGTATCAACAGCCATGAAAACAAAACACCTAAAACACCCTGTTCATGCTACAGTCCAATTGTCATAAATGGGACATTTAAAAAAAAATAAGTCAAATATTATGCGAAAATACATCAGTACTGGAATAGCTGCACTTAAATTCAAGTAGTGAACATAAATAAAATATAAACAATGTTGAGTTCCCGCTGCAGAGTATCTACAGTTTACAGAGTTGTTTTATCTACACTGTCTCTTTTGAGGCTCAAGCAGCCTAAATAATACTTTGCCCATTTTGAAGAGAATGAAACTATTTTAACAAGTTCAAGGGGCTCCTTCTAGGTCAGAGAGGAGTGTATGGAAAACAGCATTCAAACCCAAGCCTTCTGCTATGGTTTGGATATGGTTTGTTTGTCCCCGCCACATACCATGTTGCGGGGGAGGTGTTTTGGTCATGGGGGCAGATTCTTCCTGAATGGCTTGGTGCTATTCTCACAGGAGCGATTCTTGTCTTGAGAGACTTGGTTGGTTCACAAAGAATGATTAATTTCCTCAAGAATGAGTGGGCTGTTATAAAGTCAGGATGCCCTTTGCGTTTGATCTCTTCACATGTATCCTCTTCCCCTTCACATGTATCCTCTTCTCCATCATGTTTTGAAGAGACACAAAACCCCTTACCAGAAACCAAGCAGATGCCAGAACCATGCTTTCTATACAGAACTGTGAGCCAAATGAATCTCTCTTCTTTGTAAACTACCTAGACTCAGGTATTACCTTAAAGCAACAAATGATGGACAACAACTTTCTATGTCTAGTATAATAGTTTTCAATCAGGGGCAATTTTGCATCCAGGGGATATTTGGCAATATCTGGAGACACCTTTCAGTAGTCACAAATGGAGTTGCTGATGGCATCTAGTGGGTAGAGACCAAGGATGTTGCCAAACACCCCATATTGCAAAGAACAGTCCCCCATAACCAAAGCTTACCTGGTCTAGAATGTCAATAATGCCGAGAATGAAAAATCCTGGTCTAGTTCAATGTTTTAGCCTTCATATCACATTCTTTTGAGTAGACAACCTGGCTCTTACTGGGTACAGAACTATAAAAACATTGGCTACAGAGCTGTGCTTCCCAATTCAAGAACCATTGAGTGCATGAAATGGGCCCAATCCATATTGAGATGTGCTATAGGTACATATAAAAAAATGCTCATCATCCTTAATAATCAGACAAATGCAAATCAAAACTACTTTGAGATATCATCTAACTCCAGTAAGATTAGCCCATATCACAAAATCCCAAGACCAGAGATGTTGGCGCGGATGTGGAGAAAAGGGAACACTTCTACACTGCTAGTGGGAATGCAAATTAATACATTCCTTTTGGAAAGATGTTTGGAGAACACTTGGAGATCTAAAAATAGACCTGCCATTCAATCCTACAATTCCTCTACTAGGTATATATCCAGAAGACCAAAAATCACAGTATAACAAAGATATTTGTACCAGAATGTTTATTGCAGCCCAATTCATAATTGCTAAGTCATGGAAAAAGGCCAAGTGCCCATCGATCCACAAATGGATTAATAAATTGTGGTATATGTACACCATGGAATATTATGCAGTCTTAAAGAAAGATGGAGACTTTACCTCTTTCATGTTTACATGGATGGAGCTGGAAAATATTCATCTTAGTAAAGTATCTCAAGAATGGAAGAAAAAGTATCCAATGTACTCAGCCCTACTATGAAACTAATTTATGGCTTTCATATGAAAGCTATAACCCAATTATAACCTAAGAATAAGGGAAGGGGGGAGGAAGGGTGGAGGGAGGATGATTGGTGGAATCACACCTACGGTGCATCTTACAAGGGTACATGTGAAACTTACTAAATGTAGAATATAAATGTCTTAACACAATAACTAAGAAAATGCCAGGAAGGCTATGTTAACTAGTGTGATGAAAATATGTCAAATGGTCTATAAAACCAGTGTATGGTGCCCCATGATTGCATTAATATACACAGCTATGATTTAATAATAAATTTTAAAGAAGAGATATGCTGTAGGTGTAAAATATATTCCATGCTTCAAAGACAGAATAAAATGAAGAATGTAAATAATCTCATTGATATTTTTATAATGATTACATGTTCACATAATATTTTGGGTCTACTTAAATAAATTTATAATTAAAATTAATTTCACCTGTTTTTTTTTTTAATATGGCTACTAAATTTTGAAATTCTAGATAGAGCTGGCCATTGTGGCTTGCATTATGTTTCTATGGCCATTGGTGCTACTGAGATTACTGCTATAAAAACTATCTAGTTTAAATAATATATATCATAGTCATCATGCAAAGTAGCATGAGAACAGGTTATTTCAAGATAGTCTCCTAATTTTACATGTATTTGAGATAAGCAAAATAATGCCCTCCAAGATGTCCATAGAACCTATGAATATATTACTTTATATGGCAAAAGGGACTCTGCAGGTGTAATTAAAGACTTTGAGATGGAGAGATAATCCTGGATTTTATAGGTAAGCTCAACATAATCAGAAGAGTCTTTATGTGGGAAAAGGGAGGTAGGAGAATCAAGGAAGTTGATGGGACAACAGAAGCAGTGTAAGAGAGAAATCTGAAGATGGTATACTGCTGGTTTTGCAAACAGAGGAAGGGGCTATAGACCAAGAAATGAAAGCAGCTTCTAGAGGCCCAAATAGACAATGGAACAAATTCCCCCCTACCATGGGACCCTCAAGAAGGAACAAGGTACTGCTAATGCCTTAGTTTTAGTCCAGTGAAACCCATTTCAGACATCTGACCTCAAGAACAGTGAGATAACAAATTTGTGCTACACTAAGATGCTAAGTTTATGGTCATTTGTTAACAGGAAATTAGTATAGCTTTATACTCATACACAGATCAATTATGTTACATATCAGTTTTCCTTCAAAATTGAAGATTCTACCAAAATACATGACTATTTTAGTAAGCAGAAACCTATATGACTATAATTAAGGACACTCGCTGACAGTTGATATATTCTGGGTATCTATACTATCTCCACATTTATAATACAATGCATTCCGGGAAACTGTTTTACCCAATGAATCACTGTAGATTGCACTGAGCTCATGCATGGTTAATTGATTTATACAACATGCCTGGTGCCACAAGATAGAAATCACTGAAGAGAAAAAGAAGAGGAAGCTAAGAAATAAAAATTTAATTTCTGATACACTATCTTCAAACACAATGCATGTCTCATAGATAAACAAATGATCATTACCCAACCCATGCTACTGAGATTCTGACACAAAAGCAAATTACTGTGAGTAAACAACAATAACATATATAGACACTGTGCAAGGCCTTCTACTTGACTGTAATATCTAAACTCATGTGATTACCAGGCAAACAAATATTTTTTTTTAAATGCAGACAATCCCTATTTACAATGCTCTGTGTTTAAGTGCATAGTTAGAGAGTTAATTCTTTGGAAAATATCACTTTTCAAGGAAGGTGCGTTTTAGTAAAAATGTTTTTTCTAAAAAACTAGTAGGGATTAATAATACACTAATCTCCTTAGTAACTGAAGCTAATTTATGAGAACTATAAACTTTAATCTATTTCCAACTTTAAAAGAAGAGAACATAAGTCAACCAGAAAAGTATTTATGGCTAGCTACCAAAATTAAAATTGATTCTCTTTTGGGTAGAAGTAGCAAGAGCCTTGAACTGGGGAGAAGGCATAGGATCTAGTTCTATTCTGCAACCAAGATACTGTGAAGCTCTAAGCAAGCCCTTTAGACTCTCAAATCCTAGTTTTCTCCTCTACCATATTACAATAATACTCCAGTTGTGTGTCTCCTTACAATTCAGAAACAATCTATGCTTAAACATTAATGCAGGCTTGTTTGACTAATTTCATTTTTGTTAACTTATAAAAGCATAACTTCTAAAGACATGTAAATCTTAGGTTGTATCCATGATAGTGCATGCTGGGTGACAATGAAAAAGGCAGCATGTTTTATCTTACAGTTTATTCAGAGCTTGGGGATTTAGTATCTTTCCTTGGCTTATAGTGAAAATGTTGACAAGGATTACTGCCCTTTAATAAAAATAATTTTTATTGTATTTGGCCAGAAATCTACCTGTGATGAAGAGTAGGGTCCAAACAACAGATGAGCATATCAGCTGTGGCAGCTTTGCCTCCTCTCTTCCTCCTAGCAGTCCTCTCCCCCCTTCCTATCTCTCTCCAACATCATTAATCAAAACCAAGGCTTAACTATAAATAGGCACTGGAATTGACTTAACTAACTTTAACATGGAAGGAAAGAGCTGGGGTAGGTTCCAACTTGGCTGCATTTCCCTTCATTCCTGAAGGTTTTCCAGCAAGGTCTAAACCTCCTGCTGCCCTCTTCTCCCTCAATCTTCACTGTCCTGTTGCATTATAATGACAGGCAACACCTTCTTTTGTTCTGTCTTTGTAGGACAATTTCCTCATTGTCTTAATATACTATATGCAATGCCTGTGCTCAGTCCCAAAGAGATGACAAGCAAAGTCATAGAGAAATGTCATTACAAGTCATTCAAAAATATCAGGTTTTCATTCATTTGATCAATACTCAAAATATAGAATTTGGCTAAAAATAAACCAGGTTTATGGAGGCTTTTAAAAACACAAAATAGAGAGAAGAAAAAAATTATAATCACATTGGGACAGGAGGGTTATAAAAAGGTATCTAAAGGACTTGAACTATCAAGTACTGCAATGAAAACAATGTAAACTTTGTAAAACTTTCTTCTTTGACTTCTGGTTCAGAAGAGGTTTGAATTAATCATGCTGTATGGTGTCCACTCCAAATATGTATATAGTGAAATAAGATAAAAGAATACCAAAAAGATAACGCTAAAATATAAATTAAGATGTACATTCTCAGAGACTGGTAGTGGAGAGTGAAGTGAGCATTGTTGAAGCCACAGCCCTCTGGGTTCAGTGCCCCAACCCAGGCAATGGGATCTAAAAATTTCTGTCCAGTGGGGTATTAAAAATACTCCACTTAATATGAAAGTATGAACTCAGGCTCTAGGCTTAAAGTTGGACTGGATTTGGCATTCTCTGCTTATTAAAGGTAGCTCAAAGTTAGACATTGCCAAATGATTCTAGGCTTTGCTGGTTTTATAATTGGTTATCAAGGGGGAGGGTATGACTTTGCTCCCCAGGGGACATTTGGCGACGCCAGGAGACATTTCTGGTTGTCATAACTGGAAAGAAGGTGGCATTACTGGCATCTAGTGGGTAGAGGCCAGAGATGCTGCTCAACATCCTACAATTCACAGGGCAAAGGATCATCTGGCTAAAATGGCAACAGTGGGTCCCTTATTGAGAAATCTTTTTTTAAATATATATTTTATGAATTTATTATATTTTTCTATTATATTTTCTTTTTTAATTAATTTATTTTTTTATTAAATATAGCTGTGTACATTGATATGTTCATGGGGCATCATACACTAGCTTCACAGACCTTGAGTTGTATGGAGCTGAAGACCTACAGAGGTAGGAGGCACTGACACAACCTCTGACTAGAAAAAGATCTGAACCAAGCTGCTACTGGTCAGAGATTGGCTCTGCATCACTTTTAATATCACTAAGGAGAAAGAGTCACAAAACTATCATCTAAGATGTGGTTTTGTCCTGGGGTCTAAAGTGTAAGTTACCTAAAAAACGATGCTGATGAGAGACAGACAGAGAGAGAGTGAATGTGAAAGCACAAGAACAAGAGAGCTAGAAAACACAAACAAAATATCTACTCAAAATTAGGCTATGAATCAAAATTCTAAAATGTGAAAAAACATAAAATTAAAAAAGACAGCTAATTATATCAACATTCAGACTGTAAGGGCACTGTGGTGAAATTAATTTTATAAAAGAGCTTGACAAACACTTTGAAATAGGTATGTGTAAAATGCTCAAAAAGATAAATAATGAAATCACATCTATCAAAATAGAAAGAAATTGGGCGGCACCTGTGGCTCAAAGGAGTAGGGCACTGGCCCCATATACTGGAGGTGGCGGGTTCAAACCCAGCCCAGGCCAAAAATTGCAAAAAAAAAAAAAAAAAAAAAAAATTAAATAAATAATAAAACAAAATCAGGCAAAAAGGAGCTAAGAACACATGAATATTAAAAGACATAAATTAAAACTTAAGAAAATATAGTTTTAAAGTTAAAATTCAAGTAACAAAATAATCTTTAGATTTGAAGCAGCTAAAATGTGATTTAGTGAATTAGATTTTGATACCAAGGAATTTACTCAGAAGCCACCAAAGAGAGAAAAAGTAATCAAAACTTGTGAAAGAACATTTATGAATCAGGGCAGAGATTGTGAGTCTCCAACTTCAAAGCCTTGTTTAAGATTTAGAATCTGTTAGTAGAAATTAAAAAAAAATAAAAAGCAATATTTAAACATAATTATCCAAAGTTTTCCAGAACGAGAGAAAAATGAGCATCCTCAGTTGAAAGTGCCCTGTGACCAATCAGCAGTATAAATACAAATAAATCCCACACCTAGATAAATATTAGTAAAACTTTAAAATATCAATCATAAAATCTAGCAGAGACAAGAGACAGCTTAACCTAAAAAAGAAGTACCCATTAAACACAGAGAATATTTCTGATCAGCAACAAAAGATAGTAGAAGAACCTAGAGCAACACCATTAAAAGGATAAAGAAAAAGAACTGTCAATATAAAATTTTATTCCCAGCAAAATTACCATGTAATGTTAGGGGGGAATAATGATATCATAAATCATAAAGCATTAAGAGTATTTAATGCAGAGACACTCGTTAAAGAATCATTAAAGCACCCAGGTGTGCTGTAATCCCAGCACTTTGGGAAGCTGAAGCAGGACAATCACTTGAACCTAATTAGAGACCAGTCTGGCAACATAGCAAGACTCCCTTTCTCTACCCAAAACTTAAAAACTTAGCCACATGTGATGGCACCCACTTGTAGTCCTAGCTACTTTGGAGACTAAGGTGGGAGGATCACTGGAGGCCAGGAGTACAAGGTTACAGTGAGCTATCATTGTGCCACGGCAATGAGTGATAGAGCAAGACCCTATCTCAAAAAAAAAAAAAATGCATTCGTGTTTCTCATTAATGAAAAATAAGTGACATTGCTGAGATGGGTAAGCTGCACTACTCTCTCAGAAACATCAAATGCTCTTGAGTTCAGTTCAGTAATCTTGATTTTTTTTACCTCATACTCCCTACTTTAGTATGTTGCTTTTAATTTCACTATGGGGAAAAAATTTGTTTTCAAGTATGTATATACAGAGATGAAAAGTAAATTTTGGGAAGAACAAACATTTAGAAATTTTAATAGGAACTTAAGATGAATAGAATAAATAATTATATATAGAAATAATGTATCAATGTAACAGAAAGACTCTTCAAGGAAATAGTTAACAAATATGGGGGAGGGGAAGTAATTGGGTGAAGGGTATAGAACTACCAAAAAATGAAAGCATGTAGAACTGTTATATCCTGGACTATGCTGTGTCACAAAAATGAGTGTGATCACTTCAATTGCTTAATCTACAAAATAAGAGATCGAGGAAAACCATTACCCTTGATCCATGATCAAAGGTGTTAGTTAATCTACAAGATCATTAAAGTATCTTTGAGCTGTGTTATTTAGCATAAATCACCTAGCAGTCACAACCATAAAATCATAACCTTTAAATGTGTATATGGATTAGACTTTTAGCTGTTCCCAAAACATATTTTGCATTATCTCCATGGCTCTATGCCAAGTTTTTTTTTTTTTACTCCATAGTTGAGTTTATTGTATCTCAAACAAGAAGCATTGCACTTCATCAAAGTAGGCACCTAAGCTATTGATACAGATTTGCCATCTTAAGGGTAGCTTATTTATTACAGCAGCAAAGAAGCTTGAAGAGGGAGCATATGCCAAGTTTTTTATAGTAGATATTCAATAAAGACTATGGAACCAAAATGTAGCATTTACCAACATCCCAGGTAAAATCATAATATGTTCTATGTTACTTTTAACATTTGCTGATAAAATTGCAAACTAAAAGTTCGGAAACAAGACAAGGATGCCCACTTTAATGACTTCTAGTCAACATACTACTGGAAGTCCTGGCCAGAACAATCAGACAAGAACAAAATAAAGAATATCCAAACTGAAAAGGAAGAAATCAGATCATTCTTATTTGTGGACAGTATGATCTTATATTTATAAAAAGTAAAAGTTCCATACACAAAAAAATACTGTTAGAACTGATAAACAAATTTAGTAAAGTTTCAGTATACAAAATCAACACCAACAAAGCGAAGAGACAACCTATAGAATGGGAGAAAATATTTGCAAACTGTTCATCTGACAAAGGATTAATAACCAGAGGAACTAAAACAATTCAATAGCAAAAAAATAAAAAGAAACAAATAATCTGACTAAAAATGGGCAAATGATATAAATAGACATATCTCAAAAGAAGACATACAAATGGCTAATAGGTATATTAGAAAGGCTGAACATCATTAATCATCACAGAAATGTAAGTCAAAATCACTATGAGATATCATCTCACCCTAGTTAAAATGTCTATTATCATCTTGAGATATCACCTAACCCCAATGAGAATAGCGCACATCACAAAATCCCAAAGCTATAGATGTTATACCATGGATGTGGAGAGAAGGGAACACTTTTATACTGGTGGTGGGATTGCAAACTAATACAGCCTCTTGAGAAAGAAGTATGCAGAATCCTCAAAGAGCTAAAAGTAGAACTTCCATTTGATCTTGCAATCCCATTGCTAGGTATGTACCGAGAAGGAAAAAAAATCATTTTATGACAAGGACATTTGTACTAGAATGTTTATTGAAGCGCAATTCACCATCACCAAGCCATGGAATCAACCTAAGTGTCCATCAACCCATGATGGATTAATAAACTGTGGTCTATATTTACCATGGAATACTAATCAGCCATAAAAATATAGAGATTTTACATCTTTTGTATTAACATGGATGAAGTTAAAAAGCATTCTCCTTATGAAGGTATAACAAGAATAGAAAAGCAAGTATCCAATGTACTAAATACTAGTATGATGTCCATAGATAAACAACTACATGCCCACACAAGAGTAAAACACAACTAAGTGCAAGCGGGGAGGGAGGGAGAGGGATTGGTAAGCTCTTACCTAAGGAACACAATGTAAGAGTATACAGCATACCCCCTGGGTAAAGGGCTCAACTACAACTTGGACTTTAACAAATGCAAATAATATAACCTAATCATTTGTACCCTCATATTAATCTGAAGTAAAAAAATAAATAATGAAAAGACTGGCTGTAATCAAAAACCAGTAAATACCAAATGCTGGTAAGGATGCAGCAGAGAAAGGAGATTCTAGTACACTATTGATGGGAATGCAAATTAATATAGCCACTAAAGGAAACAATATGGAGATTCCTCAAAAAACTAGAAATAGAACCACCAAATGGTCCAGCAATCCCACTAATGGATATATATTCAAAACATCAAAGAAATACTTGCACTCCCATATTTATTGCAGAATTATTCACAATAGCTAAGATATAGAATCAATCTAAGTGTCTATCTTAAACTCATTCATTCATTCAACAACTATTTACATTTATTTGTTGAAGGATGAACCATACCAACATGATCTGTGACCTAATAAAGCTGTTATGACTATAGATATGATATTTGCACACTCATATATATGTATATTCTCATTAGGACATTGAATCCTTAGTAAAAATTTGCTACAAGTCACTCATAATTCCCAGAGGCAGCATTCCATTATTAAATCATATAACAAATGGGAAGGTAAAGGCATTCCTTCTGCACCCAGGAATAAGCTGCTCCCCAACGCACCAACTGGCCACAGCATGGCTGGGCTGAGGCTTGCCTTCGCACACCCGTAAGGGTTCCCTGCCAAACCTGACCTCATGTTTCACCAACAAACACACAGCTAATAATAGCTTCTGCTCTTAACTTACAAAATCCAATTCTTAAAGGTAATTTCTGAGAACCAGCCAGAAGTCTAAGAAAAAAATTTACAAAGCCTAACCAGTAACTACTACCAAAACACAACTTCTCCCACAGGGCACTTCCAAGTTTCACCATCATAGTCCTTTGAAAATAATCTGAGAATCCCACAGCTAGTGTGTGTGTGTGTTCACTATAGAGGTCAAGTGTATTAATTACCTCACACCAGTTTCTGTTCTCTCAAAGGGACAGGTAATAGGTGGAAAGATTTCAGGATGGGATCAAGAATGTGCAACCAAATATTTTCCACTTACAAAGTGGCTATAAAGTTTTGTGTGCACAATTTTAAATTTCATACATTTTCAAATTGCACACAAACTTTATGACCACCCTGTATATTATATATACAAAGTTGTTAGTACAATTTGACATGTGTTAGTAGCTCTGAGGGAAATATTTAAGTGTTAAATTTAGTTAAAAAGAAAAGACACAGTCTTATATATTTTTCACCCTTCAATTAGAAAATCTAATTATAGCATCTTCATTCCACTATTCAGACTACTTGTGAAAGCAAAAAAATCCAAGAAGTTCAAGTCGAATGGCTTCCTGAGGAGCAGATTGTGAAACATGTAAACATCAGACCCAACATGATGGAAATGCCCGGGTCCTATAAATCTGTGGACAAATAAAATCCATCCACTGTGTGGCTGTGGCAGGTGATAAAGAACTGTAACCTCTCTGAGGGCAAGGACCATGTCTCTTCTGTTCACAACTGTATGCCCACTTACTAATGCAAGTAAGGAAGATGGCTAGCATATACTATGTGCTCAATAAACATTTGATGTTTAAATTAATGGTGAATGAGAGGATGGATTAACAGATAGAAAGGCAGATGAATGCACAGATATTGTTCTCTATCTGAAAGGTTGAAAGATAAATTAGGGATAGAGAATAATCAATAATTTAGGGAAATATTTCTGAGTTTTATTACTGACACCCTTCTTTTGACCACCAATAAGACAAAATACTCTGAGCAAAGCTTTGAAGTTAGATAAATGAAAGTATAGATCCTGCGGTGACCTTTGATTTGTTATGCAACGTCAATGCAAATAATGTCACATTTGGGGGCCCATTTCCTCATCATTAAAATTGATAAATAAAATTTATTTGTAGGGTTATTAAGAGAATGAAAAGAAATAGCAATGAAAAGGGCTAGTTGACTATCTGGAACTATGTTTTTTAAGTGCTGGATAGATATAAATTGAAAACAGTTGTTGATTGCCTCTGTGCTTAAGGACATGTCACTCATATAAACGGAACAGAGATAATAGTTCTAAGATTCAGGCCTCTGGAAATCTACAATCATTTCAAATATGCATAGATAAAAGACCTTGTGCTATGTCTCTGTTGTAGGAGTATGTCTTTAAGGAAAAGGCTCATCAAGATAAAAAGGTCAAATAGGCTGGCTACAGTAGCTCACACCTGTAATCCTAGCACTTTGGGAAGTTGAGGCAGGAGTATTGCCAGAGGCCAGAGACCAGCCTGAGCAAGAGCCAGGCCCCATCTCTACACACACAAAAAAAAAAAAAAAGAAGGAAAGAAAGAAAAAAAATTATCCAGACATGGTGGCATGTACCTCTAGTTTCAGCTACTTAGGAGGCAAAGGCAGGAGGATTGGGGCTGCAGTGAGCTATGATAATGCCACTACACTCCAGCCCCAGCAACAGAGCAAGACTCTGTCTCAAAAGAAAAAGAAAAAGAAAGGAAAGAAAAGAAAAGAAAAAAGAGAAGCGAAGCAAAGCAAAGCAAAGAGAGAAAGCTCTTGATTTTCACAGTGTCTCCATAGCATGATTTACCAAGTTGTATGTATTCTAATATTGTTTTAAAAGATCACAAAGGATAAAAGGATGGGCAAAAGGAGGTACAAAAGTCTAGAGCAGGGAGCAGCAAACATTTTCTACAAAGGATCAAGCAATAACTATTTTAGGCATTGAGGTCTATACAGTCTCTGTCATAGCTACTCAACTCAGGTAGAATAGCACTAATGCAGCTAATATGTAAATTAACAAGTGTGGCTGTGTTCTAATAAAACTTTACTGGGACCCTGAAATTTTAATTTCATGTAATTTCCAAGAGTAATAAGATTGTATTCTTTTGATTTTTTTCTCAGCCATTTAAATATTAGCTCATAGACATACAAATATTAGCTCATAGCCATTCTTAGCTAATAGACATACAAAAATCTGTGGAAGGCTGGATGGGGATCATGGGCCATAGTTTACTGACCCCATCTACAACAAGGAAATTTTTTTACTCTGCTGGAGTGCTTTAATGACTTGGGAGTATTTTCCTTAAATATAATGTGGATGTTCTATTGATCCTATGGTAAGAGTTGAGAAATACAGCTGGGTGCAGTGGCTCACGCCTGTAATCCTAGCACTCTGGGAGGCCAAGGTGGGTGGATTGCTTGAGATCACGGGTTTGAGACCAGTCTGAGCAAAAAGCAAGACTCTAACTCTACTAAAAATAGAAAAACTGAGGCAAGAGGATCACTTTAGCCCAAGAGTTGAAGGTTGCTATGAGCTATGACACCATGGCTCTCTACCCAGGGCGACAGCTTGAGACTCTGTCTCAAAAAAAAAGAGTTGAGAAATATAATATTTAATATTTTACTTAGAAATAAAGAACTTTTATCAAGCTACTCTATTGAGGAAGTTTGGAAATACTTAAAACATGTAGGCATTTGCTGCTGGATACAGATTTGCTAATAATCTACATTTTTCTAGCAAAGACATTAAATTATGAAAAAAGTAAGAAAAAACAATTTTCTTATAGTTTCCATTTAATCAATTGTTGAAGTGTGTTTTAGAGTGATGACAATTAGAATGGCATATTTCATTTCCTAATAATACCCAATGACTTGCCATCCTGCTGCTAGAAAGCTTTGGGATTACTATTTTTGTAACTTTATTAAAATCTGCCTTTGGGAGTAGAGAATTGAAATGCCCCAACCATAGCTTAACTATTACAACTTGCAGAGATCCAATTTGATTTGAACATTAATTCTCTAAGTTAGAGACTTGGACTTGTGTGTTCCACTCTTAGAAAATTGCTTTTTTAATTGACCGGATTATACCTCTCATGGATTCTACATAAATGATCACAGCGTAAAGAACTTAATATAATTTGCACTTCTGTCTGTCCATTAAGACTCAGCAGGAGCTGAGCTCTTCAAATGTCAAATTAGAAACTTCCAATTTCCCCAAATTCATGTATTTAATTGGATGCTCTGCTGTGTGTAGTTTAAAACATGCTAGACTGGGCACTGCTAGTGCCCACAAGATCCCCTAAAATCCCTTTTACCAGCACTCTGTGCCCATCCCTTGACCTTTGTGGGCTTTGCTGCTACTCTGGCTCCTTGGTTGCCAAAGCCAGTTCATCTAACTCAGCAATGCCTGGGACACTTGGCCACTGACTGCTTGGTGTAGAGGTACAAAAGGCCAGAACTTTGCCTCACAGTGGAACAAACCCTGAGGTATAATTTACCCTTCTGAGTCTGCCATGGGATCAGGCTGAGTCTGAGACTTGACCCAAAACTACACACTTGGCTTGGCTTCTTCTCCTTCCTTCTTTCTGAAGGTCTTTCCTAATAAATAACTAGCACTCAAATCCTTGGCTCTGAGTCTGCTTCCAGAAGAACCCAACCTAAGATGCATGCACTAGTCTAAACATTTCTGGTGACAGTTAAGGATACGTAGACAAACACATCTGGTTTTTATTTCATTTCTTTATCCTTAAAGTATTGGTAGTGTGTTAGCCAATACACACTCCCTGTTCCAATATCATCAATGTCTTCATAGAAACGGTCATAACGCTTGCCTATGAGTAGGATCCCTTTTAATTTGTCCTTAGTTCCTCTCCACCCTCCCTAATCCCTTTCTCATACCCTCTTCCCAGGGGCTGAGTCACTGGGGGCATCCTATGACCCTCTTAGGTGGGTCATTCTTAGCACTCTTTCCAGTTCACTGACATTCCATCACCTACTCACATTGCCCAGAGCAATTACCTATTGGAGCTCAATCAACCTATGTTTGCTGAGCACCTACTTTTTATGCTTATTTCTCATAGGAAATGTGGACATGGACAGCAGTGAAACAGACAAGCATTTGTGTTCTAAATCACAGTATTGACCAGCTGTATAACTTTGAACCACACACTAAAGATGAGACACTGATGGTCATTTTTTGATCTACGATGAAGTAATGACAATGCCTCCTTTGGCATTTGGTGAACTGACCCAACTTCTGTTTGAGATGGGGCTGGTGGTCTATTATATAGTAGTAAAGAGTATTCCTACCATCATCTCCAAGTGCTACCAAGTGTCAGCTCTGCTGCCCTTAGTAGGTTGCTCTTTGCCTATTTTCAGTAAAATGGGATTATAGTGATACCTGATTTAAAGTTACTGTGAGGATAGGAGCAATGGATAAATGTTCTCTGACATTCTCCCATCTGTATATTTCCTTGCAGATCAGGTGAATTGAGTTATATACTTCACTAATTATTTTTACTTAAACATCACTAAGCATTAACCAACTAATAGTCATGTGAAAATATGATAAAAGAAATAAAAGTTAAAATAACAAAAAGATACTATTTCTCTCCAGTTGATTGATTTTTTTTTTTTTTGAGACAGAGTCTCACTATGTCACCCTCAGTAGAGTGCTGTGGCATTACAGCTCACAGCAACCTTAAACTCATGGGCTTAAGTGATTCTTTTGCCTCAGCCTCTCAAGTAGCTGGCACTACAGGCACCCACCACAACGTCTGGCTATTTTGTTGCTGTTGTTGTTGTAGTTGTCATTGTTGTTTGACAAGCCTGGGCCGTGTTTGAACCCAACAGCCCTGGTGTATGTGGCCGGCACCCTAGCCGCTGAGCTACAGGTGTCAAGCCAAGTTGATCATTTTTTTAAGCCATTCAGTGTTGGCCTAGGTACAGTAAAATACTCAGAGGCATTTTAATGGCTAACCTTTCTAGAAAGTAATTTAGCAATATTCTTAAATCCTTAAAATTATTTATACTCTTTGAATCATTGAGTCCTCTCATAGTAAATAAATCTTATTGGAATAAGATGTGTGGGGCAGCACCTGTGGCTCAGTGAGTAGGGTGCCAGCCCCATAAACTGAGGGTGGCGGGTTCGAATCTGGCCCTGGCCAAACTGCAACAAAAAATAGCCAGGCGTTGTGGTGAGCGCCTGTAGTCCCAGCTACTTGGGAGGCTGAGGCAAAAGAATCGCCTAAGCCCAAGAGCTGGAGGTTGCTGTGAGCTGTGATGCCACAGCACTCTACGGAGAGCGACAAAGTGAGACTCTGTCTCAAACAAAAAAAAAAAAAAAAGAAAGAAAATGGAAAAAGATGTGTGGTCAAAAATGAACATATGAGAATGTTCACTGTACCATTAGTAGCCTTATTTATAGTAGCTAATAATTGCAAATAATATAAACATCTAATAACATTAGAATAATTAAAATTTGTCACATTTCTAGTGGGAAAAAAATCGTATTTTCAATAATTTTTTTGTGTGTGTGTGACAGAGCCTCAAGCTGTCGCACAGGGTAGAGTGTTGTGGCATCACAGCTCACGGCAACCTCCAACTCCAGGGCTTAAGTGATTCTCTCGCCTTAGCCGGGGGCATAATGGTGGACTATAGGCACCCACCACAATGCCCAGCTATTTTTTGGTTGTAGTTGTCATTGTTGTTTGGCAGGCCCAGGCTGGATTCAAACCCGCCATCTCTGGTATATGTGGCTGGAGCCTTAGCTGCTTGAACTACGGGTGCCGAGCCTTCAATAATTTTTAATGACAGGAGATCTTTATAAGAGAATGTTAAGTAAAAATGCTATAAAACTATAAATTATGCATTCTCTAATTTTATTCTTAGTTGTCTCTTGCTATGTAATAAACTACCTCAAGACTTAGCAGCTTAAACAATGCACATTGGTTATATCACAGGTTTTGTGGGTCAGAAATCTAGGAACACCTTAGTTGTGTCCTCTGCTCAGGCTCTCACAAAGCTATGATCTAGGTATCACTGAGTCTGAGTTCTCATATGGAGGCTCAAGTAGGTAAGGATTCACCTTCAAGCTCACCCAAGTGGTCACTGGCAAAGGTTAATTCCTCAAAAGTTGTTAGGCTAAGAGCTTCAGTTCCTCACTGGCTGTTGGCCAAACGTCACCATCAATTCCTTGCCATGTGGACCTTTCCAACATGCCAGCTTGCTTCATCAGAAATAGCAAGAGAGAGCCTGCTAGCAAGTCAAAATTCACAATCTTTTGTGACCTAATCATGAAAATTAACAACCACCCAAACTTACTATATCCTATTGGTTATAAGTTACTCACTCATAGGATTACACAAGGCTATGCATACCAGAAAGTAAGGACCATTGGAGGCCCTCTTAAAGGCTGCCTACCAAACTAATATATGCATACTTATATACCTGTGTAGTATACAAACAACACATAACAACTACTATGAGGAAATATGCCCAAATATTCCAAGTAATTGTCTCTAAAATAAATTGTTATGGGTTCTTTTTAGTTTTGTCTCTACATTTTTATTCTATGAGATTATTTTAAAATCACTATATATGTCTTCTATAATTAGAAAATACATAGTTTTAATAAATACTTAGTAATATTTATTTATAATTTTGCTCAGAATATGGCAATTAAGAAATCCTCAAATGATCCTTTCTGTGATAAAGTACTCTTAGTAAAGGTCTGGTTGTTATTAAAATGTCTAAATCTGAGTGGACACTTTTAAACATCTGGTAATTAAGTGGATATTCAGGCCATGATAACCTGTACTGCTTTTGCCTTGATTCTTATCCATTTCTCCTGCATAAGACTGCAAACTCTGGAGAAACATCTTCAAAGATCCATTCTTTTAGTCACAATCATAGAGATAAATGTTACTACAAAGGTAAATCAACTATTCATCAAGAATTTATTATCGGTGCCTGTGGCTCAAAGGAGTAGGGCACTGGCCCCATATGCCAGAGGTGGCAGGTTCAAACCCAGCCCCGGCCAAAAAAAAAAATACTTTACTATCTTTCCACTTTGGGGATTGCAATGTCCTCAGTGCTGCAGGGAAATAGAAGTGTAATATATAGTCCTGTTGTGCTCAAGAAGTTTACCTTCTAACTGGTAAGAAAAAGCAAATATACATTTAAAATGGCAATATTTCTTTTTTTTATTACATCATAGCTGTGTACATTGATATAATTATGGGGCATCATTCACTAGCTTCACAGACCGTTTACCAAGTTTCACATATACCCTTGTAAGATGCACCGCTGGTGTAATATTTCTTTCCTTGAGGTATATAAAACATACTAATTTCTGACGTGCCTGCACGACTGATGTCTTAATGATTCTGATTTAAAAAAAAAAAAAAAATGGTCAAAGTACTCCAAGGATCCGTCTTGGAGGAAACTTGATCTGGGCCTTCCAAAATCGGTAGCACCTGAATACATGTTGAAGGGAGAAAAAGACACTCCAGGGGAAGTTTGACAGGGACAAGCCAGGTTATGTCTGCTACTCTATTATGTCTGTAAATATTAATAGCTCCCCTTTTAACTTTCCAAAGTGTTACAATTTCGACAATAACTTAGTAAAGGGTATTCATGTTCACTAAATTGAGTCAATCTTCTCAAGAGATAATTCACATCAGCATCAGCAAGAGAACATTTGTTCACATATTCAACATAAATTCAACTTAAAGGGGTAATTTTTAACCTTTCTTTATTGCCAGTACAGAATAATAGCCAATTAGAAATATGAATTATAAATGTGAAAGCACATTTTTTGGCATAGTTTTTTTTTTTTGTCTTTTTTCTACTGTACAGGATGCCCATGGTGTTCGTATGTAAATGTATAACTACCAGGATACTAGGGCAGAAATAAGAAGACCTCATAAAGCCTCATGGTAACAGACACATCTAGAGTTTGTAGGGTGAATTAAGATCTCCAAAGGCTTGGGGGAAAAGGGCATATAGCTTTTCTAAGACTTTCCAGTACAGGGATTGAGATAAGGCCTTCTTCCCCAGTTTTTTTCCAAGAAATAGAGTACCAGTCTCACAGAATGAAATGACTTGCTTGTGTGAAATCAACTGAGATTTGGGGAAGGGGCTGCTGTCTCTATGGTCATCAGGTTAAACCTCAGTCGGACATAATCATTTCTTGGCACAATGGGAAAATTAAGTACTAAATCATATGAAATGGCTGGCACCAGATAAAAGCTACCATCTTTCAGAATTTTTGCTATCATAAGAAAAGCACAATTTGTTACAGAGGGTTCCCTTGTAACCCACAGAATGCAAAATATCCAATTTTGGTTATGCCAAATTTAACAATAACTTCAGTCTACCAAATATCTTGCAGATAATTTTAGGTCATTATCAATTTGCTAGGAAATACGTGTACAATTTAACTTACAAGGCTCTATAAAATCCAGTTTGAGCTACCTTCTAAATAAAAATGTTGCTTCATGGTAGTGCTTTATTCATAAGCTCATAAGTTGCAAATTTAAACAGAAAAATTTAAAGGGGAAATATAACCTATTAACAAAAAGGCAATTGATAGTTGCAAGATAAAGATCTTTGTTGAAGAAGATTTTTTTGAAGAATTATTTTTTAAAATATTTTTATTGCAGACAGAGAGAGGAGGGAGGGGTGAGGGAAAGGAAAAGAAAAGAAAATAGTTGGGCGGCGCCTGTGGCTCAAGCAGTAGGGCACCTGTCCCATATGCTGAAGGTGGCAGGTTCAAACCCAACCCCGGCCAAAAAAAAAAGAAAATAGTGACTAATTCTCACATAAATTGGATTTAATTTTGACCAAAAAAAAAGGATTTTTATTGCACAGCATTCATTACTCAGCACAGCAAGAGTTTTTATAATGATCTATTAGCAGCAGACCTCAAGGATAAGGGAGTTGAAATGGCCAAGATCATGTTTTAGGGCAATTCCACTAAAATCTGGCAAAAGGCAACAATAGTCATATTTGACATAAAATCCTGCCATTTTCCAAGACTCTACTAGGACCCCACTAATTAGCTTTAACAATTCATGAACTTTTTGAAAAATGTTATTCTAAATTTTGTTATTTCTAAATTTTGCTTTTACTTTTATTCCATCTGTGTTGTTCTTCCAGTAATGTATAAAAGCAAAGGACAATTACCTAATTATTTGAGCTCCTCTTACACTAATATGAAACAAAGATAAAACAACTCTTAATAATAAATTGAGTTTGAATTCAAGCGAATCTGTCTGAAAAGCTCAAAAAGTCACTTTACTAAGTTTCTGTAAGTTTGTTTTCCAACTTCTCCTCAAACCTAATTAAATTTTTCACTAATTGATTTCACCCTTTCCTCTGACTTGTTAGCTAAAATAAATGAAAATTTTGATGTTTTTGTCAGTATTTTAAAAACTTAATTACCAGTGACAAGGTGGCTTAAATTTAAATGATTGTTTTGGGACTCTCTAAAATTAGTTTTTGTGTGGTTTCAGCTAATAAATAGTGATGAATTTTTTCTTACACAAGGAAAACAAGAAAGGATGTTCAATAATATTAATAGGTTGTTTTCCTGTCAAAACAATGTGGCCAAGCTAAAAGAATGACAATTTTCCAAGGAAATAGAAAGAAATATTATTTGTATTGCCCATAAGAAGCAAATGAGAGGCTTGGGCAGGTAATGACAGCTAATAACACAAGCATGGCATATAATGGTGGGATACCATTTGAATGCAAAATGCAAACCAATAGCAGAAGAAACAAAAAGTGGGTATAAAAGATGGTATCTAGAAATACATACTCTATTGTAAAATAAATTTTGAATAATATTTATGGATGTTACTGACTTTGACATAATGAAGTCAAGAAAGAGCAAGAGTAACATTTAAAAATGTGAACAGGACCAACGCAAATTCAGTGGTCTGAGGTGAATTTGCTTGACCTAAATTTTTGAAAATTGTTTGCAAGTTAGCACTCATTCAAAACTGAAGCTTATAATAGAAAGGGTTCAGGATCTATATGCAGAGAACCAAACTTCAGGCCTTTAGAGGAGTTGTCCGCATGCCACATAACTAATTTGAACTGGTTAGACATTTTTAGTGTTTATTGTCATCTAAAATTCACTCTATAACCACAGTTAAAATCTCGACTTGTTTTCAGTTGCAACAGTAATTCTTTCTGATATCTGTCCTGAGAACAAGAGTCAGAGAGCATATGGAGAAAACCAAGCCAAATTACTAGCATATTCATATCCTCATATACGATTCAAGTTTTAATCCTCAAGTCAAAAGAAGAAAATATTAATTTCTAGCACATATGTAGCCTCAGACTATTAATCACAAAGTCATACATTTTAAAATTTTAAAGTTTCTTAGCTAATAAGGAAGAGATATCATACTACTATATTTGTATATTAGAGTGAATAAGAGCTAATGGATAATGATACCATTGTTAGAGAAATGCTGGGCTGCAGAGGGATACCGCACTTGTAAATGGGAACATTTATAATATAGCTAATTTAAAAATTAGAGTTTATAGGCAGCATAAAATGATAGCCTCATTGGAAGGGATTTCGACTGCCAAAAATCAGGAATGGAAAACCAGAGACTAAGGAATGTGAAAGGATAAGAGAATGACAAGTCAGCAGGAGTGGAAGAGAGCAGAAACATAAAAGGGGGCATTGGAGATTATGAAAAGAGTGTAAATTACTTTAAAATATTCTTTCTGGATTATACCTTTGGACTGTTGTTTAGCAACAAATTTTCACTGAACTTTATGTTTACTATATAATCTAGAGTGTGTATAAGAGACAGAGACTGAAAGAAGGAGATTGAGAGAGATTGAAAGAGAGAGAGGGATTGAGAGAACTGAGAGACAAAGACAGAGATTGAGAGAGGGAATGATTGGTGGGGGAGAGAAATTAGAGAGAGAGATAGAGAGAGATTGTAACTAACATACTCCAGAACCCTACCAACTCCTCAGCCCCTCGCCCCCAGCCTTAACCACTAAATTTTTAAAAGTAGATAAGAACCATACTTAACATTTTTAAAAACTTCTTTTAAGTTTAAGCCAAATTTTTATTAAAAAATTTAAGTGATCTTTTGTAAGCAAGAAGGTCATTCTACAGCTATGATTTTATGCTAGGGAAAAAAGTACATGTTCAGATGACTGCTGATGTTAATAGAGGAATGAACCCTCTCTCCACCCTTTTATTCATCATGTTCTCTTACAGTAATATTTTTGATCATTTTCTGATTCCTCAGTTTTAAAATCTAATAAAATACAAAGAAGAGGTAAGAGCAATGTCCTTGGGAAGAAACATGAATATTCCACTCCTAATTTACCCTCTGTGCTCTCTTGTATAAGGGTATTCATTCATTCCACATCCACTGCTCTAGAACACATAAGCTTGGCACATGCATTATTTTCCAGGCTTGTGTCTACATTTCCGTCCCATCTGAACATAACAAACCCCCCCAAATACTCATTTTTTTTAGTGAGTTGAAGAAGGAAAATTCTCCTACACTGGAATTAGGTGTTGATCCTAACTTTATTTTTTTGTTTGTTTGTTTGTTTCCAAATGTCATGATGTTTTTACAAGTGAATGCATAAATGCAAACCTAGTGAAGTAAAAATGGTGCTGCCTTCACCTTAAAAATCTTCTACTGTAAAGAATGTGATCGGGCAAAGATGCCTCAAGAAAACAAGAGGTTTGCTCAGATGCTTAAAACTTGCTTTCTGGCTTTGCTGCTTTATCTTACGACTGGGCCTCCAGTCGTCATTTCACACACACAGTGATCGTGTCTTCCTAGGAGCTGTTATTCAGTCTGCTTCTCTATCTGAGGCACTGTTCATGTTTTGTCCCCAACTTCTCAGAAGAGTCTCCACTTCATATGCTGACATTCTGTCTACCTCTCAGGGCCACCTCAAGAGTCACTATTCTGTGAAGTCTTCTTTGATTACTCCCATCATCCCAAATTCTCCCTTCTCTAAATTTAGATGGAATTGTCAGGCATCTTTATACAATATTACCCCAATTCAATACTGGTATGTTATGTTATTCTATAACTTTTCCTAAGTCTTACCTAACTAGAATGGGAAGCCATATGAAGGCTAAGGCAGTTGTATATCACAAGGCTATGGACAGCAAGAGAAGCATGGGTGTTTAACAAATAATTGCTGATAGATGAACACACTGATTGACTTTTTCCCTAATTAGTAAGTAAGAAGAAATTTAGGAAGAAGGCTTATCCTTGGGACAAGTGGTCCTTAATTATCTGATTTCAGGAAAGATCACAACGTAAGAATCAGATTCTTACTCGGAGGAAACATGTAAGCCAAACATGGCCTCTTGCTTTGACATTCACCATAGCCTTCAAATTGGTAGCCCTCCTGACTTAACAGTGACAAGGACTTAGTTAAACAATATCTTAGGGAGTGGGAAGAGTAACATCTCTTCCCTCATGTAGAAGAGGAGAGTTTTGTGGTTCCAAAAGGATAACCCATATGGGAGATGTTTTCTAAATACAATGTACATTTATCTTGTCCTTCAGCAAAAGCAGCATCTAGCCTGGGACACGGCATACTGACAGCTGTGATAAATAGCTCAAAGCCTCAACATTAAAGGATAACCTGTTCCTTGTGATATGTTGAATGGCTTTCAGCCTGAGGAAGGTTACACCGCACTACCATGCGTAACATACCGGTCAAGCAGTATATAATACCGTATCCAGCAGATGATATAATAAATTTGATCATATAGCTATTAAAAAGCCTTAGAGGAAAATAAAAAATTTTAATGTATTTAAATTATATGAACAAACTGGTACATATATTATAATATTTCCACAACCTGTCTTTGGAGAATTTCAGCAAAACATACATTCTATGTGTTTAAATAAACTCAGTAAGTGGAAAAAAAGACAATATTCTCCTTGCTCAAATGCTCTTATGTTCAAGAATTTTAACAGCCCCCAGGGAAGGAAGCACAGAAACTGCCTAAGCAAATTCTAAGCATGCCCATGTTATTTCTGCTCAGCTGCATGTAATTATCAATCATATCATTCTGGCAAAAGGTTAGACAGATCACTTGCTTTCTCATCTTCTTTTCTCATCCTGTGTTTTCTCCCTATGGAAAATATCATTTAAAAAAATAACAAATATCCATACTTTTTCTACATTGCTTAACAGACCAATGATAGTTTATAATTTTACTCTCTTATTTATTCTCCATCCACAGACACAGATCCATTTCATCTTTTCTAATTTACCTGCGTATACATATTAATACCAAGTATATGCAATACACCATATACTGAACATTACATATCAGATTTAATTTTTTACTTATGTAGTACCTCTTGAAAATAAGCAGTAGAATTTTCACAATCACTTCAAAATACTCACCTCCAACTTCTGGGCACCTATTCCAATTTTGGTGCCATTGCTTAAAAGCTGTTTTGGGGGAACTCCCTAGAATGTTTACTCATACAATGCTCTATATTCACAAAAAAACATTATATTCCCAACAAAATCAACTATCATATTTGCCAAACAAACCTAAGCAATAAATATGTCTAAATCCCCACGTACTCAGACATTCCACTCCTAGGTGAGAAAACACGTAAGCCAAACGTGGCCTCTTGCTTTAACATTCACCATAGCCACTCCTAGGTATATACCCAAGACAGTTGAAAACATATGTCTATGCAAAGACTTGTACAAGAGTCTTCATAGCCGCATTATTTGTAATAGTCAAAAAGTGGAAACAAACCTACTATCTATCAACTGATGAATAGATAAAAAAGATGGAGTCTATCCACACAATGAAATAGCATGTCACCATGAAAAGAAATAATGTACTCATACACACTATAATATAGATGAATATTGAAAACATACAGCCAAATGAAAGAAGCCGAACACCAAAGGCCTCATATTGTATGTATGATTCCATTTATATGAAACATCAAGAACAGACAGATCCATAGAGATGAAAGGTAGATGAGTGGTTTCTAGGAGCTGAGGCCAAGGAAGAATGGGGAGTGACTGCTTATTGGGCATAGGGTTTCTTTTGGGGGGTGACTAAAATTTTCTAAAAATAAATATGAATATGAATTAAATCTTGATAATCCTTTTTTAAAAAAAGTTAAAAAGAATGATGGTTACCTTAAAATCTACTTAATAAATGGGTTCTCCTACAGCGTGTCCCTACTTTTGTTTCTGTGAAGATCATATTTGAGATTTAACAGAAAGCATTGGGGAAGAGAAGTGGTTTTCTGTAGCCACTGTCATATCCATAGATCCACCAATCAGCTGAGTATCCAACAACACACACACACAAGTCCACACCACACACAGTTTCTCCTCCTTCATGATTCCAGTCTTCCACATTTAGGAGCCTAACACTACAATGTTGCCTCTTCTCCATCCTTTCTTCTTGGAAGATAGCTATTGTGAAAAATAAGTCTAATTCCCCCATACCCAATTTGGTAAAAATCAGACGTTCCCATCTCAAATATATTTAATACTAAATACAAAAGAAAAATTCTGGGCAAGTTTATCCCCTGAAGGGTTACTATTTACAATTTTTGCTATTTGGTAAGAAATGTTAGCACCTTCCTCACAGATTGAAGTAATCACTCCCTCTTCTTTGCTTCCAACACACTTTGCAAATTCTTTGCAACTACTGTCTAACTCACACAAGTAATACTTGTTTATTGTAGAAGGAGTTCACAACAGGAAATTAAAATAATGTTAGTACTTATGGAAATGAAAAGCATGTATTAAAACATCATCACCCAGAAAACTAGTTAGAAGGCCCCAAGTATGACAGATAAGGGTCAGTGCCAGGAGGAATGGAGATAAAAGGCTAAATATGAACATTGCATAGAAAAAGGGACAAGTCTCGTGGGCCATTTGAATACAGAATATTAAAGAATACACAAGATAAAAACATGGATATCAAGGAAGAAGACAGGAATGTTTAGATAAAGAGCTGGTTGTCATTTATTTTTTCAGTTATATGTTTTTCCTTTGTTGAGAGGAAGTATCAATAATTATTTGGAATCATTTAGAGTTTGAAGTAAGGGATAAATCTGCAAGTAGAAACTTTTTTTAAGAAAACTGAAATATGGAGCTAGAATTCAACTAGAGGGAAAATAAAATTTACACCTTTAAAAGACAGAAAGGAAAAAATGTAAATAAAAAAAGATAGAAAGGAACTAAGACGTGATACAGGGAAATGAACAGAACTGTTGAAAAAACCCACTTCTTCCATTTGACTAAAATTATTTTAGACAAATATAAATATCTGATTTAATCTAAAAATTCCTATCATGAAAACACAATATGAACATCTGTTTCATACCACTCAGTTTTAAAAGAAACTTCATGTTAGATTTGCCATCTCAAAGATATTTAATTAGTAAATATCACACCAAATAATGACATCAATTTTTGTCCAGTAAAAGAAGCATTTAAAATCAAGTTCATAGGTAACAAGATCAGCATATTCAAGGAATGCAGTACAAATCAGACATACGTTTCTACTCTTTGCAAAGCACCTGCCAAATCCATACTTTGTTCTCTAGAGATACCAATGTAATTGCTGAGGATACTGGCCAATGGTATTTTCTCCAATGGTATTTATTATAAAACAGTCCTGGCAAGTGAAAGAAAACAGCACACACTGCTAATATTTTGGTAGAATTATGTGTTTATTCTAGCACCGTTAACAAGAGAAAAGTAGACATCCAAGGAGCACAGAGGAATGCTGGTGATGTAAATGAATATTTACTCAAAGCCCAGTTCTTCCTCCCCTCTTTGGTAGGAAAATGACTAGGAGCATTTCAGTCTTGGATTTTCCCCAGCCTCATACCTCAAAAAATGCAGCTAAAGAAGACATGCTATTGATGGCCCAAGGTAGCAATAAAAGATAGACAAAACAATGGCCTACCAGAGAGCTTCTCATGTAATGGGGAAGAAGTGAAGATAAATTCAAATTACAGCGAAAGAACATATGGCTGAAAGACCAACCAAGTCCAATGGCTGCCAGTGAGATCACTGTTATAAGGTGGCTTATTCAGTCTGTGTCCCCAGTGCTGCATCTTACTAAGAAGCATGTGGCCATGCTATCAGGCAGACAGGATAAGAGGAGGTCATGGACTGAGTGAAAACATCAATAATACAAACAGTATATTTTGTTAATGCAGCTAAACAGTGACACTTGGTGTTCAAATGATGCTGTGTATTTGCATTATCCCATTGTAATAATGGAAAACCTCAGAAACTGAAATACCTGGCCAGTATTTTCCAAAAATAGCAAAATCATGAAAGACAAAGACTGATGGAAGAGACTAAGAAGCCATGCCAGCCAGATGCAACGTGGGATCCTACAGGGAATCTTGGCTCAGAAAAAAGACATTAGTGGAAAAACTGGTGAAATCTAAGAAAGTTTTGTATTTCAGTTAAAAGTGTTTCAAAGTTACAGTTAGACAGGAAGAGTAAATGCTGGTGTTTTATTGAATAGTAGGGTGATTATAGCTAATAACAATGTAGTGTATATTTCAACACAGCTAGAAGGGAAGGTTTTGAATGTTACCACCCCAAAGAAAAGATAAGTGTCTAAAGTGGATAAGGTAATTACCCTGATTTGCAATGTACACATGCATTGAGATATCACACTGTACCCCATAAATACATACAATTATTATGTGTCAGTTATAAATTTTATTTAAAAAGGTATTTCAGTTAAAAGTAGTGCCAAGTTTACCTTAGTAATAAGCCTGTTACCAAAGTTTACTGCTTAGTTTATATGAATGTGCCATGGTTATATAAGATGTTAATAGTAGGGAAAGCAGGATGACAGATATCCAAAAGTCTTCTATACAACCCCTGCTTCTCTTCTATAAATCTAGAATTGTTTCGAAATAAAAAATAAATAAATAACCTGATGAGTTGAAACACATTCTTCTCAGTAAAGTATCACAAGAACGGAAAAGCAAATATCCAATGTACTCAGTATTAACGTGAAGCCAGAAGACAATCTAATTATACCCACATAGGAGGAAGACTCATTTCAGTTCAATTTGGGGGGAGGGGGAAGACAGGAGGAGAGAGAGGGAAAACTTGGGGGTACTCCCACTGAATGTAGGAGTATATGGCCCACTTTGGGGTGCAAGACATAGCTACAAGAGGGACTCTACCTAACAAATTCAAATATTGTGATTTGGTTGTTTGTATCCGCACATTAACCTGAAATAAAAAATAATAAATAATTAAAAAAAAAAGATATTGTGTAATTATGGTTTCTCCTGTTCTCTGGATCCCTATGGTTGGCTGGGTGTCAGATTAATTCATATGTAAAATAATTCTAGAATTCATGTCTCATTTTCCAATCATATAAGACAACTTTTCATTTCTAGATTATGCCCTGCTTACTGATGGTTACATTCCTTTGCTCATTCTATTTCTTCTACTCATCTTCCTCCACATTGTTGTTGCCCAGACAAATTCATACTCCCTGTTTGTTGGTTTGTTTGTTTCCTTCTTTCTTTTTTTAAAGATAGAGTGTCTCTATGTTGCTCAGGTTGGTCTTGAACACCTGGCCTCAAGAAATCCTCCTGCTTCAACCTCCCAAAGTGCTGTAATTACAGATGTGAGCCACCACACCCTCACACTTGCTGTTTTAAGACTGACCTCAAATGTCATCTCCCCTGGCTTCCTCAAGCAGAATTAGGCATTCCCTCTTATGAATTCTTAGAACTACTTCTACAAACTTGTTTAAGCCCATATCAGATACTGAATCTAGTCTATATAAAGTGATGGTTACAAGTAAAATATCTAAAAACAATTTGACTTGATTCAAATCCTGGCCCCTTCCCTTTCTATTTAGGTAACCTTAAGCAAATTGCTTGTTTCTCTGTGTCTAAGTTTCCTCATCTAGAAAATGGAGCTAATAATAACAACTCATAGAGTTGAACCAAGGACCAAATGAATTCATATCAGTAAAATCATCCTAAGAGTATATGACCTGAGTAAGTGCTCAAAAACTGTTAGCTAATATTATAATTATGACATATCTCTAGACTCTGAGGACCTTTAGAACACGGACCATATGTATTTAATTTTCTGGGTAGAATACTCAGGCTGATTTCAAATCCACCTTTGCCATTTACTGTCTTTACACTTCTTTGGAATATTGTGAGGATTTAGTGACCCAAAGCGTTAAGTAGGGTAACCAAGTCAAAGCAATCGTGCAATAAATATTAGTTATAATTATTATCTTTCTTAACCCAGAGTTTGACACTTAAGTTATACAGAACTGTTGATGAATAAATGAATGAATTAATCAGCCAGAATGACAGCTAATGCTTCAGTAGCTGGTACAGATGATCATTATCAACTGATGATAGCAAACTAAATTTCTTCATTTGCTACCCCATATCTCTAAGCTGCAGAATGCCAGTTCTAACTGAAGATACATGTTTGTGTTGCTCTTTGTTTTGTAAAAACCTAGTAATTTGGAAGGATCTCCGAGGAGTAGATCAAAAAGTTCTAACAGCAAGCAGCTTCGCACAATGACAGTCTCATAGTGAAGTGGAGGGAATATCTGAACCGCAGTTTTGCCAATTGATGAATATGTGCAAATTCCCTAAAGGCAGCAGATGAAGCAATAAAATTGCTTTCATCAAATGAGCAACTACTATAGAGCTGCGATGTATAGTCTTAATTATTTTTTGCCAGCTTTCTAAATATAATAAACAGGGCTTATTTTGCAATTTATTCATGGGCATATACATTTGACAGGAACAAAATATCATCCTTTTTGACACAATTAGAAATACAGTACATAAATCTTAAAACTTAAATGTAGAGAAAAAACTATGCTGTATCATAATTCCTCCACTACTACATGTTTTTCCTACAATGTAAAAAACCTAAAATTGCATCTTGCCAGTGTTCTTTACATTTACCACAGTATTGTTGCTTTTTCCTGGAAGCATTATAAAATCGATATGCATTCTCCTATGGCAGCATTTTAGAATGAATTAGATCAAGTAATAACCTTAAGTGATAATTAGATCAAGTAATAAATAATACTCTTATTTGACAATGTGAATGTTATTTTCATTGCATTACTATTATTATTATTGCTTAATATTTCGTTGCAGCAATCGTCTGATTTCTTTTCTGAATGTATTTGTCTTCGTTGGTTCTTTGCGAGGTTTTTGTTTCTGGTCCCTATCTTAAACATTGTTATTGTTGTTAAATTTTAAGCCTTTTTAATTTTGTGAAGGCAAAAAGTGGAAGCCTAATGAACACGGTTATATGTGAAAATTAAAAAAAATAAAAAAAATAAAATATCTCTTCTAATATTGTAAAAAATAAATAAATAACAGACATTCCAGCATGACCCCAGCCCATGGCCCATGGGTTGTAAGTACACTCGCCTATTGATTTCATAACCTCCTATACAGGGAACACTGTTTTATCACCCTTAAAGTTAATGAAACTGAAATTCATAGTAGTGGCACTGGGATTTGATCCCAGGCTTGTCTTTCAGTTATGTTTTTATGTAGCTAACATGGTGGGTGACTGAGTCTAATGCTGCTCCCCATGAACCTATGCTAAAATTGGTGACTTCTGCTGCAAGTGTACTGGATAGTTGTATGCAAACTCACATGGACTTTGTGAACTATCTCTAGTGCACACCCAGTCCTGTATGAGAAGTCCTAGGTAGGCTAGGCATGATGGCTCATGCCTGTAACCCTCGCACTCTGGGAGGCTGAAGCAGTTGGATTGCCTGAGCTCAGGAGTTCAAGACCAGTCTGAGCAAGAGCAAGACCCTGCATCTACTAAAAACAGAAAAACTAGCCAGGCGCCTATAGTTCCAGCTACTAAGGAGGCTAAGGCAAGGGGATTGCTTGAGCCCAATAGTTTGAGGTTGCTGTGAACTGTGATGCCATGGCACTCTGCCCAGGGTGACAGAGTGAAACTCTGTCAAAAGAAAGAAACGAAACAGAAAAGAAAGACAGACAGACTAGGGAAGTTAAACCACATCCTTACACACACACACACATATGAGATTTCAACCAATGGAGGATAGAAACCAATAGAAACATCCTCCAGCTTCCCATCCATTAGCTTGTGGCAGACTAAAGAAGGCCAAAAATTCTTTGTCAATTCTTACTTCAAGGAGGGGAATCTATTTCTCTTGCCCTTGAATCTGACCTGGCTCTGCAACTCACTCTGATCAAATAGTGTGAGACCACCGTGCAGTGAGGAACCCCAAGATAGCCTCTTCACCAATACACCAGACATGTAAGTGAAGACATCTCAAACTTTCTGGGCATCCAAGGCACCTGCTGAAAGCAGCCAAGTGAGGAAGCCCAGACAATGCCACGTGAAGACAAAGAACTACCCAGCTAACTGTGATCAATTTCCTGATCCACAGAATCATAGCGCTAGTTGGGAGGTGATTTGTCGCACACCAATAAATAGAAGAAATACACATTCGTCATCCCAAGAGGCATTCTACACTTTCTAGCTGTCCTAGGGGATTCTCATTCGACCCTTTGTCCACAGCTATGACTTCCATGACAACCTCATGATGCCATTTCCTCCTTCCTCATTTCATTCTCTATCTTCTTCACCTGCTTCATGGGATTTCCTCCCAAATAAACTACATTCATCCAGACCCTGTCTTTGGGGAAACTCAAATCATGACATAGTGCTTTTGCCCCTCTTATATTTTTCACAACAGATTATCATAAAATAATTCACCTACATTGCTCCAATTATATATGGTAATAGTCAACATTTCATTCTTTATTTCTAATCTAAGATATGATCACTAAATTAAAAGTTAAAAATTGTGTGTGTGTATATATATATATATATATATACATGCACACAGAGAAAGAGAGAGATTACACTTACAGGTTGTAATCTAAAATTCTGCACAAAGTCTTTTCCAAATAAAAAGAAAAAAAAATAACCTTTCTGCATTGTAAAAATATTGCATAGATCCTTGCATGCTGGCAAGCCAAAGTGGATGGATTTCTTGAGCTCAGACATTCAAGACCAGCCTGTGCAAAAGCGAGACTCCGTCTCACTAAAAATAGAAAAAACTAGCCAAGCGTCTTGGCAGGCTCCTGTAGTCCTAGCTACTCAGGAGGCTGAGGCAAGATGACTGCTTGAGACCAAGAGTTTGAGATTGCTGTGAGCTATTATCTTTCACAGTGCACTTAGAGCTCTATGAGAAAAAGTAATATACTTCCAATGTCATTGTAAATCAAAAGATCAAAATATTGCCATTGCAGCAGAACAACAATATTATTTGCTGAGCTCATGCCTCAGAGCTTCTGGAGCTGGTCTGGGACTCATACCACTTGAGATCCACCATACCACAAGATCCACCATTCTTGACCTTCAAGCCTGTGGATCATCTCCATATCACCTTTCATGTTTATTTTCTTAGCAATTTGATAAGCACATTTTGATAGCACCATTTATTGACACAATATTAACATGAAAAGTCAGATCCAACATGCCTCTTTGGGGGTTTGCATAAAGACCCAGAGCAGCACTCTTTGATAAAATATGAAAACGGCGCCTGTATTTGAGCTGGTTTATGAAAGGATTTATGAAATCATGAAAGGATTTATGACTCATTGGGTTTGCAGCAAGAACTTAGAAACAATGAGTTCTAATCCTGTTTCTGTAAGGAGTTTGCAAGATGTTTTGATGGCAAGAGTTTACCTTTAGTTTAAACTATTCTTTAGTTCTGATTTGATGTTTACATGTTTACAGTTCTTACCTGCCAAAGAGAAAATATGAGCAAACTTCTGTGTTGATGATTAGAAAGAAAGCTATAGCAATCTATACTTGGTTATAGACGATAATAGTGCAGTATTGTGATTACCTGTATAACAAGAGAGTTAGAATTTGTTTGTAGCATAATGAAAGTCCCAGGGAGACTAGATTTTAACATAATTCCAGGAAGAATGTCTATGTCCTTTATGGTGTTAAGGCAGAACAATGAAAGTTTCCATTTGAGAGGAGGTAGCTGATTATAGATCAGTGATTTTCAACCAGTGTGCTATGACACACTGGTATGCCAAGAGAGGATCTTAGGTGTACTGCAAAATTTTTTAAAGTTTGTTATTTTCCTGTGACCCCAGCACTCTTGGGTAGGGATACAGATGAAGCAACATTGGCCAAGTGGGTGCTGAAACTGAGTGATGGGATATGGATCTCCCTTATGCTACTGTAAGTCCTTAGCTTTTTCCACAATAAACACTTGTTTAAAAAAAAAAAAAGTTTGTTATTTTCAAAAGAAGTTCAAAGCACAGGAAGTATATTCCTTTTTTTTTTTTTTTTTTTTTACTTTTTTATCAACATAATTTTAGCATGCCAGGGAAGTTTAACTATAGGTTTAAGTGTGCAGTGAAAAAAAATGGTTGAAAAACACTGGTATGGACTGAGGGTAGATTTATGTATCACATGAATGTTTAGAATAGAAGACTTTTAAGGGCTTTCCCTTAAAGGGCTTTCCCCTCCTAATCTATTTTGTTCATGGAATGTTAAAGTCAATCTAGAAATGCTAATTAAGAGTTACAGTTAGATTTCCAGCAAACAAATAAAAAGCATCTGAGTATATACGCTATTGTATTAATTTAGTGATGCTGCCTTGTTCCCCTGAAAGGAGGTTGAGTTGAACTGTAAAAAGCAGTCATCTGGGTCTCATGATAATGGTAGTGTGAGGAAATGAGAACACACCAGGCTTGATGTAAGAAGCTAGAACACTGTCATTTGCCAGCTAGAGAACCAGTGCTGGACTGGAAACTATTCAGTTTCCAACATTCTAAGTGTTCTACAAACAAAAAATGTCTGATGCAATGAAGTTACTTTGTATTGGAATGAAGGCTTCCCCTTGGCCTGTTGGCATGTCTTGGGTTACACCAAATCCACAATATAAGTCTGGCAAATTCCTGTGTTCCAAGTCACTAGGCTAAAATGCCTGAGGTGACAGCCTGCTATTGCTCCATTCCCTAACATGAAAAGTATACCTTACTTAACAGTTTGCAAAATAAACTTCCACTTGCCTCCCTGCTATTGTTCACAGCTGAGCCTACTCATTCACTTGTTGATCATCTAAGCCTTCTTCAACTGCCATAGAAGAGAGATGAAAGTTCCTGGCACATGCAGTAGACACAATAAATATTTTCCACTAAATTAATTCTTTAGTTCAAGTCTTAGTTTTGTTGCTTCCAAGTTGTGTGACCTGAGCATATCTTCAATTTTATTTAACCTTGACCCCTATGTATCATTTAGTATTTCCTATGTCCGGGGCACTTTCCAAGTAATTATGTTATAAACTCCTCACAAAAACTTTGGGAGGTAGGCATTGTCATCATCCTCACTTGATAAATGAAGAAACTGAGACACAAAGAGTCTTAATAATTTGTTTAATGTCACAGGGCAGAGCTGGGATTTGCACTCAAGCAGTGTGGCTCAGAGTCCAACTTAACCTATTCCCTTCATTCCTTTTCCACCTAAGTCTGGCTACCTCTTAATGCGAGTCTCACTATCCTCATCCAGAAAATGAAGGGTGATACTGTTACCTCACAGAGTTGTTCTAATAACAAAAACCTGGTGTGTAGTCTACAAATATTATTTGTTATTTCACTTATCACCATCATCATCATCACCCATCAACTACAATCCAACTAAAATAAGTGAGCAAGGAATCAACTGGAAGTTCCAATCTGAGCAGAATTATACTTTGCTCAGAATATCTTGTGGCCTCATCTAGGATTTCCCATTATTAGCTATGGACTCAACTGTTAGCTGTTGCAGATGCCTTCTTATAATAAACCCTAAGGCAGCATGGCTATTGTCACCTAAGGCTTCTCTTTCCCCTTCTCCATCCACATCTGGGCCTCAGAGTACCAGCTTTCCCATTGTTTCTCAACCCCTGAGAAATGAAGTTATTGGCAACACAAGCTGAGAACTGATCCAATGCTTACTCCCACTTTAGCTCCTACTGGTGATATTAATTCACCTGTTTCCAGGAGCTAAGTTTACAGACACAAAAACATGCTATTTTCTTCGTCCACGAGGCCAAATAATTAATTTCCAATTTCTCTAAAGCCATGGATAACTTCCTAGGCTCTGCATTTTTCCCTTGAGTATATTAGCATATTACTCCATAGGCAGACTCTCAAATTGCTATTAGTTTTAATGGCTCCTGAAAATCTTTGACTATTTAATAACTGTGATGAGATCTAACCAGGCAATTTTTCCAGATTATAAGTAGTTTTGTAAATTTGTTCCTCTTTTCAAAACAATATTTTTAATAGCTTCTCTGTGCTTGCTTCCAAAGTGCAATAATCAGGACATAAAATCTCCACGGTAACCAATCTCAGAAAATCCTAGGGCTAACTGCTGACTCTTCTATTGACTCTGCCAGAGCCATTACCATCTCCTTGTTGTATCTTCAAAGACAGCATGTAAAATACATTGGGTCTGGACTAACTACATAACTGTTCTTCTCCATTTATGTATATATTTCTTTGAAAACATAATGTAGCAACACTATTTGGTATAGTTTCTGAAAATAATAAACATTTATTTTTAGTTAAGGTTTCATTCATAGGCCATAGAATTCACCCTTCTAAAGTGTAAAATTCAGTCATGTTTAGTATATTCCCAAGATTGTGCAACCATCGCCTGCATCTAGTTCCAGAATATTTTCATTACCCTAAAAGGAAACCTTACACCCATTAGTGGTCACTCCCCATCCCTCCCCACTGCTGCCTCTGATAACAACTAATTTACTTTCTGTCTCTATGGAATGGCCTTTTCTGGATATTTCATATAAATAGAATCATGCAATACATGGTCTTTTGTAACTAGCTTCTTTCACTGAGCATAAGGTCTTCAAAATTCATCTGTGTCACAGCATGCAATAGTACTTCATTCCTTTGTATTGTTGAATAATCTTGCATTGTGTGGATATATCACATTTTTTAATTCATCCATCCATTGATGAACGTTTGGTTATTTCTACCATTTTGGCTATTATGAATAACATTCATATACAAGTCTTAATATGCACATATATTTACTTCTCTGAGGTATATATCCAGAAGTAGAATTGCTGTATCAATGGGTAATTGTTTAACTTTTTGAGGAATTGCCAAACTTTTCTACAAAGCTGCTGTACCATTTTACATTCCCACTTGCATTGTATGAGAGTCTCAATATTTTCACACTTTTTTCAATACTTGTTATTATCTTTCTGATTATAACCATCCTCTTGAATATAAAGTGGTATCTCGTTGTTTTGATTTGCATTTCGCTACTAGTCAATGAAAACATCGATCTTTACCAGCTAACGTAACAACTAATTTCATTTTTTCATGAATTACATTCCAAGGTTTTTTTGCTATATTGTAACATAGTCGTAATCTTAGTCTCATTCTCTTTATCTAAGCAATGGTTCAGAGTTGATGCAGTAAACTTCAGAACAGGATGTCATGTCCCAAAGGCATATCTCTGGGCTCTGGAAGAACTGCTGTCAGCATTCAGATTCCCTTGGTTGTTGACTAGATTCTGATATAAAACACATTTTTCCTTAGTGCACACCTGATCAGAAGAATCAAAATTTCACTATGAAAACATGAGATCCTATTTCTATAAATCCCGAATGTGCCATGACATGTACCACATGAAGTGACAAAAGTGAAAGAGATGATTAAGGGAGAATGACCTGAAAGGAAAACACAGAATTGTGAAGATGGCTGTAAAAGACAGGCCTGGAGACAGAGGAACAGGAGGAGATGTAAGAGGTGAGGAAGGAATTGAGATTCTCTGTGTGTAGCATGGAAAGGAAGAGCAAGGAGGGGGAATGGGGCCCAGAAGTCTGACCAAAGGGGCCTAAAGAAGATTCTTGGAATTTAGGGAGCTTTGAGAGAATGGTTTCAGTAAGCAATGGGGACAGAAAAGACATTGCCAAGGTTTAAGGTGCTCACCAGACAATGGAAGTAGTCGTCACTGCTTACTTTTCCTAGAAGTTTGGCAGTTTCTATTGAGAGTCAAGAAGGATTCCAGAGTAGTTCTTCCCTTAGCTCTTTGTCCAAGTTTGAGCCACTTAAACTTTTCAGTCCTTCTCTTTCACTGCAAAATGAGGAGTTTCAAGCTAGATGCTACCCAATGCTCTTCCTAAATCTAAAATGTACTCTTTCCATCTTTCAAATCCCCAAATGCTAGTGAAAGCTCAATTCCAAGAAATCTGATAAGCTGTCATTACATCATTTCCCTATTTAAGTAACAAATTACCTTTGAAAGGAATTCTAGAAGAGAGATGGGGAGTAGAAAGGGAGACAGAGAAAATTAAGTTGAATATTTTTCCACACTTAAAAAATCCTAAGGCATTATGCTGTTTTCAGAAAATTCCTTTTAAAACACCCCTTGTCAATTTCCTGTTTGAAGCTGTCTTACTCTAATTACTTCCTCTTGGGTGGGATGAGTGAGCCTCTATTTTAAATCATAATATTCCTTTCTGCGACAATTTAAATTTTAATTCCAATTTCCATCATTATACTGAGTGTTCATAAAGTTCATGTGCAATTTAAAATAATCATCTATGTTTACCATTAATTCTTCTCTACATATATATTTAAACATCCCATACTTTTTACATATCCTCAATACCTTTGAAAGGCAATTTTGTTTCTAATTTAAAGCCTCTGCTGACACATACCAGGTTATGAAGAACAAAACTTCTAAGAACTGTACAGTAGGGGTCTTGTAATTACCACTACCCTATCTGCTGAACACTATTATACAACAGGCAGTGAGATACATCTCTCCTCCAGGAACACTAAACTTCTCACTTCAGAAAGACCCTCTATCCCTTAACTTCTCTGCAAATGTGATGCCAAGGGGTCTCCTTGGAGGATGGGGACTGTACGTTGTCGATCTTTACCAGCTAACCTGTCATTTTATCTATGCCTGTAATTATCCACTCCCATGGGTCTGATTTCTTTTTTTTATTATTATTAAATCATAGCTGTGTACATTAATGCGATCATGGGGCACCATAAACAGTTTGACACATTTTTATCACACTGGTTAACATAGCCTTCCTGGCATTTTTCTTAGTTATTGCGTTAAGACATTTATATTCTACATTTACTAAGTTCCGCATGTACCCTTGTAATTACTACATTAAAAAGCCATGTGGTTAATACATGTATTAAACTGCATGTGTCCTAACCTCCCTCTCCAAACAAATCATTGCACTTAAGCCCTACTAAGTCTTCTTTGGGAACTCCAGCATCACCATTCCTCTGTGCCTTTGCCTGTCCACTCTTTTCTTTCTCATCAAGGAATCACTTTTCTCCTTCTTCTTGTACATGGTAGTCATCCTTGAAGATCAAGTGCAAATGGTCTCTGCACAGTGAATACTTCTAAGGCTCCCAAGGGCACAATGAATCATCACTCATTCCTCTTTGGTCCCTCACTGTGATAATCCTTTTGCACTGTGCCTTTTAGTTGACTCATCCAGCCCTCACTAGCCTGTGAGCTCTTTAAGGGATGACCCTGTGTTTCAGCCTTTCTGCATTTCTGGTACTGACAGAAATGCTTATGCTCAAGAAATGCTTCTGACATAATTGAAAAAAAGTATAGAAGCCATGGATATATAGAAAAAGTTTAGTTACTAAAGTAACTAACTAGTTACAGAAGTTAACTATTTTAGTAACAGAAGCTGGCAAACTCCCAGTCAGCTACAAGCATAATCCCAGCTCTGATCCACAAGAATTAAGAGAAGCCCAGGATTGCAGGATTGTAACAAGGCCTTCTTCCCTCAACTGTGATGAGAGTCAGAGGCAGAGCTTGGCTAGTAAGGACACAAGTGGAGAAACATGCCCCGACTGTGTCTTCCTATACCACTTACCCCTTTGTCTGGTCATTTCTGCTCAATCCATATGAGTAGAAACAAGACGTCCGCGAACAGATTGTGCTAAAGCAATCCTGAAATACACAGTGAGGAAATACTAACAGGGTTGTAGCTCACTTTGCCTAACACCTCCCAGATTTTGGCCACAAAATGGCCATTTGTGAGCTTTGACTGGGCACAAGTAACAGAGCTGCAGGCATTTATGAGAGTCTTGGGAACAGAATGGTGGTATGAACAATTTCGTTTAAAACCAGAGAATGGATGAGACCATTTAATGGCTAAATCTGAAGGTGAATTCTCAGGTTTTCCTATGGAGTCAATGAGAGAAAAATAGAAAATCTGAACAAACCATAAAAGGTACATGGAATCTTAACAAGTTTAAGCATCAAGACTATTATGAACCAGATCTCCCCTCAGAGCCTCTAAGCAACCTTGCAAAGTGCTCACTTGCTGGACTTCTGGTATCATTAGTAAAGATTCTGTTTTAGGACTATGGACCCAGCTTGATTGCAAATGAGAAGGACAGGAAGTGCCCAATAGGATGAATTTTCTTGGTTTCTGAGAGGGTTCCAGGGCATTAAACCTTTGAAAAGTAATCCAGGCCATTAAATTCCAGACCCAGGGGTTATGTTAGGATATCTTGGCTTCTACTAAACAAAACCAGTATTGGACCTCCATGCCAGGATTCTATCCCATCACTCCATGTCTACCTCAATCATAAAGGGATTTCTTTATAAATTAATTGAGAAAAGAATTGACATCTTTACATTTCTTTCTCATCTAAGAACAAGATATTTCCCTTACTCAAGTCTTTTTTATATCTTTCAGAGGAATCTTACATTTTCATTTATTGAAGGTCTCCAGATTTCAGATTAGTTTTTATTGTTGTGGCTATTGTCTATTGGTTCTTTCATTAGTTTTCTGCCTACTTTTTATCAATTATTGCAATTCAGCCACTTTGCTTAATTCTCTGAATTTTTGCTAGTTTTTCAGCTGATTCTTTTGGAATGCAATGATATTTACAAATAATAATGCTATTTCCTCCTTTCCAATGATGAAAAAAGGGGGGGATTTTTGCCCCCACCCCAACACACATACAATTACACACACACACACACACACACACACACACACACATAGTTTTGACCACAAGAAAAAGGTAAAAGTTTTCGTAGACAAGCCTCATGCAGACTACCCACTACATGCAACAATTAGAAGCCACACAGTACCACTGCAATTCAGCCATTTGTCCATTGATCATGAGATCTTAATAAGAAGATAATTTATAAGACATCAAATGCCTTTTGGTCATAACAGCAATGAACAACATCTGTACACTACATTCCAAATATGTATATGGTTGCTAAGAAAAGCAGGAACATTCCTACTGATGAAATTGGTTTTAAATGTGAATGTCCATTCATCTAATCCAAAAAGTTGATGTACTTTTACATCTCTCTCTCTCTCTCTCTCTCTCTCTCCTCTTACAAATTAATCTGAAAATGCATGCTTCTGAAGTATAGTGGGAATCCAGGCCCTCCTAAAGACCAGGAGAAGTTTGATGTTTCAATTTTGTATCCACTTTCTACTCCTGAGTTCCCTGGTTTGCAAGTAACCTCTCCCTGTCCACCTTGGGTTTTTTTCTACTGCCTATCTACCTCAAGTAAATGGGCAGAATGGTTAACAATGTTTGTTAGTTTTTATTTTATAATTAGTATTCCTCATTCAACAGCAGCAGTTCCTTTCAGACAGCAACTAACAATAATATGTGACGCCAATATTTCTGACAAATAATGCTGATTTTTCTAAGGCTGTCAAATAAAGCCAAAATCTAAGAGTTATTCCATGTTAACAGAGCTGGGTATGATCTTGGATGTTATTTGGAAATGGTTTTGCGTTATTGTGTATTTAGTCTAAATCTCCAGCAATTACATGGTATTTCATTTCGTTTCTGTAATGCTAACTGTATTTTAAAATATTTAATTACAACTGATGAAATCTCTCTTGCCTTATGGAAACAGACCCAAGGCAAACCTATAGAGTTTGTGGACTGAAAGGGTTAGAAGTTGTTCATTTTTAAAACAACTACTATTTATTCTCAGAAAATGTGCTGATTTCCAAGTGCCCATAAATGACAGTTTCCCAACGGATCTATTCTCCATTCTTCTTAACCAGACGGCATACATTTTAAGGATATCAAATAGCTCCCTCTCAATTCCCTATGTTTTACTGATTCCTGACTAACTACTAATTGTTCTTAGTGGAATTTGGGCATATTTCCATAATCTTTCATATCCCCAAGCAGAGATTCTTTTTCTTCTTCTTCTAGGTCAAACTAGTACTCAGTATCATAGATTTCAGACATTACCCCTTCAAGGAAAAGGTCAAAACTAGAGAAGTCTAGGAATTACTCCTCCTGCCACCCAAACACAGACACACACACACACAGACACACACACACACACACACACACTAGCAACAACACAGTCTGAAATAACGTTCCTGAATTCTTCATAGAACCAAATGGCAGACACGTTTCAAAACATGTCATCCAATCCTTACAAACAGCTTAGCAATAGATCATTTGAGTTCCATAAAGTATCAACATTGGTTGAAGGGATAAGGTGACGCTTTGAAATTGCCTGCAGCACAAACAGGAAACCAGAACACCATCCCTTTCTCCAGTTCCCATGACCGCTCCACAGTGGAGCCAACAAGTCCTGCAAGACACACACGCGGCACACGCGGTGGCCACTAGGGACGTCCCATTTCCAGGCACCATTTAACCAGCTGAAGTGGAACAGCCACACCAGAGAAACCCCTCGGCGCGAGTGCCTGGCTTTGTAAATGTGATAGAATTAAAGACGTCCCCGTGGAACTGCCCAGGGCGCCCAGCCTTGGACCCCAGGACGTTAACCGCCGCTGGTCCCTACCTCAGACTTCCACACCACATATGGTTGGCCGCGGCTGCTGGGTGGGGACTGGAACTTCCTCTGCTGGAGCCACCTCCTGGGAGAAGTGAAGATGCCATTGGGGCCTCCCCCGGAGGAGCAAAGGATGCTCGCCGCACCGCGGCCACTGCCCGGTCCGACTAGGACAGACGGCAGGTCCCAGGTCATGCTCTTCTTGAGGCCGCCACGACCCAGGGGGACCTCATAGTCAAAGTGGAAGCTACCAGATGGTGACTTTTCCTGCGGGGTACTGGGTGTAGAGAAGGACGAGCAAAGGGGTCTGGGCGGAGGGGACCGGGCGGCCCGGGGTATCGGGCCCCGGGGCGAGGACGCAGAGCGGAAGCCGAGACCCTCGGCTAACGGCACTGGGGAGTAGAAGCGGCCCGTCGTGGCTCCTCGAGCGCCGCCCTCTGCGCCTGCCTCGCCCCCACAGCCGCCGATCAGGGCCGGGTCCAGGCTGCGGGTCTGGCGCAGCTTCCTCTTGGAGAAGCCCTTGGCCGAGGCCGAGCCTCCTGAGGCGGGCGAGGAGCAAGAGAAGACGCTGTGGAGCAGACTCTGCGCCGACATTTCGGCGGGGCTGTGCCTGAGGGCCACCTTCTTCTCCCTCCCGGAACGCCGGCGGCTTTGGGCTGGAAAGGGAAAGGGGCTTGGGCAAAGCTATCAGGCGGGGCCGACCCGGGGTTTGCCGAGGGAGGTGGAGAGCAATGCCCGGCTTACGCGCCGCCCGTGCGCTCCAAGTGCCCGGGTGGACGCAGGAGCAGGAGCTCCATCCCCAGCCTTCTAGAAAAAGGTGTCTGGGGGTCTCCTGCAGCAGCTAAAACCTTCGCCCAGATCCCAAGTCTCCCGAAGAGGGTGAGGAAGAGGAGGAGGAAGGTCAGGCGCTCGCTTGGTTCCCAGCTCCAGCCTGCTAGCGCCACTCCCCCTTCCCAGCTGAGGCGGGAGACGCCGCACTCCTTGCTCTCTGGCTCTGGACAGCCTCCTCGCGGCCTGAGGACGGTCTCGAGGGCTGGGGAGGAGGCTGCCTGGGCGTGCGCCCAGGGCGCGTCCACCACGCTCCCCGCGCCGCCAGAGAAACTTCCTCCCGCGCCCGAGTGGGCGCCTGAGCTGTGCCCTCAGTGCACCCTCGCTGTGCCCGGCGCCTGAGGCTGTACGTCTGGCCTCCGCTGGGCCGCAGCGCCCACTCTTCCGACTGGCGAGGCTCAAGGGTGTCTCTGAACTCAAGGTTCCCGCGGGGTCTCTGCTTGCTGAGAAGTGGGGACACCTAGCGCGCTGCGCCCAAGGCCTTCCAAGGCTGAGAAACTATGGTGTGAGAGAATTCCCGGCTGCGCTCAGCGCGATCTGTGAAGGAGAGAGCTCAGGAGAGAGCTCCCGGGAGGCTGCCCTTGTTCTGTGGGAGATGATGTTCCCGCACTGTCGCGCTGGAGGCAGCGGGAAAAGGGGTTTCGGGTTCGAGTAGAGTCGGAGGAACGCCAGGGCGGCGGGAGCCGGGGCTGAGCCAGGAGCAGGAGAAAACAGAACGTGAAGAGTTTTCCAGGCGCCAAACCTGCGAGAAGCTCAGGGAGAGGGCAGCTGGCACTGATAGCGGGTCTCCAGGGGAGAAAGTCGTGAGGACGGAAGTGCGGACCTCCTCTCCTGTCTCCCCTCCCCCAGACCCAGGGGCGCGCCAGCTCCACTCACGTTTCTGGAAAGGGAAGGAAGTGTCAGATTGCACCCCACCCACTGGTGTCAGATGGGCAGCCCGGGACGGTTGCTCTGTAGTTGCAGTTAAATCTTCAGCCTTTCCTTTTTCCCTCCTGCTGTTTTTGTTTTAAGAAAAGAAGGGCAGATTCAGTTCAGATGCAGCCGCTGCGGGCTGCTGAGGAAAAGGCCGGAAAGTAACTCTGAGAAAAAAAAAAAAAAAAAGAAAGCAAGAAAGAAAAGGCAGGAGATAGGGACCTAGAAAGAAAAGTCGAAGGGAGGGGTCTTCCCTGATTAAGGACCATAAGCACGTGGGTTAAAGTACTTCAGGAGGAGGGGTGAGTGAGGCCAGGCAGGGGCGACTGCGGCGTAACCACTGCCTCCAGGCTGCCGAGAGTGGCGTTCGCGACGCGATCCGCCTCAGCGTTTCGCTCCAAGACACCTCTGGGCGCTTCGCGCAGTGACCACAGTCCTAGGAGGCTGGAAAACGCTGGTGAAGTCATCATTCCCGGTTTAGAGCGGAGTCTGGGAGTGACTTCTCCCGCTGTCGGACCCTGGCATCTGTAAAGCGCAAAGCAAAGGCTCGCCTGCCTCCTGGAGGGCTTTGCCACTTAGCACTCAAGTTCTGCCCCGCATCTTACAACCATCTCCACAGAATGTTAAAACGTCTCGTACTTTTGTGTTTCTGTGTACTCTTCTACCACGTAGAGGTGACGAAAATTTTATATAATTCACAATATAAAGGTGACTTTCCTTCACCATGTCTTTTATTTAGAAACAAAAAATCTTACAATGGCGCTATAAATACAGGTCTTCGATACAAACATTCGTCTTGTTTATATACCAGAATTGTCCAAATTTGATTTTTTAATGCCTATGACATTTGGAGGGGAAAATTAATTTACTTTGACTTTTTAAAAAGCCCATTGGATCTTTCTAGGTGTTCACCTTGGAGGAGACCCATCGTGAAATCTAATTAGAAAGGGAACACGAAGCAAAGGGCATCGGAAGACCGGAGCTGAGCTGTACTTGTTTTTTGTAAATACCGGGGGACAGACTGCACCTGGGGAGCTACTTCTGGTAACTTTAATTTGCTGCATGAAGACAGGAGATTCTAATTTCCCGTCACCCATCGCTGTCTATCTCTTCTCACCCTTAACCTCTTAAATATTTTCAGTGGCTGTCAATCAGGTTTGCCACTAAGAGGCACAACATTTAAGATCTCTTGCTTCCCAGCCTGGCTACTGACGCCAGGTTGCATTTGGAGGATTGAAGACACGTGTTTTCTTCCCTCCTCATGCAAAGAACATTCAAGCAAAAGTGGGTGGGTCTTACCTGTCCTTTCTTTAGTAACAATACCGTTTAACTTGTCACTGTAATGAAAACACTTAATGTCTCTACCACTGGGATACCACGGTGTAGTTATGCTTCATTGCGTGGTTATGCCTCATTGGATTTTGGCATTTGGAGTAGATGGTTAACAGAGTCACACTTCAGGAACAGGAACACGTAACTCAAGGTGGTTGTGCAAATGTAATTGATGATTCATGTAAGTTCTATTTCTGTAAGCCCATATGATGACCCTGTGGTTGAAATTGCACCCCTGCCATGATTGTGCAGTGCTACTATGAATGCCCTCCAGGCACAAAAGCCTACATACTTGGTCACGGATGTCAGACAGCCACTGAACAGGAGGACTATTCTCTTGGTACTCCTGGGGCTTGACGCAGACACGTGCCAGTTACTTCATCATCTTGTTTCCAACTGTGCCTGCCCCTCCATTATTCTGAAACTTGCTTCACTGTCTGGAACAACAAATAAATTGTTTTAAATAAAATCAAATTAAGCTGGGGCTCCTTTTAAAAACTCAGTGTATATGTGCTTTTAAAACACGTGGGAAATATAGTGGATTTTCTTTCTTTCTTTCTTTTTTTTTTTTGCAGTTTTTGGCCAGGGCTGGGTTTGAACCCACCACCTCCGGCATATGGGGCTGGTGCCCTACTCCTTTGAGCCACAGGTGCCACCCTGTAGTGGATTTTCTAAAAAGAAAGATTTTGTAAGAAAATTATTTGGACTTTTAAAAATTTTTTAAACTATGTTGATTTTCAACCTATTATTAGGTTTATATTGCAGTCATCATGGCTTACGGTGAATTCACTGATTCCTAGCTACAGCATTCTATTTGACTCTCGTTTGTTATATGATCCCTTTGCTGTGGTAGACTCAACTCACAGTAGACTTTCTTAGTGACTGCTAAGTTATGCCAAATTCCATTAAGGAAGATCTATGGTTTCATTTACCAATTTCAGAATGAGTGGTTTTGTTAAGTGATCACCAGAATCTTTCTTATAATTCATCAGCAAGCCTCAGGAGCAATATAGGGCAATATAGTTGGTGGTAGTCTAGAAATATTTTTTTTAAGATTATATATACTCGAAAAACCAGATTTCTTTTTTTTTTTTTGTAGAGACAGAGTCTCACTGTACCGCCCTCGGGTAGAGTGCCATGGCGTCACACGGCTCACAGCAACCTCTAACTCTTGGGCTTACGCGATTCTCTTGCCTCAGCCTCCCGAGCAGCTGGGACTATAGGCGCCCGCCACAACGCCCGGCTATTTTTTTGTTGCAGTTTGGCTGGGGCTGGGTTTGAACCCGCCACCCTTGGCATATGGGGCCGGCGCCCTACTCACTGAGCCACAGGCGCCTCCCTAACCAGATTTCTAAGACCTGCTCCTTTGTTAGGGTATTTGCTATTGAAAAGTAGTGTCCATGTTTGTTCATTGTTTTATGTTTCCTCAGAGGATAAGTTAATCAAAGCCTTAGGATGTCTTTTATTAAAAGAAAGAACAGTCTGTTCACTATCTATTTCTAATTATCATAGTTAATTCAGGCTTCAAACTTACACTATCTATTCCATCTGGTCATGGCACAAGAATATTCCAATGAAAGTTCTAGAATACTTGGATTGATATCAAGGTATCCCTTTATCAGGGATCCTAGAAAACTAATCAGTATTCTTTCTATTCCCTTGAGAGACTGTTCTACAAACACATTGTAGTATCAAAGGATACATTCTGATGCTTAACCTAAATTTCCCGTTCCTTAACTTTATCCCTTGAAACTTTTCATATCTCCAGCCAAAATTCCTCTTTACTCTTGGTGTTTAGACCCCCAAGCTATTTGTAGATTTTTATCCTGACCCTTGGGTCTGACTCTGTGGTTTGGCTACATTGTAAAGTTCATATTTTGCTTTAAAACCATCACTGTAGATGATCTTCTCTGGATTCCCTCCATTTGCTTATTTCTTTTCAGTTCTGGGGTCCAATATTACAGGTTAAGGCATCCTATTTTGCCCTTGTTTGTTATATAATCCCCTTGCTTTAATTGTCCCAAATCACATTGAACTTTCTGATTGAGTGCCATATAATATTTTAGATTTATATCTGATTGGCTCCCAACTCTTAGCATCAGTGGTTTTTGTTTCATCCTATGTCTCTCAAACTAATTGTGATCCCTCTGATATCATTTCTATGTTCTTAGTGAGTAAACAGTTCACGGCGTCTCATTGCCCAGAGAAGTCAAGGGTTCTGCTTCCAAGTTCCCGAAACATAAAAAAAAGGGTAACATTTTAATCTATACAATATGGAATAATTCAGCTATACTAGCCACTTAAACTAATTTTTAAAATCTCCCATAGCGTACATTTTTAATGACTTTTATGAATGAAGAAATATGTAAACAATTTTAATAGCTATTTTGTTAGTTATTCTAAAATGTCCATAATCTGGGGGTGGCGCCTGTGGCTCAAGGAGTAGGGCGCCAGTCCCACATGCTGGAGGTGGCGGGTTCAAACCCAGCCCCGGCCAAAAAAAATCACAAATAAATAAATAAATAAATAAAATGTCCATAATCTAAACATTCTTAAATATTTCCAATTTTAAAAAGCAACCAAACAATATAAGATATTTTTTCTCTGAAATTTTAATTTTTTTCCCCAGAATCTTCACTTCTCTATATCAGATGGAAACAGGAAGACCTATTTTACTCAACATGTTTTCCTAGGGACAAAGTAGGGTGGGGTAGAGAAGGGAGAGGGAACAAAACATTTGGTACTATGCCTGGGGTATGTACATATGTAAATATATACACACATACATATTTTCATCAGCTTTATTGAAGAATCATTTGCCTACAATAAACTGTATAGATGAGTTTTGACAGCTGTGTATACATACCCATGAAACCACCACCACAATCAATATACAGAACATTCCCATCACCTCTTGAGTATGCTTTTATTAGCATTCAATGAGCATTGACAACGTGAATTTTGCACTGTGTAGTGTTTGAATTGTGCCTTTAGCCTATAATAGAAAGGGAGGGTGAAAAGAAGGAAGTGAGGGAGGAAGAACAAAACAGAAACCAGAGCTTTTTAATACTTCTTGTAGTGGGTTGGTTTGTATTCCTCCAAAAGATATGTCCAAGTTCAGTCCTAACCCTTGGTACCTATGAATGGGACCTTATTTGACAATAGGGTCCTTACACATGTAATGAGATTAAAACCAGGTCAGACTAGTGTCTAAATCCATTGATTGGTATCTTTATGAGCAAAAAGAGAAGGCAATTTGGATACACACACACACTCAAACACACAGAAGGAAGATGGAGGCAGAAATTGGAGGGATGCAGCTATAAGCCCAGAAAGGCCATGGATTGCCCCAAACCACCAGAATCTAGGAGAGAGGTAGAGCAGATTTTCCTTTACAGCCTCTGTAAGGAACCAACCTTGCTGATACCTTGATTTTGGACTTCTAGCCTCCAGAATTATAAGGGCATAAACATTGGTTGTTGTAAGTCCAGTTTGTGGTAATTTATTGTGGCAGCTGTAGGACAATTATACCTCCCTTAAGCACAGATTGCCACAGCTTGCTTCTCTTTTACTTTAATCGTTTAATGAAACCTAAGGAATTCATTGAGCAAAAAGCAATCCCAAAAGTTACAGAATAAGAGAAGAGAATGGCTAATGAATGCTTGTCAGTGTTTCATTTCCAAAGAAAGGAGAATGATCCATCTGACAACCCAACACCACTGTCATGTCAGCAGCAGTTTGATCCCACACAGGGCCCTACTCCTCCTTCAGGATAGAGTTGACTTTCCCCTTGGGAAGCTTCTGCCTTTCTGTGTATTTGTTTCAGGAAAGATGTTTGTGACTAATTTTTTTAATTAGTAAGCAACATGCAGAAGGCTCAAAGCAAAAAGAGACATTCAAATCCAGAGGGCTGTGATGCTTTAGCTCACTTTTTGTGCGTGTGTGTGTGTGTGTGTGTGTGTTTAAATCATTCTGCTTTAAAGGGGCTGAGTGCACACCTGAGACACACATGAGTTCAAGGGCCAGTACAGGCTAGAGAGAAATACCTTTAAAAGGAGATGAGAGCTGCACAAACTAAATAGGCTTCATGGAAACCAAAGCCCAGGAAGCCTTTCTCTCGGGGAAAACTTCCGGGGATCCAGTTGAAAAAGCAGAGCCACTTAAGTTAACAGCCACATGCCCTTTATTTGCCTTCTGTATGATTTATTGGGAATTCCTTGAGTATTTTTCACAGTTCACTGCTTTGTGGCATGACACAGATTAGAGACATACCAGAGAACTCCCACCCCCCTTTAAAGATATAGGAATGAAAATAAGACACTCAAAAGATTGTAATGAGCAGGTTGTGGATCAGGGAGCTAAGGGTAAGGAGTTTTCTCCTTTTAATAGAAATAACTTCATAAACCAGTGTCATGGAATTAGCAAATGCAAACTACTGGACGTTGTTGGAGGTTTATGGAGCAGTGGGAAAAACCCAGTGAGAATAACAGATTCCTAGCTTAGTCTTCTAACCTTGCCCAAAGTAAATCCCTACTTCTGAGAAATTCTCCCTCTCTTCCACTCCTACCCCAGCTAATTCAGTTCTCTTGGTATTAATATATACTCTCTTTCCCTCAGACCTTTCCTCCATAGCACTTTCCAAAGTTAGGTATGTTCAATCTCTAACACCCCCAAGACCATAAATTTCATGAGAGCTTGACCATGAATATACTTCTCAGGCCCAGTCTCCTCATATGGAACTTGACTCTTCAAGGCTCTGCCAGCTCCCACCTTCTTTGTTTCATAAACCTTAGAATTATCTTCAGTGATCTGTAGGAAGTATCTTTTTAGATTTGACTTTTCACAGAAGGACTATAATGAGTGATGAGTATATAGGTATCTACTTATAAAATTCTTAATATTTCATTAATGTGCATAACATTTGAGTTGGACATCTTCAAGTTCCAGTCCTAAGTGTGGAGGGTCTAGGGGAGGAGGAGGGAGTGGGGGAGGGGGGGAAGAAAGAGAGAGAGAGACCACAACCAACCAATCAACTTTGGATTAAAGTTATTTAATTGTAGCCTTCTTTTCTCCAGGCTAAATCTTTAATTTTCCCCTGATATTTCTATCTAATGCTTTTAACATGTTCTTTTGGGCTGTGAAGGCCCAGACTGGACATAGTGCTTTTCTGACATACAGGACATACTCAAGCTGTGTTTAGTTTGTGTGTGCCAAATAAGAAGTTGTGGAGAAGGCTTTTTTTTTTTTAATTTTTATTTATTTATTTTTTTATTGTTGGGGATTCATTGAGGGTACAATAAGCCAGGTTACACTGATTGCAATTGTTAGGTAAAGTCCCTCTTGCAAACATGTCTTGCCCCCATAAAGTGTGACACACACCAAGGCCCCACCCCCCTCCCTCCGTCCCTCTTTCTGCTTTTCCTCCCCCCCCCACCTTAATTGTCATTAATTGTCCTCAGGCCTTTATTCATCCTTTATGATTTGCCTAATGTCCTTAGGATGGTGGTAAATAAATCTTGTATATAGAATTCTTGTTATCTGCAAGGTGAAGGGAGGCCAGTCCTGACAAATTGGGTTCCAAGGTTATGAGAAGTTACTCTCACTAAATTCCCTTTTACTGTTTATAACAGTTCCTTTTTCCCAAATGAGTTCTCATCAATGGAAATTCAGGATACTTGAGCCAGATGATACTTGGAGCACTTTCAAATTGTTTGCTGCAGCAGCAAATGGTGTCTTTCCAAATGGAGACTGATCCTGTAAAGCAGAGGACCAAGAAAGGATCTATTTGGCTCAAGCTTATGACCCAACTTGTATTATTAAGATAATTAAAATATGTACACACACACACACACACACACACACACACACACGTTTAAACTACTTAAGAGCCTAATTTGGGGAAATACCTAATCAACTTTTGCTTGATTGTATAAACCCTTTATTCAAAAGTCCTGATTTTTTTTTAAATGGATCCCTTGTTGATAGTAAGTACTTGTTTCATAGCAACTAACAAGGTAATCATCCATGCATTCAATATGTCCTGAAATCATAACCCTCTCCTTGACCTAGTTGTTAGCACTTCCAACAGCAATAAGATTCATGCAAGTAGAAGTACCATGTCTGGCCCATTTACTTAGGCAAGGAAGACAGCTAAAGCTCAGAAATGGCTGAGTGACATCCTGTGATATGAGAGATTATGGTCCATTCAACATTTTATCCCCAGAATATTCTAAAATGCGTGACAGAAATCAGGTACTCATTAAAGTGAATAAATGAATGAGTGAATGAATGAGAGATTTCTGGAACTAGAATTCTTGCCACTTGCCACACCAGGGTCACCATCCATAATACTATTCTGAATTGCATCTGTGACATTAATTCACTTAGCCCCATTCCTTGTTTTTAATATCTTTATTGAGATATAGTTCATGTGCCATAAAATTCCCCCATTTCCACTTTTTTCATTTCACTCGAGTTAGCCAAATAATGAGTTAACATGTGTTTACTTAAAGTCTGCTTAAAAATATGTTAGGAGACAAGGTGAATGTACACAGTTAAAACCAGTTTTGGAATCTATCTCTTGATTTATTTGTTAATGCATCCCTTGAGACCATCAATTGAGAATTGAGTGTATTTTCCAAAAATATATATTGGCTTTAACTACAAGATGTTTTCAATGTAGTGGAGAAATTGGTACAATAATGAGATTACTTTTTGAGTCAGCATCTTGCTATAAAGAAGAGCTTCCAAAGGAGAATCATGGGATTCTCAGATGATTGACCAGATCCAGAGGCTACAAACTTCTAACGAGAAACCAGATGGATTTATTATTACTGATTTCCAGTAAGATAACACATTTGTTTTCACAGATTGCTTCAGTGTCCTGGTTTGACATTTGCTGTTGTTTTAAAAGGCAAATTAAAAACACTGGAAATGAGAGGGCCAGATAAAACATAATTCCAAACTGCCCTGGAGGGATGGAGTCATTGATAATGGTGACCTCAAGCCCCGTTCTGCAGCCTGGGACAGACCAGAGCTCCAAGGATTATTTGGATGGTGCCGCTCTTTATTTGAAAAGATTTAATCCATAGTCATCCAATTTCTTTCTCTTCTAGGAGCTCAAATGATTAGGCTAACTAGAACATCACCAACTTTTTAAAGCAAGGCATGAACACAATAGGACTATCATTTGATAACATTGAAAGTCAAAGGAAAGTAAATTCTGGTGAGAAAGACATTTTCTGTTCCTTTCTTTGAGGAGAAGGGGTCAGCGTTTATGTTCTATTGTTAGGAGCATTAAAACTTCTTCTGATAGGTAGCCTCTGTTATGTGGCAGCCACAGTTGATCTTGCAAATACTGATTTTCACACAGGATCTTTCTGGAGAAAGAGAAAATTTCACACAGATCTCTTGCCTAACCTGACCCCAATTAGTTTTCAGTAAGTACATTTGAGTCTCCAAATTCTAGGCAAGGCATCTGTTGAGATATTTTACCCCCAAATGGGTGATCATGGCTTTATGCCCCTAGTCACATAGTCACCAAATATTTATTGCACAAGCATGTATGTACCAGCAGTTCTAAGTGCTGGATTACAGCAGGAAATAGGAAAGAAAATGTCCCTGCCTTTAGAGAGCTTACCAAATTGCAAAGGAAGGAATGTGACAAACACATAAACAAATTAATATATCATTTCAAGAACTTTTAAGTGATATGAAGAGTAGAAAGCAGAGAGACTGGTGGCTGCTTTAGCTATAGAGGTTGGAAAGGACCTTTCTGAGGAAGTGATAGTTGATTTGATTTTAAGGCCAATGATGATAGCCCTAGATGCACTGAGCAACCAAGGAGAACCTAAAGCATGAGCCTTAATAACCCTGAAGCTTGTTTCACTGTCCTTATGAGAAAAGCAAAAGTTGGTTTAAAATTTTAGTAGAGGCTTTAAATTATCACCTGCCTTGGCTTAATCCAGTGGCTCTCACCTTTAGAAGATCAGGTATTCCAATTCAACCTACTCATCTATAATCACACTGAAAAAACAGTGATTAAAAAAATAAATTTATAAAAACACTTCACTTACACTCGAAATACAGTTTTCAGAACTAAATTTAGTTTTGGCACATATGCCATTGGCTGACTTCCTGCATTATATTTGCCTTTAAGGGCATGTTCACGTTCTAGTTCTCATGCATTCAGAGGCTGCAGCTAGTTGAGTCCATAGCCCTGCAGGGGCAGTGTTTAAATGACCTCCTGTGTTTTCATTAATTCTTTAAAAACCTTACACAAACATTTCTGTTCATATTAGGTTTTGCAAACCTTTGCCCTTGTGCTTTTTTCTTTCACAAAAACCTAAATTTGGTGCTTAGACTAATTTGACCTCATAATATATCATCTTTTAAATAAATACAAGACTTGACAAGACCCAGAAACTGGTGCTTGAAATGGAAGTCAGGATCCTCTCCAGTTTTCTGAGGCCAGGTCAACAGAGCTACAGTTATCCCGATAACTCAAGGGGGAAATAAAATAGTCTATTTTGGGGGAAGGAAAATAAACAAATATTCAAGGAGAGTTATCTATTTGGGGGGAAATGGATGACAGAGATCTTCGTGTTACCTGAATTCTTCATCTGCCCAAATCTTTTGTGTTATTTTCTGGAGTCTGTTTAGCCCAAAGTCACAATTTTTTAACCATAAACATGCGAGAAGACTCAAACAATCAGCAATAGTAAGCTAATTAAACATGACTCTACCATCCAAAAAACTACTCCTGACCTCAACTAACCATGTTCCTTTGATTAAATCTCTAAACAATTGTGGCCCCATTAGCTTGCTAGTCTGATGGTGAGAACGGTGATAAAAGTACACCAAACTATGGGAGATGTCTTTGTTCTCCCACTCGTCCACAGTGAGTGAGCACTCTGTAAATATCAAATGCCTTAGTAGTAGAATCAGTTCATTCTAGTTTTAAAACAAAATAAATGTGTGTCTTATGAAGCAATGCTTGCACATATCACTTTCATTACTTGTTAGGCTTTGAAGGATAATTTGTAGAACACAATTTCTAAGTCTTTTTTAACCTCATTATTCCCACAGAAACCACAAAGGGAATTAAACAGGAAAGCTAGATAGTTACAAGACTAATTCCCATGGAAAAATAGCAGCTTTTCAAAGGATTTCCTGAGTATTGCAGCACTGTAGAGATGATAAAAGAATACTTTAAAAAAGTAGGACTGAATCAACCAAGATTAATTAATTAGGATACTGGCTCTTGAAACACAGAAAGTTTATGCATATCAGTGAATTTGTCCCAGGGCCAGATTTTTCAGCCCAGTCATTTATGAGACTCAGATAAATTCACAGTTTCTAGGAAGATAACTCTTTAGAATAAAACCGAGAGCTGAGGGGAGGAGGGAGAGGCTCCATCAACACAGAGTGATTCCTTTTCATCCAACTGGGCTTCAAGGACTAGAAATAAGGGAAGGGAGGGAAATAAAAAGGGGGAGTCAGCAATTGAAGGCTGAAAAGTTGCAAAAGGGTTTGTACCCTCTCAAGAAGGGAAGACGAGGATGACAAATGAGAAAGCTCTCTCCAGTCCCTCGTGAAGTAGTGCTGGCCATTGAATAGTGCAATGCCACACAGGCTGCATTGTTTTCCTCTGCAAGTGTCACCATCCAGTAAATAATACAAATTAGAAAAGTGTATCCAAGAGGCAATGAAATCAGTAGATAGATGCCGGAATCAGAGCAAGTTTGAATTTAGCTTCTGCTTCTTACCAGTTATGTGCCTATGCTTCTTCTGTTGTAAGATGGGATAACAGCAGTCTTTGCTCCTGGATTATCATTAGAACTGTGCTGACACACAGTGAACACTGTCCGAACATTTATTAAATTAATAAGGAGAATTATATCAAGCATTCTTTAGTCCATGTTTTGGTAGGTTGAGCAGTTGATAGAAAACAGGAAGCATTTTTGAGGGCTCATCATTCAAACTTCATTTCTTTCTTTCCAACTCTTTCTGTTTATAAAGAATATTCTATTTATTTGTATGGTTTGTATCATTTCTGGAAAAATACTGTAAGAGAAATTTCCAACAATTTTTTTTTTCTAAAATGAATTTGGTCTTCAGAAAGTTGATTAGTTCCCTGCTGGCCAGTCAATATTTGCTTTCCTGCATAGCATGTTTACAGCAATGCATTATAATAGGTACAGAGGCCATTTCTCCACTGTGAACTGCCCTGTTTTTTTCACATTGAACCTTTCAAAGAATCCATTTGTGATTTTATGGAAATTTTTCTAATGGAAGATGCTGCTTTTGAAGTTGCATACATTCGTTCTCTGGAAAATGTAAGTAACGCTTGGCAGGGAAAAGAGCAGGAAAATTTTCAGAAGAAAGCCAAAATATTTATATATTTGTCCACCAAAGATATGCACCAGTGATCTTAGAATATATAGGAAAATGAGCTTTGCCCTCAACTCTAAGACCTACACTCCTTTGCAACAGTGATATAAAAGATGCCATAAGGCTTTTCCTTTGTTGCTGCTTGGCCACAAGAATGTAAGTTAAGTGAACTAAGTGTGTCCTCAGCACTGTTGTTAGCTTCTAGTCTGGTGGTCCTTGTTGGAGCCAGACTTCTCTTGTTAACTCAAAACTGTTTGGGCAGAACATAAAATAGCTGTTTTACTATTCTTTGTGTTTTGAAAAGGTACATTCAAGTTAATAGTATGAGTTGAGGTGATTCTATTTCTTATACCTCTTTCTTACATCTCTTAGCTACTCCCATTCTTGCAACTTGAATTTGAATAGTCTGTAAATGATTTACATTTGGTGACTTTTATTTCCTTAAACATATTTTAATGCCCATTTTTCCCAAAGAAAGTGCTTTGAATAGAATAACACAAAATCGTAGCAAAGAGACAGAACAATATAATTTTATCACTATGATAAGTTCTTAGAGATTTAATTCTATGCTGCTAAAGGAAAAAATAAAAATAGATTTATTTTTTTGAGCAACTCTACTATGTTGCCCTCAGTAGAGTGCTGTGGCGTCACAGCTCACAGCAACCTCAAACTCTTGGGCTTAAGCGATTCTCTTGCCTCAGCCTCCCAAGTAGCTGGGACTACAGGCACCTGCCACAACGCCCGGCTATTTTTTGATTGTAGTTGTCATTGTTGTTTGGCAGGCCCGGGCTGGGTTTGAACCCACCAGCTCTGGTGTGTGTGGCTGGCACCCTAGCTGCTGAGCTACAGGCACTGAGCCCCAAATAGATTTATCTTCAAAATAGTTAACCCTCAGTATCCAGGAGGGACTGGTTCCAGGAACCCCAGAAGATCCCCAGATCCATGAATGCTATATCCCCAATATAAAATGGCATAGTATTTGCATAAAACCTACACATATCCTCCCCTATACTTTAAATCATCTCTAGATTAGTTATGATACATAATACAATGTAAATGCTGGAGAAGTGGTTGTTAGAGTGCATTTTTTTAGGAAATAATGATGAGAGAAAAGTCTGTACATGTTCACTATAGACAAAATCATCATTCATGTATATAGAATATATATAATATATATACAGGGTGGACATAAAGATTGTGTGCAATTTTAAATTGCATACGAACTTTATGGCTACCCCAGTATATATCTGAAATTGGTAGAATCCAGGGATACAGAACCCATGGATAAGGAGGGCCAACTGTAATAATCCTTAAGATATCTCAGTTGTTTTCCTGAACATACATATAGACACACATATATATGCATATATGTACGTCTATACAGTGCAGATCTTATAAACATGCCACCTAGCTTTATTCGGTATATAATGTTTTCATAATGGTTTTGGTGGTGAAGTAACTTCTCTTCAGTGAATGATGATGAAGGACTTGAACACAGGCACTTTAAAAATCCACCTTTGGCTCTCAACAAGAAAGACAAATACCAGGTGATCACATCCAAAGGCCATAAGATATCAAAGCAGGTGTCAACACTTTAGCATATTACTTTACAGAACATATAAAAATCTGCTTGAAAAACTGGTAAAAGCAAGCTAAGGCATCTCCACTGGCCAAATGCCATTCATCATAAGGCAGCGGTTCTCAACCTGTGGGTCTCGATCCACAGGAACTGTATTAAAGGGCATTAGGAAGGTTGAGAACCACTGTCAAAGAGGCCATTGACAGACTTGTAGCCAAGTTCAAATGGAGAGAGTATTATACATACCCTACAGGTGTTTGTCTCTCTCACCTCTGCTCCTTTATGAGAGGGACTCGCTTCCAACTCTTTTTGAAAGTGCTCCAAACTTTCTTTATTATACCTAAATAAAATTTCTCTTTGTTACTCTGAAAAAAAAAAAAAAAGGTAAGAATAGTTCCCTACTGTAAGGTCCATATACTCATGGTTATAGGTGCACTTTTCTCCAACCAATTATATTTCTATCTTGTCCCTACAGCCAAGAGTTTGCTGCATGAAACCTAAGAAGCCAGTCACACAGGCCCTTGACACCAAGTGCTCTGGGAAAATACTCTTCCAAGGACATAACAAACAATCTTCCTTGGCTCCCAGGACCTCACACTTGGGTGGATCAACGCTAACATATCCCTTACCAGGCTCCCCTTTCTCTTTAACTTTTCTTTGTAGAATTCATTGAAATACCCCAAGCCTACTCGGGGTTCTGGTGAATCGATTTGGACCTTCAAGTTTGAGAGCCAAGGGTGGACATGTGGGCTTTTCTAACACTCATAAGTGCACATAGCAACAGCTATATTCTAGGGAATATAGATACTAATAAGAATTACAGATGGCAAATAAAATTGTTTTTATTCCTGCCACTGGCTAGAAAAGTAGAAGCAAATACTTTCCCTCTAGAACTATTTTCTTTTCTTTCTAGAAAATAAAAATATCAGACCCATCCCACTTTAGGCCCAATGAGAAAAGACATAAGGTCCACAATGAACATTACTCTGAGAGAAATCTCAAGTCTTCAAGTGGGAAAAAAAACAGTACCCCCAAAGGATTAGAGTGAGTAAGGGCTCAGCCTGGAGAAATGTGCTCAGGAACTCCAGCATGGTCCTGGAGGAGCATAACTAGAGTAAAATGGAATCGGGGCGGGTCTGTTCTACACTCTAGAAATTAAAGGGTTAGCACGTGGAGACCTGTCTCCACTGGCAAAAGGAGAACTAAATTCCCTCCAGCTATTTAGTGAATAATTTAAACCATTTTGAATTTTTAAAAAATGCTTTATTAAATCACAACTGTGTACATTAATGCATTTATGAGGTATAATGTGCTGATTTGATATACAATGTGGAATGCTTACATCTAACTGATTAACATAACCATCTCCTGGCTTACTTATTTGTTGTGGTAAGACATTCATACTCTATTCTTAATAGTTTAGAAATGTATCATTGCATTATGCACATTAGGTTAGGTCTCCCCCAAATACCTTCCCTCCTCCAGACCTTCCCCATCCCCCCTCCTTCTTCTTCCCTCCTTCTTTCTGGACTATAGTTGTGTTTTACCATCCCTATGAATGTGTAGGTGATTATATACTGATTTCACAGTAGTATTGAATACATTGGATACTTTTTTCCCCCATTCTTGAGATACTTTACTAAGAAGAATATGTTCCAGGTCCATCTAGGTAAACATAAAAGATATGAAGTCCCCATCTTTTTTATGGCTGCATAGTATTCCATGGTGTACATATACCACAATTTGTTAATCCATTCATGGGTCCATGGGCACTTGGGCTGCTTCTACGACTTGGCAATTATGAATTTAAAGTTTTAAAACAAAACATAGTAATCCTTTTTTTTATGGTTGCACAAAAAGTTTGAACTGATTGGAAATTTGGGAGTATTAATTAGGCACATTCCCCCATCTAAGTGAAATAAAGCCTCAAAGAAGTAATAAGAAGGAAAACACCAAGAAAACATATTTGACACGTTAGTGGCCCCCAGATAAAACTCTGAAAACCATTTTCAAAACTTTCTATGTCAACATTTCCAGCAGCCAAATTGCCAGATTAGTTTAGAATAACAGACTTTCAAAACCAGGAGTTATGTTGGATCTCATATAACTTATCTCCCTCAGTCATTGAGAAAACTGGGGCCATACAATGTTTTACTCAGCCAAAGTCACCCTGATCTGGGTTTAGAGTCTTTGCATCTTGAATTTGGATCTAAATAGTTCAGTTTTCTTGTAACTGGAGTGCTCAAGTCTTCCAACCAGCTGGGTCCTTGGATATCCAAATAAAGTAACTCAAATAAAGTTCTCTTTCACTTTACCCCATGCCAGGCCTGGTCCAATATTTTTAAGGATTCCTGTCTGTGTCCGAATCATAGTGGTGAACACCTATTGATCCTCACCTGAACTCCCCATCACTGCCCATCCTCAGCTACATATGTACTCAAACTATGTCGCCCATGTTGTATGCACAGTCTCCTTCATTGTCAAGGTGCAACTAAAAGAAGTGCCATGTTGTCCAGGAGAATCTACCAAAAATTGAAAAAAGTGTAAAGGAATTGCCACATAGTTCCAGAAATCACTTAAAATTAGGCATCAACACCCTCATGGGTTTCTTCAGCTATAGCTTCTCTATGGAAAAAATCTCTCTCTCTCTTTTTTTTGGGGGGTGTGGGGGACAGAATCTCACTCTGTCACCCTGGGTAGAGTGCCTTGGTGTTACAGCTCACAGCAACCTCTAACTCTTGGGCTTAAGCAATTCTCATGCCTGAGCCTCCTAAGTAGCTGGGACTACAGGCACCTGCCACAACGCCCCACTCTTTTTTGTTGCATTTGTCATTGCTGTTTTAGCTGGCCAGGGCCGGGATTGAACCTGCCACCCTCAATATATGGGGCCGGCACCCTAACCACTGAGCCACAGGTGCCACCCCAGAAGAATTTATCTCTTATTGACACTTTCCTCAGTTCTCAGCTTCTCTTCAATGTATTGCCTTCTTCTCTTCCCCTAGTAATAAGATCTCAACCCCATTTCCCCCAGAGCACAAGGTAGGTAGCTCCATCTTCCTCAAGCTCCTGATCTACAACTAGGTCCAGGGACATAAATTTTTCAGACCCCAAAGTCCCATCAAGTGTTTTCCTAAGAAGTTATTTTCATGAATTCTATCTCCTGTTATACATATATGACTGCAATTTTTTCTATACACAACACCAATTTTTTCTTAGATCATGCTTATGTTAAACAAAATAAAATAGGGCATCAAAATGATCAATCCAGAGGCTTCTGCTCAACTTTCAGTGCCATTGGTGGTTTAGAAATTAATTTTGCTGTTTGGATACTTCTCCAATCCCTCTCCTCTTTGCATCACTGCTGTCACTGTGATGGCCCAGGCCCTCCCATCTCACCCTTGATTCTGACCACAGCCTTCTAAACTTGTCCCCTGATACCAATCTCTTTCTCTTCCAATTGCCATTCACCTGGCACCAACATTCTGTTTCAAAAGTTAAACTTAATCATGACATTCTCTCAGTTAAGCATTACAGTGACCATCACCAGCTCTCAGAAGCATTATGTGCATTCAACCAGTCACAATTTAACCTCAACTTGACATTTTATCCTCACACCCTTCTATCTTCCTAATGGCATTGCCTGTTTGCTGTTAAAACACACCTTGGTATGTTTTTAACAGATGAGATCTTGCTATATTGCCCAGGCTGGACTGAAACTCCTGGCCTTAAGTGATCCTCCTACCTCAACATCCCAAGTAGTTAGGCCTATAGGCATACTCTACTAAGCCTGGATACCACAGTGTCTTAAAAAGGGCTTTTTCTCTTTTGGTAGTGTGACATATAATCTCCTTTTAAAAAGTCTAACATTTGTCTATGAACCAAGTGTATGGTGCCCCATGATCATATTAATGTACACAGCTATGATTTAATAAAAAAAAGTCTAACATTTAGGGTGGTGCCTGTGGCTCAAAGGAGTAGGGCGCTGGCCCCATATGCCGAACATGGTGGGCTCAAACCCAGCCCCGGCCAAAAACTGCAAAAAAGAAAAAAAAAAAAGATGTTTAACATTTAAATCTGCTTCAAAAATCAAGGCACAGCTTAAAGGTCACTTCTACAAAGTGTTCCCTCTTCGTTCTTAAAACCTTCAGTACATGCCTTTATTTTTGCAGTTTCCATGTTGTGTTATTAATGTGGATATGTATCCCCTACCAGAGTGCAATGTAAGGAAGGAACATCGGCTTTAATTCATCTGAGTTTCTTAGTACTCATCAGTATACTTAGCTCTGAGTAGATGCTTGATAAATAGTTATTTAATTAAATTCCACAGACATAGGGCTGGTGAACCACATCAAGAAATAAAGAATGATATTCTTTAAAGCATGATATTTAAGACACTGCGTTAAGCTTTCTAAACTTATTTTAACAAAAATTTATTTAAAAGAAGGGAGGAGAGAAGACTCTGATTTATTTATTTATTTTTTTATTAAATCATAGCCATGTACATTAATGAGATCATGAGGCACCATTCACTGGTTTTATATACCATTTGACATATTTTCATCACACTGGTTAACATAGCTTTCCTGGCATTTTCTTAGTTATTGTGTTAAGACATTTATATTCTACATTTAGTAAGTTTCACATGTACCCTTGTAAGATGCACCATAGGTGTAATCCCACCAATCACCCTCCCTCCACCCATCCTCCCCATCCCTCCTCTTACTCTCCCCCTTCCCCATATTCTTAGGTTATAACTGGGTTATAGCTTTCATGTGAAAGCCATAAATTAGTTTCATAGTAGGGCTGAGTACATTGGATACTTTTTCTTCCATTCTTGAGATACTTTACTAAGAAGAATATGTTCCAGCTCCATCCATGTAAATATGAAAGAGCTAAAGTCTCCATCTTTCTTTAAGGCTGCCTAATATTCCATTCCACAATTTATTAATCCATTTGTGGATCAATGGGCACTTGGCCTTTTTCCATGACTTAGCAATTATGAATTGGGCTGCAATAAACATTCTGGTACAAATATCTTTGTTATAATGTGAGTTTTGGTCTTTTGGATATATACCTAGTAGAGGAATTGAAGGATCGAATGGTAGGTCTATTTTTAGATCTCTAAGTATTCTCCAAACATCTTGTTTATTTTTGTTGTTGTTGCAATTGCCATGGAAGTCTTCTTCATAAAATCTCTCCTCAGGCTGATACCTTCAAGTGTTTTCTCCACATTTTCTTTAAGGATTTTTATTGATTCATGATTTAGATTTAGATCATTTATCCATCTTGAATCGATTTTAGTGAGTAGAGAAAGGTGCAGGTCTAGTTTCAAAAATAGAGACATAGACATCTGGAATCAAATAGAACAGCATGAGATAAAACTAAAATTTTACAGCCACCTTATCTTTGATAAACCAAACAAGAACATTCACTGGGGTAAAGAATCCCTATTCAATAAATAGTGCTGTGAGAACTGGATTTGAATTGAAAACATTCTAGAGCTAAGAAATTAACAGCTTGCAGAGAACTCTTTGAGTTTACTTCATTATTTAAAAAGGCAATAGAAATAAGAAATCTTGCCTATTTCAAGTGAAAGTTTAGTATAGAACCAGATTTTTAAGATTTGGGTAAATTTTCTTTATTTTGCTTTTTTGTTGTTGTTGTTTACTGATTTGCAATATTAGATACAAAAGGTCTGAAACAGCCCTTCTGACACCATTGACACAGTAAAGTAGTGGGAATTAGATTAATTTCTGAGAGTCTCTGTTTTCATATTTCATCATTTACTATTCCACCTCTACATTTGGAAGAGTATCTGAGCTTGGTTCAGTATCTTTGTTAGAATACATTTATCTGTTCATTTGTTGATACAAATATTTATTGAATAGCTGAAGATTGAGGAACCCTTTTCTGGGTACTGGAACTATACAGAAAAATTGCACCACGTCTTTTTCCTAACAAAGGCATTGCATTCACTCTGGGAGCTTTTAGGCAGTTCTCCAGGGTTCTCAGATGGATGATAGGTAAATATTTAGAGTTTTTAGCATGAGAGGATGGGGAGATCTACTTTTTGTGTGACAGGGTCTTGCTCTGTCACCCCAGCTATGGTGCAGTAGCATCGGCATAGCTAATGCAACCTCAAACTCAAACTCCAATCTCAAACTCCTGAGTTCAAGCAATCCTCCTGCTTCAGCTTCACATGTACTGAAATTACAGGCTAATTTTTCTTTCTTTCTTTTTTTTTTTTTTTTTTAGACAGAGTCACACTTTGTCACACTCAGTAGAGTGCTATGTTGTTACAGCTCACAGCCACCTCCAACTCTTGGGCTTAAGTGATTCTCTTGCCTCAGCCTCCCAAGTAGCTGAGACTACAAGTGCCCACCACAATGCCCGGCTATTTTGGGGGTGTAGTTGTCACTGTTGTTTGGCAGGCCCAGGCTGGGTTTGAACCCGCCAGCTCCAGTGTATGTGGCTGGCACCCTAGCTGCTGAGCTGCAGGCACCGAGTCTAATTTTTCCATTTTTTACAGAGACTAGGTCTTGCTATTGCTCAGGCTGGTCTCAAAATCCTGGTTTTCAGCAGCCCTCCTGCCTCGGCCTACCAGAGTGCTAGGATTATAGGTGTGAACCACCACACCTGGTCTAGGAGATCTACTTTTACCCCAGTGTTTTCTCATGAGGATCATATTTGTCAATAATGTCCCCCCACCACATTTGAACATCTTATTAAGCATTATGCCAAATATATGCAGTCATGTAGCCACCACCACAATCAACATATAAAGTGTTTCCATCATGCCAAAAAACTTCTCCGGCTCCTTTACCCATGGTTTTTACTTATCACCCTTGTGCCCGATCTAATTTGTATCCTTGTAGGTTTGTAGTTTCGGTGTATGATATAAAGGGACTTGTACATTATGTGGCTTTTACATTCTGACTTAGTATGATGCTTTTGAGATTCAACCATGTCTTGTGTGTATCAGTACTTTGTTCCTTTTCCCTGCTTTGATGATATCTCATGTGACTCCCGCATTTTGATTTGTTTATTCATGTACTGACTGATGTGGTATGTACATTTCCAGTTTTGACTACTAATAAAAATATACTGGCACTGCATCCTGGGATATGGAGCCGCAGGGCCTTGACCAATGAGATGTGGCCACGTCACAAAGGGGGAGGCACTCCCAGTGGCTGAATGCTCCAGCGGGGCCAGTTCCCCTTTGGGCTGCCATCCGCTCACCTCGCCTCCCTGTGGCCCACCGGCCGTGCGGCCCCAACATGGTGGACTACTACGAGGTGCTGGGCGTGCCCCGCCAGGCCTCCTCCGAAGTCATCAGGAAGGCATACCACAAGCTGGCGCTCAAGTGGCACCCCGACAAAAATCCCGAGAACAAGGAAGAAGCGGAGCTGAAATTCAAACAGGTGGCCAAGGCCTACGAGGTGTTGTCTGACACCAAGAAACGCGACATTTACGACCGCTGTGGCAAGGATGACGTGGAGGATGCTGAGGCGAGTGGGACAACCTTTGAGGACCCGTTCGAATTTTTCTTCTCCTTCTGTGATCCAGCTGACATCTTCAGGGAATTATTCGTCAGCCAGGAAGCATTTTCATTTGATTTCTTTGCAGACCCGCTTGAGAACATTTTTGGCGGTGAGAGTAGCTCCCGAGGAAGCCCAATCAGAGATTCCGCACCCCTTTTCTCCACCTTCAATGATTTTCCAGCCTTCGGAAGTGGTTTGTCTTTCGATCCCTTTGAATCCCTGGGAAATGAGGGCCCTTCTTCCTTCGTGCCCTCTGGTGGTGGTTTGGGTGCGACGGGCCGCGCCAAGACGGTGTCGACTTCCACAGAAATAGTTGATGGCAAAATAATCACCACCAAGAGAATCATTGAGAACGGCCAAGAGAGAGTGCAAGTGGAAGAAGATGGACAGTTAAAATCCCTCATTATAAATGGCAAAGAGCAGTTGCCACACATCAACACCAAGTAATTCCAGTCCACATTTGAATCAAAGCACATTTTAAGGTATGCGGGACATTTTTAAGATTGCAAGTGAACTCTACTTTCGGAACAACTGTACGGGAGAATTTATGAACACTTCAATACTGATGCCTATTTGTTGTTATTAATGGGACTGCACAAACAGGACCTGTTTGTCTTTAAAACTGTTACAAATATCTATGTGCATTAAACTTAATCCCGAGGCAAAAAATAAACACTCATATGCCAGTCTTTTGACGTGTGATTTTATTTCTCTTGGGTAATCATCAAGAGTTGGGCTTCTGGGATGGATATTTAATGGTTATGCTGAAGTTTTTAAGACATGCTAAACTGTTTTCCAAAGTGGCTACACCACCTTGTATTCCCATTAACAACGTATAAGATTTCCATTGCTTCGTATTCATACTAGTACTTGATATATTCGGTCTACTTCATTTTAGCCATTGTAGGAGATATATAGTGATATAACATTGTGATTTTAATTTTCTATCAGAATGTTCTTTTACTGGATGATTTTTTTTTAGACAGTCTCACGTTGTGGCCTTTGGTAGAGTGCTGTGGCGTCACAACTCACAGCAACCCCAAACTCTTGGGCCCAAGCAATCCTTCTGCCTCAGCCTCCTGAATAGCTGGGACTACAGGCTAGGCACTCACCACAATGTCCAGCTAATTTTATGAGACGGGGTCTCGTTTGGTCAGGCTGCTCTGGAATTCCTGAGCTCAAGCGATCTGCCTGCCTCCTCCTCCCAGAGCGCAGGGATTACAGGCTGAGGCGCTGCGCTCAGCCTTTGTTTTTTGAGACAGTGTCATTTCATCACCCCCGAGGGCTGAGGCGGCACAGCTCATAGCAACCTCAAACTCTTAGGCTCAAGCGATTCCCTTGGCTCAGCCTCCCAAGTAGCTGACCCCACAACGCCTGTCTATTTTTATAGACTGAGTCTAGCTCTGGCTCAGGCTGGTCACCAACCAATGAGCTCAGGACAATCCACCTGCCTCACCCTCCCAGAGTGCTATGATTACAGGCCTTAGCCACTGTACCCAGCCTACGCCCAGCCTTTATTGGCTGATTTGAGTTGTAATTCTTCCTAATAATTTGTCAGTCTCAACTAATTTGCATAATTTGTTGGCATAAATTTGTTCATAACATTTGCTTAAAATCCATTTAACGTTCCTGAAGTTGATAGTGATGTCCACTCTTCCATTGTTGATTTTGATCATTTACTTCTCTTTTGGTCGTATTGTGTAGAAATTTATCAACTTTCACTGAAGGATTTTTCTCTATTGTTTTTCTGTTTTCTACTGGATCAATTTTCCCCTTTGATCTTTGTGATTTCCTTCCTTTTTGCTTTATATCTTATTTTTTTTCTAATTTCTTAAGGTGGAAACTTAATACTAGTTCGAGACCTTTCTTTTTTCTAATATAGATCTTTAGAGATATAAACTATTCTTTAAGTACTAGCTTGGCTACATCTAATAATCACAGTTCTCAAATGGATTTTGGGTTCAGATGTTCAATACTGATATTACCTAGGAACTTCCAAGTCAAGAAATAAATGAATAATTAGAGACATATTTATAATAATGTTGGGGATTCATTGAGGGTACAAAGAACCCGATTGCATTTGTTACACTGATTGCATTTGTTAGGTGAAGTCCCTCTAATAATTGTGTCCCACCCCCAATAGGTGTGTCACACACTGTGACCTACGATCCTCCTCCCTCCATCCCTCTCCCCACTCCCCCATTACCCCATTCTCCCACCCTCCACCATGTACTAAGTCATCAATTATTCTCATATCAGAATTGATTACACTGGATTCTTGCTTCTCCAGTTTTGTGATGCTTTACTAAGAAGAGTAAGTTCCACCTCCATCCAGGTTAATACAAAAGATGTAAAGTCTCCATTGCTTTTAATGGTTGAATAGTATTCCATGGTATACATATACCACAGTTTGTTAATCCATCCCTGGATTGTGGGCATTTAAGTTGTTTCCACAATTTAGCGATTGTAAGTTGAGCTGCAATAAATGGTCTAGTGCAGATGTTCTTATGATGAAAGGATCTTTTTTCTTCTGGGTAGATGCCTAGTAATGGGATAGTAGATCAAATGGGACGTCTAATTTGAGTTCTTTGAGAATTCTCCATACTTCCTTCAAAAACAGTTGTATTAATTTGCACAGTGTAAAAGTGTTCCCTTCTCTCCACATCCATGGCAGCATCTGCAGCTTTGATAATTTGTGATGTGGGCCATTCTCACTGGGGTTAGGTGATATCTCAGGGTGGTTTTGATTTGCATTTCTCTGATAATTAGGGACGATGAGCATTTTTCCATATGCTTGTTAGCCATTTGTCTGTCTTCTTTAGAGAAGGTTCTATTCATCTCTCTCACCCAGGAAAATAAGGGATTGCTGGCTAATAAATTTTAATATATCTGATTTTTGTTTCTTATTTCTTCTTTACTCATATAGTATTCATAAAAGTATTGTTTAATTTTCAAACATTTTATTTCCTAATTTTTTCCCATTCTAATTTAATTCTGTGGTTGGAGAACATACTTAAAAACATTAAATAAGTTTAAATTTATTTATTTATTTTTAATTAATTAATTAATTTGTTTATTAAGTCTTTTGCACATAGATCATAAATACATTTATGCCCATTTCAGTGTGTTGATTATTTGTACAAATTGCAGTGTTTACATCATACTAATCAATATAGCTTTCACTTCATTAACCCAATTATAACATTAGGACATTTGTGCTCTACACATGATAGATCCAATTTGTACTTGCAATGTGCTCCATAGTTGTGGTCCCCCTACTATCCCTACTATCCCTCCCATCCCCTCCCCATCCCTCTCCTTCCCCTTCCCTCCTTCATCTTAGGCTAAAATTGTGTTTCATTTTTCATATGCAAGTGTGAGTTATTATAAATTGGTTTCACAGTAGTACCGAGTACATTTGATACTTTTTCCCCCCATTCTTGAGATACTTTACTAAGAAGAATATTTTCCAGCTCCATCCATGTAAACATAAAAAAGGTAAAGTCTCCATTTTTTTTACTGCTGCATAGTATTCCATGGTATACATATACCATAATTTATTCATCCATTCATGGGTCAATGGGCACTTGGGCTTCTTCCATGACTTGGCTATTACAAATTGAGCTGCAATGAACAATCTGGTGCAAATATCTTTATTGCCAAATTATTTTTGGTCCTTTGGATATACACCTAGAAGAGGAATTGCAGGATCAAACGGCAGTTCTACATTTAGATCCCTGAGTGTTCTCCAAACTTCCTTCCAAAAGTAACATACTAGCTTGCATTCCCACCAGCAGTGCAGAAGTGTTCCCTTTTCTCCACTTCCATGCCAACATCTGTTGTTTTGGGATTTTGTGATGTGGGCTACTCTTACTGGAGTTAGATGGTATCTCAGAGAGGTTTTGGTTTGCATTTCTCTGATGATTAAATATGATGAGCATTTTTTCATGTGTCTGTAGGCCATCACCTGTCTTCTCCAGAGAAGCTTCTGTTCATGTCTCTTGCCCAAAATGAAATGGGATCCCTTGTTTTTTGCTTAGTAATAAGTTTGAGTTCTCTGTGGATTGTGGTTATTAGACCTTTGTTGGTAGTATAATTTGCAAAAATCTTCTCCCATTCTGAGGGCTGTCTATTTGCTTTACTTAGTGTGTTCTTGGCAGTGCAGAAGCTTTTTAATTTGATCAGATCCCAATAATGTATTTTTGATGTTGCTTCAATTGCCCGGGGTGTCTTCCTCAAGAAGGATTCTCCCAGGCCAATTTTTTCAAGCTTTTCCCCTGCACTCTCTCTAAGAATATTTATAGTTTCATGTCTTAAGTTTAAGTCCTTTAACAAGTGAGAGTCAATTTTTGTTAGAGGAGAAAGGTGTAGGTCCAGTTTCAGTCTTCTACAAGTTGCCAGCCAATTCGTCCAACACCATTTATTGAATAGGGAATCTTTCCCCAAATTTATATTTTTAATAGGCTTATCAAAAATCAAATGATGATAAGTGTCTGGGTTCACCTCTTGGTCTTCAATTCTGTTCCATACATCTACCTCTCTATTTTTGTGCCAGTACCATGCTGTTTTGATCACTATCGATTTATAATATAGTCTGAAGTCTGGAAGCATGATTTCTCCCAATTTGTTTTTATTTCTGGGTAATGTCTTGGCTATTCGAGTTTTTTTCTGTTTCCATATAAAATGAAGTACTAATTTTTCCAGGTCTTTAAAATATGAGAGAGGTGCTTTAATAGGGATCACATTAAATCTGCAAATTGCTTTAGGTAGTATAGACATTGTAACAATGTTGATTCTTCCCAGCCATGAGCATGGTATATTTTTCCATCTGTTAACATCTTCAGCTATTTCTTTTCTCAGTTTCATAGTTCTCCTTATAGAGATCTTTCATGTCCTTAGGTAGATACACTCCCAGATATTTCATCTTCTTTGACACTATTGTAAAGGGAATAGAATCCTTGATTGTTTTTTTCCCCTTGACTATTGTTGGTGTATATAAAGGCTACAGAATTATGAGTGTTTATTTTGTATCCTGAGATGTTACTATATTCCTTGATCACTTGTAGGAGTTTTGTAGTTGATTCCCTGGGGTTCTCCAGATATATTATCATATCGTCTGCGAAGAGTGACAGTTTGATCTCCTCTGATCCTATTTGGATCCCCTTGATTGCCTTCTCTTGCCTGATTGTGTGGCTAAGACTTCCATTACAATGTTAAAAAGCAGTGGAGACAGTGGGCATCCTTGCCTGGTTCCTGATCTGAGCAGAAATGATTTCAATTTTACTCCATTCACTATGATATTGGCTGTGGGTTTACTGTAGATGGCCTCTATAAGTTTAAGAAATGTTCCATCTATACCTATTTTCTTAAGCGTTCTGATCAAGAAAGGGTGCTGGATATTGTCAAAAGCTTTTCCTGCATTAATTGAGAGAATCATATGGTCTCTGTTTTTTAATTTGTTTATGCAATGTATTATATTTATGGATTTATATATATTGAACCATCCTTGGGAACCTGGGATGAAACTCACCTGGTCGTGGTGTATAATTTATTTGATGTGTTGTTGGATTCTGTTTGCTAGGATCTTATTGAACATTTCTGCATCAATATTCATTAGAGATAGTGGTCTATAATTTTCTTTTCTTGTTGGGTCTTTTCCTGGTTTGGGTATCAGGGTGATATTTGCTTCATAGAATGAGTTGGAAAGTATTCCTTGTTTTTCTGTGTTTTGGAAAAGATTAAGTAATACAGGTACTAGTTCCTCTTTAAAGGTTTGGTAGAATTCTGATTTGAAGCCATCTGGTCCCAGGCTTTTCTTTTGGGGGAGATTTCTTATAGTTGATGCTACTTCAGAGCTTATTGTAGGCTTGTTCAACATTTCCACTTCTTTCTGGCTAAGTCTAGGAGGGTGGCATGTTTCCAAGTATTGATCTATTTCCTTCAGATTTTCATACTTCTGAGAGTAGAGTTTTATGTAGTATTCATTAAGGATTTTTTTAATTTCTGAGGAGTCTGTTGTTATTTGGCCTTTACAATTTCTGATTGATGAAATTAGGGATTTTACTCTTCTACTTCTGGTCAGGTTAGCCAATGGTTTATATATTTTATTGACCTTTTCAAAAAACCAACTCTTTGATTGGTTGATCTGTTGTATGATTCTTTTGTTTTCAATTTCATTTAGTTCTGCTCTAATTTTAGTTATTTCTTTTTTTCTGCTGGGTTTAGGGTTGTAAAGTTCTTCCTTTTCCAGTTGCTTGAGATATCTCTTTAAGTTATTGACTTCCTCTCTTTCTGTTCTCTTGAGGAAGGCTTGCAACACTACACAGTTTCCTCTTGGGACTGCCTTTGCTGTATCCCAGAGGTTCTGATAGTTCGTTTCTTCATTATTGTTTTGTTCCAAAAAATTGGTAATTTCCTTCTTAATCTCATCTACGACCCAGCTATCATTCAGCATGAGGTTATTTAGTTTCCATGTTTTTGTAGGCGTGTGGAGATTCCTGTTGTTACTGAGTTCAACTTTTATTCTGTGGTAGTCAGAGAAAATACAAGGAATGATTTCTATTCTTTTAAATTTGCTAAGGTTAGACTTGTGACCTAAGATGTGATCAATTTTGGAGTATGATCCATGGGCTGATGAGAAGAATGTGTATTTGGTTTTGTTAGGATAAAATGTTCTATAAATGTCTATTAGATGCAAATGTTGAATGGTTAAGTTTAATTCTAAAATTTCTTTGCTTAGCTTCTTTTTTGAGGATCTATCCAACACTGCCAGAGGAGTGTTAAAGTCTCCAACAGTTATGGTGCTGGGGGGAATCAAATTGCTCATGTCAGTTAATTTCTCTTATAAATTGAGGTGCATTCTGGTTGGGTGCATAGATGTTGATAATTGAAATCTCATCATGTTGAGTGTTGCCCTTAACAAATAAGAAGTGACCATCATTGTCTTTTCTTACTTTGGTTTAAAGCCTATTGTATCTGCGAATAAAATTGCAACACCTGCTTTTTTCTGATTTCCATTTGCCTGAATTATAGATGACCATCCCTTCACCCTGAGCCTATGTTTATATTTTAAGATAAGGTGAGATTGTTGAATGCAGCAGATGTCTGGCCTGAGTTTTTGTATCCAGTCAGCCAACCTGTGTCTCTTTAGAGGGCAATTTAAGCCATTCAAGTTTATTGAGAGTAATGATAAACCAGGCAGAGTTTTGGGTATCGAGTTTTTCGAAAGTCCAGCGGACATTTTTAATCCTTTCACCAGTATGGAAATTAGAATTTGATCAAAAGTTTCTGAGTGATTTTACTTTGGTGGTGGAGGATTGTGTTGTTCATTATAGAGGATAGGTCTGAGAATATCCTGAAGAGCTGGTTTAGTTATGGCAAATTTCTTCAACATGTGAATGTCATTAAAGTATTTAATTTCTCCATCATAGATGAAACTCAGTTTAGCTGGGTACAGGATCCTGGGTTGAAAGTTATTTTGTTTAAGGAGATTAAAGGTCGACAACCACCCTCTTCTAGCTTGAAAGGTTTCAGCAGAGAGATCTGCAGTCATTCTAATGCTCTTCCCTTTGTATGTAATCATTTTCTTACATCTTACAGCTTTCAGAATTTTCTCCTTCATATTAACTTTAGCGAAATTAATTCTAATGTGTCTATGAGAATTTTTATTTGGGTTGACTGCTGCCAGTGTTCTAAAACTGTCTGCTATCTGAATTCCAGAATCTCTGAGCATGTCTGGAAAATTCTCTTTAATTATTTCATGAAGCAAAGCATCTGTATCCTTTGTAGCAAGCTCATCACTTTCAGGTATTCCATAAGGCAAATATTAGACCTCTTCAAATTATCCCAGAGCTCTCTGAGAGAATGATCCATTTTTGTTCTCCACTTTTTTTCCTCTTTGAGTGTTTGGGAGCATTCAAAAGCATTGTCTTCCAATATCAAACATCCTTTCTTCTGCCTGCTCCATTCTGTTACTGAGTGATTCTATTGTATTTTTTAGATCTTTGAGGGCTGAAAAGTCTTGCTTTAATGTGTCAAAATCTTTAGTCATTTTGTCTTTAAATTCCTTGAATTCTTGAGACATCTTTTGAATTTCTGCTTTAAATTCTAATTTCATCATTTCCTCCATGTTGTTGATCTTATTTGCTATCCAAATTCTGAACTCAATTTCTGACATCTCAGCCATTTGTTCGTGATAGGATCTTGTGCTGTGTCTGCTTTATCGTTTCTTGGGGAAGTTGATCTGCTCTGATTGTTCATGTTGCCAGAGTTTTTCTGCTGATTCCACCTCATGATTGTTTTTCACTGTTGGCTAGGTGGTCTGGTAAGGTGAGATTGGATTGGGGTTTCGTGGAGTTGTGGTTAACCAGCCCTTTGTTAAGGATCTGGGACTGATGACAACAACTTTTTCCCCTTTAGTTTTGCAAAGGACCTATACAGTAGTACAGTTTGAGGCTGGGGAAACCTTCTTGGTGTGGTGGGGTTAGGTGGCTCAGTCTTGTATTCAACTGGTTCTTGTCCAATCCTGGTGGATCAGTGACTCTGGTGAAGTCTTAGCTGTGAAGAAATACAAGCAATTAAGAAACCCCACCTCCCCAGACAACTGGAATGGGAAAATCGACCCTTCCTGTTACTACACAACCAGGGTATCACCAGAGAGTGTCCTTGGGTGATTGTCCCAAGTTAGGGGTTCCGAACCAATTCATCCAGTCAGTATGAACTCTCAGGTGGGAGAGTTTGAAAGGTCTCCAGCAGCTAGATAGCAGAGGTCTACTGGCTGCTCAGATTTGGCTCTCTCCGGTGCTCTACGGAGTCAGAATGGCCTACCGGTAGCACAGTAGGACCAGGGGGCTGGGTCTCTTTCTCCACTTTGTTCCTTTTTCATGCTCAATCACTGGTGACCCTACAGGGCTGCAGTCCTGCTCCCTCCAGTAATGTGAGGTGCCAGGGCTTAGCGCCTATTAGAGTTAAAGGGAGGTCAATGCCCCTGAGGCCCAACCACTGCCCTTGGCTACCAGCTAGCTGGGGGAGCTGAGGCCTGCTTGCCTCAGGTGTTCAATAGCCACTGGCAAGTGTTCCACTTGGGCTCAGTCTAATCTTGGGGGTACCAGGCCAGCAAATGCTTATCTCTCTCAGCCACTGTGCCTTTCCCCATGCCGCTCTGCAGCCCCAGTATCCCTATAGAGTGGGTTCTGGTTTCCTCTGGTAGTGCACAGAGTTGGGGGGGTGTTTCTCCAAGATTAGACCCCGGTGTGCTCACTCTATTATTGCTGGATCACTCTATTGTGCTGTCCCTGAACAGCTCTTCTGCCACTGTCAAAGCCAGAAAATTCTGGCTGTAGGAGCAGCTCCAGAAGCGTGCTGCACACAGATCTGGCAGCAGGTATATGGTGCACATGATTCTGGCCGTGTCCAGCATCCAGTGATTTCAGCAAGGAGAACACCACTCTACTGGTGATTCTGGTTGGGCTGGGGCCTGGCATGGAGGCAGGGCAGGCCCTGCATGCAACCTCAGCAGATCTCTGGCAGGGGGGTGGGGGGTCCTGCGTGTGGCCTCAGCAGGTCTCCTGCAGGGTGCAGCATGGTGCTCAGCCTCAGCGGGTCTCCCGCTGGGCGGGGTGTGCCCTCAATGGGTGTTCGGCTGGGTGGGGCATGGTGCACAGCTCGGGACCCATGGCATGGGTTGGAGACAGGGATGGTGGGGAAGGGGGTGGGCGCAGGGCTCCAGGTGAGTCCAGGTGGAGGGCTGGGCACTCAGTCAGGCAGGCTGGGAGGGCAAGGCACTGCTCATGAGCCTCCTCCCTCACTCTCTGCAGGGGTTAGGGATCTGATTTATCCTGTGATGGGGGGGAGGGTGGACTGGAAATTCAGAATGGCAAGGAAAATGTTAGTTCAATATTTTCTGCCTGGTAAAAGAATGTTCAGAGTCACTCAGGGTCCCTCTGGAGGAAGTGGTCCCCACTTCCTACTGCTCACACCCGTGGGTTGAGACAAGAGATCCTCAGTTCACTGCTCGCCCATAGAAAACCCACAGGAGCAAACGAAGAGCAAAAGGAAAAGGGAAAAAGAACCCACAGCTTTCTTGGCGGGAGGGGTCGGGCACTTTTCCTTTCAGTTGAGTTTTGTACCTGAAGATTGTTGTCTTGGAGTCGCAGCTTGTCTCAGCAGGGGTGACATGGAATCATCTCACTTCTCACTTGGCTGGGCTACCTGTCTTCAGCTTAATTGGACATTTTCTGGACGTTATCCTTCTCTCTGGATAGGAGCTTCTGTCGGAGGCTGTTCCCAGTCAGTCATCTTTCCCCTCCCCCCCAAGTTTAAATTTATTGAGATAAGTTTTGTGGACCAGAATATGATTTATTCTGGGTAATGTTTTGTATGTGCTTAGGAAAAATGTGTATTCTGTTGCTTTTCAGTGCAGTATTCTGTAAATGTTAATTAGGTTAAGTTGGTAGATAGGGTTGTCTAAATCTTTTACATCTTTATTGATTTACTGTCTTGTTCTATCAATTATTGAGAGCAACGTATTACAATCTATAACATGAAATGTTATATATTTTTTTCTTTTGATTGTCATTTTTGCCTTCACATACAGCAGTGGTTCTCAACCTTCCTAATGCCATGGCCCTTTAATAGAGTTGAAAACCGCTGATATACAGTACCATAATGCTCTGTTTGTAGGGGTATATATAATTGTTCTACCTCCCTCACACACTGACCCTTTCATCATTAGGAAATGTTCCTCTTTTTATCTAGTAACATTTGATATCTGAAGACTATTTTTTTCTATTAGTAATATAGCCACTCTAGCTTCTATAGTTACTGTTTGTATGGTTTATCATTTTCCGTCACATTACTTTCAACATGTGTGTTTCTCTAGTAAACATCATATAAAAGTATAATGATTTTCACTCAATCTGGTAGCCTCTCCTTTTTGATTATAAATTTTAATTCTCTTATTTTAATGTCATTATTGATATGATTGGATTTATGCCTGCCATTTCATTCATTTTCTACCTGTCTCTTGATTCTTTTTGTGCCTCTGTTACTCCTTTACTTATTTCTTTTGTATTTAATATATTTTAGTGTTCTGTTTTACTTCTTTTTTTTTTAGATTTTAAAATTTTTACTAGGAAAAAGTGGACTTGGTAAAAAGCACATGGCTTTAAAAGAAATCATACCATGGCAGAAGCTTCAAAGAGTCAAATCTGATAAAACTAATAGAACCTATTGAGTCAAACATTTTTTCTAAAAATCAGATGGAAAATAATTTCTTTACTTAAATTGTTTAGTAAAAACAAAAATAAATGTTCACATAGTTGGCAATAGATTGGCTGTGCTCTGTAGTTGTGTTATCCAATGTGGGATCCAGAAGCAACATGTAGCTAAACAATCTAAATTAAATTAATTAACATGTTATTTTCTCAGTTGCAAAAGCTACATTTCAAGTTCTCACACTGGATGCAGGTGAAGAATATTTCCATTATCTCATATTTTTTCCATTTTTTTCTTTTTTTAAATTGTTTTGAGGCAGTCTCACTTTGGCATCTTGAGTCAAGTGCCATGGTGTCATTGTAGCTCATAGCAACCTCAAACTGTTTGGCTCAAGGGATCCTCCTGTCTCAGCCTTAATGGTTACTCTAGGGATCACTACATGCACCTTAAATTACCACATTCTACTCCCAATCAATACTGACTTAATTCTTGCAAACTATATGCACTTTCCTTCAATGCAGCTCTGTTTTTTCCTCATGACTTTTGTGTTATTGTAGTGTTCAAATTATATACATGTTATAAGCCCAGAAGTACAGTGCTATAATTGTTGCTTTATACAATGTTTATAAAAGAAATTAAGAAATGAGAAAAATATAGTTGAGTCTTTTGCATTTGCAGACATATGTAGTGTAGGTGTAATAAGGAAAACAAAGCAGTCATCCAAAGCAATGCACGAGAAGTTCATTGCGATAGATAGAACTTACAGAATATAGGGTTAAGGGAAGTAATAAGAAAGAGAATGAAATGTAGAATATAATGTCATGTAAATTAAAATTATAAATGTAAAAATACAAAATAACAATGAATATTTTTTCAGGATAGTTTCTTATCCAAAAACATATTAAACATGCCAGGGTATATGCAGGGTGAGGTGGGGGCACAGAATGTAGAAGAAAATTAATGAAATATAGCCATTGCTTATTATGGTGCCCTATGAAGGAAAACTTTTCAAGGGCACATTCCTATCTAAAGACATATATCGAACCTGTTAGGATGGTGTCCTATGAGAGGATAATAAAAGGGAAAAGTAATACGATTTGTAAAGTGGATATTGTAGGTGATGGTATACCATGGACTGAAGAATGTAAGTAACTCAGTTATGGATCTTAAGTCTAAATAATAAAATTAAAAGCCTACACCAGTAATTTTCAACCAGTGTACTGCAGCACACTGGTATGCAGTGGAAAGGTCTTAGGTGTGCAACAAAAAGTTTTAAAGATCATTAATTAAATTATTTTTGAAAGAAGTTCAAAGCACATTAAGCATATTCTCCTTTTTTACTTTTTTTTTGTTTTGATCAACATAATTTGAGTGTGCTTTGGAAGTTTAACTATAGGTTCAAGTGTGCCATGAGATAAAAATGGTTGAAAAACCCCAGCCAAACTGAATGCAAGAGAACACTCCAAGTTTGGTCTTACAAAGCAATGGGGTCTGTCTTCATAATGTAATGTCTCATTCTGGCATCTGAAGATCAGCTAAAGGATGTCTTGGAGAGAGATAGTGATATAGAACAGGCCAAGAGGTAGACAGAAGATTCTAATGCCTGCTCTGCCTGGGACTTGCTGCAGGATCTCAACACGCCACTCCACCCCCTGGGCCTGGCTTCCTTATCAGAATGTCACAGATAACAAAACTGACACATCACCAAAGAGGGCTGTGAGCGGAGAAAGCAGAAGGGCCTGCATCTTCTAAACAATCCTTTTTCCTCCAAGTATTATATGCATTAAATGAACAGGGGATTTAAGCTCCTAGGTGGGCACTGGTGCCTGCTACCCATTATCAGAAGCCTGCAGCCATTGTGTGGGTACTAGGAAAGGAGAGAGTGTGCTAAGGAAGAGAAATGGCCCACCTATTGAACCCACCTAGCTGTTGTCTATCAGCTTTTGTCTTTCGATCTGTTGAAGCTCACTTAGCAAAAATGTGTGTTTGGACAATCTTCCAGATTCTGGGGCATGTATGGTCAACATAATCTAGACCTTCTGACTGGACTCCCATTACATTTCTGCAGAATGGGGTCAGATGGGGGTCATGTGATAACAGCCAGAGACCTCCATTTCAAGAGCCTGAAGACGAGGTTTTCATGCAGGACCTCCTAGAATTTTTCCTTTGAAAATTTCCTTCCTGCTTTGATTGCTGAGAAACTGTTAACTGCTTTTATGAGACCAAATGGAAAACTCACCTGTTTCGATCATTTGCCAACATAAACAAGGAAAACCTTCATTCTTTTACACAAAACAGCATATCTGGATTTATTAAATATTATTGCTATTTTGACACAATTTATAGTTAGTATAGCCTACAGTTTAGAGAGAAGGCAAATATTTATCCAATGTGAGAAATTAATTTTTAAAAGAACTCCATAATTACTTGCACCCAGACAAAAAGAACTGTAATTTTTAATTAACCATTAACAGTTCCCTTGGTGTGTGTCACACTTCATGGGGGCAAGACATGATTGCAAGAGGGACTTTACCTAACAATTGCAATCAGTGTAACCTGGCTTATTGTACCCTCAATGAATCCCCAACAATTAAAAAAAAAAAATAGTTCAACCTACTACTTTAAAATCATGAAATCTTCTAAGAGCATTCTGGAAGTTTTTTCAGTGTAAGACTTCAGTACTTACCCTGAAGTCTTTTCATGAACTATCACTAATAATGTCTTATTCATTAGCTTTCTTCCTGGAAACTTGACACTACTTGCAGGCCCTGTCTGATGTAGCCTGTTAACATGCCTTGGGGGAAGGTAAGTAACCAATGCAAAAATTCTTGAAGGACAAAAGAACATCTACTGTTGAAATTATTCACAAGACTTGCTGGTGGGAATGCAAGCTAGTACGTTCCTTTTGGAAGGAAGTTTGGAGAACACTCAGGGATCTAAATGTAGACCTGCTGTTTGATCCTGCAATTCCTCTTCTAGGTGTATATCCAAAGGACCAAAAATAATTTGGCAATAAAGATATTTGCACCGGATTGTTCATTGCAACTCAATTCATAATAGCCAAGTCATGGAAGAAGCCCAAGTGCCCATTGACCCATGAATGAATGAATAAATTATGGTATATGTATACCATGGAATACTTTGCAGCAGTAAAACAAAATGGAGACTTTACCTCCTTTATCTTTACATGGATGGAGCTGGAAAATATTCTTCTTAGTAAAGTATCTCAGGAATGGGAAAAAAAGTATCCAGTGTACTCAGGACTACTATGAAACCAATTTATAATAACTCACACTTGCATATGAAAAATGAAACACAACTTTAGTCTATGATGAAGGAGGGAAGGGGAGGGCGAGGGATGGGGAGGGGGTGGGAGGGATAGTAGGGGGACCACAACTACGGAGCACTTTGCAAGTACAAGTTGGTTCTATCATGTGTAGAACACAAATGTCCTAATGCTATAATTGGGTAAATGAGATGAAAGCTATGCTGATTAGTATGATGTAAGCACTCCAATTTGTACAAATAATCAACACACTGAAATGGGCATAAATGTATTTATGATCTACGTACAAAAGAATTAATAAAAAAAAGGAAAAAAAAAAGACTTGGTCAACATGAATTGGGTCTAGAACCCAAGCCTCTGAGTTGATCTTACAAACCTGAGTTGATTTTGTTGCTTTCTGATACCAAGGTAGTCTGTGTAGAAACAACCACCACTAAAAAAGATACATTTTTCCTGATGCAAAAATTCCTGACTTTCAGCTAAATATTAAAAATGGTGCTCTTGCATGGCGCTGGTGGCTCAAGGAGTAGGGCGCCAGCCCCATATACAGGTGGCGGGTTCAAACTTGGCTCTGGCCAAAAACTGCAACAACAACAAAAAAATGGTGCTCTTTGTATTGGCATATGTAGGGACAAGTTGCAAAGAGTTTGTTAAAACGTTGTTAAGTGTTTGTGTGTTACGATGCAGCTCAACATTGTTCATGTGAAGAGAAAGCAAGCAAGGAGGAGGGGGCTAGTTAGAGAAGAAAAGTAACTTTATCTTTGACCTACTGAGTGGCTTTTTGAAACCTGAGTCATTAATTTGGGGTTGTCCCATGGGAAAGGGCGAGGAAATGATAAACACAATAAAGGATGAAATCCAAATAGAAAAGCACTGTTCTTCGAGTTATTGGCTGCATAAAGAGGAAGATTGGATACAAATGTTTGTTCTACCAATGTGCATACAGTACTTGGACAAATCAGTTTCTAAACTCAATATACAGTTATGTGGTGCTCTGTTCTTTCTTTCTGTGCATGGGCTTCATGATGCCATAAATTTAAAGTGATTAATCAACAAGCTACTTTCCACTCAATTTACAGTCATGTTCCAACAGCAGAAAACATTTTCGTACTGTAACGTATCAGAAAAGGAACAGTGGTGACACAAATTGAACTAGACAAATCTGATGGCTCTAGTACCATTGACACCATTCCTTGTTTACTGTTAGCATGAGGAAATCTAAACCTCCAGTTCCCAGCCTATTCAATTCAATCCATTGACAATATATAACCATAATCTGGAAAGATAAACACAGAAAAAAATTCATAATAAAGAATAGAGGGGTATACTTTAATATAATTAAAAGAGTAGAATTGAAGTGTTCCTAACACTAACAAGTGATAAATACTCAAGGTGATTGATACCCCCATTACACTGCTTTGACTAATTCACATTGTATGTCTATATCAAAACTTCACAAGTACTCTATAAGGTACACAACTACTTTGTACCCACAATAATTAAAAAGGAAATGAAAAAATAAGAATAGAGGGATTAATCATCTTATTGGACTATAGTGAATGCTTTATGATTATTCAAGGTATGTGCAATTCCCTTAAATATTACTCAGATACTAAATTTTAAATAATAAAATAAGCATAGTAATATATATTCCATTGTATTGCTATCTTTATTTATTGGATCATCAAGAAATATGTCCCTTGTCTCACACCATATAAAAAATAAATGGAAAGTGGGTTAAAGACTTAAACATAATAGGTGAAACTGTAAAACTACTAGAAGAAAATACAGGGGAAAGGCTCCATGACATTGGCCTTGGCAAAGATTTCTTTGATATGAACCCAAAAAGCACAGGCAACAAAAGCAAAAATAAGGAAATGAGATTGCATCAAACTAAAAAGTTTCTACATAGCAAAGAAAACAATTTATAGAGTGAAGAGACAACCCATGGATTGGTAGAAAATATTTGCAAACCATATATTGGGTAAGAGGTTAATATCTAAAATATGTAAAGAAGTCAAACAACTCAATATCAAGAAAACAACCCAATAAAAGAATGGGCAACAGACCTAAATAGACATGTCTCAAAAGAAGATATATGCAGTGTGACTATTAAGTTTAAGAGCATATACTAGAAAATGTGCTACATACCTCATTGCTGAATATCATTATAGTCACCTTTGAAGTATGCCCCTTGGGAAGCTATGCACTAATGCTAGTGTCTAGGCCACCCTACAAAGCAATTTTGGAACTCTTTTTTGGAATGGCCCTCAAAGCTGTAAGCATATTACCCTCCATGTCCTGAATGTTATAAAAATGTCTTCCTTTCAATATTTCCTTTATCTTTGAGTAAAGACAAAAAGCCACTGGGGACAGGATGAGGACAGTAGGGAAGGTGTTCCATTACAGTTATTTGTTTACTGGTAAAAACTCCCTTACAGACAGTGCTGTGTGAGTTAGTGTATTCTCATAATGCAAGAGCCACACCTATCTTACGCCAAAATTTTCCGTTAAGATTTTCCTGCTTCTGTATTGATATTTACTTGGTCTGCTATGCTTCTCATAGTCAGCTGATGACTTTGATGCACAATTCAACGAGTTTTTGCAGTATTTTCATCAGTTCTGCTTGTTTGTTACTGACTACTCTGACTTCTACTCATAGGTGATATTTGGGAAAAAAAGTTTAATCCATTTGTATATTGCCATTTTCCTCATGGCATTATTCCCATAAACTTGGACTAATGTATCCCTGATTTCGCTTCCAGTCTTGCCAAATTTAACAAGAAATTTATGAACGTTTGTTTGTTGCTCTAATTTAAACTCCAGCATTCTCATGATGGTACACCAAAAGATGCAACCAAAATAATGAACTTCACTCAGGGAGACACTGCCACACATTGATATGAACACAATTGTGAGACACCAATATACCAAGGTTATTAAACTTTAACAAGTTGTTTGTACAGTACTGCCAACGTAAGCACACAGTTGCAAGTTCATGAACTTAATTGCCAGAAAAATCTCATCATCACTGATCATCAGGAATGAAAATTAAAACTACAGTGAGGTATCACCTCATCCCTGTTAGAGCGGCCATTATCGAAAAGACAAAAGATAACATCTAGTGAGGGTGTGGAAAAAAAGAAACCCTTGTACACTGTTGGTTGTAATATAAATTAATATATCCATTGTAAGAAACAATATGGATGTTCCTCAGAAAACTAAAAATAGAATGACCATATAATCCAGTTTTTCAAATTCTGGGTATATATCCAAAGGAATTTAAATCAGTACATAGAAGAGATATCTGAACTTCCATGTTCATTGCAGTACTAGTCATAATAGCCAAGATATGGAAGCATCCTAAGTATCCATTATCATATGAATGGATAAAGAAAATATGGTATATCTACACATGCGGTATATATACTATACAGTGGGTCACATGCAGATTATTTGAGGACTGTGTTGCTTATCTGTTGTGTCGGATATCATGAAAGGTATGCATGAATCTTTTTCTTTGCTCATCAGTTTGCATTAGTGCTTGTGTATATAATGTGTGGTTCAAGACTACTCTTCTTCCAATGTGTGTCAGAAAAGAAAAAAGGTTGGACACACCTGAAGTATACAGCCTTTACAAAGAATAAAATACTGCCATTTGTGGTAACATGGATGAACCTGGAGGACATTATGCTCAATGAAATAAGCCAGGCACAGAAAGATAAATACCACATGACCACACACACACACACACACACACACACATATATATATATACTCATGACCACATGACCTCACCTATATATATACTCAATACCACATGACCTCACACACACATATATATAGTATATATAAATATACTCTAAAAACCTGGGATTCATAGAAGTAGAGAGTACAATGATGGTTTACCAGAGCTTGGGGGAAAGGGGTAGTTGGGGAAAGAGGAGATGCTGATCAAAGGGTACAGCATTTCAGTTAGGCAAGAATAAGGCTGGAGTAATCTATTGCCCAAAATGCTGATTATAATAATAATACATTATAAATTTCAAAAGGGCAAAAAGAGTAGATTTTAAGAATTTCATCACAACAGTTATAAGTATGTGAGGTGCTAGATCTATTAATTAGACTAATTTAATCATCCATATTGTAAACATATATCAAAACTTCACACTGTGCCCCATCCCATAGATACATATTATTTGGCAATTAAAAATAAAATTTATAAAAAATTTAAAGAGAGATATGCTATTTGACAATAAGAACCACGTGTTCTTTAACATACAAGAGATATATGTAAGATATTAAGTCAATAGGTTTATTCATCTGTTTCCCCAACCCAACAAACATTAAATGAGCAATTACCTTGAGCAAGGCAATTTTATTTTCTTTTTAAAACCCTGCCAGATGGGTGAGTGAGTGAGGTCTCCAACATAACTATCTATGGAGATGGTACCCTTCTTAGCTGTATGCTGTTACTGTTTAAAATGTGTGAAAATCTATTACATTCTTGGCCTCCAATGCCACCCAAGAACTAAATAACACTTGTTTCTTTACTTCAAAAGTTACTTACTGTTTTGGTTGAAAAATGTGTGTTTTAAAAAAATAAATAAATAAATAAAAAAGAAAAAAGAAAAATGTGTGTTTTTCTACCCTACTCATCTTCTTTATCAAGATTGATTCAAGTGCCTTTTACTACTGTTATGCTAAGCATGATATTGGAAGAGGGGTTCCCAAATAGGCAAAGGTACCATCACTGGTAAGTTTAACGTGTCTAAATCTTTGTTGAAGAGAATACTTGTCCTTCTTTTATAGGAGTAAATTCTGGTAAGATTATATTAAAAAGATCATTCGCAGTGATTTGCCTTTCTCCTTCACATCTGGGGTCCTTATTTCCAATTTTACTGAGAAAATCAGAAGACTTTGTCTGTATTGTCTCAATATGAATCCTATGCCATGCGCTCGTCCTTCCACGGAAAGAGCTGTCTACCCTCTAATCCAGTGTTTCTCACTATCTTTTAAGTCTCTGTGACATTTGTAACTATCCATTTTTATATCCTTGAGAGTGCTGGTGTTGGGTGGTGCCTGTGGCTCAAAGGAGTAGGCGCTGGCCCCATATGCCAGAGGTGGTGGGTTCAAACCCAGCCCCAGCCAAAAACTGCCAAAAAAAAAAAAAAAAAAAGTGTTGGTGTTTCATTTTGTTTTGGTTTTGCCTTCTCTATTTTATGAGTTTTGTCGGTTGCTTGTCACTACTGTTAGTCTTGTAAAATAAATAACTAACTTGGCTTTCATTTTAATCTACTCTCTGACATCTTTTCATTTATGTTCTTTATTGTTGTCATCCTTCTACACTCTTCGAGCTTATTCTGTTTTTTTCTGACTTCTTAATCTGCACTTTTAATTTATTTTTAGTCTTCTTTTCTAATGTAAGCATTTGAGTCTATAAACTTTCTGTCAAATACCATTTTGGTTGCATCCCCCAAATTTGATGTATAGTATTTTATTATTATTTTATTTTATTTATTTATCTTTTTTTTTTTTGGAGGTAGGATTTCGCTATGTTGCCCAGGCTGGCCTCGAACTCCTGAGCTGAAATGATCCTCCTGCCTCAGCCTCCTGAGTAACTGGGATAAGAGTCACATGCTATCGCACCCCATATTATTTTTAGTATTTTTAAATTGTAAATATTTTCTAATTTCTGATACTCTCTCTCTTTTAAACTATATATTTTTAATTCGTTTTTTTTCAATTTTCAAATCATAGGGTATTTTTTTTTGTTTTCTTTTCCAGGGTTTTTTTTTGTTGTTCTTGCTTTCTAAAGTAGTTGTGATCAGAGATGAGCTGTATGATAACGGTTTTTTGAAATTTGTTGAGATTATTTTAGGTTCTACTATGTTGTCATATTTTGTAAAGTTCCATGTGTGCTTGCAAAGCATATGTTCTCCAGTTGTTTCGTGTAATATGTGTCCTCCACACATACACATCTACGTGTATAATGCAGTCATATATTATTAAATTACATATAGTAATATATTTTGCCTTAACATTTTGTCTGATAGTACTATGGATGCACCGACTATTTTTATTTCAATTTTTATTAACATTTGTCCGTTATGACTTTTCCAATCATCTTACTTTCAACACTAAGATTGAAGTTTTCAATTGCTATTTTGCTTCAGCTGTTTCTTTTAAACAATACAATTTATAAGCAGTTTTTTTGGGGACTGTGATCATTGCTTTTTAACTAGAGAATTTAGTTTACAATTATCGTGATTACAAAACTATTTAAGTTTATTTTTTCCATCTTAAGTTATGCTTTGCCATATTTCCAGTTTTTGCTTTTCTTCTCTTTCCCTTTTCTCTATTCTTGTTGTCCTTTGGATTGTTTAAGATCCCTCCCTATTTTATTTTTCTCCTCTTTTAGGGTCTGATGCTTGGTCTTGCCAGATTGCTGTGTGCTTTCCTAGAGTGTGATGAGGCATTGGGGACCTGCACGTTGGCCACTGTTTTTCTTTTCTTGATTTTTCTCCCAGTAAACAGTGCCCTAGCAGGCCTGTGATATGCCTGCTTGAACAGTTGCTCATACTTGCATAAAAGTAATACTAAGCAATTGAAGAAACATCTGACTGCCATTCATTTTCATCCAAATGGATAGGTAGTCTCAATCTAATCTCTCTTGGGGGATATTACAACTTCTAGAAATGCTTTCAGCTAGTATATTCTCTAGGCTTCTCAGCAGGTAAAGCATACTTTATCTCAGTAGTTTCACTAAACTGATGAAACAAAAGTACCTGCTAATTATATTGGCTCAGTAAATGTCTGTTGTTTGCATGGGGTACAGAAGTATAAGAAGTCTCTATTCTTTCTCTTAGCCAATGCAGACTCTGTTTGGGAAGAAGAGCATTCCGTGCTGAAAATAACAGCAAACAAGAGAAAGGTGTATGATTAAGAGCTAAGCGGCTGGCAGAAGGGTGACTTACAGATGTTCCGAAATGGGCACTGGGAACTGAAGTGGGAGGGAATGAATGGCTTGGTGGGAGAGGGAGAAGCTGAGTCCAACGGGTAGCCCTTGCATAGTAGCATATTCATTCAGACCATAGTGCACCACCCTTTTAGTAGTTTAGTATTTACCTGTCTTTGCTTACTCCACGTGCTTCTCAGACTTTGATATGAATATGAATGACTTAAGAATCTTGTTAAAGGGCAGATTCTGGTTCACCAGGTCTGAGGCAGGCCCTGAGATTCTGCGTTCCTACAGGATGATGGTCATGCTGGCTCTGCCAGTCCAAAGATTCTGACTGAGTAGCAAGGAAATGGATTATTAGTTCTTTCAAGCAGGGGTTATGTTTCTGTCACCTCCACATTCCCAAAACCTAGCACACTGCCTGGCACATAGTAGGTTCCATAAATGCTAAATGAATGAAGTTTAAAGAATATCATTCTAGGTGAAGGATATATTCAGAATGGCAATGAGAAAAAGCAGTGTTGAGGCCTGAAAGTCTGGCAGGTGTGGAGAACTGGGTTAATTAGGAGTAAATTACAACATTCTGTGAAAACCAAGCCTAGAATTTTATACAAGAAAAGTCATAGAATCAGTATGGACTTCGGACGGAGGATGGGGGTGATTGATGAGAGTGGATTTTAAAGATAAATTCTTCATTAAAGTATGAGACTTAGAGGTTTTTTGTTCCTACCAATAATGTCAATAATTGCACATCAAATACTGATCAAGAAGATGGATGCTCACCAGCTCATAATTTTTATATACCTTCAGGGCTGGTCTACACGTGCTGTAGCCTTATGCTTTCTGACTTTTGGAGTCTCTTTTTTACATTACGTAAAACATATTAAAAGAAACTTACATCCCACAGGAAGCATAATTCATTACTGTGAAAAAAGTTCAGGATTTTATAATTATGTTTTATGATATTTGGCTATAAGTAACTTTTGACTTACGAATTGGTCATAATTTCTCAGCTGTCATCATACATATACACCAACTCTCACAAAGTGAGAAAAATAACTTACAGATGGTTTTTAAGTGTCATATTTATATGAATTGTTACTAAATTTATTAATTTTTGAAGTTGACATAATGTTAGGCTTTGTAGACATTTAAACATTTTTTCCTTTCTGTTTTACCATTCTCATTTTGTATTTTTGAGCCCATAAATTTATTTCAAATCTAGAATACTTTTAACTCCCTAAAAAGCCCCAAAGCCTTGATCACGGAGCTTAATGAATTAATTGACCCTACCTCCATCTCCTGCCTGCTCTAATCTGCGTCAGGAATTTCTCAGAAACAATTGACAAGGATGATCATTATATCAAAGAAGAAAAAAACAGTCTATGTGATTTTGCTATAATAGTGAATACACCATTTTTGGTTCAAAACATCAATGAGAAAGTTGCCTCTCATTTCTGCAATGTTGATAGTTAAGTGCACTTTCTTTGAAAAAAGATCTTTGCTGCTCAAGTTCTGTCTGCTGGAAGACTTCTTAAGTTCAGACACCAATTGACATGGATTTTTAAAAAAGATATTACTTTAAGTATGAAGCAAAACAAGCTATCATTGAACATAATCTGGTCTATGAAATTCGTCAGCTCTTAATAATTTGTACTATATGAAGTTCGCTCAAGGTTGAAACTCAAATGATGAAACAGTGAGAAATTATCAAATCAGTTACATTTGCCTCTATATGTTATTTTAGTCTTTATTCCCACTGTCCTGTGGACTTAACAACACTTTAAAATAACAAAATAACTCTGTTAGGATCTTGCCGCACCCCCGGCATCAAGCCGTGGCGGGATGGCTCTGTCCGCGTTGTAAAAACTGTGGTAAGGCGGTGAGTGCTCCCCGGAGCGTTGCCCCCGGTCCCCCTGGCCTGCGACAGCAGCGCATAAGTTGCCTAGCATGCCTTTTAGTGAACGTAAGAATTCATGAGGTGCGGCATAAAGGCCTGAATAACCTTTACCCTGAAACCTGTTTGAAACTTGTTTGTTGAGTTGAATGGTTAATTGTTGCTTGAATGTCCTCAGAAACTAAGAATAAACATAATGACTTACTAATCCATGACTTCATCTATACAATGGAGACTAAATGTCTCCAAGGGAACACGTTCCCACCATAAAGGTCAGTTAATTGAAACAATGTATCAAGAGAATGCAGGGATGATAAGTTAAGATGTTCCTACCAGATACCCGCTCCCTCCAGTCTCTTATCTCTACCTTATGTCCCTTTGAAACTGTTTCTTTAAAATAAGTTTTCTATGAAATTGCTTTCTCTATAATTTTGTCACTATACACTTAAAACATATACATAATTCACTATCAATTCACTAACAACATAAAAATCATAATCAAATATAAGAATATAAAAATACAAAATGTGAACAAAGCAGTTTTACAAAGAAAGAAGGTTTAAACATAGATAAAGAGAAGTAAAAGAGTAACTGCTGATAAGCAGCAGTCCTTTGTTCCCCCTTACGGGCAGAAACATTGTCTAAGAAAAAACGGTTGACTACTCCCATCTACAAAACTCGATAAGAACTTTGTAAGCATCAGCAAGTCATAAAAATATCTTTTGTAGTTTGTAAGACATTGTCAAAAATGTATAAATACCATGCCTAAAAATCAGTAAAGTACAGCTACTTTCTTCATCACCCGTGGTGTGTAGTAGTCTGTCAATTCACCCTGCGTCGACCTTCCAATCAACCTGAGCCGTTCGCCCTGAAAGCCCTCGGACTGAGACTCATTCGACTGGCGGTCCGCGGCAGCTGGCGCCCTCGAACAGGGACCTGAAGGACAGGTGATCTTTCTTTTTCTTTCTTTCCTCTCTTTTCAGATTGAAGGCGACTCTCACCAGGGAGCTCGAGTCCCGCCGGTAAAGGCTGACCGGTTAAGTGTGAGTAATCCGCAGGACAACATGGGGCATACATTAGGAAAAGAGGAACACATGCTCGGTGTCATGATACAGCGTTTGTTAGAGAAAAATGGTTTTCATGTGTCTCTCAAACGGTTGGAGGAGCTTATGCATTTCATAAAGTTGGTTAGTCCTTGGTTTCTGGAGGAAGGCTCTCTCTCTCTCTCCGACTGGAAGAGAGTGGGACGCGAAATGCGGAATTACATGCAGAAACATGGGGAGCAGGTTTTGCCCCCACAAGCTTTTCCTTTGTGGTTACAGGTTAGAGAACTTTTAGCTGATAATACCTTTTTAGAAGCATTCATAAGAGAGACTGACTCGGAGGCTGGAAGCCCTGAAACTAAGGTGGCACCCATTTACGATGAAGTCCCCCCAGAGGCTCTTAAAGACCCCGAGCCAATATCTAATGCTGAGGGCGTCATTCCCTCAGCTCCAACACTCAAAAATATTCTACCGCCGCTCCCACCGGTTGATAATTCATCGGATAGTGACGAGTGGGATGTGGTGGATGAATTTACTAAACCAGATGAAAAAGATAACATGCATGATTTCATTCACCCTCGCCGAGCTTATCCGGCAGTCCGTGTGCCTGTGACTACACCCAGGCCTACTTTGCGGGCTCCACTTCCCCGTGTGCCTCCTTGTCTCCCCCCGCCGCCCGCAGGCTTTCAAGCGGCGGTGCGAGAAGCCCGTCAGCAGGGAGATTTTACTTTCGCTTTCCCGGTACGCTTTCCTACCGAGGAAAGGGCACCACCCACCTGGGAACCTCTGTCGTTAAAGACACTTAAAGAATTGCAACAAGCTGTCCGTACATCGGGAGCTTCTGCCCCTTATACTTTACAAATTGTAGAATCAATCAGTAGTCAGTGGCTTACTCCGTATGATTGGCAACAAACGGCCAAGGCCACGCTTTCCCCAGGTGACTATATTTTATGGAGAACAGAATATGAGGATAGATGCAGAGAAAGCGTTAATCAACATGTAGGTAGAAAGGCACAGCCCACGTTATCTATGCTTTTAGGAACAGATGAATTTGCCACCTCTGAAAATCAAATTAAACTACCACGGCAATTTTTAGAAATAATTAACCACAATGCAGTTTCTGCTTGGCGCAGAATACCTCCTCCAGGTACTAAGGGCACAACTTTAGCAGGCATAAAACAGGGTATGGAAGAATCCTATCCTGACTTTATTTCTCGCCTAGAAGAAGCTATTAATAGAATGCTCCCACCGTCTGAGGGCACAGCATTATTACTCAAGCAGTTGGCTTGGGAAAATGCAAATACGCTGTGTCAGGACTTAATACGTCCACTCAGAAAAACGGGTACAATACAAGATTATATTAAAGCATGCATGGATGCCTCACCAGCAATCGTACAAGGAATGGCGTTTGCTGCAGCTATGCGGGGTCAGAAATTCAGTTCATATGTTAAAAGTGCTTTTGATAGAGACCCCAGTAATACATGTTTTGGGTGTGACCCCCCACATGATTTACCCACTTGTTATAACTGTGGGAAGCCAGGTCATATACAGAAGGATTGTAAGAAATCCACCGGTGCCAATAACAATAATAGTAAGTCCCGTGGGCTTCCCCCGGGACCATGCCCTCGTTGTAAGAAGGGCAGGCATTGGAGAAATGAATGTAAATCTAAGTTTCATAAAGATGGAACCCCCTTGTCTGACAAGGGTGCAAATGCTAATAATGGCAATAGGTCAAAAAACTAGATGAGGGGCATTCTCCCAGCCCCGACCCCAAGGGAGAGCCTAAGTCTACTGTAGTTCAACCTTTTTTAGAGCCTACATCTACCACTAATTGTATACCGCCAGAATGGACAATTCATGACCTCCCGCGTGGAACTCCTGGCAGTGCAGGCCTTGATCTTGCCAGCTCTAAAGACATAATTATATCTAAACATGATGGTGTTACTCTAGTTCCTACTGGAATTAAAGGAAAATTGTTACCGGGCACAGTGGGTGTTATTTTAGGTCGCAGTTCCAATTATACCAAACATTTTGAAGTTATTCCGGGAGTTATTGATTCTGACACTGAGAATACAATTAAAGTCATGGTAAAGTCTTTAGTAGAAACTACACAAATTCATAAGGGACAAAGAATTGCTCAGTTATTGTTGTTGCCATATATACCACTTCCCACCTATCACTTACATGATGCCAGGGGAGAGGGTCAATTTGGATTTACTGATCAGGACTGTGTAGCTCTCATACATGATTTATATGATAGACCAATGTTAAAAATGAAAGTTGAGGGCAGGCCTATTAAAGGGTTAATGGACACAGGAGCTGATGTAACCTGCATTGCAGCTTCTGACTGGCCAAAATCCTGGCCAGTACATCGGACTGGGTCTTCATTAGTTGGTTTAGGTTCTGTTTCTGGTGTTATGCGGAGTACATCTCATTTATTATGTGAATATAAGGATAAGAAAATTTACTTTCAACCTTATGTGTTACCCTCTCTACCCTATACTTTGTGGGGACGAGATCTTTTACATGTTCTAGATATGAAACTAGTTACAGGGGATCAGCTGAACGATCAGTGTTTTTCATAGGGGCCACTGCAGAAAACTATGCCTGTAAGATAAAATGGTTAACAGATGTTCCTGTGTGGGTTAGTCAGTGGCCCCTAACAACAGAAAAGTTACAGGCATTACAAATTTTAGTACAAGAACAATTAGATAAAGGTCATTTAGAGGAATCTACTAGTCCATGGAACACTCCTGTGTTTGTCATTAAGAAAAAATCTGGCAAATGGAGACTTTTACAAGATTTAAGAGCAGTAAATGCCATTATGGAAGACATGGGCTCCCTTCAACCTGGGCTCCCATCTCCTGTAGCAGTACCTGAACAATGGCCACTTATAATTATTGATTTACAAGACTGCTTTTTTACTATTAATTTACATCCTGATGACTGTCCTCGTTTTGCTTTCAGCGTTCCTTCTCTAAACTTACAGGAACCATTTAAAAGATATCAATGGAAAACTTTACCACAGGGCATGAAAAACAGCCCTACCTTATGCCAAAAATTTGTGGCGGCTGCATTAGCAGCACTGAGAAAACAATTTCCTAGTGCTTACATAATTCACTATATGGATGATATCTTGCTAGCTCATCCTGAGCTGCCAAAAGTACAGCTAATGCTAGAAAAAGCTATAGAACAATTAACTAAATTTGGCTTAGTCATCGCCCCAGAGAAAATTCAGAGAGATAAACCATTAAGTTATCTGGGACAATGGATTCACTCTGACTATATTGCACCTCAAAAGGTGCAAATAAGGAGAGATAAATTACAAACTCTTAATGATTATCAAAAATTACTGGGAGAAATAAATTGGATTCGACCTTTTCTGAAGATTACTACGGGAACCCTTAGTCCTTTGTTTACTATCTTACAGGGAGACTCTAATCCCCGTTCCCCTAGACATTTAACTCCAGAAGCCTTGCAGGCTTTACAAGTTGTTGAACAGGCTTTAACTCAAGCTAGGGTTAAACAAATTAATTATCAAAATCCATGGTCTCTACTTATTTTTTCTACTGAGTATACTCCTACAGCTTGCCTATGGCAGGAAGGTATTTTAGAATGGATTCATTTACCACATGTTCAGACAAAGATTGTTGCTGATTATCCATACCTGGTGTCTTTATTAATTGATAAAGGAAGAAAAAGATCACGGGAATTATTTGGTAAAGATCCTCATGTAATTGTAACTGCTTATAATAAAACTCAAGTGGAACAACTATTTCAAAATAATGATGATTGGGTATTAGCCTTACAAGGCTATGCAGGTCAAATCTTATACCATTATCCTAAACATCCTTTAATTGAATTTACAAAAACAGTTTCACTTATATTTCCTCTTATGTGTTCCAAACAGCCTCTGTCTGACGCAATAACCTTATTCACAGATGGCTCCTCTACAGGACGAGCTGTAGTTTTTAGCCCAGGCCTGTCTCCTCTTATTAAAGAGGTCACACAAGCCTCTGCCCAACAAACAGAATTATGGGCTCTAATCTCGGCCTTTAATAATTTCAAACAAAGGTTTAACTTGTACACAGATTCAAAATATATTGCTTCTCTTTTTCCGGCTCTTGAAACTGCTCTTTTAACAGGAACCTCAACTATTCTACCTTTATTAAAGAAACTACAAACTTTAATTCAACAAAGAAATAATCAATTTTATATTGGTCACATAAGAGGACATACTAATTTACCTGGCCCTTTGGCCCAAGGAAATGCCACTGCAGATTTGTTAACACGTACTATGGTGGCATCAGTGGCTGAAGCTGAAGAAAGCCATGCCTTACATCATCAGAATGCTAACGCATTAAGAAAAATGTTTCAAATTACTAGGGAACAGGCAAGACAAATAGTCTTAAAGTGTAAAGCCTGTCCTATTACCCATCATCCTTTAAAATTTGGTGTTAATCCTCGGGGTTTACGCCCCAATGTATTATGGCAAATGGATGTAACACATGTGTCTAGTTTTGGAAAACTACAGTATGTACATGTTACTGTTGATACCTTTTCTCATTATATCTGTGCCTCTGCAAGATCTGGCGAGGCTTATAAAGATGTTGTACAGCACCTATTTTACTGCTTTCAGCAGCTAGGTGTTCCTCATCAATTAAAAACGGACAATGCTCCAGCTTACACCTCTCGAGCATTTGAACAATTTTGTACACAATGGAAAATTGCTCATTCTACGGGGATCCCTTATAATCCTCAGGGTCAAGCGATTGTTGAAAGAACTAATCAAATATTAAAATTACAAATTGAACGCCTACAAAAGGCTCATAAATATTTCTCTCCTCATCATATTTTAACCCATGCTTTATTCGTCCTAAATCACCTTAATGTAAACTCCAACAATTTAACCCCTGCTCTCTCCCATTGGCAGCCACAATCGGCTGCCACCCTTCCTAAAGTTCTTTGGAAAGATTTATTATCGGGCCAATGGAAAGGCCCTGATGTATTGTTAACCTCCGGACGAGGCTATGCTTGCATATTTCCACAGGATGCCGACTCTCCCATCTGGATTCCAGACCGGCTCATCAAACCGGCTCCTCCGGAGACCCCGGCGCAAAAGACAACGCCTGCGGCGGATGAAGATCCTATCTGCACAAATGAGGACGACTGTGGAAGTTTCACCGAAACCCTCCAAGACCACGTGGACACAGATCCGTGCCCTGGTGAAACAAGCTAAACAACTTCTCATATCTCAAGGAAACCCTCTAACTCCTACAATGTACTTTCTTGCGTTTCTATCACTAATCTCTACTCCTAAGGTAGAAACTGCAGCTTATTGGTCTTATGTTCCTAATCCTCCACTGCTACACCCTGTGGGCTGGCTAGATCCAGACCCCATAAAAATTCTTTCTAATGATTCTATCCGCTTAGGAGGTTTAACTGACTCAGAATCCAGACATCATGCTGCGGCTTTAATTAATTTCACTGGCAAAGCCGACTCCTTGCCTATTTGCTTTACTTTAAGAGGCAACACACCTCCTTTTTGTTTACCTACTAGCTACAGGGTATTTTTAACTGATGCTCCAGATCCTCATGATGCAAATAGACGTTATGTTTGGGAATATGAGTTACAAACTATTGGAAGTCCTAATTATAATGAAACCTGTTTATCTGTTAACTCATTACCTCTCCCTAACTGTAAAGAAAAATATAGAGATAAAAATCAATTCTGGGAATCATCATTAACTAAAACACCTACTTGGCTTTCCTGTGGATTCCCAAATGCTGCCAACAAGCATTCTCCTATAAATTCAAACACAGTCATCTGGGATTATTCTCCTACTTCTTGTTTTGATCATAATAAATATTTCTTGAACCAATTAGATAAATTTCATCAGTATCAGTGGTCTGGTACTCCCCAACCAATACGACGATGGTTCACACCTGATCTAGTTGAGCCCATATGGGTAGCTCAAGACAAAAATAAAACTCAAATACACTATGATTTATTTAGACTTGTTGCTGCATCCAACTTAATTTTAGAAAAAAAACCTAATATGCCAAAACCAAATGCAATGTCAGTAAGAACTTGTGTTGGATATCCATATGCTCTACTTTTAGCTCCAAATAAGTATTTAACTATTACACAATCTAAAAACTCTTATCATATTTCTTGTACCGCTTGTAAAGTTACAAATTGTCTTACTTCTACTGATTTATTCAATGAACGCTTGTTTAATTCTGTTTTAATTGTTAAAAGACCCTCTTATGTACTATTACCTGTTGATTTACAAGATGATCCTTGGTATGATAATTCTGCTTTACAAGTTTTACATACTGTTAATCAGTTAATTCGACCTAAGAGGTTTGTAGCTGCTTTAATTCTCGGTATTTTAGCTTTAATTTCTATAGTTACAACATTTGCGGTAGCCACTACTGCTTTGGTTCAAGAAGTTCACACAGCTCACTTTGTTAATTCTCTCAGCAGCAACATAACTCTAGCTTTAATGACTCAAGCCAGCATAGATAATAAACTTGAAGCAAAACTTAACATCCTAGAAGAAGTAGTTTTAGCCTTAGGACAAGATATAAAGTTTATACAACATAAACTTCAAACCAGATGTCATTCTGCCTTTCCTGCTATTTGTGTAACTCCTTTACCTTATAATATGTCCACTTCCTGGGACAAAACTAAAGCTCATCTACAGGGTGTCTGGAAGGACAATGATATTACACATGATTTACATACTCTTCAAAAAGATATCACTGCCATCAGTGAAGCTCATTTACCTAGCACTTCTCTTGATTCACTGGCTCAATCCCTCTCTGACAATCTTAAATCTTTAAATCCTGTGTCCTGGATTCAGTACATTGTGTTTATTGTCATTATTGGATGCTTGATATTCTGTGTTGTTTTACTGTTACCTTGTCTCCTTCGTTGTGTCTTTTCCTCCTTAAAGGCTGTTCGCCAAGACCTCTTTGAGCTACGTTTCATTAACAAAAAAGGGGGAAATGCCGCACCCCCGGCATCAAGCCGTGGCGGGATGGCTCTGTCCGCGTTGTAAAAACTGTGGTAAGGCGGTGAGTGCTCCCCGGAGCGTTGCCCCCGGTCCCCCTGGCCTGCGACAGCAGCGCATAAGTTGCCTAGCATGCCTTTTAGTGAACGTAAGAATTCATGAGGTGCGGCATAAAGGCCTGAATAACCTTTACCCTGAAACCTGTTTGAAACTTGTTTGTTGAGTTGAATGGTTAATTGTTGCTTGAATGTCCTCAGAAACTAAGAATAAACATAATGACTTACTAATCCATGACTTCATCTATACAATGGAGACTAAATGTCTCCAAGGGAACACGTTCCCACCATAAAGGTCAGTTAATTGAAACAATGTATCAAGAGAATGCAGGGATGATAAGTTAAGATGTTCCTACCAGATACCCGCTCCCTCCAGTCTCTTATCTCTACCTTATGTCCCTTTGAAACTGTTTCTTTAAAATAAGTTTTCTATGAAATTGCTTTCTCTATAATTTTGTCACTATACACTTAAAACATATACATAATTCACTATCAATTCACTAACAACATAAAAATCATAATCAAATATAAGAATATAAAAATACAAAATGTGAACAAAGCAGTTTTACAAAGAAAGAAGGTTTAAACATAGATAAAGAGAAGTAAAAGAGTAACTGCTGATAAGCAGCAGTCCTTTGTTCCCCCTTACGGGCAGAAACATTGTCTAAGAAAAAACGGTTGACTACTCCCATCTACAAAACTCGATAAGAACTTTGTAAGCATCAGCAAGTCATAAAAATATCTTTTGTAGTTTGTAAGACATTGTCAAAAATGTATAAATACCATGCCTAAAAATCAGTAAAGTACAGCTACTTTCTTCATCACCCGTGGTGTGTAGTAGTCTGTCAATTCACCCTGCGTCGACCTTCCAATCAACCTGAGCCGTTCGCCCTGAAAGCCCTCGGACTGAGACTCATTCGACTGGCGGTCCGCGGCAGGATCTTAAGCTCTTTCCCACTGTGCTTTCCCTCCAAGAACCTTTCCAATAGCATATCATCAGAAAACCAAGCAACAACAGAAAGCAGAGTGGGTATTCTCTGAAAGGTACAGAGGACCAAAAATGAACATTTTGAGGGGCTACTGCATGCCTGAAACCTTCCCTATGTCCTCTCACTTAACTTTCAGACCAATTGTACATTGTCGACATTGCCCCAGTGGAGGGGGGAACAGTCTGAGGTCAAACAACTAAAGGAAGGTGGCAGAAACAAGTGTCTAAAGCCAAAGCTAAAACCAGTCTTTACATATCATCTGTGGAAATGGGGTTTGGGTTTTTTTTTTTTAATTTATTTCTTCTTCTCTCTCTTAATAAATTTCATGCTATCCCTAGGACACAGAGGCAATTATGTTGACTTAACATTTTACTTTATAGCCACTAATAGACTAAAGATCTCATATATATTGACAACTGATTCATAAAGTAATGTTGGTAGAAATGTCAATATAGTCTTGCATAATGTAAATCTGATTTTATTATTGACCTCTAATTTGACTCTGTAAAATCTGAACTTTTTTCTCTTTCCTTTTTCCATAGAGTTTGTTCAACATTGTTACAAAGTAAATCTGCTTGCTTATCTTTTTCCTGTTAAAAATTATTTTTTGTGCAGTTTCATTAGACACTCACTAATTTATTTGCCATTAGTTAAATGTATTACTGTAATATGCATGATTTCTTAAAATAGATGCTAGAGTTATTTTTACTAAAATAATTTCTCCTTAGAAGTCCTATTTCCAAAGTCTATTTTAGGCATGCCTCTTGAACTTAATTTTGATCTGTGTTTACTGTGTATCACTAGTCTTCTATTTATAGCCAAGGGGATTAACATTTCCATGTTCTCTTTGACCTATCATTCTTGACATCTAATTCCTTCACTGAGACCTAATTTAAATATAAATTAAACTATTTAATTTAAGAGTTCAAATTACTTAAGTGGAGTGATATGGTCTGTGTTCAGTAAGAATCTGAATGTTTTCTTAAGGAATTGAAAGCTGACTTTATTAACTCACAATTATATTTTCTATAATCATGAATATTAGTCCTATGTGACGTGAGAGCTGTGAAAAGCAATTGATCCACTGACGAAGCTAACACTTCGAAGGGTTAATAATATCACGATGGTCACCTTTGAAGTACTTCCGTTGGCCATCTGGTGACCTTAGTGATGTTCAGCAATAAGGTATGATGACTTCTTCTAGGATGAGTTCTCAAACTTCATTGTCAGACCTCATACGATGACAACTCTGACGGCCATTCTGGAAAAAAGAGTTCCAAAACTGCTTTAAAGGGTGGAGTAGGCACTGGCATTGGTATACAGTTTACCAAGGAGAGTACTTCAAAAGTGACAAATGCTATTCAGCAATGAGGTAGGTAGCCCTTTTCCATGATGAGTTCACAAACTTAATTGCCTGACCCTGAATGTATGAAAAGGTTAGGTATCAGAGGAAAGCTATGTGGATGTTCCTTAACAAAAGTAGAAGAAGCCTAGATGGAGCAACTCTGCCAGCTGCCACTCTCCCCTTCTTCCCAGAAGACTCATTTTCCCAATCTGGCTTGGAGTATGGGTTGGGCAATGTGACACCAAGATGCTAAGTAGAACATAAGCCGAAGTTCTAGGGGCACCTGAAACAGTTTTTGCTGTCCTGATGAAGGAAAACAGCTGATATGACCTTGTCCCTACTCACTGCCTCAAATGTGAATATGAATTCTGAAGCTATAGCATCACCCCAACCTCAGGCTCTTTGAATCAGAAGAGTCTACATTGTAACAAGATCCCCAAATGATTCGTAGGTACATGAAGGTCTGAAAATCGTGGTTCCAAGACATTATGGAATGATAAAGAGAAAGATACTCAGTGTACATATAGAGAATAATAGTAATTTTTCCAAGGAATTACGGGGAAAAGGGGGAGCAGGGGACTCAAATTTCAAACATTTGTCTGTATCTTACCTTCAGTGTGCCAGGCATTTATATTCACATGTATTAACTGCAGTTTATATTCATTATTTTATTCAAGCCTCAGAAATGGCAAGCATTTACTTTGTCAATCATCCACACAGTAGAGGTGGGGAAGTGCAGCTGTAAAAAGTGAAATGATTCCCAGAGCCATGCAGGCAGCATTGCTTTTCAAACCTTGGTCTTGCTGAGTTCAAAGCCCACCTTTTTCTGCTACATTGTGCTGACTTTCTGGCTACAGGTTGAAAGGAGGTGCAAAATAACTAAGACTTGAAGTGGGGGAAGCTGTGCTTTCCTGGTAAAGGGCCAGTACAGTGAACTGCTAAAGCCTCCACCTCTGGGCAGAATTTAGGAGATTAGGAGATCAAAGCCTTTGGGAGAAAAGAGAACAAGATGGTAGAGTCTAAGAGAGAAGGGAGTTTACATTTTGAACGGCAAATTACAGCATGCACTTAATTCAAATGAAAAATTAAAGCTGTTAAGGATAAAGAAGCAACCAACATGGTTATGAAATCATCTTGCTTCAGAAATCCTCAACCAGAACTCTAAACTCACACAGTTGTTTTCTGGCATAAGGTAGAGGAGATCATTTCTTATCTGAAATGCTCATTTTTTGTTCATATTCATGGGAAGTTCTGCTGACTATGGTGTTGGCTTAGCATAACACATCTGGTCAAGGGGCCTCATTTGGGTGAATCTGGACTGCCTAAAATGGTGTTGATTCACAAACCTGGGTAAACACAGATTCTAAATGAGCAAGCATTAGGGTGTATTTATTTTTTCCTTTGTTTAAAAATGATTATATTCCGTGGAGTGAGGCAACATATGGGCCCAGATGTAGTTTATAGTCTCTGACACTGTAAGGATAAAGGAGAAGCACAACATGGGGGCCTCCCTCCCCTGCCTTTTACCAAAAAACTTGGCTTCTTCAGTAATATTATCATCAACAGAAACAAACAAACAAAAAGAAACTGCCTGTTGACCTAGACTGAGTAGGCGTTAACTTGCCTTGGACTTCTCACTTTTCTACTTGCATTAAAACTCTCTATTATTAGAAGGCTTTTTAATTAATTTAGAAAACAAAGTTGAGGAATCATCCCCAGAAAAGTCCCACTCAATAAATGTTTTATAAAAGTTAGAGGAGGAGAAGAGGCCAGGAGCCTGCTTTTTCCCATTAATGTATGAATATTTATTAAGCAAAGATAAATGTAGCTTCCTAGAACTATGTTTTGGTAGGGTCAATTCTTTGTTTGTTTTTTTTTTTTTTTTTTTAAGAAAGTATGATCAAAATTGGTCCCTAGCCCTTAGTCACCCTTTTCCTCATCATCCTGATTTACTATTTTCACCATGATTGCCATTATCTCAAATTATCTTGTTAATTTGTTTTCTGGTTTATTTTCCATCCTCCCTGCTACAATAAGGGCTCCAGGGCAGCAGGTACCTTAAGTGTCTAAATCACTGTTGTATTATCAGTTCCCAGGACTGTGTCTGGCACTCCATAAAAACTTGGTAGAATAAATCATCCAACATAGAGAAGGTAAGCTCCAAGTTCTTCCTTATTGTCATGAGCAAGACTTTCCATGGGCTGACTGCAACCTCAATTTCTCAGGCTGGCTAGTCCCCACCTTTAACTTTAGATGCCAGCCACACTCTCCCTGTCAGGGACTCCCAAATAGGGGGACTTCCTCCTCACCCAGATTTCTTATTGGGTGTCCCATGCCTGCCAACCTTCTTCCCCTCTGCGCACCCAAACTCTGCATGGCCTGATGAGGACTTTACCACTTTATTAAGCCACCCAAACTCTTCCCACGCATGTACACCTTGCCCTTCTCCACACATAATATCTGATGATCCCCTGTGCAAAGCAATCAAGCATGTTCTGCCTGCATTCTCTTTCTCCTCTCAGATGATGGTGTATTTTTTATTATCCATTTGTTATTTACATTTTCATGTGTTTCTGTTTTGCTATATTATATGTATACTAAGCAACTGTATTTCTTGCCTTTGCTTTTCAAACAGCAAGTTGCACAGGGATTTACATACAATAGACTTTTTAAAAAGATAGCAATTGAGTAACAAATTGAATTAGCTAATTAACACTGAGAAGGTACAGTAATAAAGATTGAGGAGGAAATTTCCTGTGATGTGGAGAATGTTAAGAGAGCAATGAAAGAGGAATTATCTTATGATTGCTGTTACCCTATGGATGAGGGAGAGGGAATAAATTTCTTTTCAATGGACAAGTTGAGAAACAAACACTTCTCTAAAACAACTCCCAGTGCCATGGATGAAAAAGTAGAAAAATTAATTCCATTGAAAAATCATGCTTGGTTTTAAATGGGACTATTTTGATTTTATATATAATATATATATTATTTTTATTGTTGGGGATTCATTGAGGGTTCATAGAACCAGGTTACAGTGATTGCTTTTGTTAGGTAAGGACCCTCTTATAATTGTGTCCCCTCCCAAGATCTCTATCTATCAGATCTATTTTAAACATCATTCGTCCCAAGGAGGACACCAGTTTGGGCCCTGAAGAAGCACAATGCTGACATCTCCACAGCATGGCCAGATCTAACCAAACCTACTCAGTCTTCACCACTAGCTTCTTCTCAACTTGCCTTGTACTGAAGGCAAACTTGGTAATTCGCACATTCATTATAATAAATGCCTAAAAACCCTATTGTTTATTTATTTTTGGTTTTTCCATTTTAATTAGAATGTCAAAGTGAATTTCTGAAAGAGAAAAAAATGGAAGAGAAGGGAAATAAAAAGAATGCTCCTTATTACTGACATATTGATATTTTTCATATGTGACATGAATTATCCTTATCTACTAGAGAAATTCAAAAGTGATGAATAAAACCAAGAACAACTTATTTCTAAAATAGATGTATGAGAATAGCATGACAAAATTAACCTAATTAAGGAGATTGTTCAACAAATATTTATTGAGTGCCTACTATGCGCAAGGCAATGGGAAGATGGCCATTGGCGGCAAGAGAGAAGGTGAAATTGCTCCCAGTCACTAGTTCTATATTTCTCCTTTTATCAAGGATCTTTAATGCAGGTGTTATTCCCTGCTTTCTCCCAGCTTCTGGCTGTTCAGTAGGTATTTTGTATTATGATGATGGTTCACGCGGCAGCTCCTTTTCTCAGCCTCCACAGTCGTCACTTCAATTCATAGCTTTTCCTTCTCCCACCTGGAGAGAGAGATGACTCTTGCCTGGGGTCTCTCACAGCCTCAATTCCCCCTTCTCTTCAAATGTATCTTCTTCATTGCTACAGAAGCATTTTTCTAAAGCATAGACCTGTTCACATCAATTCTATGTTTAAATTCATCTAATGAGTTATTCTTGCTTGCACAATAAATTCTACTCCTCTCATAGCATATATGGTCTCCAGACCTATCTAGAACCCACATTTCTAGTATAAACAATCACATATACCTTCCCCCCTTCTGGAGATGCACACCCAACTAATTCCCCATAGAGAATTCTTCCAGACAGATCAGATATTTCCCTGCATTCCACCATCTGACCATGCTGGTCCCTTTCTCATCAGCCCCTCCCTACCCTTGTCCACCCACAACATTTCTCCAAGAACAACTAAAATGATATCTTTTTTCTGATGTCTTCCTTGGTTGAAATGCCCTACCACTGCAAATGTGATGAGTCATTCATTCATCTATGTATATTATAGCACATACCATAATTATGTTTTGAACATATCCCCTCCAAAATCGATGTGTCACCAATGTGATAATATTAATAGATGAGGCTTTTAAGAGATGATTAAGCCATGAGGGTTCCTCCCTTATTGATGGGATTAAGGCCTTTATAAAAGAGGCTTCATGAAGGGTTCAGCCAGCTTGCTCCTCCACCTGCCACATAAGGTTGCAGTAAGAAGGTCCTCAGCAGACTAGATGCTGGCACCTTGATCCTGGACTGCTCAGCCCCCAAAACTGTGGGGAAATACGTTTATTTTGTTTTAAAGTTATTCAGTCTCTGGTACATGTGTTTTGTCATAGCCCCATATGACCAACTTAATTTACTACCTCAATCTTTCTCATCCATGCTATGAGGTCTTGGAGAGCAAGAACCTTGTCTACAAGAAGTTGGGTTCAGAGAAGAAAACTCCCTGGTTCCTTCATCATACCTTCCTATCAAACCCCTCCCTCCTATTCCTTCTTTTCTTAGCTTACTCACCATGGGAAGATTTTTCTCTCTTTTTCATATGCCCATGTTCCTTTCTATTCATTATGAATGGAATGACATTAGACTTCAAATTACCCTCCTCTCACTCAGGTAAAACTTAAAGCTAAGAGAGGGTTTCAAGTGACTATCTCAGCTTAGAGGAAGACAGTGTTGGAAATCTCTCCAAGGTCATCTAGTCAGTTGCCTCATTTTATATATTTTATATATGGGGAAAGCAAAGTATAGAGCATGGGGCTCTACTTGGAGACTTCACCAATATTTACACTACTTGGGCTAAGAGACAGTAGCTTACTTATCACTTCCTAACCTACAAATACTCTATGTATTTAAGCCTATTTTTCAGTATAAGAAAAATTCCCACATAGGAACAAATGTATACAAATTTAAATTATTAAAACCTACCAGCTTTTACAATCACAAGTTACATAGTTTGTGTTGAATGTCCTGGATTCCTGATTTGAGGGCTCCTATCAATTAATTCTCAGTAACAGATACCTTAAAAATTCTAAATCCAGTTCAGGAATAAGATCAATGTTGACAGTTCATGTATCTACTGAACACGTGCCCTAAATTTAGAGTCCCTGGCCTCTATCCAGAAGATACCAGTAGTGTCCCCATTCCCCAGTTGTGACACTCAAAAAATGTCCACATATATAACCAAATGTCACTTAGAGGAGGGGGAAAAATCACCCCGGTTGAGATCCACTGGTCTACCACCACATGAGCACAGATGTTGATTAAATGTTTTTAATAATGATAAAGAAAATGAGAAATGGGCCTCATTTTTATCATCCTTGATTGGAATGGCCTCTCTGTTTACCCAATGTAAAATGTATAACTAGTTTGCAAAATACTGTTGGTTTCATTTTAGAAAAGATGATTTCTTGTGTTGAAAGAGACCTTTCCTACATTTGGGCTGGAGTCTTTTAATCTATGCCTGCAACTGAAGAGAGAAGTTTCCTGAATGTGAGTGTGCCTTGCTGTATTCCCAACTACAAAGCTCACACTACTAAGTTGTTTTTTTTAAGTGTTCCATACCATTTATTTTAGGCTTTTGTGGTCAGAAGTCAGAGTTCTCTAAGATATCTGAGTTGTGAAAACTCTCAAACTGAAATAAAACATATGATAGGTGAAAGAAAATTTCTCTCACCAGTCAGTTCTTAGATTCACTAGTAAAGGAATCATTACATACAAATACTAAATAAGTAAGACAATTTTTCTCACTTTTTTCTCTATTTAGCCTTAGAATGTTTGAAATAGTTGTGTCTAGTGTTTAAACTGTTTATTTCTCTCTTTTACATATGCTTTCAAGAGAAAACCCAACAAAAATAAATACAGCACAAAGAAAATTAAAGCTTCCAAAGCACATTTGTGTAGGTGAACTAATTGGTCGTGCTTTGCTTAGATTTGCTAAAATATGGAAAGAGAGTCATTTATCCCACCAGAGCTATTCCATATAAATCATGAATTCAGCCAATATAAACATTCATAAATAGTTCAATAAAAAGCACTTCTCTATTCACTGACGGTGTTAAAGTTCTTTCTGTCCAAGGAGATTTGGTCCCTCTCCCCCAGTTCTTTTTCTTTCCTCCCTCTTTTTGTAGTGTATAATACATGCTGAATGTGGAAAATTCACATAGTAATCAAAGTAGTAAAGAAGAAATCAGTCTCAATGCCTACAGACAATATTTTAGTTTATTTCATTACAGTATTTTTTTCTTCAATATTTTTATCAATGCATTCATTCATCAAAAAACATAGCTAGGAATTGGGATAATATTTTCTTTAAGTTTTGTAGCTGATTTTTTTTAATTGAACATTATAGCACATGTGTTTTCTCAAAGGGATAAATATTCTTCAAAAAGATGTACTAGGGTGGTACCTATGGCGCAAAGGAGTATGGCACCGACCCCATATATCGGAGGTGGTGGGTTCAAACCCAGCCCCAGCCAAAAACTGCAAAAAAAAAATGTACTATTATCTTTTTGTTTGTTTGAGTAATATATGCTTGACTGGATGTCTTCATGGGTTTTTTTCTCTAAAAGTCTGAGCACTCACCGAGTTAGGCTTCTGTGATAGTTTAATTCCATATTACTTGACTTCTAAATTAGTGTTTTAAAGACTTTAGTTTTCTATTTCCTAGATTTTCATCTTTATTTTCTTCATCAAAAGCAAAGCTGAGATTTGGGAATTCGTAGATCACTTCTTCCTCTATATCACTGATGTAAAGCACTTCTGCTTATGTAAAGCAGTTATCATAATGTTTGGCACATAGTCAGATTTCAGTGGAAGTTAGTCATATTCTTAGGATTCTCATCATTATTCTGTTTGAACCTTCAACTTTGAGAATGAAACAAATTGCATCAAGGGAGTACCTCAATCTAGATTATTTTCATGTATTATACTTTGTCAGAGTTTCTCAACTTCTGTATGACTGAGTGGGAATTGAATAATTTTTTATTGGGAGACTGACTTCTACGTGTAGGATATTGATCAGTGTCCCTGATCTCTACCCACTAGATTCCAGTTGCACACATGCCAGCCCCACATAGTTGTCACAACCAAACCTGTCTCCAGGCATTGCCAACTGTTCCCTGAGGAGCCAATTGCTCAAGTTGGAGAACCCCTTCCCTAGGTAAATCTGTCAGAACCAGAAGAATGTTCATTTATAAAGCCTTTCTACCATCTCTATTTAGAACGCTTTATTCTAAAATCTCTGTACAGGGTAACAATGCCTTTTCTTCTGAGAAGTCTCTTAAGCTTTTTCATGTTCTTCTGGAAATCCTAAAATGCAGATAATGCCAGAACTAGTCACCAGAGATGTCTGAGCCAAAAGAATTTGATGAACAGGTACATAATAAAGATATCTGGCTCAAAGTCTATACATTGGGAAATTAAAATAGCCTTCTATTTTCATCCCAGATCTGGGTAGGACCATATGATGTTGAAATAATAAATGAAAATAAAACAATCTATGAAGAATACACTGCCCCCTCCATCTCCTTAGTTTTCTCCTTATTTATGTGGCATAAAGAGTATAAGCACTCCACTATTAATAGTAATATAAAAATAAACAAAATAATTAGTTAAGAAATTATTAATATAACTCACATATCTGGAATATGTAGGACTTTTTACTTTGGAGAAACATAGTATGGCTGAGGAAGACTCTCTAACAGTGTGGCTTGGAGGCTTGCCTTTTTCACAAGTATCCTAGGCTATCCTTTGTAAATTACAGTTCGGAGACTGTGGGCCAAGAGCAAGCATAGATCACTTACCCCAGGGGCACTGCCACTGCCCTACAGGTTAAGCTTTGAGCCCTGGCCTGTTTCTCCACCAAGGTTATTCTGAATTTGGCCTGATTTAGCTGATCTCTAAATTCATACTGTTCACAAAGTGTTGTTTTTAAATTATGCATAATGTATCTTCTTAAGCAAATGTTTGTATTACTGAGCCATCATTGCAGCTGCCATCTGGTGGTCACAGGGGGGAGTGGCATGTTTTCCGGAGAAAATTGTGGGCAAATTTGAAAACCTGGGGAAATTATAAAATATATTTCCTTGGTATCTTAAAAAAGGTGGTAATCCCTTATCTTATATGCTCTGAGTTTTTATTTACATCAGTAGAGAATTTTGACACACAGCTGTGGAGTGTTCTTTCACTTTCAAACAGGAATGATTTCAATTAGATGACCTAACCCAGCAAACTTCTGTAAAGGGCCAGATAGTAAATGTTTTAGGCCTTGTGAGCCATATGGTCTCTGTTTCAATGCCTCCACTTTGCTGTTGTAGGATGAGAGTAGCCACAGATAATATGTAAATAAATGGGCATGGTGTGCCCCAATAAATCTTTGTTTATAGACCCTAAAATTTGAATTTCATGTCACTTGTACATGTCACAAAATATCGTTTGTATTTTTTCAACAATTTGAAAATGCAAAAACCATTCTTAGCATGCAGACCTTGAAAAAACAGGCAACAGGTGGGAAGTGGCCAAAGGTCCATAGTTTGTAGACACCTGGTCTAGCCTACATTAACTGCCCTCCTCGTTGCCTGCCTTCAGGATGATTGCAAAGGATAACTACTGCATGTTTGTGCTAGGTGTCTTTTGTTTGCATCTAAGTGTACTGAAATAGTGTGCAGCTGTGAGACCAGTGTAGTGACCGTCTAGTCTAGGAACTTTGAATTCATAGCCCCCTGGTAAAAATAAGCACAAAAACAAATAATAGGTTGAGTAAAGGAACCCTATCAAAGACAGTTTATTGTAAAGAGGAGCTCACAGACAAAATTTACAACAAGAAACTATAGATAACAGAAAAATCTGATTTGGTCATTAAAATAAAAGAGTCAGTAAATGAGTTAAATAGTATGGTAAACACAGCTAAGCAGAGAACTGTGAATTTGGAGAGACATCTCAAGAAAAAAAAAAACAAACGACAGTGCAGATGGGCAAAGACATGGAAATTGCCAAAGAGAAGTTCAGAAATAAGACAGATATAAGGAAAACTCCAACATACAATTAATAGTTTAGATGACAGAATGAAGAGAGGTAATAATCAAAAGGATGATGCCTGAGAGATGTCCAGGAAACATTCTTCTAGGCATATGAAACTTAATTTTAGTATAGTGGAGCACTAGAAAACATGGACTTTGGAACTGGACACATTTTGATTTGATCACAGTTCCATACCTTGAAATCTGGGATTTTGAACAAGTAACTGAAGTCTTGGTTTTCCAATGTGTCAATCTACCTTACACAAGGAATTTGTGACAATTAATGAAGGAGAGACTTAGTCCAAGGGCTGATTCTTGGTATCCATTACAATCACTGCAACTGAGAGACACAAGAGAGAATTCAGATAGTGTGTGGAATTGAATTTGGAAATAAGGTGACACCTTAGATCCCCTCACTTAATTTCTTATGGTATTCTTCTCTTGTTATGTTCTTGAAGAAATCATTTTTATTTGTCTTAATTCTTCTGTCTCTCTTTTGGTTTTGTTTTCTTTTTACTTTGCCTGACATCTCACAGGAGTCCCCATCGTGACCATTCTCCCTAGTCATAACTGGCACTGTATCATTATTGAGATATCCAATTGTAGTTAGCAGGCTATATCTGAATCCTCTAACATCACTTGGGTATTTGGCTTTTCATATGTACATAGTTTTTTTTTTTTTTTATGTATCATCTTGTCTTAAAGTTAGAGCCTCTTAGGACCTTTATAAAATGAGAAGTATTTTGTCATCTAGCCATTCAGGAGAAAGCAATTAAAAAGAATAAAGAGCTATAAAAATAAAAATACATTTCTTTGAACACTCAGTGGTTCCTCACTCTTAATTGATTTTCTTTTTTTTTTTTCTTTCTTTCTTTTTATGGAGCTTGGCATAACGCCTCTCTATTGTGTCCTCCAGGATTTCAGCAGGAAAGGTGCTTGACTCCCAGGGAGGACTTGCCTGCCCTCACTGTGCCTTTGTCTGTGGATTAGCATTTCCACTTTGATCCTGTCATTCCTTTCTGCTGACCCCTCACCCACAATGTCTTCTCTAAATTGAGACTATACCTTTGCAAAAATAATCAACTAAAGTTTTGTAGAATGATAATTAGAAAAAACAAGTTTATGACATAATAGCATAATATTAGCTGATAATGGGGACATGAGTTTGGGTCAAATAGAAACCAGTTAAATTCTTTGTTCATCATTGAGAATTAAATAAGCAATTAGTTGTTTTGGTAGCCTGGGGCCACACTTCTTGGCCTGGCTTCTTTTACATTTCACTTCATACTGGGGGTTGAGACCTGGAGGCCATACCGCCTTTCTCTGTGCCTTGCAAATCAATCAGCACAGCCCCAGAGAGAGAAATTCCCCAGTGCCTTCCATCTTCTCACCTTTTCTCTTTTGCTGTTTTTCCTCTCCTCCTACCCTCTTCTTCAAAGATAATGTACTTAGATGTTCCATTACTCAAGGGGATAATTGGGAATAGTAGGATATTGATTTAGCCTCGCATCCCTGCTTTGACATCTGTGGACCTTGGGGCTCACTGAAATGAGGTGGATTATAACAATTGTATTTGTTCTTTCTATGGCTGCTGTAACAAATAACCACAAACTCAGTGGCTTAACACAACACAAATATGTTATGTTATAGTCGCAGAGCCCAGAAACCCAGTGGGTCTGCAGGGCTGTATTCCTCCTAAGGGAGAATTTGTTTTCTTGCCTCTTCCAGCTTCTAGAGGCTGTCAGTATTCCTTGGCTTGTGGCTCTGCTTTTTACTAATCTGCTTTGAAAGGTTCTGGACCCAAGGAAGAAAGATTATTCCAAGGCACAAAACAGAGGAAATGGAATCCCCATTCTGTAGAAATAATGTGGTCTTTATTTCCACCTGGATACAGGTAGGGTGAAATCAAGAAAGGAATTCCACACGTGGGTTATGGAGGATTGGGATTTAAAGGGTCAGGGAGCGCAGCAATTGGAGGCATTCCTATTTCCTGGGAGGGACATGAGTCTGACCCTTCCTGGGCAGGTCATGAGCCTGATCCTGCCTGGGTGGGGCAGGTCTATTTGGGCAGGTACACCTGATTCTATAGTGCTTCCCTCCTCATATCTCCTCCTCTGCCTCAGACCCTCCCGCCTCTATCGTATAAAGACCTTGTGATTACATTGGGCCTACCTGCATAATCCAGGAGCATCTCCTTATTTTATGAGCCTTAAATTAATTGTAGTTTCAAAGACCTTTTTAACCTTCATTGTATTCACAATTTCCAGTGATTAGAATGTGGGCATTTTTAAAATTTATTTATTTATTTTTTATTAAATCATAGCTGTGTACATTAATGTATTTATAGGGTACAATGTGCTGGTTTTATATACAACTTGAAATACTTACATCAAACTGGTTAACATAGCCTAGAACGTGAACCTTTTGAGGGTCCATTATTCTGCCTAGCACAAAAGTATTGGCTGCACTTGTCATTGATGACATGTCTTCTATCAAGTCCTGTTGTATAAGGAAAATGTTTCAGTGCCATTTAACTTTTTGAAGTTTATGTGTTCTCCCTGTCCTCATTAACTTAGTTTCCTTGAGGGCAAAGACTATTCCTTAAGAGCCTATTTTTCCCTCCAAGGTCAGAACATCACACATGGTAGGTGCTTGGTAATTTTGACCCAATTTAATCTTGTCTAAGATTACATGAGGATGCCTGCTTTTTCTCCATAGAGCATACATTTCAACTTCAAAAAGATTTATGAGGGATAGTGCCCACAGCATATTTTAAAAATGGCTACTATGGGTAAAGAACAATGCATGAAACAAATATTTAATCTTTCCTGTTAAGCTGCTTGAAATTAGTAATTCTCTTTTCTTTATCCTTGTGTGTTTTCTCTATATTCTTTTACATATTCTTTGACTGATTAACTCTAAGTCATGAGTAAGTCCCTCACATACAGAAAGGCAGTTTTTGTTATCACATACAAAAACTTAAGTGATGCTTTATGGTAACAATGAGATATGGCAAAAATGTAATATGACTGTCAACATATGCCAACTGAGTGGATTCAATTTGTGAAGTTTCCCTATTACCAATGTTATCATTACCTCTTAATCATTCTGAAGTAAATGGGGAAAATGGCAGTGATTGAAAATAGCAGTAATTGAGAATGGTCCCAAAGTTTATGTATATGAAAATGGGTTTCTGAACAGACCACCAGTATTTGGAGGGTCAGTGAGAAATCATCTTTATACATAAGGCACTCAAATTTCTTGCTTCCATCACTTTGATGCATGAAATATGTATAAAAACAGAGGAACACCAAGATTATTGTCTGCCCAGTGTTCATGGCTGATATAAACTCACGTTGAGCATCTATTTCTTTTGAGAACCATTCTCAGTATGTTAAATATATATAGGATGCCCTCCCCTTTGTGTACAGAGATGCTTTTACTGAATCCTGTCACCAATGGGTCATTTGAAGATAAGTGGTGACACTGATTCATCATTGCCTTCTCACCCCTTCCTATTTGTGCCCAAGGCATGAATTTTTCAATGATGAGCTAGGATCCACAGGTAAGGAAGAAAGGGAAGTGTACCTGGCCTTGACATTTCAAATACAGACCTTTAAATTCACTAACACCATAACAAACTATAAAATAAAATATAAACAAAGGAATAAAAAAAATGCTCAACTTTAGCTGTTAAGGTCAGTGTGTATGTGCATGTGTGTGGATATATCTCACAAACAAAAGCAAAAAATAAATTTTATATCCAACTAAAAAGCCTCTATACAACAAAAGAAACAATAAACAGAGTGAAGAAACAACTTTCACAATGGGAGAAAATATCTGGGAGCCATGTATCTGATAAGGGGTTCATATGCAAAATAGATAAAGAACTCATACAACTCAGTAGCAAGAAATTAAAGAACCTAATTAAAACATGGACAAAGGACCTAAATAGACATTTCTCAAAAGAAGATGTACCTATAACAATAGGTATGTGAAAAGTGCTTACTTCAGTAATCATTAGAGATATTAAAACCACAATGAGCTATCATATCACATCTCTTAGAATGGCTATTATCAAAAGATGAAAGATAAGTGTTGGAAAGGATATGGATGTTTGTATATGCTTGGTGGGAATGTAAATTAGTACAGGCATTATAGAAAAATGTCTTAAACATATTAAAAATAGAACTACCATGAGCCAGTAATCTCACTGCTGAGTATAGGAAAGGAATTCAGTTTGTTGAGAAGATATCTATCCTCTCATGCTCATTTCAGCATTATTTGCAATAGCCAAGATATGGACTCAACCTAAATGTCTGTGAACAGATAAATAGATAAAGAAAATGTGGTATATATGCACAATGGAATACTATTCAGCCTTAAAAAGGATATTGGGTCATTCGCAACAACATGGATAAACCTGTAGGACATTATGTTAGGTGAAATTAGTTAGGTCAAAAAGACAACTACTGCACGATCTCACTTTTATGTGGTGTCTAAAAAAGTTGAACTCATAGAAGTAAAGAGTAGAGTGGTGTTTACCAGGGGCTAGTGAGCTGGGGGTGTGAAGATGCTGGTCAAGGGATACAAAATTTCAGTTAGATACAAGGAATAAGTTGAAGAGATCTCTGGTACAACATGGTGACTGTCATTAATAACATTTACTTTAAAAACCACTAAAAGTGCAGATTTTAAGGATCTCACCACGACAAACAAACAGTAAGTATGTACGGTAAGTTACAGGTTAATTAGCTCCATGGAGCCATTTCACAAAGTATACATATTTTAAAACTCCATGTTGTCCATGACAAATACATGTACAATTTTGTCATCTGTATGGCATGTGAATTATATCTCAATAAAGCTTTTATTGTAAAAAATTATTTAATTTAAAAAACAAAAACATCCATTAATTCAGAGTTCTATCAAGTAATGATTATAAAGAATCTAACCAAGAATGATGACAATGGCGCTGAAACTGAAGCTAATACATTTTGATAGCCAGAAACATGTCACAGGTATGTTTTCTTTCCCACAGAAGTAAATTAGAAATAAGTTTGAATGATTTGGAGCCTTGCACTCTTACAAATAAGTGTGATTCTTGAAGAAAATGGAAATGTGCTGGGCACAGTGGTTCCCACCTGTAATCCTAGCATTCTGGGAAGCTGAGGCAGGTGGATTGCTTGAGCTCGGGAGTTTAAGACCAGCCTGAGGCAGAGGGAGACCCAGTCTCTACTAAAAACAGAAACAACTAGCTGGGTGCCAGGGAGGCTGAGGCAAGAGGATCACCTGAGCCTAAGAGTTTGAGGTTCCTGTGAGATATAATGATGCCATGGCACTCTACCCAGCGTAACAGAGTGAGACTGTATCCAAAACAAACAAACAAACAAACAAAAGGAAATGAAGGAAGCTTTTTCTACTGTCTGCTCTCAGAGTTTTTGTTTCTGCTTCTCTTCAGTTCCCAAGCTGTGTTCCATTCTGCTTCACCTCCCACGTAAAGGAATAAATAGAGTTAGCTGAATAAGTTGCTTAAAGAGGAAACTTGCAGAGAATGTGCATGTCACAATATGATGCAAAACTTCTGAAGGTGGTGACAACAGGGCCCAGTTCCTCTGTAGAAGCCTTGAAACCATCCCATGCTCTCCATCTGGGGCAACCTCTTCCCCTGGTCCTAGAAAGCAGTTATGGAAAACTGGACTGTTTCAACTTTTAATGTACATCTAGGAAAATCCAGTTCGAAGAATGACTTTCTTCTCTGATTTATATGTCAGAAATAAAAAACAGGCAATTTCCTACATTTTGAAAAGTTGTGAAATTCTTTCTTTATTCTAACTACCTTCCTTGTTCTCTCATTGGACCTGCTTTCCTCTAAAAGAAACTGACATCTGGAAGACTAGCTGGTATGTGCAGATTCAAACATCTGTGAGGCAGATTGGAATGGATCCTGTTCTGTAGCAAACTCCAGATGAATTCATTTGAAGTGAATTGAGCAGGAGATCCACAAGAAAAGGGGGGTCGTGCAGGTCATGGAAGTCCCACCAGAAGTCAGAGGTCTTTGTTTCCTGTTCTCTCTGATTAGTTCTATTTCTCCTCAAATTTCTTCATTGTTCTCTTCTGCCCTTCCTCCTGGCTCCTGTTTCTAGATTTAGAGCATCATTTTATAGCTTAGCGATAATAAACACTTTATTCTAGGAATGATAGTTATCTTTCAAATGCTTTGTGCAAAAAAGTCTTACCTTATGAATTTTCCCTTCCTGTGTACACATTAGGGTATGATGGTTCAGACCAGGGTTTCTCAACCTCAGCACTAGTGACATTGGGACGAATGGCTCTTCCCTGTGCACTGGAGGATGGTGAGCAGCATCCCTGGCTTCACCCTACTAGGCATGACCCGCATGACCTCCCCCATTGTGACAACCAACAATGTCTCCAGACATGGCCAAATGTCCCTGGGGGTGGAGTGGGCTCAAAACCACCCCCTAAGGTGAGAGCCACTGATTTTGAAGAATAAGTATTTCTTATTTCCACAGGATTTTAAGGAATATATTTAATTAAAATATACAATTTCCAGTAAAAGTCTTGCACTGCAGCTGAATATGTTAATTCTTAAGTTGGAAGTGCTCTCACATCATTTCAAGCATCCTTAACAATCTTTTCAGTCTAATTAATATTAGCCCTTAAAAATGTTAAGATACTGCCATATCACACTTGATATTCATGCATGGCTGAGCCACAGTTCTAATCACCATTTCTCCTATTGCTCACTCTTGTGTATCAACCTATGTGACAGTCACAATTGCAAAATTTGGACTTCCTCCCCTGCTCTTTGAACATAACCCCATCTTCTATTTTCCATTCTGCTTCATTCTCAACTTTTTGTTTTGTTCTCTAGCCAATTTCTCCTTTTTCCCAGGGCTCCATCAAGAATCCCTGCTGTCTTAGGTTTAAGCAGCCCATTATATGGAACAGTATCAAAGGATTTCTGAAAATTGAGATTATCCATGATGCATGCATTACCATTTTCTAATGTGTCTGTAAGCAGCTCCAAAGTATACAAAAGAGCCAGTGAAGTTAGATAGATAACATCTTTCTACATAAAACCCCCTCACTCTGTGTCTTCCAAAGGCCAAAACACCCATATGAAAGGGAGAGAGATAATTGTTGAATATGTTTTGAATGCATTCCAAATATTTGGATATTTGGCCTTATGTCGACAGCCATCTGGAAGGCTGATAAAATTTTTTGTCTGCATACTTTGGGGGTGTGTAGCCAGAGCTTCTGTGTCTTCTTGGAACACTATTGACTGTGGCTGGTTCAGAGTTAACTAATGTGTATTGAGCCCTTGCCAAACGCCATGCATACAATATCTTTTTGATCTTCATGAGCATTAAATGAGGTGGGTGCCTTGGTTCCCATTTTACAGGTGAAAGAAATGAGTCCCAAAGACAGAGTTCATGAAATAAGTGGCAGACTAGAATTTGAACTTGGGTGTTCTGATTCCTACTCCAGTCTCTTCTCTTACAACTTAGAGAAAGTACAGAGTCCTGTGCCTAACAAATGAGTTTTAATTCACTTTAAATAACTCTGTCCTCACCACTCAAAATGTGATTTTTGAACTAGTAACTCCAACATTTATGTGCTTGTTAGAAATGTAGGCTCCTGAGTCCCACCTAACATCTACCAAATCAGAATCAACATTTCAACAATACCCCCAAATGATTCTTATGTACACTAAATTTTGATAAGCATTGCTGTTCAGCTCTATGAATATGCAAAGATAATCACCCAGTTGAGTCACTACCCTTTTTTTAATTATTAATATTAAATCATAGCTGTGTACATTAATGCGATCGTGGGGCACCATACACTGGTTTAATAAACAGTTTGACACATTTTCATCACACTGGTTAACATAACCTTCCTGGCATTTTCTTAGTTACTGTGTTAAGACAATTATATTCTACATTTACTATGTTTCTCATGTACCCTTGTAAGATGTGGTATATGTACACCATGGAATATTGTGCAGCCTTAAAGAAAGATGAAGACTTTACCTCTTTCATGTTTACATGGATGGAGCTGGAACATATTCTTCTTAGTAAAGTATCTCAAGAATGGAAGAAAAAGTATCCAATGTACTCAGCCCTACTATGAAACTAATTTATGGCTTTCATATGAAAGCTATAACCCAGTTATAACCTAAGAATATGGGGAAGGGGGAAAGGGAGGGGAGGGAGCGGGGAGGTTGGGCAGAGGGAGGGGGATTGGTGGGATTACACTTGAGTCACCATCCTATGTGCCCTTGCAATATCACTATGCCCAGTAGCTCAGCCTCTTCTTGTTCCCCTGCCTACCTTCCTCCACTGTGCTGCTTTTATATCCTCCCATGGTACTCGTCTGGCATTCTGCTTCATATTTTAGGCCAGAAAAGACCAATAGGCTTTAAGTCTTTTGCCAGTGCAAAGTGGAGTTCACAGTGGTTTCCTAAAGCTTTGTGTTGAGCAGGATTCTGAAGCTCTATCTGGCCTCGGTTGGTAAGAGTCTGACGTTTGCCATGGGTGCGGGAAGTGGAAGAGGAAAGCATGCATACCTTGGGTTTGCCATTCTTGTTCTGGGCATTCTGTTACCACTTCACTATCAGTACTTTCCTATTTATTATCTCATTGTCTTCACTCCATGCTAGGTAACTGCAGAGAAAATCTGCTGAGCCCATTTCAGCTAATGGTTGATCAATGACAATGAATTATTTAAAATTATCAAGTAACTATGTGTATTTTGATAGTGCCCTTTAAGTCTGATAGAAAACCAAAATTAATGGCAGAATTTTGACATTGGGCCTTTTATCATTTTAAAATTCCGTTCCATTCAATAAACTTAAAATCACAATATGCTGGTGGGTACCTCAGCCTCCTAATCTTCTTGACAATTGGCAGCATTGGTGAGGAAGGGTTCCTTGTGGAAAAATATAATAGACCAGCTTGTGTTCATCAACACCACCAAGGAGAAATAAGCAAGATCTGCTTAAGGGGACCAGAATGGATGGTTATATGGTACAAATGATCAGGTTACAGAGAACAGGCCCACCAAGAGCAGTTCATCAACTCAAAGCCTGCTACAAAGAGCACTGGAAAGCCATCAGATGGCGTGACTGTAACTACAGATCACATTTGCATAGAGTGCTGCCATGTACAAAACTCTTCATTTTCTCTATCAATTGATTTTCTGAGCTCTTTTGCTAAACTTGTAATCAATAATTTTTAGATTTCCCATACATTTTTATTAGGGTTAGGCTCAGGACTACTAAATAAGATTATTTTTCTGGAGGGAGGTTATGAAAGAAACAAAAGGATTCATTGAGAATCTTGATTCTATTCTAGGAAGTGAATAGATAAACTGTATGCAAATAGGAATAGACACATAGGCTCCATGACTATTAAAGGCCAAGTAATGCTTGCACACAGTCCTCCCTACCAGGCACATGTGAGAATTTAGGCGGGTGTGGATGCAATTGTGCCATCTGCCTATTTGCTCATTCAGTTAAGCAGTCAACAGGCATTTGGGGGTACACACAACTTTAAAGAACAAGCACTGCACTAGGACCAGAGGAACAAAGAGAGCTGACAGTTTCTTCCCTCTGGGAATTCATGTTCTTCCCTGACTCTTCTCCAGATTTTTCTTTCGTTATTTGGATGTCATGTTTCTCTTTTCCCTGCTAATCCACATCTAGGCTAATAATGATGGTCCATATAAAGGCATTTGCTTCCTTTTATCTGGTAGAGTTCTGTTTCTTAACCTTCAATTCATCAACATTCAGCTTCTAGAGAACAGACACTTTTTTTGCAAATTTATTTTTACTTACATCATGACCACATAAATGCATTCTCATTTGTAAGACAGTCACCCATACAGCTTCATCAAAAGTCACCTTTGAGGTAACCTTGGTCAGTTACTGACCAACAAAGTTGTCAAAATCAGCAACCTGAATGTTTAGCTCTTTAGCAATGTACACACTTTTGGGGGGCAAAACACAATTATAAGAGGGACTTTATCTAACAAATACAGTCAGTGTAAGCTGGTTTCTTGTACCCTTAATGAATCCCCAACAACAAAAAAATAAAATAAAAGAAAGTTAGAGTAAGAACTATAATATAAATATATATAAAAAAAAAATGGGCCCAAAGCTTTTCTAGCTTCAAACTATGTAAAAGGATTTTACCAAGTTAGGGTCTCTTGGGTTTATTAGCAGTTTAAAGCCATCACAAGAATGAAGATATGCTTCCAAGCACAGTTGCATCTTAAAAAATAAAAAAGTGAAGATATGCAAAATATATATATATATACACTGTTCCTTGAAAAAAATGAGTCCCAAAACTGCTGTAGTAGGAAAAACAATTGCTGTGTACAATAATCTAAGAAGTGAAAAGTCATATGTTAATTTTTTATAAATTCTCAAAAAGGCTCAAAATAGATTATTTTATATAAAAAAGTCACCTCTGACATTTTTGCTACCTGTACCCTGTCCAAGGCTCCTCTACAGAGGTGATAACTGTCCTCAGTCCTTCTGGACTCTTCAGCATCCTTCTAGCAATGTCTGTTCCTATTTACATCTCACCAAACACCAAAATACACCTGGCTTGGCTAATGTTGCCTATCTGTCAATAACTCTATAAAATGCTTTCCCTGACTGTGGTTAGAGAATGATAACACCCTCTGGCATAAAGGAGGAGGCAACTGTAGGCTACAGGAGGCATCTGTGCAACTAAGTGTTCCCTAGAGGATTCTCCTTTGCTATTGCCTTTAGTGAGCTTGTCATTATCACCTCTGCAGATGCCCCTGAGCAGCAATATGGGTTGCAGTTCCAGACATAACTTTATGTGCAGTGTCAGGGGGTTAAGTACTCTCTAGGCATTCACAGACGCTAGATTAAAAACTCCAGTTCGATGTAAGCATTCCACACTGTTTATCAATTCAGCACCCCATAAATGCGTTAACGTACATAGTCATGATTTAATAAAGAAAAAAATGAAATAAAAACTCCATACATATAGTTACTTAAGAAAAATGACTCGGTTGGATCCTTACTTCACATCTCTCACCAAAATACATTCCGATGGCTCTAGGATTGTATCATAAAGAAAGACAAATTTTGAAAAAAATCTTGAGGTGATAAAGAAGTTTCTAAACGTAAGACAAAATTCTCCAACACATGAAAAAAAGACTAAGAAATTCAACTACATAGGAATGTGTGTGTGTGTTTGTGTGTGTGTGTGTCTTCTGCATGGGAATGAAACCATACATAAAAGGGAAATAACAAAATAAGAATTTTTTTCAACTTATATCAAAGCCAAAGGGCTAATTTTCTTAATGGAAAACACATTCTTAAGTTGATAAGCAAAAGACCAATAGATCAACTCAATAAATGTGAAGAGCAAGTTCATAGAAATAGATACTTTTTTAAACACATGACATGATGCTCAATTTCTCATGAAATTGAGGGATCTTGTTAAAATGCAGATTCTGGTTCAACCAGCCAGGAGTGAAGCCTGAGGTTTTGCATTTCTAACAAGCTTCCAGGAGAGGCCAACACTGCTGGTCCACAGACCAAACCATACTCTGTGTGACAAGCTCTAGAAAGTATTAATACATTTTTAAATGAACATCTCTCTTAAACCATTAATACCATTGCTGAGAACGCATCTTACAAATAGACTTATGTTCAAAGATATTCCTCATGAGATTGATCGTTAAAACACAGCCACATAAATGTCTGTCCTAAGTGTGCTAGCACCTTCTCACCCCTTCTTTATTCCTACTCTATATCTAGTGATACAATGGGTTAGAAGATTCAAAACAATGTATGTCAGGTTCTCATGCAGCTAGGACTTGTGGCATGATTCATTCAATGAGATGCACACGTATGAAATTTAATGTAGAAGTGAGACATCTTCCTGATGCTTTAGAATCTGCAAAAAAACCAAAAAAACAGTGAAGTGTATATGAGCATGTGCAGCAGCTGGACTGTGCACTCCAGAGTCCACTCACTAGCTTACACGGGCAGGAGACTCGGTTGTGGTGTTGTAGTGACAGCATCAATAGCAGCTTCCTGGGCGGCGCCTGTGGCTCAGTGAGTAGGGCGCCGGCCTCATATGCCGAGGGTGGCAGGTTCAAACCCAGCCCGGGCCAAACTGCAACAAAAAAATAGCTGGGCGTTGTGGCACACACCTGTAGTCCCAGCTGCTCGGGAGGCTGAGGCAAGAGAATCGTGTAAGCCCAAGAGTTAGAGGTTGCTGTGAGCCGTGTGACGCCACGGCACTCTACCCGAGGGCGGTACAGTGAGACTCTGTCTCTACAAAAAAAAAAAAAAAAATAGCAGCTTCCTGTGACTTTGTAATCACAGAAATTATGGTGTGACTTTTAAATCATTAGCCCAGTGGCCATCTTGTGGATGCGGCCTTTGAATTGCTTCCAATGAGTTTCTAAGCACCCCATTTCCTGTATTAAAAAGCATTTCTATGTAAAATACCTAGAGTGCTTTCTGTTTTCTGTTCATAACCTTGAATATCTTAATTAGTTTTCTTTATTCAGACTCCAACTCAAACAGAAATGCATATAACCTTGAAAAAAACAGTTTTGGGCACGAAGGAGGAAAACTAAGATTATTTATCTGACCTGTTTGTGTTTCATGGCAGTGATCCTCAGAGCACACTGGTTTGTATCATTCCACCATATAAGTAACCCTGAGCAGCTAAAATACCATCCAAAAGCAAAGGGAAAACAAAATGCTAAATGAAAAAAGAAACTTACAAACACCAAATACAACCCTATGATTAGTCAAGGAATGTTATAGCTACATCTATTTTTCCTTGCCTATATATATATATATATATATATACCTTTATGTTTTAACCAAATTCATTTTCTCGCTTCTCCTTTTTACTATTATTTTATGTCATGATATTATAAGTAGTGGCTATTTTTTAGAACTTAGTCCTATAAGTACAAGATACAATAGTTCAATGGTGACTCATTTAAAACATTAATTAAACTCACCAAAGTTGGAATCTGCAACTGATAGAATTGGTTCTCTCTTTTACAGGGAGAGGGTGAATGCATTTTCACTTGTATAAGGTATAATCATATTACATAAGGTGTGACCATGTTGTTGCAATTTAAGGACAGGTAGAAGGCTAGGTATGGATGCTGAATATCCAAAGGGGTGGGTGGTGATGCTCAGTCAGCCTTTGGCATGGATTTCCACTCATTTTTCTTTTTTAATTAGGTTCTTCCAGGAGTTGCTCTTAAATAATAAGGGAGTCTAAGCTGAGAAGTCCAGACTAAAAGTAAAACAAGATCCATTTCTGTGATACTATGCAGGTTGCATACAAAGTCACATGGATGTAACTGTGCGTAGCTATTGGTTTCCATCTTCCAGGCTCTACTCACCAGCTTCATGGTACGAGACAGAAGTGCCATTTGAGACCATGGTGATAGCAGCTTCTGGATCTCTGGACATTGGCTATGATTTTATGTTTAAATCAGCAATCCAGTGGCAACCCCATGATGTCTACTCCTTCATCCCTTTCAATTCCTTCATCTCGTCTAATTATTTTTATTAAAGCTTTTTATGCCAGAAAACCAAGTGAATTTCTACTTCCTGAATTAAACTCTGACTGGTACAGGAGGGCTAGGTAAATAAATTATGGTATATCCATATGTATGTATACTCTACATCCAAACATAAGATATAGCTCTGTATGTACATATATATAACAACTACATGATACATTATTAAACAATAAAAGGCACAAGAAAATATTCACGTAGTACACAATACCTTGTGTTTATATGCCTGTATATACATAGACTGTCTCTGCAATAATACACAAGAAACTCATGACAAATGCCAATAGAAAGAGAAACTGAGTAGCTGGGAGTAGAATGCAAAGGGGACTCTTAACACCCTTTGCACCTTTGGGATTTTTACCAACTGAGCATATTATACCACCAAAAAATGTTTCTGGAAGAAATGCAAAAGAACTGGTGCTGATGGAGAAGAAAAGAATGGCTTAAAGAAAACCCTAAGGATTATCCACAGATAAAGGAAGAGGGGCATACAAAGGAAACTGAGAAGGAGTGCCCCAAGAACTTGGAAGAATGGGGAAAATGGAGAAACAGAAGCAAAGGGAGTTGAGTGTTTTCAGAAAGCAAGAGTCAGCACCTGGAAAAATGCTGCAAGAAAGCTATGAAGAGCAAGATTGAAAACATTTGCCACTTGTTAAGGTCATCAGAGGTCTTAAGGAAAGGAATTTTAATTGAATGCACCCTGTACCCCTCTGAAGAACATGAGCGAGTTATTGGATTAAAAGAGGGGACATAGTATTTTTTTAAAGGCTATTTGCTTGTTCAAATGCAAAAAAAATCAGTTCAGATGGATGTTAAAGATTCAAATCAATTTGGAGACCTCTACACACTGATGGATTACCCTAATAAGATGATGAAAAAGCCTGTGTACTGCTTACTATAGGAAATGGGATCACTAGATGAAATTTAGAACCCTAACCTGCTAACATAACTCCCTAAGGAAATAGTTTAGTTATCCAGCTGAATCTGGCCTCCTACCTCCAGATCATAATGATAGTAAGAAAGGACTAGTTTGGTAAGATCATTAAAGGGCTGAGGAGTGGCAGTAGTTTGGAGGGTGATATGCATGGCTACCTTCAGTTTATACACAGAAAATGAGAGTCAAAGGTTCAAAGTGCTCTCAAGCATAAAGGGAGCATCATTACGATGATAAGGCCATATTGGGGGGTTTAGATTTATTTTAATTTCTATCACTAACCTTACAAGAAAACCCACCATACTAATTTGTTTCCCAGAATCACTTACTAAATAATTCAGAGTAATTTATCAGACACACTTTTTGGCCCCCTGGAACTTCAAATCTAGTATAAATAACAGAGATGTGGATATAAATTGGTGTAGATGTGGATATAAATAAGCACACAAGTTGAAGATATATATATATATATATATATTTCATTCCACAGGCTTTATCATCTTTACTAGTGAAAGAACTTAAAGATCGGAATTTACCTTTTGCTGGTTTCATGGTCCTTTGGGGATGTGTTATTGGTCTAAAATTATAAGAACCCTGCCTATAAAGTAACCAATAGTCATTTTAAAATGCCTGGAAACTGTTATTAAGCTAATAAAAGTGAATATTTAGGTCTCATTGAAGTGACACAGCTTAAGCAGAGAGGAAAGAATGCTGGGCTTGTCCCAAGTGCTATTTTACAGCAACAGTTTGTTATAATCTTAAAAATTGTTTTTTAAACACTGTTGGATGAAAATTTTAAAAGATTTCCAAAAAAGGGAAGTTTGATAGCACAAATTTATCTGGTCAGAGATATTGTCTTTATAGGGAATCTAGTAGTTTTCTGTTTATAAAATTAATCCAGGATTATTTGTATTTTTTTCCTTTGGGGATATAAACAGGGGGAAATGGCAGACAAGATTCAACGCCAGAAACTGTAAAGTTATCATTTAATCTATCAGTCTTAGGAAGAAGATCTCAAGTATGTTAAGTATATTTATGAGATAAGAGACTCAGGGCAGCCATAATCCAATGTAAGGACTTAGGAAACACAGAAAGCTGATGTGACATCTTTGACCACATTTTTTCCATTGTCAGCTGGGGTCAAAAGGGCCAAGCTGAGCATTAAGCAACTCCTAAAGCTCCCTCCAATGACTTCAGCCAAAGTTGGCTGTTTGTGCTTTACAAAGCTTGCATTTCTCCTCCTGGTGCACATTATCTCTCATAACGCAGAATTTACTTTACGGATTCATTGCAACATAAATTTTTCTCCTTGGTATAAAAGTACGGCTTCAGAGAAAAGGTGCAGCTCTCTCTAGGTCTCTCAAATTCTGAATTTCACCCACCATGAACTTTTATGGGTTCATTTCAGTGTTAGACCAGGAAGATTTACCTATGTCTTGTTTTAATTTATATCTTTTCATGGGTCTGCTGCAGAAAAGGAAATTTTTAAAAGGAGTGTTAATTTCTACTCTGGGGGTTTAATATTTGATAAAGTTCAAAAGGGATCTGAAAAACAGAAGAAAGTAGTAGTTGATGGTGAATATGATGATGATGATGGTGATAGCAAACAATTATACATCCTGGACGCTGTTCTAGGGACTTTATAGTAAGTTATCATTTAATCTTCCCCTAAACCCTGAATGAGACATGACTATCCTACTCAATGGACAGATGAAGAAATTGAGATGTGCTTTTGAGGATTACACATGTGTGCAATCAAACACACAAACGTTATAAGGAACATGGAACCAAATGACCTAGGTGGGAATACCGGTTCCAGCTGTTTCTGTGTTCCTCTGAGAACCAAACCTGGCACCCAGGGGGCTTGCCAGGTGCTCATCATGCTCTCCCTGGACCTCAGTCGTGGTTAGCACAGCATTTACTTCATAATAATTTCTTTTGTTATAGGTTTACGTTCTTTGCAGTTTTCATATGAGTGTAATTTTTAACAATAAAAACAAAGTTGAAAGGAAAAAAGAAGGAAAGGGGGGAGAAAGGAAGAGAAGACAGGAAGGAGAGAAGGATGGGAGAGAGAAAGGAAGGAGGGAATGAAGAGGGAGAAAAAGAGGGGCAGGGAGGGGGCAGGAAAGGACGAGGCTAGCATAAAGTTCCCATTATGTGACTACTAGCTACTATTATCTGAAAACAATTTTCTAGGCTTTTAGACATATTTTTGAATACAGGAACAAGATCTGAATCAGTAAGGCATATCCTGAGATAAGTCATCTGCACATATATATGTACGACCAGCTCTTTTCCTGAGAGGGGTTACTTTGTGGAAAACAGCCCAATTTGAACACTTATTTCTGTCAAAACTTTTAAAATTATGAAATAAGACAAACCCATGGAAAGTAAGAATAACAAATACCTGTGGACTCACCACACAGCTTTATAAAATCTTTATATTGTATCCTATTTGTTTCAGTCATTTTTCAGTAAAAAATAATTGTGTGATGGGAACACTCCCTCCCAATGTGTCCCCCTTCACTCATCTTACTTCTCTCACCATTCTGAATTTATGGTTCATTGTTGTGTATACATATCTCATATATGCTATTGCTTTGTGTATTTTAAGGTTATGTTTCATTGACTATAATGGTATTCTATTGTATGAATAGGACACATTTTATCTATTTTTCCATTTATATTTAGAACATTTTCGTAATCTTTCAATAACAAGCAATGCTAGAAAGAATGTCATGATATGTGTCTCCATAATATAAAGTTAAGAATTGTCTAGATATATAAAAAATGGAATTGGAGATCCAAAATATAGGTTTACCTTCAACTTTAATGTATGTGGCCAAATGGTTCTCCAAAGCAATTATTCCCATTCACACTCCCACTAGCTGCAGGTAAGAAGTCTCACCTCTTTGTATTATATAGCCTTTGTATTTTTGCCAATTTGACAATGTGAAACTTATATTGTTTTTGGAAGAAACACTTCCCTAAATACTAACAAGGTTATAGAATACATGTTTTCAAATGCTTCAGCCATTATAATTTTCTCCCATGTTATGTGCCTATTTTTTTGCTTTGCCTAGTTTTCTTAGGTCATTAATCTTTTTCTTTTTGATTTCTAAGCATTCTATAAAAATTCTTCTCTGACATCTGCCCACCCCTGGTAATCAAATTCTTCAAGTAAAATTTTAAATGAACACATAACATACAGAGAGCAAAGTACACAGATCATGGCCGTACAACTCAGCGAATTCTCACGAAGATAACCAGTGACTACATCCTGAAATAGAACATTACCAGCACCCATTATCTCCTTTTGCCCCCACTCCCAAAGGTAAACGCTATCCCAACTCTGAACAGTATGCATCATTCTGGTGGTTTTGAACTTTATATAAATGGAATTATCCATTGTGTACTGCTTAGTGGATGGCCTATTTCATTCAATAATGTTTTTGAAAGAGTCATCTATGCTGTTTGTTCTCCCTGGTACATTGTATCTCATTATGTAAATATATTAATATTACTATTTATTTACCCAGTCTACAGTTGATAGGTATTTGAATAACAGAAAGTTTCTGAACCATTCCAAAAAGGTGCTACTATGAGAAATCTACAAATTCAATGCAATCTCAATTAAAATACCAACATCATACTTTGAAGAACTGGAAAAAATAGTTCTTCATTTCATATGGAACCAGAAAAAATACCCTATAGCCAAGGAAATTTTTAGTGATTAAAGAAATAAGCAGAGGCATCACCCTACCAGATTTTAGGCTATATTACAAGTCCACAGTGATCAAAACAGCATAGCATTGGCACAAAAATAGAGACACAGACATTTGGAATCAAATAGAAAACCAAGAGATGAACATTCTTGTATATAGCTTTTGGTGAGCGTATGCATGCATTTCTGCAAGGCATATATCTAGGAACACAATAGCTTGGTCATAGAGTATCACATGTTTAACTTCTGCAAATCCTTCTAAGCAATTTTCAAAAGTAGTTGTTTCGCTTTATATTTGTGCCTACAGTTTACAGGAGTTGTAGCTGCTCACAACCTCACCAAAATGTAATATTATTTGTCCTGTCCATTTAAGACATTCTAGAGTAAATGTAATGATACCTTGGGAATTTGCATTTCCCTACTGAAGTTCATCACCTTTTCAAATAATCTCTCCCACACTGTGAGTTGCTTTTTAATTATTTTTATGGTGCCCTTTCATAAACAAAAGTTCTTAGCTTTAATGCAGTATACTCTGTTCTTTTTCATTAGTGATTTTTGTATATAAAAAGTGTGTTATACCCAAAGTCATGAAGATGTTCTCCCATTCTCTCTTCTAAATGGTTTATTATTTTTACCTTTCACATGTAGGCTTACAGTTCTTCCAAAATTGATTTTTACTTATGGGTGGGGGGTGTGTCGAAATTCCTTCTTTTTTATGAACATGCAGTCAATCTGGCACTATGTATGAATAAAGACCATCCTTACCCCACTCACCAAAGCAATTCCCTTCTCATAATTCAAGTGGCATGTGTGGGTCTGTTTCTGAACTCTATTTTTTTCAATTTGTCTATCTGTCCTTTCTTATGTCTATACTACAGCATTTAAATATTGCAGCTTTGTAAGAAGTCACAAAACCAGATGGTATCTCTTAAGTCTGCTTAGGTTTGTTCTGCTTCTGCAAAATTGTCATGGCTGTTTCTGGCCCTTTTCATTTCCATATGAATTTTAGAATCTGCTTGTCAATTTTCAAAAACCTCTAGGAAGGCACTATATTTATGAATCTAAATATCCATTTGGAGATAAATGACATCTTTTTTGTATCGAGTTTCTCAATCCACAAATATGATGATATAGTCCTCCTTTGATTAGGTCTTTTAATGATAGGCTCTGGGGACTTTTTTTTATTTTTCAGGGAGAGGTTCTCATTCTGTCGCCCAGGCTGGAGTGAAGTGGTGCCATCATAGCTCAACCAGAAAGCTGCTTTACAAATATGATAAAACCATAGAGCACTGTTGTCAAGATTCACTGACAGGAATGTAGGCACTTAAATATCAAGAAACTGACAATCTTTATCCAGGTTATAGATAACTCCATCGGTAGGGTTGAGATGGGACTCTGGGGAAGGACCACCTCTAAGAACCTGATGCTGGTTTTGCATCAGTTAATGTGTGGAGTCAAATTAATGAAAGTCCAAGTTAACAAGAATCTAACTTCTTCTCAGCTACCTGTGTTTATAGCCCCTGATATACCTCGTCTATGGAACCTCCATAGGTTTAACTCTAGTCCTTCCTGGGGGGAGCATAGTGATTGACAATCAGATCTAGCAGTTGCCATTTTCCTTCAACTTATTGAGACTAAGTATGGAGTAAAGAAAAGCAGAAGAATTATTTTCACATTTTAGGCTCTTTTGCAATCTTCCCGTTCCTGTCTGAGAACTGGTCTTTCACCATTCTTTCTACTCCCACTACTGTGACATACCAACATTTATGGAGGAGTATGTCAAACCAAGCTCATATTTATTACTCTCGCAAAACTATTTGCAAACCCAGGATGATAAGTAACTTACAGCTCATAAGTAAATTAAAATGATTTTCATATTTTATTTTTCAGAGATTAATAATGTATTAGAAATGCAATATTTCGGCTAATATTTTTTCATTGTAAAACTTTTATTGGATGCCAACAAAATTAAAAAATAGATTTGGTACAAATCTTGGGAGAATAATCTCTATGATTTTAAATCTTGTTAAACATATATCTAAAATAATCTGGCTTACTTTCCTGTTTTTGCTACATATAAATTAGTGGCACACTGGTGGGTAAATGGTTTAGTAGGTTGATTATTATATTCATTAGGAATCTTGGTTGCAAGTGATAGAAACCCATCTGAAAAATAAGCTGCTTTCTTTCCACTTGAGTTGCTTTCTCCCTGTGTCCATATAGCAAGAACAGGGAAGATTCTGACTGGCACTTCAAACCCACCAAGGTGACTGCCTTTTTGCCCAAACACCTTGGAGAGCAGATGAGATATTACCTTGGCCCAGGACTGCGCCATGTGTCCAATCTGTGGTCAGAAGGAAAGATCTGCTACTAGAATAAAGAAGACAGCAAATCTTGTGAGACAAACTGAATATAGTCACTACCACCAGGGGTCCTCAAACTTTTTAAACAGGGGGCCAGTTCACTGTCCCTCAGACCGTTGGAAGGCCGGACTATAGTTTAAAAAAAAAACAAAAAAAAACTATGAACAAATTCCTATACACACTGCACATATCTTATTTTGAAGTAAAAAAACAAAACGGGAACAAATACAATCATACTGCCTCATGTGGCCCGCGGGCCGCAATTTGAGGACCCCTGTGATTATGAGAATCCAATACTTTGGACGGTATTAAAAAAGATCTGACCATACCTGAAAATAATTGCTATTAATGATAATTCTAACTGAGAATAATTGTATAGACAGAATAAGATTGGGGAAAATCGTGTATATCACTGAATATCCCCAGAAGTTTCAAGGTTTTAAAAATATCATATTTCTAATAAATTATTAATCTCTGAAAAGTAAAATATGAAAATCATTTTAAGTTACATTTTGAGCTCTAAATTATTGCTTTTAGTTTAGGTTTTACTGCATGTAATCCAAGTATAAGGAGGGTAGTGTAGGTCAATAATTTTTAACTTGATGATTGAGCTAATAGTTTCATGATCCATTAATTGCTGACTCCTGGTAATTTCCTCATATTCCACACAAGATTCTACTTTAAAAAGCAATGTCTTCCTCGTTAGCATAGTGGTGAGTAATAAAATGAAATGAAATAAAATACAATATAAACCTGGTGAGGTGGCATGTATCTGTAGTCCCAGCTACTCGGGAGGCTGAAGCAGGAGGATTGCTTGAGTCCAGGAGTGTGAGGCAGTAGGGCACTAAAATGGCACTCGCAAATACCCACTATACTCCAGCCTAGGCAATGGAGCAAGACCCCATCTCTAAAACAAAATAAAAATAAAGACAAAACACAAAACAATGTCAACACGGCATCTTATAAACATTAATTACAGATTTGAGTAAAGAGAAAGCAAACTACAGCCAGGATTCCTAGGAGAACTGAAAGGGCCATGTAATAAATATTCAAAGAATCTTGATTCCCTTTACCATTCCTTCTTTAAAAAATTAATTACAGGGACCAGAACGCTGTTTTGCCAATACGATAAAACCAAAGAGCAGTGTTGTCAAGATTCATTGACAGGAATGTAGACATTTAAACATCAAGAAACTAACAATCTTTAAAATATGACTAAAAAGCAACATTTACAGCTTATGTAAAGGCTCACCAACAATTCATAATGTGCCCATTAGGTGAGAGGATGCCAACCTCCCTCCCTCCTCCTCTTCCCCCTTCCCTCCTCTTCTCCCTCTTGCACCAAACTTCAATTAGGCTTTAATATATCAGAGGTTTTGGCGTTTGAAGACTATAACTTAGTCAATTAAAAAAAAAACTTATTTGATATTTTGGACCTTTTAGAAAATTTTTTTCTGTGAATTTCTCTGTAATTCTAACTGTAAGGATATTCTTCTAACCTGGCTTTTGTAGCTGATATGACTCAATATCATGAAGACTAAAATGACTGTTTTTCTGCAAGCTGTGTCTTTTTCATGCAAATAATATTCTCCTGCTAGTGCTAATTTGATATGTCACAGGTGCAGAGAGCATAGATTACATCGCAGCACAAAGACATAGATATTTGAAACCCCTTTAGAGTTTTAAAAGCCATTTTCAAAGCTTGTAAAACTCGCTGGGATGTTAACAAGGAAACTGAGAATGCAGGACATGAGAATCAGATAAAATAAGATTGGAAAACACCTTGCCATTCTGACCTTTAGTCATGTATTACCTTGGAACAGGTTCTTAATATGTTTGAACCTTAGTTTTCTTGTTTTTAAATAGAGATAATAACATCTACCTCAGAGGATTGTTTACAGGGCTAAATAAAAAACAAATGGAAAAAATGGCATGTTGCCACTTGCACATAGCTACTATTATTATTTGGTTCTATTAAATGGATTGAGCCTCAGCTTTGAATATTTAATTGTGAATAAGAAGGCAGAGGACCTAGTTATCTTTTAAGCTTGTCACCAGGGACGAATTTAAACCCAAAGTAGCTTTACTCATAGTCAAGCTTCCCAATGGATGTAAATAATCATCCTTACCATCTTCAAAAGCACCAACTGATCCTAATTAAGCAAAAAGTCTCTAGAGAATGCTGAATCACCACATCTCACAGCACTGAATTAATCAGAACCCAATTACAGCCTGAATGTTGGTCTTTTATGTTCTTGATCGTACAACAACAAAGTGGACAAGTCCCTGCCTTGGTCTACCTTTCCACTAGAATACCAGGCTTGGCCTATATCAGTGTTTTTAAACCTTTTTTATTTCACTGCACACTTGACCCTAAAGCTAAACTTCCATGGCAAACTTAAATTATATTGATAAAAAAAGAGTTAGTAAAGAATATACTTACTGTGCTTTGAACTTCTTTCAAAAATAATTTAATTAATGATCTTAAAAAATTTTCATGGCACACTGGTTGAAAATCACTGTTACAAATGGTGATTAGATTTATACTTCATTCCCAAAGCCTATTTACTTCTGAATATATGTGAAATACTATTTCCAGTGTGCCATCATTTATGTCCACATGCCCATGGAAAAATGCATTCTCACCCTTAGAGGTCCATCTCATCGATTATCACCAAGATTAACCTATACACATCCTTCGAAATGCCAGTAACTTAACTCTATACAATTTTTGGAGGGATGCTTTTGCTGCACAATGGTTTATTACACAATATGGCAAGAAGCCTGAAGTAATGCAGCAGGACTGGTTAATTCCATGAGTCAAAGCCTCAGCAGCTCCCCAATGACTCAGGGGAATGAGCGCTAGCTATGGGCTTTCTCACTCTCAGAGCTTTAGTGAAGGTGCCAGCTCCATGGTGCCAAGATGGCTGTAGCACAGAGCCCTATTGTCATGCGACCAATAATGCCCAGAGAGGAAGGGGAGACATTATGCCACATCTAGAAGGAGGGGAGAATTTTTTCTGGAAGTGCTATTCCCCATGTTCTCACTATGGCAATTTCTCATTAGTCCAGAATATATCACATGATCATGCCTAAACCAATCACTGAAAGAGGAAGGGGATTGTCGTGATTGGTACCTGTCAGCCCAGCCTGCACACTGGGGTCACCGGGAAGCTTTGAAAACAAAATTTCAATGCCTGGCAACAACGTATTTTAAAAGTTTCCTAACTGTTCTGAAGTGAGTCCTACTATATTAGTCTAATCAAGTTTCAGGCCACCCTGAGCCCCTTTGGGAGGCCTACTCTGAAAGGGTGGGCGGGCACACAACAGAACAAAATTGGAGCTTTGCCAGCAGGGACCAGGAAACACAACTAACTGGACCTGTCATGTGCACACACCTGCACTTCGCTACAGCTGAGAGGATTCCTCGAGGTCAATGACCCTCTGGGTGACCTATAATGAGAAATAAAAAATACTTCTAAGAGATTTGATACAAAGTGAAACTATCTCAAAAAGATAGCTATTTTAACCTCTTGGTCCCCTGAAAAAACTGGAAAACGAAGAGGACATTTATGTAATAAATTGCATTTCCAGAGCACCTTCCCCTCTGGAACTTTTTCAGGCACTGATCCTCCTCGTGGGAGAAGCACTGTGTCTGCTCTATTCCCTATAAGCTTTGTCGAGTATGCATAAGGCTTGGACTGTGCTTGCATGCTGCTCTGCTGGGGTAATGTATGTACAGGAAGTCTTTGAGTTACAAACAGCCGATTGGCACATGACACGCACGAAGGAACGGAAATTATTACAGGTTCTAGGTAAATGTACCTGTTCCAATTTACATACAAATTCAACTTAAGAACAATCCTATAGAACCTATCTCGTAACCCAGAGACTTCCTGTATTCTACTTTGTGTGTCTAGCACCCAGCACACAGGAGGCCCAACAAATATTTGTTGAAAGAATGAAAGGGCGACAAGAAGAAATGCCTAATATTGACTGTAAACATTTACCCAGTACTTATATGCCAGGCACGGAACGAAGACATGTACACTGAACAGACTTATTTACTCCTAAAACAACCTTGTGAAATAGCCGCTGTTATCTTCACTTTAAACATAAATAAAGTGTGTAACAGAGAATAACTACTTGTCCAAGGTCACAAGTTAGGAAGTGATAAGCGTGGGGATGGGTCCAGAGCCCTTTACGCTCCAGAGGAAAAAGCATGCTCCACCTGTGTTAAAGATGGCGCCCTCTCTGGTGGATCTTTCTCTGGAGGAGTGCTGCTGCAGGGGGTGCTGGTCACTGGCAGGCTTTGTAGCTTTTGGGTTCCCGAAAACTTTTGCATTCTTGGGCTTTTTAGTGGGACAGGGAAAGGGGCTTTGTTGAATGACACAGGAGGGGGTGGAAATGAGGAGAAACAAAAGTATCTAAAATCCTGTTCCCTGGGGCAGCACCTGTGGCTCAAAGGAGTAGGGCGCCAGCCCCATATGCCAAACCCAGCCCCCCTACCCCCCACCCCCGCCAAAAACTGCAAAAAAAAAAATCCTGTTCCCAAAAAGTTACAGCCTGGAGCTAAACTCTCCATTCAAGGGCAAGAAAAATACAAAGGAAAAGGCTGCTGCTTCAGTTATGCATTACACATGCCACTTAAATTACCTGTGCTTCAGAGCTGTCTCTGACATTTATGGGGAACACCAGCATCTACTGTTCTGCTCATCTCTGATAAACCCCAACCTGAGGAGGAATCATGGTTCCAGTTCTGGCTTCTGCACTGGGTCATTATGTGGTCATCTTCCCCCAACCTGTTCCTCCTCCCTCTGTAGATGGAGCCATCACTCACTCAATTCCTTCTGCCAGAAAACCTGCAAATCTCCCAAGATTCCTCCTTTCCTCACCTCCTTCACATCCAATCAGCCACTGAGTTTTGTGGATTTTAGTTCACAAACCTGCAATCTGTCATTCATTACATTATTTATTGTGTGCCAGGAATACGTAATGATGAACTTGATGAGACACACTCCTCTACCCCAACTTCAAGGAGCCTACCATCTTAAAGAGGGCACATTGCAAATGAAAAACCCATTTTATGGCAGAGTAGTAAATGCAAAAAAAGGTTAAGTAGAGTGCTAGGAGGGAACACTGGAGGGCTATGATTCACCTTGAGAAACCTGGGAGTTTTTCTCTTGGCAATGCCCAAACAGAAAAGTAAAGGCTATATCCCAGGACCCCAAAGGAGTAACTGGAAGGGAAGTTCAAATTTCTGGAGACATGAACTGCCTGGTGTTAATTCTGTAACCACACTACCCAGTGGCTTTCCACTCCTCAAAAGAAAAAGCTCAGCACTGTCCTGTATCGGGAGGTTTGCCCTTTAAGTCTCCTATCACTTGTCATTTATTCATGCACTTGCACCCACTTGGTGCAAGTACCCAGCTGATAGCCGCCTCGAGGCTACTGTCCAGACTTTAGGGAGTCTTTAATCTATTGGAACAGACAGACCCCGAGGGCGCATTCCATGAGTGCTGGGAGCTGTGAAATTAAGCTGGAAGCTGACTCTTAAGATGTTAAGGACCCTTTAAGCAAGCACCCATTTGCCTCACTGTGCACTGTTCACCTCGTCACTAGGGGCTCTGGGCCGGCCACCTGCTTGTCCTTCTCCAAGGGAAATAACCAAGTGTTCTAGTCACTGCCCAGAATGTCCTTCCCCCCTTGCCCAAGGCCACTGCCCGCCTGGAGCCAGCTCCTGCACCGCGTCCTTGTCGCGCGGCCACACTCCTCGGGCGCGCTGTTCGGCCAAGTGGGCTGACGAGAGGCGCGCGCGGCCAAGGAGCTCCCGTGGGCAGGCGCTGTCCAGTCTCGCGGCCGTCGGGCGCCCACCCCAGGCCGACTCTCTCCCTAGGCGCCCCCACATCCAGCCAGAGAACGCGCACGTGGGCGAAGCCTGGAGGCCGCGGGGACCCTTTCCCATGGGGGCGAGCGGAGACGTTCGGCTGGCAGACCTTGCCCAAGGGGTCGTGCTGCGCGGCCGCACCCCTCCGGGGGCCCCGGCCGGGACGCGCGGGGTCGCGCTCGGACAGGAGCGCGCGCTCCCGAAGCCTCCAAGGTCCCCGCTGCAGCACGGGGCGGGCGAAGGAGGGGCCGAGGGCGGGGCGGCCACAGCCTCCGCCACTCCCGGTCCCCCCCGGCCGCGGTGCACCGCCTCCCCGCCCCCGCCCCCGTGCCTGCCCGGCCTTCCCCACGGCGCGCGCTCCGCCCGCCCCGGAGCCTCGCCCTCCGCCACGATGAGCAAATGAGCGCGAGCGAGGGCATGAAATTTAAATTCCACTCAGGGGAGAAAGTGCTGTGCTTCGAGCCTGACCCCACCAAGGCGCGAGTGCTGTACGATGCCAAGGTGCTGCCACGGAGGGACAGGGAGGAGGCGCGGGCCGGGGACCTGGGGACCGGGCACGGGGGAGGACCACGGCGCGGAGCGCGGGGACCGGTCGGCCTCCTCGGCCTGCAAGGACCAGTGCGGGCGGCAGGGGGTGCTCGCGAGGCGCCGAGCGTGGGAGTGGGCACGGGGCACGCGGCGCTTCCGCTTCCTCCCGGAGTGCGAGGCTGCGCACGCGCGGTGGGGAACACAGCGCCTCCAGTGTTCTGAGTTCGGGGTAGCGGTTTTCGCCCGCAACGCCAACGCCTTCCGCGGGTGAAGCAGGCCTCTCGACTACGGCCTCAGCCATCGCCTTAATATCTCATCTTATGCGGCCCAATGCCACGAGAGTTCGTGTGGGACGCCCTGGCCGTCCGACTCAGGTCCTAATCCATGGTTCTATGGCGGTGGCCGCTGATTTGCGATATGGACTCTAGTCTGATTTAGGCCTGATCCCTCCTGTAGGCCAACCAAAGGGCAAAGTTGGCCTAGTGCTTTCTCCCCTTCGGGCCTTGCAGCATTTTGTTTTCCAAATCCTGGAGGATTTGCGTGCGTCTGACCATGTTTGAGTAAAATTGCGTCCCGGGCCCGTCCACCTAAGTCTCAGGGGCACTGAGCCGCATCTCGCAGCTCCGTAGGTGTGGCTGGTGGGCAGGAGTGAGTCCCGAAGTCCTGGAACCCCAAGGAGAACGCATTTCAGCGACCTGGGTTCCTGGGGCCCCGGGCAAAACATTTGGCAGTAGGGACAGGGGGCTTTGTCGATGCCTAGATGGCTGACATTTAGGGATGCCCCAAGGTTTCTCGGGCTGAGTGTGTTGTACCTTTGGTCCCCTTTCTTGCAGCCCTAGTCTGTTTTCTAACCCTCTCTGAAGTCTCTCTTCTCTCATCTGAGTCTCCCCAGGGAGGTCGGGTGGGAGAGGGACACACTCCTTGGTTAGCCTGGGATTTTCCCTCTGGGGACGCAGCTGGGAGGGATTCCAGAGTCTCCCAGACATCCTGGCTCTGAACGCGGGGGAACCCAGGAGACTACAACTCCCATAGGTCTCATGGCTGCCGCTCTCTTCTTCCCTGGACTCTTGTCGTTAGTGACAAATCGGCTGGCCAATGGCTTCTAAAGCTTCATTCTGACTCATTATGAGAGACCAATCAAGGGGTAGTTGGACGGATGTTTCCTATTTTGAAGGTGTCCGCTCAGGGGTAAAAATGGTATTGAAAGGAAAAAATGTTAAAACCCAGCGCTCGGTCTAAGAGAGGAGAGAACGCTTTCTTTTCTTTTAAAAATGATCTAGTTTTCCTGATCTAACTTCTAATTTTCTATATGTTTTGTCATTTATGGGCAATATTTCCTGGTTTCAGATTGTCGATGTTATTGTTGGGAAAGACGAAAAAGGCAAAAAGATCCCAGAATATCTGATCCATTTTAATGGTTGGAACAGAAGGTGAGTGTACTTGTTAAACTGGACTGAAAATTGATCAACTTTGCAGCCCTGGAATATAGCAGACTTTTTTAAAAAAAGTTTTAGAAACACTTGTAGAGAAGTTTGTTTGATTTCCTAATTTTGCTTAGTTATCAAAGCTTGCCTGTTCTGAGGAATAATTACTTTTAAGTTGATTATATTTGGATTTTCTATAGGAGATTCTGGAAACCCCAGCTGTTTCTATGTCTGAATGAGTTACTTTTCCAGTTTTTTGTATCTTCTTTGTGATTTTCAAATATTTAAATAAGTTTCTAAAATGAAATTCTGGGGCAGTTTGTTGCTTTGAGGTACTTTTGGCATTTGTTTCATATTAAACTAAAATTCTGAATTTTCCTTTTTGTTCAATTAGCTGGGATAGATGGGCAGCCGAAGATCATGTGCTTCGTGATACTGATGAAAATCGTAGATTACAGCGTAAATTGGCAAGAAAAGCTGTAGCTCGCCTGTAAGAATACAAAATCAATACTTAAATGTTATAAAATGTGTTTTCTCTTAATGTTTTGGATTTATTAAGTCGTTTCACATATTTAAAGTGTGTAAGCGAAGAATATTTTTATGGTTATTCTAAGTAATTGCATTGTTTTCCAAGTGGTCATTCCATAATTCTCTGAAATGGAGATCTTTGTTTATTTTCTAAGGTTTAATTATTATTCAAGTATTTAAGAATCAGTGTTTATTATATCTTGTTTTGATCTCAAGATCCATATCAGTTCAACATCAGAATGTCAGAATTCATTTCTGTTTTGTTCATCTTTTTCAGGAGAAGCACAGGAAGAAAGAAAAAGCGCTGTAGGTTGCCTGGTGTAGACTCTGTCTTAAAAAGCCTCCCTGTTGAAGAAAAAGATGCAAAGGATGAAAACTGTGAGTGACTTGACTTTATTTTCTTTGGCAAAAAGAACGTTCACCTAGTCTTTGTATACTAGAGGACTGAGGCGAGGATTCACTGAAATTATAGACAGGGAAATGTTTTAAGCTTGTATAATATGTATATTTGCCTGTTTTGTTTTTGAAAATTAAAGTAGCAGTCAATATGATAAGTCCCTGAGTCAGTAATGGGACCTTATCAGAGTCATGCTCATGACCACTGTCTTCTTGGCCAGTATCTTTGCATGAACCCCCACCTCCCTCAGTCTGTTCTCATAGTCTCCACTCTTCTTGGCACCTCCCAGGCCTTGGTCTCACTTCTGAATGTAACAGGGAACTGTAGGATCCTAGTTGATGAAACACTTTCGGATCATTAGCTATTATGATTGTCACATCCACTGAAATTGTTGTCAAAATAAATTTCTGTTAGAAAATATGTAGTATTTGTGTTCAGCATTTAAAACATATGCAGGACTTTCCAGGTACAGTGTTATCCCAGCATTTTGGGAGGCTGAGATGGGAGGATTACATGAGGCCAGGAGTTTAAGACCAGCCTGGGCAACACAGTGAGACCCTGTCTCTCTAAAAAAAAAAAAATCAGGCAGGTGTAGTGGCATGCACCTGTAGTCTCAGCTACATGACAGAGGCCTTGCCTCTAAAAAAACTACTCAGGGCTGCAGTTTATTATTCCCAATAGAATGCATGTTGTGCCTGAAGGTTTGTAAATATAAGGTTGATAAAGTATATAACACGGGTTTGTCTGATATTTTTGTTTTACTTAGCAATAAGCAGTTCTTCTGATAGTAGTGAAGAAAAGGATGAAGAAATAAGTGAAGAAAGTGATATTGAAGAAAAGACTGAAGTGGTATAAAGTTTTTATTGTAAAAATCCTTTGTGTTGTATATTTTAGTGGTAAATTTTCATGGTAAAATTTTCCAGTTGTGACTTATTTGCTAATGATACATTTTTTAAACCAATAATATAATTTTTCCTTGATGTTTAAAGAAAAACAACCCTTATTTATAGTCAGTGTATGAGTCTCTCAGTGGCTATTTTGCCCATAAAGTGTTTCCACAAATTATAGTTATCTTTCTTTCCAAATTGTAAACTTTATTTTATAGTGATAATTTCTTTTTTAGTGGAGCATAACAGTTTGGCTTCTTCTGCCTGCCTCCAAAGTTAATGTAAATCCCAGTGGTGAACTTAAATGGGGGAAAAACATAATATGCATTTGTGATGTGGGTAGTGCCCTAAATCAAGTTAACATTTGTCCTTTAGTACATTTTCAATTAGAACCTGTGGCATAATGTGAATCTTTACCATTAACAGGATTTGTTTCATAGCTGCCTCTCATGTATTAGTTCTTTGGGTATAGAGTCTCCTACTGTTTTAAATAGATGCAAATGGAATTGTACCATTGCAGAAAGAAGAACCGGAGCTGCAAACAAAAAGGGAAATGGAAGAAAGAACAATAACTATAGAAATACCTGAAGTTCTGAAGAAGCAGCTTGAAGATGATTGTTACTATATTAACAGAAGGAAACGGGTATACTGAGAGAACGTATAAGACATGGATTTGTTGTAGTGCTTTGATTTGGCCATATTTTGCAATCACAAACAATTAAGAAATGTGGAGGGATGGATTTTATATTTTTAGTTTTGTAATGAGTCATGTTTTAAAGTTCTCTGATTAAATTAAAACTTATGTAGCCCTGGCTGCCTTTTGGAATCCTCTAGGGAGCTTTCCAGAGTCCTGATACTTGGGCTTCAATCAAAAGGCTAAGACTTACTCATCTATGGGGGGCCAAATTGTGGGTATAATTGTAGGGCCTCTTTAGTTGTTCCCACAGATCACTAAGATTGAGCATCAGTGCTTATGTTTATTCAAAAATGTACCACAGTCAACATGGGGATATGATCAGTAGAGGGGAAAAAAGATCAAAGAATGTCAGGAAGTTCTATTTGAACAGAACTGGTTTTGCTTTATTTGGGGGTTAAAAAAGTGATACAGACATGACCCTTGTTTCTTGGAATATGTGGTTATTACAATGGGATGCATGCTTCAGATGTCTGTATTTGTTAACAGTTAGTGAAGCTTCCATGCCAGACCAACATCATAACGATTTTGGAATCCTACGTGAAGCATTTTGCTATCAATGCAGCCTTTTCAGCCAGTGAGAGGCCTCGTCACCACCATGTTATGCCGCATGCCAACATGAATGTTCATTATATTCCAGCAGAAAAGAAGTGAGTACCAGCGTGTCTCAGATCTCATGGCTCTCTTTGTGTCTCAGAGAGGTGGCTGCCATTTAGAACATGCGGCATTTGTCTCCAGTTATTTTAAATGTATTTAATAATTCATAATTAATTGACTTATCAATCTAACATCAAAATCCTGTCATTTGTGTAAATAATTAGTAAAGATAGCACAGATCTAGCCTGGATGCATTGAGAGTGTATTGCTTCAGCCCTGAGACCAGTTTTTATCAGTGATAGGTTAAGGGTGAGAATTCTTTACTTGAAAAGCATCAGAATGGGTAGTGAGGATTTTCTCAGAGTTGTTTACAAACAGGTCTTTATTCCAATCAGACTTTTATTTTAAAATTCTGCCCTATTAAAAATGTGCAACTTCATTGTCAAATTTTGCACGTTACCTAACTATGACTTTACTGCATCTCTAATCTTTTTAATTGTAGTGTTGACCTTTGTAAGGAGATGGTGGACGGACTAAGAATAACCTTCGATTACACTCTGCCATTGGTTTTACTCTATCCATATGAACAAACTCAGTATAAAAAGGTGACTTCAGCTAAATTTTTTCTTCCAATTAAGGAAAGTGGCACGAACACTACTAGGTAAGTTCAGTGGCTTGAACTTTCACCCTCAGATGTCAGCAGTGCAATATTTGACTTTTTTTTCAATAGTTCATTCTGATGCTATGGGGCCAGCATGTATGGAGGAGGGAAAAGATTGAAAACTGCCTTACAGGTAGTTTTTTTTTTTTTTCCCCTGGGTGAGTTGAGTTGAGTTGTCATTGACTTTTACATGGCTCTCTCTAGAAAATTTTACCAGGTGAAGATCCCAGGATAGAGAACCCAGGTGGGATAGTGATGAGTTTTCCCCATCTTTCAGAAGGCAGCAGGGGGTAGGGTGAAGAGAACACAGGCCCAGAAGTGAGATGAGAAAGGCTTATGCTGAGCTCTGTCACCTGCTGCTTGTATGACTTGGGGAAGTCCTTCTGGGCTTCTTGCTTTTTTTTTTTTTTTTTTGTAGAGACAGAGAGTCTCACTGTACCGCCCTCGGGTAGAGTGCCGTGGCATCACACGGCTCACAGCAACCTCTAACTCTTGGGCTTACGCGGTTCTCTTGCCTCAGCCTCCCGAGCAGCTGGGACTATAGGCACCCGCCACAATGCCCGGATATTTTTTTTTTTGTTGTTGCAGTTTGGCCAGGGCTGGGTTTGAACCTGCCACCCTCGGCATATGGGGCCGGCACCCTACTCACTGAGCCACAGGCGCTGCCCTGGGCTTCTTGCTTTTGCATCTGCTTCCCTGGTAGGTAGTATTGAATGAGAATGTTACAAAGGGCCAGCGACCTTTGTCCTTCAGTAAAGGTTTGTCCTTCAGTAAAGGTTAGTTCCCTTCTTGCTCTGCTGTGTCACTGCTTTTCCTCCCTCAGTGACCAGGCATGCTCCAGTCTCTTCTTTTGGGGGGTATGGGATTTCCCCCAACCTAGAGTCTTTCCCTTTATTAGCTACTACTCTATCTACCTCCTTCCTCTCTTCATAAGAGAGTAGTCTGTCCCGTAATTTCCACTCTTCCATCTCCTCTCTTAACCACTTACTAGCGGCCTTTGTGTACCACTGGCCTGTTACATATTCTTTCTCCAAGGGTTCTAGTAACGTCCCACCCACCATGCACCATGCTTTGCCCCAGCCACCTTTGTCTGCTCTCTCCTCCCTTTGCTTCATAGCTGATGGCTGCCCTGGTTTTCTGTCTTCCTTACCAGTATCCCCTCAGCCTGCCTGCCTTTGAGGGCTTCTCTCAGTTTTACCCCAGTTGAGAGATTTGCAAGATTCACTAGGGGTCTGTGTCAAAGTCTCTATGGCCAAACCTTGAGATTCCTGGTATCCAGGGTAAACTGTGTTTCCACAAAGCTTCAGATGCTTGTGGCCTTTTCTAGTTCTGCCAGTAGTTACATTTTGATGAGATTATATGATATCTTCTTCTCTGGATAAGGAGTTCTCAGTGTTGGCCCTGCTGATGTTTAGAACTGCATCATTTGTTGTGGGGGCTGTCCTATGCATTGGAAGATGTTTAGCTATATCCCTGGCCCCCACTGACCACATGGCAGTGGCACACCTTCCTTCAGTTGCAACATCCAAAAATGTCTCCAGATACTGTCTGCTGTCCCCTTAGGGCAGAACTGATTGCAATTGAGAGCCACTGCTCTAAGACAAATGTAAGAGGGATACCACAATCTCTAATGCCACTGTGCCTTGCAGAGCTATGGAGAGGATTAGAATGACTGACTGTTTTGTGACTCTTTTTTACAAAGTATATGTTTTGGCATACTTGGAGCGGCAGATTTCCAGTCCTCTTGAAGTAAAGAGTGTTTTCTGCATTCAAGAGGCCCTGTGAGCAGCTCTCAGGCTCTGCAGAGGCTCCTTGTGCTAGCTGTGTATAACGCTGTCCCTCTTGTCTAGGAGCCAGGAGGAGCTCTCTCCTAGCCCACCTTTGTTGAATCCGTCCACGCCACAGTCCACAGAGAGTCAGCAGACCACAGGTGAGCCGGCCACCCCCAAAAGGCGCAAAGCTGAGCCGGAAGCATTGCAGTCTCTGAGGCGGTCCACGCGACACACTGCCAACTGTGACAGGCTGTCTGAGAGCAGCGCCTCACCTCAGCCAAAGCGCCGGCAGCAGGACACGTCCACCAGTATGCCTAAGCTGTTCCTGCATCTGGAAAAGAGTAGGTTCATTCCTAGGTGCCCCAGGATGGGGAGAGCCAACATTTACTCTGCGTCAAGTCTGTGCCAGGCACCGTGCTAAGTTTGCGTGTGTGTGCAGCATGTGGAATTTCTATAACACGTCCAAAATCTTGTTACGCTATCTACTTTCACTTTCCAGAGCCGCAGAAAGATGAAGCAGCTGACACAGATCGCACTGTGAGGCCTGGTGAGGGCAGGACTGAGTTGTCTACTCAGACTTCCTTTCTCACCTTCACTCTCTACCCCTTCTTGTGAGCAAATGGAGTTATTAGAATTCTGTGTTTTATACAGATAGTCCGAAGGAATCATTCAAAATGAAAAATTCAAACGGGTTGTTTTGGATTTTTTTTTCTTTGTACTCTGTCTCAGTAGTCTATCTATTTAAAAGTTTAATTTCAAAGCGCTATCCTGAAACTTCCAAGTGAAAATGCCCAGATTGCCACATCTCTTGTGACCTCATCTCAGTCCCAACCCAAACTCTATCACATCTGCTTACCTCAGTTTTCAGCTACAGTGTGTGAAGGGCAAGATAAATTATGGAGGACTTCACATTTTTTTTAAAAAAATGCACATTTATTCACTGTAGTGTGAAACTTAAAGCCACTGCTAATGATTTAAACTTTAAAATATTGCCAAAACAATTGCCATTAATTATATACAAATACTTAAGAAGAGGGAGGGGGAAACTTTTCATATTGGAAGGCTGCATTAATTTAGCTATGATTACATAAGGCTGCATTCAAGAAACTCCTGTTAGATATCTTAAAAATGTCCATTATTTTGAAAAATCTAACTACTATGAACTTAATTTCAAAACTGAAAACTATTTGTTAATTTTAAAGTCAACCTTTTAATGTCTGCTTTGTGTTGGAAAGCATTTGAATATTTGGTTGCAGCTTGGAGGTCCGCAATTTCAGTTGATCCTCTAGATAGGTGTCAATCATTAGTGAAATTAAGGGTGTCTTGATGTGGGTTAGGTAGGAGAATGTAGATCATGGCAATAAGAGGTTAGAAAGCAAGAAAGCATTTTTGGCGGCATGTTACCAAAGATGTGAGTATTTTACTCCAATTTTTCATACTTTGATGGGATCTTTCTTAGCATCAATGTCTTTAAAATGTCACCTACTAAGAGCTTAATCAATTCTATTGTAGTTCTTAAGATGCCTTGGTGACATCAACCAGGTGAGCCTGAAATGCTAATTTGAGTGTGAAGTCATGATTCTCAAACTCAGTAAACTATTCATTGTATTCTCCAATTAATAGCTCTGTAATAGGCCCATATGATTCAAATGATTCGCATATATCATCCTGCTCATTAATGATGTTTGCTAACTGGGGAAAGTTCATCTATAATTTCCTTTTGAAGAAGTGTTCTGAAAAAAAGATAGCTCTTTCTGAAGTGCTTGGATTTTTTGCCACGTATCATATGTAGACTTAGTTTTACCTTGCAAAGAAATATTCAAATCATTTTGATCTGACATGATATCACATAGAAATGCTGCATTCGTATGGAAATCTTCTTTCAGTAGTAGTTAACTATCCGTTCTTGCAGAGATAAAATTTTAGATAACACCTGTCTTCGCAATAGCCAATGTACTTTAGTAGAATTATAAATCAAATCACCCTGAATACCTCGTTATTCACTTTAGCATGTTACAGAACTGAGGATGGCATGTTGTATTTGCACAAATACGGTTTACAATACTCACAACTTGTTAAAATAGTAGCTATTTTATTGCTAGAGCACAGAGATTTTGCTTAGGTAAGATACAATATAAAGAAATGGGAGCATTTGGATCTCTTAATACTTTTTCACCTGTGCAATAAACCCCTCATGTTTTCTTGTCATAGAAGGTGTACCATCTGTACGTACACTCATTAAATTTACCAAATTCAATCCAACTTCACTGCATTTATCTTGAAAGTTATTCAATATATCTATTCCCTGTGCTCTGTTTGCAAGAGTGCCCAAGGCAAGTAACTCTTCATAACAAAGAAGATCTGTTCTCTCCTGGATGAAGTATAAAGCCTGTATCAAGTCACTAGCATTAGTGGATTCATCCAAAGCAATTGAGTAATACATATTTTCCTTTTGAAGTTGTTTTCCTCCAACTGCATGAAGTTGTTCTGTTAAGTTGAAGGCTAATTCATGCTGCTGATCAGTTCTATTTCTCTTTGAAAGAGGCAGTTGTTTGAACTTTGAAACATTATCAGTGTTAGGAGTGTCTAACTTACAGCCTGCAGGCCACATGTGGATTACGTGAGGATTTTTATGCTTACCTATGGTGGTGGATGGATATCACAAAAATACTGCATGGAATTTTTTTTTTTTTTTTTGCTCATTAGCTTTCATTAGTGCTTGTGTATTTAATGTGTGGCCCAAGACAATTCTTCCAGTGTGGCACAGAGTAGCCAAAATTTTGGACAACCTTGGATCCTACAACTTTGATAATGCATTCTTTCAAAATTTCTATTCACTGAGTGGTTTGCCTTTTTCCCCCGAGTATATAGGCTATTTTATATGTTACTTCAGTGGCATTATTTCCAGGTCTTATTGCTCCTTGAAAGATTGTCTTTCCTTTTGATTTTCATCTTTGTTTCTGCAATACAACCTTTCATGCATCTCCCTCTAATTTAAAATATTTGTGGTCTCTATGAGTGTTATAATGCTGATGGGCATTGAATTTCCTTAATGTTGATATTGCAGTATCACAGAGCAAGCAAATCATCTTCTCTTTAGCAGAAACAAGATGATATTGCAATTCCCAATCCTCATTAACTCTTCCTTCTTTCTTTAGCATTCTCTTTGTCTTCTTTGACTTGACGGGCTTTAAGCAGATGGAATTAAAAAATATTGCCGAGCTGTACAAGTATTCACAAGTTCCACTTCCAACAGAAACACAGTGCACTGTTGTGAAAGCTGACAATAGTTTGGAGTACTTGAGCCCTGTAAACTCTCACTAGCCAGCCTCGTGTGGTAGTGGGGCCTGTAGATGGGAGAAGTTAGAACTAAATCATGAACTTGGCACCCCTCAGTTTTCTGTGATATTTGGATTCAATCAAAAGGCCATATGTAAGGACCTAGAAGGCCACATGTGGCTTTAAGCTTGCAGGTTCCCTACCCCTGCTGCAGAAACTAACATTAGCTATCATAACATACACTGATCGGGTATTTTCCAGAATTAATGAAAATGTGGTTGTTTAACCTTTGTTAGTGAATCCCTCTTACTAGTATTATTCACTTTACATTTAAGACCACATTTCCTAATAAAATATGTGGTGCTCAGTGTTTACATAATTTCACCCTTTACTGAGAAAATGGGTAGGTAAAATGAAAGGTGGATACCAGCAGATGTCAGGCTCAGTGAAGAAGTTGGCAGTAGAGGTGGGTTGCAGGCTTGTCAGATTACCTGGAGGCACAGACCTAAGCTAAGGTCAGCACAAAACTCCTTGTAGCGAATCCTCAGGCCCCCGTAGGTGTATCTCATGCCTATCCTTCTGCTCACCCCTGTTCTTCTCCCAGCTTCTCCTGCTGAGCTGACTCCTTCAGGGCTTGCCCACGGCATTACCCAATTTGCATCCCAAAGCTGTCATCACAGGGCCACTCAGTGTTCAGGTGCCTGTTTCCTTGTGTCCCCCAACCCTGCCATTCCCATCACATTACAAGCTCCTGAGAATAAGAGCTGACTTTTTGCTTGTATTCCCTCCTTCGTAGCTCAGAGTTGGGGGCATAGTTCTAGGACATAGATTGCCAAGTAAAGCCCTCGACTGAATCAAAATTCACAGAACAAATTCTTTATGAAAAGGGTTCTGTAAAATTTAGATTCAGTCAAAAGGCCACTCTCAAGAATCCAGAAGGCCACATGTGGCCCCAGGCTTCAAGTTTCCCACCCCTGTTCTAGGTGATTGAGGACTGAGTGCACATTGGGAGAAGTTCAGAAGGCAGAGTAAAAGAAGACATACCCTTAAAAAAATCCTTTTGGATAATCAAGTGCTAAAACAAAAGATTTTTTAACAGCTTTATGGAGATACAACCCATATACTTTGTATTATATTTCACCTATTTAAAGCAGTTTTTATTCACAGAGTTGGACAGTCATCACCAAAACCAGTTCCAGACAAGACATTTTCACCCCTCTCCCAAATCCCCCGTATCCATTAGTAGTCACTCATTCACCCCTGCCTGCATCCCTTGACAACCACCGCTCTATTTGTCGTATAGATTTGCCTATTTGGAGCACTTCATATAAGTGGAATCACATAATATATATGTAGGTGGTTAATAGGGATTGAATGAACATTGGGAAGGTTCAGCTGGGAAGAGTAAAGAGAGTTTTGTTTTCAAGATGCTAAAAAGTGCTTTTCCTTTTTTGCATTTTACTAAGGTGATAGTTAATCATTTTAAGTGAATAATTCAGTGGCACTATCTTTTTTTTTTTTACCAGCTTTATGAAATATAATCTCCTTACCATAAAATTCACCCATTTAAAGTATACAAATTCAGTGGTTTTTAGTGTATTCACAAAATTGTACAACCATCTCCACAAGTAATTCCAGAACATTTTCAACATCCCCCCAAAGAAACCTCATACCCATTTCGGTCACTCCCTATTTCCCCCTTCTATAAGTTCTGGGTGACCACTAAACTATTTTCTGTCTCTATGGGTTTGCCTAATACCCTGGACATTTCTTATAAATGGGATCATACCTATGTGTGGCCCTTTTTGATTGGCTCCTTTTAGTATAACGTTTTCAAGGTTCATCCACATTGTATCAGTGCTATCTTTTACAAAGGGAAAGTTTTATTGATAGAGATTAATAGTTTCTGAGAACCAATTTTAGGTTTATGTTCTGTTTTTAACAGTCTTGATGACAGTCTTTATTCACTGTGTAACTCATAGGTTAATAATTCCATCTCTCTCTTTTTTTAAGAGACACCAGTGCATAGCAGATCATCTTCACCTATTCCTCCTATGACTCCCAGTAAGGAAGGGAGTACTGTGTTCGCTGGCATCGAAGGGAGAAGAACTAATGAAATAAACGAGGTAAAGAGTTAATGTTTGACATTTGTCCCCAGTGATTCCTATAGTCCCTCACCACTTATGGTTGCTTAAATCCTCTGGGAGCAGTCAAGGTTTTTGAAGCATCATTTTGTTGTTACTGGAAAAATTCACAAAATAGTACATAGGATTGTGCTTAACAGTTATTTGGTTCCTAAAATGAGAAATTTCTAAATATTTGATTTTTGTTAGGATTTGATCCTAACCTATACTTATGATCATTTTTTATCTTAAATAAGTGTGATTGTTGAAATACCAGTATTTTCACTTTGTGTAACAGGTGTCATCACACTTTCTGCAAAGGGCCAGATGGTAAATATTTTAGGCTTTGTGAGCCATATGGCATCTGTCAAGACTACTTAACTCCAAAAGTAGCCGCAGACAATATGTAAATAAAATGAGTGAGTTGTGTTCCAATAAAATGTGATTTATGGGCATTGAAATTTGAAACACATTTAATTCTTATGTGTTGCAAAATATTTTGTTTTCCAATTATCTAAAAATATAAAATAATATTAGTAGCTCGTGAATCATATAGAAACAGACAGTGGTTGGGCCGGATGTGACCAGTGGGCTGTAGTTTGCTGACCCCTACTTGTGATACCTGATTCTCCTCTATTATTAACAGTAATACTAATAGTTGTCCCTTCCAGGGTCTGCTGTAGGCCACAGTTGTGCCAGGCACCTGAATCAAACTACCTTGACTTCTTGAGATCAGTCTTGCCCCCTGGTTTTCATTTGGTAAATGGAAATTACTTTTAAGGTCTGGTAGGTGATGTATAGGCAGGGAACATTTTAGGGTTTCAGAAGTCTCAGTCCACTGGCACATTTTGTGAATTCCCCCTAGATGGGTGGGAGTTGCACACGGGGAGATGGCTTTACTAGGCAAAGAATATATATATATATATATATATTTTTTTTTTGGTGAGATAGAGTCTCAATATGTCGCCCTTGGTGGAGTGCTGTGGCGTCACAGCTCACAGCAACCTCTTAACACAGCTCAAAGCAACCTCTAACTCTTGGGCTTAAGTGATTCTATTGCCTCGGCCTCCCAAGTAGCTCCTGGGATTACAGGCGCCTGCCATAATGCCTGGCTATTTTTTTTGTTGCAGTTGTCATTGTTTAGTTGACCTGGGCCGAGTTTGAACCTGCCAGCCTCGGTGCACGTGGCTAGCGCCATAACCACTGTGCTACAGGCACCGAGCCAAGGCAAAGAATATTTGTTGTTGGGAACAGGGATTGGCAAACCTTTTATTGTCATGTTATAAATATTTTCAGGGATCCATACCATATGGTCTCTCTTGATATTGTACCAGTGGGAAAGCAGTGTAGCCAGTCCATAAACAAATGGCTATGACTGTGTACCTGTGCCCCCCGCAAATCATTCATGAACACTGAGAATTTAATTTTATGTGACTTTCACTTATCATGAAATACTGTTCATTTGATATTTTCCCCCATCCATTTTGAGCACATGAGCATTGGGTTTATTTTGGCATGGAGGCTACAGTTGGCTGACCTTGATTTGGAGGGGAAAAAAACATAGAAAGCCTGATTTATGTTATGAGGATCGTCAAGAGCAGGTTAGGATATTCCTAGTTCAAGCATTCCCTAACACAGAGACTTTTCAGACAAAAAGGCACTGTAGGTTTTATTATTTAAGGGGAATCATGTTTCTTTAAAAGGGGACCTCAACATTCAGTCAAGGAACATTCCCACTCTGGTTCGTGGAGTCTGACATCTAGTGGTTACAGGTATAGTCACAAACCATAGTTAAAAAAGTAGAAAAGGTATGCTTTCAGGTAAACGATTGGAGTTTAGCAGGCTCTTAGGACTCATAAGACCTTAGTGAATTCCCATCTCTCTACTTGCCTCTCTATCACATTATTAATTAATTGCAGCCCCACTGCATCAGGGGAAGGTCTGGCCTCACACATTGCTTGTAAAGATCCACAGATGGTTCCTGTGCATGCCACACTGAGAATCCGTCCACCAGAAACCGACTGTTTTCACCCATAAAATGTGTGTTTGATAAGTAGAAGGTTATATAGTAGATTAAAATACAGACTTGAGTGAGTGAGGTAGAGCCACACTACCAGCTAACTTGCCAGCTGACCAGCTTTTGTGCCATGGTTCATGCCTCTACTGATTGCAAATTCCTATGTGTTCTCTTTGACTGCCACTGTCAAAATGGTTCCAAAGATTCAGCTGTGTGCACTGTGTAAAGGTGCTGAAACAATCCCTGCCTTCAGCACGCTATAGTGCAGAATGGTGAGGGGTCTATGGGAGAGTCTAGAGCTGGCGAGGTTAGGGCTGAAGTGAAACAAGGGTCTTCATCTTAGAGTCTTGTGGAGCCACCTTGGTGTCTGTTAGCTTCTATAGTTTGAATTTGTCTAATTGACTCTGTCAGCATTTCTGGGTTTTGGGGGATGCCTTTCTTTGTCTCCTAAAGGATCTCCTTCAGCATATTTCATATTTCAATATTAAATTTGACGTCCCAAAAGGCAAAGTGGCAACCAGTTGAGAAGGTTGTGGGCCTATAATCTGCTGAAGTACTTTTACAGAAACTCATTAGGGAATTTTGAAATACAGCCTTCCCTTTATCAAAAGCCCCAGGTCTACCCACAGTTCTGAAATTCAGAGTGAGGGCAGAGAAAAATCAGTTACCAAGTTCGAAGTCTTCTTTCAGTTGATTCATGGGTTAAAAGATTCAAATTAGCTTCCATAATGAGCCTCCCAACAAGAAATCAGGGAATCGTATGAAAATGGTAATATTACTCAAAACATCTTTGAGCGACTTTTTAATGCTTCATTCTCACTAATGCATCAGGATTTTCAATAAAGGAAAAGGGGCTAAAGAACCAAAATAGTTACTGTTATTTATAGGGGAATAGCTGTTGAGAATTAAGAAATTAAATATTTCTTCCATCTAATTTTCAGCCATTTTGTCTTTCATCTTTATTTTTATAAACTTGTGTTTCTGTTGATATAGGGGCGTATTTTTCCTCTACATACAATTTACTGTCAATATTTGCAAGTGATTGGAAGTGTCTCCATTAAGTGTAACAGAAGTGTTCAATTTGTGCTTTTGCCAGGTCCTCTCCTGGAAGCTTGTGCCAGACAGTTACCCACCAGGTGACCAGCCGCCTCCACCTTCTTACATTTACGGGGCACAACACTTGCTGAGGTTGTTTGGTAAGGATCCTGCTTCCTGCTTTCCTCTTTCCATTTTTCATTTTGTTTTGCTTTTAGAGCTCTTGTTAGCTTATGTACATTTTATGAGTTGGGCTCTAAGTATCTAAACACAGAAATTTTGAGGTCTAAGAAAAATCATCCAGAAGTTACCTGTTCAAAGAAAAGGTACTGAACAGATGTTAAATTTCATAAAACTTACATTTATAATATTTGTACTGCCACTCTTTCTTTGTTCAGTTCAGTAGGAGTTCTTATTTTCGTTCGGTAACATTGATGTTAATTTCATTTCCAATAGGATGAGGAGAGAACTAGATAATCCTTGAGTGCATCCTGTGTGTTATCAGAGTCTGCTAATTATAAATGGTTTTGCCTTTATTTTTAATGCAGTAAAACTTCCAGAAATCCTTGGAAAGATGTCCTTTTCTGAGAAGAATTTGAAGGCTTTACTGAAGCACTTTGATCTCTTTCTGAGGTATTTTTATTGCTTTGTCAAAGCTTACCCTCTGTTGCTATTTATACACACACACTCTCTCACATAGACTTCTCTTTAGCACGTGTACCGTCAGCTCTGTGGTATTTTAAATAATAGTAAATATTACCTAAGTATGCTTGGGTTCTAACTGTACTGGTAAAATAGGGTGGGGTTTTTTTTTTATATGTTTCTTTTCTCTATAATTTCTCTAGTTCTGAGTCAGGGGAAATTCATTAGACAGAGGTAAGGTTTTTTTGTCACTAGAAGAATCCAATTGAATAAGCTTATCAATAGAAAATAAATTTTCTAAAGTAGAAGTGATTGAGACTGATAACAATTTAGTTTTACATGTTTTATTCAGGAGTACCTCAACCATTAGACTTTTCTTTCTGGTGTGTTCATTAACTTAAGTAAGAACATTTACATGTTGGATTTTGGCATTTACTTTAGAGTTAAGAACTGACAAAGCCAGTCATTTTCTATCAAATAGGGTCATTCGGCCCTCGGCTCTATTCTATCTCGCTGTCCCACCCAGATGGTGTCTGTTGACCTGTGCTCCTGCGCTTCTCTTTGGCCTTCAAGGCTGGTAGTCATAACCCTGCCTTGCCTAGCTTGTCCTACTACCTGACCTTGTTTCTTCCTTCTCTTTAAGGGGCACCTTTTCCTTATTGTCAGGCCCTACCCTGACTAATAACACAGTGGCGAGCACCCCAGCCAAAGAAATGAGTCTTTGGGTTTTAAAAGATAATTTTCAGAAAGAAAAAAAGATAACTTTCATGAAAGTAGGCTTTTTGAATAAATGTCCATGAGTGAAATTAGACATTTTATTGGAAACAAGTTTCAAAAATACCCTCTTCCCTCTCAGTCTGCTTCTCGAAGAAACCTACAACTCCTTGTTTGGTATAAAATTTTGTAAACTGAAATCGAATAGTGCCAAGAAAATATAAAGAGGTAGCTGTGCAAGTTAGCCTAGCAAAGCCGGCTGATTTTGAACAATGCCTTATATAAAGTGTAAATTAGAATTGTAAGAAGTACTTAGAAGGATTTATAGATAAATATAGTAAGACATTTAAAAAATATATCCAAAGACATCAGTAAGAACCAATGGACTTAATGACCATAAAAAGATCACAATCATAGAAGGAAAGAAGTTAACTGCCTAGTGAATTTTGCCTCATTTTTACTAAAGAAGATAGACATGTTTAGGAATTTGGATAGGTGGGAGGTAGCTGGGAAAACAAGTATGAAAGTAATTAGCTTACTGGTTAATACTGCACATTTGAGAATGTTTTAGCCCTCCATGGCAAAATCAGTTGAAGTTTGAATCAAGATACCGTCTGCATATTGCAGACTCTTGAATGCCTGGCCTCAATTTAACATCTATCTTCACACGTAAGTCTTTTTACATTTTGGTACAGTAAGCTAGAACTGTTAATGTCTTTTGGCATGGGAAATTAAACATGAAATGCTATTATTGGTTATTCTGTTCAATTTTTGTGTAATGTTGCTCATATAAGCAACATAAATTTCTCATAACATTTGTTGAATTTATAATTTTTTTTATAGTTTGAACAGGAAAATGCAGAATATTCAGAAGCTTTTTTTTCCCCCCACTGAAGTGCTTATATAGCCAGACTGCCACCTAGTGGAGTGTAGATCCTATTTATTTTTGTATACCTTTTTGTTCCCTATTTGATAGGAAAATGACTTCAGATAAATAGTAATTAATATAGACTCTGGAGAAATGCAATGACTTTAATCAACGTAGATAGAGAAATCTTTATTATGGTATTTTTTCTTCCTAATATCAAAAAAGAGTTGAAATGTTAGTAGGTTGAAAGATAATATTTTGCAAAAAAAAAAAAAAAAAGAAAGATAATATTTTGCTTAATGGTATTTAGCCCTTGGTATGATTCTCATTGGGGGTCCTTTTTTTTTTCCAGGTTTTTAGCAGAATACCATGATGACTTCTTCCCAGAGTCAGCTTATGTCGCTGCCTGTGAAGCACATTACAGCACCAAGAACCCTCGGGCAATTTATTAAAGTTGTGATGGTTCTGTAAGATCAGCTGCTACATCCAGTTTTATGCTCTGGGTTCCACGTGAAGACCTTACACAATGGTGGATCTTCTTTGCAGAGAGTGCAAACACAATGCCTGTCCTGTGGGCTCTGGCATAGGTGGGCCCTATTGTTTTAGTTGCCCACATACTGTAGTTATTTTGTTAATAATTACTTCCTAGGTGCCTAAAAGTGCTCTGACACACTTAACTACTGCACAGGCCATCTGTGATGGCAGAAACAAAAGCAACTGTGTTCACAATGCAATGTTCCTGAAAGTGATGTAGGCTAGATGTTTGAGTGAGTTAGCAAGAACTGCATTGTTTTGTTATTTGTTAGCATTAAACAACTTTTTTTTTTTTTTGCAAACTGTTTCCATTCTTATGATGAGGCTAAGCAACTTTGTCCAATAAATTTTAGTTTGTACTTGGGAACCACAAAGTAGTCTCAAAAGTATTTTAGAGGGAATTGGTATTGATGGCAAGAGAAAATTTGCAGCTATACTTTTGTTTGTAATGGTTCCCTCTCTGTGAAACATTATTTTTAGCCATCTAAATAAAGCATTGCCTCTCTTGTTTGAGATTTTATAGCTATACTTTGTTGTGTAATGTTATGGTTCCCTTTCTGTAAGATGTTATTTTGGGTGCTCTAAATAAAGCATTGCTTGTCTTGTTTGAAAGAACCAGGAGAGAGTGTTTTCACTCTGGCCTGTCCTTTTCTCTCTATTGCAAGATAACATTGCGGTAACCTTGATGCATAAGTTTTTGTTTTGTTTTGTTTTACCTTTGTGTCTTTTCTGTTAAATTCCTCTTTTGTTTTGTCTCACTTGGTGGCATGACTAGAGAGTGGTTACTAGAAACTCCTATGGTTCTGTACTGTCTTGTTGCTGCACTGTGGGCTCATCTGGGGCTGACCCCAATTTATCCTTATTACCAAATGATGGTCTCTGCAGTCACCCACTAATCCTCATTTTAGTCTTGCTTGCCTTAACCCACTCCCAGATGTTTTAAAAAGCTGTAAATTGGCGGCACCTGTGGCTCAGTGAGTAGGGCGCCGGCCCCATATGTCGAGGGTGGCGGGTTCAGACCCAGCCCCGGCCAAACTGCAACCAAAAGATGGCCAGGCGTTGTGGCGGGCGCCTGTGGTCCCAGCTACTTGGGAGGCTGAGGCAGGAGAATCGCCTAAGCCCAGGAGTTGGAGGTTGCTGTGAGCTGTGTGATGCCACGGCACTCTACCAAGGGCAATAAAGTGAAACTCTGTCTCTACAAAAAAAAAAGCTGTAAATTGATAGAAAGGATACTAGTACCATTGTAGCTGTCTGGGGGCCCAGATTACAGAGGAGAATTGAGGTTCACACTTCTTTGGCTTCTTGACATTGAAAGCTTGGGACCGTGTGACCCAAGGTCTGACTCTTGACAACAGCCTCACCATCACTCTGAGGAAGGCAGGTCTCCTTCAGTGGGCTTCCAAGTCAGCCCTCCACTGTTTTCCTCCTTACTTCCATTTTCTTCCTCCTCCTTTGTATCCAAGTTCTTGAGGCAGTTAACGGGAAGAATTTGGCAGACTGCATGGCTGCTATGGCTAGCCAACTGGTTTGGGATGACTCATAGACTAAACCCAGAAAGACCTTTTGGAGGGGATTCGGTTCCTGCTAGGGCAGGTACAGTGTAAGGGGGATAAGCATATTTTCCCCTTAGGCCTAAATTACAACACTTTCACATTTTAGAGTCCATATTAATTTTCTACTGCTGTTGTAACAGATTGCCACAAATTTAGTGACTTAAGACTATAATTTTATTAGCTTATAGATTTGAACATCAGAGAAGTCCAATGCAGATATCTCTGGGCTAAGGTCAAGGACTCAGAGGGCTCCATTTTCTCTGGAGGCTCTAAGGGAAAATCTATTTCTATTTCATGCTTCTAGAGGCTTTCTGCATTCCTTGGTTAGTAGCCCCTTTCTCCATCTCCAAAAGTTTTGGGCCTCATGCTGCTATCTCTCTGGCTCTCTGACCACAGCCAGGAAAATGTCTTTGCTTATGAAGACTCACGTGATTACATTGGGCCTCCCCATGATGACAGCTTCCCCATCTCTAAGTCCTTAATCACATCTTCAAAGTTCTTTTTGCCACATGAGGTAACACATTCACAGGTCCTAGGATTAGAATGTAATCTTTGGTGGCCATTATTCTGCCTACCACAGAGTATCCTGGTGAGGCCAGGAGACATTTGCATACTCCCATGTTCCAGTAATCAGTGGTGTTGACTTTGGAACAGGTAAATTACCTTGGAGCTAGCAAGGCTGAGACTTTAGGACTCCTTGTTTGCTCCAGTGCCCCTCTTCCAAGTCCTCAATTGTGTAGGCATAAGTTTGTCTTCTGTTTCTTAATGACAACCTTCTCCAGTGTAGAAACTTCAAGCCCCACAAACCCGAACGGGCTCCCGCTCTGGAATGTGTGTGGGATGAGACAAATGGAGGGCTCCCAGGAGGAGTTTGAAAAGCAGTGAGGGGTGTCTTCTGGCCCACAACAGGCCTGTGCCTACTTCTGTTAAGTGAGGCACAAAAAGAAGGTTTGGAGAGTCATCTGGGAGGAGGTTGAGCTGTGGCTCAAGGAGGTGGTGGAGGTTTTTGAGGAGGAAAGGAAAAGAAAAGCAAGGAAGGATCTGTTTTAGAAAAAGAGGATTGAAAGGTGAGTGGGGCACCTTCACTGGGTGACATGATCGGTAAAGCCTCCCCTTCATCTCTGCCCAAATGTCAGCCACTCATTAATGCTTGAGGAACCAGATTTGTGCCTTTGAGCTTTTGTGGAGATGGATTTCCAGGCTGGGATAGGCCTCCATGCAGGCAGAGAAAGAGCAAGACCACCCCAAGAATTGGTAATGTCATATGTTTTTTCAGTCACTGGAAGAGATCTTGGAGAAGCCCAAAACAAAAGGCCACATATCCTGTAATTCCAGTTATATGAAATGCCCAGAATAGGCAAATCCATAGGTCAGTGGTTGCCAGAGGACAGGGAGAGGAACGAATTGGCATTAACTGCTAATAGGTATGAGGTTTCTTTTCAGTGTGATAGAAATTTCTGGAATTAGATAGTAGTGATCATTGTACCACTAAAAACCACTGAATTGTATTTTGCAAAGGGTGAATTTTATGGTATTAAATTATATCTCAATTTTTTTTTTTTTTTTTTTTTTGCAGTTTCTGGCCGGGGCTGGGTTTGAACCCACCACCTCCGGTATATGGGGCCAGCGCCCTACTCCTTTGAGCCACAGGCACCACCCTATATCTCAATTTTTAAAAAAGAGGCACTAGGAATAAGCTATGCCTAAAGCTCAAGGAAAATGCACCACAAAATCCATTTTCCAGGGCGGCGCCTGTGGCTCAGTGAGTAGGGTGCCGGCCCCATATGCCGAGGGTGGCGGGTTCAAACCCAGCCCCGGCCAAAGTGCAACAACAACAACAACAAAAATAGCCGGGCGTTGTGGCGGGCGCCTGTAGTCCCAGCTGCTCGGGAGGCTGAGGCAAGAGAATCACGTAAGCCCAAGAGTTAGAGGTTGCTGTGAGCCGTGTGACGCCACGGCACTCTACCCGAGGGCGGTACAGTGAAACTCTGTCTCTACAAAAAAAAAAAAAAAAAAAATCCATTTTCCAGAGCTGAAAGGCTATTCGATCAGATACTTCTTTCCTGTGTCATTGCTTAGGAAAGGCCAACATTCCTCTTGTCACTTCTCTGAGCTCATACTTCTGAAGGTCAGAAAACCCAATGATGTAGCTTTATACAATTTCCTTTGTAAGAAACCAGGGGTTGACAAATCTTCAAACTTCTTTGGCTTCCAAATTCTGCATAGCAAGACAGGACTGCAATAAGTATATACTGATACTATGATATAAGCAAAAAAGGTTAATTAACAGAGAGTTAGTGACAGCAAAAATAAAACGAATTGCTAAGAATAATGCAAACCGGAGCCAGCTCATCTTTATGAGTCTTCATGTTTTGGAATTTCTTTGCTACATCAATCTTCATCCTTCCAGAAGGTCGTGAAAATCATAGGTAGTAAAGTGTTTGACTGTGTTTTTCTATTGATTTGTACTTTTTCCATTTAGATTTACAACTTTGAGTGGAATGATTTAATAAGCCATTTTGGAGATATGGTTTGGCACACGGTAAATTACACCAGCCTGCAGGCTCTATTTTACTGCTCAATCTTTCCTATTGTAAAGGTGACTTTGGAGACAATTTCAGATCACTAGCCTCTATTAGTTGTCCATTAGTATCCAGAAAATAATTTTGGGTGAGATGATTTGTGAGCTGCATAGAAACATACCTATTAATGTCACAGGATAAAGGCTATTTAAATGTGCTTGGGCAGTACATAAAACTAAGTCTGAAAACAAAAACACCCTACTAAAGGGAAAACCTAGTAAAATTTTCTTTTGATATATATTTCATCTGTTATATTTTGTAGCATGTAAAGTATAACCAAGCAGAGCATTGAAAGTCTTTGCTAATTTGGTGATCTACAAGAAGCCATAGTTTGGTAGATAGATTGAAAAAATCTAAGTCTTTACATATTTAACACTATCCCCTCTTTCCCTATGCTTTGAAGTATGAGCTTGTATTTCCTCTAATAAAGAAGTAGGGTCTATTTTTCTTCACCTTGAATTTAGTCTGGCCTTGTGACTTGCTTTGTCCAAGAAAATAAGGCAGAAGCGACTTTCTTCCATTCTTTCCCTTGCAACTTTGCTGAGATGTGAGCAAACTGGCCTTTTGTGGTATGGATGATTTTCACTGTCTATGGAACAGTTCAAATTTCATTGCCTTGCCTGAAATTGCTGAAACTCTGCCATTTTCAGAAGCCATCAAATATTTAAGGGAACATATACCTGCCCTTGCTACTGCTCAGGTAACAAAGAAGAAAATGTATAGAGACAGCAACATGTCTTTGGGATCTTATAGCTAGTGTGAGGTATTGGGAGGGTGGTAAGAAATTTAAAATTTGCAGAAAACTAGAAATGAGAATATAAAGTGCATTTTCACCATAAAGTTAACAGATGCTACAATTTTGTAATGTTTGTTTGCAGCCACTGTTGTTAAAAAAAGTTCCCTTTAGGCATGATTGGGTTTCAAGCTCCTGCTTGTCTTTCAGAGGCAATAACAGCCCAAGTGTGGTATGGTGCTGTGTGGACTCATATTGTATACATGGGGCATCTTCCTCCTTCGCTCATGATATTTTTGACAAGTAGCTGTGTGACATACATCTACATGTATATATCTGTATATGCATAATATATGCATAAGCACAGGTTTTACATATATACACATTTTGCTTCGTCCTTTTAACTTCTCATGATAGTCTATCACACTTTCTCTAGGTCACACACCCAGAATTATGGATGGTCAGGCATAAGCTCGTTTGCAATTTCTAGGCCAGTGATTTTCAACCAGTGTGCTGTGAGAGGATGTTAGGTGTGCCATGAAAATTTTTAAAGATCATTAATTAAATTATTTTTGAAAGAAGTTCAAAGCACAGTAAGTATATTCTTTTTTTCTTTAACTCTTTTTTTATCAGAATAATTTAAGTGTGCCCTGGAAGTTTCATTATAGGTTCAAATGTACTGTGAAACACAAAAGGTTGAAAAACAATGCTCTAGCAGGGGTCCTCAAACTGTGGCCTGCGGGCCACAAGAGGTGGTGTGATTGTATTTGTTCCCATTTTGTTTTCTTACTTCAAAATAAGATATGTGCAGTGTGCATAGGAATTTGTTCATAGTTTTTTTTAAACTATAGTCTGGCCCTCCAATGGTCTGAGGGACAGTGAATTGGCCCCCTGTTTAGAAAGTTTGAGGACACCTGCTAGACGCTAAATTTACCTCATCAGAGAAAAACTTGGGTTTACCAGAGTTGCTGGATGTTAAGTTTCAGAGTGGTCATCTTGTGGGACAAATTTATAATGTGGAAAGCTAAAAGAAAAGAAAAAGTAGATGAAAACTTGACATCTCTTTGAAACATTTTCTAAGTAGGTTAAACATACCACATTGGATCATTTCTGAGGAGTCTCCAATTCATTACTCAATAAGGCAAACCAGTTCTTTCGTTTTGTTGTAGTTTTCTTCATGGCAAGGTCAAGTTTAAAAGCCCACTTTTCACGATGCCAAGGCATGGTACAGTAAACAGTCCATGGGATGATCATTGGTAAAGCCAAACAATTTTCTCTCTGTAAATAGGAGAACATATTTTTGTTGCTTAACCACTAAGTAGTTAAGTGCGCTTAGATTTTATACATGCCCTGTCAAAAGCGAATTAGCACACAAGCCTGCCCTCATAATAAATGTTCTTTTTAAGAAATTCTATGTATCCTTTGTCCTTCAGGTTCAGCCCAGATCAGCTGAACATAAGATAGGATGAGGTTAACATCCTATTGCTTTCAATTTGTAACTGTATCTGAGAGCCATCTGAGGTTTTTTGGTTTATGTCAGGTTACACGACATATAAAATCTATAATGTAAGTCCTCTTAGTTTTAAATTCTTATAACTGGCTATAAGAATTGCTGGTTTGGAAAAGTAGTACTCTATCATACATTTTGTATAGAAAAATGAAGAGAAATAAAATTATTGGAGAATAAAACTATACCTGTGAGAAAATGATGATTAACACAATAAAATAATAATACTGATCAAGTAAAATCCCGCGTGGTTCCAGAAATCACTCTAAAAGGAGCATCTATCTGTTGCTATTTTTTTTTAGCTTCGACCTTTAAGAAAATTTTGGGACTTAAGGTTCTATTTTTTTAAATATCCGGCATAGTTTTTACACCTGAGGAGAATTTCATAAAGATGTTTCAGGTGTTACTAGTTTGTCAGCGATTGTCAGGCAGCTCCAAAAACCCGGCTACCTGCTGTGCTCTATTTATTTGAAACCTAGTCTCTGCAAACCACGTTTTTCCTTTGAGCGCTTGCTTGCCCTATGTCCTGCCAGTAGGGGGCACTGGAGCGGGAAGACAGGACCGGAGCGGGGCTTCATCCGGATTGGTTTGCTTTCCTGTCAGGACGCAGTGGCGCTTCACCCTGGCAGCAGCGGCCGGCCGGTGGCAATCGGCGGCACCCTCTGTCAGCATTTTCCAGAAGCATCCTCCTGGGGCCGGAGGGTCACACCAGGAACAGCTGGGAGGCGTCCCTTTCTCTCTCAGTCTGAAGTCTTCTCCTCTAAAGAAGCAGCGCTCCCTCATCTACAGGTATCAACATGTATAAACATTTTAAAGTCCTTGATACATTTGCCAAATTGCTTTCCAGACGAATTAGCGTGATTTACACTCTCCCTGGTTATGTGCGAAAATGCTTCCAGGAAACCCTCTCTCGTTCAGTTGTTGTTAATGAACTGATCATCGTCTTTGACAGATTTTTCTGTTTAACTCTTGCATTCAACCAGTTCTCAAATGCTAACCCCAGGACATAGTTGCTTCAAAATCGTGAGGGAATGTAGAGTTCTAGATCTTACCTCTCGAAATTCTGATTCTGTTAAAGCTTTCTAAAATTAATAACTTTTCAGGTTTTTATTTTCAAGTTTCTAAATTGTTGATGTGGAATTATGTAGGCCTTGGAAGTTTGAACCAAATCAACTTTACAGTCAACAGGGTCCAGGTTCTTTTGGAAGTTTTATGACTCTCCCAGTTTCTTCAGTGGTTATGGGACTTTGAGGGTTGTTTACTTCTTGTTGACTTTTTGTTGTTCTTGTTTGTTTAATGGGACTAAAGGGGCAATTCTCAACTGGAATTGGGGTACCTGGACTGGATAGCTGAATGAAAGGAAAGCCCTGGTTTGTATATGTGTGCTGGCCCTGAGCCTTGACAAGAGTTTGTTTTTCTAATTAATACTACCTCTAAGACCCAGAGCCTTGGTTCCCATGTTCAAGAGCTTTTAGGATGACCTTGTCTATAGTTTTCCTTACCTTAAGAAGTGGGCCTGGGATATTTCCTGCCAAATGAGTCCTTATGAGTACTGGTAGGCCAAGATGTAGTTTTTACTTTTTCTCTGTTTGCCCTCTAGTATTTGTTTGTATATATATATATATATATATAATGTAAATACAAAATGTCGAAGGGGGATGTTTGTGGATTCTGGGCGTCCAGAATCTGTGTGTTCAGTGGTGTCTAAGAACGCTACAGGTGAGGATGTTAGTGTGTGGGGAGTATGCGGTAGCTCTGTTTAGTTCTTTATCGCATTGGTGAGGGGTGTCACAGTGATGGGAGACGTAAACTTTTAGGGGAAAAGAGACTCAGCCTTTTTACTCAGCCTGAAAACTAGATTTTGTAAATAGAATTTTATTGGAACACAGCTATGTCTTTTCATATTGGCAGAGGTTGAGTCTTTGCTACAGAGACTATAAGGCCCACAAAGCTGAAACTATTTATTATCTGGTCCTTTACAGATAAAGTTTGCCAAACCTGATCTGTATTTTCAAATATATTGCAGTTGTGTCTGCCTGCTTATTTCTTGCAGTTTCAAGGGTTTTTATTTCCAGTAGTTATGTCTATTTTAACACTCATAATTTATTTAATGAACATTTCTTCCTCCATTTTTATTGATTATATTTGGCAAAGGTTTTCTTTTTATATTTTTTTCAAGAAACTTGCTCTTGGGTTTATAAATGATGCTGTATTTTTCAGTTTTCTAATGTATTTATTTTTATGCTTTATCATTTCCTTCCTCCTACTTAGACTTAATCCTTTCCTAAAATGAAGACTATTATTATTGACCCAACCAGTCCCCATTTCTTTTAAAAATCATAGGAAATTGACACTTTCAATTTAAAAACTAAAAAGCACTCCTAAAACCTAGAATGCAAAGACACATCAAAGCATAGATAAAAGGGGGAAAAAAATCATCCAATGTCCTACTGCCATAGGTAGTCACAATAATCATTTCAGAGTTTTTCCTTCTAGTCTCCTTTGATAAAAACTATTTTTAATTGGTAAATTGTATCTTTTGTGTAACCACTGTTAAGTGTATAGTTCAGTAGTATGTGTATTAAGTACATTCACATTGTTGTAGAACAGATCTCTAGAACATTTTTAGTAACTGAAACTCACTTAATAACTCCTTATTCCTTCCTTCCCCAGCCCCTGGCAACAACCATTCCACTTTCTGTCTATATAAATCTGACAGCTCCAGTTACCTTATACGTGGAATCATACAGTATTTGTCCTTTTGTGAATGGTTCATTTCACTTAGTACAATGTCCTTAAGCTTCATGTTGTGGCATGTGCCAGAATTTCTTTTTATTAAGGCTGTCTATATTAGATGGACCATATTTTATCATTTCATCTGCTGATGGCCATTTGGGCTATTTATATCTCTTGACTATTGTGAATAATGCTGCTAGGAACATGGATGCGCAAATATCTCTTTGAGATCTTGCTTTCATTAGAGATTGCTGGGAATCAGAAAACAATATCTCAAAAGGAAGGCCTCAGAAGCAAAAGTTTTTCTCTGACTTTCTCCTGTCTCTCAGTCCCATTCTCCCACAAGGCTAGCCATAGGAACTAGAATCCCTTTTCCCCGAGGCAGGTTAGAAACTAGAACATCTTTTCCCCCAAACCAACCATAAAACCTATAAATATTACCCTAAATTTCCCTCTGCTTTTCTGTGTAAAAACTGGTCATAAAGAACTATCTGATCGAGTTTATTTGACTATAGGTCATAAGAACCCCCATTCCAGAGAAGGAACTGCCCCACACCCAGAAGGAATGAGTGGATGGATGTTCTAAGGCTGAGAAGCATCTGGAGCGCAGACAGGCCGTGCTGGGTCTCACCACTTTGTCTGTTAGCATTAGAGCATACCTTTTCTTTGCAATCATATTTGTATATGCTTTCCGTACTTTGTTGAACCTATGCATAAAAAGGACGGTTTCTCCTGCATCTTTGGGTCTTCATTCTGAAGGCTCCCGTGTATACACATTAAATAAATTTATATACCTTTTCTTCAATTAACCTGCCTTTTGCAAGTTGATTTTTTTTTTTCCAGCAAAACTTCAGAGGGTAAAGGGGAATTTTCTTTTGGCCCCTACATTGTATACTCAGAAGTGGGATTTCTGGGTCATATGGTAATTCTGCTTTCATTTTTTGAGGCAACTCCACACTGCTTCCCCACATCAGCTATCCAGTTTAGTCTTCTTTTTGAGGCACATGTGTTTCAGTGGTTAGTTTAAATCATTCTTGGCTTTAAATAAAATGTATCAGCCCCTGTTTTGATACCCTATATGAAATCCAATCCCCTGCTCCAAGCGCCTCTGACTCCAAGGGGTCTTTTATGCTCATGTTTTTTTTTTATCAATTTCTTCTCCCAGTATTTTTCTCTCTTTAACCATTTTCTCATTTCCCTGGGAGTATTCATCAACTTTGATTACTATATGCAGTATTACTAGTTAATTCTAAGTCACCTATCATCTGCCAACTTAAATTCAACAATATGTTTTTGGTTTCCACAAAGTCTGTCTTTCTCTTTACCTGTTTGCTGTTCTATTTAATAAGACAAGTAGATTGAGAAAAAATGCTCTATTCGAAAATGAATTTCTAAAGTCTCTGATCCCTGAGATACTGGATTAAAAAAATTTCCTCCTAGCGTTTAGATTCTATCTTATATCTTGTTGCTATTGCCAGATGATTTTGTTCTTTCTTAGATGATTCTCTGTGTCTGACATGTAGTTTACTAGAGTCCAATGGGCCATCTGAAAAGAATGATGTTTCTTGCTTTCAAGATATAAAAGAAAATGATGGAATTGTCTTGTTTAAAACTACTTTTAAATATCCTAAGGAAAGTTTTGAAATACTGAATGGAACATCAAAACTTTAAGATGTGTTCATTTATTGCTGAATAGTGACAAAACTTGGTGGTTTAAAACAAATATTTTTTCTTACCCTGTCGGTTGCTGAGACAGAGCTAGGCAATTCTTCTGTTCCTCTAACTATTGGCTGTGGTCATTCCTGGGGCTGCATTCAGCTGGGAGCTCATCTGCAGCTGGGACCTCAAGATGGCTTCACTCAAAGACTGACACTGTGGCTGATGTGTCTGGAATGCTTGGGCCTCTTTCTAGCAGGGGAGGCAGACTTTCTGTGTGGTGACTCAGGGCTCCAAGAGTGAATTGCAGAAGCCACCAGACCTTTTCCACCATATTCTGCTGTCCAAGCAAGTCACAAGGCCACTCTACATTCAAGGGGAAGGAAAATAAACTTTGTCTTAGGGGTCAAAGCAGACTCCTTGGCAGCCATATTTGCAGGGAATCTGCTAAAACTTAATACATATAGACCCCTTTAATTTCACTCAGGAAAATAACACGATAAGTACTGAGATGTTATGTTTTCGTTATTGTGTCTTAGTGTACAAGATATCACTCAGAGGGTAAATAATGAAATATCTATTGCATTAGTCAGCAAGTACTTTCTGTAAAAGGCCAGACGGTAAATATGTTAGGCTCTGTGGACCACACAGTCTCTGTCCCAACCGTCCAACCTCTGCTACTGTAGTGTGACAGCAGCCATAGACAATATATAAATGGGTTGGCCATGTCTTTTTTTTTTTTCTGGTTGATATCAATACTTTATTTTATTCCAAGAAGGAGGAACAGGAAACAAATATCAGCACCTGACTGCCAGGTGCTAAGAATAAGTAAACAACAAAACTGGAGATCCCTGTGCTCACAACTCCAGTGGACGGAGAATTCTAAAAATGGCATGGCTGTGTTCTAACAAAACTTCATTTACAAGAAACAGGTGGTGGCCAGTATTTGTCCTGTGGGCTGTATTTTGCTGACCTCTGGTCTAGAGAAAGTGTTTTTCCTACATTCTAAATAGATTTTAAATTAATTATGTAGGGATGAGATCGCAGACTCTACTAATACCCACATAAACTATCTGAAACGAACTAAAGTTAATACAAAAATGATTGCATAGAGAGCTTGTATTTGTTATTTTTGTATCAACATCATCCCTTACTAATAGCATTAAGTACAATGTATTGAATCTGTTTATTACTATGGAGGCACAGCCTTTTTCCTTACTTGATTACCATTGCCTTTTAGATTCTATAAAATCACTTAATGCCTTGGGAGAAAGGATATTTGATAATATGAAATTCTATTTGGTAGGCAAAAGGCAAACACTGGGATAGTTGCTATTTACAAAATACATTTACTAGCTTTCTGTTCCTATGACTCCAAATATTTGAGTGCTTAGGCCTAAATAATGTATCAAAAGGAAAGTTGTGATTTTGAAACCCTCTTGACCATGTTTTAGTAGGTAGTTTTTGTTTTTTTTTTTAACCTTTGCACTTTCTGGTAAGCTCTTAACATTTCATCTCATCCTTAGTTCCTTAGTGTTTTATGGAGTCATATTTTATTTTTTCATTGCAAATCAGATACCAGAATAAAAATACTCTCATCTTGCTACTCCCAGGCATTTTTTCTCAGATGTTGCATGACAGGTTCTAAGACTGTGCAAGAGCCAATGGAGAAATGCTGCTTTTTGTGGTTGTGTCATCATATTTTCCAACCTGCCACGTGGGCCAGGCTGTCACCACCTGCAGAGGGTGGGGGCTTCAGGCACAGTTCTATGCCTCTAATTCCTAAGATGGTGCAACTGAGTTTGGGAGATAGGTTGTGGCCCAGGATATAACTCGGAGGGGATTGAGAGAAATAAAACCCAAACCCCAAGCCTCCCTGGAAAGTTGCTTTATACAAAGTACCTATTTTGTCAAAGTGAAGGGATTTGATTAACTTCTCCTGCCTATCCTGGTCCGTATAGCTCATGTTTGATTAAAGCAGCATTGGGCAGTCCGTGCCTTCAGGCAGACAATGTGTGAACTGTAAAAATTCATACTTCACTAGAATAGCAATTGTTTCCTCAGCTTCTGTACCTGCCACGAGTCTGTTGGGGCTCAGAAAGCACCACCCCAAAGCCTGGTGCTTGGACATGCTGAGAGGCCTCAGTCTGACCTTGTCTTATTCCTCCACCCACACCACCAAGCTCTAGGAGGGACTCTTTCTGGAATTTTCTTTCTTTCTTTTCTTTTTTTTTTTAAATTAAATCATAGCCGTGTACTCAACCCATGAATGGATTAATAAATTGTGGTATATGTATGCCATGGAATATTATGCAGTCTTAAAGATGGAGACTTTACCTCTTTCATGTTTACATGGATGGAGCTGGAACGTATTCTTTTTTTTTTTTTTTTGCCACCTGTTTATGATGTGCCATTAGGGAAATGGTAATTTGTAAATGAATTCCACTTAAAACATCATATCCTTTATTTGATGATGGGTTGTTCTCTGGAAGATCAGCTGATTCCCAAGCATATGAAACAAACAGACCATGGTTCACATGATTCATTTATTTCACCTCTCCCCACAGTTAATGCAGCAGCCCATTCTGTTTGGCCCACTGTATTATAGATTATGAGAAGGTCCAAGTGAAGGGACTGGTTGCATTGCAGGAGAGCCAATTTTGTTAAGTGAAGGGTTTTTTTTCTTCTTCACATATACATGTTTTCATTAGGCTTCCACTTTTTGCCTTCACAAAATTAAAAAGGCTTAAAATTTAGCAACAATAACAATGTTTAAGATAGGCACCAGAAACAAAAACCTCACAAAGAACGAATGAAGACAAATACATTCAGAAAATAAATCAGACGATTGCTGCAATGAAGTATTAAGCAATAATAATAATAGTAATGCAAAGAAAGTAACATTCACATTGTCAAATAAGAGTATGTCTATTACAGAATGCTTTGAGGTTCAGTATAGAGTCATCAGTTAACTTTTATTTTTTTCCCAAAGTATCAAAGAATAGACAACAAATATTTATAAATAAAAATAAAAGATAATTTCAAAAAACAGATCATGCTTATAGACAATAGAAAAAGAATACTTCAAAATCATTCTACTTAATCTGGATACACCTGATATTAAAATTGGAAAAAATATATTATAAAGGGGAAATTACAAACATAATTCACTTATAAATGAGGATGCAGTATCTTGTATCCTAAATGGAACATATTCTTCTTAGCAAAGTATCTCAAGAATGGAAGAAAAAGTATCTAATGTACTCAGCCCTACTATGAAACCAATTTATAGCTTTCTTATGAAAGCTATAACCCAATTATAGCCCAAGAATATGGGGAAAGGGGAGAGGGATGGGTAGGGGGATTGGTGGAGAGAGGGTAATCAGTGGACCACACCTACAGTGCATCTTTCTGGAATTTTCTTATCTGGCCAAGAAAGCTTCTTCCCAAAAGAAATGCAGTTGCTTAAATCCTTTCCCTGGGGATCTCATCAAATGTCCAGGAAAGATCAACCACCTGTGAAGAGAAGAGACTGGAGTCCTCACCTTGCCCAGGGAGACATCATCTGTTCTTCCGAGGGCAGCTCCCAGCTAGTCCCCAAAGGACTTCATCTGCCTGATAAGACAGCCTTCCTTCTGCACAACCCTACCTCTCACCTTCCTGCACTGTCTGCATCCCACCTCCAAGGTCCATTTATTCCCCCTCATGATTTACTGCCCTTCAAAACAATTGTTGACATTCCCCTTCTCTTCTTTCCCCGTGAGAAAGGGTATCTAAGCTTCATCTTTCTGCCATCCCTCCATGCTATGCATGTTAAAATAAAATTGTGCATGCCTTTTCTCTTACTAATCTGACTTCTATCGGCTTATTCTCAGTGAATCTTCAGAGGATAAAGGGGAAGTTTTCTCTTTACTCCTGCAAGTCTTTCCAGGAACTACCTCGAAAGTAAAAAAAAAAAAAAAAAAAGAAAAGAAATAGAATCCATCCCTAACAACTCTGGAAGTGGGATTTGCTTTTCTCTTTACCCCTTTCAAAAGGTGCTTCCTTTGTATTCTTTCATTTTCAGATTGTTCTCTCCAACTCTAAGCACTCAGCCAGAGGGCTGGATCTGCCCCTCTAACTTGATGGAACTAGGCTTGTAGAAGCCAGCCTGGTGCCTGGCTCTCTGGGAGGGGCCATTTTTCTTTTGTGCTTCTTTGTGGAAAATCAGCCCAAAGTGAAGCACAGACTTTATTCTGTTTCATCAACCAGCCAGATGACTGGCACTTTTTGACACATGAAGTTAACCATGCATTGGATTAGTTTCTCTAAGCTTTCTTTCAGAACCATCTCTTGGATTCTTGTTCTATTTCCATTTCCACCATCTGTTGAAACATCTTCTTTATGGATACCAAAATCGAGACATTAAATATGCTTGTGTGCTGACTGGTGATTCAGGCTTGAGAGGGCAGCCAAGGATCGGCTGTGAAACAGAACATGCATTTTTCTATATTTTCTAAAAGACACAGTGTAGTTTCAAAGTGCCACTAATAAGTTTGTTGAAGACTTAGAAATAACAGTAATTTCCTTTCTGTTTTTTACATTACTTTGTAATTGCCAGCTCATAAGGGCCAGGGTCTTGGCAGATGGAAAATGAACAGTCTACAACATGCCACTCACTTTTCAACCTCCTGGCATTCATAGAAAGATCTATATGGTTTCCCTAGATACTTCACAGTATATATGTTTGAAAAATTATTCTTCCAATAGACTATTCATGCTTTTAAACTGTTTATTTTGTCTTTAATGTCTCATTATAAATTATCGTCTTAAGGAGGATACTCTTTACCTGAGGATACTTTCTTGTTTCTAAAGTTTTCTATATCTAAATGAACCAAATCTATTATCTATTCCTGTGACGTACTGCAAAATTGGCTTGCTGTCAGGATATGCAAATAGAATGATGTATGTGAACTACATTTTCAGTATTCATGACCGAGTTGTATATATATTTTTTTAGATTTCACCTCATTTACTTAATAACAGTGTTAAGACATTTGTGTTCAATACTTGATAGATTTGACTTGTACCCTTGCAATATGCTCCATACGTGTAGTCCCACCATTAACCGTCCCTCTATCGAACCTAGGTGTATATCCAAGTTGTATATTTTGATCAAGTCAAGAAGAAAGCATCTGAACATATTTTAGTCATCCTAAAATATGAAATTATTTAAGATGGCATTACACAAATAATACCTGGTAATTAGTAGCATTTGTGTTTGTTCTGCTGGGGAGTTGTTAGAATCATGGTTTAGCTTCTAGTAGGCTTGAGTATGTGTTTTCAGATGTAGTTGTTCCTAATGGGCTTCACAGTGGCCAGGTTGACAAAAAATCCTTGCCTGAGCCCCTCTGACTATAGCATCATTTTCTGCAGTTGGCTGTTCGGTAGCCAATTTGTCAAGAGGGAGTCTGTTCTAAGTTGCATTAAATTAATTTAAATTGGGCATCGCTACATGATTCTGTGATATTCATTTTGCATTGGTAGAGCAAGGAGAGTGTCACTACATGGACTCCAAACCCACAATGTGAAACAAAAATTATACATTCAAGTACTTCTGTAACAAAGAAGAGAAAGTTTATCCAATGAAACATACTTCATGCTTAATAACAGAAAAGATGGTATAATGAGTTTTCAGCTAAAATTAAAAACAAATTCAGTGGTCTTTTCAAAAAATTGATTCAAGTCTATGAAAGCAATATAAAGTGTTTTTTAAACTAGTATTATAGGAAATGTTGAATGTATATAAAAATTGACCCAGTAGAATATTGAGGCCCCAGGTATGATCACCAGCTTCAACCATTAATGACTTGTTGCCTGTTGTTTTTTCTGTACTTTTACCCATTTCTCATCCTGCTAACCTACTATTTTGAAGTAATTCCAGATATTAGTACATGTAAAAGCACCTTTATAATTAGAAACATTTTTAAAACTTGGACAAAATAAAGTATAAATGAAATACTGGGTAACAGCAGCTATGATGTCAACATAACTCAAGAAAATGGAGTAAGGGCTGATATTTTAAAATGTTAACCTTATGACATAAAACCACGCTTTTATAAAATAAGTGTAAATCAAGAGCTAGTCAAATAGAAGTATTTTAATTATTCAATAAATATTTTAAAAATAAATGTAAGGTGATAATTGTGGAGCAGTTCCTCTAAAAATTCAACCTAGAATTACCATATGACTCAGCACTTCTAGTTATACAAGGGCTGTCCAGAAAATATCTAGCCAGGAACTATGAAAACTAGAGGCATCCATGGCTGGATACTTTAGGGACATCTCTCATATATCCAAGAGAGTTAAAAACATATTTCCACATAAAATTTTGTGCATAAATATTAAATCATCTTTTTAAAATAACAGAAAAAATAGTGGAAATGATATGAATGTTCATCAACACAACGAGTCAGTGACCAAATGTGGTCTGTCCATACAATGGGATAGTATTTTGTTTTTAAAAAGAATGAAGTATTGACATGCTGTAACACGGATGAACATGGAAAACAATATGCTCTGTGAAAGGAGCCAATCACAAAGGATCATAAATACTATATGATAACATTTATATGAAATGTCCAGAATAGGCAAATCCACAGGGAGAAGATAGATTACGGGTTGCCTAGGATGAGAAGGGGGGATGGGGGAAGTCTGGAGAGAGACTACTAATGAGTATGAGGTTTCTTCTGAGGGTGATGAAATTGCCCTAAAATTATATAGTGGTGATGGTTGTACAACTTTTTGCATATGTGAAAAACTGCTGAACTGTACATGTTTGGGGGGAGAATTTTGATATGTGAATCATATCTCAAGTAAAGGAAGTTGCCATGGAAATAAGAATATCTACTCACACCAAAACTTTGCTGCTAAAAACTTTAGGGGTTGGGACAGGCATGTTCATCACTAATGTAAAAAAGTAAAATATTTTTAAAATGTCCACTGTAAAATTAAGCAATGCAAGAGAGATATGAAAATTTAATTGACATCTTCTACCCAACTCAAATTTCAGAGTATTTGAGGCTCAATTGTTGTTTATAATAATCATCAAAAATCCAGCTTGTACTTAGCTGCCATCTTAAATACTGGGTATCAAGCATACTATAACCTTTTCTGTATTGACTAGGATAATCACAACATACCTTAATCATGTTAGGTGCTCAATAAGTATTTGTTAACTGCATGTATAAATGAATATTCTTACTATAATGTTTTCTTAGGATTTGGGTATATAGAGCAATATCATTATCATCAGGGAAATGCAAATCAAAACTACAATCAGATATCATCTCACCCCAGTGAGAATGGCTTTTGTCAAAAAGACAGGTAATAATGCTGGTGAGGATGTAGATTCCTACACTGGTGGGAATGCAAATTAGTGCAACCACTATGGAGAATAGTATGGAAGTTCCTTAAAAAATTAAAAATAGAACTACCACATGACTCAGCAATCCAACTTCTGGGTATAAATCCAATGGAGGGGAAATCAGCATGTCTAGAAGATACCTGCACTCCCATGTAGCCAAGGTTTGAGGTCAACCTAAGGGTCCACATGAATGGATAAACAAATGAAGAAATTGTGACATGTGTACACAACGGAATATTATTTTGTTGCGTGACCAGGGACGCGAACGAACAGCAGCTTCATGCCCTTTGATCTCAGGCTTCACGGGGCGTACAGCTTCAGAGAAATGGCGTATGGAATTTATAACTCCAGGGAAGCCAACTCTGCATGTATCCCAGGGGGGACCAAGTCCCTTAAGCCTCTGGAAGAAAAGCAAGTCATTTTAAACTCACACTGAGTTCATTTTGTGTGCTTGATGTAGGACATGTTTATTTCTAAATATTATCCTACATATATAGCCACAAAAAGAATAAACTCATGCCATTTGCAATAACATGGACAAAACTGGAAAACTTTGTGTTAAGTGAAATAAGCCAAGCACAGAAGGACAAAGTTCACATGTTGTCACTTGTATGTGTAAGCTAAATATTAAAAACAGTTGGAGACAGAAAGTAGAATGATGGTTCCCACAGGCTGGGGAGGGCAGCAGAGAGGAAGGGATAAAGTGGAGAAGGTTAATAGAAGTAAATATATAGCTAGACAGTTAGGATGAACAACATTTGATAGCACAGCAAAGTGACTATAATCAACAACAAGTTAGCGCAGGGGTGGTAAAGCTGCAACCTTAAGGCCACACATGGCCATCTAGGTCCTTAAGTGTGGTCTTTGACTAAATCCAAATTTTATGGAGCAAATCCTTTTGTTTTTATTAATACATTTTGGTTCATAGTTTATATTTATATTTTTAAAATGAACACATTTAAAATACCAAAGAATATAAGTTTCAAGAAAATGGCCCTCCCAGATTGACCAGCACAATTAGAACATTAGAAAACCATAAGGGCTAAATTGATGGCTGCTATACTCACAATTTAGTTCTAACTTGCCTTGCCTAACTGGTGCCACTACCACATGAGGCTGGTTGTTCAGAGTTTATGGGGACTGAGTATGCTGGTCTGTTATCAGCTTTTGACAACAGCGTGCTGTATTTATTTGAACTGAAATTTGTAAATAGCTGCACGGCTTGACAATATTTTTTAATTCTGTCTGCTTAACAGCTCATCATGTCAAAGAAGACAAAGAGAATGCTGAAGAAAAAAATAGATTTTCTGTTTTTTTTGAGACAGAGTCTCACTCTTTTACCCTGGGTAGAGTGCCCTGGCATCATAGCTGACAGCAATCTCAAACTCTTGGGTTCAAGCAATCCTTTTACTTTTGCCTCCCTGGTAGTGGGGACTCCAGGCCCCCACCACAACCCAGCTAGTATTTCTATTTTTAGTAGAGATGGGTCTTGCTCTTGCTCAGGCTGTCCTTGAATTTCTGAGCTCAAGAAATGAAATTCACCTGCCTCAGCCTCCCACAGTGTTAGGATTTACAGGTATGAGCCATCATGACTGGCCAGAAAATGGATTTTTTTAATGAAGAATGGGAATTACAATATTATCTTGTTTCTGCTAAGATAAGATGATTTACTTGCTTTATGATACTGCAATGTCAACACTAAAAAAATTCAGTGTTCATCAGTATTACAACACTCATAAGTACCATAAATATTTTAAATTAGGTGCAAAAGCTTATGTTGCAGGAATTAAAAGATGAAAAAGCAAAGACAATTTTTTCAAGCAGCAATAAGACCTGGAAATAACAGATCATAACAGAAGATTTTCTTTGCTGAAAATGTTGCAGGAAGACGAGGCCCAATGGAGAGAATGATCACCCAAACACCACGTTTATAAAAGGAAGGGCTTTATTCATCACCCATGAGCTTACAGCGTAGAAGAATTCCAAATGGCCACATTCCCTGGCTGGCTTGGTCTTTTCCTTTTTATCAACAGTCAAAAAGTTCCATCCCACAGGTACCCTTCTCATTGGCCAGTTTGAATCAAGTGGGAGATGCTATTCCAGCCCCTATGGAACTACAGGATTTCACAGAACTTGGAAATTTCCAAGTTCCAGGAAGTTAAGTTTACAAATTCTCAAGAGCTGAGTCACCATGGAGAAGACCCTGCAGGTGTATCCTTGTGGTCTCCTTGAGAAGACCTGTTCTCCTAGATCTCAACCTTTTTGGGTATCCTCTCTCATGATGAGTCATTCACTTTGGGCACTCTTGCAAACAGAACACAGGAGTGGATATCATCAACAAATCAAGATAAATGTCAAAGTTGGATTTAATTTGGTAAATTTAGTGAGTATATGTATAGATGGTGCACCTTCCAGGTCAGGATAACATTCAGGGTTTATTGTACACATTTTAAAACAATATTAACAGATCCAGATGCTCTCATTTCTTTTCATTGTATCTTGCATCAGCAAAATCTCTATGCTGTAGCTATAAAATACTACTTTAATTGACACTTTGCAGCAAGTTATAAGTAATGTTAATTATGTTTGTACAAAGGCAACACAGTATCATCAGTTTTGTAACACACTAAAGTTGAGTGATGAGGTATTCAGTGTGGGTTTGCCATATCATTCCCCCATTGGCTATTACAGAAACAGGTGTTAGCCAAAATTTTATCTCTGTGAGAACACACAGTTAAATTTTATGAGGAACAGAATCAAAAATCTGAATTATTGAAAGAATTCAACAGGAATGCTGTATTTCTGTATGATGTCATGACAAATCCAGATAACTTGAAAATTTATTTGCAAGGTAAAATTAAGTAAGTCTACATATGATGCATGGCAAAAAAAAAATCCAAGCATTTAAAAAAAAAAAGCTTTTATTAAAACCCTTCTTCAAAAGATAATCTTGGATGAACATTTTGCTCAGTTAGCAAAGCAAACTGAGCAGGGTGATATATGCAAATTCTTTGAAGAATATGCACCAGTAATAGACCTATTAATTGGAGAGTATAATGAAAGGTTCGCTGAATTTGAGAATCATGACATCACATTCAAATTAGCATTTCAGCTTCACCTAGTTAATGTCAACAAGGCATCTAAAGAACTGCAGATAGAACTGATTGAGCTCTCAGTAGGTGACATTTTAAAGGCATGTTTGATGCTAAGAAAGATCAGATTGAAAAATGGAAAAATGCAGTAAAATACCCACATCTTTGGCAACATGCCCCAAGAGTGCTTTCTTGCTTTTTAACCACTTATTGCTACAAATCTACATTCTCTTACCTAATCCACAGCAAGGAACTCTTAAGGGCATGAATCACTGATACCCATTTATAAGATTAAGTGACACTGAGGACCTCCACGCATAAACCAAATATTCCAATGCTTTCTAGCAAAAAGCAGACAGAACACAGTCATTAAAAGCTTCATTAGCTTTAAAAGTAACAAATAGTTTTCATTTTTGAAATTATTAAGTACATATTTTTTTTTCAAAATAATGTACTTTTTTTTTTTTTTTTGAAGATAAATCTGGAAGAGCCTCGGCCAGGGCACAGCTGGCACTCGCCAAATGTTTATTTTCTTCTAGATAATTAGCTGATTGATATTAGGAATTTAAATATCTAGGGTTCTATTTTTTTTCTTTTTTTTTTTTTTTATTTTGTTGGGGATTCATTGAGGGTACAATAAGCCAGGTTTTTAAATGTATCTAATTGGAGTTTCTTGAACAGTGCCTTATTTGATTATAGCTAAATTAATGCTGCCTTCTAACGTGAAAATGTTCCCCACCCTGAGTAAACTTTAAGATAACTAAAAGAGTGGAATTGGAATGTTCCTACTATAAAAAATGATAAATTCCTGAAATCACGAATATCCCCATTACTCTGATTTGATTAATTCATATCACATGTACCCTATAAAGATACATGACTACTATGTAACCATAAAAAATTTTTAAATTACAATAAAACCCCCAATACTTAAAGACATTGCTGAAATGCAATACAAAGATTAAAATTCTTACCCTTAAAAACTATACTGATCTGTTGCATTTATGATAATCTTAGAGATGAATAGTAGTAACCTAAGCCACTTAAAGCTTAAGTCCTATAACAAGATGCTTGCTTTCTGTTTTTGTGCCTGTCTGGGAAGTATATTAGATAGTTTGCTATTAATTTTGTCTTACTATTTTAGAATCTCTTGCTTCTAAGATAACTACCTAATAAGTAATCTAACAAATTAAATTGTGGCAGTAAATATAATTGCAAAATGATTAAATGTCATAAACTAAGAACATTCTGACCACAGAATTTTTGCTGCTCTTTAGTGATAGTTTCTTATGAGAACACATACCAAAAACAAAGCGTCTCGACCCACAGAAACTGTACTGTTTTAAGCTTGTATAATATAGTCTGAGGTAACTTGTTATTCAGCAAAGATAACTGTGTTATTCTAATTCTTTCATTCAATCTTCGTTTTTGACTGGAATACTTCTATAAAGAGAAACTTTCCTTTAATGATTATTTGATTGACCTATAGCACAGTTGGTATAGAAAATACTTACTGTTTCAATGCAGAATTAAAATCATACTTTTTTGATCTTTTTTTTATTAAATCATAAACACATAGGTCATGTATACATTAATGCATTTATGGGGTACAATGTCCTGATTTCCTATAGAATTAGGAACCCTTCCATCACACTGGTTAATATATACCTCATGTCATTTACTTAGTTATTGTGTTAAAGACATTTATACTCTATACTAATAGATCTGACATGTACCCTTGCAATATGCTCCATAGGTGTGATCCCACCATTCACCCTCCCTCATTCTGATCTCTCCCCTCCCTTCCCATCCCGCCTTCCTCCCTCCTTCATCCTGGGCCATAATTGTGATCTATTCTTCATATGAAAGGGTGAGTGATTGTAAATTGGTTTCATAATAGTACTGAGTACATGGGATATTTTCTCTTCCATTCTTGAGATACTTTACTAAGAAGGACACATTCCAGCTCCATCCACGTAAACATAAAAGAGGTAAAATCTCCATCTTTTTTACGGCTGCAAAATCCATGGTGTCCATATACCACAGTTTATTAATCCATTCATGGGTCAATGGGCACTTGGGTTTCTTCCATGACTTGGCTATTATGAATTGAGCTGCAGTGAACAATCTGGTGCAAATATCTTTGTTATAAAGTGATTTTTGGTCTTTTGGATATACACCTAGTAGAGGAATTGCAGGGTCAAACGGCAGGTTCTACTTTTAGATTCCTGAGTACTCTCCATATTTCTTTCCAAAAGGGACATATTAGCTTGCACCCCACCAGCAGTGCAGAAGTGTTCCCTTTTCTCTACATCCATGCCAACATCTGTAGTTGTGGAATTTTGTTATGTGAGCCACTCTTATGGGAGTTAGATGATATCTCAAAGCAGTTTTGATTTTCATTTCTCTGATGATTAAAGATTATGAGCAATTTTTCATGTGTCTGCAGGCCATGTGCCTATATTCTTCAGAGAAGCTTCTGTTCAAGTCGCTTGCCCACAATAAAATGGGGTTACTTGTTCTTTTCTTATTGATAAATTTGAGTTCTCTATGGATTCTGGTTATCAAACCTTTGTCAGAAGTATAACCTGCAAATATCCTCTCCTATTCTGAGGGCTGTCTGCTTGCTTTACTTACTGTGTCCTTGGCTGTGCAGAAGGTTTTTAGTTTGGTCAGATCTCAGTAATGTATTTTTGGTGTTGCTTCGATTGCCCAGGGGGTCCTCATCATAAAGTGTTCTCCCAGGCCAATTTCTTCAAGTGTTTCTCCTGCACTCTCTCCAAGAACCTTTATAGTTTCATGTCTTAAGTTTAAATCTTTTATCCAGTAAGAGCCAATTTTTGATAAGGGTGAAAGGTGTGGGTCCAGTTTCAGTCTTGTACAAGTTGCCAGCCAGTTCACCCAGCACCATTCATTAAATAGGGAATCTTTCCCCCAATTTATATATATGTGTATATATATATTTTTTTTATTAAATCACAGCTGTGTACATTAATGTGATCATGGGGCACCATACAATAGTTTCATAGACCTTTTGACACATTTTCATCATACTGGTTAACATAGCCTTCCTGGCATTTTCTTAGTTATTGTGCTAAGACATTTACATTCCACATTTACTAAGTTTTACATATACCCTTGTAAGATGCACTGCAGGTGTAATCCCACCAATCCCCCTCCCTCTGCCCACCTCCCCCCTCCCTCCCCTCCCTTTCCCCCTTCCCCCTATTCTTAGGTTGTAACTGGGTTATAGCTTTCATGTGAAAGCCATAAATTAGTTTCATAGTAGGGCTGAGTACATTGGATACTTTTTCTTCCATTCTTGAGATACTTTACTAAGAAGAATATGTTCCAGCTCCGTCCATGTAAACATGAAAGAGGTAAAGTCTCCATTTTTCTTTAAGGCTGCATAATATTCCATGGTGTACATATACCACAATTTATTAATCCATTTGTGGATTGATGGGCACTTGTGCTTTTTCCATGATTTAGCAATTATGAATAGGGCTGCAATAAACATTCTGGTACAAATATCTTTGTTATGATGTGATTTTTGGTCTTGTGGGTATATGCCTAGTAGAGGAATTATAGGATTGAATGGCAGATCTATTTTTAGATCTCTAAGTGTTCTCCGTATATCTTTCCAAAAGGAATGTATTAATTTGCATTCCCACCAGCAGTGTAGAAGTGTTCCCTTTTCTCCACATCCATGCCAACATCTCTGGTCTTGGGATTTTGTGCCCAATTTTTATTTTTGATAGGCAGATCAAATGACGATAAGTGTCTAGGTTCATCTCTTGGTTCTCAATCCTGTTCTCAATCCTGTTCCATACATCTACCTCTCTATTTTTGTGCCAATACCATGCTGTTTTGATCACTATAGATTTATAGTATAGTTTGAAGTCTAGTAGCGTGATTCCTCCTGATTTGTTTTTATTTCTAAGTAATGTCTTGGCTATTCGAGGTTTTCTCTGGTTCCATATAAAATGGAGTACTATTTTTTCCAGATCTTTAAAGTATGCTGGTGGTGCTTTGATAGGGATTGCATTAAATTTGTAAATTGCTTTCAGTAATACGGACATTTTAACAATGTTGATTCTTCCTAGCCATGAGCATGGTATGTTTTTCCATTTGTTAACATCTTTAGCTATTTCTCTCCTCAGAGTTTCATAATTCTCTTTATAGAGATCTTTCACGTCCTTTGTTAGGTAAATTCCCAAATATTTCATCTTCTTTGGCACAATTGTAAAGGGAATAGAGTCCTTGACTATTTTTTCAGCTTGACTATTTTTAGTATATATAAAAGCTACTGATTTGTGAGTATAGATTTCGTATCCTGAGATGCTACTGTATTCCTTGATCATTTCTATGAGTTTTGTGGTTGAGTACTTGGTGTTTTCCAAGTATAAAATCATATCATCTGTGAAGAGTAAAAGTTTGATCTCCTCTGACCCTTTTTGTATATCCTTGATCGCCTTCTCTTGAGTTATTTTGATGGCTAAGACTTCCATTACAATGTTAAAAAGCAATGGAGACAGTGAGCAACCTTGCCTGGTTCCTGATCTGAGTGGAAATGTTTTCAATTTTACTCCATTCAGTATGATATTGGCTGTGGATTTGCTGTAGATGGCCTCCATCAGTTTAAGAAAAGTCCCTTCTATACCTATTTTCTTAAGTGCTCTGATCATGAAAGGATGCTGGATATTGTCAAGATTTTTCTGCATCTATTGAGAGAATCATATGGTCTTTGTTTTTTTAGTTTGTGATGTATTATATTTATAGATTTACATATATTGAACCAACCTTGAGACCCTGGGATAAAACCCACTTGGTCATGGTGTATAGTTTGTTCGATGTGTTGCTGGATTCTGTTTGCTAGGATCTTACTGACTACTTTTGCATCTATGTTCATTAAAGATATTGGTCTATAGTTTTCTTTATTGTTGGGTCTTTTCCTGGTTTGGGGATCAGGGTGATATTTGTTTCATAGAATGTGTTGGAAAGTATTCCTTATTTTTTTGATGTTTTGGAAAAGGTTAAGTAATATAGGTACTAGTTCCTCTTTTAAGGTTTGGTAGAATTCTGATGTGAAGCCATCTTGTCCTGGGCTTTTCTTTTTTGGGAGATTTTGTATAGTTGATTCTATTTCAGTCTGTTTGGCATTTCCAGTTCTTTCTGATTAAGTCTGGGAAGTTGGCGTGCTTCCAAGTATTAGTCAATTTCTTTCAGATTTTCATATTTCTGAGAATAAAGTTTTTTGTAGTATTCATTAAGGATTTTTTTGAATTTCTGAGATGTCTGTTATTTCATGTTTGTCATTTCTGATTGATGATACTATGCACTTTAATTTTCTATTTTTGGTTAGGTTGGCCAAAGTTTTATTAATTTTGTTGAATTTTTGAAAAAACCAACTTTTTGATTTATTGAATAATTTTTGAATAATTCTTTTGTTTTCAATTTCATGTAATTCTACTCTAATTTTAGTTATTTTCTTCTGCTGAGTTTGAGGTTGGAATGTTCTTCCTTTTCAAGTTGCTTAAGATGTCTCATTAAGTTATTGACTTCCTCTCTTTCCATTTTCTTGAGGAAGTCTTGCAATGCTATAAATTTCCCTCTTAGGACTGCCTTTGCAGTATCCCACAGGTTCTGATAATTCATGTCTTCATTATTGTTTTGTTCCAAAATGTTGGCAATTTCCTTCTTAATCTCATCTATGACCCAGCTATCATTCAGCATAAGGTTATTTAGTTTCCATGTCTTTGTATGAGTATACAGATACCTGTTATTGGTGAGTTCAACATTTATTGCATGATGATCCGAGAAAATACAAGGAATAATTTCTATACTTTTAAATTTGCTGAGGTTAGACTTATGACCTAAGATGTGATCATTTTTGGAGGATGTTCATGGGCTGATGAGAAAAATGTATATTCAGTTTTGTTGGGTGAAATGTTCTGTAGATGTCTGTTAAACTTCACCATACAATAATTGAATTTAAGTCCAAGATTTATTTGCTTAGTTTCTTAATGGAAGATCTATCCAGTATTGCCAAAGGGGTGTTAAAATATCCAACTATATGGTGCTGGAGGATATTAAATTGCTCATGTCTGTTAGGGTCTCCTCTATAAATTGAGGAGCATTCTGGTTGGGCACGTAAATGCTAATAATTGACATCTCATCATGTTGAGTGTTTCTCTTAAAAATATGAAGTGACCATCCTTGCATTTCCTTACTTTGTTGGTTTAAAGCCTAGTGTATCTGCAAATAAATGTGCCACCCCTGCTTTTTTCTGATTTCCGTTTGCTTGGATTACAGATGCTCATCCCTTCACCCTGAGTCTGTGTTTATCTTTTAAGATAAGATGAGATTCTTGTATGCAGCAGATAGCTGGCCTGAGTTTTTGTATCCAGTCAGCCAACCTGTGCCCTTGATAAGCCTGCTACCCTGTTTCCCCGAAAATAAGACATCCTCCTAAAATAAGACCTACTTACAGGAAAGATAAGAGGTCCCCTGAAAATAAGACCTAGCACATCTTTGGGAGCACACCTTAAAATAAGACACTGTCTTATTTTTGGGGGAACAGGGTAGTATTTTGGGTGGCAAGTTTTTCAAAAGTCCAGTGGGAATTTTGAATATTTTCATCACTGTGGAAATTGGGTTTTGGCCAAGAATTGCAGAGTGAGTTTACTTTCGTGGTAGAGTAATTGTGCTTGTCATTATGAAGGATGGGTCTGAGGATATCCTGAAGAGCTGGTTTGCATATGGCAAATTTGTTCAACATGTGTGTGTCATTAAAGTATTTAACTTCTCCATTATAAATGAAGCTCAATTTAGCTGGATACAGGATCCTGGGCTGAAAGTTATTTTGTTTTAGGAGATTGAAGGTTGATGACCATCTTCTTCTAGCTTGAAAATTTTCAGCAGAAAGATCTGCAGTCATTCTAATATTCTTCCCCTTGTATGTTATGATTTTCTTATGTGTGGCTGTTTGCAGGATTTTCTCCTTCATATTAACTTTGGTGAAGTTAATTACAATGTGTCTAGAAGATATAAAAGATGCTTTATTTGGGTTGAGTCATGCTGGGGTTCTGAAGCTGTCTGCTATCTGAATTTCAGTGTCTCTTGCCATGCTTGGGAAGTTCTCCTCAATTAACTCTTGGAGTAGAGTATCTGTGCCTTTCAGACCATCCACTTCTCCTTCAGGGATTCCTACAAGGCAAATGTTTACTCTTTTGGAGTGGTCCCACAATTCTCTCAGAGAATGATCCGTTTTTGCTCTCTACTTCTCTTCCTCTTTGAGCATTTGGGAGCTTTCAAAAGCTTTGTCTTCAATGTCAGAGATCCTTTCTTCTGCCTGCTCCATTCTGTTACTGAGGGATTCTACTGTATTTCTCAGATCTTTGAGGGCTGCAAGTTCTTGCCTCAATGTGTCAAAATCTTTGGTGATTTTCTCTTTGAATTCATTGAATTCTTAAGACTTTTGAATTGCTCCTTGAATTTCTAATTCCATCTTTGCCTCCATTCTGTTAATCTTATTTGCAATCCAAATTCTAAATTTGATTTCTGACATCTCAGCCATCTGTTTATAAATGGGATCTTCTGTTGTGTCTCCTTTGTCATTCCTTGGGCTGATTATTCATGTTACCGGAGTTTTTCTGCCGATTCCATCCCATGATTATTTTTCACCATTTGGCTAGTGAAGCTGGCAAGATGAAATTGAACTGAGGGCTCTTGGAGTTGTAATTGACCATCCCTTTACCAAATAACTGGGACTGTTGATTGCGGCTTTTCCCTTAGAGCTTTAAATAAAGGTCCCATTCAGAACTACAGCCTGAAACTCCGGAGACCTGCTTGGTGTGGTGGGGCTAGATGGCACTGACCAGTATTCAGCTAGTCTCTGCCCACTCCTAGTGATTCAGTGGCTTTGGGCTGAAATCTCAGCTGTGGAGATATATAAGCAACTAAGACATCCCCCCCCATAGGCCACAACTGGCAGGGGAGAATCCCACACTCCCACAACAACACAACCAGGGTACAAACTTTGTGGGTCCCCAGGTGATTGGCCTAGGTCAAGAGTACCAAACCAGTTGTTCTGGTCAACACAAACACTGATCTGGTGGGAGAGTTCAAAAGGTCTTCAGCATCTAGGCAGCAGGGGTCCACTGGCAGCTCAATTTGACCCCAGTGGGAGGGACTGTGGAGCGACCACCACTGTCAGGGGTGGCGCTGCCACTGTCCAAGGTGGTGCCATTGGTCTAGGGTGTGCAGGTCATTGGAGACTGCGGGAAGCTGGAGGGCATTGCCACTGGCTGCAAGGGTCACAGGAGCCAGGCTGGGAACCATAGGGTGGAGTTGCCAGCATCTGGAGCCTCAGGGTTCACAGAAGCCGGGTGGGAGTCACCAGGCCCGCAGTTGCAGGAGCTGGGCAGGAGTTGCCAGCCGTATACTGTGGGTTGCAGGAACCAGGTGGGGAGTTGGAGGATTGAGATTGAGTCACTGGCAGTGGACCACACGGGTTGCAGGAGCCAGGCAGGAGTCTCTGGTTGGCCACCAGTCGTAGAAGCCGGAGTTGCCGGCTGCTGGATGCTGGTCTCAGGAGTCGGGCGGGAGTGGGTGGCCACGGGCTGCGGGTGGCAGGGGCCAGGCGGGGAACAGAGGGTGGAGTCGCTGGCTGTGGGTCACACAGGTCACGGGAGCCCAGCGGGAGTCACCTTTCCTGGCAGCAGGCTGCAGGGGCTGGGCAGGAGTCGCTGGGCACAGGCAGTGGGTCACAGGACCCAGGCGGGAGTCACCCACCATGGGAGGCAAGTCGCAGGAGCTGGGTGGGAGTTGCCCCCATGGCTGCTGATGGCAGAAGCCTGGCGGGCTGCCGAGCTGGGGACCTGGTGGGCCATGTTCCCCTCGGTAGCATGGTCCCAAGCTATGCTCTTTCTAACTCCGGGCAAGTCTCTCTCCCTTTGTGACTCCTGGCCCCTATTAAAGTTATAGTTTCAGCGCAACTGCCCCACAGCTCATGAGGTGCCAAATGCTCCAGATTTTGCAAGCTGGTAGTCTTCCAGAATGCCAGGAGAGCGGGGAGGAGTGGATTGGGAGTTCAGGAAGGTAGGGAGAATACCAGATCAACTTTTGGCCCAGGCAAGAGGCTGCCTGGGCTTGTGGAGTTATCTCTCTGTGGAGGGATTCACGGCCCTCAGTGTTCTCTCCCCTGTGGTGAAACAAAAGGTCCTCTGTTCTTTACTCGCCTAGAGCTGTTCTCCTGAGGGGGAGAGGAGGGGAAGAATTCCCATCCTCTTTGGGATGGGTTTTGTACCTGTAATTTGTTTGCTTGGAGTCCCAGCTTGTTGCATCAGGGGTGATGCAAACTTATCGATCCTCTCTCTCAGCTCAGCTCCTGATGTTCCACTTTTTTGGATTATTTCTGGCCATTATTTCTCCCTTTGGATGGGAGCCTCTGTCGAAAGCTGGCTTTAGTCGGCCATCTTGCCTCCCTCCAATCATACTATTTTGTATGCTCATATGCACCTGCATGTGTGTGCCGTAGATAAAATGGATAAATTTAAATAATTTAAAGCATTTTCTTATATTTTCATAGGTTATCCTGCACATCATATGTTTCCTATTGTGTGTTATTCCCCTCAGCTTATTTAACCATTCCTCTTTGTTGGAAATTGGAGTTGTTTCCAATGTTACTGCTAATAGCCTATCAATTGAAAATATTTTTGCTAAAGCTTTTTTTTTTTTTTTTTACTTTATTTCCTTAGATCAGATTCCTAACAATTAACTGAATCCAAAGTCTTAGGCATTTTTAAGGCCTAATCCATTTTTTCTAAATTACTTTCCAAAAAGAAAAATATAATCTTGACTGGCACTGTTAATATCTGTATGGCCATTTCACTTTATCCCTTGTTAGGATTCTGTTATTTATCCATTTGATGTTCATTCAACAAACATTTATAAAGTGCCAACTCTGCCAGACACTGTTCATGAAACAAAATCAGAAAATTAAACTTTCTTTGTTTCTCTGGTCTAATAGTGCCTCACAGATTTGCTTGTAATTGTTTATATTTACTTTTCAAGTATCTTTTGAGACATCATCAGGTATATTACCTTCTAAGTCAGGCAGGTATTTATCTGTTCACTGCCACCAGCCTTGCCATCTACTAAAAACCTCCTCTTTGTCCCTCTCCTGTTTTTTGTCTCTTATTTCCTACAGGCTGGGAAATCAGATAACCACTCTTGTTAGGACCATGCGTTAAATGAAGTGACTTTGATCCATCTACTGCCACTAACCATTTTAATAAATGGATGTGTAAATCCTTTTTTAGGCCATATTTTATTTAGCTTGATTTATTATTTCTCACAAGAATAGCTTTCCCTGAAAGTCCCAGAGGGAAAGGAACCTTATAAAGATGCAGCAAGGGGTTGGTGCCTGTGGCTCAAAGGGGTAGGGCGCCAGCCACCTATGCCAGAGGTGGCGGGTTCAAAACCCAGCCCTGGCCAAAAATGGCAAAAAAAAAAAAAAATGCAGCGAGGAATTTTCTAAGAAATAATCTTTTGTAGCAGAGACCGTCATCTGCTAAACTAGAGAGACATGGACTACTTTCTCTTCTGGCAACTTTTAGAACAACAAATTGAGAACAGAGATCAGATTTCTCTCATAATCCATGTCTCATCAATTACATCTCTGAAGGAACTAGTGGTTAATTCTGGACCAAATCACCAATAGATCTTTTGAGTGATTTCAAGTTTATTTCAAATAACCACTCCCCTCCCATTGCAAAAGTAAGGTAGAAATTTTGGAAAGTCAGAAAAATAGAATAAAATAGCCATTATCTACAGTTCCGCCACCCACATGCAACCACTACCAATATACAGCATACAGCTGGCATGCAGGTAGTTCCTTTGGCTGTCTCTGGGTCACCCATCAGGCATTAGGATAAATTGTACATTACCTAGTATGGAGTAGAGAGTAGGCACTAAAGGAAAAGAGTAAACATACGTGACCAGGATCAACTTGAAGTTAGAAGCATGGGCACTCATTATTCCCAAATTTCACAGAACGGAGTGATAAAGTCAAAGCAAAAAGAAGTATATGCATCAGAAGTCAATGTTCTAGTGGGGTCAGCTGGTCCCTCCTGAGTTTTCATTCTGCTGGGACAACATGAGAGCAAGGAGCCTGGGGTGTGATAATTGTAATATTGGCACTGCAAGTCTAGATTTGGGTGCTGACTGTTCGCCCATACCCAGCTTGCCTGGAAATATTGGCTACCCAGGACCAGAGGACTTCAGATTCCATAGAACGCATGGCTCCTTCTATCTGAGGAAGTGAGCCAAAGGGCCTACAAAAAGCTGAGTTCAGATGAGGTCTCTGTCACTGGGAAGAGAAGGGATAGAAGGTTGCTCCTCACATAAACCATGATTCCAGCCCTAGCAAGGTTATTAGTCCAGATGATGCAGCTGGGGTTGGCTCTTGGGATCACTTTAGTATCCCAATTTTCTTTCAGTTGATTTGATCTGTCTCTACATGTATATGTGTGTGTATACACATATTATTTCCTTCTTTATTTTTTCTGATTTTATGTATATTACATAGGCTTGTATATTTCATATATGAATGTCTTTCTATCTTTATAAACACTCCTTACAGTTTCTAAAGTGAATTGTAGTTCACTTTCAGACGCAGAGTTCTTCTTGGTACCCCTATACCTTTAAAGCATCCTATCAGTTCTGCTTCATTTTTAGTATGTGCTTAATGTAGAGTGGTTTTGCTAATTTTATACTCTGATTTTTTAATTAAAACAGCAAATAATCTTATTTACTTTTTATTTTTAGTTTACAAATACTAAAAAATACTTTGAGAGATTTTGAAATATACATTATTCTTAACTATAGTCACCATGCAGTGCAGTAGATTACTAAGCTTACTCCTCCTGTCTGACACTGTGTACACTTTGCTCAGCATCTCCCCTTTCCCTGCCTCCTCCACCCCAGCCCCTGGCAGCCATCATTCTAGTCTCTGCCTCTCTGAGTTTGACTTGTTTCGATTCTACATATAAGTGAGGTCATGTGGTGTTTGTCTTTCTGTGCCTGGCTTACTTCACTCAGCATAATGTCCTCTAGGTTCACCCATGTTGTCACAAATGACAGGATTTCCTTTTTTTCATTATGGAGAACGGTATGGAGGTTCCTCAAAACTAAAAATAGAACTACCATATGATCCAATAATCCCACGTCTGGGTATATATCCAGGGAGAATTAAATCCATATGTCAAAGAGATTTCTGCGCTTGCTTGTTCACAATAGCCAAGATATAGTAGCAGCCTAAATATCCAAATAACCCTGTTTAAGCATAAGAATTTTTGAAAGGTAAACATTCATTTTATGAAAACTGGATTTATTTGCACCTTTCCCAGAACTGATCCTTTATGTCAACCAAGTTTAAGTTCTGTCAGTAATATTACTAAAGGCAGGGCTTGCTACTTCTCAGCTCTTGGCGATACAAATGAGAAAAGATGAGGTCCAGGCTGTGATTCCTTCATTTACCTCAGTTTAGTTCAGTCAAAATTGGGATTTTTCACAGAGAACCAGGAGGTGATTATGAACTATCATATGATTTCTGTTTAACCACTAGGATGGATGGAACAACCCAGGGCTGAATTATCTGGCAGATTTTAGAAGGTTAGGAGCAAGGTCTGGGAGTAAATCTTGGCTAAGTGCTCCCTAAAGTGTTTGCCTGCACTGCCTGCCTGGGGTCTGTGTGAAGAGGAGGGAACAGGTGCAGCTCCACGAGTTAGCCTCTGCTGGGCAGAGCATCATGTGTGTGTTCATTTAAGCCCCCACCAAGTCCTGAAGGAGTGTCTGTCCCTGCTTACCTGATGAGGGGACTGAGACACAAAGATAGATCACACACAGCTACATTAAAAGTTGGAGCCGGCACTCAGATCTGTGTGTCTCCAAAGCCCATGACTTCAGGGCTCCATCCACCACAAAAAATACTAAAAAGCTTACTTTATGGCTGTTTTGGCATAAAAACAATTGCATTCTGAACTGGATTCATTATTATATACCCATTAGTATTTCTTTTTTCCCCCTGATTTTATAAGATTGAGTTTTTCTGATATCTAAACACCTTGTGGCCCTGGCCCTGGGACTTAGTGTCTAGGCCTACTGGAGAAGTCAGCCCTGTCCATTCTACCAGGACTCCTCCTCCAATTTCTTGGTTTTACGGGAGAAGGGAAAGTTAAGGAAAGCCAGAGCTTCTAGGTCAAGAGATAGGGAATGAGCTATAGAAGCAGAGTGTGTCTAGCGCTAAGTAGAACCTTAAAGCCACTGCTGGGGCTCATTTTTATGATCTTACATTAGTGTTGGAACTCACTGTAAATAGATGAATCTTTATATGCAGCATCAACATATACATACGATTGGTCAAAGTGGTTGAATTAGGCAGGTGCTGGAGTGTCCATTTCCAACTCCCCCAACTCTCATCCTGAGTCATCCTTGAAGGGCCTTCAATGCCGCTCCTGTTGAAACATGATCTGAAACATCACTTATTTCCCAGGGGAGTTTAGCGAGACCTGGAGGAGCTGAGCTGCTCCTGGTCACTCAGCAGGAACTCTGTGCATCTTCCTTTTTACATCTTCCTGGGTCCAAAGTGACATGGCCATGTCCAGATTTGAAACCTCTAAACATGATTCAACTTGAAGATACGTCAAACTACAATAGGTTAGTAACTTTCCCCTCATCTCCAGATGACTTTTTACTTTAGTTCCCTGTACGAAGCTGTGTCCAGTCAAGTATAGGAATCCCAGCCACTGTGATGTCCCTGCTGTGTGTGTGGTGAGTGCTGCTCGGGTTAAGTAGTGCCCAGAGTCTGACTATCTGAGGTGCAAGATGTCTCCACCACATTCCTGTGCAGTGGGGTCTCCTGGCATAAGAAAAAAGCTTGTCCCAGCTCTGCTGCCAACCCTTCTGGCTTTTCAGGCCATCGCCATCTGGCTGGTTTCCCTGAGGACCATGTGTGTGACAGCTCAGATGCAGTCTAGTAAGCAGTGTCTGGCTGTGATGTGGAACACAGTCCCTGAACAATAAGTTTTGCCTGGCAACTGTGCCACGTGTAGTGGCTGATTAATTAATACCGAAAATGAATGAATGGTGAAGACATTCACACACCGGGAAAGGTTTGGGGTTTCTCTGTGAGGTCTCCTTTGGGCTTGAGGCTCAGGCCAGCATGGCCTCCTAAGCCTCCCTCTGATGGGTCCAGTTGTCCCTATGAAATTTCTTCCTGGAATCCCAGGGATAATAAAAGACTGGAGGAGAAAATACTTCATTTGGGAAAGGTCAGAAGACACTAGATTGTGAGTACAGACCCACATAGATCCCTCTACATCTCTCTCCTGTCTGTGCCAGTTCGGCTCTGCCTTCTATTCTGCATCAGGAGGCTTCCAAGGAGAAAGTGAGATACAAACTTCAGAAAATGCGGTCAGTCAGTCCTAGCTCTGCTGGGTGACCGTAGGCAGCCTATGTAATCCTGATAAGCTTCAGTTTCCCAATCACCAGAAACAATGATGCCTATCTCACATTGTTTGAAGGTCAAATGTGACAATTATCTGAAAAAGCACTGACTAGTCTCTTGGACAAATGTCTCAGGGATGTTCTCATGCAGACACAGAAGGAATATTTTCCAGGCTGTTCATCATTGATAGGAGGAGAATGTTGGATATACCTGCACTGCTGGGAGTAGTGGTGGGGTGCTGGTGTATTAGGAAACAGCAATGAAAGTAGTCTGGCCTGTCGCTTAGCAATGGGAAGGCACATAGTAGAATTGTACGCAGTAATGTAGGAAGATCTTAAAACAATTCAGAAACAGAATGGTATGAGTTTATGACCCAGTGCCATGTGTATAAGGTAAAATGTGTATACATAAATGCGCCCATAAATGCTACACAAGGACACATACAAAATGGGAGAGTGGGGGAATGGTAATAGAAAAGTAGTCAAGTACCAAGGGCGATAAAGTGAGACTCTGTCTCTACAAAAAAAAAAAAAAAGAAAAGAAAAGTAGTCAAGAAGGCCCTGCAGAGTCCAATGATGAAAATGTGCCATACACTGGGAGATTTGATTAATTCAACCTATGCATTTAGCACCAAAAATACAATTGCTTAGCAGTGTACCAATCACCCAATAGACCAAGTTATATCTAACAAATTATACCTAGCTGCAGAGCAGGGTTTCTCAGGCTCAGCACTGTTGACACTTTGGACTGCATCACTCTTAGCCACGAGGGCCTGGCCTGTTTGTAGGATAGTTAGATTCTCTGGCCTCTAACTAGAGTTGTGTCAATCTAAAATAGCTCTAGACATTGCCAAATATCCCTAGAGGTGTGAGTAACTGTAATTAAGAACCACTGACTTAGACAGTGGCCATAGCCAGACTGAGGATGGGCTAACAAAAGAATAGTCTTCCTCTACATGCTGGGTAAAGAGTCATAGGTCAAAAACCTGTATTTGTTATGACAAAGGGATGTTCACACAGAGAAGCAAGGAAATACATAGGAAGAGCAGAGTACCGACAACCAGCAGAGCTCTGCACCACTAGTAAAGCAGAGTTCCCTATCATGGGCACTTGCCTATTTCATTTGTAAAGATGAGTAAAAATACTTCATCATTATCAATATGTGTGTGTGTACATAAGCATATCCATTCATTCATAAAAAAAAAGTCTGGATATTTTTTGCTTCTTCCCCTGTCGATTCTGGGTAGGGCGAAATATACTTTTCTTTTTGAGTCATTTTCTAGACAGTTGTACATAATTTGAGAGTGAAAGAATATCAATTCTTCAGGAGACATATCAGAACTTTCTTTAATATAGTGAGTGTTAAGTAAATACAGACTAGACAACGTCTCCCTTGATTATGTGTGCTCAGTGGTGTATATTTCAATGCATTCTTGTGTGTCTTATATTCTGTCACTCGTAATTTATATCTCTTTGGAAAGGTAGGTCTTGGGTTTAAATATATTATTAACATCACTTCAAAACCTCTGTTTTGTAAGCATCCCATCAGTTTTCTTTCCATGGCATGTTTATGGTCAACATGGAAGACTTCCGAAGAGGTAAAGAAAGGGGGAATAAGGATGTTACCAGCTTTCTAAAACTCTGGCTGGTGTTAATTGAAAGCAAAGGAACTTTCATTCCCCTTGTCAGTTTGATGTATCTCTGAATTTTTGTAAACGGATTTTCTTTTAAGCTTCAGAGATTACAGGCTATGCAATATTCCACCTCAGCTGCTATAATTGATTAGCCACATTTTCCATTTTAACAGTGCTGTGGCTAGGGTGAAAAAATAATAGATTATACTTCCAGCCTTCTACATTGAACTTCAGTCTGTTACATTTCAGTTTGGGACAAAAGAGTTTCCTCAGGGTGTCTAAGTTTTTCTTTGATATTAATGTCTTCAAGTGTGATGTACACTTAATTTCACAGAAACTATTTTTTTAAATTGCAGTCTATAAAGATGCACTACGTGGATCTGACGATAAACTAAGGTTGGTTCCTACACTCAGATAGAAGGGTAGGAGACCAAAACAAGGCCTCTTTGGTTAGTCCAGGGTTAGTGAATGTGTCTGGAAAAAAAAATCATTTTTCTCAGATAATAGAAAAGCTTGTCATTTTCCTAATTCAGTCCTTTATTTATGAAAATCTATCATTATCCCCTAAATTTGAGTGTGTTCATATGGAATTATAGCATAGGACACAAGGTGTGTGATGTCATGGGTGGGAGGCAGGGGTCAGTGAAATAACGTTGATGAGTATAGGGACTCATGAAATGGACAGAGGAATGGTAAGGAATGCTGTTAGCTCTTCTGCATGTGACCTTGCACCTGTGTCCTTTCCGTGCTATCAGAACCCACAGAAACATGATGTGGAACTTTATGATGTGTTAACATCATAAAGAACTGATGTGTTAACTTCTTATTATATTCTGCCTGCCTCTTTTATAGAAATTAAATCTTATTAAAACAATGTTAGAACAGGTTGCCATAATTTCTTAAGGTATTGCTTTATTTTGAAGCCTTTGGAAAAATAGCTAACTTATGCCCTAAAATCTTGATCTTCCTATAAGGATTCTGTAAAATTTCTTATGAATGGGGAAAACATGGAAGCAACAATGTATGTTACCTACAAAGAAGAAATTTTTATGGAAGCATAATTTACAAGCAGCAAAATGTAAAGATTATAAGTAAATAGTTCAGCGAGTTTTGACAAAGGTATACAACCATGTACCCATGGCCTCAATCAAAACATGGCACATTTCTGTCTCCGCGGAAAGTTCCCTCTTGACCCTTTCCAATCAAATCTCACCCTCCTGTCCTCCACTGAACTCCAGACTATTAATTTGATTTCTTCACTATAGAAGCTTTGTTTTAGAAATTCACATAGATGGAACCATACAATATGTATTCATTCACATCTGGTTTTGTTCACAGAACATGCTGATTTGGAGATTCATTCATGTTGCATCTATCAGTAGTTCTTATTTGTTGCTCAGTGATACAACATTGTATGAATATTCCATAATTTGATTTTCTACTCATTCTTTGATGGAAATTTGGCTGTTTACAGTTTTGGGCTACCATGAATGGAGTTCCCAAGAACATTTGCATAGAAGTCTTGATGTTGACATGTTTTCATTTCCACTGGGTCCTACTTAGTACTAGTGGACTACTTAGGAATAAGAATATGGACACTTAATAAGAAAGTATCACACTGTTTTCCAAATATGCCACACCATTTTATATTCCCCCCAGCAATGTATGAGAATTCCAGTTGCTTCATGCCCTACATAACACCTGTTAATGCTAATCTTTTCATTTTAACCATTTTATTGGATTTATAATAGTATCTTGTTGTGGTTTTAATTTGCATTTTCTGATGACTGATGATGCTGGGTATGTTTTCGTGTCCTTAACTAGCCATCTATAATCTTCTTTTGTGAAGTATATTTTCAAGTCCCATTTTTAAATTAAGTAATTTGTCTTTTTATTATTGATTTGTAGTAGTTTTTCTCATTTGGATTCATGTACTTTGTCATGGATTATATATTGTAAATATGATTGAGTTTGTGGCTTGCCTTTTCATTTTCTTAATGGTGTCTTTTGGTGAGCAGGAGTCTTTAATTTTGATGAAGTCCAATTTATTACTTCTTATTTTATTGTTGATGCTTTTTGAATCTTGTTTACAGAAATCTTGGCCTACTACAAGGTCAAGAAGATATTTTTCTATGATTTATTTAATAAATTTTATAGTTTTGGGTGGCGCCTGTGGCTCAGTTGGTAGGGCGCCAGCCCCATATACCGAGGGTGGTGGGTTCAAACCCGGCCCTGGCTGAACTGCAACCAAAAGATAGCTGGGCATTGTGGCGGGTACCTGTGGTCCCAGCTGCTTGGGAGGCTGAGGCAGGAGAATCGCTTGAGCCCAGGAGTTGGAGGCTGCTGTGAGCTATGTGATGCCATGGCACTCTACTGAGGGCCATAAAGTGAGACTCTGTCTCTACAAAAAAAAAAATAAATAAATTTTATAATTTTGCTTTTACATTTGGGCCTCTGGTCCTATGAAAGTACTTATTTACTACTTACATATGAATTTGTCAAAGACAGGAAAAACACTTTATATAATAAAAGAGCTCTTTGTGAAAATAATAGCATGCAAAACATATGCCCTAAAAATAAGTTATTCATAGTGGCCCATTAAATTGCAATCATGTATTAGTAAGCAACTGATTTAGAAAATCAGCTGCCTTTCATTCATTCTATTGGGAGAGCTTGCTAATTAACGTAAAACTCACTTTGTAATAATATGGGAAAGATAATCTAGCCAAATTCAGTTTTGCTAACAAAAGAATGTGCAGGTTTTCACATGCATTTATTTTACACAGATGCATTTCACAATTTGAAATAATTTCTTATCAATGGCATATTGTCTCCAGAAATAGTTACCGTTTTGGAAATCTCTTTCCTCAGCTTCTATGCAGAATAGCTTTCATCAGGCCTTTTCTTCTCTGAGTGGCACGTGGCGATCCAGCCAAGGAGTGCTGAGGGTGGCCTTCAGCAGCAGCAAGGCCAGTTGTTACAGATGACCTCCCTCTCTGTATCCAAGCAGGAACTCCAGAAATGGTCCATAGGTGGAAATTCCTCTCTCCCTTCTGCCTTCCTCCTGTCATCAAATATTCATGGAGTACCTCTGATGTCCCAGGAATAGTACACATAATTAGAGGAGGCCAAGGATACTTCTTAATCATTACATGTAATTTTCTTATTAATTTTTACCTATATGAAATATGTGGAGAAATAAATGTATCAGGGTTCTCCAGAGAAACAGAATCAACAGGGAAGATATCTCTCTCTCTCTCTCTCACACACACACACACAGACATATATAATGTGTGGAGAGAGAGAGTTTTATTTTAAGGAATTGGCTCATGTGATTGTGGGGCCTGACAAATTTGAGATCTGTAGGACAAGCTGGCAAGCTGGAAACTCAGGCAGGATTTCTTTCTATATTATAGCCTTGAGGAAGAATTTCTGCTTCTCTGGGAAACCTTGGTTTTCGCTCTTCAGTCTTTTAATGGATTAAATGAGTTCCATCCTCATTATGGAGAGTAGTCTGTCTTACTTCAAGACAACTGATGGAAGATGTTAATCACATCTACAAAATGCCCTCACAGCAACACCTAGACTAGTGTTTGGTCAAACAAGAATCATAGCCTAGATAAGTGGACACAAAAAATTTAACCATCACAAAAATCTTCCAACCAAAAAATGCCCTGTTCCAGATGGCTTCACTCCATAATTCTATCAAACCTCCAAGGAAGAGCTTATTCCTGTACTGCAGAAATTATTCCAAAAAATTGAGGAAGAAGGAATCTTCCCCAACACATTCTATGAAGCAAACATCACCCTGATACCAAAACCAGGAAAAGACCCGAACAAAAAGGAGAATTTCAGACCAATCTCACTCACGAATATAGATGGAAAAATTCTCAACAAAATCTTAGCCAATAGATTACAGCTTATCATCAAAAAAGTCATTCATCATGATCAAGTAGGCTTCATCCCAGGGATGCAAGGCTGGTTTAACATACGCAAGTCCATAAACGTTATCCACCATATTAACAGAGGCAAAAATAAAGATCACATGATCCTCTCAATAGATGCAGAAAATGCATTTGATAAAATCCAGCATCCTTTTCTAATTAGAACACTGAAGAGTATAGGCATAGGTGGCACATTTCTAAAACTGATTGAAGCTATCTATGACAAACCCACAGCCAATATTTTACTGAATGGAGTAAAACTGAAAGCTTTTCCTCTTAGAACTGGAACCAGACAAGGTTGTCCTCTGTCACCTTTACTATTCAACATAGTACTGGAAGTTCTAGCCAATACAATTAGGCAAGACAAGGAAATAAAGGGAATCCAAATGGGAGCAGAGGAGGTCAAACTCTCCCTCTTTGCTGACGACATGATCTTATACTTAGAGAACCCCAAAGACTCAACCACAAGACTCCTAGAAGTCATCCAAAAATACAGTAATGTTTCAGGATATAAAATCAATGTCCACAAGTCAGTAGCCTTTGTATACACCAATAACAGTCAAGATGAGAAGCTAATTAAGGACACAACTCCCTTCACCATAGTCTCAAAGAAAATGAAATACCTAGGAATATACCTAACGAAGGAGGTGAAGGACCTCTATAAAGAAAACTATGAACTCCTCAGAAAGGAAATAGCAGAGGATATTAACAAATGGAAGAACATACCATGCTCATGGCTGGGAAGAATCAACATTGTTAAAATGTCTATACTTCCCAAAGCAATCTACCTATTCAATGCCATTCCTATCAAAATACCAACATCGTACTTTCAAGATTTGGAGAAAATGATTCTGCGTTTTGTATGGAACCGGAAAAAATCCCGTATAGCTAAGGCAGTTCTTTGTAACAAAAATAAAGCTGGGGGTATCAGCATACCAGATTTTAGTCTGTACTACAAAGCCATAGTGCTCAAGACAGCATGGTACTGGCACAAAAACAGAGACATAGACACTTGGAATCGAATTGAAAACCAAGAAATGAAACTAACATCTTACAACCACCTAATCTTTGATAAACCAAACAAGAACATACCTTGGGGGAAAGACTCCCTATTCAATAAATGGTGTTGGGAGAACTGGATGTCTACATGTAAAAGACTGAAACTGGACCCACACCTTTCCCCACTCACAAAAATTGATTCAAGATGGATAAAGGACTTAAACTTAAGGCATGAAACAATAAAAATCCTCCAAGAAAGCATAGGAAAAACACTGGAAGATACTGGCCTGGGGAAAGACTTCATGAAGAAGACTGCCATGGCAATTGCAACAACAACAAAAATAAACAAATGGGACTTCATTAAACTGAAAAGCTTCTGTACAGCTAAGGAGACAATAACCAAAGCAAAGAGACAACCTACACAATGGGAAAGGATATTTGCATATTTTCAATCAGACAAAAGCTTGATAACTAGGATCTATAGAGAACTCAAATTAATCCACATGAAAAAAGCCAACAATCCCTTATATCAATGGGCAAGAGACATGAATAGAACCTTCTCTAAAGATGACAGACGAATGGCTAACAAACACATGAAAAAATGTTCATCATCTCTATATATTAGAGAAATGCAAATCAAAACAACCCTGAGATATCATCTAACCCCAGTGAGAATGGCCCACATCACAAAATCTCAAAACTGCAGATGCTGGCGTGGATGTGGAGAGAAGGGAACACTTTTACACTGCTGGTGGGACTGCAAACTAGTACAGCCTTTCTGGAAGGAAGTATGGAGAAACCTCAAAGCACTCAAGCTAGACCTCCCATTTGATCCTGCAATCCCATTACTGGGCAACTACCCAGAAGGAAAAAAATCCTTTTATCATAAGGACACTTGTATAGACTGTTTATTGCAGCTCAGTTTACAATCGCCAAAATGTGGAATCAGCCTAAATGCCCACCAACCCAGGAATGAATTAACAAGCTGTGGTATATGTATACCATGGAATACTATTCAGCCATTAAAATAGATGGAGACTTTATATCCTTCGTATTAACCTGGATGGAAGAGGAAGACATTATTCTTAGTAAAGCATCACAAGAATGGAGAAGCATGAATCCTATGTACTCAATTTTGATATGAGGACAATTAATGACAATTAAGGTTATGGGGGGGAAGGAGAAAGGGACGGAGGCAGGGGGGTTGGGCCTTGGTGTGTAGACATGATTGCAAGAGGGACTTTACCTAACAATTGCAATCAGTGTAACCTGGCTTATTGTACCCTTAATGAATCCCCAACAATAAAAAATAAATAAATAAAAAATTTAACCATCACAAAAATGCACAGGGGATTCTTGATTATTGGATCATTTGGAACCAAATATTTTATAATGAAGTCCAGTTTTTAAAAAGTGATCCAAGTGGTCACAAGTCTTGTGGAGGACTATATGCATTTAAAGCTTTGTATCTGGGTTATAGCTTTCATGTGAAAGCCATAGATTAGTTTCATAGTAGGGCTGAGTACATTGGATACTTTTTCTTCCATTCCTGAGATACTTTACTAAGAAGAATATGTTCCAGCTCCATCCATGTAAACATGAAAGAGGTAAAGTCTCCATCTTTCTTTAAGGCTGCAATAATATTCCATGGTGTACATATACTACAATTTATTAATCCATTCGTGGATCGATGGGCACTTGGGGGGGGGGTGGGCGGAGGGAGGGTGATTGATGGGATTACACCTGCGGTACATCTTACAAGGGTATATGTGAAACTTAGTAAATGTAGAATGTAAATGTCTTAACACAATAAGAAAATGCCAGGAAGGCTATGTTAACCAGTGTGATGAAAATGTGTCAAACGGTCTATAAAACCAGTGTATGGTGCCCCATGATCACATTAATGTACACAGCTATGATTTAATAAAAAAAAATAATAAAAAAATAAAGCTTTGTATCATGAAAATATTCCTGCTTACTGGAAGATAGACAATGTCTGTGGTAGATATAAAGTTGTTCTTAGTTTCTATAAAAATGGTAAAAGGGTCGTGAGGTTCGTTCCCTCAGATCGAGGCAGCAAATATGCCCAGTGGTGGCTAATCCCAAACCTTTTCTTCTGGGAATAAGGCTGAAGTGTTGGTCTCTGAAGAAGGAGACTTCTGCCTTCTATCTTGATGCTTGGGTTCATTCTCTAACCACACTAGCTCAAATTCGTGGTATGATATTGCTGTTTGGTTGTCTAAAAACCACCTCAGCCTTAACATATCTGAAAGAAAAATACTGAAGTTTCTTTTTAAGCTTCCTTCTACTAAAGTTTCCCTTAGCTTGGTAATCAGTACCACCAACCACCTGGTTACTCAGGTGGTGATCTGGGCACCATCCCTGATTTCTTTCTTTCCTCCCAACAGTTAATGGCCACCAGCAGCCTTACCTCTAGAACATATCCTGAACCATTAACACTTCATCTCTACTAAGCTAACCCTGGTCCCAGCCACTATCATATGGTGCCTGGACAATTGAATACTTTCCTAACTCTTCCCCCTGCTTCTATTTTTTGCCCCATAATTCATTCTGCAGGTATCTTTTATTTTAATATCTATAGGGCAGTGCCTTTCCTTGATAGTAGGACTAGAAAAAGACTACAGGGTCTGCTCAAGTCTCCAGAGCTAGAAAAAAATGTGAACAGTATCTTTAGAGCCAAGTAGATTCAAAACCCCATCACTTAGATTCCAGGGTTTCATTAGTGGACTCAAGAATCAGAATACGTGGGAGACCTCGCCCCTTGGAGACTATTAATGTGTGTAGGCTATCAATAGAGCTTTGAGTTCTCTGCAGGGCTGTGTACAAGGATCTTGTAGGGGCTGAGGCATGGACCTCTTTTCAGGAAACTAGAAGACAGGCCAACATATCACCTGGTTAGGTATATCATATGTGTTTGAATGAAAGCGTTAAGATTCTCAATGTTTAACTAAGGATCTGAAGAAACATTATGATTACAAAAAACCTAAAAGAATCAAAGTCACAGCATTCATTTTTTATGTTTACGAAAAATCTATACATGTTTGGTATTTTAGGTATTTACTATACTTAAGAGAATTTGGATTATTAAAATAAACAATCAGCTTTGTGATACCAGTTCCAAAATGTGTATTTGACTTATTGATTTGAACTTTTGGTTTTAGCTTGAAATCTTATGAAGTTTATCAGCAATATTAGAAAATTAAAGAAAACTTGTTTATAATCATAGTTACAAATTTAATCTATTAGATTTATAAATAGTGCATAAATACTTGGGAAGTTTACACAATTGAACCATGTATAAAAACGAATAGAATATGTTCAAAAATTCAATGCTGTTAGCATACTAGAGAGAGTCTAATCAACTATATTGGCAATGGAAACAAACATTATTAAAAGATCTCCTAAGAGTGATTATTAAAATTTGGTAGAATAATATGATGAGTGAGTTGAACTGAAAAACCTGAGAAGAGCTAATTTTTGATTTGGAAATTTTAATTTTTTTTTATTGGGATTCATTGAGGGTACAAGATGTGTCACATCTTTAATGTTATTTTTAATATCAAAAGTGATTAATTTGTTAATTTTAAAAAGTAATTTTAAATGTTTTTTATTTTTCATTTTTATTTATTTATTTATTTATTTTGCAGTTTTGGGGCAGGGCTGGGTTTGAACCCACCACCTCCGGCATATGGGGCTGGTGCCCTACTCCTTTGAGCCACAGGCGCTGCCCAATATTCTTCTTCTTCTTCGTATTATTATTATTATTATTATTATTTTATTTATTATTTTTTTTTGCAGTTTTTGGCCGGGGCTGAGCTTGAACCCCCCACCTCCGGCATATGGGGCTGGCACCCTACTCCTTTGAACCACAGGCCCTGCCCCACCCAATATTATTTTTTATGTGAAACAACTAATGTGAGAAAAAGCAAAGCCTACTGATTGTCATTTCATAGCTAACCTTACTACTTTTGGGAAGTCAGGAATTACTCAAGGATTATGATTTAGCTCTTAGCATATGCACATGAACAAGAAGGCTTACTGAAATGGCCCCTCATATATCAGTCAGTTGGAAGAACAAATACCTGTAATTGTTGAAGAATCTAATTTCTAGAAGTTTGGCTACAGTTAATCAGCAAATTCTCAGAGATATTGAGTCTTGCTATAGTATCAAGAAGTATCTTATTAATGATGAGAAAATGATAACTTGTTTAAGTGACCTGGTAACCTATGGGGTACGCACTCTTATTTTCTCTGTTGTCCAGATGAGGAAGGAAAAATGCAGGGTGTTTATAGGACTTGCTGAAGTACCCAGTAAGCATAGTGTATGACTAAGATTCACCCCGGGAGCTCTAGAGCATAAGATCTTAACCATCTGACTGAAGATTTCTTATTGTGTAAAGTTGGAAGTAAAAATACAGAAGTAGCTGATTAATTACATGTACTGGACACTTGGAAGCCCCACCTGAGCAGACTCATTGGGTCTTTGAAGTCCAGTCCTCCTACCTCTCCGCCAAACCTTTCTGTTTGCTTTCTTTTACTCTTCTTCCATTCTGTCCCATACGTGAGAAGATCGTTTGATCTGACTCTCCCTGCCTGTTGATTGGCAAACTATTCCATTTCAGCTGTATCAATGTTTATTTCAATTACTGCTTTCATTTTTTGTCTCATCTCTACTTGTGGCTTTTGTCTGAATATTAAAATAATTCAAAAAAATAAAACAATTCAAACCTTAAGGAAGCAGGTGGATAGACATTTGCAGAGCAAATGATCCCACCCCCAAGATGTTCTAATAAAACTGTTTGGGGGTGTGTCCTGGGCATCAGGACTTTTAAAAGCCCTCCACCCCACCGTGATGATTCTAAATGTGCAGTCAAGATTGAGAATTGGTAAATACACAATTCCTAAGATCCAGCTCTGTTTTTATGTTGAATACCTGCGATTTTGGTTGGGACAGACCATGATATTAAAACATTTTACAGTCATGGGAAGAATTCTCAAACTGCACAGTTAACTCTGGACATTATGTAGGCTTGTTCATGAACTATCTGAAGTTATTCAATAAAAGGGTGGAACTGGAGAGTGTTAATTTTGGAACGCTTTGAGGTTTTAGTAAAGTTGGGAAATCAGGGAGGATTACAGAACAACTGAGTGGAGTAGATCTTCTGACAAAAGGTTTCATGGATTTTCCATGAACTTGGACAGAAGGCCTACTTATTCAGTTTTTCTGAAACTAGACTACGATTTTTTTTCCATGCCTACCCCTCCTAATAACACTTATTGTCTTGATGCTGCGCAATGGCAACCAATAAAGTACTATCATCTTTTATTCCTTAAATGGCATGATGGAGGAATAGTTGTGCTCCTATTTCTAGAAGTAAGAATGGTAACAATTCTGTTGTTGCTTCACAAAGCACCTGTTGCAAGCTGTTTTGAAATTAGTGATTTCAATGAGATGTGCTTGTGGTAGGTGGTCTACAAGACCTTGCTGTTTGGAGAGATTAATGTAGTAGTGACCATTAGGAGATTTCATTGTGTTCCTTCTGTGTGTGCACACGTATTTCATAGGGTCTGAGGCCTGGGCCGCTTCACAGAATTCTGAGACAAGCCCAAACATCACCTGGGGAGATGACCTAACATTCTTGAGGATACCATAATTGCTGGAATGGAAACATTAAGGTACTCAGTGCTTAAGGAAACAGTTAATTTTTCTGTAGAAATAAACAAAGATCAACCAAATGAAAAAGAGCAAAGGCTATTTATTCCAAGCTTGCTATAGCAAGGGAGTCAGCCACTGTCACTAGTATTTCACAAGCATTGCTGATCACGTTGATGTGTTAGGACTGTACCAAGGCATTCATGACTGAGGAGAATCTGAAAATATACAGAAAGAAAAGCAAAGATGGAAATAATGCAGTAGATGTTAATGTGTTAGCTCAACAATTATTTCATTGAAATGCAGCATATCTTTCTCATATTTGCTTCCACTAACCACCAGTCTTGTCTGAAAAAAAAATAGAATAATATGTCAATACAAAAAATTTGGAAAATAATCACTCACTGTCCTCTTACCGTAAAAGTCACATTTTTGTACATTTTCTCCATCTGCTTGAAAGCCATATGTGGTAGGCAGAATAAGGTCCCTCAAGGATCCCATGCCCTTATCCCTAGAACCTGGGAATATGTTAGGTGACATGAAAAATTGGGAGTTAAGGTTGCAGATGGACTAAAAGTTGCTTATCAGCTGACATCAAATAAGTGGATATTGTCCTGAATTATCTGGGTGGACCCAATGCAATCATAAGCATCCTTTAAGGTAGCAGAGCAAGGCAGAAGACAACGCAGATGGAAATGTTACTATGGGAGGAGGTCAGAGTGATGCCATGTTAAGACTCTATTGGCCTTTGCTGGCTTTGCAGATGTGCAGATGGAGGAAATGGTCACCAGGCAAAGAATGCAGCCACCTTCTTGAAGTTGAAAAAGTGAAGGGAACAGATCTACCCCTAGAGTTTCCAGAAAGGAGTGCCATCCTGCTGACACCTTGAGTTTTAGGCTAGCGAGACCTGTATTGGACATCTAACCTCCAGAATGATAAGATAATAAATTTGCTTTGCTTTAAGCAGCTAAATTTGTGGTAATTTATTTCAGCAGCAATAGGAAACAAATTTTTATAAATTCCATCATAAACATAATTTTATGTTCCTGTACTTTTTATAATTATTTGAATGGTCTCATATCATTCCATGGAGGCAACATGCTGGCATTTCCGTGATCGCATCCACCCTTGAAATGAACATTAGATATTTTTCTGCATTTTCCTTTTTTCATAAGCTTGATTATTTCCTAAAGATATTCCACCGGAAAGTAAATTGGAGCTTTGTGTTTCTTCTGTGTTTTTTTTTTTTCTCTGTTTAATTTTAAAAAACTCTTAAATCCACTTGGAATTTTACTTGATACATGACATGAGTGTACCTTTTTCCAATCTGTTTTTTCAACTGCATATGCTAAATGACTTTCTTTTCTGTTGCTTTATAATGCATTCTTTATTAAATATTCAATGTTATACGGAAAGAAGCTCATTTTCTGGGCCACTGATTCTCTTCTAGTAACTGATTTCTGTCTGTTCTTGAGCCAGTATTGCGCTATTTGAATTCTTTTGCTTTATAATGCATGTGAAGTCCCCTGAGGACTAATCTTCTCCCTCTAGTCTGTTTTCTGTATAACAGAACATATGAAAGTGGGTAATTTATAAAGAATATAAATTTGTTTCTTAGAGTTCTTGGGGCTGAGAAGCCCATGTTTAAGAGGCTGCATCCAGTGAGGGCCTTCTTGCTGGTAGGGACTCTCTGAAGAGTCCTGAGTTGGTACAGGGCATCACATGGGGAAGAGGGCTCAGGTAACAGCCCAACTGGTTTTTATAACAGAGCCACTCTTATGATAACTAACCAGCTCCCTCAATGACCCATAATATGTTAATCTGTGAATAGATTAATCCATTTCTGAGGCTACATCCCTCATGACCCAATCACCTCCCAAAGGTCTTACCTCTCAGCTGTCTTGCACCGGGCACAAGTTTCCAACACATGAACTTTTGGGGGACACATTCAAACTATAGCACCCTCATCACATTTTTGTTTAGTTTTTTTTTTTTAATTTATTTATTTCATGTGAATCTTAAATTATTTCCAGCTCCTGGAAAAATCCTAGGGAGCATGCCCAGTGTCCTCTTCCCTGGCTAACACCACGGAAAGCCTTAACCTCGCTTGTTAAAGCCCTCAATTGTGTGACCATACTTTTCCCATTTCCATTTTTTAGAAAGTTCAGTTATAGTTAGGATATTTCTTTGCTGTCTTCCCTCTGGATCATTTTCTGTTTTATGAGTCTTTGCTGCTGCTTTTCCCAGCCCCAGTAAGTGATCTCTTTCACAGGCTTTTCCTCAGCAGCTTGATATATGTAGAGTGTGAGTGTTGGAATCAGACAGCTCTGGGTTGGAATCCCAGCTCTATTTCTCACTAGCCATACGACCTTGAACGAATCACTCATCCTCCTTGAGGGTCAGTTTCTTCCTTAAAATGAGGTCAACAGTGGCTTCCTTGTAGGGTTGTCAACTGCATCATAGCCACATATACAAACAATCTGGCAATAGGACAGAGTCATTTTGTGTCTTTTGAATCTAAAAAGAAAAGAGTTTTATGTTTTGTATGTCCATTTTTTAAAAATTTCATTTTTGTTTATGAAAATCTTGCAGTGAATTAGACTTTTTTTTTTTTTGTAGAGACAGAGTCTCACTTTATGGCCCTCGGTAGAGTGCCATGGCATCACACAGCTCACAGCAACCTCTAACTCCTGGGCTTAAGCGATTCTCTTGCCTCAGCCTCCCGAGTAGCTGGGACTACAGGCGCCCGCCACAATGCCTGGCTATTTTTTGGTTGCAGTTCAGCCGGGGCCGGGTTTGAATCTGCCACCCTCCGTATATGGGGCCGGTGCCTTACCGACTGAGCCACAGGCGCCGCCCGAATTAGACATTTTTTAAAATTGATGCTTCACCACAGGAATTTGAGAAACACTATTCTAGAGCAAGGGGTTGACAACCTATAACCCTTGTGCCTGCTGCCTGGTTTTGTAAATGTTTACTTGGAGCACAGTTACCCCATTGCATTATGTGTTACAATCAGCCTTCCATATCCTCAAATTCAACCAACTATGGATCTAAATACGGTAGAACCTCCATAGTTGATCACCTCCCTACACTGACCACCTCCTTAAGTTGACCTATTTTTTGTAGACTGGACATGCACTGCATGTATTATCAATGCAGTAGGCCTCGTTCCTTATGTTGACCACCTTGATATGTTGATTAGTTTGTTACAGTCCCTTGGGTGGTCAACATACAGAGGTTCTACTATATTTGAAAAAAGATAAAAATAACAAAATAACAATAAAATTTAATACAAATAAAAATAATATATCAACTTTTTACGGAGTATTTACATTGTACTAAGTAACCTAACTAATCTAGAGATGATTTAAAATATGAGAGGATGTCCGTAGGTTAGGTGCAAATACTGTGCCATTTTATATCAGGGAATTGAATGTCCATGGATTTCGATATTCACAGGGTCCCGGAACCAATGCCCTGCAGATACTGAGGAATGACTGAACCGTTGGCTGCTTTTTCTCTGCAGTGTAGAAAAGCGAGTCATTGTGACAGAGACTTCATAGCCCATAGGGCCTAAAATATTTACTCTGTGACCCTTTACAGAAAAAGATTGCCAACCCCCATTCCATTCTGTCTTTCTTAGTTTCCCAGCTGGATTGAGCTCCGGTGCCCTTAGTGCTAAATTGCTTGATGACATATCTTCTCTTGCTTTCCTTCCCTCCCCTATCTCATTTCTGATTCTTAACCCAAGGTCAACTTCTAGGGGTACCCAACTGCCATGGTATGTGTCTCCCTAAGTTCTTGTGTTGCAAACTTGATCCCCAGTGAAGAGCTGTTGGGAAGTAAGGCCTAATGTGTGATGTTTAGGTTACAGCGGGAGCATCCTCATTAGAGGAGTGATGTTGTTATGGCAGAGTGGGTTCCTTACTGTGGGAGTGGACTTATAAAAGGATGAGTTTGTCTCTCTTTTTCTTTCTGTCACCCTTCATTTGTCCATCTGCTATGTGATAAAGTATGAAGGCTCTTGCTAAATGCTAGGCCCTCCATCTTAACTTTGCAGCCTTTAGAACTGTGAGAATAAATTTTTGTTCATTATAAATTACCCAGTCTTAGGTATTCTGTGTAGCAGCACAAAACGGACTGAGATGACAACCCATATACACATCCTATCCTTGTCTGTCCTAGTCCTGCCTCTCACTCACTAAATGTGGCACTAGAATGTGTCAGCTTCAGCACATTAGTTATGCCACCAGTCCCCCATATTTTTTGTAGCCCTGTGTGAAAATTCAACTTTTTGCACATGATTGTTTTCTAACTTTTTTCTTCTATCTTACCAAGTTCTACTTCACCATCAAGGATGGTGGAGGACAGAACAAAGATGGGGAGAAGGAAAGAAAATCCCATCTTGCCCTACATTTGATGCTCCCTTTTTAAGACAGCTTATAAAGCTAGTAGCTGATCCTGATCTGAGTCATAGCCAGTCGTTTTTCACTGGCCTCTGTACCTTACAGCCTCACAGAATATGGTCAGGTCATTGCCCACCCCAACCTCATTGCTGATACTTTCCTTTGTTTCTGTGTACCCTTTCTAATTACTTAGGTCACTTCAGACTTTAATTCTGTCTTCTAAAGTGTAACGCAGCCATAATTAGGCCATATGTTAATTAGCAGGATGACGCCCTGCGCCTTGTCACTCTGAGGGATGTGGCTCATCCCAGAAAGGGCTATAGAAAGGGGCATTCAGCAGGAAGAGGAAATCTAAGGAGGCTGGAAGTGACTGTTTGCTCAGCAGAAACCACCTTAGAAAGCAGGAGAAAATGGCGGTATGCAAGCCAGGGAAAGGATGGGGTCACACAAAGAAAAAGAGCTAGAGTTGACCTCTTTTCCACTCCGACAATGAGATGTAAGCCAGGAGACAAGCCTGAGGCTGAGACTCCACCAGGGATGGCAGAATCTCCTGAAGGATTGGAGGTGTTGACCAGGACTGAGGTCAAGGTCCCAACAGAGGCCACAGGTGAGGTGAGTGTCAGGCATGCCCCCATCTCTATTCCCTGGAAACTAGGGGTGGGGGCAGTGAGAAGTCAAGGCCAATCTCTGCCTCTGTGGATGCTATATGTGCCTTCCAGGAAATCCCAAAGACTGGGGTCTGGTAGCTTGGGGTTGTTTCTATGTGGCATTTACTAATTTAATGTTGGTTCTCTTCATTTTCTGTTAACTGATCTTATTTTCTGACATTCATGGGATGGGAAAATTGAAAAGGAAACCAGGTAGGTCATGACTATTTCCTATTTCAGATATTGTCATCTTTATCACTCAGGAGACAATTTTCTGAGAAACTAATTACTGAGGGAATTCGTGATTGGGTGAAATGACATGTGAATTATATAGATATTAACTTCTTTCCAATTTGCTGTCAACTCATGATGTGAGGGAAACCTGTTCTGTCATCACCCAACTAATGGCTGAAAGGGAATAAAGGATTCATTTTAAGTTATGTATTTGCTTGGATTTTGGAAAAAGGCATTTGACACAGGAACTCTCAAAGCATACCAAAGGAGAAATTTTGAGGGATAAGTTTGTGCTAATAATAACATTAATAAATAGTATTATTTATTGGCAATATTTGTTGAGTCTGTACTATACTCCAAACTTTTATAGGCATTAATTCTGACACTCCTAACAATTCCTTAAGAAAAGTATTATCCTCATTTAACACGAGACTCACAGACATTGAATCATACTCAAAGATCACACTGCCAAGTGAGACAGAACTGAAATCTATGCTTTGTTCCTTTTCTTTTTAAAACTCTAAAATTTGAGCTTTTGTCACTATACTGGGGTCAGCAACTTTTTCTGTAAAGGTCCAGGTAGGTATTTTCAGCTTTGGCAGCCATATAGTATATGTTGTAGCTACTCCACTCTGTTGTAGAACGAAGGCAGCCATAGACAATGTGTAAATGAGTGAATGTGGCTATATGCCAATAAAGCTTTATTTACAGACACTAAAATCTGAATTTTATATCATTTTCACATCATGAATTATTATTTGGGGTTTTTTCAACTACATAAAAGTGGTAAAATCATTCTGCTTACAGGTTATAGTTTGCTTTTCTCTGCTCTGTACAAAACTGCTTTTCTAACTGCTTATGAAAAGAGTGAAGTGAAAGTGACTGAGCTACATATTTTACCTAGGGAGGCCAAATCAGCCACGGGAAGGCTTATGGGATGGAAGCTATAGGAAACTATGCTTCTCGTTCTGCTTTACCATCAAATTAAATGTGTAGATTTGGACACGTCTTAAAAACTTCTGGGTCATGCTTTCCTCATCTCCCAAAGGAGGTCCCTAATAGCTCCACTCTTCTTTGATCCTAATTGTAGTGTGCCTGTACCAAATGATTTCTATAAAATTGAAATTTGCATCTAAGATAATGAATTGGATGGTGCTGTCAGTGATATGAGGAACAGGGAGGAAGAACAGGTCTATGGGTAAGGGCATGAGTTTAGTTGTGAATAAGTTAAGTTTGGGGCACCAAATAAACATAAGTGGAGACTATTGGGTATGGGAATCTGGAGTTGGGAGAGAAGGCAGGGCTACAGACTGAAATTTGAGAATCGTTAACATGTAGACCAAAACCGGGTATACTGTGGCATTGAATAAAATATTTTAGGTCAGGATTTCTCACCCGTGGCACTATCGGCAATTGGGGCTGGATAATTCTTCATAGAAGCTGTCCTGTGCCTCATACGGTGTTGAGTAGCATTCTTGGTCTCTACCCACTAGATGTCAGTAGCACCCCCGCCACCTCTAGCTGCAACAACCAAAAATGCCTCTAGACATTGCCATATGTCCCCTGGGGTAAAAGTCACCTGTGGTTGAGAATCACCATTTTAGGAAAAGGCTAAGGATAGTCCTTAAATTATTCTAACTTTGGAAGTCAGAGAGAAAAGGAGAAAAGAGGAAAAGAGACTGAGGAGTAGTCAGTAAAGTAGGAGAAAAATTCATTTGCCAGGTCCTGACTGTTTAGACTGGACTTGTTTTATCATTTGCTGAAAGGCAGAGTTGGATGGCAAACAAGAGGTAATGCTCCAGAGCTCAGGAGAGGGGACAGGGGTGTGTGAGTGTCAGAGTGTGCTGGACAGAGCGTTTTCTAGTGGGGAATGATAAAAAATAATTAGGGTAAAAATAGCATTTAGAAACCAAAGATAGAGACCTTTCTGTGTTTCTTTCTTCTTTCTCATTTTATTTTTAGGAATAATTCTCAGAGGATAAAATTGTTATGGTCTGGGTGCAGGAGAAAAACAAGAATAGAAATAAGAGTTTCTATGGTTTTGAGGAAAAGCAAGAGACTTAAGAGCTGTGGCTTTTGTAATCCAGAGCTGTGGGACGGGCCTTCTTTTCTTTCTTTTTCTTTTCTATTTTTCTTCTTTTTTTGTGATCTCTTCACTCACCTCATGCCTAAATGTAGTTAGAAAATAGTGAACAGATTATGTGAACTTTCTCTTTATATATTTGAAAACTGAAGAGCTGCAGCTTAATAAAGCCCCAATAGAAAGGTTAAAAAATTCAGTCTCTCTTATTGGAACTAATGTCATTAGACAAGAGTGCCTCTTAGCCACATGCCTGGTAACAAAAGACCAAGAAAAGGGGAAATGCCTGCTTTTTCCTTTATATTTATCTTCTCGCTTCAGTGATAACAAACTTTCCTCATGAGGTTATGTCAATGTGCCTAATGGTAGCTAGCACATAGTTGGACTTATGTAAATGTTTAAAAATAATAGCAATGTGTTTCTTGACTGTGGTGGTATTAACACAAGTTTACATACGTAATAAAATTTCATAGAACTATACAAATTATACACTATGCCCACCCATTCCCTTCCCCCCCCACCCAAAAATGGGGGGGGAAGGGAATGTTAAGTGAGTTAGTATTGTACCATGTAGATTTCCTGCTTTTCACAATGTACTATAGTTATATAAGATGTTTTCTTTTGGGGAAGTTGAGTGAACAGAGCTGTATTATTTTTGCAGCTTCTTGTGAGTCTTAAACTATTGCCAATAAAAGCTATGACTGTTATGTAGCTTAAGATCATTTTATTTTGTGATCAACTTTACCTTGGAGATTCCTTTTTGTTTTAATGGAAACTTGTATCATAAGTAAGCCAAATTATCAAGTTTTACTTATAAATGACAAATTAAAGTCTGATCAATATATGTTTAAGCTAATGTAATAGGTTATAATCCAGATCAGGAACATAAGTTGCTCTTAATGAATGTGCAGTCACAAATTTCAAAAATAGGTGGAAGTCTGAAATTAAATAGAACTACCATTTATTCTTTAGTTTGGACAGTTTTTATTTTTGGACAGTCCAGGACTCATCTAGGCTTGCTAAAGATTGCAATATTCACACAACACATCCTTAAATTACCAGAAAGTAGAGGTGGCTTGCCTACTTTTTAAGGTGAGAATTTCTATTTTAGCGGACTTTGGGTAGGGCAAGCCGCCTCTATCTTGCTGATATGCCTAAGATGTGATCTATTTATATTACAAACCATATGCAGAGCCTGGCAAGCCTCTCTGCAAATGAGCTCATCAGCTCTGCCCTAAAGAAGGAGGCTGAGAGGGGGCTCAAAAACACTAGGGACCTTCAGCAACCATTATGCTTCTTGATGCTGATTGAACAGGAAGGATAAACAAAGTCTATGATTTCTGACAGGAAGGATAAATAATAAATACCAGTCAAAGGGTACTAGATATTCTCCTTGGTCTTTGCAGGTCATCAAAGTCAAGTTCTTAAAGACTTGAGTACTGTCTAATGGGTTTTTCATATTGAGCAAATTGCAAGTACAGATCATTTCAGATTTGTCTTGCTGATGGGCCTCCTTCAAAGTATGATGAGTTCTATCTAGAGCTTGATTCAAATCAACCAGTATTTATACAGCATTTATCCAGTGTTAAGTAATTAGATTTGTCTCTAAGGAAATAAAGAAGAGCAGCTGCTGACCTCGAAAGGCTCCCAGGCAAAGAGAAAAGGCTCCAGAAAACAGGGGAGTATATATTACAAAATGACAAGCACAGGGAGAGGCACAAGTACGGCTCAGAGCAAGGTATGGGGGTGGGTGTCATTCACTGTTCAGGACGACCATGTGTCTCAAACTGGGCCTACAGAAGGAGGAATTCTTGGGGCATGTTGAGTTTGCTACAAGAATTTAAAATTTTTGTATTTTTATTTAGATGGAAATTTTATACACACCCATCTTTTTACCCAGTCATCTGGATGAGTGTTTGTCTTATTGAATACTCATGGCCACTTGATTTTCATGCATCTGTACACTGTTCCAATTAGTATTTGCTTTAGTCTGAAGTAGATACAAGAATTGAGTGATTCCACAGCACAGAGTAATTGAGAACTGGGGCTCAAAGAATCTGAGCTTGATGATTGGTGGCATATTCTGAGTTCAAGTGCACGTTCTGCACAGATGCTGTCTTTGTTTGGGCCAACTAGGAAAAGTTCTTTAAGAGGATGTGTAGTAGGAAATATTTAAGGAAGAATTTGTTCCTACTTCCAACCACAGCTGGATGAGATAGCCATGTAGTGCCTGAATAATGCCCCAGTGCTTACTCTGCCCTTCAGGGAGCCAGAAAGTTGCACCTGCAGGAGACCTTTTCTCCTTCTCCATATTCTTGCCATGAGCAAGGCAGTAGCAATTTACAAACCTTAATGTAAAGGCCTAAAGAGCTACAGATACATGGATAGCATATCAACAATGTATTATATGAGCTTGTGGCTAGTAATAAAGAAATAAGAGAATGGCTTACATATGGCTTTATTAAGTCCAGAGTGGATAGTCCAGGGTCATTCTGATGGTTTTATGGGGTAAACTGGGAACGATGCTCCTTTCAGCTTTCTGCTTTGTTATCTTCTGGTAAGATTTGTTGAAGCCAAAATAAAAATGTAAAGATAAATTGCTTAATTTATTTGGGAAGAATGAATTACAATTCAGGGCAAACATGAAAACCAGGTAATTTTAAGCATATCCAAAGAAAAGAGAAAGTTAGAGGCTTTACAGATGGAGAAGTGTTACATATTGCTCTTCAAGACAGTTCATTGGCACTAGTTTGGGTTTGGGGAACTGGTAAGCCTTGATTGGTGGGTGATGGTAGTGTACGAATTACTCTGAGAGTTACTGCAATTTATTTCAGCAGCTGTAGATAAAATTGGTCTCAGTTATCAACAGATAGTTTTAGCAGTCAGCAAAGAATTACATTCTTGGAGTAATGTTTTATATCCTGAGTGCTTTTTTCCCCGTGGTTCCCTTGACTCCGATTTAGTTGTAAAGCCAGAAAAGCAGTCTGCAAGATGGAGTCTCAGACGCTAAGCTGAAGCAGTACAGCTGACCTCGTCTGCTTAGTTCACATTCTTTCCCATACCTCCTGTGATTATCTAGGTAGGGTTTCTCCATGATTGTGAGGATGTTTATCTCACGAGACTCTGAGGAGGTAGTCACACCTAGACGATAGGTGTTTGGCATTGTTAAAGGTTACTTTGATGATATGATGATTTCTCTGATTCCCTCAGATATTTTGTTAAAATGAAAACATCCTTCTGTTGTGTAAACATTTTGCATTGTTAGAATGGAGACCACTTTGATGTTACTTCCTATCAGATAAAGTTAACATTTTCTAGGTTGGTTTCTTTGTATTTCATGATAAAAGCTACTAGAATTGTAACTGGGATAGAACAATATTGAGAGGCTACTCTCACTGTTCTCCAGAATTGCTGCACTTCTGTCAAATAAAGCTAGTTTGGGTCTAAACCCCGTCTCTACATAATGGCTGGATAGTGACAGGTGGTTGGACCCTCTTTATCTGGTAATAGTTGGATATGACAAGAATGACTCAATTCATATGAACAACATAGACTCTAATCTTCCTGTTGTCAACATAGCTGTCAGAGCTCTGGCCATCTAATTTCATTTCAAATATAAAGAAGGGGAAGAGCAAAGAGAAAAGGAGGCATGTGCCAACTGTATTAACTCCCTGAAAATTGCCTTGCTGGAAGTCCCCTTTGGTGACTGTTGTAACTATAAGAATGGTCATGTTTATAGTGAAATAATGGAAAAATTATTAACTCATAGTTTTTCAATAAGGACTAAAATCTATCTCTCCATACTTTCTCTTGCCAGCAATCCCCCATCCCTATGGATTTCTGTTTGCAGAAAGCATTGGGGAACCAACTAACAGACCAAAAAGAAATGTCAATTCTTTCTCTTTACATTTTCCCAGATCCTTTGCCTTTTAGAATTTGTTCCTTTAAGCGTCCAGTGATTCCTGAGTGTCCTGGGGGAATAATAATACATGGACAAAAATCTGTCTTCATTCAACCTTGCCCAGGAAAAAAACTGGACACAGCATTTAAATTCACAATACCTTGAAAATTCAACTACAATTACTCTTTCATTCCCCTGAAATTCAGCTACCCACTAGACCGGGGGCGGGGGGCTGGGGGAATTCTACCTTTTTTTGGGGGGGTGCCATGCTGTTTTCTCACCTCTTTTCTCTTCCTTCCCCTCATCTTCCCTTCTCTCACTCCCTGCTCTCCTCTCTCTCTCTTTCTCATTCCTTCCCCCACCCCCGTGAGTTTTCTACACTTATCAGTAGTATTTCAAAGGTCAGGAGTATCTCACATATTCCTACTTGGAGGGGGTCAGAATATTTTGTTTATTACTCATTACATTGTCCCTTCAAATAATCTCATGGTTCAAGTAGTACAGAAAAGAGAAAAGTGACATTTGCTAGCCTCTGCAACATTGGGATCTGATATCATTGAACTCTTAATCCAACTTTGGTAACTACTCATATTCTACCTTTTTGTTATATGAGAAAAAGAAACCCTGTTTGTTATTTGCAGCTAGTCATGTTCCTCCTTGAAACAAAATATCAACACTGTTCATTGATGTTTAACTTTTTCTTCAGATTAATAATAGGGTACAAATGATTAGGTTATAATGTTTGCATTTGTTGTACTTGTGTCCCCCACACAGGAAGTGTGGCATATACCCTTACATTATGCCCATTAGGTGGGAGCACACCCATCCCTCTCTCTCCTCACCCCCATTGGTATTAAACTTTTAAAATGGACTTTTTGGCCAGGAGTCACAAATTCAGATGCAACGTATTCAGAATTAGGTAGGTAATATGAGTAAGTGATACTGGTTTTAAACTGGAGAATGTGTGTGCCATCAAGAGTGGGCAGGTGTGGCTGCTATTGAACTGAAAGAGGTGCTTCCCTACAGGATTGTCAGCCCGCTATTATAAGACACCAAATTTCAAAAGAACCAGAAAGCTGGATCTTTATGCATAGAGTAGGGCCACAAAGTTCTTTTCATATAGATTTGAAGAAAATAATCTCATTTGTTTTAAATAATGAGATGTCTGCCATGTGTGCAGGTATGGCATTCTCCCAATCTCCCTTCTGCTGTTCAGAGGAAAAACACAACAAGATACCAAAACACTAAAAGTTGGCTTGGTGGCCATAGCTGAGTAGTTAGGGTGCTGGCCACATGCACCGGGGCTGATGGGTTCAAACTTGGCCTGGCCTGCTAAACAACAATGACAACAGCAAACAAAAAAAAAAAAAATAGCCAGGCGTTGTGGCAGGCACCTGTAGTCCCAGCTACTTGGGAGGCTGAGGCAAGAGAATCGCTTAAGCCCGAGAGTTTGAGGTTGCTATGAGCTGTGATGCAACAGCACTCTACCAAGGGCGACATACTGAGACTCTGTCTTAAAACAAAACAAAACACTAAAAGTCAATCTTCTTCCAGTCCTAGTAGACTCTAAAAATGTAAGAAATGTTGTTTACTTTAAAATAAAATTATTAAACTATAATTCACATATCATGAAATTAACTTCTTAAAAGTTACAACTCAGTACGTTTTAGTGTATTTACCAAGATGTGCAACAATTGCTACTATCTGATTCCAGAATGTTTTTGTTCCCCCTCAACCCCATACCCATCAACAGTCACTCCCCATCTTCCTTCTTCCTAGCCCCTGGCGACCAGTAATCTACTTTCTGTCTCTATGGCTTTGCCTGTTCTGGACATTTCACATAAATGGAATCATACCTCCTTTCACTCCATATAATGTTTTCAGGGTTTACCCATGTAAGATATGTTAATGTTTCATTCCTTTGTATGGCTAAATAATATTCCATTGTATTTATATGCCACATTTTTTTGGTGCATTAATTTGTTGATGGCCGTTTGGGTTGTTTCCACTTTTTGGCTCTAACAAATAATGCTCCTATGAACATTCATGTACAAGTCTGTGTGTGGACATAAGTTTTCATTTTTCTTAAATATATGCCTAAGAGTAGAATTGCTGGGACATTTGGGAACTCTGTGTTTAACTTTTTGAGAAATTGCCAAACTATTTCCCAAAGTGACTGCACCAGTATACATTTCTATGAGCACTATATAAGGGTTCCAACTTGTCCACATCCTTGCCAACTCTTATTATTATCTGTCTTTCTGATTGTAGCCAGCCTAGTGGGTATGAAATGCTGTCTCATTATAATTTTGACTTTCATTTCCTTAATGACTAATAATGTTGAATATCTTTTCATGTGTTTATTAACAATTTGTATATGTCCTTGGGAGAAATGCCTGTTTAATGCATTTGTCCATTAAAAAAATTGAGTTGTGGTGGTGCCCATAGCTCAGTGGGTAGGGCACCGGCCACATACAACCAGGCTGGTGGGTTCAAACGTGGCTCGGGCCAGCTAAACAACAATGACAACTGCAACCAAAAAATAGCTGGGCGTTATGGCAGGCGCCTGTAGTCCCAGCTACTTGGGAGTTTGAGGCAAGAGAATCGCTTAAACCCAAGAGTTTGAGGTTGCTGTGAGCTGTGATGCCACAGCTCTCTACTGAGGGCGACATAGTGAGACTGTCTCAAAAAAAAAAAAAAAAAAATTGAGTTGTCTTTTTATTATTGAGTTATATGTTTACTTTGTAGTCTAATATATTAATATATGATTGCCTTTTTTGAAGGCCACAGATGATCAAAAATTGGCAGTTAATATTGTTCAAATGGAATAAAAGTACCCAGTCTCATCTTGCTTTTCTCGCAGGAAGAACACTGAAGTATGTGAGGTAGGGTGATTTTTGCAACTACATGATAGTAAGGAAGAGTCACATTCCAGTTAGTTGTTGTGACATTGGGATTCAGAATATGAATATATATATATATAGTCATCATCCCCCATTTCCTGGCACACAACCCCATAAATCCTCAAACCCTTCAAAGTGATAAATGTCTTTTAGTATGTAAATGAGTTGATTGATGGCTGGAGCTCTTATAGCTTCAGGATGGGGACTGGTTATAAAGGGAACCAACCAAGTGAACGGAGAGCTGGAACTTTTAGCCTTGCTCCTATCCTCCAGGTGGGGGAGAGGGGCTAAAGTGGTCCAAATACTGTCTATTTGGGTGCTACTAACTTGGCTGACATGACATTAATTTTGCCTTTATGTAGGCAAGATTAATCAATCTTCTTTAAAATCCAAAAAAGAAAGACTGGGTTCTAAGAGCTTGCAGGTGGGTGATATGCTCATGTGAACTCCAACTCTATGGAGACAGAAGCTCTTGTTTTCATGACCCTTCCAGATCTTGCCCTATGTATATCTTTATCTGGCTATTTATCTGTATATTTCATCATATCCTTTATTAATAAACCTGTATGTGTTTCTCTGAGTTCTGTGAGCCACTCTCCCAAATTTATGTAATATAAGGAGGGAGTTGTTAGAACTCCCATTTATAGCTGGTCAATGAAAAGCACAAACTACAACCTGAACTTGTGACTGGTATCTGCAGTGGGGAGCAGTCTTGTGGGAATGAGCTCTCAATCCATGGGATCTGATGCTATCTCCAGGTAGAAAGTGTCAGAATTGAATTGAATTGGAAGACACTCAGCTGGTGTCCACCAGAGAATTTGGAAAATTGCTTGGTGTGTGAGGTAAAAACAAACAAACAAACAAACAAAAAACTCTACCTATCTGTGTCAGAAGTGTTTAATGTCTGTGTGAGAGTAGAGAGTACTCTAGTGTTTATTTGGGTGCCACTAACTTGGCTGACATTTATGGCTCACATCTTTGAAGGGAGAACTACTGTTGTGGCTGGTCTTGGTTTCCTAAGTGTCTTGTGTTTCTCTGGCTTCTTTGGCCATAGCTTTGCTTCTTTTACTTCCGAATCCTTGAGTCCTGACCCTGACTTTCATTTGGTTTCCTAAGTGTCTTGTGTTTCTCTGGCTTCTTTGGCCATAGCTTTGCTTCTTTTACTTCAGAATCCTTGAGTCCTGACCCTGACTTTCATTTGACTCAGACTCAAGTAATCTTCTGTGGGGTCTTTAGTGGACAGCCACCTTACCCAGCTATGGCCATTTCCTTTGGTGAACTTTCCATATAGAAGCTCAGTTACTTTTCCAATGGTGGAACCCAGAGCGACACAAGAAAGCTAAATTACAGGGTCTCCTTTTGCATGTCTTTCTTGTTAAGCAAGGTGATGTGGATATACTGCAGAGTGGCATGAGGTAGCTTTGTCTCAAAGTCCATATCCCCAATTTATCTGTTGTGTCTTTCCTTTGCCAAGCAGAGGCTAAAGAGTGGAAATTGGAAGACTCATTGCCCACTTTGTTTTCCTCCTCCTTTCTCTCAATTCCTGGGATGAAATGATAGGTAGGCATATGGGTCAGGGTTCTCCAGAGAAACAGAATCAATAGGGAATCTATTTATCTACCAATCTATACATAGATAGATGGAAAGATGGATAGATAGAGATAGGAGTATAGATAGTTATTATAAGAAATTAGCTTTTGGATGCTGACAAGTGCTGAGATCTATAGGGAGAATTGACAAGCTGGAGGTCCAGGAGAGCTGATGGTGTAGGTCCAAGCTGAAAAATGGTAGGCTCAAGATTCCTTGAAGGGCTGATGTTTCAGTTCAAATATGAAGGCAAGAATGAGCCAATGGCCTGATTTGAAGGCAGTCAGGCAGGAGGAGATCTCTCTTACTCAGGGGAGGGGTAGGCTTTAAGTTCTTTAAGTTCAGCTGATTGGATGAAGCCTGTCCACTCTGGGAGGGCAATCTGCTTTACTCAGTCTACAGATTTAAATGTTAATCTCTTCTAAAAGCACCCTCACAGAAATGTATGAACAAATATTTGGGTACCCGGTGACCTAGTCAACTGGACATATAAAATTAACCATCACAAGGGTCTTTCCTTTAATTTCTATAACTAGGATGACCATAAAATACATCATCTAATCTGTAATGCATTTGAGAGTAAAAGGAAGCAATGGCTGGATGTGACGTGTGACCTGCTATAAACCGGGACTGCACCACAGGTCAAATCAAGCTGTATGGTGACCCTACTCATACATTCAACTATCATGGTATACATGTGTGTCCAGCTGGCAGTGATGAACAGATTGATTATTTCTTGTCAGACTGCTGTAGAAATCTGAGTCTGCATCCTTAAAGTTGGCCTTTGGAAAGCTTATGAGGGACATAAAGGAATCTAGAAAATACTTTCTTAAGAAAATTGCTAGTTTTAGAGGATTAGTGTCCTGCTTCCTAAGCCTATTTTTGAAGATCAGGAGATGAATATTCCCTTGGATATTCTCTTTGAATTTCCTCTGTAATGAATTCTGGCCGCTCTCCAGGCAACTAGATGACTGAGCATTCTAGGGTGAAGGTCATGTCATTGAAAAGGCAAAAGAACAAAAGAAATGTTCTGAAAATAGTACCTTTGTTACAGGTGAAATATCTCAGTTTAAAATACAAGGAGACTAATTCAATTTATAAATTTATGTTTAAATCAAACAGAGCACATCTATGTCATCTTTTGCTCAAGGGCCAAAAGTTTGTGACCTTTTCTGGACAAATTATAGGCAAGTTTCGTTACAGAATCAGGTTAGTGGTAACTGGGAAGGAGAGGTAGAGGGAAAGGGCAGGCATTACTGTTCCCCTTGTAAAATGGAGAGCTAGGAGACATTGACTATGGTGGACCAGACATGAAAAAGAGAAGTAGCAGCATACTTAGAATGCTAAAGAATGCTGTTAGTGGCAGCATTGGCTCATGTAAGTCTAGATCTGGAGATGTAACTGCCTAAGTATAAGTGGACCCTGAATATAAACCAAACCATCATCTTCCTAAATGAGAAGTTTGAAAACAACTTTTCTTTTTTCCAGCTTTAATATACTTTTATGAAAAGAGTTGAAATATCTATCTATAGTGTTTAATTAAAAATTTCAGTTATCTATGTACATCTATATTTTAAACCATGTTATATAAACTGAACGACTACTTGAAATTGCTCTTTTTCACTCTCATATTTCATAATACAATTTTTTTCAAATGCCTCACATGTACATTGGAATTCATTTCTCTTTCATCTGGAGCCACTTGAAAGGATAGTGCCATATTCACTTCCACTAAGTTGTCTGACTGCAGTACTTTTTGAATCTGAGTATGATACTGCCAATAGAAGTTTTATCCTGATTCACATTTACTCAGTAATTCATAGTGAGCTCCACAGCATAAGCACTTAATGTATTTTAATAAAGTGATTTCTGTAAAGGCTTCTATTTAATGGCACCTGGATCTGCAGTTTGAAGTCATTTCTCTAGAAAAACGACTCAATCTGTGTTAAATTTATTTACTGTCCCCTGTCATGTCAGGTGACCTCCATAAGTATCCAAATCTAGCTTTGATTGAGGTCATTTCAGGTTAATGTGTTTTTCCCAAACACTAATTTGTTCAAAATTAAGTAATTGAGAGACTTTCCATAGTATAAAAGTCTTAATAAGGACTTTATTTTTGATGTAATAATTTGGAATCTTGCCTTACATTTGAGTACACACAGTTTTGGGAAGAAGAGCTACTGGAAATTTGGGAGTAAAATAAGTGGGTTAAATCGTCATATATAATACCAGAAAATTAAGAGAAATATTTGATTTTGATAAGCCAAGAAATTGTGACATAAAGAATACTATCTAGAGATATTAATCAAAAACCAGTGATAGTTTTATTTAGTGGCTATTGGGGACCTAGACTGGGACAGGGTAAGACTCAAGAAACTGTTGTTCATTGTAGGCAGGGAATGGTGGTTCACATCTCTAATCCCAGTCAGATCACTTGAGGCCAAGTATTTGAGACCATCTTGGGCAAAATAGTGAGACCCTGTCTCTACAAAAAAAGGAAGAAGGAAAGAAAGAAAAATTAGTAGAACATGGTGACACATGTGTATAGTTTCAGCTATTTGGGAGGCTGAAGCAGGAAGATTGCTTGAACTCAGAAGTTTGAGGCTATAGTAAGCTATGATTGTGTCACTGTACTCCAGCCTGGATGACAGAGAAAAAGATTACACCTCAAAGAAAAAAAGAAAAAAAGGAACTCGTGTTCATTATAAAGGCACCTGAACTATAATATATTATAATGAAAACACTTAGGACAGAATATTATAATAGTCCAAATTAGAGAGGAGGATTCATGTCATTGATAATGTGAATGAGAAGGCAGAGGCCAATTTTAGAGCTGCCTGGGGGTAAAGTTGATGGGACTTCATGCTAGGATTATGGGGTTTCATGGAGAGGTAATAATACCGGATGATTATTATAATCTTCCAGCTTTGGAGACTGGGCAGATGTGGGGCCAATTTAGAAAAACATGAACAGAGGAGTGAATGACAATGATGTTTATTGTGAGCACACATACTCTCTGCTCAGTTAAAGAGGAGCCTGGAGCTCAGGAGAGAGACTCTAAGAAGAGATGCACATTTGGAATTCATCAGCATGTGAGTGAGCATAGATACAGCCACAGGAGTGGGTAGATTACCTAGCAAAAGTGTTTCATGTAAGATAACAAGGCTGGGCATAGGGCTTTGGAAAAACCATCAATATTAGAAGGGAGAGAAGAGAAGCCATTGAGGAAAAAATGGGCCAGAGATAAAGAAGTTCAAGGCAAGGCAGAAAAAGTATCAAGGAGAAGAATATTAGCAGTATTAGATGTTGAAGGAATACCAAGTGAAATAAAGATGGAGAAATATCTACTTGATTTGGCAAAACTTCTTTTGTATTTTCTAAATAGCTGTGGGCTCCTTAGAAGCTAGATCTTTCTGTCTACAAAGAGTTTAGAACCTCTCAGGGAAGGTATGATTTAGGAATGTTTCATTGAAATAAACCCAATGTCAATCAAGAGGATCATGGCCCTGATAGAAATGAATGTGCTCATTGTCAAAATTTGCATGCAACCCTGCACAGTGATAACTTCACTGGCACCTGAGTCCTTGCTTTTTTTCTCCAGGACCTCAAGGTCAATGTGAGCTCTCTTTCTTTCTTCCATGGTTCTGTCAGATTGTTGCTAATCTATGCCTCATTTTCTTCTCCCCCTACCCCTGCAATCTGGCAAGGGCTTCACACTTGTTGGTGGGATTCTTTGTTGAACAGATATGAGATTTTCCCCTAGACACCAATATTTTTCTGATTCCCTCAGGCATATCTAATGGATGGGAGCCATTGGGAGACAAATGTCTCAATGCAAAGAGGTCTCTCAGACAGAGTAGTTCAAGAAAGTATTGAAAGAATTAATCAGAGTGGCACCAAATTCCCATTTTCTGCACATCTTCCAGCACAGGTTACATGACCTTTTAGCAGTCATACTGCAAAGGAAAGAATTCATCCATCAGAATTCACCCATTGGGTGACCTTTAAAATCCCTTCCTGCCCTAAGAGTCAGTGGTCTCCTGATACGAAACAGAGCATAGAAATCGGGGAACTTCAGGGTTGGAAGGGACTTGAGGTGGTCATATGATTCACTTCCTACCAAATAAGTGCACCCCTTTTACTCCTTATTTAAGAATAGCATTCTCAGCTTCTTTTTTCTTCTTTAATTAATAAACTTTACTTTTTAGGGCTATTTTAGGCTCACTGCAAAATGAAGTGGAAAGTACAGATTTCTCATGTACCCTCTGCCCCCATACATAGGCATAGCCTCCCCCACTATCAACTTTCCCCTCCAGAGTGGTCTTTTTGTTACAATGGGGGAACCTACACTGACACATCATCACTCAGAGCTCATAGTTGACATTAGAGTTCACCTGGGCATGTATATTCTGTAGGTTTTGATAAATGTATAATATATAATAGCATGTATCAACCAGAGTACTTTCACTGTCCTAAAAATCTTCTGTGCTCTGCCTCATCATCCCTCCTTCTCCAAACTCCTGGCAGCCACTAGTACTTTTACTATTTCCATAGGTTTGCCTTTTCCAAAATTTCACTTAGCTGGAATCATGAGGTATGTAGCCTTTTCAGATTAGCTTCTTTCACTGAGGACTATGCATTTACATTTCTTCCATGTCATTGCATGGCTAGAAAGCTCATTTCTTTTTAGTGCTGAATAATATTCCATTGTCTGGATGTACCAGTTTTCTTTATCCATTCACCTACTAAAGAGCATCTCAGTTGCTTCCAAGTTTTGACATTTATGACTGAAACTGCTATAAAAATCTGTGGGCAGGTTTTGGGTAGACATAAGTTTTCAGTACATTTGGGTAAATACCAAGGAGCATAATTTCTGGATCATACAACAAGAGTATGCTTACTTTTGTAAGTAACTGCCAAACCTCCTTCCAGAGTAGCCGTACTGTTTTGCATTGCCACCAGCAATGAACGAGAATTCCTGTTGCTCCATATCTTCACTGGGATTTGGTTTTGAATATTGGCCCTTCTTAGCTTCTTTGAACACCCAAAGATAATTCACCATGTTAGAAATTCAGAATGCATTTAATGATTGAGGAAAGGAGGGCCTTATAGGGGAATAGGCTAAGATAAAGAATGTTTGTGGCTCTTCCACTTGGATATAGAGAGAGTTCTGTCTAGGCTTTGGGCAGTGCACCCTCCTGCAGCAGAGAGCTCACTGGATGTCCATTTCCTCCTTATCATTTCCAAGCCTCTCTTGTAGTTGGGTTGGGGCATATAACTGAACTCTGTCCAACGGGAATATGAAAAGAAGTAAAGCCTCATTGCAAGTCTTGGTTATTTAAGAGGCCATGTGCTTCTACATTTTTTCCTGTTTCTTATATTTGGAGAACTTGAAGTACCTTGTAACTTAGATGAGCAGCTATAAGGGGCCAGAACCTCTATGAAGGGTCTCAGAATGACTGTGCCTCAGAACGACTGTGTGGAACAGAGCTCCCTCTACAAAGGGACATGCACCTTGAGTAAGAAACATACTTTGTTGTGATGTGTTAAGCCACGAGATTCCAGGGTTGATCTGTTACCTCCCCATAGCCTAGCCCAACCTCACTAGTGTACCTCTCTTTGCTATCTCTTAATCATATTCCAAAAGGGGGTCAGTCCCTGACCCCACTGATGTTTTGTTTTGTACATTTGTTTATGTAGGATGACAGAATATGCAAAAACAAAACATTGGGGGGGGGGTCAGTCCCTGACTCGCCTTATTGGTATATATGAATTGTTAAGTTCTGTCTTGGCTCTCAGTCTTTTTCTCTTCATCCAGTTGGAACTTCCTTCTATGTCTCTGCTAAACTTGAACTTCAAGCCTCTTCAGTTATATTTGGCAACCTGGCCCATATCAATTACCCTTTTGGAATCTGTCCATGTCAATAAGGTTCCCTAAGTCCCCCAATTCATTCCTGGTGGTCAATTGTTGTCTTTGGACTCTGTGGGAATCTACATGTTCACTCTTTGGTGTAGTCTTTCTATAGGCCAACTAATGATTTCTGAGTCTCACTAATACCAGGGCTCCAGTCTTGGGCTCCCTTGGTGATAATGCCCCTTACTTAACAAATACCATATAAAACTGCTCATTCTGTTTTTAGAAGAGTCAAACTGACATCAAGTTTTTCTTTAAGTGAGCTTAATGTGCCTCATGAAAATTATATTTATTTGGCCAACTTCAGTCTCTGGGGTTGTGAAAATATCTTCTCCATCTTCAGTTACCTGCAAGTCTACCACACGGAACTTACTATTCTGTATGGTATAGTGTTGCAGGTAACTTATTGCAGGTAACTGAAGGTGGAGAACTATCATGTCCCCTCAATTTTTTCTCTTAGCTAGGGTGTTTGTTTCTATCCAGATGAGTATATATGGATTTTTACAAAAGTGAAACCTTCTTGATGTTAAAAAATAGGATGCTGAGAGGATATTTCAGTGCATATATATAATTATAACTAATATTATACATCTAACACAAGAGGAATGAACTTATTTAAAAAAACCATAACATGTATGGGCTGTATGGTAATATCTACAATCCATCTGCATTTTATATATCTCTTAGTTTTCTTGGTAAAATTTCACTTGGGGTTGAAACTTGGCAAAGCCTTAGTCTGACAGCAGTTTTTAAAATACAAAATGTGAGAAAATGAGAAAAGGATATGTCATACTTTTTAAATTATAAAAGCACAAGGCAAGGAATAGTTCTTTTATCTTTTCCTTTTTATGAACATGGAAAGTAAAAAAATGGGTGGGGGGAGTTGGAAGAACGCAACCCTAGCACCTTTCAACATTTAAAAAACTCACCCCATACATGTGAAACTTAGTAAATGTAGAATATAATTGTCTTAACACAATAACTAAGAAAACTCCAGGAAGGCTATGTTAACCAGTGTGATGAAAATGTGTCAAACTGTTTATAAAACCAGTGTATGGTGCCCAATAATCGCATTAATGTACACAGCTATGATTTAATATTAATAAAAAAATAAAAATAAAAATAGAAACTCACCCTTGGTATTTGAATGGTAGCAGTATCCAGTGACCTCTCAGAAGTCAAAGAGACCACAATACTTTAAAAGTACACTCAGAGAAGCCCATTCTGCCTTGACATTTTCCCGGTGTCTCTTGTCTTCTAAAGCCAGAGGATTACATATTTCTTTCTAAGTTCAGAGGGGCTCTAGGAACCTATTATTGCTACTTTGTTCCATTTACCTTGAATGCCTTTTCCTGTATAATCTTATCATTATTGGGCTTTCCTTCCTTATTCCATCTCCTTTCTCCTTATCAAAGTAGCCAGATAGCAGCAAAGCAGCAGAATGAAGGGAATAGATATTCATATTAATAGAAGGGGTAAGAAATAGGCATGTGTAACTGGCATCGCAGCAAGTGGAGTGCAGGCAAGATGTTGGGATGAACTACATTGAGCAGGGGTGTTACAGTTTCAGTTGGCCCAGGTAAGAAGCCAGGTTGGATCAGCCAGATGATTACTTTCTCTCCTTCCTGCTGTCTCTCTTCTTTTCCCCTGATTTCTTTCCTTGCTCTCCTATTACTTCATTTCTTCTCATTTCCGTTCCACCATTCTGTCCTTTCTCTGCTTTCCCCAGTTCTTATTGTTCTTCTTTCCTGTAACTCCTGCCTCTTCCCAGCATTATCACTTGTCATCCTGTGCAGGAAAAGTTAACAGAGCAGGTCTGATCATGCTATCTTTAAAATGCCCTCTTTCAAGGTTGTCACTTGGCTGGGAACTTTGCATTTGATATGTTCTCTAAGGGATAGATTGTTTTGTCCCCCTGGGGCACTAAACACCTGCTTCCTTCAAGGAATCAAGAATTTTGGTAGGCGTGGCAGCTCATCGTATCTACCTAAAAAATCCCCAATAGAAACTCCGGACTCTGAGTCTCAAGCAAGCTTCAATGGGAGGAAACAGTGCACAAATGTTACTATATCTCATTGCTAAAGGAGGGGACACATTGCTTTCTGGTGTGAAGAGAGCATAAGGAACCTGTGCATGGATTCCTCCAGATGACTCCTCATCTATCTTTCCCTTTGGTACTCATTGTAATAAACTATAACCGTGAGTACAACCACTTCTCAGTCTTGTGGGTCCTTCCAGCAAATCACTAAATGTAGGAGTCTCATAACCAAAGCTAATGTTTTTCCTGGCTCATCTTTTTTATTTTTTGCCTTCAAAATGATATTTAAAAGTCAGATAAAGGATCGATGATTTTGTTTTACCTTGTGAAAATTATTACTATTTTCCGTTGGAAAGAGACTTATTTTAAAATTACAGGTAAGGGTGAATGCAAACTATTATATACCAGGCACTGTGCTAAGTGCTTTATGTACATGGGTCATTTAAACAACTCTGTGAGGTAATAATTATCACTCTCACTTTGAATGTGAGGAAATCGACTTACCAAAGATTATAAACATGGGAGTTGAAGAAGAAAGGACTTCAATGGTTTAGTTCAGTTTAATGAACAGCTAATGCATACCAGGCAATGTACTAGACACAGCAGAAAATTATGAATGAAACACAAAACAAGTTATAGAATTGCTTAGGGAGGAAACAGACAAACCCAATCCTTATGCTGTAGTAAAAGCTTGAGACACTATGAGATATTGCTTGGGACACTAAAAGATTTGAATCTAAACCTTTATGCTTTTTATTTTTAATGTTCATTATTGCTATATCCCCCTTTTCATCCAAAGCAAGTGTGTATAAAGAAACTTAAAACCTATATTTTGTTCTTGAATAATTCTTAGGTTTGGAAATGTAAAAGAAGTATGTGTTCATGATAAAAATGTCTGACAGTTCAAAAGAGTGCAAAGTGGAAACTCTAAATTCACGTCCTTTTCCAACAGTTTCCCCCATTCCATTCCTTGGAGTAAATCACATTTCCATTTTTTCATTGTACCACTCATTGCCTAATACCGTGAAATATAAAATAAAAAGATAGGGAAGCGCCTGTGGCTCAGTCTGTAAGGCGCAGGCCCCATATACCAAGGGTGGTGGGTTCAAACCCGGCCCCGGCCAAACTGCAACCAAAAAATAGCCGGGCGTTGTGGCGGGCGCCTGTAGTCCCAGCTACTCGGGAGGCTGAGGCAAGAGAATCGCTTAAGCCCAGGAGTTGGAGGTTGCTGTGAGCTGTGTGAGGCCACGGTACTCTACCGAGGGCCATAAAGTGAGACTCTGTCTCTACAAAAATAAAAAAATAAAAAATAAAATAAAAAGATGTGAATCCGACAATGTCTACATTTAATCCTTAAAATTACAAATCACATTCATCATAGCCTTTTTGGGCAGAGTTTAAGCACCCTAAGTACCGTACCTATGACCATGCTGGAACAAATTTGCATTTCTGACTATGAATTACATCTTTGCTAAGATTTCGGTTCATTATTAAACTTGAAAGTTAAATGTATTTCTGTACATTTCTTTTTCATCTTTACAAAATCCTACTTGTCAATTCTTTGAGTTAGGAATCTCAAATATGTATGTTGATGTTGAATTTTGAGGAAATTATTTTGGAATGTCCTTGGATTCAGTTTTTCCTGAAGCTGATATTTCACATTTCTTCTACACTTGATCTAAAAAATCTTGGTTTCCTAAGGATGTGGTGAAAGAATAGAATGAAAAAAATAGATTTGTGCTGACATAATATAAAAATAGGTGACAGTGGGTAGAAATGATAAATTATAGTCAGGGAAAATGGGGGGGCATGATTTATGTTTAGACTGGAGGGAATCGTGGGGCTCACCCAGCATGTCCCCTCATTTTGCATGTAGAACTCTCCATATTGCTAATGATGAAAAGTAAAAGTGGTTACTAATTTATAATAAGAATACAGTTTACACTTTTGAGTATTTTTGTTGTTGTAGATATTTTTTTAATTAAATCATAGCTGTGTACATTAATGCAATCATGGGGCACCATACACTGGTTTGAATAGACCCTTTGACACATTTTCATCACACTGGTTAACATAGACTTCCTGGCATTTTCTTAGTTATTGTGCTAAGACATTTATATTCCACATTTACTAAGTTTCACATTTACCCTTGTAAGATGCACCATAGGTGTAATCCCACCAATCACCCTCCCTCCCCCCAGCCTTCCCCCTACCGCCCCTTCCTCTCCACCTTCCTCCTATTCTTAGGTTATAGCTTTTATGTAAAAGCCAAAAATTAGTTTCATAGTAGGGCTGAGTGCATTGGATACATTTTCTTCCATTCTTGAGATACTTTACTAAGAAGAATATGTTCTAGCTCCATCCATGTAAACATGAAAGAGGTAAAGTCTCCATCTTCCTTTAAGGCTGCATAATATTCCATAGTGTACATATACCACAATTCATTAATCCATTCCTGGATTGATGGGCACTTGGGCTTTTTCCATGACTTAGCAATTACGAATTGGGCTGCAATAAACATTTTGGTACAAATATCTTTGTTATAATGTGATTTTTGGTCTTCTGGGTATATACCTAGTAGAGGAATTACAGGATTGAATGGCAGGTCTATTTTTAGATCTCTAAGTGTTCTCCAAACATCTTTCCAAAAGGAATGTATTAACTTGCATTCCCACCAGTGGTGTAGAAGTGTTCCCTTATCTCCACATCCACGCCAGCATCTCTGGTCTTGGGATTTTGTGATACGGGCTAATATTACTGGAGTTAGATGATACCTCAAAGTAGTTTTGATTTGCATTTCTCTGATAATTAAAGATGGTGAGCATTTTTTCATATGTCTGTAGGCCATGTGCCTGTTGACTTCAGAGAAGTTTCTCTTCAAGTCCCTTGCCCAGCCTGCGGTGGGATCACTTGTTCTTTTCTTGCTTATACGTTTGAGTTCTCTGTGGATTCTGGTTATTAAACCTTTGTCGAAGACGTAACCTGCAAATATCTTCTCCCATTCTGAGGGCTGTTTGCTTGCTTTACTTACTGTGTTCTTGGCTGTGCAGAAGCTTTTTAGTTTGATCAGGTCCCAGTAGTGCATTTTTGAAGCTGCTTCAATTGCCCGGGGGGTCCTCCTCATAAAATACTCGCCCAGACCGATTTCTTCAAGTGTTTTCACTGCAATCATTTCTACTATTTTTACAGTTTCATGTCTTAGGTTTAAATCTTTAATCCAGTGAGAGTCTATCTTAGTTAATGGTGAAAGGTGTGGGTCCAGTTTCAGTCTTCTACAGGTTGCCAGCCAGTTCACCCAACACCATTTGTTAAATAGGGAATCTTTTCCCCACTGAATGTTTTTAATTGGCTTGTCAAAGATCAGATAATGGTAAGTAGCAGGATTCATCTCTTGGTTCTCTAATCTGTTCCAGACATCTACCTCTCTGTTTTTGTGCCAGTACCATGCTGTTTTGATCACTATTGATTTATACTATAGTCTGAGGTCTGGTAGCATAATTCCTCCTGCTTTGTTTTTATTTCTGAGTAATGTCATGGCTATTCGAGGTTTTTTTGATTCCATATAAAACGAAGTATTATTGTTTAAAGATCGTTAAAGTATGACAGTGGGACTTTAATAGGGATTGCATTAAAATTGTATATTGCTTTGGGTAGTATGGACATTTTAACAATGTGGATTCTTCCCAGCCATGAGCATGGTATGTTTTTCCATTTGTTAACGTTTTCAGCTATTTCTTTTCTTAGAGTTTCATAGTTCTCTTTATAGAGATCTTTCATGTCCTTTGTTAGATAAACTCCCAAATATTCCATGTTCTTTGGCACTACTGTGAACGGAATAGAGTCCCTAACTTTTTTTTCAGCTTGACTGTTGTTGGTATATATAAAGACTACCAATTTATGAATGTTGATTTTGTCACCTAAGATGCTGCTGTATTCCTTGATCACTTCTAAGAATTTTGTAGTAGAATCCCTGGTGTTTTCCAGATATACAATCATATCATCTGTGAAGAGTGAAAGTTTGATCTCTTCTCACCCTATGTGGATACCCTTGATCACCTTTTCTTCCCTAATTTTGATGGCTAAAACTTCCATCACAGTGTTAAAGAGCAGTGGAGAAAATGGGCAACCTTGTTTAGTTCCTGATGTGAGTGGAAATCATTTCAATTTAACTCCATTCAATATGATTGGCTGTGGGTTTGCTGTAGATGCCCTCTAGCAGTTTAAGAAATGTCCCTTCTATACCAGTTTTCTTAAGTGTTCTGATCATGAAGGGATGCTGGATATTATCAAAAGCTTTTTCTGAGTCAATTGAGAGAATCATATGGTCTTTTTTTTTATTGTTGGGGATTCATTGAGGGTACAATAAGCCATGGTCTTTGTTTTTTAATTTGTTTATGTGCTGAATTATACTTATGGATTTACGTATATTAAATCAGCCTTGAGACTCTGGGGTAAAACCAACTTGGTCATGATGTATAATTTGTTTGATATGTTGCTGGATTCTGTTTGTTAGGATCTTGTCGAATATTTTTGCATCTATATTCATTAGTGATATTGGTCTATAATTTTCTTTTCTTGTTGGGTCTTTTCCTGGTTGGGGGTCAGGGTGATGTTTGCTTCATAGAACGTGTTGGGTTGTCTTCCTTGTTTTTCTATGTTTTGGAACAGGTTGAGTAATATAGGTATTAGTTCCTCTTTAAAGGTTTGGTAGAATTGACATGAAGCCATCTGGTCCCGGGATTTTCTTTTTAGGGAGATTTTGTATGGTTGATGCTATTTCAGAACTTGATATGGGCCTGTTCAACATTTCCACTTGATTCTGGCTAAGTCTTGGAAGGTGATGTGCTTCCAAGTATTGGTCACTTTCCTTCAGATTTTTATATTTCTGAGAATGAAGTTTCTTGTAATATTCATTATGGTTTTTTTGAATTTCTGAGGTGTCTGTTGTTATTTTGTCTTTGTTGTTTCTGATTGATGAAATTAGAGATTTTACTCTTTTTTTCCTGGTTAGGTTACCCAAAGGTTTATCTATTTTATTGACCTTTTCAAAAAACCAAGTTTTCATTTATTGTTCTGTTGTATAATTCTTTCGTTTTCAATTTCATTTAATTCTGCTCTAATTTTGGTTATTTCTTTTCTTCTACTGGGTTTGGGGTTGGAATGTTCTTCCTTTTCCAGTTGCTTGAGATATCCCATTAAGTTGTTAACTTACTGTCTTTCCTTTCTCTTGAGGAAGGCTTGCAGTGCTATAAATTTCCCTGTTAGGGCTGCCTTTGCGTTACCTGGAGGTTCTGATAATTCGTGTCTTCATTGTTGTTTTGTTCCAAAAATTTGGCAATTTCCTTCTTAATCCCATCTCTGACCCAGCTATCATTCAGCATAAGGTTATTTAACTTTCATATTTTTGTATGAGTATGCAGATTCCTGTTGTTACTGAGTTCAACTTTTATTCCATGGTGGTCTGAGAAGATGCAAGGAATAATTTCTATTCCTTTAAATTTTCTGAGGTTAGACTTGTGACTTTAGGTGTGATCAATTTTGGAGTATGTTCTGTGGGCTGATGAGAAGTATGTGTATTCAGTTTTGTTGGGTGAAATGTTCTGTAGATGTCTGCTAAATCCAAATGTTGGATGGTTAGGTTTAAATCTAAAATTTCTTTGCTCAGCTTCTTATTGGAGGATCTATCCAACACTGCCAAAGGAGTGTTGAAATCTCTGACAATTATGGAGCTGGAGGAAATCAAGTTGCTCATGTCTGTTAGAGTTTCTCTTATAAATTGAGGTACATTCTGGTTGGGTGCATAGATATTAATAATTGAAATCTCATCATATTATGTATTACCCTTAACAAATATGAAGTGAGCATTCTTATCTTTCCTTACTTTTGTGGGTTTAAAGCCTGTTGTATCTGCAAATAGATTTGCAACACCTGCTTTTTTCTGTTTACTATTTGCCTGAAATATGGACGACTATCCTTTCACCCTGAGTCTATATTTGTCTTTTACCGTAAGATGTGACTCTTGAATGCAGTGAATATCTGGCCTGAGTTTTTGTATGCAGTCAGCTAACCTGTGCCTGTTTAGAGGACAGTTTAAGCCATTCACATTAATGGAGAATATTGATAAGTCTGGTAAAATTTTGGGTATTGAATTTTTTGAAAGTCCAGTGGACATTCTTAATCCTTTCGCCACTGTGGAAGTTGGAGTTTGATCAAAAGTTTCTGAGTGAGTTTACTTTTGTGGTAGAGGATTGGGCTGGTCATTATGGAGGATAGGTCTGAGAATATCCTGAAGAGCTAGTTTGGTTATGGCAAATTTCTTCAACATATGAATGTCATTAAAGTATTTAATTTCTCCATCATAAATGAAACTCAGTTTATCTGGATACAGGATCCGGGGTTGAAAGTTATTTTGCTTTAGGAGATTAAAAGTCAATGACCACCCTCTTCTGGCTTGAAAAGTTTCAGCAGAGAGACGTGCTAATATTCTTCCTTTTGTAGGTAATGGATTTCTTACATCTGGCTGCTTTGAGGATTTTCTCCTTGATATTAACTTTTGTGAAGTTAATTATGATATGCCTGGGGGATGTCTTATTTGGATTGAGTCATGCTGGTGGTCTGAAACTGTCTGCTGTCTGAATTCCAGAATCGCTTTGCATGTCTGGAAAATTCTCTTTCATAATTTCATGCAGAAGGGCCTCTGTTCCTTGCGAGGCCACTTCATCACTTTCAGGGATTCCAATGAGGCGAATATTAGCCTTCTTCAAATTATCGCAGAGCTCTCTAAGAGAATGATCAGTTTTTGCTCTCCATTTCTCTTCCTCTTTGAGATTTTGAGAATGTTCTAAATCTTTGTCTTCAATGTCAGAAATCCTTTCTTCTCCTTGTTCCACTCTGTTAGGGATTCTATTGTATTTTTCAGATCTTTGAGGGCTGCAAATTCTTGCTTCAGTGCATCAAAATCTCTGGTGGTTTTGTCTTTAAATTCATTAAATTTTTTAGACAACTTTTGTATTTCTCCTTGAATTTCTAATTCTGACTTTTGAATTGCTCTTCGAATTTCTACTTCCAAATTTTCCTCCGTTCTGTTAATCTTGTTTGCGATCCAAATTGTGAATTCGATTTCTGACATCTCTGCCAGCTGTTTATGAATGGGATCTTCAGTTACATCTGCCATATCTTTCCTTGGGGGGTTTGATCTATTCTGGTTATTCATGTTACCAGAGTTTTTCCACTGATTCTGCCCCATGTTTTTTTTTTTACACCTTTTGATTTTTCCCCTGGAGCTTTGTTGAGGACCCATACTGTGCTATGGCCTATGAAACTGGAGACCTGTTTGGTGTGTTGGGGCTAAGCGGTTCTGTCTTGTTTTCAGCTGGTTTCTGTTTAACCCTAGTGAAACAGTTACTCTGCGTTAAAGTCTCAGCTGTGGATAAATACCAGCAATTAAGTCACCCCACCCACCATAGGTAACAATTGGAAAAGGAAAATCAAACCTTCCTACAACTACACACCCAGGGCACCACTTGAATAGTCCTTGGGTGATTGGCTCAGTTCAAAGGGTCCAAATCAATTGTCTAAGTCACCACCTGTCTGAGGTGGGAGAGTTTAAAAGGTCTCTGGCAGTGGATCGCAGGGTTCTGGTGACAACTCAGATGTGACTTGCTCCAGTGCTCCATGAAGTCAGGAGGACCCACCCAGCAAATAGATTAGTCTGGGAAGGGTTATGCCTCCTTCCCCACCTTGCACCTCTGTCACACCCAGTTGCTGATAGCCCCGCAGGGCTGTGACCCAGTTGCCTCTAGTGAGCAGATACTCCAGGGGTTTGTTCCTGCCTGACTCACAAGGAAATCTATATCTGCTCAGCCAGGCCGATGAGCTCTGCCTCTATCCAGCAGGGGGAGTTGAGGCCTGACAACCTCAGGTGCTTGATGGAGGCTGGGGGGTGTTCACTCAGTTCCAGCCCCACCCCGATTGATGTTATGGACAGAACAGAACAGAACAACTTTGCAGGAATTTGTTTCTGTCCCTGCTAAATTCCCCTGCAGAAGTGAAGCTGTTTTGAGTTCCCAAAGCCTGTGCCTCAGGCCCTGTCTTTGCTTTTGCATGTTTGTATTCAGTTAGCTGTCAGTTCTAGCCTCCTGCCTTCCTTTGTCTATAGGATGACGATCCCCTGAGGGCCGGGTGCATGTTCGGCTAAGTAAAGGAGTCCTCTGGGTCAGCTCCTCCCTGGGAATTTCCTGGCTCTGCGCATGCGTTTTCTAGTCCCCGCACTTCATCCAGGCGGGTACCACCTCAGGGAAATTCTTTACTCCCGGGGCCTGTGTTTCCGTCCCAGATCTGTTCTGGTGGTTGCCACCTGAGTAGATGCCCAGCTTTCTCTCGTTGCCCAGGGAGACAGGGGATGTAGCTTCAGAATATCCGGGAGTGAGCCCTATTGTTGCCGGAAACGGCTGCTGCTGTGCGCCTCAGGGCACCGCAGTTCTGGTGTGGTTCCCTTTCAGCTGACCATCTTCTCCTCACTCCCGTGGTGCAGAATCAGTACTGACCAGCTGCAGTCTAGGCCCTGTTCACACCCCTCGAAAAATCACCCAAGAATCTGGACTCCTGGGGCACAGGCCTCCAGACCTCAGAGTGAGAGTGGAGGGGAGGGCTGGGAGCTCAGAATTGCAGGTAGAGAATATATACAGTTGTATACAGTTTTATGCCTGGCAGGAGAATGCCGTGGCACCCTAATAGGGGAGGTAGTTAAAGTTTGAACTCTGCTCATTTGTTTGTGGGGCACTCCGAGCCGTTCTCATGGGGGAGGAGACTCCCGTCTGCTTGGTGATGGATTTTGTACCTTTTGTTTGTATCCTTGGGGTTGCAGCTCACCTCAGTGGGGTTGATGTGCATTCTTCAACCTTCTCTCTTGGTGCAGCTCTAATCCGCCAGGTTACTTGCTAAATTTCTGTCCTTTAACTCTCCTTCTGGACCGGAGCCTCTGTGGAAAGCTGGCTTCAGTCAGTCATCTTATCTCTGCCCCTCTGCTATCTGGCTTTTAGACTTACTCCATTCTCCATGAGCTCTTCCCCTTGTTCTTCCCGTGGTTCTTGCCCTTGACAACATGGGGTCACCACCCCATGGCAGCCAGCGGCACCCGTGAGGAAGCCAGGTCGGAGTGTTTCCTGGTCCCTGCAGAAGTCTTGAGTATTTTTTTTTTTATCCTGGAGGCTATTTTTATTTGTCTCTAGATATGAGTATTCTTATATATGTTTGGGGAATTTATAGCAGTACAAGGTGAGTAATCAATGAGTAGAAAAGTCACTATGTTAGCTCCGATTCAGGAAAATGGCCCAGTCTTGCCAAAATTATTCCTATGAATTTAAATCAAATTCAAATAAGTTCAGTTCAAACTAAATCATAAAAATCTAGCATAGATTCTTAACCTACATTCTAAGATGCCCTTCATCCCACAGGGAATAAGAGACCCCCATCATGGGAAATTAGAAAGCAATATTAGGGCTCAAATGTGAGACATAGACAAAAGGTGCTCTAACGATGTTCATATATTTTTATGGGCTCAAGAAGGTGCTTTTCTTATTTGTAAAGTACAGATATTAGATTAAGTTGACCAACAGGCTTCATTTTGTTTTTAGTGAATTTATAGAGTTGTGTAACCATCATCTCAATCTGATTTTAGACTTTCCCCATTGCCCCCCAAATTTTGCTTGAGCCTATTTGTAGTCAATCCCCAACCCTATGCTCCCCACCCCTTGCCTTTTGGAAATTTCATATGTATGGAATGATACAATGTGTAGTCTTTTATATCTAGCTTCCTTTATTTAGCACAATGTTTTTGAGGTTCATAGACATTGTAGCATGTATCAATAGTTTGTTTTTATTGCTGTATAATGTTTCATTTTATCGAGATATCACATTTTGTTTATGGGATCACCAGTTGACAAACATTTAGGTTATTTTTACTTTCTGACCATTATGAATAATGCTGTTATGGATATTCACATATAAGTGTTAGTGTGGACATATGTTTTCATTTCTCTTGGATAGATTCCTGGAAATAGAACTGCTGTTTTATATAATAAGTTTGCGTTTACATTTTAAGGAAACTGCCAAACTATGTTTTGAAGTGGCTATACCATTTTAAATCCCCACTACCATTATATAAGTGTCTTTAGTTTCTTCAAATCCTCACCAATACTAGTTACTGTTTCTTTTTTGGTGTAGTGCCATCTCATTGTGGTTTTAATTTGTATTTTCTTAATGACTAATGTTTTTTTTTTTTTGTACATCCTTTCATATACTCATTAGCTATTTGTATGTCTTTTTTTTTTTTTTTTTAAAGAAATGCCTGTTTAAGTATTTTATCCTTCCCAAAACTGGGTTGTCTTTTTATTACTGAGTTACAAGAGTTCTTTATATATTCCATGTACAATTCCTTTATCAGATATATGATTTATAATATTTTATCCTAATCTGTGATTTGTTTAATATTTTAATCATGGCTTTTGAAGTGAAAAGTATCGTAATTCTAATAAAGTCCAATTTGTAAGTCAATTGTCATAAAGATTTTTTTCTGTTTCTAAAAATTGTAGTTTAAGCTTTTACTTTTAGGTGAAGGATACATTTTGGGTTAATTTTTGTGTATGGTATGAGGTACCATACATACATCCTTCCTGTCCCTCCCATCCTTCCCATGCTTCCAGTCCTTTCTTTCTTTCCCTTCCTTCCCATCTGATCTCCCACCCTCTTCCTCACCTTGAATGAATTGATTTTTTCTCTTGTGTGGCCATGTATTAGGCATCTACTGGCTTTATATTAGTATTGAGTACACTGGATGCTTGCTTTTTCATTTTTATGATACTTTACTAAGAAGAATGTGTTTCAGCTCCATCCAGGTTAATACAAACAATGTAAAATCTCCACCTTTTTATGGCTGCATAGGATTCCATGGTATACATATACTGCAGCTTGTTAATCCATTCCTGCATTGATGGGAATTTAGGTTGTTTTCACATCTTGGTGATTGTAAATGGAGTTGTGATAAACAGTCTAGTGCAAATGTCCTTATGATAAAATGATTTTTTGTCTTCTGGGTAGATGCCTAGTAGTGGGATTGCAGGATCACATGGGAGGTATAATTTGAGTTCTTTGAGGATTCTCCATATTTCTTTGCAAAGAGGCTGTATTAGTTTACAGTCTCACTGACAGTGTAAAAGTTTTCCCCTCTCTCCACATCCTTGCCAGCATCTGCAACTTTGGGATTTTGTGATATAAGCCATCCTCTCATGGTGGTTTTGACTTGCGTTTGTCTTATGATTATGGACCATGAGTATTTTTTCATATGTTAGCCATTCATCTGTCTTCCTCAGATAAGGTTCTATTCATGTTTCCTGCCTAGTGATATATGGGATTGTTTGTTCTTTTTTGTTTATTAATTTGAGATTTCTGTAAATTCTATTTATTAACCCTTTGTCAGATTTGTAACATGCAAATATATTTTCCCATTCTAAAGGTAATGTATTTGCTTTAAATTTTGTGTCCTTAGCTGTGCAGAAGCTTTTTAGTTTAATTAACTCCCTTTAGGTTATTTTTGTTGTTGTTGCAATTGCCACTGAAATCATCTTCATAAAATTTTCCCCCAGGCCAATATGATCAAGAGTTTTTTCAATGCTTTTGTCTATGATTTTTATCATTTCATGTCTTAGATTTAAATCTTTTATCCATCTTGAGTCAATTTTTGTAAGTAATGAAAGATGCAGGTCCAGTTTCATTCTTTTACATCTGATTATCCACTTCTTCCAATACCATTTATTGAATAGGGATTCTTTTCCCCAGTGTATGCTTTTTTTTTTTTGAAGATGAGATGGCAATAAGAGACTGGTTTCATCTCTTCGTTTTCTGTTATGTTTCCTATGTCTATGTCTCTATTTTTGTGCCAACACCATGCTGTTTTGATCATGGTGGATTTGTAATATAACCTAAAGTCTGGTAGGGTGATGCCTCTGGCTTTGTTTTTATTACTAACAATTGCCTTGGCTATATGCATTTTTTTCCTGGTTCCATATGAAATGAAGAACTATTTTTTTCCAGTTCTTCAAAGTATGATGTTGGTATTTTAACGAGGATTGCATTCAGTCTGTAGATTGCTTTGGGTAGGATACACATTTTAACAATGTTGATTCTTCCCAGCCAGGAGTGTGGTATGTTCTTCCATTTGTTCATGTCTTCTGCTATTTCTTTTCTTAGGGTTTCATAATCATCTTTTTAGAGATCCTTTACCTCTTTCATTAGGTATATTCCTAGGTATTTCATTTTCTTTGAAGCTACTGTAAAGGGAATCGTGCTCTTGATTTGCTTTTCAACTTGGCTGTTATTGACATATACAAAGGCTACTTATTTGTGGACATTGAGTTATTTTCCATTTTTATTTTAGTGAGAATTTTTATCATGAATGGGTGATAGATTTTGCCGAATGCTTCTTTTGCATGTTGAGATAATCACACAGTTTTGTCCTTTATTCTGTTATTATGGTGCACTGCATTAATTGATGTCCAACATGTTAAATGTACCTTGCATTCCTAGAATATATTACATTTGGTCATCTTGTATAATCCTTCTTACGTGTTGCTGAATTTCATTTCATTATATTTTGTTAAGCATTTCTGCATATGTGTTTTTGAGGGATATTGGCTTATAGTTTATGTGGAATCAATTTCTGGCTTCAATATTTACTTCATTGAATAAATTTGGAAGTCTTGGCTACTTCTCTATATTCTGGAAGAGTTTATGAAAACTTAGTACTATTTTTTTCTTTAATGTAGGAATTCTACTACAGTATATCTCTTTTTCATACCCTTTCTTTTTTTTTTTTACTATTATTGTCACATGTATTATGACTTTATATTTTGTAAATCCTAGAAAATAGTGTTATAAATTTTCTTATGTCTTTTAAGAAAGCTTACATAAGAAATGAGAAAATATATATTTATAGAGTCTTTTATACTTACCCACATAATTAATATTTTTTATGTTCTTCATTTCTTTCTGTGTATTTCATCTACCATCTGATGTCAATTCCTTTCAGTTAGAAGTATTTTCTTTAATATTTCTTATAAGGCATATCTGATAGCCATGAATTCTTTCAGTGCTTGTTTATCTGAGAATTTATTTCACCTTTATTTGGGGAGGACATTTTTTCTGAATACAGAATTCTTGGTTGACAATTTTCATCTCTTTAGCACTTTGAATATGTTATTCCACTCTGTGACAGTTAATTTTATGTGTCAACTTGACTGGGCCATGAAGTGCCCAGACATTTAGTCAAATATTGCCTTGGATATGTCTGTGAGGGTGTTTCTGGTTGAAATTAACATTTGAATCTGTAGACAGAGTAAAACTGATAGCCTTCTCCAATATGGGCGGGCCTCATTCAATCAATTGAAGACCCGAACAAAAAGGACAAGAATATACCTTGGGGGAAAGATTCCCTATTCAATAAATGGTGTTGGGAGAACTGGATGTCTACATGTAAAAGACTGAAACTGGACCCACACCTTTCCCCACTCACAAAAATTGATTCAAAATGGGTAAAGGACTTAAATTTAAGGCATGAAACAATAAAAATCCTCAAGGAAAGCATAGGAAAAACACTGGCAGATAATGGCGTGGGGAAAGACTTCATGAAGAAGACTGCCACGACAATTGCAACAACAACAAAAATAAACAAATGGGACTTCATTAAACTGAAAAGCTTCTGTACAGCTAAGGAGACAATAACCAAAGCAAAGAGACAACCTACACAATGGGAAAGGATATTTGCATATTTTCAATCAGACAAAAGCTTGATAACTAGGATCTATAGAGAACTCAAATTAATCCACATGAAAAAAGCCAACAATCCCATATATCAATGGGCAAGAGACATGAATAGAACCTTCTCTAAAGATGACAGACGAATGGCTAACAAACACATGAAAAAATGTTCATCATCTCTATATATTAGAGAAATGCAAATCAAAACAACCCTGAGATATCATCTAACCCCAGTGAGAATGGCCTACATCACAAAATCTCAAAACTGCAGATGCTGGCATGGATGTGGAGAGAAGGGAACACTTTTACACTGCTGGTGGGACTGCAAACTAGTACAACCTTTCTGGAAGGAAGTATGGAGAAACCTCAAAGCACTCAAGCTAGACTTCCCATTTGATCCTGCAATCCCATTACTGGGCATCTACCCAGAAAGAAAAAAATCCTTTTATCATAAGGACACTTGTACTAGACTGTTTATTGCAGCTCAATTTACAATCGCCAAAATGTGGAAACAGCCTAAATTCCCACCAACCCAGGAGGATTAACAAGCTGTGGTATATGTATACCATGGAAAACTATTCAGCTATTAAAAAAAATGGAGACTTTACATCCTTCGTATTAACCTGGATGGAAGTGGAAGACATTATTCTTAGTAAAGCATCACAAGAATGAAGAAGCATGAATCCTATGTACTCAATTTTGATATGAGGACAATTAATGACAATTAAGGTTGGGTGGGGAGGAAAAGCAGAAAGAGGGAAGGAGGGAGGTGGGTGGGGCCTTGGTGTGTGTCACACTTTATGGGGGCAAGACATGATTGCAAGAGGGACTTTACCTAACAATTGCAATCAGTGTAACCTGGCTTATTGTACCCTCAGTGAATCCCCAACAACAACAAAAAAAAAAAAAAAAGGCAGAATAAGAGGAAATTCCTTCTGCCTGACTGCTTTGAGCTAGGATATCAGTTTCTTCAGCCTTTGAACTTGAACTGAAATATCAGCTGTTCTTGGCCCCCAAGCCTGCTAGCTTTTGGACTGGAACTTACACCATTAGCACTCCTAGTTCCTGGGCATTAAAACTTGGACTAAATTTACACATCTCCCATTTGTCTACTGCAGATCTCGAACTTTTTAACCTCTATAATCATGTGGTGATCCTTACCATAAATCTATTTTATAGATAGATTTATATATAAAGAGAGGTTTACATATAAAGAGAGATTTATATAATAAGATATATTTATGTCTATCTCATTGGTTCTGTTTCTCTGGAGAATCCTAATAGTCAGTGCCTTCTGGCCTTTTTTGTACTGTTGTGAATTTCTTTCTTTATTTTTTTACTTTTGTTCCAGAGACAGAGTCTTGCTCTATTGCCAGGTTGTAGTGTAGTGGCAACATTATAGCTCACTACAGTCTTAAACTCCTGGACTATAGCAATCCTCTTGTCTCAGCCTCCTGAGGAAGCTGGAAATACAGGTACATACCATAATGCCTGGGTAATTAAGAAAAAAAAATTTTTTAGAGATAGGGTCTCTCTGTGTTGCCCAGACTGGTGTTGAGCTCTAGACTTCAAGTCATACTTCCTTTATGTTTATCTTACTTGGAATTTGTTGAGCTATTACATCTGTAAATTAATGTTTTTAATCAAATTTAGCTTATTATTTCTTGATTTTATTCCCTTATGGTACTCCCATTATGCATGTATTATTACATTTGGTATTGTCCCACAGATCTCTGGGTACTTGATTCATTTTTCTTCAATATTCTTTCCCCCTTTGTTCTTTAGATAGGCTAATTTCTATTGATTTATATTTAGATTTACTAGTTTTCTGCAAGCTTACATCTGCTATTGTGCCCATTAAGTGAAATTTCTATTTTATTTCTTATATTTTCATCTTTGGAATTTCCATCTGGATATAATGACTATCTCTTTGTTGAGATTCTTCATTCATTGATATCATACTTTAGTTATTGAAGTTATTTGTACATGGTTTTCTTATCTGTTTGAACATATTCATAATAGCTGCTTTAAAGTCTTTGCTAAATCTAACATCTGGAGATACTTAGAGATAGTTTTTATTCATTGTTTCTTTTCCTCAATATGGATTACTCTTTATTTCTTTTTGGAATATTATACATTTTAGATCATATGTTGGAGCAACTCTGGATTTTTTAAATTTCAGGTTTTATATTTTATTGTTGGGGATTCATTGAGGGTACAAAGAACCTGGTTACAATGACTGCTTGTGTTACATAAAGACACAAGGATTCCTGTTTTTTCCCTAGAGAGTTTCTTTGCTTGCTGATTATTTTCTTTTGGTTTGTTTTGTTCAGTGATTTGCCTATACTTAATTTGTGCAATTGTCTTACCCCACTCTTAGGTTTGTGGTTGCTAATGTTTCTCCTGTTTTTCCACCTTATTTTTATTTTTAACCTGAATTTCTAGGTACTATTCTTTTGTCTGCATAATTTAGTATTTAGCCAAAGATTGGTCAGAAGGTTGTGCTTAAATATTTTTAGTCAGGGGGACTCTGCTGTATGCTGATAAATTTGTTTGTGGGGTAGGGAGTATATTCAGTCTATTTTCAAGTCTGCTCCAACCTGCTGTTTAAAATTTTTTGATTGGGCCCTTGTATCTCCTTTGTGCATACATGCAGATTCCTTTAGCTAGGGATATTTATGTGGTTTGGGCCCACTACAGTCTCTTCTGTGCATGTGCAGAACTTCAGTCAGTTTGGGATTTGTGGGGAGCTCAGCTTCTATGGCTAACTCACTTCCAGGAACACCCTGTTAGATTTCCTTCTAATCTGTCAGTATATTGATTGTTGCAAACAAGACTGCAACTTTGGGCTTTCAGAGCCACTGGCCTTCCCTGTTCCCTTGCAACTGATACTATCATTTTAACTGACTACATCCACAGTTAACATCATACTCAATGGTAAAACACTGAAAGCTTTTTCTCCTAGATTGGAAATAAGGCAAGGATCTATTCACCCCTTCTATTTAACATAGAACTGGAAATCCTAGTCAGAATAAAACAAACAACAACAAAAAAGAAAGAAGAACAAAGTACATTCACATTGGAAGGAAAGAAGTAAAACTGTCTCTGTTTACAGATGACATGATCTTTCATGTAGAAAATCCTAAAGATTCCACAGAAAAAACCCGTTAACAGTAATAAACGGTTTTGGCACATTTGCAGGTTATAAAATCAACACACAAAAATCAGTTGCATTCCTATATAATAACAATAAACAATCTGAAAAGGACATTAAGGAAACAACTTCATTACAAAAACATCAAAAAGGAAGAACAGACTTAGGAATAAAAAGAGATGCAAGACTTATGTACTGAAGCTGAATGCAGTGGCTAATACCTGTAATTGTAGTGTTTTGGGCCAGGGCCAGGGGATCACTTGAGCCCAGGAGTTGAAGACCAGCCTGAGCAACATAGTGAGACCTCATATCTTAAAAAAATAAATAAATAAAAAAAATAAAAAATAACAATTAGCCAGATATGGTGGCATACGTATTTAGTCCTGGATACTCAGGAGGCTGAGGCAGGAGAATCACTTGAGCCCAGGAGTTTGAGGCTGCTGTGAGCTATGATGATGCCATTGCACTCTAGCTCAGGCAATAGACCTTCAAACATAAATAAATAAAGATTTAACATTGAAAACTACCAAACATTGCTGAAAGAAATTAAAGAAGGCAAAAACAAATAAAAAGACATCTGTATTCATGGACTAGAAAACTTAAGATGTTAATACTACCCAAAGCTATATATATATTTAATGCAGTCTCTATCAAAATCACAACAGTATTTTTTGCAGAAATTTGAAAATCCACCCTAAAATTCACATGAAATCTCAGAAGACCTTAAATAGCCAAAACAATCTTGAAAAAGAAGAACAAAGATGGAGGTCATACTTTTGGATTTCAAAACTTATTACAGAGCTACAATAATGAAAACAGTGTGGTACTATCATAAAGATAGATATGTAAACCAATGGGGTAGAAGTCAGAGCCTAGAAATAATTGCTCACATGTATATTCAATTTTTGACAAGGGTACCAAGGCCATTCAATGGGGAAAGGACAGTTTTTTCAATAAATCATGCTGGGAAAAAATGGGATATCTACATGCAAAACAATGAACTTGAACCTTTTATATTATACCATATATGAGAGTTAACTCAAAGTGGATCAAAGATCAAATATAAAGATGTAAAGATCAAAGAGAATAAGTAGGTATTGTTATTTCAGAAAAAGAAATTATTTATTTCTCTTCCTATTTGATTATTTGCTTCCCTTCAGATTAATGCTAACTACCCACCTCAAAGAAAGTAGACTACATTTATTTCTAAAAGATTTCTAGGACAAACAACTAAGAAATGAATTTTTAATTTTTGAACCCTTTGTATGGATTTTGTTAACAAAGCATTTGGGGAAGTATTTGACTTTAGCTTAGGTATGATGGCAACAGAAATTTTTGAGAACAGTTGAGTTCACTCCTTGGAATGAAAATTATATACAGTTTGTTTTCAGTAACTTAGGTGTAAATGTATACAAAAAACCTCTAAGAAATAGACACTGAAGTTCTATTATCAACTTCTAATTCTTTATCACAAAGAAGTTAATAAAAATCCCTTCATCTGATATGATTAAGAAAAGAGTCTTTGTTTTGGTTCTGTAGCAAACTTACTTCCTCATTGGATATTTGGTGAAAATAAGAGTGTAGTCCATTAGGCTGAAAAATGGATGGTGGGTGGGGTAGGGTTTGGGATATTCATGTTTACTGTCATGTGGGCCAAACAATCATGCCTTCTTTTGGGAATTACTTTTTTTTTTTTTTTTTTTTTGAGACAAAGTCTCACTATGTTACCCTCAGTAAAGTGCTTTGGCATCACAGCTCACACACAGCAACCTCTAACTCTCTAACTCTCAGGCTTAAGCAATTCTCTTGCCTCAGCCTCCCAAATAGCTGGGACTACAGGCGCCCACCACAACCCCTGGCTGTCTTTTGGTTGTAGTTGTCATTGTTGTTTGGCAGGCCCAGGCTGGGTTCGAACTCACCAGCCCTGGTGTATGTGGCCAGTGCTTTAGCCACTGAGCTACGGGCACCAAGCTGAGAATGTACTTTGTATGATTTTGATCTTTGCAAATTTATAGAAATGTGTTGTGTGGCCCAGTTTATAATAGCATTCTGTGCATACTTTAAAAGAATGCTTACTATGAAAACTCTTTGAGAAGAAAAGAATTTGATTCCAACTAAAAAGTATCCCGTAAAATGCACTTTGAATCAGTTCATAATGTCCTTGTGTAAACAAGACTTCTTCCTATTCTCCTAAGGTAAATTTAACAAGAAGATGCAAAGTATTGAGAAAGCAAATATTATTACTTGTAGAAATTCTTAAATATGTAGCTGCCAGATAATTTATTTTTTCTATTTCTAATGAACACTTGAAGGTGTGAAAATGTTTGCTTCTTCACCATGTTCTTCGACATTTGTGTTCATAATATAGGCTTATTAAAGCCATTCCTATGCATGAACTGAACAATTTGACATATATTTAATTAAAAAGTATTCATCTACTGCATATGGGAAGAACTACACTTGCAGACAGGGACAGAACTACCTAAGACATCAATTTTTATTCTCTGCAATATAAAATTGTGATGATAGCTAAAATCAGGGGGCACAAAGCCACATAGTACGGCAATATTATTTGATGCTTTGTTATGTGGCATTCAAAGGGAATTTCAGGTTTTCAAATGATAAAGTCTCACAAAATGTATGTACCTTTGTTCTTTCAAATTTAGAATTGATCCTTCTGACATAGCATTATGAGATAAGGTGGACAATTTGTAGTATAATTAAAAAAGTAAAAATCACATTGGAACAATAGAATTCCTCCATTCTACAAAAAGTAAGAAAGTCCTCTTTCCTAGACTTTGTGTTCCTGCCTTTTCATGCTTTAGAAGCTAAGTAGTTAAGTGTACTTTGTTGTACAATTTGTGACTATTTTGGAAATAACATTGAAGCTCAAGGTCAGGTGGGATTTACTGAAATGGTTTTCTCTACACATTTTAAGAATTTTGCTTTTTGGGTTATCATTTCTACCATCCTGCTTCTGTTGTTTAGCTACCTTAAGTGGTTTCCCCTGGGGTTGAAATGCCACTGCAGCGCCATGACTGTACTCAAAACTCCGGCCCCACTACTAGTAAGCACTGAATTCCTAGCTCCAGCTGCCACTTCAAAGGAAATATTCATTTCTATTTCCTGACCTTTCCACTTTGCCAGTGTCCTCTTCCACCTTTGGGGTATTCCGTATTTTGGGGTGCGCTCATCCTGCCCTCTATTCTTGAAGTGTCAGACTTTCATTTCTGCTAACTTTGCTTCACTTTTGTATTGAGAGGCAAACTTCCAAGAATTACTGTTGATGTAAATGAGTCAAATTGCCAATTAAATGCAGTAAGGATGTTCCTTAGGACAACATATTATAAAATTAAGAGGACCATTTGTTGGAGCAGTTAAGATTTATAATGAGAGGCATGTATTTAAGAAATAATAATTTCTCAAGATATCATTTCTTCATTAAGAATACGCTGCTGTGGGTTTTGGCTATTTATTTGGGCAAACATATTACATGTGGTTACTGCCTTTCAGTGTAATCACTTTTGATTGATATGCAAGGAGCAGAACTGCTTGATTGAGGATTGTCTATGGGATTTTGGCCTGAAGTTCAGCTTCTTCTGGGCTGTATCTGGACTGTGTGATTGCTACTCTGTGACTCAGGAGGTGTTTGCAATCCTGATTTATCCCTTACCAAGCAGAATTTTGATGCTAGAGAATGTCTTCTGATTATCATTAAAGTTCCCTTTGCTTAGATAAACTTGGTTTTTCCAGGAAAGGGAATTGGCAGCTTAGAGCCAGTTGGCAGCTGACTAGCTAATAGTATTGTGTTCTCCCTCTGGGTGTCAGCTCCCCAAGGGCTCTGTGCCAATCACACTTTAATGATATTTAAAAGAGATGAATTGTCTTAGAGAAAAATGTTTCTGCCTGGGAAGCAACTAATGAGGTTCTTGAAATCTGATTATAAATGCACTTACGAAAGAGATAAAAATTTTGTAAGTCAGTTTAAATTTTTCCTGAACTGAGTTAGTAATAGATGTTCCCTCATAGCTGAAAGTGATGCAGGATGAGTTTTAAGGGCTTTCTGTAAATCTGAAATTCTTTGTTATCCTGGGAGATGAAGTTTGATTAATATTCATGTACCACTGGTTGTTCTTTTATTAAAAAGTTTACAAGTTCTCTATTCACAAAAGAGCAGAATCAATTTCAAAATTTTTAATGTAGACTCTTCAATTCTGTTGAAATTCTTTCCGGAAGTATTAAACAATTTTTTTTTTTCAAAGTAGAGAAGTAGTTACTCTCTGCTATGGGACTGTTGAATAATTTCATGGTATTTAATAATTTCACTTTTTATCTTAATTATGGATATATTTGATACAAAGTTAAACAAGAGCCATATGCTCCAATATAAAGTTGACATTGAGGTCTGAGATAAGTGATATCTGAGAAAAAAGAAATAGATAGTTGAAGAGGTATTATTAGATCTTACATTTAAATCCCTCAAAAAATGTTACTTATTGGATCAATTTGCTATGTCACTTCATTATACTGTATGAAATTCTCCATTACTGCAGCAGGGATGATGCCCCCCTCCACAGCTCTGTGTTTTTTTCCCTTTTATTTTATTTTATTTTTTTTTGTTATTAAATCATAGCTGTGTACATCAATATGATCATGGGGCACCATACACTTGTTTCATAGAATATTTGACACATTTTCATCTCATTAGTTGACATAGCCCTCCTGGAATTTTCTTAGTTGCTTTGCCAAGACATTTACATTCCACATTTGCCAAGGCTCACATGTACCCTTGTAAGATGCATCACAGGTGTGATCCTTTCAATCCCCCTCCCTCTACCCACCTCCCCCAAGATATTTGCTGGTTATGTCTCTGACAAAGGTTTAATAACCAGAATCCACAGAGAACTCAAATGCATTAGCAAGAAAAGGACAAGGGATACCATCACAGGCTGGGCAAGAGAATTGAAAAGAAACTTCTCCGAAGAAAACAGGTGAGCGGCCTTCAGACATATGAAAAAATGCTCATCATCTTTAATCATCAGAGAAATGCAAATCAAAACTACTTTGAGATATCATCTAACTCCAGTGAGACTAACTTAGGACCTTCACATGAAAGCTATAACCTTTTTGTTTTTTTGTCTTTAATGTTATGATCTGTATCACTTTGGGTTGATTGTTCCTGTTTATCTCATAAAATTAAAAAAGAAAGCCCAAACATAAAAATAAGAAACAAAAAGGTCATTTAGCTTTATTTTTAGTCCTTGGTAGATATTATGCAGCAGGCCAGAATTTGCCTTTCATTAATTCCCTCATCTGCATGTTCCGTATACTACTTGTACAGTATCATAGGAATACAAACCTGAAATGCACAAGTCCTTCCTAAGGTCTGCCATAGAGATAAAACTTATGACAAATAAAGCAGAAGAAAGTGCCCGGAACTCCCAGCTCTCACTTCCCAGTACATGAAGTTCTGAGGAGAGAGAACCTCAGAGAGGGTCGGGGTTGAGAGGACGTGCAGGCAAGAGTTATGAGTATAGTCTTAGAATTGCATGGTCACGTGACATGGCCATTAAAGAGCAAGACGAATCTTGAAAAGAGTGTTTGGGGTAGGAATAGTAGTAGAGGGAAGAAATAGCAAGAAGGAAAGTATTTTGGTGACCTATGGAGCATATGTGGAGACTAAGGGAGTAGTTAGATTATTTAAGATGGCAAAAAAAGATATGCTGGAAAATAAAGTTTACACATTAATTAGGCAGAGATTGGGGAAAATTTGGATGTCAGGCTTCATATTTACTGTACGTGTATAAACTTCTGAATTTCTATATAGGACGGGCATAGGAGTATTGGCCCCAATGATGTGCCTCACAGACCTCTTACAGTGAGGAGCAGTTTTCCTGGGGCTCCACACCCTGCACTCTGGAATCCTTCATCGATCATGTTTCCCACCAGTGACTCAACATTATGGGAATACAAAGGTGTACCATTCTAGGAGACACCCTTGTTGGATGCCCTTTGGCTCAAGAACTCCCTGACAGCTTTGCTGAACTTTTCTTAGACATAAGGGAGCCTAGGATGCTTCCAACCAGGTTAAGGTGGGGCTGTCAGCTCTCTTAGTTGGTTTTTCCTTGTTCTGTCCATGTGTCTCTTTACATAGGCATTTCTGCTAAAAAAAAAAAAAAAAACATAAAAAATCCTTGTACATCTAATCCCATCTTCAGGTCTACCTCTTTGTGGACCAGGACTAAGGTATGTAGGTATAGCAACCTGGTTGCAGGTGTGTGACTAGGGAATTTGTCTTAAAGCTGTGTTTTTGCGGCAGGTACACAGCTTTTATTTAGACTGCATGAATATTTGAAGAGACTTTAATGGGAACTGGTGGAGGTTAGGGAGGGCTATAACACCCCTGGGCTACCCTGGTTGTTGGTGTTTTTCTCCTTGTTATAAGAATGATGGTGCAGATTATTTCATAGTTAAGTCATAAACTATGACTAAAGTCACATATATTATGTACACTAAGAAAAACAGATTTTATTACTGGTTAATTTAATGTAAACTAAAAATACTGAATAATAATCTCCACTCCTAGTGCTTCTGACTTAGGAAGAATTGATGTCTTAAATGTTTGGTGAAGACAGTTTAGAATTTTTTTTGCTCCATCATTTTTTTCACTATCCTTTAAATAGATTTTATCAGGAATTATGGTATGGCTATACAATTTTTTAACTTGTAATGCCCTTTCTTTGTATAATTTGTAGAATAACTCTTTTGACAGCCAGAAATCATTTGGACTCAATATTAATAAAGGTATATGTTGAAGTATGCATTGTGTTTGCCTTTTACACAGCTTTGTGCTATGCCATCTCTTGCTTTAAAATAATTCTATATTTAGGGTGTCACCATTGGTTGCCTTGGATGTCACAGTAATGTCACAACTTCAGGCTGCGGCTTTGCTGCAGGTACATTTCGAAGAAGAAAATAGGCTGCCAGGCAGAGGAGGGGAAAACTGGATTCCCACAAATGCTGTGGCCTTGGCAAGCCACACACATTGCATGGATCTGTGAAAATAACATCTACGGGAATAACTGCAATGAATAAGTAAAGGCTGCTCGGAAAGTTAACAAGAGTGGAGGGATGAGGGAGCAAGCAGAGAGGAGCCTGGGTGTGGACGGAGGGCACATTAAGAGCATTGTATTGGCAGCACTAAAGGGGTGGTTAGTCATGTGGGAGGGGCTAGGTCAGAGGAAGTCATCCTGCTGATGCCAGAGCCCAGGATTATATACCAAGATTCTGAACTCCCTAAGTAGAAGGGAGGGGGGAAATGGGAAAAATGACCAGTGCTTTTGATTTGCGTGCATGATGAAAGAATAGGAGCTTTTGGTATCTCTGGGGGAAGGTATGTGTTTCCTTGTGAGTGACTGAGGGGTTATATAGCAAACCCCAAAGTGGTCATACCCCTTATCTTTATATGCAGAACTATTCTGTCATTCCTTTATTGCTCGGGGAAATGTAGATAATCGATGTCCTGTTTATTCATCAAGACTTCCACTCATCTGCTTTTCCACTAAGAACAAAGATGCATTCCCAAACTGAAAGTTTAATGGGCACTTTCAGGTGACCTTAGAGCTCTTTGATTTTGTTGGCATTCTTGGTAATCTGTCTGCAGTAAAATCTGTTTCCCTTCATTATAAAATGGGTTTTCCTCTAGTAAATGTTTGTGCTTGTGCAGAAAATGTAAAGCAAGCCTTATAATTCATTGTTACCAGAAGTTTCATGGAATTAATCATTGTTTAAATTAAGGAAAGGCGAGATAGAAAAGTCAGAACAACATCCATCTATGATGTTTCTAGGAGAATCCTTGCAGTGAGTAAAACTGAGTGAATTATGCTGTCCTTTAAAAATGTATAACATATTTGGTACAAAGGAGATATCATTTATCTTATAGGTAAATGGAAAAGAGACCAAGAGAAAAAAATCAGTGACTTAAAGACCTGGCTTTACCCACTGAGTGGAAAATAAAATACGAGAATCCAAACCCTGCCCTTCCATGTCATCATTGCCTTTGACAAATACAGGTGAGTGCTTTTATTCATTTTGAAAGTTGACCTAGTGGCTATGGAAATAGAAAGGGGCCAAGATAAGATTGCAGATCTGACTAAAAGATTGTTTTAGTATTCTTGCAAATATAATTTCGATGGTATTGTTTTCTTGTGCATGAACATCAAAATATGTGACTTGGTGTTTTTTAAAAGCGTGCTTATGTAAGTTATAACATATAAAGATGGGCTATACAGCACTAAATCTCCACAGCAAAGACAACTATGAAAATAGCAACAGTGTGGTAGGGACAATTTATGGAGTACTTATTCTATGCCAAGCATTGTGCTAACATGCACATTGCAGATTTTATAACTAATCCTTATAATATTAATTAGAGTTAAGTATTTTCACCATTTTATGAATATGGAAACTGAGGCATAGAGCAATTAAGACATTTGCTGAGGTTCATTTATCTAATATAACTAGTCCAGGTTTGTCTCTATCCAAAGTTAGTACTCTTTTTTTTTTTTTTAATTGTTGGAGATTCATTGAGGGTACAAAGAACCAGGGTACAAAGAACCAGGGTACATTCATCGCATTTCAAAGCTAGTACTCTTAACCAAGGCAGATGACTGGTAAACTGAGTGGTGATTAGGAGAGACCAGATCCTTTCACACATTCGATGTTTCTAAAAGTATATCCAGATTGTAGAGTGAGTTGAATCAATGTGAACCAATTCATACAAGTCTTTGACATATAACTATTATATGGTGTGGTCTTATTATGTCTTATGTTCATTAGTCACTTGCTTTGGGGACAAGGATTTCACAAAGTAGGTACAGTTTTGTCAAAACCAAAACGAACCAGGCAACATCCAGTCTACAAAACAGAAAGGAACTCCAATGAGCTGAGCAGAAGGGTTGGGCATTATAGGAAGTAAAAGTTAAGAAATCAGCAATGAGGAACAAAAAGTGGATTAAGCATTTCAAAGTTGCTTTCCTTTTAGGGAATCTTGTTGATTTAATGAGATTTCTCTGTTGCCTTCTGATTTCTTGGAAGGTCAGATCTTATAAGCAAACAGCTTAGGTTTCAGTTTGGTAACTTGGATTCTTAGCATGAATGACTCCATTTTGCATTGGGCTGTTGGGGCCTAGTGCAAGAGCTCAGTTCAAATTAATGGCATCCCATAAATTTTATTTAAGTTTCCAGGCTAATATTTCAGGTCATAAAGGACCGAGAACCTTGGGTTTAGGCAATAGTAAGAGAAACAAGATGAAGAAGAAGAGTTATCTGTTCTTGGGTCTTAGAAATCTATAGACAGCCACTGAAGATCTAGGGTACACAAATTCTGTGAGCCTCAGTGCTGGTCTCCACACCTATTTGTTCACACATCACCCCTGTAAAAAAACTTGTAAAAATGTCAATATAGATGTGTGTGTGTATATATATCTTTATAACTCACATACATATACTACTAGATTAATATGTTAAGAGATCTTAAAAGAGGTTTTTAAACATGCATCAAGTTTAGTGAAAATTTATGAAGTAATTGATTGAAGGTTGTCTAATGGTTTTTAATATTACTGAAAAAAATTACAGTGGTTTGCTTGCTCTGGATGTTTAGTTTTTTAAATATTTTTTCAAATTGTGTGACCTCATGCTGCCATTAGCCAATTTTTAAGGGGGGAAATACACTTTTGTGGTGAGATCAATGGTTAACAGTAATGGATGTTAATCCATGTTTCAGATAGTCTTCTGACTTTTGATTTTTTTGTGGCTGATTTGTCCTTGGATATGACTGTATCAGTATTTTTCCAACTGTGTATCACAACAACTTATTGGGAGATTATAATAGTAATAATGGCTATTTCTTAATAGAATAGAAGATAAAATGTGAGAGTAATTAGTATTGAGAAGCTGTCATTTCAGTACCATACTGTATCTATCAATATTTACATGACAATATATACATATATAAATACTTAATCACAATATGAAATATGGAGATTAAATACTTTTGAAAATGTTGAATTATATCATTATTATTTCTACATAGGACCTGTAGCTGTTGAAGGAGTTATAATAAGATAAGAAGAAATGTAAACTCTACTACTTTCTTGCTTTATTGTACTTGGGTTATGAACACCACTTCCTTTCTTTGATTGTTTTGCAGAGATTTTAAAGCTGGTTGTGCATTATGTGAGAGTTCCCTTAGTTACAACTAGATAATATACAGTAGAACCTCCATAGTTGACCACTTCCCAACATTGACCAGCTCCTTAAGCTGACTTAATTTTTATACACCAGACATGCACCATATGTACATATCGGTACAGTCGGCCTAATTTCTTATATTGACTACCTCTGTATGTTGACCAGTTTATTATACTTCCTGGGGGTGATCAACTTATAGAGGTTCTACTATAATCTGTAAATTTTCTTAACAAGGTACATATCAACTACAACAGAACAAAAGTTTTGCAAGTGCCCTGACAGACCCCTTTATAACTCAAATTTTACCTTAGGAAATTTCCAATAACATACCTGGTTCATGACCTTCAGACATCCTATCTGAGAGATGGTGCCCATGGCAGCCTTTATATGGCCTAATTAGCAAAGCTTGACTTTTTTTATTTTTTTAGACAAAAATTACATTTAAATAAAAGTGCTGATGTTTTCATGCTGTACCCCAATGGGTCATCTTGGATCATGTCCTGTGGAGCATGTCCCTGGCTTTGTAGACATTGACTCATAGGCATGCTGACTAGGGTTTGCAGTGTCCCTTGTCATTTGCTGTAGCCTCATCTCATTCCAGTCTTGTGCTTATCTACCTGCTCTAGTCTAACCACATTGAACAAGTACCTGCTTCACATATTTACACCAATGGTTCTTGTTGCCAGGATCCCCACAAGGCTGGCTTATTGGTATCATGCAGGACTTGTGCCAAAAGAAACTCTTTTGGAGAGGCCTTTCCTGCTCACTGTATCTCATGTAGCCCCCTTCTTTCTCTCCATAGCCCCTGCTCTCTATTCCATTACTCTCTATGATTTATTTATTTTTTCACAGAACTTACCATAATCTATTTAATGCCCCTTCACGCTACTTCAGAATCCTCTAGAATGGGGCCCTGGTCTCTACTGTTCACCCGGAACATTGCCACAGCTAGTAAATATTTGTGACAAGATGCAGCAGAGTGACTGTTACTCTGCTTCACTTGGTCCGGTCCCTTTGCATCTCCTGTCCTCATTTGATTCTAAAAGAGGTTCTTCCCCATTTGCAGAGACACTGTGTTAGGAACCAGGGGGGTGATGCTCTGAGAACTCCCTGGAAGAAATGCTCATGACCCAGGTGTTGGGGATGGAGGCTGGTCCCGGAAATCCTTGCGGCACACATCTGGTAGTAGAACGATCAGGCCACCTATGCATTTGAGAACACAGACCTACAAATGCAGATGTAGTATGCCATTAACTCTAAAGGAGGTCAAATTTTTGTATCCCACAGACAATTTCCATGATTAGAAATTTGATTTCCAACTGGAGACGTCTTCTTGAGATGCAATTAGTAGAGGCTGCTTTTTCCCTGCAGATAAGATACTACCGTCTGAACTTAGAGTCAACCATATCAGCTGTAACAGAATCTCCTATCATCCTGCCTCATGTCTTAAACTAATCAATCAATAAATAAATATAGCAAGGCATGGATGCTGGGTCTAGCCTAGCTCAGATGTTATTCAGCTGTGCAACTCATATCAGAGTTTGTAAACTATGACCAACAGGCCAATTTCAGGCTACCACCACTTTTCATAAGTAAATTTTTGTTGGAACACAATCACACACATTCATTTCAATATTGCCTGAAGCACTACAACAGCAGAGCTGAACAGTTGTGAGAGACTGTATGACCCACAAAGCCTAAAATATTTATTCTCTGGCCCTTTATAGGAAAAGTTTGCTGACTCCTGGGTTAGAGAACCTCACTTAATTTCTCTGAGCATCGATTTTGTCGTTTGTAAAGTGAGTTGGACTTAATGGTGTCAAGAGCCTTTTCAGAGCTCATGTTTGGTTTCCCAGGAATCTAAGACATTACATCCATAAAGAAATTCAAGGTGATACTGACTTAAGGTTATATGCATCATCATCTCAGAAAACATATGATTTCAAGAAGTTATGCTCTCATCAAATGGACATAAAGGTTTTACCACATATATCTCAAAGCCATATGGAGTGTTCCAGATTGAGTTCATTTCTGTGGTTTGGTATTTAAGTGCTTGGAGCAATAGAGTTATTATGCAGCTTAATACCTTCCCGCTGCTTTCCCCAGGGGCTTTACTAATTGTAAAGTAACTCTGAGAACTCTAGATAAATGAGTTCACTTACAATCTATAATGCTTTAAGTGTGGGTCTGACATATATTTCAAAATAACTAAGGTAGTAAATTTCAAATGTCTCACCATAAAAAAAAAATGATAAGAGAGGCTGTGGATATGTTAATCATCTTGATTTAATCATGCCACATTGTATATGTATCAAAACATCACATTGTACCCTATAAATGTAGACAATTATGACTTGGCAATCAAAAATTACATTACTTTAAAAAGATGTGAAAAATAATGTTAAATATAACATTAAAATCCCAACTGAATTTCTTTTCCTTGCTGTGAGGTCATTGATGGGCTAGATAAGAAAATTATCAGTCAATATGTATCACAGAAGAAAATCTCTGGTTTGGGAAAAACAAAACTCTGTCTTCATTAAGTTATAATCAATTATATTGTCTTGAGTGTCTTATTTTGGTTTAAGTTATAAATACTTTAGTAAAAAAAGCCTCATGGATACCTTTCAAAGATCACTGGATCTGCAAAATTTGGTTCATATCATAACATTGGCATTGGATATTTCTTCCTATACTTGTCATCCTCTTCCCTATTACTATTCACTGCAATATGTCTATGTCTATATCTGTATCTGCATCTGCACATCTATATTACGGGCCACAAAATATGAGAATCACCATCGATCATATAGTCTAGGGTTTATAAGAAACTTTACAAAAAGAAGATGACATTGAATTTTTGTCCGATGATAAACAGTTGCAATTTATACACTCTGTCCTTTATTCGTTAAGCTTTTATTGACTATCTGCTATGTGGCAGTTCTGTGCTGGGAGCTGGAATATCTTAGTCTTATGTTAACTTCTATACACTGCAAATATGTAGAACTCTAGAGATTTTATACCATGATCCCTCTTCATTATTATTCCAAAGTTCAGGAAAATATCAGACCAAGATTTCTGTTTAGCTCTTAGGTTTGTTTGGGACCTTCCTGGTGGATTATCAGATTAGTGGGATGGAGAGGTGATCCCCACCTGGAATTGCCTAGAGATGCTCCATCATCCCCCAGATTGGCGTAGATGGGGAAAGGTGGAACCTTCAGAAGTGTTTCCCCAAGGGAGAAGGATGCTGTGGTATCTTTCTTCAACTAAGCATTAATTGACACTGTTCGTAGAAGATTTTAACTCCCCTGCATTTCCAGCCAAGCATCTCTTGGCAGCTTGTGGATTGGAAGATGGGGTAGGGAAAGAGGGCAGTGACATGGCACTGGGGCAGGACAACCTCTGCATGCAAGAGGCCTGATTCCTAATTTCCACACTACTCTGCCTCTCAGACCCAAGCAGGAGGCTCGGTTTTCAGCTCATGGTGAGAAGGGCCCCTTTGAGTCTCCATAGTGCCCAGATAACTCTGGTATTTGCCCCAAACCACGATCCAACCAAACACAAAGAGATGCTTCTCCTTTAGGATATGTCGTGGTAGGATCAGAGCTCTATGAAGTGTGAAAATGCTTTGTGAATCATAGGTCACTATTCTATGATGACCCAACAGTAACAAAAATAGTATGTTGGATCTGCAAATAGGTAACTTTTTGCCTTCGGACAAGAAACTCTCTCTGAGCTATAACATCCTAATGTGTGAAATGAGGGCATTGAAGTAGATTATCTTTGAGGTCTTACTCACTTTTTACTTGCTATGGTTTTTAGATTTACATTTAATTTCCAAATTAACTCTGTTTTAGTGGGCTTATGCTCCAGAGGTATCATGATAGCAGATGCTGTCGTGGAAGTGTCTGTTCATGTCCCCTTGTCACTCACCATTTCTGCGGGCTTTTGCTGCAAGCACCTATGATTCTGCCAGAGGCTGTTTTCTAGCTGCCAATAGATGCTTGCTTGGAAATAAAGGGGAGTCAAAATCTCTACTAATGGTGTCAATTAATGCCAAATGTGAGTTGGAGAAAGATACCACAGCATACTTGTCCCCTGGGGAAACACCTTTGATGTTAGTTCTTACCCACAGTTTTAACTTGTTGGTTAATACATCCTGGGTTGGCCTTCTGTCCTTCTTCTCTTATGTTACCTCCCAAATAAACAACTTGCACTTGGATCCTTGTCTCAGGGTATGTATCTGGGGGAATACATCTGAAGACCAGTTCCAAGCAAGTTTTATTCATCTAGTGATTTATCTAGTAGCATGCACATGAATTCACAGTGGGCAGTTCCTTGAGAAATGTATTTGTTTGTCCCCCAATAGGGTTACCAGATTTAGCAAATATACAGAACTCTAGTTAAATCTGCATTTCAGATAACAATATATTATTTCTTAGTATAAGTAGGTCTCATACCAAATATTGCACAAAATATACTCAAAGTGTAATTGTTTATTTGAAATTCAAACACAATGGAGGTCCTGTATTTTATCTGCCATCCTTAATTCCAACTTTTGTTGTGGGGACATTGAGCATTGCAAGTAGCCTAAATTCAACAGCTGGGGAAAGGAAGGGTAGATTAGGACTGGCTTAGAAGAGGCGGTATAGAGGGAGTGAGGCTGACCTACATATCAGAGTCCAGGGATGAAGCTGGATCAGGAACCAAAGAATAGAGGGACTTTGGTGACGAATAAAAAATTTATCAATTCAGAGGTCTTGGGCATGGAGACAAAAGCCAGGTATAGAACAACAAAACTGCAATCAGCAGTCTCAAACATTGTGAAGGGACTGACCATGCACAGACATCATTCATTTCTCTATTTCTACTGTCTTGCACAGAGCCTGACTCAGTTTTGGCACTTAGTAAACACTGAATGGATGATAGGCAAGGAAGATCGATGGAAATATGAAATTCTGCCACCGTGAGTTTTATGGAAGATGGTCCCCACTAAAAAATGCACAGGGCCTTTTTGAGCAATGGCATGCACCTGATTATAAATGCATAGAAAATATGAATTGCTATGTGAATTTTAAGTTATGAGCTTTTCTAATCCTTTTCTCATTTTTCATTGTAGGTATAATTCAACTTAAATCTTTCATGGATAGACAGGTTTTTGAATGCCACTTGTTTGTTCAAAGCTAATTTACTTAATAGCCAACTTATCTGAACCTTGAACAACATTACTGAAGCATTTAGATTGAGAGAAAGAGTTTGTGCGGAAAATTTCCCATCCAATTTCAGAAGACTAATCAATTTACCTTTTTAATAGCATTTCCTTTTCTTTCTTCAGGAAGGCTGGAAAGGAGGAAAAATCTCATTCTATGTTTATTAACTGTAAGTTCAAAGTTGAAAAAGATTAGTTTTATTATCAGCAATCCAGATGGTAATTTCTTTACTTTATACAGAGAAGAGACAGAGAAATAGAAAGGTAACGTGTAGATAACACAGAAAGAGAGCCAACAGTTCCTCAGTTTTGTTTTTGCTGCTGCACAGAACAGCAAGCAGGATGCTCTCTGAAAGGTGGTTTCAAATCGAAATCATATATTCTGTGGATGATGTTGTTTTTAGAGGTAACATTCTGTGTTAACCCTGTTATCAGCCACATGAGAAGAGAGAAGGGTCAGCTATTTAGACCCATCCTGTGGATAAAATATTTTTAGAAAGTCTTAAAATTACTAAAGAGCTAAAAAAAAAAGTACCAAAACAAAGGAGACTATAAAATAACAAGTGTTGGTGAGGATGTAGAGAAAATGGAGCCTTTGTGCATTGTTGGTGGGAAGGTAATATGGTGTGCCATCGTGGGAAACTGTTTGGTAGTTCCTCAAAAAGTTAACTAGAAGACTTTCATGACGCAGCAGTTCTACTCCCAGGTATGTGTCTAAAAAGCCCCAGTGCTGCTGAAACATGAAAACATTTTCTCCACCTTCTCCAATGTTGCAGAGGACACTTTGCAATTTTTTTTAAAGTTCAGTTCATCAACTCATTGGACCATTTAAGAATGATTTCCCCCCAAGATCAGGAACAAGGCAAGGATTTCCACTTTATCACTTCTATTTGGCATTACATTGGCAGTTCTAACCAGTACATTAGGCAAGGAGACAAAACTGGACTGGAAATGGAAAAAGTAAAACAGATTTCACTTGTAGATTATGTGATTATCTATGTAGAAAATCCTAAAGTGAATGTGAGTTTAGTAAAATTATAGATACAAAGTCATATAGTAATGAATAATCGGAAAATTCTGAAATAACATTTATAATAATATTTACAATAACATTAAGAAATACTTAAGGATAAATTCAACAAAGGATGTGCCACATTTGTACACTGAAAATAATAGAATATTGCTGAGGGAAACTAAGGGAGACTTCAATAAGCAATGATATACTGTATTCATGACTCTTTCTTGTTTACATGTCAAGTCCCCCTAATTTATCTATAGATTTAACACAATTTCAATTACAATTTAGCAGTCTCTTTTGTAGAAACTAATAAGTTAATTGTAAAATTCATATGAAAATACAAAGGACCTATAATAATCAAAACAACTTTGAAAAGGAAGAACAATGTTGGAGAACTTATACTACTTGATTTTTAGGCTACAGTTACCAAGACATTGTATTCTTGGTAAAAAGATAGGCAAATAGGTTAATGGAACAAAATAGAGAGCCCAGAGATAGACTCATATATATATAGTCATTCTGAAACAAAGGTGCTAAGGCAATTCAAGGAAAGGATAATCTTTTTAACAAATGATGCTGAAGCAACTGGAGAGCCATATTCAGGAAAATGACTCTCCATCCACTCCTCACATCATATATAAAAATGAAGCCAAAATGGAACATGAGCTTACATGTGGGAGTTAAAATGACAAAGTTTCTAGAAGAAAACATAGGGAAAATCTTGACCTTGGATTTAACAACAATTTTTAAAATAGGACACAAAAAGTAGGAATTATTTTTTTTTATTTTATTTTTTGTAGAGACAGAGTCTCACTTTATGGCCCTCGGTAGAGTGCCGTGGCCTCACACAGCTCACAGCAACCTCCAACTCCTGGGCTTAAGCGATTCTCTTGCCTCAGCCTCCCAAGTAGCTGGGACTACAGGCGCCCGCCACAACGCCCGGCTATTTTTTGGTTGCAGTTTGGCCGGGGCTGGGTTTGAACCCGCCACCCTCGGTATATGGGGCCAGTGCCTTACCGACTGAGCCACAGGCGCTGCCGAAAAGTAGGAATTATTAAAGAAAAAAGCACATCAATTGGACTTGATCAAAATTGTAAGAGATCTTCAAAAGACACTTATGAAAATGACAAGGGAAATAGGAGAAAATACTTTCAGAGTGTATACTGGACAAAGGAGTTGTATATAAAGTATACAAAGGACATTTTATAACTCAGTAATATAAATATACCCCAATAATAAAAAATAAACTGCATGAGAAAAATGTCATTTTATTATAAGTACATTTACTCTAGATTGTTTATTGGAACTCAGTTTATAGTGATCAAGATGTGGAATCAACCCAAGCGTGCCCATCAATCCATGAATAGATTAATAAACTCTAGTGTATCTGTATCATGGAATACTATTATAACAATGCTGACTTTATATCTTTTGTATTAACCTGGATGGAATTGGTGAACATTCTCTCTAGTAAAGTATCACAAGAATGGAAAAGCAAGTATCCAGTGTACTAAATACTATATGAAGCCAGTAGACAATCTAATATATGTCTACATAAGAGAAAAAATTTAATTCACATTGGGGGGGTAGGAAGAGGGTGGGAGATGGGTGTGCTCTCACCTAATGGGCACAACCTAAGAGTATACAGCATACCTCCTGGGTGAGGGGCACAACTACAATAGAGACCTTACCTACAAAACACAAACATTGTAACCTAATCATTTTATACCCTCATAATCTGAAATTTAAAAAAATGCTTCATGAAAGAAAATATATGGCATCAAATAAACACATGAAAAGTAACCGAGAAAAGATAAAAAGAGCAAAAGAGAATCATTAAGGGAATTCCTTTGTGCTGGAGACAAGGAAGAAGTGTAAGGTACGTACCTAAATCTGGTGCTTATAAATTGGGAGCTGCCTGTATAGATTACATTAAATCACAAGCGACATAAGAAATTAACTTGCGGGATGGGCGCAGTGATTCATGCCTGTAATCCTAGTGCTCTTGGAGGCCAAGGCAGGTGGATTGCCTGAGCTCACAGGTTTGAGACCAGCCTGAGCCAGAGTGACACCCCATCTCTAAAAAATACCCGGGTGTCATGGCAGGTGCCTATAGTCCCAGATACTTGGGAGGCTGAGGCAAGAGAATCGCTTGAGCCCAGGAGTTTGATGTTGCTGTGAGCTGTGATGCTATGGCACTCTACTGAAGGCAATGGAGTGAGACTCTGTCTCAAAAAAAAATAAATAAAAATATACTTTCATTACCTCTATTTTTAAAACAAGGATGAAAGCATCATCTCTCATTAAAGTTGTGGGAGAAGTAGCCATAAATGATCATTTTACAAAGCAAGAGAATAATGTTGAAAATTGTCCCTTTGAAGAATGGGATATGATGTGAGTCCCTTCAGAATGAAAGCTGTAGTTATGAGAGGTAAAATCTCAGTTAATATTCCCACCTGGAAAGCCTAATTTAGTTTTTGCCCTCTCACACATGAGAGGTAAAACGTGTGGATACACACACACACACACACACACACACATCTATATCTATAAACATATTTCTTCACTTTTATGTAATAATTTACTAAGTTATATACTGTATTCCTGTTTCATATTAAGAATTGTGTGATGTAGTAGTTATTTTGCCTTTGAAGAACTTACAATCTATCAGGAGAGAAAACAATTCACGTATATTCCATATTTCTAGGTTAAATCTATGAACAAAATGCAGTTGGCCTTCAGTGTCCATGGGTTCTGCATCTGTGGATTTAGCCACCCATGGATAGAAAATAAGTTTTTGAATATCAAATGGTTGTGTCTGTACTGAACATGTACAGACCTTTTTTTCTTGTCATCATTCCCTGAACAATACAGTATAACAACTATTTACAAGGTCATGGCATTTACATTGTATTCTGTATTATAAATGATCTAGAGATGATTTGAAGTATTTATATGGGAGGATGTGTAGAGGTTATATGAAAATACAAAGCCATTTTATATAAGGACTTGAGCATCTTTGGATTTTGGTATCTGCAGGAGGTCCTCAAACCAATCCCCCATGGGTAGTAACTGGTGACTGTAGACAAAACTTTTTACCCTCATGAAACTTACTCTCTGCCAGAAGTAGTGAATGCAGTTATCTGCAACAGAAGGCAGACCGTGAAAGCTGCTTTTGCAGAAGTACAAAGTCCTTTAGAAGTACTGAGACAGGAAGATTAAGTCCTGGGAAAAAGTGGAAGGCATCTTAGGAGGTAGGCCGTGAATCAAGTGTTTGAGGAAGGATTGGTCTTGGGGGGAAAGGGAAATGGCACTCTAGAGGGAGAGAAAAGAAAAGAAACAAATGTTTGGAGGTGGGAAGTCACAGGCAGTTCATTGTGTTATTTAGTATAATTGGTCCTGAATATATAAGAAAGGATGGAAGGAAGGAAGGGCTGGAAAAAAAGGCTGGAAAGAGGAGGCAGAGGCCTTGACTATCAAGGGCTAAGACATTTTTCTGAGCAACTTTAAAAGAAAGATTTATTCAATCTAAAGAGAACCTGAGCAAACTTTAAATAATCCTCAACACCTTCCTTAGGGAGATATAAAATTATTTTCTTAGGTATAAGGTAGTAGTCTTATTTTACTTTTGGCCATCAGAAAATTTCTTGGCAGTAAGTAATTTTAAAGGCAGTCGAAGTAGGCAAAATAATTCTATGTAGAAAACATAAACTGACAATCTGAAATGAAGTCATTTAATTTGCTGTTCATTGGTATTTTCTTTATCTCTCTGTATAATCCTAGCATATAAGCTCTTAGAGGGTAGGGACACGGGACCTAATTCTTTCATATAAGCCATTTGATAGGTGTAACCAGCCATGATGGAAAAAGCAGTAATCCAGTGGGTAGCTCTGAACATTATTATGAAATGTACATTTCCAAGTTAAAAAAAGAAAATGAAAAACTCTCAACCTATAGCCAAGGGATATACCTGGGAAATACGCTAGAATTAAGAGTCTTTCTTTCTTGAAGCTCTTGCTTCCAGAATTCAGCTCTGAAGTGGAGAGTCCTCTTTTATCCAGGCCACACTGCACATTTCCCAAGGTAGACAGCTTCCTCCTCCTGTAATCCAGTCCTTAGCAGGGGACACAGTTCACTTATCTCAGAAGACCATTCTGCTTTGTTAAAAATTCTTTCCCCCCTTCTTATCCCAAAGGAAATGGGCCACAGCACCTCTTTCCTGCCCGCTCAATACCCTTTCTTATGGGAACCTCAAAGCTCAAACCCCAGCCCTTTGGTAACTGTGCCCTCTAAACTAATCTCCAGAATAATCTCTGGAGGGGACAGAAAGCCATGCTGACACAGTTTACCACTTGAGGATCTTGCCTTCCTTTTGATCACTTACTCCCTAGACAACTTGCTGTCTGCTCCGTTTCTCCCTCCAGCACACGGTTCTCCTTAATGAGACACCATCACCCGTGGACTTGCTGAACTGCACTTTTGCTTTTGAAATCATCTACCTAATTTTCTCAGTGTTGAATTTAACAGACTGCTGTTAGTGTATTTAATTGAAAAGACTTTTTCCACTCTTTTTTTTGCACTAACCTAAGGCTCTCAGGGAAGCATCCTCGTTGCGGTTGGTTAAGGTTACAAAATTGGGCAAAGGATTTATGTCCTCATTATCTCTGCCTGGGTTGGTTTTGCTGTCAAAGATCAGCTAGGAATAGTTTGTCAGAACAAACCCTTCTTGCAATGGGCTGACAGAAACCAAGGAGAAAAATGAACATAGTCCAAATAGCAGGTTTTGGGAACTTGGAGACTATGGCAGTGAGAGGTTTGGCAGATGTCACTGGAGAGTTGTTATTTTCTCGCTTTAAATGTGTTTCCATTGTGACAAATTGAATTGGCCACCTGTACTTGGGCACATAAGTCCTATGTTTCATGCAAAGCCTTGACTATTTACCTACAGTCTGTTTTTGGCATGAACCTATTTTAGATATAAACGACATTCCTCCTCTTTTGAACACTTTACTGAAATGGGTATATAGCAGTGGTTTCAACTGGGGTTGATTCTTCTTCCCAGGGTATATTTGGCGATGTCTGGAGACATTGTTGGTTGTCACTACTGGGGAGATACTACTGGCATCTATTGAGTGGAGGCCAGAATGACGCTAAACATCTTACAATACATAGGTCGGCCCTCCACAACAAAGTATCCAGCCCAAATATTTAATAATGCCAAGGTTGATAGATCCTGATCTAGAGAAAAGGAAATATTCCATATCACCCAATAGAGTATTCCCCAAGTGTCCCCTGTCTATAGCATAGGAAGCCAATGCTTTTGAAAAGATTTCTGGATCAGCTTTTTCCCACTGAGTTTAAATCACTGGATAGAATCTGGCATTAAAGCTGGTAACTTTCAAATAGCTTTAAGGTAGATGTGTTAAATCTCAAATCTGGATGAAACACAGGAAAACTACAGAGACGCTAAGCAGCACTTCGAAATCTAGGAGGGATGTGAGAACTGTGTGCAGACAGCTTCACTGCAGCTCGGAGTGCCAACTGTCCCATTGTGAGTTCTCAGATGGGGAGGAGCAAACACATTTTTGTCAGAGGCAGATGCTAAAGCTGCAGTTACGGCCTCTGCAGACCTCCATAAGGTGCTGCTTCATTCCGAGTGTGATAGCACTTCCATTCCAACTGCACTGGGTCGTCCTGATTTGGAGGGGTCGGCACAGAACTGTGCCCGGAGGTCTTGTTTCTTGACTATCCATTTATATGCTCCATGCCAAAGTGGATTTTTTTTTTTTTCTTACATGGGTAGCCTGCACAACTTTTGCTCATGGTCGGAAAAACATCCCTGTTAATAATTTACAAAAGACAGAGACACTCCTCCTTTGCATCCTCAAATCTCTCAGAGCACGTGATTGTTTGAGCATATCTGGTTTCCAAGTAGCTGAGTGATGAAATATGATTGGCCTCTCAGCATCGATTCCTCTTCTCCTCCCTCTCTCATTCTTCTTGGATGGCAGTTGTTAAGATACAGTCGTTCTTGTAAAAGAATTAAGTAGAGCATTCTTTCTTTCCATCCTCAGGAAAAAGTGGGCTGTTCTGGCTTCCTACCATGGAGGAGGACCTAGGAGGAGAAAATTGGCAGACCTTCTCCATTCCCTGGGGCTTCGGCAGGGCGGCTGAGGATGAAGGAGAGCGTATTTGCCAGTGAGTAATGGGCTTCGAGTAAAAATATCAGGGGTCTTAGTGTTTCTGAGATTACCGCATGCTTTTCAGTAGGGTGAATTTATTTGGGCAAGGGTTAAAAGCCATGTCTCGGAATTATACAAGAACGACGCTGTTGATGGAAAATGATAAGGTCCTTCTGAGTTTTGTTTATTTAATTCCAGTATTTTAAAAGAATATTGAATTTGAGGCAGGAATATTCCATAAAACGAAAGGACAAAGCCATGTACTACTTTGGTTATTTATTTCCTTAAGAATAAACGTCCAGAGGCTCTTTTGGGAAAAGAGAAACTGATTTTAGCTGCTTGTTCATATATGTGGTATTATTATAGGCTATAATTCACAGTAAACTTTTGATTGTACTTTTTGCAAAGGAAATTGAATTGTGCTGTGTTCATTTTCATTCAAAAATGGTCTCTTCTGGGTGAGAAATATGTCTGTCAGGGTGAAAAGTTTTAATTTTTAAACAGAAAATGCTATATTGGTTATATATAAATTGGTTTGTATTTAATTGTTTCTTTATGTTCAATGGTTTTGATAAATACGTTTTTCTCCTTTGAGAAACACTACAATTTTACAGAAAGTTCAAATTGTTATTGAGTGGCTTATGATTTATGTAAATATGTCATTCTTTCTTGGGGTTGTCTAACTTTCAAGTATGAAAAATTCATCAGTGATGCACACACTTTGAAATACTGACTGGAAAGTTTCTAGCCATTCTGCTATTTAATGTTTTCTCATTAATCACTGGCACTGTGTATTGTAAGCCACTTATGAATTTGTATAAATGATATTCTTTCAGTATATCTTATAATTATTGAGTGTTTAAGCATTGAGATAAGAACATTACATGCAGGCCCAAGTATAGAGGAATTGTCATAGGTTAACAGAAGCTCTCCAAATTAATAAAAATCATTTCCCTTGACTTTTACTACTTGGGACTTGGAGTCAAATGTTTTTTAGAGTTGCCATAATTTTACATGATGATAATTGCATCGTAGCACTATATTTTAAGAACCGTTCTGAGGTGAGTACAAAAGAAACTTCTTTTCTGTTACGCAGTTCATAGCAACGAAAATTTAGAAATCAATATTGTCATTCTATGGGACTAAAACATACAGAATAATCTCATATTTTAGAACTAGCTATTATGATTCCTAAAAGGTATTATTGTCTTCTGACATAATTTCATTGGATGAATTTTCTTTTTAGTACCCACATTTCCCTCCTGATTTCATACTTGAGGGTAAAATGATTGCATATTTGGGCTCTGGAAAGTGACTTCCTAAGATGAAGGATCCTGGGATTTGTGCCTCTTACCTTGCTCAGTCAATAAGATTCAGAGAAATATAGTAGATCCAGCACTTAAGTTTACTAAAACATATTGTTTATGAGTTTGCAAGGAAGTAATAAGAGATAAATATTTTGAGTCAAAATGCTAAAGCTAAAGGACTGAATTTCAGTTCAGTAGTTTTTTGGGCCATAGTTTTAACTCTGTGTTTGTAGTGAGAGAGCAAATGATTTCTTATTTTATTAGAATTAGTGCTAGATATATCTCTAAAAACTGAGGTTCTTTGTTATTCCTGGAAGCACTAAGTCATTTAGTAGTCATTAGATGATCTGGGTTGGTAAATTATTAATGTCATTTTTATACATAAAATACTATTTTATTTTTACAAATCAACATGTAAAGCAACCATTATCATAACTTCGGCTCAGGCCACCAGTGAAGGATACTCTTAAGTATAGAACTATGTAAACAAGGATTAAGATTCAGGGGACGGGGATAATTATCATAGAGCTACAAGTAATGTTAGTCCAGATTGCTCACATGAGTCCCACTCGTGCTGCTGGTTTCACAGGAATAAGATCTAAAATCCTTAGCCTGCCGTCCATATGGCAGTTCAGGTGTCTCAGACTAGAGGTCCCTGTTCCCCTCTATCCCTGTGCCTCACAGCTGATCTGAAGGAGCTATCATAAGAGAAAGATTTACTTTCCTGAAGTTTTATAACTCTTCAAAATTAAAATGACTTGATATTGTTTCTGTTGCTTTTGCTGTTGACTGAAGAGCTGCTTTTCTGGAACCAGCCTGACCTGCATGTGGACCCTAGAGCCTTCATTTATTGGTTGTGTGACTTTGGGCAGGTTTGTTAGCTTCATTAAAACCCTGTCTTCACTTCTGTAAAATGATAATATCTACCTTGTAGGGTTGGAGGGATAAGTGAGTTACAATAGGAACAGCTCCTAGCACAGTATCTAGTTCATCTAATTGTCTACTTATTGATGGTGATTCTTATTGTTAGCACCAGTGGCAGTGAGAGTAGAGCCTTTCAAAACTAATCTTGTTTGCAAGCCTTCAAGTTCACTTTGCTTGACTCAGATTTATAGATTGTATTGCTATAGTAAGATTCTCACAGGAAGAATGATCCATTTAGGGCTTAGGAAAAGGAATGAGTACTGGAGGATAAGAGGGAGTTTAATACTTCTGTCTTAGGCAATTTCTTTATTTTTTTTTTTAAACACAAAGCTTGGTAGAAAGTATAATGAAAATGGGACCTATTATTAGTGGGGTTTAAGAAAGAAATAAAAAACAAATGAAATGAGTTTTTCTCAGTTCAACAAGTATTTATTGAGAACTTATCACTGTGCAAAGTGCTGGAGTACAAAGATAAAGAGAAGGTTACGGTAGGATGCCACGCCACACCTACTAGAAGGACTAAAATAAAAATGTTGGCCATGCCAAGTGCTGGCAAGGATGTGGAACAACTGGAAGTATCATACGTTGCCAGTACATCTGCCAGCCAAATAGTATAGCCATGTAAGAGGCAGTTTCTCATAAAGCTCAACATACATTTGCCATAAGACCCATACAATCCCTCTCCCAGGTATTTACCTCAGAGGAATAAAACCTATGTTCATACAAAACTCTTTCATAAATGTTTTCAGAAACCCTATCACAATCACCCCAGACTTGAAACAACACAAATATCCTTCAGTGCATGAATGGACAAACAAACTGTGTTAAATGCTCACAATGGAATACTACTCAGCAATAAAAAGGAATCAATTACTGAGGCACACAACAAATTGGATGAAAGTCAAAGGCATTGTGTTGAGTGAAAGAAGCCAGTTTCAAATGGTGATATACTGTGTGATTCCATTTGTTTGGCATTCTCAAACAGACCAAACTATAGTGATAGAGAACAGATCAGTGGGCATCAAGGGTTAGGGGTTGGGAGAGGGAGGAGGGTCTAGCCGCACCTTGGGTGATAGAACTATTTTGTATTCCAGTTGTGGTCATGGTTCTATAAATTTATACATGTGCTAATGTTTATGGAACTGTCTACCCCCCAAACTAATTTTACTGTGTGAAGATTTAAAAAATGAAAAATAAGAATACAAATTTCTTACCCTTGAGTTTACATGTCCAGTGAGAGACAAACACAAATAATCAAAGGATAGTGGGGTGAATGTAGTGATTAGGACTGAGACATGCTTATTTGTTACATGCCATGGCAGGATGCAACAAGTGAGTTGCATCTGTGCCCAGATGTTGCTACACAGATACTGTCAGTTGCTGTGTCCATGCACAGCCTTATTCATCTACCCTTAACCATCTTCTGTGTATCACAAGATGTAAAAACATGTTTGGAAAAAGTCCTGGCTCGGTATTAGGAAAGCATACAAGAGGAACACTTTGCTTAGCTCACTTGGAGGATGGGTGTCCCAGGATAAGACTTCATCGAGGATGCAACTGGAAATAAAGGGTAAGCAGGTGATGGTAGGAAAGAGAGGTCTTCTCCAGGGGACGGGGAAGAAATTTCAGCAAATAATCCCTTGCCTGAGAAACATACAGAGAAGTGAAGAGTGGGGTGTGAGTTGTGAGCTCTAGAGCATTCAAGATTGCAGTCCCAGTGTGAGCTGGGGCTGGGAAAATAACACTGTGAACAGGACCTTATATGAGGAGCATTTGGTTTTATGATACAGACTGAGAACCCCCAATTTGAAAATCAAAAATCTAAAATGCTCTAAAATTCAAAACTTTTTCAGCACTGACATGATGCCACAAGTGGAAGATTCTACACCTAACCTCATGTGACAGATTGCAATTAAAACTTTGTTTCATGCACAAGATAATCAAATATATTATATAAAATCACATTCAAGCTATGTGTATAAGGTATACATGAAACATAAATAAACTCTGTGTTTAGAGTTGGGTTCCATCTTCAAGATATCTCATGTATATGCATATATTCCAAAATCTGAGAAAACCTGAAATCTGAAATGCTTCTGATCCCAAGCATTTTGGATAAGGGATACTCAACCTGTAGTAGATTTGGAATATGTGTACGGGCTGCTAGGAATGAGGCACCAGAGAGAGAGTTTTGATAAAATAGAGAGAGGCTGGCGGGATGACACATGGGAAAAAGTCTAGGGTTTGGTCTTAACTGTCAAGTGCTAGACAACTTTCTGGCAACTTGCGTGGCTTTAATGGAAGACTGCTTCCTGAGAAAGTCTCTTCACTCATTCATCCTCATTAATTCATTCAAACTCTTTGTTGAGCACCCACTGTATGCCAGGTACTCTTCTAGGTCCTGGGCATCCAACAGTGAACAAAGCAGAGATCTAGCTCTTACAAGAGTAGTATTTTAGGAGTGAAACGAGCTAAGCTTTGGAAAGTTTTGGAGTGTAGGGCCTCTGAAGCATCCAGATTAATAATATCTAGTAAAGTCAAAAGTAGCTGTAAAGAGCAGCCTGGGCTGAAAATAGGAATTAGGACCGCTGGCATAAAGATAGAAATTAGAGCCTTAGAAGTTGGTTAAATCTATTTTTTCACCACTATTCTCAATGATGTGCCATCAGGGCTGATCCTTAGTGAGAAGAGATATGGCACAATCTCAAGGGTGCTCATCTACTCATGCATCTTTTTTATGACATTCCAGGAAAGGGCTCTCTAATCTTTCTAGAAAAGACTGTCTTAAAATTTTAAAAAATCTCTGACGTAAAGAGCATTATACTAAGCTCTGCTGGTTGGTGCAATAGAAAATAAATAGTAGGTTTAGCCTCTGGTCTGAAAACACTTAGAGTGTACAAGGAGAGATCACCCCTGTACACTTTGTAAATGTCTATGGTACTTGAGAACAGACCTAAGTAAATAAACAGAAATATTAGGCTGCGGAGGAGACTGAATCCTCTAGCTGTAAAGCAAAAGTCAAGGATACTTGAAAAACAAGTATATTCTGAAGCCAGTTACTCATGCCCAGAATCCACAATGGCTTGGAATGACCCAGGTCGAGTCCTTGAGGTTGACTTGGGAAAATATAGATGAGAACATGGTGTTTTTAAAGAGGCTGTCTTAATTTTGACCCAGCTATGTTGTTAGAACTCTAGTGACTCAGGTACCTATTGATGCTACCATGTTGATGTGGCTCCAAATCAAGCCATTAAAATTCCAGTTTTCCTGATAACTAGGAAGTAAACAAATGGATGTCCTTTCTCCATCCTAGGGCTCACTTCCTGTGTGATGGAGTTGGAGCAAGGTGGGATTCAGAGGTGGGGTGGTAAAAGGATTCAGCACCGTCTAGCAGGCAAACTACCCATGATGGGGTTGTGTGCTAATCTTGTCCTTGGCTCCGAAATGGCTTTTTGTTGTTCTAAGCTGAAAGACTGCTCATTCTTCGAGATGACATAGGCACCTTGAATGAATTATCTACGTCTCATGTTACTTAGTTTCACCTTTAAAATCATGAAGGTTCTACTTTTTTACATGCAGTAAAGAATTATAGTTACTCAACTAAATATTTAACTCATTTCCTCTTCTTTTTGATAATTGAGGGGATAGATATTGCTGCTATTTTGAAAACTTCTTGGTTGCACTGAGTTTTATTAATCAGTGTTATGTTGGTGCTTAGGGAGAGGAGGAATAGGAATTCATGTGTCCTTACTCTCAGCTTCATATTGCACAGGAAATCTTTAAATTAATTCCTAACAATTAGGAATATTTTCATATATATATGACGGTGCGTATGTAAAATTCATTCACCAATATTCATATTATAAATTTCTTTTGAACTGATGGTTTTAAGAAATAGTTGAGAAACCCTTTGCAACTTAGTTCTAACAGACTTAAAGAGATATTTGCCTTTTTATTATGAAATTAATTCATACTTGTAAAAATTAAAAAAAATACTGACGTGAATAAAGCAGAAAGTAAAATCTACATAATTAAGGAGAGGTTAAGTATAGAATCAGGATCAGGGATGTCTATCATGTGTATAACTTAGTAGTGAAACACTGATTGTGCATTTGGGTGGGTCTCTTCTGCCAAGAGACCTGACTTAGAGTTGCTGAATCATAGTGTTCCTTGCATCCATAGAGCCCGTCAAAATGGGTGCATCAAAACCGTTGTGCCATTCCACTTCTGGGTGTATATTCAAAAGAACTGAAAGTAGGATCTCAAAGAGTTATTTGTACATCCATATTTATAGAAGCATCCTTCATTACAGCCAAGAGCTGAAAGCAGCCCAAGTGTCCATGAGTGGATGAATCGATAAGCAAACTATAATCTATCCGTACAATGGAATATTATTTAGCCTTTAAAAGGGAGGAAATTCTGACACATGCTACAATGTGGATGAATCTTAGGACATTATACTAGGCAAAATAAGCCAGTCACAGGAAGAAAACACTGTATAATTCCACTTACGATGAGGTATCTACAGTAGTGTGATTCATAAAGACAGAAAATTGTGGTTGCCAGGAGCTGGAGAGAAGGGGAATGGGGCACGTTTTAGTGGGTATGATATTTCAGTTTTGTAGGAAGAAAAGCTTTCTGGAGTATTTTGGTATAACAGTGTAATTATACTAAACACAAACTGTACACTAAAAAGTGGTTATGATAAGTTTTGTTATTTGTATTTGTCATAATAAGCATTTTTAAGTATAAAAAAGCCATTGTATAAGCACACCCTGCTTTGGTGTAAAAACCAGCTATAAATTTATTTATTTATTTATTTTTTGAGACAGAATCTCACCATCTCACCCTGGGTAGAGTGCCATGGTGTCATAGCTCACAGCAACCTCAAACTCTTGGGCTCATGCTGCTCTTGAATTGCGAGCTCAAGCAATCTACCTGGCTCAGCCTCCCAGAGTGCTGGGATTACGGGCATGCGCCACTGTGCCCGGCCTGAATCAGCTATAAAATTAAAACTTCTTATTCCAGTGTCATGCAGACCTGAGGTGTCTTTACTGTCAGACTCTTGCCTCCCACTGTCTTTGAAGCAGGAGGTTTCAACAATAGACCTAGGAGATCCATGAGTTTCTTTACACTACTTGCAAATTTTTATCTGTTTAAGCATTTTTCTGGAGAAAAGGGGCCCATCACTTCTTTAGTTTCTCAAAGAGGCATATGATTACCCTTGCTCGCCCCCTCCCCCAGGGTTATAAGCATTGCCTAATAGATCATTTCTATTCAATAGACCTTATTAAATTAACTGTGCATAAAAGCCATTATTTCAAAACTTTGAGTTGAATGTATACCTAAACAAAGCACCATCTTATTAAGGCTCATTTGGACTATTGATTATTCCATCTGTACTTTTAGTGGCTGGAATGATTTTATAGCCAAATTGTCATAAAACCAAGGTGCCCCTGTGAGATGCCTGGTTTAGAGTGTGCTTTATTCTGCAGGGCTATGCATGCTCCTGAGGAATCATATTTGTTAGTTTCTCAGCTTTTCCCACACAAATCAAGAAGGTGTAACTAATGGTAATTTAAGCTTCAGACCCCATCAATTTGCACTCTCTATTTTAATTTTCCTTCAATATGCACCCCAAGTTTTGGAAGATTTTTAAGGTGACTATTGAGTTTCCCACTGTCTCAAAAAAGAGGATTTCTAGAAGGAAACAGCTTGGAAATACGTTGGAATTACAGAAAAGAGATCAATTTAGACAAGCCTTTTTTCCCCCCTGGTTACAAAGCACAAAGTCAGTGCTTTAAAAAGCAAACAGAGATGTCAGAAGGTCTTTCCCCAGGCAATTCGATATGTACCTGAAGGACCCTTTCTGACAGTGGCTGTGCTTTGCCCTTTCAAAGCTCACTCTCAGGTAGAGACTGTTATCCAGAATTACAGATAATTGCTGACTGAATTTAACACAATTCTCCCAGAGGACTGAAGCTAATGGGTTGGAAATTCTGTGTCTTTAGTATGTTTGCTTAGGAAAACCATCTCCCCTTACTAACACACAGCTCAGACCTCCAACGCAAGGAAGACGTACTGGCACTCATATTCACAAAGCCGGCTCCTTCCTTGGAAATTGCATCCTTTTTGGTTGTTGTTTAAGTTGTTTTTTTAATTTTTATTTGCTTATTCTGTTTCTCTATTTTATTACATAATTTTTGTTTTTATCTGATAATCATATCTTAACAACAATCCTTCTTTCTAACTCAAGACATTAATGTTAATTGTTCCCTTTCTCTGGAATGTTCTCTCCAACATGTCTCTGTTTATGAGTCTCCTCCAGGGAAACCTTTCTGAACTACCTCACCTAAATATTGTTCTTGCCCACTGCTCTACTTGTGACTCAGCCTTAGTTTCTTAATATTGTACTTATAATCATCTATCATTCTTATGTATTTATTGGTTTGTTTATTGTCTGTTCATATCACCAAGATATAGTTACTCCGATTTTAGGTTTCTCTAACTTTTTCAATATTGGACTTTTTAAACTTCATTGTTAAATGAATATATGACAAAATATTCAAGAAGATTTAATTATAATAGGTTGAGAAAAAAACCCTGTATTTTCTTCTTACTTACTTTACCCTAGGCTATCCTTGAGATTGTATGCATTGGCATTCATTCACTGTAATGACTTTATTGATTGCTAAAGGTATAGCCAGAGCTGACTTATATGTTCTTGGGAAGGTATGTTATACAGTTACTAAGCTAGTCCTTTGTCTCTTAAAGAATATTTGAACACTTGACTAAGATTTTTGGTTGGAATTTCCATCTAAAATGGGTATTATTCTGAGGTTAGAAATTGCCACCGTAATAGAATTATGTTCTTCCCCTTGGATTTTCATGGAAAAGAGGTAGCAAAATAGTAACATAGATAAATGAAGTTTTGAGAAGGTGCCTACAAGATTAATTTCCTGTTCTAAAAAAGTAGATTTATTTATCATCTAATACAGCCAAAGCGTGATTTGTAAGCACATAATTTTCTTACAGAAAATGCTCATAAAGAATATTATAAAAGCAAGTATAATTATATTTTTTTCTTACAACTTATTCTTAACCATAGATCTCATTTTACTGGAATATTGTTGAAAATTTTAATCTGAGGTTTCATATTACCAGTAGTGTTATCACCTAACTGGATTCTTTTTGCCTGCTGCATGGGAAAGCCAATGCACTGAGACAGCAGGTATGTACAGAGAAAAAGTTTATTAGTTATTAGGCAGCTGAACATAGAGATGGGAGGAATTTATAAAATCTGCCTCCCTTGACAAGCTCTAGACTGAGAGTTTTAAGGGGAATTTGGTGGGGGAGAGGCTTAGAGAATCAGCATTGCTAACTAGTTAACTCAGGGTTTGTGTGGTGAAATCACAAGAATGTAGACACTGCATTCTTGGGCTGAGACAGTCCCTTGGTGGAGTCTATAGTATGGATTGAATCATTTCCATAGCATCAGTGGGTCCATAGGAATGCAGGGGCAGGAAAACATCTCAAAAAACAGTCTTAGGTTTTGGTTTTACAATAGAACCATCTATAGAAGCAATTAAGGGAAGTTATAAATCTATGACCAAACTCCTAAGCAGTAAGCAATTATGGAGAAGCAAGCTGGGATAAAAGCTGACTAATTCTTAACCATAGCTATATCTTGTCAAGCTTAGAACTCTAGTAAAGTTTTAACTCTTTTGTTTCAGTTGGTTTTATAGAAACAGCTGCAGCAGCAATCACTTAATAAAAAATATTTTCCAAATGAAACACATTATAACTACAATGTGGATGAAAGTACTAAAGACAATGACTACATCAAATTCTTTACATTTATTTTGCAAATTCAATTTTGTGTAAATTTTTTACCTTCAAAATCCCATGTTGTCACATACCTTCACAAATTTTTAGCTGTATTATATCTTTAAAATTCCACTAGTCTATTTCTGTAGCATATATTCTATAATATCTTTGTGTCCCCACAGTTTACTAATTTACTATAATTATGTGTGCCAAGTGCCACAGCAAATGCTAATTTTAAAGATTTTATTTTAAATCATCATTCTCTATATAAAGAATTTGAGACTTTCTAAAATGTATTTGCCAATAGGGCTTACAGTTTCACTTTTGTATAAAAGATTTGAATACCATTACTCAAGCATTACAGACTTTTTTTTTTAAACCTCTGCCTATCCAGGTCTTAGTTATACAGGCATACCTTGGAAATATTGCAGGTTTGGTTCTAGACCATCACCATAAAGCAAATACTGCAATAAAGCAAGTTATACAATTTTTATAGTTTCCAAGCGCATATAAAAGTTATGTTACACTATACTGTAGTCTGTTAATTGTACAATAGCATTATGTCTAAAAAACAATGTACAAACCTTAATTAAAAAAGACTTTATTGCTAAAAAATGCTTACAATTATCTGACACAGAGACAAGAAATAAGCACATGCTGTTGGAAAAATCACACTGATAGGCTTTCAGGGTTGGCACAAACCTTCCATTTGTAAAAAACACAATATCTGCAAAGAACAATAAACATGAAATAAAGTGAAGAGCAATAAAATGAGAGATGCCTGTACTTTTTCCATTGAATGGTTCTCTGATAACTCTAGACTACACTGACTGAGCACCTTATAGGCATCCATAGAGTTGTACTGTTGATGCTAAAATATTTTGAGTCTGAAGTATATGTTTACTATATTATTATTAATTGATATATGTTCTCTAATTGTTTTCTTTGCAACAAATTAGCATTCCCAAACATATTACAAGTTTCCTGGAATTATATTCCTGACTTTCTTCACATTCCCCACTAACCCTGAATAAATAACAGGTTCTTCTTGACTTATGATGGGGTTATGTCCTGATAAACGCATTGTAAATTGAAAATATTATGAGTCAAATGTGTGTTTTTGACTTGTGATGGATTTATTCTGACATAACCTTATCATAAGTCAAGGTGTTTACTGAATGCCTTGCCTCATATTGCTTTCACACCATTGTAAGGTTGAAAATTCCTAAGTTGGAACATCATAACCTGGGGCTTGTCTGTATGAATTGAATTGAATACCAAATAGACGTCTTCATTAAGAACACTATAGATGTAAAAGTCAGCTCTCAGCATGTGTTCTGCCTTCTGGTTGATAGTCATGTTTCTTTATAATTCTTCCAGGTGTTGTGATTTGTATATTTTCTGTTATCCCCTTTATGAGTAGAACATGTGTACCAGCTATCAATTGTTATGTAATAGACTATCCAAAACATAATGGCTTAAAACAACAAAGATTTATTATTTCTCATAATTTTGTGAATTGGGTTTGGCAGGATGGTTCATCTGCTGCATGAGATGGGATTTCATGTGTAGCTATAGAAATCTAGAAGATTAACTGGGGATGGAATGTTTAGGTTGGGTATGCTTATGTGTCGGGCACCTAGCTGTGGTACCTGGTAGAACTGGGGGCTGGCTGGACCACTCTTTCTTTTCTCCTTCAGCAGTCTAGTTAGAGCATCTTTATGTGGCAGCTATATCCTAAGAATTAAAATAAAATAAAATAAATAGGAAAGGTGCCAGGCTTCATAAGGCATAAGCCTAAAAGTCACATAGCTTTACTTCTGCCATATTCTTCTGGTCCAGACAAGTCACCAGGCACAGGACAAGACAGTTTCAAGGGGAAGGGCTCCTCCTCTTGATGGGAAGAGGGACAAAGTCACATAGCAGAAGGGTGAGGTAGATGGACGAGAAAAATTATCTGTAAAAATGGCTACCAACGGATCCTTCACAACCTGGTAGCATGAAAAGAATGGGAAATTATCTAAATAAACTCTTAAAACTTTGCATCTGAGAAAACTGAAGCCTAGAGAAGTGAGACGGCTTAGCAAAGGTGCTATAGCAGGTCTCTTAGACCCTTGCTACACAAAGTGTCATCCATAGATCAGTAGCATCAACACCACTGGTTGCCTCACTGGAATCAGACCCTCAGGCCCCTTGCAGGACATACTAAATCAGAATCTGCCTTTCCCAAGATCCCCAGGGGCTCTGAATGCACATTGAAGTGTGCTGAGAAACTCCATTGCTCTTTTTACTTCCACAACTGAGAAAAAAAAGATCTACCACTTATGAAAGAAGACTGTTTTATAGTCAGGGACTTGCCTCAGCATGGAAAAGAATTTGTTTTACTTAATGTTAATTTTGTTGTTGCCCTTAGCTCTTTATAAATATTATTGAATTTAATCTTCACAATAACCTTGAGGGCTAATTATTATAACTTCTGTTTACAAATGAGAAAAGTGACACTCAAAGACACATCATTAGGTAACCTACCCAGGTCACCTACACTTTGTACATGGAGAACACAAATTCAAACCTAGGACTTTCTGACTCAAAACTGCATGCTCTTAATTATGGTAGTATATCCACTAGCAACTTCCATATGACAGTTGTGAAGGAGTCTAAATGTTTAGAGGAAGAAATCATTAGAGGAGAGCCATGGCATGTGGCTGGCTTGGTGAGCTGTCACTTTTTTCTTGATGCCTCCCACTCCCAACTTGCCTGAAGTAAAGAGGCTGGCACAGGCATGTGACAGATGGTACAGGCCCCCTTTGCCATATGTGCACTGCTCCTTGTTCCTGGGCACACAGCTGCCTGACACAAGCCTTGCCAGTTGGGCAGCTGCCTCTTGGGATGTCTCCAAGGGCCATTGCTCAGAGAGTACAGTCCAGCATTTTCTCTGACTCCCCTTTTAGACACATTTTAGCTCTCCTCCTTGGATCCCACCTGTGATAGAGAGCACTGTTGGGCTCTGATTGGGAGCTTCTGCCAGACCTTGAGCTGCACATAATAGGTGGCATGTGGACAAAGCTCATCCAAAAATGGGGGAGCCAAGGGAAGGTGCAGGGGATGGCTCCTCCTGGATTCCCTTGTCTGGGAGAGCTTGGTGCCTGCCAGAGATTTCTTGCAACAGCTGTGCGTAGGATGGAAAGGCAATTTCCTCCTCGCTGTTCCCTTTCCAGGAATGAAGAATGAGGAACAAGTGCAAGGCAAGGGCACTCCTCTTCCTAGACCCAGAAGCAAGGAGGAGAAAGGGCCAAAAAAGCAAGTTCAAGAATCCTTCTGCACTGGAGTACAGAGACCAATGTTTATGTTTACTTTGTTCCAGTTAGCATGTTATGCCACCACAGATACTTTGGCAGTTGACATCTTACACTGGATATGCAGTATTATGCTAGTTTGTGTGCTGCAATAACCCTTTTTAGATTAAAAATCTATGTGTTATCACTTTCCTTGGGTAAGTTCCTCAAGCTTGCTAAGCCCCAGGGTTCTCATCTGGAAAAATGAGAGTAAGAAGGGTGGAAACAAGATGGCTGACTGAAGCCAGCCTTCCACAGAGGCTCCCATCCAGAGGGAGAGTTAAAGAACAGAAATTTAGCAAGTAACCTGATGGATTAGAGCTGCACCAAGAGAGAAGGTTGAAGAATGCACATCAACCCCGCTGAGGCGAGCTGCAACCCTAAGGATACAAACAAAAGGTACAAAATCCATCACCAAGTGGACGGGAGTCCCCTCCCCCATGAGAATGGCTCAGAGTGCCCCACAAACAAATGAGCAGAGTTCAAAGGTCCTCCCACTACACTCCATGGAAGAGACCCTCTAAAAACTGGACCTACCTCCCCTACTAGGGTGCCACGGCATTCTCCTGCCAGGCATAAAACTGTATAGAACTGTAAATATTCTCTACCTGCAATTCTGAGCTCCCAGCACTCCCTTCCCCTCTCACTCTGAGGTCCGGAGGCCTGTCCCCCAGAAGTCCAGTTTCTTGGGTGATTTCTCGAGGGGTGTGGACAGGGCCTAGACTACAGCTGGTCAGTGCTGATTCTGTGGCACAGGAGTGAAGAAAGGACAATCGGCTGAGAGGGAAACATGCAGGAGTGGTGGTGCCCCAAGGCGCAGAGCAGCAGCCATTTTTGGCAACAATAGGGCTCACCCCCGGATATTCTGAAGCCACGCCCCCTGTCTCCCTGGGCAACCAGAGGAGGCCAGGCATCTGCTCAGGTGGCAACCACCATGGAACAGATCTGGGACGGAAACTCAGGACCCGTGAGTAAAGGGTTTGCCTGAGGCGGTGTTGGCCTGGGTGGAGCGTGGGAACTAGAAATGCACAGCGCTGAGCTGGGAAATTCCCAGGGCAGGGCTGAGCCAGAGAAACATTTTACTGAGCCTAAGACGCACCCAGCCCTCAGGGGATCATCAGCCCATAGACAAAGGAAAGCAGGAGGCTAGAACTGACAACTAACCATGCTGCGAATACAAACCTTCAGGAGCAAAGACAGGGCCTGAGGCGTAGGTTCTGGGAACTCAAAACAGCTTCTCTTCTGCAGGGGAATTTAGCAGGGACAGAAACAAATTCCTGCAAAGTTGTTCTGTTCTGTCAGTAACATCAATCAGAGGCAGAGCTGGAACTGAGTGAACAGCCCCCAGTCTCCATCAAGCGCCCAAGGTTGTCAGGCCTCATCTCCTCCCTGCTGGATAGAGGCAGAACGCAGCGGCCTGGCTGAGCAGATGTAGATTTCCTTGTGATTCAGGCAGGTGCAAACTCCTAGAGTATCTGCTCACTGGAGGCAACTGGGTCACAGCCCTGCGGGGCTATCAGTGACTGGGTGTGTCAGAGGTGCAAGGTTGGGAAGGAGGCATCAACCTTCCCAGACTAATTTATTTGCTGGGTGGGTCCTCCTGACTTCACAGAGCATCGGAGCAAGTCATATTTGGGTTGTCACCGGACCCCTGCGATCCAGTGGCCAGAGACCTTTCAAAGTCTCCCACCTGAGACAGGTGCTCACTGAAACAATTGATTTGGACCTTTTGAACTGAGCCAATCGCCCGAGGACTATTCAAGTGGTGCCCTGGATGTGTGGTTGTAGGAAGGTTTGATTTTCCTTTTCCAATTGTTGCCTGTGGGGGGCGGGGTGACTTAATTGCTGGTATTTCTCCACAGCTGAGACTTCAACCCAGAGTAACTGTTTCACTAGGGTGAGACAGAGACCAGCTGAAAACAAGACAGAACCACTTAGCCCCACCACACCAAACAGGTCCCCAGTTCTCAAGCTGTAGCACTGTAGGGGTCCGCGACAAAGCTCTATGGGAAAAGTCAAATGGTGTAAAATAATCATGGAGTGGAATCAGTGGAAAATCTCTGGTAACATGAATAACCAGAATAGATTAACCCACCCAAGGAAAGATATGGCAGATGTAACTGAAGATCCCATTCATAAACAGCTGGCTGAGATGTCAGAAATTGAATTCAGAATTTGGATTGCAAACAAGATTAATAGACTGGAGGAATATTTGGAATTAGAAATTTGAGGAGCAATTCAAAAGTTGTCTCAAGAATTTAATGAATTTAAAGACAAAACCACCAAAGATTTTGATGCAATGAAGCAAGAATTTGCAGCCCTCAAAGATCTGAAAAATACAGTAGCATCCCTCAGTAACAGAGTGGAGCAAGCAGAAGAAAGGATTTCTGACATTGAAGACAAAGCTTTTGAATGCTCCCAAACTCTCAAAGAGGAAGAGAAATGGAGAACAAAAACAGATCATTCTCTCAGAGAGCTCTGGGATAATTTGAAGAAAACTAATATCCACCTCATTGGAATCCCTGAAAGTGATGAAGTGGCCTCGCAAGGCACAGAGGCCCTTCTCCATGAAATTATGAAAGAGAATTTTCCAGACATGCCAAAACATTCTGAAATTCAGATAGCAGACAGTTTCAGAACCCCAGCATGACTCAATCTGAATAAGACATCCCCCAGGCATGTCATAATTAACTTCACTAAAGTTAATGTGAAGAACAAAATTCTGAAAGCAGCCAGACATAAGAAATCCATTACCTACAAAGGGAAGAATATTAGAATGACTGCAGATCTCTCTGCTGAAACTTTTCAAGCCAGAAGCGGGTGATCATTGACTTTTAGTCTCCTAAAGCAAAATAACTTTCAACCCTGGATCCTGTATCCAGATAAACTGAGTTTCATTTATGATGGAGAAATTTAATACTTTGATGACATTCATATGTTGAAGAAATTTGCCATAACCAAACCAGCTCTTCAGGATATTCTCAGACCTATCCTCCATAATGAGCAGCCCAATCCTCTACCACAAAAGTAAACTCACTCAGAAACTTTTGATCAAACTCCAACTTCCACAGTGGCGAAAGGATTAAAAATGTCCACTGGACTTTCAAAAAACTCAATACCCAAAATTTTACCAGACTTATCAATATTCTCCATTAATGTGAATGGCTTAAACTGTCCTCTAAAGAGGCACAGGTTAGGTGACTGCATACAAAAACTCAGGCCAGATATTTGCTGCGTACAAGAGTCACATCTTACCTTAAAAGACAAATATAGACTCAGGGTGAAAGGATGGTCATCCATATTTCAGGTAAATGGTAATCAGAAAAAAGCAGGTGTTGCAATTCTATTTGCAGACACAGTAGGCTTTAAACTAACGAAAGTAAGGAAGGATAAGAATGGTCACTTCATATTTGTTAAGGGTAATACGCAATATGATGAGATTTCAATTATGAATATTTATGCACCCAACCAGAATGCACCTCAATTTATAAGAGAAACTCTAGCAGACATGAGCAACTTGATTTGCTCCAGCTCCATAATAGTCAGAGATTTCAACACTCCTTTGGCAGTGTTGGATAGATCCTCCAATAAGAAGCTGATGAGCAAAGACTTGAAAAGAAACTTCTCTGAAGAAGACAGGCGCATGGCCTACAGACATATGAAAAAATGCTTGTCATCTTTAATCATCAGAAAAATGCAAATCAAAACTACTTTGAGATATCATCTACCTCCAGTAAGATTAGCCCATATCACAAAATCCTGAGACCAGAGATGTTGGAGAAAAGGGAACACTTCTACACTGCTGGTGGGAATGCAGATTAATACATTCCTTTTGGAAAGATGTTCTAAAAATAGATCTGCCGGGCAGTGCCTCTGGCTCAGTGAGTAGGGCGCCAGCCCCATATACCAAGGGGGGTGGGTTCAAACCCAGCCCCGGCCAAACTACAACAAAAAAATATAGCAGGCGTTGTGGTGGGCGCCTGTAGTCCCACCTACTCAGGAGGCCGAGGCAAGAGAATTGCCTAAGCCCAGTAGTTGGAGGTTGCTGTGAGCTGTGTGATGCCACGGCACTCTACCCAGGGTGATAAAGTGAGACTGTCTCTACAAAAAATAAATAAATAATAAAAATAAAAATAGATCTGCCATTCAATCCTATAATTCCTCTACTAGGTATATACCCAGAAGACCAAAAATCACATCATAATAAAGATATTTGTACCAGAATGTTTATTGCAGCCCAATTCATAATTGCTAATTCATAGAAAAAGCCCAAGTTCCCATCGATCCACGAATGGATTAGTAAATTGTGGTATATGTACACCATGGAATATTATGCAGCCTTAAAGAAAGATGGAGACTTTACCTCTTTCATGTTTACATGGATGGAGCTGGAACATATTCTTCTTAGTAAAGTATCTCAAGAGTGGAAGAAAAAGTATCCAATGTACTCAGCCCTACTATGAAACTAATTTATGGCTTTCGTATGAAAGCTATAGCCCAGTTATAACCTAAGAATATGGGGAAGAGGGAGGGGAAGGAGGGGGGAGGTTGGGCGGAGGGAGGGTGATTGGTGGGATTACACCTGCGGTGCATCTTACAAGGGTACATGTGAAACTTAGTGAATGCAGAATATGATTGTCCTAACACAATAACTAATAAAATGCCAGGAAGGCTATGTTAACCAGTGTGATGAAAATGTGTCAAACGGTCTATAAAACCAGTGTATGGTGCCCCATGGTCGCATCAATGTACACAGCTATGATTTAATGAAAAAAAAAAAGAAAAATGAGAGTAATGAATGGGATAATATGTGTAAAGGGATTGCATATTTAATTAAATGTTTAGTAATGTTAAAAATTTTGTGAGGGTACGTCCTGCAAGAAAGACACTGGCTCTACTGCCGCCTCTTCCAGCTCTACCACCAGCACTGCAGGGAAAGGCAAAGGCAAGGGCAAAGGCAGCTCTGGAGATTTGGCCGTGAAGCAAGTGCAGATAGATGGCTTGGTAGTATTAGAGATAATCAAATATTACCAAGAAGAAGGACAAGGAACCGAAATTGTTTAGGGAGTGCTTTTGGGCTGGTTGTAAAAGTTCAGCTTGAAATTACCAACTGCTTCCCCTTCCCTCAACACACAGACTTTGATGAAGTCCAGTATGAGATGGAAATGATGTGGAGCCTTCTCCATATAAACATCAATCATCTTCACATGGGCTGCTACCAGGCCACGTACTACAGCACGTTTGTCACCCGGGCACTCCTAGATTCTCAGTTCAGTTACCAATATGCCATTAAAGAATCTGTCCGTCTCATTTACGATTCCATAAAAACTGCCCAAGGGTCTCTCTCACTAAAAGCATACAGACTGACTCCTAAACTGATGGAAGTTTGTAAAGAGAAGAATTTTTCCCCTGAAGCATTGAAAAGAGCAAATATCACCTTTGAGCACATGTTTGAAAAAGTGCTGATTATAATTAAAAATTCACATTGTTAACCAGTTTGATGAAAATAGTCCAGGTTGTATATAAAACCAGCACATTGTACCCCATGACTGCATTAATGTATTTAATAAAAAAAAAAAATTCACGTCTGATCAACATCCTAATGTGGGAACTTGAAAAGAAGTCAGCTGTAGCAGATAAATATGAATTGCTCAGCCTTGCTAGCAGCAATCATTTGGGGAGGAATCTACAGTTGCTGATGGACAGAGTGGATGATATGAGCCAAGATATAGTTAAATATAACACTTATGAGGAACACTAGTAAACAGCAGCAGCAGAAATAACAGTATCAGCAGTGTCGCCAACAGGAGAACATGCAGCATCAGAGCCAAGGGGAACCCCCACTCCCTGAGGAGGATCTGTCCGAACTCTTCAAACCACTGCAGCCCACTGACAGGATGGACTCCCTGCTCATCACAGGCCAGATTAACACTTACTGATGTTGCTGCCAGAACGTCAAGGAGTTCACTGCCCAAAACTTAGGCAAACTCTTCATGGCCCAGGCCCTTCAAGAATACAACAATTAAGGAAGTTTCCAGCAAAGAAGTTAACGTGGATGTTTATGATCACACCAGGGCCCATGTTGGAAGAAATATATTTGCGTATTGAAAAACACGAATGATTTCTTTACTATCATTGCCATTTTTGGTTATAAAATCTTTCTAACCAATAATAAAATAAAACAAAATTTTTACTGCTTGCTCATTTGATTAAAAAAAATTTTTTTTTCTAAGCAAGAGCAAGACCCTGTCTCTAAAAAATAGCCAGGCCTTGTGGTGGGCACCTGTAGTCCCAGCTACCTGGGAGGTTGAGGCAAGAGAATTGCTTGAACCCAAGAGTCTGAGGTTGCTGTGAGCTAAGATGCCGTGATACTCTACCAAAGGTGCCAAAGTGACACTCTGTCTGAAAAAAAAAAAAAATTGTGAGGGTAGACACTTTGTCTTGCCCACTGTTATATTCTCACGTCGAAGAACCATTTCTGGTGCCTAGCAATGCTCAGTAATTATTTGATGAATGAATGAATATATGAGTGATTTGATGAATGAATAAATTCCAAAATACTCTAATAGTTATTTTTGTGCTTCAACGGAGAACTCAGTAGCTTAGGTATCAAGCACTTCTGTGTGTGTGTGATTGTGTATGCGTGCGTATGTATTATATAGCAGGTGTATGGTATATGTGTGTATGTGGGGATGGAGGTTTTCCAAGCACTGTTCAGTTGGTCAGAAATAACATTGCATTTTTTTTTTTCCTGTGCTGAACTTCCCTTCTTCTTTCCTTTCTTTATTTTGTAAGTTCTTATTTTGGCTTTGATGTCAAAATCCTGTCTAGGAGCATGTATGCGTAGGTGGCTTTCATGCTCACAGTAAAGCAGAAAAAGTAATGTGGATAGAGACCTAAGGTCCTCACTAAGTGAAATGGTACAGCCTTATCTCCTCTAAAGATGATCTGTCAACAATGTACTTGCTTTTGTTGTAATTCAAACTAGGCACCAGGACAGTCATTCCTTAGTCTTCCTTGGGTGAATGAGTGTTCTGTAGGAGTGGAACCTCTTGGTCTTGGCCTGTTGGAAGTGTGACAAACACCAGATCCTTTGCTTCTGCACATGTTAGAAGGAAGACAAGATGAGCAGAAAGCTCCAGAATCAGTACCTAAAAATCTGCTGGACAGGAAATGGAATTGCTCTGCTCAATAATTAAGTTCCAAGATGGTGACACCAAGGAGATTTTTCACAGTTCATGAAAGGGCAAAGAATGAAGGGTCTGCTGCTTTTGATCAGAGTTTTAGGGAGTCTAGCAAGGATCCTAGGCATAGGTTGCTATCTTGGTCCCTGAGTATCCTGTGTTCCCTGAAGGGATGATTTTATAACAACGATTAGAAATATAATTTATTCTTTTAAAAATGAAGTTGGGATGGGTCTAACCCTGAGGTTTGCTTCAGAATCAGGGAGATATTTCTTTTTTTTCAATTTCAGATTAATATGTGTGTTACATTATTTGTGTTTGTTGGGTAAAAATTCAAGTTGTAGTTGAGTCCTTACCCAGGAGGTATAGGAGAGATTTCTTAATATACACACATCTGGACCTTAAAATTTTTAGCGAAATCCTGGAGGTGAATAAGAGGTTTATTTTTTAATTTGTTAAATAACCTTGCTTATTTTATTTTTGTTGTTTTTTATTAGATCATAACTATGTACATTACTGCATTTATGGGGTACAATGTGCTGATTTCATATACAATTTGGAAAAAGAACTTGCAAACATAGCACAGATAGTTTCCATTTAGCCTTCACTCAGTTTCCCCCATTGTTAAGACCTTAGATTTCAATGATACTCTGGTATGTTACTAATTAAACTTCAGGCTTTATTTAGATTTCACCAGTTTTTCTACTACTTCATGTTCTGTCCCAGGATCCCATGGAGGATACCACATTGCATTTAGTTGTCACATCTCCTCAGTCTTCTCTGGTCTGTGACAGTTTTGCTGTTTTTCCCTGCTTTCCATGCCCTCGATAGTCTTGAGGAATACTGGCCAAGAGTACATTTAATTTTTGAAAGTTTCAAGTAGATTCTCATTCTGAAGAGTACTATTAAAATATCCTTCTTCCTGTAGAGGTATTTGGGTCTGAATTTTGTTTTGTGTATGTTTTTCTTGAATTCTTAAAGATTTTAAGATTTCTTTCTGTCAAGTGTCTATGACATTTTGGTGACTGATAACCTATTTTTAGTTAGGAATGAAATACATCTTGGCTTTAACATAATCCAGTATAAAGTTGAAACTGAGATTCGATCATATCAAAATGCATTGCATGAACAAATATTTTAGTGTAAGAATCTTTGGCTAAATAAATTTTTATTGATTTGATAAGGGCAATAATCACATTTATTGAGTGCTAACTACTATGAGTGAGGTACTGTTTTCAGGAGTTAAATGTGGTAAAGTATTTAACTCTGATGGCTTTTAATGTGTCAGCTTGCCTAGGTTCAACTACCACCTAAGGATTGATTCTCTTCTAGGGCTTTCTGTTTCCAGTTAGGGTAGGCGATAAGAGATATGCCCTAAAGCAGCAGTTCTCAACCTGTGGGTCACGACCCCTTTTTAATAATGAAAATACATTGTGGCATTAGGAAGGTTGAGAACCACTTCCCTAAAGAGTTAGAAAAGGAGGTGTGACCATCTTATAGCATACACATCTTCCAGTTATTCAATCCAACACTAATCTAGATGTGGCTGTGAATGGATTTTGCAGATGTGATTAGATCCATAATCAGTTGACTTTAAGTTCATCCAAAAGGAGATTATCCTGAGTAGACCTAACCTAATCATCAAAAAGATTTTAAATGAGGCTGTAGGTTTTTCTGAGTCAAGAGATGCCTAAGGACAACATCTGAAAACTATCCAGGGGGCTGCAGCCTGTTTGCAATCTTTTCTTCCTGAGTAGCTGCACTCTGGACATTAAATTTGATATGTGGTCTTCACAAGTACACATGCCAATTCCTTGTAATAAATTCATACATAATCTGGTTCTATTGCTCTAGTTGAATCCCGACTGATGTAATCCCGTATCATATAAGATAGTTATTCCCATTTACATCTAGAGAAACTGAAGCACAGGGTGATTGAATAACTTTCCCAAGGTCACACTATCAGTAAGTGATAGCTGGAATTCAAACCCATAGAGTTTAGTCCCAAAGCCAGGCCCTTGATTGCAGCTTTATAGTGGCTCTTGTATAGGCACTGGAATGTAGAAATGAAAGAAGCTAGTATCAACCATTACAAGAATTATTAATCCAAAGTAGTAGTTTTCAACATGGAACGCACATTAGAGTGTCATAGAGACCTGTAGAAACCTAATACCCAGGGTAAACCCTAATTACATCAGCTTCTCCAGGGGTAGGACCCAGACCTTGGTATTTTATAAAGGTCTTCATCAGATTCCAGTTCATAGCTAAATTCAAGAATTGCTACTTTAGACTAGAGAAGCATGTCTCAGATTTTAAAGTATGTAAGATTTACCTGGGGATCATGTTGACATGTAAGTTCTAATTCAGTAGATCTGCATTGGGGCAGAGATTCTGCATCTGTAAGGACTCTTTCCAGGTGATGCTGATGGTCCGTACATGGGTACCAATGTTCTAGAGTGAGTTTCAAAGTAAAAGATATTTGAGAGGAGGGGATAGACAGCAAGAGAAGAGGGTATCCTTGGATGCGAATAATAGGATATGGAGTTATCTATATGTAACACATAAGGGAAGGCATTGGAGACAGACCAAGCAAGTGAAGACACCTGCCTGATGCTGGGTGTGTAGGCTGGGGGCTCAGAAAGAGTTGTCAGTAAAAGGTCTTAGAGCCTCCTCCCAGAAATAAAAGATCAAAGGGCAAGAAAGATCCCTAAATGATTATTTTAGACAAGATGATTCTTGCTCTTGCTAGTACAACAAATTATAGTAGAGCAGTTTCTTAACAGCAGCACTTATTGACACTTCCTGTCAGATGATTCTTTTTTGTGGGGCTATCCTGTGCATTGTAGAATGTTTAGCAGCATCCCTGGCCTCAACCCACTAGATGACAGTGCTCTCCCTCCTCTAGTTGTAACAATAAAAGTGTTTCCAGCCGTGGCCAAATGTGCCCTGGGGGACAAAATCTCCTGCAATTGAGAACCACTGAAATAGACTGAAGGTTAACACAAGGCTGTAGCACTAAGGTCTAAGATCAAGTGTTTAGAGCATTAATGAAAACTGTTAGGAAGCAAGAATGAATGATGGATATCTTGAATATCCAATTACTCTCTTGGAGAACAGAGAGAACGTGATCAAGGATGAGAAGGAAATGAGGAAGATAGTAGGCCTTGGGCTCATCCACCATAACAAACATTACCTTATTAAAATCAATAATTTTTTGAACGTCAAAATTGAATAGTTAAAGGAGATCAAAATGGGATTCTCTTGCTGCTGCTGCTACTCTTATTGCAGAAACAAGGGAATGAAAAGATAAGTAATTGTAATGTGCGGCTGTCTTTTGCCTTTTAGTTTTCTATTAGCTACCTACCTGGGGCCTGTGTACCATGTTGTTCTAAAAACCTCTCAACCATGTAATAGGTAGAGCTTTACCTCACATAAGTTGTTTTCTTCCTGTAACTGGGTCAGTGTTTATGGTTCTGACAGAGTTGTATAAATACCCTGAGCTTTCATAGTTGTTAAAAAAAATCACCATTTACATTTGCACCTAAATTCTTTTTCTAGTATTTTTTATCCCCTCTAATCAAACTACCTTTTCTGCTTTAGATGAATGTAAAAGGGCTCAAGGATTCTTTCCTTTAAAGGAGGTATCCCTTATGATGCTCTTGATGTGATTGCTCAATTTCAGGCTTCCAACCATTGAATTTTGAATGACTTCCCTGTGTAATTGCACAGACACCCTTCTTGGGCTTTTTAGGCTATCATAGTTTCAGATCATTCAATTAGCTTCTCTAAATCTCAGAGGTATATTAATGTATCTTAAAGAAGAAAATTGAAACTCAACCACATTAGTTACTTTCTCCTGCAGTGTTCCTTCCTTATCTTTTCACCCCTAGTTCCAAACTGTGATGTTTGTACTGTGATCTGAAGGTTTGTATTTCCCCAAATTCATATGTTGAAACCCAGTCATCAATGTGATGGTCCAAGAAGGTAGGGCTATTGGAAGGTGATTGGGTCATGAAGGCAGAGCTCTCAGGAATGGGATTAGTTCCCTTGTAAAAGAGCCCCAAGAGAGCATCTCATGCCTTTTACCATATGAGGACACAGGAAGAAGGTACCATTTGTAAACCAAAAATAGATGCCTCGATAGATCCTAAATCTGGATCTGGGCTTGCCAACCAACAGAACAGTGTGATATAAATTTGTGTTGTCTATAAGCTACCCAGTTTACAATATTTTGTTAGAGCAGTCTGAATGGACTCAGAGATCAAGGTAATAATTAGAGTCCTTGCTTACTTTAGACCATATGACCGTACCAATGGAATGTGTTTGGAGCTGTTCCCCGTGAGTGTTTGAATTGGTGCTTGTCAAACTGGAAGGTGTCCATGAATCCTCTGCATATCATATTGAAATGCAGATGTTGATTCAGCAGGTCTGTGATAGGGCCTGGGGATTCTGCATTTCTAGCAAGCTCCCAGAGGATGCCAATGTGATCTCGGGGACAGACCACACTTTGAGTAGTGAAGGCCTAAACTGGTCTTATGTTGGGAGGTTTGGAAACTGCTAAACTCAGTATCTCAATTAATCTGAGCGAAAATTACCTAACATTCACCTCACTCTGCTTTCCTTAAAAACCTTGATAATTACTGTTCCAGTTTTCTACATTAAAATCTGGCATAAAACATGGATGAATTACAAAATCCTTATACTGAGCAAAAGAAGTCAGGCATAAAAGAGTACATTCAGTTTTATTCCATTTACATGAAATTCTGAAATAGACAAAACTAATCTAGAGTGAAAAAAATCAGATCAGTGGTTACCTGCGGAGGTTGGTTGTGATTGTTTCCAAATTTGTTAGGGGTGATAATTATCTTTATTTCTTAGACAAAATAATAATAAATTTATAAATAGATTAAACAATTCCTATGTCTAGCTCCAAAATGATCTGCTGGGAAAAAGGGTGGTGGTATAGCTAAAACAGGAGGAAACTTGTGTTAGTAGTTGTTGAAGCTGGATGTTGAGTACATGGCCCCCATTGGAGAAACAGTACAACCATCGTATTGTTCTTTACTTCTGTATGTGTATATGAATATTTCCAGGACACAAAATTAAAGTGATTTTCAGTTATAACGTTTCTTCTCATGATGAAAGCTTTTTATAAATGTAGGAAATAATACTATGCCAAAGTCTACATTCATTCATTAATTCAACATATCTTCCTTATGCAACTACTATGTGCCATTCACTGTGCTAGGTATTGGGGATAAATCTAAATCAAACCCTACAGTCCTGGCATTTGTATTTTAGTGCAGAAGATGGGTAAAACTTGTTAACAAAATCTGAGTAACACATTATATAGTAGGTTAGAAATAAATGCTATGGGAAAAGTAGGACAGGCTGAGGGAAGTGGGAGTGGATGGAGGCTTGGTAGGCAAGGGCTTACTGAGTAGGTGTGTGCTCAGGTCAGGTCTTCCTAAAATGATGACATTTTCATCGTGTCCTGAAGGAAGCAAGAGATTTAGTCCATATGGACAAATTGGGACAGAGCATTCAAGGCAAAGAATAACTAGTGAGAAGTCTTCAAACAGAAGCAGTCCCAGGTTCAAACACAAAGGAAGAAGTCCTTGTGACTGAATAGAGTGTGTATGTTGGGGGTGAAGGGAGGGTGGTAGGAGGGGTGGTCAAGGTACACGGTGGTGATGGGTCTAGATCAGTCATTGTAGAGACTTCGGCTTTTCCTCTGAGCTGGAGACCCAATGAGGGTTTTAACTCATTAATTACCATGTGACTTGCATTTAATTCACACTAGTTTTGAGCCCGAGGCCCAGTGAAGCATATATGTGTATAACTCACACATTTCTTGACCTATGTTACATGATGGGTGGCCCCCTTGGTTCATGAAAATCTTATTTATTGATGTTCTTAGTATTACAATTAATATTGATAATTTGATTCTAAAAATGGGGATTAAATAAGCAGAAACCAATAAATATCATTTTTCTGTTCGTGTTTGCCTTTAATTTACCTTTAAGCCTCTCAAGAAAAACACTTTACTTTATGAACTATTTTTTCCAGTTTTCCCATGACTTTTTACATCACTAATTTTCAAGTTTTCTATTACTTTTTTTATAGATGTATGTTTTGGCATCATTTTGATTTCAAATTATTCTACTTTCATAGTAAAATACTGTGGCCCCAAGGAAAAATGTTTTTTCTAGCATGGCAGTGAATGTGTGAAGCACCATGGTGCAACCCGATGGCTATGGTGAAAATAGGCTCTGGGGGCAAGGATGAGGGGAGGGGAAAAGGCAGACCGTCACTGTACTTACTTGGTCTGTTCCCAGTGTCTTCTCTCATGCACTGCATGTAGGTGACTCCACAGCCTATGATTCACAGTCAAGGATACTCTCTTCTTCTCCAATCTGTCCCCTCCTCTCAAATGTCCTTCATTTTGAAACACATTCTAGATGTGTCCCCAGACTAGCTCCTCCTCACCAGAAGGAGCCTCTGAGCTGCTTCATCTATAACTTAGGTGAGTCCATAGAAATGAGAGGAAAGTGGAGCCAAGACTATTTAACTGGTTTGATTTAATCATTTTGTGTTGGATACATATATCAAAACATTGTGTTTTAACCCATGTAATATTTATTGTACCCTATGATTATATGTAATTATGATTTGTCAATACAAATAGTATTAATGAAAAAAGAAAACAGTAACAATCTAGATGAGAAAATACGAGAAAGTCAGACCAGGTAGAAGTTCTGGTGGTAGGAAGAAGTCAGATTCTGGAAATATTTTGAAATGCTAGCTGGCAGGATTTCCCAACTGATTGGCTGTGTGCTGCGAGAGTAACAGAGAGAAGGATGTCTCCAAGGTTTGGACTGAATAAGTGCAAAGATGGGGTTGCCTTTGCTATAGGAGGACTGCTTGGGGTATCCGAGTAAGGCTTGAAAGGCTGTTTCACCAGCCCTCTACTCTGCAGTGAGCATTACCATCTTACATTCCTGAAGTCTGACATTATGTTTGTGAAGTAGCCTCCTAAAAACTACAAAATGGCTTTTCCATCAAAGCAAATTTGAAAAGGTATTGAGAAATATAAGTCTGAACTACAGATTTGTAGGGCATTTTGTGTGATGGTAGCTGCTAATGGCAATATGCTCTACATTCCTCTCTGTGGCATCCTAATTTGTCATACCAAAAATGTACCTGGGTGATTGAGGATGCTGTATGACAGGATATGGCCAGTGACAGTAGCAAGAGTGTTGTGGAATAGTTTGTTATTGCAGAAGAAAATGGCTGAAGAGCTTATGGTAGACGAACACCTGACATCAATCTTCATCTTATTTTCACTTGCTGTGACTCAGGAGTGAGGTCAGCTTGTGCTGCCAACCACCCTTTTATTTATTTGTTTTTGCTTTTTATTGTCACCCCACTGACATCTTTCTCTTTCTTATGAGAGATAAGTATTAAGATTTAAATGACAGATAATATAATATGATCATGATTGTGTACCTATGGTTGCTGTGTTCCCAGTAATACTTTCATTTTTGTAAGGAGTTTTGAATGAAAGCACATATTCATTTAAATTGACTATTATATGAAAGAATTTCCATGTCTGGCTACTGGGTCATTTTGTGCCAACAATAGTGAACACAATTCCAACTAGACAGTATCGCTGCTTTTTATTATTCTTCCCTCAACCATTTTCTGCTATTACCACGATCTCACAATAATACAAAAGTGTTGGGTGTTTATGAATTATCCTAATGTGGTCTTTAGAAAAATACTGTATTTGTGATTCAGAGGGTCATGCTTCTGAACAATTTTCTGCAGGTCAATTTCCTTCAGATCTGACAGGATCTCTTCCTCTTTTGCTTTTTGCTCCAATTGCAAGCAATTCTATATGAAAAATATATAATTAATGTATATGTAGATTAATAAAAAGTTATTAAATTGCTATCTTAGATATCTCAACTGCTGTAACAAAATACCATAGACTGATGGTTTTTTCATTATATCCCCATGTAGCAGAGAGAGAGCCCTATTCTCTTTCTCTCTCTCTCTCTCTCTTTTTTTTTTTGAGACAGAGTCTCACTATGTTGCCCTCAGTAGAGTACTGTGGCATCACAGCTCACAGCAACTTCAAACTCCTGGGCTTAAGCGATTCTCTTGCTTTAGCCTCCCAAGTAACTGGGACTACAGGCACCTGCCACAATGCCTGGCTATTTTTTTGTTGCAGTTGTCATTGTTGTTTAGCAGGCCCAGGCCAGGTTCAAACCCGCTAGCCCTGGGTATATAGGGCCGGCACCGTAACCACTGTGGTACAGGCGCCAAGCCTCTATTCTCTCTTATGAGGACATTAATTCTATTGTGACAGCCCCACACTCATGACCTGATATAAACTTAGTTACATCCCAAAGGCCCACTGCTAAATCCCATCATACTGGGGGTTAAGGCTTTAACACATGAATTTTGTAGGGACACATTCAGTCCATAACCATTGCCCCTCAGTGAGATTTGTTCTATAAATCTGTCCTCAGAAGTCTGATCTGTGGCTGCTCACACAGGGCATAGGAAGTCATCTGTTAGAATGGAATTAAAATGGGAGTGGTGGGGGCTCTTACCTCCATTTCATCCAATATGAGCTTGAATTCTCAGAAGGAACACGAATGGCAGAACAAAGAGTGAAAATGTGGAACAAGAGACTGGTTGAAAGGTTATTGCAGTAATCCAGCGGGATCGATCATGGTGAGTGGGGCTGTTGGGCTTGCTGTGGGCTTTGTGGGAGATGGGTAGGTTTTGGATATATTTTAAATATAGGGCTAACAGGATTTGCTGATGTAGTTCAAGGATAACTAACTCCATAGTTTTTGACCTGAGTAACTAGAAGAATGTAGTCAATAGGCGGGGTGTTCTTGGAAGCCTGTAATAGGGAAATTGAGGAAGGCAGGGTTTGGCAGAATGAAGTAACTTTGAGCAGGAGACAGCTGCCATTCCCCATTTTGTTTGCAGTCTCTGTGTGTGATTACTAGTCTAATCTACCCCCGGACATTTTCCAAATCTTTCCAGTAAATAAAAACTGCTAGGAAAGGGAAATGGTGTGTGTTTATCTGTCAGTACTGAGCACAGACTTCAGCCCCCAAATAGAATATGTTGCCTGAGCTTTCTAAATTATAATATTGTCAGTTTTAATATTTATGCTAATATACTTTTATTGAAGAACAAATTGTATCAATCTTCAGTTGAAGAGCAAATTAAAGAGCAATCCACATTTATATACAGTTTAAATTCCTTCAGCCAGAACATCAAAATATTCAGTGTAGCTATTGAATAATGAGGCTGATTAATAAAGTACATGAAAACCCACTCTTGGTTCTTTATAGCCCAACTTCCTCTTCTCTGATTTAAATCTAACTCATGATTCCATTTTGTTCAAGTTTCATGTTTTAAATTCCATGCTTTCTTTGTTGGAAGCCAGGACATTTTTAAATTACAAATTTAAACATTATTAGATTATATCAGAAGCCCAATATTTGAATTATAGTTGTAAATTTAGATTCTGTGTTCTCCAGCCTAAATTCCATAGAATTTGTCTTTGTAACCAACCCTTCAGCTAGTGAAGTTTCCTTCTTTTCCGTTTTTTTTTAAATTACTGGTAAAATCAGGTGTTATATGAGTTTTAACATGTCCTGCTTTTTAAGTCTAATTTTGAGAATATTAAGTAAAATATCAGGCTATTGTGGAACCATTGTCAATTTCTTTTGAAATGGCCACATTTATCTCTTCCTTCTTTTTCAAATGGGTGGGTACAAATAGTCACCTGTTTTAAAGCATTGCCGCTTTTATTTGTACAGTGTCTATTTAAAAAACAAAAACTAGACAGAGCCCTCCATAATGAAAAGTAAACCTCATAAAGTGCTACCTTACTTACTGAACTCAAATAATCAAGGAGAGACTTTGCCACTAAGCTCAAGGCTAAAAAGGGATGTGAATATACACCTCTTTCACCAAGTCCTGTTCGTCCTTGATCCTCTTGGTTGAAGGGCAATGGGCAATGTTAAAATGTTGCCTGTAAGGAAGGCAAGAACTTGATTTTAAATTTATCATTTCATTTTGTCTTACCAACATTGAGTCAAGTGGTTTTATACAATTAACTGAAACAAATATAGGGTTTCTTTTCCTGCTCCTCCATTTTACCCTTATAAGGAAACAAACTGGAATCGACTCTGCATCAGCCTTAACCTCCAAGGCCCATGGGAGGTCAATGCTCATCAGCTACCTTTTAGGAATGGAATATCAACAATGACCATATTAGGACAGTGTCACTATTGATCCTTTGATTGCTGTTCTTGCTTTATCAAGACTCTGAAATTTTGACCTTGCACCCATAGCCCTTGAGTTATTATTAGATGATTGTTTTAATGGTACAACAGTATTATTGACATGGAGAAATCTATTTTTGAGGATAATGGAAATAGCTCCTCAAATAGCAACAGTGTGTTTTTTTCTGTTACTTTCTGTGGCAGATATGGTTGGTTGTATCCCATAAGAGCATTTCCCCTTCTTAATTGCCACTAGGAACTCAATTTTATTTAGGTGGCAATGTACATAACCAGAGGATGAGTCTAAACCAGTGGTCTAAACTAGTGGTTTAAATCAATTTATCGTATTCCTTTTCTTTTTTTGTACAAATAAATGCTCCCTTTTCCAGCCCATCTTGCAAACTAGATGGCCATATGAATTTTGGCCATTGAGACATGAGGGTAAGACTGCTGGTGGTCATCTAGGAAATAGCTTATTGTGTGACAGAGAGAATTTGAAAGGACACCACCCCCTCTGCACTTCACTTTCCCCCTTCCTACCTTGAATGTGGTTCTTAGATGCAATGCCTGCATCTATAGCAGCTGTTTGCAGTCATAATGTTACAAACGTAAGGCAAGATGTTAAGGATGGGAAATTGGAAAGATAAAAATAAGCCTAAAACCTTGATGATGTTTTGATCTAAGGCATCAAATGAGGAATTCTCTTCTTCTTCTTCTTCTTTTTTTTTTTACTTTAAGATAATACAATACATATATTATTCTCTATTCCTCAACAAGAAACCTTCCTAATTGAGTCAGGTTTTGTTGTAAATTTCAGACAAGTCATCTACTTTACTTTGTAGACGCAAGCATAGCCTACTATAAAGAGCCCTGAATTACTCCAGGTTTCAGTTCTAGTCTTAGAATGTATGTATACAGGGTGTCCCAAAAGTCATCCCTAAAGTACCATACATAGGGAAACTGGGAAATTGTGGCAAAATGTACCTTTATTTACATAATATTCCTTACAGAATTTTACAAAGAAGTAGCCAACATGTAGAGAATATTTTGTAAATATATTGCCTCTGGTCTCTGCTTTTTCTGATAAAAAGTCAATTTTTTGTTGTATTGTTTTTTTCTGTTGTATTTTTTCTTCTTTCAAGATTTATCTTTTTATGTGGCTTTTACCAGCTTGACTGTGGTGTTTCTAGGTGTAGACCTCTATGTGTATTCTACTTGGGGCTTATTAAGTTTCTTGGGTCTGTAGATTAAATGTAATTATCAAATCAAATACTTTTTTCAAATGTTTTTTCTGTCTCTTCTCCTTTTAGTGCTCCTATTACTTTTAGTGCTCCTATGTAGCCTGGCACATCTGATATTGTTTCACAAATCTCCAAGTCTCTATTAATTCTAATTTTTCTTTAATTTTTTTCAACTCTCTTATTCAAATTGGATAATTCTATTGGTATATCTCAAGTTTACTGATTCTTTATTCTGCCATCTTAGTTCTGCTGTTAAGCTCATATAGTAAATTTATCATTTCAGTTAATATATTTTTCAACTCAAGTAATTATTTCAGATTTTTTATTTGGTTATTTTAAATATAATTTCTACTTGTCTATTGATATTTCCAATTTCTTGAGTCATTGTCATCAAATTATTTTTTTAATTCTTAAAGAAACATGGTTTACCTCAATTCTTTGATCCCATTTATAACAACTATATTGAAATCTATTGAGTCCAGCAACCGGACAACTCAGATTCATTTTTTAAAACGTCATTGCTTTTGTTTTCCTAAGTATGTGTTATATTTTTCAATTTCATTGGTCTTTGTCTTTGTTTTGGTTGGTGTTGTTGAAAACTATAGCAAAACCTCTATAAGTTGATCACCCAAGGGACTGTAACCCACTGGGCAAAATACGGAGGTGGTCAACTGACATGTAGTGCATGTCTGGTTTATGAAGGTTAGGTCAACTTAAGGAGGTGGCCGATGTAGGAAGGTAGTCAACTAACTATGAAGGCTCTACTGTAGTTTAAAAGCTGGATATTTTAGATAATTGTCTCAGTTCAGACTGCTATAATAAAGTACTATAGCCTAGGTGGCTTGTAAGCAACAGAAATATATTTCTCACAGTTCTGAAGGCTGTAAGTCTAAGATAAGAGGGCCAGTATGATTGGATTTTGGTGAGAGCCCTCTTCCAGGTTGCAGACTACCATCTTATATCTTTACATGGTAGAAAGAGAGTGAAAGAGCTCTTTAGAGTCCCTTTTATAAGGACACCAATTCCATTCATGAAAGTTCTGCCCTCATGACCTAATTACCTCACAATGACCTTACCTTATAATACTATCATATTGGGGATTTGTGTTTCAACGTGTGAATATTTGGGGGACATAAGCATTGGACACAAGTATTCAATCAATTGTAATAACGTATTATAGAAAGTATGGGTTCTGAGTTTTTTCCCCTTGGGATCATTGTGTTTGTTGATTTTTCTCTCTTGGTTTTATTTTGTTAGTTACTTATTTTTCCTCAATCTGTATACTTGTTTTCACCTCTCCCTCACTCCCCTAATTTTTTTCTTATTCTTTTTAACCTGATTTATTATAGGTCACCTTTTTATCTGCATAGCTTAGTTGTCAGCCAATAATTGGACAGAAATGGTGCTCACACAACTCATTCCAGTAAAGACTCTACTTTCTGCTGATGAATCTATGTGTAGGTGTAGAAGCACTTTCAAAGTTTAGGGAGTTTTCAGTCTTCTTTAATTTTTGCTAGATCCTCTTCGGTCTTTCTTACATGTACAAGCAGCCTCCCAATCATCTAGAGATTTGTGGAGAACTTGGACCTACTCAAGTCTGTACCGTGTCTGTATATAGCCTCCAGATTAGTTAGGGATGTGTGTAGAGCATTTTTAGACCCTCTGTGGATCTCTAATCTCCAGGATCTCCCTGTTAAGTTTATTATTTTGTAGCTAGTCTACAAGATAGAGGTCAAGTTTAACAGAATCATTCAGAAAAACTTTAGGAGACCCTGAGTACAATTCCAGGAGCTTTGTGGGGCTGACCACCAAAGTGTAACACTGCATGGCAGCAAAGGGTTTCTCTCCCTCTAAATAGACTCAAACTCCATTCTGGAATTTTGTAGAGCAGCCACAGAAAGCCTCTTTGGCATAATTTTTATGGGGACTGATAGGTACTGGTGGCAGGCAGGCTTCTCCTGAAGATGGAGTAGGCAGGGAATGGAGACCAAGTTAGCAACAGCAAACAAAGAACAAGGTAGATATCTGGGATGGACTGTAGCTGGCAGACATTTTTGTAAATACATGAGAAGTGTACTTTTGAGCACTGAAAAATATTATGGTGACAATAACAGGAGAAAGAGTAAGGGACTTCAGTTCAGTTGGTTTGTAAGTGCTGTTAAGCCAAGAGATATTTAAGCAATTAGAAGAAATAATTGAGTGAGCCAAAGTGGTGCCACAGTCAGATGTGGATGGAGAATGGAAGATAGGCAGGCAAGACCTGTGCATTTTCCCTGAGGACACTTTAATAGTTACAGGAGATGGTATCCTGGCATTATTTCTGGGTTTAACTGACTAGCTTGTTGTTAGGAAGAGATTAGCAGTGCAGAGAGAAAAGGCTTTCTTTCACAGGCTACTTGAGCTGCAAGCACTGATTCCTCCTACCAAGAAGCTGCCAGTGGAAGAACATCATGCTTTTTGGTCTTTTCAATTGAAGTTGGCAGCTGGAGGGGAAGTGAGCTTCTGTATGTCACTCCAAGTCTTTTTTGCTTTGCCTCTCGTTCGAAAGTTGTAGTGTAACCAAATTGGTCTCATGTATTTATATGTAGCTCAGCCTTGGACCTATATCCTTGGAGTTGGAAACTCAGGCTTAATAGAAGACACATTTTATTCTCCTCTTCTCGGGCATCAAAAAGGAGATTGACCACCAGAAGGATATTTTTCTCCCTTCGTTCCACCTAAATGATTGGTGCAATGAACAAATGGTTTTAGTTTAATATTGCTCTTGTAAGTTAGAGAGCAAATGGCTTGTTGGGATAAGAACACATAAAAGAAATATAAAGGATCAAATTCCTCCAATGACAAAACGCCACTTCACAGACGAGCCTGCTGGCCTGATTAGCTAGTGAAGTTATCTCAACCTATGGAGGGGAAAAAATCCTCTGTGTACATAGTGACAAAACAAAATTTGGAACTTTGTCCATGGATTTCCTTTTGGTCAAACAAGCAACGTTTTCAAGCCTTATCAATACTTTTAATTTTTAAAATATATGTGGACGTACTCTGTTGTCTAGTCATAATTATAGGACATGCAAACCAGTTGCTTATTTCCTGATATTTATAGCAGAATAAATGGAATTACACAAAAGAGGCTTCTTTTAGAAAACAGAAAGATGGAGAAAGGAATTTGTGGAGCACCAACTCTGCCCCAGGCTTGGGATTGGGTACTATAGTTTTATTACTTACTTTTATTTTACTTAATTCTGAGGTTATTACCATTACTGCATTTATAAACAAAGAAACTAAAGCTAAAGGAAGTTCAGAAACTGACTCTTAAAGGGCGCCACAGCTTCTAAGGCCCCTATTAAGATTCATAGCCACATCTGCTTCCACAGCCAGTCGTTCTTGAGGTTGTGTACTCTGTGTACTAGAGTGGACTGTAGTCAAGTATTTAGTGGGCCTACACATTTCAGAGAGAGCTGGGTAACTTGTGCATTGCTGGGCCTCAGCACCTGGGATCCTAAGTCTATTGTTTTTAGTGAGTGCAGTCAAGAATTCCCATTCTCCCAAGTATGCCTTGTGAGGTTGCCTGTCTGAGAACAATGCTTGGGGTGCTGGTCTGGACTGACCTGAGCTCCTCCATGCTGACTGTACATTGAATCACCTAGACATTTGCAAAATACCAATGCCTGGCACCTTACCCCTGATTCTCTGAGGTGGGGTCCAGGCATCAGTATTTAAATGTAAAGTCCTGCCTCCTCAGTGTTATTGTAATTCTAATGGATAGTGAGGGTTACGTTAATCTCTAGTGCAGCTGGTTTGGGTTCTGGTCTCAATTTCATCATTGGATAACTACATGGCCACTGGCATCTTTGCTCTTCTATGGAAATATAGGATACTGAACTCTATTTTCAAGATCTCTTCCAGATACCTGGGTCTTAGAGGCAAACTAGTTGACGTTGGAAGCATTGTTCGTTTTTTCCAAGTAAAAATTCCAAATATATTATTTGTGGTTTCCTTCTAGAATTAAAACGTTAAATATCATTCTCCTTTGGCAAATAAGGAAAAACACACTATTTGCTGTTTTGTTTCAGTACTTCCTGTTGAATGAAGATCAAGAATTTCCCTGAAACTATGAAATGGAATGAGGCAAGGGGCAGAGATAGTTGAGTGAGTGAGGAAAGGAAGGGGCTCCATGCCAGCTCAAGTTTCCCATTTCAATGGGAGTCCCAGCAAACTCTGGAGAAAACAGACAGGGAGGAAAGAGAATGACAGCATTTTTAGATTTAGTAAATGTAGTCATTTTAACCACATTAAATGGTAAGCGTTGCCAATATGTTCTAGGATTCTAGTTCAACTAGAATTCTTTGACTGGAAGAATATGGTCTAAAACTACAACTGTATTCCCCAAATATCTCTTGGATGAATTAATTCCAGGACTATAGAAGGTTCATAGATGCAGAAAATGAATTTATCCTTTTTGTTTAAATGATGAATACATCTAGCATGGTGAACTAATGACATGCTACAAGTGAATAGTGCATTGCACAGTGTCCTTCAATTATGATGTTGTTCGAATAATAACTAGGTAGGACTATGACATTTTTTGGAAAGCATCTGAGTGCTCTGAGTTCCTATTGGAATAATGCCTAACTGGGGGTTTATTACTCAAATGCCTTGGGGGGGAGGACAGCCGTGTAAACTACAAAAGGGTACCTAACAGATGGAAAACAAAAAGGGACAATGGGAGCTGTGGAAAGTTTGAGCATTCAAACCTGTCTGAAGGCATTTGGTCACATATTTTTAAATAGACACTGTGCAGCCTGAATAAAACACACATATCTGAGGGCCGCCTCTTTGCAACTCCTGATCCAAACAAAACCAGTTTCCTGCTATAGGCTTGTACTGTAGAGCTTTAAAGTATAATCCCTTGAATTATTTGATAATTCCTTATATCTTTTATCATGCCATTTTGTTGTTTCTTTTTTCCCCTGGAGAAAGAAAACAAAACTGAAAACAAACAAACATCCCTCTGTGTTCTTTAAACTGTAGCAGCTATAGCAAAACATATGGGAAAAAATTATTTCTACTGATATTATTATTATTTGTGTACTGCGCCGGATGGAGAGAAAAATCAACTTTTTTTCATGTATATGTTAAATAACATGGTGTAGACACAACATATGCTGCTTTTGTCACTTAGACATTTTCACAATGAGTTTTGAATAGTGTCTAGAAATTTAAGTGAACTTCTTGATACAGATACATGCCAACATTTCTAAGCATGAATCTCCATAGGATATAGATTTTCTTGGGATCAAAAGAAAAAAGGAACTCTCTAGCAATACAACACAAAGAGCTTTCAGGATGTGCTTATCTTTACTGGAGTTGACTTTTATTTCCTATTCCTTGGCACAGTGTGCTGACCTTATAAATATTATTATTTGTTGACCTTGTAAATGTAAGTAACAGTTGTCAATGAGTGAAATTATATTTCTGAACACAGAGGTCAGATTCTCCTCTAAGCTGCATAAGGTTGCTTTGTGAGCTTTTATTATCAAAAGGTAAAAAGAAAGATTTTTTTTGTGTGTATGTGTATGTGTGAAGCATTTTCAATTAGTTAGCTGAATTTGGCAATAATTAGGATTGCTCAACCCATGCTACAAAATAGGAACTCAGCAAAATAATCTTATCCCTCAACTGAAGGGGTAGAAAAGCTGTGCTATATTTTTTATGGTCAAAAAATAAATAGGTCTGACTGTTTTAATCTAACAAACACCTAAACTGAATCCTGGGAGGATCTGATAAACAAAGAAGTCCCTAGCATAGTCAATACGTGGTACAGAACTGTGTTGTTAAATATGGTAGCCACTGGTTGCACATGGCTGATTAAGTTAGAACTTAATTAGGGGGCAGAGACAAGATGGCTGACTGAAGCCAGCTTTCCACAGAGGCTCCTGTCCAGAAGGAGAGTTAAAGGACAGAAATTTAGCTAGTAACCTGGTGGATTAGAGCTGCACCAAGAGAGAAGGTTGAAGAATGCACATCAACCCCGCTGAGGTGAGCTGCGACCCCAATGATACAAACAAAAGGTACAAAATCCATCACCAAGCAGATGGAAGTCCCCTCCCCCATGAGAACAGCTCAGAGTGCCCCACAAACAAATAAGCAGAGTTCAAAGGTCCTCCCACTACATGCCACAGGAGAGACCCTCTAATAAACTAGACCTACCTCCCCTACTAGGGTGCCACGGCATTCTCCTGCCAGGCATAAAACTGTATAAAACTGTATATATTCTCTACTTGCAACTCTGAGCTCCCAGCACTCCCCTCCACTCTCACTCTGAGGTCTGGAGGCCTGTCCCCCAGGAGTCCAGATTCTTGGGTGATTTCTTGAGGGGTGTGGACAGTGCCTAAACTGCAGCTGGTCAGTGCTGACTCTGCAGCACGGGAGTGAGGAAAGGACGGTCCGCTGAGAGGGAACCACACCGGAGCAGCGGTGCCCCAAGGCACAGAGCAGCAGCCGTCTTTTAGCAACAATAGGGCTCACTCCCGGATATTCTGAAGCCACACCCCCTGTCTCCCTGGGCAACCAGAGGAGGCTGGGCATCTACTAAAGTGGCAACCACCATGGGACAGATCTGGGATGGAAACGCAGGCCCCAAGAATAAAGGGTTTGCCCGAGGCAGTACCGGCCTGGGTGGAGCGCAGGGACTAGAAACGCATGCGCAGAGCAAGGGCGGGGCTGACCCAGAGGACCGCTTTACTGAGCCTAAGACACACCCGGCCCTCAGGGGATCGTCAGCCTATAGACAAAGAAAGACAGGTGGCTAGGACTGACAGCTAACCGAATACAAACCTGCAGGAGCAAAGACAGGGCCTGAGGTGCAGGCTCTGTAAACTCAAAACAGCTTCTCTTCTGCAGGGGAATTTAGCAGGGACAGAAACAAATTCCCGCAAAGTCGTTCTGTTATGTTCTGTCAGTAACATCAATCAGGGGCAGGGCTGGAACTGAGTGAACTCCCCCAGCCTCCATCAAGCGCATGAGGTTGTCAGGTCTCACCTCCCCCTGCTAGATAGAAGTAGAGCACAGCAGCCTGGCTGAGCAGATATAGATTTCCTTGTGATTCAAGCAGCTGCAAACCCCTGGAGTAACTGTTCATTACAGGCAACTGTGTCACAGCCCGGCGGGGCTAACAGCGACTGGGTGTGACAGAGGTACAAGGTGGGGAAGGAGGCATAAACCTTCCCAGACTGATCTATTTGCTTGGTAGGTCCTCCTGACTCCATGGAGCATTGGAGCAAGCCATATCTCAGTAGTCACCATAACGCTGCAATCCAGTTGCCAGAGACCTTTATTTATTTATTTATTTATTTATTTATTTTATGTAGAAATCTTTCCTTTTTTGCAGTTTTTTTTTTTTTTTGGCTGGGGCTGGGTTTGAACCCGCCACCTCAGCATATGGGGTTGGTGCCCTACTCCCTTGAGCCACAGGAACTGCCCTGACAGAGACTTAAAACTCTCCCACCTGAGACAGGTGCTGACTGAGACAATTATTTTGGACTTTTTGAACTGAGCCAATTGCCCAAGGACTATTCAGGTGGTGCCCTGGGTGTATGGTTGTAGGAAGGTTTGATTTTCCTTTTCCAATTGTTGCCTGTGGGGGCGGGGTGACTTAATTGCTGGTATTTCACCACAGCTGAGACTTCAACCCAGAGTAACTGTTTCACTAGGGTTGAACAAAGACCAGCTGAAAACAAGACAGAACCACTTAGCCCCACCACACCAAAGAGGTCCCCAGTTTCTTAGGCCATAGCACTGTACGGGTCCTCAACAAAGCTCCAGGAGAAAAAGCAAACAGTGTAAAACAATCATGGGACGGAATCAGCGGAATAACTCTGGTAACATGAATAACCAGAATAGATCAACCCCCTCCCCCTGCCAAGGAAAGATATGGCAGATGTACATGAAGATCCCATTCATAAACAGCTGGCCAAGATGTCAGAAATCGAATTCAGAATTTGGATTGCAAACAAGATTAATAGAATGGAGGAAAATTTGGAAGTAGAAATTCAAAGAGCAATTCAAAAGTGGGAATTAGAAATTCGAGGAGAAATTCAAAAGTTGTCTCAAGAATTTACAAAATTTAAAGACAAAACCACAAAGATTTTAACACACTGAAGCAAGAATTTGCAGCCCTCAAAGATCTGAAAAATACAGTAGAAGCCCCCAGTAACAGAGTGGAGCAAGCAGAAGAAAGGATTTCTGACATTGAAGACAAAGCCTTTGAACACTCCCAAACTCTCAAAGACAAAGAGAAATGGAGAGCAAAAACAGATCATTCTCTCAGAGAGCTCTGGGATAATTCGAAGAAGGCTAATATCCACCTTCATTGGAATCCCAGAAAGTGATAAAGAGGCCTCGCAAGGCACAGAGGCCCTTCTCCATGAAATTGTGAAAGAGAATTTTCCAGACATGCCAAGACATTCTGAAATTCAGATAGCGAACAGTTTCAGAACCCCAGCATGACTCAATCGGAATAAGACATTCCCCAGGAATATCATCATTAACTTCACTAAAGTTAATATGAAGGGGAAAATTCTAAAAGCAGCCAGACGTGAGAAATCCATTACCTACAAAGGGAAGAATATTAGAATGACTGCAGGTCTCTCTGCTGAAACTTTTCAAGCCAGAAGAGGGTGGTCATCGACTTTTAATCTCCTAAAGCAAAATAACTTTCAACCACAGATCAAGTATCCAGCTAAACTGAGTTTCATTTATGATGGAGAAATTACATACTTTAATGACATTCATATGTTGAAGAAATTTGCCATAACCAAACCAGCTCTTCAGGATATTCTCAGACCTATCCTCCATAATGACCAGCCCAATCCTCTACCACAAAAGTAAACTCACTCAGAAACTTTTGATCAAACTCCAACTTCCACAGTGGTAAAAGGATTAAAAATGTCCACTGGACTTTAGAAAAACTCGATTCCCAAAACTTTACCAGACTTATCAATATTCTTCATTAATGTGAACGGCTTAAACTGTCCTCTAAAGAGGCACAGGTTAGCTGACTGCATACAAAAACTCAGGCCAGATATTTGCTACATACAAGAGTCACATCTTACCTTAAAAGACAAATATAGACTCAGGGTGAAAGGATGGTCGTCCACATTTCAGGCAAATGGTAATCAGAAAAAAGCAGGTGTTGCAATTTTATTTGCAGATGAAATAGGCTTTAAACCAACAAAAGTAAGGAAGAATAAGAATGGTCACTTCATATTTGTTAAGGGTAATACTCTATATGATGAGATTTCAATTATTAATATCTATGCACCCAACCAGAATGCACCTCAATTTATAAGAGAAACTCTAACAGACATGAGCAACTTGATTTGCTCCAGCTCCATAATAGTCAGAGATTTCAACACTCCTTTGGCAGTGTTAGATAGATCCTCCAATAAGAAGCTGAGCAAAGAAATCTTAGATTTAAACCTAACCATCCAACATTTGGATTTAGCAGACATCTACAGAACATTTCATCCCAACAAAACTGAATACACATACTTCTCATCAGCCCATGGAACATACTCCAAAATCGATCACATCTTAGGTCACAAGTCTAACCTCGGTAAAATTAAAGAATACAAATTATTCCTTGCATCTTCTCGGATCACCGTGGAATAAAAGTTGAACTCAGTAACAACAGGAATCTGCATACTCATACAAAAACATGGAAGCTAAATGACCTTATAGTGAATGATAGCTGGGTCAGAGATGAGATTAAGAAGGAAATTGCCAAATTTTTGGAATAAAATGACAATGTAGACACGAATTATCAGAACCTCTGGGATACCGCAAAGGCAGTCCTAAGAGGGAAATTTATAGCACTGTAAGCCTTCCTCAAGGGAACGGAAAGAGAGGAAGTTAACAATGTAATGGGACATCTCAAGCAACTGGAAAAGGAAGAACATTCCAACCCCAAACTCAGTAGAAGAAAAGAAATAACCAAAATTAGAGCAGAATTAAATGAAATTGAAAACAAAAGAATTATATCACAGATCAATAAATCAAAAAGTTGTTTTTTTGAAAAGGTCAATAAAATAGATAAACCTTTGGCTAACCTAACCAGGAAAAAAAGGAGTAAAATCTCTAATCTCATCAATCAGAAATGACAAAGACGAAGTAACAACAGACTCCTCAGAAATTCAAAAAAATCCTTAATGAATATTACAAGAAACTTTATTCTCAGAAATATGAAAATCTGACCAAAATTGACCAATATTTGGAAACACGTCACCTTCCAAGACTTAGCCAGAATCAAGTGGAAATGTTGAACAGGCCAATATCAAGTTCTGAAATAGCATCAACCATACAAAATCTTTCTAAAAAGAAAAGCCCGGAACCAAATGGCTTCATGTCAGAGTTCTACCAAACCTTTAAAGTGGAATTAGTACATATATTGCTCAACCTGTTCCAAAATGTAGAAAAAGATGGAAGACTAACCAACATGTTCTATGAAGCAAACATCCCCCTGATCCCCAAACCAGGAAAAGACCCAACAAGAAAAGAAAATTATAGACCAATATCACTAATGAATATAGATGCAAAAATATTCAACAAGATCCTAACAAACAGAATCCAGCAACACATCAAACAAATTATACATCATGACCAAGTCGGTTTTATCCCAGGCTCTCAAGGCTGGTTCAATATACATAAATCTATAAGTATAATTAAGCACATAAACAAATTAAGAAACGAAGACCATATGATTCTCTCAATTGATGCAGAAAAAGCTTTTGATAATATCCAGCATCCCTTCATGATCAGAACATGTAAGAAAATTGGTATAGAAGGGATATTTCTTAAACTGATAGAGTCCATCTACAGCAAACCCACAGCCAATATTGTATTGAATGGAGTTAAATTGAAATCATTTCTACTCAGATTAGGAACCAGACAAGGCTGCCTATTGTCTCCACAGCTCTTTAACATTGTAATGGAAGATTTAGCCATGGCAATTAGGGAAGAAAAGGTGATCAAGGGTATCCATATAGGGTCAGAAGAGATCAAACTTTCGTTCTTTACAGATGATATGATTGTATATCTGGAAACCACCAGGGATTCTACTACAAAACTCTTAGAAGCGATCAAGGAATACAGCAGCATCTCAGGTTACAAAATCAACATTCATTAATCGGTAGCCTTTGTATATACCAACAATAGTGAAGCTGAGAAAACAGATAAGGACTCTATTCCATTCACAGTAGTGAGAAAGAAGATGAAATATTTGGGAGTTTATCTAACAAAGGATGTGAAAGATCTCTATAAAGAGAACTATGAAACTCTAAGAAAAGAAATAGCTGAAAATGTTAACAAATGGAAAAACATACCATGCTCATGGCTAGGAAGAATCCACATTGTTAAAATGTCCATACTACCCAAAGCAATATACAATTTTAATGCAATCCCTATTAAAGCTCCACTGTTATACTCTAAAGATCTTGAAAAAATAATACTTCATTTTATATGTAGTATTTTATATGAATTTTATATGAATGTAGTATTTTATACGTATTTTATATGAATCAGAAAAAAATCTCGAATAGCCAAGACATTGCTTAGAAATAAAAACAAAGCAGGAGGAATCATGCTACCAGACCTCAGACTATACTATAAATCGATAGTGATCAAAACAGCATGGCACAAAAACAGAGAAGTAGATGTCTGGAACAGAATAGAGAAGCAAGAGATGAATCCAGCTACTTACTGTTATTTGATCTTTGACAAGCCAATTAAGAACATTCAGTGGGGAAAAGATTCCCTATTTAACAAATGGTAGTGGGTGAACTGGCTGGCAACCTGTAGAAGACTGAAACTGGACCCACACCTTTCACCATTAACTAAGATAGACTCTCACTTGATTAAAGATTTAAACTTAAGACATGAAACTATAAAAATACTAGAAGAGAGTACAGGGAATACCCTTGAAGAAATCAGTCTGGGCGAGTATTTTATGAGGAGGACCCCCCGGGCAATTGAAGCAGCTTCAAGAATACACTACTGGGACCTGATCAAACGAAAAAGCTTCTGCACAGCCAAGAACACAGTAAGTAAAGCAAGCAAACAGCCCTCAGAATGGGAGAAGATATTTGCAGGTTTTGTCTCTGACAAAGGTTTAATAACCAGAATCCACAGAGAACTCAAATGTATAAGCAAGAAAAGAACAAGTGATCCCATCGCAGGCTGGGCAAGGGACTTGAAGAGAAACTTCTCTGAAGAAGACAGGCGCACGGCCTACAGACATATGAAAAAATGCTCATCATCTTTAATCATCAGAGAAATGCAAATCAAAACTACTTTGAGATACCATCTAACTCCAGTAAGATTAGCCCATATCACAATATCCCAAGACCAGAGATGTTGGCATGGATGTGGAGAAAAGGGAACACTTCTACACTGCTGGTGGGAGTGCAAATTAATACATTCCTTTTGGAAAGATGTTTGGAGAAAACTTAGAGATCTAAAAATAGATCTGCCATTCAATCCTATAATTGCTCCACTAGGTATATACCCAGAAGACCAAAAATCACATTATAACAAAGATATTTGTACTAGCATGTTTATTGCAGCCCAATTCATAATTGCTAAGTCATGGAAAAAGCCCAAGTGCCCATCGATCCACGAATGGATTAATAAATTGTGGTATATGTACACCATGGAATATCATGCAGCCTTAAAGAAAGATGGAGACTTTACCTCTTTCATGTTTTCATGGATGGAGCTGGAACTTATTCTTCTTAGTAAAGTATCTCAAGAATGGAAGAAAAAGTATCCAATGTACTCAGCCCTACTATGAAACTAATTTATGGCTTTCACATGAAAGCTATAACCCAGTTATAACCCAAGAATAGGGGGAAAGGGAGGGCACGAAGGGGGGAGGTGGGCAGAGGGAGGGTGATTGGTAGGATTACACCTGCGCTGCATCTTTCAAGGGTATATGGGAAACTTAGTACATGTAGAATGTAAATGTCTTAACACAATAACTAAGAAAATGCCAGGAAGGCTATGTTAACCAGTGTGATGAAAATGTGTCAAACGGTCTATAAAACCAGTGTATGGTGCCCCACGATCACATTAATGTACACAGCTATGATTTAGTAATTAAAAAAAATAGAAAAAAATTAACTAAATTAAAAATTCAGTTCTCTGGTCTTACTGGACACATCAAGCACTTTGTAAGTGTTCAAGAGCCACATATAGTTAGTGGCTACCATACTGGACAGTACAGATATAGAACATGTCTGTCATCACAGAAAGTTCTACTGGATAGCACTGGTGTAGAGATCATGACCTGGCCTCTGGAGTCTGACTAACTGGGTTTGAAATGCAACTGTGTGAGCTCGTAAGAGTTCCTTGTGATCACTATGCCTCAGTTTTCCCCATCTATGAAGTGGGGGTTATAATCATAAGATGGCTGCTATGAGAATTAAATGAATCTAATCCTATAAAGTGCTTTTTCAAGCACATAGCCCAGGGGAAGTATATAATTGACCCAATAGGGCTATTCCTCAATAGCGGTTCAACAGGACATTCTGAACACTCAAAAGAGGCAGCAAATTAATTTTGACCCAGAGAAGCTGAGGAAGTGTCATGGAAATGGTGACATGGAAATGCGGACCTAGAATGATGCATTTTAGCAAGTGAAGTAGGGATAGTAGGTTGGGTGGAAGGATATTCCAGGCATATGAAGTCTTTGCAAGGGCGTGAAGAACTGAAATTAAATAGTACCTCTGAGTAATGGCCAATCACCCAGTTTGTCTGTGGGAAGGGGAACGCAGAGGCGAGGCTGGAAAGACAGGTGAAGAAAGATTGCATTGGGCCTCTCATGCCAGGCTGAGGAAGCTAGATTTTATATAAACAAATAAAGAGCCAGTAAGTTTTCTGACATGACCATATGTAAGATTTTTGGAAAGATAACTCTGGTGCTATTGCAGAAGATAGATTAAAGCAGGGATCCAGCAATCAGGAAGGAGAAAAAGGGGATGATGAGGTCTTAACCTCAGGCTGAGAATACAAGGAGGTGGAAGACAGAAGAGTGCTGTAAGTCCTTGGATGAATTACATGCGGGGAGTTGGAAAGGGGAGTTCGAGGACTTCCGGAGAAGGGTTGAGCATCTTGTCTCCTATACAGACTCTTTGACTACTCCAGACAGTGCCGACAACTCACTGTTTTGTGTCTCACATTCTAGCTCTAGATGGCAGCAGCCACCAGCCACCAGCATTGCCTTATATTAATCTGCTTCTCTTTGAGGTAGGCTGTGAGTCCATGAGGAAAGGACAGTGTCTACACCATGTGGAGAGGATTAGACTGTGTGCCATCTTGTGGAGCCTCTCACACCCTCTTTCTTGCCAGTAGAGTGCTCCTTTCACTGGCCTGTATTCCCAGCCTCCCTTGCAACTAAGACATGGATGATCCTGGCCAGTGTGAAATGGGGAAGTATTGGGGCTGGGGCTGGGCGTAAACTTTCTTCCCCAACAGGAGAGAGATGAATGGGAAGCTTCTTGCCCCTTCCTGCTTGAAGACACCATTCTATGAAAATGTAATAATTAGAGCTGTAGCTGCTCTATAGTCCCAAAGAGGCAAAGGTGAATAGATCATAGAACCTGACTCTGAGCCGTGAGATTGTTGAGGCTGTGGACTAAACATGTAGCTTGCCTTCTTCCCTCACCTCTGTCCACACCCGCTCTTTCTTTCCTTAGACAGGTGTTCTCCTACTTCAGTTGAAATCACCCCAGTGGAGAAAAGGATGGTATGTGCCTAGTGCTTGCACTGCAGCAAGCTCAGAGCTGTGTTTTTTTTTTTTTTCTTTTTTTTTTAAATATGGAACGCTTCACGAATTTGCGTGTCATCCTTGCTCAGGGGCCATGGTAATCTTCTCTGTATCGTTCCAATTTTAGTATATGTGCTGCCGAAGCAAGCACCAGAGCTGTTTTTTATAAAATGTTTACTCAAGTTCAATTGTCAAACTGAGATTATTCATTAGGAGTTGTGTGTATCGGGGAGAGATGAGTTTAGTTTTGACTGACTTGATGTATCACAGATATAGACAAGGACACAGCCAGAATGAATGTGCATTTGGATTCGAGGGGAGAGGAAGTGACTAAAGTTATAGATTTGTATGTCCTAGTCACACATACAAGCAGAGCATGCACATGTCAATTTTAAAAAGGGTTGATCACACATCTTGTATTTTTGTAGGTATGGGTGAGGGCAGAGAATGTTGGGAAAAAATGAATAGAGACAATCATGTGGGGAGCCAGGCTAGAATCAAGATGGAAGCCAAAAAGGGAAGACATTTCCAGAATGAGGTGGCAATCCCCGAAACTGTGGTGGGCTCTTCCCTGTCCACAGAGTGATGATCAACTTCTGCCTGTGAATTCTCTCCCAGTGACCTGCCTTTTCTTCTCTGTCTCCTGTTCCTTTCTAACAAAGTCGGTTTGATTGAAAACAACGTTTCTGCTACTTGCTATGGACTTGCCATTATCTATCATCTTCTGAGCCAGGGTGTCCAACCTATGGGCTGTAGGCCACATGCTGATTTTGTGATGACATTTTTTGCTTATCTATGGTGTCAGATACTGCGAAAAGTCTGAATGGACCTTTATTTGATCATCAGCTATCATTAGTGTTTGCGTAAAACACATCATTTAATGATGTGTTTAAGACAACTCTTTTTCTTCCAATGTGTGGCAAAGAAAAATGAAGAGGCCATCTTCAGGGTTTCTCAGTGTCATCATTGTTGACAGATTGTATTTAGCAATATGCCAGCCTTTAACCACTAGATACTGGTAATACATCCCCTCCCTGCAGTGTAACAACCAAAAATATCTCCAGGCTTTGCTAATATCTTGGAGGCAAACTCGCCCTCAGTTGAGAACTATTGTTCTAGGCAAAGGGTTTGGTTACATGCCAAAACGTAAAGAGCAAATAACAGGAGCTCCATAAATACCTGTTATGAATCATTGGTGAGCCCATCAGAACCCATCAAAGAGCCTAACAGATTGGGTGGTGGGGAGGATTGGGCCCTTGGGGAGTGGGGGACTATGGTAAGCAGTCATAAATGTGCAAAGGGATGATTAGTCTGGTTGGACATTTCAAGGAACTTTGAGGGAGTCAGCAGGGACACCAAGTATCATTGAAGGAGTCCAACGATTATTCCTCACTTTTTAAAGAGATGATTTGGGGGATGTTTGGGGAAAAGATTCCCCAGATCAGGAGCTCCAATCATAAAAACTAGTTTCTGTTTCAGGTTCAAGGCTATTAATTAAAATTTCCTCATTGTGCTCAATTCTCTAGGTTTTAAAGGCTTAATAGAATAGAGCATCTTTACAAAATTCTTCTCTTCTTTTCTTTGCTCCTCTTCAGAGATTATTGGTTTATGTACAGCAAAGAACTCCGTGTCTGTGACAGCCCTGCATGCTATCTGCTGGAAGAGTATTAAACTATTTTGGAATCTGCAGTGAATTACTGTAGGACAATATGGCAATGAAGAATAACAAAAGGATATTAGTGAGAAGGTCTCTTTTTAGCCCTGTAATTTCCGAATTAAAAATAACACAGCTGGCATCCTTTTGTGAAACATTAGGCAAACACTCCAAACTCTCCTCCCTCCTACTGTCTAAATTCCTGATATGATTTCCAAGATTCCATCCCCCCTCCCATTTATTTTCTAATAATAATAGAGAATTTTTATTCTGGGCCATTGAAATTCTGTATTGCTAGGACCAGGGAAAAAATAAGGGAGAAAAAAAAGCCCCAGCATCTTTTCAGTTTTGGCAGTAACTGTGGACTTTAATCACAATTGATGATTAACTAATGCTAACATATTTATTTAAATGGCAGCATTGTTATGCCAAGTCAAGTCAGCAGCACAGTGGACCTGTGAAATCAATGCAGTGAACCTTTCTTCTTGCCCCACACAGCCTCCATCCTGCCTTTTCTATCCCTGTTCTCTCTAGTTCCCAAATGATTAATCACAATATCTTCTAAACAGTAATTAGTCCTGTAAGATGTGCCCTGACTTGAAATAACTAATAACTTTTGGCACCAAGGGGAAAATCTCTTTTGAGAAGATGAGACATGCTAAGCTTTAAAATCTCTTCAAGATGAACTTCTTCAGTTCCTAAGAAAAACTTAAGAAGAAAGCAAAACAGCATTTAATGACAACCTACTGTGCGCTACAATTTTCTCTCATTTGCTTCTCACAGCAACCCTGGGAAACAGTTAGCAGTATTCTTATATGACAGATAAACAAATTAAAACTTAAAGAATTAGTGAAATTTGCTTGAGGCCATAGTGCTAGTAGATGTTGAAATCAGATTCCAAGGACGAAGTGTTGTAGCTATGCCAACCAGCTCTTTCCACTGGGCCCAGCTGCTGCTCCTTCTAGGAGGTCTAGGAGCAGAGGCAGGCAGCCCTGGACGAAGGGAGAAGAGAAGGACATTTTCTCTTTGGTATCCCCCAAACTTCCTTTCTGTGCGCATCTAGGTAGGCCATCCAGAGGCATCTGAAAAGTCTGGGTAATGCCGGCCAGTTCCTTTAACTAGCATTCCCCAGGTGGCAGTGCTGTAATGTGGCAGGTGGTTTGATTGTGTCCAAGTGCTTTTAGTCTTCTACTATATCCTCATTCACTGCCATGTAACTTGCCCAACTGTGGAGGTGTATTTGCTCCAACTGCCATAACAAAGTACCACAACCTGTGTGTCTTAAATAACAGAGATTTATTTTCTCATAGTTCTGGAGGCTGGAAGTCCAAGATCAAGGTGCTGCTAAGTTCTGTTTCTCTCGAGTCCTCTTTCCTTGGCTTGCAGGGAGCTGCCTTCTTGCCATGTCCTTACATGCTCTTCTTCTGCATGCATGTGAACTCCTGCTATCTCTTCCTCCTCTTATAAGAACATTAGTCTTATTGAATAAAACCCCACTTCTATGACCTTGCTTAACCTTAATTACCTCCTTAAAGGCCCTATCTCCAGATATAATCGCATGAAGGTTAGGGTTTCAACCTATCAATTTTGGAAGGAAATAACAGTCCATAACAGGCGATAAATAGTATTTCTATCCCAGTGACTGAGGTTTGGCCAATGGAATTTGAGCACATATAATGGATGTTGCATCTATGTGGAAGCTTAAAAGCCTTGCTTAGGTTGCTGTTGCTAGTCCATTTTGCCATTAAAACAACCCCACATAGATGCTGATCCTTTAATTTAGATTCTGGAATAAGAGCATAGCTATATCCAAACAATAATTAATATGTACCATAGTCTATGTGCTTGCTATAACGGGATACCTGAGGCTGGGTAGTTTATAAAGTAAAGAGGTTTATTTGGCTTATCCTTTTGTGGGCTGTATAAAAATTATGGAGCCAGCATCTCCTTCTGGTGAGGGCCTCAGGAAGCTTCCACTAATGGCAGAAGGTGAAGTGGAGCTGACATATCACGCGGCAACAGAGAAGAAATGAGAACTCGCTCATTAACTATAGGATGGCACTCAGCCATTCAGAAGGATCTGACCCCATGGCCCAAACACCTCCCATTAGGCCCCACTTTCAACAGTGGGGATCAAATTTCAACATGAGATTTGGAGGGGACAAATACCCAAATTATAGCAATATGCGAAATGAACTATAAATATTGTCATAGGGTATTGAGATTTCAGGGATTGTTTTTTGCTACAACATAACCTAACAGAAGCTAACTGATGTCCCAACAACGTAAAAAATGTATTTTTTGCTCAGTGACAATCTGATCCAGGTTGGGTATCTCTCCTTTTTGTATCTTTGTTTTCAAATAGTGACTCAGGAATCTGATCTCCTTGCATCATGGAGTTCTATCATCTTGAAGCCCTTGTTTCTGGTTACAGACATGGAAACAAGAGAACCAATGATTTCTTGGTAGTAATTAGTGGACAGGTTTAGAAATGAAGTTAATCAATCTGTCTTCATTTTCATTTCTTTGACAGGAATGAATCATGTGGTCCAAATATAAAGGCAGGGAAAGCTTTGGCTAGGAAAAGGAAGCACTGGTGAACATCTTGCTCCCCTGTGCATAAGTGCTTAATTTCAAAGTTTAATTCCCAAGAGGATCCCTCTTTTCCAGCTGTTAACAATGCCCCAAGGGTGTTAACTGACCTTGGAGTAAACTATTGGATACACATCTGTTTTAACAAAGGGCTTTTAAAGATCAAAAAGCTCTGTGAGCCTCAAAGGAAGAAAATGCCAGTGATCTTCCTGACAGTTGAGGGTCAAAGCCATATGTATCTATTCAAAAACTCAGTCTCGACTCAATTGGTTCAGTGAGTATTCATTAAGCATTTATCCATGCCCTGGGTACTCACCATGTAAGGGCCTAAGCAATGTGCCATGGGAAACAAGACATGACTAATTTTGCTTTTGAGTTAATCAAGAAAGTTATACAGAAGAAGTGACATTTGCTGACCCCAAAGACTTTGAGAAGTCTGAAAAATGGAAGGGCACCATTGTACAGACATGCAGAAGAACACAGGGTGTTGTAGCAAGTACCAGAGGCAAAGGATGTCCAAATCACAGCATGCCTTGGACCAGGGATGGGGAAAAGAGATGACATGGAGAAGATCATGGAGTGGGTTGAATGGTGGCTCCCAAAATGTCCACCTGGAGCCTATGGACATGTTCCCTACTTGGAAAAGAGGTCTTTCAGATGCAAATAAGTTAATAAGTATCCCCCAGAAGATTAGCTTGGCTTACCCAGGTGAGATCTAAATGCAGTGACGAGTGTCTTTATAAGAAAAGGAGGTGCCTGTGGCTCAGCGAATAGGGCGCCAGCCCCATATACCAAGGGTGGCGGGTTCAAAGCCAGCTCCAGCTGAACTGCAACAACAACAAAAAAATAGCCGGGCATTGTGGGGGGCACCTGTAGTTCCAGCTGCTCGGGAGGCTGAGGCAGGAGAATCGCGGAAGCCCAAGAGCTGGAGGTTGCTGTGAGTCCTGTGACGTCATGGCACTCTACCAAGGGTGGTAAAGTGAGACTCTGTGTCTACAACAACAACAAAAAGAAAGAAAGAAAGAGAGAGAGAGAAAGAGAAAGAGAGAAAGAGAGAGAGAAGACACACAAGCTACTGGATGCCTGGAGCCCCCAGGAGTTGAAAGAAGCAGGGAAGAGAGATAAGGCCCCATTGACACCTTGATTTCAGACTCTGGCCTCTAAAACTGAGAGAGAATAAATTTCTGTTGTTTAAAGCTATGACGTAGTGGTAATTTGTTATGCCAGCCACAGGAATCTCATACATGAGCATATGAAGAGTCTGTTCTCTTTGACTTGCTGAGGAGTTTGGACAGCATCCTGGGAGCTGTGGCCTGGTCAGGGGAGGCAATGTTGATCATCTTTAAGAGGGGACCAATATGGTCTGCTGTGGACAATCAGAAAGGCAACTCTGGTGACTCTGGAGGGTATTGAGCAATTCCCTTGAGTCTGCTCGTGCTTGGGGAGTGGATGATGGTTAAGTTGGTGAATCTTGAGGTACAGTGGAGATGAAGCTGGGACATCTACCTTGGCCGTGGGCTTCCATAGTCATTTCCCAACCAGGGAATTGCCCTAGCACCCTCTTGGGACATATTAAATCAGCTCCCTTTATCCAGCTCCCTCAAAATAAAATCCATTGCTGGAGAGAAGAGAAAGAATCATTTTCAGTAATTTCCTTCTGAAAAAAGCAGAAATTTTGTAATTATCTGGCTATACAGTGCCTCTTCTGGAAATCTGACCTCAGAAGCATTCTGAGTGCAATGCGTGTGTGTGTGTATGTGGGGGTACCATTGGTGAACCCCCAAATTCCATTGAGGTTGTTATGGTTATTACTCCATAGAAAAACACCCCAAACTTAGTGGCTTACAGCACAGCCATTTTCTACTCTCTCATAGTTTTGAGAATTGACTGGGCTCAGCTGTGCAGCTTTCCTGCTGGCCTTCCTTGAGGTCTCCCATAGTTGGAATGAGATAACAGCTAGGTCTATAGCCATTGAAGTCTCACCTGGGACACTGAGATGTCTGGGGCTATCCCTCTCTCTGTGTAGTCTCAGTACCTCTCCTCTTCGCACGGCTCTCCACGTGGTCTCCCAGCTGGGAAGCAGGACTTCTTACATGGTGGTTCATAGGGCTTAAATGTGAGAATTCCAAGAGAGAGGAAATAGAAACTGCTAGTGCTCTTAAAAGCTGGGTCAGAAATTGAGACAGCCTTGCTTCTGCTTCATTCTGTTGGTTAAAGCAGTCATAGTAAAGCAGATTCAGGGAAGGAGAAATAACCTCCATTTCTTGATGGGAAAAAACAAAGAATTGGAAACCATCATTAGTCCATCTTCAAGTGACTTTTGAAAAGTTGCACCTTTGCCAGTTTCCTTAAGCAGAACAAATGGGAACTGAGGAGGCACAGTGCAGGTATTCAATAAATATTTGATGAATGGATTGAATGAATACATGAATACCTACATGCAGAAGAGTTGGTCACGTTTTAGAATTTTTAAGGCACCTTAAAAAGAGGATTTGCTAAGAGCAAAGACAAAAGACAGTAAAAAAAAAATAGAGACAAACTGTATGTCTAATTAAGGCTTAATGTCAGCATAGAGTGGTGTTATTAATTAAATCATAATATTAACTGCAGGGTGGGTACATATACAGCAGCGCTGAGCCCAAGGAAAAAACTATGCTGGCCACTCTCTTACCATTTAGGTGGGAAACTTATTATAAGGAAATATTAATGATACTGAGATTCTTTCTTGTGAACTATAATCTAGAAGATAAAACTGCTACAGGCATGAATTAAGAAAAATGAGCTATTCACTTAAAAACTTCATAAAATTAAAGTCAATATATACATTTTATCTTTACTGAATAATTCTTGATTCATAAATCATGTTCCTATTGTTTAATTTTTCCTAATATTTACTTATAATTTTTCTAACTTAAGGTATTACTATTGCTTTAATATTATAAATTAAATACTAATAATTATTTTAATGATTCAGGCAGCATACAGAAATCATGTAAAAATACTGAGAGAAAATAACAATACTTTTTGGAAAGTGTCATTCAAATTAAGAGGTCGGGCAGCTGTCCAAGTGACCATGCCATTTTACAGCAGGACTTGCCAGCTGTATGCTGTGTGATGCCATTCTTCAACATTCACATCTTTCAGTTGGGTGTGTCAGACCAGGCACCAGGTATGAACTGCCCATAGCAAGTTCCAGTACTTTTCTCCTGTTCGAACAAAGGGAAGTATTTGTGAGAACCAAAGAATAAAATAAGAGACATTCAGAAATGCCTTGAACTTGACAAATCTTTTCCTGGGTGCCTTTCCTTGGCCACATCCTTTATCCTTATCTGTCTGGAACTCAGGTCTTCAGCAGGATTTGGCCACGATTCCATTCAGAAGCCTGTTTAAATTTCACCCCACTTGCCAGAGTGGCCTTACTTGACCTGGCTAAAATAGCATCCCTGTTATTCTAAGCCTCTTCATGGCATGTACATAGAGTTGTTGGTTTCTTTGATCATAATTTGTCATTCTCCACTGAGAGTAGGGGTCTTAATTTCTCACTGCCAGTCCTAAATTGCCTGGCACATAGCAGTTGCTCAATAAATATCTGAATTACTCATAAGACCAAGGCCCCAAATGTTAGCTTAGTGTTATGTACACAGGAGATGGAGGCTCAGACACTCCAGACTTAGGTACATATTTCTATAAAAGAGAAACACTGATGATTTAGGTCTTAGTCCTGGGTTTTGTACATGGAGACATCTACACCAATTCTGAAAAAAGCTATGTTATTTATGGATCATAAAAAGAATTACTTTCTCATCATTGGTATTTATTGTTTCATACTAACCATATCTTTGTAATACTCTTCATGAAGACAGGCTTCTTACCTTTCCTGGAACCCCACCCCCAATGCTGGCTGCCCTACATTCTTGTATTATAAGCTATGAGCTATCTCCACAAATCAAATGATTGGTTGAAAATATCCTTCATTTGGATTATTGAAGGTTTTGTCATGTGTGTGGAGTAACAGCCAGCCAGCCAGGAAAAAGGCAAAAAATTAAACATCTTATTTCATTGCTGCAAAATTATTAACAGCTCTTCTTACATCAAAGTAAATACCCAGAAATTCCAAAGAGTCAAAAATGCCATTGTTTCTCAGTCAATTGTACCTCAGGAGCCAGTTGTACCCAATCCTAGTTGGGGAGAATAATTATATGCATTGGATACATACAATTCGAGTGAAACTGAGTTTCCAAACTGTTTGGTGATGTTATTGAGGTTAGCTTTGTGGTTTTTTAGGCACAATCAGTATCTCACTAGGGTAAATGTAGCATCAAATTGCATTATTTCAGTGGCAGGGTGTCTAATTATGATTCGGTTGATAAATCTGGTGCTAAGTATGCAATAACCTTGCCCCTTTGTTTATGTTTGCCTCTGTGCTAATTTTCTTTTTAAATTGAACTCTTCAGAAGAGAGCTTAAGGTGTAGAATTTTTATTTCAGTTAAACAGTCATGGCTCATTCATGGTATGTGCCCACTTTCTTGGCCCATTGCCAGTCATACTTAAAAGGTTGTTAAGCTTATCAAGATGGTTTGATAGACTGGGTAGTGGCTCACGCCTGTAATCCTATACTCTGGGAGGCCGAGGCAGGTGGATTGCTTGAGCTTAGGAGTTTGAGACCACCCTGAGCAAGAGTGATACCTCGTCTCTAAGAAAAACTAGCCGGGCATTGTGGTGGGCACCTATGGTCCTAGCTACTCAGGAGGCTGAGGCAAGGGGATCACTTGAGCCCAAGAGTTTGAGTTTGCTGTGAGATACGATGGTATGGCACTCTACCCAGGGTGACAGAGTAAGACTTTCTCAAAAAAAAAAAAAAAAAAAAAAAAGATGGTTTAATAATGCCAGGTAATTTAGTCTACTACCTGAAAATGTGAGTTTCAGAGAATTCCGGGCAAGAGGTTTAGTCTACTGTGCCTCCTGGGTCATGGCAGTGTGTACTAAGACTTGAAGTTGTTCGGGCTTTGTCTGCTTGCCTTTCTCCAGTCTCCTTAACTCCTAGTGCAGGAAAATGTTCTTGAGTTCTTACATAAGTGGTTCCACCAGTGACGGTCGTTCTACATAGAAACAGAATGTTAGGGCAAGAAGGAACATATCATTCCCAACTTCGCAAACACAATACAAAGCTAACTTCAAAAATGTGACTGAATATTTTGAAAATTCAGGTTCATTGCAATTTTATGTATCCAATGCATACAATTATTCTCTCCAACTGGGAATGGGTCTAATTGGCTCCTGAAATAGAACAATGGCACTGAGAAACAACGAAATTTTTGATACTTTAGAATTTCTGAGAGCTCATTTGAATGTAAGAAGAGTTGAAAATTATTTTGTAGCAAAAAGAAAAAAAAAGAGAAAGAAAGAAATGGAGAGCATCCCTCTGGCAGCTTGGGACAGTGATTTACAGGCAATAACCGCTCGCAGGAAAGTCTCCATGGTAAGAGTAGTTTACTTAACTCGTGAGAAGACAGACCCTTTTTATAAATGTAAAAGGAGCCTTTGGGGGAATAATTTCAGTTCCTATATTAGAAGTAATGTGTTTTTACCAAATATAATTAGGTGGCATTTAGTATTTTGAGATAACTTATATGATGAAGGAAGCCCTTGTCTTCCTTCAAAACAATTCTTCCAAACTGTCTTCCAAACAAGAACAATTACTTGTTTGTAATTACTTACATATGTGACCTTTGAAAGTATAAATTCTTTGATGTTATAAACAATGTCTCTCCCACTGCTGTATCCCCAAGATCTGGAAAGGGTCTGACACATGGCAGAGAGTTCAGTAAGTTTATTTATTTAATGATGAAGGAATAAATGATATCGCTGATGTTAATAGCAATTATTACCCAAGATCACTTTGTTGCTGTTTCATTGATTTGTAGAGGAGGAGGAACCTACACCATACTATGTAAATAGCAAAAACATGGGAAGACAAATTACATGCAATTGGTCATTTGTTGAATGTCAAGGTCATTCACATGTACCAGTTTGTCAATAAATGTTGGCTTTTTGTGACAGTGGATTTCCAGTAGTATAATAAGCTATTGGTGACTTTTTTTTTACAGTACTATTGGGAGGTTTTAAGGCATGATTATTATGAGAAATGCTGGTAAGTCATTCTGGTATTCGCTTGCAACTGCATTCTGCACAGCCCCTAGCACTTGGTAAAATATAGAAGCATTTTGCCCTTCCTCCCCCACAGTTAACCATATGCCACTTAATATCTGTAGGTACTTCTTACACATCTCTTCCTCCTGGAGAAGAAAAAAGAGCTTCCATATACAATGGCTTATTTCAAAATTTGTTTAAGAAATACTTCAGCCTTTAAAAGCTTAAAGGGAATAGTACATTTGTTGGAATAAATCCAGTGTTCAAAGTTTAAAGAAACACAGTGGGCTTTAAGCAAACTTCCAGATTTATCCCATAGTTTAAAAGACAAAGGCATGGAAGTTATTTTTAGCACTACTGAAATTGTGGAGGAACTTTTATTGCTCTGTAAGTTGAGAAAGTTTATCTGCTGTGCTTAAAACGTGAGGTCTTCTTCCTCCTTCCTAAGGCAACACTGACTTCTAAGCCAGTGTTTGTGAGGCTAATAGGAGTCTTGTCAATTGTCACTCGTCAGTTGTCACCAGAGGCTGCCAGGAAGAAGGTGTTCAGTGGAGACCTGAAGAAAACACAGATGCGTATGAATGTTAAATCTTTGAAGAGAGACAAAGGCTACACAAATTAACTTCTGGTTTTGACGCACGTAAAATGGCAAGGTTAAAGGCCTGTACCGATCTCTTCCAGTGTAAATTATCTTTAAAAGAGTTATATTTTAGAAGAAATTTAACATTTAGATTTTTAAAATTTAGATTTAAATTTTAGATTTAAAATTTAGATTTTACATTTTAAGAGTAAATTTGCTTCAGACTGTTACCCTGTGGAAGTTTCCTGGGAGATTATGTTGTTTTCCTAATTGTAAGGTGTGTTCGAAAGTTTATCATTACTTAAATGAAAGTGTAATTACTTAAATAGGCACTGAGGAAGCACGAGGAAATTTCTATTGTAGTGATAGTAGAATTAAGGGAGAGTAGTAACCTCCCACTTTATGAAATCTAATAGAAATGGGAATAGACGTTTCCCCAAACATAGTGACATGGATTATCCCTTTAGGACAAGATTCTTTGTCTGTCAGAAGAGTGTTAGGGATTAAGTTGTCCTCCATAATGTTGGTGTCTTATTTTTAGAATACAGAAAAGGAAAGCGCACAAGACCAAATTTCTTATTGTGCTAAAATCACATAAAATTCACCATTTTAACTATTTTAAACTGTATAATTCTGGGCCATTTCATGCATTCACAGTGTTGTGCAGCTATCAGTACTAGCTAGTTTCAGAACATTTTCATCACTCCAAAGGGAAATCCTGTATTCATGAAGTAGCATCAGACTTAAGCAAACCAGTAAAACCTGCTTTCTTGCTCTTGGTATTTGCCTGTTCTAGATATTTGGTATTAAGTGGAGTCAATTTTTAAAAGGGGAGAATCCAAGCCAGTCGTAGCCATCATTTGATAAGGGCATGAAGCAAATGGTTGGATCTTACAATCAAGTGCTCTTCCTTCTGCCAGCTGGCTACAACGTAAGTCAAGGGCAAGTAGGAGATTCTGGAGTTCTGAGCAGTAATGAGTGCTGGACTATCTAGGTACTATAGATGCAAGCCTAGAGTTTCAGGTGAATCCCTTTATCCCAGAACCAGAAATTCAGGCAGAATTCTATAGGGCACTCTTCCAATCATTACAGTGACCTCAGTCAGGTACTTGAAATTACCCATGCTGAGCTGTGAGACTTCCTCAACTTTCTCCATCACTCCTCCCTTTCCTCCCATCTTTGTTTTTCAAACAAGTTTTATTGAGCATATCAACACTATGGACACCATGATGCACAAGGCAGGCATTTTCTCTGCCCTCACAGAGTTTATTTACGCTTGTGTAGAGGCAGACAATAGAATACACATGTATGACCACACAGAATTATAAGTATTGTGATGGAGAATAACATGATGTTATGATTGGGAACAAGTGAAATGGGTAGCTCCTTTACACTGGGTGTTCAGGATGGCCTCTCTGAGGATGTCATTTTCAAGCTAGGATCTGAAAGATGCAAATGATCCAGCTGTGTGAGAAATGGTATATAAGAGCTCCAGGAAGAAGGGATGGTATACACAGTGGCACTGTGGAAAAAGGAGCATAGCTTGTTCTACTAAGAAAAAACTGGAAATTTACTGAGTGAGATGAGGCTGGAGAAGCCAGGCAAGGGCCCAGTCATAGCAAGAGTCTATAGTCCATGGGACAGTATTTATTACATCAACAAGGGACAGCCATGGGATGGTATTTCAAGTAGGAGGTAGACTGGATCCTGATCCAATTTATTTTGTTAATAAGTCTGCTTGCCACTGTGAAGAGGTACGACTCAGGAGGCAAGAATAGACATAGGGAGCCTAGTTAGGAGGGTAATGAAAAGACCCAGGTGAAAGAGAGTGGTGGCCTGGACAAGCTAGAGATATACCTGTTCATACAATGGCCATCTCTTGAATCCTTTATCTGGGCTAGGCAAAATGGAATGAGTATGTGTGTTCATACTACTGGGGCATTTTATCTATATAATATCCCTTTACAGGTGTCGGAAGCAAAGAGGACACAAATCAGGAATAAAGTTAGTAAATTAATGCAGTTTAAGGAACATTTATTGAATACCTCTGTGTACTAAGCAGAAGATGGCACCTTTTTCCTTCAGAATGTTGAAGGCATCTCTCCCATGCGTGTGCTTGGTCCCAGCATTGCTGTTATGAAGACCAAAGCTGTTCTGAATCTTGGTCCCTTGCTTTGTGACCTGATGTTTCTATTAACTGGAGGGATCTTTTCTTTGTTTTGCTCTTTCACGATGATGGGCTTTGGTTTGGGTCTCTGGTAATCCATTTTGTGGGGCATGCACTGTGTCCATTCAGTTTTAACCTTCATGCTTTTCAGTACCTGAAATTTTAAAAATGATTCCTTCAATAGCTTCCTGTCTGTCATTTTCTTTTTGTTTATTCTGGATATCTTATTACTTTCAGAGATTGAACCATGACTAGGCTGATTTAGCTGCCTTTTTTTCACCTTCTACTTTTGGGACATTTTTTCAATGATATTTATTTTTAGTTTCTACAAACTCTTTTTTTTTTTTTCTTAAATCTCTGGATATTCCTTTTGTACAGGATCTAGAAAACTGGGAATCTACTTGCTACTTAAACATATTTTCATCCAATTCCTTTTTTTACAATTCTACCCCAACTCCCTGGGGTACTTGATGCTGCCAGTTCCTGAGGCTTTTGAGGAATCTATAGCAGGGACTGTCAAACTTCTTTTCTAAAGGACCAAACAGTAAACATTTTAAAGTTTGTTATTCATACAACTGCTCAACTATCAACTATTGAATTACAACTGCTCACAACTACTCAACTCTGCTGTCAGGAAAGCAGCCATAGACGATATGTAAATGAATGGGCATGGGTTGTGTGTGTTCCAATAAACTTACTGGCTTGGTGCCCATAGCTCAGTGGTTAGGGTGCTGGCCACATACACCGCTGACTGGCAGGTTCAAACCCAGCCTGGGGCTGCTAAACAACAACGACAACTACAACAACAAAAACAAAAAATAGCCAGGTGTTGTGGTGGGCACCTATAGTCCCAGCTGCTTGGGAGGCTGAGGCAAGAGAATCACTTAAGCCCAAGAGTTTGAGATTTCTGTGAGCTGTGATGCCATGGCACTCTACCGAGGGTGACATAGTTAGACTCTGTCTCCAAAAAAAAAAAAAGAAAAGAAAAAGAAAAATCTTTATTTACTGATCCCTGGGGGTCTGTGACATGAATTGGGCTACATTGGCTTTCCCCACTGTCCATTTAGGATTTAGCTTCTTTAGGTAGGCTAACTTAATGACCTCTGATCCATTTGCTTTCTAGCTTTTAAAAAATTGTTACTGTTGTTTGTTCCCTCTCTGATTCTTATTTTGAAATTATATATCTTTAATGCTTTTACAGTTGTTTTATCTGAGTTTTAGGAGTGAAAGTAAGTGATATCTTGCTTCTTCCATCATCTTTACCTGGACACTACAGATGAGCATTATTAATGAAGGGTAGTATGAAGTATGAAAGGTTGATACTTCTATTACTTTTTTCCCTGCAATTGGACTCAGACACCACACACCATTTACATTATTTTACCTGTGTCATCTTTTTGAAAGTTCCGCTAATTTGGCTCCTTTAATCTTCATTTTCTTTTTTGTGACACAAATTTCACTGTCATTTCAGCCTTTATCTAGAAATCTATTTCCAGAAATGGGTGGGATCTTAGCATTGTGATTTCATGTATAATTAACAGAACATAGATTTTAGCAGTGCACTCAGTGTAGGAGGCTAACTTGGAAAAAGCAGGTGAGAAAAACAGCCTTCCCAAAGAGCGACCAGCATTAGCCCAGCCCGCTCTATTAATCTGGAGCTTGCAGCTTCTCTGACCACCCACCAGGGGGAGAACTGAGGCCACTGAGAGCATGTGCTAGTCCTCACACCCTAAGACCTTGAGCAATGGTGGCAAATAGGACAAGAAGCCGTTCGTCAGCCAGCAGCCCCCAAATATAAGCAGAGTAGCAGCACATATGTCCCCACATGATGATTACAATCCACAATCTCCTCCCTTCCTGTCCCAGAGCAAAACAAAACCATTCTCAGGGTGCTGTTGCTGAGGAAAGAGAGCTGGAAGCAACCTACCATTTTTTCCAATGAGAGAATGCTGGTTCAATGTTTAAGGAACTGCCCTAGTAGGAAGAGCTTTAGGACTGGACTGCACATTGGGCCCACCTGGGGAGCTTGTAAAACTCATGATGCCCAGGCCCCACCCCAGATTTTGAAATTAGACTCTGAGAGGGTGTGGCCCAGGTATTGGCATTGCAAAGCTCCCTGGATGATTCCTGTAGATAGCCAGGTTGAAATCTCTCATTTCAAAGCACAGTCTTACTTGAGAAGTCTTTCTGCTGCAATTTGTGTTCCCGCATGACTGCTGACTACCACTTTATGTGTAATCTCAAACATTACTCTGCAGTGGTTCTCAACCTTCCTAATGCTGCAACCCTTTAATAAATTTCCTGATGTTGTGGTGACCCCAAACCATAAAATTATTTTCATTGCTACTTCATAACTGTAATTTTGCTACTGCTATGAATCATAATGTAAATATCTGATATACAGCAGACCCGCAAAGGGGCTGTGACCCACAGGTTGAGAACCGCTACTCTAGAGCAATGGTTCTCAAAGTATGGCTGCCCACCAGCATTGTCAGCATGACCTGAGAACTTCCAAGGCTGACCTTTGTCCCTTCCCTGCCTTAGCCCTACTGAATCAGAAACTGAAGAGAGGCCCAGATCTTTGTGGCTGAACAAGCCTTCCAGGTGATTCAGCCTTGGAAACACTCAAGTTTGAGAGCTGCTGTATCCTATTTAAGAGCAAATGTCTGGGGGTACCTCCCCCAAGGGATTTACTTCCTAGCTCACTTTTCCCCAACAATAGTAAAGTGATACCAGAATGTGACACAGAGCAAAAGAATAGCTAAAGCAAATGTGTATATACAATAGAATACCATTCAGCCATAAAAACAGATGAAATCTTGTCATTTGCAGCAACATGGATGGAAATGGAGGTCATCATTTTAAGTGAAACAAGGCAGGTACAGAAAGGCAAATATCACATGTTCTGACTCCTATGTGGGAGCTAAGAAAGTTTATCTCATAGAAGTAGACAGTAGAGGGATATTTATCCAAGGCTGAGAAGGGAATGTGTGCTATAGGGGGAAGGAGGTTCGTAAATGCATATAAACATGCACTTACATAGAAGGAATTACCTCTAGTGTTCCAAGCACAATAGGGTGACTATAGTTAAAAACAGTATATTGTATATTTCAAATTAGTTGGAAAAGAGGAATTGAAATGTTCCCAGCACATAACCATGATAAATACTCAAGGTGATGGATATTCCAAAGACTCTGACTTGGTAATTACACATTCTACTCACGTAACAAAATATCATATGTACTCTACAAATATGTACAAATATTATTTATCAACAAAACAATTTCTTAATAAAAATTTTGACTTGGGAGAGGACATGAGGAAACTACAGAGTATGATTATAGTTTTAAAACATAAGATTTTTAAATGTTAAGACTATGAGAATTATGTCTATGAGACATAATTTATTTATCAGCAAAACAATTTCTTAATAAAAATTTTGACTTGGGAGAGGACATGAGGAAACTACAGAGTATGATTATGGTTTTAAAACATAAGATTTTTAAATGTTAAGACTATGAGAATTAATTAATAAATAATAACTCAAACTTGGGTAGTATTTTAAGCACTTTCCATATACTAATTCACTTAACCCTCATAATAAACCTGCGAGGGAAATATTACTATTTTCCTATTAGTACCAAAAAGGAACCTGAAGCACAGAGAGGTTAATTTACTTGTTCAAGGTCACACACAGGAAGTAAGTGGCAGAGCTGAGGGCCCATCTCAGGGATTCATGGTCATAGCTACACTGCCTCTACATTTAATTTTTCAAATGGATGATGGCTTCATGGAAAATAATTAAATTATAATAAAATATTAAACGGAGCAAAAATGTATATCTTTGAGCACAGCATGTATCTACAGCCCTTTATGTCAATTCTGAAATCCTTCAAAGCTTTAAAAACAGTTTTATAAGTTTGGCCCCAGAACTTATTTGTCTACAAAACCTGAACTGAATCAATATGAGGTCATGCATAATTTTTCTGTACTCCCCAGAATTAAAATAGTCACATTTTTGTGGCACAGTTATTATGTTTTCCTGTTCCTTGCTGTGGCAAACTCTGCTGTGGCTGTTAACATAATACGTGGCTGTGGAAATCCAAAGTGCTGTGTACCAAGTATTTCCCACCCTCTAGGGACATTATAGGGTTGTACTTCCCTTCCCTTTTGAAGTTAGGTATGAGCATGTGACTTGATTTGGCCAATGAAATGTGATCAGATATAACATATATAATTTCCAGGCAGCACATTTATTTTGTTGTTGTTGTTTTTGTTGCAGTTGTCGTTGTTTTAGCTGGCCTGGGCTGGGTCCGAATCTGCCAGCCTCAGGTATGTGGCTGGCACCCTACCCACTGAGTACAGGTACCGCCAGCCATGTAGCACTTTTAAAAGGCAGTTTGTAATTACCTCTAACTCTCTTTCTGGAGTTGCTGGAACTCTGACTGGCAGCATTCCTGGTGTTACTTGCCCTGTGTGTTGGTTAATTTTATGTATCAACTTGACTGGGCTAAAGGATGCCCAGATAGCTGATAAGATATTACTTTTGAGTTTGTCCCTAAGGATATTTCCCGAAGAGATTAGCATTTGAATTGGTGGACTGAATAAAGAAGATCGCTCTCTCCAACGTGGGTGGGTACCATCCAATCCTTTGAGGACCCAAATAGAATAAAGAGGCAGAGAAAGGTGAATTCTTTCTACTTGAGCTGAAAGATCTATTATCTCCTGCTCACAGGCATCGGTGCTCCTGGTTCTCATACTCTTGTCAGAGTCTGAAAGAGAATGGAGTCCCATCCCCATTCGTAGGCCCTCAGACTCAGACTGAATTATACCACTGATTTTCCTAGTTCTCAGTTTGTAGATGGCAGACTGCAGGATTTCTTAATTTCCATAACCATGTGACCCAACTCCTATAATTAATCTCCTCTTACACACACACACACACACACACACACACACACCCTTTTGTTTCTGATTCTCTGGAGAACCCTGAGTATTACACTGTCATAGTCTGAGACCTGGAAGAAGATGCAGAGATGAGCCCTAACCAAGTTAGATTTGGGGGATATTTGTTACTGAAACATAAGCTAGCTTATCCCAACAGATACAAGGGTATATGTACCACCTTACCTTTTTAAAATCTGAAAGATTCTGGAATAGATCTGATCCCAGTGTTTCAGATAACAGATTGTGGATCGTTATTTGAATATTCGAAATCAGGATTATTTTCCCCTCAAAAACACTTGAATTGTGTCATTACCGTGATCACAGCTATTTCCTTATAAAGTAAACTAACCTCTGAACAACATCTCTGAATTGAGCTCTTGGAGTTTAAAGATTGACTCATTTATCCTGGCAACTTCAATGCCTAATAGAAAGTGAACACTTGGTAAATAGGTGCTAAAAAATGGTATAAAGACAGTTAATTCCTGAAGCTTGAGTCTCCAGGGGAAAGAGCAAAGAAAGTGAACATAAGAGGTGAAGGCAAAAGTTATCTATTTTATATACTTCACAATTTTGCCTGTTTAAATAATGATCTGGAGTCAGGGCAAACCCTGTTTGAAAGAATAGTATGGTGGCTATGAGTGAGTGCTCACTGGGTGGATGATGGAATTCACTGAGACAATTTGAACAAGTATGACTCTTATCACAGAACTGTTTTTTAGTTAACCGATAGTAATTTTAGCTATTATTAATATTAATAAAATATAAGTAGCAATCCTCATGAAACTCTGTATAAGAGAAGGGAAATTGGCTAATTGTACAGTTTTTAAACTGGGTCTACTGTGTTCTTTGGTGTTACAGACTGAATATTTGTGCCCCTTCCCAATTCACACATTGAAATCCTAATGCCCTATGTTACAGTATAAAGAGATCGGGCCTTTGGAAGGTGATTAGATAGTGAGGGTGGAGCCCTTCTAAATGGGATTAGTGCCCATGTAAGAGGGATCTCAAGGATCTCTCTCACTCTCTTTTTTCCATGTGAGGACACAATGAAAAGTTGGCTGTCTGTAACCTGGAAGTGGGCCCTTGTTAGAACCCAACCGTGCTGGCTTCCTTATCTTGGACTTCTATCCTCCAGAACTGTGAGAAATACATTTATGTATTTTGTAATTTGCCTAATCTATGATAACATTGTTATAGCAGCCCAAATTGATAAGACACATGGATTATGAAGTACTTCTTTTTACCCTTGGGGTGGGAAATCTCAGAGCTCTTGGAGAGGGGAGGGGAAAAGCGTGAACTAGCAATGCCTGCTCCAACCTCAACAGCTCTTCTTGACCACCATCAGGCATAGAATGTTGTTAAAGGAAAAGATGCTGTGGATAAAAACAACCATGAAAGCCATTAGAAAAAAATATATTTTAGCATGATCTTAAGCAGCAAATACTGAAAACCAAAGCTTTTGATAAATTTTATTTTAAAATAAAATGAATCAGTAAATTATTCATAGACTTTTGTATTCTGGCCAATTTAGGTTTTAATGTAGCATCTTGATAGAACATTTTAAAGAAAATATTTAGTACTCTAGCAATCATGAGCCTATGAACCCTTACAACGTTTTCCCTGCCTCCTCAAAAACCACATGATAGATTTGGAAATTTATAGTTTAATCACATGAGAGCTTTGCTTAGCTAGAATTTAATAAGATGTTCCTTAAAGCTTGTAGAATCTCGTCCTTAATTTAGGAATTAGTGGTTCTGAAGGGCACTTGCTATTAATGTGTTCTGATTTAGGGCATTAAGACTTTGAGAAGAGTCTATTGTATGGATTCCATTTTAGTGGTCTCATTAATGTGATATATGTAATGGCACAGAGCAACATTAGCTCAGTCTGGGTTTCAGATCGTGTGGGCTCTGATGTGTGTGTACAAGATGTCTGACCCTTCATGAATTGACTGGGCCATGTGATCTCACAAGGGGGTGAGGTGCTTTCTTTCCTATTCACCCTTCTTCCCTGTTGGGGCTTCAAGGATTCCTGTTCTGGGAGTCTTGTGGAAAAAAAAACAAAACAAAAATTTCTGAGCCCATGTTTGTCCAGAAGTGGAAGAGTACGGAAGATTGAGTAAAATAGCTAATCCAAGCTGGAGACTTTCAGTAGGTGGCAATTTTCCAAAGATAAATATGCTAGTTTTAAAGTTGTGTCTCGAATGAACTTTGCAAAAGAGAGAGAGAGGGTGTGTGTGTGTGTGTGTGTGTGTGTGTGTGTGTATGTGTGCGCGCGCGCACGTATTGGTGAATGGAGCTAAAGGGGAAATGGAATTTTTTACTTTTTCCTCTTTTCTCCTATCTGGAGTATCTCTGATTTCCAGGATTCTCTAGTGAGACCAATACTGTTGGAATCCCACTCGAGGTAAAGTACACACAGATCCATGGGGGCTGTGGTTGGCCTAGGAGTGTAATTGCTGTGTGCAGTGTCAGGGGTGGATGAAATGCAACTTGGGCTCAAACTGGCTTCAAATGGACATTAGAACAAACAGTTCCAGACTAGAAGGGAACAGTGACAGGAATTTTCACATCCCTTATCTAATATAAGTCTTTTTGGTGGTAATTATCAATATTGCCATTTAACAACTGAAGAAACAGATTTGGAGTCAACATGACAAAACCTGAGTTTAAACCCAAAATGTCAGAGGCCTAGTCATCAGATGCCATTTTTCTATCACCTGTGGAAAAATTATTATGTCTTGTGCACAAATGGAAATCTTCCCTGTTCAGTCGTATTAATCATGTTGCTAATGTGTACAGTGCCTAACAACACTGGGATCATGAATACTCAGTGTAGGTCTAATAATGTCAAGCTGACTTTTCATAGGGTTGATTGGTTTCAGTGACCTCCTTTTAGCTACTGGTCCTAGTGTGAGTTTTGTTTTTTTGTTCACTCTTCCACTGTAAGTTTAACTGGTGAGAGAAGTGGATTTTTAAGAGGCTTCCTGCTGGCATTCACTGGACAGAGCATGCGAAATAACCTTTAAGAGATAGGCATGGCTGTCAGAAGGGTTATGTCCAAATAGCTAAAGATTGTTGCATGAAGGGGTGATCATACTGACCCAGCACTCTGAGCTGATGGGTGGTCTGTGGCTTCGCAGACTCTGGGGATTCTCTACTGGCCTGTGAGTTGTCTAGTGGCTGAGACAATGCCAAATCCAACTTTTACCTCCCAGGAGGTACTCAGGATTTTATTTAGGTTGTGTAATTGACTTTTTTAATTATTAATGAAATTTTACGTATTTACAGTGTATGCCATGCCACCTTGATGCACATTTACTTAGTGAAATGGTTATTACTGTCAAGCAAGTTAATATACACATTGCTTCATTCAGTTACTTTTTGTGTGTGTGAGAACACGTGAAATGTGCTGTCATAGCAGATTTCCAGCATACAACACAGTATTATTAACTGGAGTTTTCATGCTGTACCTTCGATCTCTAGATTTATTCATCCTACATAACTGCAACTTTGTACCCTTCAACCAATATCTTCCCATTTCTCCTTTGAAACTATTAATAGAACCTTTATTTCTTTTAAAAAATTGAGCTATAAGTCACATCCTGTGAAATTCACCCTTTTGAGTAAGTGTCTTAATTCAATGGTATTTATTATGTTCACAAAGCTGGGCCCTAGGAGCTGTGTATCCTACACATCATAGGTGAGTTGGCCCTGCTCTTGTGAATATCATGGCTATGGTTAGTGATATGGATGGACTAGGGCATTAGGAAAGTTGAGAACCACTGCTCTAAGGGGACTTTTAAGGGAATAATGGGAGACAGGCTTCTTTTCAGTCAGGTTCTAAGTTTGGCACTTATATTTCTAGAAGCTGTGAAATTAACATTTCTTGGGACAGCAGGATAGGAGCATTAAATTACAGCTGGAGCTGTACCAGGAAAGTCGCGTTTATCAGGATAACCTCCTCCTTAAGTTTATCTCAGATGCTGCAGTTTGCATCCCAGAGGAGTGAAAGCAATTCTGCTTTCCCTGGAGCCTGGTTGTAATCTGTGAGAGGCAGTAGGAACTGGCAGCTGTCCAGCTGATGCCTCCCATCTCCCGATGTGGATGCTTGAGATGAAAGCATTTAACTCAATTTTTTACCCTGATTTTTTGCATTTCCTCTAGGAGGGGAAAAACTAACCCTGGGCGTAGATCCTTGGCAATAGCTTCCCTGGCCAGGGTGGTTTGGGACTTTTTGACTGAAGATGGCTGAATAGTGACTATATCAGTGCCACCAAAGATGGGATCATTAGCATCATCCTGAAGCTTGTTAGAAATACAACATTGCAGGCTCCACTCAAACCAGCAACTCTGAGGGTGATGCCCAGCAAGCCCTGTGTTAACAAGCCCTCTAGGAGATTCTTTTGCACACTAAAATTTGAAATGCACTGGGAAGATCCCTTGTCAGGCGAGGCGCAAAGTGCTAATGAGATGGCTCTGAATGCTAGTACAAACCCCAATAAAAACAAATAAGTAGATCAACTCAAACTTCTGAAGCTTATCTGTACACAGCCGCAAATATACATTGTATCATCTTCATCCTCATATAGCCTTAAAATGAATTTGACTTACCTTTTTCGGCCTACATCTATTTTTTTTGTTTTTTGTTTCTTTTGCAGTTTTGGCCAGGGCTGGGTTTGAACCCGCCATGTCTGGCATATGGGGCCGGCGCCCTACCCCTTTGAGCCACAGGCACCGCACATCTGTTGTTTTATCATTTGGTAATATCCTTTCTTTAAGAAGTTCTTTATTGTTAATTTCATCATAAACAGATTAAGAGAAGAAAATAGGAGGAAGTACAGGGAAACAAAATTGTATTGTTTTTTTTTTTTTTTGAACTCCTGCTTTTCTGTGAGCCTGTTGACCTAGCATTAAAACTCTAATTTGAAGACAAGTCTCATTAAAGATGTCCCATTTCAGGGGTGGGATTTTCTGACAATGGAATTTAGGAGTCTAAGATTCCTAACCATGCTACTATTTAAAACTTTGGCCTAGATTTCCACTGTCAAGTAAAAATCAAATCCAGGTTTAGGTAAGGAGAGATTTTACTCAAAAGGATTATTGTGATAGAGTCAAGGGATTATTGCAATAGGGAGAATGGTTCAGCCACAAGTTCTGCAAGCATCTCAAAGGTCAGGCAGAAAGGAATTTTCTTTTATAAGGGCAGATAAACAAGCCTAGAAAGAACCAAATACAGGGAGCAGGATGAGCAAGAAATGCCTTTCCTTGAGGGAAATTTGATTCTCATGAGGGTTATTCGTGGTGATGGTTCAGCATTTCGATGCTGTTAGCAGGCATTTTGTTTGAGTTGATAAGTGAGTACAGTTTGGTTAATCCTTCATGGCAATAAATGGAAATTTGGAGAGTCTGTATCTGGCCTCGTCTTGACTTAGGTAAACAAGGAGGTTATTTATGAGTCTTCTCAAAGTCATATGGTTAAAAAGAGTGCTTCTTTGTAGGAAGCTCTTCTACTGAAGATAAAAGGATAGAGGGATTTCTTGACTTGTGCAGTAGATTTTGTTTTTTTAGTATATATCACTGAAACAATAAAGCAATTCTCTTTAATTACCAAATGCTAGTTGACTTCAATTTGGTTAATTTATGTTTTGTAATTAAAGAGAATTTGCTTTAGTAGCTAAACACTAAACTTCTCTTTTAGGGGAAGAAGTAATAACCAAATGTGTTGTTAAACACATGCAAATATATAACAATTTAAAATAAAATACTTTGGGGATAGAATTGGGTGAGCTATTTAAAGCTGGATGTAAGAGTTGCAACTGAAAGAGATACTACTTATTTGTTCCATGTCAGTAAATCTTGGGTGTACAGTGTGTCACACTGGTGAGCAAGGAAGTGCTGGGGAGTCATGAATTACACAGTAATGAGCGAGCAATGTGGCTAAGAGAGTGTTCACAGGTTGTCCTATTAGTACCTCCTAAAAATAATCATGCTTAAATTGCTTTTTTTTAATGTGGAAAGCTTAATTAAAACAAAGCAACTAAGGACAGGGGAATCTGTATGTATGTAGCAGTTAGAGAGGAAAAACGGTTAATTTTCTTAATACCATATTTTTCAGTACTGTAGTCCATTGTGACCATCAGCTGATGATAACTTCTTTAATATGATACACATCTTTTCTAATCTCATCCTAGGATCTTTCCATACTGTCCTATAATTTTGCACTGATATTCTCAAACACTATAGCCTTTACAACAGTCATAAATTGATTACAGGAACTGCAAATTTCTCACTGGAAATGTGTTCCTGACCTTGTTGGTGTCCTTGGGGGCTTTTTAGCAGAGTAGGAAAATCTCATCACTAGGAATAAGTCTAACCCCCTTGCTAAAAAATAATGACAATAATAACATGAATAGTTGGCTTAGTCTGTTCAGGCCACTATAATAAAATACCATAAACTGAGTGTGTTACAAACAAGCATTTATTTCTCACAGGTTGAAAAGTCCATGATCAAGGTGCCAGCACATTCAATATTTGGTGAGGCCCACTTCCTACAGATGGTGCCTTGCTGTTGTGTTTTCACATGGTGTATGGGGTGAATGAGCTCCCTTGGGCCTCTCTTACAAAGGCCCAGTCATAAGGACAAATTCCAGTCATAGGGGCTCCACCCTCATGACCTAACCACCCTCCAGAAGTCCCTACATGAAATACCATCAACTTGGGGGTTAGAATTTCAACATATGAGTTTTGGGGACACACAGAAATTCAGACCACAGCAATAGGAAGCTATTAAGAATTGGCCAGGCATGGTCTTAGGCAGTTCATCAACTTTATCTCGTTTAAACCTCACAACTTACTGAATGGGTATCATTTTACTCTACGAAGAGAATTGATTTCCAAAAAGTTAGATTGTCTGTTCACTACAGTACAAGAAGCTTCTAAAAAGTATGGCAGAAAAACTAGTCTCCTTTTGAGCCCAGATTTCTGAAGGACAAGTAAGGGACTATGGAGGAATGGGAGGTGGAGCTGGTCTTTCCAGCTTCTCTTAGCTATAAGCCCCAAAGACTTTGGATTTTAGGCTTATCTTTGCCAAGTCCTAGAATCAATTCTGACATGGGCAGGCAGTCAGAACACCCTTTGGAAGATAAGCCCTAGGTTTCATGTTGCCTGCTATATGCTTGACCTCTGGTATATCCACCAAGACAGAGCTGTCCCCAAGCCTTCCCAGCTGTCCAGGTAGCTGGAACTTGGTGCTCTATTCTACTCGTTCTCCTTACTAGCACTCCATTTTCCGCACTGGGATTAGACGAGGCTCTGACTTTGTTTCTAAAAGGTGATATATAATAAATTTAATTAAAGATGTATGTGATTTGGAGAGGGGAGAACTTCTTTAGAGGACATTAGCTACCCCAATATAATAAAGTCGGACCTAGCAAACACTGGCTATAGTAATAAGAGGAGCCCACTTCAATGTCAGTGTGGAGTCAGGTTAACTCTTACTGAGATTCAGGATGCTCCAAGCCCATGATTAGTGTATGCACTTTTTAAATTAGCCTCTAGTACAACCTAACACTTCATCGCTTGTGGAGAATTCTTTTATCAATATATTCTCTTGGCAGAGAAAACTCTTTGAAACATTCTTCTGTACTTGTTTTAAATAGCATCTTTGTTCTTTCTCTTTTTCATCCTTGGCCTTTCAGAAAATAGACAGTTTCAAGAGTATTACAATTTGTTTTCAGTTAAAGTTAGAATTGCGATAGCATGTCATGGATGGAGGTGGGCTGACTACTAACGTATGTTCTAGGATCTGGTCTGCAGGTTTAAAGATACAGACATTACAATAATGTGGTGTCCAGAGTCAATCAGCCTTAAACACACATAGCTTTGCTATATTCACAAGAAGCTGGCTTATAATCATAATAACAACTTATTTTTTTATACTGAGAAATCCGATTTTCAAAAGACTAGAGTACTTTTATCTGAATAACATATTTTCTCCTTTATAGGAAAGTCATGAAAAATAGGCAAACTAGGTAAGCTAGTGTCACCACCCCTCCCCCCATAGATTCCTTGAAAATCAACAATTTCCTGGGTAGAACTTGTTAAAAGATAACTTTTAACAAAAGGTAAAATCATGACCCTCATACAAGTATAAAATAAACACGTGAAGCAAAATGTTTTATATAATTTGTTAATCAAGGATCCAGCAAGATGTTACAACTAGTTCAAAGTAGAACTAATGAATCACAGATTTATATGGAGTAAAAAAATGTTGAAATAAACACAAAACTGGATTTTCCCCCAGAGGTGTGCTTGAGGGAGTCAACTGAATTACTATACAGACTTTATTTGCATGCCTATAAACAAAAAATTATTTTACACTGCTATCGGTTACTATATCTTATAGGATTGTATGTGTAAAATAGCTCCAAGAAAATAAAAAGCTAGACTCAGATAACTCTGAAGGTTGTGCTCGGAATGATACATAGTTTTTCCATTGGAAATACTCAGTTACCTTTTTTGCTGATTCCAAATGTTCTTACAAACTGACATCCTTTTATAATCGACAGTCATTATTTTGAAAGTCATTTGTAGAAATGATTTCTTCCCTCTCTTCTCTTTCACTGGCCTAAAACTAAGTTTTCTCAATAATATACCTTAAGGAAGTATCTTTTATAATTAATATTTAAAACAATCCTCAGTCTTTTGTTCACTTAAATTTTATTGAGCACTTGATATTAATACATTGGTTCCCAGATGTTTCATCAGAATTGCCTAGGTAGATTTTTAGAAATGTAGGCTCCTAGGCCCATTTCTGGATTTTCTGATCCAGATTCTTGAGGGTTGGCACCTTAGGACACATTCTTTAACAAGAACAATTTTAGGAGTCTGTAAATACACTCCAGGTGAGAAACAGAGACCGGTCATCCGAAAAACCACTAGGGTGGCTAAATATTAGACAGGAGAGCCTTACTGGTGATTATTAGTTTGTAAATGAGGAAGACATGGTCTCCTGTGTGTGCCAAAGCAGCTCTCACTTGGAGGAAGGAAAGAAAAGATGAGGTTTTCTGCCTCACAGGGTCTATGTCATGCAATAGAGTCATATGTATTCAGCATGTTTGGGGGGAAGCTGTACATATTCATGAAGGGAGTCGAGTGCATGCACATAGGTAAACATATGTGATATACACCCTGTGTTCACTTTGGGGTGGGATTTTTGGTTTAAAATTAGATGGAATTTGGCTCTTCACATCAAAAGATGAACTGTAGGACTTAAAGACGCTTTGTGGGCAGTCTCTATAAGCGGGCAGGTACTGACTTAAAGTCTGCAGTTGCTTGTCAGAAAAGAATGTAAGGCCTGTCCTCTGTCCAGTCAGAGTTGTAGTGGTCTGGGTTATAAATAGAGTTAGGAGGAGTTTAATAATTTGCCTTATAGGTCCTATTCTTGGGGAGTTTAGCATGAGTGTTTTTTCTCATACCCATAGGAATTTAGGAAGTTGCCAGCCAAACCCTCCACCCTTGGCCCTATAGGTAAGTTTTCTTTTCTTTTTTTTTTTTTTTTGTAGAGACAAAGTCTCACTTTATAGCCCTCGGTAGAGTGCCGTGGCCTCACACAGCTCACAGCAACCTCCAACTCCTGGGCTTAAGCAATTCTCTTGCCTCAGCCTCCCGAGCAGCTGGGACTACAGGCGCCCGCCACAACGCCCGACTATTTTTTTTGTTGCAGTTCGGCCGGGGCCGGGTTTGAACCTGCCACCCTCAGTATATGGGGCCGGCGTCCTACCAACTGAGCCACAGGCGCCACCGTAAGTTTTCTTTTCTTAACTTTAGGGTACATCTTAGTTGATAAAAGGGCATATATTTTGGTCTGTCAGATCACAGGCCTGAGGGAGTAAATGTCACACTTGATGGAGGGGCTTGGTTAGAGGTGGTAAAAGTGTTGGGACCTAGTGACAAATTAAATATTGTATTGGATGCTGGGGGAGGAGAAGGAGTTTTCATGGGTTGAGGATGACGTCCAATCATTGAACATGTCAAAAGACAAAATCACAACCAATTTAAAGATCTTAGTTGCCTTTAATTTGCAACTCTAGAATCATGCAATACCTCATTCTATACCATAGAAGGAGTGTTCTGATGAGCTCAGCAGAGGAGGTTGGCTTTATAGGCAAAAAGGGCTGAGAAAAGCACAAACAGAATAAAAAGAGCACGGGTCATTTCAAAGTTACTTTCCTGTAGCGGTTAAAGCAGAGGGCACTTCCTTATCATGCCAGCTAGAAACTGGCTTATTTGGGGATTTGGCTATTATTTCTATCCTGATTTCTTGGAAGGTCAGTTAAGGGATTTAGTTTCAGCTTGATGATATAGAACTTCAGCATGAGTGACTCCATTCTGGTTTGGTCTGTTGGGCCTAGTGCAGAAGTTCAGTCCAAACCAATGGCCTCATATAAATTTTATTTACAAACAAGTAAATTATTGGATGGTGATAAGGCCTATTATCTTCTGTAAAATGTTTAGATCATCAAGATACTCACATTAATATGCTTTTAGTATAGGTTTTCCCTCCATCAATAACCTGAAATTAATTCCAATGTTCACCATCACTTCAGAAAGACACCTTTTTTGGTAGTATATTGACAATATAGAGGATCACATTTATTTTATAGCAAAAGCTGACATGCAAATTTAGGACATTTGGCGGTTATATTTGGACTCCTTTAAGTTTCACTAAACAAGTATTTGAAAAAAATTATAATACAAAAGAAAAGCCTGCAAGAAAAACAAAAGTCACAATGGTTTTGTCCTGAAATCTTAAGATTCAAGCTCAAACTATTTATTATCATAGGTTATATTTCTTAAAACCATTTCCATAAGGGAAGTAGACATGCCTTGTTTCCAGCCCAACCACTTTCTAGAAAGGATATAAACGCTTTTAATTGTCATATGCTCTATCTCATAGGGGGAAATCATCACCTCAGCGAACAGCTATCAATGATGCCAACGACAGCTTTATTGGAAGTTCAAGTATCTCAAATGATGGGGCGTCACTAGATGAACCCAAGAAACTTTTCTCTGTCAGTGTTGAAAAGGGACAGCATACACAGCAAGTGGCAGGTGTCAGCCTTTCCTGCAGCTGGGGTATGCAACCCAGAACAGGCCCAGAATATCATAGCACTGATTATTACAGGGTTGAGGAATAATAAATCCATAGTGAGCTGCTTTCTTGTGCAGCAGTTAGGATTTCCTGTGCCACCTCCTTCCAGCTTTCCTTTCTAGCTCGCACATGTGTTGCCAGGTGCCATTTGGATTTTAAAGGCTGAAAAATATGTCAAGTTCTTTCTCACCTGGGGTTGATCACTTGCCAGCTGCTTCCTTCTTCTGAGTGTTATCATATTCAGTCTGTCATTGGGAAGGCCATGCATCGCTGCCAAAGGGGACCTGAGAAGCAGCCTGAAATTCAGATATGCTGATTCATGTTGGGGGCTAATGTGTTAAAATGGTTGTCAGTTACCTCATTTTCCCGATACAATATTCTAGATGTTCTTTGGCTCAAAGTATGGATAAGAATTTTGACTTCCACATAAATCTTCCACATTGAAGATTTAAATCTCCTACAATACAAAGGTATGTGTGCCATATCTATTTATGGATTTATTTTGTCTTTATTCTCTATTCTAATCCTACAATTTACTGTATATAAAACTCTTCCTTGTACATGCCATTCACTCAGCACTTGCTGTGCATAGTGATCAGGGCATTCATCAGTGTATGTATATGTCTGTTACCTCCACAGAAGCAACCTGGTTCTATTCATTTTTATATCCTTACTACCTCACATGGTGTTCAGTACATATTTGAGTTAAATTGAATTTATTTCCTACTGCCTTAAGGGATGAGTCCAAACTCCTTAGCCTGGTAATCAAAGCATTTTTTAAGTCCTCACCTTATTTTCCTTTGATTACCTACTTATAACCAGTATGTTAAACAAGAAGGACCTAGGGGATGGAATCATAAAGCAATTTTGGTTTTGTTTCCTTTATCCTTTAAGCCTGTTCTATGAAGTTTTTTTTTTTTTTCTTTTGTCCTTGGAGTTTTCTAGCTGCTCTTTGATAGTACAAATTCCTATAGCCAGTTCAGGTTGAAGAATACAAGCTCAACTCAGTAATTAAGATGTTTGGTGCCATGTTATGAAGCATTGAACTTGGACCTAGTGCAGGTAGGAAGTCTGGAGCCAGAGAATGGTGCTTGATTGGTTGTTTCTACCCCTCTCAGGTTGCTAAACATGGTTTCTGATTCCTACAGAGTAAAAATAAAGAGGAAAGGAGGCAAGAAGATTCTTCCTTGTCTGTACTGCCAGAGTGGTCTAGCCTTGGTGTACTCAGTTGATAGGGATGGAAAGTTGATAAATATTATCTATCCTTGTAGACTATTTGGTTCTTTCTGATCTCTTAGGAATCTGGAAATGCCTCCAGCTTCTCACTGCCAAGATATGTTTGCCCCTTTTAGTGGTCTCTTTTGTAGGATTGAAGCAATGCTGTGACAGCTCATGCTCATGCATAGCTGACATTTGGTCTCTGAGAAACACCTCTGCATTATCCTTTGTGACAAAGAGTTCAGATCCACCCCCAGTAAGCCCCTTAATTATATAGCGCCTTCAAAGAAATTAGGCAGTCCAACTGCCATCCTTCAGATTTTGAGTCTGAGTCAAACATCAAACTGTAGAGGATTAGAGTATGCCATTTGATGATCTATTTTTCAGGAGTCTCTCCATATTCCACTCCTGTTCAGCCTGGTCCAATAATGAGAAAGAAACCACACCAGCAACTTGAATAGAGTGTTAATGTAAAATAATGAAAATTAAAGAATTATTAAATAAAAAGATCTCAACTACTAAAAAGATAAAAAGATAATTCTAGGACATATCGGAGGTTATTATTCTAAAGGCTACTGAGGTTGAGAGACCAAATAAAGAGGTTGGAATTGTTCAAACTTTTGAAACTAAGAATCCTCATAAAAAGCTGGTGTCTAAGTCCAATCCTGTTGCTATGAAAGATACCATAGACTGGGTAATTTATTATGATTGAAATGTACTTCTCACAGTTCTAGAGGCTGAGAAGTCCAAGATCAAGCACCAATAGATTCAGTGTCTGGTCAGATCTTTCTCTCTGCTTCATAGATGGTGACTCTCGGTGCATCCTCTCATGGCAGAAGGGACAAATGCTGTGTCCTTACAGAGAAGAAGAGCAAAAAGGGGATTAGGGTACTCTCTGAAGTTATGTTTCTTTTCATGAGGGCAGAATGCTTGACTTGATCACTCTCCAAAAGGTACCACTTCTTAATACTGTGGGGCCAATGCCCTTTGCTCCTGAAGATTCACTGAAAATCACTGACATGAGAAAAATTAACAGGAGAAAGGGAATAGAAATGTATTTAATGTACATATAGAACAGTCTTCAGAATAAAGACCAAAAGATAAAGGGGAAATTGTTCACTTTTATGCTTAGGTTCAATAGAGTATAAACAACCATGTAGAAATATGATTGGACAAAAAGAGTATGATCCAATGCTTACAGACTGAGTGGGGAAACCCAGAAAGGCTTGTCTGTCTAGATTCTTCTTGGCCCCTTTGAGAAGCATCTTTCCTTCTGGGTGTAGGGCAGGGACCTCTCTAGAATGGGTCTTATCATCCACAGCCAAGCAAGGTAGGTCAGAGAATTCTTTTCATGGCCACTTTTTACACAGAATAATTTTAGGTTTTATGGACGGCTTTAAGGAAAGAGGGTTCTGGTTTTTACGTGTCTTGTGAAAAAGGGAGTCAGGGGAGAATGCAACTGAGAGACGGGAGGAAAAGAAAAGGTCAGAGAAAAACTTATGCTTCTGAGCCTTCATTTGTGGTACTGCTTTCGGAGACCAAATAATACTATCCCATTTGGTATTAGGTTCCAACATGAATTTTAGAGGAACACATATATTCACGCCATAGCAGCTGGTGTCTCTGGGACCCACACTTGTGAAGAGGAACACTGTTCAGCCACAGGAACAAACTCCTGCTCCTACAGAGGTGCCAGGCACAGGAAGTACAGGCTGACAGCCTGCCTTCAGGAGAACAAACCTGGAAGGAACAAGCTTTGTCTTCCTTCTCCAGACTTTGTTTTCCCCTAGTGCCTCCTATTAAAAGAACCTCTGAGGGATCAGTTGACAAACAGAATGCAGTCCCCAGAATCCCAGCTCCAGCATCACAGGGCAGAATCTGGAAGGGTTGGTTTATCAGCTAAGTAATAATAATTTACCTGGCATAGCTTCTCTTCGGGTGGGGCTGGATTCACAGCACAATCTCTTCAACAGTCTGTTCAATTTTGAATGTGATCTCTTTTGTCTCTTGTTACCCTGTTATATACCTAAAACACCTCCAGCTGACATAGTTTCATTATCTCTCTCACTAATCTCTCCTGCCACCAGCACTAATAAGCAGAGTTTGTACCATTGCTCTTTCTTGCAGTATCTTTCTCATTTTCATTTATCTAATTTCTTTTAGTACCCACCCTGGGGTAAGCAAGTGAGATAATACAAAGGAAACAATTGTCGACTTAGACTCACATGGATCAGATCCTAATAATTTCAAAAATACAAATCATGTGAAGCACAGGTGATGCATGGAAAGGGCTTGAGGAACTCACGTGTCCTCATGCCTTTTCATGAAACGAAGTGTACCTCATGTAGGGTGCAGTCTGTTTCAGATTTAACATGAGCCTCCAAATGATGTCTGCTGCTACATTTAATTACACTGTAGGGAACTGTCTTGGACATGAAACATTTCCATCTTCTACTTAGTTGTATGGCTTAGATGACATTTCCATGCCCTATAAATCAGTAGATTTCAGGACTATTTGCTATAAGCAATCCTGAACAGACCAGGTACCTCCTGATAAAATAGTTCTGTAGGTAAGGAATCTCTCACCAGCCATTAGTTTGTTTGCCAGGAGATCTGTCATTAGAATATTTTCTTTTTTTTTTTCACTGTTAATCTTTATTTTCTATTTTTCTACTCTGAGTTATTTATTCAGTGAAAATTTATGTGTAGTTATTGCAATTAGGATTAATAAGGAAATGATAGATTTGAATGAGGTGATTATGACTTAATTCCTGATTTATGGACGAGTTATCCAATTTATTTAGTCCTTAGATTTTTTCTTTTTTTTTTTTTTTATTGTTGGGACATGATTGCAAGAGGGACTTTGCCTAACAATTGCAATCAATGTAACCTGGCTTATTGTACCCTCAATGAATCCCCAACAATAAAAAAAAAAGAATATTTTCAAAGAGATTTATCCAGATAATCTTTTTGCATGTCTGAAAGACAGTGATTGCTGGCTCATTAGCCAACTTTTTTCTTTCCACCAAATGAGATGGAACTGACAAGAATTAATGCTTAAATATTTTGATTGAAGACAAGTAGACCAAGAGTAGAGATGCATGGGAAAGTTCCTTTGTGCTGGATCTAAAAGATGTTTTCCTTGGGTGGCGCCTGTGGCTCAGTGAGTAGGGCGTCGGTCCCATATGCCGGAGGTGGCGGGTTCAAACCCAGCCCTGGCCAAAAACCACAAAAAAAAAAAAAAAAAAAGATGTTTTCCTTTAAAAGACAGGTAAAGACTAGGTCAAAAGTGATATAAGCCTAAGGCAAGGAACAGGAGCAAATCTGGGAACTCTCAACAGGAGTAAATGGACAGATTATAGGGGAGGCTTGGGGTTAAGGAAGGATAGGCAGAGTGAGCATCAAACTCAGAGACTCATTATGTAAATGAAAAAAGTCCCTAGGGATCATGTAATTCAACCCTCTATTTTAAAAGATGAATAAACTCAGCATTGATTTGCTTCTAAGTTGCTCCAAGTGGTTAGGTATGCTACAAAAGATTTCCTAGGAGATGTTTCTAAAACTTAGCTGATGGGAGAAGTATTTTAAAGATGCAAAATCCTGGGCTCCCTAGACAGGTGCCTACTTGGATCAAAATCTGCATGTGAGACTGGGAGTCATTTTTAAGATGTTCACCAAGAATGTTCTAATGATTTTTATGGCGTTGACACCACTTAACCTGTACTACAGATTAAACTCAGTAGGATTTCCCACACTGTCCTGTCTGTGAACAGCAACACCCAGTCTGCGAGCCTCTGGACCTACAGAGTGCTACCATCCTGTGGAATGTATGGTCTGTACCTAAGTAGTTATTTATCTACTTATGATTATGTCCTGTGCCAATTCTCTACTGCTGTTATGATAAATTGTCATGAATTTCATGGTTTAAACAACACAAGTTTATTTTTTTACAGTTCTGGAGGTCAGAGGTCTGAAATGGTTCACACTAGGTTAAAATCAATGTGTTGTCCTGGCTCCATTCCTTTTGGGAGGCTCTAGGAGAGAATCCATTTCCTTGCCTTGGGCTTCCTTCCTACATCTTGAAAGTCAGCACCAGCAGGCTGAGTCCATCTCATACTTTGATCTCCTTTATTCTCTTCTTACTCCCTATTCCACTTTTGAGGACTGTTGTGATTATATTGGGCCCACTTGAAAAACAGCCTTTTCTCTATATTGTAAGGTCAGCTGACTTGCAAAATCAATCCATCTGCAACCTTGCCTTGTAATGTAACATATTCATAGATTCGGGGGTTAAGATGTGGCCATCTTTGGGGGATCATTGTTCTGTTTACCACATGTCTCATTTCCCAAATTAGATTTTGAAGAGAACAGGACTACATGTTATTCTTTTAACTAGAAGAGTGCTTTGCTGAAGTAATCATTTGATAATTGTTGAATGGTTGGGTGAATTTGGGCTAAATGCTGAATGAAAATGTTTTTTATTTTCTAGTTTTATTCTCCTAAAAGGGATTTATCCATGTTCCTTCTTTTGTACTCCAGAATAATTTTCTTAAGTACAGCTTAATCAAGAATATGACATATCAATTTACTCATCTCAGAGCCCCAAAAGATATTATTTCTGTTTATGTAGATCAATTCACATACTACCAGAGCTGTTGTCATTTCTCTAGGACAGTGCTCTTCTCATTGTTTGATTCTGGAAGTGCTTCACTACTTCAAGAGTTCCTGGAATTTCTGGCGGAATAAGAGTCCAGCAAACTCATCTTTCTGTTTAATCATTGTTGTTAGGAATAGAAATCAGTGTTCTTTTGTTGATAGGACATGGTTCCCGTTGATTTCCACTCTCTCAGCATCTTGAATTAAAAAAAAAATTAAACAATACATGAATGCAATAGAAAATGATATTAGCTATTTCCACTCCAGTGTAGAATTTGAATAGCATCTTGATTTGATTGTTATTTAGAAGCAACCCTTTATGTTCCATACTCTTGCAAGGCAAAACGTTCTTTCCTAATAAGAAGGAAATAATGGTTTTCCTATATTTTCCACAATATAGTAACATTTTTCTGAACCCTATATTTTAATATTTTGGGACCCAATCAGGGAGCATTTTTGAAGCACTGTGCTTGATAACAGACATCTAAGACATGAAACCCACCTGAAAGAGGCTTAAAATCTGATGGAAATACATACAAAGTTGGAGGGAAGGGGCTTCTATACAAAGACTAGAATTAATTGAACCTTTTCTATGAAATGGAAACATATTTGCATCTAATAATATGCTACAATCTGAGTGTGCCCCTCCAAATTCATATGTTGAAATCTAATCTCCACTATGGTGATACTAAGAGGGAGGTAATTAGGTCATGAGAGCCACACCTTCACAAATGGGATTAGTGCCCTCATAAAAGATGACTGAGGAAGCATGTTTGACCCTTCCTCCATGTCGGGACAAAGCAAAAAAGTGCCATCTTGGAGGCAGAGAGCCCTTAACAGACACTGGATCTTCTGGTGCCTTGCTGTTGGACTTCCAGCCTCCAGAACTGTGAGTGTTAGGGTGCACTCCTTTCAGTGAGCAATAAATTTCTACCAGTGTAAGGTGTTTTACTATAGCAGCCTGAATGTGTTAAAAATAATAATACTTTGGCCATAATCTCAATTTTTTTTTTTTTGTGGTTTTTTGGCCAGGGCTGGGTTTGAACCCACCACCTCTGGCATATGGGACCAGCGCCCTACTCCTTGAGCCACAGGCGCCACCCTAAGAATTCTTTTTTTTTTTTTTTTTTTTTTTGTAGAGACAGAGTTTCACCTTATGGCCCTCGGTAGAGTGCCGTGGCCTCACACAGCTCACAGCAACCTCCAACTCCTGGGCCTAAGCGATTCTCTTGCCTCAGCCTCCTGAGCAGCCGGGACTACAGGCGCCCGCCACAACGCCAGGCTATTTTTTTTGTTGCAGTTCGGCTGGGGCCAGGTTCGAACCCGCCACCCTCGGTATATGGGGCCGGCGCCCTACCGACTGAGCCACAGGCGCCGCCCCATAATCTCAATTTGTCATGGCAATGGGTTGAAAAGATAGCATGGTTATATAAAAATCATTGATCTCAAAATGTTTTATCCATGGCTTTCACTTTTCTTTCCTATCTATTCATTTAAGTAAAATCAATAAGTAAATCAAACTAAGTTGAATATCACTTCCTTCCCCCCATTTAACCTTTCCAGTAAGGCCAAATGCTAATTTCTTTCATTCGCACAGACTCCTGCTTTGATCCAAAATCCTTCTGAATGCTTTATCCCTTAAATCTCAGGTTTCATTTATTTGTAAAAGACTACTAATTTATATGAAAGCCTCTGACTTTTACAAGTAAGCTAGATTAAATATTTCTGGGTGGCCACACTTATTTGGATTGTAGTGGAGGATTCTCTTCTAATTATGTTAATTTCAGCACCTACCCCACTGTCAGTCATTAGCAAGTAAGTGACATGGGTGTGTCTTTTAATCATTTCTGCGTTTCTTGTCTTTATGATATTCAAGACAACATGTAAAATAAAAAAACAAAAACAAAGATTCCACTGTTTCTGGAATTTGAACTGTGTAAAGACTTTAAATGTAAATATGTCTTATCGATGTTGGGGAGCTCCTTCCTCTAATTGCCTTCCCTACCTATTACTACTGAAAACATACAATGTAATGAACCTTTTTGCATGGAAAGCACTGTTATGAGTTGTGAGATCCTGATGGATGTGGGTATGTTTTAAAGATTATTTTTAGAGTCATCATTTACTGCCTCAATTAGAAGTGTGCTTCCTGAGTGACTTATTTGCACAATGCATTCATAGCAACAAGCTTTCAAATTTGTAAACTTCTGGTACCTTGAGCCCTTACAGTAGGAGCTGATCCTTTGCATTTTAACAATGAGCACTTGCTCTTGCAGGCTATGTTAGAACCAGGTCTTGGTCTTTCTTGAGAATAGAGTGGAAGCTCAGCATCTTCCTTTAGCTTGCAGACCTCGACTTACAGGGACCTGGGATATACTGAGAAGTGGATTATTCCTAAGCAGGTGTACTTTTTTTTTTTTAAGGAGGCTTGCCAATGACAGCTGGAGTAGGTTTGTTCATTGCAGATGCTACTGGCACTGTCTTAGTTTTCTCTTCAAAGGAGAAGTAGAAGATTGGCAAGAAGCACTGTAGGGAGAGATGGCAACATCTAGAGTTATGTGTCCCCTTTGTTTCTCTATTTGACCACAGAAGTCTACCAGTTATTTCCATTCTATCTTTTCTTGGCATTGCATTCCCTTTTCCTATGACCAGTTGGAGAATCCTTCACCTCAAGCAGCGTGAAGTTAATAACACCTGTGATTCAGAGAGGAGGGGGTGATATTCTCCCTGTGGCCCCAAAGCCAGTCTGCAAGAGGATCCCCCAAAGGAAGAGCCCAACAGTAAAGTCAAGTGTTAGAGGTTATCTCCCTTCATTCCTGGTCTATTGTCTAAGCCTCAGATCTCATTCATGATAAAAGCTACCAGGTATGGTGCTAATATTTGCAACAGCCTATTGAGAATGTGCTAGTATTTTCTCCCCCTCATTTTTTCCCTAAGATCAAGCTACTGAGGCACAGAGAAGTTAGGAAATTTAGCCAAAGTTACACATGGGTAATAGCTAGCAGAGAGATTTAAATCCGGGCAACCTGGCTCCAGCACTTGTGTTCTCAAAAAAACAAGCTAAACTGTCACTCTGTTATGCTCCATGCCATCTCCACCCCACCCTTCCAAGTTGTGGGAGGTGTAAAGGTGGCCATGTTTATAGTGAAATAATAGAAAAATTCTTAACTTCTAGTTTTTCAGTAAGGCCTAAAATCTCTCTGCCTACTTTCTCTTGCCAGTCTCCCAACCCCTCTGGATTTCTGTTTTCACAAACCATTGAGGAATCCAACAGACCAAAAGGAAATGTAAATTCATCCTCTTTATATTTCTCCATCTCCTTTGTTAGAATTTGTTCCTTTAAGCCTCAAGTGATTCCTGAGTATCTGGGAGGAACAATGGAATATGAACAATCAGGCATCAGGATTGGGAACACCTGGAAAAATGTCTGGCTTCAACCTTGCTGGAGGAAATAAAGGACACAGCATTTACATTCACAATACCTTGTAAATTTGACTACAATTACTTTTTTCCCCCTTAAATTGACTACAATTACTTTTTTCCCCACTGGACCTCAGGGCAGGCATTCTACTTTTCTTTGGGATGCCCCCATTCTTCTGCTCTCTTCTCTCTTTCCCCACTATCTTCCTTTCATCCTCCTCTCTCCTTCTAAAATATAAAACAAGCTTATACTTTCACATCCTAACCTTGGCCTAGAGAAATTCTTTTCTTGTCCCACTCTCAGGACCTGTTTAGCTTTTTTTGCCACAACCTTTCAGGAGGCAATAAAGCTATTCCTGCCACTTGCAACCGGATGATGCATGGAAAACAGACCAACCCAAATTCTAGAGGCCATGATTGGGTAAGTAGGCAGTAAGCTTTGGCCTGAACAATGTAGATCATTGGATCTTATCTCCAGCTGTATTGTGTCAGTGCCAGCTTGACCAAATACAGAGGATATTTTTCATCAACCTTTCCTTTCCACAACAGGACTGCTAAGAGAGGCTCCTTCTCAGCTTTCTCAGTGTTGTCAAAACTGCAAGGGGTTCCAGCCCAGGTCTAGTTGTTCATCACTCAAAGATCTAATTATTGAGACAATGAGGATTGCCAAGGAAGAAAGCAATTCTTTAATATGAAGGATAGCTTGCCTCAAATCCCTTTCTGACTAATGGAGATGGGGGCTATGAAGGCCAGATGTAGTGACTCATGCCTGTAATCCTAGCACTCTGGGAGGCCAAGATGGGTGGATTTCTTGAGCTCAGGATTTCAAGACCAGCCTGAGCAAGAGTAAGACCCAGTCTGTACTACAAATAGAAAAACTAGCATCAGGTATTGTGGTGGGCAACTGTAGTCCCAACTACCTGGGAGGCGGAGACAAGAGGATTGCTGAGCCCATGAGTTTGAGGTTACTGTGAGCTATTAAGCCACAGCACTGTACCCAGGGCCACAGAGTGAGACTCTGCCCCCCCAAGTCAAGCCCCTCCATGTGCCCTGGGGCAGGTTATGGTGTAACTACCAAGGGGCTACCAGTATTGGGGGAAGGTTGGAGGAGAGAGGAATCTTGGTGTCAGTCAGTCTTCCTAGAGGCCTTCAGAATCTCAGCTCCTTTGTCTTACAGAAAATCTACCATTTCTAGGAAACATCTTAAAAGTTCACATAGTTAAGGAAGAGGATTTTTAAAAAGCATATGGGGTGGGGTCATTGAAATCTTTTCATAGAGCCAGTTACATTAGTATGGCAGAATGCTTTGAAAACCTTCTTGGGTGATTCCCTAGCATAGCTCCTAACCCACTTACTGAAACCAGGCCAAGTCACAGAATTTACTAGTCAATATTCGCTAATTCAGCTGTGGAAGAACATACCCCAGGAATATCAAATGATGGGGCAGTGCCTTCCTAAGGGTAAAAACAACAGTGGATTAAAGGTTAAATCTGAAAATAGGGAGGCTCTCAATGACTTAAACAATAGAATGAAAGAATCATGGTTGTTAAGAATTCAAAGGCTCTTAAAGCAATTGTAGGGGGTTGTCCTGAGGCCTGGAAATAGAGTCCAACTAGACTTGACAAATTGCCGCAATCATCAGGATCAAACAGAGGCCCAAGACCTTCTTGCTATAAGATCCACTGATGAATTTAAGTGTGAAATGATGCAGTCTATGAAAGGATGGTTAAGTTTGGGATTAGGAAATGCAGGAAGCCTGGAATCGATATAATTTCATAAAACACTGTTGCATTTGTTATTTAAAATATGTAACAAACAAGTCAATTTATTCTTATTTCTCAAGGTAATTAGTTTCATTAACTGTTAATGAATTGCTTTTGAAAGAAAATATTACCATGAGAATGTGACCACTTCTCACTCCCTACCATAGGAATGTGACCACCTCTCACTCCCTACCATAGGAATGTGACCTTTTGTAACTGTTCCAGGAGATAGCCCCAGGAGCTGCAGCAAATGTTTACTATTAAGCAAATATTTGACTGTTAGTCTTGTCTTAAGACAGTTGAATAATGAACCAGAGTTCTTCTTATCTGGTTAGAGCCCCAGCTGTGTTCTTACTTTATTGTTAGAGCCCCTGGCATGTCTGCTATTCCCGCCTACTTTGTAGTTTTTGCCTTTATAAGCTTGTAAAAAACTGCTGTGCGGGGCTTGACTTCTCGGCTCCTAAAAGAGTTGTGAGTCAAGTCCCAGCATGCTGGAATAAAAATCCTCTTGCGTTTTTGCATCAAGCAACGTCTTTTGCGGTTGATTGGGGTGGTCAGAGCTCCGGGCAGAGTGGGGGGTTCTGCCCCAAGTCTTTCACTTTAACCCACCACCCCACCCCTTATCTTGCCTCTCCCCACTCCCACCAACCCTCATTGGCATATATAAAATATAAGTAGTCTTATCTATTTAGTTATTGTACTAAGCTGTTACTAGTACATTCCTCTCCTGGCCTCAGTTCTAGTAGCTGTGTTATTGGGTGGGGAGGGGTTCCAGGATATTGTAGCAAAATCAGAGACAGATATAGTTTGTTATATTTTTGGAAACTATTATACTAATTTTGCCATGACTATTGGCACTGAGAGAGTAGACAATTTGAGTCTCCCATCCAGGTCAAAGAGATACAAACACACACAAAGGTGTGTATTTCCCTTTCAAGTCAGTAACCTTCACCCTTCTTGTCACCCATGACAACCTTCATCCCATAATAAGTAATAATTATTAAGAGATGCTAAAGAGGAAGGCTTTTTGTGGTATCATTTGTTTCTCTTCCTGGAGCTCATCCGTTGAGCAATTTTTGTAGGCTCTTTGTTCTTTGTGACAATTGATCACAGCCATTAGACCTGCATTCCCAGATGGAATCAGATGCTCACCACATCCTGTGCAAGCATTTTGATCACACTTCTGCCTCTCTATTGTCTAGTATCCACGCAACATGGTCAGGGTAAATGCCCAGTCACACTGACTAACCGACTATGTCTGAATCACAAAAATTAACAAACAGTGCTCTAAGACCAAATAAGCTGCAGGATGTCACTGCTCTCCATAGATATGAGCTGTACAAGACCCACCAGAGGAACACAGTAGATGCTTAAGCCAAGTCAGGAGTAAAATTTCTGCTGATTGCAAATTTCTGCCCCTTCAGCTGTGTGAAATGATTTTTCCCAGAAGGTTTTGATGATTGCTTAAAGCGCTTGCTAGTTTTGCTAATGTGATTTGACCTCACTTGGGCTCTGATCACAAATGCCTGTTATTTATCTCATACTACACACAGCTGAGGCAGAGAACTTTATTCCCAGCCAAGAATCTCACAGAAGTTTGATAATTACCCTTTGGCTCAACCCAATTCCATTTGAGTGTCTCCCAGTTTCAACCTCCCCAACAAATACATATAGTTATCGAGCTGGCGGTTTAGTATATGAAATTGGCAATTGTTCTTCCCCCTCTTCTAGAACATTTGTGTGTTTCACATGGTTTAGGATAGTTGAATTTGTCAGGGATTTTTCTACTGAGTGTCCTAGATTTTTGCAGGTCATGATCTGATCCCCAGGGTTTCTTTATTTCCTGTCTTTCTGGAATCTGTGAGCCACTGAATGTTTCTTAGCTGTGCACTGGTCTGCCATCCTTACTCTAAAATTGAGACCTGAGTTTTTGCTGCCTTCCATGTACCAGATTTTTTGGAGCCAAGGAAACATGTTTTCTTTCATTTGCAGCTAAGCTTTTGGGTATAGCATGTTACCTAACATTATCTATGGTCTTGCCATTTCTTGTATTTCATTGCTATTTGGTTATTATTTGTAGAAAAAAATGATCCACTAATTATGGCAATGTTGTAATTTTATTAAATATGTGGAAATACACACACACACACGGTGGCCATAAAGTTTATGTGCAGTGGCTACTCTGTATGTGTGTATATGTGTGTGGAGAGAGAGATATTGAGATTTGACAATGTAAATATAGCAGTGTGAGCTGTTCAATGGAAGTTTGTATATCTCATTAATCATTTATGTCCTAACACCTTGAAGAGTACCAGCTCATAGTTGGCATTAAATGAATAAATAAATAAGTAGATAAATAAAAGAATGACTTTGCACTATTAGATTTCCCCCCATTAGTATGTGTTCAGTAATTTAAAGAACATTTCTATTGTCTTCCCAATATTCTTTCTACCCTCTCCTAGGGAAATAGCAGTAATGCATTTGGTGCCGGGGTAAGAGTCACCTCAACTCAAGGGATAATTTTCACTTGTCCAGGCCTATTTTCTTAGTTTCAGATACCAAACAGGGCACATTATTTTAGGTGCCACTAAGAAAGGACGAGGAAAAATACAAACAACTATAATTATAACTGTAAGGTGTATTTTACTTTAGAGATATTACGGTATTCAAACTACATGTCTTCCAATGGATGAGATACAATGAGTTGGTTCAGAGTGGAGCTCAAGGATTTTGTAGGATGGTTTGGAAAAGAGATGCCCCTATTCTCAAGAATGAGGAAGCTTGTAACCCTGAGAGTCCCCGACCATCAACATCTACAACTCTAAAAGGGGGTGGCCCCAGGTGTGGCCGACAGTTTCAAAGGCAATCTGGAAATCTGCAGAGAAGCTAGGCTCTTGACACAGTACTGTCTCAGCATATCTTCAACTATGTGAGTTAAATATTCCCCTTATCACTGAAGCCAGTTTTAGTTTTACTTTTTAAATTTGGAACCTAAAGCATCCTGATTCAAATATGATTTTTTAAATAAAGGATATTGAGCTCAGAAAGGACACACATTGAGTAGGAGTAAGAATTGTTGGGGAAAAATTCCAAACCATAATCCAGGATTGAACATAAATGAAGGAATGGCATGGAAGTACTCCCTCTGGCTGTCCTCTCAGATTGTAACTAGGTCTTGCTCTCAAGTCTACTTGGAAGACTTTTCATTAGGGTTGCAGAGGAGTTTCCAGGGAAGTTTTCATAAGAAAATAAATCAGAATTGTCCAATTTGGAAAAAAAAAACAAAATAGTTAGCAGAGAGACAGGACAGTATAGTGCTTTAAAGCTCAGAAGCTAGATTCAGGTACCTGAATTAAAATGCTGACTCTGTCGTTGTTCACTCCTAGGGCCTCATACACATTGCTTGCTTCTTTATCTCTTTTCCTCATCTGTCAAATAGGACTTATAGAATGCCTTGTCTTGGCATCACCAAGAGAATTAAATGCAGTTGACGCATGCAAAGCACATATGAGTGCCTTATACATGCCAGTCATTAATACAGGAGAAATTTAGAAATCATTTTCAGTTATGAGCCACACCCAGAAGAGTTGGTAATTGGGCAGCCTTAGCCTTGTGAGTATATAAGAATACATTTGTTTATGTGAAAGCTTAAAGATTTTGGTTGATTAAAAAGGAAGCTTTTGTGGCCTGTAAGAGCTACTAGATCACAAGATAGATAATAAGATTCTTATTTATCTAGATTATGTAAATTCTTCTACTGAGTTTGTCCAGTACAACATTCTGAAATAGAAGGCTTGACATCGCCTTCCTCTCCCGTGGGCTCCTCTTTCTTTCAGCAGCAGAATTCAGTAACTTTATTTTTGCCTGGTTGCTCAGTAACCGCCACTTTGGTGCCTCTTTCTAATTCACGCTTCTTCTGTTCTCTCTCTTCGCTTTGTTGAAAGAAACAACTTTGGTAGCTATTAATTCAGGCTCCCATCTATGGCTATGAATAAGGAAATCACTGTTATGTTTGAAAACATTTCGATTTGCTTAAATGTATTATAAGATGCTATGTTTCAAAGAAAGGTGCTATAGTCTGAATCAGAGCCCAGGGCTATCTAATCTTGTGTGTACGTCTTAAGAGGAAGGCCAGATATAATAAATCCATCTCCAGGTATCTGGAGATCTAGGGCTTTTCTGCATAAAGTGTGGGCCTCAATATAGCCAGGGCATCACCTGGGAGCATGTTAGAAATGAAAACCCTCAGCATCGCTCCCCTCCCCTATTGAACCAGAACCTGCATTTTGACAGTTACTTCAAATAGCTGTACAAGTTGGAGAAGCACTGCTCTCCTGGGAACATTTCTGGACCAAGGTGGAGAATTAACTATAAAGCTCGTCTTCTGGTTGGAAGAAGACCTCTTTGTGATTTTATGCTGATACCTGTTTATTTTTCATTTTCTGTCTTCTGTATTTTTCTCCTTTGTCACTGAGAGAGAAAGCTATGATTTATTAAGAGAGAAATGAGAAGGATAGAGATCCACTGGTGATAAGGAATGCTGTGGAATACTAGGGAATAGGCAGGGAAATAAGTTTTCTGCCACAGAAATCGCGAAGCTATAAGGATGGCAGCTACTTCATTCTCCTCTAGTCTTGACCCGGGATTAGATTCAGCAGCTGTTAGCAATGACTGAAGTTCCTGTGCATCTTGAGATGTGAGGGAGTGGGGTTAACAGACCCAGAAAACAGTTCAAATAGACCGTCACAGCATTATATCCCAGGAGGGGCTAAAGCCAAGAGTCAGGCTTGATCTGAAGTGAGTGGTTTAGAGTAAAACACTGGTTAGCACAGAGTTGAAGAATTTGCAGAGAGAAGGTTGAAGTCAAGAGACAGAGGAAAGAGCTAAGAAAAAGATAAAGGTGCTATGGTTTGAATGTTTGCCCCCCCAAACTCATGTTGAAATTTGATCCCCAGTGTCAGAAGTGAGGCCTAATAGAAGGTGTTTGGGTCATAGGGGCCAACCCCTCCTGAATGGCCTGGCGCCCTCTTTGTGGTGAGTTCTCACTCTTAGTTCCCGCAAGAGCTGGTTGTTAAAAAGAGCCTGGTATCTTCCCCTACCCTTTGTTTTTTCTCTCACTATGTGATCTCTGCACATGCTGCCTCCCCTTCACCTTCCTCCATGAGTGGAAGCAGCCTGAGGCCCTCACCTGATGCAGGTGCTGGCACCAAGCTTCTTATACAGACTGCAGAATTGTGAGCCAAATTAACCTCTCATCTAAAGTCTAAAGCAATAATCAGAAACAAGATGATCCCTGGGAGTTTAAGACATATGAAATAAGTAAAGTAGGAGATATAGGGCATTAACTAATAAGAATATCTTCTTTGCTCAGCCACTGATGTGTCTTGATGAGTGCAGGACATTGATCCTTGTGTGTGACTGGGCAGAAATCTGAAGTTATGAAATGGGGGCTGCTGGCTGGAGTTGGGAGAGAGAGTCATTAAGAGAGGTGGTGGCTGACCCAGGAGCTATTGAGCCAGGCAGACCTGTGGTGTGGGTAGTAGTGGGGCAAGGCTGGGTAGGAATGAAGTCCACTGGGTTGAAGAAGCTAGAGTGAGAAGGGTTTGATGCAGGAGCCCTGGATTCTCTGCTATGCTGCTATGTTTAGCCAAGGAGCAAAGAATTCCTGAAGGATTACTGGGGGCAGGAGAGCAACAGAAGGAGGTCATCTCAGGTTGAAAGGGTGAGCTGGAGTCAGGCAAATGAGACTGTCAGCCTGGGATGCTGGGATTTTACCATTTGTTCTCTGTGCTCTTTCTTAGAGCCTGATAGGCCCAAATGACCCTGAGCATAAATCATTATTACAAAGGAAGCCAGAGACTCACAGAGAACAAGAGCAAGATACTGCAAATCAGTGAGACTTGGACTGAGGTTTAGTATTTTCCATTGTTTAAGTCTTAACCCAAAGAAGATGATATCATTTTGAATATAGAACAAAGCAAGCTATCAGGAAAATTTTCAGGCACTGCAATCAGACACACTGTGGCTTTGGAAAAGTATCTGTGAACTTTAGTTTCCATGTACATCAAATTGAGAAAACCCTACCCTTATTTGCAGGGTTGTTGAAAGTATTTACATGTGGTATGTCTAGCACAGTCACACCAGCACACAGTAGACGCTTGCTAAATTATAGCTAATAACTATGGGGAGGAGAAATTATTTGATGCCTGAACTCTCTACCTACTATTGCCTCATTATGGAAATTTCATTCTTTTTGCATTTGGTGATACTAATTTTTTATTTGCATTTAGTGCATAAATATAATAATTCTATTTCTGGAGAATAATCAATAAGGATAGATTTCTAAGTTGAAAATATAATTGATAGAGGGAGAAATTGGATTCTTACCTAGAAACTGTAGACAATACAGCCCCAAGGAACAACTCTCATCTACTGTCCCTTTCCCTGTTGGAGGGCAGAGAGCCTCAGGGAAAATAACAACCTCAGAAGTGTCAGCCCTGAAAATCCCTGTCTATAATGTGAGGGCAGATATATCAACTTAAATCAAAGAGCTGCTATTTATTTGGTGAATTATGTGCAAATCCAGCTACTTTTTAAGTTTATGGATGGGTATAGGTTTGTGTCCCTACCTGTTCCAGACAAGATATTTGCATTTCCACAGGGGTCTCCAGAGAAAAAGGCCATCATTCAAAGCAGTGACTTTTATAGTGGGAATTTCTAATGTTGTGGCAGGTACATGGGAGAGCAGTTTGGAGACAGGGAAGCTTTATGATATCTCTATCCTTTGTATGTTTGAGCATTCCATCTCTGGGTGACCCTTTTTTTCTGCCAAGTTAATCCTAGACTTCCTGACATTGAGGGGGTGGGAGTGGGTTCTTCTCAAGCTATTTTTCTTCTCTTTTCTCTTCTTTTTTTTTCGAGACAGGATCACCCTAGGTTGCCCAGACTGGAGTGCACTGGCTGCTCATAGGCATGATCCTACTACTGATCAACACAGGAGTTTTGACTTGTTCTGTTTCAGACCCAGGTTGGTACCCTCTTCCTTAGGCAACCTGGTGGTCTCCTGTTCCTGGGATGTCACAATATTGATGCTGAATTTAGTGCAGATACCCACCCTACAGCCCAGAACTCCTGGGCTCAAGTGATCATCCTGCCTCAGCCTCCCCAGTAGCTGGGACTACAGGTATCTGCCACCACACTGAGCTCTCAAGCTGTTTTCTAGCATGAGATTTTAGGTTCTGCAACAGAACTATCTGAATAATCTATAGCTTATCACACATACAAAAATTAAAGACAAATTCTCCCTTAAAAAGTAAGGAATTAAAAGGGGGGGGCCTACTGGCCTTTTGATAGTGAATACCACAGTATATAAGTGTATTTCCTTTTCTGGCCTTTTATTTATTTTTATTTCAGATTAATATAAGGGTACATATGATTGGGTTACATTGTTTGCATTTGTTAGGTAAAGTCCTTCACCCAGGAGGTATGCCTTATACCCCTATGTTGTACCCAATATGTAAGAACGTACTGCACAGCCCCTCCTCTTCACCCCTTCTTGAATTTAAATGTGTTTTTCTCTCATGTGGGCGTGTAGTTGTTCATCTACTAGTTTCGTAATATTGAGTACATTGGATGCTTACTTTTCCATTTTTATTATACTTTTCTTAAGAGGGTATTCTCTAAACCCTTCCAGGTAAGTGTATTTCTTTAAAAGCTATTGTTCTTTTTCTTTAAAAAAAAAAATTAGACAGCTTTGAGGTTCCGGTGCTCTCCTCTTTTTCATCAAAAACCCTTTAAAACATGGCACTTTTGGCTGCACATCCATTTTCAGGTAAGCTGTGGCCTTAATCAATAAATTTATTTTTATTTAAATAGGAAGGAAAAGCTACTTTTCTGCCAAGGTCATCAATCTGGTTGACCCTTTGGATGTGTTAACTACAATTGTCAAAGGAATTGGAAGACATTGTTTTGAATATTAGATCACTTGGTCAATTATAATGTGATTCTTCAGATCACACACTTTTGTATCAGACAAGCCCCTTGCTACTCAAGTTGTTATTTTATGTGAATTAATGCCAAACAAATTACTAGTGACTAGCCAATTTATTAAGAGATGGACCTTGCTCACAAAGAGCCCCTGAATGGCTATGAGTCAGTGGTCTTTATTAGATCCAGTTCTTTCCTTCTTATTTGCCATGACTCATCAGCTTTGATGGGACCAGTCCTATGATCATTTTTACTTTGTTTGGTCTTTTCTAAAGGAAATTGCATCAGACTTTTAATTTTCCATTGCATGGGATCATATCTTTTGAAGGGCTTTTGCTTCTTTAAAAAAATATTATAAATTCTAGTTCATGGAAACAGTGGCAAATTATACTTGACTACCAAGCAAATAATGTTTTTCCTATGTACAGTGAATTAAAAAAAAGGCACATAGGTTGATATATATACTGCTGTTTCTTAAAAAGTATCTGGAACTTTGGAAAACTAACTTTGAGTAAATGGCTGCATTCATATAAAGTTGCTTTATGGAAATATTCCAGTTTGGTCCTGGGTCTTACAAATGAAGTCTGTTTGATGATGGCAGTGCACATGTTTTTATTCCATCATGCTCTGATGTGTACTGAGAGCAATCTCGTGTGATCGAGGCTTCATATTGGTTATTCCTCCTGGAAAACTCCAAGGCTGAAGTCCTTCCCTATGATTCAGAAGGGTTTGGATACCCTTGTTTAAAAAAGTAGAATACATTAAATCACGTTAGCTGTGAATGTGAGAAGAGAATTATATCCAAGAACACTGCAGCTTATCTGGTTTGGCAAGATTGAAATATCTAGGGCATTTCACTTGTTTAAAAAAACAAAACGAAAAACATTTGGCATTGTAAACCAATTCAAAGAATATATGCTACTCATTTTATAGAGGGGAAAGAAAAAGAAATCCTTCTGGTAATTACTGCAGGGGAAATCTAAACTGAAGCACTGAAGTAATGAAATGGTTATTATGAATACTGTAAGACAGGGCTGTTAGGAAAATGCAATCTTAATGAGCAGAGTTGTGTTTGTAGAGAGTAAATTATGCCCCACAAATACAAAACTTTATTTTGAAGCAATTAGAAAAATCAGGGAACAAAAGAAAAGAATGTCTTTAAGCTCTTAATTCACATTAGGGTCAGTGTGTTTTCAGTATTGTCAGAAATTCAGGGTATGTGGAACTGGAATGTTCCCCCTTTTCCCCTCACCATACCTGGCCCCCAACATCTCATCCTGGGATAGGTCCCTGTTTATGCCTGTAGTACTTATTCTTTGTAGCACTAAGCTCTTTTGTAATTATTGCTGTATTTAAAAAATAATGATGGTGAAATATGTCATATGTACAAAAGAATGTATAAGGCAATATGGTTTAAAGAAAAGTAAAGTTAAAACCCAGGCACGCACCACCTTGTTTCCTTCATGCCACTCCCTGAATCCTGTTTCCTGGCCACCACATTTCCCCGAATTTCACGTTAAAATAATTTATTGTTGTTTTTATGGTCTTAACAGGCAGATCTGTATCACTAAACAATGTACCGTTTAAATTTGCCTCTTTGATCAGGGTTATGTTTTTAGACTTATCTAGTATAATGTATCTTATGAATGTAAATATGAATATAATTTATTCTATGGTTGATAGATGTTTATTCTCTAGTTTTTCTTCTGTTTTTAGGAAGAATATTTCTCTGAGCATTTCTGCTTATCTTCTAGAGTAAATTCGCAAGCATTTTTCTAGGGTATATACCTAAGACTGAAATTGCTAGCTCACAGAGTGGGTGCACATGCAACTTAACAAACGCCAAACTGTATTCCAAGGAGCGGAGTGCATTTCCGTTCACAGTAATTGTTGGATGAAACCTTTATTACTCTATACCTCATTGATGCTAGGGATTCTCCAAATTTTCACTTTTGCCAATCAGGTGGTGTGAAAAGGCATTTCTTCTGGTTCAAATTTTTGTTTCCTGTTTCCTTATGAGGGTGAACATGATATGCTTATTGGTCAAGAGGATTTTGTCTTCTCTGAAATACCTCTTCATGTCTCTTGCATTTTTCTGTCTAGTTGTCCTTATTTTAGTGGATTTCTTTATATTACATATTCTGGATAATAAACCCTCGTCCCCTCTATATGTTGTACATATTCACTTCTGGTTCATGGCCTGTATTTTCACTCTTTTGGGTGACTTTTGACAAATGCAAGTTGTTAATTTTAATATAGGTAAATTTATCCAAATATTCCTTTATAGTTTTACATCTTATTTAAGAAATCCTCCATACTCCAAGATCATAAGGCATTTCTGTATTTTTGAAAGGTTTCTGGTCTTCTCTTTAATATTTAAATCTTAATACTTTGTGTGTGGTGTGTACTTGTGTATGCATGGTAGATTTATACTATCTGGTCCTGGCGATTTCACTATGGAAAATTAACTGCTGCCTCAGTTTCTTTATATTCATAGGACTATTCCAAATTTTTAGAACAGACAAAAAAACCCTTCTATTTGAGTATTTTTGTTGGGTTTGTTTTTGCAGGAATTTGTCAATTTTATGTAATCTATTTCAAATGCGTTTGCATTAAACTGCAAAGTCCTCTCATTTCTTTAATCTCTGTAGCACCTTTGAGTTCTTCTATTTATTCATAATATATATTTTAAAATTTGAGCCTTCTCTGTTTCATCTCTTTATTCTTTTGTCAGACACTTGTCTATTTTATAATCTCTCCAAAGAACTAATTTATAACTTTGGTCCTATTTTTGGTTTGTTTTCTATTTCATTAATTGTTTTTTTTTTTTTAAATTCCTTCCCACTTGTGGCATGTGGATTTTTATTATTTTCCTCCTAACTTCTTAATTGTGTTAATCAGCTGAATAAATTAGGTGGTTCTTTTCTAAAGCAAGCATTTTACTATAAATGTTCCTCTAAATCTGTAATTCCATCTCTCAGATTTTTACCTTTTATATACTTTTTAATGAAGCATAATATACATGTAGAATGGTGAACACATCGGACCTTTACAAATGGATGAATTTTCACAAACTGAACATACTCATTTAACTATCACCCTAAACCCATTTCAAAATTTTTGTTTTGTAGACTGGCTATTTTTATTCAATTCAAAACATTTTCTGATTTTTGTGTTTTTTTTCTTTGAAACATTGTTCACATGTGATTCTAAATATATGGATGTATATATAAAGTTCTTTTGCCTAGTTATCCTCATCACTAATTTTTAAAATAATTGTCCAAAAGCTAAGACATGGTCAATGAATGACTGCTCCTGGGTTGACACAGTTTTTGTAAATAAAGTTTTATTAACCTCAGCTGTACCAGTTTGCTTCTTAATTGTCTATGGCTGCTTTCAGACTATACTAGTAGTGATGAGAGAGACCATCTGGCCTGCAATGCCTGCTCTCTGGCCCTTTTTAGAAAAAGCTTTCTAACTCCTTGGCCTAGGAAAGTAGTATGTATGACCTTAGCATGGACCAATATTTATAAATATTCAAAGTGTACTTCTTATTTGTTGGAGATGATATTCTTTGTTTGCTCTTGAGATCAAGCTTGCTAATTATGATATTCAAATTACCTTTTTTCCTGACTTTTGTCTGCTCAATATATCAATAACTAAGGAATATTAAAATTTCCAAATGTAATGGAATTGACAATCTCTCTTTAAAGTTCTATCAATTTTGCTTTATATCTTTTGTTATCCTATTTTAGGTATTATATTATTAGAGTAGAAGGGGTTTATATTAATGTGAGTTGATCCTTTTATCTTTATATAGTGAACATTTTTTATTACCAATATTCGCTTTTTTTCCCTTGAAGTGTGTCTTATCTGATATTAATGTAGCTATGTTTTGAAATTCTTTGACTTCAATTTCTATGGCTTTTATGTTTTAACTGTGTCTATTACAAGATATATTAGACTTAGTTTTGGTCCTGTCTGATATATTTTCCTTTTTAATAAGCAAATATAATTACTTCATATTTATTTTAATTACTGACATATCTTGACTGCTCTAACATTTTATTATGTATTTGTTTATTAAAATTATGTTTCTTTCCCCTACCCTGCCCTATCCTGCATTCTTTTCATTTGGAATGATATATTTGGGTCCCTATTTTTTTTTCAATGCATTTTTTACCTCTATTAGATTTGAAGTTATGGATTCTATCTATTTTGATTGCTAATTCCAGGTATTTTGCCATGTGCATGTTACAAAGTTAACACCTGGCCATACTCCTGAAAAATAAACTTAGAATTCATTGACTCCAATTAGCCCTCCCAACTTATGTGTTACTGTAAAGCATTTTAGATATATTTTTGTAACACTAAAAAGTAGATATTTTTTATATACTCAGTGTTTTACCTACACTTCTTTACAAATTCCGCATTACTTGTTTCTGTGTCTCAGACTTTATATCACTTACCTTTGCCTATCTATGCTTTAGAATTTTTATCCTCTCTACTTTTGTCTGCAAATACACTTATTTCACTGTATTCTTGAAAGATAATTTATATATATATAGAATTCTAGGTGAGACTATTCTTTTCTCTCAGCACCACCTTCTGCTTTCTGCTGTTGTGGTGGAGAAAACACTTATCAGTCAAGTTGCAGCTCTTATAGGTCAACTATCTTTCCTTGTCCCTATCTTCTTTTGAAATCTTCTGTTTCTTTTTGTTGTTATACATGTCCACCATGATATATTCAGTAACAGATTTATTTTTAATCTGTTTCGAATTCATTAAAATTCCTACATTATAAGATTAAGGTATTTTTCAACAATTTTGTAAATCTCTCAGCCATTTAGTTCTTCAAACATTGTTTCTATCTACTCTTTCTAGTTTCTCTTCCTTAAATCTGACTAGATGAATAAAACAATCTTGCCTGTCTCTTGTAACTTCCATATTTTCATATTTTCAATTCTTTGTCCTCTAGGTTATATCCAGAATAACTTGATTGCATGTCTTCAGTTATTAAGCTATGTCAAATTCACTGTTTAATTGTCTCTAAAAAAATAATAGCCAGGTGTTGTGGTGGGCACCTGTCGTCTTGGCTACTTGGGAGGCTGAGGCAAGAGGATTGCTTGAGATCAAGAGTTTGAGGTTGCTGTGATCTATGATGCCATGGCACTCTTCCGAGAGTGAAAAAGTGAGACTCTATCTAAAAAAAAAAAAAAAAAATCTGTCTACTAAGGGATTTTTGTCTATTAAATTTGTAAATTAACTACCATATTTTCTTTTGCTATTTTTATAGATTTATGGGATACATGTGCAGATTTGCTTCATGTATAAATTGCATAATGGTGAAGTCTGGACTTTTGGTGTAATCCTTACCCAATTAGTGTATGTAATGTACCCATTAGGTCATTTCTCATGCCATACTATCCTGCCACTCTTCCGAGTCTCCAGTGTTTATTATTCTATACTGTATGTCATGTGTTACTCATTATTTAGCCCCCACTTATAAGTGATAACATGCAATATTTGATTTTCCGTTTATTTCATTTAAGATGATGGCTTCCAGTTCCATTCATATTCCTGTAAAATCATGATTTCATTCTTACTTTATGGATGAGTAGTAGTCTAGGATGTATAAATACCACATTTTATTTATTCAGTCAACAGTGAATGGACACTCAGGTTGATTCCATATCTTTGGTATTATGAATAGTGCTACAATAAACATTCAAGTACCAGGTATCTTTTTGATGTGGTGGTCACTTTTTATTTGGGTAGATACTATGTAGTAGAGTTGATGGATCAAAAGGTAGGTCTACTTTTAGCTCTTTCCGAAATGTCCATACTGTTTTCCATAGAGGTTGTACTAATTTATATTCCCACCAACAGAATTTAACTGTTCCCTTTCTCCACATCCTCACCAACATCTATTGCTTTTGACTTTGTAAAAATGGCCATTCTGACTGCAGGAAGATGGTATCTCATTATGGTGTTAATCTTTATTTCTCTGATTAGTGATGTTGGGCATTTTTTCATATTTGTTAGCCATTTGTATATCTTCTTTTGAAAAATGTCCGTTCATATCCTTTTCCCCACTTCTTAATGGGGTTGTTTTTTTCTTGTTGAATTCCTTGTGGATTCTGGGTATTAATCCTTTGTGAGTGTAAAATTTGTAAATACCATGTATTTTTTCTCATTCTATAGGTTGCTTATTTACCCTGTTGATTATTCTGCTGTGGAGACCTTTTTAGTTTATTCCATTTGTTTATTTTTGTTATTGTTGCATTTGCTTTGGGGATTTTAGACATAATTTCTATGCTTAGTCAAATGTCCAGAGGAGTTTTTCCTGTGTTTTCTTCTAGAATTTTTATAGTTTCAGGTCTTACATTTAAATCTTTTGTCTATCTTGAGTTAACTTTTGTATATAGTGGGAGATAGGGATTTAGTTTCATTCTTCTTCATATGGTTAATTTACTGTTTATTGAATAGTGTGTCCTTTCCCTAGTGTGTGTTTTTGTCTGCTTTGTTGAATATCAGTTGATTGTAGGTATGTATCTTTCTTTCTGGGTTCTCTGTTCTGTTCCCTTGATCTGCATGTGTCTATTTTTATACCATTACCATGCTATTTTGGATACTGTAGCCTTGTAGTATAATTTGAAGCCTGGTAATGTAATGCCTCTCACTTTGTTCTTTCTGCATAGGATTGCTTTGGCTAGTCAGGCTCTTTTGTGGTTCCATGTGAATTTCAGGATTGTTTTTTTCTCATTCTCTGAAGAATAATGTTGGTATTTTGATAGGAATTGCATTGAATCTGTAGATTACTTTGGGCAATAAGGTCATTTTAATAATATTGATTCCTCCAATTCATGAGCAGGGGTATTTTTCCATTTGTGTTGTCTACAGTTTCTTTCATCGGTGTTTTGTAATTTTTCTTGTAGAGATCTTGGTTAAATATATTCCTACACACTTTTTTGTGGCTATAGTACGTAGAATTGACTTCTTGATTTGGTTCTCAGTTTGGTCATTATTGGTGTATAGAAATGCTACTGATTTTTGTACATTGATTTGTGTATCCTGATTCTTTACTGAATTTATTTGTCAATTATAGGAGTGTTTTAGAGGATTCTTTAGGATTATATGGATACAAGATCATACTACTAGTAAACAGGAGTAGTTTGACCTTTTTTCTTATTTGAATGCCTTTCCTTTTTCTTGCCTGATTGCTCTGTGTAGGACTTCCAGTAATATATCGAGTAGGAGTAGTAAAAGTAGGCATTCTTGTCTTATACTCCAGTTCTTAGGGGAAATACTTTCAACTTTTCACCATTCAGTATGATGTGGGCTGTGGGTTTGTCATATAAGGGTTTTACTATTTTGAGGTATATTCCTTCTTTGCCTAGTTACTTTAGTGTTTTTATCATGAAAGGATGCTGAATTTTATTGGCCATTTTTTGCATCTATCAAGATGGATAATATGATTTTGTTTTTACTTCTGTTTATGTGGTGAATCACATTTATTGATTTCTGTCTGGTGAACCATCCTTGCATCCCTGGAATAAAACTCACTTGATTGTGCTGTATTATCTTTTTGATGTGCTGTTGTATTGTACTTGCTAGTATTTTGTTGAGGATTTTGTTATCTATGTTCATCAGAGATATTGGTCTATAATTTTCTTTTTGTTGTACCCTTGTCTGTTGCCAATGACTTTGCTCTTGACCTGTCCGCTTTTGCTTTGACTGGACAACTTTCACCTTTTGGTAGCCATTGTTTTGATTATGTTAAGTCTTTAGGAGTATACCGATAAAGCCAGTTTTCATCCCCTGTTACAATTCTTTGAAGAAATTCTTCAGGATTTTGATCCTACTTCTGTAAAAATTTCATCAAAAGTTCTGCTTTTATCTATAACTGATCTGGATGCCAAGATTTTGATAACTGTGGAGTGGAAAGTTTGTTCAGCTTTAATTTTTCAGTCATAATTGTGTAAACTGAGCCAACTGAGATGTCTATGGTGTTGGCTATTGCTTATGCTATTAATCATCAGTCCTCTTCAATTAGGTCATGAAAAAGATGAGTTTTTTTCTCACAAATTAATGTAGATGGTCTACAGCTGAGGGTTTCATCTTCCACACCATTTCCTCTCTTTCTAAAATGAGTTATCCATTTGTAAACTGCTGATTTCTTGGGGCATTGTCCCCATAGACTTCTGTAAAGCATCAGTGACTTCATCATTCTTCCACACAAGCTTCACCACAAATTTGATGTTTATCCTTGCTTCAATTTTAGCAGAATGCATGTTGTTCTGTTAGGTGCTCTTTTCAAACTGATGTCTTATCCTTCTTAATGTCTCAAACCTTATTCTTCTTTTCTTCTTTCTTTTTTGAGACAGAGTCCCACTATGTCACCCTCGGTAGAGTGCTGTGGTGGTACAGCTCACAGCAACCTCAAACTCTTTGGGCTTAAGCGATTCTCCTGCCTCAGTCTCCCAAGTAGCGGGGACTATAGGTGCCTGCCACAATGCCTGGCTGTTTTTTGGCATAGTTCTCATTGCTGTTTGGTAGGCCCGGGCTGGGCTCGAACCTGCCACCTCTGGTGTATGTGGCTGGCGCCCTAGCTGCTTAAGCTATAGGTGCCCTCAAACCTGATTCTGTTCAGATATATTGTTATAAGTTAATATGAATTTATTTTGGTGGCATGCAATTTTAAAATCCATGCATACATTTTTTTAATAATATGCATTATCCATGTAAGTTTTGAAGACCCCTCATATATATTTGCAGTTTTTTCTTTTATTATGTGACAGAATCTTTGAAAGCTGTGTTTTAGCCTCAATTAAAAGTAAGTTTTCTCAGGGTCTCAGGTATATGTGAGATTCAAAGCTATTGCCTTGTTAGACAAATAACCCAAGTCACTTTGCCATGTTTACTGAAAGTTAAGGCTTTGGAAGCACTGTTATAGGCAAGACACTTTATGAACTCTTCCCAATCTACCATTCTGGCTTTCTATAACCACAGGTTCACTTTTTACCTTCAGGACCTGTGACAAGACCAATCCAGTTTGGTCATTCACTTGAATTTTCCTCTTTTATTGGCTCTACTTGAAGGATTCAAGGAGACGTTTACAAAAAGTATTCAAAGAAAGAAGCAAAATATTCAAGAGAAGCAAAGAAAGGAGCAAAAAATTACTCCTCTAATTAATGATTAAAGAACAAAATCATGAGGGGTTGTTGATGAAATAGTAAAGTTAGTGTGAGCAGTGAGACTGGAAGCCAGAACACAATGGAATGAAATTTTAAGGGATAAAAAATTCCCCCAAAATTAAATTTGCTACAGTGATTTTTTTTCATGTATTTTTTTTCAGTTGGCTTCAAAATTAAATATTAGAAAGTCTGAAGGTATGGGAAAAAACACAAAACCTTAAACATTCACACCAAACCAGTAAACTAGGTTCATTTGTTGTCCTAGTTACTTTCTATGACATGATTTCTTCCTTTTTTTATATTTTTAGGGACTGTTGAACATGATCTATAATATCTTCCACCATAGTTCTTTTATATCCTATTTCATGGAATTCTTGGTGTCTGTATTAAGTTCCTATGGCTGAGTAACAAATTACCACACACTTACTGACTTTAAACAACATGTATTTATTACCTAACAGTTTCCATGGATCAGTTAATCTGGTGTGGAGGAGCTAGGTGCTCTATCCAGAGCCTTAAAAGGCTGAAAGATATTGGCTGGGCTGAATTCTCATCTGGAGTCTTAACTGGGGAAAAATTTGCTTCTAAGTGTTGGCTGAATTCATTTCCTTGAGACTGTAGAAGTGTGGGTCCCAGTATTTTGCTGGCTGTTGGATAGAGACCAGGCTCAGCTCCTGGAGGCCATCTTCATGTCCTGGGGGGCTGTCTGCAGTTCCCTGCCATTTGGTCTTTTACATAATGGTTATTTACTCAATAATTCTTATAAGAAGAGTCTCATTCCAGTTTGTCAAGACGAAGTCATATAAAGTAACATAATCTGGGAAGTGACATCTTATGTTTTGTGTAGTACTTTATTGACAGGTCACAGGTTCTGCTGATACTCAAGGATACTCCTGTGTAAACATCAGGAGGTGGGACTTATTGGGAGACACTTGCAGAGGTCCTCAAACTTTTTAAACAAGGGGTTAGTTCACTGTCCCTAAGACTGTTGGAGGGCCGGACTATAGTTAAAAAAAAAAAAAACTATGAATAAATTCCTATGCACACTGCACATATCTTATTTTAAAGTAAAAAAAAAAAAAAAAAAAAACAGGAACAAATACAATCACACTGCCTCATGTGGCCCACGGGCCTCAGTTTGAGGACCCCGGTGTGTCTGTTACAAAATCTAATCCTTAACAGCATTTCAAAATAATGTCTAATGTTTCATGCATAAACACTTCCAAATTATAACACTATAAACTAGTTGTCATGCAAAACAAGGAGGCAGGATCTTATTGCCAATAAAGATTCCATGCCTTTGAACTTATCTTTTTTTAGAAACACAGAAGTAAATATGATGTCTCAATAGACCACAGAGGTGTACACTATAACAGAATTTCCAACTCTGTTCCTTTATTCCAACAATACACAAGGATGTAAGTTTTGACTCTAATTGTAGTGAAAAGACTTTCAAATTCAAGCTTAAGAATAGTGATTACTTCTAAAAGCCCTACTCTTCTCACATCCTTCTGAACCTGAAATATTTTCTGCTTTAAGAAATAGGAAAATTTATTTCCTTTAAATTTCAATCACCTAAAAACATTTAGAAATTTACTTCTCTAAACAGAATAGGATATGATGCTACCTTTGACATTGATAAAGCATGTAACTTAGTTGAGATGCATGACAAGGACTCAGAAAGTTTAGTTGATTTTAGGTTTGCTTGCCCTAATTGTGAAGAGTAGCAATTGAAATTGTATTGAAGTTTTATTGCAAGTATACTCATATCCAGATCACAGGGACTTGTATTTTTATATCTAGACTACTATCCAATGATTTAGAAGATCTGCTCTAATTTTATTCAGTGTGTTCTTTCTGAGTGCTATAATAGGCTTTTGTTTGCACGCAGGCACCTAATTAAGAGAGGGGAAAAAAAATCTCTTGTTAAAATCAGCTGGGAATAATCAGAATGATCATTCCGTGGCTCATAAATATTACATGAGCAATATAGGAACGTCAGTAATATTTAACTGTTTTTCAGTTTCACTTAAAACTTTTTGTTATAAAAATCTGCAATCCCAGGAGAAGATTGGTGCTTTAAATTCTTAATAACAAGAAAAGCTCATAGGATTTCTATTTAATGCAGTTTTGTTTACTTATACACATTCAAGGTTTCTTACAAAAATCAACATGCTATTGCTATGGTCACTTTTTCAGTCTTGCAGGCTTACCTAGAGTCCCTAGGGTGAGATGCCTGCATTCCCTGGACTATTTTACCATGGCCTGTGTATTGTACTTTAACATTTTGACTGCTCTTCTTCTTCTTCTTCTTCTTCTTTTTTTTTTTTGCAGTTTTTGGCCGGGGCTGGGTTTGAATCTGCCACCTCCTGCATATGGGGCCGGCACCCTACTCGTTTGAGCCACAGGCACTGCCCTGCTCTTTTTGTTTTTGTGTTTGAATTCCACTGACTTTAGAGAACTCAGAGCAAATAAATATTATTACATAATCTTTTAGAAAAAAATTAAGTCAAATTGGAGCTCTCATTTTAAAAATGTAGCTGGAGTTCCAGAACAGAGATGCAAAGGAGAAAATAGATGGTAAAGAAATTTACTTAAAGGAGGAAGAAAATTCAAGTCTGATTGAAATTCTATTTATTGTTCATTATTTGTCCTCACTCTCTAGTATGGTGGCCAACTTGTGATTTCACAGGGCACTTTGGCATTATTCCTCCTTAGTTTGCTGCCTGTTCTTAGTGGAGGATAAGGGAGAAGAGGTGAGGATTCAGGGTGATGAAAAGAGACTTAAGCACCCCCTGGAGGCTCAAATGGACAACCAGCAAATACTGTGTTCCAACATAAATGATGTATGACTTTCCTGGTCTTCGTTTTTTCAAAGGATACTGTTTGTTCATTTAAAAATAGGATTGTATTCAAACCACGATTATTTTTTTCTGTTTACCCAAAATCTTTTAAAGCAAAGAGAATAGTTATTTTTATGTCTTCTTCAAAAAAATTGGACTTTTCAGAAAACAGTTGTGTATGGGATAACTTCAGTAGATATAACTCTCTATATTAAGCATTGAGGACCATTAAACATTCGGAGAAGATGTGAGTATTATCCCTTTCCCATAGATTGTAACCAAATCAGGAGTCTTGAATTGGAGTCTAATTGTGTCAAGACCCCAGTTTCTCAGCCTTAGCACTATAGACCTTTGGGGTGGATAATTCTTTGTAGTGAAGGGCTGGCCTACGTATTGTGGAATGGAATGCTTAGCAGTAACCCTGGTCTAGACCCACTAGATGTCTGCATCCCCACCCCCAGTTCTGACAATCAAAAATGTCTCCAAATATGTCCACAGGGAATGGAAATGGGGAATATAAAATGGGGAATATAAGAACCCCCCCACCAAATCTATTCATTTTAAATCAATGTGTTCTATAAATTACTTTGTCTGTCTTGAGCCAGAGACATGTATTGTACAAGCAAGGGATAAGACATTAACATTTTTGTGAAAAAATAGCTCCCCCTCTTGTCTTATGGCCATACCACCCTGAAAGTACCTGATCTCAGAAGCTAAGCAGGGTAAAGCCTAGTTAGGACTTCCACAGAAGGAAGCTCTACCTCTTATATGTTCCATAAAGTTATTTTTCAACAGTTTTTATGATGTATTAATTGCAAAGGCTACACTGAGTTTAAAAGAAGATAGTCAATTGTTTGCTCTTTAATACATTTTCAAGTAGGTAGTTGTAAATAAGTCTGAGGACAAAGAACTTGAAAATGTATTGGGTCTTCCTTGAGAATATTATTCATGTGTAAATTTTTCTTCAGTGAAGCGAGAACAAAAGCTTTTGACTAGAGTCCAATTCTGCTAATTATTTTGTGATGAACAGGTTTCCTGTTTTGTTTTTCCCAAAGAATGATTTATGTACTAATATCAACTGGAAAAGGATAAGAGCTACATATGAGGCAATGAATTTAAGGTTATTGGTGTTTGTAAGTAAGGCCTATATTCACATAGAGAAGTGGTTCTCAGCTGGGTGATTTTGCATCCTCCAGGAGACATTTGGAAATGTCCAGGGATTTTTGATTTTCACAATTTTATGAAGAGTTGCTGTTGGCATCTAGTAGGTAGAGACCAGGGATGCTACAAAACATACTTCAACAGCACAGGACAGCCCCCATAAATAAGGAATTTTCCAACCCCAAATGTCAATAATGCCTAGCGTAGACATATAGGAAAGGAGGGGTCCACCACATTTCACACATCTCACTTCAAAGAGTCCTTGAAATGAGGGGGGAAGCTGCTGAAAGGGGCAATGGAGTTTGTTAAAGGTTTTACTCTATTTCTTGCATTGTTTCCTATGGCTGGTTGGTTTCCAGAACATTCTTAGGTTCACATGCACATAATGGAAAACTGTGTTCAGAGGGGTGTGTGTTTGTATATAAGAATTGTATTTTAACATAACTTTCACCTCACTTATTGTGCTAAGACTTAACCAGTTTGATCTAGGCATTCCAAACTGTATATAAAATCAGCACATTGTACCCCATTAATGCATTAATGTATACAGTTATGATTTAATAAAGAATTGTATTTTATATTGAAAGATGGTTTTTATCAAACTAGTTCTTCAGATGATGAAAGAAAATGGGGACTCTTCATCTTAATGATGTAAACAGACCAAAGTTTACATTTATCTTATAGACTTCTAAAAGACACCAATTTTGTAGAAAGCTCTATGCTTATTAGTCTTTCATTCCAGCTCTGCTTCTATGTTCTTCTTTTTCATTGTTGCATATTTAATGCCATATGTCTGCTCTCAAGTAGGCCCAGAATAATTTGAAATACTGGTATCACTTTAAAAATTCTTTTTCTCCAGTCACTTTTCTACTTAAGGCTCTAAATATGTGCAACAGCTCTCCATTTTTTCTCTCAGAACAGGTTGGATATGTGGACTTTGGACCTTTTTGTTTTCCAATGTATATATTTTCTCTGTGTCTTGAAATATTTCTCACTGCTAAACTGTAGTTTTACAATACAAGTTGGGTTTAATTAAGAATGTAGCAGAAACTTTCCAAAGTGATCTGAAGAACAAAGTCAATCACCAAGAATGTCACACTACAATTCTTTGAGACACTGTAGCCCCTAAAATTGGGCTTTCCTGACATCTGTTTCTTCACAGTGACATACTGTAGCATCTTTTTTTTTTTTTTTTTTTCCAGGCACAGATCAGCCTGGAAGAAGTCCCAGAGAAATTTAATTTTGCCATTCCAATCTTTCCCACTCTTGCTTGAGCTCTGCTGTCTTATCTTTATTTTCTGAGGTTTCCCATTTTAGTTGCCAGTGAGCTGTAAATAGAGTTGAATCTTCAGTATTTCAGACTTCTTTCCTCCACCAACATACAAAGGGGAAGACTCTACTTGGAAAACATACCTTAAAATTGAAGATAATGAATTTTTTGATAGTCTTTCACCAGATTTTTAAACATGCAGTCAAAGTAGTAACAGAAACTTATTTATACTTAAATAAGTATTGTCACCAAAGCTTTTTAGTCATTCAAAAGCTTTGACTCAATGATGATTTCAACTTCTCATTTAGCATCTATTATTCCCAGGTACCATCTTGGATTTGGACTAAAAGTGTAGATAAAAAGATTCACTTAAGTGGTTGTATTCCATTCCCACAATTAGTATCAAATTGCATTCAAAATAGTCAGTGTTCCAACTTTCATGTGATAAAGACACAGTTGAAATATTGGAGACAGGAAGTAGTCTTTAAGCAAATTTCATTTTTTGTAAGTGCATCAAGGCCATTTTTCAGAACCTTTTGACAATGCAATTTTATTTTTTTTTTGACAATGCAATTTTAAAAATCAGTGAGTTCCATTTCATAATGAACAGTGGAACTTTAAATTTATCAGGTATAAAGATTTGGTTATTTACATAGGCTCTCCATTTATAAAAAGAAAAAATAGGTAGTATATCTAGAAAATGTGATTCCATTAGTCAGTGTATAGATTTTTTTGTAGCATAATATGCTACCTCTTTGACAAATTATTGAAGTTGCTACATTTCTGTCAGATGACTCGATGAAAATTAAGAAAATGGATTTGAATATTTTTTTCTGGTAAATTTGGAAAACTATAAGTAATGTGCATTATCAGAATATTCCTTTCCCAGCTGCCCTTTCAGCCTTTCCTCACTACCTCTGCAAAGGAAATAATTAAAGATTGACAATCAAGTTCCCACAGTGGGTTGCAATTACATTAAGAAAATTCTCTGGGTAAGATATGATTGTGACTTTAGGAAATGCATTTATTGTGATCTTCTTCCAAGTATAGAAATAGGTATAAACATTTAAAATATATGCAGCAACTAAAATTCTTTCGGAGGATAATCTGAAATAAAAAAAAATTTTCAGAGAAAAAGGGTAATATTCCTCTTGCTGGTATTTACTTGCTGTTGCTATTAATTGTGAAGCCCTTGAGTCTGTAGGCAATTTTTAATTTTTTTAGTCATACTTACCATATAGTTAGTACTTAATCGTAGGTTATCAAGTAAAATACCCATTGCCAATTATGTTCAGACATTCTGCAAATACCCGTGGTGTGGTGGAGAGGCTAGAGAAAGTAGTAAAAATTGAAACAGTTCTCCTTTCAAGAAAATTTCACAGGTGTTGAGAAGACAAGATATACATATATGGATACATACAAAGTAAGTGCTCAATTAAAAGTTTCTGAGATACAGACTGATGATGCCATGGGAGTGTATAGTCCTTATAGCTCTAAGAAGTCTGGGAACAGTGATCACTACATGAAAGGTGGCTTAAAATGAAACTTTACAAATAGGGTAAAAAGGGGAAATGAACATCCTAAATGAGATTGGGGGCAAGAGTTTCCTCTGTCTTACCACAGACATAGCATCAAGAATTAGTTTGGAATGCAAAGGGTGAAGGGATTAAACTATTTTGTGGTGTTTAGAAATAAGGCAGAATTTGCATGTGAAATGTCAGTGATGTGAAGCCCTGCGGATTGTAAGATGGAATATGACATGGAGATGGTGTTTAAGAATAATAGCCTAAACTTAGACTACAGTAGGATGGGAAGTGCATGAATCTAGACTCTGAGATATTGGATAGGAGACTGTTCCTGTAATCCAATTCTAATGAAGGATTGAAAAAATATCTCTTTGGCAATTTGGATTTAGAAGAAGGGATTAAAAAGTTAAAGGGAAGGCAAAAATTGTTGCATTTTCTTTTTTTTTATTAATATTAAATCATAGCTTGTACATTAATGCGATCATGGGGCACCATGCACTGGTTTTATAAACAGTTTGACACATTTTCATCACACTAGTTAACATAGCCTTCCTGGAATTTTCTTAGTTATTGTATTAAGACAATTATATTCTACATTGATTAAGATTCACATGTACCCTTGTAAGATGCACTGCAGGTGTAATCCCACCAATCACCCTCCCTCAGCCCATCCTCCCCCCTCCCTCCCCTCCTTCTTTCCCTTCCCCATATGCTTCGGTTATAACTGGGTTATAGCTTTCATGTGAAAGCCATACATTAGTTTCATAGTAGGGCTGAGTACATTGGATACTTTTTCTTCCATTCTTGAGATACTTTACTAAGAAGAATATGTTCCAGCTCCATCCATGTAAACATGAAAGAGGTAAAGTCTTCATCTTCCTTTAAAGCTGCATAATATTCCATGGTGTACATATACCACAATTTATTAATCCATTCGTGGATCGATGGGCACTTGGGCTTTTTCCATGACTTACCAATTGTGAATTGGACTGCAATAAACATTCTGGTGCAAATATCTTTGTTATGATGTGATTTTTGGTCTTGTGGGTATATGCCTAGTAGAGGAATTATAGGATTGAATGGCAGATCTATTTTTAGATCTCTAAATGTTCTCCAAACATCTTTCCAAAAGGAATGTATTAATTTGCATTCCCACCAGCAGTGTAGAAATGTTCCCTTTTCTCCACATCCACGCCAACATCTCTGGTCTTGGGATTTTGTGATATGGGCTAATCTGACTGGAGTTAGATGATATCTTAAAGTAGTTTTGATTTGCATTTCTCTGATGATTAAAAATTATAAGCATTTTTTCATATGTCTGTAGGCCGTGCACCTGTCTTCTTCAGAGAAGTTTCTCTTCAAGTCCCTTGCCCAGCCTGCGATGGGATCACTTGTTCTTTTCTTGCTTATATGTTTGAGTTCTCTGTGGATTCTGGTTATTAAACCTTTGTCGGAGACAAAACCTGCAAATATCTTCTCCCATTCTGAGGGCTGTTTGCATGCTTTACTTACTGTGTTCTTGGCTGTGCAGAAGCTTTTTAGTTTGATCAGGTCCCAGTAGTGTATTTTTGAAGCTGCTTTAATTGCCCGGGGGATCCTCCTCATAAAATACTCGCCAAGACTGATTTCTTCAAGGGTATTCCCTGCACTCTCTTCTAGTATTTTTATAGTTTCATGTCTTAAGTTTAAATCTTTAATCCAGTGAGAGTCTATCTTAGTTAATGGTGAAAGGTGTGGGTCCAGTTTCAGTCTTCTACAGGTTGCCAGCCAGTTCACCCACTACCATTTGTTAAATAGGGAATCTTTTCCCCACTGGGTGTTTTTAATTGGCTTGTCAAAGATCAAATAAAGTAAGTAGCTGGGTTCATCTCTTGGTTCTCTATTCTGTTCCAGACATCTACCTCTCTGTTTTTGTGCCAGTACGATGCTGTTTTGATAACCATCGATTTATAGTATAGTCTGAGGTCTGGTAGCGTGTTTCCTCCTGCTTTGTTTTTATTTCTCAGTAATGTCTTAGCTATTCCAGGTTTTATTCTGATTCCATATAAAATGAAGTATTACTTTTTCAAGATTTTTAAAGTATGACAGTGGAGCTTTAATAGGGATTGCATTAAAATTGTATATTCCTTTGGGTAGTATGGACATTTTAACAATGTTGGTTCTTCCTAGCCATGAGCATGGTATGTTTCTCCATTTGTTAACATTTTCAGCTATTTCATTTCTTAGAGTTTCATAGTTCTCTTTATAGAGATCTTTCATGTCCTTTGTTAGATAAACTCCCAAATATTTCATCTTCTTTGGCACTACTGTGAATGCAATAGAGTCCTTAACTGTTTTTTCAGCTTGACTATTGTTTGTATATATAAAGGCTACCGATTTATGAATGTTGATTTTGTAACCTGAGACACTGCTGTATTCCTTGATCATTTGTAAGATTTTTGTAGTACAATCCCTGGTGTTTTCCAGATGTACAATCATATCATCTGCGAAGAGCAAAAGTTTGATCTCTTCTGACCATATATAGATATGGAAACCCTTGATAGCCTTTTCTCTCCTAATTGCGACGGCTAAAACTTCCATTACAATGTTAAAGAGCTGTGGAGACAATGGGCAGCCTTGTCTGGTTCCTGATCTGAGTGGAAATGATTTCAATTTAACTCCATTCAATACGATATTGACTGTGGGTTTGTGGTAGATGGCCTCTATCAGTTTAAGAAATGTCCCTTCTATACCAATTTTCTTAAGTGTTCTGATCATGAAGGGATGCTGGATATTACCAAAAGCTTTTTCTGCATCAATTGAGAGATTCATATGGTCTTTGTTTTTTAATTTGTTTATGTGCTGAATTATACTTATAGATTTATGTATATTAAAGCAGCCTTGAGACCCTGGGATAAAACTGACTTGGTCATGATGTATAATTTGTTTGATGTGTTGCTGGATTCTGTTTGTTATGATCTTGTTGAATATTTTTGCATCTATATTCATTAGTGATATTGGTCTATAATTTTCTTTTCTTGTTGGGACTTTTCCTGATTTGGAAACATTTCTTTTTCTACATTTTGGAACTTCCGTCTTTTTCTACATTTTGGAACAGGTTGAGTAATATAGGTACTAGTTCCTCTTTAAAGGTTTGGTAGAATTCTGACGTGAAGCCATCTGGTCCCGGGCTTTTTTTTTTTTTTTTTTTTTTATGGAGATTTTGTATGGTTGATGCTATTTCAGAACTTGATATTGGCCTGTTCAACATTTCCACTTGATTCTGGCTAAGTCTTGGAAGGTGAAGTGCTTTCAAGTATTGGTCAATTTCCTTCAGATTTTCATATTTCTGAGAATAAAGTTTCTTGTAATATTCATTATGGATATTTTTGAATTTCTGAGGAGTCTGTTGTTATTTCGTCTTTGTTGTTTCTGATTGATGAGATTAGAGATTTTACTCTTTTTTTCCTGGTTAGGTTAGCCAAAGGTTTATCTATTTTATTAGCCTTTTCAAAAAACCAACTTTTTGATTTATTGATGTGTTATATAATTCTTTTGTTTTCAATTTTATTCAATTCTGCTCTAATTTTGATTATTTCTTTTCTTCTACTGGGTTGGGAGTTGGAATGTTCTTCCTTTTTCGGTTGTTTGAGATGTCCCATTAAGTTGTTAACGTTCTCTCTTTTTGTTCTCTTGAGGAAGGCTTGCAGTGCTATAAATTTCCCTCTTAGAACTGCCTTTGCAGTATCCCAGAGGTTCTGATAATTCATGTCTTCATTGTCGTTTTGTTCCAAAAATTTGGCATTTCCTTCTTAATCTCATCTCTGACCCAGCTAGCATTCAGCATAAGGTTATTTAACCTCCATGTTTTTGTATGAGTATACAGATTCCTGTTGTTAACTGAGTTCAACTTTTATTCCATGGTGGTCTGAGAAGACGAAAGGAATAATTTCTATTCCTTTAAATTTTCTGAAGTTAGACTTGTGACCTAAGATGTGATCAATTTTGGAGTACGTTCCATGGGCTGATGAGAAGTATGTGTATTCAGTTTTGTTGGGATGAAATGTTCTGTAGATGTCTGCTAAATCCAAATGTTAGATGGTTAGGTTTAAATCTAAAATTTCTCTGCTCAGCTTCTTATTGGAGTATCTGTCCAACACTGCCAAAGGAGTGTTGAAATCTCTGACTATTATGGAGCTGGAGCAAATCAAGTTGCTCATGTCTGTTAGAGTTTCTCTTATAAATTGAGGTGCATTCTGGTTGGGTGCATAGATATTCATAATTGAAATCTCATCATATTGAGTATTACCCTTAACAAATATGAAGTGACCATTCTTATCCTTCCTTACTTTTGTTGGTTTAAAGCCTATTGTGTCTGAAAATCGAATTGCAATGCCTGCTTTTTCTGGCTACCGTTTGCCTGAATTATGGACAACCATCCTTTCACCCTGAGTCTATATTTATCTTTTAAGGTAAGATGTGACTCTTGTATGCAGCAAATATCTGACCTGAGTTTTTGTATCCAGTCAGCTAACCTGTGCCTCTTTAGAGGACAGTTTAAGCCGTTCACATTAATGGAGAATATTGATAAGTCTGGTAAAATTTTGGGTATTGGGTTTTTCTAAAGTCCAGTGAACATTTTTAATCCTTTCCCTACTGTAGAAGTTGGAGTTTGATCAAAAGTTTCTGAGTGAGTTTACTTTTGTGGTAGAGGATTGGGCTGTTCATTATGGAGGATAGGTCTGAGAATATCCTGCAGAGCTAGTTTGGTTATGGCAAATTTCTTCAACATATAAATGTCATTAAAGTATTTAATTTCTCCATCATAAATGAAACTCAGTTTAGCTGGATACAGGATCTAGGTTTGAAAGTCACTTCCCTTTAAGAGATTAAAAGTCAATGACCATCCTCTTCTGGCTTGAAAATTTTCAGCAGAGAGGTCTACAGTCATTCTAATATTCTTCCCTTTGTAGGTAATGAATTTCTTACATCTGGCTGCTTTCAGAATTTTCTCTTTCATATTAGCTCTAGTGAAGTTAATTATGATATGCCTGGGGGATGTCTTATTTGGATTGAATCATGCTGGGGTTCTGAAACTGTCTGCTATCTGAATTTCAGAATCTCTTGGCATGTCTGGAAAATTCTCTTTCATAATTTCATGGAGAAGGGCCTCTGTGCCTTGCAAGGCCACTTCATCACTTTCAGGGATTCCAATGATGCAGATATTACCCTTCTTGAAATTATCCCAGAGCTCTCTGAGAGAATGATCTGTTTTTGCTCTCCATTTCTCTGAGAGTTTGGGAGCATTCAAAAGCTTTTTCTTCAGTGTCAGAAATCCATTCTTCTGATTGCTCCACTCTGTTACTGAGGGCTTCTACTGTATTTTTCAGATCTTTGAGGGCTGCAAATTCTTGCTTCAGTGCATCAAAATCTTTGTGGTTTTGTCATTAAATTCATTAAATTTTTGAGATAACTTTTGTATGTCTCCTCTAATTTCTAATTCTGACTTTTGAATTGCTCTTTGAATTTCTACCTCCAAATTTTCCTCCATTCTATTAATCTTGTTTGCAATCCAAATTCTGAATTCAATTTCTGACATCTTGGCCAGCTATTTATGAATGGGATCTCCAGTTACATCTGCCATATCTTTACTTGGGGGGGGGTTCATCTATTCTGGTTATTTATGTTACCAGAGTTTTTCCACTGATTCCACCCCATGATTATTTTACACTGTTTGACTGTACCCCTGGAGCTTTGTTGAGGACCCATACAGTGCTATGGCCTGAGAAACTGGGGACCTCTTTGGTGAGGTGGGGCTAAGTGGTTCTGTCTTGTTTTCAGCTGGTCTCTGTTCAACCCTAGTGAAACAGTTACTCTGGGTTGAAGTCTCAGCTATGGAGAAATACCAGCAATTAAGTCACCCCACCCCCAACAGGCAACAATTGGAAAAGGAAAATCAACCTTCCTACAACCACACACCCAGAGCACCACTAGTCCTCATGCAATTGGCTCAGTTTAAAAGGTCCAAATCAGTTTTCTCAGTCTGCACCTGTCTCAGGTGGGAGAGTTTAAAAGGTCTGTTGCAACTGGATTGCAGGGGTCTGGTGACAACTGAAATATGACTTGCTCCGGCGCTCTGTGAAGTTAGGAGGACCCACCCAGCAAATAGAGTAGTCTGGGAAGGTTGATGCCTTCTCCCCCACCTTGCACCTCTGTCATACCCAGTCACTGATAGCCCCGCAGGGCTGTGACTCAGTTGCCTCCCGTGAGCAGATACTCCAGGGGTTTGCACCTGCCTGAATCACAAGGAAATCTGTATCTGCTCAGCCAGGCTGCTGTGCTCTGCCTCTATCCAGCAGTGGGTGGTGAGGCTTGACAACTTCGGGCGCTTGATGGAGGCTGGGGTGTGTTCACTCAGTTCCAGCCCTGCCCCTGATTGATGTTACTGACAGAACAGAACAACTTAATGGGAATTTGTTTCTGTCCCTGCTAAATTCCTCTGCAGAAGAGAAGCTGTTTTGAGTTCCCAGAACCTGTTCGTCAGTCCCTGTCTTTACTCTTGCATTTTTGTATTTGTAGCATGTTCAGCTCTAGCCTCCTGCCTTCCTTTGTCTATAGCCTGATGATCCCCTGAGGGCCTGGTGCATCTTAGGCTCAGTAAAGTGGTCCTTTGGGTCCGCCCCACCCTGGGAATTTCCCGACTCTGCGCGTTTGTTTTCTAGTCCCCGTGCTGCACCCAGGCTGGTACTGCCACAGGCAAACCCTTTACTCATGAGGCCTGTGTTTCAGTCCCAGTTCTGCTCCGCAGTGGTTGCCATCTGAAAAGATGCCCAGCCTCCTCTGGTTGCCAGGGAGACAGGGGTTGTGGCTTCAGAATTTCTGGGGGTGGGCCGTATTGTTGCCAAAAATGGCTGCTGCTCTGCGCCTCAGGGCACTGCTGCTCTGGTGTGGTTCCCTCTCACCTGACTGTTGTCTCCTCACTCCCATGCCGCAGAATCAGCACTGACCAGCTGCCTTCCAGGCCCTGTCCACACCCCTCAAGAAATCACCCAAGAATCTGGAGTCCTGGGGGATAGGCCTCCAGACCTCAGTGAGAGTGAGAGTGGAGAGGAGTGCTGGGAGCTCAGAATTGCAGGTTGAAAAACCAAACTCATTGAGACCAAATGAGCAAATAAACAGATAAAAAGGATACCAGACATACAAACCCACAGAAGCACAAAAAATCAGAATCACATAGAGATACAGACAACAACAACAAAGAAAACAACTACAATAAAAATAATGATAATCATAAAATAATTGAGAAAAAAGGGTAAAAAATATACAAACAAAATGAACAAACAAACAAAAAACCCTCTAGAAATCTGATGTTAGCACTCTCAGATACCATAGGAAGGCAAGAAGAGGAAGAGAGAAGGGAGAAAAAAAGTGGTGTTCATAAAAAAGTTTAAAAAGAAGAAAAAATTAAAAATAGGAAAAATAAAAATAAAAAATATATAAAAATAATAAAAACTAATGATAGGTCCTCCAAGAAAATGATGAGAAAAAAAGGCACCAACCACAAAAATATTATTCTTGTATACATGTAGAAATATACATTTTTATATGTGACGTAGGGAACAACTTTTGTAGAAATATATTTATAATGCAGTATACTTTCTGGACACCAGGTGGCACTGTGATTGGTTCCCAGGCTTATACCTGATTCCCGTTTTATACTGTTACCACGGTAACCACCCTACCTGGCTGATCACCATTTTGGAGTTTTTGTAAAAGTTTGTCACCTAACTATTGTGCAACCTCAGCTGCTCTGTTCCAGACGGCACTCCTATCCGACCTCCCCACTCACTGCAGGAGTCCACGCTTAAATCTTTCCACTCTGCTCCCGCGTTCTCCTGCAAACTGGCAACTGCAATCAGGTGTGGGAGAGGGTGCTGGCTGCTGCCGGGTCTTGCTGCCTCCGCAGCTGCGGCACATGGAAACCTGATACTCAGTTTCTGTGGCTCAGAGTGTCACTTTTGAATCTGGAATTTTGAGTCCAGCCACCCGCCAGTTCGCCGCGCAGCCTGAACTGCCAGCCCGCACCAATATTCCCCACCAGGAATGGTCCAGTCTATTTAATCACTCCTGTTCTGGCAGAAGGTGCCTGCCATTTATGGACAATTCAAAATGTCTGTTTCCTGGGCGGGATCCCTTCCTTTCAATTTTCCATCGGGTTGCCTTGTTTCTTGTGATTCTGAGTGGCTCCCCTTTCGGGTGCCAAACTCTGCTCAGGAATAAATTCTCGTCAGATAGGTTTTGCCAGGAATTGCAAACTGCTGTCCTCTGTGAGGGAGGGGCCTGCCAGCCAGCATGGCCAAGCAGGGAAAATATCTACAACAGAGTCCGTGATTTTAAATTACACCTCATATACAGCAGTCCGCCAATTCGCAGTGCATCTCCAGCTGTCTGTCTACACCAATAATCCAGGCAGGGAAAAGATCCAGATCCCCCTTCCTCTCACCTGATGACTTGGGAGAGGTGGGCTACATGTCCGTCCTGTCCGTCATCATCCTCCACCCTCTAAGACCTAACATTTTTCAGTTGTTGCATTTTCTAACACACATATCAGTCAGCTATGGCTGTACTAGTGCTGTGTAACAAATCACTCCAAAATCTAGTGGTTTAAAAGAATAAACATTTACTTTTCTTGCTCATAATAAGTCTTTGGATTGACCTGAGTGGCTCTGTTTCCAGCTACAAGATTGTGGAGCTTAGTTCCAGTTTTGCAATCCACTAACCAGGCTTTGAACTCCAGGTTTTATTTCTACAACATGGTTCTCATTATGGGGCCCAGTCTGAAGGGATAGAGGCTACCCAGGATGTGTTCTTTTTGTGGCCATTATAGGAGGACAGAAGGCCAATCCAACTTGCATAAGTGTATTTAAAGTTTCTCTTCAGTCGTATTTCCTTGGTCAACATAAGTCACATGATAAAACCCAAGTCAATAGGGCAGGGAAGTACTTAATGCACCTCAATAAGAAGGGAGGTTGAGTGAATATTCTCTGAACACTAATCCAAACTCTTGAACCTGATATAATTTTTCTAGTGCATCTGCTCAAATAATTCACTTTAAAACCTTTACATGGCTCCTTATTTGTGTAAAGGTTAAACTTCTTATTTTTTTATTTTTTATTATTTCAAGTTAACATGAGGGTGCAAATTATTAGGTTACATTGTTTGCATTTGTTAAAGTCCAAGTTGTAGTTGATGCAAGGTCAAACTTCCCAGTAAATGAAGTTCTTCATGATCTGCCCCACATACTCATCCTTGTTCCACTACATGCCCACACCTACCTTCCTCTCTGATCACAGTGACCTATTTGCAATTCATCATAACATTTCATGCCTTTTTATGACATACTATTCCTTATGCCTAGAATGCTCCTCCTCCCTTTTAATATTTCAAATCTCAGCCTAAATGTTGAGAGATTTTCTGACCCTCTCCCTATACAAGCTTGCAATCTATGCCACTTGTCTTTATTCTCATACACTTATGTATAATTGTCATAACACATAGCACATTTTCATGCTGTGATCTGGGGGTTAGACACGTGTCTTGTTCAGCTGTATATCCCATCCCCTGAACGTGTTGATTGAATGAATAATGGTGGTACCCTTAGAAGGAATTGAGAACTTGGGGAACAAAACACAGGTTTTCTTTGTTATTGTTGGGGAAGGAGGGATAAGAAAACTAAAAGTCTTCCATCCTATTTTTGAATAACTGAAATCCTATTTTTCAAAGTTCTGCCATAAAAGGAGATTTTTAAAAATTGCTTTTTGTAGTCAATCTATAAATCGTACCCAAGTGATAGGAAATGTGTGATTGTCCATACTAAGAAGAGAAATTACTGTTTTCATCAGCTTTATGTAATCTACCTCCAAAACTTTTATTTCTTAGCATTGATGAAAAGTTGTGAAAACTAAATACTTCTTTAGGAAACAACTTGTCTTTCCAAATAGCTTGCATCAGAAACAGCTGCATCGTCACTTAAACCAGTTGACTAAGTACTTTTCAGTTTGTATGGGAAAATGTTTTTCCTTTGCTTAATAGAAGAAAAAAAATGTCTTCTTTGGTTTCTTAAAGCAGGGATAGTTTGGGATGCGTATCTGAATGAGCTATGTAGCCTTTTGATGATTTCTTATGTTGATGGGATACTCAGTAAATAATAGTTAATCATCTGACTGCTAATGTATTAGGATCTCACCTAGAAAGTCCTTGCATGTGCTACCTCCTGGAGAGGGTTTGGGAGCTAGTCACCTGGGGAACTGCCCTACATACCGTATCACTTTATCCTGGGAGCCAATTTCCTATTTCTGTACATGTCCACAGAACCGCCTCTCTTGAGTGTTGCCACATTTGTCTATGACATGCCACTCAAGCCAAAAGCAATAAAGACATTGCTAGCCATACATGAACCCAACTGAGTAGTTGAGCCTCAGCATCTGTGTGATAAGCATTCTAAAGAACCCCAAGGAGGAAAGAGACCTAGAAACAGTCTAATCCCATAAATTAGCGTAGTTTCAATAATCTCACACTAACATCGGTCATTGAATCAGAAAACTTTCAAGTTGAGCAAATGCTTTTTAGCAATTCTGGCAAAAGTACATACATTAAAATAAATGACATTGAGTGTTCTTTCATGAAAGGGCCTTGCATGCAAAGTGACCCCCTAAAGCAGAAGGAGCCAGGAAACCAAACCCAGTTTGTTGGTAAAAGATGATTTGTTGGGCAATTTATGGACAGAAGTATGGCCTTGGGCAGCAGTGAGGCAGGTTGATTTCCATGTTGTTACCTGCTGGACCTAGGGCTTATATGATAGAGGAAAAGGGTGTACATTCTCTATAGGGAACGTATAGGGCAATTAACTTGCCCTTCTAGGAAAAGACAAGAATTCTATGTATACCATAGCCTGCAATTTGTTTGATAACGTTAAGGTTGTTTTGACCTAAGGGCAGACTTCATTATGATAGTTATGTGCTCTTCTATAAGGAATAGTAGATAAAATAGAATTCTTAGAAATATTCCTGGAACTGGGGTTAATCAGAAGTCAACACAGCGGACTGGCATCCAAGATGGAGTTACTATAGCCTCCACAAATGTATTGCCGCTCCTCCAAGTTGTCATTAGAGCATGTTTGAAACTTGACAGAGAAAGTTAGAGTAGTTGGTAAATTCACCATGGCAAGATAAGTTAGAACATGCAAAGTGACGTGTGCACCTGTGACAATCATGCAGAAATTGGGTCTGTATTTCCCACTGCTGATAACATCGCAGACTCTAGAAAGGTAGAGAGCAAATCTGAATGGGAGATTACAGAGAAACAGGAAGAGGAAGCAATTAGCAAATGGAACACACCAGCTCCCCCAACTAAAAACCTCTTCATAAAATGATTATGAACATCTGTGCATGCCACTGATGGCTCTGTCTTTGGGAGCCCATCAGCTACATTCAAAATGTGGTAAAGATGAGCCTTTCCTCGTCAACGTACCAAGTACACCCTGAAAAGATTTTCTATGCTTTGCATTCTCTTCTTCTCTTTGAGAGAAAAGAACTCAATTTATTGACATTTAAAAGGCCCATGCTTAAGAATTAAGCTTGAAGTGATAAAATGACTTTTGAATTGTACCAAATCACATGTTCTAATGATTTTGAAAACCTACTTTATTGTATTTTTACCCACTTAAGCTCTTTTACCATCTCTGCTCTGCCCCCACTCAGCTCCTACCACAGGAAATCTTTTCAGTAGAGTTTCATAAAGTTTAAATTAATTTTTCCCAATTCATTGTGGCATAAAATAGAGTCAAGAAAGCTTTTACAATATCCTACATTGCCCTGTGTTTTAAAAATTGCAATATCAAATGCAAGCACAAGTTAATTCATTATCAGTCAACAACATTTGAGCATGAAAATAACAAGTTAACTCTTGGCCCGTCAACAACATGTTAACAGGCTAGAACCAGTACCTGGGTTTTCAGAAATTATGATCTAAAGTGGAGCATGAGTGTAACGATGTATATATATAACCAGAATCTGGGAAGTAAATAATAATAACTGTAGCTCTTACTCTTCCTGAGGGCCATCAGAACAACCACTGACACACAAAACTTCACCTTAAACACAGTGAGGCTACTCCTTGGGGTCCACTTCTCAAATCGAAAAGGGAAAATGCAAAATATGACCATAAAGCATTGGACTTCCTTCTTAGTTCATTCTGTAGGGTATTTATTCCACAAATTCTGGTCATGAATGTGTTTAATTAACCTTTTGTCTCTCCAGTGAGTTCTTGGACCCCTCACTCCCCTTTATATAAGTGGCTTGAATGATATATAGGAGCAATAGGCTACTTGCTTCTGCTCAAGTGGGTAGGGGAATCAATTATTTTCTAGGCTTGCTCATAGGTAGATGGCTTTGATTGTGTGTCAGGTCAGTAATTCCTAGAAACTCAGTAGCGTCACTCCTAGAATTATATTTCCAATCAGAGGAAAATGCTGTGGACTGATTTAAAACAAGTATGTAATGGAAAAGCCAAGTAAAATTAAGTGATATTAGAAGTCAAAAGTGGTCAAACAACATTCTTATTCTTCTCTACCTTATGCCCAGTTTTTAAACCCTTAATCTTAGTGCAATAGTGTTGATAATGGAGAGCCTTTGCTTGTGCTCATTGCTACATCCCCACTTCCTGGAATGGGGTGTTGCACATAGTAGGTGCCCAATAAATATTTGTTGAATGCATGAAAAAAAAAATCCCTTGGAAACTAATGAAGGTATCCTTTGAGTTTTTAGCCCTGTGTTTTTTCATTCATTAGACCGTCAGAAGTTAGTATGTGTCTCATAGCATTAGGCATTTGGAATACAAGGCTGAATCTTTCATGATTGAGTTTCTCAAGCCTAGGGAGATAGAGTTTGGCATAAATAGAAGCACTGACACACAGGAGGGCCATCAAGTTCGTGTGCAATTTAAAATGGCACACTATTTTAAATTGCACACGAACTCGATGGCTACCCTGTATATTCCCTAACTTACTGCAATAGACATATACTTCAGTAATACCACTAACAGGAGGGAATGGGAATGTCTCCCCAAATACCCAGGCTCTGGGACATTCTTGGGTGGAGAGTTTTAGTAAAATAAGCAGGGACTGAGTAGGTGTCTGTCAGCTACTCCACAAGCTGCGCTTGCATTAAGCCACGTTTATCAAACCCCCACCTGTTCCAGAAATGGAGATTGAAAGACACAAGCTGCAAGGATCTAGAAGAAGCAACAGCACTGAGCTGAGTCACCTCCGGGCCTTCCTACCTGTTCCAGCCCAAGGTGGTAGGACAGGGTCTGAGATCTAAGAGGAATGACTTGAAATTCTAGCTCTGTACATTGCTTTGCATTTTTAAAGCCTTGATTTCTTTATCTGTGAAATAGGAGTATAATAGGATTAATAGGGACAGTCACAGGACTAAGGCAAGTGATGTATTGCACCTTACTTGGGGCCTGGTACGTGCACACCCATTAATTTAATTCAGTTTAGCAAATATATATTGCGATTCTCCTAGGGATCTCTTAGTTCCCTTTCCCATTTGTCACCTGGTTCCTTTCCCTGTGCCTTAAAAAATATCTATTCATCATCCACACAAATGTACACCATTAATATTATGAAATGCACAATTTTTTTCACTGCACTTTAATCCCAGGCTGCAGACAGCTGGTTACATGTAGGCATTTCAGGCACATGGGCTGCTAACACGCAAGCTCAACTAAGGTTCTAGCTATAGGTGTGTCCCATACCTCTCTCTCTCCCTTTGCCTCCACAAAGGCAGGCTGGGCCAGGACTGCCTTTTTGTCCCCTCTCCTCCTCTTCCCTTGATTTCCCAATGCTGGCTGCATAATAATGATTACTGGCTGAGTGTTCTAAAAATACTCCTGGCTCCCACTTTCAGCTCTACAGTTAACCTGAGCCTGGGCATCATTGTGTATCAAAAGTTTCAGAGACTGAGAACCACTGATCTAAAGCAAAGCTCCACATAGCTCTTAGTAGGGAGAACTTCTTGAGGCCAAGGTCTGCCAGTCTGATTCAGGTGAATACCACTGCCAAACTAAAGCTGATTCAGCTGGTGCGTGGTATTTGCTCACTCGGCACCGTGGAATGCATGAGTGGCAGTTTCCTTGCTTCAGACACACTGACGATTTGGAACATGGCCTCTGATTTGCATCATCACATCTAATCTCCATGCAGCCCACACGGGACCGTCTGGGGATGCTCACCCTCGGGCCTGGCCGGCCAACTTCATACTGTGAGCCAACACCTCATAAAGTCTGGCCCCCAAATCTTTGTATTGTTTATCACCGTGGAGTCAACCCACTTAAAAACGGGAACAGACTGAGACAGGTTAGATTTGGTGATTCTGCTTCCTGTTCATGATCTACAATTGTCACCTTGTATGTGAATGTTCAGTATCATCCCCTCACGGCTGACCTTTTGTTCTCCCCTCCTCAGTTGACGTGGACTGTCTGCCTGTGCTGCCTCTCATTGCCACTGTCAGGGGCCAATGTTCTGTCTAGCCCAAGCCAGCTGCTAGGCCTCTGGATTGGGGCCAGGTGTTACCCTGTCCCAAGAGCAGAAACTGTGGCCTGCTGGCCTGGCCTTCTGCCTGACTTCTTCCTTGCAGTGTTTAGATCCTTTACACCCCACATATAACCTTCATCCCCATTTCCTGAAATCTGGAATATGCCATGGGTGGTTTGGGGTAAATTATTTTAATAACTGATCTGTGAACTTGTCAAGTTTCATTCACTAGCATTTATTCTGCTTCTATAAATTTGGGGACAGTTTTCTAAATACCTAAATTATACATGAAATATGCCTCATTTTATTATGTATTCTTTAGAGTTCAGCCTGAATAAACCAAGTGTATTTCTATTTTGTTATTTTTCTTCCACCCACAGTCTGAATTGGGGCTCCTCACATGATAGCATGCTTCAGTACCATCTGGAGGACTGCTGAAACACAGGCTGCTGGCTACAACTCCCAGAGATTCTGATTTGGTGGGTCTAGGACAGAGTCCAAGAATCTGCATTTCTAACATGCTTCCGGGGCTGCCTGTGCTGCTGGTCCACAGGATATACTTTGAATAACACTGGTGTAAATCACAGACCTCCCAGGTTGACAGAGTGTATTTGAACTTCAGCTTGACCATTATTGAGAATCCCCACCATGAAGCCATGAAGAGCCTGTGACCAAAAAAGATAATCATTTGCTTGGTTCTCTTTATTTGACTATTTTTTTCCAGTCCAGACTGAGTCCATTTTATTTCCAGTGTTTCCTTTAATCCCTAAGTACCTGGAGATGCAGTACCATCCTATAGAATTTTATTGTCCTAGTTTTTACCCCAATGAATCATCTTTCCACAGACATGTGAGCCCTCACCAGATGCATTATGTCATCCTCTGAGCTCCGCGGAGAGAATTGATATGCCTTTGGGTCCCATGTGAAATGATGGTCTCAGCATCTCCACCATGCAGTGACTCTGACTTGGGAGGCTTCCCAGACATGTGACAGAAAGCCCCATGGCTGGGGCTCAGTGGGGAAGGGGTGGGTTCGTGGTTCTGTTTCTCAAGCATGTGTGAGCAGATCTGTCTCCTCCCAGGCTGCCACATTCGAAAGTGGGATTTATTTTTAGAGAAGAAATCATTAGTCATTAGTCTCTCCCAAGCTTCTTTTTTTCCCGTTGAGTAAATTTTAAGAACTTGATCTTTATGAGAAAATGTTCAGGCTGTTAGAAGAAATGGTAAAATGATTATAGCCTTGGTACAATGAGCCCATTTGACTCTCTTCCAGACAAAAGCGGACTTCCCACAGCAGTCACCGCCTGAAGCTCCTGCTCCCTACCTCTAAATCAGTTTTATCTTTCCCATCTTTTTAGAGAAACCCCTGACTCTTTTGATTTTTCTGGGCCCCTCAAACCTAGGATTTTAAAGACTAATTTTATCATACGCTGAACATTTGCCCTTTAAGCCCTTTATAAAATCTCATAATGGAAGTGGATTCTTAGAAAAAGAGCCCTCTGGCTTAGGTATGTACAAATTTTCACTTAAGAACAGAAGGTTTTACTAGATATCATCTATGCTGAAGCATGAATACTGAAAACAAGATTTCTCAGAAATGTCTAAATTTGTGTTTATAAGAACTTTTAATATGCCTCTGTCACCTTGGGCTAAATTACTATGATATTACTGGTTTTACTACCAGAAAAACCACCAAAATAGCCAATCGTGCTTTTTCTGTAAATTGCATCTGTGTATATGTAGTTGGAAATGCCATCATTTAAAAGCTCATCAAACATTCATAGTCACCTGGTGGCTGACAAGGCCCAGCCTCTCCTGGGGAGGAACATAGCACGTTGCCTTGCAAACCTCCCACCCACCCTCCCTGCAGCTGCAGCATCTTATTTTTATTTATTAATTATTATTATTATCATTATTTTTGCAGTTTTTGGCCGGGTTTGAACCCGCCACCTCCAGCATATGGGGCCAGCGCCCTACTACTCTGAGCCACAGGCACCACCCATGCAGCATCTTATTTTTATAATTTAATCTTAGTGAGACAATTGATTTTAGGAGAACAAAAGGTAGATTTTTGTAAAAGGGATATATGAAACCCAGAGGGAAGGAATGCTAAAATGTAACAACCTGAAGTCCAAAGGGTTTCTATGGTCTGAGGATGAAGAAAGGGACCATCCTTGTATGGTAGCCAGTTTTAGTGTCTCTGCTTTATGGAAGTGATGGAGAAGAAGAGAGGTTGGGTCATTCTCTTCCTGGTTGACTTAAAACAATTTAGTGTGACAAATAAATGCAGCCATAAATTCTTTGACACCCCTCTCATTAGAGGAGGATCTCTCTGTCCCTTTCACTTGAATCTAAGTAGGCTTTTTGATTGTTTAAACAGTAGAATACAGTGGGTTGCTGCTGTGTTAGTTTCTGGATCCAGACCTCAAGAGACAGGAAGCTTCTACTCCCTGTCCCTTGGAACATCCATTCTTGGAACCTAACCTCTCCATGCTGTGAGGAAGCCCAAGCAGCTCTGTGGAAAGGCCTATCTGGAGATGAACTGAGGCCAGATTACAGCTGGCTCTAATTTGCCTCATATGAATGAGCTAGGTTGGAACTAGATCTCCTAGCTTTAGCAGCACTGTCCCAGATGGCAGTGGTCCTGTCCACCTTGCAGATTCAGGAGAAACATAAATGATGGTTGTTGATTTCAAAGTAAGTTTTGAAGTCATTTTTCATGCAGAAAAATTAGCATTTCCTTTCTGTTCCTCCTTGTAGCTACTCTAAAGAGGCATTTGCTGAGACTAGGGAATAGTTCTAAGGTCAGAGAATTTCCAAAACTCTGGATGTCCTGGAATGCATCCTCTCAGTGCTTTTCCTGTGCAAATGCTGTCATCTATAATGTTCTCTGTACTTTATTCCCCACCTATTCCATCATCCGTGCACTATTACCTTCTATCACTGAGAGCCCACTGATTAACCAATTAATGTGTGTGGGGTCTGGAGCAAGAACTGATGCTGTTAGTCATCACACCAACAGAAAGCTTTCTATCAAGATTAAAATCTTTTTAGTACTCTGTATCCTCCCTTAGGGGACATAAATATGCCATAAGGAAGTAGCTAAAATCTGTGATATCATTAAATTGTGAGCGTGGATTGTTGACAATCAGCTAAGAGTAAGGATCGGCCTTTCAGTGGGCACAGGATGGATTACACCCTCTATGGTGTTAAGAGGGTGAGGTTATGCACCATTAAGAAGAGGAAGGAGAGAGATACTGAGCAGGAAACAGGAAATGGTGAGTGCATCAGAAATACAGTGAGGCAGTTTACCCTTGACTGGGGGAAACAGCTTGAGTCACTACCTGCCGGGCTGATGCTGAATCAATACCATGACTACTACTAATGCTCCTTCTACTTGCTGACATGGTGAGGCTTTGTGCCAGGCACTGCTCCAGCTTCCTGTATGAGTTAAGGTAGATGCTATTGGTATCTCTGACTTATGCCTGAGGAAACTGAGGCATAGAGAGGGGAGGTCACATGGCATGGCAGTGTATAACCACAATTTAGAAACAGGATTCAACCCCAGGGAGTCTAGCTTCATCATCCATCCCCAGCACTGGCTGACATCAGCTCAGAGGCTAGGAAGAGCTCAGTTTGAGTCCATGAGCTTGTGTCAAGCATCAGAGGAATTGAGCTAAGACATGCTTCATTTTTCTTATTTTAAACACTTTGTGATCTCAAATATATCATATTTTTCTTATTTTAAACACTTTGTGATCTCAAATATATCATATCTGCCTTTGCAGCCTACTCAAAGTTATCCTCAAAAGAAGGAAGGTTATATGGGTTGACTGGTTTACTATGATAGACAGGAAGACTGACACTAAGTCACATCCATATTAGGCAACTGTTCTGTATTTATGGACATTCTAATAACTCTTATTGTGGCTTGAAAAATATTAATTTTGCTTTTTATACAAAGCATATATAGATGTATATTTTAGTCTACAAACACTTATTGGGTGCTCACAGAGCGTTGAATGCATATTTCATGATATGTATTTTGCCAGTAGGATAGCCTCCAGTTCAGAGAACCACCTGCTTTATTGAAACCTTTCATTTGCTTTAAATTGCATACATAATTTGAGCTGACTGTAAAACCTCCAGGAAGCTAAAAAGTGAATCCATTTCTTCTCACTGGGCAGAAATAAGTATATTTTCTATAATTTAAAGAATGTAAGCCATTTCAGTAGATCTTGTATTCTTAGCCCCCCCCCCACACACACAAGAAAATAGTAACTGCCTGAGGTGATGGATATGTTAATTAGCTTGATTGTGATGATTATTTTACAATGCATACATATATCAAAACATCAACCTGTACACCTTAAATATATAGAATTTGTATTTTTCAATTATACCTCAATAAAACTAAAAAAAGGAATGTGACCCATTTCAGGGAAATGGGTATTTAAAAAATCCTACTTATGTATTAAAAACAAAACCGTATAGCTATTTAAGATAAATGCAAAGACCTTACAAATATTTTTTTTTAAATTCATGAGTCTAGTGTTTGATGTATTCAGAACTAAGCCAGAAAATTGTTATAGAAGACCTCAAACAAATATCCTGTAATCTTGCCACTCTGCTTTTTCCAGTGTTTCATATCAGCTGTGTAAACAATCAATACTGAATAGAAAAGAGGTGTCCCTAAGCAGATAATGGACTTGAATTAGATAAACTTGGCTTGGGTAGAATGAACACACTGTTGGGGTATATTATTCTCACTTATGGTTTAATCTGATAGCTACTAACTTGAAGTCGATAGCTTTAAGATGTTGAATGAAGAAGAGAGAAGAGCTGCCTCTCTTCAAACAGAGCAGAGAGAATCAGTGTGACCAGTGTAGGAAATGTACATTTCCTGTATTTTTATAAATGTTGGGAAAATATTCCTCCTACTTTGAGGGGGAAACTTCTTTTATAAAGCTTTTAAAATCTTAGTTTTCAAACTTAATGATTACATTATTTTTTAATTTAGGACCAACATATTTTTAAATGACTGGTTCTCAGAAAAATAGTTGCATCTGTGTTAAAAATAAGTGCAGCTTACCAGACCATGACTATTACTTTACTGATGCATATACATGTTTACTGTGAGTTCCATTGGGATTGGAGTTAAATTTAAGGGAAAGCAGATAAGCACAGAGGAACAAAATGAGGTAGTACTGAGTAGAAATCAAAAGATCTGGGTTTATGACCCAGTTTTGTACCTCCTTAGGAGTTGTGTGACCATCAGCAAGTCTCTGTGTCTAATCATATTGTCAAATGTGCATAACGACACCCACTTGCTCTGTGTTAGAAAGTTACCTTGGTGAGTAAATGAGAGATTGAATGGGATAATGTTTGTAAATAGAAAATTGATATACAGAAGCAAATAATACTACTAAATCCTTATAAATGAAACATTCATTTAAAATATTTGTGATGTTACCGTCATATGTAGGACAATATTCTAGGTTTCTTGAAGATTTAAAAAAATAAATCAGATGTAGTTTCTATAGTCCATTACCTCAGCAAACATTTTCTGTGAAGAACCAATTAGAAAATATATCAGGCTTTGAGGACAGGATGTTGTTTCTGTCTCTATAACTACTGGACTCTGCTATTGTGATGCAAAAGCAGCCATAAACAATTTGTAAAATAATGAGCATGGCTGTTTTTCAATAAAACTTTATTTACAAAAACATGCAATATACCAGATTAAGTTCACATGCTGTAGTTTGTCCACCCTGGGTCTAATCAGATAGATGGTGTGTACATAAAGTTATAAATATGAAGTCAGAGTACTCAATATTACAACCAAAATAGAACAAGAATGAATGACATCCAGCTAAGGCACAATGTCTTCCAGAAGATTGTAGATTTGAATTAGGTCTTAAGGGATATGATCATGTTTGGACTTGAAGAGGTACAGGAAGATGTTCCCAAAAGAAAAGATAGACTAAGGAAAAATACAAAGGGGGAAAAATGGAAAAGTTATTTAAGGAAGCACAAGCAATGTGTTTGGCAAATCTGTAGGGATAGAGTTAGAAGTAAGAACTTACTGGAGTGGGTGGAAGAGAGGAAAACCATATATAGTCACTTAAACATAAGCTGTATTATTTCTGACTCGCCCCACCCCCTTAATGAATACTAAACTGTAGTTGTTAGGAAAGCATTTCTTTTATTTTTGGTTGGTGAGAACATTCTTAACATGTTTCTATGTTGCAGAATCATTTTAGGTGTTTCTAAGGATGTTCTGCAACTTGTAATCATTCCCAGGGGTGGTTTGTTTACCTTCATGCTGCTTAACACATTACTCATCAATCGATGAAGAGTTGCATGTAGGTTGGCCACTCCAAGGATAGAACCATGAGGAGGAGTGTCTGATTCAGAGTAGGAACTAACTCTCTAGAACTCTACTGTCCAACACAGTAGCCACTAGTTTCATGTGACTATCTAAAGTTAAATAAAATTTCAGTAATTTCGCTGTGCTAACCATGATTTGAGTGTCCAGTAGTCACTTGTATTTATTGGCCACTGTACCGAGCAATGCAGATACAGAACATTTTCATCACCACAGAAAGTTCTATTGGATCATGCTGCTGTTAGGAGAAAAGACGTGAAGCAACCTTAAAGCACTGGCTTAAAGTCTCAGCACTGGAGGTTTGGATGACAGTTAAGACATTTAGTAACTGGAGGTTCATTAACAAATAATTTACTTTCTTAGTATTGGTTTTGTCATCTATAATATGGGGTAATAATAGTACTTATCTTGTAGGTGGCTATGAATATAAAATAATGCATAGGTCTTTGGAAGCTATAAAAATGCTACATAAATACAAGACATTGATGTTATTTCAATGATACCATCTCTGTGCTTTCAGGCAACTTCCATTATTTACTGGTTTGCGTCTATGTCATTTTCAAATAGGGATAATTTTACTTCTTTATTTCCAATCCGAAGGCCTTTTATTTCATTTTCTTGCCTAATTGCCCTGGCTAGAACCTCTAGTACAATGTTGAATAGAAGTGGTGAAAGCAGATATTAGTGTCTTGTTTCTGATCTTAGGTAGAAAGCTGATAGTCTATCTGGGCACAGTGGCTCACACCTGTAGTGCTAACTCTCTGGGAGGCCATGGATGGTGGATTGCTTGAGCTCATGAGTTCTAGACCAGCCTGAGCAAGAGTGAGACCCCTTTTCACTAAAAATAGAAACAATGTGGGCATTGTGTTAGGTGCCTATCATCCCAGCTACTTGAAAGGCTGAGGCAGGGGGAGCATGTGAGCCTACGAGGTTGAGCTTGTTGTGAGCTATGACGCCATGGCACTTTACCCACGGCAACAGAGACTCTGTCTCAAAAAAACAAAAAAAGAAAAGAAAAACTTAGTCTTTCACCACTGAGTATGAGATCAGCTGTGAATTTTTTGTAGATGTCCTTTATCGGGTTGAAGAAGTTCTTTTCCCCCACCCCAAGTCTGTTGAGTTTTTTGTTCATTTAATTTATCACCTTTTCTATTCACTCACTTTTTTTTCTCTTAGCTCATTATGGTATTGGAAGCCAGCTACGTGATTGATCATATCTTCCATTCCCTAAAGAATCTTTTTTTCCCTGGAAACCAGGAGGGCCATACAACAGTAAACAGATAAATTAGACAAAGCCATGCATACCATCTGTATTTAGACTACTGCTAAAGGAGCAATGCAGAATATGTGTTCTACTAGAGTAGGAAATGTTATCACTTAAGAAAACTGTAACATTAGTGTTTATAATTCATCATTTTGATAAGGAAAAAATTAGTTTATTGATGCAGTAGCCTGGTATGGGAGAGAAGAGGACAGAGAGGTAGATTAAAAAAAGAGAAGATGAAGGATGAGAAAGGAAGGGATTCTAGGTTGGGAAAACTGCATGAACAAAGACAAGTGGAAATGCTCATGAAAAATTCAAGAAGTAGTGAATGATGAGACTGAGATTATATACGTGAGTTTAGTTGTTTTGGCAGCGTAAGTAGATAGTATGCGAATTCTAGAGGTCTTCCCATAACATTTCAATTTGTGACAGATCTACCAAACCGAGCTCTGAGCTACTATTTTTATAGTAGTCTGTGGTTGAGAGGGAGTTATTAAACAGTCTCTTGGCATCTAAGTACGTGTCTCTTAATAGAACCAAAAAGTAACTCTTTACTTCCTTAAAATCACCAGTTGAGCATTCTATTCTAGTGTTTCCACGACTTCTCTTTCTCCAGGGAAGATAAACAGGTTTTATTGTGTCCTTCTTCCATTGTATCCCCAGCCTTCCATTATTTCCTGCATGTTAATCTGAGGATTCATCAGTTAAGCCCTTTACATCCATGTCAGGAACAGGTTTATAGCCTCCCAAAGTTCTCACCATTGTGGTGGAGGGCATAGTAAGCATCACCTCCAGGGCCCTTCTGTATTATACTCTGCTCTGTTATGCTCAGTTTCATGCTTACTTTGTTTTAACTGCAGTGCCAATTCGCTGACTCTTGTTTGATTTACTTTACCCTCGGCTATTTTCTCAAGTGCCACTAATGTCAGTCCTTTCCTCTTAACTCAGTCCTATCCTCTTAACTCCTTTATTGGCTGAGAGCTAGGATCACCTTCTTCATTTTGCCCATCTCCCCTGTCTCAGGCATTTACCATTTTACAGCCCCCTCCACTTCCTGGGTATCCAACCTTTACCTGGCTTCCTCTTTATTTCAAAGAAACCTGACAAATGTTATCTACACTAAGATATGAGGAGCTTTACATGATATATCACCTCCAAGTGCAAATATTTTAGACTAGAACATTAAGAAGTGCTTTGACAGGCAGATTCTGGCATGGTTCTCAATGAACTCTATTTTTTATTCACTGATTTGTGTGATTCCCTTTGCTTTGAGTGTGAGATAGACATAGTGACTTGCTTTTAATCAGAAAAAAACAATAGGATGTCATTTCTTTGATCAGACTACAAACTATTATAACCACTATCTTCCTAGATACTCTATTGCTTTCTTGACTTGAATGCTTCAGTGAAGCAGGTTGTTGCAATGAGGAGGCCCTCATGGCAAGGGAGCTAGGAAGCCTGTGACCAAGAGTTAGTAACTGAGACCTCAGTTAAACAGCCTGCAAGGAACTAAGTCCTGCCAACAACCACATGAGTTTGGACATGGATCCTTTCCCAGAGGAAATCCCAGATTCTGGGCTCCCATCTTTGATTTCAGCCTCAATAGAGACCAAGAAGCAGAGGGCCCTCATTGTATCCAGATCCCTGACCCATAGAATCTGTTAAATAATAAATGCGTATTGGTTTAAGTCACTAAATGTGGGAGTAATTTGTTATGTAGTACTAATAAAAGTGGTGAATACCTAATACAGAGTAATGACGTCTAAGTGGTGAACATCTAGGCATCTGGCAGCAGGGAGCCATCTTTCTCAGTGGCTGTCTAAACATCAGACTTAATTCATTAATTCATTAATAATTATTAATAATATTAATGACTTAGTTCATGAAAAATCAACTCTTCAGGATTTGCCTTGCTTGATCTACAATTACCATTAGTATGTGAACGTGGCAGAGGCTTGTTTCTGAGGTTATTAGTTTTTTCTTCCTTTATCATTTAACCCAGACATGTTGCCATTGGCCTGTGCCAGGCTTGTACCCACACAATACTCCAACTTGTCAGAATTATTTCAACTGTTTCTCTTTAGCTGTCAGTCATATCCCCTAGCTGGCAGTATTAGAAAATATCATGAATATATTCTTTCAGCCCATTTACCTAAATTACAGAGAAAGCGTCACTGTGCACTGAGAACTAACCCTTATGGAACTGACACATGAAAACCATGCCTTAGTAGCTCTTGAAACATGATCCTCAAATCAGGTATGTTATTTGACCTGTTATTTGACCTTTTTAGTTTTCTTGACAAGCATCAGATGTGCTTATCAGAAGCCTGATTAGCATTAGGTCTTATTTTTCTCCTATGTGGCTCACACACCATGAATGGAAAGGGATCTGCTCAGATGTCCTCTGCACCTTTATCCAGAGGATGCCAGCCCCAGACTTGGCAGCACAGCTACTGGCTGTAAACCATTCCTCTGCATTATCGCTGGTAATAAACAGCAACAGGAAGTGCATCAGGATTTCCTTAAGGGCTAGCACTCTGTGTTAAAACAAGAATGAAGGCAACTACTATTCATAAAGGACCAGTCTTCTCTCCCTATAACTCACATCCATCACTTTGTTTTAAGTTAACTGTCTTTTTTTTTTTTTTTTTTTGCAGTTTTTGGCTGAGGCCGAGTTTGAACCCACCACTTGTGGTATATGGGGCCAGCGCCCTACTCCTTTGAGCTACAGATACCACCCTAAATTAACTGTCTTTATAGCATTTAGATATTACAATGCCAAGTGAACTCTACCTGCCCTAAGAGTTACAAGTTCTTATTTTCACTGCTACATTTCAGTTGTTCTATGGGTCTGGAAGTTCACTTCTGCAAGCTAAAGACTGACTAGGTCTGACTCAATTGACAGGCTATAGGCATCCCTGTCTGCTGGGTGCCCGTTTTATAGAAAATTAAGTCAGGTATTATGGAAAGTAAGAAAGAAAGTGAAAGAATGTATTCTTCCATCAGAGTTTTTAGTAGCTTGAGGAGGAGAGAACAAAAGAAAAGTCTATGCATGCAAAAAATAGAAATCTATACATACTTGAATAAGTGTGTGTGTGTGTGTGTGTATGAGAGAGAGAGAGGAATTCTAGAGAGAGCTGTACCTGGATAGCTGCTGAAAATATACAGCATCTCAAGTGCTGCAGGGTTTTTATTGCATATAAGCTTCAGTGGAAGCAGTAACCGTGCAAGGACTGCAGGTTGTGACAGAGAAGTGGGCAGTGAGGATCTGAAGGTGCAGTTGTGATGATACATTGCAAATCTCCCTCTATTTCCCAATAGATAACATGATATGATACCATTCTTGTTAAGTAAAGGACAAATAAGTGAGCTTGATGAGGATTAAGTGTTGGACTTGATGAGGATTAAGTGCTGGACTCTTGTTAAGTGTTAAGTAAAGGACAAATAAGTGAGCTTGATGAGGATTCTGTGTTGGACCTACAGATATATAAGAAAGAGGAAGAGTGGGCGAGTTTTCTTGATTGCATTTCTGTAATTGGCAGTACTATGCTTGGATTTGGAGAAAAGAAAAAAATCTTGGCTTTTTTTGTTTTAAATTCTAAAGAGTGTGGTCAGACAAATAGATTGATCTTTATACAGACTAGCTTTGGTAACATTGTCATCTACAAGTTAAGGAGTTTTAAGAAAACGTTTCTCCCCCACCCCACCATACTGTAGTTGATTTCATGGTATATTTTAAAAGCTTACTTTCTATGTCTGCCTGTTTGGCTCTGTCCGCAGTTTGAAGATAGCAAACAGAATACACTGCCCCTTTATCCTAGCTAATCCCTAGGTGCTTCTCAGGTTTCACTTACCAGTAAGTTTTTTGTAATCATTTCTTTCCTCTTCGCCTCACTGGATCTCATTGCCCCATCAGAGGCTTTCATATCCGCCTGTACTTGTTTATTTTACCAATTTATCAAAGCTTGTCATTTCATATTTTCGTAACTATTTATTTGATGTTTATCACCAGATAGCTGATATTTATTGCCCTTTTTATTCTATATAAAATAATCCTGTTTTGTTTGGGGTAGAAATTTTCCCATGTAAAATCTTCACTTCCTAGGTTCCTATGCAGTTACAGCTGGCCATGAGACATAATTCTGACTGTTACCATGTAGGTAAGTTACACAGCGAAGCTTCAGGGAATGCTCTTTAAGATGGCAGGAGACCCAGCTGGCTTGGATGTCTTTTGCCATCATCTTTTCTCTTTTCCAACATGGGATGCAGTCACAATATTGGAAGAGAAAAAGCCACTTGGCAACCATGACGCAGTAAACACAAGATGATAGCCACACACTGCGCTGAGACTGAGCAGGAAGGTAGTTTTATACAGTGAACTCCCCAGTGGCATCACAGAGCCACCATCCTCCTTGGGACTTTATTTTAACACAAAGAAAATAACCACTTTGCTGATCTTCATTGCCTTTTAAGAGTTTCTCTTACTTGCAGTGGTACAGAAAGATAAGCAAAGAAGGAATGATATTAAGACTATTTCACCTAGAGAAGAAGGCTACATTCCATTAGATAGTATAATATGGCTTTAGAGCATGATGTGGGGAGAGTTATGTGCCTTCCTGGAAACTAATGATTAGAGAATTCAGTAGAAGAGAAGAAAGTTGAGAGTGGTTCTCTATTCTGTTCCAGACATCTACTTCTCTGTTTTTGTGCCAGTACCATGCTGTTTTGATCACTATCAATTTGTAATATAGTCTGAGGTCTGGTAGCATGATTCTTCCTGCTTTGTTTTTATTTCTGAGTAATGTCTTGGCTATTCAAGGTTTTTTCTGATTCCATATAAAATGAAGTATTGTTTTTTTCAAGATCTTTAAAGTATGACACTGGAGCTTTAATAGGGATTGCATTAAAATTATATATTGCTTTGGGTAGTATGGACATTTTAACAATGTGGATTCTTCCCAGCCATGAGCATGGTATGTTTTTCCATTTGTTAAGATTTTCAGCTATTTCTTTTCTTAGAGTTTCATAGTTATTTTTGTAGAGATCTTTCACGTCCTTTGTTAGATAAACTCCCAAATATTTCATCTTCTTTGGCACTACTATGAATGAAATAGAATCCTTAACTGTTTTTTCAGCTTGACTATTGTTGGTATATATAAAGGCTACCAATTTATGAATGTTGATTTTGTAACCGGAGACACTGCTGTATTCCTTGATCACTTCTAAGAGTTTTGTAGTAGAATCCCTGGTGTTTTCCAGATATACAATCATATCATCTGTGAAGAGCGAAAGTTTGATTTTTTCTGACGCAATATGGATACCCTTGATGGCCTTTTCTTCCCTAATTGCGGTGGCTAAAACTTCCATTACAATGTTAAAGAGCAGTAGAGACAATGGGCAGCCTTGTCTGGTTCCTGATCTGATTGGAAACGATTTCAATTTAACTCCATTCAAAACCATATTGGCTGTGGGTGAGTTTGCTGTAGATGGCCTCTATCAGTTTAAGAAATGTCCCTTCCATACCAATTTTCTTAAGTGTTCTGATCATGAAGGGATGCTGGATATTATCAAAAGCTTTTTTCTGCATCAATTGAGAGAATCATATGGTCTTTGTTTTTTAATTTGTTTATGTGCTTAATTATACTTATAGATTTATGGATATTGAACTAGCCTGGAGACCCTGGGATAAAACCGACTTGGTCGTGATGTATAATTTGTTTGATGTGTTGCTGGATTCTGTTTCTTAGGATCTTGTTGAATTTTTTTGCATCTATATTCATTAGTGATATTGGTCTATAATTTTCTTTTCTTGTTGGGTCTTTTCCTGGTTTGGGGATCAGGGTGATGTTTGCTTCATAGAATGCGTTGGGTAGTCTTCCTTCTTTTTTCTACATTTTGGAACAGGTTGAGTAATATAGGTACTAATTCCACTTTAAAGGTTTGGTAGAATTCTGACGTGAAGCCATCTGGTCCTGGGCTTTTCTTTTTAGGGAGGCTTTGTTTGGTTGATGCTATTTCAGAACTTGATATGGGCCTGTTCAACATTTCCACTTGATTCTGGCTAAGTCTTGGAAGGTGACATACTTCCAAGTATTGGTCAATTTCTTTCAGATTTTCATATTTCTGAGAATAAAGTTTCTGGTAATATTTGTTAAGGATTTTTTGAATTTCTGAGGAGTCTGTTGTTATTTTGTCTTTGTCATTTCTGATTGATGAGATTAGAGATTTTACTCCTTTTTTTCCTGGTTAGGTTAGCCAAAGGTTTATCTATTTTATTGACCTTTTCAAAAAACCAGCTTTTTGATTTATTGATCTGTTGCATAATTCTTTTGTTTTCAATTTAATTTCATTCTGCTCTAATTTTGGTTATTTATTTTCTTCTAGTGGGTTTGGGGTTGGAATATTCTTCCTTTTCCAGTTGCTTGAGATATCCCATTAAGTTGTTAACTTCCTCTCTTTCTGTTCTCTTGAGGAAGGCTTGCAGTGCTATAAATTTCCCTCTTAGGACTGCCTTTGCGGTATCCCAGAGGTTCTGATAATTCGTGTCTTCATTGTTGTTTTGTTCCAAAAATTTGGCAATTTCCTTCTTAATCTCATCTCTGACCCAGCTATCATTCAGCATAAGGTTATTTAACTTCCATGTTTTTATATGAGTATGCAGATTCCTGCTGTTACTGAGTTCAACTTTTATTCCATGGGGGTCCGAGAAGATGCAAGGAATAATTTGTATTCTTTAAATTTACTGAGGTTAGACTTGTGACCTAAGATGTGATTGATTTTGGAGTATCTTCTGTGGGCTGATGAGAAGTATTTGTATTCAGTTTTGTTGGGAGGTACTTACCGTTATCTGATCTTTGACAAGCCAATTAAAAACATTCAGTGGGGAAAAGATTCCCTCTTTAACAAATGGTGCTGGGTGAACTGTCTGGCAACCTGTAGAAGACTGAAACTGGACCCACATCTTTCACCATTAACTAAGATAGACTCTCACTGGATTGAAGATTTAAACTTAAGACATGAAACTATAAAAATACTAGAAGAGAGTGCAGAGAAAACCCTTGAAGAAATTGGTCTTGGTGAGTATTTTATGAGGAGGACCCCCCCGAGCAATTGAAGCAGCTTCAAAAATACACTACTGGGTCTTGATCAAACTAAAAAGCTTCTGCACAGCCAAGAACACAGTAAGTAAAGCAAGCAAACAGCCCTCAGAATGGGAAAAGATATTTGCAGGTTATGTTTCTGACAAAGGTTTAATAACCAGAATCCACAGAGAACTCAAAAGTATAAGCAAGAAAAGAACAAGTGATCCCATCGCAGGTTGGGTAAGGGACTTGAAGAGAAACTTCTCTTAAGAAGACAGGCGCGTGGCCTTCAGACATATGAAAAAATGCTCATCATCTTTAATCATCAGAGAAATGCAAATCAAAACTACTTTGAGATATCATCTAAGTCCAGTAAGATTAGCCTATATCACAAAAGCCCAAGACTAGAGATGTTGGCGTGGATGTGGAGAAAGGGAACACTTCTACACTGCTGGTGGGAATGCAAATTAATACATTCCTTTTGGAAAGATGTTTGGAGAACACCTAGAGATCTAAAAATAGACCTGCTGTTCAATCCTATAATTCCTCTACTAGGCATATACCCAGAAGACCAAAATTCATATCATAACAAAGATATTTGTACCAGAATGTTTATTGTAGCCCAAATCATAATTGCTAAGTCATGGAAAAAGCCCAAGTGCCCATCGATCCACGAATGGATTAATAAATTGTGGTATATGTACACCATGGAATATCATGCAGCCTTAAAGAAAGATGGAGACTTTACCTCTTTCATGTTTACATGGATGGAGCTGGAACATATTCTTCTTAGTAAAGTATCTCAAGAATGGAAGAAAAAGTATCCAATGTACTCAGCCCTACTATGAAACTAATTTATAGCTTTCACATGAAAGCTATAACGCAGTGATAACCCAAGAATAGGGGGAAGGGAGAAAGGGAGGGGAAGGAGGGGGGAGGTGGGTGGAGCGAGGGCGATTGGTTGGATTACAACTGCGGTGCATCTTACAAGGGTATATGTGAAACTTAGTAAATGTAGAATGTAAATGTCTTAACACAATAACTAAGAAAATGCCAGGAAGGCCATGTTAACCAGTGTGATGAAAATGTGTCAAACTGTTTATAAAACCAGTGTATGGTGCCTCATGTTTGCATTAATGTACACAGCTATGATTTAATAAAAAAATAAAAAATAAAAATAAAAAGAAGAATAAAAGAAAAATCTTAGTAGAAAAAGAAAAAAGAAAAAGAAAGAAAGTTGAGAGTGAAGCCAAGACACCACTAGGGAGATACAGAATTGTTCACTGAATAAGTCAAAGGAAATGGAAGGGAAGTTTCTGTGGTCTGATGCTCTTGTTGAGTAGTGTGGTTGACTTGTAGGAAAAGCTTGCTGTGGTTAGTGTACTTATTATGTGCATAAAGCAGATTAGAGTGCACTAAATGTGGAGCAAATTGATTTTATACAACTATCCTCAGCCATCTTTTTAGAAAAATAATGATTAATGCATCCCTGGAAATGTGTTTCTCCAGAAAAGCTTTTGGGAAAGGGAGATTTATTTTACCTAATCCCTTTTCCTCTATATCATAGATATTTAATATGTTTGCTTGACCTTGAGAGTTACACCTGTAGTCATTAGGCAAAGAAAGGCTAGCCAAAGAAGAAAAGTTTATATTGAACACTACCTTTATTAAATCAATCATTTAGGTTAAAAAAAAATTTGCCATACTTAAATATACAGAGTACATTGCTAGTAATTGAGAAGCTCTGCTTTTGTTTTTTCTCTTTTTTTGAATTCTTTATTAAATCATAACTGTGTACCTTAATGCATTTATGAGATACAATGTGCTGACTTGATGTACGATGTGGAATGCTTACATCTAACTAATTAACATAACTATAACCATCTCCTCGCTTACTTATTTGTTGTGGTTAGACATTCATACTCTACTCTTAATAGTTTAGAAGCTCTGCTTTTGGAAGGTGAGGTTTATAGACCAAAGTATAAACCGAGTTAGGGAGCACTTCTGTCTTTTCTCTTCCCTGCCCCATTCCTTCCTCCACAGAGATTTTCCCAAGCGATTCCAATTATGTTCTTTAGCCCATCCACACTAGGGAAAGGCCCATCCATCCAGTGGAACAGGCCATGACCTCTCGTTGGAGACAAACTCTGGTCTCTCTTCTCCAGAGCTTGCATCTGACCTGAGCTTTACAACTATTCCTTTCTTTTCCCCATTCACTAGGCTATTGTTTGCCTTAAAATAGTGCTTGCCCCATATATGTGTACTATTTATATCCTCCTGCTTCTGGCTGATTGACCTAGCTTAGATTCCTTACTTGCCCTGATCTTGGATAGTTTGTGTATACTTCCTTTTTGGCTTGTCTTATAGATTCTGATCCATTGGTTGCTATGACTTCTAATACTTGCTTAACCAATAACACTCTGCCTCTGCTTTCTTGGTTCCTTGACTGGGTCCTTGCAACTCGTTGAATTATTTCATAAGGGTTAAGCACAGAGAAGCACAAAGAGACAGGATTATTCAGTGGGAAATTTATATAAGGATATGACTTGCACATGTTTCACACTCAAACTAGAAGCCAGAATTCCTGCCTGTGGCCATGTTGATAGCATCCCTCTCTCAGCAAGTCAAGAACTGGTTAGTCCGTGGAATCTGATTTTATGAGCAGGTTCAATTTAGATGTCCATATTTCAAGTCCTTAACTAGCATTTAAAAAAAAAAACACTTTTTTAAAAAAGGGACATCAAACACAACCTGTTCAAAAACAAGTAAGGCTTATGGTAAGGTATAAAACTATTAAGTTTTCTTTCTTTTTTTTTTTTTTTAAACAATTTGTTTCTGATTATAAGTAAGGATTATGTGATTCTCTTTGGTAGTTCAAATTTAACTCTTGGAGTTCTTATCCTGTCTTAAAGGATGAAGCCATGTAAAAGGGTCTGCAATATACAGTCATAGCCCTTTGTTTCTCTAGATTGAAATGGGCAAAAGAGTTATTTTCATCATTTAACCTACACTCTATCTTGGTAACTGGAACATGGTAGACATTTGAGAAGTATTTATCGAATTGAATGCTGACTACAATGACATCTAGCTGGGTGGCATTTTCCTAGTCTTTTCATTTCCATTTAGTAGAAGAGAAATTTGAAGCTTGGTGTCTGCTCTTCCACCAGGAGTTTTGTAATTAAGATAATAAAAGTGTTAATTATAAATTCAAAACGCCATACAAGTTATACATTTTAGTTTCCTAGGGTTACTGTAGCAAAGTACTACAAACTTTGGTGGCATGAAACAACAGAAACTTATTCTCTCAGAGCCCTCTGAAGGCTAGAAATCTAAAATCAAGATATTGGCAAGGTCATGTTCTCTTAGAAAAATCCAGGGAAAAGTTGGTTCCATGCTTTTCTCTGAACTTCTGTGTTTGCCAGCAATCCTGGGTGTTCCTTGGCTTGCAGCTGCATAACTCCCAACTCTGCCTCCATCTTCACAGGGCTTTCTTCTGTGTGTGTGTGTGTGTGTGTGTGTGTGTGTGTGTGTGTGTGTGTGTGTGTGTCTGCCTCTGTATGCAAATGTCCCTTGATTATAAGGACACCAGTTACATTGGATTTGAGCCCACTCTAATGACTCAATTTGATTACATCTGCAAATACCCCATGTAGTTCCAAATAATGCCACCATCACAAGTACTGAGAATTGGGACTTTAGCGTGTCTTCTTGGGAGGCTCAGTTCAACCCATAACACACACCAATCTCTTACCCAAACTTCTTTAGCCAGAGGTCTTTTGGAATTCAGAGCTTTTCAGATGGTATGTGGAAAGGTAGTACAGTACATATTGTATGGCACCTACTGGGTTTTAGTTCCAGAAGGTTCTAGAGCAGCACCATGTGTTCAAATACTGTATTTATTTTACAGAAAACACAATAATATCCACACTAAGTGAGATAAGTAAAGAAAGACAACCGATATGATTTCATCTGTTCAGAACACATTTTACTGTTCAAATACTGTATTTATTTTACAGAAAACACAATAATATCCACACTAAGTGCGATAAGTAAAGAAAGACAACTGATATGATTTCATCTGTTCAGAACACATTTTACTGCCAAATGAGTTTCAACTTAACTTTCAGTTTAGTACAGTGGTTCTCAACCTTCCTAATTCCACAGTTATTTTCATTGTTAAAAAGGGGTCATGACCCACAGGTTGAGAACTGCTGAGTGGTACTTTTTTGATGTCAGAATAGCAGATAATGGATTGTAGAGGAATATTATACTAACTTGAATGGCATTACCATGAAAATCTTTGTCTCAGATTATTTTCTTCTTCATATTCTATATGTGGTCCTCATCAATTCATAACTAAACCACCATGCTAGGTTCCTTCCTAACGGTCTCTTGCTTTCACATATTCGTGACTTCCTAACCAGTCTTCCTAGCTTTGTTTTTCTTCCCTCTTGTTCAGTTCTGCTTGCACTCTGCCACTAGATTGATCTTACTGTCACACAGTTCTGACTAAGCCAGTCCCCTGATCAGATACCATCTATCAGTCCTCATGATATACTGAGGAAGTACCATGCTTCTCATAGAAGAGACAGTACCATACTTCTCATTCAGTGCTGCTACCAACCAGGCTGCCTTCTTCCCTGCAAAAATCCCTGAGTGAAAACACAGCTGGACTGCTTACTTTTGTTCTTTAATCACTTACCAGAGTGTCCTCATAGTATATATGCTTCTTTCCCCTCTGCTTAGGAGAGATGGCCGCTAAGCCGTGACTTCTAAGTATCCAAATTCTACCCATTTGTCAGAGCCAAGTTTAAATGACAAGCCTTCTTTGATTCTTTCAGTTGGATGCAGCCTCATTTCTTTTCCTTGCCCCAAAATAATGATGACGATAACATTTTTAAGCACTTACTATATGCTAGGCAGTGTTCACAATGCTTTGCATGTATTGATTTCTGTAAGTCCTCTTTGCAGCCCTATTTTACATATGTAGGAGCTGAGGTTCAGAGAAATTAAGTAACTCTTCCAATGTCACAGAATGGGTTAGTGGCAGATGTGGAATTTGAATATGTAGTGTCTAGAGCTTATGTATTTAACCACCATACCTTTCATTGTACCATTCATCATTATATCATTCATTATTCTCAGGTTAGAAATATCAGCATCTATCTCCCCATCTAGATACTAGCTCTTTAATTTGAAAAGTTGTCTGGATTTTTATCTGTGTATCCTCCTTAGCCCCTAGTACTTTGTACATAGCAAGAATTTATTTACTCTTTAAGGTGATAAAACCTGTGATACTAGATTAAGTCTGAAATCTTCATGGCTTAACCATAGTAAAGTTAATTTCTTGTTCACCGTGTCAGTCATTATAGGTGTTTCTGGTTGGGTGGCTCTTCTCCCAGGGAAAATTTAGGGGCCTGGTTTCTTTCATCTTGTGACTCTGTTTTCATCACCTTACTTTGAAGATTACCTCAGGCTTGTCTTCCTTCCAGCCAGACAATAAGCAATTAGTATATGAGGGACTGTGAATGGAAAATTTGCATGGCCAGGCCTATTAATGGTGTACATTATTCCACTGGCCAGGGCTTGGTCATCTGGCCACATTGAGCTGCAAGGGAGACTGAAAAATGTAATTGAGTTACATATTTATGTGTCCAGGAGGAAAAGGAAACAGCAAATAGCACGAGCACAAGTAGATAGTGAATGTATGCCATAGAGAGGGTTTCAATGAATTCGTCAACTCATTTTGAGTACAGTCTTTCTACCATTCACAAAATGCCCCAAACCAAATCATGAAGACCATGTTTCTCCTCCTTATTCTTGGGATAGTGGGAAAATGTATGTCAAAAGTCTTAGTAAAATCTGGTTATGTACCCTATTTTTATCAGTTCCCCACAAACATGTACATCTAATCAGCTTTCTAATCTATATTGAAGTAAAGTGCTTTTGCAAAGGCCTCGCCTAGTGAGCTGTGCTGTTCAGGAATCCTTTGATCTCATCTGTCTTCTCAGATGTGACTATAAGGGACTATTTGTCCATTAATTAAAAAATCCCATGTAGACATGCCCATGAGTCAATGTATTAGTTTACCTAAAACCAAAATCCCCTGAGGTGGAGAACTGCTTGGCTGAGTCTGTTTTTTTTTTTTTTTTCCTTCCTCTCACCTCAAATCTAAACAATAATTCATCAGCTGAAAGTAATAGCAAATTTGCCTTTTTAACACATTTCTTTTTCTTTCCCAAATGAGAAATGTTAGAGGAGCAATGTTCAAATGATTTGTAAAAACACTTGTGTGCTTTCTTCTCTCTATATACTGTAAGGCTGTATAAGGCTAGCAGGGGACTGAATGGTTTTCTTACTTTAAAAAATGTACCATTATTGGTTTTTATGGCTGATTTATAGAATTGAATCTATAATTACTTTCACAAGATTAAAAAACATTCATTTAGGTCTGATCTATTAATATAATTTAAAGGAACAAGGTCAAACATGAAACACAGGAACAATTTCAAAGTTATTGTTCTAGTTCCTTGCAGTTCTTCATGACCTATGAAAGTAGACATTGTATTAGAAAAATCCTCCCTTCCTATTTCTGTCTTGTCCCCAAATATGTATTAAGAAATCCATTGGTCCTTGGCAAGATTATTTTCTGAACACTTAACTTACCTATCTAGTGGATAAGTTTGATTCTAGGGTTTAGGCTTAGCTAGTTCCTGGGACATTACTAGATTACTAGTCAGAGGAGGTTTCATTTTCACATAAACCATATATACTGTTATTATTTTTGGAACCTCAAAGTCTTTTGAGTTTACTAACTTGCCTGGTGACATATTGGACTCTGTCCCAGAGTAGCACCACGATTCTGGGCAAGACCTTCAGTATATCTGAATGAGCACAGAGTGAGAGCTAGAAGGCCTGGGTGGCAGCTCTTCCTCTGGTGCTAACTTGCTGGGCAAGTCACCATGTCACGATGGGCAAGTAAGACTTTGACTTGGTGTCAGTTTCCTCCTGAAAATATCAAAAGGTTAGATTAGAAAATCTCCAAGATCTCCTGCTCCAGGCCTTGAAGAAGTATGTCAGTCCTTTGTGTCCCTAGAAATTGGCATAATGCCCAATCTGTACTTGGTGTAATATTAATGTTTAAATGAAAAAGAAATAAGATAACCCAATACACACAAAGCACTTTATGAAATGTCTGGTGCAGTATAAGCCCTGTGCAATTATTTGCTAGTATTTTAACTAAAAGGCCATCTGCATTCATGAGAACTGCTGGTAACATGCGTACACACCTTGAACCCATTTGCTAGTACAAGAAAGTTGCTAAATTGAACCTTCCTTGTTAGGTAGGTCCACTCATTCCTTGCTAAAAAGACTTGCATCAGAGATTTTCAATACTGGGGATTCCTTCAGAAATGGACATAAAGATGAAATACTTGGGCATTCACTCAGTACTTCTCTTCTCCCTTGCTTGCTTCCCAATCTATATTAAATCAGCATGAAGCCAGGCTGGGACCTAATGCCTGCAGCCTTCTCAGTCATGTTCAAGACATCATCAACATCATTAATTATGACTCTGAAAGCCCAGGTCTACATGTCTCCTTCCTCATCTCCCTTAGGATGCAGACTTTCTTCTGTGCTGAAGTCTCTAATCACAGCATCCTTTACAGTCTGCCCCAATTCAAGCAGAGTCAGGTACCAACAATGTGTTTCTTCTATCAGTTCAGCCTCAGCTTTCGGAAGGATATTCAACTTAAAGTCCTGATAAGAACAAATCAGAGTTAAGAAAGAGCCCTGGGGCTTTGTGTGCAGCTGGCTGGATCACTCTACTTCACTCTCCACCATCCTCCCTCCCTCTCTACCCATACTCACAGCCTTGCTGCTACTGTCGGTGTGACTCAAAACCATCAGGAAAAACATCACCTTGTCCTTTATCCCAATTTGCACTATATTGTAAACTGAATGTTTGTGACCTCCCAACATTCAAATATTGATTTCCTAATTCTCAAGGTGATAGGATTAGAAAGAATGGCCTTTGAGAGGTGATGAGATCATGAGAGTAGAACCTTCATGGAAGGGATTAATGGCCTTACAAAAAGAGACCCCAAAGATTACCATTGCCTTCCACCTTATTTGGTAACAATAAAAAGACAGCTGATTAGGAAGCAGGAAGCAGCCCCTCACCAGACCTGAATCTGCCAATACCTTGACCTTAGACTTCCCCTCCTCCAGAGCTGTGAGATATATATTTCTGTTTATAGGTCACCCTGTGGCCTAAAAATACTATGGTACTATTCTGTTATAGTAGCCCAAACAGTCTAAGACACACAAGGAGTCGTAAGTTCAGACTTCTTGGTCATCTCTCACCTCCTGGACTCAAATTCTCACACACAGCACGTGGCATCTTATCAATGAATTCATCCCTGATCACTGGGTTTTTAATGTCCAAGTCTCCCCAAAGTGCTCATCTGCTTTGTTTATCTCAGTTACCAGTGCTTATAACTTTTTTTTTAATTTCAGGTTAATGTGAGGGTACAAACAACTAGGTTACAATGTTTACATTTGTTAGGTGGAGTCCTTCTTATAGTTGTGTCTCACACCCAAGAGGTGTGCCATATACCCTTACATTGTTCCCATTAAGTGGCAGCACACCAATCTCCCTCCCCTCCTCCCCCTCCCCTCCTTCCTCTCTCCCCAGATTGAATCGGATTGCATTTTTCTCTTACATGTACGTGTATTAGATCATCTACTGGCTTCATGCTAGTATTGAATACGTTGGATACTTGCTTTTGTATTCTTGTGCTACTTTACTAAGAAGAATGTTTCAGCTCCATCTAGGTTAATACAAAAGATGTAAAGTCTCCACCTGTTTATGGCCAAATAGTATTCCATTGTATACATATACCACAGTTTGTTAATCTAGTCATGGGTTGATGAGCTTTGGTTGTATCCACATCCTGACAATTGTGAATTGAGCTGCTGTAAACATTCTAGTGCAAACTTCCTTGTGGTAAGATGGCTTTTTTTACTTCTGGGTTGATACCTAGGTTGAGATTGCCTAGAGTTTTTCTTGACTCATCCCTCCTCCTCATTCTTCACTGAAACCCATTTGAAAATCTTGTAGCTCCTATCCCAAAAATATAAGTATCTCTTTCTCCATCTCCACTAACATACACTGGGTCAAGCCATCAGCATCTCCTGCCTTGAGGAAGAGATAAAGTTTCTTTAGTCAGGACCCTTAGGAGATAAAAATGTTTTATCCTCCTGCCTTTTATTTTCCTTATCAATTTATTCACATATTTAACACATTTCCTTTTTAAGTACTGGGGATGGTGATAAAACTTAACATGTTTCCTGAATTATGGATTTTTGTAATAAAATGAAAATGGTATATATTAATTAAACTTACTGAAAATGCGAAAATTCTCTAAACAGATAGCTGGCTCTATGAGAATGAGATTATTTCATATTGCTGCCCAATATACTAATGATTTCTCAAGAAAAGTGATACTGACTATCTTTCTTGATCCCAAGAAAGAAAAACTTGTTTTTCTAAGGCAGAATTTTCCAACATTGTGCAGAAAGTGGTATTTGATAAAGTACACATGTGTCATTATAACTGAATTTTTCATTTTTTCCCTTAATTACTCTCACATATATGAATCACTAGATGTGGGGTCTCAAATACCAGAAACTGTGTATGGGTGTTTTTCACCTCTTCACCATCAACAAGTTTGAGCAAATTGGCAAGATAACATTATACCTAAGGGGGGAAAAACATTTTTTCCTGAAATGTGTGATGTTTAGATCACATATTGATGTTTAAATAGACATAATATGTTTTAATTGCAGTCTTCTGGTTTATAGAAAAATTGAGAGGAAAGTGAGAAGTTGACCATATACTTCCTGCCCCTACAGGTGCACAGCCTTCCTTATCATCAGTACCCTCACCCACCTGGCACATTTGTAACAACTGATGAACCTACATCATTATCACCCAAAGACTATGATTTACATCAGGGATCATTCTTGGTGTTGTATATTTTATGGGTTTAGACAAGTGTGTAATAACATGTATCTATCACTAAAGTATCATAAAAAGAAGTTTCACTTCACTAAAATTCCTCTGTGTTATACCTATTCATCCTTCCTTCCCCTAACTCCTGACAACCACTGATCTTTTTACTACGTCCATACTTATGACTTTTCTAGAATGGCATATAGTTGGAATCATACAGGATGTAGCCTTTCCCTATTGGCTTCTTTGACTTAGTAATCGACATTTAAGTTCCCTCCGTGACTTTTCTTGGCTTGACAGCTCATTACTTTTCAGTGCTAAATAATACTTCATTGTCTGAACGCACCACAGTTTATTAATTCATCTACTGAACGATATCATCTTGGTTACTTCCAGGTTTTGGCAACTATGAATAAGATTGTGATAAACATCTGCATGCTGGTTTTTATGTGGTTATAAGTTTTCAACTCCTTTGAGTAAGTACCAAGAAATACAATTACTAGATTGTAGGGTAAGAGCATGTTCAACTTTGTAAGAAACTGCCAAACTGTCTTCCAAAGTGGCTGTATCCTTTCATATTCCCACTAGCAGCGAACGGGAGTTCTTGTTACCAAACATCCTTGTTAACATTTGATGTCAATAGTGTTCTGTACTCTAATAGGTATATAGTAGTATATCATTAATGTTTTAATTTGCATTTCCCTGAAAACATGATATGGAACATCTTTTTTTTTTTTTGAGACAGAGTCTCAAGCTATTGCCCTGGGTAGAGTGCTGTGGCATCACAGCTCACAGCAACCTCCAACTCTTGGGCCTAAGTGATTCTCCTGCCTCAGCCTCCTAAGTAGCTGGGACTATAGGTGCCCGCCATAATGCCCGCCTATTGGAACATCTTTTCGTATGCTTATTTACCATTTGTATATCTTCTTTGGTGAAGTGTCTGGTAATTTCTTTGGCCCATTTTAAAAATTGGGTTATTTGTGGGTGGCGCCTGTGGCTCAGTGAGTAGGGCGCCGGCCCCATATACCGAGGGTGGTGGGTTCAAACCCAGCCCCAGCCAAACTGCAACAAAAAAATAGCTGGGCGTTGTGGCGGGCGCCTGTAGTCCCAGCTACTCGGGAGGCTGAGGCAGGAGAATCGCCTAAGCCCAGGAGTTGGAGGTTGCTATGAGCTGTGTGAGGCCACGGCACTCTACCGAGGGCAATAAAGTGAAACTCTGTCTCTACAAAAAAAAAAAAAAAAAAAAAATTGGGTTATTTGTATGTTTATTATTTTAAGAGGGTTTTTTTTGTATTTGAGATAGCAGTTCTTTAGCAGATATATCTTTTGCAAATATTTTCTGCCAGTGAGAGCTTGTTTTTGCATTCTCTTGACAGCGTCTTTTACAGAGAAGACATTTTTCATTTTAATGAAGCCCAGCTTATCAGTTCTTTCTTTCATGGATCATTCCTTTAGTGTCGTACCTAAAAAGTCAAATGAAGCCCAAGGTCTCCTAGAATTTCTCCTACATTATCTCCTGATTTTTTAGTTTTGCATTTTACATTTAGATCTATGATCTATTTTGAATTGATTTTTCCAAAGGATATAAGATCGATGTCTCTCTCTCTCTCTCTCTGTGTGTATATATATATATACACACATAATATACATATACATATATAAATATACTTTTTCTTTTTTTTTGCATAGACGTCTTTAGGTCAGGCCCACACAGGCAATCTAACTAGGGCCTTTAATTATATCTACAAAATGCCTTCATCCTTGCTATATAATGTAACTTAATCATGAAAATGACTCTCTGATCACAGAAACAGGTCATGTTTACACATAAGGAGAGAGGATTACATTCTGTATACTCATTTCTAGACCTAACATCTCTGAGTCTCACATTTATCATTGTCAAATGAGAATGCTTAGAGATTTCAAACCAATGATTTGAATAGATGTTCTTCATAAGTAGCCCTATAGGGTCATAAATTTGTTTTCCAACCATACTATTTATAAGATGAGGAGACTATGTAGATTTCATTTGAGAGATCTTTGAAGGAACATATGGGAGAGAATAAGAAAAAAATATCAGCCATAATTGCAAAATTTTGAGCAATCGCTGTCAACACATTTAAAGAGATCACATTGGAGATGGGGTGGGAATTTGTCAGAGTGGGAAGATAACTCAAATAAAAAAGAATACAGTCTTTGATCTAGGGCTGTGATGGTCAGGATGGAGAGGGAGGTGGATACAAACAAAATCAATATTCATGTAGTCAGTTTATTTTGCTAATCTCAAATGTCAGTTCCAAACCATCATAATCACAGGCCTGCTTCTTTTGCAGATCCCTCATTATGAACCCTAGTCCATCTAACTGTGGCCTCCTTCTGCTTACTTCATCGGGGAGCTGACTGAGCCAAAAGGTTTTCATCTGGTCCATTGTTGTTTTACATGAAGTTTCCAGTGAAGTCTCTAGCTTCACCATTGCATATTTCAGTACTTGTGAGTAGGGCAGAAATTACAATACAGCTGGACCATTTCATTGCATTCTTTCTGGTTCTTTCACTGGGAAGGTACACTCAGCCACCATCCCTATAGTCTAATCAGTCAAGAATTGGATTAGATGAACACATGAAATATCATGTAAGCATTACTTGAAGGGATCTACACTTTGGTTGAGTGATTTGTTTCTTTGTCAGAACCCTTATGTGTATATGTGCCCATGTATATGTGTGCATGTGCACACATGACTGATAAAAGCAACCAATAGTTGGAGTATTTCCTGTAACCCTGTGTGTACGCAGTTTGAGCATCACTGTAAAAGGTATGAAATGGGCTGGCAACTCAAGTTGGCAGCTGTTCCTCTTAAAACCATTTCGCTCCATGAAGTCAGCATAGAAAGCAATCGGTCTCTTGAGCAGTTCCTGCCTGGTTCTTGGCATCATTAAAATTCTGTTATATTCAGTGTTGCTTCATTTGCACAATCAGGATGCTCCATTTTTGACATTCAAAGTATTGAAAATTCTTTAATAAATAGTTTTTATTTAGCATAATGTCCAAGTAGTGATTCTCCATGTAGAAAATAACAGTATAATTGTATTTTGCAGGGCATTTCTCCCTGTTTACCATTTGTAAATGCTTTCTGGCTTACAAAGCTCTTTCATGTAGGATATGATTTATTGCTTATACAACCCCACAAGGCTGATACTGTTTTAAAGATGAGTAAACAATTTTTAGAAGGTAAAAATGAATTATGAAAGACTGGCTTAAGTGATGGAGTTAAGCTAAAAAATACTGGTTGTCTTAGACTGTAAAGATCTCTCTATTACAACATGCTAACTTCGAGTATGTGAAGTTTCCAGTATGTTACCAGTTTGTATTGTAATAAAGTGTGTTCAACTTGATCTCAAGCTATATTTTAAGGTTAATGCTTTATAAAGGGAACTATATCATTGGAGCTGGAATGGAATGGCCAGGGGCTGGAAGTTTATTGATCCAGGCTGGCCTTTTGGGTTTCTTGATATTTAGTGAGATGGTGCATTTGTCAGTACATTGGAAAAGCATTTTGTTTTCTCTAGAATGAAGAGCACATCTCTTGAATTTTAAACAGAGGAAATGATTGTCCAACAGGGCTGTGGACAGAAAGCATAAACAAGTCTTGTGTTGGTATAGGGAAAAAAAATAAACAATTTTTGAAGAGCCCTACTGTCAACTTCTTAAATCTATGTGTTGCACCTATGATAGCCTCTGGAAATCTACATAATAAATGTGTATTTCTATTCTAACGCTATATCTAATGAGTTGATTAATGATTAGATGCATTTACGTACAAAAGTATTATATTTTACAATGTTATAATCTAATATTAAAATATATACAATGGAATTACATAACTAAATCATGAGCTATCAAAGTAGTTTTTACATGGATTTTTATTAAAAGGGATAAAAATCCTTTACCACAGAAAAATCTAACATCATCTAAACCAGAGGTCCTCAAACTATGGCCTGCAGGCCACATGAGGCGGTGTGATTGTATTTGTTCCCGTTTTGTTTTTTTACTTCAAAATAAGATATATATGTGCAGTGTGCATAGGAATTTGTTCATAGTTTTTTGTTTTTTGTTTTTTAAACTATAGTCCGGCCCTCCAATAGTCTGAAGGACAGTGAATTGACCCCCTGTTTAAAAAGTTTGAGGACCCCTGATTCTAAACCAAACGATCCAGTCTAACATCTCCAGTAATAGGTCCGATGAATTTCAGGTACCTGCTGATATAGTCTAGCTGGAAGGGCACAATATCACATCTATGGTATACCTACCTAAAATGCTTAACCATGACCTAATCATGAGAAACATAAGACAAACCCAGATTGATGATACTGGAGCTACCCTTCAAAATGGCAGTGTCATGAAAGACAAAGAAAGGCAGAAGAACTACTCTAAATTGAAAGAGTCTGAAGAAACATGACAAGTAAACGCAATGAGTTACATCTAGATCAAAAAAACCAAATCATTATAAAGGACATCATTAGGAAAACTTGCGAAATAATAAGTTGAGCAAGAAAGAAGCAATATCTTCGTGAAAAACTGGGAACATTTTGATACTTCTTTAGAAGTACAGTAGAATCTCTGTAGCTGACCACTTCTTTAAGTTGACCTAATTCTCATAGACTGGACATGTACCACATGTACATATCAGTAGAGTAGGCCTAGTTCCTTATGTTACCCACCTCCATATGGTGAGCAGTTTGTTACAGTCCCTTGGGTGGTCAATTTACAGGGGGTCTATTGTAATTTGAATTGATTTGAATGTTGTTTTTCTTATTGTTGGGGAATCGTTGAGGGTATAATGAGCCAGGTTATACTGCTTGTATTTGCTGGGTGAAGTCCCTCTGTTAATAGGTCCTGCCCTCAAGAGGTATGTTGCACACCATGGCTCCACCTCCCCCACTCCCTCCTTTCTTCTCTCCCTACTCCCATTCCCCATCCCCCCACCATGTACTAGCATCAATTGTCCTCATATCAGAGGACATTGGATCTTACTTCTCCATTCTTGTGATGCTTTACTAAGAAGAATGTATTTTAACTCCATACAAATTAATACAAAAGATGTAAAGTCACCATCCTTTTAGTGGCTGTATAGTATTCCATGGTATACATATACCACAGCTTGTTAATCCATTCCTGGATTGGGGGGCATTTAGGTTGTTTCCACAATTTGGCAATTGTAAATTGAGCTGTGATAAACAGTCTAGTGCAAATGTCATTATAATAAAAGGATATTTTTTTTCTTCTGGGTAGATGCCCAGTAATGGGATTGCAGGATCAAATGGGAGGTCTAGTTTGAGTTCTTTGAGGGTTCTCCATACTTTCTTCCAAAAGGGTTGTATTAGTTTGCACTCCCACCATTAGTGTAAAAGTGTTCCCTTCTCTCCACATCCATGCCAGCATTTACAGTTTTGAGTCTTTGCGATGTGGGCCATTCTCACTGGGGTGATATCACAGGGTGGTTCTGATTTACATTTCTCTCATAATTAGGGATGATGAGCATTTTTTCATATCCTTGTTAGCCATTAGTCTGTCTTCTTTAGAGAAGGTTCTTTTCGTCTTGCTTGGCCAATGATATAGGACAGGCATCCTCAAACTTTTTAAAAAGGGGCCAGTTCACTGTCCTTCAGACTGTTGGAGGGCCGGATTATAGTTTAAAAAAAAACAATTATAAACAAATTCCTATGCACACTGCACTTATCTTATTTTGAAGTGAAAAAACAAAACGGGAGCAAATACAATCACACCGCCTCATGTGGCCCACGGACCGCAGTTTCAGGACCCCTGAATTATAGGGGATTGTTGACCTTTTTTTGTTGCTTAATTTAAGTTCTCTGTAAATTCCAGTTATCAAGCTTTGTCTGATTCATAATATGCAAATATCTTTCCCCATTCTGATGGTTGTCTATTTGCTTTGGTTGTTGTCTCCTTAGCTGTACAGAAACTTTTCAGTTTAATTAAGTTCCATTTGTTTATTTACTTTTGTATTAAATAATATCTGTGTACATTAATGCAATCATGAGGTACAAATATTTTCATCGAACTGGTTAACATAGCCTTCATGGCATTTTCATAGTTATTGTGTTTAGACATTTATATTCTGCATTTAGTAAGATTCACCTGTACCCTTCTAAGATGCACCGTAGGTATGGTCCCACCAATTACTCTCCCTCCACCCATCCTTCCCCCTCTCTCCCCTCCCCTTCCCTACCTTGCTCCTTTCCCCATATTCTTGTGCTGTAATAGGGTTATAGCTTTCATATGAAAGCTATAAATTAGTTTCATTAGTAGGGCTGAGTACATTGGATACTTTTTCTTCCATTCTTGAGATACTTTGCTAAGAAGAAAATTTTCCAGCTCCATCCATGTAAACACGAAAGAGGTAAAGTCTCCATCTTTCTTTAAGGCTGCATAATATTCCATGGTGTACATATTCCACAATTTATTGATGATTTTGTGGGTCGGTGGGCACTTTGGCTTCTTCCATGACTTAGCAATTATGAATTGGGCTGCAATAAACATTCTGGTACAAATATGTTTGTTATAATGTGATTTTTGGTCTTCTGGATATATACCTAGTAGAGGAATTGTAGGATTGAATGGCAGGTCTATTTTTAGATCTCTAAGTATTCTCCAGACATCTTGTTTATTTTTGTTGTTGTTGCAATTGCCATGGAAGTCTTCTTCATACACTCTTTCCTAAGGCTGATACCTTCAAGTGTTTTCTCCACACTTTCTTTAAGGATTTTTATTGATTCATGCCTTAGATTTAGATCATTTATCCATCTTGAATCAATTTTAGTGAGTAGAGAAAGGTGCAGGTCTAGTTTCAAAATTAGAGACATAGACATCTGGAATCAAATAGAACAGCATGAGATAAAACTAAAATTTTACAGCCACCTTATCTTTGATAAACCAAACAAGAACATTCACTGGGGGAAAGAATCCCTATTCAGTAAATGGTGCTGTGAGAACTGGATTTGAATTGAAAACATTCTAGAGCTAAGAAATTAATTGCAGAGAACCCTTTGAGTTTACTTCATTATTTAAAAAGGCAATAGAAATAAGAAATCTTGCCTATTTCAAGTGAAAGTTTAGTATAGAAACAGATTTTTAAGATTGGGTAAATTTTCTTTATTTTGCTTTTGTTGTTGTTGTTGTTTACTGATTTGCAATATTAGATACAAAGGGTCTGAAACAGCCCTTCTGACACCTTCTAATCTAGAATTAGATTAATTTCTGAGAGTCTCTGTTTTCATATTTCATCATTTACTATTCCACCTCTACATTTGGAAGAGTATCTGAGCTTGGTTCTGTATCTTTGTTAGAATACATTTATCTGTTCATTTGTTGATACAAATATTTATTGAGTAGCTGTGAGATTGAGGAACCCTTTTCTGGGTACTGGAACTATACAGAAAAATTGCACCACGTCTTTTTCCTAACAAAGGCATTGCATTCACTCTGGGAGCTTTTAGGCAGTTCTCCAGGGTTCTCAGATGGATGATAGGTAAATATTTAGAGTTTTAGCATGAGAGGATGGGGAGATCTACTTTTTGTGTGACAGGGTCTTGCTCTGTCACCCCAGCTACGGTGCAGTAACATCAGCATAGCTAATGCAATCTCAAACTCAAACTCCAATCTCAAACTCCTGAGTTCAAGCAATCCTCCTGTTTCAGCTTCACATGTACTGAAACTACAGGCTAATTTTTCTTTCTTTCTTTTTTTTAGACAGAGTCACACTTTGTCACACTCAGTAGAGTGCTGTGTTGTCACAGCTCACAGCCACCTCCAACTCTTGGGCTTAAGTGATTCTCTTGCCTCAGCCTCCCAAGTAGCTGAGACTACAAGTGCCCACCACAATGCCCGGCTATTTGGGGGGTGTAGTTGTCACTTTTGTTTGGCAGGCCCAGGCTGGGTTTGAACCCGCCAGGTCCGGTGTATGTGGCTGGCACCCTGGCAGCTGAGCTACAGGCACTGAGTCTAATTTTTTTATTTTTTATAGACATTAGGTCTTGCTATTGCTCAGGCTGGTCTCAAATTCCTATTTTTTTTTTTTTGAGACAAAGCCTTAAGCTGTCACCCTGGGTAGAGTGCTGTGGCATCTTACCTCACAGAAACCTCCAACTCCTAGGCTTAAGCGATTCTCTTGCCTCAGCCTCCCAAGTAGCTGGGACTACAGGCGCCCTCCACAATGCCCGGCTATTTTTTGTTTGTAGCCGTCATTGTTGTTTGGCGGGCCCGGGGCTCGATTTGAACTCTCCAGCTCAGGTGTATGTGGCTGGCGCCTTAGCTGCTTGAGCCACAGGTGCTGAGCCTCAAATTCCTGGTTTTGAGCAGTCCTCCTGCCTCGGCCTACCAGAGTGCTAGGATTATAGGTGTGAACCACCACACCTGGTCTAGGAGATCTGCTTTTACCCCTGTGTTTTCTTATGAGGATCATATTTGTCAATAATGTCCTCCCACCACATTTGAACATCTTATTAAGCATTATGCCAAATGTATGCAGTCATGTAGCCACCACCAAAACATATAAAGTGTTTCCATCATACCAAAAAAATGCTCCGGCTCCTTTACCCATGGTTTTTACTTATCACCCTTGTGCCCGATCTAATTTGTATCCTTGTAGGTTTGTAGTTTCGGTGTATGATATAAAGGGACTTGTACATTATGTGGCTTTTACATTCTGACTTAGTATGATGCTTTTGAGATTCAACCATGTCTTGTGTGTATCAGTACTTTGTTCCTTTTTCCTGCTTTGATGATATCTCATGCGACTGCATTTTGATTTGTTTATTCATTTACTGACTGATGTGGTGTGTACATTTCCAGTTTTGACTACTAATAAAAATATACTGGCACTGCATCCTGGGATATGGAGCCGCAGGGCCTTGACCAATGAGATGTGGCCACGTCACAAAGGGGGAGGCACTCCCAGTGGCTGAATGCTCCAGCGGGGCCAGTTCCCCCTTGGGCTGCCATCCGCTCACCTCGCCTCCCTGTGGCCCACCGGCCGTGCGGCCCCAACATGGTGGACTACTACGAGGTGCTGGGCGTGCCCCGCCAGGCCTCCTCCGAAGTCATCAGGAAGGCATACCACAAGCTGGCGCTCAAGTGGCACCCCGACAAAAATCCCGAGAACAAGGAAGAAGCGGAGCTGAAATTCAAACAGGTGGCCAAGGCCTACGAGGTGTTGTCTGACACCAAGAAACGCGACATTTACGACCGCTGTGGCAAGGATGACGTGGAGGATGCTGAGGCGAGTGGGACAACCTTTGAGGACCCGTTCGAATTTTTCTTCTCCTTCTGTGATCCAGCTGACATCTTCAGGGAATTATTCGTCAGCCAGGAAGCATTTTCATTTGATTTCTTTGCAGACCCGCTTGAGAACATTTTTGGCGGTGAGAGTAGCTCCCGAGGAAGCCCAATCAGAGATTCCGCACCCCTTTTCTCCACCTTCAATGATTTTCCAGCCTTCGGAAGTGGTTTGTCTTTCGATCCCTTTGAATCCCTGGGAAATGAGGGCCCTTCTTCCTTCGTGCCCTCTGGTGGTGGTTTGGGTGCGACGGGCCGCGCCAAGACGGTGTCGACTTCCACAGAAATAGTTGATGGCAAAATAATCACCACCAAGAGAATCATTGAGAACGGCCAAGAGAGAGTGCAAGTGGAAGAAGATGGACAGTTAAAATCCCTCATTATAAATGGCAAAGAGCAGTTGCCACACATCAACACCAAGTAATTCCAGTCCACGTTTGAATCAAAGCACATTTTAAGGTATGCGGGACATTTTTAAGATTGCAAGTGAACTCTACTTTCGGAACAACTGTACGGGAGAATTTATGAACACTTCAATACCAATGCCTATTTGTTGTTATTAATGGGACTGCACAAACAGGACCTGTTTCTCTTTAAAACTGTTACAAATATCTATGTGCATTAAACTTAATCCCGAGGCAAAAAATAAACACTCATATGCCAGTCTTTTGACGTGTGATTTTATTTCTCTTAGGTAATCATCAAGAGTTGGGCTTCTGGGATGGATATTTAATGGTTATGCTGAAGTCTTTAAGACATGCTAAAGTGTTTTCCAAAGTGGCTACACCACCTTGTATTCCCATTAACAACGTATAAGATTTCCATTGCTCCGTATTCATACTAGTACTTGATATATTCTGTCTACTTCATTTTAGCCATTGTAGGAGATATGTAGTGATATAACATTGTGATTTTAATTTTCTATCAGAATGTTCTTTTACTGGATGATTTTTTTTTAGACAGTCTCACGTTGTGGCCTTTGGTAGAGTGCTGTGGCGTCACAACTCACAGCAACCCCAAACTCTTGGGCCCAAGCAATCCTTCTGCCTCAGCCTCCTGAATAGCTGGGACTACAGGCTAGGCACTCACCACAATGCCCAGCTAATTTTATGAGCCGGGGTCTCGTTTGGTCAGGCTGCTCTGGAATTCCTGAGCTCAAGCGATCTGCCTGCCTCCTCCTCCCAGAGCGCAGGGATTACAGGCTGAGGCGCTGCGCTCAGCCTTTGTTTTTTGAGACAGTCTCATTTCATCACCCCCGAGGGCCGAGGCGGCACAGCTCATAGCAACCTCAAACTCTTAGGCTCAAGCGATTCCCTTGGCTCAGCCTCCCAAGTAGCTGACCCCACAACGCCTGTCTATTTTTATAGACTGAGTCTAGCTCTGGCTCAGGCTGGTCACCAACCAATGAGCTCAGGACAATCCACCTGCCTCACCCTCCCAGAGTGCTATGATTACAGGCCTTAGCCACTGTACCCAGCCTACGCCCAGCCTTTATTGGCTGATTTGAGTTGTAATTCTTCCTAATAATTTGTCACTCTCAACTAATTTGCATAATTTGTTGGCATAAATTTGTTCATAACATTTGCTTAAAATCCATTTAACGTTCCTGAAGTTGATAGTGATGTCCACTCTTCCATTGTTTGTTTTGATCATTTACTTCTCTTTTGGTCGTATTGTGTAGAAATTTATCAACTTCACTGAAGGATTTTTCTCTATTGTTTTTCTGTTTTCTACTGGATCAATTTTCCCCTCTGATCTTTGTGATTTCCTTCCTTTTTGCTTTATATCTTATTTTTTTTCTAATTTCTTAAGGTGGAAACTTAATACTAGTTTGAGACCTTTCTTTTTTCTAATATAGATCTTTAGAGATATAAACTATTCTTTAAGTACTAGCTTGGCTACATCTAATAATCACAGTTCTCAAATGGATTTTGGGTTCAGATGTTCAATACTGATATTACCTAGGAACTTCCAAGTCAAGAAATAAATGAATAATTACAGACATATTTATAATAATGTTGGGGATTCATTGAGGGTACAAAGAACCCGATTTGTACCCTGCATTTGTTACACTGATTGCATTTGTTAGGTGAAGTCCCTCTTATAATTGTGTCCCACCCCCAATAGGTGTGTCACACACTGTGACCTCCGACCCTCCTCCCTCCATCCCTCTCCCCACTCCCCCATTACCCCATTCTCCCACCCTCCATCATGTACTAAGTTATCAATTATTCTTATATCAGAATTGATTACACTGGATTCTTGCTTCTCCAGTCTTGTGATGCTTTACTAAGAAGAATAAGTTCCACCTCCATCCAGGTTAATACAAAAGATGTAAAGTCTCCATTTCTTTTAATGATTGAACAGTATTCCATGGTATACATATACTACAGCTTGTTAATCCATCCCTGGATTGTGGGCATTTAAGTTGTTTCCACAATTTAGCGATTGTAAATTGAGCTGCAATAAATGGTCTAGTGCAGATGTCCTTATGATGAAAGGATCGTTTTCCTTCTGGGTAGATGCCTAGTAATGGGATAGTGGATCAAATGGGACGTCTAATTTGAGTTCTTTGAGAATTCTCCATACTTCCTTCAAAAACAGTTGTATTAATTTGCACTCCCACCAGCAGTGTAAAAGTGTTCCCTTCTCTCCACATCCATGGCAGCATCTGCAGCTTTGATAATTTGTGATGTGGGCCATTCTCACTGGGGTTAGATGATATCTCAGGGTGGTTTTGATTTGCATTTCTCTGATAATTAGGGACGATGAGCATTTTTCCATATGCTTGTTAGCCATTTGTCTGTCTTCTTTAAAGAAGGTTCTATTCATCTCTCTTACCCAGGGAAATAAGGGATTGCTGGCTAATAAATTTTAATATATGTGATTTTTGTTTTTTATTTCTTCTTTACTCATATAGTATTCATAAAAGTATGGTTTAATTGCCAAATATTTTATTTCCTAATTATTTTCCCAGTCTAATTTAATTCTACTGTGGTTGGAGAACATACTTAAAAACATTAAATAAGTTTAAATTTATTGAGATGACTTTTGTGGGCCGGAATGTGATTTATTATGAGTAATGTTTTGTATATGCCTAGGAAAAATGTGTATTCTGTTGCTTTTCAGTGCAATATTCTGTAAATGTTAATTAGGTTAAGTTGGTAGATAGGGTTGTCTAAATCTTTTACATCTTTATTGATTTACTGTCTTGTTCTATCAAGTATTGAGAGCAACATATTACAATCTCTAACATGAAATATTATATATTTTTTCTATTGATTGTCATTTTTGTCTTCATATGCAGCAGTGGTTCTCAGAGTTCATAATGCTACGGCCCTTTAATAGTGTGGAGAACCGCTGATATACAGTACTATAATGCTCTGTTTGTAGGGGTATATATAATTGTTCTACCTCCCTCACACGCTGACCCTTTCATCATTAGGAAATGTTCCTCTTTGTATCTAGTAACATTTTATATCTGAAGACTATTTGTTTCTACTAGTAATATAGCCACTCTAGCTTCTATAGTTACTGTTTGTCTGGTTTATCATTTTCCGTCACATTACTTTCAACATGTGTGTTTCTCTAGTAAACATCATATAAAAGCATAATGATTTTCATTCAATCTGGTAGCCTCTCCTTTTTGATTATAAATTTTAATTCTCTTATTTTAATGTCATTATTGATATGATTGGATTTATGCCTGCCATTTCATTCATTTTCTACCTGTCTCTTGATTCTTTTTGTGCCTCTGTTACTCCTTTACTTATTTCTTTTGTATTTAATGTATTTTAGTGTTCTGTTTTACTTCTTTTTTTTTAGATTTTAAAATTTGTACTAGGAAAAAGTGGACTTGGTAAAAAGCACATGGCTTCAAAAGAAATCATACCATGGCAGAAGCTTCAAAGAGTCATATCTGATAAAACTAATAAAACCTGTTGAGTAAAACATTTATTCTAAAAATCAGATGGAAAATAATTTCTTTACTTAATTTATGTAGTAAAAACAAAAATAAATATTCACATAGTTGGCAATAGATTGGCTGTGCTCTGTAGTTGTGTTATCCAATGTGGGATCCAGAAGCAACATGTAGCTAAACAATCTAAATTAAATTAATTAACATGTTATTTTCTCAGTTGCAAAAGCTACATTACAAGTCCTCACACTGGATGCAGGTGAAGAATATTTCCATTATCTCATATTTTTTCTTTTTTTAAATTGTTTTGAGTCAGTCTCACTTTGTTATCTTGAGTCAAGTGCCATGGTGTCATCGTAGCTCACAGCAACCTCAAACTGTTGGGCTCAAGGGATCCTCCTGTCTCAGCCTTAATGGTTACTCTAGGGATCACTACATGCACCTTAAATTACCACATTCTATTCCCAATCAATACTGACTTAATTCTAGCAAACTATATACACTTTCCTTCAATGCAGCTCTGTTTTTTCCTCCTGCCTTTTGTGTTACTGTAGTGCTACAAATTATATACATGTTAAAAGCCCAGAAATACAATGCTATAATTGTTGCTTTATACAATGTTTGTAAAAGAAATTAAGAAATGAGAAAAATATAGTTGAGTCTTTTGCATTTGTAGACTTATGTTTGATCTCAGTGCTCTTCCTTTCTTCCCATGGATTTGACATCCTGTCTGGTATCACTCCTTTCAGCCTGAAAGGTTTATTTAGCATATCTTTTAAGATGCATTTAACAACACATGTTTTAAGCCTCTGTATACATCACAATGATGTTATTTCACCTTCGCTTTTTAAAATTTTTATTTATTTATATTTTTATTAAATCATAGCTGTGTACATTAATGCAATCATGGGGCACCACAGACTGGTTTTATAGACCATTTGACATATTTTCATCACACTGGTTAACATAGCCTTCCTGGCATTTTATGAGTCATTGTTTTAAGACATTTATATTCTACATTTACTAAGTTTTACATGTACCCTTGTAAGGTACACCGTAGGTGTAATCCCACCAGTCACCCTCCCTCCGCCCATCCTCCCCGCTCCCTGCCCTCCCTCTCCCCCTTCCCCATATGCTTAGGTTATAACTGGGTTATAGCTTTCATGTGAAAGCCATAAATTAGTTTCATAGTAGGGCTGAGTGCATTGGGTACTTTTTCTTCCATTCTTGAGATACTTTACTAAGAAGAATATGTTCCAGCTCCATCCATGTAAACATGAAAGAGGTAAAGTCTCCATCTTTCTTTAAGGCTGCATAATATTCCATGGTGTACATATACCACAATTTATTAATCCATTCGTGGATCGATGGGCACTTGGGCTTTTTCCATGACTTACCAATTATGAATTGGGCTGCAATAAACATTCTGGTACAAATATCTTTGTTATAATGTGATTTTTGGTCTTCTGGATATATACGTAGTAGAGGAATTATAGGATTGAATGGCAGATCTACTTTTAGATCTCTAAGTGTTCTCCAAACATCTTTCCAAAAGGAATGTATTAATTTGCATTCCCACCAGCAGTGTAGAAATGTTCCCTTTTCTCCACATCCACGCCAACATCTCTGGTCTTGGGATTTTGTGATTATGGGCTAATCTTACTGGAGTTAGATGATATCTCAAAGTAGTTTTGATTTGCATTTCTCTGATGATTAAAGATGATGAGCAACTTTTCATATGTCTGTAGGCCGTGTGCCTGTCTTCTTCAGAGAAGTTTCTCTTCAAGTCCCTTGCCCAACCTGCGATGGGATCACTTGTTCTTTTCTTGCTTATACTTTTGAGTTCTCTGTGGATTCTGCTTATTAAACCTTTGTTGGAGACATAACCTGCAAATATCTTCTCCCATTCTGAGGGCTGTTTGCTTGCTTTGCTTACTGTGTTCTTGGCTGTGCAGGAGCTGTTTATTTCGATCAGGTCCCAGTAGTGTAGTTTTGAAGCTGCTTCAATTGCCAGATTTCTGATTTGAAGTCAGCTGTTAGTTGTATTGTTTCCCTGTGTGTGATGAGTTATTTTTCTCTTTCTGCTTACAATATTTTCTCTTTGCGTTTTGGCAGTTTGACTACAATATGTGTACATTTGGATCTCTGCATTTATCTTACCTAGGGTTGATTGGGTTTCTTGGATCTGTAAATAAGGTGTTTCATCAAACTCGAGACATTAACAGCCATAATTTCTTCCCTTGCTCTTTCTGTTCCATTGTACTTCTTGTTCTCTATTCTTAAATTCTCATTAGATATATGTTTGTTATTCATGAGAATGTCCATTGCATCTTGGAGACTACTTTTCTTCTTTTTTTTTCTATTTTTTTAAATTGGACAATTTCTCCAATTTCTGTTGATGTGTCTGAAATTTTTTGCTTCTTCTCCCTTCTGAAATACATACATGCTGTTGAATTTATCTTGTGAATTTTTCATTTTGCTTATTGGACATTTGTTCTCTAGAATTTCCATTTGTTATTTATTATAGTACCTATTTCTTCATTGATAGAGATTTCTTCATCCTTATTTATTGAATTATTGTCATACATTTTCCTTATAATTTTTTAAACATGGTTTCTATTTGTTTTTAAACACACACACACACACATATTAGTACCTTTGAAGTCTTTGTCTGCATTAGCACCCATTCAAAATCATTTTCTTTTGACACTTTTTTTCCCTAGAGGATGGGAAACACTTTCCATTCTTTTTTATGTCTCATGAATCTTTGTTGGAAATTGGACATTTTAGATAATGTATTATAGCAACTTTGGGTCCTGCTTTTTATTCCTTAGGGGTTTGTTTTTGTTTGTTTTCTTCATTAACTTGCCTAGACTTAATCCTAGAATATGGCTCTCCTGTGATATGTGGTATGGTATGTGGTCACTGGTCTCTCTGCTCAATTTTTTTCCTAATTTAAATTTTTATCCTGCATTTATAGATGCTTTATCTGCATAGCTTAGCACTCAGGCAGGGATTGGGTAGAGGTTGTATTGACGACACATAGAGCTATTTGACTCTCACATAATGCCAGTGAAATTGTGTGTGAGTTAGGAGCACATTTGAAGTTCAGGTAATTTAAAGTGTATTTAGCCTTTTTTTTCCCACTAGGCCCTGTCGTTTCTCCTTGCCCATGCATGCATTTCCCCTGTCAGAGAAAAATGTGTAAAGAACTTTTCTTGCACTTCTAAAATGCTCTCATTTCCAGAACCACCTACTTAATTAACCACCTATTTAGTTTCTGGTTGGCTTCCCATTTGGCATGGAACCTAAGGCTAGTAGGGCTGTGGTTCCCCCTTTTGTTTTCTACTGAGTTTGCTATTTTTACTGATAATACTGCTGAGCCTGGGTTTTCAGCTTTGGTTCAGATCAAGTCAGTCCTTTCTGGCAGTGAAGCTGCTGGGTTTTAGTCTAGACATATACCCTTATAGCAACCATCTAATCTACGGAATCAGGCAAATGGGGATGGGAGAATCTCCAAGCAAGAAGGTTGAAGACTCTCACGGTTCTTGCATGAAATGTTGGGAGCTTTTCGTAAATAAGTGCTTCACTATTTGTTTGCCTCTGGTCACTTTGTGGAGCTCTGAAATGGTTGTTTGTGACCATTTTGTATAGCTATGTGCATGTTTGTGGGGGAAAGATTTGTCATAGATGGAAGTCCTGCTAATCATAAGTATTTTAAAAGAAAAAATATATGACCTTTGGTAGCGAAAGGAATGATATACAGCTAATTTAGGGAGCTAAAGATGAAAGTGCCTGTAAATCAAGCAAGAAGATAACCGAAACTGATAAACATTTAAATTAGAAAGTAAATTTAGCATCACGTTTAAGAAAATAGTTAAGAGGCTTCTCAAAAAATCCTTTGGTGATGTTTGGTGAGGATTGCTATAAAGGGGATGAGACATCATATACTGTACAATGATGCATAATCAGAATTTAATTATTTTTTAAAAATCAGAGCTAGACGATACCTCAGATATTTCATCGAGTGATTTCTGAACACTAGGATAGAGATTATTGGGATAGTGGGACCTCCGAACATTTTTTCTCTAATCTGTAGCACAATTAAAGAAAAAAAGAAAACAGTAACAATTTCACATGCTTCCTGTAAAGGTATACTATTCAATTTAAAGGACTGCATTAAGCAACAAAATATTTTCTTCCTACATCTTGGTATTAAAATGCCTCTCTATTCTGCAGAATGCTTGTAATGGAAGAACATCCATATCATATTCTTATTTGCTAAAGTTAAATATTTTCCATTGCATTTTATTCTGTAGGATTTTGGAGTTTTATTGCAGTCCTGAGAAGTTAAATGCTTTTCTCAATTTTTACTCAGTTAGACAGTTTTTTTAAAGGGGATAAAATATCATTTTACAATAATGGAATATAGTTTGTTCTTCATGAGAAAGGCTTTTTATATCACTGACAGGAAAAATGAATTACTGCTTTACCTTCTGTGTAATTTAGCTATTTGAGTTAATTTTTTTACCAATTTTCTGAATGATAAAACCTTATTATACTGGGGAAAAATCATGCATAGTTCTTAAATCTTTCTGTTCTGAATCATATTTGTAATGATTTATTAATCAGAAGTTCAGAATCATATTTATGATAATTTATAGTCTTAACCCTTCATTCTAAAGATGAGTGTGCAAGGGATTTATATGTCGTTCTTCTTGTATCATATGATAAGCAACCAGCTTGTTCTTACTGTCAGTTGGTCCAGTATCCTGGAAATGCATGAACTCTGCTCTATGGGAACCACATTTGCTTACTAGTAATCTATAAATGAGTAATTTCCAGTTGTCCGCTTCATTGGTCCATATGTGAGAAATAAGAAGGTAAATATGCCACATTCAAACAATAGAGAAAGCAAAAGTTTGCAATGCACTGGGAAGTGCTACCAGGGCATATGTGTAAAGGATCAGGTCAATTCAGAGGACAGGAACATTAATGCTGGGTAGTTCAAGGGAGGCATCTGCAAGGAGGTGACCAATTTGACCTAATGTTGAATGATGAGTACAGTTTTCTATGCCAGTCTCCTTGTGTCAGACACCACTCAAGTCACTTCAAACATTTCAAATACCAACTAAGTCCTAGATCTAAGGTTCTGCTCTTCTAGATCAGTGCAGACCCAACTATTTTATTACATCAGTCATACTTAAAAAGCTGGGATCTCAGTGTCACGAGCTCTCTCAGTTCACCTTAAATGGTGTGATAAGAGCTTCTTTTTGCCAGTTTGTCTACTAAAAAAATTACTATGGAAACAAGCATACTATTTTTAACTTAGTGATTATTAATTCTGTTTAGTAATAGCAAATACAGACATCATTTACTATGTTCTGAACTAGGGGCAGCAACCTTTTGCCCAAGGAGCAAATCTGACTCACTTCCTGTTTATGATGCCCTCCAAGCTAAGGATGCTTTTTCCACTTTTAAATCTTGAAAAAGGAGTAAGAATATTTATTTGCATTTGGAAATTATACAAATTTCAAATTTCAGTGTCCTTAAATAAATGTTTATTGGAATATCCCCAAATACCGGACTATGGATTATTGAGGTAGTTGGGGCCTATGAACATTTTTTCTCTAATATGTGGCACAATTTTAAAAAAGTAACAATTTAACACGAATTTTGTGAAGCTGTATCTATTTAATTTAAAAGACTCAATTTTAACCAACATTATCTGTGGCTGCTTTCCCCCTATAAAAGCAGAACTGAGTAGTTTCAACAAAGATCATATGGTCTACAAAGCCTGAATTTTTAACATCTAGTCCTTTATAGAAAAACTTTGCCAACCCTACATAATAAGAAATCTTTTTGAGGTCTAGGTTGGAGATATTTCTCTCTAGTTATGTTCTGTGTGTACTCCTAGTATTACTACCAATGATTAACCACCTTTTATTATTTATTTCTTGGACTTGGGGTTTCCAAAGATGTTTCTTCTTTGGATCCAGGGGCATTAGTGATAAGGAACAACTTTTAATTATTCATTTATTCCTTGACTTGGAGGTTCCTGGGTAATATCAGTATTGAACATCTGAACCCAAAACCCATTTGGGAAATGATCTGTGATTTTAAATTCTAGAGGAAAATTTCCATTTTTCCTCATAAGAGTCCATATTGAAATGGACACAGTACCTTATGTTTTTTTGGGGGGAGGGACTAGTGTGGGGATTTCTTTTCCAGCTCCTTTCGCTGAGGTGTGTAGCCTTTCAATGGTCCTTATCAAGAAGAAAATTGATATTTAAGAAGGGAGAATAAGGGGAACAAGAAATCACTGAACCAGTGAATAAAACTAAATGTTTTAGCTATGTGAGACAATGTTATTGTTGAAATTTTAGGAGCAAAAAAAGCAAGAAGGAAATAAATTAATGAGCATCAGTGACACAAAACAGATGGGGTTCTTTGCAGAGTTAAATTACTCTAAGGTTCTTGTAGTGCTTGAAAGAATTAAGCATGTCTGTTGGTTTGGGACAAATATATTTTAGGTCAGAAATCCTATTAGGGATACAGAGGGCCACTGCACAATGAAAAAAGATATATGTCAACTTAAAGGTACACACATTAAACCTTTATAATAAAGCAAGAAAATTATCTTAAATATATGAAAAGCATTATTTAGAGTGAGAAAGGAGAAACCAACAAATTCACAGTGGGAAGTCTTAATACACACTCTTGGTAAACGGAGCATTTACAAAATTGACCAAGAAATGAGTCTCAACAAATTTCTGCTGGTTTCATTTTAACCACATTCTTCAACTATGATGCATTAAAATTAGAAATAAATAACAAACATGTAACAAACATCCCTGTACACTTGGAAATTGAAAAGCCCGTTTATAACTAACCTATTATAATTGTTTGCATTTTTTTTATTATTTAGGATTCATTGAGGGTACAAAGAATTAGGTTATACTGATTGTATTTTGAGTTAAAGTCCCTCATATAATTGTGTCCCACCCTCAAGAAGTATGCCATACACCGTGACCCTCCATCTCCCTATCTCATCCCCTCTCCCCACTTGCTCATTCCCCTACCCACCCCTTGTATTAGTTCATCTACTGCCTTCATATTAGAATAGAGTACATTAGATTCTTGGTTCTTCATTCTTATAATGCTTTACTAAGAATAATGTGTTCCACCATCCAGGTTAATACAAAGGATATAAAGTCTCCATCTTTTTAGTGGCTGCATAGTATTCCATGGTATACATGTACCATAGCTTGTTAATCCTTTCCTGGGTTGGTGGGCATTTAGGCTATTTCCATATTTTGGTGATTGTAAATTGAGCTGCAATAAACAGTTTAGTGCAAATGTCTTTATGATAAAAGGATTTTTTTTTTTTTGTCTTTTGGGTAGGTGGCTATTAATGGAATTACAGGATCAAATGGGAGGTCTAATTTGAGTTCTTTGAGTATTTTCCAAAATGGTTGTATTAATTTGCAGTCCCGCCAGCAGTGTAAAAGTGTTCCCTTCTCTCCACATCCATGGCAGCATCTGCAGCTTTGATACTTTGTGATGTGGGCCATTGTCACTGGGGTTAGGTAATACCTTAGGGTGGTTTTGATTTGCATTTCTCTGATGATTAGGGACAAGGAGCATTTTTCATGTTTGTTAGCCATTTGTTTTCTTTAGAGAAGGTTCTATTCATCTTTCTTGCCCATTGGGTCATTTTCGTTGATTAATTTGAGTGCTTTGTAGACCCTAGTTATCAAGTTTTTGTCTGATTCATAATATGCAAATATCTTTTCCCATTCTGAAGGTTGTTTGTTTTGGTTGTTGTTTCCTTAGTGCAGAAGCTTTTCAATGTAATTAAGTCCCATTTGTTTATTTTTATTGTTGTTGCAATTGCCACGGAAGTCTTCTTCATAAAATCTTTGCCCAGGCTGCAAGTGTTTTCCCCACATTTTCTTCAAGGATTTTTATTGTTTCATGCCTTGGAAATCATGGATAACCTTTTATCCATCTTGAATCAATGTTTGTAAGTGGTAACAGGTACAGGTCCAGTTTCAGTCTTTTACATGTGGTTATCCACTTCTCCCAGCACCATTTGAAGAATAGGAATTCTTTTTTTTTTTTTTTTTTTTGTAGAGACAGAGTCTCACTGTACCACCCTCGGGTAGAGTGCCGTGGTGTCACACGGCTCACAGCAACCTCTAACTCTTGGGCTTACGCGATTCTCTTGCCTCAGCCTCCTGAGCAACTGGGACTACAGGCGCCCGCCACAACGCCCGGCTAAAGAATAGGAATTCTTTTCCCAATGTATGTTCTTCTTTGGTTTATCAAAGATCAGGTGGCTGTAAGAGGTTAGTTTTATCTCATGGTTTTCTATTCAGTTCCAAATGTTAATGTCTCTATTTTTGTGCCAATACCATGATGTTTTGATCACTATGGCCTTGTAATATAAATGAAAGTCTGGTAGGGTGATACCCCCAGCTTTTTTTTTTTTTTTTCCAGTTTTTGGCCAGGGCTGGGTTTGAACCCGCCACCTCCAGAATATGGGGTCAGCGCCCTACTCCTTTGAGCCACAGGTGCTGCCCCAGCTTTGTTTTTATTACTAAGAATTTCCTTGGCTATATGAGGTTTCTTCTGGTTCCATACAAAACAAAGAATTATTTTTTCTAAATCTTGAAAGTATGATGATGGTATTTTAATGTGGATTGCATTAAATCTGTAGATTGCTTTGGGTGGTATAGATATTTTCACAATGTTGATTCTTCCCAGCCATAAGCATGGTATGTTCTTCCATTTGTTAATACTTCTGCTATTTCTTTTCTTAAGGTTTTAGATATGTATTTTTTTTTTTTTGTAGAGTTCCTTCACCTCTTTTGTGATGTATATTCTTAGGTATTTCTTTCTTTTTTTTTAAAGCTACTGTGAAGGGAATTATGTCCTTGCTTAGCTTTTCATCGTGACTATTATTGGCATATACAAAGGCTACTGATTTGTGGATGTTGATTTTATATCCTGAGACATTGCTGTATTTTTTTTTATCACTTCCAGGAGTATCATGGTTGAGTATTTGGGGTTCTCTAAGTATAAGATCCTATAATTGGCAAAGAGCTAGAATTTGACCTCCTCTGTACCTATTTGGATACCCTTTATTTCCTTCTTTTGCCTGATTTTTTTTTTTTGAGACAGAGTCTCACTATGTTGCCCGTGGTAGAGTGCTATGGCATCACAGCTCACAGCAAACTCTTGGGTTTAAGCGATTCTCTTGCTTCAACCTCCCAAATAGCTGGGATTACAGACACCTGCCCCAATTCCCAGCTATTTTTGTTGTTGTTATTGCAGTTGTCATTATTGTTTAGCTGGCCCAGGCTGGGTTTGAACCCCCCATTATTGTTTAGCTGGCCCAGCCTGGGTGTATGTGGCTGGTGCCCTACCCACTGAGCTATGGGTGCTGCCTTCTTTTGCCTGATTGTACTCTCTAGAACTTCTAGCACTATGTTGAATAGTAGTGGTGATAGACTAGGACAACCTTGTCTGGTTCCAGTTCTAAGTAGAAAAGCTTTCAGTTTTACTCCATTCAGTATAATATTAGCTGTGGGTTTGTCTCATGTGGCTTCATTCATATTCAGAAGTGTACCACCTATGCCTAAATTCTTAAGTGTTCTAGTTAGAAAAGGATGCTGAATTTTGCTGAATGCTTTTTCACATCTATTGAGAGGAGCATATGGTCTTTGTTTTGGCTTTTGCTAATATGGTAAATTATGTTTGTGGACTTGTGTATGTTAAACAAGCCTTGCATCCCTGGAGTGAAACTTGATCATGATGAATGATTTTTTTTAATGTCTTGCTGTAATCTATTGTCTAAGATTTTATTGAGAATTTTTGCATCTATATTCATTACTGAAATTGCTCTGAAATTCTACTTTTTAGTTGGGTCTTTTCCTGAATTTGTTATCAGGGTGATGTTTGCTTTGTAGAATGTTTGGGGGAAGATTTCTTCCTTCTCAAATTTTTTGAATAATTTCTGCAATATGAATATAAGATCTTCTTTGAAGGTTGATAGATTTCTGGTGTTAAGCCATCTGGACCAGGGCTTTTTTTTTTTGGGGGGGGGGAGATTTTTTATTGTTTCTTCGATCTCAGTTCTTGATATCAGTCTGTTCAAGAGATCTATTTCTTCTTTATTAAGTGTAGGGAGAGGATGTGATTACAGGATTACAGATGTTTACAGAAACAGACTTGATCAAGTCTGTTTATTGTTGATTAAGTCTAGGGAGAGGGTGTGATTACAGGTATTGATTTGTTTCCTCCACATCATCAAATTTCTGGGCATAGAGTTTCTTATAGAATTCAGAGATGATCTCTTGTATCTCAGTGGTATCTGTTATTTCCCCTTTATCATTTCTGATTGAGGTTGATAGAGATTTTACTTTTCTGTTTCTTGTTAATCTGGCCAAAGGTTTATTGATTTTATTTATTTTTTTGAAAAAACAACTTTTTGCTTTGTTAATTTTCTGAATGATTTTTTTGTTTTTAATTTCATTAATCTCTCATTTATGTTTGGTTATTTCTTTTCTTCTACTGGGTTTAGGATTAGATTGTTCTTTTTCTAATTCCATAAGATGGTTCATGAGTTTGTTGATGTGCTCTCTTCCTGTTTTTCGAATGTAGGCAACTAATGTGGTAAATTTCTCTCTTAACACTGCTTTTGTTGTATCCCACAGGTTTTGGTAACTTGTGTCTTCATTGTTGTTATATTGGAGGAATTTAGTGATTTCCTTTTTTATCTTTTCCTGAACCCAACTATCATTCAGCATAAGGTTGTTTAATGTCTATGTTTTTGTTTTTTTTTTTGAGACAGAGTCTCACTTTGTTACCCTCACTAGAGTGCCATGCCATCACAGCTCATACCAACCTCCAGTTCTTGGGTTTAGGTGATTCTCTTGCCTCAGCCTCCCGAATAGCTGGGACTACAGGTGCCTGCCACAATGCCTGGCTTTTTTTTTGTAGTTTGGCCAGAGCCGGGTTTGAACCTACCACCCTCAGTATCTGGGGCTGGTGCCCTACTCACTGAGCCACAGGCACCACCCAATGTCCATGTTTTTGTGTGGAGATGAACATTTTTGTTGGAGTTGAGTTCCACCTTTATTGCCTTGTGGTCTGAGAAGATATAAAGTATAATTTCTATTATTTAATTTTTCTGAGGTTTGATTTGTATCTTAGAATGTGGTTGATTTTGGAGTACCTACCATGGTTTGATGAGAATAATATACATTCCTTAGGTTTGGGATGGTGTGTTCTGTATATGTCTATTAATCTCATTTGTTCTAGGGTCACATTTAAGTCCTTTGTATCTTAGTTAATTTCTGTGTAGAGGATCAGTCCAATTCTATAAGAGGAGTGTTAAAGTCCCCAAACTATTATGGTGTTAGGGCAAATCATATTGCTCAGACCCATCAAGATCTGTTTCACAAAACTGGGAGCATTGCGTTTGGGTTCATAAATAATTAAAATTGAAATGTCTTCTTGTTGTATTGTTCCTTGGACTAGTATAAATTATCCATCTTTGTCTTTCTTAACTTTAGATGCTTTAAATCTGCTTATATCTGAAAATTAGAAATAAATTCCGACTTTCTTCTTATTTAATTTGCTTGAAATGCTGTTTTCCATCCCATAACCCTGAATCTTGATTTTTTCCTTCATGGCTTGGTTTGTCTCCTGAAGACACATAGGAATGGCTTGTGCTTTTTTATCCAATCAGCCAGTCTGTGCCCCTTCAGTGGTAAATTCAGTCCATTGACATTTATTGAAAGAATTGATAAGTATGGTGGAGTTCTGTTCATCTTATTTTGTGGAAGTCCATTGTGTAGTTTTATCCTTTGTACCATTGTGGAAGCTAAATTTTGACCTTTAGCTTCTGGGTGTTGACTTTGCTGGTGGTTGATTGTGGTGGTCAGTTTTGAGAATAGGTCTAAGTATCTCCTGTAAAGATGGCCTTGTGGCAAATTTTCTCAGTGCTTGTATATCCACAAAAGATTTGATTTCTCCATAAATTTTGAAGCTTAGTTTAGCAGGTTACACAAATCTGGGTTGAAAATTATTTTGTTTATGAATGTTGAGGGTGGATGAGCATGCTCTTCTGGCTTGGAAGATTTCAGTTGAAAAGTCTGCTGTCATCCTAATGCCTCTGCCTCTGTAGGTCAGTTGGCACTTGCTCCTGGCTGCTTGCAGACTTTTTCTTTCATCTTGATTTTTGACAAGTTCATTACAATGTGTCTTGAAGAAGTTCTGTTTGAGTTGAGATGATCTGGGGTTTGATATTCATCTGAAAGGAGTGTGTCAGGGTCTTTAGTAAAACTTGGGAAGTTTTTATTTATGAATAGTCTCCAATAGGGCTTCCATTGCTTCGGGATAATCTTCTTCCCCTTCAGGAATCCCTATTATTTGTATGTTTGAACACTTCATGGAGACTTGTAGTTCTCTAAGCACCTGTACTGCTTTTTCTCTTTTCTGCCTCTTTAACTACCTGGGTTAACTAAAAAACTTTATCCTCTAGCTCTGAGGGTCTTTCTTCTCCATGGTCTAACCTATGTTTGATACTTTCTACTGCATCTTTGCATTCCCTGATTGTCTCCTTCATTTTCTTAATCTTTGCCATATCCTTTCTATAGTCTACATATCTCTCATCCAACTTTTGGTCTGATCTTTCCATTTTCTCATCCATTCCTTTTATTGTCTTTATCATCCATATTTTAAATTCCCTTTTTGTCAAGTCCATTAATTCTTTATAGGTGGACTCTTCTGCATTAGCTCCCTCATGGTCTTTTGGGGGAGTTTCTCTGTTTTGGTTATTCATGTTGCCTGAATTTTTCTGTTGGTTCCTCCTCATGTGTTCTTTCTTCTTGTTCACTTCCTTGTCCTCCTTTTTTCTTCTTACTGCCTCCTTTGTTTCAAACAGAAGTCCTTGCTCTTGATGACAGTATGTTGCAGTATGTCACTGGGACACCAGGTAGTGCCGTGTTTTTTTAGGAGACAGAGAGCACATCCAGCAACCTCTAGGGTCCTTATTCCAAACTTAGTTGCCTTCAGGGATTGCCTGATTGTTTCCTCAGCATTCAGACCCTGCTGTGTTGGGATCTTAAAGCTTATAAGAATCCTTCAGGGGCATGTCTCACAGTGCTTCCTGACTCCAGTTCCCTTGGGTTGCAAGAGTCCCAGACCTGTCTCAAGAGTGGAGTTCTGATCCTAGAAGGCAGAATTAAGATGGCCATACTTTAGGCCAGTGATAAGACCTTCTCATGACCTTCCCACAATGGCAGACCTTCTCAGTATGGCTGCCTTGCCAGCCACCAAACTTATCGCAAATCCACTCCAGCCAGCATTCAAATCTGGTTGCTATATACTGTTCAAGTCCGCCCACTCTTCCATGCTTTCCACTCAATGCACAGGTTCCCCAACAACTGAAAACTCCAGAAAGGCTTCCTTCCATTCCAGGACCTTTGTTAGGGGCTAACCAATCCCGGCCAGTGGCAATCATTTGCCTAATTCATCAAATGTCCACTGTTCAGGATCATACACTATATCCAGCTCATCACCTCCTCACTGTGCTCCCTGAGCTATGACTCTGGGTAAGGTCCTTGCACCAGGTATGACTGGGATATATATAATATATATATGATAATAGAATGAGAGAACATTTGTAATTAAATAATGATAAAACAATACTATATTTGAGAACTTGTGGAATGTAGCTAAAGTAGTTCTTGGAGAAACTTAGTAAATGTAGAATATAAACGTCTTAACACAATAACTAAGAAAATGCCATGAAGGCTATGTTAACCAGTGTGATAAAAATGTGTCAAACGGTCTATAAAACCAATGTATGGTGCCCCATGATCGCATTAATGTACACAGCTATGATTTAATAAAAAATAAATTAAAAATAAATTATTACATTAATAAAAATAAACCTAAATACTATATATTTATATGTATAAATAGTCATGTGCCATGTAACAGCATTTCAGTCAATGACAGACCATATATACAATGGTTGTTCCTCCAAATTGTGATGGAGCTGAAAAATTTCTATTACCTAGTATTTACTTTACTATAGTTTTACCATCATCATAGAATGCACTCCTTTTACTACATATTTGAAAAGTTGACTGTGAAACAGCCCCAGACAGGTCCTTTAGGAGTTCTTCCTGAAGAAGATATTGCTATCATATCCTATGGCCTGGTAGTTCCAGTCCTATGTAAACATAGTTCATACTTGTGCACAAGTACAAGATGGCTTGTATAAGATGTTTACATTAATAGTGTAAGAGACACATATTAGAAACAGCATAAATATCTTTCCAAAGGAGAATGGATAAATAAATTTTGGTATATTACTACAGTGGAATACTGCACAACAGGAAAAATGAATGATGTAGAATACATGTATTAATATGGATAAATCTCATGGTGAGTGACAAAAAGTACATTGCATAAAGATGTACACAGGATAATATCATCTTATGTAAAGTTTAAAATCATACAAAATATTACTGCCTATTTTTTCAGGATATGTGTCTACATAGTCAAAAAGTATAAAGGTGCACATGGGAATGATAACAAATTCAGAATAATGCAAACTTTGAGAAGTATAGGGAGAAGTACACACAGAAAACTTTAAATATATTTGTAATATTTTATCCAGATGAGTGATGGGTATATAAATATTTTATAGTACATATCATACTTTTTTGGTAGACAAGGTAATAAAGGAAGTCTTAATAAAATATGCTAATTTAAAAGAACTTTCATATAAAATCTTAAGTGATGGTGGTAGTAGGGAAATGTTGGTATTTCAGAGGTAACGATAAGTTTTTATTGTTTTATTAGGCATAAAGTGTAAAAATATAATGAATTAGTCCGAATTCCTTATATTTCAACTTCATAAACTTCAACTTTATCTCTATTAACTTGAACTTCTTTGAAGATTTTTACTCAGAGGAGTATAAAATTAGATAATATTTATAAGGTTAAATTTTTATTACTGTTTCTTTTTCTTTGCACTGCATTTGAATTTTGAAAAATAGAGTTGTTTAGAATTTTAATGACTTTAGAGATCACTTAATCCAATTTTCTCACCCACTCCTTGTATAGATGTCATGACCACCTAATCATTCACCCACCATCCATCCATCTGTCCATGAACCCAGTAAATGCCCAGTGTTATGCCATTCACTGGGATAGGTAACATGATAAAGAATAAACTCTGGTTGCTTTCCTCCAAGTCTAGAAGAAAAGAATATAGGCAACTAAACAGTTACATCACTGTACATGTATGCATAGAGATGTATTCCAAATGTTTGAGAAACACAGAAGAGGAAAGTAATAACTTGATCAGTGGGGACACTTTTCAGCTGTGTTGAATATAGAGCTTAATAAAACATTTCTTTTCATTAAATGGAGCAAGCAATGCTATTAATCATTTAGATGTGTTTTGCAGTGTAACTCAAAGATATTAATTACTTTTTTAACCATTTTGGATATGTTGAATAAATATGGCAATAAGATTCAGTGGCATTATGCCATTTAGATGTATGGTGTTAAATAAGGATACCTAGATTTTACCAGATTCCTTATTCTTGAGGTTATTTTTGCTAGTAAGAGGAAGTCAAATAAGTTCTTTGTAAATCACTGTGTCAGATTTATAGAGAAGGGAAGCTAGTAAAATGTTTCTTGTGGTCATTAAATGCCCTTTCTCTTCTGCCTAGAGCTTGCTATATTGATAGTCTAGCCAAAGATGTCAAAGAAATTTATGGGGTTTGTAGCTGTGATCTTACTCAGTGAGAGAGTCGAAGGGAGTGGGGAAAAGAAGGCATCGAAGTACTCAAATAGTGTCTCTGGAATATTCTCACATACAAAATGCTTGATGTTTGTATGTGTGGGCAAGAGAATATTTACTTTGATTCCCATACCAAAATAGGTATAGTAGAAAAGCCCTGGATTGAAGACCAAGGAGACATGAACTCTGCCATCTTATTTGTTCTTTCACTTCAGTGACATTGAGCAGATCAGTAAGTCCTTCCAAAGTAGTCATTAAGTATCTAGGTCTCTGTCTGCTTTATTCCACAGCCATTCAATTGCTACACAAGCAGAGTTTTCCCCCAATATTTTGTGTTGGAAGAAAGTTTGATTATTGACTTATAGTTGACTCCTTTCTAAGTCTTTCATTTAGAAGACATTTTCTAAAGTGCTTTATTTTGAACAACCAACACCAACAAGAAGGGACCTATAATAATTTAATAATAATTTCCTAATATTACCAACCTACTATGCAATACATAAGGCCAAGAATCAAGATATTGAGTAAGGTTGAGGCGTGTTTAAGGAAAATTATAAGGTTAGTCTAAGAGAGTATTCAACGTAAAGATATTCTTTTTTTTTTTTTATTGTTGGGGATTCATTGAGGGTACAATAAGCCAGGTTACACTGATTGCAATTGTTAGGTAAAGTCCCTCTTGCAGTCGTGTCTTGCCCCCATAAAGTGTGACACACACCAAGGCCCCATCCCCCTCCCTCAGTCCCTCTTTCTGCTTTTCCTCCCCTCCCCCATAACCTTAATTGTCATTAATTGTCCTCATATCAAAATTGAGTACGTAGGATTCATGCTTTTCCATTCTTGTGATGCTGTACTAAGAATAATGTCTTCCACTTCCATCCAGGTTAATACGAAGGATGTGAAGTCTCCATTTTTTTTAATAGCTGAATAGTATTCCATGGTGTACATATACCACAGCTTGTTAATCCATTCCTGGGTTGGTGGGCATTTAGGCTATTTCCACATTTTGGCGATTGTAAATTGAGCTGCAATAAACAGTCTAGTACAAGTGTCCTTATGATAAAAGGATTTTTTTCCTTCTGGGTAGATGCCCAGTAATGGGATTGCAGGATCAAATGGGAGGTCTAGCTTGAGTGCTTTGAGGTTTCTCCATACTTCCTTCCAGAAAGGTTGTACTAGTTTGCAGTCCCACCAGCAGTGTAAAAGTGTTCCCTTCTCTCCACATCCACGCCAGCATCTGCAGTTTTGAGATTTTGTGATGTGAGCCATTCTCACTGGGGTTAGATGATATCTCAGGGTTGTTTTGATTTGCGTTTCTCTAATATAAAGAGATGATGAACATTTTTTCATGTGCTTGTTAGCCATTCGTCTGTCATCTTTAGAGAAGGTTCTATTCATGTCTCTTGCCCATTGATATAAGGGATTGTTGGCTTTTTTCATGTGGATTAATTTGAGTTCTCTATAGATCCTAGTTATCAAGCTTTTGTCTGATTGAAAATATGCAAATATCCTTTCCCATTGTGTAGGTTGTCTCTTTGCTTTGGTTATTGTCTCCTTAGTTGTACAGAAGCTTTTCAGTTTAATGAAGTCCCATTTGTTTATTTTTGTTGTTGTTGCAATTGCCATGGCAGTCTTCTTCATGAAGTCTTTCCCCAGGCCAATATCTTCCAGTGTTTTTCCTATGCTTTCTTTGAAGATTTTTTTTTTTTTTTTTTTGTAGAGACAGAGTTTCACTTTATGGCCCTCGGTAGAGTGCCATGGCATCACACAGCTCACAGCAACCTCCAACTCCTGGGCTTAAGCGATTCTCTTGCCTCAGCCTACCAAGTAGCTGGAACTACAGGTGCCCACCACAAGGCCCAGCTATTTTTTGGTTGCGGTTCAGCTGGGGCCGGGTTTGAACCCGCCACCCTCGGTATATGGGGCCGGCGCCTTACCGAGTGAGCCACAGACACTGCCCTTCTTTGAGGACTTTTATTGTTTCATGCCTTAAATTTAAGTCCTTTATCCATTTTGAATCAATTTTTGTGAGTGGGGAAAGGCGTGGGTCCAGTTTCAGTCTTTTACATGTAGACATCCAGTTCTCCCAACACCATTTATTGAATAGGGAGTCTTTCCCCCAAGGTATGTTCTTGTTTGGTTTATCAAAGATTAGGTGGTTGTAAGATGTTAGTTTCGTTTCTTGGTTTTCCATTCAATTCCAAGTGTCTATGTCTCTGTTTTTGTGCCAGTACCATGCTGTCTTGAGCACTATGGCTTTGTAGTACAGACTAAAATCTGGTATGCTGATGCCCCCAGCTTTATTTTTAGTACTAAGAACTGCCTTAGCTATAGGGGTTTTTTCTGGTTCCATACAAAACGCGGAATCATTTTCTCCAAATCTTGAGAGTACGATGTTGGTATTTTGATAGGAATGGCATTGAATAGGTAGATTGCTTTGGGAAGTATAGACATTTTAACAATGTTGATTCTTCCCATCCATGAGCATGGTATGTTCTTCCATTTGTTAATATCCTCTGCTATTTCCTTTCTGAGGATTTCATAGTTTTCTTTATAGAGGTCCTTCACCTCCTTCGTTAGGTATATTCCTAGGTATTTCATTTTCTTTGAGACTATGGTGAAGGGAGTTGTGTCCTTAATTAGCTTCTCATCTTGACTGTTATTGGTGTATACAAAGGCTACTGACTTGTGGACATTGATTTTATATCCTGAAACATTACTGTATTTTTTGATGACTTCTAGGAGTCTTGTGGTTGAGTCTTTGGGGTTCTCTAAGTATAAGATCATGTCGTCAGCAAAGAGGGAGAGTTTGACCTCCTCTGCTCCCATTTGGATTCCCTTTATTTCCTTGTCTTGCCTAATTGTACTGGCTAGAACTTCCAGCACTATGTTGAATAGTAAAGGTGACAGAGGCCAACCTTGTCTGGTTCCAGTTCTAAGAGGAAAAGCTTTGAGTTTTACTCCATTCAGTAAAATGTTAGCTGTGCGTTTGTCATAGATAGCTTCAATCAGTTTTAGAAATGTGCCACCTACGCCTATACTCTTCAGTGTTCTAATTAGAAAAGGATGCTGGATTTTATCAAATGCTTTTTCTGCATCTATTGAGAGGATCATGTGATCTTTATTTTTGCCTCTGTTAATATGGTGGATAACGTTTATGGACTTGCGTATGTTAAACCAGCCTTGCATCCCTGGGATGAAGCCTACTTGATCATGATGAATGACTTTTTTGATGATAAGCTGTAATCTATTGGCTAGGATTTTGTTGAGAATTTTTGCATCTATATTCATGAGTGATATTGGTCTGAAATTCTCCCTTTTGTTTGGGTCTTTTCCTGGTTTTGGTATCAGGGTAATGTTTGCTTCATAGAATGTGTCCGGGAGGATTCCTTCTTCCTCAATTTTTTGGAATAATTTCTGCAGTACAGGAATAAGCTCTTCCTTGAAGGTTTGATAGAACTCTGGTGTGAAGCCATCTGGACCAGGGCATTTTTTGGTTGGAAGATTTTTTATTGTTTCTTTGATCTCAGTGCTTGAAATTGGTCTGTTTAGGAATTCTGTTTCTTCTTGGGTACGTCTAGGGAGAGGGTGTGATTCCAAATTTTGATCCATTTCCTTCACATTGTCAAATTTCTGGGCATAGAGTTTCTGGTAGTATTCAGAGATGATCTCTTGTATCTGTGTGGGATCAGTTGTTATTTCCCCTTTATCATTTCTGATTGAGGTTACTAGAGATTTTACTTTTCTATTTCTCGTTAGTCTGGCCATTGGTTTATCTATTTTATTTATTTTTTCAAAAAACCAACTCCTTGTTTCATTAATTTTCTGAATGATTCTTTTGTTTTCAATTTCATTGATCTCTGATTTGATTTTGGATATTTCTTTTCTTCTACTGAGTTTAGGCTTAGATTGTTCTTCTTTTTCCAATTCCATAAGATGGCTTGTGAGATTGTTGATGCGCTCTCTTTTTGTTTTTCGAATGTAGGCATCTAAAGCGATGAATTTTCCTCTCAAAACTGCTTTTGCAGTATCCCACAGGGTTTGGTAGCTTGTTTCTTCATTGTTGTTATGCTCAAGGAAGTTAATGATTTCCTGTTTTATTTCTTCCTTCACCCATCTGTTATTCAGCAGAAGATTGTTTAATTTCCATGCCTTTGTGTGGGGTTGAGCATTTTCATTAAGAGTTGAGTTCCACCTTTAGTGCCTTATGGTCTGAAAAGATACAAGGTAAATTTTCAATTCTTTTGATTCTGTTGATATTTGTTTTGTGTCCCAGGATATGATCAGTTTTGGAGAATGTTCCATAGGGTGATGAGAAGAATGTATATTCTTTATCTTTGGGGTGGAGTGTTCTATATGCGTCTATCAAGCACAGTTGTTCTAGGGTCTCATTTAAATCTCTTATATCTTTGTTTAATTTCTGTTTAGAGGATCTGTCCAGCTCTGTAAGAGGAGTGTTAAGGTCCCCTGTTATTATGGTATTATCAGATATCATATTGCTCAGACTGAATAAGGTCTCAAGAAACTTTGAGCATTTAAATTGGGTGCATAAATATTTAGAATTGAAACATCTTCTTGTTGTATTTTTCCCTTGACCAATATATAGTGACCATCTTTGTCTTTTTTGACTTTAGTTGCTTTAAAGCCACATGAATCTGAAAATAAGATTGTAACTCCTCTTTTCTTCTGAATGCCATTTGTCTGAAAAATTGTCTTCCAACCCTTGACTCGGAGCTTTAATTTGTCTTTTGAAGCCAGGTGTGTTTCTTGCAGACAGCAAATGGATGGCTTGTGTTTTTTAATCCAGTCAGCCAATCTATGTCTCTTCAGTGGGGAATTCAAGCCATTAACATTTATTGAGATAATTGATAAGTGTGGTAGTATTCTATTCGTCTTATTTTGTGAGAGTCCATTGCTTAGTTTTATCTTTTGCATCAGTGTGGAGGTTAGGTTCTGTCCTTTAATTTCTGAGTTTTTACTTTGCTGCTGATCCATTGTGGTGGTCAGTGTGCAGAACAGGTTGAAGTATTTCCTGTAGAGCTGGTCTTGTTGTGGTGAATTTCCTCAATGTTTGTATATCCGTAAATGATTTGATTTCTCCGTCAATTTTGAAGCTTAGCTTAGCAGGGTACAGAATTCTGGGCTGGAAATTGTTCTGTTTAAGTAGATTAAAGGTAGATGACCATTGTCTTCTTGCTTGGAAAGTTTCATTAGAGAAGTCTGCGGTCACTCTGATGGATTTGCCCCTGTAGGTCAACTGGCGCTTACTCCTGGCAGCTTGCAGAATCTTTTCTTTTGTCTTGACTTTGGACAGGTTCATCACAATGTGTCTTGGAGTAGCTCGGTTAGAGTTGAGGCGACCTGGGGTCCGATAGCCCTCTGAAAGCAGTGTGTCAGAATCTTTGGTGATATTTGGGAAATTTTCTTTTATAATATTCTCTAGTATGGCTTCCATTCCTCTGGGGCATTCTTCTTCCCCTTCTGGGATTCCTATAACTCGTATGTTGGAACGCTTCATAAAGTCCCATAATTCTGACAGTGAACGATCTGCTTTCTCTCTCTTCTTGTCTGCCTCTTTTACTATCTGAGTTATCTCAAGAACTTTGTCTTCTACCTCTGAAATTCTTTCTTCTGCATGGTCTAACCTGTTGCTGATACTTTCCATTGCATCTTTAAGTTCCCTAATTGACTGTTGCAGTTCCTTCAGCTCTGCTATATCCTTTTTATATTCTTCATATCATTAATCTCTTATTTGATTCTGTTTTTGGATTTCCTTTTGGTTATTTTCCACTTCATTAGCATTTTCCTTCATTTCTTTCATTGTTTTCAACATGTGTATTCTAAATTCCCTTTCTGTCATTCCTAACATTTCTTTATAGGTGGAATCCTCTGCAGTAGCTACCTCATGGTCCCTTGGTGGCGTTGTTCTGGACTGGTTCTTCATCTTGCCTGGAGTTTTCTGCTGATTCTTCCTCATGGGTGATTTCTTTTATCTGTTTCCTTGCCCTAATTTTCCTTTCACTTCCTCTTGCTCTTTAAGTTCTCGTGCCTGTGGACTAAGGGTTCGATGAGTCCTTTTGGTACAGGACCAGAAGGGTGAGAAGGTTGAAGAGCAAGAAAGGGATGAAAGAAAGGAGGACCGAGTGAAAAGAAAAAAAAAGAGAGAAAGGAGAGGGGGTGGGTAAAAGAAATATTGACAAAAAGAAGAGAGGCACAGAAAGAGGGAGAGAGAACAATATAGGTATACAGTAGGGTACTTTGACACAACCTTTAAAAAAAACCACCTTCTGGGGGTGCCCAGTTTGGTGGGTCCCTTGAGGTCAGCAGCTCTTTGCTAACCTGATCAGACACAGTACCCCACCTCCACCAAGTAGAGAGGAAAGACAAAAATGCTATAAATGAAACCAAAACAAGGAAACAGAAAACTTTACGGGATAAATTTGGGTGAAAAACCAAATAAAAGCAGTGGAAACAACTAGCAAAAATGAAGTTCTAGGGGCGGCGCCTGTGGCTCAAGGAGTAGGGTGCCAGTCCCATATGCCGGAGGTGGCGGGTTCAAACCCAGCCCCGGCCAAAAACCACAAGAAAAAAAAAAAAGAAGTTCTAGTTATTAAAAAAGGCAGCAATGGGAAATTATAATTAAACTAGAAAAATTGAGAAAGAAAAAAGATCTGTACGGAAAAGGTTGAAATTAAAAAACAAAACAACATCAACAACATCAAAATAAACAAAAAAGCAACCGAAGCAATCCAAAAAAAAAACAAAAAAAACAAAGCAGTATGTATATGTTGTTGAATATTGTCTGGGCAACATGTGGTCTTCTAGGGTATGAGATGTTAATCACAGTTCTGATACGACTGGAGGCTGCTGATTTCTCAAACCCCAGCAGATAGACACCTTAAATCTCTCTGCAGCCCACTTAAAAGTCACTTTGAACTTGTAAACTTGCTGAGCAGAAGCTTTCCCAGGAAAGTGCTTGTCTCTGGAATCACTGCTGAAGTGGCTATCCACTTACCCAGTGTGCCAAAACCGGTCTCACTGTGCCCCTGAGGGTTAGGGCTGCAAGGCAGCTCATACCCCACCCTTAGGCTGCTTGGTTGCTGGGTTACCAGCTCCCACTGGATTCTAGCTCTGCGACCCTGAGGGCGGAGCTTGCCAGGGCAGATCGCTCACAGTGGCTCCCTGTGGCCCACAGCCAAACACTGTTAGCTCCGTCTGGCTCAGCGGCTCAGACTGGGGCTCTAGACAACGAACAAAGTTCTCCGCATTCCCGCTCAGGCTCTCCCCAAGGCAGTTCAACTGAGCGCTAAGTCCAAAGATACCAAATAGTTCACAGGTAAGGCCTTTCCGGTTTGCGGTCTCACTGCTACTGAACTTATAGTTGCGGGTGGGTTTAGACAGATTGAACACACGTGACCACTTGCCGTTTTTCCACTGTTTTAGTCCTCCTCTTGGGGTCCAGAAGTCTCTCGCTGACTCTCTGTATCCTCACAGGGGTGATGATAGGCAGATCCCACCAGCTAGAGATGCCTGGAGTCCTATCTCCCTGGACTTACGGTGCCCAGATGCAAGGAAGCTGTTACTCGGCCGCCATCTTGCTCTCCTCCCACCAAAGAGATATTCTTCAGCATTCAGTTTTACCTTTAATAATTATTAAATATACTTTAGATACTGTTCAATTTGTTAGAAATTCTACTCCATGCGTTTAACCCAAGAAGGCAAATGGAAAGTACTCAGAGAGGACAATGAACTGCGGCAAAGCCTTTGTCATATGATAGTGACCTCTGGGTGTGAGGGATTGTGTGGCTCACACTCAGCAGCCAGTCAGGGTTTCTCTGTGGGAAAGTGGAGAGGAGCTTGTGGAGCCGCTCTGCCTCTGCTTCACTGTCAACGTAAAGATATTCTAAACTTAGATCATTCCTTCTCTAAATAAACTTGTGATATATTACAAGATTGGGGATTACGGTAGAACTCTTAACAATTGAACCAAAGCTACCATTTCAGGTGGGAAACAGTTTCATGTTGATGTAAATTCAATTAAAACCTACACATCAGAAATGGAAAAGGGAAAAGAAAACATTTAGGTGAACAAGCTAACTGTAGCTGGTTCTTAATTATAAGCCCGTCCAAAAACTCAGTGATGGCATTTGAGAAACAAAGATAAATAGCCACTGGAAGAAAGGATTCCCTCTCCATCCTAGGCTCATGGCTGGACAGATCAACAAAAGAAAAGTATACACATTTATGTAATAGAAATTTTATGTGACACAGGAGCCTTTATCAGGAAAGAAAGACCAAAAGAAATAGTGAAACATAAGTTTGGGGGCTAGGTTTGATGAGAAGTGGAGATATATAATTAGATAAAGAGGATATGTTCTGTGACAGTAAACTGGGGGGAACTGGCAAGGATAAGGATTCTCTTTTCTGCTGGGTATAGGGAGGCACCTCTCATACAAGGGTCTCATGACGGTTTCATGACCTGCTTTATGGGAAAAGGGTGGTTGGGGTGTGGTGGTCAGAGTGATCTTCCTGCTTCTGTGGTTTTTCTCAAATTCCTCCATCTTAAAATATTTTGAGGTAGCATGTCCTGAACTATAATAACCACTCATTTCAAATTGTGGGCCTCAGGGTGAGGTGCCTGTCATCACTTGTTGATCTACAAGCAGTAGTTTAAAGGACAGGCGGGGGGAAAGGGTGGTAGATAGAGATCTCATGCAGGCTAGTACCCTCACTCTGCTGCTTGGATGTGACCTTGGTATTGTAGTTGGCCTTCGAGTCATCCTCGCTCCTCACAGCTGTATTTAGTTTTTTTAAATGTCCTATTCATAATCCCCAAACTCCCATTCTCGTTATACTCCTCTATTTTCCCTCCTTAATATAATTTACTGATTTATTATGTTTATCATTTAAGCCTTTGCCTCTTCTTTGTAGAATGTAATCTCCTGGAGGGCATCAATCTTTATCTGGTCGCTGTCTTCATTTTGGTAAATAACTGGTCAGAAAATGTTTGTTGAGTTAGACTTAATTAACTCTGACCAGAAAAAAATAGAATGGTTTTATCTGGAACAAATTTTATTCCTGAGAAGCAAATGGGGGAGAAAAGTACATATAAAAAAAAAACAAAACATTTTTAGGTAGCCTAAGTAAAATATGTTAGCTATGTTATTAATTATTGTAGAAGTATGATGTGATAAGTCACTTTATTAATGTATAGGTGTTGCCAATGGTATGTGAGGTGAGACATACGTTATTTAGCTTGATTTAATCATTTCCTAATGTATACATATATCAAAACATCAAGTTGTAAACTGTAAATGTGTATTTTTTGTCAAATAATAAAGCTGGAAGGAAAATGTTTTTTTAAATGTATGTTTCTAGTCTCTCTGATCTGACTCAACGAAGAGAAGATTTTGCCTGCCTTGTGTCAGTTTCTGAAGGGTTTTAGAATGAGCCAGAGAATGGGTAGAGGAAGCTGAGGCTTGAGGATCTGAAGTAGGGAGAGACTCAGTGAAATGGGCTTCATCTCCCTTTTAGTTCTTGAAAGGCCACAGAGCAGGAAGAAGCATGGCAGATAGGAGAGGACGGTGGGGGGGATATGATTCATGGTTCTGGAAGTAGGGGGAGAATATCAATCAGATTTAATGTTTACTGTTGGGTAATTAGACATTTTAGAAATTAGACAAATGAAAAATGAGACATCTAAAACAATTAGTATTCTGTTTGTTTGGGCCTTGTGGATAGGGTACAGAATTCTTAGGAGTTAGAATAAATAAAATAAAAGTGAAATTTCCCAAGTCCTTTCTTCTCCCCAAATATTATTTTCTCTCAGCAGTTTAGCTTTTATATCTTTTAAAACATTTTTACAAATTTTATATTTATTTTTGTTCTTAAACCTAAAACACAGATGTGCACATAATATTTTAAAGATGTCATAGAACTATGTATTGAGTTATGACTTTTTCATTTAGTAAAATATTATGAATATATCTATGTCAATACATTCTGACAAACTTTTTAATGACTACATAACATTTGATTGTAGGAATATACCAATATTTATTTTATACTTGCTATACTGATGGGTATGATGAAAGTTTCTATGTTTTATTATAACAGATAATGCTATAATAATCATCTTCATATTTTTAGCAATTATGCAATTATGTCTACTCAAAGGACTTACAAAACATGGTCTACTTTAAAATACTAAGAAGCTTATTTGAGAGTAAATTATGGTGTTTTTTTTCCTACTAAGTTCTATTTCTATGTTTATTTTAACAAATCTTAATACTGAAAAATGATTCAAAGCATAAGAATAAAACTGCCATACAGTAATTGTGTGATAAATTTAATGTGTACATAATGAAGACAGGCATTTATTTTAATTACCCAAATTTTGGCAGATGTCCCTTCTGCTTTCATTTGTCAATTAGTTACATTACTAATGATGGTGTTTTTGAACAGAGCATAATTTAGTCTCATCAGCATCACTGAAAAGAATCAAAATCACAATTACTATTTTTAGTTATTTCTCTTGTGTCATTTCTTTCTTTTGGCGTAAATGAAATCTATTTAAATATTTAGATCATGAATTTAGATTGGGTCTGCTGTCCTGTGTATTGCAAATTTGGAATCGTGTTATGTATTAATGATATTTGTTAAGAAATGGTGACATACAGAAAATTATCTGCTTCTCATCAAGTCCTGATGAGGCCTGAGATATAGGAGAATGCAATCCCACACATAGCAAATTGAGGTTTTCTTTTTCAAGGGCTAAAGTATTTTCACCATTTTAAGGGAAGTGATCCTAAACCAATATTAGTCAACTCCTACAGTATTAGTTTTTTATTTTGAGTAACAACAAAGGACAGCTTAAAACAATACATGCTTATTATCCTAGTTTGCATAGGTCAGGCGTGCAAACACTGGTTAGTTGGGTTCTCTGATCAGGGTCTCACCAGGCTGCCACTAAGAGGGTGGTGATGCTGGGAGCCACCCTAGAATTCTCTTTCCATGCCTATCCTTTTTTTTTTTTTTTTTGCTGTTTTTGGCCAAGGCCAGGTTTGAACCCACCACCTCCAGTATATGGGGCTGGTGCCATACTCCTTTGAGCCACAGGCACTGCCCCTATGCCTACCTTTTTCAAATAGACTATATTTAAAAGTACAGAAACCATATTATGAATATACATTCCTGTACTTTCCCGTTACATAGAGCAGCAGTCCCTAATCTTTTGGGCACCAGAGACTGGTTTCATGGAGGACAATTTTTCCATGGATTGTAGAGTAGGGGGACGTAGGGTTGGTTATACGAGTCTGCAAGCAATTGATTTATTTTAGTCTCTATGTAGTCGAGCCTCTGATAATAATAATCTGTATTTGCAGCTGCTCCCCAGTGCTAGCATCATTACGTCAACTCCACCTCAGATCATCAGGCATTAGATTCTCATAAGGAGCAAAAACTAGATCCCTCACATGCACAGCTTATAGTGGAGTTCAGGCTCCTAGGAGAATCTAATGTCACTGATCTGACAGGAGGCAGAGCTCAGGTTGTGACATGAACAATGGGCAGTGGCTTTCAATACAGATGAAGCTTCACTGCCTTCAATACTATAACAAACTACAAACATAAACTATAAACTTCATATTTAAAGTTTGTTGCTCACCTCCTGATGTGTAGCCCAGTTACTAACAGTCTATCAGTCAATACACAGCTGTGGCCTAGGGGGTGGGGAGCACAGACATAGAGAATAATTCTGTGCCAGCTCTTGAGTTATGGTAACAATCAGTTCTTCTGCCTCTGCCCTTTAATCTTTGCTTTAGAGTTGGTTTCCAGAGGCCCGAGTTTACTAGACATCCAATCACTAGATAAGAAATTCTTGTTCTGGGGCTAACAAAAAAAGAGCTTTCAAAACCTTAGAATGCCTGCTTCCTCTTACCATATTTCTATAAACCTTTAAGTTATTTTCCTCTCACCATTTTAAATCTTTATTACCAATGGGTTCAGGGCTGGTGAAACAAAACTACACAGAGGGTGTCACCCATCATTCACAAGCAGAAATTTCTTCAAGAAATATTATTATAAAACAGCAGGATTATATTTTATATAAAATTGTAGGGGCCAAGGGAATGCTTGCCTTTCACTCTCTGAAGGTTTAAAAAAATCAACTGGCAAAAGCCAAATTAGTAGGAGAAAGTCTACAGCCTTCCCAGCTACTTGGGTGGCTGAGGTGGGAGGATAACTGGAGCCCAGGAGTTCAAGACCAGCCTACCTCTGGCAGAATTTTAACATGCATTACATGGGAGAATCACAGAAGAATGATTATTCAGTAGCCCAAAGGGGTGTAAATACTTATGCACTCTTTTTCATAGGGGAGGGGAGATGAGAGAAATATGGTAATATGGGGGATAGTAAATGATTTTTAGGTGAAAATAAATGTACTATAAGAAACATACAATAGCTTGGGACAAAGTCTGTTGGCCTGTAGAGCAGACAGTGGTTTACAACAAAAATCTGTCCAGGCTTCAGTCATTCTGCCTGCAGTATGAGTTCAGTTATAAAAACTCAAGGAAAGGACCAGAGGTAGCTGTTTTCTTCTTTGGCAAGTCAGGACCCTGGCAGATAAAGAAACTTCAGGGAACAACTTCATTCTGTGCTAGGGCAGCACCAGAGGATTGAGAGATGTGGGAGGGGTGGGGAGATATCAGAGAAATCTTGAGTCTGCTTCTTGAGTCCAGCATGTCAAAGTGTCATATTTTGGAATTTAGGTTTCTGAGCCCCACTGAGACTCAATGACCAAATAAAATGTCTTTAAGATTATTGAAGTATGAATAGGAAAGTAAATGCCCATAAATAAACATCTTGTACCATGATGTGTTCTCCGTATATACACACAACTGTATAAGTATTTCTCATTTGTCATGAATTAAAAGGTGATGAAACTAAAATACCTAATTGCACATAATTTTAAGTTGTGTTATAATATTTAGAAATCATCGAAAGATTCATTTAGAGACTATTTCATGGTAAGGGAGAATGTTCATCATTTCACTAAGTCAGTTACTTTTCATCTGGGGGTCATTTTGCACAACCCCACCCCCCTAGAGACATTTGGCAATGTTTGAGACATTTTTGTCCTACTAAGGGTGGGGGGAGGGTTGCTACTGACACCTAGTGAGTAGAGGCCAAGGATGCCGCTAAATATCCTGCAATGAACAAAATAGTCTCCCATAACAAAGAATTTTCCAGTCCTATAGTCAATGGTTGATGGGGTTGAGAAAATTATCACTAAGTGAACAAAGTAGTCTCCAAACCTATTTTAAGTATGATTTCAAATACTGTAGGAACAATTCTCAACTACGTATTTTCATAGCTGTGTCTATAATACATACATCTTTAAAGGATTAGACTACCTCCCCTATGTCTGTATGATTAAGCAAAGAACATTATTTTATATAAAAGTTGGTGTTGAATAGATAATTCGCTTTGAATGCAAGAGCAAATTCATGAAGTCTCTTGGCTTCTTCTTCATCATCTCATCTTCTTCACCTAGTGGGTATACCCCCTTCTCTCTGTTTGTCTAGAATCTATTTTAAAATTGCATACTTTGTAGTCACGACATTCCTACATAGTTATTATATGTATTTTGTGTTTACATGTAAGGAGTCAAGGCCATATACGTAATTTAATGAGCTGCGTGTCAGAATTTGGTGTTGCAACATTTTCTCTGATTCCATGCTGCTTAGGAATAATTTAGTGCATAATGTATTCTATGTGCTTCATTAAGTCTTCCTGTGTGGTTTGTGAGATTATGACACTGTAGGGGAGGAGAAAATAATTTTCCCTCTACTCTTCTAAGTTGTTGGTTGGGGCTCCAATGCCAAAAGACAGATTCACAAGAGAGAAACAGAAGTTTATCAAGGTGTCTATCTCACATATACTGGGAGATACCAAGGGGGAATGAATAAATATCAAGGCGATGTCTTAGAACTTGGCTTTTATAGCATTGTCAAGGAGAACAAAAAAGGCTGCGGGGAGGCAAGGTGTGGGAAGGTGACCAGAAAAAACACAGTGAATAAGAGTTAAGTTTGTTATGCAAATTTCGGTGGGTGAGCTGCTAGTGATTTAATGGTCCTTCTCTTCCCCAGTACAGAGAGGGAGATACCCTTACAAATATATATTTCCTTGATAAATGTAAATGTCCCTTACAACAGGGTAACTTCTACTGTTTTCAGAGCTTCTCTGTCTTCAGTTTCTCAAAATAATCAGCTCAAAATAATCCTTATGCAAAAGAGGCATATTTGGAGGTGGCATATTCTGGTCTCCTGGAATAACCATTGGAGAGATGATGAAAGTGAAAAATTTAGAGATGAAGTTCATCACTTAGAAAGATATAGAGATGAGTGGCCAAATGGGGTCCTACAATTGGGAGAAAAATACAAGCAAACAAAAACCAACAAGAAAGTCATGTTTAATTTATGATCCCCCAAAGCATGTAATATTTTACTTGGAAACTCAAATGAAATGTCGGCTATTATAGTAATAATAAATGTGATGATAAGGATATTTACTTTAAAAAATTTATTTAAAAATAATTTACTTATCCATGATCCACCATATTATTAGGTGATTTCTCTGTTGCTCAAAAAAGAAATGGATTGTGAGAATCCCTGACACTAAATCCTAGAAAAAATGTGTTCTAGGATTACCTTAATATAAGAATTAGTTGAGCCCCCAAATAATTGAAAAATGTTGATTTCTGGGGATTAATGTCACTTTTTAATATAAATTACTAAAATGTTTCTGTCTTGTTTAACAATAATAGTCTAATTTGTGGAGGAAAGAATATGATCTGAACCCTTTAAGTTAGTAATAAGTACATAGAATCCATAAGATTTTTAAATGTCAATGTGCATAATTAACCTATCCATTTACTAAAGGAAGAGGAGGCAATTAATGTGAAAATAGAGTAATTAGGCTTCTGTAATTTGTTAAAGGACATAAAAATTCCTATTTGCAAATACTACTGAATTTTCAGTCATTAAGTTGGCAAATTAGGTAGGTGTTGTGACTTTTAAGAAGCCAGTGAAAACTAGACAGAAATAAATCATTAAACCTTTAAACAGATTTCTATATGAGCTCCAGGTATTCCGATTTATCCCTTTCAAAATGAGCTATTCCTGGCCAGGTTTAGGTCTGAGCCATTGTGAGAAGCAGGTAGCTGGAATGCACAGTGACTCACAGTAGAGGAAGGGAAGAAAAGGAGAGTATGTCTTCAGCCAATGCCAAACAGTGACTGTTGACAATTTCATATTGTCATCAGGGGAACGGAGGCTTATTCAGATGCCTATTTCAGAACCTAGGACAGTTCCATGGGAAAGGCGCAGGCGGGCAGGCTGACTAGATGGATCAGGCCTGGCGGCCTGATGGCTGTATTCTTCCTTTCTTGCTTTCCACTCCCATATCATCCCTTGAGACTGCATCCAGAATGTGAGTATCTCTTTTTGCTTTGTGTATTACTGCAGCAATCTGCGTTTCTGTGTTGGACTTGGTGGTTCAAGGCTACCTTCAATGATTGTTTTGAACAAAACATTCCCTGAATATACATATCTGAGCAGTAGATGGGGACATAGACACACCTATGGTTTGTCCTTGATTCTTGTACCTTGAATGAAGGCTCTTTTTAAGTCAAAGTAATTTTAAATGTTTGTATGTTTAGTAATCTAAATTTGTACCTTGGGATTATGTGAGAGATTATTCAATTTTTCAGTCTATATAAATATGTTTGTGCTGTATCTCTAGTCTTATCCATTATTAAGGTTCAGAATTCAGCCACGATTGTTCAAACATTTACATCGAACTCTATTCCTCCCCTGGGAACTATATCATGTTGCAGCCATTGTGTAGAAACTATGAGATATTTCATGCGTTTCAGAAACAAAAATCATTTGGTTGGGGCCTAAGATTAACCTGCTAGATTAACAATATCCTGCAGTTAATTAAGTTTTAGCAAGTTTTCAATTTTGTTTCTTTCACTTGCAATTTGTATTAACTTAAATTAAATTTTCTTCCAAAAATAATCCCTACTCCAGACCCTTATTTTAGGATGTCTGCTCAAGTTATTTTCTGTTTCCCAAAATTTATGTGATATACTTTCAGGATTTTTATCCATGTGTAGGAGCAAAATGATGAGGCACTGATACCAGATTTGAAGGGGTGTTACCTAGGAAACAAATTAAATTCTAAGACTGTGTTTTCTGTAATCTTTCATGATTGGAGATGAACCCTTGAAATTTAACTTCCCAGAAATACATCTTTTTGAGAGCATGGTTTGCACAGAAACAACTGAAAGGATCAATGGAGCAAATACATTTGATGTGATAGTCAGCATTTCTCTTCTGCTTTTTGCCCTTTAACCAACTTGAGTTCTGTTTGCCCTTTAACAAATGTAACTACTTGAGGCACATTCATGCAGAAGAATTTAATTATAAAACATTTTAAGTTTTTGAATGTTTGAGATATTTTATGAGCAATAAAGTATATGGAATTCAAATATTATAGACCACCTAAGATTTTGAAATAATGTTTAATTATAGATTTCTAGAAAAATTCTAGATGATAAATTTTTAGAGAAACGGCATATTGTAGGCTTTTTATTTTTTTTTGAGGGGGGCTTATTATCAAACTTAAACTCTAACCAAGTGTATGGTGCACACAGCTATGGTTTAATAAAAATAAATAAATTTAAAAAAAAAGGAAAAAGAAAAAGTATCCAATGTACTCAGCCCTACTATGAAGCTAAATTATAGCTTTCACATGAAGGCTATAATCCAACTATAGCACAAGACTATGGGCAAAGGGCCAAGGAAGGGGAAGGGAGGGGGGAGGTTTTGGTGGAGAGAGTGTAATGTGTTGGGCCACATCTACGGTGCGTCTTAGAATGGGTACAGGAGAAACTTACTAAAGGCAGCATACAAATGTCTACATACAATAACTAAGAAAATGCCATTAAGGCTACGTTGAACAATTTGATGAGACTATTTCAGATTGTGTATTAAACCAGCACATTGTACCCCTTGATTGCACTAATGTACACAGCTATGATTTAACAATCAAACAAAGAACAAAGAGAAAATAAATGAATACAATGATTAAAAAATAAATAAATAAAAGCATATGTATCTTTAAAAAAAAAAAACTTGAACTCTAGTTCCTATAGTTTATACTCTAAATATCTTTAAAAAAAAAAAAAAACTAGCAAAATAAAACAAACAGAACAAGAGCTCCAAGGTTTTAAAGAAGCACTGAACTCCATGATGGGTTTAGTTTGGTGATTGCCTTTCATATGAGAAAGTCAGAAGATCATCACACCATTTACCCTCTCTTCCATTACCTTGGAGACAGTATCCAGTTTCCAGAAATGCCTATGACTATTCAGGGCTGCCAGTGTTCACTCATCTGGCCTCAAGTCATGCAAAGCCAAGTGGAGATATTTTTGCTGTCAGTAATTTAAGCTGGGTATGATGGTGCATGCCTGTAGAATTAGCTACTGGGGAGGTTGAGACAAGAGGATTGCTTGAGCCCAGGAGTTCCAGGCTATAGTGAGCTATGATCATGCCACTGCACTCCAGCCTGGGCAGTAAAGATAGATCCTGTGTCTCAAAAAATAATTTGTGTTTTCTCAAGTTCTGTTACAGTTGTGACATGCCCAAGTTATTGACCCAATGACTTAGTATTACGCATCTTTTCCTCTAGTTCTCACTGTAGTTGAGTGTTGCATAGGCAGAGTAATGGCTCCGGAAAGATGTTCATATCCTAATTCTGGAACCTGTGGATATGTTACCTCACATGCCAAAAGCACTCTGCAGATGGGATTGAATTAAATATCTTGAGATGGGGGGATTATCCTGGATTATCTGGGTGGGAAAAAATGTCATTAAAAGGGTCCTTATACGAAGGAGGCAGGGAGGTCAGTGTCAGAGAAAGACAGAAGCAAAAGTGAGAGAGGGAAAAGAAGTGTTTGAATATGCTATGCTGCTGGCTTTGAAGATGGAGGAAGGGGCCCTGAGCTGAGGATTGTAAGGGGTCTCTAAAAGCTGGAAAAGGCAATGAAACAAATTCTCTCCTAGAGAGTTCAGAAGAAACACAGTGCCACTGACTCCTTGACTTTAGCCTGGTGAGAACCATTTTGAACTTCTGGCCTTCAGAACTGTAAGAAAATACTATTGCTTTAAAACATTAAGTCTGTGATAATTTGTTATAGCAGCAATAGGAAACTAAGTCAGTGACAACTTTTTTTTTTCAAAATGGAAAGTACCTTTTATTTCTGATTGTAGTAACAAGCTCATATTTTTAAAAAATTTTTGCTTTGTGAAAAAATATAGAGGGAGGAAGAAAACCACCACTCAGGGAACACAACAGTCCTATTGCCAACCAGTCTGTGTTGGGACCTCCTTATACTCAAACCCTTCCCCTCCCTCTGCTTTCTTACTGTTGAAACCTAACAAATACCCTATGATAGAGTGTGTTTTAATTAAACTGTGGAACTACTCTACTTATTTTCTAACTTTCCTTCTTCACTCTGAACTCTCAGAGCTTTGTTTCCTTTTGTTTCATTCCTGACTTTTACCAAAATTCTTGATATACAGCAGGTTCACAATCAATAATTGCTTAACCTATTGTTTAGTAGATTAATGGATTGAATGCTATTAAAACAGAATACTCTATATAAATATTCATTAAGAGTAAAATGTAATGTTTAATCAATTTTGGCTGAGTGTCTATGTCAGATTCAATTCTAGACAATGTATAAAAAGTAATAACGTCCTTGCCCCTGAGATGCTGACATCTGGAGGGGATACATTGACAATAAACAATTAAGTAAAACAAGTAAATATATACTCTCCCTAGCATCAGTGCTTTGAAGAAGAATAAAGAGCATATGGGATGAAGAATATTAGGTTGGCATTATTTATGTAGGAAGGATGGGAAGACCAGTCCAATAAGGTGACATTTGAGTAGAACATGCTGAAAATGAGGACGTGAGCAACACCACTTTCTCAGCTAAGAACAAGGGCCCTGGGCCAGGAGGATTCTTGGCAAGTACAATAAGATACAAAGAAATGTTTGCAGAGAGAAGCCCTGCAAATGAGGGGAAGACTGGTGGCAGGGAGATCAGAGGTACATTATTGGGGTACAGTTAGGACTTGCCTTTTACCTTGAATATTATGGGATGCTTCATGAAGCAACATATCTAATAGTTTAAAAGTATCACCCTGTCTGCTTTGTGGAGATCAGACTATAGATGGTAACAATGTAAGAGGAGAGAAAGGGAGTCAAGGCAGATTGCCATAGCAGAGGTGCTGAGAAGTCACCATGTTGTGAATACCATCCTGAGGAATTGCCAATGGGATTTTTCTCATGGATTGGACGTGAGACATGGGATATGAGCAGGGGAAATTGAGGGTACAAAAGAGGTAGGAGATAGTTGCTAAAATGATGAGATTGAGTGGTCAAGAGGAGGGAGGGGGTCTTGCAGTCTGGTGGAAAGTTTGGCCTTGCAAGTTGTGAGTGGACAGTTCACATGTGTTCAAAGCAATTGACAGGAATGTATTTTAACAAAAGATTTTTGTGGTACTTCTTAATGTGAGAGGCATTTCAACATATATGGCTTTAATGTAAAAAAAGAAAAAAATAGAAATTTTATGGTTTAGTGGGGACAACAGGATAGAACACTTTTGCTGGGTGTGGTGGCTCACACCTGCATTCTCAGCACTTTGGGAGGCCAAGATGGGAGGAACACTTAAGGCCAAGAGTTTGAGACCAGCCTAGGCAACAAGTAAGACCCCACCTGTACAAAAAAGCAACAAAAATCAGCCAGGTGCAATGGCACACACCCATAGTCCCAGCTACTTAGAAGCCGTAGGCAGGAGGATCAGTTGAGCCCAGGAATTTGAGGTTGCTATGATAATGCCACTGCACTCTACCTGGGGCAACAGAGCAAGACCTTATCACCAAAAACAAAAAAACAACCAAGACAACATTTTTAAAAATCTGGACTTTCACAGAAAACCCATATATATAGACAACTATCTAGTGGAGTGGTAGCTATTATAGCTGTTTTAAATCATTTGTTAGAATGTTCCATTGAGGCTATTGTTCAAGTCTCCAATCTAGTGTAGTTCCATGGACTGTAAACAGATAAGTAATTGCTGTACAATCATGGACTATACCACAAAAAAGAGCCCAAGAAGTAAAGGTTGAAGGAGAATGAGCATATGGGTCTAATTTACTGTAGGGCTCTCCCCACTACTGGGTACAAATGGTTCCAGTGACAGTGTGTCAGCATCATCTCATATAAAAGATGGCCCTTTGGGACGAGTGTGTGTGCATTGGCATGCGTGTATACACACACAGAGGGTGCCAAAAATACATACACATTTTAAGAAAGGAAATACTATATTAAAATCATAATATTCAATGTATACTGATAACATGTGTTATCTTGCATATTGTATCTTGTTATCTCTTGTAATTGCAGAAGTCAAACATGACTTGCATATGACAATTTTAATACAGTTTTTTCTTTCTTAAAGTGTATATACATATATAGTGGAACTGATATTGTCAGTGTAATGAACCAGCCTTGTCAGAGATGAGCTCCAGTTGAAGTAAATCATTTAAAGTGTAAGTCTTCAAGCTCTTGGACATTTGCACCGCATACCACTGTGTTTCATCGTAGCAACTCACTGGTTACATTGGGCATTAAGAGCTTTTCAAGGCAAATATGCCCTTTGGACTTACTTTGAAGAGTTACGTTTTTGTCTTAGAAAGTTACTTCACAGCATTTATGAAAGACTCATTAGATCAGCCACATGTTGCAGATGACAATAACAAGATGAAATGGTGGGAATACATCTAGGTGTATAATACAAGGGTACATTTCTAATCTATTAAGTATAGAGTATAAATGTCTCAACACAATAATTAAGTAAATGAGGTGAAGGATGTAGTAACTAGTTCGATATAAGCATTCCAAATTGTATGCAAAATCAGCACATTGTACCCCATAAATGCATTAATATACACATGTTCTATGTGTTTATGACTTAATAAAAAAAATCATAACAAGATGAATTGAGTTATTTGCCCAGTGTCCATAATAGTGCTAATAGAATAGGTCTGTGACTACTGAGTAGACCTGCTCAAGATCTTCCTCTGGGAGTGGTAGACTGGCTTCCCCCCTCCCCATTTCCTTCCCCCTCTCTCCCCCTTTCCTCCTCCCCCTCTTCCTCTTTCCCTCTCTCTCCTCTCCCCATCCCTTTCTCCCCCTCTCCCCCTCTCCCTGTCCCTTCCCCCCTTCCTCCTCCCTTTTTGCCCCCTTCCCTCTTCCCTTTCCCTCCTTGCCTCTCTCTCTCCTTCCCCCTCTCTCTTCTCCCCGCTTTTCTTTTTCCTCCTTTCTCCCCCTTCCTCCTACAGGCTTTCCTCCCCCTCCCCCTTCCCTTTCCATTTGTAAATTACATGCACAACAGCATTTACTGCACAGATCAGCAGAAACAGTCTCACTAAGTTGCACATTACACAAATCAAAACATCTGGTAGAACAGCTAATAACTTTGCAGAACGTAACCCTTTATAAAGCATTTTTGGCACAAATTTTCTTTTAAAAAATTCAACAATCTAGAGATAGATATTTACTCTTATTAGTTTACAGTTTCCTGAATTTTGTCTCCAAGAAACAAGGAGTTTACTCAGGGTTGCACAGATACCAAGCTGATAATGAAATCTGGGTTGTGGGACTCCAAGACTTTTGCCTTTATGTGCATAATCTCTGCTTCTGCCTGCCTCCTTGTGAGTGAAGGCCAACAGACACAATGGTGAGAGTGATATAGCCTGACAGGCCATCCGTGTCTACTACATGTCCTTTTTCTACCTTAGAGGGTGGTCAAAATTTTCCCAGTGTTCTGCTTCCATCTTTACTAGCAAAAGGAATGACCAGGATTGGTCAGGCAGGATGATCCAGCAATGAATGATAATTCAAGGAAGTGAGTTTTCGTGAATGCTTTCTGGCACCAGGAAACCTCAAACATTTAGCTAGATGATGTAAGTTCCCTACCACATCTGACATCACTCTCATTGGTATTTAATCATGCTGTATAGCAATATCCCTCTCATTGCATAGCTGGGAACAGCACATTTCTATTTCTTTTCTTGATGTTGCTATTGGAAATGAAGCTGTTTTTAATTCATTGTATCTGGAAAATGTACACTCTTTATTAGGAGAAGATTGGGAGTTGCCTTACTCCGCATGTGATATATTGCTACTGAGTTCTTTCCCATTTCCATCTCTGTTCTAAAATTCATAAAGCATTTGTCTTGAGCTACAGCAATTATTTTGTCACCCATACCCTCTAGTGCTCTCTGTAATTAGGTGCATAGTCAAGTAACATGGCTTTATGGACTATATAATTAATCATGCCCGGTTGCGTGTACTTCCTAGCACCCAACAATGCAGGGTGACACTAGCCAAACCTCCTGCCTGATTTCTTTCCCCAAGTATTACATAATTCAAAGGGCATTTGCAAAAAAGGTGGTGGCCAGCTGAATAATAGCTATTGGAGTGATTTTGTAATTCTGGAATATTTTTTATTGTGAAAAACTTTCATGCATTTCAAATATAGAGAGAACATTGCAATAAAAACACGTATATACCCAAATTAAATAAAGTTTCTTTTTTATTTCTTGCAAGTATTTCTGTTTAAAGCAATAGAACATTATAGATGCATGTAAAGGTCCTCATCCTATTCTCCTCTCCTCTTTTGCAGAAATAACTGACATCTGGAGGGTGGTATTTTCCCTATTCATATGTTCATACTTTATATTCTATGCTTATATTCATATACCATGTATTTAAGGTATTTCTCAGAATGTATAAGTAATTTACTGTAGTGTCTTTTTGCAACATACTTTATACTTTTTTCCCCATTCAACGTTGAGTTTGAGGTTTATCCAAGTCAGTACACGTAGTTCTAGTTTGTTTTTGCAGTTACTTCTTAATGGACATTTGTATTGCTTTTAGGTTTTTTTAATACAAACAAAATTGCGGTGAACATGCTTGTACATACTTCTTGTACACAGGTATGAGAGCTTCACCAGGGCCAGAGTCTGTAAACTTCTTCTGTAAAGGGCCAGGCAGAAAGTATATTCACCTTTGCAGACTGGATGGCCACTGTCACAGCTACCACTGAATCCTGCAGTTGCAGCATGTAAAGAACCATTAAAATATGTAAACAATAGACATGGCTGTGTGCCCATAAAATTGTATTTACGAATGCTGACATTTCAATTTCATACCATTATTGTTCTTTTGATATTTTTAGATATTTAAAAATGTTAAAACAAGCATTTCTAGTTCATGAGCCACACTAAAAACAGTCAGCAGGCCTGATTCATTCATCCCATGGGGCATAATTTGCTGACCCTTGCTCAAAGGGTATATATACCTAGTTGTGGCGTTATTGTACCAAATGGTTTACGCAACTCCACCTTTAGAGAGGGCCAGACCATTCTCCAAAATAAATGTAATAACTTATCTTTCTTGTCCTGCCTACATTTTTCAATAGCCTTACCTATATTTTATATAAACAGATTTTTTTATGTATTGCCAATCTGATGCGTGTGATCTCATTTTTTGTTTTAATAGGCATTTTTCTGCAAACTGGTGTTGTCACGTTTCCTTTTTTTCAGGCTTAGCAGAGAATATTCCATATGTTCATTAGCTCCTAGATTTTACCCTACTATTGGTTTTCTTATTTCTTTTTCAAGTTTTCTACTGCGTCATTTGCCTTTTTTCTTACTAATTTGTAGGGTTCTTTATATAATCTGGATACTAATCTTTTTGGTGGATAGAAATACTACATTGTATGTGTCTTAGGTTTGTGGCATGTGTTTGTTGTACTGGAATAGTTTATGTCAAAATTCACCTGTATTTTGTGAATACATGTAGGTTTTTGTAAAATAAACTTCCAGATTGGATTACTTGCTCTAAAACCATTGCTACCTATTTCTTTTTTTGAAACAGAGTCTCACTACGTCACCCTCAGTAGAGTGCTGTAGCGCCATAGCTCACAGCAACCTCCAATTCATGGGCTTAAGCAATTCTCTTGCCTCAGCCTCTGGAGTAGCGGAGACTACAGGTGCCTGCCATGATGCCCGGCTATCTCTTTTTTTTTGGTTGCAGTTGTCATTGTTTTTCAGCAGGCCCAGGCTGGGCTCAAACCTGCCAGCTTCAGTGTATGTGGCTGGCACCGTAACCACTGTGCTACAGGTGCTGAGCCCATTGCTACCTGTTTTAAAAGAGCACTACCATTTTCACAGTGCCCATTCCATAGTTGAGCAGGAGCGGACGCTCACCTCTTGTAAGGCCATCTTCTGACCTTCCCAGGGTGGGGTTTCCCGCCAGCCCCCATCTTCCTGCATTACCCTTCCCTCTCATTCTTTTGTGTTTTTTTCTTGTGTGTTCTATTAAATCCTGCTCCCAGGTTTCCACTTAGATGAAAATGCCTGATGCTTGCTTAGAGATTTTTCCATACAAAGAGATCAGTGTCTTAATCTAAAGGAATAATTGATTGAAGTAAAATTTTCCGTATCATCGTAAAAAAAGAGAGAATTCTCTTGACTCTGTGAAATCAAGCCAGTTGGACTACCATGATCTGCCGTATCATTGCACTATAAGTGGGATTATTCCTTCAACACAACATATTATTGATTCAGCATATGATTCTTATATTCTGTTAATGAAATTTGAGATGATAAGAATGTGTAAGTGTTCCTAAAATGTATTACATGCTTTGCGAGCTTTTCTCCAGCAACAAGGGATTGAAAATACGTTTGCTCTGTATGGGTCTTGCATCGTGTCGAGTGACATAATTAAGATAATCTCTTTTATCCTATAATTCTTATAACAACATTCAGAGATATTCTTCCCCAAATGCTTTAAATTATGGTCTTTCAAAAGACAAGTGCAGTGTTTGTAAAAGCAAGAAGGATCTTGCAGCCTGTGTGGGAAGAAGGCTGTAATCAGTGATAAAGAAGCCGAAGAGCAACAAGCTCGCAGGCGGCAGAGGGCAATTTACTGCGCCAGATCATGTCAGAAACCCCCCCGAGTGAGTGCTCTGATGCCTGTGCAGACTGTGATTTGAACCACCCTCGAGCTCAGTGACTGAGAGTGGATGTGACCTGGAGGCAGTCCATGGCTTTGCCTAGGGTTTATGTAGTCCTGGATTGAATCTTTGTTCCTTCCTTGTGGGCTGTTCTTTCTCTCTGTTTTGATCTCTGGCCATTTCTCACATGCTTGATGAACACAGGCAAAATAAAAGTAATAATTTCTAATTTAAAAGAAGAAAGAGCCAAGTGAAGCATCAGCTGGTTCATTCAATGCCTAGACCAGAAGTCAAAACAGAGGGAATTCTGGAGAGGAAGAACATTGGGCCAACTCTACGTCAGTGCTGCTCAGTTTGGGGAGGCACCGAGGGCAGCAGAGCAACTCAGAGGCTGCCACCTGGAGGCTTTGGAAAGAGAACAGGAATGGTGATGGGGAGCTAGGGGAAGAAATCAAAGACACTTAAGGGAACTCTGAAAGGAATTTTCATCCTGCCTGTGAGGAAAGAACAACGATGCAACTCAAGATTACAGAGTAGAGAGAAGAAGGATGTCTGGAAAAAACATAGATGTAAACAGATTTTTTATCTTCTTTTGAGTCAGTCTTCTTTGTTCAAATACCACCAGGCAACATCAGGAATGAATGTGCCAAGACTTCCAGCCTGAGTCCTCGAAGGGAAGGAGAGAAGCACACTCCACTGAGTTGCCTGGATTGTAGGGTCTGAACAGAGTATTAAAAACTCTCCATGGGGACCTGGGGGAAGGAGACTTCTCCTTGGAGTAGATGTTACAACTTAGAGACACAAAAATGGAAACCTTTAGCCTTCTATAGGCTTAATGTCTTTATCATTTTCATAGTGGTGATGGTAAAGATAACTCCCAAAATGCAACAGGCAACACCTTAGCCGCTACTGAGAAAATCTAGTGCTGGCCATGCTGAGAGTTTAATAATGAACGGCTGTGCCTCCCAACACTCACATGTCCTATATTAGTGACCTGGGGATGTCATCAAAGGGATACTCAACATCAGTATTAGGATTAGATGTGATTTTAAAATGCAGACTGGACAGCACTTCAGTAAATTTATGCTTTCTTCCCATCCAATCTATCCGATGAGACATTGTTAAAAAACTAGGAGAGAAAAACAAAATATGTCCCTGACCTCCATGAGCTCATGGTCTAGAAGAGAAGATAGGTAAGGAAACGTTAGTATAGCTCAAAGGGACAAGAGCTGTGATAGGAGCTGCTGTTGGGCTTCACTCCTAAAATTTTCCTCACCCCTTTGTTCCAAATTGCTCCTCACCTCCATAGTACATAACCAAATATAAAGTGGTCCTTTCTTCATAGACCCCACCATTGATAAAATTAGCCAGGTTAGGAAGATACATTGAAAGCTCTGGTGATTTTCTTTTATTTAAAATTCAATCTCAATGTCACAGTCGATATAAGAAATTATTAATAATAATTCATGATAAAATCTATAAGGAAGGAACAGCAATATTTATAAAGTACTGATAATCTGTCAACAACTGTGTTAAGCTCTGTACTTAAAGTGTGTTTAATCCTTACAAGGAAAAAAAATCTTTACAAGGCTTTAAAGTAAATGCAATAAATAGTACCTCTTTTTTTCCTCCTTCATTCATCTTATGTTCTTTGTTTTCAAAAGTCAAGGAAAGGGAGGCTTAGTCATTTTAGGAGATTTGCCTAAAGAAACACAGCTAGTAATTGTCAGAGTCATGGATTGATCCTAGTCTGTCTCTAATAGCCCAGCTCCTATCTAACTGTATTAAAATGCCGTAATTCCTGTGATGGGTTTTGGGAATCTTACAAATAATTCTGAGGAGAGGCAGGTGGCGCCTGTGGCTCAAGGAGTAGGGCACCAGTCCCATATGCCGTAGGTGGTGGGTTCAAACCCAGCCCCGGCCAAAAACCACCAAAAAATAATAATAATAATAATAATTCTGAGGAGAGGGGACAGATGAATCGGTGAAGCACAGAGTATTTTTAGGGCAGTGAAAATGCTCCAGGTGATACTACAGTGGTGGATCCATGTCATCATAAATTTGTCCAAACCCACTGAATATACAATACCAGGAGAGAACCCTAATGTAAACTGTGAAATCTGGATGATAATGTTGTATCAACGTGGGCTCACCAATATTAACAAATATGCCATTCTGGTAGGGGATATCAATAATGGGGGAGGCTAGGCCTACAGGGTGGAAGAGTGTGTATGGGAAATCTCTGTATCTTTTGCTCAATTTTGCTATAAACCTAAAACTATTCTTAAGAGAAGAAAGAAAATCAAAAAGAGACTACATTATCAATAATAATAAAAGAACATGTATTCATTTTCACACATGCGTTTGTGATAAAGCAAACATCACGATTGGGTCCTTACAACCTGGTCCCTAGTGCTGGAGTCAACATGGCAGCTGCAGTAGGTGCCCTGGGTCTCCCTCAGGGCTGCCAGCTGATCCAGCTTTGTGGGAAGGTTAGCTTTCTTGGCCAGAACTAAATGATAATTATGGAGCAGCAAGTGACTTTCCAATCTTTATTTATAATAGCAAATTAGCAGCAAAACAGCCAGTGACCACAGTGGTTGCTGAATTAGTTTGACTGGACTGAACTGAGCTTCCCCTGGGTCTTGATTGCAAAGAACACTGGGAGGTTGAATGTAGATTTACAAAACAAGACATTTCTCATTTGGCAAGTCCTCTTTTTTCCTCTACTCCATTCTAGTGTGTTTTAGCCCTAAATTCTGGATTCTGCCTCCTAATAAATATTTCAGAAAATTATTCTGTGAGTTATTTTTGAAACTGTTGCTTGCCTTTGTTTTTGTTTTTTGAAACATAGCCATAAGGAATATTTTTCCATTGCTTTCTTCCCTGCCCTGAATGAAGAATTGACACTTGGGGTAGAGAATTAAGAACATTTCTCAGTTTTTTTGAAAGTTGGCTGAAGCATATCAAATGCATGAATAAAGCATTTGGTCCCTAAGGTAGAGTAATGTCTTCACTGACCCTTTTACCCTCTACAGAGTAGCACCAATTAGTGTTTCCCATTGGCAAGTTAGTAGCCCTTAGATGGACTGATACTGGGGAAAGCATTAACTGCAGCTGAAATGAGGGATGGTAGGGGGAGAGAGAGAAAGAGAGAGAGAGAGAGAGAGAGAGATGGTGGGAGGGGGAGTATCCTGACCTGTTGCCAGGGTTTACAAGACAGCGCAGTGTCTCAAGACAGAAATTTTATCTAAAAGAGTTTAAAAATTAGCTTCAGATCAAAGTCCACTCATCAGAAGCAAGGGTGGATGGAGAAGCAGCTTAAGAGTCCTAGATGAAAACTGCAGATGATCAAATAGACACCTGCTATTCTCACTTTGATCTGCAAAGTTCTGATTTCCCCTTGGCAGTCCATAGAGATCAAGGACCCTCAAGGAACCAAAATCGAAGGGCTCTGATTTTCCCTCCTCAGCAGGGAGGTTTTCTCCCACTTCGTCTACGTATCGATGACCTTTCCTTAGTACTTGACACTGACTACCTTTGCTTCTAGAAGCCACTTGCTCAAATTCCACAAAAACGGTTCTATTTTTATCTTCTCCCCACTTCTCTGAATAGCCCCTTTTCTGTACTCTCTTCTTTCTCCCCTAAATTTGCACTTGGCCTTTTTCCCTCCCATGGCCTCCAGCCTGGATAAGTTCCTGTCACCTCAGGTTTGTCATTTCAGCACACTTTCCTAACACTACCCCAGTCTCCAATTCTTTCTTTTTAGTCGCACGGTATATCATTTTTTCCCTCAGTTTATTTCCTCAGCTCTGCCAACACTATTTCCCTTTCATTCTGTTTTTCATTAATTCATTTTCTTATGATTGTGTAGAGCTCTTGTTTCTTTTTATTTCCATCAGAGTTTGAGTCACTGAAAATGTTCTTTTGTGTACTTGAATAAATCTTTCCCTGATTATTTACATCATCTGCTTTGTCTATCCCAAATTTATTCTTTCTGGCTAGAAACATTTTTAGTCAGACCCCACATTCACGTTTTCTGTGCTTTGAATTGGGGCAGTTCCTCTTGCACCTGCCTTTTGCATGCCATCACCTTGTCTTTCTGGTAAGTAGCACTGATGGACTCTTCTTGGTTTTATCTGAGCTCTATTTGAATCTCCCTCTTGGAACCTTAGATGCAGCACTGGGCATTATTGCCTTTTAGTCTATATTTAGTCCCTCAGTTTCCTAAAGGCCCAAGAAGAGAAGTGTGGGGATTTGCAGCTGGAAACTAAGAAAGTCATGTTCTTGAAATTTCCTTCCTCATCTGATGACACTTTTATAGGTTGTGTCAAGCCAAGGGATGCCATTTCTTACAGAAAAAAATCTCACACATTTCTTCCTACTAAGTAGTTATCTACCTACTTGGCAAAGAAAGTGGGTGAGGATGAAATTTGGAGGCTTCCCAGACTTTTGTTTGATTAAACAGTGTGGAATTTTCTATATATAGTTCTCTTTGATGCGCTGCTGCCAACTGACCTCTAGATGCCATTTTATACTATTCCAAATCCCAAGCATCACCCCCCAGACTTTTCTCTCTCTCTCTTTCTCAGGAAGAAGACCCAATAAAGAAGAGTATTACATGACTCCACACTTTTTCTTAACGCTACAAACACTGTTCTTCCCTTGGGTGTTGACTCATAATAAATTATCCTAATTTAGTAGCTTTAAACAATACACATCATCCCACAGTTTTTGTGGGGCATGTTTGAGCACTGCTTTGCTAGGTCCTCTGTTTAAGGCTGCTGGTGTCAGCCAGAGCTGTGGTATAATCTGGAGATTTATTGGGGAAAAACCTTCTCCAGGCTCACTCAGATTATTGACAGAAGTTATCTTCTTGAGGTTGTAGGACTGAGATCCCTGGTTTCTTCCTGGCTGTTAGATGGAGGCTGCCTTCAGATCCTGGAGGTCTCCCATGATTTCCTGATATGTGGCTCACTCCATAGGCAACTTACAACATGGAAGCTCACATTTTCATGGCCAACAGTAGAATTTCTCATTCCAAAGTTCTAAGACAAAGTCTTCTATAATATAATCAATGACAATAATATCCCATCAACTTTTCCATTATCTACTGCTTAGAAGAAAGTCAGTTTCCATCCACACTCAAGGGAAGGGATTTTATAAGAATATATTCATTGGAGATCATCATGGACTATGAAGAATGAGAGGCTAGCGATTTCTTCTTAGCAAAGCCACTCAGAATTTCTTCTCTCTCTTCCTGTACCAGAAATACCTTCTACAGACTCCATAGCCCTCTGAATGGGGAGCATCAAGCTCCAGATGCAGTATATTTCCACAATCAAGAAAGTAATTGTAAAGGTATCTGATTTTATAGCCTATAGGCATTAATAAATTGGGGAGGTTTAATTATCTAATAGTGGACTCAGTCCTAGGAAATCACTTGGAAATACAGTGCTAATGTCTATACAGCATTGCTCAATCTCAACACTATTGAAATTTGTGGCAGTGGGGAGTTGTCCTGTGCATTGTAGGATGTTTACCAACACCTCTAGCCTCTACCCACCAGATGCCAATAGCACTTCTTACCTTCTGGTTCTATCAACAAAAAAAATGTCTCCAAATGCTAGGAAGTGTCCCTCAAGGGGAGGTGGGGTTTATAATCAACCTCAATTGAGATCCTCTGAGCTAGGGTCTTTCCCCAGGTTTCCATTAAGGAGACAGTGGGCACCTCTTGATTGCAATAAAATCCATGCAGTGTAATTTCATGGAAGCATAATTAGGGTGGAAATGGTATGAAACAGCTGTGAGTCTATCTAACTGCATTGGAACGGATGATCTAAAGCGGTGATTTTCAACTGTTGTTCTGTGGCACACTGGTGTGCTGTGAGAGCATCTTAGGTGTGCTTGCAAAAATTTTTAAAGACCATTATTTAAATTATTTCTTAGAGAAGTTCAAAGTGCAGTAAGTATATTCTTTTCTCTCCTTTTTTTTTTGATCAGCATAATTTAAATGTGCTGTAGAAGTTTAACTACAGGTTCAAGTGTGCTATGAGATAAAAAAAAAAGGTTGAAAAACACTAATCTAAGGTAATGAGAGAGTTAAAGCTCCTATCTGGCAGTCTATTAGGGGCTCCAGTTCTATTTTGGATTGTAACTCCTATTTGCCCAGGTCACTTCATCTATAAAATAGGTATGTTTTTCACACTGTATAATGGTATTATGATCACAGAAACAGTGCTTGGATTTGAAAACTTCTCTGCATTCATGAAATTTCTCCCCCACCACCTAAAACATACATAATGTTTGAAAAATCTATATTTACCATTAATAGTCTTAGGATCTTCCTTTTAGCAGAAGAGAGAATGAAATTTTGAAACTTATATAATTAAACATTAATAAAAACTCCTTTGAAAGATGCAGTTTGCTTAACAAATTTCTACATATGAACCATTTTCCAAAGATTTGTTTATGCCTCCATTTTTGCATTTTAAGACTTTAGTTTTCTAGCTCTTCCAATGGTGATAAAATGTACATGAGTAGAAATGAAAGTCCTCTGACACATGTTTGGCAATCCATTACAAATTGCAATTTGTATAGATGACCCCATAAATCTAACCTATTGGTCACTCATGAATAATTATTTCCATTTATTTTGTTTTATTATGTAATAGTTTTTGTTCAAGCCAAGATAGTATTAAGCTGTGCCAGTTCTATAGTCATAACCTGATGATTTCATTTATTTTGTAAACATCTGCAGTCCTGAACCCACCTCTTGAGGTCATTCTGTTATTGGCAGCATTAATTGGAATATATTCTGTAACCTTGGTCTTAAAATAGGGCCTGCTATGATACAAATTGGATAGAAATATGAATATGTCTTTACATTCCAGGCTCTAAATAAAAGTAAAAGCAAAGATATATCTGTGTGCTGTGTGAATCATTGACATATTTGTATAGAAATTAAGTTCTTACATGTTGAAAATTATTGCTGATTCAATTGTTTTTGGAAACTCTCAGAGATCAAGCACCATATTCTTCCAATCAGTAATGTATAGATAGAATTGGGACATCATCCCCCATGAAGAGAGAATAATAATATTATTTACCAACTCTGCGGCTCTCTACTGTCCCCACTATAAGTTAGAAATTCTATTTCTTACTTTAATTTCTCAGGGACAGATTCACTATTTCTAACTTTAATATTTAGAAAGTATCAGACATCGTGAACAGTCCTGGTTTGCATCTGTTTTTCTGGTGTTATAAATTTCAAAAGCATTCTGGTTAGATGATAGCATATATGGTCCTCTTTTTCCTAATCATGTTTCTTGACAGTCTGGAGAAAAGCAGTGCATGTTTTTAAGTGGTATCACCATTAGATGTCCACCAGGGAGTGCTCTTGTTTCTGGCTTATAACTCTTAGCTAGAGGTAGTTTTATTCTCGGGGCAGATTTTTAAGTAAAAGAGGGGAGGAAAAGCTAACCCATGGATAGCTTTGAGAAGACGTTAGACACAAAGCTCTCAGTAGAACTGAAACTTTGAAGCAAAAATTAAAAGCACCATCTACTCTGAAACCCCAAGAAAATATCAGAGCCTGCAGAGGAATGGAAGGTAGTCATTGGTAAGAGAAAAATAAGAGGAAGCCTCTAGAATTCTAGAAATTATTCATGGTGTGATTATTTGGGAATTATAATTATAATTCAGAGAGAATTTATGAGTATGTCCCATTCAGTAGTGATTTCAGCTCCTTTTGTAGGTCAATGCTTGTACAACCCAGCTAAACAATGCAAAAAGTGAATTATTTCTTTACAAGGCATCAATATTACATTTTATTGCCTTCCAAACATATGTCAGACTTAACTCCTGTAAATTATTTACTTATTTGTTTGTCTTTCTTCCTACTTAAATGGTTGCTTATTTAAAGCGACCCACAGGAAACTTGATCAAGACAGATCTTCCCTTGCTTTCACGCATTGACTTTTTTCATGAGCTAAATCACCTTGTACAGAGCTCATGACCAAAAGATTAAGTTGTTCCGGTTTACTACAGCCTTGCTGCCAGGTGCGAAACCCTGGCCCCTTAACAGCTAAGACCACAGAGAAAGAATAAGCTTCCCTTTGTTGCATTTATTTTTATCTTGCTTGTAGACACAACCTGTGTGTTATAACTGGGTTGAGGTTAATGCTGACAACATTTTCCTTTCCTCCAGGCTAATAGTATCTTTCTTTTTTCAACTCACATTTTCCCAAAAGCTACACTGCAGGGAGACTGCAAATATATTTACTTACAATTTAATACTAGCACAACAGTCTTTGGCAATCTTTAGGTCATGGTTTTATCAGTGGTGAACTTGTCATGACCTGATATTTCTCTTTTCCATGGCTTCCCTCTCAGCCATGACTTTGACTATTTTCTTACATACGCTAAGTACTTAACAGAGAGGAAGGAGGTTTATAGCTCCATAGCAGGCAGAGAAGGAATAACAAAGCTCCCTAAAACCTTTCCAACCCCTGACGATACTAGATTGCTGCTGCTAGAATGCTAGTTCCTCCTATTTAATTCTTTGGGTATAATTTAAGATTCTAATGGAAAGGGAGAAATATATGATTGTTGACTCTTTTAGGAATTGTACCTTTCATTTTTTTATTACATTTGAAATCCCCTAATGTCAACAGAATTGACAGCTCTCACCTTAGAAAATTTCATCAGTATTCTCTGCTGTATTTGAAACAAATTTCCTCGTTCCTATGAAATTTATGATGCGAAGAAAGAGTCACCATAAATATTCTTCCTTCTGACTGTGACATTATTCAGACAGTTGGTGAATTATACTTTTGAAATTATCTGATGTAGCCCCATTGATGATATTTTTAGATTTTTTTTCCCATTCAGGAATCAAACACAAATCATTTTCTACAGGAGACCAATTAATTGGCAAAGCAAGATGAGATTTTAACAAAATGAAATGATAATAAAATATTCAGATAATTTTGGTACTGTGGAGGACTGATGGGGAAATTTGGATGTTAATACTTAAAGTCTTATTCCTGATCATCAGAAGGAAGCTAAATATTTTGGTGGCTCATTATTTAAAATAATGAACAATTTACAACATATTGGGATGACAAATAAGCAATACATATTCAAATGTCTGTTCTACTGTGAATAAAAGTAGAATAGTCTAATAGATACTTCAAAGAATCTTCTGATATAGGAATGTGTCAAAAGAAAGAAACCACATTGGGTAGACACTTTGTAAAGACCAGTGACTTAAGGGCGAGACCTCCTATGTGTGGAAGATTTGATGGTACATGGATTTGGATAGAAGACTATGCACATTGAAAACATTAAACCCTTAAGACAAACTTAAATCTGACATTACAAATTTTAGTAGAGCCTGAAAACTATTGGGAAAAGGGAGTTGTTTGGATGTCATTAAGGGATCGCAGATAACGGTAGAACAGGAAATAAAAACCAGCATGGATAAAATGCCTGATAGTCTTAACCTAGGTTATTTATTTATTTATTTTGAACCCAGATATTTCATGCTAGGGGTAATAGAAATTATCAAATAGATAGTATTCTCAGTTAAATAATTAATTCTGACAACGATATTTGCCAATGCCTCATAATAGCACTTAGACCACCAGATGGCAAATTTTACCCAGTAAATTTGACTTGAAAGAGTTCTATTAAACAAAGTCTTCATGTGAATCTACCATATGGCCATTACTGTGCTAAATATGTGTATTTCAGTTTTTAAAAGTTGAGATATAATTTAATGTCTGGAGGGGCTAATGTTTTATAGAAACCTGTGTGCATCTTCTGAATACTGAAAAAAGGTAATTGAGTTGATTGTATTATGAATAATTACCCCTTCATGATTTTTTAAAAATAATTTCTGGGTTTAGATGAGTACATGCTGGCTGTTCTCAATGCTGTTTTATCTTTTAAAAATTATTTGCAAACAACAAAAATTATAGAGGAAAAACATCCTTAAATCCATTGTTATCTAATAACTATAGATATAACTACTATTCTTTGTGGGCATTATTATATTTGAGTATCTTCTCATTTTCATATATATGTGTTTGTGTGCCTGCAGTCTTGGGGATGTACTCTGTGAGATTCCACATGCACACAAAAGCACACACAAAAAAAAGGAGAGGGAGGAAGGAAATTTTTGTGTACTTGAATGTTGCTGAAGTGCGGTGTACTTACCTTCCTGTTGTGCATGCGCAAACTTCTTTGGAGTGTGAAGGGCCCTCAAACTCCTACAGTAAAGGAACTTGCTTAATTTTGCTTTACTCACCACTTCCCAAACACATTTGACTCTAATTCTTTTGTTCTTTTCTCTGTAACAACTAGTAACTCAGGGAAGATGTAGATAAATATTGAGGTTTTTCTATTAAAATGTTTATATCACAGGAATGGATGTATGACTGGGTCATTAGTGTTTAACTATTAATCTACCAGAGATTAAAGAGTTCTCTTTAAGGTTCTAAAGAAATGAGAGAAGTTAGATATTTGAGGAACAGGGTAATGTGAGTGCCCCTCTTTCAAAGGTGGGAAGGTCTGGGTGGGGCCTACAAGGTCAGGCTGGTCCTGACAGCACTGTATTCATTTTCTCTTGCTGCCTAACAAGTTACCACAAACACAGCAGCTTAAACAACACACATTTATCATCTTCCAGTTTCCATGGGTCAGGAGTCCAGATATGGCTGAATTGTGTCCTCTGCTCATGTGGCTACAATCAAGGTGGCAGCTATGTCCCTTTTCTGGGGTCCTTGCCCAAATTCACATGGTTGTAGGCAGAGCTGTTTCTTGGTGCTGTAGGACTGAGGTACCCACATTTCCTGCTGACTTGTCAGCTGGGGCTACTATTATTCCTAGAGGCCACCTGCATTCCTTGCCATATGGTCCTCTTACAGTCCCCTCAAATGTCCTCTCACAATGGGACAGCTCACTTCTTAAAGGTCCCAAGGGGAGAATCTCTCACTCTACCTGCTAATATGGAATCTGACATCACATTTCACCACCTTTTCCTTGTTCTGTGTGTTAGAAGCAAGTCACAGGTTTCACTCACAATCAAGGGAAAGGGATCATAGAATGCTGTAACTCATGGGGAGGCAACAGCCTTTTCCAGCTGACTTTCACTGTTTCATAGTCGGGCTCCATCACTCCCTGCTCTGCAGCCTGTAGTTGACATACAAGCTTCTGCACTCGATGCCCTATTACAATTCCTTGCTCATCATTGATATCACCCAGAGTCAGCATCGAAATTCAGGAAGCTTCCCAGGTAGGCAGGTCTGTTTACCCAGGCTGGGTTATGTAATACTTTGGCCTCTTTTGTAGCTTCACCTCTTTCTGGCATCAGTATGCACTAAGCAGAGAAGAGGTACAAAAGTCTTGTTCAAGGAGAAACAAAAAATACCCACATCATTAAACCTGTTTTCCCTGAATACAAATATAGATTTTTTTTTGCCTTCAAAATGACAAGGCAAAGAATTGGTACTTGTAATATTTTTCTTCCCACCTCCCCAAAGCATGTAACAATTGTACAATACGATGTTCTATATAATTACTAACCAAGTACCAGGTTGTGATTCTGCTGTTCAGTTGTAGAAATTAGCAGGTAGGTATAGTCTGAAGGAAACAACTGGTCCCAAAGAAAATTAATAAATGTGTTCTTTCCTATTAGATTCCTGTCAAGATTTCATAGACAAGTGTGTTGATGGAGAATTTTTGGTGCCTTTGCTGCAGGTCTGCATCTTTCATTATGTTACAGAGATGGTTAGCAGCTCTAGAAGAGTGTAAACAGTGGACCCGTTCCATGGATGGAGCTTTGCTAATTCCTTGCAGGCAGAGATGGCAAGAATACAGCTGGGAGTCATGGGTCCTGAGCCCTTGTTCCCACCTTCTCTTATTCTGTTTAAGCTTCTATCATACAATACCTTGTAAACTAAACTGGCGGCTTACCAACAGCAAATTTTTTTTTTTCTCACAGTTCTGGAGACTGGGAAGTCCAAGGTCAAGGCACCAGTAGATTCAGTGTCTGGTGAGAACTTGCTTCATGGTTCATAGATGGCAACTTCTTCCTGTGTCTTCATATGGTGGAAGGGGCAAACAAGCTCTCTGGGATCTCCTTTACAAAGGCACCAATCCCATCAATGAAGGCAGAGCCTTCATCACCTAATCATCTCTCAATTCTTAGGAGTTAGGATTTCAACATATGGAGAGGAAGGTGGTATAAACATTCATTCCACTGCATACCTCAACTGCGAATTGGCTGTGTGGTCTCAGACCAGCAACTTGACTTTTAGAGTCGGTTTTCTTGCCTATAAAATGAAGTTCTTTGCAGTTCTCAAGTGCTCTGAACTCTGTGTAAAGAATGACATATTCCAGTGTGTTTAGCAAAAGACTGGAGGTGGTGAACTGGTGCTGGAGAATTGAAGGGTTTTTGTGACAGTCTGAGCAGAACAGCTGTTCTTTCATTATAGATTTCTCTCTCCAGGGACTGGTGACTCGTTACCTACATACTGTGTTCAAGGCAGAAAGTACTACCTGAAAATAAAGGAGGATATTGCTAATTTTCTCCTTTTTTCATTTCATTTAAGTCAACCAAAATCATTTTAACTTTACATTGAAAAATATATATAGAAAAGGGCACTATTTTAATTGCATGACTCAATGAATTTTTACAACTGGAAAATATTCTTTTTTATTTAGCATTTTTAAATTAAATCATAGATGTGTACATCAATGCAATCATGGGGCACAATGTGCTCGTTTTATATATAATTTGAAATATTTTCATCAAGGAAAATATTCTTATAACTAACACTCAAATTTTAGCTTCTGAGATCAGACGAGATTGTGCGCATTCGGGGTGGTATGGCTGTAGACTAACACTCAAATTTTAAATTTTAAAATTAAACATTTGACAAATACAAGTAGTATAACCTGGTTCATTGTACCCTCAATGATTCTACAACAATAAATTAAATTAAATTAAACATTCAAGTTAAAATGTCCTTATGATAAAATTAATTTTTCTCTTCTGAGTAGATACCTAGTAATGGGATTGTGGGATCAAATGGGAGGCCTACTTTTAGTTCCTTAAGGATTCTCTATACTGCTTTCCAAACAGGCTGCACTCGTTTGAGATTCTACCAACATTGCATAAGTATATTGTTCTCTCCACACCCATAGCAGCATCTAAAACTTTGAGACCTTTGTAAAGTGGGCTATTTTATAGCAGGTCAATTCACATTTGCAAAGATGTAGAGATAACTCAAGTGCCTATCAACCCATGAGTGGATTAATAAACTGTGGTATATGTATACCACGGAATACTATTCAGCCATAAAAAAGATGGAGACTTTTCATATTTTATATTTACCTGGATGGATTTGGAGAACATAATCCTAAGTATCTCAAGAATGGAAAAAGCAAGAATTCCATATACTCAGTACTAATCTGAAAATAGTAGATCAGAAACTATAGGCCCACATGAGAGAAAAAGACAATTAAATTCAAGAAGGGGGGGTGTTCAGTGAGTTTCCATCTATTTGGTACAATATAGGGGTATATGGCACTCTTCCTGGGTGAAGGACTCAACTATAATTCAGACTTTGAACTCTACCTTACAAATGCAAATGATCTAACCTAATTATACATACCCTCATACTAACCTGAAATTGAAAAAAAAATATTAACAGTTTTTCCTGAAGAAGACCCTCATATTCTTCTTCACAGGAATCATTTTTTTTTTTTTAACTTCTCACAGGTTTGTTTCGCAAGGTTTTGTACTGTGTGTAAATGGGATTACATGTACCCTTTTCTTTCTGGCTTCTTTAACTCAACCTTATGTTTGTGAAATTCATTAATCTTGATAAGAATAAATTGTGATCACTTTCATTTTAGTATCATATTTCATTAAATGAATTTCTTTATTTTACTGTCAATCAGCATTTAGGTGAGTCCAAATTTGGCCTATTTATGAATGTTGTCATGAAGATGCTAATATCTGCCTTTTTTTTTTTTAAAGACAGGGTCTTGCTGTCTTACTCAAGATGGAGTTCAGGGGTGTCGTCATAGCTGATTAAAACCATAAACTTTTGCACTCAAGCGATTCTCCTGCCTCACTCTTCTGAGTAGCTGGAACTATAGGTGCTTGCCACTCAATCATGCTAATTTTTCTGTTTTTTATAGGGAGAGGGTCTTGCTATATTGCTCAGGCTGATCTTGAACTCCTGGCCTCAAGCAATCCTCCTATCTCAGCCTCCCAAAGTGCTAGGATTACAGGTGTGAGCCATTGCTCCTGGCCTGATATCTGTTTTTTAGTGAACATACATATGCATTTCTGTGAAGAATAAACCAAGGGGTAGAATTTCTGAGTCACAGAATATGCTTATGTGGAGAATTTATAGATACTGCTAATCAATTTTCCAAAATGGTTCTATTGATCTGTGGTCCTCCAGTTGTGTGTCAGAGTTCCAGTTGTTTGTCCCCTTGCTCTACATCTTCATTTCAGTCATTCTGGTGGGTGTATACTGATATCAACACTAGGTTTTAATTTGCATTGCCCTGATAACTAATGTAGTTGAGTAATGTACATGTTTGCAGGCCATTTGGATAAACTTTTGTGGACTGTCTGCTTAAGTTTTTCTTCCATTTAACTATGAGATTATTTCCTTTTTCACTAAAGTGAAAGTATATATCTATTTGTCTCTGTGTATCTTTCATCGGATACTTGTATGGTGACAACCAATATGATTTTTAATTAATGGATGTGGTAAGTGTTTAGTAAGAGCTCCCCTCTTTAGACATAGTGTGATAGGAGATACATGCAGGGAGTGTAAGTTAAGGTCATTCCCATAAGTCTTTTGCAATTTGGTTGGAAACCCAGATAGCCACACAAGTAGTAGTTGAGTGACAGTAGCAGGCAACCGTGGGATGAAGTCCCTTATTGAGAGGTGAAGGCTTCTGAGCACTACTGGAATTTGAAGAAGTAGTCAGGAGAGCATGCCAAGGGCCGCAGGGAAAGGAAAAGTGCTTGAGCTGATACCTAGAGAATAGATAGAACAGGAGAAGCAGAAACAGCTGAGTAAATGCTAGGGGGCAGGCAAGAGTGTAACTTGCTCCTGCACAGTGAGGCTCCTGGGCTAGTCAGGGCTGGGAATTTGTGATGAGGATGTCTGCATAGCCAAGTGCTCGTAAATGTACATTGTTCCCTGGAAGCCCTTCCTTTCTAAGATTTTATAAATAATACAAAGAAGGGGGCAATGAAATAGAAAGCTTGGTCTGAAATAGCCAGAAAGTATATAAAGCCCATATCAGTTTCACTGCAAATTTACATTTCTCCTCTTGGCGTTTTCATCAGAAACTTTAAAATCATATTTTTCAAAGGTATTATATTCTTCCTTTCTTTCTTTGAAATTAACCCATCAAGTATTAGTGAGAGATAATTGTAGGAGACAGATTAATGAGTTTCATTGAACATGAAAGAACTTATTTTTCTCTGGGTAGATTTATTTAGCTATATAAATCAGCTCCCTAAAAGACAAGAGCATCATGTTTTCTTTATTTCTTCCTGAAGAGTATTATAATGGTAAACATTTATTGAGTCCCTGTGACATTCCAGGAACTATTCTGAGCATATCACATATTTTTATTCATTCAGTACTCACAATGACCCTATGAATTTGGCACCATGAATATCATTCCCATTGACAGATTGAAAATCTGAGGCACCAGGACACTCTAGGATATTGCTAAAAATTCTATCTGTAATAAGTAGCTGAACTAGGATTTGAAAGCAAGCAGTCTGTCTCTAGATTCTGTCTATACCATAAACCAAGGAGCAATGAACTTTGTTTGCAAAGGGCCAGATAGTAAATATTTTTACCCTTCTTGGACCATGTATCACAGCTACTTAACTCTGCCACTGTAGTAAGCAGCCATACATAATATGTAAATGAATGAACATGTCTGTATTTGGATAAAACTTTATTTACATAAACAAGTGATGGGCTAGATTTGACCTATGAGCCGTAGTTTGCCTACCCTTATCTAAACCAGAATGATATATTGTCTCTTATGTACACAAAGGATTTAAGTAAGGCTTGGTTTTTACTACTTTCTATTTCCTGTTTCCTGGTCAGACTTTAGTGGTTCTCAATCTCAATCAAGAGACTGTACCTTTCTGCGGACATTTGGAAGTGCCTAGAGACATGTTTTGTTTTTCACAATTGAGAGGATTGCTACCACATCTGATGTCTAGAAGCCTTGAAGGGTGTTAAACCTCCTATTATGTTCAGGGTAGCCCACCACAGTAAATAATTATATGGACCCAAATGTTAATTGTCTCAAGTTTGAGACATCTTGAATAAGTTGAATCAGATTCATTTTCAATCTGTACAGTGACCCTTCTTTATTTTTCTCGGCATGATTGTACTCCTAGGAAGATCAACACTTTCAAATAATAACAACAGGAATGATGGTGATGATGGTGATGATGATGGTGGTAGTGGTGGCTGACATCTACTGAGTACCCATTATGGACTGGATTATTACACATATAATATGTAGTATCCTGCTCTTAAAATATCCTGTTTCATTCCAAAATACATTCATAAAGTAGGTATTATAATTTTGCTTCTTCATGTGAAGAAATATAAGTGCATTTATCTCAAACCTGGATCTTCCCATGCTTCTCTGGTCCTTCTTTCCATTATCATTAGACATTATAAGACTTCAAGATCTAGACAGCCTCCACAAATCCCAGCTAGGCTAAGAGAGATTACTAGACTTATGTATTCAAGTTTTATTTGAGAAGTTGCTTTTCTAACTATCATTAGCCCCAAAATAGCTTTTGTGAGAGTACGGGATTGAAAATTTGATGTTTGCCTCCTTTTTACCACATCAGGAAATAAGGTCAATGGTCAACCCCATGCCTTTCCTGTTGATAATAGTTTTTGCCTTCCATTAGTACATGCAGATATTTCCCCCTTTCCATCACTTTGTCTTCTGTTTAATTTGCCTTGGGATGGAGCCCCACTGTCCTGAAAGGGAGTAACCTGTGGACAGAGGTTGAAAGGCAAAGAGAACTAGAAGAGCAGAATAAATGTGGACTCTGGAGGAGGCCATGAGTGTGAGATGAGAGCAGCAGCCCAAAAGCCAGCCAGGAAAAGCAGCTGAGCTTGAGGCTCATGAGGGAGCCTCATTCCTATTCTCATCGTGCTGCCTTAGTTGTGTTCATTCACCCAGCAAGCATTCTCTGAAGCCCAGGCTGAATTCCTGTCAGTCTTGTAGGTGCTGGGACACAGCAGTAATCAGGACAGACAAAAGCCCTGGCTCAAAGAGCCTGTAAAGTAAAAGTAACATCTCTGGTAGGTGGAAAGGTAACAGGCACTATGGAAAAAAATCAATCAGCAAAGGGAATGAATGGGGAGTGCTGGAAGGGAAATTCCAAATTGTCAACAAGGTGGTTAGAATAGATCTGCCTGTTAAGGTGACCTGTGGCAGATTTGAAAGAGGTGAGAGAGAAAGTCATCAGGATATCTGGGGAGAAAGTTCTAGCAGGGAACCACAAGGGTATACGTGGTATGTGGTAAATTGGAGGAGTGGTAAGGAGACTTGTATGGCCGAACCACAGTCAGCCAAGGATAGAGGTAGGAGAGGTGAGTAGGAAAATGTCCAGATTGGCATAGTGTCTGTACACCATGGAGGATTGTGACTTTTATCCTGGTTCAGATGGGGATCATGTGGAGAGTTATAAGCAGAGGAATGGGAAGAGCTGTACTGTTTGCAAAGGGCTCTCTCTGGATGGAGAGTTAAGAAGAGAATGATCATTCTATAGAAAGAAAGGGGTCTGGGCATATAAATTTCTTTATCTTTTGAGACCCTCTCCTTCTTTTCCCCTAAGCCAGAGAATAACCACATGTATGAGAGTCTACTTGAGAGTTAGAAGAATTGTCTTTACCCTAGTCTCAATACTAGAAGAGGCATTATTGACTATCTCATCCTGGTTTTTCATTTTACTGATGATCAACCCCAAAGCAGTTTATTTTTTATTGTTATTTAATGTTTATTAGGAGCCCATGGTCTGCTGAGCTTTGTAGTAGTTGCAGACAAAACCAAGACAAAAAAGCTTTGAGGCATGTCCGGTCTACCAGAGGAGCAAATCAACAATTTCAAAAAGTATGATAGAAATGTGTTGGGAACTACTGAAGTTCAGAGGAGAGACATCCAGCTCAGCCTGGAGATCAAGGAAGGCCTCTTGGATGAGGTGACAGAAAATCAGTATCCCCTTTGAATTCTGGCCTGGGGCTTCAGACTGACCAGCTGTCCTGCTTCACCTCTCCAGCTCTCTTTTTTCTATAACATGTTACGTTCTAGGAAGCAGAAGGTGACCGTCATGCAAAAAGAACTCCTACGTGCAGGAAGTTTGTGCTCCAATTATTTAGAAAGTAAGAAGATTACACAGGCTGAAATTAGTCCCATCATTTCTGTGACAGAGTTATAGGCTGACAGAAATATTAATAGAAAAGACACATCAAAGACTGTAATTTCTTGGCTTTCCAAATCTCAGCTGCAGTGGCCATTCTCTCTTGGGATTTAGGCTTGGTTTTCTCAGAGTATCAATAGTTCTGAGAATAATTAATGCACTGTTCTTTATTCATAAAGCCTCCCAAAGACCAGGAGGGTAATAATTTAATAAACACCACAATAAATACAATCAGGTACTCTGTTGTACTTGTTCTTGACTTTTTTGTTCCCATATAAAAACCTCAAGCAGTTTATTGCCAGTAATTAACTTATTCAACCCCCTTAGGTAAGACTGATAGGTATTAATATTATCTTTTCTTGTACAGAAGAGAAATTAAAGTAGGGCTCTCCCCTTGATGAAATTGTGGAACAGGCAGTGTGGATCTTTTTCTTTTTTTGCTTTGCTAGATCCCTTTTTTTATTTTGTCTTCTTGCCTTTTCTCATTCACCCTTTATCACTAGTTCCAGAGGCTCAATGCTATGCCCACACGATATCCCAGACTTACAGTTAATGAGTTACCAGGCTTTTTCTTAACTATGGCTGTGCCCAACTTGTCTGTTAAACTAACTTCATGGCAAGCAGTGGGATATGATCCATTGTATGGTTTCTGGGCCAGACTGCCTGCGTTGGTACTCTGGTCCCAGTACTTAATACTCCTGTGAGTGTAGATAAGTGACTTAATTGTGTTGTGCTTCAGTATTCTCACTCACAGCACAGGTACAACCAGAAAGCCCACCTTCTGGGTTTGTTAAATAGATTGACTTAAAAAATACAGGGAAAAGTGATTCTGGGTTGAAATCCCAGTTCATCACTTTGTTGCTGTGAAGCATTCTGTATACTTTAGCCTCAATTCATGTTACCTATGGTTATAATTCCTGGCAACAATGTGATGGGTTTAAAAGGACAAGTCACGTGTCTCAGGTTTCACTCTAACTCAGAGTACCAGAACTTGAAGCAAACTCTGTCATCTAGTCCAAGGATTAGAATTATGGGATTATGGGCTAAATCTAGCCTACTGCCTGTATTTTAACAGTTCATGAGCCAAAATTTGTTGAGAAAAAAAAAATCAAAGGAAGGATAATATTTTGTGACATATGAACATTATGTGCCATTCAAATCTCAGGGTCCCTAAATGTATTTTTATAGGAACTCAACCCATGTTCATTTATTTACACATTATCTGTGGCAGTTTTTTTGATACAATGGCAGAGTGGAGCAGTTGTTTCAGAGATTATGTTACCCACAAAGCCTAAAATGTTTGCTCTCTGTTCCTTTATAGAAAAAGTTTTCTGACTCCTGATCTAAGCCACCAAAAAGGTCATCTGTTTGAATTCTTTTTGCACTGATGAGCTCATTACTTTATTAAGCCACATCTTGTGTTGTCCGAGGAAGTCCTCCCAAATATCATACAGAAAGTCTGCCTCCTTCTGATGTCTCCCTATTGCTACTATTTATTTTTTTCTGGAACAACAAATATGGGGTATAGCAACACTTCAACCACACCCCATCAATTCTCTCCTGTCTAGATTATCTATTCCCAGGAACTCAACTGTGCCTTACTGTTTCAAGACCTTTCTCCATCCAGGTTGCTTTCCTGTGAAAGGAGGTCTAGACTTGGTCTGCCCTTATCTGCTCTTATGATTTCTGTCCTCTCCCTCTGTAAAACTCACCAGGTGGGTAATGACTGACTCAAGGCCTGCCTTCCCTGAGCATCTTATAAGCTTCACAAGAGCAAGAATTTTATTTCCTTATTTTTTTCCTGTAATCCCAGCACCATGTCTGGTACTGGAAGCTCAAGTATTTGTTGAAGGTCATTGAGTGATGTGGAAGGTATCTCTTACAACATTATATCAGAAATGGGTGTAATACTCCAAATGTCAACTGTATTTGAACTTTAATACTGCTGTACCTAACCATAATACTCTTTTAATAAATACATATCTAATTCATGGGAACATTTTTGGCATATAAAATCCATAGACTTCTTTTAGATTAGTGATGGTGAAGCTGGGTTTCCTTCATTCTGTTCATGTGAAATGTGTTCATTGAATGTTTATATCTATTCTTATTTAATTTACTTTTATTTGTTTCAGCGCTTAGTTCCAACTTATCCAGATATAACTTTATTTTTATACTTTATTTTATTTTAATTATAATTAGACAGAGTCTTACTCTGTCAACCTAGGTAGAATGCCATGGTGTCATAGCTCACAGCAACCTCTAACTCTTGGGCTTAAGTAATCCTCTTGCCTCAGCCTCCCAAGTAGATGGGACTACAGGTATGTGCCACACCCAGCTATTTTTTCTATTTTCAGTAGAGATAGGGTCTCGCTTTTGCTAAGGTTGGTCTCAAACTCTTGAGCTCAAGTGCCTTCCTCCCACCTCAGCCTCCCAGAGTGCTAGGATTACAGGTCTGAGCTATTTCACTGGCTTCAAGATATTTTTAAATTTTAACTTTATTATCTGGTGTATTTTTTTGCTCTCTCATAATTGATTTACTAAGAAGTCAAATGGGGAGTCTATGTCTTCAGTAATGTTGGTAACAACATAGTCCTGTGGGAAGCCAGTGGAATCTTCACCCCGGCTTGATTAAAATCCATTAATCAAAAAAAAAAATCTTTGTATATATTAGATAGGAACTATTAGAATCAATGCTTAATGCAAAAGAAAAGAAAGGAATTGGAAGCATAAGGGAAAGGGGAGGGCATTGCAGTGTAAGGAAATGAAATGCTCCTCAATCCGCCAGAAACTAGCTGCAGAATTTACAGAATTGCGCAGCCATCATTATGATTTGATTTTAGAATATTTTTATCATCTGCATAAAAAACTCAATGCATATTAGGAGCTATACTCCTGCCTCACCCCCTACACACAGTCAGCTTTAAGCTACTTTCTGTCTCTAGATTTGCCTATTCTGAATAATTTATGTAAGTGGAATAATGCAATGGCCTTTAGTGTCTGGCTTCTTTCAGCATAACGTTTTCAAGGTTTACCCATGCAGTAGCATGTTTTACTACTTCATGCCTTTTTTTATTGCTGAATGGTGTTCTATTGTATAAATATATCACACTTTGTTTATTTATTCACTAGTTAATGGACATTTGGGTTGTATCTCTTTTTTGGTTATTATGAATAGTGCTGTTATGAACAGTTGGGTACAAGTCTTTGTGTGAGCATATGTTTTCATTTCTCTTGGGTAGATACCTAAGATTAGAATTTCTGGGTCTTATGATAAATTATGATTAACTTTTTAGAAACTGCCAATCTGTTTTACAAAGCGGCTACACCATTTTGCCATCCACCAGCATTTTATGACAGCTTCAATTTCTCCATATATTAGCCGATATTTCAGGGGTCCTCAAACTTTTTAAACAGGGGGCCAATTCACTATCCCTCAGACCATTGGAGGGCTGGACTATAGTTTAAAAAAACACAACTATGAACAAATTCCTATGCACACTGCACATATCTTATTTTGAAGTAAAAAAAAACAAAACGGGAACAAATACAATCACACCGCCTCATGTGGCCCGCGGGCCGTAGTTTGAGGACCCCTGCAATATTTTAATTGACACTAGAATGATATTTATTTGAGGACTGGTTACTTTTTATTACAGATTTCAGATAATTGAATTTTAGTTAGAGAAGGTGAAAGGTAACAGAAGTTTTCAAAGATTGTTATCGCAAATTCTCCCATCATTTAAAAGGCATAAAAAAAAGAATAAAAAATTAAAAAAAAAATTAGGGAAAATGTTGATCCCTAAAGCATTAGTGTTGACATAAAACCTATTATAGTGAATGACAAATGATATCTAGTACTATAAAAACGTGTCAAGAAAGCATATTAGTGCACACTTAAGATTTTTAATGAATTCAAAGCTACAAAATAAAATGACTACACGTTGACATAAAGGTGGAGTTATGGGTGAGCTTGTGGTCCTTCAATAAAGCTGAAGAGAACTAGGTGTCCCATAGACTTGGTGTCTCCAGGTTCTTTTCTTGTTGTTGTCTAGTTTTGTTCTGTGGACTGAAAGTTAGGATAAAGCCAGTATCTGCTGGGTTATGTTCTCACCCAGTGCTTCTCACTCAGGGCAATTTTGTTCCCCAAAGGAACAGTCAGTTATGTCGGGAGACATTTTTTGTGGTCATGATTGAGGGCAGGATGCAACTGGCATCTAGTGGATAGAGGTCGGGGATGTTACATGCTATGATCCACAGAGGAGCTCCCAGAACAAAGATTTACCCAGTCCAAGTGTGAGGAGTGCTGAAGTGGAGAAACCTTGCCTTAACCAGCGATTTTCAACCGGTGCGCCACAGCACACTGGTGTCCCACGAGAGGAGCTTAGGTGTATCATGAAAAAATTTAAATATCATTAATTAAATAATTTTCAAAAGAAGTTCAAAGCACACTAATTTATTCTTTTTTTTACACTTTGTTTTGCTCAGCATAATTTAAGTGTGTCACAGAAGTTTACCTATAGGTTCAAGTGTGCCGTGAGATTTAAAAAGTTTGAAAAATACTTCCTTAACTCGTGCTTCTGAAAGTGGAATAATTAGAATCACTTGAGGCGTTTTTACCCTTGTTTTGCTTCCTAAGTTCAGATGCCAAGTCATTCTCCCTGTTTAGGGGATTTTTTAGTCTTGGGGTATGGGAGTGAAGCATGGACTATGTGTTTGTGGTAAAAATCTCTGGTTAACTATGTTACTCTTTCTTTCTCCATTCTCTAACTCAATCAAAACTATTGCTCCATCATGGGTGTCCAATGTCCAACCTTTTTTTTTCTCTGCCATGCATTAGAAGAGGTGTTGTCTTGGGCCACACATTAAATATACAAACACTAATGAAAGCTGATGAGCAAAAAAAAAAAAGTTCTGTGCATAATTTTTGTGATATTCAACACAACAGATAAGCAAAACAGTACTGTAATAATCTACATGTGGCCCACAGGCTGTAGGTTGGACACCCCTGCCAAGATTTCATAATACCTGTGGTCCATCTTAAAGGAAATTAATGTTTACTATAGATAAGTGGAAGAATGGATATTTTCCTATTCCCATTTCTCATTCTGTAATGGATAATTCAGTTCCTCCCTTTATGACAGTGCATTGGACATTTGGGGCAAACTTCTGGGTTACTGAAGCCCAAATAAGAAAATGTCTACTGGTGTTTTCCAGGAAATTCAAGATAAAATTATTTTTTGACCTTCACGTAATAATTCTGCACTTGATTTTGGCAAGCCCAACTTCTTGCTGGAATAATACCAGCAAACCCTTTTGAGACTATAAATTTCATAATGAGCATGGCCACTGAAATCTTGCTATATTCTACTTGAGCTATTTGGACACCATTCGGGCTATGGAGCAACTGTGTATTTAGTTGAGCAGAATCTCTCTTCTGAACCATAAATCCTGTTTTTAAATGACTACATAAGGTATTGTGCTAATTAACACAACTCAGCACAGAGGAAAGAACATGAGTTCTGGGACAGATGGTCGTCGGCTGAAATCCCTTATGAGCTGTGTGACCCAAGGCAAGTTGCTTAAAGACTCTGAGAAATAGTTTCTTCATTATAATTTGGGAATACTGGCTAGTTCAGAGGTCAACAAACCACTGCCCAGGAGCCAAATCTGGCCTGCTGTCTGTTTTTGTAAATAAAGTTTCATTGAGAGATAGCCGTGCCCATTCATTTTCATGTCACCTGCAGTTGCTTTTGCACTACCGCAGCAGAATTGAGGCATTGTGACAGAGGCTGTGCGTCTGCAAAGCCTACGATGTTTACGGTCTGGCCCCTTACAGACAAAATTTGGCAATGGCAGCTCTAATTCAAAGATCTTGTGGGACTTAGAGGTCGTATAGATAAATCTCATCTCAGATAAAATGTCAGAAAATATTAGTACCCACTCTTTTCTCAACGTAACAGATTATTCTTAACAACAGCAGTGTTAAACCAGGATTTGTTCAACATCTAATGAGTAGGAACCTACACATTAGAAGATATTTAATTTTCACAACAGCCTAGGTAGGTATAATTATTTTATTTTGTATGTGAAGAGCAGAGTTGAAGAGATTAACATCCTCAGTGTCACATAGCTAATTAGGACAGTTGGTAATAAAAATATAAATACCACAGCTGTTTCGGTTTTTCTTTTTCCTCCTATTTAACAACTCTGACCTTTTGCAGCAGTTTTTGAAGTTTCTAAATAAAAAGTAGCTGACTGTTTAAACAGGTGAATACACCTCAAAGGCTGGAGTATAAATCGATTTTGAATATTTGCTGCTGATTATTTTCTAAAAGCTTTAATGTTTGTGTTAATTTGTTGCTGTCTTCCTTGTTTCCTACTTTCATCATCCTTCATTTTTCCTCTTAGTCATGTGCATCTCTCCTTCCATTCTCAAGCTCCCTCCCTTCTTTATTAATGAGAGCATTTTGTAAGGAAGGGTAATGAGTATCCCCTGCATCTAGGAAGCCACAAAGCAGGTGGTTGAACGGAACAGATCATTCCCGTGCAACTCTTCTGAAGCTAGTTGTCACTGATGCTGTTGATTCCAAGGTAGTCCTCAAACTCCTGAAACACGGTGGCCCCTAAAGACAGGCCCCTGCTTTGTGGCTTATTATTTTAGGCATATCTCCCAGCACTGAGGAATATTTTTAAGGATGGAAAACCAACTTCGTAGTCACTTCTTATGGCAGCCTGTGGGCAGGCGGGACATCCAGCATCAGGATGTATGACTCTGTATGGTCATTGCCATCTGGATGTATACTTCCATGTATGGTTGTCCAGCATATGGGGGTGTATTTCCATAGATGGTCTCCTGGCATCTGGGATGTGTTTCTACAGATTATCATCTGACATCTGGGGGCTGTCTTTCCATAGATGGTCTTCTGGCATCTGGGGTGTGTTTCTATAGATTGCCATGGAGGACCTGCATATGCATATCTACAGATGGGCATCTGGCGTTTAGATGTGTGTTTCCACAGAGGGTCTTCTAGCATCTGGGGATGTGTTTCTGTTGATGATCATGTGGGGTTGCGCTTCCACAGAGGAGGAGTCCTATTTCTCTCTTTAGCACACCTTCATTGTGGGAAAGTATTTTTTCCTCTATTGAATGTCAGTGTAACTCCCTTTACTTATCTAGTTCCACTCTCTGAAGCTACCTGGAATACTGTCTAATCTCTCTTCCACACGGGTGCTCTTCAGAGCACGTGACAAGTCTTATCTCATCCTCCAAAGCCTTCATTTTTTCCATATTAAAAATTGCACAGTCTTTCAAATGTTTCTCATAAGACAAGATCCCAATTCTTTATTATCCTGGGGATACTTATATTGATCCATTCTACTATGTCAATGTCTTTCTTTTCTAAGTATAACTTCTTTTCTGATTTCAAAAGTAATGAATGATGAATGTTCATTATAAAAAAGAACTTTGGACAGTATATAATTCCAAAATAATGAAAGGAAAAGGAGGAAAGGAAGAAATGAAGGAAGGGAGGGAGAAAGAAAAAAACAAATCATCCATTATCCTATTATCCAGTAAACATTTTAAGTCTTTGGTCCTTATTTTCCAGTCTTTGTGTATGTGAGTGAATAAATGTTTATTTACATATCCACTCATCTATATCTCCATCTATAGCTGTTTCTTTTTTTTTTTTTTCTTTTGTGGTTTTTGGCCGGGGCTGGGTTTGAACCCGCCACCTCCGGCATATGGGACCGGAGCCCTACTCCTTGAGCCACAGGTGCCGCCCTATAGCTGTTTCTTTATATACTGGGAGAGATCCAACTACATGAAGCTTTATAGCTTGAATTTGTATTTATTCCTAGCACATGCACTTTCCCTCACAGTAAATAGTATTCACATATTTTATTCTCTTTTCCCCTCCTGAGATAGAGTCTCGTACTGTCTCCCAGGCTAGAATGCACAGGCAGCATCATAGCTCACTGCAACCTCAAACTCCTGGGCTCAAGTGAGGTGCCCACCACCATGCCCAGCTAAAATTTGCATTTTCTTGTAGAGATGGGATCTCATTATGGTGCTCAGCCTGGTCTCAAAGTCCTGGCCTCAAGTGATCCTCCTACCTTGGCCTCCCAAAGAGCTAGTGCTAGGATTACCGGTGTAAGCTACCATGCGCACTACCATAAATATTATTCTTAACTACATTTCACTTTATCATACAGATACATGAAAACTGTTCTGTGCCCTTTTGAATATGTGACTGACAGAAGCCATCACAAGGCTCCAAACAGAACCGAGCAAGGCGGAGCACAGTAAGGCTCACCTTAGCTTTGTCCTATGTCTCTGCTTTCATTCTTCTGCATGTAAATACAGGTCTTAAAATCAACTTAGTTTTCTTAGTTGACAAATCAAATTTGTCCTTGGCATCTGAGCACCTTTAACCATTTGCAAATCTGATGACTTATGCATATAAGCTATAAAACATACCAGATTCAAGTCATCCAAAAGGAAAGCTGTCAGTGTGTTTGACTCAAGTTGTCTCCTGATTTGTGTGTGTGTGTGTACCTTTGTACGAGCAGTAAGAAGTAATTCAAATAGGTATTACCACCCCATTTTCAATCATTTTCTGCTCTGTTCCTCCTCAGTATCTATTCCTTTCAAGGCGATAAGCTATACTTTAGATGTTGACTTTTTCTGTTTTGTGCATATAAATGTCAGCTTTGGGGGAAATTTTAGTAGTAAGGTTTATCTGCTGCATTGCAATGAATTTTGGATTCCCAGTCATTCTGTGTGCTCTAAGTAAGTAGGAAATCTCATCAGCACATGTGTTTTAATTAAAACAAGAGTTCTCAAATCTAGGATTCATGAATGCCTAAGAGTCAAAGGACATTTTATGGGGAGGTACTCTATGAATCCCTAGAAATCAAATACATATTTTTGTTAGAGCACTCCCACCCCTAGAGATAAGGTCCTTACTAGATTTTCTACTGGCCCTTGATGATTGGTCTAAAAAGTAACTTAGGAAAATGTTCCTGAAAAAGTTTAGTTGGTTTTCTCAGAGTGATCCCATCATCATGGTAAAACGATGGCTAATATAAAGGAGTATTTTAAGAATGCCTTAAACTTTCAAGGTGGGTGGCATTTTTCCTTATCAGTTTATATGGGAGAATGTGCTTCTAACATCCAGCAAAATCTTTTTCCCCGTTATTGCTAAGTACCCCTCCCCCTTCCCCTCTCCCAGCTCTTTCTTTTCTGTCCGCCATATCATGCCCTACCCCCACATCTTCTTCCCTCTGTCTTCTTGTCCTCGCTCCTTCCACTCTTTGTTTTTCTCCCTTTACTTTTCTCCTTCACAGAAGTTTCTAAGCTTGCCCAGAGCACCAAAACTTCAAAGTCAAACCATTATGCCCACCTCCAGCCTTTCCTGCCAAGCTCTCCTTCCTAGTCCCTCTGCCTGGGTTGGAGAGTGGTCTCCTGGTCTCACATGAGCAGGGAACCCTGCCACAATAGCAGACAGCACAAGTACTCATCAATCATCTTCCTCTTCCAAAGACTCTGAGGGCTTAGATGCCTTTCTGGACCAGATACAGAGGGAAAGGCGAGTGGCAGCAGGATGTCTCCTCACAGGGGAGAGGGGTCTATGCCTACTGAGGAGGGCATGCTCGCTTGGAGGAATTGAACCTCTTCTTTTTCTCAAACACTACATGGCCTACGCACATAGCAATAGAGAGCCACTGCAAGTGGGCCAGGGAGTAGCAACTTCTGCCTTAAGGAAAACTGAGGCATGGCTTATTTTTCAAGATAAACTGCTACAACATGAAATCCCCAAATTTAGAAGACCAAGATATTCTAGAGCTCATGCGCTGGGGACACCCTTTGCTCAACAGTTTAGTTTCATGATTAAGAGTACAGGACTGCACCTCAGATTTCATGGATTTTATTGCTGGCTGAAACCCTACAAATCACACTACCTCAGTTTCCCCATATATAATACAACAATGATGATAGAGCCTATGTTTCGGGCTAAATTATGGGAACTAAATTAGTTAATAATGTAAAGCATGTAGATAAGTACCTAGTGCACAGTAAATCCTCCATGAACATTATTATTTTTCTTATTGTTCATTTTAACAAATTAGCCAGCTCAAGAGTTAAATGACTTGTCCAGGCCATCCCAGGTAGAGAATGGCCCACTTATAATAAAATAAGTATTTTGTAAGGGGCAGGTCATGCTTGAGATTTTTCTGTAAAAGGCCAAATAATAAATATTTTAGGCTTTGTGAGAATAGGATATCTGTTGCCACTACTCAACTCTGCCATTATGACACCAGAGCAACCATAGACTATATGTAAACAAAGGGGTATGGCTGTTACAATAAAACGTTATTTATAAAAATGGGGTGGTCATACTTTAGTTTGCAGGTTCCTGATTCTCCCTTTCTCTTAAGATATGTGTCTTGTTTCTTAATGCAAAAGTAATGTGTGTGTGTGTGTGTGTGAGAGAGAGAGAGAGAGACAAGTTCACAAACTCATCCTTGAAAAACTGCTACATACCTCATTGCTGAGTATCACTATGGTCACCTTCAAAGTATTCTCTTTGGGGAGCTATGCACCAATACTGATGCCCAGTTCACCATTCAAAGCACTTTTTCTAAGATGAGTTCATGAACTTAATTGTCATATCTCATATGTCAACACCTCTGATGGCCATTCTAGAAAAAGAGTTCCAAAACTAGTGGATTAGGCACTGGTGTCAGTATATAGCTTCCCACAGAGAATACATCAAAGGTAACCATGGTGATATTCAGCAGTGAGGCATGTAGCACTTTTTCGAGTATGAGTTTGTGAACTTAATTGTCTGACCTCGTATATAAATTATAGAAAATTTAGAAATTACAGATAAACAAAAAAAAAGTTACAAAAAAACCTTGCCTTTAACTATGAGGGAAAACCAGAGTTAATAAACATTCAATGAATATTCTTTCCTCAGAAATATTGTCTTAATCTGTTCTGGTTGTAAATCTCTGCAAGCCTGGCTTATTTTTGATTGGCTTCTCCCTTAGTCCATTTTATGCTGCTGAAATACACTACCACAGACTGACTAATTTATAAAGAAAAGACATGTATTTCTCACAGTTCTGGAGGCTGGGAAGGTAAAGACCATGGAGCCAGCACCTGGTAAGAGCCTTTGAGCTACATCATCACCTGGCAGAAACCAGAAGGGCAAGTGAGATAGAAAATTGGGGGCCAAACTTCATCCTTTTATCAGGAGTCCATTCCAGAGATAACTGATCTACTGGTGCACTAATGACATTAATCCATTCAGGAGGGCTCCACGTAATAACCTCTTAAATCAGGTCTCAGCACTTAACACTTACAATGACAGTTACATTTCAACATGAATTTTGGAAAAAACATTCCAATCATAAAAGATTCTTAGTGTTAAGGTTTAATTGCAGTATTTAGTAGGCAGGGTTACTGTCTAAACGTAGGATCTTACTCTTTTCAGAGTTGTTGTCTTTCTTTATTACCTAGCATGCTTCCTTAAGTGATTGTCATGCTAGTTGCTTCAAAACTACTTAATATCTATGGGTCCTAAACATATATCATTTATATGCTAAACGTATATCCTAAAACCTTTTAATATATATCCCATCTGTTTTATTCCGTAAGTTTAATAGTATATGCACACATAAAATAGTTAAGTGGCTTAATAATTCCAAAAGCTAATGTGAGGTACACACATGCCTTTCTCTTTGTTTTTGTCATACTTATAATCTCTCTGAGAATCACTAACTTTTGAGTGCTTGTTATACAGTAGACATCATGGTAAATACACATGTCATTTCATTGAATTGTACTCAAAATCTTATGGAACAGATGTAATTGTTTGAATTTTAAAAACGAAGTAAGCAGAGTCTTCTGGATGCTAAGTTACTTGTCTAAGACAACACAGAGTAAGTGGCAGACCTGGGATTTGAACTGAAGTCAGCATATATGATATGGCTATGTCAAGTGCTAATTATCTCCCTTCATTTTTTTTTTTTTTTTTTTTTGCAGTTTTTGGCCAGGGCTGGGTTTGAACCCACCACCTCCAGCATATGGGGCTGGTGCCCTACTCCTTTGAGCCACAGGCGCCACCCCTGATGGTGGCCTTCTTCAGTGTGGGAGAAGTTAAAATCCTAGCACAGATGCACTTAAGACCAAGTTCCGTTATTTGCATAGTTATCAGTATGCTGGAGAAGTCACACTTGTGACTCCTTCCGTCCTATTTTCCATTCAATTTTGCACATGAGCAAAGCTGTCCCTGTCTTCTGGGAGATGCTGAGTTTTTGTCTCTGCTTTTGTTGATTGAGACATCCTAGCCCTGCTTTCCTTGGCACTTACTCCTCAGGTTATGGCATTGGCACAAACCGTACCTGCAGCCTCATGTTACTCTCTTGTGCTAAAAATAACTGAGATCCTGGGTGAAACTTCATATATAATTCATGGTTTTGATTTATTAATCTTCCCATTAAGGCAGAGAATGACATTTTAGCTGGCCACATTCCAATAGGTATTATCTTAGACATTTAGAATTTGCATTAACTTGAATATCCTCTCTGTGTGCACACATGTGTGCACTCATCTGTGTTTGTTTTCAGTTGTAGTAAGGTCAGAATCATTGCTGCCTGTAACTCCTTAATCATTCACTTCACCCCTACTTCATACCCTTAACAAGAGTTTAATATCTGCAAACAGCAAACATTCAAATGCATGTTGATGATGATAAAAATACAGGCCCAAATGACAAAAAAAAAAAGCAACTTTGTCTTTTTTGTATACCCTTAAAGTTCAATTTATATTCAAGGAGTGAGGAAGGGCAGCAATGTTCATTCATTCAGTATTTATTTATTAAGCTCCTCTTAAGTGCTAGGACCTGTAGTAGGATGAGTAAGATGATGATGGTACTACAGGGACTAGATGAACTTTCCTGCTACCTAGTACAGTATGTCTTTAAAGGAAATTAAAATCTTTACCTCTCTAATATTCATGTGAGAGTTAGTCTCATTCACTTGAGATTTTAGAAGACACCTTGAAAAGAGTGAACATATTGTAATTATTTTATAAGTCACTTCTCTGAGAGCTACACCCTGAAGGTCACTTCAGCTTCTTGGGCTCTACCACCTTTCATGAAACCTTTACCACCACTACTACTTTTCCTTTGGCATGACAGGCTCCTCAAAGAAGAAAGAGAGGGCCCTATGATAACAGATCAATAAATGAAGAAGGAGATTGACTCCCCTAACAGAGTCCTCATGCTCTGCTGTTAGATTCTACCATCTACATAGTATCAACTCTTTGGAGCTCTGCTACCCTAGGATCCCAAGCCCCTTTTGAACACTGATCATGTCCTTGTGAAGGCAACCTTGCCTTGGGTTGAAAACAATATGACTTATTGCATTTTATAATTGTTTTGCTTGTTCTTAAGGTAATAATTGTCCTTCCCACTGTTAAACTGCCACATTCATTTGTTGATATAAGATAGGTCAATTATTTTACCTATAAGGGGGGTTAGGATGACTGTTAAGGGCATTAATGAAACCAGAAATGTAATAGAAATCTTGGGTACTGTTTTCATTTCACAATAATCTTAAAATTATATAATCAATATTCAAAGGAACTTTTAGCATCAGTTTTGAATGTTTTTATTAAGTATGGAATATATACTTTTAAATAGTACACTGTGTTTTGACCCAGAAGTAGCTATGATTCTTATTTACTCAACGTCCTTTCCTTTTCCCTCTTCTGATAACAGCACCCATCTTTCTTGTGTGGCCACACGTCCATGTGGTTTCTATGGGGCTGGCTTTTCCCTACCCTACCTCAACCACAAGGGTGGGATGATCAAGACCTGGTCAAGCAAAGTACTGCATCCCCCCAGCTAAATGGTTAGTTCAAGGAAAGGGTGTGGTCTGTGTCAAGTCAATTAGATTCCACTTTGGCCTTTTCTGGAGTTTTGGCAAAAAAATACTCTTGCTTTTCTTCTATTATTAAACAGGTCTGCCACACAGTGTAGCTCAAATGATTCCTACTCATCAAGGACAAGATGCCTTGAACTACCTGTGATCAGCTCATCTTTTCTATGATGTGGAGAGGACCTGCTTGAAAATGAGACCAGCACAGCAGAACACATTGCTTAGAAGTGGCTGTATCGTGAAATTTTTGGTTACATGAATGTATTAGTTCCCTAATTATGACATTCTTGGTCACATGAATGTATTAGTTCCCTACTGCTGCTGTAACAAATTGCTACATGTATTAATTATCGTGTATTTTGGAGATAAGATGTCTAAAATGGGTCTGCAGGGCTGCATTGCTTCTAGAAGCTCTCAGGAAAAATCCTTTTCCTTTCCTTCTCCAGCTTCTAGGGGTTACCTACATTCTTTCGCTCATGGGTCCCCATCACTCTGACCTCTGCTTCTGTAATCACATCTTTTTTCTGACTCTGCCTCTCTCTATTCCCTTATAAATCCCCTTGTGATTAAATTGAGCCTACCTGTATACTCCAAAATAATCAACCCATCTCAAATCCTCAACTTAATCAGAACAGCAGAAGTCCTGGAAACATATTCTCAGGTTCTGGGGATTAGAACATGGATCTCTTGGGGTATAGGGGATTATTCTGCTTACCACACTGAGCAAATTTATTCTTTTTTGGTTTAGGCTAGTCTAAGTTGGAATATTGTCATTTTCAACCAAGAGTCTTAGAAAACATTATATTAAAGACAATGAAATAATGGAGCAATTTGAAAATTATGATGAAAAAAGGACATTTTGTACACATGCATATGTCTGGAGTTGTAAATCATTTTTGTCTTTTGTTAAGATGAAAAAATTGTACTGAGAACATTAAATTATATATATATATATATAATTTTAAATGACTCTAATATTTTCCTATCCCTTAATCTCTTTGTATCTTTTAAAAATATCTTCTTCATTTCTGTTGTACTACCAATTGGGAACTTGCTTCCACATACTCTTGTTCTCATTCAAGTTCACCTTTAAAATATCTTGCTTCCTATAGCCTGTGTTATGCTACAAATTCTTTTGGCAATATATTAATATTTTCTCCTGTTATTCATTTTTTTTCTTTCTTCTGGACTGTTACTCTTCTCATTTTCCAGAATATTCATCTGTTCCTGTCTTAAATTTGAGCTCTTTTCCATCATTTACTGTTTCCATGAATCTTTTTTTCTATTTGTCTTTAGGATGGCAAATAGTCTCAAAGCTTTTTAAAACAATGTGTGCTCCTGTTGTTCTAGAGAATGTTTTGTGATAATTCTGATGACTAGAATCAAATAAACATGAATTGCCATTTCGCAATAAATAAATTAATTAATCTTTCTTCCAGAGTTGTTCTTATTCTTTGCTGTTTATATATAAACAGTATAGCTCTATATTACTTTTTTCAAAAGCTTATAAAATCATACTTTTACTCTTTAAGTACTCATCCATATTTCAGTCTCATTTTTTAAAAATTGAAGTATGATTTTAACAGGCCATTTTTCCTGTTTTGCTCATGGGAATACATTGTATAAGTTCCTTATTTACTCAATGGTATTTAAATGTAAACTTTATCTATGGCAATTTAACGCAGGAAATGAAAATTCTTTTCTCATTGTACTAGTTTGGCAGAAATAACTGTCATATTTTATTTTTATTTACCTTGTAACCATCTTTAAAATAAACATATAGCTATGTAACAGGGAAAAAATTACAAAGTAACTTTTTATTTTTTTTATTATTTTTTTAATTGATTATTTATTTATGTATTTAGTGTGTGTGTGGTTTTTGGCCAGGGCTGGGTTTGAACCCACCACCTCCAGCATATAGGATTGGCGCCCTACCACTTTGAGCCACAGGTGCCGCCCGACAAAGTAACTTTTTAGATGTAATCATAATTATCTGTAAGATTCTATGACCCCTTCTAGTTCTTGTTCTGGTACATATGGGGTTTATTTTTTTCTTTTTCCTTAATTCATGTAAATGTTTTCACATATTTACTTTATCTACAATGCAGAATATTGCTATAGCATTGTATATGTACCCATATCCTGCTTTTCTTGCTTGTTCTACCATGTTTGTTCATACTGTGAGTGATAAGGCTAAAGCCAGTCTTGAATACAATTTTAAGTAATTCCTTAGGATAGATTCCTAACAGTGGTAGACCACACCGAGCAATATGGTCATAATTACTTATCTCTATTATACTTTAGTGCTATCAAAATAAAATACCTCAAGCACAAATAAGGTTTTGATGGAAGCAAGCAAGGCGATGAAGTCATTCTATGTCATATGAAAAAGATTTGAAGGAGAGCATTTGGGTTTTTTGTTTGTTTTTTCAATGCGACTAAGATCTGAGAGATGTTTAGGGAAAGAAATGAGACGTATATCTTTAGAATCCATAGTTCCGTCTTTGTGACTACTTTTGCTTTCCTGATTGTTCCTTTCTTCAGTGTGACTCCACATGATATCACCCCCTTGACCCTCTCTCCTTGGTGCCTTTTCCCTTCCATTGGCTCCTGTCCTCAGTGCTGGCTTCTTCTTCCTCTTTTTCACTCACTTCAGGCTGTGACTTCATGTCACACATATCCAGACAATTCTGTAGATCTGAGATTAACACACGTCCTTTCCCTTAGCTTTATTATTATTTCTGCAATGTCTTTTCCTCCCATGGTGTGCCACTCCCTTTGTGCAAGACCTTATCATTTGTCACCTGAATGATGTAAATTCATTCCTGGATGCTGTTCTTGCTTCCTGGTTGTTTCAATCCTCCCTCTTTCTTGCAAGCTATGCCTCTCTATGCTAGTCACTGAAACATTTTCAAGTTTTGATTTATGTACATAGGCTCATGTTCTATTGCCTCAACATCTCATGTATATAGTACTTTCCTTACTCTTATTGTCTTTCCTGCTCATAATTCGTACCCCATCAGTCTTCCGTTTGTGACAAATGTGGTCATGTCACTCTCAAACTTTAAACTGGCTTCATTAACTTTCTGGGATCTAGAGGTTATTGTCTCATGTCTTTGTTAGAACATTCTAGGCCACTCACAGCCGGTTCCCATTTCCTACTTCATTCTCTAACATCAGCCCCTCTTCTCACTATCCCTAACCCCGTCATGCTTTGCACTATTTCCCAAAATACCAATTCTGTTCAACCTTCTGTCTTCTATCTTTGCACATGACTTTTTTTTTTTTTTTTTTTTTTTGCTGGACTTACAAGCCCTCACTGATCTTTTCAAGATCCATTTTAAAACATTTCATTTTAAAGATTTCCCAGGTACTCGAACTCTCCCCTGGTTCCTGAGGCTTTTAATCTTGAGCAAGTGAAGCAATAATATGGGAACAAAGGTGGTGAGTAATGTGTGGCCGAGAATGTGTGGTGCCTTCTGCTCCTGCCCCCAAATAGCCTTTTTCTGTTGGGGAACCTCATTTGAAGTACAGAAACTGAAAATGATTTGAGTGACAATTTTAACAATTCTGCCTGAGATAGCACATAACTAGTGCCGTTTTCGATGCATTGGAGAGGAGCGAAGTCATTATGTGTAATGCAAGCTATGGGGAGGTGGAGCTTAAGGTTCCCATGGGATTCAGATTAGGGACTCTGCTACAGGACATTTTTGAATCTGTCAACTTTGTAAGTTTGACCATCAAAGTCTTCACTGATGCTGGGAGCACCTTGTATTATTATGATAAATTCTCTTTGTTTGCAAGGTAACTAGATTCAGTTTTGGTCGCTAGCAAATAAGACCCTCTCTGATATAATAGCATCAGGAAATATATATTTGCTGCTATATGTGTTTGTTGAATAATTGGATGAATAACCTTTGAGATTTCTCCATGTTTTCTTTTTCCCGTTGGCAAATTGGTCACCGCACCCCTTAATCTTTATTTACAGCGTAGATCAGAGTCTCTCCTTCCACCGCCACCATCCTTATGAGGTGTCTAGCATCTCAGTCCGCATCCCTGCCCTCAGTGCCTAATGTTGCCAGTTATTTCTTTTTCCCCCCTTCAACAATACAGAACTCAGATCATTTTTCCCCAAATAAGAGGGCACGTTGTCATTTTAATTCCAAATATCATCTCAAGTGGCTTTCAGATGAAGTTAAAACTCATGAGCCTGGCATGCAAGGCCCCGCATGCTTTGGCCCCATTTTCTCAGTCCAGCATGTTTTTTCACTCTGCTCAGATGGGGACTGTCACTTTCCTGTGGCCATTCTTTTACTTGTGCTTCACAGACCACCCTCCCTCCCTGCTACCTACATTACTGACTTCTTTTCAAAATGTATATGCTAGATTTAACCAAATGTTCTGCCCAATATCCACGTTCCAATCATTTTGCTTCCTGAGCATTTTAAGCAGTGTCTGTGTCTGCTTTTTCTGCCTCATGTTCTTTCCTTGTTTCCCACATTCCATTTCATCTGGGTAATTCTTTTTTATGTTTAAAATACTTTTAATATAACACACATACAATGATTAGGAAAAATATGCAAGGGATGAATTATATCAAAAATTTTTTTGATCCTTTAGGATCACATCAAAATCTACCTCCTCCAAAAAGCCTACTTGACTTTTTTGACCTAAATACTCAACCTTTTCTAATTTCAATTGTTACTCTCCATTATTGCCTGTCTGCTTACTAGTAAGTGGAATTATCTACTGGAACTCTCTTCATCAAGAGCCATTTATTAATCTGTTAAGTGTGCACTTAAGTGGATGGCAAAGAAGCCAGACATTTCTAAAAAGTGCTTAGAAGTATTCTTACCTTGCTTTCTTTTATTTTTATATTAAATTGCTAAATACAATACTTTGTATTGAAAAAAAAAAAAAAGAAAGTCCACAGCAGGTCACTGCTGGCTATGAACAAATCTAGTAATGAACAAAACCATTTCCAAGTCACTGTTGGCACATTGTCTTGTCAATGGAAGCAGAAAGGCCTCCTGTGTGTGTGTCTGCGGGAACTCAATGAGAATGCCTTCTGCCACTAAAGGGTGGGGGTGGGTCAGGCTTGTCTTGGATGTCCAGGGTCATGCAGACTTGAAGCATCCTGCCTCCTGCGCCTGTGTCATCTGGTGGTGAAGATGGTCTTGGCTGGGAATCTTTTGGTTAGAAAGAGTTAGAAATCTGCTCAGACTAGCTGATGTAAAGAAGGGAGTGAATCAAATTGTGGCCAAGCTTCATGAGAATAGCAGAAGGGAAGACACTTGGGCTGAAAGCTCTTTTCCTTTCTCTCTTCATCTCTTTGTTTGCTAGTAACTACAGGACCTCTCTTCCTTCTGCATCTCGTAGTGTCTCCTCCAATAATTTTGGCCCCTTGTAAAGGGTTCTCAAGGTCCCCCAACTACATGACCTTAGAACTCCATCCCCTACCATTCACTGACTGCACTTTCTATGACTCCAAGTTCAAATTCCCAAGAGAGACATTTTGGCTAATCTCTGGTTTGACAGTGGTGCTTGAACATAGGCCAAGTGTTTATTTGTAGTCTATAGCACTGTGTCCAGGATCAGGGCTACATTTTATAACAACCAAAACTTGGTCTTTTCCTTTCAAGGCAGCTTTGAGTAGAGTCACACATAGGTCCAAAAGCTTCCACTGTGAAAGGTTCGATGTGCTGTGTGTATTTGGGATGCATCATTGAGTAATATGGAAGATGAAGAATTTAAGTTTAACACTCTATAGAAGTTTCTTCGCTTTCTTCCAAATTGAATAGCCAGTTCACCATCATGTAGAAGAATACTTGTTATTTTAATTTTAAAATTAACATGTTGTTGATATATCATCAATATGAACAATTGTGACTTAATTCTTATAGTCATATATACTATATGTTAACATGGTTTAAAAAATCTTATTAGAGGCTGGGTATGATTTGGGACTACAGATTTAAAGGAGTATATGGAGGGATTGGAGGGAGGTCCATGGAAAGCTAAGCAAATGATAAAAAGCAAACAAAACAAAATGCAAGTTTCAAATTAAGGAAGATGATAGGCTTATTTAGCCTGGAGAAGAGAAGACAGAATAATGATATAAGAATTTCCTCAAATATATGAAGGTTAAGCAGGGATATATTGAGTTCATCTTTATTGTCTTAAAATAATATATAACAGAATATAGAGTTTAGTGATGCCATAAACTCAAGTTTGCAGGCCATGATACTATATGTGGAGAAATTCACAGTGTCTGAAGTAAAAGATGTATAACTATATCTATGGGAGTAGAATGTGATATAGTCACAGGAGTATAAATTAGAGGACTTCATTGTTATTTCCACAAGCTCTGTGAGGCAATACTTAGTAGAAACATAAGGCAGAAGTTAAGAAATTTTATAATAGTTTTTTCTTAATGAATCATTTATCATCATAGGTGTGGCTGAATGAATTGTGTTCTCCAAAGGGCATTCACAGAAGCAGCAATAGTCACTGATCATTGATTTTTCTTTTGTAAAATGGGAATTATGAATTATCCTTCCACAATAAAGTAGGATTATGAGTAATTGTAAGAGAAAAAGGGAAGAAAAGATGGGGTTGCTGGAATTGAGGAAAGGATGGTGGAATGTTCAATTACAGAAATTGACAGACTTGCTTGTAAATAGTGTGTGGTGTGAGTCATCTTTATCCACATCTTTCCCTGAAGATTTCTTGATGCAATCATCAGAAAATACTCATTTATGGTTATTGGGTCATGGAGTTTAATCTCTGTAAGGACACATATAAAATGATAAATATAGCCTCAAAGTGAGATTGAACAAAAGCTTAAGGAAGGTGTGCTATGTATATTCAGAGTACCTGTATCTGATTAAATGTACTAACAGTGGACTAAGTAGACATTTTGTGAGAATAGCAGGACTAAGTGAGAATTTTGACTGGGTGGAAGAAAACCAAAGACTGGGATTCCAGAGACAGATAATTAATTTTTTTGCCTTAATTTCTTCTTCAAGTGTGGATAATGTGTATATTCATCCACCTGGGGATATAATAATGTATGACCAGTTAAAACAGGCGGCATATGGTATCAAAAATCATACCACCTAATAGTGAGAAGAACTGAGAAATGAGTACGGGACACTGTGGTATGGCCTGCTGCTTCCTGCAATCCTTCAAATGTGGTCTCAGCATCCTGGGGGACCTCAAAACTCTTTTACAGGAGCCATGAGGTCCGAAGTACTTTTCTAATACTACTATGACTTTATTTTCTCTTTTCAATCTCATTATTTCATTAATTCTTCATGAAGTTTTCCGGAGGCTACAAGATGTGCGCTACTCAACAGAATGAATGCATAAGCAGATCCGAGCATCCAGCTGTCTTTAAGCCAGATTTAAAACAGATTTGTAAAAATGTAAAATGGTGTCATCTCACTATTTTGGGGGGTGAAATATAGTTATTTTTAATTAAAAATGTCATTTAAATGTAATTTATTATTTTTAAGGTATTAATAAATATTTAATTATTTTTTGGTTTTAATTTATTCCACAGTGAATATTGAGTGATATATATATATATATATATATATATATATATATATATAGAGAGAGAGAGAGAGAGAGAGAGAGAGAGAGATATCTTAAAAGATTTTAGAGGGTCTTCATTATTTTTAAGAGTATAATGGGGGTCCTGAAATGAAATTATTTGAGAACACTAGTCTACTACTTCACCTTGGCAATATGACTTTGCATAGGGTGATCTGCACATAGTCTAACTTTTCCAGCTTCTTCCATGGTCTTATGATGGGTGGGACGACCCTTGTGGACAAGCTCTTATAGAAAGCATATCTCAAACTAACACAGAGTGAAGCTGACCTATGTGCTTGCTTCCCTAGGCAATGCCATCACATCCCGGCCTCACAACACATCCCATTCATATGCTGGAGGGATTAATGACAATTTAGGCTAAAGGAAGGGTCCTTTTTTATTAATTTATTTTTTTATTTTTTTATTATTAAATCATAGCTGTGTAAATTAATGTGATCATGGGGCACCATACACTGGTTTTATAGACCATTTGACACATTTTCATCATACTGGTTAACATAGCCTTCCGGGCATTTTCTTAGTTATTGTCTTAACACATTTATATTCTACATTTACTAAGATTCACATGTACCCTTGTAAGATGCACTGCAGGTATAATCCCACCAATCACCCTCCCTCCACCCATCCTCCCTGCTCCCTCCCCTCCCTCTCCCCATTCCCCATATGCTTCAGTTATAACTGGGTTATAGCTTTCATGTGAAAGCCATAAATTAGTTTCATAGTAGGGCTGAGTACATCGGATACTTTTTCTTCCATTCTTGAGATACTTCACTAAGAAGAGTATGTTCCAGCTCCATCCATGTAAACATGAAAGAGGTAAAGTCTCCATCTTTCTTTAAGGCTGCATAATATTCCATGGTGTGCATATACCACAATTTATTTATTTTTATTAAATCATAGTTGTGTACATTGATATGATCATGGGGCATCATTCACTAGCTTCACAGACCGTTTACCAAGTTTCACATATACCCTTGTAAGATGCACCGCTGGTGTAATCCCACCAATCCCCTTCCCTCTACCCACCTCCCCCCTCCCTCCCCTCCCTTTCCCCCTTCCCCCTATTCTTAGGTTGTAACTGGGTTATAGCTTTCATGTGAAAACTCTAAATTAGTCTCATAGTAGGGCTGAGTACATTGGGTACTTTCTCTTCCATTCTTGAGATACTTTACTAAGAAGAATATGTTCCAGCTCCATCCATGTAAACATGAAAGAGGTAAAGTCTCCATCTTTCTTTAAGGCTGCATAATATTCCATGGTGTACATATACCACAATTTATTAATCCATTCGTGGATCGATGGGCACTTGGGCTTTTTCCATGACTTAGCAATTGTGAATTGGGCTATAATAAACATTCTGGTACAAATATCTTTGTTATGATGTGATTTTTGGTCTTGTGGGTATATACCTAGTAGAGGAATTATAGGATTGAATGGAAGAAATATTTTTAGATCTCTAAGTATTCTCCAAACATCTTTCCAAAAGGAATGTATTAATTTGCATTCCCACCAGCAGTGTAGAAGTGTTCCCTTTTCTCCACATCCACGCCAACATCTCTGGTCTTGGGATTTTTTGATATGGGCTAATCTGACTGGAGTTAGATGATACCTCAAAGTAGTTTTGATTTGCATTTCTCTGATGATTAAAGATGATGAGCATTTTTTCATATGTCTGTAGGCAGTGCACCTGTCTTCTTCAGAGAAGTTTCTCTTCAAGTCTCTTGCCCAGCCTGCGATGAGATCACTTGTTCCTTTCTTGCTTATACGTCTGAGTTCTCTGTGGATTCTGGTTATTAAACCTTTGTCGGAGACATAACCTGCAAATATCTTCTCCCATTCTGAGTGCTGTTTGCTTGCTTTACTTACTGTGTTCTTGGCTGTGCAGAAGCTTTTTAGTTTGATCAAGTCGCAGTAGTGTATTTTTGAAGCTGCTTCAATTGCCCGGGAGGTCCTTCTCGTAAAATACTCGCCCAGACCGATTTCTTCAAGGGTTTTCCATGCACTCTCTTCTAGTATTTTTATAGTTTCATGTCTTCACCTTAAATCTTTAGTCCAGTGAGAGTCTTAGTTAATGGTGAAAGGTGTAGGTCCAGTTTCAGTCTTCTACAGGTTGCCAGCTAGTTCACCCAGCACCATTTGTTAAATAGGGAATCTTTTCCCCACTGAATATTTTTAATTGGCTTCTCAAAGATCAGATAACGGTAAGTAGCTGGGTTCATCTCTTGGTTCTCTATTCTGTTCCATATATCTACCTCTCTGTTTTTGTGCCAGTACCATGCTGTTTTGATCACTATCAATTTGTAGTATAGTCTAAGGACTGGTAGCGTGATTCCTACCTTTATTTTATTTCTGAGTAATGTCTTGGGTATTCGAGGCTTTTTCTGATTCCATATAAAACGAAGTATTATTTTTTCAAGATTTTTAAAGTATGACAGTGGAGCTTTAATAGGGATTGCATTGAAATTGCATATTGCTTTGGGTAGTATGGACACTTTAACAATGTTGATTCTTCCCAGCCATGAGCATGGTATGTTTTTCCATTTGTTAACATTTTCAGCTATTTCTGTTCTTAAGAGTTTCAGAGTTCTCTTTATAGAGATCTTTCACGTCCTTTGTTAGATAAACTCCTAAATATTTCATCTTCTTTGGCACTACTGTAAATGGAATAGAGTTTTTTTTTTTTGTAGAGACAGAGTCTCACTTTATGGCCCTCAGTAGAGTGCCGTGGCCTCACACAGCTCACAGCAACCTCCAACTCCTGGGCTTAAGTGATTCTCTTGCCTCAGCCTCCCGAGTAGCTGGGACTACAGGCGCCCACCACAACGCCCGGCTATTTTTTTGTTGCAGTTTGGCCGGGGCCGGGTTTGAACCTGCCACCCTTGGTATATGGGGCCGGCGCCTTACCGACTGAGCCACAGGTGCCTGTTTTTTTTCAGCTTGACTATTGTTGGTATATATAAAGGCTACTGATTTATGAATGTTGATTTTGTAACCTGAGATGCTGCTGTATTCCTTGATTACTTGTAAGAGTTTTGTAGTAGAATCCCTGGTGTTTTCCAGGTATACAATCATATCATCTGTGAAGAGTGAAAGTTTGATCTCTTCTGACCCTATATGGATACCCTTGATTGCCTTTTCTTCCCTAATTGCGATGGCTAAAACTTCCATTACAATGTTAAAGAGCTGTAGAGACAACGGGCAGCCTTGTCTGGTTCCCGATCTGAGTGGAAATGATTTCAATTTAACTCCATTCAATACGATATTGACTGTGGGTTTGCATAAAATGGCCTCTATCAGTTTGAGAAATGTCCCTTCTATACCCATTTTCTTAAGTGTTCTGATCACGGAGGGATGCTGTATATTATCGAAAACTTTTTCTGCATCAATTGAGAGAATTATATGGTCTTTGTTTTTTAATTTGTTTATGTACTGAATTATACTTACAGATTTAGGTATATTGAACCAGCCGTGAGACCCTGGGATAAAACCAACTTGGTCATGATGTATAATTTGTTTGATGTGTTGCTGGATTCTGTTTGTTAGGATCTTGTTGAATATTTTTGCATCTATATTCATTAGTGGTATTGCTCTATAATTTTCTTTTCTTGTTGGGTCTTTTCCTGGTTTGGGGATCAGCGTAATGTTTGCTTCATAGAATGTGTTGGGTAGTCTTCCTTCTTTTTCTACATTTTGGAACAGGTTGAGTAATATATGTACTAGTGCCTCTTTAAAGGTTTGGTAGAATTCTGATGTGAAGCCATCTGGTCCCGGGCTTTTCTTTTTAGGGAGATTTTGTATGGTTGATGCTATTTCAGAACTTGATATGGCCTGTTCAACATTTCCACTTGATTCTGGCTAAGTCTTGGAAGGTGACCTATTTCCAAGTATTGGTCAATTTCCTTCAGATTTTCATATTTCTGAGAATAAAGTTTCTTGTCATATTCATTAAGGATTTTTTGAATTTCTGAGGAGTATGAAATTTCTGTTCTTTCGTCTTTGTCGTTTCTGATTAATGTGATTAGAGATTTTACTCTTTTTTTCCTGGTTAGGTTAGCCAAAGGCTTATCTATTTTATTGACCTTTTCAAAAAACCAACTTTTTGATTTATTGATCTGTTGTATAATTCTTTTGTTTTTCATTTCATTTAATTCTGCTCTAATTTTGGTTATTTCTTTTCTTCTACTGGGCACGGGGTTGGAATGTTCTTCCTTTTCCAGTTGCTTGAGATGTCCCATTAAATTGTTAAGTTCCTCTCTTTCCATTCTCTTGAGGAAGGCTTGCAATGCTATAAATTTCCCTCTTAGGACTGCCTTTGCGGTATCCCAGTGGTTCTGGTAATTCGTGTCTTCATTGTCGTTTTGTTCCAAAAATTTGGTAGTTTCCTTCTTTTTTTTTTTTTCTTTTTATTGTTGGAGATTCATTGAGGGTACAATAAGCCAGGTTACACTCATTGCAATTGTTAGGTAAAGTCCCTCTTGCAATCATGTCTTGCCCCCATAAAGTGTGACACACACCAAGGCCCCACCCACCTCCCTCCTTCCCTCTTTCTGTTTCCCCACTTATAACCATAATTGTCATTAATTGTCCTCATATCAAAATTGAGTAAATAGGATTCATGCTTCTCCATTCTTGTGATGCTTTACTAAGAATAATGTCTTCCACGTCCATCCAGGTTAATACGAAGGATGTAAAGTCTCCATTTTTTTTAATGGCTGAATAGTATTCCATGCTATACATATACCACAGCTTGTTAATCCATTCCTGGGTTGGTGGGCATTTAGGCTGTTTCCACATTTTGTTGATTGTAAATTGAGCTGCAATAAACAGTCTAGTACAAGTGTCCTTATGATAAAAGGATTTCTTTCCTTCTGGGTAGATGCCCAGTAATGGGATTGCAGGATGAAATGGGAGGTCTAGCTTGAGTGCTTTGCGGTTTCTCCATACTTCCTTCCAGAAAGGTTGTACTAGTTTGCAGTCCCACCAGCAGTGTAAAAGTGTTCCCTTCTCTCCACATCCACGCCAGCATCTGCAGTTTTGAGATTTTGTGATGTGGGCCATTCTCACTGGGGTTAGATGATATCTCAGGGTTGTTTTGATTTGCATTTCTCTAATATATAGAGATGATGAACATTTTTTCATGTGTTTGTTAACCATTCTTCTGTCGTCTTTAGAGAAAGTTCTATTCATATCTCTTGCCCATTGATATAAGGGATTGTTGGCTTTTTTCATGTGGATTAATTTGAGTTCTCTATAGATCCTAGTTATCAAGCTTTTGTCTGATTGAAAATATGCAAATATCCTTTCCCATTGTGTAGGTTGTCTCTTTGCTTTGGTTATTGTGTCCTTAGCTATACAGAATCTTTTCAGTTTAATGAAGTCCCATTTGTTTATTTTTGTTGTTGTTGCAATTGCCATGGCAATCTTCTTCATGAAGTCTTTCCCCAGGCCAATATCTTCCAGTGTTTTTCCTATGCTTTCTTAGAGGATTTTTATTGTTTCATGCCTTAAGTTTAACTCCTTTATCCATCTTGAATCAATTTCTGTGAGTGGGGAAAGGTCTGGGTCCAGTTTCAGTCTTTTACATGTAGACATCCAGTTCTCCCAACACCATTTATTGAATAGGGAGTCTTTCCCCCAAGGTATGTTCTTGTTTGGTTTATCAAAGATTAGGTGGTTGTAAAATGTTAGTTTCATTTCTTGGTTTTCAATTCGATTCCAAGTGTCTATGTCTCTGTTTTTGTGCCAGTACCATGCTGTCTTGACCACTATGGCTTTGTAGTACAGACTAAAATCTGGTATGCTGATGCCCCCAGCTTTATTTTTGTTACAGAGAACTGCCTTAGCTATACGGGGTTTTTTCCGGTTCCATACAAAACGCAGAATCATTTTTTCCAAATCTTGAAAGTACGATGTTGGTATTTTGATAGGAATGGCATTGAATAGGTAGATTGCTTTGGGAAGTATAGACATTTTAACAATGTTGATTCTTCCCATCCATGAGCATGGTATGTTCTTCCATTTGTTAATATCCTCTGCTATTTCCTTTCTGAGGATTTCATAGTTTTCTTTATAGAGGTCCTTCACCTCCTTCGCTAGGTATATTCCTAGGTATTTCATTTTCTTTGAGACCATGGTGAAGGGAGTTGTGTCCTTAATTAGCTTCTCATCTTGACTGTTATTGGTGTACACAAAGGCTACTGACTTGTGGACATTGATTTTATATCCTGAAACATTACTGTATTTTTGGATGACTTCTAGGAGTCTTGTGGTTGAGTCTTTGGGGTTCTCTAAGTATAAGATCATGTCATCAGCAAAGAGGGTGAGTTTGACCTCCTCTGCTCCCATTTGGATTCCCTTTATTTCCTTGTCTTGCCTAATTGTATTGGCTAGAACTTCCAGCACTACGTTGAATAGTAAAGGTGACAGAGGACAACCTTGTCTGGTTCCAGTTCTAAGAGGAAAAGCTTTCAGTTTTACTCCATTCAGTAAAATGTTAGCTGTGGGTTTGTCATAGATAGCTTCAATCAGTTTTAGAAATGTGCCACCTACGCCTATATTCTTCAGTGTTCTAATTAGAAAAGGATGCTGGATTTTATCAAATGCTTTTTCTGCATCTATTGAGAGGATCATGTGATCTTTATTTTTGCCTCTGTTAATATGGTGGATAACGTTTATAGCCTTGCGTATGTTAAACCAACCTTGCATCCCTGGGATGGAGCCTACTTGATCATGATGAATGACTTTTTTGATGATAAGCTGTAATCTGTTGGCTAGGATTTTGTTGAGAACTTTTGCGTCTATGTTCATGAGTGAGATTGGTCTGAAATTCTCCTTTTTGTTTGGGTCTTTTCCTGGTTTTGGTATCAGGGTGATGTTTGCTTCATAGAATGTGTTGGGGAAGATTCCTTCTTCCTCAATTTTTTGGAATAATTTCTGCAGTACAGGAATAAGCTCTTCCTTGAAGGTTTGATAGAATTCTGGAGTGAAGCCATCTGGACCAGGGCACTTTTTGGTTGGAAGCTTTTTTATTGTTTCTTTGATCTCAGTGCTTGAAATTGGTCTGTTCAGGAGCTCTATTTCTTCCTGGCTGAGTCTAGGGAGAGGGTGTGATTCCAAATATTTCTCCATTTCTTTCACATTGTCAAATTTCTGGGCATAGAGTTTCTGGTAGTATTCAGAGATGATCTCTTGTATCTGTGTGGGATCAGTTGTTATTTCCCCTTTATCATTTCTGATTGAGGTTACTAGAGATTTTACTTTTCTATTCTTCGTTAGTCTGGCCAATGGTTTATCTATTTTATTTATTTTTTCAAAAAACCAACTCCTTGTTTCATTAATTTTCTGAATGATTCTTTTGTTTTCAATTTCATTGATCTCTGATTTGATTTTGGATATTTCTTTTCTTCTACTGAGTTTAGGCTTAGATTGTTCTTCTTTTTCCAATTCCATAAGATCTCTTGTGAGATTGTTGATGCGCTCTCTTTCTGTTTTTCGAATGTAGGCATCTAAAGCGATGAATTTTCCTCTCAAAACTGCTTTTGCAGTATCCCACAGGTTTTGGTAGCTTGTGTCTTCATTGTTGTTATGCTCAAGGAAGTTAATGATTTCCTGTTTTATTTCTTCCTTCACCCATCTGTTATTCAACAGAAGATTGTTTAGTTTCCATGCCTTTCGGTGGGGTCGAGCATTTTTGTTAGAGTTGAGTTCCACCTTTAGTGCCTTATGGTCTGAGAAGATACAAGGTAAAATTTCAATTCTTTTGATTCTGTTGATATTTGTTTTGTGTCCCAGGATAGGATCAATTTTGGAGAATGTTCCATGGGGTGATGAGAAGAATGTATATTCTTTATCTTTGGGATGGAGTGTTCTATATGCGTCTATCAAGCACAATTGTTCTACGGTCTCATTTAAGTCTCTTATATCCTTGTTTGATTTCTGTTTAGAGGATCTGTCCAGCTCTGTAAGAGGAGTGTTGAGGTCCCCTGTTATTATGGTATTATCAGATATCATATTGCTCAGACTGAGTAAGGTCTGTTTCAAGAATCTGGGAGCATTTAAATTGGGTGCATAGATATTTAGAATTGAAATGTCTTCTTGTTGTATTTTTCCCTTGACCAATATAAAGTGACCATCTTTGTCTTTTTTGACTTTAGTTGCTTTAAATCCACATGAATCTGAAAATAAGATTGCAACTCCTCTTTTCTTCTGAATTCCATTTGCCTGAAAAATTGTCTTCCAACCCTTGACTCGGAGCTTTAATTTGTCTTTTGAAGCCAGGTGTGTTTCTTGCAGACAGCAAATGGATTTCTTGTGTTTTTTAATCCAGTCAACCAATCTTTGTCTCTTCAGTGGGGAATTCAAGCCATGAACATTTATTGAGATAATTGATAAGTGTGGTAGTATTCTATTCGTCTTATTTTGTGAGAGTCCATTGCTTAGTTTTATCTTTTGCATCAGTGTGGAGGTTAGGTTCTGTCCTTTAATTTCTGAGTTCTTACTTTGCTGCTGATCCATTGTGGTGGTCAGTGTGCAGAACAGGTTGAAGTATTTCCTGTAGAGCTGGTCTTGTTGTGGCAAATTTCCTCAATGTTTGTATATCCGTAAATGATTTGATTTCTCTGTCAATTTTGAAGCTTAGCTTAGCAGGGTACAGAATTCTGGGCTCGAAATTGTTCTGTTTAAATAGATTAAAGGTAGATGACCATTATCTTCTTGCTTGGAAAGTTTCATTAGAGAAGTCTGCGGTCACTCTGATGGATTTGCCCCTGTAGGTCAACTGGCGCTTACTCCTGGCAGCTTGCAGAATCTTTTCTTTTGTCTTGACTTTGGACAGGTTCATCACAATGTGTCTTGGAGAAGCTCGGTTAGAGTTGAGGCGACCTGGGGTCCGATAGCCCTCTGAAAGCAGTGTGTCAGAATCTTTGGTGATATTTGGGAAATTTTCTTTTATAATATTCTCTAGTATGGCTTCCATTCCTCTGGGGCATTCTTCTTCCCCTTCTGGAATTCCTATAACTCGTATGTTGGAACGCTTCATAAAGTCCCATAATTCTGACAGTGAACGTTCTGCTTTCTCTCTCTTCTTTTCTGCCTCTTTGACTATCTGAGTTATCTCAAGAACTTTGCCTTCTACCTCTGAAATTCTTTCTTCTGCATGGTCTAACCTGTTGCTAATACTTTCTATTGCATCTTTAAGTTCCCTGATTGACTGTTTCATTTCCTTCAGCTCTGCTATATCCTTTTTATATTCTTCATGTTGTTCATCTCTGATTTGATTCTGTTTTTGGATTTCCTTTTGGTTATTTTCCACTTTATTAGCAGTTTCCTTCATTGTTTCCATCATTTCTTTCATTGTTTTCAACATGTCTATTCTAAATTCCCTTTCTGTCATTCCTATCATTTCTTTACAGGTGGAATCCTCTGCAGTAGCTACCTCATGGTCCCTTGGCGGGGTTGTTCTGGACTGGTTCTTCATGTTGCCTGGAGTTTTCTGCTGATTCTTCCTCATGGGTGATTTCTTTTATCTGTTTCCTTGCCCTAATTTTCCTTTCACTTCCTCTTGCTCTTTAAGTTCTCGTGCCTGTGGACTAAGGGTTACAGGACCAGAAGGGTGAGAAGGTTTAAGAGCCAAAAAGGGATGAAAGAAAGGAGGACCGAGTGATAAGGAAAAAAAAGAAAAATAGAGAAAGGAGAGGGGGTGGGTAAAAGGAATATTGACAAAAGAAGAGAGGCACAGAAAGAGGGAGACAGAGCAATATAGGTGTACAGTAGGGTACTTTGATACAACCTTAAAAAAAAAAACACCTTCTGGGGGTGCCCAGTTGGGTGGTTCCCTTGAGGTCAGCAGTTCTTTGCTAACCTGATCAGACACAGTACCCCACCTCCACCAAGTAGAGAGGAAGGACAAAAGTGCTATAAATCAAACCAAAACAAGCAAACAGAAAACTTTATGGGATAAAATTGGCTGGAAAAACCAAGTAATAGCGGTAGAAACACTAACAAAAATGAAGTTCTAATTATTGAAATAGGCAGCAATGGGAAATTATAATTAAACTAGAAAAATTGAGAAAGAAAAAGGATCTGTATGGAAAAGGTTGAACTTGAAAAACAAAACAACAATCCACAACATCAAAATAAACAAAAAAAAACCAACCAAACCAAAAAAAAAAAAAACCCAACCAAAAACAAAGCAGTATGTATATGTTATTGAATATTGTCTGGGCAACACGTGGTCTTCTGGGGTATGAGATGTTAATCACAGTTCTGATACGACTGGAGGCTGCTAGTTTCTCAAACCCCAGCAGGTAGACACCCTAAATCTCTCTTCAGCCCACTTAAAAGGCACTTTGAACTTGTTCACTTACTGAGCAGAAGCTTTCTCAGGGAAGTGCTTGTCGCTGGAATCACTGCTGAAGTGGCTATCCACTTACCCTGTGTGTCAAAACTGGTCTCCCTCTGCCCCCAAGGGTTAGGGCTGCAAGGCGGCTCAGACCCCGCCCTTAGGCTACTTGGTCGCTGGGTTACCTGCTCCCACCCAATTCCAGCTCTATGACCCTGAGTGTGGAGCTTGCCGGGGCAGATCGCTCACAATGTCTGCCTGTGATCCAGAGCCAAACACTATTAGCTCCGTCTGGCTCAGCGGCTCAGACTGGGGCCCTAGACAAAAGCCAAAGTTCTCCGCACTCCCGCTCAGGCTCTCCCCAAGGCTGTTCAGCTGAGTGCCAAGTCCAAAGACACCAAAACAGTTCACAGGTAAGGCCTTTCTGGTTTGCAGTCTCGCTGCTACTGAACTTACATTTGCGGGCGGGTTCAGACGGATTGAACACACGCGACCACTTGCCAGTTTTCCACTGTTTTAGTCCTCCTCTTGGGGTCCAGAAGTCTCTCGCTGACTCCCTGTATCCTCTCAGGGGTGATGATAGGCAGATACCACCAGCCAGAGATGCCTGGATTCCTATATCCCCAGACTCACAGTGCCTAGATGTAAGGAAGCTGTTACTCGGCTGCCATCTTGCTCCACATTCGGTAGTTTCCTTCTTAATCTCATCTCTGACCCAGCTATCATTCAGCATAAGGTTATTTAACTTCCGTGTTTTTGTATGAGTATGAAGATTCCTGTTGTTACTGAGTTCAACTTTTAGTCCATGTTGGTCCGAGAAGATGCAGGGAATAATTTCTATTTCTTTAAATTTACTGAAGTTAGACTTGTGACCTAAGATGTGATTGATTTTGGAGTATGTTCTGTGGGCTGATGAGAAGTATGTGTATTCAGTTTTGTTGGGGTGAAATGTTCTGTAGATGTCTGCTAAATCCATATGTTGGATGGTTAGGTTTAAATCTAAAATTTCTTTGCTCAGCTTCTTATTGGAAGATCTATCCAGTCCTGCCAAAGGAGTGTTGAAATCTCCAACTATTATGGAGCTGGAGGAAATTAAGTTACTCAGGTCTGTTAGAGTTTCTCTTATAAATTGAGGTGCATTTCTGGTTGGGTGCATAGATATTTATAATTGAAATCTCATCATATTGAGTATTACCCTTAACAAATACGAAGTGACCATTCTTATCCTTCCTTACTTTCATTGGTTTAAAGCCTATTGTGTCTGCAAATAGAATTGCAACACCTGCTTTTTTCTGATTACCTTTTGCCTGAAATAGGGACGACCATCCTTTCACCCTGAGTCTATATTTATCTTTTAAGGTAAGATGTGACTCTTGTATGGAGCAACTATCTGGCCTGAGTTTTTGTATCCAGTCAGCTAACCTGTGCCTCTATAGAGGATAGTTTAAGCCGTTCACATTAATGGAGAATATTGATAAGTCTGGTAAAATTTTGGGTATCGAGTTTTTCGAAAATCCAGTAGACATTTTTAATCGTTTTGCCACTGTGAAAGTTTGAGTTTTATCAAAATTTTGTGAGTGAGTTTACTTTTGTGGTAGAGGATTGGGCTGGTCATTATGGAAGATAGGTCTGAGAATGTCCTGAAGAGCTGCTTTGGTTATGGCCAATTTCTTCAACGTATGAATTTCATTAAAGTATTTAATTTCTCCATCATAAATGAAACTCAGTTTAGTTGGATACAGGATCCAGGGTTGAAAGTTATTTTGTTTTAGGAGATTAAAAGTTGATTACCACCCTCTTCTGCTGTGAAAAGTTTCAGCAGAGATATCTGCAGTCATTCTAATATTCTTCCCTTTGTAGGTAATGGATTTCTTACGTCTGGCTGCTTCAGAATTTTCTCCTTGATATTAACTTTTGTGAAGTTAATTATGATATGCCTGGGGGATGTCTTATTCGGATTGAGTCATGCTGGGTTTCTGAAAGTGTCTGCTATCTGAATTTTAGAATGTCTTGGCATGTCTGGAAAATTCTCTTTTATAATTTCATGGAGAAGGGCCTCTGTGCCTTGCGAGGCCACGGCATCACTTTCAGGAATTCCAATGAGGTGGATATTACCCTTCTTCAAATTATCCCAGAGCTCTCTGAGAGAATGATCTGTTTTTGCTCTCCATTTCTCTTCCTCTTTGAGAGTTTGGGAACGTTCCAAAGCTTTGTCTTCGATGTCAGAAATACTTTCTTCTGCTTGCTCCACTCTGTTACTTAGAGATTCTACTGTATTTTTCAGATCTTTGAGGGCTGCAAATTCTTGCTTCAGTGCATCAAAATCTTTGGTGTTTTTGTCTTTAAATTCATTAAGTTGTTTAGAGAAGTTTAGAATTTCTCCTCAAATTTCTAATTCCGACCTTTGATTTGCTCCTCAAATTTCTAATTCCAAATTGTCCTCCTTTCTATTAATCTTGTTTGCAATTTAAATTCTGAATTTGACTTCTGACATCTCGTCCAGCTGTTTATGAACGAGATCTTCAGTTATATCTGCCATATCTTTCCTTGGGGGGTTGATTTATTCTGGTTATTCATGTTACCAGAGTTTTTCCACTGATTCCACCCCATGATTGTTTTACACTGTTTGATTTTTCCCCTGGAGCTTTGTTGAGGACCTGTACAGTGCTATGGCTTGAGAAAGTGGGGACCTGTTTGGTGTGGTGGGGCTAATGTGGTTCTGTCTTCTTTTCAGCTGGTCTCTGTTTGACCCTAGTGAAAGAGTTACTCTGGGTTGAAGTCTCTGAGGGCCTGCGTTTCCGTCCCAGATCTGTTCTGCAGTGGTTGCCACCTGAGAATTTGTCCGGCCTCCTCTGGTTGCCCGGGGAGACAGGGAGTGTGACTTCGAAATATCTGTGAGTGAGCCCTATTGTTGCAAAAAAAAGGCTGCTGCTGTGCGCCTCGGGGCATCCCTGCTCCCGTGTGGTTCCCTCTCAGCCGACCGTCTTCTCCTAACTCCTGTGCCATAGAATCAGCATTGACCAGCTGCAGTCTGTACCCTGTCCACACCCCTTGAGAAATCACCTAAGAATCTGGACTCCTGGGAGACAGGCCTCCAGACCTCAGAGTGAGAGTGGAGGGGAGTGCTGGGAGCTCAGAATTGCAGGTAGAAAATATATACAGTTCTATACAGTTTTATGCCTGGCAGGAGGATGCCGTGGCACCCTAGTAGGGGAGGTAGGTCCAGATTTTAGTGGGTCTCTCCTGTGGAGTGTAGTAGGAGGACCTTTGAACTCTGCTCGTTTGTTTGTGGGGAACTCCGAGCCCGTCCACTTGGTGATGGATTTTGTACCTTTTGTTTGTATCCTTGGGGTCGCAGCTCGCCTCAGTGGTGTTGATGTGCATTCTTCAACCTTCTCTCTTGGTGCAGCTCTAATCCACCAGGTTACTTGCTAAATTTCTGTCCTTTAACTCTCCTTCTGGACGGGAGCCTCTGTGGAAAGCTGGCTTCAGTCAGCCATCTTGTCTTTACCCTCAATTTCTATTTTTTTTTTTATTGTTGGGGATTCATTGAGGGTACAATAAGCCAGGTTCCACCCTCAATTTCTATAATTAACTGTCCTGACAGTACCTTAGCACCAGAAAGTTCTCGAGGTTCCTGATGGCTCAGGTGTCCTTCCCCAGGAGAATCTTGGGCTGTCTCCACAGCATTCAGTTCTAATTAGAATGGATTCTCCTCCAGCCTCTAGCATTTAAGACCTAGCCTCGTCTTCCCATATTTGGATGGCACCCACATGGGAGCAAGGGTAGCTTGTTCTCTTCTCACAACTCAATGCACTTTCTGAAGGAAGGGTCTTGAGGAATATCTTGGCCTGGTTACCAAGCCTGGTGCCATATCATTAGCAAATTTCTTCTCTAAGTCTCTCAGCATCTGCATGGTCAGAGAGCTCAAGTATCAGCCTCAGAATAGCTGTAATGAAGGCTCATGATTTGTGAGACAGTGGTAAAGAAAATGTATGTGTACTGAATCTCACCACACACTTATGAGTTCAGTATAATTATTTCAATTTTATATCTGAGGAAACTGAGGCACACCTTTACGTAAATTTGCCTATGTTCTCCCAGCTAAAAAGTAGGAAGAATAAGATGCAAACATGGGTTTTGTGGCTCGAAGTGCCGTGGCACTAAGCACTGTATTACATCACTCTCTGTATAGACTTGATGACTATAATTTCCCCCTTAGCAAGGTGCTAGGAAGGACAGGCTAACTGCTGTGCCAAACAACAGTTTATGCAAGATTAACACAAAGATTGTTCTTTTGTGTTCCAGTGCAAAGTGTATTGGTGAGGGCTCCATACAGGTCACTCTGAGCCCCATACTCCTTCTATATTGTGTCTCAGTCATTCTATAGGCCCTTGGAAGTCTTCTGTCTGTGCAGATAGGGAAAAAGAGAATGGTAAAGTATGCATAGGGGCATTTTATGGGCCAAGCCAGCATTTCATCTATATTTCACCTCCTCAAATAACTCGTGGCTACACACAACTGTGAAGGATGCTGGGAAATGTAGTCTAACTGCCCATATAGAAAAGGGAATGAGTTGAGCATTTTTTATGCACTATCTGAAGAGTGTTTTATGTTAATTGATAAGCTAGAAAGTCCAGAAATATTGCCAGGGTCTGAGCTTATAGGCCCCCCTGATACTTTAGAAGGTTTACCAATAATTCTATGTTCCTCACACATAATGAGATCTCCAAGGTCTAGTTCCACAAATATAAGTATGTATGGGCCTAGGGTTAACTATCAAAACACTTAAAATGATAGTTAACACGTTAAAATGATAGTTAACTCTAAGCAACTCATAGAACATTTGAGTGAAAATTAGAAAAAGATTTTATCTTCCTAAAACACTTCAGTGCTATGTTTCAGGAAATTTTCTGAGCAAATAGACAAATCTACAGTTAATATTATGTGAATGATGTTCTCCGAAATTGTGCAGTGCATATTCTGCACAACTGTATAAGGAAGACCTGAGTTTAAAATAGCTGAACTCCCCACCCCTTTAGACCTTACAGTTTTAGCTCAGGTTCCCAATCATCTTGCTGTAATGTACCTGGAGAGCATATGTGAGTTATAGTTTACTTTTCCTTAAATGTTCTACTTTCTGATTCCTTCCATTTGTCCCATATACTCTAGCATCTCTCACCTTTCCTTGAACTTAGTATGAAAGAAAAAACTGTAGTTTTAACTTCTAGTTCTGACAGCTTATTGCTTACTTCAGGAAAACTTCCCATAACACCATGCTTCTCCAAGTTCAGGTTAGGTCCTCAGTTAGATGCTAACAGAACATTCTGTGCATTTTCTTTTTCTTTTCCTTTTTTTTTTGGCCAGGGCTGGGTTTGAACCTGCCACCCCCAGTATATGGGGCTGGCACCCTACTCCTTGAGCCACAGGTGCTGCCCTTCCGTGCATTTTCTTATTAGCTCTTATCATAATTAAGAATATATACACTTTTGGATAATTTAATAAATTATCCCTTCTCCCACACTAAAAGGTGAGTTCCACAATGGGAGGGCCAATTGTGGTTGCTGTATCCCTTACACAGATGGATGGAATGCGAGAGTCCATGGAAATTTTTAAGGGTATATTTCATAGTTTGGGACCTGAGGTAGAAAATATTGGCCTCCAAAATATGAAAGTAAGCTGTAAAATTAAAAATAACAAATGTATAATGAAATGTTTAAAAAACTTAATGATATTACAATATGGCAACTAGTTGACTGAAACTTAATTCTTAAGTAATATATATATACACATAAAATTAAATCACAAAACTAAATATTTTATTCAGAATAAAATTCAAAATTATGTTTTAAAAAATCTTTCAAATATTTTGTAGCTACAAAGTATATTTAATGTGTGATAAGTATACATTTTAATATGTATGACATAATGCGGAGGGGGTGATGGTAGCAGAGTGTCCCCGAAGTGTGGAAGTAGGTGCTAGAAGGTGTATCTGTTTGGCTCACAGTTGTAGCCATAGCATCTTGCACGATACCTTGCACATAACAAATGTTCAATAAACATTTGTTGAATGAAAGCATGAGTGAATCAGTGCATCAATGAATGTGCTTCCCTGCCACAGCTCACTGCTCAATTGATTTCTGCTTTGCATAGTATATTTTCCAGCCTACAAAACAGCTGGCAACTTTTTCAACCTCATTTCTGTTGAGACACAGTGACCTTTGAGGGCAGTTCCATGGCTGGGTTCATAAGTTGCTGTGCAAGTGATGCGTTGGCAATCTTGAAAGAATGTTTGGAGTTCCAGAGGCTCTCTAAAAGCTGTAAGCTCTTCCTAAAATTACACATTGAGGGTCCAAAATTCTCTGATATACCAATGTGCTCTGGTTTTTGGCTGGGGCTGGGTTTGAACCCGCCACCTCCAGCATATGGGACTGGCGCCCTACTCCTTGAGCCACAGGCGCTGCCCACCAATGTGCTCTGATATGGCTGTACCTGTCATTTGTGAGCCAGTGTAGGTTGTGTTAGTTTTCTAGAATATTCTCCTGAAACCTAAACATCCTGAGATAACAGGCACCCACATCCCTTAGGTTTTACAGAACTGGAAGGAAACCACATCTGAAAGTCTTTCTGGAGGTGTTATCAGTGAGATGGTAATTTCATCATTTTGATAAATGATCTCAAATCATTTTGTGAAAGATGAGAATTTCTTGCTCATTTTGAGCAAGAAACCCAGAAGACTGTGCCCAACTGTACTTTTGTCACTAAATAATCTTTCTATCTTGACAGTCAGCCTCTAACAGACAATTGGGAGTTTCCTCCTCCCTTGCCTCCTTCTTAAATTTTGTTTCATCCCTCGTCCCTATCTGGAGCCTTTCTGTAAGCACATTGTGATCAGGTGAGCAAAGGCTCTCTTTCCCAGCGCTGTTCTGGAAAGAATCAAGTGCATCCCTCCAGACAGGTAAAGTCCTCCTGGGAATAGATTTATATCCTTCAGTTTCTTCAGGGTAGAATGAACAGTCTTAACACAAGCTTTTCACTTGCTAACATTGATAGTCCCTCATAACAAGTTCATATGTTATTAGCTTGCGCAACCAACACAAAACCCTATTCTCCCAGGTTGAGGAGGGTAAGGATCGAATGGAAAGAAAGAAGAAACTCTGCCACACTGAATGGCCCTGAAGAATCCAACTTAGGGGCCCTTTTCTATTACCCATGCTCTCGTCCCTTCTGCTTTCTCCCATCTTACCTAGTGTTTTATTGTAGCCCACTCAACAGGGCCTGCTCAATTGACCCTTCCCCAGAGTCCAGGGGCATCTTAGAGACAAAGAATGCATGAGAGAATTTATATCACTCCATATATCAGTCCCCTAACAACTGAGATAACGCTTTGCTAGATTACTTCTGGTTGATGGCAGACACAGCCTCAGTAATAATACCTTGCAACAGTGTAACATGTCTGTAATTACACTGTCCTGTAATTAGGGAGCTGACAACTTAGCCACAGCTTGTCACTAGCCAGTGACACAGCAGGACACAGGAAGAACCATAGAGAAGGACATCTGTCTGCTGATTGATGGCGAGAATCCCAAGGAAAGCCAGAATGAATAATACAATAACAGCCAAAAGCCATATAGAGAAGACCACATTACTCACAGACAAGGCTGGTTCTTTGGGAAGAAAGAGATCATGGATCTCCCTCCATCATCCTGCTCTGTGGGATAACACATGAGAGGTGGATTTTAGTGTCTTACAAAGCCAGGCATATAGCTAAGGATGGAGCTATAATTTTGGTGTGTCTTCAGGAGGGGTGAGAGAGAGGTCCCATGTAGCAAACATACTGGTCCATTGCCTCACTAAAGAGCCCACTGAGTGCTTCCGAGGGGAGGAAGGAGTTGGATTTAGTTAAATTAAAGCATTCTTCTTAAGGTGCCAGGGAACAAGTAGACCCATCATCTCTGTCCTTCTCCAAAACCTGCTTCTTTTACTGAATTCCTCGAAGTTTCATTTGGTTCCACTCTTCCACACGGTCTCTCATATACAATATGCAAGTCTAGCCATCCATCCCAACTTCATCCTAGGTCTTGCATTTTGGGTGCCCCAGCCTTAGTTTAGGTCACTGTCACATGCTCTCTCACCTGGACTGACCACAGCAAATAACCCCTTACTGGTTTCTGTGTACCTGGTTCTCTTCCCTTCCTTCATCCGCCCAGAGCTCTATTGATAAAGCCCAACTTCATATTGTAATTGCTCCTCCAGTCTCTGTTCTCAAGTTGCTGATGGGGCCTCGTAACCTACTAAAATGATATCCTTAGTGGGCAATTGAGTACCTGATTTCAGAATACTTTTTTTCCGTTCTATCCTTAATTTTTCTCTAACTCAGAACTTGTACTCCAATTGAAATACTTGTTCAGTGCATCTTCCTGGGTTTTTTTTCCCTCCATGACATTCTCTTTATCTGAAGTTATCTTTGCTCTGACCTTTTTCTAAATTCCCACCCATCTCTTAAGGTCCAGCTTAGAATTTCCCTCTTCTTCAGGAGTCTTCTCCTGCTTCCCTGACCCATATATTTCCTTCCTCTGAATATTGCTCACCACTCCCTACCTCTTATCTTCACCTCCTATGGTTTGTCAGGTCCATGGATATTATGCTGACTGAGGTAACTCTGTCAGTAAGTTAGAAATTAGGAGACGTCTATCTGAGGACCACTCCTTACAGTTTACTTGCAGTGTGATCTCTGCATCACTTAACCTACTAGGACCTCAGCATAATAATTAATGAATTGGTGGTAATAATCCCTGCCTCATAGGATTATTGTAAAGCATGAGATGACATGTAGAGCTCTTTCTAAACTGTAAAGCATTAAGCCAATGTGGAGTATCATAATGATTTTCTATCTTATATTCTATTTTTTATATAGTTGCCTTATTACATCTCTTTTACTATAGTTATTTGAGAATAGTTTTTTTCCATCCTCCCATAGTCCCCTGTATCAATTAGGTATGCATTCAGCTACAGGTAACCTGATTATTACTGGCTTAAGCAGAAGAAAAAAAAGAGATTTAATTGTCTCATAAAATGGAAATTTCAAGAGCAATAGGCCAGGTTGGTCCTGTAACTCAACAATATCTTCCAGGTCTAAGCTGCTTCTGGTTTCTACCCCACTATCGTGAACATCTGGACTTTTAGTTTTCATGCCTGTTGCCTCATGGTTGCAAGATGATAGTCACAGTTTATGGCTTAATGACTTCATTCAGAGACGAGGAATGTGGAGAGGTGGGTCCTCAGTGGCCTTGAAAAGGAACTTTATTTCCACATGAAAAGAGAGAGAGCATGCCTGTTGAGTAGACCCCAGACAGTGTCTGCTACAGCCCTTGATGACAGGACTCAGGTCATCTTCATCTTGATTTCCTCTCCACAGCACTTACTGCCTAGTGGATGGTATGTGGTTGATGCTCAATAAATATTAATTGAATGAGTTAATAAGTAAAATAATAAATTAATACATGAATGAAAGTTCACAAACCTGATAGCTGGTCTGAAGTCAGACATTTTTGTACATACATCTTCCTTAAAGTTCACCCTCATAATAGTCTTTAAGACTCGAGCAATTTATCCATCAAGCAGAAGTGCTGTTATTCAAAATGATTTGATTAGTTTTTGTCTAGTCGGGGGCCAAGGTGCAGGAACATTATGTCCAAAAGACAGCATAAAAGTGAGTCTGGATCTGAGAGGTTTAAAATGAGTTTGAAATATTAAAATGTGCCTCAGACAAATATGGGGCTTTCTGTTTTACTTTTTTAATGTTGCGTAAGAATTCAAAATATTGTTACAGGGTATGTCATCTTAAGAATTCATATTCTGAAAATTATACACTGGCAGAATCTTTTAAATGACCTCCTCCCCCTTGCCTTTCCATGTCTCATCAGACAAGAGGAGTTTCAGTGGGAAAGTAGTAATTATAATCCTACATTGGCAGACATTTGGTATGTGCCTGAGCAAAATAGGTGGGAGAGGGTGGGAATAAAGAAATAAAGGAAATTAAGTGGTCTAATAAGGCCTAGTAGAAAGTACATATAGCAAATATGGTTCTTAACCTTGAATAAAAGTCAGCTGTCAGAGCGATGAGCAGTCATTTTCTATTTTATAGATTTACTGCTGACAGGTAAAAGTTTTTGATCTTAACATTTGTTCCTGTAGAACCTAACCTTCTTGATTACAGAATCACCAAAGTAGATGGCATCTCAAAATTTCATACATCTCTTTGGGAAGATTCACTTGTGTATCTATATTGCATGAGAAGGGGAGGAGAATGGAAGTATGCAAATTTATTTAGCCCATAAAATTTATAGCTGAAGGGGTCAACACTAAGAAAAGTTTAGTAACATCTTAAGGGTCACTTCCATTTACAGATTTAAGAATGGAACAAAAAAATTGTGGTGCCTTGTCTGATGTTCTCTCTAATGCCCCATGTGACATTTAAAATTTTTGAGTCTCCCTCAGGATAATCAAATATGAGAGGAAAAATTGAACTATAGTGATAGCACTTAAGGTATTTTTATTCCACAATTCTGTATTTAAAAGCTCCCCTTATGATGTTAGATATATCCCCAAGAAACAATGCTCCTTATAAAAATCTTCATACGTAGAATTATTGTCATCACTTAGCTTTTCTAGTCTCACCTTTTGTCATCCCTAAAATGGGACAATAATTCCTTTCTTGTATAACTTATAGGGTTGTTTCCAGGACTCAAGGAATAAAAGCATGGAAAATTCAAAATTACAAATGTACAGTAATAATTCATCTCCTTATTTAATACTGATAAAACAATCTTTAAAAGCAGCTTATCTTGCTTTACAATTCCTGGTCCCTCTCCTAGTTTTATAGAATATTGAGATATGAGTGCAAGATGAGAAGAAAGGAAGGGTAGATGTGGGAGGCAGGGAGAGTGGTTACTAGGCCACTGCAGTTATCCAGGGGAGAGATGAAGGAAGCTTGGACATAGGAGACTGTGGTGGCTTTGGAGAGATGTATAAATAGTGTGTATCTATTTTGGAGGCAGAACTGAAAAATTTGCTGATTGTTTGAGGTGAGGTTTAGGAGGGTAAAAAAAGTCAAAGTCAAAGGTGGCTTCTGGATTTTGAAACTAAGCAACTAGAAGAATGGAGTTGACATTAACAGTGGAGTTGACATTAACAGAGGTGGAAGACTGTGAAGGGAGAAGTCTCCTCTGTGGGAATTAGTTTTCTGCTGTGTTCAGTTCAAGGTGCCCATTAGATATCAGATGGAGACCTTAAGCAGGTGGTCTGGAATTGAAGGATGGAAATGTGGGAGTTGTCAGCATATAGATGATGTTAAGTATCATAAAACTCAATGTCATCACCTAAGAAGAGAGAGGAAGGTCTAGGATTGAACCCTGGGACACTGTAATGTTCAGAGGTTGGCAAGATGGGATACACTGACAAAAGAGTAACAAAGATATTGAGTAGGCATGAGCAAGCAGGAAGGACAAAAGCAGGAGAGGGTGGTGCCCCCGAAACCAAGTGAAGAAAATGTTCTGCAGGGAGAGTTATCAGCTGGGCGAGTAAGGACAGGGGATTGGCCATTGGATTTAGCTACGTGGCTGCCCCTGGTTACACTGAACAGGGACAGTTTCAATGGAGTGGTGAGCGTAAGGGTGGTCAGCACATTGTACCCCATAAATGCAGTAATGTACATATACAGTTGTGATCTAATAAAAAGAAAACATGCATGGAACAGATTCAAGATGCTGTGGGAGCCAGCAAATGGGGGTCGTTTGGGAGAAGTTTTGCCATAAAGGCCAGCAAAAAATGGGATTTAGCTGAAGGGACAATGATTGTGGGGCTTAAGAGATTTTGTTAAAGATTAGATGAAGACCGGCATATTTGAATGTACATGGGAATGATCCAACAGTTCAGGACCAACTGATGCTAGAGGAGAAAAAGAAAGTGCTGGCACGAGAGCACTGAGCAGATAAGAGAAGAGTGGCCTGCAGAGTGGGAGAGCTCATGCAGAGGAACGAGAGGGGAGGCAGGTGCATAAGCACAGGGCTAGGGAAAGCCTTCTGCTTCTTACAGCTTCTGTGCCGGAGAAGGGATCTAGGGCACTTCTTAAATAACATAAATCGATGAGTTTTCCATTTTATTTTATTTTATTTGAGACAGGGTCTCACTCTGTCACCCAGGCTGGAGTACAATGGTGTCATGACAGCTTGCTGCAACCTCAAACTCCTGGGCTCAAGGGATTCTCCTGCCTCAGCCTCCCAAGTACTATGGGCGTACACCACCATGCCTGGCTAATTTCTCTATTTTTTTTACAGAGGCAGGGTCTTGCCATATTGCTCAGGCTGATCTTGAGCCCTTAGATGCAAATGACCCTCCCACTGGCCCCACTAAGTGCTAGAATTGCAGATGTGAGCCACTGCACCCTGGCTGTGTTTTCCTTTCTTCTTTTCTTTCCTAACCTCCCACATCCATCTTACTTAACATATATCCCGAACCTGGCTACTTTCCACCACTGTCTTGCCATGTTCCTTTTGGACCCACTGTCATCTAGTGCCTGGATTATTGCAACAGGTTAAGTCATTTCCCTGCCCCTGCACTCACTTCCCTCAAGAGTGGTCATTCAAAATATAAATCAAATTTGTCACTTCCATGCTAAAAATCCTCATGTGATTCCCCATCCCGTAATGAGAGGCAGACAGCTGAGACTGGCCAGGAACCCCACGCAAATTCAACCGCTCATATTTCATTTAACATAGTAGCCTTTAGAAGCACTGGCTGCCTTCCCAGTCTTTAAACCACTGTTCCCGCTTCAAGGATTCCATCCTTATTTTGTCCTTGCTGTTCCTTCTGTGTAGAATGTTCTTCCACCTGAATTTCCAGTGGCAGACTTTTTCCTGTTCTTCATATCTCAGTTTAAATGTCACCTCTTTAAAGAGATGTTCCTTAACCACTGGATCTTAAATAGCCACCTCATCACTTTTTTTTTTTAAATCAAAATGACTTTAAGTCTTTGCATATCACCATCTGCTGTTTTCTTTCTTACTGATTTTCTTATTTTGTTGTGTATAATCTACCTCTCCTATTAAAATGTAAGTTCTATGAGAGCAGAAATTTGCCTTATTGCCCACTGTATTTCCTAATGCCTAGAACAGCGCCTGGTGCATGGGAGACATTCCATAAATATTTATTGATTGCACGTATATCTTGCTTTTGTTTACTTCTGTTTTCAGGACTGAGACCAGATGGTCTAGATGCTGCAGTCCAACTGAGAAATGCATGGTGCTCTCTCTGCTGTCATTTGCTGCAAAACAGCCCTTAGCTGCTATCTTCTATGGAACATCTGGTTCAATAGCAGATTCCTAATGCCAGCTTTAGATAAGGGCTTAATAGTGAGAAAGAAATTCCTTGTCTTTCACCTGAGAAGCTGCTAGGGTATGAAAGATACCACAGCTTAGGGCTTTGGTGACTGACCAGGCAACAATGTGTTTGATTTTTAGGCAAAAATGCCTACCTCTAATCAATCTAAGCAAATGTTTTCACCTTCAAAATAGTGACCTCAGAGGCTGAAACTTTTCCTAACTGTACTGCCAAGGCTTCAGAAAGTTGTGGAAATCCTTCTAGAGTTAACATCCTGTGCCTCAACTCACATGTAGCAAACTCTGAATTGGCATCCAACTTCAAGTGCTCACTCTATGTAAGGTAGGGATGTATTATCATTTACATTTTGCAAGTGGGGAAAATGAGTCTCAAAGAAGTTAAAGGATTTGATCTGGATCTGATGACCTTGATCAAGACCTACTCTCATTCGTGAGTGCCTTCAAGTGTTTGAAAGTGTGTCCAGTTTTCAGAAACCACTGAATGTCACTTAAATCTAAGTAAAGCAAATTAAGTAGATTCTTAAGGCTGACTAATATCATTTCCAATTAGTAAATCCCTTGAAGATCTAGAAGGGGCCTCAGAAATTATACCAGCCGAAGATAAAGCTTTAGAAAATCACATATGTACTCAAGATGCCACTCTTTGTTTTTTTTTCTTTTAGGCAGATCCATTTCATGCTAGACAGAAACCTATCCCCACCTCAGCAACACACATGTGGCACACAGAGGGGATAGAACCAAGGCCCAGCTATTCAAATCTCTGTCTCTTCTGCTGAAACAGCTTAAAGATATCAACTGGCTGTGTTCACAGTTCACAATCGCAAAAATGTGGAATAAATCCAAGTGTCCATCAATTCATGAGTAGACTAATAAGATGTGGTATGTATACATGCACACACACTCACACACACCGTGGAGTTCTATTCAGCCATTAAAAAAGGGCATTAATTCCTTTTGTATCAATCTTGATGAAACTGGAGACCATTCTCCTTAGCGGAGTATAGCAAGAAGGGAAAGACGTGCCAAACACCACATGCGCTCACTATTAAATTGGCACTAACTGAACAGCACTCATGGGCACAGATAGAAGTAAAACTGAAAACAAGTGGGACAAGGGAGGGGAAGGAGCAGAGGGGTGGTGTACCCAGTGTGTACAGTGTACAGTGTCTGGTGATGGGCACATTTGTTTCTTTGTCTCAAGCAATGCAAACATCCCCCATGTAACCTCAACATTTGTACCCCTGTCATATTCTGAAAAAATAAATAAATAAATAAACCGGTTATGTTAGCATATTTCAAGGGAGAAGATTCTTCTATTTTTACATGCATGAAAAACAAAGGAGGAGAGGAAGAATCTCTATGCTTTAGAAAATCCTATCAGTCCATTAGAAAACATCCTAGATAATTACTATATCAGAGGTACATAAGGACCTGCAGAGGCCATTCATTTTCCCTGGTGGCTATTATGCCGTGGAGAGTTGGCATCTGCACCATTCATAACTGTAGTACACAGATTGGCACAGGGTAGAGCCCCACAGCATGCTATTTCAGGTAGTCCAGATGTCTTGAAGGGAGGCTGTCTCTCACCAAGTAAACACAATGCCTATTTTCCCTTCACTTTCCCTGTTGAATAACTAGCTATTTGGTATCTGGAATAATTCTTGATTAATAGGCTAGTCCTTTTAAAAGGAACATCTCAACTATGCTCCAAAGGAAGCAGCTTTTCCAAACACATTCTCCCAAAGTATTGTTTTATCCCCTTTTCCCAATTATGAGGTGGTCTTGGGCTGCCAGATGTTGACTCAGAGGTGAGGGACTGAGTCTGGTGGCCACTGTCTTGGGGAAGGTAGCAAGGGAGAAGGGGAAAAATGACTAGACCAGTGTTTTTCAACCTTTTTCTTTTATCTTGTAGCACACTTGAACCTACAGTTAAACTTGGGAGGTACACTGACATTATGTTGATCAAAAGGAAGAGTACAAAAAGGAATATACTTTCCTTTGAACTTCTTTCGAAAATAATGAATAATCCTTAACATTTTTCACGGCACACCTTAGCTCTTCTCATGGCACACCAGTTGAAAATCACTGGACTAGACATGGGAGAGGCCTTCGTTACCATCATTAGGAATCCAAAGGAGGATAAAAGATACTGGGGAAGGAGGAGGACAAATGTCAGCCATGAAGTCACAGAGGAATCAGTACTCATGGGGATGCTTGTCCAGCTTTGCTTTGGCTATAAACACGATGGATATCAAATTTATCCATTCAACAAGTGTTTATGAAGGTCCTTGTACATTCAGGAAACTGTTCTAGGTATTTGGGATCCATCAGTGAAAAACAAAAATAAAAGGAAGATCCCAGCCCGTGGGGAGCTTTCATTCCAGCAAAGGATTCAGACAAGAAACACTAAAGATAAGAATAAATTATATAGAGTGCTAGTGCATTAACAACAGTTAATAGGGACTCGGAGTCCAGGGCCTGAGAGCCCTACAATTGTAAATAGGCCTTTCAGAGGTATCATTTTTGGAAGTGGTATTTGTGCATAGACTTTGACAGGGGGAAAGAGCTGGTCATGCAGAGGTCTGAAGGAAGCACATTGGAGGCTGAGGGAACAACTATGCAAAGAGCCTGCAGTGCGGAAGATACCTGCAGTGTTGCTGAGCCCACCCAGTGTGCACTTTCTTAAGTGAGTTGGGTGGGGGAAGAAATGGGGGCCGGGAGGTGCACAGGAATAGATTAGGTCAGGCCGTCTTGGTCATGGTAGGAATGGGACTCTAGCTTGAAAGAGAACGGAGACTTTTTGCAGAGTTTGAATCAGACAAGTAACCTTATCTGACTCACGTTAAAAAAAAAATCCCTTTGTCTGGTACATTGAGAATAGATTATGGCACAAAATGAAAAGATTTCTCTTTTTTAAACATGTTGCCTTATATGACAGGGTTGCTATGAGACTCAAATGCAAAAATGCCTTAAAAATCATAAAGCACAATGCAAACCCAAACTACAATTATTTCACACAAAGAATAGGGGGTTCAAAACCAAGGTCCCTCTTGCCTCCCCTGGTCCATGGGTAGTAGCCATGTTTGTTCAATTAAGCTACTCTGTCTCTAGAAGCTAAAAGAAAATTGATTCTGTTTATTCAAAAAATGTAATTTTATGTTTGAGTTTTAAATCATTTAGATTTTGCAGATGGCTACTTTATGTTTAGTTTTGGAAAGAAATGTGTGTGTGTGTGTGTGTGTGTGTGTTTTTTTAACATGTTAGTACTAGGCATGAATACTGAACACTTTAAATATAACAACAGATCAGGATTAGGGGAGAAGTGTGGGAACTTTAAACCTATTTCCTTTTCCTTAGTCCCCTCGGAGAGCTAGACTGGAGCACTGGCTAAATCCTCCAACCTTTCGGGGGTGATGTCTGTTCTTTGCGGTGGCCCTGCTACCAGGTGAACGCTGCTGGGTGAGAGAGCACACACTTTGTGTGGCCAGCTGACCTTCACAGAGTCGGGGGGAAAATTTTAAAGGATTTTGGAGAAGAGGCCTTGAGACTCCAGGAGAAAGAAGAAAAGGGGGCTCAAAGAAGCCCAAGCCTCCCAGGAGATAGAACTGAGTTAATGAACGAGGGTGATTATCCAAGGTAATTATGTAAAAGAGAAGACTAGGAGTTCTAAATGGCTGCAACTTGGAGTTTACTCTGCCTAAGGTGAGCGTTTATGTTCCTGTGTTTTTGTTTCTCTGGCAAGATTTTGTTTTTATTTTTTCTTTGCCTTCTTCACTGCTGCTCAGTTGCCAAAGCAGCTCTCTCTGCCTGCCGGTCCCCATTCTCATCCCATCTCTTCTCTTGGCTTCCCCGCCAGGTTCAAATTCGCCTCGGCGCCACTGGCTCCTGGGACCCTCCGCTCCAGTCCCCTCTGGGAAGGAGCGGCTGTGCGGTCCCCCAGTCTGCCTCCCCCCATTCTCGCCTAGATGCTGCTGTCCAGAGACACACCTTCCCAACCAGCCAGTCACGTTTCACCCCAGTGGTGTGGAGAAGCAGGGGCAACTCTGCGCTCTCCAAATGAGCCCGCTGCGCTGGGCATCTCCCTTCCCTTCCCCTAAACGAGCCAGTCTCAGTCATCCCTGCTCCTTCCCCATCCTAGGTTTGTTTACAGAACCAACCAGGGCTTTGGGCAACCTGCAGTGGCTGGGCTCTCCTTCGGTTTGGGGAGGGAGGGGATAGCGTTCATGGTCTTCCAGTGTGCAGTAGGCTGTTAGACCCGATCTTTCCGATCTGGAGGCACAGATCCGGAGGCACAAGCGACGGGTGACAGGAAAGTGCCTCCTCCCCCCCTCCCCGTGGGTGGGGGTGGGGAGAGGAGCAGGGACTCTGCTTGGGGAAGGCGGCTGGGAGGCAGCTGCAGTGCTGCAAGGGGTGCGTGCGCGTGTGCCCGCCGCCTCCCCACTCCGTCTGCGCTCAGTGCTCGGGGCACAGGGGCCGGAGGGTCGGAGCCGGAGCAGCGCCCGTGGCCCAGGCCTCGCTTCCCGTGGGCACCCGGCTGCCCTGGGTCCAGAGTGCACGGGTGGGGTGCAAGACCCGGGCTGTGCTCCCGCTCCTACTGCTTAAGCCCTGCCTGTCTCCCTTTCCATTGAGTTTTGCTGCCGAGGGTGCCCATCAATGGTCCTGCTCAGGGATGCACACGCAGCTCTCGGCCGGAGGGGGGTAGCAGCCGCCACCTCCAGGTGCAGGCTCTGCTGCTGCTGCCACCCGCTGTCACTGCCACTCGAGCCCCAGGCGCGCTGAGGTTCTGGCCATGGGGCTGCAGTTGCTGGCGTGAGAAGGGGCGACAGAATTGCCGCTCTCAGGGTCCCCCGCTGCCTGCATGGATGTCTTCAGCTTTGTGAAGATTGCAAAGCTCTCAAGGTAGGGGCTGCTTGGGTTCTATTGGCACCCAGGGCTGCTGCCGTGGGCAACTTGGTACCTTATTTGGGGGGAGGTTGGGGAAAAGCAAAAGCTGGAGAGAGCAGCGGTGCGTAAGATGGGAGCAAGGTGGCTGGGGGCTGCCTCATTCAACTTTATTTCTCACTGGCTTGTGGGGTTTATGTATCCACGGGTGTAGACCACACGGAAGGAGTAGACACACACCCTCACGAACGCACCAATATTCATGACAATTTGTTTTCCCTAAGGAAAAACTCCAGTGGTGCTTGGGGTCAAGTGTATAATTCAGAACTAAGAGAGGATGGTTGTAATTGTTATCGCTAGGGAAAGCCAAAAGTGCTTAGAACTTGGATGCACGCTTCCTCCCCCTCACCCCACCATGAATTAGACCTCCACACCCCTGGCAACTCAGCTTCTAGGTTGACCCAGGTGTTCTCAGCTGTGACCTAGTTGGTGAAGTCATGGGCATTAAAAAGGAAGAATTCTTAGGGTAACTATATACATTCTTAAGCCTTGAAAGATTTAGATATTTGCTTCCAAGTAGCTGTTAAAACTAAAAATCGTCAGTTCAGGCAGACTCCTTGGGCAGTGCTGATAGAGGAGGCCCATTTCTACTTTTGGACCACCTAGGTGTTACCTGGTCGGAGCATTGCCGATTCTTCTGCCTGCTTAAGCTTCCAAAGTCTTCTTTGAACCCAGGAAGTAAGGTCTGTGCCTTTTGCAGTGTGTCATTAACTAGGAAGAGCCAGAGAGGAGAGGTTTTAGAACACCATGCCCAATCTTCTGCCCCTGGAGCTCTGGACCTATGAGGTGGACAGTTGGATTTTTCCAGGATGCAGCTGATAGACTCACTTGCAGTATGGAGAGGATAATTCTAGGTTTTCTTTCAGTCCTTAGTGTCAGAGTAAGATGTGTTGATTGCATCAGGCAAGGATGAGTAGCCTGAAGCAGAAATGTATGTCGACTTTGCTTTGCTAAACATTTGGGCCACTTCAGAAATGGTCCGTTTGGACGTTGTCATCCTCTCCAACATCCACAGGTCTTTGTTTATTCTTCCTGCCCGTCTCCACCTCCTCTCACGACTCACATGGGCTATTCTTCATGTCACAAGCAGATTTCCCCAGGGAAAGGGACCAGTGTAACTTAGAACTAGTCTGCGCAGACCAGAAATATACAATCAGTGAGTAAATATCTCTGTTTTAGAGCAGACTACAAAGAGGTGTTGCCCTGCAGGTCGGAAGACTGATGTGTTAAGTAGTAGATAATTGCAATGTGGCAGAATGTTTGCTTTCATACTGTTCTCATAGAGGGCCATGACTTGACACCACTATTCTATTAACTTCCTGCCTGCTTCTGCCTATGGCTAGTTTATAAACAGCTGTCAAATAATGAACCATGGTTGGGAAACAGCTGTGGATGACTTTAGAGGTTGCATGGTGCCCTCTGTGTGATGGATAGAGACATTGCTAAAGGGAAAGAGAACTTCGACCAACAGCATAGCTTCAAGTAACCAAGATAGTTTCAGCAGCCTCAAACGTTAAAGCCAAAAGGATTAACAAAATATCTGGAGCCTCAATTTAGTCCTTAAACTTTGGAGCTTTGGAGATAACAGTGCTATGTGTCAGTGAAAAGATGCTTTAGACTCATTTCACTAAATTCTGGGATGCCTACGTGATATTCACACCCCAAGCCAGGATGTGGGGGGATTTGTATCTTATTTTAAACATAGTTTAAAATTTAGTAAATGAGTGTGATTTTCACTTTCTATCCTTAATGTGATCCAATAGAGTGTTTATTCTAAAGAGAGAAGGTGCACATATTCTGAGCTGATGTGTCGATTAAGAAATCTCCTATCCAAAGAAGTTCTTCTTTTTCCTCAGTGTGAGCACGGGGGATGGTCCCCGGGTTCTTTTAGCTGGTCATCAGAAGGCAAACACGTGTTTGTAGCTGTTTGTTTTTGCCCTTGCAGGAAGAAATGTGTTTTAAACACTGTTACAGAAATCAAGTTCTTTTCTCAAAGGTGAAGTATAAAAGTGCTTACACTGCAGGATTTCCCTGATTTCAGAATGGATAATCTTCCTAAAGGATTTAGCTTTGATCAGCGTCGTTGCTTGAGTGCTTAAAATTCTCTTGGTTTAGAGGCAAGGACACACAGTTACCCCAGGTCTTTGCTTTGCCTTTGGTTTTACAAACTTGAGTTTCCAAATGTTAATTCAGAAAGCATTTGCTGTAACTGATATTTGCTAAATGTCCTATCTGTGAGTAGACAGTGGTAATGACAGAGAATTCCAAGAGAATATTAATCCACACTGGAATTAATAAATTTTATTTTTTGACTTTTCAAAGTTCTTACATTTAACCAGTTGTTCCCAGAATCAGTGTCCTGGGAATCATGTGAAAAATCAGACTTCAAATTGTCCCTCTAGAAACCAGTACTCTCATATGATCATCATTTAAAAAAAGCTGCCAAGTGTTGGAATAGCTGGCACCATAGTTGGGACCCTTTATATCATCTATTTGAGTTATGACCCTCAATTGCATCCATCACGGGTGGCACACTGTGTCATGGTTCTATCCGGAGATGTTTTTTCCTATTCTTCTAATTTTCTGCTTATTAAACTGCTTGATAGTTTACATGCAGTTTTACTTCACCGTTTCCTTGGTAACAGTTCTATATCATTTTCCATCCTTGTAGATGAGAGCATTACAGATGATTGCTTTATAAACCAGTAATAGTATAAAAGCAAGCATATATTTTTATTGTTACTGTTCTTTGTATTGACTATTTCATTCGTAAAGCAGATACACTTTTCCAAATGTTTATAGAAGAATACAGTCCAGTAGAAAAACATATGATTATGTCCCCTGTGCCTGAGGGAGGCGATTTGAAACCCAAAACTCATAGGGGTGTTATTAAACTGAGCAATGTATCCATGGATTGAGTGCTTGACTTCAATTTTTTTTCCTTTAAGCAAGATAGCAGACTTTGAGGTAATGATTGAGTACCAATTGTTGATATAAAGATTATTACTTACAGTAGTAGATAAATTTAGGGTATGCTTTATTTTGCATTTTCTGATAGTTGCATAGCTTATTTTGTGGCATAAGAAGTGATTAATATCTGCCATAGCAAAGTATGCTAATTTCATTACTAGCATTTTATATTTGAGGAAAAACAAAACAAAAGTCTTTATAGTTTTCTTACATTTTAATGTAAAATCTATTTAGATATTACTAAACTTCTGTTCCTTACCTCTACCTTATTCAGAATTAAATATTTCTCAGGGAAAAGGAGAAGTTAAAAAAGAAACGTAAAGGGTCAGAGTTTTCCCATATCTACTATTTTTACTGAATAATTGAATTAATATTGCTGATAATCATGAGCTCTGGAGGCTAGCAATGAAAAACCCCCAAAGACTGGATTCGAATTTTATTAAAAATGCTACTTGCTCATCTTCTGAGTCCTTTCTGAGTTCTGCTGAGTTTTATGGCTGTCAGGAGGTGAAATGATGAACAGTTTCATAACAGAACTAGATTCCTGTTTTAGTAATATTTAACTCTACTTTCCCAAGGGTTGGTAGTTTGCAGCTGTGCAAGTCTTCTAGTCTCTGGCAGTTGTGGGAAGAAGGCACTGGTTCAGACTTCGTACCGTTTTCAGCCTCTCTCTGTCTCTCTCTTTCTCCCCCCGCCCCTCTCTCATTCTCCGGGGCAAGTGAATTTCACCTTCTTACTATCAGAATTTGGTACAGACTGTCAGCTGCAATGAAACTCACTCGTACTTGCAATGCATGACCTGGAAATTCTCACTTTCTGTTTATGGCCCTTCCAGCTGTTCATTTTCTCCCTTTACACACATGAGCACTGTTCAACTTTATTACTTTATTATTCCACTTGGGCTTTACTGGGGAAGTTTAGCTGTGAGGGAATATATATTACTGGTGCACTAGAAATGTATCTTTAAGGAATGGGTTTGAAACCAGTGACTTCAGGCTTGGTGCAATAAGAAAAATTGAGGCCATTTTTCTTGAGTTTGTTGAAAGACACAGTCCTGAAATTTGCCACCCTTACCATCAAATGATCTTGAGCCATGAAAGCTAATCATAGCAAGAAATGAAAATCATGAATAGATTTAACCAGGGGTTGGCAAGCTATGGCCTATGGGCCAAATCTGGCCGTACAGTTTGTAAGCTAAGAATGGTTTCTTTATTCTTAAATGGTTCAAAAAAATCAGAAGATGAATAATATGAAATTATAATTTTTAGTATCCATTAATAAAGTTTTATTGGAGCACACCCATGCTCATTCATTTATGTACTGTCTACAGCCCTATTTGCTCAACAATAGCTAAGTTGCATTGATGCCACAAAAAACTTATGGTATGCAGAGCCTAAAATATTTCCTGTCCAGCTCTTTGTAGAAAAAGTTTACTGACTCTTGAGTTAAACAGAGCCTTTTCTTATTTTCTTTATCATTATCAGCACACGTGTAGGCACATGTATACCCAAATACACACATCCAATTGAGCATATTTTGTGCTCAAATTCACTAATTCACCTTCCCAATTAATATAGATCTTATCTTTAGAGAAACTTCTGATCTTAAATTATTTATTTAACTATTGGAAACCTACCATTAGAAGTAAACATAATTGTCCTACTAGTATTTTTTGCACTTGGGAAAATCATGCGTGCTTATTCTTTGGTCACTAACTTTACTTGTTTGCAGGTCGGAGCATGGAGAGTTACTTGTTAGGGTCATACCTGCCTACCATAGGGCTTTAAACTTCTAGTTCAACATTGATGGAGAAAGAATGTGCAGTACTACTTGGAAAGCTTCAACCAATGTGTGCTGGTGAACTGATAATCAAGTCAACGGGAGAATGCCTAGTATTTCCTTACAGTATACTTGAGCCATCTGGTCCTAATTGTTAATGACCTTCACTAATCTGTTTCCAAATGGAAAGAAAACTAGATAAGTGGATTTAGTTGTAGGCAGAGGAATGGAGGTAGGCTGTATCAATTTGGAGTTGAGTTTAAGCTAACTTTCTTATGATTTGACTGAGCACATTGTAATGTAAAACTGTGGACTACTTTTAGTTTTTTACAGGAAAAAAATATCAAAAGTATGCTGCCTTTCCTCTGAGTAATTTAGGTCATTATGTGCTTAAGCTCTGAAAATTATCTTGAAGAAATCTGAGCCTTAGTTTTAGATAACAAAGTTAGCATTCCCATTTTTTCCTGGCAAAGAGATGAGAAGGGTTTCCTGCATGAACTATTATTTCAGAAATATATTTTTAAGTATGGTTTACAGCATTTGGCACATGATGAATACTCTATACTAAATAATTAGTGAGTGAAATCATAAACAATTCATTCTAATACTTGTTGAAAACAAATTGTCTTATTTGTTTAGCTGAACAATTACCATGATCGGTACCTTTTGAATGTAGAGGAGTATACATGTTAAAAATAAATAGCTTGCTCTTGGACTCAGTCTCAGAGAACAAATTTTTATTTCTGTTGACTTTCCAAGCATATTGTTTGTGATCACTGACGTTTAAAAAGTCATCAACTCCTACTTCTAAGAAATCTATGTTTTCTTGCTATAAACTCAACAAGCAAAGTTATGATGATATTAAAACGGGTTTTTACAGATGTACATTTTTATTTTTGGAAATCCTCTTTGGTAGGAAAACAATAATTTTTATGAAAGAAGCATTTCTATAGTTTAAAACTGAAAAGTAATTTCTCCATAGTTAACAACTTACTGTAGGGTTTTAATTTTTATTATTTTTTTAGTATGTTGCATAAGTTTAGTGAGATTTGCCTAATTGAAAATAAGAACATGATGATTATCTGACAAAAATGAGCTTATAAAAGGTGAACAGTCATAAAATTATTAAAATTTTCCCAGTCAAAGTAGGTGTGAGCAAATTTATCTGTTAATTGGCGTGCTTACTGGACTGGTCAGGGACTGGTTGTGGGGACCATTGTGTTGATTCTATATTGGATCACCCACCTGACCATGGTGATTTTACAATGGTTTCTCTAAGTGGAGTCCTGAGTGTTTATCGTATATGAAATTCACAGGTATGACTGAGGTCAGCAATCTGAACCCCAGGACTGGAGCCATTAGCAGTGATTGGTATACAATGGGTAGATCCTAGAATTTCTTTTGGCCCAAGTCCCAAACATGCTCAACTGAATTGTGCCTCAGGAATATGGCCCCTCTATAGCATAGGGCCTGGACTGGCAAAATATAGCCTACCTGATTTGTTTATTTATTTATTTTTATTTCTCTAATTTTTTTTCTTCATTAAATCATAACTGTGTACACTGATGCATTTATGGGCTTCAGTGTACTGATTTGATATATAATGTGAAATGCTTACATCGACCTGATTAACACATCCATCACTTTGCTTACTTAATTGTTGTGGAAAGACAGTGATACTCTTTTGTTAATAGTTTTGAAATGTACCATTGCATTATGCACATTAGGTGAGGTCCCATCAAATTTTACTCATTTTATAATAGCTTTACTGCCTGTTTTTGTAAATGAAGGTTTTTTGGGATGTGGTTATGCCCATTTGTTTCTGTATCATCTGTAGCTGCTCTTGAGAGAGTCGAATCATCATAGCAGAGACCACATACAAACATATGTTCCTGTTCTTCCCTGTCCTCTTGCCCCGTACTTCAATTCTCCTTTGGATCTGGAGCCATGACCTGGACATCAGCATGCTTTACTGAGAGGGAGAAAAGTGGATATGACTGGGTGGAATCAGCCTGCCAGTCCCCTCTCCAGGGATCTTGCACTATCAGGATTCACTATTCCGCTTGTAGGTTAATTTGGAAGCTTTCTAAAGTGCACGTGGGATCCTCTCTGCCTCCTCTGTCTACTTGGTTTTGAGGGTGAAATCCACATTTTTTATCTTCCCTCTTTCAGGTTTGGCCCCCGTTTCCTGTGTTTCCTTTGGGTACAATATTTCTGGACCCTTGTTATTTCTCCTTCTCAGCCTTAACTTCCTATTCAACACCAAACATACATGTGTATGTGTACAAACACATGTCTACCTCTAACCATGTTGAACTTCTTAAGAAGTCTCTAAAAGTTGCCACATCTCTGAGCCTTTCCATAGACTCTTCATTTTGTCTAGAATAATCTTCAGTTTGCCTGATTTTCACCTTGAAAACTGTTATTTGAATTTATGTCTCAGGTTTTTGTTTTGGGGGGTTTTTTTTTGAGACGCACTCTCACTACGTAGCCCTTGGTACAGTGCTGTAGCATCACAGCTCACAGCAACCTCAAACTCTTGAGCTTAAGCGATTCTCTTGCTTCAGCTTCCCAAGTAGCTGGGTCTACAGGCACCTGCTATAATGCTAGCTATTTTGTTGTTGTTGCAGTTGTCATTGTTGATTAGCTGGCCTGGGCCGGGTTCAAACCCACCACCCTCAATGCATGTGGCTGGCACCATAACTACTGTGCTAAGGGCACCGAGCCTATGTCTCAATTTTTAATCTGGGTTTGTTTCATGTTGGCTTCTTTAACCTCTCAATCCTGAGTTAAATAACTTGACCAGTATCATTCATTAGTTAAAATAATTTAACTGTTCTAACAGATTAACCCCTCAATTTTTAGTGACTCATTTCTTGCTTGTATGATGCACCAAGCAGATGTTCCTGATGGAGTAGAAGAGTTTTGCTAGTATACACTGTCATTCAGAGAACCTGGAAAACAGAGGCCCTCTCATCTTCAATGTGACAGCCAAAGTACTGACAGATAAGGGGAAATAAATGGTGAAAAGTTAAGTGGAAGATTTTAAAGGTCCATGCCCAGAATTATATTAATAGTACATCAGTCTGCCCTCATTTTATTAACCAGAACTCTGGCTGTGTCTGTGAGGGAGGCTGGGAAGTTTAGTGTAGCTTTACCCTGCACTTGCTGGACATCTTGTGCCCTACCCTTTTCATAACATTTATCCATTATGTAGTAGATTGCACTTTGATTCCAGTTTTTAAGCATTCCCTGAATCCAAGCCTTTTCTATGTGACATTAAAGCTCTACCTGCTACAGAGTGGAGTGACTTCCCTGCCACATTGCTATTGGGTTTGGTCAAGTGACTTGCTTTGGTCAATGGAACAGGGATAGGAGTCATAGAGTATTGGTTTGGTAGAAAAATGCCTTTGAGGCATTGCACTTTCCTTTATTGCTTCTAACATTGCTGTGTGAAGAACTGCTTGGTTTAGCTTGTTGATCCCAGAAGGTAGATTGAGATGGAGTACCACCATCCTGCAAACGTATGAGCTTGAAAACAGTTGTTTATTGTTGTATACACTGTGTTAAGGAGCATTATTGTGGCAATGGTTGACTGGTAGAGATTGTGTTATAACTGAGTCCAGTTTTGCATTGTGTCTTGTTTAGCAACTCTCAAAGGGCAAAACCCCTTTGTTTTAAACCTCTTTAGTTCATAGTAGATACAGTCCTATTTTGTTTTATTGCACTTCACTTTATCATGCTTTGTAGACCTTGTATTTTTCACAAACTGAAGATTTGTGACAATCTACCGTCTAGCAAGTCTATGGGTGCCATTTTTCCAGCAGCATGTGCTTACTTTGTGTCTCTGCATTACATTTTTGTAATTCTCAAAACATTTCAAACTTTGAAGTTATTATATACATTATGGTGATCTGTGATCAGTGATCTTTGATATTACTAATGTGATTATGTGGGGCAACACAAACCATATCCATATAAGGCAGTGAACTTAATCAATGTTGTGTGTGTTCTGACTGCTCCCTCACTCATTCCCCTTCCTGTCTCCCTTTTTCTTGGGGGGGGGGTGTCTCTCTATTACCTGAGACACAACAATATTGAAATAAGATCAATAAATAACCCCACAATGGCCTCTATGTATTCAAGCAAAAGGAAGAGTCACATGTCTCTTACTTTAAATCAAAGCTAGAAATGACTAAGCTTAGTGAAGAAGGGATGCCAGAAGCTGAGACCTGCTGAGAACTGGGCCTCTGACATCAAGCAGTTAGCCAAGTTGTGAATTCAAAGGAAAAGTTCTTAAAGGAAATTAAAATTGCTGCTCTAGTGAACACATGGATGATAAGAAAGTGAAGCAACCTTATTGCTGATATGGAGAAAGTTTTAGCGGGCTGGTTAGAAGATCAAACCAACTGTATAACAATGCCTTAAGCAAAAGCCTAATCCAAAGCAAGGCCCCAACTTTCTTCCATTCTATAAAGGCTGAGAGAGGTAAGAGAGCTACAGAAAAACAGAAGCTAGTAGAGGCTTGGTCATTAGGTTTAAGGAAAGAAGCTATCTATCTCTATAGCATAAAAGTGCAAAGTGAAGTAGCTGATACAAGTTATATAGAAGACCTAGCTAAGATAATTGATTAAGGTGGCTATACTAAACAACAGATTTTCAGTGTAGATAAAAAAGCCTTCTACTGGAAAAAGATGTCATTTAGGACTTTATTAGATACTAAAAGTCAAGTCACTGCCTGGCTTCAAAGGTTCAGAAGGCATGTTGACTATTTTATTATGGGCTAATGCAGCTACCCTGCTTCCTCAAAAATAAGACATCCTCTGAAAATAAGACCTACTTACAGGAAAGATAAGACGTCCCCTGAAAATAAGACCTAGCGCACCTTTGGGAACACACCTTAAAATAAGACACTGTCTTATTTTCGGGGAAACAGGGTAGTGACTTGAAGTTGAAGCCAATGTTTATTGACCATTCCAAAAGTCGTAGGGCCTTTAAGAATTATGCAAAATATACTCTGCTATGCTCTATAAATGGAACAACAAAGCCTAGGTGGAATTTGCTTTACGGTATGGTACTGAATATTTTAAGCCCACTATTGAGACTTACTGCTCAGAAAAAAAAAGATTCCTTTCAAAATATTACTGCTCATTGACTACTACCTGGTAACTCAAAAGCTCTGATGGAGATGTAAAGGAGATGATTATTGTTTTCATGCCTTCTAACACAGCATCCATTCTGTAGCCCGTGGAACAAGGAATAATTTTGACTTTAAGGTCATATTATTTAAGAAATTTGGCCTGTGTGAAAGTAGTGAATTATCTTAATTGTTCACATTCAGTTGTAGATCAATTTCTTTATTCTACTCTTTCCTCTTCCTTCTCACTATTACACTTGATTTGTCTTTAGAAAACAAAAATAACTATACTTTGTAAGGCCATAGCTGCCATACTTTATAAGCATTATCTTATATAGTGATTCCTTTGATATATCTGGGCAAAGTAACTTGTAGTCCTGTTGAAAAGGACTTACCATGCTGATGGTAATAATCAACATTGTTAAAATGTCTATACTTCCCAAAGCAATCTACCTATTCAATGCCATTCCTGTCAAAATACCAACATCGTACTTTCAAGATTTGGAAAAAATGATTCTGCGTTTTGTATGGAACCGGAAAAAACCCTGTGTAGCTAAGGCAGTTCTTAGTAATAAAAATAAAGCTGGGGACATCAGCACACCAGATTTTAGTCTGTACTACAAAGCCATAGTGGTCAAGACAGCATGGTACTGGCACAAAAACAGAGACATAGACACTTGGAATCGAATTGAAAACCAAGAAATGAAACTAACATCTTACAACCACCTAATCTTCGATAAACCAAACAAGAACATACCTTGGGGGAAAGACTCCCTATTCAATAAATGGTGTTGGGAGAACTGGATGTCTACATGTAAAAGACTGAAACTGGACCCATACCTTTTCCCCACTCACAAAAATTGATTCAAAATGGATAAAGGACTTAAATTGAAGGCATGAAACAATAAAAATCCTCCAAGAAAGCATAAGAAAAACACTGGAAGATATTGGCCTGGGGAAAGACTTCATGAAGAAGACTGCCATGGCAATTGCAACAACAACAAAAATAAACAAATGGGACTTCATTAAACTGAAAAGCTTCTGTACAGCTAAGGACACAATAACCAAAGCAAAGAGACAACCTACACAATGGGAAAGGATATTTGCATATTTTCAATCAGACAAAAGCTTGATAACTAGGATCTATAGAGAACTCAATCCACATGAAAAAAGCCAAACAATCCCTTATATTAATGGGCAAGAGACATGAATAGAACCTTCTCTAAAGATGACAGACGAATGGCTAACAGACACATGAAAAAATGTTCATCATCTCTATATATTAGAGAAATGCAAATCAAAACAACCCTGAGATATCATCTAACCCCAGTGAGAATGGCCCACATCACAAAATCTCAAAACTGCAGATGCTGGCGTGGATGTGGAGAGAAGGGAACACTTTTACACTGCTGGTGTGACTGCAAACTAGTACAACCTTTCTGGAAGGAAGTATGGAGAAACCTCAAAGCACTCAAGCTAGACCTCCCATTTGATCCTGCAATCCTATTACTGAGCATCTACCCAGAAGGAAAGAAATCCTTTTATCCTAAGGACACTTGTACTAGACTGTTTATTGCAGCTCAATTTACAATCACCAAAATGTGGAAACAGCCTAAATGCCCACCAACCCAGGAATGGATTAACAAGCTGTGGTATATGTATACCATGGAATACTATTCAGCTATTAAAAAAAATGGAAACTTTACATCCTTCATATTAACCTGGATGGAAGTGGAAGACATTATTCTTAGTAAAGCATCACAAGAATGGAGAAGCATGAATCCTATGTACTCAATTTTGATATGAGGACAATTAATGACAATTAAGGTTATGGGGGGGAGGAAAAGCAGAAAGAGGGAAGGAGGGAGGAGGGTGGGGCCTTAGTGTGTGTCACACTTTATGGGGGCAAGACATGATTGCAAGAGGGACTTTACCTAACAATTGCAATCAGTGTAACCTGGCTTATTGTACCCTCAATGATTCTCCAACAATAAAAAAAAAAGAAAATATTTCAGATTGTATATGAAAGCAGCACATTGTACCCCTTGATTGTACTAATGTACACAGCTATGATTTAATTAAAAAAAAAAAAAGAAGGATGGACTAGGCTCTGGCATCAATGCATAGTGTCCCCATGCTGAGTACTTCAAAAGTGACCATAGCGATATTCAGCAGTGAGGTATGTAGCAATTTTTCTAGGATGAGTTTGAGAAATTAATTGCCCAACCATGTAGGTACACTTCTTTTCAAAACAGAAGACTCAGAGGGATGGGGAGGGATTCCCCTTGCTGAAGACTATAGAATCAGCTTCTCAGAGCTGAAGCTGCTGGCAGTTAAGCCCCAATCTTCCCCCTCCACATTTCAATAATTATATCAGAAAAGTATCTGGCAACAGAGAAGAAAATTAAAATTAAATATTGTAATTGTGCTCTTTAATTTTGAAAATTTCATAGCAAAATATTCTGGGGTTGACCTGAGAGTTAGTGTTTTCTAACTCTCAGGTCAACCCCAGAATTTTAAAACTTGTCCTTATAAATTAAACCATAGTTTAGAATGCGCCAGCCCTGTCCATGGAGAGAGGTTCAGGTCGCCGAGCTCCGGCCAGAGGCACCGGGGCGGCGAAGATGTCGGCTTCCTTAGTCCAGGCCACTGTCTGGGCTGTGAGCAAGCGGAAGCTGCAGCCCACCCGGGCCACCCTCACCCTGACAGTTCAGCAGTGAACAAGATAAAACAACTTCTTAAAGACAAGCCTGAACACGTAGGCGTGAGAGTCGGTGTCTGAACCAGAGGGTGTAATGGCCTTTCTTACACTCTAGAATATACAAAAAAAAGGAGATTCTGATGAAGAAGTTGCTCAAGATGGAGTGAGAGTATTCATTGAAAAGAAAGCACAGCTAGGAATAGAAATGGACTATGTGGAAGACAAATTATCCAGTGAGTTTGTGTTTAATAACCCAAACATCAAAGGAACTTGTGGCTGTGGGGAAAGCTTTACTATCTGAAACCTCAGGACTCCTTTGGCTATGAGCTCCAGCAACACTCATGGATGCGTTGGGGCTTACCGAAGAAATCATGTGATTGTCACCTGCTTAATGTGTGGCTCCCTTGTAAGGAAAATAAAGTGATGCATTTTGAAAAAAATATATATATTCGTGATTCATGGGAGGACGTCAAATAAGCAGTATTAATAGGAGTTTGAAAGAAATAGAGTCTAGCTTTCATTAATTACTTTGAGGGTTTCAAGACCTCAGTGGAGGAAGTAACTAGATACCGTAGAAATAGCAAGCAAACTAGAATTAGAAGTGGAGCCTGGAGGTAGGATTGAATAGCTGCGATCCTGTAACAAAACTTGAATGGATGAGAGTTGCTTCTTATATTTATTTATTTATTTTTTATTAAATCATAGCTGTGTACATTAATGCAATCATGGGGTACCATACACTGGTTTTATAGACTGTTTGACACATTTTCATCACACTGGTTAACATAGCCTTCCTGGCATTTTCTTAGTTATTGTGTTAAGACATTTACATTCTACATTTACTAAGTTTCACATGTTAACCCTTGTAAGATGCACTGCAGGTGTAATCCCACCAATCACCCTCCGTCCGCCCACGAGAGTTGCTTCTTATGGACAAAGAGAGTGATTTCTTCAGATGGAATCTACTCCTGGTGAAGATACTCTGAACATTTTTGAAATAACAACAGTGGATTTAGACTATAAAATACACTTTGTTGACAAAACAGTAGCAAGGTTTGAGAGGCTTGACTCCGATTTGGAAAGAAGTTCTGCTGTGGGTAAAATGCTATCAAACAGCATCACATTTTGCAGAGAAATCTTTCATGAAAGGAAGAGTCAATGGATGTGACATACTTCATTGTTGTCTGATTTATAAGAAATTGCTACAGCTATCCCAGCCTTCAGCAACCACCACACTGATCAGTTCGCAGCCATCTGCATTGAGGCAATTCTCTCCACTAGTAAAAAGATTAAGATTCGCTGAAGGCTCAGGGGATCATTAGCATGTTTTAGCAATGAAGTATTTTAAATTAAGGTATGTACATTTTTTTAGACATAATATATTGCATACTTAATAGACTACAGTGTAGTATGAACTTAACTTTTTTTTATATACTCACTGGGAAACCAAAAAACTTGTGTGACTTGCTTTATTGCAATTTCACTTTATTGCAGTGGTCTGGAACCAAACAATATTTCCAAAGTATGCATGTTGTAAGTATCTGGTGAATTATGAATGAATCAGAGTAGAACCAACTGCATTCTACTTGATGCTAAATATTGATTATCCCAGATATGACTGCTTCTGTACTTCAATGAATTGGATGACTCCTGATTTTTAGGTTCTGCTATCAGTGCTTGTTTAGTGTAGCCATTTTACACTTGGCAGGGAAATGCTGCCTGCCCCTACAGCTTGGGACCCAGCCTCACATCCCCATATCCTCTCATTTTCATGTTGGTTTTCTTCCCTTCCTCTGGTCTGGAGAATCCTGATCTTGGATTATATACCTTGTATCTCTACTGCCAGAAAAGAATTGTAGATAATGCTTATAAAATACTTAAAGATTTGATAATGAGAGTTGTATATACTTAAATGTGATGTTAAAGAACCTATTATTAGGGTCTTTTGCATATAACACATTGGGAAAGTGAGACCTCAAAAGTGAAATAGTCACTATGGGAAATGAAAGACATTGCTAAAATACGTGTATTTGACTTAAAGTTAATTATCTTATTGCTCTTGTAAAATATCACTCTGAAGGAGAAAATTTTAAGAAATGGACCTATGAGAACTTTGCTTAGAAGTTAACATGAAATATATCAACAGGAGCGAGAAACTGAAGGAAATGCTTTATGCAGTGATATAGAAAAATCGCTGAATATATTTACTGTTGTGTGAAAACCATTTTTTCGTAGTGTTTGCAAAGAAATGACTGGAAAAATATTCCAAAAACTAATGACAGTACTTAACTTGGTAAAGCAAAGCATTGGTGCAGTGGGTGATTTGTGATGGGTCTCCATGTCCCCATCTATACTTTACATTTTTATTTTATTTTGATTTTGAACCCTAGTAATACATTACTCATTAATAAATTTCAAAAATGCTAATAGGATACACACATAAATTCAAGAGTCCAAACAATACCAACAGGTTCTTCATATGTTTTTCTGATTATAAAAGTAAGATACAGTTATTGTAAAGAGTTTTGAAAATACAGTATAAAAGAAAGATATAAATACTTGAAATTCTGCCAACCTATTATATCAATTATCCCTCTATTCTCTTTAAGGTTTGTATCTATTTTACATAGTTAATATTAAGACACAGTGCTGTATCTAAGTTTTAATGAAATATTATTTCCCATATCATGAAACATTCTTTATGAATATAAAATGAACAGCTACACATACAGCAATTTACTTAACAATTTCCTACTTTATTAACATTTAGATTGTTTTGCTTTGGATAATAATGTGATAAATATCTTTATAGCCAAGTCCTTGGATTTCATGAGCAGATTTTTTTTTTATGACATTAGTAATAACATACTGAGCATTTCAAAATTCATAGAAGACAGAAGGTAGTTTGAGATGCCATTAAAATGATATTTAAATTTTATGCTAAAATTGTGGGCATTCCAGGTCCCTAAAGGTATTAAAGTTGACAAGCAGCATTTGTCATAGAAGTTAACCTACTGACAAGACTTGAAGTAGTTGGTGATGGGAAAAAAGTTGATTAATGGCAGTTGGAACTTCAGGTGGACTTGAGCAAGTTGGATCTTTGTTTCCTTATTTGTAAAATGGGAACATTATGTGATATTCTCTCTAAATTTAATTCTGTTTCAAGTATTCTATCTTTTTACCCTGGAATGAACAGATTCAAAGAAATTCATCTATGAGAACTTGAAGTAGCATGAACACTGTGTAGCTGTAAATACAAAGAACAAGGGCACATTCTATGCAATGATATAGAATGGTTTGCAAAATGTATTATTAAGTGAAAGCAGTAAGGTGTATAACAGCAAATATGCATATATTTACATAAAAATACTGAAAGGATACATAGTAAACTAGTATGAGTGTAATTAGAATTGGGAGTGTATAGGGAGAAAGAAATCTAAGTAAAAGAAAATAGGTAAATGTGATCTCCCAAAATGTTGAAAAATCCACTCTGGATGAAAATATGAACTGCTAACTCAGTTCTAACCTATAATTTCTTAGTTTACTCTATTTCAAATGAATAAAATGGAGGAGATGGTTTAATATATTAAGGCTATCTATCAAAAAAGTGTGATAGAAATTTTAGACCTATAAAATGTTAATGATAATTTTTATTGGCAAATTAAGATAAAGCTGGAAGATCATATCATTATAAGAATGAACTCTTTTGTATAGAGTTGAATACCCTGAAGCAAAATAGCTTCATTTTAAATATCTAGCTAAGCTCTTCTTTGAAGGGATTATATATAGAAAATCTTTTTGTTCCCTACCCCCAACGAGGAAAGTTTATGCATATTTTAAATTTTATTAATTTTTGACAACCGTCTTAAAAGTCTTATCATCTGGTAATCTGCTATTCACCAAAGGGGCCAACTTGGGGTTTTTTGGAGAACCACAGTCTGGGGATGCATTGATGGATGTTTCCTTTAGGACTGTAATTTGATTATGCTGCCATTAGTTCATAATTTGGCTTTCCGGTTGAGATCATGTTGACAGGCTGAAGAATAGAGTGCTATTTAACTAAGTTGATGAAACACATAGAGGAGGCAATAAAGCGTCTAATCCTTCTCCACTGGTTAATCCTTTACTTTATCTCCCTTTTGTGCTGATGTGGCCACGTAAACTCTGTAAACTTCCATTTATCAAGAACATAGTGATGTGTTAAATAGGCTGTTATAGGTACACATGTTAACATTTTTTAAAACATCATCTGAACACAAGAAGATAACAAATTCAAATTTCAGTATCCACAAATAAAGTTTTTATGGAACATAGCCAAGACCATTCATTTGGGTGTTGGCTGTGGCTAAAAGAGCAGAGTTGAGTATTAGCTTCAAAGACCATGTGGCCCACAAAACCTGAACTGTCGGCCCCATTGCAGTAAGTTTGCTGCCCCTAGACCTAGGTCCTATCTCATCAAACATTAAACATTATCAAGTGGTTCTTGTTAGGAAGGGAAGATATAGATTTAGATATAAAATATCTAGATATTTTATATGTAGATATAGATTTAGATATAAAAATATTTTTACCTTTCTGGGTTTTGATGTTATGCATAAATAGAATTTTAGATGATGTTACTTTGCACTTATATATTTTTCTCTGTATAACTGTTTCTACTATGAAAGGTTTTTTTCTCTCTCCAAATAGACTTTAAACATCTTGAATAGGAATCGTGTTTTAAATGTTTATATTTTCCTGCCATGCTTGTTTTCTTTCCCACAACGTGATGTAATAACCCACACATGTTATGTACCAAAGGATTAAAAGCAAAATGCAGAGAAACTGGTTCCCCCATGTCTACTGGTTGCTTTGATGAGAAAGGTGGTTGGTTTGAAGGGAAGTGTGAAAACCACACTGGAAAAGCAGAGAGATGAAACAGAAGAGGGTGTGGACCCCAGCCCCACCCTCTGAAGCTATCCAGCTGCTATCTGCTTCCTTAGGAATGGATGTTAACACCGTACTACAGTGCAGGTGTGGGTAGTTTATTTAGAGATACCTATGCATAGTAGAACATGTGTACCCTAAATAGCTACTATGTTTTAATGTGAAAAATATCATCCTAATATGCTTTCATATTTTGAGTTTATCAGTTAGGGTATTTTAGCTGTAAGAAAAGGGGAGTGCTTGACTAACAGTGGCTTAAACAAAATATTCTTAAAGGTAGATGGTTCCTGGAATGGGATTTAGTAACTGGGCAGGTCAACAAGGATCCACACCTTGGATCACCTCGTGGATGTCAAAGCTATGGGTTGCCATAGCTCCAGGCATCATGTTATCATATGACTAGGTTTAGTGGCAGGAAGCAGTGGGTGGCCAGAGAACTGTGATCAGTCTCTTTGTGTGGTTCTTTCTTTACATCATGGAGGACCATCTTTTTTGAATCCAGTTAACCAACCCAACCAACTAACCAACCGACTGACCAACCAACAAACCATCTTTTTCAGAAATAGGTGAGGGTTTTCCTTTAGTCTCATTGACTAAAATGTAGTCCCGTGATCACACCTAACAAAGGGCAATGGGACGCTCATTTCTGGTTCACCTTTCCAGAGACCCAAACTCTCAAAATCAGTGTTCTGGTAGCATGGAAAAAGAAAGGAAAAGGAGTTTAAAAAAAAAGCAATTAACATGCTCTTTCTCTTTAACAGTTTCCCTTTTATTCAGAGATGTTCTTGGAGAACAACAACAAGGCTATTGATTGCAGAAAAAACACATCCATCTCAATGTCATACTCATTTTCTGGTAGAAATACATTGTTGTTATTGCTTTATGGCCAAATTGAATGTGTATTCATTAGGATGCTATCAGCAGCAAGTAACAGAGAACATAACAAAAAATTGCTTAAAGATGAGGACAATTTATTATCTCACATAAAAAATCTAGAGGTAGAGCCATTTGGGGGTTGGTTAACTGGATTTACAGTTTCTAGGTATTGACATCTTTTTGATATGTCATTTCGGCATAGTGACCACACCTCTTATGGTTTTAGAATGGCTGAAATAGTTCCAGGTATCATATCTTCACACAGACACACACTCAAAACCACAAGTGAGGAGAAGGGAGCAGGGTATGTTATTTCCATGCCTCTTTTTTGAGAGTGTGAAAAATTTTCCCATAAACCTCATGGCAGAATTTTTTCATCATGCATTGTCCAGAATTGTCACCATATTTCTTGTCTTCCTAACTCTACCTGGTGAGAGGAATTGCCATGACTGGCTTAGACTTGAAGAGATCAGCAAATTGTGATCTGTGGAACATTTCCAGCCCATCACTTTTTTTTAAAATTTGTTTTTTTTTAAATGTTTACCATTATTCTATTTTTTAAGTTCAATATACAAATACCCACTGTATACTATTAACAATTAGAAAATTAAAGTTAACATGACAACACAAAATATGAAATACGTAGAAATAATTCTTCAGAAATATATAGTATTTCTACATAGAGAACTTCTTTTTATTGAAAATATAAAAAGACACGTCTGTATATATTGCAAAATTTTTATTAACGATTTTTTTGTTTAGGTATTCCTTCCATTATAACTCAAGTTATATACAAACACTACTTGTTTTTGTAAATAAAGTTTTATTAGAATACAGCCATGACCATTCATTTACATATAGCTGCTTTTGCAATAAAATTACTGAGGTAAGTAGTTGCCACAGAGACAATGAGGTCCACAAAGCGTAAACTATTTACTATCTGGTCCTTTACAGAAAAAGTTTGTCAACCTCTGCTTTAGAGTCCTAGTGATTCTCAACTGGGGTGCAGATGTTGGGAAGCTGTTTATAATGATGGGGTGACGGTCTTATGGCCACATAGTAGGAAAGGATAAGGGATTCAAAGCATCCTAAGATGAATAAAACAGTCCTATATAATGAGGAGTTGACCCATCAAAAATAGCAGTGGTCCCTCACAATGACAAACACTAGCTTATATTAATTAAAAGTCCATTTCTAGTGCATTAGATGGCCTCAGCTCCCCCTATCCATATTCGACTATTAGCCTAGAACATGGCCATTTGATCCTTTTGCAAAATTGAAACTCTGGTGAAAAAGAGGAGGAGAGTAAACGGCTGTTCATTGAGCAACTGGGAGTGTTGGCTTTATAGAGCAGAGAGCATTTGCTAAATTGATATTCAGAAAGGAATGGTTACATGTGTACCTGATAATTAGGGACTGACTCATCATCTGATGACAGTGGTTGCCCTGATTGGGAACAGCTCATAATGCTGGAGTTTTATGTGACTGGGAAATGTGCTTCCCATGTTCCATATACTGCAGAATTTGGGTTTACAAGAACTGAACAGGTCTTTTCTTTCATAGTTTTCTGTAATGAACAAATTATCTCCAGCAAACATGTATTAATCACGTGATTGAAAGTTTTAAAAGACCATAAACAAGGGCCAAGTGTGGTAGTTCACACCTGTAATCCCAGTACTTTGAGAGGCAAAGATGGGAGGATTGCTTGAGGCCAGGAGTTCAAGACCAGCCTGAGCCACATAGTGAGACGCCATTGCTACAAAAAATAAAAAAATGAGCTAGGTGTGGTGGTACACATCTGTGGTTCCAGCTACTTAGGAGTCTGAGGCAGGAAGATCACTTAAGCCCAGGAGGTTGAGGTAGCAGTGAGCTATGACCATGCCACTGCCCTCATCCCCAGTCAACAAAGCAAGACCAAGACCCTGTTTCCAAAAATCAAATAAATAAAAATAAAAGATTATAAACAAGTAATTAAAAATACTTTCCTTGGAATTTATGATAAAACTATTTAAATTTTAAGACAACTTTGTTGTTTGGGTCTCATATTGAAAAGAAATGTACAATCATGTATTTCTTCTCCTAAGCATTTTCTCATTGATTGAATAAGGTGCAATAGTTCATGATAAACATGTCTCAGCTTTACCTTTTCCCATATCTACAACCATAACCACATTAAATGAAGGTGTGAGGATAGGTATGAACTGTATATTGAGTATTTTCCCAAATGGGTAGTTGTAGATGCTTGCGTGTTAAAGAAATGTGATGTTTGATGACTGTCATACTCTAATTTATTTTACCAAGACACACAGTAAGAAATCTGTTTTCCACTGTTACCCAATACACACATATACCACATGTGTGCATTTATACACACACACAATTAAAACACAGATTTCACAAAATAATATTGATTCCAATACAATCTGATTCTGTTTCATCTTATCCTCTTTCACGTTTTTAATTCTGCGGACTGTAGCCCACTGAGGTGGTTTCATGACCCCCTCCTCCAGTAAGGTGCAGCCCATGTTTGACAAACACCGGGGTTATAGATGTGTGCTTTTTTCCCCTCCTGGGAACTCTTTTATCTTCTTCTTGGCACATTATTTCTTTTCCTTCTGGAACTTTTCCTTCTCCATGTCAGCCACGCATAATATACCCCAGTAGCTGCTGATCATCAGACCTTGGGACTCAGGCTCAGCCAGTGACAGCTCTTGCCCACAGTTTTTTGAACTTGAGCTGAGAAAGAAGGGTTTTGTTTCTCTATGGTGACAAGCTTTTAGGAATGTTAAGTCCAGAGTCCTTTGTAGCCATAGGCATCGTTTCAGGGGATCTCTGCTTAAGAGCCTGAGCCAGCATTTAGTAAGAGGTTGGGTGAAAGGACCCTGTTATCATCAGGGCTCTGGATCCAGCCCTGTCAGAGGCCAGTATATCTTGGTGGGTTGACTTGTATAGGCCGGTACTTCATTTTTTCTTAATCTATTCTATATGGTTTCTGTCTTGAAAGGGCTTGAGGTAATATGCATTTATCAGTACAGAAATGGTGAGCCTTGGAGATGGTCATGTATTGTTTCTGAGACAGAACTTGGTTATCAAAGAATCTTTTCTTATATTCAGAGTAGCCTAGGCTTTGTGAACTCTACAGCCATTGTTTAACTCCGTGAGGCAAGAGGTATGAATGCATCGGAAGCTTACAGAAGATAAACCTACTGTATGTGTTCATGTGTGCATTTGCGTATATGTAGAGAGTGAGGGGACACAAATGAGGAAAAATGAAGGAAAAATGAGGGAGAATAGATAGGGAGATATTTATTTTAAAAAATTGATGTTACCAATAGTGAAACAATTTCTTTCCTCCATAATTCTGCTTGTACACTTTTTAGTATCTGCAGAGATGTGACTTCTAAGACTTGAAATTGTACACTTTGATTGTAAATAAAGAATTTATTATTTGAATTAGAGATTATCAGATTGGCATGCAAGACGAAGATGTAGGTAGAAGCTTCTAGTAGTTGTAAACATCTCACCAGAAAAAAACAACTTTGTCTCCCACTTGCCTAAATGAGTGTAGTTGACACTGTAGACACAGTGGATCTTTGAGTCTCCAATTTGCCTAATGTACCCCATCCAAACTTCCGTCCTACCATGAGTAACTCTTGTTATTTTTTAAAGACTGTATAGTGACATACTAGTCCTGTACAATTAAATCCTTGATTATAAGGGTAAACTGAATGGATTTTCACAAACTAAACATATCCATGACACAACCACTCAGTTTGGGAACTAGAACATAACTTGAACTCTAGTGGCCCTCCTTGGAGTCCTTAACCAAAGCTGACCATTATCCTGACGTCTATGACCTGTCTTTGAACATAATATCAATGACGTCACATGGATGTGTCTGGTTTCTTTCACTCGGATAATGTTTATGACGCCCATCCCCGTTTGTGTGCAATTGTAGTTCACTTATTCTCATTGCTGCATTGTATTCCATTGTATGAAGATCCTCAATTTATTTATCTGTCCTACTATTGCTGGCTCTTTTGGGACTTTCCACTTTTCACATTGAGCAGACTTGCTCTGGTCATTCTTGTGCCTGTCTTTGGGTGATCATGTGTATTTCTTTCTACTGTGCATATTTCTAGGAGAATTGCTGGCTCTGTAACTGTCTTTTATCATCAGTTACTCCTGTTTTCTCTCTTTCTTCCTTGGTGTGCACATTCACCATTATCTAGCCCCTGCCCTTAGCAGAGAAGGTATTGCATAGGAAGTGCGCAACCTTCTTAGACAGCCCTGAATATGCTCTTACATTAAACCTTTAACATTAGAACTGGAGTAGTATGCAAGTGCTCGAGTCGGCTCTGTTTGGCATCTGACTTAGTGAGTTACAATTAAACTGCTCTACACAAACCACCCCAATGTGTGTAATGTCTCTGATAACAGATTTTAGGGGCCTCAAATCCTTTTGCGGATCCATCATGTTCAGTGTACAGTTTCCAAGACATGCTTGTCTGCATGAGGCAGGCTGATTTTGGAAGGGAGCAGATGCAAAGGACACAAACAATGTCTACTTACATCCCTTCGCGAGAACCTGCTCGGAGGCCAGATCTAACCACAAGAGGCTGGGAATCATCATCGTGGGTGTCATGAATAAGAGGACCTGGTATGGTGACCAGCTGACCAGCCTCTGCCACAGAGATCTCCCTGGAGTTCCCAAAGCTTTCTCTTCCTGTCATCTGCAAGCTAGCTGCCTCCCCTGAGCGTGGTGGGCAAAGTCTGGTCTGCAGAACTATTGCCATCTCCTTCCAGCAGTTGCCTGAGTCCCCTGCCATGTGTCTCTTAGGTTCCATATTCTTTTGTAGAAAGCTGGCAGGACAATATATCTCTTTTATGTCGCTAAGATTTAGGAGATAGAGACATTCAATTCTGAGAGAATGTGACATGTGCATTCTTAAAATTATAGCACTCTGCAAAAGTGTGTGATTAAAAAAAAACAGGCTTTGGGGGACAATGGGTGAGGGGCACGCTACTTCAGGTACTCGCAGACTTTGTCAGTGACACATTTATGAAAAGGTAAGAAGCTAATAAAAAGGAGCACAGTTTCACAAGACTTGAATGGTTAAGAAATACACAGTACTGCAGTAGCTGTGGCACTTTCTCTTGAAAAGCCCTGAGGTTTCCTGGTAGAAGCGGTCCAGGAAGAGTTGTAGCTTGTGAGTGGCTGTGTGACAGGGTGGGTGGGGGTTCTCTACAACCAGAGAGGAATTTGTGAGACCAGATGGGCATGGGTGTGGCCCCGACACCTGCTGGGAATGGAGTATGTGTTGAGGGGCGTGTGCGCACATGCGTTTGTGCACTCTATGCTGTTTTCCGAGTTCATAGGGTTGCTCCCAGATGCAATTGTGCATAAGCAAACAGAACATTTGCATTGTATTCAGATTGTTCCCTAATGTACACATATTAATTCCATTGAAACAAATCCATATTTACAAAACAAATGTTATAACATAACTGATTGTACCAGGGTCGTACAGGTGGTTCTAAGTAGGTAACTAGGTGTGCCTAGGGGCGTCTATCCATTGCGATAAAGTTCCAATCATTAAATACCTTCTTCTATACAGATATCTTGACATCCTATTTTGACCACCATTATTCTCAAACCATAATCTACTTATAGGTAATTAAGAACTGACTGTTGTTTGGGAAATACTGTTGCTGGAGGAATATTCTGGTTTCACTTTGTTTCGGGTGAGTTCCTCTGTATTCTTTCCAATGGGACATTTTCTCTTCCTTGGTAATCGACATAACTCACAAATAGTCCTTAATTCAGTGGTTCCTCTGTGGCTTTCAGTCCTTTCTAGAAGTTTATTTTCTGTTTTTCTAATACTGCTCAGATACGGTTATCTTCTTTGACAGGAAGGCAGAAGAGTATCACACTTCTTAGAATACCCCTGTGTCCAAAATAAGTGATAATTTCTGGTATAAAATATACTAGTTTTATATTGCATTATTCCGATTGACTATGCAATGATGCTCAGGCTCTAGAATATTAGTGTGGTTATGAGCACTGCTCGTAGCAAAGCTCTTTGTATTGCTCATTGCTAATGATACTAGAAATGTTAATGTTCATATTATCAAGAGTATTACTAATGTTATTACTATTAGTACTAATATTGTTATTTAATCTACAATTTTACTATCACCACTTCCTGCTATTTATATTACTAAGTTTTTAGCACTTCTAGAATTTGTACTACTTACCACTACCAGTACTCCTCCTGCGGCCGTCCTGCAGCCGTTTCTATTACCACGACCACCTAAAATGTATTGAGGGCTTACTGTGTCCCAGGTACTTTGATAAGCATTTTATAAACGATAGTTCAGGTATTTAATCTTCACAACAAACCGGTGAAACAGGCTGTATTGTTAGTCCCACTTTACAGAGGAAAAGGACACTGAGGGTCAGAGGAGATAAGTGACTGACTTACTTATCCAAGGCAGAAGGAGACTTAGGACCTGACCATGGCTTCAGAGTCCCTACTCATTGACCACTATACTAACCACTATACAGCAGAAACGAATGCCACCGTGATGTGCTGTCACTATTTGCCTCCTATGATCACGTGGAACTGCCTTTTAAAATAATAATGCCATCTCTTCTGGCAAGGAGAATATTTATATCCTTAGTTGTATTTTACCTAGTTCCAGCTCTATACAACCAAACACAAATAGTCTCATTTCCAACAATGTGGGTGTTGATGAAAGCAGTTTCTTTCTTCTCTTTTTTTTTATCATTAAATCATAGCTGTGTAAATTAATGCGATCATGGGGCACCATACACTGGTTTTATAGACCGTTTGACACATTTTCATCACACTGGTTAACATAGCCTTCCTGGCATTTTCTTAGTTATTGTGTTAAGACATTTATATTCTACATTTACTGAGTTTCTCATGTACCCTTGTAAGATGTAGCACAGGTGTGATCCCACCAATCACCCTCCCTGCGCCCATCTTCCCCCCTCCCTCACCTCCCTGATTTTTATCATCACTAACAAAGGAAATAGGGCAATTAGGCATTCCACAAATCCTCAGTCGTCCTTTTCTACATAACCATCCCATTTCATATTGCCTTCTTTCTTTTGGACTCATATTGCCTTTGTACGTCTGTTTCTAAATTAAATGGATGTGATCTACTAAAAAAATGGCTGTCATGAGATGTCAGAAAATGTTTTTTTTTTTTTTTTTTTTGTTGTTGTTGAGACAGGGTCCCACCCTATGCCCCTGAGCAGAGTGCAGTGGGCGTGGTAGCTCACCACAACCTCAGACTCGGGCTGCGGGCACCCCGCGCTGCCTCAGCCTCCGGAAGCCGCTGGGATTACAGGCGCTCCCGCGGTGCCCGGCTGGGTTTTTCCATTTTTTTCACGAGTCGGGGTCTCACTGTCGCTCAGCCGGGCGCGGTGGCTCACGCCTGTAATCCCAGCACTGTGGGAGGCTGAGGAGGGAGAATTGCTTGAGCTCAGGAGTTTGTGGAACTTAATCTTAAATTACAGTTAAAACTACTTAGTTTCCTTCTGGAATAATTGTTGGTGGGTCTGATTAATAATTTTCAGTAGCATGTATAAGTAACAGTAGGGCAGGAACAGGTTTTTCATATTTAACAATGTTTATCCCATTGGTAACAATGTACAACTCAAAGTTAATGGCAGTGGGCTTGTGAGGTCGATTTGGGACTGTCACACAATAGCAAGTCCAAGAAACTTGCTGGTGCTTTCTAAGAACTAGATGAAGAGCCTTAGAGAAACAGAGGATTTAAACTCACTGCAGCACTTTCTCCTTGGAACAGATGTGGTTGCATGAGGCATGTTAGTTGGGAGACCAGATTCCCCACTTGGAATGCAGTAGTAAATTGGATCCAGACTGTGATAAGCAGATGCACTTTTATTTTGTGGCTCGCTTCCTGTTTATCGTTTTCCATGACATTTACAATTAGTGCCCTTGAAACCCAGGACCACAAGTGCTAGGGAGAGTTAGACTATGTAGCAGTGAGTCACAGTGGTGATCCCATATGCTTTCAGATTTACTGCCCATCACAGCCATCCTGACAGCAGCATCTGGGATTTAGTCCTGGGTAAATCTGGGAAGACTCCTCCGCTTCTACCTCTAGCAGGTGGCATGTCCCCTTTCCTATGGTGAACATGGCATTTTCAGGTCAGGGAGATTCCTTCTTGAACTAACATACAATCTGCTTATGTTGTAAAACAGTGAAATGTGATATATTTCTTTTCCCTCTAATTTCAAGTGTCATAATGGGTCAGAGAACTCATCCAGCTACAGTCTTTACCTTTGTGAATCTCTCCACTACTAAAACGTCCTGATTCACTGTGTAAAGTAAATATCTCACTATTACATTCTTTTGATTCTTCCTCCTTATTGCACATCAAGAAAAAAAGGAGGAAGGAAGGAAGGAAGGGCACAATTTTTTGTGTACAGATGAAAATGAAATAGATGGTTGTCAGAAGATGGTTTCCAAATGATAAATGGAGCCATTAGGTTCCATTTAGGGACTTGAACCTCACCAGTATGCGTAGCCTGCCACAGAGATATCCAAGAGCTAATGATATTTGTTGGTGAGATATTTACCAGGAGTTTGTGTAAGGTAAATTATTACAATTATTCTTTTTCCTTCTATGGACTTGTATTTCTCTCCAAGTTTCTTACTCTTTAGGCCTAGCTTTTTCCCCCTTATAAACCCATTATCATTTGTTTTTTTTTTTTTTTTTTGATAGTCATAATTTTTCCCAATGAATTTCTTGGTTCCAGTTACATCTTTGAAAAAAAAAAAAAAGTAGTACATAAGACCTTGAGGTTTTAAAGTTTGGTTTTGATGGTAGCCTTCCTTCTAAGTCCCCTCACCTAGGTGAGTTATAGTCCTTAGGGTTTTAGTTCAATGCCAGACAGTGTTTACACTTGCCAGTGTGCTCTCCTTTTTGTCTCCAAGGATAGAAATAGCTAAAGAATGACTTCATGAGCTCCAGCATGCACCGATTTTGGGGAAAACACCATCTGTATTAATGATACTACTTTTTCCTGAGCAAGCACTAAATGTTGACAGAAATGTGCAAAAGACACTGGCCTGCCTTTGATTATTTTTTCATTAGCAAGAATGAGAAGTAATAATATTTCAAGGGAATTAAGATCATATAATTATCAGAGGTCCCAACGTTTGGCTTATAAGAGCCACTTTTACAGTCTCACGGGATTTGGTCTCATTTGCAGAAGTAATTTTGTGTATTCACTATTGCCTCCCATTTGAGAGAAGCTGGTAAGATGGTGGAATTTTAATGAGAGAAAATGAATATCAAGTGGCAGTTACTGAGATCTGGAGAAATTCCCAAGGAAACCCATTTTACTGAGGCTTTTGAAGACTTCTTACACAATTCAAGCATAGAAGTTGTTCCCATGGCCAATGGAATGGTTCTGAAGTGCTGGGGACTAATTTAAGTCAGGAAAACAGGGGGCTTGCATCTTATGGGAAGATGATATAAAGGACTTTCCAGCTGAAGCACCTTGTTTCCAATAGCTATTGGGATCATGTGCTATGTTGCGTTCAACATGAACAAAGGTAACTTGATGTGTATGTATCTTCTAAAGTAAAAAGGAAGTTAGTCTTCCAAGAATAAATAGAACACATCATCTGTGGTGGGTGATAATAATGTTTTTGAGTAAGTTAGTGGCTCTCAATGTGGGAGGCAGGGAGGACTATTGCGTGCCCCCAAGGTCATTTGACAGTCTTGGGAAATATCATTTTTGGTTGTCACAGCTGGGTGGTAGGCTACTACTGGTATCCAGTGGGTAGAGGCCAAGGCTGCTGCTATGTACCCTACAATGTGCAGAATAGCTCTCCACCAGGAAAGAATGATCTGGCCCCAAAAGTCATCACTGCTGATCTTGATAAACTCTGTCTAAAGGTTTAGAGGAGGCAGAAGCCATGGATGGAAGGTGTCTGGGACCCTGAATAACTGCATGGAGCAAAGCATGCCCTCCCCAAAGACTGCCCATATTTTCACAGGACTGGGATAGTGAAAAATAATATTTGACTGAGTTAAGCCACTGATACTTTGAAGTTGTTTTGTTATGTCAAATAACTTCTCCTGCTAATAGAGATTCAAAGCCAAATTTGAAACAATACATCTCTCTAACCTGCAGTGTGATCAGAATTCCACATCCATGCAACTTAAATGAATGGCATACAACCTTGTTGTAATGCTATAAACTCCAAACAGTAAGAGAATATAACTTAGGAAGCTCTTAAAATGCTCAGGTTTGAAGCAAGGGAAACAGATTTTATTAGAGAATAGGTTAGTGCATGTTTCTGAAAATTATTTTCTACCTTTTTGAGATTTTTAGGGAGTAAAGACACTAACTCTTTATTAGGTCTTACTTTACTTCAAAGTGTTTCTTTCATCTTCTTTAATGTAGAACATCCATAATAAAGCTATTATCATAAGTCATGATAGGGCTCATATTTTGACTCATGTGAATGTAGCGTTTTAATGCCACTAGACAAAAATTTTAGGAGATAATAAGAGGCTAGAAATATGTATACATTAAAAGAAGATTATTTGAGGTAGCATGGAGTAAGCAGTGATTAGTAAAATCTAGAAGAAAGGGGAACATTTTCTATATATATATGATCTCCTTAAAAAGGAAAAATAGAGGTGATGGGAAACAAAGATGTTGGTTTATTTTTCTTGACTAGCTAATAATCCTTGCTGATGGCATATATACCAAATTTCATGGACTCGTAGAGGTCATCAATTGCTAGATATCTTATGGTGTGTACCATTAAGACATACTGTTTATTACTTACATCATAGGTTGGAAAATTGGCCTGCATGTCGAATCTGGCCCACTGCCTGTCTATTTTTTGCAGTTTTTGGCCGGGGCTCAGTTTGAACCCGCCACCTCCAGCATATAGGCCTGGCACCCTACTCCTTTGAGACACAGGCGCTGCCTTCACTGCCTGTCTTTATAAATAAATTTTTATTGGAACACAGCCACACTTGTTCATGTATGTATTTCTATGGCTACTTTTCTGCTATAATGCAGAGTTAAATAGTTGTGAAAAAAATTGTATGGTCTATAAAGCCTAGAATATTTACCCTATGGCCCTTTACAGAAAAAGTTGGCCAAACCCTTCATCTTTTATACTTCTTAAGCTAATGTTAATTTAGGCATACAATTTAATTATAAAATCCTTTTGAACATTCAAAAAAGTGAAACATAAGCAAACAACTTAGCTAAGGTGTTCCTCAAGCTTTTAAACATGTAACATATAGAAATTGACCCATGTAAATCACTTTTCAATGAATATTCACGTCTGAAATCTAAACCATGATTTTCCATAAAATATTTGCCTCAGTGTCATGAAAAGCATCAATGATGCAGCATTTCTTGAATGCATACTCTGTAATTGCCTCCAACATTTTCTTCCAAGCTGCTGAAGCCCATTCTGCATGCTTTAACGTAGATAATTTCTTTATCTTTCCAGAAATTTTTCTACAGCATTTTTTTCAGTGGCAATCCAGTCTCTCCTATTCTTTTCTCAAATGATATTTAAATAGTTTGTTGCCTGAAATGGAGAGGAGTTATGGTTGTCAATCATGACCCCAAGAATAACCAATCAATTATGCTTGCTTCAAGTAGGCAGAGAGTCACAAATGCCATCCATTTTAAGTTGAATCTGGAGACTCTAAAAGTGCAAAAGACATGTATACCTTAGCACCCATGAAATATAGTAGCTTGTTGCCCAGCAGACGGGGAATGGTTTGAGTTCTGGTGTTACTGAGGGGAGGGAAGGAAGGAAGAGTCCATTCACGTACATGTTCCTGCAGGTCTTTGGTAAGCCAGCCATTACTAAATGTTCTCTTTCCTCTTTGCTTTGCTTTATTAAGCTGAATAGACTTACTGAGGCTCAAAATAAAACCTAATGGAAACATTTTTCAGAAGTCTCTTGATTTTCAGCTATTCCACCCTCCTTGGGGTCCCAGGGTAATTGCAGTGTGCTTGGTGATATCAGAGGAGGTCTACTCTCACGGCTCCAGCTGCCACAGGATCCCATGTGAACTCTGAGACTTAACTAATTTTTCTCCTCTTCCCTGTATGTAGCATAAATGTCATGTGAAAAGCTAGAAACCCCTTGTTGGGTTAACACGATAGATCCTCCTTTGAGTAGCTTTCCATTCACTAGTGTGGTTAGAAAGAGGTGTGCCTAATGAGCAGGTGTTCCCACTTGTTCTCAGGTTTCTTGTTGATACCACTGAACTGCAGAGAGGTTTCCCACAGGGAAATGGTTGTCAGAAAGCATCTGAGGGTCTGTTAGGCATAGCTGTTCTTTACTGTCTCGGGGCACTGCAAGTTTGGGGGTCTAAAAACCTCCCGGCAGTTGAAGACATAAAACCATGTAACCCCAAATGCAGTGGGGGAGAGGCTGCTAATTTCCAGTACTCTCTTCATGGATGGGACCCTACAAAGTGAAAAGGCAAAGGATTCAAGCAGGCAGAGCAGCCTTGTAAGAGCAGCCCTCTTTGAAATCTATCAGGTAAGGACTAGGGGCCGATGACAGCCTTTCTACTGATTGCACATCCCAGTTTGGCATGCAAGTTCTATTTATTTTTATTTTTCGCTTTGTGACAGATATGGTTATATAAGCAGCTTTCAAAATGAGACATAAAGCTTTTGATACTCTCGTTCTTTGCTTTTGTGAGATCCTAGAGGCCTTTTAAATAGCTTAGGCTGTTTTGACACAGCAAAAAAAAAAAAAAAACAAAACAGAAATCAATTGATTGCACTTCAGAGTCAAGCTTGATGTGTGTGCCTCTAACTCGTTCAAGTTGAAGAGCTACCTTACAACTTGGCAAAATGCTGCAGATAAAAGCCACGCTTGTGGTAGTTACAGATTCAGTTTTTCAGACTCAAAACCAAACAAAGCAAAGCCATTGTAGACTCAGAAGCCAAAACCTGGTTGAGCTGTTGTTCATGTAAGCCAGTAAGCATGGGACTTAATACCATTCAGTCACTGTGACTTAAGGCTAACCCAGAAGTTTTGGGGATTCATTAACTTGTGAAAAAAAACAAAAGGAAGTTCATGCCTATAGTTACCAGAGACATGGGGATGAAAAAAGAGATGAACAACAGTGAAACCCAATCTGGCTATCATCCAGTGCCATTCTCAGAGTTCAAGAGGATGGCCCCAGAGGTTCCCTTTCTGTTAGGCTCCTTGGTAATACCACACATCCCGATTACCAGTTACCCACTCCCATGAGCCCTACAGACTTTCACCGGTTATGCCCTTATAATGTTGCTCTCTTCTCTTGAATTTCTGCTGGAATAGAGAGCTGCCATATCAGGTCATTGTTACCTGATATTGGTACATGCTTGAAGCTCAGGCTTAAGCTCATGTCTTAACCAATGCCTAGAATGTCTGCAGAATAGTGTAGGCCTTTTTTCCAGTGTGAAGTGAAGTGCAGATCTCAAGTCCTTCCCTAAGTATCTTCATTCTTGCTTTCCCCTTGGAAACTGCTTGAAGAAGGTCTCTTTCTGTGTGTGCCTCAGAATCACCTTGGAGAGCTTGTTAAAACACAGCGGAGCTCACCCTAGGGTTTCTGATTTAGTAGGTCTAAAGTGGGGCCTGAGAATTTGCAGAAGTTCACAGGAAATGCTGAGGCTGGTGTTCCAAGAACCATATTTTGAGAACCAAGAACAAGAGAAGAGAGCAAGAACAGAAGGAGCTGGAGGAAGAAGAGGCAAACATTTGAAAGTGACAGAGATGCAGCTACTGTGGCTGGTTTTGAAGGGGGCAATGAGCCAGGGAAGCTGAATCTAGAAGCTGTGGACAAAGGACAGCCAAATTCATCACAGAAAAGAAACCTTTCTGTAAGGGAAACGTTATCTGCAAGGATGCGACTCTGCCTACAACTACTTGCTCATTCGCCACTATAGCAGTTTTAGCATTTCAAACATCCCCTTTGCTAATTATAGTCTCCATTTTATATTTGCATAACTAAATGGTCCATTCATGTAGCTTTTGCCAAATAAAGTAATTCTCTGTCCAAAAGTGTATATTCACTTTCTACCCAGAAGAACCCCAAACTGCTACAGCTCTTGGTTCAAAAGATATCAGATTTATGCTTTGGGCCAAGCCCAAGGTCAAGGTCTTTGTACCTTTTTCTCGGAGCAGAAGTCTCTGGAAATAGGAAGATTTTCTATAATGAGGAAGACTTAAGTAACTTCTGCTTAAAATAGCTATGGCTGTATGAGGCAGGTAAAGTGGAAGATATTAACAGATCTTGCACCCAGATTATAGAAAATTAAATCCAGGCTGTTCTCCAGAAGATATATTTGGGGCATAGCATCACTGTCTCCTTGCAACCAACTGCAGTGGGGTGCAGTGTGAGGTGCAGCCCACAGGTGTGCTGATACATCTTGCTCCAGGGATTATCAGCTTTCGCCTGTGGCTGTGTATCACTGAGGCCAGAAAGAAAAATGGCTTTAATGTTCAAATTCAAGGATTGCCAACCGAAAAGAAGGTCATCTGATGTATGAACAGAGTGTTGGAAAATGAAAATGTATCAGGAAATGTTACATTTTTCTCTCTCACTAAATCAAATTCAACCTGGCTTAGCCACCAGCTGGGAGAAGGTCACAGCTTCTACCTGTAGGGTCATTTAGTAGTTCTGGGGATTAAGTAGGCTGGGTACATTAATGTGGGCCCACTGGTATTCATTTCATCATCACTGCTGCTGACGTGCTCATGGTCCAAGTTGGCTTTAGAAGGTGGCTTCCTCTGTTCATGGCCTGCTCTCCTTCCTGATAAGCATCACCTCTCCACCTTCCCTGTAACATGCACAGCCCCAGATACTGGTGGCTCTTCTCTAAGCTACCACTTAGATGGTCACACAAAACACCTGCTATCTCTGGGGCTGAGAGCAGGCCTCCAGGACTCCCCTGTACATGGAGCCCACCAGCTGCTATGCCAGGCTTGGGACTGTCATTTTTCCTGGGACTAGATCCTTCCCTTCTCCCTTAGTCTTTAGAGCAGTGATTTTTCAACCGGCATGCTATGAGAAAATGTCCCATAAATTTTTTTATAGATTATTAAATTATTTTCAAAAGAAGTTCAAAGCACAGTAAATATATTCTTTCTTTTACTCTTTTTTTTTTTGATCAACATAATTTAAGTGTACTGTGGAAGTTTAACTATAGGTTTAACTGTGCTGTGTTTAAGCTGAAAAACACTGCTTTAGAAACTTCTTCACCTCTACACCATCATAGGCTTAGGTTTTAGAATGGAGCTCAGCAAACTCTTTCTGCAAAGGGCCAGATAGTACATATTTTCAGTTTTGTGGGCCATATGGTCTCTTTTGTAAGTATTCCACTCTGCCCATGTAGCGTGAAAGCAGCCCTAATTTGTAAATGAATGAGTGTGGGGCTGTGTTCCAGTAAAACTTTTTTTTATAGACACCGAAATTTGAATTTTATATAACTTTCGTGTGTCATGAAATATCGTATTTTTTGCTTGTGGATAGTACTAAAATAGGTGGAAGTCCAGATTTGGCCCCTGGACTGTGTTTTGCTGACCCCTGGTTGAGGAAACCAAGGCTTCTTATTCTCCACTCTCTTTAGGGGCAATGGAGGTCTCAGTGGCCAGGAGAAGATAAAAATGATTCCTCAAATTTTTGCTCATTTTTAAACATAATTTCAAATCCTCCTTTGCAGTCTGGCCCTTTCCTCCTCTCTACTCCAGTTTGTCCTTCCCCTCTGGGATCCTTTGTGTATTCCAGCAAATCACATCTGGTCAGGAGTCTGTGAGTCAGTGGTTTGCAAACTTTAGTGTATATCAGAATCATCTGGAGAGCCAATGAAGAACACAGGCTTCCCAAAGAGGACCTGAACCTTTATATTTTTACCAAGTTTAAGTGATTTCAATGCCCAACAGAATTTGAGACCCACTGGTATCAATATGTTGTTTTATGCCTTCCTGAAAAAACAAAATGTAGACTGAATAAAAGATGGTGGTAGAAGTGAATTAATATGTCCACCCAGAGAATTGAGGGCGAGTGATAAGGAATGAGAGGCCTCTATAAATAGTATTTGTTTCTATTCTTTCTAGTAGTTAGATCTTATTCTTCAGCTTTTATTGTCAGCAGGAATCTATTTGTGTTTGTTTTCCCTCTTCTCTTTTCTTAGTTCTAAATTGTCTGTTTGTTAATTCACACTTACTCAGTGCCCTGAACTAGTCATTCTCAAAATGTAGTCCCTGGACAAGTTTCATCAGGATCACCTGTTAGAGATGCATTTTCCTGCGCCCCACCCAGAGCTAGAGATCCAGATCCACTGAATCGGAAACTCATTAAGTGGTTTCATAAGTCCTCCAAGTGTTTCTGATGAGCTCTCAAATTTAAGAACCACTGTGTAGACCACGGTTCTTATACTTAGCTTCGCATTGAAACCATCTGGGAAGTTTTAAAAAATATATATGCCTGTGTACCACATGGTGAAGTGCTGGTAACATTTAAAAGTTAACTTCTTGGAAAGTAAAGAGCCCTAATTTATAATATTTGCCCATTTCTTTGGTGTAAATACTCCCACAATTGCCAGTTTCAAGCTGCTCACATTGATGTCACTGAACAGAGTTCAGAAGACTATGTGGACTATCAGGTCTTGTAAGCTTGCAAGTGCCAAGTCAGCTTCAGTCCATATTAGTTCCATCCCCAGAGATCCAGATTACTTGAGCCAGGTTGTGACCTGGGCATCAGGAATTTTTAGGAATCTCCTAGGCGATTTCAATGGGGAGCAAAGGTGAAATAAATGTATTACTGACTATAATTCCTCCCACCCAGCTATAGGCAAGATACTTCCTGTTCCTTTGATTTAATATCCTCTGTACTTCGGCAGTGACAAAATGTGTTCTGTAGGGAAGTCATGTATGAATTTTATGGGGGCTATGTTCCTCAAATTTTCTTTTCAAAAAAAGTTTTATGCAAATATAAGACTAAATGTGATATTAAAATTTGTATAATTAAGATCAAACCAAGTGTACATTCAATAATTTAAGTCCAAGTTTTAGAGCATAAAATACTATGTTTGAGATGAGATTCTTCCTCACTATCCAAGCTTATTTCAAGACAATGATTACTGTTATAGATGATTTAAAATTGGTCTCAAATATTCTAAACATTTAATTGTTATCTCAACTTAAGCAAAACAGTGCGTGTTTTGTATTCTGAACATTATAATAAACTACAGTTGGTATGTATAGTTTGGCTACAAGGCAAAAAAAAATACTAAGAAATGTGGCATTTTGAAAAATCTAGTACTAATGAAAAAGATAAACCATTAGGGGACTTTCTTTTACATGGCTTGCCATAGTCATGTCAGGAAAATGCAATTTCTCAGATCTTCAGGAAGAGGAATAGCTTAATAAGAGGAACAAATATAAAATTGATTAAAATAAGAAAGAATCATTTATTCTAGTATGACATTTGATTTCCTATGGAGGAAAAATAAAAAGCCACTATGAGTAGGTTGTTTTTTATATACTTAGATAAAATCATCACTTAATGAAAAGATACTAGTAATTAATGTCCATTAAATACAAATAAATCTCGAAACTTCACCTACTAGATTATAGGTGATAGTGATTAAGTGGGTCTTAAACCAGTTATTCATTCTGAAATATTCATTTAGTATGGGATGAGGGAAAGAGGATGTTGTTTTCATGAAACAAGGTTGACCAAGAGTGGATGATCACTGAAGGGAGATCATTCAACTTTTCTATTTTTATGTATGTTTGTAATTTTCCATAGAAACATTTTAAAATATTCATTATAGTTGTATTGTTTATACCTGGTGTGCTAGGCAGTGTGGAGAATATAGAAGAGATCATTCTAGTTCTTGAAATGCAAGGAAAAATAGACACTTTTTTTATGGACTTATCTAGAAGTCCCTATTCATCAGTTGTTGAGCTGAATGAAGGTTACTGCTTACATGTGTCCAAACTTGGAGAAGCAATTTTAGTAGAAGTATTTCCAAAATTTTACCTCTTACCCTGTGTTCTTAGATTTGGTGTAATGAACATATTTTTTAACCTTTTCCTGATAACTCAGATTCATTCTTAATTTAGATATCAGTCTCATCAGTGTTGTCTACAGTGATTACCTTGAAGGTTATTGATTTGATCAGCAAACATTGACTGAATTTACTGCATGTGATGATGGGCCAGGAACTGGTGGCACAGCAGGAACAAAGGAGATAAGAATCCTTGCCCTTCTAGGACTTATATCCATCCTACTGGTTATTGAAATGTTTAGTGTGGGTTACAGCGAGCACTTTGAGTAAGAAGAGACACCAAATAGCTCAGAGTCTTATACTTTTTCTGGCTTTCCTGTTTGTTCTTTGCAGTTAATTTCATTCATTTTATTGTTTTTGCATTGTTTTGTTACTTCTTGTTTTGCCTGCTTCTGTGCTCTGAATGTACATGTCCCCCTCAAATTCAGATGTTGAAACCTAACCCTTACAGTGATGGTATTAAGAGGTGGGGCCTCTGGGAGGTGATTAGATCAAAAAAGTAGAGCTTTCTCATAAATAGGATTAGTACCTTTACAAAAGAGGCCTAATGGTACTTGTTTACCAATTCTTCCATGTGAGGATACAGCAAGAAGGCACCATCTTTGAAGCACAGATCAAATCTTCACCTGATACTGAATCTGCTGGCACCTTGATCTTGTACTTCCCAGCCCCCAGACCTGTGAGCAATAAATTTCTTTTGTTTATAAATTACACAACATAAAGGTAATTTATGTATGTGTAAGGTAAAGATTTTGTTACAGCAGCCTGGATGGACTAAGATTCCTATCATGAGCGATTGAAACAAATTGATTTTGGTGTTCTTGCCTAGCATTTATTTCATTTCTACTCTGATCTGCATGATATGATTACTAAGTTTTTTATAATGTGTATAAAATAAGACACACCAGATTTTGAGTACATTCTTAAGTTGCTGGTTATGTAACTCTTGCTTTGCTGCCCCCCCCCATTACTTTTGTGTTTCTGTGTTTCTCAATAGCTGAGGTCTCTTGATGCATGATTCATTCATTTGGCATTTAAATAACAGTTATTAAGTATCTTCTATATGCCAAGTGTTATTCTAGTAGTTGTGGATACAGGGTATACAACAGAAATATGGTGTATGCCCTGAGAGCTAAGATATAAGAGTTAGTAGTGCTGTATGTTAAGTGGAGGAACATTTTCAAGAGCATCTCATGCAAGCTGGGGCTGGGGTGGGTAGTGACCAAGGAAGCCTTGTAGAATCCTGAAAGAGGTTGTGGATGCTTCTTTTTGTGAAGTAAATTTTGATGTGCATCTGAGGTATACAAGTGGAGGCATACTAGAGAGAGGTGGACTTCCCAGCATCTACGATTGCATATCAAACCACCCTAAAACTTAATGGCTTAGAATAACAAAAATTTATTATTTATCACAATTCAGTTTTCTGGACAGTTTGAGTGCTGATTTTGCTGGGGCTGGCTCATCTAGCTACCATTCATTCAGGATGCACCCAGGCTAGAAGATCTAAGAGAAAGTCATGTGGGCTTATTTGGCAGTGACTCTTGCTGTCGGTGTCTGATCCTCCAAGATGATAGATTTGCTTCCTTCTTTACATGGTGGTCTCTGGGGAGCATACCAAGGTGGATGCAAATGTGATAAGGGCTCTTCATGGCCAACTTTGGAAGATACATTATTTCAGCTATATTCTTTTGACCAAGTAATTCATGTGGCTAGCCCAGGTCTGAGGGATGGGGAAACAGGCTCACCCTTTTAACAGGAGGAGAAACAAAATCACCTTGCAAAGAGCCCTGGTACACACGATGAGAAGAGTCTATGGCAATATTTTATAAACTACCATAGTTGTATAGATGTATCTGAATCTCAAGAGAGTAATTTGGACAATAGAGATTTGGAAGTTTATGTAGATTAGAGGCTTGCAAATCCTGGCTGCACATCAGGATATGGAAAACAGTGGAGATTTCCCATATGTTCTACATGCAAAATGGCAATGAATCATGCAAGAAAGAGATGGCCCAAAATGTTGGGTAGGAGAACTCTGCTTCACGGAGAGATGATACTGACACACTCCAAGGAGTGAAGAGTCCAACCTCACTTCCTAAAGTGATTTCATAGAAACTAGGTCAACAAATCGGCTTTCATCCCTAATCTTAACTACAAAGTTTAGTGCCCACACAGGGATTTATTATGTTCAATAAAGCATTTGTAATAAAATTACAGCTTGATGAATTCCCATATAGCTTCTGTTGTGTTCTAGTTTGCATGCTGTCTCATTATCCTAGCTTTTTCTTTAATGGTATATTTGTTTCTTTCCCAGAATTCTTTCAAACATGAACTGAGTTCAAAGCCCTTATTGGCCATTAACTGTCATGAACAAGATGGACTTCAGCCTGCTAGTTATCTGTTGATATTAGACACGGGAGAAAGAAATGAAACTCTTTTGAGTCAGTTAAAGCAGAACCTTAGAAGAGCCTTGAACAAAAAGAAAAATATATATATTGCTTAAAACGCATGGAGACTTTACTATTTCTTAATTAACCGTCTAACATTGTTCTATCCAAAATGGTAGCCAGTAACCACTAGCCACCTGTACATATTTGTATTTAATTCAAAATATATTGACTTGCATAAAATTTAAAATACAATTCCTCAGTTGAACGAGTTGTATTTCAAGTGCTCAATAGCTGCTCATGGCTAACCATCTTGGACAGTGCAGATGTAGAACATCTCCTTCAATATGGAAAGTTCCACATTGCTTTGACATTTATTGTCTAATTGGTAATAAAACTGGTATTGCCAGTTTTAGATCTCCATGTCAAATATTGAATTAAGAGTGAGAGATAATTTCCTCTGTGACCCAAAATGCCTGTCATAATGCATCATGGATCAATTAAAAGAAATTTTAAGAGGAGATTGGGGATAGGGAATACAATGATGTTTAAGAGACCGTCTGTGAACTAGATATAGATTATACATGCATATAATGAAGGAATTAAAGAAGATCGTACCAAGCTAGAATGAAAAGCTCAGGTAACAAAATAAAATCTAACAAGGATAAATGCAAATATTTATATTGTTGGTTTAAATTAGGTTGACAACTTTCCCTGAAATATCTAAATAGTAAATATTATTGATTGTGCATGCCAGTCTCTGTTGTAAGTACCCAACTCTGTCATTGTACTGTGAAATTAGCTATAGATATTATATTTAAAAAGAGGGGGTGGTTATGTTCCAATAAAACTTTATTTGCAAATAAAATGGTGGTGGGATAGATTTGATTTGCTGATCCCTGGCATAAATTGTTAACCCGGTTTAAAATCAGGCAGCTTGGCCTGATGACAGTGCCTAACACTGTTGCAGAAGTCTTTATTTGGCTGGCAGGTTGTCTTAAGTTAATGCCATTTTACTTTGTTTCTATAGACATGTTCCATGCAAAGCCACGGATAGAAAAATTCCATCATCGGTTACAGTGGGGGTTTGCCCTCAATCTGGATATTGATGAGGGGGACACTACATGGGATATTCAAAGATTTGGAAATTAAGTAAAAGGAGAATGGAAGGAACTGTGGTCTAATGTTACAGTGGAGAAGTGTTGAGAGATGTGAATACAGCTGTCTTCAAGTTTTTGAAGGCCTGTCATGTGGAAGAAGGTGTGATTTATCTGACTAATTCTAGAGATTAGAAATAGAATGAAGCGGTACAAGTTTATAAATGGAGAATTTGAAAACATACTTGTTTCAAAATGGGCTACCTGATAAAGTAGTAAGTTTTCCACAATTGAAGGTTTTTAGAAAAAGGATGGATAGGGCGGTGCCTGTGGCTGAAAGGAGTGGGGCGCTGGCCCCATATGCTGGAGGTGCCAGGTTCAAACCTAGCCCCGGCAAAAAACTGCAAAAAAAGAAAAAAAAGGATGGATAATCATGTTTGAGCTGGTTGAAGAGTTTGTTCAGAAGGATGAGAGGTTGGAAAGATAATTAATTTGGTTATAGTATGAGATCAGAACTAGGTTACATGTAGAGAAACCTCAACACAAACTAGCTTAAACAAAAAAGGGAATCTGTTGGCTCACCCTACTGAAAGGTTCTGGGATAGGATTCCAGTTTTAGGTGTGACTGGATCCATAGTATTTAGGCAGGACTGGCTACATAACTTTAGGCTCTAATGAAAAATGAAAATGTGGAGTCCCTTATTCAAAAATTAAGAATTTTCAGATGATGATAGCATAGTATTGAACTGAGTGTGGGTCCTTCACAGTGCAAGGCCCTATGAAACTACACAGTTTGCATGCCACTGAAAACAGCCCTGTCTGGGTCTTGGTCTCTATCTCTGCCTCTCCCTTCTATTTTTTCCTAGGTTGGCTTTATCTTTATAACTGCAAAATAGTGTTCCACTCCCCTGGTGACACCAGCAAATGATACCAAATCATTTCTGATAGACTTTTCTCAACTCTGACCCCAATGATGTGGTGGCAGATGTGGGTGACATGTCCATCCTGGAGCTAAGAGTAGAGTCAGCTTTACTCAAAGCATAAGGATCAAGAGGGAAAGAGGTATTTCCGAAATGAAAAACTGGGTGCAGTTACCTGAAGAAAGGGGAGTAGAGCAGGTGGTCCAATCATAAATGTCTACTCTGTTAAGCAAACAATAATTATGAGCAATATGAAGAAGTGACCCAAGGTAAGAAAAAGTCTAAATTCAGAGTCCTTACCAACCAATTAACAGGTTATTTTTACCCTAAAGAGTTTGCTAAAATTTTAAACTTTTTTTGCAGGTTAAGCAAGCAAAATCTTTGCTGTGTCATGTGTATTCTGTATAACATTTGTATTCTTAGCATGAGCTACTTAAAAACTATCTGTCAAGATTCTGAGATACAACACTTACTGCCTGCCTGGAAATTATTTTAATGCAATGAGGAATTTTGCCTGGAACCTAGTTATCTTTCTCAGGCCTATATTAAGTCTAAAACTTTGTTCAGTCTCTTAGGGGGAAGATAGACATAAATGTTACTTATCATTTTCTGTTTTGAGCAGTCCTGCTTCTGAACCGGCACATTGTTTAATGAGTTCTGCTCAACAGTTGACTTTTTGGCAAAATCATGGGTCAAATGCCTGGAAAGGCAAAGCGAGCCAGGTAGCACCAGGACTGTGTAGAATTTCTAATGGGGATTTGCCACCCACACAGATCAGTTCAGCTAAGTTTTTCGTTCAAATCCAGTGAAATCTGACCTTGTCTTTCCTGTCAAATCTGATGCTTTTGGTAAACTGAATCAGCTGACAATTTTATTTTAGCCAGTTTATCAGGGGAGGCAGGGAGCACTTGATTAATCAACCTCTGGCATGATTCCATGTAGCTCTCGGGAACCCTGTCCTGAAGTCTGCTACACTGAGGCAGAAGTTAAGCACAAAGTGTCTGGAGCTGGACTTCTGGGATTTAAAGACTTGTTCTGCTGTTCACCAGCTATATTACCTTGGGCTACTTGCCTCTCTTGGCCTTGGGCTCTTTTTCCTCATCTGTAAAATATCATTATGGCTATCTATGTATAAGCCAGCACCACGAAAACAATAAAAATTGCCCACCTCCCTAGGTCCACCACACCTGTCAAGATACCCAGGGTACTTTTTCTGGGTCGTTCAATCAGGATGCAGGAATAGAAAATGACACAGGGATGCCCTGACTTCCTCTTACTATAAACAAGTTATTAATATGCTTACCTACACCGCACTGGCATACATATTTACTAGTTAAGTTGCACCCCCAATCCATTCTTCACTAGCAAGGCTCCTCCTCCTCCACAAATCCACAAAGTATAAATTTCCAGTAATTCCATTTACCTCCTTTTCCTGTCTCAAACAGAGGTCCACACTATGATGAAAAAGTCGTGAAGATTTTGGAAAAGCAAGAGCTATTTCAAGGAAGAAACTTTATTTTCTGATCTTTCATCCAGAGATTGGAATCTGGTTGAATAATAACAGCAAAGTATCCACCCTCCCCCAGATATCTGGGTTTTGCCAGTTTACAGATTTGCACTTAGCTTTGGTCGGTCTTGAAGCCTTTTAATATAAACTGTGGAATGCATGGGCTTGCGCCTTCCCTGCTTCTTCTATGGCTTTATCATGTCTTCCCACCCATAGGCAATCATAGTCCATGGCTTTTTAAGACAAACGCACCAGTCTATGGTTCTTCAGAATATAAATAGAATCATTGAAAATACTCTGGGAGCTCTCTAAATTGACTTCCCTGAACCAAGTTAGAAATTAAAGTTGAGCTGAGGTGCCTGTCTTTGGCTCATTAAGTCTTGCGGTGTTTTCTTTGAAATGGCAGGTCTCCTGGGACAAATCAAAGACATGTTCTCTTTAAAATTCCCTGAAAATCAGAGGGGCACAATTTTCCATTGATTTTTAATTATTCTTTACTAGGCCTGCATATTGAAAATAGAGCTTATCACCTTGTTAGATAAAGGAAATAGATGAAAGAAAGAAAAAAGAACAGGGTATATGTGACCGTAGTCACTAGTATTCTGCAACACAGTTGGATTTTTTAAAACTCCGAACCTGCCTTGCCATTTACCAGAAATATGTTGATTTAAAATACACTACAGCTTTAGGGAATAGAAATAAAAATCCTAAACACCAAACAAATGAATGTTTGGAGGAAGCCTTTTGAGAAATATTTGCCTGCCTAGATATACAGAGAAAGCACTGAGCCACCTGGGAATTCCTGGACAGACCTCCATTGCATGGTGGACAACCACTGAGTTTGATTTCAAAGTTCACATCATTGTCTTAGGTGGCCCTTCTCACACCCATGCTGAAAGGATTAAAAACCCCTCCTACACGTTCAGTGTTGAGACAAATGGCAATCTAAGCCTTCACCCATAGCTGTTAAAATGCCAATGTATCTTTTCCTTCATGAGCTGAAGAATGCACCAATATTGCACATGTACCCCAGTAAGTGCTGATTGAAAAACCTAAGATTTCCATCATGTAAGAATATTCTGTGGCTAAACGTAAGTGAGGCAACTCCTCGGCTCCGACTTGGAAGAATTCACTGACGTGTTGAGATAAATGGTGTGTATGTTCACCAGAGAAGTGGTTATTGACCACAGGTGTGCAGATGACTCGCTTGTGGAGATTTTAGAGTACTGATGCCCAGTCCCACCCCCCTTCCCGCATCCACTGAGCCCGAATTCTAAGGACAGTACTCTAGTATGGGCAGAAAGATAACACCTTACAAGTGAATACCATTAAAAGCGAGTGGAGCAAGATGAAACCTAGAACCTTTTCCTGCACCATTAACCTAATGTTAGGGCTGATTCTCCCAAGGGTCTCACGGCACCCCAAATCACCCATCTTCTCCATTCCCATCTTTCTTTTTTCATTGCTTTACCCTCACAATTCCTGGAATAGAAAACACTTCAAATGGACAAACTGTTCATGGAGTCATTTTAAAATGTCATTGCAAATGTAAGCAGTTTCGGCTTCACGTAAGTAACAAAGGAAAAGATGGAGTGCTAATAGTGGTGGGTGAGAACTTCATTTACTCCCAGGGGCTCCGTTCATCAAATATCACTATAACTTTATTGCATATTCACCAGAAATCATTACATTTTGGTCGTTTTGGAATCCCATTACCAGGGGTCATAAAGTTCTCTCTAATAAGAAATCACTGCTGTCAAGTAGAGTCTGATTAAAGTGAATGACAGATGATCTGCAATCTTGGAGGTGATGTTTTTGGCTGCCCATTACTTCACAAATGAAAGACGATTAAGTTATTAGGAAGGAAATCCATAGACTCAGTTACAGGGCCCCACATCATAAATAATTTTAAAAGGGGAAAATCAGTATTTTTTATGTATTTTATTGTTTGAATGAAGTTCCTCAAATTGCCTCTACCCCCAAGGTGTTTCAGCTCTCTACTTTATGTAAAATACCTTTTAAAAATCTCACTAGTAGCTAGGCATGGTGGTGTGCCTATAGTCTCAGTTACTTAGGAGGCTGAGGCAGGAGGATCACTTGAGCACGGGAGTTCAAGGCTGTAGTGAGCTGTCATGGTGCCACTGCATTTCAGCCTGGGCAACAGGGAAAGACCCCTCTAAAATAAATACATAATAAATACAAATCTCACCACTCATATACACCATGACCATAGAACTCATTCATAAAATCATAAAACTCAGACTTCTCACTAGAATGCCTTCCTGTCAGAAAGCACAGCATAATGGCAAACGAAGAACCAGAGACACTTAATTCTTTCCATTGTCTTTCCTTCGTAGTATGAAAGTGGTTGGGATATTTTGGTTTAAATAGTGGCTCCATGTAATTATTTAATTGGTTTCCTATGGAATCTACCAAAGTGCTTGTTAGCTGTTTCTGTTTTACTTATTATATGTTATGTAATAATAAAATACTATTCCTAAGAGAGAACAGAAATCATTTTTATCATGACAGCATCAGTATATTTTGGCACCTTGCCCATTCAAGACTGGCAACAGTCTTAAATAAAGCTGAGGCTCACATTCGTCTTCAGCACATGGCAAGGTGGTAAATAGAGAATTTCATTAAAAGGAAAATAAATAATAATACTCCCATTTAGACAGAACTGGGCTATGAATTCTGGAAAGGAAACAAAAACGATAGATGTTATGACTGTCTTTTTGTGAGGATTCCCCTTTCCCCCCAGTCACACTGTCACACAATCCCTTTTCCCCCTGACTTTTAGAAGAAAGATATATCCATAAAGGGTTCCCATCTTCTTGTTTTCCCTGATCTTTTCCTTTATATTTCATCAACGACTAAGTGCAGCGGGGCTTATAGAAAGCTAAACTGAGGAGTATATGGAATACGTGAATTTGTCTTACCTGTATATGAAATATGGCATAATTTTCTCTGCTCTGTTGAAAAAACATTAAGTAGAAAAGGTAGCAGCAATGCAAATAATATTATTTTTGGAGAGACTATTTTAGAAGATGCTGCCCACCCAATAATAAACAACAAATATGCCCAGGTCCTTATGCCTTGAATGCCCTTTTCATCCACCCCTATTCGTATGGGTACTTTCCAATGGCATTCCAGGGTCCTCTTGTTTTTGATGGAGCCTTCCCCAACTCTTTCCTCCTCACATGTGCTTTCTAGTAGGCTTTCATAAATACATTATCAACCATAGTGAATGACATTTTAGTTCTTTCCAAGACTGTCTTTTCTACATAAGTATGAATTTCTTTCCAGCAGAACTGAATCAAATCTACTTTTATTGCCACAGTAACTTGGTAGCACAAGTCAGCAGTGTTTGTTGAATGGCTGTCCAAATTTAAGACTGAAAATTGTTTTTTTAGAACAATAAAAATCTTTGAAGATATTTACTTGGTAAAATTGACCCATTTTGCTTTCAAAATACGGTTCCTGGTTTATTAGTGAGTTACGAAGTTAACTGAAGCGGGTTGCAACCAGCATTTTGTGGTGAAATGGAATAGAAAAATATTAGAAAATATCTGAACCTATCACTCATAGTAAAAATATAGTCTAAGTATTGTTTTATATAAGGAACTGTCATTTGATGAAATTCTTATTGCTATTTATACACGTATACATACCTACATAAATATTTATGTGTGTATATTCAGATGTTTGTATAGGTATGCGCGTATATTTATGTCTACTGGGTTGAAATTTAAGATTTTTTATTTTTGTGAGTCACAGACAAAGAAGGATGCTATTCTAAGATCATAGGAACCTAAGCACATTGAGAGTGCACGTGAGAAAATGCTCTCAAACATGCGGTTATTGGTATCCCATAGTGCAGACCCTCAAAACTACATTCTGGCACATTAAGAAGTGCCAGTCAGTTGTGAGGAAGAGCCTGAGTTATTTTTGTATATTGAGTCTGTATCAGCCAAGCCATAGTCACCTAGCATTGTAGTATTAGTTAACTGCATGAGTTCTAGAGTCAGCGGACCTAGACTGGAAACTACCGGCATAATGGGTTTGGGCAAATCAATATATCTGAGTCTTGTTTCATTATTTCTAAAAGCAGCACATTTCTCCTAGTTCTTTGTGGGGAATAAATGAGATGATTCTGATATGTGTACAGTACAATAAGTGCCTACTGTTATCATGTAATATATATCAGTTATTTATCTTTAGCCATTTACTAGGTGGGTCACCATGGGCAGTATATTTTCCTTCTCTGCACTGTACTTTCATCTGTAAAATGGAGAGAATAATAGCATCTACCCCATAGCATTGCTGAAAGAGGATTAAAAGAATTAGCAGAAGTATTTAGAGTTCTATCTGGCCCACAGTCAACACTGTATAAATCACTGCTGTTGTTGTTATTGTATATGTTTGGCACTAAAGAACATCTTGTCAGTATCCTATAAGGATTTCAGGAATACTAGTCCATTTTCAAAGACATTTTCAAGGAATATGGCATCAAACAAACATTTTAACTGAGTACAGGATGGCAAGCATTTTGATATGAAACCTAGCTTCAAAGTATAAATGAGCTTATAAACCACAATTTATTTCAATGAAATCTTTGCTGGACACTCACCAAATAAACACAGTGCCATCGCTTTTTTTCCAGCTTATGTTTTGCCAGATGTTTCTTTGCTGGTGTGTAGACATAGCCCTAACTAGCAATGGTAAAAGCATCATGAACAAGTAACACTGGTAGGTGATCCATCAAATCCTAGCATTCAAGAAAATAATTTTCTTACACCCAGTCTTATGCAAAGAGCCTGGCATTGTCACCTTTGTTCTTCTTTAGTTAAAATGAAATGATTACATAGGAAAAAAGAAATAATAACAGACCAGATAACAGTGAAATTGAAAACAGAAAATCAATAGAGAAAATTTTTTAAAAACCTCAAAAGCAGTTCTTTGAAAAGATCAATAAAATTGATAAGCCTCTAGCAAGGCTAAATATAAATTAAAAAGTCACAAATTGCTAATATCAAATATGAAAGTGGTGACCTTACTACAGATCCCATGGAGACTAAAAGGATAATAAAGGAATATTATGAAGAACTCTATGCTCACAGATTTGAAAACCTAGATGAAATGGAACAATTCCTTGAAAGGCGCAATCTGCGAAAACTCACACAAGAAGAAATGGACAATATGAATAGGCTTATATCTATTAAAGACACTGAATCGATAATTAATAACCTTTTAAAACAGCACCAGGCCCGGATGGGTTCACTAGTGAATTCTAGCAAACATTTAAGGAAGAAATTATACCAATTCTCTACAGAAGGAATACTTTTTAACTCATTCTATGCAACTAGCATTATGCTAGTATCAAAGACATTAGAAAAAATAAATCTACAAACTAATAACTCTCATAGATGAACATAGATGCAAAAATCCTCAACAAAACAGTAGCAAATCGAATCTAACGATGTATGAAAATTATACACCACAACCAGGTGGTATTTATTCCGGGTATACAGGGCTGGTTCAACATTTGAAAACCAAATAATGTCATCTATTATAGCATCAGGGAAATGAAAATTAAAACAATGAGAAAAATAGATACCACTACACATCTATTGTAATGGCCAAAATCTGGAACACAGATGATGCCAAATGTTGATGAGAATGTGGAGCAACAGAAACTCCCATTCATTGCTGGTAGAAATGCAAAATGGTACAACTATTTTGGAAGACAGTTTGGAAGTTTCTTATAAAACTAAACATACTCTTACCATACAATCCAACAATTGCATACCTTGGTATTTACTCAAAGGAGATGAAAACATGTCTACACAAAAACCTGCATACATATGTTTATAGCAACTTTATGAATGCCAGAACTTCAAAACAACCAAAAAGTTCTTCAGTAGATGAATGGATAAACTGTGTTACATCCAAACAGTGGAATATTCCTTGATGCTAAAAATAAATCAGAATGAAATATATGAATATGCACAGAACAATCTTAAATGCACATCACTAAATGAAAGAAACCAATCTGAAAAGGTTATCATACTGTATGATTCCACTATACATCATCCTTAAAAAGGCAAAATTTTTGGACCAGTATAAGGATCAGTGATTACAGGGGTTTGTAGAGAGGGAGAAAGGGATGAGCAGGAGGAACCCAGAGGATTTGGGGGGCAGTGAAACTACTCTTTATGATATGTATGAAACTATATGGTTGGATGCATGTTATCATATTTTTGTCCAAACTTATGAAATGTACAATACTAATAGTGAACTGCAATGTAAACTATGGAATTTGGATGATAATGATGTGTGAGTATAGGTTCAGTGATTTTGATAAATGTACCAGTCTAGTATGGGATTTTGATAGTGGGGGCAAGGAACATATGTGAAATTCTATAACTTCTGCTTAATTTTACTGTCAACCTAAAACTGCTCTAAGTAACAAAGTCAATTAAAAAATTATTAAACTAAATATATCAAATAATTATGAATTAATCTTTCCTTTCTAGGGGCTTTCCCCTTAACCATTAGCTTGCCATGGGTTTGGTTCTCGTTTGAATGACTTGTACTTCTCCTCTGCAGATGGAAGCAACTGTATTACATTTTTCAAACATAACCATGATTTCTGGGCACATTTTTTTCAAACTGGGGCTATGAGCCCTGTGGTGGCACTGCTGTGACTGTTCCCTATGCCACTGACACCTTGTGACATGGAGATCTATGACAATTGCATTAACTCACTTTTGCTATTCCTGTAGTGGTATTTAGGATGTGGTATTCTTTAACTACCAATAGGTGTTATGACACTTTCCCAGAGAGAACTATAGAATAGCATCTGATAACTCAAGAGCATGTGTGAAGATGGCAGCTGCCTTGACATTGGAGTGAGGTCTGAAGGGGAGGTAGCAAGGGTTTTGTGAGCTTTGCATGATCACTTCTCCTTCACCTTGCCAGTCAAGCATGACAGAAGGATTAACCTCCTTGCCATCTGCTTCCCTACCTCTACAGATGACAGCTTGGGTACATCTGTAGTCAGGGTTTCCAAGTTTAACTGTGTGCCAAATGTTGAAAAACAGTGATTCCTAAATGTTAGTGTCTATCAGAATCTCCTGGAGGGATTCTTGTAGTTCACTAGGCCCAATCCCTGAATTTCTCATTTCTTAGGTCTGGGATGGGGCCTGAGGTTGGTATTTTAAAGAAGTTTTTAAATGATGCTGATGCTGCTGATCCAGGGACCACACTTTGAGAACCCCTGCTGTAGGAGAACGTCCACATAGATTATAGAGGAATAACTTAGTGGAAGGTGTTATGCCATCAGAAAGCATCATCTGTTTTTCCAACTGTTTTTGTTGTTTTAATGGATAGATTGCTTAAAAAATTGTCTCAAAAAAGCATAGTATTCCAGAGTAAAGAAAACAGAGTGTGTGACTTCCTTTTAAGGCATTGGCAAAAATGTTATAAAATGAGAGCTAAGAGCAGGTAAGAGGTGGAAAGCAATGGTACGTAAGAAAAATGGAAATTTTTACAGCCTAGTTCCAAATCAGTTCTTATGTTTTTATACCTATTTGTCCATCTCAGAATTTGCTAGATGGTTTTCTAAAATGTGCTGTCTGCCAGCTTTATATGCAACATATCATAAACTGCTAAAATAAATCTGTTAACTTTGAAAGCTTTGTCATTTTCTGTATACAGCTTGATGCCCATCTTAAATCGTTGGTAATTAATTCTTCTTCTTCTTCCAGAATATTATCAAATGTTCATTTAATGTCAAAGATATCTAGGTTCTAAGCCTTCAGTTACCTAAACAGACATTTCTGCCTTTTAGACCACACAGAGCCCAGATCAGTGTGAGATGACAGGTGAAAAGAGTAGCCACAAAGAAACATAAGCTAATTAGATAATTTCAAAATTGGATGTTTCTTTGGAAGAAAATCTGACAAGTAAACTTAGGTGACATCCTTATTTTTTTCTCCGTATACTGGCACGTGACTATTATTCTCCACTGTTGTAGTGAAAACAAGTCTTAGATCAAAGTTTGTATAAATAATTAGTGAGCCAGCCAAAAGAAAAGAAAAAGGAACAGATCTGCTGCCTACTCTTGTGAGGTCAGTGAATGATCTGAGTAGTACCTGCCAGCAGAGTTCTCTTTGAAATGGACATGGTCTCAGGCATCTAGCTGGATCAGACACAGAGTCCTCTTTTAAGTGAGTGAAGCTGAAGGATTGTGAGCAAGACCAAATGGACCACTAGAAATCGAAGTATGACTCTTGGTTGTTTGGCTTACGCGAGAGCGGTGGAATCTTCCTAGTTACCACATTTCTGGAATGCTACTCATTTCATCAATAAAAAATGATTTCTGACACCTTTTCACTAATTAATAAACCCTCTGGCATAGATTTAGATAACACATTTGAGGTACTTGACTCGGCGGCCTCTCAAGTGTGGATTTCTGATTGGGGTCTTTAAATATGACCTAATTATCTCTAGGATATGAATGAAAATTAACTCTCTGTATCCACATACATGTCACTGGTTTGTTCTAGTTATGCGAGAAGCTAGCAGAGGGGAAGTGTAAGGTCCTTTATGTTGGTCACAGTGGCATTTAAGACATTGGGGGCACTGCCTCATTATCACATGCAAGTGCTACTGGTGTTGGAGGTGAAGGAGGAAGTTTGAGGGCTGTTATAGTTCACTGAGGTACTGTTATATGAAACTTGGGTGTCTCATGTGCGATTTAGGTTAGTAGTTAAGAAAATGTTATAGAAATGATTGTAACATTTTCTGATTCCATCTTGAAGACCCAAGATTTTAGAATCTTTGAAGCAAAACATGCTAACAAGAGCAAAGGCATGCTGAAGAAGCCAGATAGATCTTTTTCCGGGGAAATACTATTTCTTTTCCCACTTCTCTATTCCTAGCACAACCCATGGGTAATGCTGATAGCAAGCCCTGCATTTCATTATTGAAAACAATGCCAACATGAAATGGACCTTAAAATGCTGGCTTTTCCTTTTAATCCAAGATCACTTAATTTGACAAATAACTTGAGTGAAGGATTGAGGCTGAAAGGTTAATAGAAGCCATGTTGCTCTGGGCTTAATTCTGTCCTTTCTTTTTATATCATTTGATGTTTAGCTCAAACTTTTAAATTCAGAGACATGGCACACATACACATCTGCGTGTGTGTGTCTGTCTTATGCTTTAAATACTGTGTAGATTGGGTTTTTTTTTAAATACTGACTTATACAGACAAATGTATCAAAACTAAAATGAACTTGGAAATTTATCTCACTGAATTTAAAATTTTGTTTTAAACTCCCCCCTCCCCCAAACTTTCAAATTCGCTGGGAGGGCACTAATGAGTAGATACCAATCCAAATGTTACGACTATTGGGAAAATGGAACCATTTGGGGGCCACAAAGACCACCTCTATATTTGGTAATTTTCTAGAAGGACCAGGGGACTCAGCATACCATGATACTTCTTTCTTTCTCTCTTTCATTCTCTCTGTTTCCCTCTCTCTTTCTCTCCCCCCCCCCACTTTCTTTCAGCTACAGAGCACAGATCAGTAAGAGAAAAAGGCATGGGCTGAGTATAGAGGAATCTTTGTGCAGGCTTGCTGTGTTGTTCCTGAATGAGACCACAAAAATGCTCTTTCTCCTGAGAGGGAAAAAGGAAGCAACACGGAAGCCCATCTGAGACACAGAGCCTAGGGTTGTTATTGGTATCTGGTCACAAAGTCAGAATGACCAGCCACAATTACTAAAGTTCAACTTCCAGAAGGAAAGCAGGTATTTAGTGCCCTGAATGGACAAAACAAACCTATAGTGTAGGGAACTTTTTAGAAGCTGAGTTCCCAGGGCCATCCCTGCAAACTGACCTTTCTAAAGATAAGGACTGAGCTCAGGCCTTCTAGGTTAACACTTTCCTGCAAAGTGGTATGCTTTTTTAGTGCTATTTCAGTATCTTTCATATAATAATTTGCATGTGAATAAATATGTTAGACCATCAGCTCCTTGAGGGCAGAAGTCACAGGCTGTTCATCGGTTTCTCTAGCCCCTGCAGTGACAGGTGGACCTGCAGGGAAACCCAATGAATATTTCTGGAATGACTGAATCCATCAGTGGGAAGAAGAATTTTAGTCTTGTGTGTGAATTAGAAGTTAGATGTGTGTTGTATTATAATTTAACTGTAGATATAGTTAATAGATGACAAAATTCAAATTTTCTGAACAGAATTCTAGCAGCCTGGCCATAATAATCTGAAAATGCCCTCATTTCTAGGTTGTCTAAGCTTACTACTAAATACTTCCTGTCTTGTATAGTTTCCAAGTTCTGAATCAGTTGTGCAACCATAATCAGATAAAATCTGCAAGGATAAGTGTGGTGTGGCCATTCAGGAATGCTAATTTAGCCACCCTGTATTCTCATCGGTCATTGGCAGAACCCTGACCCGCTCCAGTTCCCACTGGCATTGCATTCTCATTCGGGTTTAGGATGGAGATGATGAAGAACGTGAGACAGAGTTTATACTCTGGGCAGAATATCACAGTAATAATATCAGGGATGAAGAAGAGAAGATGGCTGTTCAGCCACCGCATCTGGGCCAGTTGACATTTGGCATTGTTTTTAGGAGTCTGAGTCAGGTTTAGTTGAGACTTCTCATCAATTTAACCTTAGTAGACATCTTAAAAGAACCCATTAAAGGGTGATTGATGCTGTTGAACTCAACCTGAAGAAGAAAACATTTGTTATAAAAAGGATCGATATATATATAAAGCTTAAATATATACCTATATATGTTTAAAATATGCATCTATCAATATAGGTATCTATATAGGATTGTGAAAGTACATGTGGCCAGGTAAGGCTAGAGGACAGAGTGTGTATGAAACAGAGCTTCTGAACAGAAAATTGCAGGCATTTCGGTGTATTTCTTTCACTTTTGAATTTATAATAATTTCAAAGAATGTCAGTATGTAATATAAACACACAATTGAATTGAATCGAATCACTATGGATGTTAGGAGCTTCTTTAACCTTCTCTAAACTGTCTTTACAGATGTATAGGAAATGTTGCTAAGCCCTATCAGAAATGGATTATCTCGTTTATCACATATTACAGTTTCACAAGTTAGCATGTGTGTGTCATATGCTAGTATCTCTTCAAATGCATATGTTTAATTCGTATGCATATCTGCACTATTTTGCCCACCTGGGCCTGGGGAACCAGCAAAATGACCACATGTGGACTCTGGAAGTCCAGGGGTGACCCTGACCCCAGCATGAGCCAAGTCAGGACACTTTAAACCTTTGTTTTCCCAACCATGAAATGGTGTGATACAGGCCCAATTGGACAACTCATTTACCAACTATAAAATAGTAATACAATGTGTGGGGTTACTGCTATTGTCACAGCACTAGCACTTAGATGTTTGGAAACCTCATAAATATATCTGCTTTTGGAATTTTGCTCAGTTTCCCTGATTGCTTTCCACACAGAGACAGAAAATGTTGGGAGAAGGCAGAAAAGAGAAATGGGCATATCTTGTGACTTGAAGCTAAAAGAAGAAACCAGAAAAGGGTAAATGTGGATAATGACACTTCCAGGTTCACTCAAAGACCTTGCTGCAATAACTGGTTGTAAATGTGACTTTCATGTCTGTGTGTTGAAAGTGACTTTCATACACAGAAAAGATTATTTAGGGGCATTTTTGTGGAACAATGGGATCTCAAGTGTTTTCAAGTTATACATTCAAAGGAAGGCTATGTTAACCATTGTGATGAAAATGTGTCAAATGGTCCATGAATCGAGTGTATGATGCCCCATGATCATATCAATGTACACAGCTATGATTTAATAAAAAAGAAAAAAAAAACACAAATATTCAAAGAGGGAAAAAAAGTCAAAAAAAATCCTATTGCTTCCTTATTTTTAAAAATATTTATAAATCTAAGAAAATTTTATAGTCATTTTTAAGAGGACATAATTGACTTACAACATCTAAATGGCACTTCTATATTTCTTTTAGTGTCCTTCAATTGTCCAACAAACCCTTCTAAAGCCTTCATAAAGGTAATGTTATAAATATATTGATGTATTTTGTTCTCTGAAGTGTTTTGGTCCCATTTACAAACTTTCTTTTAAGGTATGAACCCAAATCTAAACCGGTTATTCAAGCACACATTTTAAATTGGAATTTCAAATCTTAACCTCTTCAGTTTTCTCCAAACCTTATTTCCTTAAATAAGATAAAGCACTTAATAATATCAAATATACACCAATTAAGCTTAATACAAAAATATTAATACCATGGGATTGGTTTACTCCATTTCTATACTTAATTCTAAACCTTTCTGAGATTAAAAGACATCCCACAAGAAAATAAAAATATCATTCTTACCCATCCTGCTTCAGCCAGTTTTTAATTCAGGTCGAGCAGTGATTTTCAACAGGTGTGAGGCGGCACACTGGTGTGCTGTGAGAGGATCTTAGGTCACACCTGTGAAAAATTTTAAAGATCATTGATTAGATTATTTTTGAAAGAAGTTCAAAGCATAGTAAGCATATATATTTTTTTACTCTTTTTTTTTTTTTTTTACTGACATAATTTAAGTGTGCTGTGGAAGATTAACTATAGGTTCAAGTGTGCCATGAGATAAAAAAGGTTGAAAAACACTGAGGTCGAGAGAAATTGGCCTGGTCTTTATTCAAAGTTGTGACTCTGATGAGAAATACTGGTTGCCGTTAATATCCCAGTGCTTCTCAACTTTTAATGTGCGCATGAATCACCTGGGAGTCTTGTTGAAATGAAGGTTTGGATTCAGTCGAGTGGGGGGGGGTTGTGGGTCTGTATTTTTCACAAGCTCCCAGGCGGATGCCTACGTTCCGGGCCAGTGACCACACTTGAGTATCAAAGCCTTAGATTCAAGTGGCATTTTACATAATTCTTCCATCTACTCCTAGATGAGATATTTCACTTCCTTCACAGTTTGATTACTTTTGCATTTCTTTGACTCTCTTAAGACATTCAAATGTCATTTCTATTAGACTCTGCATACTCTCCTGACTTTGTGTCGCTGTGGTCACACAATTAAAAGAACTCTTGGAGATTAAAATCACTAGCTCATTGAAAGGAAAAAATGCATAGAAATATTTCTCTGGGGAAAAAAATTAGAAAGGACGTGGATACTTTCCAGACTGACAGTTTGAACTTGGATGAATGAACATGAAGTTTTATAAATATAAGACAACAGTATTTTAAAAAGTTGGTGGTTCCTGTGTCTAAATGGCTTTTTAGACTGTTTCCAGATACTTTGTATTAATTGAATGTGCTAATACAGATGCAGGGTTTTTCGGTTGTTGTTGTAAACTTAACAGCTATGCCTCTCCTCCCCTCCCCATCCATCCATATTGTCAGGAAATACAACTAGCTGCAACATTTTTCCTGTCGAATAATCTGAGAAGCAAGGGCCTTCATAGCATATGTGATCTTGTTACTTAGAGTAGCTAATTCCAGGCCATATTTCTCACATTCCTTTATTCAATGAAGTAAGCAATTTAAATTTTAGGGAAAAAAATGTATGTGTTCGTATTTTTTCCTTGTTTGAATGCTACTAATGTTGTGAGCCTGAGAGCAAGGCGTGAGCAATGAACTTCTGTTTCCTTCCTCTGCTATGATCTTACAAAAGGCTCTGTTACCTTCCTAGTCCTGAAGGCAGTTAAGTTTGTTGCTTTGCTAGAACTGGATCCTCCCATCTAGTGTTCACAGGGGTGGACCTGCGTACAGCCCATGCAGGTATTTTGACCAAGCAATTCCATTTCTAGAAATCTGTCCAAATAATTACTTGGATAGCTGTGCAATTTGTTCAAGAATGTTCATTGTGACATCACTCACAACAGCAAGGTATTAGAAACCATCTACATATCCATGAGTATGGATCACTTGTGCTGTTGGAACACTGTGTGATCATTATAAATCTCTGTTAATCATCATGGATTGGAGCTACATGAGTAGCGTTCAAAGAATAAAGCAGGCTATAAAGAATTAGTTATGGCAGAATTCCATTACTAAAAAATAACATGTTGAAAATTATCAAACAAGGTAAAATGCTGACTCTCATACAGATAGAAAATGAACATGTGTTAAAGATTTTTATTTAACTCATTACTAATGAGGGAGCTGGTAAGGTGTTAACAACAGTTCAAGGGAGAATCCAAAGAACAGACACATTATGGATCAGGAATCTTGAAATGAATTTGCAAATCGTTGCAAAACTGGCTTCACAGACCCATACAGTCAAAGTTAGATCACTTGGGAAGGTGTATTCTCAAGTTTAGAGCCTAAACAATGCACGAATTTTCTCGAAGCACAAATTTGCCCTACATGTACATATAAGAGTCTGGAATGAAAACAGAAAAATTACACATTATCTATGAATGTAAGATTTTATTTTATTTTTGTCTTTTGTCAATGTTTCTGTACACTGGATTTATAAAAAGAGCATATATTATTTTTTATAATCAAATAAGAAAAGCCTTACTTCTATATTTAAAAACAATTGTAAATCACGTCCTCATGTTTTTAGTAAATACTACAATGACGACAATTTTAAAAAAACAGGCACAAAGAATATGTTATATACCTGCTGCCTGTAGGCTATTGTGGTTAATAGGATGACAATGGGGGCCAGAGAATGTCCCATGAGCAATAATATCCTCCATGCTAACTTGCTATTTCTGGTGGGTTGTCCAATTGATTGCTTTGTGTTCAGGCCTAAAATATTCCCACTTATAAAAGATGTGATAAAACCCAGGTGCATTAGCACATCAGAAGTGCTTTTAGCTTTAACACTCAATAAATGAAGTGCCAAGAAATTCCTAATATTTTGTGCCTTTTAAGTTGAGTCAGGAAAAACCCTTTTTATTAACGAGCGACTTGTGGGTGGCAAAGGGGAGAAGGACGGTGGCTGTGCATGGTGTGTCACAGGGAAGATGCTTTGCCTCTTTGTGTATGAACATTATTAATGGGTAGATGTTTTAGAGTTCCTGCTACCCCCCTCTGGTTAATGTACTTATTTATAGAACTGATTTGAAAATTAAACAGAGCTGTTTCTGTCTTCGATTTTAGAGTTGTAAAGAGATAATAAACATGCTGATGGCCTGTATTATTCCAGAATTATTTTCCTAGGTATCAGGTATTGCCTAGCAGGGGTCCTCAAACTTTTTCAACAGGGGGCCAATTCACTGTCCTTCAGACCATTAGAGGGCTGGACTGTAGTTTAAAAAAAAAAAAAACTATGAACAAATTCCTATGCACACTGCACATATCTTATTTTGAAGTAAAAAAACAAAATGGGAACAAATACAATCACACCGCCTCATGTGGCCCGTGGGCCGTAGTTTGAGAACCCCTGGCCTAGAGACTTGTCGTCTTTCTTTGCTCTGGGTGTTTTGTTTTGTTTGTTTTCTTTTCTTTTTTTTTTTTTTTTTTTTGCAGTTTTTGGCTGGGGCTGGGTTTGAACCCAGCACCTCCAGCATATGGGGCCGCCACCCTACTCCTTTGAGCCACAGGCACCACCCTTCTTTTTTCATTTTTTCTCCTCTTATACCATTGTACCTCCAGTATAATTCCTATTTCCTCACATCCTGCCAAACTACAGCTCCTTTTTAGTGCCACATTTTTCTTGAAATCCTTATCCTGACTGATAAGAGATTTGCAGAGCACTTAGTCCACACATGCAACGTAGTTACGCATCTTATTTGATCACGTACAAGGAATATTTTAGATAATCCTTGAAGCTTATATTTATAGCCTATTGTCTCAAAATGATTATGATAGCATCAATAATTAAACAATATTGTCTTGTTCTTCTTTAGATTAGCTCAGAACTGTTGTGCATGCTGATGCCAAAATGTTTTTGTTGAATGAATGGACTAAACAATGTTTATATCAAACTATGTATCGCCTTTCTGGAGTATTGGTGTATATGGTTATGTAAGCCTTCTGCCTTCAGAAGGAATAACTTCACCTGTAAGAACCATTTGGGAGGCCAGTATCCATATTTAATTTGAAGGTTTAGTTCATCTGTGGCAATTCTGGGCATCCTCCCCACCATGCCCGGGGCACAAGCCTCAGGAGAGGACTGGCTATGGGAGAAAGGAAGCAGGAGGCAAATTTTGTGTTTGATATCTGTACTAGGTTAAATGGTATCAGCCAAAACTCCATCACCCACCTGATTCTTATGAATGTGACCTTATTTGGAAAGAGAGTCTTTGCAGATGTAGTCAAGTTAAGATGAGGTCATATTGGATTAAATGTAGACCTTAAGCCAATGACTGGTATCCTTATCTGAAGAGTATGTGAAGACCTAGGCAGACTGACAGAGGGAAGGACTCCACCTAACAACAAAGCCAGAGATGAAAGTAATGTTAACAGCAAGCCAAGGAATAGCAAGTATTGCCAACAACTGTCAGATGGTAGGAAGAGGCAAGAAAGAATTACTGATCTAGAATTTCTCTCTAGAGCCTTCAGAGGAAATATGGCCTTGCTGGTAGCTTGATTTCAAATGTCTGGTTTCAGACTGTGAGAAATCACATTTTGTTTTAAGCCACTCAATTTGTGGTCGTTCGTTATGGCAGTCCTAGGAAATAAATGTAATGTTCCCCCACTCCATGGTGATGCTGCCCTTTCTTCCTTAGTGTCTCTCATTTCTCTGGCATCCTACACCCTTATCTTCAGCATTATTCAATTATTAGTCAAGGTTGAGTAAAGGAAGCAGAAACCACTGCTGCACAGGAAGGGACTGAATATAGAGGATGGTCTGCTCGCACTCTGTTGGAGACATTAGGGAGCAAAGGTCAGGGATACTCTTTCTAATATTAAGAAGGCAAGAAGTGTAGGGCAGGTAAGAAACTATTACCCAATATCTTAGGCACCTGGATCACTTAATGAGGTCATTCTCAGGAAGATACTTGGAAGACGCCAACGAAACCCCTGTGTATGTCTGCTCATGCCCAAACACCTGACTCTGAGTAATGTCTTCTCTTTTTTTCCCCTACTAGGTCTCTGTCTAGGACTGCCATTGGTAGAGTATGAACGGGAATCTCACCATGGAGGGGAGTTGGGAAATGTTTCAAGGCTTTAGCCTGAGTGATACTGGGGAGAGTTTGGAAGGGCAGGGACAGAAATGAATATGAGAGATGACACCCTGCTTACTCAGCTTTTTTTCTTCTTTTTTCTCTCAAAGCAAAAGTACTTCTCAGAAAGATTCTGTTGATATATTTATGGACAAACGATAACATAAAATATGTTTTTTTTTCTTCTCCTAGGATTAGTCGTACTTGTACAAGGTCAAAATTTAATTCAAATAAGTGAATCCATTTTATTGACACTTGGTCAGAGCAAGGACTCACTAACAATAGTGTTTACTGAAGAGTCCTCAGAGATAATGAAGAAATTTTAGGTAGAAATTTTTGCTCTTCAGGATTTTAATCTATCTGGACTTCTCTTTGTATCCACAGAAATATTTGGTTTTGTTAATCTTTTCTTTTTATACGAATACATAAATGAGAGACAGATTCATTCTGGTTAACAAAGGCATGTTCTTTTCAATTCTCTGTTACTAGTAGTTTTCAATGGGGCAATCTTGATGTCCCCCTCATGCTCTCCGGATGTTTTGTAATGTCTGCAGACATTTGTTTTGGTCATCATAATTAAGGTGGGGCAATGCTATGGCATAAAGCGGGTTGAGGTCAGGAATGCTGCTGAACATTCTGTAATGCACAGGGCAGCCCACCACAGGAAAGAATTACCCAGCCCCAAATGTCACTAGTCCCACAGTTGAGAAAGTCTGCTACATGGGGCTGGAGTAAAAAGGTGAGGTAGATTTTTATTACTGTGGCCCTTTTCTAAACCACGTCTCTTCTGTCTTGATCCTGGACTGGTGGGACTACCTGCTCTCAGGTACTCTTTGATGTCTGCTGCTTTAACTTCTCCACTGTCCTGGGAGGTACCTTGCCAAAAAGTGAGGCCACGGGTCTGTGCCCACTTACTAGTTCAGAACCAAGGTGCTGGCAGTGTGTGCCCTCCCTTTTAACTCTTTTTTTGGGTTTGTTCCACTCTGAGATACCTTCGCTTTCAAAGCCACCTTCTTCCTACTGTCTGAGAACAGCCCACGTGTCGGCTTGCCCACAGTCCTCTTAAGTTCCTTGTCCAGAGTCTTGTTACATGTCTAGAAGGCCTGTGCTCTCCTCTTCCCTTTGTCACTCTCTGCTTCACCTCCCCCTTTGCCAACTACTCTGTATCTTGACATTTTAAATGTTATTAGCTTTCTCTATATCACCTTCCTAGATTCACTGGGAAAAAGCTGGTGGCATAGAAGTCTGCTCTTCTCCCCAGATCCCAGCCCGATCATTCACAAGCACTCCCCCAGACCTCTTTTCCCAGAGAACTTACCCTGCATTTGTACCTGCTGGGAATTGCCCCATTCAGGAATTAGGCTAAGGATTATCTTTCTGTGTCTGGTTGCTTAATGCAAAAGGAGTTAACTCCGTGGGTTCCCACTGACTATAAATTCTTAGAGGAAAAAAAACAAGGCCACCATAGGACTCCTCCACCAACCTAGACACAAAACCCCCGGTGCTGAAGAAAGGCTTTTGAATGATGAAAGTGATGGTAAAAATTCAGAATCTGGAAAGCCTACAAAGCCAATTCCCAGTGCACCTCGGCACACCCTGATCATCCAAGACAGACGAAGATCTAGCCCCTTTTCAGAGATTTCCAGAGCGGAAACTGTTAACTCCCCTGTTATTAAATGCTGTTTCTAATCTAAATTGACTGTCTCTTAAAGGGATCAACATTGTATAAAAATATAAAGTAATAAATTTTGAAATATGACTCAAGATTTTCTTTATATATAAGAAATTTATATAGTACGATTCCCCTTGAAGTTAAGAGGATTCTTATTTTTATCTGAAGAAATTGCTAAGCCAGAGCTTTTGGCAAGGGGATTGGAATTCAGGATAAATGAGTAGCTTAAAAAGACGATAGATTGTGTGGGGGAAGCAAAAGAGTTTCATTCTTTCTGTCTACTCTCAGGTTGGTACTGCACAGCTGACTTCTAATGCTGAGAGCTCTTTTAAGATGACATATATTGGGGTGTTTATTTCTTTAAAGGAATCATCTCTCCTGTGTATTGAAATGGTGCATTGTATTGTTTCCTTCATAACTTCCTACAGGGCAGCTGTTAAATTATGCAACTTCACACAGCAGTTCTGTCTACCTCAGCATTACCCCTTTCATTGCAGAATGAATTTTCCAGATTTGTGCAGTTTCTTCAGCAAATAAGGATTGAGCCTCTTTCGTGTGCTCAGGCACCATGTAGGCTAATTATAGATTCAAAGAAGAAGATGCTGTCTTGAGCTGCAAGGGGCTTTAGAGTTGAGCATAGAATTTAGACATGTAAATAAGGACGTTCCGGAAAGGGCTCCGTGATAGCAGTTTGTGCAAGATACAATGGGAAACATTTGGTACATAACTTTCTAATAAGAATGCTTCTCTGCCTTCTGCAAGAACACGTGGCTTCAAACCAAGATAAACCTGGTGACAAATCTGGGCTTTATCACTGTGTGATCTTTCTGAGCCTCAGAATCTACCCTTGCAAATGGAAAGAAATCACATCTGCCTTAAATATTACTGCGGTGATTAAATTAAATTAAATTAGATTGAACTAAATTAAATTTGATAACTAACGTGGTTTAAAAGCACTAAGCAAAAGGCCTAGCACTGGGTAAGTACTTAATCAATGTTGTTTTTGTCTTCTATATTTGATGATTCAAAGATATTATAAGAGATTTTTATTTATTCTTTTTGATGGGAGGTCCCAACTTCAAAATTATCTGTTTATATTTGGGGGTTCTTTAGTACAGTTAGCAGAGCCAACTCACCTTTGCAGCTTGCCTTGCAGCTAGCAGTGGGGTATATGGCCACCAGACACATAATACCAGCTGTCCTTGAATGGGTAGCTCATGATTTGGTGAAGCAGAGGCCACCTAGAATTCATTCTGATGACAAGTCACATTGGCAGCAGCAGCAGCCACCATACCTAGTCTTAGAAGCCTCAGTTGCTACAGTTCTAGCAACAGTAGTTCAAGTCTAGCCCCAGTGGTATCCATGGTGCAGGTTTCAGTGTCTGTCCTCAGTAGTGGCAGCTGTGGTGTCTCTACTATCCTGTTCTGTGATGCCATTTGAAATGTTGACCTTGAGTGCATTGCCTCCAACCCTGGATTTTATGGTGTTTATGAACAACTAAATATGCTTTAATTAATCTCTTTTGAGCTTATCCACATTCTATTTGTGTTGCTCACAATTTGAACTTCTGACTTATAAAAATACTGTTGTAGATATCACAATGATCTTGTTTGGTTATACAGTGATGTTTTATATGCTATCAAAAAAGGAAAGGCTATTGTTCTCTTCTGTATGAAATAGACCTTTTCAATTGGTTTGCATTTTATTTTGTTTTTGAACCTTTCCGTGTGTTCTTTACTGTCACAAGTCATTTATTATGAGAAAAATAATAGCATAACAGAGTTACCATTTTCTTGATGCTAGATCTGCATGACAGGGAGAAAGATATACCTTGTAGGACTGCCAAAACCTATGATGCCATATGCAGAGAGAAAATAATTTAGACTTTCTGTTTTTGGCATGAAAAAAATCTCATTATTCTTTATTAATATTCTATTTTCAAACCTGACTATTATGCCCCAAATCTCTTTGCTTTAGATAGACAATTCTCAATATTTTAACCAAGGGTGTGAAATAGAAACAGTGTCCTTTTAATTTTTTTGAGAAAGAATCATTCAATCAAAAACAAATTTCTGCAATTATCATTCCAGTATTAGCGGCATAGCTTGTATTGTACTAACCATTGAACTCACCATCTTGCTGATAATAATTACAAACTCAAAATTATAAACTATAAAAATAATTGTTTGAAAGCTGATTGGAGAATAGCAAGTGCCAACCAGAAATACAGGAGATATGTCCCTTGAAAGAAAAGGAATACATTAGGTAAGAGCCACATTTAACTGTCCCCCCTCTCCCCTGCAGGTGTTTTTCAGTTCGTGTGGGATACAGAGGCTCAAGCACAGTGTGATATTCCTACTAAGTACAGGATTAATTCAGAGGTTAGTTAGAGTTCAGAGTTGCCAAAACACCTAGAAATTGAGAAAAAGAATCCTGGCAATGGAGAACCCCAGAATCTACATACAAATCTCTGGTTGACTCCTAAATCATGAATAAGCAGGTGTGACTCCAAGGAACATACAGAATGTAAGAATTGGGAAGTTAAAGATCCAAACAGAGATTTTTTCAACTGCCTGGTGCAAGGAAGACAGAGATGAGAATTCAAATCCTGCCAAGTTCTAAGAGTTTGGGAAATGATTCAGGGTTTTCTTTGGAGCTGTAGAGTAGCCACACCTTAGGAGTAAGGGGCCATGTCTCAGGAATGAAGACTATGCCTTTGAAATAAGGACAAAACTGAAATAGACCCACCCTAAAATACCTGAAAACTAAGCATCCACAGAATTAAGGTGATTCTCCAGTGATAGTATGGCCTACCAAGACTAAAGACTCTTCAGACAAACATAACAGAATCCAGATTCTATACAACGTATCATCAGTAATTCCCAGCATATAACCACAAATTGCTAGATATACAAGAGGCAGGGTAATATGTAACCCATAATAAAGTGAAAAAGTCAATACCTGAAGACCATATGTCATCCAGATTTTGGTATTAGCATATAAGGGCTTTTAAAAAACTATTATAAAAGTTTGTAGAAAAGGTTGGATGTAATAGGTGCAAAGATGGAAAACAACAGGAGAGAGAAGGGATCCCCCAAAAAATCAAAAATAGAAATCCTACAACAGAAAAATTAATATTATTTCTTTAGTATCCTATTCACTTTTTTCCAGTATCCTATTCACTTTTATATTTTTTAATGTCTTTATACCAAATAGAATTGTTTTTGCATAACTAATTATTATTGAAAGGTAACTTTTAAAAAATCCATACATTTAGATTTCCTCATTTAAATTATATAAAATAGGCAGGTAATACCTCAATATACTATAACAAAATGTTTACCGTAAATTAAAGTAATAATGAACCTTAGTAATTTTTCAACACAGTTGAATGAATTCTTTCAATTTAGCCACTCTACCTCCAATTAAATACAGGCACACACTTCATTCACACCTATATTTATGGTGAAAAGAGTAAAATTATGGAAAAATTCTATTTAGGAATTCTTTGGCAAAATTATGAATTGAAAGCAACTACAATTATTACAATCATTTTGCCTATTTGGAATGATCTAACCAAAGTAAGTTGGTTTTCAGTAAAGTGTTTAATTTGTTGATTTTAATTATTGAATGTAAAAATGATTTGTGAGATAAATGAGCACATTACCCAACACCTCTCCATTAATCCCTAGTATTTGTATTTGTCTTCTTAAATGGATATAGTTGCTTAGATACCATTTTTTCAGTTCTCTTATGAATCTGTATGGTCTATCTTGAATCAATATATGAATTATTTCCAGTCATAATATACTTTCTTTATATATTTACAACATAACAAAGGGATTTTTAATTTATGGCTCACAAAACTAAAAGCAGATATTCCCCTATTTTTTGTATTTTATAGAGTAGTAACGCATTAAACAGGATTTTTTTAATTGACACTTATTTTTTGCCAGTTTTATTTTGGAAAGAGCAAAATAAAAAAACAGTTCCAGGTGTTATCTTCACTTCATCAGAGAAGTGACTTTACGAAACCAAAAATTAATTCAGATAACCAAGATATCAAGAGAAACTGGAATCTTCTGTAAGAACTGTAGGTATTTAAAGCCACATCTGCTTATATACATCACAGACTTCAGTTTTGTTCACTGAAGAATGGTTAACACCTCTTCACTTAATTTAAATCTTCAGATTATCATTTCAAACCCCCTGCTGTAGTGTGATGGCCTTCAGTGTAGAGTAAGGGCCTGATTGGTGGGGGTGGGTAGGTCTGTTAGTCTCTTTAAAGTGTTTGCAAGAAAAAAAAAACTATCTGTTTACATTGGTACTTTTCTGGGAAGAGGGTTTCTAACTTTCAGATGATTATCATTTGTGTCCTTAATTCCCAAAATGATAAAAATCCTTACTAATAGTCTTTTTCATTTTTTGACAATGTTATCTCCTCAATTGCCTCAGTGCTTTCAGTTTTTAATAACTGACAAGGGAAACTAGTTTAAAAGGATATTCATTTGGTCATTTCTTAGAATCATTTCACTCTTAAGAAATGAGATGAGTCTTTTCAGTACCAGATGTTGCTATTGTAAAATATGAAAGCCACTGCCATATTTCCATAACTTCTACTCACATGACGGTTGTTTGGTTTTCTTTCTGTGGTAGTGCCTTTGTGAATCATTATTTGCCAAGGCACTTTGAGCCTATCAATATATGTATAGCCCACTTCATTCAAGAAAAAGATTTAAAACTCCTGCATTCATGCACTAAACAATAAGATAATATGTAACTTAAGTTATACAAGCAAGTAAACAGGAAAGGCAAACCAGAAGGAAAGAGGATATGAAGCCAAGTGTTAGTGTATAAAACGTGTCTCAAGCTGCTACTTTTGCAAGACACACTATTTAAAATTGGGTCCAATCTTCCTAGTAGTCAGTACAAAAGGAAAAGTTAGTTGAGTTGGAGTAGGAGAGAATACAGGTCAACCAAACTAGCTTGAATCAGCAGAAGCAACCTTGAATGGGCACAGGCCTACATGAATTCGCGTAAGCCAAAATCTTGTACCTGGTGGAGTGGTCTTTCTTCTTTTCTCATGGAGAGCACCTGGGACAGAGAGCAAAGGAGCACCCCTGCTTGCTTCTTTCTGATTACCAGGCGTGTGTCTCACCCTGTGCTGCCACTTTCCTCCACCTCCTCCTTGGTAGCTTTCTCCCTTCTGCCTTCCCTTTCTTCCTTCTATAAACATTTCCTGACCCCTTATTTGTACCATGTTTTCTGCTGGGAACTGGAGCCACTGCATGGTGCGAAAGGTAGCCTCTGAGGAAGTTGACAGTCTTCTTAAAGAGTCCACAATAACATACAGCTTGGAAAGTAGTATACCCTGGGAATCTGCCCTCAAAGGCATCTCATCTGATTTGGAGGGTGAGATGGGGACTTAAAAGGAAGGCTTTCTGCAGGGGCTGGCCAGGCAGAAAGGATGACAAGGGTGTCCTCGTCTTGCAAAAAGACATGACATACATTTGACATACATCTGAAAATAGCTTGGCAGTGCTCCCAGTGAGCAAGTCTGATACTTTGGAGCCTCCGCAAGCAATCATCATGTGTTAAGACTGGAAATTGCCCCGCCCCCCCAACACACTTAAAAAAGGGAAAAATAAAACCAGACAACCTACACTTTGAATTTAGATGTATGAGAAAAAGTGACAGCCTTAACATTCGCCAAATTTAAAGAAGCAACATTGAATGGTAAGTTATATTTTAAAATATCAAACACCGAAATGTTAAACTTTCCGAAATATGAGGGTTTTAAAATGTCAAAACTAGACATTTTAAAAAAACCTGCAAATATAATTTCAAAGTGACAAAATTAAATAGAAGATTTCTCTGAAAGGTGCACTTGTTAAAATCCAACAGTGTTTGAATCCAGTGGGTGATTGTTCATTGCTCTGGCATTTTTTCCCGTTCTCCGTAAAGACCTGGGAGAGATCAGTTCCATGTAATAGACAGAGCTGGGCTGATTGGTGTTCTTGTAGTTCTCATTAACAGAATGGAATCCACCAAGGTTTGGATAGTGCTGGTTGCTTGAGCCTCTCGTTACCCGAGTTTTCCTTGATAAGCAACACAATGATGAGTTTTGGCAAGAAGTGTTGGTATGTGAGTTTGGGCAAAACAGCTTGTATCTTCTCCAGACTTGGATGTGTCTCCTGCTTCTCCTCGTTGAGTTGCCAAATCCTCCCCTCCCTATTGCTCTGCTTGGCTTACAGATCTGTTTATCAGCCACTGAGCTGTTTGATGTCCGAGGGAAACCTCTGCAGATGGCGAGGATTCTTTACAGTAACATATCTTCACATTTAGCTTGTTAGAGTTACCTTTGCAAAAATCCTAGTTTTTCTTGTGTTTTGAAATTTAGTGCATAAATCTTATTATTCTCCTTTAAAATCTAGTAAAATAAGTACAATCACCTTCATGTTTTCTTTGACTAATATTTAATTAATTCAAGTCAAACAAATTATACTTCAATAATTAGACCCCTTTTCAAAGGTACCTAAACTCTTAAATATGTTACACTGCAATTATACATTTAAATGTGGTATGTTTTCCTTTAAAGTGCTTCCTGCGACCTGATAGGGCAACATGATATGCAAACAATGAAAGCTTTCCAAGCATTTTACACTACGCTTATAAATATAATAAATTAAACTTACAAAGCAAACATGCGTTGTGAAATGATCTGATTCTGTTTAAGAATAAAATCAATGTTCTTAGTTCTTTCATCTTAAAATGACAAGGCTAAAAAAAAAAATGACAAGGCTAATATGTAGTTTCTTAAGTCACTTATGTAACATATATTGTTCATGAAATGAATTCAAAAATACTGATTTTACGAGTTTATGCTATTTCGATTGTTGACTTAATTCTAAACATTCCCTGTGTGTGTGGATATATGTCACTTTCAGTTCCTCCCCTGTATCCATTCTTCCCTTCCTCTAAAAGAGGCATTGGCAGCCTTTTTCTGTAAAAGGCCAAACAGTAAATATTTTAGGTTTTTTGGGTCACATACACTCTCTATTGCATATTTGCTGTTTTAAAAAACAACATTTAAAAATGTGAAAAACATTTATAACCCTCTGGCCATACAAAAACAGTCAGTGGGCTGAATTTGGCCTGTGAGCTATAGTTTGTTGACCCTTGTTTTAGAATTGGAAAATTCTTCAGTTTTTTTTTTTAGCTGGGCACATTTCCTAGATTCTCTTATAGCTAGGCAGCCATATACCTTATTCTGTTATCTTTCCTTCTGAATGGAATGCAGACCTAATGGTATAGTGTCTGTACTCGGGGACAGCACCAGAGGGATGGCAGAGCAACAAGCTCAAAGGAGGCTGGGATCCATGGCACTGCAGAACTCCATAGCTTCTGACAACCTGGTGGAACAGTGTTGACATACCAGCCTAGACTTTGAAAAGAGAAGAATAAACTTCTGTCTTAAATCACTGAAACTTGAAGCTAAATATGTTTCTTAATTATTCTACTTTCTAAGGGGACAGATTTTAATACTTCAGGTTAGTGGGTCAAAAATTCGTAACTACCATATCCTTATCAATTCTTTAGGAATACTTTCTACTTCTCTTTATTTTGGTGATAAAATCCTGTACCCTTTACCCAGGTCTAAATAAATTCCAATGCTATTCCACTGGATTTTTAAATTCTCTTCATAGTTTGTTAGGAAGCCTACTGACATTGTTTTGGTGCCTTGTTTTGTGTGTTGGTTGTTTGATTGCGTTCGCCTAAGAAGGCAGGGCTGTGTACGTATGAGGACATAGGACCCTTAGTTCCCCGTATGTAATTTGTGACCTGAAGCATAAAGGACATTGGAACTCCACCCCTAGTGTTCCCTCATTATCTTCTTCCTGAGAGTCAGTGTCCAACTGTTATAGCCATTGCTAGAGCTGTGTTTTTTTTCTTGGCCCTGATTCTGAGCTTAGTTTTGATACCTTGCTTTAAGTTCTCAGTTTTTAGAGCTGTGACTTTTGTTTGCCAGTCTCCTTCCAGAATGGAATCTATCCTCAAGTCTTTGTCCCATATGTAATAAGGTTTCCTTTAAGATGAAATATTTTAAATATTTTATATATTTTAAATATAGTAGAGACTTACTAAAAGCTAATTCTCTTGTCCCTAATGCTTTTGAAAACTATATAATGAAGGCATAACTTTTGGTGACACCACTTCATGCTGGCCTTAAAAATAAAATTATAAACTATTAATGTATTTTTCCAGTTTAAGTTAGTTCCTTCTTTATAAAAGTTGAAGAATGGGCTGAAAACATCTGAAATTTATGCTTTTTACATATAATTTTTGGATAGTTTACTTTGCATAAAATGAGAAATGGTAAAAAGGTTTAGTTTAACCAAATTCTGCTACGGTGACACTTCTTGTATTATTTACGAACCTGGAAATGTCTTATGTATTCAGCCTATTATTTGTTTCATCTGTTTTCCTTAAAATTCTTACCGTTAAGTGTATATTAAAGGGTGCATTTCTCTTGGTACATTTATTTGACTTGCCTTTGGTCCACATCTTTTCTAAATTTCATGGACTCAGAAATATTTCTTAAGAATAGACAGCCATTTAATTTAGGAATATTGAAATGTCAGAGAATATTATAACACATTTAAGTTTTCCTCTAATGTCATGTTATATGAACTTAATAATTAATTTCTTTTACCTGGGTGGAGTTGAAATACATTCTTCTTAGTAAAGTATCACAAGAATGCAAAAATAAGTATCCAATATACTCCATACTAATCTGAAATCAATATATAAAAAATTACATGCACATAAGAACAATACAACACTAATATAGTCCAGCTCAGGGGTAGGGGAAAGCAGGAAGGGGGAAGGGGAGGATAATTGGCAGAAGGAGAGAAGACATGAGGCAGGATCTCACCCACTGTGCACATTGTGAGGGTGTATAACACACCGCCTGGGCGAGGGGCTCTTCTACAAATGGAACTTTACCCTGGAAGTGAGAACAGTGTCACCTAAATATTGTACCCTCATATTAATTTGAATAACATAATAATCATAGTTTCTTAAAAATCAAATCTCTTTAGCAATATGAACAGTTGAAGTTTTTTCTCTGTGTGTATTTTTCTTGGTGACTGACACTGTTGAAGTAGTTCATTCCTGATTACTGACTTTTAAAAATGCCAAATAAACTTGCCTAAAAGTACAAGCTTAATGCTGTAAGATATTCTCTTGCCATTGAATAAACGTGGCATTCTCCTTTTAAAATCTTGTCTCACTTCGCTTACCCAGAAGCCAAGTTCCTAGACGAGAGAGAGTTGGCACTTAGTTTGGCATAGTCAGTCCATTTATACATTTTTTTGTCTGTTATGATTTATACCATGTTGTATATCAGCTTAATACTTACTAATGAGTCATGGCAAAAAAATACAATATAAAATTTACTGTTTGTAAGAAATCCAAGTAAATTTCAAAAAAGAATCCTCAGGACAAAGAGTAATTTTGAAAAAGTTGGGAGTCTATAACACAAATGACACTATTCTATTACCACCGTTCAGTAAAGCATTACGTCATGGTAGATATCCCTCTTAAACTCAATGTGAACTGATGGCTGCTTCTTTATGTGGATGCCATTGGGTTGTATATAGTAACATATACCTCCTGCAATAATGAGGAGATAGAATATTAAGGGTCCTTGAAAAGTTCTTATAAAAACAATCCTAATTCTGTAAGAAACTGCTCAACAGATCATGTTCTATGACATTGATAAATCTGTAAATTTGTGATATACAGGAGGGGGAGGGGAGGAGGAGGATGGGTGGAGGAAGGGTAATTGGTGGGACCACACCTATGGTACGTTTTACAAGGGTACAGGTTAAATCTAAGTGTAGAATATAAATCTTAAAACAATAAGAAAATGGGGTGAAGGCTATGTTAACCAGTTTGATGAAAGTATTTCAAATTGTATATAAAACCAGCACATTATACCCCATAATTGCACTAATGTACACAGCTATGATTTAATAAAAAAGTAATTTGTGATATATATGATTTTGTTAAATACTTATATTTTAGTCTTCCTTTTATATAGTAATTATTATAACATGTCATAGTAAAATATGAACTATTTAAATTATAATTATATATAAATTATGTAAATTAATATTTTATAGAGAAATATTTTCCCTTTTGATATATATATATTATATATGTGTGTGTGTGTTTGTATACTTGTATATATATATGCCCATTATATCAGAAGAGAAATCTTGCATCACTCTGTTTAAATCAGTGGTTCTCAACCTTCCTAATGCCGTGACCCTTTAATACAGTTCCCTATGTTGTGGTGACCCCCAACCATAAAATTATTTTCGTTGCTACTTCATAACTGTAATTTTGCTACTGTTATGAATCGTAATGTAAATATCTGATATACAAGATGTATTTTCATTGGTCGCAACCCACAGGTTGAGAACTGCTGGTTTAAGTTGAACCGTTTAAAATTATTGACATTTTAGCCTTTCATTTAATAGTCATTTCTGGGTTGACTGCGTTGTGAGACTGCAGATTTTTCTCAAAGTGGTTATACTTCCTTTACGTTCTGCTCCAAGGTTTTATGAAGTGCCCTTTTTATGTTTATAATCCGGAAGAAACTTCCAAGAAAGTTGTTAAAAAGAGCCTAAAGGGTGGTAGCCACTGCTCTTCTCCCTCCCCTGACACTGTCATCTTCCCATTCCAGGTGCTGAGTTAGTATTCTCCCCAACAACACCCTGACGCCTTCTTCACCTCTGGCCTCTTGTGTCCAGCTGTGACAGAGCCCTCTCCTCTGTCATATTTCTCGTATTTGTCTCCTTCCCTCTCTTTGTTACTCCCCTAGTTAACCACAGTAAAAATAGAAGGCATTTAAATCATACTTACTCTGTCAGGCACTGGTCTCAGCCCTGTACATGTCATTTAATCCTCACGGTGACTTGAAACTTAATCTTATTACCCTCCATTTTAAGATGGAAACTGAGGCACATAGAGGTTGAGAGGCCTACCCAAGAAGTAATCTAGATCTATAGGCTATAAACTTAAGTACCAAACCATACTGCTCTGTAGGCACTTTATTTTGCCTCCAGAGTGGTCTCTTTTATTTTTATTTTTTATTTATTTTTTTTCTTGCAGCTCAGAAGTTTATTAATGAAGGGGGTTGGGTCAGCTGGTGTTTACATGCTGACCCCTGCAGCCCTGTATCCCGGCTGTAGTGAGGAAGACGGCTGGCTTCTCTGCTGGCCACAGGTGATATCATCTCAGGAATATGCTGAGCCCTCTCTCCTGGGTCCCTGTTGCCATGGCTGGAGTCCAGCACTATCAGATAGGTTCCACTTCTGTTTCTTGTGCTTGAACTAGAGTATCGACATTTTTTAGGATCTCAGCATAGTATGGGCCAAATACCTGCTGATTATGATGCATCAGTTTGACAAACTTCCGGCCTAGTTCTGTCAACTCTCCTTCCATGTGATTAAGGCCTTCAGGGAAGTGTAGCAGAGACTCCTGCATGCCACGAACCAAACAGCATTGAGAAACAAAAGGAGGCGCTGATCAACGATACTACAGACACGGTTTTCTTTCTTGGTGATGTTCTGGAGTTGTCCTATAAGACATACTGTGTTTTCACTGCTTAGGGCAGTAGAGCCCAGGTCCTTGAGGCCACAATGAATTTCCTGAGACACCTGTTCACTCACATTCAACATAGCTTCTTCAGGCTTAGAGTTAAATTCCTCAGTCACAGCCTTGGTTATGCATTTCGGTTTATCCACAAATCCAGGTGAGTTGAATAAAATTGAACCAGAGAAACTTCTAGCCACTAGTAAGACTGAGGCCAATATAGTCAAGTGGCGCAAATGGGACCCCATTTCCTGGACCCGGATTCTGTCCATCAGCAGAGTCTCAGGGAATTCTTCATTTTCAGGATCCCAGAGGAGGAGATCCAGGTAGCCCTGGTATAGCACCATTATGGGATTGGGAGGATCTGAACTCTTAGCTGCCTTGTCTGGAGGTGAACAGGCCATGCTGGAGGAGCTGGGCATGTCAGGAGAATTCAGACATGGTGTAATGAGGTCTGTGGCTGCTTTGGTTAGCCATTTCTTGGTGTAATCAAGGAGATTGGGTTGTTTGTCAAGGAGTTCCTGGAATTTAGCTCTTTCATACTGGACGGAATATTCCTGCAGGTAGGGTCGAATGCTCTGGATGGTATAGTTCGCCATGTCCATTTTCATTAGGCCCAGAACATGGAAGCTGCCCCTCAGTAACTGTGCTGGATCTGTTATGCTCTGTAGTTTCTTTACTGCTTCATCTCGAACTGGTGCACATAGCAGGGTCATCAAACTAAGAATGTAGCTAGAGAGACGAGAGACGTCTAGGGCTCCATGTTCTGCTTCTTGCTTGAGGAGATCCATGTCCACAACTTCTTTAATCTCATTTTTTAGGCGGATGTGGCATGGTAATAGCAGTGATAGCAAAACCTCCTTAACTTCTGTCATAAGTTCAAGAGCACAAGTGAATTCGGGAGGATTACTCAAGAGTTGTTCTCTTAAATGGTCCCAAAAAACATTGTACAATGTCTCCATGAACCTGTCTTCCAGACTGTTTGGAGATAAAACATTCTCTTCCATGTAGAAATCTTGGTTTACCATGATTTCATGAGCAATGCTCATCCTGGAAACTTCGTTAATTGTTTCTATTAGACGAGGAGAGTAGTTATCTAAACAGAAGTCTTCCTCTTCTTGGTTCTTCTCTGATGTTTCAGAATTATGGGCTCCACACTTTGCTTCATTGGGATCATTTTGGAGTACAGTTTCCTCACTCTTGGGCATCTTGATGTTATCTCTTCCTCTGTTCTGGACCGGCTGCCCCACGGCTGAGTCTCTCTTTTATTTTTAGAATAAGCAGCCACATTTCTGCTCTAGGCTTAAAAGGGCTCTTCCTTTGGCTAGAATAGGGGTCATCAAACTGCATCCTATGGGCCCAAACCTGTCCTTCCCCACCTCTACCTGTTTTTGTAACTAGGCAGGGGTCCTCAAACTGCGGCCCGCGGGCCACATGAGGCGGTGTGATGGTATTTGTTCCCGTATTTTTTTTTTACTTCAAAATAAGGTATGTGCAGTGTGCATAGGAATTTGTTCATAGTTTTTTTTTTTAACTATAGTCCAGCCCTCCAGCAGTCTGAGGGACAGTGAACTGGCCCCCTGTTTAAAAAGTTTGAGGACCCCTGTTAGGGTATAGCTACACCAATTCATTTGCGTGTTGTCTATGACAACTTTTCTGGTACAGCAGCACAGTTGAGTAGCCTCAAATATTTACTATCTGACCCTGTAAAGAAAAGTTTTCTATCTCCTGCCCTAGAATACAGTTTCTGTTTCTAACAGTTCCAGTTGCTACAGCTATGCAACTAATCACCCCAAATCTTAGTGGTGTAAAACAACATTTATCATGCTCATGAATTTTATGGGTTGGAAATTCAAATAGGGCACAGCATTTCTTCTTCATACCTGGGCTGAAAATACTCAACCAGCTGGGGGATAGAACAGCCAGGGATCCCCGGGGATCACTCCGTCATTTTTAGTATCTCCCCACATGCTCTCCTCAGCATGGCAGCATCTAGACTTATGAGGTAGGCTCAGCTTCTCAGTATGCATATCCCAAGACAGAGAGCCACAGGGAAGCTGTTCCATCTTTTTTGAGTGGCCCCAGAGGTTACGCAGGGCTGCTGCTCTCTGTTCTGTGTATAAAGGCAGTAACAAAAATCCTTCTAGGTTCAGTCAGAAGGAACACAGGCCCCACCTCCCCATGGAAGGGTGTCCATGTCACATGATAAGAAGACTATGTGGGATGGAATATATATTGCTGTGACTATCTTTGGCACATAAAATCTACCATCCCTGTCCACCCACCTGTCTTTAACTCTAGACAACTTCCCATCTTCTAAGACGGGAACTGGGAACTCACTGTGCTCTCGGCTAGAAAGTATTCTGCCATGTACCATGTCGTCTCTGAAATATTTGCTGATCTTTGTGTCTAGAAGGCATATTCATCTCACTGTTCCCTCACCTTCTGTTAGTAGAAAACATCAAATTTGTAATCTAAACCCTGAGGATTACTCTCAGCCTCAAGCTCTGTTACTTTTATAGGCATTATTATAAACGTGTGTGTTTGCTTGTTTGTTTTTCTGAGCCAGAAACAAACCTTAAAATCCAGAAGTGGCTTCCTTTCCTCCCTATGCCTAAGCAAGGGCTCTGTTCTGTTCAGTTTTAAAAAATCTTTATTTATTACTCCTCCCTGGAGTCCGCAGAAATTCTATGTGAAAGAGATTCAGGTGCAGTCTGGTTTGATTTGAAAAGCGTGTGTGAAAGGAGAGGCCCAGGGGGCCGTCTTGAAGGTGCATATATAAAAATATTTCATGCACAACTACAAAGGTCAGTGGACATTATTAAAAAGTTGAGGGTGTTTGGGTTGATATCTTTATGTTTTCCCCTTGGTTCTGCCACTGACTTTGTAATTTCTGGACTCTACTTTTTGCCGGGTATAATTGTCTGTTGTTTTGGGAAAGTAAGCTCTGCAGGGTTGCTTTGAGATTTATCAAAAGAAAGGGAAAGTTGAAATGAAAGTTAGAAAGTAGATCATAAACGCCATTTGATTGTCTTCAATCCAAGCCTGCCAATAATAGTGAGCAAAAGAAAAAGAATTTTTCATATAAATTTAAATAAATTCATTTCTTTAAAGAAAAGCATGAAAGCAAGGATATACTTTTTATGTTCTACCACTTTCATACTTGAGAAGCTTGATAATCTTAACTAGCAAATGGGATTTTCATTACAGTTCATCTCAGAAATAATATTTTGCTTGTGTCTCTTCTATCCCCCATAAAATTTCCACCCAGGTCAGGGGTTAGTAAAACTATGGCCTGCAGGCTATATCTAGCTCTTCATGTGTTTTTGTAAATAAAGTTTTATTGGAACTCAGTCATGCCTATTCATTAATGTGTTGTATGTGAGTGTTTTTGCACGGGAATGGCAAGACTGTTTGTGAGAGAGATCACATGGTATACAAAGGCAATGTATTTACTATCTGGACTTTTATAGAAAAGTTTGGTGACCCAAAGCATATGTTACCATTTAAACTACTTGTTAGATTTTTTCCATTTAAATGTCAGATAATACAGTGAGTCACATGACAAATTTTAGTAGGGATATATTTAGCTTTACACTGAATTATGTATTTTGTCAATATAAAGGTGTCAGGAGAAACCAAACTACTTCTTAATTTTGGTATCTGTACTATTGGACTTAAGAAATAAACTTTCAAAAAAAGGATTTTGATCATAAGTGCTCATTAACATTTTCCTTTTTTAACATCTAAAAAGAATTAATGAGAAAAAATAAGAGATTGAGACAAGAATTTATGAATCTATGAGATGGAGTCTTTGGAAGAAGAAATGAAGATTAATAACATTCTGTTAATTAACGTACAATGATATTAGGTTTAATAGAAATTTGTGAAAGATTTCCAATGATTTTCAAAAATTGTTGCCACAGTGAAACTCCTTGGCAATAATAACATAATACGCTGTAGTGTTGAGATCTGCAGGCAGTGAGGATAGGAGTTTCCACTTGAGCCTGGAGGTGGTGGGGATGGTTGGGTGACCGTCGCATATGAACTGCTGTGCAAAGTACAGTTTCTCAAACTGAACTCAGAAAAGGGGAGAAATGTATCTAGTCAAAGACTACAAAGTTTCCTGAGAATTTAGTTATGATAATTTATATCATACATAATTAGGGTTTATAGATCTCTGTTTAATTTGTTTTTTTCTACTAGTTATAACACCCCCCTTCCCCAAAAGAAGCAGAGGAAGTAGGTCGGCTCTAAAAATAGCAAAATGGTAGCACTGCTTCAATTAAAGGCTTTCAAAGGTGATAATCATGACTGTCAAAATTTCAAGAAAGTATAAGAAGCCTAAGAGATCAGCTAGACCAGAGTTTTATTTATTTTATTTTTTAATTCTTTATTAAATCATAACTATATACATCAATGCATTTATGGGGTACAATGTGCAGATTTGATATATAATATGTAATGCTTACATCTAACTGATTGACATAACCGTCCCCTTGCTTACTTATGTGTTGTGGTAAAAACATTCATTCATACTCTATTCTTAATAGTATAGAAATGTATCACTGCATTATGTACATTAGGTTGGATTTCCTCCCTCCTAAAAACCCTCCTCTGCTCCAGGGTCTAACTCTAAAGGTTGTATACCCTCAGGAACCATTGCAGTTGGAGGCCTAGGAGGTGGTTTGTTGTATGATCCCTCCCTCTTTCCAAACATAACAGCTATGCTTTTGCTTTCTATGTATTGTCTTATAAATAAGATTTGGTTTATGATAGGTTTTTAGTAAAATGTTTCAAAACCATAGACTCTAGGCTAATTCTTCATATTTTGCAGGTGAGGAGACTGAAGTTATCATAATTTGGATGACTTGGCTTGGATCATACATTGAATGACAGTAGAGCTAGAATTAGAATCTAGGTCTCCTATGTCTCAGTCAAGAGCTTTTTTTAATGATTCTATGAGGAAGAACAAACTCCCCTGCATGAATCTACTGCAACCCAGAGCAAACTTTTGTATTTTTAATGCAATAAGAGTTCAGGATTTGCTAGCTATTGTGATTTTTTTCAACATGCTCTAATAGTAGTTCTTCAATTTTAGTATGGATAAGCATCACCTGAAGAACACATTTAAAAATTTCAGCTTCCCAGTTATCCTTCCTAGACATTCTGGTGTGGAACATCTGCATTTTAATCAGATATCCTAAGTGTTGCTGATACAATGGTCCACATATCGTATTTTGAAAAATATGGTCTTAAAACTTTACAGTTGGATCTTGAAAGCTTCTAGTACAGACAATATTAGTTACTCTTTGGTACCATGCCCTCTATTGAGCCAAACTACAAAATAAAGGAAGTTAATATATAAAGGAAGTTAGGCCATGCTGTAGTGACAAACCAACTCCATTTTTGGCATTCTCTGGGGACTGCTACTGTCTCACATCTCTGTTAATGGAAACGTGTGGTGTCCAAAGTGACTATGGAAAGGGAAGAGGGCTATAAAGTCATGCTTAATAACTTGTTACTGAAATAACAAACATACAGAAATATGCACCACTATGAGTGTGCAGCTTAATGAATTATTATAACTGAGCACACTCTTATACCCAGCATCCGGATCAAGAAACAAATCATATAAAAACCCGTATAAAATCCCTTCCCAGTATTTACCTATATCCGTCCAAGTAAGTGGAACCAACAGGGAGGATTGTTTTGAGCCCAGAAGTGGCTTAAACCTCTTCCTACCACATCCCATTGGCCAAAACACATACATATGGACCCCAGCCTAACTGCAAGGGACTCTGGGAAATCTTCCCATGTTCCCAGGAAAATGAAACAGTGTGGTTAACATATAATATTTTCTCTATTATAGTTACTAGATTATAACTTAGAATGTAATCTCATGATCCAAATAATGATACTTTCTATGCTTTTCTATGAGTGTGATAGATTAAATTAAAATTTACTTAATTTCCAATGTCATCCAATGTCATTCTTTTCTATAGAAAGTAAATTTATTCACAGATAGCTATCTGTTTATATTAATATTAATGATTACTTGAATATTATATGTAGTTGTGGATAGCAGGTAATTTAGAACAAGATTAAAAAAGAAATGTGAACTTTTGGGGACAATTTTTTTTCAAACATTTCCTGAACACTATATCAATTCATGGGAATAAACATTAATCTCTCTAGGTTCTGGGTCCCTGAAGATTGTCCAAGTATGCGCTACACGTTCCTTTCTTCAAATCACAAGACCAATTTGTCTACTTTACTTTTCTTTCTAACTATAGCTCTTTGACATTTGAGATTGGTACTTGTCTTTCCAATTTTTGTGAAACACTTAAGCTTACTCATTAAACACTTCTGTGTTGATATTCTTTTGGAAGCAAGGCTATACATTTACATATGCTTCTGATTTTAAGGCTCTCATCATCATCTTCACACTATTCAGTGACTAAAGTACAACAACAATAACAATCACCCATGATATTCAGTATTAACAAATGCAGTACTGCTTATCAAGGAAGGAAATACAAAAATAGAGAAAACTGAAATATAAGCTTGCTGCCTACCACAGGCTTATAATCTAGTTGTTCCCAAGACACAAAACGAAGGAAAATTAAATTGTCAGCTATAACTGGATGTTCATATTAATAACATGCTGAAGGAATTCAGGAGAGGTGACTACTTTGGGTACTATGGGCTAAAACAGAGGAAGGATGGATAAAATTGGAACTTGGTGAAATCTTGAAAGATAGGTAGATTTTGTCAGATTGGAGTCAGTGAATAAGGACATGCCAGGTGTAGGGAGGGAGGTGACATGCAAAAACTTCTTGTTAAAAAAGAGCACATCCAATATGGAGAAAAGCAGAACTATCCTCCATACAGAGGAAATATGAACTTTGAGCACATTAGGAGATTAATTTAGATGTGGCCTCAATTTAGTGAACCCTGAATGCCAGGTGGAGATGCCTGTGAATGTAAGAATATACAGATAATCTAATAGTCATAGTAGGAATGGTTAAGGGAATTGTAGCAGATCCACATGATAGACTATAAAGTATCATTTAAGATGACATTTATTAAGAGCTTATTTAATGTAAAGTTTAGCTGATAGGTAGAAATAAAGATATGCATGTATTTATATAGCATTGACACAACAGTATGAAAAATATGCTAGGAATATAAAGGAGACCAAAAACAAATATATTGAAATATTTAGAATGATTTCTTAAAGTGCAAAAATTCTGGTGGTTTTCCAGTTCTTTGTGATAAGCATATATTACCTTTTGCATTAAAAATTAAATAATAATCCAAAGTATTTGTTTATTGTGTATAAAAAACTACACAAACTGAAAAATAAGCAAATACGATTCAGGTTATTTGTATGCTAGTGGAGAAGAAACACAGGCATCCCATGAATAGTTAAATAACAGTGTATTAATTGGATGATAGCACTCCAAAATATTTTAGCATTTTTATTGGGGCATATTGTTGCCAGTAATAAAATTCAGCATTTTAATTGTACAGTTTGATGAGTTTCATTAAATTTATATGGTTGTAGGGTGGCGCCTATGGCTCAAGGAGTAGGGCGCCGGTCCCATATGCCAGAGGTGGCGGGTTCATATCCAGCCCCGGCCAAAAAAATAAATAAATAAAATAAATTTATATGGTTGTATAACTATCCAGTTTTAGAATAACTCCCATCATGTCAAAGAGTTCTTGCATGCTTTCAGTATCCACTCCCACACCTAAATCCATCCAACCACTGTTCTGCTTTCTATCCCTGTAATTTTGTTTTGTCATAAAATTTTTCATCCATGGAATACGATCAGATGTGGTCTTTTGTGTTTGGCCTCTTTCACTTGGTATATTGCTCTTGATGTTCACTTAAGTTGTCTCACCTCTCACTAGTTTGTTCCTTTTAACTGCTTAATGGTATTCTGTTGTAGATACATACCGCATTTTGTTTATCCACTCACCAGATAGTGGACATTTGGAATGTTTCCAGTGATTAGCTATTATGAATAAAGTTGCTGTGTACATGCACATAGGAATCTTTGTGTGGAAATAGATTTTTCTATTACTTGGATAAATAACTAGAAGTAGAATTGCTGGATCATATAGGAATGATGCCTTTAATGTTTTAAGAAAATGAAAACCTATTTTCCACAGTCCACAGTGGCTGCATCATTCTACATTTCTGTCAGCTCTGTATGAGAGTTCCAGTTTCTCTATGTCCTTGACAACACTTGTCAGTATCTGTCTTTATGATTACAGCCATTGTAGTGGGTAGTAAATGGTATTTCATTGTGGTTGTGGCATAATTTGCATTTCCCTCGTGACTAATGATGATGAGCATCTTTTCACATGCTTATTTGACATTCACATACCTTCTTTGGTCAAATATCTTTTCAAATCTTTTGCCTATTTTTATTTCTTTGGCAAAGGCTTTTAAAACATTACATAATTCTATGGTTTACTGTAGGGCTTATCAACCTTGGCAATATCGACATTTTCATATTTTGGTCCATTCTTGGTTATGAAGGGCTATCCTGTGTATTGTAGGATATAGAGCACTAGCCCTGGCCTGTGTCTAGTGGAAGACAGTAGCATGTTTTCTGTCATGACAACCAAAAATTCTTCCAGATATTGCCAGGTGTTACTTGGGGGAAAAAAAATTATCCCTAGTTAAAAACCAATGATTTAGCAAATCTTCATGGATTCAAAAGATGTTAAGGTCAAGGGTTGGTAGTAAAAGTGGACTTAACTTGGGTACTTTAAATGAACAGAATTTAGAAAGGTAGAAAGAAGAGGGAGCATTTCAGATGAAGAATTTCCTTTTTTTATAAGAAGTTTTACTGCTAAGATAATTTTTCAATGCTAGAGTTAAAGGCAAGAATTATATCCTGTTTTCCTACCATCTTAGTAGCACTGTTTTTCCTTTCTTATGTTTTCTTCTGGCCTTTATCCACAAGTGTGTCTTGGTAAGCAGAAGGCCTGCACATGCCTTTTGTGAGACCCTAAGTTGGGCTCTGATTTTGTGCTTTTAAGTCTAATCTTTCAGTGTGCTCTTCTATTCATATAGTTTTCATTTTGTTTTGAATTATTTTTCTGCGATGAATGTCTATGAATAATATTACTGGGATAAAGATGAATACTTTAAAATGAATTTTTAATATGTATCACCTCTTTGTTTTCCAAATATGTATCAGTTAGGAACTGTCCATTTCCAATTTGTATAGGTTCGGTTGTATCAAAGATAGCCTTTGAATAAACCATTTTGTCTACATAACCTGAGAAGCAGCTACGCCAGTTTCTAAGCTTCTAATAGCAATAGTCTAACAATTCTCCATTTGCAAAAATCCTATATATATGAAACAAACAATATGCTAAGTCAAAATTCCTCCACGAAATAAAATCCCCATGACAGACTAAGATTTGAAGTATGAAATGATAGGAAATGAATTTTTAAAAGTTAAATCTACTTGTGCATTAAGTAAGGATGATACTTTATGCAATAAAACCTTCTTAAATAAACATTTGATGGAAGGAATAAAATCTTACTTGCACATAATCTTTTTTTATTAACAACAAGGTTGTGTATATAAGTGAACGCTAATGTGCCCAAGGGAAGAGGAAATAGAAGGAGAGATTACAGCAAATAAGATAAGGGCAGAACTGTTTCACCATTCATCATAAATCGGTCTGATGTTGCTTAACCAAACCTAAAGAAAGATAGATGGCCATCCTGGTGAGGCTTTATATGACAGAGTGAAGCTAATGCTTAATCAATAGCAACTTTCTCTAAGGATTCTGAGTGCTCTAAAATCCTAATGTAATCCAAGCATGAATTGAAAGTGTTTTCCTGCCCTCCTCCCTTTTGATTTCCCTAGCTTAACTGAAAATGGAACAAATTTTTAAAACCACACACATTAGACAGAGCTACTCAGGGGGTGAGTTTTGTGATTACTCCTCTACTCATTTCAAACCAAGCTAGACCGTTGCAACGGGTAGGATTTTCTGGAGTCGTGTGACCTGAAGGCACTTGGCCAAGGAGAGTCTTGCTCTCCCTTGGAATGTGTTTTCTAGCAATTTATAGCATTTCACAAATTTATAGTTGTTAACAATGAGGGCTAGTATAATTAACTAAGTGAGAGGAATAACAAATGAAGAATTAAACACGCTTGAGCCCATGTGGTATGCCCTGCTGGGGTTCAGACCATGTGGGGTCTTTATTACTTTCTCATTGTTGCCTGGTAAAATACTAGGAATACGTTTAAGATTGGATAGCAGCCTTGGTTTTCAGCTTCAGAAGGCTCTATCAATTGGAGGATTTATTGGGTGTTTTTCATTATGTTAAATGGAAGATAAATTAGTTTTTATCTTTTGTTTGCACAGATCATATATCAAATTTTATACATGAAAGCTTCTCCTCTTGGACTTACCGCTTAAAAAAACAAGAAGTGAGATAAGACCAAGTTGGTGGAATTGGTAGGACGTATTCTGGCAGGAATGATCACATATTCACATTGATTTTGTGATAAATTTCACAGTGGCTAAAATTGTGATATGGGCAAAGGTTGGTTGTTTTTCCTGTCACGTCTCTTCTTTCCTTTTTCTGTTTCATCACATATTCAAGTCAGGGAGATCAGGAACATTTATGCTTTAATTCTGGATCCACTGTGGGAATTTACTTAATTACTGTGAGCCACAGTTTCCTCTATTGGAAAGAGGAATATGCTGATGTCCTGGAGTGTTAGGTGCATTAAATGAAATGCCAGCTATGGAGCATTCGGCTCTTGGTGTATGGACCAAGGTCCTCTCTATGGACCTCTTAATCTTGCGTCCCTTCTCTTCTCCACATTGAAAAGCTTTCCCCTGCTACCCCTTGACTCAGCTCCATGTGTGTCTCCACCAAGACCCTGTTCCTGCACATTTCTTTTTTCCCTCTTCCTTAATTGAATATTTTTTGTCTTCTTTTCCATTGCCTCAGTGCTTAGCTTCACTCTCTCCTTCTCTACTGACCTTTCTCCCAGGTTTCCGTCCTAAGTTGGTCTCACCCATCTTGAAAAGGTCTCGGTTCTGTGCACTTCTTTTGCTTGTTAATCCTGTCTTAATCCTCAGCATCTGCCCTACAGTCTGCTGTTTCAGTATACTGAAGGTCACTAAGAAATCCTTTTGCAGAGTTTATTGACTTCCCTTGGTCATCATTTTTCTAGACCTTTCTACTGTGGGTGGTTCTTTTGACCCCCCCCCCCCCACTTCTGAATGTGTCCTCTGCCTTCCACTGACAATGTATCATCAAAGTTCTTTTGCTCCCTTTCGGACTACTATTGCTCTGTCAGCTGCTCTATGCCTTCTTCCTCCCCTTGCTGCCTTCTTTACCCAAAGGCAGTCCTTGGACTGTTAGCTGGGTCCCATGCACTGAAGTTCGGCAGGATGAAATTATGTCTGTGGATGAATCTGACCAACTGTCTTCCTCTATATGTCCATCATTATCACTTGAGGGGTGTCCCATGGGGAAGTGAGCCTTTCCAACCAGATTGGCTGTGAGTAAAGTTTGGGCACTGCCATTACCCTCCTGGCATTCATGTTTTCTAACGTGATCATTCCAGTCATCATGTGCATAAGTGAATAAGGAGCTGGTCCCTGGCAAATTGAGACCAAATTTATTCAGGCTGCCTTTGGACACATAAGCAGGAGGCATGCCAATATTGTCATGGGATTTTCACCTTGTTTTTAAGCCAGATCAGCAACAAGTCTTGGAAATCAGATGTAGCCATCCCACCACTGACCCATTGTATGTCACGTATAGCAAAGTGAACCTTTTTGAATAGAGGTGTGGAGGGCCCCACTGTCTTACTAAGGAAGACGACCAGGAATAGTGAGACAAGATGATGGGAGGTATACTTTCAAAGGGACTGACTGGCCCCAGGGATAGGCCCACATGGTGAATGGATGAAGTCAGGCTGTGAACCAAAGAGTTTTTCATTCCTATTTGTATTCTGTTATTTTTTTAAATTAAATCATAGCTGTGTACATTAACGCAATTATGGGGTACAATGTGCTGGTTTTATATACAATTTGAAATACTTTCATCAAACTGGTTAACATAGCCTTCACCACATTTTGTTAGTTATTGTGTTAAGATATTTATATTCTACCCTTAGTAGATTTAACATGTACCCTTGTAAAAGGCACCGTAGGTGTGGTCCCATCAATTACCCTGCCTCCACCCCCCTCTCCCCCTTCCCCTCCTTATCCTCTTTCCCCTTCATCTTGGGCTATAGTTGGGTTATAGCTTTCATATGGAAGTGTGGATGCTTATAAATTGGTTTCATAGTAGGGCTGAGTACATTGGATACTTTTTCTCCCATTCTTGAGATACTTTGCTAAGAAGAATATGTTCCAGCTCCATCCATGTAAACATGAAAGAGGTAAAGTCTCCATCTTGTTTTAAGGATGCATAATATTCCATGGTGTACATATATCACAATTTATTAATTCATTCATGGGTTGATGGACACTTGGGCTTCTTCCATGACTTAGCAATTATGAATTGGGCTGCAATAAACATTCTGGTGCAAATATCTTTGTTATAAAGTGATTTTTGGTCCTCTGGATATATACCTAATACATATCCAGAAGGAATTGAAGGATCGAATGGCAGGTCTATTTTTAGACCCCTAAGTGATCTCCAAACACCTTTCCAAAAGGAGCGTATTAGTTTGCATTCCCACCAGCAGTGAGGAAGTGTTCCCTTTTCTCCACATCCATACCAACTGTATTCTGTTATTTAAAAGGAATTTGTAGTTAACTTTTACCAGCCTACATAGAGTTATTGATTCAAAGAATTTCCCCAACTCCTTTAGTGTCCCCTCTATTTTTATTTTTGTTTTATTATAGGCCTAACTCCAAAGTACCATTAAAAATATTTTAGTTAAGGGCGGCGCCTGTGGCTCAAAGGAGTAGGGTGCAGGCCCCATATACCAGAGGTGGCAGGTTCAAACCTGGCCCCAGCCAAAAACTGCAAAAAAAAAAAAAAAAAATTAGTTAACTATTTTGTATGTATAGAGTATAAGGGGTAAATTCAGGCTCTGAAGTCAGCCTGAGTTTAGATCTGATCACTTACACTAGATGTATGACTTTGAGTAAGTTGATAAATTTACTGTCAGCCTCCTCATTTTAAAAGGATTGAATGATGCAGTGCTTGTAAAACAGTTAGCCCGTGGCCTGGCTATTCCCCTAGTAGGATGTTTCTCCTCTTACTGTAGTTGTTCCTTTTCTCCAAGGAAGCATTGGTGGATAGTCTGCTGGGCTGAAACTGAGTCCTCTGTGGACCACCGTCTAAACATCTCAGCTCTTACAGCCGAAGTTTAAGTGATTAGATAAGATAGATAAGTAGTTGACAGATACTCATACAGAAGACTCACTTGGGTGTACTTTAAAAAAATACAGATTTCCTGGCCCTACTCAGATTTGTTAGGTGAGAACCTCCCAGGAACGAAAAGGGAGTGCCATGATTCTGTGTTACTGAAGCCTGCTAGGACCTAGGTGATCCTTGTGTGCAGCTGGTCTTTTCCTCACAAATAGAAACCAACAGATAAGATTAAAAATTCTAATATTTCCCACTTTGCGAGTCTGTTATTATAGTTTCCAGTTTTTAAATAGAGAAGAGAAACACTGATTAACTGGGGTGAATGTCTTTATCATGGCCAGTCTGTGCAAGAACATTTGTGTATTCTATTGGGTATTCCCACACCTCCTTCCTATTTCAAATGAATTCCTGACTGTCCTATGAATGGGATGACCATGTCAATCAGAGTGCTTCTAAGAGTCAAAAGGGGCCTACTAATAAGTACTTTGGGACAACAAACACAAATCAGAACTTTCCCAAACAAAATGGGGTGTATGGTCACCCATAAGAATCTGACCTAAGTCAAAAAGGAGAGAGGAGAGGAGGAGGAGAACCCATTTACAGAGGTCACATGGGAATAGATCTGCTATGCTTTATCTTCTCTCTGCTTCTGTCTCTTCCTTCTCCCTGATGCTCTATTTGCTACCCAGTGAAACCCATTGATCTCACCTAGAGATGTTAGATTGGCAAGCATCAGTGTTGGGTCAGGTTGGGGAAAGGAAGGGACAATTTTATACTGATCTGTGAACTAACTTGTGCTGCATTGTGCAACCGTTTAATTAAATCTGGATACATCAAATCATTCATCCATTAGAGGTAGCAAATAACCATGCTTGCCCGCACGTAATCAGGGATGAACTGGGCTCTGAGACACAAGGATAAATAAGAGATCCCTTGCCTTCAGGGAGCTAACAGCATGGTAGGAAGTATAGACAAGTGTGCAGGCCATTCAAATACTGTGTGAGGCTAAATACAGATTTCCTTCACCAAGAAGTAATGTAGTAACTTATGCTACCCGACTTTTGGTGGCCCATTTTTAATTTCTGAATGTAGTTTATAGTCCTAAATTCTATGTAGCCTTACCCACTACAAAGATATAAATTCTTTAAGCTTTAAATTATAAATTCTTCCACTGTATACTGTTGTTCCCTTCTCACAAATCCAATTTTCTGAAGCCATTAATGGTGGGTGAGGACTGTTTAAAACAATTGACATGAGGATGCAGTGCTCCCCTGGCGTATTTTTAATTCAAACATGAGATACTTTATCCTAAAGAAATATCAAAATGATATGTTTGTAGGGTTGCCAGATTTAACAACTAAAATATAAAATGCCAAGTTAAATTTGAATTTCAGTTCAACAACAAACATTACTGTTTTTAGTATAAGTATGTCCCATGCACTATTTGGGACATACTTATACTAAAGAAAGTATTTATTGTTTATCTGAAATTCAAATGTAAGTGGAAGTCCTATATTTTATCTGGCAACCCTGTGAATCTGGGGGAGTTAAGTTTGAATTAAGAACTTTCTGGAACTCTACTATTAGGTCTTACATTTTTTTTAATAACCTTAGCCTAATTATGCTCAACCATGAGATTACTTTCTTTCCTAAGGCAGTAATTAAACCTGCTGCAGTTTAGGACGTGGGGTGTATAGGTCACCACAGTGAGTGGGAGTGCACAGCGAGGTTGCAGAGTGGGCCGTCCAGGTGCAGGTGTGGAGGTGGGAAGTCACTCTGAGCTCTGTGGTTTTTCTGTAGCTTCAGTAGAAGGCCGTCAGTGGCTGGAAAGCTGGGTGGAGTGGGCTGAGGAGCAGAAGGGGATCTGGAAATGGAGGCAGACAACCACCGGCTGTGTAAAGGAGGTAGAGAAGCTTGTTGAAGGCGGGACTTGGGCTTTGCTTCTTTTGTATTCCCACAGGTCTTACAGCAGTCTTTGCACATTAGAACTGTTCAAATCTTTGGTGAATTAAATTGCCTCGTTCAAGAGGATATTGTCTACTTTTTCCTTCTGCATCCTCCATCGAGGAGTGATTTATTTACTTCTAATGCATTTCTTAGCTAGCTGCTGCATAAAATGCTTCCCTTCTTTAAGTTTGTAGATGGACCCATGGGGTTCCGCAAAGGAACCACAGGGAGCAAGAATGGACTGGGAGACTGTATGGTCAGTCAAGCTGGGCAGAGGACTTCCTTTTAACTTTAGGATCAAGTGTAGTGGGGAGAGAGAGAGTTAGAGTTGTGAGAGTGATAGAGAAGGGAGTGTGAGCACTTTGTTAAGGATAGATCGTTATGTTGGCATTTTACAATAGAAACTTTTATTAGAACCTCCAGTGTACAGATTAATTTAAAAATGAGCCAAAGTCCATCCTGAAGGTGAGAAATGAATTGGTCTTCAAGACCAGTGATGCAGCAGGCCGTCAAGCATTTCTGTGGCTGGAGCAGAGAGGTGTATAAAGCCAGGGAGAGATAATTATACTAAGCAGCACTCTTGGGTTTCTTCTAGCGCACTTTGTGATGACTCTGATTTGCAGCCTCCAGGAATGATGCCAGCCACCTCCAGGGGTGTTAAGAAATATCCAAAACAAAATTAAAATAAATTCACTTTCATTTAAAATTCAATTATATTCCATATAACACTTTTAGGAGCAGTGGGACTGGGTGTTAGAAAATCAGGCAAAGCAGTGGGGCAGTGATGTTACAAATTGCAAAGTTGGAAAAGAAGAAAATGTGCTAAGGACTTGGGGAGGGATTGGACACTGCTGGGAGGAGGTAGAGACCAGGAGTGAAAACGCTCTCTAAATTTAGCTTTAATCAAACTCTTAGGAATTCATCTGAAGATGTACTAGCAGCAGCAGAGTGACCTGCCCTTGTGGATTCTAATTTTGACCATTTGTTTATGTGTTTGCTTATGATTCATCCATTCATTCACCCAGTGTTCATTTTATGTGCTAGCTCTGTGCTAAGTGCTGAGCTTGTTAACACACAGGATTGGCTGTTGTGGGTTCTTTTAATGCTTGCATATTGCCATCCTGTCTACAAACGCTGTCCTGACCTGTCCCAGGAGCTAGGAAGGGGGTACAATATCAGCAGGAGGAACTGAGTAAGCTTATCAAATGGCAACCATTGTGAGCTGCACATCCCCTCTGGGAGAGATGCAGACGGTAATGGCTTTGCGCATGAAATAGTATGTGCCGACCTCAAGGACAAATTAGGGTAAAGCAAGGAGAGGACAGAGGATAAAATGTTCTCCCTTTTTACAAACCTAAATTTAATTGTTGTTCATAGTAGTTCATTGCCTTTCTTATGAGAAGAGAGGCCTTCCACACTCTGGATATCAGGGGGCTAGAGTTATTGAACATTTGGGGTAATTTTATTCCTTCCTGTAATACAACTTGACCATCAGATAACTAAGATAGTTTTTTAGATATGAAAATGTGTGCTTTCTTAATATCTGAATAAATTAAAATATTAGTTTGTTTACATGTATCACTAATGGTGCATTGAGTACTTTCAAGCTTCTTTAGAAGATTAAACATCAGTAATTATGAAAGTAACTATATATTAAAGGGCAGAGTTCAGTCCACATCCTCTATTCACTATTGGGCTTTCTATCCAGTGTTGAACCTTCATCTAGCCATTTCTCAACACATATCTTTGAAAGGACAATTACAGTTATAGAAAGAATCTGGGTTTTCTTTTTTTTTTTAATCAGAAAAAGACCCAAGTGTCAATCCCAGCACTACCACTGACTCACGTACACAAGTTACTTTGCCTCTCTGAGCCTAATGTTTTCCCCTGTAAATGGAGATAATAGTACCAACATCATAGGGTTGCTGGGAAGTTCGGTGTTTGGTGGCCTATACATAGCTCTTGGCACATGGCAAGAGTTTCGTAAATGTTGGCCACGTCCCAGCCATTGACCATTTGTTTGTTTATTTGCTGGCCCTGGCCCTTCTCCTTACACCTATTCTGCTCCTTCCTTCCACCTGTTTGTATATGTCACTGTGTATGAATTATTTGTATATGCTCTCAGCCGATCACATTAAGTAGGTGCTTTTCAAGCAGTAAAATAGACTGTAAAGAGAGCCATCAGATTATCTCTGTGGTTTTGAAATTATTGATGCTGGTTGTAACAGAACAAGTGATTAACTAGGGTTGACACATCCTGTGTTTTTCACAACTTGACATTTGCAAACTATTTCATCTTGGGTAAGCCACTTGGCTACTCTGAATTTCCATTTCTTCATCTGTAAAATGGGCATTATCAACCCATATCGTTTTATCCGAGAAGACTCAAAGGACATTGTGCGTGGAAAGACTTTGAAAACTGTCAATCATCATAAAAGGGGAAAGTTTGCACAAAAGTTTCATTAAGAACCTACTATGCAACGCTCACTGTTCTTAGCTCCAAGGATGCTCTCCTGGAATTGACATTCTAGTTGGGAGAGATAGGGATCACATTAAAAGCTCTTTAGTTGTAGGGATTCAGTCCTATTTATCTTTGAATCCTTACTGCTCACACTGTAAATCGGTACATTTCATAGATCTTTAATGAAAAGGAAAGGCAAATTAATTTATATATTGGAAAAATTAGGAAATTTATATATGTTCAATGATTGTATTGTCAAATATTGAAGGAGATTTTTATGGCAATAATAGCCTCCAAATTAAATATGTACCAAGTATCTAACCAGAAATAATGTTTGACAATAAGCTTAGGTATAAATTAGGAATCCGAAGGCCAATGTCTTTTCTTGTTCAAGACTTTAGAACTATCACTGGATTCTGTATGCCTATAGCTCCTAACATATTAAAGTTTTGATGGATATTAATTTCTCTTGGATATTAGAACATGAGTTTACACCAGTCATTTTATTTAACCAGGGGTGAGTTAGCCTCCAGGGGAATTTGACCACATCTGAGATATATTTGGATGTCACAATTGATAAGGAGGATTGCTACTGGCATCTAGAAGGTAAAGGATACCACTAACCATCCTACAATACACGGGATGGTCCCCACAGCAAAGATTTGGGCAGCTGTGCCAAATTTGAGAAGCCCTGATCTATACGATAGCATAAAAAAGGGTTTAAATTTCTTTTCTAAGTATGCCTATATGAAGATGTTTCTTAGGCATAGTTTTTCTTCCGATAATATAGAATGAATTTGATAGAGTAAAAATCATTTTTGAAAGTATATCTTTACATTTAAGAAATATATTTCTGTGTTCTTTTTGTATTGTATACATCCAAGTATAGCAAAAATCCAAATATGCTTTTTTTTGGTATTTGTTTTATAGCTAGATCACAAAATAGATGATTTTTCATGTCAGACATGTTCCGTTCATCCTGATCATAAATGAAATATCTGCCAGAGAAGGCTCATTTTATACTAGATTTCATGTTGGCAATCAGACTTGTTCTGTTTTAGGGCTCTTAACATTTTGAATAAAAATCTCCCATATTCATAGGAAGGAAGATTTATTAAAATATTCTCAATTAAATTCATCGTTATGCTTGGTGCTGACATATTCTATTTACTCCTTTATTGTGTGACTTTTATACTTGACCACACATTTAGAAAAAGAAGATATATTTAGATATGAACCTGAGGATTTCTGGAAAAATTCTCATTTAAAATATTTCCTACTATTCCTTTCTCAGTGATATTTGTTCCTAGATTTTTAGCTACCCTGAGCTGGTTCATTTTCAATAAGCTTTATGTTTTTTAAATCTTTTTGAAAGGCTGGGTGGTTGTCTCATGCCTGTACTCTCAGCACTCTGGGAGGCCAAGGCAGGTGGATTGCCTGAGCTCATGGGTTCAAGACCAACCTGAGCAAGGGCAAGACCCCATCTCTAAAAATAGGGTGTTGTGGCAGGCACCTGTAGTCACAGCTCCTTGGGAGGCTGAGGCAAGAGAAACTCTTGAGCCCAAGAGCTTGAGGGTGCTGTGAGCTGTGACGGCACAGTACTCTATAGAAGGCGATAAAATGAGACTCTGTCTCAAAAAAAAAAAAAGTCTTTTTGAAAGTCCATTTTTGGATAGGGGTAAGGGCTTGACCCATTTCCAGAAACTGGTCAGAAAATTAAAGTATATCATATGTATTTCCAAATAATTGCAACCCTTAGAATTTTCTTTCTAAATATATAAACCAGTGGTTTAAGAGAGGAGGCATCTACTTTTTAAAATAAGCTCTTTTAGGTTACCATTAGGAATCACTATAACAAGAGTTGACAAACTATAGTCAGGGCTGTGGCCTGTTTTTATAAATAAAGTTTTATTGAATCACAACCACAGGTACTCATTTATGTCTTGTCTATGGCTGCTTTTGCTGTACCACAGCCACAAAGCCAAAAATGTTTACTGTGTGGCCCTTTAAAAAAAAAAAAAAACTAGCCATCCCGACCAGCATGAGCGTAGATCTTTAAGAATGCAATCTATAATTTTCTATAGACTGTTGATAAAATTTTTCTTAAAAGGGTTATATCAGTATTATCTGTCATAATATAAAATTAAAATGTATAATCACTATTTGATTATGATATACTAGGACTTTAACATCCTAAATTTAGTTTCACATCTCTTTACATCTCAAATATAAAAAGTTTACATATTGACAATTCCATATAATAAAAAGGCATTGAAATTTTTAAAACATGATTTCCTCTTGAAAAATTGCATATTCTCTCAGATAATATGGGCTAATAAACCTCAAATTGACTATAAATATTTGCATCAATTAATCCTTTCTACACAGTTCTACTGTCCTTAAATACTCCCTTTTTAAAATTAGCAGTGCAGTTATAAAATCTGTAAAGCCAAGAATGTTAGAGGGCTTAATTACAGTGTCTGTTCAAATCATTCTTTAGGTGGTAGAATAATCACACTTCAGGAACAGTATTTGCTCAGTTACATGAAATAGTCTCTTTTTGTGGTTTGATCAGCAGTAGTTGAGAAAATGACCTATTTGTACATGTCACTGTGTAGGAATTATGTGTATATGCTATCAGCTGATCACATTAAGAGGCCATTTTCCAGAATGAAATTGTACCTTATTTAAGACAAGTAGCACTTCTATTCTCAGGTACCCATCATTTAGAAATTGATCATTGGCAGGATCTGTCTCTAAAATACAGAGTCGTCCCATCAGATTATTCTTGGCAAATGTTTAAAGGGGATGAGAGCCAGGGAGAAAAAAATAAACTCTGCTTGCTTAAAAATTATAAATAAGCATTTAACTTCAGGGAAATCTGGATGCTGAAGCTTGTCACAAAGACCCAGATGGGAGCATTAGCCTTTCTCCAAGGCAACTCTCCATTTCTGAAGCAGTTTGGATGGTATCTGTTCTGTTCTTGATGGTCAAGATTATGCAGTTACTTTTATATTAGGGTATTCCACTTCTGTAGCAAATGCTGTGACTTAACACAATAAAAATTATTTCTTATTCATGTCATTGTCCAGGGGAAGAGAGGAGAGGCTTCTCCACACAGCCACACTGTGACTTGGAATTTTCCGGTATAGGGAGCATCAGACTGTGGCCAGTGGGCTGAGCAGAGTATTTTCATTTAGGCTGCTATAACAGAATACCATAGACTATGTGGCTTATAAACCACAAATGTTTATTTCTCCTAGTTCTGGAAGCTGGAAGTGCCAGCATTGTCGGATTCTGATGAGAGCCCAATTCCTGGCTTATAGATGGCCATCTTCTTGCTGTGTCCTCGCAGGGTAGAGGGGACATGATAGAGCTGACTGCGGTTTCTTTCATAAGGACATGAGAGCTCCACCCTCATGGCCTCATCACCTCCCAAAGGCCCCATCTCCTAAGATCATGCTGGGGATTAGTATTCAACATATGAACTTGGGATGGGGACACAAACATCCAGTCTATAAGCACATGGGTTTTATATTTTAAATCGTTTAAATGATAAAAAAATTCACAACACATGATAATTATATGCAATTCAAATCCCTTCATTTACCATCCAAAGTTTTACTGGAATACAGCCATGATCATTTGTGTACTTACTGTTCATGACTGCTTTTGTGCTATAATGGCAGAGCTGAGTGTTTGCGACGGGCACCATGTGGTTTACAGAGTCTAAATACTTTCCCTTTACCGGAAAAATTTGGCAACCTCTGCTCTAGGGTTTGAACTTGGTGGATTTATCAAGAGGTTTTAAGGGCAATACTAATGCAGCATGTGGCTCTGCCTACACAATTGGCTAGAAGTCAAACATGTATCCTCAGTGCCTGTACAGAAAGCTGGCAAATGCAGTCTAGCAAAGGGCTGCAGATGGGAGAGCGCAGATAGCAGTGAACAATGCTCACAGACTGCTGATTTACAGGAGAAATTTACTTTTCTGGACTCACCTTTGAGCCCTGCTTTCGACTGTGACTTCCTCTGATTTTAAGTTCCATAAATACATGAGCTCTTTCATTCTCCCTCCCAAGCTGTCATTATTTCAGCTTTTCACACTTTATTTCCTTAATGTGCGGAGTCATACAATGAAAGACAGGCTATTTGGTTTGGGGTCTCGGACTTTTCTTAGATCAAGATAAGCAATGTGGTGAAAACAGCAGGGGTGTCCAGTAATTGTGTTGGATTTGACAGACTCATTTGTGTATTTACAGAGCTAGTCATGCAATAGGTGTTTGAAATATCGAACAAAGCAAGGTTTTATTTTTCTGGATCCTGTTGTCCTTCTTTTTGGTCCGATTGCACCTGCTGATGTTTGTGATTTATTTGTCACATGGGCACCTTCCCAAAGGGTAATGTTTCATTGGAGTATACAATTCATGTGAGAGTAGAAACTCCTGTATACAAATTCAAAGGTTGTGATCAGCCAGATATTTTCTTCAAGATGGAAAAAAGAGATAAATAACAAGAATACGGTGATGAGAGATTTTTACATTACTAATGGGAGGCCCTTCATAATCAAATCCAGTCGGTTCCTTACTTTCTTTGGGTTCATGGGAATTTCCAACATAAGTAATAACTTTTAAAATGCTGGCAACAAGAGAAATTACAAACATTTATCAGCCCACCGAAGGCAGTGTACAAAATTGGTGTTTGACTCATTACATTCCAAAGATTTATCTGTTTTTCCTAGAATTGGGACAGAACTGACTCAGACCTTGTCCAAGTGGGTTACATCCATTGGCTCTACAAGAATTCTTGGCCTTGGAAAAGTCACACTTGCATGGAAAATGGGAAGTGACAAAGTGTTAACTGTACCTTGTTTGTAATTTTCAGCTTTGTAATTTACATATATCAAAATGATTCTGCCAAAGCCCAGTATTTGAGATTTTGTGGTTAAAAGCACACTTCCAATTTTTAAACAGAGCTATTATCTCTCTCCTGTCATCAGTAACCTGACCCTTGACCAGGGCTGCTACTCGGGTGAACGTCAGACATCTCAGGGTAGATTCAGAATTGTTCCTCAGAGGATAACAGATATAGAGAAAGAAAAAGTAAGAAGTTGCCAGGCCTCTGTTGGCACTCTGAGGCCTCTTCATGCAGCATTTCCTTTTCTCTAAATTGGTGTTTTTCAACCTTTTTTATCTCCTGACACACTTGAATCTGTAGTTAAACTTCCTCAGCACACTTAAATTATGTTGATCAAAAAAAGGAGTTAAAAAAAAGGATATATTTACTGTGCTTCGAACTTCTTTCAAGAATAATTTAATTGATGATCTTTAAACCCAGGAATGGATCAGTAAGCTGTGGTATATGTCTACCATGGAATATTATTCAGCCATTTAAAAAAATGGAGATTTTTCAGCATTTGTACTAACCTGGATGGAGGTAGAACACATTATTCTTAGTGAAGCATCCCAGGAATGGAGAAGTATGAATCCTATGCATTCAATTTTGATATGAGGACAATTAATGACAATGACATGGTAGGGCATGGGGGAAAGGGAGAGCAGACAGAGAAGGAGGGAAGGAGCAAGGGAAAGGAAAAGAAGAAAAAGAAAAAAAACAAGAAAAGAAAATAGTGACTAATTCTCACATAAATTGGATTTAAATTTGACCAAAGTACATTACTTAAACATTCATTTTTAATTCAACTTGTTAAAATGTTGTTTAGGATATTGCATCCTCATTTATAAATGACATGCGTTTGTAATTTCCCCTTTATAATAATATATTTTCTCTAATTTTAATATCAGATGTACCCAGATCAAGTAGTATGATTTTGAAGTATTTCTTCTTTTTCTATTATCTATAAGATTTGGCATATCTGTTTTTCGAAATTATATTTTACTTTAATTTATAAATATTAGTTGTCTATTTTTTGATACTTAAAAAAAATAAGAACCAGGGTGGCGCCTGTGGCTCAGTGAGTAGGGCACCGGCCCCATATGCCGAGGGTGGTGGGTTCAAACCCAGCCCCAGCCAAACTGCAACAACAACAAAAAAAAATAGCCGGGTGTTGTGGCGGGCACCTGTAGTCCCAGCTGCTCGGGAGGCTGAGGCAAGAGAATCGCGTAAGCCCAAGAGTTGGAGGTTGCTGTGAGCCGTGTGATGCCACGGCACTCTACCCGAGGGCGGTACAGTGAGACTCTGTCTCTACAAAAAAAACAAAAACAAACAAAAAAAATAATAATAACTTATTTTTAAGAAGTTAACTGACTCCATACTGAATCTCAGAGTCAAAGCATTCTATAATAGATATACTGTTACTTGACAATGTGAATTACTTTCTTCGCATTATTATTATTATTATTGCTTAATATTTTGATGTAGCAATTGTCTGATTCCTTTTCTGAAAGTATTTATGTTCGTCAGTTCTTTACGAGGTTTTTGTTTCTAGTCCTTATCTTAAACATTGTTATTGTTATTAAATTTTAAGCCTTTTAAATTTCATGAAGGCAAAAAAATGGAAACCTAATAAACACATGTATATGTAAAAATAAAAATAAATTTTTTTGCGGCCCACCTAAGGTCCTCTCATAGCACACTGGTTGAAAATCACTGCTATGAACTTTTGCTAGGTACTTCATCTACTTTAAGGCTATTACCTGGCTTTGCGATTGTGACCAAAGTTGAATGTGAATATATGTATATTTTAAAGAAATTATTATTTTTTAGCTTGTAAGTAAGACGATTCAATGTACTGGCCCACATGACCCGCCAACTCACTGTTCTCCAAAAAACTATACATTTCTAATAAAATTAATGGTCATCTCTACTCACTAAATTTGTACCATCATTCACAGCATCCTTTCCAAACTGGCCTATGTAAAAATGTATTGGATTGTGAGTTTAGGTACAAGAAGTCTATGTTTACTTTATTTATAAAAGGACAAATCATAATACATTTTAAGTCTATCTAAAATTCCAAACAATTTCCCCTCAATATCACTAAACTACTCTGTAACAATCCATAGTGAACTTCTGCATCATAATACAAATCATAATACATTTTAAGTCTATCTAAAATTCCAATTTCCCCTCAATATCACTAAACTACTCTGTAACAATCCATAGTGAACTTCTACATCAAAGCATGTAGAACAAAATTTGTGAATTTTTTTTTATTAAATCATAGCTGTGTACATTGATATGATCATGGGGCATCATTCACTAGCTTCACAGACCATTTGACACACTTCAAAATTTGTGAAATTGTTGAACATTTAACAAATGTGTTAGTGGGTTTATGTGCAGCATGTAATGATGCTGCATAATATTAAGTGCAAATTACATCTCCCTGTTCTACTGCAACATACACCCTGGTGCCAATAAACATTGGATTGACATGTACACAAGGTGTATGGGGACGTGAGAATGGCCCGGCTGGGTGTTCTTTGTGTTCACCTGTTTTTATATGCTTATCATTTCCGTCTCATGTTTTAACACAGGGGATTTTATAGGTCTCCTAGCTCTCTTGCTTTGTTCATGGAAGTTTCTACTTTCTTTCTTCCTTTTTTTTTTTTGCAGTTTTTGGCTAGGGCCGGGTTTGAACCTACCACCACTGGTATATGGGGCCAGCGCCCTACTCCTTGAGCCACAGGTGCCGCCCAGAAGTTTTCACTTCCTTAAAAGGCATTTTTAATTAATAATATGGGGAAGACTGTTGTGCTTATGCAGAAGATATTTAAACAACTCAAGCAGGCTATGTTCCATTGCGGGAAGACGGAGCAGAGTCCACATCCTCTCTTATAGACTGACGCACACTTTGAACATGTTCACTGGCTTACATCTGCACATTAATTAGGGTAGGCTTTCAGTTCAGTTAGGGAATTTGGAGTACACAGAGCTTGCAAATTCTGATAGCAGATATTTGGAAGGTGAGTAAAGTATCAGGAGCACCTCTATAAGGTTACTTTTATTCACAAAATGGGAGATTTTCTTTTCATTATGTATCATATAGCATACTGAAGTTTCTTTGGGTGAAGAAAACAAGCCTAGGCTTTCTTGTTGATGGAAGCTTTTCTCTGTGGCTGTGTAAGAAGGTGAAGCATGGTAAGCATTTATTCCAGTAGCTGTGTGGCCATCCTGGACCTGCATGCCTCATGCTGGCATTACCTGGGCCCTGAGGCACACCATCTTAAAGAACCTGTTACTTTTTTCTTCTTTTCCTTTCTTTTTTTTTTTTTTCATTCTTCCCTTCCCTTCCCTTCTCTTCCCTTCCCTTCCCTTAAAGGTACATTCCTTCTTCCAAAGAGAAAGTATACCTAGAAACCGCAGGGTGGGCTGTCATTCAGAGTACTGCCCTGCTCAGAGGATGTTGCCTTCAGCTCAGCTAAGTTTCTCTTGCCTAGTGCCCTTCTTGTTTTTAACTTTCTCTTGTACTCTCTTATTCTTTGGGCCATGGAATGGCGAAGCAAAAAGGTCCTTGCCAAATATAGACCTCTTGACCTTGGACTTCCCAGCCTTCAGAATTGTAAAAAATAAATTTCTTTTCATTACAAATTACCCAGTCTATGGTATTCTTGTTATAGCAAAATAGACTAAGGCACTGTCCAGATATGATCACCATGGCTAGTTGCATCAGAGTTACCTCCCTGAAGTTATGTTCCCTGCATCTTCTGATCCAAGCAGGGGTGCCAGTAGTTTTCTTCCCACATTGGGCTTTACAGACATGTTTTGACAGCTAGCCACTGCTTCCTGCAATTCTTTTTCTTGGCCTGACTGAACCCCAGACCCCATAGGGTTTCTGCAAAAGACTGCTTCACAGTTGGATTGCTGCTCCGTTAGAAATCAAAGAAGTTTTTGGTTCACATTGCATGAAAATGAGATCCATCCTCCTGTTTCTAAAAGTTGACTGTTCATTCGCTTCAGTGCAATAGAGTTTCAATTTCCCACCATCTTCTGGTATGTAAGGGTTACCTCTGGGTGCTCTTAGTGGACAAAAATACTACAATGGTAGAAAAATACTTAAGGAATTATTCCGCCCTTAGCATCATTGCTTCATTGATAGTGCAGGGTATGGTGACCTGCTATGAAGCCACTGTGAATTCTAGTACGAGCCCATTAATTTTCCTGGACATTTTGGTGTTCATTCCTTGAAACTGGAATAATACTATGAGATTATTTTTAAGGATATAATTTTCACATTCTCTGATAATGCTGTTGAGCCGCTTAGAGTCATAGGAAAAGTCATGTTTTTTCTTTGCATAATTCTTATGGTAATTTCTATTCTTCTACTGATGAGAAATAATACAGACAAAAGCAGATACATATTGCATGACATTCCTGAACCAGTTTAGCATTTTTTAGCACATTTTAGTCTAATCTTTCCTGGACACCTTAAAATTAAGGTCTCTCTTTCCATTAATGTGATGACCACAGAGTGTCATTACATCTGCCAAGTCAAGGTTCTTGTAATTTAAAAAGAAAGTGATGAAAAATTCAGAAACCAGATTTCTAGCCACCTAAGTCTATCTATGATTTAAAACTAGAAGTGTTGGCAACTAATATGCCTAGGAGAAGGTATTTTGATTTAATAAATCAGCAGTTGGTGCCAGCTGGACTCTTAAGGGGATTCACAGAGTAGGTGAAATTTATCTTGGATTTTCTTGTCTCCTTCTTCCATTTCCTTGTTTCTACAGCAAGGATTCTCAGCCTTAGCACAATTCACATTTTGGACAGGCTAGCTCTTTATTGTTAGGATGAGAGGGTTGGCTGTTGTACATTGTAGAATGTTCACAGCATCCCTGTCTTCTACCCACTTGATGTCAGCAGCAACCCCTCCCTCAGTTGTGACCACCAAAAATGTCTCCAGACATTGCCAAATGTCCCCTTGTCGAGAGAAGCAAAAATCACTGCTTGATTGAGAACCTATGCTCTGAGCCACCTTTCCGACAGTTGCTGGATTTTTCATGCTATCTTCTAGAGTTCTGGACTCATCATTCCAGTAACCCATCTGTAGGACATAGCATAGGGTGAAAAGTGCTAGGCACTAGGGACAGGATAGTCTGGGAAAAAGCCAAGAATTACTGATGACCATGAGTACAGAAAACAATACTCACTAAATACAGCATACTGTCCCAACCCTAAGTTGTATATTAGCAGTGGTGATATTAAGGCAAGACCGAAGTGCAGTAAACAGAATGTGTTAAGAGTTCAATCATGCAGCTAACGCTAAGCTACTTATTTTTTAACCTTTATTCTCTCTTTGAAGCTTTCTGTAGTGCTGTATTTTTCTCATGCCTGAGACATCAATAAAAGCCAGTGAAGGGGGTCGCACCCTTGTCTTTCCATGCAGAGTGCTCGCTGGTGTTGGCCTCCCCTGTTCCTTCAGTTCAGTGAAAATTGACTGAGTGGGTGTTATTAATTTGCACTGTGTTGCACTGACACTCATCCCCCAAGTGCCTTCTTCTGGAGTACCTTTGGTCCAAAAGCATTGCTCTTACTCCACTAAGGCATGACTGTCACAAAGGAAGGGTGTGATTTGTTTAAAGTAGTTGACACTGGTGCAGTTGTGTCTTATGGCATCAGGCAGCATATATACATTTTAAATGAGGAAATTGTTAAACTGGATTATAATCAGTAAAAAATAAGAAATTTCTTCCTTCTCTATCTCCCACCTGTCGTAGGTTGCAATATTCTTTTCTACCATGTATTGTTTCTTGAAAATTTTTGTGAAAAACATAATAATTATAGTTCAACACTCAGTAATTTTCTATTTAGGCATCCCTTTCCAGTCTTAAGTCTCACTTATTGCAAATGAAAGCAAGAACAAGACTCTTCTTCATATTTGTCCTATAGGGTAACAACATATTCATCCCAGATATGCTTTTACCTTAGAAATTTTCACAAAAGTTAATTCTTACAGTCTTTGTAGAGTCCAAGCAATTAACATGATAACTGATTTCTTAGTATCCCAGGGAAACATTAAGGGATTCTATAACATGTTAGCAAACTTCCAAATACTAGAAGTTCTTAAGAATCATATGTACTTCGTATTTAACAGCTATGAAATTATTTCTTTTTATGCTTACGCTGTTCTTTTTATACTTTTTTATACTTTTTATACTTATGCTGTATCGAGTTTAGAAATGATGTAAAACCACAAAGTATAAAGCAAATTATCCATAGTCCCACTGCTGTGTCATAACCCTTGGTGACATTATGATGTCTGTTCTTTTAGGGGTTTTTTGTTTTCTAATCATATGCATACATTAAGGAAACAAACACATTGGAATCATAGTAGTCAGGGTTTTTAAGCATACAAGATTATGGATATTTTCTAGAATAATTATATATTTAGTTTTGATGCCTGCCTAAGCTCCATTGTATGTTGTATCATAATGCTGTGTATATTTGAATATATCCTTCTGTTCAAAATCTTTACTGTAATAGGCAGAAAAGCCATAAAAGCCATTTTGGGGGCATGCTGTAGGTCTCTTGTGGCATTAAATTGTGAAGAGAGATGGAAAGACGAATGCCTGGATTTTGTTTTTGTGACAGTCACCAGTCGGAGCAGATTCTATAGAGAAAAGGTAGTATTAACGTCACCAGGCATATTTAGTAGGGCAGCGTGGACTGGCTGGGGAAGAGTGTGGGCAGAGCTGGCTGGCAGTGGAGGAGGAAGAAGGATAACACAGGGAGATGAGTTGCTGTTTGCTGGGGTCATGACTAGGTATGGTTGCCTTGGATCAGCTGGATGGTGGTACCTGAGATGAAGAATAAAGGGCAGAGAAGTTTATATTCCAGGGCAAGAAACACCATCATTATCATCTCCAACGTATATCCATTGACTGTTTGCTCTGTTCAGCAGGCCTCTAAGGGAAGTGGGATGCATTTGAAAATTCTTAGTCACTGAAAGTATACTGAAAGACAAGGAAGACCTTTGAGCAGTTTTTATAGAGACTTAAGCCATTAAAATCATTCCCTCAAAAAATATTCTAAATTATCACAAGGCAAAAAAAAAAAAAAAAAAAAAAAAACGTTTTAATGAGTTATATAATGCTGGTTTTAACTGATATGTTAGTTTTAGGACCAAATAAATAAATAAATAAATAAAATAAAACACCCCACCTAGTCAAGCTGTATTTTGCATTTATGTGCATAATAGGTAGCCATATTAAGAGCCCCTTGCATAATCCATGTGCTCATTTTGTAAGACTTAGTTTAGAATATAACGTCTACTAGACAGAGTATACATGTTTGAACTTATTTTGTGTTGGGCTTAATGATTGATTTTGATGCTATCTATGTCTGTGTATCTCCTGCTCAAAATCTGAAAAACTAAGTGCAAAAGGCATAAGAGGATTTTTTGGTGTGCTAAAGGTTCTTTCTGTTATTACTCTGCAAGGGAGGTTAGCTTAGTGATTTAGAAACACACTGGAAACTACCTTTTCATGGAACAAGTTATAACTGAGAATTTAACAGTGTCCTCTGCCATACCTAAATGCAGTTTGAGAATTTTTTTTTAAAGATTTTCATTTCACAATGATTATTTTGAAAGCAAAATAGATAAATGCTGTCATTAAACTTATCTAAACTTCTCCTGAGTGAGTTATAACACCTTCTGAGTTTTTAAGTGACTTTTCTTTAGAATACCATCTGCAAATACTCAACTATAAAACCAGAATTTTTAGATTTGACTGAATACAGAGGGTGCCAAAAAATGTATACACATTTTAAGAAAGAAAAAAGGCATTAAAATTGTAATACTCAGTATATACTGATAACATTTGTTATCTTGTATATTGTATCTTGTATCTTTTGTAATTGTGGAAGTCAAATGTGACTTGAGTACTACAATTTTAATACAGTCTTTTTTCCTTTCCTAAAATATGTATGCATGTTTTTGGCAACCTCTGTATTTCTTTGGCAAGATTCGCTGCTGATACACATTGTGAGGGGAATATAACTTTGGGGATTTTGGTACATATTACATAATTAATTTCATGTAATAATAATATAGAAATCTCTTAGGTGGACAGTGTCCTTATCTCAGTCAAATAGACTCCCTGAGGGAAGAAAATAAAGATTTCACTGAACCGTAGGCCAAGGCTAAATGTGAAGTGCACCCCTTATGAAGAGTTTGTGGAACTGCAGAGCAAGGCCCAGAAAGTTCTGCCTGTCTCTAGTTGATGTTTCAGGTCAAATATCCTCACTTAGAGCTCCCTCGGCCAAGAGCCCTTTGAACTTTACGCCTTTATGCCTCTGTTACCTTGCTCCAGTTGATCTCTGCTGGAAGAGAGGCCTTTGTTTGTGAAGGGTCCAGCCAGGCTCAGGGCCTGCCCTTCCACGTCTTCTGGCCAGGATACCAGAGCACCCAGCTGAGTTTTGTTCCTCTGTTTGAAACTAATCTCACTCCGAGTTCTGATTCCCCATGAAAGCAATAACAATTCTAAACATTACAAATGGAATATAAAATGTGGGTAACTTGCCTGATGTTCAGAAATATGCTTTTCTGAGATATAGTCTCAGACAGTTGACTTGGAGACCAAGGCAAGGACCAATGAATCAAAGAGCAAAGAGCAAGTGTCTTCCACAAAAATGTCCAGCAGATGGTCTGTGGTTCCCAGGTAGGGCAGCCAATGTCAGCTTCTGGCCTGGATTCCTTCATATGCATTTTACTGTTTCTGTGCCTTCCTGTCCTCATTTGATTTAATTTTGGTCTTCTGTTTCTTTCTTGGTGATTTCCCTTAACTGCTGGAACCCATTTTGAATCTACTTTGCTTCCCTGACTAGAAGGCTGGGAGTATCTGGGAGGCTATGTCACCACCCTGTACACACAAACACATAGCTTTTGACTTATGACTGGCTAGTGCTAGAAGACAAAGACCCAAATCCTTTGGCTCAGGCCAAGATAACTCTGAAGTATCATTCATATTCCACAGTACCTTGTGGGCTCAGGCCAAAGCTACTGCTTTGAGACTTTTCCTGAGATTCTCTTCTTGTTGGCTTCTCTTATCCCTGAACTATTTCTCTTCTTCCCTCCCCGTGTTCCTGGGGAGTGCTGCCTTCATGATCTTTTGCACACAAACTCTCCTTTAAGTGTCTGCTTCTGGAGAACCTGAACTAAGACAATGGATCAGAGCATGTGTTTAGGAAGACAGAGGTACTAACAAGCACTGACACCAACACCCCAGGTTGCATATGGCTGTGCTGCCCACTGGTTAGGAATAGAACTCTAGGCTCGGAGAAACCTTGGCTCTAGGCTCACCTTTTCCTCTGGAACATTAGGAAAAAAGACCAACCCTTCTAAGCTTCATTCTCCTGCAAAGTGGCAGACAAATGGAACCAAACTCATTAGATTGTTATGAAGCTTAAAAGAAACAATGCGCAAAACGAGCTATTCGTGGCAAATACTAAATCATCAATAAATGTTAGCTTTACAGGCGATTCTTCTTCTAAGTTTCAAAGGAGTACATATGTTTAGCTAATTCTATATAGCACAACTCAAAAAAAGCCTTAAGCAATATAGCAGCTAGAGGTGTGCCCATTTTGCGGGGAAGTAGATAGGCTCAGACGGGTTAAATGACTGAGTATTAAGTCATATGGCTTGTTGTGATCTGTGATGAGGACCCAGCGCCCGGCACTAGCAAGATATTTCATTATCCAGAGTACTCACATCCTCTTAGTATCTAATGGTCTGACATTTGGGGAATATGTTTGCTTATACCAGTGGGCACATTGAACTCCAAGTATGAAAATGGACCTAAGGTTTAAAGATCAGAAATAGTGTATTATTAAAGAAAGATGTAAGATAAAAAAGGAAGAACACAGTAAGAGTCAGTCCTCTAACCATTCTTTGAATACCACAAACAATATTTTATTAAGTGCAATTCTTCATTGCAAGTGATTCCAATCTCTGGTATTGGTTCTTCTACCTTACCTAGAGGAAATGAAAGAGATTTTAGATGCTAGTGTTCTCAGAAGCTCTCGAATCTGTGAATTTGGAAATATCATATGAAAAATGTGAAGGTCATGTGCATATATCTACATATGATTACATTCATGTGTGTAATTACTTCCAAAGAAATGAAGATCTAACATATGGAAAACCATATGTACTGGGAGGAAAAAACTCAGGTGTGTTCAATATATCAAAGCACAGGATGCTAACCTGGTCAGACTGATGTTAGGGGGGCGGGTGTGAATTGAGTCTTTAATTTGTAACAAAATAAAAGGGAGTGTATTTCACTAGCTTAGATAGGAAGGTCAAGGGTAAGAAATCCATTTAGAAGTAGGTCTTTGAATAATATATAAAGGAATTTAAATTATATTTGAGTGGCCTGGAGGGCTTGAGACTACCAGGTGTGAGAGACTTTAGCTATGCATGAGAACATCCAGAAGACAGAACAGATGCAGCAGGAAAGGCAAAATAATGTCATATAAGCAAGGGGTCTTTCATTTTTTGTTTGCTCGAGGCAAGGAGCAAATCTAAGCAAGACATGCAGGAGGGCAGAAATTTTCTTTGAATGCTGGGAAGCTTGTGCTCTGGATGATGTAGACTTCTTGCCAGTGCTTCTGAAAGGTAGAACCAAACTTAGAGGAGGAAAGCTACAGATAACCAGCTCAGCTGGAGACAGTGAGTGAGTTGTCTATCATTAAAGTTGGTTTCTACTTAATCCAAGATGATGTAGAAAGCTTCAGATAAGTCTGACTCTCCCCTAGCACTGTGAATATTTCATTTTAATTTTCATAACAATTTGCAGTCTTTATCATTTAAGAATAATTAATGTTCTTAAGATTTTTTATTGTTGTTGTTAACAGGTGTGGGTGCCTGGCTTAGACTCAAGCCTGCTCCCAAGTTGGGAGAGGAGGAGGAGGCAGATATTCTTAAAGTGTGATGAGTTTTATACCCTGGTAATCTGGGTGAATCTAGTTAAGAAGCTGTATCTTAAAGTTGTGTATACCACACCTAATGTCATTGCCCTCAACCCAAACCAATGGATATGAGTTATTAATGCTAGTTATCACATAAAAATGAAAATTATATTTTTCAAATGGACAAAACTATTCCGAGTGTATTTTTAGTTAAAGTAAGTGGATAATATGTGTGTGGTATAATATTTTCAAAGTGCTGAGAGAGAAAGAGAAGGGAAGGATGGATGGTGGGAGGCAGTGAATGATGGGGTACTCCCCACCAATAATTAAATATCCAGAAAAATCATTTCAAAAAATAGTTTGAAATAAAATTTATTTTCCAATAAACCAAATGCATGAGATTTTCTACTAAGGTAACTACTAACGAATATACTCCAGGAAGAAGGGAAATATTATCAGGAGAGCATGAAATAAAAACAATGTTTTTTTTTTTCTTTTCTCTTTCTCCAAAAAGGAAAGATCACCAAGAAGAAATAAGTCCAGATTCCCCATCAGTTCAGTGATATGGGGCCCAGAGTCAGAATATACATGTTTTATAGAAAATATGGCGGTGCATTGTTTCTTGGAAAACAAAATGGATTCAGGGCAAATGTGACTCTAGATAGCCAGTTTGTAGGTTACTGCAGTGATTTTGACATTACAGGGAGAGAAGTTGAGTAAATACAGAAGCAATCGTTAGAACTGACAGCACTTGGTGGTTAAGGAGCTGTGAGGAGTAAAGGCTAGCCAGGATGCAGCAAAAACCTCTGGGTAGATGTCAGGGCCTTATCCCAAGATAGGAAACAGTCAGACTTGGGGACAAAACCACTAGTTTATTTCCAGAGGGATGATAAAAAAAAGTCTTGGAACCATCCAGGTTGAAGATGTCAAGTAGGTAGTTGAATATATTGGTATAACATAGTAAGCAGCTGAGGAAACTTGCTTCGGGATTCCAAAAAAAAAAAAAAAAAGATTGGAACCCTAATCAACACAGAGTAGGAGCCCACAGCCCTCCCAGTCCCCGGGGATTCCTGATGGCAGGGCAGGTGGTAGAGAGGCGGGCGTGTGGATTGTTTTCTTCTCATCTCAGTTGGACTTTCTGCTTCCATTGAGTCTGTTCAGTAAACCAATTGTCTCCTTGTCCTCATATGCTGTCTTTTCTTCTACATTGTCATAAGTATAGAAAAGAGCCCCATTTTGTTGGTAACAACATCAACAACAATGATTATTTACGACACGGCCTTTATTTCCCCAATCTGAAGTTCTGGGGAACTAGAGGGGTTAACATTAGAGTGGTTGTTTTCCAGCATCCTTGTTTTTCAGCTTTGCCAAATACTGTTCAGTCATCTTTTTCCTTTTTCACAAGGCTTTCTTTTACTGTTTTCTGGATCCTTCCTGCAGGCTGTCCTGGGAAAGTCAGTCCCCCTCACCCTACGTAGCACAGACCTTGACACCTTCCTAGTGTCCACTTTGCTCCATGCTCACTTTCACTTTTCCCTAGTATCACAAAGATCTCCTCCGGCACGGAGGCCCAGGCCCCACCTTTCAGCAGCCCAGAACTTTCAGAGGCAGTGACATGTCAGCCTTTTCCTTCCTACAGTGGAACAGAAAAGCATTTAATTTTCTTTGTAAATAAAACATGGCAGAAGTAGCAATAGTTTTGCTCTTAGGTACCTTTTTTTTTTTGCAGTTTTTGGCCAGGGCTGGGCTTGAACCCGCCACCTCCAGCATATGGGGCCGGCCCCCCACTCCTTTGAGCCACAGGCACCGTCCCTCTTAGGTAACTTTTATTCCATCCAACATTGGGTCTCTAGCCCCAGCTGACATCACCAGGTGCACAGAATAGACCTAGAGAGCCACATCAAGGGCAGGTGGCCATGTCCAATTACATGTGCTTGACTATCAGTCACTGTCTTGGGAGGCCCCGAGAGGGTAGAAAATAGGCATGCAGTAAATGTGACATTTCTTGGGTGATTGGCCTCTGCAAATTTCTCACCCAGTCCTCTAGTTTGCCCCTGACAAGCTCCACGGGGATGTTGGCAGCACGAATCTCAGATGTTCTCATGTTTCATCCAGAGATGTCCCTGCCTTAGCCATTCCCCTTCCCCACGAATAGAAGATAGGAGAACCAAAGATGATAGGCAGGGACTATATGTCACCAGGCAGGCACAACTGGAGCCTATGCCCTAAGAATATAGTGAGAACTTCCTAAAAACTAGTTAAACCTCTAAGCTGACAGCTAAGATAGCTAAGATCTGTGCTAACTACCCCATGGGAGACTAAGGCAGGGCTTGAACCTGGCCAAGTGTGAGTGAGTGAGTGTAACCCTTGAGTCCTCATAGCAGGGTTTTCTTATTTAACTTTGAGGTTGGGATGATCACAAAGGACTACAACCAGGAACAGTCGTAGGTGGGCCCTAGAATAGTGGGCTCTTCATAAAAATCCTCTTTATTTGCAGTGGCAGCTTCTATATTTGTGTGTGCCTCAGTGTGTCCCAACCTTTTCATGTCATGACAAATACAGAATCTAGTAAATGTTAAAAACCTTTAGAGGACCCAACGATGCCAGGCTACTACCTCTGTTTAAATACATGGCTATGAAACTTTAGGTAAATATCTCTGGATATATATTTCCACCGACTTAAGCCTCATTCATGCACAGCATTGTACTTAGGCATTATACAATTCTACAAATCTTCCTAATCCCTTGTTCATTCCACTGCCATTGATAAAATAAACTTATTATCTCCACATTCTCATTTATTTAATGACCAAGGTGTAGTAACTCTGTAAAAATATTTTCCGGAAGAGGTGTTCATTGCCAAGCATTAGAAAATACCATTTGGCTTCTCATGTAAATTTTAATTATCATACTAGTTAAAATGACTCTTCAGAGTTAATGTTTTTTATTTGGTTTTACTGGCATAGTGTTTCTTGCCAACATTTTCATTTTCTTTGTGCTATAATCTGTAATTGTTTGGTGCTAACAAGTCATTCTGTTTCACCAATATTTGGCTTTCTGATCTTTCCTTGCAAAGCCAAAAGGCCCATGTGTGTGCATAAGGAGAGTCTCTTGAAAAAAATGTTACCTTAGGTTTTATCACACTTGTGGTGTCTGTATGTGTGTGTGTGTGTGTGTGTGTGTGTGTGTGTTTCTTTCTCACCACCTTACAAATTCTAGGCATGCAATTTGCTCGTTCCTCTGCCTTCTGATAAACACACACAGAAATACATGCAGTCATACTTTGATTCTTGACTCATTTTCTATGTATTGATGCTGAAGGCCAAAGACTTTCCTTGTTATTTTATTATCTTGTCATTTCCAGTTTCCTAGAAGTCGAAATAAATCTTTCATTTGTTTTGATTTCATTTTCCCTTTTCTGATTTTGCCCATCGAAGCATGGTAAGTGGCGTGGTAAACAAGATTAGGTGAGAGACCCCTCCAATCTGACAGGGTGTTGGAAAGAACACGGAATTCTTTTTCCTTTTCTTTGGTTAAACAAACCTGGATTCCAATCTCGATTCTGTTAAGCGAGTGACCTTGGGAAACAGCTTATTCTCTGAGTCATTTCCTCACTCAAAAAAGTGAAAATCCTAATGCTCACTTTACGCACCTTGGAGAACTATTTTAAGGAGTTCATGAGAAAGCATTTATAACTCTCGGGCACTATGCCAGGGACATAGTAGGTGTCTATAAGTGTTACTTATGCTCTTGTAAGGTTTTCTACTTACAGAACATCCATATGTGCTCCCCTCCAGTTTCAGGGGATGAGGTGGCCCATCTTTTTCAGAAGTTTCCCCTCCACCTGCCTTCTGGACCCTGTTGCCTCTCACCTTCCTCGGGCTCTGCGCCTACTCTATTCTCTTGTCCTACAGCTTCGCGCTCTCTCTCCCCGCCACCTGCCTTCAGCCCGTAATACTGGTCCAGATTCTCTCTCATCCTATCGGTACTTGTTCTTTCTCTCATTCCTTGTTTTACTCCGGTCTCCAAATTTTACTCCAAATCCTCCTCATCTCTGATCTTCAACTAAATGCTTTTTATAACGTCTTCCATCTTTGTTTTATCTTTTTTTTTTTTTTTTTTACTTCTCATTCTGGTCAAAGTCCACCTGTTATGTTTTAAATGTGTCCTCCAATGTTCATGGGTTGGGAACTTAATCCCCAGTGCAATAGTGTTAAGAGGTAGGATGTTTAAGAGGAGTTTAGGTCATGAGGGCTCTGTCTTAGGAGTGGGTCACAGGAGATCCTGTTAAAAGGATGCGTTGCTCCCCCTTTCTTCCCCCCTTGTGCGCACTGTCTCACTGTGGGGTGCCTTCTGCCGTGTTATGATGCAGGGTGAAGGCTCTCACCAGATGTAGACCCCCAATCTTGGACTTCTCAGCCACTAGAACTGTAAGAAATTAATATCAGTTCTTTATAAATTACCTAGTCTCAAAGTCTTAAGTATTTGGTCAGAACAGCAAAATATGACCTAAGACACCGCCACTACTTGGCCTTTATTCAAGTAGAAAATGCCAGGGCACACATCACTAGAGATATTTTTTCTAATTCATTTTTAAATTATTATTTATTGAGATATAATAGTTGTATAAATTTTAGTGGTACATGTGATATTTTGATACATGTATACAGTGTGTAATGATCAAGTCAGGGTAACTGAGATATCTATCACCTCAAACATTTATCTTTGTTTTGGAAATATTCTAATTCTAGCTATTTTGAAATATACAATAAAGTTTTATCAAACATAATCTTTCTACTGTACTACCAAATATTAGAACTTATTCCTCCTACCTGTGTGTGTTTTTATTAAATCATATATACATAGATAATGAATACATTTATGCCTTTGTGGGATTCAATGTGTTGATTATTTGTACAAATTGGAGTGCTTACATCCTCCTAGTTAACATAGTTTTCACCTCATTTACTTCATCACAGTGTTAAGACATTTGTGTTCAATACTTGATACATTTGACTTGTACCCTTGCCATATGCTCCATAGGCGTGGTCCCACCATTAACCCTTCTGTGTTTTTGTTCTCATTGACCAACTTTTCTTCATCTCCCCTCCTCCCTACCCTTTCTAGAACCTCTGGCAACCAGCATTGTACTCTCTACTTCCATGAGATCTCTTGTATTTTTTAAAGTAAAGGTCAATGTTGAAAGAGATACAATCTTTAGTTCAATGGCTTAATTGAATAAAAGTGTATTTCTTATTCATCTAATAGTTAAGTTTTGATCTGGCCAAGAAGTTCTCCAATTACTGATATAGGGAACCAAATTCTTTATTTTACTCTTTGACTCTGCCTTCTTCAACATATGGTTCCCTAGAGGGGGGTGTCTCAATTCTAGCCATCCAGAAGTAGAAAAGAACGGGGAGAATCATGTAATGGGAAGTGTGGGCTCTAAAACTACCATGACGGATGTCTGTCTTTATGAGAAGAAGGAAATTTGGACACAGAGAAATAGCTACATAGGGAGAATACCATGGAGCAAGGAAGTTGGAGACTGGAGTGATGCAGCTGTAAACTAAGGAACTCTAAGGATTGCCAGCAACCATCAGAAGCTAGGGAGAGGTGAGGAAGGACCACCCTCCACCTTGAGAGCCTTCAAGCAACATGGCCTGCTGAAACCTAGGTTTTAGACTTCTAGCCTCCAGAACTGTGAGACAATTAATTTCTGTTGCTTCTGGCTATCCAGTTATGATACAGTTCTAGAAAATTAAAATACAGCTAAACCTAAAATGGTATACATCACTAGTCTTCACCTTGAATTGGTCAAAAATCAGTGCCATGAGCACACTCAACAACAAAGCAACCAGGCAAGTATAATCTAGCTGTGTGTCTAGGCAGAAAAAAAGAATATGGGTCTGAGTGACCAGCCAACACTCTCTGCCACCCCTCTATGTGACCAAACATATTTAGTCATCTTCTGCTGCATCTGACACTGTGGTCCATACTGGATGTTGATAAGGAAGTGGAGGGTGGTAGTGACCCGGTATTGAGTGCTTGCTCTCCTTTCTCAAAAGGCACTTTCCTGGCAGCTCACTCCATTTTATTTCTGTGACCCCCACATAATTCTTTTAGATACCATCTCTTTGATTATTGTTCTTTTGTCACTCTTTTTGTTTTATTTTGTTTTGTTTTGTTGAGGCAGAATCTTACTTTGTCACTCTCTGTAGAGTGCGTTAGCATCATAGCTTACAGCGACCTCAAACTCTTGGGCTCGAGTGATCCTCTTGCCTCAGCCTCCTGAGTATCTGGGACAGCAGTCCGCCACAACGCCCGGATATTTTTAGAGACAGGATCTCACTCTGCTCAGGCTGGTCTTGAACCCGTGAGCTCAGGCAATCCACCTGCCTCAGCCTCCCAGAGGGCTAGGATTACAGGCAAGAGCCACCGCACCCGGCCTCTTTCGTCACTCTTGTAGGTCTTCTCATAAGCACATCTTAGGCTTAGGTGTTCTCTGGTTGTGTACTTGGCCTTTTGTTCTTCCTAATCAACATGATTTCCCTTGGTGGCTTCATTCTCCTTTTGAGACTTTACCTGCATCTGTATGTTGATGACTCCAACATCTAAGTCTCTATACCTAATCTTTTACCTGAACTTCAGAATGACATATCCACATATACCTACTGCATATATTCTGCAGTACCTGAAAGTCAGGTACTCTTCTAAAAGGTACTTTTCTAATTGTATTCTAAAAATTATCTTCCTTTTATATTCTCATGGCAAGTGACACCACCCAGTCACCCAAATCAGAAAACTAGTGGTAGCCATCAATTCTTCTGGCTTTTTACCAATGTAATCTTGTAGGTATAACTTTGAACTACCTCCCTCAGCTTCCAACCATCTACTGTCTCATTATTCTTCCCTGAATTCTATTTCAGTTTCTCTGGATGATCTCATTTAATAATTTTGCCTCCTTCAAATCCATTATCCATACTGGTACCAGAATGTTCTATTTGAGATGCTGGTTGTCTGCAGATGTTCCCTGTTCACTCTTCAATGACTCCTGTTTGTATACCGATCCAGGTACCTTAGCCTGGCATAGAAAGCCATTAATGGCCTTTGTCTTCATACCTCTTTCTTCTTCAGCCTCACACTGTCATCTTTTCCACAGTGAATTTTGTTCTTGTAGTAATGTACTGTTTTGGTTCTCCCAATACAGCGTGCTGTTTCAGTCCTCCATACTTTTACTTAAGCTGGTTCCTCTCCCTGGTGACTTCGTCTCTTCTGCAGAGTAGATGCAGAAATCCTTATTGACGTGTCCCCTCCCATGAGCATGTTCCCTGGGGGCAGGGAAGCTTGTCCCAGTATCTAGCACAGTAGTTTCTGGAGCTTAGTAGATGCTTGATTGAGTTGAGCTTCTTGCAGAGGACATAATGACCTGGACAGAGATTTCAGAGTCTTAAGATGAACATAGATGATAGCTCATCACCTCCATACCCAGAAGGAGACAAGACACTACATAAAAAATCTGTGAAAATTACATTTGAGAATCATTAAAGCTGTCAAAAATAGAATATAAAATATACAAAGCCCTGAATTTTGTCTGATTTATTGTTTTAAGGAAAAAATAAACAGCAATGATTTTCCCTTCTCTCGCTCCCTCCTCTCTGCTCCCTTCTCTCTCTTGTTCTCATCTCTTACCCCCACTCTGTTTCCGTTCTTTAATATAAAATAAGCTTTGACTTTTATATCCTAAAAGAAAACAAAAATCTATAATGTTTCGATGCTTCCTGGAACCTCTGACTTCAAAAGCTGATGATTTGCATTATCCTCTTAACATGCTATCAGTGCCTCTCTCCTGGCCACGTGAATACCACCAGGACTTGACATTTAGGGAGAGGCTACAGAAGCCAAAGGACTAGCAAACATTATTTTGGTGATAAAGACCTACAAATAGCTTCATCCCACAAGAAGTCAGGAGAAAAACAGAGTTAGAGTTCACCTAGGAACCTATGGTATCATGTGCACTTCCTTCACAATAAGCAAGGCCTTTGGGTTTTAAACTCTGTATTATGAAAGTTTCATACATACATGAAGTAAATGGGATTGTGAAATAACCCTTCACATCATCCGGTTTCACCAGTTATCAATATTCTGCCACTTATGAGTCATCTCTACACTCAAACTCCCCATACTTTATTCTTTTGACTTAAACTTATGGCTTTGGTTTCATATATTCAAAAGAACAAGGCCAATATACCTTACAGCTTGGATAATTAAGGTTGCAAACCCATCCTCGAAAAAGTACTACATACCTCATTGCTGAATATCACTATAGTCACCTTTGAGGTTCTCCACTTAGGAAGCTGTGCACTGATGCCAGCACCTAGTTTACCCTTCAAAGCAAATTGGACCTCTTTTCCTGGAATGACCGTTAGTGCTATCATTGTGGGAGGTCTGACAATTAAATTTACAAACTCATCCTAGAAAAAGTGCTACATACCTCATTAGTGAATATATATAGTAGTATTAAAGTCACTTTTTTTTTTTTTTATTGTTGGGGATTCATTGAGGGTACAATAAGCCAGGTTACACTGATTGCAATTGTTAGGTAAAGTCCCTCTTGCAATCATGTCTTGCCCCCATAAAGTGTGACACACACCAAGGCCCCACCCACCTCCCTCCGTCCCTCTTTCTGTTCCCCCCCCATAACCATAATTGTCATTAATTGTCCTCATATCAAAATTGAATACATAGGATTCATGCTTCTCCATTCTTGTGATGCTTTACTAAGAATAATGTCTTCCGCGTCCATCCAGGTTAATACGAAGGATGTAAAGTCTCCATTTTTTTTAATGGCTGAATAGTATTCCATGGTATACATATACCACAGCTTGTTAATCCATTCCTGGGTTGGTGGGCATTTAGGCTGTTTCCACATTTTGGCGATTGTAAGTTGAGCTGCAATAAACAGTCTAGTACAAGTGTCCTTATGATAAAAGGATTTCTTTCCTTCTGGGTAGGTGCCCAGTAATGGGATTGCAGGATCAAATGGGAGGTCTAGCTTGAGTGCTTTGAGGTTTCTCCATACTTCCTTCCAGAAAGGTTGTACTAGTTTGCAGTCCCACCAGCAGTGTAAAAGTGTTCCCTTCTCTCCACATCCACGCCAGCATCTGCAGTTTTGAGATTTTGTGATGTGGACCATTCTCACTGGGGTTAGATGATATCTCAGGGTTGTTTTGATTTGCATTTCTCTAATATATAGAGATGATGAACATTTTTTCATGTGTTTGTTAGCCATTCGTCTGTCATCTTTAGAGAAAGTTCTATTCATGTCTCTTGCCCATTGATATAAGGGATTGTTGGCTTTTTTCATGTGGATTAATTTGAGTTCTCTATAGATCCTAGTTATCAAGCTTTTGTCTGATTGAAAATATGCAAATATCCTTTCCCATTGTGTAGGTTGTGTCTTTGCTTTGGTTATTGTCTCCTTAGCTGTACAGAAGCTTTTCAGTTTAATGAAGTCCCATTTGTTTATTTTTGTTGTTGTTGCAATTGCCATGGCAGTCTTCTTCATGAAGTCTTTCCCCAGGCCAATATCTTCCAGTGTTTTTCCTATGCTTTCTTGGAGGATTTTTATTGTTTCATGCCTTAAGTTTAAGTCCTTTATCCATCTTGAATCAATTTTTGTGAGTGGGGAAAGGTGTGGGTCCAGTTTCAGTCTTTTACATGTAGACATCCAGTTCTCCCAACACCATTTATTGAATAGGGAGTCTTTCCCCCAAGGTATGTTCTTGTTTGGTTTATCAAAGATTAGGTGGTTGTAAAATGTTAGTTTCATTTCTTGGTTTTCAATTCGATTCCAAGTGTCTATGTCTCTGTTTTTGTGCCAGTACCATGCTGTCTTGAGCACTATGGCTTTGTAGTACAGACTAAAATCTGGTATGCTGATGCCCCCAGCTTTATTTTTGTTACAGAGAACTGCCTTAGCTATACGGGGTTTTTTCCGGTTCCATACAAAACGCAGAACCATTTTTTCCGAATCTTGAAAGTACGATGTTGGTATTTTGATAGGAATGGCATTGAATAGGTAGATTGCTTTTGAAGTACTCCCCTTGGCCATCTGGTGACCACAATGATATTCATCAGTGAGATATGTAGCACTTTTCCTAGGATGAGTTTGCAAACTTAATTGTCAGATGGTACGAGAGCAGCTGTGATGGCCACTCCAGAAAAGAGTTCCAAAATTGCTTTGAACGGTTGATTAGCTACTGACATCAGTGCATAGCTTCCCAAGGGGAGAACCTCAAAGATGACCATAGTGATATTCAGCAATGAGGTATGTAGAGCTTTTTCTAGAATAAATTTGCGAACTTAATTGTTCAACCTCGTATGTTAAAAATTTTCCATCATGAAATTACTAACATTATAAATATGAAATATTAGATTTGTATTGCTTGTTTTTATTGCTTTAAAATAACTTATTCTTTGCCTAGTTTACTTAATAAAATGTGGCAAAAAATCAACAAAAATAATTAATCATTGCTCCTGTAAATTATATTATTTCCAGTTCGAAATCGTTTCCAGAAGCACTTTAGTGTAGTGGTTTAGGACAGGAGCAAGCACATTGTAGCCCACTGACAAATCCATTCCACTGCCTGTTTTTGAAAATAAAGTTTTATTAGAATGCAGCCATACCCATTCATAGCTGTTCTTGGGCTACATTGGCAGAGTTGGCAGCCTATTTGACCTGCATAGCATAAAACATTGTTTATCTGGCTGTTAGGTGTAGAGCAGTGATTTTCAACCAACGTGCCATGAGAGAATCTTAGGTGTGCTGTGAAAATCTTTAAAGATCATTAATTAAATTATTTTTGAAAGATGTTCAAAGCACAGTAAATACAGATGTTATAATTGCAAATGAACTTTATGGACACACTTTATACTCTTTTTTTTTTGGCAGGGGGAGTTCAACATAATTTAAGTGTTCCAGGGAAGTTTATAGGTTCAAGTATGCTGTGAGATTTTTAAAAAGGTTGAAAAACACTGGTTTAGGATATGAGCTTTCTCTAATCATCCATATGGTGTTGGATGAGTCACTTAATTTCTCTGAGATTATTTAATACCTGTAAATAGGAATGAAAGTCAAGTCTAACTCATAGGGTTGTTTTGAGGCTCAAAAGAGTTAATATATGTGAAATACTTGAAAAATTTGAAGAGCGGCACATAATAAGCACTAGTATTTAGCTTTATTATCATTATTATCATTATCAATATTATTGGTAATGGTAGCAGCAGTGTTGTAGTCAAATAAACCAGTGGACTTCAAATTGCAGCTATGTCACTTAGAGTCTTGAGGAAACGTTATTCTGGCCAGACACGTTTCTATATCTATAATAGGGAAATAATTGTCCCTTCCTTGTGAGATTTTTCAAAGTAATAAAGATGACAAGGCCTTGGGACATGGAATGCATTTGTGAAATAGGGGCTACTGTTATTAGTGTGTTTTTTCAGGTATTCTTTGCTTGAAAGTTGCCGGGCATATAATTCCTTATAAAAATCTGGTGGACAGGTACTCAAAAGCCCCATGGGGATAATTTGTTGCAGTCTAGAGGATAGGTCTCAGCTTTGAGAATTTAGGAGCCTTGTTTTGTTTTATTTTGTTTTGATTTTTGCAAAAGCAAGTGTCTCCTTAAACAATCTTCAGGTCCTAAGACTGATATATACACATTCACTATTAAAACTAGAACTGTAAAGTGCAAACACCTAAGCTGAGAGGGGAGCCATGCCAGTGAAGGTATCTGGGGGGTGGGATAAGTGTTCCAGGCAGAGGAGGAAGTAAGGTGATCAACTCACTTTGGTTTACCCAGCACTTACTGGGTTTTAGGATTGAAGGTCCTAAATCTCGGGAAACTCCTAAATCCCCCTAGTAAACCAGAATGGTTGGTCACATTAAGAGAGATGAGAGTGTGCCTAGAATTCAAGAGCATCAGCAAGCAGGCACGTGTGCTTGGAGTGAAGTGAGTGTTGGGGGAAATGACAAATGATGAGGTCAGTGGTGATGTAGGGATGTTAGTTATGTAGAACCATGCCAAGCATTTTGAGGATTAGCTTTGCTTGGAATAAAATAGAAAGCCAGTGGAGAGTTAGCATCATAGTGACATGAGCTAATGTCTCTTATCAAAGGCCCATGCTGGTTTCTATTTTGAGAGTCAAGAAGGCAGCAGCAGGGAAACTACTTAGGAGCTACCATAGTGACCCAAGTGCTAGAAGATAGTGGCTCAGGCCAAAGTCAGAGCAGCTGTGGAAGTGAGAAGTGGTAGGCTTCTGGATGTCTGGTAAGGGTAGGGTGAACAATTCTCTGACAGAGTGGATATGGAGTGGACATGGAGTGTATGTTAGTTTGTCTTGTGCTGCTACAACAACAGAATACTACAGACTGGGTAATTTATTAAAAAAAGGAAGAAGAGGAAATTTATTTCTCACAGTTCTGGAGATGGGGAAGCCTAATAATTGAGATGCCAGCATCTGGTGAGGGCTTTTTCGGTGTGTCAGCCATGGTGGAAAGGCAAAGAGAAAGTGAGGGAGAGTAGAGATTGAACTCACAGCCTTAAATCCTTTTACACTCAGCATTAATCCATTCGTGAGGGGGACACGTTAACACCGTCCCCCCATTAGGCCCTATCACTCAACATTGTTGCATTGGGGATTAAGTTTCCAATATGTGCTTTTTGTGAGGCCACATTCAAACAATGGCAGAGTGAAAGAATAAAAGAACCAGGGGTGACTCTGGAGTTTTTGTCCTGAGTCAGTGATAGGGTGTTGCCATTTCCTGAGACTGAGAAGAATAGCTATTTCAAGGGGAATCAAGAATTGAGTTTGAGATACATGTTAGATATGCAAACAGAACTATTCCATGGGCCGTTAAATTTACAAGTTTGGAGTTCAGAGAGATGAGAATGCTGGGTGTTGTTCATTATGAGGCCAAGACACTCTCTATTTCCTCACTTCATCCTGGAGGTTGGCATTTCACATTGCAGCTGCTTTCCACAAACATTTTATTATAATTTTGTCCTATATTAATTATGTCTAAAAATACAGTGTGATGATAATTCCATATCTTCATAACAGGTGTTGATTGAACTTGAGATATAAGTGTAGGCTACCGTATGTTTGTTTTCCCACAAGACTTTAATGAGTTTGTCTATTAGTTTAACGTAACAAATTTTTGAATATCAGGAGATATTTGATCGTGTAATATTATGTTCTTGAAGAATGACTAAAGCTACTGTTTGGTTGATTTAAAAAGAGTTTTTTTAAACTAATTTTCAAATGACAAAGTTATTTTGTGTTATCCTGAATTGTTTTTGCCTTTCAAGATAAAATATATGGAGTTGGGTTGCATTAAGCCTAGTGAAATCCACTTTGAAATACACTAGTGAAATCAGTTGTTCTCTTTCCTCCATCTCCTAAATAAGGCTTAGGGTTAAAAGCAGTACTGTAAAATGTGCCAATTTTCAGTGAAGGAAAATTAAGGCCTAATGTTGTGCATTACCATTGCTAATATATGACAGCAGAAGAAAAAGTTACCTTGACTTTGCATTAATGGAAAAGAGTCACCTGTGTTTTGGTTTCAGCCTGTAGAGTAATCAAAGACAAAGTGGTTCTCAACTTTGAACGCTGAAATCATCTAGAGAGCCTGGGTCCCACTCCCAAAGATTGTGATGTAATTGGTCTATAGTGTGACCTGGACATCAGGATTTTGAAAAGTCTGAAGGTGATTTTATTGTGCAGCTAAATCTGAGAAATCATAATATAAAACAGATTCTGATACTAAGTTTGCTAGTTCATTCAACAGTGAAGATTTTTTACAGTAAATTAATCAAATAATGAGAACATTTTTGGTTCCTTATCAGCCCTATATATTTGTTGAAATGACATTTTGATTCGTAGACACTGCCCCTTGGGGAAATTTTCTAAACTTTATTTTTCTAAATTCCTCTTATTTCATCAGTTTCTGCTATATTTTTTTTCTCTGATTCACATCAGCAATATAAATAAACATTTCATGTAAATAATACAATAGCCCTTGATGATTACAATATAGTCTTAACCTTGTGTGATTGAATCTGAGTTAGGAATCTCTCAAAATTTCATATGAATTAAAATGTTAATAATCTATCCATTAAGATAATTGAATTTGGAAATCTATAACTAAAAATATGAATAGCCAATACTAGGAGAAAATATCATTTATAGGCAGTAAAATATGTGTCTGACTAGTTGTATCAGTTAGCTTTGGCTGTGTAATAAACCACCCCCAAACTCAGTGGCATACATATTAAACATTTCCCATGAGTCTGCAGGGCTCAGCTGATGTAGGCTAAGATCAGTTGGACCTCAATTGGCCTCACTCAGGTGCCTGTAGGTTGGCTCTCCTCTATATGATTCTCGTCCTCTTGCTGACACTAGTGTGTTAGCATGGACATGCCCTTCTTATCATAGTGATGGAAGCACAAAAGAGCAAATGGAAATACAAAAGGCCCCTTGAAGTATAGGCTTAGAAGTGACATGGTAGCACTTCTTCTTTATTCTATTGGTGAAAGCAGTCACTGGACCACGCCCAGAATTACAAAGTGGGTTGGGTCATACCTTCACATGGGGGAGCACAACAAAGTCACCTTCCTGAGACCATTGTTAAAATCTATCATACTAGTTGATCATGGCTTTTCCTTATGTTTAAAAGGAACATAAGGAAAACTTTGCAATAAAGTAGGTATGATTCATGTATGCTTTCAGGTTTGAATCCTTTCCTCTGGAAATAATGTATAGTATGTATCTACTGTGATTACATTTTCAGAATAGCCTATAGCAGATTTTGGAGACTGAATTAGATGTCTATACAGATGTTCCTTGATTTATGATGGGCTTATATCACAATAAATCTATCATAAGTTGAAAATACCATTAAGTCAAAAATGCATTTAATATACCTAAGCTACTGAACATCATAGCTCAGCCTATCTAGCCTACCTTCAGTGTACTCAGAACACATATACTAGCCTACAAGTGGACAAATCGTATCCAAAAAATGCTGGCTATGCAATGTATTGTGGGGTATTGGTTGTTTATCCTTGTGATCAGAGGGCTGACTAGGAGTGGTTTGAGAGAGCATCATAGTGCATACCACTAGCCCAAGGAAAGATCAAAATTTGAAATATAGTTTATATTGAATGTATATCACTTCCACATCATCATACAGTTGAAAATCTTAAGTCAAACTATTTATAAGACTGATACTGGGCGGCGCCTGTGGCTCAGTCGGTAAGGCGCTGGCACCATATACCGAGGGTGGCGGGTTCAAACCCGGCCCCGGCCAAACTACAACCAAAAAATAGCCGGGCGTTGTGGCGGGCGCCTGTAGTCCCAGCTACTCGGGAGGCTGAGGCAAGAGAATCGCTTAAGCCCAGGAGTTGGAGGTTGGTGTGAGCTGTGTGATGCCACGGCACTCTACCGAGGGCCATAAAGTGAGACTCTGTCTCTAAAAAAAAAAAAAAAAAAAAAGACTGATACCATCTATATAATCAAAAGGGAGAAAGAAATGCCCTCTTTCTCTACACTGTAGGTATATCTATTTAGATGGGAAAATATATTTTAAGAATGACTTCAAAGTACCTTGTCATTTCTCCAGATTTCTTCTATAATACTAAACACTGGTCATTTAAATAAGCTTGGTTATTATGACAGCAAATTCCCCTACCTTTATAATATAAAAACTGTTTAGTGCTCCAAATATATTCCTCTTTTTTCTAAGACAGATTGAATACTTGAAAATGAAATCTTGAAGCGTGGTTATTAGTGTTAGTCTTAATAAATTCCATAACAATTATTGGTTCACTTTTTGGTTACTGACTATCGGCAAAACAGTGTTAAGCTATTATTTGTCTTATTGATTTACACATATTCTTCTATATGGAAAGTGTTTGGGAGGAGAGAGTCACTTGAATATTATGAGATCTCCCATGGTTTTGTGAAGAGAAGCCAGTATTCATTTCCTTAAAGCAGCTATCTCTAGGAATTTTGCTGAAGAGGGGACTAGGGGTCAAATCCATGGAAAGTAAAATCCCCGAGATGAGGTGGAAAGGGCTCTGGGATAATGCATACCACCCTACTGGGTTTCCTTACACAAGTTGAAGACTGTCTTTAGAAATCTACCAGGGAGTTTCTGAGCCTCCTGAAGTTCCCTGCTAGTCTTTCTCCTCCAGAATATATTGCTGTTCTTGCTGTTTTTGACAAAAGCAACAGTAGTTGTTAAGGTAATTACACCAAATCACAGTAATTTAACACAATATAAGTTTTATTTCTTGCTCACATTCCTGACCTGTGCGGTTTTGATGGAGGGTGCCCAACTTCACCTAGTCATTCAGGGATCCAGGCTCCTTCCATCTGATGGATCTACCTGCCTCTAGATCTGTAGTCATCTCCAATTAGCTAGCAGATTGGGGAAAAAGAGTGTTTGGGAGACCTTTAATTGCCTAGGCTTGGAAACAGCACTTTTCACATTGCATTGGCTATGGTTCATCACACAGCCATGGCTGACTATAAGTCAGAAAAACATAGCCTGTTTGCCTAGGAAGAGGAGGAGAGCATGAATACCTATGAGTGGTAGCAGGCCCTGCCATAACTGCAGACAGGAAAATTCAAAGATTGCAATTTTATTGTAAATACACACTAGGCAGGAGGCTCTTACTCTACCTGGAGGGGTAGCTGAGCTGTAGAACAAAGAGCAGTGGACTTGCGCAGCAGGGAGTCTGGGTTCTAGTCCCAACTCTGTACTTATGAATGCTTAGGAATTCATCCCTCATGTCTTCACCAATAAAAATGAGGGTATTAACCTCTTTGGGTAATTTTTAAGGATCAAATGGACTAATGGTTGGAAAATTACTTTGGAGGTATCATCATTTTGTTGTACTCTACCATCTCTTGTGCAGTGCGAGGCATACCCTGAAATGGTCTCTCTGTGATTCTTTTGTCAAATATTAAGCATTTCATTTCATTGACAAGGGTAGTATGTCATTAGTTTCTTAGTGTGCACAGCCTTCTACAGGGAGTTATGTTTCTAATTTGGAGGCCCAGGAAGTTTTGATAAAAATATCATTTAAACATTTACCATCTTACTGAGAATAGTCTTCAAGATTCCTACTTTTCTTTTAAAAAAAATATCCACAGTTGTTACCTGCACTGGAAGTTTGGCCATAACCTGCATTTAGATGATATACTTTCCATAAGTCATAAAATGGTACATTGGAAATGAATTAAAATAAATAACATCCTGAAAAGATGATTCTAAATGTCCTTGGCTGCTTATACTTGAATCGTCTGATTGGATTTCCTCATTTGAATATAGCTATTTGGATAGAATGGGGAGTGGGAGGTGAAATTGGACTGTTCCTTTTGGTTCTGTTGCCATTTCCATATTTTTTTTCCATATTTTTTCTTCTGTTGTTTACCAGTGTGAAAGGCTGGGATTGTGGCTTTGTGTCACATAACTAGGTAATCTCAGCCTATCAATCCAATTATAACATCTTGAATTATGTGAATAAGAGTTTGGGAGAAGCCCAGGAGGCCACTTGGAGTAATGGATGCAGCCCTGCACTAGAAACCACACATCTTGTCTTACTGGGTGATGGTAGAATAACGTTTACCTCCTCAGAGGACCCTAGGTTTTTCATTAATAAAACTAAAAGTAATCTTGGAAGGTCCTTTAGAAGTCTTCTAGCTACAGGCTATATTCTAGACATCAAGTGACTGGCAAGGTTTTACAGTTTTTTAAAGTAGGAATGGAAAACTTACGACACATTTTGAGTCCACTCACATCATTGGTGCATACGCTTTCTAGCTGTAGTTTACTCTTAAAAGAACCAAGTTTTCCTTTGAAAGTGCATCTAAATAATGCCATTATAGTGGTAGTGATTTTGAACATCTGGCCTCAGCAGACATTTGGTAGTGTCTGGAGACAATTTTTGTTGTCACAAAGGAGGTATGAGGAACACAACTGGCATCTCGTGAGCAGATATGAGGGGTGCTGCTAACACAGCCCACAGTGCCCCATCAGTCAAAAGTTATCCAGACCCAAATGTTAGTACTTAATACTTCTGAGGCTGAGAAACTGCTTCAGAGACAGAGGCAGAGACTCAGATTCTCTAACTCTGCGGCACCAGCGTAACAAGATGCATTTTCAGAGAGAAATAGATATTTGAACCATGTTTGACTTAGAGTTTGGCATAGATGAGGGGAGTAAGAAATATGCAGAATGAGAAGGTGGTCCTAAAAAGCATGGACTTAGATTTGGTGGCATTTAGTTCCCCAACTTTAAATGGATGGGTGAAAAGTTCTCTCTGGTGAAATTACTGATTTCTGGGTCCTTCAGAAAGAATTTCCAGATGCAAAAGTACCCATGTACGTGCAATATGTAATATCCTCTACTGGCTATAGACCATATTTAGAATTTCTTTTTTTGCTTCGGTTTTGTTACTTAATTTTTTTCCCCAAGTAATTCTTTATCCTGACATTCTGATGAGGAATATTATTTAGCATGCCATTGTCTTAAAAAAAAATGCTTCTAAAATACTTTCTTTAGTTTGTCTTGGATGAAGTGCATGATTGAGCCATGTGTCAAATAATTTTCTATTCTCTTAAAACTTTCTCACCATCTGGTTGATTCATAGCTCCTGAAAACTGAAATCAGTGTGTTAATTTCCCTTAAAGAATTTCAAAAGAGGAGAAGATACAGGGCAGCTTTGACATTGCAATTAGGTTAACTAGTAGGACTAAGTGATTATAATCAAGTCCTGTGACAATCTCATGAATAGGCGTTTACCTAAAGATTGTTTTACTCTTCATTTTCAGATATGCATATATAGAAATACACATATATATACACATGTATATCTTGTGTATCTACATTTGTATGTGTACGTATCTTCACATATGTATTTATATGTGACATAGAGAAAGAAAATAAGGTCTATAGTTAAAAACTAATCAACAGATTTCTATTGTATCCACTTATACGTTATTGTTTCTTTGGCAAATCTATGAAGAGGACTGCATGGTATGAAGTTGAAGCAAATAGAGTATTCCTATTGGTGAGATCTCAGTAGAGGCTATGGTTTAGTTAATGGTGTTGTGCCAATGTCATCTTCCTGGTTTTGACACTATACTACAATTACGGAAGATTGAGTTAGCATTTAAAGAACCTGGGTGAAAGGTTACATGGGAAGTCTCTGTTTTGTAATTTGTTGTGACTCTAAAATAAAATATTAATAAAAAACAAGCAGACCGATCTTCCTGCTTTCAACAGTAATATCAACATAAATAGTCCTCCTGTGAAAGAAAGTATACCCTACATTTTTGTTGGAAAATTTCATAGTACTCCCATATACACTATGCAATTCCCACCAGTCAGCTATAAAACTATTAATGTATTACATGTTAATTAATGAGACTGTTTTATAGAAATAGTAATTTATTTTATGTAAGCTTTTGTCAACATATCATATGTTTGCAAAATAATGCCACAAGTCTACAGCTAGTGAATGCTCACAAAATAAACACTCACGTAACCAGCACCCAGATCAGGAACCAGAATATGACCAACACCCAGAGCCATCATTCCCAACCCCCAACTGGTACCTTTTCCAGTCCCTAATGGAGCCCTACCTCTACCAAGGTCAGAGATATTCTGACTTCTGGTACTAAAGATTAGCTTCGCCTGTTTCTAACTTTAGCAAAATGCCTCATGTTTTCTGCCAGGAGAAAGTGTAGGATCAGCACCTACAAAGGTTGCATACTTCGCCACCCCAGAGGCTTCTATCCTCACACAATTGAGCTCTTTTCTTTGATACTCACCTGTCCCAGGTGAGCTAAACTAAACAGGGCAGATTTTCTATAGTTTTGTAACTTTAAAATTTCTGACCTTGGCTTTGTCATTACAAGATAAAAGTCACATATTTTATTCAGATGAAAGTGAGAGCTTTTTTGGCTGGTGATTAAATAGTCATTATTATACCTTTTGTCATTAATGAGTTCCATAGGCAAGTGCATCTCAAACTTTGGGAGCAATAGACTCCCCCTGACAATCTAATTATAATGCAGATTCTCATGCAGTAGGTCTACAGTTCACAGATTGTGCATTTCTGCTAAGCTCTTGCTTCTGCTGATGCTGTTAATATCAAAAGGGCCCTATTTTGAGTGGCACTGATGTAGACATTGTCTAATCACCAGGACAGTGGTGTATGTTGGTTGACAGCAGGGACTATGGGGCTAGAGTACCCAGATTCAAATCTTGGTTCTCCCATATGCCTGTGGACTTTGAAGAATTTCCACCCCCCTTTCTTTCAGTTTATACATCTATCAAATGGGGAAAATAATTGTAGGGTTTTGAGAGGGTTAAACCATGCAGTGCATGCAGAGTGCTTTGAACATGTCTGCAAGTCAATACTCGATAAACACTCATTATTATTCGGTGATTTGGGCATTTGGAAATACTTTGTCTATCATTGGCATCAAAACTGCAGTCATGTGGCCTCCTAGGTAGGTGTTCATTTATTTCTGGAAGAAGTATTGAAAATAAAGTGCTGGTGTTGGCATTTGGGTGAGAATCCTAAAGTCATTGATACTGAAGGCTACTCTGCTGCAGAACCTGGAATCAAATAAATGACAGGGTGGCAGTGATTGGAGTCACTGAAGTGATGTCAGAGTGCAGGTTGTTGATCTCTGAGCAAGACCTCATGAAATGACTATGGTTGTTGGGCCGAGGATGAGTTGTGGAAGGGTCAGTTTGGATGACTTTTTATTAAGTCAACTTCTCTTTACTTATAAAGTGATCTCAAAAGCTTAACATTTGAGCCTTGGCCTACTTAAAGACTATAATAGTTCTTAACTAGTAATTATTAGCTAGCTTGTGGGGAAATAAGTCAAGATTGAAAATACATACTACACCCCAGATATAGTTTTTTGGATACCATTTGTGTGAAACCCCAGTATAATAAAAAGAAAAAAATGTGGTCATGTTAGTTACCACTGCTCCTGGCATACCCACTTAGTCATTTAGGATACAACAGCGTCTACCTCCTATCAATTTTAGTCTTGTTATTCTAGATACAGATGACTTTATAGGATAGTAAGTAATTTTGTTTGTTTTTGTTTTACAAAATGAACTTCTTAAAAAGCACTGAGAAATGCCAACATGCAGGGAGTTTTGGAAGTGTTAATATCTAAAGTCGTTAAGAAGGTTGCTGTCCATTTTACTCAATTTGCCTGCATTTTATATTTTCTGCCAAAGTGCAGTATGACTTTTTCTAAGCACTTAGAGTAATTTGGCTTTCAAATGAGACACATTCAGAGACACCAGAAATTTTTCAAACATAAAAGTTGACACATTATTTTCCAAATACAGATTATTCCAGGAATAAAAAAAAATGACATAAATAATGTTTTATGTGAATGCAGCGTGTATCATATGATCTGCCAAGATGATAGCGCCCTCTTGGTTTATAGAAGCTTCTGGTTGCTTACAGCTTCAGCCTCATTAGTGGGGGTGATATCTTAGTCAAAGCACATTAGAATATATAATGTTCTGGTTATTAGGATACTTTTCATGTTTTGCTTTAAAGTGCCTGTGCCCTGCTGAGAACAGAAAAATCTGTCTGCAACTCTTTTATGCTCCATGTACAGGGAATTCCATTGGGAAGACTTTCCTCTTTCTGCTGAGTTCGCATCTCTACATATCAAAAACGTGTATGATTTAATTTGCCTCCTTGACTGAAATGTTTCCTTATTGTGTGACCACCGTCACTTTGCTTCCCTCACGGAAGTGACAGTGTTTCCGTGCTGCTATGCCATTTTTGTAAAAGCTCCAGTTTCCTCATTGTGGAATACTTTGAAATTACAGAATTTCATTCATAAGTAAATGCCCTAAGTTTTATGGGGTGTTCGTGCGCAGAAGGGGGCACCTACAAAGGATGCAGGGTATGGAATTAGCCCTTTCGCATGGGCTTGGGGGCTACTCTGTGGCTTCTAAGATGTTTTTTAAAGATTGAAAAAAATAGACTTAGGTATCTACTGTTTCTAATTAAAAATGAAAACAAAACTAACATCAGGTACAGATCCCAATTTTATGGAGTCAGAAACTTTGACATTATGAGAAGCCCTCTCTGGGAAGAGTACAAAACCGTGAATACAAATCACCACAGCTTCACCCAGAACCTCAGAAGGAGCCTTGCGATTAGAGTTCTTAAACAGAAATGTCTTTAGCCTGACAGGCAATGCACTTTGGAATAAAAACAGAGCATTTTACTCTGAACAAATACATGTTCGTTCCCACGTTCTGTAAAAAAGAGATAGTGCTGTTAGAACAATAAAGCAAAGAAACAACATGATTGAGGCTCACAGTTTACACAAGCAGCCAAGGAATCCATTGAATGCAGCTTTTGTTTCATATTTTCCTGCCCTAGGATTTGTTTCTGGAGAGACTTTAAAAGAAGGGAATGAGGAGGGAAAAGGGTCCAGTCTGTGGTCCTTCTGCCTGCAGTATGGAGCATTGTGCTTATTCCATTTGGGACATGAGGATGGGTCCAGCTTTTCAGGAGCAAGTTCAGGAGATGAGACATATACATAAATAACTATAGCCCAAGATAAGAATTTCCTTTTTAGGAGGTGGCAAAACTTGATGTTAAAGAAACTCAGTAAAGGTAAGATTACTGCCAGCTGAGGAAATATGAGTTTTCATAGGAAAGGTAACATTTCAGTCTTACTTTGATTGATGGGTGACATTTGAAGGTATGGGGATGCAGTGAAATAGGATTTCAAGCAGAGGGCTTTGTGCAAATCGTGGAAGAGGGCTGGGTATCAGGGTAGCACTCCAAGAGAGTACAAGTGGGAAAGGAGTCTCTGCCATGTACACCAGTAGGGCTAGGTACATTCGACCTTTTTATTGAATGGGCAATCCAACAAGAATTTTGAGTTGGGAGTGATAGGACCTTTGAGAAGGATTAATGGACCATATTAGGGTGATCTTAAGATCATTTTAGCTCAACCTCTCACTTTACAGATGAATAAAAATGGGCCCAGAAGAGGTAGTAGCTTATCAAGACCACAGCACAAGGTGGGGGGAGGGGGAGTCAACTTAGGTCTCTAGATGGGCAATGTTCCTTTGTTGCCACCAAGACATCATAGGTCAGGATCAATCTCCAGCCCTATAACTTAGTTCACAAAAATGTTGTTCCTTTCTATATCCATGAGGTGGGAAGGAGTAAGATAAAAAACTGTTTGATGATCCGCTCAATTATTGGATGTTTATGTGACTGCAAACATCAATTTTCAAGTCCTCTGAAAGGCACATATGAAGAGGCACTGTCCGATATAAATGTGAGACACATAACAAATTTAAACCACTCTAGTAGCCACATTAAAAAAGCTTCAAAGAGGTTAAATTAATTTTAATAACATATTTTATTTAACTCAATAGATCCAAAGCATTATCATTCAACATACAATTGCAGGGGAAGAAAAAGTCCTTTTCCTTTTCCCCTTATAACTTCTCAGCTGGGGCCCTTGTAACAAAAGACAGATTAACAAGAAAAAACATGCAAATTTATTTAATATAAGTTTTATAGGACACAGGAGCCCTCATAAGGAAATGAAGATCCAAAGAAGCAATTAGAGTTGAAGTTTCTATAATGAATTGAACAAAGAATAATAAATTATAAAAATGTGACAACACAAAGGGGCTTGGGCTAGGGTGGTCCACTGTGGAAAATTAATTAGGAAGATAAAGGTTAGTTTAATAAGATTTGTTTGTACAGATTGGTCTCAGCCTAAACTTCCAGTCTCTGGTGATAAGAATGTTACTTTCCTTGTGGTACAGGGAGGACATCTCTCATATGGGCGTTTTATCTTCTGCTTTTAGGAAGAAAAAGGGATCAGCAGAGCACCCTTCTTGAAGCTGTTGTAAATGCCTTTAGCTCAAAGTAATCCTTATGCCAAAGTGGAGTATTCTGTCACCCTTCGTAATGAATATGAGAAATTTCATTCAGATATTTTACTTTGTTTTTACTATGTCTTCATAATTTTATAATTATAGCACATCTCTATTCCAACTCAACACATTATAAGAACTTGGTAGCCACATGGGGCTGGTGGCTACCATATTGGGCAACACGGGTATAAAGTTTTGTTTAAAGTAAGGTTTAAAAGAAGGAGATTTCTGAATTTCTTGTATGGCATTTCATATACTAATTTGTTTCACCTATCTCTGATCTAGCTAATATCAGGAATTGTAAGAAATAACTGAATAAATAATCCCCAAAGTCAGACCTCTGTATGAAACATAGATTCTCACTTTTTATTCTCTAATTAGAGAACTAGGTGAAGGCTATGCATAGATCTCAAGTCCACGGCCATTCTTTCCCTTGGTTTACTGGTTCTCAGAAGTGTCCATTATTTCAAGAAGGTGGTGAATAGGCTTTCTCAAAATATTTTTTACCTGCAGGTCAAGCGGCTAAGGCACCAGCCACATACACCAGAGATGGCAGGTTTGAATCCAGCCCAGGCCTGCCAAAAAACAATGACAACTACCACCAAAAAATAGCCGGGCATCGTGGCAGGCACCTGTAGTCCCAGCTACTTGGGAGGCTGAGGCAAGAGAATCGCTTGAGCCCAAAAGTTAGAGGTTGCTGTGAGCTATGACGCCACAGCACTCTACTGAGAGCGACATAGGGAGACTCTGTCTCAAAAAAATATATATTTTTTTCCCTCTAAAATTCAGGGTTCGATACATATTAACAAAAATGTCTGAAGAAGTACTAAGCCTGTTCTTTGACAGGAAATGCCAGGGAATGATTTTTTTTTTTCCCAGCCCCGTTTGATTTTCACCCATTTCAGCTGCTTCTTTTAGTCACAGACGCTCTTAGCCACTTGTTCTCTGAATATATTCTTTCCCCCAACTGGCTTCTCCATTTGTTTTGATATTGGGAAAAGCAGATTCCAGCCATCACACATTCCATACACTCATTTATTAATCCCATTCAGTCTGAAAGTTTTGTCCTCATCCAACCAGCCAAATAAAGTCACGGGCATCTTTTTTGAATCAAATTCTAATACCTAAAAAATCTCATTAATGGGTCCAGCCTGCATATTGACACCTTCAAGGAAAACAAAGACGAAGGAAAGATGCCTGACTGTGGATGGAGCTGAGATGGGAGAGAAGGCAAGGGTAGGAAAGGGCTCTAAGATAGTCTGGGCTTTTTATTACTCCAATGATTGGTGTAGCAGGTGCTTTGGGGCCTCTGCACAAAAACCCTGTCACTTGCTGTAACATGCTGAGGACCCTTTATTGTATACACCTGGGACCCAGAGAACAGCGTTCTCCCACGAGGGAGGCCAAAAGTGCTGTGGGGTTGGCATCCTTGGTAGCAGCCCTCAGCTAATGACCAAGGGAGGTGGAGAGTACAAACCACAACTGCAAAGCATATTCTGATCTTCAGAGTCTCCTAGAGGTCTCCAGCAGGCCCACACCACGTGGCCCATAGCAGTCACTTGCCCATAAACATTGCCTTTCTCCCCGTCTCATTCCTCTGTCAGAACCTGTCAGAGCTCCCTGGATCATCTGCCAGATAAACTGTCTTCACTCAAATCTTCGCATCAGGCTCTGCCTCTGGTGAACCCAGCCTGAGACTCCGCCCCTTCCAGCAGTGCTGAGAAGCCACTTGTGTTTGTAAGCATTGTGATGGTAATGACATGGTATTGGGCTATAGTGACCTCAGTGTAATATTGAGAGTCCAGAGGCTTTTCTCTGCCTGGCAGTACCAAGGGCTGGGCCCCACCATTTCCTCGCTCATCATTTGTGCAGCTCCCACTCTGCTGCCATCTCTGCCACCTCAGCTCAAGGCAAGGCAACGCTTTCTACCTTGCCACCTAACTGGCAATCTCAGGCACCTCAGCTGCCCTCTTTCATAGGTAGGTAGAAGGCTTCCAGGTAGCACAGTAATTTTTAGCTTTCGAAGAAAGTGATCTTGGTGTCTCTCTCCTAGAGACCGCCTATTGGGCTTTTGTTAATCATACCTAGAAGATTCCTTTCAAGCCAATTGAGGCAGGTTCCCTTGGGACTAAGACAGGGGACTTTGCCTTGCATCTCCCTTGTCATTCAGGCTGTGTTCTGTATCTCAACCCTGTTCTCTTCCACATGATGTCCCACGTCAGCCCAAGGCTGGTCCAGCATTCCCAGGGATTTCACTGTTTCAATCTCAATATCCCGGGGAGTCACATATCCTCATGACTCTGCTCTAAAAGGTTCCCGGGTAGAGCAGTGTGTTACTTCTTCTGGTAGGATTGCGTATTGTGCAGAAGCATACAGCTACCAAAAGCACAGCCTCTGGACAGAACCAGACTGACTCCCAGCCCAACTCTTGACTCTCTCAGAATGCTTTATCTCAGCTATACCAATCTTTTCTATTTTCATACCCTTCCCTCTTGGGAAGGGGGCAAAGACCCTACTATTATTAGGGAAAAAGGGAAACAAAACAATGAAAAAAATACCCATGGCTCCCTTGCATTCAGTGTTCAGTTGCTTATCACTCATCCCAAGTGGCAGGGAGCTTTGAGTGTTGGGAGGCTGGCTTCCCATTCTCTCCAGAAAGTTCCACATAAAGTTAAAGTAAAATTCAACCATCTTTCTTCTGGAATTTCATTTCCAAAACCAAGGAACTATACAAAAGAATACAGAATCTGCCATAATCAGAAGTTACAGTTTTAAAGCTAATAATTCCAAGCCAGTTGAAACTTCCTTTAAAAAAAAAGTATCTTCCAGTCCAACAACCTTTTGTTATTGTTGTTACTGTTAATATTAGTGATGAGATTCACTCCATGAAAGACACCATGCTTTGTAGACATTGGCTTATTAAATTATCATCATAATCTTGTGAGGTAGGTATTATTTAAGTTAGTTATTTGAAAATTGAGGTTTAAGATGTTCAGCAACATTCCTAGAGTCATGGAGTTTATTAATGATAGAACTAAGATCTGAATCTGAGTTTGGAATCCCAAAGCTCATGCTCTAAGGCAGACTTTCTCTCTGTATCTCCCTTGTATGCATCTGCAAATTCTATAGTTTGATTCATGTGCCTCCCATTTCCTAGGAAGCAGATCTTAATGAACTATCGATACAGATATGATCGTGAATTAAGTTAAAGGATCCAATTCATTGTGATGCTAAGTATTTTTAAAGGAAATGTACTCAGTTACCAACTTAAAATGTATTCCCCGGGCTAAGTGTCTCTTTGCCTCAAGTTTCTCCCGTGAAGCCCCTCACCCTTTTCCTGACCCATGAACCCTCCATCCTGCCTGCTAAAGGGCCCACGGTCTATCTCAGATCATAGAAGACTTCAGGCTGGCCCAGGTGAGGGGGTCTGAGCGGGAAGCCAGCTCTACCTTCTCCATCAGGCACGGGGCTGAAGGCCCAGCCCCATTTAATGCTTTTAAATCTTGAAGAAAAAAACTGAACTTTTTGGTAAAAGTTTTTCTACATACTATTAATGTATTTGTCATCTTTATACCAATGCAGTTATAAAATGTAACTTGGAATACTTTTTAATGGATGAAGGGGTGTATGAAGGTAAAAGTGCCTCGACCCACGTTAGGTATCATGTGGCAACTCACACCAAACGCTGAAGTAACATCTAGCTTCAAACAAACCCAGTTTTATGATGTTGAGTTCTTGTGCCCATTTGAACTGCCCTAAGGCTGGGCTTGGAGAAGTTGAAGGTAACACCCAGGCAGTGATAGGATAAGGGCACCAGCCTGCCCCGTGAAAGACCGAGAACCATCTCTCATGTTAGAGCTACCTCCAGGCTCTATGTCAGCTTGCTGTCAACTTCACCAGCTAACCCCACTAACTGTGCTTAGGTACTGCGGCAAATCGGTGCCTAACATCAGGACAAGTCCACAGTGAGGAGGCCCAGAAATTTCCAGGCGGGTCAGTATCTATCCTTGCATTGTTCACTTCATAACCATTAGCCACAGGTGGTATTGAATTTAAATTTAGCTTAATTAAAAGTGAACGTAATTCAAAACTCAGTTCCTCAGCTACACTAACCGTATTTCAAGTGCCCCGTAGCCGTCACTGTACAAAGTTCCATTGGACAGCACTGGTCTGTACTGTCTTAAACACTTATTTTGGATTATTGGTTTTGTGGTTTCCTAGGAGCAAAATCTCAAGTTACGGACCCGTTGGAGAAGAATGCTAGGGTTTCCAAATCTTGTTTCTGCTAGTGTCAAAGCTGCCCTTACAAAGTTCCATCTGGTGTTGTAAGGACAGAGTGTTTAGGGAAAAAGCCAAGTGGAGAACCAAGTGGGAGAAGCAAGTGGGTGGGCCTGCGTTAAGGAAAAGGGAAAAGTGATTCGCAATTAGTTACACTGTTGTTTCTAAGTGAGTGTTTTCAAGTCCTTAAGATCTGTTTGTTCTTGTGGGCAAATGAAGCATGTCTTCAGAAATCTTGTTTGCGCCGTGAAACTGATGAGTACACTCTTTATAATGCAGAGGTACATTTCAGCTTGGGCGAGGTCAAATGGTGACACGCTAAATTGGTGGGCTTTTAATTAATAAGCTTTTCGTTTAACTATCATTTTTCTCTAATAAACATTTTGTTTTAGTTGCATTTTCAGAGTTTGAATCGCCTAAGCGACTAATTATCGTATAAGAGACATTGTATTTCTCTATAACTATGTGAACCATTTTCTTTGCTAATATGAATCTTTCCATTAATTCATCAGGCTGGCATAAAGAAATGATGAAAAACACATTAGGCAGGCCCAAAAGTCACATATAACATTTATGTTCTAACTTTTCTTCCTGTTATTTCCTTAACATAAATACAAGAAGTTCTGAAAATTTTGTTTGGATGGAAACGGATTATTATCATCATTATTATTATTATTATTATTATTATTATATTTTTAAGAGACAGAGTCTCACTTTATTGCCCTGGGTAGAGTGCCATGACGTTACAGCTCACAGCAACCTCCAACTCCTGGGCTTAACTCCTCTTGCCTCAGCCTCCCGAGTAGCTGGGACTACAGGCGCCCGCCACAACACCCGGCTGTTTGTTGTTGTTGTTGTTGTTGTTGTTGTTGTTGTTGCTGGTGCTGCTGCTGCTGCAGCACTTTGGCCGGGGCCAGGTTCAAACCCGCCACCCTGGGTATTTGGGGCCAGCGCCCTACCCACTGAGCCACAGGTGCCACCCTGGAAACAGATTATTAATGTAACCTTTATTCTATAAACACCTCAGGAACTCTCTCTTGAAGTTCCATACATTTTCCCAAGTTGTGTTCTGTGGTAGCCTACCTAGGGTTTCATGAGCTATGAGAACAGATGTTCAGAGAAAAAAATATTCCATGGAGAAGTAATATGGTAAACACTGCACTTGAGCCAAACAAAGGTTCTGGTAAATAATTCAGTAAATAAATCTGTTGAAGATGGTCTTATTCAGCACTTGTCACATTTTATTTTTGTTTCATATCACCCCTCTTTAGAGTTTTTTGTTTGTTGTGGGTTGGCTTGTTTTGGTGAATAGCTATTATCATTAAGCAGTCTGTTGGTGTTATTTCCTAAAACTTGGGGGAAATCAATTATGGGCCTCAGTAGAAACTAATAAACTGAGTTTATTACTGCTTACTTATGCCCTGTGCTTACTTATGCCCTCTGAAATAAGAGCCCGCAACTTGGAATCTTCGTTTTTATATAAATCATTCCTTCGGCAGTGTAGCCTGGATGAAAGACTAATCCCCTTACTGCCCCATTCCCCTGGCTCTCACCCCTCACTGCTTCTGCGCTCTCATGCCCCTGGTGTTTCCTGAATAGTGAATGGTTCAGTCATCTCCTTGTGGCAAGAGAAATTCCTTTTGCAACTTGACTATTGCACAGGAGAGGTGTCATTGTAGCGGTTAAGACCTGGACTGCAGACAAAGACATGCTTTCCCAGAGTGTTTACAGGCAGAGGTAGGAAAGTGCAAATGATCACATACTCTGTAACCTAGAATCTGAAGCTTCCAGGGTAAAGCCCATCACTTCATGTTCACCTTGATAGTCAAAAGACATCTGCTACCTTCCCATCCTCACACCGACCCTCTTGCAAACACATGTAAAGGTGTGTTCCTGCATCTAGATGCAGAATGTTACCTGCATCTATTGGTGTTATATTTTATTTTGCTAAATTTAGTCTAATCTTCCCAGCTGTCAGAATCGTTAAAGGCAACTTAGGGAATGATCTCTCTAGGCAGCCTGTTTTCTAATTTGGCAAATTTGGCAAATTTTGAAATTTCTCTGTGCCTCAATTTTCTTATCTGCAAAGTGGAGGAAATGACATGACTTGTCTCATAGGGGTATTCAAAGGACCACATGAGCTGATTTATATAAAGCATTGGGAAGCTGGGCTTAGAATAAGTGATCATTTAGGGCACTGACATTATTTCAAGCTTGACCTTTCATAAATGTATTACTCAACTCTTCCACCTTTGTCCCCTCTCTAAATTTGATCAGGTTTCTGTCTACATCTCCAACCAAATAATTAATGGAAATATCGAATGGTGTGCCACTGGTGAGTCTATCCCAGTGATGGAGACCTATTCATTGTACAGCACTTTAGAAGCATGGCCATTTATTTAGATAGAAATCATCTCACCATACTTCTTCAAACACACATCACTCCATCCTGTTCCCAAAGAGGATTTTTTTCAAATGTAATATTTGCTAAGAAAGACCAACCTCAACTCTATAAATTTCAGACCTGTGTTGTGGTGTGGTACAGGGCTGGGTATGTGAATCATCTAGGGAGATCTTCAGACTGCTCTGTTATTTTATCATTTTATGTTTGAGATGTAGTGGAGAGATTAAGAGGCAGAAAGAATGAGATGAGCAAATACATAGGAATGTTTATGATATGCTGGGGAAACTTAGGCAGGTGTGTGTGTGTGTGTGTGTGTGTGTGTGTGTGTGTAGCTTAGGTGTTTCCTCGAGGCAGGGAAAGGATGGGCACATTGGAGGGTGTGGAAGGAGCTAAGCTCAGAAGGTTCTTTAGGCTGTGGATAACCGAAATGTTTTAAGCAAGGAATCTTCTAATCAAACTCTGGAGATAGATTATGGAAGTGCATTTGAATATTCCCTTCCTTTTTATTTCTCTTCTCTAGGGCATTTTCCTCTGACATGCTTCTTATAGAAGTCCAGCATTTAGCAGCCAAAATGCCAGCTGTATCTGAGGACTAAAAATACGTCAGCTGCACATATCAAAAGATAATCTTCATGCAGACCATCATTTGTCCTTACATTTAGGACAATTCTGTGGACAAACAAGTCTGACACAGGAGATTTCCTGGTTTGGCTTTAATACTCAATAGTGATATAAATAGATAAGGACATATGAAATTTCACTATTAGCCAAGCACATTGTGACACATTCCACTTCTACTAACTGACCATTAGCAGGGAACAATAACCCCACTTCTTCATTGATGGTTCTTTTCATTTCTTTGGATGACCAAAATCCATTTTATGTACATGTAAATGCCTACTAAAGAAGACAAAGATGTATTATCAGGATACCACACACATACACAGACATCTATATTCAGACATCCAACTGTCTCTGGAAGATATATTTTGGGGTGATTTGTTGCATATTTGAAGAGTTCTGGGTTTTGTGAGAAAATCTTGTTATCATTTTCCTTTTAATCATGACTCTACCAAGATGTATGAAGATACTCATAGCACATGAAACCCAATTTTCTCATCTGTAATATGAATGGTGCCTCTATTTTGATGTGAATGGCTTTGGCCAATATGCAATCTGCCTCAAAAATGAGGCATAGAATTAAAAAATCTGAAAGATCCCTTTGAATTCTATGATTATTGTAATGCTTTAAGGTAATTCATGAAGCATGCACTTGGGCTTTTGAGTAAGCTTCATGTATTATATTGCCATTTTGTGACTGGCTGAATGTTGAGTTGAGACCAATGATAAGTAACTAGCGTTGAGACCAAGTGTTGAGTTGTTGCAGTCATCTGGGCCAGATATGTCAATGATGTGGGAATCAGGAGACCAGAAAGGTAGATTCAAGACATAGGTTTGGATAAAGAGTTAACGATAGCATTTTACTGCTAAATAATGCTAAATATTGCATCATTTAGGATGGTTTGGATGCTAGCGAAGAGTGCCCAATTAACAGTGGCTAAATGTGAAAGGCCTTTATTATTTCAAATATTTGGATGTTGGTCATGGTGTTGCTCAGTGATAGATGTCAGGGCTCTGGCTCCTCAGTGGTCTGTTTTAGTTATGTCTTGGGAGTGCAAGATGGCTGCCACCCAAACAAAGAGCAGGCTTTCCTGTGATAACATCCAATGTCAGGTAGAAGGGATGGGTTTCCCCTCATTTACCCCTCTGTTCTGAGTTTAATCTTCATTTCTCTTAAGATTTCTTCTAATATGTGCATATGAAATCACATATTCACAACAGAAAGAATGATATTTCTTTTTTTTTATTTTTTATTAAATCATAGCTGTGTACATTGATATGATCATGGGGCATCATACACTAGTTTCACAGAGCGTTTGACACACTTTCATCACAATCGTTGACATAGCCTTCCTGGCATTTTCTCAGTTATTGTGCTAAGATATTTACATTCCACATTTACTAAGTTTCACATACACCCTTGTAAGATGCACCGTAGGTGTAATCCCATCAATCTCCCTTCCTCTACCCCCCTCCCCCCTCCCCTCCCTTTCCCCCCTCCCCCTATTCTTAGGTTGTAACTGGGTTATAGCTTTCATGTGAAAGCCCTAAATTAGTTTCATAGTAGGACTGAATACATTGGATACTTTTTCTTCCATTCTTGAGATACTTTACTAAGAAGGATATGTTCCAGCTCCATCCATGTAAACATGAAAGAGGTAAAGTCTCCATCTTTCTTTAAGGCTGCATAATATTCCATGGTGTACTCAATATGATGAGAATGATATTTCTATGACTGCTTTAGACCAATTGGGATACGTGCCTTGGGTATAATGCCATTCAAATCCTGAACAAAGTCCAGGTCCTGATAACAGAGATGAAAAGGAACCTGGCTATGGCAAGGTGATACAATATGACTCCCAACCAGAAAAGTGGAAGTGGCTTAAAATGGAGCTACTACTAAAACCCCAGGGGAAATTTTTCCTATTCCTCTCAAAAACAGAAAATATTTCCACCAAAATATTCTTTATTGTAACACTAATGTGTGGGCCAAATTTTCAGTGTGTCTATCTTAGATGACTATGATATTAGAGAGATTTACAATTTAAGTTCCCTGGTACCCAAAGGAAGAAATAAGAAAGTTCCACTCTCCTGGAAAAATTATGGATTTCCTATTTTCCAAATTCATCTTATCATGTCAATGTGTACAGAATTTCCCTGCCCTTTTTCTTTATGATTTTTCTCTGTCAAGATGTAGCATCTTCAGTTTTTCCCAGACTGACTGGGAAGCAAACTTCTCTTGGTGATGAATGAGACATAATCTCTAGGTAAAATATGTTCTATTTCATCATTTGACTTGGGAAAGAGTTGATGTCAAACAGTATTGAGTAATGGACACTATTTGTCCCTCCATTTAAAAAGAGTGATTTGATAATGTGTTCTATAATTTATTAAATAATTTTAGTCAGCCAATTTGTTAGAATTTGGCTAACTCTGAATCTTGGGGATGGCACAGGAACATGCATGTGGACCAATACAGCATATGGCTTCTGACTGTGATGTCAAGAGACCAGTGTCTCTGTCTATGTAGCCAACCGAGCTAGTCACAAGTTCTGCCTCACAGGTGTGTTGGGAGGAGCTGCTTTAGCACAGTGCTAGGAGGAGCTCTGAAAATCATGAATATTTTTATTATCTATTTATTTCCTTAATTTTTCTGAATCTATAAATTGGGTTGGACAGAATCAGTGGTTTGCACTTCATTGTCTGTTGTCTCTCCCTCTGTTCTGGGTCTTTCTTCCCCTCCACACCTCACAGTCATAGGGTTTCTATCATTTGGATTAGTCTTACCTTTATCTCACTTCATTCCTCTACTTTTAATCTGGCTTTTAAACACCAGCCTCACCAGGAAAGGCTTGAAATAGGTTAATATTGTTATTTTCCCTTGGGTTTCCGACTTATTTCCCATTCACCTTGTATTTCTTCTCCTATATGTAATTGGAATTGGTTCTTTTTCTGTTTACATTGTATTCTGATCTCTAGACCTGTGTTGTCCAATTCAGTAGTCATTAACCTACATATAGCTACTGAAACAAAATTAACAACACTAAGTGATATTTAAAATCCAGTTCCTCGGTCACACTAGCGACATCACAATGCTCAAGATGCACACAGAGCATAATGGGCAATGCACATAGAACATTTCTCTCCTTGCTGAAAGTTCTGGTAGAGAGTACCGCTCTACATGCTCGCCAGTCTTGCCTTTTTAAATTCTTTTGGAATGCTCAGGGTGTATAGGGTACAAGGCAGTGAGGGGGTCTGTGTCTCTTCAGATGAGGACTTGAAGAGGTAAACGGCTGTTTCTAACCTGATCCACCATAACTTCCAAACCTCCAGTTCATGGGATCGAATGTTTGTGCAAAAGAGAAGAAAACCATCAGCACATGAGAAGGTTCAAGCAAAAACTGAGCACGCCCATGGCCTCCTGCAGGTGTGGGAGCCTTAGGCCAAAACCCAGCCGTGACACTCAGAGAGGAAACTAAAAGCAATCTGCACATCCAGACCTTGGTAAGGAAGCCCTGTTATTAGCTTTGGTAGTGCAGGGTGAGGAGGCCGGAGAAAAGGTTGGGACACATTTTGGGGCGATTCCCTTTTTAAAGGGAGAAGGAACTTTCCCCAGAGGCAATCATCTTGCAAAGCCACTATCCCAGGAGTTCAGGGCTGCACTCCCTCATAGTAGCCCGGGAAGTGCCCAGATGTGGAAGTTGCCTGTGACAGTTAAAAGAGTACTTCTTCCCCCAGAGAAAGTAAGTGGATTTCTGTGTGAGCTTTAGCAAGACAGATATCAAATACTCGCTTTATGCTGTACAGGAGCAGAAGTGATGAAGGATTTACTGACTGATTTAGTCTGAGCTTCATTCCTAAAGGGATTCAGGTAATGACTCAAGACTTAATTTGTTTAGGGTACCCAAAGGTAGGATAAAGAGGTTGGGTTTTGAAATTAGGAACTATGTGTTCAATTTCTGGCTTCATTACTTTAGGAGCATTGCCATTGTTTAAATTTGCTGAGCCTCAGTTTTCTACTCTGCAACTTGGGATTGAAACTTTAAAAGTCTTTTAAAAATGGCTAAATATATAAAGTACTGAATGTGGTATTGGTGGTGTGCTACTTTGCCATTGCTTTTCAAATTAATGGGAAAGCCAAACACATCCATATATTGATGCGTTTTCCTTTTAGGAGCACTAAAATATTTCACATTTCTGGCACTTTTGGAAAGGGCAATAATGAGAAGCACACATATATTTTCCTTGATGTCCTGTATATATATGGTATATGTCTATTAGTTACTTCCATTGATCAAGGTTACTTGAAAACATTTAAATGGTAGAAGTAGCAAGATGTGTATGTGCCTTATGTTGCTTTTGTTAATGAAATCTCTTCTTGACACCCCTAATTTCCGTCACACCCTACAGATGTGCCTACATATAAATGACTTTATATGTTACAGAGAAATAAAGGTAATAGGCAAAAAGTTTCCCTAAATACATCAACATGGACTCTTTGTTATGGTTTGTTTGGGAAGAAGAGAGAGCCTCTTTCTTACAATGCTAACCCCTCTGATGCCTTGGCTTCCTTCCCCTCTGACTTGTGAATTTAATTATCACATCCCTTCTCAAATATTCAGTCTTTCTTATTTCCTGGCTGCATCCCAGCGGTCAATTAGCATGCTTAAATCCCCCCTTGGGTTAAAAATAAATAAATAAAAATGCCTTTACACACCCCCACCTTCCTGCTGCCCCATATCTCTCTCTCTCTCTCTCCTGAATGGTTTCCCTAGGAGACTGTCACTGTCAAGTCCAAAGGCCAACGTTTAATCTTCATCTTCCTTGTAACATTTGTCAATACCACTTTTGTTTCTGAATCTTTTCTCTCCTTTTGGTTTCTAGTTCCTCACTTTATCTTCATTCTCCTTCTACTTTTTTGACGCTTCTTATCATTCTTTGCTGGATGTTCCATTTCCATCAAATGTTATGATTCCTCAAGGATTGTTCTTGGCTCCATTTAAGGACTCATAGTACATTCTATCCCGGGACGATCTTATCCATCCTCCTGGCTTCAGATGTCATTTATATGCTAATTACTCTCACATCCTTGGCAATGTATTCTTCCCCCTTCTCCATATCTATGCTTCCAAATATGGGGCGTTTTCTACATAGATATCCTACAGCAATATGAAATTTATAATTGCCTATTTTTGTTAATGATCTTTTCTCCCAAACTGCTTCTTGTTTCTTGCCGTTCTGAACTCTGCCAGTGGTAGCACATTTCACCCGTTTTCCTCAGTGGGCATCACTATCATTCTCATTGCCAAGCCTGCCCCCCTCTTTCAGTCTCGAATCATTCGTTAGTTCTACCTTGAACATGTGTCTGAAATCTGATCTCCCGTCCTTTCAGTAGCTCACACAGTTTTAATCTTTACCCACAAGCCCTCTGCTAGGGGCTGTTACTTCCCACCGTCTTAATACCATCCACTTCTTCTTACTTTGGTTCATTACCACCTTACTTATAAGAGCTATTTTGCTAAACAACACCACTTGTTATTCCACTTCTCTGGCTGCAAACCTCTTTTTGTTATCTGTTGGCTAGAGATTAAAAATTCATAGGCCTTTGCTTGGCAAAAAAAAAAACAAAAAATGGTTTTCAATGCTTTCCAGACAATAATAAGTAAGATCACACCTACAGTTTGGTTTATTGCCAGTTGCACTGAGGAAGAGCACACCCTGGGGGGCTTTATTAAGTAGAGGCAATTCTATGATTATAGATGGGATTAACAAATTGTATCTATAAATCTAAAAAAGAAATTGGGACTAAAGTTAGTAAAGAAGTCACTTATGTTAGCCAGGCTAGAGTGACGTTTGGGCATTTTTATAGTTTGGACAATGTTCTTGTTTTATTCTGTGGTGAGACATGACTGCAGAGAGGTCTTGTTTTTGTCCTTCTCTGCTGTGGAAACAGAGTGGCCTTGTCTGATGTTGACGCTAACTGAAATGGTTCATGTTCAACAGGAGAACAGACAGGCCCAGCTGTGAGAAAGGGCTGCCTACTCCCAAATAGTGGGGGTGGCTTTCCTCTTCTTACACGTGGCCAGTTGGTTCCAGAGGAATCCTCTAGCCTTCTACTTTATCTCTAGCATACTCTTCCCAACTCTTTTCCAATTTTTTCCCTGCTTTGCATCCTATATTTTAACCATACTAGAAGTCTTACAATTTTCTTTTCTTTTTTTTTTTTTTTTTTGAGACGGAGTTTCACTCTGTCACCCTGGGTAGAGTGCCATGGGATCATAGCTCATAGCAACCTTGAACTATTGGGCTCAAGTGATCCTTTTGGCTCAGTTTTTCATTTTTAGTAGAGACAGGGTCTCACTCTTGCTCAGGCTGGTCTCGAACTCATGAGCTTAAGTGATCTGCCCACCTCAGCCTTCCAGAATGCCAGATTATAGGCGTGAGCCACCACACCCACCTACTCTCACAGTTTTCTTCATCAGGCCATGAAATTTTGCCTTTCTGACTTTGGTTTTTTCAGAAAACTTCCATTCATTCTCACTCCTATATTTCTGTCTGAAATGTGCAAAATTGAGTGTATTCCTACCAAGCACTGAAATACATTTGTTTCACTCACTATATTATGAACTCTCCCAGTGGAAAAGTTGGTAGCTATATAACTTTGAGCAAACTACTTAACCTTTAATCTACCTCATTTTGCTTATCTGTAAAATGGGAACAATAGTAATACCAACTAAAGAGTAGTGTTGTGGGGATTAATATATACTACATGCTTAGAACATTGCCTGGGACATGGTAAATAATGAATAAGTACTATCTATTATTATTATGGGTGGTGTTGTTTGTCATTATTATTGCTTTATTTCTAAAGTTTCAATAATGATTTCAGTGCTTGAGTCATAAAATGGTGATAGAATAAACATTTTATAATTGTATATTTCATGTCGAGTATTTGTGCATTCAATATTTGACTTAGATTCGTGGCAGCAGTACAAGGTAATTCTTTTTATTCTGAGTTCATTCATGGAGGAATCAAGTGTAGAGTCATTAGCTAGTCTCTTCGTGGGCACATAATTAACAAATTGAAGTGAGAGACTCGGACCAGGGTCCTCTTGTACCTCGTCTGGTGTTTTGCAAATTGATGATGCCAGTTTACTTGAGATCTTTTTCATGTGCATTGTTGTGTACAAACCATGCTTCCCTGGTTGTGAAGTCTGTTGACATACATTAGGTAAAATATTGAATGATGTCAGTCATTTTAGGATATTGGAGTATAACTAGGAAAATTGAGCTAAGTGTTGAATCTCTCTAGTGGATCCAGGCTGAGGATAAAGGACTTCGATGTGCATATATATATGCATCCTAACATACTTCCATGGAATATAGAATACGGGTTTTTAAAATGAAAGTTGGGGAGTGACCGTGGCTGCATTTTTTCCCTATCGACCACCTGGCAGGTTGTTACTGCTGAGTGACTGTGGTCTGTGTTATGAAAATTTCAACTATATTTTTGACTGATTTAAGTGTGTACTTCCAGAACTTTGCAGCTAGATGGCTAAGCAAGCAGCTTGCAATAATAAGAATATAGGGGTGTGGAAACATGGCTGAGGGAAAGAATACTAAGAATTATGTAGCAGAAATATATCTGGCAAATAAATTTACTTCAGGGGAGTCCATTTGCTGTCTTGCAATTGGTATCCACTGCAAATTACTGCCTGCAGAAGGGGAACTATTTGAAATCCAACTTGTCTTGGACAGCGGAGAATAAATATGCAAATTGTTCCGTTCTTTGAAATAGCAAAACAGAATTATAGCTTAATTCACTTGTGGTGTCATTCTCCTTTTTAATACTCGCAGGAACACAGGACTCTTTCTACATTTAATTTCTCCTTTACCTTTATTTAAATGATTCTTGTAGTGGGTGGCCAGTGTTGTACAACAAGAAAGACTAATAAATTAAGATTGACTGTCTTGTATTTCATAAGTCGAGGCTGCTGACTGTAGAATTAATGTTAGATCATTTTGCTTGAATTTAGTGCAATTCAACTGTTTTTGCTGCTTTTTAAGTATTTTCACTTTAAAGATTCATGTGATGGTGCTTTTAAAGTTTATGTACCATTTTAGTATTAATTGTGCTCTAAATTAAATATTTCTACTTTTGTCTGTCTTTCAGTTAAATGCTATTGTGCCATGTATCACAAAACATAGGGGATGTTTTATAAACCTAGTTTGTTTCCATATGTAAAGCTGATTAAACATTTTGTGTATTTGTCAATAAATTTCATTTCCATTAAAGCTGTCTTTGACTAAGAATAATAGAATAGCCCTTAGAGTAATGCATTATGCTTATGGAAAGAAAAGACTGATAAATCAGAAGTATTTATTAGGCACTTACTGATCTAAGGTGGTGACTGAGTGCTGAAACAGAGCAGGACACGTGGTCCTTTGAACTGTACAAGTTTTTATTATGATTATTAATATTAAATCACAGCTGTGTACATTAATCCTGTACCACAGCGTTTTGTAAATCTTCTCCCTCTCTTCTTCCTTCCAGGCCCTGGAATCTGTTATTCAAATAAGCTATTATCTAACTGCTGTGGTGCCAGGAGGCAGGCATATCAGGGGTTGAGGACTCTAGAACTCTGAGGTCTCTTAGAGTAAGGGGTGAAGGCCATTGCTCCACAAGATCAAATCAGATGCCCTTTTGAAAAGCTAATAGCATTTTACGGCAGCAAAAAAGATGCACACCCTTGGGGAACAGAAACACTGAGCCCAGCAGGAGTTACACAATAAATAAGAGATCTAAGCAATTCAATTTGTGCATCAAAGACAGTGTTTGAAACATTGTGTAAAATGTTTAGAAAAACTTAGCTATAAATACACACACACGTTCACACAGCTGTGTAATGGGTTTTTCTTATGTTCAGTATATAGCAGTTAAATGAAATGTATTTGAATGGGATGTCACCCCATTTAGGATATATATCTGTCATGGGGATTTTACTGGAGAGTGAATTCTTTCTTGAGATATCTTTGATCTAATTTGCAAAGAGTCAGTGATAATATGGAGGGGGCTTTACCACTAGAGGAGGTACTATGTCACCCTAGTTATTGCTGTATTCCCTCTCCCCAGTTGCAGTCCCAGATAAATATCTATTTGATGAATAAGTGTATACAGAAGGCCAAGTGATAGCCCTGATCAAGAGACTGGTCTTCAAAGGCATAAGGTGGGAATCAGATTTTGTTCTCAGACTAAGCAAAAATTGGCATCCTGAGTATGGAGTCCTATTAATCAAGTTCATGGAATTGAAGTATAAATTTACATATCTATTTATTTATGTAAATGCATAGGGATTACTTATATAGGTTCTATTGAAATGTCCAAGAATGAGTCTACCAGGATAAATACAGTCCTTAAACAGGCCAGAATGTTCACTTTGTTGTATCAATATATTCTTTTCCTATAGGCAATATATGTGATAAGCCAAATTATAGTCAGACTTTCAGCTTGTCAAAGTATCATGACACTACTCTAGTCACTTGGAGGTTCATGCCAGCTTGACCTCTGCCCACTGTTTCCTTGCTCAGAATCTACAGGAGGAACCAAATTATCAAAAGACTTTTTTTGAGACTGGAATCAGAACAAGGGGTATTAAGAATATCGATTGGCGGGCGGCGCCTGTGGCTCCAGGAGTAGGGTGCCGGTCCCATATGCCAGAGGTGGTGGGTTCAAACCTAGTCCTGGCCAAAATCAAAAAAAAAAAAAAAAAAAGAATATCAATTGGCTGTTTTATTGAATCAGGTTTTGATGGTTTCATATATAACCATCATGAAATGGTTATTCAGTTTGCCTGAAGTGAGCCCGTCTCTTCCAGCCTGTGTATGCATGGACTGTGGTGGGGTCTGCCTTTGACAAACAGCTGTTTCTCACAATAGTATCAATCTCGTAGAATTTTTGTGAGGACCAAATGATATATCCTCTGTATGGTACTTTACTGAGAATTTGATAAATATCTATTATTTAAATAAGGTATATTTATTATTCTTTCTCTTTCCCTTCCTTTTGTCGGTCTTTTCCTTGTTCATCATTTTACTTTTACCTCTACCTTGAATGACTAACCTTTCTTGTAAAAGATACCTTCTTGTTCTGCAGGTAGATCTTGTCTTCTTGACATCTTTTTAACTCTTTCTCTTCAGTCTAGGAATCCTCATTTTTTGCCTCTTTGAGGAAAGTTTGTATTTCTTTGATCTAACTCATGGTTTACATGTTTTAAAGTTTAGTTGGCAAATGTCAATGTTATGTTCCTCATTTTCAAGGTTTTGAGGATGGTGGAGAACCTTGCTTTAGCATCTGGCTGGGCAGCAATCTTCGTCATGCAGTGGAGAAAGCTGACGGTACCCAGCGTCTGATGCAGTGCTGACACATGGTAGACACTCAGTAAATATAGGGTGAAATAACTGTAGCAGTTAAAAACCTTTCCTTTAGAGCTGGGCTGGTTTACTTTTGCAGCTGAAGAATTCTTTGTTGTAGGAGACTATCCTGTGCATTACTGAATATTTAGCAGCATCCTTGGTCTCTATCCACTAGATGCCAGTAGTATGTCCCCCTCCCCATTGTGACAACCAAAAATATTTCTAGACATTGCCAAATGTCCCCCGAGAGGCCTGATCACCCCTGATGGCTTCAGAACAAAAGAGTGCCCATGAGTGGTGTTCACCCCTGTATTGTCTCCCAGAGACAAGAACTGAGAATTATGAGTACAAGGGAGCATTCTGGGAAACAATGGAAGATTGTAAATAAAAACAAAGAATGGTGGGAGTGATGAAATACTGTCAGGGAGAAAAGGAATTGGCCCACTGGCATCCATCCTTCTGACAGATGCACCCCTCACATTGGGCCATGCTACATATCTTACCTCTTTCCACAAATGATTTGAGGCTGCTTAACAAAATATAAACAATGCTGGATAAAAGAAATAGTTAAAGATACTGGGGGAAAAGGGAACTTAAGGGAACAAAAAATATAGCCAATGGTAATATTAACAATTAAGTATGCATGCCATAGGATCCTGGACTTTTTCCTTTTAAAAACAGATGGAAGTTCCCTTGTTAAAGGTAGACCAGAGATTAGACTCTAAGGTTTTTCCACGTTTATAAAATGAGAACTAACCAGGGTTTATGTTGTTGTTTGTTTGCTTCTTTGTTTTTGAAAACCACAGGATTTCGTGGGTTTTAATCCTGAGAGAAATCTCAGTTGCTCATAAAGATGATTTTGTGAGCTAAGGGAAAATCAGTGTGGTATAGAATTACACTCAGATACCCTCTGTATAAACTGCGGCCCCTGTCACAAAGCAGAATGTGTTAAACCAATTCTGTGAACCACCCAATCTTCTGTTCAACTAAGTATCCAAGTGCTCAATGTTCTGGCTAAAACCATTTACATCAGTGTTCCCAGAATGGCAAGTAAGTTTCCACTGACATGTCCGCTCTGATCCGTTCATAGTAGTTGCCCCAATAACTATGTTGGGAAGTTCTATAGGTGAGTTCAGGCTCAGAAGAAAATGTTCTGTGAGTAGCAGTGTTTGTCATGGGTGCAGGAAGGGTTTGTAGGGATTAAGGTTTTGTATGCAGGTCTTTTAGGCAGTCCTCCAAAAATATTTCTCATTACAGGGCTTTTGCTAAATATTAGAGAGGAAAAGATTCAAAGACATTGCTGTGCTTGCTTCGGCAGCACATATACTAAAATTGGAGCAATACAGAGAAGATTAGCATGGCCCCTGTGCATGGATGACATGCAAATTCGTGAAGCATTCCATAGTTTTTCCACACTGCTGGTGGGAATGTAAGCTAATACGACCCTTTTGGAAAGAAGTTGGGAGAATACTCAAGGAACTAAAAATAGATCTACTGTTCAATCCTGCAATTCCTCTACTAGGTATATACCCAGATGATCAAAAATCATTTTGTTTTTATTTATTTAGGTTTTTTTTTTTTTTTTTTAGAGACAGAGTCTCACTTTGTCACTCTCAGTAGAGTGCCATGGCATCACAGCTCACAGCAACCTCCAGGTCTTGGGCTTAGACAATTCTCTTGCCTAAGCTGCCCAAGCAGCTGAGACTACAGGCACTTGCCACAACACCCAGCTATTTTTTGTTGCAGTTTGGCTGGGGCCAGGTTCAAACCCACCACTCTTGGTATATGGGGCCGGCGCTGTACTCAGTGAGCCACAGGAGCCATCCCCCAAAATCATTTTATAACAAAGACATTTGCACCAGAATGTTTATTGCAGCCCAATTCATAATAGCCAAGACATGGAAACAGCCCACGTGCCTATTGACCCATGAATGGATTAACAAATTGTGGTATATGTACACCATGGAATACTATGCAGCTATAAAAAAGATGGAGACTTCACATCTTTTATATTTACCTGGATGGAGCTGGAACATATTCTTCTTAGCAAAGTATCTCAAGAATGGAAAAAAAAGTATCCAATGTACTCAATACTACTATGAAATCAATATATAAGCACCTATACATTCATACAAATGGTAAAACATAACTATAGTCCAGAAAATAGAAGGGAAGAGGAGAGAGAAGGGAGGGGAGGCGGGAGGAATGAGGGTATTTGGGGGGACCTCACCTAATGTGCATGATGCAATGGTACGTTTAAAAACTATTAAGAAAAGAATATAATTATGATGGATGTGTCAATCAGTTCAATGTAAGCATTTCACATTGTACATTAAATCAGTATACTTAACCCCATACATGCATCAATGTACACAGTTATGATTTAATAAAAAATAATAAAAGTTAAAAAAAAATCATTGCTAGTGGTCAAAACTTAAGAGTAGAAACTCTGAGATGTTGATTAAATTATCTGCTTTGAATATAAACCAGGAGGAAGGTAGGTTAAGGTTCTGTTGTGAAAATGGGAGCATCTAACCTAAAAGGTACATGGCCTAATGGCCCTTCGATCTATTTGTAGAAGTTGGTGCAAGAAGTACCTGCCTGTGGGGCTAAACACCTCTGGGAGACCATCAACTAGAAGCCAAATGGGTGATTAGGGACTGAATATCTTATTCTGTAGAGCCTGGTTGAAATAATTTTAACATAGAAAAACTGATGAACTGCCAAGACCAGGAGAAAATTCCCAGTAGAACACCCGAGCATGAATGGAAACAAACATCTAGATAAAAATGTCAGAAGACTCTATATAGTCTTGTTTCTACTCTATGGGACATTATGACATATTTGTCTTCATTCACAGGAGCAGACACACATGCATTCTGTTTAAGAAACTGTCCTGAAATTCATCCTTCAGGAATATAACCATGGCAAAATTGCATCACTTAGTTTATCTAATTTTTGTTTCCAAGTAGTAATGATTAACTTTAAAGGAAAAAATTCCCTGTAAAAACTAAAGTTTCTGATGTTTATAAGAAAATTTGAGCTCTTTATACTATATCCCAATTTCATAAGATTTTCCTACAAAGGTGAAGAAAAAAATATTCCAAAGCCCAGATTTCCTTGTTTCTGATAAGTCCTAAGAAAAACACATAATTTCTAAAAAATGTAATGTACCCCAGGGTATATTAGAACCCCAGTTTGTAATTAGAATTAGTCATTTAAGTTTTATGCAACAATCAAATGTTCACAGACTATGAGAAATACAAAAATGAACCAAATATTGTCCCTGCCCTCCACAAAAGTAAGTCATATTGGCAATAGATGCTTGTAAGAATGTGTACAAAATGCTATGGGAACACAGACAAAGCTGAGAATCAAAAGTAAGTGGATTCGACAAGTCAATTATAAAAGTCTCCAACAAAAACTAAAGAAAGGAAGATTCTCAAAGGAGGCAACAATCAAGATAGACCTGGGATAATGGCGAAGATGTTTAAAGGTAAAACAGGAAAGCTCACAGGATTCAAGTTCAGGACATCACAGGAATACAAACACAAAGGACAGAGGAAGGACACGGTGACTGCAGGGACTGGCAGCAGAAATGGCTCAGTGGGAAAGAGGGAGAAAGTGTCAGTGTCGCTACATCTGAGAAGCCAAGTCAGGTTCAGATGTGACAGGACAGAGTTTGGATTCTCTGACATTGGCCCTGGGGGTGGGGGGCACTAATGAGGACTTCAACGTGGAAACGGCTTTGGTGTAAATCACAAGCAGACGGATCATGGGAGGCAGGAAGGGCATCGGTGACAGTGAGTTTCCCGTGTCCTGTTCTTCCTGATCTAGGGCTATCGGACTTGCAGGCCATGTGGGCCTCGACCTACCAGGGGAGGGCCGGGAAGGCTCTGGAGCCGCCAAGGGGCCGAGGATTCCTAAAACGAATGAATGAAAGCTGGAGGGGGCCTGGAAGGAAGAGTCGGGCGCCGGGGATGACGTGGACTCCATGCTGCCCCTTCTGGCCTCAGTTGTCTCCTCCTGCAAAATGGCGCCCTGGACTGAAGGGCGTGCTAGATTTCCTTCAGGTTTACTAGTCATTCGCTGCTCTGTGGTGTTTCAAATGGCGAGCAGACGCGAGAAAAGAATGCAAGGGGGCGTGGGGTGGGTGGGCGGCACCCGAAAACCAGGTCCTGTGGTGACGGGTGCCAGAGGGTTGGGAGGGAAAGAAAGCCTCAAAGTGAGACGACGGAAAGGCGCCGAGACAGGCAGCGTCCTTAGCGTGGGGCTGAGAAGGGGCCGTGGAAGTGGCAGGAGATGAGGTCCGCGGGTCTGAACCCAGGGGACCCTGGGACACGCCTGACACGGAGCAGATGAGCGGGAGGGGCCCCGGGCAGCAGTGAGCAGCTCGGCTGCCCCCGCCCGGTCCCGCAGGTCCCTGTGTGCCCAGCTGAGCCGGGCACGGTCCTTGCGCTCCTGGCCCGGTCCTGCAGCCCGTCGCCAGAGCAGGAGCGTCTCGGGCCCCTGGGTTTCCCGGGGCTGGCAGCCTCGGGGGCCTTCCCTGCTCCCTCTTCCTCACGCTCGGCGATCCGCGGCGGGGAAGCCCCGAGGGTTCTGCCTCCTGAGGGTTCCTCGAGTCTGACCTCCCTCCGCCACCTGCCACTGCCACGACGAAGGCACCGGTGTCCTCCCTGACTCCCTACACCTGGTCACGGCTGGTATCTTGGCATGTCTCCCACCCATGCACTGTCCGGGTCCCACAAGCAAACCCGAGTGTCTTCACTTAAAATCTGACTGGCTTGTCGCCGGTCTCCAGATGGAGTCCCAACTCCTTGGCTGGGCCTGTGAAAGCTGTCCCCGTCTGGGGTCGACCCGCTTCTCCAGCTTCTCCAGACCCCTGGGCGCAGCCTGCCCGGCCCCAACCCCCGTCGGACCTTCTGCTCGGCGCCCGCGTCAAGGCTCTGGTGAGGGTCGCCTTTCCCGTCTCCCACCCGGTCTTTCACGGAAGAGCCACTCGGAACATCACTTCCCGCAGAAACTCTCACCAGGGCTCCAGAAAACAGCGTAATCGCGGCGTCCTCTGTGTTCTTTTGGCACTCGGTGGATTTTTTTTTTATTATTGTTGGGGATTCATTGAGGGTACAATAAGCCAGGTTACACTGATTGCATTTGTTAGGTAAAGTCCCTCTTGCAATTATGTCTTGCCCCCAGAAGGTGAAAAAACAAAACACAGTATTCTACTTATTTCTGAGTTTCATACAGCCAGCCGGCTTCTCAAGGACACTTGTGCCCCGGCTACAATGGTGCTGACCCCTCGGTAGACACTAGGTGTTTAAGATCAAATTCAGCTGCTGTGTGTGATAGCCTAGCAAGCACAAGACTCCAGGTCAGGGACTTGATAAGGGAGGCTGGGCGCCAACCTTTTGACCCTGGAGTGAAACGTCAAGTGGGACAGTGAAGGAGTCAGCGTCATCGCGATGGTTTACCCGAGAAGAAGCCTGTCCGCGTTTACTGGTATGTCGTCGGAGTCCCTAGACGCCCCCAGGTGCAGGGGAGTATTTCTTGCATTGTGAGTAGCTCCCCACCCTTACAGAAGAAACCGTACTTGAAGGACCTGGAAAAAAAGACAAAGCAAACAGCCCAGATGAGCCCTGTAGCCCAGAGTGCCCTGCCTCCTCCTTTACATGCGGATGGGAAACGTCACTTTCACTGGCCTGCCTTTGTACTCCACCACTCACTAACACTTGCTCCATTATATTTTTTCCCTCAAACTAGATGATTTATTAGGTACCAGATAATTTATTATTATTATTATTATTATTATTAACTAGCATTTATTAACTACCTACTGTGTGTCAGGCACTACTTAAGCCTTCTTCTCCAAACAGCATTTGTTGTATTCAGCTCACTAGTTCTAAGATGCCACAAACAAATCAACTCTTTTTGTAAAGATCTTCAATCTTGTTAGTCAATGCTATCGTTAAAATACTCATTCAAAAAGAATCTTTAAAGGGAATAAAATATGGACATACCATTTACTTTAAAAATCGAAGCAAGATCTTTTCTCACAAGCTTGAAATAGAGAAAGAAAATGAAATTTTGATTTTAGGCAGATGAGATAATGTAGATGGAGGTAAAATTAATCAGTTATAATAATGATGACATTAATTGAGATTGAACTAGAGATAAAGATTACAGGTTTGGTTTATTCTTTTTCATGAGTCTTCTTAATTAGAAGATAAATGTGTTTATTATAACAGTAAAGTCAGAGCAACTAATAAATTATTAGCTTATTTGATGACTGTGTTTCTATATATTTGACTGATCTCTCCTTATAAGGAATATCCCAGGGGTGTCTTAAATCACAATCTCAAGAGAAACATTATTTAAGCCTTTAATCGGTATTTTCTTTCTATCACTTGGATTAATGGAAATAACCCCAAATAAAACAGGAATTTAAAAAGAAAAAAAAAAGAGAAGAAATTTATGAATTGATGCATAAGGCTGATAGTGGCAATATGAGAGGAAACTTCCGTACATATAGAGCCTCGAACAGCCAAAATGCTGTGCCAACTATACAGGAAAATAGATTTTTTAGAAAGAGAAAAGACTCAAATCAAAGTAAAACTTCATTTGGCAAAAGCAGTGTATATAAAAGGTTGCAGACAAACTCTTCATACTCCTTTCAATATAAGACATGTTCAAGTTGAAAGCTCTTCAAGGTGGCCCATATAGTCCTGAGACAAGAAAATCCTACACAGCAGTCAAGACTGAACTTGATTGATCATTGTCACCTAAGCAGATGCAGAGAAACACACTACACCTACAGCTGGGAAGTTTTCCTCAGAATATGACATATGACTCGTTTATTTATACATGTAAACAATAAAAGTAATGATGTCAGTTTACCAAGGCATCAGTACTAAATGTACTCTCTAATGGAATAAGTTCCAAGTTGCTACTCTAATATAAAGAGTAATTTATGGCCCATTACCCAAAATCCTTGAACAGTTAAAGTGGCAACTTTAGGTTAAAATAAGGTCTCTCAGCCTGAGCACTATTGACATTGGGGGCTTGGTAACTCTTTGTTGTTAGGGAATGTCTGTCCTATACATTGTATGATGTGTAGCAGCATCCCTGACTTCTATGTACTAGATACCATTACCCCCCACCCCCAATTAAAAATGTCTGCAGACGTGGCCAAATGTCCCCTGTAAGTAAAATCACTCATAGCTGAGAACCACTGCTTTATAGTAAGCCTGTAATAATACAACCCACGTCTTCCTTTTGGTGTCCAGATATTATAAGAAAATAAGTCAGTAGCAGGGCAGGGAGGTGTGGATTTCCTGTCCTTGCTCATTATTGGTAGAGACAGGGCAGCCCCATTGCCTGCTTCTGCCCAGTGGAACCATTTAAGGCAGCCCTTCTCATCACTCATTCACTCACTTGAGGCAGAAGCCATCTTGGGAAAATTTTTATTTTCCAATTACATATAAAGTGTAGATATTCAGTGCATGATTTTGAATTTTGACTTGATGTGTGTCATATGAAGTAAATTATTCATGATGAAGATGTGATACAATCTATTGTAGAACAATATGCCACAGAGAACCTCGTTAAATGGGTGGCTATTAAAAACCATGAATGTTGCAGATCTTACTCTGCCATTTCCCTAATTTGTGGCATCCCACTGCAAAATTTAGGGTAGGGTAAATTAGAAATTAGGAATCTTGATTGATGGGAAAATAGTCTTTGTGTATCCCAAATTAAATATAACTCCTCAATAGGAAAACAGTTCTTATAAGGATTTTTCTTTGACTTATGCACAAAAGTAGCATCATATCCTCCCAGATTCAACTCTATGTAGTGAGTGGTCAGGTAGGTAGAGGTGAAGGATGGGTGAGGAGCATAGTCCCAGGGGTCATACCACCCAGCTCTCTACACAATTAGCCCGTGCCCACAGGCAGGGAGGAGGCAAACTCAAAATATTCTTGCAAGTTGGCAAAGCCCCTGGAAAGACTACTTGAATGACAGTAGAAGCTTCTCCATCCTTGACAGAGACGTGAAATACATTCTCAGGTGACAGGAAAGTGTCCTCAGAGACATACTGACCAGGGAAGAGTTGAAAAGAATCTTAAAATTGTCCCCAGAGGGCAACAGTGATGACAGCCAAAAGTCGGATGTAGAAATCCTCATAAACGTGCTGAAGTTTCCTAAGCAGCAAAACACTTAGCTGATTTAATGATTCAAATCTTTGCACAATTCTTTTGAAAGCATATAAATTCCTGAATAGGATTGATTACTATACAAAATAGTGACAATTGTATTTCATGGGCACTTTCAAGAGATTCCAACAGTGGCTAGATGTAAACTTAAGACCCTAAGCTGCATCTTCACTTTCTACTTTTACAGGAAATTTTGGTCATTAGTTTTACAAAATTACATGGCACTTTAAAAAATCCCCCCAAGGCAGCTATTACCTTATAATGTGTCACTATGGTTTCTAAATTGACAGAGCTTATTTTTATAGAAACTTTTCCTTTAATCAGTCAGAAAAACTTGCCTGATGTTTCTCAAGCAGAATTTATACTGATTATTCTATTCTTTTCTTTTCTTATTTTCTCCAATAGACTGAGAGCCTTGAGAGCAAGATTTATACCCCACACAGCTGTTAGTATCGGACCTCGCAATGACCGATATTTAGGAAAAAACTAAGAATGAAAATGTATTGTGAGAATCCAGGCTGAATGTAACCAGTGACCTTTTCCTATTAATTCTTTTCTTTTCCTTATTAAGCTGAAAGTCTATGACCATATCACCCTGAATGCACCCAATTTCTTCTTATTAAGCTCACAAAAGTCAATGTCTTTTAAAGTACTGTTTTATTAAAATTAACAAAACCCTGAACTTCATCCAACTAATTTACTTCTTCTTGATTTGCCAGATTCTCCCACTGTTTAAGCGATTAAACGATTAATCAAAGTGAGTGTTTACTTTCCAAATGGAATTCCAGTAACCCCCCCAAAAAAGGATATTCTGAGTAACATGGTACAAGTAGCATTGGAAGTTCAATTGAGAATAGCAGCTGACCCTTTGTTCCATTCAGTTCTCCAGGTAATTATTATGAAGTCACTGGGGTCAGTACTATGGTGCCACCAGAAGTAGTGGCAGAATCTTTCAAGGTAATGGGCTTCAAAGACGAGAAATAGGATACTTTCTTAAGACTTCCGAGAGGAGCTGGCATTTTTAGATGAGCCCAGGCAGTGGATGTTTTCCAGAGGCAGAAATGAGAATGTATTAAGCAGATGCTTCCTGGGCCCAAGCCACTGCAAAAACAGAGGCTCCCAAGTGGGACAGTGAGTGGGGGATGGTTGACCAGTGAGGAGAGATCTGATTTGGCTAAATGAACACAAACTTTGAGAGGAGAAATGGGTGGTAAATGTCAGACGGTGACTCAAATGCAATAGTGGAAACTCTTGCATGTTGGAACAGGGAGAGTAGTTTTATTCAGAAAACCAGTGAGAAGCCATTGGAATTATATATGCTGTGGTGGCATATCATGGGAGCTTTGCTGTAGAAATATTAATTTGGATTAATTTGGTGACTTGTGCAAGGAGAAATAATGAGGGAGAGACTGGAAGTCAGAGACCAATAAAAGGCCACGTCAGTCTTTATCCGTCATAGCCCCAAGCTGCAAACAAGTTAACTATCCATCTGCAGTAAAATAGGCAAATGTATTGTTGTATAGTATTCCACTGTGTGAATAGCTCAATGAAAAAAGAATGCATCATCTCTCGGGGCAGAAACTTGGATGAATCTCACAGACCAACACTGAACAAAGGAAGTCCAATATGAATCATGCCATTTGTATGAAGTTCAAAAACAGCAAAAATTAGTCTAATGTTAGTTATCAGACTGGTAGTTACTCTGTGGGGGCAGTAGGGAGAGTATTGACTGAGAAAAAGCCCCGGTGGCCTCCCGAGGTGCTGGAAATAGTCTGTATACGTGGGTGTATCTACATGTAAAAATTCATTGAACTGCACACATAAGTTTGGTGTACTTTGCTGCAGTATGTTGTACTGCAGTTAAAAAAAATAAGAATAAAAAACATGAAAGCAAAAAAGCCATTATAGTAGTTTTGTGGTAGGAAAGGGTTGTACTGGAGACCAGCGAGAATAAGCAGGAGACAAATGTAACTGTGTCCAGGGTTTGACAAAGGATTGCATGAGGGGTCAGAGGAGAGAGAGGAGTTAGAGAGGGCTGTGAGATGGCCAGTACTGGTAAATATTAGGGGCTGTGTAGGGGGGTGTATGTTTGTGTGTGTAGCTGTAGTAACTAAAGGGATGAAACTATCACAGTGTATTGAAGTACCAGATAGCTAGGATGACTATTTGATTTTCAGGGACATCACAGCCTTTGCAGAGTTATTTCAGTTATGAGGTCCTAGCACATTCTCGCTTCTGCTCTCTTTGTTCATGCCTACAGAAATACAAGAACTCACCGTCTGTTCTTTCCATTCCATGATCTCTGTATCTCATTAACATCCACCTTACAGCCTATACAGATCCACTCTTCACTCTGAGAAAGTTACAAGGTCATTGCCAAGCTTACACAGAAACCATCCTGTATCCGGAAGATTCTGCAGTCACAGTCATTAGGAAACTTCTTTTTGTCTTTTCAGGGCCATTATGACAAACAAATTTAATGCTTGGTAGCTAATTTTCAAAGGATATTTGGAGTCTGATACTGCAACCACACAATGAGGTTATGAAGATGTGTTTCTAGTGTCAGTCTTTTTATCTCTGTGCACAGGTGGGCCCTGGAGAAATGGGCTTCATGCTTCCCACAGGGCCTCTCTGCTGTGCACAAGCAAGGGCTGTGCATTTGAACTGAATTGTGAGTTTTCGAAGGAGTAGCTGCACTGGCAGTAGTTTGGAGCTTCCTGATGAACTGTGTCAGGACAGACACTACAGAGGGGTGTATGACAGAAACCAGGGCTTCACAGGAAGGCAGCAGGCTGTCCCTGTTCCTCCCTCACCCAAGACAGTGAAGGCAGCCCCAGAGCCATACTGGTATTTGCTAAGGAGGGAAAGTTGAGGTGGTTTAATTATAAGAAAATAAATGTTTTGTGGTTTAATTAAAGGAAGATAAAATCTTTTTTTTTTTTTTTTTGTAGAGACAGAGTTTCACTTTATGGCCCTCGGTAGAGTGCCGTGGCGTCACACAGCTCACAGCAACCTCCAACTCCTGGGCTTAGGCGATTCTCCTGCCTCAGCCTCCCGAGTAGCTGGGACTACAGGCGCCCGCTACAACGCCTAGCTATTTTTTGTTGTTGTTGTTGTTGCAGTTTGGCCGGGGCTGGGTTTGAACCCTCCACCCTCGGCATATGGGGCCGGCGCCCTGCTCACTGAGCCACAGGCGCCGCCCGGAAGATAAAATCTTTATCAAATAACTGCCTAGCCAACTCCAGGGAGTCAGTTCAACATGCATCAAATGCTGAAAGGGCTGGCTTTTCCACACCAGTGGTTCAACATTTGTCTGTGTATAGAAGATAGAACCATTTTCACTTATGGCTCAGATGATCCCTCTCTGGATTTCCTCTAGAAGAAACTTTTTTTTTCTGGAAAGGACCACAGAGTAAATGTGTCTGGCTTTGCAGGCTATATGATCCCTGTGGCAGCTACTCAGCTCTGCTGTTGTACCACGACATATGCCGTAGACAGTACATAAACTAATGAGCATGGCTGTGTTCCAATCAAATTTTATTCACCAACAGATGGCTGTGGAATTTTGCCCATGGGCCAGTTTGCCAACCCTTGCTCTGGAGGACCTTGAATGCTCAGAACCAAGTTCCCTTTGTTTTTGCGGACTTTGTCTACATGGCGTTATCTCTGAGAGAAACCTAGAAAGTAATTGTCATTAGAAGTTACAAGTTAAACCATTGATGGAAAATTATCAACATTTAAGGCCTAGAAAGTCTTATGGATTAAGGTTTTCTTGCCTCTTAAAAAAGTGTTACCAAGTTACTTAAAAACATTTGAACCTTTGTTTGCACTACTTAAGAGTACATAGAGTTTTTATGGGGTGAGAAATTGGTATATAAAAATAAGCTAGTTATACATCTTGATGGTAAAGGCTATATTTTTGGCTAAAACGATTCTGTACCTAATTCCTAGTCATAGGTGCACAATAACTATCTGTTGAATGAATGAAGGAATGGAGCATGCGGATATGATAGCCTGATATCTGGGAATATCTATTTTGGAAACAAATTGCTGTGGTATACTCCCAGTGCACAGACATGCTGGCATTGGATCCTGGATGACGCCTGGACCGATCTTCAAGCAGGGCATCCGTCCGTTGTGTCCCAGTATTCCAGATTTGCTCTGTTCTGTTGACAGTCCTGCCAATCCCTTTGTCTGAAACAGTGGTTCTCAACCTTCCTAATGCCACGACCCTTTAATACAGTTCCCCATGTTGTGGTGACCCCCAACCATAGAATTAATTTTGTTACTACTTCACAACTATAATTTTGCTACTGTTACGAATTGTAATGTAAATATCTGATATGCAGGAGACCCCCCCAAAGGGATCACGACCCACAGATTGAGAACCGCTGGTCTGAAAGTTGCTGACTGGATCAGAAAAGACAAAGCTAACTGGTCCTTATTGATCGGATTCTTCTCATTTGTGTTCTAAGCACTTCCCTTCCAACCTCCTCTCAGTGAAAATGAAATGAAACCAACAAAATAAAATCCAGGAATCATTACTAGCCCAGTTTCTCCCCTTTCCTCCAACGAATAAGTATCATTGTCACAAATTGAAATCAGTAGTTTTCCTTGAGGTATCCAACATAAAATAGTATTCATAGAGAGCAAAAAGGGAGCAACTTCTTATAAAGCTCTATTATCCCCCAACCAAGTGCAGCCAAGTTAAGTTAATTTGAGAAGTTGATCATAATGGGTAACTGTTTTCAACTCAGGCAGTACCTTAATGTATTCAGAAATCTTTGCTCAATAGGCAAGAAGATCAATGATTACTTTAAATTTTCCTTTAGCTGTTCCTCTCTAGATTTTCTTATGCTTATTTATCTTTTAACTTTTTTCTATAGCTTTACATTTTTTGTATGTCTCAGACAAACAGCACAAAGTTGGAATTCAAAAAAATTAGTCTGATTTTATTTTCTAACTTTATGTAGTATTTACCTTTAGTGTAATTATAGATATTAGTATACATAGATTTATATCTCCCATCTTATTTTGTGTTTTGTATTTCTTCTAGTGATTCCATGTTCCTTGTCTATTTTCAGTTGCTTTATATTTCTTGGAGGTGGGGGTAGGGGAAAGCTGGGCGCCCCAAAGCAGAGATATTTCTGCTTCTATCTGTCTTATGCATCTGCTGCCACTGATGGTGGGGCATGGGTATGACACTCAAGTGCTATCTATTTTCAGGGATGATTAGGCAGATTTCTCTCCTTTTGCTGGTTACCATAGAAAACGAAACATGAGTTGTCAGCTGTCAAAGTCTAAAGCTACACAGAACTTTTATCCTCCCATAGAATAAAAAAAATATATATTTAAACTCCATTTACCCCGCTCCCATAAAATTGCTATATATGCTCTTATTGGTATTGTATATTTTAATTTCTCCCACAAAATGAGATGAATTTTGCTTGAAACAGTCAGTGTTGGTTTAGAGTTATCCATACATATTTACTGATTTCTTTGTGCTTCTTTCCTTCTTGCATCTTAAAAATTTCTTCTGGCTCCTTCCTTCTTCCCTCCCTCCCTCTTTTCCTCCTTCCTCCCCAATCCCCTCCTTTTTTTACTTGGTTGATGTATATGGTTTAGAATTTCATTTCAAGTGCCTCTGTTTGTAATGAACTCTTTCTATTTTAACTTGTCTAAAAATGTATTAATGTTGCTTTTATTCTTGAAAGATATTTTTGTTGGTTACATGTTTCTAGGTTGGCAATTATTTTCTCCTAGCACATTAAGGATATTATTCCTCTACCTTGTAACTTCCGTTGCTATTGTTGAGAAGTCAGCTTTAAGTCTAACTGTAATTCCTTTGAAGATGATATATTTTTACTCTGGCTCATTTTAAGAATATATACATTTCCAGGTATGTATTTCACTTATACTCTTAGGTATAGTCTTTCATTTGTACTCTTTATTCTTTGGTAATTTGTTTTGACTTCTCGAAACTGTAGATTAATATATTTTACCAGGGTAAAATATTCTCAGATATTATCTCTCCAAATATTGCCTCTGTTCAATCTTTACTAAATGTAGGTTAAATATTCTTATTGAATACTGAATACTGGATCCTCTCTTTTACCCTCACTGTACCAACATGTTGTTTCTCTGTCCTATACTCCGAATAATTTCCTTTGTTTTATCATCTAGTTCACTAATACTTTCTTTGGCTCTGTCTGATTTTCTGCTAAAACTGTCCATTGTGTTCTTGTGTGTGTGTTTGTAAATTTAGTTTGTATATTTTGTTTAAATAAGTCCTAGTTTTTCTTTAAATACGATCTATTACTTTTTGTAGTTTCCTGTTTTTTGGAGTTTTAAGATGATATTTTTATTTGTTTTCACTTGCTCACTTGTTTTTACTCAGAGTACTATCAGAAATAATTAAAATTCTTATTACTAGAAACCGGATGTCCTTGTTTTATGTATTCACTTCTTTTTGGAAGACAGTATCCTAAGTCCTTGATTTCACCGGCCTAATCACAGACCCTCTGCAATTATAAGTGACCTCTTTTAAGAGGCTGTTTTCTTATGGTGAGCTTTATCTGCAGAGGGCCATTGTCCCTACCTTTACTACAAGGTAGAAATAACAGGCCAAGAAACCATCAGTATTAACTGAGTCTGAACCATGGATGAACAAAAGGAGAAAGCCTTGGCAAGGGATTCCAAGGAAGGCTCTATGGGGCAGTGATGGGTGGAGAGTGAACAAGATCACACTGTAAACAAGGCCCAAAAGAAGAAAAAGTAAGTCCTAAAAATGCTTATATTTCATAAGGGAAGTAGAGAAAGAAGGGCTGAAAAGGAGACTGAGAAGTATTATAATAGTTAAAGAACAGAAGGACATTAGAGTTCTACATCCTGAGAACTGTAAAGGGGCCAGTTTCAAACTCAAGAAGATAAACACTGAAGCAAATAATATGATCAGGCAATTTGGTGGTCAGTAGTGATCTTTGAGAGAACAATTTCAGTAGTGGTAGGTAGAAGTCAGCCCTCTCAGGGTTGGGGTAGTGACAAAATTATGGGTTTATAGTGTAAGAGGTGGAGCCATGGGGTAGCACTTTGAAGAGATGGTACAGGTTTTGACAAACTCTGGCCTACAGGCCAAATCCAACTCATTGCCTGTTTTGTAAATAAAGTTTTATGGTTAATGCAACCATGCCAATTTTTAGACTTACTATCTATGGAAAAGTTGGGTAGTTAAGACAGAGACTATATGATATGCAAAGCGAATATTTGAAAATATTTACTATCTGGCCCTTCTCAGAGAATGTTTGCTGACCCCTGAACTAACTGATGAACCAAGTTTTGCTTGTTTATTTTCAATAGTACAGAGAAGCAAGTTTTTGGCCAGTTAGAAGAGAGGAATGACAGTCAAATTAGGAAAGCGGCTAATCAATAAGAATGGTTCTCAAGAAGATGGGATCTGGAAAGCTGGTAGAAAAATCAGCTTTCAAGGAGTTGGAAGTTGCTCTGAGGCACTAGATAGACAGGATAGAAGAGAGAATGAATAAATCTATGAGAACTTTGAATTTTTATTTTATTTTTTTAGAATACATTTTTTATTTTATTTCAGATTTCTGTGAAGGTACAGACTATTAGATTACAATGTTTGCATTTGTTAGGAAGAGCAACTACAAGAAGGAATTTTTAGAAAGCTCGTGACCAAAGTTTCATAGATCTTTTTCTCTTTGTAATGTGAATATCCAGAAAGATGAAAAACCCCAACCATTTGAAAGGATAAGGTTTTGTGGGTTCTTTCCCCCCATTGCTTTTATCTTTATAACTAACTTCTTGGATTTCCTGGGATGTGAATAGTTTCATTTTTATTGCTATTTTTCTTTTCTGTTTTTATCTCTCAATGGAGCTGACTGCCCTATCCCCATGAATTTTTTAACATTGTCAGACTTTAAGAGTTAAAATGGACCTTTTCCAAAATTTAATTTAATGTAAATGTATTAAACTAGAAAATGGAAATCATGACCAAGGAATGAAAGGTGTCTTAAATATTGTATCTGTAAGCAGTGTTAAAGCTGCTCAAGGTTTCAAATTTGGTGAATATTTCTCAAATCCAGGGCAAAACACAAGACATTAAGACTTATATAGTTCTTGGGGCGGCACCTTTGGCTCAAAGGAGTAGGGCATCAGCCCCATATACCAGAGGTAGCAGATTCAAAAACCTGGCCCCAGCCAAAAAAGAAACTTACATAATTCTCAATCTGAAAACTGTTTATTCAATCAATTAATTACTGATTGCCTTATAAGTATTAGGTATACAGAAATGTGTAAATCTAAGACATTTTCTTTAAGTAGTTCAGAGTGAAGAGACGAAACTACTAAGTCAATTTCACTATAGGGTTCTTACTCAGGGTACCTTGGAAATACAAAGAGGACATTTAAGCCAGTTTGCTGTTATTAAGCAGGCTTTCTAAAAGAGGTGGGCCTAAATCGTCTTAACATTGTGGTTTGCAAACTTTAGGGTTCCTAAGAATCACCTGGGGAGCTTGTACATAATATGTATTTCAAGGCCCATCCTCTCAGAGCTTCTAAGTCAGTTTTAGCAGTGAAGCTAAGGATTCTATGTGGGTGGTCTAGTTGTTACAGACCCTATACTGAGCCACTGGCTTTAATGGATGCATGGAAATTATTCAGCAGTAATCGAGATGATATCCCATTGAGATGCTCAGAACATAAAAATCTCAATTTCAAATTAGCCTATGGTTGCTTTGGGAAAATAGAGGTTATGAGCATTGAGTGCTTATGGTTTATGTATGTTTTTATGACTTTTTTTAACTTGGTAATAGACCCCTTAGACCTGTGTGTCTCTCCCTCCTGAATGTGTTGGTGGTCCACTTAAGAGGAAAGTGACTGGAGGACAGCATGATGAAGAGGGTCTCTAATTAGCGACATAGCTAACACTGCGAAAGTGGAGGCATCTGCTACAGTTGCTAAATATAATTGCTAGAGAAAAGTTTATAAATATTCATTTAAATGTATTTCTCAAAGGCTCATGTTTGGAACCACAGCTGCTGGGTTGCCTACAGAAACGTAAATGCACCACAATTAATGCATTCTTAAAGGGAGAGAAAAAGTTTTATCTTTAATGTGTAGGCATTTGAGCAAATACCACGGATCAGCAATTTCTATAGCTATCATTTTACATGTCATATTTATTAGATGGTATTACTACTTATACTTGAGAAGTTCAGTAGTTTCCTTGATTATGGCTTTCTAGATTTAACAGTTAGAAATTTAACTTGTGCCAAGTGACTAATATACTATTTAATGTCTTGTATGATTAAGTTTTGAGTTCACTTGCCAGAAAATTTGGCTAAAGACAGTTAAAATGAATTTCATTTTCCTTTCAAACAGAAATGTGGAAATTCCATTTCATTTTGAAATTCCAAACAAATGGGTTTTTGTTGTTGTTGTTGTGAAAAAGAGCATTGGGTTAATTCTCCATTTTGTTATCTTGAGATGAGCATCATAATAATTATTCATTGACCACTTGTGCCTCAGTATCTGTCCAAATATGAATTAAAGGATGCATTCCCATGGTAGTCTAGTGTAATGTCATATATTGAATTTGGTAGGTTTGCAGGAGGGGACATAACAAAGCTCTGAGCCAGTGACCAGCCTGAGAAAGCCAGTTGGTAATGTTAGGAGATACATAGCTGCCTGAGAAGGAGATGGATAAGGAATGGATTAAAAATATGATGATTCTCAGGCATAAAGTAGGAAAGACATTATCAATGACCTCATTCCCAGAAGCTGGAACAAGGCTCAAGGCACAATGCATGATGGACAGATGATAATGGGAACTGGTCACCAACAAACAAAATGTTGTCATGTGAGCTTGATATTGATACTTGAATTGGCCAAAGATTTGTACCTGTGGTAGACCTAAATCCAGAGTAGACAAAAATCTAAAGTTTCTCAATTGGGGGCAGGGGGGATTTTTATGTCTTAGGGGACGTTTGGCAATGTGTGAAGACATTTTTGTTGTCACAACTGGAGATAGGTAGTATGCAGCTGGCATCTAGTGAGCAGAGGCCAGGGATGCTACTAAACATCTTATATTGCATGGAACAGTCCCACAACAGAGAATTATCTAGCCCAAAATGGCAATCATGCTGAGAGTAAGAAAATACTCTCCTTAGCCCAGAGGCTAAGTTAAGGCAAAGATGGTATTGGGTGTCTGCATAGACCTCAGCTGAAACCTGTTAGATTTAGTAAGCTGGATGAATTGTTACAATTTATGTTCATTTCCAAATTTCTTAAAAAAAAAAAACTAAAATGTTCATTCAACAAATATTTGTTGAGCATCTATTGTATAACACAATCATCTATCAGTACTTGAAATACATAAATTAAAAAAATGAAAATCTCTACCCTTTGTGAACATATTTATGTCCTTCTTCCCATCTTTGTTTCTTGAATTCTAAGCAAATCAAAGATGAGTAAAAGTTAACAACAAAGAAAAACCCACCCTAAGTGGCAATTGAATGATCTATATTCCCAAAAGAAATGTGAAATTAAAAAAAAATAATAAAAAAAAAGAAATGTGAAATTAAAAGTATTGTCAACCATTATGTGTTTGACAATTATATAACCATAATAGTTTTTATTAAATTCAACTGAAACTTGCTTATATTTATATTTTATCAAATTTGATTTTTTTTATAGTGCTTTTCCCATTTTACTTTTTTTCTCATTATTTTAGATCCATTTCAGAAGTAGAATATCCAGGTAAATCCACCCTGTGGTACGCTTTCTTTTAGCATTATAAAGAGTACCATAAAAAAGCCTCCAGGGTCCTATGGCATTCTTCAGTTTTATATTACAAATGTTGGTTTAAAGCCAAGCACATAGCTGCTACAATGCACTGATCACACTATTTAGTTTAGAAGTAAAAATCTTTTACAGTTATAGTGATCATCATTGAAAATGGCACGCACAGTTTAGCATTTTTAATGTTACTAAAATCGTTAAAATTTATGTTCAGTGGAAAATGCTTAGTTCTGAACTAATGAACTTCCTATTGCCATTTTAAGATCTGAATACTGAAGCCATTTGGATTTTAAGGTCTTTGATAACTGCATACATTGGATTTCAAGTAAACGGCAAAAATACATGCTATCTTGTCACTATTAGGAAACAGATTCTCTTTGTTCTCTTTTGTTCTGATAAGAACATACAGAAAAGGGCAGTCTCTTCAATAAATGAATGGTGCTGGGAAAACTGGATATCCATATGTAGAAGAATGAAACCTTATCTCTCACCATATACAAAAATCAAATCAAAATGGATGAAAGATTTGAATGTAAGACCTGAAACTCTAAAAAACTAAAGAAAACGTTGGGGAACTGCTTCAGGACATTGGTCTGGGCAAAGATTTCTTGAGTAAGACCTCAAAAACACAGGCACCCAAAGCAAACATTGACAAATGGGACTAAATCAAGCTACAAACCTGCACAGCAAAAGAGGCAATGCACAAAGTGAAAAGAAAACCTACAGAATGCGAGAAAACATTTGCAAACTATTCGTCCAAGTAATTAATAAACAGAATACATAAGGAACTCAGACAACTCAATGGCAAAAAAAAAAAGGATTAAAAACTGAGTAAAATCTTTGTGTAGACATTTCTCAAAGAAAGGACATACAAATATGGGAGAAAATGTTCAACATCACTAATAATCAGGGAAATGTAAAATAAAATTAACCCCCGTTAAAATGGCTAGTATCAAAAAGAAAGAAAATAACAAATGCTAATAAGGATACAGAGAAAGAGGAATGCTAGTACACTGTTGGTGGAAATGTAAATTAGTACAGTCACTATGGAAAACAGTATGGAGGTTACTCAAAAAACTAAAAATAAAACTAGTATATGATCCAGTAATCCCACTACCCAGTATTTATCCAAAAGGAAATCAGTACATCCCTAGCGATACCTGCACTTGCACAGCATTATTCACAGTACTCAAGATGCGGAATCAACCTAAGTGTCCATCAACAGATGAATGGATAAAGAAAATGTGGGGTGTCTGTGTGTGTGTATGTGTGTATGTGTACAATACACAGACCACAGATCATATATACAATGGGGTATTATTCAGCCTTAAAAAAAGAATGAAATCCTGTCATTTGCAGCAACATGGATGGAAATAAATAATATTATGCTAAGTGTAATAAGCCAGGCACAGAAAGACAAATATCACATGTTGTCACTCATATGTGGGAACTAAAACATTTGATCTTATGGAGGTCTAGAGTGGAATACTGGTTACCAGTGCCTAGAAAGTATAGTGAGAAAAGGAGGTGAAGAGAAGTTGGTTAGTGGTAAAGAAGTAAAAATGTATTTGTACTGTATTGTAAAATACAGTTAGAAGGAATAAGATCTAGTGCTTGATTAGAGTGACTAGAGTTAATAATTTATTGTGCATTTTAAAATAGCTAGAGGAAAAGTTCGGAATGTTTCCAAAATAAAGAAACGATAAAGGCTTGAAGTGATGAATATGCCAGTTACTCAGATTTGATCATTGCATATTGTATGCATGTTATCAAAATATCACACGTACGTAAATATGTGCAACGATGACATAACCATACCATTTCAAAAGAAAACATGATAAATGGGACACTGTCAGGAATGTGTAGATGAAATGACAGACAACTTGAAAGTCGTGATTTTTGTGTTTCTTTTCTGGAAAAGTCTGAGTTGTTTGGGATGAGAACGCAGCGATCATGTTTGTTCAGTTAGCTTTCCAAATATTGATGGACGTTTCTCCAAAGTCTAAACTGTGCCTATAAGTTAGAGCAGGGGCAAAATGGGAAGTGAATTTTATCTTGTGTCTCTGACACTGACTCTGACCAATTGGTGGCTGTTGCCTTGGAGTCCTAGAGGCTGAGAAGCATTTTCATTCATTGGCCATTCTGCTACAGGCAGAGAAAGGAGGATGTGGGGGGTGTCTGTAGGCTTCCTGTGTGGGTGCTGGATTTGCCATCTTCACTAGGCCCTTTAACTCTGCCTTCTAGAGTAGTGAACCCCAAAGCTGAGGATACAACATGTTGCTTCAGTATAGGGCTTTATATTTGCTTTTTATTGTAAAAAAAGAAGAGAAAAAAAATCAAACTTTGTAAACATATACAGATTGAGGTTGCAAGACTCATTTTATGGCTATGTTATGTGAGTTACATATTCGCATTTCATGTTGGATCATAATATATGCAGAGGCACGTATGAAAGTTTTGTAATGTGGAGGGGTTGTCAATGATATTCTAGCTCTTTTTTTTTCTTGTAATGTTTTAGAATGTTGTAATTTACATCCTGTAGTGTATCAATATTGTGCCTAGTTTAATTAAAACTTTAAATAGCAGAATTTCACTATATTTTGTAACGAGATGGGGCATGGTCAAGAATTATTTTATGCAGAAGCTTTCTCCTTATTTTATGGCAAAATACTTCTTAAAAGTATCATCAAAATTAAAAATACTACTTTTATTTTACAAAAATTCCTTTCTGACGTCAAAAGAGGGTGTTCATAGCATACTATCCAGCACATCATTTTGAGACAGACATAACTTATCTGTTATTTCAAGGTAAAACTTTAAACAATACATAAGCAATTAACTGCTTTTCAAGAGATATACATATTTTAAAATTCTGGACCATTTTTCAAATGGATGTTAGTGTTTCCATTGCTATATATTCTGAAATAAATATATTGTTGTTGAAAATGAAAGGTAATGCCAGTCAAAACTGTCATAACTACATAATTAAAATTCTTAGAAACCAAATTTTATAACCTATTTAAAAAGCTTCCTGCTTTAGGATTTTAGTGGGCTCTGAAATCATGTATTAAAAATATGAAAATTAACACATTCTGATCAGTTTCCAGGACAACTGATTGTTGCTCGGGAAGATGGACATTTATTGTCAGTGGTTCAGAACCAAAAATGATTTTTGGTAGGCGTAGCTTGAAAACAGATTCATGAGTTGGAAATTTAGACAAGCATGGTGGCTCAGGAGGCTGAGGTGAGAGGATCACTCGAGGTCAGGAGTTTGAGACCAGTCTGGGCAGCATGAGGAGAACTCTTCCTTTCCATCCACCCACCCCGACCTTTAAAAGAAGTATATTTTTTATAAAAAAAAAAAAAAAGAAAATTCAACCAGTCAACATGTGGGTCAACATATTTCTGTCAAGTTTTTCTTTCCTTCTGAGAGCTACTGACCTAAGTTTTGCAATGAAATTGGTGCCAGACTTTCAGATTGCCTTATCATAGAGTATAAAATTAAGATGTTCAAAATTAATTAAACATATTAAAACAATTGCTCATTCTAACAAAATATTAATAATGGTTCCACAGAAGAATACTATTAATGATAAAACACATAGAGATATATTTATTTCATCCAATTTGAATTATCTTTTTGAGTTAGTCTGCTATTCTTTGAATATCAAAGGCTTGAAGGAGCTGCCAAGTTACTGGTGGGCCAAATTCAGCCTGATCCTGTTTTTGTAAATAAAGTTTTATTGACATTTATTTATATATTGTCTATGGCTGCTTTCATGCTAAAAGGCAGAGTTCAGTAATTGTGACTGAGACAGTATGTCCTGCAAATGCAATATTTCCAAGTGCTACAATCCTAGTGTGGTAATGCCAAACTTTTGATCTTAATGACTACTTTCCATGAATCTAATAAGTGCTCAAATAATTCTAATCATGGGATTACATTTTCTGGAAGGGCAGACAGCAAATTCATTTGGGTTTTCATGCCGCACACTCTCAGTCAGCATTCCCTTCCAAGTTAAAAGTGCCTCACAATTAAACTCAAGAAGGAGGAGAGGGAGAAGAGGGGAAGAGGCTCAGTAAGCCCCCACCTAATGGTTATAATGTCTGGGTATAAGGCTGACCTCCTGGGTGAAGGACTTAAATACAACTCTGGACTTTTCCTAATAAACACAAACAATGGAACCTAATTGCATGTACCCTTATATTAATCTGAAATAAAAAATAAAATTAAAAAAAAACTGCCTCCAAGTAAAATTAAGTTATTCAGCTTACATAGGTTTTAAGCCGCCCAAATTAGAAAACGTAGACTCTGTATCTTCATTAGTCATTCAACATCATTTTTTAAAGATGTATTACATATGAATCTAATGTAAAGACTAGTATATGAAGCTTTTTCATATATTATTTTACAGCAAATAATATTTTTCAAGAATAGAAAAAGGAAAACAGGTTAGATTCATTTAAAATACCTTCCCCCTTCACTAAAGTTAACATGAAAGAGAAGATTCTCAAAGCAGCCCGGCGAAAGAAAACTATAACGTACAAAGGTAAGAATATTAGAATAACTGCAGATCTCTCTGCTGAAACTTTTCAAGCAAGAAGAGGCTGGTCATCAACTTTTAATCTCCTAAAGCAAAAAAACTTTCAACCCAGGATCTTGTATCCAGCTAAACTGAGTTTCATCTATGATGGAGAAATTAAATACTTCAATGACATTCATATGTTGAAAAAATTTGCCATAAGTAAACCAGCTCTTCAGGATGTTCTCAGACCTATCCTCCACAATGACCAACCCAATCCTATACCACAAAAGTAAACTCACTCAGAAACTTCGGATCAAACTCCAACTTCCACACTGGCGAAAGGATTAAAAATGTCCACTGGACCTTTGAAAAACTCGATACCCAAAATTCCACCAGACTTATCCTTACTCTCCATCAATGTGAATGGCTTAAACTGTCCTCTAAAGAGGCATAGGTTAGCTGACTGGATACAAAAACTTAAGCCAGATATTTGTTGCATACAAGAGTCACATCTCAACTTAAAAGACAAATACAGACTCAGGGTGAAAGGATGGTCATCCATATTTCAGGCAAATGGTAATCAGAAAAAAGCAGGTGTTGCAATTTTATTTGCAGATACAGTAGGCTTTAAACCATCAAAAGTAAGGAAGGACAAGAATGGTCACTTCATATTTGTTAAGGGTAATACTCAATATGACGAGATCTCAATTATTAATATCTATGCACCCAACCAGAATGCACCTCAATTTATAAGAGAAACTCTAACAGACATGAGTAACTTGATTTCCTCCAGCTCCATAATCGTTGGAGATTTCAACACTCCCTTGGCAGTGTTGGATCGATCCTCCAGAAAGAAGCTGAGCAAAGAAATCTTAGATTTAAACCTAACCATCCAGTATTTAGATTTAGCAGACATCTACAGAACATTTCATCCCAACAAAACTGAATACACATACTTCTCATCAGCCCACGGAACTTACTCCAAAATTGATCACATTTTAGGTCACAAGTCTAACCTCAGTCAATTTAAAGGAATAGAAATTATTCCATGCATCTTCTCGGACCATCATGGAATAAAACTTGAATTGAGTAACAACAGGAATCTGCATACCCATACAAAAACATGGAAGTTAAATAACCTTATGCTGAATGATAGCTGGGTCAGAGATGAGATTAAGAAAGAAATCACCAATTTTTTGGAACAAAATGACAATGAAGACACAAGCTATCAGAACCTCTGGGACACTGCAAAGGCAGTTCTAAGAGGGAAATTTATAGCACTGCAAGCCTTCCTCAAGAGAACGGAAAGAGAGGAAGTTAACAACTTAATGGGACATCTCACGCAACTGGAAAAGGAAGAACATTCCAACCCCAAACCCAGTAGAAGAAAAGAAATAACCAAAATTAGAGCAGAATTAAATGAAATTGAAAACAAAAGAATAATACAACAGATCAATAAATCAAAAAGCTGGTTTTTTGAAAAGGTCAATAAAATAGATAAACCTCTGGCCAACCTAATCAGGAAAAAAAGAGTAAAATCTCTAATATCATCAATCAGAAACAACAAAGACAAAATAACCACAGACTCATCAGAAATCCAAAAAATCCTTAATGAATATTACAAGAAACTTTATTCTCAGAAATATGAAAATCTGAAGGAAATAGACCGATACTTGGAAGCACGCCACCTTCCAAGACTTAACCAGAATCAAGTGGAAATGTTGAACAGACCCATATCAAGTTCAGAAATAGCATCAACTATACAAAACCTCCCTAAAAAGAAAAGCCCGGGACCAGATGGTTTCACGTCAGAATTCTACCAAACCTTTAAAGAGGAATTAGTACCTATATTACTCAACCTGTTCCAAAATGTAGAAAAAGAAGGAAGACTACCCAACACGTTCTATGAAGCAAACATCACCCTGATCCCCAAACCAGGAAAAGACCCAACAAGAAAAGAAAATTATAGACCAATATCACTAATGAATATAGATGCAAAAATATTCAACAAGATCCTAACAAACAGAATTCAGCAACACATCAAACAAATTATACATCATGACCAAGTCGGTTTTATCCCAGGGTCTCAAGGCTGGTTCAATATACGTAAATCTATAAATGTAATTCAGCACATAAACAAATTAAAAAACAAAGACCATATGATTCTCTCAATTGATGCAGAAAAAGCTTTTGATAATATCCAGCATCCCTTCATGATCAGAACACTCAAGAAAATTGGTCTAGAAGGGACTTTTCTTAAACTGATAGAGGCTATCTACAGCAAACCCACAGCCAATATCATATTGAATGGAGTTAAATTGGAATCATTTCCACTCAGATCAGGAACCAGACAAGGCTGCCCATTGTCTCCATTGCTTTTCAACATTGTAATGGAAGTTTTAGCCACCGCAATTAGAGAAGAAAAGGCGATCAAGGGTATCCATATAGGGTCAGAAGAGATCAAACTCTCGCTCTTCGCAGATGATATGATTGTGTATCTGGAAAACACTAGGGACTCTACTACAAAACTCCTAGAAGTGATCAAGGAATACAGCAGCGTCTCAGGTTACAAAATCAACATTCATAAATCGGTAGCCTTTATATACACCAACAACAGTCAAATTGAAAAAGCAGTTAAGGACTCTATCCCATTCACAGTAGTGCCAAAGAAGATGAAATATTTGGGAATTTACCTAACAAAAGACGTGAAAGATCTCTATAAAGAGAACTATGAAACTCTAAGAAAAGAAATAGCTGAAAATGTTAACAAATGGAAAAACATACCATGCTCATGGCTAGGAAGAATCAACATTATCAAAATGTCCATACTACCCAAAGCAATATATACTTTCAACGCACTCCCTATTAAAGCTCCACTGTCATATTTTAAAGATCTTGAAAAAACATTACTTCGTTTTATATGGAATCAGAAAAAACCTCGAATAGCCAAGACATTACTCAGAAATAAAAACAAAACAGGAGGAATCACACTACCAGACCTCAGACTTTACTACAAATCGATAGTGATCAAAACAGCATGGTATTGGCACAAAAACAGAGAAGTAGATATCTGGAATAGAATAGAGAACCAAGAGATGAATCCAGCTACTTACCGCTATTTGATTTTTGACAAGCCAATTAAAAACATTCAGTGGGGAAAAGATTCCCTATTTAACAAATGGTGCTGGGTGAACTGGCTGGCAACCTGCAGAAGACTGAAATTAGACCCACACCTTTCACCATTAACTAAGATAGACTCTCATTGGATTAAAGATTTAAACTTAAGACATGAAACTATAAAAATACTAGAGGAGAATGCAGGGAAAACCCTTGAAGAAATAGGTCTGGGTGAGTATTTCATGAGGAGAACCCCCCGGGCAATTGAAGCAGCTTCAAAAATACACTACTGGGACTTGATCAAACTAAAAAGCTTCTGCACAGCTAAGAACACAGTAAGCAGAGCAAGCAGACAGCCCTCAGAATGGGAGAAGATATTTGCAGGGTATAACTCTGACAAAGGTTTAATAACCAGAATCCACAGTGAACTCAAACGCATCAGCAAGAAAAAAACAAGGGATCCCATCGCAGGCTGGGCAAGGGATTTGAAGAGAAACTTCTCTGAAGAAGACAGGCGCACGGCCTTCAGACATATGAAAAAATGCTCATCATCTTTAGTCATCAGAGAAATGCAAATCAAAACTACTTTGAGATATCATCTAACTCCAGTGAGACTAGCCTATATCACAAAATCTCAAGACCAGAGATGTTGGCGTGGATGCGGAGAAAAGGGAACACTTCTGCACTGCTGGTGGGAATGCAAATTAATACATTCCTTTTGGAGGGATATATGGAGAACACTCAGAGATCTAAAAATAGATCTGCCATTCAATCCTGTAATTCCTCTGCTGGGCATATACCCAGAAGACCAAAAATCACAACATAACAAAGATATTTGTACCAGAATGTTTATTGCAGCCCAATTCATAATTGCTAAGTCATGGAAAAAGCCGAAGTGCCCATCGATCCACGAATGGATTAATAAATTGTGGTATATGTATACCATGGAATACTATGCAGCCTTAAAGAAAGATGGAGACTTTACCTCTTTCATGTTTACATGGATGGAGCTGGAACATATTCTTCTTAGTAAAGTATCCCAAGAATGGAAGAAAAAATATCCAATGTACACAGCCCTACTATGAAACTAATTTGGGATTCTCACATGAAAGCTATAACCCAGCTACAACTTAACAATAGGGGGAAGTGGGAAAGGGGGGGGTGGGTAGAGGGAGGGGAATCGGTGGGATCACACCTGTGGTGCATATTACAGGGGTATTTGCGAAACTTGGTAAATGTAGAATATAAATGTTTTGGCACAGTAACTGAGATAACGCCGGAAAGGCTATGTTAACCACTGGGATAAAAATGTGTCAAATGGTTTATGAAGTGAGTGTATGATGCCCCATAATCATATCATTGTATACACTTATGATTTAATAAAAAAATTAAAAAAATAAAATAAAATAAAATAAAATACCTTCCCCTTCTAGTATATTTTAATTTGCACTTTCAGTAAGGAAAACATCATAGAGATAAAAAATAAACCCAGTGACGATTACATTAAAGCATTTACAGCTTGGACAAAGCATCAGACAAAATTGTTTTCTATCTTCACAAAATTTGAATTGGTAGAATTTTTCTTGTCACACAAATATTCAAAGACCATAAAATACCAGCTTGTGCTTCGTTAAAGTCTGTTATTTGCATTTTAAAAATCCACACTCATTGTCTTACTTAATAAGAAAATATATTAGTAATAGCAATTACTTTTTAAGCATATTGACTGGAGAGAATATAATTAATTTGGATGCATCAACATATGTATTTATGAATATAGTCTTGTGTCAGTAAAAATGTAAGTTAACTAAGCTGGGAACTTAATATTGAGAACATAAAACCCTCAATTTGTCATAGATAAGCAAAAAAATGAGAAAATCAGAAAAATTTGTAGCATGTTTATTCTCAGATTTCTTTTTAGTTAATTGACAGATGCTAGCCCTAGTATATTAAAATGATATTTAAAGATTCTAATGGTTATCCTCGAACACAATAAATAAGTGACATGCATTACTCTGTCAAGCTGAAGAAGGGCAGAAGCTATGGTTTGAAGAAAGAATTAGGTTCGGGAGGCTGAGGCAAGAGAATCGCGTAAGCCCAAGAGTTAAGAGGTTGCTGTGAGCCGTGTGACGCCACGGCACTCTACCTGAGGGCGGTACAGTGAGACTCTGTCTCTACAAAAAAAAAAAAAAAAAAAAGAAAGAATTAGGTAAAGAACAAATTATTACATGTTAATTTACAAGACTTCAGTGATTTGATTAATTTTAGCTGTAATCTGCTGACAATAAGAGCATATTGTGGGCCAGGCACCAGTGGCTCCTGCTTGTAATCCTAGCACGCTGAGAGGCTGAGGTGGGTGGATTGCTTGAGCTCACAAGTTTGAGACCAGCCTGAGCAAAAGCGAGACCCCATCTCTACTAAAAATAGGAAAACTGAGGCAAGAGGATTGCTTGAGCTCAAGAGTTGTAGATTGCTGTGAGTTATGACACCATGGCATTCTATCCAGGGTGACAGCTTGAGACTCCGTCTAAAAAAAAAACAAACATACTTTGGAATGCATGTTGGCAAATGATGATATAACTAAATTGAGTTCTTTGGGAAAAGGTGAAGTTTGAAAATTGGGGTTATAGCCCAGCTTCAATACTGAAAAGATAGGTCTGTTTCCTTTCTGTCTCCATTGGAGAAATGAAGGTAAGTTTTCACTAGAGAGAACTTGGAGAGAGAAGGAATGTAGAGCTTTACTTTGAAGCCATGACCCTCGGATTCTTATGTTTTCCTTCTATTTATTGGTGTAGCCCACCCATGGTCTTGGGTATGTTCATCAGTTATTTTAACCTCTCAAGAAGTGAGGTGGTGTAAGCCACACCAGGATTCAAGCACGACATCCCTGCTCTTCCTTAGACCAAGTGATCCTACCCAGAGGCTTAACCTTGCTCTAAGAAGAATTTTACTCAGATTTATACAGATCAGATTCATGTAAACCCAAACCAACACTCAGGGACTCCAGTCAAAAAATCTTAAGTCAAACCATCCTAAGTCGGAGACTATCTGAATACCTCTATTCACTAGGTTTATAATTTAGAAATTATACAATTCATTTCTTTATCTGGGTATAATCCTGGTATAGAAAACAGCCATCTAATAAATGGGTTAAAATGTCTCATTTTACAAACTTTTTTCCTCCAAGACATATTGTCCTTGTTGGACACATTCGTTATCTAAAACAAATTCTTATATTTAAAGCACCAAAACAATAAACTCACTTAGTTGAAAATTTTTTTTTCTTGAGACAGAGTCTCACTCTGTCGCACAGGCTGGAGTGTAGTGGCACAATAGCCCACTGCAGCCTTGAGCTCCCAGCTAATTGACTTTCCTTTTTTAGAGATAAGGTTACTCTGTGTTGCCCAGGCTGGTCTTGAACTCCTGACATCAAATGATCCTGAATAGACATGGTTTAGCTGTGGTTATGGAATATTATTCTACTGCCTTACAAAGTATATGGAGAAAAGTGAATCTTGTTTGATAATTGAGTCTCTTGCTTTGCCTCAGAGACATTGTCATGAATATTCAACATGATTACACTCTACAGAGCAAGGCTATCTTTCTTAGTCTGGCAATTAAAATCTCGAATAAACCCCTAACAAGGAATTTTTTTCCAAAATTTGACTTATTCTTTCCAGATAGAACTGATAAAATTGGGTACATTTCTGTTGTCCTTATGTTCTGAGTAGTCAAGGTTTTACGGTACCTCTTTTAAAAAGCCTTCTGAATTAAATAAACGAAGTAATCACATGGTAACCCCCGCCATGAAGAAAGCATGCCACTGTTTACAATCACCTGGCCCTATAGAACATCGGTGAAATTAATTCCTAACTTCTTATTGATGATCCTGTCTACCTGGAGTCCCAGTTTAATTTTAAAAAGCAAAACAGCTGTTTCTCAATAGAACTATTTGCATTTATGCCATTTCCAGCAAAATATAATAATAACATTTAAAGTTTTCCTCAAGGAAGGAGCAGCGATTGGCCATGTGTTTTACTATAAGCATCCTCTGGGGGTGCTTTGCATTCATGGAGGATGCAAACCAATGGGCAGTTAGAGACTCAGGTTGCTACTATTCTGCCATAGAAGAAAGTATTACATAGGAAAATTCAGCCTGGAGAGTTCTAGTTTCAATTGCCCCCATCTTGCTGCTTGGCCTTGAAGAAGTCCCCTGTCCTCATTTCCCTCATTTGTAAAATGAGAAGAATAGTACCTGGCCATGTGAATTAACTAATCAATCATTTTAAATGTCTGAGATAAAAGTGCTTTAGACTCGAAAGTCATTTTATAGGATGTAAACTGCTATCTTCTGAATACTCCATATGTGCCACCTCTATTAAGCTAAAGCAACACCAGTGGTTTCACAGCAAATTATACTAAGTGTTTTATAAATTCCAAAGGCAAATGCTGATAAAGGTTCTATAAACAGTGTTTACAACAACAGCCATGCACAGAGCTGCAAAATAACATTCTGTGGCAGGTTTTCAGAAATAGGGTTATTACTGAAATAATCCTTGGTTCCAAACCATTGCAGGAAAAGAAATTGACCATTGCCACGCTTCTAGAACTTCAGATAATTTTCCATTGACATCTGAATGGAAGATAACTACTAGGAACGTTGCCAATAGATTTTCATTGTTCAGTGATAAAAATAGGCACCAGAGAGCCAAGCAAAGTACTGAACACATAGACAATAGAAGCCCTTGGGTTTTGTATTTCATCTTAAGTCTAGAGAATCAAGGCATTTTACAGTGGTGATCTCACTTCTTGCCACAGCCCTGAGAAACCTTAAGAAGTTTAAGGTTTGATGGGCTGCTGTTCCCAAGACTGTTGTCTTTCCACCAAGTCTGGGGACAGTCCACCTCAAGCATTATTTAACTACAACTTGTAAGCAAGAATGGTTCTTTCAGTGCTATTTGGGGACAGCTCCAGCCTACAGAGAGTAACTGTCTTCCCAAATGAGAGCATCCAGCATCATAAGGTGATGCTTCTCACACTCGACTATAAAGAGAGAACTAGCTGAGCAGCTTTTAAATAACCTAGGGTCCAGGCCCCACTCTACACTAATTACATCAGAATGCATGGAGGTGGGTGCAGGCATTAGTATTTTCAAAAACTCCCCAGGTGATTGCAACGTGCAACTATATGTGACAACCAGTACTTTTAGGCATTCTGAAAAATATTGCTTGCATGTAAAGACAGATCAGGTCACTTCTTGTCACTGTTGCCATATGAAACTGCCAGGGCCAGCAACCTTTACCTCTAAAAGGACAGAAAGTAAATACTTTCAGCTTTTTGGACCACATGGTCTTTGTTGCAGCTATTTAACTCTGTCTCTGTAGCGGGAAAGCAGCCATAGACAACATGTCCTACTATCTGAATATGCTATATACATTATAAAACACCACAATGAAACTTACTCCCAGCTGAGAACATCAGCATTCCCTGGGGCACCATAGAGATGCAGAGTCCCAGGCCCAGCCCTTCTAAGTTAGAATCTACATTTTAACAAGATCCCTAGGAGATTCATATGCTTCTTAAATTTAGAAGACCATTGGCCTGAGCTACTTGTCAAAGTGAAGTAACAAGTATTTCCCACGAAGCTTTGTGAAGCAAATAAGTATTCAGGCTTAGCGTTAGACTTATCAGGGAAAGAGTGCACTGTTTCACCATGGACTTCTAAATGCTAGACTATGGAGATCTTCATTTGAGCCACCAATAATATCCGCTTTTTTTGGTCTTCTCAGATGATGTATTCCATTTCTTTAGAGAAGAATCTCCTAATTTCTTGCTCTGGAAAATACTGGCTGTGTATAAAGCATGAGGGAATGGGTGGGGTGAGTTACTTCCTATACAGGTGTGTAAATATTCCTTCCATTTTCTGTGTATGGCTTGTGCCACCCAGTTTTGTTCTGGCATTTCTAAGTCCCAGACTTTTTGTTATTTCTTTTACCAAAACATTAGATCTATTAACTAGTTCACACTATTTTTGAAATAGATGCAATGGGGGTGCTTCTTACAAAGAATGTACTTCATGTCCACATTCAATTTTGAAGATGTTATATTTGATTTCCATAGATTTTCCATGACTGTGGTTGGCTGCCATCTGTGTTGCTGTCACTTCTCCTTTGATTTTTCACATTTACTGAGAAATGGCTGTTGTGATTTCTGTCAAGTGCAATGTATTCTTGGAGAAAAAGGTATTTATTTATTTATTTCAGGTTAATATGAGGGTATATGCAATTGGTCTACATTGCTTGCCTTTATAAGGTAAAGTCTAAGTTGTAGCTGTATCCTTTCACACAGCAAGTGTGCCATATACCTGCACATTGTTCCTGCTGGATAGGAAGCCACTGATTCCCCTTTCCACCTCCACCCTTCTTGAATTTAATTGTGTTGTTCTCATGTGAGTATGCTTGTGTTAACCTACAAGTTTTAAATTAGTATAACTGACCTACATGTGATGCCTGTCTTTCCATTCTTGTGAGACTTTAGTTAGGAGAATGTTCTCCAGATCCATTCTAGTTAAAATAAAGGATAAAAAATCTCCATCTTTTTAATGGCTGAATTGTATTCCATGGTGTACATATACCACAGTTTATTAATCCATTCATGTGTTGAAGGGCACTTGGGTTATTTCCACATCGTTGCAATTGTAAATTGGGCTGTTATAAACATTCAAATGCATATGCTCTTATGGTAAAATGACTTTTTTTTGGGGGGGTAGATACCTAGTAATGGGATTGCAGGACCAAATGGAAGGTCTACTTTTAGTTCTTTGAGGATAAGTCTATAATGATTGAAACAGCATGGTATTGGCATAAAAATAGAGACATAGATTTGTGGAAAAGACCAGAGAACCTAGAGATGAAACCCACGCCATATCACCATCTGATCTTTGATAAAGCAAACAAAAGCATGCATTGGGTAAAAGGGTCTCTATTTAATAAATGGTACTGGGAGAACCACAGCACATGTAAAAGGCTAAAATTGGACCCACCCTCTTACCACTTACAAAAATTAACTCACGATAGATAAAAGATTTGAACCCAAGGTACAAAACTCTAAAACAGCAGTTCTCAACCTGTGGACTGCGACCCACAGGAACTGTATTAAAGAGCCATGGCATTAGGAAGGTCGAGAACCACTGCTCTAGAAGAATGTGTGGGAAAAACTCTTAGATATTAAAACTGAAAAATATTAGTTTTAGGAAAGAATTTATGAAATAGACCCCAAAGGCAATCACAGCAACAACAAAAATGAACAAATGGGACCTGATCGAATTAAAAGGTTTCTGCACAGCTAAGGACACAATCAACAAATCAAAGAGGTGACCTTCACAATGGGAGGAGATATTTGTATGCTATGAATCTAACAAAAGGCTAATAACAAGAATTTACAAAGAACTCAAGGAAACAACAAGAAAAGATCAAACAAGCCCTTTAAAATCTGGGCAAGAGACATGAACAGAAACTTTTCTCATGAGGACAGGCTAATGGCCAACAAACTCATTTTTTTAAAAGCTCATTATCTCTAATTACTAGAAAAATGCAAATCAAAACCACTTTGAGATACCACTTGACCCTGGTGAGAATGGCCTACATCATAACATCCCAAAACAATAGATGCTATTGGGAGTGCAGAGAGAAGTGAACATTCATGCACCATTGGTAGAAGTGCAAACTTGTCACTCTTCAAGTCAGATCAACTGTCCCCTCTGTTGTAGACCCCTCTGAACATACCTAAGCTTTCTAGACTTTGTGTTGAAACTCAATGGTGGGCCACCAATGGGTTGGACCACAACAAAGTTTCTTGGCCTCACCATTATTGACATTTGGGGCCAGATAATTCTTTGCCCACAGGTGAGAACCACTGAGTCCCAGCAATGCTGAGAAATCAGTGCCTCCCAGCTGATCTCTAGAAAGCTAGACATCTAGGACATTGGCCTCCCTGGGCCCTGCCACTCCTTGAGCTCTGCATCCTGCCAACACTCTTGGCCTTTCCTCAGCCACCAACCCATCCTCTTCCTATTTTCTCTTTATCAGTTCTGATTTTATTTTTTCTTTAGTATCATTTTAAACCATTTCTTATGGTACAAAAATGAATACGTATTATATCTATGTGGCTTTTTGAACTGAAATTTCTATCAAAATATCCTCTAAAGCAGGGGTCCTCAAACTACAGCCCACGGGCCACATGAGGCGGTGTGATTGTATTTGTTCCCATTTCGTTTTTTTTACTTCAAAATAAGATATGTGCAGTGTGCATAGGAATTTGTTCATAGTTTTTTTTTTTCAACTATAGTCCGGCCCTCCAATGGTCTGAGGGCCAGTGAACTGGCCCCCTGTTTAAAAAGTTTGAGGACCCCTGCCGAGGAGAGAGAAACAAATTGGTCTTTGTGATTCAGAAATCTTTGAAAGTAATATTTTGCTATTGCTTGGTGTTAATTATTTGGTACATGGCATATTTTTAAAAATCATCACCCAGTAAATTTTTGTAGCTGATTCCATAACTAGCTCATCAGAAATGAGGGTTGGTAATATGACTGACTATTCTTTGTGAGGAAGAAAGCTGGCATTTATTTAGTTTTGTTTGAATATGACGGCCCTCAAAAATCTTTCCAAACCTACTCTTGTTAAAAAATTCACTTTACGTTATGCAGGGATTCAAATGTTAAGTTTTCAAATATTAGGCTGTATTTTCCATTTAGTTATTTCCAGAATTTTTTGGTATGCAAATTTTCAGTTTATTCAATTGACTATAATAACAATTCCCAGAAGGGGTAAGTCTAGATCACCCAGAGAATCATCTTGGTAATCTTACCTCCTGAGAGGAAGGTACTGCAGAACAAATCTGATTTATAGTTTCTTTTGGATATTTCATCGTTTTCTAGAGAGGAAAAAAGGATTCCATCTAGCCCCTGTGCCTTCTAGTACCCACTGTGCCTTTGTGAGTATTGGAGATTATTTACAAAAGTGGCCTCATTTTTCCATCTTTGCCTTTGTCCACTTTTGCATTCTGACATTTTAGCTTCTCCCATAAACAGCTGGAGTCCTTGAGAGGACCTGCATACTTCTTTTCTCTTTGTCTTAGAGATACTTCCTATGAGATTAAACCAGGGCTTAACCTTTGGAAAATGATAGTCCATGTGGGTCAGAGAAGAGCCATACCACCTGAGGCCACACCAGAGCACCAGTCCTAGCCAACCTAGCATTTGACTGCAGATGTGTGAGTAAGCCCAGCTATGACTAGAAGAACTGTCCAGCTGAGCCCTGTCCAACTGCCAACCTGAAGAGTCATGAGTTCAATAAAGAGAAGTAATACATAGTTGTTTTAACCCATTAAATTTCAGGATGATTTATCATATGACAAAGCTAAGAAAAACAATGAGAATTGGAAAAAGGCACCTCTTCAGGTGGATGAGTTAGGTAACAGCCCCTCTTATTCTGACATTACTCTATGCCTTATGTGTTCTTATGTGAGGCTACAGCTTTCACAACTGGAAGCCATGATACCTAGAACCAGGTTGCTACCTTCCACCCTAGGCACAGCCATTTAGAAGCTGTGTGATCTTCAGAAGGACCTCATCTCCATAAGTCTGTATATTACTTTCCCAAGTTCAGGTATTAGAATGGACTCATTAGACACCATAGAGTATACTCTTATGAGGCTCTTGTTTAAAGACGAAGGATATGGTACAGCAAGAGAAGACAAATGAGGGTAAGTGTCAGGAGTCTGAGAGACGTTCCAATGATGCAGAGCCTTTTCCTTTGAGCACAAGGGACCAGGCTGAGTCATTGGCTTGAACACTGAGATCGAAGGAATCTTAGTTTAGGGACAGTTCAGAGAAATTCTCAGTGCAAAACACTTGTAAATCCCTTTGGTCAGAATCAAACCAGAGTTGTCCAACCAGTTAGAGCAGTTGCAAACTTGTAGTAAAGAAGCTGACCAAGCATTGCCAAGAGAGTTTGTAACCACAAAAAAGAAAAAGAAATAACTCTCAAATCTCACTGCCCTTATCTTGGCCAAGAGTCAAAAACCAAATCTCCAGCATTCTCAGAGATAAAGATAGAGCTTTTTCCCATCCAACTGAAAAATCAATTCCATCTGCACAGCCTCAGTTTTCTTATTTGTGAAATGCAGCTAATTATAGACCTTTTCATAGGATTGTTATGAGGATTGTGTTAGGTAATTAAAGCAGAATACTTACTATCCATGTCTGGAACTTAGTAAATACTCAAAAAATCTGCTATTGTTAGTATTTAAATGAAGAGCACTCACTCAGCACTCAGGAACCCGATTTGAGCCATGGATCTCAAATGGAACACTTCAGCCATCTGGGCCTCAGTTTCCTCATTTGTTATCATTAGGTCACGCAGATGCTATTATGATTAGCATTTAGTAGGTGAAAAAGCTAGAAAAATGACTATTTATTCCTAATTCCAAGAGTGGAGTGCATAATGACATGGACAATCTAGTAAGTAAGTTCAGAAATCAGGTTAACTGATGAAGGCTCTAGATTTAGAAAAAGCTATTGAGAAGAGGTGTAAGAAAGTTTTGACATTGGAAGTCTGGGGATCACAGGGAATAATCTTTTTAAGATCACTTTGATGGTGGGACCACACGGGTGGTCAGTGGACTAATGGAAACCTTAACACCCAAGATAGGAGTGAATGACAAACTTGATTCGCCATTATACCCTTCTTAACTGACACTGGACTTCACCTCTGAAACAACCTTGATGTCCTGGTGACACTCCTAATGCCTTAATTCCCATGGTTCTGCTGAGGTGTTTCTCTTCTGACATCTCTACTCTCCTGTCCTCTTTGCTTTGCAACCAGTTGCCAGGACTAGACAGTGAGCTCAAGCTCACTACTCCCTGCAGAAGTAATCATTTACAGCAGAGGTTGGCAATTTCTTTTTTGTAAAGGGTCAGATAGTAAGTATTTAAGATTTTTCTTCTGTCATTACTACTCAGCTCTGCCATTGACTATAGCACCAAACCAACCATAGACAATATGTAAATTAATAGGCATATTTGCATTCCAATACAATTTTATTTAGAAAGGGAGGGCAATGTGTTTTGGCCCTCAAGCTGTAGTTTGCTGACCCTTGGGTTAGCAGAAATCAAATACATAGGTTTGTTAGGGATGGGCAACAGAGTATTTTCAGGATTTTTTTAAATTTCTGATTAATATGAGGGTACAAATGATTAAATTACATTGTTTGCATTTGTTACGTAAAGTCCAAGTTGTAGTTGAGCCCTTCACCCAGGAGATGTGCCATATACCCTTATATTGTGCCCATTAGGTGTTTATCACAGCTCAATTCAAAATTGCCAAGATGTGGAACCAACCCAAGTGTTCTCAGGATCTTTTAAACCTTAAGCAGGAAACTCTTGTTCATTTTTCACTTAAAAATGCCATAACACTATAAAGACATTAAAGTTAATTTTCAACAAAGTAGCCATGAGGGAGACATGTTTCAGAAAATAACAGTAGTCCAAAGAATGACTTTTCCAGGTATTAAAGATTGTATTCATTCTAGTTGGGAAGCTAGCAAGCCTCTCAAAATGAGAATGTTGGAAACTTAAATGAAAGTTCATATCTGGATTAGATCTCTGATACAGAGAGCAAAAGGCATTTTTGAAACTTGAATACCTGTAGAAGTGTCCTCAAATGCAAGGCTACTAGAATTGGAAGCAACAATAAAACTCATCTCTCTTCATTATCCTTTTCAAAATGCATTAACACTTTTTTAAAAAAATTCAGCCATGGACTCAAGGTAATGAATACTATTTGACAAAAAGTAAAGAAAAGGCCTGAAATGTCCTGGGAGGGTTGACATTTTGACAGTTAAAAGAAAAGTTTTACTGGGGAAAAGATTTAAATGCTTTATGCTATAATTTCATGTTCTTGCTTTTCAGAGCAGTTAAGATATAGAAACTGTAGCCTCATTAAAGCTAAGGAAACGAGAGAGTTGATCAAGTGTGTTCATTGGGTACATCATAGATAAAATTCAAATACTCACTGAAAAATATGATTAAATGCATAGTGTTTTCAGGTCACTTTAATATTTATGTCCAAATTAATTTATTTTAGGGAATAGGTAGATAAATAGTAATTGACTCATTTTCACCCCGACTTGAACTGGTACTAATATGAAAACGTAGGATGTTGGGTTCAGGAGTTAATTGAGAATCCTGAAAATAGTATTTTCATGGCAATTTTTAAAAAATAGAACTTGAGGATTGCTTAACAACATAATCTAACATTTAGAAAGTAAAAAATAAAAGCCAGTAATAGTCCCTCCGTGTTGTTTATTATTTCTTCTTGAAGAGTTCACTCTTTTTTTTTTTTTTTTCTGTAGAGACAGAGTCTCACTGTAATGCCCTCGGGTAGAGTGCCGTGGGGTCACACGGCTCACAGCAACCTCCAATCCTTGGGCTTACGCGATTCTCCTGCCTCAGCCTTCCGAGCAGCTGGGACTACAGGTGCCCGCCACAACGCCCGGCTATTTTTTTGTTGCAGTTTGGCCGGGGCTGGGTTTGAACCCGCCACCCTCGGCATATGGGGCCGGCACCCTACTCACTGAGCCACAGGCGCCGCCTGAAGAGTTCACTCTTAAAATACTACATCAAGTTAAGGTGCCCTTGTAGTCTGAAAGCAACATATGGACAGAGGAAATATAAGCCAGATTAAGCTCCCTGTGTTATATGAACTGGCAATACAGCCATGCATGTTAAACACCGACAACTTGTCAACCCCTAATTTGTGGTTTCCCATAGGACTAAGGCAGTATAGCATATTTTTTTTCTAACTACAGATGTTTGCCATTTTTAACCACAATAAATGTACCAAAAGATTTTAAAGCACTATATTTTCTACCTTGTTTAAAGATAAACATCTGTTTGCTTTAACATTGGAATGAAATCTCTGAATCATACAAAAAGTGACATTTTATGGTCCATATGCACAAACTCTAGAAATGGGCTAATTTTCAAAATTTATTATGGACAGGCAATTATGTGTGTGAAATTTCACAGTCATATATGAATCATTTCCTAAGCCACATTGAGCATTTTTGCATTTAAATCTCTTTGTAAGAAGGCAACCACTAGGGCATGTTCTTTTTTGCACTAATAGTTACAGAGGTATGGCCAAGATAAAAGATAACTGAAATTAGCCTAAGTTTATGAAACAGGAATTATGATCCTCAGAAAAGATTGCTTGAGAAGTAACAGTGCTAACAAAATGAATCTTCATTCCTTTAAGTTAACCAGGAAAATAGATGTTTCAGAGGATGGTGTATAATTTGGGTGTGCCCTCGTCTGAAAATTAAAATATGGACTACAAATGGCTATCATTATACTTCATAATTTCTGCAAAATTTGGGTTTACCTTTTATGATCTTGTGATCTATGATGTAGAGCATATTAAACTTAAAGCATTTTCAGCAAAAGAAAGATTAGAATCATAATCGTCTTTTTCTTTTTTTGAGTTTATTTTTTTATTATTAAATCATAGCTGTGTACATTTGTGCAATCAAGGGGTACAATGTGCTGGTTTCATATACAATCTGAAATATTCTCATCAAACTGTTCAACGTAGCCTTCATGGCATTTTCTTAGTGTTTGTAGACATTTGTATTCTGCATTTAGTAGGTTTCGTCTGTACCCATTCTAAGATGCACCGTAGGTATGGCCCCAACCATTACCTTTCCTCCACCCTGACTTCCCCCCTCCCTTCCCCTCCCTTGGCCCTTTCCCCATATTCTTCTGCTATAGTTGGGTTATAGCTTTCATATGAAAGCTATAAATTAGCTTCATAGTAGGGCTGAGTACATTGGATACTTTTTCTCCCATTCTTGAGATACTTTGCTAAGAAGAATATGTTTCAGCTCCATCCATGTAAACATGAACGAGGTAAAGTCTCCATCTTTCTTTAAGGCTGCATAATATTCCATGGTATACATGTACCACAATTTGCTAGTCCATTCGTGGGTCGATGGGCACTTGGGCTTCTTCCATGACTTAGCAATTATGAATTGGGCTGCAATAAACATTCTGGTACAGATGTCTTTGTTATGTTGTGATTTTTGGTCTTCTGCGTATGTACCTAGTAAAGGAATTATAGGATGGAATGGCAGGTCTATTTTTAGATCTCTAAGTATTCTCCAAACATCCGTCTAAAAGGACCGTATTAGTGTGCATTCCCACCAGCAGTGTAGAAGTGTGCCCTTTTCTCCACATCCACGCCAACATCTTTGGTTTTGCAATTTTGTTATGTGGGCTACTCTTACTGGGGTTAGGTGATATCTCAAAGTAGTTTTGATTTGCATTTCTCTGATGATTAAGGATGATGAGCTTTTATTCATGTGTCTGTAGATCGTGCATCTGTCTTCTTTAGAGAAGTTTCTCTTCAAGTTCTTTGCCCACCCTGAGATGGGATCACTTGTTCTTTTTTTGCTAATACATTTGAGTTCTCTGTGAATTCTGGTTATTAGACCTTTATCAGAGGTATTACCTGCAAATATTTCTCCCATTCTGAGGGCTATCAGCTTGTGTTACTTACTATGTTCTTGGCTGTGCAGAAGCTTTTTAGTTTGATCAGGTCCCAGTAGTGTATTTTTGATACAGCTTCAATTGCCTTGGGAGTCCTCCTCATAAAATATTCACCCAGGCCGATTCCTTCAAGAGTTTTCCCTGCACTTTCTTCAAGTATTTTTATAGTTTCATGTCTTAAGTTTAAATCTTTTATCCAGTGAGTCTATCTTAGTTAATGGTGAAAGGTGTGCGTCCAGTTTCAGTATTTTACAGATCGCCAGCCAGTTCACCCAGCACCATTTGTTAAATAGGGAATCTTTTCCCCACTGAATGTTTTTAATTGGCTTGTCAAAGATTGAATAATAGTAAGTAGCTGGATTCATCTCTTGGTTCTCTATTCTGTTCCAGACATCTACTTCTCTGTTTTTGTGCCAGTACCATGCTGTTTTGTACACTATTGACTTATAGTACAGTCTCAGGTCTGGGAGCATGATTCCTCCTGCTTTGTTTTTATTTCTGAGTAATGTTTTGGCTATTTGAGGTTTTTTCTGATTCCATATAAAACGAAGTATTATTTTTTCAAGATCTTTAAAATATGACAATGGAGCTTTAATAGGAATTGCATTAAAATTTATATTGCTTTGGGTAGTATAGACATTTTAACAATGTTGATTCTTCCCAGCCATGAGCATGGTATGTTTTTCCACTTGTTAACATCTTCAGCTATTTCTTTTCTTAAAGTTTCATAGTTCTCTTTATAGAGATCTTTCACGTCCTTTGTCAGATAAACTCCCAAATATTTCTAATTATTTGGCACTACTGTGAAAGGAATAGAGTCCTTGACTGTTTGTTCGGCTTGGCTATTGTTGGTATATATAAAGGCTACAAATTTATGGGTGTTGATTTTGTAGCCTGAGACATTGCTGTATTCCCTGATCACTTCTAAAAGTTTTATAGTAGAATCCCTATTGTTTTCCAGATATACGATCATGTCATCTGCGAAGAGTGAAAGTTTGATCTCTTCTGACCCTATGTGGATACCCTTGATTGCCTTTTCTTCCCTAATTGCAGTGGCTAAAACTTCCGTTACATTGTTAAAGAGCAATGGAGACAGTGGGCAACCTTGCCTGGTTCCTGATCTAAGTGGAAATGATTTCAATTTAACTCCATTCAATACGATATTGGCTGTGGGCTTGCTGTAGATGGCCGCTGTTTGTTTAAGAAATATCCCTTCTATACCAATTTTCTTAAGTGTTCTGATCATGAAGGGATGCTGGATATTATCAAAAGCTTTTTCTGCATCAATTGAGAGAGTCATATGGTCTTTATTTTTTAGTTTGTTTATGTGCTGAATTACATTTATAGTTTTATGGATATTGAACCAGCCTTGAGAGCCTGGGATAAATCCCACTTGGTCATGGGGTATAATTTTTTTGATGTGTTGTTGGATTCTGTTTGTTAGGATCTTATTGAGTATTTTTGCATCAATATTCATTAGTGATATTGGTCTATAATTTTCTTTTCTTGTTGGGTCTTTCCCTGGTTTAGGGATCAAGGTGATGTTTGCTTCATAGAATGTGTTGGGTAGTATTCCTTCTGTTTCTATATTTTGGAAGAGGTTTAGTAATATAGTTACTAGTTCTTCTTTAAAGGTTTGGTAGAATTGTGACGTAAAGCCATTTGATCCTGGGCTTTTTTTGGGGGGAGATTTTGTATAGTTGATGCTATTTTAGAACTTGATATAGGCCTGTTCAACATTTCCACATCGTTCTGGCTAAGTCTTGGTAGGTGGCGTACTTCTAAGTACTGATCGATTTCTTTCAGATTTTCATATTTCTGAGAGTAACGTTTATTGTAACATTCATTAAGGATTTTTTTAATTTCTGAGGGGTCTGTTGTTATTTCATCTTTACCATTTCTGATTGATGAAAATAGAGATTTTATTCTTTTTTTCCTGGTTAGGTTGGCCAAAGGTTTATCTATTTTATTCACCTTTTCAAAAAAACCAACTTTTGGATTTATTGATCTGTTGTATAATTCTTTTGTTTTCAATTTCATTTAATTCTGCTCTGATTTTGGTTATTTCTTTTCTTCTGCTGGATTTTGGGTTGGAGTGTTTTTCCTTCTCCAGTTGCTTGAGATGTCCCATTAAGTCATTAACTTCCTTTCTTTCCATTTTCTTGAGGAAGGCTTGCAGTGCTATAAATTTCCCTCTTAGGACTGCCTTTCCAGTATCCGAGAGGTTCTGATAATTTGTGTCTTCTTTGTTGTTTTGTTCCAAAAACTTGGTGATTTCCTTCTTAAGCTCGTCTATAACCCATCTATCGTTCAGCATAAGGTTATTTAGCTTCCATGTTCTTGTATGGGTATGCAAATTCCTGTTGTTATTGAGTTCAACTTTTATTCCAGGATGGCCTGAGAAGATGCAAGGATTAATTTCTAATTTTTTTTTTTTTTAATTTGCTGAGGTTAGATTTGTGGCCCAGGATGTCGTCGATTTTGGAGTATGTTCCGTGGGCTGATGAGAAGAATGTGTATTCAGATTTGTTGGGATGAAATGTTCTGTAGATATCTTTTATGTCCCGATGTTGAATGTTTAAGTTTCTTTGCTTAGCTTCTTTTTGGAGGATCTATCCAGCACTGCTAAAGGGGTGTTAAAATCTCCAACTACTATGGAACCAGAGGAAATCAAGTTGCTCATGTCTGTTTCTCTTATCAATTGAGGTGCGTTCTGGTTGGGTGTGTAAATATTAATAATTGAAATCTCATCATATTGAGTGTTACCTTTAACAAATATGAAGTGTCCATCCTTATCCTTCCTTATTTTGGTTGGTTTAAAGCCTATTGCATCTACGAATAGGATTTTAATGCCTGCTTTTTTCTGCTTTCCATTTCCCTGGAGTATAGATGACCATCCCTTCACCTTGAGTCTATATTTGTCTTTTAATGTAAGATGAAATTCTTGTATGCAGCAGATATCTGGCTTGAGTTTTTGTATCCAGTCAGCCAACCTGTGCCTCGTTAGAGGACAATTTAAACCATTCACATTAATTGAGAATATTGATAAGCCTTTCGAGAGTCCAGTGGACATTTTTAATCCTTTTGCGACTGTGGAAGTTGGAATTTGATCAAAATTTTCTGGGTTGGTTTACTTTTGTGGTGGAGGATTACGCTGGTCTTTATGGAGGATAGGTCTGAGAATATCCTGGAGAGCTGGTTTAGTTATGGCAAATTTCTTCAACATGTGAATGTCATTGAAGTATTTCATTTCTCTGTCAGAAATGAAACTCAGTTGGGCGGCGCCTGTGGCTCAGTGAGTAGGGCGCCGGCCCCATATGCCGAGGGTGGCGGGTTCAAGCCCAGCCCCGGCCAAACTGCAACAACAAAAAAAAATAGCCGGGTGTTGTGGCGCGCGCCTGTAGTCCCAGCTGCTCGGGAGGCTGAGGCAAGAGAATCGCGTAAGCCCAAGAGTTAGAGGTTGCTGTGAGCCATGTGACGCCACGGCACTCTACCCGAGGGCAGTACAGTGAGACTCTGTCTCTACAAAAAAAAGAAATGAAACTCAGGTTAGCTGGGTACAGGATCCTGGGTTGAAAGTTATTTTGTTTTAGGAGATTAAAAGTTGATGACCATCCTCTTCTAGCTTGAAAGGTTTCAGCAGAGAGATCTGCAGTTATTCTAATATTCTTCCCCTTGTGGGTGATGGTTTTCTTTCGTCTGGCTGCTTTCAGAATTTTCTCCTTCATATTAACTTTAGTGAAATTGATTATGATGTGTCTGGGGGATGTCTTATTTGGGTTGAGTCATGCCGGAGTTCTGACACTGTCTGCTATCTGAATTTCAGAATCTCTTGGCATGTCTTGAAAGTTCTCCTTCATAATCTCATAGAGAAGAGACTCTGTGCCTTGTGAATCCATTTCATCGCTTTCGGGGATCCCTATAAGACGCATATTGATTTTCTTGGAATTATCCCAGAGCTCTCTGAGAGAGTGATCTGTTTATGCCCTCCATTTCTCTTCATCTTTGAGAGTTTGGAAGCATTCGAAAGCTTTGTCTTCAATGTCTTAAATCCTTTCTTCTGCTTGCTCCATTCTGTTACTGAGGGATTCTACTGTGTTTCTCAGATCTTTGAGGGCTGCAACTTCTTGCCTCAATGTGTCATTTGGTCTTTGAATTCATTGAATTCTTGAGAATCTTTTGGGGTACTTCTTGGAATTCTAATTCGATCTTATTTGCTATCCAGATTCTGAATTCGATTTCTGACTTCTCAGCTATTTGTTTGTGCGTGGGATCTTGTGCTGTGTCTGCCCCATTGTTCCTTGGGGGAGTTGATCTACTCTGATTATTCATATTGCCAAGGTTTTTCCTTTGACTGAGGGATTCTACTGTGTTTCTCAGATCTTTGAGGGCTGCAACTTCTCGTCTCAATGTGTCAAAATCTTTGGTCATTTGGTCTTTGAATTCATTGAATTCTTGAGACATCTTTTGGGGTACTTCTTGGAATTCTAATTCGATCTTATTTGCTATCCAGATTCTGAATTCGATTTCTGACATCTCAGCTATTTGTTTGTGCATGGGATCTTGTGCTGTGTCTGCCCCATTGTTCCTTGGGGGAGTTGATCTACTGGGATTATTCATATTGCCAAGGTTTTTCCTTTGATTTCATCTTGTGATTGTTTTTCACAGTTGCCTCTGGCTGTCCTCAGAGTTGGTGTGGTGTCTCTCTGAGATTAGACCCCGGGGGTATCACTCTATTGTTGCTGGATCTTTGTAGGGATTGACCCTGTGTAGCTCTTCTGGGGCAGCCCCAGCCAGGGAGTTCTGGTTTTGGGAGCAGCTCCAGAGTGTGACACCCCCGGATCCAGCAACAGGGCTGGGGGTGGTGCACACCGTTCTGGGAGTGCCTGGCTTGCAGTGACTTTGGCACAGAGGGCTCAAGGCTCCAGTAGTCTCTGCCCAGGAGAAGGGCTCCGTGCAGAGGTAGGGAGGGCTCTGGAGGGCATGCAGCTACCAGAGTCCCTGGCCAGACTAGTGGGCGGTGTGGAGGCAGGGAGGGTACAGGAGGGAGGACACGGTTGTGCGGTTCCCAGAGTTCCTGGTCAGGGTGTGGGAAGGGCCGGTGGGCAGGGTAGTGGTTCCTGGTACAGCTCTTACCAGGGTCAGGGCAGGCACAGCTCTTATGGAGGTCCTGGAGGGTGTGGATCACGGGTCACGGCATAGCTCTTCTGGAGGTCCAGGAGGGTGTGGATCACGGGTCACAGCACAGCTCTTCCAGAGGTCCGGGAGGGTGCCGATAGTGGGTCCTGGTGCAGCTCTTCTGGAGGATAATTGTCTTTTTCTATGGTTTAACAAGCCAGCCAACCAAAGTTTGTTTAGGAGTAAAATTTAATTAAGTGGGGAAACTTTCTGACATTCCACATAATTTATATAAAAGGTGTATATGCTCCTGGCTGAAAGAAACATATGCATATATGCAACCTTTTGTGGAGTGGTTACCTCCAAATTTATTTAGATTTTGGCAGAAAACCATAGCAATGTCCACTTTCTAGGACATCCGTGCATTTGGTGGAGATGATAAGAAACTTTCTTAGTGGGTAGGCTTTTCTGATGTTTGACAGACCTGTGCTTCTACATTATCCTTTCCCATTAAAAGGTCCCTTTTCTATACTCTGTAATCATGTACTTTTATTGGGAGATTATGGAAAGGACCTTCACCTCCTGTAACTTGTAAATCATAAAACATTACTGTAGTATCACTATCTGCCTTACAGTAGAAAGTTAAGTTTGACAGTAAGCTCTATCCTCATCTTTGGTCAAATTGTCTTCTTTCAGGGAGAGAACGAGTTCTGTATTAAAATGGTTTAAATGTATGAGGTATGAGTGACTCCAACCTAGTTACTTAATTTGCATGCAGATGGAATTGCTTCCAGCCCTCCCTTTTTTTTCTTTCTCAGATTCATGTCAGAGCCAGGCCATCTATGTGGTGCTAGAAAATCATCTCCCACTCCCTTTCTCAGTGGTGGTGCAGTGTTTCCTAACATGGGCAGTACCCAGTAAGTACAAGGGCAAAGAGTTGCTATGCAAACTCCTTCTAAGTGTGTACTTTATATAAATGCATACATTCTAGGGAGATGAGGTAAGTTTCTGCATCTTCTAAGTTACTAAGCCTCTCTCTGCTCTTCTGTGTAAATAGGCATGGTATTTTCAGAACACTCTTCATTGGTAAATAAGCCAACTTACAGGTAAGTAGTCAGAAGAGGTTGTTTGGCTCCTGTGGTTATTAACTGAGAGATCTAATTCTTTCAGTTAAATTTAGCAAATGTTTATTGTGCACTTGTTATATGCTAGCTGTACCATGAGGCTGAAAGAAACCAACGCCTGCCCCCAGGGAACTCACAGACTACCAAGAGACACAAGGATCGCTCTGGTCCATCTCATGCAATGACTGGTACTTACCTGCTAGAGTGCCTCTTTTAATAAATCCCAGCGACTGTTCTGAGCCCTTGACATTTATTATCTCATTTTATCTTCACACAAACACTATGACGATCATTACTCCATTCTATAAATGATACAATTGAGGGTCAATGACTTTTTGAAAGTCATAGAGTTCCATACCTGCTTCACTTATTCAAGGAGTTGTTGGTTCTGCATTTCTGTTAGATTCAGAGCTCTGTGTTAGGATTGTGCATCTTTCTTAACTTGTAGACCTTCTTTTAAAGCTTTTTGGATTATCTGATTATTTCTTTTAAAGTAAAACATTGCCTCTCCCTGAACACAAGGGATATATTATGAGGCTCTTTCCCTTTAGACTCGGGATCTAGTTTACTCCCATTTTTTCAGCCCATTTCTCTCCACACTGAGACACTTTGGCTATCAACTCTCTTCTCCAAATTCTAGGTCACTCACACCTCAGTTTCTCCCAGGAGAATGAGTATACTGGGTACCTCCTCTGGCAGAGCATATTGATTTTCTCTCTTTCTCAGACTCTATTGCACTAGCCCTATGGCCGACTTCTGCATAATCACAAATTCCACTTAGGCCTTTCCCCAAACAGAAAGTACCTCTCTTGAAAGGAGGAACTTACCTATCTTAGAGTAATCAGCCTCCAATGCAGTCCGCTTTGACAATATCATTTTTTCCCCTCAGTAACCTCACTTGTGACTCATTTGCACAAAGGCACTGATAGCACCTGTTTAAAGAAACCCATGGAGTTATTTTAATGTCCATTTTTGGTGACTGAGTCTTTGCCTGGTTGGGGATCTAAATACAAAGCTGTTATTTCCCTGTGAGGTATCTAGTCATGGGAAATTAACTTCCACCTCTCCAAGACATTTTTTGCATCCTAAAGGGAAAAAACATGAATGCTGCCTTTGCTGTCCTAGATACCCACTCCCAAGAAGCAGAGATATTTTCTGAGTAGAGTAAGACAGACACATTTTTTCTTAAATAGGAGCGTAAAGTAGCTCCTGGCACAGGGCTGAGGCATGTATTGCGCCACATCAGTGAGCATCACAGATACTTTGCAGAGAACTGTGACATCTCACACAGGCAGGCTTATCTTGGGAGAAAGGCCAAAGGATCTTTCTCCAGAACATCTTTTATGGACTTTTAAAAACTATGTTTTGGATTTAACTGCACAAACTAATCCCATGCTGAGCCTGAAAGGTCACACAGCTGGTACAGGAAAAATATCCAACTTCAAAGCCAAGCTTTTCTTTCGCTGCAAGGAGAGGATCAGGGGATTTGAAAAGGGGAGCAGTGTGCATGACAGCTCAGAGTTCTTGAGGGGGAAGAGCAGTGGAGAGAACCAAGAAGACAAATAACTAGCAGAGTAGCAGGTCTGGTTGTGAGCTAATGGGAATTATGCTGGCTGGGCTTGAGTGAGACTGAACGTGGGACAGTGGTGCATGTCTGTGTGTGTTAGGACAACACAAGTGGGTGATGCAGAGAAGGGAGAGTTGCAAAAGGTTAGGATGTACAGAACAAACTGAAGGGGTGAAAATATAGAGGTACTTTGACCAACGAGGAAGCAATTAAAGCAATTCAAACACAAATAATTCTAAATTATCATTCCATTCCTGAGGTATACATCCCAGGCCTCATGATTAATGCTAAAATGAAAGATAATTTTTTTGTAGGCAAGTATTCCGTAAGGGACTTTTCTGATATGTTTATTTATTAGCTCAATTTTTTAACTCAAAAATAAAATTAAAAAATGATCATTAGTGCCATTGTTCAGGAATATTGGGCTACACAGAGTTGTAAACTGAGGATTCAGAGAAAAATCATATGTACCTCACTGGAAAAGCTACAGTTAGAATCCTCAGGAATGCATGCCTATTCTAGGAGTACACTGTATAATATTTTTAGTGTCTGGTTTATGAAATGTGTCTGGGATAGGGTATTGTGTGTGTGTGGTTTTTGGCCAGGGCTGGGTTTGAACCTGCCACCTCCGGCATATGGGACCGGCGCCCTACTCCCTGAGCCACAGGTGCCACCCTGGGATAGGGTATTAAGGTAATGAAGTACACTATTATTAACTATCTAGATTAAGTAAGGTAAGGAATTCTCAGGGGCTTTTTTTTCCCCTGCCTCGGTGTTCCAAAAACCAAGTCTGCCCTTGAGCGTAATGACTATGTAGGTACTTTGCAGCAGTGATTTATACTCTCTACTTAGAGTGGGTTAAGAGGTCAACTGTAGCTTTGTAGAATGAACCTTGACAAAGATTTACCATTAGAAAAAATGTAATTGGAGAAACTAGTTTTTGATATGGTTAGATTGCTTTACCGTTAATTTCTGATGTTCTGATGTCAGATCCTACTTCCATGATGAAGAAGGCTTTAGAAAGAATAATAATATATCATTCAGCATTTGGTTTGGTTTGACTTCCAAACATTAAAAAGGTATATATTTACCCCTTTCAGGCTGCTGTAACAAAATACGTTAATTTATAAACAGTAGGAACTTAATTGCTTACAGTTCTGGAGGCTGGGAAGTCCTAAATCAAGGTGTCAGTATATTCAGTGTCTGGTGAGGGCTTGCTCTGCTTCAAAGATGTTGCCTTTTTGCTGTGCTTTCATGTGGTAGGAGTAGGGATTGCTGTGTTCTCGCTCAGCGGAAGGGGCTGGGGAATTTCCTTCAACTTCTTTTATAAAGGTCCCAAAAGGCCCCACCTGTTAATAGCATACAAGGGGATTAGATTTCAACATGAATTTTGGAGGGGTGAATGCAGACTGTAGTAGAGCTCATGGGCAGTAGTGTGCCTAGTTGTATATGTGTCCTCTACAGCACATGGTCCCATGGAAAGTGCAGAAGAAAGATAGCTTGAAAAGGGGGTTATCACATCATCCTTATGTATCTGCCTATGGTTTATAAGCTGAAACAAATCATTCAACCATCCATTCATTCAATAAACATTTATGGAACATCCATTTAGGCATTGATTGAACACTTACCATGTGCCAATCAGTGTGTTTGGTATAATGCATATAAACAGATGGATAAAGCAGTCTCTTATCTGAAAGAATTTTCACACTATTGATGGATACAGACATGATTTTTAAATATATAAATTGATATGTGTTAGAAATGGATATAAAACATTTTAGAAATTTAGGAATGGTTGCCTAATGTTGCCTAAGTTAAGTCAAGCCATTGGAAGGGAAGTCACAGCTATGGAATATAGTGTATATACCTAGAGGACTTTTGGCCAGGCAGTGGCTGTTAGTACTTTTGTTTTATAACAATCATCAGATAGCATCATTATTGCCTTTTCATAAATAAGGAAACAGAAGCTTCTAGAGGTAAAGCATTTTGTACCAGGGCAAATGTTCAAAGAGAGATAGAGTAAGTCTCACTCCACTTCACTCTATAGCCTGTCTTGCCTGTACTCCATGTTGGAACTTAAAAGGTAACTATGAGCTCACCAGTTAGTGAATAGGGGAAAAGTAGTTTCATCCTGAGAAGAGAGCATGTGGTAAGGCCCTTAAATGCCAGAAAATTGTTGAATCGGGGCTAAAGAATTTTAAGGGAAGGGCAGGAGGAAGGAACAACCTTGAGAGCAAATTGATCATCCATAAAGAATTAAGTACTGTGGTCCAGGCTGAACACCTATCTGGAACCAGATCATTTCAGTTTACCCAGATTTTTGAGAGGCTTTCTTCAAGAGATTTTTTTTTTTTTGATGTGGTTTCAACATAGATTATTTTAGTGAGCCCCAAGTCATGGTTTTAGAATGTTCCAAGAGAGATTTCTCATATTAGGGCAGTATGCATATGATCATTTGTAGATACCAGGCTTCTATGTATGGACCATGGTTTGCAAGAGATTGGTTTTTGTTTCTCTTCCTTTGTTCTTGCGTTTAGGTCTTGATGCTTTACATCATTGTGTGTTCTTTGCTTTCTATAACCCAACCGATGACATTTGTATTAGTCCTGGCTAACTATGTCAAATCTCTGTTCATGTGCAGGTCCATAATTTGCAAGCTCATTAATTTGAAGCATATTTCATTCTCTCAGCATTCCCAGGAGCATATGAAATAAAAGATTAACTTCTTACTGACATACCACAGTATCACTGGAAAAAGTTTACAAGCAAATTTTTGAATAGCAATCAAGTCACTTAATGGTAAATGGGATTTTCCCTTTACCTTTTCTAATTGGTTCTAGGAGTTAATTCCAACCTTTCTTAGAATTGTTTTTCCCAAAAGAGTGCAGGTACATGGTACTTCCTATGATATCTATGTCAGGTTTCCCATTAGTGGCACTCAAAAGCTGGGTTCTCAGATTGCCAAACCATGTTACACCAACATAGTGTTGACTGTATCATGAAAGGTATTAACCACTGCATAAATATCATGTCTTAAAGTGAAAGTAAATAGAACATTTCAGTACTTAACATTTTTCAGATATATTAAATAATTTGCATGTACATTTAGCTATGAGGAAAATGGTCTATTGACTATTGTCAAGGAATAAAGAAGACAAAAACTGGCTTTCTAAGAGAGAAGAGAGAGGGAAAAACCAGTCTAGGAACATTAAATGTTGGTTCACATCTTAGGGGGAAACTGATTAGTTGACTAGGAAAGAGGTCAAAGTAGGAAGTTAGGAAGGATCTGGGGAAAACTGCGAGATCTTAGCTGAAATGTATACATGACAGGTTGTCTCTGTGCTAAGTGGGCCAGTGTCCCATAACTTAATAAGGTGAGATCTGTACAATTTCTCTCCTTATAATTGCTCACATTATACAGTTTTTTAAAAAATTATTTAAATGTAGTTTGTGGATCTTAGTTTTGGGTTATTTTATGCATTTAAGGGTTTTGATTTTGACATCTACATGAATTTTCAGTGGGCTCCAAATCTTCCTCACCTGTGTTAGTTGCTCCACATTTTGTAAACGTGCATCTCTGTAATGAGTGGTCTATCTAAGGGACCTGTTTCAATGAGGTGACTTTTCAGTTCTTTGCTTTCCCATTACTACACTCAAGGTAAACGGCATTCCAATCATGTTAGGTGAGCTGTCCAGCACTTTCTGCTGTTAGTATGCTGACATGACTCTTTACTTGATTCATTCTTCATCTCTGATTTATAATTGAGTCCTTCAACCAGCAAGTGTTCCATATACCCCTACATTATACCCATTAGATGGGAACTTACCGAACTCTTTCTTCCTTCTCTCTTCCCCCTTCCTCTTTCTTGAATTTAATTGTTTTTCTCTTGTATGGGCCTTTAGTTCATCTCCTAGTTTCAGCTTTGTACTGAGTACATGGGATGCTTACCTTTCCATTCTTGAGATAATTTACTTAGGAGAATGTTCTTCAACTTTATCCAGGTAAATACAACAGATGCAAAGTCTCCATCTTTTTCTGGCTGCAGAGTATTCCATGGTATACATATACCACAGTTTATTCATCCATTCATGTGTTGATGGGCACTTGGGTTGTTTTTACATCTTTGTGATTGCAAATTGAGCTTCTATAAACATGCTAGTGCAAATGTCCTATGGTAAGATGATCTTTTTTCTTCTATGGGATCAAATGGGAGGTCTACTTTTAGTTCTTTGAGAATTCTCCATACTTCTTTCCAAAAAGACTTAGTTTGCAGTCCCACCAACAGTGTATAAGTGTTCCCTTCTCTCTGCACCCACACCAGTATCCACAGCTTTGGGACCTTGTGATCTTATGATGTGGGCTATTCTCACTGGGGTTAGGTGATATCTCAAAGTAGTTTTGATTTGCATTTCTCTGTTGATTAGGGACAATGAACATTTTTTCATGTTTGTTGGCCATTCATCTGTCTTTTTGGAAAAACTTTCCATTCATGTCTCTTGCCCAGTGACAGAATGGATCGTTTGCTCCCTTCTTGTTTCTTGTTGACTTGCTTGAGTTCTTTGTAGATTCTAGTTATTAGCCCTTTGAGCAATTAGTTTTTATTTTTTTTCCGTTTTTTTTTTTCAAGGCAGCATTTTGTTAATCTGTAAAATGATTGAGTTTGAGACCATGATATTTCAAGTTCTGTTAGGCTTAAATTCTGCAGTTATGGCTGTTCTTCATAAAGATTTGCCTCACAAAGAATTTCTCTTTATCTTCAAAGCATGATATAATAATCTCAGAAGTGTATCATTTTAGGAAATAAATCTAAAACATTGATCAGAAGGCAGTGATGGATAGGAGGGAAGCCTGATGAAATATTGCCCAATTTTGAACCATTTGTCTTTTTTCTTTATGGACTCTAAGTTACCAATTCTCTTAGAACTCAAGCTATAATTGCTCTCTAATTCAAGGGGACTTTTGTGTCTTGATTACTGACATTAAAGGAAAGGTCAAATTTGTTTTCCCAAACTATTATTATTGTTGCCATTGTTTTTGTATTAACATACACCATTTACTGAGTGTTTGTTATTTTTCAGGCACTCTGCTGTTTTATGAGACAGGCATTAGTGTCCCCACTTACAGTTAAGGAAACTGAGGCACAAAGCAGTTCAGTGGCATGAGGTCACACAGCTGGTAAGTGACAGATCCAAGATTTGAACTCTGACTCTAAACCTTGAGCTCTTAATATTCTATTACATTTGCTGGTTGACTATTACTATGACTCTTCCACACAGTTTTATGTTATTTGATATCTTCCAACAACGTTCGTAAGCAATTCTTGATTCAAAGAAATTTTTTAAATTATCCCTTTTCAGTATTTTAATGGTTCTCAAAAGTAAAATTCTAAAAGTCCAGGATCACTGGAATTAATCAGAACTGGAAGTGCGTAAGGAATTGCTTTCTGCTCTAATCCTATAGGGGGAAAAAGGCTAAATGGAAAAAAAGTAATTCATTACTAAATTACTGATTTCTGCCTGTGGATTTTGGTGAATCTCTTGTATCTTTTAGAATTGATATTCAATAGAATAGATGTTCGGATTTATGAACCTGAGCTGCATATTTTCTGTGCTCCAAAAACTAAGGCAAGTGGGTTGACTAATATCATTCACTCAGCAAACACTTAGTTTTTGGTAGTATCTACCTGGAGCTACTTACTAAACAAGACATGTAAATGGAATAAAATAGCATTTGTCTTCCAGGGTTTCATAATCTAAAAGGGGAAGACATATATGAAAGCAAGTGGCCATATTTCTATAAGCAATTGCTAGTACTTACTGTGTGTTTCTCTGAGCCAAGTATTCTTCAAAGTCCTGTACACATACTGCCTCATTTGGTGATCGGGGCCCTATAAAGAGTTGCTGTTTTAATCCTTATTAAAAAATGGAGGTATAGGGAAGTTAAGTGACTTTCTCAGGGTCACAACTATTAGTAAAAAAGCAAGAACTTCAAATCTAGGTAGCATGACCCAAAACTTGTGCTCTCAGTAGGGTCATTAGGGTTAGTCAACTCTAGCAGAGATATGTCATGGAGAAGACGACATTGGAGCCTAGTGATGAATGACAATTTGCCATTTGCCATCCAGGCCCTGGGAATGGGGGCTGGGAAGGCCACTCCAAGCTTAAGAAGTAGTTGAATAAACAACAGAGACAGGAAAGTAGAAAGAAAATGTTTATAGATCAATGTCGGAACCCGTAGGAATGTCTTGTGTACAACATGATGTGGTTAAAGGGTAGGTGACCGTGAGTTTATAGAGGGCCTCAAAGGCCAAACTGAGCAAAGAAATTCATTTAGCATACCTTTACATTATTTGGGCTACATGCCCACTTTACACGTATTAATTCAATTATTCCTCATGGTAATGTGATATGTCATATAATCATTTCCTTTCCACAGATTGGGGAACCAAGTATACAGAAAGATTAACTTGCCCAACATCACATCGCTAGTAAGAGATAGAGCTGGGGTTCCAGAGGCCATGATGGGAACTGCTGTGCTGCCATATAATTTGGAAGTGGAGTGATGTGATCAGAGATAAGGACCCATGAGTGATGAAAGGAAGGAAAAGAAAGACTTATGACTGGAGGAAGAGAGGTCAGCTGAGGTTGCCATGGTGCTCCATGTGAGAGATAGTCAATGCTGATGGCAAGAGGGTAGAAGTGAAAAGGAATGTGAGGTGAGAGGGGTGAATGAGATAGGCATGAGGCTTGGAAGTAGGAGCTTAGGGTTCAACTCTGACCCTGTCATTTAGGGGTTGCTGAGTGACCTTGGGCTGTGCTTTGGTTTTCTCATTCACAAAGGGAGAAAGTGCAATAGACACCAGGAGAAAGAATTCTATTTTGGCCTTGCTGATTATGAGGTGTCATCAGGCCATCCATCTGGCTGGGCCCAGCAGGTCAGTTGAAAATCTGGGTCTAGAGCTGAGGAAAGAGGTCAGGGCTATAAACATACTTCGGAGTCACCTCCAGGGATATGAGAGTTAAATTTGCTAAGGGGGATGTCAACCAGGAAGAAAAGCAGAAAGAATTGGGCTGATGAAAAACCTCCATCCACCTCCTTCTGTGTCCTCCTGGGAACCAGGCAGGATTGACCAGATTACTAGGAACATATTCCATTTGTCTACATCCATTGTTCCCTAGTTAATATATTTTTTGATATGTGAAGCTTTTTCTTACCTCCCTTCTTACATCAGTGTCTTTGACCTATGCACAATTCAGCATGAGCTTGAGGTTGTGAGTTGATGATGCTTATTTATTGGTCTCCACATTTGCTGCTTCTTTGGATAAAATTACATCCACTGCATGACCTCAACAGTAGTCTCATAGTTACTGTGTTCATATACAGAACATGAAAGCAGGTTTTCCTTCATTGTTGATGTCCCAAAGTCATCATTTTCTTTCTTAAGCAGCAGTATATGTTGCCGGAGAAATTATGGTGCTGTTATTTGGTGTTTTATTAATGCATTTGTTACCTTAATTTAATTTGGAATTGGAAAATATAGTGTGTGACCTACAGTTATTTGGAAGAGAGATTGCCCCAAATGGGCTTTGAATTGGCTTCTGTCAGTGCCTGCTTTGTTTTTCACTCTGAAGTCCCTTAGTACACATCCTCGGTGTCTGCCTAAACTGCTTGCTCTTGCCTTAGGGCTAACCTCAGCAGGCTCCACCATTCAAGAAAGGAAAAAAACCCACAAACACAATCCAAGGAAGCCTTGCAAAATCAGAATAGATCCTTACTGAAGGTCTTGACACTGGCTGTGCATGTATATGTGTGGGATGTGGGGATATAACATCTCACTGCAGAACTCTCCCCCCACCCCATTCTCATTAAACTTCCTCTTTCCACCATATCCCACTCCCTTTAGTAACTGCTCAAATTTCACCTTTTCTTCTCTCCTCTCTCTCTGTCTCCCAGACACTACACATTGCTCCACTTTTAAAAATCTTTTGATATATCCATCAACTCATTTGGTTTAGGCATTCCACATTGTATATCAAATCATCACATTGCACCCCATAAATGTATACAGTTATCATTTTAATTAAAAATGAAATTTGAGGGCGGCGCCTGTGGCTCAGTCAGTAAGGCGCCGGCCCCATATACTGAGGGTGATGAGTTCAAACCCGGCGCTGGCCAAACTGCAACCAAAAAATAGGCGGGCGTTGTGGCGGGCGCCTGTAGTCCTAGCTACTCGGGAGGCTAAGGTAAGAGAATCGCTTAAGCCCAGGAGTTGGAGGTTGCTGTGAGCTGTGTGAGACCACGGCACTGTACCGAGGGCCATAAAGTGAGACTCTGTCTCTACAAAAAAAAAAAAAAAAAAAAAAATTAAATTTGAAAGTGGCAAAAAAAATCTTTTGATATCATACTTTACCTCTTCCCCATGGCCTCACTGGAATCCCCATTTGCAGTCCTGGTCCAAACTAACTCATTTTCCTTATTAGTCACCATAATTAGGAAGGGAAGATTTTAAAAATATTGCTTTCATATGCTAATTATTGAAACAGAGCTGAACCTCATTCAATAAATCATGGTTAGCAGATTCCTAACCAAAGAGCATATATCTTTTTGGACTTTAGTGGGATGTTATAGAACTTTGCAGGTCAGTGGTATTGACTTCATTTGGAGTCTGTTTCTGGCTTTTAATGGGTGGTTATTTTTATTTTTTATTTTTTGTACCCTTTGTTAGATAGCTTATGCTAAATGTATCTAAATATTTGTCAGACCTCTCCATATCCACGGTAGTGGGGAAAGAAGGTAAATCAAATTGAAATTCTTTTTGTGCCGTCACCCACTTCTCCATAACCACATACAAAGCAGGGAAATAATAGTAATCAAAATTCCTTCAAGGTTTTTTTGCTTGTTTGTTTAAAGATATGAGTTAAATTTGGTTGCAAATGAATGTAAGAAATTCCCAGGTATCATCCCAGTTGGGTGCTCATTGGGTGGATGGATGGATAGATTGATTGGTATGTGGAATGTGTGAAAGGGTATGGGTGCTTATGGCCTGGTTATGGATGTGTGTGATCTTATACTTCAGATCTATTTTAGTGTCAGTTTTTTAAAAATCATAAATGCTTTTATTATTCGTACTATAAATATAAATAAAAGCACAGATTTTTTTAAAAGGAAATCCAAAATCCGTCCACCTATAATTAACATGTTGGTGAAATATTTTCTATATATTTCATATGCTTATATATGCACACAGATGTACAAAACTACATAGACAAGTTTAGACATTGAATTATGCTGCTTTGTAACCTACCTCTTACATTAAATTGTATTTATGGATGTATTTAAGTATCAAAAATGTGGGTCTATATTATCTTTAATGTGTACAAAGTAATTGATTAAAATGATACATCCCAATTGACCTCGTCAGTCCATTGGCTTCAAAAGCTTTGCTGCTATAAATATTAATGAATTTCCTTGTTTATACATCTTTTAGCTTTTGCATTTATTGTTTTAGAATAAATTCTTAGTGAAATTGCTAGGTCATAGAAGGTATTTTACATTTATATAGATTGCCAAGCCAACCTTTGAAATTGAGCCAATATAAACAGTGCATTAGATCTTCCATATCCCCATAGCCCTGCCAACACTGTGTTTAGTTGAGCTTTTAAACCTTCTTAATATGGTATGTGAAAACTATTAGTTTTTATTGGCAAAGTGTGGTATTCCTTTTTTTTGTGAATATTCTGTTCATGAATTCTCCTCATTTTTCTGTTAAGAAATTTATAATTAATGTGCAGAAGTTCTTTATATATCCAAGAATATATATAAGTTCTTTATATATTAAAAATATATAATTCTCATATTATGTGACACATTGTTGTGTGTCACAGTGTCTGTCAAGACACTTATTTTCTCCTAGCAATTGCACCTCAAACCTTTTCCCAAGCAAATTCGGGAAGGCTGAGTAACTGTCCCAATGACCCAGGGGGGCCAGACTTCCGTCTAGAGAAACGTGATCTGTAGACTAGAGCTAGTGATAGTGAGTACCTGGAGAATTGAGGAACCCTCACAATACCTCATGTTGCTAATTTTTATTACCCACTGCCGATTTCTCAGTGGATAAGCCTACGTTTTGTGATATGGACACATGATTTGTGGATATAGGGAGATGGAGAGGGAAGGCAGCAAATCTCATTTGTTACTAATTGAGCCAATGTGGTTCAATCCTGTTAATTCTGTACTTTATTGGACACTAAATCTATTCACATCTCATAAAGCATTATTAACCTCTCGAGCTCTTTAAAAGACAACAATGTGTGGTATTCTTTTTTGAGTTTTTTTATTTGAAATTAATATGAAGGTACAAATTTGTAGGTTACATTGTTTTCAATTCTAAGGTAAAGTTCAATTTGCAGTTGAGACCTTCACTCAGGATGTATGCTGAACACCCTCACATTGTGCACATTAGGTGTTCTTAAAGCTGAGAAGCTTGACAAGGGGCCCAAGAATAACTTTTCCTCTGAATTTATAAAAAGCATTAGTTAAGCTACTTTAGGAACAAGAAATTTCTAGGTAAAAAAGAAGGGAAGCCTCTTTACTGTTCTCTTAAACTTTGGGATATAATTTTGCCTTTGAAATTTTCCATGAGAATTTTTAAGCATCCAAATTTTAAAAAAAAATGTATATGGTAAAGGTAAATGTTCAAGAAAGATTGGTGTAATTGACTTGAACTCCCTGACATTTTGAAGCCAGCTATAAAACAAAACCAAATAAGCAAACAAAAATGTGATATGTTGCTGGGATGGCAAACTGATGGATAATTGCAAGTCATCATTAATGAAATAGCATTATGATTCACCAGGGATGATACTGTTTTTCAAGAAAAATATTAGGTTACGTTGGGATTATGCAAATAAAGGAGAGGGAGGCAGAGCCCAGTCTGAAATTGTCGTAAAGGGCAGGGGATGTTGCTGAGTTTAGACAAGGCTCTGAATGTGGTGGGCTTAGGGAAAGTCCTGGGTCCAAATTCAAGGTCTCTCATTTATTCTTGCTGAAATCTCTTGACAAATTTATTTGATTTCTTCACTTAGATTGTCATATCTATAAAATTGGTAAAATAATACCCACTTCAGAGAACTGCTATGTAGATCATTAGTAATGACATAAGTATATCCACCCTTTCCCCAGCATATTTCCAGCTGCTCTTAATACCCCTTACAAATACTTTGGAGTCTGTTTCCTAGTTTTGCCAAAAATGGAGTGTGCATTTTATTCTCCATTTGCCTTCTTGTTTTACCCCTTTCTTTGTTGATGGAGGGTACCAATTCCTTGGTATTTTTCTTTTTTTTTGTTTAGAGATTGTTTTTAAAAATTGTAATTTTTAGTGATTCATTAATGCTTTGTTATTTCTCTGAATAATATAATAATAATATCCCCTGCTCTTAACAAATTATCTTAAATGTTAAAAGACATTTTCATTAATTCATATCAGCAGAATTGGCATTTACAAATAGGATATTAAATGATATGGTATCTATTATCCAATATTCTGAGACACGTAGTTAACAAGAGTAATATTTTTCACTGCCAGAAAAGTGGTTGTATAGTTCTCTTTTCATGTGCATAATTGGGATAGTTGTGATAATGTTGTGATTCAGCCTGGTTAGGAGTGTTCTGCTTAATCATATAATCTGATTGAGGAAAACTGCTTCTCTGGATTTGGGCACAGGAATTCAGGCTGAATAAATTTGATATTCTGTCTAGAATATAATCCCCCTCTCTTAAAAATATGTCTTTAATATTTTAGAAATTTAATCTTTTACATGGCCATTTGTTATAAGAATTCTGGCAGTATTTATCATCTTTTAAAATCTAGAATTTTTTAAAGTACCTCATGAAATTGATATAAAATTCTCACCCCAGGAGTAGTTTCATTATGCATGTGAAAATATAGGTGATAATTTTTGAGATGAAATATTAATAAATAGTAGGTAATAGTAAGTTAAGTTAAATGTTCTTTCTAATTATTTCATAGGAGTTGTGCAACATTAAATTGTACTCTGTAATCTACGGTGGATTTATTTAAATTATTATTATGTAAATGCTTATTAATGCGAAAATAGTTATTTTATTTTTTTATCTTCTTTTTTTATTGTTAAATCATAGCTGTGTACGTTAGTGCAATCGCCTGTTAGTATAGTGAATTGTGCCTAATCTTAATTTTGATTTTCAGTTTATGTAAATTTTGTTTTGTATTATAATGTATGCAGATACATCATAGTTATTGCAAATTTTTCCAAGCAGAATTATGTGATTTGAATTAATCCATTAATTAAATCATCAATTTTCATTTAAAGCAGTATTTCATAAGTAAACATTTGTGTGCATGTATAATACATATTTGACATTTTTTTCTACTAGGGAAATCTAACTTATGAACAATTATTTAGAGGCAACACTCAAAGTTTTATAGGTTTCACTCAAATTCATGAGGGCTGATAACATAAAGTTATTTCTTTATTTAGAAACATTTAGAAACCCTTATACTATGCAAGCAACAATTTATTGTAACAACTGTTAACCAAGGTTGGAAATGAAATTGCAGATTTTACATTGATGAAGTTTGCATTTCAATCAGCTGATGACCCTATTTAGACACTCCGGAAGGACTCTCCATTCACTGAAGGCAACCACTGAGTTTACCTTGCCCAGAAGGAAGAGCAACTAGAAGAGAAGGAGCCATTGTCTGTTAAATTGCTGTAAGGGAGGAAGGCAGAGAATGAGGCTGCTTTGTCATTATATTTCTCAAAGCAGGAGGGAGAGATGAAATAGGAGCTCCCTGGGAATTTCAGCCATGCCCAAAGGTAGGGGGAAGAGGAGGACTCGAGTGATTTCTCATGTCCTCCTGGAGGGAGAACTAAAGATACTTGTCCTGGGTTTCCCGTTCCCCATAAGCAAATGCTAAAGGAAATGCTTCTAGAGGAAAAAAACGTGGACCTGGGAGAAGGCCTTCGCTGTCCAGAAGATGTAAAGAAGGGCATGTAAAAATAGGCTTTCATCATAAACTAACTTTGTGATCCTACTTTACTGAACCTAAATGCTTTTCTAAATTGAATACTGGGGAAATTGTGCTTATGTATGTCAGAGTTAGAGTCTGACCCTATTCTTCTCTTATAACACCACCACAAAGAATGCAAAACAGAAAACTCCATCTTTGGTGAAACCAGAGGAAGGCGCTATGAAAGCTTGTCAAACAAAAAACAAACTACCAACCACAACACAGAATCACCACAATTGGTGGGATTTAGCCTAAACTGATGGGGCCCTCAAGGGAGGGAGAGCTCCATAAATGGGGAAGGCAGGTGGAAAGGCCCCGAAAGAGCAGGTTCCCACCAGAGCACCATGAGGAGGGAGAGCTGAAGGAGGAGTCATTCAGACTTGCCATGTTCACAGAAGAGCAGGCTGGCTGGCAGAGTGGCTGCATGGCGGAAGGTAGTGGGTGGTGGTCAGTTCTGGGGCAGCTTATCTCAGCCAAAGAGAGAGAAATAATTTAAAAAATATGAAATGACAGAATACATGTGCAAATCTTATGACTTGCAAGACTTTGCCACAAGCCATATGCAGACCTTCTGTTTGCACTGAAATGGTGAGGAGAGTAAAGAATCCTATGAGCTACCGTGTGATCAAAAGCAAGTTATCAACAGAGAGGTAGGGAGAATGACGGTGAGGCTGCTTCTAGAATTCTCCATAGCTAAGCTCAGTCCTGAGTAGCCCAACGGCTTCAATGCCAGGGAAAGACAACAGTGAAAGCCAAGGCTCTTATGCTTAGCCAACTTACCATTCAGGTAGAAAGGCGAAAGAAAGACATTGTTGAACATGTAAGTGAGTATGACATTTTCGAGGTCTTCTGAAACAAAGGAAAACTTGATTCTGACATTTTTTTCAAGCAGAAATTAATAGAAAAGCTAAAATGAGTGTTATGTCGATTTCAATATAAAAGCCTAAGCAATTGTGGGAATTAGGGTTATAGAAGAGAATGCAAATATTGTATGTCTTCCTAATGGGTCATTAATACTTGAATTTATATAACATAATTAACAAAAATTCATGGCGGGAGAGGACGTGGGAGACATTTAGGAATGTGGATTTCGTCAAGTTTCATAGCCAGGAGTAAAAGGATACTGCCTAAAACAAATATGCTAAGCAATAGAGGCTTAAAATATATTATAAATGCAGTGTTTAAAAGTCCATAGATGACCAGTAGAGGAACATAAAACATAACAACTCAAAATGGACAATAGAACAGCGAGGGGAGTTAGGAAGAAGTCTATACATTGATTTCTCTTAGAGTAGGTAGTTAATAGACCCTGTTTAAAATTAGTAATCCATGAAAAGGTAACCAATAGGAGATCCAAAATGTGACTGGAGTATGTCCAAATTATCAGCAGCAAAACACAAAGAAAACAGACCATAAAGCTCTATGACTTAAGTATGGAACAAGGGGAGAGAGAAACACTTTTCCTTTTGTTTCTTATTTCCTTTGTTCTGTGGGATTTGATTTTCCATTTTATTTTTTATACCATCAGCCTGTTTCATTTTCATACTTAAAAACATGAATAGAGAATGTTTTTTTCAATCTTCCAATTCTAGATTTGCTTTAATGGGTGTGGTGGTCTTTAAGTGTAAAACTTCTGGCCTGTTTTCTTTGCTGGATTTCCACCAGATTCAAGTATAAGAATTGTTCATAGAGGTCTCACATCTGCCATAGTCATTGTGACCCCATCTTTATTGAAAAGGAAAGTTGTTTTGGAATCACAATAGTGGGCAAGGATAAACTGTCGCATATTTAATTAAATTTTCAAAATGTTTGTGATTAAAAGTACCCTGATATGAACTACATGTTGAAACAGGTTAGACATTTCAAATTAACTTTGTAATACATTAAAAACAGGTCATGAGACAGGAAATGAAAACTAGAGGTGAGCAAGGAAAATCTCTAAGTAGAAAAAAATCATGGAAAGTTATTTTAGAATGTGTGTTCTCACTCTGTTGATGAAACCCTTGAGAAAGGGTACATTGTGCCAGAGGAAGATGTCGCAAAGTCGAAGAGGGGAAGAAATTAGAAAAAATGCATTCAGACAAAATGCGTTTGTCTCTACATAATGTGTCTCTTTCTAGAGAGCATTGTGTAAAGGAGAGTCCTCTGAAATTTGTACGTCTTGTTACTATTTCCTTTTTTTTTTTTTTTTGCTGTTTTTGGCCGGGGCTGGGTTTGAACCCACCACCTCCAGCATATGGGGCCGGCACCCTACCCCTTTGAGCCACAGGCGCCGCCCTCTTGCTGCTATTTCTAAAGCCACATGTCCGGTGACTTATTTCATTGCCCCATTGGCATAGACCCCTCCTTAAAAACAGAGGAATATGTGACGTGGTTCTTTATGCTCAAGTTTCTCAGCAGCCTGCAGATAGGCAGTTCCCAGACTTGAGGATTTCACGGTCTTGAACATTTTTCTTTTAATTGGGGGACTACCATAGTGACAATCTCCATCATTTCAAAAAAGAAAGGAACATTTTAAAGTAACCTTTTGTTAAGGTATATCATACAGACAGAAGGCTGCACAAGTCATAAGTGGACAACTCAAGGACTTTGCATCGGGTAAGCACACACATGCTGCAGTTACATCCCAGAACGAGAGAGACAGAACATTACAAGCCCCACTGAAGCCCATCCGACCCCCTTGGAGCTACCGCCCAGACAGGGCTAATGTCTGTTCCACACCACAGATTAATGTTGTCACTTTCAAACTTTATTTTAATGGAATTATACAGCATGCCGTTTTTTGGGTATTTAGTTTCTTGCCTTCAACATTGTGTTTGTGAGTTTCCTTCATGTAGTGGTATGTAGTTATAGTTCATTCATTCTCAATGCTATAGAATTTCATTGAATGAATATACCTCAGGTTACATTTCCAATTATGATATGTTACAAATGGTGCTAATATGAGTGATCTACTACATGCCATTTGATGCATATATCTGTATTGGGGACATCTAGGACTATAGTTGTAGGCCAAAAGGTATATTTTCATAGGCTCAGCTTTAGTACTGACTTGCAGTTTTCCAGCGAATTTGTACCAGTTTATACTCTCACCAGTGGTGTGTGAGAATTCTGGCTGCCTTTCCACCTTTCCTCAGCGTTTGTCATTGCTTATCTTTTTCACTGTAGCTGTTCTGATTGGTGCCCGGCGGTATCCCATGATGGTTTTTAGTTGCATTTCCGAGGATGGAACATTTAAACAGCAAAATTAGAAAGCATAAATGCAAAAAAAAAAAAGATACAGTCTCTTAGCAAAGAGAACAATTTGGCAATGTGTGTTGACCTGTAAATTTTTATACATACACATTGAAAATAAGAATGCTGAAAAAGTGACAACATAAAATTTTCCTTTTACCTTATGACCTGGATCTTAGTTGTTTTCTTGACATACCAGAGCTACTCTGTGTCTTTGAAATGTTGTTGTTGTTGTTATCTAGTTCAAAATAAACCCAGCAAATGGAGACTGGGCACTCTGGTGTTTCTCTTGTTATTAACATTCGTACTTGAAACTGGGATGAATAGTTATAGACTGATTCTCTAAATCTGGAATAGAATATTCTGGTTAGTCTAAGAGAAGCCAGCTCATGTGACTGAGGATTCTTGCAGGGCCAGGGAGACAGTGAGGATTGGCAGGCTAGGCAGGACCAGAGGACAGGACCTTCTCTGGGAATGCTTGTCTTTGCATGAGCTCGCAGAGAAGATTTGGGGCCTACCTGAACCCACCACCACAGATATCTCAGAGGAAAGCTCCCACTGGTAAAGTGTCCACCATTCACCAATGGAAGTCCACAGAGCTAATTTTAGCAACAACAGTTCAAGATGATTCTAGAGGCTGTGTTTCGTCATTCAAAACCTTTCTCTCTCTACATAGTGTGACCCATCTTAACTCATCGCTGAGCAGCCCCTTTACCATCCTGTTACCATCTACCCACTAGACATTCTTCCCAGAAGAGTGACTTCTGCCTCGTGGAGGGCTGGAAATCAGTCATGCTCAACTGACTAGTTGAAGCTCAAAATATTCAGCTTGCTCATCAGAAAGTTTTGCAGAGACAAATTTACTGTGAAGTTAATGATCCTTAAGCTTTGGAACTTTTCACTTGCAATGGCTCCTTACAAGAACACATATCTAATTTAATTTTGCATTCATAATTTTATATTTGTGCTCTTAAAAAGGTCTCACCCCAAATTGTATAAACTACAGGTCCCAGAAGACCTGGCTTTCTATGTCTGTCATTTTATGTGACTGATTTTATTTATTTGTCTTTGAGAGAATTTGGAAATCAAATAGATTAACAGCTCTTTGTGGCAGAACACTACAATTAGATGTAAAGTATGTTTTAGTTAATGAGAGTGGTGTTTGCTATTCGCTGAGTGTTCATTATGCCCCAGGTGCTAGTCTCAACAGGTTTCATTTAACATTCATGACAGACACTCCTAGGAGCAAGACACTATTACTGTATTATCCTTACTTTTCACAGGAGGGAAGGAAATGTCAGAGGAGTTAAAGAAATTTGCCAAGGTCATATTTCTAGAAAATGGCAGAGCCAAGGTACTTTGTTTTTACTAATAATAACCTACTTAAATGTTTATATGATTTCCTATCTCGAATGAACTTAAAACATAACTTAGTACAAACTCACAAGTATCCGCATTATTAACTTTTCATTTACCTAACAGGTGTGTTCTTTGTGGGAAAGAATTGTGTCTAACCCGTTTATCTCATTCATACCATGTCTTCTGAGGACCCTTCCCAAAAAGCCAGTATGTTTCCCTTTTCATGTAGAGGACAAGAACGAAGAACAGCTGAGCAGGAGAACCTGCCCACCTTGGTTTCAGGGTCCCCCACCCCCAGGAGTGGGACCTTGGCTTACAGCTTAATGCAGTGTCAGTGCCATACTCTGCTTGCACATCTTGACGAGCATGAAAGGACTGGCTGCACAAAGACCTGACCCAAGCTGAGGTCATTTCCATGGTTTCGATTGCCTTCCCCACTTTATTCACTTCTCACAAAGATCTCATAGCACTGGACACTCTACAGTTAATCTTGAGCTTTGGGCTTGGGCCAAAATGTCATTCCTTTGCTACTTAATGAAAAATGTTCCTGGCTTTTTAGACCCTAGATACTGCTCCTAGCACTTTAGGTCTTTTGAAAATTTAGTGCAGTATGATTACTTTTTTTCAAGTAGCTCTATAATCGCTAATATAGATCCTTCTGCTGAAGACCACGTTAAGGAAGGCAAAAGAATTCTGCCCAGAACTATAAAATCTATCCACTAATGTCAAGTGACAGAATAAGATATCATTGCCTTTTTCCTCCCACTGAAGGAACAGGGACTAAAATGTGGTGCAATTAAAGGTGGTTGGGGAGAATATTACCAAATCTCATGTTAGTGTGTAAAATTTCTACATGCAATGGGCTTATAAGTTTGGTTTTTTCTTGGTATAGCACTCTCAAATTTAATGTAAGAGCCATTTGGAAAACTTATAGTATTGAAAACTTATAGGATAGTATGACATTTTTCCTCTATGGGAAAAGTAATGGAATGGTTTTTCCTTCTTGGTAATTCATTATCTATCCAGCACATTATAGGTAGGTTTTCTGCATTGAAGTTTGTATTTGCAAATGTTCTAATATTAGGAAGACACTACTTTAAATATGCCTTCAAGCACTGCTATATATGTTTAATGTATATTCTATAGGGACTAACCTCCTGGCCCCATAAAGTTGTGCTGAAAAATCACTGACATAAAACAGATTGATTAATAAAAGACATACACATTTATTTAGTGTATACACACTGGTACCTTCAGAATGAAAACCCGAAGATACAGGGGAGATTTTCCATTTTTATGCTTAAATTCAACAAAATAAGGACACATGTCTAGAAATGTGAATGGACATGCAATCCATATTCGACAGAAAGGCCATGATTATGTAACAGAGTAAGTAGGGAGACCCAGCAAGGCCTGTCTGTGTAGATTCTTCTTGGCCTCTCTAAGCAGCATCCTTCCTTCTGCGTGTAGGGTAGGCCTTCGCTGAAAGGGGATCCCATGACCTACAGTCATACAAGGTAGCTCAGAGAATTTCTTTATGGCCATATTTTTACCCAGAATAATTTGAGGTTTTACAAGTGACTTTCAGAAAAAGGGTTCTGGCTTTCACAACCTTTCTTTGGAAGAGGAATTCTAGTTTCTGGGGGTACTGTGTCCTGAGCTCCATCAGCTCTATAGCTCTCAAAGTTTTAAGAAAAGTGTGGCGAATGGCAATTTTTATTATATAGATGCATGGGGCAAAGTGGAATAAATGAGTGAAGCCTTCCCGCAGAAGGAGAGATTTTCAAGATGAGTATGGGTAGATAAACTATCAGGTTCTTCTTCTCCAGTTTTCATTTGGAATAAAGCTTTGATTTCCCTCCCTTGGAGAGGAATTTGCAACTTTCATATTCTGTGCTTTCAGTATTTTAGGGAGTGTTAGGGCCAAGGGTAAACTTCCCCTTTACCCTCTGATGATTCACTGAAAAACCAGCTCACAAAAGGAGTTATGTAGGAGAAATGGCATATAAATATAGTAATGTGCACAAGGGGGAGAACCAAACAGTGGTTACTCCAACACCCCTTCCCCCAGTGGGGTTCAAAAGCTTGTACATAGACCATCTTGAAGTTACAGAAAAAATAGGGGCTTGGATCATGGTAAAACACTTTAAAGGAAGGGAAGAAGAGGCCCGGCTAGCAAAGGTAGTTCCGTTATGTAGATGAAACCTCCCAGGTAGCAGCTTTCGGAGAGAATAGATGGGGCATGTTTCTTTCAGACCTTGCAAGGTGTCAGACTGTTGGTCAATCTTTCCTAGATCTAGACTAGGGAGGTCATTGAGAAAACCTGGCTTCACCAATTTAAATTTCTTCTACAGATACAAATCTCCTCCACAAAAGACAGCTTAGTGGGGTTCCTTCTGTTTTCGGCCCTCTGAACAACCATCTCAAAACAAGTCAAAGAAGGATATTTGGGGGTAAAATATTTTGATTTCCTTCAGTAGCAAAATCAAAATCACTATTGAAAAAAAAAGTAGCATGAGAGGACATTCCTTGCTGTGAGGGTCATTTACATTTGAGTATGAGCTATGTATGGTCAATGCATGAAATGTTTGTAACCCCCAGCATTCGTATGTTATAACCCTAATCCCAATGTAATGGAATTAGTAGGTGGGGCCTTTGGTAGGTAACTAGGTTATGAGGATGGAGCCCTCAGGAATGGTACTAGTGCCCTTGTTAGAGGAACTCAGCAAAACTTGCACTCGTTTTGCTGTGTAAGGACACATGTAAATATAACAAAAACCACTGAATTATAACCCTAATTGAATTCAAAAATTGCTTTTTAAATTATATGACAATGAACTGTTTTATAAAAATGCATGTAACTGTAAAATATATGTGGTTATATTGTATGCAAGTGTGATTTTCATTGCATACATGCCATTGTGCAATAGAAAAAACATAGCCGCATGTGGCTAGTGGCTACTGTACTGAAAAGCACATATATAGAATATTTCCATCATCTCATTAGGTTGTATTGAACAGTGCTGCTCAAGAAAGAAAAAAAAATCTGCAGATAATAGATTCTCAGAATATTCTTTCCCTCTTCTCACCACAGTTCCCTGTGGACTTTACAGCCAAGCATGTACATTTGTTGAAACAATTGTTTTGAAATCATCTTTAAGGCTCATTTCAGCTCTAATAAAATTCTTCCAGAAAGCTCTCGGGGAAAGACGTTAGTTCTTTTACCTATTATCCATTGCTCCAATTCTGGCTCTTCTTATTTTCTAAATGTCCTTGGAAGCATTGGATATTGATGTTGGAGGCAACTAACCTCATCCCAGTAAATGACACATGCATTGTATTTAAATTTGACAAAGGAACACTGTAATGATTTAAATGTCTGCCACCTTTTGTTCAGAGCTAGGTTTATGTGACTGCTTCTGAGGCTTTGGCTGTATTCTGGTTCTTTCACACCGGAGCCAGTCACTTATGTTGAAATGGAGTTGTGATGGTCTATGCAGCAGCTCTGGTGAGATAAAGAGAACACTGAGTTGGCTGCCTCTTCAGGTCTCCATTGGTCACATAATTAAACATACCTGTCGGTTAATATCGCCTTCTTCATTATTATTTATTCATTTAAAAAATATATATGATTTTAATATCTTTAAAGATTATAAATTACCTTATTATAAAGAAACATTAATTCATCTTCCTTTCCCCCCCAAAGAAACATTGTTAAAATACATTTAAAAACTTTGAGCCATGAAAAGACATAGAGGAAACATAAAAGCATATTAGTAAAAAAAGGAGCCAATCTGAAAAAGCTACATAACATATGATTCCAACTATATGACATTCTGGAAAAACCAAAACTATGGAAAGATTAAAAAAATCAGTTGTTGCCAGTGGTTTGGGGGGAGGGAGGAATGAGATGGAAGCGCACAGAGGATTTTGAGGGCAGTGAAACTATTCTGTGTGGTACTATAAAAGTGGTTACCTGTCATTATATGTCTGTCAGGACCCATAGGACGTGTAACACAAAGAATGACCTCTAATGGAAACCTTGAACATTGGTTGAAAATGATGCGTCAATGTCGGTTCATGGATTGTAACAAATACACTGCTGTGGTGCCAGATGTTGATCATAGGGAGGCCGTGCAAGTGTGTATGTGTATATATGAAGTGGTCAGGGGGGTGTGTGTGTGAGAGAGAGAACTTTGTATTTTTTGGTCAATTTTACTGTATACCTAAGACCTCTAAAATATAGTCTGTTCATTTAAACAACTCATTTAACTAAGAAGTTTTAACATAACTGAATTAATATGCAGTTCTTCACTCATTTACTAGCATACCATGTATGAAACAGATTTTAAATTTGATTTTTCTACACTTTCGCTCATTTTTTAAAATATTTAAATAGTACTAAGGAATTCTAATGTTACCTAATGTAAATCAGTAGATATCTTTTCTAGTAATAGACTTTTAGAACACTGTATTCATTGGCACAAATTATTAATATTTTCATGTAGAGACTTAGTTTCTAAATATTTTAAATTCTTTATACTGAAGGGGAAAAAAATCAATAGCTAACACACCAAATGTGATCTATGTGCCAGGTCTTACTAAGAACTCTCTATGTGGTCATTCATTTCATCCTCACAACTCTATGAGGTAGGTACTATTATCCTCATCTTATGTGAGTTATAACTGTATAACTCATAACAGTTATACAGTTATGAACTGTATAACTAGAACATAATCATTACTCTCTGTAATCTGAACCCCAACTTTGTTGAAATCAGATGGGGATCCAGTTTACCCACAGCCAGGACATCAGGACTTGGTATTGAATGGGACACATTGTTGGATACAGCAAACCTAATGACATTGTAGATTATTCCGTTTCGTGGGTGGATACATGTCTTGGCAATTGACTTGGGTCTTTAAACTGTCTCTCTAAATTGAAAACATAGAATGAAAAAACCAGACATGAGTGACCCGAATCCCAAAGGCCATGTGTGAAAGAAGACACTTTCTAGAGGCACATTTGGCTTCTATTATGCCTTTGGGGTCTTTAGAGCTTTGCTCTTTGGTTTTTCTAAACAACTTTATTAAGGTATAAATTTGCATACCATACACCCATATTAAATATATACATCAATGGTTTTTAGTAAATTACAGAGTTGTGCAAGCATCACCATAATCCAGATTAAGATCCCTTGTTCTTAGTTACAGTTAGTTTCTGTTACCATATCTAGCCTCTAGCAACCGCTCCTCTACTTTCTGTCTCTGTAGATGTGTTTTTCCTGAATACTTTATTTGGAATCAGTCATATGGAATGTGCTCTTTTATGTCTGCCTTCTTTCATTTAAGCATAATGTTCTCAAGGTTCATTCATGCTATGACACCTATCAGCAGTTCATGCCTTTTTATTGCTGCATTGTACTCCCTTGAATGGATATCCCATGGTTGTGGATTCCTGCTGCAGTTTATCAGCATGTGAGTTGTTTCTGCTTTTTGGCCATTTGGAATAATGCTGTTATGATGATTTTTAAAAACATACTCCTGCTTTCCCAGATTATGCAATCAACTCCTTTCCCTCTCTGCCCCCCTCAACTCCTATGTGTAGACAAGGAAAAAGTTGAGAAGCCAAGGCCAGCAGAGACATGTCCTGCCTTGAGGAAAGAACTTTTGAGCCATTGTCCAAGCATCTTGGATGCTTTAGTTCAAGGGTTTATGTATTTGGAGTGGTGCCTGTTTTATGTTGTACATTGTTGTATGCTACTTGGTGACAGAGGAAGTATGGTAGTTCACACCTTGGTGGCTTCATCTCTCCAAATTACAGGGTTGCACAGTAAAGCCTCTCACATCACAAGCTTTGTGACATGTCATTTACTTGGACTTTCTAGTTTTACCTGAAGACCCCTCAAAGTCAGTTCTTAAAATCTTTTTTTCATTTTAAAGATTAAAATTAAAATCTTAAAATTACATTCAGATTTAAAATCATCCTTTTAAATCTTTCTCTGATAAGTAATTTTACTGTTTGGTCCCTGGGAGTCTCTGAGAAAAGTCTTTACTCACCATGATTTAAATGAAAGAAGAAAATTTAATTTTAGTTCATGAAACAGAAAAGGGATGGCTTCAAAAATTCCGTGCTGGATGTCTGTAAGAACGAATGGGGGAACCTCTCTGCAAGCCTTCAGAATGGAGCTACCCCTCGTTCAGTTCCTTATAATTTGATTTTTGCCTCACCCAATGTGGCATTCCTCATGATTTCTAACTGGTTTTCCAAATAGACATTACTTCTGTAGCTACAACAACAGTGTAAAATTGCTACAACGCTTGCCCTGAAGGGAACCATTGTCTTTTTTTTTTTTTTTTTTTTAACAAGGGTACAGAATGCTGGAAGCTATCATCAATGCTCGATGGAAAGAATGTGATATCTGTTTCCGTGATGCTGCAAATGTCATTGCTGGTAGAGCTATTAATAGCCCAGGGTTGCTTTTTGACTTTGGATTTATTAAATTAAAAAAACTATAAAAATATAAATGAATAAAATGAACTAATAGAAACCTAGGGCATATTCTCTACTTAACTATTTTTCTTTATGAATATTAATTTTGGGTAGGAGGTACAGAAATATACCTATAATTAACATTTCCTGTGTAAATCCTTTCAGAATGCAAATATTATTTCAAGTTAATCTGGTTGGAAATAGGAAATCTTGTAGAGTCACCCACTCTCACCTTTCTGCCATTTTATTTATTCTTAAGGAACCATTGCTGTGTTCTCGATGAAGTGCCATCATTCTGTTGGGAGGCAGGGTGTGGCAGGAGGGGGCAGTTTTCCTCTTTCCCTTCTCATACCTGTGCATTCAGTTATAGTTCTTCTGTTGGGGACAAGGTGGCAGATACTCAGTGTCTCATACGTGACATCAAGCCTCCGGTTTATCTAGTGATGACTACAATAGACATTGAGGGCCAGGCCAGGGATTTGGTCACGCCTCTCAACCACACATGGTCAAGCTGCCCCTTCTGAGATTTAAGTTCAGATTTAGTGCTCCTTTTCTATATTTAAATAGTATGCTTTGATTGTTTAAGGTTTGTTTATGCTTTATATTTATTTTCCCGGAAGCATGTCAGGTTGAATGTTGCAAACATAGTAGTCCAAGTCTTGCATATATTGTACCACTTGATCTTTAAAGGAGCTGGATAGTTTAGGTATGGACCCAATTAAATATCAGCCATGTATGCTTCAGTATGAATTAGTTGATCTGATTCTATTTTGAATCTTGTTGGTTAGGAGATGTTAAGACCAAATTCCAGTTAAGTTTTGCAAAAGATTGGCCCACTTAGTCAATTGAGCTAAAAAATATATAGTTCATTGGCAACATATGGGGATGATTTACTGGAGGGCAGCCACCCATGTTTGTACATTGGCAAGCCTGATGTTTTCAGCTTCTTTTCCTATACCAGAACTAACCGTGTAGGAAAAAAAAAGATTTCTGTGTCATCTTTCTTTTACTCAAATTCCAGTGATGAACAAATCTGAATCACCATTGGTCATCAATATTCTGACATGTTGAGTAGTCATGCAGGGTAACTGATAAAACTTTTCACCCTCTCTCAAATTAAATAGGGACATGTACCAGAATATCATCATGTTCTGGTTAATTCCTGACATTTCTTTACTGGTTAAAAACTAGCTGGTTGCCAAATACTCAGTTCCTGCAGTGAGTTTCTCCATAGAAAGATGACTACATCTTTGAAAAACTATTTCAAGCAATGAATATATTTAAGAATTATTTTGTGCTTAATGTAGTTTCATGATAGATATACTTTTACTTTATGTGTTCATATATTCTCTAATTATTTAAGAGAAACTCAGAGACATCTGTGGCTTCTTGTATTTTGCAGCTGTTTCACTAAAATCTCCAGTTGTGAAAAGAATAAACAAGTATTTTGAATTCTGTAGACCTAAATGGAGCAATGAGCCTTTGGAAAATGATCACAGAAGTCACTCAATATCATTTTTGTTTTGTCAGCTCAGAGTCAGTAAAGGAAGATGACATTTCACTAAAAAAAAAAAATGAATCAATGCAGTATAATAGTTGGGTTTAATGGTCTTGTCTTACAAAATAATACAAACCAGCTCTTTGTTGAGCTATGTCAAACTGTGCAATCCTGACATTGCAGTTTTCTGAATCTAACATGTAAGATACATTTTGAAGAATACTTATGTATTGGCTAAAAGATGGCTTTTATAAATAGCCAGAGCAATGAAATTTCAGTTAGTGTATTAAGGGAATCTTCTCCGTAAGAACACATAAGCAATAAAATTGTCAACGAGAATAATGGGTTTGCCGACTTTAGAAAGGTTCCAGGCTGAACTTGACATCACCTCTCTGTGATAATTTAGAAATCACAGGAGCAGGCTCGCCTTAATACAGAAGAGCAGACGGAGGAAGCTGCTTTGCTGGGCTTTGCTGGGAGCACCAATCATGTCTTTCCTTTTGGTGTCCCATATGATTTGATCAGTTAGCTTCTTACTGCTCGCAGGGGAAAGAGCTAGACACAACTTGTTGGGTGCAAGTTGAACACAATGATTTTCAAGCATTTTGGGACAATGGCCCATTTTTGCATTGTGTGTGCCTTTTTGGACTTGGAGTGTTCATTTGATGGTATACATGTATTATGCGTGTATTAGTATCCTAGGGCTGCTATAACAAACTGGGAGGCTTAAAAACACAAAGGAATTCTCTCACAGTTCTGGAGGTCAGAAGTCCAAAATCAATTGGGCTCTCTCCGCAGGCTCTAGGGGAGCATCTTCCTGTGCCTGTTCCAGGTTTGGGGTGTTCCAGGCATTTCTTGGCTTATGGCAGTATCACTCCCATCTCTGCCTGGCTTTACATGGCTTTTGCCTGTGGGTTTTTGTTGTTGTTGTTGTTGTTTGTTTGGTTGGTTGTTTTTGTCTCTGTCTTCTCCTCTTTTTGTCACTAGACTTAGGGCCCAGCCAGACAATCCAAGATTCAACCCACTACAGACAGCAAAGGAGACTCAATGGAATTAGTAGTTAGTAGAAATATATCCCTTTCTTTCCTTCCAGCTCATGTAGGCAATCTTAATCTTTTTTGGATCTCTAAAAATATTAGGAAAGAAAGTCTGTCAGCCAGGAACTTTCTTTATCCTACCCATTAGTAACTCACATTTCTAAATTATATTCCTACTGGTATTTTATTCTTTCAAAACATTTGCCTCCCTGATGATACAGTTCCAAGGACAATATGTCAAGTGTTAGCTAAATGTTTACATTTCTCTGAGTCCTGGGATAAGCAGGGGTTCAAGGGCATAGAAATCAGCAGCGGCCGCAGCTCAGACCCAGTAACTAACTCAGTGTAAGTCCCAATAACTCGGTTATGAACTGACACGATGTGGAGGGAGGCCAGAAAATTCCCCAGTGCTCCCTTGCAGCAGTGGGAGAAAGGGGAAGAAGAGTGAAACCCAGATGAGGAGTAAATGAGGTCCCCTCACCAGAGACCAGGCCAGCTACCCTTCATTTGCATGGCCCATGTGCCAGGGCTTTGATGGGTGCATAGTATTCCACAAGCCAGAGTGCCAGCTAAATGCAGCTGTGGCTATCTGTCATTGCTGTTATTTGGCACACAAAACAACTCAGGCACCCCCCTACCTTTGAGTCACTGTTTGTTCCATTTTTATAGTGTGTGTGCATTCTAAAAAAGAATTTGACAGCTCTTTAGGGAGTGCAGTGACAAGTTGCCAGCATGACAAGCCAGAGAGTGGTGTCTTGCAAATAGAGAGGCAGGTGATGCCCCTGGCATCCAGACTGTGCAGTTAGAAATAGGAGAGCACATCAGGTGGCAGAGAGTACTTCGGAATGAGGTCAGCTCTCATTTAAGTCCCATCTATGCTGCAAGTTCATTACAACCCCGAAGAAACTTAATTTGTTTATGTTTAGAATCCATTAGGTGTTGGACACTTTTTACGTTTCCATACCAGAGGAAAAAAGAAAGCTCTAGTTTTTCTGAAGGTAACTGGAGATCAGATCCTCCACGGCCACAGCCACACACATGTGTACTTCCAAAATATAGAAGACAAGTTAAGGTATAGTAAGGCCGACAGACCAAGAGATGATTGCCATTGAAAAGACAGTTTGTTACAGATCCTGGAGGGAGGGTCCCTGTTCTCACTCTCTGTCTCATTGATCCTCCTGAGTGGTTTCGGCAGCTTTGGAGTTGACACCTCTAAGGCAATGGCCATAAATGCTCCGCCCGTCTCCTCCAGAAGCTCTCTCCTTCTGGCAGCCTCGGGCAGACTGGGCTTGAGCAAGTGGCTATATCTCTGCCTTAGTTTCCTCCTACAACACTAAGGGAGAGGAAATATCTGAAGCAGAAACTCTGCAGCCCAAACCTTTGGCCTTTACCACGTCAGGTGGCTAAAGGGGAGAGAGTGTACCACACCTCACATCACCAGGGAGAAAGAAAGAGGCAGAATACAGCGGCCCATCCAAGTTAGAAAAACCAGTTAGTAGAAATTATTTGCATCATATTCTTTCCAATAAAGTGAAGCCCAGTGCTGACTTGAGAAGGGAATAAAGGAGTCAAATTAATGGTTTGCAGATTACTACCTGGCGAGGGAACATGGTTTTCATTCCCTGCTCTGTGCTATTTTTTTGCCAGTCAATAGATTCAAAACATTTAAACGTGACCTATTATCTAAAAACAACATGACATGTAATAAAAGCTACAAGGTAACACCAAATTCTTTCGGCTGCTTCTCTTCCTGCTCCTCTCCATCCTCTCCCTTCTCTCCTCTCTCTCTCAATTTCCGGAGTCCTCAGAAAATAGAACTTTGTAGCCCGGTACCAAGGGGAAGTCTTTAGTCTATGTAAAGGCTTTTTTAATTGAAAGAAACTCAAACTTATTCTTTAATAGTTTATGACACCATGCAAGGGATTATAATGTGTGCATTTGTCCCAAAATAAATTTAAGAAACCCTATTTTAGAGTATGAGTTATATCATTTAAGTAACTCAGGCTTGATTTTTGTCTGAATTGATTGCAGATTCAATTCAACACGTATTTATTTGGGATTTGGTCTACTGTCTCAACACCGGAGACACAAAGAGGAAAACATCAGATTGGGAGATGTATAGTCTATAATGGGAAATGCAAATGCATAATTCATAATTCCAAGATTCAAATGCATAACTATACAAAGTGAGAATTGTTATAGGTCTGTGTCAAATTCCATGGTGCCTAATGACCATGCCTGGGGCATTCTGAGGAGGCTTCATGGAGGAGGTGGTGTTTAATCTGGTTCTTGAAAGATAAGTAGGAGTTCAATAGCTAGAGAGAAATAGTGAAAGACTCATTGTCAGTGGAAACTGCTATTATAAAGAAGGGCCCTAGAGTATAAAATGTATGATAGAATTGAGGAATATAGTTTGATGTAGGGTATGACTAGAGATCAGTAAAGGAGGCTGAGGTCAAGTTCAAACAGGTCTAGTTCCTATGCCAAAAACTTTGGACTTAGTCATAGGTAGTACTCTGAATCATCAATTCAGAGTATTGATGTTTTTCTCCTGTTATATAAAAATATGGACAACGTATTTTATGTATCAAACATATCTCATATTATCTTTGCCTCTTCTCCAATACTTAATATTATGGCTCTATTTTTGACTGGCCTGAATTCTTTCATTCATCATAATTTTCTTATTTTCAAAAATAATCTATGCTGCTGGATAACTAATATAACTCACAAAGAGAATGTCCACAGGGAACTTGCTTCAGATCCATCATTTAAAGTTTTCAATCTGGGAAAGCAGATAAAGAAAGGTAGCAAAAAGCAAAAGCCAAATGGGTTGTGAGTTGTTCTAGCTGTTTCACCCAGGAGGCTCACATCAATACTCTCAGAGAAAAGATGTGCCCCTCTGTCTTTGGCCTTGGCCATGTGGAGAAAACCCTACTGGGGGCAGTAGAACAAGCCACGTGTAGGGCTGCCTTCAGCTGCACATAGCCCCAGGTCCCGCTGGTGCTGTGAAAATCTGCTCGCAGAGAAAGGCAGGGAGTTCGGTGGGTGCTTACAGAATATTACACAAGTCTTTGGAAGAACAAGAAAGTAGGTGAGAAGAAGGAAAGATTCTGGTGAACCATGGGCAGTAATTGTAGTTCTTAAAGTTTCAGACAGCGGACACTTGGCCTTTTTCAAAATTGCTGGAATCCAAGCCTTCTTCCTTAAACATGTTTTAAGTATCTGCTTCTCAACTGCTTTGGGTTCAGGGACTTCAATCCTTGAGAATACTTAGAACCCAGAATGCTTCCATATCTTTAGTGAGGCATAAAAATAGACCAAGTCTACCATGTTGGCTGGGGCACCATATTAATTAACAAGCAAGGTGATCTGCGTGTATTAATCTATTAATCTCATTGCCAGGAGACATTCATCTCTCCCTATCAGCTGTGCTTCCTGTTATTACCCCAGGAGCCCAGAAATAGTTGCCCATTTTGCCTCAGCTGTTTTGTTTTACACTAAATTGCCCAGCACTAGCTACCTTCAGCCTACATTTTCTTGTAAAACTATCTCACTCCCTTTTCTATTTGAATTTCGTAGAACTGTTTTAGCAGTTTTGTAGTATCTGTATTTCTTAATATAAGGCAGACAAGTAACATATATATTTTCCCAAAAATCTTAATAAGGAATTGGCTACCCATATCATATAGCCTGAGGAATACCTCCTGCTGTGACCTAGCCCAGCCAGATCATCTGATGGTCATTAAGTCTACATTATGGTGAGCCAAGGTGCTTCAGAAGCAGGTGGAATGACAAGAAGAGAGGAAGAGAGAGCATGGGGCTGCAGGGAAGATTTCCCCCATTAACCCTTACCTTATAAACTGATTTACTTGTAGCTTAAAGAGCTGAGCCTGAAATTCCTACACAAAGTTTCTGTTGGCTTCATTTTAATATGAATATTGCAAAGGCTTCCTTGCGATCAACATGTTAGAATGTGGTGACAATAATGTTTGCAGTCATTTAAGGAGTCTTTATTATGCACCAGGTGATCTCCAGATCTGTACAATGGTAGTTTCTGGGAATATTAAATGTGCTACAATATGCTAAATAGTTACAGGACAGTGGCTGCTATATGAGATCAATAAATACACCCATGGTGACAGTGAAGAATGAATATGAACAGAGTGGCCACACGTAGCAAAGAAAACAAAACAAAACACAGGGTGCACAGTTCAATTTGAATTTCAGAAAACCAACAGATAACTTTTGGTATCAGTATGGTCCCAAATATTGTTGGGTCCATACTTAGACTAAAAAATATTATGTGATGCAATATTTGGGATATACTTATTAGGAAAATTATTATCACATGCAATAGTTGAGTTATACCTATACTAAAACATGTAATATTTATCTGAAATTCACATTTAACTGGGCATCCTATGTTTTATCAAGCAACACCCAATAGGAATGAGTACGCGTGGAATGGCAGCTTGTGATAAACACCGACCTGCTTCCAGGAAACCAACCTGCTTCTCTGTGAAGACATACACTCACCGTCTCCTATGCTTATCTGGAACAAACCGGGGTTCCATCAGTGTTTCTTGATTTGATTCAAACTTCCTGTCTCTGTAGTTAGATTAACTTTAGCCACCAGCAGCTTCCTGGTGTTTGCCCTTTACTAACTTCTGGAAGCTGATAGAAACCTGTTAGGCTTATTCTGGTGTATCCCAACATTGACTGAATGTTAGCATTACCCAGGGATCTTTTCAAGATCCTGATGCCGGGATCAAACCCCAGAGCAATGACATCAGAATGTCAGGAGTGAGACCAGACATGAGTATTTGCAGTGCTTCTCGTTGGATCCCAATATATCACCTGTACCACCTGGGATGAGAGCCATGGCCTCAGCTTACTGGCCCTTGGATGCCTGGGCCGAAGCACAGTAATGGCTGCCCCTCCCAGCCCCTGCTGGTGTGTGCCCCCTCGTGCTCTGTTCCGCCTCTTGCCATCCCTGCCATCAGTAAGTCCTCATCTTCTGAAGTAGCACAGTCTGATTCTTGAATAAAGTTGCAGAGGGTCCTTCCAGCACAGTCTGTTTAGGCTATTGCTTTTTGCTCTAGGTTCTGTACCTTAATTAGGTTTCTAGAAGGATCCTAGGAAGATGACATTCCTTTTCCCTTTGTGTCATGTGCTGATGGAGCCGGCTTCCCTCTCAACCTGGTTTGAGGCACTTAGAGATGGAGAGTGAGGTGTGAGTTATGGAAGCACCTGCATCTGAGTAAAGACATCAGGCCTGAAATACCACAGGGTCTGACACCATCTTTCCTGGACCAGTCCCCAGGAGAGGCAGAGAGTTCATGGACTAACTCCTTGAGCCATGATGAAGCAGAACTTTGGGGAACAGCTCTACTGAGTCCTCTCTTCTTGATGCCTCACCAGATAATCTACAGTTAGAGGACAGTGTCCTTATATTTTGGCCTTCATCAGGTATGAAGTAGAAAAACTTTGCATGATTTAGCCCTAGATTTGTAAAGTCAAGTGGATAATCACAATCTGTATGACTTAATGTTGTCAGAGAGCCGGTTGACTCACCCACTTTGCTCTGTGTGTTCTGATGATTACTGGAGTTCTAACTGCTTAGTGGAAGGGAAATAATTCATTTTGCAGAGAGAATGTTACATTTCCCATGCCTTAACCTGGTTGTTAAAAAATTCAAAGTCTCATATGTCATTGTGTTCCCTTTTGTGCATTTTAATTATTATGGAGCCTTAAGGTTCAGTTATTAAGTAATAATCAGATGCTGATTGCTTAAACTCTACCAAGTGTTTGCTCTTAGAAACCTCAGTCCCAGATAATAAATGGTGGGAGTTTATCAAAGCAAATGGCATATACTTTTCCTCTGTTTTGATTCAGATGTGTAACAATTTCTACCTGCTGGTCTAAATTGGTCCTGAGAATACCTTTTTTGTTAAACCCACTCACAGCTAGAAGGAACCAGCATCAGCCTGACAATGGAATAATATCTCCCAGCTAAACAAAGCAAAAAAGCCAATGGGACAGATCGTTCTGTCAATAACCCTAAGCTAAAACTGCAGGGTTTCCTGCTATTTTTAGAACTTGAGGGGAAATGAATCCTCCTTATTGTAAAAATGATTCAATTAAACATGCAGTGGGCCACCAGGAAACTCAGCAGTTTCTTTGTGCACTATTTTTGAAACCAGCGTTCTTTTTATTAAAGTAGAAAATGAACCCCACAAAGGTGGCTACCTTTCAAAGGAAGAACAGGGGGTTCTGGGATGGCTCAGCTACTTTCATCCCACGTGTTGGTCAGAGATTTGGGGAAAGCAGCAGCATCGCCAGCTGCATGAATTTGAGGAATTAGCTTGACGTCATCACACTAAGATTACAGGAAACTTCTGTCCTAACTCTGACTTAGCTCTCCTTGGATTGCAAGCCTTAAACTCAGTTTGCCTTTCTTTATAGATGTGTTGGTGGAGCTTTGTAGATTTTCCTCAGTGAAATTATTCTAACTTAACAATAAAGTTGATGTGAATAGGTAGATGAATATTTTGGATGGGCAAATAAAATAAAACTGAGCATGTATAAAACTTTACACAACTAGGAACTATTGATAAGGTTAGGAGTCAGGATACCTATTCAAAAGGATACAACATTACATGTAAAATTTTAGACTCTGAATTTTGAGACTAGAAAGAACTGAAACTTCCATTGAACCCCCAATTTAGCATAAATGAAAATCACAAACCATTTTCCTGAAGCCTGTATGATCCATGCCAGAATCAATGTTCAATTTGGACTCACGCCCTGACCTTGCCCGACCCCTCCCTCCCTGGCCATCTCTGTTCCTTTCTCACTGGGGTGAGGCGAGTGAGAACTCACCTGAGAGGCAAAATTTAAGGCGGTGCCAAATACACTGTGGCCGAGAGAAATAATATTGTAAGGCAATACTTTTAAAAAGAGGAATGAATGTAAGAAAGTCCAAGATGAACTAAATCTCACCATTTTAAATATGGGCACGATCTAACAGGGCTGACTAGGCCTAGTAAGATGAATATGGCAGAGTTATGCAAGTGCAAGGTCAGATCCAGTCTTTATGCAAAACTTGGATATTTGGATAGTTGATGGGCGGTAGTTTTCACGGGGATGATGTGCATAGCAGCTTTGATATTCACTCCACCTGTGGCTCCAAATGAAAAGAATGGCTTTATGCTGAGCTCCTGGCATCTCAGTTCCACTTTGCCTGCTAGTTAGTTGGCCTGTCTCCCCCATTTTACTCCAAGGCCCTTGGGGAGGAGGATCTTGCCGTACCTGTCTCTGAATGCCCAGAGCCCAGCACAGTGTCTGGCGCTGACTTCTCATATGCCTCCCTGTCTGTTCCATCAGTCTTAGAATCATCTTTCCTGCCTCTGAGTATCTGCATCCTGACCTCACTAGGTCAGGCTTGGTGTGTTCATTCCCAGTGACATCTGTGGCACTGGCAGGAGTTACCCTCCCCACAGATGGGCCACAAATGGAAGCAGTCTGCAAAGCAGGACGATTGGGTTGGATAAGATCAGCCACGTGGGCTATAGGTGTGGCTGGCTTATTATTACTGCGCAATAGATAGCACTAATTTCACATCTATCATGGCATAGTTTTCCAAAGTTAGAAGTATGGCTGGATTCTCCGCTTAGGGTTCTACCAGGTTGAGATCTGGTATTCGGTAGGCCTGTGGTTCTCCGCTTCTAGAGCAGTGATTTGCACCTGTGGTGTGCCATGAGAGGATATTAGGTGTACCACAAAAATTTTTTAAATTGTTAATGAAATTATTTTCTAAAGCAGTTCAAAGCACAGTAAGTTTATACTTGTTTTTACTCTTTTCTTGATCAACATAATTTAAATGTGCTCTGGTTGTTTAACTATAGGTTCAAGTGTACTGTGAGATTAAAAAAGTTTGAAAAACACCATTCTGGAGCTTGGGTGCTCTTCCAAACTGTGGGCAGAATTTAGTTCCTTGCATTTGTATGACTGAGGTCCCACTTCTCACGGCATTTGCTCCCTTCATCTTCAAGCTGACAAGGGCATGTTTGATCCTTGTCATGATTGGAGTCTTTCTGACTTCCTCTTGTACATTACTTTTTCTGCCTGTAAGAGTTCATGTGATTACACTGGGCCACCCAAGTAATCCAAGATCGTCTCCCTATTTCAAGGTCAGCTGATTAGTAACCTTAATTACACCTGAAAAGTCTCTTTTGCCATCTAACACAACCACAGGCATGACACCAGAAAGTAAAGGTTGTGGAGGCCAAAGTTGTGTCTGCTGCAGCTGGCAAGTCTGAAGCCATCAGCATGGAGGAGCCAGTCATTTGCAGTCCCTGCTGGCACTTCGGGGCTCACCCATCCTTGACACTTCCCAAGGCATGTGGGAGGATGGGAGTCAGCTGTTTAGAACCACGGGGCTATTCCTGATGGGTCTGAAATCCCTCTTGAGGAATCCCACCTTGTCTTTATCTGGGACTTTGGAATTCCAGAAAAAAATTTCTTTGGGAGATGAGGAACGGCATCCTGAGTGCTAAGACTATGAGCCCTGTCTGGTCCACTGGTGTGATCTATTATTCATTCCCACATCCCCCATGGGCAGAACAAAGCATGACCCGTGGGGGTCCTCTGGAAATGCTTATTGGAATAAATAAATGGAAAATGAATCAATACTTCCTTAGCACAGAGTCTCACTCTATCACCCTCAATAGAGTGCCGCAGCATCACACAGCCCACAGCAACCTCCAGCTCCTGGGTCCAGGCGATTCTCTTGCTTCAGCCTCCCGAGTAGCTGGGACTACAGGTGCCCGCCACAACGCCCGGCTATTTTTTGTTGCAGTTTGGCCGGGGCTGGGTCTGAGCCCGCCACCCTTGGTATATGGGGCCGGCACCCTATCCACTGAGCTACAAGCACCGTCCCAAAGTACACCTTTTAATAAAAGAGATTACACTTTCTAATAGTCTATCTGGCAAAAAAAAAAGCAACAGTCGATCGTTACTGGAGTGCTGGAGGACAGGCTCTCAGCAAGTTCTTTATGTCCTCATTTCAAACTTCACAATGATGCACAGATATCATCACAGTTCACACATGAGGCCACTGCCATTCACTCATGAAGAGATTTGCCCGAGATCAAATGGCTAGTCTTTTGTCAGATGCATGTACTGTGAATGTAGTCTGTAGCTTGCTTTTTCAATTATTTAACAGTGTGTTTTGATGAAAAATTTTTAATTTTGATTTTCAAGCACAGATAAAAAGGCGTACAGTTACATTAGCTGGTGGTGCTGCCTGAGGATGGAATTTGGGTAAGACACCACCCCAAGGCTGGGTGTGTGCTCATTCCAAGAATCCAGACGCACTGCCTTCCCACAGGTGATGCTGATGTCAGATGACAGCCCATGTGAGTGTACCAAAACAGGCAGGCATGATTCTGCCATGTGGAAATCTCATCAGGCCTTCGGTTATGATATTGACTTAAACCTACCGATGTACCACTACACAAAAAATTATCATTATTCCTTTGTGCATTTCCTAAAAATGATGATTTCTTTTACACTAAAATTAATTGTATTTTTCTCCTTCCTTGATCTTGCACAGAATGTCTGACCAGGGACACCCTAGAAGGAGTGTATATTGAGTGCAACTACGATCTATGCTCCTGGAAAATAAATCTTAAAATAACAACAACAAAAAAATACATCCTTAGCATCTTTTATTAGGAGTTTTTGAAGTGATATTTATAGTCAACGATTTCCTACCAGCTGTCTCTATATTCTCCCAAATGCTGGGCGGCACCATCAGCTTGCCCAGGCTCTCTGTGGGCAATCATATCATAACTCCTTGCTTCCCTTCTGAGAAAGCTGGGTGGAACATTTCCCTGAAATTTCTCTGTCCTAATCATTGGTGCTAACACGTACATCTGTTCCTCCTTCCCTATCACCACTCATATTTCACCAGTTTACACTAATGGCTTCACATGTCTGTGCTATGATTAGAAACTCACATTGTATATGTACGTCTGGTGTTGAGTTTAAGAATCTACTCGATTTTATTTTTTTAACTTGATTTACTATTTGTGAAATCTCTTAACTGATTTTTTATTTCCCTTTGACTCCTACAAAATTTATATAACTCAATATTTATTTCTATACCATCCATACCATATACACACATATACACTCGCATACTAATTTTCTTAGTTCATGGGGAAAAATTTGGCTACAATTTCAAAGAGAAGCTCATAGAAGGTAATATTACCCAGTGATTTGATGCTTGGTTTTATATTAGATTTTTTTCTATTTTCTTTAATGTCATTCTGTATAACTGAAATAAAAATAAGCCACTCCCTGAGTACCTAATTCCAAGAAAAAATGGAGAGTCATGTCAAGTTCAGTTGGTAGATGTGAAATTCTGGTCATTTGATAGATATTTCCTTTGTCATATATTTATTGGGTGAATTAGAATTTATAAATTGTAATTTGGCTTTCATGTAATTCTCTCGTGTGTATGCTTAGTGTGACTTTCCAGAGATCTGCCTAAGCCATGGGTCAGTGACTAGACCGAGTTATTTGACCTGCAGAACAGGGTAGAACTCCTTGGACCCAAGTCATGACAGACTGTATTTCCCAAAGAAATATTTCCGCCAAAGCTCCCAGTTACTTCCTCCTAATGGGGCACTTGTGCGCCACCTAGAGTCCCTGACCTCGGTCATCTTCCTGTAACAAAGATCTCAGGAAAATCCTTCTGCTGTATCCAAATGCATAGTACCAAAAGTCACAGGCTTTTAAAAAAGATGAAGATAAGGCCCTCCCCGGAAGCATCAAGATTCTGTCCTGCATGTCTAAACACAAAAGCACAAAGCGCATCATGGCCATACAAATTCAATTCCCAAAGCATGCTAGACAGTGGGGGCAATTTTAAGGGGCAGGGAGGAACCACCGTAACAATGTTGTCTTTGCAGCTTTGTCAAATGTGAACCTCATGTGAGGGGAAAATGTAAAATGAAATGTATTAGGAGACCTGTTCACTCACTGCTTGTAACAGGTTATTTTAATCAGATGGGGTGTTGGCAGTGGCCTGGTAGCCACACCTTATTACATTACATAGCATCACATCCTTTTTGGATGGTGGGTTTTGTTAAGGTTGTATTTAATGTCATAGATCAAAGATGAATTAAAGCCACAGTGCCCGTTTTCCTGGTTTCATTTCTCATGAAGGACCACAGAGCAGTTACAACTCAGTATAATGCTGACACACCACAGTGCGTCTCGTGGTCATTTTTCCCAGTCTTGAAAGTTGCTGATTGAAAGAGAAACGAGAAGTATGGCCATCAGCTCACCCAATGTCCCAGCCACCCAGAGTATCCCTGGGTGTAGATAGGAGGTCACAAAAGGCACTTCTCTTAACACAAGACAATCACATTTCAGGTGTGTGTGAGCGTGTGGACGAGATGTTGGCTTGAAGTGCAGCACAACGCTCGCAGAAGTGCAGCAGGTGCTGGCAGTGAAATGTAAGCTAGCCCTGTAATAAAAGCTCCTGGGAATGCAGAGGATGCCTCAGCAGTAGGCATTAGGCCTTCTCCTCGTGTTTCACATAAATGCATCCTCTTCTCGGGAGCAGACGAGCAGTGCATTTGCACCGGCTCATTCAAATTGAATGTTGGTAAAAGGAGAGTCCTGAGCAAACAGCACAGTCTGGCATCTTTGAAGGCAGGAGCAAGGTTAAGCTGTCAGGCGCGTTCTCTGCTGTTTATCAGATGTTTATTTACTGGCCTCGGTGTGCACCCAAGGTCCCTTGCAAAGAGGCACAGATGGGGCGACTGATGCCTGCGTGGCACCCCTGCAATTTTGCCTGGGCTCTCTTGGCCAATAAAGTTCAAGCCTTCGTTTGTGGCTTCACCTGCTGTTCCCAAGCTTGCCGTGGATAATGTTTTGCTGGAAGAGAAAGCTCCTCCGGAGAGGCAGTTTGTATTGTATTTTTCTTTTGTTCTTCTTTTTCAAGGCTGCAGCTTTAACTTTGTCACAGCAAGGGTGAGGAGAGCCAGCCTATAGAGCGCTTTCTGCAACATGCTTTTTCAATTAGTTTCAGCAGGAGCGGAGCATCAGCAGCAGTGCTCGCTTGCTCTCTAGTCATGTGCTATGAGGAATAAAGACTCTGTAGGGCAGTGAACCTGAACTTGGCCTATTCATCCATACTGCATTGAGTGATTGCATGGAGTGGAGTCAAATGCCACTTGGAGGTGAAGAGCACTCATCATCTTGCATTCCTGCTGGATATATTAGGAAGGACCCTTGACAGAATCCAGTAATTAAAAGGTAAACCGTGAAGTGTGTGCTGTGTGTAGGACATGTAAGCTGAGGGGAGAGGGAGTTCTGTTTCACTTTTTTAGGAATGATGTATTTCTTAAATTTTTTTTGGGGGGGGGCCAATGGATCAGAAGAAAAGGAGAGATTTCAACTTGCTTTGAATAATAGTCCAGAGGTTACTTTCACGCCTGAGGATATCGTCTTGTTCCTAAGTACTCTGAACTTTGTACTTCTCTCCTTGAAGTAAACATGCTCTCAATGGGAATCTTAGTGAAAAGTTTTGACCACAGAAATGAACTAATCCAGTCTTTGCTGCCTCTGTCTTCTTGCAGGTGAAATCTCATCTTGAGAATGCATTTGGGATTTTGAAGTAGTCATTTTGTTTGTTTGCTTCTCCAAAATCTAGTAAGAAATGGCTTTTAGAGACATGAAAACCCTGGGAAATGTGACTTGTGCTTTAGATTCATTTCTAAAGACATAGTGTTACCAGCATCCCTTAGGGGATAATCTTGAAGCGAGGGAGTAGTTCTAAGTTAAAGCATGTCAGCTGCTTAATGAAATTTAGTGCCATCTTTTGTAAATCATTTTTACGTGTGTTGGGTTTAAATGAAGACGCTTTGAAGTAAGCGGTGTATTTTGGCAATGTGTGTTCCATGCAAAGTTTCGTGACTATAAACTTGTGCCTAGTGAATCTCGTGTCCAGCTCTTTGAGCTCTTTTACAAACTGCATTAAAAATAGAAAGATAGGTTTTTAATTAAACTGTGTATTGGCTTTGCCCTCAGGGAGCTGAAATGCAGTTATGTGGGCATGTGGACAGTGTGAGTCCATTGTTTCTAGTAGATTATTCATATAAATTAAAAATAATTCTGATGCTCTTTAGACCTACACAACTGAATCCATTGAATATCTATTTCCATTAACACAAGTTGAATAGACACATAAATTTTTATAAAAACATCTGGTATATACCATTATGTATATTTATATAGACCTATTTTATTTATTGATCCATTCCCGTGTGTGTGTATCTTCCAGTAGACTTTGTTCAAAAGGTTAAATTGGGAGCAATACAATTTGTCAGCAGCCGAGTTAACAAGACTTAGAATAAAGCACGCTTGGCATATAAATACTGGTTCGCAAAAGGAAGGATATTCAAATATGCATGATTGAATGGTATTTCACTTGAGAAAAAATTCAGGCATTCATTGTGGCATGACATGTAGATTATTTCAGCTCCGGAAACTGCATCTGATCTAAGGATGAGAAGGATGGGAATGGGACAAAAATTTAGGGGAGAGACGCATGGTCTTTGGGGAAAATAGGTATCAGAAGTAGTAGCTTCTGATGGATTCTCTGCTGGCACTAGAAATAAACTAGTAACTTGATGACTTAGTAGGAAAAAACAATTTTGAATGATAACACCTTCTTCATTTCTTGTGTATCTTTAGCCCTCTCTTTGGTTTGTCTATTTCATTTCTTGTTTAAGGTATCATGTTTTTCCAAGGAATAATTTCTTAGTTTTTTAAAGGTAAAAAGATACAGTTTTATGGGATATTTTATAGCAAAATGTCAACAGAAAAATCAACTAAATAAAAATGTGTTACTAAATTTTCAGAAATACAGTTTTGCAGAATGAGAACTCAGTTTAGAGAAGGGCAAGCTGAAAGCAAAGCATAGGGTTAATGCCAGATTTCCTTCATTTTCAATTGAAGCTGAAATTTTAGTTTCTTTAGTGAGAGTATGTACAGCTGCAAAACGGTAGAGAGAGGGGAGATAAGCTGGATCTGTGTTTCAGCTACGCTAGATGAGCAGTCGAAGGTTTTTGTCATGAACTATTTAAGTTGAACTAAAGCAATTATCTGGCCCCCTCATGAAAGATGTCCAGAGCCCCACTGGAACTGAAAGTTGCTGCAAGAATCATTTCTGTGAGTGCCCAACCTTGCCTTCCCAGTCAAAGCAGCTGAGAAGAGTTACAGGACCAGGAACAGCTGTGCCTGATTTATTTCCTAATAGGATTTATCAAAGCAATTGTGATATCTTATGTTTATAGAGCAGCCTTTGTGAAGAGCTTAGGGTGTTTTTTGAACATTATCTAATTATCAGAACAACATAGGAAATAGCTCATACTATCTGCACTCCATGACAGGTAAAGCAATTTACCCAAGATGGCTCAGAAAAAAGCTGATACACAGCCAGGAAATGAGCCAAGGTGAGCTCCACGGGTAAGTCTGGGAACGTTTGTCTCTAAGACCCAGTGGACTCTCAGTGTGCCCCTGAAGTCCCCAACCCAAGAGGAATTTGTTCTTTTTGGACTTCAAGGATCTCATCCCAACAATTTGTGGTTCTAGGATTCCAATGTCCTGTCTGACATCTGCAGTGGTCAACTGGAATGAAAGCAAACAAGGACATGCCTGTAGGCTGTAGATCCGGGGCCACAGAATCAGCAAATGTCACTTGAAGTCTTCACAGCCAATAGAGAGAGCAACAGGGCCTATGACTTCCCAAGGTTTAGATTCAAAAACCACTGAACGCTCTTTAGAAGCCTGTTAACTGGAGAGGAAAGGGTTGCGATGCTTTCTCACCTTTGACACAGGAACCAAAAAACTGACAGGAGACAAACTTCCTTTAGTGTTTTAGTTCATAGTTATTAAGGCAGGCCAAGGCTACTCAAAGTTGAATTAAAATTAAGAAATTAGCAAAATTTTTATACACCCATGAAGACTTGCTCGTTCCCTTTCCTCTGCTTCATTAGGGCTAATTAAAAAAAAAATGTCTCATTACAAGATAAGAAAATGATTTCACATACATAAAAGTTAGCAAATACACACCAAAGTAATTGCAAGTTAGCATCTTATTTAGGTTCATAGGCAGTTTAATGGCAAGACAGGAACCTTCTAGAAGACCATTACAAATTGAGACTATTCTGGCTGTGGTCAAATTGTAAATGCAGGCTTGGAGCCTATAGCCCAGTGGTTAGGGTGCCGGCCCCATACACTGAGGTTCAGCCTGGGGCCTGCTCAAAGAAACAAACAAAAAACAACAATGAGATCTGCAACAACAAAAAATAGCCGGGTGTTGTGGCGGGCACCTGTAGTCCCAGCTACTTGGGAGGCTGAGGCAAGAGAATCGCTTAAGCCCAAGAGTTTGAGGTTGCTGTGAGCTGTGACGCCAAGGCACTCTACCCAGGGCGACATAGAATCTGTCTCAAAAAAAAAAAAATTGTAAATTCAGTAATGACATAGTAATCCAGAAGTAGAGTGGGGCAGATGGATCCTGGAAGGGAGTTCTCAGAATGGAGTCACTCTGCCAGGGGATGAGCTCCAGTAATTCCTAAGAAGGTCTTAGCTCACGGCCTGGTGCCCATGGTGTTCTGACAGTGCTGCTGCACCTGAATCTGAATGGTGGGGAAGCAAGTTCAGAGGGAGGTGGCCTATGGGGACAGTGAACAGGCTCCAGGCTTTAAGAGAAGGCTGAAGGACCAAAGAACTGGGGAAGAGCAAGAGGACCTGGTAGAGACTGAAGGAACCCAAAGAATCCGTACAGTCACTGGTGCTGAGAATCAGGGACAGAAACATGAAGCCTGGAAGGGAAGGTAGCTCTCTGTACCCCCCGTGGAAAGGCTCATGTAAGACAAAGGAATCCTGTGAGCAGAACATAAAGGCCCCTAATACATGAGGTTTAAAGGCTGTGAGAAAAGCTACAAAAAGGAAAATGGGTAAGAGAGGGAGGAACCTCTTTTCCATGACTCAGGTGCTGAGAAAAGTAACTTAGCTCTAAACAGGGCAGGGAAGATGGAGTGACCCAGCAAGAGAGGCAAGGACACAAAGACTGAGAGGAGGTTTGTGAAGTTGGGAGGGTTGGAAAGTGGAGAGCTCTCAGAGGAGACTAGGGAAGGTCTAAACCATGAGTATCTAGTATGAGTGTGTGCCTGGGCCTCTGACTCAGGCAAGCTGGAGGAGGCTTTCCTCACCTGCTTTCCGTGACTCACCTCTGATAGCATAGCATGCAAAAATTGTTCAAACTTTCTGCTTGGTGCTGTTTACAAGTGATGGCTCATCCTCCTGTGTAAGGCTGTTCTCAGAACTACTGGGGAATGTGGGAAATGACTTGTCCCTTACACTCAGCTTTAAAACTGCCCACCCATTGACCCCAGCATCCCCTGTCTTTCTCCCCCTGCTTTGTCTTAATCAGAAGTACTACTACACGTTTTATCTATTTGTTAAGCATGAGCTTGGAAGCATCTTGGTAGTAATTATCTCATTCACTGCTTCCTCCCCAGATCCCCAAACAGTGGCACCATGCACATAATAGAGAGTCAGGATCTGTTTGAATGAAAGGCTTGCTCCTAATTTATCTTGTTCAAAGTCCTTCTCTGGAACTTTTCCCAAAGAACTGGCATTACCTGTGTTCTGTGCTTTACCCCTCCTCCAACAGGGGTAGCCAATTTGTCACATTAATTTTGTAAGATGTTCAATGAGTAGAATAGTTCCTTAAACCTATGGAGATACTTCGTAAATATTTACAAAATTGAAATTATTCCCCAAAATATAGAGCATGATAACCATCCTTAAAATTTTTAGTCAGAGTCACTGAGGGCATAGCACATAGACAGAAAATTCTCTTTAACAATAAGAGGAGATATTTAAACTAGTGATTCTCTCCTCTCCTGGGAATAGATACTTCAGAAATGTCTAGAGACATTTTTTGTTGTTACATCTACTGTGGGGTGGGGGGGGGCTGAAACTGGCATCTAGTGACTAACAGCCACAGATGCTGTAAACCTACCGTGCCACAGGACAGCCCCCACCACAGAGAAACATCTGGCTTCAAATTTCAATAATGCTGAGCCTGAGAAACCCTGATTTAAAATAAACCCTTATCACACTATTTTAGAATGATTTTTATTATTGGCCTTTATTTTCCATTGAACTCTGTGCTTCTTGGTCTGTCTTACTCATGTTTGTACCTCCCAAGTTCAGCATAACACCTGGCATACATTAGGTTTTTAATAAATGATGGCTGAATTGATGAATGAATTAATGTTAATGATGCCTAAAAGGCACTTTGGTATCCTCTTTGGAACAACAATATATTTAGAAACTGCATTTCTAATCAAGGCCTTGACATTAAGTAATCAATAGGGTCAAAGACAAGTTGCAGAAGCAGAGACACAGCAGCCACACATTTTTGTTATTGTTATTAAGTCTACTGGACCTCATCGACTATCAGCACTGAAGGGGACCTGAGGGATCATTTAGTTTAATTACAGATAAGGCATTTTGAAACCCAGGGAAGTTGAAAGACTCACCTAAGGTCTCACAGTTCAATGGCAGAACTGGAAGTAGAATTGTTGCTAAATCATAGTTTTGGCATGTTTTTATCATGCTAAGCTGTCTCCATTGTATCAGACCCACAAAAATTAGCACAACAGATTATTACATGAGGTACCACTCCCAATGTAGTATTGCATTTAGCACAAAACAATGATGTCTTTACAGTATTGTAGAATTTGACCTTGAACTAATATGCTAGGCATTACCATCAGTAACAATTTAGAATAATAGAATGTTAGACCTGGAAGCAATCTTGGTAACCATCTGGTAAACCTTTGTATTCTAAAGAAGGAGGAAAGAGGGCATCAGTAATCAGCTTTATTCAGTGTCACAGAAAAAGGGTGCTAGAACTCTCTATCCTGTCGTCTTCACAATGTGTTTCCTAAAATTAGTTACAAAGGATATTGCAGGAAAACAAGGTTACCCTATCAGATAAATTTAGAAAATGCAAGGGTAAACAAAAAGGAGCAGGTATGTTTGCCAAAGGACATCTCAGAGTTTTCCACATATTATGTATCACTATACGAGGAAGATACAGTACATGACTCCTTTAAAACATATTAATTAGGAGATCATTTGTAATACATGCCAGTGTTCCTCAGAATAGACCTTATGAAAAACTGCTGTACCACTTGTTGTAGTTTATGTAATGGATAGAAATTAAGGAGCAAGCACACTTAGTTTTCAGAGGGACTTTTAGACTTGGATGGATCATGTCTTTCCCCTCCCCCACATCTTTTTGAGAAAACTGTCCAGAGGAATTTGAATTGGTATGTTTTGTTTCTTGTAAGTTTCTCAATTGCTACTCAAAGTTTCAGAGTCATTCCTGTGACCAGTCTTACAGAAATTGGCATAGCAGCACAGTAAAGGAGAAAGACACTGGGCTGGAAGTCAGAGGAAGGTGCTTTGGCAAGTCCACCAATACCTATTGGTTATCAATGAAATTGGACAAGACCTGAAGGGCCTTACGCACAGAATTTCAATGGGATCTGATGAGACTGTGGGACCAGGCAGTTTAAAGAACACACTATGTCTATGGCATAGAACCTTCAAGCAGCTTGGTGGAGGGAGGTCAAGTTATTTTCTGATGTGCTGCCTGATGCTCCCAAGACGCTGACAACACAGACCTTACTCAGTAACACCAAGGGATGCGGTCAGTCTTTCAATTACTTTTTATAATTATCACAAATATTGACTACATAAAGGTCAATATTTAAATTGACTCGAATTTATAATAAAGTCATTCCTTAGTGGAAACACTCACTAACAAAAGGTTGTCCTTTACACATTAAGTATTAGAAACTGGAGTATACCAACCAAAAAGTGCATATTTCATACCTATGTGTATAGCAAGAGACTTTGATGAATTTCTAGGAACGTATATTAACATATAATTAACAACAGTGAAAAAGAGAATTAAAGAGGTTCTAAGAATAAACCAGTTTGGCCCTGGGTCAAATGATAGATAAAACACTGCACCTTAATTTATAGATAGAGCAGTCCAAAGAAAAAGGGAATGTTTGAAAAAACTGTCCAAAAGGAGTCAAAAATAGCATCCTGTTTTTCTCATAATAAATTTCCCCCTAATTGCAACCCAAAGTCTTTAAGGTCATTTCTTTGACAGCCCTTTCCGATACTGCAATGTTCAAAAATAAGTAGAACTCTACCTTCAGGTCAGCTTTGAGATGACCCATCTCTTGGTTCTCTTCATTGAACTTGATGATTTTCAAGTTCGCCAGGATCAAAACCCTATTTAGGAAATCACATAAAGAACATTGGTATCTTGCCTCATAATTGGAAACAAATCTGAGCCCTTCAGAGTACAGAAGCTTTCAAAGGTAAATCACATAACATCTGGAGGGAGCTCAGTGCAGCTGAAATCACCACCAAATGAAATGATGCTCTCAAATTATGAGGTACAAAGCAACAACCCATTTCTGTGGAAAATTACATGAGGAAGAAAAACTTGGTAGAGTTTGCCCCCAAATACAGAGTCAAGGGTGAATGGAGGGATATTTATTAACAGCCAAGGAGGAAAGTGTGCAGATGGATTGATTAGGAGGGACTTTTTCTAATTCTTGTGCTTCAGCCTTGAGTTTGGTAGATGGGCTCCTCAAAGCATTTTGGGGGTCCATATGACCCTGTCAGAGTTTGTACATCATGGCTGACTGCTTGTTCAATTGGCATACCCTTTTCCTATTCAGTTTGCTTTCAGGAAATAAAAAGAACTAGAATGAATTATCTGCTTCTCTGCTTGTTTAACTGTAGCCGACTCATCTTTGCATGAAAATGCCTCGGCAACTCTTGTATATTTACTGAATAGCTCACTGGCTACAAAGGGGCTGACATGGGCGAATAGAAGTGCTCAAAGGACAAAGGCTTTTGATCAAGAGTAATAAATGGATACAGTGATAAGTAAGTGAAAGGACAAGGAAAGAGCTCTACCTATTCTTACAGGTGGAGGGGAAGCTAATCCCTAAATCATTCTGAACATTTTGTTTTGTTCTAATTATCCATATTAGAAGCAAAAACATTTGCTGAGCAGTTAGTTATACTAGAAAGGAATCAAAAGATATAATTTTCAGCAAAAAGACATAAAGGAAAGGTTTTTGTATTTTATTGAAGAGTTTTTCTGTACTGTATTTAGTTTTTAACTTTGTGTTCCTGGGTTCCTCTGTTCTTTTAATTACCAAGTTAAGACAATCATAAAACACATAGGGAAGCCATCCTGTCTTTGTCTGAGACGAGTGTCTAAGGATATTTGCAAGCTTCTTAGTAACAAAATGTGCAAATGTAATGTTGATGCTTTTCACTGTTTGGGATCTGACCAATATCCTTGGCAGCTCAGGTATGTTAAACTTGGCTTCACACAATTTCAGACAGACCTAGTGATTAAAGACTGTGTATTTCTCTTTTATGGCATTTAATTTAAGCCTCTAAGAAATTCTAAGACAGATTAAATAATGTGAAAGTAACTGCTTGAAAGATGTTCAATGCAACACAAGTCTTATTGATTGTAGAGGCAGGAAGGAAAGTTATGTCGAGGAAGAAAGCTTTTTAATAATGTCACGATTGAAAAAAGTTTAAATCAAGTAAATAAGTAAAACTAATTAAAATGAATTAATCATGGATCAACATCTTGTTGGAAATACCTCTTATTTATGAGATATAAAAATTCCATTAATAATGTTACTGTTTCTAATTTGATGTACTTGTATCATTTCAGAAACTTTTTTTCTTGTGAGTCTCTGAGGGCTAGATGAGCAGGATGGTAGGATAAAAAAGAAATTCTGAGATCAGAAAGTATTTTCTACCCTTCTCTCCCCTTCCGTTATTCTTCATGCATACAATCGATTTGTCTTGGTTTTGGGTGAAGTACATGTGATAGCCAGTGTCCGTGTCTGCTGGTGGGATAACTGTCCATTGACCACGTAAGTTGTCACTGTGACAACTTTTTTCCTTTGTTAGCCTTATATTTATTACCTCTGGTTACCTCTGGGATATAGGAATCTTAAAAGTATTACTAGTATAGTTATATGAAATGTCATACTGCAATGCAAAGAATGAATTACTGTCATATGGACACAATGTGTGAGTGAAAGAAGCCAGATAAATGTGTGTGTGTTTGTGTGTGTGTACAGGATGGCCATAAAGTTCATGGGCAGTTCAAAATAGTCAAGTATTTTAGTCAACTATTTTAAACTGCCCATGAACTTTATGGCCACCCTGTAATTATGCACACTGCACTGCATGATTCCATTTACATGAAGATTAAGAACAGGCACAATTGATGTATGGTGATAGAAGTCAGAATGATGGTTATTTCTGGGGGCTAGTTGGGTATTGACTAGGAAGGCAGATGAGGAAAACTTCTGGGTACTGGGTATGTTCTATACCTTGGCAAGGGTGTTGGTTATAAGAGCCTATATGTATATAAAAACCCAGCTATACACTTAAGATTTATGTATACTTTAATACGTGTTAAACTTCAATAAGAAAGTTTTAAAAACCTATTCACATCTTTAGATGCAAGATACATTCTTAAAAACAAAACAAAGAGACAATTACCATGTGATTCAGCACCATTTCACTTCTGGGTGAAGATTTAAAATCAATTTGTTGAAGACATGCACTCCCATGTCCACTGCAGCACTATTCACAATAGCCAATTCTTCTTTCTTAAACAGTCATTGCTACCCATCCTCTTTATTTGCATGATTGAATTGGGGAAGGGGAGAGAAGAATAACACAAATCATTAAGTTATGGGGGTGGCGCCTGTGGCTCAGTGGGTAGGGCGCTGGCCCCATATACCGAGGGTGGCGGGTTCAAACCCGGCCCCTGCCAAACTGCAACAAAAAAATAGCCAAGCGTTGTGGCGGGTGCCCGTAGTCCCAGCTCCTTGGGAGGCTGAGGCAAGAGAATCGCCTAAGTCCAGGAGTTGGAGATTGCTGTGAGCTGTGTGATGCCACGGCACTCTACCGAGGGCCATAAAGTGAGACTCTGTCTCTACAAAAAAATAAATAAAAATAAGTTATGGAATTTATGTGTCCATCAACAGATGAATGGGTAAAGAAAATGTGCTAGGCATATATACACAATGGAGTACTATTCAGCCTTAAAGAAAAAAAGCTTGACATTTTTGACGACATGGGTAGAATTGGAGAACATTATTCTAAATGAAATAAAGCAGGCACAGAAAAACAAATACCACATGTTTTCACTTACACATGGAATCAAAAACAATCTCGGTCATAGAAGCAGAGAGTATGGTGGTGGCAGTAGAGGTTGGGGGTGGGAGAAATAGGGAGATGATAGGCAAAGACAAAGTCTCAGTTAAACAGGAAGAGCACTTTTAGTGTGAGATCTATTGCACAATACGGTGAATATAGTTAATAGTGTGTTAGACATTTCAAAATTACTAAAAGAGTAAATCTAAAATGTTCTCACCACAAAAATAAGTATTCGAAGTAGTGGGTATGTTAATTACTTTGATTTTTTTAATTATCCTACATTGTATTCATAAATTGGAACATTGTCTTGTACCCCATAGATATATACAATTATAAAATTATCAATTTATAATAACATAAAAAATTAAAAAAGAAACATTCTAGTGAAGATAGAGAAGAGTTTACTTTTATGCAAAGAAGGTCTTTGAATTGTGAACATACTAATATTTTGTATAATTAACAATGGTAACAGAGACCCTTACTAAATATTGTACGTGTCCTGGGTACTGCCCCATATGTTTCCTCATTTAGTTCTCATGGAGCCTCATTCCCATTTTATAGATTCAAGGAACAAGAACAGTTCATTGTTCAATGTTCTGTAGCTACTAAGATTCATCTGACTCCAGTTCCATGACGGGAGCTAATTAAGTTGTGACTGCAGTGAAGTCAAATTAAGCTTTGATTGTTGTGGTTTCTAGTCTTTCTAGAGGAGTTCTAATGCAGTTAACGTGAGCACTAGACTGCAATGTTAAATGTCAGCTTTGTGATAAAGGAATAAAGTCATACAGGGAATTAAAAGCAGGTTTGCAAAAGTCACGGCTATTGTGGTTTTCTTTCTTTCAGTCTGAAGACTGAGCCTATTAATGGCATAAAAGATTATGAATTTTAAAAAGGAGAGAGAAATTCATCTGGGCATGATGGCTTACACCTGTAATTGGCCTTGGGAGGCCAAGACAGGAGAATCACTGAGCCCAGAAATTTGAGGCCAGCCTGGGCAACATAGTGGGACCCCATCCCTACAAAAAATAATGAAAACCAGGCACAATGGTATGTACCTGTAGTCCTAGCTACTCAGGAAACTGAGGCAGGAGGATTGCTTGAGCCCAGGAGTTGAAGACTGTAGTGAACTATGATTGGGCCACTGCACTCCAGCCTGGGCAACAGAGGTAGACCCCCATCCTCCCCCCACCAAAAAGAAAAATTCTATGAAATTAAATAATTTGTAAGGATTCAAGATACAAATTTTTTGTATTTATTTGGTCATAGTCCATTTTTACCTTTGTGTGGGTTTCTCAAAAGCTTCAGTTTATACCAAGTATTTGTTCAAGCAAAAATACAGATTTTTGCTGTTTAATAACCTGCATTGCTCGTGTTCTCCACAATGCTTGATGCACTTAGTACAGCAAAATATGTAAACTTCACTATAAGAATCGTTTTTGCTACGACAGCACAATAGTACAATGAGACTGAGTCCTAAGCAATCTGATTTGGGACCTCGTCATTACAAAGAAGGCTGAAAAGTTGTGCCCCCAAAGGCACAGTACTTTGTGGCTACTTGCTCAGGAGTAATGACACTAAATCTGACATTACCTTATGATGTTTATCATGTTTTTTTCTGGATCTGTGACATCACTCCAATTACATGGTGAATTTTTAGGGGCCACTGAGTGTTCTATATCTTTCAGAAATCCTACCCTAATTTTCTTTTTGCTCACACATTTTTGATTTCAGTGTAGTTGGTTTAAGAGGTGCTTTAAAATGTAATCAAGAGAGTGTTGATGGAAATCACCTATTAAATTCATTCCCCCTTATGTCTCAACAACTTCATTAAGGTTCAGTAATCTCTGAGGTTTCCAGATCAGCATGGAAAGAAGTATTTGTATTTCATAGACTCAGTCCTATAAAATATGCACAATCCAAGCCCCTTGTCTTAGATCGGAGACCCATAGAATCATAAACTTCTCACACACTACTGCTTAGGAGAAAAGTTTCTAATTCTTTTAATAAGGAAAAATAACTGGAGAATAATTTTAAAAAAGAATCCTTGCTACCCATCCTCCTTATTCACATGATTGAAATGGGGAAGGGGAGAGGAGAATAACACAAATCAGGTTCTTGACATTTAAGGTCCCTTTGTTATCAAAAAAGAGAGAAGTGGCTTCTCCAGGGGCAATGTCCTGGACAGGAGTTATTGCTACCCACAGACAGTCTATGAAGAATGAATCCACAGAGTGATGCATTGCCCTTTCAGAGCTCACTGGCTTTCAGTGAGGACTGGAAGCAAATTAGGGGAGGGGTGTTTCTAGTGATGATCCAGATTTGCTCACAGCTCGCTGGCACTCCAGTCTGTTAATACAGTTCCTCATAGAAGCATAGCCCTTGAGAGGCAGAAGAACCTGCAGAAATCCTCCAGTATCTGGTCCTCATTTTAGAAAGACAAAGACCAAGTACAAAGAAGTGAAGTAACTGACTAGCTTGTGCAGAGGTCACTGGGAAGCCGAGGTCTCTACTTTGGTACCAGGGCTGTGTCCTCCCTAAGGTAACCTTGCCACATGCTAAAAATCTCTATCTACAGCCATCTAAGTGAACAACTCAGGGCTGAAGAACTTCCAGATAGAGTGGGAACACAGGGGCTCTACCCACTATAGAGGTGCAGAACAAGAATGCTGGCCTGGCCAAGAGGAATATCATGCTGAGACTTGGGGAGTCCTGGCCCAGCTGCGTGGCATTGTACGACTCTGTCCTAAGTAGGATCTTAGGAAACTCTAGGCCAACTCTGTCCAATAAAACTTTTCACCATGTGTGTCTGCTGAGTGCTTAAAATCACCAAGGAACCAAAGTTTACTTAATCTTAATTTTAATTTAAATGTAAACATGTAAGTAATGGCTGCCATCTAAGACAGAGCCGCCTCTTTTATCGGGTTACTCCAGTAATATGTTCTTAAAACAGCCATTCTACTTCTTTAACTTCTTTCTATAACTTCTTTCTGTTGCTTCAAGGAGAAAAAAGAATACCAGAAAAAAAAAATTGAGACACAGTTTCATCATCTTTTGTTTTTCATTTGTATGTCTCTAATAGAATTTTCTTGACCATAGAGGTAGTTTTTTAAAAGATGATACATTATTAATCTAAATTAAGATAGGCTTGGCTTATCTTGCCCTCTGGGTTGGAAAACAATTAAGTAGATACTGAACTGAAGTGTAAAGAACTGTGAATTTGTAAAGAGTGATTATATTCCACTAATGTTCATTCTAAATGGGTTATGTGCACAAAGTCCTTAGTTTTAAATAACCAAACCATTGATCTGTTTTTCTTTTTAAAGCAAGAATATTTTTGGTCTTGCTGCTATTTTTAGAACAAATATACCTGGCTTTTGAGGAAAATGACTGATGGAGCCATTGTCTTTTGACAAATGTCTGTCTCCCAAAAGATTAAGAATTTGTACATAATTTATTCTCAAGGAATCCATTTGTCAGGATAGCATTTTCGCCCCCAAGGGAGTATAAGGTAATAAAATATTTCTGTACAGAGTCTATCAGATGCAGTTTTAAAAAGCAGAGCTTTTGAAGAAAATCTTAGACATTTGTGAAAGATAGAAACTGCCATTCTGTAAAACTTGAGGTTAAATTGCCATATATATGTTATAAAAATTGGCAATAGCGTTGACGTCGATATGGCAATATTATGGTTTACTTATTTTGCCATCACTGGGGGATGGCTGTCACAATTAAAAGCACCAACTTTATTTTGTTTTAGTTTCAAAATATGAGAGTAAAAATATTTTGGGTTACATGGATTCCTTTTATAATGCTTGAGTCATGGTAACAACCTTTTAAAGAAGAAAGAATCACAGTGGAATCCTAGAATTTCTGAGTTAGAAGAGACCATATATCTCTATGCTGATGCTGAGAGATAGTGAAATGAAATTTAAATAAGTAGGATAATGAAAAACAATGGTGGCCCTTCTTTATAGCCAAATGAAATCTGTCTTGGCCTTTGCCCTATAACCATTTCCCCCCCTCATGAACTTTTCTTATTGAGGTAATCTTTTAGCTGCATTTCAAATCAAAATTTAAAAATACTTTCTAACATGTTAAATCTACTAAGTGTAGAATATAAATGTCTTAACACAATAACTAAGAAAATGCAGTGAAGGCTATGTTAACCAGTGTGATGAAAGTACTTCAAGTTTTATAACACCAGCACATTATACCCCATAATTGCATTAATGTACACAGCTGTGATTTAATAAAAAATTTAAAAAAGATGTTAGTTGCTCTTCCTTGACCTCCCTCTCTCCTTCCCTCCCTCCCTTCCTCTGTTTCCCTCCCTCTCTCCTTCCCACCTTCCTTGCCCCCCTCTCTCCTGCCCTTTCCTCCCTCCCTCCGTCCCTCACTCGCTTTTTTCCTTCTTTGCTACCTCCTTCCTGCCAGTGAAAAAGTCATTTGCTTTATTGATCAACTATACGTGGAACAGCCTGGAAGAGCTGCAGTGCATTTGTTGTTTTCATCCCTGTTTGTATTTATTTGTGTTCTGACCGAACATGCTGATCTCTTTTGGATATACAGTGTACAGTACTCCATTAAAAATGTTTGGGTGGGTGAGTAATGTTACACACAGAATTTGCATTTGGGTGACACGTTCTGGGGTAAAGATGACTGAGATTGTCGTGCAGGCCATGTGCTCCCAGCACATTGCTGGTTGGCATTTCCTAGGCCTCAGAGAAGGCTGGATCCAGCTTACCACATGTGATGCATGAAATTTCCAACTTATCTGGCTGTGTTGACAAATTTAACAGACATCTGTTGGCGTAGGTGTTGGGCACTGACCAATAACAATTACAGCCTGCATCTGCTTGTGTGAGGGATAATGTAGAATCAGTTAAGCTCTAGTCCCAAGCACACTGACAAATTAGTCTCAGGAGGTTTCTCTGGGGGACTGGAGGATTGTGAAGGGTAACACAGGTAGGCCTCCCATAAAACCTTTCTCATAGTACTGGCTCAACTTGGAGAGCAAAAGAAAATTTCTTTGAGGATTTGAAAGCCATTAAGTTGGTCCCTTACATTTTTTTGTTTATTATTTTTACTGAAAACATGATATGAACTATCTGCAAAGATAGGAACTATCACAATGAGCAATGTTTTCACAAAATTAATGGGCAAATTTGTTTCCAGTTACTCATCCAATGAAGGATGAATTTGATTATTTTTACAGTGATCGTATGGATATTGTTAATAGGTGTTTCATTCACATTATCTGGAAAATTTTCAAATCTTTATTCACTCTTCTTTGACATAATTTTCCTTGAGAGTTATTTTGAGGCTCTCAAGCCCTTTATTTGGCTTGGCTGTATATTTTACTGAACGTCTACATACAATTTAATATTGGTTTAAACCCAGAGCAGTGATGACTGTGCTTTTGTGCGAATACAAAATTTGAGAGATTAGACTGAGGCAGAGAAGATGAGAGCTCTTTGAAGTTAAGCAATGTTTCTAACTTTTGTCTATTTCATGTATGTCGAAATGTTCACATATCAGAATGATGTTCAATAGTCATAATATGCTACTATGGAAACAGCAGAATTGAATGGCAACTTTTTAAAATAGATGAATGGGATATTATTTAAGGTAATGTCAGCTGTGACAGACATGCTTCTAAATACCAGTAGCTTAAAGCAATAGACACTTATGTCTCAAAAACATAAAGTCTGACCAGTGGGATGTTAAGACTTTGCTCTGTGCAGCCATTCAAGCTCCAAGGCTGATTAAGGCTCTTCCACCTTCAAAATATGTGGTTCCTAGAATATTCCTGGGTTTTGAGAGTCAGCTGACAGATGGAGAAAGAGAAAGCATGGAGATTCAGCAGGAAGTGTTAGGGGCCACGCATATTCCATCCACATTTCATTATAGGATGCTGTCACATGTCTTCCCTAGATACAAAGGGAGCTGGGAAGCATAGGCCCTGGCTGGACAGCTATGTCCCAACAACTCTACACCAGAAAAGGAGGACATGAATTTTTGGTAGACAGTGTCTTTGTAGAAAATGGTTAACAAAATCTGTTTGTGCTACTGACCTGTTAGGCACCTATGTTTCCTTGTTCGGTAGCATGGGCTATTCTGGTTACAGGTCTTCCTAGGGATCTGCTCTGAGATAACTGGTAACAGCACATATACCTGGCTGATGGAATGAAAAAGCTGAAAAATATATATGTGCTTATTATTAACCAGGAAAGTAACTTGTACTCATGAAAGAAGTTACAAAGTCATAGAAAAGCAGAGAAAAGGAATGAAAAAAACCATTAATCCACAAGTCCCATTGTCCAAGCATAATCACTGTTGTTTGTGTTTTGGTATATTCCCTACCTTTCTTTTTCTACGTAAGTTGGGAGGATTTTTTTAATTATCCTCAAACCATAAATATAACTTTTTTCTGTTTTTAAAGTTAACATTTGATTATAAGCATGTTCATGTCACTGTATTCTTTTTGAAAGCACATTTTGTAATGAGTTTTACTTATTCCATTAATGAATGTTCCATATTTTGCTTAATCATTAACCTATAATCAGATATTTATGTTTCTTCTAAATTTTTGCTCTTATATAGAATACTCGGATTTTGTTTTGTTTCAGACAGAGCCCCACTCTGTCACTCAGGCTGGAGTATATTGGTGTCATTATAGCTCATTGCACCCCCAATTCCCAGGCTCCAGTGATTTCCTGCCTCAGCCTGCTGAGTAGCTGGTACTACAGGCATGTACCACCTCATCCATCTAATCTTTGAAATTATTTTTTGTAAAGACAGGGTCTCACTATTTCTCAAGCTGATCTCAAACTCCTGGCTTCCAATTCCTGGCCTCAAGCGATCCTCCTGTCTTGGCCTTCCAAAGTGCTGAGATTATAGGCAGGAGCCACCACACCTGGGCATAAAATACTTAGATATATCTGTGTATACAATTAAATGTTTTGGAGGGTGAAAAATTCCTTGAAATGGCACTAAATCAAAACTCTATAAATATGTTTAGGATGTACATAGATACATAGACATCATAGACATATAACGTGTGTGTGTGTGTGTTCAAGTTACTTTGTAGAAGGTTTCCATACTTGCACCATCAAAATCATTTGTAAGAAAAATTTTAAGGCCTCCTAAACAACAATGATTTTTTTTTTCTTTTTTCTTTTTCTTTCTTTCTTTTTTTTTTTTTTTTTGCAGTTTTGACCGGGGCTGGGTTTGAACCCGCCACCTCTGGCATATGGGGCTGGCGCCCTACTCCTTTGAGCCACAGGCACCATCCTTTTTTCTTTTTTTAACAATGAATTTTTTCTATCCTTTCTAATTTAAAAAGAAAATTGTCTCATTGAAATCCATATTTCTTTTACTACCAGTAATAAGAATAATCTTTACATTTGGTGATTTCTTTCTTCTTAAATTATCCTCAGTCAAATTTGTGATAATCTTTATAAAATGACCAAAAGCTATTTCTCAGGGATTGAGGAGGCTGGTACAACCCTGGCTCTCAGGAGTTCATGGGCACATATACAGTAAAGAGCTGGAGAAGGACAGCCTTACTAAGCATTCTCCTGAACCCTCTTGGTTTTGAGAGATGGGTTGTCTCTTAGTTCTTTACCCTGACACAGCCAAACTCAGTATCTCAAAGAAGGGACAGGACTTGATCATATGTTCCAAGGCCCTCAGACTTGCATAACAGCTCTCCAAACCTAGAACGCCAAGAGCGAAGGATAACCAATGATTTTTAGAACCTTTTTATTTAAAAAACATACAAGTTTATAAACATATTCACATCCCTCAGAACTGGCCTTCTGTGGAACATGTTTGGGAAAGGCACTCTGCATAATAATAGTCAACTGAAGTATTAGTGCTATTAAGGCAATATGAGTAAAGGAAGAAAATCAACTGGAGCTATCAAGTGATGAGCATGATAAATTGATTCCAAATTATAACGCAAGAGTAGATTTTAGTTCTTTCAAGTATACAATTTTGGAAAATGGATACAGAGGTCATGTTTTTATTATAGCAAGATTATGAAGAAAGTCTTATCTCAGTATGATGGATGCTTTTGTTGGTGTCTTTGAATGTCTTTAAACCTAAGGACTCTGGTCATCTCTTGGCAGGCTGACTTAGGTGGCCATAGACAAATAGGGGGCAATTGCAGACCTCAGCCTCTCTCCTCTTTTCTGCCCCTTGGCTTTGTGGTCATTCTGCAGTGTCCCTGTAATGCAGACTGGATAATGTGAATTTTCTAGAAAAGTACCAACTCCTATATAAATGGCCAACAGCATAGTTGCTATTCATGTCAATAACATAGTAAGATGTAAACTCTACAAGGGCAAAAGATTCTTTTATTCTCTGCTATATCCCCAGTAACTAGATGATTACCAAGGTCCATACATATTTGTGAAACAAATTAACATAAATATGTACAGGTAGTGGCCTAACAGACATATTTTCTTCTTAACAGAGGATAGCAGTAAGAGACAAGAGCCCACAAAATCATTCATCGACTGTTTTTCAGTCACTGGGAGTTCTTTCTCCTTAGAAGTTAGGTAACCTTGGGTAGCGCACGTTTGATTTGACCACTTTTGAACACTAGTCTCATTTTAATTAACATACCAAGTGGGTATCAATTCTCAAACTGAATTTCTCAAAATTAAAACCTAAGAGAAGTTGCGTTGTATGTTTACCTCTGTCATGCTTTAGTAACCAAGAAGATTGTAGTGAATGTGAGATTTTTTTTTCTGATTATACTTTGTGTTCCAAAATTAATTTAGAACATCTTCTCAAAATACTAGCAATTGCTATAAAGAGACTTAGATGCATCTGATGTTGTATCAACCACAAGTCCACTGAGGAAGAATTTCACGTGAACTAAAAAAGTCATTCATTGTCTTTCCCCTAAATTCCAGGGAAAGAAAGGAAGTGTGTGTTGGCATAGAGGGACGCAGCAAGGATAATAATTAGCTTTCATATGTTGCATGATTCTAGGCTGTGGGCTGGGAGTTTCACATACTAAAATGATAACTTTTGTGCTTCCTGGACTTAGAGAAGTGCCAGTGTTCATTTGGAGGACATGGTGAGCATCAAAATTGTGGGGTCGTATGGTCATTATATCAGACTGTCTTAAAACATCAGCTCCTTTATTTTTCTTATTTTCAAAGTTCAGAAAGCCTACTTTGTTTATAAGAAATTATCAAGGGGAGAGAACTATGTCCGAACAAAGGATAAAATAAAAATCCATCCCCCAAAGTTAGCTTCGCCTGCTTGTAATAACTGCTTCGCAAGGAAATGTTTAAACTGGAATTATTGTATATGGCATCACTCTGATACTCTCTTCATGTATTGTGCATGAATGTTCTGTTTTTCAGTCTTCTTGAGGGTCAGTTCAAATGTTTCTGTGGCCTTCCTTTAAAGTTGTATCAGTACCAAGTTCATGCTTCCTCTTCCATAGGCAGGCAGTGGAATGAGCAGGAACCAGCAGGCCTGCTGGCAGCAAGGCCCTACCTCTCAGAAGATCCCATTCCTCAGCTTCCCTTAACTTGGCTGACTGCTCTTCAGCCTCCACATCTCAGCACAGAGAGCATCTAGCCTCACCTGTGTCTTCCCTTAGGGCCAAAGCCTGGTTTAGCTGATCCTTGTGAGTCTCCAATGTCTTGTTCATGCCTTTGCTTTAGTGCTCACTATGCCATGTGCTTGTTGTGTCGCCCTATGGGCAGTGAACTCTGGAAGTGCTAGGTTATGTGTACCTCATTTGTTGAACTGTGTTTTGTATTTGAACAACTGTGTATCAAAAAGGGGTTGGAGATACTGAACCCTATGTAGTAGACAATCCATGTATAACTTTTGACTCAGACTTAATAGCCTACTATTGAGCCTTATGGATAACATAAACAGTTGATTAATGCATATTTTGCATGTTATATGTAGTACTTCTGTTATTATGAAAGTTTTGAGATACACAAAAATTAAGAAACATAAATCTGCATGGACAGAAACAAATGAAGCCCTCCCCAAACACCAATAAGCCAACCAAGTTGAAACTTGCACAGGTGAACCAGAAAGAACACTGTCAACTGTGTTCTTGGAAGGGAAATAATAGACCATAACACAATCAGTCTCAGAACTTTCCTAGCGACCTGCATATATGCTGAATTCTTACAATAAAGTAAGCTAGAGAAAAGAAAGTGTTATTAAGAAAAATCATAAACAGAAAATATATTTACTATTCATCAAGTGGTAGTGGAGCATCATAAAGGTCTTCATCCTCGTGTTCATGCTGAGCAGGCTGAGGAGGAAGACGAAATGAGGGTTAGTCTTGCCATCTCAAGGGGGCAGAGTTACAAGAAAATCCTGGATAAGTGGACTCACATGTAAGTAGACCCAAGCAGTTCAAACCCATGTTCAGAGGTCGACTGTACAATTCTTTTTAATGAAAGCATCTTACAAGTTCCTCAAGGCCACAGAATGTGAAAACCATATGGACACTGAAACTTTATGGAAAGTGGTGGCGTTTGGCCAGGGGATGTGTGTTTTACAATTGGGTTTGCCCACGCAGCTCTCCCAGCTATTCTGTACCTGTAATAATAATGTCCCACTGCAGATTCTCCAGTCTTCACCTAGAAGGTATTCTTTGGCATTTTTCCTTCAGACAAACTCCATGCAAATGTTTGCATTTGCTTCTGATTCCTTGGATGGGAGAAAGGGACACAGGCATACTACCTTATTCCGTCAGTTAATAAACCCATTTTCTTGAGAGGGCTACTGCTCTGCCCCCATATAGAGGAGATATGGAGGCCATATAAAATAATTAGCAAGATTAACCTTCAAGGAGACTTATAGAAAGTAAGTTGAACCATCGGCTTCTTCATATTTGTCAAATTTAATTTACTGGGATGGATTTTTGATTAGAAAATGGGCAACCACTGTCTTTTGGGCAATCTGCCTAAAGCAGAGAGAAAATGCCAACTGGCACAGCTCTATGCCTAAAATTATGGGATGAGTGTTAATTTTAATGGCTCCCCCATTTGATGTCACTACATGTTTGAATGTAGCAAGCACCATGTCATATGTGAATCAAGTTCACTTGGTTTATAGGCAAATCACATTAACAACTGTCATTTCACAACTATATAGTATGATTTTGAGTTACTTCTTACATTTTTCACTCCTACTCTTGGGATTTTTAGTGCCCCTTTCGACCTCAGATGGATGCCAAGCTACCACTTTAATTTATATGACTTTTATGCTCATTCAATTTGATGTAATGTTTGGCTTTCAAGCAAGTTCAGGCCAAATATCAAGTTCACAAAATAGTTTCATTTAATTAGAGTTAGCTTTATTACTGTTTCTGTTTTAATAGTCTAAGATTACAAAAGATCTTGTGATGACACTGATTTGGAGACAACACTTGGAACTGATGTCATAACCAAACAACCACACATATTCCTGACACTCAAGATCTCAAAATTCTGTTTTTAGAAAGAGTCATAAAACAAGTTAATTGTCATCTTTTCTTAGAGAAATGTAATAAAAATATAAAGACTAAATTGCATGTCCTTTAGCTTAAGACAGCTCTTTGCTGAAGAAAAGCTGTCATTAAAAGCAAGTCTAATGTTCAAGTCACATGTTCAGTTAATTTTTAAGAGAAAATGGACAATTTAAATGTAGTTGAAATTAGTTCATTGGTTGATATTATGTACATATGTCCTTCAATCTTGATGAGACTTGAGAGTTAAGTGTGTTCTTGCTCTTGAACTCTCGTAAGTGCTCTTCCCCTCTCTCTCCTGTCCTTCCCCCTTTTTCCCTTTCTCTTTCTCTCTTCCCTCATTTCCTCTCCCCTTCCCCATTTCCTCCTCTCCTGCCATCTCCTTCTCTTCCTCCTTCCTTCCCTATCCCCTCCCCTCTCTCATAGATAGAGAATATAATTCTCCATGCAGATGCTGGTTTATTTTGGCAGCTCATTGAAGGTTGAGTGAGGACAGTTGCTTCTAATAGTTTTTGGCTTGTGTTGTACCCCATTTTTGGTCTTCGTCATGTTCCAGATTTTCCTTGTTATTCTTATCTCCAAACACTCTCCCTGTATTTGGGAGGACCAAATGTGCCAGAGATAAATGTGGAAACAAGAAAAGAGGAATAAATATCTAACATAAGTAGAATCTGTTTGTTAAATTGGGACAGATAATGATTAAAGATATTAGTTTTATAAAGAAAGTCCGTTGGTCTTTAGATATGTTATCATATGGATATTTCTTAGGCATAATAATGATCCATGTGATACCATAATAAATCCGAGGGCTTATGGTTCCAATATTTATAAAGTCATCAATTCCACCAATAGTCCATTTGCAAAGATGTGTTTTTTTATTTACAAAGTACTGCACTAGATACTGATGAAGCTTTTGTCCCCAAGTTGCTCAAGAACAAGTGTAAAGTTGACCACAGATTTACAGTTTGTAAGAGAAGGTCAAATCATGCCTTTAGCATGCATGGCCCCTGGAGGATGAGGTTATCCTGGGCCAGTGGAGTGAAGACCTGACAACTGTGCAAGTAGCTGGCTACATGCTTGGAGGTAAAACCCATGCCCTCTGTCCTGTGCTGGAAGAGTGAGAGGTCAGACTTTCAAGGTGGCCAAGAAGAAAAGGAACAAGAAGAAAAGATGGAAAAGAAGGAAGAGACTTGCTGGCCCCTTTGGCAAAAATGGCCCCAATGCTACCTTTTTAAGTCTTTTATAATCCTGGTCTTCTCTAATAAAGCTGGCTATAACTCTGCACCACCCCTTAAAAACAGAGTAATCAGTACAGAATTCTCTGTGCAAGTGGCATTGCGGATGAGACTTGCCTAATGAGATCTGAGGGAAGAAACATTCAAGAAAGGGGGGAACAGAAGAGGTCCAAAGCCTTTGAGTCAGGAATGAGCTCCGTAAGTTCCAGAAGAAAACACCCTGTTGATAAGACCAAGAGGACTTCCCTATGTCAGTAACTTGTAGCACTCCAGATACTCAGGCCAAACTCCAAGGAATTAGACTTCCTTCCTCTCTCTCCCTTGTATCTTCCTGACATTCCGTCCATTAACAAGATTCTGGAATCAGCCCTTTTTATTTAATTAATACCATTAGTAATCAAGGTCTCCCTTATGGTTTGAATGTTTCCCAAAATTCATGTGTTAAAATCTAATCACCATTATAGTGGTATTAAAAGGTGGGCTCATGACAGCTGGGCTGGTGGCTCATGCCTGTAATCCCCAGTGACTCAGGAGGCTAAGGCAGGAGGATTGTTTAGAGTCAAGAGTTCAAGACTAGCCTGGGCAACATAGCGAGACCCTATCTCTAAAAGAAAAAAATTAGCCAGTCATGATAGCATGTGCCTGTAGTCTCAACTACTCTGGAGACTGAGGCAGGAAAATCAAGCTCAGGAGCTCAAAATTGCAGTGACTATGATCCTATCACTGCACTCTGGCTTGGGCAATGGAGTGAGACCCTCATCTCTCAAAAAAGAGAGAGAGATTGCTACTAAAGTATTCATCATAAAATCTTTCCCCAGTCCAACATCATCAAGAGTTTTTCTCACATGTTCTTGTAAGATTTTTATTGTTTCATAACTTAGATTTAAATCTTTTATCCATCTTGAGTCAATTTTTGTAAGTGGTGAAAGGTATGGGCCCAGTTTCAGTCTTTTACGTGTGGTTATCCAGTTCTCCCCAGCATCATTTGTTGAATAGGGATTCTTTTCCCCACTGTATGCTTTTGTTTGGTTTATCAAAGATCACATGACAACTAGAGACTGGTTTCATCTCTTGGTTTTCTATTCTGTTCCATATGTCTGTCTCTATTTTTGTGCCGATACTGTGCTGTTTGATCACCGTGGACTTGTAATACAGCCTGAAGTCTGGTAGAGAGATGCCTCTGGCTTTGTTTTTATTACTAAGAATAGCCTTGGCTATATGGTTTTTTTATTTTTTTCTGGTTCCATAAAAACGAAGTGCTATTTTTACCAGTTCTTCAAAGTGTAATGTTGGTATTTTAAAGAGATTTCATTGAATCTATAGATTACTTTGGATAGAACAGACATTTTAACCTGAAATAATAATAAAAAAATAAAATGAAGAGGTAGATCCTCTTGGAAAGTGACAAAATCATGAGATCTCCACCCCTGTGAATGAAGTAGTGCTTTATAAAAGGGCTCAGAGGAACCATTTTAGGCCACCTTCTTTTGCCCTTCTGCCTTCCGTCACCTAAGGGCACAACCTTCGTCCCCTTTGGAGGGTGCAGCAGCAAGGCGTCATCTTGGAAGTAGAGAGCAGACCTCACTAGGGACTGAATCTGCTGACACTTTGATCTTGGACTTTTCAGCCAAGACTTTTCTGCGGGGTCAGAATCCACTAGTAGCACCACAATCACATAGCTGTCTTGTGCTCTCCCATGGCCATTCTTCTGCCTTGACTTTCTGGAAGCATTAAGCTTCCTCCTGCTTCTGCCTTAACATATACTCCCTTCAGTTGGTTTGTGACCTTGACCCATTCTTGGCTGTGTTTCTCTGCTAAGTTCTCCATTAGTGACTTAGGAAGTTTGTACCAGCCTCTGACCTCAGCCTGATACTGTTTATACTGCTGGTATGGCCAAGTGTAAACTTTTATAGAACTTTTATTATGAACATTTTCAAATATAAAAAAGGAAAACAAAATACTGTAACAACACCTATATGCCAATAACATATACTTAAATTTATAATCATTAAGGTTTTCTCATATCTGCTCTGAAAAACAATTACAGTAATGATGATGACTATATGCCCTAAATACTTTAACATGCAACGTCAAATAATAAAGACATTTTCTTACATATCCACAATATTCTCATACCTACCTAAATTAATAATACCTTCGCATCATGTAATGCCCAATCTGTATTTGAACTTTCCTAACTGTCTCCAAAGTACTTACCCCAGATGGCCCACATTCACATTGGTTATTATGTTTGGGGGGGTCTCTCTTAATCTAGAATAGCCACCTTCCTTTTATTTATTTATTTTTTTTTGTAGAGACAGAGTCTCACTGTACCGCCCTCAGGTAGAGTGCTGTGGCATCACACGGCTCACAGCAACCTCTAACTCTTGGGCCTACGTGATTCTCTTGCCTCAGCCTCCCGAGCAGCTGGGACTACAGGCGCCCGCCACAATGCCCGGCTATTTTTTTGTTGCAGTTTGGCTGGGGCTGGGTTTGAACCCGCCACCCTCAGCATATGGGGCCGGCGCCCTACTCACTGAGCCACAGGCACCGCCCCGCCTTCCTTTTATTTAATGCCAATGACTTGTTGAAGAAGTCATGTCTTGTGGAATATCTCAACTTCTAAATTTGTCTAATTGCTTTGTTGGAGTCTTTTCAATTTTCTTTCTTTTATCACTACCATTTTTGTTACTGGAAGCTAGAATTAAAAGTCTGGGGCCAGGCATGGTGGCTTAAGCCTGTCTGTACTTCTAGCACTCTGGGAGGCTGAGGTAGGTGGATAACGTGAGCTCAGGAGTTCAGGACCAGCCTGAGCAAGAGTGAGACCCCATCTCTACTAAAAAAAAAAAAAAAATAGAAAAACTGAGGCAAGAGGATTCTTTGTGCTCAGGAATTGGAGGTTGCTGTGAGCCATGACACCACGGCACTCTACGCAGGGTAACAGCTTGAGACTCAGTCTCAAAAAAAAAAAAAAGTATGAATGAAATCCAAATAAACCTTTTAGGAAAGTTTCCCTCAGGCATGAAGTTGGGTATCACATCTGGATGAACATAATTTCTCTTTGCTCCACCATTGGGTTCAGGTGATAAAAGCTTGATTCTTCCATTGTAATCTTGGTGCATCTTCTGACTACCAGCAAGTAATCTATGGAATAAATATAATTTTTCAAACTTATTCCTCTGTTAGCCTCAGTGGTTTAAAGCAGGGGTCAGTGAATGTTCTGTATGGAACGAGACAGACAATGTCTTCTGCTTTGATAGCCAGGCAGTTGGAACTACCTGACTGTGCCATTGTACCATGATGGCAGCCACAGATACTATGGAAACAAAAGAGTGTGGCTGTGTTCCAATAAAACTTTATTTGGATTCAGTCTGCAGATTGGAGTATGCAGATGGCTGGTTTAAACAATGTTATTCAGCCCAGATGATTAGTATTCCTAGGTAGTTTTAAAAAATACTGCTGCCCAAGCCCCACCCCAAACCAATTAAATCACCACATCTGCAGATGAGGCCCTAGTGTTGATATTTTGTAAAGCTCTCTGAGCAGTTCTGATGTGTGGCTATGGTTGAAAGCCCCTGGTTTAAAGCGAGTTATCATCTCTAGAGGCAAGGCTTTCCCAATGTGAGGTAGGTGAGTGTGTGAACAATTAAATCTAATAAAAGAGTGAAATAATTATTGTAGAAGAACAAGGGGGAACCCTTAGAAAGAGGGCTGGGGGTTGGAGTGCCAGTCAGAAAAGTTTCCCCAGAGAGCAATATTGTAGCCATTCCTTGAATTCTGAACATTCTTTCTACTAGAACATTTTTTTTTTTCCAAAGGGTGTGGAACCATCAGGCACAATCCTTTGCTAACAAAATTTCTGCCAAGTTCTGCCTCTCTCATTAATGTGAAATTAGGAGCATAATGAAGAATTAGAACCTGCACCCAGTAGCCTTTGTTTATTAGCACTGAATCATTATCTTACTTTTCTGGAATTAATATTATCAGTGACTGAAGGCAAATGAATAATTAAGTTTTATTTACTTAAATGTTAGTTTTTTTTTTAAGGAACTGAAAATAACAATCTGAGACCTAAGGAACAATGCAGAGACAGTAGAGTGGGCTCCATACACTTGCCTGGAATCTACTCTCACAATATTATTTCCCCAACACCACTGGTTCTTTATTTTGTACAGGGAGGGGGTGGGAATCTGGGGAGTGATGATGGGGGTAGAGAGATAAAACATCATGATGGAAGTAAAAAATAAGATTTATCTTTGATTATACTAGCAATTTGACTTCCCACCTCTCCGTAGAACATCTGGTAATGTCTGCAGACATTTTTTGGTTGTCACAACTAGAGTGGGAGCTGGAACTGAAACCTAGGTAGAGACCGAGGATGCTAAATATACTACCATGCACAGGACAGCCCTACACATAAAGAAGAATGATCTGGCCCCAAATGTCAACAGCACTGAAGTTGAGAAACCCTGGATTATGCCAATATGTTCAGACACATGCAGATTTTCAGGAAATGTTTTGTGTTGTATTTTAAGGAGTACTTATAATTATCCCCATAGGTCAAGTTTTTAACAATCTCTGAAATCACAAAGGTATCTTTTAACAAAGTGTCAATGGTGGTGGCATTAATGGATCCAGAAATCTTAAAATTAACTTTTGGATGCTAGAGGGGGAAAGTCAAATAAGAGGAAGCCCTGTTCTTATTACAAAAAAAAAAAAAAGAAAAAGAAAAAGAAAAAGAAAAAAGTTCTCGCCATAATCTCTAGCCCTTGGGCAATGCAACCCCTTCTCAGCCCAACCAAGCAAAATAAGCTAGTATCTGCCTTCAGGGAAGAGATGATGAGTCTAGTGCAATTGATATGGGCAATCAATATCAGAATTCTTCTTCTCAGGTGTCCAAGTAGTTACTTGGCTCAGAGGCTATTTCTCAATTCAAGTCCCACCTATCTATGCATTGTAGTGCTCCCTGAAGCTCCAGCTAACCATGAGCAACCTCTGTTGCTGCAAGTTTGTGTGTACTCAACTGTGGCCCAAGTAAGTAATATAAGGCCTGTGTATTAGCTTCCTGTAGCTGCTGTAACAAACCACCACAAACTTACTGGCTTAAAACTACACAAATTTACTATCTTATTGTTCCAGAGGTCGGAAGTCCCAAGTAGATTTCACTGCACTAAAATTTAAGGTGTCAGTGGGACCATTTCTTTCTGGAGGCTGTAGGGGAGAATACTTTTTCTCACCTTTTCCAGCACTTAGACCCTACCAACATTCCTTGTCTTGTAGCTGCAAATCACTCTGTCCTTGCACATCTCCTTCTCTGACTCTGTCTTTCTCTTTGACCTGTCAGGATCTTGTGATGACATTGAGCCCACCCATATACTACGGGATATTCTACCCATCTGAAGAGCCTTGACTTTGTTATATCTGCGGAGTCCCTGTTGCCTTGTAATGTGCCATGTTTACAAGTTTGAGGATTAGGAAGTGAGTATCTTTGGAGGCTATTGCTCTGCTGATCATAGCTTGAAAGTAGCCAAATATAGAATCGGTTGAGCTTGACTCTGGAATTGGTCACATATGTTATTCTATTACACAGAGAATCATGCACCGTGCCACAGAGCCTGAGCTCTAGAGTCAAAATACTTGAGTTCTAGTACTGTCTCTACCAACTGCAAACTGTATGTACATGATAAAGTTACTTCACTTTGCCTCAGTTTCTCTATCTACAAAATGGGCATTTCAGTAACACCACCATATGAGGGTGATTGTTAAGAGCTGTTAATGAAATCAGGTACTTTTAAGGCAGGAAACACAACGTCTGACACAATAATTGTTCAATATACGTTAGCTATGACTATTGCCACTCACAAGGCCATTGTGATGATTATACAGTAGAATTCAGGGGTCAGCAGACTTTTTCTATAAAGGGCCACAGTAAGTATTTCTGCTTTGCAAGCCATGCATTTTCTGTCACAACTCTTTAATTTTGCTGTCATACCACAAAAATCACTATAGATAATATGTAAATAAACAGCTGTTGCTGCATTTCCATAAAACATTATTTATAAATAGACAGTAGGGCAGATCGAGTATGCACAGGCCATAGTTTGCTAGTCTCTACTCTAGAATAGTGATTATCAACCTTGGCTACATTTTGCTATCCCATACAGAGCTTTTAGAAAATTATAATACTATTACATCTAATTGTCACTTTTAATTAAAAATAGCATTATTTTTCCATTCCTGATTTCAGATTAAATGCCCAAAGACACTGCTTTATACATAGTAAGTTTTCAAATGCACTATGTTGAAAGAAAAAGGTAATAACACCTGGCCTTACCCCACCTCCAATGTATGAAAATCTCTGGAGTGAGGCCTGGCTAGCATTTGATCTGCAAAAACTCTCCAGATGCTCATGGCAATCTGGGTGAAGAATGTGTGCTCCACAACCTTGCTTCTGTTTTCCAGAACGAAAACAGCCCACCTCACTCTGGGCACTGTCAGTCTTCTGAGTATGAAAGAGTAAGTGAATGTGCAACATGCCATCAGCTTAGTGCCCAGTCCCTATGGCAACGTAGCAAATGGTGGTCAGTCATTTGGGAGTCCTTTGATTGCAAAGAACAAAGACCCAAATTAGCTAATTTGGCCAAAATAAGAAATTTTTGGAAAGATACAAAGGTACTCAAAGAATTCATAGATGGAAGACAAAAACAAGGGCCGCTTGCAAGGACTGAGAAGCAGCAACTCAGGAGAGCTTTGGATGGATTCTTAGAGGAATGAATGACATCTGGTCTTTACCTTTCTTTTGTTCGATCAGAGAGTATACCCACACCGTGGCTAGTAGAGAGTGAAACACCTTACTTGTCAAACCTCACCCTCGCTGTGACTGACGGAGAAGAGTTTGTCTCCAAGGCAAAAAAACTGGGAGACTCTTACTAGAAAAAGGGGGTAGAGGCGGGGCTATAAGCTGTTGATAATTAGTTGTGGTTAAGCATGTTTGCAATGAGATAACATAAAAAGTACTTCCCACAATACAAAGCATGGAGTGAACGTTCAAGCCACCGCTCTCTAGCAGATTTCAGTATACACTGTTTTCCTGTGTAGCAGCAGTTCACAACCAGGTGGTTCTGCTCTCTTCCTGAAGACATTGTTGGGGGTGGGTTGCAACTGTCATCTAACCCATAATGCACAGGACATCCCCCTACAACAAAGTATCATCCTGTTCAAAATATCAGTAGTGCCAAGTGAAACTCTGAGATATAGCAAAGTAGAGGGAAATTTGTTGTGTTGCAGTTTTCATTTTTCTTCAGCCAAAAGGAATGTGCTTTTTCAAGTTGCTAATCTATTTCTCTCTGTGTGCCCCACACTCTTAATGACTTACTCAACTTTGATGGAAATGAGAGGCCTGTGAGTCTGTTCCTTCATTGAAGACAACAAAACTGAGGAGGTTCTGAAGTTGAAATTAGAAGAGAATGATGCAGGGAAGAGGAACCAGGACACATTTCTGAAATTGACCCCTATGAGATTATCCCAGAATCTAACTTGCTAAAAATAAATTAGCAGAAGAAATGAAATTTGAGTATACGCATATTAATGAAATGTAAAGGAATATTTTAATGGTCAAATAGAAAAGATTTCAAAATAAATTCAGTTTAATCAGTTTTACATTTTTCAATTTTACTAAAGGAATCGGTCCATGAAATGAAAACTATAGTTAGCAAAAATCATTCAGTATGATTTTTCTGTTACTATTTTCTGGAGGGGAAAAGATACTAAGTAACATTGCCTTTGTGTTATAGCAAATTTGATTAATTCTAAAAAGTGCTTAAGTTTGTCGGTATTAGCTGAACATTTTTCTTCCCTTTTACCTCAAGTGTACGATGGTTCTACAATATGTGAATGTCACATTTTTTTCTGTCTTGAATTTTAGAAAAACAGGTCATTAAAACATCTCCGTGAGGCTTTACATCAGTGCCAATTTGCATCTCCAGTTTAAGCTGAAACTTTTTTCGTGAAGTGAGGTGGGTATCAGGTTGAGTTCATTATTTTATCCATTGCTGACACTTTATCAACACTGATCATTAAAGACTTCCTCAGTGGTTAAGTGAGTAACTCATTCATTCCCTTTTATCCCCTATTCCACCCCCAGGGAGTTATTCTACTGAATCTGGTATGGATATTTCCTTATGTGTTTATTTTTGCCAAGGAGTTTTATTGTTTCATATGCACTCATTTTAATTTGCATAAATTTTCTTGGGCTCCATGTTGCATCATGTGTATTCTTTCTGAGCCTCGGGATGTTCCTATCCATCCCCGTTGCTCTGTGTACTTCCAATCTGTTTTTTTCCACCCGCCACCTCATGCTCCGTGGCGTGCAGCAAACTTGGTTTCTGAGAGAGAACCACTTTGCACCAGGAACTTGCAGCTCTGCCTTTGCTCCTTTTATGATGGAGTCATAAAAGTATAATGAAAGAAAAAGCTACTAGCTGTGAACAACAGCTAAAATGCCAATTTCAGGTCCCTCAAAATCGATCTTTCCCACAATCCTCTAAAATGTCCTTACTTTTAACCCCGCTGAAAGAAAAATCTCTTTTCTTAACCCCCCAACTCTTGGAGAAGGCTATTTAGCTGATAATTTTGCTGAGGCGGTTATCTCCACCAAGTACCACTTTTAATATCAAGGTATAAGTAGTTGCCTTTCCTTCCTTATCGTCTTCATCAGACCCTTTTCATCTTCGTACTGACTTAAAGAAGTGATTTCTGCATTGTCCTCTCTGTCTTCCTGGTCTCTTTTACACTGACTTAGAGCCTAAGTTCTTTTAGACTTATTTAGAGAGATTTTTAAAAATTACGTATCACTCCTGACAATATATAAAAATGGTAGATAGGTTAAGGCAGTGTTTTTCAACCTTTTTTATCTCATGGCACACTGAACCTATAGTTAAACTTCCACAGTGCAAATTATGTTGATTCAAAAAAGTAAAAAAAAAAAAAAAAAAGAATATATTTACTGTGCTTTGAACTTCTTTTCAAAATAATTATGTTTAAAACTTTTCGCAGCACACCTAAGATCCTCCCGGGGCACACCAGTTGAAAATGATTGGGTGGGGCGGCACCTGTGGCTCAGCGGGTAGGGCGCCGGTCCCATATGCCAGAGGTGGCGGGTTCAAACCCAGCCCCGGCCAAAAAAATAAAAAAGAAAAGAAAATGATTGGGTGAAGGTATTCATAAACTTCATCACATTTAGAACCCCTACTGAATGCTACCCTGACTCTGAATCACTGATGCCCACGTTTGATCATACAACAGTTGTTAACACACCTGTTCATACAACTGTGCCATCAACAGCATTGGTGATACAGCATTTCTTAGGAATCTCCACTATTGTCTCTGAGATTGTCTTCCAAATTACCGACACCCACTCTGCAGATTTTGACTCTGAGATTTTTCTTGCTTGGCCCAGTATAGGCAATACTTTTGTATCTCGGCATAATATAACACAGCTTCATCTATGTGTGTGGATATTTTTCTCTTTGGGGTCCCAAGAGCATTTCTCCATTTGCTGGAAAATGTGTTCACGTCCTTGATGAGGAATATTTGTTTTCCGGATATGAAATTCACAACCCCACTGCTCTGCTTTCATACAAGTAACTTTCCATTTAAATATTGAATCATTGTGTAATCTTTTGGAAGACATTTTAAATGGGATTTAAGCCTAACAGGTCTGTAGTGTTAACATTAGATATAACTCAGTTGAGGTGAAGACCGTATAAATATCAATGAGTATATTCTTCCCACTTGTGCAAGGCAAACTGTTGATTTGTAGAGAGTGATTTAAAACACTGTCAATTATAAGACTCATCCTAATTTTAAAGATTAACATTTAATGATTCAATATGGTGGCTTCATAGTCCATCCAAGAGACCTGAGCTACTTCTCTACTCTGCAATTGCATCTTTAGAACATGGCTGCCATTATCAAGGTCAATGTATGGTCCAAGATGACCTAGTAATCTCCAGCCATTATGCCCAGGCAGAAAGGAAGGAATTTAGAAAGGAAAAAAGATAAGGGACTTGCAACTCATTGGATACCAACTAACTTCGAAAGGGAGGTAGGAAATATTAAGACTGTGATCTTTTACCTGGGCAAGTTTGTCCCCTGGGGAAAAAAAAATCTGAGTGTTATTAGGAAAAAAGGGAAGAATGTCTACTGGGTAATCAACTAAGAGTCTCATCATCACACCTTTTTGAAGGTTCAATTCATGTGCAACCTGATTCACAGGCCACTTCGGCCTAATTACAGTCATGTGATGACTCATTGTGTAATAGGTGATAGAGTTTACATTTTGCTCTTATCATTATATGTGATTCAAAAGCACAAGTCTGTAATAATTGATATTTAATGTGACTAAGTCACTTTTCCCCAATGAGTCTACAGATTCCTTGAGGCGGGTTAGTCCTGTAAATCTTAGTCACTTCTCCCAGTCTACCACTTACCCCCTTGTCCATTGTCTGAATTATCTAGCACACAATAATTGTTTTATGTATGGATTTGATGTCATTTGCTTCTGCCTCAATAGATGATTGCTTCTCCCAGCTGAACTGTGCCTGAGGTTCCCTTTTGGGGTCCATAAGGAATTTCATAAATGCAGCCGCTTGAGAAGAGGACGTTTTAGAGTTTGCTTATCTCCTTTGAGAAACTCTTAATCCACATTGTGGCAAGCATCAGGATACTTTGGGGGGAAGGCGTCTGGTATTTCTTAACTGAGTTCCTAAGATTATCGCTTCTGGGTAAGGCCCTTCTACAGCATTCAGATGAGGGAAACTCAGCCACAGCCTATTGTGAGAGTCTCAGGGCCGTGTTTGATAATGGCAGCAGAGACAGAGGCATGATTTTTCTGAGCATAAAGACTTGGTGGTTCCTGGGAGAGGAATTTGTGTTTGGATTGGGGATAGTGTGCACTTCATCTCGCAGGAACGTAGTGTGCAAAGGCAAATAATTGCCGATTTCTCAGTCTGAGCCTTTCTAGTTGAATCTGAATCCTCGTAAGCATGATCAGCAAACGCTATGGAATAGCTGTTTGGGGGGAACAGCGATAAGGGTCCTGGCAGCAGGACACAGACATAAATACCTAATCGCGTTGGCCAATGCCTCATGGGTCGTGAAAGTAATAATACTGATAGTAGTAGTAAATAACATTGATGGAACTTTTTCCTATGTGCCACACACTGCTCTGTGCACTTTATGGACGTTAATTTGTTCAGTCTTGACCATCCTTTTGACCATACCACGTCATTGTGCAGTAGATGACTTTCAGCAACCAGTGTCTGCATTGCTGAAGGATTTTTCTGGAACTAATTAAGGCTGCTATGCTTTTGTCTGGGAGAACTTTAAAAATGATTGATATAAATTGATATATAAATACCCCAGTTCCCTTGCTTCTCAGGCTATTTCAGAGCTGTGAGTTTTACACCATTCCCGTAGTTTCCTGGCAGGATTAAGCTCCAGCCACCCACCGTGGTAGCTGGCTGGATAATGCATTCTCCACTGACCGCTTTCTCTTCCTAGTACAGTTTCCTCACCCCTGAACTAGAATCTTTGTCTTGGGGCCTGCTTCTAGGGAAACCCAAACTAAGACCAATATTTGTATCAACCCTATGAAGCGGATTCAATCATTACATTTATTTCGCAGACAAGGAAACTGAAACACAGGGAAAGGAACTGGCAGCAGCAGGGGTCAAACCCACATGGTGAGCCTGGTTTTCAGACTCTGCACTCCAGCTATGCCAAATAAATGCTACAAAAGCTAAGCAAAGAAGAGTAAGGAATTTTCTTATCAAGTGGAGACTCTGCTCTGGTAGAGCAAAGGCTGCCTAGTGGTCTGTAGATTTAGTTTCCAAAACAAAAATGTCAGGTCAGATGTGCAAAGAGTGTATTATATGGACTATTGCACTCATGGCTTGGTCCCTGGAACACCACAGCAGCCTTTAAACATGGAAATTTGTATTTGTGAGGACCTGGCACACCCACCACTTAAACCTCTTGGAGAGTAGTTTTTAAATCTGGTGCTATTTGGGGGATATTCAGCCCTCTGAGCGAACAACCTTCCAGAGTTGTCAGCACTCTAAAAGGCAACATTTGAGTCTTCTCTTTCCTTCAAATTTATTTAGTGTCTGAGTGATAAATACATTTCAATGAAAGCCCATAGGGCTGTGGATTTGCTGTTTGTGAGATAGTGGCCGCCTGTGTTAAACCAATGTTGGTCTGTGTGACTATAAATAGGGTTTTGGCAGTTTTTTATGACTATCTCTTGGCTAAGTGAAAGGAATTTAAATGTTATTGCCACAAAAACATTCTTTCAGAAACACTTAGTGACAATTTAATATGCATTCCTTCTACGTTCCATGTTAACATACCCACGCAGTAAGTCAGATAGGTCCTTGTTAATCCTGTCCACGCAACACGCTGTGATTCATCAACAGATTCCTATCGGTGTTACTTTGATCTGCCCATTTTCAATTTGGGGGTTATCTCCTTTCTACATTTGAATTACTTAAAAAGCCTTTGATGAAGTGAAAAATTTGTTGTTTCTTAGCCCCAATCGAATCATTTTGTTATATTCTTTGATGCCAAGGTTCACACAAAACTAATGAAGTCTCAATTCAATAAAAATATCATCTTGAAAATGATTTGTGTCACTATTGAGATCCTTGGGACACACATTTGTATTCTCCTATTACAGAAAGCACTGGGGAATTCCAGAACCTGAGGTTCTGCTTATCTTGGGTTTTAATTAAGCAGAAGTTTAGGTTTTATTTTTCAGCCATCAGTAGACACAGGGCTTGGAAGCCTTCATCACAGATTGGGATTTTAGAGGAGAGGGAGCCCAAAAATAATGATGGAGAAACTCCAGTAAAGCAGAGAGGACCTAACATATATTGAGAATGCCTTCTGTTCTGAACCTACGGTGGTGCTTTTACATATCACTGCGTCTTCTCCCCAAACCAGCAAGAGATTGATTCACTTCCCCACGTTGGTTATAACACTAGTAAGGCTTTTGAGTTCTTTAAACTCAAGTCTGTCTGACTCCATGACTCTGTAGTTCTGCTTGTACACTTGAGTACCAGATTGGATTGAAAGACTCAATGCTAGAGTTTTTCTGGCATGGGAATGGGTCATCTTTCTGATGATGCCTTTGAGGAAATTGTTTAAATGTGAGCCTTTTGCTAGGCTCTTGCTTTAGTTGGTGAACGTTGTTCAATGTGAGCCATTCCGCATAACACACTTAACCCATCATTTACCCAGGTTTTATCTTAACACTGGACTGATGTTCCGTGGTGTGTCGCCCTTTGTGAATCCTGGGAATAAGGGCATCTTCCTTATAAGTACAGCCAGCCTACCAAACATCTACGGTGGTGGCTGAAGGTGCATCAGAATAATATTGCTGGGCAATAAATGTTTTCAGAAAGACAGTCCTGAGCCCTGCAAGCTTCACCTCCTACCATCTACCTTCTCTTCCTCAATTGGAAAAAAAAAAATCTCAGTTCCTTCTGAATATGAAGAAAGCAATCTGATTAAATTAATACATTTGGAAAAAAGTCTAAAGGATTTTATACCAGCATTCATCTCCCAACACTCCTTTAGGATTTTTATCTCCTTTGCTGTTTTTGTTTTAACAAGAATAATAGAGAATAAGGCCCTCACCAGGACTGAAAGGGTATGACTTAACACCCAACTGCTATTTACATATTATGATTATGAATATTAGTGCATACTTGAGATTAACTCTTCTGTTATATTTGATTATATACATGAATGTATTCAGAGTCTTCCTGGTTTATTGCTCATATAACAAAACTTGCTATTTCCCATTCAGGATTTAGAGGAACGTTCATCATTATCTCATGAGAATAGTCTATACTGTCACTGTGAAGTGTGTTTCTAACCCTACTGTTTACTGGTGATCCTGATCATTTCAAGACCATGTGTGTTTGCATTGTTCACAAGTGTTGGCAAATGCTAAGATTTCAGGAAATTTGCTGATTATTTAGAATTCTTCATGAAAACATTGAGACTTTTGGGCAGCATACATAATTTTTTTTTCCTTTTTTTATTAAATGATTTGTACATAGATCATAAATACATTTATGCCATTATGGGATTCAATGTGTTGATTATTTGTACAAAGTGGAGTGAAATTTTAAAGAGAAAAAACTAGTCTACTTCCTGCAAAATGAGAAGACTATTAAGGAAATGCTAATGTTTACTGAGTAAGCTATTGCGTTATGAATGGTTCTCTCCCTTCCTTCCTCCCTCCCTTCTCTTTCTTTCTTGCACACTCTGTCTCTCTCTCTTTCTTTCTTTCATGTTTCTTCTGTCTCTCTCTCTCTCCCCTTCTGCCTCTTCCTCCTCATTTCTCCCCTTTCTCCCTCCCTCCTCCCCTCTCTCTTTTCTGGATACAAATGATGATTGAGTGAGAATCACAACACAATTCCCTCTCCTCCTTAAATCCCTTAAGGGAAAGTTCCTTGTGGAGGAGTGATGATGGATTTTCTAATGCGCATATCTTCGCCTTGTCTTCCTGACTTTCAGTTTCTACTTGTGCTGGAGTTGTGAGAAGGCCCTGCTAACTTGGTATGATGTAGCTTCTGGAGCCAGGGAACACAGCCCTATTATTCTCTAGTTTGTAGCATTGATAATCAGTACCTTTTATATTTACATTAGATCATTTTACCTTAATGGTTTTGGCATCTTTTCTAAGATAAATGTTCATGGGACTCAGTTCTAAGTTCTGATTTTCAAGAATAGGATCCATGTGATTGGAGAGTATTTTAACTGATATCTTATGACTCTATTTACCTATTTGCTTCTTTGCAGATGAGACGTATGATAAAAGTTGGTTTGTCCGTCTTGTGGACCAGAAGCCTGATAAGCAGTTATCTGGCTTGTTAAAAAGGAAAAGTAGTTGCCCTATGTTTTTGTTATGTTGGACTTTTCCTTTAGCCATTTTACCAAGGAAGTCGTACCATACAATTTGTCTTTCTTTAAAATCTTTACTTGGGGAATGCCAGAAAACAAATTGTAGGCGATGTTCTCTCATTTGTGCTTAATCTTTTTTCTTAGTCATCCAGAGACTATCCTTACTTAATTGAAAAAAATTAATTTACAGATAAGGATAATACCATCAAGACTCAAAGGCTCGACTGAGATAGCATCTCTTCCGGGAGGCCATTTCCAGGCTAGAAGACTCTCCTCGGTGCTCCTAGGCATAAGTGCACACTCTACTTTCAAATTTCTTCAGTGCACTTGGTCATCTCTTTACTGGTCTGCCTTTCCATTAGCCTACAAGCTACCTTTGGTATCACCATCAGATACCATCATGCTGGACACATGGTATACAGTAGCACTTCAGAATATTGCTAGAGCTTTCTACTTAGTATATTAACCAAGAAGCACACACATTTCTATGTCACAAATTTGGCTTTAAAAATTTGTTGATAAGTTTATTACCAGTTATTTATTATTATTTTTATTTTTATCTATCAGAGTAATTAGTGTTTTCTTTGTAATTCTATGTACTTTGATTCGCTTAGAACCTGAGAAGGGGTCCGTAGGCTTCACGCCGAAGGGGCTTGTGGCACTGAAAGGGTAAAACTCCTGCCGGAGGAGTAATATGTTATAAAATTCAGCAACACTGCAAAGAGGTTTGAGGGGATGATTTTAAACCTCCTTCACTGTGGTGCTCTTGTAGTCATTGACTATGAGTCCCTTATCATCGCCATGGAGAAGCTTCTGGCTGCTGCAGGAAAGAACAGAAATTGGGTGACTCCAATCTGTCATAAGCCCAGTGGATGATTCATGGATTTGAGCATCTATCAGTATTTCAATTTGTAAATATTATAATACTTGTTTCTATGTGACAAGGTTGAAATATGCAGAGAGAAAACTGCTATGAACCCAGACATAATCATGCTAATCTTGTTTCATCTTACGATGATACCATCATTGCTAGCATACAGATAGCTGAAAATAGCCACCATTTCTTCAGCATTTCTCCAGAAAGGCCAAAGATGTTAAATTCATTTTACATTTATTCTTGTTGCTTCTTAAATACGTCTGCGTGAATTTTAGTTTCCCAGAAGGCCCTTATAATTTCTCTAACATCACAGATACTTTTCTTGATATTTCATGTCATGAGGTAGAATTATCTAAGACTTTCTTCCTTGGATTTCTTAAGAAAGGATGACTTCATTATTTATACTCAAATAGTCCCTATGCTTTGAAAATTGCCCATCCCTCATGATCCTATCTTGCCACAAGTAAACTCTGTTGGATGTTATCCTTAGCCCCCTGCATCATTTATTCATATCCACACCATGCGTTGTCTCCTTCCCTTTGTTCCAGCGCAAGATAAGTCATTTTTCCTGCCTGGGGAAAAGTATCCTGTCTCCTACAGTGTTACAACAGACTGAATCCAGAAGCAGATAGGAGGTACTCACTGGCATCTACTGAGCAGTGTATTAAAGAAACCTATCAGCAAATGTGTAAAAAGATGCCTCTCACTGAAAGTTTTGGTTTGAAAAATATGGTTATGTTTTATAAAAATAATAATTTATGATCTAGAGTTAATATTTTTAAATAAACTTACAATGTTTTAATAATTTCTCAGTTTTAATTTCTAGAGCTTTATCTATCAGTAGATATAACCAACATGAGCAAAATTTCTTTGAGGTTCTCATAATGTTTCAGATGTAAGAATCTTGAGGGCAAAACATTTCAGGAGTGCTGATCTAGGCTTATTGAATGTACCTTTTTACTTTGCTTTCACTCATCAACCCAGCCAAATCTGTGTTCCACTCACATCAATTCACTGAGTCTGTTTGCTACAAGGTCACCAAATTCAAGAGCAAATCCTTCATAGACCTCTGGAAATCATTCCACATTATTGTTGACCATTATTCTAGAAATACATTTCCATTGACTTCTAGAAATTGAGAGAGGAGCACCATGTACATTGCTGGTACATCTCCTTCATAAACTTTCCTTCCTCTGTCCACCCTTTAAGGTTAGTGACCTTTGGGACCTTGCCTCCTCACATTCTCCCTAGGCAATCTTATTGCTTCTTTGTCTTCTGTTGCCATCCTTAGGTTGGTGACAGCTATGTTCGGCCCAGATCTTTCCACCAATATTTGTACATAAATGTTGAGCAGCTTACTAGGGCACCTCTACTTGTGTATTCAACCACCACCTACAATTTAACATGTTCTCACCTGGACTTATGGTGTCACTACTTTGCCTCCTCCTTCATCTTTCCTTCCTTGGCCCATCCTCTGTCTAGTTGTCCAAACCAGAAGTTTGGGACCTGTTCTTGACCCTTTCCTTTTCTTAACCCTTCACTGTCCCTTGTAATATTTAAGAAATCTCAAGTGTCACTGACCCCCTGAATCCTCAAAATAACCTACTCTTCTGTAACTTCTAACACTGTCCCACCTGGACCCCCATTGTCGCTCTTCTGTCTGACTATGGCAGTCTCCTCACCAGCTCTTTGCTAATCTCTTCGCTAATCTCTTCTCCATAGTGCCACCAAGGATGACCATAGTCATCCTTCTAAGGTGTGAATCGTCAGTTCATTATTTCTCCAAGGCCCTAGAACACCTAAAACACCTGACCTCTTCCCTGCCCCTGCTGCACCTCTCATCACATGCTCTCCCTTGGCACTCTGTGTTGGCTACAGGGCTTCCACACTGCATTGTGCTTCCTTCTCTTGACCCTCCCTCAGGCAAAGCCTTCATCCTTCATCCCGGGCCACCATCCCTGCCCCACCTCTATCTTCCCACCTCAAGCACAGGCAGTGCTGGCTTACTCCCACTAGGTGTTTACACACATACTCCAGGTTAGATTTCTCTTCCCCAGGGAAGCTTCTCCTAACCACCATCTTCCATCTCACCCACCTTCTGCCCCACGTCTGACCTTCTGTATGCTCTGTGATGGCATTTGTCAATCCACACATTTCACACTGCCTTCAGAGGGCAGCAGCCTTGTCTGTCTTATTTGCTGTGGAATCCTCAAAGCATCTTCTAGCTCCATCACTCAACCATAATCTCTCAGTGCCTATTATTTGAATGACGAGGTTTATACTTTTCTTCAATTTATGTTTTACTTTAAAGGTGAACAGATTTCACTGATTTTCCTTTGTCGAACAATCACAGAATGGCTTGAGCACAGAATAGCAGTGATTTCAGTGCTTACAAAAATATAGCATGTATAGTTGCTCTGAAACCAGAATATAATTTCATCTCTGCCTGCAAGAAAGACATAAGAAAGAACATCTATGTCCTGGGTGGCAATGGAAGTTGGCAACACATTGACCAGGTTAAAAACTCCTATCTAAATATGAGGAGGGTGGGGTGTGGAGAATGGAGATCTAATAGAAACATTGTCTAAAGATGAATACATCACCAAAAGTGATTACATTGGTTTTTCTTTTATTTCCGAAGGTGACTTTTACTTATAAAAACCCTAATTATAAAAATGGTCTTTCTTTGTAACTGTTTAGTCACATCAGTGAGCAAATGAAACTACAGAATTTATCACAGCACATATGTTCTAATCAAATATGATCTGCTAGGTTAGGCAGTAATGTGGGAAAAGGCACCCATGCTAACCTTGAGTATCTTAAAAGTAAAAGGTTGGCAATAGAGATAAATGGCTTTTTGCCATCTTTTTCATTAAAAGGATGAATTTCCAGTGCCTCACAAATGGCGAGCAATGGGATGTAAACCTAGGTGATGTCACAGAGCTGTCCCAGCTCTGACTGTGCACTGTCTACTCTTGCTTCCTTCATGTTTTTCCCTCTTTCTGCTCTCACCAGACCTTCATTCCCATACACACTTGGGAAGTTAAGGTAACATTTTTTAATCCTCAAACTCAGCATGTGTACGTAAAGCATCTCCTTTCTGGTGTTACCTTTAAAGTGTTCAATCGTGGAATGTATAAGTAAATATGGCTTTGGGGACATGTGTCTTTTGAAAAGTGCACTTGGCCCCTAGCTCCTGTATCTAGTCTGGTGCACTTTCCTCAAAGAACTTGTAAGTTATCATCTGGCCAAAAAAAGACCATGGCTTCTAAGTCAGTTCTAGAAGGCATTGTGTAGGATGCTAGGGACAGACTGCAGGCTTTGACATGTCGGGCATAAAACCTGAATAGAACCTTATTACATTCATTTTCTTAAATCCCAGTTTATTCATCTGAAAAATGGAGAAAACAATACCTATTTTTCAGGGCAGCTTTATGAATTAAATGAGGCAATGCAAATAAAGTACCCAGTTCAATGCCTGCTACACAGTATAGAAATTGGGTAAATCATGGCTTTTAGAACTATCTAAGCAAGATTGCAGAGGATAAGGGAAGACCCCCACTCCCTGGATTCCAGAGTGGGTTAGAAAGAGGTCTTAACATTTTTGTAAGAAGACAAATACATAGATAACAGAGAAACAAATGAGGGAATACATTTTTATACAAGTGGGAAATAGTTAAATAGTTATGCCAATTTCACTCTGAAAGTAGCATTCTTGCTTTGGGTTTGGTCTATTATTGATGAAAGGGATTAACTGTAAAGAGACTTGAGCAAACAACTGACAGGTTTCTTTTTTGTTTTGTTTCTTTGTTTGGTTTTCTTTTTGTTCTTCCTGCATGTACCTTTTAAAAAGCAGAAGAGATCCAGAAATGGGAAGGCTGTGACTTTTGGAGAAAATGGATGTCCACTGGAGGGAGGAAACAGTAATAGACCTATGTACGTCAACTTTGTTCAAAGTGACCTGAGATTTTAAGGGAAAAGGATTTTCTTGATTGTTGGGTATTTCATATCCTGCCAGTGGAAACTCAGTAGGTTCCTGAAAGCAAAGTTTAGCAACAATAATCCAGTGTTCCTGATGTCCTTGTGTGAGAGGATTATTTCCTGGCTCTGGGAGAGAAAAACACCTTTTAAAAATTCCTCCTCCTGAAATCTGTCGGTACATGATTTCATTTTGAATAAGGTCATGGGGTCCAGTTAGCAATAACCTAGCATTATTCAAAATTTGACCTGAAATTGTAGTTCTTCTCTAAGTTCTTCAAAAAAAACATGGGATTAGGTTTAAAAGGGAAGGGAAATTTAAATAAGTATTTTTCCTTAATTATGTTTTTGGCTGCCATCACAAGGATTATGAGCTGTAAGCTCCTAAGCTTCAACTTTTTTGATATATTTCCTGTTACTGTATTATTGTTGTCCTAGTAGAAGAATTAAAAAGTCTGCAAGGGAAAAATAACCCATCAATGTAACTGAAATGCTTTTCTCTGCAATTCAGTGACTCAGTTTTTATTGCATTTAAAATACTAGGTTTATTTTTATTGTATTTTCTAAAGATTCACGCAATTGTCTTTTAATTACACAGAATTATTTTTAATGTATAGACCTAATTGCATGCTAGTTACTGATGCTTTTTAACCTGGAGCATTGAACTTTGACTCATTATTTTAAAATAAGAGACATTTCAAGCAGGGGTGGTGGCTTCTGGGCACTGCTGATAAGGCCCAATAATCTTCCCATGCCCAATAGTCTCAAATCACATCCTACTAGACCACATAGGCTTATCAACAGATACTAACAAATACCACATTGTCTTAAACTCTTAAGAGGAAAAAGGAAACAAAAATAGGAAAGAAATAGAAGCTTTTAAAATAAAATGTATGGTGCCCTTTTTGTTTTAAGGGGCCATCTTAGTTTTGATTACTTGTTGATACTAGCATAGCATTTTTGTATATTTGCATGAAAGAACTGAAACTTGTCACTGAAAAGAAATTATGAGCAGTATCTACCTTGGCAATGGTAACTTGTCACAGAGAGCTTGCAGTATGGCCCTTGTCATTTCGTGTCAGGTAGATTTCTCTACTCCATATTAATCATCCAACTAGAAATACCCTTCCTTTAAAGAACATCCACAATGAAGGCTTCACTTAGTTCAGTGGCTCTCAACCAGTGGGTCGTGACCCACAGGACCTGTATTAAAAGGCCATGGCATTAGGAAGGTTGAGAACCGCTGACTTACTTATTGTTATTCTAGTTTTATTTATTTTGTTTTCTGTTGTCACTTTTTGTATATAATGCACTATTCCTGGAATATCAGAGCTTCATTTTAAAAGATACTGTTCATATTTTCCAAGAAGCTCTAGAAAGGATATGTTTAAAAAGTGTTTTTCTTGGTTACCACCAGTCTATAAAATAAGATCTTAAATGATAAAATTGAACCCTTTAGAGCACTGCTTCTCAGACTTTAATCAGCATGATGATCACCTGGGGATCTTGTTAAAATGTAGATTCTGATCACATAGGTGTGGGGCAAGGACTGAGCTGCTGCTTCTCCCCAACTCCTAGGTGGTGCTGATGCTGATACTGCTGGTCCAGGGACCACACTGTGAGTAGTGAGGTTCAAGTCCTAGCTGAAGTTCAGACTTCAAGTCAGACTTACTGCATATGTACCCACTGCTTATGTATCCCCCGAATGCCCTGGTCTCTCCATGTGGGAAATAATTATGTTATTCATCACATCATGAGAATATATGAAAGCTCCCAACAAATTTTTAATTATCTCTAAGTTTTCTGAGCATCTCTGATTATAAGTGCTATATGAATTATGATTAAAAATTATAATTTCAGATTCCTCTGTGCTGGGTTTGAGGCAGTGCTACTTCTATAATGCTTTCGCTTCCTCTAAGACAAGCCTTATGACGAATGCCTCAGTAATTCAGTTGTAATTTTTTCCTAAGGGTGTTTTCTATAGGTTGAATATGTGAAGTCCTTTCAAAAAAATTCCTAAACAGCTTTAATGATATATAGCTAATTAGTCACTTGTTATGCCATGATTTAGGAACCAAAGAGAAATAAAAACTAGAGTATCACCTTCTTCACTTGACACACATGTCTACTGAGCTTGTATTTATGGGGAATTTTTTTCTATGCTTCTATTTCATTAGACAGACCACCTTCCTCATTGAAATGCCACCTTCTTCCTGTTTTGTCTTTTTACTTTGTGTTCCGTGATGTTCTTCCATCTACTTGTCAGAGCAATTCTGCAATTTATAAGAAATAGCCAACCAACCAAAGTTGTATTTCTTGTCCCTTCTCTTCATTGTCAGTGAAAACAAAACAAACAGAAATTACATGTAAAAAGTCCCTGTCTCAGGTTTTCCCAGTGCTCAAGCCCTGTGAAACCTTGTTTCCTGTCATTATTGAAGGAGTCTGTGAACGTTACATAGTTATCAGGTAAATTTGCTTTATAGAAATAAAAGTTAGAATTTAAGAGTCCCCTGATAGCAGCTGGCATATTCTTTATGTCTCCTGCAATCATTCCAAGTTGGGGGCAATTCACGATCACTGGAGACATTTTGGTTGTCACAGTTTAGGGTGGGTGGGGGCATCCTGTGGATTAAGGCCAGAGATATTACTAAACATCCTATAGTGCATAGTACAACTCCCCACAGGAGAGGATTGTCCAGTCCCAAATGTCAAGAGTGACAAGGGTAAGAAACCTTGGTCTACTGTTACTCAGTACAGTGTTGCCCGCCTCCCATCCATAGTACTTGAAAATTCCATTGGATTTTGTTTTGATACATGAGGAATTTACCCATGTAATTCCTATTAGAGTAGTGAGCAATGTATACATGAAAACTCTTAGGTAATGCAGTGAGATTCTCTTATAAAGGTTTGATCTACTTTGTGACTGATAATTTTTTATGTTTTCAACAGCAGGTGATTTTTCTGTATATTAAACTCCTACAAATTTTTTTATTTTTTATTAAATCATAACCTTGTACATTAATGCATTTATGGAGTACAATGTGCTAATTTGATATACAATGTGGAGAGCTTACATCAAACTTGTTAACATAACTAACATCTCACTTATTTGTTGTGGTAATACATTTATAATAGTCTTAATAGTTTTAAAATGTACCATTGCATTATGTACAATAGATGTAGTCCCACCAAATACCCTCCTTCCTCCCGGCCTCCCCGCTCCCTGCCCCTCCCGCTCTTCTTCCCTTTTTCTTTCTGGACTAGCAAATTATTTTTCAAATCATGAATGTCTTATGACTCTCACTTGGGCACATTTATTTTAAAACACATTGACAGTAACTGTCTCTTAAAGACTGGAGTCCCCAGACTAGAGGGATTGGTCACTCTTTCTGGAAGGAATATGGAGTTAAATTTTCTGTCAGAGTATGCTAATATGACATCAGGAAGGACACATTATAGAAATCAAGATAATAACACCTCTTGAATTGTGATGATCCCGTTTGCTCTGGATTGATGGCTAATCTCTGTACCAGTAATAGTTCCAAAATCTCCAACCATTAGAGCCTGAGGGCCTGTGAGACGGCTGGGAGCAGCCCCCTCACCTTCAAGATGACAGGTGGCAGTTGACCTTGGGAAACAGACTATACAAAGAGAATGCTGGGTCCTGAAATCAATGACATAATCTGAGCTGATGTGTACAGCCTCATTTTGCATAAAGCCTTTTCTTCTTTCTGACCAGAGCTGCTCACCTAAAGGCCCTCTGTGCACCACCCACCTTCCTTTACCCTTGGTAGACCTTAGGCTGCCCTTTAAGACAACAAAAACAAAGAAACAAAAATACCACAGAGCAGGGAAAATCAAAGGATTGATAAAGTAGCCCAGTCCACCTTCCCAAGATCCCAGAGTATCGCTTGCAGTGAAGAGCACTCCTGTCAGTCTGACTGTGATTAAACCCCCTCCAGAAGCCAGTGCGCAGGCTCTGCTCCTCTAGTGTACTTTCCAATCATGGCCTGGAAATAAAATGCCCTCAATCTGATCGCTGTTTCTTGAGACTTCTGACTATAGAGTTTAGTGTTTTTGTTTTTGTTGTGTTGTGTTTTTTTAAACTAGGTTAGAATCCTATCTATCTTTGTCACAAGCTTTGTGACCTCAGACAAATTGCCCGACCCTTCTGGCCTAATCTCTCTGAGACTGGGTATAATAATAGTCCTTACATTGTAGATGGGATGGTGATCATTAGCTAAATTACCACATATGAAGTGCTTCAACAATGTCTGGTACATTGTAAGCACAATGTAACCCATTAGTTATTACAATGTGTATACAATGAACATTAACTTAAACACCTTAGAACTAAATTCCATTTCAATGCAAAGGGTAATTAATCGGTTGCTGAAATCCCTCTTCCCGTACTTCATCACTGCATATTTAATGTTCCATCTCTTTAATACAGAATTTTATTTACATAATGAGTTTTTTTCCTTTTCTGGTTTTATCTTCAGCTCTCTATTTCTTAGAGAAAAAACAGTCAAGCAATCAGAACCTGGCTAGCTGAAATCAAGGTGCAGACCAGTGCATACCTATTGCCTCCTTGGGTAGGCCAGTACTATATAAACACCTCGCACTAAGAGTACTCGGTGCGTAGGTGCATGGTGATGAAAATAGAGGGATGGAGACAAGTTAGGAAAGGAGTAGGACAGTGCAAGAATAAAAGGAATCGAGATGTGGATTGGGCTCTGCTGGGGAAGATACAAAAAAAAAAAAAAAACACAGAATAATGACACTAGTCTTTTGGGACAATGCCAAGGGATCCCTACATGGTGAAGCTGCTATAGACCCAGGTGCTGTCTCTAACCACCACCTGAGGTTATAAAGCATGCCAAAAAGATGGTTTACACGAATCCCTGTCTGGAACAGGGTGATATCTAATTTTTTCTTCTTCTTTCTTTTAATCAAATATTTACTTGCAAATCGTTTTAAAAGTCTAAAAAGCTTATGACCAAAGTCTGTTAGCTCCTTCCCCACCTCCCACCCCCACCTCCCCCACCCCTGGCATCTTGCCCTGCTCCCTGGAGGGCAAACACATTTAACTCTGATAGCTAATTTATTCTGTTTTTAGAAGCATATTTTTAAAAATAATGCATCTAAATTTAGACATTATCTATTGACTTTTTATTATGGCAGATAAGGATTTTAATTCATTTTCCCATTTTAATCACATTTAACTTTTTAAAAAGCCACAGAGTGTTTTTATTATTTTGATGATGTAAATGTTCTTTTCTGACAAACCAGGTATCACACACTATGATTGCATTTCCTTTCTTATGCAACTGTTTTGGTTTCATAATTACTTTGTGTTTATTATGTTTGGTTTTTGACCATCTGGAAAAGCCTACATACAACCCCAACAATTCCTTAAAATACCTCTCCATACAGTTTTCTCCAGCATCCAGCAGATCATAAAAATTGATCAATTTGTATATATATATATATATATATTTTTTTTTTTTTCCCAGATTTCTTTCAACCTCTTACTCCAATGCAGTCCTGAGCATCTTTTCTTTAGGCCGCTCTGAGGCTCTCATTTGCAGACAGCCATCATCCTAGACATTTCCTGTTTCTTTTATGAGTGCTGGAAGCTGTTTTTCCCGAATCCCATGTCATCATCTGCTTAGGTTTGCCCCTCTCTTTTTGAAGGAGCACATCCTCCAGTGCTGTGCTAAGGAGGAGTGCATGGCTCGAATCTCTTCTCTTGGAGGATTAGTTATAGTCCCTTTGAGGTTGTCTTCTGCTCCCTTGTCTCTATTTCCTTTGATTTCCTCTGATTCCTTTCACTTTTTTCTTAATTTTCTTTGTTTTCTCTGTGTGTATTTGGTTCATTTCCATAGTTTAATTTGGAGTTCTTCCTCAGATGTCATGTGGCCCTTGACTGTTTATTCATACTGAAACCGACGTAGGAAGAAACTGGTTGTGTGCTCTATGAACAAGACTAGGGTTTGTGGATTAATGGACTTTCATAAAGTCAAGTAATTGGAGAGACAGCCAACCATTTCATTGGCGACCCCAAACGTTACTACTGGTAGCTCTTTCTCAGAAGCATTTCTGTTTCTCTAGGGAATTAGACATCTGCCTGTGTCAGGGGAGGGAGTGATAATAAGCCCCTTCTGGGGCTGAGTAAGAAGGCTGAGAATTCATAATTTAGTGTACAGACTTCCCCATGAGCCTCTCGTTTTCAGTGCCCTATGGCTCCTCCATCTAAGGTGTCCGCAGCCTCTCTGCTTCAGTTTCAATGTCTTCTATGGAAGACTTCCTGGGATGTCCATTGGTTGGGGAAGGGTGGTTATTTGACCACAGTCAATGGAGGTACAGACCAAACTATATAAAGCTCTTTTCTACTTTTCAAAGTCCCTCTTTCCAGCCTTCTGCCCCCACTGTAATTGGTGCCTCTGATTGCTAAAACTTCCTAGAGTTCTGTAGAGGTCAAATGTTTGCTGCTACCATGTAGCACCCCACCTCCTTAATTAATGCACCTAGTTGGAGCTTTTTCCTCTCTGGTAAGTTCATTTGGCTTTCTTTCATTTCATTTCTATAGTTTGGGGTATAATTGCCCCAAAGTTGATGAAGAGTTTCCTGTTTCTTCTTATTGTTTTTACATTTTATATCTTAAAAGTATGACTCAGATGCCCCTTTTATGTCCTGTAATTCTAAGTTGGTGCTATGACTTGAATATGTACCCTCCAAAGTAGGTGTTACCAAGATGTCTTAAGAGATGGGGCCGTTAAGATGTGATTAGGCCATGAGGCCCCCTTCCTGGTGAATGGGATTAAAGACCTTATAAAAGAAGCTCCAGGCAGTTTTTTTTACTCTTCTGCCATGTGAGGACATAGTGTTTCCTCCTTCCAGAGGACAAGGAATTCGAAGTGCCATGTTGGAAGCAGAGATACCTGCCAGCACCTTTATTGTGGGATTCTTGACCTCTGGATCTATGAGAAATGACTTTCTATTCTTTATAAATTACCCAGTCTCAGATACTCTGTTACAGCAACACAAAACAGTCTAAGACAATCGCTAATAGTTTTTCTTGTACCTGCCTAATAGGGATAAATTACCAGAGTGGAGGGAAATGCAATAAAGCTACAGGTTGTTTTTACAATCTCACTTCCCATAATCCATCATAATTAATTCTGTATCTCTTTCATATCAAATCATTTGCCATTCCCAAAACTTGCCATGCCCTTTCACAGCTCTGTGAAAACTTTACTCGATGTCACATTTAGGAAAAGATACACAACTGCCAAGATTCATGAGTAGAGTTCTGAGTAGAGTTAACTCTTGGCAATTAGCTCTACCTTTTCTTTAATGCCATCATTGATTTGTTTACACATCCATCTCCCAAAGCAAATAGGAAAGCCTTGAGGAAAAGAAATCAAAGATATCATCTTATTTATCTGTTAATTCCTTTTTTTTTTTTTTTTTGAGATAGTCTCACTCTGTCGCCCTGGGTAGAGTGCCATGGTGTCACAGCTCACAGTAACCTCAAACTCTTAGGCTCAAGCGATCCTCTTGCCTCAGCCTCCTAAGTAGCTGGGACTATGGGTGTCTGCCACAATGCCTGGCTATTTTTAAAGATGGGATCTTGCTTCTGTTCAGGCTGGTCTTGAACTGATGAGTTCAAGCAATCCACTGGCCTCAATCCCCCCGAGTGCTAGGATTACAGGTGTGAGCCATCGCACCTGTCTGTGAATTCTTGATGACATCATAGTTCCTTGCTCTCATAGTAGGTGCTCAGTTAATATATGTTCAATGAATAGATGGATACATTTCTTTTGGATAATAGTCCTTTAAAAGACAGAGACCGTTTTTATCTTTGCTTAGTTTTGCCTCTTCTTCTAGTGCCAGGTTCAGTTTTACCAGCAGCTGGAAATTGATGAGGTTTTTTGTTGTTTTTGTTGTTGTTGTTGTTGTTGTGGGGGAGGGAGTTGCAATTTTTGGCCAGGGCTGGGTTTGAACCCGCCACCTCTGGCATATGAGGCTGGTGCCCTACTCCTTTGAGCCACAGGCACCCCCCTGGAAATTGATGGTTTTAAATGACAAGGTGAGAGATAAGTTGTTGCTGAACCCTCTTTCTGATTAATGAATTACCCTTTTGAGTTTCACATTTTTATTTTATGACCAATGTATTTACATTTCATCTTTCTGATCTTTAAATTCTTTAAGCATTATTTTCTAACATCACTCACAAATATGTAACTTTGTCTTTAGAAAAAATGACAGTATTAAAGTCCTTTTTAAGATGAAAAACATTTTCTAAAGCATTTGACTGCAGCTATTAGTTTTCTAAACTGTAATTTCAGTAACACTCAGGGTTCAGAGGAATATTTGTATTCCACTTGAACAAAGAAATTCAGTCTTCTCCTTTATTTACAAATCAAATCTTAAGTGTTATATTTAAGAGATACGTAGCTTTTAATTTTGGCTTTTAGGAATGTATCTTCAACCATTTACTCATGCATTTATGCCAACATTGAATGAAAGCCTACTGTATGCCAAGCAATTTGGGGGAAGGGGGCTTTAGGAATGCGTATATGAATAAGATGTGTTACCTGCTCTCAAGGAATCTAGGAGGAGCAAAGCAAATGCAGAGACATTGGTACAAGCAAAATACCATGCACCTCATAAGAATATATATAGTTTATGAGACCAGTGCCAAAGGGCACGAGCATCTCATTGATGACAGGGCTTCAATAAATAGGGGAAAAGGGTGGTTATGTTATTCTCAACAACTTTTTGAATAACAGCATGAATGTGAGTCTATTCAAGCAAGACTTAGATTCAGACCCATCAGATATTTATTGGCTACCTCCTATATACTAGGTGAGGTGTTCAATGTTTAACACGCATCTCATAAAAATAGTAATGTGCATTAATGTTGCAGTGATGTTTAATCAAAATAGAACAGTGTAAACCCAGTAGGGAAATAGTTGAGATTTTTCTATGCAGTTCCATTCCCATGAGATTTGGTGGTTATCTAAAAGGCCTGCCCAGTAATTGGAGTATAGACACCATTTTCTTTTCACTTAGTAGTTCTTCTGTTTTAGGAATGTTTATGAATTGCTGTGCAAGGTTGTTATATACAAAATCATTTATAATAAACTCCAAAGTTGATCATTTTGATGCCATGATGTTTTTGCCTCATATACTAAATGTATTTCCTGTTCAGAAGCAACTTTTACTTACTCAGGTTCACATCAGTTCATTTGAAACACAAAAATCTGTACCTTTAAGAATGTGTACTCTGTGCCTTATGTGCTTTACCACATTCTCTTTATTGAGGACTCACATTCTGCCAGGGAGAAACTGTTCACCTCCAGCTGAATGAGGCAGAACCAGCACATGGTCCACTTAGAGATCCAGGCTGAGCGGAGCTGGAGTGCTGCCCCCTGTCCTCCATGACTCAGGGCTCTAAGTTTCTTTTAGACTGATCTTTGGCAGAACTAAACATTTCGAGCCCGTATCTGCCACAGGCCTTTGCACTTGCTGTTCTGTCTTCTCAGAGCACACTTCCTCCAGATATTAGCATGGCTTCTGCCTACATTCTTCTCAGCTCTGTCCTCAAGTGTCACCTTCTCAGAGAGGCCTTTACTGACTATCCTAAAAAATTGAAGCCTCTACTTCTACTCAAGCTCCTATTAAACTCCTTATCCTCTTTAGTCATTTCTCCATAGTACTTAACAGCCAAAACAGCACATCTTAGTCATCCGTTGCTGTGTAACAAATCACCCTAAATCTTAGTGACTTGAAAGAACAAACATGTATCATTGAACAGTCTCTCTGAGTCAATAATCTGGGCACAGCTTAGTGTGGCTTTCTGGCTTAGGATCTCACACAAGGCTATAATCAAGGTGTTGACCAGGGCCAGAGTCATCTCAAGGTTAAAGTGTAGCAGGCTGTGCTTCCAAAATCACTCAGATGGCTGCTGGCAGGATTCAATTCCTTGAGGGCTATTGGACGGAAGGCCTCATTTCTTCTATGGCTGTGGGCCAGAGGCTTCTTTCTGTTCCTTGCTCCATCAGCCTCTTGGTAGGGAAGCCTAGAACATGGCATCTGGCTTCATGAAAATGCACAGGCAAGATGCAGGAAGAGAGTGTCAGCAAGGTGGAAGCCACAGTCTTTTAAAACCTTACCTCAGAAATGAAATTCCATCAGTTCTGTTGAATTCTATTATTAGAAACAAGTCACTACATCAGTCCACACTCAAGGACTGTGGATTACAGAAGGAAACGAATTGTTATCTTATTGGAAGTGGAGATCATTGAAAACCAGATTAGAAGGATGTGCATTAAATACCATATACTGTCATTATTACTTTATTTCCCATATCCAAAATATAAACTCAAGAACTAAACACTGCTTGTTTTGTTCACTGCTGAATCTCCTGAGTGCCTAAAATGTAGTACACATCCAACAACTATTTGTTGAATGTTTGCATTTCATAAAAGAATGGAACTTTTGAAATAAATGTGAATATAATTTTCCTTGGTTTTCACGCTGGAAAATTCCATCCCTAGTCCTTAACGAGTGGATGCTTATTAGTAACCACTATGGCTTTTTTTGTTTTTTAAAATAATATCCTCTCTTTCATTCTAAGCACTGGTCATATGGAACTTTATTCAGTTCCTACTTCATGGACAGTCTCATTTCCGAGCCTTCACACATGAATTCCCTCTAGCAAAATTCTTTTCTTTCTAATGTAGTTAGAAGCCTATCCTTGATTCCTTTATTGGTTATTTGAAACTTTAAATAGTATGTTTAATCCATTGTTTCTTGTTCCATAAACTAATAGAGTATTTCTGGATGTTTGCCAGTAATACAAGGATATTAATTCAACTAGTTTTCCCTGGATGCATCTTACTCAACTCCTCCTTTATCTTGCTTCCGTCTACATCACGTCTTTTGCAAGCCCAAGACACAGCTGTCTTGGAAATCCTCTTCCTTAGTGTCCTTGTTTGGGACCATGTTTTTACTTTTTTTTTTTTTTTTTTTTTTTTTTTTTTTGGTGTTTACTCCCTAGGTTTGCTAAAGTACATTCTCAAGTAACTTTATTTAAAAAAGTGAATAAGATGGAAATTTCTTGAATCCTTATGTTGATATCCTTTGCCTGATATCTGGTTGAGAGCTTAATTGATTATGGAATTGTAGGTTGAAAGTGACTTTTGTTTAGGATCCTAAAGGCATTTTATACCATTTTTCTTGATGGGAAGTCTGATGCCAGTCATATTTTCATGCTTTATCTTCAGGGCCTTCTGTTTAACATATATATTCTGAAATTTGGCAGTGATGACTCTAGACATTTTCATTTGTTAATTGGTCATTTCATTCTGAAATTGCCTGACCTTCACTTCATTTCTAGTTGATCATTCCATTCCTGACATTTACTTTCCTCTTTTATTCTGAGACCCTTATTAGTTGGATACGAAACTTCCGTATTGTCTGATTTTTAAAAATTATTGCCCCCTATTGAATATCTCTTTATTTTTTATTCCATTTTCATAGCAACTTTCTTTGATTTTATCATCAAATTTATCTGTTAAATTTTTTGTTACTGACATTTTTTTCTAACAACTGTTTGTTTCTTATGATTTCATATCATTATGTTCTTATAGATTTTTTTCCAAATTATCTGAGGAATATCAATTATTTCATATTTAATTCATCTGAATTGCCTGTTTCTGTTTTTCTTTGTCTTGGACTTTATCTTTAATGTCATGGGCTTTTCCTGAGTGTTTGTTCTGTAGTCGTCAGTTCATGTCTAAAAAACAAGACATGAGTAAAACTAATCTGCCTTTGAGAGGGGCAAATTGAGAAGATCTTATTGGCTGGCCACTCCACTAAAGATGGTGGATCAGCAGGGAGCTCTACGTTTTCAGTCATTGCTCCTCCACATGAGGGTGAGTGTGTGTGTGTGAGCGAGTGAGTGGGAGAGAAAATGTTGAGAATGCACCCTCTGTATGCTTTTGCATTTTTTTACATTTGACATCATATCTTCCTAAACTATTACATACTCTTTGAAAAAAAAATCTTCTAGATGCATGAAATGTTGTAAGTACTAGAATAAATTTTTAGCCAACTTTTTGGGATCAATTCATTGTTCTCAAGCATTTACTTTATAAATATTAATTATTAGAAATCTTTACCATATCTTTGATTATCCTTTTATAATGTTTTCTTTGAAACAATCTTCAGAGTGAAAGGATTTATATATTTTAAAAGTTCTTAAGATGTATTGGAAAATTGCTAGGCAGAAAAATTATATTTACCTGACCTCCCACTATCTCACTTATGGTTCTTGATCCAGCATTAAGTATCATCCTCATGAGGTTTTCCAGTTTGATAATTGAAAAACAATATTACACCTGCAGCAATGCATTTGATTCCTAGTGAAGTCGAATTGCTTTAAAACAGTTTGAGCTATTTGTATTTCTTTGTTTTGTGAATTAACTGTTCATCTTTATCCTTTTTAGTTTGAGTGTGAAACTTTTTCATATTGATTTACAAACACTCCTTGTATATTATGTAATCAGTTCAATATCTTCAAATGTGTTCCAAATAGTTTATCCCAGTTTGTCACATGTCTTTTGATAATTTTCATTGTTATAAATAATACACTACTTTATAATATACTACTGTTATAATACACTACTTCAATTTTCACATAAAGACATTAATCTGTACCTTGTAATATCTTCTCCTACTTAAATACTTAGCTTTTGATCTTGAATATATATTTTAAATTAAATGTTTTACATTAGGTGGGATTTTATTTACTCTTAGGTGCCAAGTGGGATATCTCAACCTTGGCACTATTGACATTTGAACCAGCCAACTCTGTTGGGTGGATGGCTGTCCTGTGCATTGTGGACTGTTTAGCTCCATCTCAGCCTACACAGTAAATGTAAGTTACAGCCTTTTACTCCAATCATGACAACCAAAAATGTCTCCAAACATTCACAAATGTCCCTGGTAAGGGGAATAGTCCCCAGTTGAGAACCAATGTCTTAGAGCAATAGGTGAGAATAAAGGACAATAAGGAGAAGGATGCGGTGGAATGGAGATTGAGAGGAATTCTCTTTATTATAGGAAAAAGAAGACAAATAATTTTCATCAGTTTCTAATGAATACTTTCTCTCTAAACAGGAACTTTCTTTTAGAAATATAAGGCTCCATGTTCATCCCTTTTGTTCCCTACAGTAGAAGGTTTGTGAATGTTTAGTAAAAAATATAACCAAATACCAATTTACTTGATAAAGCACATTTTAGTGTAAGATGTAGAAATTTGGTAAAGGAAACTTTAAAGTAGTCTTTTAAATCATTCAGTCTCCTTGAATTTCTTTGTTGTGGATGAGCTGATTTTTTAATTTTTATTTATTTCTGTTAGAAACAGAGGTATCGCTGTGTTCCCCAGGCTAGTCTCAAATTCCTGGCCTCAAGTGATCCTCCTATTTCAGCCTCCCAAAGTGTTGAGATTACAGGCATGAGCCATCACGCCTGGTAAGCAACTGAATTATGAGTATACTTTGGTACCTTAAATACTCCTTTAACATTTTATGAGTCAACTTTTGCGCTATCTTAAGTTGTCAGTCTTAAAACCAGTGTGAACAGCTAGCTATGCTTTCAGGAACAGAGAAAGAGTTTATTATTTTGAAGCTGGCTTTTGTAAATAAAGTCATAGGCAGACCAGAAAGTACAGAGCAAAAAGCAATCTATTTCTGCTGACATGGAAAGAAGATGAATAGGATTAAGCTATAAATACAGCCTTGAGATTGTCATCTCTTTTCCTCCATGGACACAACAGTGCCCCAGGTTACAAATGATTCCCAAGGATCTGAAAATGTGGAGATTGAATTGGCCTCTTACTTCTAGGGAGATATTACTCTCCAAAGGGTGACCAAAATCCACAGTTCCATCTTCTCAGTTTACTGATGAAAGAAGAATGAGCAGGTTGTAAAGTTTGGAAACAAGTTAAAGGTAGCCAGGGGTGGAACCAGGGCTGAAGGTATTAATAGGAAGAAAAATCTCATCAGAATGCAGATGATTCAAGAAGAATGATCAAGAAACCCAGTTCAATCAATGGTATTTTCTGAGAATTTACTATGTTCAGTGTATAAGGGACCATACAGGTATGACTTCATGTCCCCAAATCACTTATAGTCTGTTTAGAAAGAAGATAAATTTATGAGAGGTAAGCAGCAATAAAAGATTTCAGCAACACCAGAAGAGCGACTACCTGGAAATACATTTTCAATTGCCAACTAAGTGATATCAGCCTTAAATAGGGGTTCAGAGAGAGGAAATCAAGAACCCGGAAAAATCAGGGAAATAATTGTAAGCAGGGTGAAATCTCAACTAGGTTTTCAAGATGAGCGTGACTTCATACACAGAAGAATAAGTGGGGGTCTTCTTGGTCAGGTGAGTAGTGTTCAGGGGTCCTCAAACTGCAGCCCGCGGGCCACGTGAGGCGGTGTGATTGTATTTGTTCCCGTTTTGTTTTTTTACTTCAAAATAAGATATGTGCAGTGTGCATAGGAATTTGTTCATAGTTTGTTTTTTCTTTTAACTATAGTCCAGCCCTCCAACAGTCCAAGGGACAGTGAATTGCCCCCCTGTTTAAAAAGTTTGAGGACGCCTGTTAGATTATCAAAAAAGCTTTTAAGTGAGAAAATACAAAGTGTTTAGGAGCAGAGAGTCCTCAGGTATAGAGGAGAAAGAGAATGTAGGAGAACAGTTGAAGGGTATGGCCAGCAGAGAATCTCTGAAGTTCATAGTAGGTCTCTACACAAATATTGACTCTTTCATACATGAGCATGTTCCTTTGATGCATGTAAATTAATTTGTATAAATTGAATCCTGTTGTAAATGTCCTATGAGAAATTGCTGTTTAGGGAAACTCTGTGGTGAATACGTAACTCTCATTGTATCACTGAAGAGAACTTTGGCAAATTATACATTTCATAAATTAATATAAAGGGTAAAGGATTAGTTTAACTAAGTGGTTGAGAGGTTAACACTGTCTCCCTGTGATGGTGTTGGCTCTGGTCATCTCTTAGTGTAGGGCAGGCTTTATCCTCACTCTGATAGCAAGATGGAAACACCATTTGTTCCACATGTTCATGCCACAAAACACCAAAGGAAGAGAATGCATCTTTGCCTGAAGCACTGCAGGCAGTGAGATTCTTCTAGAAGCACTCAGGAAACTTACCCTTCAATCTCCTTGGCCTCAATTACATCATATTTCCTTTCCTGAACCAGCCTCTGTAGACTTGGAAATGCTATGCCCTGTTCGGCTGAGACTTGGCTTCTGAAACCACATGTGAACAGGAGTGATGAGAGAAACTTGACTGGTTTAGACGAATCAGAGCCAGTCCTGGTGTTGTGTAGGAATACCCAGAGTGCACAGCAGCTGCACAGGTCAGAAGCCATGGAATGCATGTTGAGGGAAACCCACAAGGTTCAGGCATTCATGCTTTGATTTGGGTACAAATATGGAATTTTTTTTAATTAAATCATAGCTGTGTACATTAATGTGATCATGGGGCACCATACCCTGGTTTCATAGACCATTTGACACATGTTCATCACACTGGTTAACATAGTCTTCCTGGCATTTTCTTAGTTATTGTGCTAAGACATTTACATTCCACATTTTCTTTTTTTTTTTTTTTTTATTTTTTAGATTTAAGCACCTCATGGAAAGGATCTTTTGAGATTTATTTAGAGGTTTGATTTTCTTTTTTTTTTTTGCTGTTTTTATTTTTTTTATTAAATCATAGCTGTGTACATTGATATGATCATGGGGCATCACTCACTAGCTTCACAGACCATTTACCAGGTTTCACATCACATTCCACATTTTCTAAGTTTCACATATACCCTTGTAAAATGCAGCGCAGATATAATCCCACCAATCCCCCTCCCTCTGCCCACCTCACCTCCCTCCCCTCTCTATCCCCCTTCCCCCTATTCTTAGGTTATAACTGAGTTACAGCTTTCATGTGAAAGCCCTAAATTAGTTTCATAGTAGGGCTGAGTACATTGGATACTTTTTCTTCCATTCTTGAGGTACTTTACTAAGAAGAATATGTTCCAGCTCCATCCATGTAAACGTGAAAGAGGTGAAGTCTCCATCTTTCTTTAAGGCTGCATAGTATTCCATGGTGTACATATACCAAAATTTACAAATAGGGAATTTCGTATACAAAGTTTCCTTTTTCAAAACTGCCATTGCCATCCTTGTATTTACTCACCCAAGTTAATTTTAGGATCTTTTAGCCAAGTGGCAACAAATTTTTTTTCCAGATTTTGATTGGGATTTTGGTCAAAATCACTTTGAGAAGAATTGACCCTTTACAGAGTTGAACCTTCTCACGCTGGAACATAGTATGTTGCTACTATGTGGTAGTTATTCAGGTCTTTTATTTCCGTTAATGACATTTTAGACTTTTCTTTATATTTGGTTCTTCATGTATTCTCTCATAAGATACATTTTATTAGATTCAAGCTAAGGTTTTATAATTTTTCATACTATTGTAAATGGGACCTATATTTCTATTACATATTCTAACTGGTTAGAATGTGGCATTTAGGGTCTTACTGATTGTTACATATTAATATTGTCATAGCCACTTGCTGAATTCGCATATAGATTAAGTTGTGCATTGATTATTTTGACTAGTACATCAACCTCAAATAATAAAAATATTGTCCCTTCCTTTACAAACCTATAATCTTTTATTATTATTTCTTAAATCACTCTGTTAGCTGGAATCTCTAGTACACTGCTAAATATCTAGTGAATATATGCTGAGAGCAGGGTTGTTTTTTTTGGGTTTTTTTTTTTTTAGCTATTTCTAGATTTACACTGGAATGCCTTAAATGCATGTAAATAGGTTGTTGTCTGGAGTAAGCCATTCCGTGCCTTCTGCCCTGTGCAGCTGCTGTGCACTTTGGGTATTGCCCCCAGCACCAGGATTTAGGAAGTCTCCTTTCCTAATTTGCTATACATTTTTATCACGAATAAATGTTAAACAGTAGTAAATGCTTTCTCTGCCATTATTAGGATTGTTTGTACCTCCAAATTCAAAAATAAATTTGGTCTTCTATTTTCCCATATTTTACTTTGGTGTTGTCTTCATGATTACACTAGTTTCTTAAAACAAATTAGCAGGGTGGACCTCTTTTGTGAATGTAAAACTATTATTATAAGACAGAAATCATTTTGCTTGAAATGTAGTTGAAATCCTAGTAAAATCACTAGAGCTACTGGGAGTTTTGTAGGAGCTTAGACTAGTGGCCTACTTGCTTTTAGTCTATTCAAGTATTTTGGTCCATTCAAGTATTTTGGTCCATTCAGGCTTTCAGTTATTTATTTCTTTGTAAAAATGTATTTCCTGGGCTTTATGTTTATTACCTTAAAAGTATGTATAATGATCTCTTCTTTCTGAAATCACTACGGCATCTCTGGTTATGTCTTTTATTTTTAATGTTATTTATTTTTGTCTTCTCTCTCAGTTTATTTATTCCATTACAGAGACTTTCATAAAGCCAACATTACCTTTATTGAGCCACGGTATAAGGGTTTGGTTGGTTGTTTTTTTATTTTCCATTTTAGCTTTTTATATTTTCTTCCTCTACATTTAGCATTTCCTAGCTTTATAAGTTGACCACTGAGTTAATTTATTTTTAGTTCCTTTTTCTATTTTTAAACAAAAAATAAGTATTTAAATTCATCCTACTCATTTTGATATGGACTGGCTTTAATAAAACATTAATATTTCATAATATTTTTCTTCTTTAACCATTAATTATTTAGATATCTATTTTAGTTTTCAAATATTTGGTATTTGGAGTCTTTTTGCTTATTTCTTTTTTCATTGCTATGCAATAGATGTATATGCAGGGTGTCCCAGAAGTCGAATGGTTATACCTAGGGAAAATGGGAAATTATAGCTAAGTGTACTTTTAGGCACAAAATATTCATTACAAAATTTTATAAAATATTTACAAAATATTCTCTAACATGTTGGCCACCTCTTTGTAAAATTTTGTAATATTTTGTGAATAAAGGTACATTTAGGTATAATTTTTCATTTGCCCTGTGTATAACCATTCAACTTCTGGGACACCCTGTGTTTTCAGGGTACATGTGATAATTTAATGCATTCATATAATTTATAAAGATAAAATCAGTATAATTCAGATATCTATCAACTTAAATATTTATCTTTATTTTTTGCTTATTTGTGATGATTGATTATAGTGTACATGAAATTAGATCTTTAAAACCAAGAGAGAATTTTTGCCCTAATACCTAGATGATTTCAGAAAAACTAAAAATCTATCTTTTAGTGGATGAGTTAAACGGATTAATAATTTACTGATCAGTTGATTCAAACATTGAAATATTTGTACTGATTTCTTATATCTTCTTTCTCTTTTTAATTTGTAGATTTTTTTCTGATTTGTTGGGTTGTTTGAATTTGGTTTGTTCCTTTTTTGCAGCTTGGAAGTTAGACATTCCATTTTTTTCCTTCCTTATTATTGGCAAGCACACTATTAATAAATATCTAGCAAATCTAAAGTCAATTAGCAGTTTCCCTCCTAAACAAGACACTTTAGCTTCCCTACGTCATCCCAACCTAGAACCTATCCCCAACTCCCAAGATAGTATTTCTCGGAATCTGGAGTTTTTATTCCAATTTATTATTATACACATGCACACTTTTTTCCAGACATTTATTTAGATTTAGCAATATATTTTATTTTTCTATCTTTTACCTGCCTATTATGCATTTCTCTGTTTCCTTTGTTCCTTTCAGTTAGTCTGAAATCAGTACTAACTCCCACTCTCCCCAGTTGTGGTCTAGCAATGGCAGACTTTCTGAGTTCTAGTGTGTTTGAACATGTCTTTATTTCGTTTTAACTCTTGAAGGATGATTTGGGGTTCTACGTTTTTTTCCCCTCAGAACTTTCTCAGTTGTCCTCAGCCCTTCTGGAATTTACTTCTGTGATGAGAAATCTGCTATTAATCCCTCTACATCTGTGTCTTATGGGTAATTTGCCTTTGCCTCTTTCCCTCTCATGATGCTACCATTACACTTGATTTTCTGAAGCTTTGCTGGGAAAGTGTTGAGACTCAAGTGAATCTTTCCCATTAATTTATAAGCTTTTAGTCTTCTCTAAGGATTTACTGAGAAACTAGTCATATTATGCATTCATAGTTCCTTGGCCAGTTGTAATTTCAAAATAGGATAAAAATGTGTTTGGGGGGTTCTGTTTAGGGCAGCGGTTCTCAACCTGTGGGTCGTGACCCCTTTGTAACAATGAAAATACATCCTGCATATCGGATATTTACATTACGATTCATAACAGTAGCAAAATTACAGTTATGAAGTAACAACGAAAATAATTTTATGGTTGGAAGTCACCGCAACATGAGGAACTGTATTAAAGGGTCACAACATTAGGAAAGTTGAGAACCACTGGTTTAGGAATAAGTATCAAAATTTACTGATGAAAAAATGATGTGATGTTTTCTCCATCCCATTTTCACCTAAACCTAGAAAATGGGGGAGAGGAATAGATAAATTAACACTGTGTCTGACCTTTAGAGATTTACCATTTTATACCATTTTATGATTTTCCTTCCCTAAAAAATAATTTAAAACTATTTGGATTGTACACAAGTATATTATTTAACAACTGAGTGAATGTTTCAGCAAACCAACTCAAAGTTTTTCAGATGACCTTATAAAGGGAACTATTCCTACTATTTTAGTAAAGTTCTAAAAAGTCAGTTTAAGCAGACACAGCACACAAAGTCTTTGCGAAATTAGAAACTAAGAGCAGAATATCAATGAAGTGACCTTAATTTGCCTTTCATCCTTTATGCAACTTGGGATTGGGTATAAAATTGTTCTACCTCCTTGGTTATTAAATACTCTAGTCCATTAATAAAATTGGGGCAATATTAGATTGGTAGGATTACATGCCAAGCTCTTACTGAAAAGATAGTGTTGGGAAAAATTGAATGAATATATCACTTTATAATTTTAAAAGTGGTTTCTCATTCATTACCTCATCATTCCTAGTAAAGACATAGAGAAAGTATTGCTATTCTTATTTTAGAAAGAAGGAAGACTTGGAGAGATTCAAGATCCCTCTCAAGGAAGGGAAGTTAGATTTAGCCAGCCAGCCTGGGCTTGCTCTAGGCATTGCAAGGAGGCGTGTGGGCGCTGAGTGCTTAATGCATATTCACTTAATGAAGGGATGACAAACACCAGGATTCTGATGCCACACCCAGGGCACTTTCTACTTCCACAGCTGCCTTTGTACGAAATCGTGCGATCATTGTAGATGAGGCAAGAAACAGAAATAGGAAAAAATAAAAGAATTTCTCTAAACAGCAGGTGAAGAGGAGCACCATGAGGTAGAAACTATTATACCCATTTCAGGGTCAAGGAAATTGAGACTTAGTGCCAGGAGACAATTCTCTGGCATCTCTTACCTTTTCACGTGTCTCGTAAGCAGTGGCACTACCTTCCTTCAGAACTATCTTTACAAGGATGTTTGTAGAGTAAACACACTTGGATGACAGAACAAAGGCAAAGTTGTTTATTGCCCAGTAGAATAAAGATAATGTCTCCTTCCAGGCAGGTTCACTGTCCATTAGGAAAATTCAGGTTCTGTAAGCTCTGGTTCCTGTCATGGAACCCAGTGTGAGTGAGCAGTACCTGACCTTCTTTGTCTCTCCCGATGGGAATTAGAGTTCTGGAAATGGCACAAATGCTAATACTCCAGCTATAGCTACTGCTGTAAATAATAAATCTCTGACCTAGGAGTCTCGTGTCTTCTGCAAACATGCATGAACCTATGACACAGTGACGTGTTAGCATGCAAGTAGGGTCAAATCTCAGAGATTTCTAAATCATCTAGCTTATTAAGTATTGCGGTTTGAATCCCTGTGTGACAGATCTCAAAGCCAGAGCTCCCAAACTCTACTCTGTACTATTTCCCATGTGTCATGGTATAACTGGAACTGCTTTATTATTACCTGGTGAACTGATGAAGTCCAAAGCTCATTTCATTTTCTTCTCTTTTATAAACCTTGAAATGATATCCAGCCTTGTTCAAAGGCAAAGGAAATGGGTTACTTCTATTGTTTGAGGGGCAGGAGAAGGTCACCTATCAGGAGATGAGGTATTTCCACTGTGAACAATTCACATTTCCCTATTCTTTCCTATTCAGGCATTGTTTGGTAAAGCACCATATTTTGACTTGTTCAACATACCAAGAGGTTGTTGGCCATATTGGAACTTGAGTTTGAATCCATTTGATAACTTGCCTTTTCCAAAGGGGGGGTTGAAAAGTGCATAGTTCTAAGAAAATGAGACAAAATTGAAAAAAAGCAAAACAAACAAAACAACAGTAAAAAGTTCCCAAATCCCAAGTGTGACTCACAAAACTCCCTGTAAGACATTTTAAAAGTCTCTAGATTTCTCCAAGCTATAGGTTTTTTCTTTTTGGAGCTATAAATGGAAATAATTACCTCAATGGATTACTGTGAGGGTCTTATAGATAAGGCTGCCAGATTTAGAAAATAAAAATACTCCATATCCAGTTATAGGTGTATATCGGATGTGAAACAGATACTGACTTAGTATACATACCAAACATTTCATGTAACATACTTATACTAAATCATCAGTTGTGTGTCTAAAATTTAAATTTAAGTGGGTGTCCTATAACCCTGATTTGAGCATTTCTACTCAAATGGTTTACTAAGGAACTGCTGCTGGGCATGATGGTGACCGTAAGGGTGTAGGGAGACCAGAACAGGGGAGGGGAGGAGGAAATCAAACAAAACTCAGCTTCAGGGCACTCCTGCAGAACAGAGCTGCAGCCTGATCCCACAAGGGGCTCTGGAATGTGAGCTGCCCTGCAGATATGTCTCAACCCGAGGTGGTTGCTTTGATATTCCTTGTGCCTCTCAGTTATTGGTTAAGGCAGCAGTCCCCAACCTTTTTGGCACCAGAGACTGGTATCATGGAAGACAGTTTTTCCACAGACCAGGAGAGGGGACATGATTTGGGGATGATTCAAACATGTCACATCTCTGCCTCAGATCATCAGGCGTTAGCTTCTCATAAAGAGTACACGACCTGGATTCCTTGCTTGCACAGTTTACAGCAGGGTCTGTAGTGTTCTGAGAATCGAATGCCTCTGCTTACCTGACAGGAGGCAGAGCTCAGACAGTGGGGAGGGGATGGGGAGTAGCTGTAAATACAGATAAAGCTTCACTGGCTCACTGCTCACCTCCTGCTGTGCATCCTGTCTCTTAAACAGGCCATGAACTGGTGCTGGTCTGCAGCCCAGGGACTGGGGACTGCAGGGTTAAAGGATAGATACTTCTGGCGTTTTCCAGTAATTGGCAGAGCAGATCTAAGAGCCCTAAGGCAGCCCTCCAAAGAAGATCTGCAGATACAGATCATTGGAAACAAAAGCATTAGGAGGTTGGGGTAGTGGATGGGAAGGCAGCAACAGAAATGAAAAGGGAGGGATCTGGGGAAAGCTGGGAGGAGCACGGGCTGTATTTGCTACACTGCTCTACAGAGGACTACGTATGATTTGGTCATAACAGATTGAGAGGCAGTGGGAGACAGGCTCTCAGTGAAGAAACCAAAGACATAGTGGACCCACTCCCCCAAATGATAAATGTCATAATTCTTTTCTAGTTCTTTACTAGATTCTGACTCATTTACGAGGTTGGGTAATACCTCCTCTCTGGTTTTGTTTCCATGTATCTGTGAATAAAATGACTTTTTCTTGAATCCAGAGAGAAGGCAGCCCTTACAGCCTCCTCTTTGAAAGCCCAGCTGGAGGCAAATATAAACATACAATCCTCAGCCCTTGCAGGGCATCTCCTGGGGAAACCAGGGGCAGTAATTTGGAATTCCATAAAGTGCTGCATGGCTTTGTCTAAAAAATCATGGTGAGAATTTGGGCCTTAAACTGATGCCCAAATTGCACATTTTAAAAACTCTCTAATTTAGAGGCAGTCTCCCCAGGAGGCTGTATGTGCTGCTTGGCCTGTACAATTCTAAATATTAAAATTAAAAATTGCTAAATGACTGGAAAAGAACGTGTCTATTGAAATCATCATTTATTTCATTTGTGTGTTTGTTTTTTTGCCCTTCTCTCTCCCTCAAATAATACCTCCATGACAAAAGGATCCTCTAGTATCACACTCGCTCCATCATTCGTGTGTGAGACTCCCAGGATGCAAAATGATAGGTAGACCAGCCAGGGCATTTTGCCACTGCCTTGTGCATTATTTAGAGGCAAAAAGGAGCAAACTGAGAAGCTGGGGAAAGAGGAAAAGAGTCTCTGGCAAGACACATGGGAGGATTTGTTTTTGAGAACTGAGCATTAGGGAAAAAAATGAATGTTACAGGAACAAAGCATAGGAGGAGGCCTCTCAACTCAATGGAGGCCTACTTCTGTCAGCTACTAATGCTATCACTGTGATAATGATGCCAATGTGCCTTTAACTGTTGAAACCTCCCCTCCAAGAAGTTCCATCAGAGGAAATTATTGCTTTAATGGAACCATGGATATTGAAACTGATCAATAGATAACATTTCTCATGAAAATAGCTTGGGAAGGCATAGCACTTTAGTGCCTTTGGCCACAAGAATTTTGGCAGTTGGGATGTTTCTAAGCACAGTGTAATGAGCTCCTTTCAGAGAGGCAGTTTTCTAGAGCAGAACTTCCCAACCAGTACGCCACAAATGCATATAGGCAGGGTAACCATATGTTACAGTTTGCTGGGACAGTTTCAGTTTGTGTCTATAGTCCCAGCAAAGTTATTAATAGTGCTTCTTTTCACCAGAAACATTGTCCCAGATTGGATGATAAATTTGAGTGATAAAATGTATGGCTCTATGGGAGCCAAGATTTTTATCTCCCTAGTCTTCAGGATGGCTAGAGTCACAGGGCCATTTGTCTCAAACTATGAACAGTCTCATCCATTTTTTTAGTCTACTACACAAATATTATTTGCTTTCCTTGGCATGTGTTGTACCCTGTCCTGAACAAAGGAGACTTTGTTCACTGGGTGCAGGATACTATGAACACTGTCATGGAGACAGGTGGGACTTTCGATGGGAGAGGAAACAAAAAAAAAAATTAACATCTACTGTGCAAATAACGCAGCCAAATTTTCCCTATGAATTTGACAAATTGAAGTACTTGTATCTCCTCTGTAAAGATCATATAATTCACAATGGCCCATAAAAATATAATGTAACCAAAAACATAATAAGATAACACTTCGCAATTTTAAGATTTGTTAATAGAAAAAAATGCTGTAAAATAATTTGAATTACAAGTTTATTCTGAGCCAATATGAAAGACCATTTCCCAGGGATACATACCTAAAAAGTCTTGAGTACAGCCCGACGCAGTCGGATTACGATTTGGTTTTATATATTTTAGGAAGACAAAAATAGTGGGTAAAAATCACAAATCAATACATGGAAGGTATATATTTATTTGCCCAGAAAAGGCACAACATCTCAAAGTAGGGGCTTTCAGGTTATAGGTGGGCTCAGAGATTCTTTGATTTGTAATTGGTTAAAGAAATAAAGCTTTATTTAAAGACTTGGAGTCACTAGAAAGGAATGCTTGAGATAAGATAAAGGGGTCTATTAATAAGAGAGCAAGCCACAATACACTCAATTTGATCTCTTAAGCAAACCAGTGGCCTGCTGGTATGACATAACATTTGACTTGCATGGCCTTTGGTCCAGTTTACCATTAGTCTAAATTCCAACAAGGAGGGAGTATAAGGAGATGTGTTTGAGCTCCCTTCCCTTCATGTTCAGGAACTCGGTTTTAAGATTTTTCTAGGTTTCCCTTTGCCAAGAGGGGATCTGTTCAGTCAGTAGTGGTCTTAGGATTTTATTTTTATTTTTATTTTTTATTTTTTTTATTAATATTAAATCATAGCTGTGTACATCAATGAGATCATGGGGCACCATACACTGGTTTTATAGACCATTTGACACATTTTCATCACACTGGTTAACATAGCCTTCCGGGCATTTTCTTAGTTATTGTGTTAAGACATTTATGTTCTACATTTACGAAGTTTCACATGTACCCTTGTAAGATGCACCGCAGGTATAATCCCACCAGTCACCCTCCCTCTGCCCATCCACCCCCCTCCCCATCCCTCTCCCGCTTCCCCATATTCTTAGGTTATAACTGGGTTATAGCTTTCATATGAAAGCCATAAATTAGTTTCATAGTAGGGCTGAGTACATTGGATACTTTTTCTACCATTATTTTTTTTTTATTAAATCATAGCTGTGTACATTAATGCGATCATTGGGCACCATACACTGCTTTTATAGACCGTTTGACACATTTTCATCACACTGGTTAACATAGTCTTCCTCGCATTTTCTTAGTTATTGTGTTAAGACATTTATATTCTACATTTACTAAGTTTCACATGTACCCTTGTAAGATGCACCGCAGGTGTAATCCCACCAATCACCCTCCCTCCCCTCCCTTTTCCTCTTCCCCCTATTCTTAGGTTATAACTGGGTTATAGCTTTCATGTGAAAGCCACAAACTAGTTTCATAGTAGGGCTGAGTACATTGGATACTTTTTCTTCCATTCTTGAGATACTTTACTAAGAAGAATATGTTCCAGCTCCATCCACGTAAACATGAACGAGGTAAAGTCTCCATCTTTCTTTAAGGCTGCATAATATTCCATGGTGTACATATACCACAATTTCTTAATCCATTCTTGGATTGATGGGCACTTGGGCTTTTTCATGACTTAGCAATTATGAATTGGGCTGCAGTAAACATACTGGTACAAATATCTTTGTTATAATGTGCTTTTTGGTCTTCTGGGTATATGCCTAGTAGAGGAATTATAGGATTGAATGGCAGACCTATTTTTAGACCTGTAAGTGTTCTCCAAACATCTTTCCAAAAGGAATATATTAATTTGCATTCCCACCAGCAGTGTAGAAGTGTTCTCTTTTCTCCACATTCACGCCAACATCTCTGGTCTTGGGATTTTGTGATATGGGCTAATCTTACAAGAGTTAGATGATATCTCAAAGTAGTATTGATTTGCATTTCTCTGATGATTAAAGATGCTGAGCATTTTTTCATATGTCTGTAGGCCGTGCGCCTGTCTTCTTCAGAGAAGTTTCTCTTTAAGTTCCTTGCCCAGCCTGTGATGGGGTTACTTGTTTTTTTCTTGCTTATACGTTTGAGTTCTCTGTGGATTCTGGTTATTAAACCTTTGTCAGAAACATAACCTGCAAATCTTCTCCCATTCTGAGGGCTGTCTGCTTGCTTTACTTAGTGTGTTCTTGGCTGTGCAGAAGCTTTTTAGTTTGATCAGGTCCCAGTAGTGTATTTTTGAAGCTGCTTCAATTGCCCAGGGAGTCCTCCTTATAAAAATACTCACCCAGTCTGATTTCTTCAAGGGTTTTCCCTGCACTCTCCTCTAGCATTTTTATAGTTTCATGTCTTAAGTTTAAATCTTTAATCCAGTGAGAGTCTATCTTAGTTAATGGGGAAAGGTGTCCAGTTTCAGTCTTCTAAAGGTTGCCAGCCGGTTCACCCAGCACCATTTGTTAAATAGGGAATCTTTTCCCCACTGAATGTTTTTAATGGGCTTGTCAAAGATCAAATAACGGTAAATAGCTGGATTCATCTCTTGCTTCTCTATTCTGTTCCAGACATCTACTTCTCTGTTTTTGTGCCAGTACCATGCTGTTTTGATCACCATTGATGTATAGTACAGTCTCAGGTCTGGTAGCGTGATTCCTCCTGCTTTGTTTTTTTTTTTTTTTTTTTTTTTTTATTGTTCCTGCTTTGTTTTTATTTCTGAGTAATGTCTTGGCTATTCGAGGTTTTTTCTGATTCCATGTAAAATGAAGCATTATTTTTTCAAGATCTTTAAAGTATGACAGTGGACCTTTAATAGGGATTGCATTAAAATTGTATATTGCTTTGGGTAGTATGGACGTTTTAACAATGTTGATTCTTCCCAGCCATGAGCATGGTGTGTTTTTCCATTTGTTAACATTTTCAGCTATTTCTTTTCTTAGAGTTTCATAGTTCTCTTTATAGAGATCTTTCACGTCCTTTGTTAGATAAACTCCCAAATATTTCATCATCTTTGGCACTACTGTGAACGGAACAGAGTCCTTAACTGTTTTTTCAGCTTGACTATTGTTGGTATATATAAAGGCTACCAATTTATGAATGTTGATTTTGTAACCTGAGACGCTGCTGTATTCCTTGATCACTTTTAAGAGTTTTGTAGTAGAATCCCAGGTGTTTTCCAGATATACAATCATATCATCTGCGAAGAGCGAAAGTTTGGTCTCTTCTGACCCTATATGGATACCCTTGATCGCCTTTTCTTCCCTAATTGCGGTGGCTAAAACTTCCATTACAATGTTAAAGAGCAGTGGAGACAATAGGCAGCCTTGTCTGGTTCCTGATCTGAGTGGAAATGATTTCAGTTTAACTCCATTCAATACAATATTGGCTGTGGGTTTACTGTAGATGGCCTCTGTCAGTTTAGGAAATGTCCCTTCTATACCAATTTTCTTAAGTGTTCTGATCATGAAGGGATACTGGATATTATCAAAAGCTTTTTCTACATCAATTGAGAGAATCATATGGTCTTTGTTTTTTAATTTGTTTATGTGCTGAATTATACTTATAGATTTACAGATCTTAAACCAGCCTTGAGACCCTGGGATAAAACCGACTTGGTCATGATGTATAATTTGTTTGATATGTTGCTGGATTCTGTTTGTTAGGGTCTTGTTGAATCTTTTTGCATCTATATTCATTAGTGATATTGGTCTATGATGTTCTTTTCTTGTTGGGTCTTTTCCTGGTTTGGGGATCAGGGTGATGTTTGCTTCATAGAACGTGTTGGGTAGTCTTCCTTCTTTTTCTACATTTTGGAACAGGTTGAGTAATATACGTACTAGTTCCTCTTTAAAGGTTTGGTAGAATTCTGACGTAAAGCCATCTGGTCCTGGGCTTTCCTTTTTAGGGAGATTTTGTATAGTTGATGCTATTTCAGAACTTGATATTGGCCTGTTCAACATTTCCACTTAATTCTGGCTGTCTTGGAAGGTGATGTGCTTCCAAGTATTGGTCGTTTTCCTTCAGATTTCATATTTCTGAGAATAAAGTTTCTTGTAATATTCATTAAGGATTTTCTGAATGTCTGAGGTGTCTGTTGTTATTTCGTCTTTGTCGTTTCTGATTAATGAGATTAGAGATTTTACTCTTTTTTTCCTGGTTAGGTTAGCCAAAGGTTTATCTATTTTATTGATCTTTTCAAAAAATCAACTTTTTGATTTATTGATGTGTTGTATAATTCTTTTGTTTTCAATTTCATTTAATTCTGCTCTGATTTTGGTTATTTCTTTTCTTCTAGTGGGTTTGGGTTTAGAATGTTATTCCTTTTCCAGTTGCTTGAGATGTCCCATTAAGTTGTTAACTTCCTCTCTTTCCGTTCTCTTGAGGAAGGCTTGCAGTGCTATAAATTTCCCTCTTAGGACTGCCTTTGCGGTATCCCAGAGGTTCTGATAATTTGTGTCTTCATTGTCGTTTTGTTTCAAAAATTTGGCGATTTCCTTCTCGATCTCATCTCTGACCCAGCTATCATTCGGCTTAAGGTTATTTAACTTCCATGTTTTTGTATGAGTATGCAGATTCCTGTTGTTACTGAGTTCAACTTTTATTCCATGGTGGTCTGAGAAGATGCAAGGAATAATTTCTATTTCTTTAAATTTACTGAGGTTAGACTTGTGACCTAAGATGTGATCGATTTTGGAGTAGGTTTCGTGGGCTGTTGAGAAGTATGCGTATTCAGTTTTGTTGGGATGAAATGTTTTGTAGATGTCTGCTAAATCCAAATGTTGGATGGTTAGGTTTAAATCTAACATTTCTTTGCTCAGCTTCTTATTGAGGATCTATCCAACACTGCCAAGGGAGTGTTGAAATCTCCGACTATTATGGAGCTGGAGGAAATCAAGTTGCTCATGTCTGTTAGAGTTTCTCTTATAAATTTGAGGTGCATTCTGGTTGGGTGCATAAATATTCATAATTGAAATCTCATCATATTGAGTATTACCCTTAACAAATACAAAGCGACCATTCTTATCTTTCCTTACTTTTGTTGGTTTAAAGCCTATTGTGTCTGCAAATAGCATTGCAACACCTGCTTTTTTCTGATGACCATTTGCCTGAAATATGGATGACCATCCTTTCACCCTGAGTCTGTATTTATGTTTTTAGATTAGATGTGACTCTTGTATGCAGCAACTATCTGGCCTGAGTTTTTGTATCCAGTCAGCTAACCTGTGCCTCTTTAGAGGACAGTTTAAGCCATTCACATTAATGGAGAATATTGATAAGTCTGGTAAAATTTTGGGTATCGAGTTTTTCAAAAGTCCAGTGGACATTTTTAATCCTTTCAGCACTGTTGAAGTTGGAGTTTGATCAAAAGTTTCTGAGTGAGTTTATTTTTGTGGTAGAGGATTGGGCTGGTCTTTATGGAGGATAGGTCTGAGAATATCCTGAAGAGCTGGTTTGGTTATGGCAAATTTCTTCAACATATGAATGTCATTAAAGTATTTAATTTCTCCATCATAAATGAAATTCAGTTTAGCTGGATACAGGATCTGGGGTTGAAAGTTATTTTGTTTAGGATTTTATTTTTAGTTTACAGATTCATAGTAGAAAAAAAAGTAAGAAAATAACAGGTGGTGGTGAGGGTGTGGGAGAATTATAACCTTCATTCACTGCTGGTTGGAATATAAAATGTTAAAGCCATCTTGAAGAACAGTCTAGCTGGCTGTCTGAAAATGTTACACATAGAATTATTATATGACCTAACAATTTCACTTGGAGGTTTATACCCTAGTGATAAGAAAAGATACGACCACACAAAAACTTATACATGAATGTTCATAGCAACATTATTCATGTTAGACAAAAAGTGGAAACAGCACAGATATTAATAAACAAAAATGATATATCCATGCAATGGAAAATTACTTGACCGTGAAAAATAAAGTACTGGTACATGGAACAACATAGATGAACCTAGAAAGCCATCATGGAAAGTGACATAAACCAATTGTGGAAGACTACATATTGCATGATTCTATTTCTCAAAAATATCTAGAATAGACAAATTCATAGAGACAGAAGTCAGATGAGTACTTTCCAAAAGGCTACACAGAAGGGAGAGTGGGGAATGACTGATAATGGGTAAAGGATTATTTTTTGGTTTAATTAAAATGTTCCAAAGATAGCAAATGGTGATGGCTGAAATTCAGTGAATATACTAAAAACCACTGAGTTGTAAACTTTAAAAGGCTGAATAGTATGGTATGTAAACTATAAATCAATAAATCTATAATTAAAAAATATAATTCAATCCACATATATGATTATGAATTTTCTAGCAGGCACCTTAAGATAGGTGAATAGAAATAGGTGTATATACTTTTAATAATGCATGTATTTAACCTAATACATTGAAAATATTTTAGTATGTAATTTTTAATTAGTGAAATATATTCTCTTTTTATTGTAGTAAGTCTTAAAAATTCAGTGTATTTTTACACTAACAGCACAAACCCATACAGACTAGACATGTTTGAAGGACTCAAATACCACATGGGACTAGTGGCTACCATAATAGACAGTGTGCATTATTAACAGCTGCTAGCTTCTGGGTTTATGGTATGTAATAAGGCTACATCTGAAGAATATAATGACCTAAGCTTTTGAATAAATTTAGTGGAAGTGGAAAGAAATGAAAGCATGGTTTCATTATGTTTTGATTATTCTAGGGCTGGCTTGTTCATACCTTCTAGCACTATTGGTTATGCTGCCAAAGTAAATGTGGGACACAGATGTTTTTGCTTTTTGAGGAAAAAAGCAAACACACAGCTGCTAACTGAACCCATTCACCATTCATATTTTGACCTCTGAGATAAGTGTGTCCAGGCCACATGGTGAATTAGTGTTCTTTGCAGAACTTCGACACATATCATTTGCATCATTTCTCTATGTTGTAAAAACCAGCCTAATGCTCATTTCAGCACTTCTAACTTACCTTTAAAACCCCTAATTTTTCAAGTTCTTATTTCCTATTTATCTGATGGTTTTGGTTCCTTCATATCACGACAAAATAGCTTGTTGTTTTCTGACTTTTTTCTGCTATAAAATACATCTTAACTCTTTCTATGTTATTTCTTTCTATATTATTCTTCCCATTTTCCTAATTCCAGGGAGATGTAGGGTTTACACTATCCTGTGGGTAGATTTGGAGGTTATTCATGAAGCACAGAAAAGGCAAAAATAATCTGTGGGGAAATAAGTATCTCTTTTCTAGAGCTGATATTTTTTGTAAGGAACAGGGAAAATAAGAGGTTCTGAAGGAAATTTCTTGCCTAACCAAAAGCAGAGTTATGTCCCTCATTAATTTTGGTGAATCTGTGTTTGCATTGACAATTGAGAACAAAGGGGGTGGTAAGCTCTGTGCAAAGAAAACCAGAAACAACACCTATGAAGAAATTTTCTTATGAGGATGAGAGAACTATCTTTGTTACGCCAAAAGTGGAGACATGGTGTTTATATTTTTTGTTTTCCTGCTAGGCAGTGAAGTTCTTTGGACTTGAGGACAGAGTTTTATCTTATTCCTCTCCTCCATGTGTTAGTCTATTTTGTGTTGCTATAACAGATTACCAAAGACTGGGTAACTTATAAATGATAGAAATTTGTTAGGTTCACAGTTCTGGGGGTTGGGAAGTCCAAAAGCATGGCACTAGCATCTGGTGAGAGTCTCCTTCCTGTGTTATTTCACAGGAGAAGGCAGAAGAGCAATAAAGCATGAGAAAGCAAGAGGGGGCTAAATTTCCTTTTATAACAAGTCCACTCTTGAGATAACTTACCCATTTCCATGATAACAACAATTAATCTCATGATAGCTATACCCTCATGACCTAATCACCTCTTTTTAGGCCCCACCTTACAACACAGTTACATTGGGAATTAAGCTTCCAACACACATTTAAACTACAGAACTCAAGTATGTATTTTACTCATTCTAGGAGCAACCATAATGACCTGAGTTTGAATTGAGAAAGTTATGGCAACAGAGTTTCTGTTTTTTATCCTTTGGGAGCTCGCTGATTATATATGTCTTAGAAGCTTCCTCTGGCTGGCTCCAGGGTCTTTCATGATGGATGGAGTGTGGTTGGCTATATTTCTTCCTGCAGTGGCCACTGCATTAGTTATTATAAAATTCCATGTAGAGTAGTGTTTCTCAAAGAGTCTTCCATGGTTGACCATGAACAGAATCACCTAGGAACTTGATAGAAATGAAGAACTGTAGATCTCTCCACAGATCTACTGAATCAGAAAATATGGTTTAATGAGCCCTCTAGATGATTGTAATGCATGCTAAAGTTTAACAATGCTGATGTCGAGCATTTTATACTACATTGATGTTTGTTATCTCCTACTTCACTTGAGGGGTTTTAAATAAATAGGAATAGAAATAATGTTAAATCTCAAGTTGAAAAAAGTTCTAGTAGAAGTAAAGATATGCAAAACATATTTGGGAATAATAATCAGATCATTTGTAGAATATCTGCAATGTGCAAAGGCAATCTTCTAGCATCTTTTACATACGTTCTCTCTAGCCCTAACAACAAATCTGAAAGGTATTTATACATTTATATCCCTATTTTATGGCAGACAAAAGTATACTGAAAAAGGTTAAGTAATACACCTAATGTCAACAGATAATAGGAGGCAGCATTGAAAACAGGAGTTGAAGCCAGATCTGTTCACTTACCCTAGAGAGGATAAAGTTATTAATATTGAGCTGTTGGTGAGTGGGGTGATTAGTATTGTTATCCACTCCTTTTTATTATGGAAAGTGTTTGATGGCCAGCATAGAATTTCCCGTTTTCTTTTAAAAGATGCTCTAGCTCTAGGCACTAGCAAGTTTTTAATAGTATCTGTTAGACTTGTGGAAGGGATGTTCAAATTGTAGCACAGAGCCCATGTATGTACAGATCTCATGTGTTCTTGTGACAGGTCTTGTTTGCAAAATTAAAATGACAGATGCTTTATCACAAAGGTTGTTCAATAGATTTAGTTGCTTATTACTAACATGACTTGATTCTGTGAGCTCCAGCATGACAGCAGAGAGCAAAAAAGAGAGAGAAACAGCACCTACATGTGAATTTTAAACTCTGTTATTCTCAGGTACTGGATAGGAAAAGGGAATGGCTATCTAGACCAAAGCTTTAGTCTTTTTATCAAGACCCACAATTAGAAATACATTTTAAAATACACTTCAAGACATAGACATATTCTTGTAAACAATTAATAATAAAACAATATTTGTAGTTTGTATGCATGATGAGTGCTGATATTTGCTATTTTAGTCTGTTTAATTGTTTTAATGTTAGCTACCACCCACCATAGTGATTTTCCATTTCACTCATCAGTAGCAATGTACAATAGTGAAAATACTGAAATGTTGAAAAGTATTATCTACAGCACATACTTTGGGACAATCTGAGGTGCCTCAAGTGCCTGGAATAGGGAATAAATATTTCTCTAGTGGGAACAAGATAATCAGAGGAGCCGAACAAGACAGGAAAGAGTGGGTTCAGGCTCCCATAGCCCTTGGCCTGGGTTACTGAACCTCACAATGTGAGTGAGGTAGTAAGGAGCTGTTCAGTAGGTTCCCATATGTGAAGCGCCTATGAGCATGATGCGGCTGTCACAGTGACAGGGAGTGCTATTGGCATTTGGCAGTCAGGGGAAAGGAATGCTAACTGTGATGAGGAGCATAGGGTATTCCAGCACAGCACAGCTTTTTCTGGCCAGTATCCCAGTAGCTCTCCAATGGAGAAATGAAGGAGCTCTTTGCCACCAAGCCAATCTGGTCCTTTGGAGTCCTAACAGCCAATTGCTAGATCTGAGGGAGTCTCGGGGTTTGGTGCCTATGGTTTCCAATTACTAAATTAACACCTCATTCCTACATCAGTGATGGAAGGCAAGCCAGCAGGGTAGCAGCTTGAATGACCAAGGTAAGGTTTCTCAACCTCAACACTAGTGACATTTCGAGCCAGATAAATTTTATACTAAGGAGATGCCCTGTGCCTTAATGATAGATGTTAGGAGCACTGTTCCCTGTATTCTCATTATGATAACCAGAAATATTTCCAGATCTTGCCAAGTGTACCCTAAGAGGCAAAGTCACCCTAGTTGAGAACTACTAGTCTGAAGTAATGAAGAAAGCCCCAGACAATATCTGCAGTGAATTTCAAGAAATAACAGACACCTCCCAGGCAGAATGCCTAGAACATGTCTTCCCCCTCCTGCAACTTTTCGCAGTTAGATTGCATCAATGCAATGCATCAGTGTTTTATGGTCTTTTACAATGTGGTGGGGTAATAATACTTCTTATACTTCTCATGTTTCCCTGGATTGCAAATGGTTAGATAATCATTTTACAGCCTAACTCCATCATGGACCCAGGGTTTTGTTCTGTTTAGTCACATGTAAAATAAATATATAAATTATAGTCTTCACAGGATCCTGGTAAAATCCTGTTTGAACAAAGACAAGGTATGACACATGGGGCCATTGCATATTTGCAGTTATTATCCAAACAACATATAAAAATAGACATCATCCTTCTGTTAAGTTCCCTTAATTTTCACTCTGTTTCTTAACTGTTTTATCTCATCAAATTAAATGTTGCCTTCAAATGACTGTTTTCACAGTATAGAGCTGTCCTTTCAACATTAATCCTATTTTCAATTTTTCTGGGAAACATGATTTAGATTTAGGTGTCATGGGTGGCAACTGTCCTTGTAAAAGGACTGTCCTGGTAAACAAAGATGATATTTGTAGAATGGCAATTAATTGTATGTAGCACGTATTGCTTGAATCTCCTTAGAAGCCTCTGACTGTGCATGTTTAGGAAATGATGGAATGTTTGTGTACTCAGTTAACCAAAGTGAAAGCATTTTGCTGTTTCTAAACAGAATAAGCCTCTCAAAATTTATTAAGAGTCACTGTTCCTGGCAAAATAAATGATCTATACATTTGTTAGAATTTTGTGCTCTATTTTACTGGTAACTACATTTAGAGCTGAGAAGAATAGAAATTTTGAATTGATGTTATTAGTCAAAAGAGGATTGTAATATTTGACTAAAAAAACAGCTACCTATTTAATTTCTGGCCCCACATCACTTCAATAAATAAAATGAACTCCTCTCCTTTAAATAAAAATTGCTAAGCTATCCAATATGGACTAGGCAAATTCAAGACCAGTAAGTACAGTTTTGGTCCCTGTGGATTTTATAATTTTTTCTATTGATTGAGTCAAAGAAATCTTCAGATGGGGCAGCACCTGTGGCTCAAAGGAGCAGGACACCGGTGCCATATGCCAGAGGTGGCAGGTTCAAACCCAGCCCCAGCCAAAAACTGCAAAAAGAAAAAAAAAAAAAGAAAGAAAGAAAGAAATCTTCAAATGAAAAAAATAATGTTTCTGGCATATGCCTAGGACATATTAAATTATCCAGGCAAATGGGCTGGCTTGGGGTTTTTTTATTCAAGGAAGACTAATCGGAATTATTGCTATCTTCATGGAAGTAGAGGGATCATAGGTCACTTTGTATTGAAGTGAAGATACTTCTATTTCACGCTTTCAACATTTAAACATTTGGTTTTAAGTTAAGCGGTATGTTGAAGATTAAACATTCTTTTATTAAAGGAGCATGGAAAGACACATATGATCTCATGCCAGTCTTTTCCCACTGAGTAATAATGCTACTGGTCCAGAATATACCCTACCACTCTCTCCATGTTGAGCAGGCACAGAGGTAGTGTCTCCTCTGGTTGGTACTTAAGGGTGCTTTAGACCCTACCTGAACATCCCACCTCTGCTCAGAAAACTGTCTCTCTGATGGCACCTTCACTACAAGACTAAAAGGAATGAATTCTCTGTTTCACATACCTGGATGATCTGTTCATACGTGCGGAGATTCACAAATGGACCGTGCTGTTTGAAATTCTGCGTTAAGAAATTTCACAATACCTCTTTTTTTGCAATTTTTGGCCAGGGCTGGGTTTGAACCTGCCACCTCTGGCATATGGGGCTGGCGCCCTAGTCGTTTGAGCCACAGGCACCGCCCCACAATACCTCTTGTAACCAAATTGATTGTGGTCAACATCTTATTCTTTGAGAAATTCTTTGGGGAAAAAAAAAGGATGGGATAAATAAATACTAGGACTTAGCAATCAGAAAAGTCACTTCTAAAATTTCCTTCTTCACCTCCCAGGACCAAGTTAATAGCAAATTATTTGATGAAAAATTCTGGACAAATTGGGCATCTCTGGACAAATTGTTCAAAGTTCTTAATCCTCACTGTCCTCAAGTGTTATTAAGAGTAACTATTTTAACTATGCTATATCCCAATATTGTTGTGAGTATTTGAGACAGTAACACATCTCAAATTGCTTTAGAAGTGGTTTAGGTGCACTCAAAATATAACATAATACCTTTTTTAGTAATTGAATTTGGATTATCAGAATGACTGGACTTAGAGAATAAACTAGAAATATTTTTATTAAAATAATGAAATAATGCAAAAAAAAAACACTGATACAAAACATGCCACTGCTGATAATGATGCCTTTCATTTATTTCCAGAGCTTCCATACCTGTTATTTGCCCTAATTCTCCACAGCCCTGTGGAATAATCAGGAGCTTTTATCAATCTGTTTTGACTAATGAAATAGAAGGTGTACAGATTAGATGAGTTCTGAAATGTGAAGCCATTTGCTTATGTTCTAAGTGGTGGGGAAACAGGAGGAATTTTTCAGCAAATAATTTGCTATTAACTTGGTGAAATACATAGTGGTTTTCTCACATGAGAATTTCTCATTCTACATAGTGTATTAATTTTGCCAGTCATTTTTATAGCTATCCTGCAGGTACCCTATGTACAAGACAAAGATTGTCGCCCTCTGTCTACGAATAGTTCAGCTGTTAGTCTCTGATCTTCTTGGATTCTGTTTCATGGTTCACAATTCATGATATTCTTACTTATAGGCAGTAGTGTTCCTTTCAACTAGTTTATCACACTCTTTGTAACCTATAAAGAGATTTTTTAAATTCATAGTACTGATATTGGGGGACAGGGATGTATTATGTAAAACACATAGGTGTGATATTTTTAAAACATGAAAGCTACAGGATGAAAAGATATAAGAATAAAACATCCTTTTGAGATATCATCTAACTCCAGTAAGATTAGCCCATATCACAAAATCCCAAGACCAGAGATGTTGGCGTGGATGTGGAGAAAAGGGAACACTTCTACACTGCTGGTGGGAATGCAAATTAATACATTCCTTTTGGAAAGATGTTTGGAGAACACTTAGAGATCTAAAAATAGATCTGCCATTCAATCCTATAATTCCTCTACTCGGTATATACCCAGAAGACCAAAAATCACATCATAACAAAGATATTTGTACCAGTATGTTTATTGCAGCCCAATTCATAATTGCTAAGTCATGGAAAAAGCCCAAGTGCCCATCAATCCAAGAATGGATTAAGAAATTGTGGCATATGTACACCATGGAATATGATGCAGCCTTAAAGAAAGATGGAGACTTTACCTCGTTCATGTTTACGTGGATGGAGCTGGAACATATTCTTCTTAGTAAAGTATCTCAAGAATGGAAGAAAAAGTATCCAATGTACTCAGCCCTACTATGAAACTAGTTTATGGCTTTCACATGAAAGCTATAACCCAGTTATAACCTAAGAATAGGGGGAAGAGGGAAAGGGAGGGGAGGGAGGGTGATTGGTGGGATTACACCTGCGGTGCATCTTACAAGGGTACATGTGAAACTTAGTAAATGTAGAATGTAAATGTCTTAACACAATAACTAAGAAAATGCCAGGAAGGCTGTGTTAATCAGTGTGACGAAAACATGTCAAATGGTCTATAAAACCAGTGTATGGTGCCCCATGATTGCATTAATGTACACAGCTATGATTTAATAATTAAAAAAAAGAATAAAACATCCTAACTCTTTCTTTTAGGATTAGATTCTATTACATGTAAGAGAAAATAAGTAATAATAGTAATAAATACTTGTATTAAAAGGTAGACATTTACCTCATCTGTAAAAGAAGTCTGAAGTTGGGTAGACAAAGTTTGGATGGACACTTTGTATCACCAAGGGAGTTTTCTGTCATTGTAGTGAAATGGTTTCAATCTTAAATTTATCTTGTTCCAAGATGGCCTATGAAATCTCTTTCCAAAGAGTAGGAAAAGAAGGATAGAGAGAAGAATAAGAAAGAACAGTTTTCTCAACTTTAAGCAAATTCTATAAACATCCCATTCAGCACTTTTATTTCATTGTCATTAGCCAGAACTCAATCACGTGTCTTCACTGGGCTCCAATGCTGAAATGTAGCCTTTTGACTGCACATGCTGATACTTTGAATAAAATAGGGAATATTTTACTAAAGAAGAGATGACTATTAGGTAGCAACTAATAGAATCTGCTGTATTTCCCCCAAATAAAAAAGTAACCATCTATAAAATTGAGATAGTGTTTGATGAATATCTTTTTTACTCAGAATAATTACCACTAAATCAATGAAAGTATCTGTTTTGGATTCAATATTATGCAATTTATCCAAGTAAATGGATGTTGTAAAATATGAAAGGTACAGAAAGCTTAAGCTAGATCTCACTTGGACAAAAAGCCAAAGTCCTTACAATGAATGGTCAACAAGGCCCTCCAGGATGGTGCTTGTTATCTCCCTGAAATCGTTTCTACTGCTCATTGCACTTCAGGCCAACTAGCCATGCATGTGCATGGCTCTTCCCTCCTCTTCCTTCAGATCTTTGCTCAAATTCCCTACTCTTAATGGCATCTACCTGATTCAAAGAGACTGGGAGTTCTGCCCTATTTTTTTCAGACTATTTAGAACTGTAGAACCCTCACCCCCTTCAAAATGGTAAAAGGATAAATAATGACACTTTCCTCTGTTTTAGATGACATCCAGTTGTGTTTGGAAAATGGTTGAAGAACCTCCTTTTGTCTTTTATGGGTTCTCGAATTTTCTATGAGATACGTTTTCTACCTATTTAATTGAGAAGGGAGTAAAAGGAGAGGGGAATTTTTAGAGGATATGGTCTTGAAAAAAAGGAATAAAGACAGCATATATATCATCAGTTTTGACTGATGTCTGTACAAATATGCCCACAGGACAAAAACAAGGAAAAGGTCTTAAATTATGTAATATCTTTATTTTTCCTTGTCTTTAAAGTTTTCATATAGTTCACATGGTCACCTGATGGCCAGAGGGAGTACTTTGAAGGTGATGATAGTGATATTCAGCAATGAGGTATATACCCTGTTTCCCCAAAAATAAGACAGTGTCTTATTTTAAGGTGTGCTCCCAAAGATGTGCTAGGTCTTATTTTTAGGGGACGTCTTATCTTTCCTGTAAGTAGGTCTTATTTTCGGAGGATGTCTTCTTTTCGGGAAACAGGGTAGCACTTTTTCTAGGAAGAGTTCAGGAATTTAATTGTCTGACCTCTTCTTTTAGTAGAATGTTATCTATTCTGCTGTGTCCTTTTGCCTCTGTCTACCCAGAGCTAATTATATCAACTACAACTAGCCCCAAGTTGCAAACCTGAGATCAGCAAGGGCTGCCATATGTGAGAGGACGACCCAACCAGGAAAGGGTTTTGTCTTTACGGAATAAATGCACATAGCTTTTTTCTTCCCTTTGAATCTCCCATTTAAATTGTCATTTTCAATTAGTGGCAATTTTAACAGTTTTTTGCAAATAATTTTATATAACTCACAATCAAAATGTGATGTACAGATGGAGCTGGACATAGAGGGTTCTGCAGAAATAACACTCTTTTGTGCTTGAGTGTGATATTGTTGTTACGGAATTATAGCACAGATAACCAACCCCCCTTTTGATGAGCTGATAATCAATGCCAATCTTTTAGTACAAAATTATAAGCATGCAATTCTGTAAGATAACAATATCACCCTCAAGCACAAAGGCCATTACTTCTGCCAGGTCCTGTGTATCTACTTCGTCATTACATTATAATTTATGGAATAATTGTTATTTAATATCTGCAACATATTCATGGCTATGAGTATAATGTTGGCATCTTTTTTTAAAAAAAACAAGTAGATGAGGAAAGCCAGGAAAAGTAATTAAGAAGTTTTCCCATGATCAGGAAACAGCTGGGATAACTGGCCAATGCCATTTTCCCAACATGGCAGTAATCTGTGCTGTCAGGGTCTGTGTTCTCTCTCAGCCATTGTCATGTCTCTCCACCAAGGCCTACCTTTTAAGGGAGGAGTATGCCCTCCTACAAAAATTATCGAACATCTCACAAATTGCATATCAGTTAAAAGCAAGCCTGTTTTTAATATTAATATTCATTTTGTACTGTGAAATTGTCATAACTTTTTATGTCCTCTCATAAATGTTGAAGCAGGTCCATGATTCAGTACCATTAAATCACTTGTAAATTACCACTGATGAGGCTAAAATTGCTACTTCTAAAAACGCACTGCTGTGCAGACTTCCTGTAGTTCAGTGAATTACCACCTCGAAACTGCCTTACAAGTTGTCCTGACTGTCTGGTCAGACATGATGAATGCTTGATGGCTGCTGTCCTGGAGCTTCAAATGGCAAGGCCAGGCTTCTAGCTCAGCATGGACGTAATTATCTCTATTTTGATTTTGACTACAGAAGGTAGAGTAGAATATCCAAAAAGAGTAATTATATAACGTGATTCTCAATATTCAAAAGCAAAAGAACACACCTTTTTGCCTTGTTACTTACAGGCAAGTAGTAACAGAAACAGACTGTCAGTGGTTATTTTGAGTTTTTCTATCCATTTTAAGGCCTTGTGTTTATCTCATGTGTTTTTCAAAACTATTTTTGGTGGGTAGAACAAAGGCAGCAAACAAAGGAGAGAATTAGGCCTTGGCATCTGTCCAAACAGTATGTTGTGCTTCTTAAAAAGTACATGTATTTTTAAAGCAAAGTAGCTACAGGAGGTCCGTGTTAATAGTGGAATGGTTAGATTAAAAAAAATAATGGCATGGCAAGGTTGTTTTGGTTTGGTTTGGGATTTGTTGTTTTTATTTGTTTACTTTTGAAGTGAATAATTTAGTGAAGGTAGTTAAGGAAAAATAAAAGGGCTATTTTGATGTCTTGTTAAAAGCAGCAAAATGTGTTCTGGTAATTCTGAGAAAGTATTTCTTGATTTTTATTGGTGGGGACAAAAAGGCAACAATGAAGTTCTCTTGTTTAAGTATTGTCCATTCAGAATCAATTCTGGGTGATTTTGATGTCAAGGAGCATAGAGCAGGGTACGGAAAGTTAGGGTTTCTCATGAGGCAGCACTCAGCCCTGGGTCCTCTCGTTCATTCATGCATTTATACCACCACAGATTAAGCAAGAGAAATGCCAGAAGAAAGTACAAAACGTGAATTGTTGAGCATCTGAAAATTCACAATTTTGATTTCTCGTACAAAATGAGCATTTTAATGATCAACATGGATCACGATTTTATTTATACAACAGTGAACCCTGGACTTTTATTTTAATGTTCCATAGCTCCTCAAGCTAACATTTAGCATACTCACCCAATAGATTGCTATTCAAATTGTATTCCTCTGTGTTATTGTGAAAGCTTAGTTGTTATTTCTATGTGTTCTTCATAAATGCATATGAAATAAATATGGCACAGGAATGATTTGTTTGTAAACAGATTTGCTACTTGTCAAGGGAAGTTAACAAAAAGCAGAGAAATCCTGATCTTTGTTATGTCTTCTTAGAATACTCAAAGTGTACATTATTAGCATTGGCTTCTCTAAAAGTTGATCTCCAGGTACCTAAGTTTCTTTGTGAATGTTAACATTCTAAATGAGTTCTGCTTCCAAACATAAATCAGTCGATGGGTTTGTCTTTTTCCTAAAATCTCAGTTATGGGTCTATAATTTTTGATTTTTTAGAATCCAGTGATAACCCTGGAGATTTGGGAAGATAAAATATTTCTAAAGAAAGTACTTAGAAAAGGTCTGCATGGGCTCAGTGCCTGGAGCTCAAGTGGCTAAGGCAACAGCCACATGCACCAGAGCTGGCAGTTCAAATCCGGGCCAGGCCTGCCAAACAATGAGAACTACAACCAAAAAATAGCCAGGCATGGTGGGGGTGTGCCTGTGATCCCAGCTACTCGGGAGACTGAGGCAAGACAATCGCCTAAGCCCAGGAGTTGGAAGTTGCTGTGAGCTGTGATGCCATATCACTCTACCTAGGGTGATAAAGTGAGACTCTGTCTCAAAAAAAAAAAAAAAAAAGAAAGAAAGAAAATGTCTGCATGATGAATTCTAAGACGACAATTTCTGGAAGAACTCTATAATACTGCAAAATTCCACAATGCAATTAAAAATAACCACATGATCTTGGACTGCAGAGAATATTGAATATCAAATAATTGCTGCAGGGCATTTTTTGCAAAGGAAAATGATCAAGACAAGTTCCACCAATATAGGTATATAGTAAAAAGAGAGAAGCAAGCCCATGTGAGGAGTTATTTTCTGGACATATCAGGGATGGGTTCCCCCCAAAAGAGTAAGTTAGATGTTGAGCTTCACTTCAGATTCTCTTCCCTAACTCTGTATTAATTCCTCCAATATAATAGGAAACCTCTTTTTCTTTTCAGAGACAGTAGGTTCAGTGGGATGAAATAAAGCATGGGACTTGGAGTTAGGAAGTCACGTTTTTGTAGTTCTACCTTTTATTTTTTTTTTTATTTTTTTATTAAATCATAACTGTATACAATGATATGATTATGGGGCATCATACACTCACTTCATAAACCATTTGACACATTTTTATCACAGTGGTTAACATAGACTTTCCGGCGTTATCTCAGTTACTGTGCCAAAACATTTATATTCTACATTTACCAAGTTTCGCAAATACCCCTGTAATATGCACCACAGGTGTGATCCCACCGATTCCCCTCCCTCTACCCATCCCCCCCTTTCCCACTTCCCCCTATTGTTAAGTTGTAGCTGGGTTATAGCTTTCATGTGAGAGTCCCAAATTAGTTTCATAGTAGGGCTGTGTACATTGGGTATTTTTTCTTCCATTCTTGGGATACTTTACTAAGAATATGTTCCAGCTCCATCCATGTAAACATGAAAGAGGTAAAGTCTCCATCTTTCTTTAAGGCTGCATAGTATTCCATGGTATACATATACCACAATTTATTAATCCATTCATGGATCGATGGGCACTTGGGCTTTTTCCATGACTTAGCTATTATGAATTGGGCTGCAATAAACATTCTGGTACAAATATCTTTGTTATGTTGTGATTTTTGGTCTTCTGGGTATATGCCCAGCAGAGGAATTACAGGATTGAATGGCAGATCTATTTTTAGATCTCTGAGTGTTCTCCATATATCTTTCCAAAAGGAATGTATTAATTTGCATTCCCACCAGCAGTGCAGAAGTGTTCCCTTTTCTCCGCATCCACGCCAACATCTCTGGTCTTGAGATTTTGTGATATAGGCTAGTCTCATTGGAGTTAGATGATATCTCAAAGTAGTTTTGATTTGCATTTCTCTGATGATTAAAGATGATGAGCATTTTTTCATATGTCTGAAGGCCGTGCGCCTGTCTTCTTCAGAGAAGTTTCTCTTCAAATCCCTTGCCCAGCCTGCGATGGGATCCCTTGTTTTTTTCTTGCTGATGCGTTTGAGTTCTCTGTGGATTCTGGTTATTAAACCTTTGTCAGAGTTATACCCTGCAAATATCTTCTCCCATTCTGAGGGCTGTCTGCTTGCTCTGCTTACTGTGTTCTTAGCTGTGCAGAAGCTTTTTAGTTTGATCAAGTCCCAGTAGTGTATTTTTGAAGCTGCTTCAATTGCCCAGGGGGTTCTCCTCATGAAATACTCACCCAGACCAATTTCTTCAAGGGTTTTCCCTGCATTCTCCTCTAGTATTTTTATAGTTTCATGTCTTAAGTTTAAATCTTTAATCCAATGAGAGTCTATCTTAGTTAATGGTGAAAGGTGTGGGTCCAATTTCAATCTTCTGCAGGTTGCCAGCCAGTTCACCCAGCACCATTTGTTAAATAGGGAATCTTTTCCCCACTGAATGTTTTTAATTGGCTTGTCAAAAATCAAATAGCGGTAAGTAGCTGGATTCATCTCTTGGTTCTCTATTCTATTCCAGATATCTACTTCTCTGTTTTTGTGCCAATACCATGCTGTTTTGATCACTATCGATTTGTAGTAAAGTCTGAGGTCTGGTAGTGTGATTCCTCCTGTTTTGTTTTTATTTCTGAGTAATGTCTTGGCTATTCGAGGTTTTTTCTGATTCCATATAAAACGAAGTAATGTTTTTTCAAGATCTTTAAAATATGACAGTGGAGCTTTAATAGGGAGTGCGTTGAAATTATATATTGCTTTGGGTAGTATGGACATTTTGATAATGTTGATTCTTCCTAGCCATGAGCATGGTATGTTTTTCCATTTGTTAACATTTTCAGCTATTTCTTTTCTTAGAGTTTCATAGTTCTCTTTATAGAGATCTTTCACGTCTTTTGTTAGGTAAATTCCCAAATATTTCATCTTCTTTGGCACTACTGTGAATGGGATAGAGTCCTTAACTGCTTTTTCAATTTGACTGTTGTTGGTGTATATAAAGGCTACCGATTTATGAATGTTGATTTTGTAACCTGAGACGCTGCTGTATTCCTTGATCACTTCTAGGAGTTTTGTAGTAGAGTCCCTAGTGTTTTCCAGATACACAATCATATCATCTGCGAAGAGCGAGAGTTTGATCTCTTCTGACCCTATATGGATACCCTTGATCGCCTTTTCTTCCCTAATTGCGGTGGCTAAAACTTCCATTACAATGTTGAGAAGCAATGGAGACAATGGGCAGCCTTGTCTGGTTCCTGATCGGAGTGGAAATGATTCCAATTTAACTCCATTCAATATGATATTGGCTGTGGGTTTGCTGTAGATAGCCTCTATCAGTTTAAGAAAAGTCCCTTCTAGACCAATTTTCTTGAGTGTTCTGATCATGAAGGGATGCTGGATATTATCAAAAGCTTTTTCTGCATCAATTGAGAGAATCATATGGTCTTTGTTTTTTAATTTGTTTATGTGCTGAATTACATTTATAGATTTACGTATATTGAACCAGCCTTGAGAACCTGGGATAAAACCAACTTGGTCATGATGTATAATTTGTTAGATGTGTTGTTGGATTCTGTTTGTTAGGATCTTGTTGAATATTTTTGCATCTATATTCATTAGTGATATTGGTCTATAATTTTCTTTTCTTGTTGGGTCTTTTCCTGGTTTGGGGATCAGGGTGATATTTGCTTCATAGAACGTGTTGGGTAGTCTTCCTTCTTTTTCTACATTTTGGAACAGGTTGAGTAATATAGGTACTAATTCCTCTTTAAAGGTTTGGTAGAATTCTGACGTGAAACCGTCTGGTCCCGGGCTTTTCTTTTTAGGGAGGTTTTGTATAGTTGATGCTATTTCTGAACTTGATATGGGTCTGTTCAACATTTCCACTTGATTCTGGTTAAGTCTTGGAAGGTGGCGTGCTTCCAAGTATCGGTCTATTTCCTTCAGATTTTCATATTTCTGAGAATAAAGTTTCTTGTAATATTCATTAAGGATTTTTTGGATTTCTGATGAGTCTGTGGTTATTTTGTCTTTGTTGTTTCTGATTGATGATATTAGAGATTTTACTCTTTTTTTCCTGATTAGGTTGGCCAGAGGTTTATCTATTTTATTGACCTTTTCAAAAAACCAGCTTTTTGATTTATTGATCTGTTGTATTATTCTTTTGTTTTCAATTTCATTTAATTCTGCTCTAATTTTGGTTATTTCTTTTCTTCTACAGTTCTACCTTTTAGACTAAACTTCAAGAAGCTACAGCTTCCTCATCTTTTCCGGGAGGTATTACTAACCTACCTGTCTCACAGCCTGAAAGGGAAGCTTATGAAGTAAAAACAGTTTATAAACTCTGTACAACAACATTATATGGTTATTGTATTGTTACTGTAAGATCATTAGCAAAATTAGAATAAAGTTCAGAGTTATGATAAGTTACTAATAATATAGCAAAGGTAATCGTTCAGTTTTGACAAATGTACTAAGGGAAACTGGGTGAAGGGTATATAGGAACTATTGGTACTATCCTGGAAACTTTTCTGCAACCTAAAATTGTTCCAAAATAAAAAAATTATTTAAAAACAAAGTGCCCACTGTTCCTGAGCTTTTTCCACTAGCAGAATGTCCGTCGGACAAGTTAGGCACATTCCTAAAGTGTCAGGGTTAGGATCCTTCCATCTCTGCCATGCATATCTGAAATAACTTCGTTTTGTACTTCTAGCAAAAAGTTAGGACTGGAAATAGAATGTTTTGCAGAACCAATTAAATACTTACGGTTTAATTAAAATAATGACAATCTTTCATGGAGCATAAAATGGGAGGCTCTTTATTATGGAGTCCTACTGCCCAGTATGTTAAGACCCCATCATTAATTCTATTTGCATCTGTGCTGCCTGTCTATAATAAATCATTTTCTAGATTCCACAAAGGACCCTGGGCTTCTTATACATATACAAGGTTTGTAAACGGCTCCTTCTTGGAATACAGGAGCAATTTCTGAGTGTCTAGGTGCATAGTAATTGCAATTACAGGGATAGAAGAAAAATGAGCAGTGACCTAGGACATCATTGGACCAAGTCAAGTTATGTGGGTGAGGAATATGAGCTTCCCTCGAGGTGTCTAAATTTGATCTTGATGTGCTGAGGGTGAATGTCTTGATTGAGAGGTAAGGACTAAAGTCTAACTGCCTCCTTTTTGTTCTACCACAAACTGGTCATATGCCTTCAAGCATTTTAGTTAACTTACATGTGCCTGGGTTCCCTCATTTTCAAATAGACATAAGGATAATAGAACAATATACCTACATTATAGAGCTCTAGGGTAAATAAATTAAAATAATCATTGTGAGTGCCAACCACATAGCACTCAAAAAATACTGGCCGGTGTGACTACCCAAGTCTTCTCCCTCCCTCCCTCCCTCTCCCCCTCCCCTCCTCTCCCCCTCCCTATTCCTCTCCCCTCCTCTCCCCCTCCCTCGTCCTCTCCCCCTCCCCCTCCTCCTCTCTCCCACCCTCTCTCCCTCTCTCCCTCTCTCCCTCCCTGTCTCTCTCCCTCTGTCCTCTTCCTTTCTTTTTGCTTTTCTCTCCTCCTGTGTCTCCCTTCTCTCCCTTTCTTCCTTCTCTTTCCACCTTCATTTAGTGGTACTGGTGCCAGCTCCTACCACTTTGGGGGAAACGATAAATTCTTAATAGCACAAAATTGGCCATAGTGGAAATATTTACACCATGGAAATAAGGAGACACTACAAATCAGGTTGTTTTCCTTTTATTCAGTTTATCAGCATAGCACTGCTGGCTTGACCTCCCCAGTCTTCCTTCTTACTTCCTCTCTCTCAGAGGGAAATAAACTCAGACAAGAATCACCACGATTCCATCTTAATTTTGAATCCAAAGAGTTTATCTTAAATAAGAATTATCCTTTAAAATTATCAGACGAAAATAAAAAGACAGATGGAAGATGGAAATAATTTGTTGTAAGATAATTAAATAATTTTGGATGCTTTCTTCTGTAATATTTGCATTCTACAAACAGGTTTAACTTTGCCATGGTAATAAACAAATACAGATATCATCTACCTCCAGAGCAGTTTTTATTTATGCTTTGCAGTTTGAACCAAAGCTTCCTATTTTTTAGATTGTCTTTCAAATGAAAAGGATTTGATCATTTCCAAGGTTGCCTCTCCACCTTGTATGCGTGATGAAAAATTGTTATTGACCAGATTCCTTTCAGGTCAGTTCTGCAGGTGCTAGATTTTGACTCCCTGTGTGATTTTCCAGATGTTTAGCTTCAATGAAAGAATCCTTGAACTATACTAAATTTTATGAGCTTCAGAAATAAAACTCACAGCCACTCAGAGAAGAATCCGTCTAAATCCTATAGACTGTCAGTAAACTCTTCCACTGTTTGCAATCACAGCCTAGTTGGTTTGGCAGCTGGTTTTTGACAAAACAAACATGTTCTGATTGTTCCCTGAGTCTACAGGAGATGCTGACACCATCCTGAAGAACATTTATTTTCTAGTAGGAGTCTACAGGGGAGCTGGAAAGAGGGTAGACAGTTGGCACACAACAGAGAAGAATGATCCAGTATCATTAGACTACTGACCCTCTCATAATGATTGTTGATGCATTGGTCCTCACAGGTCTCACTCAACTGGGCCATGAAGAAAAACATCCAAAATAGAAGTGTTTGGCAATGAGAGGAGTGCTCAGTTAAGAAATAGTACAAGGGATTTACTATCTGCCAGGCACTGTGCTAGCACTTTGTTGAATTACCTCTCATTTAATCTTCATGATTACTACATATGGTATAGATACTATTATTATCTTCATACTAGAGGTGAGTCATTGTAGGCAAAGAGAGCTTAAATAACTTGGCAAGACTGTGGCTCAGTGGTAGAACTAGGATTTAACTTCCTGGGGAATATATTTTACCATTGCACTCTAGCTCCTTTCTGCAAATGATAAGGCATCGCATAAGTGTTGATTCTTGTGAAGTACTGTATTAAAGAACTCTGCAAAATGCAGTAATTGTGGTAGTGATTTCAGAGCATGGGGATTCTATACATTTTACAGGTGGCAAGGCAAAGCCCTTCACCATCACCATCTCTTTTAATCCTCAGAGCATATCTATAAGATTTTCAAAGAAACTGGAGGTTCGGTGAAGAGCTAAGACAGCAAGCCTGAAATTGCTTCCTTTTGAAAGGCCTGCTTTAAAGGTTGGCCCTTGCCTGGTGCATAGAAAATTGACTCTTAAAATAGTCCCTCTGTTACTAAGTGATAAGTCTTGTTCACTATGCCTAAGCTATTTGTACAAACAATGTGATTAATGTTGAACACCTGCTTTGCTTTTGGGAGTCAAGAATTTTGGAAGTTGGTAGGCAGAGGGTGTTCACATGATCAACACTCAATAAACACCTTGCATATTGAGTCTTTAATGGACTTCCTTGGGCAAAAACATCACACACACATATTTCTGCATTGTTGTTGCTAAAAGGAAAATGCACTGTGTGACTTTTTCATGAGATGGAGGGTGCATAGGGGAAGCTTGTACATGGATTTCTCCAAAATTATCCTCTAGAATATTGCTGTAATAAATCTCAGCCATGAGTATTACTGTGTGTTGAGACCAATGAGTCCTTTTAGTTAATCACCAAATGTGGAGGACGTCTTGAAGACCCTCGACTCACTGGGATTCACAGAGTTTAAGTCAATCTGTCATTGGGTAACAAATCATATCAAAACTTAATGATTCAAAATGGCCATGATGCATTGTTTCTGTTAATTTGGTAGGTTGACTGGGCAGTTCTGTCAATCTTGTCTGGAATCACTCTTGGCTACATTTGGCTGGTGGCTGGGCTAGAGCTGTTTGATGGACAGGCTATCTTGGTTCCTTCATGATCTTTCCACAGCATGGTGGTCTTAAAGTTCCAAGAAGGTGAAAACAGAAGTTTCTAGGACTCATAAGGCCTGGGCCTATGATTTCCACTGGTGAAGGAAAGTCAGTGCCAGTCTCCACTTCTTTGATGGAAGGAATGTTAAAAGCACACAGATTGGGAGGATTGTTGGTAACTGTCTTTGGAAAAGATTTATCACAGGGGTAATGTTTTATCCATTCAGAAAGAGAAAGTACTTCTTTTGAGATAAATTTCTGCCTCTTTGACATTAAGTTCTCAGGGAATAGCCTCAATCATGGTAATCTGTCAGGAGTGTATTCTTGCTTCCTAGATTTGTCCCAGGATCCTCATAGTTTTCTGTTTTTAAGTTAAAATTTGTAGATATTTCTTTAGGCTTTTAATAAAATGGTGAAATTATCAAGGGCAGTGGCTTTCTCTGCCATACCCCACATTATTGAGATATAATTTACACATAAGAAAATTCACCAATTAAGTATAATTGCTGAATTTTGGTAATTGTTTATTGTCATGTAAACACCACTAAAATGAAGTTATAGAACACTCTTCATTCACCCACAAAGTTTCCTCAAGCCATTTTACAGTGAATCTGCTCCCCTATGCCCTGGCTCTAGACACGCACTAATTTGGTTTCTACTAATTAGGGATTCCTACAATTTCATATAAACAGAACCACATTGTATGGTTTCTTTGTCTGATGTACTCCGCTTAACACTTTGAGATTTAGCTATTTTTCTGCATGTGTTATATTTTGTTCCTTTTCACTGTAGAAGGGTATTCCATACTATATAGATACAGCACAATTTGTCCATTCAGAGCTAGTAGACATTTGGGTTGTTTCCAGTTTTGGTTATTACATATAATGCTGCTATGAACTCTCATGGACAAGTATTTGTGTAGAAACTTGTTTTCATTTTTCTTGGGTAAATATATGAAAGTGATATTCCTGGATCATATGGTAAATACACATTTAACTTCATGAGATATCGCCAAAATGTTTCCCAAAGTGACTGTACCATTTCCATTCCCACCAAAAATGTATGAGAGTCCAGTTGATCCATAGTCTCACCAATACTCAATATTGTCAGGGTTTTTTTTTTTTTTTAATTTTAGCCATTCTGGTGGATATGTAATGAGATCGCATTGTGGTTTCAACTTTCCATCTCCCTGACATTTAGTGATGTTAAACATCATTTCTTGTGCATGTTAGTCACTTGTATATCTTCTTTTATAGAGTTTGCTCAAATATTTTCACTATTTAAAATTGACTTGTCTTCATGAAGTTTTTACATGTTGTGGAGTAAGCACTTGGCTCTATATATCCTCTGCATATATTTTCTCCCAGTCTGTGGCTTGCCTTTTGAGTTCTTAAATGCATTTTCTGAAAAGCACAGTTTTTAACATTGATAAGGTCCAATTTATCAATATTTTTCTTTTATGGTTCATGTATTTGACATCTCACTTAAGAAATCTTGACTTGTAACCTGGCTTATTGTACCCTCAATGAATCCCCAACAATAAAAAAAAAAAAAAGAAATCTTGACTTAACCCAATGTCACATAAACCTTATCCACTGCTTTCTTCTAGAAATTTAATGCTTTTAGATGTTCTTATGTTTAGGTATTTAATTTAATTCAGGTTATTTTTTGTGTATAGTGAGAGTCTAGAGAGATTCATTTTTTTCCATGTACAGATATTCAGGTGTTCCAACTGGGTATATCTTTTGTTTAAAATCAATTGACCGTGTAGTTCTCATGGCATTTGAGGCAGCTAAAGAATTGCTATTGTATTTGTGTTTCTCCTAGACTATCCAATATCCTCAATTGTTTGAAAGAGCTATTACCCTTCTTGTCGATATACCTAAATGTCAAAGTGGATTTGTTTTTTGCCAGTAATATATTGAGTTTTTTAATGTAAAGGTACATATCATAATTTTTTTCTGATTTTTACTGTTGAATGTAGGTCCTCAAAATGAGAATACAGAAAATAATTTGTATTTATAGAAACATTACTAAATTGAAATACATACAATAAGATTTTATACTCTAATATTTTTGCATTTTAATATTTTTCTCTTCTGTGCTATACGTTTATAGAAGTTTGTCATTTACCTTCTTGATAGAAACTATCCTTTATTCTCATTGGGTTCTTCATACTGTTTGCATATAAAAATACTCTTTCCTTTATAAAAATAATGGTAATTCATAGTAAAGTTTTTTGTTCAAAATTATTATTTGGCAGAGGTAAAAGCAGCTCAGGGCATGATCCATAATTAAAAACAAATTGCTGGTTCAAGAAATTTACTGGATTAAGTTACTGGTCCAAGGTCACATGGCTAGTCAACATGATATGCAGACCCCAAAGCCTGGTCCTTCAGGTCCTCTCTAGTTATTTTCTCCACAGTGAGATACGTGAGATATATGTGTAATTAACATAGTTTTCATTTTTTATTTAGAGAAAATGATGCCTTGTGAAATATAAAATTTTCAAGAGAAAAAAGAACCTTAGAATTATTCATTTATAAGATAAGTTCCCTGTGGCAGTCTAGGGAGTTACAATTCAATATACTGAACATTATTTTCCGCTTAAAATTTTCTCAGTCTTTGTATCTGTTGGTACAAAGATAAAGGAGAAAGAGGTAAAACATATCTAATGAAAGTACATGAGGCTATCAATGTCATGGTGGGTTCCCTTAAATAGCTTTGAATTCTTCATTATTTGGATGGAGCACTACTTCCTTGCAAAGTATTTTGTATTGTACACATGGTAATATTATTTCAGGTACTTCTCCGGCCAACCCAACAAATTAAGAACTGTATTTGTAATGGTGAGAGAAGATAAATGACCTGTGTGAGTTAGCCAAACTTAAATGAGAATGGGAGTTTTGAACCCAGGCTGACTCTGAAACATGTACCTTTAAACACTATCCACACTAGCAACCCACACCATATACGTGAGATCTTTTTATTGTAGAATTTTTCCTAAACCTATTTGAGTACAAGATAAGTGTTTGTTTCATCTTTGAAACCCCTATAGACTATGAGCCTTGGCTAAATAATGCCATGGTAACAACCCCAAATATCTCAGTGGCTTACGGTAACAGATTTGTTTCTCATTCTTACCAAAGCCACTGTGGATCTTCTGTGGCTTTCTACCATATGGTCTTCACTTTGGGAATCACCTAAAAGAAAACACAAGGGAGGTAGAACTATTAATTATGCTTACAAGTTTTTACTAGGAAATATTTTTACTTCCACCTCTATTTTACTGGCCAAAGCATGTCACATGTCCAAGCCCGATTCAAATCTAGTGAGGCAGTAAATCTTCCCATAGGGAGGGATAATGAATGCAGTGTTCCAAATTACCTCTCATGTTTTGTAGATAATATTCTATTTTGTAAATGAATGAATTAATAGAATGTAGGGAAGAAAAATAAGAATTATAAGCAAACACAAAACAATATAATCCCATTGGCCATCAAATTGGAATCAGGTGATTGTTTTCATAGAGAAGAACAGAACAGAATGGATACCTTTTTCTGTTTGTTTATTTTTCATGTGGAAACTTAAATATTGAACTTTTAGGAAATTTATGGACTCTGCTCTGGTTGAGATCCTCATATTTGACCGTAGGATTAGTAACTCATCATTACCAACTTTATACAGTTACAGATCCTTTAATGCCCTTAGAGAAAATAGTCAAATATTTGACCACTTTCTATATTCCCATCATTCAATAAACCTAAAAAGACAATGGCACTCTTTTAAATATGGAGTTTGCCTGGTCCACTGTCACATCTATGTTTTGGTGAGTGAAGCATTTAGTTTAAGTATGCATCTATTGGAAAATCAAAAAGCTGTTAAGGGCATATCTAACAGTTATCAAAGGAAAAATGATATGTAATTTTTTACCGTATTATTATGTTGTAAACTGGGAGATAGTGGGTAGAGTCAAACTCCAGAGCACCCTCTATCCATGAATATCAGACCAAAAAAAAATCTAAGAATTTGATGAACTGAGGAAAAAGATTGGAGAGGCCATTAAGAGGCTTCCTCTGAAGGTGCCATCTCGTGGCTCCCTTGTTTTGAACAGGGCTGCCCCCAGGTGTCACTGTTCACCAAATCTGAGGGTATCTATAGATCATCTCTTAGCAAAGACCTCTAGAAGGAATTGCCAAGCACATGGCTTGGCATCAGCTCAGGGCTACTTTACCAACACTTACCTCCCTGGTCTGTAGGGCTTCATGAGCCAGATACATTCTTTGCCATACTTTTATTCTTAAATAATGATTTAGAATGCAGAATATAAAGGTTGTGCAATTTATTTTAATGCTAGGATGAACCAAGGTCCTGAGGTTGCCACTTTATCATGTCATCTTCTAGGAAGCATTCATTTCTACCGGGGTACCCAGGCCAATATACAATGGATCACACTTTATAACGTGTGCTTCCTTCATGGCTTCTGTCAGCAGACCTTGAGTAGGTACCTGTGCCTGCTACATATCATTTGTTTTTACCAGAGCATGATAAGAATGTGAGGGCAGATAGTTTATATGGGAGGTTATTCCAAGAAGCAGGAGTAAGAAAGTAGGAAAAGGGAGAGAAGAAAAGCAAAATAAGAAGTATATAGGTTAGCAGTATGAATATCTGGGCCTCAGCACCCTGAGAAATTTCTAAGAAATTATGTAGAACAGAAATCACTAAATGATGTCCTGCAGGTCAAAGCTGGCCGGTTTTGTAAATAAAGTTTTATTGGCACACAGCTCTACCCATTTGTTTACATGTTGACTATGGCTGATTTTGTGGTATAGCAGCAGAGATGAATAGTTGTAGCAGAGACCACATGGCACGAAATGTCTAAAAGTATCTGAAAAAAAAAAAAAATAGAATAATCTGGGCCATTACTGAAAATGTTTGCTGACCCCTAGTGTAGCACTTGCTTAGGACTTGTGTTCCTGATGGATGAAAACTGAAGTATTTGTTCCCTGACCTCCTCCCATAGGTCAAAGTGTTTTCTCAGGAGCACATGGGCTGCATAAAAGCAACTTAAGAGAAAGCTCTGAAACAGAAAAGTGGGGAGACCACCCACCCAGGCCCCACAACTAGCACAGTTGGCCAATAAGGAGGCATTAAGGCAGCCACTACAGTACCAATATCCCGTAAGAGTTGGCCTCTTCTCACCCACTGATATTTCTTTTTCTTTGACCAACAGGAAGGCTTTGCTGTAGTCTCTTTGCTATCATCCAGAAAGTTCTGGCTATCCTAGACCTCTGTTATTAAGAGTTTTGAATGTTTGGTGTATATATGCATGTGTGCATGCACACAATAAGAGATTTTCTTTGAAGTTAATTTTGCAAACTAAAATTGACAGTTTACCCAAGTAAAAACATCTATTCATAGCCACAGACTAAGGGACAGGGCTGATGGGGCCTCATTCTAACCAAGGTCTCCTAAATCATGTTATATGCATGACTGCAAGGGCAGGCTATATGGAACTTTAACATTTCCTTGAAGAACAATTTGCCATTTGATGTTGCTTTAGATACTCATTATCAGTAATTATGCACATAACTACAACTATTTTCATAATCCAATTAAGAGATACTTTGAAATTGGGTTATGTAAGGATGACATGTGAGTTAGGTGCTACGTTAGGACTAGAAATAGAAGTGATCCTTTAGAGTAGGCAAAAACACAACGAAGCCAAAATGAAAAAGAGAAAATGAGATTCAGGCAATGGAGACCCTCCTTTAAAATTACCCCAAATGAGAGTTTAAGGCCGATAATCTCTTCCTTACATCCTCTACTGTGGGTAATAGCTACTTATTTCGTTAAGTGTACTAAATATTCCTCATAGTTTAATAGTATTTTGAATCAATATGGATAGCATTTCTTTCACATGATTGCCTCTGAAAAACAGAGGTTAGAACCTGAGGAATCCAGAATGGGAAGGGACATTGTTACACACCTGAACTTTCCTTCTAAGGCAGGAACCCTGTCTACACCATGTCTGGTTGATCAGGATGGCTAAGGTACCTATTTCATTGTCAGAATCTCCATGACTACTGCTTAAGAGGAGCAAAATGTCATTGATTTGGAAAAATTATATAATCCCAAACTGGGAAGGGTTTCCACTCACAGAATTTCTGATTAAAGAGACAGTTCTAGTAAGAGGGTTCTTGATTTTGCTTTATATGTTAGTATACAGATGGCTGTTTGGCTCACAGCTCTGTAGCATTGGGGCCAAATGTCTAGGTGACGCACAATATAAGCAAGGCTAGATTTTTATCAAAAAATAGTCCAGAATAGACCCAAACTCTGTAATGAATGTGTCCTGTGCTTAGAAAACACTCAGCATTTCACTGCCCCTTGTGCCTCAAAACAAGTGCTCTGTTGTGTTTCAAATGAGGTTTCACAAATTCAATTGAATTGTCTTTGATGCAACACTTTTAGTATTTGAAGGCCTAAGTTTTAAAAATATTTGCTTGGGAGAGTTGTATGCTTTAAAATTAAACGAATGATAGATTCAGCAATGAATGTGGTGCCTCGAATGCATGATTATTGCAGGTTGTTATTTTTGAGAACAGGGAAGAATAAGGAAAGTAAAGTTTAATGTAAAGAATAACTTTTGGCAACACAATTCTTCTTAATATAACCTGCCACATCTGTTTGGAAATATGAAAAGGGTAGAGGGTGTGGATAACTTTTGCTATGAGGCTGGGACCCTGGGTTCCATGTCTGGGTGGAACCATCAACGGCCCTGTTCCATGTCTTCATGAAGTCTGCTGCAGGGCACAGCGGAATTTTCTTCCTAACAGGCTTTGAATGTCTATAAAACTTGTTGAAGTTAAATTCTCCTTAGGACTGTTTTTTTGACTTTTTATTCCCAAAAGAAACAGAGGCCCCAGTTGGAAGAGGTGGGAAGGGAGGGAAGTGGGACTAATGAAAGTATATTTGCAGTCTGAGTAATTTTGGATTTATCAATATAAATCTCATTAATACAGATGAAGCATTAGAACTGGCAATAGGACCCTTTTTCTGAGAATAAGCCTTTTGGTTTATGTTCTCAGAAATGCCTGTGAGAATAAACAGGCACACAAAATGTTATGCCAAGAAAAACCAGAGCTAATATATTTTCCGGTGGTGCTTTTGTTCCCCTTGGAAATGTCTGGAAGGAAAAACAAAAGTGAGAAGGATCATACTTTTACACCATGTGATTAAGAGCCTCTTTTGCCTCCCTGAGTACATCCATAATCTTCACTCGGCAGGCCTGACAGATTTTCCTATGTTTCCTTTTGGTTTCCATCTGTCCCCAAAGTTTTTTTCCGTATGATCTGTCCTTACCGTTCTCTTCTGTGATCTCTGAAAATACATTGGTTTCTTTAGAAGTTAACAAGAGTCAAAAGAGCATCCAGTTTTGAATGCCTGCAGTCTTCGAATCACAGAGAAAAAAAGAGAGAAGAGAGGGCAGGAACTTCTGTTAGGGAGAGGCATAGAAAATATAGTCTCTTGCAACTGCCCGAAGACCATGCTTGATGGAATATACTAAGTCAATTCACAAGCTAGTTCCTCCTTCTAAAAAAATAGCAAGGAAAAGAAGGGCTAGATCTGAGCAAGTGGTATCTCAATTGACATATTGGGAGAGGTAGAATCAATTTAAGGAGCATCGAAAGTTTTTGGTTTAATCAGTGTTGATATGTTTGAACCAGCTTGTGTTTGAAGAGTTCTGGTCAGTTCCACCTTCTCTCTGTTCTAGAATTTATGGCTGTATTAATCTCGACCATTGGGAGAATTATGTGTGTGTGCTGCTACAGAATCTTTCTTGTGTGCCTGGTATATGGACGCTTGCTTGCTTGCTCAGAATAGTAATTTTGCAGCCCTAAGGCAGTTGTTGGAAATAATCAGTGAACAAACAACTGTATTTTGTCATGACTTCCTAGACTTACTATTAGTGTATTAGTGTATTCTGTTTATTAAAAAAGCAGTTTATGATCACAGATTTTGGCTAGTTCAAGTAGCTACAAGACAGCTTTACCTCCGACATGTGGTAGATTGTACCAAGTCTATCATGCTATGCAATAGAGCTGTTCATCAGATTTCCAACATGGCTGCTCTTTAAAGCTGGAGATTACTTTTCACCTCAAGATGGAAGGCCCAAAGCACAGTTTTGGGTCATAGTCTACTAAAGAAAGTATTCATTTCCTGACAAGTGTTTCTTGTCATTTTAGTAGGAGAGGACCACAGTGACATTTTAACTGCCTGTTCCTGTTGGACAAGCCTCTCAGTGTAGGGAAATTGTCAAAATGTTGTGGCTTCATTCTCAACATGATGGTCCACAGCACAAATGTGCTCAGTCTGACATATCAAAAAAGATTAAGATTAAATTCTAGCTTATGAACCATCAGGAAAAATTATTCATTTTACTTTCAAGAAATGGAAAGTGCTTTCCAAGTCTCAGCCAATGAATATAACACAACTATCTCTTAATTAAGATGACACTTCACTTATTTTCATGCAACATTAAGTTAATCTGTTCCAATTTAATGCAAATATGGAGGAAGGAAAACATGCATGCTATTGTGCATAAGATCCTCTCTATAAGTAATATCTCATTGAGGAACTTGATTGTACAGTGAATGAAGGGTTTCAATTGGCACTAAATCAGAGGTCCTTCCCCCCAGAAATAAGATCAAAAGTAAAACAGAGAAGCCCCTGGTTTTCATTATGATCACAAGATACTGATTTCTGGGCACTTTTCACATCTCTTCATGAAAAGCTCCATTTTGTGCAGGGCGTAGAGTGACAACTGATAATCAAATTTGAAAATTGCATAGCCAAAATCAAATAAGTAGATATGTCAGTGAATTTTTGAGCATTAGTGAATTTTTGTGAATTAGTGTGAAATCTCATTTACGTGAGTTAGCCCACACATCACGTGATGTGTGTGAATTTCATCTGAGTGTATTGAATGAATTAAAGGCAGATTTGCCTTGCTTTATTTTCAGCAAATGTGTATAAATTTTTTGTCAGGAATAAATAAATGGTTTGGATCCAGCTGCATCTACTTGAGTTCATATCAAAGAGTTCGAACAAATTATGCTTTCATAAGGGATGTATTTTTGAACAGAGCACAGAGAGGTACCATGCAAAGGCAGGAAACTATCAGCAAGATTGCATAAGATGGAAATTTAACAAAGGAATATGTTGGGAGGTGTCATATTCCAAGTTGATATCACCATCATTATGGCTGTGCTGATGGGAAGATGAGGTACCTGACGCACCAAGTCTATTATGTGTTCATACTGAGGCCCTACATGGGACAAGGAAGATAAGTCCTTGCAGAAAGGAAACATTTGTTCAGTGAAATTATTTTCAGGAACAACTTGTCTGTTGTGACGCATGCATGACTTGAGGTTTATCAATGACAGACATACCTAAAATGGAACCAAGTGGAGAGAATATTCTAGCCACATCATCACCCCCTTACTCTGGGATCTCAAGCATGAGCCACAGAAATTTGGGGGAAGATGTTCATAGGGAGTGAAATGTCCTAAAAGCACTTGTTGACCTCACCCAGAAAGGAGTATTGTAAATAAAATATGTCATTGTGCTGGCTTCACACTGTCTGCGCATGACAAGTTGGGTGTAAGCAAACTGCAACACAAATTGGGAAAAAATTAGAATGCTTTGATTCTCTAAAAATGGGCCGTTTTGAAAGTGATTTTTGTTTTTGAGACAGAGTCTCACTTTGTTACACTTGGTAGAGTATCATGGCATCATAACTCACAGCCACCTCAAACTCCTAAGCTCAAGTAATCCTTTTGCCTCAGCCTCCTGACACCTGGCTATTTTTTTTTTTTTTTGAGACAGGGCCTCACTCTTGGTCAGGTTGGTCTCGGACCCCTGAGCTCAGGTGATCCACCCACCTCGGCCTTCCAGAGTGCTAGGATTACAGGCGTGAGCCACCGCACCCAGGGGAAAGTGATTATTTAAAAAATGCAATTGGGAAACAGCCTAAATTCTCATCAACCCAGGAATGGATTAACAAGCTGTGGTATATGTATACCATGGAATACTATTCAGCCATTAAAAAAATGGAGACTTTACATCCTTTGAATCAACCTGGATGGAAGTGGAAGACATTATTCTTAGTAAAGCATCACAAGAATGGAGAAGCATGAATACTATGTATTCAATTTTGATATGAGGACAGTTAATAACAATTAAGGACACGGTGGGGGAAGGGGAGAGCAGGGAGAGAAAGAAGGAGGGAGGGGTGGGGAAAGGAAGAGGAGAGAGAGGGAAGGAGGGAGGGGAGTGGGGCCTTGGTGTGTACCACACCTGTAGGAGGCAAGACACGATTGAAAGAGGGTCTTTACCTAACAAATGATCCATGTAACCTGGTTTCTTGTACCCTCAATGAATCCCCAACAATAAAAATAAATAAATAAATAAAAAATTTTTAAAAAAGCAATTGAATCACAGAGTGTCTTGAATGTTGGGCACAGGGTTTCTGGTGTTGGTCATCCCTGAGAAATCCGAAAGTAGAGCTTAGTAGTGTGGATATATGAGACTAACATGGATTTATTTTTCCTTTTTTCCTTCCTTCCTTTTTTAATTATCTTGGCAAACTGTATCTCTACAGGAAAATAATCTTATTCCCTGAAGGTCATGATTTTTCAGGTTGAGGTACACTGATTTTATAATTAACTTCTCAAAACTAAGCACTGGCAAATACTCAAGATGAAGCCAGGTGATGAGTATTACAAGGCAACATTAAAATAAGGCTAATGAGAAGAAAATCTTTGAAGTTATTATTTCAAATGAATTATCCATAGTTGGCTTATAATTGGACAACCTGTGTAGAGAAGTATGAAGTCACCTATTAGATAAGAACATCCAAAGTGTCTCACCTGCTTTCAGGAGATCAGTCCCTCAGAGAGTTGACATGGAGTAATGGGGATACTGCTGAACTTGGAGACAAACATCTCTAAGCTACTTCACCTGGGACCAGTCAGTTCATCATCTCTGAAATGGAAATACTAATTTCTTGTCCTTAGTCCAATGAGTGGATCAGATGAAATGACAGGTGTGAAAAACACTTTGTAAAGGGAAAGCTGTGATCCCAGATGTCAGTATTATAAGACATCATTATTGCAAAATTCAATGAGGAGCTAATCAGGCTGCAGCCACAATTAAAATCCGTGTATGGGTGAGAATAAAGCCCTCTCTTTGGAATCTCTGAACGGCTAGCAAAAATCATTCTCTCTGAGAAGGTAGGATGCTCAGCCTATATTTCTCTTTAAACATGACTGGAAACTGGTAACATCCACATATTCAGTGTTTGTTTTTCTCTCAGGTAATAACCAGCTACATGATAATGAAATGCCAGTGTTTTCATAATAGCCATTGACAAACCCATTTTCAGGAGTATTCTTACCTCTGTATCACCCTATTCATTGAATTGCACTTGTATAGGGAAAAGGGTAAATTATTTATTAACATTGTCAATTGACTACAATAACTATGATGTTTTTCTTTCAGCAAAAAGGATGAATGGCCTGAAGTGTTTTGGGTTAAGCTCACACTAAACAAGAATTAGTTACATTTGTGACTGAACATAAACACCGTTTATTTTAATTCTAGTGCTATCATTTGTGTTCATCTCAGATATATTAGGAACCAATGGAATAGAAAATTATCTCCAGAATTCCTTTGGGAAAATGTATTTTCCTGAGACCAAGTATGAGAAGATCAAATTGAGCTAATAAGGTTTCCTACTCAGACATCCTCCCTGAAGCTACGAAGTGTATGTTCTAAAACTGTCACGTTAGAAAGGTCTTCTTCCTCAGCAAACTCTTTCTGTAGGTCCTTATTACTACTGAAAACAAACTCAGAAACCTATCTTCAGGCTTCTAAGCCCTTCATTCATCGATTATTCCTCTCATGTGTGCTCATTTATCCATCCATCCATTCCTCCATCCATTCATGTGAGTAATATTTATTCCCTAATGTCATCTGCTAGCTCCTTCCAAAAGCATAGTACACGCCCTGCTTGTCCTATTGATATTTGGTTCATGGAAACTTTTTCTCCTGCATTTCCCACTAAGGAAGCTGCCATTCTCCCAACTTCCGGCACCCAAACCAGCACCTGGACCTTCGCAAACCTTCTCTGTAATATATCTTTACCTGTTTCTGTGAGGATTTCAGGACCCCATCGGAGTCTGCCCTTTCTAACTCCAAGAAGAGGTGCTTCACAGAAATGGACATGTCAGCACTGGGGCAGAAGCCCCTCTCTGTCACCATCTGCTTTCCACCCTAAGGAAAGATGCTCAAGAATTAAGAAACATGATGCCCATTTTGAAAGCGCTTATAACTAATGGCGTGAAAACTGGATTCACAGATACTATATAAAGTGAAACTACTACAGTTTTAAAGACCTTCAGGAAAGCACACAGCATGGATTCTCCCATGAAGCTGGGTGGCTGGAGACAAGAAACCCAGCGAGACTTAGCAGCAGTGGAGGAGGGGGGGTAAAGCACGCAGGGTTTGGAAGCAGCAAGGGGAAGTTTGATTTGGCAGTTCCTAAAGCGGGGGGGGCGGGGGAGAATTGAAGCTAAATCAGAAGCACACGTGAGTAGCAGATTTGCCTTGCTAGTGATTTGAGAAGGCCAGTTTTGTGACGCTCACCATCCCTTATTTGTAAATCCCAGCATCTTGGTGGCAGGTTGTAGGTAGCAGTGCATCACTGAGGACTCACTGCTGGAGGTGTCACTGATCACGTTGCACGCAACTGGGGTAGTTCACCCTGTAGGTGAGAGGAAAGATGCTGATCCCTAGACTTGGCATTTGTTAGCTCATCTAATTCACCCACAATTGAAGGAGAAGGTATTTTTCATTTTGCAACAGGAAACAAAAGCTTAATTACATGCCCAAAGGAGAGCCAGGACTCAACCTCGGGTCCACTTTTCCAGGTTCTGTCTTTACAATAGGATTGCTCCACCTTAGCACTTTGACAGTGGAGGCCGGATAATTGTTGTAAGGGGTTGTCCTGTGGGGTGTTGAGCAGTCTCCCTGGCCTTTATACTGGATGCCAAAAGCAATCCCCACCGCTCATCTGTGACAACCAAAAAATGTCTCCAAAAATTGCCAAATGTCCCCAAGATGGGGCTTGAGAGAGTAAAATCATTCCTAGTTGAGAACTTTGAAAGTAAGAGAATAAAAATTTATATAAAAATTTTCAAAGACATGTTTCTTTCTTTGAGGCTAAATTATATAACATTCTTTATCGGTGAGATTTAGTAGAACTCGATTTAGAAATAAATATGCCGCCTTCTTTAGTAGGCATTAACTATCCATGGAGGCCCACTTTTTTCTGACCTATGATTCTGTTTATTTAAATATTTATTCCCTAAACACTGGTTGCCCAATCCTTAACTATAACCTCACCATGACTTCAGAAGTACTTATTTACCCGTCTTTAGAATGGGAAAAGTAGCATCACTAAGAAGTGTCATTACTGGTCCAAGTAATAAAATTAGGACCTGAATTTGATACAGAAATTCAGGGTCTTAAATTTGGTGCTGCCTTTGGGATATTTGGCTGTCTTTGGCATGCAGCCAGTTCATCCGGGTGTTCCTTAGATCAGTTGCCTTCTGTGTTTTCTACATCAAGCTCTCTTCTCAGCACTTTTCGTGTGTTTACTCATAGCATATTCCTAACAGCCCAATGTGGTAGGGATTATTATCCTCCTATTATCCTTCATTTTATAGATGAGGAAACTGAGGCACAGGGAGGTGAGGTACCTTGCACAAAGCACGCCTTGAGTTCATTCAGTGAGTGTTAGAGCCAATGTTCAAACCCAGGCAGAGCATGGCCTTTCCTCCCTAGCGTGTGGGTATGAGTGAGGCCCCATTTGTCTTTATACCTGTATTTTGCAAGGCTGACACTCCAGTATCCCTGCGTGTGTATATATATATATAGGAGTATGTCTTTACATGGGGCATCTGATGTCCTGCAAAGAGCTTGGTCCTCACCCCCCATGCCAAAATGTAGTTGCCTCAACAACACAACTCCCAGAGAACAATGACAAGGCAAGAAGGAGACCAAGGCAGGCCTTTTGAAAAACCATACTGTCTGAGATCAGACTCAGATGAAGAACTATCGTAGATAAAAAATGAGAAAGCTACTTTCTACTACTAGGGTGACAGCGGTGATCCAGAGTTGCTGGTTCTGTTGGCAGTTTTGCTAGACTGTATCAGACAGCTAAGCTTGCATAATATTGCATGAACAAGGAACCTTGGAATTTCAGTGTTTTACAATAACAGTAAGTGTTTATTTCTCATTGACATTTCTGTAGTGTAGCTGACCGTACAGCTTCAGTTGACTTATCTAAGCTGGAGTCAGCTGAGCTTGGCTCCAAGCTGCGAATTAGGTTACGGTCTGTGCCACATTTCTGTCCTCTTTGATGCAGCAGTTACCCAAGGCATGGCCTTAGGTAGTGAAGGTAGACACACAGGTGAGAAAGTCCCACCATTCAAGTACATTTCAAGGGTCTCATATCATGTCTGCCAGTATTCACTAGCTAACCAAGTCATAGGACCAAGTTAAGGGTTAGGGAAATTCACTCTGTCCACCGTGAGGCTATGGCAAAAAAGTGGAGAGGCAATGAAACTACTGAGGCAGTAAAAATTAGAAACAATAACTCAATCTATTGCAGCCCCCTAGTGCACAAGTTAGCCAGACTACCTACAGAATTGCACAGTCCGTTAAAGCTGTACTAGGCACAATTTGAGCTTCAAAACAGAGACCAAAAAAAAAGATACAATAGAAAATAAAAATTCCTATATTCTTCAATATTAAACAAATATTTGCTAGTGGCCATTGGTAAGCTGCCCAGATAAGTTGCCCACAAACCCTGTGTTTGTCACGATGCATCTTAGAAGTCCAGTGATGTCTGGTTTAATCTGTTTGCCATCACTTATGGTGAGAAGCCAGGTTTGTGAAAAGTCATTTTAGCCTCACTCAAAACTATATAAGAGAACCCAGTATGAAAGCTAGATTGTACAATTCAAAATTCTTAAGACAATCACCTTTCTTCCCCCTGAACCTAATGATTATAACTTGGAAGTGCTCTTAAAAGAAGACTCGTCTCAAGTGAAACATCCTGTTGTGAGGACAGCATGGAGCCTGTGAACTCTGGTCATGGAACAAAGTTAGGTGCAGGCTTATCCTGGGGTCTTCCATTATAGAATTTAAGGAACTGTAGCTTTAGCTATAAATTACTTGAAAGCCTCTCCATGCTGAGAGTGTGGGAAGAATTATTGGGCGGACATCAGCCTTTTTCAGCTGGGTATTTCCAGCTGCCACACTGAATACAAAGGCAAATTATAAATATTAAAGACTTCTTGAGATAAGGGACCATGGGCTAGATAGTGGGATTATTAAGAACAACTCATAATTAGTAACAGATGAGTTGGGATTTTAGCCATTTGTTGACAAATATTTGTCGTGTGCTCATTACTAGTGTAATTTTATAATGTGTGTATATAGGTATTCACATTATGTTTATTTAATGAACTATCTACAAAAGTTCTTGAATACTATACTAGTTTATACATTAAAAGGGCCAAACATGATCTTGAGGAACTTGAAATGTTTTCTTTTGCTTTTCTTATCTATAAGCAGAAATGTAAAGAACTGCACATTTGGATCCCCAGCAGAATTTTAAAATAGTTTTAGGGTTCCTGCCTAGGGAACTCCCTGAAAAGTTGAAGCACTGAGCCCATGGCAGGGAAAGTGTCCCCGGGCTCTCAGCTTCTGCTGTGCCCTTGGCAACCCCTCACCCAGAGGAAATAAGCTGGCAACATCATCATCCCTCCTGGAAACATGTATCTTAAGTTTGAAACAAAATGATGTGCATGGCATTGGCCTCAGCAGGCACTTCCTGCTCTTGGGAAGGAGGAAGTGTCCGGAGTAGGTTGTGATATTGGTTTCGTTGGAGGGAGTGTTGCAAAGTCTGGTGTTCACAGGGGAGCACAGGGTCTAAGAAACCCAGGGTGAGGGGTGTGTGTGGTGAGGATGGGGATTCAGTCCTTTTTTTCTTTGGTGTGTTGAGAGAGAAGTTTTGAAAAAGTGCAGACACAGGCTTTGAATTAGACAAAGTGAAGTTCAAATGCTGTCTGCATCTACTTACCAGCTAGATTACTTTGGGGTTTACCGGTTTCTTCATCTCTGAAATAGGAGTAGGAATGATGAATGAACATATCTGGTTGTTTAGATCATTAAATGTGACAATTACTATAAAGTTCTCTAGGAGGAAAACCCCTGTAGACTGAGAAGTCAGAAGACCTAGCTTAATAAGGTTCCTATGGACACTCAGCTAGCTTGTTTACATAAGGAAATTTTCCAGAATCAGGGGCAGGGGATGAGAGAGGTGTGGCCCCAATCTCTTTCACTTAAAAAGTTATCAACAAGATCTCAGTAACACTATTAATAATACGGTAGTGGAAGAAGCGAAACAGAGTTCTGCCAAGAAAGCGTATGCCAAGACTAACCTTGAAAATAAAGCATAAATCAAATGTATGTTTCTTCCCTTTCATGTCTCTTCTACGTGGGGCAGCTGCAAATTTAAGACTCTATTTATAGAAAGGAATTAATCTTAAGAGATACGTCATCCTTTTGCGTTTGGTAAAAATTAAGGATGAAGCCCGGAAGGAAGGGATGGGAGCAAAGGAAAATTCTGAGCGGCTGGGCCTCTTGTGATGTAAATGAGTGATAGTCAGTTCCTAGTTCTTTGAAGACTCAGAAAGCAACTGTCTTTAGCCTCTGGTGTCTCTGCTGAGAAGTGGGTCCCTCTTTTGCAGAGGTTAAGGGAGATAGATGAGATGATGCCTGCAGAGTAGCTTAATCTCCCTGGGAGATGAAGGCTCCCTCCACAAATGCACATTTGATCATTATGACTATTTGTGTCTCTGTGAAATACTGCCAAAGAGAACAAGAGGAGCCTGCCAGAAAGCCACATTTTCCTAGGGAGTGAGATGAAAAAGAAATGGAATGAGGGTGAGATTTTTTAAAAAGGAAAAAAAGAAAAGTAATTGTATGAAAAAAAATTAGAACAATTATATAAACAGAGATTGGCTTCAAGGACACATGGCCAAAGTCCCAGAATCAGAGGAAGGCTGGTGGTGGGTAAGAAGTAAAACACAACAAAAACCTTTGAGAGTTAGAATGTTGAATTCTTCAGGGGTGATCAGAGGGGTTCCAGAATAGAAGCTTCAGGCAGGCGCTACATTAAAAAAGAGAAAAGACAGAAAAAAGGAAAAGCAAAATTTCCAATGGGTCTTTGCATTTTTGACTCTCCCAGAAGAGATTTTTCAGACATAAGTAAGATATCTGGATATCACTGGGAGAAAGACACAGGGAGTATAAATAGTAATTAAGGCATTTGCAGACTGCACAAGAAGTCTGTCATGCTGCTTATAAGCAGTGCGCTTCATTTTCAACTCATTCCCCAGTGCTCCAGGCGAAGTTACTTTCAGCATGCTCCTCTTCTTCACTAAAAGGAGATTAGCCCCGACCATGTTGTCTTTTGTGTCCTGACCGCGGAATGGCATGCTTTCTGCCAGTAAGGTAGCGGTCTTAATGACTTCAAGAGTCCACGGAAACATTTCTCACACAGTAGAGCTCGCAGAGACCATCAGCCTGCAAATGTTGATGGATGGGACAGCCAAGTTTCAGGTACTCAGAGGAAACAATTGCATGCTGTTTAAGATTATTTTTAAGTTTAAAAAAAGCCTAGCAACCAACACTGCTCTGGTGTGGATGTTTTCACTACATAAACTTAGCATTTGACCAGTTGTGTGCTTCCTTATTGTAGGTGAAAATTAACATTGTGTTTTTCTATCAGAGGCATCTTGAGATCCATAGAACAGGTGACTTGGGCATCTTGAGACACTGTGAAGAAGCTCGATGATCAAACCCAATTGGGTAATAATACCCAGTACCTTTGTGGTAGTCCTTCTTGCTCCTTAGCCTGAAGGAAGAAAGAGAGGCGGTATCCCTAGGAACAGCCACTCCTGCATCCTGGCTCCATTGGAAGCTTCCCTGTGATGTGGCATGTGAGAAATTTTCGCAGTTACTTTAGGGAGCTCGCCGGCCCTGTTGTAGCCAGCTTTTCTACTGTTAGGATTCACAGGCACCACTCCCTCTACTTGCCCCACTCCCCCACTAGGCCCCCACCGCGGGTCTTAGCGCCCCCCCCCCCGAGGAAAGAGTTTCCACATTTGTTCCTATTTTAAGAAAAGTCTAAATCAAATACTGATCCTCCCACATCAGGCCCACCCTATAAAACTTGTAATCAAGTATTTTTAGCTTACTACTAGTTGAATTGCTCATAACTTTTAAGGTACAATTGACCCTTGAACCATGCTCCGGAGTGGGGGGTTAGGAGTGCTGGATACGTACACAGTCAAAAATCCATGTATGGCTTTGATATCCCAAAACTCAACTAATAATAGTGAATTGTTTACTGGAAGTTTTAATTAACTCACATTTTGTATGGTATGCCTAATATATACTATATTCTTACAATAAAGTACTAGAGAAAAAAATTATTGGAAAATCATAAGGAAGGGAATATATATTTACTATTCATTAAGTGGAAGAAGATCACCATAAAAGTCTTCATCCTCATGGTCTTCATATTGAGCAGGCTGAGGAGGAAGAAGAGGAGAGATTGGTCTTGCTGGCTCAGGTAGGACAGGTGGAATCCACATGTAAGTGGACCCACCCAGTGCAAAGCCATGTCATTCAAGGGCTAACTGTATTTACAGAGTCCTGAAGCTGACAAGGAAAACATAAGACATGTTTTCACCTTGAAAGAACTGAAAACCTGATAAGGAAGAAGAGACTCATTTAAACATTCTTATTATGCATTTGCAGACAATGAAACTAGAGACAGCCTAGTTTAACCCCCATCTTTACTCCAGTTTGGGGAGGAGAGGTATGTTCCTGGCTCTCAGTTCTTGTGTGCATTTGGCAAACATATGTGAGAGCCTACTGTGTGTCCATTATGGGTGTGATCCTGAACAAGATCAAAAATGCCCTGCTTCAGGCAGCTAACAGACCAGAGTCAGGTCACCAGCTAAATTAACAAAAAGAAGGAGGATTATAAAGAAATCTGTGTTAGGAGGACTAACCCTGTCCCAGGGTATATAGAGTAGCACAGTCTGATAAAATGGTAATGTCAACCACATACATTATTTCAAGTTTTCTGGTAGCCGTGTTTTAAAAATAAGCTGGTAAAATTTACCTTTAGTATATTTTGTTTCACCAATATATCCGAAATATCATCATTTCAACACGTAGTCAATTTATGAACAATTATTGAAACATTTCATGTTCTTTCTATTAAGTCTTGGAAACCTGGTATATATTTGATGCTGGTAACACATCTCAATTCAGATTTGCCCCATGTCTAGTGCTCAATAAGTACGTGTGGTGAATGAATTATTTCCATGTTGTGCAGAGCAGGTTGAGAGAAAGTTTCTTGGAGAATGATCAAGCTAGAAGAACAAGAACTTGGTTGAGTGACCTGGGGAAATCTCCTAGGCTTGAGAGACCAGCAAGTTCAAATACTCAAAGGCTGAATAGTATTCCATGTTATACATATGCCACAATTTATTACTGCATTCCACATTTTTCTTAGTAGAGTCACAAGAATGAAAGTGTTAAGTATTCAATGTACTTAATACTAATATGAAACCAATGGGAAACAACTACACACCCACATGAGAGAAAAACCCGAGTATATTCAAGTGGGAGGGAGGGAGTGGAGAGGAGAGGAAAGAGAAAGGGGAGGAGAGAGTAGGAGTGGTAAACTGTCACTTGATGTGCACAACATAAGGGTATACAGCACACCCTCTGGGGGAGGGCTCACCAAAACTTGAACTTTACCTTAGAAATGCAAACAATATAACCTAATCATTTGTACCCTCATATTAATCTGAAATTTAAGAAAAAAGAAATAACCAAAGGCTATTGGATAAAAGGAGTATCTTCCAGAAATATGTGGAATTCACTGGTACAGGTTGGCCGCTTATGGGAATGGAGAGTTAGGCAGAGGAGTAGGTTAATGGGAATGAACATGCGTTCAGTTTTCGGTGTGTTGTATTTGAGGTGCTTGTGGACAAGCAAGTAGAGGCATGAGGTGGTAAGAACTACAGGAACTGGGACACCCCAGTGTGATTTGGACTATGGCACAGAAGCTTTGGAAGGGAGGTGAGAGTTTAACCAGCATTTTAAAGGGTCATTAGCTGTGTCATTTTCCTTATACGGGGTGCAGGTTATATTGGGTTGGAGGTCTCAATGTTTTCTGCTCCACACAAAGGAACAGCCACAACAGAGTTAAATTATTAAAATCGCCAAAAGTTCATGGACACCAAGTTAGCCTGTACCTACCATTCACACCTCATTGTCTTCTATACACAAAATAGAGTTTCTTGTCATCTATGGTAGAGTGGCATTTGGATATAGTACACACATGTTTTATTATTATTCCTTCATGAAGTCAAGGATTTCTGTGTGCTTTAGAGAGATTTTATGAATTTGGGGCTGTTATTAGGAAAGATCATTTACAAAATGCAAATAATTCTTACTGTAAAATTTTATAATCCATATGTAAGTCAAGTAAATTTAAGCATCACATGTATTAGTCTTTTATCCAAATTATTCCCAAGTTTTTGAAACATCCTCTAAATTTCTATACAACTTCTGATACAGCATCTGGATATGGAAAAGGTTTAAAATCTTAGATTTTTTAGTGGGGGAAAATAAATGAAAGAAAATACTGTATCTGTGACACTATTAGCTCCGTCTGGCTCAGCGGCTCAGACTGGGTCCCTAGACAATGGCCAAAGTTCTCCGCACTCCCGCTCAGGCCCTCCCCAAGGCAGTTCAACTCAGTGCCAAGTCCAAGGACACCAAAACAGTTCACAGGCACGAGAACTTAAAGAGCAAGAGGAAGTGAAAGGAAAATTAGGGCAAGGAAACAGATAAAAGAAATCACCCATGAGGAAGAATCAGCAGAAAACTCCAGGCAACATGAAGAACCAGTCCAGAACAGCCCCGCCAAGGGACCATGAGGTAGCTACTGCAGAGGATTCCACCTATACAGAAATGTTAGGAATGACAGAAAGGGAATTTAGAATACACATGTTGAAAACAATGAAAGAAATGATGGAAACAATGAAGGAAACTGCTAATAAAGTGGAAAATAACCAAAAGGAAATCCAAAAACAGAATCAAATCAGAGATGAACGATATGAAGAATATAAAAAGGATATAGCAGAGCTGAAGGAAATGAAACAGTCAATCAGGGAACTTAAAGATGCAATGGAAAGTATCAGCAACAGGTTAGACCATGCAGAAGAAAGAATTTCAGAGGTAGAAGACAAAGTTCTTGAGATAACTCAGATAGTAAAAGAGGCAGACAAGAAGAGAAAGCAGAACGTTCACTATCAGAATTATGGGACTTTATGAAGCATTCCAACATACGAGTTATAGGAATCCCAGAAGGGAAAGAAGAATGCCCCAGAGGAATGGAAGCCATACTAGAGAATATTATAAAAGAAAATTTCCCAAACATCACCAAAGATTCTGACACACTGCTTTCAGAGGGATATCGGACCCCGGGTCACCTCAACTCTAACCGAGCTTCTCCAAGACACATTGTGATGAACCTGTCCAAAGTCAAGACAAAAGAAAAGATTCTGCAAGCTGCCAGGAGTAAGTGCCAGTTGACCTACAGGGGCAAATCCATCAGAGTGACCGCAGACTTCTCTAATGAAACTTTCCAAGCAAGAAGACAATGGTCGTCTACCTTTAATCTACTTAAACAGAACAATTTCCAGCCCAGAATTCTGTACCCGGCTAAGCTAAGCTTCAAAATTGACAGAGAAATCAAATCATTTATGGATATACAAACATTGAGGAAATTCGCCACAACAAGACCAGCTCTACAGGAAATACTTCAACCTGTTCTGCACACTGACCACCACAATGGATCAGCAGCAAAGTAAGAATTCAGAAATTAAAGGACAGAACCAAACCTCCACACTGATGCAAAAGATAGAACTAAGCAATGGACTCTCACCAAATAAGACGAATAGAATACTACCACACTTATCAATTATCTCAATAAATGTTAATGGCTTGAATTCCCCACTGAAGAGACATAGATTGGTTGACTGGATTAAAAAACACAAGCCATCCCTTTGCTGTCTGCAAGAAACACACCTGGCTTCAAAAGACAAATTAAAGCTCCGAGTCAAGGGTTGGAAGACAATTTTTCAGGCGAATGGAATTCAGAAGAAAAGAGGAGTTGCAATATTATTTTCAGATACATGTGGATTTAAAGCAACTAAAGTCAAAAAAGACAAAGATGGTCACTTTATATTGGTCAAGAGAAAAATACAACAAGAAGACATTTCAATTCTAAATATCTATGCACCCAATTTAAATGCTCCCAGATTCTTGAAACAGACCTTACTCAGTCTGAGCAATATGATATCTGATAATACCATAATAACAGGAGACCTTAACACTCCTCTTACAGAGCTGGACGGATCCTCTAAACAGAAATTAAACAAGGATATAAGAGACTTAATGAGACCCTAGAACAATTGTGCTTGATAGACGCATATAGAACACTCCGTCCCAAAGATAAAGAATATACATTCTTCTCATCACCCCATGGAACATTCTCCAAAATTGATCATATCCTGGGACACAAAACAATTATCAACAGAATCAAAAGAATTGAAATTTTACCTTGTATCTTCTCAGACCATAAGGCACTAAAGGTGGAACTCCACTCTAACAAAAAATGCTCGACCCCACCCAAAGGCATGGAAACTAAACAATCTTCTGTTGAATGACAGATGCGTGCAGGAAGAAATAAAACAGGAAATCATTAACTTCCTTGAGCATAACAACAATGAAGACACAAGCTACCAAAACCTGTGGGATACTGTAAAAGCAGTTTTGAGAGGAAAATTCATCGCTTTAGATGCCTACATTCGAAAAACAGAAAGAGAGCGCATCAACAATCTCACAAGAGATCTTATGGAATTGGAAAAAGAAGAACAATCTAAGCCTAAACTCAGTAGAAGAAAAGAAATATCCAAAATCAAATCAGAGATCAATGAAATTGAAAACAAAAGAATCATTCAGAAAATTAATGAAACAAGGACTTGGTTTTTTGAAAAAATAAATAAAATAGATGAACCGTTGGCCAGACTAACAAGGAATAGAAAAGTAAAATCTCTAGTAACCTCAATCAGAAACGATAAAGGGGAAATAACAACTGATCCCACAGAGATACAAGAGATCATCTCTGAATACTACCAGAAACTCTATGCCCAGAAATTTGACAATGTGAAAGAAATGGAGAAATATTTGGAATCACACCCTCTCCCTAGACTCAGCCAGGAAGAAATAGAGCTCCTGAACAGACCATTTTCAAGCACTGAGATCAAAGAAACAATAAAAAAGCTTCCAACCAAAAAATGCCCTGGTCCAGATGGCTTCACTCCAGAATTCTATCAAACCTTCAAGGAAGAGCTTATTCCTGTACTGCAGAAATTATTCCAAAAAATTGAGGAAGAAGGAATCTTCCCCAACACATTCTTTTTTTTTTTATTTATTTATTTTTTTTTTAATTTTTTTATTAAATCATAACTGTATACAATGATATGATTATGGGGCATCATATACTCCCTTCATAAACCATTTGACACATTTTTATCACAGTGGTTAACATAGCCTTTCCGGCGTTATCTCAGTTACTGTGCCAAAACATTTACATTCTACATTTACCAAGTTTCGCAAATACCCCTGTAATATGCACCACAGGTGTGATCCCACCGATTCCCAACACATTCTATGAAGCAAACATCACCCTGATACCAAAACCAGGAAAAGACCCGAACAAAAAGGAGAATTTCAGACCAATCTCACTCATGAACATAGATGCAAAAATTCTCAACAAAATCCTAGCCAATAGATTACAGCTTATCATCAAAAAAGTCATTCATCATGATCAAGTAGGCTTCATCGCAGGGATGCAAGGCTGGTTTAACATACGCAAGTCTATAAACGTTATCCACCATATTAACAGAGGCAAAAATAAAGATCACATGGTCCTCTCAATAGATGCAGAAAAAGCATTTGATAAAATCCAGCATCCTTTTCTAATTAGAACACTGAAGAGTATAGGCATAGGTGGCACATTTCTAAAACTGATTGAAGCTATCTATGACAAACCCACAGCCAATATTTTACTGAATGGAGTAAAACTGAAAGCTTTTCCTCTTAGAACTGGAACCAGACAAGGTTGTCCTCTGTCACCTTTACTATTCAACATAGTGCTGGAAGTTCTAGCCAATACAATTAGGCAAGACAAGGAAATAAAGGGAATCCAAATGGGAGCAGAGGAGGTCAAACTCTCCCTCTTTGCTGACGACATGATCTTATACTTAGAGAACCCCAAAGACTCAACCACAAGACTCCTAGAAGTCATCAAAAAATACAGTAATGTTTCAGGATATAAAATCAATGTCCACAAGTCAATAGCCTTTGTATACACCAATAACAGTCAAGATGAGAAGCTAATTAAGGACACAACTCCCTTCACCATAGTTTCAAAGAAAATGAAATACCTAGGCGTATACCTAACGAAGGAGGTGAAGGACCTCTATAAAGAAAACTATGAAATCCTCAGAAAGGAAATAGCAGAGAATATTAACAAATGGAAGAACATACCATGCTCATGGATGGGAAGAATCAACATTGTTAAAATGTCTATACTTCCCAAAGCAATCTACCTATTCAATGCCATTCCTATCAAAATACCAACATCGTACTTTCAAGATTTGGAAAAAATGATTCTGCGTTTTGTATGGAACCAGAAAAAACCCCATATAGCTAAGGCAGTTCTCTGTAACAAAAATAAAGCTGGGGGCATCAGCATCCCAGATTTTAGTCTGTACTACAAAGCCATAGTGCTCAAGACAGCATGGTACTGGCACAAAAACAGAGACATAGACACTTGGAATCAAATTGAAAACCAAGAAAAGAAACTAACATTTTACAACCACCTAATCTTTGATAAACCAAACAAGAACATACCTTGGGGGAAAGACTCCCTATTCAATAAATGGTGTTGGGAGAACTGGTTGTCTACATGTAAAAGACTGAAACTGGACCCACACCTTTCCCCACTCACAAAAATTGATTCAAGATGGATAAAGGACTTAAACTTAAGGCATGAAACAATAAAAATCCTCCAAGAAAGCATAGGAAAAACACTGGAAGATATTGGCCTGGGGAAAGACTTCATGAAGAAGACTGCCATGGCAATTGCAACAACAACAAAAATAAACAAATGGGACTTCATTAAACTGAAAAGCTTCTGTACAGCTAAGGAGACAATAACCAAAGCAAAGAGACAACCTACACAATGGGAAAGAATATTTGCATATTTTCAATCAGACAAAAGCTTGATAACTAGGATCTATAGAGAACTCAAATTAATGCACATGAAAAAAGCCAACAATCCCTTATATCAATGGGCAAGAGACATGAATAGAACTTTCTCTAAAGATGACAGACGAATGGCTAACAAACACATGAAAAAATGTTCATCATCTCTATATATTAGAGAAATGCAAATCAAAACAACCCTGAGATATCATCTAACCCCAGTGAGAATGGCCCACATCACAAAATCTCAAAACTGCAGATGCTGGCGTGGATGTGGAGAGAAGGGAACACTTTTACACTGCTGGTGGGACTGCAAACTAGTACAGCCTTTCTGGAAGGAAGTATGGAGAAACCTCAAAGCACTCAAGCTAGACCTCCCATTTCATCCTGCAATCCCATTACTGGGCATCTACCCAGAAGGAAAGAAATCCTTTTATCATAAGGACACTTGTACTAGACTGTTTATTGCAGCTCAATTTACAATGCCAAAATGTGGAAACAGCCTAAATGCCCACCAACCCAGGAATGGATTAACAAGCTGTGGTATATGTATACCATGGAATACTATTCAGCCATTAAAAAAAATGGAGACTTTACATCCTTCGTATTAACCTGGATGGATGTGGAAGACATTATTCTTAGTAAAGCATCACAAGAATGGAGAAGCATGAATCCTATGTACTCAATTTTGATATGAGGACAATTAATGACAATTATGGTTATGGGGGGACAGAAAGAGGGAAGGAGGGAGGTGGGTGGGGCCTTGGTGTGTGTCACACTTTATGGGGGCAAGACATGATTGCAAGAGGGACTTTACCTAACAATTGCAATCAGTGTAACCTGGCTTATTGTACCCTCAATGAATCCCCAACAATAAAAAAAAAGGGGAAAAAAAAAGAAATATGCAAAAATAAACTATGTAACCAAAATGTGCATACCCCCCAGAATGTGTGTAATATTCTGGAATTAAAAAAAAAAACACTAAAAATAAAAAAATACTGTATCTGTAAAAATTAATATTTCTTCTATGGTCTGAGCAACTGGTAGGACTTGGGTGGGCTTCTAGGTTGCAAAAGTATGGAAATTGTGGGGCTGGTAGAATAATAATGGTAAATGAATGAAGTGCTGGGCATGAGAATACGCAGTGATGAGTATGATAACTAGGAAAGGATTCTGCTTAGTCTCCTTTCCAGGGACCATGAAAGAAAGTGTATATTTTTGTCCCATTCTTAAAAACTGATGAATATGAAGGAGGACATTCTAAAAGAAAAAAAGTTAATTGCTTAAAAAATGCAATTACTGCTGCTTTTTCCTACTGGGTCTTTGGAGCCCAGCTCACACTGTAAAATATCAGATGAATGGGGTTGCGGGAACAGAGGGAGAAGTATACAACCCGTAAACCAGCATGCCAATTGCTGTGCCTTTGGACTGTGTGCATTGGAAAGGGCAGGGAGTGAGCTCTTTATCTCTGCTAAGACTTTGGAAGTAAAGATTCACCAAGGATTGGTAGTCCTAATGTCAAGTATTTTATGGCTGCAATTCATAATAGAGCCTCTTGTGAAATTCCTGTCAAACAAAATGGCTGTCAGAGCCACTTTCATTTTGCTGCCAAAAGGACCATTTGGTTTTTGCTAATTTAGTTACAGGTATAATCAGATGTTTGCTTATTGCTCTTGGTAATTTCACCGTCCTAAATATCACAGCTTCAGCTGTGCCCTAGAAAAACCTCCAGAGTTCAGTTTGATTCAACTCTGTTCACTGAGCTCCAAGTTTAGGCAAACACCTATGCTAGTGGCATGAGATTTAGATGAGTAAGGTGGCTCAGAACTTCAGAAGAGTACTAGGGTCACTTATAACACAAAGTAAAGGATGCCACTTGGAGTTGAGCAACTGTCACTCTGGGAGATGTATCAGTCCACCTACCTATCGACCCATCTGCAGTGGACTGCAATATAAGATGCAATCGAAGTGTGGCGAGGAAGATACCCATTACTCTACAGGGGTGGTTGGCAAACATTTTCTGTAAAGGTCCAGGTGATGAACATTTTAGACCCTGCAAGCCATATAGTCTCTCATAGGACTTGACTCTGCCATTTTTGTGCAAAGGCAACCATAGACAATACTTAAACAAATGGGCATGGCCACGTCCCAACCACAGGAGTTGGGCCAAGGCCATGAGCTATGGTTCACTGACCATGGATGTGGAGAGTAGAGGGAGGAGATGCCAGTATTGGATATAAAAGTCAAGCTTTTGGGAGGGAGGTAGCTTGAGAAACAGTCCTAACAGGATGTGAAACCTGTACCTGTACGATAGCTATTTTCAATCTGGTTTATTCTTGATTGTTCTTAAATTATTTTGTGTGATTTAGAAACTATATAGTTTCCTATCAGCTTTTATACGTGTTCTTTGACTATCGAGGGGCCAGGTGATCATTTTGCATTCTTAGAAAGTTGAGTCCCCAAATATGATATGTGCTCAATAAAACCTTTTGGAGAAGGGTAAGATGGGGGTTTGAGGCAAGGTTTTCAGAGCTTTCGATCTGTTTTGCTAAAGAACTGAAGCCACAGCTGTAGATTAAGGACAAACCATATCTCGAGCACCACATTTTGAGCTTCAGTCACTGATAGAGCTTTGGAAATAGATGCTTAACCCGGGATCCTACCCAGGGAAGGGATACTTAACCCAGGAACCTACCCATGCTCATATGTTAGAAATGTGAGATGACCATGAGTGTGAAGTGCCACTAGTGGTCAGGAGACATATTTTGTTTTGTGTTGTTTTCTCTGGTCACATCAGTTCTCATGGACTCTTTTGCCTTGACCTGGATCAGTATCAGGAAACGAGTGGGTGCTGACGTCCATTTTGGCAAATCTATGCCAGGCCATGAGCCCCAAGTCAAAACCTCCAGCGGCACTTGTTTGGATCCTGTTTCAGGAACATGTTATGGCCTGTGACTCAGATGGTGTTCCCTGGACCAACCGAGTGCTCACTAGAAATGCAGACCCTGGAGTTCCACCCTAGCCCTGATAAATTTTAACAAGGGGCTCAATTGATTCCTACGCATACTGAGGTTGGAAAGGCCCTGCTGTAAGAGGCACTTTTCAGTAGAAAAGGCTTTCAGCCCTTTTCTAATAAATGCATCAGCTAGTCGCTAAAATCTCTTTCCTGGAAACCTTCACAGTCGTAGATGTATTATCATTGAAACTTAGAGGAGGAGATTTTTAGAGCTTGTCTAATAAAAACTTAGCATATCATACATGGTTACAATATAGCTCTTTCCCACAATTTATAAGTCTGCACTTTAAATAAAAATCTTCTTGCTGTGGAAATAATTACTCTGTGATGTAGAAGTATTGAGAGCTTATTGTCTTCCTGGTGTTTTCAGCTCATTTCAAGTCTCTATGATGCATCTTAGAAAACTACATGATGCTTTTTGTCCTGACTTATAAAATGAGTATGTTTGGACATAAAAAGGTAGCAGAGCTTACTCAAGGCTATTACTTGAGCCAGGACAAGAAATTTCTGGCTCTTTCTCTGTGTTCAGAGATAACGTGCCTATCTTTGAAGCAGGTAGAACAAAAAAATATGAAAAAACTCCAAATGGAAACCGAGGAAGATGGATGAAAACTAAGGAACCCTGATACTGTTCCGAACAGCATCATTTATCTTCTGTAGTTTTTATCATAAATGTCATGATCAGTATAATTGTTATCAAAATTGTCATAGAGATGTCAGCCCAGATGGGAAACTATGAAAATTATACAAGAATCTAAGCCTTCGCTTTCACCTCCAGAGTTTAAAGTGAACTCCAACTCTTAAGAGATTTTCTAAAGACATAAACCGTAATTCTGCTGTCCCAATGTGGAGCAAGGGGGCCTGCTGCTCATATTTTCAGCTCACAATCAGCATCGCCTCTTCCTTCCTCTGTTTTGTACTAGGTTGTTCAGTCTTTAAAGGTAGAAGCTTATCATCTTTGTTTATCTGTTCTACTCTTAAAATCATGCTCACTAAAAGTGTTTCTAAATGAACAAAACAATAAGTGCAGGGTTAAATGTATCTGCCAATCTACTTCCATCACTATTGGTAAGTTCCCACATTATCCTTAGAATAGCTTTTCTTCCTTCAACCTTCACAGTTATTTCAAAACAAAAAAGGAGGAAGAGAATAGTGAAAAGTGCCTGAGTGATACCAATTTTCGAGCATGTATATTTATATCCCCTGTGAGGCTTCATGTACTCTCTATTCTTACACAATCTGGATGACCTGGGAGATGAGCAGATACTGAGAACTCTAGTGAAATCAGGTATTTCTCTTTGATATCCAGGTTGGGAATATTACAAAATCATTGTAACTTCTACACCTAGCATCAAGTACCCATTTGTTTCTTCTATATTAATAGCTTCAGAAAATTATGGGATGCCATGGAACTGTGTGATCAATTCAGGGTTGTGATGGGGAGAGGCAACAGTCATGTAAGTTAATGCAGGAACAAAGCTGTGAGTCTCCGAATGAAACAGCTCTAAGTGAAAAGCCACCAGAAATCTTCCTGGAATTAGATAAAAATAAAGCACGGTAGGTTTATGTGTTTGGTTTATGTCATAAATATCCCATTAAAAATACCACAAATGCACTCTAACTCTGAGAAATGAAGGCAGACAACACATTTGAGCACTAGTGCGTTTAGGTGTGCCTAAGTGGGCTGTAACTCTCCATCTTACCTTGTTAATGACATCAGCGGGCTTACTATAAACACCTGTTCTTTAGGGATTATACTTCAGCAGTCAAGAGTCTCCAGCAGGCTCTGAGCTAGTAAACCAAACTCAGACATGTTTTTGATAGAAAATAGACACATTTTAGCTTGGAAAATGACCAGCCTTTGGTAGTTCAAAAAATGTGAATAAGGCTAAAACAACGGTGGGCATTATTAGGCATCATATCTCTTGATAATAAAACCATCTTATAATATCATATTTGAAAACCTTTAAATATCAGCTTGTAATACTATTTCTACAAGCCCCGAAGCATCTTGATTTAAATTTTGGAAAGCAGCCACCAGAGAAAGTTTTTCCATTATGACTTTGGACTGCCTACATATTGCATATCTGAAATAGCATTCATCCAAATAGTGGCCCTATTTACAAGACAAGATCAATAGTTCAGAGATTTAAAACTCCCCATAGGGCGGTGCCTGTGGCTCAAAGGAGTAGGGCACCAGCCCCATATGCCGGAGGTGGCAGGTTCAAAACCAGCCCTGGCCAAAAACTGCAAAAAAAAAAAAAAAAACTCCCCATAAATATTCAGGTTTGTGTTGGGTTGAACTGTAATGTTCCATCTTTGAATCAAATCCTATGGAAAATAGGAATTTTATTCGTTGTCCTGAGTGGTGAACTGTTACCTCAGTGGAAAAACAGTTTTGCAGAATTTGTGTATCTGGGTCTCTTCCAAACCTGTTAAACATTAGGCCTAGAGAAAGAAACCTCTTGAGTTGATGAAGGTGAAGGAGCTTGAAGGGACTTAAGAAATCACGTAGTCTAACCCCTTCAATTTATGAATAAGAAAATTGAGGAGCACAAACATAAGCGACTTTCCCAAGATGACACTATAAATCAGGGATCAGAACACTTTGGCTGGAAGGCCAAATATGGGTTTGTTTATATAAATAATTTTATTAGAACACAACCACGTCCATTAGTTTACATATTGTCTATGGCTACTTTTGATTCAATGGTGGAGTTGAGTAGTTACAATAAAGACTATCTGACTTGGGAATCTGGATATATTTACTCTCTGGCTCTTTATAGAAAATGTTTACTGATCCTACTATCGATGGTAGACTTAGAACTTGGCCTCTTGCATCCAGGCCAGTGTTATTTCATCTCTATTCTTTTTTACTCTTAGTTCACAACAGGTATGTGCATTATATAGTAGTATATATAGTTCTATCAGTCCCTTCCTCTCTACTTTCTTCTTTTTAATAATCCCTCCCCTTTTATTCCAGTTTGTACCTGAGGATAATTTTTAAGTAATATCTTGATTGTCTTACTCATAAATTTAAAATGAACTGGGTAGAATGGGATATAACTATCAGAGATATTTTATCTTAGAATTCTAAATGTCATTAAGCAAGGCTAAGAAGGTTAAGTAAACTAAAGTCTGTTTATATATTAATCCATAGAAATACAAAAATGATTAAAATATATATGCACGTCCCCAACCAACAGTAAAAATATAATTTTCATAATAGTCAAATCAGAAAATGTTTGAATATTTCATATACATGTTCACTGGAAAGCCAAATGAATTTGGCTGAGCTTGATGAGTAGCAATATTAGGTTATGAGTCATCTATAAATAAGTGAAACATGAAGATGAATGTTATCTCTCAAAATGATGAGTGTTTGCAAAAGTGTTTTAACAACACATTTGAAAATTAGATTGGGTCATTTGGCAGATTCAACCAATGCTATGTTTCATTAATCCTGTAATCACTGTCAAGTTCGATGACATGATGCATTCGGTGGGTCCTGAGAGCATATTTAGGTTCCATATTATAGCTAAAGGCAAAAGAGTGAGACTTAAATGAAGCAGGAAAAGGCATCTAATGATTGGTATAAGTTAAATAGTTGTCTGTGTGGGATGATTTGAGGGGTGTGAGGAAGATTTCTTGTTTCCTGATACTTGAATTTCTGAGCATGGAATCCCTGAGAAGTTTCAATTAAAGCTCAGGGTCCAGGAAACAACCCAAAGCCAGGACAATGTCCAGGCTGGGTGAGGCATGATACCTGCCTTCCCCGACAATAAGTTCCATTAGGACAAGAACCCTATTTGCTTGTCACAGCTTTCGTCCTGCACAATGACTGGCATAAAAGTCCTTAATAAAATATTTTGAATGAGTGACTATAATGTCGTGAAGGTAGTAGGTGCTTGGAAGAGAGAAAAAGAGCTCACGGACTACATTATGGCCCACAGAGCAGGAACTGGATAGTGTAGAATTGCTATATACTATGCAGAGCAGACAATAGAACCTTGCAAAATTTACTTCTCAGAGTTCTGGAGGCTGGGAGCCCAAGTTCCAGAGGCTGCATCTGGTAAGGGCCTTCTTGCTGCATTATCAGGTAGAGAAAGGCATCACATGAGCAAGAGAGAGAAAAGGGGCCGAACTACCCCTATTATAACACACCCACTCCTATGATAATAGCTTTAATCCTTTCCCGAGGGTAGAGCCTTCATGATTTAAACACGTCTTAAATGCCCCTACCATGTCCCAATATTACTATGTTGGGGATCAAGTTCCTGATACATGAACTTTGGGGGACATGCTCAAATCATAGCCAATGCTACTCTAGAAAAGAAAGTCTGAGTGAGATGATCATTGCTGTTTATTCTTTCTGCATCAGTAATTCTGGTTTTCTTTGTCTATTTTGTTCATTGATGGATTCTAAGCACCTAGAACAGCATGTGGTACAAACTAGGCTCTGAATCAATATTTGGTAAGTGTTTAATGAATGTGCACAAAAACTGATAGCAGCTCTTGATCACATACTTCATGTAGTCCTGCAACAGTCTCTACCTCACAGGAGAAAGCTGATATTTTGGTGAGGATAAGGACTGTGCCCAAGTTCACAAGGATGCCTGGAGGTGCAGCCAGTGTTCCAAAGCAGTTCCATCTGAATCAAGACCTCATGGGATGGCCTCTTATGTTCTTTATTCTTCCCTTACTTTTACACAAATAGTAACAGGCTGTACATCTTATACTGTATCTCTTTTAAAAACTTAATATATCTTCAGAGTCTTCTCAAATCACTATATAAAGAATTTCCTCCTTTTTTTACAGCTATGCAGTATTACAACATGTGGCTGTACTGTATTTTATTTGATCTATCCCATACTAATGGAGGTTTAGGTCAAAATATATGCTCATTTGAAGTTTGGATAGACATAGCTAAATTGCCCTCCAGCAGGGATTGTCAAAATGCACTCTGACAATTAGGTCAATACGCGTTTCCCTGCAGCTGCACCAACACTGAGTTTTCAAACTTTCAGCATTTCCACTCCACAATTTCTCCAGTGATTCCACCAAAAATCCACATGGAATTATGTCCCTTTTCAAGTTTCTTTTGTTTAAAATAAGATCTTCATTACAAAAATAATACACATTCATTACAAAAAATAAAAAGACATAAACCCAAACAACTAAAAAAAAAAAACACCTCAAACTCATAACCCAGAGATAACCACTGTGGACCCACCTGTCCAGACTTTTTTCTATAACTGTGTACCCAGATAATTTTTTTATTTTTACAAAGGGAATCATATCATACACATTCTTTGTAACCAATTTTGTTCATTTAACTATGTCATGTGGCAGTCAGTCTTCATCTACAACTTTGGCTTAATGGCCAGCCAACTGGTACTGCCTTCTTGGATGAGCCAACATGCTGTCAAACAACCCCTCTTGGTGAGCTTTTTTAAGGAGTGAAAATAAATAGTCTATGAATGTACCTAGAATGGTGCTTTCTTAAGTTATTAAACAAATAGAATTCCCACACATACATACTCTTATACCCACCCTCCTCATGCCTAATAGTCTGTTCCAATATCATCATGTACCTTGGCTTCATTCATTAATTCAATTCATATTTGAACATTTGTCATGTGTCTGGCACTAGTCTGAATAACAGTGGTAGAAAGATGAAGATATGGTCACTGCCCTCAAAGGTATGTTCCCAGCTTAGGATGGCCACTGGGCATCCAATGCTTACTTGGGAAGTATAACTACAAACTCATGAGCAGATACAACAGTATTCTACCCAAAGGAGCTCAAGACTTGACCTGTCAACTGTTCACACATTTGGCTCTGTAATGCCTCTCTGAGCAAGGAAACCTGGCTGTTCTACATGTTTTGTCCTTAACAATACAAGGCTCATTATAATTGTCCTTCCAGATGTACAGTTGGAGAATTCAGTGAACTGAGAGGTGCAATTATACGGTACAAAAGTCAAAAGTCTAATTCAAGGAGGGACTGCCTCTGACTTTAATGGCACCTCTTGCATTTGATGACTGGGGGCTCCAGATACAAGGCCTCAGACTCTTGAGACATCTGGAGTCTATCTCAGGATTGTTCACAGAGCAAGGCTATCGTTGTATGTACAAACTTTCGAAAGGAGAACCAATTAACCCGATTTAATTCTCCTAGTAATTCTCCCCACACCTAATTAAGAAACAGAACTAATACAATAAGCTGTAAGAAGCTCGTACTAAACCTCGAATGTGTAACTACATAATTAATTACATTGTGTAGGTTGGTAAATCATGTAATGAAGCAGATGAAAATAATCATAAAAATGCCTCAATGTGGTTGTTAAAATATACATTCAAATGTCTTTTACCATAGCGAAACTCTTAATTAATGATACATTTCTCCTTGACTAAAATGATTTTGTAACATATATTTTTGAGTGTGTGCTTTCATGAGGCTTGGCATTAATATTTATACAGTTTTTCACTGCCTTTTTTCCTCCTTTACTGTATTTTCCTATCCTCCTTGTCATAACAAAAGTGACATCTTAAAAATAGTTGGTGGGATGATGCTTATTTCTGTCTGTATGGCTTTGAAGTTATGTTCACCCTATTACCATTGCTTTCCTCACCTGCGCCCATACTCGCTAAGACAAAGCAAGAGGATGGAAAGCGTTAACTATTGTATGAGATCAAAATACTTTGACTACTGTACAGAAGCTTGATTTAATGGAAAAGTTATGTCCTGAGGGAGAAAAGAGAATGAAGTCTAATTCAGGACATGTCTGTGTGTCAACAGTGTGATTAACTAGGACAAAAAGACTTAGTTCCTTCCTGATTCATGGGAGCAAGAAGCTCTGCAGAACAGGCCTCCCTGAGAGTCATGCCAAGTACCCCCTTACTAACTCCAAGGGGGCACACGAGGCTGGGCCCAAAAGAAACAAAACTTGAATCTTCTCAATTCCTCTAGAACCCTATTGTATTGTTCATTTTCCTCATTCTTCTCTACTTCCTTTACCTTAACGCACATTGCATGTAAACCCAGAAGGTATTTTGGATGCCATCTGCTTGAGAATGTCAAGTACTTGAGGTATCTGCAGGGTTTTGAGTACTGTAACCCAACCACCATTTACAGCAAAGTGAATGAGAACACAGTAACCTTGGGTTATTCTGAAAATAATCTTGTATGTTCAAATAGATAAGAATGATCAGATTCTGGATCACATTTTATTTTGTTGGATTTATATGGTGTCATTTAGTGTCATGGATGAGATGACTAAATAGATGTAGCTTTGGTTTTCCCATATCTGAAATGAACATGATAATTCCTTTCCCAATATCAGGTTTCAAAGAACGCAGCCTAATCCTGGCTGCCTGTCCCGATCAGATATATAAGGAAGACTACACATTGGTGTCATACTTTATCGTGGCACAGTGTGAGTAATGTGGAGTTTGCAGTAAGAAGCCTAAGGGCTCAGTCCTAGACACTCTTCTAATGGGTTGTGTAACCCTAGCAGGAGCTTTGCCTATGGTGAGTTTGGGGCAAGCTCAAAGCTCTAGCCTCCCCATTTCCATGCCTAGTACCATCTACGTAAGACACGGTGCCTGCCAAAAGATGCGGTTCCTTTTCCAAGTAGGTTGCTTTTCCTGCTGGGTAAGTTAGACATGCTTTAAGTCTCAGTTTCTTCTTCTTTAACCGAGAAACAATACTGCCTTAGCAGGCCCGCTGTTGCACACCGAGACAGGTCTGTGAATAACACAGTGATGTATGTGGAAAATGCGGAAAGTGACTCTCGTTGCCCTTACAACTACCACTTACAACACAACGTAGCCGTATGATGAGACTATTGTACGTCAGCCGGGTGCTATAGGGCTTTCCATATCTCGTTTCTCTGCATACTTCATGGGGAGCTGGATTTCATATCCATCTTACACATACAACTAACACCCTAAAAAGCCAAGCTAGTCAGTGGCAGACTGAGGGCTTGAACTCATTCTCTGGGATTACTTATCATAATTAGGAGGAAACATGGAGAAGGCTTTTTTTTCTTTTTCTCAGTGAAAGGTTTTTGAGGCCCTTACTGTATGGCAGGGACTGTGCTAAGAACTGTACATTTGTCACCTCACCTGTTCACGGCAGTCCTATGAGCGAAGCGGGGATCTTTTACCTCTGTCTGTTGCCACTGTGGCAATCATTCTTTATAGCGAGGGGCTGTCCTGTGCATTGTAGGATGTTTAACAACATTGGTGTTTGCCCAGTACATGCTAGAAGCACCTCCCCTCCTAGTTGTGACCAGAGTCTAGACATCTGTCGACTGTCCCTTGGGGGCAAAAGCACCCCTAAATGTGTTAGAATAATTCTACTGTACAGGTGCTGAAAATAAGGTACAGAGACTTTAGAGGAAATTGCACAGGTCAAAAATATAATACGTGGCCGAATTAGAATCTGTCTCTGGGCTTTTAGGAGCCTGACCTCACATTTCTTCTCCCATGCTTTTTCTAATGCTCAGATGTCCCTAAGGAAACTCAGACCACCATGGAGGGGTGCAGGGGGATGCTAAGAGCTTGCCTTCTCCTAGGGTGGATTGGCCACCAGAATTTGGTCCAGAGCTTAGAGGCAGGCACACAGAAGGCAGCCGCGGGTTACTTCCACCAGTGGTCTCAATAATATAGTTCTGGAGTTTTGCCGTATCATTCATAGCTGCACTCAGTTCAGATAAAGTATGAAGAGCTTTTTTGTCCAGGAGGGTTCGATCTGTTGCAAACAATACATGGGTGAAGCACAAAGTGCAAACCAGTTCAGTCAGTCACTGGGAGTTTCTGAAGTGACTTAAATAGCCCTGCCAATGTAGGTCGCTATTTTTAAGGCTGAGCTAAGTGTTTGAAAGTGGTTCACACAGCCGTCCTCTCAGAAGTCACAGGACGTTGGAGTTGCAAGGAGTCTCGGTTGCCTGAGACAGGTGGAAATGGCCCGTCTGCACCCAGGTTACACAGTTGGGATTCCTGGTTTCCTGGGGGAAGGGAGACAAAAACGTTTCTGATATTTCCTTCTGTCTTTACCATGGCTAAGTTCATCAACTTCTGACCTAGGAAGGAGTGATTGCTTGGTTCAACCCCTTCTTGCTCTGTTCTTGCCAGATTGGAAAAGAATAGAAGACTGAGCCTTTTCCCCTCTTTTCTGTTTTGAGGATGGATTAAGGCCACTTACACTTGCACAACCACCAAAGCCCTACATTGTTTCAAGGGACAGGTGGATACTTAGTGACGACTGTAGGGCATGTCCTCCACCAGGTGCCAGGCAGCACACTGAGTGCTTTACAAAGCTCATTGAATATTCTCCCAAAGACACGGCTCCTGTTACCACCATTTGACCAAAGAGTAACTGGGACTGAGGGGAGTAGAGAGCTTCAGTAACTGGCTCAAAGTCATGGAAAATAAATGGCAGAGCCTGAATTGAAGACAGTGTGGTTTTAACCTAGCAGTTCTCCAACTTGAGTGGGCACCAGTGTTGCCTGGAAGCTGTTAAACACAGATTGCTGGGTCACCCCCATTACCCTACAGGGAGTCTTGGGTTTGTTTCCCAGATTTGCGTGTCTAACAAATCCCTAAGCACTGCTGGTGCCACCAGTCCTAGAAGCAAACTTTGGAGCTTGCCACAGGTGCTCTTGATCACCACGTTCTGCTGCTCCTGCCCTGTCAGCTGAGGACAATGAGGAGTTATCCTGAGCAGTGGGCTGCCACCCTGGCTGGCCTGGGCACTGTGAAATACTGATGCCTAGTCCCCATCCCCAGGTATTCTGACTCAATAGCTTGGCATTGGTTCAGGCTCCAGGCGTCCGTAGCTTACAAGTTCCCCCATGGGACTCCACTGTGCAGGAGGCTTCACATTGAGAACCACCAATTTGGGCAGCGCCTAGCAAACTTTGCAGGGTATCTGAACCACCTGAGGCTCTCAAGAAAATGCAGATTCTGCCTTTCTAACAAAACCCCAGATGGTACCCTTCCTGCTGGACCTCAGGCCAAATTTGGAATAGCCAGAACTAGCATTTCTGAAACCCTACGGCTTCTAGTTAAAAGACGCAGGATACCTAGTTCAGTTTGAATTATCAACAAACAACATTTTTTAAAGTATTAATATATTAGCATATCCTAAATATTGCATGGGACACACTTATCCTAAAAATTATCCATTGTTTATTTGAATTTCAGTTTAAATGGGTAATCATGTTCTGTTGTGTGCTAAATCTGACAACCCTACCTGAAGAATTATTTGAGTTACTTGTCTCAACACAAGCACACATGCTTGTGGGCTCCTGGTCTGAAGCCAGACATGCTCAATTTGGGAAATACATAAACCCCAAATTGGATTTCCGATTATGACCACCTGTAATACTTACATCTCTTTTTTTTTTTCAAATTAATATAAGGGTACAGATTTTTAGGTGACATTGTTCTTACTTCCAAGGTAATATTCCAGTTGTAAAAGAGCCCCTCGCCCAGGGGGCAGGGTATACACTCAGGCATTGTGCCCATTCAGTGAGATCCTGCCAAAAGCCCTCTCTCCTTCTGTCAATATCTTCCCACCTCCCACCTGCCTTCTCCCTCCTCCCCCTGCACGAGACTATATGTGTGTTTTATTGTTCACATGAGCATGTCATTATTTATATATTGGTTTCATATTAGGTAATATTTACCTCTCCACTAGGTACATTAGAAGGCTGTAGTTTGATTTGAGTCTAGTCAGGGAGCTGGGGGTGCTTCTTATGTTTTAGACTCAGAGGAAGTATTATTTGGTCCTACTAGTAAGATGAAGGCAAACCTTAATGATTCTGCGTTGGCATATTTTAGCCCTGTAAAGAAGCTCTCCCCTTTTATACTCTCAGAGAATCAGAGTGTTCATTTAATAAAAGGGCTGGAATTTGCAGATGAAAGTACAGGATGCCCAGTTAAACTTGAATTTCAGATAAATTATGCATAAATGTTCTAATATAAGTATCCCCAAATTTCATATGAGCTATATGAAAAAATATTCTTGTTTAGGGGGAAATCTAATTTAACAGGGTGGCCTATATCTATTGTTGCTAAATCTGACAACTCTAGGCAGGACAACATCCTTACAAATGATCTCAGGGGGGCCAAGCTGCATACCATGCTCAGCAACACTGGGCAGCTGAGCAGAATTACCAGAGTCCTCCTTAGATGAGAGTCTTTGAGTTGGGCAGAGGCAGTCAAGAGGACTCTTAAAGCTGATAGGTCATTGGACAAGAAAATGAGACCGCCTTCAAACAGGTGAAATGTTTAAAAGGTCCCAGCCTCTAGGAAGAATACCTAGAAACTCAGAATGGACACTTTCTGAAATGGAGGGAAGTAGACTCGGCATAATTGTTAAAAATGACGAATTCTGCACAGAATAGAGTTATCATAGCAGCAGCTTGTCCATCGTAGGGGACTGGTAATAAGTTCTGTATCAGAGGGGACTCTAAAGTATCCAGGAACTCTACTTTTATATGCACTGTCCTTGCTGCTCTTCTGCAAGGGGCCACCTCTTTGCATTCTGGGTAGAAAAGATTATATCTTTCAGCAGTGATGCGATGGGCATTTGAGAATAGTGGAGAATTTAGTGCACCTGCAAGGTGGAAGTGAGGAAAGGAAGTCCTGGGAACATCTCCCCAGTAAGCAGAGAGGAAACCATCAATTTCTAACCCTGACCATTGTCAGGGTCAGACATGTAGTCGTCATACTGCACTGAAGCTGGCGCCAAATCCCTCTGCAATTATTACTTCCATCCTTAATTTTTCTCAAGACTATTATGGATAAATACTTTGAAAGGGCTGGTTTTTTTTTTCAGACTTTTAATTGGCTAAATTCTAATGCCTTGTTCAGACACATACATTTTATGTTTACATATTAAAAGTAAGCCTTGTAGTCATGTCTGATCTTAATTATTCAATTATTTGTTTTGTATCAGCTGAGGCTCCTTGACCTAGATTCACTCAATTTGTATTTGTAGAGTTTTCCAGTATTAGCACTTCATGTGGTGTTTTATGACATAAGGCTTTATTTGAAAACATCTTGCTGAACTGCTGTTTCCTACTTCCTGAACATACTGTACAGGACAGAATGTAGCTCATAATAAAATTCAGGCTTCCTCTAGCTTGGTATTAAAATGCTGTGGTAGACATGTCAATTATATCAGGAGGCTTGTCTCTTTCCTGCAGTGATTAGGATTTCTGGGGGGGGAGGGAAGAAGGGGAGAATGAAAGAAAAGGAAAAAGTTTAATTGTTTTCAATAAATCAGCCCCCTCTGGGAAAGATTAAGTTTCTGATACAGTACATAATTTAATAATCTAATTGTCATGTTCTTACATAGCCCTTCTTTCACTCACAAGAGTATTCTGTATGTCATTTCTTACTGTACGATTGCTTTTGGAAAGGTTTTAGTGCTAGAATAGACTGCGTTTATACCCCTAGGAGCTTGTTTTCTTGGTACCACCTTAGAAAGCAGTCCCGATGGGTTCTCTGCTAGTGTATAGAAATTGGTGTTTGAGTTTTGTTTTTTTTTAATAGTACCTCAGGGTGGCAAATTCATATGTTCTCTCACTGCAGGGAAACAACACATTTTTTAAAAAATCACCAGAGGAAATTGCCACTGCTGACTTTTGTGCAAAGAGGAAGGAAACAGTTGCCATGCCTCTTCTTTTAATAGTCAATGGGCAAGAAATAATCCTATGGGGACATTCTACATTTGCCAGATCTGTATTAAATTTATGAGCACTTTTTCTTATGAGAACAAAACACTTTTTCACACAAAAAAAGTGTTCATAAAGAATGTAGAAAAACTGAAACGAAGTTAAAGAAAAGTAACAAGAGGTAGTTAAAATGATACAGAATAGTTCCTCTGCAGAAAACTTACCGGAAATGGCCTTATTTCACTTGAGAGTTGTTAGGTCATGGTCAGAGGTGTGGGTGCTGGGAGGGTGGGTAGGGGAGGGATGAGTTGCCTGGTATTTGGGGGAATTAAAAGTTTTCCTTCCTCACAGAAAGATAGAGAGCCCTGCTTCGTATGTGTACTACAGAAGGGCCACCGCACAAGGCTGTAGAGGTTGTGCATGATGTAAAAGTGCCCAGCCAAGGAGGAGGGTGGCGATGCAGTAAAATCCCCTGTCACACTCAGTAGCCAGGTAGCAGGCCTGGGTGGGGGAGACGCACCTCTGTCCTTCACCTGACTACAAGGGAGCACTTCTTTCTCATCTCATAGAAAAGGATTCTTAGGTAGCTATTGAGACACCAACTGTAAGTCCCTGAAAAGGTGATCGCAGCTTCCTCATGCACCACCCCCCTTGCCTGCTTCCGAACCACCCAGAGGCTCTTACAGGCTAGGCGGTAACTTCACCTGGAGGGAAAGGCCGGAGTAATTAGGAATGATGATCAGTCCTAAAAGGGCATCTCTTTCTTCTTTCCAAAGTGCCTATGAAACAAAGTAGCAAACGTAAGAAACCGCGTTCCTCCTGCTCAGCAGAATTTCCCAAAGCCCTTGACTCGGCGACTGGGCACAGCCCTCTGGAAGAGTGCCCCAAGATGCAAGCAGGTTAGAGCCCAGCTCGAATCGCTGTATTTTTTTTTTTTTAAAGATAAAGTCAGTGATCCTAGCCCTTGACTCTTCTTGTACTGAAGATAATGTGTGACAGAATTAATGCTTGTGCCTTTATAATCTCTCACCAGATGTACTCTCACACCTAAACTTTGGGGGAGATTTTGCTCCAATGTAACTTCTGAGCACACGCAGAACCCCCACCACCTAATATATAAATCCCGGGCTGAAACCCTGCTTGGAGGCTAACAGGAACACAGTCATCCTGGGGGAGGCTGAGAGAAATTCACTTTCATTATTTGAAAAGCCAGCTTTTTTTTCTTTCACTGACACATAGTTAAGCTCTGAAGAAGTCTTGGGCAGTCATGGGGGAAAGAAGTAATGTCTTCAGGTCCTGGGGCCGAAGAGACTTAGGCAGGATTCGATGGATCTTCAGCAACTCGGTCCGGCCCCGGCTCCGGCCTGTGCCTCGCTACGTCAGCAGGTCACAACTGCTTGCTAGGTGGGGTTACTTCCCTTTTCCTCTTGCTTTTGGAAAGGCAGCCTTCTAGAAAATTCTCCTTAACCTACTCTTTTGTCTTACTAATGAATGAAATTCTTTTTCAGAAGACTAGTGGAGGGTACTAGTGAGAAGGGGGAAAGAGTAAAACAGAGTTCAATCTCGATAAGTCGGATTTCAGTTCTGAATTAGAAATTGTGAAAGATAATGTGTGGATTTTGCTTTGCAATTGCAATTGGGGGTCTGTCGAAGGTTTTCTGCCTCACCTTGACCAGAATGCAGTTTCTATGAGTCTGAATTTTGTATTTTGATCATGTGAGTCCAGGGAGCAGAGCCTTCAGATACTTTGCTTAAGAGCCATAAGGATGGTAATGTATTTTCACGTGTATTTACATTATGGTTTGAATCCACGTTTGTGTCCTAACGTCTGGGCTCAGGAATGACTACTGTGATTGAAAGTGTGTAGAACGTCTGGCTTGTGGGTCCTTAGAGAAGTTCCTTAATCTTACTGAGCAATGCATTGTTTCCTTGCCTGTGAAATGTATACTTGCCTTCTGGAACTTCTGTGGAGAAGAAGTGAGGTAATACATGGGAAAAGGCCTAGCACAGTAACTCACACAAAAATGTTCTTTATAATTATTCATCAATCAACTGAGGGCACAGCCCACAATTTAGAGGAGCAAGTCATGTAGCCCACGTGGAGTTTGTCTCTGAAATGTCCGGGAGTCAGGTATAATGATGCTCTTTCTCTTTTTCCTTTTTCAGCCACAGGACGAAGTCTTCAGGCTGGCCACCTCCCTCAGGAACCTGGGGCTTGAACCAGGTGCCGCCCTATGGATGGGAGATGACGGCGAACCGAGATGGGCGAGACTACTTCATCAGGTAATGGACTTCTCTAGTTTGTATTTGCTTAGGAGACTGAACCTACCTAAATTAGGTTCTCGTAGGCATTTGGAGACCATTACTCAAGCAGCTCGATCTCCTCAACCTTCTATATCTTGCTGCTTTGGGTTGCTTTGTTGTTGAGCAGCTGTTATCTTCAAGTGACAATTCACCACAGAACATGGTGATCCTGGCTCAGAACAAAAGTTTCTATTCCTAAATACCCGGCCAGTTTTATTCATTGTCTGAGACTAATGTTTGATGTGAAAGAGTATCATTTAGAAAGGAATGTTCCTGTCTTATCTGTAACCAAAAGGATCACGTACATTATAGTTTTTATCAAACTTCTCACACTAGTATTGGCTTAGGTTTTGTATTTCTGTGTTCTTTTTTTAAAATTGTGATGTGTCTGTGTGTGTATATGTATCTCACATAAAACTTACTATTTTAACCATTTTTAGGTATACAATACAGTGGCATTCAGTACGTTCACAGTGTTGCGCAACCATTTACCACTATCCTTTTCAAGAAAATTTTCATCATCGCCACAGAAACTTTTGTATCCATTGAACAGTGACAGCCAAGTCCTCCCGCCTCCTCCCTCCGCCACCCCACCCCCGGTAGCTTCTATTGTACTTTCTATCCATATGAATTTGCCTGTTCCAGGCACCTCATATAAGCAGTCATACAATATACTGTATCTTTTTGTGTCTGGCTTATTTCACTGAACATGTTTTTAAGGTTTATCCATGTCATAGCATGTGTCAAAATGTCATCCTTTTTGGGGGGGTTACAATGTGCTGATTTTATATACAATTAAGAATGCTTACATCAAACTGTTACCATAGGCTTCACCTCACTTACTTATTGTGTTAATACGTTTATACTCTTAATAGATTTGACATGTACCCTGGCGATATGCACCATAGGTGAGGTCCCACTGATTACCCTCCCTCTACCCGTCCCCGCCCTCACCCTCCTTTTCTCTCCTTCTTTCTGGGCTATAGTTGTGTTTTATCTTTCATATGAAAGTGTGGGTGATTATATGTTGGTTTCATGATGGTACTGAGTATATTGGATACTAGAATTTCATTCTTTTTGAAGGCTGAATAATCTTACATTGTATGGTAGACCACATTTTGGACATTTGGGTTGTTTCCACCTTTTGTAGAAGGTAACCGATACTGTTGTGACCATTAGTGTACTTTCCCTGCTTTCACTACTTTGGGGCATATACGTAGGAGTGGAATTGCTGTGTCAAAGGAAATCTAGAATTCGAAATTAAATTTTACATCTAACTTTTTGAGGAACCATTAAATTGCTTTTTAGAAAGGCTTCAGTGCTCTGGTTTTTTGCAGTTTTTGTGAGAAAGGCACTTACATTGTGTTTCTCAAAACAGCAAAGATCCGCCCTGCTTTTTTCTCAAATCTAAGTGAAATACTATTAATTACAAGAAATTAATGAAATCGATTTGAAATCAGGAAGTATTCATGGGTCTAGCTAAAGTATAACTGAGCAGAGATTGGTGGCCAGGAGGAGAAAAATCTCTAACAACCATAGGCTGCATTCTTTGTTCCAGCCAAGCTGAATATGTCCTGATTAGTAAACATAGGGTCACAGGACTACCAGGAGATGGGGGGGGGGATCATTTTTATAAAAATACCTGCTAAGATTGTTTGATCATTGTGGCCTGATGCCCAGTCTCTGAGGCCTAAATCTCTCCCCTTCCCCAGAAATGCTACAGAGGGGATAGGATCCCCATTTACAGCATAGTTTGTTACTAAGGGGCTTGCCCCCTGGATCCATTCCGGGAAGATCCAAGACGCCCTTGAACATGACTGGAAAGTGGCCCCCCTCTCCAATGCTTTCCTAAAGATGTGCTCACAGAGAAACTGTAATAGAAATGGCAGCTGGAGCAGAAACTCCCAGAAAACTCAGAAACTGGAAGAAAGGCCAGTAGTTTTGCTCACACCCAGATTTTGAATTATTAATTTCATAGTTTGCCTAAGTTTCTCATGTTGCTAGAAAGACAGCATTTTTTTGAGGTATTGTGTCATCTATTTTCTAACACAGCTATGAATTTATGCAATTGGCTCATAGTGACCTAGATGATCTGACTCGATACACATTTTCTGCTGAAGAAATGTAATTTTTAAAGACATGGATTATTTATTTATGAAGATATGTCTCAGACTCCTCTGATTAAAATAGTTTTCTTTTCCCCTGCTTGGTTGTGGGTTCCCATATATGCCAGGCCATTCGATCAATAGGTAGAAACCCAAAGTGAGGTCATCTGGTTTAGAGGGTCTGGGAACACCAGCTAGCTCTGCCTTCCTGCATTATCATTAGCACCACTGACATTTTTAAGGGCCAGACTGAGTGTCATTTTAACATTTACACTGGCCTAATGCCAGCTATTAAAACGTGTAAGAGCAAATCAGGAACTTAATAAAGAAACCTGCACTGATTACTAAATGGCAGGTTTTGAAACCAAAGTCACAGTGTCATTTTTCAAAATTTGTGGGATTTCTTTTTATTTGAAAAGTAAGTTTTGGCTGGGCACCCATAGGTCAATGGTTAGAGCACTGACCTCATGCACCAGGGCAGGCGGCTTCGAACCTGGCCCAGGCCTACTAAACAAAAAACAAAGAAAAAACAAAAGAAGGAAAGAAAAGTAAGTTTCCACAGTCCTCTTGGAGAAAGTTTTAAGATGTCAAGAACAGTACTTTGTAAGGTGTTTATTTTTCTTTGTCACTAATGAGTTTTTATAAATAATGAGATTTATTCTTTTTTTTAACTTGCTGAGTAATGTCCATTACAAAGAGGTTCTTTAATTATCAGAGTTTCTGGGAGCCTATGTTTGCAGTATGGACTATTTCTGTACTCATTAATTTTAGAAGTTAAAGGGACAATTTGAAAATTAATCTGTGGTTAGTAATTAGCACCTTTGCATTTAATTTTTCACTCTCTTACATATTCTTTTTGAAAGACATTAAATGTTTTCTTTTTTCAAATCTCATCTTAGGAAGTAAATAATAACCCACATCAGACAATTGTTCTTGATGAAGGTACAACTATTTCCGAGTGATGGACAAAGCTATGGGAGGAAGCAGTCTTCATGTGTTGAAAGTTAGTTTAATAGATAAATTATAAGATAATTCTACCATTATGAGTCTTTCAGAACATGGCCCAAGATAATTCACAATATGTTCAACTTTCACCTTCTCTCTTCCATCACCAATGATTTAGGGTAGGGATAGGTAACATATTTTCTTCAGAGTCACTGGCCCATAGGTTTAAAAAAATTAAGAATGCCAATGCACTCTAACGTACATTTGTGTAGTGTTATACAGTCTGTAAACTAGTGGTTCTCACATTGGAATGGACTAAGAATCAGTAAAAAAAATCCAGATGCCTGGGTTTGGTGTGGAACCAGGGAGTAGAGAGGTTGCAGAAGCTCCCCAGCTGATTCTAATGAACAGCTATGACTGCTGCTTTACAGTACTTTCCTGCACATGATCTCATTTATTTGGCTTCAACAAAGGGATGCTTGTCTCCATTTTCCAGATCATACAACTGAGACTTATATTAATCAAGTGGCTCTCCTGGTGACACATGTGGGCCAAGTCACACTCTATTTCTTGTTCACCTACACCAGATTCCCCATTTAAAAAGAACAACTTTTGTTGGTATTCTTAGAGAAATATGAAATACAGTTGTTTGAGGAACAGTGAGTATAATCTAAGAAACATAACAAATACAAAATAAAAATGTCTCCGTTCCCTAGAGAATAGAGCAGAGAAAGAGAGGGAGACGGATGGGAAGAGACGAACTATAGGGAAAAGAAAAAGTCCCAAGAAACAGTATCCTGGTGAGAAATGAATAAGACAGTGAGGGACAGACAAGTGAAGAGAAAAACAGAAAGTGAGATACTCTGAGAGGATTGGTATAATTAGAGCATCAAGAAATAATAAGTTTAGGTGGAGGTGGAGATGAATATAAGTATTAATATAATTATAGATGTATATGTACATATAAATTGATATAGACTACAGCTATTGACATAGACATTGATACAGACACAGGTACATTTATATGGTCATAGATACAGATGGGTATATAATATAGCTAATATAGGTATGGATATAGATGATTATATGTAGATATAAATTATAGATGAGTGGTCATACAACTACATTTGCCTAGGAGAGTCCTGAATTATGGGTATGGTTCTAAATAGTTACAGACAGCACTTCCTTTTGCTCTCAAGGTGTTCTGGTTTGCATAACACAAAATAAGGTAATTTATATATCATATCACCACTGTCAAAGTTTAGAAAATTCTTGTAAAGCATAAGATTTTATTTAATCTTGATAACTGTCCTATGAGGTGGTCAAGGCACACAGCAGACTCTTCCTCTTGAAGATAAAGCTGAGGTTCACAGAGACTGGGATGTCCACACCATAAGCTCATCGAACCAATGTTGCTTCCGTATCTTTAGACTGTAAGGCCTTGGTTCTTCTTTCTTTGTCATGGAGTTTAATCCAAATTAATCCCCCTATATGCTATGGTGAGGTTACCCAGCCCTGCTGAAGTGTGCTCAGCTCACCTCTGCCTGTCCCTGCCACACCTTTTGGACTCAGACCCTCAGACCTAAGCCTGCCTATCTTGTCATGGACTTCCTTCGAAAGTTCTCCCTGGCCATACCCAACATCCATCCACGCAGCATTTATTGAACATCACTAAATGCTGAAGATCTGAGATGAGCAAGGCAAGTTCCTATCTTCAGGGATTTCATGATATGGGAGAATGATACGTAAAATAATAGACTATGCTTTAAATATAGTGGAGGCCCCCAGGGGGAATTAATCCAATCTGTTTGAGGGTGGGGGAAATGAAGGTCATTGCCATGGGCCTGACACAACAGAGAGTTCACCATCTTTCTCAACTGAGCAATGTCTGTTTCACCCTTTTGAGAGACACATTCTATATTTAAAAGAGTATAGGGAGCACCATGTGTTACTCCCCCCCCCCCTTTTTTTTTTCAGTTTTTGGCCAGGACCAGGTTTGAGCCCACCACCTCCGGTATGTGAGACTGGCACCCTACTCCTCTGAGCCACAGGCGCCGCATTCCCCAACCCCCATTTTTTAGTTAAATGGAGTAAGAACATGCTTGTTTGACTGTGGTTGTAGGGAGAGTTTATCCACAAGTAGCATGATTAATAAATCTGAAACTTTGGTTTTTGTAAATTAAAAGACAAAATTAAAACATCAAAATAAATATTAAAACACTATCTGGCAAAATAGATGATTATGATGAACAAAATTGGAGTCTGGGGATGGAGATAGAGGTTGAGAGAAGAGATTAGAGTATCAATTGCAGAACACATGGCCTGATTTTTCAAGTTCTTAATTTTACGGCCCTTTCTTCCTTTTGGCTTGCTGGTTTTCTGGCCACCTTCACCCTATGTACACAAACAATGGCCCTGTGCGTGTATTAGACGGGATACACCTTTGTATTCTACCAGCAGTTCCATGGTGGGCAATTACACTGACTCACTATCTCCTTAATGCAGAAGGATTGAACTCTTAAAACCCAAAGAGAGTAGAGATTAGTAATGAGATGTGGAAACTTCTACTTGGTTCTCCAGGATGAACTTGGCCCAACTTGTGAGTAGTTTAGCCATTCTCATCTGCCAATTTATTCAGCAGTCAATGCAAAACGTATTTTTGGCTCCCTAACTCCAGAAACGAATAATCTGAATAAATACAAGTAGTTTGTAAATACAAGTTCCTTCCCGCCTTTTTTATTAACCACAGCAGAAGACAATCAAATCAACACGATAGGATTCTGTCACCATGGAAATGAGCACTAGAAAAGCCTTACCTCATCCTTTCATGTGAATCCCAAAGTATTCCCTCTACATCTTGACTTGATCTAATTCAAATATCCCAAAAAGGAAGAAAAGTACTTGATTATCTTTAAACATCATTTGGTAGTTCTTGGGCTATTCTTCCAATTCTTTTCTTGACTTTTTAACTCAAGATTTCATAAAACTCTGTTATTCTGTGAATGAGTCCTCTTATATATTATTCCATGATGAATTCCCTTAAACTTTCTCTTCCCTACAAATGAAAAAAAAATCAAGAGTTAAGTTTTAAAGTTAGAATGTGGATATTCTGGCTGTGCCCACCATCCCCTTTGATATTTTTGTATTTGAAGGAGACATCAATTTCCTACTTTACCAAGCCTATCTTTTAATACACACTCAACAAAGAAGAAATGGATCTGAGAGATTACATGAGTTCTTACTCTTTGTTTCTGGTAATAAAATGTCAGAGATCTTTGTGGAAATTAAGATTATGCCCATGAAGGAAATAAAAGAGATCTATTGCTGAAGGAGTCCTCTCGTATTTTGAGGTTTTAAATATCCAAAGAGTTAAGGACTACCATTATGTTACAGAAGAAGCAGTTTGCCTCTTTTTTGTGCATTTTTGCTGAAAATTTCTTAATAAAAATTGAGCACATTTGATGAGTTCTGCATAAAAAGCAAATAATTGCCTCATGGCAAGAGCAAATGCCATTTTGTTCAACAAGTTCCTCAGGATCTCAAGCATCCAGCCATGGCAAGGGAGGTATATTATCATTTTGGAATGGAGGAACAAAGTCAACATGATTGTATCATTACATGAAACAAAAGGTAATTGTGTCATGTCAATGCAAATGCTTCCCAGGATGAACATTAGGGGCTGTTCATTCCCTTCATTGGAGCAGATTTGTTTTCTTTCGAATCTGACAAAGCACCTATCTGGTAAGTTAATAATCACTGCTCCCAGCTGGAAGGTAAGTTTGCAGAGTTGATGGAAGGGCTTTTAACAGGAAGGTTCTGAAATGACACTATCATTCCAGATCTAATTTGGCATATGGTGCAAAAAGCTGTGTTGGACAAACTTCTGTATCGGAGGCTGTTTAATTTTCCCTGTGTATTTCTTCTTGAAACTTTGCTGGTTTACTTAATCTGGCCTTCACTCTAGGACAAATCCCTGAAACACTTGGCTTATTTGTCCAGCATGCCAAAGCATCTGAAGGAATTGTAATTATCTGAAGTTCCTTGGGCCACTTGACTACCACAGAGTTAAGGTGTGCACATTGGGGCCAAGCCGTGGGCAGCAGGTTAGCTAGTGCACTGGGTCAGCTCTTTCTTCTCTGGTGCTGCAGGTAGCCCCTAGGGATGTACATGAGGTGGGTCACAGAGTCCATTCAGTATCACAGGAGAAGCACCTGGAGGACCAGGTTTCCATCACAGCCTGTAATTGAAATGCTAGCTTGAGGCTGCCTGCCACCCTTGATTATTTTGAGTGGCCTCTGGACCTCTCCTTTCTGGATTGAGCCAACCCTTGCAGAGAGCAATTTTGATGTCACTGCCTAAGGCTGGGACACAGGTAGAAATTCTGGCCTATGCCAAATGCCACTTGGGGGGTGTAGGTGTTGCTGCCAAGTAAATTGGCTGAGCTTAAGAGGACATGAAATTACCTTTGTGGCGGGTGTCTTTTCATTGCGGTCGGTACTCCAGCACAAAAACAGAAGGACACCAGGACAGGATGGCTGGTGACAGAAACGCCGTACTGTGGTCCAGGGAAACAGCAGTTCCTGCTAAGTCCCTATCCTGTAACTTCTCTAAAAACTTAAATAAAGCCTTCTTATCAATGGCCAATTTCTCACAAAGAGCCTTTTTAATTGCAAGGGTAATAAGAGAAGGTGGTACTTTTTGTGTCAGTAGAGTCAAAGAGTAGCCATGTCACAGTTTTTGCATGGAATGTGCCAATCAGCTAGCTGCTCCAGGATCACAGATATGGCGATGGCAGTTCACATTGAGAAGGCTAGAAAAGACTCTCAAAGAAGGCTGTTTGATTTCAAAGGATGTTACTGAGTGCACAGATCTGGCTACATAAATTTCAGGACCCGTTGCAAAATGAAAATGCAGATCCATTGTTCAAAAAGCAAGCTATCTGCAAGTCTATATTTGTCAAAGTTGTGATAAAGGTCCTAAAATGTAAAGATTTGCCCCTTCTTCTTTGGTCTCTGTCTACATGTCATAGAGGTTTTTTTTTTATTATTATTTGTTATATAGTGTTATTCTAAGTAAAGAAAAATTTAATTCCGAATTATTAGCATGAAGTTTACGGATCATCCTTATATTGTACACTGTACATTTTAGATGCAAATACAAGATCATTTAACTTGTCTGCAGAATCACTAAAATGACAGTTTGTATTCCATAATTCATGTATGCATATGTCTTTCATTTTAGCCAGAACTGTGGAAATGCTGCACAAAACGAACTCAAGTGCTTTAGTTTTACTTCTTGATAATGCACACTTTCTACCAACATTCCTTCCTTTTGGCTTGCTGCTGAGTAAGGAAGAACTGAAGGAAAAGGAACTCTAGGTTGCCCTATCTTTCTTTTCCTTTGCTTCCCTTCCATGTCATCACTCTTAGTATAAGTTGGCAAATATAGGGAAGTAACAAGAGTGAAAAAGGATATGAGAGGGTTCCTTTGTCAATTGTGTTTCTTAGAAGCATGCATCAGTTAAAAACTGTTTATCCTTCAGCCTTCACCCCCAACCTCATCTCTTGGCTCTTTTTAAAAATCATTTTTCATATGCCTTTCTCAATAAACATATATCAAAAAGGAATCATTGCTTCTAGCTGTTGACTCACTCAGAAAGCAATCTTTATGCTCTGTCAAAGATGGGTTTTCTCACCAAAAGATACATACTTTTCCCCCTCCAACCTTACCTCTGTAGGCCAGGTCAACAGCCTTTTCTGTAAATGGTCACATAGCAAATATTTTAGGCTTTGGAGACCACGTGGTTTTTCAGTTGTGACTCAGCACAATGCAACTCTGCCATGGTAGTTATCAAGCTATCATAGGAAAAATATAAATGAATGGATATGATTGTGTCCCAATAAAACTTTATTTACAAAAACAGATTGGGAGCCATATGTGACCCATGGACTATAGCAGTTTGCCAGCCCCTGCTCTAAAGCTTCATGGATTTGAGTTCATTCTCATATTTTTATTTCACTAATTGATAAATTTTCAAAACCTTCCCATGAAATCAGGAGCTGGCACATGTTTTATACTTAAACTAGGGCAGAGATTCATAAAATAACTTTTCTGAGGTTGCAGAGAGCTAAAAAGGGACCTCCTAGCCCTAGTTTATCCTACTTGTTGCCAGAAAGCTCTATGATGTGTCTTCTGTCAGTATGCAGTTCTTATATATCTCTGACACCTATGACCTACCTCTAAAGGTTGTTCTAGGAACAACAACATCAAAATCCACCAGAGAAATACAACTTTTAATGTGAAAGTTCTCCTTTCCTTTTAGTGGGTGCTCACGGGGAGAAGGTCTATTGATCACAGGGTTTGCACCTGCAACCAACACCTTTGTGAGAGGGATATTAAGGACAGGAACTGATAGCAATGAGGTAGCCAGGTCACAATGGAATGGCAAATGGAAGTGCAAATAATTATTAGGAAGGTCAAAACTACGTAGCAACTTGATTTTACTAATGGTCTACAGAGAAAACAGTCCCATTGTACTTTCCAAAAGTTAATTGTTCATACTGTTTTGAAGAAATTCTGCTTACTATCCTTGTGGAATTTTATAAAGCTTCTGTATATAGGTCCTCAACTCACTTTTGGTGATATTCTAGATTATTCTTGCACCTTTCATGGTAACATCTCCCTTTTTGTTGCTCTAAGCTCATGGAAGGTTCCTTCTTGTGTCTTCTCAGCTGATTCTTCTTTGTTAGCTCACCATTTAAACAGCACTTTCCCATGTTATCAAGCCTACATTTCTATTTAAAAGCCACAAAAACAGAAAAAGGATTAATGAATTTAAATATGTTGATTCCATTTGGTTTGGGTCCAAAGATTACTGGAGGCTCAAGACTATTCTCTTGTAAAAGTTTACAAAAATTGGTTTCACTCTCTAGAATATTGTCTTGGCAATAGCACAGAGTCAATAAATATTTATAGAATGGATATTTAGATATAGATAGATAAATGTTTCTTAAGCATTATATTCAGTGAGTCATTAGAGCAAATGCTGATACATAAATCAGTGAGTGAAAATTATCTGTTTTTAACTTACTGATGTAGGAATTTTACTAGTGTGTAAGCATTTAGATGAAGACTGTATTTCATAATTACACCCTACAGGTTTATCAAAGCCTTGTCACCAATTTGTATCTTAGTGTGGTTCTTTATCAGCTCTCAAAATTTAGAATGTGATAAAGATAACTTTCTCAAGATTGTTTAATTACAGTGTATTCCAGCAACAAGTGGCATAGAATAATAAAACACAGAGATTAGAGTTCAAACACTTGAGCTAAAAATTCTAGCTCATTCAGTATTGGCTGTATAATTATTTGGACATCATGGGCTTTTCTCATTGTACTATGATGTCTTTGGACTAGAAAACTGTATCAGTTGAGAATCCTGTGAAATACATGCAACAGAAAATTCTTAATCAATTTAGCCTAAAAGATTAAAAGAATTTATTTCTTTATATACCTAAAAAAAGTAAGTGATAAAACTTTCACAGTCAGGGCAGCACCTGTGGCTCAAAGGAGTAGGGCGCCCGCCCCATATACCAGAGGTGGTGGGTTCAAACCCAACTCTGGCCAAAAACTGCAAAAAAAAAAAAAAAAAACTGCCACAGCCAAAAGGACCGTAAGAACACATGACAACTCAATGTGGTATAATATCCTGGATAGAATTTTGAAAGAGATAAAGGACATTAGGCAAAACTGAAAGAAATCTGAATACAATATGGACTTCAGTAATAATGTATCAATATTGGTTCATTAATGGTGACAAATGTGTTACATTAATATAAGATGTTAACAATAGGGCAAACTTTGTGCCAGATATACAGGAATTTTTTGTACTATCTTTGTTATTTTTCTGTAAATCTAAAACTGTTCTAAAGTTTATACATAAAAAAATATACAAAATGTGATGTCAGCAAGATGGCAGACCATGAAGCCTCAGGCCCTTACTGTCCCACAGAGGAACATAGTTAATAACAATACGTTGACCTGAATAACTCTGTGAGAATTCCAGAGACTAGTTGAAACATTAAAGCACCTAAACCAGTGGTTCTCAACCTTCCTAATGCCTCCTAATGGCGCAACCCTTTAATACAGTTCCTCATGTTGTGGTGACCCCCAACCATAAAATTATTTTCGTTGCTACTTCATAACGGTAATTTTGCTACTGTTATGAATCATAATGTAAATATCTGATATGCAGGATGTATTTTCATTGTTACAAAAGGGTCGAGACCCACAGGTTGAGAACATGATTACCTGTCCTAGACCAATGTAAAACCCAAGCGGGTTTTACAGGGTTTTTCAGCAAAAAAAAAAAAAAGGATAGGAAAGTTTTACATACCTGTCCATGCTCCTCTCCCTATCTGACCTACCATAATACAACCAACAGGAAATCTTTCACACTAGGAATCTTCTCCTGGGCCAGAAACCAAAGATGAGATCAAACATCCAGCATTATGGTGAGCCTGGATGCTGCTCTGAGGGACTGGTTTTTATTTCATCTTGCTTAAGCACTGATGAGATGTGGTTAAGCACTAATGGCCTTGTTTGAAAATTGCTGCAAACAAAAAACATGATTGCCATGGCACACAAGATCTTTGGTTCCAAAGGCAAACACCAGGAGGTGCAAGGATCACAGACTTCTGAGAAGAAACAGGAACAAGCTGTTTAAGAGATAACTAAAAGAATACACATAAGCCCAGAAAAGACATCTTTAGAAAGAAATTGGGGAAGGTCCTAGAATTTATAGCTGAACTGATCACTAAAGGTTTTCCCTTGCACAAAGTTAGCATGTAAAGACTGGGAAAGGCCGTTATTTTTTTTCAAATGCCCAAGTCTTAACAACAACAAATCCCAAGGCACACAAAGAAAGAGGGAAATATGGCCCAAAGGACTGAAATAAAACTCTATACCCTGAACCTAAAGAAGCATAGATCTATGAGCTTCCTCACAAAGAATTTTAAATAACTGTACTGACTCAGTGCCCATAGCTCAGTGGTTAGGGCACCAGCCACATACACTGAGGCTGGTGGGTTCGAACCTGGCCTGGGCCTACTAAACAACAGTGACAACTGCAACAAAAAGTAGCCAGGCATTGTGGTGGGCACTTGTGGTCCCAGCTACTTGGGAGTCTGAGGCAAGAGAATCGCTTAAGCCCAAGAGTTTGAGGTTGCTGTGAGCTATGATGCCATAGCACTCTACTGAGGGTGACATAGTGAGATTTTGTCTCAAAAATAAAATAAAATAAAATAAAACAACTGTACTAAAGATGCTCATGAGCCAAAATGAAACCCAGATACACAAACGAATTCAGGAAAATGATACATGAACAAAATGAAAATGTCAACAAAGAAATATAAACTACATAAAGAACTACATAGAAATTCTGGAGGTAAAAAATACAGTAACTGAACTGAAAAAAAACTCACTAAGGGGTTTCAATAGAGGACTGTATTTCAAGTAACTGCAGATGTGACAGAAATAGCAAGAGAACTAGAATGAGAAGTGGAACCTGAAGATGTGACTAAGAAGAAATTTATATGACTGACTTTATTATGCTATTAAGTTTGTTGCAGTGGTCTGGAACTGAACCTACAATATGTCTGAGGTACACCTATACAGACTACTCCAACAATAGAAAGTATATATTCTTCTCAAGTGCATGCATAACATTCTCTGGGATAGAACATACGTTGGAGCACAGAAAAGGTTTAAATTATACAAATTATCTTTTTTCATCATAATGGAATGAACTAGAACTCAACAGCAGAAGAAAAACTAGGAAATCCACAAGTAAGTGGAAATTAAACCAACACGCTTTTAAATGACCAATGTGTCAAAAAAAGTTACAAAGGAAATTATAAAATACTTTGAAGTGAAAATGAAAACACAACATAACAAAACTTAGGGAATATAACAAAAGCGGTGCTAAGATGGAAGTTCATAGTTGTAAATTTATACATTAAAAAAGTAAGATCTCAAATCAAGGGCAGCACCTGTGGCTCAGTGAGTAGGGCGCCGGCCCCATATGCCGAGGGTGGCGGGTTCAAACCCAGCCCCGGCCAAACTGCAACCAAAAAATAGCCGGGCGTTGTGGCGGGCGCCTGTAGTCCCAGCTGCTCGGGAGGCTGAGGCAAGAGAATCGCTTAAGCCCAGGAGTTGGAGGTTGCTGTGAGCCGTGTGACGCCACGGCATTCTACCCGAGGGCGGTACAGTGAGACTCTGTCTCTACAAAAAAAAAAAAAAAAAAGATGTCAAATCGACAACTTGACTTTATACCTCTAGGAACTAGAATAAAAAACAAACTAAACTTAAAGCTAACAGATGGAAGGAAATAATAAAGAGCATAGTATCTCGTAATGAAATAGAGAATAGAAAAACAATAGAAAAAATCAACAATAATAGTCTTTTGAACTGATTGATAAAATTGACAAATCCTTAGCTAGCTTAATTAAAAAAGAGAGAAGAGACTCCAATAATAAAATCAAAAATTAAAGAGGGAGCATAACAACTGATGCCACAGAAATAAAAAGGGTCAGAGAATATTATGAACAACTTTATGCCAACACACTGAATAACCTAGAGGAAATGCATAGCAACACATAACCTGTAAGACTAAATAATGGGAAAATAGAAAATCTGAAGAGATTAATAACTATTATGAAGTTTAAATCAGCAGTCGAAAACCTAGCAAAGAGCAGCTCAGGAAGAGATCATTTACTAGTTCTGCCAAACACTTAAAGGAGCATTAACACCAATTCACCTCAAAGTCTTCCAAAAAATTGAAAAGGAGGGAGCATTTCCAAGCTCATTCTATGAGGCCTGCATTACCCTGGTACCAAAGCCATTCAGGGACACTAGAAAACAAAACTACAGACCAATATCTCTAATAAACATTGATGTAAATATGTAAATTCCAAATACAACAGCTCATTAAAGAGATTATATACCATGACCAAGTAGGCTTTATTCCAGAAACGTAAGACTAGCTTAGCATACGGAATTCAGTTAATATAATACACGACAGAAGAGAATGAAAGACAAAACACGTGATTACCTGAATTAATGCAGAAAAAGCATTTAAGAAGATTCAACAAACTTTCATGATAAAAACACTCAGAAAACTAAGAATAGAAGGAAACTATCTCAAAATAATAAAGGCTATCTATGAAAAACCCACAGCTAACATCATACTGAAGGCTCAAAGACTTAAAGCTTTTCTTCTAAGATTAAGGTGGCATTGACACCTGCTATTATCACTTCTATTCAACATACATCTGGAACAGAACAATTAAGCAAGAAAAAATGAAAAATAGAGCTAAAATTACATATATTTTCTTTTTTTTAATTTTTTTATTAAATCATAACTGTATACAATGATATGATCATGGGGCATCATACACTCACTTCATAAACCATTTGACACATTTTTATCACAGTGGTTAGCATAGCCTTTCCGGCGTTATCTCAGTTACTGTGCCAAAACATTTACATTCTACATTTACCAAGTTTCGCAAATACCCCTGTAATATGCACCACAGGTGTGATCCCACCGATTCCCCTCCCTCTACCCACCCCCCCCTTTCCCACTTCCCCCTATTGTTAAGTTGTAGCTGGGTTATAGCTTTCATGTGAGAGTCCCAAATTAGTTTCATAGTAGGGCTGTGTACATTGGGTATTTTTTCTTCCATTCTTGGGATACTTTACTAAGAAGAATATGTTCCAGCTCCATCCATGTAAACATGAAAGAGGTAAAGTCTCCATCTTTCTTTAAGGCTGCATAGTTTTCCATGGTATACATATACCACAATTTATTAATCCATTCGTGGATCGATGGGCACTTGGGCTTTTTCCATGACTTAGCTATTATGAATTGGGCTGCAATAAACATTCTGGTACAAATATCTTTGTTATGTTGTGATTTTTGGTCTTCTGGGTATATGCCCAGCAGAGGAATTACAGGATTGAATGGCAGATCTATTTTTAGATCTCTGAGTGTTCTCCATATATCTTTCCAAAAGGAATGTATTAATTTGCATTCCCACCAGCAGTGCAGAAGTGTTCCCTTTTCTCCGCATCCACGCCAACATCTCTGGTCTTGAGATTTTGTGATATAGGCTAGTCTCATTGGAGTTAGATGATATCTCAAAGTAGTTTTGATTTGCATTTCTCTGATGATTAAAGATGATGAGCATTTTTTCATATGTCTGAAGACCGTGCACCTGTCTTCTTCAGAGAAGTTTCTCTTCAAATCCCTTGCCCAGCCTGCGATGGGATCCCTTGTTTTTTTCTTGCTGATGCGTTTGAGTTCTCTGTGGATTCTGGTTATTAAACCTTTGTCAGAGTTATACCCTGCAAATATCTTCTCCCATTCTGAGGGCTGTCTGCTTGCTCTGCTTACTGTGTTCTTAGCTGTGCAGAAGTTTTAGTTTGATCAAGTCCCAGTAGTGTATTTTTGAAGCTGCTTCAATTGCCCGGGGGGTTCTCCTCATGAAATACTCACCCAAACCAATTTCTTCAAGGGTTTTCCCTGCATTCTCCTCTAGTATTTTTATAGTTTCATGTCTTAAGTTTAAATCTTTAATCCAATGAGAGTCTATCTTAGTTAATGGTGAAAGGTGTGGGTCCAATTTCAGTCTTCTGCAGGTTGCCAGCCAGTTCACCCAGCACCATTTGTTAAATAGGGAATCTTTTCCCCACTGAATGTTTTTAATTGGCTTGTCAAAAATCAAATAGCGGTAAGTAGCTGGATTCATCTCTTGGTTCTCTATTCTGTTCCAGATATCTACTTCTCTGTTTTTGTGCCAATACCATGCTGTTTTGATCACTATCGATTTGTAGTAAAGTCTGAGGTCTGGTAGTGTGATTCCTCCTGTTTTGTTTTTATTTCTGAGTAATGTCTTGGCTATTCGAGGTTTTTTCTGATTCCATATAAAACGAAGTAATGTTTTTTCAAGATCTTTAAAATATGACAGTGGAGCTTTAATAGGGAGTGCGTTGAAATTATATATTGCTTTGGGTAGTATGGACATTTTGATAATGTTGATTCTTCCTAGCCATGAGCATGGTATGTTTTTCCATTTGTTAACATTTTCAGCTATTTCTTTTCTTAGAGTTTCATAGTTCTCTTTATAGAGATCTTTCACGTCTTTTGTTAGGTAAATTCCCAAATATTTCATCTTCTTTGGCACTACTGTGAATGGGATAGAGTCCTTAACTGCTTTTTCAATTTGACTGTTGTTGGTGTATATAAAGGCTACCGATTTATGAATGTTGATTTTGTAACCTGAGACGCTGCTGTATTCCTTGATCACTTCTAGGAGTTTTGTAGTAGAGTCCCTAGTGTTTTCCAGATACACAATCATATCATCTGCGAAGAGCGAGAGTTTGATCTCTTCTGACCCTATATGGATACCCTTGATCGCCTTTTCTTCCCTAATTGCGGTGGCTAAAACTTCCATTACAATGATGAAAAGCAATGGAGACAATGGGCAGCCTTGTCTGGTTCCTGATCTGAGTGGAAATGATTCCAATTTAACTCCATTCAATATGATATTGGCTGTGGGTTTGCTGTAGATAGCCTCTATCAGTTTAAGAAAAGTCCCTTCTAGACCAATTTTCTTGAGTGTTCTGATCATGAAGGGATGCTGGATATTATCAAAAGCTTTTTCTGCATCAATTGAGAGAATCATATGGTCTTTGTTTTTTAATTTGTTTATGTGCTGAATTACATTTATAGATTTACGTATATTGAACCAGCCTTGAGACCCTGGGATAAAACCAACTTGGTCATGATGTATAATTTGTTTGATGTGTTGTTGGATTCTGTTTGTTAGGATCTTGTTGAATATTTTTGCATCTATATTCATTAGTGATATTGGTCTATAATTTTCTTTTCTTGTTGGGTCTTTTCCTGGTTTGGGGATCAGGGTGATATTTGCTTCATAGAAAGTGTTGGGTAGTCTTCCTTCTTTTTCTACATTTTGGAACAGGTTGAGTAATATAGGTACTAATTCCTCTTTAAAGGTTTGGTAGAATTCTGACGTGAAACCATCTGGTCCCGGGCTTTTCTTTTTAGGGAGGTTTTGTATAGTTGATGCTATTTCTGAACTTGATATGGGTCTGTTCAACATTTCCACTTGATTCTGGTTAAGTCTTGGAAGGTGGCGTGCTTCCAAGTATCGGTCTATTTCCTTCAGATTTTCATATTTCTGAGAATAAAGTTTCTTGTAATATTCATTAAGGATTTTTTGGATTTCTGATGAGTCTGTGGTTATTTCGTCTTTGTTGTTTCTGATTGATGATATTAGAGATTTTACTCTTTTTTTCCTGATTAGGTTGGCCAGAGGTTTATCTATTTTATTGACCTTTTCAAAAAACCAGCTTTTTGATTTATTGATCTGTTGTATTATTCTTTTGTTTTCAATTTCATTTAATTCTGCTCTAATTTTGGTTATTTCTTTTCTTCTACTGGGTTTGGGGTTGGAATGTTCTTCCTTTTCCAGTTGCGTGAGATGTCCCATTAAGTTGTTAACTTCCTCTCTTTCCGTTCTCTTGAGGAAGGCTTGCAGTGCTATAAATTTACCTCTTAGAACTGCCTTTGCAGTGTCCCAGAGGTTCTGATAGCTTGTGTCTTCATTGTCATTTTGTTCCAAAAAATTGGTGATTTCTTTCTTAATCTCATCTCTGACCCAGCTATCATTCAGCATAAGGTTATTTAACTTCCATGTTTTTGTATGGGTGTGCAGATTCCTGTTGTTACTCAATTCAAGTTTTATTCCATGATGGTCCGAGAAGATGCATGGAATAATTTCTATTCCTTTAAATTTACTGAGGTTAGACTTGTGACCTAAAATGTGATCAATTTTGGAGTAAGTTCCGTGGGCTGATGAGAAGTATGTGTATTCAGTTTTGTTGGGATGAAATGTTCTGTAGATGTCTGCTAAATCTAAATATTGGATGGTTAGGTTTAAATCTAACATTTCTTTGCTCAGCTTCTTTCTGGAGGATCGATCCAACACTGCCAAGGGAGTGTTGAAATCTCCAACGATTATGGAGCTGGAGGAAATCAAGTTACTCATGTCTGTTAGAGTTTCTCTTATAAATTGAGGTGCATTCTGGTTGGGTGCATAGATATTAATAATTGAGATCTCGTCATATTGAGTATTACCCTTAACAAATATGAAGTGATCATTCTTGTCCTTCCTTACTTTTGATGGTTTAAAGCCTACTGTATCTGCAAATAAAATTGCAACACCTGCTTTTTTCTGATTACCATTTGCCTGAAATATGGATGACCATCCTTTCACCCTGAGTCTGTATTTGTCTTTTGAGTTGAGATGTGACTCTTGTATGCAACAAATATCTGGCTTGAGTTTTTGTATCCAGTCAGCTAACCTATGCCTCTTTAGAGGACAGTTTAAGCCATTCACATTGATGGAGAGTATTGATAAGTCTGGTGGAATTTTGGGTATCGAGTTTTTCAAAGGTCCAGTGGACATTTTTAATCCTTTCGCCAGTGTGGAAGTTGGAGTTTGATCCGAAGTTTCTGAGTGAGTTTACTTTTGTGGTATAGGATTGGGTTGGTCATTGTGGAGGATAGGTCTGAGAACATCCTGAAGAGCTGGTTTACTTATGGCAAATTTTTTCAACATATGAATGTCATTGAAGTATTTAATTTCTCCATCATAGATGAAACTCAGTTTAGCTGGATACAAGATCCTGGGTTGAAAGTTTTTTTGCTTTAGGAGATTAAAAGTTGATGACCAGCCTCTTCTTGCTTGAAAAGTTTCAGCAGAGAGATCTGCAGTTATTCTAATATTCTTACCTTTGTACGTTATAGTTTTCTTTCGCCGGGCTGCTTTGAGAATCTTCTCTTTCATGTTAACTTTAGTGAAGCTAATTATGATATGTCTGGGAGATGGCTTATTGGGGTTGAATCGTGCTGGGGTTCTGAAGCTGTCTGCTATCTGAATTTCAGATTCTCTAGGCATGTCTGGAAAATTTTCTTTCATAATTTCATGTAGAAGGGCCTCTGTGTCCTTGGCAGCCACTTCATCATTCTCCGAAATTCCTATAACCCTTACGTTGTTTTTTTTCGAATTATCTGAGAGCTCTCTGAGTGAGTGATCCGTTTTTGCTCTCCATTTCTCTTCCTCTTTGAGAGATTGGGAGCGTTCGAAGACTTTATCTTCAATGTCAGAAATCCTTTCTTCTGCTTGCTCCATTCTGTTACTGAGGGATTCTACTGTATTTTTCATATCTTTGAGTGCTGTAAGTTCTTGTTTCAGTGTGTCTAAGTCTTTGGTGGTTTTGTCTTTAAATTCGTTAAATTCTTGAGACAATTTTTGAATTTCTCCTCGAATTCCTAATTCCATTTTATTAATCTTGTCTGCAAACCAAATTCTGAATTCGACTTCTGACATCTCAGCCAGTTGTTTATGAATGGGATCTTCAATCACATCTGCCGTATCTTTTCTTGGGGGCGTTGATCTATTCTGGTTATTCATGTTACCAGAGTTTTTCCGCTGATTCCGCCCCATGGTTTACTCCCTTTGGTTTTTCCCCTGGGGTTTTATCGAGGGCCCGTACAGTGTTGTGGCCTGAGAAACTGGGGCCCTGTCTCGTGTGGTGGAGCAAAGTGGTTCTGTCTTGTTTTCAGCTGGTTTCTGTTCGATCCTATTGCAACTTCTACTCTGGCTTGAAGTCTCAGCTGTGTGGAAAAATCAGCAATTAAGTTACCCCGCCTGCCCACCTCTGGCCCCAGTTGGAAAAGGAGAATCAAACCTTCCTACAATCGCACACCCAGGGCACCGCCTGAAGAGTCCTCAGTCTATTAGCCCAGTTCAAAAGGTCCGAATCAACTGTCTCAATCGGCACTTGTCTCGGGTGGAAGGGTTCAAGAGGTCTCTGGGAACTGGATCACAGGGGCCTGGTGGTGACTCTGACACAGCTCACCCCAGTGCAGTGTGGAGTCAGGAGGAGCCACCCAGCAAACAGAGCAGTCTGGGAAGGTTGACGTCTCCTTCCCCACTTTGCCCCTCCGTTGGTCCCAGTCACTGGTATCTCTGCAGATGGCTAACCCAGTTGCCTGCAGTGAACAGACACTCCAGGGGTTTGCACCTGCCTGAATCGCAAGGAAGTCTGCCAGGCCCCCGCAGACTGCCGCTATCTAGCAGGAGGAGATGGGGCCTGACATCTTTGAGTGTTTGATGCAGGTGATGGGAAGGAGGTGTTCACTCAGGCTTAGCCCCGTCCCTGATGCATGCTGCTAACAGAACAGAACAGAACAGACAACTTTGTGAGGTTCTGTCTCTGTTCCTGTCGTCGCCTACAGGAGACGGGCTGTTTTGAGTTCAAACGTCTTTGCTGCTGGAGAATTGCGTCTGAACACCTCTCTGGGTCGGCCCCGCCCTGGAGGCTTCCGGGTTTGTGAGCCGTGTCACCGGTGGCCTCCTCTGGTTGCTCAGGGAGACAGGGGGTGTGGCCTCAGAATATCCAGAAGTGAGCGTTCTTTTGTTTGCGTCCTTGTGATCACAACTTGCCTCAGCGGTGTTGATGTGCGTTCTTCAGCCTTCTCTCTTGGTGAGGCTCAAGTCCACCAGGATACTTACTAAATTCCTGTCCCTTAACTCTCCTTCTGGACGGGAGCCTTTGTTGAAAGCTGGCTTCAGTCCGCCATCTTGTCTCCCACTGGCCCTACATATATTTTCAGTTGACATAAGCTTATAGGTAGAAAGCACTAAAGATTGAATATACACACACAATTACTAGAAATAGTGAATAAATTGAGCAAAGCTATATATAGGATACAAAATCACAGAAAAGCTCAGCTGCATTTGTATGCACTAAGAATGAACAATCTAAAAAGGAAATAAGAAAATTATTTACAGTAGCACAAAAAGAGTAACTTACTTAGGAATAAACCTAATCAGGTAAATGAAAACTGTACACTGAAAATAGTACACCGAAAACTGTAAAATATTTCTGAAAGAAATTAAAGACAGAAGTAAATGAAAAAACATCCCATGTTCATGGATTGGAAGACTTACTATTGTTAAAATGTTGATACTACCTAAAGCAAGCTATAAAATCAACACAATCCCTATCAAAATCCCAATAGTATTTTTTATAGGAAAAAAATCCTAAAATTCATATGGAACCTCAAATGATCTTGAGTAGCAAAATCAATTTTTTAAAAGATGAACAAAATTGGAGAATTCATATTTCTTGATTTCAAAACATTGAAATCTGTGGTAATCAAAACAGTGTGGTGGGAACCTACAGACAGGTACATAGTCCAATGCTGGTAGAATAGATTTCCAGAAATAAATTCTCACATATACGTTGAAATGATAATGATCTTTGACAAGACCGCCAAGACCTCAGTAGGAAAAATCAGTCTCTCAGATGGTGTTGGGAAAACTAGATATCCGTATGCAAAAGAATAAAGTTAGACTCTTATATTGTATCTTCTTGTTACAAAAATTAACTCAAAATGGATTAAAGTCCTAAATGTTAAGACCCCAAATTGTGAAACTCTTAAAAGCAAACATAGGAGGAAAGCTTTATGACATTGAATTTGACAATGATTTCTTGGATATGATACCAAAAACACTGGCAACAAAGGAAAAACTAGACAAATGGGACTACATCAAACTTTAGAACTTTTATATATCAAAAAAAAAAACTATCAACAGTGAAAATCAGGCAACCTACAAAATGGGAAAAACGTTTGCGTATTATGGATTTCCAAAAATAAATTCTCCAGAATATATAAAGAATTCCTAGAACCTAACAGCAAAAAGTCAAATAACTTGATTAAAAAATGTACAAGAGACTTGAATAGACATTTCTCTAAAGCCGGGGTTCTCAACCTGTGGGTCGCCACCCACAGAAACTGTATTAAAGGGCTGCGGCATTAGGAAGGTTGAGAACCACTGCTATAAAGGATGGTAAACAAATGGCCAGTAAGTATATGAAAGGAGGCTAAATGTCACTAATCATCACAGAAATTCAAATCAAAACCACAATAAGATATCACCTCACACCCATTAGGATGGCTGTTATCAAAAAAAAAAAAAAAAAGAGGAAGTAACAAGTCTTGGCAAGAATATAGAAAAATTGGAACCTGTATTAGCCCATTTGCATTGCTATGAATTATAGGAAATACTTAAGGCTTGATAATTTATAAAGAAAAGAGGTTTATTTGGCTCACGGTTCTGTAGACTACACACGCATGGTGCCATCATCTGCTTCTGGTGAGGGATTAAGAGATCTTCTAGTCAAAGTGGAAGGTGAAAAGGGAGCAGGCATGTAGCCTGGCAAGAGAGAAAGGAGGAGGTGCCAGGCTCCTTTAAACAACCCTAGCTCTCACTGAAGTAATAGAGCAAGAACTCTTACGATCATGGGGTTGGCACCAAGCTATTCCTGAGGCATCTGCCCTCATGGCACATCCCACCAGGCTCTGCATTCACTTCACATACTTGGGATACGATTTCAACATGAGCTTTGGAGGGGCCAAACATCCAAACTGTATCAGAACCCTCATGCACTGTTGTTGGCAAGGTAAAATGGTATAACTACTATGGAAAAAACAGTATGACAGTTCTTCAAAAAAATTTAAAAGTATAGCTACTATATGATTCAACAATCCCACTACTGGGTATGCGTTTAAAATAATTGAAAGCAAGGTTTCAAAGAGGTATTTGCACACTCTTGTTCATACCAGCATTATTCACACTAACCAAGAGTTAGAAGCAACCCTGATATCCATGGACAGATGAGTGGATAAACAAATGTGGTCTATAATACAATGGAATACTATGCAGTCTGAAAAAGGAAGGAAATTCTGTAATATGCTACAACATGGGTGAACCTTGAGGACATTATGCTAAATAAAACAAGCCAGGGGCAAAAAGATAAAGACTACAGAATGGCGGTTATCACTAGCTAAAAGGAGACAAAGGGCAGTTGTGTAATGGGTACAAAATATCAGTTCTGCAAGGTGATAAAGGTCTGTAATAATAATGTAAATGCCCATAACACTCCTGAACTTTTACACTTTAAAATGGTTAAGATGGCCAATTTCATGATATGTTTCTTATTAGAGTAAAAAATAGACACAAAAGCTTCAGAAGTTTAAAGTGTGCTCTGGAATGGTTAGGGCCATCACTCTGGGCCCTCTCCACTCTCTGTCTCTCCTTTAGTTTCATCCCTGATGGCTGCATACCTTCCCCTCTTCACACTCACCATCCAGAAGAGAAGGAGAACCTGTGTCCCAGCATTTTTAGAATCAACAATGTTTCTCACTGATTAGACGAGTGGAAGCCATCCACCTACAGCTGAACCAATTGCTAGGGCATGGGAGCTAGAGATTTGCTTAAGCCAGCGGTTCTCAACCTGTGAGTCGTGACCCCTTTGGACTGTATTAAAGGTTCGCAGCATTAGGAAGGTTGAGAACCACTGGCTCAAGCCAAAAAGAGCCTGCCCTTAAAGTAGGAATGCAATCAGTCCCACCCAGGCAAACCACTTTGGAGAGAAATGGTTTCCTAATAGGACCAGGAGGAGTCAACAAACTTTCCCATGAATGAGCATGGCTGTATTTCAATAAAACTGTACTGACACTGAAGTTTTAATTACATATGATTTTCATGTATTTTAAAATATATAGATTTTTTTAACCATTAAAAATTGTAAAAGCCATTTTTAGCTCACAGGTGGCTAGTAGGATTTGGCCCGCAGCCTGTAGCTTGTAGCCCTCTGTTCTAGATAATCTCTCCAAATGTCTTTTTAGCTCAGTGATCTTTATAATTTTGCCTGGGTCATCGTCATTCCTTCTTTCTGTAAAACCTGTAATGAGATGACCGTCAGTTGATGTGTTTGCCTAACATCCTCAATATCGTGCAACAAGGCATTTGGAAGGTCATGCAATCACTTCTTTCCCTGTGTGTACTGAATTGTCGTAATATCTTGGTTTCCATAGAACACTTGGGAAGTACAGGAGCAGAGTCAAATATTTAAGATAATTATTCTTCCCCTCCACCATTTTTGGAAATTAAAAACATACCTTCAACTCTGCAGGTACAACTTACAGAGTTAAAACTGTCTTGTGGCTAAGCCATTGTTCTTCTATTTTTGTTCACTTTTACCAATGACTTTTTTCCTAGCTTAAATATTTAGTAGACTGGAACCGTCTGCAGAATGATATATTTCTTAAAGTCTTTATTTTCCAGTTAGTGGACAGAGTGCTATTATGCAGATGAATGAAGTAAGTATTCAAAATGTGAGTTTAAAGATCTTCAGGGTCAGAGGGTGACCCTGGGGAGAGAGAGATAGGAGATAGAACTGAACAATAAGAGGAGGAAGGATATAAAGTCAAAGAAGTTTTTAAATTCCTATAAGAAACAGGTTCGACCGGGATCCCTGGAGGAAAATGAAAAGAAAGGTGGTTTGGGAAACAGTAAAATTCACTGGAATGGCATGAGGCTGTAGAGGTACAATGATCTGTTTTAAAATGAAAATGGAAAAGTGGAATTATTTGGTCAAATGTATTTTTGCAGCCTTTGGATCTTAGTCCAAATACCTTTAGCAGATATAATGACTTTGCTTTATTCTTTCATTGTTTAGGACCCATCTACTTACTTCTTTAAAAACAAAAAAAGTCTGAGAACTAGCCTGTAGTGTCTTTATGTGAATTACAAAAGGTTTTTACCCTTTGAGCCATTGTATCCAAGTCAATAGCATCTTTCTGCTATGTTTCAGGGTTCTTTGAAAGGACTAGATTTCATCCCCTAGTTGGCTCCTTGGCCAGGCCCCCTTGGGTAGCCATTTACATTGGCCTGGTCTCAGGTGGTTCATGATGAAAGACATATCTTGATTGGGTGGTAGTGCATTTCAGTTGCAGTCCTCAGATAAACTTTCCAAATAAGGTCAAAAGCCATTTAGGGGACAGGGCTATGAAGGACCAGGTAGAATTCACCTGCACTGACATATAAATAAAGTGCTCACTTTCCCAGCTCCTTATAAAACTAAATTGTCCTAATTCTGGCAGATTACAATTTATAAACCTCAGAATTTTATTACAGCTGTTGCTTTAGTGTCAAGATTTCCTAATGCCTAGTGACAATTCCTTCTGTGCTCTCTTAAAGCCACCATTATGAGACACACTCAAGGTTAGAAGGGAAGAGTTAGCTTGGCCCTTCCTCTGAGTGGTTCCATGATGCTTTTTCTGTTCACCTGTTTTTCTCTAGGGATTTCATTGTTGTTTCCTTTTTATTTCATTTTCTAAAACTTAAGACTCCTTTATGGGAAACTCTGTCCCTGACATAGGTTTTGGCTTTAAATTTGCCTTCAAATAGCAGCCCCTTTTGAAAATATCCTCCTGCCTGATTCCTTTCTAAGTTATAGTTTTTAATTTGCTAATGACCAGGGAGCCAGTTGACTGGAGTTGTTAGAATTATGTATGAGATAATAGGCTCTAAACTAGGGCTTCATAAGCTCTCATGAAATAAATGAGCCTGAAGTTTGGTGCTCAGGTTGACTACTCTACCTCCTTTGAGTACCTCAAATACTCTTTTGTTTTCAATTTTCCATATCCTTTCAAATGGTGACTTTTGTGTCAGAGATGGTTGCATTTGTTATCTGTGCAATAAAAGCTAAACTGCAGGAAAGCCTAGTTGTTAGGGGCATGAGATCTGAAGTGAGGTGTCCAGGGGTTGAGTTGCATGTACCACTTCCCACTCATATTAGAGGGGGTAAGCTGCCTAGCCTTTCTGTAGTTTGCTTTACTTGTCTGTAAAATGAGCATAATAATTGCATCTACTCACTGAATTGCAAGACGGTGTCAAGAGACAAAGCTACAAAAAAATTAGTTATAGATCTAATTGACTTTCATTTGCAATTCATGAATGTGGACAGCCTCCATTCTACAAAATAGCATGAGAGCTCCCATTGGGTGATGGCAGAGCAGTGAGTTTTGTAAGGTGAGAACAAGGAAACAGAACTATTGAAAAAAAAACCTGATTGGTCAGTTTCAAGTTACTTTTCTGGTAAGTATTAAAGCACAGAGGACTTCCTTATTAAATTGATTCAGGTAAACTAGAATCTCCTATTTTTAGGAGAAACTGGATTATTGGGATCTATCTCCCTCCTTAAAGTTTCAGTTTGATTATGTGACCTTTAGCACAAGTGACTCCATTTTGGTTTGGTCTGATCTACTGGGGCCTAGTCCAAAACAATGGCCTCCCATGATTTTTGTTTAATAAGGGTTAAATGACTTGCTCATATGAAGTAATAAGAATAGAAAGTACAGAAATGTTACTTTTATCAGCAACATTATTATTATTATTATTATTAGAAAGAAGAGAACAAGTAAGGAAGCAGGCTCTCCAAACAGACTTCGAGTTAAATAACATCAGGACTGGTATCTTAGAACAGATGATATATACTCTCCTTTATGATACTTGTCACTTTGAAATATACAAACTTCTGGATATGGCAGCCATGGATTAAATTTTAACCTTACCATGTTCGACCTTGATAGTTTTTCTGCTTCCTCTTTTAGTCCCTCTTCCCTATAGCGTCACCTCCTTGGTGCCCCCATTCTTCTTCAATTAGAACCTTCATTGGGGAGAGGATCTGATAGAACAAATCACACTAGAGTCTGACTGAGGAGCCTGTGAACTCCTCTTCCCAGGTACAGTGGCTCCCTCTGCCACTTTTCTGTCCCTTACCAACCTGCATTCCTATAAACACATATGCATTCTTACCTCTGGTTGTCCGCTTTGGTCTCTTCATGGTAAAAGAGGAGGCCCTGTTTTGTCTGAACCAATGGATCCTCAATTCCCAGACGGAAACCCTGCCAACTCCTTCAGGAGGGACCTCATTTACTCCATCATGCCCTCTCTTTGCTGTATCTTCAGTATCTCCATGATCCAGCACTTTCACATCAGTATTTAAACATGGAAAATGGTTACTAGCTTAAGAAATAGACAATAGAATAAAATGACAACCCCTTTGTCCTTACAACATGCTCTATTCATGTGACCTGCCTTCTCAAAATCTTGGAATCATGGTCCTTTTATTCTGTCTCCATCTCTATATCACCCTTCACTACTCAACTCACTAGAGCCTGACCTACCACAACTTCCCCAATGGACTGCCTTCACCAGGGTGCTAAATGTAAATGGACATTTGGAAATGACTTTTTACTGGGAAGTTAAAACAGGATATGGAAATTGTTGTAACAGTGGGTCCCATGTGGATGTGACAGTGAATATTTTAGAGGTATAAATGACTGAATTTCAACATTGGTAAATCTCATAAATATAATGTTGAATGGAAAATTAACTTTACAAAGAATGTGATTTGATGCCATCTTACAACGTTTAAAAATATGTAAGATACATATTGAGTATGGATATATATACCAATAATGGATGTCTTAGAATATTCAGAAGAATAATAAGCATCCAGATAAAAATTTAGGTTGTTGTAGATTATTAATTCTGTAGTTAGATGGTAGAAGTTTGGTTTATTACCTCTACTATAACATTCAGTTGTTTTGTGAATATAGCATTTTAATAAATTTACAGTTGTGCAAATGTTACCACAATCTAACTTTAGAACATTTTTATTGTGTCCAAAATAAATCTTGTGCCCATTTGCACCCACTCGGTGTTCTTACCCCCAATTAGTCATCCACTAATCTTCTGTCTGACTATGTAGATTTGCCCTTTCTGGATATTTCATATAAACCAGTGGTTCTCAACCTTCCTAATGCCGCAACCCTTTAATATAGTTCCTGTGTGTGCAACCCACAGATTCAGAACCACTGATATAAACAGAATCATATCATGTGTGGTCTTTTGTGACTGGTTTCTTTTACTCAGCACAGTGTTTTCAAAGTTTGTCCGTGTCATAGCATGTGTCGGGACATCATTTTATGGCTGAATAATATTCTACCATATGGATAGATCACATTTTGTTTATCCATTAATCAGATAATGGGCATTTGGGCTGTTTATATTGCATAAACATTCATATATGAGTCTTTCTGTATAGACATCTGCTTTTATTTCTCTTGGGTAGATAAATAGGAGTGGGATTGCTGAATCATATGGTAGCTCTATGTTTAAGTTTTAAAAGAAACTGCCGGAGCGGTGCCTGTGGCTCAGTGAGTGGGGCGCCGGCCCCATATACCCAAGGTGGCAGGTTCAAACCCAGCCCCAGCCAAACTGCAACAACAACAACAACAACAAAATAGCCGGGTGTTGTGGTGGGCGCCTGTAGTCCCAGCTACTTGGGAGGCTGAGGCAAGAGAATCACCTAAGCCCAGGAGTCGGAGGTTGCTGTGAGCCGTCACACCACAGCACTCTACCAAGGGTGACAAAGTGAGACTCTGTCTCCAATAAAAAAAAAAAAAGAAAGAAACTGCCAATCATTTTCCATTTGACATTTCTACCAGCAATATATAAGTATTCCATTTTCCCCACATCCTTACCAATATTTGTGGTTATCTGTCTTTTTGATTGTATCAATTCTAATGGGAATAAAGTGGTATCTGATGGTAGCTTTGATTTTTTTTTTTTATTAAATCATAGCTGTGTACATTAATGCGATCATGGGGCAACATACACTGGTTTTATAGACCATTTGACACATTTTCATCACACTGGTTAACATAGCCTTCCTGGCAGTTCCTTAGTTATTGTGTTAAGACATTTACATTCTACATTTACTAAGTTTCACATACACCTTTGTAAGATGCACTTCAGGTGTGGTTCTACCAATCACCCTCCCTCTGCCCACATCCCCCCTCCCTCCCCGCCCTTTCCCCCTTCCCCCTATTTTTAGGTTATAACTGAGTTACAGCTTTCATGTGAAAGCCATAAATTAGTTTCATAGTAGGGCTGAGTACATTGGATACATTTTCTTCCATTCTTGAAATACTTTACTAAAAAGAATATGTTCCAGCTCCATCCATGTAAACACGAAAGAGGTAAAGTCTCCATCTTTCTTTAAGGCTGCATCATATTCCATGGTGTACATATACCACAATTTATTAATCCATTCGTGGGTCATTGGGCACTTGGGCTTTTTCCATGACTTACCAATTATGAATTGGGCTACAATAAAAATTCTGGTACAAATATTTCTGTTATGATATGATTTTTGGTCTTCTAGGTATATGCCTAGTAGAGGAATTATAGGATTGAATGGCAGATCTATTTTTAGATCTCTAAGTGTTCTCCAAACATCTTTCCAAAAGGAATGTGTTAATTTGCATTCCCACCAGCAGTATAGAAGTGTTCCCTTTTGTCCACATCCATGCCAACATCTCCGGTCTTGGGATTTTTTGATATGGGCTAATCTTACTGGAGTTAGATGGTATCTCAAAGTAGTTTTGATTTGCATTTCTCTGATGATTAAAGATGATAAGCATTTTTCCATATGTCTGTAGGCCATGCACCTGTCTTCTTCAGAGAAGTTTCTCTTCAAGTCCCTTGCCCAGCCTGACATGGGATCACTTGTTCTTTTCTTGCTTATACGTTTTGAGTTCTCTGTGAATTCTGGTTATTAAACCTTTGTCAGAAACATAACCTGCAAATATCTTCTCCCATTCTGATGGTTGTTTGCTTGCTTTACTGACTGTGTTCTTGGCTGTGCAAAAGCTTTTTCGTTTGATCAGGTCCCAGTAGTGTATTTTTCAAGCTGCTTCAATTGCCCGGGGGGTCCTCCTCATAAAATACTCACCCAGACCAATTTCTTCAAGGGTTTTCCCTGCACTCTTTTCTAGTATTTTTATAGTTTCATGTCTTAAGTTTAAATCTTTAATCCAGTGAGAGTCTGAAAAAAAAAAAAAACTGAATGTTTTTAATTGGCTTTTCAAAGATCAAATAACGGTAAGTAGCTGGTTTCATCTCTTGGTTCTCTATTCTGTTCCAGACATCTATTTCTCTGTTTTTGTGCCAGTACCATGCTGTTTTGATCACTATCAATTTATAGTATAGTCTGAGGTCTGGTAGCGTGATTCCTCCTGCTTTGTTTTTATTTCTGAGTAATGTCTTGGCTATTCGAGGTTTTTTCTGATTCCATATGAAATAAAGTATTATTTTTTCAAGATCTTTAAAGTGTGACAGTGGAGCTTTAATAGGGATTGCATTAAAATTGTATATTGCTTTGGGTAGTATGGACATTTTAACAATGTCAATTCTTCCCAGCCATAAGCATGGTATATTTTTCCATTTGTTAACATTTTCAGCTATTTCTTTTCTTAGAGTTTCATAGTTCTCTTTATAGAGATCTTTCACATCCTTTGTTAGATAAACTCCAAAATAGTCCATCTTCTTTGGCACTACTATGAATGGAATGGAGTCCTTAACTGGTTTTTTCCAGCTTAACTATTGTTGGTATATATGGAGGCTACCAATTTATGAATGTTGATTTTGTAACCTGAGACACTGCTGTATTCCTTGATCACTTCTAAGATTTTTGTAGTAGAATCCCCAGGTGTTTTCCAGATATACAATCATATCATCTGTGAAGAGCGAAAGTTTGATCTCTTCTGACACTATATGGATACCCTTGATCACATTTTCTTCCCTAATTGCGGTGGCTAAAATTTTCATTACAATGTTAAAGAGCAGTGGAGACAATGGTCAGCCTTGTCTGGTTCCTGATCTGAGTGGAAATTATTTCAATTTAACTCCATTCAATGCGATATTGGCTGTGGGTTTGCTGTAGATGGTCTCTATCAGTTTAAGAAATGTCCCTTCTATACCAATTTTCTTAAGTGTTCTGATCATGAAGGGATGCTGGATATTATCAAAAGCTTTTTCTGCATCAATTGAGAGAATCATATGGTCTTTGTTTTTTAATTTGTTTATGTGCTGAATTATACTTACAGATTTATGGATATTGAACCAGCCTTGAGACCATGGGATAAAACCGACTTGGTCATGATGTATAATTTGTTTGATTTGTTTGCTAGATTCTGTTTGTTAGGATCTTGTTGAATATTTTTGCATCTATATTATCAGTGATATTGGTCTATAATTTTCTTTTCTTGTTGGGTCTTTCCCTGGTTTGGGGATCAGGGTGGTGTTTCCTTGGTAGAACATGTTGGGTAGTCTTCCTTCTTTTTCTACATTTTGGAACAGGTTGAGTAATATAGGTACTAGTTCCTCTTTAAAGGTTTGGTAGAATTCTGACGTGAAGCCATCTGGTCCCAGGCTTTTCTTTTTAGGGACGTTTTGTATGGTTGATGCTACTTTACAACTTGATATGGGTCTTTTCAACATTTCCACTTGATTCTGGCTGAGTCTTGGAAGGTGACGTGCTTCCAAGTATTGGTCAATTGCCTTCAGATTTTCATATTTCTGAGAATAAAATTTCTTGTAATATTCATTAAGGATTTTTTGAATTTCTGAGGAGTCCGTTATTTCGTTTTTGTCGTTTCTGATTAATGAGATTAGAGATTTTACTCTTTTTTTCCTGGTTAGGTTAGCCAAAGGTTTATCTATTTTATTGACCTTTTCAAAAAACTAACTTTTTGATTTATTGATCTGTTGTAGAATTCTTTTGTTTTCAATTTCATTTAATTCTGCTCTAATTTTGGTTATTTCTTTTCTTTTTTTTATTTTTTATTGTTAAATCATAGCTGTGTACATTAGTGCAATCAAGGGGTACAGTGTGCTGGTTTCATATATAATCTGAAATATTCTCATCAAACTGTTCAACATAGCCTTCATGGCATTTTCTTAGTTATTGTATGTAGACATTTGTATTCTGCCTTTAGTAAGTTTTGCCTGTACCTATTCTAAGATGCACCATAGGTGTGGCCCCACCCATTACCCTCTCTCTAGCCTAACCTCCCCCCTCCCTTCCCCTTCCTTGTCCCTTTCCTCATAGTCTTGCGCTATAGTTGGGTTATAGCCTTCATGTGAAAGCTATAATTTAGTTTCATAGTAGGGCTGAGTACATTGGATACTTTTTCTTCCATTCCTGAGATACTTTAAGAAGAATATGTTCCAGTTCCATCCATGTTAATATGAAAGAGGTAAAGTCTCCATCTTTCTTTAAGTCTGCATAATATTCCATGGTATTTGCAGCCCTCAAAGATATGAAAAATACAGTAGAATCCCTTAGCAACAGAATGGATCAAGCAGAAGAAAGGATTTCCGACATTGAAGATAAAGCCTTTGAACGCTCCCAAACTCTCAAAGAGGAAGAGAAATGGAGAGCAAAAACGGATCATTCTCTCAGAGAGCTCTGGGATAACTTGAAGAAGGCAAATACCCGACTCATAGGAATTCCTGAAACAGATGAAGTGGCCTCACTGGGCACAGAGGCCCTTCTGCATGAAATTATGAAAGAGAATTTTCCAGATATTTCTTTTCTTCAAGTGGGTTTGGAGTTGGAATGTTCTTCCTTTTCCAGTTGCTTGAGATGTCCCATTAATTTGTCAACTTCCTCTCTTTCCATTCTCTTGAGGAAGGCTTGCAGTGCTATAAATTTCCCTCTTAGGACTGCCTTTGCGGTAACCCAGAGGTTCTGATAATTCATGTCTTCATTGTTGTTTTGTTCCAAAAATTTGGCAGTTTACTTATTGATCTCATCTCTGACCCAGCTATCATTCAGCATAAGGTTATTTAACTTCCATGTTTTTGTATGAGTATGCAGATTCCTGTTGTTACTGAGCTCAACTTTTATTCCATGGTGGTCCGAGAAGATGCAAGAAATAATTTCTATTCCTTTAAATTTACTGAGGTTAGACTTGTGACCTAAGATGTGATCGATTTTGGAGTAAGTTCCGTGGGCTGATGAGAAGTATGTGTATTCAGTTTTGTTGGGATGAAATGTTCTGTAGATGTCTGCTAAATCCAAATGTTGGATGGTTAGGTTTAAATCTAACATTTCTTTGCTCAGCTTCTTATTGGAGGATAGATCCAACACTGCCAAAGGAGTGTTGAAATCTCCAACTATTATGCAACTAGAGGAAATCAAGTTGCTCATGTCTGTTAGAGTTTCTCTTATAAATTGAAGTGCATTCTGGTTGGGTGCATAGTTATTAATAATTGAAATCTCATCATATTGAGTATTATCCTTAACAGATATGAAGTGACCATTCTTATCCTTCCTTACTTTTGTTGGTTTAAAGCCTACTGTATCTGCAAATAAAATTGCAGCACCTGCTTTTTTCTGATTACCATTTGCTTGAAATATGGATGACCATCCTTTCACCCTGAGTCTGTATTTGTCTTTTAAGGTAAGATGTGACTCTTGTATGCAGCAAATATGTGGCCTGAGTTTTTGTATCCAGTCAGCTAACCTGTGCCTCTTTAGAGGACAGTTTAAGCCATTCACATTAATGAAGAATATTGATAAGTCTGGTAAAATTTTGGGTATCGAGATTTTTGAAAGTCCAGTGAACATTTTTAATCCTTTCGCCACTATGGAAGTTGGAGTTTGATCAAAAGTATCTGAGTGAGTTTACTTTTGTGGTAGAGGATTGGGCTAGTCATTATGGAGGATAGGTCTGAGAATATCCTGAAGAGCTGGTTTGGTTATGGCACATCTCTTCAACATATGAATGTCATTAAAGTATTTAATTACTCCATCATAAATGAAAGTCAGTTTAGCTGGATACAGGATCCGGGGTTGAAAGTTACTTTGTTTTAGGAGATTAAAAGTGGATGACCACCCTCTTCTGGCTTGAAAAGTTTCAGCAGAGAGATCTGTAGTCATTCTAATATTCTTCCCTTTGTAGGTAATGGATTTCTTACATCTGGCTGCTTTCAGAATTTTCTCTTTCATATTAACTTTAGTGACGTTAATTATGATATGCCTGGGGGTTGTCTTATTGGATTGAGTCACGCTGGGGTTCTGAAACTGTCTGCTATTTGAATTTCAGAATCTCTTGGCATGTCTGGAAAATTCTCTTTCATAATTTCATGGGTAAGGGCCTCTGTGCCTAGCGAGGCCACTTCATCACTTTCAGGGATTCCAATGAGGCAGATATTAGCCTTCTTCGAATTATCTCTGAGCTGTCTGTGAGAATGATCTGTTTTTGCTCTCCATTTCTCTTCCTCTTTGAGAGTTTGGGAGCCTTTAAAGGCTTTGCCTTCAATGTCAGAAATCCTTTCTTCTGCTTGCTCTACTCTGTTACTGATGGATTCTACTGTATTTTTCAGATCTTTGAGGGCTGCAAATTCTTGCTTCCGTGCATCAAAATCTTTGGTGGTTTTGTCTTTAAATTTGTTAAATTCTTTTTTTTTTTTTTTACTTCCATTCTTTTTATTAAATCATAACTGTATACATTGATATGATTATGGGGCATCATACACTCGCTTCATAAACCATTTGACACATTTTTATTACAGTGGTTAACATAGCCTTTCCGGCGTTATCTCAGTTACTGTGCCAAAACATTTACATTCTACATTTACCAAGTTTCGCAAATACCCCTGTAATATGCACCACAGGTGTGATTGAGATAACTTTTTAATTTCTCCTCGAATTTCTAATTCCAACTTTTGAATCGCTGCTCGAATTTCTAATTCCAAATTTTCCTCCATTTTATTAATCTTGTTTGCAATCCAAATTCTGAATTCGATTTCTGACATTTCGGCCAGCTGTTTATGAATGGGATATTCAGTTATATCTGCCATATCTTTCCTTGGGGGGGTTGATCTATTCTGGTTATTCATGTTACCAGAGTTTTTCCACTGATTCCGCCACATGATTGTTTTACACCATTTGATTTTTCCCTTGGAGCTTTGTCGAGGACCCGTACAGTGCTATGGCCTGAGAAACTGGGGACCTGTTTGGTGTGGTGGGGCTAAGTGGTTTTGTCTTGTTTTCAGCTGGTCTCTGTTCAACCCTAATGAAACAGTTACTTTGGGTTGAAGTCTCAGCTGTGGAGAAATGCCAGCAATTAAGTCACCCCACCCTGCCACGGGCAACAATTGGAAAAGGAAAATCAAACCTTCCTACAACCACATACCCAGGGCACCACCTCAGTAGTCCTTGGGCGATTGGCTCAGTTCAAAAGGTCCAGATCAATGGTCTCAGTCAGCACCTGTCTCAGGTGGGAGAGTTTCAAAGTTCTCTGGCAACTGGATCACAGGGGTCTGGTGACTACTCTGATATGGCTTGCTCCAGTGCTCTGTGGATTCAGGAGGAGCCACCCAGCAAATAGATCTGTGTGGGAAGGTTGATGCCTCCTTCCCCACCTTGCACCTCTGTCACACCCAGTCAGTGATAGTCCTGCAGGGCTTTGACCTAGTTGTCTGCAGTGAATAGATACTCCAGGGGTTTGCACCTGCCTGAATCACAAGGAAATCTATTTCTGCTCAGCCAGGGCGCTGCACTCTGCCTCTGTCTAGGAGGGGGAGGTGAGGCCTGACAACCTTGTGTGCTTGATGGAGGCTGGGGGGGTGTTTACTCAGTTCCAGCCCTGACCCTGATTGATGTTACTGACAGAACAGAACAGAACAACTTTGCGGGAATTTGTTTCTGTCCCTGCTAAAGTACCTTGCAGAATAGAAGCTGTTTTGAGTTCCCAGAGCCTGCGCCTCAGGCCCTGTCTTTGCTCCTGTAGGTTTGTATTCAGTTACCGTCAGTTCTAGCCTCCTGTCTTCCTTTGTCTATAGGCTGACGATCCCCTGAGGGCCAGGTGCATTGTAGGCTCAGTAAAGTGGTCCTCTGGGTCAGCCCCACCCTGGAAACTTCCCGGCTCTGTGCATGGGTTTCTAGTCCCCGCGCTCCACCCTGGCCGGTACTGCCTCAGGCAAACCCTTTACTCATGGGGCCTGCGTTTCCATCCCAGATCTGTTCCGTGGTGGTTACCACCTGAGTAGATGCCTGGCCTCTTCTGGTTGTCCAGGGAGACAGGGGGTGTGGCTTCAGAATATCCGAGAGTGAGCCCTATTGTTTCTAAAAGATGGCTGCTGCTCTGCACCTGGGGGCACTGCTGCTTGGGTGTGGTTCCCTCTCAGCTGCCTGTCCTCTCCTCACTTCCGTGCCTCAGAGTCAGCACTGACCAGCTGCAGTTTAGGCCCTGTCCACACCCCTCAAGAAATCACCCAAGAATCTGGACTCCTGGGGGACAGGCCTCCAGACCTCAGAGAGTGGAGGGGAGTGCTGGGAGCTCAGAGTTGCAGGTAGAGAATATATACAGTTTTATGCCTGGCAGGAGAATGCCATAGCACCCTAGTAGGGGAAGTAGGTCCAGTTTTTAGAGGGTCTCTCCCGTGGAGTGTAGTGGGAGGACCTTTGAACTCTGCTTGTTTGTTTGTGGGGCACTCCGAGCCGTTCTCATGGGGGTGGGGATTCCTGTCCACTCGGTGATGGATTTTGTACCTTTTGTTTGTATCCTTGGGGTCGTAGCTCACCTCAGTGGGAGTGATGTGCGTTCTTCAACCTTCTCTCTTGGTGCAGCTCAAATCCACCCGGTTACTTGCTAAATTTCTGTCCTTTAACTCTCCTTCTGGACGGGACCCTCTGTGGAAAGCTGGCTTCAGTCAGCCATCTTGTCTCTGCCCCTCGGTAGTTTTGATTTTGATTTTGCGTTTCCCTCATGGCTAATGATGTTGAGGATCTTTTCATATGCCTATGGACCATTTGTATATCTTTTCTGGAGAAAATAGCAATCAGGTCTTGTGTCTAATTTTAAATTGGGTCATTTATCTTCTTATTAATAAGGTGTAAGAGTTCTTTATATGTCCTGGATAAAATATCTCTATTTCCTGAAATATTTTATGGTAAGTTTTTTCTCAGTTTGAGGGTGCTATAAGGGAGATAATTTGAAGTTTGAGGACCTCTGAGAAGTGTCTCCTCTCTGGCGCAGTACTGATTAGCAATTCCTACAAGCATATAGCCCTCTGCAGGAGCCCCTGGTGGGTTAGTTCCGTTGGTGTGTCCAATTCATCAAAGTATACTCTGTCAGGTCACTCTCCCAACAGCAAGAGCTGGGTGCAGTCTGACATTAGCCGTCATCCGCCCTGAATTTTAATTTTAAGCACCTAGCACTGATGTTCTCTCCTGAAATCTAGAGCAGCTAGAGTAAGTGACAGGAGCCTATAATGAGATTCTTTCCTATGGTATTATTCTTAATACATGCATAGGTTTGCCTCTCCAGTCACAAACAGCTCCTTGGGGCAAGAGGTGTTGTTAGCAGTTGACAGAGTGCAGAAATTGCTGACTCAAGAGAAGTCCACTTCTAATGGACTTTAGAGAAATCCTGATGTCAGTCCCACTCGTCACATGCTACCCCATCCTTTTCCTTTTGCCCTCCAGTGCCAGCCTTTGTAAAGCATTCTCTGAATCTTCCTCTTGCATCATCTGCAGCCATCTGGTGGTCAAGTAGGCATTAAAAGTGCCTTTGATGACATGGTGGAAATTGTAATTCCAGGAAGTGCCTGTGTTTCCAGTAACTGATAGGTGACAAGAGAAAGGTTTTTAATTTCCAGAAATTATCATGTGAAAAAACAGTTCAGTTTTCCACTAAGCCAAAAATATTTCTTATGCTTTAAAATATTGTCATCATGTATACCAGTGTACATATCATCAAGAGAAATTACTCACAGGTGGCACTTATTAAATTCTCCATCTTTCAGAACACATTTGGTTGTAAGTGCTGCTCCTGATAATTCCCGGGAGTCTCAGCCCTAGAATTAGAAGTCAAAAAATGAAAGAGTGCTTTTTCTTTCTGTCTTCATCTGCTATATCCAGACAGTTTCATGAGTTATCATATAACCAAGATCAAATTTTGGAAAGCTATAAAAAAATAGTCAGGCAATCCCTGAAGAAAATAATGACCTTAATTGATCATTTTGACTTTGAAATTATAAATGCATAATCGGTACATTTCTTGAGCAACAAATACGAGTTGAGTGACTGTGGAGGCCCTGCATTCCTCACAGGACTTAATTAAAGCTGTTACTGATTCTTGGATTGCTGGAGAATGCCATGCTAGGGGATCTTTCTGGTGAGCCCTCACCTAAAGAACTCAGTAGAGATGTTTCCACTCATGTTACCTGATATTTAGCCTCATTTCTTCCTCCATTAATTTATATTTCTATTTATTTTATTGGTACTGCTTCTGTTACTATAAATGATCCTTGTTACCCATTTGGGTTTAAGCCTTACAAAATTAATTGACCCTTACCCAACATCTGAGATCTGAATTACAGTTTGGTTTTTTGTCTTCCTTCTTTGTAAAATATAAGCAAATCGTCATGTTTTGGAATCTGGGTGGGTTGGTTAGTTGGTTGGTTGATTTTCCTTTGTATTTCTGAGAACTCCTCCATTCAGGTTTAATAGCCTTTTCTCATTTTAGACATCTGCATGGCAACCAGATGTAGACAAAAGTGTAATCTGCACTGGGTCAATATACTTGAAAATACTGAAGTAAAGGTTAATTCCTCACTATCTGGTACTCAACCACCACAATGCATGTGCTATTTTTATATGTTGTAATCTACTAGTTAAACTTCCTTTCAGAGCTAAGATGCCATGGTTGGCATTTTTCCTAAGATGTTAGACAAGACTTCTCAAATTTTCATTCCAAGGAAATTTTAAACCTTAAGAAGTCTTTTTTGCTTAGTGGGGAAATCAAAATGTTCTCTCATGCAATAACTTCTGGCATTTAAAATCTTTTTTATTATTACCCATGAAACTATGAACAAGAATTTATTGGTTAATTGCCATATGCCAAATCATGTGTTAGGTGCCATGAGAAGTTGAAAAAAAATCCAAAATATGGGCCTGGTTTCAAGGAGCTTAAATAATTTGTTCATCTGTTTGTTTATTCATCCATTTATTCAACCAATGTTTACCAGGTAGCTACTGTGTTCCAGGCACATAATCTAATGAAGGCAGAATAAACACAGCATAAATATCTAAGAGCTATGTAGCAGGAGATTATAGAGAAGACAAAGCCCCTAAGAGGAAGCAGCTGGCAGGGCTAAGATATCTCATATTCCTCATAGTAGTCAGTCTTCTGGTAAATTCTTCTACTTCTGACGTGGTTGCAAAGCGTCCATAGCCTAACCCAGCCTGCGCTGGGCTTGGCATATTAGAAACACTTGCCAAGTTGAAAAGAAAAATAGCAGCATTGCTAAGTGGAAGACTCCTCTTTGAAGCATTTTAACCTTTGTTCGAAGGGAGTATTATTTACAGCATAGACGCACTATGTGTAAAACTCCAGAATCAAGAGTCTTCAATAAATCTCACCTTAAAAAGCTTCTTTTTCATACTGACATTTAAGCTGGTGTCCAGGATTATCCAGAGCTATGCTCAAGTCACCCATTTATCCATCCACCCAGATTGATTCTCCTATTGTATTAGTTATCTACTGCTGCATAACAAATTACCCCCAAACATAATGGCTTAAAACAATATACATTTATTATCTCACAGTTTCTATGGGTCGAGAATTTTGGCATATACCAGAATTCAAAGAGGAACTTAGAAAAAGAATTTGGGGAAGGCTAAGTAAGTTCTCTGCCCCAGGGTGCTTGCATAAGGCTACAATCAAAAGGTTGACTGGGGCTGGGAATCTCATTTGAAAATTTGACTGGGGAAGCATATGTTTCTAAGCTCATCCAGTGGTTATTGGCAAGATCCAGTTCCTCCAGAGTTGTTGGGCTGAGGATCTCAGTTTCTCATTGGCAGTTGGTCTGAAGTTTCCCTCAGTTTGGGGCCATGCGAGCCTCTCCAGCATAGCCATAACATGCAAGCTGAGAAGGACATAAGAGTCTGTTAGCAAGGTGAAAATAATATTTTCTGCAACCTAATCATGGAAGTTATATCTCCTCAATATTTCCATATTCTATTACTTGCAAGTTATTCAAAGGAAGGAGAATATATGTGGCAGTGAATATCAAGAGATGGGGATCATTAGGGCCATCTCAGGAACTGCCTTCCAGATGTACAATCATTTTGTTCAGCAAACATTTGTCAGTCATTCAACATGATAGTCACTAGAGCATAACTATAATTAATGAGTGGCCTTTGTCCTGAGGTGCTCACAGTCTGCTTGAGAACATGAGTATACCAATATCTAACTCTAACGAGCAAAATTTTCCAGTAGAGGCAGATTCAAAATCCAGTGAGAATGGGAAAAGAGGGATGCCTTTTCTCATGAAGGATCCCCTGACTGGAATGCCATTTCACAGTTAAAAACAATGTATCCTTGATGAAAATATTTCAAATTGTATATAAAACCAGTACATTGTACCCATGATTGCATTAATATACATGGCTATGATTTAATAAAAACAAACAATGTATCCTCACCTGTTCACGTTTGTATAACAAAAAAAAATAAATAAACGGAGTAGCTTATAAACATTAAAAATTTATTTTACACAGTTCTGGAAGCTGTAAAGTTCAAGATCAAGACACCAGCAAATTCAGTATTGGTTGGGGTACCATTTCCTGGATTATTGACAGCAACTTCTGGCTATGTCTTCTCAGGGTGGAGGGGAAAAATTAGCTCTCTGGGGACTCTTTTATAAGGGCATTAATCCTATGAGGGTGGAGCCCTTATGACCTAATTGCCTCCCAATGACCCCACTGCTTAATACCATCACTTTGAGTGTTAGGATTTCAACATACGGATTTTAGGGGGTCACAGACAGTTGGACTATAATAGCACTTCCTCTTTGACACTCTTTTTGTTCTTCAACCATACTCCTAAAGGACATAATGTTAAAGATGGCTTTTAAGAAATCAAGTAAGTAAGATGGCTTCTCATGAAAAACACAACAAAATGAAAGGTGTAGAGAAGTGATACAATGTGACACATGCGAGGAATCGATGGAATAACAAAATGACTACACTACTGGGGATGTGGTCAGGGATGGGGAATTGTTATGGTAGGAAACAAGTCTAGAAAGATGAATTGGAGTCATTAGAAAAAGGAATGTGAATCCTTTGCCAAGGAGCTTGGGCTTTGTCATATAGGAAGTAGAGAGCCACTGAAGATCTCTGATTAGTAGTATAATATGAAAAGCATGCCTTAAAAAGGAACTACAGAAGCAAGGGTAAAAAATTTACTGGAGGCACTTTATAGGTGGCCAAGGTAATGTTTCAAGTACAATGATAACGATGTTAAATAAGATATAGATTTTTAGAAGGTCGTGGAAATGGAGAGTTCAAAATCAGGAGCTGTTTCAGGGCTGAAACCGGATTATTAGATCCAGAGAAGACTTATGAGAAATGAGGGAGGCATGTGGAAGGACTAAGGATTTCTCTGAAATTTCCATCTCAGGAGAATAAAGTCTCTTAAAAGAAGAATCATGTCACAGTTGACTTCAGAATCTCAACATTTCAATTGTACTGGGAATTAGTTGGTATTTGATGGATTGGCAGGTGGATGGATAGATAGATGAATAGATGAATGAACAGATGGATGGATGGATGGGTAAGCAAATGGATGTATGAACAATGTTGTCAATCATCCAAGGCACTGCAGAAGGGAAATCAGTTTGGGGAACAGAGGAGAGAATGGATAGAGGAAATAATAAGATCCTCAGATGGCTAAGGTGACAGTGGAAAGAACTATATAACGTTATATAAAGTAACCACCAGTCTGGCCACTGAAGCCATTGAGCATCCCTTCCAGTAAGGGACATGAGAAAGTTGATTGTCCCCCCAGAAACTCAAATGAAAAGGTCCGTTCTTTCATACCCTATACTAACCTTATCTTTTACTTTCTACCAATGGCAAAACCATATATAGTGGCACTTCTCAGGTTTTTTGAACATGGCATTTTCTGAGGTAGTGTAGATTCTGATGTTGAGGTATGGATTGAGGTATAGGTGGGACTTGAGATTCTGTATTTCTTTTGTTGTTGTGGTTTTTTTGGAGGGAGGGACAGAGTCTTACTATGTCACCCTCAGTAGAGTTCTGTGGCATCACAGCTCACAGCAACCTCAAACTCTTGGGCTCAAGCAATTCTCTTGCCTCAGCCTCCCAAGTAGCTGTGACGACAGGCACCCACCACAATGCCTGGCTATTATTTTTTGTTGTAGTTGTTGTTTAACAGGCCCAGGCTGGGTTCAAACCTGCCAGCCTGGGCGTATGTGGCCAGCGCCCTAACCAATGAGCTATGGGTGCTAAGCCTAGATTCTGTATTTCTAACAACTTTCCAGGCAATACAGATGCTGCTGATCTATGGGCTGAACTCTGGTGACTATTATAAGGTATTATTCAGTATTGGTGACTTGGATAGCATCACTATTGTTGACACAGTTGGGCCGTCAGCCACCTTTCAATCCAAAACTTCATTTACCTCCTGCCCTTGTTCACAGCGTTCCTGAGTGATTTTATATTAGCTATCCCTTTTCTTACGCTCCCAGCTCCTCCAACTTAATAATAATATGCGGGGGTAGCTCCAGCATGCTGTCATTCCCTCCTCCAGATCCCTAATGAAGCTGTCACACAGGACCTTCTCACCACTCCCTTCTGTTTTCCCTCACCATTTCTTAGCTTAATGCTTTATTTACAGTCCTTACATTTAGTCTTCAGTTTCTTGTTTCTCAAAGTCTTCACACATTCACAATCATTTAAAGTTCAGAGATCAGGGATAAAGTCCACTTTTTGAGTAGGAATTTGGGATCCAGTAACTTACAGTGTTTGAGAGGTCAGCAATGTGTATAAGAAAAACAAATGAGAAAAGCAATCAGTGTGAGTCGCTGGGAAAAGAATGATGTCTGCTCTGGAAACAGGACAGCTCAAGTCTCAATGCTCCTGCTGAACAATTGCGTGACCTTGAGGAAATCACTTACCCTACCTGAGCCAACATTTTAGTAGCTATAAAATAGTACATTAAATTTAGATGATCTCTGTAGTCTGTTAAAATTAATTATGTAGGGACCAACTTAGCCTCATATCTTCATTATATGTTTCAACTAGAAGAGAGGTTCCTAACATGAGTCTCACGGATTGCCAAGAATCCTGTGGGTAAAATTGAGACAGTCCATGAATTAGGATGGGAGATGGATTTTATTCTTACTGTCACTGACCTCTGACAGCGAGCAATTTCTTCAATAAAGAACACAGCAACAGATCAGAGTAGTATTTGCTTCTGACTTGATTACCAATAAACCCACACATATATATTATATCCCATTATAGTTTGTGTAGATACCAAATGTCACTGATGCTCACACTACTGCAAAGTTTCAGTGCTTATTACACTTTTTACCACATCTTCTCATTGAGTATGCTAATGAAGCAGTATGTCAATTATTATAGCCCAGTGGCAGTCAGTAAGGAGAGATTTTGCCCCACAGGGTACTTCTGACATTTTTTGGTTTTTATAATTGGAGAAGGAAGCCTATTGGCATCTAGCAAGAGAGGACAAAGATGCTACTAAACATTTTACCATGCACAGGACAGCCCACCACAAGCAAGAATTATCCAATCCAAAATGTCAGTATTTCCCAGGTTGAGGAACCTATTGCCTTAAAAAATATTATTTTGGAGTGGAGCAAGATGGCGGCCGAGTAACAGCTTCCCTGCAACTGGGCACAGTGAGTCTGGGGAGATAAAACTCAAGGCATCTCTGGCTGGTGGGATCTTCCTATAATTATCCCTTTGAGGATACAGGGAGTCAGCAAGGGACTTCTGGACCCCAAGAGGAGGACAAAAGCAGTGGAAAACTGGCAAGTGGATGAGTGTGTTTGATCGACCTAATCCCACCGGCAACCGTAAGTACAAGCAGCAGTGAGACTGCAAACCAGAAAGGCCTTACCTGTGAACTGTTTCAGTGTTTTTGGACTTGGCACTCAGTTGAACTGCCTTGGGGAGAGCTTGAGCAGAGTGCAGAGAACTTTGGGCATTGTCTAGGTCCCCAGACTGAGCTGCTGAGCTGGGCTGCAGGGAGCCATTGTGAGAGAACTGCCCTGGCAAGCTCCGCCCTCAGGGTCCCACAGCAAGGATCAGGCGGGAGCTACTAACCTAGTGACTGAGCAGCCTAAAGGTGGGGACTGAGCTGCCTTACAGCCTTAACCCTTAGGAGCACAGTGAGACCAGTTTTGGCACACTGGAGCCTCGGGCTGTTGCCCTGGGTAGAGTGCCATGGCGTCACAGCTCATAGCAACCTCAAACTTCCGGGCTTGGCACCACCCAGACCTCCATAAGAGCTGCACCGCAACCACTGACCCGCGCCCGCCAGGCTTCCACATGTCCTGACCAGGAACTGCGAGTGCCTCGCAACCCCGCGACCTCCCTCCTGTTTCGTCCCCGCCTCCACACTGGCCCGCTCATGTGGCCAGGGATACTGCTAGCCACGTGCCCTCTAGAGCCCTCCCTGCCTCTGTACAGAGCCCTTCTCCTGGCCAGAGACTGCTAGAGCCTTGGGCTCTCTGTGCCAAAGTCACTGGGCGCCAGGCACTCCCAGAACTGACGCACCACCTCCCGTCCTGTTGCTGGATCTGGGTGTGTCACACGCCGGAGCTGCTTCCACAACCAGAACTCCCTGGCTGGGGCAGCCCCAGAGGAACTACACAGGGTGACTCCCTATAAAGATCCAACAACAATAGAGTGATCCCGCTGAGGACTAATTTTGGAGAGTCACCTCCCCAACTCTGAGGACGGCCAGAGGCAACAGTGAAAAACAATCATGAGGCAAAATCAACAGAAAAACTCTGGCAATATGAATAATCAGAGTAGATCAACTCTCCCAAGGATCAATGGGGCAGACACAGCACAAGATCCCATGCATAAACAAATAGCTGAGATGTCAGAAATGGAATTCAGAATCTGGATAGCAAATAAGATCCAATTAGAATTCCAAGCAATAACTCAAAAATTCAACGAATTCAATGAATTCAAAGACCAAATGACCAAAGATTTTGACACATTGAGACAAGAAGTTGCAGCCCTCAAAGATCTGAGAAACACAGTAGAATCCCTCAGTAACAGAATGAAGCAAGCAGAAGAAAGGATTTCTGACATTGAAGACAAAGCTTTCAAATGCTCCCAAACTCTCAAAGAGGAAGAGAAATGGAGGGCAAAAACAGACCACTCTCTCAGAGAGCTCTGGGATTATTCAAAGAAAACCAATATTCGTCTTACAGGGATCCCTGAAAGCAACAAAGTGGCTTCACAAGGCACAGAGTCTCTTCTCCATGAGATTATGAAGGAGAACTTTCCAGACATGCCAAGAAGTTCTGAAATTCAGATAGCAGACAGTTTCGGAACTCCAGCACGACTCAACCCAAATAAGACATCCCCCACACACATCATAATCCATTTCACTAAAGTTAATATGAAGGAGAAAATTATGAAAGCTGCCAGACGAAAGAAAACCATTACTGACAAGGGGAAGAATATTAGAATAACTACAGATCTCTCTGCTGAAACCTTTCAAGCTACAAGAGGATGGTCATCGACTTTTAATCTCCTAAAACAAAATAACTTTCAACCCAGGATCCTGTACCCAGCTAAACTGAGTTTCATCTATGATGGAGAAATTAAATACTTCAATGACATTCACATGTTGAAGAAATTTGCCATACCTAAACCAGCTCTCCAGGATATTCTCAGACCTATCCTCCATAAAGACCAGCGTAATCCTCCACCACAAAAGTAAACCCACCCAGAAAATGTTGATCAAATTCCAACTTCCACGGTCACAAAAGGATTAAAAATGTCCACCGGACTCTTGAAAGGCTTATCAATATTCTCAATTAATGTGAATGGTTTAAACTGTCCTCTGAAGAGGCACAGGTTGGCTGACTGGATACAAAAACTCAAGCCAGATATCTGCTGCATACAAGAATCGCATCTTACATTAAAAGACAAATATACACTCAAGGTGAAGGAATGGTCATCTATATTTCAGGCAAATGGAAAGCAGAAACAAGCAGGCATTGCAATCCTGTTCACAGACGCAATAGGCTTTAAACCAACCAAAATAAGAAAGGATAAGGATGGACACTTCATATTTGTTAAAGGTAATACTCGATATGATGAGATCTCAATTATTAATGTTTATGCACCCAACCAGAACACACCTCAATTTATGAGAGAAACTCTAACAGACATGAGCAACTCAATTTCCTCCAGTTCCATAGTAGTTGGAGATTTTAACACCCCTTTAGCAGTGCTGGATAGATGCTCCAAAAAGAAGCTAAGCAAAGAAATTTTCGATTTAAACTCAACCATTCAACATCTGGACTTAACAGACATCCACACAACATTTCATCCCAACAAAACTGAATACACATTCTTCTCATCAGCCCACGGAACATAGTCCAAATCGACCACATCCTAGGATACAAATCTAACCTCAGCAAATTTAAAAAAATAGAACTTATTGCTTGCATCTTCTCAGAGCATCATGGAATAAAAGTTGAACTAAATAACAACAGGAACCTGCATACCCATACAAGAACATGGAAGCTAAATAACCTTATGCTGAATGATAGATGGGTTATAGATGAGATTAAGAAGGAAATCACCAAGTTTTTGGAACAAAACAATAATCAAGACACGAATTACCAGAACCTATGGGATACTGCAAAGGTAGTCCTAAGAGGGAAATTTATAGCACTGCAAGCCTTCCTCAAGAAAACAGAAAGAGAGGAAGTTAATAACTTAATGGGACATCTCAAGCAACTGGACAAGGAAGAACACTCCAACCCCAAACCCAGCAGAAGGAAAGAAATAACCAAAATCAGAGCAGAACTAAATAAAATTGAAAACCAAAGAACTATACAACAGATCAATAAATCCAAAAGTTGGTTTTGTGAGAAGATCAATAAAATACATAAACCTTTGGCCAACCTAACCAGGAAAAGAAAGAGTAAAATCTCTAATTTCATCAATCAGAAATGGTAACAATGAAATAACAACAGACCCCTTAGAAATTCAAAAAATCTTTAATGAACACTACAAGAAACTCTACTCTCAGAAATATGAAAATCTGAAAGAAATCGACCAATACCTGGAAGTACGCCACCTACCCAGACTTAGCCAGAATGAAGTGAAAATGTTGAACAGGCCTATATCAAGTTCTGAAATAGCATCAACTATACAAAATCTCCCTAAAAAGAAAAACCCAGGACCAGATGGCTTTACGTCAGAATTCTACCAAACCTTTAAAGAAGAACTAGTACCTATACTACTAAGCCTCTTCCAAAATATAGAAAAAGAAGGAATATTACCCAGCACATTCTATGAAGCAAACATCACCTTGATCCCCAAACCAGGGAAAGATCCAACAAGAAAAGAAAATTATAGACCAATATCACTAATGAATATTGATGCAAAAATACTCAATAAAATCCTAACAAACAGAATCCAACAACACATCAAAAAAATTATACACCATGACCAAGTGGGATTTATCCCAGGGTCTCAAGACTGATTCAATATACATAAATCTATAAATGTAATTCAGCACATAAACAAACTAAAAAATAAGGACCACATGATTCTTTCAATTGATGCAGAAAAAGGTTTTGATAATATTCAGCATCCCTTCATGATCAGAACACTTAAGAAAATTGGTATAGAAGGGACATTTCTTAAACTAATAGAGGCCATCTACAGCAAACCCACAGCCAATATCGTATTGAATGGAGTTAAATTGAAATCATTTCCACTTAGATCAGGAACCAGGCAAGGTTGCCCATTGTCTCCATTGCTCTTTAACATTGTAATGGAAGTTTTAACCATCGCAACTAGGGAAGAAAAGGTGATCAAGGGTATCCACATAGGGTCAGGAGAGATCAAACTTTCACTCTTTGCAGATGATATGATTGTATATCTGGAAAACACTAGGGATTCTACTACAAAACTTTTAGAAGTGATCAGAGAATACAGCAATGTCTCAAGCTACAAAATCAACACCCATAAATCTGTAGCCTTTATATATACCAACAATAACCGAGCTGAAAAAACAGTCAAGGACTCTATTCCTTTCACAGTAGTGCCAAAGAAGATGAAATATTTGAGAGTATACCTAACAAAGAACGTGAAAGACCTCTACAAAGAGAACTATGAAACTTTAAGAAAAGAAATAGCTGAAGATATTAACAAATGGAAAAACATACCATGCTCATGGCTGGGAAGAATCAACATAGTTAAAATGTCCATACTACCCAAAGCAATATATAATTTTAATGCAATTCCTATTAAAGCTCCATTGTCATATTTTAAAGATTTTGAAAAAATAATACTTTGTTTTATATGGAATCAGAAAAAAACCTCGAATAGCCAAAACATTACTCAGCAATAAAAACAAAGCAGGAGGAATCACACTACCAGACCTCAGACTGTACTATAAATTGATAGTGATCAAAATAGCATGGTACTGGCACAAAAACAGAGAAGTAGATGTCTAGAACAGAATAGAGAACCAAGAGATGAAACCGGCTACTTACCGTTATTTGATCTTTGACAAGCCAATTAAAAACATCCATTGGGGAAAAGATTCCCTATTTAACAAATGGTGCTGGGTCAACTGGCTGGCAACCTGTAGAAGACTGAAACTGGACCCACACCTTTCACCATTAACTAAGATAGACTCTCACTGGATAAAAGATTTAAACTTAAGACATGAAACTATAAAAATACTTGAAGAAAGTGCAGGGAAAACTCTTGAAGGAATCCGCCTGGGTGAATATTTTATGAGGAGGACTCCCCAGGCAATTGAAGCAATATCAAAAATACACTACTGGGACCTGATCAAACTAAAAAGCTTCTGCACAGCCAAGAACATAGTAAGTAAAGCAAGCAGACAGCCCTCAGAATGGGAGAAAATATTTGCAGGTTATACTTCCGATAAATGTCTAATAACCAGAATCCACAGAGAACTCAAACGTATTAGCAAGAAAAGAACACGTGACCCCATCTCAGGGTGGGCAAGGAACTTGAAGAGAAACTTCTCTAAAGAAGACAGATGCACGATCTACATACACATGAAAAAAAGCTCATCATCCTTATTCATCAGAGAAATGCAAATCAAAACTACTTTGAGATATCACCTAACCCCAGCAAGAGTAGCCCACATAACAAAATCCCCAAACCAGAGATGTTGGCATGGATGTGGAGAAAAGGGCACACTTCTACACTGCTGGTGGGAATGCACACTAATACGTTCCTTCTGGAAGGATGTTTGGAGAATACCCTGTTTCCCCGAAAATAAGACAGTGTCTTATTTTAACGTGTGGTCCCAAAGATGCTGTAGGTCTTATTTTCAGGGGATATCTTATCTTTCCTGTAAGTAGGTCTTATTTTCGGAGAATGTCTTATTTTCGGGAAAACAGGGTACTTAGCTAAAAATAGACCTGCCATTCGATCCTATAATTCCTTTACTAGGTTTATACCCAGAAGACCAAAAGTCACAACATAACAAAGACATCTGTACCAGAATGTTCATTGCAGCCCAATTCATAATTGCTAGTCATGGAAGAAGCCCAAGTGCCCATCGACCCACGAATGGACTAGCAAATTGTGGTACATGTATACCATGGAATATTATGCAGCCTTAAAGAAAGATGGAGACTTTACCTCTTTCATGTTTACATGGATGGAGCTGGAACATATTCTTCTTAGCAAAGTATCTCAGGAATGGAAGAAAAAGTATCCAATGTACTCAGCTCTACTATGAAGCTAAAGTATAGCTTTCACATGAACGCTATAACCCAACTATAGCACAAGACTATGGGGAAAGGGCTAAGGAAGGGGAAGGGAGGGGGGAGGTTAAGGTGGAGGGAAGGTAGTGGGTGGGGCCACACCTACGGTGCATCTTAGAATGGGTACAGGCGAAACTTATTAAATGCAGAATACAAATGTCTACATACAATAACTAAGAAAATGCCATGAAGGCTACGTTGAACAGTTTGATGAGAATATTTCAGATTGTATATGAAACCAGCACATTGTACCCTTTGATTGCACTAATGTACACAGCTATGATTCAACAATAAAAATAAATTAATTTTAAAAAATATTATTTTGATAGTGATAATTTAGGATAACTAATTTCCTTTGTAATCCTTCACATTTTATTTTCTGCGTTTATAAACTTTGTCCTTAGAATGGTCCCATGGCCTTGCTAGACGATCAAAGAGACCTGTAGCACAAAGGATGTTAAAAAGCCTTGAGTGAGGAGATAGAAGGAGCCATCAGAATTCAGCTATTTTTGTTTGTGAACCGGGAAACTGAAGCTCAAATACTTGAACCCTGAAGGCAGCATGAAACAATAGAAAGAGCAGACAAGATTCAAATACCAAGGTTCAAGTGTAAGTTCTGTGTTGACATTTATAGAACTTTAACTGAATTTAACTTTTCTTAGAATTAATTTTCTCATAAGCCAGATGGATAAAATTGTCCTCCGCTTAGAGCAAGCGTCAGCAAACTATAGCTCACAGGCCAAATCCAGCTTGCAGCTTTTTTTTGTCAACAAGGTTTTATTGGAACACAGCAACACCATTTGTTTACATATTGTCCATGTTTGCTTTTGTATTACAGTTGCAGAGTTTGGTTACAACATAGACCATATGCTTATGGTCACAAAGCCCAAAATATTTACTTTCTGGCCCCTTACAGAAAAAGCTTGCTGACCCCTGACTTGGAGTATAGCTGTGAGGATAAAGAGACGCAAGGTATATAAAGATTTAGCTGAATAAACTTTAAGTAAGTGCAGTCTCTTTTAAGGCAGAGAGACAATTGTGGAAAGACAACATTGTTCAGGTCCACAGTGTACAATGTCTTTGAACTAGAGTAGAATCCAAAAGTCAGAAAATCTATGAGGAATAATGTAACTGGTTTATAGATAAATTCTGAAGAAGTATAAATGAGCCTATCATAAATTTAAGTATGATTATAACTTGCACTTATCCGAGGACTTAAGATAACTTCCAAACAAATAGCAATGGATTGGATAAAATCTCCTAATTGTCTCCAGAAGGTAAGTATGGTACAAGGTTAGTATAGTGACTGTAACTGAATTTTATGCTCAATATTGAGCTTCTAGGCAGCCGAGGTAAAAAGGAAAATGCGAAAAGTTGTGTAACATCTGTTTTCAAAAAAAAAGTCCATTTGTTTCTCAGTAGACAAAAGATTTTGATATTGATACAAATGTTCAGAAAAATTATTTACGTAGAGTTTATAGATATAGTTTGGGGTTTAAAACAGTAATTGAAACTAAGGGAAAAAATAACTTTTAAGAATATTTGGGCTGTCTTTGTCCTCCCACCACCACTTAAACCTCCTTGACTAAAATAAAAAATAATTGGTTTAGATGGTATAGTAAATAAAATATTTCTGGAATATAAAAGTATCTATGTTTTGGCTAGTGAATGCATTTAACACAACAGAATAGCTCTGTATGTTTTAGAAAGGAGGATCATTTAAGAGGAGAGAATTTGCTATCTGAGCATAAGACAGAATGTTTGTGAATTTGACAGTTATGATAACTAAAGAATCAATAGGCCTTTATTCCTCTGTAAACTTGTTAGGAACATAAATTAAAAAAACAAAAAAAAAGCAATACCAGGCCCAGGATTAGGGTGAGGCAAATTAGGTGAGTCACGTAAGTACAGAAACAGATCCAATCTTAAAATGTTGATATTTTGTTCACCTTAGATTGTTTGCATTGATTTTTATTTTATAAAATATTCCATTACATATTATTCATCTAGATTACTGAGCTTTCTGACACACGCTTAAATTTTGTACCCAAGGGAAGGGCCTCATTCCCCTCCTTCCATTCCTGGCCCTGGTCCATACATCCATGCTGATAGGAAGTAATTATAATAAAAATATGTTTCTTTCAGAAGGACTCTCCCCAGGCTGAGCCACCTTACAGGATTGTTATCACCTTTCACATGTTGATATAAGGTCTCTGTGTCCTAAACAGCAGCTATTATTCACAGAAAAATAACCTTCAGGAAGCTGTTTTGTTAAAATAGTTATCACTTGATGCATTAAAATTATTTACTCTAAGTTAATTCCTCACTGGCTTTTAAGTTCCGTTTCTAAGTGGAGCCCAGACTATTTTATCAATCTGTTTTAAGGAACCTTTAAATAACATTGGTCCAATTTATACACATCATTATTTATATACCTTCAAAAATTCAAAACATTTTAATGAAGTGGATGTGTATGTGAGATCGGACAGTTAAGTTCACAAGCTTATCGTAGAAAAAGGGCTGCATATCTCATTGCTGAATATTCCTAATGTGTACATAAATTCATTTAGATTTCTACTTAAAATGAAAGGACTAAGTCGTTCAATTATGTGCTTTATCTGGGAGCCACAAGCTATCGTCTTAACAGGCCATGATTCTCTTAACTATGATTCAAACACATTCAACCCCAAGTTTGTGTAGATGCCTTAACCAAGAAATATTAATACAGTGGTTATGAGAGTCTTACAGTTCTCATTGTTAAAGCTTCCCAGGGTTGAAAGATGCTTAGCCCCTGAGGAAATTAAGGGCAATCTTAATTGAGATGACTTTTAAGTAGAGATTTCAACTGAGTGCTGAGATTTCAACTGAGTGCTGAGACTTGGAATGGTAGACGTCCAAGGTGATTCGTCCAAGGTGATTCTTCTCACACCAATTAACTGTCACTTATCCCATGAAAATTTGAGGTTTGCCTTCTCAGCACGCTGGAGATTTTGAACAACTAGTGATTTTAGACAGGAATTTACCTGGTCTTTCTCAGGAATATGAATGGGTTATTCTAACCCTATATGGCTAGCTGCTATTGGTAAACCCATGGCTTTACAGGGGTACAGACATGTAGCCCACCTTTTTGGAGGTGAGTTATATATAATACCTATTCTTTCTTCTACAAAAAAGACTACAGGCCTCACCCAGGCTAATCATTTGGTTGAATTTTGCATAGTTTTGTCTCTATATCAGTGTAAATGCCCTTTCTGTGAAATTTTAAGATCTTTAAACATGTAGAATATTGCTTCTTTCAAGTTTTCAGAACCCACCATGTTCGTGGAGATCTATGTCTTATTGTGTTGAGTTCTCTAGCTGGCTGTCTAGGCTGTCACCACAACTCATAAGGCTCTTCTATTCGCATACCACATCACAGAATTGTGTTGATTCTAGAGATGTTTTCCATAGCTCCTTCAAGCTCAGCTGTAGAGCAAGTGCTTTTCTCATTTATGTCTGCCTGTCATCAGACCACAGTGTGAGATGCATCAAAGTCTTCCTGGATGGTGGGTACCCTAGGACAGTCACTGTGCGTCAAATACAAAAAGGAAAAAACTCCAGACAATTTCCAAATGAATTCACATTGGCATAATTCTTAGAAATTCTGTAGCACATGTTGACAGGCCAAGGGGATGGGCTCTGTGTGCTATTTTAATAAGCCCACAGACTGTGGTTTAAGCTACAGCCTCCCATACTTCAGCTTATTTTAGGAAGAACCAGAAAATGATGTTTAATGGTAAACTACAAGGAAACAGGCAGGGAGCAAGGGCAGATGGCATGAAGTCATCTTTTCATACTTCAAGACATGAGCCAACTCTATATTGAAATATTCTTTCCAGTTTAGGGCCCTACAGCTTGAGGGAAATTTGGAAAACTAAGCACAAGTCCCAACCAGTGGCTCGTCTAGGAAGCAGAAATGAAAACCATCTAATTATCAGTTAGCCACTGCTGGTAACAGCTGAGAGAGAAAGTGGCTGGAGCACAGTGTCACTTAAAACCATCATTTGGAGCTGCAGTTTCAATATGTCGATGGAAGAGTTGTCTAAGTCTGGGCGTATCACGTTCCAGTGAATTTTCGTTTTATGATAGCCATCATTTAGTGAAATCTATTACACCCCAGATTGTGAGAACTTTATTTCTTGCCACCTACCTTTACTCCTGTGTTCCTAGTATCCCACAGGTAGTTCTGTTGCAGTCTATTCTTAGGACCTGAATGTTTTCCAATTATTTTTTTTAGCCAGAAATTGAAACAGGGAATACACTTTTCCATAGAAATAATGTTGAAGTGATGGCAGACTTTCAGACCAGCCCACAAGAGGTACCTGGTTAACATGTGATTTAGCTGTAGTTGGGAATACAGAGAATTCTTTTTTCCATTCATTTTTGCTATGTGGCAATATATTGTGATCCATTACTCTCAATCTTTTTACCCAAGGAACACCAATGACAGGTGAGTCCACCCAGCAGACATCATGGAGGTCCAGCTGAGCCCTTACCTGCTGGTTACCGTATCCTTCTTCATTAAAACACTGGTACCTGGCCTTTATAGCCCATTGTGGGGTAAATAAGACAAGGCCAATATTACAAAACAGTTTATATTTATTAAATACACATGAGATGCCCTTCACTGATCAAATCACCCCTTCAACTCCTAAAAAGTGGTGCTTGCCCATTTCACAGATGAGGAACCAAGGCACAGAAATGTCAAGTAACTTTCCCAAGGTCACACAGCTAACAAAGCTAAACCAATTCAAACGCAAATGGTCTGGTTCCAGAAGCCATGTTCTCAGTCACCATAGTACAGACGTCAGTAAATGACAGCCCTGTTATTGTGTAACCCAAAAGCTAAGAATGGTTTTACGAACTTTAGGGGGTTGGCAGGGAAAGAAGAAAATATTTCATGGCATGTAATAATATGACATTTCAAAATTCACAAATAAAGTTCCATTGCAACATGGCCATACTTATCCATGTCTATAACTGCTCTTAGGCCACAAACATCATGACAAACTATGACCTCATGGCAGGGGATAAGAAATATATAAAAAGTGTGACTTTACTAATCTATACAAAATGTTTAAACTGAAAAAAAAAATACTTAAACAATGGGCAGTGGGTTATAGGAAAATGAGTGATTTAAAAAAAAAACATATTTCTCTATTTTGCAATAATAAAAAGAAACTGTAAAAATTAAATGAGTTGGCACAGGATAGGTTAATTTGCCAAAGAATAGAAGGGTATCTAAAGGACAAAAATAGGCATTTAATGAAAGACTCTAGCATCAGAGTTTCTAGCTGCATTATGTCCACATTGATGACTTCTGGCTGTAAATCACTCTTGAGTATTTAAAAATGATCAAAGATACATTCCAAGAATTGTAGAAAACACACTTATAATATGGGTGCATATACTCTGAAGCATCTTTATTTCACATATATATATGTATAAAAACCTTATTAATTCTAAAATAGGGGAAAATACAGACCTTAAGATTTTGTTGCATCATTAGTTAGTTTCTTAATGCAAGTATCCTAACGAGATTTTGCCCCATGGGTTGTATCGCCCTACTATGTTACTGAAGTGTAAGATGTCAAAAAAGTTATCTTAACTAAAGATAAAGTAGTCTTGTTGATATCTAGGCACTGTAGGAAGGGAAAAAGTGAGCTTAGATGACAAAGATTTTATAATGGATTTTATAATCCTTAGAAGGGTTATAGGAAGAGACTTATTTTACCAGTGTACTATTCCAGCCCTTTACTTTGGGCTTTTACACCTTATGGTAACCTAATGCCTTAAGCTCTGAAGCTCACAAACATATACTTGCCTGAAGTTCTATGGCTGCTAAGTTCTAGGCAGTGGTTCTCAACCTTCCTAATGCCGTGATGTGTTTTCATTGTTACAAAGGGGTCGTGACCCATAGGTTGAGACCCGCTGCTCTAGAGTCTGGCATTGTATCTAGTTCTGCTGACACCATGTGTCTCAATTGCCCGGCAATGTCCCAACACGATGCTGTCCGGTTCAGAATTCCACCCTCTACTGTTCTTTGGTTCTCACTAAAAGATATCATAAGGCATGGCACCCCTTTCGAATGTTGTTCTCACCTTTCTGGGGACTGATTGAATGGGAATTCGTCTACTTGGAACCGGTAGGGAACTGGGCAGCTAGTTGAGAGCACAGCAGTCAACAACTGAAGGGGCAGTAGGCAGGTGTAGGTTTGAATCACGTCAGGCCATGCATAGCTCTAGCTCAGCCTGTAGAGGGAGGCGAAATCTAGGCTGGTGACGGAAACAAAGAGGGCCCAGCTGCCTAGTGGGGCTTGATCCGTCATTATCAGTTGCTCGCAGAGACAGCTCAGCACTGCAGACAGTTCCCAGGAGTATAAATGTGTCTGAAAGTACCTGGTTCCCTCAGAGGCCCAGGTCGATATTTTTTCTTTTTCTTTTTTTTTTTTCTTTTTGGAAAACCATTTCTTTGGAAAACTTCCTGTTCTCTCTCCTCAGGGATCTCACGTACAGCACTGGCAAAATGAAGCTGTGACTAGCAAAATAAACTTTCTTCTGAAAATGTCTATATGCATAAGATTTCCCAGATTATTAGATAGAAAAGTCATCACTTCCAGCAGAAGTGTGTCCGATTCCATCAGATTGGTTTGTGTCGATGAGGAAAAAATCTAGTTATTGTCTCCCCAGAACTCTTCTCTCCTGGGCCAGCTCAGAAGTAGTCAGCGACAACCCAGACTCTTCTTTACAAGTTCTTGAGAAGAAAAATCATCATTTATTTCCCAAATCAGACTCCTAAAATGTGCATACTCAACTACTCTCTATTTCCTATATTGATATTTGACTATTCTTACTCTCCCATAAAATTGTCCAAATTAGAGATCACTTTTTGTTGATATTCTATAGCTGAAATTAATGTACCTTTTCTGGACTAATTCTCAAAACAAATTTTTCTTTTACGTAAGATCTCTTTAATACAAAAGCTCATAGTGTATCTGTCTAGATGGATGGATTTTTTTTTTTCGTGTAAATTTGCCAACTTTTGCATCTGGTTCAGGAAATAGAAGTTCTGAATGAGGGCTACAAGAAGATTTAATGAGCTTCATGCTGCTGTTGTTGGCAGTATGCAAGCACCAATAGACCAGTGTTTCCCAAACTGTGTTTTAATGAACACTAATCAACAAAAAGCTCTCTGATAGGAAATTGTTCCAAGGAAGGTAAGTATGGAAAACTCAGCCTTACTTTCTACCTTCTCTGGAGAATCACAATGCCCATTAGCATTATATGCCTGAGTAAAAAAACCTTTTTCATGCTCTCAGTCCAGCATTTTCCAAATGCCTGGACAACAGAACACTTTTGTCTTAGTAGTAGTTATCATGATCCACTATTTACAGTAAAATATTTATAGAAGTAGTCAGTTGACAGGCTTATCCTTGAGGAGACTAATACACAAAGTTGGTGAGATTTATCTCATCATCTGAGAACTTATGATGTTTTGTTATCCTTGCTTAAATATGTACATGACAGGGTCATTTTAGTTAGAATCAAAGGAAATCATATCTTGCTTAAATAGATACATTAGGACGTGGGAAAATACTTTTCTAATGGGAAAGTAAGTCATTAGGTATAATTATACATTGGAAAGTGGCAGGTGTGTAGAGGCTTCGGAAACGTGGATTTTCTAAACTATAATTAAAATATATAAAATTGATAGACAGTAATTTCTATTAATTTTCTAGAGTTCTATGTTAGATATGGAAAATAACCAAGCCAAAATGTAAAAAGTATCCCCGGACTGACGGATTCACAATTACCTTAAAGGTGTTAACATCTCCATTGGTTTGTGACGAAGTGAAAGGAAAAAGGAAAAAAAGATGTTAAGATTGTCTTTGAAGAATAAAACTCATATGGAAATTTTAAAAACACCAAGAACATTAGATCTGATATTTTTCATAAAAAAGAGTGGAATGATTTATTTTGGCTTCACCGAGGTGTACTGTATTGAACGTGTCAGAATAGCGTGCCAAGAGCAAGACCCTTTGTACTATATTTGCAGCTTCAACTTTGAAAGCACTTTTCCAACCTGATTATTAAAGAGTATTCATTTTCTGAGCCAAATGATACAGCAAAAAAACATTGCTCTCTGTATACACACAGTACTTTTTTTTGGTTCTGGATCTTGGGTGCAAAAGATTGATTTAATAATACTCCTCAATATATACAACATAATCATCTTTTTCCTCATGAGGCTCACTCCTGATACACAGGAATATACGTCTATGTATGTCTGTGTGTATTCTTTCTTTTAGAATGTGTATCAAAATTGCTTCTCAGCCTTTTAGCTAAGATCCAAGTATAGAATGTCTATAAGTATATATTAATAGAACATATATTCACATACATGCATACATAAATATGTTCCCTTTTATACTGTGCATACTTGTAAATGTATATGAATATATATGCATGCATGTATATGTCATGCATATGAATTTATGTGAATATACATATGCATATTCCATTGTTTTCTTTCCTGGGGAAAATATATTTCATGCATATTCTTTTGTTTATATACTTTCTTAATAAATATGTATAGTTTGTGAGCATATTTTTGTAATTATGTAAATTAAGAATTATATGCTTACATATATAATTGTGTTTCTTATTTTTTCCTTGAATATTGTAATTTTAGAAATAACTTTTTGCTTTGAAAAATTGCAGTCATGAACTAAGTATGCCACGAGAGAAGCATATACTGAACTCCCATATGCCCGTCATGCAGTTGCAACATTTACTAACTCATGGCCAATCTTATTTTATCTATGCTCCCACACACTGCTCTCCCACCTAGATTACTTGAAGCAAAGCCCAGATATCATACCATTTTTTCAAGTCTTTAAATACATAGCTCCAAAATGTATTATTATGTTATGATTATCATACCCCAAAAAGATAATAACCAAATGTCCAGTCTATATTCCAATTTCTCCCAATGGTCTCATGGAATTTTCCTTGTTCATTTTGGAAATCAGTATCCAAATTAGAGCCATACATAGCAGTTGGTTGATATGTCTCTCAAATCTCTTTTGATCTCTAGTTTTTAATTTTCTTTCCACATGTAAATGTATGGTGAAAAAAACGATTTGATTCGTTCTGCAGGTTTGCCTATTATCTGGATTTTGTCTCTCTTATACCCATGGTGGTATTTCACGTGTTCCTCTTGTCTTATATTTTCTGGAAATTAGTAGTTATATCTAGAGATTTTATTAAGCTTCAGTTAATTTTTACTTTCAGGGGGGAGAATATTTTGTTGGCGGCTTCAAGTACTTCCATTTGGAGGCACAGATGTGTCTGCGTGTGCAGTGTTAGCAGCCATTGATGCTCATTGCTTAAATATTAATTGACCAGATGATGGGAAATGGTTATATTCTAATTCTATCATTCCATCTTTATTTACTAACTGGAGCATTTTCATAAGGAAAATCTTCCCCTTGTCAACTCTTTTTTATATTGATTACAATTTGTATGACAGATAGAATAAATTCTTGAGTCTTTTGTTTTATTCACCTGTTTTCAAAATGAATTGGTTCCCTAGCATCCTCCAAAGGCAACCAAAGATGTTTTCTTATGTCATTGTGAATTTGCCTTCTGATATAACAAGATGTTCCAGGATCATTTGTGCACTTCCTATCACAGACACGGGATTAACCATTTCTTCCCCAAAGTCCTAGTTGCTTTTTAGAGAAAATGGTATTTAAATCCAAAATCTGGGATCTGGGTATGTTAATAACTACCGGGTTGGTCATTGTTAATTGAGAGCTTATCAGTAAGCAGTGTGAGAAAATACACTTTTTTAAAATAAAATGCATCATGATTTTATGCTTCCAATTCAAATTCAGGACTGTAGGATTTTTATGTAACCTCCCTGATCTTATCTGGGTATCTATGTCCTCACTATCTCTCTTACAGCACTCATGTCAGCATTGTTTGGCTTCATCTCATAAATCATACACAGTCCCAAAGTAATCATATCAACACCATCAATGACAATACATACTAAAAATGATTAAAAGTATTTTTCAGTTCTTTTGTCCTTAGGATTTATGCCGCTAAGGATGTATAGTCAAATTGCCGGACTTTAAATTCACTTGAAATGTGTTCCTTCTTTACATTTATATCACCAGCTTAATTTAGAGCTTCTTTCCTTTCACTTTGATTTTAATTTGTACTGATAAAAATTTCCTTTCAAAATTTAATCTTGCTCTGTAATTCTTTAACACACTTACCTGACTCCAAAGTGAAATCTAAAAAGTGATATTTGTTCAGAGATATTTGTTCAGAGAAAGCTAACTTTCATCCCTGTCCTCTCTACCTTGTTCAGTCTCTCTCCCATAGGTCATATTTTGTCCTATTTTATTTTTTATTTGGATTCTATCCCATTATTTCTAATCATGTATGTATATATGTCTGTGTATATATTTCCTTCGGAAAATAAACAGCATACAAAGTATGCTTTGTGCCACCTTGGTTTTCACTTCACGATGTATTCTAGACATCACTTCCCAGAGGTATATAGTGGTCCTCACTCTGCTTCACTGCTGCAGAGAATACTGATGGACATTTGGGTTGTTTCTCATCTTGTGCTACTATATACAGTGCTGTGGAGCACTAATTTTATGAGATCTATTCGTATTCCAATATATACATCTAGTCCTTAATTTGAACTACAACAACATGCTCCGGGTAGGATTTTGCCTCTTTTCTCCAGCTTCCTCCCCTTCAACTCGCTGGCACTTACCCAGGACACCAGGTCCTTACAACAAGCTGTAGGTGGCACTGTCCACACAGGCCCAGGTCTTGCTAGATAGCTTAAAAGACTAGCTTCAGATGCAATGATACATTTGTAAACTATTCAGAATAGAGTATGAATGTTTTACCACAATAAGTAAGCAAGTGAGGAGACGGTTATGTTAATCAGTTAGATGTAAGCCTTCCACATTGTATATCAAATCAGCACATTGTACCCCATAAATGCATTAATGTACACAGTTATGATTTAATAAAGAATTTTTTTTAAAAAAGAGAGCACCACAGGCTTACCTGTGTCCATTGTTTTGCCCAGCTTCCTCGTGAAAAGGAACTTCAAAAGAAACTTAGACATCATTTTAGTATCCAAAATAGCTGTGCTATTTTAGTATCCAAATAAAGGCTCTGAGTTCATCTTATAGACAATGTGAACTGTCCATGCCTGGAATTTTTTCTCTGCATTGGCTTCAAGAAAGTTTAGTGCCTACTTTATGACCCCCACATAGCAAGCATATAAAATTATATGGTTGTGTTGTCCCTTATATTTTCTTAAACAATTGACATTATGGTGGACATTAATTTTGTTTTTGTTTTGTGTTTGTTTTTTAAAGATCAAATCATTCTAGTTCCGTAAGTTCAAGTCTTGTTGCAGGGTAGCCATTTTGTATCCAGGACATATGCAAGCCTTCCATGTTGTTCCATTTACGAGGATACAAACATCAATGTCCTTCAAAAAATGTTTCCAACTGCAGCTTTCCAATATTCTGTAAAGTGCATATCTCTACAAGGATGACATTTTGAGTTAATTCCTGGAAACAAATGGTGATCTGATTCAAGAAGCTGTGAGATCAAAGATTTTAAACGGGAAAATTTGAGCTATAAAAGGTGGAGCCCTACTTTCTAAGTTTGTATCTCAGGAACAAAAACAACAGAAAGGGTTATATGTATTTTGCATTTTTCCTTTATTGTGAGTGTATACTTGTGTTTTTATATTTTTAAACCAAAAGACATAGTAAAAGACATAAAAACAGACTTTAGAAATGATGAGCAGTTAGGTATGCTTTAAAGAGTGTATTGCTTGTGGGAGAGAAATTATTTCATGTACATGTATGTATATTTATATTAATCTTATGTTTTAATTTGTGTTTACTTTCATATCAAGGATGTAATCTTGGAAAACATGCCTATGTGTAGTGTTGTTTCATAGAAACTTTTGTTTTATACAAACATAATTTTACTATCCAACATCATTGCCAATTAGGTATGCTATGGAGGGGAGTTTTGCTAGGTGCTTGGAGAGATCCCCAAAAGGTGGTCCAATAATACATTCAAGAACTACTGAAATGCAGATGATGGTGGTTCTTATGCAGAGGGACTTCCAAAGACTGTGCCTTCCAAAACTGTCTGGGTCACTGTTTTTCAAACTGTAGCAGTGAACTATTAGTGACTTATGAAATCAGTTCAGTAAGGCACAAACTAGCATTTAAAATATGACCTAAAAATAAATAAATAAATAAAATATGACCTAGATTAAAGTAGAAAATAGAGTGCATTGTGTGTAGTAGAAAGTTGTTTTGGAAAACTTTTGTTTCACTCAAAGTTAATATAGATGTATGTGTTCACACTAGACCAGAGAGGAAAATGTATGCGAGCGGCAGTCACAAAGACCCTGCTCTGGGGAGATATGGGTCCCAATTCACACCACTCCATGACTAGGGCATGCTGCTTCATCTCCCGGGGGCCCCTGGTCTCCTTTCCACACAGAAGCTACACCCAGAATATCCACCTTCCTCCTCTTCTCATTACATTCTCTCTTTCTTTTTAAAATTGTGTCTCGTGACTCTTGAATTCTTAATCTGGGGCAAAAAAAGAGATGATTCTATAACGCTTTCCTCCTGTCCATGAGCCTCCACCTCACCTTCAGCTGCTGCATAACTGGTGAGTCACATAGTGTCAGGGTGGATTTCTGGCCCCTGTGTATTTTCCACGGTATTTATCAGTCTACACAGCTCAAAAGTTCTTTTTTCTCTACTTTTTTTCTTTAGATTGGGTTTTATGCTCTTATGGATGTCTGGAGACTTCCTTATTGTTTTATATATATTTTCAAGCTTGGATATATAAGTCCAATAGAATGAATATCACCCCTTTTAATATAATTGAACCTCAAATTGAGATATATTGCAAAAATATGGTGCAGCTAATTTAAACTGATAGATTCAGAAGAACCTCCTGTTGCCTAAAACTTTGCAGTAGATAACTAACCTTTTACCACCAAAATCCAACCAGGGGGAGAGAGGGAAGAGTAGGTACTTTGAGGCAGACCTGGGGTTAGTTTTTCGGTTAAGAGTAGGTACTTTGAGTCTAGACCAGAAAGGAAAATGTATGCGAGTGGCAGTCACAAAGACCCTGCTCTGGGGAGATATGGGTCCCAATTCACACCTATCACCTATTCACACACTCAAAGTACCTACTCTTAGCTGAAAAACTAACCCCAGGTCAAATCAAGTATGCTTTTATACAGAATACTCAAAAGCTATTGGTTCCACTGAGAAATTTCAGGGAATAAGGTTCTGGAATCCTATTAAAATACTGGATTACATTGAATCTGGCTTGAAATTGAGCCAAACCTAATGTATCATTTTAACTATATTATAATAAGGAATAACAAAATTTCTATCATAAAATGTGCCATTCGTACTTTCATTACATGCAAAGTTTGCCCACTTACTTTTGTATCAAAAATTCTTTTATTTTTTCTTTTTAAGAGAGCGTGTTGTCCACGCTAGAGTGCAATATTTGGAGATCATTTAGAAAGCAGTAAAAAATATTATATCCCCAAGATCGTACGCCAAACTGACCCTCAAAACTCAGCTCATAGAGATAAGTAAACCACCTTTGTGCCGTACCATGCTGTTTTGATCACTATAGACTTGCAATATAATCTGAAGTCTGGTAACGTGATACTTCCAGATTTATTTTTATTTCTTGAAATTGTATTGGCTATTTGTGTTTTCTCCTGGCTCCACAAGAAATGAAATACTATAGAGATATAGATCTATGGAACAAAACAGAGAACCTAGAGATGAACCCAGCTACATATTACCATCTGATCCAAACAAAAGCACACACTAGGGAGAAGAATCCCTATTTAACAAATGGTGCTGGGAGAACTGGTTAGCCACATATTCAGCAACATTCTGAACTGTTGATTTCCATTGTCTCAGTTATTATAATAAATAATAATTATATTCCTATTGCTATGGGTTTCTGCTACCTAAGGCTTCAAAGTCAACATATTTATATAAGATTCATTTTCCAAGAGCCCTCCACTGCGAGTTGTCCCTGAGGCATTTGGATTTAAGATAAGTTTGAAATAAAATACCTGTGTCACTTTGTTTTGTCTCTGTGACATGGAATTAATTTTCTAAGAAAATAAAACCTAAAAATTTTAGTTTTCTGTAACCATTCACTCATTTTTGCATATATGCATTCATCTATTTCTAAAACACTCAGGAACCACAAGGTGCTAGGTGTTAGGATTAAAAAATGAATGAACCAGTGGGCCCTACACTGAATAGATTACTATCTTCATGGAGGGGACCATACCAGAAGATAAGTGTAAATGCAACATGACCAATGCTGAACTAGAGCAGTGAGCAAGAATGGAGACTGTTGAGTAGATGGGATGATACTTAAATGGGAGAACAGTTCACTCTGTAGATGAGCTAAGGACTTTGGGGAAAGAGGGAACAGCAGGGATGACCAGACCTGTGACAGGTCTTACATGTTCCCTGTGCTAGGGTTGGTGACCCTGGATCCTAGTGAGGGACTATGCAGGATGACAGTGGAGAAAACAGTTCGGAACAGGTTCTAAAGAACCTTATATGCTACCAAAAGACCCTGGACTAAATGCATTTTGAACCAACAGAGGTTTTTAACCAAGGATATTACATGGACGGTCTCAAGTTTTGGTAACATCTGCATAACTTGACTGGTTCAAAAATAACCTAATTATGTGTATTTAAAGAGTTATCAACATTTCTAGGAAAGTTTATTGCATAAAAATGATCTAATGACAGTCACAAAATAGAAAGGTCTCTTTGATGCCCCCCAAGAGGTTTTCAGGGCTCAGTGCTTTTAAAATAGTATCAGCCTTGAATCTGCACATTCACATCTCATTTTGTTTGGCATAAAATATTACCAGTAAGAAAAGTTTAAGATAACAACATTAATGTACAGCATGTAGAATGACAGATACAGACAGGTACTATGTGCTATCAATATTCTCTTACATTTCAAAGTCTTTTAACTTTTAGTTAATAGTTCAAATAGTTTTCTAGGGTGCTTTATCTAAGAGACTCCTTGCATTTTATAGACCTTAAGCTGATGATAACTACTGTGATTAACAATAATTGTTTCAAACTTTGAATAGACTAAAGCCCAAATACCTGAAATTCAAAAGGCCAACTGGGAAAGTATTTCAATACATATGACTAACAAAAGGCTGAATTTCTTGCTTTATTATGTTAGTAAATCTTGAAGAAAATTCCTTATCAGCATACCTAGAGCTGCTCTCTCCCTCTCTCATTCTTTCTAAATGCTGCGTAGAATTTCATTGTATATGATTATTAAATGACTTTTAAATCATAAGTAAATATAAACTTTGTAAATCATTAAAATATTTATTTATGGATCCACCAGAAATTGTTTAGCACTCATATGTTCTGGGCAATAGACTTTGGGGCAAGACCTGGGACAAGACCTGGGACTTTGGATTTGGGGACCTGGGACAAGTCCCATTTTATAGCTTTCTATATTATTTGAAATTTTCTCCTCAAAGCATGTTTTACTTCTGTAATTTTAGAAAGCTGATCTAGGATTATAAGTGAGCAGTGAAAACAATTATTTGATTTCTAGTCTATAAATGAGACTATTCAATATGGTTCATCTGCAAAAAAGATAAACAGTTCAGAGTTCCATGGTCTATAAAATCACATCTAATAGGATTTGTGTTACAATTTAATAGTCACTATGGGATTAAGAGATGGGACTATTAAAGGATGATGAAGCCAAGAAGGCTCCACCTTCATGAATAAATCAATGTCATTATCTTGGGAGTGGGTTTGTTATTAAGAGTCAATTACTGTAAGGTGAGTTCCACTCTTTCTTGCTAGCTCACTTTCTAGGTCTCTTGCCCTTCTACCTTTCATCATGGGATGATGCAGCAGGAAGGCCCTTGTCCCATGGTACCTACATGCTCTTAAACTTCCCAGCCTCTAGAACCAGGAGCAAATAATTTTGTTTGTTACAAATTACCCACTGTGTGGTATTCTGTTATAGTAACATAAAATAGATGAAGACATTTTCCAATACCTAAGAAGTTACTAGAAAGTGAAATTTCAGAATATTTCAAGTCAAAATCTGTAAATTAAATTTTGATAAAGAAAACTAGTTATGCTAATGCAATTATAGTGAATATTAAAGTGCTTTTAAGCTAAAAGGAGACTAAAGTTCAAAAGTTTTCTCTTGATTGTTAGGCATTAAGATAATTTCTTCTCCTCTCTATGGCTCAGTTTATCAATCAGCAAAATGGAAATGATTCTATTCACCCCTGTCAATGGGAGAGCATTTTACCCACTGTTCAAAGTCTATAAGAAATGCAGCTGGAAACTTTAAAAAAGAGTTTTAATAAAATAAACTCCTAATTTTCTGTTTATTATTGTTAGTTTCTACCTAGACTTTGTATTTGTAAAATAATATGTAATTTAATTCAGATTTTTTTCCTCTGGGTCTAGTGCAATGTTTTTCATCCTTTTTTATCTCATGGCTCACTTGAACCTATAGTTAAACCTCCACAGCATATTTCAATTATGTTGATCAAAAAAAGAAAAAAATGAATATAACTTACTGTGCTTTGAACTGCTTTCAAAAATAATGGTCTTTAAAATTTTTTGTGGCACACCTATGATCCTCTCACAGCACCTGAGTGGTCTACTGACACAGAAATTTAGTTTAAAAACAAAAGAAGTATGAATGGAAAGAATCAAGCATTAGTAAATGTGCTCACTTCAGAAAATTGTGGTACTTTGGGTGGTTCACTCTGGAGGTAAATGCCTTTAGTTCAAGAACTAATATAACGTATTCATGTATCTACAGCAGTACCTGATGTCACATTAGGCCCTTAATTGGTACTTAATAAATGTTTGTTACAAGATAATTTTTAAAACCAGATAAATTCATGACAATGAACCTGTGCCAAATATTTTATTTAACTCATTGCGTGGATCATTAAAATGCTGGGGTACTAAAATTTCAAGAGGCCTGGCTACAGCCCCTTTTTCCTCCACCTATCTTGGACTTGAGGGCCACCTCCCAATATCCTATGCCCTCCAATACCTCTCTTTGCCCTCACTGGGACTCTTCTTTGCAGTCGATTCCCTCTCTTCCCTATCTCCAGTGGAAAAGACAGTAAAAGATAGCACAGAGGTTCCATCCATCTGCTGGGGGCACAGCAGACTGGGTCATGGAGATACCCCCACCAACCTCAGGGGAGAGAAAGAATTCCTCCTCCTAAATGACATAAAATAATATCTCTCTCTTCTCCGTACTCTTTGGTAATCCAAATCCAGCAACTGCTGTATAGTTCTGTGGCCGTGCCTCCCTCTTCCAGCTACCTTAGGTTCAAATCAGAAGGTATCTTTTTAAAAGCAGGTCAAATTATGCATCACATAAATTTAAGTGGTTTTACTTACCCTCTGAGTGTTTGCCTTATATTCTTCTTTTATACTTAAATTCTGTGTAGCTCTATAAAATTGAATAGCACTTTGTAAGTTGGTCAATCACTTTTACATTGTTACCTCATATGGGTACATGTAAATTTCCCAACAGTTTCCAAGAGTTAAAGCCACTTGCCTAAGGCAAGGTTAGAAGTGTAGCCCAGGGCATCTCCCCATTCCCCTGCCCTTTCCTCTGCAGTGCCAGCCTCCGGGCAGCATTCGGCTCCTAATCTCCCTGAGAAGATAGAACTCAGCTCTCTCTGAGCTTTACACATATTTTTTTCCTGCACCACAGTACAAAACACAGAAATGCCGTTATGTCAGTACAGTAGCACACACCCCCCCGCTTCTACCTCCCCCATGGGAGATATATTTCAAGACCCTCAGTGGTTGCCTGAAATGGCAGACCATAGGGGAACCCTGTAGGTACTATGCTTTTTCAATCCAATAATGGAGAAGGCAAGTGACAAGAGGCAAAGAGTGTATACAGATCCACTGTACAGAGATGCAATTCATTCCCACTGGTAGGGACTTAGCAAGATTTTATCATGCCTCTTGAAGTGGCATGCAATTTAAAACTTGGGAATTGTCTACTTTCTGGAATTTTCCATTTAATATTTTCAGACCTTGGTTACCTGTGGGTAACTGAAACCATGAAGAGCAAAACCGTGGATAAGAGCAGACTACTATAAATAAAAATAAATGTTATTTTTGTTTTACATGTCTTTAATCTGCAGCCAAACCTAAACTTTGAAGTCAAGATTCTCTACCCAATCATTAAGCCTGATCTGTATTTACTGAACCACTGAGCTCTTTTCTCCCACAATGAATAATTTACTTTCAGCCAGGCATGCCTGTGAAATAATTAAGTAAAAGCTACACAAATGATCACAACAAGAAAACCCTTATTAACTCACATATAAAACGTATTATGGTATTTGCAGATAGGTGTTACCATGGCAGCAATTCTTTTTTTTAATTTTTAAACATTTGGCACGTGGGCTGCTTGTGCTTTTTGGTTAACTGTGAATTTACATGACCTGCAACATGACAATGCCTTAATGGGAGCCAAACAAAGAGTAGAGTTTCCCCTCCTCTTCCTGCCTGTTTCCCCTTCCTCCTAGGGAGCCATTTCAGGCTTTCTATAAGGGCACACTACTATACTAACTGTGTCTTAGTAATTGGAACTTACAGCTCAGAACAGTAATTCTGTCCCATAATTGTCGATGATAAATTTTAATTCCACTCTGTAATTGGCAATAATCAGGCCATATTCTAGTTTTTCTGGAGTGCTCAATTAGAGGCCTATGGCCTCCTCTTTCTTCTCCTTTCAGCACAGCATCTATTCTTGATTCATCTCCATCTGAACAATTATGTCTATAGTTACATGATATGATAAATATTCCTAACTTTGGAAGACTTTGAAAAGGAGTATACTAATTACTATTGTACTATTTGTCACTTGATTGAAAATTTCCCAGCTCTAAAGCTGTGGTCTGTTAATCATGGGGTCACCAAAGCTTTAATTAGCTTCAAAAAGAGTCATTTTGTGTGGTCAGCAGTGAACATTGGTATAAAATAATAGTAATTTCATTTTGATTTCTTTTAAACAAAGGAAATATTTTCTAAATTGAAGAAAATAGCAAGAAAAAATAAAATTTATTGGGTTTACACTTAGCATATACAATTCTGAAGTGACTTCCCTTGTCTTGAAAAGACAGAATTTCTCTCAGTGTGTTACTCAAAATAGTCCCACCCAAAGGATTCCCTAAAGAAAGGAGTCCCTCTTCCCAAAATGCTATGTTGTATATCCCTTTTGGAGGTTTGCATTGTCTTCTAGACATTTAACCCCCCTAATGATTCCTGCAACAACAACAAACTGTATTTGGGTTACTTCTAACTTTTTAAAATTTAGATTAACCCATCATTTCCCAAATAACTATAAGATCCTGTTTTCATGTTATATCTATTGAACTGTACTTGTAATTCACCCAACCATTTTTATTCTTATTAAGATAACAATGTTAGGATTCTAAAAATTCCTTAAAATGCATGATTAAAGGAGAAGTGATTACATTCCTGTTTAAGAAAGCGGAATAAATGCTGCCCTTAGAAAAGGACATGCTAATGTTCCAAGATGCAAATTCAAGTCATTCTTGATAACTGGGTTTCTCAACCATGGCCCTATTGACATTTGAGGCCAGTGCTTTTTGTCCAGAAGGTTGGGTCTTAACCACAATGGCTTCCTTCCACTCTTCTAGGTTCTTTGGCTGGGCTATGAATTAAATTGACACAAAACTGATTAACAGGAGAAAAACCATGTTTAATTCCATACCTACCCATAGGATTCCCACAAAATATGCTAATTTAGGAAGGGCCAGATGATTGCTACTTCCGTAGCATCATGAGCTACAGAAAGGAATACAGGCTTGGGTCATCTAGGGTAGGATGGATGAGTGATGGCCAGGCAAGGGGAGGAAATGTATGGTGAATGAAGGTTGCCTTGTTATGTAAATAAGCAGTCTCAGGAAATTAAAGGGCATCTTTTCTGAGCTACTCCTGTGTCTTACATTTTCTCAGAATGGCCAGCTCAAAATATGCCAAAGAAATATAATTTGAGGTAGCATTTCCGGACTCCTGTAGTCATATTTTGAGGTGGTATATCCTGAACCCCAACAATCCTTGCTGTAACTGAGAGGCAAGTCTAAGAAATATTCAAAGAGAACACTGATCAAGTGCTTAGGCTTTGTTTCTTGAAAGCACAATAAAGCTCTGCCTGTTTTACTTATTAAAAAGGACTTCAAAAGGAAATTTGACTTTTATTCTTAGTTCATTGGTTATTAGCTGCTCAACAACTCTTCTAGTTTGAAAACTCTTAGAATAAAATAAAGGATTAAAAAAGTAGGCCGGACCTATGTAGAAGGAATCTTAGAGAAAAGAGGTAGACCAATGTGTTACTCCATGTGTTTTTCCTTGCTCTAAAGGAATACCTACCTGAAGCTGGGTAATTTATAAAGATAAGAGGTTTATTTGGCTTGTAGTTCTGCAGGCTGTACAAACTCCGTGCCAGCTTTTCCTCTGGGAGAGATGTTCCGGAAGTTTCTAATCAAGGCAGAAAAGGTTAAGGGGGAACGGGCATGCCATTTGATGAGAGAGAGACCAGGAGAGGGAGGCGGTGGTGCTGGGCTGTTTCAAATAGCTCTCAGGACTAACAGAGAACTCACTTATTGTCCTGGGGAGTTCCCCCACCCTAGCCATTCTTGAGGGATCTGCCCCCATGACTCAAACACCTCCCACTGAGCCTCACCTCCAACGCTGGGGATCAAATTTCAACATGAGATTTGGAGGAGCCAAATACTCGATCTGTGTCAAGCAGCCTGCCAGGGTCTGCCCAGGAGACTGGGCCCCCCAAACTATCCTTGCTTCTTACCATTTTAAAGAGTAAATTCCTTTACAGTGCTAATATGGAATCATGGAATAAAATTTCCCTTTTTAAGACAGATTTTCTTTAACTCCAGCCTTAGTACCTATTCTATGGAGTCAATAAGTTTGTCATTTAACAGGGGTCCATACATATAGTACTAACTTCCTGGTAAGAAACATACAAGAGCAACAGTCCTCAGCGTGTGAGCTAGAGACCCCTCAGAGTACTGCAGACTATTCAGGGGGGCCATGATGTCAAAACTATTTTTACAATAATCCTGAGGTGTTAGTTGCCCTCTTCACTCTCATTCTGTCACAAAAAGACATGTACAATGGCATTTTCTGTATGCTGTCACGAGGGAAGAAAGGCAAATGCAGATATAAAATCCAGCTGCTTCTATTAAGCCAGACATTAAAGAGATTTTTAGAAATCTAAAGTGATGCCACTCTTTCCACTAAGTTTTGGTTTTTTTATTTTTTTTTTTATTGTTGGGGATTCATTGAGGGTACAATAAGCCAGGTTACACTGATTGCAATTGTTAGGTAAAGTCCCTCTTGCAATCATGTCTTGCCCCCATAAAGTGTGACACACACCAAGGCCCCACCCACCTCCCTTCTTCCCTCTTTCTGTTCCCCCCCCCATAAACATAATTGTCATTAATTGTCCTCATATCAAAATTGAGTACATAGGATTCATGCTTCTCCATTCTTGTGATGCTTTACTAAGAATAATGTCTTCCACATCCATCCAGGTTAATACGAAGGATGTAAAGTCTCCATTTTTTTTTAATAGCTGAATAGTATTCCATGGTATACATATACCACAGCTTGTTAATCCATTCCTGGGTTGGTGGGCATTTAGGCTGTTTCCACATTTTGGCGATTGTAAATTGAGCTGCAATAAACAGTCTAGTACAAGTGTCCTTATGATAAAAGGATTTCTTTCCTTCTGGGTAGATGCCCAGTAATGGGATTGCAGGATCAAATGGGAGGTCTAGCTTGAGTGCTTTGAGGTTTCTCCATACTTCCTTCCAGAAAGGCTGTACTAGTTTGCAGTCCCACCAGCAGTGTAAAAGTGTTCCCTTCTCTCCACATCCACGCCAGCATCTGCAGTTTTGAGATTTTGTGATGTGGGCCATTCTCACTGGGGTTAGATGATATCTCAGGGTTGTTTTGATTTGCATTTCTCTAATATATAGAGATGATGAACATTTTTTCATGTGTTTGTTAGCCATTCGTCTGTCGTCTTTAGAGAAGGTTCTATTCATGTCTCTTGCCCATTGATATAAGGGATTGTTGGCTTTTTTCATGTGGATTAATTTGAGTTCTCTATAGATCCTAGTTATCAAGCTTTTGTCTGATTGAAAATATGCAAATATCCTTTCCCATTGTGTAGGTTGTCTCTTTGCTTTGGTTATTGTCTCCTTAGCTGTACAGAAGCTTTTCAGTTTAATGAAGTCCCATTTGTTTATTTTTGTTGTTGTTGCAATTGCCATGGCAGTCTTCTTCATGAAGTCTTTCCCCAGGCCAATATCTTCCAGTGTTTTTCCTATGCTTTCTTGGAGGATTTTTATTGTTTCATGCCTTAAATTTAAGTCCTTTATCCATCTTGAATCAATTTTTGTGAGTGGGGATAGGTGTGGGTCCAGTTTCAGTCTTTTACATGTAGACATCCAGTTCTCCCAACACCATTTATTGAATAGGGAGTCTTTCCCCCAAGGTATGTTCTTGTTTGGTTTATCGAAGATTAGGTGGTTGTAAAATGTTAGTTTCATTTCTTGGTTTTCAATTCGATTCCAAGTGTCTATGTCTCTGTTTTTGTGCCAGTACCATGCTGTCTTGAGCACTATGGCTTTGTAGTACAGACTAAAATCTGGTATGCTGATGCCCCCAGCTTTATTTTTGTTACAGAGAACTGCCTTAGCTATACGGGGTTTTTTCCGATTCCATACAAAACGCAGAATCATTTTTTCCAAATCTTGAAAGTACGATGTAGGTACTTTGATAGGAATGGCATTGAATAGGCAGATTGCTTTGGGAAGTATAGACATTTTAACAATGTTGATTCTTCCCATCCATGAGCATGGTATGTTCTTCCATTTGTTAATATTCTCTGCTATTTCCTTTCTGAGGATTTCATAGTTTTCTTTATAGAGGTCCTTCACCTCCTTTGTTAGGTATATTCCTAGGTATTTCATTTTCTTTGAGACTATGGTGAAGGGAGTTGTGTCCTTAATTAGCTTCTCATCTTGACTGTTATTGGTGTATACAAAGGCTACTGACTTGTAGACATTGATTTTATATCCTGAAACATTACTGTATTTTTTGATGACTTCTAGGAGTCTTGTGGTTGAGTCTTTGGGGTTCTCTAAGTATAAGATCATGTCATCAGCAAAGAGGGAGAGTTTGACCTCCTCTGCTCCCATTTGGATTCCCTTTATTTCCTTGTCTTGCCTAATTGTATTGGCTAGAACTTCCAGCACTATGTTGAATAGTAAAGGTGACAGAGGACAACCTTGTCTGGTTCCAGTTCTAAGAGGAAAAGCTTTCAGTTTTACTCCATTCAGTCAAATATTGGCTGTGGGTTTGTCATAGATAGCTTCAATCAGTTTTAGAAATGTGCCACCTATGCCTATACTCTTCAGTGTTCTAATTAGAAAAGGATGCTGGATTTTATCAAATGCTTTTTCTGCATCTATTGAGAGGATCATGTGATCTTTATTTTTGCCTCTGTTAATATGGTGGATAACGTTTATGGACTTGCGTATGTTAAACCAGCCTTGCATCCCTGGGATGAAGCCTACTTGATCATGATGAATGACTTTTTTGATGATAAGCTGTAATCTATTGGCTAGGATTTTGTTGAGAATTTTTCCATCTATATTCATGAGTGAGATTGGTCTGAAATTCTCCTTTTTGTTTGGGTCTTTTCCTGGTTTTGGTATCAGGGTGATGTTTGCTTCATAGAATGTGTTGGGGAAGATTCCTTCTTCCTCAGTTTTTTGGAATAATAATTTCTGCAGTACAGGAATAAGCTCTTCCTTGAAGGTTTGATAGAATTCTGGAGTGAAGCCATCTGGACCAGGGCATTTTTTAGTTGGAAGCTTTTTTATTGTTTCTTTGATCTCAGTGCTTGAAATTGGTCTGTTCAGGAGGTCTATTTCTTCCTGGCTAAGTCTAGGGAGAGGGTGTGATTCCAAATATTGATCCATTTCCTTCACATTGTCAAATTTCTGGGCATAGAGTTTCTGGTAGTATTCAGAGATGATCTCTTGTATCTCTGTGGGATCAGTTGTTATTTCCCCTTTATCGTTTCTGATTGAGGTTACTAGAGATTTTACTTTTCTATTTCTAGTTAGTCTGGCCAATGGTTTATCTATTTTATTTATTTTTTCAAAAAACCAAGTCCTTGTTTCATTAATTTTCTGAATGATTCTTTTGTTTTCAATTTCATTGATCTCTGATTTGAGTTTGGATATTTCTTTTCTTCTACTGAGTTTAGGCTTAGATTGTTCTTCTTTTTCCAATTCCATAAGATCTCTTGTGAGATTGTTGATGCGCTCTCTTTCTGTTTTTCGAATGTAGGCATCTAAAGCGATGAATTTTCCTCTCAAAACTGCTTTTGCAGTATCCCACAGGTTTTGGTAGCTTGTGTCTTCATTGTTGTTATGCTCAAGGAAGTTAATGATTTCCTGTTTTATTTCTTCCTTCACCCATCTGTTATTCAACAGAAGATTGTTTAATTTCCATGCCTTTCGGTGGGGTCGAGCATTTTTGTTAGAGTTGAGTTCCACCTTTAGTGCCTTATGGTCTGAAAAGATACAAGGTAAAATTTCAATTCTTTTGATTCTGTTGATATTTTTTTTGTGTCCCAGGATAGGATCAATTTTGGAGAATGTTCCATGGGGTGATGAGAAGAATGTATATTCTTTATCTTTGGGGTGGAGTGTTCTATATGCGTCTATCAAGCATAGTTGTTCTGGGGTCTCATTTAAATCTCTTATATCTTTGTTTAATTTCTGTTTAGAGGATCTGTCCAGCTCTGTAAGAGGAGTGTTAAAGTCCCCTGTTATGATGGTATTATCAGATATCATATTGCTCAGACTGAGTAAGGTCTGCTTCAAGAATCTGGGAGCATTTAAATTGGGTGCATAAATATTTAGAATTGAAATGTCTTCTTGTTGTAGTTTTCCCTTGACCAATATAAAGTGACCATCTTTGTCTTTTTTGACTTTAGTTGCTTTAAATCCACATGTATCTGAAAATAAGTTTGCAACTCCTCTTTTCTTCTGAATTCCATTTGCCTGAAAAATTGTCTTCCAACCCTTGACTCGGAGCTTTAATTTGTCTTTTGAAGCCAGATGTGTTTCTTGCAGACAGCAAATGGATGGCTTGTGTTTTTTAATCCAGTCAGCCAATCTATGTCTCTTCAGTGGGGAATTCAAGCCATTAACATTTATTGAGATAATTGATAAGTGTGGTAGTATTCTATTCGTCTTAGTTGGTAAGAGTCCATTGCTTAGTTTTATCTTTTGCATCAGTGTGGAGGTTAGGTTCTGTCCTTTGATTTCTGAGTTCTTACTTTGCTGCTGATTCATTGTGGTGGTCAGTGTGCAGAACAGGTCGAAGTATTTCCTGTAGAGCTGGTCTTGTTGTGGCGAATTTCCTCAATGTTTGTATATCCGTAAATGATTTGATTTCTCCGTCAATTTTGAAGCTTAGCTTTGCGGGGTACAGAATTGTGGGTTGAAAATTGTTCTGTTTAAGTAGATTAAAGGTAGATGACCATTGTCTTCTTGCTTGGAAAGTTTCATTAGAGAAGTCTGCGGTCACTCTGATGGATTTGCCCCTGTAGGTCAACTGGCGCTTACTCCTGGCAGCTTGCAGAATCTTTTCTTGTCTTGACTTTGGACAGGTTCATCACAATGTGTCTTGGAGAAGCTCGGTTAGAGTTGAGGCGACCTGGGTCCGATAGCCCTCTGAAAGCAGTGTGTCAGAATCTTTGGTGATGTTTGGGAAATTTTCTTTTATAATATTCTCTAGTATGGCTTCCATTCCTCTGGGGCATTCTTCTTCCCCTTCTGGAATTCCTATAACTCGTATGTTGGAACGCTTCATAAAGTCCCATAATTCTGACAGTGAACGTTCTGCTTTCTCTCTCTTCTTTTCTGCCTCTTTTACTATCTGAGTTATCTCAAGAACGTTGTCTTCCACCTCTGAAATTCTTTCTTCTGCATGTTCTAACCTGTTGTTGATACTTTCCATTGCATCTTTAAGTTCCCTAATTGACTGTTTCAGTTCCTTCAGGTCTGCTATATCCTTTTTATATTCTTCATATCGTTCATCTCTTATTTGATTCTGTTTTTGGATTTCCTTTTGGTTATTTTCTACTTTATTAGGAGTTTCCTTCATTGTTTCCATCATTTCTTTCATTGTTTTCAACATGTGTATTCTAAATTCCCTTTCTGTCATTCCTAACATTTCTGTATAGGTGGAATCCTCTGCAGTAGCTACCTCATGGTCCCTTGGCGGGGTTGTTCTGGACTGGTTCTTCATGTTGCCTGGAGTTTTCTGCTGATTCTTCCTCATGGGTGATTTCTTTTCTCTGTTTCCTTGCCCTAATTTTCCTTTCACTTCCTCTTGCTCTTTAAGTTCTTGTGCCTGTGGACTAAGAGTTACAGGACCAGAAGGGTGAGAAGGTTGAAGAGCAAAAAAGGGATGAAAGAAAGGAGGACCGAGTGATAAGAAAAAAAAGAAAGATAGAGAAAGGAGAGGGGGTGGGTAAAAGGAATATTGACAAAAAGAAGAGAGGCACAGAAAGAGGGAGACAGGGCAATATAGGTGTACAGTAGGGTACTTTGACACAACCTTGAAAAACCCCACCTTCTGGGGGTGCCCAGTTGGGTGGTTCCCTTGAGATCAGCAGCTCTTTGCTAACCTGATCAGACACAGTACCCCACCTCCACCAAGTAGAGAGGAAAGACAAAAATGCTATAAATCAAACCAAAACAAGCAAACAGAAAACTTTACGGGGATAAAATTGGGTGAAAAACCAAATGATAGCGGTAGAAACACTAGCAAAAATGAAGTTCTAGTTATTTAAAAAAGGCAGCAATGGGAAATTATAATTAAACTAGAAAAATTGAGAAAGAAAAAGGGATCTGTATGGAAAAGATTGAAATTAAAAAACAAAAGAACATCAACAACATCAAAATAAACAAAAAAAACCCAACCAAACAAAAAAAAAAGAAAAAAATACACAACCAAAAGCAAAGCAGTTTGTATATGTTATTGAATATTGTCTGGGCAACACGTGGTCTTCTGGGGTATGAGATGTTAATCACAGTTCTGATACGACTGGAGGCTGCTGATTTCTCAAACCCCAGCAGGTAGACACCCTAAATCTCTCTTCAGCCCATTTAAAAGGCACTTTGAACTTGTAAACTTGCTGAGCAGAAGCTTTCCCAGCTTTCTCGCTGGAATCACTGCTGAAGTGGCTATCCACTTACCCAGTGTGCCAAAACCAGTCTCACTCTGCCCCTGAGGGTTAGGGCTGCAAGGTGGCTCAGACCCCACCCTTAGGCTACTTGGTTGCTGGGTTACCAGCTCCCACCCATTTCTAGCTCTGCGACCCTGAGGGCAGAGCTTGCCGGGGCAGATCACTGACAATGGTTCCGTGTGACCCACCGCCAAACACTATTAGCTCCGTCTGGCTCAGCGGCTCAGACTGGGGCCCTAGACAATGGCCAAAGTTCTCCGCACTCCCGCTCAGGCCTTCCCCAAGGCAGTTCAACTCAGTGCCAAGTCCAAGGACATCAAAACAGTTCACAGGTAAGGCCTTTCTGGTTTGCAGTCTCGCTGCTACTGAACTTACAGTTGTGGGCGGGTTTAGGCGGATTGAACACACGCGACCACTTGCCGGTTTTCCACTGTTTTAGTCCTCCTCTTGGGGTCCAGAAGTCTCTCGCTGACTCCCTGTATCCTCATAGGAGTGATGATAGGCAGATCCCACCAGCCAGAGATGCCTGGAGTCCTATCTCCCCAGACTCACAGTGCCCAGATGCAAGGAAGCTGTTACTCGGCCGCCATCTTGCTCCGCCTCCCTAAGTTTTGGTTTTTTACTTTGGAACAGATAGGTAAACTTTATTGCTAATTGGGAAAAAAAAAAACCAAACTCTGTAAAATAATTTAAAGCAGTTTATTCTGAACTGAATATGAGTAACCAATGGACCTGGGAGCCATATCCAAGAAGCCGTTAGCAAGTGGTCTTGAGGGAGCTGGGTTACAGGTTGATTTTCTACATTTTAGGGAGATAAGAATTGCAGGTAAAATCATGTATCAATATATGGAGGGTATACATTCATTTAGCCTTAAAGGGTGGAATATCTCCAAGTGGGCAGGGGTTTCCAGGGTATAGGTGGGTTCAGAGATTTTCTTTTTGATTTGTAATCCGTTAAATAAAGTTTTATCTAAAAGTTTAGAATATTTTAAGTTAAGAAAGTCTGTTAATCAGAGACAAGCCGCAATACACTGACTCAAGGAATTTGTTAAGCAAATCAGTGGCCTGCAGTTGATTTAACCTTTGCTTGAGTGGCCTTAGGTCCTGTTAATAATTTAGTACTTTTTGCCACAAAGAGTCTGTTGTGTTAGTTTTACAGTCTTTGTTTTAACATTAATGCTGGACAATTGTTGTATCTAAACTCCAAAAGGGAGGGGGGTTTAGTGAGGTGTGTCTGATCTTTCTTCCCGTCATGGCTAGAAACTGAGTTTTAAGGTTTAGCCAGGAGGTGATCCAGTGAGGGCACCAGACTTAGTATTTTATTTTGGTTTACATTCAAATGTGTTACTTATGTTAAAATAGATTTTTATTTTAATCTATTAATATTTTTTTAATTTTCTGTTTTAACTTCCAACATGGGAAATATCAATAGATATAATTTACATGAACAAAAGTTCTTTGAGGTCTTCAATAATGCTTAATCACATCAAGGGGTTCTGAGAAGAAGAGTTTAGTAGTGCTGTGCTGAAGGATGAGAATATTCTGGGTGTGCATGGAAAGGGAAGGATTAGAATCAACTCACTGGAGTATTTAGCATGGAGAAGTATTTTAAATATGTATTTAAAGGTAAATACAAGTCTCAAGGCTGCGATTCATTAACATCTTCAACCGAATAAAATGCCTCAATAATTAGGCTTGTCTTCTGACACTCTCCTATCTCCTGAGGTTACTCATTAAATAAGAATATGTATGGAGATGAGTCTCCCTGCTTGACAGGCTTTGTATCAGTCTTCCCCTTCTATTAGCTCATAAAGAGAACACCTGATTTTCAGGAGAGGGTCTACCTGGCAGTCCCTTGACTTTCTGGCTATCCTCCCCCGTCAGATCCATCCTTCGCTGCTGAAAATGACAAGTCAAGGAGGTCCTTCAAGTGATACCATTCATACAGAACCTATTTGATGTTCATAAATGTAAAGGAAATGTAAAGTGTACTTTATCCTGTAACTTAGTAATTAATTACCAGTCTTTTCATAGACCTTATCTGGTCGTTATCTTCTTATCTTTCTCATTTGTTAAGTAGGTTATATAAAAAAAGTAAACTAACTCTCTCGTCTCTCTTGTGACCCTCATTCCTAATAAAGTTGAAGCCCAGTGGATGAGCCTAAGTTCTTTGCCTTGGAGCACACAGCTGGTCAATAACATTTCTAGAATCAAGCCATGTTAGAGCTTCAAGGAGCCTTTTAACATTGAATCCAATGGTTTTGAATTCTCCTATGAGAATCTGTTGACAGCCTTAAAAAAAACCCAGGAAGATGCATGTGGTAGGCAGAGTAATGGCCTGCCAAGGATGTCACACTCTAATCTCCACAACTTCTGAATATGTTACATTACATGGCAAAGAGGAGTTCTGGTTACAGATGAAATAAAGGTTATTCATAAACTGACCTTGAAATATAGAGATTATTTTAAATCATCCATGTAGGTTCAATGTAGTCACAAGGGCCTTTAAATATTCCAGAAAGAAGCAGAAAAGTCAGCAGCAGAGTGATGTGAGGTAAAGAAGACTTGCCTGGCCATTGCTGGCTTTGAAAATGGAAGGGACCTGTAAGTCAAAGAATATGGGCAGCCTCTGGAAGCTGGAGAAGACAAGGAAACAGATTCTCCTCTAGAAAGGAAAGGAACCAGACCTGCCCATGCTTTGATTTTAGCCTAGTAAGACCCATTTAAGACTTTTGACTTTCACAGCTGTAAAATAATAAATTTGTGTTGTTTAAGCCACTATAATTATGGTAATTTGTCACAGCAACAGTGGGAAACTAATGCAATGCATACCCATGCATACATGCCCAACTTTGTATATAATGCCAGGGATAACTGACCACAGACTAAAGTTCCATGTTATGTTCCAAACTCTCATTTGGTGGATGGCGGTACAACCCATACCCTTTGACTTCTGGTCACCAAAGCTCTGTGTGTCTAAAAGTAAAGCGTTTATTTTCTTATAGTCCAGTTCAGAGTTAAAATGGGCTATAGTTAGACGCTCTCTAATAAGAATGAGGATTTCAACTTCAAGTTGGATAAAATTCTGTTAATAAAATTAAAATAAGAAAAAGAGGCTTAATCCAGACTTGTAATTAATCATGCTGGATTAGAAAGAAAAAAAAATTAATTCTTGCTCTGAACAGAGGCTATATTAATGCAGAGACTGGAGATATGTTTGTATCTGTGAGAACACACAAACAAGTCATCTGTCCAGGGGAATTTATGTTTATACCATACTGAATCCTCAGCTGCTTAAGGCCTGCAGGCTCCATTTGTGAAACAAGAAACCTGTCAGTCTTTTCTTTTAGGACAGCACCCTTAGGCACTCTTCTGTAGGGATTCAGCAGGAAAAACAAGTCCTTTGCCAGGGTTGCAGGAGGCAAGCTAATAGTAATGGCAAGATCAAGTGAATGGTATCACACAGAAGACACCTTCCTGATGGGACCCTGGGGTACCCACATGGGCCTGTTTCCATACTCCATGGTAATCCACTACATCAGAATCTCTAAAAGCTTATAAATCATCTTCAGAATGTTGTTTAGAAACCAAAAGGGAAACAAAGAAAACATTAAATCTAGAATATTCACCATTTCTAGGCATTTTCCTTCTACAGTAAGTGTTGTGCCCAGATCTTAAAATCCCCCACAAAGACCACCAAGGAGCCGAGTCCGATGCAAAAAGCAAAAGGGCCTTTTATTGCAAGCTAAAGCTTGGGCTCCCAGGGTCTCCGCTACAATGGATCCAAACCAGGAGCCCCGAGCTCTGGAGCAGGGGGTTCTTATGGTCCCATACAGTGGGTGGGCGTGCACAGCTTGAAACAAAGGGGGCACTTCTGGATTGGTCAGGTGGGGGGGGGTCCCTGATTGGTGGGCCGTTGTCTCATGAGTTCGGGGAATTGCCTGGGCTTGCCTGGAAAGTTAAACTTACTGAGTGAAATAGTAAGGGGGTTGGGGGGGGGGCGGCCAAATTTAACTCCTAAGATGGTGCTGGTCTGGTTCTTTCATAAGGAATGTGTAGGAGTGGACATTTGCTCTGAGGACAGTTTAATGAGCTGTGGTATCACCTGGGCTGACCAGAGGTATTTGAGGGACCAAGGATGCCTGAATTTCATTATAGCTGTCACTTTAAGCCTCTGATTCCTGTTAAATTACAAAGCTATGGACGTGAATTCTAAGCCCCTTCAGGGAAAGAATTATGTCTTATTTATCATCCTTTTATTCCCCTGGAAGTAAAAGCCTCACATATGGTGGGTGCTTAGTAAATGTTTGTTAGTTATTCAGAAGAGGTGACACTTTAGTTTTAATCCACAGCTGTTTACTAATTCCAACTATTGTGTTAGGTGCTGTTTCTAGAGCGAGGTGGCTTTCAGGAAGAGACTGTGTTTGAGTGGATATAGGTACTCTGTTGGTCTTTTTTCAGATGAAGATGGAAGAAGAGACATTCCACAAGAAAAGGATAGTATAGGACAAGGAGTTGACAGCATGCAGAGACTGAAAGCTGGCAAGCTTGGCTAAAGCTGAGGTGCTAGGATGGGAGAGAAGAATGGATTATTAGTTATTTTAACCCAGTACTTCAGAGAGCTACCTGGATGGGAGCCAGGGCCCAGGGCAAGAGCCCATAGCTGATAGGGAATTGAAGAAAGGTACCTGAGAAGGCAGGGCTTGGGACATTAGGGAACCAGAAAAAAAAAAAGTCTGAATATTGGCTTGACCTGAATGCAAGAGTTTCAGGGCCATTGAAAAGATTCTAAAGTAAAGTCCCAGTTTATACATAAAAAAAAAAAAAGAAAGAAAAGAAGGTTCTATATCTGCCCACCCTAGAGGCTGCACATGACCTGTTGGTATAATGGAAAGTGTCTTAGTCATCTTAAGAAAAGAAAGAAAATACCACAGATTGACCAGCTTTCCCATAGTTCTGGAGGCTGGAAGTCTAAGATCAGTTTGCCAGCCTCGTCATTTTTGGTAAGGGCTCTCTTCTGGGCCTGCAGGTGGCTGTTTTTTTGCTGTATCTTCACAAGTGGAGAGAGAGAGAAAGCAAGCCCTCTGTTGTCCCTTCCTGTAAGTGTACTAATCTTATCATGAGGGCCCCACCCTCAAGACCTCTTCTAGCCTTATCTCCCAAAGGCCCTATCTCCAAATACTATCACATTGGTGATTGGGGCTTCAACATAGGAATTTTGGGAAACACAATTCAGTCCACAGCACTGTGTCAGAGGATTATCCCTGGCAGGACCCAACTCTAGCCTCAGTGACAAAAATGCATAACACTGACTATCCTTTGCTGTTGCTGGTAAGATAAGATTGCACACACATTTTCCTAGGATGTGCCTTAGGGATGAGTTTTGTAATTTTATCCACCTGAGTGCAGTGAGGAATTACCAGATCTAAGTTAGGACACAGCTTTTTTTTTTTTTTTTTCATTGTTGGTGATTCATTGAGGGTACAATAAGCCAGGTTACACTAATTGCATTTGTTAGGTAAAGTCCCTCTTGCAATCATGTCTTGCCCCAGAAGGTGTGGCACACACCAAGGCCCCACCCCTCTCCCTCCATCCCTCTCTCTGCTTTTCCTCCCCTCCCACCATGACCTTAATTGTCATTAATTGTCCTCATATCAAAATTGAGTATATAGGATTCATGCTTCTCCATTCTTGTGATGCTTTACCAAGAATAATGTCTTCCACTTCCATCCAGGTTAATACGAAGGATGTAAAGTCTCCATTTTTTTTAATGGCTGAATAGTATTCCATGGTATACATATACCACAGCTTGTTAATCCATTCCTGGGTTGGTGGGCATTTAGGCTGTTTCCACATTTTGGCGATTGTAAATTGAGCTGCAATAAACAGTCTAGTACAAGTGTCCTTATGATAAAAGGATTTTTTCCTTCTGGGTAGATGCCCAGTAATGGGATTGCAGGATCAAATGGGAGGTCTAGCTTGAGTGCTTTGAGGTTTCTCCATACTTCCTTCCAGAAAGGTTGTACTAGTTTGCAGTCCCACCAGCAGTGTAAAAGTGTTCCCTTCTCTCCACATCCACGCCAGCATCTGCAGTTTTGAGATTTTGTGATGTGGGCCATTCTCACTGGGGTTAGATGGTATCTCAGGGTGGTTTTGATATGTATTTCTCTAATATACAGGGATGATGAACATTTTTTCATATGTTTGTTAGCCATTTGTCATCTTTAGAGAAGGTTCTATTCATGTCTCTTGCCCATTGATATATGGGATTGTTGTTGGCTTTTTTCATGTGGATTAATTTGAGTTCTCTATAGATCCTAGTTATCAAGCTTTTGTTTGATTCAAAATATGCAAATATCCTTTCCCATTGTGTAGGTTGTCTCTTTGCTTTGGTTATTGTTTCCTTGGCTGTACAAAAGCTTTTCAGTTTAATGAAGTCTCATGTGTTTATTTTTGTTTTTGTTGCAATTGCCATGGCAGTCTTCTTCATGAAGTCTTTCCCTAGGCCAATATCTTCCAGTGTTTTTCCTATGCTTTCTTTGAGGATTTTTATTGTTTCATGCCTTAAGTTTAAGTCCTTTATCCATCTTGAATCCATTTTTGTGAGTGGGGAAAGGTGTGGGTCCAGTTTCAGTCTTTTACACAGCTTTTTAAGGTGATCATGTTATCGAATTGACAGACTGACCGAAAACCCGAAATGGATATAAATACAGCTATAAAAGCTGTATCTATCTATGGTATGTTTATAAATATGTCTATACCTAATATATATGCTGATATACAGGGTGTCCATAAAGATCATGTGCAATTTAAATTTGCACACTATTTTAAATTGCACATGAACTTTATGGACACCATGTATATTGTACATGTATGTGTGTTTATATGTTTCTTAACCTTTTTTCATCATCCCTACCACCAACAAAAGGAAACTTTTTAGAAATGTTTTCCTAATTATCTCTCCTTGACATTTTAATACCACAGATATACTGCATATAAGTTTATACATAGTATGTCTATCTATGCTTTATATATGAAAAGAGTAAGATTTTTGTTCCCCCCTCTTAGGAGTGGTATGGTCCCTGTTGAAAATGCATGCTGTCTATGCATGAGCATGTTGCCTTACTGCATAAAAGAGGTAGCCAAATCCGATGTTATTTATTCTCTGTGGAAAGTGTCACTTTTCAAAGGAATAAATATCCCTGTCTGTCTTCTATCCAGGTATCAGGAATATTGAAGTACTTGACAATAATTAAAAAAATGAGCATTGAGTCAAAAGAAAATAAATTAGATAGTCATGGAGAATATTTCTAACTTTCTAATAGATAAAATATTGCTGTCTCTTTGGCAGTGCTAAATAAAATTTCATGATCTGTTTTTTCCATTCTGTTTTTTTTTTAGACATACTTCAGACCATCCCTGTAATTTTTATGATAATACAACAATTGTTTCAGATTGGTTATGATGCAATTGAATAGCTTAACGCCCTTGAGAACATTTTAGTTTTCTTAATTAGATCAGACTGCAGACTCTAGTCTCACCAGGGACACATTTCAAACCCATCTACTAAGGAGAGTTACTTCAGCAGATCCATTATGTATTTTGAGTAGTTTCAGCTCCAGGGGTAATTTTTGTTTGACCTTGTCTCCAAATCCTTGTGGTCACCAGCCAAGGCCCTGTGTAGTGGGCAAATTCTGCTCAGCTTGGAGTAGATTCTTTACTCTGAATCTTCACTGTCATATAATAATGCTTTTGCTATTTTATTTTTCAAAACCCACAGATTTTATAGACAAAAGAAAATGAGTATTTGATCCATGAGGCGCTGATTACTGAGTTGGTGCCTTCTCTGAATTCTTACTGGACACCAAGCTAAATCCAGTTTCCTTCATGAATGCTTTATTATAGTTCAAAGATATCACCAACAAACAAAAGAAAAGCAAACTCAAAATGCTTTCTTACAGCTTCAGATAAAGAGAAAGTTGAAAGGAAAGGAAATGTTAAAACTAGGAGACAAAATGTCTTTGGAAAATAAAATTCTACTAGATTAGAGGGAAACCTATTGAAATAGATAAAAAAAAAAATTCAAAGTGCATATTTGTTTAAAAATAAAAATGCATTTCCACTTCCAACATAGCCAAAGAAGCTACTAGACTGATCCTTTTGCATGAAATAACTATAAACTCTGGACAGGATAAAAAATATTGAAATGCCACAAGGCATTGGAAAATGAACAAAAACAGGGAGATCTGTGAGGGGAGGTGACACTGGAAGAAAGGAATGGCAAGAGATAAATGTACCAGTTTCTTGGCTTTTAGTCTAAAGGCACATCACAGTTGGCCCTGCATTAAGTGGCTAAACTCCACCAGTAAGCCTGTTGTCTTTCTGGCCTAGAAAACAAGGGGACAGAGGTTGGGACAACCACAGCTGCTTGAAGATAGAAAGGAGAAAGGCAAAGAAGATTTATCCTTCATACTCTGTACAGTAGTCCCCCTTTATCTGCAGAGTGCACATTCCAGAACCCCAGTGGAGGCCTGAAACCACAGATAGTACTGAACCTTGTATATACTGTTTTTCCTATACATACATATCTATAATAAAGTTTAATTTATAAATTAGGCGAAGTAAGAGATTAATAATAATGAAATAGAATAATTATAATGTACTATAATAAAATTTATGTGACTGTGGTCTCTCAATATAGCTTATTATACTGTATTTACTCTTCCTCTTTTTGTGATGGTATGCAATGATAAAATGCCTATGTGATAAGATAAAATGAGGTGAATGATGCAGACATTGTGACATAGCATTGGCTACTATTGATCTTTTAATAATACATGAGGAAGAGGATCATCTGCTTCCAGTGATCCTGGATCATTTAGCCATGACAATGTGATGATTGGATGTCAAGAGCAGATGATGTCCATGATTAATGGGCATGGAGTATTTAGTGTGTACAGTGGGAATATGTTGCACAGAGGGATGATCCATGTCCTGGGCAGGCCACAGCAGGACGGTCCAGGATTTCATCAGGTACTCAGAATGACATGCAAGTTAAAACTTAGGAATTGTTTATTTCTAGAATTTTCTATTTAATATTTTTGGACCGCAGTTGACTGCAGGTAACCGATGCCATGGAAATTGGAAGAGTGGATAAGAAGGGACTACGGTATATGAGTGAACTCTGCTCAGACCTCAGCTGACTCCTGACCCACACATGTGCAAGCAAACTAGAAGCAGTCTAGCTAAGAATGAGTAATCCAAACTGAAATTTTAGTTGATGCCTAACCAACCATGCAGTTTGAGTCTAACTAAGTTAACTGACTGAAATAAACACTTTTCAGAGAAACATAACAGAATACAGTCCCCAAAATATGACATTAGAATGTATAGGATATAATTCAAACTTACTTGACATATACATTACTTCCCATTAATCAAGGGAACATACTATCAGTAGAGAGCAGCAGTGATGATGTGGTGAGCAAAACCATGCTTGATGACCTAAAAGAAAATATATGTGTAATAAATGAAAAGAAGGAAATTTCAGCAAAGTAGGGATTATTTGAAAAATAGAAATTCTAGAACTAAAAAAAATATATATCTGGAAAGTAAGGATAGCATAATTACTTTAACATCCATATAACAGTATACACTAGTGCTCATTAAATAGTCAGGTCCTGCTTAAGGTAATCACCAATAATCATTTGTAACCTGGTTATAAATTGTAAGCAAATGAATCATACCAAAGTGGCATCTGAAGTTTTAAGAAAGGTTGAAAGGGTACTGTGTAATCTTTTTTGTTTATTAAAGTGTTTGGTAAATCTTTTTTAATAGAGAATGGAGACAAACTGGATCTCTCTTATGTCTAAGTTATAGTTTCTGAACAGAATAAAAATTTACATGACTATATGTATGCATCCTTATTATGCTACAGCAGGTTATTTTCTTCCTGTCTTTCATTAATATATAAAATAAGGCTTAATTTAATGACCTTTTGTTAGCCAATAATCCCATAGCATTGACTAAAGAGGAATATAGTAGTTCTCTTCTGCCTCTAGAAATGAGATACTCGGTCATAAGTGGATCTAGTTTTCTTGGGAGGAGACTGTTCTTCCCAGTTTCTGTTGCCATCAGAAACGCTGATTAGCCCAGGTCATCTTTTGGTGTTGGGTCATATTGCAGGGCCACTGGCTAGCCTGTGAATGGGATTCTCTCAGGTCAGATGTTCCCTCTTGTACAGTTAAATGTGGCCCAGAGGTAGAGTAAGGATAATATGGTTCAAAGAATTTAGACAGAATGACGTACCCTAGAAAGAGCTATAGACAGGGCAGACACAAAAACGAACATTTCTAGTTCTAAATCCCTATCTTTACCTAGCCTGAAAACAGACTCCTATTTCCCATAAGGCAATAATTATAGGACCAACTTGCAAGATTAAGATACTGGTGTGGAACCCAAAATAAGAAGGGGAGGCGATAACAGTCCCTTTTAAATCAGAGTTTGTCAAATAAGTGGGCATAAAGAATGTTAGCATTTATTCATTCTAGAAATATTTACTAAGCACCTACTATGTGCTAGGACCTGTAACAAATGCTACAGCTTCTGAGATTAAACTTGTCACCCCTCCCCTGAAGTATCTTAAAGTCTCGTGGAAGACAATGACAATAGGGTAAGCAGGCCAATACAGGGCCATGTAGACTTCATTGGAAGTGAGCTCAGGATGAACAGCAATCCAAAATGAGGATGGTCACCTGATTCAGCCTGGGAGGTAGGAGGTCATAAGGTTTCCTAATAAAAGTGACAACTGAGAACTGAAAGATAAGGACGAGTTAGCCATGCAGAGGAGGGAGAAAGGTGCTCTGCAATGAAGTCAGGCTGCATGCAGGCACTGCGCTCTACACAGGCAGGAGAAGAGCACCCTGTGCTGAGCAGGGCGCTTGGCAAGTAGCAGGGTACTTGGTGCCTGTTTGAATGAATCAAATGCCTTAGCAGGCCCGCTGTCATCTGCCGCGGCCTGCTTCTCTCCCCTCCTCTCCTCTCCTGCTACTCTCCCCTGGCTCATTCCCCTCCAGCCCTGCTGGTTTGTGATACTGTGGACACACCAGGCACTCTCCAGCCTGCGGCCTTGGCATTTGCAGTTCCCTCTGCCTAGAATGCCCTTCCCTTAGGTGTCCACGTGACTCGCTCCCTCTCCTCCTCCAGATTCTTGCTCAAATGCCATTTTCTCCAAGAGGCCTTTCCTGCCTCCACCCCTGCCCTGCCTTCTGACACTTCTTTATTCATTCCCCGTGTTATTTTTCAACATACCACTTGCTGACCTCTGACTCCATGTATATTTTGTTGTGTCTCTGTAGAATGTAAGCTCCCATGAACACAGGGACATGTGTATGCTTTTCCTCTGCTGTCTCCACAGTCTCTAGAACAGTGCCTAGCACATACTAACTTATCAATAATGTTTATTTAATGCATGCTGAATAGAATAAACAATCTGCTGTCCAACAGTATCATGTGTTACCATCATGAGCTGCCGTGTTTCCACTGTAGGCCCTGCACACAGACCTGTACACATCACTGTAGATCCCTGAAGATAGCATTGCTTTCTCTCTGCTTTGCTTTCTTTTTGAGACAGAAAATATAATGGAATTAGACCAGCCCATCCTGGTGAGTGAATAATAATCACCGGACAAAAATAGTCTTCCAGTTTTCTTTAGTCCCTCCGTGTCAACAGCCGCTTCATTCTGCAAGGCTTGAGAACTTTCACGGCCTCCTCTATTAAGAATGTGCCCCAAGTCCTATCATCTAAGCTCTGTGATGTCACCTTTGTCTTAGGTTGCATCTCCTGAAGCAGAAGCCATGACGAGGATATTTGGCAAAGTACTTTATTACGAAGCTGCCCGGGCAAACCTCCCTGTGGGAGTGGGAGGTAGGACAGAGAAGGCATGGTGACCAAGCAAGGGTGTGACACCCAGAAAGTACCACAGTGAAAATGTCTGCTTGGCCCTGCAGCAAAGTGCTGTGCACAGGGCAGGTCTCCCCTCGCAGTTGTCTCCAGCACTAGGGACAAAAAGCTGGAGGGATCCTACCGCACCTTGTGGACTCCTTCCCCTTGACTGTGAATTTTTTCTAGCGGTCTGTGCACATGGGCAAAGCAGGTTCTGGGAGCCCAGTGCTGGGCAGCACCTGTGGCTCAAGGAGTAGGGTGCCGGCCCCATATACCAGGGGTGGTGGGTTCAAGCCCTGCCCCAGCCAAAACTGCAAAAATAAAAAAAAAAAAGAGAGAGAGAGAGACCAGCACTGCGTGTTGGGAGTAAAAGCCCCAAAAGGCAGCACGTAAGGAAACCGTGTGGGGATTATGGGAATCTGGGCACGCACGGAAAACTGACAGCATCTGCTGCCTTTTTAGCTCGATTCTTACTACGCTCTGGTAGCCAGAGTCCCTGCCTGCAATTCCTCTGTGCCTTCGCTTGCACCATACCTGCCCTGCCTCTCCCACCGTCCCTGCTGATCCTGTAAGATTGATTTCCAATGCTCCCCCCTTGATCAAGCTTTCCCTAGGTCTCTGAAGCCCATGGCACCTTCTTTCCCCTGAATCCTCATTATGTTCTTGACCTTGGGATCTTCCCCCAACCTCTCTCACTAAACTGCTCTTTGTCCTTGAACAAGTCACTGTGTTCCATATACTCATCTGTCAGGAGTTTGCATTCTGATCACTCAAATCGTTCTAGGGCAAACATTCTCTGATTCCGTGACTTACAATATCCAAAGCAATACATTTATCAGTCCTCACCAAACCGTAACTTCTCAAGGATAAAAGAATGATATTTCATTCTTTGAACTACAGACAGCTATGTCTGCTGAAAATTGAGAATAATGACATCTCTAAGTCTAAGTCTAACGAAGATTAAGAATAATAAATGGGTCTGGTTCATAGAAGGTTCAAAATAGATGATTTATATATTGGCATCAACTTCAGGAAGAGCCTAGTACAGTGTCTTATATTTTGGAGGCATTCACGAAATATTTGCTGCGTTGTGGAAAGAGAAATGTTCCAGATGCTAGTTAATGGCAAAGCTAAGTCTCTTCACATTGCATGCTGTACCCTTTCCACTCCTCTGTGTTACCAGAGCCAATTAAATAGTGAACAACTGGCTTTGGCCAGATACCAAAAGAGTGAAAACGCACATGGAAGCTATGTCTAATCACTTCGGACCTCCACCAAGCACCTGGTTCCAGGATAGTCCATTTTCAGCCTCAGCCACTCTTCAACCTTGTTCTTTGCTATCATTAAACAGTGTGTGGATCCAATGCCAAGGAGATTGTAACTAGTGGTCCTTACAGAAAGTGACAGATTTAATATCTGATGTTTGCATTGTGGTTTCTCTTAATAAGGTATTATTATTTATTGTGGAGTTGAACGTTCATCATGGTTAGTCACTTGCTGCAAGGTTTGATTTGGTAAATTTCAGATTAAAATGAGAGTATAAACGATTCAGTTACACTGTTTGTGTTTCTTAGGTAACGTTTAAGTTGTAGTTGAGCCCTTCACCCAAGGGCTGCGCTGTATACCCTTACTTTGTGCGCATTAGGGGAGAGCTACCAATCACCTTCCCTCTTCCCCTCCTCCTCCTCCTCCCTCCATTTGAATTTCATTGTGTTTATCTCTTATGTGGGCATGTTTGTCTGTTGGTTTCATATTAATATTGAGTACATTGGATACTATTCCATTCTTGTGATACTTCACTAAGAACATGCTTTGATTCCATCCAGGTTAATAGAAAAGATGTAAAGTCTCCCATCTTTTATTTAGCTAGTGAAATTATTAAGCAGACCATGTGGACATAAGCTTTAGCTGTCACTTGTTTGCTCACTGATACACAAAAGTCTGAGGACCAATAGTTAATCCTGTAGCAAGCAGTCTCCTGCCCAGAACCACAAACACAATTTATCACACCAGAAACCTGCTCAGAACGTTACTGCAAGACCTTCCACTAGCAGGTAGGATAAATTGCGTCTTCCTTTCTCTCAGCTTCTTCCCTTATATTTCCTCTTCCCACTCCTTTCCTTGGAAAAGATCATGAGAATAATGGTTCAGGACATTTGATAATTATACTTTGCAAGTGAGTTTAAGTTTTCTTCCTAAGATTTGAATTTACTCACCTGCAATGCCCCCTAGAAGGATAAAAGAAAATGAGGGAGATTCAGGAAGAAAATTAGCCCTCAAAGGAAAATCATGCTTTTTTGTGTGGTGAAAAACAATGTTTTGCAACCATCGTCACTATCTAGTTGTAGAACATTTTCATTACCCTCAAAGGAAACTCTGTAATTATTACACAGAGTTATTACACTCCCCATTTTCTCCCCCCACCCCAGCCTCTGGAAACCACGAATCTACTTTCCATCCTTATGAATTTGCCTCTTCTGGATGTTTCATAGAAATGGAATGTTACAACATGCTTCCTTTTGTGTGACTTCTGTCACTTGATATCGTGTTTTTAAGATTCACGGAGGTCGTAGCATGTATCAGCTCTTCACCTTTTATGGCTGAATAATATTTAACTATCAATTTGTTTATTCATCCATTAATAAACATTTGGATTTGTTTCCACCTTTTGACTCTCATGAATATTATTGCTGTAAACATTCCTGTACAATTTTTTGTTTAGACACCTATTTTCAATTCTCTTATCTGTCTACAGTCCTTAGGACTGGAATTGCTGGGTTAGATAGTAACTCAATGTTTAACTTATTCTTAAGGAACTTCCAAACTTAACACATTTTTAAAAAAGATTCTGGCTCAATCTGTAGAATTGTTATGTCTTTAGTGTGAGTTCAGCGATGGAGAAAAAAAGGTAATTAAGAGAATTGTTAACTGAAATGATGAAGGAATATTCATGAAGTATGTGAAGTTCAAAATGCCAGGGCCCAGAGTTTCTTGCCTTTGGGTGTAAAGAAAAAAACTAAGTACTGCATTAACATACCGCGTGATGCTATTTTTTTTTGTTCTTGTTTTTTGAGACAGAATCTTAGTCGCCCTGGGTAGAGTGCCAGGGCATCATCACAGCTCACAGCAACCTCAAAATCTTGGGCTTAAGCAATCCTTTTACCTCAGCCTCCCAAATAGCTGGGACTACAGGCACCCGCCATACCACCCAGCTGGGGTTTTTTTCTGTTTTTATTAGAGACGGGGTCTCCCTCTTCCACAGGCTGGTTTCCAACTCCTGCGCTCAAGCAATCCAGCTGCCTCAGCCTTTCAGAGTGCCCATGATGCTATTGGTTAATGATCAGGATGGGTGGTCCATGTCTGTGAAGATCTGAATTAAAAATGAAAGTATTTTTATGTTCACAATGTAAATCAACAAAGTTAACACCATGACTAGAATCTGAAGAGTGGGATATATAAAATACTTTGGAGTATTTTGCAACGACAACATAGGTTTGAACTTAGCAACAGAGATAATAAGCCTTTCCAAAAATATTTCATATTTCATTTTCTCTTCTACCTAAAAATAAACCACATGATTTTTGCATGATGTAGACAAGTCAATTTATTTCCAATTCAATGTACTTATTTTGTAATGAAATCTCCCACCTCACAATTAATACCAATTTGCTCAAAACAGTATTAGCAATGTATTTCAAATGCCTCTTAATTTAAAATATTTTTCCACCTGTTTCATATGTGTGTGTATACACACATTTGCATACACCTACATTTTAAAGAAGAATCAAATGACACTTTTAAAACATACTGACACTAATTCGCCTATGAATTCTGTTAACAGTGTTTGCGAATCATTATTTGCCTTCAGTTTTTATAGAATGAAGAATTTCCTATTAAAATTATTTAGATTACTTTGAGTATTGTCAGGTTATTTTTATAATGTAGACATAGGCATTTTAGGGTCACTGATATTTGCTGGGCTTGTATCTTAGAATCTTTGGGGGAAAAAAAGTTATCCAATTGGTTTTAAATTAGGCTAATACCTAACTTGATTTTTTTGCCTTGAGGCCAAAACCAGGTGTTTCATTTGGAGCTTTTATTGTCTAATGATAATATTCAGGAAGTGGAAATGCCATTATGCCTACTGTTCATGAAGTCACTAACAATTCTCAGATTTTAATATATCTGAAAATGAGTATAGAAAGTGTTACATTCTGTTTAGCAATAATAGTCACACTCAGAAAAGGTTTATCTTTTCATGTAGCATACGTCAGATAAAAAGTATTAGCATTATATTATTATTATCTATAAACCCCTAAATTTGATATCTGCAGAGGATAATAAATCTGATATCTGCTTAAACTCTCTGTCTAGCCAACCTCCCTTTTCATGCACTTTTAACATATTAAGCACATTCTGGGACATGCCTATGAAAGGTGAATTGTGGCCTTTCCATGCTTAATTTGCTTCTTAATTGTGCATGGTTTTATAATGTCAATAAAATAATACTTATAGGCGTAACATTTCAAGGCAGGCCTTCTCAGAAAAGGAGAGTTAGATTTATTTCCAGATGTTTCGACTTTTTTTTTCCCCCTTACCTCCATTCCCATTTCATTGTTGTGATTAACAGCGCAAAGCTCCATCGCAGAAATTCATCAACTGATTCCTTCCACCTACCGAATCCACAGTTTTCAGGCCTCAATTTGAGACATAATGAAAGTCTACTTTGCATAATTAGCGTGTGAGACTATCTATAATTAAATGATGAAATGCAGTTATGCTCCAGTGTGTAGACAGGCTTTATGTGAACTGAACCACAAAGGTTTATTTCTCTGCTCTAACTTTCATCTGGTGTTTGTAGGGGGGAAATACAAACAAGCAATTTATTTCCAAAAGTGTTTAAGTCTCCCATAGGAATGCTTTTTTTTTCCTCGATTTCAGGAGAAAAGGTGATTTCTTGAAGAATAACTGGAGACTTCAATATGATTCTCTCTTCAAGGTTAATAAATACTGCTCACAAGCTTTAAAAAGTGCTAATTATCAACATTGCATTTTAAGTTTTCCTTTAAAAATACTTTTAAAAGCTTTTAGGATAGCTTTTCAAATACCTCTACAAAAAGACTTGTTATTCATTATGCAATTCAGAAGCCTGAAATGAGCTTTGTAACAGTTTCTAACCTTGACTCATAATCTTGATTTGTAGGCTTTCCATTTCTTTTAACTAGATAAAGTTGACTATGCCAAGTTTAAAATGAAAACAGTGGTTCTAAAATTTATTCAAGGGGGGGCATATCATTTCTGGGATTCTTTGTGAAACCCAGTGAAATATCATTAAGTTGACCTTTAAAAACTGAGTAGGTAAATTTGGCCAAATTACATTTGCATTGACTAAGTATTCTTTGCACCCCAACTATATGCCAAACACTGTCAGAGACTGAAAATACAGAGATGAATATTATACCACCTTCAAAGAGTTCAGAATCTAGTAGTATTCCATCCTAAAAACTGCCACGGCTGCCTCTATCAGTGATTCACTGGGACAAATGCTGGAGTAAATCCTCAATTTAAGTACAGTTTATCCATTGGCATTCCCCGTCCCAGATATTGGGAAAAGACCACCAGTGTTTAATCTTACTGGAACGTTTGTGCTTTTGATATGACTTTGAGAATCAAAAGAGAAGATTCTTCCTAGGAGCCAAATGAAGGAGGAAGTTTATGTATTAATCTTTAACATCTCCCTAATGATACTTTGAAAAATCCTACTCTGTCGTTTTTGTAAATGTGACTTTACATATACACTTGACCCTTGAGCAGTGTGGATGTTAGGGGTCCCAATCCTCCACACAGTCAAAAATTTGTATGTATCTTGGACTCCCCTAAAACTTTACTAATAGCCTACTGCTGACCAGAAGCTTTACCAATAACATAAGCAACACGTATTTTCTGTTACTTGTAGTATATACTATATTCTCATAATAAAGCTAGAGAAACAAAATGTTAATGAGAAAACCATAAAGAAGAAAAAATATATTTACTGTTCATTACATGGAAGTGGATCATCATAAAGATTTTCATCCTCATTGTTTCCACCTTGAATAGACTGAGGAGGAGGAAGGAAAGGACAGGTTGTCTCACAAGCCATAAAACTTAGAAAAGTCACCCTCTCCCTTCTCTCTTGAAGACCCTCATTCCAGAGAGGTCCTGCCCCATACCTGGGGTGGGTAGAGGAAGGAATGCTGCATAGAGAGGCCAAAAAGAATCTGAACTCACAGGCTTTACTGTATTTCCCCCTCAGCCTTTTCCCATTAGGTCTTGCCCTTTTGTCCAGTTCCATTTCTACCCAGCTGTCCTCCATCAAACCTGAGCATAAAAATGGACAGTTTTTCCTGAGTCTTTGGGTGTTCATGTCTGAAGGCTCCCATGTTATGTACATCTTTGGTTAGACCAATTGTTACGTTTTTTTCCTATAAACCTGTCTTTTGTTACAGAAATGTTGACCGTGACTCTTATTGATGGATGAGGAAAGGTATCATACCTTATTGCCCCGGCCCACTGCCCTTTCCTTAGAGTGGTTCTATAACTGCCAGTGATCTTTGCAATGTTAAATAATAGATTATACTTTTATTTCCTTTTTCCTTCTGCCATAAACACCATGTCCTGATATTAGTAATTCCACTTTGTAAGATGAAAACGTGACTTACGTATACTTCCTGCTTACTTCTCTTTAACCTTTTTTCCATTTTCCACATTTGGGCTTTTTTTTTTTTCCTGAGATAGGGTCTCACTATGTCACCCAGGGTAGTCTCAAACTCCCGATCTGGAGTCAGCCTCCCAACTCCGCCACCCATGTAATTAGGTTTATAGGTGGGAGCCACTGTGCCAGGCTTTACATTTTGCCTTTAATAATACAAAGGTTGAAAACACTATTATTCTGTAACTGTTACTAAGTCTTTTATACCTTATCTATATATATATTGATTGTAAATTTTAAAACACACTAGAAGGTTTTTATTTTTAGTAGAAAGAACATATTACTCTTTATATAGCTAATTATTGCTATTTACATTGGCACTCTTGTAGTTTTTTGTTGTTATTTAGCAGTCTCTGACTGTTTTTTTACTCCCCTAACCCCTTGTATGTCCTGTTTTAAATGCTTTGTCCTTCTCAAGAGCACAATCAAATCTCTCAAACCACCTCCTCTCCCAAGCCCCTCTCTTCTCAGGTCTTCCCGTTACTCTAACCTGAGTTGATGGCTTCCTCTGCCTCTTACAAGAATGCTTCCTTCTCCCCCTGTGTTGGATCCATTCTGTCTTTGACCCCAGGCCTATCTCTTTTCTTGATTTTGCTGATTTTTGAAGATCTTTTACTTCAAAAAGATGCATGGGTAGTAAACTTTCTAAGTCTTTGTGGGTCTGGAAATGTCTTTATTCTGACCTCTCACTTAACATAGAAATCTAGATTGAAAATGATTTTTCCCCAGTAGTTTTAAAAAGCAAGCTAGATTGCCTTCAGGCCTCCAGGTCCTGCAGTCAGATAATGATCTGATTCTCATTCCTTTATCCTAAACATACCTTTGCTCTCTATAGCTTTAAAGATAATTTCTTTATCCTTAGTGTATTAAAATTTCATTATGATGCTTCCAGGTGTGAAGGTGCTTTCATAGGCAGGGTAAAGGCTCTCAGCCTGAGTTCTCAGGTCACTCATCTCAAGCACTTTTCAGATTCATCTTTTTGTTAATTCTTTTTTCCCTATTGTTTTCTCTTTTCTGTTTAAGAAATTCCTATTAATGGGGTATTAGGTCTTCTGAATTGATCATCTGTAATGTTTTTCTTTTCTCTCATATTTCTAACACTTGGTCTTTTTACTCAACTTTCTGGAATATTTTTTAAAAAATTATCCTTTAAGCTTTCTATTGAATGCAATGTGAAATTAAATGTTTAATTTCTAAGAGTATTTCCTCATTCTTATGTTTCTTTCTAATTTTTTTTCCCAATACACTGCTGTAGTGCCCATCCTAAGGCACAGCTCTATCCAGTTATCTTATAGGATTCAGGCCTAGAAATGAGTTTGCTGAGACATATACTGTATGCATTTAAAGTCTGAAAGCTTACAGTGGCTCTTCAGAAACAGGTTGCACCCACTTGCATTTCTACTTCTAGAGGGATAAAAGGTGATATGTCAATATTTTTACTTTGCATTTATTAGTAAGAATTAGTGTCTTTCAGAACTTTGCCATTTGTATTTTTATCTATGTGCCTATTCATACACTTCATTTTTTAAATTGAGTTGCCTTTTCTTTTTGGATTATATAAGCTCTTTACTTTGTGTATTCCATATCTGTCTATTCTGTATGTTGCAAATATTCTCTTCCAATGTGTTATTTGTCTTTTAACTTTGTTTATGCTTTTATCATTTTAAATTACTATGTAGTTGAACCTGTTTGTCTTCTTCTCTGTGGTTTCTGGGTTTCATGTAATGCTTACAAACACCCTTCCTACCCCAAGACTCTAAATGTATTTTTTAGTAGTATTTTCTTCTAGTACTTCATAACTTTAATGTTTTACATCTATTATATGTGGGAAATTTTGTGTATGGTATGTATGGTGATCTAGCTTACTGTCTTTCCAAACAGATACTGTTTTAACGTCATTTTAAACAATAGTGTATTCTTTCCCTGGGATTTGAATTATCCTCATGCTTTACTTCTGGGCCATTTCTGTTCCATTGCACTATTTATCAGTTTCTTTTAGAGAGTGTATTGTTCCATAATGTAATGATTCAGTGGGGATTCTCTTCACTACCACTTATTAACTGTCCAAAGTCTGATTACTGCTCTGTTCCTCACTGCCCTCAAAGTAACGATAAGGATAATACCCACCTAGAAGATCTGTTGTGAAAATGAATGTGACGATACATATAAACAATTGACAGCAGTGCTTGGAAAGTTCAGTAAATGTCAGTAGCAACTGCTGCTGATAAGGTGACAGTTCTTTTCTTCAAGGCCTAGCAAATCTGACTTAAAGGTTAAATAATATGAATGTCTTTATTCAAGAGAATGGAAAACCACTTCTGAGGAAGACTGGTACATAAAATTGTAATGGATTTTTTAAAAAGTGGATAGGGATAAAATCTCCTAGAGTTTTATCCTGGGTCTTTGATTTGTTTCCCCCATGCCTTATGTGGCCAGAAAATGTGTTATGCTAATAAAGGTTGAAATTAGTTTTCAGCCCTTAAATTGAATTAAATGAATATTATTGTGACAAGTTAATTAGACATCCATAAAATTGCTAAATATATGTCATTGAAAATGCCTATGTTCTATATTTTGTTAAACAGCAATTATGATCATAAGAAATCTGCATCTAGTAAAATGGATACTGCTGACACATGTTAATTATTCTGGAAAATAATTGGGCTCTCTAAAACTTTCAATATGCTATTAAGCATGCATGAGCTCTGAAAGCTTGAGCTATTTTGAGCTTATCCATATGAATCTAACAATATAACATGAAATAAAAAATTTCTTAAAGTTAGTAAGACAAAAGACAAACACAAATTACTACAGTGAGGGGTCTATAAAGTAAACTTGGTTTGAACTCCAGATGTTCAGGTAGGAATGTTCCAGAGTCTCAGCAGCTTCAGTCTGTGTTGAAGTAGCTCAACAAAGTAAAACAATGAATAGCTGTTTCGTTTGTGAGATGATGGTACGTCAATTCTTAACATTGAAACGTAAGAAAAAGTTATGAAATGTATGCCTCTAATTTACATGCTTTTCAATCCTTGGCAGTGGTTTTGATTTGTGCTAATGTAGTGGCAAATGTTAATTCAAGTCATCAGATTGTTTATCATAAAGAAGTACCATTGCCTCCCATAAATGCTTTCCCATCTGGGAACCCAGTTTCTCAAGAAAGTCACCAGAGAATCAAGAAGATATAACAGAGGCTGACATTCCAACCAGCTGTGTAGTGAGAGTGGCTGCAAATTACAGCCTATATGCCAGTTGGCCTTCTATTTCATCTCTTGAGCTCTTTCCTGGGATGTCTCTCACTGAGCCAGTGCTTTTCAAAGTATGATCCTGAACCCTACACCAGAATCACTTGGAATGCTTATTAAAAATAAAGATTCCCAGCTGTAGGCACCATAGCATGGGCCTATAGTCCCAGCTACTTGGAGAGGCTGAAGCGGGAGGATCACTTGAGCCCAGGAGTTCTGAGCCATACTGCACTATGCTGTTTGGGTGTCCACATAAGTTTGGCATCTATATGGTGACCTTTTGGGAGCAGGGAATCATCAGCTTGCCTAAGGAAGGGTAAACTAGCCCGGATCAGATATGGAACAGGTCAAGACTCCTGTGTTGATTAGTAGCGGCATTGTGCCTATAAATAGTCATTGCACTCCAGCCTGGGCAACATAGCAAGAACTTGGCTCTTACTAAAAAAAAAAAAAAGACACAGATTCCTGACTGATGGGGAGAATTTAAGTATGATTTAGGTTTTTAGCTAAATTGTGACTGGAAATAAAATATTTTTAAGCAAATAGCTTAAATAGTCAAAATAGGTATTGGGGAAAATACTGTTGCGCTTTAATTATTTTCATACTTTTATTTGGAAATGGAGACATGTGGTAGGAAATTCATCATCTTGGGAGATACTGACCATTCTACACCCAGTGACTATTTTCATCTTCCTACTGAAACAGAAGGCTTGAATGCTTGATTGGGTCTCAACAACTAAGTCCTCTGGCTTCCTCCCATTCAACTCTCCCCTGAGGTTGACCTTGCTCTCTAGCACCTCTAACTTCTAGGATGAGTGCACTCTTGAAAGCACAGGACTACCACCAAACGTCGTGGAAGGAACAGGGATGTAATGCGAAGACTCCTGCTCCTGGGTCACACAGCTCAGAAGTCGGGGTTGAGAATATAAGCTTGGGCTTACTATGAAATCATTTTCTAATGTGGTTATACCGATTTATTCTACAGGAATAGATTTTGATAGTGGCATTTGACATGTTTTCTAACCTCCCCTAGAATTCAATTCACACTCACATAGATATCACCCTGTTCATACAGATTATTACCAAGCAAAGCATATAGTTGTAGGCATTTGTTGTTGTCTAAATGACTTGTCTTTTTAATTTCTAATCATCAATATGTCTCAATCTGATCTTGGGTGTATCTAGGTAGTAATGCCTTTCTGTGGTTGGTGGTTTGAGTGGAGTCTGAGAGCCACCAGCTCTGCCTCAGCATCTTTCTCAACCCACGGATGTGACTTGATTATGATTGCCCCTGACACATTAGAGTGTCATTAACATAAAAGTCATCTCTTAAACACATTGAACTGAACTCAATTAACAGAATTGATTACCAGCCTAGCTGTAGGGATTTTGCAGCTTTGGGGAAACTGACAAACATCTTGCCCTTTTAGATCCTCCAATTAGATTCACGAGGCATAGTCAATAAGCATTTTGCAGGCTCTAAATTTATCATCTTTAATGATAATAAAAATCTCTCTGGGTGGATGAACTGCCCATTGATAAAAGACTAATTGTGGAAATGGTTTTCAGTAGTAGTATTGACAAATATAATGGAGTCCTTAAAGGATAAATTCAATCATGAATTAATGGAATCTATCTTGGATGTTAATTTGTACAAGCCCTAATAGATCCTTGGTTTACTGCATCTCATTTTTTAAAGCTGAAAGCATGACTGAAAAAATGTATTAGTCTGGGTTCTGTATAAACCCCCTGGTCCTTTGAACTGTAACCCTCAAAATGAATAATACTCTGATTCATTAATAACATATATGCATTCGATTTAATATTTAAAAATTTCATTAGCCTGATTTTCTAAGATACCCTCCTTTTGTCTCCTCTATCGGAGAGAGAACATTTCATGATTTTTATTTTCTTGACTCATTGCATACTGCATCCTAAACAAGTGATAGATTTTAGCATCTGAGCTTTCTGGTAAGGATGTGCTCTTGCTTACATAAAGGGTATATGGCTGATGTTGGACAGACGTCTAAGATGGCTTATAGTTTCCCTCTCTTACGTCATTTCTCCTCTCTCCTCGTAACAACCCTGGGCTCAGTACCCAATAAGCAGCATTTATATTTGTCCCAAATACCCATTTCTTTGATGCCTCTATGGCTGTGCTTGTGTTCCCTTGGATTGGAATGCCTTCCCTTCCTCATCCACATGGTAGTTACCACCTCATTTCCCAAGATTCACCTTGAGAGCACAGACTTCCTGGGCCCCCCATTCACTGCCTTTGGGTTGGATTGACCACCCTCATGAATGGTACCCCCACAGTATGGGGGCATCCTTCTATCACTTGCTCCTCTACCAATCGTTTGTCCTCAGATGCTTATGTTTCTGACTCCCCTACTAAACTGCAAACTGGAGCAGGGAATCTATGTAATGTGTCACTGTGTTCACAAAACCAAGGGACAGTATATTGACATTTATTAAGGCTTTCTTGTATGAAGGAATGAATGCATGAATAAAACAATGGCTTGGGAAATATTCTTACAAGTCCTTTATCCATACATTCTCTTTGCCTGGGATATTTTCCCCAGGGATATCCCCCAGCTCAATCCCTCACTACGTGCAGATCTCCATTCAGGCATCTCAGAGAGGCCTCCACTCCCATTTGTTAAAACACTCCACCCCCACACTCTGTACACTGCTGTATTTTTCTTTATAAAAATTATCAGCCCTTGATAATATGTGATAGTTTGTGTTTGATTTTTATTGTCTCAGTCCTCCACTAGAATATGGGTTGGCAATTGTTTTTTCTGTTAAGGGCCAGATAGTAAATATTTTAGGTTTCAGGGGCCACAGAGTCTCTGTCACGACTACTAAGCTCCACCATGGTAGTGTGAAAGCAGCTGCAGCACATAAATAAATGAGCGTGGCTGTGTTCCAATGAAACTTTATTTACAAAGGCAGGTGAGATCAGATTAGGCCCACGGGCTGTAATTTGCTGACCCCTGCTCTAGAATACAAGCTTGGAGATCTGAATCACAGCCATGTCTCAGGCACTGGCACATTAAGAAGCTTTTATTAAATAGTTGTTGAATAAAGGGTGGCTGAATTTGATACTACATAAATAACAAATCTATTTTGATTGAATTTGAAAATTCAATTTCTGCCAAGTGGAAAGAAACAGTAGACAAAATCTTCAAATGAGCATATCAACTCTTCTAAAACATGAAGGCATTCGCCAAGGTCCCATCCAGTCCTCAAATCCAGTGATGCGTTCTCTCACATATAAATTTTACTATAGGTCTGTTAAGTTTGCTACATGGGTAATGTTGACCAAAGATAAACGTTAACTGTGAACACTTTAACAGAGTAACAAAGAGATTGCCTTACTTGAGATAAAAGAGATCTCATTTCATTTAAATTCAGCAAATAGAAACGTATTCTATAGCCGTCAATGTATCAACCCAACATTTTCATTTTATTTCAAGGCCTATATGTGAAAAAAAAAACAGAAAGGAATATTTATTTAATAGATGTATGTTTCTGGTTTTGGTTTTTGTGAGAACTTTTGGTACACACACACAAATATGCAGGGTGCCAAAAAAAATGTATACACATTGTAAGAAAGAAAAAACTATATTAAATTGTAATACACAAATCACATTTGACTTCTGCAATCATAAGAGGTATTCAAATGTGACTTGCATTCTTTGTCAATATATAATGAGCTTTACAATTTAATGCAGTTTTTTTCTTTCTTAAAATATGTATGCATTTTTTGGCGCCCTCCCTATATAAATACGGTTGATAGATTATAAATAACTATTAGTTGAATAATTTATCTCAGTGCTGCTCTCAAAAAGTTCTTAGATAAAAATCAGAAAAGGCGCTAGAGTGACATTTTTCATTGGAAGCCACAACAAGGAGATTCTCAATCAGTGCCATTCAAGGGGGGTGGTTGTTTCATGGGACCTAGTAGGTTGTACCGTGGAAGAAAGAGGCATGGTGTGTGATTGAGAGTTCTGGCAGAAAACAGATGTCTGTGGGCACAGATAAGGAAACCAGCAAGTCACACTGAGGCGCACCAGGGACAAGCAGCAGCTGTGACCCCTTAGCACAGCTAGGCTTCAAAAGGCAAAGAAAGGGAACAAAACAAGGTGGTGGCGGAAGAAAAACTAATCTCAATCTCTCTCTCCTGCCAGCACCTCCTGTTGTGGTGCTGGAAGGAAGCCAGAGGGCAAGGGACCAATCTAATGTCATTCAGAGGGATGAAGCTGACAAGGCACTGGGCGATGGATCTGGGGCAGGGGTGGTGCTGGGTACGGGAAGTGAGCTTCAGTTCAACAGCACAAGTCTTAGAATGGGAGAAACTTGCACAAATAGAATTCCAAACAAAAAAGATGTGTGAAGTTGGGTAGTAATATAGTTCTATGTCTAAGGAAACTAAATTCTCTAGGTAAGGCCTAGGAAAAATTTTATTGCAGAAAAGATTAAGAGATCACAAATTCTTAATTAAAACAGAACTGTTAGCTCAAACCTTTGATTCTGTGATTTCCTTACCAGCCCTTTTAACGTCCATCAGAAGTTTTCAGTCATTAAAGTAAGCCTTCACTATGTAATCACTTTTTAAAAATCCTTTGTGTAATGATTATAAAATTATGAAATTTATAAAGTGTGGCAAATCAATTCTCTAAAAACATCTCTTTTACAAAAAAATCAATTCCTGTTATTGCCTTGTGTCTTAGATCTGGATTTCTGTAACACATACTCTTAGAGTTTTTATGTGGGGGGTTTTCACTTTCCCAGTATAAAGTTGTAATATAAATTTTCAAAGAATACATGTAGCCTAGGGAGGACATATGAGGGCTGTTCAGAAAGTATGTAGCCATCATCAATACTATTTTTCACATGGCATGGCTGGATACTTGCTAGACAGCCCTCACGTTATGGCCCCTTGGGATGGGGAAGGGACAATCCTTTGTCTTCAACCTTCCTCCCCACCCACTGCCCTAAAATATGGATAAATCCAATTTGTTGGAGATAAACTCTCAGACCCAAAATAATATTACCTTATTTGAGAAAAGCTCTGCTCATTGTGCTCAAGTCTTTTGTTGAAAGAGTTATTTTCTTGTAGGTCCAAAAAACATAAGGGTAATAAATCAAGAAGGAAAAGTTTGCCCAGCCATACAATAATTATGCTGCTCTGTAAGCCACGGATGTCAACCCCTTAGAAAGGTTTAGGGTAGTTAGATTTCCAACCCTCAAAGGGTTCTATCTATTGGAGCCCAAAGCAAGACCCGTGTAAGAACCATCAATCAGTGTGCATCTCAGTCACTGAAACCTGCTACCCTGAGGCCACTCTGTTTCATCCCACTTGCTGGGACAGGATTAGAGAAGCAGGACGAAAATACACCATTTCCCGTCAGCACTCTATCTTCACGTTTAGGTTTGTAAAATTGCCACTGTATACTTCTGAATGGGAGAGCTGGACTTTTCAAGAGCTGCACTTTTCAAGAGCTGCAGTGAGCTTTGTAATGTCAATGTCTCTGTCACGTTTCAATATTTAAAATATGTGTTGGGCTCACATCCCAAGTCAGGAACCCTCTGGATTATGCAGAACAAGGATCTCTGCATTTCTGACTTTTGTACTCCCATTAGTAAAAAAGTTTTGAACATGTACTACCCTAAATATGTACTAATTTCCTCATAACTGATATATATGTGCAACTGTAAATAATATGGAGTATAAGCATGCGTAAAAAAGATATGAAAAGGATGTTAACATGAGCTGTTAAAAATAAGATGAAAGGAAGGTAAAATATATCAATACATTTAGTTTAAATATTAAATATCACTGCTGCATTAAAAATTATTTAATATTTTTAATAACAAAGTGATTGAGGATGCTTGCTTATTTTTAAACATCTTGGTTTATCACTTCATTGAATAAAATTTCAAGCTCTCTTTGTAAGTTCAGCTTACTTCTTTACTTGGTTTTAGTCATTGTCAGTGGAGGGAAAAAACCCTGCAGAAACCTATGCAGAGGCGAATGGACGAAGTAATGGCACCAATTTGTTTACTAGATCACATAATACTATTTTTCAAAATTCACTTGGGAAGTTTGTCTTCTTTGATGTCTGCCAACCGTTCTTACAAATCAAATGGAAGATGTTGCATTTTTTTCTATTTAACAAATGAGTTCACCGACCACTGAAATGCTTCATTTGGAAGATTTTTAAACAGGTTAGACAAATCCATTTCCAAGTTTTCAAAGACTGCAGTTTTATCTACATATTTGCATAATTTTCAAAAACATGAGCACATCCCTGTTGTTTTGTCCAAACATTTGTTTCCCTACGTTCTTACCACAATCCAAGTTTATTTGAAAAAAAAAAAAAAAAAAAAGGTGCTTTCACACTCATTATCATACTTCCTTTACCCGAAAAAGACAACTCTTGTAGTTTATTTTCACCAGGGAGCCAACCACTCCTGTGTAGGACAAAAGATTTTCATAGCCACTCGATTCTAATGGTTTTGTTTCAAAAATAACCACATTGTTCACATGCTAAAGTATTTCATTTTCTTTGCTACCATAGCTTACATTGAATTCTTTTAAAAGAACAGGCATCTCTAGAAGGCTCTAGAAGCCTCGTTTTGTTCTAGGCAAAGCTGCTACTCCATTGTATGCTTTGTGATATTTGTGCCAGTATCATAACATTCTATGAATTGTTATTTTATAATGAGTTTGGGTCTCTTGTAGAGCTAGACAGCCAGAATTTTTTTCTTGTTTAGAGTGTTATTTTACAGTGTCATATAAAATTTAGAATTATTTTTGTTGAATTCTTTTCAGTGGACTATTGAGACAGCATTAAATCCATGAAATAATTTGGAGAGAACTGAAATGTTTATGTTTAGTCTGCTCATTAAAGAGAAACCTCATTGGTTGTGAAGCCTCCTGAAATTCTCCAACAAGATTCTTTTAAACATTTTGTGATTTTAAGTTGAATCTTTTTGGATTCTCTTGGCTTTTCAAGTACAATGTAAGTTTGCAAGCTTGACTAAACAGTTCTAAATCTTTAAATGCTCCTGACGTGTTGTGGGAATTGACTGACAGTGGCCTGTGGAATTGATCAGTGAAGGTTAAGTTCTTCTGAACTCACAATATGCATATTTATGAAGGCAAAAAGCATTCAACTCACTGTTATGTGAGCTGAAAACACATTATATGCAGTTAAGTATGTTCATATAAAATTTAACGCATTTCTAGCGGAGGGATTTGGTTTGGTTATTTTGATCCCAAAGGATAGAGGCGTGCCTGGACTTGCTCAAGAAATGAGTTGAATTTTTAAATATGTCTATCATAAGAGAGGTAGACTCCTGTGACATATGAGAATGAAAATGTAGAGTGGCCAAGCCTCCTGGCTTCAGGGGGAGCAGCAGCACGTGCAGACCGGGAAGGTTGAGGATCCTCCTTAGCAAGGGTTCCTGGCTTCTTTTTTTTTTTTTGCAGTTTTGGGTGGGGCCGGGTTTGAACCTGCCACCTCTGGCATTATGGGGCCAGCACCCTACTCCTTTGAGCCACAGGCACTGCCCAGGGTTCCTGGCTTTTCTTTCATGATGTCACTTCACAGAATGCTAAGTTGAGCAACTTCTCTTTTAACTCACGTTTTCTTTCCCTCAAAGGTTCTCTTTCTGTTTTCTCCTGTAACACATATAAATCTTAGCCCTAAACTTGCGTGCGAGTACCATCACAGTACATTCCTGCTGGCTGGCAATTCAGACGTAATCACGTTGGCTCATGCGTGACAGAAATCAGAGCCAGGCCTTTATGCTTTCCTCCATGTTACCTGCTCCTCAGATACCCTGGTCCAAGTGACTCTGTCAGGTCCTCTGATTCCTCGGACTGCCATTTCTTTAGGCTCAGCCTATGAGTCTTGGTGCCTTACTAGACATACAAACCAGCCATCTCTCCTGAAGCTTCTGCCTGCCTCACGGGGATCTTCTACCTTGGCTTCCTCACCCAACTTGTTCAGACTTTCAGGAAACAAAAGTCAGAAAAGAGTTATGTTGTAGTCAACTTTTGCTTTGAGCCCTGGTAAATGCATCTTCCCCAAGGTAAGGATCTGCAAAAGACCTATCTACCTTATTAGACCTGAGAGAAAGAGAAGCTAAAAATGAGAACAAAGCAAAAAAAAAAAAAAAAAAAGTTTTTCAGTGTATTATTTGTGACACGCATTATCATGGCGTCTATTTCATGGCTTCTCTCGGTGGTAACCTATCAACTTGAACAATTCATACTTGGCTTTCTTTTTTCCCTTCCAACTTAAATTCTTGTTCTGGGAAACTCTGGTTTGCCTAGATTAGCACTTTTGGTCAAAGCCGTTTGTTTAGGCCACTTCACAGGCCACAATAGGGCTTTGAATTATTGATTCTTGTGTTGGGAGTTCCTACTACCCAAGTCCAGTCAGGGATGTGGGAAGGTCATGAAGAATAGAGACCATGAGATTCCTGTGGCTGCCATGTCAGCAAAGGATAATGAGACAAGTTTCCTTTGGAAGTGTCTGTGCTATTGGTCCAATGTAACATATTTAATTATGATTGATGTGGGGAATGAGGTTGGTGGAGAAAATCATTTTGGGGTGTGAAACTTCAGGGTATTTAAATACCATTGAAAGCCCTATTTACAAATTGGATGCATGAGCTTTTGGTGCATAACGAACACCCCCCTTTCGGTGTCATAAAAATATCATTATGTGTTACACCTCTTGCAGCTGGCTGATCTAGCCTGCGGGGCTGGGCGGCTCTGATCTGGCCTACACTTGCCCATTCTAGAATCCAGGCCAAAGGGGCAGCAGCCACCTTGAGAAGGTCTTTTCATGGAGATGACAAGCAGTAAGAGCATGTGCCCAGATGCACAAGTGTTTTTCATTTGTCACTTCTGGGCTTCGTGATGGGACATTCTTTGGGCAATGGAATGTTAGCAGAGTTGAGGGGTGGAGAAACATGCACTCTGGACAATGGGAAGGTGCTGGAAAGGAATGTGGCATCTGGTAGCAAATCCTGTCCTAGGGGGTAAATGAAGACTAAGTCAGTCTAGCACACAGACCAGGGCTACCAAGATAAGAACACATACGCTGATTCTTGATGCTCTCATGTACTCACAGCTGGCCATCCCTGAAGGGTAACACCAACAGTGACCTTCTCAAGTATAACTTGGGCACATGTGTTTATTTATATTCCGTAAGTATTTATACCTATTTTTGTTCCGGTCTTAACTACCCAGGTGGCCCACCTGCCATTACCTTCCCAGATTCTTTAACTTCCACACCAAAGATAATGGCTTCTAAATTTGGTTCTTCCTTCCACCGTCTTTCCACTTAGCACATATTCCAAAAAGGACCTTGCTGGCTTTAATGAGTGCATCAAAGACTGGAATGACTTTAGGTTTTCCTACAGGGTGCTTTCTACCAGTCAAAGCAATTCTTTGTGATACATGGGATGTATCAGGCTTTTATTTCTGCTGAGGAAGAAAGGCTCCGAGAGTTCAAGGAAAGCCCTTTCCTTTTGTTATGGGGAGTTAGGCAGCAGGGTTGCCATCATTTCTTTTGAAATGAAATCTGTTAGAAATAGGAAGATTGCTCGCTTTATCTTGATAAACACATTTTTCATCTCAATTAATATACTCTAGGTATAATTTCAGGTCATAGATTCCTGGCCTCTCTGTGAATTTGTTGGAGAATGTTGAGGGCAGGAGACAGAGGTTTGTGTAGTTTATCAGTTGTATTCTTCTAGTCTCAGCAATCAGAATTCACTGAAGCATGTTCAGCTGATAAAAAAGATGTTGCTTTTTCAGCTCATTATAAAAGGACATAACATCTCTATAAAAAAATATTGCAAGTACAGGGCCAAAACTCCTTGCCTTAATATGTAAAACCAAATGTTTCCTGGGGGGAACATTCTAGTATGGATCCATTTTTACTGGCAAAGAGGCAGGGGTTGGTTATTTTTAGACAATTTATTCTGAAAACACAACTTGTTGAGCAAGAAGCTGATAATGACATTGGTAGATTATCCTCAATGTGCAAGCAAAACACAAATAATCCAAAAAGTCATTAACACAGATGAAAATGCTAAAACAAGTAGAGACCACAAAAGAACATTGGTTGTGTTTCAAACCTTATTTAGGAGGGGACACAACAATGACGTGGTAAGAACCAATGTAAGACTTTCTGTTGACACAGGGTGGCAGCATCTGAGGTGAAAGGGCCTCTGTCTGGCTCATTCCTACCTGTGGAACACAATTATTAGGTGCTTCTCATTTTCCTCAAGACTCAGGTTTTCTCCCCAGCCCTGTACTCAGTGTTCACTTAATGGTCTAAAAACACGACCGAGGAAAACTTATTAACAGTGGTTCAGTCAGTAGAGCGCCTGGATTTTCTCCTACCCTCTTTTATTCTTTTGTGTTCTGGTACAATATTGCCTTGTGTATATCAGTGTGTGTTTGTATTTATCGGGTCATTACATTTGCCAGGATTTTTCAAATTGAAGGCCTCAGAGCTTACCTAGGCTTTGTAATACCTTTTGCCAACAACGCTTGGCTCCAGGTATTTAAAACGTTATTGACTTTATTTTGTATTTTTTTTGGCGGGGAACAGAGTCTCACTCTGTTGCCCTGGGTAGAGTGACATGGCATTAGCATAGCTCACAGCAACTTCAAACTCCTGGACTCAAGGGATCCTTCAGCCTCAGCCTCCTGAGTAGCCAGGACTACAGGCACCCGCCACACCACCAGCTATTTTTTCCTATTTTTAGTACAGACGGGGGTCTCGCTCTTTCTCAGGCTGGTCTTGAACTCCTGAGCTCAGGTAATCCTCCTACCTTGCCCTCCCAGTGTCCTAGAATGACAGGTGTGAGCTATCAAGCTGGCCTAGTTTTGTATTTTAAGATAGAATGAGTTCATAATGTCTGAAATCTATTCCTGTCTATTCATTGATCTCCAGAGATGAAAATAACAGCTAATACTTCCAAGTGCTTACTACGTGTCAAACATTTTGCTAAGTGCTTTGCATTTAATCACTCAGTTTTCATAACTATCTTATAAAGTTGTTACTATCGTGATCATCATTTTACAGATGAAGAAACAGAAGCACGGAGTGATAATGAAGTAATGTGCACAGGTCACATCACTAGGAAGTGGCGGGGGGACAGGGTGCCTGGGTCTCAAATACACACAGTCTGGCTCCAAAGTCTCATATTAGACAACTCCATCACTTATCACATTCACGCTGTGCCTCAGAATTTGTTTCTTGTAGAAACCAGAGAGTATGATCTTTTTGAAGGGAAAACGCTGTTGCGTGGATACATCAGGACGTGGGGCTGTGTCAGGAAACATGCTCAGAGGTCCGTCCTCACCAGGAACATCTGATATGTGCAGGAAGAAGGCTCCAGAGTAAGAGTCCCACCCCGCTCTGTCAAAGCAGCTTCCAAATATATTAAAAGCCCAACAATTTCTGTGACATCTGCCACCCTCACCCTGGTCCAGGCCATCACAATTTTCTGTCCGGCTTGTCCTTCCTCCAGTGGGCCCTGCTTCTACACGTCCCCCTCCTCGGATGTTCCCATTGCTTCCATTCAGCGCCTTCCAACAGCTGCCTGTTCCACTCAGGACAAAAGACAAAGTCTTTCCGAGAGCCGGTGTGATCTTCACCCTCCCCATCACTTCTTTATTACCCCCTCCCTGCTTCTAACCCCTGCCCCACCAGCCTCCGGGATGTTCCTGCCCCAGGACCTTTGCATCGGTGGCTCCTGTGTTGGATGTATTCCCCCTCAACCCTTCCTCCCTGCATTATTTTCTCAGTTAGTCTTGATAATGACCTGATATTCAATTTATTTTACTAATTTCTTAGTGATTCTCTGCCTCTGAACACTAGAGTGAACACTTTATTTTTTGTCTACTTTCTTCCCTGTTGTAGTCCCAGAACCGAGAATCCAGTGGGTGTTTAACAAATTGACCAAATGAACAAATGAGTGCATTACGGAGTAGTTTCAGAGCATTAAGTGAACTAGCATATGGGAGCCATTTACAACAAACAAAGCTTAGCATGAAATTAGTGTTTAATAAGTGTCAGGTACTAATAAAATAATAATATGATAGTTATTGAATGAAGCATTGAAAAATTAGATACCATTACTTCATCATGTAGTGGAAGGAGGATGATCAAGCTATACAGATTTGAAGTATTTTAATGTACATTTGTAACGGGTGGCAGAGGAGACGATCAGGGACATCTGCGTGTCCTCTTTGTCTATTGTCTAGAAAGCACGCTGTACCCCACCCTTCTCTGTACAGATAAGTGATTGTCCAACCTTGCTGAGGTTTACCAATCTGATTGGTCTGCGGTGTAACCCAGGCATTAGGTTGTTTTTATAGCTCCCCAGGTGATTTTAATGTGCAGTGAAGTTTGGGAATTACTGCCTTGGGCTTTTCGCACAACTGGCAACAGCAGGATGAAAAGCCTTCCTCAGCCCCTCTCTGTGCTTGGAATTGAGAGTTAAGTCAACCTCGGTTCTGTAACATGTGTGACCATTAGCAAGTCACTTAGCTTCAATAAGTTTTACCTTTCTCATTGGTATGTCTGCTGTGTAAGATGGTGAAAACTCAGAACTTAAGGTCCAGGCTTCAAAAATGTGGATTCTGTTTTCCCTCTCCGTCCCTTCTGTCCTTCCTTTATCCTCTGCCCTTTCTTCCCATTACTTCATCTGGAGATAAAAGGAGGGAACTGTTCACAGATGTGGCTCAAGAACCAACAGTGGCCTGCTCTGAAATGGTGATCTCTTAGGAGACCAGGGAACCAAACAGAGTCCAATGCCTAGGTAGGCTCAGCCATACCTATTTCAGGTGTAGGAGGGATCGATGTCAGGAAGTCAAGTTCCTGTCCAATGGGGACCACTGTGGGAGTATCAGAGGTCCTACTGAGATCCTAGTTTTCAGCCCTGGCTTCCCCGACCTCTGTCTCTGACCCTCCCTGAGGCTCCTGCCCTGCTCCACTCCATGGGGCTTACTCTGTAGTGATTTTGCTGGTTCACTCAGGGTCTTGAATTCTGTCATGTGATGGCCAGGCCGCTTCCTGTGATCTCCTGTGTATCTGAGTTCTGCCTACCTCTCTTCATCCATCCCAACCATGTGCCAAACCATGATCTCTGGGTCAAGACGAACACCTGCAACTTCACATAAAACATGCCCTCCCCCTTTGACCCTACAACTACCACCACCCTCAGCCTAGAATTTTCTAGAATGGTGGTGGGGCATTGGGGTGGGCATGTGACCAGGCAGTGACACAGGGACCTCAGCTGAATTTAATGTTCTGCCATCTTGAAATTCTTAATCATATTTGAATGAGAGGCCCCCCATTTTCCTTTTGCATTATCACTACAAATTAGGTAGCTGGCTTGTGCAGCACACTTAAAATCAGAAGACCCGGCATGGATTGCACGTGGCTTATACCTAAGAAGAGTGTGACCTTGGCCCAGTTGTTTTTCCTCTCCCAGCATTTGCAAATAGCGGGTAGCTGGGGTCAAACTGCCTCCATCATAAGGAGATTTTAAGAATAAAATACGGTGACAGTTGAGTGTTAGCACAGGACACACAACATGGTAGTTCCTAGTGTTCCAGATCACAGCAGCTAAATGAAAAAGACACTTCCTTTCTGTTTAAAAAGGATTGTAAACTTTTCTTTTTCTCGACAGTGAGTTATGCTTAAAGAACAGATCCTAGAGGGGTTCTATTGATCTTACCTAACTCTTATTAATTACACGGGACAATTGAATTCCTTCTTTCTCTTCCTTTATTACATTTGAACAATATGTTGTCCATATGGAGTAGCATCTTCCAAGGTATTTTAAAATGATCTTCTTTACTTACCAAAGATTAGAGAGATAAAAAATTGAATTAAACTCATGTCCTTGAAATAATCTTAGCTTGTATTACTTTAAAGAGATTTCTAGTGCTCAGACTCCTTCCCAAAAGGAGGCTGCCTAGGAGAGGGAGGGGGTGTCTGCCTGGCCCTCTGGCATACCCCACAGAACCCAAGTGCCTATAAGCCGCTGTTTTAATCTCAGTTTCCTTACTGGGAAAATTCAGATAATAATACCAGCAATGTGCTCTCATTCTCAACAGCATTTTTGGATCAAATGAGATATGTTTTGGAAGCATTTTACAAATTTCAAGTTGGGATTGATAAGACTTCTGAAGTTTAGGTATGAACGAAAAGATTCATTTAAATTATTTGAAAATATTTCCAGAAAATAAATGCCAAGAGCTAAGTTTTCAACTTCTTTGGAAAGGGGGATGTATTTGGCACCAAAATAATCTATTTCAACTTAGATGGGGGCTAGAAGCCCTAAATGTTCAACCTTCTGAGGCTACTTCTCAGTGTATCAGTTATAACTTGACAGTTTTCCACAAAGAAATGTCTTTTTCTCTAATTAAGACTATACTATATACCAGAGACTATTCCTAGGTACCTGAGATAAATAAGTATACAACTGACCCCTGAACAGCACAAGAATTTGGGGTACTAACCACTAACATGATCATAAATCTGTATATGACTTGACACCCCCAGAAGGCTATGAATAGCCTTCCTAATAGCCTATTAGTAGGCTGTATTCTGACAATAACCAGAGAAAATAAAAAATTATTGGAAGATTATAAGGAAGAGAAGATGTATTTACTTTTCATTAAGTGGAAGTGGATCGTCATAAAGGTCTTCATCCTTCTTGTCTTCCAGTTGAGTAGGCAGAGGAGCAGGCGATTAGTGCTATAGGTTAATAAAAGGAGACAAGGGTAAAGGGGATGGGAGTGTGGGGGAGCAGGGTTGCAATTTTTAGATATGTGGCCAGGATAGTCCTCTTTAAGGTGGTCAAAACCTTGAGAGAGGGGAGGGTGAGCCATGCAGATATCTGCAGGATAAGCATTCTGGGTTGGAGGAACAGGCAGTGCAGAGGCTTAAAGCAGAAGCATGATTATGGGTCTCCCCTAGATCCTTCCCACTCTCTACCTGAGAATAGGCTTGAAACTGGAGAGAATGTGATTGCCAGGCCAGTGCCCAATCCATTCATTGATGCCTCGTTTCTCTGGTGTGTGCTTTTTCCACAGTCACATGACACAAGCAATCCCATTCGACGACCCTCGGTTTGAGAGCTGCCAAATCATCCCTCCGGCTCCTCGGAAGGTGGAAATGAGGAGGGACCCAGTGCTGGGATTTGGTTTTGTGGCAGGGAGTGAAAAGCCAGTGGTCGTTCGCTCAGTAACACCAGGTAAGCAAGCACCCAACCCCAGTCCTTGGTCTTGGGGGACTGCCTGCCACACCCTGCCAGAAGTTCGGCTGTTGTTCAGTTTCCTAAAGTGCCCAGGCTGCTAAGGCTAGCTGAGTTTTTGTAACTCCTGGATAGAGTCAGACCCCCAGAGAGACAGACATGGCCCCTCAGACGGGGTTTTCAACTGCCAAATCCATCATATCGCTTGACTCAAGAAATACTGAGCCATGATTTGTAACCATGGAAATGACCCACTTCTTAACATCTGAATGCAAACCATAAGAGGCAGGCACTGTGCTGTATTACAATAAGCTCGTGAAGAATTCCTTAAGGAAGAAGAGCAGGAAGTAGTGTTAAGTTACAGTAGGATTTAGTCATCAGGGTGGTTGGGTTATTTTCACAATGTGCACTTCCCTCCCACTAGGGGAGAGTACGTTTCCCTACCCCAGTACTGTTGGGCCAGACTACCTGACTGACTTTGGCCAATGGCATATTAGCGAAGATGAGCCTGTGCAGCTGAGTTTGTTTCCTGGGTTTCTGCTATGGCCATAGAACAGAGTTTTTCCTAAGCGGCTGCTAGCCCTTCCACCTGAGCTCCAGCGTGAACACATGCAGCAGCAAGGCGGCAGCTGGGAGCTGAGCACAGCCGATCCACAGTTTGAAGCAGAACTGCCCCCTGAGCCTGGCCTAACTCAGCCAGTTCACGGTCACCCTGAAGATCCATAAGCATGAGAAGAAATGATCATTGATCACCATACTGAGTTTGGGTATGGCTTGTTACACAGCAAACTCAGACTGATCCAGTACTTGTCAAATTGCTTAAATTCTACACTCTGACCAGATAATTAACATATTAGAACATACAGATGTTTCACTAGCAACACAGTTAAATACAATAGTAGACTACAAGGGAATCACCTGGAGTGGGCTGTCTTTGCTTTCCCAGAAATGTACATTATATCATCTATTCTATATATTTATATACTTACTTGTATTAGGTTGATTTGCAGACAAAATGCAGTTTCTTTCCAGGATTTTGCAAAGGAATAACAGCATTTAGTAGTAAAGTAGGCACTTAAGAGCACAGACTCTGGACTCAGACTGAGTTTGAATCCTGCGTCTGCCCCTTGTTAGAGGCTGTAGCTTCCATGTTAACTCTCTTGTATGTCCGCTGCATGTCACTCTCTATATCCTCCATGTAAAGGGGAGCAGAGCAGCATCTGCCTTATAAGCCTGCAGAGAGGATGCATAAGTTAGAAGAGGGCCGGACGTGTCCTGCTCACTTCATAGATGTTCACTGGTATTATTATTAAACTCAACATATCTGGCCAGTTGAGTTCATCATAATGAACCGTTTTAGACTTGTGCTGAGAAGAACTTGTCTTTTTCATCCCCACCGTTGTCCTACTGTGCAACTTCTTACTCTGTTAGCTGAACTTTTTGTTTCATTAAATGTAGATTGTATTTGTGTTCTATGTGGGATTGTTGAGCTTGACACAATTGAGAATTTTATTCTCAAAATAGATTTGTTGCCTTTGTGATAACAAATGCTTTGTTAAAAATATAAACAATGTGGATAGTATAGAGGAAAAAGTCAAAAAAATCACCTAAACAGAGTATGTGTAGTGGACATATAATTTTGCATACACAACATCTATAATGTACTATCTATGTGGGTAGAGACATTTTTTCAAAAATGGAGTCATATTTGGCATGCTGTTTTATAATATTGGGATATTTTAACGTCTGTAATTATGAGATTCTCCAAAGTGCACATCCTCCCAGGAGCTGACTGGAAATTCAAGTGTTATTTTTCATTTACTTATACATCTCACTGTTCTATTGACCTCTTCCCTTCTTTCCCTCAATTCTCCTTAGCTTCAAAGACACTAACACCTACTGTTAGACCATTTTGAGACGAGTGGGGAAAAAAGTGAACGCTGAGGTCAAAGACGACTATTTCCAGTTATTTTTATGAGTGAAAAGATTGGTCAAATAAACTGTGTCTATCATAAAAGTGACTCTACTGAAGTCCCAAGGGGTTTCAGTGGCATGATCAGATTTTCTATAATAGACAATCCAGTCTTCACAGTAAAAAACACAAGACAATTCTCTAAAATATGGCACTGTTTCATATTTTGGAAGGGACTGTGTATTGCTTCTTCTAGAACTCTTGATTAAACAATAATTAATCAAAATATTTTAATCAATTTTTATTCGTTCAAAAAGCATAGATCAAATGTAAGAATATGTTCTGTTAATCTGACAGTGATTTTCTTATAAGATAGTTACAATGTTAAACAATTATAGTTGACATCCTCCAAACAATTACTTTGAAATGTTTTCTGTAGTTGAACAGCACTTGACTTCTAACCATTTGTTTGGGTGAATTTGAGTGATTGCTTGCACATAATTCAATAATTACAGTAAGTTTCCCAAGTGATTTTTCTGAATTCCTTATGTGTTCAAACACTGTATCTCTGTTCCTATATCTGTGAAATGAGTAGTTTCTATCACTAATATGGGGATGTGTTAAGGTTTTTCCCCAGAAGACAAAGCCAAGTATGTGAGTGAGTAGAGAATAATATTATAGTCCCATATGAATATCTGGGAGGTAATTGCACATATCTAGAGCACAACCCAGGTAATTGGCTTATAGATTTTATTTGACTATAGATGTATGCTTCACACAATTTATATGTCAAAAGACCTGGCAGTGATTAGGTTTTAAATTATGGGGGCAAGTGCAAAACACGTGTTGGCCATTCTGAACTTGGAAGAATCCAAGCTGAAATCTAGTTCTACCTTCAAGCCAATTCTTCAACCTGTGTGAGCCTCAGTTATCTCATACGGAAGGGAGTATAGTTGTTAGTGAGGTTACTAGGCAAAGCATTCAGCCCATTGCCTGGTGCACCATAAATGCTCACCAAATAGTTTTGTACTCCCTCCCTGAAAACACTACTCAAAGATAAAAACAGCTGTTCACAGCTGGGTCTGGATGTCCCTTTGAACATGAACAATCACCACATATCAATAGCAGACAAGGCCACTTTGTGACCATGATGTATTTAGACAAGACTCTCCTATTAGCACTTGTGAGCACAGATGCAAACATCCCAGCACACCTCCTTCCCACTGATATGAGTGACTTATCACTCACATGTTGCTCTGCTTCCTTCCTCTAACCTTCTAGGCAGTCATTAAGGTGCTCAGGATCGAATTACCCCACTTCCTGTCGGCATTTAATCCACTGAAAACCCCCACTTCCTTGAACCTGCCCCCAAAGCACCTATTACCACAAGGGCAAGTCTTATAAGAAGCCCTTCCTAATACCTTCTCATTGAGATGTCTTACAGTTGCCCACGGTATGCTACCTCCTTTCTTGTAATGGGTACATAAATGTAACTTTATTCAAATCCAGCTGTGCCCAGGTGGTTGCAGCTTTGGCTGCATGGTATCAACACAACTGATTGCCTACCTGTTGGAAGACTACCTTCTTCCAGGAGCCTCGTCACACAAAGTATGGTCTGTCAACCAACAGCAGCAGCATCCCATACGAGCTCATGAGAAGTGCATTACCTCACCCCAGGCGATCCATATGCATGTGCTTCTAGGCTACAGAGTGTGACGTTTTAATCAGGAAGGGTGCAGCCTGGGCCTCAAACCTGTCCAAAGAACAGGCAGGCATGGTTAAGTTTTGTTTCCGTTGATCGCTCCATTTGCGCATAATGAATCAAGATCGGGAAAGGAGACTTCTGATGGGGTACCAATGATCTTCTCACTGTACTTCATCCTCCTTTGTCTCCAGGTGGCCCGTCGGAAGGCAAGCTGATCCCAGGAGATCAGATTGTAATGATTAATGATGAGCCGGTCAGTGCTGCACCCAGGGAGCGGGTCATCGACCTGGTCAGGTGGGTGACTTATTCGTTTGTGCCCTGTCCTGCCTTGGAGGCAGCTACACAGTTTTGAAACCTGTCTGGCAGAGGAAGAGCTTCGTGAGGGACAACCTTAAACATTCACATCATTGCAAATACTGACACTGACCTCTGATGTAAAAATACATGCTCCATAAACGCAAATGCCTCAATGATCACTCAGTGTTGACATTGAGGGTGCACATGGTTCAGCTCAAAATTTTTATGACTCCTAGGTCCAAAGGTGACATTGTTTTTCCTTCCAGAATTACTAACACATTGATTTTCCATAATCAGGGAGCTCAAAATGCAATTTAATGTAAGTGATGAGTTATTATATATACATAATCCCATGGATATACAAACATACAGTTCACTGATTTTTCATGTTCGACTGTGTAATTCATTACGGAATTTTGAGATTATCAGTGGAGGCAAGAGGATAATTAGGTCAAAGCTAGGACAGCTAACAAACTGGGTTGATTGGTTTAGTTTTATTATACGGGTAAATCGTTTGTTGTGGGATATTCTTTTTTCTTTTCTTTGCAGTTTTTGGCCAGGGCTGGGTTTGAACCCACCACCTCTGGCATATGGGGCCGGCGCCCTACCCCTTTGAGCCACAGGTGGCGCCCTGTTGCGGGATATTCTTAATAGGACACCAGAAAATGTATTTTATGTTATGTTAAAATACTTGTTAAGAATCCCCTTAAAGTCCCACTGGAGTTACCCTTCTTCAGTGAATCTAGGGCAAAATGGGGTCTTTAGAAGTTTCTCATATGAAGCTAAACAGATGTACTCATGCTACAGGGATGTTGAGGAATAAGGAGATATGGAATTTGTCTCTTATAAAAGATTGAAACAGAACCTGAGGCTATCAGAACACTTGTAACTGAGAAGGGGATCTCCTAACATTTTTGCTCACTCATAACAAAAATATACCTGTACTTTGGGAAAAGCATTGAGTAGAATATTTCTGGGGTCTTCCAGAGCTTTTTTCCCATAGCTAGTTCAGATTTTGCTTCACAAAGAAGTTCTGGATGGTGAAGCATTCTTGGAAGAATTAGGCACACAAAACAATAGAAAGACAGGAGACTTATTTTTAGGGTGACCAGCCATGCCAGTTTTAGCACGTAAGAGGCCTGTGTCCCAGGGAAACTTCCTTAGTCCTGGAAGGGTTGGCCACTGCTACAGTCGGAGTGCCGATGTCTCCTCAAAATTCGTATGTTGAAACCTAATACCCAATGTGATGGTTAGGCCTTTGGGGTAGGGATTAAGCCATGAGAGCTCTGCCTTCCTGAATCAGATCAGGGCCCTTACAAAAGAGGGTGAAGGTAGCGCCCTTGCCCCCTCTACCATATGAGGATATAGTAAGAAAGTGCTATCTATGAGGAGCCTTCACCAGATACTGAACCTGCTGGTGCCTTGATCATGGACTTCCCAACCTCTAAAACTGTGAGAAATACATGTCTAGTAGATACTTTGCAAGAGTATCTAATGCAAAGATACTTTGTCATAGCAATCCAAATGGATCAAGATAGTCACTCTACTTTAGTCTGTGCCTAAAATAATGGAGCCTTCCATGCAAAGATACTTTGTTATAGCAATCCAAATGGATCAAGATAGTCGCTCTACTTTAGTCTGTGCCTAAAATAATGGAGCCTTCCAAGCTAGCTGGCAAAGTCATTTTCCCCAGGGAAGTCTTAACACTCAGCAGGCAGTAAGACTTGTTGTCATAGTTGCCATGTATCAGGAACAAGACCTGGGAACACTGCTGATCGTCCTGTGGACCAGGAATGCAAGAATAGGGAAAGACTCTGTTCTGTATTTTTTGCCATTTGGAATCAAGATATGTGTGGATGCCAGCAAGGACATACCTCATCTAGGCAGGTTCTGAGTTTTATATCAGCTTGCAACCCGGAGTGCCGTGTTTGGACCTGATGGCAGAAGTCCTGTGAATATTTTGTTTTCCCCTAGGCACACGCCTCTGTGATCAGTCCTATTGATTTCTGTGCCTGGAGGATGATAGGAGAAATAAAATATCTGTGTTTGGGTTTGCAGTGATTGAATGGCCTGTTGCAGGACAGAGAAAAGGCTATTTAAAAGTGTCATCTTTTCCCAGCAATCCTTCCGGGGGCATTTCAAAAAAAAAAAAAAAAAAAAAAAATTCCAAGGAAGGTTTTTTTTTCCTTCTGGCTTAACACATTGTGGAAGAAAATGGCATCTCTGTAAACAAAGCACTCTCTATAGTACTTTGTATGTAACAGAATAAATGAACCAGTTAAAAGTGGGGGTGGCAAGCAATAGCGTGAAGTCCGAATCCAACTTGCCACCACGTGTTTTTTGCAAAGCGTGTCAGCTAAGAAAGGTTGTTTTTTTTTTAACATTTCTAAAGAGTTGAGAGAAAGATATAAAACATTTTGTGACATGTGAAAATCATATGAAATTCAAATTTCAGTATCCATAAATAGTAAATATTTGCATATTGTCTATATCTGCTTTTCTGCTACAATAGCAAAGTTGAGTAGTTGCAACAAAAACTATCTAGCTGACAAAGTCAGAAATACTGACTGGCCCTTTTTAGAAAACATTTAATAACCATCACCGCTGTTTTAAGAGCTATCACGGTAACCAATTTACATTTGATTATGCCATATTTAGACAAAAACTCTACATAATATAGAGAATTTCACTGCATTACTCCCACATGCTTGATGAAGAGATTGTGGTGTTTTAAATGGATTGAAACCTTTTCACTCTCATTAAGCCAGAATTTTGAAAGAATGTATTTCTCACTAATGAAAATGATCATGCATTAGAAAATTGTCCTATGCTTTCTCATAAGTTTAGTCATTCTTGAAAAATAATCTCCTTTTTACTGGGCTCCTTAGCTGACATGTGTTTTAATGTCTGTATCTTACACAAGATTAATTCCTTCCTTATATAATAAAAAATATTCCATTTTCCTAGCCGCTAAGGTAACTTGGAAAAACACTCACAATTTTAATAACATTATAACATTCTCTCTTTAAAAACTGGCATCCATTTGCTTGCTTTAGTGGTTTACTCTTATTTTGTTCTTTTTTCCCCTCACTGCAGTATTTGCTAATGGATCATTTTTTGTTGTTTCCAGATACATTTGTGTTTCTTTGTGGATTGTTTTCCTTATCATTTGGTTACTCTATTATAGAAATTTATTTTTTTCCTTCAGAAAATAAAAGAGTTTCTTAGAGACCAATTTACTGCTATAGTAACCACATTTTGGTTTTTTCATGTAGTCTCAAAAAGCTATAATTGCTGCACTGAAATTAGATGAGTTCTGTTCATTTCATAGTTTTCTAAGTTGTTAACTCTAACTCATAGTTCATAATGTTTGAAGAATCCATGCCCTTTGCAAATTACTATATTTCTTCTTTTAAAGTATGCAAGGATAATTCTCTTTGACTTCTCATAATTAGAGAAATTAACTTAAAGCAGTCTTCAAAGTTTAGTAAGGAGTATTACTGCTTGTAGAAACATTATGAATCTTGCCTCACCCACCCAAGTAGCCAACCCAATTAAATTCATTTGACTTTAATAAACATTATGTAAGACACTGGGCATTTATATAAATGTAGGAATGATTCCTGCTCTCAGGAGGAGACATCTAATTAATTGCACTATATTTATGACTGGGGATGGCTGTTAAGATAGTATTTGATATGCATGTTCTGTGAAGACAGGTGGATTAAGAGATACTAGTAATGGTGGTAAAGAATAGCCATCAATGAAGAGTGGAAAGGCATGTTTATGCATTGCATGGGGAAGAGGATGGTAAAATAGATCTTTCCTTTGTCCTCATCAATCCCAGACCATCCTGATGGAAGAAATGGAGAAAAAGCCTTCCAACCTGCATATATATAAAAATCTGTTGCCTAAGTGGCTATCCTGAAACATAACCTCAAAATTTGCTCCTACAAGGCAGCAACATTGTACTACTCTTTTGCATTAGAGACCCATTTGAGAATCTGATAAATGGCCTTCTTCCTTTACCTAGAAAAATCTATGTGTACAAAATTCTGCATATAATAACAGAATATTTCTTGATTCTTTAAAGCCCTGACAGCAGACTCTGAAAATGTCGTCTCCCTGCCTCCCCCTTCCTTAGTACCAGAAGCTGACACTGAAGGGCCAATCACATAAACAACTCAGCCTTATCCTTTTCTATCACAGCAGTGGAAATAGAGAGTTGTCCATCCCATAATGAGAAAGTACAAAGATTGAGCTGGAGACTAATATCCTCTTCTATCACCCTCTGTAATAGGACAGCTATCTGTCCCTCCATCTGCCTTCTCCCACTACCCAAGTTGATTATTCCTGCTGATTTAATTGATGAGCAGTGCTACAGCTATGTGCATTTATTGACAGAAGGTTGCTTACATCTATCAGATACGTCACTGCTCCTATACTAATACCCTAGGAAAAGCTTTCCAACCTGCATATTCAGAAAATATGTTGCCTAAGTGGAGAGCTCTCCTGGGCAGCAGGAGGCTTCTTCCAACAAGTAACTGTATTAAGAAAAAGAATAAATGCATCCATAAGAAAAAGAGGGGAGACTTTCTATCTTTTCTGTTTACCTGGATATAGTTCTTACACCTGCTTCTTAGCAATGCACTCAATACTAATATGAAACCAATATATAAACAACTACAAGTCCACACAAAAGAAAAACACAAATATAATCTAGCAAAAGGAAAGGAAGGGGAAGAGGGAGGGTGATTGGCAGGATCTCACCTTATGTGCACAATGTGAGGGTGTTCAGCACGCCCCCAGGTGAAGGGCTCAACTACAACTTGAACTTTACCTTAGAAATGAAAACAATGTAACCTAAACATTTGTGCCCTCCTATCAATCTGAAATTTAAGAAAAGAAATAAGAATAAATGATAGTGGAGTAACATCAGTAAGGTAGCAAAATAAGAGATTCCCTACTGAATCCTCCACTGCTACTATAATTTCCATAAACTGAAGTGTCTGTATGGGAGTTTTCAGATCCAGGTAGGAAGTTGCAAAACTGATAGAGCACAAGACTGAGGAAGGCCATTTTGGAAAGGTAGATCCACCAGGCTAAGTGACAAGTCCACTGACTATGGTCCCACCTACAGACCAAGAAATAGCCACATCTCCCTGTGGACAGTACTGTTTCTCCTTGGTCCTACCACCAGCACCATCTCTCAAGAGACCCAGAAAGAATCATGCCTGTCTGTGTGCTGGGTAACAGACCTGCCAAACTTGGTCATCAGTGTGGTCCCTGAAGTGACCTGTGACCTAGCTTCAGCCTCTCTCAGCCATGGTCTGAAAGCAGTCCTGCCTGCCCAGGCACCTGCTGGGAGGCAGGCCAGTCCATACCCCTTACAGGTTTGTCTGGTGAGCTTGGCCTCACAGATAATGAAACGGTCCTGTATCTGGATTCTTGCCCTCCTCAGACACAGTCCAGGAGCAGTCCTGCCCACCCAGTGACCCTCTGGAATGCACATCCATCTGTACCCCTTGCACAGGCCTGTTGACCTCCCTCTGAATATGGATCTTGAAGTGGGTTCATAACTTAGCTTCTGCTCCTCTCAGCCTTGGTCAGGGCATGGTCCTGGCTGCCCAGGGACCCAGAAGGGAACAGGCTCCTTTGTGCCCCCAGAAGCAGGCCCACCAACCTTGGGCCTAACTAGACATCCTGAAGCATCCCTAAAATTTGATTCCAATTACTCTCATCTGCAATCTTAGAGCAGTCCTGCCTCCTGCCCAAACTTGCTGAATAACACCCAATTGTGGTACCACACACAGGCCTACCAACGTTGGTCCAACTACAGATCTTGAAGCAGTCCTGTGGCCTACCTCCAGCCCTGTTCAACCACGATCTGGGGGCATTCCTTCCCACTCAGGAACCCAGCTGGAGGCATGCTAATCCATATCCCCAGGTATAGGCCAGTGGTTGTATAATTCAGTGGAATCTAGCTTGTACCCCCATTCAGTAACAGAGAAAATGCAGCAGCCCAGCCTCCTAAAGAATTAACAGTAAGCTCTACCTCACTAGGGTTGTCAACAGTTGGCCCTTCCTAAATAGTGACGCTTTATACCTGTCAAAGAATACCTATGAAGTGCAGAAGAAGATTGCTCCTCAAATGTACAGATAACATAAGGACACAATGATGTCACAATCATGACATCTCCAAGAAAGTTCCAATAATGGACCTGAAAGAAATGAAGATCTATGAAATGACTGACTCAGAATAATATGCATAAAGAACTGTAATGAACCACAAGAATATATAGATTAAAAATTTGGTCAATAATTTTGTCCAAAATTTGGACAATAATATATGAAAAAAGAACTGAAACAATAAAAATATAGAACTCCTAGAGATAAAAATGCAAAGACTGAACTGAAAATTTCAATAGAAAGCTTTAACAGCATAATGAAGCAGAAGAAAGAATCAGTGAACTGGAAGACAGAACATTTGAAATTATCCACCCTGATGAGTAACAGGAAAAAAAGTAAAGAAAGCTTACAGAAATTATGAGACACCATCAAGAGACAAATCCTTTTTATAATAGGAGTTGCAGAAGGGTAAGAATGAGGAAAAGGGTCAGAAAGCATATTTTTAAAAATAATGGCTGTACAATGAAATTACATCAAGGAAAAAAGCTTCTGTACAGTGAAGGAAACAAACATGGTGAAGAGATAGCCCACAGAATGGGAGAAAATATTTGCAAACTATTTATCCAAGAAAGTATTAATAAACAGAGTAATCTCAAAAAAAAAAAAAAACAGCAAAAAAACCCAAATAATCTGATTTAAAAATGGGCAAAAGATATATACATGGCCAATAGGTATCTGAAAAAAAAATTCTTATTATCACTATCATCACAGAAATGCAAATCAAAATCACACCCTGGTTAAAATGGCTTATTATCAAAAAGATAGGAAATAATGGATGCTGGTGAGGATATGGAGAAAGGGAACTCTCATACACTATTGGTGAAAATGTAAATTAGTACAGTCACTATGGAAAGCAGGATAGAGGCTCCTCAGAAACATTAAAGTAGAATTAATTATATTATCCAACCATCCCATTCCTAGGTAGGGATCCATAAGAAGAGAAATTAATGTATCAAAAATATAGCTGCACTCCCATGTTTATTGTAGCAGTATTCACAATAGCCAAGATATAGAATCAACCTAAGTGTTCATCTATTGATACATGTATAAAGAAGAGATGATAGATATATACAAAGGCATATTATTTCATCATAACAAAAAAGGACAAGATCTTGTCATATGCAGCAATATGGAAGGAACTGAAGGTCATTATGTTAAGTGAAATAAGCCAGGCACAGAGACAAATATTGCCCATTCTCACTCGTGTCAGAGCTGAAAAAGTCAATTTCATGAAAATAGAGAGCAGATTGGTGGTCACCAGAAGCAGGGAGAGAGGGAGTAAGGGATGACGAGAGGTTGATTAATGTATACCAAACTATGGTTTGATAGAAGAAATAAGATCTAGTGTTCAGTAGATTGGTAGGGTAACTATAGTTAATAATCTAGTGTACATTTCAAAATAGAAGAGAATAATGTGAATATTTCCAGCATTAAAAAAGATAAATGTTTAAGGTTATACGTATCCCATTATTTGATCATTACACATTATATGAATGTGTCAAAATACCATATATAACCTGAAAATATATCCATATGTTATGTATAATTTTAAAAATGTTTATTGAAGTAATAATGCTGGCTTAAACTTCCTTTATCTGGGAATCAATGGCAACACCCAGGTAGATGTAGCACAGAGGTCACCAATCAAATTCCACCTAAAGGGAAGTATACACCAAGACATGTAATAATCAAACCATCAAAAAACAAAAAATTCTGAAAGCTAAGAGATAAGAAACTCATCACATAAAAAGGAGTGTCAATATGACTATCAGCCTATTTTTCAGCAGAAATTCTATATGCCAAGAAAGAGTGGGATAATATATGCTAAGTATTCGAGTAAAGTTCTAACCAAGAATACTATGTCCATCAAATCTGTCTTTCACAAATGAAGGAGGGATAAAGTTTTTTCCACACAAACAAAAGTTGAGGGAGTTCTTCACTGCCAGACCTGTCTTACAAAAAATACTAAAGGGAATTCTTCAAGCTGAAAGAAAAAGATGTTAATGAGTAACCTGAAAATATTTTAAAGAATAAAAATCACTAGTAAAAGTACACAGTCAAATTTAGTATACTCCGATACCTTAATGATGGTATGTAAATAGCATGCCTTTAGGTTAAGAAACAAAACTATGGCTTGATGCCTGTGGCTCAGTGAGTAGGGTGCCAGCCACATACACCAAAGGTGGCAGGTTCAAGCCCAGCCCGGGGCTGCTAAACAACAATGACAACTGCAACCAAGAAATAGCCAGGCATTGTGGCAGGAGGCTGAGGAAAGAGAATCACTTAAGCCCAAGAGTTTGAAGTTGATGTGAGCTGTGACGCCACAGCATTCTACGGAGGGTGAGCAATGAGATGCTGTTTCAAAAAATAAATAAAAATAATTATTGCAATAACTTTTAAGCATATACAATATAAAATAATTTAAATTATGACATCAAATATTCAAATTTTTGGAAAGCAGGGTTAAAATCTAGTCTTTGATTGCAATCAAAAGGAAGTTATCACCTGAAAATAAATTACTATAAGATGATTTTTGAAAGCTTCATGGTAACCACAAAGCAAAAATCTATCTCAAGGATGGAAGAAAAAAAAAACACCACATGTTTCTCACTAACACATGAGAGATAAATGATGGGTGGATATGGGTACAAAAAGATGTAAAGGATGTTAGAAACTAAGTAGAAGAGAGGATGGGAGGGAATAAGGGATAAAAACTTACCTGTTAAGTACAATGAATACTATTCCTAGTGGCATGTATGCTGAAAGCCCTGACTTCAGTAATAGAGTATATTCATGTAACAAAAAAAATTTGATACCCCCTTAATATTTTGAAAAAAATCAAGATGAATTAAGAGACTAAAAAGGATTAAGGGGTATGGCTAGGAAGTGGAGTGAAACTCACTGCTCCTGAGTGAACTCCTTTAGCATCCTCATTGTGTATATTCATCAAAACAGCTCTTTGAGCATGTTTAATGTACCCACATTACAGGGTGGAAACTGGGGCTTGGAGAGCTTGAAGCAGCTGCTCGTGGTCAGGGCAAGGAGGAAGGTGTGCAGTGGGAGTGGAAGAAAGAATGTACGAATGACGGGAGTGGAAGAATGAATGTACCAAGCTTGACAACTATCTGGCATATCAAGTCTTCCTGAGTTGGGGGGCCCAGCAAATGAGAGAGCTGTAATTGGGCTCCAGATTACAGCTCGTGGGTCTTATCCCATATGCCCCTTAGGCACACTCCAGTTTTGGATTAAACACAAACACCCTACCTCCTCCATCCCAGTTTTGCAAAGCAATTGCCATGATTTTTAGTAAGAAGTGATCAGGGGTAGCTGCTCGTTGCAGTAGCTGAGAGATTGGCAAGATTACTAAAAGCAAAATAGACCATTTAGAAGAGCTCCATCTAAAACTTAGACATCAGCATATGCGTCTTTTTATCAGTCCATCCTCATCAGAATTATAGTGAAATGTCAAATCAGACCATGTTCCGTGGCCACTGTTTCTGCAGAAGAATACATTAGGAAGGTTACCTTTCTGCCTAATTTTAGCTGGAGTTAGGTGCATCACAGCCCTGCTTAGTAAAATAAAGCAACGAACATCTACTGAGCATCTGGCATATAAAATATGCGTGGTGATGTGTAATATAACAAGGCTTTAGTATAGTAAGACCAGCGAGCAATTTCAGAGAAAACACAAAAGAAACAACCCCATGCTATGCTGACACTACAAATTGTGGTCTCATCCCATACACACTTGCAGGGTACACGTTTCCTGAAAATTGCAAATTACAGAGCCTGGGAGAAAGAGGTCAGCGATTCTTCAAAAATGGAAATCGTGGGAAAACATTCTAATAAGGACAAAGTAGAAAGGATTTGGTTGTATAGTTTATAAAAGTTATAATGACATGTAATGATGAAAATTAATAAGAAAAATGGCTTTACCCAGATTATTTTAATGTCCTTAGATCTTATTAATGGCCCTCTCCCACTCATTCATTAAATCTCTCCATGACTATAGATGCTTTTATGCAACTCATGTATGGAAAATGAATGTTGAAGATTGAAGAACCAGAATAAATTTTAAACTAGGCCATGTTTTCAGTAATCTCATATGGTTGAAATTACCGAATGTCTTAACATTTTACTTATATTAAGAAAAAAAACGGAGACAATTATTGAATCTGTGCCATGTTCTGTTAATCCTTTGGAGCTACAAATTTATAAGCAATTGCCTTCCCTTTCTATAAATAGCTGGAAAGACAAAAAGAATCATTTTACTGGAGCTCTACGTTTTCCCTCTGGCCAGAACAGGCCCAGAACCAAAGTATAAGCTTCATTCCCTAGAGATGTTTAGGAGGAGGGTCTCAGGAGCTCACAGCCTACCCTACTTCTATACAGAACAAATGGGCAAGTGTGGTGGTCAATAATCTCAGGCCAAAGCCCCAACTGTGTCAGAAGTATATTATTATTCATCTATAATGATCTAATATTTATTTCAAATCCCCATTCTAGCATATGGTCTGTTCATCCCATCATCCCCAGTGCTGAGGCTATGTTTAGAGGGGTTGGTTTAATGGGAGGAAGGGTTGGGAAACAGGAACTGTGTCCACCACTACTCCATCTCACCAGCATTTGCTGAGATATCTTAGTGTCCATCTGGCCTATTTTTGATCACTTGTGTAGGAAGGGAGCCACTGTGTCATCTGTTGTTTGCCACTTCCCTATCACCTTGGGTACACTTGCCACTGCTGAGCCATGATGGGACACAGAAAAATCTCTGAGGTTAATTCCTTCCAAGATCTTATCACCCTCCTCTCTCCCAGGGTTCTGACTAGGAAAGAAGGCACAGGTGGCTGCCTTCTTTAACTCCACAAGGCTATCTGGGGCTTCCCAATTGGGTCTTCCTGGAGAATCAGCTTTAGAAAAGACGAAGAACATGATGCTTTTTCATAGGGACCCAGAAGTCTGGGCCTCTTGCTTACCCCACGCTTCACCCTATTTTTTCCATCCTTAGACTAGTCCCTGTTCTAGGGAAGAGGAAGCTTTAGTCTGATTTATTAAACATCCTTCCTAGCCTATAGTTTTTACCCTTAATTTCTAGAACCTAGATGTTTCTTTACTTTCTTCTATAACCCTTTCCTGGGGCAATAAGCATTGCATGGTCTGGCTGACCAAATGCGCAAAGAAAGAAAGAAAAAATAAAGGGTCTGGTGTTGGCAGGGGAACTTTGGTGAATATGTCAAAATATTCTTCTGCTACCCAATGAAAACACATGTAGGTTAGAAATCAGAAAAATCTGAATTTGAATCCTACCTGTGCAATGTACTAGCTGTGTATGAACTTGGGCAAGGAACTTCATTTCTATAATTGTCAGTTGTAAGAATCAGATAAAATGCAGTGAGTAAAGCTTTTAGCAGAGTCAGAGCACATAATTAGTGCTTCATAAGTCTGTGTTGTTCTCGTCAAGGTTGTCTTTGGCAGGATCACCACAGCTGAATGATCAGGAGCAAATGGCTTAAATCTCAGGGTCTCAGTGTCTGGGTCATAAATGTGGCTAAGAATTTGCACTCCCTAAACCTTTTGTCTCGGGATTGAAGAGATAGTGTATGTGAGAGCACTCTGTGACTTGTAATCAGTTAGGTCATTGTGTCAGAGGCTATCATTACCGCTTTTCAAATTAGGAATAAGAAATTAGAACACAGGCCAGGGTATCCAACTAAAACCAAAGAGAGAATGGGACAGAAGGCTAGTCTTTCAAGATGAAGATAACTTGAAGAACCATTCCTAAGCCCTGAGACTGAGAGTTTTTCAAAAGAAACCAGGGAGTACCTCCTCCCAAGGGCCGTGGATTCCAGAGTTTGGCAGTGAACTTGATGTTGAGTACCACATAGATGTGCAAGCATTTTTCTGTTATATAGGTAAAGGTGGGTGTGGAAACATTCAGGGGCTATTGGTATATGTCCTGCTGGGCTTGACATTACTTTAGGAATGACTTAAATCAGAGATCAACAAACTTTTCTCTGTGTGAACCAGATAGTAAATATTTTAGGCTTTGTAGGATATAACGGTCTTTTTCACAACAACTCAATTCTGCCATTGTAGCACGCAGCTACAGATGATACAAAGCAAGTGGCTGTGGCTGTGTTCCAGTAAAACACTATTTACAGAAGTGGGGGCGGGAGAGGCAGCAGGAGGGACAGATTTAGCACCCAGGCTTTGTTTGCTGACTTCTGACCTGAACCAATGAAGCTTAAAGAGACCAACCTGAAGATAAGAGGGCATAGAGGCAGAGAAATGAAGCAGATGCTTTTTGCTGAAAATAATAATGAAGATAAATATTATGAACCCTCTGGCCACCTAAAGTCCTTTTTGGAAAGTGGAGATATGGAGAAATTTAATAAGCAAGCAAACAAATAGACAAACATCACAAACTTTTTATGATCCTCCCTAATCCACCTTGCAAAGTTAATTGAACCCATATCTTTACCCACTGAAAGGTACATACACCTTTTTATAATCTGTACAACACAATGTTATCATGACTTGCAAACTTCTCTTTGTCATCATTCTATGTGCTTCTTAATGATAAGGACCAATGTTAGGGTAGCACTGGTAGATGCTGTAACAAACTCAAAATGATACAGGTTTGGTCACCATAGGTGTTTATTTGTCAATCATATAAAGTCCAGAATGGGTGCTCCTGATCAGTGGACACCTCTTTTTTAGGAGGTAATTCAGAGACCCAGCACAAACCCTTTCCATTTTGTGGCTTTGGTGTCCCTTCCAAACTGCCAGAAGGGGAAGAGGCACCTGGAAAGGTTTTATGGAAGAGGTGTATAGCACTTCCACTCGCCTTCCTTTGGCAGGAAGCCAGCCACAGGGACAAACCTAGCTGCACAGGAAGCTGAGCCTAATCTGGCTGTGTGGCCAGACAGCAGAGGCACCAGTGTGGCCGAGCACATTGCCAGTCTCAGTACACGCCAGGTATGTAGTGGCTGGTATGGATTAACCACCAAAGGACCCTATCTGCATGGTGACAACGGAGTAACTTCCCCAGCAACCATGCATGACCCAAGTGAGGGGCGAATCTCTCAAGACACAGCGTAGGAATACATTTCCCATCAGCCAGTTGGGCAGGAGCTCAAAGTAGGAAAACTTAAGAAATATGTCTTACAACTAGTGTTAGGGAGGGAAAAAATTGTGCATATTACATAGTTTTTTTAAATGCTAGTCAAAATGCAGAAGTAGGGATGGAGACAAGATGGCTGACTGAAGCCAGCTTTCCACAGAGGCTCCCATCCAGAAGGAGAGTTAAAGGACAGAAATTTAGCAAGTAACCTGGTGGATTAGAGCTGCACCAAGAGAGAAGGTTGAAGAAAGCACATCAACCCCGCTGTGGTGAGCTGCAACCACAAGGATACAAACAAAAGGTATAAAATCCATCACCAAGTTCCCCCATAAGAACAGCTCAGAGTGCCCCACAAACAAACGAGCAGAGTTCAAAAGTCCTCCCACTACACTCCATGGAAGAGACCCTCTAAAAACTAGGGCATACTAGGGCACCATATTGGGCACCATGGTGTTCTCCTGCCAGGCATAAAACTGTATAAAACTGTATATATTCTCTACCTGCAATTGTGAGCTCCCAGCACTCCCCTCCACTCTCACTCTGAGGTCTGGAGGACTGTCCCCCAGGAGTCTAGATTCTTGGGTGATTTCTTGAGGGGTGTGGACAGGGTCTGGACTACAGCTGGTCTACTGCTGTTTCTGCTACACGGGAGTGAAGAGAGGACGATCGGATGAGAGGGAACCACACCAGAGCAGCAGTACCCCAAGGTGCAGAGCAGCAGCCATTTTTGGCAAAAATAGGGCTCACCCCTGGATATTCCAAAGCCACACCCCCTGTTGCTCTGGGCAACCAGAGGCGGCCAGACATCTTCTCAGGTGGCAATCACCACAGAACAGATCTGGGAGGGAAACACAGGCCCCATGAGTAAAGGGTTTGCCTGAGGCGGTACTGGCCTAGGTGGAGCACCGGGACTAGAAAACACACGCGCAGTGCTGGCTGACTCCCAGGGTGGGGCTGATCCAGAGGACTGCTTTACTTAGCCTAAGATGCACCCAGCCCTCAGGGGATCATCAGCCTACAAAAGGAGTACAGGAGGCTAGAACTGACAGCTAACCGAGCTGCTAATACAAACCTTTGCAGCACAGGTCCTGTGAACTCAAAACAGCTTCTCCTTCATAGGGGAATTTACCCGGGACAGAAACAAATTCCGCAAAGTTGTTCTGTCCGGTCACTAACATCAATCAGGGGCAGGGCTGGAACTGAGTGAACACACCCCAGCCTCCATCAAGCGCACAAGGTTGTCAGGCCTCACCTCCCCCTGCTGGATAGAGGCAGAGAGCAGTGGCCTGGCTGAGCAGATATAGATTTCCTTGTGATTCAGGCAGGTGCAAGCCCCTGGAGTATCAGCTCGTTGGAGGCAACTGTGTCACAGCCCTGCAGGGCTGTCAGTGACTGGGTGTGACAAAGGTGCAAGGTGGGGAAGGAGGCATCAACCTTCCCAGACTAATCTATTTCCTGGGTGGGTCCTCCTGACTTCACGGAGCACCTGAGCAAGTCATACTTGAGTTGTCAGCAGACCCCTGCGATCTAGTTGCCAGAGACCTTTTAAAATGTCCAACCTGAGACAGGTGCTGACTGAGATAATTGACTTGGACCTTTTGAACTGAGCCAATCGCCCGAGGACTATCCAAGTGGTGCCCTGGGTGTGTGGCTGTAGGAAGGTTTGATTTTCCTTTTCCAATTGTTACCTGTGGGGGGGCAGGGTGACTTAATTGCAGGTATTTCTCCACAGCTGAGACTTCAACCCAGAGTAACTGCTTCACTAGGGTTGGACAGAGACCAGCTGAAAACAAGACAGAACCACTTAGCCCCACCACACCAAACAGGTCCCCAGTTTCTCAGGCCATAGCACTGCACGGGTCGTCGAAAAAGCTCCAGGGGAAAAGTTAAATGGTATAAAATAATCATGGGGTGGAATCAGCAGAAAAACTCTGGTACATGAATAACCAGAATAGATCAACCCACCCAAGGAAAGATATGGCAGATGTAACTGAAGATCCCATTCATAAACAGCTGGCTGAGATGTCAGAAATCAAATGCAGAATTTGGATTGCAAACAGCATTAACAGAATGGAGGAAAATTTGGAATTAGAAATTCGAGGAGAAGGGCGGCGCCTGTGGCTCAGTGAGCAGGGCGCCGGCCCCATGTGCCGAGGGTGGTGGGTTCAAACCCAGACCCGGCCAAACTGCAACAACAACGACAACAACAAAAAAAATAGCCGGGCATTGTGGTGGGCGCCTGTAGTCCCAGCTACTCGGGAGGCTGAGGCAGGAGAATCGCCTAAGCCCAGGAGTTGGAGGTTGCTGTGAGCTGTGTGATGCCACAGCACTCTACCAAGGGCAATAAAGTGAAACTCTGTCTCTACAAAAAAAAGAAAGAAAGAAAGAAATTCGAGGAGAAATTCAAAAGTTGTCTCAAGAATTTGATGAATTTAAAGACAAAACCACCAAAGATTTTGATGCATTGAAGCAAGAATTTGCAGCCCTCAAAGATCTGAAAAATACAGTAGAATCCCTCAGTAACAAGAGTGGAGCAAGCAGAAGAAAGGATTTCTGACATTGAAGACAAAGCTTTTGAATGCTTCCCAAACTCTCAAAGAGGAAGAGAAATGGAGAGCAAAAATGGATCATACTCTCAGAGAGCTCGGGCATGATTCAAAAAAGGCTGATATCCCCCTCATTGGAATACCTGAAAGTGATGAAGTGGCCTCACAAGGCACAGTGGCCCTTCTCCATGAAATTATGAAAGAGAATTTTCCAGACATGCCAAGACATTCTGAAATTCAGATAGCAGACAGTTTCAGAACCCCAGCACGACTCAATCTGAATAAGACATCCCCCAGGCATATCATTTAACTTCACTAAAGTTAATATGAAGGAGAAAATTCTGAAAGCAGCCAGATGTAAGAAATCCATTACCTACAAAGGGAAGAATATTAGAATGACTGCAGATCTCTCTGCTGAAACTTTTCATGCCAGAAGAGGGTGGTCATCAACTTTTCATCTCCTAAAGCAAAATAACTTTAAATACTTTAATGACATTCATATGTTGAAGAAACTTGCCATAACCAAACCAGGTCTTCAGGATATTCTCAGACCTATCCTCCATAATGACCAGCCCAATCCACTACTGCAAAAGTAAACTCACTTAGAAACTTTTGATCAAACTCCAACTTCCACAGTGGCAAAAGGATTAAAAATGTCCACTGGACTTTTGAAAAACTCGATACCCAAAATTTTACCTGACTTATCAATATTCTCCATTGATGTGAATGGCTTAAACTATCCTCTAAAGAGGCACAGGTTAGCTGACTGGATACAAAAACTCGGGCCAGATATTTGCTGCATACAAGAGTTACATCTTACCTTAAAAGATAAATACAGACTCAGGGTGAAAGGATGGTCGTCCATATTTCAGGCAAATGGTAATCAGAAAAAAGCAGATGTAGCAATTCTATTTGCAGACATAATAGGCTTTAAACCAACAAAAGTAAGGAAGGATAAGAATGGTCGCTTTATATTTGTTAAGGGTAATACTCAATATGATGAGATTTCAATTATGAATATTTATGCACCCAACAAGAATGCACCTCAATTTATAAGAGAAACTCTAACAGACATGAGCAACTTGATTTCCTCCAGCTCCATAAGTCGGAGATTTCAACACTCCTTTGGCAGTGTTGGATAGATCCTCCAATAAGAAGCTGAGCAAAGAAATTTTAGATTTAAACCTAATCATCCAGCATTTGGATTTAGCAGACATCTACAGAACATTTCATCCCAACAAAACTGAATACACATACTTCTCATCAGCCCACAGAACATACTCCAAAATCAATCACATCTTAGGTCACAAGTCTAACCTCGGTAAATTTAAAGGAATACAAATTATTCCTTGCATCTTATCGGACCAGCATAGAATAAAAGTTGAACTCAGTAACAACAGGAATCTGCATACTCATAACAAACATGGAAGTTAAATAACCTTATGCTGAATGATAGCTGGGTCAGAGATGAAATTAACAATGAAACTGCCAAATTTTTGGAACAAAACAACAATGAAGAAATGAATTATCAGAACCTCAGGGATACTGCAAAGGCAGTCCTAAGAGGGAAATTTATAGCACTGCAAGCCTTCCTCAAGAGAACAGAAAGAGAAGAAGTTAACAAATTAATCTCAAGCAACTGGAAAAGGAAGAACATTCCAACCACAAACCCACTAGAAGAAAAGAAATAACCAGAATTAGAGCAGAATGAAATGAAATTGAAAACAAAAGAATTATAGAACAGATCAATAAATCAAAAAATTGGTTTTTTGAAAAGGTCAATAAAATAGATAAACCTTTGGCTAACCTAACCAGTAAAAAAGGAGTTAAGATCTCTAATCTCATCACTCAGAAATGACAAAGACAAAATAACAACAGACTCCTCAGAAATTCAAAAAATCCTTAATGAATTTTACAAGAAACTTTATTCTCAGAAATATGAAAATCTGAAGGAAATTGACCAATACTTGGAAGCACGTCACCTTCCAACACTTAGCCAGAATCAAGTGGAAATGTTAAACAGGCCAATATCAAGTTCTGAAATAGCATCAGCCATACAAAATCTCCCTAAGAAGAAAAGTCCGGGCAGATGGCTTCATGTCAGAATGCTACCAAACCTTTAAAGAGGAACTGGTACCTGTATTACTCAACCTGTTCCAAAAGGTAGAAAAAGAAGGAAGACTACCCAACACGTTCTATGAAGCAAACATCACCCTGATCCCCAAACCAGGAAAAGACCCAACAAGAAAAGAAAATTATAGACCAATATCACTGATTAATATAGATGCAAAAATATTTAACAAGATCCTAACAAACAGAATCCAGCAACACATCAAACAAATTATACATCATAACCAAGTCAGTTTTATCCCAGGGTCTCAAGGTGGTTCGATATCCGTAAATCTATAAGTATAATTCAGCACATAAATTAAAAAACAAAGACCATATGATTCTCTCAATTGATGCAGAAAAAGCTTTTGATAATATCCAGCATCCCTTCAGGATCAGAACACTTAAGAAAATTTATATAGAAGGGTCATTTCTTAAACTGATAGAGGCCATCTATAGCAAACCCACAGCCAATATCATATTGAATGGAGTTAAATTGAAATCATTTCCACTCAGATCAGGAACCAGACAAGGCTGCCCATTGTCTCCACTGCTCTTTAACATTGTAATGGAAGTTTCAGCCATTGCAATCAGGGAAGAAAAGGTGATCAAGGGTATCCATATAGGGTCAGAAGACATCAAATGTTTGCTCTTCGCAGATGATATGATTGTATATCTGGAAAACACCAGGGATTCTACTACAAAATTCTTTGAAGTGATCAAGGAATACAGCAGTGTCTCAGGTTACAAAATCAACATTCATAAATCGGTAGCCTTTATATATACCAACAATAGTCAAGCTGAAAAAACAGTTAAGGACTCTGTTCCATTCACAGTAGTGCCAAAGATGATGAAATATCTGGGTGTTTATCTAACAAAGGATGTGAAAAATCTCTATAAAGAGAACTCCGAAACTCTAAGAAAAGAAATAGCTGAAAATGTTAACAAATGGAAAAACATACCATGCTCATGGCTGGGAAGAATCAACATTGTTAAAATGTCCATACTACCCAAAGCAATATGAGATTTTAATGCAATCCCTATTAAACTCCACTGTCATACTTTGAAGATCTTCAAAAAACAATACTTCATTTTATATGGAATCAGAGAAAAGCTGGAACAGCCAAGACATTACTCAGAAATAAAAACAAAGCAGGAGGAATCACACTACCAGACCTCAGACTATACTATAAATCAATACTGATCAAAACAGCATGGTACTGGCACAAAAACAGAGAGGTAGATGTCTGGAACAGAATAGAGAACCAAGAGATGAACCCAGCTACTTACCACTATTTGATTTTTGACAAGCCAATTAAAAACATTCAGTGGGGAAAAGATTCCCTATTTAACAAATGGTGCTGGGTGAACTGGCTGGCAACCTGGAGAAAACTGAAACTGGACCTACACCTTTCACCATTAACTAAGATAGACTCTCATTGGATTAAAGATTTAAACTTAAGACATGAAACTATAAAAATACTTGAAGAGAGTGCAGAGAAAAGCCTTGAAGAAATCGGTCTGGGCGAGTATTTTATGAGGAGGACCCCCCGGGCAATTGAAGCAGCTTCAAAAATACACTACTGGGACCTGATCAAACTAAAAAGCTTCTGCACAGCCAAGAACACATTAAGTAAAGCAAGCAGACAGCCCTCAGAATGGGAGAAGATATTTGCAGGTTATGTCTCCGACAAAGGTTTAATAACCAGAATCCACAGAGAACTCAAGAAAAGAACAATTGATCCCATCTCAGGCTGAGCTTGGACTTGAAGAGAAACTTCTCTGAAGAAGACAAGCGCACGGCCTACAGACATATGAAAAAATTCTCATCATCCTTAATCATCAGAGAAATGAAAATCAACACTTCTTTGAGACATCATCTAACTCCAGTAAGATTAGCCCATATCACAAAATCCCAAGACCAGAGATGTTGGCGTGGATGTGGAGAAAAGGAGCACTTCTACGCTGCTGGTGGGAATGCAAATTAATACATTCCTTTTGGAAAGATGTTTGGAGAACACTTACAGATCTAAAAATAGATCTGCCATTCAATCCTATAATTCCTCTACTAGGTATATACCCAAAAGACCAAAAATCACATCATAACAAAGATATTTGTACCAGAATGTTTATTGCAGCCCAATTCATAATTGCTAAGTCATGGAAGAAGCCCAAGTGCCCATCGATCCACGAATGGATTAATAAATTGTGGTATATGTACACCATGGAATATTATGCAGCCTTAAAGAAAGATGGAGACTTTACCTCATTCATGTTTACATGGATGGAGCTGGAACATATTCTTCTTAGTAAAGTATCTCAAGAATGGAAGAAAAAGTATCCAATGTACTCAGCCCTACTATGAAACTAATTTATGGCTTTCATATGAAAGCTATAACCCAGTTATAACCGCAGAATATGAGGAAGGGGGACAGGGAGGGGAGGGAGGGGGGAGGATGGGTGGAGGGAGGGTGATTGGTGGGATTACACCTGTGGTGCATGTTACAAGGGTACATGTGAAACTTAGTACATGTAGAATGTAAATGTCTTAACACAGTAACTAAGAAAATGCCAGGAAGGCTATGTTAACCAGTGTGATGAAAATGTGTCAAACGGTCTATAAAACCAGTGTGTGGTGTCCCATGATCACATTAATGTACACAGCTATGATTTAATAAAAAACAAACAAAATGCAGAAGTATGAAAAGTAAGGACTTTTCCTTAGTACCCTTTTGCCACTGAAATGTTTTGATTCCTCATCCTAAAATAGGCACTCAGGTCTGTCAAATCTCTCTTATTCCAAATGACTTCACTTTTGTTTCAGTATCTTTGCTTATTAGTATTCTGCATATTTTAAATCACTGTTTATTATGTACACCGTGTAATAGACATTAAAAAGCAGGTGATAAGCCATTTGATCACAACTTAAAAGGTAAAAGATACTCATTTCTTCCATGTGGTAAATATGTTAGAATGGTTCAAAAAATTGTAAATCTTGTCATGAGACAGAAGCAATTGTAATAAAAAATTATTCCAAATAAGATTTCACGTTTATATCAACATCTTTGCTTTTTTAAAGTTTTTTTGTATTCCAGGTATTTCAAACTTAAACTGAGGCAAAATCTGCTGCCAATCCCATAGGTCCAATAGTAAAGGACTCCAAAGACAAAAGGTTTTCCCCAAGTAAACACTTATCACTGTTAAACATCCTTCTTTCCCTTTTAGTTCCTCGCTTCTGTTCTATTTTTATGAACGAAATCGTCTACATCTCTGTGCCTAATAAACAGGATTGCTTTGTGGGCATTCATGGATTTTTACAAGAAGCATGTCAGAGCTGAATTCATCATACTCTGAAAGTCTACCCCAGGGGGTTTCCATTCATACTTATTGTTAAATCAAGGATATTAGAGGTGGAACAGACTAGTCTTCATTGAATGTAATCAATAGTATCAGCTCACTTTGAACTCCAGAAATAACATTTGGAATGTTCTTTCTGGTAGAGCACATCAGGGTATCTGGGTAAAACTGAATAACTAAACACAATAACAAAGACAACCTCTATTGGGGTTTTTGATTAAAAATACCAAGTTTGGAGAAAGCGCGTAGAAGTATGAAATTTAAAAAAAAAAAAAAAACATTTCTTGCCCCTTTAATGCCCTGCATGTATTATATTTTTTAAGCACAGTGAGCTACCAGTTTCCATTATTTGGCAAAGTAATACAATATGTGGGAGACCCTTAAAAGTATCCTTCCCTTATAATTTGTTTTCTTTTCTCCAGGAAGTCCCTCTCCTTGGGCTCTCAAATATATAATATGTCTTAAAAGTAGTGTAGCTGTCATTAATAAGAGCCCTTCAGACAGAAGAGAAAAAATACAGTTCAAAATGGCTTTCAGGAAAAAAAAGACAATTTACTGATTAGCAGAACTCAAAGGGTGTGCGGTGGAGCTGGCCAGACACACGAGGAGTGGGGTGTTGAGACTATGGGACCAAGAATTCTTCATCTTCCATCTCTTGGGTCAGCCTACTTTCCTGTGTTGGCTTATTTCTCAGGAGAGCTTTCTCCAAATACCATTAAGATTGTGCAAGAGCTCTAGGTTTACAACCTAACAACTTAACACCCAGGGAGGTGGAAGACCATCATTTCCCAATAAATCCAACCAGATATCTCAAACAGAGCTTTCACTGGCCCAGTGTGGTGACTGCCTACCTCTAAAGGAATCACTGCCACTTAGCGGGGGTGGAATATGCTGGAAGGGGCCAGGTTTGGGTCCTGTGCCTGTCTCTGTGAAGAAGGGATGGGGTGAGCCCCACCTGAATTTTCAGCAGATGAGAGTGGGAGAGATTATTTCCACAAAGGAAACTGAGAGCCATTACTAAAGAGTGAAAGAAAGAACTGTCATTACAACTGGTCATTCGTGGCTACAGGTTATTTTAAAAACAGTTTATTATGGAAAGTTATGAACAGAATCATGAGTTAGAGAATAGTATGGTCAACCCATTTTCCTATCACCCAATTCAAGGGTCATGAACTCATGGCCATAGTCCGTGCGTACTCCACATGCCAGGGCACTTCCCCACACTTAGATGATATTGAAGCAAACCCCAGACATCACATTATTTCATCTATAATTACTCACTATGTGTCTCTAAAGGATAAGCATTCTTTGTTAAAAAATGAAAACCCACAATACCGTCATCATAAAAATTAACACTGTTTTCTTAATATTATCAGTTATCTAGCCAGTATTCAAATGTCTTCCATGGTTTCAGAAGATAATTTCTTATTATACTGTAGTGTATTTGGATCAAGATCCACACAGTTCATGTATTCTGATTCATTTAAGAAGCTTGTAATCTATAGTTTCTCCTTGCATCTCTCTTTTTTATTGTGTTTTCAAACAACGTATTTATAGTTTCTTTGTTTTGTTATTTTTCCTGTTGAGATGCCCAGAGCCCAGATTTTGCTGATTGCATCTCTGGGCGGTATTCCACATGATTTTTTTGTCCTCCTGTTAAGACTCTGCTTCACTCCCTTATGAAGGATGCTGTGCACTTTCTTCCTCCAGAAGTTTACGTTGCTCTCTTCGTGATGTAAGAAGCTATTGATAATCTTTGAATCATTAATGATTGCAAAAGGTGATGCTCTAATTCCATTATTTCTCTTTCAATTATTGGCTGAATACCTCTAGATTCTAGAGTCCAGAAACAGAACAAATACTTGATGCTGTGCCTTTATTTAACAGTTTCCCAAAACAATAACTTGTTTCGCTGGCATTCCCAAATGAGAAAAAATATTGTATTTTTTAGAAAGCCACCATTATAATAAACTCCTGGATTTAAGTATATTGGACGGATTTAAGTCTGTTGATGTTGTTATTCTCGTTGAAGTGCAACGTGTATCATCTTTGATAAGTGGGAGCCTAGTCAAGTGAGTTTGGCGTCCTCTCAACATAACCCTAATAGCTTTTGTTCACGTCTTGCCTTTCTGATATGTCACGATGCTCAAGGTTCAACTTGTATTTGTTGCTCCAGATCTGGAATCAGTAATTTCTCCAAGGAGCCATGATTTCTGCTAGTGTGCTCATTGATAAGAACAGAACTAAGAAATGGGTGTACATTTTAGGAGATAAAATGCATCATGAGTTCATGATATGGCCAATTCAAAATCAGGACAAAAGGTTCATATGTAACCTTATCTATCTTAAGTCTTTATCTCCTTTCCCTTAAACTATAAATCCCAATTCTCAGTGACACTGTCAGAATCTCAGTTTTATCCCACACTAAACATACGACAGTCTCAGAACAACAGCATCACTACCCCAAATAACATTTGAAGATATTTTTATAGCAGTTCTATTTATCTTTATGGTCTATCCCACAAAAATATCAAATGACTTTTAAAATCACTTGGGATGGTTTCCCTCTTTGTCATTCTGCCACTGTCTAATTTTTAGGGATGGCTCTTTAACTTTGTTTTAAAATTATGTATAACTATAATCATGCCACCAACTGGATACACAAGTTCTCCATTTCATTTTATATGCAATGTTTAGGAATTGCTTTTTAAATTTTAACTGAGTTTTATAATTATGAATAATATTTGTGATTTCTAAGTGACGCCTACAAAATATATTTTTAAAGTATGAATTCTGTCCTTGTTCTTTTGACCCTGTCCCTGTGGGTAACACTTATTTTTCTATTTTATTCTGTCATTCATTCATCATTGTTTAATATAAACACTTACTCTGATCCTTCTCCATTATTATAAACAGTGGCATTACTAGACACGCGTTTATTCACTTTGCTATTTTCACATAACTATGTATTTTAGTGCTCCTTGCATTATGTTTTCTCTCTCACACATACACATGAAAAAAAAACGGTATGTAGATATATGTGCGAAAGTTTTAGAAATCAGGAAGATCAGTTCACAATTGCCAGACATGGAAACAACCCAAGTGCCCTTCAATTGTGGTCTGTGTACACCATGGAGTACTATTCAGCCATAAGAAAAGGTGGAGACTTCACATCTTTTGTGTTTACCTGGATGGAGCTGAAACACATTCTCCTTAGTAAAGTATCTCAAGAATGGAAAAGCAAATATACAATGTACTCAATGCTAGTAGGAAACCAATATATAAAGAACTACACACCCATGCAAAAGAAAAACACAAGTATAATTTAGCAAGGGAGAGGAGGGGGAAAAGGGAGGGCTCAACTACAACTTGAACTTTACCTACCTTAGAAATGAAAACAATGTAACTTAAATATTTGTTCCTTCATATTAATCTGAAATAAAAAAATAATTAAGTGGTATAGAAACATAAAAATCAAACCAAAAAAATTCCGTTACAGCTAGGGGAAGAAAAGAAATTAGGATGATGTATATTTTTATGCTAGGGGCCATGATTAGACTAATGCCTTTATACAGAGTGGCCATAAAGTTCATGTGCAACTACACATGAACTTTATTACTGTATGATAGCTTAGCCCCTACCACCACACACACATTTCTGCTCACCTTTTGTTCTCTGGCTATCACCTATTTGTCTCCTACTATAAACATTATTGAAATTAGCTTAATAATCTCCTCTGAGCTATTTTTGCTCTCTCCCTGAACATTTGACTTGAACTAGTCTCTTTCTGCTGCCGATTAATATTACCTCTAAGGCAAGCAGCTGCCTGATTCTGCCCTTCATAAACGTTCCTTTTTCTCCCCCAAATTGTCAGAATAGAACTAATGTGGGGGCTACCTCCCAGACAGCAGCAGAGTCGTGGTGGTACAGGTAAGTATGTGTTGAACCTCCACTCTGCTTCGGTGGCCACCACGCTGGCTGTTTTGGATGTCTGCAGCTCGTTCTTTTGTAGAGCTTCTGGATGAGGACTCTTCCACTCTTGTGAGGACATGTAGGCAATTCCAGGGTTTTTCTGGTCTCTGAGTCATCAGAAGCCCCTTTCCCTTCCCTCCCCTCCATTTCCTCCCACATTTGTGCTGGTGCTGATTTATCTCCACCGGCTCAGACTTTGGCCTTCATGGGAGTACCTCACCACCTAGTTTGGTTGGTGATGTCCATGGGGTCTTGGCTTTGCTATTTGAGTCTCTTTCTTTTGATGGGAGAACTTGAGGAGATTCAAAATCTTTTTTTCCAATTTCCCATAATCCTCCAATGGCCATAGAATTTATCAAAAATTTTGGACTTTGAAGAATTATTTATAAATAGATAGCACTTTAATTTGACTAAACTCAATCCTGCATTCCTGGCAGGTAAATGTAAGCCAGTGGTAATTCTCCTTTTTTTTTTTTTTTTTTTTCAATAAAGAATTAATCATCTATTATGGAAAAATAAAATGTAACTGTTATACTAAAAACAAAACATTTGGGTTTTTTTTCCCTTGGAAGTGAATAGTAGACCACTTTTATGACACTCATGTAATTTGCTATGTACATTTTTAAATATTGAGAATTACAAAGCCTAAATTTGTAAATATTTAATCCATTGAAGACATTATCTCTGCCACTATTATTTTCATGCTATATGTTCTTACACGATTATTATATGTGAGTAAAGAGCACCATTGACCTTTACAAAATAGAAGGCTTACAAAAAGGTCATCTTTGTTCTATTATTGAGGATGCAGAGGCTTAAAGAGGTGTAGTATTTTTCCAAAGTTATACAGCCAGTAAATGGCAGAGCCCAAGGTCAAATGCAGATGCCAAGGGAGACAACAGAGCCTGTGAAAGCCATGCAGCCATACTTTCAACAGAAGGGTTCCTAACCCTTCCCACTGAAGAAGAACCCTTAGCTTTTCATTTGTTTAAAGGATAGTAAGGAGAGATGGGGGAAGGAAAAGGTAGTTGAGAGGCTTATATACTCTCAGCATTGCAATTCAATAGATTTAAATTTTTTTTCCAAGTTTTATAATCTGTACTTCAGCGAGGCACCAGGGTGATATCTGCCCACCTCTAGATTGAAAAAGAAACATGGAATCAAGGCTATTTTAGGCATCTGTCAAGCTGTAATTACCTCTTTGCTCAGAGAAATCTTTATGTAAGACTAATACAGATTGGCATTTCTTCAGTTTAAAAGAACATTTCCAGTCATCCTTCTAATAGAATGATCCTTATTATGATGATTATTTCAGTATGTTTTCATAGAGGGAAAAGGGTCCCAGTGTGGTCTTGATATAAGAGATTATACTTTAAGCTGGTCTATTTCTTATTTACTTACAAGTTCCAAAAGCTTCTTAGAGTTTTCTTCCCCTACTCTTTCTAGTGCAAAAATTGTTGAATGAGATTTATCTAAATTTTTCAAATAAGCTGGACTTGTTTACCAACAAGTCCATGTCTACCTTTTGTAAAATGTTTACCCAAAGTATGACCATTAAAGGGTGGGATTGAGTGGGTGCAGCAGTACACACCTGTCGCCCCAGATACTCAGGATACTAAAGTGGGAGATTCACTTCAGCCTAGGAGTCAGCCTGGGCAACATAACGAGACCCTATCTTTAAATTTTTTTTAAAAAGTGGTTGGCTATTACTCTTGCTGATAAAAAAAATTAAAAAGAAAAATTTTTAAAGGTGAGATTGAAACAATAATTTATGGAGAGAATACCAATTTTTCATCAGTAGGCACTTGTTCACTTTCTGAGGTTTAGCTCCCAAAAGCTGACCCTGAGATGAGGATTCATGAGTAAATGACTTTAATAGTGAGAGTTGCCAGGAAAAATAAGTAGGGAGGTAAGAAGTGGGACCTAGAAGAACAGGAGGCCAAAGATGTGGTATCAGGCCAAGTCCCAGAATGGTGACTTTGGCTCAGTCCACAGGAGAGTTCCAGTAGGTCACATCTAACAGTTGTCCCGCCAAAGGCAGTGGGATAGAGTGGTTATACCCATTCCCTACCACAGGATAGTCACTGGATAGGGACTGCCCACTGGGCTGTGGAGCCCCCTCCCCTCCACGCTCTCAGGCAGTGCAGATTCAGTAGCCTTAGGATATTGCCCAAAGAGTCATTCCAAATACAAGAGGATAAGAGCAAAAGAGCTGGGGCTGAATACAGGTGCTGGCTGCTGACTGCTTCTGGTGCTTTATCCTCCCACTGACACCAGTACATCTTCTAGTTCCCAAAGGACATCTTTACCAGAAAAAAATGCCTAAGAAGTTCAAGTTCTGTTATGTTTTCTAGAAATTTACCAAATCGAAAACCAGAGACCTAAGTCCTATATTTGTTTCTAGACCAACATTCCACATTCACTGACAATTATCTCTAGAGAACGGATTGGGGAGTGAATTAATTTACCTAGAAAAAAGATAATTGCTATAAAAGAAAACTATGCTTTTTAATCTTTAACTTGGATTATAAATATGCAACCAAAGTAGCCAGAATGTTCTGACTGGGGTGATGGATCACCAGCCACTCAAATGCCATTTGAAAGAATAGACAGTGTTTTTAAGAAATGATCCTGTCTGTTAAGACTGTAACTATGCAGAAGAGAACCAAACCCAGGGAAAATGTCTGAGTCTCAGACACTTCCCCCACCCCCATGCATGGCATATTTAATCATCACAGCAATCCTTTAAGGCAAGTACTGTTATTCTGTTTTAAAGGTGGGGAAACTAAGGTTCAAAGAGAAGACATGTACTCATCCAACATGTTCTTATTAGGCATCATCTACTGTGTTCTTAATAGGCATCATCATGGTGTGAGGCACTGGTAATAGAGGGAAAAACAAAACGGACCTTGTCCCCTCTTTCCTTACACATGGCCTAGTAAAGAACATAGACAGTAAAAGGTGAAACAAGCAGGGTGGCACCTATGGCTCAGTTGGTAAGGTGCCGGTCCCATATACCTAGGGTGGCGGGTTCGGACCCAGCCCCCGCTGAACTGCAACAACAAAAAAATAGCTGGGCGTTGTGGTGGGCACTTGTAGTCCCAGCTACTCGGGAGGCTGAGGCAAGAGAATCGCTTAAGGCCAAGAGTTGGAGGTTGCTGTGAGCTGTGTAATGCCCTGGCACTCTACCGAGGGCCATAAAGTGAGACTCTGTCTCTACAAAAAAAAAAAAAAAAAAGGTGAAACAAGCAAATACATGGTAAATTCCAGGAAGGAAAAGAGACAATAATGTAGGTCATAATGATGGCATAGGAGTAAAAGACTCAAGGAAACCCTCAATGAGGGGGTGACACTTATTATGACCTAGGTCAGAGGTCCTCAAACTTTTTAAACTGGGGGCCAGTTCACTGTCCCTCAGACCATTGGAGAGCTGGACTATAGTTTAAAAAACATGAACAAATTCGTAAGCACACTGTACATATCTTATTTTAAAGTAAAAAAGCAAAATGGGAACAAATACAATCACACCATCTCATGTGGAGTTTGAGGACCCCTGACCTAGGCAATGGGAAAAGCCAACCAGGCAAAGAGTGGAGGGAGAGAAAGAGCCTAGAATATTTAGGGGAGTAAAAGAAAAGTTCTATGTCCATCCTTTTTCCAGGGGGAAAGTGATATGAAAAGATTAGAGAAAGAAGAACATAGTGATGGAGAGCCTTCTAGAGTTGGAGTTGGCAAATTGTGGCCCACAGGCCAAATATGGCCTACTGCCTGTGTTTATAAATCAACTTTTATTGGAACATAGCTGTGCCAGTCCACTCACATACTGTGGCTACTTTTGCTCTATGACAGTGTTTCTCAACCTTCCTAATGCTGCAGACCTTTAATACAGTTCCTGTGGGTCACGACCCACAGGTTGAGAACGGCTGTTCTATGACAACTACAGAGTATAGTACTTGCAACAAAGCATCTGGCCCATAAAACCTTAGGTATTTACTGTCCAGATCTTTATAGAAAAAGTATACTGACCCCTGGCCTAAGCCATATAAAGAAGTCTGGATTTTATCCAGGAAAGAGAAGGAGCCCTTGGAACATTTTACGCAACAGAGTCAAATAATCTAACATTTTAAAAATACTGCGTATCTCTCTGGCTGCAGTACACGGAAAATAGAATCTAAGAGACAAGGGTGGAAGCGAGAAGCCATTGGAAGTTCTTGAAAGAGTCCCAGTGAGAAATAGTAGCTAGAGGACTGACCCTGAACAGTGATTCTGGGGACAGAGAAAAGCCGTGTGTCAACAGTGAATCAGTAGGACGTAGTGATGCTGGGATTGAGAGGGAGAAATGGAGTATGACTCCCGAATTGCTAGCCTGAACCCTCAGTGGAATGATGGTGCCAGTCAATGAGATGAGCCAAGGAGAGTGGGTGGAAGTAACTTAGGTGGGTGAATAAGTTAAGTATCAAAGTTCTCTGTTATTAAGTCTTAGAGCCTGCACTGGAGACCAAATCTTTATGCTTTTCCATTGAACTCCATGGCCTTTCACCAGAACCGTCTCAGAGTCTTAACTCTCAATTGACACAAAATCATCAACACTGAATTTTTTTTACTGCCAATATTTCCAGCAGTTCTATAATGAGGCCACAAAGTGGGTCTGTTTTAGGCAGATATGCCTATAATTATGTAGCCTTGTCTTTACATTTTTCAGCATTTATATGTAATTTGTATTATGCCTAAAGCTAATTTTGAGCTTCACTTTTTAAATAAAAAAAAATTCAGACCATTGATTAAAATCTTTCACATGTAAATTAAATCTGTATCTACATTCTTTGTGCACAGAGAAGCATCTTTGGGGAGCTCAAAATAGTTGCACTCTTGTCACTATGGCGTTTATTTTGTCTCTGAAAACTCAACATTTCTCAGGTCCTACTTTGAAAAAAGGAGATTGTAGAACTGTGCTTAGCCATAGACTAGATGGGAGTGGCTCTGAGGGCCTCAAACCTAAATAAGACCTCCCACTTCTGGTTCAGCTTCCCAGTTAGGTAGCTGAGAGGGCACAAAGAGGCTTTTTCTGGTGACCCTACCACTCTGTCCTGGCTGAATAGACTCTCAAGCCCCAAGCCACTTAAACATAAATCTCCTTAAGAAGCAGATCCAGCCCCAACTGGAATCCGCCACAATGTGGAAGCTGAAGAACAACCCAACTAGTCACATTTCAAATTCAAGCTCAAGTACCACTCACGTTTAGTTATTTTCTAGAGATCTGGAAGGCTTTTATTTCCCCTTCTTTATATGAATGGCAATTCATCCACATGAAAAAACTGCATATGAATAATAGCAAAGCACGTGAAGAATGAATTATCGTAACCAAGCACATTGACTACCTCTTTCCTAACAGTTTCATAGGGCTATGCTTAACAACATATTTAGGCCGTACATTACAGGAGTTTCAAAGAGGTCATCGAGGTCTTATTTGAGCAAAGAAAATTTTTTAAAGAACTCCTAATGTCTGTTTTTATAATCATGTATGTTTCATGTTACTTTTAATGTTGCTGTTTATCAAATATGAAGAACGAGACTTACAATATGATCAAAATAACATTTGCATAGTAATCATCTCCTAACCATTTAATAGTACCTGCTAATCCCTTACCATTGTTCCTAACATATTATGTCTTATTCAGGCCTTGTTACATTTTATTTCATACCGATTTTCACAAATAGTATTTTGTAGTATACATCAAATAAATTTCTTAAACTTTTACTCTTTCAATTTTTATATTTACCTTTTCTTATACTTTTACTGCCCTAAAGGACAATTTTTTTTCCTCTTTTTAACTAGTTGAAAACTGATCCTTATAAATTAAAGAAACTCAAGAAAAATAATAGTATAAGAGGCAAAAAATTATACATATTTTTTAAAAAGTTAGTGCATTCATTATAGTTTGCACTTTTAAAAATTCACTCTGGTTCTGGACATGATGTTAAGCTTCCATTTAGTGGCAGAAATGAAAAACATAAGATCATTAATAATCTCCACCTTTCTTGTTCTTTATAGCCTTAAAAGTGGAAAGAGTAAAAGTTAATGGTACTATTAAAACTCTAATCTATTATTAATTTAGGGGGTATATATGGAAATAGTCTAAGCTATGCTTTCAGGTTCTAGAGGAAGGAAGCTATTCTACTACTTTGGTTTATTTTACTTGCTTTTTCTTTGTTTTTGACCCCAGTGGATATCGACTTTTGAAAAGTAATATTTATATTATTTTTCATGTCGTAATTGGGTAACTTTATTGAAACACTTTCCTTTTTCATAGAGTCAGCCCAATTAAACTTTATTAATGTAAAACAGAAAGGTCTTAGAATTCAGCTGCAGGGTTAGTATGGCCCAAGGTCAATGTCAAAGCAGTATTTCCAATAAATAGGTAAACAAAATTTCTCTCCACCTTGCCATAGAGAAAGTATAGTTATTGATCAATTTATAAATAGTTTTTCTAGGTTGAGGCTAAATTCAAACATGGAAGGCACATTCCAGAAATTTAGTATAAATCCCACAACCTCGTTCCCTCAGTGAAAATATTATCATGGGTGAGTGAAAATCTGTCAACTCTCAGAAGGGATTAAGGTCTTGCTAGGTTTTCTGAGATTTGGGGTGTCATTTCAGAATAGCTGTGTTGGAACAATGAACTATGCTTTTTTGACCTAATTTTTCCTCCTGGTAAGAAGATATATTTTGTCCTGTAGTTGTTTGTAAGTAATCTGGGCATATGCCATCTTTGACTTGAGGCTTCTTCAAAGACATCAGCTCTATTCCTTGCCAACATTAAAAATAGTATTTCTCTGTTTACACTTGTCCTGTCCCCTAACATGCGTATGAAAGTTGCCAATTGGAGCGAGTTTACAAACTTCACTATTGCCTTATTGTTAATATTCAAGTGCAAGTTCCATCCCAATAAAGCTCCACATTGTTCCAATTCTGCTACGTGTAGATTGGGAGGTAGTGGCTATGATGTTAACCCTTAGTAATACGTGGGAGCCCCAGCTACTTCTGGCTCCAGAACAATATCATAGATAGGTTCACCTTAGTTAATTCCACTTGGACCTCTCACCTTTTTGTTCTTAAACCACTCAAAATGTGGGCCCTTTGGGGTGGCGCCTGTGGCTCAAAGGGGTAGGGTGCCAGCCCCATATGCCGGAGGTGGTGAGTTCAAACCCAGCCCCAGCCAAAAACTGCAAAGAAAAATAAAATGTGGGCCCTTTGGACACAGATTTCCTCTAGCACCTGCTTCATTGCGCCTCCTTGTCCTTCCTTCTCTATGACTTAACACTTTCCCTGTGACCACTCTGTCTTAGTTTTGGTTCTCCCACAAACCAACTGGCAGACATGGATTGGCACATATATAGTTGATTTGGGAGGTGACCTCAGCAAACATCAGTCATGGGATGGGGAAGTGAGACTGAGATGTAAGACAGCCAATCAAGGGTCAGTTATCAAACTAGTCACCAGTGTGCACAACTGGGGCTTCATCCCCTTTGGGAATTCCGGGATCAGTGCGGGCCACATGCCTTGGAGTTATTCAGCTGAAGGGTGGGGAAGTTGGTGTATTTATTCTCCAACTATTGTCAGGTATTGACTGAGGGATGCTCTATGGGGTAATTCCTTAGAACTTCCAGATGACTGTGTATGAGCAGGATAGACATTAGAAGCCAGAAAGAGTTCTCAGGCAGGTGGAGGTGGCAAGAGCACCCCAATTGTTATACTTTTTTTTTTTTTATTAAATCATAGCTGTGTACATTAATGTAATCATGGGGTACAATGTGCTGGTTTTATATACAATTTGAAATATTTTCCTCAAACTGGTTAACATAGCCTTCACAGCATTTTCTTAGTTATTGTGTCAAGACATTTATATTCTACACTTAGTAAATTTCACATGTACCCTTGTAAGCTGTTATACCTTTTAACCATTTCCACTGCCCCCTCTGGAACCCTTACTCTGTGCATATTAAGGACCTTAACATTTAACCTCTTTACCATTTTCTGAGACCTGACCCTTTTCTTGCAACAATCTTGGAAGGAGGTTTAATCCTCCACATGTCAAGAGGTAGTATTAGCATTATAATGGCTTCTCATGATTAACTTACAGACCATTTTTCTTTTATCCTAGTGCAAAATTTGCTCTTCTTTTACTACTTATGCCCTCCAACAAACCGCCTCAGATCAATGTCAGGGCATGCTCTACGTGTATTAAAGATTTTTTGTACCTTTCAAATTACCCCGCCATACTCTGAATGACTGTCAACCTTCAAATATCCCCATGAATGAACTTACTCAGTTTATCCGTCTTGCCAACCGTAGCCACCTTCTCTACCATTTCATTTCAGCCAAACACTCCCATCTCCACATCCCCAACCTTTTTGACACTCAGAACTGAACCTCCTCTAATACCTTAGATTCCCCATATCTCAACTTTTTAATGACTTCACTACTAAAGAGTGGTTCTCACCAGAATTATTTGCACCAACAGCATCTTCCCCAACTCTTCCTTTATAGCCTTCTCTCTTTCTCACACTCAGGAGTATTCTTTTCCCTCAGCAGACCCCACACATTCCTGCCTGTAGTCCTGTTTTCACCTACACTGCTCTTGGAAACCTTATTCCTTGTCAATCTCTTAATCTACCCATCAAGATCCAGCTCTCTTATTCCTTGTCAATCTCTTTTTTTTTTGTTTTGTTTTGTTTTTTGGCCGGGACTGGGTTTGAACCCGCCACCTATGGCATATGGGACTGGCGCCCTACTCCTTGAGCCACAGGCGCCGCCCCCTTGTCAATCTCTTAATCTACCCATCAAGATCCAGCTCAAACATGGCCTTCTCTGTGCTTCTACACCAGTTCCCCTCCTATAGCCTGCATGTTGAAGTCACTGTTTACCTATCTGTGTTTCCAAGTACTAATAGCTCTACTGTGCAAGTGTCAGATCCTGCCCTGCCAGGTGGAACAGGAAAGTTCCTTAGTCTCTCTGTGCCTCAGTGTAATCAACTACCAAACAGAGTGGTAGTTATCTGTCAGTGTCACTATGGAGATTAAAAGCAGCAATATATGAACATGCTTCAGAGCCCATAAAGATGAACACAACTTGTACCTTTATTAGGCAGCTATAAGGAAACAATAGAGAAAGCCAAAACCTTGTGTGGGGACTTTGAGTATGGATGATGACTTTACCAGGGATAGAAGGAAAGAACATTGGTGCACGTGGTCTACGTTGGATTCCTGGCTCTACCTGAAATGAGCTGTGTGGCCTTGAATAAGATGCTTAATCTCTTTGAAGAAAGCATGTTTTCTCATATGGAAAGTGGAAAAAATGGAGCCTACTTTGCAGTTATTGCCAAGGTTAGACATGATGAGGCCTAAGCAGCCTGACCCTTGGGAGGCCCAGCCGGTGATGAGTAATAAATGGAAGCTGACATAGCTCTGGTATTGGAAGCCATTTGAGTTTGTATTATTTCCTTATCGCCTTCCACCCAGACCAGTAAGGTTGGGGCACACACCTTGGGTAACAGGCAGTATTATGTGACTTGACAAGGCCTGAGAGTGATTGTCAGACCTTTCAGAAGGAATTCCATCTCAGGGGGCTGCGCTGTCAACCTGGACAAGTGTCAGGCTCCTGGTTTGGAAATCTGCTTCACAAACCTGCTGATCCCCAGGGTTCTCTGATCTCCACCAAGTAGTCTAGAGCATCATATCTACTTCTTCAGAAGTTAGTCTTGGACCCTCAGGGATGATGGAACCATAAAAAAATCTTTGAGAATATTCAGCATTCATTGGGACAGGGAGAGCAGTTCTTTATGTGGCAGTGAAATAAGCCAACTCCCTCAGTGGGTTAGACGCTCTGCTGTGCCTTCTAGAATGTTCTCAGGGCTCCAGGGACAGGAATTGGTGGTAATAATTACTAATTACTAATAATTAGTAATGGTTTAATAACAACAGCAGGCACCACCACTTATGAAGACATGGTTCAGGGCTGCATATAATGTACCTCCCATATGCTAACCTACATAATCCTGCCCCTCCTCACCCAAAGTTCACCACAGCCTTGAGCCCATGACTGGGGCTGGAGCAAGGACCCTCCAAGTGTAGCAGGAGTGGTAAAGGAGGATTTTTTTGCACTTTTGGCACCTGGATTCAAAGTGTTTTAATTTCCAGATCCTCTGTATCTTCAGAGGATCTTTCTCTAAGTGGAAATAATAATATCTAAGTCCTAGGCCTACTTGGAGTTCATGAGAAATATTGGATATGAAGTAGTTTACACAGTGCCTAGCATGCAGTAGACATGGGGGTAAGTGATGGCTTATCCTGGTAGCTCCTCTGACAATGCTCCTGGTTGGCCCTATGTAAATCCAGACCTTCCCTCATCTCTCATTCCTCTCTGCATTGAAACCTTGTGCAGAGCAGTCTTCTGTTGAAAATGGCCCAAGCTGTGTGACCCCAGGTAGCCAAGCAACCTGTTTCTCTCTCCTCTCAATTCATTCTCTCTTTTCCTTAAGGAGAGGCAGAGCCTTTCCTCTCACCTGCCCCTGTAGAGCCCTAGGACTAAAGGGTTGCCATGGACACCAGTGGGTAGTCCCTAGACAATGTTCTGAAAAAAGTGGGTGAGATTATCTGCTGAAGAAAAGGTAGCAGGAAGTTCTTAGATGAATAATATCACACAAAACACAAAAAGTGATATAAGCAACTCACCAACTGGAAGGATAGGAAGCTTTGGGCTTCTCAGAGAAACCTGTGTGATTTAAGGTCCAGTTTCTGTATCTTCTAAGTGAGAATACAAATGGCTGGAGGTGTAAGGGGTTTGTCTAGGCTTACTCCCAACCATCTTGGGGCATCCTCCACTCTAGTGCCCAAGTCCTAGGTCATTCCATAGAATGGTTACCCCAGACAGGCAGGGATTATTTTCCATTTTGTTATATCCGCTGTCTACAAGAGTCTTTGATGCAGAGTAAGGGCTTGTTAAATATTTTTTAATGAATTACAATGATCTTTAAAGTTGAAGTATAAGTTAAAATAAGAGGAGAAGAATGGAGAGTTACTAGGTGTGTCTCCTACTTAGAAGAATGATTAGGAAATCTTATTTAAATCCAAAATGCATTTGGAAATCATCAGAGCATTTGGAGAAGGGAAGTGACATGATCAATACATTAATAAAACCTCAGTAGGATAATTAAAATTGTTTCCAAATAGACCAGAGAGAAATGAGAGAGGAAGTCTTCCAGTTTGCACTAAAAAGTTATTTTCCCCAAATATGGTTATTGAATTAGTTAATCTGAAAACAATTTATGTATTGGTTGTCGTGGAAAGTCATAGCTTCTTATCATGCCTCACCTGACAAAGTTGAACATACCCATAGAGTCAAAGATAAGAATTTAACTTCTCTGACTATAAATTGCAACAAGCTGACATTCAGCCTTGCCTTTTGAAATGCTCAGTTTTAAAACAATAGTTGCACAGACAGGCCTTTGCATGCTAACTCTCTTAGAGCCTGCAGCATCAGTGCCTGCCCTTGCAACCAGACATTTATAGTTGCCTGGGTAAAGTATTCTCAGTTCTTGCTAAAAATATAGAACACAGTGATGGAAGTGGTGGTAATAGCCATGTCAACAAGGTGCAAAATGGCTGTAAGCTCTAGTCTAGATACTCCTGGACAAGCATTAGAGCAGAAAATAACTTTGCAAGCACTCCGTATCCTACATAGCTGGGTGTCTGGGTAGATGAAGTTTATTGAAGCAAATGTAATGGCCAAGAAGTACTTAAATGAGCTATTTCTTCCTTCCTTGAATTATTTTCTTTCCCTTTCCTCCCTCAAATTCTCTGCTCTTATCCACCCACTAGGATTTTTTTTTTTTTTTTTTTTGGGCAATCTTCAAGGAAAAATAATAAAAAGAAAAAGAACTGGAATTTGCATAATACCTTCCTTTCAAGATACTAAAAGCAGTTCACCCATCTATAATTTGTCCTCACAACAATCCTTTGAACAGGCCTATTATTATTATTAACATTATTATTATTTCCATTTTGTAGTCACATTGCTTGCTGCTGAGACTTTTAGCTAACGCCTCGTTTCTTGAATAATTTAAGCCCCTCAGCATATCTATAAAAAAGGCTTCAACTGCCACCTCCCATTTGTGATTATGCCATATATTCCATTACAGTTTCCTGCCCTCTGATTAATTTTCATTTAAAAATATATTAAATTCCTGTATTGTGAGAGCACTGCAAGACCGCTGAACAGAAGGTAAAGTGAGTGCTGAAGAGAACAGAATGAAACACAAACATCTTCCGAACTAAAAGGGAAATGGAAGGCAACTGTCAAGGCAAATTGATTTGAATTGCATAAGAATGTGATTTTTTTTTTTTTTTTAAAGAATTGACTCGGGATATGAACTATTCTATCTAACAGCTTCAACTTGGCAGATGACACTACCTGTCTCTCTCTAAACTCTTCTAGTCTTTCAAATTCCAAATTTGTATTGGCTTCAAAATTTTTAATGTCTCAAAAATGTTTCCAGCTTGCTGAATTCCTCTTGTCATCTCTCATATCCTATCCTGTGACAACAGGGCCTCCCATGGGAATAACCCTGACATAGCCACTTGCAAATGGTCTCTTTTAATTGCCTCAGCAACCAGTTCCTCTCTTGGCCCACTACCTAATTTGTTTTTAACATGGACAGATTTCATTCGGCAAACCAGATGTTGAGTCTTATGTTTTCCCCTCTTCCTCTCCTACTCGTTTACAGAGTTACAGGAAATTCCCATTCTTCTCTCTACATAATAGCTACCTGCTATTAGATAGGGCTGTGCCAGCTATTGCTTCTTAACAAATAACCACAAGATCTGTGATTTACTGAGCATTTCTTTTTTTTTTCTCATTGTGGTAAAAGATATATATAACATAAAATTTGACATTTTAACAATTTAAAATGTATAATTCAGTGGCATTAATTATACTCACAATATTGTGCAACCATTATTACTATACAGTAAATTTCAATACTGCAGACAAACTCTGTACCCATTAAGCAATCACTCCCCACTCTCCCCTTCTCTAAGCCCCTGGTAATTTCTAATCTACTTTTTGTCTCTATTAATCTGCCTATTCTAGATATTTCACACAAGTAGAGTCATATAACATTTTTCCTTTTTGTTTGAGTTAATGGGTTTTTTCTTTCTCTTTTTCTCCCCCCTTTTAAGAAAGGGTCTTGCTATTTGGCCCACGCTGGGCTCAAACTCGTGATCTGCCTGCCTCAGCCTCCTGAGTAGCTGAGATACATGAATATACTATGCACCTTTCTGGAGATAAGTGTTTCTTTCTCCTACATCTATAAATTGGGTGGCAGAGCTCTGCTGATCTTGGCTGGGCTTGCAACCAATCTGGAAACAGCAGATTAGCTTCAGGTCTATTTCACATGTCTCTCATCCTCTTTGGACCAGAGAGTTGCGCATGCAATGCAGAACCTGGGCGAACAGGAACGCACAAGGCCTATAAAAGACGAGGCTCTGAATCCATACACTGTCACTTCCATACCTTTTCCATTGGCCAAAGCGAGTCGCTGGCCAAACCCAAGTCTAGGGTTAGCCAAGTAAACTCCACATTTAGTGGGATATTGCAAAGCTACACAAAATTACATGGATATGGAGAAGGTTTAAGATCTAGGACTATGTCCTACATGGTTAACATGTAAGTTCTGGAGTTGGATGGATTGTGCTCTATGACTTTTGGGCTATGAAGCTTAATTAAAAGTGCTTTAACCTTTCTGAACCTTGTTTCCTTCTCAGTAAAATGGGGATAATAATATTGCCTATTTCACAGGGTGCTGTGGTTATTGCTGAAATGCTCGGCATTAACAATAGAAAAATAACAAGCCAAGGTTATTGTCATTCTTAGAGGGTAATAGAAAAGCAATCAAAGCCAATAAAACTTTTTTAACTTTGATTTTCATTGATGAAAAGATTACATTAGAAGAGGATGATGAAAACCATGAAAATTCAGAAAGGGGTTTAGAATTGCAGACTAAGGACTATCAGAGGTATTTGAAGAGCTACTATAGCAATCATTTCATTCATTTATTTTCACATTTCCTTTGAGGAATAGAATTCTTTCCTCAACAGAAACCTACCCCATAGTCTCAGGACACAAAATAGGGGACGGGTTCTGGTTGAAAGATGTGGGCATCTCCAGGTTGCACCTAGTGGCGTGAGTCCCTGTCTCAGAAGGGTTGCATGAAGCACAATTTGAAAACCAATAGTTTAGTCCAACCTCCTTCTTTCAGATGAAAAAAATGTAGCCCACTTGGGTGATACGATTTGCCCCCAAATCACACAACTAATTAAATATGCCAATGAGGAGAGGAGAGTAGAAATTCTCTTCCTAACTCCTTTTCCTTACCATGCTGACATTGTGAACTTTCAATAGTTTATTGGTAAATGGCAACCTCTTCTGCCTAATTGTATTAATACCCCCCTCTTCATTCTCAGTTTGTCCTTTATTCTGATGTATTACACTTGGTGGTTAACACTCACGTTTAGTACCATGATACCCATCTGAAGAACACAAATATGATATGGTGAAAGAATGTCCATCTCTATCAACATAAAAGGAGAAGAAAGGAATGGAAAAGTATACACGGTAGACACTCGTATGTGAGTAGATACAGAAAATACATGAACGTGTATATTTGCTCTCATATAGAGGTACTTGTTTACATAGATCTATTCACATATGTGTGTATACACATACGCCCCATTTTCTGAACCGGACGCTTAATATAGTGTATTAGAGGGTCATGACGTAGAAGTTGAAACTGTACCACTTACTATCTCTAGGGCTTTGGACAAATTCCTCAGCATCTGTGAGTTCAACGTCTTCTGAGTAAAATCAGGCTAAGAATAGCTGCTTTACAAGGTTGTTGCAAGCATGCATGTATATGAGAAATAGAGCTCCTTTTAAGAATTAATAATGTTCGTCACCTTGAGAGTGTTAGTGGGACTGTCAAAATGTCACCCTCGTACTGTCTAAGTTCTGTGCTTCTAGACCCATTTCTGAATTCTACAGAACAACTTAATAATTAAGAACACAGACTCTGGATTCATAAAAAGCAAGAAAAGCACAGGTTTATGCCAGTTACTGCACTGTGCACTGAGATCATTGAATTTATCTATCTGAACCTCAGTTTTCTCATCTTCAAATAAGGCCAACATTACTTTCTTTACTAGAATAGCCAGAAGCTTGAATTAGGTAACAAAAGTAACACGTGTAGTGCAATATATGGTGCCTTGTAAGCATTTAGAACACATTAGCTCTTAATCTTGTTCTTATTTCTGTGGTTATTACTGTGGTTCAAAGTTTTTCTCAGTTTTCTGTTCACTCAGGCATGGGGAAATACATTTGGGAAAACAATAAAACAGCAGTACTTGAAATCTTTAGAAATCATATTATTTTTAAGAAAGTATAATATTTCTTAATCTTAGGGAGAAACTATTAAAATATTTTTTTTGTAAGAGAATGGGCTCCTGTGAGACTTATTCAGTGTGGTTTCCTGTCCCTGAATACCATCTCTCTCCCTCTGTGCACTCCAACAATCTGACCTAAATGGCAGAACTGTCCCCCTTTAAAACAAGGTAGAGAAGAGGCTAACATTTTGGGAAAGGAGCATCTTTTTATTTCTTTGGAAAATACTTCTAGCTGAGCACCTCTGGCCAGCAGATCATTCTGCCATGATGGAATATGGTAGCCTCATGATGATATACACAGGCGAGAAGACCATGAAAAGAAATCTTTCATACTGGAAGCATGTCAAAGAAGCCAGAAATGAATGAAAGGATGTGAATTATCCATCTTTTCCCCCAACTCTTCATGATGAGCATGGACTATTACCAACTCCTCACCAGGACTTTGGGGCTCCTAATAATTCTCATATAGTTTGTGCTACTTAATCTGAATGAGTTGAATGTGGCGTGCTCATACCTTCTTAGCACCCCTCACTCAGATGACAAAGCTTTAACTCCTTTTTACATAACTGTAAGATGTTCCTCTCCAAACCCTCCTTGGTGAAACATCAATTGTTCACTTGTTGAACATGACATCTTTCAGTCATAACAACATTTACCTCCACATGCTCAAGAATATGTGTTTACATGACAGCATGTACTGATGGACAACTTATTCCAGTAGACAGCAGGGTTGAAGGAACTCAATCAGATACTCTCAACTCAGAGTAAAGAGTAGGATAAAAGAAGGCTATTAGAGTTTGCGGAATTAGAGATGCACATGTCACAGGATTGGCAAGGAATGATATAGCCAAATGGAACAGGGGCATTGGCTGAGCATCTGAATACCCTATGACCTAAAAGTACTCATAGGTATATATCAAGCAGAAAGGCATATGTATAGTCATTAAAAGACATATGTAAGAATATTATTAGCAGCATTGTTATCTAATAACCCCAAATTGGAAACTACTCAAATGTCCCTCAGTGTTAGAATCAATAAATAAATTGTGGTACATTCACACAATGGCTGCTACATATCAATGAGAATAAATGATCTACAACTGCACATGACAACTTGGACGAATCGCAAAAGAATTGTGAGTGAAAGAAGAAAAACATAGTTCATTCAGGCTTTACAATTACACTTATGCAACATTCCAAATGAAGTCATACTATTCTATGGCATTAGAGCAGGGGTCCTCAAACTTTTTAAACAGGGGGTCAATTCACTGTCCCTCAGATCATTGGAGGGCCGGACTATAGTTTTAAAAAAAAAAAAAAACTATGAACAAATTCCTATGCACACTGCACATATCTTATTTTGAAACAAAATTAAAAAATAAACAAAATGGGAACAAATACAATCACACTGCCCCGTGTGGCCTGTGGGCCGCAGTTTGAGGACCCCTGCATTAGAGATTAGAATAGTGGTTATCCTTGGGGTTTATATCTGGAAGGGAGAAAAGACGGCTTCTGGGATATGGGCAATGTTCTGTTTCTTTATCTGGATCCTGCTTCTAATTCTCTATTGGTATGCAATTAATTACCTCAAAACTTAACAGCTTAAAACAAGAAACATACATTATCTCATGTTTCCTATGGATCAGGAAACTGGGTTCATCTTATCTGGGTACCTTTGGCTCAAGATCTCTCACAAGGCAGCAATCAAGTTATTGTCTGGGGGTATGGTCTCAACTGGGAGGGGGATTTGCTTCTATACTCACTCATACATTTCGTTTCTCAGAGGCTGCTGGACTGAGGACCTTTTTTTCTTTTTTTTTGAGACAGACAGAGTCTGACTCAGTTGCCCTGGGTAGAATACTGTGGTGTCATAGCTCACAGCAACCTCAAACTCTTGGGCTGGAGCAATCCTCCTTCCTCAGCCTCACGAATAGTTGGGACTACAGGCATGTTACCACCATGCCCAGCTAATTTCTCTATTTTTAATAGTCATGGAGTCTTGCTCTTGCTCAGCTGGTCTTAAACTCCTGAGCTCAGGTAATCTACTGACCTCGGCCTCCCAGAGTAATGGATTACAGGCATAAGCCACTGCTCCTGGCCAAGGGCCTCAGTTTCTTTTTTTTTTTTTTTTTTTTTTTTCTTTTTTTTTATTGTTGGGGATTCATTGAGGGTACAATAAGCCAGTTACACTGATTGCAATTGTTAGGTAAAGTCCCTCTTGCAATCATGTCTTGCCCCCATAAAGTGTGACACACACTAAGGCCCCACCCCCCTCCCTCCCTCTCTCTTTCTGCTTCCCCCCCCCATAACCTTAATTGTCATTAATTGTCCTCATATCAAGATTGAGTACATAGGATTCATGCTTCTCCATTCTTGTGATGCTTTACTAAGAATAATGTCTTCCACTTCCATCCAGGTTAATACGAAGGATGTAAAGTCTCCATTTTTTTTAATGGCTGAATAGTATTCCATGGTATACATATACCACAGCTTGTTAATCCATTCCTGGGTTGGTGGGCATTTAGGCTGTTTCCACATTTTGGCGATTGTAAATTGAGCTGCAATAAACAGTCTAGTACAAGTGTCCTTATGATAAAAGGATTTTTTTCCTTCTGGGTAGATGCCCAGTAATGGGATTGCAGGATCAAATGGGAGGTCTAGGTTGAGTGCTTTGAGGTTTCTCCATACTTCCTTCCAGAAAGGTTGTACTAGTTTGCAGTCCCACCAGCAGTGTAAAAGTGTTCCCTTCTCTCCACATCCACGCCAGCATCTGCAGTTTTGAGATTTTGTGATGTGGGCCATTCTCTCTGGGCTTAGATGATATCTCAGGGATGTTTTGATTTGCATTTCTCTAATATATAGAGATGATGAACATTTTTTCATGTGTTTGTTAGCCATTCGTCTGTCGTCTTTAGAGAAAGTTCTATTCATGTCACTTGCCCATTGATATAAGGGATTGTTGGCTTTTTTCATGTGGATTAATTTGAGTTCTCTATAGATCCTGGTTATCAAGCTTTTGTCTGATTGAAAATATGCAAATATCCTTTCCCATTGTGTGGGTTGTCTCTTTGCTTTGGTTATCGTCACCTTAGCTGTACAGAAGCTTTTCAGTTTAATGAAGTCCCATTTGTTTATTTTTGTTGTTGTTGCAATTGCCATGGCAGTCTTCTTCATGAAGTCTTCCCCCAGGCCAATATCTTCCAGTGTTTTTCCTATGCTTTCTTTGAGGATTTTTATTGTTTCGTGCCTTAAATTTAAGTCCTTTATCCATCTTGACTCAATTTTTGTGAGTGGGGAAAGATGTGGGTCCAGTTTCAGTCTTTTACACGCAGACATCCAATTCTCCCAACACCATTTATTGAATAGGGAGTCTTTCCCCCAAGGTAAGTTCTTGTTTGGTTTATCGAAGATTAGGTGGTTGTAAGATGTTAGTTTCATTTCTTGGTTTTCAATTCGATTCCACGTGTCTATGTCTCTGTTTTTGTGCCAGTACCATGCTGTCTTGAGCACTATGGCTTTGTAGTACAGACTAAAATCTGGTATGCTGATGCCCCCAGCTTTATTTTTGTTACTAAGAACTGCCTTAGCTATACGGGGTTTTTTCCGGTTCCATACAAAACGCAGAATCATTTTTTCCAAATCTTGAAAGTACGATGTAGGTACTTTGATAGGAATGGCATTGAATAGGTAGATTGCTTTGGGAAGTATAGACATTTTAACAATGTTGATTCTTCCCATCCATGAGCATGGTATGTTCTTCCATTTGTTAATATCCTCTGCTATTTCCTTTCTGAGGAGTTCATAGTTTTCTTTATAGAGGTCCTTCACCTCCTTCGTTAGGTATATTCCTAGGTATTTCATTTTCTTTGAAACTATGGTGAAGGGAGTTGTGTCCTTAATTAGCTTCTCCTCTTGACTGTTATTGGTGTATACAAAGGCTACTGACTTGTGGACATTGATTTTATATCCTGAAACATTACTGTATTTTTTGATGACTTCTAGGAGTCTTGTGGTTGAGTCTTTGGGGTTCTCTAAGTATAAGATCATGTCGTCAGCAAAGAGGGAGAGTTTGACCTCCTCTGCTCCCATTTGGATTCCCTTTATTTCCTTGTCTTGCCTAATTGTATTGGCTAGAACTTCCAGCACTATGTTGAATAGTAAAGGTGACAGAGGACAACCTTGTCTGGTTCCAGTTCTAAGAGGAAAAGCTTTGAGTTTTACTCCATTCAGTAAAATATTGGCTGTGGGTTTGTCATAGATAGCTTCAATCAGTTTTAGAAATGTGCCACCTATGCCTATACTCTTCAGTGTTCTAATTAGAAAAGGATGCTGGATTTTATCAAATGCTTTTTCTGCATCTATTGAGAGGATCATGTGATCTTTATTTTTGCCTCTGTTAATATGGTGGATAACGTTTATGGACTTGCGTATGTTGAACCAGCCTTGCATCCCAGGGATGAAGCCTGCTTGATCATGATGAATGACTTTTTTGATGATAAGCTGTAATCTATTGGCTAGGATTTTGTTGAGAATTTTTCCATCTATATTCATGAGTGAGATTGGTCTGAAATTCTCCTTTTTGTTTGGGTCTTTTCCTGGTTTTGGTATCAGGGTGATGTTTGCTTCATAGAATGTGTTGGGGAAGATTCCTTCTTCCTCAATTTTTTGGAATAATTTCTGCAGTACAGGAATAAGCTCTTCCTTGAAGGTTTGATAGAATTCTGGAGTGAAGCCATCTGGACCAGGGCATTTTTTAGTTGGAAGCTTTTTTATTGTTTCTTTGATCTCAGTGCTTGAAATTGGTCTGTTGAGGAGGTCTGTTTCTTCCTGGCCAAGTCTAGGGAGAGGGTGTGATTCCAAATATTGATCCATTTCCTTCACATTGTCAAATTTCTGGGCATACAGTTTCTGGTAGTATTCAGAGATGATCTCTTGTATCTCTGTGGGATCAGTTGTTATTTCCCCTTTATCATTTCTGATTGAGGTTACTAGAGATTTTACTTTTCTATTTCTAGTTAGTCTGGCCAATGGTTTATCTATTTTATTTATTTTTTCAAAAAACCAACTCCTTGTTTCATTAATATTCTGAATGATTCTTTTGTTTTCAATTTCATTGATCTCTGATTTGATTTTGGAGATTTCTTTTCTTCTACTGAGTTTAGGCTTAGATTGTTCTTCTTTTTCCAATTCCATAAGGTCTCTTGTGAGATTGTTGATGTGCTCTCTGTCTGTTTTTCGAATGTAGGCATCTAAAGCGATGAATTTTCCTCTCAAAACTGCTTTTGCAGTATCCCACAGGTTTTGGTAGCTTGTGTCTTCATTGTTGTTATGCTTAAGGAAGTTAGTGATTTCCTGTTTGATTTCTTCCTGCACCCATCTGTTATTCAACAGAAGATTGTTTAATTTCCATGCCTTTGGATGGGGTCGAGCATTTTTGTTAGAGTTGAGTTCCACCTTTAGTGCCTTATGGTCTGAAAAGATACAAGGTAAAATTTCAATTCTTTTGATTCTGTTGATATTTGTTTTGTGTCCCAGGATATGATCAATTTTGGAGAATGTTCCATGGGGTGATGAGAAGAATGTATATTCTTTATCTTTGGGGTGGAGTGTTCTATATGCGTCTATCAAGCATAATTGTTCTAGGGTCTCATTTAAATCTCTTATATCTTTGTTTAATTTCTGTTTAGAGGATCTGTCCAGCTCTGTAAGAGGTGTGTTAAAGTCCCCTGTTATGATGGTATTATCAGATATCATATTGCTCAGACTGAGTAAGGTCTGTTTCAAGAATCTGGGAGCATTTAAATTTGGTGCATAGATATTTAGAATTGAAATGTCTTCTTGTTGTAGTTTTCCCTTGACCAATATAAAGTGACCATCTTTGTCTTTTTTGACTTTAGTTGCTTTAAATCCACATGTATCTGAAAATAAGATTGCAACTCCTCTTTTCTTCTGAATTCCATTTGCCTGAAAAATTGTCTTCCAACCCTTGACTCGGAGCTTTAATTTGTCTTTTGAAGCCAGGTGTGTTTCTTGCAGACAGCAAATGGATGGCTTGTGTTTTTTAATCCAGTCAGCCAATCTATGTCTCTTCAGTGGGGAATTCAAGCCATTAACATTTATGGAGATAATTGATAAGTGTGGTAGTATTCTATTCGTCTTATTTGGTGAGAGTCCATTGCTTAGTTTTATCTTTTGCATCAGTGTGGAGGTTAGGTTCTGTCCTTTGATTTCTGAGTTCTTACTTTGCTGCTGATCGATTGTGGTGGTCAGTGTGCAGAACAGGTTGAAGTATTCCCTGTAGAGCTGGTCTTGTTGTGGTGAATTTCCTCAATGTTTGTATATCCGTAAATGATTTGATTTCTCCATCAATTTTGAAGCTTAGCTTAGCAGGGTACAGAATTCTGGGCTGAAAATTGTTCTGTTTAAGTAGATTAAAGGTAGATGACCATTGTCTTCTTGCTTGGAAAGTTTCATTAGAGAAGTCTGAGGTCACTCTGATGGATTTGCCCCTGTAGGTCAACTGGCACTTACTCCTGGCAGCTTGCAGAATCTTTTCTTTTGTCTTGACTTTGGACAGGTTCATCACAATGTGTCTTGGAGAAGCTCGGTTAGAGTTGAGGCGACCTGGGGTCCGATAGCCCTCTGAAAGCAGTGTGTCAGAATCTTTGGTGATGTTTGGGAAATTTTCTTTTATAATATTCTCTAGTATGGCTTCCGTTCCTCTGGGGCATTCTTCTTCCCCTTCTGGAATTCCTATAACTCGTATGTTGGAACGTTTCATAAAGTCCCATAATTCTGACAGTGAACGTTCTGCTTTCTCTCTCTTCTTTTCTGCCTCTTTTACTATCTGAGTTATCTCAAAAACTTTGTCTTCTACCTCTGAAATTCTTTCTTCTGCATGGTCTAACCTGTTGCTGATACTTTCCATTGCATCTTTAAGTTCCCTGATTGACTGTTTCATTTCCTTCAGCTCTGCTATATCCTTTTTATATTCTTCATATCGTTCATCTCTGATTTGATTCTGTTTTTGGATTTCCTTTTGGTTATTTTCCACTTTATTAGCAGTTTCCTTCATTGTTTCCATCATTTCTTTCATTGTTTTCAACATGTGTATTCTAAATTCCCTTTCTGTCATTCCTAACATTTCTGTATAGGTGGAATCCTCTGCAGTAGCTACCTCATGGTCCCTTGGTGGGGTTGTTCTGGACTGGTTCTTCATGTTGCCTGGAGTTTTCTGCTGATTCTTCCTCATGAGTGATTTCTTTTATCTGTTTCCTTGCCCTAATTTTCCTTTCACTTCCTCTTGCTCTTTAAGTTCTTGTGCCTGTGGAAGTTGTGGGCGGGTTTAGACGGGTTGAACACACGCGACCACTTGCCGGTTTTCCACTGTTTTAGTCCTCCTCTTGGGGTCCAGAAGTCTCTCGCTGACTCCCTGTATCCTCATAGGAGTGATGATAGGCAGTTCCCACCAGCCAGAGATGCCTGGAGTCCTATCTCCCCAGACTCACGGTGCCCAGATGCAAGGAAGCTGTTACTCGGCTGCCATCTTGCTCCGCCCCTCTGTGTGTCTACCGGCCTCAGTTTCTTAATGACTGCTGGCCAGGACCTCCCTTGATTCCTTGCTATGTTGGCCTCTCCAAAGGGCAGTTCACAACCTGGTATTTGGTTTCCCTCAGACCAAGTGAGCAACAGTGTCAGTGTGCCCTGCACTCAAAGGGAGGGGATATACATGGTCTGAGTTCCAAAGGGTGATCATTGGAACCATTTTGGTGGCTGCCTATGGCATGTGTGTTTAATATGTAAAATTTAACAAGCTGTACACTCAAGACATGTGTTTTTCTGTATTGTGTACTCAGAAAGTGTGGATGAATGATTAATAGGATCTCACAAAAGAGACCTGCAGCCTTCAAACAGACTTTACCAAACTGGAGGTTCTGAAATTTAAAAAGTCTGGCCTCTAGAAACTGAACACCTTTTTCTAGCCCACCTCTGCCAAGCTGGGCAAATTGTGACTTTTCTCGGTCTTTGCCCCTCTCCTCAGTATACCATCACAGTAGATACCTGTGGTCACAATTGCCTCTGAAAATCTATGAATCCTAAAAGACTGAAGGGTTCTTTCTGATTAGATGAGCATGAGGCCTGGTGTTTTTGTCATGGAAAGGGGAAGTATACTGCCATAACAGAGTCAAGTCCTGGGCTTCCTGTGACCAATCCCACAGTCATTTTTTTTTTTTTTTTGAGACAGAGTCTCACTATGTCGCCCTCAGTAGAGTGCTATGGCATCACAGCTCACAGCAACCTCAAACTCTTGAGCTTAAGCAATTCTCTTGCCTCAGCCTCCCAAGTAACTGGGACTCCAGGTGCCCGCCACAATGCCTGGCTATTTTTTGGTTGTAGGTATCATTGTTTGACAGACCTGGGCTGGATTCGAACCCGCCAGCTCCGGTGTATGTGGCTGGTGCCCTAGCCACTGAGTTACAGGCGATGACCTATGGTCATATTTAGTCAAAGCAGGGAAGCTTCTGAGATGGTGAAGAAGGTAAGGTGTATTATTTAAAACCACCCTGCAGTAATGATGCATGTTAAAATGGGAACAGAACATGAAAGTTCCTTGGGCAAACATCAGAACAATCGCTATGGGCCAAAATCCTAAATATGCTATACATTGTCCCAGATTTCAGAGTTGGCCCATTTCTAGCCACTTGCTTATCTTTACTTTTAAGGATCTGTGCTGGGGACTGTGAACATGCATCGAGAGGAAAGAAGGGACTAAACCAGGGAAGTCTTGTCCTAGGTGATTACAGTAAAATAACAATTCTAAAAAGGCTTGAGAAATGTTAGTAAAGGACCTGGCCAGTTAAAACTCTGTTTCTCACTATAAAAGAAGCCTTTTGGTTTCTTCTCAACAAGTACACAACTTTTCTCTGTCACTTGATCTAAACCATGGCTGGATCACTTATCAGTGGAGCACACAATGCCTTGACCCGCTTTCTCTTGGTGTCTGTCTCATTCATCCGTGGAAATGCGTTTAAGGAAAATATCTACCCTAGTTTTTTCAACATTCTTTGTACTTTCAGTTTATTATGTCAGTTTCCTTTCAATGTTATTTTGTAAGAATAGCTCTTAAGAATCACGTAGAGGGCCTGCTGAAGAACCTTCTACTTAGTGATTGCTCAGCTGTTGGTAATAACTACCTCCTTGCCTGCACTGCTGTCCCTTACTGGACTCTTGCTTTCACCTTGCCCTCCTGCCATCCATTCCCAGCTCAGTGGCCAGAGTGACCTTTTAAAAACACGTATTTTGACATTCCTCTGCTCCAAATTCACAGGTAAAGCCTGACTCTTTAAATGGCCTGTCAGGTTCTTGCCCCTCTGACCTCTAAGCTCTAGAAATCTTCCCTACTCCATAGCAGACCCCCAGGACTCTTGGTTCTTCCTCAGACATCCATGGCAGGTTCCACCTTAGGGGCTTTGCACTGGCAACCCCTGTGCCTGTGAAGGTCTTCCCCTAGACAGCTACACATGGTCGACAGCTGGTTGCTCAGATGTCACTTCTCAATGAGACTTAACCTGTCCACCCTTTTCAAAATGGCACAGCAGCCCAACACTTGCAATGGTCCCTTTCCCTCCATGTCATCATCGGCATGCTATATTTTACATACTCAGTACATTTGTTGTTTATTTTTTATTGAATGCCTTCCCTCTATAGAAGGTGAGCTCTGCCAGGTCTGATCGTCTGAGGTAGCTCAGAGTTTCTCAATCTTGGCACTATTTTGTGCTGGATAATTCTGTGCTGTGGCGAGTGCCTTGTAGGATCTTTAACAGCATCCCTTGGCTCTAACTCGTTAGCACTTCTAGGTGTGACAATCATAAGTGTCTCTAGACCTTGCCAACTGCCCTGAAGGGTAAAAATCACTCCCCATTGAGAATCACTAATGTATCCCAAATGCCAGGCCCCAGGTGGATACTCAGTATGTCCTGAAGAAATGAATGAAGAACTATTTAATATCACACGTGCATATAAAATAATTTAACCTTTACCTTGTGAGATCTTGCTGCCTTTTATCAATCTTAAATATAAGGACCACTTTCATCCATTAGTCAAATAAGTAGTTCAAAGGCCAAAGACAGCATTCATTGGGCAAACAATGAATTAATGGGCCCAAAATTAGGTCAAACCAAAACAGATACACATTGCAAATAAAATACTTTTAGCTTAGGTTGCATTGTTTGCATTTGTTAAGCTAAGAGAGTTTTAGCTGCATGTGTATCTGTTTTGGTTTTCCAAATTCAGAGTGCCAAACCTGAAATTTTATTGCAAAGGTTTACAAAGTGGAGTAAAATCGAAAGTTTGTAATGATACAATTTTATCAAGATGCTAATTTTTATAATAATTGTATCAATTACATGGATTTTAACCATAACAACCTAATATTCGTCACAAAGAAAATCACAGCTTAAGCCTTAAATACTTTCAGTAAAATGAGAATTAGACTTGCAAAGAATTCTGGTTTCTCCCTAGGTTCATATTCAAGTCATTGGTTTGTATGTAAGCTATTTAATTCTAAACCTAAAATTACAATGTACTTTAATCCTTTCTCTGCAAAATTTAGATATATACACCATAATGCAATACCAATTGTGCCCTCCAAATTATCCCTTATAGTGAAGCATTTTTATTCCAACACATTGATTGGTTCTGCTTCTCCCCTAAGTTTATTCTTTTCCCTTCCACCTCAGTCTTCAAAAGTCTAATTGCCAAGCACGGTGGCTCACGTCTGTAACCCTAGCACTCTGGGAGGCTGAGGCCAGTGGATCGCCTGAGCTCAGGAGTTCAAGACCTGAGGAAGAGCAAGACGCCATCTCTGAAAATAGTTGGGTGTTGTGGCATATGCTTATAGGTCCAGCCACTTGGGAAGCTGAGACAAGAGAATCACTTGAGCCCAAGAGTTCAAGGTTGCTGTGAGCTGTGACACCACTCTACCCAGGGTGACAAAGTGAGACTCTGACTCAAAAAAAGTCCATAATTAACATTACAAATATGCTAATCACAGTCCTAGCATTAAGAGCATCCTTTCCCTTACTTCAGCACGTTTATGTAAGACAGTTGTTTTATTTGTTTTAATGCAGGTTGCAGCATAGTGGGGAACCATCAGCTTGGATACTTCCTTTCCTTGATAAGGGATATGTGTTCAGTTTTACAGCTGTTTGCACCCCCTTGAGTGCCTATTTTAAAAACACAGTTTTCAAACTTTTTATGGGAAGATGGTATTGTAGTTATCTATTGCTGCCTAACATATGCAATAGCTTAATAAAATAATTATCTCTTATGGTTTTGTGGGTAGACTGAATTCATCCAGATGGTAATCATTGGAGTCTCTCATGTAGCTTCAGTTAAATGACAGCCATGACTAGAGCCACCTAAAGGTTTAATTGGCCTGGACATCCAAGATGGCTCCTTCACTCATATGTTGTTGTGGGCCTTGGACAGCTGACATGTCTGGGGCTAGCCAGGCATCCCTCTCTCCCGCTCTCCACACTGCTTTTCCACATAGCTAGCTTGTGTATAACATAGTGGTCACAGGTTGTTGGATTTCTTACATGGCAGCTGGCTTCCCTCAAAGTGAGCGTTCCAAGATATCCATGAGGTCCATGTGTCATGCAGTGCCAGTTGTACAATATCCTATTTGTCAAAAGTAAATCACAGGAATAGTCCAGATTCAAGGGGAGGAGACTACATGAAGGTATGAATACAAGGAAGTATGGTTAATTGAGAGCCATCTTTGAGGCCCTCATTCTGCAGATGGGAAAAGATGAGTGATATGATTCTCCAGGTTTTAGGATAAACACATATTGCTTAATAATATATATTTTCTTAAATTCTCTTTGCTTTCCCTTTGGCTATCAAACTGGTGGCCTTTTTGATCAGCAATATAACCCCTCAAGAGTAAAATGGTAGCAAGAGACACATTGTCTGTAGAATTGGTAGAAGCTAAGCCAATGTTACTGGACAGGTAGACTTTTTAATCAATTTTCTTTATGTCTCTGTTGCCCTGATGACCCCAGTGGCTGCATTATGCCTCTTTTCTTTCATAGCACCCCCTGAGCATAATTTAGAGACAACAAATTAGCCCTTTCCTCTTCTTTGTAAGCTTCATCAGCAATGGGCAAAGTGTAAATGCTTCATATAGTCTGTGACAGAGAACACTTAACCATAATATTTTGACCTTTTCTGAATGCTTGGTCATCTGGACATTTCCATTCCTTGCAGCTAATGGCTTCAGTGCTGTTAGGGATTGATTCAGTGGATAATTATAATCTCTATTCAGAGTGTTGCAAAGGTCAACTAGATGAAGCATTAACCCCCCATTCCAAATATAGTCTTGTGACAACTTTTCTGAAAAAGCCGCTCCCCTCAGTTTTGCAAACAATCAACTAGGCTGACACTACATTATGACTGGTTATCAAATCAGAAAAATCTTAGTGTTCTTTTCACATCTCTGAGTTCAGATGGGACAAGAAAATGGAAGTCAATGAAGTGGTTTTATCGCAAAGTACCCTAGGATTGAGGAAAGGCCCTTCTGAGTCGTGAGTCATTGAAGAATTGCTGCTAATCAGTTCTTATTCCCGTCAACAGTAGCTGCCCACAAGCAGAGAATTTAAGGGCTGGGCTAGACGCACTAGCAGAAAGAGTAGTTTTTAATCTCTATTCAAAACTGTGAAGTGCAGGAAGAAGAAAGAGTCCTGTGTGCCTGCATTTACCTTAGAAGTGAGAGTTCCATGCCCTTTCACCTGGCCTTAATCCTTTCTTTCCAAATAAAAATGCTGCACATCAATCCATGGAGTTGAAGTTAGAATATCATTTGATGGTTTACAAACTTCGTTCATATACAGTCCTAAATTACTTCTTCATTTGCCTTTCAAAAGCCTAACTTTTCAGCCTTCACAGATTGCTTACTTACTTCCACTTTTGAAGTTTAAAATCATGTAGTTTAACTTGTTTGGCCTTCATGTGTTTAAAGCAAGACTCTTGAATTTTGACATAAAATACCTTCCGATATATTTTCATTATTTGATTTTTTTTTTTTTGTTTTCCCAGTCTCTGAGAAATCTCAATGCCCTTCATAACTCTGTTAAATTAGTATTGATCTCTGAATTGATTCAGGGATCTATCCATTTGGTCTAGAAGGGAAATATACAATAGTACATGCCAATATGAATATATTGCAATTTCAAAATGATGTAAATATAAAATGAGAAAAGCAGTTAAAGAAAGGTGCTAAACTATACTACCATAAGAAATAGAGAACACCAGCTTTAGCTTCCTTGTTCAGGGGGATTTTAATACTGAAACACAACCTCATTCGGATCTGGGGTACTCATATAGCTTTGCTTACTGCAATATACTTATATGCAATGAAATTATAAAATTGGATGTGATGCTAACGTGTGTCCTACAACCCCTGATGCGGAGTCTCTCAAACATGTTTCAAGGGACTCTCCATCGAAAGAGATAACACCCAGGTCTGGTGACATACTGGGGAGGCTGGGATGGAAGGACTTCTAGAACCTAGACGTTCAAGGCCAGCCTGGGCAACATGGCAAGATGCTATCTTAAAAAAAAAAAAAAAATTTTTTTTTATAAAAAGGGTAAGAAGATAAGAGACTTTTGTCAAAGAATTATAAAGAGAGGAATTGAAGGCAAATTTGACAGGAGCAGTTTAGACTACATTATCCCTCAGAGATTAAAATGATGTTTATAACAAACTCAACCAGTTAAAAAATATTGATATTGCAATTTGAAATTAGTCTTCAAAAGTAGGAAATTTACATGTAATTTATTATGAACTAATTCTTTTGTAAATATGCTTCTATTTTAAAAGATCTGTAGCTGTTTTAGGTCTTTCTACAAAGATGTTACCTGAATACTGAGATAATGGCATCTTTTGTTCTTGATTCTAATCATTCTATTAAAGCTATTTGAAAATGGCTTAGATCTTTTTTTTTCCGCCTTAGGATCTTAGGGTTAATAATTCTAAGGGAGCAAAAAACATTGTGGATTTTTCTTATCTTGCAGATTATAATAAAATAAGTATAATGAGGGGAAAAGGCATGTCTCCAGTGTTGATGACAAGTAACTTATTGGAATATTTTATTTAAATTCAGATAACTTCATTTATTCATTAAACAGTAAGATTAATGTTAGCCTAGGTTATTAGCCAGGTGTCATGGTAGTGCTTGTAGTCTCAGCTACTCGGAGGCTGAGGCAGGAGGACTGCCTGAGCCCAGGAGTTTGAGGTTGCTGTGAGCTAGGCTGACACCATGGCACTCTAGCGTGGGCAAATGAGTGATATTCTGTCTCAAAAAAAAAAAAAAAAAAGTTAATCTAGGGAATGTTTCTTGAAATTTACAGAGCACTACCATGAGACACAAGGACTTCAAAGATAATGGATATATTTTGAAAATCAGTTCCTATTTTCAAATTAACAAGGTGTGCTGAGCAATGTTTCTTCCTCAACTTCTTGACAGAAAAGTAATATTCTACGTTGGGGACATCATGGGTGGAAATGACTTTTGAGATGCTTATAGATAACGAGATCATAAGTCTCTATTAGTGTAACAGACAGAATATAAGATGGAACCCAATGATTGCTATCCCCTTTTATTTGTAGTTTTGTGTATTTCTTTCCCTTAAAAACCTTCTAAATAATAAAATATGGTTCACTTTCCATAAATGCACAAATAATTGTGCCACTGAGCATTGCTCTAGAGAAATTTAGCATTTGTCTCACAGCCTCATGGGGTCCTGCCCATTCTCCCACCCTCCCCACTACCTCATGTTTTTGCTCTGATACTCATCCCCCATTCTTGTGTTTGCCTTTGTATTAGTTCTTCTTAAGCCTCTATTACTCTCTGTCTTAGTCAATGATTGTTTGAACTCAAAAAGTATGATCCATTCAAGTCAGTTGAAATTAAGAGAAATTGGGAATTAATGTAGCGAGCAGATGTCAGAGGATGCAATCATAAGGTGACTATGTTCTTTTTCCCCGTTGCCCATTGATAACAGCTCCCCAGAGCCAGTTCCTCCTTCGTCCTCAACAAAAACTCAGGCAGGTCCCATAAATACGCAAACAGGTTCAGAAAAATTCTCCAGTCACTTGTATACTTGTAATGGCAGCAATTTGTAATTTATAATTTACAGTTAAAATGTTATCGTAAAATTGTCAAAACTCTCGACTCCACAAAACTTCTCCTTTGCCCCTTTCAGGCCTGGGAAGCCTGGAGTAGGTTGCAGGACATTATCAGTCTTCTAATTGCCCCAGCATTCTGCTTTAACATTAGGTCCTTCCAGATTGAAATAAGCAATGAAGTAAAAAGCAGGGAAGATCTCACTTGATTGGCACCAATATAATCCAGCTTTGGTTTCCTCTAGCGATGAAAGATAATTAAGGCACACTCTGTCCCTTGTGAGTGGGGGATTTGTGGCTTCCTGTGTGCTACCCTCCTGCCCACAGCAGCATCATCAGCTCAAGTGTTCTGAGTCTTCATGGAGTCACAGTTATAGTCCACCTCTCCTGTCCTCTCTGAGTGTCCTTCTGGCCTGCCCTGTTGAGTTTTCTCTTTCCCTACCCCATTCCCTACCACACAGTCCAGTCCAGCCAGAGCAAGTAGGGCAGCCACAGATTAGTACATTCTAGAAATGCAATTCTAGTGGCTTCTTCGAGGGAGCAACCTTGCAGCAGATCCCCTTCATCTTACTCATTCGAGAAATTAATCACAAAAGGAGGTCATTAATTACAACCTAAAGTAGAAAAAGTCAGCTAGTCTTCGACAAAATGGCAACTGACCTTTCTCCTACTCACGATTTTTAAAAAAGGAACAAAGAAAAGGAGGAGGAAAAGCTATTATAACCCATAATATGATTTTCCCACAAGGGTATGAGTGCTTTGAAAGGTTTTGGTTACTTGGAGGAAATGAAATAAACCATTACACTACATTGTTCTGCTTTTAGCTGTGAAGTGTTCCCTGTTGTGAGCAATACTTCCAATCAGTGCGTGTCTGAAATATATTTATCAGCCTAGGGTCCTGAGCATTATTACCAGGAGCTTACTAAGCCACATAGTGTAGGGAGGTGATGTTCGCCAGGATGCTGTTTTTACATAAGAAACCTACAGTGACATTTTTCTTTGGTGATCCTGAGCCTAAGAAGATAATGATGTTCCACAAATTGAGAGAATTTTTTAAAATCTCTTGCCCTGACAGAAAACTAGAGACATTTTTAAGCAACAAAGAAAAGGAGGCGAAAGGAAAGTCAGAAGGGGAGAATCAATTTTGCGAGCAGTGGAAAATGTAGAGAGCAACTGAGCTGATGTTTCTAAAACTGTTCTTCCCTCGCAGAATTTGATTTGAGGGCCCTGCTGTTTGGCAGCTCAGATAATATCACCCAACGTAAACCGCCTAGGAAGCTTTCAATTGGGCAGTTTGTTACACTTGGGAAACACTTGATTTTGGTTTTTTATGTGGTCTGAAAGCCCACTTTGGAGCTGTTTGATTTACTCTGCCCTGGGAGTCAAAGCAACATTTGCCAACGCATCATACGTTTCATTTTGAAAGAAAACAGTCACTGTTTAGAGTCCAGGCTCTGTACGATTCATAAATGTTCGTTTTTCTCTCTTACAGAAGCTGCAAAGAATCGATACTCCTGACTGTCATTCAGCCTTACCCTGTAAGTATTCAGTGAGTAAAAGTGCCGCTGAATGATCTCAGCCTCGAGTCTCCTCTGCCCAATCCAGGAAAACCAGGAGGATGAATCACAGCAGAGAAAACTAACGTGCATTCACAACACAGCCTTCAAAATCTTAATTAGTGCACTTTAAACTCCATGGGAGCAAGCAAAGCCATTATCAGAAAGGAAAGTAAGGCATTTCCTAAATATCTTGAAAGACAATCAGGGATTCAGTCCTATACAACTTTCACATCTGGAAATCACACCAAACTCAAGACTCTCTTCTGGTTTCCAGCTTAAGAATCAGAAATCTTGTGGGAATATCGAACTCTAAGACGTAGAAGCCCAATTGTTATTCTTATCCTCATTGAAACAATTTGGTGAAGAACTTGATAGTTTAGCAAAGCCCTCTTCAAAGGTAGACATTACAGCTGTCAGGTGATTTCAACCACTCTGGTTAAGAGGGTGGAAAGTGATTTAAAAAATTGGACTGACTTCTGACTTCAGTTCCCATGATTTAAAAAAAAAAAAACAACTTTATCAGGGTATAACTGGCCTACTGTAAAACTCACCCGTTTTAACTATACAGTTCAATAGATGGTCTTCATAAAATGCACTGAGGTGTGCAACATTAGCACATTTCCATCACCCCAGTAAGATCCCCTGTTCCCACCCTCCAATTTACTTTCTATTCCATAGACTTGCCACTGCTTGTGAATTTCATACATTGTCAGTTGAACTAAAAAATATTGAGGCAAATTTCTTCAAATTTTTCCCAAAATGGTTACTGTCAGTCTGGCCTTCATATGGAGTGGCACAGATTCCAACGGCTCAACTGTGCGTTTTCTTCCCGGTAGAACTGGAACATTTCTACAGCAGTTAAAAGGCTCTCTCTGGCATTTGGCAATCTCCGTGTTCTGACCAAATTCTTTATGTTCCCTGTCCCAGAATTTTTCTCCTAAGCACTGGGGGCCAGGCATTTTAGGTGGGAAAGAGTACATATTCAGGATTCCAGTAAGACTACAAATAGAAGTAACTAAGACAATAATAAATTAGGCCATACAGGATATAAATATGTGTATTAAAAGCTCAGTTTAATCTTGACTGTTACTTTTTAGTCCCATTTCTTGAACAGAATTTACATACACATATTTAGACTTGACAACTAAAGGAGGCCCCAGGATGTAAGAGAACCAAAATTTGAGGTCTGCTCCTAGCACTGTGATGGGTGACACCTTAGCTGTGCAGAAACAGCTGAGGTCTCCTTATCCGTATAAGGATGAGATCACATCTCGTCCGAGGGCCTTCCCACGCCACCATCCCATGAATCTGTGATTCCTTCCATGTGCTTTGATAGAAAGTACAGCTGGGCTGTTTTTAGATAGTTTTAGTTAACTAAATTGTCATTCTCACCTACTTCTAATCCATCCACACTTGCTTGATTTGTTTGCAGTGGACAAAAAATTTGGTAAGCCCAACGTAAATGTCTATAATAAGTGTGTGCTCCAGCAACTATATATTCCTTTTAGAATTTCACATTGACATCATCTTTCCTGAATTCTCTCTCCCCACTTTTATAACCTATTAGAAATGCAAAAGAACCATTTGATTCTAACCGAGTTATTTTTGCAATGTGGGGTGCTGTTTCCCCCTATGCAGTAAGTAAGCTTAGAGAGTTTTGCATTAAAGTTTAAGGCTGTGTCTTATGCCTTTACCTGCTCTTTCAGCCATTCAATTACTGTGTAACTTGTTATTCATTTGAATATTCATAAATCTCAGTGAATCATGGGAGTTATTTTGAACAGATAATCTACAATTTTCTAGGTGTTTGAGTGGCTGTCACTTGTGCTATATCGAAAGGCAACATTTAGCCACGCATTTAAGAGCAAGTGTTGCTTGTTCTTGTGGCCAACAGCTGCGCCTCTGCTTCTGGTCACTCTGCCCCCGCCTGCTCATTGCAGATAAATTCTCATCCTTCCTCTCCTTTGACCAACACTTCTTTCTGAAATGACCACTGGATCCTCTATTGCCACCACCTCCTTGGCTTAGCCAAATCGGTTTCTTTGACCTTTCACGTTTTAACCCAAATTCTAAATGCTACACTGGGGTTTTTCAACCTTAGTATCATTGACATTTGGCCTCTGTTGTGGGGACATCCTGCATTGTAGGACACTTAGCAGCATCTTTGGACCCATTCGATGCCAACAACACCCTCCCTCCAAGTTGTGACAAACCAAAATGTCTCTAGACATTGCCAAATGTCCCTTCAGAGCAAAATTGCCCCTATATGAGGACCACTGTCCTTCCTGTACTGTTCCAGTGCAGAGTGGCTTTTTATCCTCTGAATTATGGAAGTTGATATAAAGGAATGAAAAGCCCCAAAGTTACTTAAATAGACACACTGACTGACAGGCAGAGGAGAGCAGACCGAAGAAGAGACTGCAGTTTTTACTTATATTTTTATTTTTGGATTTTTCTACAAGCAAATTGCTTTTTGTAAAAAAAAAAAAAAAAAAATTAATTGGCTTTCATTTGTTTGCTAAGTATCTTGGCAATCAAGATTGTCATGCAGAAACAGATGACCCAGCAAATCAAAAGAAAGTTCATAAATTCTGCATTTATTACAGATAATAAAAATTAGCATTTAAATTTCTGTTGCAACTTTCTGGCCAGCGCTTTTCACATTGCACCAGCTCTGCATGACACAGGCTAAGACAGACTTAGAGGTAATAGTGACACCTTCCTGCCATACTCCACATGTGCCCAGGACGCCCAATGTGACCCAACCACAGAAATCAATCTTCAGTGAGGCCGAGATCAAGAGCACCCAGGACAAAAGTCTTGGGATCCCTGAAATTCTTTGATAAGAAGCATTTCTTAACAGGTTGCTGCCTCATTTTGAGTATCATGGAGCTCCCCCCATCATTTTTACTTCTTGTGCAAAGTACAGAAGGAAATACATGCCAAGTAAAGTATGGGTCAGCAGAAACCTTCTCCTTAGAGACAACCAAGATGAACATTTTAAACTATTTCTTTCCAGTCTTTTTTTTTAATGCCTTCATCAAGAGCATATTGTATACACAATTTTATTCTGTTTCTTTCACTAAATATATCATAAGCATTTTCCTATGTTATCCAAAATCCCTTATATACATCATTTAAATGGCTACAAAACATTATATTCAACCAAGATTGACTTACCCAACGCCCTATCATCAGGCCCTTCACACTGTCTTTAACATTTTCCTGTTATAAATAATTCCGCAAAGAACATCTTTGTGTATAACTCTGTATCGGTATTCAGTAGTATTACCCAGGACAGAATTTTAGGAGAATTTCTGGGTTACTTGTGGATTTTATTTGGTTCTAATAAACCATTTGCTTTCCATGTCCTGTTATCTTCTTTTTTAAGTATAGATCTTTCTTGGCCAGCTTCATCTTTCTTTCCTTTCACTCTGCCTTGTACAGTTTCCAAGTCCAGAACTTCCAAAACTTCCCAGCTAATCTTACCTGAGACAGTATTCAAAAAGTCTCTACAACCTCCCTTCATACAAGGGTTAAGGACATGGGTTAAGTCATGGGTGAAGTCATTCTCTCGGTTCTGATGTCCCTGAGCTACCATAATTCACATTTCCTTCAGTTATTTCTAGTCCAAAGAGCCAAGGAAATGGCTTTCCTGCCACCACTTCCTAACTGCCTTTGCTGCATGTTACATACCTGCAGGAGGCTACACACCTCCTCATGGAAACCCCAGTGTAGCGACTGCTGTCAGAGCCTAGATCATGCTCTCCTGCATGGGTCATCCTGAGACTACTGGCCCACTTTCCCATGGAGATCACAGGTGACTCTTCGCCTGCGGGCTCTTTCCAGCCCCAGGAGTATGCACTTAGAGCAAGCCACAAGCGCTGAGGGATTGTCACTCCCAGGGGGGCAGCGTTTTGTGTTCTCTTAGGTGATGATCAGTCAGGTGTGGCCACAAGAAGGGACAGGAGAGGTGCAGGATAAAAACATTGGTTGTGCTCACGGGTCCTCGGGCAGGGGGTCCTCAAACTACGGCCCGCGGGCCACATGAGGCGGTGTGATTGTATTTGTTCCCATTTTGTTTTTTTGCTTCAAAATAAGATACGTGCACAACCAGAAAATAGCCGGGCGTTGTGGCGGGCGCCTGTAGTCCCAGCTACTCGGGAGGCTGAGGCAAGAGAATCGCTTAAGCCCAGGAGTTGGAGGTTGCTGTGAGCTGTGTGAGGCCACGGCACTCTACCGAGGGCCATAAAGTGAGACTCTGTCTCTACAAAAAAAAAAAAAAAATAAGATACGTGCAGTGTGCATAGGAATTTGTTCATACTTTTTTTTTAAAAACTATAGTCCAGTGGTCTGAGGGACAGTGAACTGGCCCCCTGTTTAAAAAGTTTGAGGATGCCTGTCCTAGGGAAACTGCATGCCAAGGGCGTGAGGAGGTGTCACCTGGGCAGGAGCCACAAAGGAGCAGACTCAACCAGTCAGGTGGGCAGCAGAGAGAGAGAGAGAGAGAGAAAGTCCGGGGCAGGTGCAACACACACACACAAAAGGGTGTGAGAGGATTTCACTGATGTGTCTAAATGTCAGTAGGTCAAGGTCAAGGGAAGGTGGGAAAGGGAACTTATGGCAGAGGCCGGCCTGGTCACACTGGTACACCAGATCACCTGGGTGAGGCGCTCACTGCCTGTGTGTGGGGATGGTGAAGCAGCAGGAAAATATGAAGCTTTCACATTTACAATACAAGCAGCCCCTCCAGCTGTGACCAACAAGAGCTGGGGGGATAAATAGCCCAACTGCCTCTCCCTCACGCAGGAAAATTCGGAGGTCTTCCTTGTGTCCCAGAGTTCCCAGCAGGAGTGGCTTCCTGAGCTCCAGTTGCCTATAGTGATGCTTTGAGAGGGAAGGCTTTGTTGGCTGACTCCCTCCTCCTCTCTCCCTGGGATTCCTGGGAGCACCTCCCAAACCAGCTAGCTGCCTGTGACTCCCTGTCTCAGGCCTGCTATTTGTTAGGCTAGCCCTCAAACATTTCCACCATGTCTGCCATGCAAGTAGTAATGTAGAGCTGTGAGAATTACAAGTTCAAAACCTTACACTTCAGTTTCAGAAATTAGTCTCATTTATGGAATTTTTTTCAAACTATGTCCCAGTAACTTCTAAGAGCATCTAAAAGCATCAAGAGCACACCACGTTCTATTGTTGCCACTCAAGCAACAGCAAAGTTGGAAAGAGGTACAGGGGTTGATTATGGGCCTGCTAATTTTAAAATTAATTAACATCAAGAGAATCTGATTATTCTAAATGGTAATTATTTGTCATTTCCACCACAGGATATGAAGTGCTTGTGATCAGCAGCTACAGGTCACTAAGAATTAATGCACCAGGCTTTTGAGTGGTGCACATTATATATTTTTTGAGCAGCAAGGAGATATGGGAGTTAAAGCTATAGTTAGGACTGGTTAATGCTACCCCATGCGGAATAAGCCATGACTTTGTTGTTTCTCATTAAGTAGGCCTCAGACTTGGAGAGCTTATGTTTTTATTATCAAAAATTAATTTAAGGATCAGCCCCCGTAGCACAGTGGTTACAGTGCCAGCTACATACAGCAAGGGTGGCAGGTTCAAACCCAGCCTGGACCGGCTAAACAACTGCAAAAAAAAATAGCCAGGGGTTGTGGCAGGTGCCTGTAGCCCCAGCTACTGGGAGGCTGAGGCAAGAGAACTGCTTAAGCTGAAGAATTTGAGGTTGCTGTGAGATGTGACGCCATGGCACACTACCAAGGGCCACATAGTGAGACTCTGTTTCAAAAAAATAATAATTTAAAAAATATATGTCCAGCTGGACACCGTGGCTCATACCTATAATCCTAGCACTCAGGGAGGCCAAGGCAGGTGGATTGCCTGAGTTCATGAGTTCGAGAGCAGCCTGAGTCAGAGGGAGACCTCATCTCTGAAAATAACAGATGTTATGGTGGGCATCTGTAATCCCAGCTACTTGGGAGGCTGAGGCAAGAGAATCACTTAAGCCTAAGAGTTTGAGGTTGCTGTGAGCTGGAACGGCACAGTACTCTACTGAGGGCAACAAAGTGAGACTCTGTCTCTATAAATTATAATAAAATAAAATAAATACAAATATATGTTCATTACATGAAACCGTCACAAACCCAGATAAGAAACATACACTTGTCATGGGTTATTACTTTCTCCTGGGCTGAGTGTGGTGGCTCCCGCCTGTAATACTACAGCTTTGGGAGGCTGAGGCAGGACGATCACTTGAGGTAACATATCGGGGTGTCCCTAAAATACAAATGAAAAAAGGAAGTTTCTCCCAAGTCTGTTGACTTCACATTTTATATAAAAAATATTTACTTAACAACCTTGGCTATCTAGTTGCCCTTTCCTCCTAGATTACTATTTTTGTCATAAAGGCATGGTAAGTGAGCACAGGGATGAAGCCACAGAAAGTGGCATGCTGGAACTAGACAGAGAAGGGACAGGTCTCCCCCGCATGCCAAGTTCCAGGATATGGGGCTATTTACTTTGGGGACAAATAATCCTATGTGCTTCTGTGACCCCTGAGAACATCATTACTTTCTAAGATTATACCAAATGATGTGCATCCAAAAAACTAAGTTCTATTAAATACACGTTTTATCGAGGCAAGGAATTATGTAGAACACTTTAGAAAAATATGGTAAAATATTACATTTAAAATTTGAGATACACAGAAGACTAGACCGTAGTATCTGGCACACTGAACACGTGTGAAATACCTCCTTCCCGAACAGTGCTGGGGAAGTGGGGTGCTGCTGCATGGAAACACCTCACTAATTAGAAGTGTCCGTTCTGGGTGGCTTTATTACAGCCGCTTCACTTGTGCTCGACTCATTGTGCCAATGTAAATAGCGCCTGCTCAGACTCATTACGTGAGAATAATGTTTTCCCTTCAGTGAAGAAATGACATATCGAAAGCAAATGAATTCACCACTGTATGATTTGCCCGTTGATCTTCACTAAACTTGGCCTTTAATTACAAAGATGCTGATGAGACCCTTGCTGTCACATCACTTCAGCTCTGCAGCCCAGCCTGAACCCCACGGGCAGAGCATGTTGAAAACTATTCTTTTTGGAGGAACAGCCGTTTGGAGTTCTTTTTAGGTTTTGCTTTGTTTTGTTAAGAGGGTAGCCATTCTCTTAAAACATCTTACATAAATGGATGAACTCAAGCTCTGGGGGACAAATCACCCAGCCATGTTTTCTAACACACAGCTCATAGCAAAGGATGAGATAGTATGGAGAAGCACTTTGGAAAAAACAGGATCCCCCTGGTATTAAGACAAAAACTCCACCCAAGAGTACACACACACACACACACACACATTCGTTTTAACATATTTTTAAAATAGTGATTCTTTTTTTTTTTTTGTAGAGACAGAGTTTCACTTTCTGGCCCTCGGTAGAGTGCCGTGGCCTCACACAGCTCACAGCAACCTCCAACTCTTGGGCTTAAGCGATTCTCTTGCCTCAGCCTCCCGAGTAGCTGGGACTACAGGCGCCCGCCACAATGCCCGGCTATTTTTTGGTTGCAGTTCAGCCGGGGCTGGGTTTGAACCCGCCACCCTCGGTATATGAGACCGGCGCCTTACCGATTGAGCCACAGGCGCCTTTAATATAGCAAAATACACAACAAAATTTACCATTTTAAGAATTTAAAATGTACAATTCTTGGCATAAAGTTCATGCGCAGCATTCTACAACCATTGCCACTGTTCTAGTTCCACAACTTTGTCATCAATCAAAAAAAAAAAAAAAATACCATAGGGCTCGGTGCCCATAGCTCAGTGGTTAGCGCGCCAGCAGATTCGAACCCAGCCCGGGCCTGCAAAAACAACAATGACAACTATAACAAAAAAAAAAAAAAAGAGAGAGAGAGAGAAAGAAAAGAAAATCCTATATTGATCGCATTAAGGTATACAGCTATGATTTAATAATAAATAAATTTTAAAAAAATAAATAAAATAAAAAGAAAATCCTATATGGTTTAAGCAGTCACTCTTCATTCTCCCATCCTCCCCTCCCCAGCCCCTGAACTACTCGTCCACTCTCTGTCCCTGTAGATTTACCTTTTGGGGGCCTTTTGTATAAATGGAATCATATAACAGGTGACCTTTTGTGTCTGGCTTCTTTCACGGAGCATAATGTTTGCCAGGTCCATCCATGCAGTAGCATGAATCAGAACTTCATTCCTTTTTATAGTTAAATCACACTTTACTGAATCAAGGGACCATATTTAATAGAGTAATCTATTCTATCATGATGGTTTTTGATTTAAATAATCTCAAGTACATTTTTATTTAACAAGGATGAAAACAATTTTGGTCATTGTATTTGACAACCAAAGTAGGGGCCAGGCACAGTGGCTCATGCCTGTAATCCTAGCACTCTGGGAGGCCAAGGTGGGTGGATTGCCTGGGCTCAGGAGTTCAAGACCAGCCTGAGCAACAGTGAGACCCATCTCTACTAAAAATAGAAAAACTAGCTAAGTGTTGTGGCAGGCACCTGTAGTCCCAGATACTTGGGAGGCTGAGGCAAGAGAAGCTCTGGAGCTCAAGAATTTGAGGTTGCTGTGAGCTATAATGCCATGGCACTCTACCCAGGTGGACAGAGTGAAACTATCTCAAAAAAAAAAAAAAAAAAAAAAAGAAAGAAAGAAAGAAAAAGAAAAGAAAACTAAAGTATGGGTCGCTCTATTTGACTTTTGTGCCTTGACATTAATACAATAATAGAAGGCTAGGCCTCTATGTTGATTCTTGAATCAATTACTCAACTTCTTTATGCAACAGCCTCAATGTCTTAGGACTATATACCATGGAAAACATTGGTTTCAACAATAGACAATTGCCAATATGTGGCTATTTTAGTCCATACAATAGCAATTGTATGATTGAAGCTAATATTTACTTCTGCATTGGGCTCAATAGCGAATGTAACTTTTTAAAAATAAAAAAATGATGCTTGGGTCATAGTGGACATCTATTAGATGTGAGTTCCCTTAGCCTTATGTTTCATTAAAATTAGGCAACAGGGATAATTCTCAGATGAAGGAACTTTACCAAGATCATGTGGCGAAGGATGCCTCTAGATCCCAGTACCTTTCTAAACAGGTTCTCCATCTCACTTCTAATTTCTGCAGAACTGTGTCCCATGGCTCCCTTTCTGATAAAAGAAGGCAGAGGATCCTACATTATAAAGAACCTATAAGATGAGGCAGATGATAAAGTCAAAATTTTATCTTAAGCCAAGGTCTCATCTCTACCCTGCCCAGTCAGATCACAGGTTCCCAACAAGAAGCTGAAACTCAGGTTGTAGGGACATAGGAGAGTAGTGTGTGCGCGTGCACACTTGCCTGTTCACATGCCCACGTGCCTTTAATGTGAACAGCAATGGTATTATTGATCATTTTAGAACTGTCAATGGCTTTTCTTCACCTTATTAAAATAGATAATTGATGAACTCATCATAGACCTGACATTTGATTTGACCACCACTTCATCTTCCATACTGTGCTCAAAGCTCTGTATTAACAACGAGGTTTATGTGCTTTGATGGCCAGCCTTTTAAAAGATTCCCTGGAAATGTGCTCAGTAAGAACACAGAGTTGGTAGTTCTGGTCTGGTGACTAAATCAAACTCATTAATTTATGGTCATAACAGGCTTTTGACTATGTCCATAATTTGCATTCCATCCTTGAATTAGCAAAAATATTGCATATCTGGGAGGATAAAGATGGAAAACAGCTGTTACAAGGTTTGCATTATGTTGCCAGTAATCAGATAAAATTTTCTTTTCTTCTAGTCTCCCAAATCAGCATTTATTAGTGCTGCAAAAAAGGCAAGATTAAAGTCCAATCCAGTCAAAGTGCGCTTCTCTGAGGAAGTCATCATCAACGGCCAAGTGTCGGTGAGTTTTCAATCACGTGTTTTGTGACAGAGCCCCACTGCAATGGCCAATCCAGAGTTGGTTGTTGGTGTTTGCAAAAGTGTTGAACATCAGGACGGTAAAGGGCTTGAGAGATCATCAGATTGTGGCCAAATACCCTCTAACGTGGCCAGAATGTGTGACAGCCCAGTATTTCCCAGAATGCTTCCAGGATTAGAGACCTCACTGCTTTGCAAAGTAGTTCATTTGATTTGGGATCACTGACATTGCCTCATTCATACTGAGCAAAATAGGTCTCTTTGAACCTTTCACCTAGTCCTTTCCATTCTACCAACAAAGCATTCTTCTGTAAAATAGCCCTTTATGTATTTTGAGAAACTTACTGTTTCCCCTGAGTTTTTCCTTATGCAAAAAACAATCTTTCAGCTAATGGAAATGGCAAAAAATTCAAATGATGGAAAGGTTTTGTGAGTGTAACCAGAACTGAAGAAATAGCACCTGGATCTCCATAGATAGGTCTTGACAGAAATCATGATTGCTCAGGCATTTAATTGATCTTCAATATGAATAATGCAAAACATCAAAAGGATGTTTTATTTTCAACTTTTTAAAAAAAAAAAAAAAAGTCTAGTGGAGCATTTTTCATTTTTAGAAAGCTGTCATCCAGGGCTCTAAATTTGTTTGGACCTTTGGAATGCCGCAATTTATCATTAAGGTTTGGTATTGCTGGTGATGTTTAAATAACTTGACTAGGGTAAAATCTCATCCATGGTGTGTTGGTTGTTGGTCACAAACTCTTCTCTAGGTTGATCCTGGACCTGAAGGTGAAGATGTAGGCCTATACATCCTGGGCCAGGCTCTCATAGCCCAAGTATTGTCTAATCAAAATCTACTTCCTTAGGGCTGGCCCACATGGGGTCCAGGTAGTTGTGTGGCTGATCTAAGTATTGCGTTGCCCATGGGAAAGGGCCGATGGCTGTCACAGTGCTGGCCTGTGAACATGGTCTGCTCTTCTCACTTCAGTGGGTACTCATCATGCAGAATAAGGGTTACTGTACATTAGTGATTAGCACAAGACTGTCCCAGTTGAAAGGTAAATGGTTCCACGCACAGAGAAATCAACATGTCACAGAAAGTCATCTGAAACTTACCTTTTCTGCCTTGTAGCTTCCAAGTATGAGATACGGACAGTCAGGCAGTTTGTGTATTTTTAGAGAAAACTATGATTCCAGAAGCTGCTATAGCAGTGTCAGTTTGTCCCTGGATAGAGCAGGGCTCCTGTGAGGCAGATGACATGTGAGGACTACTCTGAGGCCTAGGCATCTCCTGCAGCCTCTCTGCCTCACCACAGGCCCGTGGGTGGAAGGGACGTTCAGTCATGTGTATGCCCTTCAGCTTTTGTGACCATCTTCATTTACTGGCACCATTCCTTCTGGACTCAGATCTACACTTATTCAATGAATAAGGTGATGGGAAAGCTATGTGAGAAGTCCATGCAGAAAGGTGGGGCAGGAAATTCAGGAAAGAAAGAGGAAGTGATGGGCAGGGAGTCCATCATGGAAATACTTCGGGATGGAATTCTCTCAGACTAACTGAACGACACTGGCAAATTCCAGAACATTCCATCTTCAGTTCTGTCATCTCTAAAACAAGAGATGTCTGCTTTCCTGATTGCTGAGTTGCACTCAACTCCTGAGCCTTTTGTGACCAACTACATGTGAATAACTCAGTTCACTCCCAGGACTCATGAAATTCATTCAGACATGCCCTCTTCCTCCCCCCTCCCTTCCCTCATTACTCACTACCTCCAATTAAAGAAAAACTTCGAAGGAATATTGTTTACTTTCGGTCATGCTTCAAGCTTGCATCTTTTGAGTCATTTCTAAGTTGTAATTTGATCACTATATACTTAATGTTTTTATGCTTTTAACATGCTAAGCCAGTCTTCATATTGTCTCTTTGAGTTTGAAGGCCATTTGTAAGTGGGCTAAAAAGAGGTTCACAACATAACTTTGCACCTGAAGCTTAGTGATGCTGGTGGATCACGGTCATGACCAGTGCCAAGTGCCAACAGCATTGCATCAAACAGCATCATTGTTGCTCTTGGTTCTGCTCACGATGTCCTGCTTTGCTAAACTCTGGGCTTTTAGGTTCCAAACACTGAAGCTTAATTACAAAGGAATGATTCCTGTAATCATGTTTTTGGATGGGGACTCTTGAGGGGTTTTTTTATATATATAAATAAAAGGGCATCTGATTTTTTGATGATAAAATGCCTTTTACTTGAATGAGTCTTTTGTAGCGGGAAAAGAATTTTTCCCTGAGCAACTTAACTCAGATATCACCAAAGGAACACCTTGGTTGTCTTTAGAGAGTTCAGTTGTTTTTAAGTTGTGATTAGAATAGACATGTGCTTCTACTTCAAAGAGAAGAATTCTAATTTGACTGACTGATATCCCCACATCCTTTTTGTTGTTGTTAAACAGGAAACTGTTAAGGACAACTCACTTCTGTTTATGCCAAATGTTTTGAAAGTCTATCTGGAAAATGGACAGACCAAATCATTTCGCTTTGACTGCAGCACCTCCATAAAGGTAGGATGACCTTCTACACTCTGTCCCTGGACACTGCCACATATGGCAAGACACACTTTGAGCCATTTTGTAGCAGCCCCTCCTTTCAGAACTAGCCTTTTATTGGTTGCTTCCATCGAAGGTAGTGTGTGAATACTTAAAAACAAACCAAAACAAAAAAACTTCTAAAAGAAATTCTGCTAGTTATTTCCCCCTTAGCGTTGCAAAATGCTAGCAATGAAGAAACATTAGGGCTAGTCATTTTAATGCATCTGCAGATAGATTAATTTAAATGGTGTGACTGTCACCAACGCTTGGCACCCTGCCCAAAGCCAGCATGATTTCTCAGCAATGTCAGGCGCCCAGAAGATTAAGATGTTAGCTTTTAATTGAATATCTGCTACTTTGGTCTCCAGCAAAAACAGAGGGTAGAATCTTGTAAAGGTAACATTTACTTTGAATTGCTGCCACCAATTTCATAGAAATGACGCATCAGAAGGCAGAAATGAGGTATGCTTCTTAGGAGGGGTGAAGAGGAAGAATCAGCAAGCATTCAATTCTTTCAGAGCCACAGGTGAGTTTTACATAATAGGTATTATAGCAAGGCATATGGTCCCCTCCCATGCTTCCTTCCTGGAAAAGAAAAGTGCAGAGTCTCTTTTTTATTGGACAAAAGTGTGTTCAGAAATTGATTGCTCCCTAAAGCTTCATCAGCCTAAAATAGGCTTTCTTCAAATGGCACAATAAAAAAGATTTTATGGAGGTAAAAAAAAAAAAAAAGTACCTAGTCATGATCTGTACGATACTCTATCAAAAGAGTATCAAGTCTGTGTTAAAAATGTCTATTAGTAGACAGCCCTAATTCTTACTTTTTAATTAATCAGCAGAGGCCTCACATACAGAAGTGTTTCTGCAAAGGCCTGCTCTGTATTCTACTGTCATGATACCAGCAAGCAGCTTGTTTTGAATTGCTACAAGTACGTGGTAATTTAGTGGGTCAAAGGACAGACAGTATTTTTTTAGTAGATTGATCCTGGAGCATTAAATCCTCCTTAAATCATTCTAGATGAAATATTAACTTTCTTTGTAGAAGACTGTGAATTTTAAATGGTGATGACCGGAAAAGTCCTTTTCCTCTTTTTCCTATTGAATATCAATTTCTGGTAAGATGTTAGTGTAATTATTGACCGTCTAACCCAGAGATAAGCCAGCTTTTTGTGGCATGAGTGAAATCGTAAATATTTAGGCTTTGGGGGCTATTCGACCTGTTACAACTCTGACACAGCATCACGAAAGCAGCTATAGAGGAAGGAGTTGGGGAAGTCCTTAAGACAACTCTCAAGTTCAGGAATTCACTTGCAGAACTCACAGAAGTCAGCCATTTGTTATAGTTGCAGCATGTTATAGCCCAAGGATACAGAATGGAAGCAGCAGGGGCAGAAGGCACACAGGCGGACCCAGGATTTGTGCTTAATTCTCCCAGAACTGACATGCAACCTTATACACACAGCACTGCCAGCCAGGAAGGTTCACCTGAGTCTTGGTGTCCACAGCTTTTATTGGGGGGTTGCCATATCGACACCAGTGACCACCTGCATGGCTGCCCTTAAGTCTCCAGCCCCCCGCCAGAGTTGGAGCTGAACCATATGGCCCAAGGTTCCCATCGTATGTTAATTGTTAGCATAGACTATCTGGCCTGGCCCAAGGCTCCCAAGTAAACAAAACCACTCCTAGCAGGAGTGATATTCCAAGGACTTAGAGCAGTGTTTTTCAACCATTTTTTATCTCACAGCACACTTGAACCTCTAGTTAAACTTCCTCAGCACACTTAAATTATGTTGATCAAAAAAAAAAAAAAGTTAAAAAAAGAATATACTGTGCTTTGAACTTCCTTCAAAAACAATTAATGATCTTTAAAAATTTTTGCAGCCCACCTAAGATCGTCTCACAGCACACCAGCGTGAGACAGCACCCTGGTTAAAAAATCTCTGGCTTAGAGGTTACATCCCAAGAGTGGAAGCGAAGGGCCAGATCTTTCTGGAGGCAGGGTTCATTTGTTACTGCGTAGACAAGATGTAAGCAAATGGGCAGGGCAGGCTGGACCTCCAGCTCGCAGTCGGAGCCCCCTGAACTAACCCAGACAGCTACATGATTATAACTTTGACACTGTGGCCTTGTTCTGTGTTACCAACTGGTCAGCTCCTTGTCACTGGACAACATACCCTACTGAAAGATACAGGTAAAGACTTGAATATGTTTCTTAAAAATAAATTGAAGAAATCCCTGTTAATTCCCTCTGGCCTCTTTACTATAGGGATCTGCATGAGATTAAGTTTGATCTCCTTGAGGATTTCAGGTGATAAAGAGTTCACATCAAATCCAAGTTATCTTATCTTGTACCTAACAGCCCCATTATTACAATAGACACTCGCTGGTGGGTGTAAAATAGAAATGGTATAACACACTGTTTGATAAAAATGGCCAAAATTCTTGCTACCGAATTACAATAGAGAAAACTATTGCTATTGACTTTCCAGCGTCCTCCCAGAAGGTTAGGGAAAATAGTCTATAACGTACACGTTGCCACACAAAGGCTTGTTTTCTCTTTCCTGAGCCTTGAGTGAAAATAATGCAGAGAATCTTTTTCCGAAATTCAACATAGTCACAGCATTTCTATTGACTAATAAGGGGGGAGCAGGTAGATATGGGGATCTTTGATTTAATGGGGCCTGAAGAAACTGACAAAGGACCGCAGAGAAGGACCAAAACATCAGAAAAGTCGGTGAAAGAAAACTCTGTGTATGGCAGGGTTTCTCTTTCTTGGCATTTGTGAGATTTGGGGACCAGATTATTCTCTGCTGTGAGGCTATTCTGTGCATGGCAAGATGTTTAGCAGTATCCCTACTATACACTTCACGCCAGTAGCATTCCCAACTCCACTGCAACAACCAAAAATGCCTCCAGAAATTTCCAAATGTTGTCATGGGGAAAATTCCCCCAGGTTAAGAACCACTGCTCTACTGGATTTTTAGCATCTGAGTGTAAATTATCTCAAAGAGGTATCCTTTACTAGTTTTCAAGTACATGGACAAAGTAAAAGGTTGAAGAATTCGTTTTGTGTTTTGCAGTAAATCTGTGTGTCTGTCTATGGAATACTTTTCTGATCATAGATGCTTAATCCTATAAGAGATTGCTGACAAAGCTTGCTCTTTCCACCTTCCCTAAAGATGTGGAATGAAAGCTAATGTATGCATACTGTTGCAGGGCTCTAATTCTGCACCAACACCGCTCTGTGTGCTGTAATAAATGTTTTCTACGTATGAACTCATTTAATCCTTATATCCATTCCAAGACATGCGTTATTATCCCAAGTTTACACAGAGAGAAATTAAGGTACTTAGAGATTTAAAGATTTGACCAAGGCTGCACAGCTAATTAGCAGTGGGGTTGGAATTAGAAGCCAGACTGCTTTTGGAGCCCCCATTCCTCACCGCTCCCACACTACTCTTTCAGGAAGGTAGAACGAGGCTCAGCGAACACCTTTTATAAAAGGCAGAGAGCAAATATTCTAGGCTTTATGAGCCACGTAGCCTCTGTTGTCAACCACTCAACTCTGCAGCACACAAGCAGCTGGTAGACTGTAGATAAATAAAGGGCCATGACCATGCCCCAGTAAAACTTTATTTTCAAAAACAGAGGGTGAACTAGATCTGGCATGCCGGCCATATTTTGCCAACCCTTGGAGTAGACCACTTTCACAGATGGTTTAAGTAACAGTCCATTCAGAAGAAAGAATTGAACTGAGTACATTATACAATCTACTGATAACCTTTCTTTTCTAAGAACTTACGTGGTAAGTAAGTTCCTCCTCCAGCTACTTACCAAGTTAACTCTCTGTTTTGAACTCCATAAAACTTTGGGGTGGTTGAGAAAGCCAGGAGGAGGGCAAGAGAAGGCAGGCCTTATTTCTATATCTTTTTGGACCTATGGAGGATTACATTTTAGAATCAAGCGAAGCTCCAAAATTTCCAGATCTGAAGCCTACACGTGTTCTATTTTTCTGACCATGGTAGACTCCACAAGAGGGTAGCCTCAGTTTTGATCTCATCATGTCACTGTTCCCTCTGTAAGGATGTCATCTTAACCCTTCAAGAGAAGCTCTCCATCAAAGGCATCGAACACTTCTCCCTCATGCTGGAGCAGAGGACGGAAGGGGCTGGAACGAAGCTACTGTTGCTTCACGAACAGGAGACTCTAACTCAGGTCTGTGAAATTACACCCTCAAGCGTGGGGGTTGCTGGTAAGAGCAGAGGTTGCCCAGTTCCAGACTTCTCCCTCGCTCTAATACTTTAAATGTATCGATTGTATCCTTACAAAAGGGACTGCTGGCCTTCAGAACGGATTTGACACCTCAAGGCGATGTTTCCCTTTCTGCCAGTCTTTCACAGATTGTCCATTGGTCTCACAACCAGATTTGTCATTCACAGACTCGGCAGCTACTCACTGGGAATGGAGCTCTGTAGAATTATACTTTAATTGCAATGACTTCTTCACCTGCCTGGGCCACTGATCTCTTGAAACCATTAAAAAGAAATAGTTACTGAGATTATTAAAATTAATCTGAAATCATATTTAGTTGTTTGAAATTCAGGGTACAGACTTAAAACTATTTTTGGAAGCCTGAAATCCCTGCCCCAGTCCTGCTCACTATAAATATGTGATCCACCAATGTATCCCAGTTCTTGGTTACCAAGATGCCGCCCCCATCTGTTCCTTGGGGGAGACAAACAGGCTGCTCGGCTGCTGAATTCAGAGCAACACCCTGAATTTTTCTGTTGAATGTTTAAGAGATTTCAACAAATTCCTCTTCCATAGGAGAGGAATCTTCAGGGATGAGAAAACTTCAGGGAAAAGGGCATGAGGGGACACCAGGAGAAGTGTCAAGATGCCGCCAGCTGGAGAGAGTGGCAGAAAGTGTTGTCACACTAAAGCAATTCTTGGTTGTTGTATAATTAAAAGCTGGTGTCCCACACATCGGGTCCTGCAGAGATCTCCGATCCTCTTAATTCAGTCCAACTCGAAGTAATTAATTAGCAGTTTGCTGTGTTGGTTTATATTCCTCTATCTAAATTTGACCTATCATTTCTATCAAGTTTACATCCGCCTACAGATATTTTCAATCATTTCTACTGATTGTTTATTTTAACCTGTGCCAAAACACTCTTGGAACAAGATGACTTATTTTATGCTTCATTACAGGGGAACAGCCCCTGTTATACAGAATCTCTGATGTGAAAGGTCAGTGTCTGGGTCTGACTTGCCCCCAGAAGCAGAACTTAAGGATTTGGATGCATGTGGTTTATTTGGGATGAGATCTCAGGACATACTGGCAGAGGAATGGGAAAAGGAGAAGGGGAAAATTGGGAGGCCAGTGAAGAATGTGTCATCAAGCCAGTTTCCACTGTGGACAGAGCTTGGTAGGGCTTTGTAGACCAGTCACAGAGGTGTCCTACTAATGGGGAGGGAGCTGGGGCGTCTGTCCACCAACACACTGTCTGTTATGGTAGATGGGCAGCTCCCTGGTTATTCAGGGTGTGAGCCTTGTGCTGTCAGAGGGTCACCGGTATTTGCAGTAAATAGCCTTCAGCTTGTAGCAGTCAGTGCCAAGGGCATATGGGCCTACAGCCAATTACTATGAGTCTAACAACCCCCCCCATACACAGCTTTTAGATCTTTCCAGTTATACTCTCTAAACTTTTATCTAAAGCTTTATGCTGATTTAAGTGGACAAAGAGTCTTTAAAAGTCTCTTCTGATTCTAGGTAACCTAAACGCGTTCTAATTTCTAAATTTCTCCTGCAATGCGTGAAGGAAGCAAAAACTTCTAAGAGTGATTCTTGCCTTATCTTATTATTACAAACAGAGCTAAAAGTCAAGTGCTAAAACCCAAGTATTATCTCTAGAAAAGATTGATTTAAGTATCCCGAAACAAACCAGCTATATGCCTTTGAAATCAATGTCCATGAAAAATCAATTACATAATATTTATAGGTATGATGAAAGGGGGAAGAAGTATGAGAACTTTATAATATGTACAATAACTAAAAATTATTTTAAAGCGTTTAATTTTGATGAAAACCCCCATAGGCACTTTTAAGCAACTACCTGAATTTCTGGTAGTTTGATACTGAATGTATGTCTAGAAAATATCACTATTTACATTGTACTTAAAGCTTTTAAGAAATTACTAGTTTTGGTGGTTGGGTGTGGTGGCTCATACCTATAATCCTAGCACACTGGGAGGCCAACACGGGTGGATTGCCTGAGCCAGAGCGAGACCTCGTCTCTAAAAATTGCCAGGCATTGTGGCAGGCACCTGTAGTCCCAGCTACTTGGGAGGCTGAGGTAAGAGGATTGCTTGAGCCCAAGAGTTTGAAGTGGCTGTGAGCTGTGATGCCATGGCACTCTACAGAGGGGGACAAAGTGAGATTCTGTTTAAGAAAGAAAAGAAATTGGTTTTAGAGAGTCTTATTCAAATAAAAGTAGAACCAAGGCGGCTTATAAAAAAATCCAAGAAAGATTTTAACCAATAACAGGAGTGGGAGAGCCTATGATTCCTGACTTTTAGCACTCATTCTGGCAAAATAGCCCATGAAGTCAGTGTGAAACACAGCACTGCAGGCCTCAGGTTCCCATTTCCTTCTTCCTGGTTGATCTGGTTTATTTCCCTATCAGTCAGTGATAAGCAGCCCAGAGCCCCAAGGGTCACAAGTCCGCTCCACCTTGCAGCGATGACCCTGGCCAGGAAGCTGGCGTGACTGCTTTTCAGTATGCCCAGTTATTTAAAACTAGGGTGTCTTTTCCCTTTGGTATTCTATTCAACAAAGTTAGCAATGTAAACTGTAAATATCTACACACATACCCCATGAGAGTCAATAAAACTATTTCTTATTTTGAATTTTTAAATTACAGCTCACAAATACTGTTATTTTGCCAGATTTGTTCCCTGCATAAAAGTAGTTAAACTGAACTATGTAGGTACATGCTGCATGGTTTTAGTTTTTTTTTTTTGTTTGTTTTGTTTTTTTTTTTTGGTTGACTCCTCTATGAGAAATCAATAACCTTTGCCTTCTTTAGTGGAGTCCCCTATGTCTTTCATTCATTCAACTGTTTATAAAGTAGCTACTATTATTATTACTTTTTGATTCCCTTTTGTTGCAAAAGGAATTAAGAAACTAACGTCTAGTCATTGATACATAGTAGGCTGGATAAAAAGAAAAACCAATATGATCCATGGTCCCCAACACTGAAGAACCTGTGGTATATTCTAAGCAACTATGGACACTTTGAACAGTGTCCCGCTAGGAGACATCTGGGATAGCTTAGACACTTGTAGAATCCAGACGTAGTGTGGGGGCCAAAACTTCTTCCTGTTTTCCGATGCGCTATCCTCCAAGGTTGACACCATTATGCTTTCATTGCTACAGTCTGGAGTCTAATTTGCAAAAAAAAAAAAAAAAAAAAGGCACAGCCATGATATGCATCAATAAACGGTAGTGGACACCTCTCTGCTCCCTGTTTGGATCCGCTGTTGTACTCGCCAGCCTAGATTTGGTTGCTGTCACTAGCAGTAGCCAGTCTACAGAGCTTCTTCCAAGGACCACGCTCAGACCACTAAAGCTGGCCATGTCCACATCGGGAAATTCATGTTCCCTGGGACAGCCCTAAACCAATGACTTGTCATTGCTCCTTTGGCTCAGTGTCAACTCCGTGGTGTAACTGACGCTCCAGGGTCGCCTGCAGGATCAGGCTGTGACAACCCTCTGCTGGGCTTCTCTGGGATGGTACCCTTGCTTACCTTCCTCTCCTTCCCTGACCTGCTTCTCCCAACCACTTGCTGGCCTTTCCTGGGAGCTCTTCCCTAATAAGTCCCTAGCTCACGAACCCTCATCTCAGGTCTGCTCCTAGGGAGCCCAACCTAAGTTCCAAGGTTATGTGCCATTTTCAAGGATGAGTATCTATTATAAATGCTCAAGAACTTCCACTGCTTCTCGCCTTGGTGTCCAAAGAAAGTTGACTTTGCTTCACTGTTCCTCAGCCATTCCTCAGGTAGCACTGATAGAATCTTGTGTGACTGGTCTGCTCTTCTAGGTGACGCAGAGGCCCAGCTCCCATAAGATGAGGTGTCTTTTCCGAATTAGCTTCGTCCCAAAGGATCCAATTGACCTTTTAAGGAGAGATCCAGTTGCTTTTGAGTATCTCTATGTTCAGGTATGTGAACATATGGGCATGTTTTATATTAATATTGGGGGATACATTAACTTTGGGGTTTTTTTCTGACTTCTTTCATTTGGAATCTTCTCTTTGTTCCCCACCCCAAGCTCAGTGAACTATGAAATGGTTCTCTGGTGCTCTTTTTATTTTTACATTTGATTTTGAAATAATTTCACACTTCCAAAAAAGTTGCAAGAGTAGCTGTCGATGCCCTTCACACGGATTCACCAATTGTTAACATTTACTTTATCTTTAGTGTGTGTACGTGTTTGCTCTCCCTCTCCATGCAAATACACACACGTTTATAATTTTTTTCTAAACGATATGGTCAACTAAACTAAAATCATTCTGATTCACTCCTAAATACTTCCTAGTGCTGTCTTATTGTAAGGCTTCCTAATACTGTCCTAGGGCAGTGCAGCGCCTGTGGCTCAAAGGAGTAGGGCACTGGCCCCATATACCAGAGGTGGCGGGTTCAAGCCCAGGCCAAAATCTGCAAAAAAAAAAAAAAAAAAAAAAAAAGAAAGAAAGAGAGACAAGAGTCTCCCCATTAAAAAAAAAAAAAAAAAAAAAAACTTCAGTACACATTTTCTAACAAAAAGACATTTTCTTACATGATTACTGTATAATTAACAAAATTAGGGAATTTAACATTGATACAGTGACATTATCTCATCTGTAGTCCATATCCAAAGTATGCCTATTGTCCCTAAAATGTCCTTTATATCGGTTATGATTTTTTTTTTCTGGAACAAAATCCACCGCGGGACTCCTCTTTGCATTTAGTTGTCCTGTCTCTTTAGTCTTCTTAAATGTAGAACTTTCCTCAGCCTTTGACTTAACCTTTAGCATTTTGAGGAGTAATGACCGATTGTTTTGTAGAAATGGCTTTCTCACGTTGCGTTTCTCTGATGTCTTCTCAGGATTAGATTGAGGTCGCACATTTTGAAAAGAACAACATGAGTGCCTTTATGTCCTCAGTGTATCACATCAAAGGCACATGATATCAGTTTGTCCCCTTTATGACAAGGTAAACTTGGATTACAAAAGGAAAAGTAGTAGCATTTGGATGGATAAATTTGGAAGACTTGGCCTTAGCCAAGGATCAATCAGTAATTTGTGGAGAGTAACTTTCCACAAATTAACTCTCTTTTTTTTTTTTTTTTAGAGACAGAGTCTCACTTTATGGCCCTCGGTAGAGTGCCGTGGCCTCACACAGCTCACAGCAACCTCCAACTCCTGGGCCTAAGCGATTCTCTTGCCTCAGCCTCCCGAGTAGCTGGGATCACAGGCGCCCACCACAACGCCCGTCTATTCTTTGGTTGCAGTTTGGCCGGGGCCGGGCTTGAACCCGCCACCCTCGGTATATGGGGCCGGCGCCTTACCGACTGAGCCACAGGCGCCGCCCCAAAACTGGTATTTTTTTTTTTTTTTTTTTTTTTTGGTTTTTGGCCGGGGCTGGATTTGAACCCACCACCTCCAGCATATGGGACCAGCGCCCTACCCCTTGAGCCACAGGCGCTGCCCAATTAACTGTCTTATAATCTTGGACCTCTCCAAACTTTCACCCACTAGTTTTAGTACTGACTGATGAGTCTCACTTGAATCTATTTTTATTATAATGGTTGGAAAAATATTTTTCTAATTTCATTATTTCTTTTTATTTTATAACATTAATTGGCATGATACTATAAAGGAAGTATTTTTCCCTTCTTTATTTACTTTACTCATTAATTTATTTGGTGCTTAAATTGTTCTGAAAATTATGATATTCATTATAGTGGAATTATTAATTTCAAGATGATAAAACTTTAAGAGAATAGTATCTTTGTCTAGATTGTCTGTACCTCATATTTCATTGTGGAATATAATTTCCAGACAAAGCTTCCAGGAATGAGGATCTGGAGCAGGTTTTCCTGAAAGGAATTTATCCAATTTGATGTTTAGGAGATGGCCTATATTTTTATATAATTACTTACTCTTAGTGTCACTTAAATTTCCAATATAATCATATTAAATAGTAAGAACCCACTTACATGAATTGCTTAGGCATCTAGCAGTAGAAATACTCAAAGAGGCTGTAAACCTGAATGCAACCTCTCTCCCTGAAAAATGCAGAAAAAGACAAAGGTGAGGAGGGAAAAAAGCATGTTCTCTTTGGCCTGGGATACCTGTATATGGCAAAGATTTGCTGGAGCCATATATAAAATATTAAAAGCCAGGAAGTAGGAAAAAGACAATAAACATTTGTTCACTCCGGGTAGTTGATAACACTAGTATTTGTTTTACTATTCTCAGTACTTCCTTATATATGTCAAAGCTTTTTAATCTTTAAAATTTGGGTTAAAAAAACTAAATAGAAGATAAAAGAGAGCTGTAGATAAGATAGATCCCAAAGGTTAGGAATGGTGATGTAAATTAAAGTTGCAATAAGCTTTGGAGATCAGAAATGAAGTCAGAGAGGAAAGAAGCAGAACATACTAGAATATTCTAGAAGATGAGGGCACTCAGGATGAGGCCACTTAAACCTTCCTCACCTTGATGGTCTTTGGAGGAGACTGGTGTTTTACAGCTCAGCAAAAGAATAGATGTTCACAAAGAGAACCCTACACTATGCCCCTGGGGAAAGCCAAATCCTGCTTGTTATCCCCTGTTTATCGAGTATAGAAATATAACTGTGTTCAATGAAGTTTTCCATCCCAAACGGTAAATCTGTCATGTTTTGGCCTTTTTAATGTTAAAATTTGGTCACCCGGACCTTCACTTATCAACAATATCTCCTGGTCCCCAACAGGCCAAGTAAGCCCCATAGGACTGCATTCAACAAGGACCCTGGTTCTCAGCTGGTCCTTTACTGCATCTTCTCCACATTGGTGCGGAGACCAACCCAGGGCTTTGCCACTACAGCTGTGTGCAATAATTGTTAGTTGTGAATAAATAGTTACAGGTGCTAGTCAGTCCGTGGCGGTGGATGCTGAGGTGTAGTCCGTGGCGGCACACTCACCCCAGTAATGGTGCTTCTTTAAACCCATTTACTCTGCTTCTGGTTAAACATCACAAGCATGTTGCGTCTAAAAAAGAACAACGTGGTTGCATTTGTCTTGGGTAGGGGAGACCTTTCAAGTAGACAAGTAGTGATGCTAAATACAGTTCTGCTTAAAGTGACTTTTCTCTAATGTAGCACACTTTAGGGAGAACTTTCTTAGTCAAAGACACACTTTTATACCTGTGAGATTGTCCTCAGAACATGAAAACTTGTCTGGAAATCTTGCCCAAGGACTAGAAGGAAAACACTGATCTTGTTTCTGCTTTCCTGCCTCAGGTGTTGCCTGGGTGGTGGATTAGCCACCTCTTCCAAGAGTGGCCAGAGGAGAAAGATGGAAAGCCATGTATGGTGGGTGATAGAGACCAAAATAAAGCCACTGTCATCTTATACATCCTCCACCGAAATAGCAAATGGGGGTTTCTTTGCCTCAGACTCCCTACTTGGAAATTTCTTGTATCCCAGAATGTCCAGTGCTGTGTATCCAGAATAACATATCTAATATAAACCAATAGATCTGCAAATGGGACCTGTATGCCCATGTTGACTTTATGATCCTAAAACAAAATGCAATAAAATTAGCCTAGAGAACAAAAGAGTAAGCAGATGTATCACTTCACAAAGACAAAGTCAGTTTAACTTAGTGGGTTCCTAACAAGCAGAGTCGCCAATGACCAGATGAACCATGATGATGAAAACAGGTTTCAATCATGTTGATATCCATTCATCTCCTCATCCCTAATGGGCCGTGAGGTATTTCACAGATCTTAGCATCTATATTAACAGTAAGCTCTAATAATCCAGACTGCTGTAATTCATAATTACAATGGGCTATTTGGACATTTACCTGTGCACTGGCTATTAAGAAAAAGATTGTTATGCCAATTAGTAAACAGAATAAGACCCAAGAGGCTCCAAAATGTTCTCGGATACTTTACTAGTATTGGTTTCCTTTTGAGCATCTAATATGTTCACTGTAAATGAACTTTTTTGTGGGATTAAAGTGGAGCCTGTTGGGACCTGTATTTAGCAAAACAGTAACTGCCATTTGCTTGTGTAAAGCTGTATTTGAAGTAATGTAGTTAAGAGTAATAAACAGTACCAAATACTGTGTATAGATATAAAAAACTTATTCTCCAAGATCAGTCTAAACTAATTATATAATGTAATTAAGTAACTAATCACCTTGTCAAAAAATTCACCCAGAAGTCTAGTTAAATACAGGGTAAAGCAGAGATAGGAACTACAGTCCCAGCTATAACTCTTAGGAGGAGTAATAGGGAGGGCTCATTTTTATGAAGTACATTCCATTTTATAAAATGTACTTACAGGCATCATGGCCCGTGTGTTTGCTGTTAAGTCTAAAGTTAGTTGCCATTGCAAGTTAACCCATTTTTCAAAGCAAACAGACTCGGGAGATGGAATGCCATATCCAAAGTCATTTTATTAGTAGTTGACAGAGCCTAGCATCAAACCTGGAGCTTTTGCCTCTAAATTCTGTGCTAAAATCCTACTTCAATCCATCATGCAACAGTACTGAAGAAAGTTACCAAAATGATTTTTCAGAAAATTGATTCTTCAAGTGCCTGCACGTGACACTATGCCAATGGCTTCCTCACCCCCACTTCTCAACCCGTTGGAGCCCATACGGACAATCTGAGCACTTGGAAATATAGAGTTGAGGGGGAAGCTGCCCCTTTGCCCTTGGAAATATGCTGAGAAATCAACTCACAAAAGGCAAAATAATTGGGAAAAGGCATACAAAATTATTAACATGTGCCTGGGAGCCCTCAATGGGGTACAGAAGCTTAAATACCATCTTGAGATTCCAGAAAGAATGGGGGCTCAGAGCACGGCGAAAATGAGGTTGTACTGTTAAACTGGGTTGAGTGGCAAGACAAGTTATGGGAGGGAGGGCAGAGAACACTTGGCTGGCAAAGGTGGTCTCATTATGTAGATGAAACCTCATGTATACTAGCCCTCAGAGCGAACAGGAATAAATGTTTTGTTTAGACCTTTAAAGCTGTCAGACTGTCACTTAATCTGTCCTAGATCTGAACAGAGAAAGAACTGACTTCAATACAGATTTTCTGCAGATCCAACTTTTTCCATAAAAGACAACTTTACAGGACTACTTCTATTTACTGGCTCTGTGACAACCATCTCAAAATATGTCCGTATATTTTGGGATAAAATATAATTTCATTTCCTTCAGAAATAACTGGCAAACCCAAGACTAGCTAAACAAAATGGCAGCCTGGAATGGTTCTAGGAGGCTGCCCTAACTCAGACCACCCAGTCTCTTGCCTCCTGAAAGACCCATGTCCAGCAAGGGGTGCTATGTAATACAGATAGGTTTAAGATTTTAAGGAGAAGCAGCAAAGGTGGAAGGCAATATTAGGGATGGATGCAAGAGAGAATGTGACTTTACCCTTGGCAGTGAAGGGATGGGCTGAGACATGGACACAGCTTGTGTAAATGTTCACAGTGCAAACGTCGTATACAGAAGGCATCCAGGGGTACATGTTCCAGTGTTAGTCAAATCAATATAGGAAGCAATAGAAAGGTGCTTCTCTTGGAAAGGAAGCAAACAAACCCTGACATAGTTTTTCATTTGAAATCTTCCTGGGACAAGGCAAAGAATAAAGAAAAGAAGAAAGGGGCTAAATCTCATTCTCCAGCCTAAGAATCCAGCTTCCCATAACAAAAATAAGTAAACTCACATGTCAAATACGCCTAAGCAATGCAGTGTTTTCCAGCGGCTCTCCTGACCGGTGAGTGGGGACACTGCTCTACAGAGATCTCTGGGCTTAAGCAGGGCTTCACACTTGATAACACTCTCAGCCACTCTTTAATGTGATCCTCACAGCAAACACTGCGGGATCATAGTCCCCATTCAGGGGTCCTCAAACTACGGCCTGCGGGCCACATGCGACAGTGTGATTGTATTTGTTCCCGTTTTGTTTTTTTACTTCTAAATAAGATATGTGCAGTGTGCATAGGAATTTGTTCATAGTTCTTTTTTTAAACTATAGTCTGGCCCTCCAACGGTCTGAGGGACAGTGAATTGGCCCCCTGTTTAAAAAGTTTGAGGACCTCTGTACAAACTAAGCCTGAGAGTGGTGGAATGACTCCCACAACTCATGCATTAGTTCAACAACGCATTTGCCATGGAAATGAACCGGGAGCTGGCTACCTTTACCAGTATACCAGTGCACTGTCACAAAGTGCTCACTATGTATCTCATCTGATCTTTGAACCACTCCATTGAGGTAATTAGCATGAATCCCCATTGCACAGATGAGTAAACTAAGGCTGCAAGAGTTAAATGATCTAGAGTTATGTACACAGGGGGCCATCGGCAAATCCAGGACACCAGTGCAGTGGGTGAGTGCAGAGCTGCTGGCCTCAAGTGCCTTGCTTACTTACGCTGCTTCCTTGAAGCTGCTCTGATGGCGACAAGGAGAAGAGTGATGCTGGATGATGCCAGTAGTTAACATGCGAGAGTGTCACACCTTACCAGGAGAGTGCTAAGGGCTTTACATTGTATGCTCATTTGACCCTCCCCACTCCCTGTGAACAGGGAACAACCTTATCTTCTATTTACAGAAAAGGAAACTGAGGCACAGTTAAGGAACTTGCCTGTGGCCACACCCCCTTTGAAGTGAAGGAATGAGTTTTGAAGCCAGGACTCCACCCTGGCAGCCTCCCTCCAGAAGCCACATTATGCTGTCAATACTTGTGTGTGTTAGACGGCGGCACCTGTGTTTGGAAATTTCATACCTAAATTCCTAATTATTTTTACAAAAAGCTAAATATTTAAATAGCAGCTCGTCGATGAATGTTAAATGCTTTGTGTGGTCTCTGTGTTTGTGCGTGCGATTAAATACTGACTCGGTTCCAAGCAGCGCGGTGGAAACGTTTCCACATTTAGCCTCCTTGCCTGCGAAGCGAAGGTTGCAGCACTTGGGGGAAATGCCTAGCACCTGTTCCTCTCATTCTTTGACAAGCTACGCCCCCTGCTGGTCTCTCCTCAGAGCTGTAACGATGTCGTTCAGGAGCGATTTGGGCCAGAGCTGAAATATGACATAGCCCTGCGGCTGGCGGCCTTGCAAATGTACATCGCCACCGTCACCACCAAGCAAACGCAGAAAATCTCCCTCAAATACATCGAGTAAGTGTTGACTTCCGTGCCATTTCGGAGACAGAGATGCTGCCTCTTTAACGCCCGGGTATATTTTTGATTTTTGTCTCTATTTTCACAGTTGTTCTTGTTTGTGGCAGAGCATTCACTAACGAAAGGCAAAATGTATGAGTATCATGTTCCTTTCTGATAGAAGAGATCCATTTCTTACATAAGCCATCTTTAGAGCAGTGTAGTTTAAATGGGGCTCATAATTAAAATGAAGTGGACATTTAAGGGTTCCTGAAGGTCCTTGTGTGCAGCCAGCTCTAATATCAGCGCTCTTTCCATATTAACTTAATTCTTACAACATCCATGAGATTAGTAGGATTTGGACTCACTTGACAAGCAAACTGAGGCACATGATGATGAAGTAGCCTGCTCAAGTGGCATAGCTATTAACTAGGGGACTCAAGATTCAAGCCTAGGTGGCAGGACGCCCCATTGTGCTGTAGTTTGAGTGATGGGCTGAGGCCCGTGTTTGGAAACACACATAATGCCGTGGGTCCCTTCCCATGTACAACTAATTAAAACCTCACCTTCCAAAGATGCTTCCCATGGGCTGCCTATTAAGCCTTCCTAAATTCCACAGTACCAGGTTGACCCACCAGGGGGCAAAATGACTTTTCCTAACAGCGCCGTGAGCCTGTGTTGGGGAAGATTTGAGTTCCAACTTGCTGACTTCAGTGCCACTGTTCTGGCAACTCTGAGTTCACCTGTCGATGCCTAGGGACAAACCCTCACACGCAATTTAAGAACCACAGACCTCTGAGTCTCGGTCCACTCCTCTGAGATAGCTTCTCTCTTTTTCTCTTGGCACACACGTGCAGTGCCTATAGCCTAAGAGATTCAACTCCGAGATCTCGTGCTCATCTGGACGCATTCACACCCTCTCCCTTTTTGCAGCTCTTAGGGGCAAGTGAAACCGGCTGCCATTTGAAAAGGTGGCCTGCACCACTGGAGAGGACTTTCGGGCAATTAAAATGTATTTCTTTCCCTACTATCTGTGTCCACAATTTACCAAGCTGAACACTGTATAATTAATAACCTGAGATAACTAACTTGACTAAGAATATTGCAAATTCCTTCTCCCCTCAAATATTCATTGAGCATTTTATATAGTATCCATGTTGGGCCAGTAGAAAATGCTAACGTATAAATTATAATCCTGTGTTGTGATTGTAAAGATAGGATGTAAAGAATACAAGGTAGCCCATCAGGCGTGCCAGACCATGGGTAAAGACAGTGAGTGTGAGTTGAGGAAGGAGAAGAGAACACAGTGAGCCCGGGAAGCACCGTCTTCACTAGTGAAGAATCTCAACAGTTAAGTAAAGGGACGTTGTCTTCCTACTCTTCTGTAGAGAGGACCTGCAGCAGGAGAAATAACCAGAATCTTCTTGAAGGTCTTCACATAATTTAGAAGATACCAGTTGGGCATGTAACCAAGGATAGCTTTCTAGGATAGGTTTTCTATTCTAGGGTGGATTTTCTAGAATTCAAAATATGGAAGTTTCTTAGAATAGGGTTATAGTCATTGCTAAGGAAACGGGCTCTTGGCAAAAATATATTAACCTAGTTCCACTTGTTGTTTTCTTGTATCTGCACACCCATGAGTGGTGTCTACATCTCCCCATCAATGCCAGACACACTTAGAGGAGGCCAGACTCCCCCCCAGACTCACAGTCCACACCAGCAGCACCTCACTCCCCAACCAAGACCTGTTGATGGAGTTAGACATGAACTAGCTGGGGCAAAAGAGAACTGTGTTTGCTTAGAGAAACAGCCGTCAGGGAGAAGGAGGGACAGGAAGGAGGGTTCAGTGGCACGAAGGAGTGTCATCCATCCTTCGAGAAGAGAGAAAGATGGAGTGTGAGCAGACAGGGAGATAGAATGGGAATCAAAGGGATGGAGAGAAACTGGTATTGAAAATTAGACACTCAAATGTATGAGTGAATTTTAAGACACTCACAAATGGATTGGACAAAGTGTCTCCTCAGTTTCCACTGGCCCCAAATGCCTCCTTAGCTTTTTCTCAAGAGAGTAAGAAATGTTTCTTTTTAAATGCAAACATATGCATTAATGATCAAATAGTGTGTTTCCTGATTGTAAATTAAAAGTTACTTCCCTAATTGGGGACTTGTCTCCATTCCCTGCCTTAGCAAGGGTTCATTTGTTCCAATAAACATCAGAGCGCCATTTTACCTTAGATAACAAATCATCACAAGGATGTGAAATTAAAGACATGTTCTTTATTGCAGAAAAGAATGGGGATTAGAGACTTTTCTACCCTCTGCTGTGCTGCAAAGCATGAAAGAGAAGAACATAAAGAAAGCACTTTCACACCTTGTCAAAGCAAATCAAAACTTGGTACCACCGGGTAAAAAGGTATCGCATTTGCATCTTAATAGAAAATTATGAAGAAAAAGGCTTGCATGCATTTTTAAAAATGTTTTAAAATTAGCTTGTGAATAAAATACTCCGCACCATATTTTCAGAAGCAGTAACACTGTATAACTTTTTAACTATTAACATGTTTCTAAGTCTAATGAAAAGTAAGTATTGGAATGGAAATCTATTTATTTCTCACAAGTTACAGCCTCCCGATTGCAGGAGGAGGTGTGTGTTCACGTGCCCATGCAGGAGAACCTTGCATAACTGCTGAGACCGTGTGAGCCAGGGCAGAACTGTGACACAAGTCTACATTTCCATCCCCTTCCTGCTTATCCCGCACACCAGCTTAAATATTTGCACAGCAGCCAAGAAAGAGCCCTGCAGGCCAGATGCCGCATTAATCAAACCAGAGTTTCTCTACTGTGGCACTGCTGACATTTGGGAACAGATCCTTCTTTACTGGGGGGCGGGATTATCCTGTGCACTGTAGGATGCTTAGCCCTATCCCTGGTTGGGTGTGACTGGCATTCCACCAGATGCCATGCCGTAGCACCCACCACTGCCTGTGACAAACAAAAACATCTCCAGACATTGCCAAACAAGCTCTGGGGAGGCAAGTCACCCCTATTAACGATCAACTGGATTAACTCCTACTTTTGGAGAGAAGATAAACACTCACCATCATTAGTGTTAGAATCTTTTTCACTTTTGTTTTTGTTCTCATTAAGTAGGAAAACCACAAAGGACATTGAAAAACGTTACTACTGGTCAGGAAAGAGGTATGGTTTATAGGTAATAAAAAGCAAAAGATTCTAGGAACCAGAAAGGAGCCTCAAAATATTGGACCTATAAAATTGGAAGCAGTTCAGCAACCCAAGAACACTGTTAATAATTGGTATTCGCTAGAGAAACTTGGGTGACTCTAATACAAATCACTTGTTTACATGGATAATACTTTTAGTATCTGATTTTAAGTCATTTTTACTGGGTAAGGCTCACTCCCTCCTCACCTCATGACTTTTTAAAATATATATATAATCAAGTTCAACACACTGTGAATACCTTTGACTTACTTGCCAGTTTCATGGGGAGGGTGCCTCTGAGCACAGTGAGCATTCAACTTACAGAAATATATCAAGACGTTCTAGATCAAGATTTCCTTTGATTTCATTTCTGATTCACTTGAAGTTCATTTCTATGAAATAACTTGATATGGTTTTTTTTTTAAGCCTGGTCCATTGGTCTTGCAATAATTTGGATAACTGCTGTGCCATCTATTTGACTGATCTATCTATAACTATCCTTCCATAAAGTTGGTTTTTCTAGCCAAGAGCGAGTGGTTTACTTTCCAAACAATTTGCAACGTGCTTTGGCTATTCCAAAAGAGGTAGGATAGACAAATGGAGCTAAATAACAATCACACAAAGAGCAGTACCTTTAGGTGGTTCAGAAATGAGTTGGCAAGCCATCTGTGATGAAAACAGAATTTTTCAGTCATTGCTACTTAATGATGATCTATACCTTTGTCAGAAAACTTCACCCTTAATAAACATCCCTGGCATATTCAGTTTGAAACATGGGCTTTTTAAATCAAATACTTTCTAGAGATACGGCAATCTACACTTTAAAGTCTTTACAAAGATAAATTTTACCTGGAGAAAATTCCAAAACAGCTCCCACAAGCTCTACATTCAGGTGAATCTCTGGTGCTATGGAGAATTTATAGACAACTCGCCTTTGTCCCTGATTGCAAGTGGAAAGCACCACCCACCTCATGAGGGCTACCAGTGAGCATATGTTTCAATGGAACATTTTATGGTCTTGCTCTCACTTGTTGTGTGCCCTGGCCTAGCATTTCCACGTGCATGAATCCCCCATACATTACCCCCCAAATTAATGAGATTTGAATCTTGATGTCAAGTTGCAGTCTTTCATCAGAAACCAAATATATGGCTTCTTGGCCTTTTGACTAAGATCAAGTATAGGAAACCAAATATGTAGCAATTTATTTCCATGCCTAATGATGACTCTTTGTCACACCCCATCTCTTCAACAATAAAAATCATCCTTCTATTTTTGCCCTTATTCAGCTGGTCTCCAGCTACAATGAAGTCACACCTGATGGAGTTAACACCTTAGGTTTCTTTTCTCTCCTCAGCTTTCTGCACTGCAAGCCAAGGTCCATTATCTCAAGTTCCTCAGTGACCTGCGATTGTATGGCGGCCGTGTGTTCAAGGCAACATTAGTGGTAATTTCTCTTTTTTTGCTTTTTCTTGGGAGCCATGGAGGCTTACAAAATGTCACCATCTAGGCTGTCTTGAATGAGCTTGCTCTGTTGACAAAAGAAAATCAGCTGTGAATCCTCTCCAGCCTTCATTTCTAACCGACTTCATCAGTCTGAAAATATAAGAAATGTTGATAACACCACTCCAGAATGCCTTAGAAAAAGAAATGAGGAGAAGAATCAAGGGTTCTAACCACGGTCTTCTTTTAAATTGTCGAGTCAGAAGTTGCTTTCACACTAAAAAAAAAAAGGAAAGAAAGAAAGAGAAAACTTCATTTCTAAAAGCATCTTATGATGATGAGTGTACCATTCTAGGAAAACATTTACTTTCTACATTACTCATAATTTATCAGAGCTTTGATGCAGTCATATATCTGGTTCTTCTAATTGGATGATTTAGAACAATATGACCCCAAAACACTTTCTAAAGAAAATATGGTCTTCTGAAAACAGGCTCTTAGGCTCAACTTCGCATGGTGCTTCAGAGGTGCAGGGTTTATATATATATATTTTGTTACTATCTGTTTCTCAGCAGGCAGAAAAGCGCTCAGAAGTGACTCTCCTGGTCGGACCCCGGTATGGGATCAGCCATGTCATAAACACCAAAACCAATCTGGTGGCCCTTTTAGCTGACTTCAGCCATGTCAACAGAATCGAAATGTTTCCTGAGGAGGAGAGTTCAGTGAGGGTGGAGCTGCACGTCCTAGACGTGAAGGCAAGTCTTTTGAACAGCTAATTTCTGATAACACTGCTGGTGTTGACAAAGCAGGCAAAAGTTAGTATGTGTAGGGTATGACAGATGACACTTGGTACAGAAAATAATCCATCCAACTCAGGCCTGAGGAGTCCCGTCCTCCCTAAATTGCTGTGTGATCTGGGAACAAGTCACCAAGCTTCTCTCGGCTCCATATTTCCTTCTACACCCAAGAAAGCACACGGCAGGGTTTCTAGGTCCTTCTGACTTTAGACTACGTGAATTGTAGAGAGGAGGGGAGATTTTTCTGAACTAAATTTCTAGAATATATGACTCTTAGAGGGAGATTTTTCCAAACCTTCTTTAGAATTCTCCTTCCCTTTGGTTAGTTTGGGCCCATTTGTGTTCATTCTTTTGGAAAAGCTGGGCATTTTATAGTTGATTTGTCTTCTCGTGCTACAGCAATTGGTACTAACTGAACATCTGGTCCCTATGAATGTCGTGGCCTTTTCATTTAGAACAACAATCTGAGATTGCACACAAAGGTCTAAACTCTGCATCCAAACCAGAAGTTGACACCATCCAGGTCTCCAGTCCCCACCTTCTTTTCCCAGTAAAGATGAATCACTGGATTTGGGTTATGTTAATATGCCTAATGTGTCTGTGAAGAAAAGACCCTGGACCTAAGGGAGACAGTAACCCTGCAAAGGAGATAGCATCTTCCAGGAGGGGTGCTCTGAGAACAGCCACAGAGGACCCAGCCCCACCACCACTCACACGGGGGAAGGGAGTGTGAGAGGAGTGGATAAAGAGTAATTGAGAAGATGGGGAAAGGTTTCTTTCTACAGAGCAGATCAGAGTACTCGGTGATCTCTGCAGTGGAAACAGATGATCAGGAAGGAGAACATGGAGCTCAGACATGTTGGCTGTGGCCCATAGGACTTTGTGGGCTGGATCTAGAGGGTTCCATCTGGCTTCACAACAAGCTGAAAGTGTGGAATTTGACTTGTAATGCCTGGCCTGGTCCATGACCAAAGATGCTGGGAAAAATAGCCCATCATGGGAAAAGGGCAGAAGAAAGGATGAAGTGTGTTCAGTCGTTCTAGACCTGATGACAAGAAATAATCTGTCCCAAACAGAAATGGGTGGCAAGCCCCTGCTGCTGGTGTCCCACCTATATAAGACAATGGTGGGTGGCTTGGAAGCTGTGGGAGGACTTCCACTGAAGCAGAAAGAAAGGCAGTTTGACAAGTAGTTAGGGGCTTTGAATGGGAAGTAATATTCCGGCAGCCAAGAACTTTGAACTTGGTCAGTATCCTATACCTGAGAGTGAAAGCAAGAGGTCTGCCATCTTGCTGTCTTTGTGCCTCTCTTAATGTCTGCCCTTTATTGCTCCCTTATTTCTCTTTCGACAAGAATACACCCTTCTTAACTCAATGAGAAAAGTTACTTCATTAAATACTTTCTTCTCTTTGCGCCCAAGATCCATGTCTGATCATGTGATGACCTCATTGTTTCCAGAAAGCTGTAACAAGGTCTATTCGCAACTCCCATCTCTGTTTTACCCTTCTGTGAATTTAATTTCTTTAAGAGGCATCCTTTTCTTGAATTTCTTTGACACTTTTCCTTCAGTCATAGCAGTAATCTCTACTTGATTTTTACCTTTCTTTAATAGTAATTTTCACCATGAACCCAAAACCTAAAATCTTCCTGTAAATTTTCAGATTGTCAGTTTGCTGCTGGTGCTGGTAACTGAAAAAACTGGTCATTTAACTATCACTTTTTAAAATGTTAACAATCTGGGAACAAAACCAATGTCATTATTTTTTTTTTTTTCAATTCAATATGGCTTGAAAGAGATCCAAAATACCCAGGCTTTTTAGGTGGTATGTCCTAAATGTTTTTCAGTCAGACGCTCTGTGTGGTCCTTGATTTTTTCCCTCCCCATTTGTGTTTCTCTGACAAAATGTTTGCTAGATAACTTCCTTTGTTTATATTTCATGAGCATATATTTAGCTATTCACACTCCGAGAGACTATTAAGAATGGATGGACTTAACCAAAACATTCTCTTTTTTTGTAGCCTATCACGCTCCTGATGGAGTCCTCAGATGCCATGAACCTGGCCTGCCTCACTGCTGGATACTACAGGCTGCTTGTAGACTCCAGAAGGTCCATATTTAACATGGCCAACAAGAAAAACACAGCAACCCAAGAAACAGGTATTCTGTGCCTAAACTCATTAAGCCCTGACCCCCTACACCCACTCTACTTGATAATAGTAACAAGGATGTTTCTTTAAAAGTTAAAATTGTACCTACAAAATAAATCTAATAACCAAGTTTAACACCAAAAGCCTTCAGATATTTATTTTTTTTATTAGATCATAGCTGTGTACATTAGTATGATCATGGGGCACCATACACTTGGTTCATAGACCATTTGACACATTTTCATCACACTAGTTAACATAGCTTTCCTGACATTTTCTTAGTTTTTGCTAAGACCTTTACATTCCACATTTACTAAGATTCACGTATACCCTTGTAAGATGCACCGCAGGTGTGATCCCATTAATCCCCCTCCCTCCACCTACCTCCCCCCTCCCTCCCCTCCCTTTCCCCCTTCTCCCTATTCTTAGGTTGTAACTGGGTTATAGCTTTCATGTGACGGTCCTACATTAGTTTCATAATAAGGGTGAGTACATTGGGTACTTTTTCTTCCATTCTTGAGACACTTTACTAAGAAGAATGTGTTCCAGCTCCATCCATGTAAACATGAAAGAGGTAAAGTCTCCTTCTTTCTTTAAGGCTGCATAATATATTTCTGATGTAGTCTAATGAAAAACGAAAATACTGGTTTGTCACGACATTAGACAGTGGTTGTGTTATTGTGAAAGTCTTTATGGCTGGGTTTTTATTGCCTCACTCTCACAGAGGTCAAGATGCAGAGAACTAATGATGGAATGTCCAAGTAGAGGCTGTGAGGCCCTGCTCTAGGGCTGGTGTCTCCTTAAGGCAGGGGTTCTCAACCTTCCTAATGCCGCAACCCTTTAATACAGTTCCTCATGTTGTGGTGACCCCCAGCCATAAAATTATTCACGAAGTAGCAACAAAAATAATGCTATGGTTGGGGGTCCCCACAACATGAAGTAGCAACGAAAATAACTTTATGGTTGAGGTCACCACAACATGAGGAACTGTATTAAAGGGTCACAGCATTAGGAAGGTTGAGAACCCCTGCCTTAGAGCGTCCTAGGCCAGGTGCCTGGGAGCCTCCTCCCTTACAGTCAGACTTAGCCCCGGGACCCTGGGAACTTTACCAAGAGAGAACATGAGAACTGCCTGGCACTTGGACTTGGAGGTTCTGGAAGAGAATTATTCTAGCCCAGCAGTCATCTTAGATCCAAAATACAAGCACTGACGTGGCAAAGACGTCAAATAATTCAGCCATGTAATAGCACAGAATACCCCTAAAAGACAAAGAGGGCTGCAAATATTGACTATTTCTTTAACAACAGGTGGTTTTCATTTGTTTTAGGACATTTTCCTCTAGTTATTTGAGCATTTTCCTCCATCTTTAGTGGATGCTTAGTAAATATGGCTGATGGACACCACTATTTCAGGCGGAGCCACTGACCCATGAAACAAAAGTACTCAGAGGCTCCATAATTAGGGTTTCTTTTAAAAGAAAGGGGAACTCTTTAGAACCAATATTATTGCCTTTTTTTTTTTTAAGACAGAGTCTCACTTTGTCACCCTTAGTAGAATGCCGTGGCATCATAGCTCACAGCAACCTCAAACTGTTGGCCTCAAGTAATCCTCTTGCCTCAGCCTCCCTCTGGAGTAGCTGGGACTACAGGCCCCCACCTATTTTTAGAGACAGGATCTCACTCTTTCTCAGGCTGGTCTCGAACTCCTGAACTCAGACGATCCACCTGCCTCGGCCTCCCAGAGTGCTAGGATTATAGGCATGAGCCACTGTGCTCAGCATTGTTGCTGTTTCTAAGAGAAAACTGGGGGAGGGGGGAATGGAAGGAAAATCCTCTCACTTTTAAACTGAGTAGAAACCGTAAGTCTTTATTCCATAAATACATGATAATACATAGATACACATGCTGCACAGGGACTTACCCACAGGTAAGACAGCACGGAAGAGAGGGACAAAGCGTGTTAGAAGGCAACTTTGACTTTCGAGTCAGATAAGTCTGAGCTTTAACCCAGCCCCGTCCTGAGGTGTCTGGGTTTTTAGTTTCTCTAAGCTTAGGTTTCCTCATTTATAAGACTGGAATTAAAAAGCTAGTTTGCAAGGTAAGAGTAGCAAACTCTGTAATGTACACCACCTAAAATGACACTCGGTACTTCAATTCATACTTTGGTTATATGGGTATATTTAAAAATGGAAAAATTAAAAATATAATTGGCAGTGGAAAAAAAAACAGTAGATGAAAAATTGAGAATCTAAGTGATGGAAACACAGAAAGGAAAAGAACCAGAGGCAAAGAAAGTCTCCAAGAGGCACAAACGTTTTAAAATAAGTAAAGAAAGGAAAAGGGCAAAAGGGAGGTGGTAAGTGTGCACTGGGTTTGGTGGTAAACATTTTTATGACTGCCTGTTTTCATGGAGCTAGGATATTTACAGCAATCTAACACTGACCTTTGAAATTCCGAAGAGCAGTTCAGCAATTTGACACAATCCTTTCTCATTGGAAACCCAGGTTTCATCTTTTTATTTTCAAATCCTAAAGTTTGTCTTGCAAATAAATCCTTTTCCCCATAGACTGTAAAGATTAGACAGGAGTATGAAGAAAACCTAACCTACCATTCTAAAAATGGTTACAGTAATAAGGTTCTCCATTCTGTCCAATTTGTAGGGACCCACAATGTAATGTTTAATAAAACTTCAAGAGGCAAAAACTTAGCTACAAAAAAAGTATTATTACTGGGGGGAAAGAATGGAACTTCAACCTCAGTAATTTCTCCCAGTTCTGAAGCAAGAATGAGGATGACGGTTATGTGTTCCAGATACCTCACCCCACTCTCAGAGAGGGCAGGGTGGGGTGTAGGGCCAAGGGGGAAAGAGCATGATCCACTCCAATAAAGAACCTGGTAGACTTAGGTTGAGCATCCTCTAATGGCAGAAGGTACTATCTTCTGAGAAACTCCCACTAAGAACCTCTAAGACCCAAGAAATAGAAAGAGTGAAGTCTGATTAGGCTAGTCCATCTCTAGTCCACTCTTTCCTCCCACTCTGTGAGAGATTGGACCATAAAATAGATTCCAGTTCCCAATCTACATCCTTCTATGTCTCTAAAATCATTCTAGGAAGCTAAATCAGTGTACCCTTCTGGAAGGAAACCAAGATTGAGCTGTATTTTCTTCTCACCTCAAACTGATCATAGATCTTAGTTGAGATCTCAAACAAAGACTAATAAGCCCCCATTTCTGCTTCTCTGTCTTGAAAAATTAGCCTTCATGCACTTTTGAAATCCATGACCCCACATTTATATATCTCTGTTTTAGGAGGGTCTGAGTAAGTATCCATTAACTTGTTTTTAGCCTATCAACTTACTCAGTTTTCTTGTTGGTCTAAACCAACAGTTTAGGGCCTGTGCAGATAATTCAGAATGATAGCATCTCAAGATCCTGAACTTAATTAAATTTGCAAGACTCTTTTCAAAGGTCACATTTACAGCATGGACACATCTTGTGGGGGCCACTATTTAACCTATGCACCATTTGTTTATGTATCATCTATGGCCACATTCATGTTATGACAGCGAAGATGAGTAAAGTATTATCTGGCCCTCCCTTTAGAGAAAATGTTTACCAACCCCTGTTCTAAACTTCTGCTACAACTTGGCTGAACCATTCTGCTTCCCTGCAACAATCCACACTCAATCTCTCTCTCTTGCTCACGCACATAACATACTCATCCAGTCACAATCTAAATTGTTGTTAATAAAACAATACTAAACCCCTACAAGGTCTATTTATTATAAGGTAAGATACAAATATGACCAGTATATAATTGTCTTCAAAATTAAATCTTTTACTTACTGTTCATGAAAATATATGAATTTCTTAAAAGGATATTGAACATTTTTAGCATTAAGTCCATTATGTAATTGGGGGGAGCAAAAACCTGTTTGGCAAAACTGATTTTTTCCTTCCATGTACCTTACACATCTGATGTCAGTATCATGTATCCAAATTTGTGATGAGGGCAATTTAAGGGAACGTATCGAAGAATAACATGGCACTGAAATTTCTTCAAAATATTGCCTCTGAAATCTGCAAGGCAATATTTACAGAGTGACCCAGTTTCCTGTCTCGTTAAATATCAGAGCAAATCTCTACATCAAAATTCCATATTAAAAGACTGTTGAAGAGCAAGCAAAAAATATTTAAATTAGAGTTTTGCAATTTTAAATCAATGAGGAACATCTAACAACTCTTTGGGAGTTTCCATGATACAAACAAAAATTGAAGTTAGTCTAAATGTTAATTATGCTTAGAAACAGAAGTACGTTACCTGTGAGCACACCACCTTATGCATTTTATATACACATGAACATACTTAGCCATGTAGGCTGATGTTTAGACATGAATATATTAATACCCACTAGGATATAAAGATAGGGTGTTTGTGCAATCATTACAATATTTATTTTAATTTCCTAAAAAATATGGGAGAAGTATAAATATCCTTGATCTTCTCTTAATTCGATGAGAATAAAGTCAAATGTTTTCCCCTACAAAGTGGGAAATGTTAGACCTCACTTTACAAGGAAAAGGGTAATATATTTTCTGGGATAGCAGCTTCTTGCAATCTCACCTTTAAGGTATGTAAAAAGCATACTTTATATTCACATTGTTAGATGTAAATGAGGTCTTTTAATAATTCAGATGGGATAGTTTCCTACTCTTAGATAGTATTAGATTTCATCAAACAGCAACTATATTTTATGCAGTATTCATTTTGTTAAGGTCAATGCTCCTAACCAAGGAATCCTTACTCCTAAAGCCTAAATGGACCTTTGCCATATTTGGAAAGTTGAATAAACATATTTGCACAAGCGGTTCTATAAGCCATGAAACTAAGAAACAGACATGACACCTCTCCCTCCCCCCCCAAAAAAAAAACACAACAGCACAGTAACATGTCTTTGTATGATTCTTTCTGTTTAGGAACTGAAAATAAAGGAAAGCATAACCTCCTCGGCCCAGATTGGAACTGCATACCCCAAATGACCACCTTTATTGGCGAAGGGGAACAAGAAGCCCAGATAACATACATAGATTCCAAACAGAAGACGGTTGAGATCACAGATAGCGCCATGTGTCCAAAAGAGCACCGGCACTTGTTCATGGGCAGCACCTATAACGCAGATGAACTTGGCCAGCCACTGGTGCAGCCTGGGGAAGCCCCCTGTGAGGCAGACTACAGAAGTCTAGCACAGCGGTCCCTGCTGACTCTCTCAGGACCAGAAACTCTGAAGAAAGCACAGGAATCTCCCAGAGGAGCCAAAGTGTCCTTTATTTTTGGAGACCTTGCGTTGGATGACAGCATGAGTCCCCCAACTCTCGGCTATGAAACCCTGTTAGACGAGAGTCCAGAAATGCTGGAGAAGCAGAGGAACCTCTGCATCAGCAGTGCCAACGACATGAAGGGCCTGGGTCTGGCTCCCGACGCAGAGGGCATCCAATTTGTGGCAAATTCTGTTTACGCAAACATAGGCGATGTGAAGAACTTCCAGGCCACCGAGGGGATCGAGGAGCCCCTCTTGCATGACATCTGCTACGCAGAGAACACCGATGACGTGGAGGATGAGGACGAGGTGAGCTGTGAGGAAGACCTCGTGGTGGGGGAGATGAACCAGCCGGCCATCCTCAGCCTGTCTGGCTCAAGCGATGACATCATTGACCTCACGTCTCTGCCCCCTCCGGAAGGTGATGACAATGAGGATGACTTCCTCTTGCGTTCCTTGAACATGGCCATCGCCGCCCCTCCACCTGGCTTCAGAGATAGCTCGGATGAAGAGGACTCTCAGAGCCAGGGAGCTTCCTTCCGCGAGGGCAAGGAGCAAGGCAACGGCCTGCAAAATGACGAGATCCCCGTGTCCCTCATTGACGCTGTGCCCACCAGCACCGAGGGCAAGTGTGAGAAGGGACTGGAGAGTGCCGTGGTCTCCACGCTGGAAGCTCTAGAAGCTCTATCTGTGTCGGAAGAACAGCAGACCAGTGACAATTCAGGTTCTTTCACCATTGTTACATTTATTCACTGATAACCCATGTCATTTCATCTTTTCAAGCCATTTGCCCTTGGAGTCCTGTTACGTGCAGTTGTCCATTTCACTCATGTTCCATTTCATAAATGTGCTGAAACTACCATCCTGAGGTGTTTTATTTTTTTAGTTATGATTTCCTTTTTGTTGTTTTAAGTATGGCATATGACCCTCCCCCACCCCCATTTCTGGAACAACGTTGCAATAAACTCAGAGTCCTTACTGAAAAGGGAAAAACTTGGTTTTTGTTTTTATAATAATGAGCCCCATTTTCTTACATGTCTCCGAGTGCCTCTGATGCCTGCATTAACCCCTTCTTGTTTTTCACGGCATGCAGGTGTGGCCATCTTGCGGGCTTATAGTCCTGAGTCTTCGTCAGACTCGGGCAATGAAACTAACTCTTCTGAAATGACTGAGAGTTCTGAACTAGCCACAGCACAAAAGCAGTCAGAAAGCCTCTCTCGCATGTTCTTGGCCACTCACGAAGGCTACCACCCTCTTGCAGAAGAGCAGACGGAATTCCCCACTTCCAAACCCCCCGCTGGGGCCTTGCCTCCGAAGTCCTCCCATGCCCTGGCTGCTCGGCCCGCGACCGACCTCCCACCCAAAGTTGTGCCTTCCAAGCAGATACTTCACTCAGACCACATGGAGATGGAGCCCGAAACCATGGAGACCAAGTCGGTCACTGACTATTTTAGCAAACTGCACATGGGGTCCGTGGCGTATTCCTGCACCAGCAAAAGGAAAAGCAAGCTGGCCGACGGGGAGGGGAAAGCGCCCCCTAACGGGAACATGGCCGGAAACAAACAGCAGGGGACCAGAACAGCTGAGCTGGAGGAGGCGGCCAGCGGTAAATTTGGTACCGTATCTTCGAGGGACAGTCAACACCTAAGCACTTTTAACCTGGAGAGAACTGCCTTTCGCAAGGACAGCCAAAGGTGGTATGTGGCCACGGAAGGCGGGGGGGCTGACAAAAGTGGCTTGGAGGCAGCCACGGGCAAAACCTTCCCACGAGCTTCTGGTCTCGGGCCAAGGGAGGCTGAAGGGAAGCAGGAAGGGGCTCCTGATGGAGAAGCCACTGATGTTTCGGGACTTGGCCAAGGGGACCGCTGCTTAACTGATGTGACCTGTGCATCTTCGCCGAAAGACTTGGGTAACCCAGAGGATGCCGATTCATCCACCTGCGACCATCCCTCCAAGCTTCCCGAGGCAGAAGAAAATGTGGCCCGCCTCTGTGACTACCACTTGGCCAAGCGGATGTCGTCACTGCAAAGTGAGGGCCACTTTTCTCTGCAGAGCTCCCAAGGCTCTTCAGTGGATGCGGGCTGCGGCACTGGCAGCAGTGGCAGTGCCTGCGCCACTCCCGTGGAGTCACCACTCTGCCCCTCCATGGGGAAGCACCTAATCCCTGACGCTTCTGGGAAAGGCGTGAGTTACGTTCCTTCAGAGGAGCGAGCTCCGGGCCTTCCCGGCCATGCAGCCACCTTTAAGGACCTCCACCCACAGACGGAAGGGATGTGTCCACGGATGACAGTGCCTGCTCTGCACTCAGCCATTAATTCCGAACCCCTGTTTGGCACTTTGAGAGATGGATGCCATCGGCTCCCCAAGATTAAGGAAACCACAGGTACAGCAATGATGGATTCGGTGCTTTGCATGACATGCCAGGAACATATAAACCAAACTTACAACAAACTCCAAACCACAGAGTCCCAAAGAAAAGTAAGAGTTAGAATTGTAAAAGGCCACAGAATTGTTAAGTAGCAATTACTGATCCCCTGAGGTTTAAAAAATACTGCAGTTTCTAGATCTGGAACAATGGTGAAAATAGCATTTGCTCTTTAAAACTTTGTGCTTGCTTTTACAATTTGATGGAGCAACATTTTTTTTCTAAATTCTAAATGCAAACTTTTAGCAGTACCCAGTGTGACTTTTAGTTATAAGGCAGTACGGCTTAGACTCACATAATAGTTTGATTTCCTCTCCAAGACACCTGATTTCTAGTTTTGCCATTTCGTTACTGACAGGAGGAAAAATACGAGAGCAGGGCGTCAAGGAGGCTGCAGGAGTTTGGAGGGATCATTTTGCTTTCAGCAATCACACAGAGTCTTTCCTACTCTATAAGGCTGCACTAAAAGAATGTTTTGAAATGCCCGGCATACACCAGTATCGGGAAGATTTGGGGTTATGTATCATTAGCTGATTTTCCCTGAAATAATAAAATATAGACACAGGTAGAAAGAACACAGTCACCTTCTGTTCCCCACCTTCATTCACCCAGCTGGCAAAAGCAGATGCTCTCATACTTCCGCGTTTCAGATGACATCAGTGATAGTGTCTTTTCCAGATAGGTCAATAGATGTTAGTGAGATCTGATATTAGTTCACTTCTACCACTGTCCTTTTAAGATTTTCTACCTTCTCAAAACCTACCACTAGCTTCAAACCATCTGTGAATGTTACCTAACTCATCACCCACCTACATCTTTACCTCCCAACTAGTTAAATCACACTCTTTAATTCTTCATGGTTTACCAAGAGCTTTCACTTAAGTCACCTTGGGCTCCTCATATAAATTCTCAGGTGAATATTTTTCACATGACAACTTTTCTAAGAAAAGTTTAGCAACTGGCTTAGTGTCTCAGCCTTGGATCATGTACCAGGCAAATCTTATGCTGGCCTCTTAAAAAGGTTAACGTATTTCATTTGTATTAATTAAATTAGGCCACTTTTAAAAAAAATAGGTAACTGATGCCAGGATTAACCTAACTCCCTTGAAATGAAACTTAAATATCTTCAATATATTTGAATAATCTGAATGTAGGATGTGTGTTTTTTATGTGTCTAAGCTTTAGTAGGTAAATGTTGGAAGCAAGGCAATTCATGAAATACTATTGTCTCCCTGAAAAATGTTTGGGATTTCTAGATAATTCCAAATGAATCAGTACCGGGAATAATAGATTCCAGTATTTCTTTTATTTTTTTTATTTTTATTTTTTTTGTTTGTTTGTTTTTGATGAGAGAGTCTTAAGCTGTTGCCCTGGGTAGAGCTCACAGCAACCTCCAACTCTTGGGTTTAAGCAATTCTCTTGTCTCAGCCTCCCAAGAAGCTGGGACTACAGGCGCCTGCCACGACAGCTGGCTACATTTTTGTTGCAGTTGTCGTTGTTTTAGCTGACCCAGGCCGAATTTGAACCTGCCAGCCTTGGTGTATGTGGCCTGCACCTACACACTGAGCTACGGGTGCCACCCCAGTATTTCTTATATACTTTGAAATGGAAATGTGTTATACCCTATCAGGAGGCAGCCTTTAAAAGCAAGGTGACCCTGGCATATGGCAGCCCTTCTAGAATGCGTCTGGGGATGTAGATCATGCAGAGATGTAGTAAAAGGCCTCCCAGAAGATGCTTAATGATTCTGTTTTTCTACTACCCCTAGTGTAGCTTTGACAGAGCCTGGGAAGGAGAGACGAGGAGGCATGCCTTCAGCTTGGTCTCAACATCCTGAAGCTGATCCCATCCTGCTACCATCAAACATTCACTCGGAATCAAAGGTGCCAATTCCAAATCAAGACCCTAATGATTTCTCTCAAGCAAACCAAGCATATGGAGAGGCTGTGAGCTGGCGGCCACCAGATCTGAGAGGGGGGAGCCTCAGGACACCCCCAAGCCAGAGAGCTCTGAAACATAGAAGCAGTATCCTCTTAGGATCTGTAGGTTTGGAGACCTTCCGAGAGAGAACCAGGGGTGCAGTCAGCTTAAAGTGTCCAGGCATCACAGAAGCACAGGAGGCCAGTTCGGAAAGGCAAGCAGAGCTCCCCCTGGGGAAGAAGCTCACCAAAAGTTTTTCCCAAAGCTCGATGCACTTGAGCTCTGAGGGGAAGTTTCACAAAAGATCCCCAGTGGCTCATAAAGACTCCAAGCTGTATAGGACATTACCCTTGCGGAAGCTGGAGGGCAGCAATTGGAGATGCCGGGGGCCCTTCAGCTACTGCTTCCTCAACCGAGGGCAGGATGAAGATGTTGATGAAGAGAAAGAGGAGGGAGAGGCCACCCACCAGGTCTCTTGCCTCTATCGACCCCGAATGACTCAGGCCATACCAGAATCAGCCAGCCTCTCCCCGGCTGTTGGGATTCAGAATCAAGGAGGGGAGCTGTCCACGGGTCCAGGGCTGAAGGTCTGGGCAGAAGACCTGAGTGGCCCAGATGACTTGGACTTCAGCAACCTGGCTTTTGATGCCCAGATTGCAAGAATAAATGCCCTAAAAGAGAGCACATATGCAATGCCTGATGGGTTCCTCGCAGCCCAAAATGATGCCAATGAGCTGCTCTGCCTGGTCAGGGCAACCAAGGGGAGGAGAGAGGAGTCACGCCCCGAGGCGTACGACCTTACACTTTCTCAGTACAAGCAACTATTATCCATCGAGTCCAGACAGTTGGGAAGTGCCTGTAGGAAAATGGCGATGGCCGAGAAAAGCCCAGAGGAGATGCTCCTAGCTATGACTTCCAGCTTTCAAGTGCTCTGTTGCTTAACAGAAGCTTGCATGCGATTAGTTAAAGTCGTCAACTCAGAGACACAGCAGCAGGAAATTGTAGGGAAGATCGATGAAGTGGTCATAAACTACATTTGTCTCCTAAAAGCTGCTGAGGCAGCCACTGGAAAGACTGGGGACCCTAATGTTGGACTCTCCGCGCGACATTCAACCACCATGGCCACTCTCGTAAGCACACTAACACGTTCTCTCAAGAGGCTTTTAAATAAATAAATATGAAAGTCACGTCATAATCTACCTTTGCAAAGCCATACATGAACTTTTATTTACTTTACGTGTACGATGAACAGATGTCTCCTTTCTTCTCTCTGTATATTTTGTTATTTTATATAAAATAGAAGATAAAAGTCACATTGATGAAATGTTGAAACGTACTACTCAAATGTATTCTGTTTATATTATGCATATTTAGACATAAAAGAAATATCCAAGAAAGTGATGACATATGGCTATTTTTCATATAGCCAAAATTCCAGGTATATGACGTAAAATTTTAAATTCTACCATGTTAGAGCAAAACAATGAATCCTTTCCCCTTTCTTTCCAAGCAAATACTTGGAGACCATATCGTTCATATTTAGAAGTTAAAAAAAAAAAAAAAGGTAAAAGAAATCACAATGTATATAAAACAGTACTTATGTTTTAAAATTATGATTTTTAAGCATTGGAAGTAGGTTAAAAAGACATTTAAAATCCAAGCAGCTATTATGAATTACTAGAGAATATATCTATAATAAATTAATTTTTTGCTCATAGAGTTTGGTTATTGCCTGCTTTCTTCCAAGAATCCCATATGTTTAATTTGAGTTTATGCTATTGGTCTACAAATGTGTGGGGGGATGGATTCTGTGTCAACACAAACGCTCTTCACAATGTTTCTAGAATTTAAATACCTCCCAAATAGAAAAACAGAGGGAATGACGGGCAGGTTCCTAGGTCATACCTAGAATTATAGATTATCTCATTACATAAAACGTATGGAATAATACCCAAATTAATTCTTTTATAGAGAGATCTGCTTTGACTAAATGTCAAAATCTATGAACCAAAGACATTATTTTTCCTCCATGCCAACTCAACCATGAAACTTAACATTCCCTATAGAATGACAGACACTTAGCGAAGTGTTTGCAAACTTACAAAAAGGAACATTTACTATTAGATCATCATAATTAAGTGCAGACCCAGTAATGTAGACCAGACCACACACCAGCACCTGTGAGTCACATCTCAGATCGCAGCCCTCAGCAGAGAGCTTCATGTTTCACCACCTCTACAGGGGCCAGGGCTGCCAATCAAATTTGGAATTACAGCCTGAAATGAGGACAAAATCTAAAATCTGGGATGTTACAGGAAATCAAGGAGAGATGGTTACTCATACTGGAAGTCATGATTTGATAAACAGTAAAGTGTTTAAGTATATACTTATCTGGATTTGCTGATTAAAAATATGAAATCGGAAAAAGAAAACAGAAGTGGTAAGTTTCATCAGTTCCAGTGAAACTGATGGAATGCAAAGAAGTTTTCAGCAGTGTCATCTCTCCAAAAATATCCTGTAATGATAAAATAAAGTCATTGTATACATATGTATTTCCTGGGTCATTCAGTGCTCATGCTACACATGTTCCTACTTATGTTGAGGGCTCTTTAGAATATGACAGGAGTACACCAGGTACAAATGTTTCCATTTTTGTAAACTACTGGGCAGGAGGTGTAACACAGTCCACAATTGCAATCTCTCTCTAATCACCCGTTCCACAGAGACTAAACAACAAAACCCACGTGTTAACAGATGGCAGCAAAGGGAAGAAGTGTGTGTTATTATAAATAATGTTTAATTAAATAATAAAACATTATTTCATTACAATTATAAATATTGGTGTTTCAATATTGAGAGATATTAGTGGTCTTTACTGTGGAAAATCTTAGTAAATATCATTCTGTGTACAAAATTCCTGACCTATTAATAGGATGTGTGCCCTATGTCACTGTGCTTAACATATCATCTATATTATCTCATTTAATCATCACAACTTTCTGCTGGTTTGGACACTGTTCTTAATTTCCTCCAGAAGCAATGTCGTTGAGTAAAGATATGAGGTTTAGAGTCCAAAACATCTTGATTTAAGTTTTGACTCTGCCATTTTCTAGCCCTTTCATCTTAGAAAAGCTGTTTTCAAAGTTTCAATTTCCTTGTACTAAAATGGAAATCAATAGATCTATTTCCATGAGGTTGTCATGAATTTTTGAGTAAAATTATGTGTGTAAACTTCTTACCGTGATACCCGGCAGAGAGTAAGTACTGAATTAATGTTAGATATTATTATCATCATAATTATGATGTTAAATATATTGCCCAAGATAATATGTGGGGGATGTTTATTTTATATGCATATTGTATCCTGACTCTGTATGTAGAACACATTATGTGTATTTCATATATATATAAAAGTGTACAAGGAAGTGATAATCCTTGTTCAAATCACGTATCTAGTTAGAACAACTTCTCGGTCCATTTGCGTTCTTTGAGAAGCCTCGGGGAAATAGCTCTGGGTCTTTCTAATTCATCTCCCATTACCTGTGGCTGCGCCAGTAAGTTTCTGTTTCTTATAAATTCTTTGCTACTCAAGGGGCCCTTGCATTCACTAAGCATGGGGCTCCTAACTGGGGTCCAGGTCCACTAGAGTGTAGAAAAAATATATTAAAATGGTATTTGTGCATATTTTTACCTAGCTTTTTTTATGTTGTGTATGTTTTATAATGGCATAATAGTACAGTGGTACATGTACATAATTTTAAATAAATAAATGAATGAACAAACAAGTAAGTATATGCCTGGTACATGCATGCAAAAATATTGTCTCAGGTAGGGTTGCGTTCAATAAGGTTGGAGAGCACTGTACAAGATAGAGACACCCAAGGTCCTTTACATTTAGTCACCAGCCTACTTTTCCAAGTTTATTCCTACCATTTTTATTAATCTTCCATTAAAAACAAATACAAAAGTAATGAATCAGTGTGGACTTGTGACACACCAGTTCATGTCCAATCTTACTTTCTATATTTTTAGCCACATCCTTCCACACCGTATGCTTTACAAGCAAATCCCAAACATCATAGTATTTTATCCATAGACGTTTCAGTAAGAATATCCTATAAGAACTTTTAAACATAATAATGCCATTTGCACATTTTAAAAATTAGTAATTCCTTAACATTACAGAAATAAATTATGGCAAACCTGAAATTCCCCTATAAACTCAACCCCAAAAGACAATCATTGTCCACAAGTCAGAGCATTTTCTTTTACTCTATATATACGAATGTTACTGTATCTGTTTATGAATTTTTCTTTTGGCTCAGAAAGTTGGTCTGGTCCCAGTTCTATCATATTTCATATTAGGGGATTGTCAGAAAAGTTACGATTGATATGGAAAGGAAGAATGCTCAGATAAACAACCACTACAGCATTGGGCTTCTAGAAAAATCCAACAACTGGCTCGATGCCTGTAACTCAGTGGTTAGGGCGCCGGCCACATACACCAGGGCTGGCGGGTTCGAACCCGGTGCAGGCCTGCTAAACAACAGTGACAACTACAACAAAAAAATAGCTGAGCATTGTGGCAGGTGCCTGTAGTCCCAGCTACTGAGGAGGCTGAGGCAAGAGACTCACTTAAGCACAAGAGTTTGAGGTTCCTGTGAGCTGTGATGCCATATTACTCTACTGAGGGCGACATACTGAGACTCTGTCTTAAAAAAAAAAAAAAAAAAAAAAATCACACCTACGGTGCATCTTACAAGGGAACACGTGAAACTTACTGGATGTAGAGTATAAATGGCTCAACACAATAACTAAGAAAATGCCAGGAAGGCTATGTTAACCAGTATGATGAAAATATGTCAAATGGTCTATAAAACCAGTGTCTGGTGCCCCATGATCGCATTAATGTACACAGCTGTGATTTAATAAAAAATAAAAAAAGGAAGAAAGAAAAGAAAAATCCAACAACTTACGCAATTGCTCAGAAAAAAAGAATGCTATGTAAAGGTCTTAGCAAAATAACTAAGAAAATGCTACAAAAGCTATGTTAACTAATGTGATGAAAATGTGTCAAACGATCTATGAACCAAGTGTATGGTGCCCCATGACTATACTAATGTACACAGCTATGGTTTAATAAAAAAAAAAGAATGCTCAGATAAACAACCACTACAGCATTGGGCTTCTAAAAAACTCCAACAACTAATATAATTGCTCAGATATTAAAATTAACACAGACTTGACTGATTCCAGGCACATCAGGAATTAATCTAATCACAAAAGAAATTATTTTCTCGAAAAGAAAGCCTGACAATAAATACTGAAATCACCACCTATAGCAACCACCACACTGGCTGAATGCCTTTTGCTACGAATTTCATCTTTCATTAGGAGTTGTCCTAGGAAAGACAGCTTCATCTGTTTGTGTCCCAGTTTCATATATTTCTAAGTGCCAATTATTAACTCTTTGAATATTACTTCTGAGATACTCAGGATGTTGCTTTGATTTGTCCTGCCTGGATTACCCTTGATTTGGCAATGGGGCAATTTGCTATCACCTTTCATAATTGTGTTAACTTTTTTTATTTATTTTATTAAATCATAGCGGTATACAGTAATGCAATCATGGGGTACGATGTGCTGGTTTTATATACCATTTGAAAAAAATTTCATCAAACTGGTTAAAATAGTCTTCATGGCATTTTCTTAGTTATTGTGTTTAGACATTTGTATTTGACATTTAGTAAATTTCACATGTACCCTTGTAAGATGCACCATAGGTGTGATGTTAACTGTTTTTGAAACTGAAAACCAGCAAATTAGCTTTGTTTAGGTAATTCCTTATCTCTTTCAAACATTCAGAAATCTTCAGGAGGATCAAAATACAGTAGAACCTCTACAGCTGACCACCTCCCTACATTGAGCACCTCCTTAATTCTGATAGACCAGACGTGCACACACCAGTACAGTAGGCCTAGTTCCTTATGTTGATAGCCTCTGTATGTTGACTAGTTTGTCACATGAATATTACATTGTTTGTGCTTAACTTGATTTTGTCTTTGATTTAAAAGTGGTCAATTTTTATTTGTGTGTGTGTATGCATGGACACACAGAGGTGTGGAGTTGAGTAGATAGGGATATGTGAGTGTTTGTCTGTGAAACTAGCTCTCAGTTTGACTCTATGGATGTCACTGCTAGTTTCCCCGCTGCCAGTACAAAACTATGAAAAAGAATTTATAACATTTTACTTATCAGGTTACACCAATAGCTTCTCAGCTATAGAAGATCAAAAAGTAGGAATCTCACCTTTTGAACTGAATTTTTATTCATATCAACTTGAACATCATTAAATTGGTTACTTTTTGGTTGTTCCTCCTATTCCCTGGCCTACCCATCTCAGTTTTTCATTTCAAAGCCTATAGATAAGAAATCCATGGAAGAATAATCTGTCTTTATCAAATATTGTTGTTACACAAAATGGAATGACTTAATATTGTACATTACTGAAATAATCAATTATTCAAAGTAGCTTATTTCACTATTAACTTCAAATTAACCTGTTGCTTTCCATTGAACTTTCTCTTATCTTTCCTGCATATTTATAATTGCATCTCAATTTTCTGTTACACATTAATTTCAAAACATTGAGTTCTTTTGGGGGCGGTTAATCATTCTTCCATTAATTCTCATTTTCTACCCTACAGTCTGGGCCACAATTCTGTTTGACATCATCATTCACAACCATAGACAGAATTAGCTTTGGTAGTGGACGTATGTAGGATTGGCACAATCGGCCTTGCATATGTGCTAGGTCAAAAAACAAATAAGTACCTCCTCAAAAATGTAAAAACACACAGAGAGAGAGAAAGAAAGAAAGAAAGAGACTCAAATACATTCACTTGTCCTTAGCCTTTGGATACCTTATATGATGATACGTGATTTGCATGGATAAATATTTTTTCCCCAAGATTTGAAAACTTGCCATAGAATTTTGGCTACCCATTAGTTTATGAATTATAGACAAAGGTGTTAAGAAATGGGAAGTGTTGTGGCAAGTACTGACCTAACAACAATCATAGCAGTTGTTCCCTAAAACACGTCCTTCCTCACAGTCTGACCCACACCAGCCCTCAGCCCAAAGCCTGAGCTTTCCTCTGCTTTTTCTCTTTCTACCTATTCTTGGTCTCAATGTCCTCCTTGTGCTCAAGTCTGCTCAGATGTGGCCCAACACATTCTGCATCCCGATAGATTAGATATATAGATGATCAATAGAGGTGATAGATTGATTAAATATAGATAGATGACCAATAGATGAAAGATTAGATTGATTAGATAAATAGATATATACTGTAGAGAGTAGAAAGGAATTAAGGAAGAGATGAGCCCAGAGTTTTATGAAAACGAATTTAAATTGTCTCCACTACCCATTATTTCCTGTCTTCTTTCCCCTCTATAATTTTGGCACTTCCCTAACCCATCCCTCCATATTAGTTTTTATTGCTATATGACAAATTGACACAAAATTAGTGACTTACAACAAGCACTTATGATCTCAGTTTCTGTGGGTCGAGAGTCTGGGCACAGCCTAACTGGTCTCACAAGGTTGCAATAAAGGTTTCCGCTGGGCTGCATTCTCATCTGAAGGCTTATTTATCTGGGCATGAGTCTGCTTCCAGGCTTATTCAGATTATTGGAATAGTACATTTTCTTGTGGCTGTGTGACTGAGGTCCTGGCATTTTGCTACCCTCAAATGTTGGAGGCTGCCCACAGTTCATTGCCACTGGGCATCTCCAACAGTGCTTATTTTATCAATCCTGCATAGAGAATCCTTTCTTTAAGGGTTTTCACCTGATCAAGTCAGGCCCATCCAGGATAATCTCCCTTTTGATTACCTAAAAATTAATTTATGGGGGGCCTTAAGTGCATCTTCAAAATTACCTCACCTTTGCCGTATGCTACGGGCTAGAAGCAGGTCACAGGCCATGCCTGCCTGCACTCCAAGGGAGAGAGAGCTGTACAGGGCATGAACACCAGGGGGAAGGAATCACAGGGGATGGGGTACCCACCTTAGGGACTAACTGCTGTGCCCACCAAGGCCCTTCCCTTAGCTACAGACTCACTAGATCACGTATTTCTCTGGAGAGGCAAAATAGGATAGCCATTGAAATATAGATTTGAAAAGCTTTCAGGATCTACAGCCGTAACACGAGTCATTAAATGCTACATGGGAAGCCCTCAGCCTTCTCTGCCCTGGCCCGGGCCCATTCTCTAGACCAGGTGTCCTCAAACTGCGGCCCGTGGGCCACATGAAGCAGTGTGAATTGTATTTGTTCCCGTTTTGTTTTTCACTTCAAAATAAGATATGTGCAGTGTGCATAGGAATTTGTTCAGTTTTTTTTTTTTTTAAACTATAGTCCAGCCCTCCAATGGTCTGAGGGACAGTGAACTGGCTCCCTTTTTAAAAAGTTTGAGGATGACTGCTCCAGACATATTAATATCTCTATGTTAATGTGCCTGTTCCATTCCACCAGGGATGGAAACTCCAATAATTATGATGTACTGACCCATGCAGGTCAGAATTTTATTAGTGCTAAGTCCATAGGTGAACTTTTTCTGGCAATGTGACTTTCTTCATTACACTCATTTTAGAGTCAAGTTATGACTTAGGAATCAGTTTAGATCAAATAATTCAACTGGCCGATGAATTTTTAAAGATGCTAAACTTTAACTAGCACAGCCACGCCTTTTTCAAGTATTTATGGCGCAGGAGGATGAGGTCAGATCAGGCTGCTTGCTCCCAAGTGATTCAACTAGAAGCAGAGCCCATGCATTCAAATTCAGCTTCCTAACATGTCCCACTTGGAACTCCCGGCCAGAGTACTCTGAAACAATACTGTTTGCTTTACACTGGCTCCAGAAAAGATAAGCATGGAACAGGACTGATTTCTTTCTAGATTCCAAGATCTTTTATTCTCTTTGTTTTCTAAAGCTATAAAAAGCTAAATCGTTGAATCGGACTTTACTGAAGCACTCCTTCTATATACGCCTTTGATTTCTGAGAAAGGAACAAGGCAAACACATACTTGCACATCACCAAAATTAATGTCGTGTAGCACATCACCCGGAAATACCTACAGGGAGGAGATTTGGCTGTCCTCTCTGTAGTCTGCCTTTACTCTGCACTCCTGTACGTACAGTCTCCAGTCTGTTGTCAGGATGGTCATAATGACATTAATGATAATAATAGCTAATATTTATTCAGGCACAATGTGCCAGATAATGCACTAAATGCTTTTCCTACATAATTTCTGCATCCATTTCTGAGAATAACCTGCAAGAAATTATCTTCACAATTTTTTTTTTTTTTTGCAGTTTTTGGCCGGGGCTGGGTTTGAACCTGCCACCTCTGGCATATGGGGCTGGTGCCCTACCCCTTTGAGCCACAGGAGCCACTCCATCTTCACAATTTTTAAGAAATTGAGATCAGAGAGTCCGAATAACTTGCCCTAAATCATGTATGGTAGTCAGAATCAAGCATTGCAGTTTTGTTCAGTAGTTTTTAGCCAAGTAGCTGGCTTAACTGTTTTTAATCAGAGAAATATCAGCATGTATTTGTGAACTAAAATAAAATAAAATCTTGAGCCCCAGTTGACTGAATGGACCCCTTCTTGTCCAAAAGGCCTCCAGAAATACCCTAAAGATGAGTTGCTGGCCATGTGAAGGGCGATCAGACATGCCTCTTAATGCCTCCTTCTCTTTTTGAAGATAACATTTGTAGTCATTAACATGCCTAAGGCTATGCAAGACAAAGTTTAAACCCACCTGCAGGTCCTCAATTTACTTAACAGATCACTAGAGTCTTGATATATATCCTGTGGCTTGTCTGTGACCAGCAGACTTCCTTAAAACTTTCCAAGCCTTTAAACAAAGCTTCATTTCTTTAACCAATTACAAATGAAAGAATCTTTAAACCCACCTATAACCTATAATCCCCCACTGTGAGATGTTCTGCCTTTTTGGGCCAAACCAATGAATGCCTTCCATATATTGATTTATGACTATGTGTAATTCCTGTCTCACTGAAATGTATAAAGCCAAACTGTAACCCAACCACTGCAAGACCACTTGCTCAAGGCCTCTTGGGCATAACTCTGGGTCATGGTCACTCATACTTGGCTCAGAATAAACCTCTTCAAATTATTTTAGAGTTGGGCTCTTTTCCATTGACATCTTTTTTAAAGTTACATTCTACCAAAGAACTTACAACAAAAGGCAACGGTCTCTGTCTCCATTTCCTCCTCTCAGTCCCAGTTCCAAGAGAAAACCCATTTCATCAATTTCTGTTTTTAGTTTTTCTGGTGTTTTCTCCAGAGTTCTAAATAATCTAATTTCTTGATTTACCGATTTAAGATGATTTTTATGGACTGCCTTCTTGAAAAATAAGGAATTTACTAACTTATGTCACCCTTACCTCTCCTTCTCTTTCCTTAACCAGTGTTTGACAGGGGTATTAAGTTCTATTTATGATTATTTATTTAGCTTTAAATGTTAATTACATCTCTGCTTCTAGTTCAATTATCTTTAGACAATCTCCATGACTCCCCCCCTTTATGGAACAAAACTCTCTGCACCGGCTCCCCCCACTCCATTTTACTTTCCCTCCACCCCTACCCCCTCCCCCAACTACTACACTTTCTCCTCCTCTCTCGGGCCTCTAGTACCTTTGCATTTACATTGTTATTAAAAGTAATGTTCTCAGGTGGCGCCCATAGCTCAGTAGGTAGGGCACCAGCCACATACACCTAGGCTGGCAGGTTCAAACCTAGCCTGGGCCAGCTAAACAGCAATGACAACTGCAACAAAAAAAATAGCTGGTTGTTGTGGCAAGCACCTGTACTCCCAGCTACTTGGGAGGCTGAGGCAAGACAATCTCTTAAGCCCAAGAGTTTGAGGTTGCTGTGAGCTGTGACACCACAGCACTCTACCCAGGGTGACATAGTGAGACTCTGTCTGAAAAAGAAAAAAAAAAAAAAAGTAACATTCTCTATGGTGTTTAGGGATTAAAATTTTGTAATCTGCAGCCTAGAAAAACAGCAGAGTAAACTGGTTTCTCAAAACCCATAATTGTCTAGAGCTCTTCTAGAGAGTGAAATAAACAACAACAACAAAAAAATCTATGCACAGAAGGAAAGAATGAAGACTGAGTTTACTGCAAATTCATTCTATCTTAGAGTGGTGTTTCACCAAGTGTGGACCCTGAACCAACAGCATTAGTGTAACCTAAGAACTTGTTAGAAATGCAATTTCCTGGGCTCCACCCCAGAAATAATAAATCAGATACTCTGGAGGTGGAGTCCAGCAATCTGGATTTAACAAGTCATCTAGGTGATTTCAAAGCATTCTCAAGCTTGAGAATCACCGTGTTAATTAACAACACATACAATTAAAGAACCATGACTGTTTTCTGTTCTAACCCTGCAAATGAAATTGCTAAACTTGCCCTAAAAAATGAAATCTATAGAGAGGTTATGATTAATAATTCAAAACAGATGATTGCAGACTGCAGACATATTTAAGAGAGCTCTTACCAGATTAGACCGTCAGCATCATGAAACATCAAGGAAGAAGTTTCATAAGACAAAAGAAAGTACAATGCCTGACAATTAAGTTCCCAAACTGATTCTAGAAAAAGTTTTACATCCCTCCTTGCTGAATATCACTATGGTCACCTTTGAAGGACTCTCCTTGAGAAGCCGTGCACCAACACCAGCACCTAGTCCACCCTTCAAAGCCATTTTGGAACTCTTTCTGGAACAACAATCAGAGCTGTTGTCCAGCGCACAAAAACGTGCAACAATAATGAACACCACTCAGCAAGATACTGCTACCACACATCAACATGAACACAGCTCAGCTGTGAGACAGATAGACCAAAGTTATGAAACCCTGCCAAATTGTACAGTGCTGTCAACATAAGCACGTGCAAGTGTGTAAACTTAATCGCCAGACCCTCACATATGCTATAATTTTTTCAAAATCACCTACATTTTGATTCCTTTGTATTTATGCCAAAATTCCTAGGTTGTTTTTTTTTTTAATTTCCTAGAGTTTCTATAGCTTTTTTTTCTTTCTAAAACATGCAGTTGTGTATATTTGCTGCTGTATTAAAAACCACCCCAAAAGAAAGGTACTTAAAGAACAATTTTTTCTCTCTTACGACCTAGTCTGGAAAGTCGCTCCGTGACACTTTATTGGTCAACTGAGTCACCTGACCAGACTAGAAAAGGAAAACTAGACGCCACCTCTCAATTGCAGGTGTCACAAAAAATCTGCAACCCATCGTTAATTGGTCACATGTGCTTTCACCAAAGCCTCAATGTGATCCAGCATCTTAGTCATGTGAGCTTTTCCATGAAAACAGCTCTTCCTGGCACATGCCTCCCTGCCAAAGCCTTTTGACTTCCTTTTCTACTACGAACCTCTTTTTACCTCCATAAACACCATCCTAGAATTTTCCTTTCCAGCCTAGAATAAACCCTACAGTTTCCTGTACCCAATATTGCATAGAGGAATTTCCTCCTAAAGATTATGTAGAATATAACCTTTTTGAGTTCTTATATGTTTAAAGATACCTTTACTTGTCCATATGCCTAATTGATAATCTGACTGTGTATAGGATTCCAGGCTTAAAACTGCATCCCTTGAAGACCTGGATGTCATTGCCCCATCATCTTTTTGCATCAGTTTATTAAGTTTTTCTTGTTTCTCCAAAGCAGTGATTTTTCAACGGCTGTGCCATGAGAGGATCTTAGGTGTGCCACAAACATTTTTAAAGACCATTAGTTAAATTGTTTTCAAAAGAATTTCAAAACACAGTAAATATAGCCTTTCCTTAATTTTTTTTTTATTGGCATAATTTGTGTGTCATGGAAGTTTAACTATAGGTTCAAGTGTGCTATGAGATTAAAAAGGTTGAAAAACACTGCTCTAAGGGGTTCTTCTCTCTCACGGAGACTCATTTCTTCCGTTTACTTGCTGTCTCAATTTCACAAGATTGTCTCTAAGTCTGGCATTTTCTTTCATTCATTCTGACTGGAATTTAGTGGATCTTTTCCTTCTGGGGGCTCCTATCTTCCCTCGTGTTGCATTATTTTCTATCATTTTTCCCTCCATTTCCCTATAACCATTATCTAGTAGTTCCATGAAATAGATCAAATAATTAGTTACATAGTTACGTATTTTCATGGATACCAACTACGTTGCTTTCACAGAATCCTCAATAGTGCACACAGAGCCCTACTTAGACATTTTTACAATTTGAGTTACGATGTGGCCACTGGAATATGTAGAGGTGCCCCAGTCATGATCTAAGTGTCTCAATCCATCATTTGTAAACTTGGTCTTACTTTCTCTCATAAAACAGAAAGCCTGAGTATGAAAATAACAACAATAAATCATAAGGTTAAAAATTGTTGGTTTTGATTATTTCCATACTAAGGTTTGGTTTAAATTTTTTCATCAATTCTTTGTGAAAATATGTTCTCCCACATACTTTTCTATTTACTCTCACCATTCATATTTAGGTCTTCAATCCATCTGACATACACTTTATATGAAGTCAGATAAGAATCCACTTTTATTTTTCTCCATAGGTGTAGACAATTCCTTCAACATCAAATGTCTGGTCAGATCCTGCAGGACAAGCAGCACACCCTGAGGCCTAGATGGCCAAGGGTGGCAGAGAGTGAAGGTGGCAATTTCCATCACTTCTAAGTTCTATACATTTGGCTTGTGGTCCATTGGGACTCTCTGGAAGACGTGCCCTTGGTCACAACACAGATTCCACTGTGGTGATGTGGACATGGGGAAAAGGTTGAGGCTCTCTCCATCAGCTTATTTTAAGGAATAGATCGCTACATGGATGAACTGAGGCAGAAGAAAATGCGGATATCACACATTCTGGGCAAAACTGTTGATGAACTCATGTGAGACATCATCAAGAACTCCCAGGGACAATGTACACAGCTATGATTTAATGAAAAAAAAAAGATAATTAAAAAAAGAAAAAAAAAGAACTCCCAGGGAAAAGTAAGTGAGATATTAATGAGAAAGAAAAGTCTCACATTACTACCTAGACACAAGGGCAGCCAACGTATGGTTAATTACTATGAAGTTGATTCCTTCTATAACCACAGAGCAGATGGGGTCAAAGGAAACAGAACAATACATGTCAACTGCATTTTCTAACGTGTAAGGGAATAAACCTACCATTTTATTTTCAGATTTATTAAATGAGAATTACATTTGGAGAACTAAATTATAGTTTGAACAAAGAATTTTTACTCTTGAAACCAAGCCTGTATGTTTCACCCATTCATGTTGTTAGGGGTGAAGGATTCCTCTGTATTTTAGAATTATTTTTCTATTATGTAGTATTCATACTGTTAAAGCAAATGGATATGAAATAAGACATTATAATTATAATATTTAATCATATAAAAATATCTCTAAATCATGCCTGTAAGTATCCTAAGTAAAATAGTAGAGTGGAAAGACTAACTGAATCCAGAAAGATATTTTGATCAGTCGTTGAGAGTGGAGAGCAGAAGGCGGAGTGGTGTTCACAAGTGACTGAGGCAACACAGGAATAAAAGATGTAATGATGGTTGATATTTGATAAATACTTCTAGTATTTCTTTTTTTTGAGGCAGAGTCTCACTCAGTTGCCATGGGGTACAGTGCCAAGGTGTCATAACTCACAGCAACCTCAAAGTCTTAGGGCTCAAGCGATTCTCTTGCCTCAGCCTCCCGAGTACCTGGGACTACAGGCGCCCACCACAACGCTCAGCCTTTTTTTTTTAGAGATAGGGTCTCACTCTTGCTCAGGTTGGTCTCAAAACCCCTGAACTCAGACAATCCACCTGCCTCAGCCTCCCAGAGTGCTAGGATTACAGGTGTGAGCCACCTCACCAGGCATGGAATTTCTAATTACAATTGAAGTGACTGTTTTTGAGCAAAATTGCCAAATTCCTCAGAAAGTTCCTTGTATCACTCCTTGTATCCAGAACACATTCACTTAAAAATAAATCAGATTTAGTCTTGCAAAACTTAATTTTCAGGCTCAGAGTCTGTGGCTCAAACAGCTAAGGTACCAGCCACATACCCCTGAGCTGGTGGGTTCGAATCCAGCCCCGGCCCACCAAACAATGACGGCTGCAACCAAAAACTAGCTGGGCATTGTAGCGGGCACCTGTACTCCCAGCCACTTGGGAGGTGGAGGGAGGAGAATCGCTTGAGCCCAGGAGTTGAAGGTTGCTGTGAGCTGTAATGTCACAGCACTCCACCCAGGGCGACAGCTTGAGGATATGTCTCAAAAAAGAAAAGAAAACAAACTTAATTTTTCAGATTTAACTTGATGTAGGTGTACATTTTGCTACAACTGATGCTCTTATAATCCCTTGGGTCATTTTATCTATTAATCTGATCAACCAAATGTGAAAACTATTAAGGAACAGTAGCACAGTTAATAAAACAAGTTCCCTAGTAACCTGGGTCAAGATGACTTAATTTAAAAATCTTATACAACTAAATACAGATGTATCATAATCCAGAAAGTTCTAAAAATTTTAATATAGGAAAAATTAATGTATAATCCCACCACTTTAGGTAATATTAGGTAATAATTACTATTAACAATTTGGCATAATCAAAACACTTCCACTGAAATATTTCATATCTGTGTATGGTCATTTCTACTCAAAACCTTACAGTGGTTCTCCATTACTTTCAGGCCACAGTACAAAGTCTCCAATGTTTTCTACCATTTGGCCCCTACTGACCTTTCTAGATGTCCTTCTTACTACTTCCAACAGGGCATCTTGGTCAGATTGGTCAACTGATTCAGCCATTCTCTTGAGCGGTGTGAGCATTTACCTAGCATGACTTGGTCAAGGACTAGAAGGTCACGCGAGCAGGGAGGGAGCCGAGGTAGGGCTCAGGCAGCAGGGGATGCTGGGAGAGCTCCAACACAGATCCTGGTAGCTCTGTAAAAGCCCTTGGATCTTTGGTCTTTGCCAGGCTGGAGCTAAGAGAACCCATCCTCCGACATTCTTCCTCAGTGACTGGACTGGCAAAAGCTTCAGGGGTCTGGTCAATGGCAGTTTCAGTTTTGTGGGACCTGAAGCTTATACAACTGATGCATCCTTATGAAAAAGTATAATACAAATTGAAAATACAAAGTAGGTGCAAATGTATTTATTTAGAATGAGAAATAAATCATGACAAAGTTCGATAGTTCAATAAAGTTGGTACCGTAAATATCATTTGTAAAACAGATTTTTATTAATTAACTGCCTGGAAGACCGCCATAATGCCATTTTTGTCTGCAATCTTGTAGCCTTTTGTGTTTTAATTGCCCGTTGATGCCTTAGGAAAAAAATGTCTTTCAGTTGTACAACTCATTACCAGTAAGATTGTGTATAATTTTAGAATTGTCAAATTTGGAAAATTTCTATCAAGTTTTTTCTATGTAAGCTATAAAATTTGAGGGCCTTTCAAGGGTTTTTGTGCAGTAACTAATCTCAAATGTTCTTTGAGATGACAGCACTCATTAACCAGTTACTTGTAGATGGCTTCATTGGTGCAGCATAAATTTTATGCTTTCTTTGTCCATATTTTGTGTCAAATCATTTAGAAAAAAAATTGTACAGTGTATAGTTTATTTCCAACGGGGAGAATTTCCATTTTGAGTCGCTGAAAGTAGGGACAAAATATCCTTCCGACTTTCCATATTTAAATAATTGGAAGGATTTCCCACAGACCAGCTTCTGGCTTTCCACATTCCATGTTTTATTTCTCCTTGACTAATTACATACTTTGATTCCAGGTGTAGTGTATGTTGAGATAGAACTTTTGCTCCTACCATTTCGTGTCACATCACCAGGTGAGTCAACTCAGTGAGTGGGTGATAGCAGTATTCTTAGAAGCTATTCCCACACCAGGATGACAAGCGATAACTTAATTGCACACAAAAGCGACTAGGAATCACATAAATATATCCCACTATGCCCAGGCTAAATGTATTCCTGAGTTAGCTTCACTTAACCATTTCCCAAAAATGTTCACAGCAACCCCAACACTTTATAAAGCGAGGAGGAAAGTAATAGAAGGCAAGTCTAGTGAGTAGAGGCCAGGAATGCTGCTAAAAAATTATAAAATGCACGGGACAGTGCCACCCAGCAGAAAAATTATCTAGCCCCAAATTTCAGTAGTACTGACATTGAAAAACCCCTTAGCTAGATTCCTTTACAGGTCCAAACCACTCCCCCTTAACACTCGACATATAATTACTTTCTTTTTCATGCATACAAATGAGATTAGCAATCTGAGACTCTCTAAGGAATTTAAGCCATGCCAAGATCTATAGATATCTTTTCTAGAAGACAATGTATACTTGTTTTGAGACAGAGTCTCATTCTGTCACCCTGGGTAGAGTGCCATGATGTCATCATAGCTCACAGCAACCTCAAAGTCTTGGGCTCAAGAGATCCTTTTCCCTCAGCTTCCCAAGTAGCTGGGACTACAGGCGCCCGCCATAATGTCTGGCTAATTTTTCTATTTTTAGTAGAGACAGGGTCTCGCTCTTGCTCAGGCTGGTCATGAACTCCTGAGCTCAAGCAATTCACCCACCTCAGCCTCCCCAAGTGCTAGGATTGCAGGCATGAGCCACTGCACCTGACCAATGTATACATATTATACACACACATACTTCACAATCTGTTGCACTTGCATGCTATTTTAGTGATGCAATTAGGAATTGGATGGAAACTTTCCCATGAATGTGCTATTGTTGTAAATGAAGTAACAGTAATGGCTGAATAGCCACCGCTGAGGATGTTTTCCCCTAAAAGAAACAAAACCAGTTGCTTTGTAGTGTCCAAAGACCTTGCCTACAGCTTATGGGCAGATCCTTCTTACCATTCTTCTGAAACCAAAATAGTTTCCCTTAAAATACACCTCCTTTGACACATTTCAAGATGTGTATTCAGAAGGGCTGGAAATATAAAAATAGCTGAAAACCTATCTTTTGTGGAGGAGATTTGCATCTGTGCAGAAAATCTCTGAGAGCCTCCCTGTCTGAATCTAGGAAAGATCGAGAGTCTGACACCTTTTGGAGTCTGAAAAGAGACCAATACCATCTATTCTTCCCAAGGACTGCTACCTGTGAGGCTTCAACTACATAAGGAGACTGCCTTTGCTCCCAAGCCTCTTTCTCCCTCCCACGACCTGTCTGGCCACTAAAATCTGGTTTGCCACCTTAACCTGTTTCGGGCCATGCTCTGGGCCCCCATTCTTTCTGTAACCTCAAGGTGAAGGTTGGGTCTTCATTCTGAAGGCCCCCGATACACATTAAATATGTTTGTAAGCCTTTTCTCCTATTGATCAATCTGCCCCATGATACAGGATGTTATTATTCATCCATAAATCAAAAGAGTTCTGATGCGTGCGACAACATGACGGAGCCTAGAAAACCCGCTAAGTGAAGGAAGCCAGACACGGAATGTCACATACTGCCCGATTCTACTTATGTGAAATGTCAGAATAGAAAAACCTATACAGACAGGAAGTAGATCAGTGGGTGCCCAGGGCTGTCGTGATGGGAGTGACAGACACCTGGGGAGTTTGGGCTTTCTTTTTAGAGTAAAATAGTCTACAAATGATTGTAGTGGTGGCTGTATAACACTATGAATACACACAAAATCCATTAAATTGGATACTTTAATTGGGAGAATCGTACAGCATGTGAAATAAAGCTACGTTTGTTTTTTTTTTAAACCCATCCATGTATAGGTTTTGTTTTCACCAAAACAAAAACAATTCCCTCCTCTCTTCTTTCTTCCCTTTTTCTAGGCCTAAAGCTCTCATCTCCAGAGAAAAAACGGCTGCCCCTTCTGTTAACAAGGAATCATTTACACTTTGCAAGGGCCCCCGGATTTTAAGGGTGATGCCACTGCCTCAGAGCGATCTTTCTGAAATGCAAATTCCCTCTGCTTAAAACTCTTCTCATTCCCGTGAACACTCCAACCTGTTTCGTGTCTCTGTACTTTTGATCAAAGGAATCCCTCTGTCTGGGCTGTCATTCCTCCTCTTTGCTTAACTATGGAAGTCCTGTGCTTTTCAAATCACACCTCAGAGGTCACTTCCCCAGGCAGCCCTCCATGATTGCCCCTCCAACTGCACTCCCGAGCGATAGTTTCTCCTCTGAGCTCCGTGTGTCTTATCAATGTTTCTGTTCCAGTATTAGAGTTTAGTTTTGGTTTTTAGTCTGTTCTGCTTAGCAGAATACCTGCATCTCACAGGCATTTGTATTCTTGGTGCTTAGAACAATACCGGGAAGGGCCGGGTGTGGTGGCTCACTGGCTATAATCCTAGCACTCTGGGAGGCCAAGGCAGATGGATGGCTTGAGCTCACAAGTTTGAGACCAGCATGAGCAAGAGTGAGATCCCATCTGTGAATCCTAGTAAATGTGGAATGTAAAGGTCTTAGCAAAATAACTAAGAAAATGCTACAAAAGCTATGTTAACTAATGTGATGAAAATGTGTCAAACGATCTATGAACCAAGTGTATGGTGCCCCACGATCATACTAATGTATACAGCTATGGTTTAATAAAAATAAATTAAAAAAAAATAGAAAAACTAATGGGGAGTCGTAGTGGGCACCTATAGTTCCAGCTACTCAGAGCCTGAGGCAAGAGGATCACCTGAGTTCAAGAGACAGAGGTTGCCGTGAGTGGTGATGATGCCACGGCACAATGACAGAGTGAATCTGTCTCAAAAAAAATAAATAAATAAAAATAATACCTGATGAGCAGCTGACACCAAAATAAATGGGGTTGTTTTTTGTGTTTTGATTCTTTTTATAAAAAATTGTGCTGAAATGCCAACAGCTTTCTTTCTATATTCACATAGTGATGAAATAGCTATAGCCAGGGGGTTATTTAACTTTTCATCCACTTTGATCTGTGACCATGTTCAAACTCATAGTTATACAACCTGGACTTTGGAAATGAATGTTATCTAGCCCAGCGCCTCTCCGGCTTTAATGTGCTTATGAATCACTTGAGTATTTATTAAAGTGAAGACTCTGATCTGGGAGGTCTGGGGGCAAGCTTGAGATTCTGCATTTCCTTTTTTTTTTTTAATTTTCTTTTAAGAGACAGGGTCTTACTCTGTCACCCAGGCTGGAGTGCAGTGGTATTGTCATAGCTGACTGCAGCCTCAAACTCCTGACCGCAATGATCCGCCTGCCTCAGCCTCCCTAGTAGCTAAGACTATGGGTGCCTGCCACTGCACCTGACTAGATCCTGTATTTCTAAGAAACACCTAGGTCATGTGACGCTTCTGGTCCACACACACATAAAATAACAAGAGCCCAGTCCCCCATGCCCATCAGATAAATGCATGAATTATAGCTGCAACATTTGGACAACTGGTCAACAAGCAGACACACGTGAAAGTGAGATAGCAATTGTCAAACTTTAATTCCATCAGAATCACCTGGAGAGCACAGTGGGCGGGATCCATGCCAAGTGTTCCTAATTCAGTGTCCCTGGGGTGGGGCCAGGGAATCTGTATTTCTAGCAAGTCCCTTGGTGAGGCTGATACTCCTGGTGCAGGGACTACATTTTGCTCTGAGAGTTACTCAGAAACCACTATAATCAGTGTCTCATTTATCCATAATTGTCAGAGTCCTACCACTTGCAAAGGTCATATTAAGTGAACAAATTGGAGCAGCTTGGAATTGTCATGTGAGAGTAAGTTGGTGGCCCATTATATTAAATGATGCCTCCATACATTATTGAGGAAAGAACACTGTATCTTCCAGGTAGGAAGACCTGGCTTCTGATTCTGGGTCTCGAACCCACTGGGAAATGACCAAACCTCTCAAGCTTTGATATCTCCTTCTATAAAACAGCTATACTTTAAAGACTCAACTGAAGCAGCCCCTGCTCTGCTGACCTACCAGAGCGCTCCCCACTCTTGCAATTCTGACCTCCCACCTCACTAGACCTTTACTCTTAAGCAGAGCAATGTAGCTTGGTACCCTGGCAACCACACACTGCATGCATTCCCTGAGGACAGAGATGGGTTTTAATTATATTTATTGTCAAACAACTAGAGATACCCCTGGCAAATAGCAGGTACTCATTAAATGTTTACTGTTGAATGAATAAAAGTAATAAACCTTGAGCTCCAAATACCCCTTTAGGACCTGGATTTATGCTAATTTGCTAATTTTAGCTGCTTTGAAGTGTCGTTAGAATACAGCACCCCACCAAGCAGCACTGGGAATGAAAGATGCATAATTCAATGCTTAATGGGACTCTCTGGAGAAGAATATGCGATTAGGATGAGATAGAGATGGGTTTTGTTTCAATTTTCAGATTTAGTGACAGGCGGAATTATTTTTGCAGGTAAGTAGTTTTACTGCTGCTCTTTATCATGCCCTCATGTTCTTATAGGGCCTTACTTTCATAAATAAAGTTTACAGTGATAAAAGACCCAGTTTTTCATTGACAAAAGAAAACTTTGTGTTTAGGTATTTGTTTGTTAGATTTTAAAATTTTTGTATTAAAAATCACTTTGTTGGTTAATGGAATAATAAACCCCATTTCTCCTCCTTTTCCAAGCTCTACCACATTCCATCAGCTATTTGGGGTGAGGCACCTGTAAGACAGGGATAAAACAGTTCCTCCATTGTACTTTTCATATGACACACGTGAGTTGACATCTTTAGAAGGATGTCTGCCATGCACTAAGCTCTAATAAAATAAAGTACTATTTTTAGAGTAAAATGAACACATTTGCAGGGACATGCAGGCTTTTAACCAGAAACAGAGGCGATATTTGCTCCCACCCAGATCACAAGCCAGGCAAGGGTCTTGTTCAGGTAGTTCTCCCACGAACACATACAAAGGGATAGGTCACTCATTTTGTCCACAGCTTCAGAGAGGACAGAGTGCATTTCCAGGTCTTGTTATTTTGTCTTAATTGATTATCTTAATGATTCACAATGCTTATAATGTTTTCATTTACAAAGGGGATTCTCAATTACCCTCGATTTAAATCCTCCAAACAATTCTGTGGTTATCCCCACTTCACATATGAGGAAATGAACTCTAAAGGGTCAAAAAGGTTGATCAGCTTAGGAGCCTATGAAAAGGAAGCAGAAGAGAGACTCTGATCTTCAACTCAGAGCCCAAGGCCCACCCCATGTCACATGGCAAGTCATGGACATATTACGTACAGAACAGAAAAATTCAAGTATTGAGTAATACATCTTATTTGAATCCACCAAAAGATAAAAAAAAGTGACAGACCTCCTGCTACATTAACCAAAAACAGAAAAGGACACCAATAAGCTCAATCAGAAATGGAAAAGGAGATGTTACAACTGGTACCACAGAAACACAAAACATTATCCCTGAATCCTGCAAAAACGCTATGCTCATAAACTGGATACCAAAAGCCAGAAAAGGATACAATGAAAACTGCAGGCCAATATTCCCCAAACAGATGCAAAAACTCTCAACAAAATTCTAGCAAACTGAATTCAGCAGCACACCAGCAGACCAATCCACTGTTGACCAAATAGGCTCCACCCCAGGTCCAACACACACAAATCCACAAATGTGACCCACTATACAAACAGAAGCAAAAACGAAGACCACACGATCATCTCATTAGACACAGAGAAAGCACCCAAGCTTTGTACCCTTTCATAAGAACTCTCAACAAAATGGGCTTAGATGGAACATACTTCAAAACTACAAAAGCCAACATCAATACTGGACGGGGGAAAAATTAAAAGCATTCCTGCCTAGACCCAGAGCCAAACAATGTTGCCCATCATCATCTTTTCCACTCAACATAGTTCTGGGAGTCCCAGCCAGAGCAATCAGACAAGAGAAGGAAACCAGGGGTATCCAAATGAGAACAAAAAACGTCAAGCCATCAGTCTTTGCTGACGATATGATCTGACATCTAGCAAACCACAAAGAGTCTGCCAAGAACCTCCCAAAATAGACAAATAAGTTTAGCAGAGTCTCAGGATACAAAATCAATGCCTAGATTCATCCCATCTCCAGCTAAACCAGTCCCATGCCCTCCACCTGGATTAATCCCATCTTCAGCTAAGAAGATCTTGTGAACGCCACCCAGACATTTCACTTAAGCTATCTCTTGTATCACAAAGAACAAGAGACATTCCCTGTTCCTCCTGACCACTGGCCTGAGACAGGGATGCAGGTTTTAGCCATGACACTCACCAAGGTCAAACTTTTTCTCAATACAAAATAATTTCTGGTTTCCCTATAGCCAAAGCGATCAGATAACATGGTATCAAAAAAAGCAGAGTTTCATACCTGACAGGAATCTATTCACAACTCTTCAGGCTCCAAGAGTAAAACAGAAAACCTCCAAAACGGACGTAAGTGGCACCGTTTTTCTGAATTCTTTAAGGGGCCTGCGTCATTAGACGTTCATCCCAGGTTCCTCGTTACATGGCACCACCGAATGACTGCCAAGAGGAAGGAGAAATAGGGAGGAGTAAAAGTGGGTGGAAACAGACCTCAGCTGGGACAGATAACCTGGTATTTTTTGCTTTTCAATGTTTTAACTAAAGGTGCCCTTCCAAGTGAAACCAATAAGCCTTAATCAAGGTTATAACTTAATCAAGGAAGCAAGCAGCGTCTCCAAAGAGGTGGAAACAGTTTTATAGTATCTAGAACTGCCCCAAAGACAGCTCAAAGAAAGGAAAGTTTTGCTAGCCACCAATGATGTACAACACACATTTCTGGCCAGCCATATTTTCTAGGGTCCCAGATTATCAGCTGCCATCTATGTACAAAAGCCCAAAAGCCTCGTGTGCCTACCCTGGGTAGAAGGAAACAGGAAATTAAAGGCTATCTCCAGAAATGAAAGGATCAATCAATAGAAGGATCACACAATATCAAACCAAAGCAGACTTATTCTCTGGCTAGGAATCCACGAACCCAGGCTGCTAGGGTCCACACGCAGAATCTTAATCCCTGAGCCACAAAATTAACTGGCTTTTGTTGTTATTCCCACAGGGCATCTCTTCCCACCAGGGAAGCATACAAAGGACTTTCATGTTTTAGGTCAGATTTGGGACTTTAATTTTGCCAAGAGAATTTTTAAACCTAGCCACCACATTATTATGTGTCTTTCCTTTAATCTAACTCCTCTGTTAATAAAAATAAAACCACCCTTACAACTGATGGAGGGGTAGCAAGGTGAGAAACAGGCTAAGGGCCCCAAAATGCTGGGAAGGAGCAGGTTGAGCTAAGATAATGATAATAATCAAATTCTGTGAAGGAAGAGAACCCTGCTGGGCCGGCACAATGACAATAATCGTCCACTGTCCTCTCATGTGCTTGATAATAGTCACTGTCCCCTTGTTTGCCTCTCTGTAATTGCTATGCTAGAGGGCACACGTGGTAGCCATTTATGGGTAGAGATTCTTAACTCTTCCCATAAATAACATCACCTGTTGGAAACCCAGGGGCAGTTTTTGAGATCCACATTCCAGTACATTGAATGACCCACTCAGACCAAAGAACTGACTCATCTGATCTTGGACCCTTCACCCAAGGCTCCGCATTCCCATAGCTGACCCATGGAGACAGCAGCCCATACCAAAGGACTGATGATTCTGCCCTGAAACCAGCCAATCAGCAGACCCTGACTGCCCACATCTCTGCCCCCCAAACTTTTTTTAAAAACCCTGTCCCCGCCCAATTCCTCAGGAAGTGGATTTGAGAGAAATCTCCCACCCCTTACTTAGTACTATGCTGAATAAACTCTTTCTCTGCTGTAAACCCTGCAGTTTCTGAATATTGCTTTGTCTTGGAAAGGGGGCAGATGAACGTAGTTGTGTGGCAACTGTATCAGGCAACTATTTAGAATACTGGATCCCTAAAATTCATTTTCAAAAATGTAGTGAGAGGTGTAAACAGTGGCACCCACAGAGGAGACTGGGAGGGATTGGAGAAGTTTAGGTCAAGTTTATTGAAACGGGGCAGTGACCTGGTGGCCAGTGCAAAGATGTCATCTGCACCCAGGGGCAGTTAGAAACCCCTTTTATATGGATTGTTGGGGATGGGCAAATTCCACGACTTGCTCAGAGTGCTTCGGGGAGTTTGGGGTGGGGCTAACTAGGTCCTTTGGGTCCTTAGTCTTAGGAGAGGAAGGAAGGGTTCATGTAGGGTTGCGTTAGGTCCCCCCAACATTTAGGAGTCTAAAGGACCCATCTTTTGACCATTAATTTTTGATGATATACTTATTCCTAAGTGTCCAAAGAAGAAGCAATCCCAAAGATTCTCTCATTCTCCTAGAAATAGTCTAAGAGAGCAACAACATTTAAGACAACAAAAGCGCCTTATGAATGAGATTTCTTATGATAAACACGCCTGAAAGCTAGCCATGTTTAGAACAACAACAACAACAACAAAAAAAAAAATCTCAGGTCCACAGCCATTTTTATGCTGGCCAGAGAACCTGCAAATTGTAGCCTCCAGATGGTGGATGGAGACCAAGAGGGAGGGCTCCCACATGGTCACAAAACGAACTCTTCCAGACAAAAAAAAAAAAAAAAAAAAAACAAGAGGGAACAACACAGAAAGACAAAGACAAAAAAGATGGCCATTTCTGGGAGAAAAGGCATCAAATGAGATGAAATCACCACATAAGGTATCAAAGTATACCAGAGTCACTGTACCAAGACCAGTCACGCAATCCTTTTTCTCCCATTAATCAAAACCTTGTAAACAGTGATCTTTACCTTCTGTTCAACCAGATTGTACAGAGAGGAAAGCCAGGAGCCTGACTGCTAAGAAAGTCTTACCCTTTCTCCCAGCCTATCAGCTTCCTGGGTTTCCTCTACTGCAGTCTTTTAGAAGAACAGCAGCAGCTTCAAACTGTAGAAAGCAAGGCTCTTTTCCCCTAAAGGTTCACCGGAAAATCCCTGACCTGAGACAGATTGATTAATTGAAGAAAAACATTGAAAATAATTTTTAACATGTATTCACAGGAGCATATAGGATGAAAACTCGGTGAGGTACAGAGGTTTTTGAGGAATCAGGGTTTAAAAGTAACAAACAGGTCTGGGAAGGAGAAAAAGGAGGGAGCAGAGGTGGTCTCGTTATGCTGATAAAAGCCACATCGGGAGTGGTCCTCAGAGAGAACGGTACATGTTACTTTTGAAACCTTTTCAGGTGTTGGACTCGCAGTTAATCTTTCCTTGACCGGGAAAAGTAAGTCCTGGCTGAATTAATGGAGATTCTCTACAGATGTAAATTTACCGCACAAAAGACGGGTTTGTAGCATTTTTTCTGTGGCAGCCATCTCGGAATATGTCAAAGAAATATATTTGGGGGTAAAATATTTGTATTTCTTTTAACCAGCTGGTATACTGCAACTGTATGGGTTTTAGTCACTTTTAAAGACCTCCTTCCTCATAATTTAGAACTTCTGTCAGTTTTGACCAAGAGCTGGTCAAATCTAACGTAAGACAGATGAAAATCAAAATCAGAATTAGTGTATTGCTGCGATCCCTAAGCATAGGAGAAGTTACAGCCAGCTGACAGTAAACCTTCACCTTCACCTATTAGATTCTAAAATGAAACCGCACACCAGCTCCTCACTTGGAGTTGGGCCCCAAGCTAATCCTGCTCTCCATTGTCATTGAAGCAGGGAGTTTGCCTTCTTTCTTGGAATTGAGAAAAACTCCTTAGAGCAATTCCCCAGCAAAATCAACCTTGGTTCTCAAACCAAAGATTTTGGGAGATCCAGGAACCTCAGGAGGGAGCTGAAACCACAGGTATAAATTGGTCCTTACAAATTGAGGAAGGGCCCCAAAACTCTGTGAAGGAACAGGCTTAGCTAAAATGATGATTCTAATCAGCCACTGTCCCCTCATTTGCTGGATAATAATCACTGTTCCCTCCTTTACCCTGGAGTCACGCATAGCCGTGGTTATAAAGAGTCCTAGCCTTCTATCCATAGTTGTCGGTTGTAAAGATGTAAAGATTCGTAACTTTTCTTTATAGATAACACCATCTGGAACCTAGGGGTAGTTTTGAGATATCTTTTAGGTCCTGCGTTCCAGGGGATTGGATGGCCCACACAGGCAGTGGCCCAAACCAAAGGACTGATGGCTCCACCCCCAAACCAGCCAGTTAGGAGACCCTGATTACCTAACCCTCTAATCACAAAACTGTCTTTCAAAACACTGTCTCCCAAATTCTTAGGGAAGGAAATTTGAGAAATTCCCCCATCTCCTCACTTAGCACTATGTGAAATAAACTCTTTCTCTGCTGTAAACTCTGCTGTCTCTGGATATTGGCTTCCTCTTGGGCACTGGGCAATGAACCTGATTGGGTGGCAACAGAGCCACCTTTAGATCTTGGCAAAACTCGCTATTGGTTAAATTTCTAGCTAGTACCTTAGCCCCAATGGGAAAAATTGCTACAAGTCAAAAATGGCTCTATTCTGAGGTGTCCATTCATGTGGTCACCATTTCTTGACCCAAAATAAGTGACTGAGGCAAAAATATCAGTCTATGGAGGTTTATTAAGCCAAAGTTTTGATCATACTTGGGGAAAACTTGAACCATACACAAACCTGTGGCTGTTTTTCCAAAGGGAAATTTAGAAGTTTTAGCACTTAAAGGCATCCGGAGGCTGAGCATGGTGGCACATATCCGTAACCCTACCACTTTGAGAGGCTGAAGCAGGAGGATTTCTTGAGGCCAGGAATTTGAGATCAGTCTGGGCAACACAGCAAGACCCTGTCTCTATAAAAACTTGAAAAATTAGCTGGGCATGGTAGTATGTGCCTATAGCCCCAGCTACTTGAGAGGCTGAGGCAGGAAGGTGTTTGAATTTGCAGTGAGCTATGATCAAGCCACTGTACTCCAACCTGAGCAACAGAGTGAGACCCCCCTCTTTTAAAAAAAATAAAGAAAAATAAACATCTTTTAAAAGGTGTATAGAAAAAATGGACAGAGATTAGTGAGACAAAATGGTTACACTCCTGTAAGACCCAGGAAAATCTACCTTTTACATAGGATAAGAAAAGATCCCCCATTTTAAGTTAGAGGGATAAGTTAGGGGAGAAAAAAGGAGTCAAAGAAGCATCAATTATGTAAATGTCACTGGGTGAGTGGAAGAATCTCTGATCCTGTCTTATCTCTATTCTGTGCTTATAAAGAAAGCTTATAATTCATTATTAGCATGAAATCAAAATAGACTTTAGTTTTAAGAGCTAGAAGTAGCCTGCAGATCTAAAGTTACAGTTTGCATGTCCTTGCTCATGGGAGGCCAGCAAGAAATTTTCCTAGTGAATGGGACCTATGAGACTTGTTCTTCACAGGTGCCTGAGGCCTTTTCTTTCTCTTTTGTATAAGAAGTTGCGGGGAAAGGGTTCTGAAATTTTGATTTTTTTTTTTTGAGACAGAGTCTCAAGCTGTCACTCTGGGTAGAGTGCTGTGGCATCACAGCTTAAAGCAACCTCAAACTCTTGGGTTTTTTATTTTTTACCTTTTTGTCTGTTAAAGTTTTTTTTTTTCTTTTTTTCTTTTTTTTTTATTGTTGGGGATTCATCTAGGGTACAATAAGCCAGGTTACACTGATTGCAACTGTTAGGTAAAGTCCCTCTTGCAAGTGATTCTCTTGCCTCAGCCTCCCAAGTAGCTGGGACTACAGGTGCCCGCTACATTGCCCAGCTATTTTTGTTGTTGTTGTTGCAGTTGTCATTGTTGTTTAGCAGGCCCAGGCTGGGTTCAAACCCACCAGCCCTGGTGCATGTGGCCGGCACCCTACCCACTGAGCTATGGGCGCCGCCGAGATTTTGATTTTTGTTTATGGCACATATGAAAAATATCAATTATTGAGTCTACCTGATGTATATATGGGTGATCATAGCACTAATTTTTCAACTATGTCATATGTTTATAAATTTTTATAGCAAAAATATTGCAAAGTAAAATATTTTTAAAATCACTCATATTCCCACATTAAACATACATTTATATTTTATAATAGTTTTTATAATTTCCTTTTGAAACTATTTAGTTATGTGTAATCATTCCTTTATTTAGCCTTTGGCCATAATTTCTTAGTTCTTCTGAACACTCAAGGATTTCAGGAAGAACAAATTTTGATTTATAAATTGTGTTTAAATATACAGAAGTTTCTGTAAGATTCGTGAATTATTAGACACCAAATTTATGTTTTCCAAATTTAGCAATGCATAGAGCTGGCATACTAAATCTTGCAGCCGTTTAATTGAACACATTAATTAAGTTTTACTTGGCAGTGTCATTCTGCATTTAAGAGCAATAATTTTCCCCCAGTCTCCGAATGCCTTCAAAGGCTGTGTATGAATGGTGGTTAATGAATAAAAGAACCCTGCAGTGACCTAAAACCACTTCTGCTCCTTAATCAACTGTGAGAAGAAGCCAGACCCCTCAATTGACAGAAACTTTAGAGAGAGAGAGTTATTCCTTGTGAGGGACTAATGAACCTTGGAATTGGGATCTTGAGAGCCAGAGAAACCTAGGGTCAAATCCCAGTTATGCTATCTTCAAGAAGCCACTTAAGCACTCTGAGCCTCCACTTCCTTACATTTAAAATGGAGACCAAAATGACTATGTGCCAACATTATCATGATGACAAAACGCAGGAGGTGCGTGTGAGAGAGCCACACATCTCTCTCACTATTGTGCCGCTGTTACTGGGCTTCATCGTTTTGATTTCCTTGAGATTGAATAACTGCAAAGAAGGAAAAGGAAGACATCTGGTGGGGTTCTCTGCTCAGTCCAAGGTGGGTCTCCCTGAGTTTGCTCCCGAGCCCTGCAGGAGCATGTGTGGCCTTGCCTTCCAGACGATCACAAGGCCAATCTAGTAGAACAATGAGCTGGCCCCATAGGAGAGTCTCAATAAATTGTTGTCAAATAAATGAATGGGGCTTGTGACCACACTCCTTAGAGAGAATACTGTATTTGGGAGATGTTCCAGGGCCAAGAGCTTGGAACTTGGTAGCAGAAGTAGCTAAAGTACAACTACATCATTAACCGTGTCACCACTAGAGTTGCCATTAGATAACACCTTCGCGCAAATTTTAAAAAATGGTGCCTCTTCCTCAAGATACTTGACTTGATGTGTTGAAAATTCTCTGAAATACACTGAGTTATTTTTTAGGACAAAGCAATTTATTATTGTCAGCTAGGAAATTGTCCTAATAAATATACAAATTAATTATATCTACCTTATAAATTATAGGGTATATGTGAATCTTAGTAAATGTGGAATGTAAAGGTCTTAGCAAAATAACTAAGAAAATGCCAGGAAGGCTATGTTAACTAGTGTGATGAAAATGTGTCAAACGGTCTATGAACCAAGTGTATGGTGCCCCATGATCATACTAATGTACACAGCTATGATTTAATTTAAAAAAATAAATAAATAAATAATAGGGCGTCGGCCCCATATGCCGAGGGTGGCGGGTTCAAACCCAGCCCCGGCCAAATTGCAACAAAAAAATAGCCGAGCGTTGTGGCAGGCGCCTGTAGTCCCAGCTGCTCGGGAGGCTGAGGCAAGAGAATCGCGTAAGCCCAAGAGTTAGAGGTTGCTGTGAGCTGTGTGATGCCACGGCACTCTACCTGAGGGTGGTATGTGAGACTCTGTCTCTACAAAAAAAAAAAAAAAAGAAAAAGAAAGAAATAAATTATAGATAAAAATGTTGAGTTTTAGTGGCAATGCCTAGATATTCAAAGTAGGAAAATACATATAAGCAGTCCCTGAGTTACAAACGTCCATCTTACATACAACTTCTACTTAAGAATGGAGGCTACTACAGGCAATAGGTAGATACACCTGTGCCAACTTACATACAAATTCAACTTAAGAACAGAACTATGAACACACCTTGTTCATAACCCGGGTACTGCCTGTGTTACATACACACATACTGCTATGCTCAAGCGTGACAATGAAATTGAAGTTGTATTCATCTCTTCCTTGAGCAGCTAAGAAAGTATTAAAAAACTCAATCTCAGTCAAATTTAAGAGATTTATAGAGATATTATAGAGATTTATAGAAGAAAGAAAAATCGAGATCACACACAATTATGTATCTATCATAAAATTATTTCTTCTTAAACTTTTTTGGGCATAGATCAACGTTTGTTCCTGGTTTTATTATTTATTCTTGCTGTAAAAATGCATTTGAGTTGTCGTTCCTGTCAAGCTGTGGCCATTCACAAGTCAACAGAAAAAAGCCTAGTCTAGCCCAGCAGTTTTCCAACATGGCTAAATACCATAATGACTTGGAAAATTATTTTGAAAAAAACAAAGAAAGAAATATATATGCCCAAGCTTCTTACTTTGGCTAGGTTTGGGATCCACTGGTCTCTAATGGATAAAATGTAAAGAGATACAATGGCGGTGTCGGTCAGAGACCCTGAGCTCCTTCCTCGCCTAATTCCCATTTCATTTCCTCGCTAGAGCTCTGGACTTGCTAACAGAGCCTGGAAGCATCCAAAGCCTCAGATTGGGTAAGAATCTCTAAGCTAGGCTTGGTGCCTGTAGCACAATGGTTACGGCACCAGCCACATACACCAAAGTTGGCAGGTTCGAACCCAGCGCAGGCCAGCTAAAACAGCAATGACAAGTGCAACAAGAAATGGCCAGGTGTTGTGGTGGGCACCTGTGGTCCCAGCTACTTGGGAGGCTGAGGCAACAGAATAGCTTAAGGCCAAGAGTTTGAGGTTGCTGTGAGCTGTGACACCACAGCACTCTACCGAGGGCAACACAGTGACTCTGTCTCAAAAAAAAAGAATCTCTAAGCTAGCTGTCTATAAAATGGGATGCAAGCTTCCCAGGAGTTATACAAGACTGGAATGGAAGAAGAAAACTGTATTTATATATTTTTCCTCTTTCTATAATGCATTTGCCGTATAAATGAAAAGTGGTCCATTTATTTACTTTGTAGGTAAATATATGTAATATACAGTAGAACCTCTATAGCTGACCACCTCCTTAAGTTGACCTCATTCTCATAGACCAGACATGCACCACATGCACGTATCAGTGCACTAGGCCTAATTCCTTATGTTGATCACCTCCATATATTGACCAGTTGGTTACAGTCCCTTGGGTGGGCAACTTATAGATGTTCTACTGTATTTGATTTATTAATGAAGTAGTACATGTATATAATTTATAATTAAATGTACTTATTTATTTATTTGGGAGTGATGGTCAATCTTTTTCTTTCTTTCTTTTTTTTTTTTTTTTGAGACAGGATCTTTCACTTAGGCTAGGGTGTAGTGGCATCATCATAGCTCACTACAACCACAAACCACAAATTCCTGGGCTCAAGCCCACCTCCTGTCTCAGTCTCCTAATAAGCTGGGAGTATAGGTGTGTCCTGCCACACCCACCTGACTTTTCCATTTTTTCATAGAGACAAGGTCTCATTATATTGTTCAGGCTTGTCTTGAACTCCAGGCCTCAAGCAATCCTTCTTCAGTCTCCCAAAGTGCTAGGATTACAGATGTGTACCACTGTGCCCAGCTACAAGCTTCTTTCTTTTTAAACCAAGGAAAATAGATTCTGCTGTCCTAGAGGAAATAACGGGCATAGGATTTTCTTCTCCAGTGAACCAAGAGACAAAAGATGGGGTCAGCTGGCTGAAGACCAGACTCTAGCTATCTCTAGAGAGAGTGTGTATTAGGGTTTTCTAGAGAAACAGAACCAATAGGATGTGTGTATATATAGAAGGAGGTGTATTGTAAGTAATTAGCTATTGTGATTATGGAGGCTGGCAAGTCCCAGATCCCCAGAATAATATTTAGCCAAATGTCTGGGCATCTTATGGCCCAACAAAGTTGATACATACTAGGGCACTACAAAAATGTACTAACCCCTTCCTGTGGAGTCCTTTCTGATTATGTCACTTTCAGTTACATCACTTCTATTCCCAGACACAAAATTAAAACTTCTACACTAGCCATTTTTTTTTTTTTTTTTTTTTTTTGTAGAGACAGAGTCTCACTGTACCGCCCTCGGGTAGAGTGCCGTGGCAGCACACGGCTCACAGCAACCTCTTAACTCTTGGGCTCACGTGATTCTCTTGCCTCAGCCTCCCGAGCAGCTGGGACTACAGGCGCCCGCCACAACGCCCGGCTATTTTTTGGTTGCAGTTTGGCCGGGGCTGGGCTTGAACCCGCCACCCTCGGCATATGGGGCCGGCGCCCTACTCACTGAGCCACAGGAGCCGCCCTACACTAGCCATTTTTAATTGCTTCTCCTGCCATTGTTAGTTTCGCCCTTTTTCTGCACCACATATGGCCACAGTTGAAGGCTCACTCCCTCTCACTGAAAAGTGAGACTAGAGAGAACTTATACATATAAACGATGGGTTAAATTTTCAAATCACCAAGTTTCCATTTTAGGGCAAGCTTCGCAAATGTTTCAGGCACATTTTCTTTATCAGGAACAGAGTGCTTACAATATGTTCTAATAAAGACTGTAGTAGTAATAAAAATAACTAAATGTTCTAAGTTGCTGGTACGTGAATCCCCCTGGGGAATGTGTTAGCTGCCTCTATGTGCCTTAACCTAGAAGGACAACGGCTCACTCTTCTCCCAAAGAACTAGTGAGCTCTGGCTGCTCAGGTGGGCCTAGTCATTCCTATTCCTTAGGAGAGAAAACCAAAGAAACAATAAGCAGAATGACCTTAACAGCTGCAACTGGGAAGAGCTGAAAGGAGAAGGGATTTCTCTCCCAAAAGCCTACCGAAGGGTCAAGTTTACCCCATAGTAATGGAGACTGAGTTTTGCTATCCCTAGAGGGACACCAACAGCTCACCTGACTGGAAAAAGCGAACGCTCAGAGAATGGACCACTGCGGTAACTAGGGAGAGGGACCAAACAGAAAACTTAGCACAGGCAGCTCTAGTGAACAATAATAGAAGAGACAGATGACCACCAACCAAAAATAGAAGATGAAAGAGAAGACTTAAAGACATTCAAACTTAGCATTAGAAAAAAATATTCTGGAACTAAAACCAAACAAAACAAGTGTTTCCTGATTGTTAGAAAAAAGATACGTGGGTTTTGTTCACTGATTGATATCCCTGTTCATTATACATAGTAAGCACACAGATATTCAATGGCTAAATGAATAAAATTCAATAGACAGAAGAGGGGATTGGGAACCAATTAGAACAGAATCAGTGGCCTCTGTATAAGTGGACTAAAGATGCCAAACACTTAAGGAAACATGAGTCAAAATTAAAGTGAGATACCACTTCACAGTTATTAGGATGGCCGTTATCCATAAAAACAAGACAGACAACAACAAAACCCAGAAAATAACAATTTTGCTGGTGAGGATGAGGAGAAATCCTTATGCATTGTTGGTGAGAATATTAAATGATTCACCCACTTTGGAAAACAGTATGATGGTTCCTCAAAAAACTAAACATAGAATTACCATATAACCCAGCAATTTCTCTTCTAGGTATATGCCTGAAAGAACTGGAGGCAGAAATTGATCAGATTACATGTATATTAATGCTCATAGAAGCATTTTCAAATAATTATCATAAAGTAGAACCAACTCAAATGTCCATCAACAGACAAATGGATAAACGAAAAGTGTGAAATATACAAACAATGAAATATTGTTCAGCCTTAAAAAGGAATGAAATTTTGACATGTGCTATGATGTGGATGAACTTTGAAGACATCATTCAATGAAATAAACAAGACTCAAAAGGCCAAATACTGTATTATTCCACTTATATGAGATACCCAAAGTAATCAAATTTACAGAGATAGAAGGTAGAATGGTGCCTATGTAAAGAGGTAAATTGTTTAATGGGTGCAGAGTTTCAGTTTATGAAGATGAAAAAGTTCTGGAGAAAAGATGCCAAAAGAGAATTTATGAGGAACAAGATAAGATACACAAAGAGATGGAAAAAAATCTAACATGTAAGTTACAAGAGTTCAAGAGGAAGGAGGAAAAGGACTCAAAGGAGGTGAACAATTAAAGAAATAATTAAAGACTGATTTTCCCAGTATGAAGAAAGACAAATCTACAGGAAGGGGCTCATTGAGGTCCAGAGAGGATTAATGAAAATCAAAGGCACTTACCTAGCAGCATGGTTTTTTTTATTTAATTTTATTTTTTTTCCTTTTATTAAGTCGTATACACATAGATCATGAACACATTTATGCTTTCGTGGGATACGATGCGTTGATTTTTTTATACAATTTGAAATGGTTACATCAAACTAATTAACATAGCTTTCACCTCATTTACTTAAATATTGTGTTAAGACATTTATGTTCTATACTTGGTAGATTTGACTTACAACATCCTCCATAGGTGTGGTCCCACCATTTACCCTCCCTCTATCGAACCTCCCCCCCCGCCCCTTCCATCCCCCTCTACTTCTCTCCTTCATCCTGGACTATAGTTATGATCTATCTTTCATAAAAAAGTGTGAGTAATTATAAATTGGTTTCATAAAAGTATTGAGTACATTAGACACTTTTTCTTCCTCTCTTGAGATACTTTACTAAGAAGAATATTTTCCAACTCCATCCATGCAGCACGTTGATAATATTCCTGAGCTTCAAAGGTACAGAGAAAATATTATAACTATTATACAGACTAACACATTACTTACCAAGGCAGAAGAATCAGACAAGCATCAAACATCTCATAAACAATACTAGAATGGAAGGAAGTGGAATAAAACCCATAAACCACTAAGAGAAAAGAACTATAGAGGAAGAGCCTAATATCCAGTTGAGTTGACATTGACCTATCAGAGTAAAACGTACTACTCATAGTAAGCATATTGTGCACTTACTATGTTCTAGGCACTCTGCCATGGGCAGTATAAAGAATATTCATTTCAACCTCACAACAATCCTATGAGATAAATGCCTTTATTATGATTCCAACATTACAGACGAGGAAACTGAGACACAGAGAAATTAAGTTGCTTAAGAAATTAAGCAATTGCACAGCTTAGAAGTAGCAAAGCCAAAATTCATATTTTGGTGTTCATGCTCTTATACCATTCTACCATTCCTAAAATTAGTTTCCTTTATGAAGAGTGGAGATAGGTCAGGGAATAGATAGTTTGCAGGGTTGTGATGGGGGTGGTGGAGGGGCCGGGTTGGGGTAGAAGACCAGTAGATGGAAGGAAATACATAGCGTAAGTTACATAGCATATATGACACATAAAATGCTGTAAAATATTTTACTGCAAATATATAAAAATTGAATGTATGTATTGACAAGAGTTTGAAAGTGATGGGACATACAAAAATGTGAATTCGATCTTGGTCAATCTGCAAGCAATTTTATTCTTGGTTTTCTGTTATTTCAATACATGGTCTGTCATCAAGAGTTCAAAAAGAAAAGAGTGTCCATTTTGGAGACAGATTGCCAGCGTTCCAACTCCCTTTCCAGTTGCTTTTGTAATCTTGGGGAGCTCCGGGGTGTTAATTTTACCTTAGCGATTGCTCTGCTTTGAGGGACAGGAGCCAGGATTTCCTACTTCTGTCCCCACCAGCTAGTAGCTGCAGCTGTTCAAGGAGGATAGATGCTGTGATGTGTCTTGTCTAGTTGCCGTGGTGGCAGTAGCCTTTTGGCAGATCTCAAAAGAAGGTCACAGGCATGAACAGTTAGAAGCAACATGCACCAAAACTGGAGAAGTCACCAAGGAAATTTGGACAGAACACTGCAGTGCCCCTATGAAGTTTATTTTTCTCCCATAACAACAACAAAAAAAAAAAACAGAGGAAAGAAGTTGGAAGAGTTAGAATGGGGTGATAATGCTATCAAGAAACTAAGTTCCTTCTATCTTGAAGCTCCTCCATTTTTAATATGCTGGGTTTTTGCTTTAGGAGTTGAGCTACTGTTCAACCTTCAGGTATAGGAACAAGTGCAGATAAATGACAGTCAAGAAGTAAGGGTACATGTCAAATCTATTACGTATAGAGTATAAATATCTTAATAATTAAGTAAATGAGGTGAAGGCTATATTAACTAGTTTGATGTAAGCATTCCCAATTGTATATAAAATCAGCACATTGTACCCCATAAAGGCATCCATGTATACATGATCTATGTGTTTATGACTTAATTTAAAAAAAAAGAAGTCTTCTCTGCCAAAGCTTTTAAATTTTTTAAAACTCTTTATATGGAAAGGGAAACTTCCATGCAAACTTCCCCTTTCATCTCATTAGTCAGAATGTGAAGAAATGCCCATCCCCAAACCAACTAATATCCAAAGGGTTGGGTGACTATAGTAATTTAGACTACTCACAAGTCAGCTCCTGGTACTGAGGCAAAAGCCCACCAACCTTGGGATCAGGGGTTGCCACCTGAACAAGTCAGTGTTCTGTCCACAGCACTGACTGTTTGCCACCGTGCTTTGCCCTGATTGAGATGATGGGAGTCATAGGAGTAATAGGAGTCATGCGATCCAAAGAAAGGGCAAAGAATGCAAAGAGAAGAGGAAAGGCCCTTGAGGAAGCAAGCTATCTGAGGGACTGGCAGAGAAAGACGAACCCAAGCAGATGTCTAGAAGAGGAGCCACAGATTGGGAGGGAAGCCTGGGCAGTGTGATCATGGAAGCCAAGGGACAGAAAAGGTTCAGCTCCTCTGACAGTTATCTATTGCTACATACCAAACCACCCCAAACCTTGTGCCTTAAAACAACGCTCATTTGTTATTATGCTCTCCCATGGTTTGGGGAACTGACCCGGTAAGCCAGATGGTTCTTGCTCAGGCTCCTCATGTGACTACAGTCAGATGGTGGCTGAGGCTGAAGTCATCTCAAAGGCTTCCTCACTCCCATGTCTGGTGCTTGGGCCGAGAAGCTTCAAAGAGCTGGAGGCTGGAGAAGCTGAGCATCCTCAAGCATCACTCTCTAACCCCTTGTGGTCTTTCCCCATGTTCTCTTCCCCATGACTGCATCAGGGTGTGTGATCCAAGATGAGAGCCAGGGCCCAGTTGTGTTTTCACAAAGCATCACCTCCAGCTGCACGCTCATCAGAAGGAGGTGATGAAGGCTCCCAATATTCAATGGCTCTTGATGGGAAGCAAGGCAAAGAAAGAATTTCCAGACATGTTTTGAAGCCACCACGTCTCAGCAATTTTTGTTTTAAACTACTGCTCGGCTGTCACAACAGGACAAGGATATAATTGTTCAAAAGGTTCTAAGAGTCCCAGGCCAGGGATTCATTCAAGTTCCTTTAACATAGGATGTGAAGGACACAGGCACGATCTACCCATAGAAGGGGCCCAGTCGCCCCCCTAGCTGGAGAGACAAGCTGAATGATCAAAGGTCACTTTTGCAGCCATAGCTTCTACTAGCTGGGCCTGGCTTCCAAGCTGCCTGAGGCCCTTCATGCACCTTTTCATCTAAAATCTATACCCTGTCTATGTCCACAGGCTTTGAAGCTACTCACATGATCAAGCAAAAGGTGCAGTGGGGGTAATTAGGGAATAAAGAGAGCCATGTGAAGGGGACAAGGGCAGAAGAGAATTATTCCACAGCTCTAAATTTCCTGACAGTGAAGCCAAAATGGCAAACCTTGGGTTATGAAATTTTTTTTTTCATTTATCTGCAGAGACAGACTTCTTCCCAAACTAAGCTCGTTTATCACAACACAACACTGAATAAAAGACACTTGGCCGAAAAGTCATGCAACACCTTTAACTACAGTTATGGAAGAGTCACCAGCTGTCTGTATGATGGATTCTTCTCTTGATCCCTCATAAAGGTGAAAGATATACTATGCCCATTAGGCTGTCTTTTCCAATATTGTGGGTCTTAAGTGAGTCTTTCTTAGGTTCCATCTCTGAAAAATTTATTGAGTATCTTCCATATGTCAGACACTATACCAGGTGCTAAAATAGCAGTCGATTTATCCCTGAGTCCTCAAAGATTGTACTTCTCCCATGTGGGTGTGCAACACAATCCCTTGGAGAGCCCGTTAAAACACTGGGCCCCTTCTTGAGAGTTTCTGATTCACTATATCTGGGGGAAGCTCGAGAATTTACATTTCTAATAAGTTCCCCAGCGATACTGATACTACTAGTCCAGGGATTACACATTAAGAACCGCTACTGTAAAAGCAGGTATTCAAAAGTGTGGCCTTAAGTGTGTCACAAGCTTCAGCTGTGAAATCTGGGAGGGAGAGGGCACTGTAGAATGCACACATACATCTGAGAAAGACTCAGAGTCAGGTTTATTTTCAACTAGATGGACTACCGATTTCCTCACAAAAAAGTACGAGAAATAGTGGGGCCTGTTACAGGAGGAACAGTATTTTTTTTTCCCAGCCAAGAACTTGGGATGTTTTTGAAAAATGTACAAGGTCCAAAGAGATCCTATGTTGGCTGAAAATCATTAGCAATACCTATTTCCTCCTCATCACTTAGTCCATCAAAGAACCTCAGTGTTGCCTCTAAGAACATTCTAGATTTATGAAAACCATCATTGCGATGGGCTTGTGAGAATGAACTAAATGGAAAATACATTTCTCCTGGGCTCAATGAATTGGTTGTTTAAATGAAAGTTAAAACATTCCAACACTTTCTTGCCAGATAATTATCACCAATCCTTTCCATCATTTGCTACATAGATCTCAACAAAAAATCATTCAAATACAGAGATTTTTGTGCTAATTCAAAAATCTTCTAGTAGATTTATTAAAATATTTAAAGAAGATGGAATACTATAGCTAATTCAACTCATTTTCAAAGGGCTCCATGTAAGTTTTGAAAAATCAGGTTTTCAAATTTTCAGTTTCTTTTGGTATCTGTCAAAACAAATACCAATTTAATTTACAAGGACTTCCAGGTTAAGATGGCCCATTCAAATAGTGCTTGTTTTTGCCCCATTCAAAATCTCCTTCAAGCAAAGTATTGGGATGTATTTTTAAGGCATAAACTCACAGGCAAAGAAATAGGGGAGGTGAAAATATACAGTAATAACACAATTTGGGAAGTGTTAACCCTAGTCACATGAGAATTTTAATTTATAAATATCTATCTTACTTTACTAAAGTAAGTTAATGTTTCATGAGTCACCTAGATAAAAGTGACAGATTAGAAAGAGCTAACAGCTAGCAGTAGACAAAGAACTGAGCGGGATCAGGGGCCGGGGTCATACTCCCACATTTCCCACTACCTCCAGGCCTGGGACAAGCTATGTCACCTCTCTGAAACTCAGTCTTCCCACCTGTAAAACAATGCAGTTGGAAGGGATCTCTTCCAGATCTAACATTTTATGATTCTATAGTCATTTTTTTCTTGTTTGCTTTTTTTTAAACTTAGTTTTTATTTTTACCAGTTAAACACTGATGGTTTAAAACAGAGATTGAGGCGGGGTGCAGTGCCTCACACCTATAACCTCAGCACTTTGGGAGGCCAAGGCAGGAGGCTCACTTGAGGCCAGGAGCTCAAGACCAGCCTGGGCAACATAGCAAGATCCCATTTCTACAATGATGATGATGATGATGATGGCATCATCATAGCTCACTGTAACCTCAAACTCCTTGGCTCAGGCGATCCTCCTGCCTTAGATGCCCAAGTTTCTAGGACTACAGGTGTGTGCCACCATGCCAGCTAATTTTTGTGTTTTGTTTTTTGTAGAGACAGGGTGGGGTAAAGGGGAGGTCTCACCATGCTGTCCAGGCTGGTCTCGAACTCCTGATCTCAAGTAATCCTCCCACTGAAGCCTTTCAAAGTGTGAAGCATTTCTATTGAAGAACAGTTTCAGTCTATAACTTAGTGGGCTAAAAATCTGGGGGTGGGCATTTTAGTTGAGGCCTAAAATAGGCACAGTCTCCCCCAGTACTGAGGCTTAGGGAGAGGGCCTACCTGTCCCGAGGCTAAAAAAAAATGTAGAAAAAGTCAAGAAGCCATATGTCTGTAACAATTTAAACCCGAAGACGATTCTAATCCCAGCTGATGCAGTCTGTACACCTGAGCTGATGCACCTCCTCGCCTAGAGTTCCACAGCTCTCTTACTCCCTCCACTGATTGGGTCATAAATCCTGCAGCAGCATACCCACATTTCCTTTCTGGTTTTACTAGTTGCATTATTGCCTGGAAGAAACTATGGATTGGGGGAAGGGCAAAACTCATTCTCCCCAGTGTCACGTAAATTGGCCTGGAATTGGTGTAATCCAAGTGGTCTGCCATTTGGTTTGGGTCCTGCCTTTCCTGATCACTTGGAGAGATGGAGACCCCAGGAGTCTGGGGTCCTGATGGCCCTAGAGCCTCCCAAGCAGTTAGGGGAAAAGGGAACTCTACAGCCATTTCTCCTAAAATACTACCTAAGCCTACCCCATCTTCACCTAGGAGCCATTCATTTATTTTTATAGTAAAAATGCTTTGATTTATTGGATTTGGGTTCATTTTGATATAAAAATTCCTGCCATCTAGTGGCCAAATTAAGAACACAGCTTCTCCTTTGTACCAATATTTGCCCAGGACTCAAATACTTGATTCTTGCGATGTGAATTTTCTTAAAAGTGCCTATGCAGAGCAGATATTCGAAAATATTTGATGCAAAAGTAAAATTTACTTCAACTAAAAGTTTCGAGATATGGCATGTGACGCACACAAGGAAATGAAAGAAAACAGACATCCTATAATATTCATGGCTAAGCTCTTTCATCAGTGTGTTATAATCAATAAGAATCTCTTCTAAGAGAACTCATAGAAGGACAACTATCATGAATTATTCTAAGTACATTCATTATCTTCATCATCATCATCATCATCACACAGACAAAAGGGACCAATACCAGAAAGGAGGCAAAATGGCCTACAGCAGTGGTCCCAAAATTTTTCTACATATTATAATCACCTGGGGATCTTTTAAAGCTTCCAAAGCCAAGGCCACATTTTAAACCAATTAAATCACAATCCCTGGCAGTGGCCCAGGCATGAGCACTTTTGTAGCTCCCAGATGATTCTAATGGACATTCATGTATGGGGATCTGTGTTTACGTCCATGCAATGGTATCATACGTGAGCATGGCACTTCACAGTTTACAAGAGCATTTTCTTGCAACATACAGATCCTGGGGGAAATAATTTTTAAAAATAAATATACTAAACTGATAGAGGCCATCTACAGCAAACCCACAGCCAATATCATATTGAATAGGGTAAAATTGAAAACATTTCCACTCAGATTTGGAACTATACAAGGATGCCAATTATCACCACTGCTATTCAACATAGTAATGGAAGTCCTAGCCATCATAATTAGGCAAGAGAAGGGGATCGAGGTATTCAAATGGGGTCAGAGGAGGTCAAACTCTCACTCTTCACAGATGACATGATTTTATACGTGGAAAATCCCAGGGACTCAACTACAAAGCTCTTAGAAGTGATCAAGGAACATAGCAGTGTCTCAGGATACAAAATCAATACTTATAAATCAGTAACTTTTACATATGCCAACAATAGTCAAGCTGAAAATTATAGTCAAGGGCTCTATTCCTTTTACAGTAGTGCCAATGAAGATAAAATATCTGGGAATTTATCTAACAAAGGAAGTGAAACATGTCTATAATGAGAACTATGTAACCCTGAGAAAAGAAATAGTTGCAGACGCTAACAAATGGAAAAACGTACCATGCTCATGGCTGGGAAGAATCAACATTGTTAAAATGCCCATACTACCCAAAGCAATCTACAGATGTAATGCGATCCCTATCAAAGCCCTAATGTCATACTTTAAAGAACTTGAAAAAATAGTACTTCATTTTATATGAAATCAGAAAAAAACTCGAATAGACAATACATTACTTAGAGATAAAAAAAATCAGCAGACATCACATTACCAGACTTCAGACTATACTATAAATCTATAGTGATCAAAACAGCATGGTACTGGCACAAAAATAAAGATGTAGATATGTGGAATATAATAGTGAACCTAGAGATGAACCCAAGCACATATCGTCATTTGATCTTTGATCAGCCTAACAATAACATACACTGGGGAAAAGATTCCCTATTTAATAAATGGTGCTGGGAGAACTGACTAGCAACCTGTAGAAGACTGAAACTGGACTCTCACTTTTCACCACTAACAAAAGTTGATTCTCACTGGATAAAAGATTTAAACTAGAAGAGAGTGCAGGGAAAACACCTTAAGATATTGGCCTGGGAAAATATTTTATGAGGAGGACCCCTGCCCCGGCAATTAAAGCAAAACCAAAAATGTATTACTAGGATCTGATCAAGCTAAAAATCTTCTGCACAGCTAAGGGCACTGCAAGTAAAGCAAACAGCCTTCAGAATGGGAGAAGATTTTTTCAGGATATGTTTCTGGCAAAGGTCTGATAACTAGAATCCACAAAGAACTCAAATTAATCAATAAGAAAAGAAGAAACAACCCTATTTTTTTTTTTGAGACAGAGTCTCACTATGTCACCCTCAGTAGAGTGCTGTAGCATCACAGCTCACAGCAACCTCAAACTCTTGGGCTTAAGCGATTCTCTTGCCTTAACCTCCAAAGTAGCTGGGACTACAAGCACCCGCCACAACACCTGGCTATTTTTTTGTTGCAGTTGTCATTGTTGTTTAGCTGGCCTAGGCTGGGCTCGAACCCGCCAGCTTTGGTGCATGTGGCTGATGCCACCACTGTGCTATGGGTGCCAAGCCAACAACCCTATTTCTTTGCTGGCAAGAGACTTGAATAGGAACTTCTCTGAAGATGACAGGCACATGGCCTAGAAACACATGAAAATAATGCTCATCATCTTTAATCATCAGAGAAATGCAAATAATCAAAACAACTTTGAGACATCACCTAACTCCAGTAAGATTGGCCTACATCACAAAATCCCAAAACTGCAGATGTTGGCGTGGATGTGGAGAGAAAGGAGCACTTCTACACTGCTGGTGGGACTGAGAACTAATGCAGCCCCTTTGGAAAGAAAGTATGGAGAATTCTCAAAGAACTAAAAGCTGACCTACCGTTTGACCCCGCAATACCATTACTAGGTATCTACCCAGATGAACAAAAATCATTTTACAACAAAGTCATTTGCACCAGAATGTTTATTGCAGCCCAATTCACAATAGCCAAGTCGTGGAAGCAGCCTAAATGTCCATCAACCCATGAATGGATAAACAAATTGTGGTATATATATATACCATGGAATACTATGCAGCCATAAAAAAGAGGGAGACTTTACATCTTTTATGTTTACCTGGATGGAGCTGAAACATATTCTTCTCAGTAAAGTATCTCGAGAATGGGGGGGGAAGTATCCAATGTACTCAATACTACTATGAAATCAATATATAATCACACATTCATACAAATGATAAAACACAAAGATAGTCCAGACAAAAAGAGAGGAGAGGAGGGCGAGGGGAGGGAGAAACCGAGTGGAGGGAGGGTATTTGGTGGGATCTCACCTATTGTACACAATGCAAGGGTACGTTTCAAAACACTAAGAATATATTATAAATGTCTTAACCACAAAAATAAGTGATGGTTATGTTAATCAGTTAAATGTAAGCATTCCACATTGTAAATCAAATCATCACATTGGACCCCATAAATGTATGCAGTTATGATTTAATAAAAATTAAGAAAAAATAAAGAAATATCCGAGAGCATTTTGGCAGAGGTTATCTCATCTGATCCTTGTGCAGTAAGCATAACTTCTGTGCAAAAAGTACAATCATCGGCCTGGTGGCTCCTAAATTTCTACCTGGTAGGGTGTGGGGGTGGCAAGGGGCTAGAAGGCTTGGGTAGTTGGCTGGAAGCTAAGTCCGCATAGCAAGCCTGCCCTCTTCCCTAGGTTAGATGGTTATTTGAGGCAACCAGTGTAGAGAAGTCGATAAAGAGCATGGAGGCCACATCCTCTCCCACACAGTGTCGCTGCTGACCGATTATCTCACTTTCTAAGGGAGGAAACAGAGGCAGCACAGTAGTACCTTGCAGACGCTGCAGGCTAGAGCAGAAAAGAGCTTTCTTGTTTGCTTTCTACTCAGAGCTGGGATCCATGCACCGCGGTGTTCTCCATTTGAAGCAAATGAAATGTGGAAAAATCTAAATGCTTCTAATTATATGAGATGATTATTTACTTTGTGAAAGGCTTCCTCTCTTTATGAAAAACTTCCCCACAGGACTTCTTAAGATACCAACTCGCTTTCTATGTTTTAAGTTATTCAATTTAAAAATCCAATTCTATATTTATCTTTTTTGGCAATTGTTTTTGGGTTAAAGCCAAGCACACTGAAATATTTGTCCAAGTCATTGCTTCTATATTTTTATACTTGTCCATCCAGCAGACAATAAAACAGAAAGAGAAACTTTGCAAAATCCATTGAGATTCCCCTGCCTTGGGGCTGCCATGTGTGGGCACACAGGTTGTGCACTGCACAACTCCAGTGGCACACACCACTGTCCATGTGGACAGTGACGTGAATTGTAGCCCCTCGTTTGTGAGACAAAGAGCGGCTGCCCTGATACTAGGTGTTTCAGAAGAAATAGAGATGCCTGCCTTCGTTGTGTTTTGAACTTGAGGGCTGGTCACCCACCAGTTCTGTTTTGAAGGACCCCAAAGCCAAACGTAATGGTTTTCACTTCAAAGCCAGTGCTATTTCTCCTGGGATGGCTTCATGCTGGTTCTAGGTAATTCCCCCAATCATATGAAGAACATCTTTCTTTTCTTTTTAAAAATAATTTCTCTGAGAACATTCTTTAAAAAGATTTGTTCCAGCTCATCCATATTCAAGAGAACTTCACGCCTTGTGCCCTAAACACAAGAAAGTGCAGCTAATGGAAAGAACAGACTGTTTAATCCTCTGAACACACATCAGGAGCCTTTATGAACCTTCAATGTCATACTTGCCTTTATGCTTCTGAGCAAACACTAATTTCCCTCATATTCAAATACACGTTTGACCTCTTCTCAAATATACGAAGTCTAACAATTAAGTTTGTGAATTCATTCTAGAAAAAGTGCTACATACCTCATTGCTGAATATCGCTGTGGTCACCTTAGAAGTACTCCCCTTGGGAAGCTCTGCACAGACGCCAGTACCTAGTCTGCCTTTCAAAGCAATTTTGGAATTCTTTTTCTGGCATGGCCATTACAGCCTTCGTTGTATTACCCTTGGATGTACTTGAATGTCATCAAAATGTATTCCTTTCAATATTTCCTTTATCTCTGGGTAAAGAAAAAAGTCACTGGGAGCCAGATCAGGGGAGTAGGGAGGGTGTTCCATACAGTTATTTGTTTACTGACTATAAACTATCTCACAGTGCTGTGTGAGCTGGTGCATTGTAGTGATGAAAGAACCATGAGTTTTTGGCCAAGATTTTCAGTTAAGATTTTCCTATTTCTCTATTGATGTTTCCTTGATCTGCTATGCTTCTCACAGTCAGCCAATGATTTTGATGCACAATTCAATGAATTTTTGCAATCTTTTCATCAGTTCTGCTCATTTGATACCAGCCACCCTGACCTTTCTTCATCGGTGATGCTTTTTCTCCCCTCGGAAAAACATGTAATCCATGTGTACACCGCCATTTTCTTCATGGCATTATCCCCATAAACCTGGACTAATATGTCCCTAGTTTCACTTCCACTCTTGCCAACTTTAACAAGAAATTTACAAATATTTGTTGCTGCTCTAATTCAAGAGCCAGCATTCTCACAAGGACACACAAAAGCACACCCCCACAATAATGAACGCCACTCGGCTAGACACCATCACATGGCGACATGAACACAGCTGTGAAACAGTGATATACCAACGTTATGAAACCTTACAGAGCGGTTTGTACAGTGCTGCCAACTAAATGCAAGTTCCCAAACTTAGTTGTCAGACCATGTATGATCAGTTTTGTGTTTCAAATGGCCTTTGAAGTGCATTTACTGGTGCATGCAAGCCTCCCCTCAGCTGGGGATCACGCGCAGCTCCTGGGAGGGAAGGGGTCTTCACCCCGGCAGGGAAGCTTGCTCAGATTGCTTGTCCTGCTATAGAACAGAGAACTGTTCACGTCTTAAGAATGGAGGTGCTAAACGCATCATGGCCAGAGGTTCTTTTGTTTTTTTACTGCAACTGATCTTCAGCAAATGCCAAAAGCCATCTTTCAAATGGGGTTCCCCCCATCCGCACCCAACCAACATCCAGGATCCTAAAGACTACTTTTCGCTTCTTGGCCTCCTTTTGCTGCCTGGAAGCTCAGATTTGTTTGGGGGTTGGAATATGCTTTTGCACCTGGATTTCTAATGTAATTCTTCCAAATCTACCTGGTTATTTTAACCTTCTGTTAGTATGTTCAGTTTGATCATTTCATTGCTTTTTATCTTCAAGCTGGGCCCAATTTTCTTTGGAAGGGCAAAGAGAAATAGTCACACAAACTGGAAATTATACAATTCCAATTCCAAGCCTTTGAGAGCTGATCAGAACCTTGGTGCCGGGGCCAAGAGAGCCCTTATCCTGCTTCCTGCTCACGTCAATGGTAGGGGTAGCCAGAGGCAGAAAGACAGTTTTGCTGTCCTATTTTTTTATCACATAGGAGTCACAGGACATAAAGCCATAGCAATTAGCTGGGACAATGTGTGCAGTTCAGGTGACAGGCTTGGGAGATCATGCATTCTGAGTTCAAATCTCAGCTCTCCCACTCACCAGCTAATCAAGTTGCTTATTCTCTCTGCCCTTCAGTGTAGTCATCTGTAAAATGGGGATAGTAATTCTTATCTCTCTGGCTTTTGTAAGGATTAATTGAAATAAGGAATGCAAACACTTAGCTCAGTGCTTGGAGAATGCATAATGTAGGTGCAATACACATTAGAACCAATCATGGTTTTATGATTTTTTTTTTCTAGAAGAAAGCTGAGAAACAATTTTATAATTCATCATTGTAAATAACAGGCACATGCAAATTGCTCTCCTTGATTAAACGGTTTAGGGACTATGAAAAGATGAATTTATAGGAAAAATCTATTTCTATCTTTAAAAGTTTCCCCAGTTTTCCTTTTTGCTTTTGGAAACTTTTGTCTTTGAAATGTAACTGCCCTCACACACTAATTTATCAAGCCAGTTGTTATCCAAAAATAAAAATGAACAAGACATGATCTCAACATACTTTTGATACATTAACCAAGAGACAATATATTTTTAAATTTCCTTAACTTAAGGAAAGACAAGTTCTCTGGAAGTTGCTCTATTTTAGAAAGTTAAAATAGTGAGTTCTAGTTATTTCCCTTCTAAATACTTTACCACGAGACCCATAAACTTTCCATATTTTAATTTGTCTAAATTGTAGAGAAAATACACAATAAAAATTTAAATTATACCCCAAACAATGATGATACAATAAAAGCCTTTCTCCGGAAGAAAATGAAAACACAGTATAAACATGTTTCTAAAGTAAGTATTATTGGGGAAGTTAAGCTAAACCTTCAAACTCAAGCCACATGTGGGTACAATTCGTATGGAAATTGCCAACAACAGTATCTGAAGCATACATCTAGATTTAGACAATTCCACTGTTAGCTGTTTGCTTAGGGATGCATTATTCATTGTTAAGTTGGAGTTTTGTTTAATTTAGTTCTCTGAAAATACAAGGAAGAAAGCAGATCCTTTGACACGAAGAACAGCACAAATCCTTTGACATATGGGTCTCTATCCCCCACCTCAACCCTGTCTGTAAGGCTCTGTTGAAGCTAGTTCAGAATAGCTTCCAATGCCTGTAGTCCAGACTGCAGGCTGAGGCTTGAAGATTGCTTGAAACCAAGAGTTCAAGGCTTCAGCACTCTATGGTCTGTCCACTACACTCCAGCCTGAGCAACATAATAAGAGCCTGTCTCAAAAAAAACAAAACATAGCCTCCATATTAAGGCAACATGTATCCAAAACTATTTGATATGCCATTTGATTTTGCTTCAACAGTAAAAGCACACTCCCTCTCCAGGAAGATAATTAATTTCTCCAGCCCCATGCATGTCTTGAGCTGCATTATAGGCCCAGGGTAATTGGAGACAGGCAGCTATTTGGCCTCTAATTTAAACAAGTTCTAAGGCTGAGAGACATACAAGCAAAATCAGAGCTGGCAAGACGCACAGAACAATGGAAAAGTGTGATTAGGGCAGGGCCTAACAGCAAACTCTATTACAGTGCTGATGAAAAATGACAGTGGACCTTTGTATTCCAGGTGGATAAATTAGAGCCAGTTGGAGCCGATGGCAGAGGAGAGGGCTGCCCCAGGCAAAGGGAGCAGATATTGTGGCTAGATTTGCAGGTAGGATCAGTTTTGCCAGATTTTTCAAGAGAAGTCAAATATGTGGTATTCATATGAAATTCTCAACGCAGTGTTTTCGCAGTTAACAACACATACAAATTAAAGGCAATAACACAACATCACCACTCAGACCAAAGAAGACAGAACTGCAAGACGTTGGTTTCCTTATTGTGGCTTAGAATACATAAAGTTTTCTTCGGGGCTGCATTTCTACCTGAAACATAAATCAAGACAAAGGCCAGTCTTTCAAACACTCTTCTCTAAGAGAAACACTAAAGAAGTCAACATATATACTAGGTGCAATGTGGTATCCTGCAGTGGATCCTGGAACAAAAAAAGACCACAGTGGTAGAGTAGTGAAATTCAAATCAAGTCTAGAGTGTAGTTAATAGTGTCAAACCAATGTTCATTTCAGGTTTGGATGAAGGTCTTGGGGTTATGGACGATGTTAATGTCAGGGGAGACTGAGTGAAGGCTGTGTGGGAACTCTCTCTACCATCTCTGCAACTTTTCTGTCCATCTAAAATGACTCCATACTAAAAAGGTTTACTGAAAATAAACTATATAAAATAATAGATGTGAAATATATCCCATCAATTAAATCATAAAACACACATTGAGCTAGCTCTCCAAGAACATGACTTTAATGGGCTGGTAGTAACTAAGGGAGAATGCGCAACTGGGTTCAGGCACGGGGGTGGGGGGTAAAAACGCCAGGAAGAATAACATCTCTTAGGACAATTGTTGAACCAATGTGAACAGGTCTGAGAGTCTGGGAAGGTAGGATTGAGGCGAAAATCTTTAAGGAGAGCAAACTGTCACAGACCGGAATTTCATGGAGAGACAGAGAGTGGACAATGCCATTACTCATTTATGTCCTCTTTACTTCAATATTGTATAATCACAGTAAGGCTTCTTTATAGTCTGTGGTTTGCCAAATTCCCACCTTCTGATTTTCAATTCTTTTTTTTTTTTTTCTCCACCAAGTTAACAAAATAGAAAATGTTTCCAAGCAAAGTTAAGCACAAATAAAAGGGAGAACAACCTAAGCCATGACAACACATATACACACGTGGCCGTTTAGTCTATAAAATTTGCCTATAGCAGGGTTCTTAGTGCTACTGGCATTTGGGGCTGGATCATTCTTTGTTATGAGAGCTGTCCTGTCCATTAAAGGGAGTACTCTGGCCTCTTCCCACTAGATGCCACTAGCACTCCCAAGTTGTGACAAACAGAAATGTCTTCAGACACTGTCGCATGTCCCTTAGGGGACAAAATCACCACTGGCTGAGATAAAAATGTAGAGTAATTATATAAATCAGGGAGTATATTTCACAGACATAGTGGCTGCCAAGTTGTTAGAACTACCTAGTGGAACCATGTGAAACTGCTATTTTTAAAGGTCAAAAATGGCTACTAGTGATTGCCTACATTTCAACTTGAAATTTATCTACTCTGATACTAAGGAGTACACAGTAAAATATAACTGTTATTAGTGCTAAAAATAATTAATAATTTGCATTCTGTATAAACTTGTTAGCTCAAGGTAATCGCCAAGTCATTGAATGACATGATGACCAATTGATTTATGGTATGCTGGTGACTGTATGACTCAGAAACTATAGAGATATTAAATATATTAGCATCTCTGCTAGAAAAGTGGCTGGAAATTTTTTTATTAATTTGCTTTTGGTTCATCAGAAACTGAAATAGTGTTGCTATTATTAAATAACATGAATTCTCTGCTGATTAGATAAGAAGACAAAATGGCCTTCTGACAGCTTCAAAGGTGGGCCATGGGATGTGAGGGCAGTGCTGTTGTAGGGTACCTAGTATGGGCATTGAATAGGGTACCCAGAAGTGTGGAGCAGGGATCATTGTTGGCCCATGGTTTGCAGAGCCCTAGTTCTTGAGTCCATGCCACATAGACTTGTATCAGAAGGCTCAACCACCTGAGATCTGGGCATTCTACCTGGTGGCCCTGGAAAACAACAAATCCAAAAGCTGACATCGGGGCCCTAATAATGATAAGGGGCATATCAGTGGGTGAGTTGGCTGTGGCATCTTGTGGCAAATCATGGCTCAGACAGAAGCATCATTTAGCTGGTCATAGCTATGTCCAACAAAACATAGCACCAACAATTTCTAAAAATGAAGAAATGATTTGGAAATTATTAGAATATTCAGTAAGCAATATGCAACAATTTATATTACTTGACAAGCAGTTTTGGATTGGTATACCTTAGTATAGAGAATAAAAAGAAGCACATTTATAATTTTACATATGTATTGATTTTTATATTAATTTTATACCCATTCTCATTGTTAATATATTTATCACCCACAGACATCATCAGATGTCTAGAATCCCACTGGTGCCCTGGACATAGCACGCCCTATCCAATATTAAAGAGTGAGCAATTATCTTCTATGCTTTTTTTTAAAATTTCAAAATATTAAGGGGGTACAAATGTTTTTGTTACATGCCTTAAGTCAGGGCTATACATGTACCCATCACCCAAATAGTGTTCACTGTACTTGTTAGGTGGGTTTCTGTCCCTCCCCTTCTCACCTCTCTCCTCTACTTGATTTTCAATGACTTTTACTTCCCTCTGTATACTTGTGTGCCCATCAGTTAGCTCCAATTTATTAGAGAGTATATGTGGCATTTGTTTTTCCATTCTTGAGGTACTTCACTTAGGATAATGGCCTTCAATTCCTTCCAAATGGCTCCATTCATGAATTGATGGGTACTTGGGTTGATTCCACATCTTTGCAATTGTAAATTGTGCTACAGTAAACATTCAAATGCAGGTATCTTTTTGATAAAATGACTTATTTTCCTTTGGTTGGATACTCCATAGTGGGATTGCTGGATCCAAGGGTAGGTCTACTCTTAGTTCTTTGAGAAATCTCCATATTGTTTTCCATTGGGGTTATACTAATTTGCAGTCCCATCAACAGTGGATAAGCATTCCTTTCTCTCTGCATCTGTGCCAGCATGTATTGTTTTTGGACTTTTTAATAAAAGCCATTCTAACAGGAGTAAGATGATATCTCATTCTGCTTTTATTTGTATTTCCCTGATGATTAGTGATATTGAGCATTTTTTTCATATGTTTGTTGGCCATTTGACTGTCTTCTTTTGAAAAACTTTGCTTTGTGTCTTTTGTCCACTTTTTTTTTTTTTTTTTTTGTAGAGACAGAGTCTCACTTTATGGCCCTGGGTAGAGTGCCGTGGCATCACACAGCTCACAGCACAGCTCACAGCAACCTCCAACTCCTGGGCTTAGGGGATTCTCCTGCCTCAGCCTCCCGAGTAGCTGGGACTACAGGAGCCCGCCACAACGCCCGGCTATTTTTTTTGTTGCAGTTTGGCCGGGGCTGGGTTTGAACCCGCCACCCTCGGCATATGGGGCCGGCACTCTACTCACTGAGCCACAGGCGCCGCCCCCCATTGTCCACTTTTTTATAGCGTTGTTCATTTTCTTCTTGCTGATTTGTTTGAGTTCTTGGTAGATTTTGGATTTTGGTTCTTTATCAGATGTAAAGTTTCCAAATATTTTCTCCTACTCTGTACATTGTCTATTTGCCCTATGGATTATTTCCTCAGCTATGCAGAAGTTTTTTAATTTAATCAAGTACCATTTATTTTTGTTTTTGCTATAATTGCCATTGGGGTCTTAGTCATAAATTCTTTGCCTAATCGCTTCTCGGCCTTTTGGCTAAGATCAAGTGTATAAATTCTTTGCCTAGACCAGCGGTTCTCAACCTGTGGGTCGCGACCCCTTTGTAACAATAAAAATACATCACCGCATTAGAAAGATTGAGAACCACTGGCCTAGACCATCCTCTTTGTTTCAATATAAAAACAATCAAAATTCAGAAACAGAGAAGAGAATTCAAATTGTTACCCACCACTTATTTCTTGCAATATCCAATAGGCTTGTTGTAAGGATTAAATGTAACTTTACAAGGAGCTTGGCAGATAGTAACGATTCATGCTTCTTTCTCAGGGTCCTATCAATGAATGAATTAATGAACCACCTTTTTAAAATGTTAAACTGATTTGATTTAACTTATTTATATTTCACACAATATTGGTATTTATTAAATCTATTTTATTGACTGTCTTTGACACATTTGGAATTGAGGGTCTACACAGTAGGGAGGAGTGTGCTTAAAATAAAATTCCTGATGCTGGCTGGCTCAGTCCTTCTCTTACCTATGACAATGTGACCTTGAAGGAGTGCCAACGTAGTTAATCATTTACTAAGCATGGCTTTTTCCTCAAAGACACTTGAGCTGAGACTTTATCAAGCCTGAATAAGGTCACATTATTCTTCTTTCAAAAGATCAAGAAAATCACATTATGTTTTAAAGCATTGATATGTAGATAGCTGTTATCATAAGTTAGTGTTCAGGGAAAAGAACATTTTTTGTTAAAAAACTGTAGTCATCAATCAGATTCTTATATATGATAAACCTTCCGAAAGTACATGCTGCAGGACTTTCACCTCCTTTAGAGATCAATTTTAAAAAAGAAAAAAGTCTTCAAAAATTATTCATTTTCTCTTTTTCAAATAAACACTATTTTTGGAAATAAGCGGTATTTTTAAAAAATACCGAGAAAATATTGATTTCAGCATTTCTCACTACCTTTCCTAAATTAGTTAGGTAGGATACACAGTTTATATTTTTTTAAGCTGGCATCTCTGATCCCTGAGAAGCAAAAGGTATTGAACATGGGAGAGTAAAAAGAAATAATGTTACAATCGCAGCTCCAAAGACCTGATAATGGTGGGCAAAGAGAATAGTGGTTAAGGTCTAAGTCAAGAACAAAACAACTAAGAACACATACACTGTTAAACTGGGTGCAATTCTGGTTCACTACCACTTCCTTCTAGGAAAAGTGCCTCAATATTCCGGGAGAAGAGAAGAAAAAGATCGAGACAATTCAGAATCCAAAGAAACAAAAAATAGTGGTAAAATTAGAAAAAGTTGTGTGTGCGTGCACATGCCTTATTATGCAATGACCAGAAAGGCATGCTTTGTTGGAATTACCTCTCATTGCTCTAAAATGTTACTGGGGTCACTGAATTCTAATTCCTATTTTATAGCTAATATATTAATGAGGGTGGCTATGTCTGCACAGCATAAAGAGAAGTGGGTGTTTAGGAAGATGCCAAATGTTAACGGACTTTTGGTTGCTATCTGCACTGATCGCGTCAATTGCAAAAATAATCATATTTTCCTTTACCCATTCGCTGTGTCCTCTCTGAAAACAAATTTAAAGAGACTCAGTTAGAGACCATTTTTAATTTTTAATTTCTTGCCTGCATGGATTCTTTATTTCAAAAACATAATAATTTTGTGAAAATCTGCCAAGCAATATGCTAGATGAGGAGTTGGCAAACTACTTATGGCCTACTGGCCAAATCCTACCTGCTCTATTTCTGTACAGCTTTGGAGATAAGAATGGCTTTTTAATTTTTTAATGGTTTAAAAACTCCAAAAGAATAATACTATTTCATGGCACATTAAAATTAAATGAAATTTAAATTCCAGAGTCCATAAATAAAATTGTATTGGAACACACTGCATTCATTCATTTACTTGTGCTACAACTGCATGCTCCAGTAGTGGTAACAGAGGTCCTAAAATCTGCCAATCAAATTTACTGTCTGGCTAACCCCATGCCAGACTGTGAAAATAAAGCTGCATCCAAGATGGATTTATCCTTGACCTTAGTGTTGCTTTACATTCTAATCTCCAATGGAAAAGGTAGTCAACATGCAACCAAAATCAACAAATGGATACTTACAGACGAAGATAAACGCTATAAAGGCAGTCAAGGCTTGGAGCCATGAGATCAAAACAAACTGGGTTGAGGATGGAGGGAGGACAGAGAATTGTTGTATGGAGGGAGGTTAAAGAAATGACCTTTATAAACTGAGACTAAAAGATCAAAGGAGCCAAGACTGTGTTGGAGGAGTCATCCTGAGCTTCCCGAGAATTGAAGGCACATGTACAAAGGTCCTGTGGCCAGAAAGGTTTCATGTACCTTAAAAAGGAGAAGCTAAAAGTCAGTGGGGGAAGATCACATGAAGTGGGAGGGTTAAAAAGGCCTGATTTTCAAGAATCAGAGGAAGCCACTGATAGCTTTTAAGCAAGAGAGTGAGTGATTCATTAGCTTTGATTTAAAGAATCATTCTGACTGCAGTGTGGAAAGGGATTGGAGGGGAGCAAAGACCTAGAGAAGAATACCCATGAGGAAGCTGATGCAGGGGCTGGCTGGTGGCCACGGTAATGGAGAGAAGTGGGCAGGCTTGAGATCCAGATTTGGCAAACCAAACCAACAGCCTCAGGATGGGATGGGGACACGAGGGTGACAGGAAAGACAGAGTCAAGGGTGATTCACACATACTGAACTTCATCAGCTGGATGGTCAGAGGCACAATGTACTTGGGGAAGGGTGGGTGGCTGGGAGGAGGAGCCTTCCTATTGGAGAAGGCCAGTGTTTTCTCTAACGAGCTGAATAGTCAATAAGGCAATCCCTGGTTCAAATGAGATAAGTTCTGTAGGTTTGTTCTTAAGTTGAATTTTTATGTAAGTTGGAAAAGATACATTTACCTATTACCTGTAATAGCCTCCGTTCATAAGTGTGAGTTGTACATCAGTTGGATGTTTGTAACGCAGGGACTGCCTGTATATAGGCTTCCAAGGTCAGGGCATCTTTACCACAGTCCCTAAACTCTACCCCAGAAGAAAGAATAGCTACAGATAATATGTAAATAAGTATGTAAATATGTAAGACTTTATTTACATAAACAGGCTGTGGGCCATAGTTTGCCAACTTGTGTCTGTAGAGTTGGATGTTAAAGTTGTACCCTCAGGAGAGAGGTCTGAGCTGGAGACATAAACATAAAAATCATCAGGATTAAGTCTTGGGCTTGGATGATATCAAGGAGAGCTTGTAAAAGGAATAAAAATAAGAAAGCCCAGGATCGTGCCATGTTGGAGGCATTCCAACATTTCTTGGCCAGGTGGAATAATCCTTATCAAAATTGTGTTACTGGGATTATTTAGAAGCAGAAAACATAATTGTAAGGAAGAAGGACTCTTTCTACACCATGTTGACCTAACATTGAAAGCCTTCTTAAACTGCTTGCGCTTACAGGAGAGAGCGAAGTGGGAGGCAAGAAAGAACAGCAGTTAAGAGTTGACTGTGTGACCCTGGGCAGGTTACCCAACCTCTCTTTTGCTTAGATTCTCTACCTATGAAAGATGGATGAGAGTAATAAGACTGACCTCCCAGGGCTGTTGTGAAGGCCTGTTGTATACAGTAGGTGCAATATTAGTACGTGTACAATGTTACTACCCCTTCTCTTAATTACTGCCTTATTCCAAAAAGGATTTGAGGCAACTTGCTGTTATTGGTCCTCACTTGATAAGATCCTCCCCTTCTCTATGGGTTTGGCTCACACTAAAGTGAAGCTCAATCCAATGTCAATGACTTTATGTTACTCCTCCTGTCACAAATTACCCTGGAGAGGGGAGGAGGGAAGGGCATTGCTGTACTCCCACCTACTGGGCACAATGTAAGGATACATGGCACACCTCCTGGGTACAGGGCACAATTACAACTTTACCTAATAAATACAAACATTGTAACCTAATAGTCTGCACCTTCATATTAATCTGAACAAAATAAATAAATACAAAGAAATTACCTTGCCTCCTCCCCGACAATGCAAATCCTCTACCCCTTTTCAGAACTTTCTATGTCTATCGTCATAAAACTTCCTTGTGTCTGTATCCTCACTATGAATTCCTGTGCCACTTATCCTGCCTTGACTCGTCCTCTGTTTGAATTATGTATGCCACTTCCTGCTATCTGAGGCTGACTGAGGCCACCAGACTTTCTTTGATCTTATTTCTAAAAGTGACTGCCATAACTCACATGAACAGGATCCCCCCTTGACAACACTAGATTACATGGAATTACCAAGAGAAATAGATATAATTCCACCTTTGGCTGATCTCTCAAGAAAGCTTGGTCTTTAGTGACCAATTTTCTGGGAAAGCAGTGAGTTTAATATTCATATTCATTGAATTCAAGTGAGGTTTACTTTTGTTCAGGTTTTCATTTTATGGAGTATCATTATGAACTCATTGATTTTTATATATTTGGTACACTTCAAGCAATTATTGTTGAATTGATTTTTTTGTTTTGTTTTGGTTTGGTTTTCTGAGACAGAGTCTTGCTTTGTTGCCTGGGCCAGTGTGCAGTGGCATCGTCATAGCTCACTACAACCTTGAACTCCCAAGTTCAAATGATCTTCCTGCCTCAGCCACTCAAGTGACTGGCACTACAGGCATGTGCCACCACATCTGGCTAATTTTTGTATTTTTTGTAGAAACAGGATCTCAGTGTGTTCTCAGGCTGGTCTCCTACTCTTGGCCTCAAGTGATCCTCCTGCCTTAGCCTCCCAAAGTGGTAGGATTACAGGTGTGGTTCACTGTGCCCAGCCTGTTGCATTAATAGTTAATGTTCAGGCTGTCCTACCTTTGATCAATAATTGCTTTAAACTAGTACCCTTATCTTTCTGACATATTCATTCTCATCTTTGATATACCTGAGGCAAGATATCTTGGTCACAATGTCTGTTCCTGCCTCAGACCTGGAATTGGCCAAGTCACCAAGGATCCCCAGTTCCTTTCCATGGGAAATAGTCTTTATAAACCAGGCTCCTTACTCTGAAAACTGGTAAAGAAAAGGAAGAAAATGAAACTTTTGTCTCGCTTTCCTAGTACAAATTATATTTTAGGGTAACCAAATAGCCCCAGAAGATAAAGAGAAGCTCTTCTTGACTGAAGAATTCCAGCTAATATCTGTAAACATGAAAGATAGATAGAAGTTTGCATTTTGCAGGGGTAAAAAGCAGCCTTATAATGGAGGAATAAGGCTGTCAGCACCTTAAATCAGTGATCAATGTCAACATCACCTAATAGCAGGATAACCTGACATGTTAATATGTTAAATGCCATCATGGTGAGGTGGGCAGATTGCCTGAGTTCACAAGTTCGAGACCGGCCTGAGTAGAGCAAGACCCCATTTCTAAAAATAGCCAGCCATTGTGGTGGGCACCTGTAGTCCCAGCTACTTAGGAGGCTGAGGCAAGAGAATCACTTGAGCCCAAGTGTTTGAGGTTGCTGTGAGCTAAGACACCAGGGCACGCTACTGAGGGCAACAAAGTGAGACTCTATCTTAAAAAAAAGAAATGCCATCATGGCATTGGAGTCATACAGAAAAACGTCCATCTCTTTTTTTAACAGGTTTATTAAGATACAATCCACACATTTAAAGTGTTCAATTCAAAGGCTTTTAGTATATACAAAGAGTTGTGCATCCATCACCACAATCAATTTTAGAACATTCTCATTATGCCTCCAAAGATACACCCTCACCCCTTTAGTTGTCAACTCTCCATCCCCTGATCCTCCCCTCCCCTCCCCACCAAACCTAGGCAATCCTCAACTTCCTTTCTGTCTATAGATTTGCCTATTCTGAACATTTTGTATAAATGGAATCTTGCCCCAGGTGGTCTTTTGTGTCTGCCTTCCTTCGAGGCTTCTTCATGTAGCATGTATCAGAATTTCATTCCTTTTTAAGGCTGAGCAATATTCCATTGCATGGATATCCACTCATCAGTTGATGGACATCTGGGTTGTTTTTATCTTTTGGCTGTTGCAAATAGTGATCCCGAGAACATTCGTGTTGGCTATTTGAGAACCTATTTTCAGTTCTTTGGGGTAAGTACCCAGGAGAGGAGCTGCTGTCACATGGTTACTCTACGTTTAACTGTTTGAGTAACTGCTCACTGTTTTCCAAAGCAGCTGCCTCATTTTCCCTTCCCACCCGCAGTGTCTGATAGGTCCAAGTTCTCCACGTTCTCAGTGACATTTGTGATTACTTGTCTTTGTGATTACAGCCATCCCAGTGGGTGTAAAGTGATATCTCCTTGTGGTTTGCATTTGCATTTGCATGTGTTTATTAGCCCATGTATATCTTTTTTGGAGAAAGTTCTATTCATATCCTTTATCCACCTTTTTTCATTTTTTAATAGATTTACCTTTTTAGAACAAATATAGGTTCACAGCAAAATTGGATGGAAAATACAGAGAGCTCCCATGTACCCCCTGCCCTACACTCACACAACCTCCCCCACTATCAATATTGTCCCATTAGAGTGGCACATCCGTTACATCAATGAACCTATACTGATACGTCGTTATTACCCAAAGTCCAAGTTTACACTAAGGTTCCCTCTTGGTGTTGTACATTCTGTAGGTTTTGACATGTATATGATGCCACGGATCCTCCTTAATAGTATCATTCCGCATGGTTCTCTGTCCTAAAAGTCTCTGCACTCCACCTGTTCCTCTCTCCTTCGCTTCTCCCCACTGACAACCACTTCTCTTCTTACTGTCTCTGGACCGTTGCCTTTTCCACAACGGCATACAGTTGGAATCGCATAATATGAAGCCTTTCCCGATTGGCTTCTTTCACTTAGTAACATGTATTTAAGTTTCCTCTCTGTCTTTTCATGGCTTGATAGCTTATTTCTTTTTAGTGCTGAGTAGTATTCTGTCGTCTGGATGTGTCACAGTTCATTTACCTGTTCACCTGCTGAAGGACATCTTGATTGCTTCCAAGTTTTAACAATTACGAATAAGGCTGCTAAAAACATCTATGTCCAGGCTACTCCTTTGCCTGTTTTAAAGTTGGGTTGGGCTCGCCGCCTGTAGCTCAAGCGGCTAGGGTGCCAGCCATGTACACCGGAGCTGGCAGGTTCAAACCCAGCCTGGGCCTCCCAAACAACGACAACTACAACCAAAAAATAGCCGGGCGTGTAGCGGGTGCCTATACTCCCAGCTACTTGGGAGGCTGAGGCAAGAGAATTGGTTAAGCCCAAGAGTTTAAGGTTGCTGTGAGCTGTGATGCAACAGCACTCTACTGAGGGCAACATAGTGAGACTCTGTCTCAAAATAAAAAACTAAAAAATAATAAAGTTGGATTGTCTTTTTATTATTGAGTTGTGGTCATTTTTTATATATTCTAGATATAAGTTCCTCATCAGATACATGGTTTATAAATATCTTTTCCCAGTTTGGGAGTTGTCTTTCTTTCTTCCTTTAGAGAAAGTGTCTTGTTCTGTTGTCCCAGGCTCAAGTACAGTAGTGTGATCACGGCTCAATGTAGCCTCAAACTTCTGGGCTCAAGCAATCCTCCTGCCTCAGCTGCCCAAGTAGCTGGGACTACAGGCACACACCATAATTCCTGGCTAATTAAAAAAAAATTTTTTTTTGTAGAGATACAGTCTCACTATATTGCCCAGGTTCTTGAACTCCTAGACTCAAGAGATCTTCCTGCATCAGCCTTCCAAAGTGCTGGGATTAAAGGCATAAGCCACTGCATCTGCCTATCATTTACTTCCTTGGCATTTTTGAAGCGCAAAATTTTTTTCTGTTGATGTCCGGTTGATACACATTTATTGTTGCTTGTGCTTTTGATACCATATTTTAAAAGTCTTCACTTAATCGAAGGTTAGGAAGATTTATACTGTTTTCTCCTGAGAGTTTTATAGTTTTATCTCTTACATTTAGGTCTTTGATCAATTTTAAGTTAATTTTTGTACCTGGTGTGATGTCCTTATCTTTTTATAGAAATAGACTAAAGAATTTAGAGGTGAATATATCATACCTGTAGTTTACCTTAAAACACTTCAGTAAAAAAGGTGAAGCAAATAAGGGAAAACTTTGACAGCTGCAAAATCTAAGTGATGAGTACATGGGTATTCATTATAATCTCCTCTCTGTTTCTGAATTTTCTTTAAATAATAGAAAGTAAAAGGTAAAAGTATAGAAATAAAAATCAGAAAAAAATACTTGATTGGGAGTGGAAATATCTCTAAGAGAGGAATAAAGTTGAATCCATCTAGACTTATTTTTAATGTAAAGCGTTTATAACAATTAGCATTTTGGAATGACTTCTAAATTATTTTTTCACACCTGTAATAAAAATGTACAAGAGAATGGATGCATCAGGGTGTCTTGGTGTTGCTGCTAAGAACCAGTCTTGGACAGCACAGTGGCTCGCTTCTGTAATCCTAGCACTCTGGGAGTCAGAATTGGGTGGATTGCTTCAGCTCTTGAGTTCGAGACAAGCCTGAGTCAGAGCAAGACCTCCATCTCTAAAAATAGCCGGGCATTGTGGTGGGCGCGTGTAGTCCCAGCTGCTCAGGAGGCTGAGGCAGAGGATCACTTGGGCCCACGAGACGGAGATTGCTGTGAGCTATGATGTCACCATGGCACTCTACTGAGAGTGACAAAGTGAGACTCTCTCCCCCCGAAAAAAACAGTCTTCTAGAGCAGTGGCTCTCAACCTTCTTAATGCCGCAACCATTTAATACAGTTCCTCATGTTGTGACCCCCAACCATAAAATTATTTTTGTTGCTACTTCATAACTAATTTTTGCTACTTGTTATAAATCGTAATATAAATAACTGATATTAGGCGACCCCTGTGAAAGGGTCGTTCGGGTCGTGACCCACAGGTTGAGAACCTCTGTTCTAGAACATCTTGCTCTATTACAGCAACTACCAGCCGCATGTGAGCATTGAACACTTCAGGTATAGTGAGTCCAAATTGAGATGTGCTGTAGGTATCAACTATACATTGAATTTTGAAGACTTAGTACAAAAAGATGTAAAATATCTCATTAATATTTTATGTGATATTAGAGTGATAATATTCTGGATATATTAGATTTTAAAAAGTGTATTATTAAAATTACCTTTACTTGTTTCTTTATACTTTTTAAAAGTATGTCTAGTAAAATACAAATTGCATATATGGCTTGCATTATATTTTTTTTGGACAGCACCATTCTCAGAGAAGATGATGTGGCTAGAAAACCCACATTCTAATTCCTTTGCTGCTTTCCTCTAGCCATGTGACTTTGGGCCATTTCTTCCATTTCTCAGCCCTAGAATAGTTAGGAATAAATTCATTCAGCAAATATTTATAGCTTGTACTATATACCAAGAACTTGGCTAGATGGTGTGGGAAATACAAGATGTGAAACTTTCCACAAATTCAAACTATGGTTTTTCTATTTCATCTTCATCCATCAGTTAATGAAAATAGAAGTCAATAATGGAAATTATCTCATCGGTTTTATTTTTTCATTAAAATTTTATCTTAAAATAAATATTTTAAGATAAAAAAAATAGGTATTTTATAGTAGTTCCGAGATCAGAGCTATTCTGAATCTTGACTCTTTGAACATGTGTTCCATTTTCCTGGAGGCTCCTCTAACTTCACATTTCATTTAAGAAGTAGTGCACTGTGGTAGACTGTTGGCAAAACTAGTATTCATGCCCTTCTGTTGTCCCCTGCCATGGTGATCTTGGCCATGTAACTTGCTTTGGCCAATGTGACATTAGCAAGCCAGATAGAGTACAAGCAGAGCCTTGATAAGTAAGCACTTACTCATTGAAGCTTATCTTCTTGCAACACTCCTTCATAGAATCCTGCAGCCATACTGTTAGGGAGCCCAAGCAGCCACAAGGAAAGTCCCACATGGAAGAGAAAAGGACCAGGGGTTCATTCAAACAAATGATTTTCAACCCAGGGTGATTTGGGCCTTTGGGGGGCATTTGATGATATGTGGAGGCACCTTTGGTTGTCACAACTGGTGGATAAGTGTTACTGGCATCTAGTAGGTAGAGTCCAGGGAGGCTGCTAAATATCCTATGATGTATAGGCCAATCTCACAACAAAGATTTACCCAGGTCAAATGTCACCTATACTGAGGTTGAGAAACCTGCTCTAGACCAAGGTTTCCTCACAACCTGGCTCCTATGGAGCAAGGATAAAGGGGCTCGGGAGAGAAATTCACACTTAAATAAAATAATCTGTAGCTGCTCTTTTAAGCCTGTACATTTACCAGTGACAGCTTTCTGACCAGTCTGCTGCTCATGATGACTTTTAATGATTCCCACTAATATTCTCATCCATCCCAATGGCATATTACACTCAGCATGTAAGCAAAGTGATTCATCAACTGTTGAACCAACTGCTATTGTATTAGTTGCCCCAACCTAGATGCTTTTTCTCTGCAGTGCTATCAAGGTCATGGTTTGTCACAATTTAATCCTAGTTTCCAAATCACCATCCATTGACCCATCCGGAGCCCAGGGGCTTTAAACTCATACTGTTTTATAGTCCATCAGCCTTGTTATTAAAGAATCCATGGCCCCAGCATGCTAAGAGGAAGCCACTTTGCTTTTGAGAAGAATGTTTCTATTTAGAGGAAGTCCGTTATCAGTCAATTTTATCTACGAGAGAAATTTTAAGGACATAAGAATTACAGTAATAATGCCGATAGTAAATTTTATTAGGAGAGTTTAAATATAGTTGCATCAGCAGACTTTTTCAATAAAAATTTTAGACATACTATTGAGTATAAATCTCATTGCTACAGTAATTAACAGTGAAATACATAGATAATAAACCATTGCAGATAGAGATTTTTTGTTTGTTTTCTTTTTTTCTTTTTTGAGACAGAGTCTCTCTATGTTGCCCTCAGTAGAGTGCCGTAGCATCACAACTCACAGCAACCTCACAACCAACCCCTTGGGCTTAAACAATTCTCTTGCCTCAGCCTCCCAAGTAGCTGGGACTACAGGAGCTGCCACAGTGCCCAGCTATATTTTTTGGTGTTGTTATTGTTGTCATTGTTATTTTAGCAGGCCCCAGCCAAGGTTAGAATCCACCAGCCCCAGTGCATATGGCCAGTGCCCTAACCACTGAGCTACAGGTGCCGAGCCTTTGTTTGTTTTCTTACGTAGTAGGGCATATACATATTCTCTAGGCAGAATGAAAAAGGGCCAGAAATGCTGCTGAAATTGTTGCTTTGAACAACTTTTGGGTAGGCAGGCAGATATGAGAGTTAAAGAAACACTTGGGCTTGGTGCCCGTAACATAGTGGTTACAGCACCGGCCACATGCACCAAGGCTGGCAGGTTCAAACCCAACCTGGGCCAGCTAAACAACAATGACAACTGCAACAAAAAAATAGCCAGGTATTGTGGCGGGCGCCTGTAGTCCCAGCTACTCGGGAGGCTGAGGCAAGAGAATAGCTTGAGCCTAAGAGTTTGAGGATGCTGTGAGCTGTGACACCATAGCACTCTACTGAGGGCAACATAGTGAGACTCTGTCTCAAAAAAGAAAAGAAAAGAAACACCTGATGTGCAAGGTAACCTAATTCACAAAGTGCAAGGACCCAGATGGAAATTCCCAATGATATGAATAATCCCAATAACCTACCAAATACCAATAATACGAAGTCAGATTAGGGTAGGCTGCAATTCAACTGCAAGTGGGCTTTGCTGTTGAAGAAGAGGCAATTCTTGGCAAATGTTAGTAAAACCCAGCCATTTGTGTCTCTTAGTTTCTTGCAAAAACCTTTTTGCTGGTTTCTAGCTCAAGAGGTAGAGAAAGGGGACCTGACTCCAAGAATATGAAGTGACTGAACCTGGGGGACTGTCTGGGGTGATTTGTGTTTCTGGGATCAGGCAGGCCCTTAAGAAAGGTGGGAGGTTGTGAAGCTGGCCCAATGACCACCACATCTACCTAAAAATGAGGGATCTGGGGAGAGTTGGCTTGATCCAACAGGCAACACTTCTCCTCTACCTGTGACCAGGACTCAGTGGCTGGCATTGCTGGATTTTTCAAGAACACAGTATACTCTGTAGTTCAGGGATCAGCAAATTCTGTTAAGGGCCAGATGGTCAATATTTTAGGCTTTGCAGGCAAGAGGCAAAAGGGAAGACATTGTTTCTCTCTTGCACTTAACATACCAGGAGAGAAAACTTATTTTCACCATGTTCTTATAGACATAATCCGAAATATTTCAGTACAGTTATTTGTAACACATCTACCAATGACAGAAAAGGAATTTTGGGGGGGATTTCTTTTCGCTGGGGTTCAACGGTGATGTTTAACTGGGGTTCAAGGGTGGTGTACGCTACCATCACATTAAACGCAAACGTTCATAATACAGCTCTGCCGACCTGGCCCTCGGGCCAGGCCATAGTTGGCAAACCCTTCCTGTAGTTGAACACCAGTCTGCACTGGGTTTGGGATGTTCCGGGTTGTGGGGGGTCACTCCCGACTGAGAGGCGCCTCCATCACCCCTTCCTGCACTCTCCTTCTGTTCGCAGTTAGTTTTGGTTCATTGGTCCTCCCCTGCCACGCAGGTCAAAAGGTCAAGAATAGTGCTTGGCGCTCTCCCAAGGAGCTAGGACTCTTCAAGGCTGCGGGACCACCCAGGGCTTCCAGGGCTTCCCGGGCTACAGCCCCGGCTGCGCGGGCAGCACCCCCCCGCCCCCAGCGCGCTCCTCCCCGGCTCCTCCCCCGGCTTCTCCTCGGCGCTCCGCCCCTTGCCTAGGTTTAGCCGCCGTACTTTCCCGCTCCAGCGCTAGCTGCCGTCTCTGTCCCCGTCGCCTCTGCCGCCGCCTTGCCTCCGCCGCGCGCCCCTCGGAGCCCAGCGCCCAGCCATGCCCAACATCGTGCTCTTCAGCGGCAGCTCGCACCAGGACCTGTCCCAGCGCGTGGCTGACCGGCTGGGCCTGGAGCTGGGCAAAGTGGTTACCAAGAAGTTCAGCAACCAGGAGACCAGGTGGGGCCGCGCTGGTAGAGGGCGGGGAAGGGCGTTGGGTGCGCGGCGGCCGGGCCAGGGACCGTGTCTGCCCGGGCTACCTCGGTGGCCACCGCGCTCCCCCTTCCGGGGCGGGACGGCAGCAACGCGGCCTCAGCGCCACCGCGCTCGCGCGGGTGGGGGGGGGAGCCGAGGAGGGGCGCCCGCGCGTCTGGTGTGCACGTCCGCTGTACCCCCGGCGCCAGGACCTCCCGCTCTGTGACCGCAGCGACCCGGCAGCCCCAAGGAGCTCCGGGCCTCCCCGCGGCGCCACCTGATCTGGCGTCCCCAGCCCGGAAGGGCGGTATTTGGGAGGTCACACACCGTCGGGAAGAGTGGGCGCAACTGGCGGGAACCTCATCCGTGCCACGCGCGGTAGAGGGCCGCCCCTGGGTCTGCTGGTCCCAGTTCCGCGTCCCTGCCAGGCTGAACCCCGGGCCGGTCGGTGGAGCCAAAGGTTCCGCCCACGTCCCCAGCCCTGCTGCGCACCAGCTGTACCTGGGAAAGGTTCATACGCTGCTTCCCGGGCCTGTCCCCAGAAGGTCTAATCCAACCGGCTGAGGATCAGCTTTTTTACAGCTCTCCAGGTGACTCTCCTGAGCAGCCAGGATGCATCCACTGCGTTTTACAGAGTGTGCGGTTTTGCAAAGGTTCGAAAGAGTTTGAGAACTACAGGGCGCACGTGCTGGGCTCCCCTGTGTTTCCTCTACTTTAGCTGTTTCAAAGGTGATGGCTTTTCCGTCTAGGTGGTTCTGTGACTGCTGTGTCTAGCAGCAAGGCCATGATTCGAGTGTAACTTACACCTGTTTCCGAAGTCCAGAAGTGGTCGTCTGTGCTGGATGTGGTCAGGTAGTGGCCTTTCTAACAAGCTAAGCTGGGGGCTTCTTTCTCCACCTGCCTGGGTCCTTGAAGCTTTTTGATTTCAAGTTGGTCTCGTTTTTTTCTCCGCTCTTCCTCAAATGTCTGTACAGTTAACTATCTACAGTTACTAAGATAATAGTTTTTTTTTTAAACGAGGATAATAGTTTTTTAATCTTTGGCGAAGATCCAATTCAACCAACATTTTCAAAAAATGCTATTGGAACAATAGCATATGCAAAAAGATAAACTTCCATCCGTACTTTCCACCATTTACAAAAATTAACTTGAAATGGATCATAAGCCTAGATGTAAAATTGAAAACTAAAATTTCTAAAAGAAAACATAGGAGGGGGCGGCGCCTGTGGCTCAGTCGGTAAGGCGCCGGCCCCATATACCGAGGGTGGCGGGTTCAAACCCGGGCCCGGCCGAACTGCAACCAAAAAATAGCCGGGCGTTGTGGCGGGCGCCTGTGGTCCCAGCTGCTCGGGAGGCTGAGGCAAGAGAATCGCTTAAGCCCAGGAGTTGGAGGTTGCCGTGAGCTGTGTGAGGCCACGGCACTCTACCGAGGGCCATAAAGTGAGACTCTGTCTCTACAAAAAAAGAAAGAAAGAAAACATAGGAGGAAGTCTTGATGATTTTATTTGGTTAGACAAAAATTTCTTAGCGAGGAGTTAATATTAATGTTGATGGCCAAGATACTATTTCTTGGTGAGTCAGAGGATTTATGTGTATGACTCCTGTGTGATTTCTTCCAGGTGGCAAATTCCAGTTACATGACTAATGATAATAGAAGTGAAGAAACGTGAACGAGTGGCAGGTGGTATTCCTGCCGAGAGAACTTCAGCTTCAGAGTTTTATCAGTCTGGGAGGGTGGGCCAGGGCTCTGGGGAAGGATAGAGCCAGGTTTGAATGTTGCAATTTTCTGCCAGTCCTGTTCAGGTTTCCCTGGCTTTAAGAACATGAGAAGAACAATAGTTTTTGTTAAGAAAATATTGTCATATAAGGAGAAATTTCTGGTAAAGTGGATTTGGAAAGCAAGTGTGTTGCCCTTCTGGGTTCTTAGTGAAGCACGATCCTTTGCTAAAGAGCATGGGTTAATCTAAAGCAGTCTATTTCTAAGTCAGTGTTATTTTTCTGCTAAAAATCCTTGTATTTGCTGTTAGGCAAAACTCACTCAGACATTGCAGTATGATTGTGTATAATTTGTTTTAAAGCACACTCATTTTTATTTGGTTTTGAGTATTAGAACCATCACTTGGTAATTAGAAATCATGAGATCTCAAAACCCACTCAGCATAAAGTCTGGGAAATGCTTATATAGCTATATTTTATGTTTTTAGTATGGAGAATATAAAAGGTTAACTTTTTAGCTTTTTTCTTTTCTGTGAACTGTATAGGTATAGTGGTTGGTTTCTTTTATAGGCAGTCCTCTCTATATCAGATACTGCACTAGTAATCCAGTTTTTACTTCGTGGTCCTAGAGATGAGAAACTGAACAGCAAAAGGAAGAGAAAATCGATTCAATCCATGTAAGGGACCCTTTCTGAATCTTTTGCTGAGCCAGGAGCAGAAACCTAGTTTGTGGTCTCCTGGTTGTAGGTCCTCTCATTTTATACTTTTTATACACTACAGGTACTTAATCAGACATACAGCCTCCTGATTTTAGCTTTTCATCTCTAAATCATTTCAGATACACAGGGAGAGGTCTTCTTCATCTTTACTATTGACCATGGAAATTCCATGGTGATATCTTAGGACAACATTGATGATGCTGTCAGGTCTGTTGAACAATTTACTCTGGTTGGTTAACCTGCTGGCAGAATCGTTAGCTGTACTATGAGACTCAGGGTTCTGGTTATCTATTGTGTTAACAAATTGCCCTGGAACTAAGTGGCTTGAAACAATAATTATTTATTTGGCTCACTTATCTGCAGTCTGGGCAGGGCTCAGCAGGGAAGCTCATTTATACCTCATGTCCTGGTAGCTGCCATGGCTCAAGGGGGGCTGGAGGATCCACTTTGAAGATGGCTTACTCACATGGCTGGTAAGTTGATACTAGCTTTTGCCTGAGAACTTGGCTGAGAACCTTAGCTGCTTTTCCCCCTGGACCTCACCCTGGGGCTACTTGAGCTTCCTTACATCATGGAAGCTGAGTTCTAAGAGCAAGTGTTCCAAAAGACAAGAAGTGGAAGCTTCCAGTTTATTAAGGCCTAGGCTTGGAAGTTGGCACATTATCACTTCTGTCACATTCTATTGGTCAAGCACAGAACCCTCTCAGATTCCAGGACAGGGGACTAGATCCTGCTTCTTGATGAGAAAAGTATTAAAGGGAATCTGGGACCATCTTTTAATTACTATACCCATTTATTATTAAGTCAGTTATACTCTTCGGCCTTCTTATTTGGAGGTCAGTAAAGATCCTCTGGCTGAACAGCAAAATGGATGCTGCCTTCTATCTACAGGTGTTTTTTTTTGTTTGTTTGTTTTTAAACCTAGACCAAAGATAGTCATGACTATCTTTTTGAGCAAAAGCAGGGCTAGTTTTGGAAAAAATGTTGCCATGGTGATGGTATTCTGTCCTCCCCTAGACTTGCTAGTCACATGAGGATTGAGGCTCCTGAGGAAAAACAGGCCAAAGAATCTATCTTGTGGGATAAACAGTCATAAGACCAGGAGTTGGCAAAGTTTTTCTCTGACGGGCCAGATCATAAATATTTGAGGCATTGCTGGCCACATGTAGGCTGTGCTGTTGCTGTGTCTTACAGTTCTGCAGGTTAGAAGTCTGTCATAGAGTGGAAGGGCTGCATTTCCTCCTGAGGCTCCAGAGGAGAATCTACCTCCTTGCCTTCTTCAGTCTGCAGAGACAGCCCCACATCCCTTCACCATTGGCCCCTTATTCCACCTTCAACACCAGCAACAAAGTTTCTCTCTGACCCACGCCCCTTCAGTCATCACATCTTTTTCTCTGGCTCTTACCTCTTGTCTCCTTTCATTTTTAAGGACCCTGTGATTACATTGGGTCAAATTTAAATAATCCAGGACAATCTTCCTGTTAAGGATATCTGATTACCAACCTTACTTTCACCTACAAACTTACTTCCCCTTTGGTGTATAAACTAACATATTCAAAGGATTGGGGCTTAGCCATTGTTAGGAGGCATTCTGCCAATCACGTCATTCTTACTAGCTCACAGGCTGTATGAAAACAGGCTGTGCCCTGTATTTGTTGACTCCTATACTGTATAATACTGTACTTTATTTCTGTCTTAGTCCATATTGTGCTGAGACTAGGTCATTCAGGAACAACAGAAATTTATTTTTCATAGCTCTGGAGGCTGGGAAGTCCAAGATTGGGAAGCTGTCATTTGGCGAGAGATTTCTTGCTGCAGTTATCCCATGGCAGAAGAGTGGAAGGGCAAAAGAGCACAATTGAGAGAGCAAGAGAAGGCCAGGCTTGCTTATATACCAAACCCTTTCCCACAATAACAGTATTAATCCATCCATGAGGACAGAGCCTGCATGACCTAATCACTTCTTAAGGTCTTACCTCTCAACACTGTTACATTGGGAATTAAGTTTCCAGCACGTGAACTTTGGGGGACAAGTTCAAACCACAGCAGTTCCCAAATTAAATCCATCCCACAGTTGATGTTGTGTTCACAAAGGAGTTACATTTAGTGCCTTAGAACTTGAAATGGAGAGGGCAAATAGAACTCTTTCTGGTTCTCATCCTGAGAGGCTGATGTTGTACCATTTTCATCCATAGTAGAGAGTAGGTAAAAGCATGACTGAATGTTATCAAAGCTCATTTTCAGAATATGCCAACTTGGAAAAACTTTGGTGTCTTCTGATTAGTCTATCTGAAGTTGGGAATAAGCTGCTGTTGATTCAGAGAGACTACCATGTGGGTATCTTAAATGTTGATATGTTTTTAAACTTTCCTTAGCTATAAGTGGCTCTTTTTTTTTTTTTTTTTTTTTTTGGCCGGGGCTGGGCTTGAACCCGCCACCTCCGGCATATGGGACCGGCGCCCTACACGTTGAGCCACAGGCGCCGCCCATAAGTGGCTCTTTTAATAAAACAATTTTATTGGGTATCTGATAGAGAAGGGTGATCATTCGTGTGTCTCACTTGTAATTTTAAAATAGGATTCATTGTATTTCACTTTTGGATGAGTACATTTACAGCCAACTCTGCTATAATATAACAAACATATTCCTAAAAATTACCATGCTGTGCAAAATTGTGCAATTAAAAAACGGGGCTTATGAGGAAAATGGAGTTGGGCACAACATTCAAACATACATTAAAACAAGCTAGTATGATGTAGGTTGAGTATCCCTTATCAGAAATGGTTGGGACTAGAAGTATTTTGAATTTCAGATTTCTTTGGATTTGGGAATATTTGCATTGTATTTACTTCTCGAGCATTCCAAATCCAAAAATCTGAAATACAAAATGCTCCAATGAGCATTTCCTTTGAGCATTCAAATGAAAAATGTTGGCATTCAAAATCTTTCCAAATTTGGAACCATTTCAGATTTTTGGATTAGGGATACACAACCTGTAAAAATGGTAAAACACTTCACTATGTTTTGTATGTTTTTAAAAACTACATAAATACTGCAACAAATAAGGCACTTTGCAGTGAAAAATACCTGCAGTTCGCTTGTGGAAAGGGGTTCTTGGGGGTTGCAGCTTTTGAGTGACTATGAGGTGATACAAAGTCGTGACACCAAATATGAATGGGTGGCTCACTGCCCTCAGGAGGTGTACACCTTTGTATGTCCGTGTAGTTCTACGAGGCTTCATTTAGCTGAGTGCAGTGCAGTTTTCCACATTTACATCTCAGGATAAGAGCCATGCATAAGAAAACACCAAATCCCTGTTATACTCAACTTGTTCCAGATATCAACCATTGAAACAAATTTGCCTTTTTGAAACCAGCCCAAGTAGAACTAGCCATGTTGTTGGTTCTGACACAGCTCTTGAAGGACCTGCTTGTGCACACTGTTTTTCTTCTCTTCCCGTGCAGGGCATATGCCAGGGATGGGCTGGCTCTCTCCTGGGGAACATCCTGAATTCTATAGCTAGAAATGCAGAAAATTTCAGACATGGAATTTTCAAAAAATTAGCTCTTATTTACTGTTTCTTTAGAAGCTACAAAAGGATGCCAACCAGCCAAACAAGGAAGTGTACCAAGAAAGAGGATACAGAAAATGGGAATTCAAGTGCAGGAGAGGGGTGCAGGGAATCCCCCGCGCCGCAGCTGTGCACAGGCAGAAAGATCACCCAGGCCAGCCACCCAGCCCTGGAAGGGACATCTGCTGGACAATGGAGTGTCCTCTGACCTTGTGGGATTTAGATTGTTAGTGAAGTGCTTAGGGTGGAATCTGGATTCAGTACTTGGAAAACTCAGTAGATAAAAAAAGGTGAGATAATTACCTCCAGGGACAACAAAAGAAAAGTTGTACATACAGGAAAATGTAAACACTGGTTGAAGTTTACCACGCGGCTGAGCTCTGAGCGGCATTTATAGTTCGGATGAGGCAGTCAGTCCTGAGTGTGAATGTTGTTCTATATTGGGATGATGGTGAGATGGGAAGGGAGCACAAAAGTGATGGGACCCAGAGGAAATGGAGTTAAATTCGCACCTTCCATAGTGAGAAGTCAATATGTAGTGCCTAAAATGAAGACTCAAGATGCAGCAATGCATTCATATGAGCTAGAGCGGGGATTCTCAACTGGCGTGCCATGAGAGGACCTTAGGTGTGCCATGAAAAATTTTAAAGATCATTAATTAAATTATTTTTGAAAGATGTTCAAAGCACAATAAGTACATTCTTATTTTTACTCTTTTTTTTTTTATTTTTTGGTCACCGTAATTTTAAGTGTGCTGTGGAAGTTTAACTATAGGTTCAAAAAAGGTTGAAAACCACTGAGCTGCCCGGTGCAATGGCTCATACCTGTAATCCCAGCAATCTAGGAGGCTGAGGCGGTAGATTGCTTGAGCGCAGGAGTTCAAGAGCAGCAGGAGCAAGAGTGAGACCCAATCTCTGTTTAAAAAAAAAAAAAAATAGAAAAACAGCTCGGCACCTGTAGCTCAAGCAGCTAAGGCATCAGCCACATACACCAGAGCTGGTGGGTTCAAATTCAGCCTGGGCCTGCCAGGCAACAATGACAGCTACAACCAAAAAAATGGCTGGGTGTTGTGGTGGACACCTGTAGTCCCAGCTACTTGGGAGGCTGAGGCAAGAGAATCGCTTGAGCCCAGGAGTTGGAGGTTGCTGTGAGCTGTGATGCCATGGCACTACCCAGGATGACAGCTTGAGGCTCTGTCTCAAAAAATAAAAAAAATAGAAAAACAAGCAAGGCATTGTGGTGGGCATATGTAAGTCCCAGCTACTCAGGAGACTGAGTCAAGAGGATCACTTGAGCCCAAGAGTTTGAGGTTGCTGTCAGCTATGACCCCATAGCACTCCACCCAGAGCAACAGAGACTCTGTCTTAGAAGAAGAAAAAAAAAACTGAGCTAGAAAAATACCTAAAAGCCATGTCAAGAGTTGAAATTAGTTGCCTCTGAGCTGTGTTATCTGTTATAAGCCTTACAGAATGAATTTTTTTAAGCAATGTGCACATATAATTTTAAAAAAAATTAAAAAGTAAGATTAAATACAGTATTTTGCAGAAGAATTCACATAGCAGGCCTGAGATTTAGAAAGGCCTGCTTGCAAGGTTGGCCTTTGGCTTGTCTCGGAGAACTTAGATTGTGTAAGAGTTCCCACGCATGATTCCCTGGTAAGAATGGTTCCCGTGTACGTCCACATTCTGTTGAATAATTGATAATGTGGTTTATGCCGAATGCCTACAAGTCTGGAATTTTGGGATGTGGTATCACCCTATTATCTGCTGTATACTGGAAGAATACGAGTGTCTAGGGCCACACATTGCATACACAAATACTAATGAAAGCTGATAAGTAAAAGAAAAGGTCTGTGTATACCTTTTGTGATCTGAACACTACAGATAAGCAGAATAGACCTCCAGTAAGCTGCATGTGGCCGGTGGGTGGCAGGTTGGACATCCCTGTACAGTGAGTGCCTATGCAATAAGCTCCCAATAAAACCTGCAGTTGCTGAGTCTCTAAGGAGCTTCCCTAGTGGACAGCACTTCACACACGTCACAGCTCACTGCTGGGGCCATTAAACTTGACCTCAGTCACCCCGAGGAGAGGACTCTTAGAAGCTTCTGCCTGGTTTCCCCGAAGTTGGCCCCAACCACCTTTTCCCTTAGGTGATTTTGCTTTCTGTCCATTCCCTGCAATAACTCACAGCCACGACAGCAGCTGTGTGCTGAGTCCTGTGAGTCGTCTTGGCGATCATTGAACCTGGAGTGGTCTCAGGGGCCCCTAGGATCACATATGCTCTAATTGTAATCAGCGGCCTTTTTCATTTCCTAGCGTGGAGATTGGTGAGAGTGTGAGGGGGGAAGATGTCTACATTATCCAGAGCGGTTGTGGAGAAATTAATGACAACCTGATGGAACTCCTCATCATGATCAACGCCTGCAAGATTGCGTCATCATCCAGGGTGACTGCTGTGATCCCGTGTTTTCCATATGCTCGACAAGATAAAAAGGACAAGGTAGGAGAGGTGTGTCCTACTTTCGAAACCTGCTCTGGTCACTATCAACTTTTTCCCCTCTCCTATCCTTTGGAATAGACTATCTAGAACATGCTAGGTTTTTCTTTTAATGATGGAATGAATATACTGCCTTACCTTGTGTTTTTTTTTAAAGGTTTGTCTTTGAACTGACCTTAAGGCTAATATTTATAAATATAGAAATAGGTAAAATATATGGGTTATCAAAATACTCTCATTGCCCTTCTTGTGAAGGAATTGTTGTGTGTCTTTGCTCTGGTGGATAGAACTAAATATATACACACCACACACACATACACACACACACACTCTCTCAATGTACATGTATGTGCTCTCAATGAGGACAAATCAACTGGGGAACATCTGATTCAGATCACTGGACTGTGTCAGTCCGTGCCAGTGTCCTGGTGGTGATATTATGCTATAGTTTTGCAAGATGTTACCGTAGGGACTCACTGAGTCTTTGGTCCACAGAATCTCCTGCATCGTGCCTTACAGTTGGGTGTGAATCTACAATTCTCCCAAAATAAAAAGTTTAATTAAAAAAACATGCCATTGGGCGGCACCTGTGGTTCAGTGGGTAGGGCGCCGGCCCCATATACCAAGGGTGGTGGGTTCAAACCCGGCCCCGGCCAAACTGCAACCAAAAAATAGCCGGGCGTTGTGGTGGGCGCCTATAGTCCCAGCTGCTCGGGAGGCTGAGGCAAGAGAATCACGTAAGCCCAAGAGCTGGAGGTTGCTGTGAGCTGTGTGATGTCACAGCACTCTACCGAGGGCAGTAAAGTGAGACTCTGTCTCTACGGAAAAAAAAAAAAACATGCCATTATAGAGCCTTTTAGCATATCAAAAAGAACTGAGTTAACATTGTTATTTTTCTAGCAACACTAGCATTGGAAGAGGCTCTATGAGTCTCCAGAAGAAATTGAGGAGAATATGGTGATCTCTGCCTTGCAGGTGCATCAGAGAAGTTGGAGTTTGGGGCAAAGTTAAAGGAAATTTTCTAGGGCTGCTCTAACAAGTTACATAAACTGCGTGGCTTCAAAGAGCAGAAATTTATTCCCTCACAGCCCTGGAGGTCAAAAGTCTCAAAAAAAGGGTTGAAAGGGCCACACTCTCTCTGAAGGATCTTGAGAGGGTGCGTCCCACCTCTTCCAGCTGCGGGTGTCTTCTGATGTCCCTTGGCTTGTGGCTGCATTACTCCAGTCTCTGCCTCTGTCGTCACGTGGCCTCTTCCCTCTGTCTTTTATAAAGATACCATCATTGCATTTCGGGCCTGCCCTAATGCACAATGATTTCATCTTGGTCTTCACCTTGGTTATATCTGCAAAGACCCTGTTTCCCAAATGTGGTCATATGCTAAAGTTGTTGGTGGACATGAGTTTTAAGGGAATACCTTTTGACCCACTACAGGGCTCCACTCTGAGTTGTTGTCTACTCTGCATCTTATGAGTAGATGGTCAGTCAGGCTCCATGTGAATCCTGCTAGTTTCAAAGACACACTGCTGTTTTGGCATTTGGAAACTGTGAGAAAAGTTTTCTCTAACACAGTGCCATTGAGCTCTGTGATTTGTTTTTGAAACAATGCAGATTTCTGAAACATCATGGCCCCCTAATACCTGAAAAAAATCTCATAAATTTGAATTTATAGAGCAAGGTCCCCCTGAATTTTAACCTCAGCCTCTTCTGGTGTTATTTCCATTCACCTGTGCTGATGATGGCTAGTCAGCTAATTTTTCACTTAAAATCTGATCTCCACAACACCAGCCAGCACTTATGATTTGGCCTATGTTAGAAGAGTCAGCATATTTTTTCTGTACATGGATGTCCAGCCTCTGTTGCAAGTACTCAACTTGGTTGTACCTGACCCTAATGTTAATATTTCTAAATATAGAAATAGGTAAAGCAGCAACAGACAATCAGTGGGTATGGCTGTATTCCCACGAACTTGATTTATGGACCCTGAAATGTGAATTTCATATGATTTTCATGTGCCATGAAAAGTTATTCTTTTGACTTTTTTCAACCATTTAAACATGTAAAAGCCACTATTAGCTCCCAAGTAGTACTCAAACAAGTAGCTGGCCAGATTTGGCCCCTGGCACACAGTTTGCTGACCCCTGCATTGGAGTCTGTGTGTGTGTGTGTGTGTGTGTGTGACCTTGTGACTTCAACTTGAGCTTGTGCCGCCAAAACCTGAAATTACATATGTCACTGTGGAGCCATGTCCTTCCACTTGTTATTTATACAACTTCTTTTATTTTAAACTTGATTCTAAAGTTTTATGTGTATTTTTAGCTGCTAAATTTCAATGTTTAAAATTTTGTCCTATCAGCGAAATCTGTTGTCAAAGCTACTCCTCCCATGTGTGTGTTTCCACAGGATCATTTAGCATCTTCCTCTTTGTCCATGTCATAAAGGAGCTAATTTTCTGTCACTATTTCTCTTGCATATGACAAGAGGTTTAATAAATTCTCACCATAGCCATATTTTTAATAAAGTTATTTCTCCTTTTTTTTTCTGAGATAGAGTCTTACTCTGTCACCCAGTCTAGAGTGCGTGGCATCAGCCTAGCTCACAGCAATCTCAAACTCCTGGGCTCAAACAGTCCTCCTGCCTCAGCCTCCCGAGTAGCTGGGACTATAGGTGCTGCCACCATCCCCAGGGTAATTTTGTGTTTTCAGTCGAGATGGAAGACTCACTCTTGGTCAGGCTGGTCTTGAACTCCTGAGCTCAAGTAATCCTCCCACCTCAGCCTCCCAGCATGCTGGGATTACAGGAGTGAGCCACTGTGCCCAGGCTTATGAAGTTATTTGACTTCCAGTAGGTTTTGCTTTTTGTTTTTAGCTCTAAGAGATTTGATAGATTGGATCTTCATTAGTAAATTGTTTTTTTAATCGTTACATGGTCCCTTCCCCACCATTAAGTGATTTGTCACCCCAAGTTCCTCTTGAACTGATATAAATACTGAGACCCCTACGTTTTTTGTGCACACATACCAATTTGCAGTGACTTTCCCCAAAAAATTGTAGTTTCAATTTTTTTTATTATTTTTTTATTTTATTATTAAATCATAGCTGTGTACATTAATGCGATCATGGGGCACCATACACTGGTTTCATAGACCGTTTTGACACATTTTCATCACACTGGTTAACATAGCCTTCCTGGCATTTTCTTAGTTTTTGTGTTAAGACATTTATATTCTACATTTACTAAGTTTCGGAGACTTTATCTCTTTCATGTTTACATGGATGGAGCTGGAACAGTTTTTCTTACTTTTATTCATAGTGATGCCTTTGGAATATAGAGAAAGAGGAGTGTCTGTCCCCGCTCCTGGCATTGCAGAGGGTGTGGTGGGCTTCTGTCCCTTAGTTGCCAGCAGTGTCCCCAGCTACTGTGCTAAGAAGAAGAGCCCCACAGATTTCTGAAAACCCTGGCAGCTTTAGCTGTTTTGTGGAACTGCATTGTCTAACTGGCTATTACCAGTTTTCCTATCCTTAGACCCTTAGGTGTGCTTTTCGCTTCGGCCCTTTGTGAACACATTTCTTTTCTTCCTTCCACCCTTTTTTAGATCGCTGTAAAGTATGTTTCTTGGTAGCAACATGGTAACTGCTTTTAGTTTTTTCCCCCAATCAGACGGTTAATTCCATGACTTTCTGAGCTTAACTGTTGTTGGAAGAGGTAAGGCTTTTTATCGGCAGCACGCAGAGGTGAGAGAGCTGATACCAGAGAGAGGGCACGGGTGGCGGGCCAGGAGGCTGCGTGGCCTATTGTTAGAGGACATGGACAGAAAAGGAATTACACTGGGGTGGGTTCGTTCCTTAGGGATGCTGCAACACATTACCACAAACTGGGGAGCTTAAAAACAGCAGAAATATGTTCTCTTACAGTTCTCGAGGCTGGAAGTCTAAAATCAAGCGATTGGCAGAATGGTGCTCCCTCTGGGGGCTCTAGGGGCGGGTCCTTCCTTGCCTCCGCTGGCTCCCGGTGGCCTATCACTCCATTCCCTGCCTGAATCTTCACGTGGCTGTCTGCTCTTTTGTCTCTGTCAAATCTCTGTCTTTAAAAGACACACATGATAGCATCTGGGGCCCACCTGCGTAATCCAGGGAAATCTCTCCATCTCGGCACCCTTAGCTTAACCACCGCTGTAAAAACTCTTCTTTCCAAATAAGGTAAAATGCACAGGTTCCAGGGACTGGGCTCTGATAATCTTTGAGGCCACCATCCAGCCAACTGCAGGAGCCTTAAAGGAAGTCATTGATGTGTTAAGAAATGAATCTTTTGAGGACAGCTCAAGCTTTGAGATATTATTGCTGTCATATTATTTATTATCTAAGCCAGGGTACATTGCGGTTTGAAAGGGGGCTTTATGAATAATTGGGACAGGAAACAAGGGTCTACCTTGTGAAGTCTGGGTGAGTCTGACGTGACCACCCTGTTCATATAGGTCTGTACAGCCTCTAGACCAGCCTTGGAAGTGACCAAGACACATAGATTGTTCTGGTACCATTATTTCTGACATGTCTGTGTAGTTAGTGTGACGTCTATTATAGTAAGAAGACAATTACATTTTTTCCCCAAACCTGTTAAAAGAGTTCTTAATTTTATCTATCATTTGAGGTATGCCTTTGTATTTTTTTAGATTGCTGATATTAATTTTTTAGCTATTCATTTCTTCCCTTCGATCAAGTGGCTTGGCTTTGAACCATGCTTAGGTGCAGGTCACATAAGCACCTTAGACATTTGCCCTGGACAAGGCTCTGGACAAACGCCACCATTTGTTGGTACCGGTGAATGATGAGGAGACCAAGCATGATTGGGTTGGGGCGGGGGTGGGGGGGATACACTTAGGCAGACAGAAGGCCATGTGGTATTTCAATGTGATAGGAAGCCATGGCCTACACTTGATCTCTGGTCCCAGAAAGAAATTTTCCTCCAGGGCCAGAGGAAGTATTCTGGGCAGTCCTCCCAGACTTCCTGTTGGCCTTTTTCCTTTCCTTAGAACTGTATTGCCTCTGACTTCTAATGACACAATGGAATTCTGTGTAATTGCTCTACGTAGAATTACCTGCCCAGAAGCCCAAAAACTCTAGAGCCTTTTACCCATATTCAAAGCTTGTTTCCTTTATTTTATACCTTGTGCTGCTTTTCAAGCAAGCTCTGCACAAATGGAAAATTTCATGGGGGGGGGGGTATTTGTATGTACAAGAAACAGGGGACAAGTTGTGACAATGAAGGAATGTTTCCTTATGATACATCAATGAAATGTGACATTAACATGGAAAAGTGAGACTGATTTCCGACAGACATGGTGCAAAGTGCTCTGAGCTCTGGAGTTACAACTTTGGAATGAAGTGGGCTCAGGGTTGAATTTCAGCACCATTATTTACTCATTTTATCCTTTGTAAAAGTTACTGAAATGCTCTGTCTTTAGTTTTCTCATTTTTAAATTAAAGATGGTATTAGCTACTATTGATGAAGTCTCCAAGGATATAATAATATATGAGTGGACAAACTTTTTCTGAAAAGATCTAGGTGTTGAGTATTTTGGGCTTTGTGGGCCAGTGGTCTCAGTTGTAGCAGCTCAATTTTCCCATTTTATTTTTATTTTTTAATTTTTAATGTTTTAGAGACAGGGTCTCACACTGTCTTCCAGGCTGAAGTGCAGTGGTGCAACTAGAGTTCACTGCATCCAGGTCCCAAGCAATCCTCTGACCTTGGCCTCCCAAATAGCTGGGACTACAGGTGTGAGCCACTGTGCCTGGTAAATTTTTTTAATTTTATTTTTGATGGAGACAGAGTCTCCATATGTCTTGGTGTCAAGTGATCCTCTCAGCCTCCCAAAGTGTTAGATTACAGGTAGGAGCCACCTTGCCCATCCAGTTCTCCCACTGCAGTGTGAAAGCAGCGATAGCCAGTATATAAATGAATGGGTGTGGCTATGTTGTACAGAGTAGGCCGAGGACTGAGTTTGGCCCGTGGGCTGTAATTTGCTGGCCCCTGCTGTGGTAGATACTCAGTAATTGCTAGTTCCCTTTCCTGGTGAAAACAGTAGGTTGTGAAATAATTACATCTGCAGGTGGTAGAGGACTTGTAGCTTTGGGATTTTTTGTTTTCTTTCAGAATCATTTTCAAGGTCATGTTCTTCAATAAAGTTACTTCTTTTTTTTCTGAACCAGAGAAATTAACAATTATTTTTTCTGACATGAATTTCTATGACCTTATAGTTTTTGATAATGCTTGTCAAATTTACGCTTTTAATAAGGTGGCATTTGATGCATTGAAAAGGTCTGGAATATCCTGAGTATCTTTTGTCATGAATGAGTTGACTTGCAAAACATTTGACTTATATATATTTTTCACTAGGAGAGCTGGAAGTTTCATTGTTAGCTATTGTACCTTAAGTCTACCTTTGTTTAAATGCTCTACTAATTTTCCTCTATAAAGTCAGGTAACTTATAAATCATCCCCCCTGCGAGATTCAGTTGGGAACGAGCCAAACTCTGAAACCCAGTACAAAAAACGAATTTGTAAACAAGGTTTGAAGATGGAAATCAGAAAGCGTGGGTTTAGAAGTGACCCCTGTGGTTTGGAACCCAGAAGTAAGAAATGTTTGGTGCCACCGGAGAGAGGAGAACAAAGGATTTTTTGGCAGGTGTCTTAGTCTGTTTGTGGTGCTCTAACACAATACCGCAGATGGGGTAATTTATAAAGAACAGAAATTTCTTTTCTCACAGTTCTGGAGGCTGGAAGTGCAAGACCAAGGCTCTGGCATTTGATGTCTGGGAGTGCTGCATCCTCTGGAGGGGAGGATGTTGTCCTTCCACAACAGAAGGCAGAAGGGCAAGCTTGCAGAGTGCTGCCGACAGTCTTCTAGAAGAGTCTTCATCCTGTTCACGAGGGAGGAGCCTTCACGGCCTAATCACCTCTTGCAGGCCCCCCACCCCCTTTATGTTGTCATACCAGCAACTCCTGGATTTTAGAGGGACCACATTCAAACCTTACCAGCTGGTTATAAAATTATAGAATGAGCCTCAAATTGATAGTGTCGCAAGTCAGATTCTATTACACCGAAGTTGCAGTGACCAATTTGTTTTTTTTATTATCCTGGAACTTTGTCAGATGAAATAATTCTCTCAATCAATGAGGCTAATGACTAAACCTTGGAAATTTGGTGTTATAGAGACTCTGTTATTAAATATTTATTGAAGACCCTTTGTATGCAAGGTGCAGAGCCATGTGCTACAGATGATGTGAAAAATCTCCAAAACTGGTATTTGCTCTTGAGGGACATACAGTCTAGCTATGAACTGTGACATCTGTACAGATAATACCTCCTAATGTCAGTCTTTCGGCAGGAGCCACAAGGTGATCTCAAATGGTAGGGGCCAAGTGCTTAACCAATTCTCTGTCCCTTTAGAAAGGAGATTATTTCTGTAGTTCTCAGAGTACCTTAAAACTGGGAGATTGAAACATCTGGAGAATCAAGGGCATTGGTACGGCAGAGGCGGAGATGGAATGGGGACAAGGAGGGCATGTGGGTGAAATGGCCAGGCTTAAAATGTTCTCTAGAGGAGGGAGAGCAGGCCCAATCCAACCACAGGGAAGAATCCTGTAGCCAAGACGTGGGAGAGCAGCAATACTCAGCAGGCTACAGCCAGGCTGGCCAGAGGGTTTTGGAAAGCAAAGAAAATTTGATTTTATCCCAAAGTCAATGTGGAACATAGTATGGGGAAGTTAAATGATAAAAACATGAGTTGGCTTGGTGCCCATAGCTCAGCGGTTAGGGTGCCAGCCACATGCACCGGGGCTGGTGGGTTCAAACCCAGCCCCAGCCTGCTAAACAAACAAACAAACAAACAAACAAAATACAGCCAGGCATTATGGCGGGCGCCCATAGTCCCCGCTACTTGGGAGGCTGAAGCAAGAGAATTGCTTAAGCCAAGAGTTGGAAGTTGCTGTGAGCTGTGATGCCATGGCACTCTACCGAGGGCAACATAATGAGACTCTATCTCAAAAAAATTAAAAGAAAAAAGATAAAAACATGAGTTATGCTCTATAAGTAGAGAAGATTGAAAAAGTAAGAAGTCAGGGAGGGAGGGAAAGGAAAGAAAGAAAGATGTATATGTCCCCAATAATCTCATTGTGTAGAAATATCTCTTAAGATTTTGGAGTATTTCCTCTCATTCTTTTCTTTGTTTTTAAATATATATATATATATTTATGTACATATTCTTTATTATAAAGTAATACATATTCCTTTAACAAAAAGAATGGTATATTAGAGAAAATACAAATAATCTGTTAACATTTTGATGGAGTTCCTTCCTATGTGTTTTTACATGAATATACACTCTGGGGGGGTAGGAGGATCATTATTTGTTGATATTTTGAATGGAATCTTTTTTTAACCTTGCCTTTCCTTTTTTGTGGCTATTTGTTATTTACAGCAAAATGCTGAAATCTATCTAGGTGTAATCGTAGGTCTGTAGTCTCTTGGATCTCTTTGATGTGGACCTGTTTTATTATCTGTATTATATGATGTGGTACCTAAAGCTATAGAGAATTTTGGAAATGTTTAGAAGGATCTAGTATCAGTAAATGACAGTGCTTCTACATGTTAAATTATCTGTCCCCTTAAAGTATCTTTTCTTCAACCTGGTGGTTTTGTTTGTTTATTTTTGGGACAAAGCCTCTGTGGCCTAGGTGTGGCCCAGTCATAACTCACTACACCCTCAGACTCCTGGGCTCAAGTGATCCTCCTGCCTCAGCCCCCTGAATAGCTGATACCACAGGCTCATGCCACTATGCCCACCGAATTTTTCTATTTTTTTTGTAGAGATGGTGGGGCTCGCTCTGTCACCCAGGCTAGTCTTGAACTTCTGGCCTCAAGTGATCCTCCCACCTCAGCCACCTCCCCAAATGCTGGGATTATAGGTGTGAGCCATTGCACCTGCCCCAACCTGCTTTTTGTTTAATTTCTGATTGCACTAGCTTCCAAAGGTCAGTGTATGAATTCTCCTTTAATAGCTAGATTTCTTTGAGCTTCTGGCTACGTGAGGGTCTTGCAGTCTTGGTGATCTCGTACCTCCATCCTTCTAGAACACTCTTCTCCCTGCCTTTGCTGGCCTCACCTTGAAAGCAGTTTCCTTAGAGGGGCTTTTCACAACCATCCTCTTTAAAGTTTGTCTTTTCTGCTATCACCTCTCTGTCAGTACTTTTTATTTCTACACATTTACCCTGATTTTAATTATACAAATTACGATGTTACATACAAATGTCTGTTTGGTTCTTTGATATTGTTCTGTGTACTTAGTGTCAAGCACATCGTTTTGCGATAGAAACAACAAATGTTTGCCGAACAAAATGGAATGAAAATACCTTTGTTGCAGCATGAGGAATTCTCGTCCTTATGCTTCGTTGATTCCTCCTGTGATTTCTCTATGTCATGTACATCTTCATGGCAGGAATCTAACAGTATCCATCTTTCCCTATTCTGTGTCTGTATTTTTCAGAGTCGTGCTCCAATTTCTGCAAAACTTGTGGCCAATATGCTCTCGGTGGCTGGGGCGGATCACATCATCACCATGGACCTGCATGCCTCTCAGATACAGGTGTCAGCATCCTCTGCAGATGCTTAAGTCTTAACTCTCTGTTCTGTGAAATAATTTTAGAAGGAGGTAACATCACTTGTGTTTGAGTTCATACGTGGCTCCTCTTGACTTTTTGTCTTTACTGAACTTGGAAGTAACGATTAATACCTCCTGTCTCTACCACCACTTGGCTTCCAATCAGTCTTGAAGAAATCAGAATGGCTTCTTGATAGTAAACAGTATGTAATTTTATCTCAACTTCTGGAAAATAATTACAATGGCGGAGTCGTGATATACATTTTTCAGCCTCTTCATAACTTAGTTCCTTTGTCACTAAAACAGACCAAGTTCTACCAGGCCCACTTTGTGATATGTAATGAACATGAAGTATAGTAGACCCTCTGTGAGATGACTACCCAAGGGACTGTACCAAACTGGTCAACACACAGAGATGGTCAGCATAAGGAGCTAGGCCTCCTGCACTGAAACGTACATCTGATGCATTTCTGGTCTATGAAAATTAGGTCAACTTAAGGAGGTGATCCAGAAGTGATCGAGTATAGAGGTGCTGCTGTACTTGGTTTGTAATAGATGCTTAAGGAACAACAAACCTTTCCCTCAGTGCCCTATTCCTCAGAATATAGGCCATCACAAGATAATAGAACCTGCCCCCAAAGGTGGATTAAACTGAAATATGCCCCGTAGCCTGTCTTTTCATTTAATTCTATTAAAATTAACAAAAGGGAGTCTGTTATAATGGCTTCTTTGGAATCAAAAATTCAAACATTCTTTAATGTAGTGTTGATTATTGATTTTTAAACCATATGCCCTAGTGAGTGTCATTTTAAAAAGAAAAAAAAGTAAAATAAAATAAAACCTTGCACCATGATACTCGTGTCTCCCTTAGGGATTCTTCGATATTCCTGTGGATAATTTGTACGCGGAGCCAGCTGTCCTGCAGTGGATTCGGGAAAATATCGTGGAGTGGAGGAACTGTATCATCGTTTCACCTGATGCGGGCGGAGCCAAAAGGTATCACACAGCTGCTCTGTGCAGATTCCTATGTGTGCCGATTGGCTTTTCTTTTCCCTGGGCGTTAGATAAGGAAGCATTCCTTAAAGGACTTACCACTTTGATTTTGCTAAGGAGCAAGTAAGAGTTAGAGGCCTCACTTCCAGAGTAGAAACCTGTCATCCTTAAAACGTACACACCATATGTATAATTTTTTATTTTCAGCAAAGAATAGACATGTTTTATGGGCTTTTTTGAAGTTAATGTTTTCTGGTTATAAAAGTAATGAGGTGAACTGTGCAGGCCTTTTAATTAATAGCACAGTTGACTGAGCTAGGCCTTCCTACTACAAATACTTGGAAATGGTAGCCAAAATAGAGTAAAATTTTTAAAAAGGTAATCTCTGTGCTTACAATACCAGGAAATGGAGATCTCTGAGGCCAAGAAATGAAGAAGGGGCTGAAGGCCGTGCCCTGGTGGCCCAGCAGATCCTGGAAGAGTCTGCTGGCTTGGGTTGAATGCCCACGTGGGGGCCTCCGTGAAGGGAGCTGAAAGGCAGACCTCTAGCCAGCAGGGGAACAGATGCATTCTCCCTCTGGGGTAGTGGTCCCTCTGCTAGAAAATTAACATGAAAGCTGGTCCCAGGCTGCAGAGCCTCTGCAGAGCATGACCTGGTGCCTGATGACCAACAGTAGAGAACCAAGAGGGCACACTCCACGCGGAACCAGCATGTACATACAGCAGGGCGGCAGCCAATACCGTGGGATAATAGCACAAGCGCTAAGACAGGAAATCGGCAAGTTTAAAAGGAAACTAGGTAGGAACAGCGCAGTGGTGGTGGCACACTCAGCGCAGAAGTGCTGGGCAGCCGGTCTAAAGCTCCTGGAAAATAGGCTCCAGGACTGGACGAGCAGTCAGGGCATGTGGTGTTCAGGAGCAGAGTTGGCAACGGTAAGAGGATACTGATCTGCTCCTCCGTGTTTGCTGCAAGCCGAGGCCTGCTGCCTCAGTGACCTTGTAGAGTTTTGCAGATGGTATCTGGGAAGGAACAAAAGGAGGACTCGAGTTTTACTGCCCAGGAAGGGGCCTCTATAAGGAAGGGAGAAGTAGGAGAGGCCGCTGCACTCCAGCCCAGTGAGAAAGGAAGGGAGCTCAAAAATGTGTGCAAATACACGTGCGATGAGGGTGACAAGCAGCTATCAAGCTTTGGGATGACTTGAAAATCAAAAGCTTTCCCTCATTTAGCCCTCATCTGCCTAAAGCCCAGCCAACAACCTGAATCAAACCTGGAAGCTTAGGAGTAGCCCAGAAAGTGGTCCAAATGCCCATTTGGGGAAGTACGGGTCCCAATTCTCAGAAGGGTCCTATCCATTCTGCTCTGAGCTGCCATCCAGTGGCTGCTTGGGACAGAGGACGGGGGAGAATGGGCCATGCAGCTGGAGGTGGGCCTCTGGCAGCAGTTGGACAGGGCCGTGGACTACAAGGAGATAAAAATGAATAAAAGACAGGAGCAGGAAAGTTATCTTGTAAAGACTCCAGATGGGCAGCCATGGGGTGGAGAGCATGGCCGGGACATTGCGGTTTCGTCACACTGAGTGTTGTCTGCTTAAAAATGTGAGCAACATTTTGGAGTCATTTCTACTAGTAATGCCTACATCGTATTTGGAAACTTCCATAAGTCACATGGTGGAATCTACATTCAAATGTGGCAAGTGCAGTGGCCCAATGGAAGGTTAGAGGTTGGCCAAGGGGTTAAAGGTTTGTAGTAATAGCTTTGTTGAGCTATAATGCAGATCCCTAAAATTCACCCATTTAAATTGCTGAGCTCAGTGGGTTTTTTGTATGCAGTAGAACCTCCATAGCTAACCACCTCCCTACACTGACAACCTCCTTAAGTTGAGCTAATTTTCATAGACCAGACATGCACTATGTGTACATATCAGTACAGTAGGTTGCACGTTGGCCACCTGTATAGGTTGAGCAGTTTGACACAGTCCCCTTGGTGGTCAACTTACAGAGAGGTTCTACTGCATTCACAGGGTTGTGCAACCATCACCACTATTTAATTCCAGAACATTTTCATCACCCCCAAAAGAAACCCTGTACCCATGAGCAGTCACTCCCCATTACTGCCCCCTGCCCTGTCCCCTGGCAGCCACAAATCTACCTTCTGTCCCTACAGAACTGCCTTTTTGAGACTTTGTCTATCAATCCATCATACGTGGCCTTCGTGTCTCACATGTTTCCTTTTTTAACTAGAAAATGTTACTTTGGCAGCTAATCAGCCCAAGAATAGTAGACTCCACCAACTTGTATGGTGTTTTCCTACACCAACCCTACTTTTTATATACATAGTCTAAAAATACCATACCTGCCCTTAGCAGACGTTCAAGCAGCACAAAAGGGAACTGTCCCCAGTTTGCTTCCTTAGACACTACTGTTCTTTCCAGTATCAGAATTATGTTATTTAAACACATATTCTTGTATTTATTTTAGACAAATGGTAATGTGCTGTCCACCCTTCATCGAAAACTTGTGGGACTTATTAGGTTAGAAAGAAAAAAAACTTATTTGCTCTATGTCAACAACGATTCCTTGGCTGTGCAGTGGAGTTGCTGTATGTTTTTTTTTATAAATGTGTAATGTCCCCTTGTGTGCATATATTGTAATTCCTGTTAATAACAGTGCTGGTGCCCACCTGTGCATACTATGGTTTGCGCTCCTAAATGCAGCTCTCCAGCAGCGTACTTGCTTTGACCTTTTGTACACACGTGCAGGTAGGATCCGTTCCCAGAAGTAGCATTGCCAAGTAAAAGAGCACAAGCCATTTTAGTTTTGATGGACAGTGACAAAATGTGGTTTTTCCAAAAAGATATACCAGTTGACGTTCCATCAGGTACAGACGCCAGTGACTTTGTCCACAGTCTCGCTCACACAGTGGGTTGTCAGGCAGTTTGACTCTATGAAGCAGGTGAGTGATCTGCGGGGATCGCCCCCTGTTACTTCAGGCGGCCGCAGTGCCCTTTGGGAGCGCTGATTTCCCCCAGAGGTCTGTTCATCCCTTTCACCTGTTCTGTGGGCTGCAGGCCTTTCCTCTGCATTGTCAGGAGTTCTGCGTAGTCATGGTTTCTTGGGTATGTTGCAAGTATTTCTCCAGGTGTTTCCTTTCTTTCGCCCTTTTTATATTTTTATTCTCTGCAGAACTTTTAAAACCTTCTTATGTAGTCATATTTGTCTTTTCGCATTATGGCTTCTGGGTTTATAAAGGATTCGACCTTCTCTTAAAATGCTTCTCCGGTGGTTTTTATGGTTGCCTTTTTCTTTCTCAATGTTCTCATTTTTCTTCTATCTGAAATTTACTTTGTAATAAAGACTGAAATAAGAATCCACTCCCCCCCACGTCGTGTTGTTCCAGAACTCTATCACATAATTGACTTCTTTCCTATTGATTTGAAATGACATCTCTGATGATATATTGAGTTCCCAGTTCCAAATAGACAGCTGTTTGCCGGCTCCTACTTTTAAAAAATACATAATAAACTCACCAGAGTGAATGGCCAGACTGGAGATGGTTTGTTCAGACCCCCTGCAAAGTAGTCCTCACTCAGCCCACCTCTTCCTCTGCCAGGAAAGTCAAGCTTTGGGGGGGCTGGGGGTACATGGTGGAATTTTTGCCACCTTTCGTTTTTCCCAGCATTTCTGCTCTGTATCATTATCCTGGCATTCTAGGGTGGGGTGTTCCCCAACTGACAATCCATCTCAGAACAGCCTGCAGGTAATAATACATAGTACATGTACTCAACAGTGTCGTCTGCAGCTTCTTTGGTACAAAAAGTCATATTTTGTCAAAGAAAGTACTATAAATATCTTGACAAATTGGAGCTTATTGCTTTAAAAAAAATAAAGCTTCAAGGCTTGAGTCATTCCAGGTAAAACTTAATATCACCACAGGAGGTCACTCTTGGGTTGTCTTTGAAGCTTGATTGAGTTGACTGCTAATTGAAAATGAAGATGATCGCATTAATGTACATAGCTATGATTTAATATTAATACAAAAGAAAGAAAGAAAATGAAGCTGCGAGGAAAACATACCTACCACTGCTGAGATAGCAAATACCAGCCTAAAAGTAGAATGGGCAGTGGGTGAGACTGCATAATTCAGATTTATCTTTTTTTCCCCTGATTGTATGATCTATAGATATGCTCTATAGAAAATTTGGAAAGTTAAAAAGAAGAAAAAAAATTTTTTTGAGACAGTTTCACTATGTCACCCTTGGTAGAGTGCTATGGCGTCATAGCTCACGGCAATCTCAAACTCTTGGGCTTAGGCGATTCTTTTGCCTCAGCCTCCTTTGTAGCTGGGACTACAGGCACCGGCCACAAGGCCCAGCTATTTTGTTGTTGTTGTTGTTGTTACAGTTGTCATTGTTGTTCAGCTGGCCCAGGCCGGGTTCGAACCCACCAGCCTCAATGTATGTGGCCAGCTATGGGCGCCAAGCCAGGAAGAAGAAAATTTTAACTATCTTTTCTGTCTCTCAATGATACCACTATGAATAATTGGGTATATTGTATATCTGTCCCTTCTGGGAGAGTACCTACATGCACAGCACACACAAGGAAAAAAGAATCTCGGCGGCACCCGTAGGCTGGCGGGTTCAAACCCAGCTGGGCCAGCTAAAACAACAATGGCAACTGCAACAAAAAAAATAGCTGGGCGTTGTGGCAGGCACTTGTAGCCCCAGCTACTTGGGAGGCTGAGGTAAGAGAATTGCTTAAGCCCAAGAGTTTAAGGTTGCTGTGAGCTATGATGCCACAGCACTACCCAGGGCGACAGCTTGAGACTCTGTCTCAAAGAAAAAGAAAAAAGAATCTAAATAATGTGCTATAAGAAATTAAAATCAAACTGTATAATCTGGGCACTGTAGTTCAGTGGTTAGAGCGCTGGCCCTGCAGATCAGGGGTAGTGAGTTTGAACCTCGCCTGGGCCTGATTAAGGAAAAAAAAAAGAAAAAAAGAAAAAACCAAACCGTGTGTGTGTGTGTATATATATATATATATATATAAAATCTTATTCTGTTCTAGCTTTTTCTGCCTAAGATTTCAGTGTGATATGTCAGTACCATTTGTGAAATTAGCTTTCTTTAATTGGCGTTTAAATGGCTTATCTTTTTATGAAATTGGCATGTAAAATAGTAGTACTGTATATGTTTTAAGATTATTCTGGGGCAAACTTTTAGATCAGCCTTCAAATTAATTTTTTCTCAATTAAATCCTTATGTAAGGGAAGTTGATAGCTAGACAACTTTGGAAATGAAGGGTATCTGCTAGGGCTACCATGGTTTTTATTCCACCTAAAGGATGATTTTTTTTTAAGATTAGGAGAAACATAGCTGTCATCAGAATAACACTTCTCTTTGCTTCCAAGGACATTTGGACATCTGAAATCTGTGTCTTGTTCTCTTACCTAACAGTCTTTAAGTTTGGTCCCTTTCCTGTTATCCTGATTGTTGACATATTTGGATTTATTACCACTATCTTATTGTGTGCTTTAAAACCATGGCCAATGGGCGGCGCTTGTGGCTCAAGGAGTAGGGCGCCGGTCCCATATGCCAGAGGTGGCGGGTTCAAACCCAGCCCTGGCCAAAAACCACAAAAAAAAAAAACCATGGCCAAGTATAGTTTTTTTTTTTCCTACACCAACCGGACATTATCATTAGTATTATGGTTTTATACAATCAACAGTTTATTCAGATTGTTCCACATATTAGCCAACATCATCGTTCACCTTCTCCTCCTCCCACATCTCGATATATCTGCTATCATTTTCCTTTTACTTAAGTTGCATTTTCCTTTACTTAAGTTGTATGTTAGAAATTAATTCTCTGGTTGTATACTTCGGCCGAAAACATCTTTATTTTGCCCTCCTGACAGTTATTTTCTCTTATCACATTGAAGATACTATCCCACTAACTTTTGGCTTCTGCTGGGGGAGTTGGCCATCAGTCTGATTGCTATTCCTTTCTAGGAAATACGTCTTTGTGTCTTTATCCTTTGCCTCTTGTAAGACTTCTTGGTCTTCTGCAGTTTCTTTCAATTGCTTGGGTATTAAATCGGAAGATTAGTACCTTTCTCTTGTTTTCTGGGCTGGGTCCTGGACAGTGTCTTTATCTCTGTCTTCTAAATATACTGTTCGCTCTTCAGGCATTTTCAATCACTTTCGGCTCCTTTTTAGCTAATTCCAGCATCTCCTTCTTTGCTATTATGATTTGGTTACATTGTTTCTGGTGGCTGTCACTTCTGGTGCCTTGGAGCCTTGTGATTCTCTTCTGTGAAATCCTCAAATTCATTAGAATTTTATCATTATAATCCTTCCGAGAGAATTTGCATTTGTCATTGCCAGCTACGTTGGAGTGCTAATCCAAAGTATCCCTTATAAATTAAACTCTCCACTTGAGGGTTTTCATCACACACGTAATAGGAATTTGGACGAACAACCCTCAGGAGAGCCAAGATGTGGTTTTGAACTCTCGAGAGAGAACTAACCCCTTCCACTCAGCATCGAGTTTGTGACAGGTAAGCAGCCATCCTGCTCCCATGTGGGCAGCAGGTTTATTTTTCATTCCTTGTTGCTCTGAAGGAAGAACCTTTGGTGTCCCTGTGTCAGCTGGGCCCTAGGCTTGCTTTCTCATCCCCCATGTCTCTACCAACAAAATAGAAGCTTGTAATCATCAGGGGTCCTCAGAAACCCACAGAGCAAGCACTCCGTTGCGTATCAGCTTCTCAGAACAACCCCATTCTACATCCTCTGCCTCTGACGATCCCTGCTATCATTCCACCTTGGTGATATGTTTGTAGAGACAGCTCCCTGATAGGGTAATCTAGCAATGCAGTTTTTCTATGGTGAAGGATGATCAGGCTGCCTAGTCTGCCAGAGCACCAAAGAACTCAAAGAAATGTCATCTGGAAGCGGAGCTCCGTCTGTGCGGAATAAAGTTGGCTTTCCCTTAGGTCTCATTTTCCTGTATGTCTCTTGCTTGAGATAGCAAATGTCTTTGCTAATTCTAATGTAGAAAAAGAACATTAAGACTTCAAAAGAAGGTAGCTGAAGCCGTTAAAATGTTAGCTGAATAAGTTATACACAGAGTTACTGTATGACCCAGGAATTCCTCTCTGAGGAGCCTGCCCAAAAGTCTTCAAGACAGACACTTGCTCAAATATTTCAAAACTCAAACAGATATTTGCACGCCAATGTTGACAGCAGCACTGTTCATCTTACAAAAGGTAGAAACAACCCATGTGTCCATCAACAGATGAACAGATAAACAAAATGTGCCGTATCCACTCAACGGCCTGTTACTCAGCCTTGAAAAGGAATGAAGTACAGATACATGCTGGAACATGGAGGAACCTTGAAAACTTTAGGCTAAGTGAAAGAAGCCAGACAAAAAGGGTCACTTACTGTATGGTTCCATTGATGTGAAAAGTCCAGAATAGGCAAATCCATAGAGACAAAAAGTAGATGAGTGCTTGGCAGGGCGTGGGAAGAGCGGAGACGGGGAGGGACTTTTTAGTGGGTGTAGGGTTTCCTTTTGGTATAATGAAATGTTCTGGAACTAGATACAAGTAATAGTTGTACACCATTGGGCTTGTACTTAATGCCATTGATCTGTACACTTCAAAGTGATTCAGAAGATAATTTTATTCCATATATATTTTTCCACAGTTGAAAAATATATATATAGGCTATGTTGGAAGTTTTCAGAAATAGGGAAGGGTAGCCTGGAGCACCAGTCCCCTTCCCTTCTGGGAGGAGTAGATTCCTCCCAGAGACTTGCCCCCTCTGTCCTTGATTAGAACACACTGGAAGCACCACTCCTGATCACCATACGGGGATGACACAGCGCATAGGACCAGGACTTTAAAAAATAATGTATGGAGGTTGTATATTCCATGCATTGCATCTTAAATAGGCTGTGTATATATGGGTTCCTCAAACGCTTTTTCATCTAAATTGCATAATGATGATTGTTATTTTGAAAACTGAAATAGGAAAACCTTTTGTTGGGGGAGAATAGAGGGGTGAGGCAGGGTCTTGCTCTGTTGCCCAGATTGGAGTACAGTGTTGTGGTCTAGCTCATGGCAGCTTCCAATCCCCAGACCCAAGCAATCCTCTTGGCTCAGCCTCCCAAGTAGCTGGGACTACATTCACATTCACATGTCACCATACTCAGCTTTTTTTTTTTTTTTTTTTTTTTTGGTAGAAACAAGGTCCTACTTGTTTCTACTCCAGACTAAAGTACAGGGTATGATCATAGTGCATGGCAGCCGTGAACTGCTGGGCTCAAGTGATCAACCCTCCTTGCTTAGCCTCCGGAGTAGCTGGGACTACAGGTACACGCTACCACACTCAGCTAATTTTTGTGTATTTTGTAGAGGCAAGGTCTAAGTTGCCCATGTTGGTCTTGAACACCTAGCCTCAAGAAATCCTCCCAAAGTGCTAGGACTACAGACATGAGTCACCGTGCCCAGCCAGGAATAGGAAAATCTTAATGTCACATTATATCTACAGCATTATTTTTGAAATAATTTTTGCCATTTAAATCTACTCTTACGCTGAGCATGATGGCTCATGCCTGTAATTCTAATACTCTAGGAAGCGGAGACAGGTGGATCACTTGAGCTCAGGAGTTAGAAACTAGCCTGAGCGAGAGCCAGACCCCTTCTCTACTAAACATAGAAAAACTAGCCGGGCTTGTGGCGGGCACCGGTAAGTCCTCCCAGCTACTCGGGAGGCTAAGGCAAGAGGATCATTTGAGGTTAAGAGTTTGAGGTCACTGTGAGCTATGATGCCAAAGCAGTCTACCGAGGGTGACAAAGTGAGACTCTGTCTCAATCAGTCAATCAATTTATCAATGCACTCTTCACCGGACAATCCAAGATTCTTAGAGCTCACCAACAAGTCCCGCCTGCCCACCTTCTCTCCCTGTTGCCAGCTCAGACCCTCCTGAGCCAATGATTTTTTTTCTTTTGTTTAGAGATGGGGTTTTGCTGTGTTGCTCAGGCTGGATTCAAACTCCTGGCTCAAGCACTCCTCCAGCCTCAACCTCTTGAGTAGCTGGAAGGACTGATGTGTACCCCTGTGTCTGTATCAATGACTTTTGAGCATTCGCCTTAGTTGGGCAGAGGAGCTGTTCAAGGCTTCCAGAGTCTCCTGAGGCCTCCAGCCTAGTGAAGCCCATTCTCACAAGCCTACAGATTGCGTGGGGGTGTTAACCAGGACTTTTGTCCCCTTTATTTTCTACAAACCAAGCAAGTAGTTTATAACTACCATGCTTTAAGTGATGCCTGGGATTTTTAAAAGTACTCACAAATACTAACAAATTAAATGTCTATTTCTTAGCCAGTAATTTAGCCAGGATGTGCTGACATTCATTTCCAGCAACCACAAATGCAAGGCCCTTACTAGCATATTTCTCTCTCTGGGTCACTTAGAGCCTGCCCCAGACCATGTGTAGCTGAGCAAGTAAGACCTGATTTTCTCACTGTCTTGAGTGTGGTTGCTTGCTACATCCCCGAAATATAATTTTAAAGAATTGATTTGAAAGATTTTTTTCATTGACTGTATGAACATGTTCATTTGCGTCTTTGCCAGGGTCACGTCAATTGCAGACAGGTTGAACGTGGAATTCGCTTTGATCCACAAAGAGAGGAAGAAGGCGAATGAAGTGGACCGGATGGTTTTGGTGGGTGATGTGAAGGGCCGTGTGGCCATCCTTGTGGACGACATGGCTGACACGTGTGGCACCATCTGCCATGCTGCGGACAAGTATGTGGGCAGTGGGGAAAGCGCTGGGACCTTTTGCTTGGACAGGGAAACGTGTCTACTTTTAGAAGTTGGACCTGTCTTTCCTAATTATCACTGGTTGCTTGGCAGTGGAGTTTTAGATCGAAGGAGATTCTAAGCCATTTATTCATCTTTACCATTCATTTCTGGGTAGAAAGGAAATCATGGGCTTTTTATTTTCCAAGTTCAGCTTACAGAGTATTTCAGAAAGGGTCAGAGGAGCTGCTTTCCTTGACACTGAGCACAGAAGGAAAGAGTCTTGCGGCTTCTTTGGGCCCTTCCTTCCTTCTGCTTGGTCTTCATGCCAACTGTCTTGGCCACATGGGTTTCTGAAGGATATGGAGTTGCACTGTCCTTTATGGGAGCATGGCTGTGGAGCTCTTGGAATGTGACCAATGTAAAATGGACACCATGTTTCTAAAACTCAGTATGAAACAAAGAGTGTAAAACGTCTTATTAATAAAGTTTTATATTGGTTACATGCCACAATGATGTTACTTTGACTATATTGGTTTAAACCAGTGGTTCTCAACCAGGGGCAGTTTTGCTCCCAGAGGGACATTGGGCACCATCTAGAGACATTTTTACTTGTCATAATTGAGGGAATGGGTGTTGCTATGGGGCCAGGGATGCTGCTGAATTTTCCTATGATGAACAAGACAGCCCACATACCAAATAATTATCTGGGCTCAAATGCCAAGATTGAAAATCCCTTATTTAATGGGATACAAAGTGTTTTGCTAAAGTAGATCTTAAAAGATCCTATTTTAGGCTAATATATATGAGTGCAATTTGTTTTGCCTTCTCCTTTAGGGAACCCACTTTTGCTTTTACCATACGTACTAGAGGAGAGTATTTCAAGAATTCACGGCGCTTACAATTTACTATCTTCTGCTATTTTATAGGTTACTCTCAGCTGGAGCCACCAAAGTTTATGCTATCCTTACTCATGGGATCTTTTCTGGGCCAGCTATTTCTAGAATAAATAATGCTGCTTTTGAGGCTGTTGTTGTCACAAACACAATTCCACAAGAGGACAAAATGAAACACTGCGCCAAGATTCAGGTACCGTCTGTGCTGCAGTGAGGCACCTACTTTAGATCTTTAAGAATAGTGTGGAATCTTCTATGTGGGGGGCTTCTTGCTAAGGCAGATGCTGGCAGAGGTTTCAGCTTCTCATGACAACAGTATATAAACCACGTCAGATGTCTGAGAAAGGCCAGGGCCGCAGAGGTCAGTGATTCCTCCTTAGAAATAGTGAGTGGATAAAATCACAATAGAAAAATAGTCAGAACAGGCTGCACTAAAGCTAAATATGGAATTACCATATGCCCCAACAATTCCACCCCTAGGTATATCCTCTCCAAATCTGGAAACACATCAAACAAAAGTTGTACGTGGGCCAGGTAAGGTGGCTCAACCTGTAATCCTAGCACTATAGGAGGCTAAAGCAAGAGGATCCCTTGAGCTCAGGAGTTCGAGACCAGCCTGAGCAAGAGCAAGACCCCGTTTCTATTAAAAACAGAAACATTAGCCAGGCATTATGGTGGGCGCCTGTAGTCCCAGCTACTCAGGAGACTGAGGCAGGAGGATCACTTGACCCTAGGAGTTTGAGGTTGCTGTGAGCTAGGCTAAGGCCAAGGCACCCTTGCCTAGGGCAACCAAAAATAAAAAACTTGTACATGAGTGTTCATAATAGCACTCTTCAGATAGCCAAAAGGTAGACACACCCAAATGTCCATCACAGATGGATAGACAACTAAAGTGTGCTCTGTTGCCACCATGGCATATCACTTAGCCTTTTAAAGGAAGGAAATTCTATCACATGCTATAGCATGAATGAATGTGGAAAACATGCTAAGTAGAAAAAAGCCAGACACAAAAAAAAGAATATTGTGCCTCCACTTACATGAGGTACCAGGATAGGAAAATTCATACAGATAAAGTAGAATGGCAGTGACTAGGGACTTGGGGTGGGGGAAGGGGGAGTTATTTAATGGGTACAGTTTTTGCTTGGGATGAGGAAAAAGTTTTGGAAATAGATAATAGTGATTATTACACAACATTGGGGGTATAATTGATGTCACTGGGTTGTATGCTTAAAAATGGTTCAAATGGCAAATTTTTATATTGTCTGTTTTAGCACAATAAGAAAAGGGGAGGATGGGGAAGTAGCCTTCCTTCCTGTTCCTTTTGACTGGATGTCCACAGGTCACAGAGAGCTGGAAGTTATATTCTCATGCCTGAGTAGCAGTAGTTTAGGTTGGGAGTTGATACATTACAGCTCACAGACCAAATCCAGCCCATCATCTGTTTTTGTGACTATAGTTTTATTGGAGCACAGCCACACCCATTCATTTATGTGTGGCCTGTGACTACATTCAGGCTACAGTAGCAGAGTTGAGTATCTGTGATAGAGACTATCTGGCCCAGGAAGCCAAAACTCCAGGAGCCCCTCCATAGTTAACCACCTCCTTAAGTTGACCTAATTCTCATAGATTGGACATGCACCATATGTACTTAGCAGTACAGTAGGCCTACTTCCTTATGTGACCACCTCTACATGTTGACCTCTTTCCTACAGTCCCTTCTGTGATCAACTTACAGAGGCTGTACTGTATTAACTATCTGTTCTTTATACAAAAGTAGCTGACCCTGAGTTGTGCTCTCAAATGACACAGTCACCTTTTTTTCAGAAACAGAAAAACTTTACATATAATGATTGAGTAAAATTAATTAAAAACAATAAATGCCCCTAGGAAAAAAATTGTCTCTGGTTAATACTCCAAAAAGCCTTTGAGTCTCTGCACTGAAAATTTCGCTTCCTAGATCCCATATGGCTTTGGTTCAACGGGTTGTAATTTGAAGACAGACCCCAACACTGTCTGCCCTCAAAAGAAAAGGGCTTGAGAGGTTTTGATAGTAATACATCCTGTGTGCTGGAGAAATTGCTTCTCGGCTTTCAGACTTTTTGTTTTTTGTTTTTGAGACAGCCTCTCAAGCTGTCACCCTGGGTAGAGTGCTGTGGCGTCATAGCTCACAGCAACCTCAAACTCTTGGACTTAAGTGATTCTCTTGCCTCAGCCTCCCAAGTAGCTGGCACTACAGGCGTCCACTACAACACCCGGCTATTTTTTGGTTGTAGTTGTCATTGTTTGGCAGGCCCAGGCTGGATTCAAACCCGCCAGCTCTGGGGTATGTGGCTGGCACCCTAGCCGCTGAGTTTATAGGCGCCAAACCAACTTTTCAGTTTTTAAAGAACTCTAAATATCTCACTTTTTCCCTCCCTTCTGTTTTTCTTGTTGGCTTTTAGGTCATTGACATTTCCATGATCTTAGCAGAGGCGATCCGAAGGACACACAACGGGGAATCCGTGTCCTACCTGTTCAGCCATGTCCCACTATAAATCCAGAACGGGAAGTGTCCAGCAAGCCCACGCTGACTTCTGATTTGTTTTTGTTTGTCTGATTTTTTAGCTTTAGGGCTCAGCAATGACAGGATAATCACTGGCAAAAGCATTAGATCTTCGTATACTCTCAGATTCATTGTTTCCTCTTTTAAAGCTCAAGATCATTTCTTTCCAGTGTTTTGGGGAAGGTGGTGGTTATTTGGTCTTTAAGTGAACTATCTTAAATAAAAAACGTTTTTGACATCCTCACTTGTTCTAACAAGTGATCTTTTCCTTTGTTCTCTCAGTACTTTGAGGCAACAACTTTCAAATATATAATTTCATTGCTATTCCGAGGTTACCAAAGGTGACTTCAGATGAAAGCCTTCTGTGTAAATATATTAACTATAATGATAATGCCTATGGACATTTGGGTAAAACCCTGGGTAGAATTAGCCCTTTACTTTGGAGTAAACCATAGAAAATTTATAATACCGTGAATTTTGAATTTTTCTTTTTTGCAACCATCTTGGTTATTGTGCTTAATTTGGACCAAATTTTATTTAGCTTAATATGGCCACTGATACATTTATTTTCTGGTAAACAATAGGTATAGCAGAGGCAATGCAGTTCTGTATCTTTTTGTTTTTAATTACCACTCTGCAGCAGGTTATAACCATCACTTACCCAAAATGTCGTGACCTGAAATTCCAAAATTTATATTCAGCAATTGCTGTCATCTGGAAACTTTTGGGATATAGTCTCTGAGCTCCTGGTCATGTTAATGCTCTCTGCTGTCCATGCCAGTGGACCATTCTTTAGACTGAGCCTCATCTCCTAATGTGTTCTTTTACACATCATGTTTTTAGCTACAACTTTTACTTTACATTTTTCCCAGTAATTTCAGTCGTAGATATCCACTGAAATAAGACTTCCTTATATCCCCTCACATTTCCTATTCTAATTTTTATCTTGCTTTTGACATAAATAAATAGAGACTTTTATGAGCGCATTCTTAAACATTATTTTATTAGTTTTGATCCGGTGTTCCTCTTTCTATTCGAAAGTAGCAAGTCTCTGGCAACTGATTATTTTAACTAAAGCTGTTCTGTGAAAAAGATGGGTTTTCCCACCATATTTAGCCTGTGGGAAAAAAAGACAAATGAGTACATTGAAACATTAGTTTTTCCAGTAGGATAATGTTTAAAAAGTGGCTCAGAAGGGTCCATGGAGGGCAGACTCCCTGAAGATTGCATTCTCCATAAGGTGACCCTCACAACATCCTTCCTCTGTGGCAGAAGTCAAGGATCAGCTCTTTGTGGATTTTATTATATGCACATTGGTGGACAATAAGCTAAATTCTTCAGCCCTGGAAGAAGAGGATTTGCCTTCATAGGCAAAGCCTGGGAATAATCAACAACACTCTCTCCCTTCTACTGAATCTTAAAAGTGATAGAGAATCATTTCTCTGATCTAAATTCTGTAGGGGGAAAAATCGAATCTATATAGGTCATTAACAAACTTAAACAGCAGTCATTCGGGTTTTAAACTTCACTCTGGCAGAGGTTGAAGTTAGATAATGTTGTTTTGGTTGTTGCAGAAACTAACATTTTGCTGTATCTAAAAGTGGCTTCTGAGAAAGAATGATAGTGTAGCTTAGTAAAGTCAGCTGTGCAATACAGATTGACTATCTAAAAAGAGTTGACTTGAGATGTGTAAAGAGTGTATTTTGATGTGATGTAACTTTTATTTTTGATAATTGTATGATGTCTGTATTTCTCGGGATTTCTATGCTTATACGCAATAAAGGTGTGGTTGTAAAGTTGCATATGTGGACGGGACTAAAGCCAGTTGATTTAGTAAAAGGTAATGATTTTTATCTAAGATGTTTAATGTCTAGGAATGTATAGAGCTAGTTTTATAATAATGATTTTCAGATAGAAAAAAGATACAGAACTTTGCATTGGCATCCTCTGAATTAAGAACCAATGGTTTCTATCAGTCTTTAGCCCTACTTTTGTATTTTAAAATACTTCTGAATGCTTTTATGAACTAATTACACTGGAATTAGCCATAAAAGGGGAGTTCAACAAAGCTGATGAACCCTGCCTTGTGAGCAGTGGCGTTCCAGAACTCTCTCGTTCCTTGCTGCTCCAGGGTGAAAACCTGAGGCTACCAAATACATCAGTCTTGCTGAACTCTACTGAAGGAGGGTGAGCTTGGCATATATGTAGCTAGAAAGGGAAGCCAGAGAGATGAATATACCAAAGTTGTTTAGCCTCCAACTTATATTAGTCTACTAATAGATGATAACTTTTCTTTGTTAAATACGATGTCAACTAGATTCAGGAATATACCATTTGCAGTGCTTGTATTGATTTAGGTATAGGATTTTAAGATCCTCCAACATTGTACTAAAACATTTCAATAAAATCCTGCTGACAACTTCCTTTCACAGTTTGTGTCCTCACTGTGGATGTGTTGACGGAGTGATGTGTTGATGCAGTCCCTGAAAATGTTTGCTACTTTACGATTATAACCCAGCATGCAAAATTACAGAAAAGTCAGGCGTTAGCTGAAGTCAGTTCTTCTCCATTTGGAAGGTATTTCTTTTGGAAAGACTTACTAGCAATCTCCTGTCCCCAAAGCACAACAGCTGGGCCACATAAGGCATCCAAGTTGTTAATTCTAGGTGTTTCCTGTAAAATCAAAGGTTGCATGGTGTATTTACACATCCAAGTAGCCACGTTCGATGTCCATCTGTTGGAGCAGACCAAACTGAAATGTAGGCTGCAGAAAAGTTGCTCATGTGCTTTGATTTCAGAAGCACCTAGAAAGATTCCTGGCCCCTATAGAATACTTGGCTTCACTCCTGTGGGGAACAAAGTAAATTCATAATCATATTCCACCAGTGAAGCTCAGCTTTAAAGTATGGATAGCAGTGAGGGTGGTAATATACCTTAAAAGTCACAGTGAAATCTGAAGAACTACAACCAGGTTTCTGTCAAAGGAAATGTTTGGATTATGGTGTGAGAATACGGTAGAAAGTACTAGAAAAGCAGAGGGGAAGTGAAGGAGAGGTGGAACCCCAAAACACTTCACCAGCTTTACCATTGCACTGAATAATGCTGTCACGCCTCTTCAGAAGTGTTTGGTCTCCTTTTCAAATCCTACCTAATCCACTGGTTACCTCCAAGGGCAGCCCAGGAGGTGCAGAGGCACGCATGCAGAGGGTCTAGTCAGACAGGGCTTGGTGCAGGGACCACCATCACTAGATGGTACTTCATGGCAGAATTTCCCAGAAGCCCAGGGCTGTGTTCCAGCACAGACTGCAGAGGGTGCGTGATGTATTTGCACCCGGACACCGAGTGAAGACGGGAGCTATGGCTGAGACCCATCACCACATCTTTTTGTCTAAACTGCATGGAACTAAACTGCAGGTGCAGTGACTCGTGCCACAATCCCAGCACTTTGGGAGGCCAAGGTGGGAGGTTCACTTGAGGCCAGGAGTTTGAGCCTAGCCTGGTCAACATAGCAAGGCCTGCCTCTACAAAACCACCCAAGAAACAAGAAAAACCACTTGCAGAAGTCTCTAGGGTCCCTCCTTTCACAACAAATAGTCATCGACTCCTGTCCCTGTCCTCCGGAAAACATTCCTCCTGTCTCCTGCCCTTGCTTTCCGAGACCACATTCAGCGGGGCTGCTTTATCGCAGGCTTTGAGCTCTATTTTCTCTTCTGAAAGAGCAGGATGCTCAAGGACACACTGTCACCAGAGTTAAAAAATCAAGAACCACTTTGGTTGTTGCTTAGCCCCTCTGTACCTCAGTTTCCCTGTGTATAAAATGGGGATAATATTACCTCTCACGGGAGTGTAAGGAGGACTGAGAGAAATGGTATCTATCAAGTGCTTAGAGTTGATGGGTTTATACGTTAACTTTGACTTTTAGAGCAAGCTTCTTGAGTCTTCCCTTTGGAAGAATTCATAGAACTTTTTCCTGTGACTTTTGTATCATTAAAAAAAGGTATGTTATGAAAAAGCAAGATGACACATATTTTCTAGGTATTCTGCCTAGAGGGGAACATAATCCCTTGCCTGCCACTTTAGAAGAGGTGCATTGTTTAGCATTTAGAAATAGTCGCATGTTGAAAAGATTTCGAGCTTGGTGTAGTGGTGGTACCTGTAGTCCCAGCTACTTGGAGACTGAGGCAGGAGGATCACTTGAGCCCAGGAGTTCAAAACCAGCCTGGGCAACAAGCAAGACCCTGCCTCTTAAAAAAATACTTCCAAGGCGGCGCCTGTGGCTCAAGGAGTAGCGTGCCGGCCCCATATACCAAGTATGGCGGATTCAAGCCCGGCCCGGCCAAAAACTGCAAAAAAAAAAAATCCAAAGGACTGTAGAAACAAGTACAAGCAACTGTCACGTGACTGTAGAGCCTGGGATCCACTGAGGCCGTTGGTTGACAGCAACCTGATTCCATCCTAGCCCTCACTCACCATCCCCTCACAAAGACAAGCAGAAGTGGTGGCCCATATAAACGGGAAGAACACTCTTCCAACAACTGAGTTCCGTGGCCAAAAGAAAAACCAGCTGAGCTAATTTTATGTTTTAAGAAGATGATAAAAAAGAAGATGAGCAAGTGGAAAATGTAGTGCAGCAGGAAGTTCCCTAAACTGGCAGCATGGTGACCTAGATTCTGGTTCCTGATATGCTACTAGCAAATAGTGTGGCCTGGAACAAATGTCTACACCTGAGTCTGAGCATCTCTCTGCAAAAATGAGAGGGAAGATGACTGCTGAAGTCCTCAGCAGTCCTAACAGGCTGGGGCTTCTATACGATAATCAGCTGGAAGAGTTCTAGCTGAAAGCTGTGGTTCCCATGAGGCAAGATGGCTGCTCCCCCACCAGGCGGCCAGCTCCTTTTGCTTTGCCTGGGACTTTCCTCGACTTTAGCACTGGAAGTCCTACATCCCAGGAAATCCCTCAGTCCTGGGCAAACCAGGACATTTGGTCATCCTTGTTCTCTCTTCTAAGGTGGATAGTTCTGGATCCACCTTGGTGAGGAATTGCAAAAGAAAAAAACCAGCAGGCTGTGTGGCAAACCCAGCCAACGTGCGGGGGACCTGCAGCTCCACGGGTCTTTTAACATCTACGTTCATCTAACTATAGAAACTGAAGAGCCATAGTCACAAAATAAGAAAGGAAGAAAGGGGGGTGCTTTTAGAAAGTACCTTCAATACCTGGCTTGCTTGCCAGTCCTTTGGCACAGCTTCCTTTGTCAGAGACCCCAGGGACAGTCCAGGCAGAAGGTGGAGGATCCAGAACGTTCCCTGATAACATCGTCCCTCTATGCATGGAGAGATTCTGACATCTGTGAGGGCTTGGCCATCTGTGTCTCAGGACATGATTCTCTGATTTTCCCTAGATAAGGAGTATTAAATGTATTTTCTTGCAACAGAGCTAAGACTGACTATGAATTATGGAAACATTTTGAGAGCTAAAACTAAATTAGCGTCACTCTATAACAGTGTTTTTCAACCTTTTTTATCTCCCAGCACACTTGAACCTATAGTTAAACTTTCACAGCATAAATTATGTTGATCAAAAATAAGACTAAAAAGGCCACAGTGGCTCACGCCTATAATCCTAGCATTCTTGGGAGGCTGAGGTGGGTAGATTGCTTGAGCTCAGGAGTTTGAGACCAGCCTGGGCAACACAGTGAGACTCTTTTCTCTATGAAAAATTAGTCCAGAGTGATGGCACGCACCTATAGTGCCAATTTCTCAGGAGGCTGAGGCAGGAGGATCTCTTGGGCCCAGGAGTTTAGGGCTACCATGAGCTATGATCATACCACTGCACTCCAGCCTGGGCAACAGAGTGAGACTTGCCTCAAATTAATTAGTTAGTTAATTTTTTTAAAAGAATCTTGCTATGTCAGTTTATGGAAAGTGTCCCTCTCTTGGTGTCTGGCCACCCTCACTATCTTATCACCCTGGCCTGCCTTCAGCAAGAATTCTGAGTTGATGTAGCAAGAATCCCTCTCACCCCTGATGTTTCCCTTTAGTAATTTTCCATCCACTGACCCCCACCCTGTTCCTCAGTTACTAATCCCCACTGGTCCTTGTTCAAGATGAGCCTAATCTCTCTCCCCACTGTAAGACCCGACCACAGTCTGGGGTCCCCACATTCTTCACAAGACACTCCCTTGAATCAAGTCTTCTTTAGTGTCTTTAACAAATGTGAGGAATAATTTTTTTCTTTAACAATACAAAATTCACAGAAAAAGTTCTATGAATTAAAAATCATTCACAGAAATACCAATTGGCACAGGAGTAGTTTTAGATGAGTCAATAATTTCTCACTGCTCTGCCTTGGTGCAGCCGTGAACACAGTTTCAACCCTTGTGGGTTGGAGATGTTTTGCTACGTGTGCTTAAGTTAGGAACCTGAATATATCAGAAAACTCCCGCTTGCTTCTTTGTTTTTTGAATCATATGAACGTTTTGGATCAGAGATGTATCAAATGCAACATTTATATGTGTAGTCCTCTGAACTACTTTGATGCTTTCTTCCATGGCAGATGGAAAGCTTCCTTCAAAATACCCCATAGTTTTCTTCCCCTTTCTGGTGTACTTCTGCTGTTGAACATTTTCCCCTACATTTATTAGTTTCTTATGTATTATCCTCTGAGCCAATTTTATCCCCCAATAAACTCCCCAAGATCCATGATGGAGGAAATTCAGAATGGTGGCTGGGGAGGGAGACTGGGAGACAGACATGAAGCTGAACAGGAGGAGAGTAGGGAGGGAGATTGAATGAACCAGCCCAAGCTGGTTTTCCCTAGGGTCAGATACCCAGGGATAGATTCCCTCTGCTCCCATCCCTTTGTCCCTCTGGGTATTTGCTTCCACCTGCTGGAATATTTCAGGGTTGCTTAGTCTCAGCACTACTGACATTTTCATTGGATCATTCTTTGCGGGGGCGAGGGGGGTGTTCCTGTGCACTGTGGGATGTTGAGCAACATCCTTGGCCTCTACCCACTATAAGCCAGTAGTAACCCTACGCCCCACCCCACTTTGTGACAACCAAAAGAATCTCCAAATATTGCCAGTGTTCCCTGGGGTCAAAATCACCCCTGGATGGATTTATCTTAACCGGGATATTCTTCCTAAATCCTATTTCCTGAAGATTTAGGCCAGAATTACAGAGTCGATTCATCCCAGACCCTGGCCCAAACACAAGTAGAAAAGTATTTTACAACAGAGTGGATAAGACAACAGCAATCATACCTCACTTTAAAAAATTCCACACCGGTTTTTTGGTATGACATAAGGTTTATTCTACAATAATCTCATTGTCTACGGCCATCCCACCCTGAACACACCCGGTTCCATCTGCCAAAATAATCGCATTACCCTTTCTATGCAGGACCACAAGCACCAACCGTTGCATCTGCTATGACCTGGGAGTGGGATTTTGAGTCAGTCATTATTTTTCCTTCAATTTCCTCTAGGCACAGTTCCAACCTTAGAATGGGTCACGATGTTTTTTTGATTTTTTGAAATCAGGAAATGGATATACTAACAGCACCTTGAAAGAGGTGATTGAGGCTCAGACTGACTTCAACTGTGATCGTGAGAGATCTTTTGATGCACTGTGCAGGCCACGGTTTACCTGGCCCTTTAGCTATTTTTCATCCTGCTGCTAGAGGCCAGAAGAAAGATAAATCATTATGCGAAAAGTAATTTCACTCTTACATGCTAAAATGGCAAGAGTCATCTGTGGTCAAATCACAGAGTCCATTCTGTCTCCTGTTAAAGGTCATGAAATTGATAAGCTTTCAGAGTTAGATGGAACTTTCCTGGCTGAATGATTCCCATCTCATTTTACAGATGAGGAAATTAAGACACAAAGAGACAAAGTGACTGGCTTAGTAAGGTCAAACTGTTCCTTAGAGGAAACGCTGAGGTTAGAAAATGGGGCTTCTTTATTCTTTTTTTGTTTGTTTTTTGAGACAAAGTTTCACGCTGTTGCCTGGGCTAGAGTGCCGTGGCATCAGCCTAGCTCACAGCAACCTCAAAGTCCTGTGCTCAAGAGATTCTCCTACCTCAGCCTCCTGACCACGGCACCCAACACAACGCCCAGCTAGTTTTTCTATTTTTAGTAGAGACAAGGTCTTCCTAGTCCTCAGGCTGGTCTTGAACTCCTGAGCTCAAGTGATTCTCCCATCTCAGCCTCTCAGAGTGCTAGGATTATAGGCATGAGCCACTGTGACTGGCCAGCTTCTTAATTCTTTAAGCAGAGATGTTTCCTCTAACCCAGGTCACCTCTGAAGACTCTCATCACCAACAAATAACAGTGAAGAAGTTTATCCTTAAACCTCAGAGCGGTAAGGAAAAGCACAAAATACAACACAGTACCTTCCATCAGAACCCGGAATACTGGCTTCTGCTAATTTGCTTGTCCTCTTCCTTCTTCCAAAAAAAAAAAAGGACCTCATTGTTCTCACTGCATTTGTCCTGTCCTTTTCCAGATAGTCATGTCAATCTGAGATCCAAAGTAACAATAGTAATAGAGATTTTTAAAATAATGGTAATCTGTAAGGTAGCGGTTCATAAAGTGCGGCCCTAGATTAGCAGCACCTGCATTACCAAATCAGGAGAATCTGGTAACCCTGGATGGTTCAATCCATGCTAGGTGCTAAGATAATGATCCCTGTCCATTGTGTAGGAGAAGATCTTTTCTTTCTCTGATAAAAATTGTTCTTACTTTGGTAAGTTACATTCAAATTTGATTATGCTTAAATCTTGTAAATCCACTGAAGAGTTATTCCAACTTGGTGGCCATCTAGAGTACCAGCTTCTTTTTTTTAATTTATTATTAAATCATAGCTGTGTACATTAATGCGATCATGGAGCACCATGCACTGGTTTTATTTACAATTTGAAATATTTTCATCAAACTGGTTAACATAGCCTTCATGGCATTTTCTTAGTTATTGTGTTAAGACATTTACATTCTACATTTACTAAGTTTCACATATACCCTTGTAAGATGCACCAGAGTACCAGCTTCTAAAGTATCTGAAGATTCAAATGTACCTGGAATAAAAGTTTTTAATACTTGTATTCACTTACCCAACAACCATAATGGCCAGGTACTATTGTGGTTGCTTGGGATATTTCAGTTGTTACTAATGCTTCAGTTTTTTTTTTTTTTTTTTTTGTAGAGACAGAGTCTTACTTTATGGCCCTCGGTAGAGTGCCATGGCCTCACACAGCTCACAGCAACCTCCAACTCCTGGGCTTAAGCGATTCCCTTGCCTCAGCCTCCCGAGCAGCTGGGACTACAGGCGCCCGCCACACCGCCCGGCTATTTTTTGGTTGCAGTTTGGCTGGGGCCAGGTTTGAACCCGCCACCCTCGGTATATGGGGCTGGCGCCTTACCGACTGAGCCACAGGCGCTGCCCCTAATGCTTCAGTTTTATAGAAAGAAAAAGACAATGCTAGTTTTCTTGGCACAGAAAGTATAAGGTAATTCACCTATATTGTTAATATTCCATTGATGAAAATATAGTTATTGTCAAACAATATTATTAAAATTAAAAGCACTTAAATCACTTATAATAAGGAGCTCAACAAATACTTCTTAATGTTTAAATAGCTTCCAATGATTTTAGTGAGGTAGAATCACCTTTAAACAGTAATATCTTTAGGAAAGAAGTTGGAATCAAGAGAAAATATAAAATAGAAGCCCTTTTATTTAACAACATTCTTTCAACACCATTGGTCAGTTAAACAACAAAGTCAGTTAAATCAGGGAGTCATTTTTAGAAAAGGATCTACAATGACTCCCCAACAATAAAAAATTTAAAAAAAAGAAAGATACATATTATGAATCAAATTAAAAAAAAAAAGAAAAGGATCTATATACAGCTTACGCATTTTGTTTCAACTTGAATTATATAAATGGACTTATTTGGGGGAGACATTTCCACATGGGTCTCCTGCATTTCCTTTGAAGGATGTTTGTATAGTGAACAGAAAATAGTGGATAGTGCTGGAAGACAGAGACAGTATCTACCCCCGGAGCAGGTGGCAAATCTGTTTATTGTCCAGTATAATAAAGATAACGTTTTCCTCTGGGCCAAGTTTAGGGAGGTTTGCTTGCAGCCCATTATAAGAGGTTTGCATTCTCTAAGCTCAGGTTTTCCAGCTGTGATGCAAATCCATTATGTACACAGAATCTGCCTTGGCCACTCCATGGGATGGGAACCGATGCTTGCTGTGCCATAAATACTAAAGTCATTTGTCTCTGACCCAGGAGTCTCATATTCTACCAGCTTCCAGGAAACTGTGCAAATTAACTTGTTAGCTTATAAGTAGGGGTCAAATCTCAAAGCTTTCATAGTTCTTGGCAATTACAACTTATGTTTACCAATTGTTTTAATGTAGAGCCAAGATCCCTTGAATAAGGGTATGCTGATTACTTGTCTTCCATAAACCACACCTGGAATATATTGGCTATTATTTACCTGTATCTTCTTTTTTTAAAAAAAGGAGAGTGAGAACTTAAAAACATAGACACAATAATCTGAGTTACAGAATCCTTCCAGATATTTCTCCCTTTATAATTATCTCACCCATACATCGTTTGGTAGCTCTATCAGTCTATTCTCCAGAAATACAGAACCAATAGAAGAGATAGATATAGCTAGAGGTATAGATATATATTTATTTTAAAGAGTTATGGGGGCTGGCAAGTCCGAAATCTGCAGAACAGGCTACAAAGGTTGATGAAATCTTGAGTCTGAAATGGGTAGGGTAGAGCGGCAGACTAGAAACTCAAGTAGGATTTCTATGTTGAGGTAGAATTACATTTTTTTTTTTTTTTTTGGCCAGGACTGGGTTTGAACCTGCCACCTCCGGCACATGGGGCCGGCGCCCTACCCCTTGGAGCCACAGGTGCTACCCGAGGTAGAATTACTTTTTCTCTGAAAGGCAGACTTCAATGTTTGCTCTTAAGGCCTTCAACTGATTGATTGAGGCCCACTCACATCATCATGAGTAACTAAAAGCCAACTGATTGTAAATGTTAATCATGTCTACAAAACATCTTCATAGCGTCATCTAGACTAATGTCTAACAAAACAACTGCCTATCCACGTTGACATATAAAATTAACTATCCTAATAGTCTTTGTTTTCTAAAGCAACTGACCTTGGCTGCTTTCCAAAACATTCAACTCTGTCTCTTCTTTTCAATGAAAAATATACAGTTTGGGGGAAAGGAAGAACAGAGAGAGGGAAGGAGGGAGGGGTGGGGTCTCGGTGTGTGACATACCTTATGGGGGCAGGACACAATTGTAAGAGGGACTTTACCTAATAAATGAATTGTACCCTCAATGAATCCCCAACAATAAAAAATAAAAAAAATAAAATAAAATAAATGCTAATGACAAAAAAAAGAAAATATACAGTTGATGTAAAAGGTTTAGAAACAAATTCAACTAACTCAACTGGTGGAAGCAAAAGAACATATGTATTAGCAGGCAACCATTTTGAGAGACTAAAATAGGTCCTGGAAATTAGACAAATTTTTTTGCGGAAGGAAAAGGGAATTCAGGTTAACCAGTCAGAATTTAACTCAGGTCAGCAAAGAGAGCTTTGCCTATGCCTGTAGGTCTCAAATTTGGCTGTCAGTTGGAATTAATGCACAGTGTTGAAAATTTCAAATACCCAAGCAACACCCCGGAGCAGTTAAATCAGAATCTTTGAGTGTCAGGCATCAGGAACTCTGTAATGATTCTGTTCCAACATATAAATGAGATTGAGAATCTTCAGTTTAAAGTCATGGCCATGGGGCTGGGTGACGTAGCTCAGGCCTGTAATCCTAGCACTCTGGGAGGCCGAGGTGGGTGGATTGCTTGAGCTCAGGAGTTCAAGACCCTGTCTCTACTAAAAATAGAAAAAAAAATTAGCTGGGCACGGTGGCAGGTGCCTATAGCTCCACTCAGGAGGCTGAGGCAAGAGGATCACTTGAGCCCAAGAGAGTTTGAGGTTGCTGTGAGCTATGATGCTACAGCACTCTCTACCCAAGATGACAAAGAGAGACTCAAAAAAAAAAAAACAGAAGTCATGGCCATGAAATTCAAGTTCTGCTGATTCCACTAAACATTAAAGTATATCAGTTTGGGTATACTACATTTAGAACAGTGGTCTCAACCTTCCTAATGCCGCAGCCCCTTAATACAGTTCCTATGGGTCGTGACCCACAGGTTGAGAATCACCTGTGGCTCAGTGAGTAGGGTGCCGGCCCCATATATCAAGGGTGGCGGGTTCAAACCCGGCCTTGGCCAAACTGCAACAACAAAAAAATTGCTGGGCTTTGTGGCGGGCACCTGTAGTCCCAGCTACTTGGGAGGCTGAGGCAAGAGAATCGCCTAAGCCCGAGAGCTGGAGGTTGCTGTGAGCTGTGATACCACGGCACTCTACTGAGGTTGACAAAGTAAGACTCTGGCTCTAAAAAAAAAAGAAAGAAAGAAAGTGTAAAGAATGGTGGGAAGTATATAAAGAAACAAACACCACCATTAATTCTGCAAATCAGTACAAGTCAATACCTACATTTTGGAGAATTAAAAAAAAATTCTTCTTAGAATTTCTACAAGCAGAATTTCTTCATCAGAGCAATGCCCATTTTAAAGCCTGATCTATTTCAATTCTTGCTAGAAATGTTGTATCAGTTTGCATTCTCACCTCCTAATTCCTGGCCAGAACTATGAATTGATAATCTTTTTCCTTTTTTCAATCTGATAATTTAATAACTCTGGGGTGTTGTTTTATTTGCATTTCTGTAAGAGCTTTATTATTTGAACTGCAAATATTTTACTTTATAGAATCTATAAAGCAATATAGAAATATAAATAATATTGTAGAGATATACTCAAACCTTGTTACCCTAGCACCTATTCTTTTTTTTGTTTGTTTGTTTGTTTTTAATTTGGCCGGGGCTGGGTTTGAACCCACCACCTCCGGCATATGGGACCAGCGCCCTACCCGCTGAGCCACAGGCGCTGCCCCCTAGCACCTATTCTTTTTTTGTAGAGACAGAGTTTCACTGTACCGCCCTCGGTAGAGTGCCGTGGCGTCACACGGCTCACAGCAACCTCCAACTCCTGGGCTTAGGCGATTCTCCTGCCTCAGCCTCCCGAGCAGCTGGGACTACAGGCGCCCGCCACAACGCCCGGCTATTTTTTTTGTTGCAGTTTGGCCGGGGCTGGATTTGAACCCGCCACCCTCGGCATATGGGGCCGGCGCCCTACTCACTGAGCCACAGGCGCCGCCTAGCACCTATTCTTATAATACTATTTTTAGATTCTTTTCCATTACAAAAGTACCTTATTGATTATAAAATAGTATGTGTCCACTGACAGAATTTTGATAAATGTAAGGGCAAGAAATGAAAATAACCAGCAATAACAAGGGTGAAAAATGAGGTGTATTTCCAAACAATCATTTGTTTTAAAACAACTTTGTTTACACTTAGCATTTACAACATCATTTTTCCATGTCATTTAATATTCAAATACGTGACTTTCAGAGGCTTTCCATAATATGTCTGAAATCCAATAGTGTTTAAAGAATCTGAAACAATAAGATCTTGGCTTAAATAATATTTCCTTTACATTTCTGTTGTATATACTGCAAGTGGTAAAATGGTTTCTCTCTCTCTCTCTCTTTTTTTCTTTGCTTTTGTTTTTTCCACAAGTTGTGGATTGTTACTTTGCTGGTTTCCAGTGAATCATGCCTTCCAGTATTCACACCCTAGTAGAGTGCCCTTCCATATTGATTTTGGGCTTGGCCAATAAATAGAATATTAGCAAGAATGATAGAAGCAAAGACATGATGAGCATGGGTCATTGGAGCTTGTCTGCCAATAAATAGAATATTAGCAAGAATGATAGAAGCAAAGATATGATGAGCATGGGTCATTGGAGCTTGTCTCTCTTGAAATGCTCTCTCTTAGAATCTAATGACAATGAAAAAAGCCCAAGCCATGGGCGGCGCCTGTGGCTCAGTGAGTAGGGCGCCGGCCCCATATGCTGAGGGTGGCGGGTTCAAACCCAGCCCCGGCCAAACTGCAACAAAAAAATAGCTGGGCGTTGTGGCGGGCGCCTGTAGTCCCAGCTACTCGGGAGGCTGAGGCAAGAGAATCGCTTAAGCCCAGGAGTTAGAGGTTGCTGTGAGCTGTGTGACGCCACGGCACTCTACCCCGAGGACAGTACAGTGAGACTCTGTCTCTACAAAAAAAAAAAAAAGAAAAAAGCCCAAGCCAGCCATGTGGAAAGGAAAAAAGAAAAAGGTCACAGCGTCCCACTTTTCTCCACCTGGGCACCGGACACGTGAGCAAAGCCATCTGATTGCTACCTCGTGGGAGACCAACAGGAACTGCCCAGCAAAGCCCAAGCTAAACCACAGAATCACGAGCAAGGTTGCTGTTTTAAGCAGATAAATTTGGGGCTGGTTAGTTACACAGCATTAGGTGAGTGAAACACAACAGCAGCTAACACGAATAGTTGCATTAAATGTGGAAAAGAAATCCTTTGAATCACAAACTCAAGAGCTTTTTGTGTTTATCTGGTCAAATTGCTGAGGTCCTGGCTGCTTAAATGACCTACAGAAAGAATGTGGGCAGTGGCATCATGACATGAGTTATAGCGCAGTTTTACTTATTACTTGATTTATGACTTCCTTGAGCATCCGATTTCTTATGGGCAAATTAGGTTTTAAAAACAGCTGCTTCGAAGGTATTTTATTCTTAAACATTATGAGTGAGGGCTCTTCTAACTCCTTGAAATTATAAACAGAATGAAGGCATGGACAGGTGGGAGTGAACATTCTTATTGGCTAGCCATGTCTCTTGAATCCCAGAAGAGTGCTTTACCACTCTACTTCACTACTAAGGAATCCTTACAGGTCTATGGAGACCAGATGGCGAGCTAGATTGTAATGCCCACCTCCGGAAAACTGCTTCTGAGTTTCCAAGACGGCAGGCAGAACCATTTGGAGACCAATATATCCGTAAATAGCCTTTCCTCTTTTGAACTCTGTCACTTACTCCAGTATTTGCATTGAGGGCCTTCCTCGAAGCATCTCATCCTTTGGACTCATCTGTACTTGGAATGGGGCTTCACACGAAAGCAGGTTTTTGTTATGTTAATTTGCATATCCTGTCAAGAATATCTTTAGAACACTTTCATTTCATGGTAAAATGAAACTTAGAGAAGAACTAAGCAGTGAAGTGCTTCATATTTCACTTTAAAAGGGGAATGAGAAACAAAAGACAAGGTTAATTGTGACTCTGGGGCTTTACAATGCTAAAAATATACCATATACAAAGGAGAATGTAGGCTGTGTTCTTTTCCATATGTCATTTACAAAGATCAAGCTCAAGGTATCTGCAAATTTCTAATAAAAAATTATCATTTGATTGCTTCTCAGCCTTTTGACTAAGATCAAGTATGTGAAAAATGTCCATGGTTATATCCAAACCGAAGAGGTTAAAACTTTTGGACTTGTTATAAAGATACTGTGATGCTTGTCATTGAAGTTCTCCCTTCGTTTCATCAAGCAGACAGTGACTTACAGCGTCTGAGAGCAGAAACAGCCAGCAGGAACTGGGGAGACAGTGGGCTTGATACGTGTTCACTCAAAGCAAGCAGCTAGAATAAAGAAACCTGAGACTTGGGCGGCGCCTGTGGCTCAAGGAGTAGGGTGCCGGTCCCATATACTGGGGGTAACTGCGGAAAAAAAAAAAAAAAAAAAGAAAAGAAACTTGAGACTTTATACTTCCACCTCCCAGGAACACAGCATTAAGAGGAATTTGTTCGAGCAATTTGTTCGAGAGATTTATTTATGTTCCCATCAGTAAAAAGGTGTTTTTTCAGCTTTGGGAGAGTATGTATGATCCTAAGTTTCTACTGAACTACTTTCATGTCTGTCTGAGTTGGATGGCAGAGCTAGGGCATCCGATTAAATTTGAATTTCAGATAAACCGCGAATAATGTTGTAGTAGAAGCATGTCCCAATTTGCTAAAATTTAGCAACCCTACACTAAATCTTACCTACCCAAGGGCTGTTCCTGATCCCTTAATTTCCATCTAACAGGAAAGAAGAAACATAATGAGACTTAGAAAACAAAGTATAAGGTGCCCCAACCAATGAGAAGTCTGTTTTCACACGTTAATTAAAGAATTCTAGCCTCTCCATTGGGTGATTTCTCTCCAGCTAACTTACCTACAGGGCACTTGAGCAACTATGTAGAATTTTCTGTTATCACTCAGACCAAGATAGTTCACTAGAGCCACAACTAATTCTTGAAAGGAAGGTATTTTAGAGGTCCAAGGTTATTCATTACATAGCGCTTGTAATACCAAAGGTTAGAAACAGCCCAAATGTCCCTAATAAAGAGATGGGTAAGTAAATTGTGGGACATCCAGAAATGGAATATTTTCTACCTGTGAGAAAAGAATGCAGATGCTCCCTAGATAAAGCTCTAGAAAGAACTCCAAATGGGAAAAGCAAGAGAGGACAGAGAATACGCTAAGAACCCTCTGTGGGGCAGCAGGGAGGGATAAGAATATGCTTTTATTTGCTAGTATGCCTAAACTCTGGAAAGATAAGCAAGGAACTACTAACAATGGTTTCTTATGGGGCTGGGAGTGGGGACGAGGGTGCGATTGTGTGGATGGTCTATAAGGAGAGGGGAAAACTTTTACTCCATATCCACCTATGCACATATGTACGTACGTGTGTGTGTGTGTGTGTGTATCTGAGCAGAAAAGGGTTAACGTAGCAGCCCTGAGACTGCTAGCATAAGATAGATCTGCTTAAGGACAAATTGGGGAAATTTAAATACAGAATTTATATGAGATGAATTATTAACTCTCTCAAGTGTCATTCTTATTTTAGGAGATGGAGGCTTAGGTATTTAGGAGTAAAATGTCATATTGTCTCTAACTTTCCAAGGATTAATGAATAATATATTCATATATATGTATATATATGCTCACACACATAGACAAAGAGGTAAAACCAATGTGTCTCCCTGTTAATAATTGCTGACCTTAGCTAGGATACAGGTTGCACTGTGCAAATCTTTCAACTTTTCTTATGTCTGAAATTGTTTTTTTTTTTTCTTTTTTTTTTTTTTTGGTTTTTGGCCAGGGCTGGGTTTGAACCCGCCACCTCCGGCATATGGGACCGGCGCCCTACTCCTTGAGCCACAGGTGCCGCCCATGTCTGAAATTGTTTTAGATTAAAAAATATATATATTGTGGCCAGGAGCAGTGGCTCATGCCTGTGATCCCAGCATCCTGGGAGACCAAGGCAGGTGGATTGCCTAAGTTCACAGGTTCGAGATCAACCTTAGCCAGAACGAGACCCCACCTCTAAAAATAGCATTGTGGTGGGTGCCTATAGTCACAGCTACTCAGGAGGCTGAGGCAAGAGAATTACTTGAGTCCAAGAGTTAGAGGTTGCTGTGATGCCATGGCACTCTACCCAGGGCAACAAAGTGAGACTGAGACTCTGTCTCAAAAAAAATGGGAAAAATATTTTATTTTAAAAACTAGTATAAAAATATAATTGAATTAAAGTAGAATGATATAATATTAGTTGTTTGGAAATCAATAACTACTCTGCTATTGACTCTACCATATTGAATTAAGTATCTTTTTTTTTCTTTAGACAGAGTCTTACTATGGTGCCCTTGGTAGAGTGCCATGATGTCACAGCCCACAGCAACCTCCAACTCTTGGGCTTAAGCTATTCTCTTGCCTCAGCCTCCCAGTAGCTGGGACTACAGGCGCCCACCACAACGCCTGGTTATTTTTTTGTTATTGTTGTCATTGTTTAGCAAGCCCTGGCAGGGTTTGAACCTGCCAGCCCCAGTGCATGTGGCCAGTGCCATAACCACTGAGCTACAGGCACTGAGCCTTAAGTATCTTTTTAATAAGAAAACACAGGCTTTATTGATGCTTGACTGCTAGCCAAGTTGCACTTGACTAAATTCCTAGGTTAATTCAAACAGCTAATGAATCCAATCAGATGTCTGGTCCCTTCAATTGATTAATCTGCCTAACAATTTTCCTCTCAAAATTGACCTAATTAATTGAATTGTTCTTATTTTCATGATCACTTTCATTTTCATCATTATAAAGAACAATGTCTTGGCTCGCTGCCTGTAGCACAGTAGTTATGGCGCCAGCCACATACACTGAGGGTGGCAGGTTCGAACCCAGCTTGGGCCAGCTAAACAGCAATGACAACTGCAACAACAACAACAAAAAATAGCCGGGCGTTGTGGCGGGTGCCTGTAGTCCCAGCTACTTGGGAGGCTGAGGCAAGAGAATCGCTTGAGCCCAAGAGTTTGAGGTTGCTGTGAGCTGTGATACCACAGCACTCTACCGAGGGTGACATAGTGAGACTCTGTCTCAAAAAAAAAAGAACAGTTTCTTTAGCACTTACTATGATCACTGAGAATGACATGTTCTTGACTCAAGTGGTCTGTAATATCATTGAGGAACTGGGAGATATGAATCAAAGATGGATGACAATGCAAGAAATCATAATTGATATGCTAAACGCATCATATAATCTCTCAGGATCTTACCATGTAAGACCTGGATTTACCTTTACTGATCCTTCACTTTACAGATGAGTAAGCAGAGTTCTTTTTATATAGTAAAACTTGTTAATGTTTTCTTTAAGATTCTGGGGTTGTTGTCATTGGTTTCCTGTTTGCTTGCTGTTCTTGTCATACTTTGAACAACTTTTCCATTTCAAGATTATAAAAATTATCTATGGTTTCTTCCAGAGGTTTTTTTTTTTTTTGAGATAGGGTCTTGCTCTGTCACCCAAGCTGGAGAAGAGTGGTGTTATAATAGCTCAGTGCAGCGTCAAATTCCTAGGCTCAAGTGATCCTCCTGCCTCAGCCTCCCAAGTTGCTGGGACTGTAGATACGTATCGCAGTGTCTGGATTCTCTCAGCCCTTTTATCCCACTCTGCATGCCTGGAGGCTGAGCTATATGAGCTTCATCCACAGCCCACTGGTCTCTAGTTTGTGGTTGGGTTTGACCAATGGAAGGCCTTGCCTGGAAATTAACAACAGAGTGAGACTCTGTCTCTTAAAAAAAAAGTCTGGGAGAATGGATCTAGTGGGGCAAAGCAAAAGCTTTTAGCTTGCTAGGTGAAACATTATAGCCCACATCCTCTTTGCCATCTTTATAAGTCGAGTTTATTGGGTCCAAATTCCCTGTCAATTTTTGTCCCATGCATTTCTGATTTCCCTGTTTTGAATGAGCTCTCTCCTTCCGTTACCAATTTAGATCAGTAATTGTTTATATGTGAGACAGCTATTGATTTTTATGTATTGTTTACATAGCAGAGTGATTTAGTAAAGAGGGATTTGATTTTTACTGCCTGTTTGGTTGTCACTTGCTACGGGATTTGGGGCAAGCCCAATATTTTTTATGTATCAATTCTGGCATGTGTAAAAAATGGGTAATAAGATAGCTACTTCATTTTTTTATTATTTAATGAGATCATAGGTATAAAGCAGTTAAAACAGTATCTGGCTCATAACAAACCCTCAGTAAATGTTACTTTTTATTATACCTAGTAGTTTTGGGCTGATTTTGGGCACCATCGACTTTTCAATGCACTATATAGTAACCCTGATTGTTATCTGCAGATTTCCTCATGCCGAAGTCTGCGTTTTCCAAATTTTTGAGTCTACCTACAAAATGCCCGATACTCAGTTAAGGAAGGAACAACACTCTGGGGCCCAAGCTTTGAGAAGCCAGGCTTCATACTGCACTAGACTGCAAGTGCAGCTGACCCTTTTTAACTAAAGTGAGGGGAACAACTGGTAGTTTCGTCACTGCTGAAAAGCCGGAGTCCCTTCCAGCTGGAAGTAAGACAAAATCAGGTAAATGGAGACTGTCTCTAGACTAGACATAGGACCATGATTCTCACCCTGGGATGTTTTTGCCTCTCAAGGGATAGTTTGCAATGTCTAGAGACATCTGTGATTGTCACAACAAAAAAGGGGGCAGTGCTACTGTCATCCAGTAGGTACAGGGCAGGGATGTTGCCAAACAGTCTACGCCATAACAAAGTGCTGAGATTGAGAAACTCTGCTATAAAAAAGGGAAGAATGATCTATTAGGGTGTTGGGATTTAGACCAGAAATTGCCCCAGTGGTAGAAATAAGAGGAACCTGGTGTTTCTGCAAACTCCATATCTGGGGTGGCTTAAAAAGTCACGCTCCTCCCCCTTCCCCCACCTTGTCATTGTACTTGGAAACTCCAGAGCTGGCAGCCTGGAGTCTCTGTGACTACACTTCCCGCTGCCTATCTCTTCATCTCAGAGGCCTCCAGATACAGGCTCACTCCATGCCATCGAGAAAGGTATTTTAAACATTGGAACGAGCTGGATAATTTAAGTAAGTAGATCTATGTGCCGTCATAAGGGAGTGGGAAAGAGAGGAGTGGAAACCCAAATCATATGCAAAAAAGAAAAAATTTTTAGAATATCAAGAAAAAATGTGGTAGTCTAAAATGTCACTTTTCTTCGAAGATAGAGTTAGACTTTCAGTAACATTAGAAAAATTTGTGGAGTATATCTCTAGTCTATCTAACTTTGAAGAAGTAAATATTATAAATAGATGCTTCAAACACATTTTCAAGCAATGTTCCCAGCATGGCTTTACACTCCAGTATTTTGCTGTCTTTGAAATGTAAAGCTTGATGTGTTCTCTTTATCTTAGTTGAGGCTACTGGGCCCATCTCAAGCTGATCTTGGCACTTCTCATCCTCTGCTGTCTTCAATCAGTCCTCTATATTCCAGTTTGGAAGAAGACTAAAAATGGTAAGAACAGCTAAGAGATCCCTAAAAAGCGTTATCTTTAATTTTTGTTGGAAGAACTCAAACCAGCCAGCAAACGTCATGTTAAAGAATCTGTACTGAGGTTATTTGCTAGGGGGAAATTGCTTCATATTTTATAATCAAGATTCATCAATGGGGCATTCTATAAGAGCTAAATACGTGCTGTAGGGAGGAGGAGCAGATGTTTGAATTGGGGACAGAGCTGACAGGGATCGCACTTCTTCATCCCACATTTCTGGCTTTAAAGCCGTAACGAATCACTGAATTGCTGAAGCTACTTGTGCTTTTCTAGCATATGACATGCTCTGGGGGTGGGGTGGGGAAAGCCTGGACTGGAGTGATGTCCAAGAGAACCAGAGCTGGACAGTAGTTAAAGCGCTGCTGTCAGGACCATCACAAGGAGGAACGAGACTTCAGAGCAGCACGGGGCTCAACTCCCAATATAGCAAGGACCAGTGGGGATTTACAGACCAAGGGGCGGTGGGGGGGGTGGGGGCAGTCAGTGATGGAAAATGACTGAGAAGAAACATCAGGGCTGAGGGGGATTCTAGCTGAACTGACCCAGAAGGATTCTTGCTGAAGGCAGGCCAGGGTGATGAGATGCCACCTGCAGGGTGGTGGGGCATGGGAAATTTGATCACATACCAACAGGGGGCAATTCTCGATAAAATGACTTAGCAGGATTCCTGCACAAATTAGGCAATGCAAAGATGAACCTTATGAGGCCCAGCGGCTGAGGCCCAGCAGCTTAAGAGAGCCCAACTGAAGTTCAGTCCAGAGAGTCTTTGTCAGGGCTGGTTCTCCCAGTCACCCGTGGGTGGGGGAGACGGACTGTGTGCCTGTCATCTGAGCCCTCTGAAACTCAATTTCTCTGACTGTAAAAGGAGCATTAGGATACCTCCCCAAGTGCCTTCTAGTGCCATTACATTATAAGGCTCAAATGACAGAATATTTTTCAAGTGCTTTGGACGTGATTTGATGTGTGAGTTATGAGGTATGCCAAAACTTAATCAGAAACCAGCATCAGTGGCCTCTTTCTGCGACTATTTTGTCACCTAAATCAGACACTTTCTAGATCTGAATGTTGGCCACCAGGCTTATTTCGTGTCTAAGGTCTAATGAAGCGTTAAGCGTGGGGCTGCAGCAAAGGAAACAGCCGCTAACAGTTTCATTTCCTAGAAACCCAGATGTCTGTTTTAATACAAACACATGCCCACATCTGTCCTTGCCCGTTGTAGGATGGCATGGTGGGAATGAGAAAGAGCTCACATTTCTTGACCACATACTACCAGTTAAGCATCACGCTGAGGGCTTGAAACACACGCTTCTACTTCAGCCTCAAAGTAGCCTGTTAGGTAATAATCAGAAAACTGGGGCTTTGAGAGGTTAAGGAGCTTGAGTGGATACGGGCAGCCTGGCTCCAGAAAATGTGCTTGGGACCCCTGAGCACACGCCATTACTCAACAGATGAGCAATAAAGGTGGGCTTGGGCTATGATCACTTACTACTCAAGCACAGAGGGGAAATGGGTGTATCTTTTTTTTTTTGTAGAGACAGAGTCTCACTGTACCGCCCTCGGGTAGAGTGCCGTGGCGTCACACGGCTCACAGCAACCTCTAACTCTTGGGCTTACGCGATTCTCTTGCCTCAGCCTCCCGAGTAGCTGGGACTACAGGCGCCCGCCACAAAGCCCGGCTATTTTTTTGTTGCAGTTTGGCCGGGGCTGGGTTTGAACCTGCCACCCTCAGCATATGGGGCCAGCGCCCTACTCACTGAGCCACAGGCGCCGCCCGAAATGGGTGTATCTTTTCTAAGAAAACCCATGAAAACATTTTTAAAGAGAAGAAATACAAATGGCCAAAAAGCACAGGAAAAATACTCAACCATATTAATAATCATATGTCAGATACCTTTGGTCTAGAAGTTCCACTTCTAGGAATTCTTCTTAAAGAAATGACCATGGACATGGCAAACTATTTACCAACATAGTCTGCGCAGCAGGGCAAAGAAAATATCACATGCCCCATGCTGGGGAGGGGCGAATTGATTGTGCTATACCCATTGCATGGAGTGCTACATAGCCATCAAATCATGTTTTCTTTTCTTTTCTTTTTTTTTTTTTTACAAAGAATACTGAGTAACATAAGAAAGTACTCATGGTATAATGTAAAAAGCAAGTTACAAATTGGTAAATGTCATATATTCCCGATGTTTTTAATGCACATTCTAGACAAGTGCTAGATGCTTATTAAATGTTGGATGATCTGTGATGATGGCTTACATGAGCATGTTACGTATGTCAATTTTACAAAACAGCTCTGCATTATAACCATTCTACCATTAGGAAATCAGAGGCTCAGGAGGTAAAGTGATTTACGGAAGTCAGAGAGCTTCATCTAGTGTGACAGAACAAGGGAGTGCAGTGTGATGATCACAGCTCACTGCAGGCTCGAACTCCTGGGCTCAAGCGATCCTCCAGCCTCAGCCTCCCAAGTACCTGGGACTACAGGCACATGCCACAGTGCCCAGATACATTTTTAAATTTACTTTTGTAGAGATGGGGTTGCTCTGTGTTACTCAGGCTGGTCTCAAACTCCTGGCCCCAAGCAGTCCTCTTGCCGTGGCCTCCCAAAGTGCTGGGGTTACATGTGTGAGACATCTCACCCGACCCAGAGAAAAAGAATTGAAAATCAGATCTTTCTACTGAAAAGCCCAGATTATTCCTAAAAAGCTGCTCGCTGTGTGAAATAGACGCAGGGATGGGAGATTAGTACTAGAAGGGAACGTGCCACAGTGTTAATAGCAGTTAAGCAATTTTAAAAGTAGAGACATCATTCTGCTCTTAAATATAACAAGTTTCTTCATGGCTAAATAAAGGGTTATTAAAGAATCCATTTGTTACATTAACCTAGTCAAATTATTTAAAAATTTGGAAAAAAATTACTTAAAAATTTGGAAGGCTGTGCTAGAATTAAAAACCATCATTGTGAATTAACCAGCCAGTCCCTTTGTACCCCAAATAATTTGTATCTCAGAAGCTTATGAAAGTTTAGAGCTGTGGTTAGCAAACATGGGCCATATCCAGTCTGCCACCTGTTTTTGTATGGTCCACAAGCTGATTGGTTTATATTTTTAAATGGTTGAAAAAGTATCAGAGCAAAATTACTATTTCATGGCATCTACAAGTTACATTAAATTCAAAATTTCAATGTTCATAGATTGTCTTATTGTTTAAGTGTTTGTTTACATATTGTCTCTAAGTGCTTTTGCACCATCATGGCAAAGTACTCAAAGAGTTGTGTATTGTGACAGAGCCTATATGGCTTGCAAAGCCTAAAGTATTTATGGGGTGGCTAACACTTGTAATCCTAGCACTCTGGGAGGCCAAGGCAGGTAGATCGCCCGAGGTCAGGAGTTCAAGACTAGCCTGAGCCAGAGTGAGATCCCATCTCTAAAAATGGCTGGGCATTGTGGAAAGCACCTGTAGTCCCAGCTACTCAGGAGGCTGAGGCAAGAGAATTGCTTGAGCCCAAGAGTGTGAGGTTCCTATGAGCCATGGCACTCTACTGAGGGTGACAAAGTGAGACTCTTATCTCAAAAAAAAAAGAGAAATCTTTATAGGAAAAGGATGTCAATCCATAGTTGTTGTTGTTGTTATTGTTGTTTTTGAGACAGAGCCTCAAGCTGTTGCCCTGGATAGAGTGCTGTGGCTTCACAGCTCACAGCAACCTCCAACTCCTGAGCTCAAGCGATTCTCCTGCCTCAGCCTCCCAAGTAGCTGGGACTACAGGCACCCGCCACAACACCTGGCTATTTTTTGGTTGCAGCCGTCATTGTTGTTTGGCAGGGCTGGGCTGGGTTCAAACCTGCTAGCTCGGGTGTATGTGGTTGGCGCCTTAGCCGCTTGAGCCACAGGCGCCGAGCCGTCAATCCATAGTTTACAAAAACAAGGAGATAGAGTGTATAAGGACGAATAAGATGGAATACCTATGGTTTGGGGTGACTGTTGTGATGCAGAATAGCTGTTGAGTTCCTAATTTATGTTACAGTACTTTATATCATTTTATTCTTTTGGTTTGAAAACTAAATCTGTGGGGCTAAAATAATAGGAAGGAAATGACAAGTCTCTCCTTTTTCAGAAAATGTAAGTGGTTTGCATCCTTGTACTTGAATTGTTATTATATAAATGCAACTTTGATGTTCATGGGATTTACACTTTACAGAGATTAGCCTATAATTAGAAATATTTCAAAATTCACAAAAAGTGGGTCATAAATCTATTGGGGAAATTCCTACCAGAGGCTCGGTCCAAGAAACAAACAGCACTTAGGCAACTTCCCTTAATGACAACAGTGCCTTGCCAGCCTAGGGAGAGGGCACAACACAAGTCTAGTTACCAAAACAATCGCTGTCTATCAACAGGGCCACCGGTCGGTAAATTCAAATTCAAGAGTTTCCAGCAGTCTCCACCCCCTTCCCAGTTCCTTACTTCTTCCCTGCCTCCGTGTTGGGCAGCCAGGCAGAGGGCTCCCCCAGCCCGGCTTCCACGGCTCTGGTCCAGGCGTTCCCTGCCCCAGAAATGCAAATTCTGACATTTCCTTTGAAACTTCTGCAACTTGGCTTTTTCGGCTTTGTAGTCTGGAAAGTTGATGGAAGGAGCAGCTAAGGGCTGGGACTGTCTTTCTCCGAAGGCCACGTGTCAGAGCCCAAGGGGGTACCCCGTGCGCCACTTTCTGACCGGTTGGCTAAGTAAAAGAATGGAGGCAAAAAAAAGGAGCAAATTCTCTCTTAACTCACTGTTAAAATAAAAATAAAAGTGCTCCGCGGGCCTCACATACTCTCCTGGCAAGATGAATTTCCTTTTGTGAACAATTCTGCCTGTTCTGACCGCCCTAATTAACCCCACCCCGCATTCCTTATCTTCTGCCCCCTGGTCACCTAACATCTGATAGCATTTATAGTAGTTTTACATGTTTGTGTTTATTCTTTGGAAAACGTAAACTCTGAAAGAGCAGGGATTTGTTCACTGATGTCTCAAGTCGGGGAAGAGTCCCTGTGGGTGTAGCAGGAATCAATAAATACTTGTGGAATTTTTCCTTTTCCACAATTTCCTTTCGTGTTGGCATGATGAGGTGTTATTTCCTCTACAATTTGATTTTTTTTTTTTTTTGCAGTTTTTGGCCAGGGCCGGGTTTGAACCCATCACCTCCGGTATGTGGGGCTGGTGCCCTACTCCTTCAGCCACAGGCGCTGCCCCACAATTTGATTTTTGTCAATGTTTCAATAAAAACAATACCTATTTTGGGCGGCACCTGTGGCTCAGTCGGTAAGGCGCCGGCCCCATATACTGAGGGTGGCGGGTTCAAACCCGGCCTCGGCTGAGCTGCAACCAAAAAATAGCTGGGTGCTGTGGCGGGCGCCTGTAGTCCCAGCTACTCGGGAGGCTGAGGTAAGAGAATCGCTTAAGCCCAGGAGTTGGAGGTTGCTGTGAGCTGTGTGAGGCCACGGCACTCTACCGAGGGCCATAAAGTGAGACTCTGTCTCTACAAAAAAAAAAAAAAAAAACAACAATACCTATTTTTGTACAGAAGAGTAGAGAAAGATTAGCATCAAAGCAAGAGCTCTCCTCTCCCCACTGAAGTTCCCTTGGTACCCCTGCCCAGAAGAAATTGCTGTCAAAGGGTTCTCATGGATTCTTCCCCACCTTTCTCTACAAATACAAATACAAGGTGGCTATAACGTTTGTGTGCAATTTTATGCACATATATATTCATCATACAGCACCGTATGCTATGTGTTATTTTGGTACTACTTTAACAATCCCCTTTATTTTTTATCAATTAATAGTAGATTGTGCACAGCTTTTCATGTCAGCCCCTATGTCTCTACCACATTCTTTTAAGGAATACTTGCCCTTCCACTACTGGTGGTTTTCCATTTTCTAACCATTCCCAAATTGATGGATTGTCATCTAGTTCTTCTTATTCTTACTATTTCAGAGAGCTGAATCAAACTCATAAAATAGTCTTGTCTGAAGATATATATGCACGGCATAAAAAGATGCACTCGTTTTTTCCCTCCCTGGGTAGACTCCTTAGGTTTCTGGTGCTTTGAAGCTTTGCTTACACCATTTTGAAACAGCAGCAGCCCAAAGTTCTGGGGTCCTGGGAAGACTCCCAGCTGAAGACAGATCCCAGCAGATGAGTTTCAGGGGAGTCTGAAACTCCCTAGAGTTTCCCTAGGGTAAGGGCAAGAGAAAAGGAGCACTGAGGTCAGTTAGCTCAACATCAGTTTGTAAATTGGAAAGTCAAGGTTTAGGAGAATTCATTCAGTAGTAGACCGAGAAGCTGAATCCCGGTCTGATGTTCAGTTCACAAGATGCAAACCTCCACAATAAGTAATCGGAGAAGTCAGACGAACCCTGGTCTTCCTGAGTCTAACTTGTTGCAAACACAAACAGCTTCCCCTCACTTCCTCATTTCTGCTGTTGAGTATTTCCTGTTTCAATACCCATGCTTTTCACTCCTCCACGTGTAACCAGATATTTTTTTACAAGTTTGCAAAGTACTGAAGATAAAAAGGCTACTTGCAAAGTGTGAAATTAGGGACAGCTTAGTAAATACTTTTTTCCTACTAGTAATCGTATCTCTGCAACTGTAAACATTCTGGTGGGAATCTAGTACTGATTTACAATCAGAAGAATTCAATTTTGAATATATGCTTGTGCCCCGCCATCAAAATAATGCATCCAAAGGGATAGATTTTCCCACCTTGAAGAGATGTTTACGCTTTTATTTGAAGGGTAGGCAAGCAGTGCTACCTTTAGGCCTGACTTAGGTCTCACCCCACAATCTCTTATTTTTCTCACTATGGATTTTCCTGACAGCAGAGAGAATCTTTGCTCAAGAGATATGTGCAAAGTTTCTGATGATGAGGCAGCGGAACTATTGGGATCCTAAAGGGGAAGGAATGGTGTCCGACTCATCATCATTCCCCTACTTTGTCTAGCACAATACGTTGTACAGAGTAGATTCTCAATAATGTTTGTTGAATGACTGTGTGAGCATATAATTCTTTATTATGAAGGTAAAGCTCCATGCGCCTTAAAATCTATAAACTCACAAACTGCCTTAATGTAGCATTGCTGGACATTGGATGCAATTCATAAGAAATATATCATCCCTAAAACTGGTCCCACTCAAAACATACCTTTTTTAAATACTTGTAACTTTTTCTTATGAAAACAACCAACAAATCTCCCTTCCCCCCCAAACCCTCAATAACACAAAATAGAAATATTCTAGTGGTAAGTAAGAGCCTTTTAATTGAAAAAGAAATGAACCAAAATGCAGGCACATATTATACCAAGTGCATTTGCTGTGACTGTGAGGCAACTTGAAGATGATTGGCCAAAATTAAATTCAAATCTTAGTTTGAAATTGCATCTCTGATCTCAGCTTCCTCATCAGTACTATGGCAATGGCCTTGATCATATGACTTCAGTGTGAGGGATCATTGGTGTATTCCTGTGTTTGCCTTAGCATCTGACACACGATAAGTAATAAAAGGCAGTCCTTATTTTAAAAAATGATCGTCGAATGGCTACTTAATCTGAATTCCACATTTTCCATTTTAACTAAAGAGGTGATTTACTGAGAGAATAGAAACACCTGTGCATACAAAAATCACACATTCCCATTTTTACCATAATTAGTTTGCTAATTGCATATCCAAATTTACCCAGTATATTTGCATGTGTAATTAGCTATGATTCATTACCAAAGCCAGGCCTTTGGCATGGTGTACACATCAAATTACTGAAATAAGCATGTCTTCAGGCAATCATTGCCAAAAATCAAGCAAAACAAAACAACGTGGATTGTTTATATCAGGTGAAAAAACAGACCTGGCTTAATGCTTAGCTCTTACATTTTAAAATAACATTAGTTAAAGATAAAGTCACAGCTTAAGTCTGAAGCAGTTACTTCCTAATGGTTTGAAAGGGGGAAATTTCCTTTCCACACTTAAGTAAATTTCCATTGGAATGAAGGAAGATTTCTCATTTTTAAGCCATCCTCTCAAAAATACCTTTTAAGAAAAAAAAATATCTTTTAAGTTGGGGAGCCTAAAAGGTATACTTTCTTTTTAAATGACACATTTAGAAAGGTTTTTTTCTTTTTTTTTTTTTTTGTAGAGACAGAGTCTCACTTTATGGCCCTCAGTAGAGTGCCGTGGCCTCACACAGCTCACAGCAACCTCCAACTCCTGGGCTTAAGCGATTCTCTTGCCTCAGCCTCCCAAGCAGCTGGGACTACAGGCGCCCGCCACAACGCCTGGCTATTTTTTGGTTGCAGTTTGGCCGGGGCCGGGTTTGAACCCGCCACCCTCGGTATATGGGGCCGGCGCCCTGCTCACTGAGCCACAGGCGCCGCCCGAGAAAGGCTTTTTCATTGAGTTCATTTATTTCCCCTTCTGCCCTTGAGCAGAGCCCAACTTTATCACTGCAGCTTCTCTTCCTTCTGGCATGGATCTTGGAATGCAAACTTGCTGGTATCTCTGAGTTCCGGGCTTCCTGTATAGCCGGCGTGGACAGCCAAGAGACATCTTGCTCGGCATAGAGCATTCCAAAGGCCATTGGGACTTGGGCTCATCTATTGAGCAAAGGACAAGGATAGCCCCGTCATGGCTGTGTCTGTTCCCAGGAGAGACAAATGAGCTCTGTGCTTTCATTACGGTTTCATGTTCAGAGGTGCAGAGCTGCCGAGAACAAGGATGATGAATGACTCCTTCTGCAGCCCCTCTTCCTGTGCCCTTCCAGCAATACCATTTCCCTTTCTTCTGTGGCACTTTCACCACTCCCACTTTGCCTTTAAAGGTCCCAGCCTTTCCTGGTGTCTCCTCATCCCCTTATCACAATCGGATCCTCAGGGGGAAAAAGCCTCTCTGGTTACAATAGTTTAATATGAGTCTCCTAGGGGATTTGAAGTTCAAAGTCTTGATTTACTCAGCAAGTATTCATCTTGCTCTCACTCTCTGCCAGGCACTATAATGATGGAGTGCACATAAAGACAAGGTTTTCAGACCTCAGAGTGTTCGCTACCTGTGGGGGGAGGTGGCTGAGTTGACTTCTCAAGAGGCTAAGAGTGCAAGCTCTGTACCTCAGTCCCCCGGGTCTCACCCCAGGCAAGTTCCATCACGCCTGCACTTCCCTTTCCTCCTTGAAAATGAGTTTCTGCATTCTAGTTAGTTACAATCTAAATGGTTACGTACCTATGTAATATCCTCAATTTGGCCCCAAATATTTACCATCTGGCCCTTTACAGAAAGTTTGCCAACCTTTGGTCTCTAGACCATTCATAATCCTTTTTCTCAGCAGCTCTGCACCTTTGAACATGAGTATCTTTTTTTTAAAGAGATACTACATCACCCTCAGTAGAGTGATGTGGCATCACAGCTCACAGCAACTTCAAACTCCTGGGCTGAAGTGATTCTCTTGCCTCATCTTCCCAAGTAGCTGGGACTACAGGCCCCCACCACAATGCCTGGCTAGTTTTTTGTTGTTGTTGTTGTTGTTGTTGTGGTCACTGCTGTTTAGCAGGCCCGGGTCAGGTTCGAACCCACCAGCCCTGGTGCATGCGGCCAGCGCCCTAATCACTGAGTTGCGGGCGCCGAACCTAATGGAACTTTTTGTGATGATGAAAATGTTCTACGTCTGTACCCTTGAACACAGGAACCTAATGCGGCATTTTGAGCCCTTGAGATATAGCTAGTGTGATGGGAAGATTGAATTTTAAAATTGTATTAAATTTAAATTAATTTAAATTTTAAAAACTGCATGTGACTGGTGGCTATCCCATTAGAGCAGCTCTAGACAATTTTAAGTCTAAATATTCTGTGTTCTGTCAATGCTCCCATCTCTCGATCTAATCAGCTACCCTGAGGCTGCATGAATCAAGGGGAAGGCAACATTCTCAACCAGATTTCTGCCCTGGCCTGGACCGGCTTTCCTTGTCTGCCAGAAATGCTTCATGGAAAGTGCTTGAAAATGCATGCGGGCGCACACTTACTTCTTCTAGGGCTGCTTCTTTGGCTCACTCCATTACATCTGCTTTAGTTTGGAATGAAGTATAGTAGTTGGCTTTCTCAACTCTGCAAGAAAGTCTTGTTCAACTTAGAATTCAGGGCTACAGGCAGAGAAAACCTCTCTCAGCAAAGCTCTATTTCCTTGCATCCCTGCTTGTGAACTGGCTACCTTCAGCCCTATATCATATCTCTCATAAGACTGCTAAAAACAGTAAGATGCCACCAACACGCATCACCATTATGAACATTGCCCAGCCTTTTTCCCTAAGAGTAAAGTCATAGCTGGCAGGAGTTCTGGCCTCCAAGATAGCATAGGTGACAGTTTTATCAAATATCTTATGTGGCATGACATGAGCCATCAGCTTGCCAACCTCTGATATCTTTCTTGCCCCTAGCCTGGTGACATTAGCATCACATATTTTAGATTCTCTCATGGTCAGAAATTTCTTTCCAAATTCCTTTTTATTTTGAGACAAGGCCTCACTCTGTCGCCTGAGCTGGAGTGTACTGGCATGATGATAGCTCATTGTAGCCTCCAACTCCTGTGCTCAAGTGATCCTCTGTCTTGGCCTCCAGAATTGTTGGAACTACAGGCATGTGCACCACACCCAGCTAATTTTTAAATTTTTTTTAGAGATGGGGTCTTGCTATGTTGTCCAGGCTGGTTTCAAACTCCTAGCCTCAAGCAATCCTCCCATCCTGGGCTCCCAAAGTGCTGGATTTATGGGTGTAAGTCATTGCACCTGGCTTACTTCCAGATTCTATACTGGTTAAAATCACTTTTGCAGTTGTGCAATAAAAAATCCAATTAACACTGGCTTAGAATAACAATTTTCTGATTTCTTGTAAACTCCTGAAAGTCAGCAGTTCAGAGTTATTATCTCTGCTCTGCTCTGTAATAAAAGGAAGGATCTGGATTGTTGCTCCACCATCCTAGCACATTTTCCTCACTTGCATCATCCATGATGTTTGGCTACATCATTAACATTATGAGAAGCCAGATGGAAGTTGACAGGACAAAGAGGAACAACCCCACCATTTAAGGACGTGTCCCAGAAATTGCATGCCTCACTTCCCCTCCCAGCCCATTGGCTATATCTTAGTTATACAGCCATGCTTAGATGCAGGGGAGTCCGGGAAATAGAATTTTTTTTAGAGTGGCATATGCCCAACTACAAATGGAGGTTCTAGTACCATGAGATGAGAGAAAGGGGGAAAAGATGTTGGGAGAAATATATCAGTCTCTATTAGGATATGAAAAGAATTAACTGGAAGTATCAGAAAATACCCTATGGAATAAGAGCAACGTACAGTTAAGCAACACGTATACAAGTGTCAGTATCTTGTCTGGAAAGACCTAATGGTTTTTCAGAGACTACGTATCTCCTGGTCCTAGTAGGTGTCCAATACATATCTGTCAAATGAAAGAATGAACATGAGTCAGTGGGATCCTTGGTATAATTCCTAGCTAAGGAATTGTTGGGGAGTTGTCTGTTCCAGACCCATTATCTTGGTCAAAGAGGGTTATCTGGCTCTTTGATGTGTGCCATATTGTTGTTCAATGTCTGTCTTTTTTTTTTTTTTTAAAGAAACAGGATCTCATTCTGTTGCCCAGGCTGGAGTCCAGTGGCACAATCATAGCTCACTGCAGCCTCCAACTCCTGGGCTCAGGTGATCCTCCTGTCTCAGCTTCCCAAGTAGCTGGGAGTACAGGCACGAGGTGTCATGACCAGCTATTTTTTGTTTTGTAGGGATGGGTCTTGCTACATTGCCCAGGCTGGTCTTGAACTCTTGGCCTCAAGTAATTCTTCTGCCTCAGCCTCCTGAAATGCCAGGATTATAGGCATGAGCCATGTGGCCATCACTCTCTGGCATAGTCTTCTCCTAGTCACAGAGCCTGCCTCAGAGGGGTACATGTGTGGTGCTCTACCATGCCAGGACTAGGACCCTGTTCTTCCAACCCTTAAACCCAGAGTTCTTTTTACTACCTCATGTGTAATTAGTGCAATGAGAGATGAGAGGAGGGAGCAATTACTTCTGTCTGCTTTGATCCCAGAAGATTTTTTTGGAGAGGGTGGATTTGAACTGGGCATTAAAAAAACAGAGCATCTTAAACCCTACCCACAAACCACCTACCCGCCACCAAGGCATCCCTGGTCAGATAGAATAGATAGAAATGTGACCCCTGTTGCGTCTGGGGGTATAGTCCAAAGGAACCTACTCTTAAGGAGAACTTGCTTTAGAATAGTTTGCTTTACTCACCATTCACACATGCATGCATGCGTTCTTTCATTCATTATCTAGCAAACGTAATGGAATTCTAATTAAGTACCAGCCATTGTTTTACACAGGACACACAAAATGGTGCTGTCAAGGAGCATACATTCTCATGCAATAGACATTAAATAAGTATATAAATTAGCAAGAGAGTTTCTGATTGTGCTAAGGGCTATGAAGGAAATAAAACAGGGTAGTCTAATGCCGGATGCATACACTTCTCTGGGGCTCAGCTGATTAATCTGTGAAATGGAGACAACAAACAATTTCCCAAACCCCAAACTGAAAGCTTTGTCCTAACTCAATTGATTGCAAACATGATATGATGGCAATGCATTTGGAGGTGAATCTTGACCTGAGCTGAATGAGTTATTTATTCTTTTTTTAATCCCACTGAGAGTGGACAATCCTATATATTCAGAAATGTTTGTGTTTTGACTATGGGATGCTGCCCCAGGCCCTGATAGGTATTATATATATAACATAAGGTACAAGCATCATATGACCTTCTAAAATCCGAAAATTTCTGAATTCCAAAACACATCTAGCCCCAAAGATTTTGGATAAAGGATTGCAGGTCTATAGTACCCCTCTCATGAGGGTATGGTGAGGATTAAACGAGTTTATATATGAGGTCTAACAATTAAGTTTGCAAACTCATCCTAGAAAAAGGGCTAGAACCTCATTGCTGAATATCACCTTGGTCAACTTCCTTGTACTCCCCTTGGGAAGCTGTGCACCGATGGCTTTATTTTTCTTCAACTAAACTTCCTTCATTTTAGAGCCTCTGCTTTCCCTTATTGCAAAAATACTTGAATGAGGCACATCCTGGGGAAACTCAGCTGTGCACCGATGCCAATGCCAACCCTTTAACGAGATTTTGTAACTCTTTTTCTGAAATGACCCACAGAGTATGACAATTAAGTTCGGGAACTTGCCACCTTGTGCTTACATGGGCAGCACAGTCCAAAGGACTCTGTAAGGCTTCGTACCTTCGGTACATGAGTGTCTCGCAGCTACGTTTGTGTTGATGCGTGGCGGTGTCTTGCTGAGTGGCGTTCGTTATTGTTGCATGTTTTTGTGTGTTGTATAATGACAGCTCTGATGGCCATTCCAGAAAAAGAGTTCCAAAATTGCTTTGAAGGGTGGACCAGGCACTGACAAATGGTGCACCTCAAAAGTGACGGTAGTGGTATTCAGCAATGAAGTACGTAGCACTTTTTCTAGGATGAGTTCTTGCGCTTAATTTTCTGACCTTGTAGGTAAAGCACTTAAAATGGTGCTGGGCATATGGCAAGTGCTACTTGAGTTAACTACTACCGCTGTCATTGTCACTATTCTTACGTGGGAGGGTATTTAGATAAGTTGGTCAGGGAAGGCCTCTCTGGAGGATGTGTCACCTGAGCAGAGAACTAAGGGGTGGTAATGAGCTGGCCATGGGAAAAGGACAAGAAAGATGAATTTAGGAAGAGGAAACAGCAAGTGCCAAGACTGAGGTGGTTACAAGTCTGACTCGAATGCAGAACAGAAAACAGGCCAGATGGCTGATGTAAAAAAGGGGAAAGAGGGTTCAAGGTCAGAGGGATAGGACTGGAGTCAGAACATGTGTGATATTTACAATGGTAAAGACTTTGAATTTCATTCGAAGTGTGATGGGAAGTTGTAGCTGATTCGATTCAGGTTTATAAAGAATGATCTGATGCTGTTGTATGAACAAATTGTAGAGGAGAAAGGGCGGCAGGGAGACAGATTTGGACTCCATTGCATGGTCCTGGTGAGACATAACAACTAACCGGAGTAGGGAGATGGTAGGAGATGGGGAAAAAAGCAGACAAGTGAAGGGGAAAAAGTTGAAAACTAAGCAGGAAAAAAATTTTCTGCTGAATTTGACATTCTAACTGATGTCAGTGTGTCGATGCTAAGAATTTCATAATCATTATCTCAGTTGTTTAGGCAGTGATGTGCTGGCCCCAGTTCTTGCAGTCTTGCAGGAGCAACTCTGTAACCAGTGATGTCATGCTAGTAGCTCAAAATGGGCCATGCTGGGAATATTTGCACTACAGAAATTGACGAATACTACAGGACTTGACAAATCAGGGAGCTTTGGGGGATGAGAGGAAAAGCCTATCATTAAACATTTATGAGCACACCACTGGTTAAGATGGCTTTATTTTTCTTCAACTAAACTTCCTTCATTTTAGAGCCTCTGCTTTCCCTTATTGCAAAAATACTTGAATGAGGCACATCCTGGGGAAACTCAGTTTGATGACTGCTGTTTCAATCACTTCATGTGTTTAACTCAGGTGATTCAAGGATCCTCTCACTTCTTTCCAGGGTCTCATCTGAGTTCATGGGAATGGGATGGGAAGAGAGTACCTGGTTCATGATTGGCCTTTACCCATTCAGCCCCCTCTGGAATACAACTCACTTCCCTCTTCTGCAACATCACTCTTAGCCTATTACCTATTATCTTCTAATTGTGAGATCCATGAATCCGCCATGTCTTACAGATGTGGGGGTCAGGGTCTCAAATCCTATTATCAGGGACTGTACAAATGGTTGGAAGACTTTGCAAGGCATGATAAAAAGCTTGAGCTCATGCTGTAAAAAATAGAATTAAAAAAAGAAAATCGGGCGGCGCCTGTGGCTCAAGGAGTAGGGCTCCGGTCCCATATGCTGGAGGTGGCGGGTTCAAACCCAGCCCCGGCCAAAAAAAAAAAAAAAGAAAAGAAAATCATTTTAAGGATTTCGGAATAAGATAGCGATCAATTAAGGTTTGGGAACAGAGTGGATTAGGAGGGTGAGAACCTGGGACAAGGATGAGGCTTGGTAGTGGACCAAGGGTGGAGGAAATCTCAGTTGATGCTGCGTCAGCTAAAACGGCAGAGCAAGGGGAATGCTGCAAAGAACAAAGGAGGTAAGTGGGACTCAGTGGATAGTTTCAAAGATGGTAAGGAAGAGACAGGGTGACGAAAGGGAAAAAAAGGTTTGGTGCCTGTAGCTCAAGCAGCTAAAGTGCCAGCCACATATACCAGAGACATACAGCAGAGCTGGTGGGTTCAAATCCAGCCCAGGCCCGCCAAACAACAATGACAACTACAACCAAAAAATAGCCGGGTGTTGTGGCGGGCACCTGTAGTCCCAGCTACTTGGGGGGCTGAAGCAAGAGAATCGCTTAAGCCCAGGATTTGGAGGTTGCTGTGAGCTGTGACGCCACAGCATTCTACCCAGGGCAATAGCTTGAGGCTCTGTCTCAAAAAAAAAAAAAAAGGGGGGGGGGAGATGACTTTGTACCTCTAACTCCAACAAACTTTAAGCATGTAAACATAGCTGGAAAAGCCTTTTGAGATGCTTCTGAGCTATCTTGCATTGGAAAAAAGAAAGCTGAGGGAAAATTGCTTATTTATCTCCCATTAGAGGAATTGAGGGCAGTAGGCGTTTGGTTTCTTAGATATCAATATGATTGGCTGATCCAGTCACTGGGAGGACAAAAGCATTAGTTGAGCTAAAGAAGCCCATGGTAGAGACCCAGACTGGACCATTCCATGTATACGTACTAATTAAACTGAAACGAGTGTTCTGGAATAAAATATTAATAGCAATCTTGAAACTTGAGAGCAAGTCCATGGTGAAATCACTCTCTAAGGCAGAGCCAGTTGAAGGTCATATGGTGATTATCAAAGCTCTTTGGTGCTTCTCATATTCCCTTTTAAGGTCTTTGCCTCAAGGTCCCAGGGTCTGTCATGCTAAACCTGGATGCCCAAGTATCACCTGTATGGGCAGGTTCCTATACACCCCAGTTTGCCTGAGAGACTCGTGGCATAATCAGCAACAGCCTCCCCTTCACGCTCGTAAGCACCCTGCTCACCGATGATATGGTCCCTGTGATTCTGCATCACACAGGCAGGGCCCTGACTCTGCTACTCTCTCTCTCTCTAAGTTTATGTAAGGTAAACCCGACGCGTAAAGCAAATGCTCATCCGAAAATCCTCTTCACGATTTTTCCAAGATGGTTTCCAAAAACAATCCAAGAAGACAGCCAGATTACAGAAGGTCAGAGCCAGAATGGCAGCAGTGATGTTTGATAGTCAAATGCCTTGTACTAGTTGAGTGACCTTGAGCAAATCAGTTGATATCGCTGAGCTATGTCTTCATTTGTAAAATGGGAATAATGGATCTCCTTTATTTCCCTACTTAGACTATTTTGAGGCTCAAATATTATTTTTAAAAAACTCTTATAATTTGTACCACGGCAGGCTTACCAAGTAAACATTAATTGCACTAAAGTCTTAACGTGTTGTTCTTCCTAGGTGTGTCTGCATTTTAACATTCCTTCACTGTCCAAATTTCAGACTTTGGCAGCTAATCAATGGCTCTACCATTGTGTTCTATATAACAACAAATAGGAAGATGCTGCTTCTACCATCTTAGAAGTTATTTTGCTAAAAAGCTAAGATGCTAAATGCTAAATATGCAGTTAAATTATCACAAATAACTGGCAAATATAGTGATGGGGGTGCTGTTTAGACAGTTGAGAATTGCATATTTTAAAAACATAGACAAAGAGGCAGCAAATAGGCATTTTCTATTCCGATTCTTGGTATATTTCAGAGCAATAATCTGTTCTTTCTTGTAATTTCAGGTGTTTTCAATGCGGACATTGAAGAGACAATTTCTTATCCTGTTTAACATAATCATCATTTCCAAATTCCTTGGGGCTAGATGGTTTCCTAAGACTCTGCCCTGTACTGTCAATGTGGATTCTCCACATGTGATTGTGGACTGCACAGATAAGAATTTGATGGAAATTCCTGGAGGTATTCCTGCCAATACCACAAACATCACCCTCACCATTAACCACATACCAAACATCTCCCCGGCCTCCTTCCGCGGACTAGACCATCTGGTAGAGATCGATTTCAGGTGCAACTGTATACCTATTCGACTGGGGTCAAAAAACAACATATGTACCAGGAGGCTGGAGATTAAACCCAGAAGCTTTAGTGGACTCACTTCTTTAAAATCCCTTTACCTGGATGGAAACCAGCTTCTAGAGATACCTGAGGACCTTCCACCTAGCTTACAACTTCTGAGCCTTGAGGCCAACAGTATCTTTTCCATCATGAGAGACAATCTAACAGGATTGGCTAACATAGAAATACTCTACCTGGGCCAAAATTGTTATTATCGAAATCCTTGTAATGTTTCATACTCAATCGAAAAAGATGCCTTCCTAAACCTGACGAAGTTAAAAGTTCTCTCCCTGAAAGACAACAATGTGACAGCTGTTCCCACCGTCTTGCCATCTACTTTAACAGAACTCTATCTTTACAACAACATCATTACAAATATCCAAAAAGATGATTTTAGTAACCTCGGACAATTGCAAATTCTTGACCTAAGTGGAAATTGCCCTCGTTGTTATAATGTCCCATTTCCTTGCACACCCTGTGAAAACAGTTCTGCCCTAAAGATCCATCTAAATGCTTTTGATGCATTGACAGAATTAAGAGTTTTACGTCTACACAGTAACTCTCTTCAGTATGTGCCCCCAAAATGGTTTAAGAACATTAAAAACCTTAAGGAACTAGATCTTTCCCAAAATTTCTTGGCCAGAGAAATGGGAGAGGCCCAATTTTTGCATTTTCTTCCCAATCTGGTCCAATTGGATCTATCTTTCAATTATGAGCTTCAGGTCTATCGTGCATTTATGAATCTGTCAGATACATTTTCTTTACTGAAAAACCTGAGAATTTTGCGGATCAAAGGATATGTCTTTAAAGAGCTGAAAAGCCTGAACCTCTCCCCATTACAAAATCTTCCAAATCTTGAAGTTATTGATCTTGGCACTAACTTTATAAAAATTGCTAACCTCAGCATATTTAAACAGTTTGACAGACTGAAAGTCATAGATCTTTCAATGAATAAAATATCACCTTCAGGAGATTCAAGTGAAGTTTGCTTCAGCTCTAACACCAGAACTTCTGCAGACAGTCCTAGATTCCGTGTCTTTGAATCATTACATTATTTCAGATATGATGAGTATGCAAGGAGCTGCAGGTTCAAAAACAAAGAGACTCCTTCTATCATGCCTTTTGATGACGAGTGCCACCAGTATGGGCCGACCTTGGACCTAAGTAGAAATAATATCTTTTTTGTCAAGGCCTCTGATTTTGACAATCTTATTTTCCTCAGATGCCTAAACTTGTCGGGAAATACCATTGGCCAAACTCTCAATGGCAGTGAATTCAAGCCTTTAAAAGAGCTGAGATATTTGGACTTCTCTAACAACCGGCTGGATTTACTCTACTCAACAGCATTTGAGGAGCTTCACAAACTGGAAGTCCTAGATATAAGTAGTAACAGCCATTATTTTCAATCAGAAGGAATTACTCACATGCTAAACTTTACCAAGAACCTAAAGTTTCTGAAGAAACTGATGATGAATGACAATGACATCTCTACCTCCACCAGCAGGACCATGGAGAGTGAATCGCTTATAACTCTGGAATTCAGAGGAAATCACTTGGATATTTTATGGCGAGATGGTGATAACAGATACTTAAAATTCTTCAAGAATCTGGTAAAATTAGAGAAATTGGACATCTCTAAAAATTCTCTGAGCTTCTTTCCTCCTGGAGTTTTTGATAGCATGCCCCCAAAGCTAAAGAATCTCTCCTTGGCCCACAATGAGCTAAAATCCTTCAATTGGGGAAATCTCCATTTTCTGAAGACACTGGAAACTTTGGACCTTAGCCACAACCACCTGACGACTGTCCCTGAGAGATTATCCAACTGTTCCAGAAGCCTCAAGAAACTTATTCTTAAGCATAATCAAATCAGGAATCTGACTAAGCATTTTCTACAGGATGCTTTTGAGTTACGACATCTGGACCTCAGTTCAAATAAAATCCAAGTTATCCAAAAGAGTAGCTTCCCAGAAAATGTCCTCAACAACCTGGAGATGTTGCTTTTGCATAATAATCCATTTCTATGCACCTGTGATGCTGTGTGGTTTGTCTGGTGGGTTAACCATACAGAGGTGACTATTCCTTACCTGGCCACAGAAGTGACTTGTGTGGGGCCAGGAGCACACAAGGGCCAGAGTGTCGTCTCTCTGGATCTGTATACCTGTGAATTAGATCTGACTAACCTGATTCTGTTCTCATTTTCTGTATCTGCAGCTCTTTTTCTCATGGTGGTTACAACAGCAAGTCACCTCTATTTCTGGGATGTATGGTACAGTTACCATTTTTGTAAGGCCAAGATAAAGGGGTATCAGCGTCTGACATCACCAGACTCTTGCTATGATGCTTTTATCGTGTACGACACTAAAGACCCAGCTGTGACAGACTGGGTTTTGGACGAGCTGGTGGCCAAATTGGAAGATCCAAGAGAAAAACATTTTAACTTATGTCTTGAAGAAAGGGACTGGTTACCAGGGCAGCCGGTCCTGGAAAACCTTAGCCAGAGCATACAGCTTAGCAAAAAGACAGTGTTTGTGATGACAGACAAGTATGCAAAGACTGAGAATTTTAAGATAGCATTTTACTTGTCTCATCAGAGGCTCATGGATGAAAAAGTAGATGTGATTATATTGATATTCCTTGAGAAGCCCCTTCAGAAGTCCAAGTTCCTCCAGCTCCGGAAGAGGCTCTGTGGGAGTTCTGTCCTTGAGTGGCCAACAAACCCACAGGCTCACCCGTACTTCTGGCAGTGTCTGAAAAATGCCCTGGCCACGGACAATCATGTGGTGTATAGTCATGTGTTCAAGGAGACAGCCTAGCCGTTCTTGGCAAGAGGGACTGCCTAGCTTACAGAGGATATGCCTGGCTGCCTAGATTTGCTCATAAATGTCTCACCAAAAGAGTGTTTTCAAATTCTCCAAAGAGCTGGGATTGCCCATATTACAAGGGAGTCACCAGTGCCTGACAAAGAAGTTAGAAAGATAGGATTTATATGATGCATTGGGTCTTCTTTCTCATCTCTCTCTGTCTCCATTTGCACTTGGGTCTCTCCCTTCAGATCACATATAAAATGGGAGAAAGGTACAAGCAGAAAACCTGGGGCTCTGATTCGCCTGTAATTGGGTAATTAAATATACACACGATTATGAAATTGAGAAGAACCACTCTTCTACCCTGAAGAAGTACTGGTATGTTCAGAAATAGGGTAAAAAATGCTCAAGCTCTATCTGCATGGCACCAAAATGTACCAGAGTTAGTTTAGTGAAATAAAAACCCAGCTAACTTGCCAGGTGCAGTGGCTTGTGCCTGTAATCCTAACACTCTGGGAGGCCGAGGTGGGTGGATTACTTGAGCTTAGGAGTTCAAGGCCAGCCTGAGCAAGAGGCAGAACCCATTTCCACTTTAAAAAAATAGAAAAACTAGCCGGGTGTGGTGGTACATGCCTGTAGTTGCAGCTACTTGGGAGGCTGAAGCAAGAGGATCGCTTGAGCCCAAAAGTTTGAGGTTGCCATGAGCTATGATGATGCCATGACACTCTACCCAGGGTGACAGTGAGACTCTGTCTCAAAAAAAAAAAAATACTAATAAAATAAAAATAAACAAGTTAACTACTCAAACAATTATTTCCGTATCATCTAGCGCCCCCTTCTGTGCAGACCAAGTGTTGGTGGTGCCTCTGGCTCTTTTCCTTTGGGCTTACTGTTGGGTTCCATAGGAAAACAGCGAGGACCAAGTTTATCATCAATAGATATGGTCCACTTACAAATGGAGAAACATTTAAATGATCTGCCTTTATACAAAGCGACCCTCTTCCCCTTTGATGGTAATTTGCCTGCTACATGTTTCTTTTTGCACTGCAAAGTATTATAACCAAAGTAAAGTTCCCTCATCCAATGATCTTTCGATGTTTTGTTGAGTAATGCCATAAATGTTAAATATCTACAACCTTGATGCACCAACATAGATGGTTTTCATGGCAAGCCCTGAAGGTGGACGCCAAGAACATGTACTTATTAGTTACAATTTTATCAGGTATGACAATTATTTGAAAGACAAGTATGTGGATTCCTTTCCCTTTTTTTGAGGTGGGGAGAAACTGAGGTTACAGGCCTTAATATCGACAAAGCTTCAGTTTTGACCTTCAGCTTTCATATTCAAAAACAACAGAAAAGATAATGACATTCTTAAGACACACATACTTTCAAATGGGTATACATTCATGTAAGTTCAACATTAGAAACCTGACCAATTTGCTTTATTTCATGAAAGAAATTATCTGCAAATGTGTCTGTGCCATCTGTAAAATACAGGGTTCCCCAAAGCTCTCCCCTAAAGTTGCCATACATAGGGAAAAGGGGGAAATGTAGCTAAACGTACCTTCATTTACACGATATTCATTTACAACATATTTACAAAATATTCTCACCTCTTTGTAAAATTTTTGTAATGAATATTTTGTAAATAAAGATACGCTTAGCCACAATTTCCCATTTGTCCTACATATGGTGACTGTAGAGGCAGTTTGGGGGATAGCAGGTGGTGTGCATGGGTTCAGATCCTAAAGCATTAGCTTGGAGACACTGTATTTCTGTCATATGTGGAAATGCCAAAGGTTTTTCTTTAAGTATGGCCATGAATACACCATATAAATTATTTCCAAAGGACATTTAATCAATTAATAAGGGCCATGAATTCACAAATTAATCCCTAGAATGCATAGAGAGGTAATTAAGTTTCCGGAGTCAACTATTTCACATTTGTAAACTTTGTTGTACTTAATAGGTTCCCTCTTTATTGAAGACAAAGATAATGTCATAATAAATCAGCACTTGGCCACCGTAAAGTTTCTTCTATTAAAACACAGAAATACATAAAATTTGAGCTGTTTTGGTGATTTATAAAACCACGAATCACTTGAAGACAACAAACATCTTCTGAAATTGATTAAGAGGAAGGGAAAATGAAAACAAGGCAACTCAGAAACCCCAGAGTATTTCGACATGAGGTTAAGTATAGTGGTTGGTAGTAGAAAAATAACCAAGGTCGTACCAACAGCTGCGTTTGTTTTTTTTTTTAATTTCTCTATCATCTTGCCAAGTTACTCTTTTGTCTTTCTGAGGGTCTTTGGTGGAGTTTTGTAGGACTCAAGCTGTTTGTAGATGGCTCAGATCAAAAGCCACCACCCCAGGCTACCAGGAGACTGGAACTTTGAGGTGCCCACAATGTTGTGAAGGTAGGTCTTTTCTGCTGACCAGCCTCTGGTGGGCACTGTCCCAGGAGGGACTCCCAGATTCTCCATGAAACCTGCTCCACCAGCTAGGCTGGTCTCCCAGCCCCTTTCAACCTTGGACCTGATGAGGGTGCGTCCTTCCTTCTCAGATACAGCACCTCAGCAAGACTGGGGCATTTTTAGGATCTAAGCCAAGGGAGGCGCTGGGAAAGGCAAAGGTTATGGCTGAGCCAAAGGGAAAACTAGTCTCTGCAGCCTTTTTGAGGGGACAGAGAACGAGTCTGATTACAGCCCATCCCTGAATCGGGCTCCCTCTGCTCCATCCCGGCATCTATTTCCAGCTCTGTGTGTCTGGACGCCCCTTTAGGTCCAGACGGGGTCTTACAGGCAGCCAGGGAATACAGAGCACGTGACAGGAAGCTGTGATGGGGGTAGCAAGGAGTGTGTGATTGGGGGCACGCACTTTATTTTATGACACCTTCTCCCCTACCATAAAACAGACTTTTTATTTCCTTCCTTCTTCTCATCCTAACCTGGGCGAATGAGAACCAAGTTTCACATCCCATTAGTTATTTATGGCCCAATTTAAAAATGCAGCTGAAGTTAGTCGGTTTCCTCCCCTTCTGCACATGCTCAGTGAGTGGGAACACTGGTCATGGGAACCATGGACGTGCACCTCTCTTTGGAGCTTCGGAGTGCCATGCCGCAGGAGTAGTTAGCCATGGCACACGCTGCCGGTGGCATCTGCTGTAAGATGGAGCCCTTGACCCTAAGAAACACTGGGAACTACCAAGGCTGCCAAAAAATCTATACACATTTTAGGAAAGGAAAAACCTGTGTTAAAATTGTACTACTCAATAGATACGGATGACATTTGTTACCTTGTGTATGGTATCTTGTATCCCTTGTCATTGCAGAAGTCAGTTGTGACTGGAGTATTACAATTTTAATACAGTTTTTCCCTTGCGGGAAATGTGGATACATTTTTTTGGGGCAGTTTCTGTATTCTTACCATCTGAAGACAGTAGCCATGTGGGAGGGACACCACCAAGGAACACGATTGAGGACTCTCAAAAAGAGATGCGCTTTACAGAATACCAAGACAGAAACTGTATCCATTTCATGAGGGATCAAGAGATCCCTTCCCATCCTTTATGACCAAGGATCTCCTTCTTGGTCATAAAGGGGAACAAGAGCACTGCCCCATGGACCAACATAGCGAAGGGGAGGAGGAGGGTTAAAAAGAGAAAGTCTGGGTGGCGCCTGTGGCTCAAAGGGGAAGGGCACCAGACCCATATGCTGGAGGTGGCAGGTTCAAACCCAGCCCTGGCCAAAAACCACACACACACACACACACAAAATAAATAAATTAATTAATTAATTAAATTAAATTTTAAAAAAAGGAGAAAAAGTCCCAAGGCCATGGTGAGATTGCGTGGAAAGGGCCCTGCTGGCCAGGGCCACCCATGCTGGCGAGAAGGAAATCACGGCAGGGCAGGTTCCCACTGCTCCAGCTCTTCTTCCCCACCTTTCTTCTTCTGCCTCCCTCTCCCCCCAGTTTCCTTTCTGGTCTAAACACCCACAGGAAGGATCAAAGGAGGCAGCGCTGTTGCAGATGCAGCCTGCTGTTTGGCACTGGTGGTTTTGTCTGCGCTCTTGGTTTAAAACCTATCTCCCTCTGATACACCAAGTAAACCCCCACCTGCTTCGGTGAACATGGCCTTCTACAACTGGCTCAGTGAAACCTTCCCTGGATGACACTGGCTGGACTCTCTGCCACATTCAAATGCATGTTCTTTCTACTTATCTCAACTTTCAGGCATGGGAGTTGACTAGAAACTAGATGGGGGGCGGCGCCTGTGGCTCAGTGACTAGGGCACCAGCCCCCTATATGGAGGGTGGCGGGTTTGAACCCAGCCCTGGCCAAACTGCAATTAAAAAAATAGCCAAGTGGGGCGGCAGGTGCCTGTAGTCCCAGCTACTCGGGAGGCTGAGGCAAGAGAATCACCTAAGCCCAGGAGTTGGAGGTTGCTGTGAGCTGTGATGCCACAGCACTCTACCGAGGGCGACAAAGTGAGACTCTGTCTCTATAAAAAAAAAAAAAAAAGAAAGAAAGAAAAGAAAGAAAGAAAGAAAAGAAACTAGATAGGGCCCATTGCTTTGCCTTTGAGATTCCCCTAATCTTGGCTTGAGATTCATTTCTATTGTACTTGTCATGCTATTTCAGAGGTTGCATGTCTTTCTGTGCTTACCCTTGTCCCCTCTTGGGGATGTATATTCATTAAACATTTTTAAAAAGCTCAAACTTAAAATCACTGAGAAGGTTTGAGTTGCAGTGTCTCACAACAAACACCCTCCAGACATAGTCTGGTAGGCTCCTGAGAGAAAGAGGAAGTCCTAGGCCTTGTGACAGTTTTCGGACATGCCTAGAGCAAAGATGAGGCAGGCAGTGGATTCTACAGAAAAACTGCTCTCAATGTTCTTCTGGCTGGTGGCAACTCCCAGGGCTAAGGCTAGACAGAGACAACCAAATAGGACACCACTTTGCTCTTGGTGACATATTATGACACTGCTTGACTTCTCACTGGCCAAGGCGATGCTGTGGGACGTAGATTCCAGGGGGTTTTCTAACAACAAATAGCATGAGTTGATGTCTTGACCAAAAAAAGTTTGTATTAATAATATCTCTACAAACCCGTATCTGAGGCCCATTGATGAGGGGAACCACACTGCCAAGAAGATTACCTCGGGCTGTTTTGGGAGGAGTTGACCCTACCCCAAAACTAAGCTATTGTCCTTCCACTGTCCCTGGGATGATGGCAACATCTGTGGACCAGATCCAAATGTAGTCCTACCAAGCAGGACTTAGTAGCAGGTGACATGCACTAAGTACCTCTTGTCCCTCTTCTACACCTGCGTTTCCCACCATTGATTCAGTTGCCTTTGGACTGAAACATCGTAACTGAAATCCTTGGTTAACTTATAACCCTATTGGATCCTTCTAACACATTACTCCCATCCGTTAACACGTCAGGATGGATTCATCTGTGAGATGATCAACTCTCCAGGCCACTTAAGAAAACAGAACATAGGAAGCACATTCTAAATGGAGAGGATGAATTTTAAAGTAATCCCAACTTGTGCTCCTACTCACAAGGGCAGGCCCACACTGGAAATGACAGGCAAGCAGAAAGTGAGGAGGACGGCAGGAAGAAGGGCCCCAGACAGAGTCAGTGGTATCCTGACAATGTCATTGACCCAAGGGTGGAGGAGGAGAAAAGAAGTCATTCACTGAGCAGCAAATACAAATTAAATGCTTCGTTTATTCCCTTAAATCTTTGCATCACCTCTATGAGGCTGGTATTGTTAATAGTGGCTCCATCTTAAAGATGATGGATTAACTCAGATGTGAAGTGGGATCAGAGAGGTTAAGTCAAATGCTCAAGGTCACAGAGGAAGTAACTGATCCCACCCAAAACTGATTTAGCTCTGTCCCAGTGGTCTATTGGTTCTCCAATTTAACTGGGGAATGGAATCACCTAAGGAGCTTGGAAAGCAGTGAATTCCAGACCCCACACCAGAGATCCCAATCTCTGGGAGCCAGGAATCTGCATTTCTGTAATACATCTAAAGCACAGCAGTTTAGGGAGCACCACATGTTCCTTTGTGACACCAGGGACTGTTAATACAAGGATCAATCCAGCAAGGAAAACCTGAGCCCCTCCCTTCACCCCTGCTGTCCCCACCCCACCCCCCACCCCCGCTAAATTTCTCTTTCTCCTTTTGCATATAAATTGGCACTCTCAACCCACTTTCAGAAATAGAAATGCACTTGAACTCAAATTGTTTCCCATTGGGCACTTTTTTTTTTTTTTTTTGAGGGATGTAAGTTAACTATTTAGGACTGGAAGTTCTGTTCAGGGCTAAGATGTGAAGATAATTTGGGCAAGAACACTGGGCCAGATTTAGGTTGAGACAGGGGCAGGTGGCCAATGGAATCACTGTCACAAGAGTCCGGATAAATAGAGGTGCTGCTTGCATTTCTGGGTAAAAGGGTGTCTTTACTAATAATTTCCCTAATATCTCCCTGGATCCGTGGACAGTGACTGCGGTTCCCCGTACATGGTGCTGAGAGCTACCTGTCGGAGCGGGAGGTCCCTCCTGGGTGCTGCTGTTCTACTTCTGAGAAACTTAGCTGGGTGTCCAAAGTGGAATGTGGGAAGAAAATGTATGAACAGAGATAATCATTTCTTAGAAAGTATGCTTGTGGCTATTTTTATCATATACCCAGGGGATTAATACAGACATATGTTGGGTTGTTATGTTAAATGTTGTTTACTGACAAGAGGGCAACATAAAGGTAAGTTCATGACTACAGACTATTGAATCTTGGTTTCTATCGCTTATTTCCATTGCTTTGGTTTGATCTCTGAAGATGGGGCTGGTCATGTATTTCCCTTGCAGATGGAGGTGAAGAACCCCAGGTTAGGGTGGCACCCATAGTCCCAGCTACTTGGGAGACTGAGGCAAGAGAATCACTTAAGCCCAAGAGTTTGAGGTTGCTGTGAACTGTGATGCCACAGCACTCTACCGAGGGCAACATAGTGAGCCTCTGTCTCAAAAAAGAATCCGGCGTTAGGAACTCTCTTTTCCCCACAACACACTTCCTCTTCCCGCAGAACATGGCCCCTACTGTTAAACTGTGTGTCAATGGCAACCAGTAGCCCTCTCTCAACCACCCAGCCACAGACCATTCCCTCGCCCTGCCCCCCAGCCCCTCTCCGGCTCCTAAGTGGCATCTTTGAAGCCTGCTGTAACTTAATACATAGTTTGAGGGTTACCAACCATTTTCATCCTGCTTGGCTGTCAATTCGTGAAAACTGTTACTGGATAAGCTGGAAGCGTGGGTGTTTTAAGCCCACTTCCCACAGACAAGGTTGATTAATTCAGAGACGGTGGAGTGCTCACTTGCTGATCTATACATAGGCACACACATATGCACACATATGTATCTATTTTTAATAGAGACGAGGTCTTGCACTTGCTCAGGCTGGTCTCAAACTCCTGAGCTCAAGCAATCCACCTGACTTGGCCTCCCAGAGTGCTGGGATTACAGGCATGAGCCACGGTGCCTGGCCCCACATACATATTCTATATAGCACCAAGTATCTGTCCATGTATGTTTGTGTATAAATGCATACATACATGCAAGTGTGTGTGTGTGTGTGTGTGTGTGTTTGAATCGCTGATAAGTCTATGGCCACGTCCTGCATAATTTAGTTATAAATCCAAGTCATATAATCCATAAAAAGTACTGAGCATAGGGTCTGGCATCTACCAAGTGCTCTGTAAATATTAGTTTATATATATATATATATATATATGGGTGGCACCTGTGGTCAAGTGGGTAGGGTGCCGGCCCCATATGCCGGAGGTGGCAGGTTCAAACCCAGCCCTGGCCAAAAAAAAAAAAAAAATATATATATATATATATATATTAGTTTATATTCTTTTTCTTGCTTTAGACATGTAATAAACTATATCATCTCAAAAGACTGATTCTATACATGGTATTCCTCATATGGTGAATATTTGAAATCCTTTTCTTTTAGTATTTTTTTTTTTTTTAGAAACAGAGTCTCACTTTGTCACCCTCAGTAGAGTGCTGTGGTGTCACAGCTAACAGCAACCTCCAGCTCTTGGACTTAGGTGATTCTCTTGCCTCAGCCTCCCAAGTAGTTGGGACTACAAGCGCCCACCACAATGCCCGGCTATTTTTTGTTGCATTTTGGCCGGGGCCAGGTTTGAACCTGCCACCCTCGGTATATGGGCCTGCACCCTACTCACTGAGCATAGGTGCCGCCCTGGGAATTTTTTTAAAAACACTTTTGCTAAGAGAACTATGAAACTCTAAGAAAAGGAATAGCTGAAAATGTTAACAAATGGAAAAACATATCATGCTCATGGCTGGGAAGAATCAACATTGTTAAAATGTCCATACTACCCAAAGCAATATACAATTTTAATGCAATCTCTATTAAAGCTCCACTGTCATACTTTAAAGATCTTGAAAAAATAATATTTTCTTTTATATGCAATCAGAAAAAACCTCGAATAGCCAAGACATTACTCAGAAATAAAAACAAAGCAGGAGGAATCATGCTACCAGACCTCAGACTATACTATAAATCGATAGTGATCAAAACAGCATGGTACTGGCACAAAAACAGAGAAGCAGATGTCTGGAACAGAATAGAGAACCAAGAGATGAACTCAGCTACTTACCGTTATTTGATCTTTGACAAGCCAATTAAAAACATTCAGTGGGGGAAAGATTCCCTATTTAACAAATGGTGCTGGGTGAACTGGCTGGCAACCTGTAGAAGACTGAAACTGGACCCACATCTTTCGCCATTAACTAAGATAGACCCTCACTAGATTAAAGATTTAAACTTAAGGCACGAAACTATAAAAATACTAGAAGAGAGTGCAGGGAAAACCCTTGAAGAAATCCGTCTGGGCGAGTATTTTATGAGGAGGATCCCCCCGGGCAATTGAAGCAGCTTCAAAAATACACTGCTGGGACCTGATCAAACGAAAAAGCTTCCTCACAGCCAAGAACACAGTAAGTCAAGCAAGCAAACATCCATCAGAATGGGAGAAGATATTTGCATGTTATGTCTCCGACAAAGTTTAATAACCAGAATCCACAGAGAACTCAAACGTATAAGCAGGAAAAGAACAAGTGATCCCATCTCGGGGTGGGCAAGGGACTTGAAGAGAAACTTCTCTGAAGAAGACAGGTGCACAGCCTACAGACATATGAAAAAATGCTCATCATCTTTAATCATCAGAGAAATGCAAATCAAAACTACTTTGAGATATCATCTAACTCCAGTAAGATTAGCCCATATCACAAAATCCCAAGACCAGAGATGTTGGCGTGGATGTGGAGAAAAGGGAACACTTCTACACTGCTAGTGGGAATGCAAATTAATACATTTCTTTTGGAAAGATGTTTGGAGAACACTTAGAGATCTAAAAATAGATCTGCCATTCAATCCTATAATTCCTCTACTAGGCATATACCCAGAAGACCAAAAATCACATTATAACAAAGATATTTGTACCAGAATGTTTATTGCAGCCCAATTCATAATTGCTAAGTCATGGAAAAAGTCCAAGTGCCCATCGATCCACGAATGGATTAATAAATTGTGGTATATGTACATCATGGAATATTACGCAGCTCTAAAGAAAGATGGAGACTTTACCTCTTTCATGTTTACATGGATGGAGCTGGAACACATTCTTCCTAGTAAAGTATCTCAAGAATGGAAGAAAAGGTATCCAATGTACTCAGCCCTACTATGAAACTGATTTATGGCTTTCATAGGAAAGCTATAACCCAGTTATAACCTAAGAATATGGGGAAGGGGGAGAGAGAGGGGAGGGAGGGGGGAGGTTGGGTGGAGGAAGGGTGATTGGTGGGATTACACCTGGGGTGCATCTTACAAGGGTACATGTGAAACTTAGTGAATGCAGAATATGATTGTGTTAACACAATAACTAAGAAAATGCCAGGAAGGCTATGTTAACCAGTGTGATGAAAATATGTCAAACGGTCTATAAAACCAGTGTATGGTGCCCCATGATCGCATTAATGTACACAGCTATGATTTAATAAAAAAATAATAACAATAAAAATAAAATAAATAAAAACATTATTGCTATGTATAAAGTTGATAGTCAACATTTCATGTTCTATATTCACGTGTACTTTATTTATTTATTTATTTTGCAGTTTCTGGCTGGGGCTGGGTTTGAACCCACCACCTCTGGCATATGGGCACCTCTGGCATATGGGGCCGGCACCCTACTCCTTTGAGCCACAGGTGCCGCCCTGCCCCCCACCCCCTGTGTACTTTTTTTTTTTATTGTTGGGGATTCATTGAGGGTACAATAAGCCAGGTTACACTGATTGCATTTATTTAAAGGGCAACACTGGAGCCGAGCACAGCGGCTCACATCTGTAATCTCAGCACTTTGGGAGGCTGAGGCAGGAGGATCTCGAGCTGGGGAGTTTGAGGTTGCTGTGAGCTAGACTGATGCACAGCAGTCTAGATTCCATCTCAAAAAATAAAAGGCAGGGCGGCGCCTGTGGCTCAGTGAGTAGGGCGCCGGCCCCATATGCCGAGGGTGGTGGGTTCAAACCCAGCCCCGGCCAAACTGCAACAAAAAAATAGCCGGGTGCTGTGGCGGGCACCTGTAGTCCCAGCTACTCGGGAGGCTGAGGCAAGAGAATCGCTTCAGCCCAGGAGCTGGAGGTTGCTGTGAGCTGTGTGATGCCACGGCACTCTACCAAGGGCCATAAAGTGAGACTCTGTCTCTACAAAAAAAAAAAATAAATAAAAATAAAAGGCAACATTTATTTTTTTAGATCTTCCATTCATTACATATTCTCCACCATTTCTTTTCTACTCCTGTTTTCTATGAAGTTAAGTCTATGGATATGTCAGAAATGTCCCAGATCCTCAAAGCTCATCTCTGTAGGATTTTTCAAATATAATTTTTCATTTTTCATGATCTCCTTTCTACCATAAAAACACTGACCACGTCCTGCTTAAAACTTATCTAAAGAAAGCCCCTTCTCGTTGGTCCGAGTTCCCAGATTTCCCCAGCTCTGCTTTTTTCTGTGATCCCGTGAGAAGGAGAAGAAGAAAGTCCAAAAGGCTAAAGGGTTGCCAAAGGCGGGTCTGCACAAAACCCTGCAGCCCTCCCTCACCTCTAAGAATCACCCCGAAGTTCTTCTGGTGCCAGGCTCCCCTTCTCCCAGTGTCCCCCTGACTCTGGGTGTAACTGCTTTCCACTGTCACATGTGAGTTTGAATTCCTCCACATGAAACCTGTTTTCATAAAAATCCGTTTAAAAAGTCCTGTTGAGGGAGACCATATCAAGGTTTGTATCAGTGATTTTCAACCCGTGTGCCATGGGACACTCGTGTGCCATGAGAGGATCTCATGTGTGCTGTGAGAAATTTTAAAGATCATTAATTATTTTTGAAAGAAGTTCAGAGACAGTGTGGGTTATTTTTAATTTTTTTTTTTTTTTTTTTTTTTTGTAGAGACAGAGTCTCACTTTATGGCCCTCGGGTAGAGTGCCGTGGCCTCACACAGCTCACAGCAACCTCCAACTCCTGGGCTTAAGCGATTCTCTTGCCTCAGCCTCCCAAATAGCTGGGACTATAGGGGCCCGCCACAACACCCAGCTATTTTTTTGTTGCAGTTTGGCCAGGGCCGGGTTTGAACCCGCCACCCTCCGTATATGGGGCTGGCACCTTACTGACTGAGCCACAGGCGCCACCCTATTTTTAAATTTTTTTAATCAACATAATTTAAGTGTGCTACAGAAGTTTAACTATAGGTTCAAGTGTGCATGAGATAAAAAGGATTGAAAAACACTGGTTTATATATTGATACAAAAGTATGAAGTGGTTTCCTCTGAGAATGTGCTGACAGGGTTTGTCCCCTCATCAGAGGCACCGGCCCCCAAAGTCGTGCCAAGTCCAGCCTTCATGAAACTCAGAATTCCAGTTAGAAGGGTGGAGTTGTCAGAATTGTTGGGATTCAAGGGAGCCAGTTACTTGCTCTGCCCTCCAGCTGAGTGATTTCCCCCTGGACCCAGGTGCAGTTAAGACCAGCATGGACTGAGTCACGTGGCCTTGGCTGGGCCCTGTGGTCCTGCGACTCGCCCACCCCGCCCCTCAATCACAGGGAAAAAGAATACGTAGGCAGCCTGCAAGCCAGAGCGAGGGCTCTCTGGCAAAGAGAGCTCACCTCAGGGCAGCAGAAGCAAAGAAAAGGTGCATTCTGCTGGTGACGGGCTGTCCCCGAGAATGAGAGCCAGCAGGAGTCGGGACCGTTTCCCATTGCTGCCAACCCCACAGCTCACTCCGTCTCTCATGAGCCACACTGGGAAGGGGAAAGAGGAAGAAGGACGGGACCCCGTCCTTCCCCATTTCAGGCAGGGATGTTGAAATGTAGGGGGAAAGTCCCTCTAAAGGACCCTTCTGAATCAACAACAAATTAGCAAGTTCTCAACTAAATTGTCTATCCAGATACATGAGCTCTGGAAAACACAACGTCATGCTTGTCGCGAGCTGAGGAAGACTCTTCTCTATAGAATAGAGTTTACAAGTGTTTACAAGTTTACAAGTGTCCCCTCGTTGTGTCGCTACCTTACAGAAGATAGAGTCCCTACCTTCAGGGGGCTGAAGATAAAATTTCTAAGACTCACTATTACAGATTGGGTTCTATAACATAGGCATGTCTGAGATGGTCTGGTGTAACCATGGAATGTGTATTCTGCGATGTGTAGATGGCCCGTTCAGAAGCTGCCGATTATATTTACTCAGTCAATAACTATTTATTGTATGACCACTAGGGGAACACAGTGCTGGGGGGTGAGGACACAACTGGTGAGCAAAAGTAGAGATTGTCCTTGTTCTCCCAGAGCTTATTCAGAAACCCATTAATCAGCTTATTGCACTGAAGGAGATTCAAGTGTGATGAAGGAAGGAAGAGGTTTGTGTAAAATTATATAATTTTCATGTGATACCTCAGAGAGCCAAGTCAGGCTGGGGGGAGGTGGAGGCAGCAGGCTTCCCTGAGGAAGGTCACTCATGTAAGATATGACCAATGTGTTAATTGAACAAGACGCCACTGAAAGATGATCATCTTTGAAGGTGGGAGACAATGAGTGCATCTTAGTTACATTGAACTTGGGAGCCTTCCAATACCTCATTGGAGAGGTTTTGTCAGCTGGTGTCCACCATCTGTGGAGCTCAAGGAAGACAGCTGAACAGGAGACACGAGGTTGAAGACTTATTTGGCAATGGACACGTTAAGCAAGGACTTGGCTACTCAAACTGTGGTCCCTGGCCCAGCAACTTCTGCACCCCCTAGGAGTTCATTAGAAATTCAGGCTCAGCATCTCAGGCTCCACCTCAGACCCATACTATCAGCCACGCAGGTGGAAGACAGCCTTATCCCATTAATACCAAGGGTTATAACTGCAGAGATTTTCAAGGTGAGGATAACACCAGGAAGTCCTACAGGGAGTATATACAGTATTTATTGTGAGACAGTCCTGGTGATTTAGATATCAACTCCCCGACCTGTTACAGTGATGCTTCGCTGCCCCTTGAAATTACCTGAGAAGCTTTAAAAAGGCCCATGCCTGGGCCCCACTATGGAGATTCTAATTTCTTTGGTCTGGGCTGTAGCCAGAATTTTTACATTTTAAAGCTCAGGGGTGGGGCGGCACCTGTGGCTCAAAGGAGTAGAGCGCTGGCCCCATATGCTGGAGGTAGCGCGTTCAAACCCAGCCCCAGCCAAAAAAAAAAAAAAAAAAGAATCTCATAAAGCTCATGGGTGATTCCAATATGCAGGCCAAGATGAGAACCACTACTCCAGAATCATTGCTCTATTGCAACTGTTCTCAAGTTTGAGCAAGCATCAGAATCACCTGAGGGGCTTTCTAATTAAATAGGTCTGGAACTGGGGCTTGCAAATTTGCATCTCTAAGGAGCCAGGCCCAGGTGAAGCTGGTGCTACTTGCTCTGTTGTTCTCAAGCTTCACTGGCCAACAGGATCCACCTACAGATTTCTAGGCCCTGCTTGACTTTACATCATTCATCATTTATGAAATTGACTCCTCTCTACCTTGGAACTTAGTGTTTCATGGTGCTTGCTCTTCTTAAATCTTAAGCACTTTGATACCTGTAGGGCAAATTGTGAATAAAAGTTGTTTTTATTTGGAAACGAGTTTCCTTGCCTCAAACTGCCAAAAACTTTTAGACATTTTTTTTTTTGAGACAGAGTCTCACTATGTCGCCCTCAGTATAGTGCTGTGGCGTCACAGCTCACAGCAACCTCAAACACTGGGGCTTAAGTGATTCTCTTGCCTCAGCCTCCCAAGTAGCTGGGACTACACACTTGGGCTTAAGCAATTCTCTTGCCTCAGCCTCCTGAGTAGCTGGGACTACAGGTGCCCGCCACAATGTGCAGCTATTTTTTGTTGCGATTGTCATTGTTGTTTAGCTGTCCCAGGCTAGGTTCGAACCCGCCATTCTTGGTGTATGTGGCCAGCTCCCTACCTACTGAGATATGGGCGCTGCCAACTTTTAGACATTTTATTAACTTATACAAAAGCTTAAAATTGTATGCTCATTTTATCTTATGCATTAGCCCACAAAACTTACCTACCTGCCTGATCAGGAAGTCTGAAATATTGAGCGGTGAGCGCCATCTGGTGGCAGCACGTTACTATTTCCTTTGCTTCTGGGGAGGATCTTCAAGTCACTGCTGACACATGAGGGTGTTTCTGAAGTCCTCTGGGGTACAGATGCAGGAAGAAAGAAACAAAATCATTTTCTAGAATGCTAAAAGAACTGCTTCTCGAGATATGCAGACTTAGACTTGAGAAAAAGAAAATTAGAAGGAAAGAAAAGGTTCGCACTCGTAGCTCAGTGGGTAGGGCACTGGCCACATATACCAGGGCTGGCGGTTCGAACCCAGCCTGGGCCTGCTAAACAACAATGACAACTGCAACAAAAAAAATAGCTGGGCATTGTAGCAGGCGCCTGTAGTCCCAGCTGCTTGGGAGGCGGAGGCAAGAGACTCGCATAAGCCCAAGAGTTGGAGGTTGCTGTGAGCTGGGACGCCACAGCACTCTACGGAGGGCAACATAGTGAGATGCTGTCCCCCCCCAAAAAAGAAGGAAAGATGAGCGAACACTGGGAGGAAAGGTGGAAGGGGTCCTAGAAATTGTGAGGAATCCAATCAGAGGCTTCATGAAGAAGCAGCCTAAATGAGAGGAATGTCTTCAGGAACCTGCACCTCCATGCCGAGCCCTGTTGTTTTGCTTTTCAGAGAGCCCTCATTCATGTATTTGGATCAAGTGGTTGTCCTCAAAATCTTCGCCCACATTTTCAGCCTCTGGGACCGACCTCTCCACCAGATGCCCCAACCCCAACACACAGCCTAACCTCCCCTGCCCTGAAGAAATCTGAGGCCCACTATGGGCGCATCCTCACATTCCCTCCTTTCTACATCAAAATAACCTCACCATCTCACAAAAACCGCGTTGATTCTTCCCCCATGGAGACTCTGTCCGCCTTGGTTGCCGTCCCTCAGGGAATAGCTCCAATGAGGAACGCACTGAAGGCTCTGACTTCCCCACGATGCAATAAAACAATGTGGCAAAAATACTTGTACCTCATGAATATAGACAAATAAAAATAAATTGTAAAGGGGGAAGAGGACAGATCTACCTACACAGAACAGAGTCCTAGGTGGGACAAATGGTACAGAATAGCACATGTCATACGATCCCATTTTTACAAAAGAATCCCATACGTAATTTGATTTGGCTATATACAAGGGGAAAATCTCAAAGAACATACTTCAAACTGTGAATAGTGGTTATCTCAGAGGAGTGGGATTTATCTCATATGTTATACATTTCTGTACTTGAACGTTTTGGACCACATAATAATATTACAATCAGAAAAAAATTAAATAACAAAACTTCTCTTAATGTTACCAATATCATCTTCCGTGTCTCCCTTTCATTTTCACCAACATTTGTCAACTGACATGTGCAGAAAACTGGGCTGGATGCATAGAACAGCCCATGGGCTTGAAGAGTTTACAGTCTGGTAGAGAATGTAAGGTGGAACCACTGAAATATCCCAAGCAGAATGTGACAGGTGCCGCAGAGCTTTCAGTTCAAATCCCAGCTCGGCTGCCAAATTTGGGCAAATTACTGAGCCTTTGCAAGCCTGTTTCCTCCTCTGGAAATGGGGATTGTCATTCACAGCAGAGAAGAATGGGAGTTCTGAGTGGGTGGGGCCTTAGCCGGGTGTCTGGTACAGAAGACTCCACCGGATCTGAGCTGCGGATGATCAAGAGGCATGTGGGGACGAGCGTGGCAAAGTGGGTGCCAGTTGAGATGGACAGGACACCTACAGGCTGTGCTCCAAATGCTAATGGTCAGGAGCACCCCAAAGATCACAAGTGCAAGCTCCCGAGATTTCCGGGGCTACAATCAAGTGGAGGCAGGAGGAGGCGGAGGCCAGGAAGCACCTGTGGCCCCGTTCCCTGTGTCTGTGCTGGCCAGGGCAAGGAAGGCCACAGTGTGGCTCCTGGACATGAGTCCACAGTGCCTGTCTCCTCAGGAACTGTCTATCTCAATTCAAAACCAGAACGGACGGCATCAGATTTGCCTTGTGTAAAGGAAACCTCTTGTGCATTTCTTCATCCAAGTCCTTTACTTAAAAAAAGGTTTCTTCTTAACTACTGTAGTCACCATACTGTGCTACTGAATACTAGTTCTTATTCATTCTATCTAACTGTATGTTTGCACCTGTTAGCCACTCCCATTTTAGCCTCCCCTTCCTTCCCACCCTCTGATAGAAACCCTATCCCTATGAGTTCAACTTTTTTTTTTTTTTTTGAGACAAGGTCTAGCTCTGTTGCCCAGGCTAGAGCTCAGCCGCATCATCGTGGCTCACTGTAACCTCCATCTTCTGGGCTCAAGTGATCCTCTTGCCTCGGCCTCTCAAGTTGCTGCGACTACTTGCATGCACCACCATGCCTAACTGATCTTTTAAATTTTTTGGTACAGAAGGGTCTCACTATACTGCCCAGGTTAGCCTCAAACTCCTGGACTCAAGGAATCCTCTGGCTTCAGCCTCCCAAAATGCTGGGACTACAGATGTGAGCCACTGCACCTGGCCTAATTTTTTTTTTCTTTTTTAAGTTCTCACAAGTAAAAATGTGTAAAATTTGTCTTTCTATGCCTGTTGTTTTTTTCCACTTAATGTACTAACCTCTAGTTCAATCCATGCTATTTCAAATGACAGGATTTCTTTCTTTTCGCATAATATTCCATTGTGTCTATGTAACACAGTTTCTCTGTCCATTCATCTGTTGGTGGACACACTTAGGTTGCTGTCTCTCTTGGCTATTGTGAACTAGTGGTGCAATAAACACGGGAGTGCAGCTATCTCTTTAACATGCTGACTTCCTTTCTTTGGGGTAGATAAGCAGTAGTGGGATTGCTGGGTCATGTGGTAGTTCTATTTTTAGTTTTTGAGGAAGCTCCGTACTGTTCTCCATGGTACTCGCGCTAATCTACGCGCCCACTAACAGCGTATGAGGGTTCCGCTTTCCCCACATCCCCGTCAGCATCCGCTATTGCCTGCCTTCTTGATAAAGCCATTTTAACCGGGGTGAAATGATGTCTCCTAATGATTTTGATTTGCAGTTCTCTGGTAATTAGTGATGTGGAGCATTCTGTCATGTGCCTGTTCGCCATTTGTGTGTCCTATTTTTTGAGAAACATCTATTCAATTTTTTTGTCCATTTTTAAATCAGATTTTTCCTATTGAGTTCTTTAGCTCTTTATACAGAGAGTGACTATAGTTAACAATAACTTATTATATGTTTTAAAATAACTAGGAGTGGCATTGGAATGTTCCTAACACAAAGAAATGATCTTGTGCAAGTGGTTGGTGTGGTTTAAAAAGAAAAGAAATGCTAAATGATGCTTGGGGTGATGGGTACCCTAGTTACTCCGATTTCATCCTCACACATTGTTTGCCTGTATTGGAAACATCACATGACCCCCATCAATACACACAGCTATTATGTACCCATCATAATTAGAAATGTAAAAATGTAAAAATTTTATTTTATCTGATTTTCTTATATGAGTCCTTCCACTTTATGCTTTTCTGTATTTAGCACTGATTTCACTTTTTTTCATGATAAATGACTGATTCCAGGCCCTTGGTGTTTTCCCAGGCCTTCAGCCTTCTCCAGAGTTCCACATTATTTCCTTATGTGGCACCTTGTGACAGCCCAGACATGGGGAAGCCATTTGCTGCCTTATGAAATCTCTGGTGGTCATTGACTTGAGAAGAAAGGGCTGTGTCCAGGGCTGGGTATAGCCCCAGAAAGTGGTTTTCCTGGCCTACTGTGGGCAACAGTCCAAGAATGAGTGAAGTCTCAGCAAGGGTAGACTAGGCTCCGTGACTCACACCTGTGATCCTAGACTCTGGGAGGCCAAGGCGGGAGGATCACTTGAGCTTAGGAGTTCAAGACCAGCCTGCACAAGATCAAGACATAATCTCTACTAAAAATAGAAGAAAATAGCTTGGCATTCGGTGTGCACCTGTAGTCCCAGTTACTGGGGAGGCTGAGGCAGGAGGATCACTTGAGCCCAGGAGTTTGAGGTTGCTGTGGGCTGTGACACCACAGCACTCTAGCCTGGGGAAGGGAGTGAGACTTTGTCTAAAAAAAAAAAAGAAAAGAAAAGAAAAATTTAAAAAGAAAAAAAAGCCAATGATAGTAGTAATGACAATATCAGCTCTGTTAATCAATGCTTATTGTTAGGGTGAAAATTTACTAGGTATTCATGGCAGGTTGGAGAACGAATTCTCACACAGTAATTAGGACAGAAAGAAGACAAAGTTTATTTTCCCAGGAAAGAAATAGGAGTTGGGGGCGGAGAGAGAGAGAGAAAGGCCACATGGCACAGAGAAAGAAGTGCTGGGCAGTTGAGGGAAAGCAGCTGGTGTTTACAAGGATTAATATGGCTTCTTTTTTTTTTCTCTCTCTCTGCTTCAGGAGACTGATACAGAAGCCGAAGTGAAACATTGCAGGTGCTCTTTCCGGCTTGTCTGAGTCCTTGGAATCTGGTGCTGGAGAGAACTGAGGCAGAGGGTTAGAGCAGGGAGCTCACACCCCTGCGTAGCGCTCTTACAGGCTGAGAAAGAACTCTTAGAGATAACAAGTTAGGCCACAGAAGGATTTTTGTTGTTGCTCTTTTCTTTTCTTTTTTCTTTCCTTGAGACAGAGTCTCACCCTGTCGCCCTGGGTAGAGTGCTGTGGAGTCATAGCTCACAGCAACCTCAGACTCTTGGGCTCAAGCGATCTTCCTGCCTCAGGTTCTGAAGTACCTGGGACTACAGACGCCTGCCATGATGCCCAGCTATTGTTTTATGGATGGAGTCTCGCTCTTGCTCATGCTGGTCTCGAACTCATGACTCAAGCAATTCACCTGCCTCGGCCTCCCAGAGTGCTAGGATTACAGGCATGAGCCACCACGCCCGGCCCAGGAGTTTTAATTAAATAAAACAAAGGGGCCAGTTGTATTGTGAGTTTTCCCTTCAGGGGGGTAATTATGTGCCGTGACTTCATTTCTCTCACTTTCTGTTTGATGGTTTACTCTCTTCTGTTAGATAGGTTCTTAGTGAAGCCACCTGTCACTTACTTTGTGCCAGGTGCTTAAGTTGCACAAGTGTGATCACATTTAATCCTGTAAACCATCATATAAAAAACAACTGAGGCTCGGAGAGGTTCATCTGCCAGTGATTAGTGTGTCTGGGGTGTGCACGTTGCTGGTTGACTGGCAGACTTGCCTGACAGGAGCCATTAATGACAGATCTCCTTTTTTTTTTTGAGAGAGAGAGTTGAGTTTCACTCTGTTGTCCTGAGTAGAAAGCCCGGGCAAGCTCAAACTCCTGGGTTCAAGCAATCCTCCTGCCTCAGCTTCCTGAGGGGCTGGGATTACAGGCACCTGCCACAACACCCAGCTAGTTTTTCTGTTTTTAGTAGAGATAATATCTCACTCTTGCTCAGGCTGGTCTCAAACTGCTGAGCTCAAGCGATCCATGGGCCTCGGCCTCCCAGAGTGCTAGGATTACAGGTGGGAGCCACCACTCCCAGCAGACAGATCTCCGTTTTGATTATAAAGATCTGTGTCAGCATGGGGCGGTGCCTGTGGCTCAAAGGAGTAAAGCGCCAGCCCCACATGCTGGAGGTGGCAGGTTCAAATCCAGCCCAGGCCAGAAACTACAAAAAAAAAAGATCTGTGTCAGCATGGATGGTAGTGGGAAGGACAAGGACAAATTAGTCTAGGAGATTACCTGGGACTTTGGGCCTGGCAGGGCAGTGCAGGACAGGCCAGGGGAACAGACCTGGCCACCACGGCCTGCTTCTGGGCTTGGACAGAGGCAGGATCACCCGGCCACCTTTCACGTGGGAGGAGCTTGCAGCTCACAGCGACCTTCCCAACCCGATTCCACTTTCATTTCATCTTTTATGATACTGGTTGTGTGGGAAAAACTGAGACGTCTCATTTGATGTGATACATAGCCCTTTTTTATGAGTTTGCCAGCATAGACATTAGTCCAGTGTTTTACAGCGTTTTTTTTTTTTTTTTTTTTTAATCTCACAGCACCCTTGAACCTAATAGTTAAACTTCCTCGGCATGTTTAAATTATGTTGACCAAAAAAAAGAGTAAAAACAAGACTATGCCCATTGGACTTTGAATTTCTTTTGAAAATAGTTTAATTAATGATTTTTAAATTTTTTCGCAGCACACCTATGTAGGATAATATTTAGAAATAAACATAGCCTACATCAAGCACACAAAGTGAACTCAGTGTGAGTTTAAAATGGCTTGCTATTCCTACAGAGGCTTAAGGGACCTGGGCCCCCCTGAGGCACGCACAGAGCTGACTTGCCTGGAGTTAAAATGCCATGGCGCAGAGGTTGAAAGTCACTGCCTTAGACTGTATGTGTCTATGTACACACGCACACACGTACACAACACTATATATAACATACATATGATGACATATATGTACACACACAAGCATGCTTTAAGTGATCCCAAATGGCTGGTCTGTAGTTGGCTGACACTGTGGCACAGCAGTCAGACCACCTAAGTCTGGCTTTTCTGGGAAGGCTGATAAACTCTCCTGTCCCAAGGAGCATCATTTAGTCTACATTGGAGGTCATTTTTCCTTATTTTCTTTACTTTATTTCTGAGCAAATGTTTCAAGGGAAACCCCGAAACTGGGAGGCCACGGGCTGAGGTCTTTGAACTCATGATGGTGATGCTTCTCCCGCAAAGGCGGGGGCTGCACTCCGATGGCATGGGAATCATTTCCCAAACCTTACATCTCGTCTTGAATTGCCTTAAGGACTGGTTGTTAGAGGTCAACACAAGAATGGCTACAAGAGCCACTCTGTGACTGTTGATAGGCTATCCTTCCCAACAAAGTGTTCCACAGTCTGTACATATATAAATGTCGCCCCTACCCACCCTATCCCCAATGTTATTTCCTCCCATCCTAGGGGTGTAAGGCAAGATAAAATGCATTACGTCTCCCTCTCTCTCTCTCTTTTTTTTTAGAGACAGAGTCTCACTTTGTCGCCCTCGGTAGAGTGCCATGGTCTCACACAGCTCACAGCAACTTCCAGCTCCTGGGCTTAGGCGATTCTCTTGCCTCAGCCTCCCGAATAGCTGGGACTACAGGCGCCCACCACAACACTGGCTATCTTTTTTTTTTTTTTTTTTTTTTTTGCAGTTTCTGGCTGGGGCTGGGTTTGGACCCGCCACCTCTGACATATGGGGCCGGCGCCCTACTCCTTTGAGCCACAGGCACCACCCTTTTTTTTTTTTTTTTTGAGACAGAGTCTTACTCTGTCGCCCTTGGTAGAATGCCATAGAGTCATAGCCCACAGCAACCTCAGATTCTTGGGGTCAAGTGATTCTCTCCCGAGTAGCTAGGATTACAGGCACCTGCCACAACACCAGGCTATTTTTGGAGATAGGGCCTCCCTCTTGCTCAGGCTGGTCTCAAACTCCTGAGCTCAAGCCATCTACCCGCCTCAGCCTCTCAGAGTGCTTGGATTACAGGTGTGAGCCCGCCCAGCAAACTTTTTCTGTAAAAGGCCAGACAGTAGGCTCAGCACCTATGGCTCAAGCGGCTAAGTCGCCAGCCACATACACCTGAGCTGGCAGGTTCGAATCCAGCCCGGGCCCGCCAAACAATGATGGCCGAAACCAAAAAATAGCCAGGCGTTGTTGCGGGTGCCTGTAGTCCCAGCTACTTGGGAGGCAGAGGCAAGAGAATTGCTTGAGCCCAGGAGCTGGAGGTTGCTGTGAGCTATGATGTCACAGCACTCTACCCAGGGTGACAGCTTGAGGCTCTGTCTCAAAAAAAAAAAAATTAAGCCAGACAGTAAATATTCTGGGTTTTATAGGCCAAGAGCCAATATGAGGTATTATGTAGGCACTTACATAGTAAGGGAAAAATACATTCCCACAATTATTTAACTGATAAAATTAAAAATACAATAATTGAGGGTAGTTTTTTGTAATAAGGGTCTAAAATGAGAAAAATGAAATTGTTTGTGGTGGTAATAACATTTTGCAGTCTAATAATGAGAAAAATGGAATCATTTGTGGAGGTGGTAACGTTTTACATAATTGGAGTTTAGAGCTAGTATTCCAATATCATCAAATTCCAATATCATCAAAATACATTGCACATCTGTTCTTTATCGCTTCCTGTCCAGATTTGGTTTTAAGGCTGCAGTCTGTTGACCTTTGCTCTTGGCTAATTCTTTTAAGGCCCTCACTCTAAGAATTTGGAATCTAATTCACTTAGCAGATCAAGTCAGGAAAATTAAATTTTCCAGCTTCATGAATGCACATCACCTATTCACTGAACACTTATTGAGCCTGTACTGCATGCCAGGTGCCGGGTGAAATGCAGGGACACCCAGGAGAAAGACACCTACTTTGCAGCCACAGCCTGGAGGGAGACTCACACCTACCTGAGTCATGCGTTATCTTGGAAACATGTACAATGGAGATGAGACAACGCCTGCGTTATTTGCCCACATCTGTGAACTATACACAAAAAATGAGTTTGGGAAATCTTAAATTGAGTACAAATTTGTGTTAAAGTTGTTTTTTTTAAGAATACACTAAAGTTTGCTCAATAAAAGGGAAAATGTCCCCATTTTCTTCCCCCTACCCCACAGATCAGCTCAAATTCACAAAAACACACCGTATACATCTGGATTGGGTTATAGACAAATCATTTTGTAACTAACTTTCTCGCGATTTTAAAGCACAGTCAATAAATGATTTGGCAACAGTTAAGAAATCACAAGTTCCCTTCTTTCCACATAAACTTCTGCAAACCACATGCTAGGTTCTGCTGCTGGTAAAGTGACCTATTTCAGGAAGTTAGCCAGTTTCTCTTCTCAGCCACCTCCTGCACGGAGGGTACCACTCGAGGCTGCTGTGAGTTATGGAATGAGAAATTAGAAAGGACACCAACAGAAAAGTGGTAAGCCACTCCTTTTGTTTTATTAAAGCTTTCCAACAAAATAAATGATTTCTGGCCCCCAAATCTGGGTTGGTAGTAAATGCTGTAAAGAAAGATAATAATAGGGCGGCGCCTGTGGCTCAAGGAGTAGGGTGCTGGTCCCATATGCTGGAGGTGGCAGGTTCAAACCCAGCCCCGGCCAAAAACCACAAAAAAAAAAAAAAAGAAAGAAAGATAGTAATAAACAGGCAAGTAAGTCTAAAACTTAGTATTGAAACAACTCTAAATGCACGTAAAGTAGCCTAGTGTGATCTGCAATGTGTGTGTACATTAGCATCAAGGAATGAGAGTAGATTTTGAAAATCAAACGTGGGGAAAGGGAGGGGAGGGAGGGGGGAGGGAGGTGGAGGGAGGGGGATTAATGGGATTACACCTGCGGTGCATCTTACAAGGGTATATGTGAATCCTAGTAAATGTGGAATGTAAAGGTCTTAGCAAAATAACTAAGAAAATGCTATGAAAGCTATGTTAACTAGTGTGATGAAAATGTGTCAAACGATCTATGAACCAAGTGTATGGTGCCCCATGATCATATTAATGTACACAGCTATGATTTAATAAAAATAAAAAAAAGAAAGAAAATCAAACGTGGTGATGAACTTATTCATTTGAACTGGTAAACATGAAAATTCCAAGTCAGACATTGAACTGGAATATTACTTTCAGACCCTGCCAGAAACAAGGTTGGAGATAAAATGGGAGGGAAATGTCATTGCTTTGCTATTTCTGTGGGAAAAGACAAACTCTCCTCCCTCACATACTGGGTCAGAGGCAAGAACCAGTGAAGCTTGAGCTTAACATACTACTAGAAGCTTAAAGGTCAATAGTAGTTGCTACTTTTCTTGTTCAGAGTTTTAAAGTAACGTTACTCTTTCTATAATTACATTCTACAGCGTCTAGATATAGCAGGTGACCTGTGTTTGGTGTTGTCAAAAACTGTCAGTTTGAAAAACAAATAAACTTTACAATTCTTGTTACATGGTATGTTTTCTAGAAAATTTGATGAGGATTATGGACCAGTTGAAAAGTTTGATTTCAAGAGAGTCTCATCCAAAATTTACTTTCCATTTTTCCCCACACTCATTTAGTGCTTATTAATGTCCTGGGAGTCATTTTAGACAATAATGTATATTTAAGTTTTTTGAAGTTAATTTTTTTTACACCACTTAATGTTCATTATAAATCTTGAAGGCAAATTAACTCTGCACTAAAATTTTATGATGCTTCACAAATGACTACAGTGGCCCATATAGAATTGGGTCAACTGATCGACACACGTGGAATTGTACATACAATTATCAGGTTATCATATTTCTACATGATGTTTCTACCTGATATTTGAAAACCGCTTTGATAGCCAATATGTAGTATAATTGTACTAGAAGAATGTGGAAAATAGACTAATAATAAAATCAAATTAAACTTGGAAAAATGCCTTCCTTGTTCCCATCAGTGGCCAATAGAGGTCAAGGCTTTAGCTGACTTCTCGCCTCAGGAAGAAGCTCTTAGCTTTGCCTACCCGTTAGAATCATAGGGGGAATATTTAAAAAGTCCTACTGCTCAGGCCGAACCCCAGACCAATGAAATCAGAATCTCTGGGCGTGTGCCTGGGCATTTGTAGCTTTTAAAATTCCCAGTTGTCTCCAATGTGCAGCCAAAGTTAAGACCCAGTGACTTAGAACATTAACTGTTACTTTGTCCTTTCATTAAAGAGCACAGTTGCTCTTTAGAGCAGTAGGAAGACTCTGGGAAGCCCTGGAGCTTATTCATGGGCCACGTTGGTTTGATTTCAGAAAGAAAAATAAAAGTTCCAAGTATATATTATCTGAAAAACTGATACTCCAGACTTCCATGGAGTATCAGTGTGTGTCTTAAAGGATATCCTTAACCATGGTTAGTCTTTGCAAGTCGGTCGGATGTCATTTGTAAGTGCATTTTAGTGTGTCCTCCAGGGTCCATTGAAGAAGGAAGGGAACATCATCCCCATGGGCATCTTTTGACTTCAACTGAGATAGTAAATGTCATTGAGGGATTTGTTATTTTCAAACAATTAGGCCCAGTTTATGACTATTCAGGGTTATACACCTATAGTCAATTGAGATGCAAGACCCGTGGTTCTGGATCGGCATTAGCAAACACAAGCTGCGCTGATGTCACAGGAGCTTCAAAGAGCTGCTAGCTGGTGCAGGCATCTCAAATCAATGGATTCCCTATGGTTCTATGGAATGACAGAGAATCTGGAGGTTCTCTGCCGTAGCCTAATTGATGCAGAAAGGCAAGGTAGAAAATTCACCATCGGCATTTACATCCTGCAGGTTTCAGATATGGCTACGAGGTCTCGGCTGAAACCAGATCACAGCCAACTAGCCCCTGGCTTCAGTCCACATAATTTGTTGACTGCTTGAGTCAATAAATTTAGGCTCAGCTTCAGCTCTGCCACCTATCTGAGTGACCCTGGGGAGATTCACCCCTTGGAGCCTCAGATCTCATGTCTGCAAAGTGGGAGCCTATGACAACACTCACTTCATTGATTTTTATGATGATTAAACAAATGCTCCATGCCATATATTCCTGGATCCAGAGAGCATAATATTTTATATGCTTGTGTCTATTAAATCAGAACCCATCTCTTCACCAATAGATGTATTCTATCTGGTTGTGTTTTCTTGTGTCTTGCAAAACCGTTAGTGAACACATCAAATTTTGAGCGAGGAAAATAAAGTATCTATTATTAATTGTAAATTTCATCTAAAGTAACCAATCTCATCTTCATAACCATTTCTTAACTAATCTCCTTTCATCATGAATCAGTGGTAAATTTTGTCAACTGCAAATGAATCACAATCCATTAAAAATCAGAAATATTTCCAGTTGGGCAAAAATTCAGTTCTGGTCAAGTCCCGCACGGTGCACAAACCACTGAGTCATTAAACCAGGGGATTGATTGCGTTTTATAATCGATAGGCTTTCTTGACACTCCGCGTTAGGAGCAGCAGCAGAAAACATCCCAGGAGACCTTGGAGGAAGCCTTTGACGAGGGTCATGTCTGCACACAGCTGCCTGCAGCCTAGGAAAGGGGTCTGAAAATATGAAAAAGCTGTTTCCTCCTGGAAGGCAGGGCAGGCCTCCCCAGACACCTTCACTGCCCACTGTGTGTGTTTTCTTTAGCCTCACCTGGTGGCATCACTGCCTTTGTGCCCACACACAACCAATCTCTGCTTTGCCTACAGCCCTCCCCCGTGGGGAGCTCTGAGGGTGCTCTGCTCCTTGGCTGGCCAACTCTCAGTGAGTCCTCAGCAAGCACGAACTTTCTAAGCTATTCTTTAAAAGGCACTGGTCTGGCGGCGCCTGTGGCTCAGTGGGTAGGGCTCCAGCCCCAAATACCTAAGGGTAGCCGGTTCAAACCCAACCCCAGCCAAACTGTGACAAAAAATAGCCAGGTGTTGTGGCGGGCACCTGTAGTCCCAGCTACTCGGGAGGCTGAGGCAAGAGAATCACCTAAGCCCAGGAGCGGGAGATTGCTGTGAGCCATGACATCACAGCACTCTACCGAGGGCAACAAAATCAGACTCTGTCTCTATAAAAAAATTTTTTTGTAAAATAAAGTGCACTGGTCTTTTGAAAATGTGAGTTTGGTGTCCATAGGGGTCGAATTTCAGAGGGAAGATTGGGGTGAGGACTGAGAAAGGTTGTTTTTGGTGTGCCCTTTGGTTCCTCAGAACCTGGAAGGGAGAATTGGAGGGCTCTGCATCATGGACCCAACCAAAGAATGGATTAAGCAGGGAAAATAGAAATACCGGCTTCCTCGGTAGTGACAGCTGTATTTGACAGGAGAGAAGTTAGGTGGATCTCTTTTGTTTCACGATTCATACTCTTTGTTTAAACCCATGGGTTCTGTGTTTCTCCAGGTGCTCCCAGGCAGCCCCCAGTAAGAAAGCTGGAGCAGTGAGACCCAGGTATCCTCATCATCGGGGTGTTCCTAACAGTGAGCACGTGAGTGTATCAGGCAAAGGGGTTTTCTGGGCAGCTTGAACTTGCCCTGCAGTGGGTTCCACTGAACAACAGCTCTCAATAGCCTGTTCTCTGCTCTTCCTCTATTGCCTTGCTAGGGCTGCTATCACAAAGTACCATGAACTTGGTGGATGCAAACAGCAGAAATTTATTCTCTCACAGTTCCAGAAATCAGAATTTGAGTATCAAGGTGTTGTAGGCAGAGTTGGTTCCTTCTGGGAAGTCAGAACGAAAATCTGTTTCACGCCCCTCTCCTAGCGATTGGTGGTGTTCCTTAGCGTAACGCTGCTGCTTCCTAATCTCCGCCTGTGTCCTCACGTGGTCTTCTTTCCAGTATGTCTGTGTCCAAATTCCCCTTTGCTCATAAGAAGACTAGTCAGTGGATTAGGGCCCACTTTAATTTCAGCACGACCTCATTTTAACTCGATTGCATCTGCAAAGTCCAAACAAGGTCACATTCATAGGTACCAAGGGTTAGGGCTTCTGTTAACCTTTTGGTGGGACACAATTTAACCTGCAACCTCTCTTTTTTTTTAATCCTCTATTCTGCAACTTCCACTTAATCCTGGTCCTTCACTTCCTCAGCTCCCAGTCTAATACTTACCCTCCTTCCAAAGTATCTCCTTCTTGTCTGAACTAGTCGCCTGGAGCCTGACCTGAGCTCCATCAGATCACATCGGCAACCAGGTTGGCTTCTCTTCTCACAGAAGGCTCAAGGCCTAGGGACCATGACACTTTAAGCAAAGTTTTTAATTTCTTTTAAAACCAAGAAAATAATGACTACAATCCAGTCTGGATTATATTCATCTTTACACCAATGTAGTTGTAAAATAAAATTTTACTACTTTTTTATGGAGGATAGGGCCCATGAAGGTCAACGTGCCTCTGGCCCATTAAAGTCATAACTTGGCCCTGTTGACAATTATGTTCTATTTTCTGATTTAGTGGATATACAAAGGCAAATTCAGAAATTGCTGATGCGTCCCCAGTGGGGGAGATTTAAGTATCGATCCACAATCCCTTATCTGAAACCCATAGGCCAGATTGAGCCAAAGTTCAGAGTTCATATTTCAGCAAGATAATATGGTACATATATGCTATATTACAGAACACTCCCGTGGCTGCGGGGCAACACAAATTAGCTATCACCCACCTGCATATTTCTTCACTGGAACAAGAAGGTTCATGCTAAGTGGATAAATAAAGGTTGCAGTAGCCGTAGGTCAGTTCGGATCAGGTTTTGCTGCCGAAAAACACAAATACACCAAATCTTTTGCTGCTCAGCCCTTTTGGGATTTTAAAATTGCAGAGGGGATTGAGACAGGACTGGCATTAAAACAATAAACCATAAGCCATTCTCCTGGGAGCCAAAAGGCCTGATTCTATCGGTTACTGCGTCTCTGATTTTTCTTTTTTCTTCTTTCTTTTCTTTTCTATTCTTTTCTTTTTTTTTCCTCCCCTCCTCTCCCATCCCCTTCCGCTCGTTCCCATCTCCATTTTTTATGTTGGATGAATTCCTTAGGCGACCAGTGCTGGCTGTTCAATCTCAAGGGTGAGTCACCAAAGAGCTGCTTAGAAGCTCAAACTGCAGGGGCAGGGCTGAAGCCGAAGGGCCTGGCCTGGACTGAGGGGCTGCCTGTGTCCACTGTAATCTGGACACCTTCTCTGTCCTGCAGCGTTGAGTGAGGCACTCCATCTGGGTGCCAAGTTTAAAGAAGGGCAAGGGGCATCCAAAACCTCAGTAATCAAGGCTGGTCGCAGTGGTTCACACCTATAATCCTAACCCTCTGGGAGGCCGAGGTGGGTGGATCGCCTGAGCTCACAAGCTCAAGACCAACCTGAACCAGAGCAAGACCTCATCTTTAAAAATAGCCGGGCGTTGTGGCGGGCACCTGTAGTCCCAACTACTCTGGAGGCTGAGGCAAGAGAATTGCTTGAGCCTAAGAGTTTGAGGTTGCTGTGAGCTCAGTACTCTACTGAGGCTGACAAAATGAGACTCTGTCTCAAAAATAAATAAATAAATAAATAAAACAAAAGCTCAGTAATCAAGATAAATAATATTTCTAAAAATCAGGTTGGGAAACTATAGTCTGCAGGCTAGTTGCCTGTTCCAGCAAATAAAGTTCTATTGGCTCCAGAACCGGGATGGGGGGGAGGCAGGTGAAGCGGTATCTTGCTTTTATTTAAAATACTGATCTTTGGTTCATCATGGCTTTTAATGTGTTAGAATAGTGGTCATCTTGATGACTAACTTTTTCCGTGCCCACTCAAATGTTTCACAAGCAGCTGGCACCTCCCTTGCTTCACCCGGCCCCACCCTGCTGCCACGGACTCTGTGTCCTAGACCTAGACCAGCCAGTGCCCCGAGGACGTTTTAAGCTGGGTGTCCCTCAGTTCCCAGAGTTGAGGCAGAGAAGAGGGTGGAGTCCGTCCCTATACAAACAGACTTTTTTTTTTTTGAGACAGGATCTCCGTCTGTCGCCCAGGCTGTAGGGAAGTCTCACAGCTCACTGCAGCCTCAAAATCCCAGACTCAGGTGATCCTCCCTCCTCAGCCTCCCTAACTGCTGGGATTACAGGCGCTAGCCATTGTGTCCAGCCAAGACTGGCCTTAACCTCTGTGTTTTCTGTAGGGCAGTCACCCCTGCTTCTGCTCGGGCCCAAGGCTCTCAGATTCCACCTTTCAAAATAATAAATCTCAGGAGGAGGTGAGGCAGGGTCTTACTTCTCATGCAGACTCTCAGTCGATCTGCCATCCAGGCACCTTCTGAGGTGCCTGCTGCCTCTGGTTCCTGCGTCCTTCCCAGGTTCTGTGGTACTAATGGACTTTTCTCTGACTGGCCTTACGTCTGCTCTGTTGTAGTAACGCGTGCTCATCCACCTGCTTTCTGTCTTCTAGACTTTGTAGATATCTCTTGTTTGCTCGTGTCTCCTCTTATGCCTTTTTTGGCCTCTTAAGGTTCTATTCCTTTACAATTGCTTTAATGGCAGCACTCAGTTGTCAGGGTCAACAAACATAAGTCACTCACACTCTCTTTCACACACACACACACACACACACACACACACACACTTTCTATTTTATTTGCATAGTTGCACTTTTTTTCCTCTATTTTATTTGCAGAGTTGCCATTTCCCTGAGTTATTTGCAGAGTTGCCATTTCTCTATTTTATTTGCATATTTGTTTCTCTCTCTTTTTAAAGACATAGGACCTTACCCTGTCATCTCAGGTTGGAGCACAGTGGCACACTTTGTCTTTGAACTCCTGGGCTCAAGCCATCCTTCTGCCTTAGCCTTCCAAGTGGCTGGGACCACAGGCCCGTGCCACCATGCCTAGCTGATTTTTCTATCGTTTGTAAAGGTGGGAGTCTCTCACTATGTTTCCCAAGCTGGTCTCAAACTCCCAGCCTCAGTAATCCTCCTGTCTTGGCCTCCCAAAGTGCTGGGTTTACAGGGTGAGCCACTGCAGCTGGCGTGGATAACTTTTAGTCATTGGTTCTGCCATCATGGGGCTGACTTCTCCTTGGTACCCTTCTCACTTCATCTGGGATCAGAGTCTCTTTGATATCCTTTTGGAACCACAACTTTTGATAGTCTGAGTTATGGGTGTGGCTGAAAGGAAGAATTTGGCTGAGGATGTGCAGCTGTTGCTTTTGTACTCTGCCCTCTCTTTAAGATCCAGGTGGATGGTGGGGGCTGAGGTTCCCTCTGCTGGCACATTAGCATTAGCAATGCATTCAAATTCTGGGAGGTCCTACATGGATTACAGAAGGTTGAACAATTAGAGTTTTCTCCTCAACTTCCTTGCTAGCTACCTACTCACCATTTCCTTCTCCTCCTATGACAAATTCAGATTGTTTGGAATTTGTCAACTCGTGTTCAGGAATTTTTCATGGCCCATAATTCATTTTAAGTTGCCTTAGACTCCCGGATGCCATTTTCATTCTGAATTTCAAAAGGCTCCTCTCCTGGTCTCTAGCGGCCCCTAGAGGCTTATCTCCTTAATTGCTCTGCTTTGTCTGAGCTGGAGAGTTGCCTTTGAGATTAAATGTTGAGGCCTTAATTTGAGACTATCAAGTCAACACAGACAGCCCCTACTCTCTGGACCCGCTCAAGTATCCACCTAAAGACGTCTCACCTACCAACAGCACTCTGTTTAGCACTAGAAGGGAAGGCAATGGAATCTGGCCTCACCCTGACATATTCCTCACAGACCTTTTTAAAAATTAATATTTATTAATATATAGTTAAAAATTGTAACAGAGGGTCGGGTGCAGTACCTCACACCTGTAATCCTAGCACTCTGGGAGGCTGAGGCAGGAGAATCCCTTGAGCTTAGGAGTTTGAGTGTAGCTTGAGCAAGAGCAAGACCCTGTCTCTATTAAAAATAGAAAAAGAAGTCAGGTGTGTGAAAAGCACCTATAGTTCCAGCTACTCAGGAGACTGAGGCAGGAGGATCACTTCGACCCAGGAGTTTGAGGTTGCTGTGAACTAGGCTGACACCATGGCACTCCAACCTAGGTAACATTCTATCTCAAAAGAAAAAAAAAAAAAAAAGACAGACGCGGTGGGTCATGCCTGTAATCCCAGCATTTGGGAGGCCAAGGCAGATGGATTGCCTGAGCTCACGAGTTGGAAACCAGAGTGAGCCACAGCGAGACCTCATCTCTAAAAAAAAAAGAATAGGGCGGCGCCTGTGGCTCAGTGAGCAGGGCGCCGGCCCTATATACCCAGGGTGGCAGTTCAAACCCAGCCCCGGCCAAACTGCAACAAAAAAGTAGCTGGGCGTGCGTTGTGGCGGGCGCCTGTAGTCCCAGCTACTTGGGAGGCTGAGGCAAGAGAATCACGTAAGCCCAAGAGTTAGAGGTTGCTGTGAGCCGTGTGACGCCACGGCACTCTACCGAGGGCAGTACAGTGAGACTCTGTCTCTACAAAAAAAAAAAAAAAAAATAGCCGGGCGTTGTGGCGGGCGCCTATAGTCCCAGCTACTCGGGAGGCTGAAGCTGGAGAATCGCCTAAGCCCAGGAGTTGGAGGTTGCTGTGAGCTGTGTGACGCCACGGCACTCTACCGATGGCAATAAAGTGAAACTCTGTCTCTACAAAAAAAAAAATAGCCGGGCGTTGTGGTGGGCACCTGTAGTCCCAGCTACTTGTGAGGCAAAGGCAAGAGAATCACTTAAGCCCAAGAGTTTGAAGTTGCTGTGAGCTGTGATGCCACAGCACTCTATCAAGGGCAACCAAGTGAGACTCTGTCTCAAGGAAAAAAAAAACTGTAATAGAGATCTGATAAACACTACCTCAGCCAGACGATCAAAGTCTCTATTAACAGTGAAAGTCATGTTGATAGCATGTACCCTTGGTATGAATGGCACTTCACTTCTGTGGTCTTCCTTCCCCAAAGCCACAAGGCCAATCTAATCATGACAAAACACATCAGACAAGTCCTAGTTGAGGGCCATTCTACATAACTATCCCCCTTCTAGTCTATGTTTTTCTCCATAGTACTTTTTACCCTCTGACATCCTATCTTTGAAGTAGGTTCAAAATGGGCACTTATTTTAATGTTTTTTCATTGCTGTATCTGCAACTTGAAAACAGTTCCTGAAATAAAATATCTGCTCAATAAATATTTAATGAATGAATATAGAATTGCCTTATCCTTTTAATTGCAACATAGTATTTCATTGTGTGAATATAACAATTAATTTAACCAGATGACTACTCGTAGGCATTTAGATTATGTCCAATCTTTTGCTATTGCTAACAGCCCTACATTCAACATCCTTGTACATTGCTAGTTACATATGTGAGAGTATGTCTTTGGGCTCTACTTCCAGAATTGAAAGTGTTGACCTCAAGTATACGTTTCCAATTTTGATTGATATTATATATTGTTCTCTATCTTAGAGGTGACACTATAATAATGTAGACTCTTACCAGCAAAATATGAGAGGACCCATTTCCCCATATCCTCACCTACACAATAGAATCAGTGGAAAAAGGGTATTGCAGCATAATTTTTTTAATAGAGTTTGAATATCTTTTCCTATGTTTAAGAGCTATTTATGTTTCCTTTTTATGTGAATGGTCTATTAATATATTTTTGTCTATTTTCTATTGGGTTATTTTTTCTCATTAATACAGAAAAATCATTACATATTAAATGTGTAATATTTAATATGCATATACACATTACATACTTATGGTAAGTAGTAAATAATAACATACTGATGAAACAGAGCAAAGAGTCTAGAAATAGATGCAAATACACAGAAAAGTTAGTATATGATATACAGGGAGTTTATCAATTCAGTGAGCAAGAGATTATTCAATATATATTGCAGGGACAACCAAATCTCCATCTAGAAAAAACAATGTTGGTCTACATCTCACATTTTATGCCAAAACAATTCTAGTGGGATAAGATCTTTCAGTGTAAGAAAATAAAATAATAAAATTATTAAAACTTAAGTGTGGAAGATCCTTTATGCCTCACACTGCCTTGAATGATCTCATTCATAGCCATGACTTTAATGACCGTGACTCCCAAATTCATTCTGCTATCAGAACTCTCCTCTGAGATTCAGACCTATATACACAACTGCCTACTGGACATCTACACTTGAATATCACAAACTCAACTCAAAATCAACACGTCAAATTTAATTGCCAGTATCCTCCCCCCACAACCAATCTTCTTTCTCAGTCAATGTCACCCATCTATCTAGGATCAGGACCCTGGAAGTTACTCTGAATGCATTCCTCTTCCTCACAAACCCCATGACCATTTATACACCCATAGCTATGTCCTGTGAATGAACCTCCTAAGTACCTCTTGACTCCATTTCTCTCTTTCTCCATTGCCATCAGCCTAGTTCAAGCTCCCATCCCCTCTAGAGTTCTGTGCCTTCTTGCCAATGACCACTGCAGAATCAATCGAAGCATGGTGCTACCCTGCTTAAAACCTTCAAACTCAGATAAAGATAGAAATCTACTCTTGTGGAGAAGGGAAATTGGGGAGATGTTGGCCAAAGGACACAAAGTTTCAGTGAGACAGGAGGAATGAATTTAAGAGAACTATTGTACATCCTAATAACTATAGTTAATAACAAGGTATTGTACACTTGAAAATTGGCAAGAGAGTCAACGTTAAGTGCTCTCTATACATGTAAGTATGTGAAGTTATACTAATATAACTAATATTATGTAATATACATAATACATATTACAAAATAGCGTGCTGTGCACTGTAAGTACATACACATTTTAGTTGGCAATTTAAATAAATATTTTTTTCTTAAGTCCTTGGCTTTCAGTTAGTCCCCTATGTTTATGTGTTCAATAAGATGAAGACTGAAAAATGTCCACTGAATGTGGCAACATGGAGATAAGAACTTCAGTGACATGTTTATCCATCACCTCTTATGTGCCATTTCAATCTTCTTGGCCCTATCTCTTACTCTGGGCTTTGCCACTGCAAGCAGTTCTGGAAAGGCTTCAACCAGCTTGGAGAACTTGAACCTGAAGTGCCTTGTCTCAGGCCCACACCAATCTCTCTGGATTCCTGTCCCAGGGCTTCTTTGAAGGCACAGCCTGGGAAACTCAGAGGAATGGACTCAGGGCCTTTGCACATGCTGCTCCATTTGCCTGGAACATTCCTTTGACATCTTAGTTGTGTCTTACACTTGCCTATTCAACCTTGAACCACAGCTCAGGTTTCATGCCTTCAGGGGCGTCTTCCCCCAGCCTCCACAAATAGATCAAATCCCTCTCTTTTTAGATTCTTACAATATCATATACCTCTTTTTGAAATCTTCTAATGTTGCTGTGTTTAAGTCATGTCTGTTTTGCCCACTAGTCTAGGAGCAAATCCATAAATTATAAGGGTGGCCAAATGGACTCCCCAGACCGCCCATTAGCTAATCAAGGTATGGAAGAGTATGGAAGTGACTTTCAAATCTAGCTATGTTCAGACTTGGAAATCGCGTAAGATTGGATTTGCTCAGGTACCTGAGCAAAGATAACATTGCTTGCGGCAACTTCCCACCTCTGACTCTCATCGCAGGCATGAGCGTCTGTGTCCCCTTGGTGTACCTGTGTTTTCCAGTGCAAATAGATGTTGACCCTGAAGACCCATGGCTTCCTTCACAGGAGCTGTGTGTTTTCAAGCCATGATCTTATAACACATATTTTCTAGACATATTAGTTTTCTATTGCTGCATAACAAATAGCCCCAAATTTGGAGGCTTCAGACAATATCCATTTATTAGCTTAAATTTCTGTAGGTTAGAATCAAGGCAGGCCTGCCTGAGTTCTCAGCTCCAGGTCTCGTAAAGCTAAAATCCAGGTGTCAACCAAGTTGGGATCTGGGTAAAAATCCATTTCCAAGTTTGTTCAGGTTGTCAGGTGACTTCATTTCCTTGCAGTTTTTGTGAGGACTGACACCCCCGACCCCCTCCCTCCCCTATTTCCTTGCTAGCAGCCAGCAAAACCCCCTCCCAGCTGCTGAAGGTTGCCTGCATTCCTTGTCATGGAGTCCCTCCATATTCAAGTCAGCAATAATGCATCAAATTTTTCTCATGCTTCCTATCTCTCTGGCTTTCCTACTGCCACTAGCCAGGAAAAAAATAAAAAATAAAAAAAACTCTACTTTTAAAGGTTCATAAAACTAGGTTAGGCCCATCCTAGTAATCTCTCATTTTCCATATAATATAATGCAATCACAGGAGTAATACAGGACAAAATTTATGGAGGCCATCTTAAAATGCTACCTACCACACCAGGTAAAGCAGGGCCTTCTTTTATTTTTTATTTTTTGAAACAGAGTCTCACTTTGTCACTCTCAGTAGAGTGCTGTGGCATCCTAGCTCACAGCAACCTCAACTCTTGGGCTCGAGCAGTCCTCTTGCCTCAGCCTCCCTAGTAGCTGGGGCTACAGGTGCCTGCCACAACACCTGGCTAGTTTTAGAGACAGGATCTCACTCTTGCTCAAACTGGTCTCAAACTCCTGATTTCAGGCAATCCACCCACAGTAACCTCTCAGAGTGCTGGGATTACAGGTGTGAGCTAACAGGGCCTTCTTTTAGAATAAGTTAAACATTAAGTGTTGTATTTGAAAATAACTATAAGGAATTGAAAATGCTTGGGAACTCTGCTCTACTTTAATTTTCATCAGGCAAGGAGCTGGTTTTTCCTTAGCTGTTACAAATGGGCAATAATTATTGGTCCTCAGAATAATCAACATCCACATAAAAATCTTTTATAACATAGTAAGGGTGTGATATATAAGGGGGGCATTTCACCAGCCCTTAATCGTAGAATTTAAAAAGAAGGCACTTATGTGAGTTGACTCACAATAAATACACATGTGGGATAGAGTAAAAAATCTAGTTTAGAAAAGGTTTTGCTCCATATCCCATGAAATAAGATTTTGAGAATTTTCTTTTTTTTTTTTTTTTCAGTTTTGGCCGGGGCGGGGTTTGAACCCGCCACCTCCAGTATATGGGACCAGTGCCCTACTCCTTGAGCCACAGGCACCACCCTTGAGAATTTTCTTAATCACAACTTTTGATGAAGCCAGCCATGTTACTCTGTTTCTTGCATTGCCTGGTTACCAGAAATATGACTTGCAGCCCTCTGTTTGTTGAGAAACAGGTACGCTACGAAAGCACCATGTTTTCCTTACAGAAGTTTCAAAATTAGCAAACCAATAGCTACAAATGGTGATGTTTGTACGATAAGGGACACAGGTATAGTTGTCATTCAACAAACAGTATTTTGAGTGTTGTCTACGTTTTAGACGCTGCTCTGGCACAGAATTTCCAAAGGAGATTGTGTAGCATGGGAATTAGTGGTTCAAAAGATGATTTTGAAACCAGATTGGTTTAAGCCCCAGCACTACGATGTACCATCCTTTTGAAAGTTACCAAGTTGACTTTGTCATCTGCAAAATAGGAATAATAATAGAACCTACGGCACTGTGTCGCTGTGAGGATTAGTGTGGGTACGAAAATATTTATTTTTATTTTTATTTTATTTTTGAGACAGAGTCTTATTATGTCACCCTCAATAGAGTGCTGTGCCATCACAGCTCACAGCAACCTCAAACTCTTGGGGGCTTAAGCGATTCTCTTGCCTCAGGTAAGGAAATATTTCTGAAGCACTTAGTATGAAGCTGACGGTGTGTTATTATTGCCAGCATCAAGAACCCACTTTCCAGGTGCTTGCCTCCCACGTAAGGAAATAAGAGAGCACCACATACATCACCATAGAAATCTAGAAACATTGTGGGAAATACCGGTGAGAGATATGGTTGTATAGAAGGTAGACATGACTCTACCTTGAAGATCTTGGATGATACAAAAGTTTCCCAAATCTACAAAATGTTTCTCATCATCACAATTGCAGATAGCTTCATCTTCAACTTCTTTGGGCACTATTAAGCTGAACCCAGTAAAGAAGTAAAATTCTGAACCTACTTCGATGCAATTTATTTAAAATTGTTAAGAGAATTAGCACCTCACAATCCATACAAGTGTGGGGTGCATTGTTAATGTCATCATCAAACACCTGGCAAATACTTCTTCTCTAATACTGTGCTTCTGCTTTTGATTTTCCTTAGGAAAACATGTCCCTCAAGTCTTCAATTCTGACCTGCCTTTTCCTGCTAATCTCTGGTTCCTGGGAGTTCTTCGCTGACGCAAATTATTCTAGAAGCTATCCTTGTGATGAGAAAAGGCAAAATGACTCTGTGTTTGCAGATTGCAGCAGTCGTCGACTGCAAGAAGTTCCCCAAACAGTGGACAAAAATGTCACGGAACTAGACCTATCTTACAATTTCATCAAATGCATAACGAATGAATCATTTCAAGGGCTACAAAGTCTCACTAAAATAAATCTGAACCACAACCCCGATGTCCAGTATCAGTACGAAAATCGTGGCATGAATAAAAATGGCATGAGTATTACAGATGGGGCACTTTCCAGTCTCACACACCTAACAGTGCTGTTGCTTGAAGATGTGCAGTTATCCAAAATGCCCACTCATTTGCCAGGGTCTTTGAGAGAACTTAGTCTAGTTCAGAACAATATAAACAATATAAATAAAAGTCATACTACAGGACTTGAGCGCTTAGAAAGACTCTACCTGGGCTGGAACTGCTATTTTAACATTTGTAATAAAAAGTTTGACATAGAAGACGGAACATTTGAAAACCTGACAAATTTGCAGATCCTGTCATTATCTTTCAATCCTCTTTTCTACGTACCAGCAAAGTTGCCGACTTCCCTCAAGGAGCTTTACCTGAGCAACACCCAGATCAAAACCATCCAACCAGAAGACTTCAAGGGCCTGATCAATTTAACAGTGCTGGATTTAAGCGGGAACTGTCCGAGGTGTTTCAACGCGCCGTTCCCGTGCGTGCCTTGTGCAGGAGATGTTTCAATTAAGATAAACGACTCTGCTTTTCAAAACCTGACTAAACTTCAATACCTAAACCTCTCTAGCACTTCCCTCACTAAGATTCCTGCAATCTGGTTTGAAAATATGCCTGATCTAAGAGTGCTGCATCTTGAATTCAATTACTTAGTGACAGAAATAGCCTCTGGGGAATTTTTAATGAAGCTGCCCCATTTAGAGATACTTGATTTATCTTATAACTATGTAAAGACCGAATATGCACACTACATTAATCTTTCCAACAATTTCTCTAAACTTTCATCTCTCCAGGCATTGCATTTAAGAGGTTATGTATTCCAGGAACTGAGGAGAGAAGATTTCCAGCCACTGATGGGCCTTCCAAACTTAACAACTATTAATTTGGGTGTCAACTTTATTAAGCAAGTTGATTTTACTCTTTTCCAAAATTTCTCCAAACTGAACATTATTTACTTGTCAGAAAACAGAATTTTACCCCTTGTGAATGATTTCAGGCAGAATTATGCAAACAGGTCCTCTTTCCAAAGTCACGTCCTCAAACCACGTTCGATTCATACTCGGTTTGACCCACATTTAAATTTTTATCATAGAACCGAACCTTTAATAAAGCCACAATGTACAAGATATGGCAGAGCCTTGGATTTAAGCTTGAACAGTATTTTCTTTATTGGGAAAAGGCAGTTTGAAGGTTTTGGTGACATCGCCTGCTTAAATCTGTCTTCAAACAACAATGCTCAAGTGTTAAATGGAACTGAATTTTCAGACGTACGTCGAGTCAAATACTTGGATTTGACGAACAATGGACTGGACTTCGATAACGTGAATGCTCTCAGCGAGTTATCAGACAGCTTAGAAGTTCTAGATCTCAGCTATAATTCACACTACTTCAGAATAGCAGGGGTAACACATCGTCTAGAATTTATTGAAAAGTTAAAAAACCTCAAAGTTTTAAACTTGAGCCACAACAGCATTTATACTTTAACAGAAAATTATACACTGCAAAGCAATTCCCTGGAAGAATTAGTTTTCAGTGGAAATCGCCTCGACATTTTGTGGAATGCTGAAGATGAAAGGTACCTCTCCATCTTTCGAAACCTCAAAAATCTGACACGGCTTGATATATCATTCAATAAACTTACAACTATCCGACATGATGCATTCAACATGTTTCCCAGGAATCTCACTGAACTGCGTATAAATAATAATATGTTGAAGTTCTTTAACTGGACATTACTCTGGCATTTTCGTTATCTCAAGTTGCTTGACTTACATGGCAACAAGCTATTCTCTTTATCTAACAGCCTGTCTGAGTTTCCACCTTGCCTCCAGACACTGCTGCTGAGTCACAACAGGATTTCCTACCTCCCCTTCGGCTTTTTCTCCGAAGTCAGCAGTGTGATGCACCTCGACTTAAGTTTCAACTCCCTAAAGATGATCAACAAATCCGCACTGCAGACAAAGACCACCACCAATTTAACTCTTTTAGAACTCCATGGAAACCCTTTTGACTGTACCTGTGACATTGGAGATTTTCGAATGTGGATGGATGAAAATCTGCACGTGAACATTCCTAAATTGACAGATGTCATCTGTGTCAGTCCCGGGGATCAGAGAGGGGCGAGTATTGTGAGTCTGGAGCTAACAACTTGTGTTTCAGACACCACAGCGGTGGTGTTATTTTTCTTGTCGTTCTTTATCACCACCACGGTTATGTTGGGTGCCCTGGCTCACCATTTGTTTTGCTGGGATGTTTGGTTTATCTATCACATGTGTTTAGCTAAAGTAAAAGGCTATAGGTCTCTTTCCACATCCCAAACTTTCTACGATGCTTACATTTCTTATGACACCAAAGATGCCTCTGTTACCGACTGGGTGATCAACGAGCTGCGTTACCACCTCGAAGAGAGCAAAGAAAAGAACGTTCTCCTTTGTTTAGAGGAGAGGGACTGGGACCCAGGATTGGCCATCATTGATAACCTCATGCAGAGCATCAACCAAAGCAAGAAAACAATATTTATTTTAACCAAACAATTTGCCCAAAGCTGGAACTTTAAAACAGCTTTCTACTTGGCCTTGCAGAGGCTAATGGATGAGAACATGGACGTGATCGTATTTATCCTGCTGGAGCCCGTCTTGCAGCACTGTCAGTACCTGAGGCTGCGGCAGCGGATCTGTAAGAGCTCCATCCTCCGGTGGCCTGACAACCCCAAGGCAGAAGGCTTGTTTTGGCAAAGTCTGAAAAATGTGGTCTTAACCGAAAATGATTCCCGGTATAATAATTTGTATGTTGATTCCATTAACCAATACTAATTGCTGTTAATTTAGTCATGGTTTCACACTGTAATAAAAATGTGAAGTAATGACCTTTCTAAGTTAGCTATCGCTATGTGACAAATTGCCCCCAAATTTAGTGGCTTAACACAACACACATTTGCTAGCTCACAGTTTGCATGGGTCTACAGTCCAGACACAACACAACTGGGTCCTCTGCTTCCGGGTCTCTCCGAAGCTGCAATTTAGGTGTTGGCCAGGGCCACAGGCATCTCTGGGGTTAGGTCTACTTCCAAGTTCACACCCAGGTGGTTGGTTTCAGGATTCAGTTCCTCCTGGGCTGTTGGCCAAAGGCTGTTCTCAGTTCCCTGCCAATGTAGACCTCTCCCACGAGGCAGCTTCCTTCATCAGAGCCAGCAAGAAAGAGAGGCTGCTAGCAAGATGAGGTCACAATCATTTGTCATATAATCAGAGACGTGATAGCCCATCATTTGGTGTTCTATTCATTAGAAGTAAAGATATTCTGGGCGGCACCTGTGGCTCAGTCGGTAGGGTGCCGGCCCCATATACCGAGGGTGGCGGGTTCAAACCCGGCCCCAGCTGAACTGCAACCAAAAAATAGCCGGGCGTTGTGGCGGGCGCCTGTAGTCCCAGCTGCTCGAGAGGCTGAGGCAAGAGAATCGCTTAAGCCCAGGAGTTGGAGGTTGCTGTGAGCTGTATGATGCCATGGCACTCTACCGAGGGCCATGAGGTGAAACTCTGTCTCTACAAAAAAAAAAAAAAAGAAGAAGTAAAGATATTCTATTTGTTAGAAGTAAACCACAGGGCCTGCCAGCTCCATGGGAGTGGCCATCTCAGTCAGGGAAAACAGATGAAGACCAAGATGGTGGACTGTGATTGCGTCAGTTGGTCATCAACCATTTTCCCTGAACTGCTATCAAGAACAGACTGCCATCTTGATTATGGAGTGTGAATATCGGGAGGTGGGGATCATCATGAACCATCTTAATACCTGGCCTAAGAGGAACACCTTCTTTTCAATATTTAAGAAGTTTTGCCACTGTAAGTAGTGGTTCTAATATTAAGCTGGTGTTTAGATTTATCATCAATCTGTGGTGACATGGTTATAGCATGCTGTTGTTGCATTAGCCTTTTTTACATTTACTTGTACAAATATTGGCTATAATATTTGACTTTTAAGGTTTAGATGTCATTTAAAGGCTGAGACAAATAGTGTTTTAAGTGTCTTACTTCTTGATCTTTTTTTTAAAGTATGCAGCTAAATCAGAAGCTTTTAGAGTATTTGTTAAATGCCATTGCTGTAAATCTTAAAATAAATAAATAAAAATGTCTCATTTTACATGATGAGTGTATGATAAATATATAGTAGAGAAACAGATCCATAGTGTAAAAGTAATTACCATCTATGCTGGGTTTTTTAAATTTTCAGATTAATATGAGAGTACAAACAATTAGGTTACAATGTTTGTGCTTTTTAGGTAAGATCTCTGTTGTAGATGTGCTGGGGCATATACCCTTACATTGTGCCTATTAGGTGAGTATGCTGGGGGTTTTGAGAATATTTGTTTAATCTTCATTAGAACTAAAAGAGGAAGCAATTTTCAAGAAGCTGTGAAATTAAAATAATTGCTAATAGAGAAATTAATTCTACCTTGGTTTCCTGCTCAGAAAACATAAAGTCATACTCTGGGAGGCCAAAGCAAGTGGATAGCTTGAGCTCACGAGTTCAACACCAGACTGAGCAAAACCAAGACCACCATCTCTACAAAAAACAGAAAAACTAAGGTAAGAGGATTGCTTGAGCCCAAAAGTTGGAGGTTGCTATGAGCTAAGATGCTATGGCATTCTACCCAGGGTGACAGCTTGAGACTCTGACTCAAACAAACAAACAAAAAAAAAAACATGAAGTCAGGATACCTACTCTGTTTCCCTGAAAATAAGACATCCTCCGAAAATAAGACCTACTTACAGGACCGATAAGACGTCCCCTGAAAATAAGACCTAGCGCGTCTTTGGGAGCACACCCCAAAATAAGACACCGTCTTATTTTCGGAGAAACAGGGTAGCTGTCAGTACCCTCCTTTATTTATTTATTTTTTTGAGACAGAGTCTCACTTAGTTACCCTGGGTAGAGTGCCGTGGCATCTTAGCTCATAGCAACCTCAAACTCTTGGGTTCAAGTGATCCTCTTGCCTCAGCCTCCTGAGTAGCTAGGACTACAGGCACCTGCCACAACACCTGGCTATTTTTTAAAGACAGGGTCTCGCGCTGGCTCAGGCTGGTCTCAAACCTGTGAGCTCAGGCAATCCACCCACCTCAGCCTCCCAAGTGCTGAGATTATAGGCCTGAGCCACCACACCTGGTCCCTGTCAGTACCCTTTATGCAAGATTCCCAAATGAAATAACTTTGACACTCCCTCTACCACTCTCATGGTTCATCTGTATACATCCATAGTATTCTGTCCCCAGTATAGGTATGAATCTTGAGGAATCTTGTGAAACCTACCTGAGAATAGTTAGAAATTATTCGAACATAAGAAAATAAAGTCCCCGGGCAGCGCCTATGGCTCAGTCGGTAAGGCGCCGGCCCCATATACCGAGGGTGGCGGGTTCAAACCCGGCCCCAGCTGAACTGCAAACCAAAAAATAGCCGGGCGTTGTGGCGGGCGCCTGTAGTCCCAGCTACTCGGGAGGCTGAGGCAAGAGAATTGCTTAAGCCCAGGAGTTGGAGGTTGCTGTGAGCTGTGTGATGCCATGGCACTCTACCGAGGGCGATAAAGTAAGACTCTGTCTCTACAAAAAAACAAACAAAAAAAAAAAAAACAGAAAAGAAAGTCCCTTCAGAATGCAAAGAAGAAAAACCTACAATCACCATCCTTCCTGAAGCACAGCCTCTTAGTTAACCTTGCAGGATGAGTTATCTTTAAATATGTGTTTTTGAAGAACTGACCAAAATGGGGTGTCATAGTGTGATTTACCATGGACAAAGTGGAGAGCAGCACAAGTTGCCAAGGACAACTTAGTTTTGTCACATTGAACCCTGTTTTGGGACCATGGCGAGTTTATAGAAAGATATTTATGCTTGTGCTTATGAAAGAACCAGACCAGCGCCATCTTAAGAGTTAAGTTTCACTTTCCCTGCCATTTCACTCAGTACAAGCCCAGGCAATTCCTCGAAATCATGAGACGACTGCCCACCAATCAGGGACCACCCCACCTAACCAATCCAGAAGCACCCCTTTGTTTCAAGCTGTGCACGCCCACCCACTGCGAGGGACCATAAGAACCCCCTGCTCCAGAGCTTGGGGCTCCTGGCTCGGATCCGTTGCAGGGGAGTCCCTGGGAGCCCAAGTTCAAACTTGCAATAAAAGGCCCTTTTGCTTTTGCATCGGACTCTGCTCCCTGGCGGTCTTTGTGGGGGATTTCGAGATCTGGGCACAACACTTATTGAGGCATAGTAACAAATATCTAAAAGCAAGCTCATTCCATGAGGGGACACCCTAAAAGAAAAGTGAGGCAGTTGCAGCTCATCCCTGTCTTAGTCAGTGTCAGCTGCTCTAAAAAAGCACCAGACAAGGTGGCTCACAAACAATAGAAATTGTTTTCTCCAAGTTCTGGATGCTGGAAGACTGAGATCAGAGCTCATGCATGCTTGGGTTCTGATGAGGACCCTCTAACCATCTTGCAGACTGCTGACTTCCCCTTTTGTACTCACATGGTGGGAAGAGGATGAGAGAGCTCCCTGGGGTCTCTTTTATGAAGGCGCTAATCCCATTCATGAGGGCTCCACCCTCATGACCTAATCATCTCCCAAAACCCCTCCTCTGAATACCATCAACATTGGGAGTTAGGCTTTCAATATATGAATTTAGGAGGGACATACACATTACATCCGCAACATCTCTGTGCAGACCACATTAATTGTTGTCTGGCAGAAGTTCATTCGTATGTCTCCTGATTGTTTTGGTAAAATGAAAATGAATATTTTTCAGTAGCATGAGTAATTAAAAATCCTTTAAGCCCATGCACTTTAGTGGTGTTCTATTGACAGAATCAAAAGTTAACAAAAGTCACAAACAGCTTTACTTTTTCAGCAAATGTCTTCATAAAGGGAAGACAGTAAAATCAGTGGTTAGTAAAAACGCTTGTTTCTGAAACTCATTTATTCCTCATTTAAGATACTAGTTGGAGAAACTCAGACCTATGGCTTGCCCATGAGAAAGTCAACATTGTTCTGTTTTCTATTGTCATTTTAAAATAATACTTCCTTTAAAAGATGCTAACACTAGGCCTAGGCCAGGCGTGGTGATTCATGCCTGTTATTCTAGCACTCTGGGATCTGGGAGGCCGAGGCAGGAAGATCCCTTAAGCTCAGGAGTTCAAGACCAGTCTGAGCAAGAGTGAGACCCTGTCTCTACTAAAAAAAATTGATTAGCCGGGCGTTGTGGCGGGCACCTGTAGTCCAGCTACTAGGGAGGCTAAGGCAAGAGAATCGCTTGAGCCCAAAGTTTGAGGTTGCTGTGAGCTATGAAGCCACAGCACTCCACTAAGGGTGACAAATTGAGACTCTGTCTCAGGAAAAAAAAAAAATTGAAAATTTAGCCAGGTGTTGTGGTGGGCACCTGTAGTGCCAGCTACTCAGGAGGCCAAGGCGGGAGAATTGTGTAAACCCAGGAGTTTGAGGTTGCTGTGAGCTGGGCTGATGCCACAGCACTCTAGTTTGGGCAATAGAGTGAGACTCTGTCTCAATAACAATAACACAAAAATTTATAGATACTCCCAAACTGTCCTGAGAAGTGGTGGCTCTTTTTCTTTTTACTGTTTTTAACTGACATCTTGATTTCAAGGATTTGAAGGATTAGAGTCAAGAAAAAAGTCCATCGTTGCCCTTGCGTCCATCTCAGGATTCCATCTTGAGGTTCCTTCTCGAGGAATTAGAAGAAATGAACACGTTGGCAAAGATTCGGCCTGCCAGTCCAAACATGCTGTAAGAACAAGTGGGGAGTAAATGTCTAGTGTTCTCCTGGCACCGTGGGCGTTTGCTAGGAAGAAGGAGACTGGGTTAGGAAGGCCTCGTTGGCATATTCATTGCTTTTATAATACAAACTACCAAGGCAAAATTTCCTAAGCTCTAACTGACTGGTGGAGGGCCACAGAATGAAGAGTGAGAGACCCCGTGAGGAGGCATGGGTTGAGAATCCCTGATATAAGCCTTACTTAATTTGATGAGATTAATCAATTGGGTAATGATGGGACAGGGGGTGTTACTCAGCAGCGAGAAGTGAGAAGCCCAAGAAAGACCTGACATGTGGCCTGGGACAGATGTGCGTGTCATTGCTTCTTCACGCGTTTGTTTTTTACCACTATGATCTCTGCCGTGGAAGAAGGATGGATGTAGGACCCAGTTTCATAAAGCTAGGGAAATAAGCTTCACAGATATTAGAAATCTGTCTAACATCTTCTTATGTGAATGCTAGAATTTCTTTGTACTGAACTCTACCTCCATTTTAGAACTACCAGCTGAATCAAGGGCTTCCTGCAAGTAGAGACTCGTAGAGGAACTCTCCGTTCCTTTGATGCAGCTTATTCCTACTCAGACACTCTGCACTGTTCATCAACAAAAATCAACTGAGCACCTATTGCATGCACCAGTTGGCAGTGAGTCAAATGACTGCCCTCAGAGAAGCCGGTGGCTCATGGGTGACCTGTCTCTTTTCCCCTCTTCATTGTTCTCAAAACCAGGCCTTTCGGGGAGCCTGTTTCTGTGGGGTAAGAGAGGGAAAGGAACTAGGGGATGTGGACGGGAGGATCTGTGTGACAGCTGTCAACCACTGTCTGTGTGTGTGAAGAACTTTCCAGAAGGCCCAGGAGGTTGCTGTGAGCTGTGTGATGCCACGGCACTCTACCGAGGGCTATAAAGTGAGACTCTTGTCTCTACAAAAAAAAAAAAAAAAAAGAGTGGTTTCTGAATTAAGTTGAAGATCTCAGCTCCTGAACAAGACCTACAGGCCCTCTCTGACCTCCCATTTGCATACCCTTCCAGCCTGACCTCTCACCCCTCACCCCTTGTCTTCTGTTCCTGCTGAGAACACACCAAACTCCAAACTGGGCCTCACACCTGTCCACATGCTACTGGCCCAAGGCGCCTCTTTCTCCAAATATTACTTAGCTGATTCCTGCTCAACCTGCAGAGAGAGGTGAAATGTGCCTGAAAGCAGCTTTCTTCTAACCTCTAAATCTCACTCAGCTGCCCCCTTTACTATCTTCTTAGCATCTATTGCAATTTTTTTTGAGGGTTTTTTTTTTGTGGCTGTTGTAGGTCTTGCTGATTTGTTTTCACATTTCATAAGTATGTCTCACGCTCATCACTCACTCATTAATTATCTTCTTTAGAAATACTGTGTTTATTGAGTACCAATCCCTGGGGATACAACAGGGATCAAAAGCCATGGCACCTGCCCTCATATAACTTCTGAGTCATTGCTTTTCATGGCCTGTGAGCTGATATACCTCCGAGGAAGTGGACACTGACCTCTCCTCCTCCTTCATGTCTTTGTCAGACACTTAACCAGGGTCTTTTTAGAAAAGACAACTGACACCTGCATTGCTCTTTCCCGAGGGCTGGATGGTCTAGTGAAGAAATGGTTTTATGTACTGAGGGTGCTGGGAGGACACAGAGGAGGCTTGTTGGACTGAGGCCAGGGTTCAAGGAAACCTCCCAGAGAAGCTCAGCAGACCACATCTTTACGGATCGAGGCATCTATTGCAAATTTTATTGCAGAAATGATAGAAAAATTAATAGAGCGGCTACAATAGGTGTCATCCATTAGTCTGTAGGGGAAGGTGCCTTTTATTCTGTCACTCTGTCCCCAGTACTCGGTGCCATGCCTGATACACAGTGAAGACTCTCAGTAAATACTTTTCCAGACAATGAAGGAAGAAATAAATGAACATTGAGGTAGGCTTCTCCAGCTGCACCCTAGGACAGATGCAACATGAGTGGGTCACAGTGTCAAATGTTACACGGCAGGACCTATGCATAAGGGCGGGCTTTCTTCACTCCATTTGCCCCTTCCCCTCTCCCAGGACAAGCATGCTGGCTGTCCCTTGGATACTACAGAACACTAATGATCTTGGGTGCCACACTGCTGGTTCCACGGGACTCTGAGCCTGGGCAAGAATTATTTGCCTTCTCATACAATGTTGGGCCGTGGTTCAGAGAAAGCAGGGCATAGGCTCGGTGCCTGTGGCTCAGGTGGCTAAGGCGCCAGCCACGCACACCTGAGCTGGCACGTTCGAATCCAGCCTGGGCCCACCAAACAACAATGACAGCTGCAACCAAAAAATAGCCGGGCGTTGTGGCAGGTGCCTGTGGTCCCAGCTACATGGGAGGTGGAGGCAGGAGAATCGCTTGAGCCCAAGAGTTGGAGGTTGCTGTGAGCTGTGATGTCATGGCACTTTACCCAGGATGACAGCTTGAGGCTCTGTCTCAAAAAAAAAGCAAGCAAGCAAGCAAGCAGTGCATAGACCAAGAAGAACAAGGGAGGGTGTCATGAAGTAAGTGGCTGAATTCAGCACATCTGGGTAGAGATCATGGGATGGACCAAAACAGATATGGTACAACAGGGGTCTGAATTGGGGCCATGGAAGACTGGTGTGGCTCTGTCAGCATGTGATCATTTGCCAGGTTCTATGGCACCGTTCAGAGCAGAATTTCCACAAGCTAATTCCACACCATGTTAGTAAGTACTCCCTGAAAAGTGCTCCTGAGCCCAAACAGGTTGGGAACTTCTTGGCTACTACAATATTTCTAATATGCCTTGTGATCTCCAAAAGGGAACTGTATTGCACTGTGCCCCAAACTTATTTGGCCATGGATTCCATTCTTTCTTTTTCTTTTTCTTTTTTTGCAGGATATCTCTGAGAACTAATGCGCGTGGGCTCTCTCTCTCTCTCTCTCTCTCTCTCTCTCTCTCTGTTTCTCTCTCTGTCTCTCTCTCTCTCTCTGATTTGAAGGTCTGAGAGAGACTTACCCAGCTTGGTGAGTCCCCAGTGTATGCTGACAGTCACTATTCTGAGATGGATTATTGTGTTTTAAAAGCAAAAAACAGAAAACAATATCCAGGCCACACCCCTGGAGGCCTTTATACCCAGCTGATGAGCTCCTTGAACTGGTTCTACCAGGACATTAGTCCTCCTGAAGAACAGTGTGATAACAAAGCAGATCATCATTCCAAAGCAGTGAATAATGAAACTGATACAAGGTGAAGAAGTTAATAGTCATTGCTACAGCTTCATTAGCCACATAGAGAGGCTAATTGCAGCACTTGACATAAACTGAAAACAGACATACTACTTCCATTGCCCAGGCTAACTTTTGCTGTGGCTGAATGAGCTCTCTCGTGACTTATTAGGGAGTATTATACCTTCAAAGATATTAAATCCACTGGGAATGACTAAAGCAATTAGTCTCTGACTTTGAAACAATTTCCACCTTTGAATCAGCAAACCAGATCTTACCAAGGTTGCATACTCTAGAGATGATATTGTTTACACTGGAAGCCAATATGAAATGTGTACATGTGTATATAACGTACACATATAGATACCTGTGGAGAAGTGTCTTTATACAGACAGAGTCCTCAAAATAAGGAAATAAGGAAAATGGTAGCACAATAATTTCTCTATTGCTGTTTAAGGGTTTTTTCCTAACATCCAATTTATAATTGAACCCACCCCTACAAACTGGTGAAGGGGTGCAAGGTGAGAACTAGCTAAAAATAATGGTAATTAGCCGCTGTTCCCTAATTGTCAGTCACTGTCCCCTTGTTTGCTTCTCTATAATGGGTGCTCTGGAGTAGCACAGCTGATAGATTCTTAGCACAAGATTCTTAACTTTCTCTGCAAAGCTGTTAGTTGTAAAGATTCTTAACTTTTCTCCAGAGACACCTTCCAGGCCCTACATTCCAGCGGATTGGCTGATCTGCCCACACCAGTGGCCCTGGGCCAAGAAACCAACTCCTCCACTGGAATTGTGACCCCAGGAGCTGATGCAACACAAGAAGATGAGTTTCAGATTCCTGTAATTTTGCCCCAAACTTAGCCAATCAGCAAACCTAATTACCTTACCCCCTGCCTGTCAAATTATCCTTAAAAACCCTGACTCCCAGATTCTTTTTTTTTGCAGTTTTTGGCTGGGGCTGGGTTTGAACCCCCACCCTCCAGCATATGGGGCTGGTGCCCTACTCCTTTGAGCCACAGGCGCGGCCCATGTCTCCCAGATTCTGGGGGAGGCAGATTTGAGAAACTCCTCCCATCTTAGTGCTGTGCAGAATCAACTCCTTCCCTGCTGGGAACCCTGCTGTCTCCTGGTATTGGTTTCCTCTTGGGCAGCTGGCAGATGAACCTGACTGGGCGGCAACACAATCGTGGAGTCACCAAAAAGCATCATCACACCAAAAAAGCACAATTAAGAGAAAATCTGGGTGATTCCCTTAGAGGTATTGCTTCTCTCAGCTCAGCACATCAGCAGCTAACTGTAAGCAGGTCTAGGAGCTGTGGTTTGACGTCAGGTGGGGGAAAGGGAAGTGGGGAGGGGTGTGAGTGTGCTCACGGGGCAGAGAAGAAACAAGGCCATGACTGGGGAAAGCTGCAGATAGGAGCAGTCCGTTGGCTGTCAGAACCCACAAATTACCTACTCTGTCTCTAGGACTTATTGTTTGAGTGAAACATAAGCAGATTAAGAGATAGAGGAGGCGATAACAGAGTGGAACTTACAGAAGAAAGCTTAAAATTTGTGATCCTATTGCTCCTTCTTTAATGAGCTATGTTTAACTCTTTGCCATAATAACATATTCATTAAAAGACAGATCTTTTTTTTTTTTTTCAGATAGAGTCTTACTTTGTCGCCCTCAGTAGAGTGCAGTGGCATCACAGCTCACAGCAACCTCTAACTGTTGGGCTTAGGTGATTCTCTTGCCTCAGCCTCCCAAGTAGCTGGGACTACAGGCCCACCACAATGCCCAGCTATTTTTTTGTTGTGGTTGTCATTGTTGTTTAGCTGGCCCAGGCCAGGTTCGAACCCGCCTGCCTTGCTGTACGTGGGCGGTGCCCTAGCCACTGAGCAACGGGCGCTGCCTAAGAGACAGGTCTTATGTAAACATTTGTGTTGAAGTGTTAGAAATTTGTGTTTATAAGGAGCTAGAAATCTTCCTTGCTGTATATTCCTATATATTTCTCCGTGTATATTTTACTCACTAGGCACGTGGCTGGACGCGCAGGACTGGAAGAGGAAAATGCAAGTTTCCCGAGCTTGAGGAGTACAGATCTCGTGGAGATGATGCGCTATGACAGGAGTAGTCCTTGAGTAGACGGGTGGGAATGGGAAGGAAGGCAGGAATCGGGAATACATTATGGGGCAGAGACTCACACACCTTGGAGACTGGATGGATTTATGGAGCAAAGCTCAGGGAAGGTTCTAGGTAATGCTAAAGGCTTTGAGTTGAAAGAGTTGGGAGAACATTGAGGAATCAATTATAGAACCAGACAAACCCAGGAGACCTGGCCTTGAGTTTCATCATGTTGACTTTGAGGCAGTGGCGAGGGCTTCTCAGCCTTGGCATAACTAAGGTTTTGGACTAGGTTGTTCTCTCCTGGGGACTAGGAGGCTGAGGCGTATGTTGGGCTGTTTAGCAGGGTCCATGGCTTCCACCGGCTCCATGCCAGTAGCACATCCTGCAGCACACGTGCTGGACATGGAAAGGAAAAAACCTACTAAATTCTCAGTGGCCACAAGTTATAAAAGGTTGCCCACTTTTGTCCTTAAACTTGGGAAGAACACGAGAGGACTTATGTATATTTATCCCCCAAAGTGGCTAGGGAAGAAAATCAGATGCTCACTGGTGCTTTCCTGTGACTCCGCCTTCTCTATACTTCAAGACACATATTTACTTCTATTCTAGTTCTTGATGGCTGCCATTGCACAAAACCAGTGGAATCCTCCAGTCCCAGGTATGCTAATGCCAGACATGCAAACAACTTGAGGAGAAGCAGGCAGGCTTTAGTAAAGGCTTCCTCCACGGTGAAAACTAGGAAGTGAGGAAGTCAGCCCGGCCTGAGGGTCCGGAACCCATGCCGCAGCCTCAGCTCTACCATGGAGCCTGGGTTTTCTCATGGGCACTAGGAGTTCACAAAAATAAAAAATAATATAGAGAAATAGTAGCCGTTTAACAAGCACCAAGTCTCCGTATTATATGGAATTCTTACCCCAAATCCGTACAGTGAATATGACTGGTAGGATTTACAGATGAGAAGGCAGGTTCTGAGAGGCTAAAGGTCTTCCCCAGGCTCACACAGCTTTGAACTCCGCTAGCTCCTCCCTAGAGTAAGGATGGGTACCCAGTCCGTATTTGCTTCCAAACCTAAACTTGATCCACTTCTATCTCATGTCCTGTTGTTGTAAAGGTCAAATGAGATAACAGGGTGTAAATGACCACACAGATGTAAGGGAGAAGTGGTGTAAACGCCCCTACCACCCTTCTTGGCCTTCCAGGCCTCTATGTCACATGTCACATCATCTTCTCTTTGAAGCTGAAGGGGAGTCTCAGGGAAACTTGCCCTTTTCCCCTACGTTGGTTCGCTGAAAAGATCAACTCACAGTTATTGGTAGATTAATAAGAGAAAGGTTTATTTCCAAACACCACGCACATGGGGGGAACCACAAGAAGGATTTCCCAAAGTTTCAGCGATAGTCGGTGGCTTTTAAAGATGCCTTTTAGAAGGGAGGGGGGAGAGTGGGGAAAGTACCTGTGCAGCAAGTGGTTGCTAAGGGGGGGATGGGTAGATGGAGGGAAACAGATTGATTAGTCAATTAACCTGAGAGACAGGTATTGTGCTTCAAATGACCTTAGGGCCAAGTCTATTAGCATGTGATAAGGAGTCTAGCAGCTCCCTTTTTTTAGGTAGATAGAGGAAAGTCTTTGTTCAGAGTTTCCTGATTATGAATAGCCTTTAATTCAAAATAATATTTACACCAAGGAATCATATTTTGGGGTGAAATTTTCTTAGCTCCTTCAAAGCAGTGGCTCTCAAACTTTGGAGGGCAGCATGTGAAGGGCTCGTCAAAACAGTCTGGGGGGGTGGTACCTGTGGCTCAAGGAGTAGGGCGCCAGCCCGTATACCAGGGGTGGCTGGTTCAAGCCCAGCCCCGGCCAAAACTGCAAAAAAAAAAAACACAGTTTGGGGCATACTGGACAAGTTTATCCCAGACGGCTGGTGCCAGTGCTGCTGGTTTGGAACACACTTTGAGAACCACTGGTCTAAACATTCCCCCAAGTACTCTGCTCAAAATCAATGATTGCCACCTCCACATTTGCTAGCACCTCGCTCCCGTATCCGGCACTGCTTTGTTCTGTCTTTGTTGTAGTCAGTAGCTTGATCGCTCTCCTCTGTAAGCTCTGTAGCAGCTGAAGATTGTGAATTCCTGAAGTACCACAGTTTACTCCTGCATGCGTCCCCAGAGCCCCGAGCACAGTGTGGATTCCTCAGCAGCGGTTTAATAGATGTCTGTGGAGTAAGATTCGGGAAAGTGATCTGATAAACACGTGTATTAGATAAATGATGGGCACATTAATCTTTCCAGAGGTCTACATGGTTTATTTACTGAGGACAATATCTTAAAACCAGATTGATATATTTCTAACGACATCCATTAGAGCGCCAAATGTACCAGGCCTGTTGAGGGACCATAGTTTCAGCAAAGACCTGCCAAAAGGCTCTTAAACCACCACAGGTTGGCTTCTGGTCTTCCTGCCCCTGTGACTTATCGGGACCCTCTGCAAACCTTCTCAGCCTCCAGGGACCAGAAGTTTCAACTTAGGCACAAACCTGAATGCACAATCATAATTTTCTGACCACAGACTTATGAAAGATCACAAAAGGAAGGCACATTTAAAATTCCCACGAGCGTGGTCCAAAGAGAAAGTAAACTACTAGAAGAATGGAGCCCCCTGTTGTCGTCACCCGCATCTGACATATTCGAAGAGGTGTCCAGTGAGTTGCGGCCAATAGCCTGGGGTGGGGCCCACGGGGATTTACACCAGGGGACGCGTCCACACCCATCTCTGCCAATAGGTGGCAGCAACAGTCTGCCCACAGGTTCGGGCTTCGGTTTTAGACCCGAGGCACTCAGGGTATGGAATCGGCATTGTTTTCCCTGAAGCCTGCCTTCTGTCCTGCCTGTGGACTCAAATCTATCACCCAGTCCTACAACGGCCACCGAGCAAATGTGTTGAAACGAAGAGAACAGGAAAGACACTGGATCTACGGAGGAAGGGCTGCCACACAAAGGGTGGTTTGGGTGAACCTAACGCAACAGTTTGTCTATTTGTCCAGCAATTCTAGGTTTAATCAATTGAGACCTTAACCTGTAAACTCAAGCCGCACTTGGCAGTTTCTTACTGGCTGCTGATGACGTGGCTCTCTGGCGAGCCTGGGAGAACTGGTTTTCTAGGTTGGGGATTCTTTATTCTCTGAAACCCCCACCAGGAAACGCCCTGAGGCCTTTCACCTTCTGTGGAGCCAGGGCCTCCGTTTGTAACCGAATCCACCCTTTCCCCAAACAAACCACTTAGAAACAAAGGAAAACCCAAGAAATAGAAATACATAGTGGGAAATAAGGAAAGTAAACTTCACAACCTGGGCAGATGGAGTTTTGAAAGGTGCCTGGGCGCTTCCAGTGTGCTGCCACGGCTGAGAACTGTGGTCGGATGGGTGGTCTTTGCTCCTTGGTTAATTAAATCCTCACACCCACTGCTTTAGATTCCTTATGCCTTAGGCACAAGGTAAAATAAAACCCAAAATCTAATAAGAAAAAGTTAGCCCACAGTTACAGAAAGAGGAACCGGATGAAAATTAAGCATAAAGCAGAGGGAAGTTTTAATTGGCACCATTAACTCTGCTCCCAGAGGTCAACAGTGCTAGCCTGCTACCTACTTGAACCATCGGGAATGAAGCACTTGTGTCTTCAAGCACTTCCAGGACTTCTAAGAGGAAGCCATGTGGCACTTTGACCTTTGCATGAGCTAGTGATTTGTTTACACCAAATCCTGTTACCAAAAGTTCGGTACTTACCTGTTCACAAGGCCACATCAGAAAAACCCAAGAACAAGTGGTTTTTGAGAAGAAGGAACGGGAAATTTATAACTTTGCCAGCAACCGAGGAAAAATGGCAGATTATTTGTCTCAAATACCAATTTTTCCTGCCCATATGCAGAAACACAGTGCTTTTAAAAAGAGAAGGCCTATTTTTCATTCCACTACAGTTAATGATTCTTATCCTACCATCTGTGTCCCATCTCTGTTGAACCTCATTACCTCAGCTAGCCAGGCATCAGCCCCCAGGCCCATCTTCTGTCCTCCAAAGAACAAAAGACATCCCTGCCCTGCCCCTCCTGACCACTGCCCAGGCCAGAATGCAGGTCTCAGTTTCCAAAAAGAGTTTTAGAGACAGAAAGCAAGTTTGTTATTTTTCAGCCCATTTCTTCAGTTACAATCCATTTAAGCCTCTGGAGTTGACAATGGTGACTTCACTGTTTTCATAGCTGCCCCAGCGCTGGAATGGAAGGCTTCAAGCAGAATTTAGGTCACATTGGCAGTGAATCAGGTAAGCCACAGAACCACATTTCCACAGCCCCCCAAAATGGCCATCTGCCACCTTAGGCATGGTGGTTACAATTTTGAACATGTTGTTAAGTCCCATGATTCTCTTGGACACTTAAACTAACCATACCTCTCCAGGACAGGCAGAGTTGGAAGTGTAGAATGGCTTTGGTGGTGTGGTGGAGTGTGACAAGCTGGCAACAACATTCACCAGCTGTGCAGGCTTAGGTGGGCTTATCGCTGGCTCTGAGCTTCACTTTGCCCACTTCTACTGTAAAGGAATAAAATCCATTTCAGGTGGTTTTTGTTAAATAAATGAAATACACCTGTCGTGTGCTGGTAAATGTTTAACAACTGGTTCTCAGAGGAGGGGGAAACCCTGATTTGTAGTGTTTGCCAATTTCCATGATGTCGATACTCCCACCATGGCTGATCTCAAGACACCAATGTGACATCACTGAATGTGAAATTGGGAAGAGATGTACACCACCTGGGTTAAACCATCTTACAGTACCTACCCAGGCTGTAGCAGACACTCACAAAAGATGACATCCCCTGCCCTTCCCCCATAGGAACATCTGTGTTCACATAGAACTTTGCCATTTGTAAAACATTTTTACATGTACTATCTTGTCACATTTTCAGGACAACTCTGTGACGGGCAGAATGGGTATTATTTCTGTTTTACAGATGAGAAGCCTCAGGCTTAGAGAGATTGGAGCAAATTGCTCAAGGGCACCCTGCAAGTAGGCTATAAAATGGGTGTGGTGGACAGAGTAACAGCCTCCCCGTCATACCTGCATCCTAATCTCTGGACCCCGTGAGTATGTTCAGTTAGACAGCAGAGGGCATTTAGATTGCAGGTGGAATTAAGATCGCTAATCAGCTTGCCTTAAAATAGGGGAGTGTCCCGGGTTATCCAGGTGGCCCAGGGTGGTCACGTAGGTCCTTAGAAATGGAAGAGGAAGGCAGAAGAGGAGAGTCAGAGAGAAACGCTACTACTAGGCAAGAATGGTCAGATGTGTCACTGCTGACTTTGGAGGTAGAAGGAGGGGCCCCAAGCCACAGAATCTGGATGGCCTCTGGAGGCTGGAAAGGCAAGAAGGAAGATTCTGCCCTGGAGCCTCAAGGCAAAGATATGTCCCCCTCCCAACACCTTGATTTTGGCCTAGCGAGACTTCTGACCGCTAGAACTCTAAAATGAAATGTGCAAATGAATGTTGTTGAAGCTGCTAAATTTGTCATCATCTGTTACAGCAGCAAGAGGGAACTGGTACAATGGGACCGGCAGTGACTGGCATAATGATGACGCTGAGATTATGGTGCTGCTGAGGAACCGTGAGAGCACCTCTGGCTCCCTATCCGGCTTCCTGCGGCGGGCGCAGTCTGGGAGCTTCGGGAAAGAGCCGGGCTGCCCGCCTTCCCACCAGCTCCCAGCAGGGGCTTCCACCCCACCCCCACCTCTGAAACCCGAGAGCATCTGTTAGGGTCTTTGTTCTTGGCAGAGGAAGGAGCGTTCGACTGCAGACAAAAGAGAGGCAGGCGTACAGAATGTGTGGCTCCGGGAGGCCCCAGGCTCTGCTGCCGGCATCTTTGTCTCCGCAAAGCTCCCAGTTGGATCTGGGCCTTTAAGCCAGTCACTTATTTCCTGTTCTCACGTCTCACGTTTGAGGAGTACGTGGACTCGCTCTATGCTCTACTTAGTTCCAAGACTTCTGTTTTTTTAAAAAAGAGGTAAGAGCAACCTTTGAATATTGCCACATAACACAGTGAGAACAGACGTGACCACGTGGCTGGGCTACGTAGGAAAGTTCACATTCTCATGGGAAGTGAAAGTAAGCCACGTCACCGTTTCTGTCATGTGACCGCTGTGGGTGTGGATCGGCTCACTGAGCCTGCGCTTCCTCCTGTGTGAGACGGCGACAGTGACAGCTCCCTATCCAAGGTGCCTGGCCCTATCCTCAGCCCTTCATCGTCATCCTTATGTTATAGTTACACAACTAGTCGGTGTCAGAATCAGAGCAGGCTACGAGATTTGCAAACCCAGTGCCTTTATTCAAAATAGAGAATTTCCAGATGGCTGTAGCAGAGCATTCAAGTAAGCCCGGGGCCCTCCTAAGCCTGGGGCCCCTAAACCCAGCCCCGTGTGACTGTGCAGGCTGCACACCCCAGGCAGAACTAGTATAAAAATCTTGCATTCCGATTCCAGACCTTTCTGTCTTAACATGTATGCTACCATGGCTGTGTCTTAAAGTAATTGTGAGGTTGGAAATGAGACTAGGGCATTCCTGGCAGAGGGAAGAGGAGAATGACCATCAGGCACGTAGAGGAATGGAAGGAAGGAATGATAAGCCCTGTGGCTACAGCTCTGGTTGCTGGGAGGAAGGTGAAGTGTGCTGGTGGGAGTGCTGGCTGCAGACTGTGACCCTCCCTGAAGGCCAACCCCAGGCCCTTGCCCTTTGCACTGCTGGTGGCGAGGAGAAGCTAGAAGGCTTGGAAAGCAGGGGCGACATGGTCACAGTCAGTGCTGGCCCTAGGGGCAGTGTGTGACAGAGCAGACTAGAGCAGGCACCCCAGGGAAGGCTATTACTACAGCACTCTGCCCCCCGCCCCCCGCAGGGATGTGGGGGAGAAGTGAATGACTTCTAGGTAAGTTGAAATGGTAAGTTTGGGCTACAGTCCAGAAAAGTGAGGCAGGGAGAAAAGGAAAAGCTTCTGGGCCTGCTGGCCTGGTCTTTTGTTTGGGGGTGGCCTTCCACCCCACCTCCATCCCTGAAACCCGAGAGCATCTGTTGGGGTCTTTGTTAGAGAGCATCTGATAGGCCCACCCCGGCAGGCCTCTGAGGGGGGTCATCACATACACAGGCTTTGCCTTTGAGTACACAGCAAACAGCTTTTTTTCTTCAGGAAGTAGAAACTCTTTGAATAAAAGAAATGGACTTAACTTCCTAAAAAGAACAGCTGCTACTGCCTATAAACTCAGTCATTTCTCAATTTGGGTTTCTGCCCCCAAATAGTCCCTTCCAATTTTCAGAGGCATAATCAGTTCTCTGATTGTGTTCCTTGCACATAATTATATCACACAGTAATAATCACTGTACGCGCTGGAGGAAACAAACAGTGCAATTAAAACAAAACAAAAACCAGAAGGTGAAGAAAATAAATCTTCCAAACCTCTCCCGGATTCAGCTCTCAAGCTTAGTAAGAGCCGAAAGAGGGCAGCGCCTGTGGCTCAAAGGAGTAGGGCGCTGGCCCCATATGCCAGAGGTTGCGGGTTCAAACCCAGCCTCGGCCAAAACTGCAAAAAAAAAAAAAAAAGAAAGAAAAAATGAATGAGTCTCATTCAAATGAGAAATGCTTAGACTAATCCCCTACATGCGTTGAGCAGGTCACAAGTGTCAGTTGTCATACATTCCAGATTTTCTACAATGATCCTGAATGACATTTAAGATCAGAAACATCTATATAAAATGACCATTATTATCGTCAGTGTTACATACTTATTCCCAATGGGAATGAAAATACTGGCCATTGACACCAGTTATGATGTTGGGTCAAGCTTTCTGACTGCCCTAGTGACCTGGAAAGAAGGGCTCCTGGGCCTTTCCTCCTACTTGGTGACAAACAGGGTCTCTGCCAGAATAGTGCAACCTATCCCAAGGTGAGCAAGGCTATGAGGGAGAGAGGAAGCGGACCTCTAAGCCTGCACCTGTTTGGAAGAGATTAATAACACTGTCCCCACTTTCCATGACTCAGACCCTGCCGCACCAGTGTGCTCCTCAACCATTCAACAAGCATTATTTACTGGGCTACCGTTACTCAGATCTGGTGACACAAAGAGAAATAAGACCCAGGCCCACCATCAAGGAGACCCACCCTGATGGGGAGAGCAGGAACACATGAATGTCAGGACAAATGTCACACCAAGACACTTTCCAAGGTGTGGGGGTGTGAAGATTGCATTCTGCCTCAGGGCGACAAGCTCCACATAGTGGGCTACCATTTAAGTACCAGTCTCTAAGCTGGCTGGGAGACAGGGACATTTTCTGGGGTGATAGTAGGCGCATGTGGCTATCAACAGTCATTGAAAGTACACCTAAAACGAATGCATTTTATGTAAATTGTACCTCAATCAAGTTGATTGTAAAGCAGGGAGGGGGTAGGTTCCACGTGGTCATGTTAGCACTGGGAGGGCTCAGGAGTTCTCTGCTGATGGCGCTGAGTGCCAAGGAAGCGCCTGTGCTTTCTGCGCTCCAGAGGCTGGCTCCATCCTGCTCCTGGTGCTCAGTCCTGCCTTTGAGGGGCCACAGGGAGAAGACAGGGCTGCAGCCACTGCCACCAGGGAGGATGCACAGGAAGGGACTCAGCGAAGCCAGAGAGGCCTCAGGGAGTTCAGGGAGGTCTTGCTTTTGCTCACTTTGTCTGAACAAAGGCTTGTGATGGGCACAGGCCGGTTGTCATGTTGGTGGCTCCCATCTGCCCTTGGGGTCCACATTATCCCCTAGCTTGAGCCCTCATTTGCCTCCTCCACTGCTGCTCTCTTCGGAAATTCGCTTTCCTTTCCCCTCTCCCCACCGCATCCCTCCCACTGTCCCCCCCCATTCTCCCCATTCTCGTAAGTCCAAGGACCCACCTGGGACAAGGCTGACAGAAGTCCCTAGAAGAACTTAGAGGCCTGAGACTTGCTGAGCAGAGTGTGGGGGGTGGTCTGGATGGACAGTTTTTAGAATTTCAGAGAAAGAAAATGATGTTTGTAGTGTAAATATGTTCAAATATTGCATGGGATACATCACACCAGAAAGCTATTTATTATTTACCTGTCACATTCAGGCAGCTCTCCCTCAGGGTGTGCTGGGGAATGCAGGGAAGGGGACAGGACACACCACCCCTGAAGCCTCAAAGCCCTGCAGCCCTGCGGGGGCCTCCAGGGACCCAGGGGCAAGGGTTTGGCCTCCACATTCCTCTTCCCCAGCCCGGGCCTCGGGGGATTGAAGGTGTGTGAGGCGCCTCTGCTATGCTTCTGGGGACCTGCTTGGCCAGCAATTCCTGTGGGGAACAGGCAGTTGGCAGGTGCAGATGTCCCCTCTGTGTGACCCTTCTCTGTGCAACTCCATCTCATCTCCATGCAAGGAAGCTGCACAGGCAGGGAAGTGAGAGGGCACAGGGACTGTGGGCATGGTTGGTTGAGAGGCCAGAAGCTCTGTGTTGCCCACAATGACCCCTCCTTTGGGGAAGCCCCTCTTCAGCACCCCACTGGCATTTTGCTCTTGAGGGAGGCCTAGGAGCAGTCAGTGGAAAGTTACTTCCACAAAAACATTCAGACAGAAGGATGATGAAACCCCAGGAAACCCTGGTTCCTCCCCTGCTGGAGCAGCAGGACAGAAGCCAACCTGCCAGGGTTGGGACCCACTTCGGGCCTTGCTTCCTGCCCAGAGACTGTGGGCAGGTCACTTACCATGTGCCCGGTTTCTTCATTACAGATGGGATGCTGGCTGCCCTATCACACCCTCACAGGCCAGAATGGGATAGCCGGCACAAAGCAGTGGCAAAATTAAAAAGCCAAGGACCCGCACAAATGTATGTTTTTACAGTGGCTCAATCTGGCCACAGTGACTCTACTTAAAGAAACCCCCTGTCAGCAGCTTCCCTACCTCACTGAAAATATGATCCAGTTCACCAAAATGTAATGTCCAGCTCACATTCCACAGGAAACTGTGCAAGGGACAGCCCCCCTAAGTGAGGCTGGCTCTCAGCGGGGCCCATGGATTGATTCAGTTGTGTTCTAGAATGGAGTCTGGTGCAGACCAGTCTGCAGTCAATTTGAGTTAGAATTTTAAGAGCCATAGACTTGAAAAATAACTGTCCTGTACCTTTAAGAATACAAGTTCCTTCACTTGCAGATAAGCAGGAAGCCCCCCCACTCCGCCCAGCCCGTCTGTGGTGTGTTTCACTTCCTTTCAGAGGTGTTTTCTTACTAAAGAAACCCCAAGCCCAGGGTCACATTCTGTTCCTTTCAAAGGCAGACTCAACTGCCTTTGTGTTGGTTTTGTGAAACGCTTCTTGAGCCGGAAAATGTAAAAATAATATATTTTTTAAATATACAAAAGATGAAAGTAAAACATAATACTTAACGCATTTTAAACTCTAAAAGTGGTACATGCTGCTGGGAAAAATGTAAATGGTAGAGCATTCTCCATTTTTCCCAGAGGTAAGCTCTGTTAATAGTTCTTAAAATTCCTTCTGGAAATTGTCTCTGTACACCTCAGCTTCCTTTTAATCACACAAAAGGAATCATCCATATTCATGAGGTTCTCTTTTTTCCATTGAAGAGGGTACTTTGGACATCCTTCCATAACATCATGAATAAATCCGCCTCCATCTTTCTCTGGCCCGCAAAGTTTCCCATCGTGCGGGTAGTCTGTCATGTATCCGATCTCCTAATTAACATACACTTCGTTCATTCTAGCTTTTGCTCTTATTTGCAATGGTATGGGAGAAAAGATAGATGTTTGTGTATGTGTAGGTATGTGTGCATAACATAGCTTTGTGTAAGTGTCCAAGTATGGCTGTAGAAAAACAATCCTGACGCTGGCAGCGCTGGGTTAAAGTGGAAATGCTGCTTTAATTGTGAGAGCCACTGGTACCTCTGAAAAGTCTTTACCAATTTACCCTTCCAACAAGGGTAAATGAGAGCTGCCTTCGTGTTTCCCTCCCTGCTTTTGGCCAACTGGAGGCATTACTCAACCTTTTCATTTTTGTCAGTCTGAAAGAAGCAAAAAGGTCCTCATTGTTTAATTTGCATTTGAAAGCCTGCTCCACAGGGCCATCTTCCTGCTTGAATCCTGGCTCAGTGAGGAGGGAGGGTCTTAGAGGCCTTTGAACCAGATAGAACTGGATACAATGCCAACTCAGCCACTTGCCAACTGTGACCTCTGGAGCCTCAGTTTTTCCATCTGTACAATGAGCACCCAAAGACTAAGTTCATGGGGGTTACTGAGAATATGCAAAAAAGCAATGCACAGGGCGGCGCCTGTGGCTCAAAGGAGTAGGGCGCCGGCCCCATATGCCGGAGGTGGCGGGTTCAGGCCCAGCCCTGGCCAGAAACTACAAAAAAAAAAAAAAGCAATGCACAATGGCCATCACTACAAATGTTAGTGTGTTTCTCATCAAAGCAAAATATATGTGTATGTATATGTAATCTATATAGTTACGCATCGCTTAACAATGGAGATGTGTTCTAGGCAATTTTACCACTGTGCAAACATCCCAGGGTGCACTTAAACCTGGATGGCATACCCCACTGCACACCGGGGCTAGGTAGTATGTAGCCCATTGCTCCTGGGCTACACCCCTGTGCTGCGTGTTACTGTACCAAAAACTGTAAGCAACTGGAACATAATGGTAAGTATTTTAAACATACCTAAACACAGAAAAGATACAGTAAAAATACAGCATTATATTCTATGGGATCACCATCTTTTATGTGGTCTGTCATTGACAAACAAAGTTGTTATACAGCACGTGACTGTAAACACCCATGTTTTTCCAACCTCCCTGTTCAATGGCAGATTAACAGCTTCTACAGTAAATGCCGTCTCACCTTCTCCTTGCTTGCTGCCAGTGCTTGAGGGAGAAAAATACCAAAAAAAGTGCTGAAAAATAAAGCTGTCCATTAAATGGTTGGTCTTACTAGCTCAGTGACCTTGGGCTTACTCAGAGCCCCAGTTCCTTTCTTTGTAAAATGGGGTGTTGACTATACCTACCCAGCCAGGCTGTGAGAGGGACTGAAAGGCACTCGCTTTGGTGGCACCCAGCTCTGACAAATGCTCAGTAGAGATCCCCGGTGTTGTTCATCTTAGCTGTGGTCCCCGATACTGCTCAGGCCATTTCCCTGGCAGGATGGGTGGAAAGCATAGTCCCCTCAACTAACGGATGTTTATCAAACACCTGCTAGGTGCCAGCGGGTGTGGCAGGAGGGTATCCCCCACTTTCTGGTCCACTCTTTGAGATGCAATTAGATCCTGCTCTGCCCAGCAAGCAGGTTGAGCAACCACCCCCTGCTGGGTTTTATTCTCACCAGTGGGGACCAGCCCCATTCTCTAGCATTTAAAAAAGTCCCTCTTGGGGCAGGGTAAGTTATCATGAGTCTACTTTGTGGGAAAAATTGTATCTTTTTTTAAAGTTTCAGGTATTTATTAATCAGTATAATGCCTGACACAATATAACAGCACAATTTTATGCATTTAGAGGAGAAATATTTCCTGGGTAAGTGGAAAATTGTGGCTTCTGGGAGATCTTTATTCTAAGCAGCTTTCTTCAGTTTGCTATAATCAACATTCACTGGGCCAGGTGCGCTGGCCTAAGCTGTAGTCCTAGCGCTCTGGGAGGACAAGGCATGTGGATTGACTTAGCTCACAGGTTTGAGATGAGACCCTGGCTCTAAAAACAGCTGGGCATTGTTGTGGGTGCCTGTAGTCCCAGCTACACGGGAGGCTGAGGCAAGAGAATTGCTTAAGCCCAAGAGTTTGAGGTTGCTATGAGCTGTCAAGCCACAGCACTCTACTGAGGGCCACAAAGTGAGACTCTGTCTCAAAACAAAACAAAAGTGTGTGTGTTACACTTTATGGGGGCAAGATATGATTGCAAGAGGGACTTTACCTAACAATTGCAATCAGTGTAACCTGGCTTATTGTACCCTCAATGAATCCCCAACAATAAAAATAAATAAATAAATAAACTAAAATCAAGGGAAATTCCATAAAACAACTGGCTTGTCTTCTTCAAAAATACTAGTGTTGGGCAGCGCCTGTGGCTCAAAGGAGTAGGGCGCTGGCTCCATATGCTGGAGGTGGCAGGTTCAAACCCAGCCCCCGCCAAAAACTGCAAAAACAAAACAACAACAACAACAAAAAAAAATGAGTGTCATGTCAAGGCCTTGTCTCTACAAAAAAAGTTTTTAAAAATTGGTGGCACCTGTGGCTCAGTGATTAGGGTGCCGGCCCCATATAACGAGGGTGGTGAGTTCAAACCCAGCCCCGGCCAAACTGCAACAAAAAAGTAGCTGGGCTTTGTGGCAGGAACCTGTAGTCCCAGCTACTCGAGAGGCTGAGGCAAGAGAATTGCCTAAACCCAGGAATTGGAGGTTGCTGTGAGCTGTGATGCCACAGCACTCTACCGAGGGTGATAAAGTGAAACTCTGTCTCTAAAAAAAAAAAAAAGAAAAAATTGGTTGGCAAAAAAAATTTGGTTGGCTGAGTGGTTGAACCCATGCTGATAGTCCCAGCTACTCAGGAGGCTGAGGAGGAAGGATCACTTGAACCAGGTGCTTGAGGTTGCTGTGAGCCATGACTGGGCCACTGCACTACAGCCTGGGCAACAGAGCAGGAATCTATCTCTGTAAAAAACAAAGCAAAAGCAAAAAATCATATTTGCAATGTATAAATCTAAGATATCTCATAAAATATACTGTTAACTCTAGAAAAAAAGACATGACTAAAAGTGTTAAAAAAAAAAAAAAAAGCAACGGCTCGGGGCTTGTGGCTCAAGTAGCTAAGGCGCCAGCCACATACACCTGAGCTGGTGGGTTCGAATCCAGCCTGGGCCTGCCAAACAACAATGATGGCTGCAACCAAAAAATAGCTGGGCATTGTGGTGGATGCCTTTAGTCCCAGCTACTTGGGAGGCTGAGGCAAGAGAATCACTTGAGCCCAGGAGTTGGAGGTTGCTGTGAGCTGTGATGCCACGCACTCTACCCAGGGTGACATCTTGAGGCTCTGTCTCAAAAAAAAAAAAAAAAAAAGCCACAATCTCCATATATTTGAATGATGACAGAGTGGATAATTTTGTATTAAAAAATATTAGTGTCATATAGCTGGGCGTTGTGGCGGGCGCCTGTAGTCCCAGCTGCTCGGGAGGCTGAGGCAAGAGAATCGCTTAAGCCCAGGAGTTGGAGGTTGCTGTGAGCTGTGTGAGGCTACGGCACTCTACAGAGGGCCATAAAGTGAGACTCTGTCTCTACAAAAATAAATAAATAAAATAATAATAAAAAATATTAGTGTCATGGAATAGTGAGAGAGGCTGAGAAAGTTCTAAATTAAAAGGCACTAATGAGACATGACAACTAAATGCCAGGTTGGAACCTTGATGGAAAAAAAATTGTTATAAGAATATTATCAGGCTAATAGACACAATTTGAATAGGGTCTGTAAATAAGATGACAGTGTTGTAGCAATGTGGCATTTCCTGCTACTGATAATGGTGCTGTGGCTATTTGGAGGATTGACCTTATTCTTAGGAAATGCACACCTAGTATTTGAGGGTAAAAAGGTGTCACATTCACAACTTATTCTCAGATGATTTTGAAAAAATAGGTAAGTAGGTAAATAGACGTAATAAAACAAATGTGGCAGATTACTAGCAATTGGTGAATCCAAGTGAAAGGTATACAGGACTTCTTCACTGTATTTTGCAGCTTTTCTCTGTTTGAAATGATTGTAAAGTGAAAGTTTAAAACATTCTGGTGACTCCAATCGTGGTGCATGCTATAAACTAAATAATAAATGGGCCCTAATTAATAAAGGAATCAAAACCGTAAAGTTGCAGAAATGTAAAACCCCAAACAACACTTGTCTCCGAACACAGAGCACTTTAATTCTGTTCTTTTATTTTCCACTTTCATGCCCATCTTCTTCTCTCTTGGAAGCTCTAACATTCGTGTATACAGAACAATAATTTATTTTGGTTTTTCTAATTCCCGTTAGTACAAAATTTAAATCTCTTTCACCCAACTGACTTGCATAAGGTACCCCCACCTACCCCCGTAGGTGCCAAGCAATGACCCACAGCCCATTCATTTCCCAGCAGCCTCTCTTTCTCACTGGAAGTCAAGATCATAGAAAGCTGTATCCTATGGTGTCCTCTCGGTGAAGGAGGCAAGGAAGACGGAAAGAAAGGAAGAGAGAGAAACATTTTTTTTTTTAATGTCTCCTGACACTTGGACTCTACCAGGCCAATCAAATGTCTTATGTCTCATCTGAGAACCTGGCCGTCTTGCCCAGTCTTCTCCACCTCAGTGGAGGGCCCCTCCATCTTTCTGATTGCTCAGACCAAAATCTTAGCTCTCAACCTCGACTCCTCACTTTCTCTCCCCCTCCACATCCTATAGATCATCACATGCTATTGGGTTTGCCTTCTTTTTTTTTTAATTTCAAAATATTGATGAAGGGGGGTACAAGTGTTTTCGTTCCATGCATCCTTTGTAGAGGGCTTTTAGCGCGTTCTCACCAGAACAGTGTTCGTTGTAGCCAGTAGGTAAGTTTTTCTCACACACACCCTATGCAGCCCCTTTCTTGGTTTCTCAGTCCTTTAGATGGCTTTGTGCCTCTGTGTAACCTTTGTTTAGCTCCTACTTATTAGTGAGAGCATGTGGTGCTTGGGTGTCCATTCCTGAGAGAGTTCTCTTAGGACAGTGGTCTCCAGTTCCATCCAAGTTGCTGCAAACCTATTGCCCCTACCGTCAAAGTATATCCAGCACCTGCCACTCATCATCCCGCTGTCCTTTCCTGGTCCCGCCTCCACCTGAATTACAATGGCAGCCCAAGGAGTCTCCCTGCTATTCTCAGCCCAGCGGGCGCAGTGCTCCCATTCATACCTAAATCAGGTTCCGGGATTTCTCGGATTGCAAACTACCAGTGGCTTCCTAGTTTATGCAAAAACAAAAGGTCTGCCAGGTGCATTGGCTCAGGCCTATAATCCTAGCACTCCAGGAAGCCAAGGCGGGTGGATTACTTGAGCTCCGGAATGCAAGACCAGCCTGAGCAAGAGCGAGACCCCGTCTCTAAAACTAGCTGGGCATTGTGGCTGCCTCCTGTAGTCCCAGCCACTCAGGAGGCTGAGGCAGTAGGATCGCTTGAACCTAAGAGTTGAGGTTGCTGTGAGCTATGATGCCAGAGCACTCTACTCAGTGTGACATTGAGGCTATTCTATCCCTTTGGCTTCTATGGATCATTGCTGCACTTCCTGCTTCAGCTGTACTGGCCTTGGAATTGGCACTGACCTCTCCCTGGAACAGCTCCCCAGCATCTACTTGGGTGGATCAGTCCAATCCACTGGAATGCAGGGCCTGGAAGATACCTCAAAAACTACCCCTGGGTTCCGAACAGGTAATGTTATTTACAGAGAAAAGTTAAAAATCTTTACAGCTACCTGTGCCCTCTGGAGTAGCAATTATAGAGAAGCCAACAAGGGGACAGTGACTGTTATCAAGCAAACGAGGGGACAGTAGCTGATTATTATCATTGTTTCAGCTAAGCTTATTCCTTCACAGGGTTTGATTACTTTTATCATTATTTTAGCTAGATCTGTTCCTTCACAGAGTTTTGGGGCCCTTCCTCTAGTTCTCACCTTGTACCCCGTCATCAGTCTATATGGGCAGTTTCACTAGAATCCATAAACCATTCTACATTTGGGTAAAATATTGCCCTGAGATGACTGAGTTTCATAAATGACTGAATTTGGCTCCATTTTATCCTAGATAGATACCCTTCCTCCTGAAGTGTGGACCCTGTGAGCTCTAGCACCCTAAATCCTGCTGAGGGGACCATGGCCCCACAGTTGAAAGCAAGGAGTTCTGGTTTGTGGTCTTGGCTCAGCTAACCAGCTGAAAACCCTTGTGCAGGTCGCTTAACCTCTCTGTGTTGAGTTTCATCCTCTGCAAAATACCGAAACCAAGACCCAGCCCCTTTATCTGCATAAAGGTACTTTAAGGATGAAGTGACACGAAAATATGAGAAAATGTTTTGGCAAAGTTCACAAATGCTAGATAAATCTGAGTTGTATTATGTAAGTAATTACTAAGTGCCAACATGTAAGGTGACACCTGTAAGCCGATCTTTTTTTTTTTTTTTCCTCAACTCTTGTCCAACTTACTAGTTCCTCTGAGCTGGTGCACAGATCCTTATAGACTGTGGGATTTAGGCCAGGACGGGAGCATGCAAAGGTAAAAATGGTAAATTAGTTATTCAGTGGTTTGCTGGGTTCACTAACAACCATACCATCTCCTCCATTTTTTCTCTGAGGAACTGTGTTGGTGACTTTCTCTAGCTTAAAAGACGATTCCCTTAGTCTGGGGTCTACAGACAGCCAAGAGATCTTTGGTGAGAATCCAGGGAACTTAGAGAGAAAAAAAATCAATCACGTCTTTATTTTCATTAACCTCTAACTAAATGTTAGCATTTTTTCAAGTATGCATGTAGTCAAGGAACCACTGTAATCTTAGCAGTTCCGCTGTTTGTATCAACCATAGAAACCACAGATATGTTTATATCTGGTAATATGTATATATCAAATGCTGATAGCTATTCTGAACTTACGGTGGATAGGAGACTGATTACTAGATGGTATTATTTAACACACAAGGAAGCATATATATTACTACATCACGATTTTCTTTTTTTTAAGACAGAGCCTCAAGCTGTTGCCCTGGGTAGAGTGCTGTGGCATCACAGCTCACAGCAACCTCCAACTCCTCAGCTTAAGCGATTCTCTGCCTCCGCCTCCCAAGTAGCTGGGACTACAGGCGCCCGCCACAACGCCCGGCTATTTTTTGGTTGCAGCCCTCATTGTTGTTTGGGGGGCCCGGGCTGGATTCGAACCTGCCAGCTCAGTTGTATGTGGCTGGCTCCTTAGCAGCTTGAGCCACAGGTGCCGAGCCAGCTACGTCATCATTTTTAAAAACCTCTGGTAACTGCATCGCAAACATAACTGTTTTCATTTGTGACCCCAGGTTTCTTATTTTATGCATTTACCTATTTTTTTAGGGTATAAAGGTTTCATCAAACTGCCAAAGGGTACCATGGCACAAAAAGGGTTAAGTACCCCTGAATCTCACTCTACTCCTGACTCCCCTCACCCCACTCCTCATAATTAGATACTGGGAGTGAGGAAATGGGACTATAGCTATCTTTTCTTTCTGTTTGTTTTTTATGGAGGTGAAATTCACATAAAATAGAACAAACTTGGGGCGGCGCCTGTGGCTCAAGGAGTAGGGCGCCGGTCCCATATGCCGGAGGTGGTGGGCTCAAACCTAGCCCCGGCCAAAAACCAAAAAAAAAAAAAAAAAAAATAGAACAAACTATTATATTTTATTTTATTTTAGTTTATTATTATTATTTTTTAGGGACAGGGTCTCACTCTGTTGCCCTCGGTGAGTGCTGTGGCATCACAGCTCACAGCAACCTCCAGCTCTTGGGCTTAGGCGATACTCTTGCCTCAGCCTCCCCAGTAGCTGGGACTACAGGAGGCCACCACAATGCCCGGCTATTTTTTGTTGCAGTTTGGCAGAGGCTGGGTTTGAACCCACCACCCTCGGTATATAGGGCCCGCACCCTACTCACTGAGCCACAGGCGCTGCCTGAACGAACCATTTTAAAGGATAAAATTCAGTGTCATTTAGTACATTCACAGTGTTGTACAACCACTACATCTATCTAGTTCTAAGACATTTTCACTACCCCCAAAGTAAACTTTGTGCCCATTAATCACTCCCTCCCCATTCCTCACACCCTCTAGCTCCCAGAAACTACTGATCTACTTTCTATGCATTTACCTTTTTTTTTTTTTGAGACAGAGTCACTCTATGGGGTAGAGTGCTCTGGTCTCATAGCTCACAGCAACCTCAAACTCCTGGGCTCAAGCAGATCCTCTTGCTTCAGCCTCCCGAATAACTGGGACTACAGGTGCCGGCCACAATGCCTGGCTATTTTTAGAGACAGGGGTGAGGGGGTCTCGCTCTTGCTCAGGCTGGTCTCAAACCCTTGAGCTCACGCAATCCACCCGCCTCAGCCTCTCAGAGTGTTAGGAATACAGGTGGGAGCCCGAGCGCCTGACTTATGCCTTTACCTATTCTGGATGTTTTCACATGAATGGAATCATGCAACCTACGATCTTTTGCAATTGGCTTCTTTCACCTAGCATCATGCTTTGGGGGTTCTTCCGTGCCAGGCATGTATCAGTGCTTCATTCCTTCTTGTGGCTGAAGAGTTTTTCATTGCATGGATAGATCACATTTCATTTATCCACCCAGCCATCAATGGATGTTTGGTTGTTTCCACTTTTTGGCTATTGTGAACAATGCTGTTTGAATACTTGCCTTCAATTCTTTTCAGTATATATCTAGGAGTGGAATTGCTGGGTCATCTGGTGAGGCAATGTTTAACTTTTTGAAGACTATGATTAACTCTAAAATCTGCAGGTGAATCAATTAGCCGATGTGCGATTTGGGAATTATTCATCTCAGTGGTTCAGATTGTCTTTACCGACTCAGATAATCAATTGTTATTAATTGCACAGTTAAAACTGAAATTCGAGTGTTCTTTCCCTGCTTTCATTTGCCCTGTGTTTGCGATTGTGTGAGAGGGATGATATCTTCCTTTTCTTGCCTTGCTAAAAATTGTGTCTTTAATGTTTACCTTTGGTGCAAAGTAAATATAAGGGTGAAATGACTCGGGGTGGAATTCTTCCCAGCCAAGACTCCTGTGAGTGCAGGCGTCAGAGAGAATTGGGGAAGCAGGTGGAGGTGCTGGTACTTGGTACATACCCTTCAATTCAATGCACAAGCTGAGGGCTGTAGGCCTTCCTCAGACAAAAGGAAGGAAGAGAACTGGTGTGTGCACCTCCCATGGGACCTAGTAAAAGGTGGCGACAGCCCCACATCACCAGCTCCAATGGCAAGGAGGCTCAGACAGAAGCTTTGCAGGGGAAGAGGCCGAACCCCCCCGAGTGGACACTCTGGCTGATATGCCAGCACACAGAAGTGGGTAGAGCCTGAGAAACGTCCAAGAGTGCTGAAAATCTTAGCTGCAAAGTCAGGACAAGACAGCCAAGGACCCCAAAAAGGAGCCACTGGGGTTCCGTAGAGAAGTTCCTTTCTCACAGAAGTTAGAGATGTCTGTGTACAAACACGGCTCAGCCCGGGGCAAAAGGATGGCCCTTGATTGGCTGGAAAACTGAGGGAGAAAAGAATTCCTTCAGCGATGGCATTGGTACCACTGGCTGTACTGGAGCCAGGGGTCTGGGAAGCTTGGTGTGGTGTGCACACCTCCTCCTGGGGGCGCTGGGCTGGGTGAGGGAACCAAGGCCCTGCAGCCTCCAAAGCTGTACTGGTCAAGTTGCTCCACGTTTAGACTCTATGTGACAAAAAAGCCCATCTGTTTTTGTGCTTGAAAATTTATTTTCCTCTAGTTTCCTAATAAAAAGTCCTTTTGAAAATTGCTACCCGTTTCTCAACTGCACCAAAATAAATGGGAAGTTTCCATACCAGGGAAGTCTTGGTAGGCATAGTCTGGGAAGGGACTCTAGGCCCGGAAGGAGCACATGAGGACATGGGCCCATCCTGCCCCCAGGGAAAGACAGTGGCACTGGAAGCACCCAGGAAATGAGAGTCTGAGAGGAGAAGGGCTGGCTCCATCACTTCAGGGACAGTGCAAAATGAAAATGGAGGGTCCTGATACCGGAATTTCGTCTTCAGCAGGTTCTTGGTCTCGGTGATTCGAAGAATAAATCCACGGAGCACAGATCAGCGGTAAGACAGGATTTATTTAGAGAAAAGAATACAAAGACCCCAAAGCTCCCCGCAGGGAGAGAAAACCCAGGTCGGGAGAGAGAGAGAAAAGCTCGTGCTCTCTCTCTCTCCCTGGGCTCCTTATCTAGTGGTAAAATACGCTTGCATGGGGCATGGGGCCCTCTGTAGTTGCATTTAGCAGGGCTCAGTAGTTACATTTAGCGTGTCTGGTGGGGCTCGGTAGTTACATTTAGCATGTCTGGGACCCTCTGTAGTTACATTTAGTGCGTCTGGGACTCTCTGTAGTTACATTTAGCGTGTCTGGGACCCTCTGTAGTTACATTTAGTGCCTCTGGGACTCTCTGTAGTTACATTTAGCGTGTCTGGGACCCTCTGTAGTTACATTTAGTGCGTCTGGGACTCTCTGTAGTTACATTTAGCGTGTCTGGACAGTGCGTTCGGGACCCTTAGTAGTTACATTTAGCATGTCTGGGACAACATGTCTGGAACATATCTGGGTCACAAATGAATGGCTACAATCCCTTTCATTCCCAGGCCTAGGAAATTTACATGAAATTGACCAGGCCTAGGAAAGGGGGGGCTCCCTGTTCAGCCATAAGTGCAAGGGGAGGGAAACCTAAGGTGCTGGTGTCTCCCCAGCAGTTGTCTGTCCCCTCCAGCTACTGGAGCCTCCTGCCGGGGGTGGGGGGCCCTGCCTACCCTCCAGCCCACTGGTTCCTCTGCTCACTGCCACCGCACCAACACCGCCAAGGTGGAGGTGGCCGATCTGCCCCCCTCAGCTCCACCCAGCTAGCTGGGATGCCACATGCCACTTGTCCTGTTATCAGTCCCTTGTTCAAAATTATTAAGAATTTCAAAATAGAGATGGAAAGCATTCTTCTCAGTAAAGCATCACAAGAATGGAGAAGCAAGAATCCAATATACTCAATTCTCATAGGAGGACAATTGATGACTTAGCACATGGTGGGGGGGCGTGGAGAAATGGGGAAGTGAGGAGAGGGAAGGAGAATGGGTGATGGGGGTCATGGTGTATGACACACCTCTTGGGGGCGGGACACAATTATGTGAGGGAATCTACCTAACAAATGCAATCAGTGTAACCTGGTTCTTTGTACCCTCAATGAATCCCCAACAATTAAAAAAAATATATGCACAGCCATTATATATCAATAAAAATGAAATAAAAGGTAAATCTAAAAAAAAAAAAAATTCAAAATGGTGGCAGCAGAGCATGAAGAGAAGCACAAGGCTCCTCCGAATGCAGGCCCGGGGCAGCTGCCCAGGAGAGGCCGAAGGGTCAGGGCCAGACAAGGAGGTTGACCTTGGCCTGCCTGGGCTTTCCCCTCAAATTTAAGCCAGTTGTCTATTACCAGTACTTCATTGTTCTTACCATAGAGCCATTGACCATCTTCTGCTGACAATCTGGGGACTATATTTTATACAAAAGCTTCCATACCCTAGAAGCAGCACATTAAAGTATATACGCATATTGTTGCTAATGATATTTCTGCTTCCCAATGGAATAAAAGGTTTATAACTTTTAATACAGAACACCATTGGGAATACGTAATACCTCCCTTTTGTTTTCTTTGAGACAGAGCCTCAAGCAGTTGCCCTGAGTAGAGTGCTGTGGCATCACAGCTCACAGCAACCTCCAACTCCTGGGCTCAAGCGATTCTCCTGCCTCAGCCTCCCAAGTAGCTGGGACTACAGGCACCCGCCACAACACCCGCTATTTTTTGGTTGCAGCCGTCATTGTTGTTTGGCGGGCCCGGGCTGGATTCGATCCTGCCAGCTCACGTGTATGTGGCTGGCGCCTTAGCCGCTTGAGCCACAGGCGCCGAGCCTCTCCCTTTCTTTTTTTTTTGAGACAGCCTCAAGCTGTCACCCTGGGTAGAGTGCTATGGCATCACAGCTCACAGCAACCTTCAACTCCTGGGCTCAAACGATTCCCCTGCCTCTGCCTCCCAAGTAGCTGGGTCTACAGGTGCCCACCACAACGCTTGGCTATTTTTTGGTTGCAGCCATCATTGTTGTTTGGCGGGTCCAGGCTGGATTCGAACCTGCCAGCTCAGGTACATGTGGCTGGTGCCTTAGCCGCTTGAGCCACAGGCGCCAAGCCGCCTCTCCCTTTCAATATGTTATTTAACCTGGCGGTGCCTGTGGCTCAGTCAGTAAGGCGCCAGCCCCATATACCGAGGGTGATGGGTTCAAACCCAGCCCCGGCCAAACTGCAACCAAAAAATAGCCGGGCGTTGTGGCTGGCGCCTGTAGTCCCAGCTACTTGGGAGGCTGAGGCAAGAGAATCGCTTAAGCCCAGGAGTTGGAGGTTGCTGTGAGCTGTGTGAGGCCACGGCACTCTACCCAGGGCCATAAAGTGAGACTCTGTCTCTACAAAAAAAAAAAATGTTATTTAACCTACTAATTTTTTTCAACTACTCTAATATGAATGACTACTGGGAAAAATATTAAAATAGTGAAAATCAGCCAGGTGCAGTGACTCACCTGTAATCCTAGCACTCTGGGAGGCCAAGGTGACTAGATAGCTTGAGCTCAGGAGTTTGAGACCAGCCTGAGCAAGAATGAGACCGTATCTCTACTAAAAACAGAAAAACTAGCCAAGTGTTATGGTGGGTGCCTGTAGTCCCAGCTACTGGGGAGGCTGAGGCAGGAGGATCACTTGAGCCCAAGAGTTTGAGGTTGCTGTGAGCTATGAGACCATGGCACTGCATCTAGGGCGACAGAGTGAGACTCTGTCTCAAAAAATAAAATAAACTAGTGAAAATCTGAGGAAAACTACCAGCATTCAGGATACAGAATTCCTTTTTTTTGCCAGTGCATTGGCTCTATAGGAGGAGGCCAAAAAGAAGACGGAATTTCTGTCATGAAACAATTTGAAAATTGAGGCAGGCAAATTTTTAATGTATATGAAAAATTATTAGAATATCTGTGTTTAAATGTGGCTTCTGAGCCAGCCAGTCTAAGCTCAAACCCTGCCTCTGGCTTTCACTGTAAGTTCTTGGGTGAGTTAATTAATTGCTCTAGGATTCCCTCATTTGCAAAATAAGGAACCCCCTGGTGCCTCTGTCGCAGGGCTGTGTGAGGATTATGGAGATGTGCTGGGGAAAGCTGTGCCTGGAAAACACTGAGGAAACGCTTGCTGTTATTTTATCACTAGGATTACAGCCATGGTTGTTGCTATTGTCATTATTCTGCAACCTGGCCCCTGCCTGTCTTACGTTATTTCTTGGCATGTTCTCTCATTCCATGCAAGCACCAGCCACACTAAGCTGCTCACTGCCCACGGGTAACTCGGCCTTCCTGTGTTCCCCTGGCTGTGTGGAGGCTGAGTAACCACTTGGAGGGGATGTTGTAGAGGAGAATTCGCGCCACAGCAGGGAGCTTGCCTTGAAGGGGATCCCTTTTTACGTTTCTTAGCTCTTTGTTTCCTTCAGATCCACGAGTGAACAAGCTGATCGGCAGTGTGGCACTCACTGTGTGCCAGGGTTTCTTCCTGTCCTTTTTGCTTTCCTGTTAACTTCTACCCTCTTCCCCCCCTGCTGGGGGGCTTCTGTTCCATTGCACTGAGCACCACGTGGGGCTGCCACGGGTGGGAGTCCTGGAGAAAGACGCATGTCAGCTAAACAGCAGGCTGAGATGGGCCTGATGGAAGGACTTGATAGAGATACCCAGGAGTCTGATTTCCAGCAGGTCGCTTGCATTCTCCTCCATACCTCAGTTTCTTCAGCAGTAAAATGGGGATATTAGTACCCACTATATAGGTGGGAACTAATAGGGTGAGACTTGAGTCAGGTGTCATAATAAAGGGCTTAACCGAGAGTACAACATAGAGCTAGTCCAGTAAATATCCTTTCCCTCCTTGCTCCTTTCCTCTCCTTGTCATCAAGGGTCTCGGCAGTGTCTTTAAGGGAATTTAGATTCTAATCAGTGGAAGGAGGGCTCTGCTGGGAGGGAGTCAGGATGGAGAGGTGGAGATTGCAGGGGCCAAAGGGGAACGTGGCTGCAGGCAGGAGGGGCAGAAGGGAGGAGGCCCTGAAACCCAGACAGGCGGGCAGGGGCTGGTGCAGGCAGAGTTGGGAGCCTCACTGTTGTCCCTGTTCTGTGTCCCATCCTCTACCTTCTCTTCTTCTGTTAAGTCCTCTGCACAAAATTAAATAGGTTAAAAATAATGCTTTTCAGGAGCTCAGAGTTCAGCAACTATTCCCCATGGTTAGAAAATAGGCACACAACTCTAGCCCAGGCCCACCCTGGAAAGCAAAATAAAACACAGTATCCATTGGCACTTTCTCCTGGTTCTATTGGGCACAGGCTTGGAAGGGGACCACCCTTCAGTGAAGGCTATATTGGCACTTTTTCATGGGCAGCTATGGTCCGTGACATGAGGGGGGCAGGGCAGGTGCCACACAGGTTCTGTACTCGCCGTTCGCTGGAGAGCCCTGCGGCAGAGTGCACCAGGCATGCTGGAGTTGTCCAGGGCCTTTTGTGGGCAGTTCATTTGCCCCTCCACGCCTCTGTCTTTTAAATTGAGATTGAAAATTCCTACCTCAACAGTCGTCATGCACAGCACATGCTAACCCACTTATAAGCGATAGCTTCTCTAGGGTGGAAATTATTCCAGAACATTCTGACATCTGGTACATTAATGCTACAAGGATTTAATTATCTGGAGAAGAAAGCAAGGTGATTGGGTGGTGCCTGTAGCTCAGTGAGTAGGGTGCTGGCCCCATATACTGAGGGCGGCAGGTTTGAACCCGGCCCTGGCCAAACTGCGAGAAAAAAAAAGCCAGGTGTTGTGGTGGGCATCTGTAGTCCCAGCTACTTGGGAGGCTGAGGCAAGAGAATCGCCTAAGACCAGGAGTTGGAGGTTGCTGTAAGCTGTGATGTTACAGCACTCTACAATAAAGTGAGACCCTGTCTCTAAAAAAATAAAAAAAAGAAAAAGAAAGCAAGGTAATTGGAGTCACAGGTTCAAGTGCTAAGTTCAAGTACATCCCTCACTTTAGAAAGTCAAGTTAATGCAGTGTGAGAACTATTTATTGAGCAACTACTACTTACCAGGCACATTGAGGAAAGCAAAGCAGCCTGCTCCTCACAGTCTTCCTGGTGATTCTAGGCAGAGTAAGCAGATGAAGTGATGACATTTTGTGCCTCTTAGCATGTATAACAGAGTGGCTACCAGCTGAGTTATCCCAGTGATAGATCTCTAGGCCTCAGTTTCCCCAGATGTAAACCTCTCCTCAAGGAGAGCCAGTGGAAATAAAAGGAGAAAACAAAAGTAAAGCTCTTAGGGCTTGGCACCTGTGGCTCAAACGGCTAAGGCGCCAGCCACATATACCTGAGCTGGCAGGTTCAAATCTAGCCCGGGCCACCAAACAACAATGATGGTTGCAACCAAAAAATAGCCGGGTGTTGCGGTCGGCGCCTGTAGTCCCAGCTACTTGGGAGGTGGAGGTACGAGAATCGCTTGAGCCCAGGAGTTGGAGGTTGCTGTGAGCTGTGATGCTACAGCACTCTACCCAGGGTGGCAGCTTGAGGCTGTCCCCCCCACCACCAAAAAAAGTAAAGCTCTTAGAAAGTATGAAACAACAGTTGTTATTTTTATTTACTGCAAAACTACCAAAGGATCTCATCTGTATCAATACTTTATAACAGATAACTAGGATCTACAGAGAACTCAAATTAAACAAGAAAAGAGCAAATAATCCCATTTGAAGTGGGCAAGAGACTTGAACAGAAACTTCTCTGAAGACAGATGAATGGCCAACAAACACAAGAAAAATGCTCATCATCCAGGGTGGTGCCTGTGGCTCAAAGAAGTAGGGCGCTGGCCCCATATGCCAGAGGTGGCGGGTTCAAACCCAGCCCCCCAAAAAACTGCAAAAAAAAAAATTCATCATCCCTAATCATCAGAGAAATGCAAATCAAAACCATTCTGAAATATTACCTAACCCCAGCAAATCCTGAAGCTGCAGATGCTGGCGTGGATGTGGAGAGAAGGGAACAATTTTGAACAGCTGGTGGCATTGTGAACTAATACAACCTCTATGGAAAGAAGTAAGGAGAATTCTCAAAGAATTAAAAGTAGACCTATAAAAATAGCCGGGCGTTGTGGCAGGCGCCTGTAGTCCCAGCTACTCGGGAGGCTGAGGCAGGAGAATCGCCTAAGCCCAGGAGTTGGAGGTTGCTGTGAGCTGTGTGAGGCCACAGCACTCTACTGAGGGCCATAAAGTGACACTCTGTCTCTACAAAAAAAAAAAAAAAGTAGACCTATAAGGGTGGGTCTCGGTGTGTGACACAGACACACCTTTTAAGGTTAAGACACAATTGTAAGAGGGACTTTACCTGACATATGCAATCAGTATAACCTGGTTTCTTGTACCGTCCATGAATCCCCAACAATAAAAAAAAGTAGACCTGTAAGAGTATACATTGGGCTCAACTACAGCTTGAACTTTACCTGAGAAATGAGAACAGTGTAACCTAAACGTTTGTACCCTCACATCAACCTGAAATAAAAACAATACTTTATAAGAGAAAAAATAAAATAATATATAGGCATCTATGTTAATTATAAAGAAATAACACACAATAAAAATATATAAATTTATCTTCATAAGAGAAATAGTATCAAGACATCTAAATTTTTAAATTAGTTCCAAACACTAAAATATTTATTATTTTGTTTTTTTCTCAATATTCCATCCTAAATAATACTAATAAGACAAAGAGCTTACTAATTGTCATGTACTTTCCCAAGCATTTTATTCTCCCAACAACTCTGTGAGGTTAAGTACTGCAATGAACCCATTTTACAGATGTGAAAACTAGAGCACAGGAAGATTAACTCACACCACCAGAATCACACAATCTTTAAGAACATTCCTGTTGTTTTCATTTCCTTGTATCTACTTCACTCTACTCTTTCCATTCTCTGTAGTTCTCCTGACCAGCGGGTGACCTGCAAGTCACCTCCCTCTCTTTCTCTTCCTCCCTGTCTACCCTCCTGCCTGTCCCTACCAATACCTCAGCAGAGAGGAAGGTGCTTGCTACCAAACAACTCCAGACGTTTACAAATTTCCACTCCTCCATCGCCTTTGGAGACGCTGCTTCTGTAAGGCCTAACCTTTTCTAAGGAAAAGCTCTTGGGAGAAGAAGAAATGAGACGATAGTGGCATTCTTTTGTCATCAGGAGCCATTGGGAAGAAAGAAAGGATTTTTCACAACAGCCAAATGAGGGGCAGGGGAATGGCAGAACTGATAGAAAAGGTGTCCGCGCCACTGCAGCTGCCAGCGGAATGGGCGGAAAATCACCCTGCAAGATCTTTCCTGTGTTTCATCAATAAAGTGGAGTCCCAGGAGAGTCAACACAGGGCAGGGGCGAGGGGCATGTGTTGTTACCAGATAGGTGACATCCACTGCATGCACCAGCAAGTCCTGTGCCCCATTGTGAGGGCAGGAAGTCAGTCACCCAGCAGAACACTAACTGGGGCCCAGAAGGTCACTTGAACTTGCCTACCCCCGGCCCTTTCTTCCCCAGGAATAAGGAAGTCAAGCAGATGAAGAAACAGGGAAGTCCGAGCTGAATGTGCCCAGCAGTGGTATATATTCGGGTCTAGACAACTGTTGACTCCAATCCTCAGTGAGACAAAAGCCTCGGCCATGAAAATGATTAGCGAGGGGTTCATGCAAACGTTTCTCTGGAAGCAGAGCAGGAGAAGGAATATTTTGCTTTGCGTTTCTTAGAAATAATCCTAACTAGGTTTCTTTCTAACCGGTGGGTCTCTTGCCTTTCACATACCATTTGCAGGCGCAAGGCATGGTGTTTGTAAGTCTCGGTAGCAAGTGGGTCACTGGTACTCACAGAGCTAGGTGCCATTTGGAAACCACTCCTTTCTACCTGAATCTCCCGTACTTCCAGATACACTTCCGGGACGTCCTAGTACTGAAAACGTTCCCTTCAAAAGATGGAGTTTGATTTTTCAGTTTAATCTTAAGATATTAGAGATAGCGAGATTGTAGTCTTTGGAATTCGGCACAGGCCTCCTTAGCAATCACTTTTATAATGTACAAAAATAAGGAACAGCAAAGAAAAGAACTTCCTCATTGCCAGCCAGGAAGTCCATAGCAGAGCTTGAACTTACTTATTTTGCTAAGAAGAAGGCATTGTACTCTATCTATTCCAGATAAATTACCCTACACCCAGCATGGTTATTCGACTGGACTAGTTGCAAAAATTACAGCGATAAAAAAATCTGGATGTCACAGTGATGAAAGTGTTTTTAATAATCCGGTATTGGTGCCTGCCCACCCGCCAAGTCAAGGTGAAAGCCGCGAGAAAGACAAAGAGGACCAGGGTGGGGTGCGTGCCCTCCGCTGGTGGAAAGCTGAGTCACAGGAATCGCGCCCTGCAGTGGGAACGGCCCTCCAGGGAGGGACACCGCGCCCTTGCACTGGGATGTCTGCAGTAGACAAAGCCAGTTTCGCAGTAAAGGAATGCCTGTTCTCTAGGTGCCACCTGGACCCTCAGTTATCACGTTCTGGTTCCCAAAAGTAGGTTTGCGCTGCTATTACAAAAATTCTTTATAATGAAATAAACAAAAGAGGAAAATGCCTTATGTAGGAAGTGCTGGAGGGCGGGCTTTGGCCCGTTTTCTTTTTTTCGCCATCGCTGTGGTTAGGGAGCAATGCTGCGCCCGCTGGGGGTGGGGGCAGGGCGCCCCAAACGCCCGGCGGGCCTCTGGTAGCCCATCCCCCGACGCGGCGCGAAGGAGTTAAGCGGGACTGCGGGTGACATCACCTCATTTACATAGCAGCGCGCACATATAACGGCTCTCGCTGCGCCCCGCCCGGCATTCGGCGGTTGCCTCTGCGCAGATCGGACTCTCCTAGCTCTCGCATCGCGCTCCGGTGAGCCCCCAGGGCCCCTGCCTCCTACCTCCAGTTCCCAGTTCGTCGCGTACCTGTGCTCGCCCCTGCGGTATCCGCATTCCTGTCACGGCAGCCTAAAAGCTGAGCCCGAACAGTTCTCCCAGGGAAGCTTCCTTGGGGAACAGGGATGCTAAACCCTCCAGACGCTGGGTAACGGGGTTAGGGATTTAATGACAAAAAAGTCCTAGAACAAAACCCAAACTGGCGTTTTGCCGTGCAGCGAAGAGGGGACATTTTCTCTCTCATTTTTCACCCCGCGGAAGCATTTTACATTGCTTCTGAGGCTGTGATTAATCAGAACAGAAAAGCTCCTTTGTTCTGGCGCACATCCCGCCGAGCCCGGCGCTTCCCCCGGCCCCCGGAGGTTTGGAGGGCTGGATCTGTCCAGGTTCAGGGTCGCTGAAGTCCTTGCGGGTGGGTGGGGGCAGAGGCTTCCGGTCGCCCCCACGTGCAGATGAGGATTGATTTGCGCGGCGCGCGGACGCAGCTTTGTGCGCCGCCGGCTGCATTGTTGAGGGACCGGGAGGAAGCGCCAGGGCGGTGGTCGGAAGCTCCCGGTGGCAGCTGCCGCCTTTGTGAGGAGGGGAGGCAGGACGGGCTCGCAGCTTTGGGGAGGGACCTCATCTAGAGCAGGGAAACGCTTTTTGCGACCTCGGCTCCGTTTTAAGGATTTTTATCCGATTTTCCCCACTTAAACTTGGAGGTGACTTGCTAATCTTTCGTTCTAGCCAGATTTTAATTGTGAAACACTGCAATTAACAACCCGTAACGGTCGATTTTCTTATTCCAAAAGATTCGGTTTGAGGGATCTTCGCTCTTTGGTCCCCAGCGTTTTGAAATATTCAGGGGAGGGGGCGCCTTTTTTTTTCCTGTAGGAAAAGTAAGATCTTAAGCCCCGAATGCGTGTGGAAGGAGGCGCGGGCTGTTGAGGCTGGAGATGGAGAGGCGGGGGCGGGTGGCGCGTTCTCACTCACCCTTGGCTTTGTACCCTGCAGCTTCCTCCGCGACCATGTCTGACAAACCCGATATGGCTGAGATCGAGAAATTCGATAAGTCGAAATTGAAGAAGACGGAAACGCAAGAGAAGAATCCACTGCCTTCCAAAGAAAGTAAGCTCCGACCCACCCCCCATCTTTAAAAAGGCCGGACGCGAGCGACGAGCCGCGGGAGGGGGTGCGGGGGAGGAGCCGACAGTTGGTGATGAATGTGGCTTGGAAAGGTTAATTAAAAATTGTTTTGCGGCCAACTAACACGGGGCTTTGGTAATTCAGTCATAGGAAATTTAAATAACATGCAATCTTAATGTACAAACATTTGTCTATTTAACATTCAGTATATTTGATTTCATTACGGAATGCCTAGATGCACTTGGAGAATGTTTATGACTTGAAAAGATGTTTTAAAAGAAAGCTCTTTCAACCTTATGCTAGGCTGTACTTAGCCCCACCATCTTTTTTTCCTTTTTTTCCTGTCACAGCGATCGAACAGGAGAAGCAAGCAGGCGAGTCGTAATGAGGCGAGCGCCGCCGATATGCACTGTACATTCCACAAGCATTGCCTTCTTATTTTACTTCTTTTAGCTGTTTAACTTTGTAAGATGCAGAGTGGTTGGATCAAGTTTAAATGACTGTGCTGCCCCTTTCACATCAAAGTATCCAGAACTACTGACAACGAAGGCCACGCCTGCCTCTACCATCTGCCTGTCTGGCTGGCAGGGAAGGAAAAGAACTTGCATGTTGGTGAAGAAAGAATTGGGGTGGGACGACAGTGAAATCTAAAGTTAAAACTAAGCTGGCCCCAGGGTTTCTTGCAGGCTGTAAAATGCAGTTTAATCTGAGTGCCATTTTTTTTTTTTCGTTCAAATGATTTTAATTATTGGAATGCACAATTTTTTTATTAATGCAAATAAAAAGTTTTAAAACCTCGCTGGTGTCATTTGTTTGGTATTTGGAAGGAGCACCGAGGAAGAGCCTTACTCTTGGTCCACTGGGGAGCAAGCAATAAGTAACAGACATCTGGTGATTTGGTAAATCCCCTAAGGGCACTGAAGTGGGTTTCACCCAGCTTGGTAAAATACTGGGTAATTGGGAGATCATTCTTTTAGGCTGATTGAATCCCTAGTGTGTTGTATGAAAAGCTTTACTAAAAATATATTTGCGGTTCTTAAAGAGTTCTGATAAGCCAACCCTGGATTTATTGCAAATGCTTAGGAAAATGAAGGTTGATAATTTATAGTATCTTGTTTCACAATCAACTTAATTAGCCAATTAGTATTGACAAGTAGTAAGCAGTCTAGTAAAAGTAAAATCTACATTTAAACAGCTGCTTTAAAAGAATTTAGGGCTTGTACTTACTGTCTAATGGCTGATCTACAATTTGATATTTGAAGTCGCTTTTATCAAATGATAAATGCATTTACCATTAATAGGTTTAAATTTAATGAATTCATTTCTATGAGCAGCCTTTGAATTAAAGGGATACTTCCTAGATCCTTTGGTTTTAAGGCACACTGGCAGGTGAAATTTGTATTAAGTTTAAATCCAGCGGGAATTCATTGGCTCACATGCAGGTCTTCCTGTCTTACGTCTTTGACAACACCACAATCATTCGAAATACTTAATTTTCACTGGTGGTTAAAAGCAAAGTCCGTAATTTTGGCCACTTGGTGTGCGGGAAGAGATGGGAATAACAGCAATTTTTAAAGGGAAAGATTCACCTTAGCCAAGGTCCTTAATGAATTCCTCAGTTCTGTAAGGAAAGGCGCACATAGTTTTTTTAAAAATAAGCACCAGTTTTATTAAGCTGAAACAAAGAACAGGATTTAAGAGTACTATTCTCCCAATATCTCTGCAAAGCTAATATTTGCAATGGGGATGTGCAAGAGGTTAAACCTATTTCCCTAAAAACTCAATAAGTGAAGAGGTAGGGGAGTGAGAATTGTTGATTAGTAAACAGGTTGATTTCATTTCCTTTGCTCAACACTATTTCGAGAAATGCACAGGAAACCATTTACCTGTGCTTTAGACAATCAGCTAGAAGCCTTGCTCTGCTTTGCGAGGGAGGGGGCGTGTTCTGGCTGCGACCGAGGCTGCCGCACAACCTGAGGCGGCGAAGACCCGAGAGAGCACGAAAGGTTCTGCGAGCCGAGCCGTCTAGTGTTGGAGCCCAGCAGTTTTTTTTCTTGCCTGCAAGGAAGGGCGTGGGCACCGCGAAAATGCCCTAGGCAGACAGGGAAACAAGTGCCACGTCGTTTGTTTGTTTGTTTTTTTAAACTGTGTACCTTTTTCAAACAATGCTAAGATGAAAGAGGATTTTAAGAAATGAACACAACTCCAGTGTTCTGAGTTCAAAAAGGAGCATTTAAGGAGGGATGTTTCATGAGATCAAGTGATAGAAGACCTTTCTCCTGAGAGGACAAAGCTAAAACGTAGCCAAAAAAAGAAAGAAAGAAAGAAAAGAAGTTGAAAATCTGGTGATGATTGCATTGGGGCTGCTTGCTGTGTGGGCTGGGAAAACTCAGAAGCTTCGGCCCATGTCACACTCTGTACACTTGGCTGCTGCATGGGATGGGAGAAGCTACATTTTTTTTTTTATTTGATGGGGGAATTCTTTATTTTTCCCAAGAGAGAATCTTCCCAGAAGGATTGGGGGTATTTATGAATTACTGTGGGAACTTATGCTCCTGCTATGTAGGGGTTTGAAGGCAGTGTTTTTCACAAATACAAAGGGGATGTGAGGTTTACCATTAGACTGAAGGAGACCATAGCAGTGACATTTTTGACTGTGTCCCTCCCCATCTCCCTACCTCCCAGGAGGAAGCAGGCCAAGGGAACTTAAGTGCTGAGGGTCACACGGTTTTGTCCAGGACTTCTGCAAAATTTTGAATTGATCAAGGCAAAGCACAAACAGAAAATAAAGAGAGGCTCACTAAAGAACCGTGGGGACTGAGCCGGCTACATTTTAAAACCTTGCAAATTTCTCAGCCGTTACAGCCACATTTCTTATCTTCCAATGGATGGAATTTTAAAGCTATTTTATTTTTGCAGGAGAACAACACAGCTTTGGGGCTGTGTGTGCAAGGATTGAGTGTGGATGGGGATGCGAAGGGTGCGTGCAGAATCTTAACAAACATTGAGCATCTCGGCTGTGTGGGGCTTCTCACATGCATTGTAATCAGAATTAGATACTGTGGATGGTGCCTGTGGCTTAGTGAGTAGAGTGTCTGCCCCATATACCGAGGGTGGTGAGTTCCGACCCAACCCTGGCCAAACTGCAACAATAAAAATAAATAAATAAACAGAATTAGATACTGCCTCCTTGAAAATGCACAAGAAAGATCTATTCATTTCTCCCCAAGAAACATCTAATTCCTCAGGACATAAACATAAAATAATTTTGTATTACTTCTAAGCGTACAGGGCCAATCTCGTGCTTATTAGAAGGAGCAGTGCGTTTTGGAAGCAACATTATACCCAACAAATACAAGTAAAAAAACCTCAAGTCTTTCTTAGTTCAAGCATGTGAACTTCAAACATTGTTTAATAACGTTGCCAGCCTTTGACGATTCATTTACCCTTGTAGGCTTCACTGCCTGGCAGTGAATAATAAGAATACTCTCCCCATCATCACCTCCAAATTCTCTTTTAGATTCCACTTTCAAGAGTGGCTTGCACTGCAATTTAAGAGAATTAAACATACCAAAACGGGGTTCAACTAGATTATTATTTGCATGTAATGAGAAAGGGACAAATTGCAAATGTAAGGCACAGATATATAAGGAAATAAGCTAAGAAGAAAATATTTTTCTAATAATTTTATAATAAAAATATTTTTCTAGGGCGGCGGCTGTGGCTCAAAGGAGTAGGCGGCGGCCCCACATGCCGGAGGCGGTGGGTTCAAACCCAACCCTGGCCAAAAACTGCAAAAATATATATATATATATATTTTTTTTCTACATTTTTCAGCTGGTTGAACACTTGAATAAACTTTTCTCTCTCTAGTCACATTGTCGTGCTAGTACCATCTCCTGGCTTTTGTGGGCAAGGTGCATGCATGCTAATGCTGCATTCCCTGTGTGCATACATTGTGCATACTTCCTTCCGGTGCAGAAGGGCCTTGCATAGTCATGGACACATATTAGGCTGTTAATATACACTTTCTCCCTTTAATTGATGGATCCTTCACTTAACATGTTTGCCTCAGAGTCCCTTTGAACGTGCGAATGTCATGCCAGATAGCACAATCTTAAATACACCATTTAAAAAATATATTTAAAGAGCTTTGAACATTAACTTTTCCACTCTCTTTGGTTGTGCTGATTTCAATCAATACTTATAGCCAACTCCATATTATGAAGCCAGAGCACTGGCTCATTAGTTCACTGATATCGATTGCTCAGAACATGCCAGGTATTTCATTTGCCCCAGAGATACAATCATAACTGAGTAGCCCCTGCCTTTCTGTGTCCCCCATTAGTTACAAGATGCCCTTTCCGTCTAACTCTAAAATTATTCTGTTCCTTTTTTAGAGCACATGATGAACCTAGGGACTTTGAATTTCTTTTCTTTCTTTCCTTTTCTTTTTTTTTTGGTTTTTGGCCAGGGCTGGGTTTGAACCCACCACCTCCAGCATATGGGACCGGCGCCCTACCCCTTGAGCCACAGGCGCCGCCCTCTTTCTTTCCTTTTCTTTAGAAGTTGGTATTCAGGCCTTTATTTTATTTATTTATTTATTTGAGACAGAGCCTCAAGCTGTAGCCCTGGGTAAAGTGCTGTGGCATCACAGCTGACAGCAACCTCCAACTCCTGGCTTAAGCAATTCTCTTGCCTCAGCCTCGCAAGTAGCTGGGACAATAGGTGCCTGCCACAACGCCCGGCTATTTTTTTGTTGTAGCTGTCATTGTTGTTTGGCAAGCTCAGGCTGGATTCGAACCTGCCAGCTCTGGTGCATGTGGCTGGCGCCTTAGCCACTTGAGCTACAGGAGCAGAGCCAGGGCTTTGAATTTCTAAATAAAGCTAAAGGCCTACTCTTTGCTTTAGTGTTGCCTTTTTTCTTTCTTTATTCTTTTTTTTTTTTTTTTTTGAGACAAACTCTCATTTTGTGGCCCTCAGTAGAGTGCCATAGCGTCACAGTTCACAGCAGCCTCAAACTCTTGGGCTCAAGTGATTCTCTTGCCTCAGCCTCTCAAGTAGCTGGGACTACAGGCGCCCTCCACAAAGCCTGGCAACACTTCTCATTGCTAAATCCTTCCCATTCCCCTGCTGGCCTTCTCTCTCCAATTCAACTGTAAGATTTTTGGAGACAGAAATGACCCCTCGAATTTTGAAATCCCTCAGAGAGGCTAGCAACATGATGAGCGCATGAGGATACCCGTGTATAGCACTTGGTTGGCTAAGGACTGGGTCCCATTTGTATAGTAGGATCACACAGCTTGGAGCTTCAACAAGAGGGACAAGTTATGTTCATGATCTATTCAAAGCAGTTGGAGCTATTTCTGTCACATTATTGTCAAACCACAGAAAATTATGCCTTTCTTTGTTACCACATGAGTTCTGTAAGTGATGAGTACCTTTGACTACACAGAGACTTTGTCATAGTGTTTCCTCAATATAGAAACAAACATACTTCATAAGATCAAAAAATATATATTATCAGCTAGGCATGGTGCCTCATGCCTATAATCCCAGCACTCTAGGACCAAGGCGAGAGGATCACTTGAGCTCAGGAGTTCAAGACCAGCCTGAGCAGGAGCAAGACCCCATATCTACTAAAAATAAAAAAAAAAAAAACTTAGGCATAATGGTGGGCACCTATAGTCCCAGCTACTCAGGAGGCTGAGGCAAGAGGATCACTTGAACCAGGAGTTTGAGATTGCTGTGAGCTATACACACACACAATGCCATGTGATTATTTCTACCTGAAATAATGTCTTGTTTTGAGGGTACAAAGAGTCCCTCTTTACTCAACAAGCATTTATCAAGCACCTACTGTGTGCCTGGCTGTTTCCTAGTTGCTGGAAATGGGAAGATGAACAAGGCCTAGGCCTGGTCTTGTCTAAAGGGAGAAGCAGACTCTTGTGAGTGAATAGCCATATGAGATGAGCCCCATGTCTTCCTTTACCCAACAATAATTCCCCCAGCTTCTGTTTTTTCCAGGTAAGATACTTCAGCGAACATAAAGTGGAACCAGCTTGTGAAGGGCCCCTGTGACTGGCTAAGACATTTGAAAGTGACCCTTAGGCAACTCGGAGATTTTAGAAGTAAAATCATTTCATTCACAGAAGGCAGCTTGTAGACTCTTTCTATTCAGAAATGCAGCTATAGGGAAGGTGGGGCAAAGAAGAAACTGGCCATTCTTGTCGTTGGAAAAGCAGATTAAGACCATCAGTGTTACAGCAACATAGTATGAGAAGGTAAGAAATCTGACTGGTATCGCTATTTCTCAGTCCCCATTTCAGCAAGAGGGCTTGCAGCACCTCCACATCCCGACACTTCTCATAATCACTTGGTACCAGTTTTTATACTGGAGTGGAAAGAGGATTAATAGATTCAAAATGGTTAAGATTACATTTGTGTGTGTGTGATCTCTGAGGTTTGCAGCACTTTGTATTAGGATTTATACATTAAAAGCTGGACTTCAATCACGTGTGAGGTCCTGAGGCTGCTGTAACAAATTCTTGCAAACTTAGAAGCTTAACACAACAGAAATTTATGCTTTCCCAGTTCTGGAGGCCAGATGCCTGATGGCAAGGTGTTGGCAGAGCTGTGCCAACGACTTTCAGCAGAATCTGTGCTTCCAGTTTTTAGCTTCTGGTGGCTCCAGGAGTCCCTTGGCTTGTGGCTGCATAATTCAGAGTGTACCTCCAGCTTCACTTGGCCTTCTATGTCTGTCTCTTATAAGGGTATTTCTCATTGGGTTCAGGTCTCACTTGGGTAATCCAGGATGATCTCATCTCAAGATCCTTAACATCATTACATCTGCAAAAGCCCTTTTCCAAATATTAACATTCACAAGTTCCAAGGACTTGATAGGGGCAGATCTTTGGGGCCTATTTCAACCCACTACTAATTGTCATCAATAGGTCTTCTAGCAGAAGCATTGCTTGAGGTAGTCAGGCCATCAGCGCTGTGGGCAGGGACATTTTACCGAACAAGTGGGTTTGTGGGAGGACAGAGGATCATTGAAGTTTTTCTTTTTTTGAGACAGTGTATCAAATTGTCACCCTGGGTAGAGTGCCATGGCATCATAGCTCACAGCAACCTCCAACTCAGGTTCAAGTGATCCTTTTGCCTCAGTTTTTCTATTTTTTAGTAGAGAAAGGGGTCTTGCTTTTGCTCAGGCTGGTCTTGAACTCATGAGCTCAAGCAATCCACCCACCTCAGCCTCCCAGAGTGCTGGGATTACAGGCGTGAGCCACTGCGCCCAGCCTGAAGTTTTGTTTTTTTTTTTATATTAATCAGACGATTACTCCATGATTTAAGAAGTAATATGGAAAAACTTATGGGAGCTGTGCGTGGAGACAAAGAGGCATGGAATGGAAGGAACAGCCAATGTTTGCAATTGCTTACATATTTCCTGTGATTACAGAGATGAATGACACAGGTGGCCAGAGAAGAAAACAATTGTGCTGGGATAGCAATTTGAAGCGTCCTCAAGGCAAGTAGAAAATACCATCTGGGAAAGGAAGTATATATACTAGTGTAAGCAGTTGGAGAGGCCAGTCCCGATATTAAAAGAAAACAAAGGGGCGGTGCCTGTGGCTCAAAGGGGTAGGGCGCCGGCCCCATATGCCAGAGGTGGCGGGTTCAAACCCAGCCCGGGCCAAAAACTGCAAAAAAAAAAAAAAAAAGAAAGAAAGAAAGAAAAGAAAATGAAGTAAAAAAGAACATAAACTGGGGCGGCGCCTGTGGCTCAGTCAGTAGGGCGCCGGCCCCATATACCGAGGGTCGCGGGTTCAAGCCCGGCCCCGGCCAAACTGCAACCAAAAAATAGCCGGGCGTTGTGGCGGGCGCCTGTAGTCCCAGCTACTCGGGAGGCTGAGGCAAGAGAATAGCTTGAGCCCAGGAGTTGGAGGTTGCTGTGAGCTGTGTGAGGCCATGGCACTCTACCGAGGGCCATAAAGTGAGACTCTGTCTCTACAAAAAAAAAAAAAAAAAAAAAAAAGAACATAAACTGGATTTTTTTTTTGAGACAGAGCCTCACTTTGTCACCCTTGGTAGAGTGCCGTGGCGTCACAACTCATAGCAACTTCCAACTCCTGAGCTGAGTGATTGTCTTGCTTCAGCCTCCCAAGTAACTGGGACAACAGGCAGCTGCCATAATGCCCAGCTATTTTTAGAGACGGGTCTCACTCTGGCTCAGGCTGGTCTCGAACCTGTGAGCTCAGGCAATCCACCAGCCTTGGCCTCCCAAGTGCTGGGATTATAGGCGTCAGCCACCACACCCGGCTATAAACTGGATTTTTTTTTTTTTTTGTGAGACGGAGTCTCACTATGTTGCCCTGGGTAGAGTGCTGTGGCGTCACAGCTCACAGCAACCTCAAACTCTTGGGCTTAAGCAATTCTCTTGGCTCAGTCTCCCAAGTAGCTGGGACTGCAGGCACCCACCACAATGCCTGGCTATTTTTTAATGTTGTTGTAGTTGTCATTGTTGTTTAGCTGGCCTGGGCTGGGTTTGAACCCACCACCCTCAGTGCATGTGGCCAGCGTGGTAACCACTGTGCTATGGGTGCCGAGCCTAAACTGGATTTTTTTTTTTTCAGTTTTTGGCCGGGGCTGGGCTTAAACCTGCCACCTCTGGCATATGGGGCTGGTGCCCTACTCCTTTGAGCCATAGGCACCACCCTAAACTGGATTTTTTTTTTTTAAAGGATTCTAATACAGAACCCTGAACGAGTTTCAAATTTCTAACTTGAGCTAAGACGGTGAAAACATTGTGAGTTCCAGTGTGTTACAAATGTAGTCTCCCGAAGTCACATGTGTATGCCTAAGGTATTCCCCTAAGCTTCCACTGACTTTCTCTGTGTAAGTTCCATGTTATAACAGAGATGCATAAACACATATGCAGATACATCAAGAATAAACATATTAGCTGGGCTCAGTGGTTCACTCCTATAATCCTAGCACTCTGGGAGGCCGAGACGGGTGGAGTGCTTGAGTTAACGAGTTCGAGACCACACTGAGCGAAACTGAGAGAAAAACTGAGGCAAGAGGTTTGCTTGAGCCCAAGAGTTGGAGGTTGCTATGAGCTAGAACGCCACAGCACTCTAGCCAGGACAACTGCTTGAGACATCTAAAAAAAAAAAAAAAATACTGGCAACTAATGTTTGGAGCCTTCACCCTATTAGGGCTTCTTTTCATGAAGTTTCCTAAAAGGAGAGATGGATACCAAAAGAAAGAAAGAAAAAAAAAAAAAAAAGGCGGTGCCTGTGGCTCAAAGGAGTAGGGCACAGGCCCCATATACAGAAGGTAGCAGGTTCAAACCCAGCCCCGGCCAAAAACTGCAAAAAAAAAAAAAAAAAGCCCACTTAGGTCAGTGGTTCTCAACCTTCCTAATGCCGCGACCCTTTAATACAGTTAGTTCCTCATGTTGTGGTGAGCCGGGGAAGATGAGGAACTGTATTAAAGGGTTGCGGCATTAGGAAGGTTGAGAACCACTGACTTAGGTCCTCAACCCACGGTTCAAAGAACAAAGTCTTCAGATTAGAAACTAGTGAGGTCAATTGAAAGGGACCTAGACAGGGTGGTGCCTGTGGCTCAGCTGGTAGGGCGTCCGCCCCATATACCAGAGGTGGCAGGTTCAAACCCAGCCCCGGCCAAAAAAAAGAAAAGGACCTAGACATTAAGAACCACTTGTCCCAAAGAACGCTTCTCCATACTTGTGGCCACGTTCTTTTGAAACAGCTGGGGTTTATTTTCTCTCTCCTCTCCGGGAAGCTGACACTTCTTCATGTTGATGTTTGTGCCTGTCTAGAATGTCTTGGGCATTTGGCTTGGCCAAGGCCAGTTGTGACTTGGCTTTCTGCCACCTTTCTTTGTGTCACAGGTGCTTCCAAGTAGGGTCTCATTTACGAGGGTGAGTTAGACATCACAGGACCAGGTGAAGGGAAACTGTGAGGGACCCAGGCTTAGCCAAGGAGGGCAGAGGTAGATGTAGCCAATCTGAACCGGACGGCTGGCTTCCTCTCTAACCTCTACTCCCTGCTCCAGCGCTGCCACACCCTAGAGTGTGTTTTTCAAACCACAGGCCATGTCTCAGGAAATCAATTCAGTTGATTCTTGCCAGCATTAAAAACAAACAAATAATAATAATGACAAAAAAAAAAACCCCAAAACCAAACACGGCAAAACAAATCACCAAAAAAAGAGATAGGAATTACCAGACTTCCCTGCATGATAACAGTATTGTTTAATCAAATTTCTATTTGGTTTTTTTAAAGTAAATATACAATTTATTTAACATTCAAACTTAATTAAGACATGTGCAATATGGCAATTTTACTGGGGATTTAACCCTACCTAGGATATGACTGCTTGCTGGGGCTTAGCAACAGGGTCCAGTTCACACTTAGCACTAATTACTTTATTATTATTTTTTTTTGGTTTTTGGCTGGGGCTAGGTTTGAACCCGCCACCTCCAGCATATGGGACGGGCGCCCTACTCCTTGAGCCACAGGCATCACCCATACTTTATTGAATGAATACAATACCAAACAAAATGCATTCAAATGCTTTCTAAAAAAAATCAGTTTTAAAGGCCTTTCTATTCAGGCTAATGACAAACACAATAAAGGCCTATATGCTAGTTTAACATAATTGGCTGATTTTATACAGCACTTACATCTTTTAGTCCACAAGTATATTATGAAATGATAGAGAACATCTAATACAACCATTTCTACATAACTAGGAAATAAATTTCTAAGAAAGAAAGATTTTACAGACCCCATCTTTTATACCCACCCCAGCAGTCTAACTCTAAAGATGATAAAGCCAATGACTTTCCTCACAAGAGCTCATGACCAATGTTGCTTTGCTATCAAAATCTGTATTTCTGATCCATTATGAACATTGAGACAAGATTCAAATATTCCCAAAGAAGCACAATGCACGTTGTGATCACCTATTCAGCAACAGTGAGCACTGCATTCAAAACCATCTCATCCCAGGAATTAAATAAGGTCAGCCACATTCATGGGCATTTCCTCCATTGTAGTATTGTAGAAAGTCTCAGTGTCACGAAGAATCCTCTTGTCTTCTTCGGTAACAAAGTTTATAGCTGCACCTTTCCTCCCAAATCGACCCCCTCTGCCAGTTCGACTTGCTCTTTATTCAAACAGTGTGCTGTTTCGCTTATGATTCCACATCCTAAATTACGTCAACGCCGTTTCTGAGTGCCATCTCACCATCAACTGATGCTATCAACTCCTGTGAATATAGTTTTCACGACTGGTAGGTAGGTCATAGTTTATAACCAAAGACACTTGTTGCACATCAGTCCCACGAGCCAAGAAGTCAGTAGTGATCAGAACACGGCTTGACCCTGACCGGAACTCCCTCATGATGACATCTCTTTCCTTCTGGTCCATGTCACTCAAAGAACCAGACCAGCGCCATCTTAAGAGTTAAGTTTCGCTCCCCCCCACCATTTGACTCAGTAAGTTTAACTTTCCAGGTAAGCCCAGGCAATTCCCCGAAATCATAAGGCAACTGCCCACCAATCAGGGACCCCCCCACCTGACCAATCCAGAAGCGCCCCCTTTGTTTCAAGCTGTGCACGCCCACCCACTGCACGGGACCATAAAAACCCCCTGCTCCAGAGCTCGGGGCTCCTGGCTCGGATCCGTTGTAGCGGAGACCCTGGGAGCCCAAGTTCGAACTTGCAGTAAACGGCCCTTTTCTTTTTGCACTGGACTTGGCTCCCTGGTGGTCTTTGTTGGGGATTTCAAGATCTGGGCACAACATCACCATGCAGAGCAGACACTGTGAAGTCCCTGGCATGCATTTTCTCAGTGAGCCAGTCCACCTTGCACCCTGTATTGAGAAAAATAACAGCCTGCGTAATGGTCAGTGTCTCATACAAGTCACAAAGTGTGTCCAACTTCCATTCCTCTCTTTCAACATTAATATGAAACTGTTTGATTCCTTCGAGGGTCAGTTCTTCCTTTTTCACCAGAATTCGAATTGGATCCCTCATGAATTTTTTTGGTCACTTCCAACACATCAGTTGGCATTGTGGCAGAAAGCAACACAACCTGAATACTTGTATTTAATTTTTGGAAAATCTCATAGATTTGATCCTTAAACCCTTGACTTAACATTTCATCTGCTTCATCCAAAACAAACATTTTGATCCATTTTGGAGAGAGGTATCTTCTGTTTAACATATCAAACACTCTTCCTGGTGTACCAACTACAATATGTGGTGCTTCAGCCTGAAGTTTTGGCATTTCATTTCGAACATTCGTTCCACCAATGCAAGCATGACAAGTTGCTCCCAGATAGTCTCCAAGTGCCAGAATTACCTTTTGGATCTTTAATACAAGGAATAATAGCTCTCTGCAGAATAGCGGAAGGCTTCTCAAAACCGTAAGCATAGATGCCCCAAAGAAGAGACTCCTTTAAATTCGTATCATCAAAGTTATCAACAATCTCATTCCAGATGCTCTTGATGACACCATCGGGGTCCATTCCCTCGGGGCTGCCATGTTCTCTGTTATAATCCGCAGAGCCACCAGATGTGATCTGAAAAACCACTCAGCGCCCAACTGGAAAGCTCAAATTTCTATTTGAGTTATTTATGAGTGTATGCGCGTGAGTGTGCATGTGTACTGGCCTGTGATGTACGAGTCACTCACATTTGCCTGATCATAGCCTCAGTTCCTCTCTTCCCTCTGTCCAGCTGCCACTCCAAATCAATCTGTCCATCCTGGTTGCTTTTGAACCCTCTCCTCCTATGCCCTACTGAGGTTGTCCTACCCACCCCAGTCCTGAATCCACCCCACGAGGCTATTTTCTATTCCTTCCCCCAGGTTCCCGAGTGCTAGCAGATGAAAATGATACACTTCACAATGCTGTCACCTCTAAAGTTGGCACTATTAGGCCTGCCACTTTGCATGAACTTCAAACTTCTATGAGCTTCACTTTTCTCACCTGCCAAGAGGGGGAGGGGATGGCCTAATGCAGGAGGATGCTGTGTGGGTGGAAGGAACCGCAGACATCATGGTGCTCCATATCTGCTCTTCTGTAGCATTGCAACAGCCTCTTCACTTGCCAATCAATGTACTGTCATTTCTCACTTTACTCCAACTCCTGATAGATTCTGATGGCGCAGGCCACACTCTGCTTTCTGAATCCTTCTCCTCTCTCACCACATTTGTGGTCTCTGATCTCTGACTGTTTTGTCCCATGAGCCTCTCTCATCGCCTTGTCTCTCTTCCCCCAGGCTCGGTCTTTTGTTGACCTCCTTTGGTATCTGTCTTCACCCTACAGACTGGAGGTGAATTCTTCAGTTTCTAACCTTCACCCCTCTTGTCCCTGCAATCCAGGCCCCCCAGAGAGGCCAGCGTCTCAACATAGACATACAATACGGTCCTACTCACATCCTCTCCCAAGAAGTCTTCATGTCTTTCATTTTATTAACTTTAAAAAACATTTATAAACTTACAGAAGAGTTGCAGGAATAGTTAAAGGAATTCCCTACATCTTTTCCCCAGCTTCACAGATTTTATCAGACTTGCACAATCTCTCTCTCTCTGCGTCCTTTCTTTTCATAATTTTGGAACCATTTTCTGAAACTTTAAAAGTACCCCAGCTTTTATTTCCTAAGAACAAGGACGTTCTTCTACATAACCACACAGTGCAATGATCAAATTTAAGAATTTTAACATAAATACAGGAGGATTGCCTCAACACCCGTAGCTCAGTGGTTAGGGCGCCGGCCACATATACCAAGGCAGGTGGATTCGAACCCAGCCAGGGCCTGCTAAACAACAATGACAACTGCAACAATAATAAAAAAAAACAGCCAGGTATTGTAGTGGGCGCCTGTCCTCCCAGCTACTTGGGAGGCTGAGGCAAGAGAATCGCTTAAGCCCAGGAGTTTGAGGTTGCTGTGAGCTGTGATGCCACAGCACTCTACTGAGGGTGACATAGTGAGACTCTGTGTCAAAAAAAAACTACAGGGGGATTATTATTTAATATAAATCCCATATTTGAATTGTGCCAGTTGTTCCATTGTGTTTTACAGAACTTTCCCCCCTCATCTGGGATCCCATCCAGGATCAATGCACTGCGTTTAGTTGGCATGTTTCTTTAATCCAGAACAATCCCTCACTGTTTTTTGTCTTTTAAGGCATTCTCATTTCTGAAGAATATAAATCAACTGGTTTGTAGAATGTCTCTGAGTTTGGTTTGCCCGGTTTTTTCATGGTTAGAGTTAGATGATTTGGGGTAGGAAAACCAGTTATGGGTGTTGTGTCCTTCCTGTGCCTCACGTCAGGAGACACATCCTGTCAATTTGCCCCATTCACTGATGAGAACTTTGATCACTTCTCTAAGTGATTGCCACCAGGTTTCTGCTTTGTAGAGCCATCACTTTTCCCTTTGTAATTAGTAAGTAAATTGTGGAGTGATGCTTTGAGGCTCAAGTCTCCTGGTCTTTCTCAAACTTTTACTAGTTTTGGCATTTACTGATGATTTTTGCCTGAATCAATTATTTCTGATGTCAGCAAAAATGGTGAATTTTTAACTCTATCATTTCTTCTAACATGGCTTATCATTTTCTTTTTTTTTTTTGTAGAGACAGAGTCTCACTTTATGGCCCTTGGTAGAGTGCCATGGCCTCACCCAGCTCACAGCAACCTCCAACTCCTGGGCCCAAGCGATTCTCTTGCCTCAGCCTCCTGAGTAGCTGGGACTACAGGCGCCCGCCACAACGCCCGGCTATTTTTTGGTTGCAGTTCAGCCGGGGCCAGGTTTGAACCCGCCACCCTCGGTATATGGGGCCGGCGCCCTACCGACTGAGCCACAGGCGCCGCCCGGCTTATCATTTTCTTATGTTCCACCTTGTATGCACGAACTAATGAAAACACAATTTGAAAATCTTTATGTCAACAATAATAAAAATAAAAATAGCTTCCGGGCTTGTTCTCCTAGATCGGACTCAACATTATAGAGGTGCCATGTTACAAGGAATACTTTCAAAGACTTTTTTTTTAAGAGATAGGTTCTTGCTCTGTCACCCAAGCTGGGGTTCAGTGGAATCCTAGCTGTGGCTGAGGCAAACTTGTGCTGTCATTTCAATCTTTAGGAGTCACCTTAGAGCCTATTTGCAGCCAACATTCTCACATTATGGCTGTGATTTTAAAAAAGAATAGAGATACGTATGTATAAATTACAGTCACATTCAGTTCAAAGTAGATCTTTAATAACATTAACTTTGATCGACCACAAGTATTATTCAATTCCCGTGATCTGGTAGAGAAATTACCGTCATTACTTCTACATGGTTACAATAAAGGCTTGAGGTGTTGTTGGGAAGGTAGAGGTGGAACCTTTTCAGTTTCCTGCTACATAAGGAACATTTGCTTTTTGAAGGAAAACTAAACACAACTGGGGTAATTGGGCGTGGCCTTTAGCATGTCATTTCTGCAACTGCACCCCAGGGAGAAGTCTCTGCTCTTTTTCTGAGGATCAAGACGTGGCTTCAGAATTGTGAGTCTGACTTCGGTCAGGTGACTGCGTTTCAGTAAGCCTTAAGCAAACACCACGGTTCTGCTTGTCAAACACACCTTCCTAGCGCTAGTGAGAGAGAGGCATGAAAAGGGAGACAGCTTCAAGGATATCTGGCCCTTTTCCATTTTCTACCTGGAAAAAATATCTTCATCCAAGTACTGTTATTTGCTTATAACAATTGTGCTCCTAGATTATCTGGGTCTTGATGCCAGTGCTAACACAGCCACATACTGGAACAATGACTCACCCACAAAGTCATTTTAAAGACACTCCAGCCATGAGTTTGTTATGAAAACAAGGAAAAAGCCTATGATTTCAAGGGGACTTATTCTCCCTTGAAGTAGAAGGGCAAAGACTCTCCAATATGTAATAATAAATAAGAAAAACTTTCTTTGTTTTTCGGGGAGGGGGAGGGTAGTAGGTAATCTTTTTAAAGTGTTTTTTTTTCTTTTTTTTGCAGTTTTTGACTGGGGCCTGGTTTGAACCTGCCACCTCCGGCATATGGGGCCGGCGCCCTACTCCCTTGAGCCACAGGTGCCCCCCCATATGTATATATTTTTTTTTTTAAAGACAGAGTCTCTGCTGCCCAGAGTGCCGTGGCATCAGCTTAGCTGACGGCAACCTCAAGCTCTTGGGCTCAAGCAATCTTCCCTGCTTCAGCCTCCTAAGTAGCTGGGACTACCGGTGCCGGCTACAATGACAAGCTAGTTTTTCTATTTTTAGTATAGACAGGATCTTCCTCTTGCTAGGGCTGGTCTTGAACTCCTGGGCTCAAGTGATACTTCCATGTAGGCCTCCCAGAGTGAGCCACCGCACGTGGCATGAAAATTACAGGGTGTCCATAAAGTTCCTGTGCACTTTAAAATAGTGTGCAATTTAAAATTGAACGTGAACTTTATGGCCACCCTGTATATACCTATTTGACGTATTTCCCATGCTTTCTTTGGGTAATTTTTAAAATTATTATTTTCTTGTTTAGCCTCTAATATACATGCAAAAACAAGTGTATAGCTTTAATCTCCCATCCCATTATACAGTTGGTACTATAAGTCATCTTTCTAACATAGTAGTCTTCAATTTGCAAATTATTATCAGAATATACATATATTTGTTTATTTAAAATAAGTCAAATAATATGGAATGGACTGAGAAAAAGGGTAAGTTTCTGTAACCTCCGACACATTTTCCAGAGGTGGCAACCGTTAACAGTTTTATATGAATCATTCCAGATGTTTTCTATTAATGGCATCAGTAGTAAGAGGGGTTCGTGAAATTTTTTGGAAATTTGAGAACTGGTTATTAAACACAGTCACTATTAAAAAGTTAAATCATATAAATTTATGGTGAAATAAATTACATTAAAAGTAAATGTAGGGCGGCACCTGTGGCTCAAAGGAATAGGGCGCTGGCCCCATATACCGGAGGTGGAGGGCTCAAACCCAGCCCCCGCCAAAAACTGCCAAAAAAAAAAGTAAAGGTAGTAAATACTCAAAACTCATCACTGCCTAATTGTTTTACTACATCTTACTATTGTCTGTGCTTTAGGGGCGAATTGCATCTGACATGTGATGATAAATAACAAATACCTATGTGGATGGTGGGAATACTATGAAGTGATGTCTGTTGGTCATCTTGTCCTAACCCCTCTTGAAGACTTTACACCTCTATTGATGCTGTGGTTTGAATGTTTGTCCCCTCCAAAACAATGTGGCAATATTGAGAGGTGGGGCCTCTGAAACACAAAGAGGATATTTAAAGAGGACATTGAACAAAAACTTGTTAATTGGGATATAAGGTCTTGAGTTCTGTTGATGGCAACATACCACTGTGGGTTTCTTACTTGTGACAAATGTACTCTGCTGATGAAAGATGTCAACAATGGGGGAAATTGGATGAGGGAATCAATGGACAGAACTCTGTCCTACTTTTCCAAATTTTCTGTAAATATAAAATTACTCCCATATCAAGTTTATTTAATGAACCTAAACAACAACAAAAGGATAACATCTTTCAATGGGATACCGAGTAGTCAACATAGATTTGTTTAGATAATTCGTTACTCCTGGTGTCCTATTATTGCGAAAACAGAGTAAAGACCTGTTTTCCGTTTGTAAAAAGATATGGCCGGGTGTTTAGTGTAGGTGGTATAATGCAGCTAAAAATCAAAACTATAGGTTTGACATAGGTTTGTTAATTCTGTTTGATTTCATAGTCAAAGTCTCAGCTCTAGCTTTGTCTAGAGACTGCGTGCAAATGTACACCATTCGAGTCAGGGTGGGAAAATGCTCACTGTCCTCCCTGCCCCAGCCTCCCAGACACTAACTGAAAGCACATGTTCTCTTGAAGGTGCGCCAGCAAGGCTATCTTCCTGGATGAAGACTTGCTTGATTATAATTAAACCTTTCATTTGACTATTAAAAGTAAAGAACAGCTATAAATTAAGGTAGCAATATTAAAACCTCTAGGGGCAAGTCTAAAAATCCTCTCTGTAATTAGAGAGCTACAAAACTTAAGGAACACTAATTCTTTTCGGCGTCAAGGTCTCCTTTTGCCTGGAAGCTGGTATTTTGTAAATTGCAGTCCTTTCAGGGCTGAGTACAAATGTTGGTTCTTGCTTATGGTTGTTGCCTGAAATCTTTTGCCCTTTATGAATTGGTCTATGAGTTAGAAGACTGATTTCTTATCCTAACTGGATACGTGAGAATTTGGGTGGTCTAAGTCAGGTCATAACCTTTCTAGAATAGGGTTTCCAAATCTGCCTAGGTAGATGTTGAGTTATTAACCTTATTTGACTCATCCAGTTAAAAAAGGTTGAAGTGTTTATTGTAACAATGAAAATAACACTCCCTAACACCACCTCTTCTTAAAAATAGAAGGCATCAGTTATCTTTGGGTGGTGAGTTTGGTTATTAATAGTTTGTATATTCTTCTTTGGACTTGATTTTTCCAAATGAGTATGTATACTTATCTATATAGAGACATACATACTCATGTGTATTCATACACACACATACGTATATAATCATCTATCCCTTTAATACAATGAAAAATAAAATAAAAAATCGTATTTGAAAACACAATTAAGACATATACTAATAGATTTCTCCTTGAGCCTTACTGAGTAAGCCTTACTTGAGCCTTACTTGAGCGTTAATCCTTCACTTTAAGGGGACTTTTGCCAGGACAATCTGAAAGTCTTAAGTTGACCTTTAGTTCATTTCCAGTCTGTCTTTTTCCATTTGATGGTCTTAATATTTTTCCTCTCGTATAGATCTTACTCCTCAGTTTTTATCTCTTTTTTCCATTGGATTAAAACAAACAATGAGCTTTAAAAAGCTCATTTCTCAGAGTAGATATTTCCAGAGAACTTATATTTATTTTAAACTGAATTCTTGCCAGACCACCCAAGTGGATACCCCTGATTTTACATTATCCATCAATATGTTGCACCATAATAGGTACAGAGGCATAAAAATGGTGTGGCCAAGCACCAACCAAACAAAGCCCTAACAGTCCATTAGGGCAACACAAAATGATGACACCATTTTTCTATCTAGTTCTAGAAAAATGATCTACATCTTTCTCTCTTTTTCTTTCTTTTCTCTTCCTTTTGATATTTGCAAAAGGTAAAATTATACATATAATAATTTAGTGCCTAAGAATTTGGACTCTGAGAAATGGAATTGCTACTTGCTGTGTTTCCCATTGGCTACGGGGATGTCTTGGTAAGAATATGCAAACCCTGGTAATCCAATCTTTAGGTCTTTTAAAGTTAGAATGTTTTGTTTTATAACATGATGTCAGCAGGATGCCAAGCTCATCTGTATCAGAGATTAAACTGTATTTGTGTTCAAAGCAATAAATGAGGACTTTTACAAAGCAATAAATGAGGGAAAAAACAGACATTTGAGTTGCTCATGATTATCTTAACAGTCATGTGAATATGGCTGGGTCACTTCTGATTGCCACTGATCACATTTAAGGATTCTGCTATCACATGGCCCAGTTTTCATAATACTGACAAGGTGTGGTGGCAAGTGCCTGCAGTCCCAGCTACTTGGGAAGCTGAGGGGGGAGGGTCGCTTGGGTCTAGGACTTCAAGATCAGCCTGGGCAATACAATGAGACTCCATTTCTAAATAATTAAATAAATAAAATGAGAATAGTATAAAAGACTTCTGTGGTAATTTTATTTGATTACCTGGGTCTTCAATTGCAAGAATCACAGGTGCATCCCAGTTCATTGAGTTTATTGTGCTGAGTGAAAGGACCACACAGAACCAAATCCATTGGCAAAAGTCAAACCAATCTCTTCTTCAAAGATGGAGGCACGATCTGTGAATCTGAACACCATATGAGCACTTTTGCTAATTTAATACATATCTATATGCCTACTACTACTTTTTTTTTTTTGTAGAGACAGAGTCTCACTTTATGGCCCTCGGTAGAGTGCCATGGCATCACACAGCTCACAGCAACCTCCAACTCCTGGGCTTAAACATTTCTCTTGCCTCAGCCTCCCGAGTAGCTGGACTACAGGCGCCCGCCACAACGCCCGGCTAACCTACTACTACTTTTTAATCCATAGATTTTTTTTATTCCAAAAAGAGAACAATCTCTTACAATGATTAATTCAATAACTCTAATAACATCTCTCTATAAATCAGGAAGCAGCGAAATCTGGCCTAAGGGCCAAACGTGGTTAGCTGCCTGTTTTTCCATGGCCTGATAACTAAGAGTTAGTATCTATATTTTTAAATGACTTGAAAACAAATTAAAAGAATATTATTTCTTGGCATGTAAAAAGTATATGAAGTTCTAATTTGATAAATAGAGTTTCAAAAGTTCCATAAATAAAGTTTTTTTTTTTTTTTTTTTTAGACAGAGTCTCACTCTGTGCCCTGGGTAGAGAGTGTCCTAGTGTCACACACAGCTCACAGCAACCTTAAACTCTTGGGCTGAGGTGTATGTGGCCGGCACCCCTACCCACTGAGGCACCGCCCATAATTAAAGTTTTATTGGCACATAGCCACGTTCATTCATTTACTGCTTCTTTATGACTGCTTTCCTCTTACAATGGCAGAATTGAGTAGCCACAGTGGACCCAAGGTCACCTGTGAAGAAGAAAATATTTACTATGTGGTCAATTTCATAAAAAGCTTGCTGCTCCTGGTAAAGACAGTTATTTTTCAGAATGAAAACTCAGGCACAGAGTGATATGTATAGACACATAAAATTTACCACAGTGGACTTGTTTGGAATATAAATCTAACTTTTCACGTGATATAATTTCTAACAGAGCATCTTGCATGAGCAGGGAGAACAAAAATCTGGAAATTAAGCACCAAACAAAGATCAAAAACCTGAACTTTGCATAGCAGGGAAGTTTGAAGAATCAAGCACAAAGATTGAAGGTGTATTTCACATTTTGCCAAAATGTGCCCTTCCTGGACTGGTAGCGTCTCTTCCTACAAACACAGTTGTGCAACCAGGAGGCAATCTTACTCATCAACTGATTGACTGATGGATGATGGACACCTAACTGCAATTCTAGTCTGAGTAGGAAGTGATGGGAGTGACCTTTGAATGTCTAGTGACTCAAAGAAAACATACTTTGAGGGTCTCATGAAAGGCTGAGTATGTATCTCTCCCTAATGGCTCCCTAGAAATGCTATGGTCAGATTCTCAAAAAGCTTGCCTTATAAAACCTTAATTTTATAGATATTTTAGTCTATCTGGAAGAAGATAATTGAGATTAAAGTTTCAATACTTGTTATAACCCACAGAGCAGGGTGTAGATTGTCAGTAATAGAAAGGGATATGGCTAAGAACAGTGGTCACCCTTTGTCATTTTCGATTTGTCTAGGTATGCATCTAATGTTTTATTTTGGTATATCTTTTGGTATAGTAGTTCATGTACATCATTTATAAATCCTTAATACATTTTTGTTTATATTTGTGTGTTCATCTTTTAAAAAAAAATTTTTTGAGACACAGTCTAACTATGCCCTATTTTAAAGGGTGTCCAACTGATTGAGTCAGGCCCACTCAGGATAATTTCCCATTTGATTACTTAAAGTTGACTCATTTGGAACCTAAATTACATTTGTAAAATTATTTCAATCTTTCTGTAGAATGTACCATAATCAAGGGAGTGAAATCTATCACCTTTGTCAAATAACATAACCTAATCAGAACGTACCACTAAGGGCCTGAAATCACAGGCACCATCTTTAAATTGGGGGCATCACACTATGGGCAAGAAAAGAATCAGAGAGGGCCAACTTTGGATCTTAGCTCTCCTACCTTCGAGCCATGTGATTGCACAAATGACTTAACCTCTCTATGCTTTAGTGCTTTCCACTGTGAACTGCAGATCGTCCTAACATCATCCTAGCATTTTAGCACCCATCACTTTGGATTAGTAACAGAATCAAATAAGATGATACTTACAAAAGTTGGGGCAGCACCTGTGGCTCATTGGGTAGGGTGCCGGCCCCATATACTGATGGTGGCAGGTTCAAACCCGGCCCTGGCCAAATTGCAACAAAAAAATAGCCAGGCGTTGTGGCGGGTACCGGTAGTCCCAGCTACCTGGGAGGCTGAGGCAGGAGGATCACTTGAGCCCAAGAGTTTGAGGTTGCTGTGAGCTGTGGTGCCATGGCACTCTACCCAGGGCACAGAGTGAGACTCTGTTTTAAAATAAAATAACAAGCTAGCTCAGTACATGGCTCTTTAAGACAAAATGAGGTACTGTATGTAACAGAACTTGCATTCAGTAAATATCAGTTAGATTTTAAATCGGGGCAGAAGTACTTGCTTAATAATTGTTAGTGTATTGATTGTGACTTTGTTACCTTCCTAAACTCAAATTATTTGCTTAATAAAATTATTTCTTTCACTTTAGTGTTACCCACAGGATTTTTTAAATATGCAAACATTTAGTTTGCCCGGGTGGCCCCTCCCTCTTCCCCCCTGTAAGATAAGGTCTGTTAATATGAAACCAATAGAGAAAGTCAAAGGGGAGAACACTTGCCAAAGATCTTGATCAAGTGTTATGTAGCAAAGAGAAATGCAAATATCAAATCCAGGACCTGGAGTTTCCATACTGCGAAATGGTTCTTATCCACCTCCTAGCTTCAAGTTGAAAGCCTGCATTAAGCATTTTTTCTATAGAGGGGAGGAGGAAAAAACACACAAAAAACCCCCTAAACAAGAAATCCTTCCCCAAACACCACTCTAAATTTGCTCATATCTTTGGAAATAAAAAGAAACAATTTCCCCTGATTGCGGACTTCCTGCTATGCAGAGAATGCACAAGCCCAAGTTGCCTCGTGCTCCCAACAATGGGGCAGGCAGAAGTGCACACAGAGCGGGCTTTTGTCTCCCGTTGTTGTCATCCCATTCCCCTGAATGGCTTCTTGCTTGGTGATGGGCAGAAGGCCCGGTTGCTGAGAAACCCTCTTCAGAGGGACTGGTGTGGCAGTGGGCGGTGTCTGGGGACACTGGGAAAGGAAAATTCCTGGGAGCAAGGGCTGTACAGTAGTAGCTCCAGTAACACGGTCGCCCCGGAATTCCTGAAAAGGCTCCTGCTTGGGGCTCTATTCTGTCCTTGTCAGAATGAATCAAAGAGCTAACTATTCTAAAGCTTTATGAAAAAGGAGGGGTGGGAGTGTGGAGGTGGGATATGGGGGTGTGGGGGAGGCGGGGGAGCACGTAAGAGAATGGCACCCATGTACAGCAACATTCGGGGTCTCATCGTCAAGTACCGGTGAACCATCTTAAGTGACAGATCCAGACCTTGCTCAGTTTCTCACAAAATTCTCACAGAATGTTTTTAGAGGGCATTAAAGAACAAGGAGGCTGTAGGGTCCGTAGGTCATGTCTTGCTTTCCCTCAGAATCCTTGTATATAATCGTCCCACTTTTATCATTAATGGCAGAAAATAGAATAAATGAGGCAACCATCCAGAAGTTTATTTATTTATTAAGACAGTCTCACTTTGTTGCCCTGGGTAGAGTGCTGTGGCATCACAGCTCACAGCAATCTCCAGCTCTTGGGCTTAGGCAATTCTCTAGCCTCAGCCTCCCAAGTAGCTGGGACTACAGGCGCCTGCCACAACGCCTGGCTATTTTTTTTATTGCAGTTTGGCTGGGGCTGGGTTTGAACTTGCCACCTTTGGTATATGGGGCCGGCACCCTACTCACTGAGCCACAGGCACCGCCCCATCCAGAAGTTTTCAAACATCCAGGTATTGGACATTGTGGAAATATATGTAGACACACACTGGGCCTCATTATTTGTCCTTATTTTTATTTGTTTATATATATATACATATATATACAGTAGAACCTCCATAGTTGACCAGCTCCCTGCACTGACTACCTCCTTAAGTGGCCTCATTTTCATAGACTGGACATGCACCACATGTACGTATCAGTACAGTAGGCCTAGTTCCTTATGGTGACCACCTCTGTATGTTGACCAGTTTGTTACTGTCCCATGGGTGCTCAACTTACCCAGGTACTACTACATTTTTTCTATTGTGTTTATATAGAGAGGTGGGGGTGGGTGAACCATGAGCATACTTCTTTCATTCAACACTCATTTGTGAAGCATTTCCAGTGTGTGTCCCTGACGAGCTCTGGCCATATAAGATTTACAGCGCTAGCCAAGAGACTGTAAGAGCCGAATTGCTAAGCATACACCTCACTCATCTTCTGGAAAAGTTGGTTGTCTAATTCTAGAAGAGAACACGGGTGAGACCAGATTGGTTGGTAATTCAACACATGTGGTTACTTTAACTTCCAGTTCAACAACAGCCAAACCAAAGGCTTCTAAGGGGTTAAATCAACTCTCTAACCTAGACGATCATTTCCGTGTCTAATAGAGGAAAAAACAATCAAGTCCAACTGTTCTCAGGAAGGCAAAACTGCAAGCAGCCAGTCAGAGGCAGTTTCCACCTCTGAACCACGTGTTTGGTTTCACCTACACACTTCCTGCAAGGGCGCTTTGCCCATTCCACGGTCAACAGCTGTATTTTTCTCGATTCGATTCATCTTACTTTCTTTTTAGTCATCAGTGGCAAAACAGGATAAAATCCCTTTATTATTATCTGAGGCTCAACATCACACCCAAGATTTATCTTTTCAGAAGCCAGGAGAGAAGTGGATGTAACTGGGGGTCTGTGTTGCCAGGGAATATGGCTTTATGCTAAGGAGATCTGAAAGCAAATGTCTTGTGTTAGCAACTTCTCACATTTGATTACTGTAATACTATTTTATGGGCACTTTCCCCACCTTCTGAACATTTGTGGCATTTTTCTTGAACGAATAACCAAACTATTATGTATTTTTTTGTACCAGCTGCGGTATTATTGCTAAGAAGAATACTCCCGGGCTCTGGTGCAATGTTAGTCTTACGTTTCTGCATGGCTGGAGCCACGGAAGCAACTTGCCCACGGGTGGAGTCCCAACACACCTAATACCTTAGAGGGAGACACATTTGGATCAAGGTTGCATCACCCTTCCAGCTACTGGAGTCCCTGGAAAGGTAGGGAAAGGATGTTATATCAAAACCCACATTATTTAGATGTTTTCATGAAAGGCATAATAAATAGTGCTTCTTGATTCTGTTTGAAGACATGTTGGGCCACAGGGGCTTTCTTGACAAAAGTGGCCAGGAAGTGACTCTTAACTCCCTAGCAACAGCAATTTTCAAATTGCTCTTTCAGCTCAATAAAGGTTCAAAAGGAAGTGAAACCTTTTGTGCTGGTCTGCATTGCTGGTTTTTTCCAGACAGAGCAGAAAAGGCTGGCTAGGAAAGGGTTACCAATAGCAGGCAAGAAGTAGACCTGTTCTTTGGCTATGAAATGAAAGCCAAAACACAAAACAAAACGACATTGAATTTGGTGTTTGAAACTGCAGCACTGAGTTTCTCAGTTGACTGGCTTGACAAACCCACAATGGTTCAGAAGCAGCAGCCCGTCCCAGGAGCCGACTCAGCCATTTCTCCAGGATGAAGAGATGAAGAGGACCCGGCCATGCGGTACTTTCCTCTTCCTGACCTCTGCAGCAGCAGCAAGCTGAGCAGAAACATGCAAATAAAAACCAAGAGCTCCGAAGAGTGAAAAATCATTTCCAGATAGGCAGATAGGAAATTTCAAGGCTTCAGCTCAGATACCCCTGACTTAAAGCCATTTGTTCCAGCTCTTTAGTAGAATGCATGGTTAAGTACACAAACTTCTGTTATTAGAGTTCCTCTGTATTAATGCCTGCATGTAAACTTTTAAAAGACAATATAAAATACAGTGATTTTTAAAATCTCACCTAAAATGAGAAAATATAAAGTGCCTTTGGGTTTCCATTCCATTGTTTTGAAGGGCTTTCTTCCCCCTTTTCTTTAGTACCCCACCTTAAAGATTTTTTTTTTTTTTGTGGTTTTTTGGCCAGGGCTGGGTTTGAACCCGCCACCTCCGGCATATGGGACCGGCGCCCTACTCCTTGAGCCACAGGCACCGCCCCACCCACCTTAAAGATTTTAAAATTTAAGCCAGGTGTGAGCTCTGAGAGTCATTGAAGCTGCATTTCGTTTCTTTGTGTCCTGGACAAACAGAAATGGTAGAGTTAGCATGTATTGATCCTTAAAAAATAAGGATATGAAGGAAAAATATTTTTGTTCACTCTACTTATTCTTTTTTTTTTTTTTTATTGTTGGGGATTCATTGAGGGTACAATAAGCCAGGTTACACTGATTGCAATTGTTAGATAAAGTCCCTCTTGCAATCATGTCTTGCTCCCATAAAGTGTGACACACACCAAGGCCCCACCCCCCTCCCTCCATCCCTCTTTCTGCTTCCCCCACACACACTCTACTTATTCTAAACTGATGCATCTTCTATTTAGGATAATGTTAGGTTTGAATGACAAGATCCTGGGTCAGTAGTGCTCTCTGCAGGTACAGTTATGGGCAATACATAACACTTGATGAAGGTAAAAACGACAATGGTACTGGTTTATGGATTTACTATACTATACTTTTATCATTATTTTGCAGTGTTCTACTACTTATGAAGAAAAAATTAACTGTAAAACAGCCTCAGGGAGCTCTTTCTAAAGGTTTTCCTGAAGGCATTGTTATCTTAGGAGATGACAGCTCCATGCATGTTGTTGTCCCAGAAGACCTTCCAGGAGGACAAGATGTAGAGGTGGAAGGCAGTGACGGTAATGATCCTGACCCTGCGTAGGCCTAGGCCAGTGGTTTTCAACTTCCCTAATGCCGAGATGTACTTTCATTGTTACAAAGGGGTCGCGACCCACAGGTTGAGAACCGCTGGCCTAGGCTAATGTGTGTGTTTGTGTCTTAGTTTATAACAAAAAAATTTAAAAGGTAAAAAATGGTTTAAAAGGCTAAAAGAAAAAAAGCTTCAAGAATAAGGATATAAAGAAAGAATAGGGTGGCTCCTGTGGCTCAGTCAGTAACGCGCCGGCCCCATATACCGAGGTTGGCAGGTTCAAGCCCAGCTCCGGCCGAACTGCAACCAAAAAATAGCCGGGCGTTATGGCAGGCGCCTGTAGTCCCAGCTACTCGGGAGGCTGAGGCAAGAGAATCGCTTAAGCCCAGGAGTTGGAGGTTGCTGTGAGCTGTGTGAGGCCATGGCACTCTACCGAGGGCCATAAAGTGAGACTCTGTCTCTACAAAAAAAAAAAAATATATATATATATATATATATATATATTTTTTTTTTTTTGCAGCTTTTGGCCAGGGCTGGGTTCGAACCCACCACCTCCGGCATATGGGGCTGGCGCCCTACTCCTTGAGCCAAAGCGCTGCCAAGAAAGAATATTTTTCATTGCAATACGTGTTTGTGTTTTATTTATTTTGTTTTTTTTTGTTTTTTTATTTATTTTTATTTTATTCTATTATTAAATCATAGCTGTGTACAATAATGCGATCATGGGGCACCATACACTGGTTTTATAGACCATTTGACATATTTTCATCACACTGGTTGTGTTTGTGTTTTAAACTGTTCCTAGGAAAGAGTCGAAAGTTAAGAAAAATTAAAAAATGTATAAAGTAAAAAAGCTACAGTAAGCTAAGCTTCATTTATTTTTGAAGACAGAAATTTTTTGGTTTTTATTTTTTTTTAATTAATTTTTTTTTTTTTTTGGCCGGGGCTGGGTTTGAACTCGCCACCTCCAGCATATGGGACCGGCACCCTGCTCCTTGAGCCACCGGCACCACCCAGAAGACAGAATTTTTTTGTAAATCAGTTTAGTGTAGGCTAAGAGGGAAGCGTTCGTAACGTCTGCAATAGTGCACAGTAGTGTGCTAGGCCTTCACCTTCACTCACCACCCACCCACTTGCTCACCCAGAGCAACTTCTAGTCCTGTAAGCGCCACTTGTGGTAAGTGGCGTATCATTTTTGATCTTTTATACTGTATTTTTACTGTACCTTTTCTGTGTATAGATATACAAATACTATTGTGTTATAATTGCCTACAGCATTGGGGACAGTAACATTCTGTATGGATCTGTAGCCTAGGAGATGGGGCTAGACCAGGCAGGTTTGCATAAGGACACTGTGGTGGTCACACAGAGTGGGGAGGAGGGAAAGGGGAGAGGGGAAGCTCTCACCTAAAGAGCACAATGTAAGGGAATACATCCCACCCCCCATTAAGGGCTCAACTACAACTTGGACTTTGACTGACAAACACAGTGTAATCTAATTCTTTGTACCCTCATATTAATCTGAAAATTAAAAAAAGATAACTTTTGTAGAACACATCCCCCTCCTGAAGCCTTGTATGACTGTATTTGCCCTACTGAGACCAAATTAGAGAGAGTTTAGAAGATTGTACCTCACTGAGGTCTTCCTTTTTCTGTTTTCTATGAGTCGGGAGATTTATTGAGAAAATCTGCCTTCCCTTGGCAGGGGCAGGGCAGTTCTCTCTTACTTCCTGTTACTCATTTGCATTTCTAAGGCCTATTAGAAAGAAACATTTCAAAGAACCTCATAAAATGTGGGGATTTATTAAATTAAACTGTACTTCTGGTCTCTAATATGAATGTGACAATGTTTTGCTCATCTCAGAACTGGAAAATTGAGATCTAGAAGTTGTAAAAATATTTCTCTTTGTGAATTCTGCATGTAAATTCATTATATGGTTAAAAAATTCGGTATAATTTGGTGAAATAATTCGGTAGGAAAAAAAATTGGATTTCCTTCTTATTTGAGCTGGAAACAAAAACCCATTGTATAGATTTGGACTATTCTTACTTCTTCCAAACTTTACCTTTATTTACATGTTCTGCTAACTAAACCACCATTATAAAACCAACTGAACCTTTGCGACCAGAAGAGACCGTAAAGAAATCAGCTAAAGACCCTCCTGTTTAAGTGTTAAATCTTTTATGGCCTTTCTTGTCCACGAAAATCTCTTAATCTTTCCTGCTTTGAATTATCCCTTTATATTGCTTATATCAATATCAATGATTCTTAACTTTAAAAAAAAGCAGCCCCTCTTTTATACCCTCATTTGTTATGTCCTCCCACAAGATACTATAATTATTTTTTAGAAATTAGAAATTTATTGGAAAAGAGAGAATCTTCCAGATAAAGAACTGCATTCATGTGGTGGGGAAAACACATTTTTGATACTGAATCTCTTGATACCTTTTGGAACTTGGAAGCCCCAAAGAGTCTGAGACCCACACACAGGTACAAAGCTCTGGTTAACTTCACTCTGCCAGATGGATGTTCCCTTGCCTTGTTTTCTAACTGCATTTAGTTTTAGAGGATGAGAATTAAGCCATCTATTCATCTCTCAAAGGGCTGGCCACACAGTAATGCTTCAGAAACGAGCTATTCATCTATTTCTTGGTTGACACTTGATTTTCTTTGGCCTGGGAAGAGACACTACACTGCCCTCTCAAACAAATATGTGGTGCTGTGTTCAATAAGAACCTGACTAAACATTCGTGGATTGCTTCTGTCTTTGTAGACTTCATTCTTTGAAGCTCACTTGGTTTCACTTTTCTCACCTTTGCAGGATCCTTCAGTTTCCTGATGTTCAACCATAAAGGCTTCAGAAATCCGTTTCCTCAAGAGAGAAATCTTAGGGCCACTTGGCTGGATGGAAAAAAGGTGTAGGCCTGACCCACTGGCTACTGGGGAAAAAAGATGGCCCCAGTAACTCCTTTTCTACCTATGTTTCAGTCTTGCTTGCAAATTGTTTTTTCTTTCTAATATCTTTTCATCATAATTTTTACAATCATCTTGTCAACAAGTTATTCTAAAAATTGTTGAAAAGAATCCTTTGGTTTTCAGTGTGGAGGCTAGCCTCTGGATTCCTCCACGGTTATTGCTTTGCTCTTACATGTGACTGGTATGAACTTGTTTTGAAAATCCTGAGATTGGAACTTGTCCTCATTCAGTAAAGTCACTGGCATCTTCCTCATAGCTGGTTTTAAGGGGTTTCTTCATCTAATTGGTGATGACCCCAGAACCTTACCTCCACAGTGAAAATTTCCCAAGTGACTTGGCTCTCAAACCTCATCACAACCTCAATTCTTTAGGCTGCCAGATGTTGAATGTTAATCACTGTGGTTGCATAGAATTGGCTGGGAATCACTTGAGCCACCCCACATAAGGACTAACAAGACTCTGCTTTGAGTCAATGTCCTGATTCATGCTGCCTCTTCGAAAAGAAGTGGAGGCTCAGGGACTTGCTCCAGGGTTTCTTTATTGCATGTTCCTCTGACTTGGTTGAAGAACTGTAGATCCAAGTTTAGACATACGATGGTAACTGCACCCAAATGCAGCTAAGATATGTGAGTCTACTCTTGGCTTGTAATTAACCACGTGACTTTGGGCAGGTCATTCTCCTTGCCTTTGACTTTCTCATTTATAAAATGATGCAATTAGATTAGGTTCTTTCCAGGACTTTTTCTGGTCCTTTCCATTTCTAAAGTTCTATGATGAATAGGTAAACCATGTCATCATGATTTCTATTTTTTTTTTTAAGACAGAGTCTCACTATGTCACCCTTTGTAGAGTACCGTGGCGTCACAGCTCACAGCAACCACAAACTCTTGGGCTCGAGCGATTCTCTTGCCTCAGCCTTCCAAGTAACTGGGACTACAGGGGCCCGCCACAACGCCTGGCTATTTTTTGATGCAGTTGTCATTGTTGTTTAGCTGGCCTGTGCTGGGTTCAAACCTGCCAGCCTCAGTGTATGTGGCCGGCACCATAACCAGGGTGCTACGGGCACTGAGCCTCATCATGATTTCTAGCATAGCACCCTGGGGACGGATTCCTCTTTCCTGGCATGCACGCACAGCTCCAAATAGGGATCCCTAGTTCTTAAAGAAGGGCAAATAGGTAAGGAGAACTGAAACCCACATAGTTTCAGTTCTGGCATACTGAGTTTTGAATTTAAATGCCTTCTCATATGAATCAGTGAGTGAGTAGGAGAATCCTACAAAGACAGCCATGAGGATGGATGAGCAATGAATGCCCAACCCCTTTCTGTTGGCGACTCCCTTTTGGAACAAAGCATATCAAAGCTCAACTGCCAAAAAAGAAAAACTAAGAATAAGGAGAAAAGAAAGAAAAGAGAGAGAAACCCCCACCGTGTGTGACAGGCATTATTGAACAAAGAGAGATAGAAGGTGGTGGTGGCGCGTGAATCCACGTGGCCCTCTGCCAACCCACCTGCCTCTACCGCTGCCCCATCTGCGCATCTCAGGGTCGTTCCTGAGATGGAGGTTTTTACTGAGCCCTTGTTAGCAGAGAGGTTTGTTCCCAATCTCAATGCTTTCTGGAACAGCCGGTACCAAGAGGAAAAACTATTGGGGCTTTCGTGCAAGGAAGTGTCCCAAGTGGCTCTATAAGATGACTAGCACTCCAGTTGGACATGAGAGTGCGTGGGGCACTGCCATTGCTTCATACAGCCCCTAGCAAGGCCAGGGGCTCTGAGCATGTTGTCTGCAAATGTGTCTGCAACTTTGAAATTCATTCAAGCTCTGACTGGGCTCCAGGCAAATGTCATCTGTGCGATTTTTTGTAAGGCTTTCTCATGCTAGCCCTCAAATGAAATATGAAAACAAATCAGGAAGTCCAAGACGTCTAAAATGCAGCTTGGGAGCATGAAGAGAAGATGGAGAGAAATGTTAAGGATTTAAATTGGAGAAACTAATGAGGAAAAACATAGGACATTATTTCTTTTTTTTTATTTTTTTATTTTTTTTATTGAATCATAACTGTATACATTGATATGATCATGGGGCATCATACACTCGCTTCATAGACCATTTGACACATTTTTATCACAATGGTTAACATAGCCTTTCCGGCGTTGTCTCAGTTACTGTGCCAAAACATTTACACTCTACATTTACCAAGTTTCGCAAATACCCCTGTAAGATGCACCACAGGTGTGATCCCACCGATCCCCCTCCCTCTACCCACCCTCCCCTTTCCCACTTCCCCCTATTGTTAGGTTGTAACTGGGTTATAGCTTTCATGTGAGAGCCCCAAATTAGTCTCATAGTAGGGCTGTGTACATTGGGTACTTTCTCTTCCATTCTTGAGATACTTTACTAAGAAGAATATGTTCCAGCTCCATCCATGTAAACATGAAAGAGGTAACATAGGACATTATTACAGTGGAATTTCCCCCTTTTTGGCCATTCCTGAATTTTAATAGTGTAACCATTCTACTAAAGCTATTCCTGTAATGATTTTTGCATCGTGTAAAAGCAAAGAGTCTAGAAAAAGCATTAGCTGGATGTGGCGGGGAGCATCTGTAGTCCCAGCTACTCAGGAGGCTGAAGAGGGAGGGTCACTTGAGCTCGGGGGTTTAAGGCTGTAGTGAGCTGTGATTGTGCCACTGCACTCCACCTGGTGACAGAGTGAGAACTTGTCTCTATTTTTTCAAAAAAATTAAGAAGAAAAATTTTAAAAGAGTCTATAAAAGGCATTTTGTAGGCCTGCAGTCTCTGTATCTAGTTTTTTGAAAGATGTCATTTATGTGCCCATGAGTACCTTTGTTAACCTTTCCTTGGGTCTTTTTTGGGGGAAAGAAAAATCGGGTTTCTGTTTAAATACTGGGTCCCCTGGAGCACATCTGTTTCTCAGAGAGCAATAAGCAAGGAAAGGGAATATGACACCAGGTGTGTTGACAGACACGTTGGAAGAAGTGAAAAGAGAGTTAGAAAAAGGGCTAGAGAACGTGTGATGGCTCGGTTTAGTGTCCCTTCTCCCTCTGTGCAGATGAAGAAACTGAGGCACTGAGGAATGCGATGACTGGCCCAGGGACCCCAGATGGCTAGTGGCCTGCTGGGAATAAAACTCAGCTGACCCCTATTTCTGCCTCGTACCGCCACACTAGGCTTGCTGCAGTCGGAGTTGGCAGGCTAACGTTTCTTCCTCCTCTGTGATTGGTTAATACTCTACGAGTATGAAATGAATTGTGCAACACCGTTCCCATACTGGCAGGAATGGTTGCTAAGGTATAGAAAGGGTTAATCTATGAGTGGATGACTCCTCCAGCCACACAGGCTCCTCTGCTCTGTGCTTGGTGCCCTATCCTCCCTGACTAGGGCACCACCCCTCCAAATTTAATATGTCACCTGGTAGGCTCAGCGCCTGTAGGACAGTGGTTATAGCGCCGGCCACATGCACCGAGGCTGATGGGTTCAAACCTGGCCTGGGCCAGCTAAACAACAATGACAACTGCAAAAAAAAAAAAAAAAAAAAAAAAAACTAGCTGGGTATTGTGGTGGGCACCTGTTGTCCTAGCTGCTTGGGAGGTTGAGGCAAAAGAATCGCTTGAGCCCAAGAGTTTGAGGTTGCTGTGAGCTGTGATGCCACAGCACTCTACTAGGGATGACATAGTGAGATTCTGTCTCAGAAAAAAAAAAAAAAAGCCACCTGGTAGTCTGGATAAAATGCACACTCTGATTCCAGGGCTCTAGGTGGGCCCTGAGGGTCTGCATTTGTAACGTGCTCCCAGGCAATGCTGAGGTCACTGCTGCACAGACTACACTTGGAGTCTGGAAGGACCAGGTGCTTCTGCTCCAGTGTGCTGAGCACAACTGAGAAAGAAGCCTGAGTTAAAGCTGGCATTTTTCTTTCTTCATTTTCCCATTGCTCTACTCCCCTCTCTTGGAAGAATCCAGCTTAAGAAAGGAAAACATTATGAAACACCAGTGCAAACCTGAATTACAGCGTTAGGCATGTAATCATCTGGGTGAAAACCAGATGTCTGAGGCCGGGAGTGAGTTCAGCCCCCTGCCAGGGCTGGATAAAGTTCCTAGATTTGAGAGACAGTTGAGGCCATACAGCATGCGTAAGAGAAAGAATGTACCCATGATAACTCAGGAGGTGAGAAGTGGGCACAAATAAATTTGGAAGCTCTGCCTTCCCCACCAGATTGCAAACCGACATGCCTGCACGTTAATCTTGGCCACAAGGGTGACTTGCTCTGTGTCTGCAAATGAAAGGTTTTGACCTTGGCCGTGAAATAAAAATAGCAAATAACATATGCCATGCAGGGTTTTCCTCTGCAAAGGGTTGCCACTGTCCCTTGTTTAGGGGCTCTGCCTGAGCTGTCCTCAAGAATGGACTTCTGGGGCAGCACCTGTGGCTCAAAGGAGTAGGGCGCCGGCCCCATATGCCGGAGGCGGCGGGTTCAAACCCAGCCCCGGTCAAAACTGCAAGAAAAAAAAAAAAAGAATGGACTTCTGTGAACAAGTGGGACAGATTGCAGGTTCAGTTTGCAGAGTGTGGGCCTACTTTGACACTCCGTGCAAAACCTCCCTTGTCTCACTCTTTACAGGTGCACATGCCAGCTTGCCAGGACTTCTCACTGTCAACAGCCTTGACTGACACTGCACCACGCCAATGCATCTTCTAGGGACTCAACACGGCAGCTCCGGATGGAAAAGCAAGGCCCCCACACTGTGATCTAACTAAGCTTGGGAGACCTGGGCTCAAGTCTTTTTGCAAACTCAGTTTCTTCTTGGAGGAAAATAGTGACAATGAGAATGGTGACAATGATAATAATAAAAAAAAAAATCTCCAAAGTGGACAAAGAGCTGTGACAGTTCCCATTACTCCTGTGGAAGCAAAACCAGTTCTGGCATAGCTGAGTTTTCACACTTATGTGTTGAGACTTTGCACAATTTGGCCTTATCTCAGTGAGACCAGGTGGAGGATGCGAGGACGGGGTGGTGAACGGGTGGGAGATCTCTGACTTTGGATTTCCAGGCATTTATCAAAATAGTCTAGGCTGCCTTATTCCTTCTATAGTCAAGACTTGTCACCACTCAGGAAAACAGTCAATTGCCTTGGTACAGTTGCAGTCTCCCCAGGGCCGTTAGGAAGGACAAATAGAATGCTCTGGACCACCACTCAGTGTGGCCCAAAAGCTTGTGCACCACTCTGGGAATTCCCGCCAGTCTCTTTTGTTTGACGTTGAACTAAAGAGGTGGCAAGCAGAGGTCAAACACTTTTATCAGTTACTGGAGAGATTTCCATGACCCCAGTAAGTTGCAAACCATTCCAGGGAACAAAGATTAGTTCCCTCAGTCAATATCAGCTCCAGCTCGATAATAGCCCCCAAGATGGGAACAGAGAAGGCAAACACCCTCTTCACCAAACCTCAGAGTTCACTGCAGTGGCTCAAGGATAAGCCTGCTAGGGTTCAAGTGCTGCTGGCAAGCAGTGTGTCCTCAAATAGGCTCGAGGGCCTTTGGGTTATGCCCAGGGCAACTCAGCTATCTCCTGGCCCAAGGTTTCTATAGGAGGCTATGATCTTACCTTGGCAAACACCAAGGGAGATTATCTGGGAAAAGAAAGGAAAACAAATCCTTTTTACCTTTAATTCAAATGGCCTTTATCCACTGTCACTTTGAATGCTAAGTCATTTGTCCTTTTAATGGTCCCTACTTCCAGATGTGGTGTATGTAAGTGGACAGTCACTGACAGAGCCATTCTATGGCACCTTGGAATGAGCTGACCCCAGAAAGGAGGAGGAAGAAGGGAGGGGCAGAGAAAAGTTTAATCCATTTTTCTGACTGTACTGTTAATATTTATCTTAAAACATTGCAATTCCTTTCAAGCAAACTAGCATGCTTTGCTTTTTATTTGAGTAAATATTTTACTTTGAGATAAATTACAATTTGCAGAGAAGTTGCAAAGATCATTCAGAGAATTCCCATCTACCCAGCTTCCGCCAATGATAATATCTTACGTTTCCACTGTACATTTGTCAAAACTAAGAAATTGACGCTGGTGCAGTCCTACTAACTAAACTCCAGACTTTATTTGGACTTTGCCAGTTTTTCCATTAGTGTGCTTTCTCTATTCCAGGAGCTCATCCATGCTACAAGAGTATCATGCTCTTGTCTAACAAATCTGCACTTGAGCTGACCTAGTTGACACTCTAACAGGTCTTACCAAGCACCTGTTCCACGTAGGGCTCTGGCCTGACTGCCTCAGAGAGCTAAAGGTGAGTATGTCCTCAAGTAGTAAAGAGCAGGCACAGCTTTCTCTGCCTGGCCCCGCATTGTGGACATATTTGCTAAGAGGCCAGGAGAATCAGAAGTCCTTCCTAGGTAGGGAAGTGGCTTGGAGAGGGAAGTCTGGGAAGATGATAAACAGAGTCCTACTTAACTTGACTTAGAAAGAAAAGGGAAAATACTGCAAGGTACAGAGCTGATCATTTAAGATGTAGATGCTTAGAACAGAGAAATGTCTTGGTTTCCAAAAAATGATGAAGAGAAGGACCATAATACTCATAATACTGGGAGAATTGTGTGCGCGCCTATATGTATGGGGGGAGCTTTTCAGTTGGTGCTCATTAGAAAGAAACCCTGATCTTTCTTTTCCTATGTAGCAGCTAGTTGAATTATTTGATTTTACAGCAAAGAGTTCCCCCAAAGAGTGCCTTTGTTCTTAGGTTCAAGCTCAAGAAAATACCAAAAAACCCTGTAGCATGCCAGTGCCCAGATAGAAAAGTCATTTATTTAATGTGTCGATTATTCATCTTGGCGGGGCCCAGTGGGGCTGCTATGACTCCGTGTTCCAGCCATTTAGCTCAAGGCCTCAGGAGGCAGGTGGGTTTCACTTAAAGGCAAGAGAAGTCGGCAAGAGCCCCAGGGTAGCCCCCCGTAGGTTAAGAAGGTGGGAGAAAGTGTGACTTTCATAGCTGAGGGGAAGCTAGTGTGACTTCAATATGGAGAGAGCCTTCATTGTTTGGAGCCTCAGATTTTCCATCTGCAGATGAGAAGATTTTCATCTGCCCTGCCTAACTTGCAGGGCTCTAGTGGGTAGGGCACGTGTCCCATATACCGAGTGTGGCCGAGTTCAACAGGCCCCAGCCAAACTGCAAAAAAAAAATAGCCAGGCATTGTGGCGGGTGCCTGTAGTCCCAGCTACACGGGAGGCTGAGGCAAGAGAATCGCCTAAGCCCAGGAGTTGGAGGTTGCTGTGAGCTGTGACGCTGCAGCACTCTACCGAGGGTGATAAAGTAAGACTCTGTCTCTAAAAAAAAAAAGATTTTGAAAAACAAACAAATGCTGAGTACATTGCTTGGTATAATACTCAGTAAAGGGTGGCTATTGTTTTTTTTTTCTTTTTTTATTGTTGGGGAGTCATTGAGGGTACAATAGGCCGGGTTACACTGATTATGTTTGTTAGGTAAAGTCCCTCGTGCAATCATGTCTTGCCCCCAGAAGGTGTGGCACACACCAAGGCCCCACCCTGCTCCCTCCTTCCCTCTCTCTGCGGCTATTGTTTATATTACTTCATGTATCATAAAAATGTACTTTCTTGCATTTGAATTTCTAGTAAATATAAGAGTCTTATCACCATAGAGAACAAACCTTCTGCTACCAGAAAAAAAGAAATATTTCTTTGTCATGGTCAAGAAAACCATGGTTCCTCAGTTTAGGACAGTGTCCACAACCTCAGAACCCGTGAACTTGTTATATTACATGGCAAAGAGGAATTTAGGTAACAGATGGAATTAAGCTTGCTAAGCAGATGACCTTAAAATAGGGTGACTATCCAAGAGTATTTGGGTGGGCCCAGGGAAATCACGAAAGTTCTTAAAAAGTGAAAATGGAAGATGGGGAAATGGAAGAGAGAACCGGACAGATGGCAGCCCGAGAAGAACTTGGTCTGGCATTGCAGGCTTTGAGATGGAGGGAGTCCTGAGCCAAGGAAGGCAGAAGCCTCTGGAAGCTGGAAAAAGCAAGGAAATGGATTCTTACCAAGAGCCCGCAGAAAAGAATGTAGCCCTGCCTACAACTTGCTCTTAGCCCAGTGAAATTCATATCAGACTTCTGATCTTCAAAACTGTAAGATAAAAGCTGTATGTTGTTTTAAGCCAATTAGTGTGTGGTAATTTGTTCCCAGCAGTAATAGAAAACTGATATACCTGTCGATAGAAATTCTGTGGTAACAGCACATTCTTGGATGTAGGGATGAAATGTTTATTAGCTGCCCGTTTTTTTAAGAACCTCCTTCGCTCCTCTTCTCATTAGTCACAAATTAGTATTTTCCCTCCATTTGTCTGGCACAGGTTGTAGTTGCTGGTCTAGAGCTGCTATTTCCCCAGACTTCTTTAAAAAAAAAAAAAAAAGATTTGGAAGAGGCGGCACCTGTGGCTCAAAGGAGTAGGGCGCCGGCCCCATATGCAGGAGGTGGCGGGTTCAAACCCAGCCCCGGCCAGAAACTGCCAAAAAAAAAAAAAAGATTTGGAAGGATGCATACCAAACTGCTAATAATTCTCTCTCTTCCTTTTTTTTTTAGACAGTCTCACTTTGTTGCCCTGGGTAGAGTGCCATGGTGTCATAGCTCACAGCAACATCAAACTCTTGGGCTCAAGCAATTCTCTTGCCTCAACTTCCCAAGTAGCTGAGCCTACAGGCACCACAATGCCCGGCTATTTTTAGAGACAGGGTCTCGCTCTAGCTCAGGCTGGTCTTGAACTCCTGAGCTCAAACAATCCACCTGGCTTGGCCTCCCCAGAGTGCTAGGATTACAGGTGTGAGCCACCACGACCAGCCTAATAATTCTCTCTCTCTCTTTTTTTTTCTCCCCAGACTTCTTTTTCATACTTCTTCTTATGTTCACAGAGACTTTTACACAAAATACTGTCGCCTGGTTCAGGCTCCCTGGTTTGGTTTTGAACAGAGTGTGCAAGGGTAGGTTAAAAGGGAAGTTCTGACTCAAGGCCAAAGTGATGTTGATAGATTCTAACTCAAAATATTTTGAGAAGAAAGATGGGTCCGGTCAAGTGGGCCTTTCCCCCCTGTGATTTCAAGGTTTCCCTGAGAACAGAGGTACCACAGCTTTCCCCTTGACTTACTTCCAGCGTGAAACGAGAGGGAAGCCACACTCTTTGACCCCCAAAGGAGAGAAGAGAAGGAGAGAAAAGTCTGAATTCCTAAGTAAGCATCTGCAAAAGGATTTGGAACTGGGGTAAGGAAGTTCGGAGGCCTACTGAAAGGGAAGGAAAGGGCTTATTTACTGGCCGCAAATCGTACTTCCTGTTGTGAAGCTCGGTGCTGTTTCATAACAGATGGTGGCTGCAGCCTCTTGTGCTATATGAGGAAGTGGCCTTCTTGGTTCCCCCATATTACACAAGTTAATGACCTCTGCTGCACAGTGAAATTGATGTAAGGAGAAGGCTGCGACCCACGCTCTTGTAGATGTGATAAAGGCTTTTTTCTTTGCATTGCGGGAATACATTTTCACATATAATGTTACCGAACATGCTGCATAGTCTCGATTCCCATGTATACTCGATTTGTCTGGAGATGAAAACAGCTTAAAGGGAAAAAGTCCTCTCCAGGGACTGCCTATGGCTTGTATGACTTGTCGCCGCACAGCCAGGGGCTGCAAAAGGCAGCCTAGTCCTTTAAGAAAAGGAACTAGGTTCAGGTCTTTCTTATCATCTAACTTTGCCACAAATGCCATGAAAACTGTCTTCGCAGCAGATTTCTCCAGAAGGTCAGGCAAGTAATTGAGAAACAACATTTTTAGCTTCGTAGGAGACATGATAATCTACTTTATTTCCTTTCGAGGATGGGGGAGACTGTGGCTAGCTTTACACACCTGAAACACAGTAAACAACTAGAGAATTTGTGGATATTTCACTAGCTAGATACTCAAAAACCTAGATTTTTGAGTAATGAGGTCTTTCAGGTTAGGGGGATGAGATTGGACTTTCTCATCACACTGAGTGAGTTTAAATCCAGGTTGGAGGGCCGGGCGTGGCCGCTCACACCTATAATCCCAGCACTCTGGGAGGCTGAGGCGGGCGGATTGCTTGAGCTCAGGAGTTCAGGAGTGAGACTCCATCTCTAAAAATAGCCGGGTGGTGTGGCAGGCACCTGTAGTGCCCGCTACTCGGGAGGCTGAGGCAAGAGAATCGCTTGAGCCCAAGAGTTTGAGGTTGCTGTGAGCTGTGATGCCAGGCACTCAATCCCAGGGCAACTGAGTGAGATTCTGTCTCCAATAAATAAATAAATAAATCCAGGTTGGGCCCTTTACTAACTGTGCAACCTTGAATCAGTTAATTAACATCTCTGTGCCTCAGTGTTCTCATCTTTAATGGGCTGAGTGGCGGTGCTTATGCCATATTGTTGGCATCAAAGTTAAATAAGGCAATATGTGAAGCTCCCAGAGCAGTCCCTGATACTATGCAATACTCTATCCATTTTAACGGTTTTGATGAGACAGAATGGATGCAAGTTCATGAGAGAGGAATAAAAGGTACAGGCCAGTCATCAAAGGGGCACTTGAAAGCCCAGGAAACACTGCCCACCAACCCCTATGATATCATTTGCACCTGGCATTCAGGCGCCCCTGAAGGAAGAAGTTTCTCTCCCTGCCTTTTTGCCCACAGTAATCCTTCAGGAAGCGTCTGCAGCAGCCACTCCAGCATCCAGGATCCTTCCCATCTCCTTCCCTGGACATTCGCTAGGTTTTTAGTTTTTTTAAAAATTATTTGGGGCGGAGCCTGTGGCTCAAAGGAGTAGGGTGCTGGCCCCATATGCCAGAGGTGGTGGGTTCAAGCCTAGCCCGGGACAAAAACTGCAAAAAAAAAAAAAAAAAATTATTTGAAGAGGGCGGTGCCTGTGGCTCAAAGGAGTAGGGTGCTGGCCCCATATGCCAGAGGTGGTGGGTTCAAGCCCAGCCCGGGACAAAAACTGCAAAAAAAAAAAAAAAAAAAATTATTTGAAGACGGCAGTGCCTGTGGCTCAAAGGAGTAGGGCACTGGCCTCATATGCCGGAGGTGGTGGGTTCAAGTCCAGCACCAGCCAAAAACTGCAAAAAAAAAAAAAAAATTATTTGAAGAAATATCAGATATTTTGCCTGTGCTATAAATTTAAGCAATCTGAACCAGAAATGCTGCATGGTTTAACAAACTTGTTCAATTTTGCACTAGGAAAATGTAGATTAAATCCCATGTTTTTGATTCACAGACCACTGTGTCATACTAAATATGAGGACACCACTCTTCTAGCAGTAAAAGTCTGTGCTACTCCGGTTTTCCTCCCATTGTTGCTTGACCTTTGGGGTTTAGATTCTTATGGGTCTATTAGATTCTAAGTACTCCAGGGCAGGAATCAGATGTTAGCTTTATATTTGCAAAGATTAACTCTCAAATCCAAATCTCAAGTCTTTGGTCCTGTTGAGAAGCTTCAGTATAAAGACTTAGGAACATTTGCATTGATGCAATGATCTAGATTCCTCCCCACTGCAGGCACCTGCAAATGGGTGCGCCAATCTCAGAAGAGGCCCCTCGCTATTGTGAATGCTGTCGCTTTCATCAAAGTGGGTGTCATTCTGGACTCTGCCCCCAGACTTTCGTTCTTTCTCAGTACCAAGGCCTTAGCTTTCTGCCTGTTGACCACACTGGAACTGAAACCATAGGCACATTTCTCACGATAGGACACGATGTGCAAGGAAATAAAAAGAAAAAGGCAAAATGAGAACAGATCTGCCTTGTTCCCTTTCATCTCAGGTCGAGTGATTACAGTTTGGGGCAGGCTTTTGGGACCAGTACATTACTCGGTATTGCCTCCTTTCTGGTGTCCAGGGAACATGGCGTCTGAGTTCCTTCTGCAAGAGAACAGTTTCAAAGTTCAACTCTAAGGATCTTTCCTGGGAAATGAAAGGAAGACAGGACCCTCACCTGTTATGATGAGGTGCAGGGCCCAGGCAGGGACTTAGGGTAGCAATTAGTGTATCTTCTTGTGTCTTCATGTCTTCTGGATGAAGTTCATGCTGAAGACTTAAGAAATCCATTTGTTGGGGGCGGCGCCTGTGGCTCAGCGGGTAAGGCGCCGGTCCCATATGCCGAGGGTGGCGGGTTCAAACCCAGCCCCGGCCAAACTGCAACAAAAAAAATAGCCGGGCGTTGTGGCGGGCACCTGTAGTCTCAGCTACTCGGGAGGCTGAGGCAGGAGAATCGCCTAAGCCCAGGAGTTGGAGGTTTCTGTGAGCTGTGTGACGCCACGGCACTCTACTGAGGGCAATAAAGTGAAACTCTGTCTCTACAAAAAAAAAAAAAAAGAAGAAATCCATTTGTTGGCTTGGTGCCTGTAGCTCAGTGGTTAGGGCTCCAGCCACATACACCGGAGCTGGTGGGTTCGAACCCATCCCGGGCCTGCCAAACAACAATGACAACTACTACCTAGCCGGGCGTTGTAGTGGGTGCCTGTACTCCCAGCTACTGGGAGGCGGAGGCAAGAGAAATCATAAGCCCAAGAGTTTGAGGTTGCTGTGAGCTGTGACGCCACAGCACTCTACTGAGGGCAACATAGTGAGACTGTGTCTTAAAAAGAAAAGAAGAAAGAAATCCATAATCCATTTATTGAGGGAAAGGTCACTCTATTGCCCCACTTAGTTGCGTATTTTCCTGGCTTTTCACAGACTGGACTCAACCTCTGGGGCTTCTCTCTGATACAAGCTCACGGTGGAATTGAACATCACTTTTGAAGATCATTCATATTGACTGTTCTTTGATATATTCCGGGTACCATGGAAATGTTCTGCAATTCTCAGCATTTCCAGGGGGAAAACCATGAGCAGGCCTCTGTGGAGTGCCTTTCACCCATCGCTCATTGCCTTCCCTCTCAGCCTAGAAATAGGATTTCCTCCCATGCCTTATAGAGAGGAGATTGGAACAGATGGCAAGTACCTTCCAGTACCAGCATCCTAAGCATCTCCTTTCTGTTGATGTGGCATGAACTAGAGAAAAGAAAGTAGGAGTCAGAGTCAGATTTCAATCCCAGAGGCAGTATTCCTGCTTCCACTGGGAGGGATTGTGTGAGTTCACCTTTTCAAGGCTCAGTTTTCTCATCTCTGAAATGGGAATGACAATGCTAGTCTCAAAGGGTTGTTGAGAGCACTATTGAGGTCATGTATGCAAAGCATCTACCTAATACAATGTCTGGTACATAGTAAGTGCTAAATGCATTTAGCTATTATTAATATAATTGTGTCAATAACATTAGTATCTTTCATGGAACATAAGAAAAAGAACTGGTCAGGTGAATTCTTGCAGTATTAGGACGTGCCATCAATATTCTAATCTTTCTCCCTCCATTTTAGGACCCAAATCACATCCTGTTGTAGTTGTATAATTATTTTTATTTATTTATTTTTTGAGACAGAGTCTCTCTCCTTCACCCGTGGTGGAGTGCTGTGGTGTCATAGCTCACAACAACCTCAAACTCTTAAGCTCCAACCAATCCTCCTATCTCAGCCTGAGTAGCTGGGACTGCAGTCACCCGCCACAACACCTGGCTAGTTTTTCTAGTTTTAGTAGAGATGGGGGTCTCACTGTTGCTCAGGCTGGTCTCAAATTCCTCAGCCAGGTGATCCATCCACCTTGGCTTCCCAGAGTTCTAGGATTACGGGCATGAGCCACCATGCCTGGTCTAATATTTTTGGTCTATTTTTCACCATATGTAACTTTTTCATGTATTCCCTAGCATCTGACAAAGTGCCTTCTGCATGGTAGTGTACGATAAAACGTATAGCATATTGAATTAATAATCTTTTTCTTAACGGAACAACCTACAATAGCAAATGATCACTATGAATTTCTACCATCCCCACCAATGGTCAGAATGATTTGATCAAGCAGCAGTGGACTGGAATAGTTCATGGCCACACGTTGACTGGCACCCCAAAGCTTTTCATTGACCATGCGTCAGGGCAAAGCCACTTAGGGTCTGGCAGAAATTGGACCTGGAGAGGAGCAGAGGTTATACAGAAACAAAAAGGCCTCTTCTACCGAGCAGTTATCTCAAGGCTGAAGTTGGCCACATACTCCATCTCATAATCCTTTCAGCAATCTTTAAGGTAGGGATTTTTGTCTTCCATTTTACAGATGAGGAAACTGACAGCCAGAAAGATTAACTGGAGTCAGGGCATCTGACTTCACAGCCATGTGCTTCTTGGCTGCGCTGCCTGGGTTTAGCAATGTGGGATTTAGGGATTGTGTCACTTGTCTTTTCCTATGCTTAGAAAGTATGCTTAGTTTTCTGAGAAACCCAGTTCTCTCTCAGAGTTCTTGGGCCATCAGATGACAATTTTCACACATATTTTCATCTCTCCCTAGTCTCCCTGAGGGCGTCAAGAAGTCAGACTTTGCATACACTCCAACATGATAAAGCTTCAGGTAGACTTTCAAATTCTGAGTCATTTGAATAGAATTAAAATGTTCCACCTGCTACCTCCTACAGAGGTTTGCTACATCTCCAATAAACATCTTTCTGATCGAATCAAAATCTTTTTGAAATGTGCTTTTGCTTAATGCACATTTAGTAAACCCATCCCTTCTCAGCTGTTTTTGCTTCAGAAGAACACTGGTCTAAGAAATCAGAAGCAGCTCCTTGTAGCAAATACATTCAGAATGTCCTCATAAACACAGACCTCCCATGACAACCAAACAAAAAGAAAAGGAAGGAGACGCTATCTTAAGGCTGCCAGCCGTAAATTCTTTCTGCTAAAAACTAGTATAATATAGATTCTGTTCACAATTTCATTTTTATGACTAACATAAAGAATGACCTTTGTTTAAAAGGTTTTTTACCACTCTCTCTATGTTAACTGGCAGAGAGATGTTGATATAAAATATCTATCCAAAGGGTGAATTGATTAATTGACTTGATAAATTCGACTTAACGAGTCTATATGTCAAAAATCATTTTGGCTATTTCCACACACTTGTGTCTCCCAATAATCTCCATCCTCTCCCCCTAGTGGGCTGCGTGGGCTGTGTGTCTCCCTATGGCACAATTTATGGAGCAGTTGACACAATGTAGGCCAAAATGACCCATCTGTTTCTGTTTTCCCCCAAAAGTAGTTCACACTTTGACATTACGGATTACAACCAATAGTTCTGTCCTAAAATGAATTTTACATTTATTTTGCTACATGGGTCAGTTCCTAGAAACACCATTGCCAGGGTTTACTTATGGATTCAATTCTGGGGACATGAACATGTTCAAAACTCCGTGCGGAAAAGAGAGGTTTATTATTACTTGTCACCTTCAGCGCCAATTGTCTCATTAGAATCTCCAAGTTGGGATGTTGTGTGACAAATGCCACAACAGACCCGACCCCTGACATCCCTACCCCCAATTCTCGCTACCCCTGCCCCTGTTTCGGCCACATTACTTTTCCTTTTTCTGTCCCCTGGGCTAAGAACATAGGAAGCTTCCTGTGCAGTAAACTCTCCTCATGTGCTCATCCCTGGGGGATTTTAAAAATCAGAGCCAAGGGGCACATTTTTCTTTCCACGAATCATGGCAGAATCAGCTCCTGCCAGGCCAGCAGCTGGAATGACTCAGCCAATCCTGGGATGATTGCTGTATTTGCTAGGAGTGCCTTTCGGTACCCTGGAGTAACTCTCTCTTTTAGGGGAGGGCAGCAGGCAATGTGCAGGGGCTTTTTATTAACTTACTAGTTATGCATTTTTTTTTTTTTTTTTTGTAGAGACAGAGTTTCACTTTATCGCCCTCGGTAGAGTGCCATGGCGTCACACAGCTCACAGCAACCTTCAACTCCTGGGCTTAGGCAATTCTCTTGCCTCAGCCTCCCGAGTAGCTGGCACTACAGGCGCCCGCCACAACGCCTGGCTATTTTTTTTGTTGCAGTTTGGCCGGGGCCGGGTTTGAACCCGCCACCCTTGGTATATGGGGCCGGCTCCCTGCTCACTGAGCCACAGGCGCCGCCTAGTTATGCATTTCTTTTATTCTCCACGGGACATTGTGGCTTTTCTAGTATAAGGTATACAAAACCTCACCATTTTTCTCTTTTCAGATAAGCTACCTATATAAGGATTCCCCATAAGAATTTTCACAGTAGCCAAGAGAAAGTTTTAAATAAACTGAATACCCAAGTAAAAGACACTGGTCAGATGAGTTATGGGAAACAGAAGGAAATGCTGAGCATATATTAAAATAGGATAACCGAAGTGTATTTGAAGTTAGGGAGAATTTAGAATGCTATCACATACATCTATGCAAGAAACTCCACACGATATGTTTCCAGGGTGGCGCCTGTGGCTCAGTGGGTAGGGTGCCAGCCCCATATACCGAGGGTGGCGGGTTCAAACCAGCCCCAGCCAAACTACAACAAAAAATAGCTGGGTGTTGTGACGGGCGCCTGTGGTCCCAGCTACTGGGGAGGCTGAGGCATGAGAATCACCTAAGCCCAGGAGTTGGAGGTTGCTGTGAGCTGTGATGCCACGGCACTCTACCGAGGGCAATAAAGTGAGACTCTGTCTCAAAAAAAAAGATACATTTCCAGGAATGGAATTGCCCATTCAAAATGTTTAATCATTTTACATGTCATACATAACTGGTAGTGAAAACTCCAAAAAAACTCTACCAACTTATAATCACAGAGCAATAATCAATTGGATGAGACTTTTCCAAAGGTCTATTTTTTGAAATCTATCCATCTTTGTCTAAGTACAAGCTAGAATGCTGTAGAAGAAACACTAAAATACCAACTTGTCTTTTCACTCAATTATGTATCATTTTTCTGGGAAAATGGGTAGAGAAACTGCGTATCAAAGTCATTTCTTTTATGTTACTAAATTAATCGGTAGCAAGGGCAGGTGTCATTAAAATATGTAGTTGAAAACATGTTTTTAAACATCATAAAAGGTTCAGTCTATATAGAGATAACCCAGCTCAGTATCTAAATGCTATGTGTCATGCATGTGTTCTGGCCTCAGTTTCCTTATTATTATTATTTTTTTAGAGACAGAGTCTCACTATGTCACTCTCGGTAGAGTGCTGTGGCGTCACAGCTCACAGTAACCTCCAGCTCTTGGGCTTAGGCAATTGCCTCAGCCTCCCGAGTAGCTGGGACTACAGGCATCCGCCACAATGCCCGGCTATTTTTTTATTGCAGTTTGGCCGGGGCTGGGTTCGGACCCACCACCCTCAGTGTAAGGGGCCGGTGCCTTACTCACGGAGCCACAGGTGCCGCCCTCAGTTTCCTTACTCTTTAAAATGAGGGGTTGGAATCTAAGGTCTGTTTCAGATCTTCTGACTCTGATTTTACACGTCCTCTTATTGACTGAATGTAATAACCAGGAGACCTTCTTGCTCTCTTTGAAGAATGTGACATCTGTGCCATTGGTTGCGTTTAGTCCTTATAAAAGCCCCCTGAAGTCTCAGTATCATTGTGCCCATCTTGCAGAGAAGAAACTGAGGCACAGAAAAGTCATGTAATCTGTCGGAGGGCACAGAGCGCCGGGTGGCCGAGGAGGCAAACTGCAGTACTGGAGTAGTTTGGGCCTCAGTTTTCCATGACGTGACTCCCTACATAAATCACAGCTACTTGGGAAGCTGAGGACACAGAAGTGAGACTCTGTCTCAGAAAAGAAAAGAAAAGACAGCGACAGCCTTTTAATTGTATCTTCCCCCTTTTAGCCAGCCTTGTTGTGTAGTCAGAGCCTCAACCAGCCCAGTAGTACCATTTCTGTCTTCCCCCAGCCCTCTCCCGCTCCTTTCCTGTGTTCGGGCTTCCCTGCCTGGGGCCCTATCTGGAATCTTGGAAGGGGGAGTCTGCTGTGCTCCCTGACAAACTTCCTCTCCTCACGGCTGATAAGGAATGGGCCTTCACCTCTCACAGAGGAGGAGTGTGGACATGGCATTATAGGAAGGGGCTTATAATGCCCTGAGGGTCTCCACGAGTCACTGAATGGTGCTGGCAACTACACAAAACCAAGGTTCAAATCCACCAGTTCTGGGGGCTTAGCCAGCTGCTTACCAAGCCTGCTTCGCTCCTCTGTGTGGGACGTTATCCAGTGCATTATTAGGGTCTTTCCTTTTTTCTCTTCTCTTTACTCTTTCCACATCTCATCCAAATTGTTCTCTTTCCCTCCCCTGCCTGGTTTCAGTCTTACAATGAGCATGACCAGTAGCTATGGACATGTGAAAGGGAACCTATTTCCCAGGCCCGTACATTTGAGGGAAACGCTTGTCTTCCTTTGAATTCAATAGGCAGCTAATGAGTTTTCCACCCCTTCAGATCTCTGTGAACTGCTGTCATGTCCACTGGTGGGTGTTTGCGAACCCAAAGTGGGCTGATTTACTGCCTTCTGTTGCAAAAGAAGACTTTCTCAACTCCTATGTGGATGGTCATTTATGAAGGTTGATTGGAGCTTGATAAGAATTTAGAATGGTGCACGTGTGTTTGTGTAAAAGGAAAACTAGATTCTCAGGACATCACAGGTACTGAGAGTGGGTCTGGCAACCAGGAGAAAGGGTGGCCTCTGTCCCTTGATTGGCCACATTTAGGAGAGAAGCTGGGTTGGCAGGAAATGGAGCTGGCTCCACCCTCTCACTTTGGCTTCTTTAAGAACCTTCCTTTTAAAAATGAAAAGATGCAGAGATTACAGTCTAGCAGATCGTGAGAGTCACCCTTGCCATCTTCTGCAGATCACAACTATAGGCCGTTCTATAAAAAGAAGAGAGAGAGTTCTTGATACAGGAATGAACACAGAAAGCCATTTTGCCTACAAAGTCAATTCAATCTGGACTGCATTATTCACTGCTGTAAGGTGCTAGTTAGGTTACTGGTAAGTGATTAGAGGTATGCAGAAGCTGACTTGAACACAAGACTTTCAATCGCTTGGACACATGTTTAATTCCCCTGAAGAAAGCTGCAGAAAATCTATGACCTAAATCTCTGAACTCGGGTATTTCCAAGGAAACCACCAGACTTCCCCATTGTCTTAGATTAAACACAATTAATGAAATGCTTCACAGGCCAGGCCCCAGCGGCCTTTTGTATAATTTGATCGATAACAGTGTTGTTCTAGCACACCACATCAGTGATTTACATCTCTCCGGCCAAGACCCCTTAGGCTCGGTCACACATCCAAGTGGAAAGCAGGAAGAAAAACCCAAAACACAAAAAACCCCCCCAAATCCAAACAGAATTAGTGATGCAATTAAGAACTTAGGATCTTAATCACAATGGGGTTTACTGCAAATAGCTGAACTCTGTTCTACCCGGGAGAGCAAAAGGAACCCCTTGCTCGGACATTCCGCAGTATTGGGTACAACTCATTTTTGATGTTTTAATAAAATGTGGGCTGGTATCAATTAAATCTTATGTTTTAATAAATACAGGTTGGTGTTATCAGCCCTCTTTTACAGATAGAGAAACTGAGGCTCTGACAGTCGTTGGCAATCCTGAGGGGTAGAAGATCAGAAGGCCAGGACTCAAACTTAGGACTTGGAACTCAGAGAGTGGAGGGCTTCCACTGTCTTCTTAACAGCTAGGCTCCTTGGAGAGAGATGATTTTTACATGTTTTTAAAAGGTAAGGATGTGGGGATGAAACTGGCCCAAGTGCACCTAAAAAAGAAGACAAGCCAAGTGATGAAACAACCAGGGCGTGAACTTGAACTAGTAAACCACAATGTGCATGAGAATGGCCTAAACACAATTGACTGCACCATCTGGAATAAAGATGACACCTACACAGAAAGAATGCTAAGCAGAAAAGCCATATGGGTTTATGTCAAGCAGAGATCAACATCTCACGTTTCTTCTCAGTTTAAACGATTATTCGGGCTGTGACAAATCCTGTCACCCTGACCTGGAGCAAATGTATTGATTGAATGGAAAACAAGGGGAAAGCCAGTGCAGTGGAAGCTGACATTCTTTTTAGATTGAGACCCCAGCTTGGAGCAAACCTTTAGGATTTCAATGACAGAGGTTGCTTTCTTTGGAGACAGCTTTGGAAATCCTTTCTTGTCTTCTTTCTCTGGCCTGGTGTTCTTCATAAGTTTACCAATGACTTGTATGTTGGAAGAAATAACTTGTCTTGCAAGATACTAAGATAAGCTTACGAAGAGAGAAGGGTAAAGTTGCAAGGATGGGAGTCAGATACCTGATCTCTTGGAAGACAGGATCGGAATTCAAAGAAGATCAGAAGAAATTAAAAAAGATTCAAAAAGAAGTACAATAAATACCTGTTGAATGAATAATAAAACAATGCAAGGTAGTTCTGAAAAAAAATAGAGATGGAGAAGCAGGTTATGAAGCAAAAGGTGCATGAATCATAGTTGTGATACTTTTGCTGCTGAAATAAAAATCTAAGATAATGTAGAATGTAAATGTTTTGGCACAGTAACTGAGATAACGCCGGAAAAGCTATGTTAACCACTGTGATAAAAATGTGTCAAATGGTTTATGAAGTGAGTGTATGATGCCCCATAATCATATCATTGTATACAGTTATGATTTAATAAAAAAAAAAATCTAAGATACATCAGGATGAGCATAACTGCCCTTCACCCATTCACTGAGTGCCCACTTGATTAATTCTATTGAGATCCTGATGAGGTAGAGAAAAGGAAAATGAGAAACAAAATAATTAGCTCAATTGCCTGTTGGGCACTTAAAGGGCAGTTCTCGATTGATGCATTGAAATGTATTCTTTTTTGCATTTTGCAGCTTTATGGAGTCCTCAACATACAATAAATTTCACATATGTAAAATGTGCAATATGGTGAGTTTTTATTTATACACACCTGGGAAATTTTCTCCACAATCAACATAATGAACATATCCATCATCTCTGTGTTTCCTCACGCCCCCTTGGCAGTCCCTCCCCTTCTATTCCCAGTACCCAGGCAAGCACTGATCATCTTCCTGTTACTGTAGATTATGTTTTGTAGACTTATGTTTTTAGATACATAAAATCATCCAGTAGACCTTCCTTTTAGCCTATTCTCGTTCACTTAGCATAATTTTGAGTCATCATGGTGCTTCAAGTGTCAATATTTCATTTCTTTGTATTCCTTAGTAGTCCATACAGCTTATTTTTTGGTGCTTAATTATTACTTCTCTGGATAGATCAGTGGATCGACACATTCTTAATTCTATGTCTTTGTGCTTTATTGTTTTTGTTTGACTCACAAACAAAACTCAATAAATAATAAATACTTCTTCTGATTTACATAGAGATTTAACCCCCTCTCCCAAAAATCTCTTCAAATGGATTCTTATCAGAGGATGTTCATTCATTTCTTCATTAAATTGGTCAGCAAATATCTATTAAGCTCTCACTAGGTCCCAGACACTATTCTAGGTGCTGGGGGAAACAGTAATAAAATAAATAAATAAATAAAAACAGACATGAATCCCAGCTCTCATACCCTTACATTCTAATGAGAGGACGCAGACAACACACACAATAAAAACAAACACGATATAGTATGTTAGACGGTGACACGTGTGATTTAGACATAATAGAACTGGGTAAAGGACCATCGGATGTCATCCTAATGATGCGGCCCACATTCCCACTGGTCCCCACAAATTGGATTGAATACAGGCTATGCTGTGATTTTTTCAAACTCACAAGGGCCCTATGAAAATCAACTTCCAACAAGACTTAAAAGGAAATGAGGGTGCCATAAATGCCAGGAGTTAGGGATGCTGGATACATCCTCTCCACCCTGTTTCCAAGTTATTTCTGTCTGAAGGGCTGCCACACCCTCCTCCCCTGACCATGGGAATGAGGCCGCAGGGGTTGACCTGGGGAAAGCGCTCCACCAGCTCGAAGCTGGGCGCGTGGCGCTGGTGAATGCCACATCCCAGTTCCAGATAAAACCTGGGCTCAGGAATGGGTATGCCTTGCTCATTCCAACGCTCGTTTGTTTGGTTTGGGGGAGAGACACCAGAGGGAGAACGAACTGAAAGCTTGGCTAAACCTGACCTGGATGTTTTACTCAAAACCTGATTACACAGGGCCTCAAATCCATCACCAAAGAATGTTGGCCACTTTCCTCTCCGTGGCCATGTTTTTGCATTTAAGCTTAGGTGGGTTTGAGAGAGGTGGGTAAACGGAGAGTTTCTGTCCCTAGAAGCAGGATCCCTCCCTGCCGGCCTTTGGCACTTCTGCGCCACTGTGATCTGGCACCTGTCCAAGGCAGCCTGAACTTTCTGAGAAACTTCATTTCCTGTTCCCACTGCCTCGGCCGACTGGAGGACTGGGGTGACCGAGGCAGAGGAGCAGAGGACATGGCTTAGTCTAGGAGTGGAGACTGAGGGTGGGAACTGTTTATACCAACATGCCTAGAAATTCTTCTAGCAGCAACTGTAAAAACAACAGTGTGAGCTGTAGAAGCTTAGTTCTTTCAACAGTTAACCTTCAATCAGGAAATCTTGAAAATCTTTAGGGAAGACAAGTTGTTTCATTTGTTTTTTTCAGTTATTTAAAATGTAAAACTATAAACTTCCTATAATGCAGAGGGGTCCTCTCTGTCACCTGATTCAACTCCCACATTTCACAGCTGAGGTGGAGTTTGGAGCTGTTCGGCCACAATGGCGGGGCAGAGGGGGAAGGATCTGTGTTTCCTGCCTCTGGGCACAGCACAATTTCCTCCATGGATTATAGAAAAGTGGAATTCCAAATACCAGGTTTTACAGGGAAATTTTTACATGTAAATTATACTTTCAACGTGACTCTTTTAAAAAAGTGTATGTTATCCATGAATCTGGGTCTGTCTGGCACCCAAGCCCGGGACTTCCTGCACTCTGCCTCCCGGTAGCCTCACTGTTGCCCCTGTGAACCCATGCTCCTTTCACGGTTTATGTTTGAGGAGGAAGCTGCCAGCCTAATAAGCTCTGTGGCAGAAAGGTATTAGCCATAGATGAATTGCAAAGAAAAGTTTTCTGAGTTCTGAGGGTGACCTGTCAAGAGCTTCAGTGGCTGTTGTGCAAATTAGTGGGGCCATCATATCCCAGCCAATTCCTGCTTGGGGTTCAGGAGAAAAAACAACACTGTTCACCCTGTGATAGGAAAGGAACATTTGGTATTCTCTTTGGCTTCCTGGTTAATTACAAAGTGTTAATGACATGCAAAGGAAACTTGCCTCCCATAGTGATCTGCAAGTAAGGAAGGGCGACAGAAGGTGAGCCAAAGAAAAGAAGGGGCCTCCAGTGAAAGGCAGAGCAAAGCCAGTCATGCCCAGGAATCTCCAGAGGAGGATACAGTTTTTGGTTTTGATTTTTTGTTGTTGTTGTTGTTGGAGACAGAGTTTCACTCTGTTGCCCTAGATAGAGTGCAGGGGCGTCTTAGCTCAAAGCAACCTGAAACCTCCAGGGTCATCCGATCTTCCTGCCTCAGCCTCCCCAGTAGCTGGGACCACAGGTGCCACAGCCACAACCCTGGCTAGTTTTCAGAGACTGGGTCTCGCTCTTGCTCAGGCTGGTCTTGAGCTCCTGAGCTCAGCGATCCTTCTGCCTCTGCCTCCCAGAGTGCTGGGATTACAAGCGTGAGCCAGCCAGTCTTAATTTATAAAGGAATTAAATAATGCCAATAATTTAGTAAGCCAGCGCAGACTGTGATCAGGTGAGACCAAGAGCTTTTCAAATCTCAAGGATTTGTCATTGGAAAATATTTCTCAAAGCGTAGACTACCAGTAGCGTCTTTCTTCATCTCCATAGTAAACGTATAAACCTGAAATATAAATCATACGTGTAAGAGATTGAGACAGGAAAAGAACACAGAGATGATAAAGCTTTTTAAATTTGAATGGTAACAGAAATTATGCTATGATATAAAATATTTCTTTGTTCTTTAATAATATTCCTTGAGAGCAAGAGCCATTTAATATTTTGCTTTGTCCTTTTTGAGTATTCTGGATAAATTTTGCTCCTGTGGTTAGCATGATATTAAATTCAAGAGTTCGAAATGTTTCACTTTGAGACCATGTGCTAGCTGGTCAGGACCAATGGATGGATCCTTTCTACAGTTTTTGGGTTATGTCAGATATCAGTCTTGGTGTTCTGGGGACTGACTCTCTTGATTTGCTAACACTCTGAACTGTGCTTCACTCTCGGTCTGATCTCCAGTTTGCTCTGTGGGGTGGTTTTGCATGTCAGATGCTTTTCTTTGCACAAAACTAAGATATATTCCAAGGGTAATACAGGATACAATTTCCAGAGGTTCAGGTTCATTAAAATAAAGGTCAAAATGTTATGAAGGCTGAGAGTATTTACTGTGACAATAGAATGAATGAGAACAATCACGTGGTGTAGGGACTGGCTGCTTTAAGATATCTTTAAGGATGCATTAATTCTTTATTTTTAGAAATGACCTGCAAGTCTCTGGGCTTGAGTACCAGGGAGGAGACCCTGCCACAGCCTCCAGGCAGTTAATTTGGCACCATCCTCCTCCACTTATACCTGGCATTGCAGCATTCTGTAGTGAATCTATAACGAAGTGAAAGACTTGCCCAGCAAATGGCTGCCAGAGGCCTGAAGCAGGCAGAATGTTCTGGAAGATGTGTTCTATGTGTTTCTGCAACTCGGGCTTGCTTTACTCTGGCACTGAGTTCACAGTCATGTGAACTGCATCACTTCAGGAAGAAACAAAGAACAGGAAACCACCATCAGGGCCATCAAAAGCAGGAAACCCTTATGCCACCCCTTCCCACTCCTCCTTCACCTGCTCTTTTCTTTCACAGGCCCCACCTTCACCTTCCCGGTCTCCAGAAGTGCCCTGGAGCCCAGAGGACACAGCCAAGTGTCTCTGGCAACCACTGAGGCCCTGTGTCTTACATCGTGAAAGAAGGAATAACCACCTAAAGCCCCTTAGCTATAGACATAGGCCCATTTTCTCTACCTGCAAACTCTTCAGAATCCCTTTCCACCTTCCAGAGCAGCAAAGCTACGAATGGCAGTGAATTTATCCAGGCCTTTCATGTTCCACTGGGCATTGGACCAGTGAAAATGTGCAGTGCCCAATCTCCCTTTGTTGAGTCAGAAACATCAAGGTCCTGGCCTCAAAGACAACAGGAATGACCATGTCTCCAGCGCTTTCTCCATCTCTGTGTGGGAAGCCAAGTCCACACCTGGGCCTGCTTCTTTCACCAGGTTCCCCCATCACTCTGGCTCCCTTGTCAGCCTAAACAACTCCCACCACCCAACACTGGTTTCGAGTTAAGCACAGACGCGGTTATACCCTGGAGGTCACCACCCCAGCCTACAGCCCAACCACCACAACTTTAAAGTCAAGATTGATCATGGTAGATTATTTCCATCCCTGGGTTGGAAGTCATCTTCCCCCAACAGGTCAGCCCTCCTTTGTATCTGAGAATTCTCAGTAACCTGAAGGGAATCCTTAATTCCAGACACTAATCACCACCAGCTGTCCCATTTCCTCACAATCCACTTGGTACTCAAATTAGCCAATGAGACATCTTGGGCAATTTTAAGCTGTAATTACCTCAGGTTTCCCTCTATTTCAACGTTAAAATGTGTAACAGTTAAGAAAGAAGATAAATCTTGCTGAGGGTTTTGTGCAGCCAACCTTACTATTTTATATCCCATCGGGGTAAATATGATTTTCAAATGCTTCATCAAGGGTTTCAGCTGTAAGTACTATAACAAGCCCTGTTTGTAATTGGAAACACACACACACACGCACACACACACACTAACTCGTGGTATTCAGCTAAGAATTCATTGCTGGCTCATTTTTCTTTAAAACAATGTCAAATCAAGCAACAATTCTCCATCACAAAGTGGGATTTGATGTCAGGTGAAGACGAGTGAGGATTACAGAGCTACTTATTTGGCATAACCTCCTAGAACCAAGCTGAAAAGGATTTTGCAATGTTGAACAGGCACAAGGCATTCTTTTTAGAACGCCAAGTGTCCAAGTTACAAAACCCCAAGGAAATTCTTCTTCTGAACTTTCAGATGGAGCTATTTATCTCTTTTCACAGCTGGAGTATTTGTGAGATGTCCCTCAGAAAGGAACAACTCGATATACAAATCGTTAAGCTTTTGTAAAGGAAGGAAGTCTATTTGAAGCAACTCTGGGTTGGGGAAGCAGAAAGACTTGAAAATGCATTTTTCACATAGGTTTTGTGAACTAACCAGAGCTTTTAGGGCGACCGTGGTCACTTAACAATTTTTTTTTTCCTCTAGAGATTATCTACAAAGACCACAGGAAATGTTTAAGCAAATTTAAAGGCAATGTCTCAAGAGTTATTCGGATAAGTATAGTAATTTGGAGACTAGTTTTCTAACAACTGAAGGCCTATCCTGCTCATGTGCTGTACACACTATTCTACCCTGTTACGTGACATGGCTAACAAGTAATAATAATGGTTGGTAACAAATGTAGAAATGACACTGATTTTTAAAAAGCATTCACTCCTTTATTGCTCTCACTGGGAACTAACTGAAAGAAATGCACCACTTGGATGACTAGACAGAGAAACAGATGGATGGATAGATACAGGATAAGTAAGTTCAGCGTAGCCAAAGCTCAGTGGTAGAATCTAGGTTACGGGAACATGAGTCTTGTCTTTTCTTTCCCTTCTCTCTCTCTTTCTTTCTTTCTTTCTTTCTTTCTTTCTTTCTTTCTTTCTTTCTTTCTTTCTTTCTTTCTTTCTTTCTTTCTCTCTTTCTCTCTTTCTCTCTTTCTCTCTCTCTCTCTCTCTCTCTCTTTTCTTCCTTTCCTTCCTTCCTTCCTTCTTTCCTTCTTTCTTTCTTTCTTAACAGAGTCTCACTATGTTGCCCTTGTAGAGTGCGTGGCATCACAGCTCACAGCAACCTTTAACTCTTGGGCTTAAGTGATTCTCTTGTCTTAGCTTCCCAAGTAGCCAGGACTACAGGTGCCTGCCACAACGCCCGGCTATTTTTTGTTGCAGTTGTCATAGTTGTTCTAGCTGGCCCGGGCTGGGTTCAAACCCGCCAGCCTCAGTGTATGTGGCTGGCGCCGTAACCACTGTGCTACAGGCATCAAGCCAAGAGCCTAGTGTTTTCCATAGAATTCCTTCAACCATGCTGTATGTTTGAAATTTTTAATAATGTTAGAAAAAAAATGCTCATTTTGAAAACATCTAGAAATCTAAGATGTGATTATTGGGCTAGAGACTGGGCACATCCACATGCTGTTCTCAGGACAATCTAGGTCAGGCGTCCTGAAACTTTTTTTTTTTTTTTTGTGGAGACAGAGTCTCACTGTACCACCCTCGGTAGAGTGCCGTGGCCTCACACAGCTCACAGCAACCTCCAACTATTGGGCTTAAGCGATTCTCTTGCCTCAGCCTCCCGAGTAGCTGGGACTACAGGCGCCCGCCACAACGCCTGGCTATTTTTTGGTTGCAGTTTGGCCGGGGCCGGGTTTGAACCCGCCACCCTCGGTATATGGGGCCGGCGCCTTACCGACTGAGCCACAGGCGCTGCCCGCGTCCTGAAACTTTTTAAACAGGGGGCCAATTCACTGTCCCTCAGACTGTTGGAGGGCCAGACTATAGTTTAAAAAAAACAAACTATGAACAAATTCCTATGCACACTGCACATATCTTATTTTGAAGTAAAAAACAAAATGGGAACAAATACAATCATACCGCCTCATGTGGCCCGCGGGCCGCAGTTTGAGGACCCCTGATCTAGTTGGTCTCCAGGGCTGAAGTTTATCATCTAAATCTGTGGTTCTCAACTAGGGGTGACTTTGCCTCCCAGGAGACAGTTGGCAACATCTGGAGGCATCTTTGTTTATTCCATCTTAGGTGGGAGTGCTTTTGGGATCTAGTGGGTCTCCAGAGGCCCAGGGATGCTAGTACACAACCTGCAATGCACAGGGCAGCCCCCAGAAGGAAGAATTATCTGAGACTGGCCAACAGAGCAAGACCTCATCTCTACAAAGATTAAAACACAAAACAATTAGCTATGTGTGGCAGTGAATGTGCTTAGTTCCAGCTACTCAGGAGGCTGAGGAGGGAGAATCACTTGAGCCCAGGAATTCGAGGTTACAGTGAGCTGTGATTGTGCCATTATATTCCAGCCTGGGTTATAGAGCCAGGGAGATCCTGTCTCTGAAAACGAAACAAAACAAAAAAGAACAATATGGCCCCCAATGTCAAGAGTGCTGAGATTTAGACACCATGGTCTATGGCAGTATTTTTCAACCTTTTTTATCTCATGGCACACTTGAACCTATAGCTTAACTTCCACGGCACACTTAAATTGTGTTGATCAAAACAAAGAGTAAAAGAAGAATATACTTACTGTGCTTTAAACTTCTTTCGAAAATAATTTAACTAATGTTCTTTAAAATTTTTCACAGCACACCTAAGATCCTCTCAAGGCACGCCAGTGTGCCTCAGCACACCAGTTGAAAAATCACTGGTCTGAGGTAACTATTTGATTAGCTAGGGCTTTCTTAGCCAGGGTCATTTGTTTGCTATCTTTCTTTCATGTGCACCATGCACATGCCCCAAATAGGACAGACAACTGCACAACAGTTTATTCCAGGATATTTCTGAGTCAACTGCTGATGTTCAGGTTGGATTGGCTCCAGAAAAAGAGGAGTGCACGTCAATGAGTGTCCCCCTAGTGCCAGGCACTTTATAGACAGGGCCATATGCTCCTCTCTGCCATCTTGAAGAGAGAGATTCTAAATTTGAAAACTAAACTCCTTACACAAGGTTAGACATTTAATTAAGGGTTTGAGCCCGAGACAAGTTGCCTCAGATCCCTAATAGGTCTGCATTGCTTTAATATAAAATTAATAAAATCATCACGTTTCTCAAGACCCCTTGTTTGAGAAACTTGAGCTTAACACATTCTTTATCTTCCTATTCTGGCAGAATGGGATTGATACGCCATACAAGCCTAATCATTCACAAGGCATACTACCCTGTTTCCCCGAAAATAAGACATCCTCAGAAAATAAGACCTACTTACAGGAAAGATAAGACGTCCCCTGAAAATAAGACCTAGCGCATCTTTGGGAGCACACCTTAAAATAAGACACTGTCTTATTTTTGGGGAAACAGGGTAGTGCTCCTTGTAATTGCACCCTCCCCCACCCCACCGGCAATCTATAAAATATTAAGGTAAAGTGTGAGTCCCTTTTGCATAATTATAGCCAGAGGTTATCTTTGTCATCATGGATAATTCAGGTGACCACATGGGAACGGCTATTTCTGAATAAGCTAATGATAGGCCTATTAATTAGTATTAAATGTCACAATTAAAATAGTTAACTGTACTTACATAGAGTACTGCCCTACCTAGCACAATTCCTAGCATAAGGTTTGCATTTCATAAGTGCTTGCTAGATGAGCCAATGAAGTAATCAAATGAATTGGAATAAGATGCAGCAAATTCAAGGGATTTATAGAAAGAAAGATCTAGAGTATTTTTGTTTGAGATTGAGGCCTTCCCTAGTGGTAACCAAAAGAGGTAATAGCTGGCTTTCATTTTGTTATCAAAGCACAAATAGAGCAAATCAATATTTTTTGATTCTTACTTTAGTAAGTAGTGTCACCAAATATTATATGGATGAATATAATTCTGATAGTCAGACTGACATTTCTAATCTTGTTGGTAAACATTACAATTTTCTTTAAAGAAAGGATAAACAGCTTAAAACAGAAAATTTTTTTTTTTTTTTTTTTTGTAGAGACAGAGTCTCACTTTATGGCCCTCGGTAGAGTACCGTGGCCTCACACAGCTCACAGCAATCTCCAACTCCTGGGCTTAAGCGATTCTCTTGCCTCAGCCTCCCGAGTAGCTGGGACTACAGGCGCCCGACACAACGCCCGGCTAGTTTTTGGTTGCAGTTTGGCCGGTGCCGGGTTTGAACCCGCCACCCTCGGTATATGGGGCCGGCGCCTTACCGACTGAGCCACAGGCGCCGCCCCAACAGAAAATGTTTTACATGATAAGATTTTTCAAACAGAATTTTGGTGCTTTGGTCAGCATCTAACACACATCCCCAGGACCGACTTTTCCACTAGTCACAGAGCTGAGGACCTGCAAAATTATTTCAATTTCTCTTAAAAATCAGAAAGAAAAAAATTAGTATAAAAAGAATTCCCAGGGCTTTATCCAGGAATGGAGGGTAGAATTTATAAAAAAAAAAAAAAAAAATTAGTATAACCCAACATGGATTATATTTGTCTTCATACTAACAGAGTTATAAAATACAATTTTTATTTTATTTATTTATTTTTTTCAGTTTTTGGCCAGGGCCGGGTTTGAACCCGCCACCTCCGGCATATGGGGCCGGCGCCCTACTCCTTTGAGCCACAGGTGCCACCCTAAAATACAATTTTAATACTTTTTTTTTTTTGATAGAGGAAGGGCCCCACGACGGGAAAGGTGTCTATAGCCCACAGAAGTCGTCCAGCAACCCTGGATATCATCTGTCTACATTTCACTGCTCTGCTCTTTTCTTTTTTTTTTTTTTGTAGAGACAGAGTCTCACTTTACTGCCCTCGGTAGAGTGCCGTGGCGTCACATGGCTCACAGCAACCTCTAACTCTTGGGCTTACGCCATTCTCTTGCCTCAGCCTCCCGAGCAGCTGGGACTACAGGCGCCTGCCACAAGCCTGGCTATTTTTTTGTTGCAGTTTGGCCGGGGCTGGATTTGAACCCGCCACCCTCGGCATATGGGGCCAGCGCCCTACTCACCGAGCCACAGGCGCTGCCCTGCTCTGCTCTTTTCAAATAAAGAGATTTTTTTTCTGTTAGCATCTAGTTTCAACTTTTATTTATTCATTTATTTATTTTGAGACAGAGTCTCACTATATTACCCTTGATAGAATGCTGTGGTATCACAGCTCACAGCAACCTCAAACTCTTGGGCTCAAGTGATTCTCTTGAGGGCCTGCAAAATTGATTCAGTAAATTCAAAGCCTCCCAAGTAGCTGGGACTACAGGCGCCCGCCACAACGCCTGGCTATTTGTTGTTGTTGTTGTTGCAGTTGTCGTTGTTGTTTTTTAGCAGGACCAGGCTGGGCTGGAACCCACCAGACTCGGTACATGTGGCTGGTGCCATAACCACTGTGCTACGGGCGCTGAACCGTAGTTTCAATTTTTTAGAAAGCTTTGTTTAATCATCTAAATGACACCATCTGGGTCCTTCAGTAGAGAGAGTGGTAGGTGAGGACATTTTATAACCAATTAATGACAAGGTGAGAGGCAATTGGTGAAGTGGGAATATAATGGTTTGCAGGTGAGGGTTTAAAGATGACTTTAAGATTCTTAACTTGAGAAATACAGGAAGATAAAGGTATAGTTATTCAAGAGATCTCAAGGAAATACCATGAGAGAGGAGAGAGTTGCTGGGGGAGTAGGGGTGCTTATGGAGAATGGGCCTGGAAGGGGCCAACACTGACCCTGGCGGAGATGGAGGAAAAGGAGCCAGCACTACAGACTGCCACAGCAGGCAGAGGGAGGAGGACAGTCTGGAGCACTAGGTCAAGAGACCAGAAGAAGACAGAGTTTTAAGGGTTTCAGAGAATTCAGTAAAATCAAAGACCTCAAAAGGATCAAGCGGGATGAGGCTTGGATGGCCACCCAAAACTTTGACCATAAGGAGGGTACCCTAGGTCTTTGCAGCGTGGAGAAAAGCCAGATTGCCATGAATAGAAGATATGGAGACAGAGAGGGAAGAATATAAGCTGAGGAAAAGGAATATAAGCCTGTGGCTCAAAGGAGTAGGGCGCTGGCCCCATATACTGGAGGTGGCAGGTTCAAACCTAGCCCCAGCCAAAAAAAAAAAACTGCAAAAAAATAAAAATAAATAAATAAATATAAGCTGAGGAAAAGGATTCAGTGGCCAGGGAGAGAGAGCAAACAGCTAGTGTTTTGGTTTTTTTCTCTTCTGTCTCTCAAAATTATACTTTTATAGTCAGACAGAATGAAGTACAATCCCCTGGATCGGAGGTCAGCAAACTAGTGCTCCTGGGCCAAATCAGGACTGTTTCCTCTGTTCGTAGATAGAGTTTCGTTTGAAACACAGCCACATCCATTCATTTATGTATTGTCGATGGCTGCTTTTGCACCGCCGGGCTGGCTGTCTGGCTGGCAAAGTCAAAAATATTTACTATCAGGCTCTATAAAGAAAGGTTGTCAACCACTGTTCGAGGTCAACTCCCTTGATATAAAGATAAGCATTCCATTGCATTGTTAGGCCCATTTGCTTTCTTGTCTGACAAAACAGATGTGGTTACTTGGAATCGCTAATTATCTATTATATCCATCATCATCCACTGAATTTTAAGTACTATTTATACTATTTTAATGCAAAACCAGTCACCACTTTCTACTCTTACCGAGATGAATTTTTCCTCCCCACTCTGGTTACAAACCCCAAACTAAAGCTAAATGCATCTCTGTGCTTCACGCAGGCCTCATTTCAGGAATGTTTGTTGGGCACATTAATGCGGAGATGTGATTTAGCTTCATAGCTGTTTCTGCAAACTTAGAGATTTAAGATGTGATTTAGCTTCATAGCTGTTTCTGCAAACTTAGAGATTTAAGTGAAAAGGAAATACTTTTATTTCTGCCTCTGTCCTATTTTAGTGGGAATCAAAGTTAATAGCTCATAGTCTGGTTGGTAGTTCACAAGAAAGGGCGAGGTTGCCAGAAACTCAAAATCACACAGTTTCCTGTTTTTGAAGATGTATTTCAACAATCTCACTGAGGGCTTCAAAGACAAACATGGCTGTTTTCCAGGGCCAGACAAGCTCCAAGTGCGTTTGTTTGCTTTAGTGTTGGATGCTGAGGGCTCAAAGCACCCCCTCCATTGTTTTGTCTCTGCTCCTTGCCCCTGTTATTTTTTTTTGTTATGCCATTAAGATTCCTGCTGAAAATTAAATTAAGTTTCCTAATTTCCTCTTTGTTGATCCTAGCAACTAATTATAGAGAAATCAGAAAAGATTCACAACACTAGGGTATTTCTTAAGGTCATCACTGGCAACACACAAAGTTGGTGAAACAGAAGTTTTGGAAAGGGAAAGAGATTTGCACTGATTTTTCAACCAATATTTATGCATCTTGGCATCAAAATTCCTCCCATTTGCCCCTCTTGCACATGAAAAGGTGCCTCTTCCTGGTGCTATAATCTACTTCCCTTATCCTATTCTTCCCTGTTCATCCCCTAATCCCCTATGTTATTTTAAATTAGAGCAAAAGGCCTAATTAGCTCCAAGGCCAAAGTCACACTCCTGGACTACCCAGCATGCTATTGCTATACGCACTCACAACTTTGGCTTTGTTGTAGTGGTTGAAAATTCTTCCAAGTAACGTTCAAGACGGATAGATGGATAGTTTCTTTCCAAGGTGGGCCTACTGGGCCAACTCAGAGGGTCACAGCAGATTTTGACTGCATCTTTCAGTGCAGAATGTGTGGGGACCATCCGTGGAAGGAATGGAAAACTTGCTGACTAGAGAGGCTCCCAAGATCATTTGGTGTGAATTTGATTTCTAAAAAAACTATGGAATTGGCTTCTGCCAAAAACAAGGCTTCTGCCTCCTCAGCCATGGACTGAGACTCATTCAGCCATTATTAAAGTGAACGTGGTTGGTCTTTGGTCACAAAAAAAAATTGAAAATTGGACTCTTGAAGGCAAGAGTTAGTGGAGTCTCCATGGTTCAATATTAAATACTGGTAGACTCTAAGTGACTAGTAATCGATTATTTTAAAACATAAAGAGGATAGCAAACTTCTATGCGGTGTGGGGGCTTTAGACCCAGAGTACCTTAAAGGTTTCCACTTTGGATTTGGTGAGCATGTTGTTTGATTTTTAAATTCAAGACATTTGAGCCACCAGCCATGGACAAACATCCATAGATAGCTTTGCCAGGCTAGTGCCATTTCTTTAATTTGCCACTCCTGAATCTCCTATGAGAGAAGCATTTTCTTGGCCTGGCCATTCCTGTCTACATTAACTATCAAGATCTGTATAACTCAGAGACCTGATCTGGAGTTGTGATGCCGTACAGGTGGCCTCAAGAGAAAAACAGAGCTTTCTATTTATTTTAAGGTAAAAGGTGTTCAGCCGGTACTTCAAGAGAAGGGCCAGCTAACTCTGAAACCTGGTAACATCTTCCGAAAGTCCTTGAGCTGAAATGGAACACCTGCCCTTGTTGCGGTGATCACACCCATTGTAACTTGCTAAATATCTATCAACCTCTTAGTGATGTAGTTAATCACTAGCAGGTTCCTAAGATATTTTAGTTAAGAAGATTTTCTATATTTACCTAAGGCCATGCCAGCAATGTTTTTCTAAAGGTGCTTTATTCATAGAAGTTTGCTGTCCTCTTTATATGTTAAAATAATTGATCAGTAGCCAGTTAGACACTACTAGTATTTAGTATTGAACCATTTGTGGATCACCAGTTTATTCTGCTCAGATTTCAAGTGGGTCAGGATGCATGCATGCACTTGATCTTTGAATCCATCAGGTTCATCAACACAGAAGGAACTAAGACACAGAGATAATGTTTGGCCATTAAGATTCACCATAGCAATTCCCAAGATAATCTTAAAACATCATAAAAATCAAGAGATTACAACTTAGTCCCATATAATGGTAATTATATTTTTCTTCCTTCCTTCCTTCCTTCCTTCCTTCCTTCCTTCCTTCCTTCCTTCCTTCCTTCCTTCCTTCCTTCCTTCCTTCCTTCCTTCCTTCCTTCCTTCCTTCCTTCCTTCCTTCCTTCCTTCCTTTCTTTCTTTCTTTCTTTCTTTCTTTCTTTCTTTCTTTCTTGTTGGGGATTCATTGAGGGTACAATAAGCCAGGTTATACTGATTGCAATTGTTAGGTAAAGTCCCTCTTGCAATCATGTCTTGCCCCCATAAAGTGTGACACACACCAAGGCCCCACCCCCTCCCTCCATCCCTCTTTCTGCTTCCCCCCCATAACCTTAATTGTCATTAATTGTCCTCATATCAAAATTGAGTACATAGGATTCATGCTTCTCCATTCTTGTGATGCTTTACTAAGAATAATGTCTTCCACGTCCATCCAGGTTAATACGAAGGATGTAAAGTCTCCTTTTTTTTTAATGGCTGAATAGTATTCCATGGTATACATATACCACAGCTTGTTAATCCATTCCTGGGTTGGTGGGCATTTAGGCTGTTTCCACATTTTGGCGATTGTAAATTGAGCTGCAATAAACAGTCTAGTACAAGTGTCCTTATGATAAAAGGATTTTTTTCCTTCTGGATAGATGCCCAGTAATGGGATTGCTGGATCAAATGGGAGGTCTAGCTTGAGTGCTTTGAGGTTTCTCCATACTTCCTTCCAGAAAGGTTGTACTAGTTTGCAGTCCCACCAGCAGTGTAAAAGTGTTCCCTTCTCTCCACATCCACGCCAGCATCTGCAGTTTTGAGATTTTGTGATGTGGGCCATTCTCACTGGGGTTAGATGATATCTCAGGGTTGTTTTGATTTGCATTTCTCTAATATATAGAGATGATGAACATTTTTTCATGTGTTTGTTAGCCATTCATCTGTCATCTTTAGAGAAAGTTCTATTCATGTCTCTTGCCCATTGATATATAGGATTGTTGGCTTTTTTCATGTGGATTAATTTGAGTTCTCTATAGATCCTAGTTATCAAGCTTTTGTGGTAATTATATTTCAAATCAATATTCTTCTAAGTCAGTATAATCCATTCATCTCACTAATTGTGAGTAATAATTACTCACTTGAAGACTTTTCTGAATAGTCTACAGGCACAAGTCAACTTTTTCTACCGGGTGGCGCCTGTGGCTCAAAGGAGTAGGACACTGGCCCCATATGCTGGAGGTAGCAGTTCAAACCCAGCCCTGGCCGAAAAAAAACAAAAAACTTTTTCTACCTTCAACAATCACAGCACTGTTGATTTAAAAAGAAAAATTCCAAAAATTATATGGACTCCGGATAAGGAAATGACGGCTCACTCCTCCTCAGCCCCATTGCTCAAAGGGATGTTAACACTACCTTCTATAAACTTTCAAACATAAAAAAATATTTTTTGACTACTGTGTACTTATAAACATGTAACTGCTATCAGTTGGTTGCCTCCTCAGCAACCCCATGAGTGGAAGCGGATCAACTGAGATTTCTTTGTTTTCAAAAGATAGGATCATACGATGTACCTGTCCTTGCCTTTCTTTTAACTTAATGATGTACTTTGGGCTCTTTGTACATTATTACATCTGCCTCATTTCATGGTTGTACGGTATTTTATTGTATGAGATATTCTATCTTAACTAGCTCCTTCTTGATGGCTGTTTATGTTGATTCTGTTTTTTTTTTTCTTGGCTGATATAAACATTGTATGTTTGTATCATCTCTCAGTTGTTCAGATTCCTAAAAATAAAAGAACTGGATCAACTGGAGTCTATTTAAAAATCTGATGATCTGTTGCTAAGCTGCCCTCCCCCCAGGGGTCTCAGTGTATTTTACCTATGGCACATGAAAGTCAGTGCTAGTGTCTAGGAGGGGAGGCACCTGTGTTAACGGAGGTGTTACGTTCATTTGGAATAGAGCTTTTGCGCGCATGCTCTTCTTTCTCTGCCCCGCCTTCCCCTTTTTCTTTTATAGTCTCTGTGAACAGATTAGCAGACGTTTTCTATTTATAGCACTCAGTGACGAACTGCATGTGATGGTTATACTAGATTCTTGCCCCATCCTTGATTGTGCGAAGCTCTTCACATACACACCGCACTTTGATTTGTGAAGACAAGCTTGATGATTTCAGGAAAATAAGAGAAGAGAAGACAAATTCTTAAGATTGCTATTTAGAAAACTTTTGTGAATCTGCTTATCTGACATGTCGATGTAGAAGAATAAACCTTGTCTCTGGCATTATAGGTACTGATGCGAAGCCTGGCTCTATATTATTATTATTATTTGTTATTCTTCAGGACTCAGGTATCATCTGCCCATTGAATGGTCTTTCTGCAATGACACAGATCATCGGAATTGTTATTTATTTATCGATTATAGAATCCAACTCTGGATAACTCAAGCAAAAAAAAAAAAAGGAATAGATTGGAAGGACATAGGTAATTTATATAATTATCAGAAAATCAAAAGGTCAGGCTCAGAAAATAAGAATGTAGATCTGATGACCAAGAACAAAGCTAGATCATACTGTGCTCTTGCTAGGGCTTTGCTGCAGGCACAACCACTCCTGGGTCTCCTCACACCTCAGGCTTCTGCCTTCACCACTGCCACCAAGGGGGTCTCATTCCTGTGTCTCTCAAGGCAGAAAGTCCTAGGTGGGACTTTCTGATTGGCTGAGCTGAGGGCTTATGCGTAAGCCACAGCCTTAAGGAACACTGGAACAGGGAACTATCTGAGGTCCTTTGGCTTTCCCCCTGGGGAATCTCCTATCAGACACCCACACACTGGGGAGTTGTCTCAAGAAAGAGAGTTCAATGCCTGTTAGCTAAAAAACCCCCCAACAAAAATAAAGAGGAGAAATGAGAACTGATCACCACCCTGAGGTCTCCACTTCTGTTTCTGGAATGACATTATGATTTATTTATGCCTCTCTTTTTTAAGGCACCTCCTTAAAAACAGCAGATTAACTACTCAGCTCCTGTTACTAACATATTTAAAGGTTCTCAGCAATGGCAGTAAGGCTCAGATGTCACCCCAGTGCTTGCCTCTGGATGCTTTTGGACAACGTGTGATCAATCCCCCTCCATGTAATGGGAAGGCTTCCTCCCTACATTGCTAACTTTTGGGGACATGACTTTTTCCCCCAAACCCCTCCTATCCCAACCCTAACCTGGCTATTCCCATTTGCTTCCTCAACAGTATTCCAGAGCTCTGTATGCGTCATTAGGAGGAAGACTTAACTTTTCTTTCTGAATTTCAGGATCCTCCTTCTCCCACCTTTTCTTGCCCATCAAATCACTGCTCGCTGCCACAAATCGTGCATCCGGCCAGCGGGTCCCTCCTGCTCGCTCCGGGATCTTTGCACACGCTTTATCTGCTGCCCTAAATGAAAAGAAAGCACTGGATTTTGAAGGGAAAAAAAGATTCATATTTGTATCATTTTTGATTTCTTAGTATCCAGAAATGTGCAAATAGTAAGTCATTTTCTAACATTTTATATTTTCACATCTCTTTTATGAATTTTTCTTTTGTGAAAAAAGATGAAATAAAAGTACTTTGGTTAATTCTGTAAACATGTAGGAGAAACCAGCTATATTAGAAAAGTAGAGAAGCCCCTGCACGTCAGAATGCTCATCTGAAAGCTGAACGTGGGGCCGGGTAATTTCTGATTTCTTTCCCAACCGTAATCTTCTATACATTTTAAAGATTGTATGACTGGAAGTGGGGCTGGCAGAAGAGGGGACTTGGAGCAACTTTATGGAGCAGAACTTCTTTTTTTCCCACTGGCTTCATCTGAAAATCAGAGTCTTAAAAATGATATTCCTTTTTTTTTTTTTTTGCAGTTTTAACCGGGGCTGGGCTTAAACCCACCACCTCCAGCATATGGGGCCGGTGCCCTACTCCTCAAGCCACAGGCACCACCCTAAATGATATTCTTGAAGAAGCTTGAGGACAGATGAGTTCACCAACACCCTGTGAGTTAACTGTTGCAAACTACTTTAAGATCTGATACGTATTGGGGCAGTGCCTGTGGCTCAACGGAGTAGGGAGCGGGCCCCATATGCCGGAGGTGGCAGGTTCAAACCCAGCCCTGGCCAAAAACTGCAAAAAAAAAAAAAAAAAAAAAGATCTAATACATATCCCCATGGAGGGCTTTCTGCCTTTCAAATAAAAATCATAAGTGTGACAGACCCAATTCCTGTCCTGGACACTCACACTTTATTAAAATATCATAGCATTTATTATTTTCACGTGTGATAATGGCATTGCAATTACGTTTCTAGAAAGCCTCTATCTTTTAGAACAGGATTTCTCAATCTCAGCACGATTGACATTTTGAGATCATTCTATGTCAGGGGTAGGGGCTGTCTGTGCATTATCGTATGTGTAAAGCAGCCCTGGTCTCTACTAACTAGATGCCAATAGCACCTCTCCCCCAGTTGTGACAACCAAACAGATCTCCAGACGTTGCCAAACACCCCCAGTTGAGAAAGCACTGTTTTAGACACGCGAACTAACATATTTTCCAATGACAATTAGTAAGGCGTCTGGTAGTGGGTGGGGGTTAAGAATGTGGGTGTGGGTGGGGCAGGATTGGCCAGGGACTGATGGCTGTTGAGCTGGGCGATGGCTACTGGGGCCTTATTTTATTATCTTGACCACTTTTGTGTATATTCAAAAGTCTCTACAGTAAAAAAATGCGAGAACGTTGTCTTAACACATCAGTGGCATCAATTTTAAATCCGCTCCCAACACTGAGCTTGCAGAGTGTCTTGATCTGGAAAAAATATTAGTAGCTGAGGAGAGGGGAAGTAGAATGCTATTTATGCTCTCGAATTTTTTGAACATTCTGGAGATACATTAAGTTTCGAATCGTTAAACAGAACTGTTAACCGGCCTTGCTGGGTCGAGCCATTCTGCACACACCAACATGATTGTTTACTCACTGGTCATCTGGGCCGGCTTTAGCCAAACTGAAGTCTGGGCTCCATGACGTAGGGAAGACTTTTGTCCTCCTGGTGGCCAGAAGACTCTTTATTTTGACCATCTGCTCTCAGGGTTGATGCTTAGGGACAGGTTTCCCCCTTCCTAGCCACGTGGGCATCGAGGTACACACTGAGAAAGGTGGGTGGATTGCCTGAGCTCAGGAGTTCAAGATCAGCCTGAGCAACAGTGAGACCTCATCTCTACTAAAAATAGAAAAACTAGCCGGGCATTGTGGTGGGTACCTGTAGTTCCAGCTACTCAGGGCAGGGGTGGGGCCTGAGACAAGGGGATCGCTTGAGCCCAGGAGTTTGAGGTTGCTGTGAGCTATGATGCCACGGCACTCTACCCAGGGCGATTGAGTGAGACTTTGTCTCAGAAAAAAAAGAAAACTGCAGCTTGGCCCTGGTAGCTCAGTGGTTAGGGAGCTGGCCACATACACCGGGGCTGGTAGGTTTGTACCTGGCCTGGGCCTGCTAAACAACAATGACAACAACTACAACAACAACAAAAATAGCCAGTCATTGTGGCGGGCGCCTGTAGTCCCAGCTACTAGATAGGCTGAGGCAAGAGAATTGCTTAAGCCCAAGCATTTGAGGTTGCTGTGAGCTGTGACGCCACAGCACTTTACCAAGAGCAGCATAGTGAGACTCTGTCTCAAAAAAAAGTGCATATTATAAAAAAAAAAAATTAAAGCGATCAAGGCTGTTCCTTTAGACTAAGGAATTACTTGCTTTTCACATTTTGGGGAGTTAGCACGTAGCTCCGGGGACATGTATCAAATACTGTTTCCCTGACAGCTCTCTGACAAAGCAGTTCTGAAAGGACAGGACTATGGGTGGGGGGAAGGGGGATGGGCGGGGGGGGAAGGGGGATGAGCAAGGGGAAATCTGGGTTATGCCCCAGGTGGCAGCTGGGTGGATCCTGGAGGGACTCTGAGCCCTAGACAGTGGATGCTGCTGCTGGGACCTGAGTGAAGATCCCCAAAGAGAGATATGCTGTTTAAGAATTATTTCTGAGCTAGGAACCGCCTGACCTAAAGTCATTGTGTTAAATTGAATGTGCTCCATCCGAGGGAGGGCATGATCCTTCAAGTTGTCTCTTGTGCTATTAAATGTGTTAAAGGCTCCCAAACTCTCTGTCCCTGTGAGATACTTTGTTTTTAACCCCTCTCCCAGATGGCATGCTGATCTTTCTGGTGTCATTTCAAATCTGGAAGTGAATCTGGTAGCTCTCTTTGGTGCCAGAATTTTCTCATCAAATGAGGTTACAGTACTCCATACTTCCATGCTTTTTATTCAATCTTTGATGTTTTCTTTTTCAGCAAGCAAATTATTCTGGCTTTCATACAAATGCTGCTTGGAATCAGAGCGAGGGCTCCTTCCTCGCTCCCTTGCAAGGCTGGCCCAAGCACAGTCTGCTTTGGAACCAGAGTAGTCTTCAAGTTTCTTATGTCAGAATCCCCCAGAGTATGAATTAAAATTGCAGTTTCTGGTTAAATCCCCGATCTTCTGAATCTGAATTTCTTTTCTCTCGCTTTTTCTTTTTTTTAGACAGAGTCTCATTTTGTCACCCTCAGCAGAGTGCCGTGACATCACAGCTCACAGCAACCTCCAACTCTTGGAGCGATTCTCTTGCCTCAGCCTCCTAAGTAGCTGGGACTACAGGCACCTGCCACAACGCCCGGCTATTTTTTGTTGCAGTTGTCATTGTTGTTTAGCTGACCTGGGCCAGGTTCGAACCCACCAGCCTCGGTGCATGTGGCTGGCGCCGTAACCACTGTGCTAACAGTGGGGCCTAGCAAACAGGGATTCTGATTCAGACTGAGTAGGGGAAGTGTGGCCTCATACCTTCACCCCACAGCCTCCATAGTCAATCTTTTTGTATCCTTATCTGCTTTCTGTCTCGTCCACCCAGGAGGCTCCCTTCCCAGATAGGCATCCTCCATGGTGTCATCCAGCTTGCTTTCTAAGACATGGAATGAAGATAGAATCTTGACGTGTGCTTTGGGGTGAGAGGGGAGAAAGTGGTTTTATTTGAGGCCCAGAGGTTGTATCTTGAGCCTCAGAAGGAAACTTAAGATGAATCATCCAAGGAGAGGATGAAGAGGTTGGCTAGCCTGAGTTGATAGAGAGAGACAATCTTGTGAGTCTATCTAAGTTCAACCATGCTCTTGGGTCAATAAATATTTGCAGAATGAAACCGATGATTTATTGATCTTGAAATAACCAGACTGGTCACTTTTATTATCTCCCTGGATACAGTGTCTGCCTTTGAGATCTTAAACTTTATAGCACTCTTCAAGCTGACTTACTCTGACCTTGATTACTCTTATTTTATGAATAATTTCAAGAAGATTGATTATCTGATTACTCAGGCCACTGGAAATGGGAAGCAGCTGATCGGAAGCAATTTGCAAGAACAAGGGGCTATACAGACCCAGGCACGAGACAGAGGCAAAAATTGACAGAACTTAGAGTTGTGAAAAAGGTGCCTATGTGGAACTCATCATTCCCTGATCATGACAGCTAAGTAGGTGAGAATGAAAAACTCAAGCACTTCTAACATTAAGACATTACCTTAAGAACCTTCTAGTACTTATAAAAGAGTAAGCCACTGTTGGTCAAGTATAATGGCAACTTGGGATGGAGAAATAGAGATAATGAAAGGTGAAGAAAGGCTTTACCCGGTCATGAGACTCAGTCAGTAATGAGGCGGGGGCTGGAATTAAGTCCCAAACAGTTGTCTCTGAATTTATAGATTTTGTTTTATAAAAGGAAAATTACAGCCTAAAACCCTACATTAGCTTCTCTTACATTTGACTGACCTAAATTTCTTTTAGCTTTGGCTGATTATCAAAGCATTACATTAGCAAAATGCTTCCCACTGGTGTACAGACATTTAAGCTGGAAATACAGTACTCAAGTAATTAGAATCAATGTTCCCTATGCAAGGATAAGTGATAGCTCAGATGTTTCTCTGCATATAGGGAACAGATAAAATCAAGTTCTGGCATAGTTCTATAGATGTTAGCTAATTGCAGACAATTCCAACGATGCGATTATAAGGTACAGGATGTTAAAGTCCAAATTCTAAAATAAATTTGAATACTATTATGCCTAATTGTGTAAACCTTATATTTGAGGTTATGCTAAAACAATAAAGTTAGTGTTTATTGTTATCTGAAGAAATGAACTAAATATGTAAGGCAAAAACATTGTGTTAGATAGCATGGGGTACCTATGCAAATTTTATCTTAAGAGGGGAAAACACAAAGGAGAAAATGTGGTAATAAGAGCTAGGGAAATTATTAGCAATTACTAGCCAAGTGAGCTTAAATTTTAAATCCTAAATAGGAATTTACAAAATTCATTCATGTTGAAAAACATCTTTCTCCTGAACTCCGAAGAGGCCTGAAGCCCTCTCTGCTTTTGAACTCTTCTACTAATATTTCTTGAGGCAGGCCTCACTGTGGGCAAGGCTCTAACCTCCCCTGAGTCTCAGTTTCTTCATTTACATAGTAGAAATATTATTGCTCACCATAGCACAACCTCCTTAACGTTAATGATGATGACAGTGACTCCCAAATTCCAAACCCATCTCTAAGAGGATCTGTAACATTTGAATCAAGTACTAGGATGTTAGATCGGGGGAAAAAAATGTGTCCAGTTGCATAGTACCATACTCATTTCCTAGGAGAAGAGGAGTCTGAGAAATTGGGTGGCTTCAGCACCTCTTTTTACCCATTTTCTGTGGTTAGAGCCACAGTCAGAGTATGTCGCCTCAGCTTTGGGAGCTCCTTCAAGGCAAGGGTGCACCTTAACCATCTTGCTGTCCCTCTGTACTTGCAGAGTGCCAGGAACATAGCAGATGTTTGTTTGTTGAATGAGTTGTTAAAGCAAGTCAGAACAGGAGTGCCCCCGATAACCAGACTCCTAGCCAGCCCCCCTTTCAAGTTTATAAACATTCTTGACAAATATTCAAGTTCAGAACATTCTGGACTCACTGAGGGATTTGTCTCAGAGGCATCTTACTGGAACACGATGTTTGAATTCCTTTGCTGAGAGTCCTGGCTGCGGGGTTCTGCAGGTCCTGGCCAAATCCACACAGACATGATCTGTGTCCTTGGGTCTCCTCCTCCCCACTGTGGGTCCCTTAAGGAACATGCCTGTCAATCAGTCATTTTTATATCACTGAGACTAGCACAGTGCCTGGTGCACTATGGTGGGTCTATGAGTGTTCATTGGCTGAATTAATTGGAACAGTAAGTGGGCACCTTTCCCAAGTTTTGTACCTGGAGGACTCCTTCAATCCTCCCAACGGAGTTCTGATTATTATTCCAGTTGTATGGATGAGAAAACAAGCATAGAGAAGCTTGGAACCTAATCCAAAGTCACTCATTAATTAGAAAAACAGGGTGGCACCTGTGGCTGAAAGGAGCAGGGCGCCGGCCCCATATGCCGGAAGTAGTGGGTTCAAACTCAGCCCCTGCCAAAAACTGCAAAAAAAAAAAAAAGTAATTAGAAGATCAGGGATTTGAACCATGAAAGAGACTTGGCTTAAGAGCTGACCATAGCAGTGATTCCCAAAGTTTTGGTCTCCCACCTCATTTATACTCTTAGCATTAATTGAGCAATTCAAGGAGCTAAATCTCTCAAAATTTATGACAGTAGAAATAAAATTTGGAAAATTTAGAAATATTTGTTAATTAGTTAATTTAAACATAACAATATTAAGTCCTCTGCATGGACTTAATATTGACCTAATTTTATTTGTATTTGTATTTGTATTTTTTTTTTTTTTTTGAGACAGAGTCTCACCGTCACCCTGGGTAGAGTGTCATGGCGTCGCAGCTCACAGCAACCTCAAACTCTTGGGCTCAAGTGATTCTCTTGCCTCAGCCTCCTAAGTAGCTGGGACTACAGGCGCCTGCCACAATGCCTGGCTACTTTTTGTTGTTGTTGTCATTGTTGTTTAGCTGGCCCAGACTGGGTTCGATCCCGCCAGCCCCGGTGTATGTGGCTGGTGCCCTAGCCACTGTGCTACAGAGGCTGAGCCCTAATTTTAGTTTTTAAAAAATGTAGTCCTTAAAAAAATGTAGTGAAGGGCGGCGCCTGTGGCTCAGTGGGCAGGGCGCCAGCCCCATATGCCGAGGGTGGCGGGTTCAAACCCAGCCCCGGCCAAACTGCAACAACAAAAAAAATAGCTGGGTGTTGTGGCGGGTGCCTGTAGTCCCAGCTACTCGGGAGGCTGAGGCAAGAGAATCGCGTAAGCCCAGGGATTTGGAGGTTGCTGTGAGCTGTGTGACGCCATGGCACTCTACCGAGGGCCATAAAGTGAGACTCTGTCTCTACAAAAAAAAAAAAAAAAATGTAGTGAAAAGAGTGGCAATGACTTCCGTTGTTGCAAATCTCTTTAAAGTCCAACTTAGCAGAAGACAGCTGGATTTGCTATCTGCTGTGTATTCAGTCCCTTGACATACGTCCTGTACCTTCCAGAAAACTCCACTGTAGGCTTGTAAGAGAGTGAGACAGAGGAATGCAAATTGTGTTTCGGTGGTCCCCAGGGGTCCTCCTGAGTATGGCTTGAAGCATACCTAACTTCCTCTCTGCGTGAGCCCTAGGCTGGCACAGGGGACCCCAAACAGGAGAGTCCGCCTTCCGCGGGGCCTGAATGCTGTGAAGGTCATGAGCACATTCTGTTCTGGCCTCGTGCAGCTTGTGATGGGCTGTAGTCTCAGGAGCCCTCACAGTCTGCGTGGTTCCCTGTGCTCTGTGCCCTTGCTTGTGCTGGACTCTGCCCTCATGGCTTCCTGGAGGCTCAGGCTGGACTAAGTGCCCCCTCCTCAGGGCTCTCACAGCAGCCTAAACAGAGACTCCATATACAGGAGTGTCCCCACCCCACGCTGTGTGTTCCCTGAGGGCAGGGATTTAGAATCAGCCTTCTTCGCAGTTCCAGCATTGAGGGCACACTTATGGAGCAAAACTCTGGAGAACGTGGGGATGGAGGAGAAAACTTTGACCTGAAGATGAAGAGAAACTTCCTGGAGAAAGGGTCTGAGACAGAGGGAGCAGCTTCAGCTGCGGTCGGGGACTCTCCTGCAGGGTGAAGGAGGTGGTAGAGGGGGTTGGAGGTTCCATAGCACAGAGGCTGGTGTGGGAGACAGAGCTGGGAAGGAGAGAGAGCAGAAGTTGCCTGCCTGAAAGGAGCTCTTTCGATCCCAATCCCTGTGAATTTCAAAACAATTGGAGGGCAAGCGATGTGGCTGCCTGGCTGGTGCAGGCAAAGAATACGCAGCGCCTTTCAGGTGACATGAAAGTGCTTTTCCTGAGCAGCTGTCAACAGACATCACATTTCAGGAGCCTTCTGGTCCCGGAGTGACTGCTAGCTGGGTTCTGCAGAAGCAAGGTCTTAAGTAGAGAAAAGCTCACAGCCACTGGGCTGCCAAGCCGGTCTGTTCTCAGGTAGTAGGCTGTACCCTCACACAAAACAAGGGGCAGCAGTCACACACTGAGCCCCGTGACTGGGAAGCGGAGCACTTAAGGAGGCAGGGGTTTATTTTTAGCCAACAGCAAGAAACATGCTTTCCCCCTTGTTCTTCACCTACCATTTGACTATTTTTATTACTCTGGAGAAAGGCAGAGCCAAGAATTTCTTGCAGGCATTATTTCCCAGCAAGTGTCGCATTTTAAAATATATAGAAACATCTTCCCCTTAACCTGTTTATTCTAGACATTCAACTTGGCATCATTTAACAAAGTAGGATTATAAATTCAGCACCATTTTTAAATTATTGTTAGGAAAATGGTGCTCATTGAAGAATTTGAAAGCACAGAAGAACAAAAAGGAGCAAGAAAAATCTCCCCTTTCTTAGAATTCCAAATACCAAGGTCTTTATCCCTGGGTGGTGTAAACAGCTGCCATGGATTTCTTGTCTCCCGGTAAGCACATGCTGTTCAGCCAGTGAGAGGTGGAGGCTGTCTCTTCTTGAACTTGGGCTGATGTCTTGACTTGCATTGACCACTAGAAATCTGCAGGAGTGATGCTATGCCAGTTCTAGGCATAACCGTAGAATTAGTGACCTCAGCTGATGCTCCCTGAGGCAGAGAACTACCCAGCTGAGACCAGTCTGTCCACAGCATCATGAGAAGTGATAAATAGTTATTGTTTTATGACACTAAGTTTTCTGGGGTTTGTTATTCAACAGCAAGTGATAACTGAGATGTCCCATTCTATTTTAAAATGTTTTCTTAGTATCTTTTCTCAAAGCCTTTTTAGCAGAGTTACACTCATAGGATAAATACAATTGGTTTTTAGCACATTTCCCATCACATTGTAGGACATGCCTCTTTGCATTTTATTAAAAGTGCTAGGAATATTTTTAGTGACTACACGCTGTTCAATTGCAGGGAGGTATTGTCATCTGGGCGAGTCAGATCCTCCCTGCCAGGAAGGCAGAATTGGGACAAAGTGATTCTGGTCAATCTTTGTGACTTGGGTGGCCAATTAGACACTGCAAGCAGAGAGAGAAAATCAGACAGAAAGAGAAAAAAGAAAGAGGTGGGTGGAGAGAGAGGAGAGAAAATGCGGACGATGCTGCCCACGGGGAGTATCCTTGGAGTCTGTCGATCTTCGAGTTCCAGCCCTTGCATTCCATAAAACTTTTGAATATTTTGTTCCAGCTGCCAGTAAGAAGTCTGACTGTATGCAGACACACCGTGCTGATGTGGAGAGGCCCACAGAGGAGCCTCCCCAAGTTCTGTGAAATACTTGAATACTTTTTTCCAATACATTCTTCATTTTATCTTAAACCACTTGGAGACACTTTTGTTCCTTGCAACCACTTTATTGTTTAAATTTGTACAAATTTATGGGGTACATGGGACATTTTGTACATGGTATATAATATGTAGTGTATACCTTTTAACCCACTTCTGTCCATCTTCCCTCCTCCACCTGATTCGCCCTCCGTCCTGTTATCTCTTTTTCCATTCTCTCTACCTCCCTGCTCGCATTTTTTTAGCTTCCACGTACAAGGGGGAAGAAGCAATATGTGTCTTCTGTGCCTCGGTTATTTCCCTTAAGGTAATGCTCTCCAGTTTCATCACATACTTTTTGAATGAGTATTTCTTGAATAAGGCCAGTGGTTTCAAAAGAAGAGCAGAAAGGAATATCTTGGAGAGGGAGGGAGACTTTTTCTGGAGAATGAAGTTGCCTCTGTGGACTTCAATTTCTAGATGATGACTCAGCTCTGTAAGTTGGAAGTGAGCTGTTAAGAGACTGCTCGTGTTGAGTAATTCTAGTGACGGGTGTGCATTTTATCTATAGATTTCTACCATTATGGTCCATTTCCGGTGCCGAATTCTGATTCAGAAAGGAATGGAGGACACAAACCATGTGGACCCCTGGGAGAACAGTGCCAAATTCTCCACTTGTAAAATGGGAACATTCATATTTGCTACCTCACTACACTGAGTCTGTGATGGGAGTTATTGATTCAGTGCTTCAAATTCAGTCATGGCTTGTGAAGTTAAGGACATCTGAATATTTTATGTATCTCAATAATTAAGTATGTAAGTATACACAAATGTACCTTTACATTTTGATGGATTGATGATATTCAACTTACTTGTAGGAAATATTCTTCTTCTTCTTTTTTTTTTTTTTTTGAGACAGAGTCTCACTCCATCACCTTGGGTAGAGTGTCTTGGCATCATCACAGCTCACAGCAACCTCCAACTCCTGGGCTCAAGCCATCCTCTTGCCTCAGCCTCCCAAATACTGGGACCACAAGCAAGTGCCACCACGCGCAGCTAGATTTTTTATTTTTAGTAGAGACGGGGTCTCACTCTTGCTCCGTCTGGTCGTGAAATCCTGAGCTCTATTATTGTAGGCTTTCTCTCTGTTGAAGTAACTAACACGTTTTTCATTCATTCACTTATTCATTCATTTCTAAAAGTTCTTGAAACTGTTAGGGACTCTTTATATGCATGCAAATACATTCTTCCACCATTGTGCTGTCAAAATAGGGCTTCTAGTGAAGGAAAACCAGTCCGCATGCACGCCAATCCTGCTTCTAACAGACACCAGGCCAGGCCCTTTAGAACTTTTACACTCACATTTAGGTGGAGAGCTGGGCTTTTAGAGAAAGGTCCTATAAATTAACCCATAGTCTATAAAAATTAGCCTAGTCTAAAAGAGGTTTATTAAGCAATTTTCACTGCCACTGCATTCTATTTCAGGCAGTTTGTGGAGATAAGTAGATCTTTATTGGGAAACACCATAACATGATCATTAGCTTTCACATCATTAAATATCTCATTTCAAGGGCAATTGTGCTGGACTTTGCATTTAACAGAAAATAATTGCAGAAAAACGTGCCATACACACCATGATTTCAGAGGCCTCAGCAACATAAAAGGTAGAAATAAAAAGTGACATTTTCCTTTTGTGTATTACTTGAAAATTATGCCATGGAAATTTTATAGGACTAATGAATAGATTGGCTTACTTATGTCAGATGTTATATGAGCGTCAAATTATCCAATTTCTCTTTGATTCTTTTAATCTGTTCCTCATAAATGGATGATGCTTTTTGCTGCCAAGTTTTGTTTTTATGGTGATTGGCAGCATACTATTGGAAGAATTGCTCCATTAAAATAAGATTATTTTTAGATGACTGTGGTGGAGACACCCTCAGGTGACTGGCATCCTTGTATAATTCTCTTCCCTTTAGCACCATTGGAAATTGACTTGCATCCAGCCAATAGAATATGGCAAAGGTGATAGGGTGTCACTTCCTTGGTTACACCATGGAAGATTCTATCTCAGAGGCCCGGAGTGAGAGACCCTCTCTTGCTGGTCTTGAAGGAGTGAGCTGTTATTCTGTGAGAGGGCCCTTGACAAGGAACTGTGGGCTGTCTTGAGGAGCTGAAGGTGGTCCCTAGCTGGCAGCTAGTGAGAAAAAAGGGACCCTCAGTCTTATAACCTCAGGGAACAGAATTCTACCAACAACCACATAAGATCAGAAAGTCCCCAAGCTTTGGAGGAGAACTCAGCCCAGCAAACACCTTGATTTCAGCCACTTGAGACCAGAGCTGAGACTCCAGCCATGTCATGCCCAGACTCCTGACTAACAGAAACTGTGAGATAATAAATGGGTGTGATTTTTTTTTTTTTGCAGTTTTTGACCAGGGCTGGGTTTGAACCTGCCACCTCCGGTGTATGGGGCTGGCGCCCTACTCCTTTGAGCCACAGGCACCGCCCCAATGGGTGTGATTTTGATCCACTACATTTGTAGTAGTTTATTATATAGCACAGAAAGCAGCTACAATGTGTTTTCCATTCATTTCTATGATACAGTATTCATAAATTTATCTTTGAATTAATAATTCTCAAATTCTGTGGAGAACCAGTATTTTAATCTCCAATCTATCATGGAAAGATGCTTTCATAAATGATTTATTAGAAAGACTAAATTAAAAGGCATAAAAAAATACAAGCCCATGGGCCAATAATCTCATAAAATAAGTTATTACAAAAAATAAATACATACAAAATGCAAGCCCAAGAATTTTATTATTAGATTTGATAGACATATGGTTACTCTATCAAATTAGTGTAAAAGTGTCTAAACATTTGCTCTCAATTTACATGTCTCACTGAGGATGGGTAATAAAGAGTCCACAGAGGAGCACCCATCTATGGATCATCCACTGGATTATACTAAATCAACATAAAAATACCTAGTATTCATGGAGGTCTTGTTATGCTGGGAAGCTGTGTTCAGTCATTTTTGCCAATTACGTGCTGTTAATGTTCCTCCCAGTACTGAACTTTACAAATTCCCTCATTTCATGTGTGAATGAACTAGAATTAGTGGGGTGAAGTAACTTACCTAACTTGGTCACACAGACTAGTAAGTTGTGACTCAAACCCAGAATTTTTTTTTTTTTTTTGAGACAGAGTCTCACTATGTCACCCTTGGTAAAGTGCTGTGGCGTCACAGCTCACAGCAACCTCCAACTCTTGGGCTTAAGCGATTCTCTTACCTCAGCCTCCCACGTAGCTGGGACTACAGGTGCCCACCACAAGGCCCAGCTATTTACTTGTTGCAGTTGTCATTGTTGTTTAGCTGACCTGGGCTGGGCTCGAACCTGCCAGCCTCAGTGCATGGGGCTGGCACCGTAACCACTGTGCTACAGGCGCAGAGCCAAACCCAGAAATCTTAACTGTACATTATGATACTGTAGAATTCCTTTATCCGTCATAATAATTAAGATAATACAATGCTCAAGTTATGGAAAGGCAAAATAAAATCAATTTCACCTGGTCAAAATTCCTACAAAGTCCTACACGGGGAGTTTTCTGTGCTTTTGTTTCTAAAAATGAGATCCGTCATTTGCACCAATACGAGCGATAGAGAGGTAAGACATGGGCGAGGTCTGGAGGGAAATGAACCACGTTCTTGTTGCTCTCTTTTCTCAGAGTGGTGGTGCTTAGTGCAGCAGCAGAATCAGAGATGCGGAAGAGAGGAAAGCAGGTGTATCTGGGTGATTTATGCTCAATATACACTTGGTTTTGGCTTTCACTTCCTTCACTGAAGCCCGATAGAGGATTAAGAGTAACAGTTCCCATCCGAATTTCTGGGGAGACTTTTTACAACTACTGATGCGTGGATCCCGGCCTAAGAGATTCTGAGTCTACTGGTCTGGAAGAGGATCAAGAATGTTTCCAAGGCTTCTCAGGTGATTCTAAAGTGTAGCCAGGGCTGTGAAACAGATTTTAAAGGAAGATGAGCATGGAACTAGGTGCAGCTGAGTCACTTCTGCTCCACTGTTGATGCTGTCTTGCCTAGGGGCTGTGTAAAAGCCACATGGACCCAGCTTTTTGCTCGTGGCATTCACCTATGTTACATGAAGCTCAGGAAAACTTCTACCAGCTACTTTAAGTCTCCAGCCTCTGTCGATGTACGGCCTTATCAGCCTCATCTATTTCACAAAATCACATTCAATTGATTTTAGTGGTTTAAGTTATCATTTATTGTAAAATCAGAATTTCATTGTTATCAGCCCTCATTTGTGATTTTTGTCTATACTGGAAGAAATACTTCCATCATTTTGGAACTTTCCTGAGTACTTCAGTATTTTTACATTTTATGTTTAATCAGCTTTGACCTGAATTAAAAATCATTGAGCGTTTTTTTGTTGTTGTTGTTGCAGTTTGGCCAGGGCTGGGCTTGAACCCGCCACCCTCGGCATATGGGACCGGCGCCCTACTCACTGAGCCACAGGCGCCGCCCAATCATTGAGGTTTTTGTTTAAGAATTTTAATATGATGGGCCAGGTGTCGAGGTTCATGCCTATAATCCTAGCACTCTGGGAGGCCGAGGTGGGTGGATTGCCTGAGCTCAGGAGTGTGTTCTACAAGGAGTTCAAGACTAGCCTGAGCAAAGCGGAAACTCCCATCTCTACTAAAGAGAAAAACTAACTGGGTGTTGTGGTGGGCATCTGTAGTCTCAGCTACTTGGAAGGCTGAGGCAAGAGGATCACTTGAGTCCAAGAGTTTGAGTTTGCTGTCAGTGGTGACGCCATGACACTCGACTCAGGGCAGCTCAGTGAGACTATCTCAAAAAAACTAAAAAGACTAAAAAAACTAAAAAGAATTTTATATAGTTTTCCCCCATATTAGATTGGACATGATAGGTGGATTGAGACTTTAATTTCACAGCATGCTTGGTAGAGCCCCCATCTTATGAGAAGTTCCTTAAAAGGAGGATTTCCTGGAAGTACTATTTAAAGTATAGTGGTCTATGAGCCAATTCAGGATCTTCTGGGAGCTTGTTAGAATCACAGAATCTCTGGTCACACTGTAGACTTGTTGAATCCAGATCTGCATTTAACTGGACCCTTAGGTAATTCTTATGTATGTGTTGGAAGGGTTCTAGAAGCACTGAATGTTCAGAAACAACTGCAAATTGTGTTCCTTTTCCTGAAGATCCATGGTACATGTTACCACACAAAAGGTTGTGTTAGTCCAATGGTTAAAGAAAAAAAAAAAGTTTATGCCAATTTTCCCTAATGTATTTGGCTATAGAACAGCATGTTTTTTAATGTAGTACTTTTAAAACGCTTTTTATTGGCACATGACATACGTCACAATAATGCACATATTGTTGTGAATCATTTTCCATGGGTCACTCACCTTCCTGCACAGGTTATAATCAGAAGCACAGACTCTATTTGTTCTGAACTCTCAAGAATGTTTTCATAGTGAATAGCCTTGCAACACAGAGATAGGGTCCCCCTCCAGAGCAAAACTCAGTCTAGTACAGTGATTCTCAACCTTCCTAATGCCGCAATGTGTTTTCATTGTTAAAAAGGGGTCGTGACCCACAGGTTGAGAACCGCTGGTCTAGCATAATAAAGTACACTAAAGCCAGTCCAACATAATAAAGATGTTTCTTTCCACGGCAAAGGCTTAAGCAGGCTTATCTGCCTATTTTAAAAATATTTGGGTTCTAGCCGGGCATTGTGGCAGGCACCTGTAGTCTCAGCTACTTGGGAGGCTGAGGCAAGAGATCACCTAAGCCCAAGAGATGGAGGTTGCTGTGAGCTGTGATGCCACGGCACTCTACCGAGGCTGACAAAGTAAGACTCTGTCTCTAACAAAAATAAAAAATAAACTTTGACCTTTTGCAAAAAACAAAAAACAAAAAAAATTGGGTTCCCTGTACTTTCAGTTCTTCATCTATGAGATGAACCCACGGCATGTGCAGCATTCAGCTGGGACTCTTCATATTGCCCCCAAGAAACTTAGGGCGCAAGGGGCACTAATATGAACATGAAGCGCATATCTGTTCTGAATAACCAAGTCCTTTGTCTCTGACCCAGGACTCTTATGTCTTCTGTCAGCATCCATAAAACTATAAAAGGCTATCTCATCAGCTTTCTAGTAGAGTCAAATCTGAGAATCTTCACAGTTCTTGATAATTATATGGGATGACTTGGTGGAATTTTACAAACTGCACATAACGATGTAACTTACCAGTTCAGGAAAAACAAAATTACTAGTGCCCAGAAGGCTTCCACACGACTCTTTCTAGTCACTTTTATCATCAACTCATGTGGACTAACCAAGATCTCCTATGTATGAAATCACCTGTTTTCTAAACTGAGACCATTTAAGCTGACATTTGTCAGCACCTCGTATGAGTCAGGCACCCGCCACATGACTTTCCGAGTAGTAAAGAATTCATTCTCATAGCCACTCTCTGAGGTAGGAATTATTATACAGGAAATCCCCAGGTTATGAACGAGCTAGGTTCTGAAGGTTTGTTCTTAATTTGAATTTGTATGTAAGCTGAAACAGGTCCATTTACCTACTACCTGTAATAGCCTCCATTCATAAGTGTGAGTTGTTGATAAGTTGGCAGTTTGTAAATTGGTGGCTGGTACTCATTTTGTAGATGACAAATTGAAGCATGAGAGAGGCTCAGTGAATTGCCTCAGGTCACGAAGCTAGAATTTGAACCCAGGTAATGTGACCTCAGAGCTAGCTCTTTTTTTTTTTTTTTTTTTTGAAGACAGAGTTTCACTATGTCACCCTCGGTAGAGTGCCATGCTGTCACAGCTCACAGCAACCTCAAACTCTTGTTCTTAAGTGATTCTCTTGCCTCAGCCTCCCAAGTAGCTGGGACTACAGGTGTCCGCCACAGCGCCTGGGTATTTTTTTGTTGTTGCAGTCATCATTGTTGTCTAGCAGGTCTGGGCTGAGTTCAAACCTGCCAGCCTCTGGGTATGTAGCCAGCGCCGTAACCACTGTACTACAGGCGCCGAGCCAGAGCTAGCTCTTAATTCTGTCACCACCCTGGACCCCATGTTCTTAAAATGGCATAGACTACTTGCAACAGGAATAATCCCAGGAAGTATGGGCATGAACGATTTTACAAACACTGGCAGTCTCCAAATGTAAATATGCTGTGTTCCAAGCATCTGTTTATAAACCAATCATCTTAGTTATATTGTAGAAAAGATACTGAATGTAGTATCTGAAAACCCTAGATTTTAATCTTGACTCTTAATTAGCAGGTAGGTGACCTTGGACAGGTCACTTAAACACTTTGCGCTTCAGTTTCCTTGTTTATAAAATAGTAGAGTTTGACCAGATAGATGAGCATGCAAGTTTCTTCTAACTTTAAAATTCTATATTTTTGGCTCAGTGCCTGTAGCTCAGCGGCTAGGGAGCCAGCCATATACATACCTGAGGGGGGTTCGAATCCAGCCCAGGCCAACTACAACCAAAAAATAGCCGGGTATTGTGGTGGGCGCCTGTAGTCCCAGCTACTTGGGAGATTGAGGCAAGAGAATTGCTTAGCCCAAGAGTTTGAGGTTGCTGTGAGCTGGGACGCCACGGCACTGTACCCAGGGTGACATAGTGAGACTCTGTCTCAAAAAAAAAAATTATATATTTTTATATTGTATATTCTCCACAAAATTAACATTCATGATTCCAAGGTTAATATTCTAATATTTCTTTCAAGTAAAATGAACTTGGAAATTGGAAATACTCATAATAGTATCTCCATGGACTAGAACCTGACTTTATCACTGGTGGGTAAGTCATTTAATAGGTGTAAAGCTGTTTTTACTGTGGTACAATGAAAAGAAATAATATTTTCTGGGGCAGCGTCTGTGGCTCAGTGAGTAGGGCGCCAGCCCCATATACTGAGGGTGGTTTGAACCTGGCCCCGGCCAAACAGCAAAGAAAAAATAGCCAGGCATTGTGGCGGGCGCCTGTAGTCTCAGCTACCTGGGAGGCTGAGGCAAGAGAATCGCCTAAGCCCAAGAGCTGGAGGTTGCTGTGAGCTGTGACGCCACAGCACTCTACTGAGGGCGACAAAGTGAGACTCTGTCTCTAAAAAAAAAACGAAAATCAAAAAAAAAAATAATATTTTCCATGGAGAACCATGAGACTTGCAAACAGATATTTACCTATCATCTTTATGTTTTGTAAGGGGATATGTATTGTACGTATGGAAAAGGCATTTGTTACTTATACCCTCATGTATCCATCTATCTAGCCATCCATCCATCCATTCATTCATTCAAGAAACCAAACCCATTTATTGAATATCTGCTCCCTCCTTGCCAGGTACCATGCTAATGGTGGAGGTATAACATTAGAGTACAGTGTGATGGAGGTTTTGAGAAAGCCAATACAGGATGATCAGCAGGGGCGCCTAACCTAGTGGAGTGTTTTGGCGGGGGCCGCGGAAAGCAAGAGAGATTCCTCTGAGTAGTTGGTACTACAGCTGAGGCTTGCTGGAACAACACTGGCCAGGCCAGTGGAGCAGGGGTGGAGTGTAGGAAGGGAACACTGTCCAGGCACAGGATGCAGCGGGCTGAGGCCGAGGGGCACAAGAAAGCTGAATTTTTTTTTCTCAGTGGAGTCCATGTATTTGCACTTCTCAGAGGCACATTTCACCCAACAAGTGCAGGGGTAGGACAGGCGGCTCTGATTGTGGGATGGCGCTCACAGCTTTATTTTGCAAACTTTCAACCTGTGCCAAGACCTTTAAAAGCTCATTCCTTTAAAAGCTCCTCTCTTCCAAATTGGGGAAATCGGGGAGGGGACCCGATTCTTTGCAATTCCTCTGAGATCCCTTTTCACCAGCGTTTATGTATGGGTATGGAGCCAGCCTGTGGCCTCATCTCTCCCCTTGCACAGCCTCCCCTCTGCCTGCACCCAGCCAAGAGGGCGCCTGGCTATTCCCAGAATCACAGAGATAAGCCCTGAAGCCCGGCTTCTCTGGAGCTAATGGCGAGGGGCTGTTGAGGCCATCAATCCCACAGATTCTGTCTGCTCCAGCCTCCGGTTTCTTTGCCACAATTGGCAGGGGAGAAATCTGGAGAAGGCTCCCTGCTGGAAAATGGAAGAGCTTTCAGGTGAGTCAAGTGAGTTCTTTTTCACAGGGAGTTCTTTCTCCTGTGGCTCTTTGTTTCTATTTTATTTTTTTTTTTAGACAAAATCTCACTCTGTCACCCTGGGTAGAGAGTCATGGTGTCATAGCTCACAGCAACTCAAACTCTTGGGCTCAAGTGATCCTCTTGCCTCAGCCTCCTGAGTAGCTGGGACTATAAGTGCCCACCACAACACCCAACTAGTTTTTCTATTTTTAGTAGCGATGGGATCTTGCTCTTGCTCAGGCCAGTCTCAAACTCCTGAGCTCAGGTGATCCACCCGCCTTGATCTCACAGAGTGCTAGGATCACAGGCGTGAGTCACTGTGCTTGGCCTTCCTACAGCCTTTCTAAGCAGACCAGACAGTACAGAGTGGGAAGAAGGGGTCACCCAGAAGACCCCTAATTTTCCTTACCCACATGATATCTGTGACTCAGAACTGGCTGGTGATGGGAAGCCAGAGAGCCAGGCGCTCTTTTCAAACTCATGGAGAGACTTTTGATGCATGGGAATTGGCCTCCCTGGACACCAAGGGCTTGCTTCTGTGGCCCCATATTGTTTTTGTGGCTGCCCTGTGGCAGAAGAGAGAATGTGTTATTATTCCTAGAGCTTTGCCACCCCGCACTGCCTGACAGCTTTGGGCCCTTGAATGATTTTGTAAAGGAGGGAAAATGAGGCTAAGCGATGGAATCCTGCTTTGAGTCAGGGGTACTCTGCCCTCAGAAGCTCAGGGACCAGGATCCAGTTCAGCACCCCATGATGCATTTAGTTCATCTGTATTTTTAACCTAAAATGATTTCCCCTTTTGGTTGGAGATTTTTCATTCTTAATTCTTGCTGCCCATTTTTCTTAAAAATCCCTACATTACTATCAGGAAGCATGAATTCTTTGGATGCTGAGGATATCTTTATACTTAACAGTTGATTGGCCTTTAATCAGCAGTAGAAGGGAAAAGAATTACAGAATTTTAAAAAATGGTTCTGGTGGAACAAGGGGATATTTTAAGCAGCCAGGCAGATGGTCGCTCATGGAAAAGAGATGGCCCCTGTGAACCCAACTAAACAAGCATTTATTTATCATCTTATTTATTTTGTCATTTTAAAATGATTTACTAATTTTGGTGACTAGATGACTCATAAAACAGCCATGTAGGTATTGTATAAAATGGAAGTGAGGTCATGTCCTTTTACTACTTAAAAACCTACAATGATGATAACAGCTCTAGTCACAATAGCCCAAAGTAGAAACAACCCGAATGACCATTAACTGGTGAATGGTAACGAAATCCTGGTATACCCATGCGATGGAGTATTGTTCAGCCATAACAAGGAATGAGGTACAGACACATAGCACGGTGTGGATGAACCTCCAAAATATTATGCTGAATGAAACAAGCCTGTCACAAAAGGCCACATATTGTATGATCCCATTTATATAAAATGTCCAGAATGAACAAATTCAGAGGCCGGGGGAGGGAGAGAGGAAGAATAACTGCCAATGGGATGGGAATTTCCCTTTGAGGGGCTGAAAATGTTCTGGAACTAAATAGAGGTAGTGGTTGTACGACGCTGTGACTATACCAAAAGCCAGTGAATTTTGTACTTTGAAATTGTTCATTTTATGTTTTGTGAATTCACATCAGTAATGATAATAATACTACTACTAATTAGCTAATTACAGCCTGCAATGGCTCCCTATTTCTCTTAGAGTAGAAGGAAATCCTTACAGAGGCCGGCCAAGTCCCACAGGAAGTGGCCCTGTTAGCTCCTGGCCTCGACCCCTCCTACTGCCCCACTCCCTCACTGGGCACCCTGGTCCCCTCAGTTCCTCCTACGTGCCAGTCATGCTCCCAAGCCCCCACTCCTCTCTGCACTGGCTGTCCCCTGTGCCTGGAAGACATTTCTCTCCAATACCCATGTGGTACCCTAAGTCTTTGCTCAGATGTCACCTCCCAAGGAGACCCATTCTCAACATCCTATTTCCAATCATGCCAGCCTCCAAGTGTCACTCTATTCAACTCTTCTTGATTTATTTCTTTGTAACAAACTGTGTATTTTTACTTATTTACCTTGTTTTTTCTCTTAGTCCTTCTCATTCTCAGCCATTGGAATGTAGCTCCACCCCCCCGATCCCCCGCAAAAGGGGACTTTAATGCTTTTGCATTCTGGGCTGAATTTGTGTCGATTTTTTCTAAATGTCTATAAAATCAGATAACAATAGGGGACCTTTACAGCTTTCTATTCTCTGCTGATGTTTGTATTTTCTGAAGGCATAAAAATATTTAAGCTGAAGTTAAAACTTCTCTCCTTTATCACAAGCAGCTTGAGTTTTGAACCCGGAGGAGGCACTTGGTGATGGAAGTTGTTAGTTGTGGAAGGCGGTGGAAGCGTAAACATTTTCTACTGAGTGGCTGAGGCAGGAGGATTGAGCTCAGGAGGTTGAGACCAGCCCAGGCGAAAGTGAGACCTCGTCTCTACTAAAAATGGAAAAACTAGCCAGGAGTTGTGGCTGACGCCTCTCTCGCCTGGGTAACAGAGTGAAACTCTGTCTCAAAAAAACAAAGCAAAAACCCCCTATTTTCTACTGAGAGAAGATAGAAGGCATTTCTTTCAACAAATAGAGTGATCTGCTTTTATCTGGGGACGGTTTGGGTTGTGACTCCAGCTTTATTGAGAGGGGGGCAGGAGAGAACGGAAAAACCTCTTTCTGCAGTTGCATTTATTTATCAAATGTGTGCAAGGCCTTGATGTTGCTTCTGAAAGGGTCAAAGAACACAGATACTGTGCTAGGATTTAAAGCAAGACAAGTGGATCTATTGCAAGGGGGAGTGAAAGTCTGACAAAGAAAAAGAAAGAGGAACAGAGAGAAAAGAAAGGACAAGAGTTTAGAAATAGCTCGCCACCTGAAATATTTTTGTACACGAGCAGGAAGTTGCTTTCAGAAAGCCAGGCCGCAGACTCTTACACACAGACCTTGCACAAGGAGCTCTAGGATTAGAAAACAGCCTCATGTGCTTACAGTGGTGCGTTTTGCAAATGGGTGTCTGTATTGATTTGGATCTGCACTGTGGCTGGAGATCACGCTGTTTGATGCAAAAACAAGAAATGCTATAACCCTTCTCTCAATGTTGGCATGAAAAAAGCTGACCGTGTGCTTCTGTTTAGCCTAAGCACGAGGAAGCCGAGTATCACGGTACCAGAACGTACCAGGTATGTTACGTTGACTGCAGAATTCTGATAAGAGAGTTTTTGAGCACAAAGTTTCGGCTTTGGACAAGAAAGAATTTCTCTGTGTCAGTTTGCTTGGGGAAATGCTTCCTGAGTACACATTCCGTTGTTCTGACCTGACCTGGGCACACACTCACATGGATTCCATTTGAAGAAAGAAAACCTCAAGAAGCAGAGGGGAAGGGGGGATTTTTTTGTACCAACTGTAATTTTAGAGAATGCAAAACTAGCATGACGTACTGATGGTGACCGTTGTGCTACAGAGTGTTCATAGCACAGGGGAAACCATTGCATTTCTGAGGCAGAACTGGCCAGCTCAGGAATTAGCCAAGATGAGATGCTGGCGTTAAGAAGCCCCATGCATGCACACCCACATCTTGTAACAAATGGCAGGCATTTGCCTGATGGTGAAAGAAAAATGACTTCTTTTGAGTGTAAAGCATGTTGATGTAAAGGATTTCCATGATTAACTTGAACCCCTCAAATGATAGGCTCTATTCATACTTTCATAAGAAGAGTTGGAAGGAGGGTTGGTGACAGGGTGAGGCAGGCATCCTCATTAGGACTTTCCACATGTCCTTGGGGACATAAAACCAGTGGACAGGTATAACTCGTTTCCTTTTAACGCTTTTATGATGTGCCATGAAACTTGTCTAGGAGACTCCAAATCATTCCAGACTAGTGGTTCTTAACCAGAAGGCAAATTAGCAGGGGGGACATTTGATAAAGTCTAGAGACATTTTTGGTTGCCATGATTGGTGAGGGGTGGGGCTATTGTCGTTGAATGTGTAAACACCAGTGATGCCACTAACCCTGCACAGGACAGTCCCTGAAAATGCAGAGTTGTCCAACCCAAAATGTCACCAGTCCCGAGATTGAGAGAGCTTCATCCTAACTCATGCCCTAAATAATAAACCCATCGGAAAGGTCCCCAATGGAATTAACCAGAGCAAGAGTCTGGTAAAACAAAACCCAGGCAACCCAATTACTAATATTTCCTCCTTCCTCTTTCCCATCCCACAGAAAATCGTTGAATAAATGTAAGCATGACGTTTTTAAGAAAACAATTCTGCAAGCAATCTCCTGAAATATGTTTTATTGCAATTTCTGCTGTTCTCTGGAAGCTATTATGTGCCCAGTAAAACTATTGAAACCACTGTAATAACAAAAATTTATAGCTGCATTGACGTCTCTTGGCTAAGTTGAAATGACAGGTGAGGGGAAAACCCAAAAAAGCTTAAAAAAAGCTTTATTTTGATTAGCTTCTTTGTTGCTCTGATTTAAGGGAAAAGGCTAGAATTTATGCTAAAACTGTCTTTTTGATGCAGGGCAGTAATTACAGAAAAATTCAAGTTCAATAAAGCATTACCTGTTTCAGTAGCCCTGAGCTTGTTGGTCTTTAAATTTGTTGGCCAGAAGAGGAAACCGAACTTTGCTTGTTCTTCCTAGTTAGAAAACTTAATCAGTGTTATTGAAAACTGAAGGTCAATACAGAAAGTCCTACCTCTGGCTTGGAGAGTTTTGTACAAAGAGCAATAATTGGGGTAATTGGAAGATTTGGGCTGGTAGGACAATGGGTGTCACTGCTTATCTGTATGACCTCAGTCTTCAGTTTCCTCCTCTGCAAAACAAAGGCTCTGACCTCCAAGGTCACTTTCAACTAAAGAAACAATAGCTCAAAAATAGTTAAGCACAGGCTGATCCTGAGATTTCCACCAAAGTGCCAAAAGTCTGAATTTAGTAATTTTTACCTATTTAGAAGTAAAGTGATAGCTTGTGAAACCAGAGAGGAGAACATTTACTAGAATCCGCTGGAGCAGGATTGCAAATAATTAAGACCCTCTTTTCTTCATCAGAACAAATGAAACCAGGAACTCTGGGATGGAGAATTCATGATTTCTCCAGCATCCAGATACATCTACTTGTTATTCTGTAATAGTTGAGGTTGGGCCATTTAGCCCACTCAGGCCATAGTACCTCTATTCTTAGTGCCAGTCTGAATGCTAATGTTAATTAATTTAGAATTTTCCAAGCAAATCTATATGCAAAAGAGATTACACTGCATGGCGTATCAGTGTCTGGTGTACTCTCCCTGAGAGCCACTTGACGGCTGAAAAAAGGAGAAAGCACAGGACAAAAGCACAGGGACCTGGGGCAAAAGCCACCATTGTGGGTTTTCTCCTCTACAGGAAATCACTTGCCTGCAGCTGACCCGTGGAATGACCAGCCAGCTGGCAGGGAAGGCTGCCACCCATACCATGCCTGAAGGAAGGTCGGGGGCAGGCAGGATTTGCTTCTTTCTCAAGCTGTCTTACTCCCCTGCCCACACCCTCCCCTCCAGAACTTTTTTTTTGAGACAGAGTCTCGCTGTGTCACCCTGACAGCAACCTTAAACTCTTGGGCTCAAGTGATCCTCCTGCCTCAGGCTCCCGAGTAGCTGGGACTGCGTGTGCCCACCACCATGCCCACTAGTTTTTCTGTTTTTCAGGCTAGTCTTCAACTCAGGCGCTAGGCAACCCACCCGCCTCGGCCTCCCAGAGTGCTGGGATTACAGGCATGAGCCACCGCGCCTGCCTACCCTCCAGAGCGTTTGACTGTCTAAATTATTCCTTCTGCAGCTGTGTGTGACATTTTGAAAATGGTTTCACAGGCTTTGCTTTTTTCAGGACTTTGTCTTGCCCCTTCTCTTCTCGGGCTTGAATTTAGATGGAACGTAAAAGCAAAGGGCAATTAACCCCAGACCCATTTTATTTATTCATTCATTTGTTGATTGATTTTTGTCTCAGCAACAGTTTAGCAAGAAAAGTTAGTTTGATGACAAAAATGTTTGGCAGAGTATTAATGAGTTTTAAGGAGGCAGGCTACCCTGGCCACTGTAGTTAGGTAATCAAACATGGACTGTTTAAGTCAAATTTGAAAAATTGCGTATTGTCCATTTAAAAGTGTCTCTTGGATTGTTTATTAAGGTGAGTGACTTTGAAAATAAGAAATAGAGAAAATGGAAGGACAGTAAGAGAAATAGTCCTCCATCTGAGATACTGTGACCCAGCTCTACTTCCTTTGCCAACTCTCAGTGCAAAATTAAAAAAAACAGTTTTTTTAAACTCTCAATGGGGAAACATATAAATACTTACAAAGGCTTCCCCTCTATCTACGGTACCCTTGTGCAAGAAACGTCATCTTGAAGTCTTACAGTATGGCTGCAGTTTAAATTAATGGTGCAAGAGGTTTTTGTCTCTGTTTTTTCTTCATAATGGAAGTGGAACCTGCTTGTGAAGCTTGTAAACATGCATTTTGAACTGGAAACTTCATCTGCGTTGGAAGGGAAAAGCTTGACCCAAGAGCACCGACAGTCTGAGCATCTTAGACGTGATCTTCAGGTCCTTTCAGATTCTCCACGATTGATGCCTGTTCTGCAGTGAGAAATCACATCGATTCGTACTGAGACCTGATTACTAACAGAAGGCAGCTAAGAGCACTTTTAGCCTCATTTCCCAGAAGGCATCACGCAGCTACGTTAGTGGAGTGAGGCTCTTCCTTCCCTAAATGGCACCTTTAGAAGCTTGAGGGATTATTACTCAAGGGAAAATGGCTCCATCTGAGGGATTCTTTAAGAGCCGCTGAGAGAAGGGCCTACGCCCAGGCCCTTCCTCAGCTGGATGCAGTTTGTCATCCTTTGAGTGGTACCTTCAGACACTGCAATAAAGAAAAAATAAATACAGTGTCAGAAATCAAATGGCTTTTGTCAAAGTGTAAAAGGGACTGCATCGGACTAACACTGGAGTTGGAGAGAAGCCACAAAGGATGTCTTGTGTGAATGTTTCCAGCTGCAAAATCTACCTGACTGTTGCACTGAAACCACGACCATCTATGGCGGGCTTGTGAGAAAGCCCCCGGAGCTTCCTGTTTCATGTGGCTCATGAGAAGGAGTGAGAGGCGACGCACAGCGTTCGGTGTCTTTGTGCTATGTCCGAGATAGGAGGAAGAAAGAGGATTTATAGTTTGTCTCTTAAGGTATTCATGAGCACCTCACGTCTGTAAATCTCTACCGGTGTGCAGGTCTAAGGCAATAGAGAGAAGCCAGCGTAGACCTTATCGGACTGTGCCAGCTAGGCCTTGGGAAGGAGTCGGGGCATCTCCAGGGCTAAAGCACTGTGGTCTGGCAGGGGGACTTCCAAGGGAGCATCGGTCCAAGACAGGGGAACGTGGGTGACTGATGATAGCAAGATGATTCTCCAGGACGGAGCAGATGGGATTAGCATGAGTGGGCTGGTTGTGAGGTTAGAAGGCTTGCATCCTGTCCTGCTGACCCCAGTACCAGGCAAAGACTAATTGGAGAGTATGGAGGAGGCTATGGTCTCATGTCACGTTCACATCAGACCTCGCTAATAGCTCAGGGTATCCCCTGAGGAATGGCTGAGGCTTCTTTTCTTGTAAATGATAAGGAACACATACTCAGTACTGTTAAATACAGCATCTGGTCACCCAGTGGCCAATGGTGTCAAATACCCTGATCAAGTGAGCGGTTTCCTGACGATAGAAGATGACTATAGCCATGGCCACAGGTCCCAAAATAGGTACTCTGCGGGGCCTCCAGGGCCTGTCCTTGCACTCTGCGCACAGTTGGCTTAAATGTGCTCTGAGTTGGATGCATTTGCTAAAGGTTTTCTCTTCCCCTGTGTTAACTGAAGAAAACAGAAGGGCATCTCAGCCAGACACCAGCCGCCCTCCGAGAGGCAAAGTGGTGGCTTTTGTATGGCACACATTAGATGTAATCGTGATGACCCCCTGATAAGCAGGAGAGTGGAGAAAGTACAGGAGGAACTCAGGACAGTCATTCTTGCCCCCATTTCATGTTATTAGTCAATTAATTAAAGATTCGCAAACTCAGGTGGGGTATCTTCCTAAATGAATTTTTTCATTATAAAAACAATAATTGTAGGGAATTTGAACAATATAAAAAAGCACAATGATGAAAAACAAACCCCACAAAACCCTTCTGAACTTCATTCTCAGCCAGACAAATTGGGATTAACATTTTGGTGTATTTCCTTCCAATATTTTTTTTCTTTGCCTCTACATGTATTCACAAAAGCATGTCCCAGTTTTTACAAACTTAGGTTATTCTGGATATTTGATTTTGCGTCCTATCTTTTTTTTATATTATGTGGTATTTTAGCTATATGCCCCTGTCTCTTACGACATGATTTTTAACAGCTATACTATGTGAGAACATGCCAGGTAAGCTTTTTAAGTTGCTCTTTTTTTTTTTTCTTTGAGACAGAGCTTCAAGCTGTCGCCCTGGGTAGAGTGCTGTGGCATCACAGCTCACAGCAACCTCCAACTCCTGGGCTTAAGCGATTCTCTTGCCTCAGCCTCCCAAGTAGTTGGGACTATAGGCGCCCACCACAACGCCCGGCTATTGCTGTTTGGTGGGCCCAGGCTGGATTCGAACCCGCCAGCTCAGGTGTACCTGGCTGGTGCCTTAGCCGCTTGAGCCACAGGCACGGAGCCTTAAGTTGCTCTTAAGGGATATTTATGAGGTCTATAATTTTTTTCCATGGTAAACAATATTGAAATAAATGTATCTGTCTGTAGATGTTAGCCTGAATCTCTGAGTATGGACCAAACATGTGATCCTAGAGTTAAATTTTTCACCATCAGTAGGTCTGTTGACCCACATTGCCAGACTGACCTCCAAAATGGCTACACCAATTTATAGTCACAGCAGATTTTCTTCCTTTATTATCATAGAATCCTAGGTACCAAGGACTAGTGGGAGTGACCATGTAGTGTCAAGGCGGAGCGGAAAGCAAAGACCAGCTCCATATGTGGGATTTAAAGATCCAAGAGTAAAAGTAGTCAATCGCAGAGCTGAGGGTTTTTCCTAGAGTTGTTCTAGAAGGAAATGACCACGTTGGCAAAACCACTGACCTTTAACAATGATGCCAGCACAAAATGCATTGAACTTGAACATGAAGAAAACATATACTTCATCCAAAATTTCCCTTATGTCTCCACACCTACACTTCTCTATTCAAGTCAAGGTTTGTGACAGCCTAATGGGGTTTGAGGTTTGTATGAGGGGATGGTGCACACGTATGTGCTTAGTTATTGCAAAAAGGAAAGCGCAGAAGTTGATCTTCGAGGTCATTGGGTGCACAACATACAGTAGGCAACAAAAGGTGACCCAAACCTGGTTCTCTTCTGATTCTGACCAGAGCTGACTCGGTCATTGTCTGTTTTTCCACTGGAGAAATAATATCTGTTAGCTTCTAAGGGGTGGTTGGGGTGGAATTCCTGTTTATCAAAGGCTGGGAAGAGAGGAATTCTGACAGCATGTGCAAATGATTGATAGGGAAGTGCAGCTGTGGGCTCGGAGGCCCAGATTGTGTCTTCTAGATGCTATCTAATGAGGCCTTGGGTTGTCTCCAGTGAAACAAGGCTAGGGTTAATAGTCTTCATCTTTACAGAGCTCCTGGGCTGGTTGTGCAAGAGACGCATGATCTGATCACAAGAGCAAAAAGAAGGCCTGTGTTGCCGATAACAAAGCATTACACAAGGCCTGAAACAAACACCAATGTTTTAAAACACTTGGTGGAAATTTAAGCTGCAAAGCATTTTATCATCTCAGGCCATCGCTTAGAGGGGACAGCTGAAGCTACCCGTACACAACCTTTTACAAGCGCTGGGCTTTCAATGGGTCTTTTAAAAGCAGCTGAACTGTAGCTGGCTTTTCAGAGTGTGTAAGCTGGTCGGCTTACAGCAGGACAAATTGGTAGCGTGGCAAGAAAAGAAAACTGAAATTCAATCCAATGCTGGGATTGAAAGCTCTTGAGACTCAAATGTCACTGACACTGGGTGCAGCTTCTCCTCTAATTATGTTTGGTCAAACGAGGGTTGAAAATGTTAGCCCCGACTTCAGGCTCGGCCCCTCCAGCGACCAATAGCAGCGGGCTTGGGCCTGGTTTATACGATAAAGAACAAATTTGAAAACCCTTCAGTTGTTTTCAAGACTTCCTGGGGCGGTGAAGTTTAAACCACAATTTTCTTCTTTTGGGGCTAAGTTGAGAGCCAATCGCATTGGAGGTTTCTCAGAACATTGTGCCCATATTTGGCTGTAATCTTGCTTCATCCAACAAAATGTATTATATATGTGCTTGAAAAGCAAGGCTTTGAGAAATGTTTCTCTTTCCTGGTTATAAAAGAAATCTTATCTTTGGACATTTGAGGCTGCCTGGGAATTTACAGTGTAGCTTCAAAACAAAGAAAGGAGCCAATATAGAAAACTTATTTTTACTTTTATCTTAAAAAAAAAAACACTCAATTGTAGCTTCTGGCTTTGTACCATTTACATGAAAATACGTAGAAAACAGCAACTAGTTTTGCCCTGTGCAAAAATGACAGAAGAGGCTTATGAGATCCTGGGGCTATTGAAAAATAGAAAAGGGGCGGCACCTGTGGCTCAGTGAGTAGGGCGCCGGCCCCATATGCCGAGGGTGGCGGGTTCAAACCCAGCCCCGGCCAAACTGCAACAACAACAAAAAAAAAAATAGCTGGGCGTTGTGGCGGGCGCCTGTAGTCCCAGCTGCTGGGGAGGCTGAGGCAAGAGAATCGCATAAGCCCAAGAGTAGAGGTTGCTGTGAGCCGTGTGACGCCATGGCACTCTACCTGAGGGCGGTACAGTGAGACTCTGGCTCTACAAAAAAAAAAAAAAAGAAAAATAGAAAAGGCCACACGTAGCATTATCTTTTCCCAGTGATGTGTAGGAGATTCATTTCTCAGAGACTCCAGGAAATCAATGCATCGTTTAGAGCTGCTGCTTCAGGCTTACCTGAGGAGGAAGAGCCCATGTTGTAGGGAGCCAGGACACAGATATGATAAAACTCATTCTCTTTTTAAATCCCTATGTCTTGACTACTTTTCATTCTCACCGCAACCCCACGATGGAGATTCTGTTCTATCCCCATTTTGCAGATGAAGAAACTGAGACAGATCACATAACTTATCCAAGGTGCCTGAGCTTTTAGGGAGTAGGCCTAAGAACCCACGCTGAGCAGTCAGCTGCCAAAGCTGTGCACACTCCACCGCTTCACTCTACTTTGCTGGGACATTTTCTTAGGCTAACTGCCAAGAACAGAGGCCGGAAGTAGTACAGAATGCCCCCAGGGTCCCTGATGTCTAAAATGCCAACTGCCCTGGACTCTCGGGACCTTAAGGAAATTGAAATGTTGTCCAGCTTGTCCCAGGCCTGGGGCTAGGTGAGTTCCAGTGGCTCCCAGGAGATCATGCCCAGACTGTCTGCTCAGGGGGGAACTAAGATCCGCCGGCTGAGCCCCTCACTCAGGACCCCATTCATTCCCATCTTAGGGAACCTCTCTGCAGGGGCTAGACCAGAGACCCAGCTACACGCTCCTTCTGTGTTCTGAACACTGGAGAGGCCCAGAGAAGGAAGGAGGTGGCGGCCAGGCAGCCCAGCCTCCCCAGGGACTACAGAGAGGCCCCACTGCACTCTGGAGAGCAGCGGGGCTCACCTGGGGGTAATTCAGCCCTCCAGGGGTATGTGCCAATGTTTGGAGACATTTTGGGTTGTGACAGCTGGCTTGGGGAGGTGCGGGTGCTACTGGCATCAAGTGGGTAGAGGCCACCAAACATTCTGCACCCCACATGCCCCACCACAGAGAATGGCGCTGCCCCAAATGCCCCCAGCACTATGGTAAGAAACCCTGCCTTGGAGAGAGCTCGGAGGAAGCGCTCTGTGAGACTTCCTTCAAAGAGTCATTCTGCCACCAGGAAGCCAGCAGTCTGTTCGACTAGGCAGAAGGGGAACGAGAGAAGGTGGAGCCGTGCACTCGGGTTGGGTTTTTTTTTTTTTTTTTTGTAGAGACAGAGTCTCACTGTACGGCCCTGGGTAGAGTGCCGTGGCGTCACACGGCTCACAGCAACCTCCAACTCCTGGGCTTACACGATTCTCTTGCCTCAGCCTCCCGAGTAGCTGGGACTACAGGCGCCCGCCACAACGCCCAGCTATTTTTTTGTTGCAGTTTGGCTGGGGCTGGGTTTGAACCCGCCACCCTCGGCATATGGGGCCGGCGCCCTACTCACTGAGCCACAGGCGCCGCCCTCGGGTTGGGTTTTAATTCACTGCATCTTTCTTCCTGAAAGAGAGAGGTCAGTGTTTGCCTCCATTTACAGGCCCCAGGATCGACATGCCGCAGACCCTGTGTAGCAGGCTGAATAATGGCCCCAAAGATAGCCAATCCTAATCTCTGCAGCCTGTGAAAGTTACCTTATATAAAAAAAAAGATGCTCTTTGCAGATTAAGTTCAGGATCTGGAGACAGGGAGATATGCTGCATTGTCTGCGTGGGCCCTAAATGCAATCAAACATATCTTTGTCAGGAGTTAGAGGGGTATGTAACACGGGCTCTGTGGAGGAGGACATGTAACAATAGCAGAAATTGGAAGGATGGGACCACAAGCCAAGGAATGTGGACAGCCACTGGAGGCTGGAAAAGGCAAGGAATGGATGCTCCCTTTACAGCTTCCTTGGAGAGCACAGCCCTGCCCACACCTTGATTTTGGCTCAGTGACACTGATTTCAAAATCCTGGCCTCCAATACTGTGAGAGAATAAACAGCTGTTGTCTTACGCCACCAAGCTGTGGTAATTTATTACAGTATTTATGGGAAACTATCCTGACACTCCATGGATTCCCAAATGGATCCATTGAGGATGAGGGAGAAACCCTTCCACACAGACAAAACCAGAGGGGGTTAGAAATTTCCTTTGTACCTCCCTTGATACATTCACCTTCACTACCCCTCCTTTGAAGCACCTCTCTTGGGGAAGTGTGGCACCTGCTCCCCTCTGCCTCTATTCCTCCATGGTTTCCACCAAATGTTGTGCAAATCATATGACATTCCCAGCACTTGGTTCAAACCCATCTGAGTCACCTGTCACTTTCTACCTTGAATTCTTATCATTTATGTACATGCATTACATCCAGTACTAGACTGAGATCCTGGGAAGCAGGGACTCCATCTCCCAAGGCTCCCAGCACAGTATCAAGCACACAGTAGGTCTCCATCAGCGGTTAGTGTGTGCTTCCTCCATCCTGACTATGAGAAACATTACTTAGTTCTCTTTATTGCCTGTGTCTCAAAAAAGGCAAATCTGATGCTTGTTAACAGTAATCCTCACGCATTCTGTCAGCCCTATGACAGCTAGATAGGGAGTCTAAAGGGGAGTCTCATGGAAACTTGTCCTTTTCCCCTAGGTTTGCTGAAAAGATCAACTCACAGTTATGGTAGATTAATAAGAGAAAGGTTTATTTCCAAATACCATGCGCATGGGGGAACCACAAGAATGATTTCCCAGAGTCTCAGTGATGGTCAGAGACTTTTAAAGATGCCTTTTAGAAGGGAGGGGAGAGAGCAACTGGAAAGTACACGTGTAGCAAGTGGGTGCTAAGGGGGGATGGGTAGACGGAGGGAAACACTTTGATTAGTAAACTAACCTGAGAGACAGGTTAGTTGTGCTTCAAATGACCTTAGGGCCTGGTCTATTAGCATGTGATAAGGAGTCTAGCAGCCCTTTAAGATTTTAGGTAGATAGAGGAAAGTCTTTGTTCAGAGTTTCCTGACTATGAATAGCCTTTAATTCAAAATAGTTTTTTATACCAAGGAATCATATTTTGGGGTGAAATTTTCTTAGCTCCTTCAGTTCCTTGTTTCAAAATTGAGGTGTAATTTACATACTGCGAATTGCACACATCTTAAGTGTCTGGCTTGATGAAATTTTACCTGTGTAAAATTTGGTAAAATTTGATACTGCTTGTACCCACCAACTGGATAAAGATCTACACTTTTCATCACTCCAGAAAGTTCCCTTGATCTCCTTTCCCAGTCGATTAACCCCCATGCTCCTAACACCCCCACTGAACCACTGTTCTGACTTCTACTCCTATAAACTAGGTTTGCTTGCTTGTGAGCTTCATATAAATGAAATTGTACAGAATGCAGTCTCGTGTCTGGCTTCTTTCTCTCGACATAATTTTTTTTAATGTCATTTTTATTTATTTATTTATTTATTTTTGCAGTTTCTGGAGGGGGCTGGGTTTGTTTTTTTTTTTCTTTTTTTTGAGACAGAGCCTCAAGCTGTCGCCCTGGATAGAGTGCTGTGGCATCACAGCTCACAGCAACCTCCAACTCCCAGGCTTAAGCGAGTCTCTTGCCTCAGCCTCCCAAGTAGCTGGGACCACAGGTGCCCACCACAGCGCCCAGCTGTTTTTTTGGTTGCAGCCATCATTGTTGTTTGGTGGGCCAGGGCTGGATTCGAACCCACCAGCTCAGGTGTATGTGGCTGGCGCCTTAGCCACTTGAGCCACAGGCACCAAGCCAGGGGGGCTGGGTTTGAACCTGCCACCTCCAGCATATGGGGCCGGCGCCATACTCCTTTGAGCCACAGGCGCCGCCCTCAACATAATGTTTTGACACTTATCCAGGTGGTTGTGTGTATCAGCAGTTTATTCTTTTTTAACTGCTGTGTATTATTCCATTGAAAAATATGCCACAATTTGTTTCTCTGTTCTTTTTTTTTTTTTTTTTTTTGGTTTTTGGCCAGAGCTGGGTTTGAACTCACCACCTCCAGCATATGTGACCAGCGCCCTACTCCTTGAGTCACAGGGGCCGCCCACGTTTCTCTGTTCTTCTGGTGATGAGCATTTGGGTCATTCCAGTTTGGGTGCATTGTGAATAAAGTTGCTGAGAACACCAGTGTATTCTATGGACCTGTGCTTTCATTTCTCTTGGTTATGTACCTAGGAGCAAAAATGGCTGGGCCATAGGGGAGGTGTCTATTTAACTTAACAGATTTTTGATTTGGATATGAGAAAAAGGATTTTTAGAAAAAAATTAAGACATGACAGTCTTTCTGTACTTATTTACCCAATTCCATCCATTATGTTAATTTCTTGGAAATAGAGTGCTTCCTTCCACCGCATGCGCCTAGGTGGCTGATTGAATCAGCAATAGAGAAAGTTGAGGGGCAGGCATTGGGCGTGAAGAACAGGGCAAACACACATGGACATTTTCTACTCACTCACGCAACCCTGACTTTCCTGCCATTGGGATTGACCACGGTGCTTACACAGACAGAATCTCTATGAAAACAAATATTTTAAGGAGAAAATTTGCTGTGTTATGAAATCCTGGTTGAAATGACAACTGCAGGCAGCAAGAAGGATGTGGACTCTATAGAACGAGGGCAATCAGATCCTTCTCTGGTGTCTTCTTCGTAGTTGAAGACTCCCCTGCAAATGCACAGCTCTCCCGAGGCCTGGGTACAAAGAAAGGCCTTGCCCAGCTCCCTTTAAAAGTGAGTTCTTGAATACCAGCTTCTCCTTACTTGAGCGCCACTGGAGTCTGAAATTCTTTTTTTTTAATTTTATTTATTGTGTGTGTGTGTGTGTGTGTGTGTGGTTTTTGGCCGGGGCTGGGTTTGAACCCGCCACCTCTGGCATATGGGACCGGTGCCCTTCCCCTTTGAGCCACAGGCGCCTGCCGGAGTCTGAAATTCTAAACAGCTTTGCAAAAGTGACTAGAGAGGCAAAAGCTGTTTTAAGGCCCTAGCAGGGGTCCTCAAAGTGCAGCCGGCCTTGGGCCACATGAGGCGGCGTGATTGTATTTGTTCCCGTTTTGTTTTTTTACTTCAAAATAAGATACGTGCAGTGTGCATAGGAATTTGTTCATAGTTTGTTTGTTTTTTTAACTATAGTCCGGCCCTCCAATGGTCTGAGGGAACTGGCCCCCTGTTTAAAAAGTTTGAAGACCTCTGCACAACATGAAAGGCCAGTATGCTGAAGGAAGGACAGAAATGTCCAGCTTGTCTTTCTCCGATGTGTATTTTATGACAGCCATTACTCACGACAAGTAATATTCTTTTCACCCAAATAGCGTTTCATACGATTTTTCTAATGGTGCATAGTGTTTGTTTTTATATTAACTGACAGGTCACCCCTTCTGCTATTTAAAACTTTGATCACCGAGTGGCAGCTTGGTGCGATGATACATTCCTGGTCCTTTCTTACAGAATCTGAAACGACACTCTCAGATCGGGATCTCTCTGCTCCATCCGTGTCTCAGCCTTTACTTGATTTCTCTGAAATCCTCACACGGTCCTTTGCATCTTCCTTCCCATCCATGGACAAAAAATTGTTTCATGGCAAACAGTCTGAGTCGGCAAATAAGAAATGCCAATCACTCAGGTTTTAGTATTTGGCACCAGAAAACCAAAACAGAGGGGTGATTCAATATCTTTTTCTTTCTTTTCTCATTTTATTTTTGTTTTTAAACATTTCTTTTTCCACCGCTCTCCTGCCGTGCAGATAGTTGTTTTCTGAACAAAAACAAAACACTGCTACTTGATCTTCTTTGTCGGTTTGTTCTGAGACACAATTGAATGAACTGTTTGCCCAACAGAATTTAGCTTTCCCAGTGGGGTTGGTAAACAACAGACTGGCGATTGGCCCTACATTTCCCACATTGCTTTCCAGCAGCCCAACTTCCATATGAATTGTTTTAACGTATAACTTAGTGGATCCGTCATGACTTGGAACTCATTTCTTATTCGAAAGGGCATGAAAGATTGCTTAGGAAGAAATGGCCATGAACTCTGGCAGAGACCTCCTTATCATGCAGGTCAGTGCACCTGTCAGGAGAACCCCTCATTGTGGACCTCAGAAGCCTCCATAGTAGTGGGGGAAAGGATTCGTCCCACAATATATCTTTTTATAGAAACTTTTTTTTCTAATTTTAGTTCCCCTAGCAAAACTAAGTTTTGATTTGGGAAATGGTGAATATATTACTGCAAATGCCTTTCTGGACTCACAGATTATATCATAGACTTTTGTTGTTGCTAGTGTCCAAGTTAATGAGGTATAGTTTACCTATAGTATAATTCATCCTTCTTATGCATATAGTTCCTTTTTTTTTCCTTTGAGACAGCGCTTCAAGCTGTCGCCCTGGGTAGAGTGCCATGGCATCACAGCTCACAGCAACGTCCAACTCCTGGGCTTAAGTGATTCTCTTGCCTCAGCCTCCCAAGTAGCTGGGACTATAGGCATCTGCCACAGCGCCCGGCTATTTTTTGGTTCTATTTGTCATTGTTGTTTGGCAGGCCCGGGTTGGATTCGAACTCAGCTCTGGTGTATGTGGCTGGTGCCTTAGTCGCTTGAGCTCCAGGCACCGAGCCTATGCATATAGTTCTACGAGTTTTGAGAAACGAATATAGTCATGTAACTACCACTACAATTAAGATACTGCGGATTTATATACCTTTGTTTTGTTTGAAATCAATCCCCTCCTAACCACCCTCAATTCCTGGCAACTAAGCACAGATCCGTAGAATACACTGGTGTTCATGGCAGCTTTATTCACAATGACTATGTTCCTCTAGTTTTGCCTTTTTCAGAACGTTACATAAATAGAATCATATAACATCTGGCTTGTTGTCTCTATCTGTGTTCACTCAGCGTGATGATCTTGAGATTCATTGGTGTTGTGTCTATCAGTATTTGTTTCTTTTTATGGTTGAGTAGTATTCCATGGTACGGATGAAACAAAGTTTGTTTATACATTGGCTATACCTATTGATAGAGCAGGGGGTTGTCCCTGAGTAACTTACTGAGAGGTGGGAATGATGAGTTTTATGTTGTGTTCTGAGCAACTTGTAAGAAACCACCATATGGTTTTCCAAAGAGGCAGAACCATTCTGCATTTCTACTAGCAATTTATAAGATTTCTAATTCTTTTGCACCCTTGGCAGTATTGTCAGCTGTTTAAAACATTGCAAATGTTTTAAACAGGCGCTGTGGCACATGCATGCACCCTGGTACGCTGAGGTGGAAGGATTGCTCATGCCCAGGAGTTTTGAGTCCAACCTGGGCAAGCTAGTGAGATCCCCATCTCTAAAACGACGTAAAATAAAATAAGATAAAACAAAATAAGACAAGATAAAATAAAATGAAATGAAACAATAAATTGTAGACATTCTTATGGGTTTGTAGGGGCACCGCATTGTGGTTTTAGTTTGTATGTATTAATGATGTTGAACATCTATCATGTGCTTATTTTCCGTCTGCTTCTCCTTTTTAGAGAAGTATGTGATCAAACCTTTTGATCATTGTTTAATTGAGTTGTTTGTTTTAATTATTAGAATGTGAGAGTTCTTTAGATACTTCTGGATAAGAGTCCTTTATCAGATATATGATTCGTAATTTTTTTTAAATCTTGCCTTCCCTTTTCTTTGTTCTTCCAGTGTCCTATTGCATACTCTCGTTTGGAGAGAATTGGGGTTGTTTCTTGCCCTCACTCCTGACACCTCCACTATCTTGGACAATAGGATTAGGAGATAGGAGGTGCCATTGGCTTTTGGTCCAATGCATAACACTCTGGCTATAGGTTAAGATCTGTTATGTACTGAATGTTTGTGTTCCCCCCAAATTCATTTGTTGAAATCCCAGCCCTTACGGGGCGGCGCCTGTGGCTCAGTCGGTAAGGCGCCAGCCCCATATACCGAGGGTGGCGGGTTCAAACCCGGCCCAGGCTGAACTGCAACCAAAAAATAGCTGGGTGTTGTGGCGGGCGCTTGTAGTCCCAGCTACTCGGGAGGCTGAGGCAAGAGAATCGCTTAAGCCCAGGAGTCGGAGGTTGCTGTGAGCTGTGTGATGCCATGGTACTCTACCGAGGGCCATAAAGTGAGACTCTGTCTCTACAACAAAAAAAAGAAATCCCAGCCCTTACTGTGTTGGTATTAGGAGGTGTGGCCCTTGGGAGGTAATTAAGTCTTGGAAGCTCATCCTTGCTTTCTGCTCTCCACCACGTGAGGATACAATGAGAAGACAGCCATCTGAACGCCAAGAAGTTCACCCTCATCACACACCAGATTTGCTGGCACCTTGGATGTCCCAGCCTCCAAAACTGTGAGGTTTGGGTTTTGAGAGTCTTACTGTGTCACCCTGGGTAGAGTGCTGTGATTTCACAACTCACAGCAACTTCAAACTCTTGGCTCCCAAGTAGCTGAGACTATAGGCACCCCCCCCATAACATCTTCTTCTTTTTTTTTTTTCTTTTGCAGTTTATGGCCGGGGCTGGGTTTGAACCCACCACCTGTGGCATATGCAGCCGGCGCCCTACTCCTTTGAGCCACAGGCGCCGCCCGACACCTTCTATTTTTAAGAGACCGTGTCTTACTCTTGCTCAGGCTGGTCTCAAACTGCTGAGCTCAAGCAATCCACAGGCCTTGGCCTCCCAGAGTGCCAGGATTACAGGCGTAAGCCACTGTGCCTGGCTCTCCCTCATCCATTTCTCTCTCTGCTATTATAGGCATGTCTTAATTTTGGAACATAGCTTTTAAAAGTGGCTTTCATGTGTGATGTTTTATTTGAATAGAAACTATAGGGAAAAGGTAACTGACAACTAAATACATACATTTTGGCACATAAAAAATACCAACCAAATTTTAACCTTGAACCTGAATAATAACCTTTTCTTTTTATGTCATACAGTCGAGCCTGCTGGCCGTGTGCCACAGTGGATTCTGGTCCACTGTTTTCCAGGTCCACTGTTCCTACAGGAAGTCATCTTGGCCTTCAACAGGGATGTGTGGAATGTCTTTGTTCTTACAACAATAATTTTCTGGACGAAGGAAGAACTTTTCTGATTTATTTTCAAACACATCCACGAAGAATGTTATGGATCATTACTGTTTTTGGCAAAAAAGGAAAACACAGGCAGCAGCAACAAAACCCCCAAGCACTGTGTAGGGGCAAAGGGAATTTTCCCCTCCCCCTCTGAATGTTTGAGTCTGCTGAAGAAACGGACAATAGATTAACAGGAGAAAAGGGATACAAATTAAGGTGCACGTGTACCTGGGAGCCACAAACAGTATGAGACTCAAAGAAGGGCCGGAAGGTCAAAGCTTAAATAGCACACTCTTCATAGGGGAGGGGGAAAGCGGGAAAGCCAGCAACTTTGAAGGGTAGCAACCCATTTTCAGTAGAATCTAAAGAGCCCCCAGGACACACAATGTCCTGGAACAAAGTTCCCCTGAGCTCTAGGGGAGGTGGCAACAAATTTCAGGAAGGTGAGTAGTAGAAGTGCTCAGTGAACAGAGGCTGTTTTATGATGCAGATGAAGTCTCCCAGGTAAGCTCGCAGAGCTGCCCTCGGAAGAATAGACGAAAAAAGGACTTAACCGTCTTTTCTCTCCTCGGGTGGTTTAATCTTTCCTGGTTATTTGATGAGTTCCTTGGGGGAGGAGGTGAAAGGTGTAAAGGACAGCACTCAGAGACGAGGCCGCAGACGAGATGTTCAGCTTCATTGAAAGATGTTCAGCTTCCCCGGTCTGGGCAGTGAGAAGGTGGCCGTAGGAGGTGGGCACGTTCCACAGCTTGCCTGGAAAGTTAGGGGCTTTTGGCTGGAACTTCTGGGGGGTGGGGCTAGCCAGATCCTCTACGTCTTTGTCTTAGGAGGAGAGGGGGAGGAGGAGAAGGAGAAAGGGCTCCTGTGTGGCCGCCTTAGGTCCCCAACGAGGTCAAGAGAATTCTGCTTCTTTCAGCTCCCCTCAGTCTGATAAGGGAACTTCCAGAGAGAGATCCCCCCACACCGCGCTTTGGAGGGAGAAACTAGGAAGGTTAGAAACTCCTTGGTTCCCAGCCAGCTTCTCAGGTCTTCCAATTCAAAAGTGCTCAGCATACTAAAGTACCATACTTTGGAGTATATATTGTTCTCCGAGCTCCAACATCTACAAAATGCAAGTATCCAGATTTTTTTCTTTTGAGACAGAGTCTCACTATGTCGCCCTCTGTAGAGTTTTGTAGCGTCACAGCTCACAGCAACCTCAAACTCTTGGGTTTAAGTGATTCTCTTGCCTCAGCCTCCCAAGTAGCTGGGACTACAGGCACCTGCCACAATGCCTGGCTACTTTTTTGTTATTGTTGTCACTGTTGTTTAGCAGACCCTGGCCGGGTTCAAACCTGCCAGGCCCGGTGCATGTGGCCAGCGCCCTAACCACTGAGCCACAGGCGCTGAGCCAAGTATCCAGATATTTGGATTCTGTAATACGAAACATCCATTTCCTGAATAAGACAAGCTAACCATTCTGACATAAATAAATACAGCCTTTATGATTTATCAACAGATAGAAACCAAGTGAGACTAACCTGATTGTCTATGTTAATTAATCAAATGTTATTGTTCAAACATGTTGGTACTTCTCCACTGAAAGAATTTTTTTTTTTTGGTAGAGAAAGAGTCTCACTTTACCGCCCTCGGTAGAGTGCCATGGCGTCACACGGCTCACAGCAACCTCCAGCTCTTGGGCTTACGTGATTCTCCTGCCTCAGCCTCCTGAGTAGCTGGGACTACAGGCGCCCGCCACAACGCCCGGCTGTTTTCTTTTGTTGTTGCTGTTTGGCTGGGGCTGGGTTTGAACCCACCAGCCTCGGTATATGGGGCGGGCACCCTACTCACAGCCACAGGCACTGCCCTCCACTGAAAGAATTTTAAATAAAAAAATCTGTTACTTTAATCCTGTGGTGGACTTATTTTAAAATCACAGCTAGTTAACAAATCTTCTCGAGCAATTAGGGCATCTGGCTCTGGTAAGCACAATGGATCGATGGTAATTAGTCAAAGATGCGGTGGCTCAAAGAAGCCTGGGAGGTAGGGGGTCTGGGTGCCTTCTTAATCCTTCATGGGTGCAGATACTTAAGGCATTTGGAAGAGGACTAAAACCAAGGTGGTTAACCACTCTGTAAATAGAATTCACCCCCAAACAGGCAAGCAAACACATAACAACACAATCCTAACAAAATGGGTGTTTTCGTACTTCCCACGCAAAGGGGACCTGAAACCCAGAAGGATTCAAGGAGGCGAGAGAGAATTATTTTCATTATTTTAGAACATTATTCAGGCTCAGTGCCTGTGGCTCAAGCGGCTAAGGCGCAGGCCACATACACCTGAGCTGGCAGGTTCGAATCCAGCCCAGACCAGCCAAACAACAATAATGGCTGCAACCAAAAAATAGCTGGGCGTTCTGGCAGGTGCCTGTGGTTCCAGCTACTTGGGAGGCGGAGGCAGGAGAATCACTTGAGCCCAGGAGTTGGAGGTTGCTGTGAGCTGTAATCCCACCGCACTCTATCCAGGGCAACAGCTTGAGGCTCTGTCTCAAAAAAAAAAAAAAACATTATTCAATGCATAATTAACTTGCAAGAATTAGAAAATAAAATAAAAAATAGACTGGACGGCACCAGTGGCTCAAGGAGTAGGGTGCCGGCCCCATATACCAGAGGTGGCGGGTTCAAACCCGGCCCCGGCCAAAAACTGCAAAAACAGAAAAGAAAAATAGACCAATTAATTAATAAAAACAATTAAAACCCTACTGTGGGAAAGGAATTCTCATGACCCTGACAGGAGTGCAGCCATTTTAGAAAATCAGGTCAGAAACCAAAAATCCCTTCCCTAGATTCCTGGGGTGACTCAAGGCCAAGGCCCAATTTCCTGGAAACATCCTACCCACAGCCTAGACCATACTCGTAAGAATACGCCCATAATCCTGACAGCACTCGAGAAGAGTCCCAGGAGGTCCTCCCCCAGCTCACTGCCCCAACCCAGCGACACCGATGAGGCTAATAAAACCCTTTTGCACCTGTGTGGTAGCTGAGCCGACACCTGGGCATCTCCATTTTCCTTTTTCCTCTATTAAAGTCTTTCCTTGTCCTGGACTGGCCTCCTCTCCTTTCTTGGGGACCCTCACCCCGGTTCTGAGCCACAACCTCTCACCTACCACCTAGTAAAAGCCACTGTCAGTATATCAGTGTATATTCTTCCATAGATGCACATATGTACGAGATCCTTGTCTATTTCCAATGGGATCGCATTATAGCTGCTGTCCTGAGATCCTGAAATCTACTTCTGTGACTCAGCGTTAAGGCAACAGAAATTTGGAAGTGTGGGGCGGCACCTGTGGCTCAAAGTGGTAGGGCGCCGATCCCATATGCTGGAGGTGGTGGGTTCAAACCCAGCCCTGGCCAAAAACCACACACACACACACACACACACACACACTAACTAAATAAATAATTAATTAATAAAAAAGAAATTTGGAAGTGTGTGTTGTAAGTGTGTGTCTTTGTGTCACCCATTGTAATGGCTGTATTGTGTGCCACGAGGCGTCCTCTGTGCTCCCACTGTTCTGAGCATTCTAACAACATACCTGCGAGATAGGTAGTATGATTACTCCTGTTTCACAGATAGGGAAACTGAGGTATGCCATCCGGGTTTCAACCTCGAATCGTTGGCATCAGAGTCCAGCTCTGAAAATCTGGCTGTCCTGCTTCTTCTCAGCTCTTCCTTTTTGGCTGGATATTTAAATTATTTCAAATAATTTAAGTACAGATCAATTTAAACTTCTACATCCTCAAAAGAGTAGTGATGGAGAGTGGAGAGAAGCAATGGATGATTTTTCAATAAGAGAGCAACTAGGGGACTTTGCTGCGGTCAGATCATATTGGACAGTGTTCATTCTCATGGCAAAAGTTAAGGAAGTTTATAAAACCACTGCAGTTACCCAGGGCAGGGGGAATTTTCAGGCATGTGCAGAAGGCACGTTTGCAGCGCTGTAAGAGACATGAACTCCACCAGTTGCCTGGATCTGTGCAGTAGCACATAGTAACTCCACAGTAGAAAAGAGTGGCCCTGGTCATCAAAATACAGAGTTAATTTTCTGCACTAACGACTTTGATCTGTTGTAGAGAGAGAAACAGCAGTCCTTGGCAATTAGAGTATCAACTTTATGTCAAGGAAGCGAGAATTCACTTGTGACTGGGGTAGGTGGGAAGTGGAGCAAAGAACCACTCACAAGCAGATCAAGGCCAAAGTGGGCGGGACAGGGAGGAGACTTGAGCTGAAATCAGGCGCTTCTCTGCTTCCATCACAGGTTACCAGTGGCTCACCCTGGACACAGGGTTTCTCTATGGTGAACATCATGATTATTTCATTAAGAAATTACACAACTGACATATTTTCACTGCAGAAAAATGTTAAAATGAAGATGTGTAAGAAGAAAGCACAGTGAGAGCTATCCATTATCTCAACTGCTCTTAGATAAGCACCATTAAGAGTTTGCATGTATTTTCATATCATTTTCCCACTTACTTCTGAAACAAAGGGATGACAGAATACACACTATTTTGCAGTCTTCTATTCTCCACTTGATGATAAATACTTAATTACATCAATGTTTATATTATACAAAATATTTACAAAATATTCTCTATGTATTGGCCACCTCTTTGTAGAATTTCACAATGAATATTTTGTAAATAAAGGCACATTTAGCTACAGTTTCCCATTTTCCCTATGTATGGCAACTTTATGGGTGACTTTTGGGACACCCCATATTTTCTCAGAGCTCCTTTGGGTGGCCCAGAGGAGCTCAGGAAAAGAACAGAACATTATCATTCAAGCTTGCCCCTCTCTTTACAGCCGCATTAATCTGAAAGAAGAAAAATTTGGAATATCTTTTTCATCTTCTCACTTTCCTTCAGCTCTCGCATACTAAGGAATCCATAGGGATCAGGCTATGAAGCTATAAGCAAAACAGCACGAGGAATGGCAAGTATGCTCTGTCTGTGGGCTAAGAACACAGAGCATTCCTTGCAAAGCCAATCTTTTGATATGGAGATTACAAAGAGGTTTTCTAGCATGGCACAGGTCCAAGTGTTAAGCACAAGTCAGATCTCATAAAAGTCTGAGCGGGTTGTAGAACAACCTGATGAGTTCAGATGAGAGGAGAGCTCTGGTTAGAAAGCAGGGACCGGACTGTACTATTTCTGCAGGCACGGTAAGGAAGACCTTCACGCAAGCAGCCCCATTTACTGAGTTTCTACCATGCGCCAGACAGAGGCCTCATGGTGCTGGCTCTCACAGAACTTACAAGTTAGCAGCGAGCTGTGTGGGGGGTAGGTCATAAACAAGTGAGCAGGTCGGAAAATAAATCATTATAAAGAGTGACGAAATCCTAAATAGATATGTTTACAGACAAGCTATTCAAATGGCCAATACCCACATGGAAAGATGTTGCACATAATTAGTCATTAGGGAAATACAAATGAGATATTTCTTCACATCTGGGGGGGGCTGTAATCAAAAAGGCAGCCGATAACAAATGTGGGTGTGGGTGTGGGTGAGGAGAAGTCACAACTCTTATAAACTGCTGATGGGACTGTATAAAATGGTGCCGCCACTCTGGGAAGCTTTAGCCTGACAAGTTCTCAAAAGTTTAAACATAGAGTCACCCTATGACCCAGAAATTCCTCTTAGAGAGGAAATGAAAACATATGTCCACATGAAAACTTGTACACACATGTCCACAGCAGCATTATCGATAATAGCCAACAAGTAGCAACAACCCACATGTCCATCAACAGATGAATGGATAAATAAAATTGTTTCTATAATTTATCAGAGTATTTCCTCCAGTTCTTTTGCTTTACTTACTTTATTATTTATTTATTTGTTTGTTCATTCATTTATTTATTTTTATTTATTTTTTAGAGACAAGGTCTCACTATGTCACCCTGGGTAGAGTTCTGTGGCATCACAGCTCACAGCAACCTCACACTCTTGGGCTTAAGCCATACTCTTGCCTCAGCCTCCCAAGCAGCTGGGACTACAGGCGCCCGCCACAACGCCCAGCTATTTTTTTTTTTGTTTGTTTGCATTTGTCATTGTTGTTTAGCAGGCCCGAACTGGGTTTGAACCCATCAGCCTCGGTGTATGTGGCCGGCACCCTATCCACTGAGCTATAGGCACCGCCTGTTCTTTTATTTATTTTTTCTTTTGTGGAGACAGAGTCTCACTTTATCGCCCTCATTAGAGTACCCTGGCGTCACACAGCTCACAGCAACCTCCAACTCCTGGGCTTAGGTGATTCTCTTGCCTCAGCCTCCCAAGTAGCTGGGACTACAGGCACCTGCCACAGTGCCCAGCTATTTTTTTTTTATTATTATTATTGTTGTTGCAGTTTGGCCGGGGCTGGGTTTGAACCTGCCACCCTTGGTATATGGGGCCGGCGCCTTACTGACTGAGCCACAGGTGCCACCCTGTTCATTTATTTTTTGAGACAGTGTCTTACTCTGTTGCCCAGGCTAGAGTGCCATGGCGTCAGCCTAGCTCACAGCAACCTCAAACTCCAGGATTCAAGTGATCCTCCTGCCTCAGCCTCCCCAATAGCTGGAACTACAGATGCCTGTCACCATGCCCGGCTAAATTTTTATTTTTAGTAGAGATAGGGTCTCACTCTTGCTCAAGCTGGTCTCAAACTCCTGAGCTCAAGGGATCCATGTACCTCGGCCTCCCAGGGTGCTAGGATTAAGGTATAAACCATAGTGCCCAGCCTCTGAAGATCTTTTAAACATAGTTAAACTTACATTATATATATTTTTTTGTGTGTGATTTTTTTGGCCGGGGCTGGGTTTGAACCCGCCACCTCCGGCATATGGGACCGGCGCCCTACTCCTTGAGCCACAGGTGCCGCCCTATATTTTTAAAATAAAAAGATTGCAGGGTATTTATGTTGTTGCTGGCGTCTATAATCTTTTTTGTTTAAATAAACTGTAGCATCTGTGTGTGTTTTCAAAAGCGTCCCACAGTGCTGTTAGGTGGAAGTCCTCTTTTGCTGTATCCATAATCACAGCCCACATAAAATGGGAATTTGCAATATTCCCCCTCACAGTACAAAACCTGAGAGAGGAATTAAATACTGTTTGTCCCCTCATCTTCCACTCCAAATTTTGAGTAAAAAAATACGCTTTACTTTTTCTCCCAACAATTTCTCCCCTAGCTGATGGTTTTCCTTCTAGAACAGGAGTCGGTAAATTGTGGTCTCAAGCCAATTCTCACCCTCTGCCTGTGTTTATATGCCCCTTCAAGCTAAGAATGGTTTTTCGATTTTTAAAGGACTGAAAACAAAAAGATGTTATTTTATGACATGTGAAAATTATATGAAATTCAAATACCATTGTTCACAAAATAAAGTTTTATTGTAACACAGCCAGGCACAATCATTTGCAGATTGCTTATGGCTGCTTCCTCATCCCAAAGGGAAATCATTAGCAATCACTCCTCATTGCCCACCGCCACCCATTTCCCTACCCCCACCACCACCTCTCCGACTATCATTCTGCTTTCTGTCTCTACAGAGTTGTCTATTCTGGAAATTTCATTAAATGAGATCATAGAATATGTGACCTTTTGAGGCTGGCTTTTCTCACTTAGCATAATGTTTTCAGGCCTCATCCATGTAGCAGGTATCAATACAGTTGACTCTGGAATAATAAGGGAGTTAGAGGCACCTACTCTCCTGTGTGGTCAACAATCTGTGTAGAACTTTTTTTTTTGAGACAGAGTCTCACTTTGTCACCCTCAGGAGACTGCTGTGACATCCCAGCTCACAGCAACCTCCAACTCTTGGGCTCAAGCAATCCTCTTGCCTCAGCCTCCCAAGTAGCTGGGACTATAGATGCCTGCAACAACGCCCGGCTAGTTTTTAGAGACAGGGTCTCATTCTTGCTTAGGCTGGTCTTGAACTCCTGAGCTCAAGCAATCCACCCGCCTCGGCCTCCCAAAGTGCAAGGATTACAAGGTGAACCAGTGTGCCTGGCCTCACATAGAACTTTCGACTCCCCAAAAACTTAACAACTAATGGCCTGCTGCTAACCAGAATCCTTACAAATATCAGAAGCGGTCAATTGACACATATTTTTTTTTTTTTTTTTTTGTAGAGACAGAGTCTCACTTTATCACCCTCGGTAGAGTGCCGTGGCCTCACACAGCTCACAGCAACCTCCAACTCCTGGGCTTAAGCGATTCTCTTGCCTCAGCCTCCCGAGTAGCTGGGACTACAGGCGCCCGCCACAACGCCCGGCTATTTTTTTGGTTTGCGGTTCGGCCAGGGCCGGGTTTGAACCCGCCACCCTCAGTATATGGGGCCGGTGCCCTACCGACTGAGCCACAGGCGCTGCCCAATTGACACATATTTTGAATTTCACAAAAAGTGCGAGGTTTTGTAATTGCTAGGATAGCCACAGCCCAGCCTCACAGTGTCCTTTTCTTTTTCTTTTTTTTTTCTTTTACATTATTTCTTATGCTGGATCCATTTACCATAGAATAGTAGCAAGCGCAGCTGCAGACCTCCATCTGCTGTATCTCCAGCAATTCAGCGTTTCCTTGTAATGCCATGACTTTTCTCTGCTTCTTGGGAGCCCTGCTAGCATCACGAGTGGCACTTCACCCAGGTCCTGTGGTGTTATTCAAGGTTTACAGTATTGCACAAAATAGGATGAAAAATACGCAGAACTGTGAGAGATCACAGTAAATCTACAATTGACTGGAGAGATGAACTGCTCATGCAGGGATTATTCGAGTCACACAGCGTTTTAAGAGGATACTCACAGCACTTGAGCTCACCGTAACAGCACCAAGAGGTGGCTACAAAGTTATGACAGCCGTACAGTAGGTGCTGCAGAGAATTCTAGGAAATTCCGATTGAATACTGCGTCTGTACAGTTGCTTATGTTCTCTGGACTGCTAATGGCATCATGCACGGGCTGTAAGTGTTTTTGTGCATAAGTTTTGATAAAATTTAACTTTTATAATAGATTTCATGGTAGTAAATGATAAAATAAACCAGTATCTACATGCATTTTATGCATTCATGACATACCTAGCTTCTTAATTTTTTAATTTCTAGGCTATCTAGAAATATATCTAGATAGTTGGTTTGTGAGTTTTTTTCAAAGTGTCACAATTCTTCAAAAAATGTTTGCCAGGCGCAGTGGCTGACGCCTGTAATCCTAACACTCTGGGAGGCTGAGGCAGGTGGATTGCCTAAGATCAGGAGTTCAGGACCAGCCTGAGCCAGAGCAAGACTCTGTAAAAATAACCAGGTGTTGTGTGGGGCACCTGTAGTTCCAGCTACTCGGGAGGCTGAGGCAAGAGAATCGCTTGAGCCGAGGAGTTTGAGGTTGCTGTGAGCTGTGAGCTATGCCGCCATGGCACTTTACCCAGGGCGACAAAATGAGACTCTGTCTCAAAAAAAAAAAAAAAGACAACATTCCATGTGGTTCAAACCCATGCTATTCAAGTGCCAAGTTGTTTGTTTCTTTTTTGTTGTAGAGACAGAGTCTCACTTTATCGCCCTTGATAGAGTGCCGTGGCCTCACACAGCTCACAGCAACCTCCAACTCCTGGGCTTAAGCGATTCTCTTGCCTCAGCCTCCCAAGTAGAGGGACTACAGGTGCCCGCCACAACGCCCCGCTATTTTTTGGTTGCAGTTTGGCCGGGGCCGGGTTTGAACCCGCCACCCTCGGTATATGGGGCCGGCGCCTTACCGACTGAGCCACAGGCGCCGCCCTGTTTGTTCCTTTTTATGATTCCTTTGTAAGTGAGGGAAGCCGGAATGTGTCAGCCCAAAATACACCTCTTTGACATAAGTATTTTTGAGTTAAAGACAACTAGGAAGCAGCAAATGGAGGAGGAAAAACTTTCAACTCTCTCCCCTTTCTGCCTAAAGACAGGATAGGAATTCTCTTTTCTTTTTTGTAGAGACAGAGTCTCACTTTACCGCCCTCCATAGAGTGCTGTGGCGTCACAGCTCACAGCAACCTCCAAGCTTTTGGGCTTTCGCGATTCTCTTGCCTCAGCCTCCCAAATAGCTGGGACTACAGGCGCCTGTCACAACGCCCGGCTATTTTTTGGATGGTGTTTGACCGAGGCTGGGTTTGAACCCGCCACCCTCGTTATATGGGGCCGGGGCCCTACTCACTGAGCCACAGGCGCCGCCCAAGATAGGAATTCTTTACTGGAGACAACTCCTACCAGCTCGGAGAGGTAGCAGAGGAATCTATGAACGAGCCTTCCTCCCTCGCCTTCCCTCCATCCGTTTTCCTTCCCACAGTTTCCGACTTCTTAAAGTCTAAAACTGCTTTCCCTTGTCTTGTCACTTCTCTGGAGTTTATGTTCTTTGTTGAAGATGCTACAGAAACCAGAGTCCTAAGCCACTGCTGTAAGTGACTTGTCGTTGAGGTTTCTCCTGCATGACATGCTCTGCACAAGTTAATAAATGGCCTTTCTTTCTTTCTCTCTCTCTCTTTCTCTTTCTTTCTTTTCTTTCTCTCTCTCTCTTCTTTCTTTCTATTTTGACAGAGTCTCACTCTGTTGCCCTCAGTAGAGTGTTGTGGCATCATCACAGCTCACAGCAACCTCAAACTCTTGGGCTCAAAAGATCCTCTTGCCTCAGCTCCCCAAGTAGCTGGAATTACAGGTGTCCCCCACAACGTCCCGCTGGTTTTTTCCCGTTTTTAGTAGAGATGAGGTCTAGCTCTTGCTCAGGCTGGTCTTGAACTCCTGAGCTCAAACAATCTACCTGCCTCGGCCTCCCAGAGTGCTGGGATTACAGGCATGAGCCACTCCACATGGCCAGTTTTTCTCTGGTTAATCCGTCTTTTGTTACAGGGTCAGTCGAAATATGAACTTATAAAGGTTGAGGAGCCATTACATTTCCTCCCCCAATAAGCACATACCAGCGTTTATTTGACCATTCATCCAGTGATCAGCATTTGGGCTGTTTTCACTTTTCGACTATTATAAACAGTGCTGTTTGTGAACATTGGTATTCAAGAGTCTGTTTGAGTCCCTGTTTTCGATTCTTTTCGGTATAGAACTAGGTGTGGAATTGCTGGGTCATATGGTGACTCTATGTTCAACTTTTGAGGATCTGAATTTCATTTTAGTGGTTTTCCTGTCCTTCCATTCACTTTGTCCTATTTCACACTGAACACAAATGAATTAATCAGGCAATGGAGAAGTTTCTATTTAGTATCTCTACCTATCCCCCTATCAAATGCCTTTTGTTCTAGCTGGTAGTCGAATTAATAAATTTCATTTGATATCATTTATTTTCCCAGTCCATAATTAATGTAGCAGTTTCCAAAGGGCCAGAGATTTGTTCCAAGCCAGCAAGTAGGAAAGCAGACAAGGGAAAACACAGGGCCTAGGTAACCTTCAAATTGCCTGTGAATAATGAAGATTTGGGGCTGGTTTCCTGCATGTGAAACCTCTGCAGTCACAGGGCCCAGAGCTCAGAAGAGCCCTACACTCAGAAGGACCCTGTGCTTGATTTAACGCTCTGTTGTCACTGTCTTGAAAATCTCAACAACTTTTGAACAAGAGACCCCACATTTTCGTTTATTATTATACTATGTATTTCCTTATTTGTTTTTATTTCAGAATATTCCAGGTATATAAGCATTTTGGTTGCATACATTGCATGCATTGTCTTTGTACCATTTGGGTCAAAGTTACGGATGTGCCCATTCATTACCCAGATAGTGAGCATTGTACAGTGAACCCATTAAGTGTGGGTTTAGCCAGCCCCTCTTCCCCCCTCCCACCTACTTGATTTTTGATGAGTGTCATTTCTATATATACACATTTTCATTGTACCAGGCATTGAAAATTATGTAGACTGCTTTATTGGGAATCAATAGTGTCTATCTCTGCCCGTCCTGAAACCTAAAACACGGATTCTAAATTCTAAAACAAATTCTCAAATGGGGATAAAAAAAAGATATGTCTACCACTCAAGGTGGAAGTACTCCAAATGTGGGTGGCTACTAAATAGAATGGCAGTAGAATAACTCAAGTATATTTAAAAACACAGAAGACAAGGCCGTGCGCAGTGGCTCACGTCTGTAATGCTGCCACTCTGGGAAACTGAGGCTGGTGGATTGCTTGAGCTCAGGATTTCACGACCAGCCTGAGCAAGACCCATTCTCTACTATAGAAAAATAGAAAAACTAGCTGGGCGTTGTGGTGGGCACCTGTAGTCCCAGCTACTCAGGAGGCTGAAGCAAGAAAATCGCTTGAGCCCAAGAGTTGGAGGTTGCTGTGAGCTATGACACCATGGCATTCTACCGAGGGTGACAAAGTGAGACTCTGTCTCAAAAAAACAAACAAAAACAAATAAACAAACAAACAAAAAAACACAGATGACAGACCAAAGCCAGACAGAGTTTTCACAAATGAACTTACTGTGTCTACAAATGTTGGCCTGATAAAAGAACTGGCAGGAAATGGGGCCCAAGAAAGGACAGATAGCAAATACATTCCCTCTACTCTTCAAGAAAAAGTGCTGTGTTTAGTTTTTATACCTTCAGTAGAACCAAGCAATGCCCTCTGTGCTTAGCAGAGTTCTGTAAAATCGGGAGTAGAATGCACTCCCAGGTTGAACTTTAAAGAAAATGAAATACTTTTCCAATAGTCTGCTAAGCCTTTTCATCATGTTTTGATTGCAGGAAAGATCAGGCTTCATGGGCTGAAGGAAAAATTAGTGAGTTAGTGATAAGCCCAAATGCTGCCCTGCCCTTCCCAGTATAAGTGGGGAGAAAAGGGCCTCGGTTTTTCCTAAAATAAGAGCAAGCAGGTCTTAACTTCAGCATTGATTCACCATCAGCCAAAAAGCTCATCGGAGACCATCGTATCTGCTCCATCTGCTGGCTCTGAGTAACCTTTAGTAATTGCTCAGTTGTGATGTTTTTAAAGAAACCCTGCCATGAGCACTTTCCCTCCCCCCCTTTCCTTAGTTACAACAATGTACAAAAGACTGAGAGTGAATGGTTGGGTGGAAAAGCTGGCTGGCTCTGTATTTGTTCCTTGCTACAAATGGGTATGAGAAGTATCCTAGGAGACAGATCCTCCAGGAGAATGATTAGCCAAACAGTTCTGTCGGGAGGCCTCCCAATAAACCACATTCGCTGTGATGCGATTGCATAATTATGTGGCATGTTTCAAGGAGACATCATAAACAAAAATCATCAATTTGGCATCATGCAGCCATTTGGGGTGTAACCTAAATCAGGAAGAGCAGTTGGATTCCAAAAGCAGGTCTCGCTCTTACAGGGAAAGAAGAGTGGACGGGAGTATTTGGTGTTGGTGAAAAATAGAACATATTTGAAGGTTTTTTCAATAAGTTTCTTATGACATATGTCTACATCCCTGGTTCCCTTTACAGCTCATGGCCTGAATGTAAAGGAAAAAAAGTTAAAAATAACAGGGGCAGGCAGGCTCATTTATTGTACATGATTCTGTTGAGTTTTATGGGAGGGATTTTCTGTGTTTCCCTCCACTTTCAACATCCACAGTTCAAATTCATGGCTGCTTTTATTTTTTAAGCTTTTTTATTTAAAATTGACACAGAATAATTATTTTCACACAATCCTTCCTGATGCACAAAGGCCCCAAGAGCACTTGCCTCCAGGGGTCAATTAATTCATGATGGGCCAGGTAGTCAGCTACACTCCGTGGAGGAAAGTCTGTATCTTTGCATCTGTACTTTACTCCCCAAGTGAAATAATGTTGATTCTGATCTGCCTAGAGTTGCTCGAGCCTTTTCTGTTGGAAGGTTAAAGTGGTATTGTCTTATGTGTCTCCCCGACTGAAATGCAACTTTGAGGACAGGTATTGCATTAAATTATATAGATTATTATTTTGGGGGGATCTGGTACAATGCCTAGCAAACAGTAAGTGCTTAATAAATGTTTCTTTCTTGCTTGCTTTTTTTTTTTTTTTTGAGACAGAGTCTCACTTTCTCTCCCTTGGTAGAGTGCTGTGGCATCACAGCTCACAGCAATCTCAAACTCTTGGGCTTAGGCCATCCTTTTGCCTCAGCCTCCTGAGTAACTGGGACTACAGGTGCCTACTACGATGCCTGGCTAGTTTTTCTATTTTTAGTGGAGACGGTGTCTCATGCTTGCTCAGGGTGGTCTCAAACTCCTGAGCTCAAGCAATCCACCCACCTCGACCTCCCAGAGTGCTAGGATTATAGGAAAGAGCCCTAGCACCCATCCAATAAATGTTTCTTGAGTGGTAGCTGGATGAATGAAGCAGACAGAGATGCTTTTCACATTTTTATAGCCCAGGAGTCTATGAACAAGCAAGTGTATCCCAGTGGTTAGAGGCAGAGATAATAGAATTGAACAACTTGGTCTTGAATCTTGGCCGTGTCTACTTGTGACTGTGGCTGAGTTACTAAATCTCTCTGTGCCTCAGTTTTGTCATCTTTAAATTGGGTATAATAATAAGATCCATCTTACAGTGCTGTGAGGATTAAATGAGTTCAGACAACATTGCATGTAAAATGGTAGACACTGAACTGTGTTAGCTCCATTTAAAAAAAAAAAAAAGTACTCATGGGCAGCACCTGTGGCTCAAAGGAGTAGAGTGCCGGCCCCATATACCGGAGGTGGTGGGTTCAAAACCCGCCCCGGCCAAAAACAACAACAAAAAGGGGGGGGGGGCACCTGTAGCTCAAAGGAGTAGGGCGCTAGCACCATATGCCGGAGGTGGTGGGTTCAAACCCAGCCCTGCAAACCCCCAAAACCCCCCAAAACTGCAATAAATAAATAAATAAATAAATAAACAAAAATAAACCTAAAAAAAAAAGTACTCATGACTCTGTTCCATGTTCTTGTAGCTTTATTCCATCCTCACTGCTCCCCAACAAAGTAATACTTGGGTAAAATATTTTCTCATAATAAGTCGTTATATATCACATTATCTCCCTTGTACTTGTTCCATTATACAGGGCAAAGACCCTACAGGAAAAAAGTGTCTCCAAATCCACACTTTTGGAAGCCAAATCTTAATCAATATCCAACTGGCAAAAAAAAAAAGAAAAAAAGGGGGGAAAAAAGAAAGAAAAGAAAGAGGGAGAGTTGGGGGAACCTCTGGAGCTATTTGAAGCTATAAGTGACCCAAGAATTTGTAGCATAATAAACATTATTAAACATTAATATTTTCCATTATTAAACATAAAAAGGATTTGCTTATGCATGGCCATGTTTGAGTAGATTTGGTTGATACCTCAAATTGTCCATTAATTCTAAACTATAAGATGGGAACAAAATCAGAACAGCGAGTTCAAGCTCTTTAAATTTTTTCACATCCTCACTACTTCTGAAAACATCTGCAACGTGTCCTTGTGGAAGGTTTGAAAAATTATAAATATGCCAAGTGCATCTCGATCCATTCTTCTGACCACTCCTCTTAGGCTTCTTGGATAGTTTCACTCTGAAGTATACTGGAAGTTCATGGGGAAGGGTGTGGCTGTGAGCTGACTTCTAGGAAGCAGCCTGGATCAGGAAGCCAGTGGAAGAGGACCTGGGGGCTGGCTGGTGAGTTGGGTAAAACTTCTCTCACATAAATCCATTCATTTTTGTGCCCTGAGGCTTAAGCATTATCCGGGGACTCGGAGGTGCCAGGAAATCGTCCCCCCTGACTTCCAGTCATCAGCTTGTCCCTGTGGTTGATCACCTATTCCCTTTCTATATATGTCATCAGATTCCTCAAACACCCTTTAAACAGTGATGTTATTACTAAGTGGGAAAGAAAAGGATAAGGATCTACATTAAAAAACCATCCCAACTTTTTTTTTTTTTTTTTTTTGGTTTTTGGCCGGGGCTGGGTTTGAACCCGCCACCTCCGGCATATGGGACCAGCGCCCTACCCCTTGAGCCACAGGCGCTGCCCTATCCCAACTTTTTTATTTTTTATTTTTTTATTTTTTTTAATTTTTTTTTTTTTTTGGCCGGGGCTGGGTTTGAACCCACCACCTCCGGCATATGGGACCGGCGCCCTACTCCTTGAGCCACAGGCGCCGCCCCAACTTTTTTTTAAACAAAACAGATGCTTGGGAATAAGATTAAAGAAAACATACTAAAAGTTAGCAGAGGTTACACTGGATTTTTATTGATAGCTGATTTTTATTTTCTATTTTATGCTTGTATTTTCTAAAACGTTTGTAATAGACTTATGCTGCTATAATCATCTAAAAATGAACTAAGATCTATTTAGAAAAGGGTTAGATGTCGAAAGGTGGAAAGGTTCCACAAAGAACCAGGCCGAGTAGAGTTAATGGCAGAGATGTGTTAAGAACATCTGCAAGCAGATGGGCTGCCACCAAAATGGAAAATGGCGGCAGCACAAAGTTAGGGGAAGCGGCCTCTTTTAAAGCCATTATGGCATGGTGAAAATGTACCTGAAGAGGTGGTGCCTGTGTTATGACAGAGATCAAAGGTCACCTGCTGGAAGCCTTATAAAAGGCAGAAGGATTATCTGTTGGAAATCTTCTGTAACCTGGAAGGAATGTTTAACAGAACCAGAAAAGCAAGGAGAGTGCTATTCTTTGCTTAGTGAATGTCCAGACCCACTGAAGCCAGGAAAGACTAACAAAAGGTGTCCCTAGGACATGGTGACAGACAACTGGTTAGTCCGGTGCTCCGTGCCACCAGTTTGTAGCCACATGTGGAGGGTGATATTTTGTGAAAGTTGATTACACAAATTGAGTCATTTTTGTCACATCCAACTAAATCAAGAGTCAAGGGGTTGGGGGAAAAGGCACCCAGGACACATAGTGCCTGCTCGGGCAGGGCTGCCCAAACAGCCTGCAGCGGCCCTAAGAGCAGTTTGACCCAAAAGCTGCTGAAATTCCAAGACTGATTTTATCCACCGGCCTCACTCACCCGTCAGGGCTTGCCAGCCCCCAAAAGTGTCTGTGGCATCAAGGGGCTTTCTTTCCAAACAATACATAACATTTTTCCTTCTCATAAATCTCCCAACCTTTTCTTTGTTCTTCTGACATACGAAAACCACCCAGTCTCTGTGTATGCCCCGAATTGTAATTCTTGCTTCTCAAAATAAAATGTTAAATTTTGGGATTTATTTCTATATTTTATTTTGACTTTGATAACCTGATTGACAGAAAACCTGGTTGCCTCTCAGCCAGGCTTCATCACAAGGACTCGCTGGAAGTCTCTACATTAAACTCTAAGACTTCTGCCTCTTTCTTTGTTGACAGTTTCCTGAGAATGTGTCCCCAGACCTCTTTTTTACTCTCCTCCATAGGTGACAACAGAACTGCAATTGAAGCTCTGAGCAGAACAGCAACCAAGAAGGAAGCTGTGTATGTTTCAAAGCCCACGCTGTGGGGCCCATCATGGGACTGCACGGGGTTACGTTGCCCGTCACCTGCAGTCAGCACCTCCCTTCTGTGAATTATGCTTTGCTCGTTAGCGTTAGCTCAGTAAGGTAATAAGAGAGGGCATCTATTTCCTCACCTGGTGAGCCAGAGCAATTTCCTTTCTTCAAGAAAAAAGAGGTTATGTCTTAAAAGCTGCTGCTTCTCTTTGGATAGAAGACTAGACTTGTTACAATCTAGTCATCACTTTGTTATGAACTTGTCTGTTGGCCTTTCGCTTTGGGAAAAGTATTTAGTGGGCTAAAGTACAGCTTATTTTTGCAGGTCCAGTATAGAAACAATGGTTAAAGTATTGATATCTATTGAAAACCAGTCAAAGGATGCGCCATTTGGACAAATGATAATGACTTAGGAAAATGTGGTTTCAAAGAGATTGTTATTTTTCTGTAACCTAAAGGAAATCCTTCTCTAGTGAGAGAGATTCTAGTTACTTCCTCTTCCCCACTGGTTCCACCCTGCTCTGCCATTATTTCTTGTCTAGGCTTATATCATGCCAACTCCAAGGTCTTCCTTTGACTAAAGAAATTTGTCTGTGTGTCTTCCCTACTCAATTAAAAGCTCACTAGGAGCAAGTGACAGGCCTTTGTAGGGTCTATATTGTTGATTCCAGCTTGTTCTAGTAGCTCAATTATCAGCCAACAAATGAATTTTAAATACGGTATATTCATTGGCCATTTATTTTCTCATTCAGTCACTCACTGAACAGATATTGCTTGAGTACAACTATATGCCAGTCACGTTCAAGGTGCTGAGGATACAAACTTAAATGGATCAGACTGAGATAGATCCCTATCCTTGGGAAACTTATCTTCTATTGGGTTTGGCCTATTATCCTGAAAACCTTTAATTTCTTTGTTCAAAAGCTTAATTGTTGCTCCCTGGGAATTCATCTGAAAGGAGGGGGGAGTTTTTTCTTTTCTTTCTTTCTTTTCTCCCTCTCTCTCTTTCTTTCATGTGTGGGAGAGACCTTTCCTTTTTATAAGGATGTGATTGGCATCAGGAAGCAATTAAAGTTCTTAAAGAAAATGTGTGATCTCAAAATTTTGGCCCAGAACTTCATGTGGCTAATGGTTCAGCCCCGATAGAGCCCTTCAGGCGTGGTCTTACCAGGGAGATTAAGGCAGTGAAACAAAAGGCTATAACTCACCTATGACAATAACATCCTTGAGTTATCCTCTCTCCTCTCCTTCCTTTTCCTAAGGTCAAGAATATGGGGATTTCACTCAGAAAATGAGGAGCTAAGCTAAATGTCTTTGTGTGAACTGAGTGTTAGCTGGCTACTCCAAAGGTGTCAAGAAGCCCTGATATGACCTAGGATGAGGAAGACTCACAGTGCCTGAGCCTGGGCAGGAGTGGGGAGGAGACAAGGAGAGGCAGGCCAACTCCAGGAGGAGGGAAGTAAGGCACTGGGAATTCTCCGAAATGTTAGGGTAGATGCAAGATTTCCTGTATAAGTGCGGTTGAGCCCTGAGCTGTTTGATTTAGACATGAAAGGAAACCCTGGGCTTGGAAGGCCGGGGTGCACAGGGAATGCAGAGTCTTCTGCAGAGTTGACTTTCTTTTCCAGCCCCGGAGAGCAGTTCATTGGCAGTTCTTTATAGGATTTTGAATGTGTTTATCGGGTTAACACCTCACTTCCAGAAAATCCAAGAACTTTAATAGCACTCTAGGAGGAAAAGGATCTCACTTAAACAACTTTTACTCATACTTCCCTTAAACTAAAAAGAGACAAGTTATAAACCTGAGTTGAGATAATGCAAAATTCTGAGCCAATTTCCATTGTTTTGTGAAACTGTCTTTTGCAAATGTTACATGCAGTGGACTCGAGTCTCGTAGGCCACCATTTTTCTCTGAGGGATCCAGAATTATTCCCAGGAAAAAGCAGAAAGGCTGTCAGCCTCATGGCTCTGACGCATGTCTTGCCCATGAAGAGGAGGCTGTTTTCCATGCAGTGATGCTTCTTGAATGCCAAGAGGATCCATTAGCAATCACAAAGCACTTTATATGCGCACTCTGAAAATGAGCAACAGTGACCAAAACTCCCAGCCGTGGGGGTCAGGTGAAGAATGGATGACAACTCTTTCTCTCTCCTAGCCTTGTCACCAAACCCTTCCATCCCAATCCTCAAAAAAGCAACTAAACCCAGAGGAACCCAAGGTTTCACTAAAATGATAGCTTCATAGAGCAAACTCCCACTTTCCTCAAAGGTGCATGTTCCCACACTTTGAATTTGAACTCAGGGAAGGAAGGCTTCAAAGATCACCCCCATTTGGGGGACTCATGTGGCAAATTACCTTTTCTCTATTCCTGTGAAATGTAAACATTCAGAGAAAACCTGGAACCCTAAAACTTCCATCTAGAAATTCAAACAGCTGCTGAAGAGGAGGTTATATGTATGACAACAACCCAAACAGGTCATCACAGCGACACACAGGCGGGTTAGCCACGTGCCCATCCATTTTCCATCTGTAGCTTACACTGTAAAACCCTTTGGGCTTAACTTCTCCCCTTTGGAGGCTGAAAAACAAATTGAACATGGAGAATATTTAGCATCAGAGAATTTAATAATCTTTTCATCCATTTGCTTTCAAACAACTGATGGGAAGAATGGAGAAGCTTCTCTGGTTTTTACCATTTAGCTCCTTACCTTGATGCTCTATTTTGCTTCCTTAAAGCTTTTAATGGTCCCAGATAAAGCACAGTTTTTCCATCAGCCATCATTTTTCTCAATCTGAATACTGTGTCCTAATGCAGGATTGAACATGTTTAAAAGTTCATTTACTTTTGATCACATTTTGCTGAGTCTTTCTGTCCTCCCCAGAGATTTTCTGCATTGAAAAATTCACAGTTCTGGTTCAGCTTAAACTTGGGTTTTGGGCAGCGCCTGTGGCTCAAGGAGTAGGGCGCCGGTCCCATATGCCAGAGGTGGCAGGTTCAAACCCAGCCTTGGCCAAAAACCAAAAAAAAAACAAAAAAATAAAATAAACTTGGGTTTTCCAGAAGTTTCCATTGGGATCCTAAAGGGTGAAAAACGGAATGCCTTCAAGGCCGAGACATAAGGCAGGCAATAAGGCAAGCCGGAGCTCAAAAGATGTCTGGGAGTTAGCAGCCAAACAAAACAGAACCCAAACCAAACAAACCCAGGCTGCTCCTTCCTCTGCCCAACAGGCTCTAATCTGTTCGTGAACCTCGGCCTGGAATGTTCAGCCCTAGCATCACAATGAGGGCTGAGTTTGTACTCATCCTGCATACTTTTTTTTTCTTTTTCTTTTTGAGGCAGTCTCTCTCTCTGTTGCCCTGGGTAGAGTGCTGTGCATCATAGCTCACAGCAACCGCAAAGTCTTGGGCTCCAGTGATCCTCTGTGCTCAGCCTCCTGAGTAGCTGGGACTACAGGTGCCTGCAACCATGCCCAGCTAATTTTTCTCTTTTTAGTAGAGGCGAGGGATCTCACTCTTTCTCAGGCTTGTCTGGAATTGCTGAGCTTAAGCAATCCACCCTCCTCAGCCTCCCAGAGTGCTAGGATGACAGGTGAGCCACTGCACCTGGCCATCCCATGTGCTTTTAACTACCCTGTACAGTCTTCATTCCGGTGCATTCCTCATGCTTTTGTTACTCTAGTAGAAGCTCTGTAAATTGACCACCCAAGGGACTGTAATGAGCTGGTCGACATATGGAGGTGGTCACCACAAGGAACTAGGCCTCCTGCACTGATACGTACGCGCGCTGCATGTCTGGCCTATGACAATGAGGTCAACTTAAGCAGGGGGCCAGTGTAGCGGTCAGCTATGGAGGGTCTACTGCATTTGTCCACTTGTTTGTTTCTTCTAACATTTAGCACCCACTCCTCTAGTTTGTGATCCTTGTGTATATGCTTTTTTTTTTTTGAGACAGAGTCTCACTCTGTTGCCTTGGGGAGAGTGGTTGTGGCATCACAGCTCACAGCAACCTCAAACTCTTGGGCTCAGGCAATCCTCTTGCCTCAGCCTCCCAAGTAGCTGGGACTATAGACACTTGCCACAATACTCAGCTATTTTTAGTAGAGATGGGTGGGTTCTCACTCTTGCTCAGGTTGGTCCTGAACTTCTGAGTTCAAGCAATCCCCCCCACCCCACTCCTGCCTTGGCCTCCCATCATGCTAAGATTACAGGTGTGAGCCACTGAGCCCAGCCTCCCTTGTGTATATTCTTAACTAGTAGACAAATGCTGTCTACTCTTATACCCATAGAATAAGTTTTCTCAGCTCTTTTGACATTTGGCCAGATAATTCTCTGTGGTAAGGGCTATTCTGTGCATTGAAGGACATTTAGCAGCTGCCCTAGCCTCAATCCACTAGATGCCAGTAGCAACGGCCCTGCTCCCCTAAATCACTGCAATCAAAAATGTCTCCAAACGCCCCCTGGGGGGCAAAATCGCCCCCACCTTGAGCACCATTGCTATAGAACAATACTAAGAAGGGGGCTGAATGATTTAGTCTACATAGTCTTTAATCACACAGACTCTCTAAAGCTATGATAACCGCCCCTTTTTACCTTTTAGACGAAAGCACCAATGTTTTACGAATGCAGCCTTCAGATTATTCTTTTTTTTTTTTTTTCAGAGACAGAGTTTCACTTTGTTGCCCTCAGTAGAGTGCTGTTGCGTCACAGCTCACAGCAACCTCCAGCTCTTGGGCTTAGGCGATTCTATTGCTTCAGCTTCCTGAGTAGCTGGGACTACAGGCTCCCGCCACAACACCTGGCTATTTTTTTGTTTGCAGTTTGGCCAGGGCTGGGGTCAAACCCTCCACCCTTGGTATATGGGGCCGGCGCCCTATCCACTGAGACACAGGCATCATCCCAGATTATTCTTTAAACAGACGTTTTAAACCACATTATAACCAAAGTTTAATAAGAAAGTATCCCTGAGAATTAGTTTTCCTAGCAGGCTCTTTAGGGTAGTAGTTATGAGCATAGAATGGGAAACCAGTTTAAAATCCACTTCCACCAGCACTTGGGAGGCCGAGGCGGGTGGATCGCCCGCGCTTATGGATTCAAGACCAGCCTGAGCCAGAGCGAGACCTTGTCTCTAAAAACAGCTGGGCATTGTGGCGGGTGCCTGTAGTCCCAGCTACTCAGAAGGCTGAGGCAAGACAATTGCTTGAGCCCAAGAGTTTGAGGTTGCTGTGAGCTGTGACACTGTGGCACTCTACTGAGGGTGATAAAATGAAACTCTGTTTCAAAAAAAAAAGTACAATAAAATAAAATCCACTTCTACCATAAGTTATCTGTGTGATGTTAGGGAAGTTACTTAACTTCTCTGTGAGTCCTCAGCTAAATAATGATCCAATTAATCTAACTCATAATCTATAATAATAATAATGCCTGTCAAAAATTGTTATTGAGAGAGTTAGTATTTGAGTTAATATTTGAAAAGGTTTTAGAGCAGTTCCCAGCACAAAGTAAGCAAGATATAAACATTAGCTCAAAGCCAAGAAATACAAGGTTTTCAAAAAGTCTCCAAATTTGAGCACATTTGTTTAGAACTATTTGGAAACCTTATGTTTCTGCTGCCAAAGGGATCAAGATAGACCCTGCAAAACATACAAAACATTTCTATACCCCTCAACCCTTTACAAGTGAATTGTGAGATCCTAGTCAACTCTGTCAGTTTCAACTCTTAAGACCTTCCTTCAGTTGCAACTTCTACTATACATATTAGAAAATAAGAAATACAATGAGCTTCATAGATACAAAACTGGAAATCTCATTGCCTCTCGTGTGTATGTTAAGTTCACACGTAAGTATTGGAAGCAAAATCACAATGGAAACCAGTTGGCTGCCATTTTTGATAAACACATTCAAGTCGCTTCGTGTGCTCTGGGCTATTAATCTCTAGGAAATTTCTATTTGCTCATGTTTTCTTCCCTGTTTGTATATATTTTTAAAAGAGTTTAAAACATGCCAAGGCTTCATTCTCACTCTGCAGTGATTTCTAGACTGCCATCTGTGATACTAACTTCATCTGTCGTCACTCTTCAATATTGTATTCTAGAAGCAGTGTACTGCAGGGACAAGGACATGCCTTTGAGGCTCAAATTCCACTTTTGCAACTAACTAGGTATGTGACCTTAAGCAAGGCTCTTCATTTTTCTACAGCTCAGTTTCTTCATATGCAAGGGAAGAATGACAGTACTGCTGCTATCAGAGAGTCTCAGAGTGAAAGGGAAGCTCCATCTTCAGAAGTCAGCACAGAACAAGGATCGTGGTTAAGGGTTTATAGACATTAGCCATTAACATTTCTGATTTCTCACAGCCATAGAGTAGGTCAGACTTTTTCTTTCTTTTTTTTTTTTTTATTAAATCATAACTGTATACATTGATATGATCATGGGGTATCATACACTCGCTTCATAAACCATTTGACACATTTTTATCACAGTGGTTAACATAGCCTTTCCGGCGTTATCTCAGTTACTGTGCCAAAACATTTACATTCTACTAGGTCATACTTTTTCAAGCAGCTTTATGTTCACTGTCTTCTTTGACAATGAAAGTATTGTTCAAAAAGTTGGGGAAGGTGGTTACAAAGTACTGTTTATGTTCCCTCTCCCCAAATTCATATACTGGGATCCTAACTCCCAATGTGATGGCATTAGCAGTCAGCATATGGGCCCTTTGATGGCATTAGCAGTCAGCATGTGGGCCCTTTGAGATAAAAATAGGTCTTGAAGGTAAAGCCCTCATAAGTGGGAGCAGAGTCCTTGTAAAAGGGACCCTAAAGAGCTTTCTTGCTCCCTTTCACCACATGGAGATACCAGGAGAAGTCAGCCATCTGCAGCCCAGAAGGCCCTCACCACAACCCAATCATCCTGGCACCCTGATTTCAAACTTCCAGCCTCAGAACTGCAAAAGATAAAGTTTTAGCCTGCATGGTAGCTCACGCCTATAATCCTAGCACTTTAGGAGGCTGAAACTGGTGGATTGCTAGAGCTCAGGAGTTCAAGACCAGCCTGAGCAAGAGGGAGACACCATCTCTAGTGAAAAAGAAAGAAAGAAAAACTACACAGGCGTCATGGCAGCTGCCTGTGGTTCTAGCTACTTGGGAGGCTGAAGCTAGAGGATCTCATGAGCCCAAGAGTTTGAGGTTGCTGTGAGCTATGATGATGCCATGGCACTCTACCCAGGGTGACAGAGATGCTGTCTCAAAAAAATATATATAAAATACATGAATAAATAAATAAATAAATAAATATACATTTTTATGGTTTAAGCCCCCCAGTCAATGGTATTTTGTTGTAGCAGCCCAACGTAAGGCAGTGAGTTTGGCAGCCCTTTGGTGAGAAGACCAAGGCAAGGAGCTGGTGAGAAGTTTGCCCAAGGCCCCCAGTGAATTCATGTCAATCGATTCTGAAACAAGATCTCTAAGACCCCAAGTCCGGTGCACTTTCTTCAACCAAAGCTTCTCAAAACTAAATGTATATTCAGACAGTCAGGGAATCCTGTTAGAATGCAGATTCTGATGCAGCAGCCTCGGGGGCCCTGAGATTCTGAATTTTTCACAAGATCTGTGAGGGTAGCGGTGCTGCTGGTCCACAGACCCCACTTGGAATTGGGACTCTAACTGGTGGCATTGCTGATGCCTTGAAGCGAATCTTCATCAGAGTTCAACCAAGAAAAAGATGCAGAAAAAAAATCACCAAAGCTATCATGGGGTAACTCCCAAAGTTATCATTCTCTCACTACTGTGAAGTTACATGAGAGTTTAGTACCAAAATCCCCATGGGATTTCAAAGTATCAGTACAAACAGGCAACTCTAAATTTTGCCAAAGCTCACAGCTAATGGCAGCTTATACCCTGTGGCCTGATTGGAGGGCCTGCTGGGATCCACAGAAGGCCCACCCCCTCCTTCCTTTCACTTAGCACCCGGGAGCTCATTACCAACGAGGAAAAGAACATGTCTCTTTCTTCTGAAAACTGGTTGCTCCCTCCTCCTATACATTTGTTTCTCATGGATACATATATTCCAGCTAGCTTGGATGTGTTGTGTAACCTAGGTAACCTAAATCAGCTAAAATAAGAACTAATTTCAATCACTGTATCAAATTGCACACCTGAGCTTTGCACAACTAACGCAGCAGAAATAACGACATTTCTGAGAGCAGGCGCTGTCCTCTTTGAACTGATGTGGCCCAGGCAGCCTGGGGAGCTGGTGCAGACCGGTGGCAGAGGCTCCAAAATCCATGAGCAGCACGCCCCTCTCTCCCTTGTTTCTCCATATTATTTTTGTGTGTGTTTACTTTCAGCTTAAGCCGGTCTTTGCATATTAAGAGTAGAGGTCAGCAAAGTTTATCTGTAAACGGTCAGGCAGAAAACATTTTTGGCTTTGCAGGCCACATACAGTCTCTGTCACAATGACTCAACTCTGCCCTTTGCTCTCAAAAGTGGCCAGAGATAATCTGTAAACAATTGGGTGTGGCTGTGTCCCAAATAGTCTTTATTCATAAACACTGACTTCAAACTGCAATGAATTTTCACGTATCATGACATATTCTTTTCCTTTTCCTTCCCCCCTCCCCACCATTTAAAAACATAAAAATCATTCTCTGCTTGTAGGCTGTACAAAACCAGGATTGGCCCGCAGGCCATAGATTGTAAACCTTTCTGTGTATGGAGTAATGTGAGCACAGCCAGATACAGCGTTCTCATAAAGCCTACTGTTAAAAATCAATGTCGAATAGACTCCAGATTTCCTGCGTTTGTGATGACAGCTTTATTTTTTATTTTTCTTTTTTGAGATAGTCTCACACTGTTGCCCTGGATAGAGTGCCTTGGCGTCATCATAGCTCACAGCAACCTCAACTCCTGGGCTCAGGCAGTCTTCTTGCCTCAGCCTCCCGAGTAGCTGGGACTATACATATCCACCACCATGCTTGGCTTATTTTTCTTTTTTGCAGTTTTTGGCCAGGGCTGGGTTTGAACCCACCACCTCCGGTATATGGGGCTGGCGCCCTACTCCTTTGAGCCACAGGCGCCACCCCCTTGGCTAATTTTTCTATTTTTAGTAGAGACAGGGTCTCAATTGTGCTCAGGCTGATCTTGAACTCCTCAGTTCAAGAATCCACCAGCCTTGGCCTCCCACAAGGCTAGGATTATAGGCATGAGTCACTGTACCTGCTCTGTGATGACAGCTTTAAAAGAAACCAAAGCTGTTTGCTGGGGATTGTTCTTAGTATTCTACAAATGAGTTTTTATATTTGCCTTCAGTACATAATATATCCTCAGTTCCTAGGGCTTTAGTTTGTGAAAATGTGAAACCATCAACCTCCTACGTCAACTTCAAATAGCGAGGTTTTCCCATTTGTTTGAATTCCTTTAGTGGACCCTCATCTTTATTTATTTTTAGCCCCAATGAGACCATATTCATAGCAAGTGTTTGGAAATATAAGTAGTAATTTTTTGTAAAGAAATATATTCTGACCAATGCAGTTCACGGAAATGTCCTAAACCACGAACTTTTATTCTAGTAATAATGATGCTAATAAGGGCTTGCAGCAAAGTTCTTTACCCTTTTGGCTTGTTCATTTTGTAGCTACAAGAATGCAGCTAGGGCTTGGCGCCTGTAGCTCAGCAGCTAGGGCACTGGCCACATACACCGGGGCTAGTGGGGTCAAGCCCTGCCCAGGGCCTGCCAAATAACAATAACAACTACAACCAAAAAATAGTCGGGCGTTGTGGCGGGCGCCTGTAGTCCCAGCTACCGGGAGGCTGAGGCAAGAGAATCGCTTAAGCCCAAGAGTTTGAGGTTGCTGTGAGCTGTGACACTACGTCACTCTACCCAGGGCGACATAGTGAGACTCTGTCTCAAAAAAAAAAAAAAAAAGAATGTAGTTGGATTTGTTTCATGGGTGAATTCCATGGGTAGCCCAGAAACGGCTTTTGTTTTTTTAATTTCAATAGTTCGTCACTTTTTATTGCTAATTCAAGTTCTATCATACAGATATTTCACAATTTGTTTATCTGTTCACCTCTTAGTGGACAATTTGGATTGTTCCCACTTCTGGGTAATTATAAGTAAAGCTGCTATGAACATTCATTTCTTAAAAAATTTACTTCAGGGGCGGTGCCTGTGGCTCAAGGAGTAGGGTGCCGGTCCCATATGCCGGAGGTGGCGGGTTCAAACCCAGCCCCGGCCAAAAAAAAAAAAAAATTTACTTCAGATCCATATGGGGGTACCAATGATTAGGTTTCATTGTTTGTGTTTGTTAGGTAAAGTTCAAGTTACAGTTGAGCCCAGAAACTGTTTTAAATGCAGAATTTATCTTTCTAATGTGCATATTCAACAATGCATGTATGCTTTTCAGCTATGTATAATTATTCTACTTTCCTTTAGATGTACTAAACTTATTTTTCTTTGCATCTTTCTGGTCCCACCAGGCACACGTTCCTTTTCACCATCACCATGTATGTGCCCCTTAGCCTCTACAGCCTAAGCCGTAGGAATTTCTCCACAGTCACAAAATCAATTTAGTCCAAACACCTCATTCATTATCCCTCCCCTTAGTAGCAGGAACTTAAAACAAGGCACATACAGCACATGGGCTTTTGGACTTGAGATTCTTGTTTTACGACTTCTGTAAAACCATCACCTAATTGTTGACCTGACAGATTGCATACACAGAATAAGTTTATTAACCATAAACTAAACTATTTTGATCCCATAAGATTGATTTATTTCTGCCCCAACAGTGTATTCTGGGAGCGGGTCAGTAAGAAACATCTGAATCATACTCACTTTTGGAACAGCCTTGTACTCCATAAAAATAACATTGACTCAGAACCACTCCCAATACTCTGCTCCTTCAAGAGATGGGAAAATGGGATGGAATTCTCTTGTTCCTTTAATAGGGACCATGAGACACAAGGGCTTTGTCAGAAGAGGAAGAGGGTTGGGGAGGGCAGAGGCAACAGCCATGGCTCCACACAAACCCTCAGATCTCTGGCCTGGGCGTTTCCTCTGCCCTGACCTTCCTCCCCGCTTCCCTGGCTGGAGGGGTAGGTAGTGCTTTTAAGAATTCAAGTCTATGTCACAACACCCTGCTTGATCAAGGACATCTCCGGGTGGCTTAACAATAAAAGCACAACATTCTGGAGAAAAGAACACAGACAGGGCACGAAGAATGCCAAGTGAGCAAATCGCAATGTCACAAGGGCTGAGCTATTAATGTCTGTCGTTGTGCCAATTTGTAGACCTTTTTTATAATTTTAGTTTTAAAACTACATATAGAATAAAGAGACGCATCCACTGGCATCTTTTTGCTTGTTTTCAATGATTAATACTTTGATCGAAAGAGAAACACGGTCATATTCAAAAATACAGACAAGTGGTTGGTTTTGGTTTTGGTTTTTGCTTGTAAGCAACTCTAGCTCAGAACTCCAAGCCCTTCAGCTTTGCTCTTCACATTTCTGTCCACAAGAGCGATAACACAGAGAAATGGCCCATTAACTGTCAACTCGCTGCCCTGCTGGGGGCAGGCAGGGACATACATGATACCAAAGTCCTTTCTGTTTAGTTCAGGATGAGTTATACGGTGCTGACTGCACCCGATTTACCCTTCTGGTCTTCTGGTGTTTGGCTTAGACTAATTTTAGAGGCATGGGTATTCCCTGAGCGCCCTTTCTGATGAAGTTGACCCTACCACAAAGTTCCCAGAACCGTTCCATTGCAGCTTGGGTAACTTCTCGCTGCCATGCCCACAGGAATTTCTGTGAATTTCTCCTCTAAAGACCATGCCCAAGGAATAAGGCATTTGCTTTTCTTGTAGTGGTGACCCTCATTCCCATAACGTCTCAACCAACACAGAAAGCAGTTGACAGATGTGCTCGGCTGCTGAGTGTGCAAAGCCCTTTCCTCTCCTGCAGGCTTCTTCACCCTAGCCACTATCGATGCCCTGGGCTGGATCATTCTTTGCCAGGGGTGCTGCCGGCCTGTCCAGTGCAGGATGTTTCGCAGAGTCCCTGGCCTCTCCCCACTAAATGCCAGGAGCATGGACAACAACTAAAATTGTCTTGAGACATTGCCAAATGTTTCTTGGGGACAAAATGGCTCCCAGTTGACCACCAGTGCTCTTGTATGAGGGAATTGTGGGGGTACACGGAACAACTAATCTTATTTCTTTCATTTTGACTCAGTCTGAAGTACCAGCCGTTCTTTTTTTAATGTTTTAATTGGCAAATAATTATTTACGTATTCATGGGTACATACTGATGTTTCAATACATATGATGTTCAGTGATCAGATCAGAGTAATTAGCATACCCATCATCTCAAAGAAGCCTGTCCCAACTCAGTCTTATTCCAAAAGAGAGAGAATTAGCAGGAATGAAACAATGTCATTCAGCTTATCACTCTCGAATTGAACATTTACTGTTTACTGATCACCTACATTTTTATGAGCAGCCTAGGAGCTAGGGAGAAGGGGAGGGTCACTTTCTCCCTGGAGCTTGCATTCCAGCGTGTGTGACTGTCCTGTGCTTCAAAAGTCTGGAAAAGTACGACTGCCAGAGTGGGAAGTAGTTCATTTTGTTTTTACCCCTTCATTTTACTGTTCTAGAAAAGGAAAGAACACTGCCAGGAGATTTTGGGGGGTAGGAAGTTCCCCCGACAGTCTGGTTCCTGGATCATTTAAATCAAATTGCCCCTGGTGACTTTATGCTGCATGAGGGATGGCTGTGGGGAAAGGATGTAGACCATTATTTGCCTTGATTAGGTCATACAAAGAATGATATTGCAAAAGGAGTCAGAAGTTATGCCAGAAATAATTATATCATTGATTCTCTCATTTTAAGAAAAATATGGTTAAAAGCTGTTTTTCAAAACAAGATTTTTATTTTCCAGCATACTATAGGTATCTAGCAAATCCCAAAGCCATCTTATCCCATCCATCAATTTTTTTTTTTGTAGAGACAGAGTCTCACTTTATGGCCCTCTGTAGAGTGCGGTGGCCTCACACAGCTCACAGCAACCTCCAACTCCTGGGCTTAAGCGATTCTCCTGCCTCAGCCTCCCGAGTAGCTGGGACTACAGGCGCCCGCCACAATGCCCGGCTATTTTTGGGTTGCAGTTTGGCCGGGGCCGGGTTTGAACCCGCCACCCTCAGTATATGGGGCTGGCGCCTTACCGACTGAGCCACAGGCGCTGCCCCCATCCATCAATTTTTAAAGAAAATATTGTTGGGCAGCGCCAGTGGTTCAGTGAGTAGGGTGCTTGTCCCATAGGCTGAGGGTGGTGGGTTCAAACCCGGCCCCGGACAAACTGCAACAAAAAATAGCCGGGCGTTGTGGCGGGCACCTGTGGTCCCAGCTACTCAGGAGACTGAGGCAGGAGAATCACCTAAGCCCAGGAGTTGGAGGTTGCTGTGAGCTGTGACGCCACAGCACTCTACTGATGGCGATAAAGTGAGCTTCTGTCTCTACAAAAAAGAAAAGAAGAAGAAAATATTGCTCAAAAAAAGAAAATTAGGAGCAAAATGATTATATTCTAGATTAGAAAATCAAACAAAAGAACCAATAGTCAGTTCAATTAAAAAAACCTAAGAAACAAGGAAAGTCTCATGTCCATAGACAAGAGAAGGAAGCTTTCAACAGAGACATATGGAAATATTACCTTTGGAGGCAAATGAGAACATTTAGGTTCTGGTGAGAATCATTTGACACACTTGAAAGTAGTTTGATTTTCTCAAATATTGCCGAAACATATAAATGCTAATATTTATAAATATTTTTGAGTCTCCTTATTTGGATAAGAGGCATCTGAAAAAACTTAATCTGAGCCCTCTAGTCCTCCACCAAGGACTCAGAGAGAGTGAAATGGGCCCCAGAAGACGACTGGATATTAGTGGATGAGAGTGTAACGTGATTACCAAAGGTCTAGTTTCAGAACTCCTAATAGAAAAAGCAGTTATCACAATTAAGTGAGGGCTCGGTAGAAGGAGTAATGTCAGTAACGTCGGACCAATCTGATATCGTTGTTTTCTTTTTTAGAGATAGAGTCTCACTTTGTTGCCCTCGGTAGAGTGCTGTGGTATCACAGCTCACAGCAACCTCCAGCTCTTGGGCTTAGGCAATTCTCTTGTCTCAGCCTCCTGAGTAGCTGGGACTACAGGCACCTGCCACAATGCCCGGCTATTTTTTTGTTTGCAGTTTGGCTGGGGCTGGGTTCGAACCCACCACCCTTGGTATATGGGGCCAGCACCCTACTCACTGAGCCATAGGCACCGCCCCAATCTGCTATCTTTTAAAAATAAAGTTATGTGTTGGTGTGACAGTGGTTTGAGGACATCGGGGAGAACACAGCAAATCCATTGCCTTAAGACAGACACAATTCAAAGATTCCCCGACGCATCTGTGATTCCCTACCAGTTGGTGTCTAGGAATATAACGTAATACATAAAATATTATTTTTAATGAGAGAGACGAAAGGCCTTATGTTAGGTAACACCAATGATTAAAAAAAAAATCTCATGATTATATACATGGTTCATAGTCTTTTTCTTTGAACAAAAGCCAGATTGTTTGAGGGTCCAGAAGATGACAGAGACAGTAAATGGATTGCAGGCATAAAAGACAGCAGCGTTTGAGGATTTACTATTTATAGGTACTTGTAAATTGTATGTAGCATTTGGAACAGAAGCTCCACATAGATTATTCCCAGAGCTCTTTCCTGTGGCCCACCTGGTGGGCCATCCTGGAAACCCTGTAGGTTAGGGGTTCTTTCGAGGAAGAACAACACCACTGGAATTAAACAAACCAACTGTCCTGACACTCCCAGTCTCCCCACAGGCAACTGCCTGGCAGTGGAAACATGTGGTCAGGGACTGCAGGAACTCATGTGAACATGTGGTCTAAGTGGTTACTATTCTTATAACACATTTACCAACAAAGCAATGAATCTTCAATTATCTCTGTTTAAGTTTAAGGGAAGTGCCCAAACTGCAGGGTAGCCTCAAATAGGAGCCCTCTTGTACACACACACCCCGCCACACACACACAATTAATAGCTGGACATATTTTGTTTATTTCTCAAACACTCCTCTGCCTCACCAGACTCTGTCAGCTTCATTACCAAGATAGTTGAAATAAAGAAATAAATACAGGGCGGCGCCTGTGGCTCAGTCCGTAAGGCGCCGGCCCCATATACCGAGGGTGATGGGTTCAAACCCGGCCCCGGCCAAACTGCAACCAAAAAATAGCCGGGCGTTGTGGCGGGCGCCTGTAGTCCCAGCTACTCGGGAGGCTGAGGCAAGAGAATCGCTTAAGCCCAGGAGTTGGAGGTTGCTGTGAGCTGTGTGAGGCCACCGCACTCTACAGAGGGCCATAAAGTGAGACTCTGTCTCTACAAAAAAAAAAAAAAAGAAAGAAATACAATTCTGATTCCTTATTACCAGGTCCCAAGCAACTGCTTCTAGAACCTACAAGTCAAGCAAGTCCCCATTTGTTCTCTAGAGGCATCAAATAGGACAAGCAAAGGCCACTTGGGGCTGGCATTCATTTGAGGTCATTAGCTTCTGGATCTTTACACTGCGCGTCTTCTGCCTTAGGGGAGGAAAGGACTGCTGTGGAGACTGGGATGAAATATACTGGATGTAGCTTATTTTTCTTTGCAATAGAAATTTCATCCAATGCACATGGCCTTGAAAATAGATTCTGGGCTTGGTAAAAAAATAAATATCTGCAGCGAGACATAATTTAGAAGCAAGAAAGATGCTGTCTGCGTGGCTACCCCTACCGGATTCCATTTCATTTCTAAAATTGGAATTCCTGTGTTCATCTATTTGTTTGCATAAGGCTTTCTCTTTTTGCATTGTTTTGTTTATTTTGATTTTCTTCTGGAGTCCAACACCAATACACTGTGAGGAATAGCTTCTAGGCAGTGTTTATGAACAGCTGAAGGCAAGGATCAAGTTAAATAGCACATATACTCCCAGTGAGATTTTTCTCTTTGCACTTTATAATCTTCACATAGCTAAACTCCTTAATCTACACTTGATTCTCTCTGTAAGAATTGCCAAGGCACTGCCAAAGCAAACTTCAAAAAGCTAGAAACATGACCTTTGTACAAATGTACGGTGAACATATATCAAAGACATACTTAATTCATTCGTGAGGAAACCCACATGTAGGAGAGACTGCCGTGTGTGTGTGACTGTCTATTTGTATAGTCAGTGTGGCAAAAAATGTTAAAATACAATCGCACACATAAACAACTGTTTTATGGTCTACAAGGCAATAAACCTGTAACTCTTGGGTTGTTTGCTTTTTTTTTTTTTTTTAACCAAACAGAAAGTATGCAACTCTTCTTTACAAAAATCATTTGGAATTTATCAGACTACAAGTTAACATCGGCCTTCATAGAGTTCAGATCGTAATCAATGGCAAATACCAAGTCAAACCAAGATGCATTTCCCTAGAGAACTCCATACCCTTGGACGGACTTGGTAGACAGTTCTTCGGCATGACATTGCAGAACGTGCAGTCATCCTTTCACTTATTTACAACTGGGGCCACACAAAGGCCTTCTGTCTATAGTTCAGTGGAAGGGGTTTTATTGGCCTCGGTCACTGAAATTCCTTTCTAACTCCCTCCAAAGCTTCAGCAACCTAAAGGAAGAGGCCAACATTTCAAAATGGAGATCTTGAAGCACTGTTTTTTCTAAAAGCAAAACCGTTTCTTGGACTTTTGGCCAAGCTCAAGTGCAGTATCTGTCCTTATCCATTTCAAAGCGAGCTTTTGCTATGTACCCAAAGCAAAGGTGGCCCCCTCTCTGCCAGCACCTCGCTTGATTATAAGTCAGCAATCTGCAGTGGATCGTCAATGTTCTACTGTAATCTGAAGTCGTGAGCGGTGTGACTGGCTGCAGCTCCTCAGTCTAGCCCAGGCTCGCAGCCAGAAAGCCCTTTAGGATGTTGTAAGGAACAAACCCCAGCGCCCCCAGGCCAGCTTGGGCAGAGGAAAGCACACACAGACTCACTGTCTTCCGCAGGCTGCCCACTCTAATTGACCCTGATGATTTCTTACCATTTTAAGTCATATGACTTTAGCAAAGGTTCAACACACGGGGCTGGTGGAGCAGGCAGAAACAGAAATGCCACTCTTGCTACAGGCTTTGAAGGCACAAGAATTCAGTTCAAATACAGTGTCCGCCATGTACCTGCGGCCGTACCTGCACTGAGGCTCTGGTTCCCTTCTGTACAGTGGGAATGACGAGACCTAACTTACCTACTCTACAGGATTGGTTTGAAACCAAACAAAAATACGTGCTAAGAAGGCCAGTTATAATAAACGTAGTTATCATCATTAGGGAAGCTCCCTGCTCTGGACACCAGCTGACAAGGGTGCTTTACAGACAGTACCTCCCAGCTCAGACCAAGAGACACACAGTTGTGGGGCAGCAGGGAAGTGTTCGACAAATACTGTTAGCTGCATATCAGGATCTGTTCATCTCCTTCTTCCACGCTAACCTGGCCTGAATTCTTTTTGCAGAAGTAGCATGCCGGGTTGTTCCCTAAACCCTCTTGTAGCTAGGAGCGGCCTTGTGACCTGATTCTTGGCAATGAGACCGAAGCAGACGTCATCTCCGAGCTTTTGCTTTTCTGATAAAAAGAGACTGAGCCAGCTGGTGTGGCCTTTCCCTCTTCTACTCCCATTTTCCTCCTGCCTTCAATGCAGAAGTGATGCTTGTTACCCTAAGAATGAGGGAAAGGGCAAGAGAACTGCAGAGGCACCAGCCCAGCCACGACGAGGCAGTGCCCTTCCATCTGAACGTTGGCAACTGCCTAGTGCCCAACTTCTGTTACATGAGAAAAAACCCATCTAGGTTTCAACCACTCCAGTTGGGTTTTCAATTACTTGCAGTTGAACAATGGGCATGAAGCAATGAAGAGCTGTGTCTACTGGAGTTTGATGAGTCAACTAATGCCACCCTCTCCAAGGAAGCCCAGGGTTCTCAATTCTGGTCTCTGGCTTTTCATGCGTGAGCACAATGGCCTCTATAACCTCCCCCCTACACGCAAAATAAACTCTTTAAAAATTATCTTCCAACGCCCAGCTATTCAAGATTAAGCATGTGTTTATTTTCCCAAACTAAGATTTGTTCTTGACATGAAGCAACTGTTTCCAAGCACTTTGCCCTATTATTTCTATAAATTATAGAAATATTTTGGAATCAAAAATACTCTGCCATGCAAACTTAATTAATTTATCACATCAAACATTTATTGGACACCTGCTAAATGCCAGGCTTTAGGAAGACAAATAAAAGTAAAACATACGGTATTTATAGTCTAGGAAAGAAGATAGACTTGAAAATAAATAATTTCGGGGCCAGGCACAGTGGCTCACGCCTATAATCCTAGCACTCTGGGAGCCTGAGGCCTGTGGATTGCTTGAGCTCAGGAGTTCGAGACCAGCCCGAGCAAGAGTGAGACCCTGTTTCTCCTAAAAAAAAAAAAAAAAAAATAGAAAAACTAGCCAGGCATTGTGGCAGGTGCCTGTAGTCCCAGCAACTCGGAGGCTGAGGCAGGAGGATCGCTTGAGCCCAAGAGTTTGAGGTTGCTGTGAGCTACAATGATGCTATGGTGACAGAGTGAGACTCTGTCTCCAAAAATTTCAAAAAAGACTAAAAAGAAAACCACACCAAAACTGTTCTCTGTGGTTATCTTGAGTGAGAAGGATACATAGAGATTTTAGTTTTCTTTCTAATATATTTCTACATGTTCCCATTTTTCTATATCAGATATAGATGATGCTGGGGAATTCAGCTTTTCAAATACAAAAAAATCCTTTCTTAATCATAAACCCTCCATTTTGATTTAAAAAATAAGGTTACTTGGGCGGCGCCTGTGGCTCAGCGGGTAGGGCGCTGGTCCCATATGCCGGAGATGGCGGGTTCAAACCCAGCCCCGGCCAAAAAAAAAAAAAAATAAGGTTACTGGGCTATGACATGTTCTTGGGGTGGAAACAGAAGAGGATAGGTCACATTTGGGGGGCTGACCTCCTACCTGACTTGTGTAGAACCACGTCCAGCTCGCAGACTGTGAAAGCTGAAAGGGATGACCTAGGCTAATTCCCCGATCTCAGATGAGGAAGAGAAGTTCTAGACTGGTGAGAGGCAACTGAGCTCTGGATCCCAGGGCTCTGAACGAAAATAATGGTTCTGATACACCTTAATTAGATTCCTCACATATAAACATGGCATTTTGAGGTTAAATGCCTTGCAGGGAGGAGACCCAAAAGTTAGAGGAAAATAGCCTGGTGATCAGCAAGTATTTATGAGCACACTCTTAGTGCCCAGGACTCTACCAGAAATTGTTTAAATGGACTTTATTTTAGGCTCATAGAAAAATTGAGAGGAAGGTACAGAGATGTCCCATGTCCCCCCTGTTCCCACACACACAACCTGCCCTGCTATTGTCATCCTCCACCAGAGTAGGACATTTGTACAATCAATAAACCTACAATAAAACATCGTTATCACCCAAAGTTCATAGTTTACATTAGGGTTCTCTCTTGGGGTTGTACATTTTATGGGTTTGGGCAAATATATAATGATATGTATCAACTATTACAGCATTATACAGAATAGTTTCACTGCCTTAAAATTCGTCATTGCTCTTGTGGGAGGGGGAAGGGGAATAGGCAGTGACTGCTAATGGGGTTTCTTGTGGGGGGTGATGAAAATATTCAGAAATTAGAAACTGGTGATCATTGTAGAACTTTATGGACATCCTAAAAATCGTTGAATTGTACATATCAAAGGGGTGGATTTTGGTTTGCTTGTTTTGTTTTTGAGACAGTCTCACTCTTTCCCCCTGGGTAGAGTGCCGGGGCATCATAGCTCACAGCAACCTCAGACTCCTGGGCATAAGCAATCCTCCTGCCTCGGCCTCCCAAGTAACTGGGACTATAGGCACCTGCCACCACACCCAGATAATTTCTTCTATTTTTCATAGAGAGGGGGTCTCACTCTTGCTCAGGCTGGTCTTGAATTCCTAACCTCCAGAGATTCTCCCTCCTTGGGCTCCCAAAGTGCTGGGATTATAGGAGTGAGCCACCTCACTCAGCCTTAAAAGGGTGAATTTTATGGTAGGTGAATTATACATCAATATAAAAAATGGGTTAGTTATCTTAGGCTAGTTATCTTTTTAATTATTTGCTATAGAACTAGAGTCCTGTAGCAAAGTTGACTCTGCCTTTCATAAATTTGCAAGGGCCCTTTTCACCATAGTTTTCCCCTTGATATTAACAGTACCTGAAATGAAAACAACATAGTATTACAGCCACCTGGGTTTTTATTGACCCTTGTCTCATGAACAGTTTCCTTCCTTCCACAAAGACATTTGGTGAGCATTTTTACAACTTTCTTCTGGAAGTTCAAGAAAGGCCAGGAAATATAAAGACTAAGATTCCTAGTGAAAAATGATCTCTGTCTATAATATAGTAACTATTTCATTTTTTTCTGCTCTTGGAGTTTTATGGCTTGGGTTTTGTTTGTAAGGGCCGATCCAGCTTCCTCCCCTTCCTCCTTCCTGTGTATAGTTAGAGGCCTAGAGATGGAGTGAGGGCAGAAAAGCACATCCCCGGCCTGCTACCTCACCTCCCAGGCACCGAGTCGGGAAACCCAGCATCATCAAAAGATAAAGCCAGAGGTCAGGCCCTGAGGGAGGTCGAGAAGGGCAGTGCCCCGGAAGGGGAGGCTCTGCCCGTGTTAAACCATATCCTGGGGCCTCCCCTGCTCCCCACTGGGGGGCCAGTTTCCTTGTGACCACAGCTCCAACGACTCTTTCTCTGTTAGCAAGACATCTCTGTGCTCTCCTGTGCTGTGTGGCTTTTTCAAAGACATGTCTGGAGTATCTCCAGCACTCGATCTTTTGTTTAAATTGGGTCATATCAAGAAATGTGCCTGAAGTGCCGTCATTTATGGCAGAGAAGGCATTTACTGCGGAATTCTTGGGAGTGGGATTCTTGGGAGTGGGATTCTCACTTTAGGGGCTGTGGATGGAGAATTCAATAAAAAGTAAGACTCGCATTGCATGAGGAAATCTAGGGACTGTCTGTCATGAAATTTTAATTCCCTGCAGCCCTCTGTAAAGCAGGGATAGTCTTTTTACCAAGGGTGAGACAGGGTCCCCCCTGCAGGCCCCAGGAACAGGAGGGGCTCTTCCGTCTCTCTGAGCAAGCCTGTTCCTTGGAAGTTTAGATCAAATTCTACTGGAGTCACTGGCTCCTTAAATGAATCCAGAAAAGACCCCTATAAACCAGTGACTGGGAAAATTCGGATTAAGATGTGCTTTCATTGAGGGACAGGGGATGAGGGGGTTGTGTGTCTTTTCCTCTCGATAACCTTGAAGTTGTATGAAGTCAAAACACTGAGTAGTCACCATTTGGCCTCCAATTCCCAGCCTACTTTCCAGGGCACAGTAAGGGGTGCAAGGGCTCTTAGATATTTGTTAAGTGAATGAAATAAATGAATATTACATTCTTTCCCTTAATAGGCAAAATCACCCCTTGAGGTAGGTGTCACTATCTGTGCGTCGGCCAAGACCTTGTGGTGGTTGTGGGCTAGCTAATTTGCTCATGTTTATGCATTAGATGTGAGCTAGGGATGAATTCAACCCAGGTCTGTGGGGTCTGAATTGATGCAACAAATGAGGATGGGGGAGACACTGCGTACCCCCCCCACTTAATCTTATTACTCAACGATAACTTCGTTAACCACCATTCAATTTTTAAAATACTGTTACTGATATACAAAAATAGGTGTAAAGTACTGTTTGTCCCACAAACTGCCTTTTAAGGGTAGTGATATGAAGACTGTCATTACGTACACTTGTGTAGCAACGGTTCCCAAAATAGGGTCCAACTCTCAGCAGCATCAGTATCACCTTAGAACCTGGCAGAAATATTCATATTCGCAGACCCCATCTTAGATCTATTGAATTAGAAATTCAGGGGGTGTAGAGGGAGCATGGCAATCTGTGTTTTATTTAACAAGCCTTCTGGTTTGTGAAATTATTATTTTTAAATTACTATTTTATCATACGTGTCTTAGCTCTGACTGTTATACAAAATACCATTGACTGGGTGGCTTCAACAACAGACCTTTATGTCTCGCTATTCTGGAGGCTGGGAAGTCCAAGATCAAGGGTCCTTGTGAGGGCACCCTCCTGGCTTGCCAATGTCCACCTTCTCGCTGTATCCTCCCTCGTGTAGTAGAGAGACAGACGGAAAAAGAGAGAGAGCGAGCAAGCTTTGGTCTCCTCCTTTTTTTATAAAAAACACCAATACCATCATGAGGGCCTCACCCTCATGACCTCACCTAAATCTAATTATCTCCCAAAGGCCCCTGCCTCTGAATACCATCATATTGGGGGTTAGGGCTTCAGCATATGAATTTGGGGAGAAACACAAACGCTCAGTCCACTGAGGAGTCCCTAAACACTTTCTTTTCTTGTAAAAATTTGCATTGGTAAATATCCTTACAGCCAAACCTTTGGGCAGATTCTTTCTCTATAATAAATGTAAGAAGTAGAATTGCTAAGTCCAAGGGCATGCAAATTGTTAAACACCCACGCTCTTTTTTGCTACAAGATTACGAGGCCAATGTAAGGGGGACTGTGGTCTGGAACTAATATCTTCTGACTCCATAACTCCAGAATGCCCTTGTGCAGATGACCTCATCAAAGACAAGAACATTCCATGGCAGACATTGGAGCAGGCTCTGCATATCCAGACACCAGTGCAGGAAACCATTAGCTCAGAAGAAAGGTTTTGAGGCTGAAGAGAATGGGGGGGTGGGGGGGCGTGGGAGATAAGCCAAGAGCGCTCCCTATAAATAAGCAATAAGCTGAGGAAGTTATAGAAAATCCAGCTCACTTGAGTATTGACTATGATTAAATTTAAATGCAAAAAAAGTGTAAAGTCAAATTTAAACTCCGCAACGATGAGGAATTACATATTAACTCTTACATTAAAATGCCTTACTGCATGCAGATCAGGAAATTATTAAAACAAGACATTCCAGGCATTGTAAACGTTCCCAGAGACATCTGAGTCATTTGATAAAAATAGACTATTTTTTTCTTATTTGCTAAGAGTGGGTATTAAAAGTTAGAAATGGAAACTAGAAACTGCACACGGGAACTGGTGGTAGATAACAAAAGACTTAAATATTCCTTGAGCAAGTCCCTGCTCAAATGGAGGTCCTGTCAAAGCATATGAGGGACATAGAATAAAACCAAACCAACAATGAGCTTGTGCCCAGCAGACATCAAGGGCTAGACTGTGACTCACTGTTAGAAACCTTCTCTGGGCGGCGCCTGTGGCTCAAGGAGTAGGGCGCTGGCCCCATATACAAGAGGTGGCATGTTCAAACCCAGCGGCGGCCAAAAAAACTGCAAAAAAAAAAAAAAAGAGAGAGAAAAGAAACCTTCTCTGACCTATGAAAGGTGGTGGTGTCCCACAGAACAAGGTTCTAGTCACAACTATGTTGCTTCCAGGTATATGGCCTTGGGCCAGATCATCGGCTTAGCCCCCTTGTCCTCTTTCATAAAATGGGCACACGAATATCTGCCCTTGTTTATCTGCCATGAAATGCGATAACAACTCTGAAAATGCTTTGCAAAAAATGGCAGAATGGTAGGTATCACCATTATAAAAGTGAACTTGACGAGGCAGTGTCAAGGTTGAGAGATGGGTTTTAGTCTTGACTATGCCCTAACTAATTTGTGGCTTTGAGGGTGCAACTAATAGAGATCCTGGTGGTGTGCCCCATTCAGCTTTGTGTTTTTGATTTCTCAGTCCAAAAGTTTGAAACTTCTGGTCACCGCCGAGCTCTGTGATTTCTATACTAAGATGTACGTTCTCAATCTTCTGGTTAAACACTCTCTTTTTAAAAAGAAAAATTAATAAACTTTATTTTTAGAGCAATTTTAGGGTCACAGAAAAATTAAGTAGAAAGCACAGAAAGTTTTCATATATCACGTATATATCACATACCACATGCACACAACCTTCCCGCTATCAACATTCCTCACCCGAGAGGCACGTTTGTTACAATCAACCTACACTGACACACCATTATCATTCCAAGTTCACAGTTTACATTTGCGCTCACTCTTAGAAACACTCTTCTTATATGAAATGTTGTTTTTTAAAATGACCGTGGTGCTTCTCATATTACCTGCATCCTGGGTAATTGTAATACATTTTACTTGTCATGCAAAGTGCCAAGAAATGACCCGAAAATGACACTTTCTCTGTAGGAGAACCAATGCTCCTCAACTGACAAAGGGTAGGTCCCCGTTTGACACAAAGCTGATTTTATCATCAAGTGTAGGAGAACCCAGGACATTTATTGCGTACTGCAGTGAAAATGAAAAACACAACGGCCTCTATGCACTATGATGATAATAATTTCCTGATCTGCTATGGTAAAGTTGAAAAATCGTAAGTCAAACCATCAAGTTGGGAAACATCTGTATTCTTCAACAAATCAGAGCTTGAAAGTTAGTCAGTTGTGCGGATCCAACCAAGTCACAGCCCTTGTTGATTCATTTCCTAGTGCTGTAAATGAACACCCCGTTCTTTTAGTTTTGTTTATAAAATACTCTTTCCCCCATACCAAGCTGTCTTTCTACAGCTTGGACACAATCCCAGAAGGCCATGTCTCTGAGCACAATAGCGTTGCTACTGAAACCTCCAGGGCTGCAGACTTGACTACTGTTTCAGTAGGGAGTGTTTGCCATAGTAACTTTCTCCTGGGACTATTGACAGGAGAAGGCAGGGAAATGGTCTAGTCTGTGGCATTTATTCGAAGTCTTCTCATAATTACCTTCCAGAGGCCTGTAATAAACACAACAATCCCATCTGACATGTTAGCACATCACATCATTCTTCGGAGGATTTGTTAATACCCAGAAAACATAATTCACCAGCAAGTGTCCCTTTTGCATTCAAAGATGGACAACACAAGGCCGTGAGCCTCCAAGCCTCTCTGGCTGGCTCACAGGCAAATGGATGTCTGAAGTTCCCTGGAGTCGCACTAGCTTACACAAACATCATTCTCCCTGCTGACACTCACAAACATTGCTGTGTCTTCTGTCCTCAGGCCAGCAAAATACAAAATAGAAGAACACGAGATAAAAGAATTCTGATTCGTACATTTCTCCTGAACTCCAGAGTCATGTCTTCTTTTGTCCTTTTCTTTCTTCTAACACTAGTTCTGGGCAGCGCCTGTGGCTCAAAGGGGCAGGGCGCCAGTCCCATATGCCAGAAGTGGCGGGTTCAAACCCAGCCCCGGCCAAAAACCACACACACAGAACACTAGTTCTGCAAGTATTTCATGAGCATACTGGGGTGCTCAGCAGGTAAATTGGAGAGGAAAATGCAGCCTTTGCTTTTAAGCTGGTAGAGGAAAGTTGGAGAGGTAAGACATGGCTAAGGTGGACATCTTCATTCACGTTCCTCAGATACAGAAATAAAGGCTGGAAGAGCTTCACTTATTGGTCTGGGGTCACCCTGCCAGCTGAGATCCAGCCAAGAGTCAAACCTAGATCTTTGTTTTTTAAAAAATAAGTTTTATTGTGTATATTTAAGGCTTACAATATGATGTTGTGGGGTACGTGTAGATAGTGAGATGGTTACTATTGCGAAGCAAATCAATCATCCATCTTCTCACATAATTATTGGGGGGGGACAAAAGCAGCTAAAATCTACTGATTTAACAAAAGTTCTTTTTTTTTTTGATACAGAGTCTCACTTTTTTGCCCCCTCACTTTCTCTCTTCTTATTATTTAGCCATGGTGTCCTGGCTCACAGCAACCTCAAACTCCTGGGCTCAAGCAATTTTTCCTCAGCCTCCCACGTAGCTGGGACTACAGGCATCTGCCACAATGCCCGGCTATTTTTAGAGACGAGGTCTGGCTCTGGCTCAGACTGGTCTCGAACTTGTGAGCTCAAGGGATGCACCCGCCTCGGCCTCCCAGAGTGCTAGGATTACAGGTGTGAGCCACCAGGCCCAGCTTGTTTTCTTTTTTCTGAAGGGACAAGACCTTCTTGCCTGTTGCTTTTGTTCTAGCAGATGTTCTGAGGTCAGACACCCCAAAGTCAAACATCTGAAGAATCAGCCCGAGTTGTTCTAGGTACGATCAGCTATGAAGGTCTGTGTTGGCGCTGTAAGATGTCTGGATTACGAAGCCATAACTAGAGGGAAGGAATCAGCTCCCTCATTCCCTTCCACCAACAAATATTCGCTGAGCAATCCTCCTACCGGGTACTCGTGAAATGGCATCTGAGGACAGTCCATGCTGAGACTTCCGTACTTTGGATTTCATTCCTTAGGAATTTATGCCACAATATTTTTATTTGAAAAGCTCTTAGTATTATTTAGACTTAGTTCAGGAAAAAATACGAAGAATACAAGAATAAACATTGGCAGACTAGCACTGACACTGGAATTTTTGGTGAAATTTCCTCGGGCTTTTCCGGAGCATCTCTTTGCAAAAGCCACTTTTCTTATTCTATCTCCCTCCCTCACTTCTTAGGTGCTAAATGAGTGCAACGAGTGGTTAATAAATATCGTCTAAGATGAGCTGGGTCATAGTTCTGGGGACCATCATTATAGCTCATTCCTGCTCATTTGGGCCCAAGCAGAATTCTAGTGTCCTTCCCTCCCAGCTGCCAAGTCCCACTCACCTCAGAGCCCAACCCCAGGCCACCTCCCAGAAGTATCATAAGACCCAGAGCTAGACAGAAGGGTTTAGCCAAAGGACGCCTGCTGGTTCAGTAGACATGGAGTGGGGCCCTGGTACCTATTTAGTAAATATTTTCCAGGTGAAATAGCCGGGTGTTGTGGCGGGCGCCTGTAGTCCCAGCTACTTGGGAGGTGGAGGCAGGAGAATCGCTTGAGCCCAGGAATTGGAGGTTGTTGTCAGCTGTGAAACTACAGCACTCTACCCAGGGCAACTGCTTGAGGCTCTGTGTTTTTTATATATATATATATATATACATATATATATGTATATATATATATATATATATATGTGATTCTAATGACCAACCAGGCTTGGTAATGACTAGTTTAATTTCTCCTCAGTGGTTCCCAGTGTGTAGGAGCACCACCCTCACCAGGAACTTGTTAGAAATGGAAATTTCCAGATCTCCACTCAGACCTAGTAGATCAGAAACTTCAGGAGTGGGGACCAGCATTCTGAGGATTAACAAGTCCCAGGGGATACAAGTGTGAGAACCACTGGTTCATCCCTAAGGAGCCTTTTCTGCAGCCCTAAGGCAATCTTTGTGTTTTAAATGTTCCACAGACATGTGTGATGCCAGCTCAGTCTGGGAAGCACTTAGCAAAGAAAGCTATGACCCAGAAAGTCACATGGCATGGCCAAGTTCACAGGCAAGTAGTAAGCCACCCAGAGACTGGAAACCCTGACTCCTGAGTCTCAGTTAGAACTTATACCTCCTCTGTGCTTTCAGCCTCATGGAGTCCAGCCTCTGAGAACTTTTCCATTCCTGAGCCCTTGTAAATATTTACTAGGTTCTTTATCACTCTTTTCAGTTCCTAACCAAATTCTGCCATGCCTTTCTAATTAACTTTTCCTTGAGATTCAAGTTGGAGCAGGGTGTGGCCTCTCAGTGCAAGGCATGTTGTCAATATTTGTCTTCTACGAGGCGGCTAGAGGCGCTCTGGGAGGAGCAGCTCTCCTAACTTTGCCTACCGCCCCAGCCCTGTCCGGTCCTTATCACAGCAGTGAAGTTTGTTTGCTTGTCTTTCCTCCTCTGGTGGAGACAGAAAGCTCACTTAGTATTAACAGAATGAATTAAATCCACCTGTCTGCCAGTCGGCTTTTATTATTGTCATTTTCTTTACTGCATTGAGTACGTTACAGCAGAGCCTCCATAGTTGACCTCTTCCCTACATTGGCCACCTCCTTAACTTGACCTAATTTTCATAGACCAGACATGCACCACATATATGTATCAGAACAGTAGGCCTAGTTCCTTATGTTGACCACCTCTGTAGGTTGACCAGTTTGTCACAGTCCCTTGGGTGGTCAACTTATAGAGGTTCTACTGCCTATTTTGACTTGAGAAGATTTTATTTTTGAGGGAAAGTTCTTTTTACAAGTTTTTTTTTTTTTTTTTTTTTTTTGGCCGGGGCTGGGTTTGAACCCGCCACCTCTGGCATATGGGACCGGCGCCCTACCCGCTGAGCCACAGGCGCCGCCCATCTTTTTACAAGTTTTTTAAAAATTATTTTGACTTTTAGATTTATTTAAGTTTACACATAAAAATTGTATATATTTATCATGTACAATATGTTGTTTTGAAATATGTATACATTGTGAAATGGCTATCTTGAGCGAATTAACATATGCATTACCTCACAGACTTCTTTTCTGTGGTGAGAATTCTTCAAATCTATTTTCAGCAATTTTTAAGAAAACAGATTTTTTTTTTTTTGTAGATGGACTCTCACTATGTTACCCTCAGTAGAGTGCTGTGGCGTCACAGCTCACAGCAACCTCAAATTCTTGGGCTTAAGCGATTCTCTTGCCTCAGCCTCCCAAGTAGCTGGGACTACAGGTGCCCACCACAATGCCCAGCTATTTTTTTGTTGCAGTTGTCATTGTTGTTTAGCTGGCTTGGGCCTGGATTCAAACCTGCCAGCCCTGGTGCATGTGGCTGGCACCGTAACCACTGTGCTACGGGTACCGAGCCAGAAAACAGATATTTATTAATTGAGGTAAAATTCACATAACATAAAGTTTCCCAGTGTATGAGTCACATCACCACTATCTATGATCCAAAACTTTGTCATCACCCCGAAAGGAAATACCATATGACTTTAGCAGTCATTCCTCACTCCCCTCTGCCCTTAGCCTTGGGTGACCAACAATCTGCTTTTGGTCTCTAGGGATCTGCTTATTCTGGACATTTCCTAGAAATGAAATCATACAACACGTGGCCTTTTGTGCCTGGCTTCTTTCACTGAGCATAATTCTTTGAGGGCTATCGGGCATGTATCAGCACTGTAGTACTTTTTATGGCTGAGTAAGCTTCCCTCACATAGGTAGACGACATTTGTCCATTCATCTGTCGATGGACATTTGGGTTATTGCCATCCCTTGGCTCTTGTGAATAGTGCCACTATGAACATACACGTACAAGTATTTGTGTTCCTGCTTTCAATTCCTTCGGTAGCCTGTTCACTTTTAAACATCGAGTGTATGAGTGTTTTGGTGGTCAGTCAGGAAGAGTAGGCACCTACTTCATCAGAGGGGCAGGTCCCACATGGACACTGCAGGCCCGTGTGCTTACCTTCACAGCCATAGCCACATTTTGCATATTTTTTTAGGGTCTCACATCATTATTCTTTTGTAAAACCCAAATGGCTACAGTGGAGGAATTGCAGGGGCTATGATGCAAGGGCGAGGACCCAGATCAGTTTTTTTTCTCTCTCTCTTTTTTTTTTTTTTGAGATAGAGTCTCACTCTGTCACCCTGGATAGTGTGCTGTGGCGTCATAGCTCACAGCAACCTCAAACTCTTGGGTTCAACCACCTTCCTGCCTCAGCCTCCCAAATAGCTGGGACTACAGGTGCTGACCACAACACCTGGCTAATTTTTCTATTTTTAGTAGAGATGGGGTCTCACTCTTGCTCAGGCTGGTCTCCAACTCCTAAAGCAATCCTCCCACCTTGGCCTCCCAAAGTGCTAGGATTACAGGCAGGAGCCACCATGCTGGCCCAGACCAGTTTTCAATTTCCACGAGACACTCACTTCTAGCGAAGGATTTTCAGGGAACTAGACCACATTAGAGAAAGTTTTTTTGGCTCCTTTCCTTGATAACTTCTGTTTTTCTTTCAGAAGGATAAAAAGGTTGTTGTTAATATAAAAAGGCACCAGATATTAGATAACCGCTAAGAAAATATGTTCTAAGGAGGATATTTTTCATGACTTAGAAAAACAATTTCTATCTAGCACTTCCATTAGCTGAAGAATTCCAGCCTTAGGCTCATGTGCCCAGCTATGCTAAATTAAAATTTCCCTAGCTTTGGGGTGTGTAAAAAAAAAAAAAAATACAGCCTATCTCCAGTGGCTACAGAACGGAAACAAACACAGAAAGAAATGGGAGCAGTAAAATGCTGACATCTCTTCAGAGACTCAGAGCCCTTTCCAGAAGCCTGTGCTTCTCTTTGTAGTCTGGTTGCTATGGCTCTGTCTTTGTTATTGCAAAATTCTGTCTGATATACTCTGGTAAGTGGGTGAATAAAGGAGTCCATCACCACAGAGGTGCTGCTGGCAGAGCCCTGTCTTTCAGGCCCTCCTCTCAGCCCGAAGCCTTCTGAATAAGCCTTTCCTCCCACCTTCTTATGGCTTCTGGAACTGCCAGTGATTAAAGGGACACAAAAAGACATTTTTTAAAAAGCCACTTAGAAGAAATCAAAGAAGACAACATTCAAAACACATCAGCCAGTTTGCCTCCGAGTTCTCAGGGACTCCATGTGACAGAACACCGTGTAGAGGGAAAAGGAGCCTAGAGCTTGCAGATACTCTGCCTGGAAAGCACGCGCGTTGTGGGTTAAGTTGTGGCAGTGTGAGTCTCTGGGAGTGAGAAGACCTCCTCCGGTGAGCTACATTCATGTTTATGTCAACAGGAGACTCTGCTGGGGAGGGGAGGTTTTGAGATGCATTCTAACAGATGGTGGCTGGTCACCCTCTTCTCTCTGCACCACCTCCCCATCTGTGAATGGACCTGTGACCATGCCTACCTTGGCCTCCTTCCCTTCCTTCTCAGTGGAAGAGGGTGAAGGGTGTAAGTGGCGGTGCCCAGAGACCAGACTGGAGCAGAGATGTTCAGGCCAGGTTTATTGAAAGGGGAGGATGACCTGCCTGGGCAGTGCAAAGGTGACGTCTGGCTCAGGGGTAGTTAGAGACTGCCCCTTTTATGTGGGGCTGTAGTGTGTGGGCACATTCCACAGCTTGCCTGGAAAGTTGGGATCTTTTGGCTGGAACTTCTGGGGGGTGGGGCTAGCCAGATCCTTTGCATCTTTGTCTTAAGGAGAAGAGGAGGGAGAGGGAAAAGAGTTCATGTGTGGCTGGGTTAGGCCCCCCCAACAGAGAGCTTCCTCATCTAGTCCAGGGCACCCCAAGGAGCTTCCTTCTGTCTTTTTGAAATCAACTTTATTGGAATATAATTAATTTACAATAAACAACATCTGTTTAAAGTACATGATTTATTGACTTTATTTTTTTTTATTTTTGTTCTTTTTTTTTTTTTTTGTAGAGACAGAGTCTCACTTTATGGCCCTCGGGTAGAGTGCCGTGGCCTCACACAGCTCACAGCAACCTCCAACTCCTGGGCTGAAGCGATTCTCTTGCCTCAGCCTCCCGAGTAGCTGGGACTACAGGCGCCCGCCACAACGCCCGGCTATTTTTTTGGTTGCAGTTCAGCCGGGGCCGGGTTTGAACCCGCCACCCTCGGTATATGGGGCCGGCGCCTTACCGACTGAGCCACAGGCGCCGCCCGATTTATTGACTTTTTGACTCCTATGAAACCAGCACCACAATCATGAAGACGATACTTGCGTCACCTCCCGAGAGTTTCCTTTGCTGTTGATTCTTTCCTCTTTGCTTCTGACCTTAGGCAACCACTGATCTACTTTCTGTCACTGTAAATTAGTTTGCATTTTCCAGAGTATCATGTAAGCGGACTCCTGTGGACATACTCCTTTGTGTCTCGGCCTTTCGTAATGACTTTGAGAGTCATCCATTTTGTGAGCAGAAGTGTTTGTGCATCTTTATTACTGAACTGTGTTCTGCTTTATGGATGTGACACTTACTGTTTATCCATTTTCTGATGGTAGACTTGTTTCTAATTTGTGGCTATTGTTTTTCCTCTGTTTTTAATTGCTTTCTCTCTTCTGTCTCTCCTACTTAATAGAGAGACATACTCAAGTCTCTTTCATCTATAAAATAAACAATGTCTTGACTCAGCAGCCTCATGCACCCAATCTCAGGACAGTGGCAATTTAGAATTTTTTTTAAGTATTGTGAGGATTTTTAGGCATAATCCAAATAAAACAGACAGGCAAATTCAAGTGATCTGTCACAGATACGGGACAAGCTCATCTTTCCAGACATTTCTAAGTCATGAAATGTGGACATTTATCAGAGCTGGCTCATGGTTTCTAGAAGTATCTACCGCAGACTTGGATTCTCCCTGAGTTATTTTTCTTCCTCTTGCTGGATCAAAAAACTATTCTTTTTTTTTTTTTTAAGACAGAGTTTCACTATGGTACCTTTAGTAGAATGCCATGGCGTCACAGCTTACAGCAACCTTAAACTCTTGGGCTTAAAGTGATTCTCTCAACTCAGCCTTCTGAGTAGCTGGGACTACAGGTACCTGCCACAACGCCCGGCTATTTTCTTGTTGCAGTTGTCATTGTTTTTTAGCTGGCCTGGGCTTGATTCAAACCCGCCAGCACCGAGCCCAAATAGCTATTCTGTGCCTCAGTTTCTCCCTTGGAAATCAAGAAGGATCTTTACTTATAATTACATAAAATTAACAAACCAGGTAAAAATCAGAGAATATTGACTTGGGTAGGGAAAAGACAGTGACGGAATCTTCAGCTTCTACACTTGTCTTCGTCTTCATTTTAAGTATGCATGAAATTCAGGTCATGAATAACTGCTTGTTTGGGACGGCACCTGTGGCTCAAAGGGGTAGAGCACCAGCCTCATATGCCGGAGGTGGAGGGTTCAAACCCAGCCCTGGCCAAAAACTGAAAAAAACAAAACAAACAAAAAAAAAACCTGCTTGTTTTAAAACATAAAGCATAGCCCAAGTTGTGTTACTAAAATCAAAAGTCTACTGTGTATGTGGTATCAGTGATATACAGAATGGTTTCAGGTAAACTTGGCAAGTTGCCAGGGCCTGGTACATAGTGGGCACTGAACAAGTATCACATGACTGACCCTCCCCACATACACTGAAGCAGGCAGGTAGGCAAATCCTGTGTTGCCCTTACCCATTGAGCTAATTATTAGGCATTGGTTGGGCAGTGGACCAGGGAGCAATACCAGAGCTTCACCAAGAGGCTGGACAGGTGAAGGAGGGAAGGTGAGGATAAGGTGCTTGCTAGCACCGGACAGGAGTGGTGGCAGTGACCAGGAAATTCACTGATAGCGTTTAAAATCCCGGGCTCTGCAATAGGAAGGGACTGGGTTAAGAGCTGCGGGATACTTGGCAGGATAGTAAGGCTCCCAGAGCTTCAGCATTGTCGTCTGTAAATACTTAACTCCAGTGTAGCTTAAGGTGGTGTGAAATGATGAACTATGGTAGGTGTTCAAAGGCGATGGTCACGATTACGATAATGATAGTGATGCTGCTCCTGATTCAAGGATTCCTCCTCTTTGTGTTGTCTCTGCGGCAAAGTAATGGCCCCCCAAGATGTCCACATCTTAATCCCCGAACCCTGTGAATGTGCAACCTTACACAAGGAAAGGGGCTTTGCAGATGTGGTTCAGTTAAGGATCTTGAGATGGAGAGATGATTCTGGATCACCTTGGTGGGCCCAATGTGGGTCCTTATAAGAGGGAGGTGGAGTTGGAAGATGATATGCTTTCAAGATGGAGAAAAGGGCCACAAACCAAGGAACACTGGTGGCCTGTAAAACGGAAAAAGGTTCTCCCCTAGAACCTTCCAAGGAACTGGCCCTGCTGATACCTTAATTTTAGCCCAGTGAAAGCCATTTCTGACTTTTGACCTCCAGAACCACGAGATAACAAATGCGTGCTATTATTTTATAAGCCACGGAGTGTGTGGTAATTTGTTACAGCAGCAAGAGGAAACTAAGTCTCAAAGGCAAAGCCAATGTGATCAGCTAGGATTCCAAGTTCTGAATCACTGGTCACCACCATTATGGGTTCCCAAAGAACAAAACAAAAGGAGGCTACTCCAAGCAAGTGGGAGCTGCTTTTACTAACTACAGTTATGGCCCCACGCTTGTAGGTGGGCGCTCTGGCTTTGGGGAGCTTGCCCAGGCTCTGAGCGGCCCTCCAGGAGCTGAGTAACCTTGAAAATGAGGCTGTAAAGCAAGTCTGAGGCAAGGTGGCCTTTGAAGGGCCCTCCTTTGCCTATCTATAGCTTTGAATTTGCATTTTTACTTGCTGAGAATTAGGTCATTCAAATTGAGATGCTTGAAAGACAAATGATTTTCCACTGCATTCCTCTGTAGTCAAACCTCACAGTAATGTAATACATTGCTGCATCTTTCCTCTGAATAGTATTGGGGTAGAAAGTCTTTTGGGACCCTAGAATATTATTAAGATACTTTAATCCATGTGCTGGGAACATTTATTTGGATATAATTATGGATGGATCACAGATGCTCTCCAGAGGACATGCTAAACATGAACAGGATTTTATTGGTTTCCAAATACTTAATTTCTTGCTGAGCTAGTCACTATGGGTTGAATATACACTTTTGCATTTTATTAATTGACATCTTTCAAGAAACCATGTGCCAAATACAAACTTTGAGAAAAAGACTGCTTGCAAATGGAATTTAGAGACCCGCATGCTGAGTAAGCAGCAAGCTAGCAGCCACACTGGCACGGTATTTATTGCTTATTACATTTACTTAAATACCCTAATTTCCAGGCACTCTGTTCTGCAGTAGGCTAGAAAGCTAGCCCACTCCAAGCGATCCCTGTCTGAGGGGTGAGCAATGGCAAGCGCAAGGCATATCAATTTGCCAAAGAAACTCCAGATTGTTCTCCTTCCCACTTCCTCATTAACGTCGCATCTGCGCGGTAGCTTGTGAGCTGTGTTTGACACGTCCACACTCAATAACCTATCACCACTATTTCCAGAAACTTAAGTTACTGACTTTATTTTGATTACTCAGCATTGTGTTCTGAATTAAATCAACAAACACGAGCACTTACATTTGAAAATATGAGAGTTTACAGTGTAGTTGGGTAATTGAAATACAGGCAGAAAATAATTACAAGGTAGGCTATAATGCCAACTGATGAAACAGATTATAATGTAGCTACAAAATACTTCACTTCTTCTTTAAAGGTCAAATTATAATTATCTGGTTTGGCCATAAACCTTTCTTTAAAAAAAAAGTTTTGTTGGGCAGCGCCTGTGGCTCAGTGAGTAGGGCGCCAGCCCCATATGCCGAGGGTGGCGGGTTCGGACCCAGCCCCGGCCAAACTGCAACAGAAAAATAGCCGGGTGTTGTGGCGGGCACCTGTAGTCCCAGCTGCTCGGGAGGCTGAGGCAAGAGAATCGCGTAAGCGCAAGAGTTAGAGGTTGCTGTGAGCCGTGTGACGCCATGGCACTCTACCCAAGGGTGGTACTGTGAGACTCTGTCTCTACAAAAAAAAAAAAAAAGTTTTGTTGGTATCTAATTCATATACTGTACAATTCACTCATTTAAAAGGCAACTCAATGATTTTTTTTAGTGTATTCACAGGGTTGTACAGCCATCACCTCAATCACATTTTTTTTTTTTGAGACAGAGTCTCAAGGTGTCACCCTCGGTAGAGTGCTGTGATGTCACAGCTCACAGCAACCTCCAACTCTTGGGCTTAAGCAATTCTCTTGCCTCGGCCTCCCAAGTACCTGGGACCACAGGTGCCCACCACAACACCCGGTAATTTTTTTTTTTTTTTTTGGTTGTAGTTGTCATTGTCATTTGACAGGCCCGGGCTGGATTGGAACCGGTTAGCTCTGGTGTATGTGGCTGGCACTCTAGCCGCTTGAGCTACAGGCACCAAGCCAACCTCAATCAATTTTTGGATAATTCATTAAACCCACTAGCAAGTTACCTGCTATTTTCTCTGCACCCTTCACCCCCATCCCAGTCCTAGTCAACCACTAATCTACTTTCCAGCTCTAGAGATTTGCCTATTCTGGACATGACATATGAATGGAATGATATAATGTGTGGGAATTTGTGTCTGACTTTTTACTTATCATAATGTTTTCAATATCCACTTACACTGTCTGCACATGTATCAGACTTCATTCTATTTTATGTCCTAATAATCTTCCATTTTGTGGATAGACCACATTTTGTCTATCCATTCATCAGCTGTTGGGCTATTTCTACTTTTAGGCTGTTATGGATAATGCTGCTGTTAACAGTTGTGTACAGGTTTTTGTGTGGACATGTTTTCATTTTGCTATAGTATATATCTTAGAGTGGAATTGCTGGGATATTGGTAACTCTGTGTTTAACCTTTTGAGAAACTGCTGGATTGTTTTCCAAAGCAGCTCACTATTTTACATTTTTTACATTCTTATCAGCAGTGGAGGAGGGTTCCAATTTCTCCACATCCTAACCAACACTTGTTTTGTTTGTTTGTTTGTTTGTTTGTTTGTAGAGACAGAGTCTCACTGTACGGCCCTCGGGTAGAGTGCCGTGGCGTCACACGGCTCACAGCAACCTCTAACTCTTGGGCTTACACGATTCTGCTGCCTCAGCCTCCCGAGCAGCTGGGACTACAGGCGCCTGCCACAACGCCCGGCTATTTTTCTGTTGCAGTTTGGCCGGGGCTGGGTCCGAACCCGCCACCCTCGGCATATGGGGCCGGCGCCCTACTCACTGAGCCACAGGCGCCACCCATGTTTGTTTGTTTTTTGAGACGGAGTCTCACTGTTGATCTGGGTGGAGTGCCATGGTGTCATCATACCTCACAGCAACCTCAAACTCTTGGGCTCAAGCAATTCTTGCTTCAGCCCTCCGAGTAGCTGGGACTACAGGTGCCTGCCACAACATCCAGCTATTTTTTTTTTTTTAATTTTTAGTAGAGACAGGGTCTCCCTCTTACTCAGGTTGGTCTTGAGCTCCTGAGCTCAGGCAATCCTCCCACCTCAGCCTCCCAGAGTGCTAGGATTACAGGCGTGATCCATGGCACCTGTCACAAACACTAGTTACTGTGAGTGTTTTTATGGTAGCCACCCCAGTGTTTGTGAAGGTGCTGCTGCCCAGCCAGGTTCCTCTGCCTGCTGCCCAAGAGGAAGCCAATTATTCAGAGACAGAGGGGGTCATAGAAAGTGCTAGGTGGGGAGACAGGAGAATTCTCTCAACTCTGCCTCCTTGGGGGGCACCTGTGGCTCAGTGGGCAGGGCGCTGGCGCCATATACCCAGGGTGGCAGGTTCAAACCCAGCCCTGGCAAAACTGTAACAAAAAAATAGCCAGGCGTTGTGGCGGGTGCCTGTAGTCTCAGCTACTTGGGAGCCTGAGGCAAGGGAATCGCCTAAGCCCAGGAGTTGGAGGTTGCTGTGAGCTGTGTGACACCACGGCACTCTACTGTGGGCGATATAGTAAAACTCTGTCTCTACAAAAAAAAAAAAAAAACTGCCTCCCCAACAATTGGGGAGACAGGGTTTTTAGTGACAGAGTTTTTGTTGGCAGAAGATCAGGCAGTCCGGGTCTGCTGATTGGCTGGTTTAGGGGTGGAACCATTCGTCCTTTGGTCTGGGCTGCTGTCTACCTAGGTGAGATGCCGGAATGCAGAACCTTGAGTGGAGAGTCCAAGACCAGCTGAGTCAGTTCCTTGGTCTGGGTGAGTCCCTTACTGGGATGCAGGACCTGGAAGATATCTCAAAAACCACTCCAGGGTAAAGAAGCAAACAGAGGCAACACTAATTATTATCAAGCAAATGAGAGAAGCAATGGCTGACTATTCTCATTCTCTTAGCTAAGTCTGCTCCTTTGCAGGGCGGGGGGGAGGCCTTTAGTTTTTACTTTGTACCCTTTCATCAATTTATAACAGTGGTTTCAAAGGGGTGTCTCAGTATGGTTGGTCATGAGCCCTTTTATAGGTCCATCGATGTAGAGAAAGAATTTCATGGGGGAGAAGTCCGGGAGCAAAGTCACAGAGGTAGGAGCCTCCTCCCTGCCCCTTGCCATGTTAATTTCACCTGTTGAAGGTGAGTTATTTTGGTCTGCACAGAAACTCAGTGTAGGGAGATAGTGCAGGTGAAAATAGAAACCCCTCTCAGAGGAAAACCTGCATCTGTGCAAGGGGAGGGTGCTGCAGGCCGGGTTAGTGTGTGCAAGACGTCGGAGACACCATGATGGAGGTGCTTTGGTGAAAAGCTTGCTTTACAAGAATTAACTTGGGTATACAGAACTTTGGAAGCAGGGGACAGGGACAGGTGCTGGATGCATTGTATGTGGATGCTGGTTTTGCAGAATGGATGACACATGGGAACCAAGTGACCCTCAGAGTTCCAATTTGGGACTCTAAGAAAATTCTGGAAGCTCGGCGCCTGTGGCTCAAGTGGCTAAGGCGCCAGCCACATACACCTGAGCTGGCGGGTCCGAATCCAGCCCTGGCCCGCCAAACAACAATAACGGCTGCAACCAAAAAATAATAATAATAGCTGGGCGTTGTGGCGGGTGCCTGTAGTCCCAGCTACTTGGGAGGTGGAGGCAGGAGAATTACTTGAGCCCAGGAGTTGGAAGTTGCTGTGAGCTGCGATGCCACAGCATTCTACCCAGGACAACAGCTTGAGGTTCTATCTCAGAAAAAGAAAAAGAAAATTCTCAGGGCTCGGTGCCCATAGCACAGTGGTTATGGCACCGGCCACAAACACTGGCAGGCTGGCAGGTTCAAGCCTGGCCAAGGCCAGCTAAACAACAATGACAACTGTAACAAAAAAATAACCAAGCATTGTGGCAGGCGCCTGTAGTCCAGCTACGTGGGAGGCTGAGGCAAGAGAATCACCTAAGCCCAAGAGTTGGAGGTTGCTGTGATCTGTGACGCCACAGCTCTCTACCCAGGCGGACATAGTGAGACTCTGTCTCAAAAAAAAGAAAAAGAAAGAAAAGAAAATTCTGGTATTGGGACTAGAAGCAGTAGCTCATGCCTGTAATCCTAGCACTCTGGGAGAGTGAAACAGGTGGATTGCCTGAGCTCAGGAGTTGGAGACCAGCCTGAGCTAGAGCAAGAATCTGTCTCTCAAAAAAAAAAAAAAAACAGGCATGGGGGTTGGGGGTGCCTGTAGTCCCAGCTACTCGGGAGACTGAGGGAAGAGGATGGCTTGAGTCCAAGTATTTGGGGTTGCTGTAAGCTATGATGCCATGGCACTCTACCCCTAGGGCAATAGAGTGAGACCCTGTCTCAAAAAAAAAAAAAAAAGAAAAGAAAATTCTGGTATCCTATGAGAAATGAGAGTCAAGAGAACAGCTACTTTGTAGGGTGCATAAAGACAGGGCAATCTTTACATTAGCAACCACAAGTGTGAGGGGATTTTTGACAGCAGGAGACCTGGAACTTGAAGAAGGTGGTCAGAATGGGGGTAAACAGGGCTGCTTTTCTAAATCCCACCAGCTAAGAAGAGTTTATACATTTTTAAGTGGTTAGAGAAAAACTTGAAGAAGAGTAATTTGTGGCAAGGGAAAAGTACATGAACTTCAAATTTCTGTGTTCATAAATAAAGTTTTATTGGTACGTAGCCACACCTATTCATTTACATATTATCTTTGGCTGCCAAGGCAGAAGTGAGTAGTTTCAGCAGAGACCATATGTCCCACAAAACCTAAAATATTTACTATCTGGACATTTACAGGAAAAGTTAGCTTCCCCCCAATAATAATAAGTTTGCCAACCCCTGGATTAGAGGGAAATTTGGGAGTGTGGCCTCGCGATTGTCATCCTTAAAGCTGAAAAGGTGAGAGTGCTCCACACTGAAAGCCCAGGAAAGGGGACCTGGGGCCAGTCCTTAGGGCTGCTTATGTTTCAGGGACAGAGGAAGTAAAAGAATCAGTGAGGAAGGTGCATAAGTTTAAATAAACCTCAACTGCATTTAACACGTCCACTCCCAGACTGTTTTATTGCTTGGTATTTAAGACACACTCCTAAGAGGAAGCTTAATTAATGAAGTTGCAAGCTGCCATTCTACCCAGCTGGAAGCCAGACCAGCCTCAAAGAAGGAGGTTTGTTTTTGGCAAATTCCTACCTGCAGACTTTTCCTTTCTCCTCCTGCAATGGGGTGAGGCATCTCTTTCCTGCCTTATTCCCTGAAAGCCTGGCTTCCTGCTAATGATCTCAGAAAAGGACATGAGTTGCTGTGGCTCCTGCACTCTGGGAGGCTGAGGCTGGAGGATCCCTCGAGCTCAATTCAAGACCAGCCTGAGCAAGAGTGAGACCCCCATCTCCACTAAAAAATAGAAAACTAGCCGTGTGTTGTGGTAGGTGCCTGCAGTCCCAGCTACTTGGGAGGCTGAAGCAAGAGTATCTCTTAAGTCCAGGAGTTTGAGGTTGCTGTGAGCTATGATGACACCATGGTACTCTAGCCTGGGAACAGAGTGAGACTCTCCCTCTCATAAAAAGGGGGTATGAGGAAGAATAGCCTACTACATGAAAGTTTGCTAAAAGCTGCAACTGCTATTCCTGCCCTAAGGTTTGGACTTTTACAGAAGGACTTTTATTTATTTATTTATTTATTTGCAGTTTGTGGCCAGGGCTGGGTTTGATCTCGCCACCTCCAGCATATGGGGCCGGTGCCCCACTCCTTTGAGCCACAGGCACCACCCAGAAGGACTTTTTTTTTTGCAGTTTTGGCTGGAGCTGGCTTTGAACCCGCCACCCCCTGCATATGGGGCCGATGCCCTACTCCTTGAGCCACAGGCGCCGCCCTACAAAAGGACTTTTTAAGACATGGAGAAATGACTCTCAATTCTGGAAATTTTAGATACTTGTAAAGGGGCAGATGGAGAGATGAGTAAGAATATTACGAAAGAAGATTCTCGTACCCTCCAGTCAATCAGGCCAGGCCTTGGATATGTCACTTCAACATTCTGTTTTGGGAGGGTAGCACCTGTGGCTCAGAGTAATAGGGCGCCGGCCCCATATGCCAGAGGTGGTGGGTTCAAACCCAGCCCTGGCCAAAAACTGCAAAAAAAGAAATTTTCTTGGTAACTCACCTGGAAGTAGGGAATAAATTCTGAATAACTTTTTTTTTTTTTTTTTGTAGAGACAGAGTTTCACTTTATTGCCCTCGGTAGAGTGCCGTGGCATCACACAGCTCACAGCAACCTCCAACTCCTGGGCTTAGGCGATTCTCCTGCCTCAGCCTCCCGAGTAGCTGGGACTACAGGCGCCTGCCACAACGCCCGGCTATTTTTTTGTTGCAGTTTGGCCGGGGCTGGGTTTGAACCCGCCACCCTCAGCATATGGGGCCAGCGCCCTGCTCACTGAGCCACAGGCGCCACCCTGATTCTGAATAACTTTTAAACAAGAGGCAGGAAAGCATGTCTCAAGATTTGCTTAATTAATCATTGTGGACAGGTTATGTCAGTAACAATGATGTCTAGAGGAAACACCTCCATTCGGGCTGCAGGTGGAATGATTGTTTTCTTTTCTTTTCTTTTTTCTTTGCAGTTTGAACCCGCCACCCCCTGGTATATGGGGCTGGCGCTCTACTCCTTGAGCCACAGGCACTGTCCAATTGTTTTCTTTCCTTGGACTTAATATAGGAAGCCATTCCCTCCCAACCCCGACTCTAAATATGGGGCAGGGCCAACAGCTGTGGCTGAGTGTCCAGGCCCAGAGCCACAAGCCCTGGGAAGCAGGAAAGACATTGTCTTCATGGGCCCTGGTCTCTGAGTGAGCACCAGCAGGAGGCCTTTGGGGGCCTAAATTCAGAGGCATGCCTGCTGTTTCTGACCACTTCTATTGGCTTCTGTCTTTCCGCGTGGGATCAGCCTTATTTTATGCTCTCCTACATAGGAACCCCTGACTTAATAGGGGCCTTCTGAGTTTCCCTTTCTGATCCTGTATGGCTGTGGAATTGCAGTTGGAACATCCACCCGCTACCGGTTCCTGACATTTCTCAGTCCCCAAATATCTCACCTTCCTTCAACAGCCAGAATTGTTTGTTTCACTCAATTGCTCTGTTTGTCATGACATTTGTTCGATTTTCATCTATCAAGGCTCCAGTGTTAGCCTGGGGACCTTTCAGGCATTCACACGTTAGCGTGCGTCCATTTCATCAGATTACTTTCCACTTAGCTGGAGCGCTATAGGGAAAAGGAAGCTTCGACCAGCCAAGAGAGAGGAAGAGGTGATTCTGCAACCTGCAACACTGGTGGCTGCTCACCAGAATGGGGTACCAGGGGGGCTTATAGGGAAGCCTGGAGGCTGTGAAAAACCTGACAACCCCAAAAGAAAGGCAATGGACCGTGGCAGAGGGACACAGAAAAGGAGCTTGTTGACCTGTGGTAAGATGACTTCCGCCATGGGGCCGGGCAGCGGAAAGGCCTTTATTCCACTTCACTGGCTTCTCCTCCTTCCCTGTAATTTCTTCTCTTTTCTTGTTCTCTCCCTCTGACTCAGTAGAGTGAGACAAAGTGGGTTACTTTGGAATGTGCGTTGGCCCTGCAGTCCCAGGAATTAATGTTCAAATTTTGGACAAGTTAATCACTCTGGCTGACCCTTAGTTGGTACATGGGTGAAGGCATTTGTGCGAGCTGGTTTCCTCCTCCTCTAAAAGTCCTGACTGGAACTGCTCAGACAGTACCACCCGGTGCCAGTTGCCCCATGAAATACTGGTGTAATAAATTATCCTTATCTGTGCACATGTACTCCACTCAGCTTATCTTAGCCAAGGAAATATAGAGGAACAACATTAGCAGACTTTGCTCAGGGGAAATCAGATCTTGTATTTCCACCCATGCCCCAAATTAGCATGGGGCGGGTTCCATCTAAGGGTTTCCCAATGGCAAATTCAATTTTGATGGAAATAATGACTCCACGCCCATCCAATGTGAGGCCATCAAAACCTTCATAACATGATGAGATTGCTGATCTCCAAAGAATTTTGGCAAGCATCTGGTTCACTATTCATCAACCCCTCCCCTTTCCTTAATATATATGGCAAAACTGAGGCCCAGACTATTTAAGTACTTATAAAAGGTAATAGTTAAGACAAAACTAGAAATAGAACTCAAGGCACTTTGACTCACAATCCAAACCATCTTTTTACCAGTCCTGGCTGAGTTCATGAATGTTTTTTTTTTTTTTTGTAGAGACAGAGTCTCACTTTATGGCCCTCGGTAGAGTGCCGTGGCCTCACACAGATCACAGCAACCTCCAGTTCCTGGGCTTAAGTGATTCTCTTGCCTCAGCCTCCCAAGTAGCTGGGACTACAGGCGCCCGCCACAACGCCCGGCTATTTTTTGGTTTTGCAGTTTGGCCGGGGCTGGGCTTGAACCTGCCACCCTCGGCATATGGGGCCGGCGCCCTACTGACTGAGCCACAGGCGCCGCCCCTGAGTTCATGAATGTTAAAAACAAAAACAAAAAGCAGTAACAATAAAAAAACACTTATCAAGATATTAACCACCATTAATTATTGTTCTTATTTGTTTTTTTTTAGAGACAGAGTCTCACTATGTCACCCTCGGTAGAGTGCTATGGCGTCACAGCTCACAGCAACCTCCAACTTCTGAGCTTACACAATTCTCTTGCCTCAGTCCCCCAAGCAGCTGGGACTACAGGCGCTGGCCACAACGCCCAGCTATTTTTTTCCTTGCAGTTGTCATTGTTGTTTAGCAGGCCCTGGCTGGGTTCGAACCCACCAGCCATGGTGTATGTGGCTGGCGCCTCAGCTGCTGAGCTACAGGTGCCAAGCCTGTTCTTTTTTTTTTTTTTCTGAGACAGATCCTCAAGCTGTCACCTGGGTAGACTGCCGTGGCATCACAGCTCACAGCAACCCTGTAACTCCTGGGCTCAAGTGATTCTCCTGCCTCTGCCTCCCAAGTAGCTGGGACTACAAGCCTGTTCTTATTAATTATAAGTTAGCCATCCCTTCTAGATGCCTCCACAGGGATCTTAACAGAGTCATTTCTAATCCTGTCCTATAAAACAATCTTTCAGAGATCTAAGGAGGTTCCAGAGGCTCACATCTGAGAGAATATGAGGCAAACAGTGAGCAAAGGGAGGCTGTGGGACATAATAGTGCAGGCAGAAATTAAAAAAAAAAAATCTTTGGTGAAAACCCTTTCAGATGTGCATGGCTTTGTGTTTTTGTTCTAGTTAAACAAAGAAAAACACTTAATTCTTGATTGTAAGAAATTTTTAAACAGAGAATAAAAGGCCATAAATTCCCATGAGCCACCCTGCCCAGCAAAGCCAAAAAATCCCCTGGATTAAAGGTGGCAAATTAAGAACTAAGAGTCAAACATCTTAGGCGCAATGTCTCAGGCCTGTGACCCTAGCCCTCTAGGAGGCTGAGGCAGTTGTATCACTTGAGCTCAGGAATTCGAGATCAGCCTGCGCAAGAGCGAGACCCCGTCTCTACTAAAAATAGAAAAACTAGCTGGGCATTATGGCGGGCGCCTGTGGTCCCAGCTACTTGTGAGACTGAGGCAGGAGGATGGCGTGAGCCCAGGAGTTGGAGGTGCTGTGAGTTATGATGAAGCCATGGCACTCAACCCCAGGGTGATGGAGTGAGACTGTCTGAAAAAAAAAAAAAAAGTCAAACATCTTTAAAAAGTAGTGACAATGCAAATTTTATATAACAAATTAGTATAGCTATATAACGATAGTTAAATAGCCAGATACAAAGAGCTTTGCAGATGATGGATAGATGGATGGGGGGCAGGGAGGGAAGGACAGAAGGAAGTGGGGGAGGAGAAAAGGAAATAGGCCCAAATGTCTGTTCTAGTTGATCTCTGGTGGCAGGCAATTTTAGTTTTCTTTTTTTTTTTTTTTAGAGACAGAGTCTCACTTTATCACCCTTGGTAGAGTGCCATAACATCAGAGCTCACAGCAACCTCCAACTCCTGGGTTTAGTTGATTCTCTTGCCTCAGCCTCCCCAGTAACTGGGACTACAGGCACCTGCCACAATGCCCGGCTATTTTTTTTTTTTTTTTTTGTACTTTGGCTGGGGCTGGGTTTGAACCCACCACCATCGGTATATGGGGCCGGGGCACTGCTACTGAGCCACAGGCGCCACCCTTAATTTTCTAAATTTTGCTTCTCTGTACTTTACAAATTCTCGTATTTTCTTGTAATCAGTAAACAACAATAAGATTAACTGCCACCCTAAAAATAAATATAATGTGTTAAAAGGATTGATTGACAAACACAAATTCCTAGCTCTGCTTTCCAGTAATTCGCTTTTGCTTGGGTTTCTCCCCATTCCTCATCCACATCAAGAATCCAAGAAACGCCACTCAACTGAGGTCTAGACCACATCTAAGATTTAAACTCTTCTTGGATCCCTTTGGCAACTTAGCCTCCCTTGAGAGAAAATGGCCGACCAACCATTGTTTAATTAGCCCTAAGATTCAGCCCGGGCCTCACTGGTGTCATTTGATTTTCACCTGTACAGTAGAACCTCCATAGTTGATCACCTCCCTACACTGACTGCCTCCTTAAGTTATCGTCATGTTCATGAACTGGACATGCATCACATGTGTGTATCAGTACAATAGGCCTCGTTTCTTTTTTTTTGAGACAGAGTGTCACATGTCACCCTGGGTAGAGTGCTATGGCATCACAGCTCACAGCAACCTCAGACTCTTGGGCTCAAGCAATTCTCCTGCCTCAGCTTCCCAAGTAGCTGGGACTACAGGCACCTGTCACAGCACCCGGCTATTTTTTGTTGCAGTTGTTATTGTTGGTTAGCTGGCCCGGGCCGAATTCAAACCTGCCAACTTCGATGCATGTGGCTGGCACCATACCCACTGTGCAACGGATGCCAAGCCAGTAGGCCTAGTTTCTTATGTTCACCACCTCTGCATGTTGACCAGAGCATTACAGTGCCTTGCCTGGTCAACTGACAGGTTCTGCCTATTCTTCAATTCATGTGAAAATGTTTTTGAAATTACAGCCTTTGCTCAGCCTACCCAGGATGGAAGTACCTGAAATCACTTGTCAAACTAATTTGAATCACAACAGCTGCAGGCATAAAGCCAAACCATATCTTTTAGCTCTGAGAAACTAGCTGTTTTGATGTGTTAATTGTTTAGTTAGTAAGATCACTCAGTTCATCACTTTGTTTACCAATCACTTAAAATTCCTCTGCTATACTCTTAAAGCTAAAACACTGTATATGATAAATATACCACTACTAAAAATATCATAAAATAATAAACTTTAAAGAATGTGAAAACAGGAGAATGAAGGTGTTAGTGATATTAGGATCTAGTTTAATTTCAAACTCAAAGGAGGCTACTTCCACTAGGAAAAATGCGTTACCCAGCATGTTCTGGAAAATTCCTTTTAGGGCCTTGGAAACATTTAGGTGGGACTGTAGGAATCTCTGAGAAGTATGAGCTGTATTTTTTTAAAAAACTTCTGTAGTTTGTGACATTTGTGTTTAATTTTGTTTGGTTTCACAGACTGAAGCAAGATATTTTAAATTGTTAAACATGTGTTTTTATCTCTAAAATGTCCTAGGAACTGTGCTGTTATCATAGGGAAATGAGAGTTGAATAAGACTTGGCACATGACTCACACATTGTAGAGAGACTATTACCCTGTTTCCCCGAAAATAAGTCTTATTTTAAGGTGTGCTCCCAAAGATGCGCTAGGTCTTATTTTCAGGGGACCTCTTATCTTTCCTGTAAGTAGGTCTTATTTTCGGAGGATGTCTTATTTTCTGGGAAACAGGGTAATAATTATTCAATTAATGAATAACAAAAATCTGATCTGATGTGAAACTGAAAGCGGTCCTCAAGTGTATTTAGGGGTAGGATCTCAAGATTTATGCACCTAGTTTCCGGAGCCCCAATATTCCTTGTAGAAGCCATTCTATTTTTTTTTTTTTTGCAGTTTTGGCCAGGGCTGGGTTTGAACCTGCCACATCTGGCATATGGGGCCGGTGCCCTACTCCTTTGAGCCACAGGCACCGCCCTGTAGAAGCCATTCTAGCTATAGTCTTTGCTCAGCTGGAGGTTAAGGAATATGAGTGCCTCTGATAAGAGCTCTTAATTATAACAACATAAACAATGGTAGCATTTATCAAATGTTTCCCACTTATTTCATCCTCACAATCAATATTTTTGTTGTCGCTGTCACAGATGAGGAAACTGTGGGAGAGACAGATCACGTGACTTCCCAGCATGCAGAGCTGGCAATCAGAACAAAGTTTCTGATTTCGCAGATGGGCCTTTCGGTTTCTGTCTGTAGTGTGCTCTTTCTCTTAACAATCTAGGGAGCCTGATTTCTAAGGCAAGTGTCCCATGGGTCCCACATGTCTGCAGCACCCTGTCTTTCCTCTGTCACACATATCTCTCAATGGTTTAATACTTGTAAATGTCTACTTTAGATGAGGCAGGGCAGGCATTGTGCCTGTCCCGTCCTCTTGGATACCACTCCGGCCCTGGACCCGACACATTGAAGATGCTCAGCGTATGTTTATGGAACTGAATTGGTTCAAAATCTAACAAATGGGCTCGGCGCCTGTAGCTCAGCGGTTAGGGAGCCAGCCATAGACACCGGAGCTGGTGAGTTCAAACCCAGCCCGGGCTTGCCGAACAACAATGACAACTGCAACCAAAAAATAGCCGGGCACTGTGGCAGGCGCCTGTAGTCCCAGCTACTTGGGAGGCAGAGGCAAGAGAATCGCTTGAGTCTGAGGTTGCTGTGAGCTGTGACACCATGGTATTCTACCCAGGGTGACGTAGTGAGACTTTGTCTAAAAAAAAAAATCTAACAAATGTGAAAGGAACCAGTAAGAAAAATGACCTAAAGGTATATCTTGAGGAGGAAACACTTCTTGAAGGGATGGAATTAGAGGACACCAAGTTCATGTTTTGGAACGTGCTCTGGGGAGGGCACTGCCCCCTGGGTTGGTTCCAGTGAGGCTGAGAGGTGGTGCTGTTGAGTCAGGTGCTGAGTCCCAGAAGGAGGGGTGCCCTAGGTCTCACAGCCTGCGCCTACTCAGGGAAAGGACCTAGGTCTTCCTGGGTGCTGCACTGATAAGAAAGGAAGCTTATCCAACTACTTTGGGATGGACGTGAGCAACAACTGGAAAAAAAATTTTTTTTTTTGAAACAGAGTCTTACTTTGTTGCCCTGGGTAAAGTGTTGTGGTATGATACTCACAGCAACCTCACACTCTTGGGCTCAAGCCATCCTCTTGCCTCAGCCTCCTGAGAAGCTGGGACTACAGGAGTCCGCCATAACACCTGGCTATTTTTAGAGATGGGGGTCTCATTCTTGCTCAGGCTGGTCTTGAACCTGTAAGCTTAGGCAATCCACCCTCCTCGGCCTCTCAGAGTGCTGGGATTATAGGCGTGAGCCACTGCGCCTGGCCTGGAAGAATTCTTATATGTGCATTGAAATAGATCTGAGAGAGCCTGGTTAACAGTCTCCTTTCATACCAGTTCAAATCAAACAATAAATTCAGAAACCTGTGTTACTGTGTGAGCACCCACGGGAGAAAGCAAACTTCTCTCCTACGGTAATGATAATCACTGATGAGAGGCACAGCATTTAAATATAAACGCTTCTGAAAGCAAAAGCAGGGCCCACATGAACACCCAAGAAACCAAAGTTTGTCAGTGAGCTTAATAAATTAAGACTGAATGTTGTCCTGCCTTTCAAAAACTAACCCCAGGGTGGGGTGGGGGGAGCAGAAGTGTCAGGGAAGCATCTGACCAAGAAAACCGGTAACACCATGCTTTCGAGTTCTGTGCATGTATTAATGGAAATACCCCCAGCTGGGTATTGTAGAGGCTGGGAAAAGATGTGATGGGATTTTACAGGTGATGAGTATTTTTGTGTTGAGACTCAATGTGCTACAAATGTTATACTTAACCCTGAACTGCATGTATTGGGGGTTGTTTAAAAAATTTTTTGATTGAATCAATAAATTAACAGTTTTTTAAAAATCTGTCAAATGGGAATAATAGTAACCTGTGCTGCTGTACCGTCTCTCTCATCGGGTCGTGAGACTCAGGTGATACATTCGTAATCATGATAGTGTTATTATCATGTATTATTGACAATGACTTTATGCCAATTATCACATGGACTGCTTTGCCTGTGAGCTTGAGGACTAGTCTACCAGAAAAGTAGCCATTACAGTAATTAATGCAAGGGACAGAAGATAGGAATGCAAAAAGAGCATGGGAAGGGGGGACTAGTTCAAGCAATAATTCCACCAGGATTTGGTGAGTCCGTTGAAAAGGGGAAGAAGAAAGTATCTAACATTACTTCGAGGTTTCTAGAGAAGATTAGACATAGTGGGAGGAGCGAGTTTGGGGATGGGGGGGTGCAGGGTGACAGGTAGCTTGGTTTGGGAGGTGTGTCTTTAGGAGTGATTTATCCCATGAGAGGAGAGAGGCCCAGAGACCAGATGAAATACAGGGTTACCGCAGAGTTCAGGTTATCTGTTCCCAAATAGCATGTGTCAGAAAGCCAAAAAGTATGGGCTAGATGAGGTGGCTCAGGCCTGTAATCCTAGCATTCTGGGGGATCCCTGGAGCTCAGGAGTTGGAGACCAGCCTGAGCAAAAGGAAGACCCTGTCTCTACTAAAAATAGAAAAATTAGCCAGGTATTGTGGCACACCTGTAGCTCCAGCTACTTGGGAGACTGAAGCAAAAGGATTGGGTGAACCCAGGGGTTTGAGGCTACTGTTGAGCTTGGCTGAGGCCATGGCACTCTAGCCCAGGCAACATAGCAGGAGTCTATTTCAAGACCAGGTGTGGTGGCTCATGCCTGTAATTCTAGCACTCTGGGAGGCCTAAGTGGGTGGATTGCCTGAGTTCATGAGTTTGAGACCAGCCTGAGCCAGAGTGAGACTTCATCTCTAAAAATTGCATTGTGCCCAGCTACTCGGGAGGCTGAGGCAAGAGGATTGCTTGAGTCCAAGAGTTTGAAGTTGCTATGAGCTGTGATGCTACAGCACTCTACAGAGGGCGACAAAATGAGACTCAAAAAAAAAAAAGAAAGAATGTTTCAAAAAAATTAAAAAAGGGGGCAGCACCTGTGGCTGGGTGGGGGTTAGGGCACTGGCCAAAAAAAAGAAAGGAAAGGAGAGGAAAGGAGAAGAGCAGGTCTATTTAATCTTAGGGTTTTCTTTTGAGTTTTAGCTGTCAAAGACTCTAGGTAGAAAACCAAGGTAGATGCTGGAAATCAACACCCTTCTACCCATTTTTGCTCTGAGTGAGCTGCTTTCCATCAGCTAACCAAGCCACACAAAAGCCTGCCCTGGTCGTGCCTGGCTAGTTTATGCAATTCCTTCTCAGAAACACCCACTCTCCCAGGTTTAAATAAAATTTCTCTCCTGAAGGAAGGGAGAATTCTAACATTGCAAAGCCTGTCTTTTGGCTACTGCATGGCCCTGGCAGAAGAAAGCCCCTTTGTTGCTGGGTTATGCTATCTTGTAATTTGGACTTAAATTTAAAATTACAATGTAGGTTGCAGCTGCAGCCTGGGGCTTTGTGCAAAGCCTGCAGTTTGGCCCTTCCCTCCATGACATCATCACCTTTCTAATTACCGAGAACTTCACTTTTACTGAAGACAAGTGACAACACAGAACAATGGGCATTGGCATCAGTGAGGCCGTGGCCTGAAGCAATCGGCAGCCTCCAGCGGGCAGACTTCTTTATCCCACTGGAATCTCACAGGGGAAACAAAGTTTTCCTTGTCCCGCTTTAAAGGCAAAAGCAGTTTTTGACCGTCTGTGTGTATCACGGTGTGTTCTGGCTTCCACTGGGGCAGAACCCTGAGAGGGCAGCTGTTTCTCATTATGAAGAATACATCCCCGATGAAAGTGATAATGTTTCCAGGGAGCCTGCTCTGAAGTCCTACTGCATTGAACTTCTGAACCCTTCCACTTCCTGCTCTCAGCGGAAGTCTGCCCTCTGAAATGCTCTTATGTTTCTCCTCTCTTTACCTAACCTTTCAGTTGACAGTGGAGACTCTCCAGAGTTTGCATTCCGGTTTCCACCTTTCCCACCCTCTCAGCAGCCTAGAATGAGAGGAGAAAAAAAAGGGGGTGGTTTAGGAAAGATTTGCTTCTCCTTCTGACTTGAAAATCTGTTTAAAACCCAGTAGGGGGCAGCGCCTGTGGCTCAATGAGTGGGGCACTGGCCCCATATGCCAGAGGTGGCGGGTTCGAACCCAGCCATGGCCAAAAACTGCCAAAAAAAAAAAAAAAAAAAAACCAATAGGATTTATAATTACATCAATAGGAGAAAGGAAGGGATATTCGAAATTAAATAAAACACTTTCCTTTTGCATATTAGGCAACTGGACTCGAGGACCAAACAGAAAGCTATTACATTGGTTATGGCTTTGGGGAAGAGAAATATTTGATTTGCTAGTTTAGTCATAACACTATTGAAAATTTAAGTTAATTCTTCTAAGATTTAGTGTAGACATGACTATCCTCCTAGGATTTCTTCCTCCTTCATTTGTGTATTTGGTCTCCTAAACCGCTGATCCCACATACAGTGATTTCAAAATATGACTGCAAATTCTGTTACAATCTTTCCATCAATGGTGGTGTCTACATCTCCTGACCTTCGATCAGGTGGGCTTGTGACAGCATCAAACAATAGAAAATAGCAGAAGTGATGCTATGTGAATTCTGAGGCTAGATCATAGAAAGCCTTGAAGCTGTCTTGTTCACTGGGAACACTTGCTCTAAGAGTCCTTAGTTCCCATGTAGGAAGTTGAACCACTCAGACCACTATGCTGAAAAGAACACATATAGAACTCATGCAGATGTTCTGCCCGAGCCTGTCCTTCAGCTATGCTGACCCAGGTGTCAGACCGGGGAATCAAGTAGATCTGCCTCTAGCTATTCTGGCCTCCAGCCATTTGAGTTACTCCCAGTCATTTGAATAATCCCAGGGAAGACCTCAGATATGGAGGAAACCAGAGCCATCCTTGTTGTACCTCTTTTGGATTCCTGACCACATAATACATACATACATTTTGAGACAGAGTCTCACTTTTTTGTCCTGGGTAGAGTGCCATGGCATCATCATAGCTCACAGCAACCTGAAACTCTTAGGCTCCAGCAATCCTCTTGCCTCAGCCTCCTAAGCAACTGAGACTATAGGTGTGCACCACTGTGCCCAGCTAGTATTTTTTATTTTTAGTAGATACGGGGGACTCACTCTTGCTCAGGCTGGTCTTCAACTCCTGAGCTCAAGCCATCCACCTGCCTCAGCCTCCCAGAGTGCTGGGATTATAGGCATGAGCCACCGCACCACAATAGTTTTTGCATGCCATTACATAGTGAGATATAGAACCAACATATTACAGATTCCTTCCTTTCTTTGTCATTTTTGTTTGCTTGTTTATTCTCTTATTTTGGTATAACATATCTATCAGTCATATCTGTCTATTTATCATATTTTTGAGAAAAGTATATGAGAATTTATATGAGAAATATATTGAGTGTTTTTCTTTCTGTAGATACTATTATTTAAACCACTCTTTTGATAGATACTTTGGCCAGTTAGAGTATTTTTATTTGAGGCCAGGTGTGGTAGCTCACACCTGTGATCCTAGCAGTTTGGGAGGCCAAGGCTGAAGGATTATTTGAAGCCAGGAGTTCAAGACCAGCTTAGACATCATAGCAAGACTACCCCCATCTCTACAAAAATAGAAAAATTAGCTGGAGACGATAGCATGCACCTTTAGTCCTAGGTAGTCCAGAGTCTGAAATAGGAGGATTGCTCAAGCCCAGGAGTTTGAGATTGCAGTGAGCTGTGATGATACCACTGCACTCTAGCTGGGGCAACAGAGCAAGACTGTCTCAAATAATAATTTCAACATTTTAAGCCATTGCTCCTTTGACTTCTATCATCCTATGTCTCTATTAAGAAGAACTTCTATTTATTAGATAGGACCTACTAAGCAGATTTTTCTTATACTTTCCCATTTTCCATTTGTTTCTGTTTTATTCTTCTTTGGACCACTGTGTTGCACAACTTCCTGGGGCGCCAGATAATGTCAGTGGTTTCCCACGGGGTTGTCAATAGGGCAGTGTGGCTGAGAGATCACCTCGACTTTATCCCCTAAAACTTTTTACTGGATTTTTTTCATTTGGGCTATATGAAGATTTTTCTGTTTATTTTAATATGCTATCTTGATCTTGTTTCATGTATAAACACTGTCTTTTGGGGTTCTATGAATATGAGTTTTCATTTCTTTTTTTTTTTTTTTGTAGAGACAGAGTCTCACCGTACCGCCTCGGGTAGAGTGCCGTGGCGTCACACGGCTCACAGCAACCTCTAACTCTTGGGCTTACGCGATTCTCCTGCCTCAGCCTCCCGAGTAGCTGGGACTACAGGCGCCCGCCACAACGCCCGGCTATTTTTTTTGTTGCAGTTTGGCCGGGGCTGGGTTTGAACCCGCCACCCTCGGCATATGGGGCCGGCGCCCTACTCACTGAGCCACAGGCGCCGCCCGAGTTTTAATTTCTTTAAACTTTTCCTTCTTCCTGATTTATCTTCATTTCCTACAACTTGCTTTGTGTGTTTTGGTTTCTGTCACTCCTGATGCAGACTTTCCTTGTCTGCATGTTCATATTTAAGACTAAAGCATGGAAAATAAAGTTAGAAACTTTGTGAGCAGAGGTAGAGCTTGATGACAGTTGACTTGCATCGTGGAGTGTGGGGTGATTGTTTGTGGAGTTAGATTTAGTGTTAGTGAAACTCTAGATATTAGATATTTGCTTTTTCCAGTAACCACTCCACAATTTGTATTAGTGAGCTATTGCTACAGTCATGAACACCCCCTAAATCTCCATGGCTTACGAGAGAATTTATCTTTTGTTTAAATTACGTGAGAGCTGTGGCTCTGCTAGGCTGTGCTGGGCGTGGCTCTGTCTTTTTGCATTCTGGCACTTGGGCTTAAGAGCAGACACCATTTGGGGAATTTTATTCTCCTGGTGAAGGACAGAAACACAATGAGAAGAACCAAACGACAGAAGTGCAATAATGCTTCTGCTCAGACATGTCTCAGGTAGGACTTGCTCACATTCCATTGGCCAAAGCAGCCCAATGGCCATAGCCCAAGTACATGGAGTGGAGGAGTAATTCTACCTATAGGGAAGCAGAGCAAGTACAGGCAGGGAACAAATGGTGATAAACAAATAATAAAACCTGTCACAGTACTTCATGCTGACTCATCTCATTTCTTCTGTTCTCTATATCTTAATAAAGTTACATTGTTTTCTTCTTTTACTGTCATTTTAATGGAGGTCTAAGGGAAGATCAGAAATAAAGGTGGATGTTGAGTCTTTGATGTTGAACTAAAAGTCTACTGTCAATTTAAATCCCAGGTGGTATCAATATTGTTGGGCCACACTTAATATTTGTCAGAAATAATGTATAAAAAAGGGAGAAATAAGAATCAACACTCATATTTGTTTTCTTGAAATTCGGAGGAAAAAATGCATATGAAACCAAGGATAGTACTCACCTGGGGATAGAATCGGGTGGCAGGGACCAGGATGTGGCATACAGGAATGTCAGGGAGACTTTCACTGTATAACAATTATACCTTCTTGGTTTTGTATTGTGCCAGCATATGAACTCTTCAGAAAGTTAAACACACCAGTAAATTCACCCTTAATGCCATGAAATTCATGTCAGAATGGAGAAGCAAATCATTCCTCAACCCCCATTCTGTGTTTGGAAGTATGCTTAAAAAATTCATATATTGACTCGGTGCCTGTAGCACAGTGGTTACGGCACCAGCCACATGCACCAAGGCTGGAGGGTTCGAATCCGGCCCAGGTCAGCTAACCAACAATGACAACTGCAAAAAAAAAAAAAAAAAAAAAAAGCCGGATGTCGTGGCAGGTGCCTGTAGTCCCAGCTACTCGGGAGGCTGAGGCAAGAGAATCGCTTAAGCCCAAGAATTAGAGGTTGCTGTGAGCTGTGATGCCATAGCACTCTACCGAGGGCAACATAGTCAGACTGTCTCAAAAAGAAAAATCATATATTTTTATTTTTCAATTAAAAAAAGAGAAAATGAAAATCAAAACAAAGAAAAAGGAAAATGAAACAAATTGTTTTTATTTCCAGCACATTCCCAGACTGACTAGATGGCAAAGGGTTGGTAAAAAGTTTACTTCAAATATATCACTTTTCTGAAGATTTTCTTAACCCAGCCCCCACCCTCTCCTACACCACAAGAATTAATATTTTGTCTCTATGTTGAGCAAAGGCTTGCTTGTGTCTGCCCCATGGTGCTCATAAATCTCCAGTGCAATGGATGATCTACCTGTCTCTCTTCTCCACTACACTGGGTTTCTTTTTTTTTTTTTTATTTGAGACAGAGCCTCAAGCTGTCACCCTGGGTAGAGTTCTGTGGTGTCACAGCTCACAGCCACCTCCAACTCTTGGGTTTAAGCGATTGTCTTGCTTCAGCCTCCCAAGTAGCTGGGACTATAGGCACCCATCAAAATGCCCGGCTATTTACACTGGGTTTCTTATGGGTAATTAGGACCTCGCTTGGTGCCTGCACTTAGTCAAATGTCAGTGAATTGTTAATTAATACATGTTATTTTTCTGGCCAGGCACGGTGGCTCACACTAGTAATCCTAACACTCTGGGAGACCCGAGGTGGGTGGATTGCTTGAGCTCAGAAGTTCAAGATTAGCCTGAGCAAGAGTGAGATCCTGTCTCTACTAAAAATAGAAAAAAACTAGCCAAACATAGTGGTTGGAGCTTGTAATCCCAGCTACTCGGGAGCCTGAGGCAAGAGGATCTCTTGACCCAGGAGTTTGAAGTTACTATGGGCTATGATGCCACCACACTCTACCCAGGGTACAGAGTGAGACGCTGTCTCAAAACCAGTGGGAAAAAAATATATATATAAATATATACATACACTATTTTTCTTCAGAATCTAGCCTAGTAACATAAAATCTTAACAAAAGAAACCTCTCTCCTTTTGTTTTATGACACTCTAAATTCCAATGCTGACATTTATAACAAGTCCATTTCATTTCTCTTACCTATTTTCTTTTCTTCCTTAACTGTTTTGTCTTCACTGAACAGCCACAAGGAATGAATGCCATTGCCGCATTAATTTTTCCAAGATGAGAAATTTTTTTTTATAATACAAAAATAATATATACTTGTTGAATAATACAAAAGCAAATGGTAAAACAGGAAAACATATTGAAGTGGAATGTGATTAAGCCATGCCATAAGCCCACGCCAGAGACAACAGCTATTAAGAGACAGAGAGAACACTGCAATTAATACTCGCATAGAGTAAAACTTAGGAAGTAAAAATATAGTCGTTCAGATAAAAGTCAATAGATATACCAGCCTTCTGGTTAAACACAGTAGATTGAACACCCACATTTATGTCTACTCATCACAAAATCCTACTAAGATGGAAGTTAAAATATTATTTTTTAAAGGTACATATTGGGCTCGGTGCCTGTAGCTCAGCAGTTAGGGCCCCAGCCACATACACTGGAGCTGGCAGGTTCCAACCAGCCTGCGCCTGCCAAACAACAACAACAACAACAACAAAAATAGCTGGGCGTTGTGGTGGGCGCCTGTAGTCCCAGCCACTTGGGAGGCTGAGGCAAGAGAATTGCATAGGCCCAAGAGTTTGAGGTTGCTGTGAGCTGTGATGCCACCGCACTCTACCAAGGGTGACAAAGTGAGATTCTGCCTCAAAAAATAAATAAATAAATAAAAATTAAAAAATAAAAATATATATTGATAAGAAAGAGACTGGGATGAAAGATGATAGCAAATCACAGTTTGGAAGGTAGACAATGCTTTCATGAGTAGAAACAGACATAAAAGACCCAAAAGCTGAAATCTAAGCTAGTCATGAGGGAAGCCCCAAAGAACATGATTCCTACATGAAACTCCAGACTGACCCTCTATTGGTGAAGCTGCCCATTCCTATAGAGACCACTTTGATCCTTAGGTTAAACTTGTAACCATATTTTTCATTAATTACCTAAACATGGGAGCATCCTCATTTTAGATGAGAAACATCACCATTTCATCATGCTAAAGAATTTTCAAGGTTTTTTAAGTACTAATGAATCTAAAATCATGACAGATAAAACTTTTTAAATGTTAAGAATCTAATTCTGTCTAAAAGTTGGTCCTAGTCTGCTTTCCCTCTGATATTTTCCTGTCTCTACAATCACTCTCTTTACCCCCACTGGTTTCCTTTGCCCTCATTAGTTTTTGAATTATCTACAGGCTAGGTATAGATTTAGAATTACTTTTACATAAATTCCATCAGGGAGTGCTGTAGCCAGTCTATTTTACTTTCTAGTATATTGCCATCTGGTTAGACCAGGGGGTCCAACCTTTTTTCTCTTCTGCTACACATTGGAAAAAGAGTTATCTCGAGCCACACAAATACACAAGCACTAACAACAGCCGAGTAGCAGAAAAAGGTCCATGCATACTTTTTGTGATACTCCATATACTTTTCATGATAGATACACCATAGATAAGCAAAACAGTCCTCAAACAATCTGAATGCTACCGTGGGTCACAGGTGGGACACCCCTGGTTCCTAGACCATAGTCCATTCCAGTTTTAGAAAGTGAAATTCTCTTATCTCCCCTAATTATGGATCTACTCTCACTGATTAGATAATCCTTTTTTATTTTTTGCTTATTTCCTCCTTTGTATTGGAAGCCTGGGTCTCTCAGTTCAGTATTCTCCCTGGGGAACAGGCAGGCTTTAGACATTTCTGCCTGTAGTTGACAGTTGTGATAGCTCTAGCACTTTTAGAGAAATGTAGGAAGAAAAACATTCAGTTGTTTGTAGCTTCTTTGGGTCATTTCTCAGTTTTTGCCTCTGTGGGTGGAACTCAGTTAAGTGCTAAGTTATACTGACTACCCATACAAAGGTTTTATAACCTTGAAGGTGAAGTTCAGCACAAAATGTTCCCTAGCATAGCAGATAACACTTATCTTGTAGGGTTTCTCTGCACTTGAAGTGGCCCATATATGAGAAGTCGGTTATTATTATAATTTATCTGTAGGTTGGAATAGTCTAAAACTGTTTGCTGAGGGGAGCTATTGACCCTTTCCATAGGCATAATGTTTAATTTATGTGTCTACTGAGTTAAGGATGACCACATAGCTGGTAACATTATTTCTGAGCATGTCTATGAGGGTGTTTCTGGAAGAGATTAGCATTTGGATCAGATCACACTCACCAATGTGGGTAGGCATCACCCAAACTATTGAGGACTCAGATCAAACAAAGGCCAAGGAAGGTTCGACTTAAGCTAAAGCATCATCTCCTGCTACCCTTAGACATTGGTGTTCCTGGTTCTCAGGCCCTCTGATCTAAGACTTACATAAGTGTGCCACTTCCTACCTGCCCCCAACTCCACCCCTGGTTCTCAGGCCTTTGGCCTTGGACTGGCAGTTACACCATTGACTTCCCTGGTTCTTAGGCCTTCAAAGTTGACCAAATCACACCACTGGCTTTTCTGGTTCTCCAGCTCACAGCAGTCTGTGGGACTTCTCAGCCTCTCTAATCATGTGAGCCAGTACCCATAATAAATCGCCTCTTATATATGTATATATAATGTATTCTTTTGGTTTTGTTTCTCTGAAGAACTTTGACTAATACAATGGATGTGCTTTTGATTTGCCTACCCTATGTGACAGCTATGCAGATACCAGCCACCCAAACACCTGTCTTGGATTGGCATTTTAAATTTCCTAAGATGCCTTCAATGCTATCTCTCTCAGTTTGTTTTCAGTTGTTCATTTGTATTTTTATTTATTTATTTTTTTGAGACAGAGTCTCATTATGTCACCCTCGGTAGAGTGCTGAGCGTCACAGCTCACAGCAACCTCCAACTCTTGAGCTTACGCGATTCTCTTGCCTTGGCCTCCCAAGTAGCTGGGATTACAGCCACCCGCCACAACACCCGGCTATTTTTGTTGTTGTTGTAGTTGTCATTGTTGTTTAGCAGGCCCAGGCTGAGTTCGAACCCTCCAGCCCTGGTGTATGTGGCCGGTGCCCTAACCATTGAGCTATGAGCACCAAGCCTGGTTTCTATTGTTTATAACAGAATATCTGAAATTGGGTAAATCACAAAGAAAAATAATGTATTTCTTATAGTCAAGGGGGCTGAGAAATCCAAGGTCAAGGGGCCATATCTGGTGGGGGCCTTCTTACCACTGGTCCCAAGGCAGGACAGGGTACCACATGGCAAGGGGGTGAATGTGCCAGTTCAGGTCTCTCTTCCTCTTCTTATAAAGGCACCAGTCCCAGTGCCATGATAACTCTTTAATCCATTAACTTATCAATCTATGAATTGGCTCTGCCCTTATTATCCAATCACCTCTAAAGGCCCCACCTCTCAATACTGTCACAAGGAGGATTAAATTTCAACACGAGTCTTGAAAGAGACAAATATTCAAACCCCAGCATTAGCCTGTCCTTTTTGATGGTTGAAATATATGGATCTCCTCTTATCTGGCAACAGAAAATGTTTAGCACTGTGTTCATCAGTGATACTAATCTCGAAAAATCTGCTCTATGAACCTTATCAAAAACATATTTACGTGAAATGTATTTTTGGAACATTGCTTAAAAGAAATGAAATCCATTCTCAGATGGTTTAACATTTACCTTCATACCAAACTATTCCATCAGCAAGTTTTGTGCTCGACTGCATTGTTTGGGCTCCACCCAGATCACTTAGTGAATTTTCTTCTGCCTTACACATTTATTTGATAATAAAGGACTCTTATGAGAACAGTTTTATGAAACTCATTTGTATGTGTTGCAGAATAGTTGCCAAAGATGCCTTACATATTTAATTTCCAAAGTGTGGTCCAGGAAACAGTAGTTTTGACGTCACCTGAGAGTTTGTTAGAAATAGAGACTCTTGGGCCCCACTACAGACCTGCTGAGTCAGAATCGGCATCTTAATAGGACTCCCAAGTGAAAGCAGTCTTGTTTGTGTTAAATCTGCTTAGTGTTCTAGGACATGTGTGTACTTAAATATTGATATCTTTCTCTAGATTTGGAAAGTTACCTGTTACTTTATCTTTGAACAAAGTTTCTACTTCAATCTCTTTCTTTTTTTTTTTTATTAAATCATAACTGTATACATTGATATGATCATGGGGCATCATACACTCGCTTCATAAACCATTTGACACATTTTTATCACAGTGGTTAACATAGCCTTTCCGGCGTTATCTCAGTTACTGCGCCAAAACATTTACATTCTACATTTACCAAGTTTCGCAAATACCCCTGTAATATGCACCACAGGTGTGATCCCACCGATTCCCCTCCCTCTACCCCCCCCTTTCCCACTTCCCCCTATTGTTAAGTTGTAGCTGGGTTATAGCTTTCTTTTTTTTTTTTTTTTTTTTTTTTTTTAAATTTTATTTATTTATTTTTTGCAGTTTTTGACCAGGGCTGGGCTTGAACCCACCACCTCTGGCATATGGGGCCGGAACCCTACTCCTTTGAGCCACAGGCGCTGCCCTGGGTTATAGCTTTCATGTGAGAGTCCCAAATTAGTTTCATAGTAGGGCTGTGTACATTGGGTACTTTTTCTTCCATTCTTGAGATACTTTACTAAGAAGAATATGTTCCAGCTCCATCCATGTAAACATGAAAGAGGTAAAGTCTCCATCTTTCTTTAAGGCTGCATAGTATTCCATGGTATACATATACCACAATTTATTAATCCATTCGTGGATCGATGGGCACTTGGGCTTTTTCCATGATTTAGCTATTATGAATTGGGCTGCAATAAACATTCTGGTACAAATATCTTTGTTATGTTGTGATTTTTGGTCTTCTGGGTATATGCCCAGCAGAGGAATTACAGGATTGAATGGCAGATCTATTTTTAGATCTCTGAGTGTTCTCCATATATCTTTCCAAAAGGAATGTATTAATTTGCATTCCCACCAGCAGTGCAGAAGTGTTCCCTTTTCTCCACATCCACGCCAACATCTCTGGTCTTGAGATTTTGTGATATAGGCTAGTCTCATTGGAGTTAGATGATATCTCAAAGTAGTTTTGATTTGCATTTCTCTGATGATTAAAGATGATGAGCATTTTTTCATATGTCTGAAGGCCGTGCGCCTGTCTTCTTCAGAGAAGTTTCTCTTCAAATCCCTTGCCCAGCCTGCGATGGGATCCCTTGTTTTTTTCTTGCTGATGCGTTTGAGTTCTCTGTGGATTCTGGTTATTAAACCTTTGTCAGAGATATACCCTGCAAATATCTTCTCCCATTCTGAGGGCTGTCTGCTTGCTTTGCTTACTGTGTTCTTAGCTGTGCAGAAGCTTTTTAGTTTGATCAAGTCCCAGTAGTGTATTTTTGAAGCTGCTTCAATTGCCCGGGGGGTTCTCCTCATGAAATACTCACCCAGACCAATTTCTTCAAGGGTTTTCCCTGCATTCTCCTCTAGTATTTTTATAGTTTCGTGTCTTAAGTTTGAATCTTTAATCCAATGAGAGTCTATCTTAGTTAATGGTGAAAGGTGTGGGTCCAATTTCAGTCTTCTGCAAGTTGCCAGCCAGTTCACCCAGCACCATTTGTTAAATAGGGAATCTTTTCCCCACTGAATGTTTTTAATTGGCTTGTCAAAAATCAAATAGCGGTAAGTAGCTGGATTCATCTCTTGGTTCTCTATTCTGTTCTAGATATCTACTTCTCTGTTTTTGTGCCAATACCATGCTGTTTTGATCACTATCGATTCGTAGTAAAGTCTGAGGTCTGGTAGTGTGATTCCTCCTGTTTTGTTTTTATTTCTGAGTAATGTCTTGGCTATTCGAGGTTTTTTCTGATTCCATATAAAACGAAGTAATGTTTTTTCAAGATCTTTAAAATATGACAGTGGAGCTTTAATGGGGAGTGCGTTGAAATTATATATTGCTTTGGGTAGTATGGACATTTTGATAATGTTGATTCTTCCTAGCCATGAGCATGGTATGTTTTTCCATTTGTTAACATTTTCAGCTATTTCTTTTCTTAGAGTTTCATAGTTCTCTTTATAGAGATCTTTCACGTCTTTTGTTAGGTAAATTCCCAAATATTTCATCTTCTTTGGCACTACTGTGAATGGGATAGAGTCCTTAACTGTTTTTTCAACTTGACTGTTGTTGGTGTATATAAAGGCTACCGATTTATGGATGTTGATTTTGTAACCTGAGACGCTGCTGTATTCCTTGATCACTTCTAGGAGTTTTGTAGTAGAGTCCTTAGTGTTTTCCAGATACACAATCATATCATCTGCGAAGAGCGAAAGTTTGATCTCTTCTGACCCTATATGGATACCCTTGATCGCCTTTTCTTCCCTAATTGCGGTGGCTAAAACTTCCATTACAATGTTGAAAAGCAATGGAGACAATGGGCAGCCTTGTCTGGTTCCTGATCTGAGTGGAAATGATTCCAATTTAACTCCATTCAGTATGATATTGGCTGTGGGTTTGCTGTAGATGGCCTCTATCAGTTTAAGAAAAGTCCCTTCTATACCAATTTTCTTGAGTGTTCTGATCATGAAGGGATGCTGGATATTATTAAAAGCTTTTTCTGCATCAATTGAGAGAATCATATGGTCTTTGTTTTTTAATTTGTTTATGTGCTGAATTACATTTATAGATTTACATATATTGAACCAGCCTTGACACCCTGGGATAAAACCAACTTGGTCATGATGTATAATTTGTTTGATGTGTTGCTGGATTCTGTTTGTTAGGATCTTGTTGAATATTTTTGCATCTATATTCATTAGTGATATTGGTCTATAATTTTCTTTTCTTGTTGGGTCTTTTCCTGGTTTGGGGATCAGGGTGATGTTTGCTTCATAGAACGTGTTGGGTAGTCTTCCTTCTTTTTCTACATTTTGGAACAGGTTGAGTAATATAGGTACTAATTCCTCTTTAAAGGTTTGGTAGAATTCTGACGTGAAACCATCTGGTCCCGGGCTTTTCTTTTTAGGGAGGTTTTGTATAGTTGATGCTATTTCTGAACTTGATATGGGTCTGTTCAACATTTCCACTTGATTCTGGTTAAGTCTTGGAAGGTGGCGTGCTTCCAAGTATCGGTCAATTTCCTTCAGATTTTCATATTTCTGAGAATAAAGTTTCTTGTAATATTCATTAAGGATTTTTTGGATTTCTGATGAGTCTGTTGTTATTTCGTCTTTGTTGTTTCTGATTGATGATATTAGAGATTTTACTCTTTTTTTCCTGATTAGGTTGGCCAGAGGTTTATCTATTTTATTGACCTTTTCAAAAAACCAGCTTTTTGATTTATTGATCTATTGTATTATTCTTTTGTTTTCAATTTCATTTAATTCTGCTCTAATTTTGGTTATTTCTTTTCTTCTACTGGGTTTGGGGTTGGAATGTTCTTCCTTTTCCAGTTGCATGAGATGTCCCATTAAGTTGTTAACTTCCTCTCTTTCCGTTCTCTTAAGGAAGGCTTGCAGTGCTATAAATTTCCCTCTTAGAACTGCCTTTGCGGTGTCCCAGAGGTTCTGATAGTTTGTGTCTTCATTGTCCCAAAAAATTGGCGATTTCTTTCTTAATCTCATCTCTGACCCAGCTATCATTCAGCATAAGGTTATTTAACTTCCATGTTTTTGTATGGGTATGCAGATTCCTGTTGTTACTCAATTCAAGTTTTATTCCATGATGGTCCGAGAAGATGCATGGAATAATTTCTATTCCTTTAAATTTACTGAGGTTAGACTTGTGACCTAAAATGTGGTCAATTTTGGAGTAAGTTCCGTGGGCTGATGAGAAGTATGTGTATTCAGTTTTGTTGGGATGAAATGTTCTGTAGATGTCTGCTAAATCTAAATATTGGATGGTTAGGTTTAAATCCAAGATTTCTTTGCTCAGCTTCTTTCTGGAGGATCGATCCAACACTGCCAAGGGAGTGTTGAAATCTCCGACAATTATGGAGCTGGAGGAAATCAAGTTACTCATGTCTGTTAGAGTTTCTCTTATAAATTGAGGTGCATTCTGGTTGGGTGCATAGATATTGATAATTGAGATCTCATCATATTGAGTATTACCCTTAACAAATATGAAGTGACCATTCTTGTCCTTTCTTACTTTTGATGGTTTAAAGCCTACTGTATCTGCAAATAAAATTGCAACACCTGCTTTTTTCTGATTACCATTTGCCTGAAATATGGATGACCATCCTTTCACCCTGAGTCTGTATTTGTCTTTTAAGTTGAGATGTGACTCTTGTATGCAACAAATATCTGGCTTGAGTTTTTGTATCCAGTCAGCTAACCTATGCCTCTTTAGAGGACAGTTTAAGCCATTCACATTGATGGAGAGTATTGATAAGTCTGGTAGAATTTTGGGTGTCGAGTTTTTCAAAGGTCCAGTGGACATTTTTAATCCTTTCACCAGTGTGGAAGTTGGAGTTTGATCTGAAGTTTCTGAGTGAGTTTACTTTTGTGGTATAGGATTGGGTTGGTCATTGTGGAGGATAGGTCTGAGAATATCCTGAAGAGCTGGTTTACTTATGGCAAATTTTTTCAACATATGAATGTCATTGAAGTATTTAATTTCTCCATCATAGATGAAACTCAGTTTAGCTGGATACAAGATCCTGGGTTGAAAGTGTTTTTGCTTTAGGAGATTAAAAGTTGATGACCAGCCTCTTCTGGCTTGAAAAGTTTCAGCAGAGAGATTTGCAGTTATTCTAATATTCTTACCTTTGTACGTTATAGTTTTCTTTCGCCGGGCTGCTTTGAGAATCTTCTCTTTCATGTTAACCTTAGTGAAGCTAATTATGATATGTCTGGGGGATGACTTATTGGGGTTGAATCGTGCTGGGGTTCTGAAGCTGTCTGCTATCTGAATTTCAGATTCTCTAGGCATGTCTGGAAAATTTTCTTTCATAATTTCATGCAGAAGGGCCTCTGTGCCCTCGGAGGCCACTTCATCGTTCTCAGAAATCCCTATAATTCTTATATTGCTTTTTTTCGAATTATCTGAGAGTTCTCTGAGTGAGTGATCCGTTTTTGCTCTCCATTTCTCTTCCTCTTTGAGAGATTGGGAGCATTCGAAGACTTTATCTTCAATGTCAGAAATCCTTTCTTCTGCTTGCTCCATTCTGTTACTGAGGAATTCTACTGTATTTTTCATATCTTTGAGGGCTGTAAGTTCTTGCTTCAGTGTGTCTAAGTCTTTGGTGGTTTTGTCTTTAAATTCGTTAAATTCTTGAGACAACTTTTGAATTTCTCCTCGAATTCCTAATTCCATTTTATTAATCTTGTCTGCAATCCAAATTCTGAATTCGATTTCTGACATCTCAGCCAGTTGTTTATGAATGGGATCTTCAATCACATCTGCCGTATCTTTTCTTGGGGGGGGGTTGATCTATTCTGGTTATTCATGTTACCAGAGTTTTTCCGCTGATTCCGCCCCGTGGTTATTTTACTCCCTTTGGTTTTTCCCCTGGGGTTTTATCGAGGGCCCGTACAGTGTTGTGGCCTGAGAAACTGGGGCCCTGTCTGGTGTGGTGGAGCAAAGTGGTTCTGTCTTGTTTTCAGCTGGTTTCTGTTCCATCCTATTGCAACTTCTACTCTGGCTTGAAGTCTCAGCTTTTGTTTGCGTCCTTGTGATCACAGCTTGCCTCAGCGGTGTTGATGTGCGTTCTTCAACCTTCTCTCTTGGTGAGGCTCAAGTCCACCAGGATACTTACTAAATTCCTGTCCCTTAACTCTCCTTCTGGACGGGAGCCTCTGTTGAAAGCTGGCTTCAGTCCGCCATCTTGTCTCCCTCTCTTCAATCTCTTTCTACCTCATCTTTAAAGATAATAAATCTTCAATTTTCCCTTTTGAGGCTCTTTTCTAGATCTCATAGGCATGCTTCATTCTTTTTTATTCTTTCTTTTTTCCCTTCTGTGTATTTTCAAATAGCCTGCCTTCAAGCTCACCAATTTTGTCTTCTGCTGGGTCAATTCTATTGAGAAACTCTGATGCATTGCTCAGTTGTCGATGGAATTCAACTCCAGAATTTCTGCTTGATTTTAAAAAATTATTTCAATTTCTTTGCTAAATGTCTTTGTTAAATTCCTTCCCAGTGTTGTCTTGAAGTTCATTGAGCTTCTTCAGGACAGATATTTTGAACTGTTTGTCTGATTTTGGGTTCTTCTGAAGGTGCTTGCTTGCGTGGATTGTCACTGAATTTAGTGTTTACACAGAGGGATAATTACGGGAGGTTTCTATTTGGCCATCTTGCTCCCTCTGCATTTTTTTTTTTTTTTGACAAAGTCTCACTCTATTGCCCAGGCCAAAGTGCCTTGGCATTAGCCTAGGTCCCCTCCCAGCAATCTCAAACTCCTGGGCTCAAGTGATCTTCTTCCTCAGCCTTGCAAGTAGCTGGGGCTAAAGTGTGTGACACATCGCCTGGCTAATTTTTCATTTTTAGAGGAGACAGGGTCTTGCTCTTGCTCAGGCTGGTCATGAACTCCTGAGCTCAAGCAATCCTTCCAGCCTCCCCAAGTGCTAGGATTACAGACATGAGCCACCACATCTGGCCTCCCTCTGCATTTTTAATGAGCTCCCAGGTGATACTAATGCTACTGGTCAATGGCCCACACTTTGAGCAACAAAATGTCAGGCAGAAGTAGATCTAAGATGTGTGGCTATGGGAATCTTATTGCTAGGCCCTTTCCCATGTTCCTGAATGATAATGACAAAATCAAAGTCAATCCTTACCTTAAGTTCTGAGGGCAAACCAGAGTCCTGTTGGAGATGGCTGATTCTACTTGATGTCTACCCAGAAGATGAGGCTATACTTTTTTCTGCAGACCCTAAAACCTCTGTGAACCTGAAGGACCAAGGTCTAGGTGATGTGAAGCAAAAAGAAAACCACATCTTCTCAGTTTGCTTGAAGCTTCCTTCAAGTGGCTGCAGCTCCCTTTTGGATCTTCTCTGCTGGTGTAAATCTTGCCGAGTTTGGTTTTTCTGATCCTAAACTCTGTGAGCTGGACCAGCAGCTGTGCAAACCTTAGTCTTTTCTTTTTCTTTTTCTTTTTTTTTTTTTTTTTGTAGCGACAGAGTCTCACTTTATGGCCCTCGGTAGAGTGCTGTGGCCTCACACAGCTCACAGCAACCTCCAACTACTGGGCTTAAGCGATTCTCTTGCCTCAGCCTCCCGAGTAGCTGGGACTACAGGCGCCCGCCACAACGCCCGGCTATTTTTTGGTTGCAGTTTGACCGGGGCCGGGTTTGAACGCACCACCCCCGGTATATGGGGCCGGCGCCGCACCGACTGAGCCACAGGCGCCGCCCAGTCTTTTCAATAGTATCTTTTTTCCCTTCTATTCTTTCTTTTTCTTTTTTCTTTTTTTTTTTTTAGAGACAGAGTCTCACTTTATGGCCCTCGGTAGAGTGCTGTGGCCTCACACAGCTCACAGCAACCTCCAACTCCTGGGCTTAAGCGATTCTTTTGCCTCAGCCTCCCGAGTAGCTGGGACTACAGGCGTCCCTTCTATGCTTTCAAATCATATTAATCCTACCTTGAATGATTTCTCCTCTTCTTGGGGCTGTGCTGCTGAACCATAATATCACATCCATTCTATGTTTCAGACACACAGGCTTCTGATCTAGTCCTAAGTTGTTCTGGTCCTCAAAGACCCAGGAGATTTGGGTAGGATTGCTAGATTCTATAAATCTTTGCTTTTTGCACTAGTATGTGATGTAATCGGGCAAAATCAATGGCAACTGGCATTGTGCTCAGATGATCTGGGCACATATCTAAGTGCTATGAGCTCAGACATTTATTACCATATATAAAGTATTGTGAAGCTCAGTTTAAAGTTATTGTAGAAATTCCTACCTCAGGCTCGGCGCCTGTGGCTCAAGCGGCTAAGGCGCCAGTCACATACACCTGAGCTGGCGGATTCGAATCCAGCTGGGCCGGCCAAACAGCAATGACAGCTACAACCAAAAAATAGCCGGGCGTTGTGGAGGGTGCCTGTAGTCCCAGCTACTTGGGGGGCTGAGAAAGAGAATCGTTGAAGCCCAGGAATTGGATGTTGCTGTGAGCTGTAATGCCACGGCACTCTACCCAGGGCGACAGCTTGAGGCTCTATCTCAAAAAAAAAAAAAGAAATTCCTACCTCAGAACATCATTGGAAAGAAAATCAAAGCTAATTCTTTTAAGATTAAAAATACAGTAGAGGCGGTTCCTGTGGCTCAGTCGGTAAGGCGCCAGCCCCATATACCGAGGGTGGCGGGTTCAAACCCGGCCCCGGCTGAACTGCAACCAAAAAATAGCTGGGTGTTGTGGCGGGCGCCTGTAGTCCCAGCTACTCGGGAGGCTGAGGCAAGAGAATCGCCTAAGCCCAGGAGTTGGAGGTTGCTGTGAGCCGTGTGAGGCCACGGCACTCTATCGAGGGCCATAAAGTGAGACTCTGTCTCTACAAAAAAAAAAATACAGTAGACCCCCCCATAGTTGATCGCCTCCCTACATAGACCACCTCCTTAAGTTGACCTCATTCTCAGAGACCAGACACGCACATGTACGTAGCAGTGCAGGAGGCCTGGTGCCTTATGGTGACCACCTCCGGACATTGACTAGTTTGTTACAGTCTTTGGAGTACACAACTCACAGAGGTTCTACTATACTAAACCCAAATAAAAAGGCCCAAGTTGGTGGCCCAGCTATCCCTGTGGCAATTATAGGTATGACAGGGGAAAGACGGAATTTTATCTTTTTATGTCCAGTCTTCATAGAAGTATGGTTCAAGGGCGGCACCTGTGGCTCAAAGGGATAGGGCGCCAGTCCCATATGCTGGAGGTGGTGGGTTCAAACCCAGCCTCGGCCAAAAACCACCAAAAAAAAAAAAAAAAAAAGAGAAGTATGGTTCAAGTACCCTGGTATCAGAATGACCTGGAATATAAATCCTCAAGCACCATCTTACCTTTTACTGTATCTGAATCCCTGAAGGGGGGTGGTGGTGGTGGTCATTAGTCTGTTTTTAAGCAAGACCCTCAAATGATTTTTTTTAAGGAAGAGTCTCAAGCTGTGACCCTGGGTAGAGTGCCATGATGTCATCACAGCTCACAGCAACTTCCAATTCTTGGGCTCAAGCAATCCTCTTGCCTCAGTTTTGTTTTTTTGTTTTTTTTCTATTTTTAGTAGAGATGGGGTCTCGCTCTTGTTCAGGCTGGTGTCAAACCCATGAGCTCAAGCAATCCATCCACCTCGGCCTCCTGGAGTGCTAAGATCATAGGCCTGAGACACTAGCCTGCCCGGCCCTCAAATGATTCTTATGCACATTTAAGTTTTGAGACCCAAACTCCTGCCCTCACCATGGGGGTATTTAATTGATCTCTGCTGGGTTAGCCTTCTGAGCAAACTCATACACTATTTAGACTTTTTCTGCTCGGTCTCAAACTCAGTCCCAAACCCCAAATCCTGATCTTTTCAGCTCCTGCCCTTCCCAGAAGCCTCAGCTTTTAGCTTTCTTCCCACTCCTAAAGCGTGCCCTCAGGTTCCCCAGACTAAATCTCAAGCTAACTTCTGCTACCTCTGGGAAGCAATTATTACAACCTTCCCTTTTCGAGCTAGCTTTTGGGGTGTCTTGGCTACAATACATCCCATGAGTTAGCCCTGATGGGGGAAAAGGAAGGCTCCCGGAGCCAAGTTTATGGGGATCATCTCTTCACTTTGAAAGAAGCCACAGGGATAAACTGCCCTTGCCCCAGTGCTTGCTAGCTGGACTCCAGCAACAAGCGCACAAGTGACTCATAGCAATCTTTCTGTGACCTGTTTAAAAAAAAAAATCTTAACTGGCAAGGAGTTCCAGAATTGATCCAGGGTGGGGCTGTTCCTATTCACTTTCGTCACTCTAGAACCAGGGGAAATGGGACAGACCACCCAGTGCTGTCAAAGTCACCTCCGGGAGCTTCATCCTCACCGGGCCTCAGTGATGTTTTTTTTTTTTTTGAGACAGAGCCTCAAGCTCTCACCCTGGGTAGAGTGCTATGGCGTCCCAGCTCACAGCAACCTCAAACCCTTGGGCTTAAGCGATTCTCTTGCCACAGCCTCCCAAGTAGCTGGGACTACAGGCACCTGCCAAAACACCCGGCTATGTTTTTTGTTGTTGTTGCAGTTGTCATTGTTTTAGCTGGCCTGGGCCAGGTTTGAACCCGCTACCCTCAGTGTATGTGGCCGGCGCCCTATCCACTGAGCTACAGGCGCCTCCCCTCACTGATGTTCTTTGTCCTTAGTTTTCCCAGAAAGAAATTTATGTTAGTAAAATGAGCCTTTGTCTCACAGAGTACCAATACAGCTAGCTGGCCTCACTGGCAGATGTATGTAAGTCAAGTTCTAGTTAGTTTGGCTATGAATCTGAGCCTTAAGACAATCCTTGGCTTACTGTCCTGGAATCGTTTCCTAGCACATATATGTTCTTAAAGATGCGAGAACTTTTGAGGATGTAGATTTTATTCCAAATAACATTCATTTCTCTTTTCGTTTCATGGTGGCATTATAAGATACTATAGAGTATTATAGTATTCTTTATTCCTTACCAAGTTACATGATAGTCATTTAATGTAAAAGATTTCTTTTATTGGTTACCATTAAAATGCTGACCTGCTGGTTTTGTTTAGATTAGGGGTTGTCAACCGAGTTGGCATGCCCCTTTTTGTGAATAGTATTATTGGAACACTGCCACACACATTTATTTATAATATTGTCGATGGCTGCTTTTACACTTCAGCAGCAAGAGTAAAATAGTCGCGACAGGATGGTATGACCTTCAGAACCTAAAATATTTACCTCCTGACTTTTTACAGCAAAAGTTTGCAACCCCTTTTTAGACTATAAGTGTCTAGAAATTATAGAACAAGTAGGTTATTTTGCAAAGAACTCACCATAATTTTATTTTATTTTTATTTATTTATTTTTTTGAGACAGAGTCTCACTTTGTCACCCTTAGTAGAGTGCCATGGTGTCTTAGCTCACAGCCACCTCAAACTCTTGGGCTCAAGCAATTCTCTTGCCTCAGCCTCCCAAATAGGTAAGACTATAGGCGCCCGCCACGACACCTAGCTATTTGTTTAGAGATGGGGTCCCACTCTTTTTTTTTTTTTTTTCCAGTTTTTGGCCGGGGCTGGGTTTGAACCTGCCACCTCTGGCATGGGGCTGGTGCCCTACTCCATTGAGCCACAGGCGCTGCCCTGGGGTCCCACTCTTGTTCAGGCTGATCTCAAACCTGTGAGCTCGGGCAATCCACCCACCTTGGCCTCCCAAGTGCTGGGATTATAGGCGTGAGCCACCTCACCTGGCCTCACCACCAGAATTTTACATGCCTAATAGGCACATCCTGGTATGTTTGATGCCTTTTAGAGCAGAAGTGCATAAGACTGTAAAACTTCTATACAGAAGGCACGAAAATCAAAGACACAGAAAAATATTAATTATGGGCGGCGCCTGTGGCTCAGTGAGTAGGGCGCCGGCCCCATATGCCGAGGGTGGAGGGTTCAAATCCAGCCCCGGCCAAACTGCAACAAAAAAAATAGCCGGGTGTTGTGGCGGGCGCCTGTAGTCCCAGCTGCTCGGGAGGCTGAGGCAAGAGAATTGGGTAAGCCCAAGAGTCAGAGGTTGCTGTGAGCCGTGTGACGCCACGGCACTGTACCCGAGGGCGGTACAGTGAGACTCTGTCTCTACAAAAAAAAAAAAAAGAAAAAAATATTAATTATGATTATCTTTGAATAGGAGGATTATGAAACAAGTTTTCTTCTTTTTTTCTTTATAGATTTGCCAACTGTCCTTCAATAAATATTTATTACACACACGTGCACACACACACGCACACATCTAGCAACTCTTCCCACCCCCAGTGATTTGGTGGGGACTAGTTGTTAAACAAAGAAGATCTAAACAATATGGAAATTATTTTTTCTAGGTCAATGTGAAGATGAACATAGAGGAGAAGTGTTTTTCATAATCAAATCATAATTAAATTAAAATAATATTATTCAAAATCTCTTTTAGCATTGTGCCATTATAAATATTCATGAAGGTCTGTCAATCTAAAGAAAATTAATGGATTTAGATTATTTTATAATGTATTTTATAATCTTAAATCCAGGTCACAGTCCTTATTTTTATTTTTATTTTTATTTTTTTGAGACAGAGTCTCATTCTGTTGCCCTCAGTAGAGTGCTGTGGCATCATAGCTCACAGCAACCTCCAACTCTCGGGCTTAAGCGTTTCTCTTGCCTCGGCCTCCCAAGTAGCTGAGACTACAGGCATCTGCCACAGTGCCCAGCTATTTTTTAGTTGTAGTTGTCATTGTTGTTTGGCGGGCTGGCTGGGTTCGAACCATCAGCTCCCGTGTATGTGGCCGGCACTCTAGCCGCTGAGCTACCGGCGCTTAGCCAGGTCACCATCTTTAGTAGGTACTAGGCAATCATGTTTGCTAGGTTACTGTTGCCAAGCTGGGTATTACTCAGGACTTTGTGGTTACAAGAGACTGAAAACTGACTCAAATAACCCAAACCAAAAGGAGGAGGCATTTATTGGCTCACACGCTCAGACCACAGGAAGGATGTAGGAGCACCGGAACCACCTCCAATGCCATGAGCTTTCCTGGTTTCCCCGTCTGCTTTTTTCTCTGCATGGAAGTCATTCTTTCTAGCCAGTCCACTACATCTAGTTTGAACAATCAGAGGAAGATTCTGACAGGTTTGGCTGGAGTCACGCGTTCATTCCTGGTTGAGGGAGGAAAAATGGAGGCATATTTTACTGTAAAGGGGGTGAAGAGAAGAGTTTCTGGCACTAGAAGCAGAGGTGGAGGAGTCACAGTGACGAGGTGGAGGAGGGGCTTTGTTTTGGAGTGGCAACCACTGTGATTGGGGCCTGACAGACGAAGAGGGTCCCACCGCCTATCCCCGTCAGCCAATATGCAGAGATGGTGGGGACAGGTCCACCAAATTTTATTTGTTAAAAGGCCGGGATTCTGGAGAACAGTGAGAGTAGCCTCTCCAAGATTGTTCTGTTCTTTCATTTCCAAAATTACAGTTTTATACATTTGAGTTCAAAGTGAAGACTATGTTTACCCTCAGACAATAATCAGCAGAACCCATGACTCAAAAGCAATTGAAAGCACTAATTTAAAAGTTAATCTCCTGAATCAATCCACTTAAACTACTCAAGATAGGCATCTTTAGGGTGGGAGCTAAATTTACAAGACAGTACTGAGGGCGGTGCCTGTGGCTCAGTCGGTAAGGCGCCGGCCCCATGTACCAAGGGTGGCGGGTTCAAGCCCGGCCCCCGCTGAACTGCAACAACAACAAAAAAAGACAGTACTGAATGGGAGACAGGGGGTGAAGGTCAGGCAGGACCTCAACTGACCAGGCCAGCTGTGTCACGTCTGCCCTAGCCTGACAGGCTCCATTTTAGTCTCACTATATGTGCTTACACCTACTCACTATAGATCCGTGGTCCAAATGGACTAAGAGAGACTAGATAGTATATGGCCATCCTCTCTTCTGGGAGATTTTGCTTTCCATGGTGTCAATTACCTATTGTCAACAACAGTCCCAAAATAGGTGACTATAGTACACAAAATTGTTTGAATGAGAGTGAGAGAGACGGAAGTCACATGACTTGTATTACAGTGTAAACTTTATCATAGGCATATATGTATTAAAAACCATAGCATATATAGGGTTCAGTGCTGTCTACAGTTTCAGGCATCCACTAGGGGTCTTGGAAGTTATTCCCCAAGGATAGGGGGGACCACTGTACACAGGTAGATGGCCAATAAAGTTTATATCAGAAAATCCATGTTAGGGTAGCGCCTGTGGCTCAGAGGAGTAGGCGCCAGCCCCACATGCTGGAGGTGGCGGGTTCAAACCCAGCCCCGGCCAAAAACTACAAAAAAAAAAAAAAGAAAATCCATGTTATTTGAAATCCTTAAAGACCATTCATCAAATATTGCTAAAATATAGGCCTCCACTCCCTTTTCTTTCTTACTGATGAAAAACCAAATGCACTTCTGTTTCTTATCTTTCTCCAACCTTTTGCTCTCCACCTTGCAGTTAGAATCCTGGTCATCCCATATAGCCTTACTTCCATTCAGGAGGGAAGAACTTAAACAGATCCCCAAAGAATCTACTCTAATGCCAGTAAGGCTTCAGTGAGCAGCAGTCACCCAGAGGGCTTGCTAAAACCCTGATTCCTGACCCCATCCCTTTGAGTCTGAATCAGTAGGGACAGGGTGGGGCCCAGGCGCTTGCATTTCTAACAAGCACCCAGGTAATGCTGAGGCTTTAGGTCCATGAATCACACTTTGAGTAGCTCTGATAGAGTCCATGCCTCAAAACCCATGTTTCATAGTAACCTCAAATTAGTGGTTTTCACCCAGGAGCAGTTTTGCCTCCTAGGGAACACTTGGCAATGTCTAGAGACATTTCTGATTGCTACTATTTAAGGGCAGGGGTAAATGCTCCTGGCATCTAGCAAGCAGAAGCCAGGGATGCTGCTAAATATCTTGTAATGTGCAAGACAGTCCCCCAAACAAACAATTATCTGGCCTAAAACGTCAATGGTATAGAGGTGGACAAATCCTGCTTAAATTCCTAGGATCACAGGATGTTAATCCACGGGCCAAAGATAAACCGTGCAAGCATTATTATTTATCCTCTACCTTGTTCTAATAGGCAGCACAAGAAAGCAGATTATATGTAGCAGCACAATCAGCTTACCAACTGCTATCTTATACCATGCTTAGTCATTATATTATCAGCCAGGCCCCTGGAGGCATCCACGTTTGCAACCCTCTGATTTCGTCTAACCTCTCTATCTTATAGATGAGAAATGAACTACCATAGGGGCCAAAAGATTGGCCTAAATTTCAAAAGGGACACCAGATCAGGAATCCTATTTGGTGACAGTCATTGTGATGCCAATGTGGAACAATATACACACACTAGTATCCTCTAGTACTGTGGTCTCCAACCCGTGGGTGGCAGACTGGTAGTGGTCCATGGCCTATTGGGCACCAGGCCATGCAGCAGGAGGTAAGTGGCAGGTGAGTGAACAAAGCTTCCTCTGTATTTATAGCTGCTCCCCATTGCTTGAATCTCCACCTGAGCTCCACCTCCCGTCAGATCAGCGGCAACATTAGACTCTCATAGGAACTCAAGATGTACTGTAATCTGCACATGTGGGGAATCTAGGTTTGTGGTCCTTATGAGAATCTAATGCCTGATGATCTGAGCTGGAGCTGAGACAGTGATGCCAGCACTGGGATTGCCTAGTTGCAAGAAAACAAGCTCAGGGCTCCCCACTGAATCTGTATTATGCCGAGTTGTATAATTATTTCATTATATATTACAATGGAATAATAATAGAAATAAAGTGCACAATAAATATAATGTACTTGAATCATCCCCAAACCATCCCCACTATCCCCAGTCCATGGAAAAATTGTCTTCCGTGAAACCAGTTCCTGGTGCCAAAAAGGCTGGAGACTGCTGCTCTATCTAATACATTCAGGTATGGCTATATTACTCATGCATTTATTTATTCTTTCAGCATTCACTCCCCATACACAGTGTTCTTATTTGCATATATAAAATCAAAGGTTATACACATAAATCAAAGGTTTTCATGTATTACCTAGTAATAGCATCGGACATATGACATCTTTCATCCATGATATTTACTTAACATCACATCCAAATGCTTAAAGATAGAGAAGTTCCAGCAACAAGTTCTATTTTTGAAATATCAAATTGAAGCCTGGAGCTTGTTATGAGACTGCGTGGCTCTTCCATCTATCAATTGTGCACACTGTGGCCAAACCATTTCTCTGCCCTTCGAAGAAATTTTACACTATCTAGGATTTTTTTTTACCCTCATCACTTCACTTTAGCATTTAGAAAAGAAAAGAAAAAGCCAGGTGGGGTGGCTCATGCCCATAATCCTAGCACTTTGGGGAGCCGAGGAGGGTAAATTGCCTAAGCTCAGGAGTTTAATACCAGCCTGAGCAAAAGCAAGACCCCATCTCTTAAAAAAAAAAAAAAAAAGGAAAAAAATATAGTTGGGCGTTGTGGCAGGCGCTTGTATCAGGTGATTTGAAAGCAAGAGTTTGAGGTTGCTGTGAGTTATAATGCTATAGCACTCAGCCCCAGGGTGCCTGAGTGAGACTCTGTCTCAAAAAAAAGAAAAGCAACAAAACCACAAAACAAACAACCCCCCCAAAATTAAAATATTCAAAAGCAAAGAAAGAAACTGAATTACACTTGACTGTTAGCACTATGGTCTGTGAACTATGGTCTGCAGGACCTATCCAGCTCAGTGCCTATTTTTGTAAATAAATTTTTATTGGAACACAGCTATACCTGTTAATGTATATATTTTCTTTTTTTCTTTTTTCTTTTTTTTTGTAGAGACAGAGTCTCACTTTATGGCCCTCGGTAGAGTGCCATGGCATCACACAGCTCACAGCAACCTCCAACTCCTGGGCTTAAGCGATTCTCTTGCCTCAGCCTCCCGAGTAGCTGGGACTACAGGCGCCCGCCACAATGCCCAGCTATTTTTTGGTTGCAGTTCACCCGGGGCTGGGTTTGAACCCGCCACCTCCGGCATATGGGACTGGTGCCCTACTCCTTTGAGTCACAGGCGCCGCCCAATGTATGTATTTTCTATAGTTGCGTTCATGGAGTTGAATAATGTGACAGAGACCAGATGGCTGATAGAGTCTACAGTGTTTACTATCTGGCCCTTTGCAGAAAAAAAAAAGTTCTGGCCCTGCTCTTTTTTTTTTTATTGTTGGGGATTCATTGAGGGTACAATAAACTAGGTTACACTGATTGCATTTGTTAGGTAAAGTCCCTCTTGCAATCATATCTTGCCCCCAGAAGGTGTGGCACACACCAAGGCCCCACCCCTCTCCCTTCTTCCCTCTCTCTGCTTTTCCTTCCCCCCTCCATGACCTTAATTGTCGTTAATTGTCCTCATATCAAAATTGAGTACATAGGATTCATGCTTCTCCATTCTTGTGATGCTTTACTAAGAATAATGTCTTCCACTTCCGTCCAGGTCAATACGAAGGATGTAAAGTCTCCATTTTTTTAATGGCTGAATAGTATTCCATGGTATACATATACCACAGCTTGTTAATCCATTCCTGGGTTGGTGGGCATTTAGGCTGTTTCCACATTTTGGCGATTGTAAATTGAGCTGCAATAAACAGTCTAGTACAAGTGTCTTTATGATAAAAGGATTTCTTTCCTTCTGGGTAGATTCTGGCCCTGCTCTTAACCATGTGTTATTAGTTTGTAGCATATGAAATTGTTGGTATGTTGCAGTTTTGACTTATACTTTCATATGATTCATTCCCAAAAGCAAAGGATAGGTGCTTCCACTGGAAAAAAAAAAAAGGCATTTCTTTTCTTGCAGGCTAAAACTTGCAATGGTTCTTGGGACTGACAAACGAATTTCTTTCTTTTTTTTAGAGACAGAGTCTCACTTTATTGGCCTCATAGCTCACAGCAATCTCCAATTGGAGTCATAGCTCACAGCAATCTCCAATTCTTGGGCTTAGATGATTCTCTTGCCTCAGTCTCCCGAGTAGCTGGGACTACAGGCGCCCGCCACAACACCCGGCTATTTTTTGGTTGCAGTTTGGCTGGGGCCAGGTTCGAACCCGCCACCCTCGGTATATGGGGCCGGCACCCTACCCACTGAGCCACAGGCGCCACAGCGAAAAAGGAATTTCACACTAGCCATGCTTATTAATAAAATCACTTCCTCATACAAAAAGATAAAAATAAAAATTGTTTTTCTTTTTTCACAAGAAATAGATAAAAACTAGACTACCTTGCTGGCCCTGAAATAGAAATTTCTATTTAGAGATTTGCAGCTTGCTATGGACACAGATCCACCCTGCCTCATCTATTAAGATCTCTCTCAACAGCAGTTACTTATTCATGAGAATGTCTCATCAGCTCCCTCTGCCTCTGCCTGTCTTCTGCAAACACTGAAATGTTTATGCTTCACTTAAGAGGTGGCATGAATACGTTTGCATAACATGGGTCATCGCAGGTCATAGAGTAAACCTCTGCTCAGATGGGCTTAAGATATGCCACACCCATAGCTGTCAATTTCTATCTTCCTATAGACACATACAGGGTGGGGAGAGGGGAAAAGCCTGGAGGTGGGACTTAGGCCAATCTGCTTTGGATTTCTCACCTCGTCCCAGCTGTGTGAACTTGGACCCAGTTTGTAGCTTTGACGAGCTTCACTCTCCTTGGCCATGACACACGGACCATGTCTATTTTGCACGGGTGGTTGAGAGGATTAATAATTCTGTGAGCAAAGTACCTGACAATTAGTAAATGATATTAAGTTGAACCATATGGAATTGCTGAAAAATGGCAGTAGCATGTCATTTAAGCTAAAATTGTTCTCATTAACATTGTTGCCATGATTATGTGTACAGAGGTGGGGCCTAGGTCCCTAGGATAATGAGGCGCTCCCTCTTAGCCACCCACCCTGTACTTACACAACGCTGCAGCAAGTGCTTCCTTAAATTTTACTCCCAAGGCACCTCCCTTGGCCCTTCTTAGCCTCAGCCCCGATGCCAGGTTGCCCTTTATCCAGCTGAGAAATTCCTCATCTGGTCAGCTTGGGAGCCTGGTGCCTCTCTCCCTAACCTGAAAACCACCTCTTGGATGACCCTGTCATAACTAAGGGATGAATGACTCATAGCAAATCATAACATCACACCCTCCCCAAGATGCTTGCTTCAAGAGAGGATTAAAATCTTATTTTAAAAAGCATGAAAGCAGGATTTCAGGCATGATTTAGTAAAACAGAATACTGCAGGAGACCAGCAACCGCTGGGGGGCTCTCAGGTCACCCCACACGTCTAAGTACTTAAACGTGATGCCTGGGGACTTGAACTGAGTTTTGAAGAATGGCTAAGTCGTGGGATGAAGGGGAAGGCGTTTGCACATGACTGAAGGCACACCCCAAAGGATTTCTTCCTCATTCTTCCCTTTTTTCCCTCTCAAAATGACTTGATGTGACAAAGGACTCATGAGGTAGCCGGCCTCCAAGATTGCCCCTGTAATAGTTAATCATTAAGTGTCAGCTTGACTAAATTGAGGGCTACCTAGGTGGCTGGTGAAGCCGTTTCTGGGTATGCCTGTGAGGGGGTTTCCAGAGGAGATGGCCATGTAAGTCAGTGGAGGTAGGGGCCTGCGAGGACAAAGCAGGGGGACGAAGGGGGCTATGGAGACGGCTCTTGCTACCTGTCTCTTTCCCTTCTTGGGCTGCCTTTTTCTCCTCTGCCCTTGGATATCAGACTGCAGGTTCTTTGCCTTTTGAATTCTGAGACTTGTCCTAGCAGCCTCTGGAGGTTTCTCAGGCCTCAGGCTTGGATCTACGCAGCTGGCTTCTCTGGTTCTGAGGCTTTTGAACTTGGACTGGCCTATGCTACCCACTTCTCTGGTTCTCCAGCTTGCAGGCAGCCTATTGTGGGACTTCACCTTTGTGACCCTATGAGCCCAATTCCCCCTAATAAATTGCCTTTCATGTATTATATATATATATATGTGTATGTATGTGTGTGTATGTATACATGATACATGAAAGGCATACATATATGTATCTATATATGAAAGGGAATTTATATATATATATATATATATCTCCTATTGGTCTGTCCCTCTGGAGAACTCTGAGTAATTTCGCTTCCAAGGATTCTCCCCTCATGGCATTCAGGCTCACGGGTTGTCAGTTCAGTCCGCGTGGTCTGTATGACCAGTAGAATATGGTGGAAGTAAAGGTCTGACTTCCTAGGCTGGTACACAAAGGGCATTGTGCTAGCTGCCTTGCCCTCTTTGGTTTCTCTCTCTCGGGGAAACCAACCGCTGTGTTGTGAAGGCACATAAGCAACCCTTGAGGCCTCCTGCTACCAACAGCCAGTGTCAACTTACAAGCCACGTGAACGCACCACCGGGGAAATGGATCCACCAGCCCCAGTTAAGTCCTTAGGTGACTGTAGCCCCAGCTGATATCTGACAGTCTCTTGGGAGATCTTGAGCCAGAACCAGCCCAATCGGCTGTTCCCAAATTCCTGAGCCACAGAAAGTGTGAGAGAGGATAAGTATTTGCTGTTATTTTTGGCTATTTATGAAGTTGCAAACAACCTCTTTCACAACAGTACAGGTAGAATTCAGGAAAAAAAACTCCTTAAAATCCTAAGAAAAGGACAAAAAACACAAGAGGGAAAATGGGCGAAAGGCCTAAAGAGACACTTTATAAAACAGTAATATCCAAATGACCAATAAGCACAATGGAGGTTCCTCAGCTGTGTCAGCTATCAGGGAAACGAGGATAAAAACCACAGTGAGACGCCACTGCACACCCACCAGAAGGGCTGTAATGACTAAGGTAGGAAACACCACATGGCAGAGGTACCGAGAAGCTGAAACTCTGGAGTAGCATGGTGGGATATACCATTGTAGCACGCTACTTTGGAAAACAGTCTGTAAGCGTCTCAGCAATGCCACCCCTCCTTGAGATATGGACCTAACACTGTGCATACAGTCATGTTTTGGTCAACAATGGACTTCAAATATGACAGTCCCGTAGGATTACAATACCATATTTTCACTGTATCTTTTCTACATTTAGATGTTTAGATACACAAATACTTGCCATTGTGTTCCAATCGCCTACAGAGTTCTGTACAGTAGCATGCTATACAGGCATGTAGCCCAGAAGTGACAGGCTGTACTGGACGGCTTCCTCGTGCAGGAGGCTGTACCATCTAGGTTTGGGTAAGTGCGTTCTCTGATGTTCCTCTAATGACAAAATCACCTAACAACACATTTCTCAGAACATACCCCTGGTATTAAAAAACATTATTGGGCGGCGCCTATGGCTCAGTCGGTAAGGCACCGGCCCCATATACCAAGGGTGGTGGGTTCAAACCCGGCCCCGGCCAAACTGCAACCAAAAAATAGCCGGGCGTTGTGGCGGGCGCCTGTAGTCCCAGCTACTCGGGAGGCTGAGGCAAGAGAATCGCCTAAACCCAGGAGTTGGAGGTTGCTGTGAGCTGTGTGAGGCCACGGCACTCTACCAAGGGCCATAAAGTGAGATTCTGTCTCTACAAAAAAATAATAATAATAAATAAATAAAAACCATTATTATGTATTTACTGAAAGACACAGATTCAGGTTTTTATGGCAGCACTATTTGTAATAAATAGCAAAAACTGGCTGGGTGCAGTGGCTCACGCCTATAATTCTAGCACTCTGGGAGGCCAAGACAGGTGGATTGCCTGAGCTCACAGGTTCAAGACCAGCCTGAGCAAGAAGGAGGCACCCATCTCTAAAAATAGCCGGTCATTGTGGCAGGTGCCTGTAGTCCCACCTACTTGGGAGACTGAGGCAAGAGAATCACTAAAGCTCAAGAGTTTGAGGTTGCTGTGAGCTGTGATGCCACAGCACTCTATCGAGGAAGACATAGTGAGACTCTGTCTAAAAAAACAAACAAACAAAAAAAAAACAACTAGCCGGATGTAGTGGCAGGCACCTGTATTTCCAGCTATTTGGGAGGCTGAGGCAAGAGGATTGCTCAAGCCCAAGACTTGGAGGTTGCTGTAAGCTGTGACGCCATGGCACTCTACCCAAGGTGACAGAGTGAGACTCTATCTCAATAATAAAAATTAAAAAGAAAAAAACTGGAAACTACTTGATGTATTATCAATATAGAATGGAAAAATCCAATTTAAAATCTAGGGTGGCACCCGTGGCTCAAGGAGTAGAGCGCCAGCCCCATATACCGGGGTTGGCGGGTTCGAGCCTGGCCCCAGAAAAAAAAAAAAAAAAACTGAAATCTAGTTGCTGGTTACATCAGTATGTTCAATCTGTGCAAATCTGCCTAACTATTACAAAAGCATATTGAAAGCAACCTGCTTTCTGCGATGTCTTGAGAAGGCAAGAAATCCCAGTTCAGATGATGATATCTACAGTTAAAAAGGTAAAGTCATGTTTTGACACCTATTCCTCTAGTTCAGTGGTAGGCAAATTATCGCCTGTGGGCAAAATCCAACCAGCCATCTCTTTTTGTAAATTAAAGTTGTATTGGGGTGCAGCCACACCCATTTATTTTTGCTTTATGGATGGCTGCTTTCACCTGCACCCAGCAGAGTTTAGTACTTGTGACAAGAGTTTCCATGGCCCACAAAGCCACCTGCTCTGATTGCGAAGCTGCTGTTGCATCTCTCCCCTCTTTATCCTCTCCAACCCTTAACCCCCCCTCCCTGCCTGTACCTGTGTATCAAGACTTTTTCCAAATGTAGACAAGCCCTGTGATTTTCCAGAGAACGAACAAATTGGGCGAGCACCAAGTTCGCTGCTGGCCTGCCTCTGTCATATGCCTAAAGCATTCCTGTGATGTGTGCCATGAGATGGAATGATCAGATTGTTCATTTGGCACATTACTAAGGCTCCCCTGAAGAAAGCACTGAATTTGACAACAGTGGCAGCGTAGGCCCCGGAACACCTGCACTCACTCGAGCTACTTAAGTGGAAAGAGACCTGTAAGCACAGAGTTTTGGGAAAAGAACGTTTAGACAGAATCATTTCGATTAATAACTTCAACCCTTCTCCAGTACACAATCACAGATGGGCTCTCGGTTCCCGCCGCTCTGTTTTTAGCTAAGAGTATGTGACACATGCCAGGTGTTTGGCATTTCCTCTTGCTGATCATGGTCACTCATGTAGAAATTCAAAATCCCAGAAAACTGCCGCTGCCAGATACATCTGAGATACTCTTTTTCTGAAGTGTTTTCTCGCTCCACATTTATAGTCAGCTGTCTTTGTGGCATTATTTTTCCTTAAGAAAAGGACATATCGAAATGGAAGAAAACCACTTTGACAGAGGTCATGCAGTAGTTAAGCTGTTAGTGTCAAGTGAAAGATTTGGCTCTGTTTTCTGCATTTTTCCAAGAACTTGCTCTGTGACCCTGGGTTTGTTTAGCTTATCTGTTCTTCCATCTGTAAAAAATACATTTTTAATTTTGTTATCACTCACTTCCTCAATTGATCTAGTGAATGATCATTGTCCATGAAGTTCTTTTAGATGCCTTGGTGAAATAGATAAAGGAATTTCAAAATTAACTCCCATGATGAGGGCCAGTACATTTCCACTGCCAGTACTTGGTCATAAAGACTAAATATTTATATCCATACTTGATCGCAACTTGTTTAGAATTCGGGAGTGGTGCAATAACTTCATGCACCTTTACCTAAGGAGGGAATAAAGGACTCTGGCTAAAAGACAAAAAAACTTCTACAGGGAGGGAAAAATTGTACAGAAGTGCAAAGGGAAGGACTTTGTAAAATTATTTGTTAAGTCTGGTTTTTGCTGACATTGCTTGAAATTGAAATTAATTGATCAGAAACACATACTGAACATCTATAGGCACAAGGTCCTATTGTGGATACAAAGACATTTTAGAAATGTGAACAATAAAAAGTCCTTTGGAGTAAGAAACTACATGTTCATGTCCCGGCTACACCTTTTACTGGATGCATGGCCTTGGGGAACCGACTTAATTCATCTGAGCCTTAAGTGTTTTTTTGTTTGTTTGTTTTTTGTTTTGGTTATTTTCTTAGTAATTGCTCTGGGGTTTACTATGTACATCTACTTATACAAGTATTATAACCTACTTACACTATGTTAACTTAATTCCAATAAGTTATAAATATCTTATTCCTCTATGGCTCCAGGTCCTACCTCTATTTTGTGATATTAATTGCTTTCTATTATCTTGTGTCTTTTAAAGCAGCCAAGAGAAGAAAAAAATGAGCGAGTATATATTTATGAAGTTTGTTATATTAACGTTCTTGTTTACAACTTCTGGTTCTCTTCCCGTGGATGACAGTGAGCAACTGTGTCACTTTCTTACACCATATCCTTACAATTTAACTTCTTTCTTAGAAGTGGACTTTATAGTTTTTATGCAATGTAATAAGAATTCCCAGCCTGGTTTTTTGTGGCATTCTAAAGAAATATCCATGTCTTGGGTGGCGCCTGTGGCTCAGTGAATAGGGAGCCGGCGCCATATACCAAGGGTGGTGGGTTCTAACCTGGCCCCAGCCAAACTTCAACAAAAAGAAAAAAAAAAAAAAGAAATATCCATGTCTTCCCTAATTCAGTTTAAGAACTTTGTCAATAAATCTTAACCTTACATCCTCACATCTAAAACAAGAATGTCTGCATGTTAGCTTTTCCACATACAGAAGGACAAATAGAAATATTTCATCATTATCACTTAATCTCACCCTAAATCTTTTCTTCTATAAACATACTTCTAAAACTCGAAGAAATCAAGTCTTTTTATTGACACTGGTTTAGTTGGACAAACTTCAAGGGTCTTGGTAACCTAAGGAAATATCCATTGATTCTTCAACCTAAAAGATTTTTCTGGGAAAAGGCAAATTTTGGGGGAGGAGATTTTACTTTGGTTTATTTTGGTTTTGTTTTGTTGTTGTTGTTTAGGGTTTTTTTCCTTAAGTATCTGGAAATTTTGATAAGCAACTGTACTGTTGATTAGCACACTATGCATTTTTAAAATTTTTTTTAATTTTTACATATACATGTGTTTATTAGGTTTCCATTTTTTTGCCTTCACAAAATTAAAAAGGCTTAAATTTTAATAACAATAACAATGTTTAAAATAAGGACTAGAAACAAAAACCTTGTAAAGAACGAATGAACATAAATACATTCAGAAAAGGAATCAGACAATTGCTACATCAAAATATTAAGCAATAATAATAATGCAAAGAAAGTAACATTCACATTGTCAAATAAGAGTATGTCTATTATAGAATGCTTTGACCCTGAGATTCAGTATGGCGTCATCAGTTAACTTGTTCTTCTTTTTTTTTTAAGTCTCAAAAAATAAACAACTAATATTTACAAATAAAAGTAAAAGATAATTTCAAAAAACAGATCATGCCAAATCTTATAGACAATAGAAAAAGAAGAAATATTTCAAAATCATTCTACTTGATCTGGGTAGAAGTGACCATGGACTTCTCTAATGAAACTTTTCAAGCCAGAAGACAATGGTCATCTGTCTTTATTCTACTTAAACAGAACAACTTCCAGCCCAGAATTCTCTATCCCACTAAGCTAAGCTTTACAATTGACAGAGAAATCAAATCTTTTATTGATATGCAAACATTGAGGAAATTTGCCACTATAAGATCAGCTTTACAGGAAATATTTCCACCTGTTCTGCACACTGACCATGACAATGGACCTTCAGCAGAGTAAACACCCAGAAATTAAAGGACAGAACCTAGTCTCCACAATGATGCAAAAGACAAAACTAAGCAATGGACTTTCACAAAATAAGATGAATAGAACTCTACCACACTTATCAATTGTCTCAATATGCATTTTAGTTTTAAAAAGTCTAGTTCTGGTGACTAATTGCTCAGTTTCTTTAAGAGAAGGCGGAGCTTTCATGTCTAGCACTGTTTACCGGCAGAGGAGGAGGTGGGGGTGGGGAGAAGAAATCTGTGGGTGACAAATGGGAAATAATCCTAAATGTTTCTGCTCCTCACAATGAGGCCACCCTGGGCCAACTGTTTAACAGTGCTTCCCCGACTTCAGGGTGCATACTAACTACCTGGAGCTCAATTAAAATGCAGATTCTAATTTAGTAGGTGGATGTGCAGCCCAGGACTCTGTGATTCTGACAAGCTCCCGTGTGGTATCAATGTCGCCAGTGAGAAGGGACCACGCTTGGAGTAGCAGGGATTAGAGCACTCATTCTCAAACTTCCGCACCTTACAATCACCTGGGGAGTTTTTAAAAGTTATCCCAATTCATAATTGCTAAGTCATGGAAAAAGCCGAAGTGCCCATCGATCCACGAATGGATTAATAAATTGTGGTATATGTATACCATGGAATACTATGCAGCCTTAAAGAAAGATGGAGACTTTACCTCTTTCATGTTTACATGGATGGAGCTGGAACATATTCTTCTTAGTAAAGTATCCCAAGAATGGAAGAAAAAATACCCAATGTACACAGCCCTACTATGAAACTAATTTGGGACTCTCACATGAAAGCTATAACCCAGCTACAACTTAACAATAGGGGGAAGTGGGAAAGGGGGGGGTGGGTAGAGGGAGGGGAATCGGTGGGATCACACCTGTGGTGCATATTACAGGGGTATTTGCGAAACTTGGTAAATGTAGAATATAAATGTTTTGGCACGGTAACTGAGATAACGCCGGAAAGGCTATGTTAACCACTGTGATAAAAATGTGTCAAATGGTTTATGAAGTGAGTGTATGATGCCCCATAATCATATCATTGTATACAGTTATGATTTAATAAAAAAATTAAAAAAAAAAAAGTTATCACACCTGGGGCCCATGCTCAGAGATTCTGATTTAACTGATCATGATTGTTACAGTAATGTGTAGGCACGTTTGAAGAGTTACCAAGAATTACAAGTTGATCGTACAAGAGACTATCATCAAGCCAGGCTCAAGTCTACGCCTCACCAGAACCTAGGTTCTCTGTCAGAGTTGAGAGTCTTCATGACCAGGATGTCCTGCAAACAGCTACCATATAAATCTGATTTCTCTTTTTGACATTGATCCATATTCAGTACAACTTTCATACAACTGCAATCACATCTCCTCATAGCCACCACACGCCAAGGGAGCCACGTGTTCGGAAGCAGACCATAAAGGGATGCAAATAGCGTGTTTAGAAACAAAGGAGTGACCGAATATACAAATGGATAATGGCCAGATCATGCATGACAACAGAATTCTGACCCACAACCTTTGCCCAGAAAGTTGGTCAGAACTTGACTTCCAGCCTCTCTACTTTTTGCTTTCATTTCCAACTCAGGACCAACCAGAGCAAGGCAAATACGCTCCCCAAACCAATCACATAGGGTGCCCTACTTCAATCACCCTGCCTCCAGCTTCTCCATGCCAGCTTCCTCCAAACAGAGCACATGTGGAGCGTTTATGTCCATCATAAAGCTTTCCCACTCTTAGGCCTGCCTTTGAGTCTCTGCTAAAGTCCAGTGATGGTGGCTGACTCCCTTGCTCTGAGTACAGAGCCTCTGTTTTCTTTTGGGTGGTCTTCCTTTATTTCCACATAGTATTAAAACTGAGACTTAGTCTGCTTTTCATTAGCACCATGAACCAACAATTCTAAAAACTTATAGAGATGGAGTGCTCTGCCTAGGCAAGGGAAGACTGCTCCCGTCTCCCCGGCCCCTTGGCAATGTCACTGTTTGGTAGGCACTTTTTCCAGGCTGTTCCTACGACATAGCTCGTATCTGTGCTGCCCCAGATGGAACTCCACACAGCTTTGCTCTGCCTGAATTTTCTGCCCCTCCTGCCTCTTTCACTTCCAGAGACCTTCCTTCAGCTTCAGTTCTAACTGTTCAAGGTTACATGGTTCCTAGGAGGTCACAACCTCTAACTCCCTCCTCCCCTCCTCTCCTTCCAGCAGTTTCCCCCTGAGCCTGCTTCCACACTTCAGCTTTTCACCTTGGTTTCTATTGTTCTATTTCCTGCCAATTGGTTCCTGGCCCACTGAGAATTAACATTCACAGACTTGCATAATTAACATGAGATAAATGAGGAGGCTCTTATCTATGAAGAAATGAGTATGTGCATTCTCCATTAGTAGAGTGTGTTATGCAAAGTCAAAATGCAAAACCAAACCAGGCTGTCTGTATTATCAAAGGATACAGCAGGTCTAGAGATATAGTTACTAAAAAAAAAATTGCCACTTACATTTGCTGTTCGGTTTTGCCTCAGTCCCTGTCCCCTACTCCATCTATTCTCTGTCTCAAAATATAGAGCAGAACCTCTGTAAGTTGACTACCCAGGGTACTGTAACAAATTGGTCAACAAAGAGTGGTGGTCACCAAAGGGACCTAGGCCTGCTGTACTGATACATACATGTGGTGCATGTCAGGTCTATGACAATTAGGTCAACTTAAGGAGGTGGTTAATGTAGAAATGCTCTACTGTACATCTGAATTCTTTGAATTTCTGGTGTGTATTGAGAACTTTCACCTGGTGAAAGCTATCTTGCCAGCATATTCTTCTGACCATCTTTATTATGTATCAAAATAGATTAGGGAAAGATTAATAAATGAAGTGTTAAGAAAAACTGTTGGGGCCTAAACCCTTTCCCTACCTCCCCTCCTGGAACAAAAGGCCTACCTAGCCCTATCCCAAGAGTTCCACAGAAAGACCTTAGCCAGCCAAAGCCTTCCAGCACCCTGTGGGATCTTCCTCCCTTTATGCCCAGCATAAAAACAAGCTTCCATCCATCCTGACTGCAGCCGCTGTCTTTGCCCAGGCAGGACTCAGTCTCCTTTCGCTAAACTTGGCCTGAACCTCTCCCCGTCTTGTCTCTGGGTACATCGCCAAAGCCCTTTTAAGAACTATCCAAAAATCGGAGGTAAGATCAGAGGAGTTCAGGCTATCCTTTCAATGTCATAACTGTGTGTTGGTTGACTAGCCCATCCCAGGTTATAGGAAAATACCTTCATTTAACTTGCTATTTACTATTTATTAAAGGTCCCAGACGTTGTGAAGTGTTAACTTGTATAAGGCATCTGGGGGAGATGCAAATCATTTCCCCAAAGGTTATAGTTTTATTGCCCTGTAGGACATTGGTAGTTTTGTATCTAAACTAGCAATCTCTCTCTCTTTCTTTTTTTGCAATTTTTGGCCAGGGCTGGGTTTGAACCTGCCACCTCCTGTATATGGGGCCGGCACCCTACTCCTTTGAGCCACAGGTGTGGCCAACTAGCAATATCTTTTGAACATTCTTCTTTTTTTTTTTTATGTTTTTGGGTTCTGGCTCCTTTAAAAGGAGCAATTCTTTTCTCTTTTTCTTTTTATTTCAAATTAATGTGAAGGTACAAATAATTAGGTTACAATATTTGCGTTTTTTAGATAGAGTCCCTGTTGTAGCTGTATCCCACACCCCAGAAGGTGCGCCATATACTCTTACGCTGTGCCCATTAGGTGGGAGCACACCAATCCGCCTCCTTCCTTCCCTCTTCCCCCCTTTCTCCCCCCCCATCTCGAATTGAATTGACTTTTTCTCTTGTGTGCTTGTGTATTAGATCAGATGGTCTACTGGTTTCTTATTAGGATTGAGTACATAAGATGGAGACTTTACATCTTTTGTATTAACTCGGATGGAGTCAGACTTTTTTCTTTTTTAATGCCTACAAATGCGAAGTTCTTCCAATGCTCTTTGAAACACCTTTATTGTCTCACTGGTTCCATCAGTAATGAATTGAATAAAATCTTCGACCTGAGCCATGATTTTAACTTTTTAAAAAATATACTTTGAAAGAATCATGAACAGTCAGCATAGGAGCCAGTCACTGTAGCTATGACAAGACAGGCCAGATTTATCAGTGTAGCCATTCTAATCCTTTCATAGAGTCCTGCTTACAGAGTTACTTTTTTGAAACGCATACCATGCTATTAACTTCCCTTCAGGAACCATAGTCTTGGAAAAGCTTTTCCACAACATTAATTACAACAGGAATCTGGAAATGTAAATAACATTTGTGGCCTCTAACCTGCCTGGTAACCGGCTGGTGGAAGATCTTGGGAATTACAACAGTAACTGGCACACAATGAAAGCAGCCCTGGGGAGCCCATGGGACCAGGGGCCAGCTCACCATTTCCCAGATGGCAAACTAGGAAAGGAAATCAACTTTTCCAAAATGATAAGGGCCTCATAAAAGCATCTCAACTAGTGCCTCAGGTCAGCCACAAAGACCCATGTTGGAGAAGCAGCTATTTCCTAACAACCTGAAAAAATCCAGACACCCAGCAAGTTTTGATACCAACCCAGAGAAACCTTAGCCCCCATGAAAGAGAGCAGTACTTGTCTGTTAGATTTGTTGGCAATGAAATATTTGAACAGCTGGGTCTCTGGGTATAGTTCTGACATTGGCTAATTTTTACAAAGGAGTCTTTTTGTTTTCCCTACTCAAAAAGGGGAGAAGATCTTTGTATGCTTTTATTTTAAAAGGAGCCATTAAGTCCTACTAGGTCAGCCACTGGGCTTATTTTCTGGCAAAACTGATTGTCATTAGCAATGAGTTTTCAGTCACCTAGGGTAATATTTAAGGGGCTTTTCCAATTTAATTGGCATTTCACTTTTTGAAGATACTACACAGTACATTTGCCTCTTTGTTGCTGTTGGCACCGTGGTCTGGTATTTTATGGGTTATTTATATTTATTTGGCTCTGAAGTGTGAAGTCTATCAAGAAAATAGGTACTGGGTAGGTATAGTCTGATAGTGTTGATCTAAATCATCCAGATCTCAAATTGTATGGAGGTTTTGGGGGTTAGTTTTCTTTGAAATATTAAGGTGACTGAACATAGAAATGAGAATCTGATTTTTAAAAGTGTTGGCTAAAAGTCCCTGAAGCCGTTCCATATTTTGGTAACTCCTTAACAAAGCTATTTGGCAGTTATTGGCTAGAAATGCAAAGGGTTGAGCCAAGCTAGGCACAGCAACTCATCTCTGTAATCACAGTGTTTTGGGAGGCCAAAACAGGAGGATGACTTGAGACCAGGAATGTGAGACCAGCCTGGGCAACATAGGTAGACCCCACCTTTACAAGAAGAAAACATTAGCCAGTCGTGGCAGCATGTGCCCACAGTCCCAGCTACACAGGAGGGCTGCTTGAGTCCAGGAGTTTGAGGCTTCAGTGAGTTATGATCGTGCCATTGCATGCCAGCCTGGGTGACACAGTGAGTCCCTGTCTCAGAAAAAGGGAGGATGATTCAGGGTGGAGAATGGTGCCATTTTAATTGCATGAATTTTAATTGGATGAGGTTTTTTTTTTTTTTTTTGAGACAGAGTCTTACTTTGTCGCCCTTGGCAGAGTGCCTTGGTGTCACAGCTCACAGCAACCTCAAACTCTTGGGCTGAAGCAATTCTCTTGCCTCAGCCTCCCAAGTAGCTGGGACTACCGGCGCGCACCACAATGCCCAGCTATTTTTAGAGGCGGGGTCTTGTTCTTGCTCAGGGTAGTCTCAAACCTATAAGCTCAGGCAATCCACCTGCCTTGGCCACCTAGATGCTAGGATTACAGGTGTGAGCCACCATGCCTGGCCCCTGGATGAATTTTTTTTTCCCATGTGATGGATAATACTTTTTAAACAATAAAAAAACCTAAGAAGCCAATTTCAGTCTAAGGTTATACGCATTCCTGAATAAATCTAGAAAGCAGAGCTGAGGGAAGAAGCAAGTGGAGGGTTTTACTAGTACAGTTCTGCAAGACTAAGCAATACTTCCTCTACCCTTTCTCCCCGCAAAAAGGTTTCCTGATCAAGAGTCTCGCAGCCCCTGGAGCCAGTCCCCAGTTTAGAGATGTGTTGACAGGATAGTCACTGTTTTCTGAACAGTGACAGGCTGGCAATATTTGATTCCTCCTTGCTTTCCCTGGCTCCCCCTACATACCTTTAGTATTTTTCAGAAAAGAAACCCAGGAAGAAATATGAGGAACCTAAGTGTGCAGTGTCTTCTTTAAATGGCTTTAATGCTGGTGATTTTGCAATGGGTTGTTTGAGAAAAATCTCTCTGAAAAATTGCTGCTTCCTTTTAGAGATGTTAGCTCGGGCTTTTCTCTTACATTTTCCAGAAGATTCCATCTTCAAGGAGCTGCACTTTCTTGCTCTATATCAAAGCTTCGGGATCTGCCTTACGTCCTCTTACTTTTGAGTTGCTTCTGACCCTCAAATGCTACTTGCTCTGCCACAGGAGGGTCTGTCCTTATGGCTAATAGGATGGAGATGAATGCTTCTACTTTCCCCTTCAGTCCTGCCCTGAGGCTAAGATTAATGGGCTCCCATAAATTGCTGGTTGGGTCTGGGACGGGGCTTTATCCGCAACACCTGAAAGTTATTATCCTGTAATAACACAGATAATGCAAGTGTTACAAAGTCAACATCTAGTGGAGAGGCTCGTTAGCAGAGCTGTTTTGTTGTGTTTGTCTTGACTGTGGAATCGCTGCTGCTCTGCTCCCCGTTCTCAGACACCCCTGCCCAGGCCCCCACACTTGGCCCCCAAGTGCACCCCGCTCTGTGCCCGGGGGCAGGGGGGTTGCAACTCTTAGTGGTAGTCTTTTCCTCTGACATGCCCCTCCCTTGCCATGCCCCTTGCCTTGGGGTCTTTTAGGGGAGACCTGGCTTCCCCTTGTCTGCCCTGAGCCCTTGAAGAAGGGTGGGGTTTCTCCCAGTGCACTGCTCCAACTTCTAGACCAGTGGTTCTCAATCTTCCTAATGCCGCGGCCCTTTAATACAGTTCCTGTGCGTCGTGACCCACAGGTTGAGAACCGCTGTTCTAGACTGTGCGATCTAACATGATAGATGCCGGCCATGTGGGGCTACTGAGCAGTTGAACTCTGGCTCATCCAAATTGATATGAACAGTAAGTATAAAATTCATACCAGCTCCCAAAGACTTCATGCAAAAAAGGAGTATCGCATGCCTCCATCATTTTTATATTGATTATATGCTGAAATGATATTTTGCATAGACAGTTGATCCTTGAACAACAAAGGGGTTAGGAATGTCCCTAACAGACGATTACCAGGTGCTTTGTGTGGTATGTGCTGCTTACCTACTGTATTCTTACAGTAAAGGAAGACAGAGAAAATGTTGCTGAGAAAATCATAAGAAAGAGAAAATACATTTGATATTCATGAGATGGCTTATCATGAAGGTCTTCATTCTCGTCATCTTCACGTCGAGTAGGCCGAGGAGCGGGACGAGGAAGAGGAGGGGTTTGGTCTTGCTGTCTCAGGGGTGGCAGAAGAGGAAGAAAATCCCCCTCTCAGTGGATCCACGCAGTTCGAGCCTGTGTTGTCCAAGGGTCGACCTTATTGGGTTAAATAAAATACATTATTAAAATTAATTTTACCAATTTCTTATTGCTTTTTTAAAAAATGCTATCACTGAGAATTTCAAATTCCATGTGGTTTGCATTTGTGGCTCCCATTCTACTCCCATTGGGCAGTGCTGGACAGTGCTAGACAGCCCTCCGCCACCTTCCCTCAACAGCCCTCCACCTTTGCAGACCACACCATTTGGTGGCTATGGCCTCTACCCTCCCGTATGGGCTCCACAGACGCTTTTTACAGTAGTCCTCATAGTCGGGCTTCCCTTTTTTCTCTACCCAACTCCAAACTATCAGCCAAGACAATTTTAACATGTATTTAAATCAAACCAATAAACATTAATTAGGCACTTACTGTTCTCAGGTATAGTGAGGCCCTGGATCTATATTTTTTAATAAGTAAAGTAAGAGATTTCAGAGGATATACAGAAAAACAGCAAGATTAATTCTGCCTGTGATTACCAGAGGAAGTGCAGAGAGAGGCCCTGGGTGAGGGAGTTCACGGAGGGAGAGGTGGACAGTGTCTTCTAGAACCAGATGATAGAGCTGCATAAGGCCATAGGAAGTAAGGTGGCAGAGGTGTGGTGGGACCCGAGGATGGCTCTGGTGGGGACCCTGTCGGAGAAGCCGCATAGGATCAGATGCGGGTGGTAGACAAGGATGCCCAGATGGTGGGACTCCTTGGGGCCGTGGGAAATGAGGCTGCAGTCCTGCTAACTGCACAGGCAAGAGAGGAGGATTTGGTGGCAAAGCTGGAGCAGGGCGGGGCGCAGAGGCTGTTACAGGAGAGGAGGCTGAGAAGAGGCTAAGTGGCCTCAGCCAGCAAGCTGCATCCTTCCAGACCCTGGGCACTTGCTGGACGCTGTCAGGAGGGAGGGGCTAGAGACCTTGCCAGTGGGTCACTCAGCTTCTGCGAAGGTCTGCAGATCTGCCCTTTGACAGGAGAGCTGCTTTTGCACGGAAAAGTTTAGCAGAAACCATGACCTAGTTCACCTGCTCCAAGCTCCCTGGCCTGCCCAGGCAGTATGTTTATTAGAAGTGAAAACTCATTCTCCAGTAAATGCCTTACTTGTCAGAACCTTCTCTCTACCTCTGCCTGACATGCAACCCAGAGTACTGAGCAGCCACAGAATGCGTGCATTTTCTTGGCTCTTGAAACTCAAAGACAAAATGTGGGAAGACCTCCTCTGCCTCAGTGGGTTTTAAACCGCTTTCTGGTACACCCAGGATAGACATTAGTCAGCAGTCAGCTCTATGGCTGTGTGCCCAGAATTGACACTCTCACCCATTTCTTGCCTTCACGGTCACATGTGGTTTGGCGTGGAGGCTGCTAGAAAAGAGAAATGCCTTACTCCCCAAAAGCCAATATTTAGGGTTAAGTTTATTTTATAAAGAAAGCTGAGGGCAGAGTCTCCCCACCAAGTCAAGGCCAGAGTGTTGATTCTCCACTAGACTGTTGGCTCAAGGGATTACCTAGAGAACTAAAACAACAAGAGCCATCTCCCCAGAGACTAGGATTTAGGTTTTTTTTTTTTTTGAGACAGAGTCTCACTATGTCGCCTATGTCACCCTGCATAGAGGGCTCTGGCAGCATCATAGCTCACAGCAACCTCAAACTCTCGGGCTCAAGCGAGCCTCTTGCCTCAGCCTCTCAAATTGCCGGGACTACAGGCGCCCGCCACAATGCCCGCTAATTTTTGTTGTAGTTGTTATTGTTATTTAGCAGGCCCAGGCCAGGCTCGAACCTGCCAGCCTCAGTGTATGTGGCTGGTGCCCTAACCACTGAGCTATGGGCGCCAAGCCAGTGGTTTAATTTTTAATTGGGCTGAAGTTTTGTTAGATTGCTTGTAAGAGCTCCCAGATGCTTCTAATATGCAACCAATGTTGAAAACCCACTGGGTTAGATTTTGAAAAGGCCACCTTTTTTTCTTTCTTTCTTCTTTCTTTCCTTTTTTTTTTTTTTTGCAGCTTACGATTGCCACTGGTTTTCTGCCTAAAGTAGGAGGTAAAATTGAGATCATTGACTCAAGGTTTGGAAAACAGAGACAAGTATAAAGTGTCTGAGAAAGCCTCAGGCGTGTTGAGGGGTGAGACATCAGGGTTACAGCCTAAAACCTCACAGCGTTTGTCCTCAACTACTGCGCTAAGCCTGGTGGTTCTCAAATAGGATAGCCAGGAGGGCTTGCTAACCCACAGACTGCAGGGGCCCACCCCTAGAATTTCAGATCCAGTAGTGTAGGGTGGTACAAGAGTGTCTAACCTGTTCCCAGGAGGTACTGACACTGTAGTGCCAGGGAGCCAATGGCAAATAGAAGACCACTTAGAGCAGTGGTTCGCCGCAGCCCTTTAATACAGTTCCCGTGGGTCGTGACCCACAGGTTGAGAACCACTGACTTAGAGTAAAAATGCATAGCCAGGCGTTGTGGCAGGCGCCTGTAGTCCCAGCTACTTGGGAGGCTGAGGCAAGAGAATCGCTTAAGCCCAAGAGTTTGAGGTTTCCGTGAGCTGTGACACCACAGCACTCTACCCAGGGAGACAGCTTGAGACTCTGTCTCAGAAAAAAAAAAAAATGTAACCCAAAGCCCCAGGCATCTTTTCTGAGCACCTAGTATGGGGCCAGACACCAGACCTGGGTATCAGAGGAGGAGCCACACTTCCTGCCCTTCATAATTTGGCAGATTCAAGGCAGAGACCCATAGACAAACAATAACATTTTATTAGGTTCTGTGCAGGAGGCCTCCCATTTCCTCTCCAAGACAGTGAACTAGAAAGAACGTTGCTCCCACCTAAACAACATCAAAAGCCAGACAAATGACCAGTTCAGACCTTCCTTGAATCCAGCAGACAGCTGAGGTCACACGGCAAACAACTAACCTGACGTCCAGGGACAGGCAGACATCTGTGGGAAGAGACAGAACAAAAGCCTTGCTTCCCTGAGTCAAATGGAGCAGGACATAAGTAGGAAGAATCTGCTGGAATTAATTTTTTTTTTTTTTTGAGACAGAATTTCATTATGTCGCCCTCGGTAGAGTGCCATGGCGTCACAGCTTACAGAAACTTCAAATTCCTGGGCCTAAGCAATTCTCTTGCCTCAGCCTCCCAAGTAGCTGGGACTACAGGCACCTGCCACAACGCCTGGCTATTTTTTGTTGCAATTGTCATCATTGTTTAGTTGGCCTGGGCCGGGTTCAAACCCGCCAGCCTCGCTGTAATCATTGTGCTATGGGCGCCGAGCCTGGAACTGTTTTTAGTTTGTTTTATACATTATTAAAGGCTCGTGAGGGCCTTGGGCCACAGTTTGAAATTCATTTTGAGACAAGGGCCTCAGCTCTGTCACCTCCAGCTTCCTCAAAATGACAGCCAAGCCGTAGGGTAGGAGTAAGCAGGAGCATTGATAAAAACCCAAACTCTCACATGAAAGCTATAACCCAGCTACAACTTAACAATAGGGGGAAGTGGGGGTGGGTGGGTAGAGGGAGGGGAATCGGTGGGATCACACCTGTGGTGCATATTACAGGGGTATTTGCGAAACTTGGTAAATGTAGAATGTAAAGGTTTTGGCACAGTAACTGAGATAACGCCGGAAAGGCTATGTTAACCACTGTGATAAAAATGTGTCAAATGGTTTATGAAGTGAGTGTATGATGCCCCATAATCATATCATTGTATACAGTTATGATTTAATAAAAAAATTAAAAAAAAAATAAAACCCAAACCTACAGTATCAGCGTCCTTCACGCCTGCATGCATTTGGCCTCCTGGGGAAAGCTCCTGGGCAGCTCTGAGGCTTGGGGTTTGGGGTGTCAGCAGGGTCAGCAGGAGGGAACTCAATCAACAGCACCCATACTTATTGGTACAAATGCTATTTGTCCCAACAGGATGCCTGAAGCCCCGGGATTGGCTGGCTATGTGGATTAATAAGGACTCTCTTTAGATGTGAGAATTAGTCACTATTTTCTTTTCTTATCTCTTTTTTTTCTTCTTTTCCTTTCCAACACTCACTCCCTCTTTCTCTGTCTGGTCTCCCCAGACAGGATTTAATTTGGACCAAAGTACATTACTTAAACATTGATTTTTAATTCAACTTGTTAATATGTTGTTTGGGATATTGCATCCTCATTTATAAGTGAAATATGTTTGTAATTCCCCCTTTATAATAATATATTCTCTCCAATTTTAATATCAGGTGTACCCAGATCAAGTAGAATGATTTTGAAGTATTTCTTCTTTTTCTATTGTCTATAAGATTTGGCATGATCTGTTTTTTGAAATTATCTTTTACTTTTATTTATAAATATTAGTTGTCTATTTTTTTTTTGTTGAGACAGAGTCTCACTGTACTGCCCTCAGGTAGAGTGCGGTGGCATCACACGGCTCACAGCAACCTCTAACTCTTGGGCTTACGCGATTCTCTTGCCTCAGCCTCCCAAGTAGTTGTCTATTTTTTGAGACTTAAAAAGAAATAATAAGCAGTTAACTGATGACTCCATACTGAATCTCAGAGTCAAAGCATTCTGTAATAGACATACTCTTATTTGACAATGTGAATGTTACTTTCTTTGCATTATTATTATTATCGCTTAATATTTCGATGCAGCAATTCTCTGATTTATTTTCTGAATGTATTTATGTTCGTTCATTCTTTATGAGTTTTTTGTTTCCAGTCCTTATCTTAAACATTGTTATTGTTATTAAATTTTAAGCTTCTTTAATTTTGTGAAGGCAAAAAATGGAAACCTAATAAACACATGTATATGTAAAAATAAAAAATAGAAAAAGTAAAAAAAAAAAAATAAGGATTCCCTTTGCTAGCAATTTCTAGCACTGGGGGGCCTGTCCATTTGCAGATCTGGGATCATCCTCAGAGATCGTCTCTCCTGATAGTATTTCCATTCCAGGGCTATCCCAGACACAGTGTCACAATTAATTTACCCTAAGTTTCCTTGCAGTAAAGGAAGCTGAATAAGTGCAGACTCTTATATTTTGCTAATCGTTGGGCAATTCATGTAACCTTTCTATACAGACAAATGATAGAAATAGAAAAACTAGCTGGGCCTTGTGGCGGGTGTCTGTAGTCCCAGCTACTTGCAAGAGGACCTCTTGAGCCCAAGAGTTTGAGGTTGCTGTGAGCTATGACACCACAGCACTCCACCCAGGCTGACAGAGTGAGACTCCATATCTCCCACACACACACACACAAATCAGAGTAAAGGAAACAGAAGTTTAGGCATTTGTTTTTTTCGATATAGACTTCATAATTGTGTTAGCTACCCTCAGGCCTGTTGCTACCCAAACCATGGTGTAAAGAGAATGGGTTCATGGGGAAAACTACAGTTAAGAAAAGTCCATTGGTAAGCATTAAAATCAGTTTAATCATTTGACAAAATTATTAAGTACATCAAATATACTAGACCCCAGTCTAGGCACTGGGTGCCGCATGTAAAATAAAACAGACACAAATCTTGTCCTTGAGCAATGTATATTCTAGTGGCAATAATATTAAAAACATTGAATAAAGGGAAGAAGGTAGAAAACCCTGGGGGGATGGTGATAGTGCGGTTCTCTAGAGGTTGATCTGGGGAGATAATGTTTGTAGACATGTTTGAACAAAGAACTGAAGACGGAGAAGAAGGGAGCCCAGCCAATGTCTGGGAGAGAGCAGCCCATGAAGAGGAAATAATCAGTGTCAAGGCCATGGAGTAAGGTCATCCTGGCAGTGGCAGAGCTGCACAGAGGCCAAGGGTGGGTACAGGGAGTAAGGGAAGAGATGGAGCAGAGTTTGAAATCATAATGAAAATTTCAAAAAAGCATCCTTTTCGACCTCATTCTTACCAAAATAACACTTCTCAGTTTTCCTTCTCCAACAAGATAAAATTAATGAATCAAGGTGCCAGATGTGTTACTACTAGAAAGTATTAGAAATAATACTAAGGGCTCAGCGCCCATAGCTCAGTGGTTAGGGTGCTGGCCACATACACTGGGCTGGCAGGTTCAAATCCTGCCAGGGCCTGCTAAACAACAATTGCAACTGCAACAACAACAACAAAATAGCCAGCGTGGTGGTGGGCGCCTGTAGTCTCAGCTACTTGGGAGGCTGAGGCAAGAGAATCGCTTAAGCCCAAAAGTTTGAGATTGCTGTGAGCTGTGGCGCCACGGCACTCTACCCAGGGTGACATAATAAAACTCTGTCTCAAAAAAAAAAAAAAAAGAAAGAAAGAAAGAAATAATACTAAGGCCATGGTATTCAATATACTTTCAATTATTGCCTTGATTATTATCCTAGTCATGATAATCACTACCATGACCGTTAATAATGCAGCCTTTGCAATGTACATCATCTCATTTGATGAGATGATGCGATAATGCCGGGATAAGGGTTACTTTCCCATGTTGCAGATAAGAACAGTTTTTAGCTGCATTATGTGACTTGACCAAAGTTGCTCAGCTAGTAAATACTGGAAGAGCATGATCCCAGTGTTATTTTTCCTAAGCCACACAACTTCAACCAAGAGGCAGCATCTGGTATACTTGCTCAGAATATCTCTATTGTCCAGAATTTTCCCCTTTAAGAGGAAAGACATTGCTAACAGAGATTTTTTTACCTAATAAGAAAAAAGTAAGGTCGGGTGCAGTGACTCATGCCTATAATCCCAACACCCTGGGAGGCCGAGGCAGGTGAATTGCCTGAGCTCACAGGTTCAACACCAGCCTGAGCAAGAGCAAGACTCTGTCTCAAAAAATGGCGTGTTGGGCGGTGCCTGTGGCTCCAGGAGTGGGATGCTAACCCATATACTGGAGGTGTGGGTTCAAACCTGGCCCCGGCCAAAAACTGCAAAAAAAAAAAAAATATATATATATATATAGCGCTGTGGTGGGCACATGTAGTCCCAGCTACTCAGGAGGCTGAGGCAATAGGATCACTTGAGCCCAAGAGTTTGAGGTTGCTGTGAGCTATGACAACAGGGCACTCTACCGAGAGTGACAAAGTGAGACTCTGTCTCAAATAAAGAAAAGAAAAGAAAAAGAAAAAAATAGGACGAACAATGACATTTATCACAATATTCTATGTCATAGCAAAAACTGAGAAACAACTTAAAAGCCCAATAATAAGAGATAGAAAATTTGGTAGGCAGAATAATAGCTGCCCAAAGAGCCCACAACCTAATTCCTGGAACCAATGAATCTGTTACCTGACGTGCCAAAGGGGGATTAAGGCTGCAGATGGAATTAGGTTGTAAACAGGAAGATTATTGATTGAGCTCAAGGGTCTTTCAAAGTAGAAGAGGAAGATGGGATTGTGGGAAAAGGGCACAGAGAAATGCAAGGTTTCTGACTTTGAAGATGGCAGGAGGAGCCACAAGTCAAGGAATGAAGGAAACTTCTAGAAACTGGAAAGTGAAAGGGGCAGCCTTGCAAAAATTGCAAAAATAACAGGAAAATACCTAATCCTACAATTTCCAGTAATAGTTAAACATGAGTCCTATAAATTCTCTTGCTAACAGACACCCTACCCCGGAGGAATTCTCTTTTGCACAACTTCTAAAATGGGCTGAACAGACAAAAAGAGATGGAAATCTTTCTCTTTCAGAACAGTTTTTGAGGATCTGCTTTTTACAGAGATGCTGAGTAAACGTCAGAACAGGCTTCAGCCACATCTCCAGGACAGAGTTATGTCTCCTATGATAATCCCATCGCCAAAGAAAGGCAGAGGAGCAGCTCTTGGGTTTTGACTTCTGGCCCAGCTTCAGTTTTTGTTATTTAACTGCCACTAAGAAGAAAAAAGGGAACAGATGCCGCAGTTTCTTGATCGTACCCCACCAATTTACAGCCTCCTTTAATGTCCCCTAGCCACTTGGCCTCAGTGGCTGGTTCATCCCTTGTCTTTCCCTGGGATGCCACACTGCAGGGTCTCCTTCCTCTCTTTTCCCCACTCCCCTTCACTCTCTCTCTCTCTCTCTCTCTCTCTAAGAAGGAAAAAGAAATTTTGTACTTTTCTATCCTAATCTTTGGAGAAATTCTTCTCAAACCTGCCTGTACTAGCTCACACCTTAACAGAAAGGACAAGAGAACAGACACTTTTCTCAGAGCTTCCAGAAAGGAGCACAGCCCTGCTGACACCACAATTGCAGCTCAGTGAAACCCACGTGGGAATTCTGACCTCTAGAATTGTCAGATCATAAATTTTTGTTGTTTTAAGCTGCCGTATTTGTGGTAATGTGTTACAGCAGTAATGGGAACAAATATGCTGAGCCAACACGGATCGTGTACTTGCAGCTCTGTCCTGTAAACATTTCAATATGTGTGGAGTCTGTGTAATAACAAGGAAAATATTTAGGATCTACATTTCAAAAGCAGTACATGGATATGTACATACAGTGCAATTAAAACTGTGTTTGAGAAACAAAGAAACAAAAACCTTAGCCGAGTGGCTAGAAAATCCGGGAGGAAAAAAAATTCACAAAACTGTGAACTCTGAGTAATGTGCTCGGTCGAATGATGCTGATTCATTTTTCTTTTCTTTCAGATTTTGTGAATTTTCCAAACTTCCTTTAGTGGGCCTGTATGAAGAAAATACTAAAATTAAGTTTTAAATTTCTTTGAAAAAGTAAAACTCCCATTGAAAGAGCTGCAATGATACATATTTCCAGACAGGACACCATCAATCATCACGTCTGTGGCAAAATAGCAGAATCCTTTCCCATTTTATCTAGGAAGCCATGTGGAGAAACAGTTATCGTTTTAGCAGCTGGTACCAGAATTCCTACATAGAGAGAGACCTATCTTAGTTGAGAAGTGGAAAAGAAGCTTTGTCAAGTTCACTACCAAGAAGGATGTCCCCAGGCCCGGTGTTGAGCCTCCTGCTCAGATTCACATTAAAGAAGAGGGGGTGGGTGAGCTGGCTGAGGCTGCTCTAGGCTGGAGTCAGGAGAAGATAGAGACTCCTGCAGTGGCAGCCAGGGCTGGAAGAAAACATCTAAAGGGAAAGACACACCTATAGCATGGTTTCAAAGAAAGGCTGTGGATTATAGAAGGATGCTTCCCTGAAATGCCCGATCTTCAGCAAAACTGTAACTTGTCCATGTTTGATTTGATTTCACGGGGAAACTAACATAGGGGGAGAGATTTGCATCGAGGTTTACTCAGGGTTGAAGCCAGGCTAGTCTGCGTGGATGGAGAGAGTGAGCTGAGACCTAACACACATGTCCTACCATGATAGGATCTCCACGTTCATTGGTGTGCCTACCATGCGCCTTCAACCTTGCTGGGGGTTTGCTGCTCTGCTCCCCATCTCCCCATCCTAGGTCCCTCTTGCCCATCCTGTAATGTGTGGCCCATTGCAAATTAGCAAGTGTTTACAGCTATTTCAGTACCTTGAGTTGCATTTCATACACAAGAAGCCAGCCCTTGGATTATCTGGGATCTGTGCCAACTTGTTGCAGAGCAAACAACCACTAAAACTGCTCCCCTGGGAGCCCGCAGGAGGCTCCTCTCCACTGATGTCCCCTGGGACTGACAAGCTATTCATTCTCCAGTGTGAGATGGTTTGAGAGTCAGGTGCCTGGAATTTGTTAAAGGGGTCACGATGCTTGGGCTGTCCCCAAAAGCCTAGAAGCCTTTGGGAGGTGACATTTGTCAGAGGACCCACGGGGATTCTGTATCTCCCAGGGTACCCTTGAGAGGGGGAGGAATTCAACTCCTCCAGACATTCTGGAAACTGCTGAGAACTCATGAGGCACCCATGATCGAAACCAAGGAGTCTTCCCTAGAGACCTGGGCCCAAACCAGCAGCATTCGCAGTGGTCTCTCTTGAGCAGTGATTTTCAACCACTGTGCCGAGGCACACTGGTGTGCCACGAGAGGATCTTAGGTATGCCGCGAGTATGTCAGAGATCATTGATTAAATTATTTTTGAAAGACGTTCAAAGCACGGTAGGTTTTTTTTTTTTTTGGTCGGGGGTGGATTTGAACCCACCACCTCCAATATATGGGGCTGGCGCCGTACTCCTTTGAGCCACAGGTGCCGCCCAGTATATTCTTTTTTTACTCTTTTTTTTTTTGATCAACATAATTTAAGTGTGCCATGGAAGTTGAACTATAAGTTCAAGTGTTCCGTGAGAAAAAAGGGTTGAAAAACACTGCTCTAGAGTGGTCATAGCTTCTGGAGTTTTCTGCAGTCCTGTCTTGAGGTTTCAATGGATCAAAACTCTCTCAGGGTCAGGTGATATTTCACAGGCTTGACACCTGAAGTGGGTGGCAAAACTCATTACCAAAAATGGGGGGAGAAGTGACAATGATGTGACCTGGGCATGTGTGTGTATATTTGCACGCCTGTGCCTACATGGAGAAAAAGAGGGCAGGCAGACTTAGATCCAGATTCTGTGGGCATGAAGCTTGTATGATTTTGAGGGCCCTTCTTAAGAAAAAAGAACACTACATTACAAATTCGAAATTAAGTACAAATATACAAATATATATTTAGAATGGAAAAACAATCACAACGAATTACAACTACGAAAAAGCTGGCAACAACGAAAGCACCACAAAATCTAGAAGCATGACCTAATATCTTAATTAACTCCCTTCACACCTTTATACTATTTTTCCTACATTTTTTAGCTGAATCTTTTTTGATCACCTCTTCAAATGACAATAATTGGATGATGTTTTCTATAAAAGGGACAGAAAGATGTATTCTTTCCTCTATCTAGCAAGATTGATTAATTATTAAAAAAATGATAGTTTAGAAACTGATTTTCAGCTTCTCATGCATTTTTGCTCCAAGTCGTGTACATGTTTAGAATTTGTCATCAAATTTGGAAAACCTATCGAGGTTTTTTTCATGTATGGACTGTCAAATTTCAGGGCGTTTCATGTTTCGTCACACAGTGACTGATCTTAAACACTCTTTGAACTAATGGTATTCATTACACAATTTGTCACTGATGTTCTTGTTTAGTGGTACATTATGATTTTTATGTTAATCATTGTCAATATCAGTGTTTCTTGTCAAATAGTCAGGAAAGTAAATTTTCCTCAAACATGTTTGTATGATTCGTTTCCTTTCCTTAATTGAATTACCAAACAATCCATGAGCCTATACACTACTTCTATTTAAAAATGTATCTCTTCAGGTGGCACCTGGGGCTCAAGGAGTTGGGCACTGGCCCCATATACTGGGGGGTGGGGGGGTGGGGGGGGTGGCGGGTTTGAGCCTGGCCCCAGCCAAAAACTGCAAAAAAAAAACCCCACAAACAAACAAACAAAAAGCCTTACTAAGCATGATATAAAACCTAGAAACTATAAAAGATTGATAAGTATAATTATGTAATAAATTTAAACCTTTATACACCAAAAATAAATAAATAAATAAAACAGAAAGTAAAAAAAAGTATCTCTTCCTGTAGTATTAACTTTGTTACAATCTAAAAGAATTCTTTCAATTATAATTCATTTCTCTGTGTCAGAAAAATTTCTAGTGATTTCCTGCAGAAATATACACATATTTTTATATATGTAAATATATAATAATCTCACTACATAAGGAGTTTATAATAATGTACACTGAGGTCTATTCATGGTGGGAGAGAACTTCTGTTCTGATTTGAAGTCACAGAAAACTAAATCCTCTGGTTACAATTCTGGATGTCTCCTGATTGAGAGGTTTTTCACAAAGTAGCTTTTGCCTCTCTGTATTTCAAATTCTCTTTGTTCTCTACAACTCAACCCTTCTAGTAATGCTGGGCGCAATGGCATGTGTCACTATTTATGGCCTCTGGCCTCACACCGTTATATTGTGATTCCAGATGAGACATCACAGTAGATGGCACAGGTATTCGTGGAGCCCATTCTTACATTATGATGTCTGGAAATAACTGGGAAATACCAACATATCCCATGAAACACAAACTGTTCCAATTTCAATGTCAACTTAGGCATATTTCAAAAATTCCATGACCAGGCAACATACATATATTTTTAATGCACACTCAGACATGCCATGTCGCTATTACTCACTGCTCCAGCATTTCCAATTAAAACACCTATGCTAGAACCATAGTTAAAAGCTATATATTATAATCCCCAACAATAAAAAAATAAACAAAGATATGCAAAGACAACGAAAAAAAGCTATATATTATAAACGGAAATAATCATTTAGGAAAAAATTATTTCCCCAAAGGAAGCAAGAGTTTTACTTTTTAAGTTGACAAAACTTATTTGACTACTTCTCTAAAGCTTTGGCAGGAATATAGGGCAATTTAAAGGAAATAAAATTATTTCTACACTACCACATGATTAAAGTTTCAGCTTATTATGAAAACAAGAGTTCAAATAAGGTACTAAAAAAAGTCACCAGAAGATTGTTTAAAAGGCTTTATTCTCTTGAATAATGATGCTTGCCAGTTTCAATAAGATTAGCTTTTCTTTTCAAATCTCATCTAGAAAGCTTTTATAATTGAATCTTGATTTATTAATGACCTCTATATCTTTTATCAGTGGTTTAAAAAATCTTAATAAAGAGTCTACTGATACGAGTAGGTCCATCTCGAGAATTGTAAAGACTCTTTGTGTAAATATATACTAAGAAAAAAGAAACCTGAGTTCTCCTGGTTCACCATCGCTTCTTTCTTGTCCCTCTGTGTGTTTGTGTGTCTTTCTCTTACACACTACCCAACCAAACACTTCCTTTTCAAAATATTGTGATCATCACTATCTCTGTTGCACCAGGAGAATTTTCAGTTTCTAAAAATAATTTCAATTCTATGGAGTCAAAATGTTTTTAGTTACAGCTGCCCAAACAGTAGGATTTTACTTCAGATCCATTTGGAAATACCATTAAAGGCTTAAAAAATGATGAAAACATGAAAAACGCTTTGGAAACTAGGATAACTAAGCCTGATTAAAGTCAACTTCTATAACGGGCAAAGGATAAAATACTGGTGTTAATGATGGATCTGAGAGGTTTGATGGAAACCTGATTCCTTTTTTTCTTCCTTATCTTCTGTTCACCTTGTTTCCTGCTACATTTTTTTGTTCTGTATTATGTTGACATCAGCTAGAACTGGTTTGAGCCCCATGGTTAACTCCTTTTCTACCAGCCTTCATGAAAAATCTCAAGGAGGCTAGGTAGACTCTGAGCAAAAAGCATGACTAAGGCAAGTTATTTCCTTCTTTTCTTTCCAGGTCACCTGCTTTGGATTTAAAACTTTTGTATAACTGATTAAAATGTTTCCTCTTCTTTGTACATATAGTGTACAAAGTGTACATATAAACAAAGTGTAAATATAAACTTTTTTATCACGATCTTCATGGAAAACAAGATTTTTCAGCCTGATTTATGATGCTTATAATGACATCTTCCCACATCACTCTCCATTCCTTTTTTTTTTTTTTTTTTTGCAGAGACAGAGTTTCACCTTATTGCCCTCGGTAGAGTGCCAGGGCCTCACACAGCTCACAGCAACCTCCAACTCCTGGGCTTACGCGATTCTCTTTCCTCAGCCTCCCGAGTAGCTAGGACTACAGGCGCCCGCCACAACGCCCGGCTATATTTTGGTTGCAGTTTGGCCGGGGCCGGGTTTGAACCCGCCACCCTCGGTATATGGGGCTGGCGCCTTACCGACTGAGCCACAGGTGCCGCCCAACACTCTCCATTCCTTATTCTGCTTAATTTTTCTTCTGAGTATCACCAAACCTTACATTATGAGTTTATTTGTTTATTGTCTACCTCTCTACTCCCAACCAAATTTTTTTGTTTGTTTGTTTGGTTTTGGGCCAGGGCTAGGTTTGAACCCGCCACCTCCGGCATATGGGACTGGCGCCCTACTCCTTGAGCCACAACCAAATTTTTATATGTCTTTTTTTGTTTGTTTGTTTTTTGATCTTTTTTTTTTTTTTTATTGTTGGGGATTCATTGAGGGTACAATAAACCAGGTTACACTGATTGCAATTGTTAGGTAAAGTCCCTCTTGCAATCGTGTCTTGCCCCCATAAAGTGTGACACACACCAAGGCCCTTCCCCCCCTCCCTTCGTCCCTCTTTCTGCTTTTCCTCCCCTTTTATATGTCTTTTGTGTCATTGGCAAGGCAACAAATATTTCTTCAATGAAATAAGTGTGTTCGCGGGCGATGCCTGTGGCTCAAGGAGTAGGGCGCCGGTCCCATATGCTGGAGGTGGCGGGTTCAAACCTAGCCCCGGCCAAAAACCAAAAAAAAAAAAAAAAAGAAATAAGTGTGTTCGCTAGGACTTCTATACTAGAAGTCCCAGTCTAGTTCTGGAGTCATGGGGTATTAACTCAGAGTCCCCTTTCTTTCTACAACCTCTGGAAAGTTGTTCTGCTTCCTCCTCTGTTTTAAAACTGTATTTGGTAAGGTCTTTGGTTACGCAAAGGTCTGTGGTCCATATGCAGAGAAAAAACACGGAAGTTAAAGGAAAGGTTTAAAGAAAAGAAACAACCCAGGAGGAGCCTGACTTGATGTTTGAGCTGGCGGGCTGGGATACTTTACTTTTATATGGTCTTTGATGGGCCGAAAATGGAGTGCTGAGAATTTGGTCCAGGCCAATGTAGGGCCTTGGTGTGTGTCACACTTTATGGGGGCAAGACACGATTGCAAGAGGGACTTTACCTAACAATTGCAATCAGTGTAACTGGCTTATTGTACCCTCAATGAATCCCCAACAATAAAAAAAAAAAAAAAAGAAAACTGCCCAATTGGCATTATCCTGCCATGCCCCTCTTAGCCACCACGCCCCCTTTCATGCAAATGAGACATTGAACTATCAGGTGGTTTTCCAGGGGGCGTGACTGGTTCTCCTCTGGGGCTCAGAGAGTTGTGGGGAGGGTTTGTGTGTGTGTGTGTTCCAGCGTTAGGCCCCCAAACAGTTACTGTCCCTATTTGCAAATCTAATGGCCTTTTCTCTGATTTAACCACTTTGTAGTATAAGCCAGTGCTGATCATTGTTTTTTTTTCCTTAAAAATCTTGCTTTCTGCAGCTTTCGTGATCCCAGCTTGCCGCTTCTTTAGGCAGTTTTCCTTTACCTGTGGCTCAATCCACCCTGAGGACACATAACAGTCCATTCTCCCTGGGTTAGAGGCACAGGCTTTCTGATGATTCCTGGGGGCATTGCAAGCTGAACTTATTAACAGGTGAATCTATTTTATTTATTTATTTATTTTTAGAGACAGGCTCTGGCCATGTTGCCCAGGCTGGAATGCAGTGGCTATTCACAGGCACGATCCCACTACTGATTGGCTCAGGAGTTTTCATCCTTATCCTCAAACCTTCCCTGGCTTCCTCATTATGGTTGTAACAAGAGTTCCTTAATTTTTAAGTTGGCCATCTTTTTTTTTTTTTGAGACAGAGTCTCACTTTGTCGCCCTCAGTAGAGTGCGGTGGCGTCACAGCTCACAGGAACTGCCAGCTCTTGGGCTTAGGCGATTCTCTTGCCTCAGCCCCCGAGAAGCTGGGACCACAGGCGCCCGCCACAACGCCCAGCTATTTTTTGGTTGCAGTTTGGCCACCCTCGGTATATGGGGCTGGCGCCCTACTCACTGAGCCACAGGCGCTGCCCAAGTTGGCCATCTTTTTATCATTCTAGATTCCTTATCCACATCCCTCCCCACCCCACTCTCCACTACAATCAATCCCTGAAATACTGATTCTGTGTTCACTTGTTTTCTCAAAGCATCCTCTTCCTCTCTGGAAAACAGTCTTGGTCAAGGACCATTAGTTTCTTGCCTTAACCACACTACAAGAATTTCCTCAGACTCCTCTCAGACTCCAGCCTTCAACTTACTTTTCATCCTACTACGTGGTAGTTTTCCTACATGTAAAATGCAGGTGTCGGTGTGTCCGCATTGCGCTCAGAGTGAGGTCCAGACCGCACGGCATAGCCAACAAAGCTCTTCATTCTGGCCCTGGCCTATGTCTCCTCTCATCCCCCTTCCGCTAGCTCCCGACCTCCGCCTACATACTTTGCTAAACCTGACTCAGCTACTTGCTGTTTCTTGGAATGACCAGAGCATTTCGCTTCTCTCTCTCTCCCAACTTTTCATATAATAATCCTTCAATATGTCCAACTCTCTGCCTTTGGCCTCTGGGATAAATTCTGCCCTGTTTTCAAGTCTCATTCCTAAAGTTCCCTTCACTTGGAAAGTCTCTGTTCACCTACTCTCTACTTACACCTTGCCTCTGAATGCTCTTTCTTGGTGTTTCCATTGCACCTTCTAAGTAACCTCAATAACAATTCCTTTCAGGTTTAATAACCCTCCTTAATTTCTCTACTAGATTGTGAGACTTTTGACAGTAGTAACTTCTTACATTATTTTATTTGGAGACAGAGTCTCACTTTGTCCCTCTTGGTAGAGTGCCCTGGCGTCACAGCTCACAGCAACCTCAAACTCTTGGGCTCAAGAGATTCTCTTGCTTCAGCCTCCCAAGTAGCTGGGACTACAGGTGCCCGCCACAACGCCTGGCTATTTTTAGAGACAAGGTCTCACTCTGGCTCAGGCTGGTCTCAAACCTGTGAGCTCAGGTAATCCACCCACCTGGGCCTCCCAGAGTACTAGGATTACAGGTGTGAGCCACGGAGCCAGGCCTAACTTCTTAGATTATATCTGTATTCATAGTAAATACATCTTAGCACACAGTGAACAGTAAATAAATGTGTTGACTTGAGATAAATTGAGTTGGGTTCACTAAAAACAGTTTACCAGCTCTTGACTTCAGGGAGTTACTTCAGCTTTTAGTTCATAAGAAATAGTCATTTCTCCATTTAAATGAAAATTTAACAAAATAGCATCTAGTTGATGTTGACCTGAATAAGAATATAAAAAGTGTTTTTATAAGTATTTTGGCTTGTGGTTATAATTTGGCACTAAGATTGGTTTCAATATGTTTAATGACATCCAAGTATGAAAACCACACTGTCATCTGGCACGAGGACAATGGGGCTAGAGTGGGGGCAGTTACACAAATGTGACCCTGCTCTCTTCTTGTCTTCCCTCAATTTTTTACTTCCATTGTCATAGGAGTTCTTTGTTCCTACAGCCTGAAATTGGAATGCTAATTTTTGGGGGTGGATGATGTTACTATAACTCTGGGGGGGAGGGAATAAACTCACTGTCATAAGAAGCACTGGAAATGATCTCACCAACCTGCCATCTGTATGACCTGTGTTCTGGGCTGTGTTCCAGTAATGGAAATAAGCTTGCTTTGTTCCACATGTATTTCCACACCCAGGACCTTTTGTCAGCTCTCCCACCCAGACACCCCACAGCAGTTATTACAGAGTCATTGCTCTGGTGCTTCTGTACCTACACAGCCAGCCAGTGGTCTAGGACGCTGGCTTCAGAGGCATAATAAACTCAGGTTTGCACCCATCTGCTCCACTCTCTACTTGTGACAAATGACTGGTCCTCTCCAGTCTTCTCTTTTCCTCAGTTTCCTCATTTATGAAATGTGGATAATAACACCTACTTCATAGGCTGGGGAAAGCCATGCTTGCAAAGTTCTTTATCCAGCCAGTATCCTACACATGGTAATGCTGTACCTTCTATTTCAGTTTTATACAAAAAAGCCATCCATTTCCAGTCCCATTGCTTACTCCACAGACCCATTTACAAACTATTGCTGTGAGAAGTTATTTCTATAGTTGGATATTTCATTTATTGATTAACTTCATCCTGAAGGATGAGTCTTGTTATCTACACCCAGAATCCCATTTATATTTGTCTCCTAGGGCTGCTGTAACAAAGTACTACAAACTACTTGGCATAGAACAACAGAAATTTATGCTCTCACAGTACTGAAGACCATAAGTCTGAAGTCAAGGTGTTGGCAGGGCCGAGTTCCCTCTGACACTTTGGCTAGATCCCTTCCATGCCCTATATAGCCTTTAGCAGTGGCCGACAATTACTGGCATTCCTTGGTTTGCGACAGTCTCTGCCTCTGTCTTCACATAGCCATCTTCCCTCTGTGTTTCTGTCTTCACATGGTGTTTTCCTTTTTTAATAAGGACCCTGGTCATATCAGATTAGGGTTTACTCTAATGATTTCATCTTAAGCAGATTACATCTACAAAGACACAATTGCCAACTATGGTCACATTCATAGGTACTGGGGTTAGGACTTCAACCATTTTGTGTTATTTTTGGGGGGACACATAAAACCATTCAATGAAGAGCTTGTTACCCCCAACTATTACAAGGGGTGGTGGAAGATGGCTTCAATGACTACTTCAGCCCCTTCCTGAGATGACACACGTTCAATGACTGATTAATGCAGGGATATAGATGTCCTGGCCATCTGCTCAACTCGTGACAACTCTGAAGGGCCCTTTCAACTCCAAAGTCCCCTATGGAATCAGTGGAGGTGGTCGTGCCTGGGTACCCGCTTGGCTTCTCTCTCTCCCTAGTCCTGCTTCTGACCTCAAACCATCACAGGTGTTAATCCCGATAAATATCCCAGTACTAATCTCTATCTCAAAGCTGATTTCCTGGAGAGCTAACCTGTGATAATACTACAGAGGATAGTGTCTTCTGCAACATTTTATTCACCAGAGTTGCCACTTCCTGGACACATAATAAACACTTAATAAATCCTAACTTGTTGACTAATTAGGTCACATTTTAGGGGGTCTAGTTGAGCAGAATTGCGTGTGCAGTTTGTTGCCATGGTTGTCTGTGACATGAATGAATACCTATGGAGGTCCATGCAAATGGACCACTCACCATTTAGCCCAAGTTCCCTGTCATCACGACTACCAACGAAACATTCTCTGTAGTGTTACGTGGTATAACAGTCAGATGCTCTCAATACATGATAAGAGTTATCCTTCAGCATGAATTCAGAATAACTAACCATAGAAATAACCAACCCAAAGCAATGTTTTGGAAATTGATGATTAAGAAGTTAAGAAGGCGGCACCTGTGGCTCAAGGAGTAGGATGCCGGTCCTATATGCCGGAGGTGGCAGGTTCAAACCTAGCCCCGGCCAAAAACCAAAAAAAAAAAAAAAAAGAAGTTAAGAAATAGGAGGTGGCGGGTTCAAACCCAGCCCCAGCCAAAAACCACACACACAAAAAAAAGAAGTTAAGAAGCATATATATTTCAATTCAGGGGACAAGGTGCAGGAGAATATTGTGGTGCAGGTGTAATGAAAGTTTCTAACAGCGTATGGGAGACTAAAAGGAGAGACAGAACAACCATGGCGTTTGGTTGTTATGTCTTCAACATACCCTATAGGGGCAGGTATTTTTGAGCTCTTGGCAAATACATACTATACAAATACATACTGACTTAAAACCACAGATACGTAAAAAGTCAAAATTGGGTGTCCCTTCCCCACAATTCCTACCCTGGTAACTTAATGTAGAGCCTTCCCTATACCATGAGATGTGCAATGTATACTATATCACAATCTGCTTTGCTCACTTAAAATACATACCTTGGGTTTGTTTCCCTGAAAGTATTTATAGATCTATAGACACATTTTATTTTTCTTTTGTGCGACTCTTTTTCACTAACATATGGTGGGACAAGAAAAATGCATCACCAAATGGTCATTCTCTCTTTCTTTCCATACAAGGTCATCAACTGTGTTGAACACAATTGAATTGGTGTTTCTTCTCAATCAGCCTGCAAACAGCTCGAGGAAATGTAGGTGTTGGGAGGGAGGGGCACCGAAGGCCTCTGACCTGTTCCAGACCCTTTAATGGGAGAGTGAGTGGAAGAGAAAGTGAAGTTTTGGGACATTCAACCCAGTTGCTTGGGTTTCTGACGTATGGATTTTGTCTCATAAACACATTGTATCACATGAACATATAAAATTAGAATGCATTTTCTGTTTAAATATGGATTCTATACAAAGATACAAAGATCCGAGTTTTAAAAATATCAAGGGGGTAAGGTCAAAGGAGGGCATTTTTAGCTTGATGCACCACATGCAGATGTCATTCAAAAAATGTTTTTAGTTTTTGGTGAAAAAAGAGGTTATTTTAAGATAATTTGACCTTATTCAAGACATGGGTGGTCTGTGGCCTTATAAAAATATAACTTAGAATTTTTCCTTGCTTTTTTTTTTTTTTTTAAGAGACCGAGTCTCTCTCTGTCATCCAGGCTAGAGTACAATGGAGCAATCATAGTTCATTGCAACTTTAAACTCCTGGCCTCAAGCAATCCTCCCAACTCAGCCTCCCAAAGCACTGGGATTATAGGTGTGAGCTACTATGCCAGCCAATTTCTCCTAACTTTTGAGCCAGTAATTCTACTGCATAGCATCTGGCCTAGGAAAATAAATTGAAGCTCATAAAGACCTCTGTACCCAAGGCATGTATTGCTGTACTATTAGTGATAGTAAATAAATTAAAAATAGAGATACCTCAATCACCCAATAAGAGAAAGGTATTCAGTATTATGAACAGTCATACCTTGGACCATTAACATAGCCATTAAAACCAGCTTGTAGGGTGGTGCCTGTGGCTCAAAGGAGTAGGGCGCTGGCCCCATATACCAGAGGTGGTGGGTTCAAACCCAGCCCCTGCAAAAAAAAAAAAAAACAGCTTGTAAAGAGCTACAATAATTTTGGAAAATGTTTCACTTTAATAGCAAGTGAATGAAGCAGGATATGCACAAATATATGGACAGGGTGCTTCCAATAATGTAAAAAAAAAAAAAAAAAAAGAACCAAAGGTGTAAATAAAGGAAGGCCTGGTGTAGGAGCTCACACCTATTATCCCAATACTTTGGGACCACTTGAGGCAGGAGGATCATGTGGGCCCAGGAGTTCAAGGCTAGGCTACAGTGAGTTATGGTTGTACCACTACACTCCAGCCTGGGTAACAGAGTGAGACCCTGTCTTTTAAAAAATACCGGAAACAAATAAATAGAAAACCCAAAGATGTCAAGGAAATCCACCAATCATTAAAGTGGGTGCTGACTGTTTTCTTCTTTCTACTTTTCTAAGTTTCCAAATTTTCTATAATGAGCATATGTTTCTTTAATGGTCTGTAACTTCCTAAACTAGGACATAAAGGCATTGTTGCCTCCTCCTTAGTCTCCTTTTTAGATCACTCACTGCCAGGGAAACCAGCTGCCATATTGTGGGGACAGTTGAGCAGCTCTGTGGAGAGACCCATGTAGCCAGGAACAGGCTTCCTGCCAACAGCCACATAAGGGAACCATCTTGGAAGCAGATCCTCCAGCCTCAGGATGCTGATGTCCTAACTACAGCCTCAGGAGAGACTAGAATTACAAAATTGCCCCCCAATTCTTAACCCACAAATATTTTAAAGTAATAATGCTGGTTGTTCTGAACCACCTTTAGAATTCGTTACACAGCAATAAATAACAAATACAGCTTATCACAAGACTTTATTGCTGGAAGTCTATCTTCAAAGCTTTCATACACTGATCTTGTAGTACCAACCAGATAGCAGAGTCTGGATTATATGGTAGGCATATAATGGTGACAAAAACAGACCCAGAATCTGCCTTCAGGTAGCTTACAATCAAATTCTACAAACATAAGGAGAGAAAGCCAAACATAGTTGTTTTTTGTTGTTGTTGTCTGTTTAAGAATATTATGGAGGCACAAACATTACATGATTTGCTTTTGTGCGGTTTGGGTCAAAGTTATAAGTGTGACCATCACCAAGATAGTGTGCATTGTACCCTTTAAGTGTGAATTTACCCATCCCCTCCTTCCCCCTCCCACCTGCTTGGTTTCTATTGAGTTTTACCACCATATATGCACATGGGTGTTGATCAATTAGTTCCAATTTAATAGCACATAAGGCATTTGTTTTTCCATTATTGCAATCCTTTGCTTAGAAGAATGGTCTCCAGTTCCATCCAGGTTGTTAGATTGAGGGAGTCACTTAACCATCACTTAGCTTTGATTTTTACAATGGAGAATAATAAGGTTTTGGGGGTTTGTGCAATGGAAATAATAGGCTTTGATTTTTGAAACAGAGAATAAATGGAGTCCACTTTAAGAGTTGTTATGCAGTTGAAAAATAATATTAAGTAAAGTAGCTGGCACTGAGAGTTATGCTTCATAAATGCTTGCTATTATTGTAATAGAGGTGGATTTTCATCACTGGATTTCTTTTTTCAGACGTGAAGTTAGAACCCCTGCAGCATAATGCCAAAAATGTGTAATCACTGCACCTGTGAGAAGCAGAATTTTTCACTGATAATTTTGGAAAGTTAGAAAGTTAGAAGCTCTCCATTTTTTTCCCTCAAGACTATTGCTGTGAAAATCTTTTAGGAAAATTAAAGTACCATGCTTTAGTGCATGGGCGTTGGTGGTATAGTGGTGAGCATAGCTGCCTTCCAAAGTACCATGGTTTAGATTTGACTCGATGCCTATCATAAGTTGATTGTGAATATATACATTCATTACTAATCATTTATAATAATAAATAAGCTAAGTTCCCACACGGATGTGCCAACATACTAAATGCCATCAGCCATTCTGTTGAAAGGTAGAATAATATTTCTTAAGCTGGACCATATGTGTAATATTTTATTCCAAGCAGATCCTTTAGATAAATAATTGTCCATATCATCACATTATTTAACTCCAAACTACATAGGTTGCCCCTTTTCTTTTCTTTTTTTTTTTTTGCAGTTTTTGGCTGGGGCTTGGTTTGAACCCACCACCTCCAGCATATGGGACTGGCGCCCTACTCCTTGAGCCACAGGCGCCACCTGGGTTGTCCCTTTTCTTAATTACAGTATTTGCTTCAATTCCATCTCATCAATTATGTTGATTTCTTAAACTAGTGAGAGAAGGGGGCGTGATCATACCCACTTTGTTTAGCCTCTTTCGTTCTAGCATTCTGGGACTTGCCAAAAGAAAAAACTCAGAACCTGCAGGTTAGATAGATGATCAGCGATTTTTCAGAGCCTAAATCTAGGAGATTGATGTAAATGTAAAATATCGAGGTGACTACAGATCAGACATCATTTCCAACCCGAGGCTGCTTCACCTCACTGCCAGTTTTCTCATAGGCATAATCAAGGCCCCTTCCCCATTCGTGTTGCTATGGGAACCATCATGGTATATCACACTGAAATCTGGTATTGAAATGTACTAGAATCACGAAGCATAGATTTTTCATATTTTTCCAAGTTTGTTTTATATGGTTTCTGTAGCAGTCCAACATGAAATACATATTTGAGCTGAAAAGAAATCGTAAATACCCATACATATTCTCCCACTTTAAGATGTAGAACTGGTTACTGTAACCAGAATAGCAATTCACCATCAAACGGATCTAATACGTTTCAAACAATTAGACTTTCTTTCAGATGGGGGAAGGGCTGTAACTGCTAACGGAGCTAATGTGTGGCCTCATTCCCTGATAGAGTCAGAATTAGCCTTCAGGTTCCAGATTGCTGGGGAATAATGTGTGGGGATTTCAAATGAGATATGGTATTTTTGCTTCTACTCAATAAGGAATAGGTGGGCGGTGCCTGTGGCTCAAGGAGTAGGGCGCCGGTCCCATATGCCAGAGGTGGCGGGTTCAAACCTAGCCCCGGCCAAAATCCAAAAAAAAAAAAAAAAAGGAATAGGTAAGTGTTGAAATTCATGTGCTGCTCTCTGTTTAATTTATGCGACAAAGTCAAGGGCTTCTTGACTTGAGGACTGGTTTCTTTTTTGCTGTGTGCCTAGTAGCTACTATAGGCGACTCCTACTAGCTGCTCCCATTATCGGAATCGCTGGCAACCCCATCATAGGAAGAAGGCTACAGATTATAGTCAAATACGGAGCACTAATACTGATTAAAAAAAAAAAAAACTTACAAGAACCTAATTCAGCAACTACCAAGGGAGCCTTCTGAAAAGAATTTTGCGTGAAGTGCTAATATCAAGAGAAAGACTCACATCCATTCATCTGGCACATTTAACTCACAACATTATACCTCTTTCTCTAGGGAAAGGTTATATAACTGGGAATGCCATAACTAATGGAAATAGATCAAAGAAGATCCCTGTGGTTAAGTAAACTGCTGATCTGGTGTGAATTTTTGTAAACATTTCTTAGATGCAAACTTATCAGGTTTCTTTTTTTTTTTTTTGCAGTATTAGCATGATAATACTCATTGCTAAGACTAGAAAATAATTTTAAGAATTTTTAAAGAACTCAAAGGTGAGTGGTGCCTGTGGCTCAAAGGAGTAGGGTGCTGGCCCCATATGCCGGAGGTGGCGGGTTCAAACCCAGCCCCAGCCAAAATCTGCAAAAAAAAAAGAACTCAAAGGTTTGGAGTTTTGAACCTCTTTTTTAAATATTGAAGATAATTTACTGGTTGCAACATCCTCATCTTATTTTTATATTTTTAAGGAAAAGATCATTCCAGTCAATTGGACAATCTTGCTAGAATATGGCTTGAGAGGAAAGAAACATGTTCTTTCAATAGCTAAACTGTTCTAGGATTAAAGTCATTTGGAAATGGAAATAAAAATAAAGATGAAATGAATTAACATATTCTTGAGCCAGAAAATAAGATAGGATAGGCGGGTGAATATTATCAGATTTATTTTGTTTCAACTCAAAGTGGGGCTCAGAAAACAATGTCCCAAAACGAAGGCCTCAGAAGCAAGTTTTTCTCAGACCTCATTCCCTTCTGCCTCTCAGTCCCTTTCAATCCCTCTCCTCAAGGCCAGTCACAGAAACCAGAAGCCCTTTTCCCCTAAAGCCAGCCATGAAACCTAAATATATTACTTTTTCTCCACCTTTCTGTGTAAGAAATGACCATAAAGAAACGATCTGATCTACCTTGGTTGGCTGTAGGTGATAAGATCCTCAGTCCAGGGTGGCTTCTGTGGCTCAAAGGAGTAGGGCGCTGGTCCCATATGCCAGAGGTGGCAGGTTCAAACCCAGCCTTGGCCAAAACCCACAAAAAATAAATATATAAATTAAAAAAAAAAAAAAAAGATCCTCAGTCCAGAGAGGGCCCTGCCTCCCACCCAGAAGAAAGGAAGCTGCTCAGAGGCCAAGAAGAATCTAGACAGACAGGCCTTGCTGGGTTTCCCCACTCAGTCTGTTAGCATTAGATGATAGCCTTTTTGTCCACTCATATTTGTACATAGCTATCCATACTTTGCTGAACCTAAGCATAAAAAATGGGTAATATCCCATCCTTGGGACTTCATTCTGAAGGCTCCCGTGTGCATATACATTAAATACATTTGTATGCCTTTTTATCTAATTAATTTGCCTTTTGCAAGTTGAGTTTTCAGTGAACCTATAACTATTAGCAAAGCCCAGCTACTCAGTGGTCTCATTAAGTAACTATCCCACACATAAGGCTCTAGAGCAGTGCACTAGTACGTGGTAATTCCCACTAGGTCCACTGACGAGGAAACTGCTGACTTAGAGTGAATTTCTGAAATGCTATGTGGTATGTGAGAGGAGATGGTCTTTTGCCTAGACCTCCCTCATGAGGAGTTAACTTCAGTCACATCTCCTGATCAGACAGGCTCTGCACTCCTGTTCGTTCTATTAAACCAGGGACTGTGTTCTTGGTACCAGCTCACCCAACCATGATGCCAGATCACAGCAGATGGACCTCCACACCAGGCAGTGTACACTAGGCCATTTTCATCATAGCTAAGAGTGCTATTGCACAGTGCTGTTTCAGATGCAAAATAAGTGATCGAAATTAATTTCAATTAAAGGTATAGATTTTAGAAATACTTCTTGAAAAAAATAGAAAATTTTTCTTGACAAACAGAAAAACTTTCAATGTTTCAAATTTTACAATGTCTTAACAATGAAACACAAACATGGTTTGATAGCTAAGGGAAAATAAATAAGGAAATAAAAGCTGTATCTAATAATAGTTAAAATATAATATTTTTTTCAAAATTTTCAAATTTTTTCCATAAAAATGTATAGCTCCTTTTCATACTAGATATTGTGCTAAGTATGGATTCAAAGATAAAGAGACATAGATCTTAGCCTGATGGTGTATTTTAAAGTTTGAAGAAAGCACAGAAACAGGCCAGGTGCAGTGGCTCATGCCTGTAATCCTAATGCTCTGGGAGGCCGAGGTGGGTGCATCACCTGAGCTCAGGAGTTCGAGATCAGCCTGAGCAAGAGTGAGACCCTGTCTCTCATTTAAAAAAAAGAAACAGTGGGGCATTGTAGATAGTGCCTGTAGTCCCAGCTACTCGGCAAACTGAGGCAGAAGGATCTCTTGAACCCAAGAGATTGAGGTTGCCGTGAGCTATGACAACACAGCACTCTATCCAGGATGACAGAGACTCTATCTCAAAAAAATATTGGGCGGTGTCTGTAGCTCAGTGGGTAGGGCGCCAGCCACATACACCCAGGCTGGCGGGTTCAGACCCAGTCCGAGCCAGCTAAACAACAATGACAACCGCAACGAACAACAAGAAAAAATAGCCAGGTGTTGTGGCGGACACCAGTAGTCCCAGCTACTTGGGAGGCTGAGGCAAGAGAATCGTCTGAGCCCAGGAGTTGGAGGTTGCTGTGAGCTGTGACGCCACTGCACTCTACCAAGGGCGACTCTGTCTCAAAAAAAAAAAAAGGAAAAGAAAGCACAGAAAAATACAAATGAGCAATACAAGCAATCAATACCAAAAGCCTGGCCCCTTGTTCAGTGCAGACAGCACTGAAGAACCAGCCCAGCTCCAAAGCTCCCAGGTCATTGGTCTTGGCCTCTGTTGTAAATAAATGCCTTGGAATTCAGCTGCACTCTTTGTAGATGCTGCTCCCCTTGAACTTCCTGCATGCAAGTGTCCACCTCAGAGTAGTATTCATAATGTGGTGGGAAATTAGCCTGGTGGGTTCAAAAGTATGACATGATCAGAATGCTATGGATGGAACCATCTTTGAATGTACATTGATATTAGCCCAGAGTGATATTAATAGGTAAAACAAGACATCAATGTGTTCATTTCCAATGACGAATATGAATGCTATGTAAAGCAATGTATCCTCTCCAGGTAGCCTACTATATATAGAAAACCAAATTGCACCATCAGCATAGAGTCAGAACAGAGGCTCATCAAAAATGTGTGTTGGGAGCAGGCTAAGACAGAAGAGGGCTTGCTAGTGGCAGTAAAATGACTTTGAGGAGGAAGTAAGTAGGAATTACGGGAACAGTCCAGGCAAGATATGGTGAGGGGCTGATTAGGGAAGTGTGAGGGGAACAGGAAAGATGGAAATAGACGACTTACTCAAAACTAATCCAGATGATTCTGTGGCCATAAATGGCTATTTAGAAAACATGAAAAACCAGTACTATTTTAAATTAAATGGTTCAAAGGTATTAAATCTTACCTAGTAATTATTTTTTAAATTATCACCCATTCACTATTAGTGTTGTATTATCAATACCTACCAGATTTGGAAGTTCCAATTTTTTAAGTTCCTCATGAAGCTGGAATTCAAACTTATAATTTTTTTCTCACCTGTGTGAGAATTTCTCATTGAGAATTTGTGAAAACTGGTTATAATATACTTTGTTGGTGGTGAAAAAGGACAAAGAAATTGATCATTATAGATGCAAAGAAAAAATTGGAAAGAATTTCAAGAATTTGCAAATACTTCAACTTATTTTATTTTTCGTTGTTTATAGAAGCTTTATTCATAATTGCCAACCAAGGTGTCCTTAGTAGGCGAATAGATAATTAACTGTGATTCATCCAGACAATGGAATATTATTCAGTGTTAGCAAATACTTCAATTTAAGCTATTGTATGACTATTGGAGTGAAATTTGGATCAGTAATAACTCAGATATGAAAATGTAATCCAGAGAAAATAGTTGATTTAACAAATATTCATTAAGTGTCTACCAGGTATGTTTAAGGTGCTATACTGAGTCAAGCCCAAAAAGCAAAGGTTAATTATACCTGACCCTAAGGGGTGGTGGTGGCACTTAATCCCCAGGAGTGACAGAGGGGACTTCCTCTGAGACAGGTCACAGGAATACTGTAAGAGTGGCTGACCCCAAACCACCTCTCTTATCTTCATCTTATTTTTTAGGGCCTCAGGGTAGCACTCTGGGTTAGTCATGTTTTCATATTGCAAATCTACTCATATATAAAATGAAAGATTTCTGCCCTTCCCTGAGACCTTCCAATAGACACAAAACAGTGGGCAGCCTTAAAAGCAAAAAGAAAATTGGAGATAAATAGTGATTAATGTCCAAAAGAGGGAGGTTGTAGTAAAAGCAGGTTTTTGTTATTTGATGTGTCTGGTTTTGCCAAGTTTGGAGCTCGGGGTTGCAAAGGAAACAGAAGTTTTAGGGGCATGGTGGGTCCAGATGGAAAATACAGTATTGGCTGGAAAAGCATTGGAGGCTCAACTGAGGTGCATTCGATCAAGGCCCCTGATCGCGATAATAGAGAAAAGGCTTACTTAGGGGACAATGTCACACAGGTTCTAGCTATGCTTGATTCATGTGGCACTGAGAACAAGTCAAACTGATTCACACCGAGACAAGCACATTGTCCCCATACCTGGGAACCACGAGCCAGTTAGACTGTCACTCTTCTGCACAAAAGTGAGCAATGAACTTGAACTTGGAACTCCAGGAAACTGCATGTTCTTTGGTGCCCAGGGATCATTTCATTAGAACAAACTAAAACCAGCTGGTTGGATGTGCTATTTTCTGGAGAAGGTGGACTGATAGATTCTCTCCCAGAAAAAGACAGAACAAGGCTCTGAAGCCCAGGGAATGGGATCTTTGCAGAAGACATATATCCATTCTGTGAGGGTAATACCGAAAGCAACAGAATTTTCTATCTGAAGCAAGTGCACATCTCATCTTTGGGGGTTTTATTGTATTATTGCTCATCCTAGAACTCTTAGAACTTGAAGTTTTCCGGCTTTAGCTGGTTCTGCAGTTAAATTCAGGAGTAGGCCCTCTGCTTCTTTCTCCTAGGCCCACCTGCATATGAACCATAAAACCCACAGACAACCCGACAGAGTCCTCCAACTGGAGGGGAAGGCCATCCGATTCCTGCCACTCAAAGCTTGGTCCTTGGGCTGGCAGCAGCATCTAGGACTTTGTGGAAAATGCACAATTTCATGCCCTACCCTACACCTGTTGAATTGGAGTCTGTATTTTAACAAAATCCCAGATGATTCGTGTGCGCCTAAAACTCTGAAAGCAGTGGTCTGCCTCCGAGGCTCTCCCAGTTGAACATTCCGCAGAATCACCTGAGCGGGGTAGCGCATTAGGCCACAGATTGTGGGGAGGTGCATGATTCTAGTTGAGTAGGTGAGAGATAGGGCTTGAGAATTTGCATTTCCAACACATTCCCAGGAGATCCTGATGCTGCTGGCCTGGGGACTACACTCTGAGAAGCACTAGTTTAATCCACTTTCCAGCTTATTGAGGAAGTTGATCCTCCTCAGTTAAGTTTCTAGCTCTGACACACACCAGCTGCGTGACATCAGGCACCCTCCTGACCTCTCTGAGCCCATGTCTCTTTCTATACACCATAGAGATAGCACCAACCTCATCAGATTTTGTGGGAAGTCCATGAAATTTTAAAAAGGCAAGCGCTTCACCCATGCCTGGGCACAGAATGGGCTTTTCCAAGCATGGGTCACAGACTAGCAGCCTCCATGTCCCTGGGAACGTGTGAGAAATGCTGATTCTCAGGCCCCACTTCAGCCCTGTGGTATCACAATCTACATTTTCATAATTATGCATGTGAAAGTCTGAAAAGAGGTTTATAAACATCCGGGTCCTCATTTCCCAGTTCCTGCTCAGGAAACTGAAGCACAAGAAATGGAGGGCTCTTGCCTCAGATCAGGCATTAGAAGCTTGAGCCCCTAAACCCCTCTCCAGGGCTCATACTCTCTCAAATTCCAGCCAAGAATTGAGGATTTGAGTCTGAATCTCAGTTTGGACACTCACTACTAGCCCGCGGGTTTTTTATTTTTTATTTTAAAAAAATTTTTTTTTTTTTGCAGTTTTTGGCCAGGGCTGGGTTTTAACCCACCACCTCCGGCATATGGGGCCGGTGCCCTACTCCTTTGAGCCACAGGCACTGCCCAACTGCAGGTTTTTTAGAGCACTGAGACATACCCAAGGTGTAAAACTTGCATTGAACATAAACTTGCCTCCTAACGCCGCAGAGCATACCAAGAAGCAGATTCAGCCTGAGAGGAGAGAGAGGCTTCCTAAACCTTAGGATTTGCTTATTTAACATTTTGGTCATTTCTTGGGATATTCACATGAGGTTCTATTTGATTCCTTGTGGGCAGGAGAGAAGTTGCAAAGAGAAGGAGCAGAAGCAAAGGCCATGCAGGGTCAAGATTCTGACAGGGAAAGAAAGGAGACTCTGGGCTGCCAAGGAGAATGTCTCACTCACATGGCGAGCTGGCTTCTGTCAGAACAAATGGCGCAGCTGAGTTCCCTCCGCAGAAGTCAGCCCCCTCAACGTTCTGCTGTGTGATTCTTTGGGAACAAAGTACTGTTTGGGAGTCATTACCATTTGTAACTATTTTATTGTACGAACCAAATAAAAACGAATCCATCCCGAGTGTTCTAATGAACAAAACAACACAGGGGCAACTTCAGCAGAGCTGGGAAGACAGCATTACTTTTTGCATATTTATGAATAATGACAGCTGAAAAATAATCTGACAGGAAATAGAAAAAACATGATTTATTTGGTAATGGATAAAGTTCTGGAACATTCTGGAAACTCTGTCATCCTCCATGAAGTGTCCCCTAAGTTTAAGGTTAACTTTGTCATTGAACTTGCTCTTTGATGCCTTTTGCACTACGATAGAAGGAGTTTACTCTCATTTATTAGACATTATGGACCAGGATCGCTTTTTTTTTTTAGAGATAGAGTTTTAGTTTATCACCCTCGGTAGAGTGCCATGGTGTCACAACAACCTCCAACTCCTGGGCTTAGGTGGTTCTCTGGCCTCAGCCTCCAGAGCAGCTAGGACTACAGGCACCCACCACAACGCCCGGCTATTTTTTTGTTGCAGTTTGGTTGGGACTGGGTTCAAACCCACCACCCTTGGTATATGAGGCCGGCACCCTACCCACTGAGCCACAGGTGCCGCCCCAGGATCACTTTCTTTCTTTGAGGCTAAAAAAGGCTAAACAAACATAGGTCATCATCTCAAATACCATTAGCTACCAGATTTATGCTACTCATTATAGTGGAAATCAATACAGTAGTATTCACTTCGTAGCTGGAAGAAGTTCAGGGATGAAAAGTAATTTATCCAAGGTCATAGCCAAGTTAGGGATATGCTTAAAATTTGGATTCCTTGTCTGCAGCTCCTTGATATAAAACACAAATATAAAAATGGTGAGTTCCAAGTAAGAGCTACTTTTTCAGCTTTTGAGTTTTATTTTATTGCTTAGCTATTTTCCTCCCTACCCTTTAAGTGTGACATCTCCTGAATATGGCACCAGGGCTATGTTCATGACAGCAGAAGTAACTCTGGGGAAAAGGGATTACAGTTCGGCCTTAATCAAAAGCCCACTTGTGAGAATTTGGCCTTCAGTTCAAGACTGGGCAGGGCCCCTTTGGATAAACCCACAATTCAACTCATTTAATGGACACGAATTCTGAAAAATTTGCCTCCTACCTCCCCCATTCCCAGATACATTTGAAAATTCAGCAAGATGGAAAAATCAGGCAGTGGTTGTCTCTAAGGCAAGTGGCACTGTGATTTTCTGCTGTGGAGGAAGAGGCAGGAGGAAACTTTCTGGAGTGAAAGTGAAAAACCATCTTCATGGAGTTTGGGGTAGGTGGTGCATTTGTCAAAACCACATTGAATGGTACAATTAGGATTTTGTGAAAAGAAAACCTTGTATAAGTCAGCGTCTGTGGCTCAGTGGGTGGGGCACCAGCCATATACATCAAGGCTGAGGGTTTGAACCCAGCCCAGGCCAGCAAAAACAACAGTGACAACTGCAACAACAACAAAAATAGCCGGGCGTTGTGGCAGGTGCCTGTAGTCCCAGCTACTTGGGAGGCTGAGGCAAGAGAATCGCCTAAGCCCAAGAGTTGGAGGTTGCTGTGAGCTGTGATGCCACAGCACTCTACCCAGGGCAACTGCTTGAGGCTCTCTCAGAAAAAATAAAAAGAAAGAAAAAGAAAACTTTGTATAATAAAACAAACTCACTAGGAAATTATGTGGGACAGTAATAGGGGTAATAGGTGAAAGTGCTAATGCGGAATTTTTATCAGCTTCTGTTGTCATCTCCACCCACCACAAAATACAAAGGTCTTTGACATCTTTGTAGAGGGAAGTGGGTAGAAGTTTTCAGAAGCCAAAATGTGTATCCAAAAGAGAAAGTGTACATTCTAGAGCCATTATCTATCTGCTGGCACTACCAGGAAACCAGATCTTTGGCTCCAAAAGGAGCAGGCTTCCTTTAGCTGCCAATTCTTGGGTAAAAATAGTTGCTGGGGTTGGGGGTTGGAGGCTGGGGAGTTGGGGGAGGGAAGGGTGGCTGTAGACTTATAGGAACTCTGCAGTAAATTCCTGGAGGGGTCCCCACACAGAGTGTTGGGAAACCGGCATCTCAGCTTCTCTGATGTCTTTCCCCAAGTCAAGGTTTCTTCAAGTCAAAGTAGAGATGGGTCCAGAAATCAGCAGGGAGGAAGAGAAGGCCTGCGTGAACCTATGATCAAGTAGGCCATTCTGGGTTTAGAAAACAATTATAAAAAGCATGTGGGTAATGAAGACATTTTGAACATATGAAGACATACTGAATTGTTCAGGAGTCTTCTCTACCTTCTGTTCCTACTTTTTATTGCTCTATCCCCCAACTGACCAACATGATTTGCTTCTTTTCTTTTCATGGAATATTTTAAGCATAGAAAACATACAGAATATAATAATACAAGAACAAGTGGATCCATGATCCAGTCTTGTCAAGTTACTTTTCATTCATCATAAAAAATATGTCTTAATTAGTGATTAGTAATTAATGCTAGTGATCAAATGGTAGAACCTCCATGGTTGACCACCTCCCTACATTGACCCCCTCCTTAAATTGACCTAATTCTCATAGACTGGACACGTACCACATATACCTGTCAGTACAGTAGTCTTGTTCCTTATATTGACCACCTCTGTATGTTGACCAGCTTGTTATAGTCCCTTGGGTGGTTAACTACTTACTGTAGTTCAAATGAATCGGAGTTGTCTTTTTTTTTGTTTGGAGTCGGGGGGGGGGTTGAGACAGAGCCTCACTTTGTCACCCTTGGTAGAGTGTTGTGGTGTCATAGCTCACAGCAACCTCAAAGTCCTGGGCTCAAGCAATCCCTCTGTCTCAGCCTCCCGAGTAGCTGGGACTACAGGCACCTGCCACAATGCCCGGCTATTTTTAGAGACAGGGTCTCACTCTGGCTCAGACTGGTCTTGAACCTGTGAGCTCAGGCAATCCACCCGCCTCGGCCTCCCAGAGTGCTGGGATTACAGGCGTGCGCCACCATGCCCAGCCCTAGAGTTGTCTTTCCATTAACATTTATTCTTTTGTCATTTTTCCCCTCACCTTTATGTTGTGTATACTTGGAAATAGGCATTTGGATATGGTGATTGGTAATTGAGTACTACTCCTATTTCCCGAAACAGATACAAAAAAACTGCTCTCAGAATTTTTAATTTTATAATTTATGCCAGTCAGATATTTTTACTTACTGGAGTTATTATTAAAATAAGTGGGCTATATCTGTTTTCTCATCTACACAGTCTACTGTGGTTGCTATTATTGTATTCTTTATAACACTATCAACAATTTCAAAATTTTAAAATAGATATCTTTGTTTATAATGGAAGTCATCAGTTCTCAAACATTTTGGTCTCAGGAATCGTTTACTGTCCTAAGAATCATCCAGGACTCCAAAGAACATGTGTTTATGTGGATTCTATCAATTCATGTTTATGGCATTAGAAGTTAAAACAGACATATTTTTAAGTATTTCTTAATTATTTTAAAATAGCAATAATAAACCCATTTAGTGTCAATATAAACAACATATTTTGTGAAAATAACTATTTTCTAAAATAAAAAAATCTATCGTCTTATATTTTGCAATCTCTTCAGTGTCTGCCTAAAGAGAGGCAGTCGGATTCTCATATTTGCTACTATGGGGGTAAACTTCCCCTTTGCCCTCTGAAGGTTTTCTAAAAATCTATTGACAATAGGCAGATTCATAAGAGAAGAGGCATAGAACATTGATTCATTTTTTATTTTTTTGAAACAGTCTCTCACTCTGTCACCCTGAGTAGAGTGCTGTGCGGTCATCATAGCTCACAGCAACCTCAAACTCTTTTTAGTAGACATGGGGAATGGTGTCTTGCTCTTGCTCTGGCTGATCTTGAACTTCTGAGCTAAAGCAGTCCACTCGCCTCGGCCTCCTAGAGGGCTAGGATTAGAAGGGTGAGCCACGCCTGGCGGGCATAGAAAATTTGTTAATGTGCATATGTGTGCAAAATAGTCATACAAAATATGAACACTCAGAAAAAACGGCCAGATGGTTGACACTTTTATACCCTCTTGGAGTCATAGAAAAAGAACAGGGGCCTGTAGCATAGCAAGACACTTTATGGGAGGAGAGGAGAGGAAAGGGCTGGTTAGCAAAGGCGGTCTTGTTAAGCAATGAAGCCTCACAGGTAGCAGCTCTCAGAAAGTACATTTTTGTCAGACCCCCAAAGGTGGCAGACTCTCAGTCTCTCTCTTCCAGGAGCCAAACCTTCTTATATGCTGGAGGTGGTGGGGCAGAGAAACCCTGCCTTTTTATTTTGCCAAAGCAGATTTTTCTTTACAGATGCAAATCTCCCCTAAAAAGGCAACTATTTTGCTACCCGTGCGTTTCCTGCTTCTCCGAATAGCCACTTGAAATACGTCAAAGAATATGTAAATGCTATGAAAGCTATGTTAACTGGTGTGATGAAAATGTGTCAAACGATCTATGAACCAAGTGTATGGTGCCCCATGATCATACTAATATGAACAAAAATAATAAAAATAAAAAAAAAGAAATCCGTCAAAGAAATATATTTGGGGTTAAATATTTTTGGTTTCCTTTATTCAGTGTTTAATATATCGGAAACATTGCTTTGGTTGAAAAATGGGGAGAAAATCCAGCCTCATACAGATTTATTTGGAAATGAGAAGAGTATCTTAATATCCTTTTTAAACAGCTGTGGATATTCTTCTTTGCTATATGACAAATCACAACAAGTGTGGTTTCTCAGAGAAAAAATGTGTTGTGAGATTTGAAACCATGCTGTCGAACGTTTCATAGTCTATTGCATTAAAAACCTATTGGTGTATCTTGCATTTTGAATAGCTCTTTTACCCATGCACGATGCACAATTTTGTAACATTATATGTTGGTCGTTAGGAAAATATGGGTTTGTTGCATTTTGCGGATCTTCCCGATATACTATTTAAAAATCGGGTGGCGCCTGTGGCTCAGTCGGTAAGGCGCCGGCCCCATATACCGAGGGTGGCGGGTTCAAACCTGGCCCCGGCTGAACTGCAACCAAAAAATAGCCGGGCATTGTGGCGGGTGCCTGTAGTCCCAGCTACTCGGGAGGCTGAGGCAAGAGAATCGCTTAAGCCCGGGAGTTGGAGGTTGCTGTGCGCTGTGTGATGCCATGGCACTCTACCGAGGGCCATAAAGTGAGACTCTGTCTCTACAAAAAAAAAAAAAAATATATATATATATATTTAAAAATCATATTCATTAATAACACTGCTGTTGAAACCACAGAGGGGTTTCTGTCTGGATCCAGTTGCTCATTCTACAAAGATCCAATTATTGAGACAACGAGGATTGGCAAGGAAAAGAAGAAAGGAATTTTTTTTTTCTTTTGAGACAGAGCCTCAAACTGTCATCCTGGATAGAGTGCCCTGGCATCACAGCTCACAGCAACCTCCAACTCCCGGGCTTAAGCGATTCTCTTGCCTCAGCCTCCCAAGGAGCTGGGACTACAGGCACCCGCCACAACGCCCGGCTATGCTTGTAGTTGTCATTGTTGTTTGGCTGGATTCAAACCTGCCACCTCTGGTGTGTGTGGCTGGCGCCTTAGCCACTTGAGCTACAGGTGCTGAGCCAAGAAAGGAATTTTTAATATGACAGATGTCTTGGGAGGACAGAAGCTGTTATGCCCAGGAGTCTCTCAAAGACCACACTGCCAGACAAGTCAAATTTAAAGAGGAGTCCTTTTATTGAAGAGCCAGCCGGCGACTACCTCAGTGTCCCAACATGGGGTTTCTGAGAGCAGCCCAGAGTTGTTTGTGGTTTTGGTTTTTATAGGGCAAAACTTTTCCGGGGAGCAAGCAAGCTTTATTACAGAAGTGAAAACAGCAGTGAAAGGGGTAGAGGGAATCATGAGGATCAGGAGGGTAGGGCGGTTAGTCATTTTACACAATGTTATGATTGCCAGAGTGATTAGTGATTTTTCTTTCTTACAAAATAGGTGCAGACCACAATGTCCTAGGGGGGAAATGCAGGGAGGGGAACTTACAGGTCAGGGTCATAAGGGCATGATCATAAAAAGCTATAATCACTAGGGCCACAATCACAAGCAAAGGCATTTACAGTTACACAATGGGAGGGCAAACAAGAGGAACTAGTTTTGAAGGTAAAAGGGAGTAAATAGTAAAATGGAGTCAAGCGTGTTCTTTGGTATGAAGACCACCTTAACATAATGACGAGGGTTGTTGTCATGAAGGTAGTTAGTGACTTTCCACACAACACTAATAATTCCAACAGTTCTAACCAGGTACACTTAAAATACCATGCAATGGGTGGGGAGGCAAGCAGAACCGTTTTGTTTTGTTTTGTTTTATGCAATAAAATGTAACAAAACAACAGAATGGAGTCAGGTCTGCTTTGCCTCCGACTTATTCTCAGTAATAAGAGTTACAACAGAATGGAATTAGGCCTGCTTTTCTTTCACCCTAACAAAGCTGCCTTCAAATCTGTCTCTGCCTAATGGAGATCATGGGCTTTTTGGCCTCTTTCTTAGCTGCTCTGAGTTGGCTACTTCTGCCCTGCTGAAGACAACTGAGTTTCTCAAAGGGGCAGGAGTGGGGTGTTATCACGCCCCCACAAGGCCATTTGGCAATCTAGAGAGAATTTGAGGGGTGCTAGAGGGGAGGGATCCTGCTAAGCATCCTACAATGCACAGAGAGCCCCTCAGCCCCCCTCACAAAGGATTATCTGTCCCCAAATGTCAATAGTGTGGACGTTGAGAAGCCCAGGATTCCAGTTATTATTGATATCACATAATTGAAAATGCCAATAACCACTCAGTGCGGGCATTCTTATTGATATACGTCCCATTCTCGTGATCGCTGTGTCATGTGATGCCAAATGCTGAAACAGCCCCAAGGAGAGGGTTCTGGAACTCTATAGGGAAATCAAGGACCTCAGCCTTGTACCTTGATGGTTCTACAAAGACTATACTCCACAAGGCCTGGGCTGTATACACATCATAGAGCTATGAAATGAAAGGAAATCCTTCCATGCCCAGCACTGTGGCCTGCAGACTGATCTTCCTGTGGACAGAGACAAGCAGGTAAGAAATTAGAATGCTGGCTCAGCGCCCGTAGCACAGAGGTTACGGCGCCAGCCACATACGCCAAGGCTGGCGGGTTCAAACGCAGCCCAGGCCAGCTAAACAACTGCAACAAAAAGTAGCCAGGCGTTGTGGTGGGCACCTGCAGTCCCAGCTACTTGGGAGGCTGAGGCAGAAAAATTGCTTAAGCCCAAGAGTTTGAGGTTGCTGTGAGCTGTGATGCCATGGCACGCTACCAAGGGCGACATAGTGAGACTCTGTCTCAAAAAGAAAAGAAATTAGAATGCTATCCACAACATGAGAACTTGATCTATAAAGGAAAGAAAGAAAACACATTATTCTTATTTTTATGCATAAAAAATACAGAAAAATAAATCAATAATTTCATCATCAGTGTTTTAGCTCTTCACTAAGGTTTATTTACTGACTTTTATTAATCTATTTATAGGAAGGTGGTCCTTTTGTCTTGCAAGGAAGACACTGGCTGTATGGATCTGTTTCATTTTCTTTAATAATATTCTCTCTAGTTGGGCGGCGCCTGTGGCTCAAAGGGAGTGAGTGGGTTCAAATGTGCTGGAGGTGGTGGGTTCAAACCCAGCCCTGGCCAAAAACTGCAAAAAAAAAAAAAAAAAATTATCTCTAGCACTCTGGGAGGCCAAGGCGGGTGGATTGCTAGAGCTCAGGAGTTCAAGACCAGTCTGAGCAAGAGTGAGATCCTGTCTCTAAAACTAGCCAGGCATTGTGGCAGGCCCCTGTAGTCCCAGCTACTTGGGAGGCTGAGGCAAGAGGATCACTTGAGCCCAAGAGTTTGAAGTTGCTGTGAGCTGTGATGCCACAGCACTCTACTGCGGATGACAAAGTGAGACTCTGTCCCCCCCCAGAAATATATATATTCTCATAGTGGTAAAACAAAAACTTTTAAAACAAGCACAATCTTGAGTGAAAATCGGATCCTTCGTTTGAAAAAATGTGCCACAGTCTTTCTTGAAGACGGCAGACACCTCTGCATAGGAGAGCAACAGAGCCTTAAATATTACCCTTAGCCTCCTGAAGAGGCGCTGATGTTCAAAACACCCTCAACTGTACTTACATTACCTTGGGAAATACCTCAGGGAGCAACTTGAGTCATTATCTGAGCATGCTGCTGGAAGTTTCGTTTCCCCCCAAATTATGCTTGGCCTCTACCTAGTTGCAGGAAAATGTCACAACTGGGAAATGTCATGTTAAACACATTTTTGACAATCTGATGGTCACCTGGGGGAAGGGTTTGTTATAGTTTCTCTATAATGAGTTTACCAAATTCATCTGTACTTGCTTTTCCAGCAGGGATACCTTCCAGGAGTGACCATCCAGAATAAATGGAAAAAATCATGGTCGAGAACAGGGGACACTTGCTTACCTGGATTCACTCACACCAAAAATATCACGAAGTAAAATTTTTCTCCATCTCCTTAAATTTACACTTGTGTGCGGCCACTGAGGCCAGGACTTCATGCATTTGAGAAGATTGCTACAACAGAAAGTGATGTATTGGAAAGAAATTTACAAATACACATGAGGGTGGGTGTGAGTTTCTTAGCATGGAAACCCATTCTGTCCCCAAATGGTTACGTGGAAACATCTGTTTCAAACCATTCTGAACTAAGAAGAATGTGCAGACCAACCATATGGTTCCTCATAGTCTTGACTTAAGAGATGGCATCTGGACAGGGGAGGAAACAGAAGTGCTCTTGGGATCACATCCTCTTCAAAACAAAACAAAACAAAAGCCAACACGTCCTCAAGCTTTTGTGAAGGATTTCTTCATAACAGAAAAATTCTCCAAATTTCCCTGGAGGGTTTATTTTTTTTAACCCCTCACCAAGTTTCCCGGCAGTTAACATCTTAAGTGAGCTGGGTACATTTTTCAAAATTAAGAAACTGACATCAGTGTGTTACAATTCACTAAACCCTAGAGTTTATTTGTAGTCCACAAGTTTTTCCACTAATGTACTTCTTCTGTTCCAGGATCCATCCTGGACACCACACTTCATTTAGTTGCCATTTCTCCCAGTCTTCACTCTTGCCTTTTGATGATCCTTTTCTTTTCATTTTGACTGAGATGGTAGCTTCACAAGGGGGTTTTAAGAAGCTTCCTTAAACCTATAGGAACCAACTTTCTAATTTTATCTATATCTCCCCCCCCCCAAAAAAAAAGAAAAAGAAAACTGAAAAATTGAAAAAATTCACCAAAAGCTTTTCTGGTTGCCATTTTTATCTACATAAAACTAATCATCATCCATTTAACAAATTTATTTTCCATGATTGTGTCATTTATTCTGGCATAACTTAATACATAGCTGGATCTATTTCATGGGTCAATATAGGAAGTCATTGGGCTATAGGGAGGATCAGACTAGGAGAAGCAAGGTCTTAGAAACTAGATTTTCAGCTTGAAAAAGACCAGAAGAGTGGACCAAGCCGAACTTAAATGTATGAGGGGATGCTCAGACAGCTGGACAGCCATATCCAAAGAGTTGGACTATAGGCCATCTGGGAGACCCCAGGCACACAGCATCAGAAAGTAGAGCAAATAGGCCAGGTGCAGTAGCTCACGCCTATTACCCTAGCACTTTGTGAAGTGGGTGAATTGCTTGAACTCAGGAGTGAGACCAGCCTGAGCAAGAGTGAGACCCCATCTCTAAAAGAAAATAGTGGGCATTATGGCAGGCACCTGTAGTCCCAGCTACTCAGGAGGCTGAGGCAAGAGGATCAATTGAGCCCATGTGTTTGAGGTTGCTGTGAGATATGAAGCCATGGCGCTCTACCCAGGGTGTCAAAGTGAGAAGGAAGGAAGGGAGGGAGGAAGGAAGGAAAGAAAGAAAGAAAGAGATAGCAGGAGCACAGAGGTCGGTTGGCAGTGGTGGTAGGGAGATGGACAGAGAGGCGAGTGCCTCAGTGGGCTAGAAGACATGCAAAAACTAGCAGGCAATGATGGGGAAGTTGGCTAGGAAGCAGAGGAGGGATATGTGCTTGGGCCCATGCTGCCTGTAAGTCAGAGACAGGATCCAAGTCCAAGGCCTCAGAGCTTAGGTTTAGAGATGGTATCTCTGGCAGGAGCAAGATACCTGGGGTGGAAGGTGTGAGATAATCAGAGTACCAAGGTAACGGGTTGATTATAGGAACTCCAGTCATTAGGATTAGGGTGAGGTAAGAGCAAGGCCAGAATCCATGTTAACAAACAGAAATGTGGTGGAAGTGATGGGATAGCACATCCCAGCCTAAGATCTAGAGACTGTTACTGTGCTCTTTCTTTGATGAAGCAAGCTATCATGCTGTGAGCTGTCCTATGGAAAGGTTCCCATTGCAAGAAACAGAGGAAAGCCTCTGGTCAACAGCCAGCAAGGAATGAACGCCCTCAGTTCAATAGCCTTTGAGAAAGGGAATCCTGCCTGCAACCACTTAGATGGACTTGGAAGTGGCTCCTCCTCCAGTTGAGCCTTGAGATGCATTTGATGGTACAATGTTGTGCGACTGATCCAAGTCCAGAATGACTTTAGTACATGTATTAGTCATCTATTGCCACATAACAAATTATTCTAACAACTTAAAATAACATTTATTATACGGGGCGGTGTCTATGGCTCAAAGGAGTAGGGCGCTGGCCCCATATACTGGAGGTGGTAGGTTCAAACCCGGCCCCAGCCAAAAACTGCAAAAAAAAAAAAAAAAAAAAATTTATTATCTCACAGTTTCTGTGGGTCAGGAATCTGGGCGTGGCTTAGGTGGGTCCTCTGGCTCAGGGTCTCTCACTGGCTGTTATCCAGGTGTTGGCCAGGGGCCATAGTCAACTCTGTGCTCAAAGTAATTAACCAGCCAGGCTGGAGGAGGGCAACTCTATGATTACTTTAAATTCACTTCATAATCTTGAGATTTCACATGAAATAAAAAGACCACTTTTTCTTGAACAGCGACATATCAAGCGTCAGGGCAGGAGCTTGAGTGTTTCTTTCTAGAGGGATCTGTGGCTGAGACTCACTGTTCCTGTACAGTTCTCAGAACCCTGTGCGTCTACTTCTATTTAAAAGTTGTCTGTCTACAAATGCTTCAGGAGGCAGACAATCTGGCTTCTCCTTCACTTTCAGTTAGTTTGCAGTGGAAAGAAATTTCTGTGTTTTATCTGACAAGTGGAGACAGGGCCCCACACAGAAAAGGCCGGCTAGAAGAAGGGCTGGAAACCAGGCCCTTATTCAACCCACAAGCACCAGCATGTCTGACTGGACAGTAAAATACTGAAGCACAGGACTTCAGTGTCAGTTAGGAAGTGAACCCTGCCCTGAGCCACCCGGAGGCACACACAGTCCAGCAGGGGTTTGTAGGACGACTCAGCTCAAGGGCCATCATGTTCTCCTTGTTCTCATCTAGGGTCCCACAGTTGATCAATCTTCTGGATATCATCCTTAGGTAAAGTTTATGCTTAGGAATCAAGTGATCTGGCTCCACCATCTGCATCACTCAGCATGAGGTCTTAGTTTTTTCAGCTGCAAAACATAAAAGTTTAAAACATAGACTGTTCATAAAATGTTTTATGCTATGATCAATGAATGCTACCACTGATTTTGAGTCTCTTGTCCTGTTAGGAATAACGAGCTCTTGCATTTCTAACTCTCTCCTTCTATCTGCTAAGATGCCTTCTTGTCCCTTAGGCCTATAGAGTTATCCAGAAAATTCAACTATAGTTTAGCAGCACAGACGGCTGAGAGGTTGAGGCTGGTTCTTCAGGGTGGTTGTGGTTATGGCTGTTGTAGGAATGTTTAACTCTATCACACATCACATTTTGGAAATACATTTTCAAACATACACATTTCCCCATCTTCTCAAACAGAGAAGGTATCAAGCATTGTTCCATTTTCTCTGTCTCAAAGTACACATCGTAACCATATCAAACATTGCTATCTTTCCCTGGCGTGTTGGCCTCCATTTCGAGTTGCCAGACAAAATATGTATGTCTGAAATATACTTAGGTAAAAAATTATTCACTGTTTATGTGAAATTCAAATTTAACTGAGCTTCCTACTAAATCTAGCTACTCTAAGCTCTGCTAGCCTCTTCCCACTTCTAATTTGCTGTCTCTAATCTGTTGGGGGTGGGGGTGGGTTGAAAACAGATCTTGAAATTACAGAGCTACCGAGCGTATGAGGTTCTCAATTCTTTTCTATCTACACTTGCTTCCCCATAGCTTCAAATACTATCTCTTTTTTGACCAAACCTATTTTCCCAACTCCTCTCCTAAGCTCTAAGACTCTTGGACCCAATTACCGCCTCACCTTCTCTGCTGGACTATCCATGGGGATCACAAAATGGGATTCTGTACCCCCTTTCCCCAGTGTCCCCCCGCTCTATTAGTTTGTCCTCTAATATTCCACATCTCGGCACATGGCCCTGAAGCTAACAACTTAAGAGCCATCTTGGATGCCGATTTTTTCCATACACATTCTTTCTAGTCTATCCACTGGTCTGGTGGCTCGTAGCTCTCTCTCCAATCCATCCTCTCCTCTCTGTTCCCACTGCTAAAATCCTGCTCTGTGCCATAACCCCTTCTTGCCTGGACCAGTGTTGTGGACTTAGCTGGTCTCTGAGGACACCGATTCTTGTCTCCTTTCTTTCCATTCCCCACAGAGCAGCCAAGGGTCCTTCTCAAAGTAGCAATAAGATCAGATCACAAGCCCTTTCCTCCTTATTTCATACACACAAGGCCCTCCAGCATTATTGGGTAGAAGCCATTAAGCCTTGCACTAGAGGTGCCGAATAGGATGCGATTTTACCCTCCTCCCGACATTTGGTGATGTTTAAAGACGTTTTTGGTTGTCACCACTTGGGAGCAATGCTAGCATCTAGTGGGTTGAGACAGGGTAGGGGGCTGCTGCTAGACATTCTGCAATGCACAGGACAGCCCCCACAACAAACAATGTCCAGCCCCAAATGTCACTAAGGAACTCCAGCTGAAAGTGAGCAGTATCACAGTGTTTTTTGTTGTTGTTGTTTGTTTTCAGACAGAGCCTCAAGCTGTCGCCCTGGGTAGAGTGCTGTGACATCACTGCTCACAGCAACCTCCAACTCCTGGGCTTAAGCGATTCTCTTGCCTCAGTCTCCCGAGTAGCTGGGACTACAGGCACCCGCCGCAACGCCCGGCTATTTTTTGGTTGTAGTTGTCATTGTTTGGCAGGTCCCGGCCAGATTCGAACCCGCCAGCTCTGGTGTATGTGGCTGGCGCCTTAGCCGCTTGAGCTACAGGTACACACCAGTATCACAGTGTTGTAAGATGAAAGTCAAGGACACAGCTCCCAACTGTAGCTGGAAAGTTCTTGTGCTAACAAGCCTCTCCTCTGCAGTTAATGAACACCTTCACTCAACTGCTCCCTTCAGCTGCCGCGAGGGAGGGCCGGCTAGCCTGGACAGAAAAGCCACAGAGAGAGGCTGAGCTGTGCTGTGACACTTGTACAGGAAGCATAACTAGCGCACTTGGAGTTGACATAACCTCGAGCAAATCATACCCGTAATGAAGAATAATATAATATAATTAAAAAACAAAGCTGTCTGCTCCCCAGCCTAAAGGCAGGATTAGTGGTATGTTCCCAAATGCTACCTTTAATAGGTTGTATTTCTAAAGGTCCCAAGGGACAGACAATGAACACTCTGAACCTCTGGACAGTACATGGTTACCCAGAGAATTTGCAGAGAATAATGTTCTGGGATTTTTCTCCCCCAAGCTATTAGTCTTAATGAAACAAGGTAAGAAAGTTCCTTTTGGTGTTTGTTGCTTGACAATTAAAGTGTGATACAGGCAATGTGTTTTGATCGCTCATGAAAACTATGAAATGGTTTTTCTTTTGATGAAACATCGTTTCCAACAACATTTCAACAAATTAATAAGGGCAACTTCAGAATGTGTGTTTTTCCACCTAAAAATGCAAAAACAAATGCTCTTTTCTGCTGCATTAAGCTAAACAGTCTTGACATAAGGCTGGTCTTCCCTACTACTGAATAATCCCACATAATATGAATACACGGCAAAGGAGCTAATAGTTGCTAATTATCACTCTCAACTAGCTTTCCTGTTAACCATTTTTAACTGTTTCCCTTGATGAGTAGGAAACATCCTGTGGTGTGGTTTACCAGAGAAATCATCTATAACCCCCTTTCATTGGATAGGGCAAAGCCAACCTATCTTGCTCTGACAGGGATGGAGCCCCACAGTGACAAATAGACTATGTAAAAGATGGGGACACAATTTGGGTGAAGACTCCAGGAGAGACACAGAATGGATGTTTATGGGAGTCAGATAGCCAGGGGCTTAGGAATAGGGTGCTTTGGACATGTCAGTGGTTTTCAACCCCGCTGCACGTCAGAACCATCCGGGGAGCTCTTAAAAAGGACCAGTGCCCAGGTCAGGGCCTTATCCTCAGAGTTCCTTTGACACTTGTACGGGAAGCATAACTAGCACACTTGGAGTTGACATAACCTCGAGCAAATCATACCCGTAATGAAGTTCCTAATTTAGAGTTCCTAATTTAGTTGGCTTGAGGGACAGGGCACAGGGATTTTTTTTTCTTTTTTAAGTTTCCCAAGTGACTCTACTGGTTGAGAACCACTGCTCTAGACCAGAATTTTTCCTCCTGAGTGCTACTGATTATTTGGGGTTCATCATTTTTTTCTGTGGGGGCTGTTCTTTGTTCCTGATAAGGTGTTGTGTGGCGGCCCTGGCCTCTACCCATTAGATGCTAGTGACATTTCTTCCTCCCCTTGTAACAACCAAAAATGCCTTCAGACATTGCCAGATCGCCCCCTTCCGGCAGTGAGAGTCACTGTCTTGGCTACTATCTGTGGAATGTATGGTAGGGTGATGAGTGGTTGGAGGTTCAACTCTCTGAAATAAAATTCAAAGGAGTGAAACAGCTGTTCAATGTCTGCTCCCCAGCCTAAAGGCAGGATTAGTGGTATGTTCCCAAATGCTACCAAATTACCTTTTGTCTGAATTACAGGCATACCAGTTAAATTGGCTTCGTGTTATTTATAGTCTATATTGAAATAAGATGCTCCTCCACTTACAGTGGATTATGTTCTGATAAACCCATTACATGTTAGAAGTATCATCTAGCTAAAATGCTAAGAAAATGCCAGGAAGGCCATGTTAACCAGTGTGATGAAAATGTGTCAAACGGTCTATAAAACCAGTGTATGGTGCCCCGTGATTGCATTAATGTACACAGCTATAAAAAAATAAATAAATAAAAATTAAAAAAATAATAAAATGCATTTAAAACACCTAGCCTGTCATAGATCAGCCTAACCTACCTTAAATGTGCTCAGAACACTTACAGTAGCCTACAGTGGGGTAAGATCACCTAACACAAAGCCTATTTTATAATTAAGTGTTGAACAGCTCATGTAATGTCCTAGGGAAGAGGGAAAAACAGAATGGTCGTGTGGGTACTGGAAGCACAGTTTCTGCGGAATGTGTATCACTTTCGTACCAACACAAGGTGAAAGCATCCTAAGTTGGGGACTATCTGTATACAAATCCATGATCAAAATTATTTATATAATGTAAAAAGATTAGTTATATAATGTAAAAAGATCTATCTCTGAAAGAAAAAAGAGACAGATCATTCTCTAGTCATTTTTCTCCTCTCCTTTTCCATTTCACATCGCTCCTGATCACTTTCTAGCCCTGAGCTGTCCAATATGGTGGTCGCTGGCCGTATGCAGCTTGTTACATTTAAAGTTAAAATGCAGTTCCTTTGTTGCAATACGTGAAAGCTGCAAGTGGCAGCGCCCGTAGAAACCCCAGCCGGGTTTCTTGAAAGGGGAGGGTGACCTACCTGGGCAGTGCAATCTGGGCGGGGAGCAGTTAGAGACCCCCCCTTTTTTTTTTTTTTCAGTTTTTGGCCGGGGCTGGGTTTGAACCCACCACCTCCGGCATATGGGGCTGGTGCCCTACCCCTTTGAGCCACAGGCGCTGCCCCTAGAGACCCCTTTTATATGGGGCCCTAAGCAAGGGGGGGACAAATCCCACAACTTGCCTGGAGGGCTCTGGTTTGTTAGAGGGTTCTTTGGTGCAAACTTCTCAGGGTCTTTTGTCTTAGAAGGCAGAGGAGGAGGGGAAAGAGGGGAAAGAGTTTAGTGTGTGGCTATGTTAGGCCCCCCAACATTGGGTACATTTCAGTTACTCGATAGTCACACCTGGCTAGTGGCCGCAACATTTTAATGCAGAAATAGAATATTTTCATCATTGCAGAAATTTCTATTACACAGCCCTGTTTAACCATAGAGCTTTTGGTACCATTCTCCTGCTTAAAAACTTGTTAGCTCCCTATGGCCTCTAGGATCAAGTGCAATCGCCCTAGCTCAGCATGTAAAGCATTTCATTCTCTAAGTCCAACTACCCCTTCTAAACCCCTCTGCTCCTCATTCTCCTTTGCACAGCCATCCCTTTATAGGAGAAATCAAGGTGCTTCCCTACCTCCCAGCTTTTGCCCATGTTGGTATTTTATTGTTTTTGCTTTGCGATGGATGCCCTGTCTCTAATTCCTTCACTTGGAAATTTCATTACTTAATCTGCAAATTCCATAAGTGTCCCTCCAACCCCCTTCTGGATCCCAAACAGTTGTTCATTCACTGTTGCTGCATGAGACTTGAATACCTACCTCTCACATATTTGTCACATTCTATCATAGTTGTTTCCATCTGTCCCCCACGCATAACTCAAGTGCTCCTTAAGGTTAAGGAGAGGTTTTACTTCTCTTTGCATCACCAAAGGCTAGCACAATGAAGGCACTCACATTTCAAATGAACTAATGAACTAGCTAGTTAATGAAATTGCATGATTAGACACATTAAACACCGTAGAATTCCAACAACCCACAGCTCCACGCAACTGATGCCATCTCTTTGGGATCAGAACATCTGCCTTTTATTTGTTTAGCAGCATTAGCACATCTGGTGAATAGAGAGATCTTTACTGAGATAGAAAATAAATGCATTTAAAGGTCATATCTGAGGGGTTGATAGTATACACAGTAATAAAGAAAAGAGGAAATTTGCTATTAGACTTCGTCTTTTATACCAGGTAAACAGAAATATCTCAAAAGAAAAAACATTAAACAGAGCAAAATGTGGAAACAACCAGCTTAGCATTACAGCTACACAGTGTTTCCTCCCTGACATATTCTTAATCCTCTTTAAGGCCTTTTGTGGAGATCACAGCGAAACTCACCCTTTTCCCTTGGTTGCTTCACTGAAAGATCAACTCACAATTGCAGTACATTAATAACAGAAAGGTTTGTTTCCAAATACCACGCACATGAGGAGGGAACCACAAGCATGTCACCCAATGTCTCGATGATGGTCAGAGACCTTTATAGTTGCCTTTTAGAAGGGAGGGGGGAGAATGTGAAACGTATAGGTGTAGCAAGTGGTAGCTGGGGGGGGAGGGGATGTATAGATGGAGGGAAACAGATTGACTTGTAAATTAACCTGAGAGACAGGTATTGTGTTTTAAATAATTTGGAGCCAGGTCTGCTAGCATTCAAAAAAGGAAGTCAGCAGCCCCTTTTGAGTCCCAATCTGGGTAGTCAGGTTTTATGTAGCTAGAAGGAAAGCCTCTTCCACTGCTTTATTTATTTTTTTATTATTAACGCAAAAGGTCAAAGTTTATTTTTTTTATTTTTATTTTTTAGAGACAGTCTTACTATCTCACCCTGGGTAGAGTGCAGTGGCATAACAGCTCACAGCAACCTCCATCTCTTGGGTTTAGGTGATTGTCTTGCCTCAGCCTCCCGAGTGGCTGGGACTACAGGTGCACGCCACAACGCCCAGCCATTCCACTGCTTTTTGACCTCGAATGGCTTTTAATTCAAAATATTCTTCATACCAAGGAATCTGAAGGAGCTAAGAAAATTTCACCCCAAAATATGATTCCTTGGTACAAAGATTATTTTGAATTAAAGGCTATTCATAATCTGGGAAACTCTGAACAAAGACTTTCCTCTATCTATTTAAAATCTTAAAGGGCTGCTAGACTCCTTATTACATGCTAATAGACCTGGCCCTAAACTCAATTGAAGCACAATACCTGTCTCTCAGGTTAATTTACTAATCAATGTGTTTCCCAAGTTTCCCTCCATTTACCCATCCCCCCCTTAGCACCCACTTGCTACACGTGTACTTTCCAGTTGCTCTCTCCCCTCCCTTCTAAAAGGCATCTTTAAAAGCCACTGACTATCTGGGCGGCACCTGTGGCTCAGTGAGTAGGGCGCCGGCCCCATATGCCGAGGGTGGCGGGTTCAAACCCTAACCCTGGCCAAACTGCAACAAAAAAAATAACCGGGCGTTGTGGCGGGCGCCTGTAGTCCCAGCTGCTCGGGAAACTGAGGCAAGAGAATCGCGTAAGCCCAAGAGTTAGAGGTTGCTGTGAGCCGTGTGACGCCACGGCACTCTACCCGAGGGCGGTACGGTGAGACTCCGTCTCTACAAAAAAAAAAGCCACTGACTATCACTGAAACCTTGGGCAATCATTCTTGTGGTTCCCCTCATGCCCCATGGTATTTGGAAATAAACTTTTCTCTTATTTATCTACCATAACTATGAGTTGATCTTTTCAGTGAACCAACCTAGGGGAAAAGGGCAAGTTTCCCTGAGACTCCCCTTAAAGTCATATTTTGGGGTGAAATTTCCTTAGCTCCTTAAGTCATTTATTGGAACTGCCCAAACCAGAGCTCTATCTTATACTTCCTTTCTCTTTTCCTTAGCACCTAACACAATGTGAAGATATCTTTTTCTTTTCTTTTCTTTTTTGAGAAAGAGTCTCACTGTGTCACCCTTGGTAGAGTGCCATGGCATCACAGCTCTCAGCAACCTCCAACTCCTGGGCTCAAGTGATCCTCTTGCCTCAGCCTCCCAAGTAGCTGGGACTACAGGCACCCACCACAATGCTTGGCTATTTTTTTTTTTTTTTTGCAGTTTTTTGGCCACGGCTGGATTTGAACCCGCCACCTCTGGCATATGGGGCTGGCACCCTACTCCTTTGAGCGACAGGCGCTGCCCAGCTTGGCTATTTTTTTTTTAGAGAAGGGGTCTTGCTCTTGCTCAGGCTGGTCTTGAATCCATGAGCTCAGGCAATCCACCCACCTTGGCCTCCCAGAGTGCTAGGATTACAGGTGTGAGCCACCACGGCCCACGTGCAGACATCCTTAGGGGGCCATTCTTCTGCCTACCACAGGGGTTCACATACAATGACTAGAATTACAAAGAAAAACCAGCAACTGCTACATGTTCCTGGTCTTCTCAGAAGCAGCATGAAAGATAAATGCTTAAGCTTTAGGTTTGAATAGTTTCCCAGATCTATTTTAAAAATAGCATTTTTCTTTAGTATACTAGTTATATATGTGAACTGTCAATACTTTGGAAATGCAAAAAACTTCGAAGCGAAAATATCACCCTAAATCCCATCAAGTAGTCACAATCAGTCACTATTTATGTCTACTTTCTTCTGATAGTACACACACATACATGTACACCAAATTTCTAGATCCATTAAAAATGCTGAATGATTCTAAATGTTCTCTTAAGTATCCTGTTCGCCCCCCCCACATACACTAAATATTATACTATATATGTTTTCATGGCATTAAAGATTTTTTTCAAAAAAAGATCATTTCTCCGTACTCTAACATACTCCGTGCTAGTTTGTTGCCTCTTACTTTGGTGATTATCCCATTACTGGACATAAAAAGGTGAAGGAGCTAAGGAAACTTTTACCCCAAAATATGATTCTTTGGTATAAAGATTATTTTGAGTTAAATGTCATTCCTAATCAGGAAACACTGAAAGAAGCCTTTCTTCTAGCTACCTAAAATCTGAAGGAGTGCTGACTTCCTTATCACATGCTTATAGACCTGGCTCCAAGGTCATTTGAAGCACAACACCTGTCTCGATGTGTCTCCCTCCATCTACCCACCCCCTAGCAAGCACTTACTGCATCTATACTTTCCACATCCCCCCCCCTTCTAAAAGCCTTGTATAAAGCCATCACTGAAACTTTAAGCAATCATTCTTGTGGTTCCCCCCATGCGCATGGTTTTTAGAAATAAATCTTTCTCTTATTAATCTACCATAATTGTGAGTTGATCTTTCAGAGAACCAGATAAAGGGAAAAGGTCAAGTTTCCCCATGATCCCTACAACTACTTGGTATAAAGAATTTTAGAAAGGGCTTTCCCTCCACATAAAACCTGGCTGACCCCATCAAAATATCAAAGGGGGGGGGCAATTGACTTCCTTTCCTCCCCCTGAAGGCTAGCAGATCTGGCTCAAATCATTTAAAACACAATACCTGTCTCTCAGGTTAGTTTACATGTCAATCTGTTCTCCCCCCCCCACCCATCCTCCTTAACAACCACTTACTGCAGCTATACTCCACATTTCCCCCCTCCCTCTGAAAGGCATCTGTAAAAATACCTGACCATCATGGAGACATTGGGTAATCACTCTTGTGGTTCCCCTATGTGCATGGCATTTCAAAGTAAACATTTCTCTTATTAATCTGCCTTAATTGTGAGTTGATCTTTAAATGAACGGGGGGGGGGTAAGTTTCCTTTGGCCTCTACAGTGTTAATTTCTAGGCTTTTTCTGTTACAAATAGTAGTTCTAGGAAAAGGTTTAGGCATAAATCTGTGTGTACAGATTTATGATTATTTCCTTAAGGAAATCTAGCAAATGAGAAGTTATTACATCAGAGACCATTTCCAGATTGCTCATCACCATAGTTCCTCCCTAAAGACTATACCAGTTTCACCCCCATGAGAAGCTCACAAAGGTATTCTCTGTATTGAACTCTGGGCTTGCCAGTGCCATAGACTGAATTGTGCCCCTCCCATCAAAATTCCTATGTTTAAGCCCTAACCACCAACATGATTGGATCTGAAGATAGGGCTTTAAGGAAGGAAATAAGGTTAAATGAGGTAATAAGGGTGAGATCCTAATCCACTACTACCATGGCTCATTCTGAGGAAAGGCCTTGTGAGAACATAGTGAGAAGACAGCTGTCTGCAAGCCATCTTGAGAGCCCTCATCAAAAACAGAATTGGGTGGCACCTTGAACTTGGACTTTGCAGCCTCCAGAACTGCACGAAAAAAATTGGCATTGTTTAAGCCATCCAGTCTATGGTATTTTGTTATATCCCAGCTAACATAGCCAGTGTGATATTTTTCTACTAATCGGCAATGGTTTGATTTCTATAAAAGTGGTCATTTCATTTATAGGCCACTTTCCAAATCTCTGGGAAAATTCAAAGTCTATTGTTGGATACTAAAGCAGAACATTACAAATTCATAGAGCACAGAGGATTGGTATTCAAGAGCATGTCCACAGAGCTACAATTGTGTTCTTTAGAGTAATGCTTTTTTTTTTTTCAGTTTTGAACCCACCACCTCTGGCATATGGGGCCAGTGCCCTACTCCTTTGAGCCACAGGTGCCGCCCCTGCATTTTTCTTTTTTTTTTAAACAGAGTCTCAAGCTGTTGCCCTGGGTAGAGTGCCATGGCATCATACCTCATAGCAACCTTCTACTCTTGGGCTCAAGTGATCCTCTTGCCTCAGTGTTTCTATTATTATTTTTTTCTTTAGTAGCCATGGGGTCTTGCTTTTGCTCAGACTGGTCTTGAACTCTTGAGCTCAAGCAATCCACCCGCCTTGGCCTCCCAGAGTGCTAGGATTACAGGCATGAGCCACCACACCCAGCCTAGTAATGTTCTGTGTTTTTTTTTTTTTTTATGAGACAGAGCCTCAAGCTGTCGCCCTGGGTAGAATGCCATGGCATCACAGCTCACAGCAACCTCCAACTCCTGGGCTCAAGCGATTCTCTTGCCTCTGCCTCCCAAGTAGCTGGGACTACAGGTGCCTGCCACAATGCCTGGCTATTTTTTGGTTGCAGCCCTCATTGTTGTTTGGTGGGCCTGGGCTGGATTCGAACCCACCAGCTCAGGTGTATGTGGCTGGCGCCTTAGCCGCTTGAGCCACAGGCACTGAGCCATAGTCATGCATTTTTTAATGTCTGTATCAATCAGAACAAATGTTTCAATCCATTTATGTAAGCCACTTTGGCTCTTATTCTCCATTTGTCTACTTTTAAAGGCCTTAAGACCTTTAAAGAGTGAGGGAGGATACCTGGAAAAACTAAGGTCTAAGAGAACAGAGGTCTTCTCAAGGAGACCCCAAGGATACACCTGCAGGGTCCTTCCTGTGGTGACTCATCTTTCAGGAATTTGTAAAATCTTAACTTCTGGGACCTGGAGGTTGAAGCTTGCTTCTGCTTCTCCAACTTGATTCAAACTGACCAATGAGAAAGGTACCTGTGGGCCAGAACTTTTTGACTGGGGATAAAAAGAAGACCAAGCCAGTCAAGGAGCACAGCCATTTTGAATTCTTCTGTACCTTGCTCTGCCGGCTGAAATAAAGCCCTGTTATAAACATGGTGCTTGGGTGCTCTTTCTCTCCATTAGGCCTTATCTTTCTGCAACAAGAGTATCAAGAAAACTCTTTGAACTCGAACATAAAATTCACAACAAATGCTCAACGATTTGATACCTTCAAGTACCATAAGAGGTAGGTGGTATTGAGGTTGATTGGAAGACATGAAGGTGCCAAGGCTAGTACAAGAAACCATGTGTGAAGCCAATGTGTTTGGGGCCACATGTAAATGTCACCAAAGCCTTCTGGAACAATCTATAAAATAAGGATAGGTGGGAGGAAGCAAAAGATAATTTTACATCCTTGTGATTAGAAAAGAGATGTGAACTAAGAAGAGAGTTCAAATGTCACTGGATAATAAAAAAAAAAAAAAAAAGAAAGAAAAAAAAATGTCACCGGATAAAGCAGAGGCCTGCAGCCCAGAGAACAGCAATCCTTCTTTGGTGGGCAATAAGTTGTAATGAGTAAGTAACTGCAGGCAAGGAAGCCAACAGTTCTTACAGGCAGAACAGCACCTAGTAAAGCAAGCAGCGCCTTGTTCTAGGGGAATGTCCAGGGAGGAGTTTGAAAGGGGTTTCCTGGTAGGAAAGGCTGAGGCCTTACTGTACAGAAAGGTTGTGTCTGCTCAGAGTGATGAGAGTGATAATGAGGATAATAGTGGTTATTGTGCCCATCACATAGAAAAGGAAAATGAGTCTCAGAGACCTCAAAAAGCTCCCCTAGAAACACAAAAATTGTTTGCTTGTTTTTTATTTTTATTTTTTTGAGACAGAGTCCCATTTGTCACCCTCGGTAGAGTGCTGTGGCGTCACAGCTCATAGCAACCTCAGACTCTTGGGCTCAAGAGATTCTCTTGTCTCAGCCTCCCAAGTAGCTGGGACAACAGACACCTGCCATAACGCCTGGCTATTTTTTAGAGACAGTGTCTCTCTTTTCTTCAGGCTGGTCTCGAACCTGTGAGCTCAGGCAATCCACCCACCTCAGCCTCACAGAGTGCTAGGATTACAGGCGTGAGTCACTGCAACCAGCTACTCACCGCAGCCAGCTACAAAAATTGTGTCAGTATTTGAACTCAGATCTTCAGACATGCAGCTACAAATGAATTTTCTTGGCTTCAAAGTTTCTATCTCAAAAAATTACTACATTTGGTGGTGCCAATAGCTCAGTGGGTAGGGCACCAGCCACATACACCAAGGCTGGCGGGTTCAAACCCAGCCCGGGCCTGCTAAAACAACAATGACAACTACAACCAAAAAATAGCTGGGTGTTGTGGTGGGCACCTGTAGTCCTAGCTACTTGGGAGGCTGAGGCAAGAGAATTGCTTAAGCCCAAGAGTCCGAGGTTGCTGTGAGCTGTGGCCCCCCGGCACTACTCTACCCAAGGCGACAGCTTGAGACTCTGTCTCAAAAAAAAAAAAGACTACATTTTGGAGAGGATTTCTTCAGAAATCATCTCCTAATTGGCCACTCCACTGATTGTGCATTGCTTTGCCAAATGAATCTTATGCATAAGTGTATTGTAGGGGGACACGTTTAGTGAGTACATTGATTTCACCAGACGTATTCCCATTGGAAACAGTTTACTGAGGTCAGAGGATATAGAAATGATAAAATTGAAATATCCCCTTTCTTTCTTGCCTGGTCTTTACTTACTTCTCTTCTCCCCTCACCAGCCCCCTTGTGGTTTCTTCCCATTTCATGGACTCCTCTTTTTGTGTTCCCTTGGTGGGTCTTCACCTCTGCCTGCACCTGTAAACGTTGAGTGCCCCAGGGCTCTGTCCTGAGCCCTCTTTCTTCTGTGTCTCCACACTCTGGGCAAGCTCATCTCGTCCAATATCTTTAAAATATTCTTCCCCAGTATTCCAGGTTCATGTATCTGAAGGGGGATCTCTGAAAAGCAAAAAGCAGGCCATGTCTATTATTTAGAGCAGTGGTTCTCAACCTTCCTTTAATACAGTTCCTCATGTTGTAGTGATCCCCAACCATAAAATTATTTTCGTTGCTACTTCATAACTATAATTTCGCTACTGTATGAATCGTAATGTAAATATCTGATATGCAGGATGGTCTTAGGTGACCCCTGTGAAAGGGTCATTCGACCCCCAAAGGGGTCGAGACCCACAGGTTGAGAACCTCTGATTTAGAGGGACTTACTGAATAACTGGGAGCAGCCCTGAGGTAAGCAGTTAGAAATCAACAAAACAAAGCATAGGGCCACAGAACACTAATATAAAAGTGAACTTCTCTAAGTTAGAAGGAACCACAGGGTGCTGGTGCTGGCTGAGAGGCGGGTCATGAGAAGGCCGGGGAAGTCATCTCTCCTGCAGAATGAATGATGTTGTATCTGAGACTAATTTTAGAATCCACCACAGGTGTTGATCTTGCACCAGGGTCTTATCTCAAGTGTCAGCCAGGACCAGAGTAGGAGACTCTGATGCTCCCCAGGAACACTAGCATTGAAGGATTTACAGGAAGGTGGAAAGGGGGTTGCTGGGACTATGCAAATTAGGAAAGCATACCACACTAGAAAAAGGTAGCTTTGAGTATATAAGAAGTAAAGATTTGAAGCTCAGCACCTATAGCTCAGCAGCTAGGGCACCAGCCACATACGCTGGAGCTGGCGGATTCAAACCCAGCCTGGGCCTGCCAAAAAACAATGACAATTACAACAAAAAAATAGCCGGGTGTTGTGGAGGGTGTCTGTAGTCCCAGCTACTTGGGAGGCTGAGGCAAGATAATCACTTAAGTCCAAGAGTTTGAGGTTGCTGTGAGCTGTGACACCATGGTACTCTACCAAGGGAGACATAGTGAGACTCTGTCTAAAAAAAAAAAAAGAAGTAAAGATTTGAGTGAGGGATTGTTAGCTGGTTCCGCCACCCCTTTACTGCTTTTTTGGTTTTTTTTGTTTTTTTTTTTGTTTTTTTGGAGAGACAGAGTCTCATTTTATGGCCCTCGGTAGAGTGCCGTGGCCTCACACAGCTCACAGCAACCTCCAACTCCTGGGCTTAAGCGATTCTCCTGCCTCAGCCTCCCGAGTAGCTGGGACTACAGGCGCCCGCCATAACGCCCGGCTATATTTTGGTTGCAGTTTGGCCGGGGCCGGATTTGAACCCGCCACCCTCCGTATATGGGGCCAGCGCCTTACTGACTGAGCCACAGGCGCCGCCCCTTTTGTTTGTTTTTTAAGACAGTCTCACTATGTTGCCTTAGGTAGAGTGCTGTGGTGTCACAGCTCACAGCAACTTCCAACTCTTGGGCTTAAGTGATTCTCTTGCCTCGGCCTCCCAGTAGCTGGGACTACAGGCACCTGCCACAATGCCCGGCAGTTGTCATTGTTTGGCAACAATGGGCTAGGTTCGAACCTGCCAACCTGGGTGCATGTGGCTGGTGCCCTAAGCACTGAGCTACAGGAGCCAAGTCCACCCCTTTACTGTTAAACTTAGTTTTAACTTTTGCAGAGCTTTTTTTATGCCTTCCAATAAACTCTTGACAATGTTAACGTGGCGTGTGCTGTTTATTTCATCCTGGTTGTCCTGTCCGCGACTTCCCTGGAAGATGTGTGGGTGGATTGCCCATGAGGGTGGCAAGCAGACTTTTTCCTGGCTCTCTTTTCACAAGGGCCAGTTGTCGGTCCTAGTCCGTTTTTGTGGCTCTGTGTTCGTTAATGGTGCGTCTTTCAATTCTTTGACCATCCAAGATCCTGCTGTTGAAAGCTCTAGCACTAGATATCCCATGTGAAGGCTTAATGAGCACCTCAAACTCAACATGGCCCAAAGAGAATTCTTTCCCTGGCCAGTTGGGTTTTCCTCAGTCTCACACATCATTGGATTGTAATCTGCTCATGCTAAGATGCATTAGATTGTGACATAGGCAAGAAATAAATCTTTGTTGTGTTTTCCACTGAAATTCCAAGGCTGTTCGTTATTACACAATGATTAATCCCTCCTGATAAATACATGTCTCTACGGCTTAGAATTCCATTTAACCTCTCTTTGCCTCACTGCATATCACTCAAAGTTTAAGACTCAGCTTCCTAGCCTCCTACAGGAAACCTTCCTTGACTTCCTCCGCTGGTTTTTGTGTCCCCATAGCCCGATGTGCACTGTTTTCTTGTGTACTTAGCACACTATATTACATACTGTCTCCCTGTGTGACTAGATTTTTCCTGAGGCCAGAAACTGGATCTCATTGTGACTTCACAGCCTGTTAGGATGTCTGGCACTACAATAAATCGTTGTTACCTCGATAAACCTTGGGCAGCAGGCAGTACAGGTTCAGTGGTGGGTGTGTGGGGGACAGTATTTCTTTGTAATGAATAATATAATAGTGTTAGTAGGAACATTTAGAATTGGGAGTGAAATGTGGGGAAAAGCTTTATGAGTACGAACGTATTTGAATGAAAAAAAAAGCTTTTGGTGTTACTTGGCTGGAACAAAGACACAATAATCATTAAAAAATTCTAGGAAATAGTGACAATTGTAGAAAAAAAGGATCCTTGCAGGATTCCTTCTAACTCTGCTGCTTGCACTTCAATAAGTAAATATTGAAGACCTAGTATGAGCGAATTACTGTGCCAACAGAGAAAGAAGAAAATACTTCTGTCAGTTAACATTTCATAATTCTATGACCTTATGATTCTGAACACCTACATAAGGTATTTTTAAACCTTGGCAGTTACACTGGGGGAGATTTACATCAAGAACCAGGCCTTATGGAGTCAAAACTCGCATAGATTTCTTTCATCAAAGATTCACTGCAAACTGGTGCCATTGGGTCATTTTTAGGGTTCAGGCTATTGGTTTAGTGGGTTCTCCTGAGAGTGGACGGGGCGGTCATGTGCCACTTGGCAGTTTTCAAGGTTCGGGTTTATTCGGTTTTATTTTCTGTCCATTTCTCTAGGGGATACACAGCCAGATGGTTAATTGCCCTGTCCTAAGCACAGGCACACTCACAGAAAAGGTGTGAGGAAGGGCCCTCCCACAGCAGGCTGAGACTGTACTGAGTTGGGATTGTGGACCCACTGATTGCATCTGAAAGCCTTTTCAGCCACACAAAACCCTGGGTTCCCCTATTAGCATATCAGAGGTGGCAAAGTGGTGGGAAATGCTGTAGGCAACAAAGGACTGGGCTCAGTGGCATTGTCCCATTGGTGCTTACAGAAGCAGAAAAAATGATAATCAGGCCAGAGCTGCAGTGATGGACAGATGTTGACATATTTTCCTGGGTGACCAATGTCTTCTACTCCCCCTTTCCACCACTTGATCCCTTCTCAAGACTGCCCACCCCCTGCACAAGCACAGTTCCTCAGCCAGTACACAAGGAAAAGCCATGTCCCAATCAAAAGCCTCTCTGGAGCTGAAATAAAGACAGTTTCAGCTATAATTTGAACTACGCTTGGAAGGGATTTGTCATTTTTTTCAGACTTGAAAGTCTTATTTGAAACAGAACATGATGATAAATAGGAGAGTCAGTTGCCAGTTACTAATACCATCATAGAAACTGAGTCACTGTTGATGTCACCGTGCTTCTTCACGGGAGCAGCCATCTTATTATTTTATACTGAAAGGGAGAAAAGATGTTTAGTGGAAAAGTCACTTTACATTCTCATTGTCCTAAATGATTTCCCATCTCTGAAGTTTGAGACCAGTGTTCTATGCTCTATAGCAATGGCTCTCAACCAGAAGCAATTTTGCCTCTCAGGAGCACTGGACAATGTCTGAAGATTTTTTTTATTGTCACAACTGGGTGGGAGGAGGTATGTTCCTGCCATGGAATGGATTAAGGCCAAGGATGGTACTAAAGACACTATCAGGCACAGGACAGCACCTATAACAAAGACTTACTCGGCTCAAAATGTCAGTAGTGCTAAGGCTGAGAAACTCTGGTCTATAGCCTTTTTTGTGGATATAATTTACAAATTCTAATCAAGTCCAATTGCTATTGATAAATGGGTACCTTGAGAGACTGATAGTCCCATGCTCACTATATTAATTTTGAATATTGTACAGTTTTAGACAAAGAAACAGATCCTATATTATGATTTTTCATCTTTGGCTGCATCACTGAAAGATTTCATCTAAGCAGGGGGTGTAAAATTTTAGAAAATTGTGTATTGAGCACAGAGAGGTGAAAATTTTCCTACAGGCAGTAATTTGACTTTCTCACAGCCAACAATGTGTCATTTATTTCACGCTCAGCTGAGTCTTAAATATACTCCAAATGGCATAAAATTTGATTGAAGAATTCTTCCTCCTTACTTGGAAATATTTATAACCTCTTAGAAAATAACACGCTTGGGGTACACTATATATTGTTCAATTACATACATATAATACTGTATATATAATCAAATTTATGCTTAAAATCACGTCATAGTAAGTTTCTGTTTAAAATAATGTTTGGATAAGAATTTTTTCAGTTCAGTTCGGGCGGCGCCTGTGACTCAGTCGGTAAGGCGCCGGCCCCATATACCGAGGGTGGCGGGTTCAAACCCGGCCCCGGCCAAACTGCAACCAAAAAATAGCCAGGCATTGTGGTGGGCGCCTGTAGTCCCAGCTACTCGGGAGGCTGAGGCAAGAGAATCGCTTAAGCCCAGGAGTTGGAGGTTGCTGTGAGCTGTGTGAGGCCACGGCACTCTACCCGAGGGCCATAAAGTGAGACTCTGTCTCTACACAAAAAAAAAAAAAAAAAAAGAATTTTTTCAGTTCAATATTTACAAGTCAGAATATTTGTAATTACATGTATACACATATACATACGCCTAGATAGATGGATATATAGAGAGAAATACAGTAGAACTTCCATAGTTAACCACCTCCTACATTGACCACTTCCTTAAGTTGACCTAATTTTCATAGACTGGACATGCTCCACGTGTACACATTAGTACAGTAGGCCTAGTTCCTCATGTTGACCACCTCCGTATGTTGACCAGAGTGTTACAGCCCCTGGGGTGGTCAACTTACAGAGGTTCTACTGTATATATTGATTTCTTTAAATGCAAGTTGTTCTATCTAAGTAGGTATATGTTGATCAAACTACTTTAGATCCAAACTACTAAGGATAAGCTGGGCCTAGTGGCTCATGCCTATAATCCTAGCACACTGAGAGGTCAAGGGGGGGTGGATTGCCTGAGCTCAGAAGTTTGAGACCAGCCTAAGCAAGAGCCAGACTCCATCTCTACTAAAAAATAGAAAAACTAGCCTGATCTTGTGGCAAGAGCCTGTGGTCCCAGCTACTTGGGAAGCTGAGCAAAAAGATCTCTCTCTCTCTCTCTTTTTTTTTTTTTTTTTTGAGACAGTCTCACTATGTTGCCCTTGGTACAGTGCTGTGGCATCACAGCTCACAGCAACCTCAAACTCTTGGGCTTAAGCGATTCTCTTGCCTCAGCCTCCCAAGTAGCTGGGACTACAGGCACCCGCCACAAAGCCCGGCTATTTTTTTGCTGTAGTTGTCATTGTTGTTTGGCAGGCCCGGGCCAGGTTCAAACCTGCCAGCCCCAGTGTGTATGGCCAGTGCCCTAGCCGCTGAGCTACAGGTGCTGAGCCATCAAGAAGATCTCTTGAGCCCAAGAGTTTGAGGTTGTTGTAAGCTATGATGCCATGGCATTCTACCAAGGGCAATAGAGTAAGGCTCTTTCTCGAAAGAAAAAAAAAAAAAAACACTAAGGATTATTGATCACTGGTTATTATATCCGTTAATATATAATTTTGATAACTATCTTTTCTGGTAGATTTTCTCTGCCAGAAAAATATTGCAGATAATTATAATGAACTTTATTAAGACTATAAAATGGCACCAATTTAATTGCCTTAATTTACCTTCAATGATCTTATGTTATAGACTGCATGATATACAGTTTTTTCCTGACAATTACCCTATTGCATAGGAATTCATCAAGCCTAAGACACTTTCTAAATCAGAGCTATGCCCTCTGGTGAAGGTATTTCACCATTTGTAAAAATACTGGTGCTTTTTGTAAAACACAGTGCATACGTATATTCTAACACACTGGTTCATATTCAGAAGGAGTTGGGTTCTAAAAATATACTCATTTGTTAGGTCCCAGTCAGATCAGCTGAATCAGAATGTCAGAGGATGAAACCCAGGCATTGGCATTAAAGCAAAACAAATTAAAATGACATACACATAAACACGCACACACAGACTAGGCCATTCTAACATGCCACCATGGTGGGAGGGCTGGCTGGACACCCAGCTCTAAAGTACAGATTATCACAGGCAACAGAATTGGCGGGCAAGCTGGGAAAATAGTGCCCCACACAAATAGTAGGGATATATCCCTGTTTTAGTCTTAGTGGGGTGTGGGGTGCGGGAATACCCCGAAATACATTTGGTATGTAACAATTTAGCAATGATTCATTTCTTAATTGCCATTTTGAAGAATACAATCTGCTGGGGGACCAAGAGCAGCACTGCAGTAAGAAGCAAGAAGACCAGAATTCAGGTAATGTTCTTACTCTGGCTCTTTCCCCTTGATCTCTGGAGGTGAGCCCTTTAACTCTTTCCTGCCTCAGTTTACTCACCTATAAAATGAGAGGGCTTGGTCATGTGATTTCTACTATTTCTGTGCAATTTGGAGAAAAAATAACTATGAGTGATGATTATACACTTACAAAGAAAGTTAAACAATTTAACATCCTTTTTTCACAAATAGATAAAGCATTATATGGCAAAATAAGAAAGAATTTATAATGGATTTTTTTGCAATTTGTAGTTAAGACATAAATTTCATCATATCAGGAATATGAGTCTAGTGTTTAGGCTACAAGATACTTCTACAGATAAATATATTTTATATGGAGGCTGGCACATGTGTCTATAAAGGGTAGACAGTAAATATTTTAGGCTTTGAGGGGTGGACCACAGAAAAGAAAGTTGCAAATGTTTTTTCCAAAACATAATTTTAAAAATATGAAAAATAGGTAAGGACAAGGTTTGATGATCCTTGTCTTAAACAAGTAAAATATGTTTGCCTCCGAAAAAAATCACTTGCTTTAATATGACAACAAAAACAAGGGGCTAGAAGCTATTGTTATGTGGAGATTGAACCTTGGCAATAAACCTGCTGAGAAAGTTTTCACTCAAGGTTTACTAGGGTGGAGGGGAGGGAGACCCATCAACTGTAGGATGACAAACCGGTCCCAGTTTGCCAAGGACTTGTCCAGTTTCAGCACTGAAAGGTCCTGAGTCCTAGGAAACCAGAATAATTGCTTGATTACCACACATCTTTAACTCCTGGAAAGGTCTTTTGCAGGGAAAAATCTAGAATCAAATTGAAAAGGAAAAAGTTTGAAATGGAAATGCTTTTAGGAGCTTTACCATATAAACAAAAGGCAAAGATCTCAGCTGGAAAACTTTAAGGGAAAAATTTTAAGAGAATATTTTGCAGTATTTTTTGGCTTGAGCTCAAATGAGTCTAAATCTGCCTTCCTGTTAACAGTCCCCATCCGACAGGCCATATAGGAGGAAAGTGCTTATTCACAGGTGTGTCAGTTGTTTGTAGTACAAGTTTATACATCCTCTGGATATGATAAATGCAGGACATTATGATGAAACACAGCCCAACCTTGTTACTCAGAAGTCACAGGATTTACAAGTACTTCCTGGGTTTGCCTGAAGAGGACATGTGTCATGAAACTAACTGTGAACCTAACTATAAATAAAAAGATTACTAATAGAGACTAATTCAGAAATGGTCTGAAATAAAAGCGAGATCAATTTTCTCAACATATTACATGCATCTGTGATATTATTATCATTAATTAGAATCTTTAAGACTGGAAGCTCCAAGCTTAAAAGGCTAATGTCTTAGAAGAACTTGTCTTAAATTAATCACCCCAAGGGTAGCTGGTTTTCCCATTGTACTCTGTACAAACACGACCCTTTCTTTAAACATAAATATTAAAAAGCAGAGCTGATAGCTTGAAAGCGGATGCCATTGGCTAAACCAGTATCAAGAATATAATTTAGAACCTTTTATAATATTCTTTCATTTTTACCAATTTATTCAACTTCTAACTCTATGAAGTTTCTTTCTTTTTCTTTTTTTTTTTTTTGAGACAGAGTCTCAAGCTGTCGCCCTGGGTAGAGTGCAGTGGCATCACAACTCACAGCAACCTCCAACTCCTGGGCTCAAGCGATTCTCCTGCCTCTGCCTCCCAAGTAGCTGGGACTACAGGCGCCCACCACAATGCTCGGCTATTTTTTGGTTGCAGCTGTCATTGTTTGGCGGGCCCGGGCTGGATTTGAACCCGCCAGCTCAGGTGTATGTGGCTGGTGCCTTAGCCGCTTGAGCCACAGGCGCTGAGCCTCTATGAAGTTTCAGATGTGTCTTTATGACTCATCCTATTTGGGGTCATAAAATCATCCTCTTTTCTGGGCTTCAGGTCACCTTGGTATTGAAAGCCATTGCCTTCTTTGAAGCTGTGACTATGGGTAGTTGTCTTTAGAAAGTTTTTCAGCACAATCATTGATGCTGGAAAAAATCACACATTTCTTTAAACGGAGCTCCCTTCTCTTTCCATGCTAGAAAATTGAAGGGAAAGAAGGAAGACCTATTTAGGTACCAGCTTGATGTCTTGGTTCTACAAAATACCTAGTGACAAGTGTCCTTTCCTAAATGGAAACAAACTTTGCTTTGCTATAAGGGGAGTGAAGTGGGGCTCGGTGCCTATAGCTCAAGCAGCTAAGGCGCCAGCCACATACACCTGAGCTGGTGGGTTCAAATCCAGCCCGGGCCCGCCAAACAACAGTGACAGCTGCAACCAAAAATTAGCAGGGCATTGTGGCGGGTGCCTGTAGTCCCAGCTGCATGGGAGGCAGAGGCAGGAGAATCACTTGAGCCCAGGAGTTGGAGGTTGCTGTGAGTTGTGATGCTACAGCACTCTACCCAGGGCGACAGCTTGAGGCTCTGTCTCAAAAAAAAGAAAAAAAGGAAGGGGGTGAAGTGGGGCATTAGGACCTCAAGCCAGGAAAGTTCAAAATGGTTCAAGAGATCATAGATAAGAAAAAAAAAAAACAAAAAAAAAAACAGGGGCCACTAGGGTACACTGAGCATAGCCATGGAGCAATTTTAAGGGAGTATAAAGTATTGCTTCACCTCCTCTTTCCCAGAGTGTACAAAATGTATTACAATATAAACATAAATACAAGTGTAGGGCGGAGCTTGTGGCTCAGTGAGTAGGGCGCCGGTCCCATATGCCGGAGGTGGCGGGTTCAAACCCAGCCCCGGCCGAAAACCACAAAAAAAAAAAAAAAAAAATACAAGTGTAATATTTGTGTGAAAGATTCTATTAGTTCCTTCTCACCCACCCCCATTCACTTAAATCCAGAGGTCAACTGGACATCAACTTCCTATTTCACTTTGCGACAAATCAGGAAACTCTTAATCCTTTTCCATAGCATTTTATTACCTAAATTCCAACACCACTTCATGCACCTAAGTTAAATTTTTCCAAATCCTTTCCTGAGCTAAAGATAAATACGGGAAACTTTTTCTTCTTAGTGGCTTTTGTAAACAGATGAGGACTTACCTTGCTCTCTTGCAAAATTTTCTGCAGAAAAATGGCTAAAATTGGGCCCCATCAAATCCCAAGCTTAAGGTGGGGACCAAATGACCCTATTGTCCCTGCTTTCTACTGCCCGCATGGATGCAATCCCTGGTTTAAATATTTTTCATTTGGAGACCTATTCTATGGCTCCCTGCTACTCTTTGTGAGAAGTGTCACACCTGCTCCTCTTTATTCCTAGGCGGGACCACACCACACCACCCATTCTTTCTTTTTTTTTCGGTTTTTAGCTGGGGCCAGTTTTGAACCCGCCACCTCTGATATATGGGGCCGGAACCCTACTCCTTTGAGCCACAGGCACCACCCAACCCCACCCCATTCTTGAGTTGCCTTGTTAGACTGGTTATTAAGCCACCTTGCTGGGGCCTGGAACTCTGGAAACTTCTTTGCCCCTTTGCCATCGGGCTCCCTGTTGGGCTCTGCCAATAGGGGACTAGATGGAAGAAGAAATTTGGAGAATGGAAAGCCTCCCATTTGTTTGCTGGTCCTGTCAGGGTCACGTCAGTCATGCTTCTTTGCCCTGGCAGCAGTTGGTTTCCATTTCCAGCGTTATTCTTCACCCCCTTAAAGGTACCAACCCCAACTGATTGGAAGCTTCCTCCTCAGAAGGCTGGGCCCCACAGCTGCAGGCCTCTCCTCAGATTTTAGGCTCTGATGACCCCGACTTTGTCCATTTGTTCCCACAGGCTCAGGAGTGGCTGTCCTTTCCAGTAGCAGTGACTACCTCAGTTATGTCAGTGTTCCCCTTATCTCGTTAGTCCCTTAACACCTATTAACTGTGTCTCCTATATTTCATCCTCTCTTAAAATACCAGGTGTGTTTCTTCCTTTTGCAGTTGCTTCTTGTGGGAGACCCTGCTCTGTAGTCTTCTAAAGCTCCCATTTCTCAGACATACCTCATCCTGATAGAAGGGAGGCTGGTAGTATTCCTTCCCATTTGTCCAGGGTTTACTGTCTCTTCTTGATATCTGTGTTCTTACATAAAGTGGTCCCAAGGCGGCACCCATAGCTCGGTGGGTAGGGCGCAGGCCATATACACCAAAGCAGGCAGGTTGGAACCTGGCCCGGACCTGCTAAACAGCAATGACAACTGCAACAACAACAACAACAACAAAATAGCCGGGCGCGTGCGCACACACACACACACACAGATAGCCAGGCATTGTGGTGGGAGCCTGTAGTCCCAGCTACTTAGGAGACTGGGGTAAGAGAATCGCTTAAGCCCAAGAATTAGAGGTTGCTGTGAGCTGTGATGCCATGGCACTCTACCCAGGATGACATAGTGAGACTCTGTCTCAATAAATAAATAAATAAATAACGTGGCCCCAAAAGGGGAATCCCCTCTTTGGGACCCCTTCTTCCCCCACCCCACACATATTTCTGTTGCAACTCTGTGACTCCTGCATGGATTGATCACACACCAAGGGTTTTACCCAAGGCTTCTTGTTGGTATTTGCTCAGAAAAAGCTACCTCCCTGACCTGAAACTATTAACAAATAGCCTGGACTTCAGGGCATTCTTATCACTAATTCCACCCTTAATATGATGACTGGACCTTCTATTCAGAGTCAGTTGGCTTTTGATCCAGGCTGTTTAGGGGAGAGTTGGCCCCCACCCAGATGACCATGCCCTAACTGATCCTTGGACTCTGGGAAGGTTAGGCAGGGACTACAGGCACCCGCCCCTAAGATTATTCATTTTAGCCCCATAAGGCACTTTTTCTTCGATAAATTTACACTCTAAAAGATAAAAAGAAACCTCAAAATTATTTATCATCTATTTATCATGTGGTCTAACCTTTCATTCTAGGGAGGATCTATAAATTCTATATTTTATTTTTTTAAAATTCTATATTTTTAAAAATGACAATTGTGGATAAATAAAACAAAAAAAATGGTTGAATAGATAATTTAGAGAATACTAATTTTCCCTCTGCTGGATGCTATAAGGCAGCCAAGGAAGTAAAAGGAAATTTTATTTAATAAATATTTATATATATTTTTTAATTTTGATCTTTAACCTGAGTCTGCACATCTTTAAGACATCAGGTTACAATCTCAATAAATGCCTGGTTCAGAAACATGTAAATTCTATGGAGAACTAAAGCTATTTTCCTATAATTATTCAGCAGCTGCCATGCCTGAAAACTGTGATTGCAGCAAAATAGAATGTTCCCAAATCATGATGAGGGGAGGCAATGTTCTGTGATCCGGGGCATGTAATGCCAATGAGGAATGCAGCATATAATCTGACTATCTAGACTATAAAATGGAAATACTGCTGGGGCATATGAGGCCAACATTTGTTCAGTTATTCAAAATAGTTTATACTGTTTTGATCGTTCAAGCATCAGTGGCTACACGTGATTCCACTTAATCCTCTGCAGGTTCTAGTCTGATATCTGATTATGACATTTATAGCACTATAAAAATGACTACAAACATTGGTTAATGGGTACAAAAGTACAGCTAGATAGGAGAAATAAGTTCTAGTTTTCAATAGCACTACAGGGTGACTATAACGAACAACAATTTGTTAAATATTTTCAATAGCTAGAAGAGCAGAGTTTGAATGTTTTCATACAAAGAAATGATAGAGGTTTGAGGTGATGGATATGCTAATTATTCTGGTTTGTTCATAACACATTATGTATTTGTATGGATATATCACACTACACCCCATAAATATGTATAATTATTATATGTCAGTTAAAAAAACAAAAAAACCCTTGCTTATGTACATTTTAAAAGTACTTTAAACAATAAACTCTTGAGCTTCTTTTTCCACAAAATGTAGAACAGCCTGAGCTGACAATCAAGGATGGGTCATTCTATATTTAGGCTTAAATGATCTCATTATATTTAGAATGTATGGTTATCTAAAAGTTTTCTATTGCTATATAATAAAGTACCTGAAATCTTAGCAGTTTAATCATAAAACATTTATTATCTTACAGTTTCTGTGGGTTAAAAATTTAAGAGCACCTTAGATGAGTAGTTCTTGCTTAGGTGGACTCATTAGGTTGCACTCAAGCTGTTGACCAGATCTATAGTTATCTACCTATTCCTAAACATTTCATTCTTTGTGTTGTAATTATTAAGTGGATTTTTTCTTTATTTCTGTTTCAATTATTCATTGTTAGTGTATAGAAATGTACTGATTTTTATGTGCTGATTCTGAATCCTGCAACTTTGCTGAATTAGTTTATTAGTTTCTTTTCTTTTCTTTTCCTTTCCTTTCCTTTCTCTCTTTCTCTCTCTCTTTCTTTCTCTCTCTCTCTTTCTTTTTTTTTTTTTGAGACAGAGTCATATTCTGTCACCCTGGGTAGAGTACCATGGCATCATAGCCCATAGCAATCTCCAACTCTTGGGCTCGGGAGTTCCTCTTGCCTCAGCTTCCAGAGTAGCTGGGACTACAGGCCCTACTACAATGCCTGGCTTTTTTTTTTTCTTCTTCTTCTTTTTTTAGTTGAGATGTGGTCTCACTCTTGCTCAGGCTGGTCTTAAAACAGACTAAGCTCAAGCAATCCACCCACCTCGGCCTCCCAGAGTGCTAGGATTATAGCCATAAGCCACCATGCCCAACCCACTTTTTATTTCTTTTTCTTGCCTAATTGCTCTGGCTAAAATTTCTAATACTATGTTAAACAGAAGTGATGAGAGTGGGCATCCTTGCCTTATTTTTAATATTAGACAAAAAGCTTTTAGTCTTTCATCATTAAGTATGATGTGGTTTTTCACATATTGCCTTTATTATGTTGAGGTAGTTTCCATGTATTCCTAGTTTGTTAATTATTTTTAATATTAAGGGGTATTACATCTTGTCAAATGCTTTTCAGTAGATATGATCATGTGGTTTTGGCCTTCATTCTGTTAATGTGGCATATTATATTGACTGATTTTCGAAAGTTGAATCAGCTTTGTGTTCTAGGAATAAATTCCATTTGGTCATGATGTATAATCCTTTTAGTGTGCTGTTGAATTTGGTTTGCCGGTATTTTGTTGAGAATTTTTGAGTATGACATCATTTTACCTAATTACATTGGCCATGATACTATGTCCAAATGAGGTCATATTCTGAGGTATATTCTGTAGATTAGGACTTCAACATATCTTTTTTGGCGAGGACATAATTCAACCAATCAGAGTCCGCAAGATGGACACTATATAGTCTTTTATAACCTAATGTTGGAAGTTACATCCTATCACTTTTGCCATATTGTATTCATTAGAAGCTAGGTATTAAATTCAGCCATATGCAAGGGGCAGAGTTTACACAGGGTTGAACAGCAGGAGGTGGGTATCACTGAGGGCTATATTGGAGACTGCCTACCACATTCACAATCACCAAGGAGAAACTAGGTGGAGTTGACTTGAAAACAAAGTTGCTTTCATAATTTAGGAAAGTATCTCTGATCCTTATCCAACAGAGATTAGCTGTCCAACTAAAAGTATACATGGATGTTGGGAGTAATAAGATAAATTTCACTTCTAAATCAGTTGATTTCAATTTTATGCAATCATCCCTCTACTGCAATCTTTTTCAGCCTTTTTATCTCATGGCACACTTAAACCTACAGTTAAACTTTGGCAGTACACTTAAATTATGTTGATCAAAAAAAAAAAAAAGAGTGAAAAAAGAATGTACTTACTGTGCTTTGAACTTCTTTTTTTTTATTTTTTTTTTTAGAGACAGAGTTTCACTTTATGGCCCTCGGTAGAGTGCCGTGGCCTCACACAGCTCACAGCAACCTCCAACTCCTGGGCTTAAGCAATTCTCTTGCCTCAGCCTCCCAAGTAGCTGGGACTACAGGCGCCCACCACAACGCTCGGCTATGTGCTTTGAACTTCTTTTTTTTTTTTTTTTTTGGTTTTTGGCCAGGGCTAGGTTTGAACCCACCACCTCTGGCATATGGGACCGGCGCCCTACTCCTTGAGCCACAGGCACCACCCTGCTTTGAACTTCTTTTGAAAATAATTTAACTGGCTTAGCACCTATAGCCCAAGCATCTAAGGCACCAGCCACATACACCAGAGCTGGCGGGTTCAAATCTAGCCCGGGCCTGCCAAACAACAACTACAACCGAAAAATAGCTGGGCATTGTGGCGATGCCTGTAGTCCCAGCTACTTGGGAGGCTGAGGCAAGAGAATTGCTTAAACCCAGGAGTTTGAGGTTGCTGTGAGCTGTGATGCCACAGCACTCTACCCAAGGCGATAGCTTGAGGCAAGAAAGAAAGAAAGAAAGGAGGGAGGGAGGGAGGGAAGGAAGGAAGAAAGAAAGAAAGAAAATAATTTAATTAATGATCTTTAAAAATTTCTGTGGCAGATCCGTTGAAAATCACTGATCTACTGTCTTAAAGAATTTATAATTTTGGCTCGGCACCTGTGGCTTCAGCGGCTAAGGCGCCAGCCACATACACCTGAGCTGGCGGGTTCGGATCCAGCCCGGGCCCGCCAAACAACAATGAAAACTACAACCAAAAAATAGCCGGGCGTTGTGGCGGGCACCTGTAGTCCCAGCTACTTGGGAGGCGGAGGCAGGAGACTCGCTTGAGCCCAGGAGTTGGAGGTTGCTGTGAGTTGTGATGCCACTGCACTCTACTCAGGGTGACAGCTTGAAGCTCTGTCTCAAAAAAAAAAAGAATTTATAATTTTACTTTTTTGGTTGTGTCTCTCATTTATCCTGGTTCTCTTCAGGAAATAAAAAAGACAGCACGGGTATTGGCTCAAATGTGTTTTTGAGTCCCTACAATGCATTGTTGGTTTCCCTTTCAAAACTGTATGACCAGAATATTTATTCAGGTTGCACTCCCAGCCATCAACTTGATTATAGGCTTGTGAGGCCCCAAAGCAGAAGGCCCAGTTAAGCCAGGCCAAGATAGGTGCATAATTTTTAAACCATTAAGTGTGTGGTACTTTGTTACATAACAATAGATTTCTACTAAGATGGCCAATGATTAATTTGAAACCTCTAATCACTGGAACACTAAGGAATAGGGTATTTTCCAATCTCCTCAATGAAGTTAGAGCTAAAGTAGTTCACTCAATATTTAGAACTGAAGGGAGCTTCAGACACCATTTCACTCAACTTCTTTAATGTCCAGATTAAAAAACTGAGACATTGATAGACAAGTGACTTGCCCAAGGTCATACCAAGTCTTATCTCCTAATAACCATTTTAAGCTTAAACTACAACATGGCTGGCTTTCCTATTTTATTTCCTTAGGATGAATGAGTTATTTTGGATGTATCAGTCAGTTCTTGCTACATAACAAATAATTTTAGAATTTCAGTGGCATTTAACAACAATCACTTATTTCTTGCTTGTGGGGAAACTAGACCTCAATTTATTTCCCCTGGGCTGGGTTAGCTGCAAGACCTCACTCCTTTTTATGGTTGAATAATTATCCATTGCATGGATACTATTACATTTTGCTTTACCATTCATTAGTTGATGGATATTTGAGTTGTTTTCATCTCTTAGTTATTGTGAATAATGCCACTAGAAACATTCATGTAGAAGTTTTTGTATAGATGTATATTTTAATTTCTTTTGGGTATACACTGAAAAGTGGCATTGCTAGATCATATGGTAACTCTGTATACCAACTTTCTGAGGTCTACACGCTTAAGAGAGCATGAAAATCAGACCTGGATATCAGACAAAGCCCAACCCTAACTCTTAAGAACTGGGCTTCAATCAAGGAAAAAAAAAAAATCTACTTTTTCAGGGACATGAGGAAAAGGCCATAGGCTATAAAGCAAGCAGTACTAGTATTAGAATTTTTTTAAAGAGACACTAACATTTTCTTGATGCGTCCATCTATTAGTTATCATAAAGTGACTCATGCTTCCCAAGACTGTTGAGTGCAGAGAGAGCACAAACCCATCTCCAGCATAGAAAATAGGTTTAAAGTTGTTTATGAAGGAGCTGAAGTGTGAAGGCAAGTACACTGGTTAGTATTAAGCCAATGATTGTTCCTAACCCTTATCCAAGGCCTTATCCTATCCAAGGCGAAAGCTGATTGAAAAATAAGAACCAGAAGCAAGCAGATGAAAGAGAAAAAAAAAATATTGCAGATAAAATTGAATAGGTACACACAGCTGAGACATGTGGTCATGGCCAGTTTTCCTATTATGATTCTACAGTTCCTTATCTAAACTTCTATAATACAGAGGGCTTCAGAAACCATTTGCTTGAAGTTTGATACAAACTGATTCGGTAGAAAAACCTAACCTGAACTGATACATGACAATTTTAGTCTTTATTTTACCTAACATGAATATTCATATGTTTTGCTGGAAAATAGTAATGATCTGATCTGGGGATGTTGCCAGAGATCCTGCTTGGGCTGTCACATACAGACACAGCATATGCACTTCATTGCCTTTTGAAAAAATTTAAATTCTGTGACACAGCTGGCTCTACAAGTGTCACATAAGGAACTGTGATCTGGTACTTCTCCTCACTGACCTCCACACCACACACACACTCATTCCCAGATTGGACCTTGATTTGATCTACCCAAGGGAGAGTTTGTATCTGCAAAGCAAACATACTTATCCAAAAGCACAGCTTCGTTCCCATCACATTCCAATAGGAAGAATGGAAAGAATGCCTATGAGATCCAAATTTTAGAGAAGGCAGACCTGGGCCCTGGACCTGGAGTATCACTCTTGCTTGGACAGGAGCCTGCTGAGAGGAAAAGAAAGAAGGGGCTGACTTGGTCCCACTTAGGATGTCCCTCCAGTGTCCCTAATCAGACACATCGCTCCTTTTTTTTTTACGGAGCCATGTTCGTGTCTAGAAAGAAGGACCAGCAGTACTTTTCCTGTCAGTGGAATTTGTCATGAAATAACAGTTCAGAAGACTGATATTCCCCTCTTGCTGGTGAGGATCAGCTGAGTGTATGACCTTGGACTTAACTCTTCACATCTCTGGGTCTGTTTCCTCACCTGTGAATGGAGGAGGAGATGAGGAGAAAATGACACTGGTCTTTACTAGATGCATTTTATACACATTCTACAGTCATCTCATATAATGTTCAAAGCAGATACAAAATTCTAGGCACTGAGAACAGAGAAATTAAGCAATCAGGAGGGCCAACCACCCTCCATCTCCAATTGTAAGTCCAGGGATCAGATCCTGCTCCGCCTTATCATCAAACCAGTCAAGTCAAGTGCTCCCTAAGTCCACTTGCAGCTCTCAAACCCCATGACTTTCACCGAAAGTGTCTGCATACTTTCAGTTCTGAAGTCCCAGAGAATTGCTTTTCATTTTTTACAGAGGTCCATTGATTGCAAACCATTTGTATCGTTCCCTTGACTTTTCTGTCCCCTGTGGAAATCAGCCACTTTTGGACAGTGAGTTTATTTTTAATTCAAGAAAATAAAGAAAATAAATGATTGGCATGTAGGTCACTTTCCAGCTCTCCCTGAGTTAGGAGACAAAGGCTCAGGGCTCAGCTAGACACTTACGTAGTTCAATTATTCCTTAACATGGCCTTTCGTACAGAAGTTCCAGTGCATTTCACCTTGTTCTTTCCTTGTGACCTAGACATAATAACCTCCAAAGAGCTGGCTCGATGCTATGTAAAACAGTCCAAATTTATTACATCTTGTATGAATCTTATTTGGGGCTTTTGAGAACCTTCTGTTGATCTCACTAAACCAGCTTCTTTTCTCAACATTGTTTAAAAATGTACTTCATATGGTTATTTAAGAGAATATGTTTTTCTACTAGCCAGATGATAACCATAAGATTGTAAGCATCTTGTTGAAACTTTATTATGTAATCTCTCAAAACATTAAAGGACTGTATAGGGTCTTTGGTTGCTTTGTGCACCTTTCCCTTTGAGAAGCCACTGGAGTGCCCTGACCCACTCTCACGCCACCCTTAGGCTCTTGCCAACCTACAACTCTGAAGACATGGTTGGGCTCACTGATTGAAGACATTCTTCTCAAAGGTTCAACAAGCTGGGGATAAAATTTCCACTGTAGGAACATTTTCATATTTAAAATTAAAACTGCAGCACAGCTTTTTGGTTAGAAGAATAGCATTTTTAACGAAGGTAACATCAAGTCACAGATGATACAGATTCATCACTTTATGGTGTTTTCCATGCTTGACAGACAGAGCAAGATGTTTCTGGAAAACTGGGCATTGGCTTCTAGCATCTGTCCATGTAAACCTATTTCTTGAAAAATGTTCACATCCAACATTCTTTTGGGAGATTGGGAAGTAATGGGATGACTTTTTACCCAATCAAATGTGAGATTCTCTTATGAGTCAAGAAGAAGCTTACAGTTTTTATTTTAAAGTAACTTTTTATTTATGGCATTTGCCTAGTGGCATGCCACAGTTGACTCACAATAGTCCATAACAGCTGTTTGGTTTTTTGAGACGGAGTCTCACTCTGTCACCCAGGCTCGAGTGCTATGGTGTTGGACCAGCTCACAGCAACGTCAAACTCCTGGGTTCAAGCCATCCTTCTGCCTCAGCCTCCCAACTAGCTGGGACTATAGGCACCTGCCACAATGCCTGGCTAATTTTTCTATTTTTATTTTTTTAATTTAATTAATTTATTTATTTAAGACAGAATCTAAAGCTGTCACCCTGGGTAGAGTGCCGTGGCATCACATCATTGTTGTTTGGCAGGCCCAGGCTGGATTCGAACCTGCCAGCTCCGGTGTATGTGGCTGGCACCCTAGGCACTGAGCTACGGGCACCAAGCCAATTTTTCTATTTTTACTGGAGACAGAGTCTCACTCTTGCTCAGGCTGGTCTCTAAGTATTGAGCTCAGGTAATCCTCCTGTCTCAGCCTCCCAAAGTACTAGGATTATAGGCATGAACCACTGTGCCCAGCCCAATAACAGCTGATTATTATATGCTCCAGAATTTTGTTAGATGATTGATATCATATCAGTAGCTTGAAAAAAGCCACAGTGGAAGCATTTACACCATAGGAATCAGAAAATGCTACAAATCAGGGCTTTTACTAGTACAACTCTGATTTTGCTCCATATTTGGAAAAAATAAACTCATAAGCAGTCAGCATTATTCAGTGATTACTGAGTCCTTTTTAAGATGATGGGCTCTTCAAAAAAAGACACACACACTCCCATGGAACTTATAACCTATTTGAGAAAAGAAATCAAACTGGAAGCACCAAACAAAGAAATATAACCATGACCATGAGGACAGTAAGTCTAAAGAAGAGAGAAAAGAGTGGACACGTGGATGGCAGAGATGTCATGGAAATATTGGAGTTTGGGCTAAGCTTCTAAGGACAGGCAGGGCAGGACAATGGGCAATCGGGCAGAGAAGAAATCATCAAAAAGTCATGGTAGGCACACAAAAGGAACAAAATGTACTGTGAATAAGGAAAGCTAGTGTGGAGGAAGAGTGCAGTGATGTGAGACAGCTTATAACTGTGGGACCCAGTAGCCTTTCCACACATCATCTCACCTTGATCCTCAAATGCAAGGCCACTAAGGTCCAATGGTTGCAACACAGCTGTATAAACCTGTGGTCAGAACAACAAAAAAAATTGTCTTCTATCTCCGATTGGTTTAGCACTCTTCCAGTCTCTCTGTGTAGATTCTGTTCATTTGCATTTTAAATGAAATTTCTGCATATAATACAGAAAAGCAGCAATGAAAAGAAATCATAAACAAGTAATATATTTAATACTTTCTGGTTTACTTTAAATGCATGGATGATGTTCTGGTTGGCTTTGAATGACAGTAAAGTGTAACTTTCAAGTGTAATTGCTTTCAAGAGTTCAGATACAATTTCCCTGCAAGGCATCCAAGACACCCAAGCCACAGCTCTACTGTATTCAACCCTAGCTCTTGACAGGAAGCAGAATTATAACCAAAGCTCAATTTCTAAGAAAAAGAAAACACAGAACAAGTAAAAAATACTGTTGTCTAAACTATGAGGGCTGCATTTTTAGGTTCCCTGCGAGTTAACTTTTCTAAAAGAAATATTTTTGTTCTTCTCCCCACACCATGTACCAAACCTCCAAAGAGATAAACAAGAATTGAACTTTTGAATTTAAAATTTTCCAGTAACTTGAATCTCACAAACAGGGTTGAGTGAGAAAAGCCAGACATGAATGCAAGATTTTATGGTTTCATTTCTGTAAAGTATTAACAACTAGGCAAAACTAAGCTGTGCTGTCAGAAGTCAGCTTCGTGGTTACTCTTTGTGGGGTATGGGGTTGTGACAGGAAGATGGTCAAAAAAGAGCTTCCGTGGTGCAGGCAATATTCTCTCTCTGTATCTGAATAATGTTCACAAGCATTTGTTCACTTTGTAAAAATTCCTTGCATGAAATACACCAAAGTTGTACATTTTCCCTTGTGTACGTAGTACGTTCTACTTCAATAAAAAGGTACTTAAATATTTCCTGCAACCTTAAACTAGATAGAGCCAGGATTATAAAACTTTAAAAGACAAGGGATATTTGACATTGGAAAAATGCTCTATGAGAACAGAATGAAGTACTGGAAGTCTGGTTCCAGCAGTCTCAGGAGGTTTGAAGGGAAGACGGCCAGGTGGACAGGAGAGCATTGGCACATTCCATCCCTCCAAATGGGTGCCTCGAATTTAACATTCAAGAGGATTAGAGATATAAGAAGTCCTAGATAGCATATGATATATATTACAACATAACAGATAATATCAGATTCTGGTCCACCCCAGGGCCATTTCCCCATAATTCAGCACATTGGTTGCACCTTGAAATCTTAATTCAAAAGGAAATGACTTCAGACAAAGATGGTAAAGGCCACGCTTGTAGGACCAAAGTAAAGTAGACAATCTATTATTAGCCATTCAACAGATAGGATACAATTGAAAAAGCAAGGTATAGGGCCCTTGAACCTCACTCACTGATTACTCTTCGTAACCTTAGCAGATACTCAGGGTCATGGGATCTTTAAACAGAAAGCAGTGTATACTTAAGAGACATACTATCGGGCGGCGCCTGTGGCTCAGTGAGTAGGGCGCCGGCCCCATATGCCGAGGGTGGCGGGTTCAAACCCAGCCCCGGCCAAACTGCAACAAAAAAATAGCCGGGTGTTGTGGCGGGCGCCTGTAGACCCAGCTGCTCGGGAGGCTGAGGCAAGAGAATCGCGTAAGCCCAAGAGTTAGAGGTTGCTGTGAGCCGTGTGACGCCACGGCACTCTACCCGAGGGCGGTACAGGGAGTCTCTGTCTCTACAAAAAAAAAAAAAAAGAGACATACTATCTCATCCTCTTTCTAGATCTTCAAAGCCTATACTTACATCAAGTCAGATCATTAGAAAGTTCTGTACCATGTTAGATTAAGCTCTTGCCTCCTATCCAACTTTTCTGGTCCAAGTTGCAGCTTGGAGCAAGTGTCTGATCTTTTTCTATGCCACAGAGCCCACTGGTGACCTGGTAAATGTTTGTAGGACTATAGGACTCTTCACAGAATAAGTGTTTACATGTATAAATCAAATGTATGAACTTACAAAAAAACCATTTACACTAAAAATCACTTATTAAAATATTTTAAAACTTTAAAATAGCAACATGTATGCATCTCAATGAAAGCATTAAAAACCTGAGGTCTAATAGCTATCATAGTTTCGAAGTATCAGTGAGAACAAATGAAACTGAAATATCTGTAACAACTGTATTATGGATTTTTAAAAGTCTGTGATTTCTATTGGTGGCCAAGTTACAAGTATTGCTTAAACTTTGTGTGGGCTCCATGCATGGTAGAAGGACATGCTAAATGTTAGGGGTTGATCAAAGTGAGGATGTAATTTTTTTTCATCCAAGCCCATAAATCCTACAGATTCCACCCACAGGCTGGAGATCTGTGGATCCCAAGACTAACAACCTCCGTTTTAGAGTATATTCTTGGCCTATATTCAGGCTTACTAGCTGTTTAACAATAACATCTTTGATGTTTTGTAAAGTGATTTAATTATTGTGTAACATGTAATTCGAGGTCCCCTAAATAAAGGGGTTAGATTTTAATATTAAAAGAAGCTTTGCTTCTACAAAATATAGAGGGCCATGTGTATGGTCTCCCATACATTTTTGCCCACATTAATTTTTATATTTGTTGACAATAACTATATTAACTTTCTTGGCTTTCGTATTTGACATCTCTGCCTTTCCTGGTTTTAGTTTTCTAGTACTATTGTATGAATCCAATTTTCTGTGTTTCTTTTATTGTAAGCCATTGAGTGTGTATATGCGTGCGTGTATGTGTGTTTAAGAGATACCAATATAAATAAACAAATCAGAGCCATTGCCCTTGGGCTGCAGAGCCACCCAGGAGAATCTGAGTTTCTGAGGTCTCCAGACCCTGTGATCTTCCCCACACTGTAATACCTGATTACTGCTTCATTGCTTAAGAAACCAACCAATGTGTTAAATGTTTAATCATGGGAAAAGACAGGTAAAAAGGTTTTATTTCTGGGGACAAATGAAAATGACATATTTTGTAGGAAGGAGATTCAGAGCTAAACACCCATGGGATAAGGCAGGCAAGAGGCTAAGGACAACATGTACATCAAACATCCCATCACTCAGGTGTGGGGCAAAGTTTCACTCACACTCTACATGAATAAAGGGTAAAACTGTCTCAGAGTGCAGCAGTCCAGCTTCCACTTCATCTTTCCATCTCATGAAGGTTCAAAGGTGCCTTGTAACAATTCCGAGGCATTTAAAAGGCGGCTGGTTTGGGAAACACTAAATAGCATCAGTGAGTTTCCATACTCTCTTTGGAACATTCTTGAGATTTAAAATTTCATGTGGATAATTTTATCCCCAATCTCAGTCCATTTTCTTCCCCCAGTTCCTCCTTCTTCAAACACACACACACAAACATATATACCACAAACTGAATTATTCCAGGATCCAAACATTTTGAAACAAATTCCTCATTGGGAACAAGAGTTTACCTTGAGGTCGGAGGAAGGAAAAAATAGCATGGGCTCTTTGTCAATGTCATATTTTCAAACATTTGGAAACCCTGATAAATAACAGGTGTAAGATTTAGGACTAGGTTGTGCTGTAATTGAGTATAGATTTGTAGTAATGTACAAATTTGTAGTAATGTACAAATCGGAGGGGTTGGTCTCCAGCAGAAAGGGATGGCCTTTGAAAAATATCCAAATATAGGTTAGCATTTGGAAGGTTGGAGTGCTCCATGCCTGTGTCATATCAGTGAGGAGAGTCAGAGGTTCCACCAGGACTCATCTCTGGCAACAGAATACATTCATTACCTCATCTAATATTTGCAGCAACTCCCTGCAGTTTGTGCTACTCCTATCCACATTATTCAAATGAAGAAAGCAAAGATTGGTGAGATTAGACAGAGCGCTGTGGACCTCATTGCACTGTTCACCAAATATTTCTATCCTTCCACTTTTTGGAAACATGTCAGGCTTGCACTTTGTGTTTAGGTGACACCATATTCACCAGCTCTGGCCATTGAGTCGCTAGTGGAAGTGAGGGGTGTTGTTTCCAGGCTGAGCACTGATTGCAGCTCTAAGAAGTTCCAGAGCTTCCCTTCTGCCATGGCAAGTGGGAATATTCAAGATGATAGCTGCTTTATCAGCCCACAACTCAGAGTGAGGAGACATAAAGTTCCCAGCTGCCCCGCAATGTACATACAGTGTAAGAAATAAATAAACCTTTGTCATATAAGCCATTATGATCTGGGGCTGTTTGTGACCTCAGCATGACCTATGCTCTCCTGAGTAAAACTGATGCCTCCCATGTCAGATGGCTGGACAATGGAGGACATGAGCAGATAAAAACTGGAGATCTAGAACTGACACCCATGAAAAAGAAGACAGGGGCATCACTTTTTAAAATCTTAGTCAGGTTAGCCAAATTCTACCTCACAGGCATTTAAACAGAAAATATCAGGAAAGAGTTTAGTAGCAGTGAAGGAAGTAAAAGATAAATGAAAGAGAGTCAGAGCAAGGACCAAGAACCTTGAAGTTGAAGAATGGTGGAGAGAATTGGTCACCGTAGTTGCCAGGGCCCTGCCAGTTCCCCAGGCATGTTCCAGTCTAGATGGGGCATGGATATGGGAGCATTAAACTAATATGGAAACAATCTCACTTTACTGACTTTCCTTTCCATATGAGACAGTGTTTTTTGTTTTTTTTTTATACAGAGTCTCACTTTGTTGCCCTTGGTAGAGTGGTGTGACGTCACAGCTCACAGCAACCTCAAACTCTTGGGCTTAAGCAATTCTCTTGCCTCAGCCTCTCAAGTAGCTGGGACTATAGGCACCCGCCACAATGCCAGCTATTCTGTTGTTGTTGTTATTGTTGTTTAGCAGGCCCAGGCTGGGTTCAAACCTGACAGCCCTGATGCATGTGGCCAGCAACCTAAGCCAAGGAGCTACGGGTGCTGAGCCTGAGACATAGTTTTTAAGGAACTTTTCATTTGGACATGAAACATGGCATAAAAGCATGTAGGGGACTTCCTTATTTCAACAAATGGTATCCCCATTTTCTCAGATCTTATCTTGCTCAAAATTCTTCAATAGCTCTCCATTGCCTATGAAATAAAACCCAACCTTATTAGCATGAACTAAACACATCTGGGATCTGGCTTCTAATTCATCTTCCCCATTCCTTCCCATTATGTGTTATACAACAGCGGGTCCCATTAACAGTAATGCCCTCAAAATGCTGTGTTCTCCCCTGTATTTGGACCTTCACACATATCATTTCCCAAAATGACTTCCCTGATTTGTGTGCCTGGAAAACTATTCATCCCACACTTCTTAGCTCAAAGCCTCCAGACTCTATTGTGCGCAGAACAACTAACCCTCTTCTCCCCTATGTTCCAGATACTTTTGACACTTCCATCTGCAGAGGGTCTCAACCTTGACTGTACACCTTGGACCCGTTACATCAGAATCTCTGTGAGTGTGACCCAGATATCAGTATTTTCTAAAATTCTCCAAGTGATTCCAGTATTTGAGCAGCACCATTTCTTGCTCCCCAAAATGAAGACTCCAGACAAACAAAGACCATGCTTTCATGGTCTTATAAACCTACTGCCTAGCCCTAAATGAATAAATACATAGATCCTAGGCAATAACTTTTTCAAACTATTTTTCCCATAACTAATGAATTATTTAGAAAATAACTCCTGGGGGAAGCAAAAACTGCTTAATCCAGACTGACCCATTTGAATGGTTTGAATGATTTGACAAGCAAGTTTAATTTGTATTTCTGAATCTATCCATCTTTGGCAAACCATCTACAATCACTTTTACAGAGGGAAGCTATCCCTCCAAAACTGCTAGTTTTTTTGTTTGGGAGTTTTTTTGCAGTTTTTGGCCAGAACTGGGTTTGAACCCACCACCTCTGGCATATGAGGCCGGCGCCCTACTCCTTTGAGCCACAGGTGCCACCCCAAACTGCTAGTTTTTAATGGAGTTTGATGTATCTTATTCATTAGCACAATCAGGATAAAGAAAAAAGAAATAAAGTTAGCAAGCTAATTCCTCTCAAAAGCAATCATCATCTGAAATGGAGATAAGGTGGGTAAGAACCTCATAGAGTATCAGGTCCGGGCCATGCCCTCAGCAGTGGCAGCTGTTATCATTATGTGCTTCCTCTTTTGGGGAGGGCTATCTCATTAAGTCACCTGACAGGAGAGCATCTGGAGATAACACTACAAGGGGAAATAAAACGACTTTCCAGGCATTTCCTTTCATTGATGTACAAGCTATGAGATTTCCTGACCTCTTTCATCATAAACAAAGAGGTGTTTGCAGCTTTAGAAATTCAAGGAATGTGCTACCTGTGACACAAAAAAAGTGTTTCATTTCTGCATCTTTTCTCACTCCATTTGGCTATTGCTACGTAAGGCCTGATTTTCTAGACCCTTCTTTTTTTTCCACAAAACTCTGGCTCTACATTTACCTGAAAAACCTTCAGAATGATTGCTCTGAGATTAGCCAACTGCTTCCTGGGTTAATCACACAACTCCACTCCTAAACAATCCCCTCCCTCCTAGGTCTTGTGATTTCTTACCCCCATTTGAGTCATTTAAGCACAATCACACTTAATTGCCTCCACCTGAGTGTTTTTTCCCCTCTGGGCAGCCAGCCTTTGTCAAGCATTCCAAGACAACATTTATTTAAGCACTAGCATTTCTTAGAATCCCGGGGACAAATCAAATCCTCTGGCTGAATAAAGTGATAGCTCTCCACATGATAATGATAACATAATTTGAATTAGCTTAAAGTCTAAAATAAGAGGTATATTTATTTTTTCTTTTCTTTTTTTTTTTTTGAGACAGAGTCTCTCTTTGTCACCCTGGGTAGAGTACTCTGGTGTCATAGTTCACAGCAACCTCAAACTCTGGGGCTCAAGCCATCCTCTTGCCTCAGCCTGCTGAGTAGCCAGGTCTACAGGTGCATGCCACAATGCCCCGAGTTTTTAGAGACAGGGTCGCTCTTGCTCAGGCTTGTCTTGAACTCCTGAGTTCAGGCAATCTATTCACCTGATCCTCCCCAAATGCTAGGATTACAGATATTGTTGCAGGAAGACAAGGCCCAATGGAGAGAAAGAGCACCCAAACACCACATTTATAAGAGGAAGGGCTTTATTCACCAGCCAGGAGCTTACGGCATAGAAGAATTCCAAATGGCCACGCTCCCCAACTGCCTTGGTCTTTCCCTTTTTATTGACAGTCAAAAAGTTTCACCCCACAGGTACCCTTTACATTGGCCAGTTTGAATCAAGCTGGAGATGCTATTCCCACCCCTACAGAACTACAGGATTTCATAGAACTCAGAAATTCCAAGTTTCAGGAAGTTAAGTTTACAAATTCCCGAGAGCTGAGTCACCATGGAGAGGACCCTGCATGTGTATCCTTGTGGTCTCCTTGAGAAGATCTGTTCTTCTAGACCTCACCCTTCTCGGCTATCCTCTCTCATTATGAGCCACCTCGCCAGCCCAGGTATATTTCTTTTTAATTTAATTTTATCCAACTCAGGATGAACTAAAAAATTCATTGTTTTTAACCTTTGGTTTCATGCTTTAGTAAGTGCCATGCATTAATTCAATAAAGGTTTTTATTGTATTTTTTATTTTTTTCAATAAACGTTTTTGTTTTACAATTAATTCTTCCATAGTAGGCTCATAATTATGACTGTAACCTTTCACTGACTAGGCCTTCAGACATTGGTAAAGGGGGCACAGAACAGGTCTTCTTGGTATAAATTAGTCAGCTGTTGAACAACCCCCTGTATCTTCCTTCTGGCACTCAGCCAGACTACATTTCTCAGCTGCCCTTGCACTTGGATGTGGTCATGTGACTGCATCCTGGTCCACGGTAATGCTCACAAAAGTAAAATGGGTGATTTCCAGGCTTGGCCTATTAAAACCCTCCAAGCACCGCCTTCCATCACTCCTATTGCCCCGTGACCTTGGAAGTCATATGTTGAAAATGGCAGAACCACAGGATGGAAGAAGCCTGGTTACCAGAATTACCACTTAGAGCAGTGGTTCTTAACCTTCCTAATGCTGCAGCCCTTTAATACAGTTCCTGTGGGTCGTGACCCACAGGTTGAGAACCGCTGACTTAGAGAAAGGTCCTTTATCTATCAGGAATACCCCTTTTGGACCTTATACAAAAAAGAAATAAATTCCCTTTTTTTTTTTTTTGAGAAAGGGCCTTACTCTGTTGCTCGGGCTAGAGTGCCTTGGCATCAGCCTAGCTCACAGCAACCTCAAACTCCTGGGTTGAGGTAATCTTCCTGGCTCAGCCTCCTAAGTAGCTGAGACTATAGATGCCTGCCACTGTGCACAGCTAGTTTTTCTATTTTTGGTAGAGACAGGGCTCATTCTTGCTCATGTTGGTCTTGAACTTCTGAGTTCCAGTAATCCTCCCACCTCAGCCTCCCGGAGTACTAGGATTACAGGTGTGAGCTACCATTCCTGGCCAAAATTTCTAAGTTTTAAAGCCGGTGAGATTTGGGGATTATATGTTATAGCATGGTTTTATTTTAACTGGTAAAGATTAATACTGTACTTTTAAAGATAAAGTACTATTTTTCCCCCCTAAAAACAGTAATACATTTTCATTGTTTACTATTTGGAAAATATTCCACACTGGCATGTTAATGTCACTTGAAAGATGTTTTTATTTTATTTATTTTATTAATTATTATTATATAAATATATATTTTGTAGAGACAGAGTCTCAGTCTATTGCCCTCCCTAGAGTGCTCTGGAGTCACACAGCTCACAGCAACCTCCAAGTCCTAGGCTTAGATGATTCTCTTGCCTCAGCCTCCAGAGTAGCTGGGACTACAGGCACCCACCATAACGCCCAGCTATTTTTTTGCTGCAGTTTGGCCGGGGCCGGGTTTGAACCTGCCACCCTTGGTATATGGGGCCGGTGCCTTACCCACTGAGCCACAGGCACCTCCCTGAAAGATGTTTTTAGAAATAAATCTCTGATAACATTTTTAGTTAGACCATTCTTTCCTTTTCCTGAAATATGGAAGGTAAAGGGGAAAAAAGAGCTGCCATTTGAGATGCATTATTCTGGACAGTGTTCTAGGAATGATATGGGTCATTTGATAACTAAATTGACTCGTGAATTAAGCAACTTTGGGGATTACAACTTTCTAAGTCCAACAAGCCATGATACAATCAATGTTTTGTTTCTTTTCTTTTTTTTTTTTTTTGAGACAGTCTCACTCTGTCACCCTAGAGTGTGGTGTCATAGTCACAGTAACCTCAAACTTGTGGGCTCAAGTGATCCCCTTACCTCAGCCTCCCTAGTAGCTAGGACTACAGGTGCCTGCTACATTGCCCAGCTAGTTTTCAATTTTTAGTAGAAATGGTGTCTTGTTTTTTGCTCAGGCTGGTCTGGAACTTCTGAGCACAGGTGATCCTTCCACCTCTACCCCCCAGAGTACTGGGATTACAGGCCTGAGCCACCGCGCCTGGCCTATAATCAATGTTTCAATAAGAGAATTTCTGTATTACTATTAAGATACAACCTTGGCTTTGCTAGAAATTTTCTCAATATATTTCAGTACATGTGGAACATTTTAAATTATTTCTCATAATATTTCTAGCACTTGGATGAATTTACTTGTGATCAGGGCAATCCAAGTATCAATGCATTACAAACTATAATATGAATAAGAGTCTATGAACATATGATTACAGAGGATTGACTATCTGTTATTAGCTAATGTAACTCAGACATAAGCTGAAGCCATCCCACCCTTTGTAAATGACCTAACAATGACTTGAATTTCAAAAACTTAATTTACTCAGTTTCTTAAAAAATACCACTTATCCCCACATTTGTGGATGACAGCACAATTTACTGAATGATCATTTGGAATTTCAAGGAAAGAGGAGTTATACATCTTTATACTAAAGAGCAAGTCACTGAAAATCTGACTATTAAGTATTTACATACTTAAAAAAGAACTCTGACCTCCATCTCTTCCCCTGTCTCATTTCAGCGCTGGCTTGCTTGCTCTCTCTCTCTCTCTTTCTCTCTCTCTCTGTTTATGTCATACACAAAGAATTTTTTTTTTTTTGACCGGGGCTGGGTTTGAACCCGCCACCTCCGGCATATGGGACCGGCACCCTACTTCCTGAGCCACAGGTGCCGCCCATACACAAATAATTTTAACTATTTCCTTATTTTACTCTCTCCTTCCAGATTATTTCCTCAGGCTCTTATTCTCTATAAGAAAACCATTCCATCAATGTAATCCTAAATAAAGTCACCCTGTGAGGAGCTCACGTGACAGCTGTTAAAATAATTATCCTTGCACACACACACATATACACACAGGCAGAGTATCCTTGGGTGATTCTAAAACACTTAGTGGGAAAAATAATGAACTTAGAGCATGAGATGTATTCTTAAACGGTGCTTCTTAGAATCGACATTCACACCACATACATTACCTGCGAATCTGATTTTATTTATTGATTTATTTTTTGAGACAGAGTCTCTTTCTGTTGCCCTGGGTAGAGCACGGTGGCATCATAACTCACAACAACCTCAAACTCTTGGGCTCAAGTGATCCTCTTGCCTCAGCCTCCCGAGTAGCTGGGAGTACAGGCACCTGGCACAACAGTGAGCTATTTTTAGAGAGAGAGTCTTAGTCTTGCTCAGGCTGGTCTGAAACTCCTGAGCTCAAGCAATCCAGGCGCTTTGGCCTCCCGGAGTTCTAGGAATATAGGCATGAGCTGCCACACCCGGCTTTCCTGTGAATCTTGTTAAAATGCAGATCCTGAGTTCACAGGCCTGGGGTGAGATCTGAAGTTCTACATTTCCAGTTGACTCCCAGTCGATCCCAGTGCTGCAAGCACTCTATCTACAGTTTTAATAGCTAGCTTTTAAAATATTCAAATACTCGTGGTAGGGGAGAAAAGATTTCTCACTCATTATAAGATTGGTGGCTAAGTCATCTATATGAAAGATTAATGAGAAAAAAGCATACAAATTTATTTAAAGTAAGTTTTCTGTGGCACAGGAGCCTTCAGAAATGAAGGCCTGAAGAAAACTAGGTCTACAGAGGGAAAACTGTATTTTTATGAACAGTTATGCAGATACATTATTTGAGGACAAAAGGGTATAATCTTGTGAAATTAAATAATTCAAATTTAAAGCTTCTGGAACTTTAAATATTTTGAGTCTTAAGAGAAATGTGGCTATGTGGCATGAGTCATGAAGCACACAGCTGCAACTTCTACTTTTTTCCTGAAAAGGATTAGGAAAGGCCTTGGGGATGAGAGATAAAATCCCCCTCAGATTATCAACCCTCCTCTTGAAGTGTTAAAGCAACTTCCTTGGAATACAGCAAGCTCAAGTGGGTCAGATTGCTATAACATATGTACTGAAATTCTATGAAATATGGTGCAACCCTGTTAATTGCCTATATAAGTGAAACCTTAATTTCCCCACTTTGGAGCACTGATCTATTCTTTTTGAGTCTGTGTTTCCCGGGTAGCTATTCTTCAAGCTTTGCACTTCAATAAACTCTATACTTAGTCATGTTTTCTGGATATCATTCTTTAAATTTGCAATCTAATGGTAATAAACTGAGGGGAGCTTAGCAAGGCCTGTTTTTTTTTTTTTTTTTTAATCCCCGTGTCTTCAGAAATAGGGACATTCCTTTCCTCCAGGTACAGAGGACACCTCTGGAATGAAGGTTCTATGACTTACGTTAGAGGAAGGTCAAAGAATTCTTTTCTGGCCTGCTTCAGGGGAGAAGGGTGAGAAGAAGGTGAGAGTGACCTACCTTCTGCTATTATTTCGAATGCCAAGGTGCCATTTTGGGGGGTAGCTTATCCTAAACCCCATCACCATCCATTTACTAGTATTTTGTTCACCTAAGAATCAACTGCAGAAAGGAGTTGTTAGAAGTACAGATAAGTAGACCCTTTGGTTCTTGGAAACTGTAATTTGGTACACCTTTTCGAGCTCAGCACCTGTAGTTCAGTGGTTAGGGTGCCAGCCGGAGGGTTTGAACCTGGCCCAGGCCTGCTAAACAACAATGACAACTACAACTAAAAAACACCCCGGCCTTGTGGCGGGCGCCTGTAGTCCCAGCTACTTGGGAGGCTGAGGCAAGAGAATCGCTTAAGCCCAAAAGTTTGAGGTTGCTATGAACTGTGACGACACGGTACTCTACCCAGGGCAACAGAATGAGACTCTGTCTCAAAAAAAAGAAAAGAAAGAAAGCTCTTCAGATGAACCTAATGTTGGGAATCCCTGATTAAGGCTTTTGCTTCTCAAAGTGTGGTCCTTAAACCAGCAGCACTAGTAGCCCCAAAAGCTTCTGAGAAATGTAACATCTTGGATCTCACACTAGTCTTCCAGAATAAGAATTTACATTTTAACAAGGATCTCAGATGATTTGTGTGCACATTAAAATTTGAGAAGTGCTGCTGTCGGATATCACAACAATACAGTGAAAGGAGAGAACTGGGGATATTTTAAATGCAAAACTTTAACATCATCATAACCAACACTCACTGGAGTTAAAAGAGGGTTTTGAAAGTATGTTATAGTTGTATAAAGTTTTATAATTACAAAGTGTTTTTAGACATTTTTTCTCATTTAATTTAATCAATATCTCTCAATAGTTTCCTGGGAGATAGGTATTGGTCTCTTCCTTTTATAGATCAATCTTGGTCTGTTACTGAGGACAGAAATTAAGTTTCACTTAATTTGGCAAGATTCATATATTTTAAGAGCTGACATCTCCAGTCAAGGGAAGAATCCTCAAAATAAACCTTTAATCGTACTTACAGGATATTCTCTTAGCCAACCAGTAAGCATGTATGCATGTAAAGGGGAAAATTACTTTTGTCTTCATGAACATATTTAACGGTCTGAAGCCTACCAGTTGCAAATTAAGTGGTTTTGGAAATGGGAACAGTCATACAGTTGAGGTTAGATATATTGTTATAGTTTCTCTGGCACAAATTTATCTTACTTTTCCAGACAACTGTTAAGGTTTACCATTAGCTACACCATTCCTCACTTACTAAAAAGACATTTCTTAAATATTATGAACTAACTGTCTGGGTATTGAGGGTGCAACACTGAATGAGAAACAGTCTTTCTTTTTTTTTTTTTTATTGTTGGGGATTCATTGAGGGTACAATAAGCCAGGTTACACTGATTGCAATTGTTAGGTAAAGTCCCTCTTGCAATCATGTCTTGCCCCCATAAAGTGTGACACACACCAAGGCCCGCGACACTTCGCGCTCTCTGTCACCTCAACTCTCTGCGCGACATCCGGGCACTGCGCTACTGGAGCCGCTGGCGGGTGCGAATCAACTTAACAACGCCTTACCGCGCGCGTGTGCGTGTGCGTGCGTGCGTGCGTGCGTCCTAACCGCCCACCTGCCCCCATGCGGCTGAGGGGACGGGCTGCCAGCGGTCCTCGCTGTCGGAGGGAACTGGAAGTTCCACGTCTACACACAGGGAGTTGGCGCCTTTAGTCCCACCTGCTTCTAAAAAGGAAGACGCCTGAAGAACTTCACCTCCTTCTCTCAGATAGCTGCTGGTCATAGTCTTGACTGCTGAGGGGACACGATGGCCTTCCCAGGAGGTAAACCGCGCTGGGAAGTTTCCCGCTCAAAGGGTAACGCTTTTTCCTTACACCTATGTAGTAGCAGCCTCAGAAAAACAGATAGGAGACAGACTAGAAAGCCAGTATATGAGTTACTGACATGTTTAAAAGAGAACTCTGGAGCAAATGGAAGGGAAGCAGTATTTGAAGAAGAGAATAAAGTTTTCTTGAGCTGAGGGAAGGTGAAAAGACCTCGTCACGGTCAAAGGAAAGCTGACAAAAATTGCCCGATAGCGGGATGTGAACAATTGCTGTTGTAAATTTCAAAGGAAAACATTGCTATAGATTTCCAGAAAAAAACCGAGATTATCTATGAAGTATAATCAGGCGTTGCCTGGGTGTCACATGATATGGGATACCTGCAACAGCATATATACTTTGAAGGAGGTTGTGTGTGACTCAATAATTACATATGAAGTCATATATGAAAGCCATAGAAATCATTCTTGCCTATATATTGGCTCTGAAGATTCCACCATTTCTGAAAAAATTCACCTGCAGAAGTATTATAAATGACTGAAAGAACAATCAAAGACTTTTGAAGTAGAAGTGCATGGTTGAAGTCACAGTGGTGAGTGTAAAAATCAAATTAGGAAATAAGTCTAAATAATTATTATAAGTATGGTTTAAAAACACTGGAAATGTTAACAATAATTTGAACATTAACCTATTTTGTTTTTTTAAAAAACCCTTTTTAATAAAAACAGTTTAGTTCAATTAAAAGAATATGTACTCAGTCCTACTATGAAACCAATTTATAGCTTTCATATGAAAGTTATAAACAAATTACAGCCCAAGAATATGGGGAAATGGGAGAGGGAGGGTAGGGGAGGGGGGAGGATGGGTGGAGGGAGGGTAATTGGTGGGACTACACTTATGGTGCATCTTACAAGGGTGTATGTGAAATTTACTAAATGTAGAATATAAATGTCTTAACACAATAACTAAGAAAATGTCATGAAGGCTATGTTAACCAGTTTGATGAAAATATTTCAAATTGTATATAAAACCAGCACATTGTACCCCATGATTGCATTAATGTACACAGCTACGATTTAATGATAAAAAAAAAAAAGAATATTGACTACCCTGAGCAAGAGTGACACCCTGGCTCTGATAAATAGCTGGGCATTGTGGTAGGCACCTGTAGTCCCAGCTACTTGGGAGGCTGAGGCAAGAGGATTGCTCTAGCCCAAAGAGTTTGAGGTTACAGTGAGCTGTGATGCCACAGCACTCTACTAAGGGTGAAAAGTGAGACTCTGTCTCAAATTAAAAATTGAGACTTGATCAGGGCAGCACCTGTGGTTCAAGGAGTAAGGCGCCGACCCCATATACCGGGGATGGGGGGTTCAGGTCTGGCCCCAGCCAAAACTACAAAAAAAAAAAAAATTGAGACTTGATCAAATGAGAATTAGGATTATGTGCTAGATATCTATATTACTATTACATTTTCTTTTTTTTTTTTGGCCGGGGCTGGGTTTGAACCCACCGCCTCCGGCATATGGGACTGGCGCCCTACTCCTTGAGCCACAGGCGCCACCCCAACTATTACATTTTCTAAATTTGAAAATTCCACTGTGGTTATATTAGAGAATGGCATTGTTCTTAGATAATACTGAAGGGACACATGTGTACTGCATGTATATACAGTAGGCCCTCCATAGTTGACCACCTCCCTACATTAACCACCTTCTTTTTTTTTAGACAAAGCCTGAAGCTGTCACCCTGGGTAGAGTGCTATGGCATCACAGCTCACAGCAACCTCCAAAACTTGGGCTCAAGTGATTCTCCTGCCTCCGCCTCCCAAGTAGCTGGGACTACAGGCACCCGCCACAACACCTGGCTATTTTTTGGTTGCAGTCGTCATTGTTGTTTGGCAGGCCCAGGCTGGATTCAAACCCGCCAGCTCAGGTATATGTAGCTGGTGCTGTAGCCACTTGAGCCATAGGTGCCAAGCCCACCTTCTTAAGCTGACCTAATCTTCACAGACCAGACATGGATCACATGTAGGTATCAATACAGTAGGCCTCATTCCTTACGTTGACCACCTCTGTGTGTTGACCAGTTTGTTAGAGTCCCTTAGATGGTCATCATACATTCTACTGTATGAGCACATGCACACATCCATATATATGAGAGAAAGGGAGAGAGCACAAATATGACAAAATATTAATAACTGGGGAACTGGATAAAGAGTATATGGGGATTCTTTGTAGTATTCTTGTACATCTATACATTTGAAATAATTTCAAAATAAAAAAGCTTAAAAATCGTTTTTAAAATGTAGGATCAAGACATTATTAGTATTCAGGCATGAGACATTTGCATGCAGTGGTTGGAGTAGAAGCCAGTGTGAGTTTACAGGACGGAGTTGAAAAAAGAGAAAATAGAGAGTGATTCTTAGTCTCCCAAAACAAAGTGACTTCTGAAATACAAATATTTCAACTGTTGAAGTATTGGTTTTTCATAGTTTGAGTTTTCCTAAGCAGATCACACTTTCATGTAAATTCAGTGGTTGTTGGGCCTCTCTCTATTCCATGCTATAAAGTAACAGAATGTAAATACTTTGGGGCTGTCATTTTTGTTGTTGTTGAGACAGTCTCACTCTGGTGCCCTGGGTAGAGTGCCATGGTGTCACCATAGCTCACAGTAACCTCAAACCCTTGGGCTCAAGCGCTCCTCTTGCCTCAGCCTCCCGAGTAGGTGGGACTACACATCCCCCACACACATACAACACCCAGCTAATTTTTGTATTTTTAGTAGAGACAGGGTCTCACTCTCGTTCAGACTGGTCTTGAACTCAAGCAATCCACCTGCCTCGGTCTCCCAGAGTGCTAGGAGTATAGGCATGAACCACCTCTAGCCTAGGGCTCATTGTTTTAAACTGAAAGCCCATCTAATTCTTAGTCTGGAATTAAAACTCTAGCAGAGCTTTAGCACCATGTGAGGAAAGAGAAGTACCAGCATCTTGAATATGTTGTTTGCTGCCAATGACTAAGTTGCTGCATTCTCTCTAGCCCCTTCCTTCCCTCCAAAGTTATTAACTCCCACAAGTTTGGGCAGGATTCTTGGGCAGAGACTGCTTTATTGGACTTGGCTTTCAGTGATTACCTAATTATGCTCTTTACTCATGAAATGGAGCGGAAGTGATTGTGTAAACACATTACCTGTCATTACCTCTAATCACACTGTGGCTTCTTCCTGGCTACCCAGCTAAATGTTAAATTATCTGCTGTGTCAGAGAGGGGAGAAAACTGTACCCAAGGAAAAATGTAGGAAAGAGATTCACTATCAAGATAACTATAGTAAGGTTTGGGGGAGCCTGGGAAATGGAAAGATGTGGGTCAGAGGTTATAAAGTTGCCTTGATATAGCATGAATAAGTCTAGAGATCTAATGTATAACATGAGAGCCATATTTGTTTTGTTTTGTTTTGCTTTCTGACTCCCTGCTGATTGCAGTGGCATGATCATAGCTCACTGCAACCTTCTAGACTCAGACTATCCTCTGGCCTCAGCCTCCCAATTAGCTGGGACTACAGGAGCATTCTACCACACCCAGCTAAAATTTCCTTCTTTCTCACTTTCTTTTTTTCTATTTTATAGTAGAGCTCAATGGATCCTCCCACCTCGACCTCCTAAAGTGCTAGAATTACAGGAATGATCCACTGCACCCGGCCATTTTTTTCTGTTTTTAGTAGAGATGTGTGTCTCTCTCAGGCTGGTCTAGAACTCCTGATCTCAAACCATTTTCCCACCTTGGCCTTCCGTAGTGCTAGGTTTACAGGCACCAGCCACTAGGCCCAGTCAGGATCATAGTTAATATTGTATCATATGTGTATATTAGAAATTTGCTGAGAGAGTAGAACTATGTGAAATGATGGAAATGTTAATTTGCTTGACTATAGTAATCACTTCATTATGTATATATATATCAAAACATCATATTGTACACCTTAAATATGTACAATATAGAGATGGGAACTTTTATTTGTGACTAAATTGCTTTGAGAATATACTATGTGTAAGGCTATTTAAAAATACAGTGTACTTCTAATATCTCAGCAACATAATGACTTTGTGTTTGGAGTTTCTTTAAACTTTCATCCATATGGACATATTGTTTCTAAGTTGATAGAGCTACATATTTTTATACATTTTATATATGTCATATACTACGTTATACATTATTTAATTTATTTTTTATTAACTCATAGCTGTGTACATTAATGCATTTATGGGGTACTATGTGCTGACTTTATATACAATTTGAAATACTTATATCAAACTGGTTAACATAGCCTTCACCTCACTTACTTAATTATTGTGTTAAGACATTTATACTCTACCCTTAGTAGATTTGACGTGTACCCTTGTAAAATGTACCATAGGTGTGGTCCGACCAATTCCCTCCCTCCACCCATCTTCCCCGATTACACATTATTTTAGAAACACTTACCTTTGATTTTATATTTTCTTTTCTTTTTTTTTTTTTTTTTGCAGTTTTTGGCCAGGGCTGGGTTTGAACCCGCCACCTCTGGCATATGGGGCCAGAGCCCAACTCCTTTGAGCCACAGGCGCTGCCCCCGATTTTATATTTTCATCATAAAATTTTTAGGGCGGCGCCTGTGGCTTAGTCGGTAAGGCACCAGCCCCATATACCGAGGGTGGCGGGTTCAAACCCGGCCCCGGCTTAACTGCAACCAAAAAATAGCTGGGCGTTGTGGCGGGCGCCTGTAGTCCCAGCTACTCGGGAGGCTGAGGCAAGAGAATCGCTTAAGCCCAGGAGTTGGAGGTTGCTGTGAGCTGTGTGATGCCACGGCACTCTACCGAGGGCCATAAAGTGAGACTCTGTCTCTACAAAAAAAAAAAAAAAAAAAATTTTTAATAGCTGTGCTATAACTCATTGTATTTATACATTATATATACTTTTTTTTTTTTTTTTACAAATAGGATTCTTTGTCATTATTAAAAGCCTGAATTTTAGACAGATTCTTGGACTGGTGGTTCACATCCATCAGCTTGTTCAACTTTTGTACCTATCTCATCCCCAGTAACTTTTCCAGAAGTACTACCTTCACCATGAAGTTCCATGAGTTTTCCCAATTCAAACTTGGGCTTTTTCAGCATTTTTACTTTTCTAAGGAAGACATCATGGAGAGGATAAATAGATTGGCGTCACTTTTCTATGTCTTTCCCAATGCTGTCTGGAATCAGTTTATTGAGAACTTCTTTTGAGTCATTTGTCTGCAACTCTCTGGTCATGATTTCCATTATTTTCTTCAGGATTTGGTGAACCTGATGGTACTAGATGTAAGAGGCCTTCCATATCTGATAGTTGTGTTTTTTAGTAAAACCAACACAGAACAGATGAAGCAAATGGCATGGATCTTACCCATGATAAAATATACATTATATATACTTTATGTAATCATTTCCTTATTATTGAATGTTAATGCTTTTTTAAATTATAAATAACTCTGCTATAAATGTTTTTATACATGTAGATTTTTCTCCTTTAAAATTTTCTTATTTCAGTTCCAAGATACATATTTTTCTTATTTTAATACATATCAGAATACATTTTCTTTTCTTTTATTTATTTTTTTTGTTGCTGTTTAACAGGCCAGGGCTGAGTTTGAACCCGCCAGCCCTGGTGCATGTAGCTGGCGCCCTAACCACCGAGCTATAGGCGCCCAGCCAAGAATACATTTAATTTAATTTTTTTTTTTTTGAGACAGAGTCTTACTATGTTGCCCTCATTAGAGTGCTGTGGTGTCACAGCTCACAGCAACCTCAAACTCTTGGGCTTAAGCGACTCTCTTGCCTTAGCCTCCCAAGTAGCTGGGACTACAGGCACCCGCCACATCGCCCAGCTATTTTTTTTTGTTGTTGTAGTTGCCATTGTTGTTTGGCAGGCCTGGGCCAGGTTCAAACCTGCCAGCCTTGGTATATGTGGCTGGAGCTGTAACCACTGTGCTACGGTGCTGAGCCAAGAATATATTTTGATTTTAAAGGTGGCAGTATTTGTTTCTTCCCCTTTAAATTTTGTTATTTGATATTATATCTTGAAATGGAAACTGTCTTAGGATTGAAGAAATACAATAAGTCTGTAATATAAAATTGGAATGGAGGCTATTCTGAGTCAAAATAAATTTATGGTATTTGTTAAGTATATCAAAGTGTCTTCTAGAAGGATTTTACAAATAGCATCAGCAATGTATGTGTGTTGCGATTTTCCTACAGCTTTGCCAGCATATGAGATTTTACTTTTGGATTTGAATAGTTCTAATTGATTCAGATTCTTCCTTTATTTTAATTTATTTAACTGTTCTTCTTATGTGAAGGAGCTGTGAGTGTAAAGAGAATACATATAAAAGGCAACATTTGAAGACATCTCAGAAATCATTCAAAAGAAAAAGCCTTGAGAATTACTCAGTAACTTAGGAGGGAAAAAGTAAGTGCTAGTATCCTGCTCTCTGTCTCTTCCCTTTCCATTTGTTATGTCTGTTCCTCTAGCATATACAAAACTGGAATAATTCTGTATATCAACTTCTTTATAGAATCATAGAGGTTTTGAGCTACATGAACCCTGAGGGATCAGTTGGTTAAATCCTTCACTTTACATACTATTAAGTAAGGGCTGCGCCTGTGGCTCAAGGAGTAGGGCGCCAGTCCCATATGCCAGAGGTGGCGGGTTCAAACCCAGCCCCGGCCAAAAGAAAAAAAAAAAAACAAAGGTCCTACATACTATTAAGTAAAACAATAATGAAATTCAAATTGTTAAAGATTTTGTAGCTAAGTAGGGCTGAAATTTGAGACCAAGGTTCCAGACCTTTCCACCAAGTACACTGATGTACATTCCGTTTGAGGGCTAATGCCACATCCATTAGTCTTTCAAATTTAGGCTGGGCAGTATAAAATTTAGGCTGAAGGTATTACTAATTCTTCCTAAATGAATTAGACAAGGAAGTAAATTTCTATGATCTCACATTTAAGATTATAGAACTAAGCATGCCTATCTCTGAATATGTTGCACAAAAGTAGGAACATATATCATATACTTCCTGTAATAGGCTTATACAATTTTTATATTCTGAGTAAGGTGTCTTAAGTCTAGTAATTCAGCTTGTGGGTAACTGAATCACTATGATCTTGAATTCTTCTCACTGTGCAGTCACTTTTATTGCTTAATAAATATTGATGCTTTGCTAACCTTCTCCAAACCAAATTAACACTTACATTTTATATATAAAGGATAGTATTTTTTATCCTATCATCTTTATCATTGTTACTTCTAGTCTTTCATGATTTTATAAAATGTTCCCACAGCTGTTAATCTAAGTCTCAGGCTTTATCAGTCTGTGACAACAAAATTAAGTCACACTTCCATTTCAAACCCAATCTGTTGTGGCATGAGCTCAAATCAGCAAAACTGCTAGAAATTGGCCCTTCATAGAATTGATTAGTCAACTGTTTTTGAGGTCTCGGAGTAATGCCTCATAAAAACTCAGGGCCAGGGCAGTGCCTGTGGCTCAGTCGATAAGGTGCCAGCCCCATATACCGAGGGTGGTGGGTTCAAATCAGGCCCCGGCTGAACTGCAACCAAAAAATAGCCGGACGTTGTGGCAGGTGCCTGTAGTCCCAGCTCCTCGGGAGGCTGAGGCAAGAGAATTGGTTAAGCCCAGGAGTTGGAGGTTGTTGTGAGCTGTATGATGCCATGGCACTCTACCAAGGGCCATAAAGTGAAACTCTGTCTCTACAAAAAAAAAAAAAAAACCTCAAGGCCAGTCACTTTTTTTTACTCCTGTTTCTTTGTCTTTCTTCTGGACAGTAATGCTTCTGGACACCACTCTCTGCCCTTAGTGGCCACTGTTGATGCATCCTTCCTATGGTCTCAAAACAAAGTTAGTCCTTCTCCAGATTCCCATATCTAAGCTGTTATGAAATCATACTCTTAAAAAAACATCTTGAAGGCTCCAGGAAAAGGAAATTAAAAACAGAGACTGACTTAAAACAGCCAAGAGAAGTAGATCTCTAGAGTTGACAAGTCCAAACCCAAAGTGTGAAACCCTGCCTGGTTCCCAGCAGGCTATCACGTGGCAGGGAGGCAGCTCAAGAGGAAACAGGCAACCCAGATATCTCCCTATGTTGGGGTTCAGTCCCATTGTCCCCTAAGCTAGAGAAGAAGGAAGCCTGCCAAACCCTCTCAAGTCTGAGCCAGACTTTATCTTCCTACCCTGCAATTTTTCTTTTCCAAGAATAAGAGGAATACCCATTACCTTTGGGGCAATGGGATGGCCCAAGTCCTATGCTGTCTCTGCTCAAAGGATTGAGCTGGGTCTCATAGCTTAAGCAAGATAATCACAGCAGTAGGCAATATACTTTCTAAGCCTTGTGCAATCATAAAATTACCCCATGGTAAGAAAAAAAAAGTTGTACTTCAGTGGGTAGCTGTGCATTGTTTACAGAAGAGGGCACCCCTCTGGGATATCTAATTCTATGAGAGCTGTTTTTTTCTTTTTCTTTTTTTTGAGACAGAGTCTCATTCTGTCACCCTGGGTAGAGTGCCTTAGCATCATCAGCTTAGCTCACAGCAACCTCAAACTCCTGGGCTCAACCAATCCTCCTGCCTCAGTCTCTCAAGTAGCTTGGACTACAGCATCCCCCACTATGCCCTGGTAAATTTATAGGTATGAGCCACTATGCCACATCTTATGGGAGATCTTTTACAGTGCTGTAATTGTTGATAGCTTTATTTATTTATTTATTTATTATTATTTTTTTTTATTGTTGGAGATTCATTGAGGGTACAATAAGCCAGGTTACACTGATTGCAATTGTTAGGTAAAGTCCCTCTTGCAATCATTTGTTGATAGCTTTTAGCAATGCGAAACAGTTATAGACACCAAATTATTTTATATCCAGTAGAAGTAATAGAGGCTCAACTGACTCCTCTAATGTGGAAAAAAGCCAGTTTGTCTCAATTTTCATATATATTTTTCTATTTGTCATCTATAGCTATGTCTGTTCTTTGGATTCTCCCTTGTACTGACTGGCTAATACCTTAGCATTTTTCTCATTAATGAGTTGAATAAAATCTTTAAATATGTTTATTTTTATATAGGGGAGTCATAGTTTTACCATTTAAAAAATTATCTTTTAATACTATGTGTGGGACCCTAAAAGTACACTTCATTTTTGTTGCATCAAGTTTAGTTTCGTTCCTATCATATTAACATTTTTCCAACAGCATAGGGAATAGAGAAGATCAAGCTTGTGCCCCACCCCCACCTTAGGCATATACATTTGCACGTACACATAACTCCTAAAAAGAAACAATAATGTTTAACCATAGAATGGTCGAAAATCCACATGCAAGAAGAAAATACACTCTACTGCAATAGAGGCACAGTTCTGGTGAACCTCAAGCAGACTTGTGCTATGTCAGCTTGAAGGGTCTACATTTAGGTTACTTCCCCACATCTTGGAATTGTTCAAGAGTGTGTAGTACTTGGTTTTCATCTATATCAGGGTTTCTCAACCCTGGCACTATTAACATTTTGGAGCAGATAATTCTTTGTTATGGGGTTGTCCTATGCATGTAGGATTTTTAGCAGCGTTGTTGGCTCTATATGGACAGACATACAGCTCAGGACCAGTGGTTCTCAACCTGTGGGTCGCGACCCCTTTGTAACAATGAAAATACATTGCGGCATTAGGAAGGTTGAGAACCATTGCCAAATATCACTACCAGGTGAGAACCACTGGTACATTTTATTAAAGGTCCCCCAGAATAGCCCCTTCCAGAGTAAAGGGAGGATCTCCTCAAGGATGAGTGAATGTACTTAACCAATCAATACACATCATGGAGGGGTCCCAGTGGCAATGTTGAGTGAACACAGGAAATTACAGATTACTTTCATAGTATGATACTATTTATGTAAATCTTAAAATAACAAAAACTTGCATATTGTTATATGTGTATGGGTTAACATCATAAAACCATGAACATGAAGAATACACAGCAATTTAATGAGTATGGTTGCCTCTGGGAAAGAGGGTGGGAACTAGGGCAGATTACAATTACAAAAGAAAATTCAATTGTATCTATAATGTTTTGCTTATTTTTAAAAGGAGATCTAAAACAAATACTGTAAAATAATACGTTTTTTTCATTTCATCAAATGCATATATGGATCCTATGTCATCCTACAAACCTTACTGTGTTTCTGAAAAAAAAAAAACAACTTATGGAAGATATGAATAATGCAGCTTAAATTTTACATAATGTCTTTCAAAGCTGATGTTATTCATTTTCCAATTATGCACTGCTTTGTATTATTCATATTGCTGCTTGCCTCCACAATTATAGGTAGCTAGGAGTTAGCAGTGTTATATGGAGCAATTTCCTGGCCGAGACTCTAATGACAACCATAATATTAATGCTCTCACCCTCTATTTGTGAAGCACTTTATCTTTTCCCAGTACTCTTGTATCTGTCTTCTCATTTTATATTCACAACTTTTCTCACCATCAATCTTAGTCTCAACTTTATTCACTATGTAAATGTATTAAAAAACTCTCCCAAGGGGCGGCACCTGTGGCTCAGTCGGTAAGGCGCCGGCCCCATATACCGAGGGTGGCGGGTTCAAACCCGGCCCCGGCCAAACTGCAACCAAAAAATAGCCGGGCGTTGTGGCGGGCGCCTGTAGTCCCAGCTGCTTGGGAGGCTGAGGCAAGAGAAATGCTTAAGCCCAGGAGTTGGAGGTTGCTGTGAGCTGTGTGAGGCCATGGCACTCTACAGAGGGCCATAGAGTGAGACTCTGTCTCTACAAAAAAAAAAAAAAACCTCCCAGGAATGCTTTTTTTTGTCAGCAACCGGAGTGAGGGTTACCTCAGGCCCTAAGAGATGGAATCCTAAGGCAAGTGGTTTATGTAGGAAATGATCTCCCAAAGCACTGGCAGAGGAAGTGAGACAAGGAAGGGAAAGAAGGTAGAAAAAACCCGTCATAGACCAATTTACTGAGGCTCAATCCTGTTCATTTGTTTACACATCATCCATGTGGCTTTCATGCTACGAGAGCAATTTGAGTAGTTGTGATAGAGTCCTGATAAGCCAAAATTATTTGTTTTCTGGCCATTTATAAGAAAAGTTTGCTGACCTTTGCTTTACTCTCTACAGAGAACTAAAAGGGAAGTTCGTATTTTAGTGTGTACGGGTATATCAGAAAGAAAATATTAATTATTCCTTACAAAAGTTTCACTTTTTGGCTCAGTGTCTGTAGCTCAGTGGCTAGGGCACTGGCCACATACACTGGAGCTGGTGGGTTCAAACCTGGCCTGGGCCTGCTAAACAACAATGACAAATACAACAAAAAAATAGACTGGTCTTGTGGCAGGTACCTGTAGCCCCAGCTACTTGGGAGGCTGAGGCAAGAGAATCACTTGAGCCCAAGAGTTTGAGGTTGCTATGAGCTGTGACACCACAGCACTCTACCCAGGGTGACAGCTTGAGACTCTGTCTCAAAAAAAAAAAAAAGAGAGATCCAAGGAGGAACTTGAGGCAGTTATGTCTCTGCAGTGGAATGAATTGTAAACACCTAGTTCCAACATAGAAAATAGTAATCATTTATTGTGCCAAACCCCAACTAATTAAAAATGGTGGTGATGAAGATCTGAGACGATGTTCAGGCTTAGTGAAAGAGAAGGCTCTGATGGATAAGCAGTGCCTGCAGTGGGCACAAGAAGGGATAGTGGTGGCCAATCCTGAATGGAATGGAATAAACGCAGCTACCTGTCCTGGGATGGGCGGAGAAAAATCTAGGAGAGGAAAGGGGACACTTAGATTTCCCTTCCTGTGATCTTAGGGAGCTAAGGAAGGCTGATGGAAGAGAACAAGTGGGAAACACTGAGGGGGTGACTTTAATTCCTGTGACTTGAGGCAGTTTGGAAGTTGTCTAAAATTAGCTGCCTTTATTTGTCACGAGTTCGAGACCACCCTGAGTCAGAGTGAGACCTCATCTCTAAAAATAGCCGGGCGTTGTGGCGGGTTCCTATAGTCCCAGCTACTTGGGAGGCTGAGGCAAGAGGATCGCTTGAGCCTAAGAGCTTGAGGTTGCTATGAGCTGTGCCACCACAGGACTCTACTGAGGGTGACAAAAATGAGATTCTGTCTCCAAAAATATATATACATGTGAGTAGTCTAAATATATGAATTAGAAGCAGAGACTTTTAAAATGTATAAACAACCAAGACCCACTGGGCACAGTGGCTCACGCCTGTAATCCCAGCTCTCTGGGATTTGAATTCAGAGAAAGTGTGAGATCCACTTACAAGCCATGTACTGGATTTTTCTCCATTCCGAAATGGAATCAACAAGGAAGAGTCATCAAGGTGCTTAAAGCAGAGAGTCTTTTTTTCCTGTTGTCGTTGCCACAGGAAGTAAGCTGCCCCTGATAGAAGTAGCAGCGAGACAGACAGGGTCCAGGCCAGGGCAGTGATCCAGGGCTGAGTGCTCTTGAAGAAAGGGTCTGAAAAGGACAGTCTGTGGATCAAGGGTCCAGCGCACTCTGCCTCCCTGACCCGAAGCACCAGGAGCGTTAGCTGTTCACAACAGGTGAAACTGATTTAAATGATTGACAAGTATAACCTTCAAAGAGTGGAAGAGGATATATTTTCCCAACCTACTGCCTGAGAACCCTGCAACATGAGTCTGAAGTCCCTGGGAAATAGTCCAGACCCTGGACATTTTAAAGAGCTCTCCCAATTCAGTTCATTATTACTTACTCAGTCTACTTTTCTATTGCATTAAAATGTTTTCATCCTTTAAAAAAATAATAATAAAAGAATTGAAGAAAAAGTATCCAATGTACTCAGACCTACTATGAAACTAATTTATGGCTTTCACATGAAAGCTATAACCCAGTTATAAGCTAAGAATATGGGGAAGGGGGAGAGGAAGGGGAGGGAGGGGGGTGGATGGGCAGAGGGAGGGTGATTGGTGGGATTACACCTGCGGTGCATCTTCCAAGGGTACATGTGAAACTTAGTAAATGTAGAATATAAATGTCTTAACACAATAACTAAGAAAATGCCAGGAAGGCTATATTAACCAGTGTGATGAAAATGTGTCAAATGGTCTATAAAACCAGTGTATGGTGCCCCATGATCGCATTAATGTACACAGCTATGATTTAGTAATAAAAAATTAAAAAATAAAAGTGCAAAAAAAAGAAAGTGATGATGGGATTTTTCTAGTTAAGTAATCAGGAGATGATGTGATCCCAGCCACAGTAACAAACAAGGTATTTTACCGTTATCCAGGTAAGAGATAATTTGTCTCTAGCAATGGCACTTAATCTGGTAAATTGTATGTCTCCATGTAAGATATATTTTTCTAAACCTGGTAGATAACATGGGCTTCTGTAGGTAACCAGGGAAGAGATTACGTATCTCAAACCATTATTGGGACCGAGGTGTTTTTCAAGTATGCAGGCAAAAATTCGAATGAATATAGGATTTTGAAGGTATCTGGTAAGTAATGGTGGTGGCTTAAACCATGGTAAGAGCCCATGACTAGTGCTTATGTCCTCGTAAGAGATACTTTGTGTCTAATTACAGTTATCACCATGGCTTTCTGCAGATTCCAGTAAAGAAATGAAGGTGAATTTAACCACAGGTGGGATTTGGCAGGTATCAAGGAAAGAAATAATATGGGCTTTAACTAAATGGGCACTATGAGATTTTGCAAGTGTCTGGATAAATTATTGTGATATCACTGACCACAGTACTGACCATGGGATTTTGTAACTTCAATGATGATAAAACTAACGATGGTAGTAAAGATGGAACTTAGCTGGTATCCAGGTAAAAGATAATGTAGGTCTTTTTTTAAGGACAGAGTTTCACTTTGCCACCCATGCTAGAGTGCCGTGGTGTCACACAGCTCACAGTAACTTCCAACTCCTGGGCTTAGGCAAATCTCTTGCCTCAGCCTCCCAAGTAGCTGGGACTACAGGCTCCCTCTACAACGCCCAGCTATTTTTTGTTGCAGTTTGGCTGGGGCCAGATTTGAACCCACCACCTTTGGTATATGGGGCCGGCACCCTACTCACTGAGCCACAGGTGCCACCCAATGAGTGGTCTTAGACACATGAGTGACCATATGATTTTCAGATATCTAGAAAAGTGATGCTGCTGTCCTGAGCTTGTTTCATATTCATGTGATTTTACAGGTGTTCAGGTAAGAAATGAGTATCCCTAACAAAAGTAGTAACTATCATGTTTTACCATTTTCTATTATAGTTCCAAGACAATTTGACTTCAAACTTAGTAGTGACAAAGATATTAGCAGGTATCCAGGTAAAATATCACAGAATTCCTTACCTGAATACTGACTATGGGATTTCTACATGTGTCCAATGAAGAGATGATGGTGTATGAAACTACTATTTTGACCTTGGAATTCTCCAAGAGTCTGGGTAGAGTTAGTGGCTGCTCTGATGATTGTAGTGAATGGATGGATGAAATTAGCACAGGTCTAGATAGAACAGTGGTTCTCAACCTTCCTAATGCTGAGACCTTTTAATACAGTTCCTCATGTTGTGGTGAACCCCAACCATAAAATTATTTTCATTGCACTTGCATAACTGTAATTTTGCTACTGTTATGAATCGTAATGTAAATATCTAATATGCAAGAGACCCCTGAAGGGGTCAGCACCCACAGGTTGAGAACTGCTGCTCTAACGCATCTTATTGCCAGGATTTTGATACAGGTGTTCCAGAAAGAAATAAGAGAATCCTCCCCAGTGCTAGAAACCCTGAGTTACATGTTTTATTGTAACTGGCATCGTTCAGATTGGAAGTTATCATGGAAGCCCCGGGAGAGCAGGAGCAATTGGATGTTTGCAGATGTGCAGTCAGGACAGGTTGGTTTCTCCTGACCCTTGTGTTGACTTTGAATGCATGCAAGGGGCCAGGAAAAATTGAGGTGTCCCATCAATATGGAAGCATATAAACTGATGACAAGGTGCCTTGGGAGGGGTCGTGTGTCCTTATAGTCACCTTTGTCACTTTTGTTTTTTCTTAGGCTTCGTGTTAGATGAAAGCAATGAACCAGGTTGTCATTCGTGATACCTTGTGAATGACCAGGTATGTGATAGAGTGGGTCAGAGCACAGGGCAGACCATCTGTCGTTCCATGGCTTGTGGATGAAGATGGTGGCCCTCACAACTTGTGTTGCCATGTTTGATCGGTAGGCATTCTCGTGTCCAAGTATGAAAAGTTGTCCCATTAACTCATTGGAGACTCCTTTCAGATACCGGTAATGTTTTAGACACTTTCATGTGTATCTTATTTTTGGCATCTATTCAGTCAAGACATTAAGGTCAGCATCACGTCTCTAGTTGACATCAGATTTTGTGTTTTTCACGTGTGCATAGTAAGGGGGTGTGCAGGGGTCTGGGTAATTTATTCTGTTGTCCATTGCTGGCAGAATGTCGATTAGATTTTTTGTAGGGATCCTTTAGGAGAATACAAGTTCTCTACAAGGCTTTTCAGGTGGAGTTCTCCACTTACCAAAGTAGGCTTCAGGAATCTCGAAGTGATACAAGGGGATCAGGGGAATGTGTGGGTAGGCAAGTAGAAGAATATGAGCAGGGGAATGTGTGGGTAGGCAAGTAGAAGAATATGAGCACCCGACCCATTTTTCACAATATGTCAGACTTAGGGCAAAACGTCACAGCAAGCCTATCAGTGCTAGTTAAGATGGCAACTTGCTGTTAAGGAGTTTAGTGGGACGCGGGCCTGCACCACAGCATAGACCATGAGATTGTAGTAGATGTGCAAATGGGAGACTTGTTCTACATTTCTTAATGGCGTGATTGATTCACAGGTATTTGGCTGAGAATTTATTAAATCCTTTCCAATTCTTGAAACCCTGAGTTTTTACACGTGACCTTTTTTGCTGAGAGATTATGTGTAACCCTGTGAGTGTTCATGGACTTCAGCGACTGAGATACTCATCATTGTGCTCTCCACCACAGGGCTGTCGGGAGGATTTTTACTGGTTTCCAGTCAAGAAGTGCTGGTGAGATGACATCAGCGGACCTAGGCTAATGGCAAGTATTCCAAAAGAGTTGATGGTTCCGGGCGGCGCCTGTGGCTCAGTGAGTAGGGCACTGGCCCCATATGCCGAGGGTGGCGGGTTCAAACCCAGCCCCGGCCAAACTGCAACAAAAAAATAGCCGGGCGTTGTGGCGGGCGCCTGTAGTCCCAGCTGCTCGGGAGGCTGAGGCAAGAGAATCGCGGAAGCCCAAGAGTTAGAGGTTGCTGTGAGCTGTGTGACGCCACGGCACTCTACCCGAGAGCGGTACAGTGAGACTCTGTCTCTACAAAAAAAAAAAAAAGAGTTGATGGTTCCCGCAAAGATGGAAGTATCCAAACTTATTTTCAGGTATCCTGGTAGAAGAACTTGGGTCCTTACGCACATATTTCCTAACGCCTTCTCCAGATGCCTGTTGGGACATCACCAAGAATCTCATTACATGGGTCAGAATGAGTGTCATTGCTCATTGGCAGGTCAGTGCTGCACGGAACCTAAACTGAAGCACAGATCTTCTTATCTTCTGGTCTCTAGGGGAATGGACGAGGGTTTCTCTACAGGCAGTTGTTCCATGATTTCTTTTCAGGCATTCTAACAAAAATGATGATCCTTACTGGTACTCAAAGCCATGAGATCTCGCCTGTTATATTGTAGGGAATACGTTTGACCCTGTGAGTGTTGGGAGTTTGCATACACCAGATCATTTTGGGATGTTCTGAGCCATGGTCATCACCAGGGACATTGCCGAGGTGTCTGGTGTAGGAATGCTGCCTTATCTGACAAGAGCCAGGACTCTGGAATACTGCGTGTTCAGGTAGAGTCGCATGATGGTGGATGTGACCACAGTGTTATTTGCTGTGTCTTAGTGCAACACTGAGTGGGTATTTATAGGTATACCATGATATGTTTTTAAGTTATTATCTAGAGGACAAAATGATCTCAACTGTGGTTGTTCTCAAGGGAGGAGTGTAATATCCAAGTAAGCATCCCTTGGTGTCAACACCATAGCACACACCATCTGATAATCACGTATCTGAGTAAGTTGTGTTTGCTTGCCTAAATGTGTTTGACTATGTGATTTTCCTTAACCGGTATTGAGGGACAAGTGATAGTGTTTCCACATTGTGGTAGTCATGTTACCTTAATGTTGCATGTTTGAGACAGAACATATGCTATGAGTGTCCAGTGTTCCCAGGTGATTACCATGTCATTTTACATCACAGTAGTAACCATGGTGATAATGAGTATGCACAGTCCAGAGAAAATGACATGTCTAACAAGGCTATCGACCCAGGTACATGCAGGAAACCACGTAGAGTTGATGGCTCCAGGTAGAGTTGATGTTCCCTACATTAATGGCAATGTAAGAAGGCTAGTTGCAGAAAAGATGTGTCCATAGATGTACTAGACTCAATATATTTTCAGACTCTTATCCAGACATCATGGTGAGCCTCCTCATGGTCAAGCAGTAGACTCAGCTCATGCCAATCATGCCAAGCACATGAGTATGTGGACCTGAAGCACCTCGCGCACGTCGCAATGTATAGATATGTAGTTAAGTGTGGATGTTGTCTCTTCACTCGTGTTGCCATATGTTTCTTGTGAGCATGTAGACCAGGAAGTGATATTTTCACGACCAAATGCTAATAGCCTTACACATTATGAGCTTAGAATTTAGATATAATGTGTGTGTTTAACTTCACCTTAGTAGCTATAGTGGAATAGGTAGGAGTTCGAGTTAATTATCCTACTATTCCACACTACTGGATTTATCATGAAAGGGCTACGGGGAATCTGTCAGGAGATGGGTCTCTAACAACATTGTGGACTTTGAAGCTGTGGCAACATCACAGGAGTGCTTATAGCTGCACAGGAGGCAGAAGTGGCCTGGAGGATTAAAAGTGTCCTTTCTTTCTCCATCAAGTCAACAGCACGTGATTTGAACACAATTTTCCATCTTTGTCTTCATGTTCCACAGGCCTGAGATCTCAGTGAACATAGAGTGGACACTCAGTTGTGAACTGGTGAATGACAATATGGGACCAATGGCCATCCTCACTATCTAAACTTCAGATTCCTAGGAAAATTGGGATGGCGTTCTTACCACTGCGTGACCCTGCTTTATCTACAGGTAGTCCATGAAGTTCATTCCAAGTATAGAGCAATGAATTGTTGTGACATTAGCCCACTAGAGATCTTCTCATTTTCAGGGATGTAGATTATTTATAACGTTTTTGAGACTTTTCTATCAAAAGTTGGGGTTGGCATTCCTATAGTTCAAAAGGTAGTTTGTCTGTAGCACTACTAGTGAGCCTGAGATTTAATCCCCGGGAGACCTATAACCATTTTCTGTTTGCAGATGTCCAGTCTGGACGCCACAGACCATCTGATCTTCATGTATGTAGGTGAGTGTTGTTTCCCTAAACTCTTAAACCTTGTGATTGGTTAACAGGTATCCATGTAAGAAGTGGAAGAATCCTTTCCAATTTTAATATGCACGAGTTTCTACATTTTTATATGTTAGAGAAAATTTCTCTTTAATCTAGTAGTGTTAAGCAATTGATTTCATTCTGATTAATTGTGATTGCTGTAAAACTGTCACTCTTGTGGTAAGCATAGGATTTTTGCAGATGTCCAGTTAAGAAAGGATGGTTTCTCCTGACAATAATATTGATTGTGAGTTAATCCAGGTATGTATTAAGCTCTGAGGTATCCCAGAATAATGATAGCTTACAAGCTTAGGGACAGGTGTCCTTGTCAGACAAGGGTGTCCTAAAAAACATTTTTTGCTTGCATTTTATTCAGGTTTCTCTCACACAAAAAGAGTTCATTAAAGAATGGTTATTGTTGGAGGCTTGGATAGTAACCAGGTAAGTGATACAGTGGATCGGTCATGTAACAGTGCGGACCATCTGACCTTCCATACCTAGGTAATCAAGGATGGTGTTCCTTCACACTTGTGTCGCCGTGGTTTTCTGCAGGTATTTTTTAAAGGTCTTTGCTATTATCCAAGTATGCCATGATGTCATACTGACTCATTAGTGATACTCTTATTTTCATATATATGTTTTTTTCACTGTTAACCTTATTTTTGGCATATATGCAGTTACAAAATTGACTTCTCCTTAGTATTACTGATCAGCATCAGACTTTATTGTACTCTTGTTTGCAGGTAATGTATATTTAGCCTTATAGTAGTAGAGGGAAATGCAGGTATCCAGATAATTTATCATATTGTCCATTACCACAATATTGACCATAGGATTTTTGGCAGGTATTCCTTTAAGAGAACAAGAGATCTTTTACAAGGTTTTTTCCTTCAGAATTCTGTGAGTATCAAGGTAGCGTTGCTGAGTCTTGAAATGATACAAATGACCAAGAGAAATTGCAAATACACAGGTAGAATGAGATATGTACCAATCACTTGGTCGACAGTGTGTTTGGACCACAGTGAGCCTCTCTACGGCTGTGAACGTGGGACATTACGGGTATTGAAGCCATGCTGATGTGGGCCTAAACCACAGCAGAGGTCACCTGATCTTCAAATATCTAGGTAAGCGATGATGCTATCCCTCACACTTGCTATTACCACGATATTTTTGCAGGTATTCTAGTCTAAGAAATGATTAAATTACTAATCCTAGAAACCATGAGTTTTCATATTTTGTATTTTAGCAAAAAATTGTTCTTAATCCTGTGAGTGTTGAAGAATTGAACATATTCAGGTATTTATCATTCAGTCCCTCACCATAGTACTTACTGCCCCTAGGATTTTTACAGATGTCCCCTCAAGAAATAATGGTTTTCTGACATCAGCTTTGACCTTGGATTACCACAAGTCAGAGTTCATGTGTCCCATAGTGATAAAAGTGATCAGGTTTAATTGCAGTTGTCCTGGTAGAGATACTTACGTGTTAAACACATTTCTCATAATATCTTTTTCAGATTCCTTTGAAGCAATCACAATGAATTTAATATTGGTCTTGAATGGCAGATATTGTGAGTATTACGGCAGTGCTGATGTGCACTTAAATCAAAATACAGGTTTTCTGATCTTCAGATGTCGAGTAAGTAATACTATGTCCCTTATGCTTGTCATTACCATGATTTCTTTTTTTTTGTTTGTTTGTTTGTTTTGGCCAGGGCTGGGTTTGAACCCGCCACCTCTGGCATATGGGACCGGCGCCCTACTCCTTGAGCCACAGGCACCACCCACCATGATTTCTTTGCAGGTGTTCAGGTAGGAAATAATAGAGTCCTAGAAATTTGCAAAATGAGTTTTCCCTCATTGTATTTAGAGAAAACGTTTGGGCCTGTGTTGTGGGATTGCCCATATCCAGGTAATTGTCAGATGTTTTTAGCCACATAGTAACCATGGAAATTTTGCAGGTGTTTCATTATGAAATATTGTCTTATCTAATGACAGTCTTGATTCTAGAGGACAAACTGCAAGTATCTAGGTAGAGTTTATGTGTCCCATAATGATGGATGGGGCCAAAGTTATTTGTAGCTGTCTTGGTAGAACATGCTATGTTTTTCTACGCATATATCATAACTTGATTTTTACGTTGCTGTCAAGAAATCCAGATGAACAGGGGTCATTATCGGGGGACATTTTTAATAGCCAGGTAAGTGGTCATGTGTACATAGACCACAGCACAGAGCACCTTATCTTCATACATCTACGTAAGTGATCTTTGTTCTCCTCAACTGCTTAATGTGTGATTTTTTATTGGGTATTTAGGTAAGTATTAATAGTGTTTCCCAAGTGTAATGACTATGTTATCGTATTGTAAGGAATCTTCCTTGGAAATGGGCAGGTGACCAGCATTGTGACAAGGAGATATTGCAGACAGAGAAGGGATAAAGTGCCACTACTGTGGAATTTTTCCAGCCCTTTCTCAGTATCTACAGGAGAGATGGTACACATATTTATCTGTTACATTAGTGACAATGGGGTTTTTATAGGTATCTAGACAAAAGATTGTGATGTCTGTGTCCATGGTGCTAAACATCACATTTTCAATGTATCCAGGTAAGAGAAGATCTGCCCCTTACCATCCCAGAGGTCCAAAGATGTTTTAGATGATTTGCCCTGAAGGAGCTAAGAAATTTTGCCCCAAAATATGACCCATTGCTATAAAGACTATTTTGAATTGAAGGCCATTCATGATCAGGAAGCATTGAAAGAGGCCTTTCCTCTATCTAGGTCAAACCTGAGTGACATGATTGAGAATCAAAAGGGGCTGCTGACTTCCTTATTACATGCTGATAGACCTCCCCCAAGGTCACTTGAATCACAATACTTAACTCTCAGGTTAATCTACAAACCAGTCTCTTTCTACCCATCCACACACACCACACACATCCCCCCAACCCCTCAAACACTCCCTGCACCTATACTTTCCACATTCTCCCTGCTGCCTTCCAAAAGGCATCTCTAACAGTCAGTGAGAGATTAGACTGAGACTCACTGAGATCACTGAGACTTTGGGGTAATCATTCCTGTGTTTCCCCCCATGCGCATGGTATTTAGAAATAAACCTTTCTCTTATTAATCTACTGGCTCTTTCAGCGAACCAGATCAAGGGAAAAGGGCAGCTTTCACGCTGTGATCCCTTCAGTTAGCCATATAGTAGGCAGGATGTCAAAGCCACTCTGCTCTCCGGGAATCCAACACCAGCCGGCACATGCTAAGATATTTTGCTTACCAGTTTGTCGGTGGTCTCGGGTTTCTTCTCTGTGGGCTCCGATTGAGCAGATGGTGAAAGATCTCTGTCCTTTGCATATTTCAGATTAATGAGAGAAACGCTTTTGTTGGTGACTCGTCTTGTAAGCCACTCTGGTATTGGTATATTCCTAGGGACTTTGTGGTGTATGAATATTCATAGTGTTTGATTCCATCTCCTCTCAGAAATAGATTTTAATCACTGTTCTTGTTCTGGCTTCTTTTTGTTTTGTCGCTTGTCTTTCTGTGTCGTTTTGTCTAAAGAGGGTTACCATAGGGCGGAACTCGGGCCTAGCTCCCCACCAGCCCGTTGTTCGAACCGGCCCTGCATACTAGCCAGTTACGCGGTCCTGGCTAGTCCGGTGTCTTTTAAGACAAACGTTGTTGCGGGTCCCTGAAACAAAAACCGTATGAGGTTTCCCTCTCGTCCTGTTTTATGCCTCTGAGCTTGACTTTGTGTCGCTTGTCTTTGTGTGTTGTTTTGTCTAAAGAGGGTTACCATAGGGCAGAACTCGGGCCTAGCTCTCCACCAGCCCGTTGTTCGAACCGGCCCTGCATACTAGCCAGTTACACGGTTCTGGCTAGTCCGGTGTCTTTTAAGACAAACGTTGTTGCGGGTCCCTGAAACAAAAACCGTACGAGGTTTCCCTCTCGTCCTGTTTTATGTCTCTGAGCTTGACTTTGTGACGAGTGGGAATTCTCTCCTCGGTCTCCGCCATCTGGGGGGGCGTGTTTTGTCGGGAACACGTCAGGCGGCCGGTCTCGAAAGACCGGGAGCCCGAGACACATAAGATTCTAAGCAGCACACTGTGTGTACCGAACGTGTCAAGCTCTGAGGAGTTAAGTCTTTTGTCATTGTCCATTCTATCATAAGTCTATTTCTGAGAGTAAATTTTGGGGAACCATAGAAACGGCCTTTTCTATGAAAAGGCATTGGATCTTTGTCGTGCCCTCTCCAGGTTAACCCTGGAAAATTATCATCCAGGCTTTAGAAGGAGGCGATAATAGATTGAGTCTCTTATGAAACAGATATACCAACCACTGTGTTTAATGGCCAAAGATGGATTCTTTAAATTAAAAAGCATCTAAGTTCTCTCAAAACGTTCAGACATCTCTTCTTTGAAATAATTATGTTATATTAATACAGAAATTGGATTAATAAAAATACATAATGTTATAACTGGCCCTAAAGATTCTCGTTGCAGAAGTGTCAAGCAAATAACTGATGTAAAACAAAAGAATCTTTTGAACACTGCCCCTTAAGAATAATGATGGGCCATTTTATTTCATAGTCTGATGATTAAAATTGTATATTTTCAGGTCAACGGCCCTAAGTTTGATTCTCGAGCAGAGAATGAACCTGTTGTAGTTTGATATGTATAACTTAAACCGTCCATAGTTCTTTTCCCTTCTGTGCACATCTTTTACTTTCCTGTATTCTATAGAGATATATGAGACTTTTAAATATTTATATATAAATGATCAACTGAAAAGCTCAGACCCTAGATTACATGATTGAACAAAATTGTAAGTTACGCCTTGCTCATAACTGGTAACACCTTTCTTTTGTGGAACTTGTGGAAACTGTTTTCCACCTCTAAAATACTTTTTACATCTTTAATGACATCATCACCTTGATTGAGGTGTATTGGTTTTACTTACGAGATAAAAAAGTTCAGCTGTTTGTCCTCAGTAAAGTTCGCCCCATTCGTCTTCATGCCTTCTCTTTCGTCTCTGTGGATCATCGAATTTTGGTCAATCAGAAATGGCCAGCTGTTCAAACTGTATTTAAGTAAGGGGAATAGGGAGCTGTAGCAAATCCGACTATTTTTATAGCTCACTTCCTCTTTTCTGCCTATGTGTCCTCTCAACATTACAGTCTGTCTAAACTTTGCATAATTTAGCTGACCAGTTTGTGAAATACTCTTTGCTCAATTAACCTGTGTTAAGTGTAATTGCTATCAAAAGTAGCTTCTGAGAAAGAACACCCACAGTCTCCCAGAAACAGAGAGCCCAACCACCAAAAGTCCAAGTATGGAACCTGTTGAAGCTGTTCGCTCTCTCACTCCAACCAAAGCCTTTGGGTAAGTTCTGTCTCATATTCCCATTTGTGTTTTTAACTCTGAGTTTTTAAGGAAAAATTTTAATTTTCTCTTAAATAGTGACAGAAACTAGAATGAAATTCAATTTGATACTTAAAGTATCTCAAATTCAGCTGAAAGCCTCAAATGTCTACATAAAGCAAAAATAGTAGTTAACTGTATTTCAAAATATACAAATTCCAGTGTTTAGAAATTTATAAAAACTTCTATGTTTTCTCCATTTGTTCCTCTTCATTTAGTGTTGAGATAACGAAAAGAAAAAAAAATCATTGCCTAAATTAATCTTGATAATCTAAAAATCTAGCGATAAAACATATAGTAAAAGTAGAACTTTAAATGTCTAAAGCAAAAATTTCTGACGTGTCTACCTGTACATATGTAAACACTAGAAGCCTGAAAACAACAAATCCTTACAAAAATAACGAAACGTTACTAAATCTGTTGCCTTTCTCGTCATTACATAAATTAGGAGGATTTGTGTCTCCATCAACTGAGCACATAATTTGTGTCTCCATCAACTGAGCACATAATTTGAACACACTTCTTCGTCTTCAAGTTCCACAATCCTGAGATCTCCCTGAACATAGAGAGGATACCCGGTTGTAAACAGGTGAATGACAATATGGGACCTACAGCCAGCCCCAGCATCTTATCTTCAGATTCCTAGGGAAATTGGGGGTGGTGTTCTTACCACTTCGTGACCCTGCTTTATCGAGTGTTGAGCAATGAATTGTTGTGAGAGTAGCCCATGGGAGATCTTCTCATTTTCAGGTATGTAGATTATTTATACGTTTCTGAGCCTTTTCTATCAACGTCGGTTTTGGCATGCCTGCAGTTCAAAAAGTATTTTGTCTCTAAAAGGACTAGCAAGTCTGAGATTGAATTGTTTCTTACTCGGACATACTGTGTTTTCATAGTCATAGCCAGAGATGGATATGTGAGTATCCAGGCACTTCATCACATTGATTAGGGCCGGGAGATTGACGGTGAGATATTTGCTGGTATCCCGTACTTAGAACAAGATAGCTCTACTGGGCTGTATCCTGAGTTCTGCAATGCCCTAGGTGTGATTGATGGGTGCATAAAGGATACAAGAGACCACGGGTCTCTGAACGTGCTCAGGTGGAAGAAGATGTGCCCTGAATACCTTATCTGTGATGTTCTTTTCAGGTTCCTGTCAAGGTATCCCAGCGAGCCTGTCCATGGTAGTGGATTAGGTCGGGGGCAGGCGCAGAAGCAAGTGATGCACAGGGGTGGGGTGGGAGGGACTAAAGCACAGCGCGGCCCATGCGAGCTCCTGTGTAGGTGGTACGTGATGATGGTGTCTGTAGCACCTCTTCATGGCATGATTTTGCTATAGTTGTTCTGGAAAGAAGTAAGAGAATCCTTCCCAATGCTAGAAACCCTGAGTTACACGTTTTATATTTTGGACAAGATGTATCCTGGTAGTGTAACCAATTGTCATCTGGAAGTTATCGTGGAAGCCCCAGGAGAGCAGGAGCGGGAGCCATTGGATGTTTGCAGATGTGCAGTCAGGACAGGTTGGTTTCTCCTGACCCTTGTGTTGACTTTGAATGAATACAATGGGCCAGGGAAAATTGAGGTGTCCCATCAATATGGAAGCATATAAGCTGATAATGAGGTGCCTTGGGATGGGATGTGGTGTCCTTTTAGTCACTTTTGTCACTTTTGCTTTTTTCCTAGGCTTCGTGTCAGATGAAAGCAATGAACCAGACAGTTGTCTGTGGGTTAATAGAGCTCCCCATATGAAGCACATGGTAAGGGTTAATTGTCTTTTGTTAACACAGAAGCAATTTTGTAGACAGCAAAAAAAGCTGAAAAGAGAACTGAGCTCCTCTGAGGCATATATAGGGTTTGTTTATTTGGAGGTAAAAGTTTTGGAACAGTGACTTTGAAGGTATGTATTTTGTTAAGTTTGGGAATTCAAAGGTATTATTGCCTCACTCTTAGGGACACAGACCAGAGGTTGACATATGTTAAAAAATAATGTCACAAAGAACCTAAAAGTTCTTGTGTTGTGGAAAAACAAAGCCATAAATCTATGCTGGGTAAATTGAATGTGCACATGAGGGGTTTCACTTCCTCAGTTCTACTGTAGTTCTTTGTTATCTTTAATTAGATATGTAGTTAGAGTTGACACATGTCTGAGAGGAATATAAAAAAAAAGAAGAAATTGTGCTAATTTAAGGACTTAATGTCTACCCACAAGTTAATTTTAAATAAAATAAGTTAAAGTTAAGTAATGGTAAAGCTTATAAATTATAGATTAAGTGCCTACGTGACCACCAATGTATGTAAGGAGGCACAAAATAAAGTTTTTTTTTGCTACACGCCATCTTGTGTGTGTGTATAGTCTCCTTCCTGGGCCCTTTTACATTGCAGGAACCAGTTTGCACCCATGGCAAAACTGCTGCCTTTCTCGCGTCTCCCATCACGCAACATTTTGGCGACAAGAATGGGATATCATGATCGCCAGAAGAGCAGAAATGCTCCCCGAACGCTGAGCCAGAGGACGGCTGCCTCCACCCAACCATATGGGAGGAATCTTCGCTGATGCCGCCTGAGGTAAGCTTGAGAAACCTGTGACTGGAAACGGCTCTGTGGCCACGCTGTGTACCTGGGACGTTTCCAGCAAAAATTAAAATTGAAACATGGGCGGAAACAATATAAGTACTCAGCTCAATTCCTCTCTGGAAGATCAGTATATAACCATGTTAAAATCATTAATCACTTCCACCAAAATTCCTTTTTTTTTTTTTTTGGCTGGGGCTAGGTTTGAACCCACCACCTCCGGCATATGGGACCGGCAACCCTACTCCTTGAGCCACAGGTGCCGCCCCAAAATTCCTATTAAAACTAGTAGCCTGAGAGAATATTTAAAGTTGTGGTTAAGCATTGTTATTGGTTTACACTGAAGAGAAAGGTCCAGTTAAATATGAACGTTTAGATAACAGTGGGCAGAATTTTGCACCATAAGGGAGGCTTTATTAGCAGAGAGGTCTGGGCTGCTTATAGTCTGGTTCATTTCGCACTGGAACCGTGTCAAACATGCTCAGAGGTGTCTTCGGGGACAGAGGATGATGGGGCTGACAGGCCGCCACCCCCACCTCCTCCAGATAATAAAGAGCAAGAGGTGGAAAGTCCTGAGGGCCCAAGTATGCTAATCCTTTAACTCCAGATCCAGAGCCTGAACGGCCTGTTAAACCTGCTAAAAAGTATCCTGGTGATTTAATCTGTTTAGATAGTAATGCGGAATATTGTCTGGAATTGGTAAAAACAGTTGATGAAATGGCAAAAAGAAGTGCTGAATTTAAACATCTTAAAAAAGTCATGGGGTGGTGCCTGTGGCTCAAGGAGTAGGGCGCCAGTCCCATATGCTGGAGGTGGCGGGTTCAAACCCAGCCCCGGCCAAAAAAAAAAAAAAAAAGTCATGGCTGAAAGGTTTCCAAACTATAAATAAAAGACTCTTTTTTGGAAAAAGGGAGCCAAGTTACTATCTTCTAGAGTCAGCTCTAAGGCAAGATCATGTAAAAACACAGTTCCACCTAATAAGCCTCTTACACCCACTGCCCCACCAGGTCCAATGCCGTGGAGAGATGAACTTTGGCATCCTAATACTCTTCCAGGTATTCACCCAGTTTGGCCAAATCCCCCTAATAATAAATTTCTAACTCGCTATCAGTTTCCTTTAGGTGTTTCTAAATTAGCAATAGCAAATTAATATTCTGTTCAAACTGATGAATTGGGCTCTAAAAAACCTATAATTCAGGCTTATCCAGTTTTCAGACAAATACAGGAAGATGGGCAACTCGGTCTTCCTCATCATGTACCCATAGAAGTAAAATTTTTAAAAACTATAAAAGATGCTGTTTTTGCCTATGGGCCCACCTCTCCTTTTGTTATTGGCATTTTAAATTCTTACTGCACAGATCATATCTTTTTGCCCGTGGACTGGGAAACATTGGCTCCTACCACTTTGAGTCCTGGCCAATTTTTACCGTTCAAAGCCTGGTGGTTAGAAAAAGCTACTTTACAGCACCCCTCCTCTAGTACTGCAGTTAATTAGTTAATAAGAACTGGTGCAGAGGTACCTATTGGCGAACAGATGTGTCTTACACATGATATTCTTATTCAAGTTAAAAATGTTGGTATTAGAGCTTAGCAAAGGTTAAAAGACAAGGATGGTGTGAAACAGTTTTTTACTAAAATAATACAAGGGAATAATGAACCTTATTCAAAATTGGTGGCACGTCTACAGACGGCTATTGAGAGATCTATAGAGCTAAAGCCAACTGCATGCTCTTATTACAATTAGCATTTGAAAACACCAATTCGGACTGCAAACAGACGCTGTCTCCTATAAAAAGATAATATTACTATTGAGCAATATCTTCGCACATACAGAGATGTTGGCTCTGGCACATTCCAAGTCCGGCTTAATGCCACAGCTTTGGCAGATGCCACTCAGGGGGCTAAAAAAACCCAAAATGTTTTAACTGTAAAAAATTAGAGCACGTTCGCACTGACTCCCAGAAAACCCAAACCAAAACTGCTCCCAGCCCCTAAGGCGCAGCCACCGGGGCTTTGCTGGCACTGTGGAAAATACAAGCATTAGACTAACAAATGTAAGTCTGTAAGAAATAAAAGCAGCAACATTTTGCCAACAAAAGAAGGGTCTGATTCCACACAGGATTGGGGAAATGGCAAACCAGGCTCAACTCAAGGCCCGGGAAAAAACAACCGGAGCCTACAAAGTCAGTTTCCAGTGAGCAACGGAGTGGCACATGCCCAAATGAATCAAGACACGACACAAAATTAATTAGATTACATGTACAAGATCTTTTCCACGCTACACAAAGAAGTGCAGCATTAGACCTGCCAATTTTAAATGATAAAGAAATTTAATCTAAAAATTTGCCTAAAATATTAGCTACAAGCATATATAGACCTATTCCTGAAAATACTGTAAGTAATTCTGAAAAAAAAAGCAGTTTAATTATAAAAGGTTTAAATATCCATCCTGGTGTAATAGACTCTGATTATCAAGGAAAAATTTTATTAATGGCTTCTTCCACTCAAAATATAAAGTTACAATCTAAATAGAGAGTTACTCAAATACTAATTTTACCTTATCATAAAAAAAACTACCCCAGTAAAAAGAAAAGGCGGTTTTAAAAGTACTAAAAAACAGGTTTTTTAGCATACTTATCTTAATAACTCCAAACCACAGTGTACTGTAACTTTTTCTAATAACACTTCTATTAATGGCCTTGTAGATATGGGGGCGGATGTCTCAATTATAGCTTCTTATGTATAGCCTAAACATTAGCCTAAAAAGGAAATTAAAGCTACATTTGTTTATATAAAAACTTTATCTAACATAGAACAAAGTGTTAACACACTTGAGTACACAAGACCTAAAGGACAAAAGGCTCAACTGCACCCTTATGTGGCTCCTATAGCTTTATTCCTGTGGAAAAGAGATCTTTTAAAACTATGGGGTGCTATGATTTCTATTCCAACTATTTCTAAACCTACACAAAATATTATGTTCAACATAGACTATAGTCCAACTGATCCCACTCCAACTCTTAAGCCAGAAATAATAAAAATAAGCAATGATAAAACAAACTTAGGCCTGCCTGCCCTTCATGAGGATTTTTTACAAAGGCTTCTGTTTGGCGCTTCACCCTCCCTTTGCAATGGCAAATGGATAAACCAATATGAGTTAAACAGTGGCCACTTACTCATAAAAAATTAGAAGCACTAATTCCTTAGTTCAAGAACAATTAGAAACAAGACACATACAACCAAGTACAAGCCCATAGAATAGCCCCCTATTCATAATTTTAAAAAATCTAAAAAATAGAGAATGTTAACAGACATAAAACAAATTAATGCTATTATTGTACCAATAGAGACATTGCAGCCAGGCATTCCTAACACTGCTTTGATTCTTAAAGAATATTTCATAATTATCATTAACTTAAAACATCGTTTTTTTACTATTCCTCAGCATCCCAATGATACTAAAAGATTTGCTTTTACTATTCCTTCTTTAAATTCTAAAAAATCAGCCAAGCGTTTTCATTAAAAAGTCCTCCCTCAAGGCATGTTAAATAACCCCATCTTGTATCAACGTTTATAAATCAGCCTTTAAAAAAAGTTAGAGCTTTATTTCCTAAAAGAATATATTTAAATTATATAAATAATATATTAATTGCTCATGCTAATAAAGGAAAACTATCTCAAATGTTTAATACAATACAAGACTGTCAAGAATATAAACTAGGGCGGCGCCTGTGGCTCAGTGAGTAGGGCGCCGGCCCCATATGCCGAGGGTGGCGGGTTCAGGCCCAGCCCCGGCCAAACTGCAACAAAAAAATAGCTGGGCATTGTGGCGGGCGCCTGTAGTCCCACCTGCTTGGGAGGCTGAGGCAGGAGAATCGCATAAGCCCAAGAATTAGAGGTTGCTGTGAGCCGTGTGACGCCACGGCCCTCTACCCAAGGGCGGTACAGTGAGACTCTGTCTCTACAAAAAAAGAATATAAACTAATTATTTCCAAAAATAAAATTCAAAATACTGACCCTTGACAATATTTAAGGTATAAGATGACTAAACAACAAATAATTCCTCAAAAAGTTAAAATTAAAAAAGACTCATTAAAAACTCTTAATAATTTTTAAAAACTATTAAGCAATATTAATTGGATTAGACCCACTTTAGGGATCCCCACCTATACATTAAAATTTTTATTTACAACTTTAAAAAGAAATTCAGATTTAAAAAGCCAGAAAACCTTAACTCCTAAAACAAAAAAAAAATTAAAATAGATAAAATAATATATTCAACAAGCTCAATTAAATAAAACTAAATCTATAAAACAATTTTATTTATATGTGTTTCCTTCTACCTATTCACCTACAGGTTTATTAACTTAAAAAACCACTTTTATAAAATAGTGTTTTTTACCAAATAAAGCAACTAAAAAAATAAAAACTTATATTTACAAAATGGCTACAATAATACTCAAAAACAGAAATTCAGACAACTCATTGAATTTGATCCTCATAAAATTTAGTTCCTTTAATTCTCAGATCAATAATTTATTAATTTTTAATGTAAAATGACAAATTGCTCTTTCTGATTATTTAAGAATTTTAAATAATCATTATCCTCAAAACAAAAAAATTCTATTCCTTAAAAGAACAAATTAAATATTACCCAAAATCATTAAAAATATACCTATTAATAATACTCTTTTTATACTGATGCTAATAAAGAATGGCTAGGTGTGTTAGATCAAAAATACAAAAAGTTAAACAATCACCTTATAAATCTGTACAAAAGGCTAAATTATTTACTATTATAATACTATTAACTGATTTTACAAATAATTTTATCAACATTGTGATTGATTCTATATTTAACACAATTATAATACAAAATATTAAAACTGACATTAACCAATTCAACTTCTAAATTAAATCAATTATTTGTTCAATTACGAACTTTAATAAGAGCTCAAAAACAACCTATTTACATAACCCATATCAGAATTTATTCAAGTCTACCTAAACATTTGTCTAAAAAAATCATGTAATTGATCAACTAGTAGACTCTGTATTATCTTCTCAAGAAAACCTTAAAATACATCATTCAAATACTAAGTCATTAAAACAACACCATGGTATATCCTAACATTCAACTAAAACCATAATTAGATCTTATCTTACTTGTCAGCCTATAGCAGTCCCTCCTCTACCACAAGGAGTAATCCAAGAGGGTTAAAATCAAATCAAATTTAACAAATAAATATTACTCAATTTCCCAAATTAAAAAAAATTAAAATATATTCATCATTCAATACATATTTATTCCCATTTTTCCTGGGCTACAGCCCTATCCTCAAAAACAAAACAAATACAATAATCACTCATTTATTAAAAGCATTTGCTATCATAAGAAAACCAAACACAATCAAAACAAACAATAGCTCAACATATTTTCCAATAAATATAAATATTTAATATTCATCAAATTAATCATATTACTAAAATACCAAAAAAAATAATACTGGTCGAGCCATTATAAAAGAACAAAATAAAACTTTGAAAAAGATGCTTCTTAAACAAACAAAAAAACAGTATACTACTCCCCAAAATAAAATATCAACCTTATTTACTTTAAATTTTTTAAATTTAAATAACAAAAATAAAACACCAACCTTTAAACATTTAAGTTTGGTCACAACACCACCTACTAACCAACCAGTATATTACAAAAATATCCTAAAAAATAAATAAATACCAACCACAATTATAAAATCAAAAAAAGTTTACTTATATCTCTACAAAAAAATCTCAACTTTTGAGTTCTAAATAAAAACATCAAGACACCTATCTAATAAAGATACATCCTCAAAAAAAATTTAAAAACTCCTCAATAATCAACATAACCAACAAATTTCAACACCTTACCATAACACACAAAAACTCAAACAAAAAAAAGAGTACCACTCCCAAACCAAAAATGGTAACCCTAAAACAAACAACATCTCATAAAAACAACTGTCAAAAACCAAAAAAAGGGCGGCGCCTGTGGCTCAGTGAGTAGGGCGCCAGCCCCAGATGCTGAGGGTGGTGGGTTCAAACCCAGCCCCGGCCAAACTGCAACAACAGAAAAAAATAGCCAGGCGTTGTGGCAGGCGCCTGTAGTCCCAGCTGCTCAGGAGGCTGAGGCAAGACAATCGCATAAGCCCAAGAGTTAGAGGTTGCTGTGAGCCGTGTGACGCCACAGCACTCTACCCGAGGGCGGTACAGTGAGACTCTGTCTCTACAAAAAAAAAACCCCATAAAATAACATCATCCTCTCCCTTCCTAGCTATGTTTACTTTCCTAATTACAAATACAGAAAAAAATATATATATATCATTACTAAACTTATGTTCCTAACCCTCCACTTTTGCGAGGTGTTAGTTAAATAAAACCCACTATTCCTATTTATGTTAATAACTCTGTGTGGCTTCCAAGTCCATACAACACCCATAAATCATTTAAACCTAAAAAAAAAAACACAATAATTACCAACTATACTACTAGTATAACTAGTCCCTCTATTTGTTTTTAAAATCAATCATATTGTCTTAATATAAATAGACAACCTTAAGTTAGTGTTTATAAAAATAATCCAACACCATCTACAACAAAGTCAGTTACAAACTGAGATGTTTATATTAAGTACTTATTCTCTACATAAGTACTGTGTTAATAATGTTTTATCTAATCCTAAAATACCAAAATGTCAAATACCTACTTTTAAAAAAATTCATAATTAGATTAGATAAACCACCTATGGAAAAAAACTCTACCTATATGTTAATTAACACTACTCATACCACAATTATAAATTAAAAACGTATAACCTCAATACAAACAACTGTGAAAACTACAGTCCCTCTAAATTTGCCTTTAAATAAATTTATGTGTCCATCTAATAAACATAAAACAGTTAATACCAATAATACTTTACATTAAAGTAATAGTTTTCCCCACCATCTCCTAATATAACCTCTTTTCCTAAACAAAATCATTTATAAAAAGTAACTACAACCTTAGAACCACGTAAAACGTAAACTAAATTGTATTATGATAACGATCCATCTCAATATAAAATAAAATTTAAAATAAAAAAATATTCAAACATATTTACAACTACCTTTTATATAATTTAAAATATATATAACCTAAAAAAACTGTTTTACCCAACTTATCAAATGTTTATTTATATTAATAAATCTATCAATTTCAATCCCTCTAAAAAACAACTATATCTACTACAAATACTAAAAACAAGTGTGTAGCTTCCAATAAATTTGGCCCAACCATAACAAAAATCACCTACACTCTCAGTACTCCAACTATTAACCAACCACATTTAAAAAAAAAACAAACGTTTTCTAAAATTACTAATAACCACCATTTTAAAACTCATTACAGTAACTACAACAACTGCCACTACTAGTGATACACTAACACAAAAATTAAAAACTGAAAACTTTACTACTAATTAACACAAAAACTCTAAGCAATTATAAACTATTCAAAAACAAATAAACATTAAATTATATAATAAAATTTCACATTTAAAACAAACTATAATTATGTTAAAAATAAATTAATAAACTTAAAAAACAAAAGTAAAATATTAAAATATAACAACTTTTTATATTAAACCTATAAAATATAATAAAACTAAGTTCCCTTTAAAAATATATAAAAAAATTATTAAAACATAAAAATTTAACTCAAAAAATTATTAATTTGCAAAATAAAATATATTCTAATTTTAAAAAAATTTTAAAAATAAATAAAAATCAAATTAAAAAAATAACTAATAAAATAGAACAAATCCTTTACCTAAAATTCTAAGTTTAATTAAAAGTTCTATTAGTTCCTTAACTTTATTTTTAATAATAAAATTAATTTTATATGTAATTTATAAAAAAATAAAACAAACACAAAAATATCAAAAATATACTCAAGTTTTTACAACAATAATAGTTAATATAAATAACATACGTCAAAAAAAGAAAGGGGAAATGTGGGGTAACAGAGCTCCCAACATGAAGCACTGAAATGGGCCTGGTAAGGGTTAATTGGCTTTTGCTAACACAGAAGCAGCTTTGCAGACAGCAAAAAAGCTGAAAAGAGAACTGGGCTCCCCTGAGGCATACACTGGGCCTGTTTACTTGGAGTTAAACGTCCAAGAACAGTGACTCTGAAGTCATGCATTCTGACTTCACCCCTAGGGACATAGACCAGAGGTTGACATATGTAAAAACATAAAAGTCTCTGTGCTGTGGAAAAACAAAGCCATAAATCTATGCCAGGTAAATTGAATGTGCACATGAGGGGTTTCAATTCCTCACTTCCCCTACAGTTCTTTGTTATTTTCAATTAGATATGTAGTGAGAATTGATGCATGTCTGAGAGGAATATAAAAAACAAAAGAAATTGTGCTAATATAGAGACTTAATGTCTACCAACAAATTAATTTTAAATAAAATAAATTAAAGTTAAATAATAATAAAACTTATAAATTATAAATTAAATACCTACGTAACCACCAATGTATATTAAAAAAAAACACAAAATAAAGTTTCTTTACTACACACCATCTTGTGCGTGTGTGTATAGTCTTCCTAAAACAGTTAACATTACAAAAACAAGTTTACACCCATAACAAAACTACTAACTCTCTCACGTCTCCAATCACGCAACAGTTGTCATTCGGGAAACCTTGTGAATGAGCAGGTATGCTATAGAGTGGGCAAAGCACGGGGCAGACCATCTGTCATTCCATGACTTTCTGGATGAAGATGGTGGCCCTCACACTTCGTTGCCATATTTGATCTGTAGGCATCCTCATGCCCAGGTGTGGAAAGTTGTCCCATTAACGCATTAGGGACTGCTTTTCAGCTACCAGTAGTGTTTAGACACTTTCATGTATATCTTATTTTTGGCATCTATGCAGTCAAAACATTAATGTCACTATCACGTCTGTGTCCACGGTGCTAAACATCACATTTTGCATGTATCCAGGTAAGAGATGATCTACCCCTTACCATACCAGGGATCTTAAGATGTTTTACTTGACAGATAAAGGGTGATTTGCCCTGATGGAGCTAGGAAGTTTTTGCCCCAAAATATGACCTGTTGGTATAAAGACTTGAATTGAAGGCCATTCATGATCAGGAAGCATTGAAAGAGGCCTTTCCTCTATCTAGGTCAAACCTGAGTGACATGATTGAGAATCAAAAGGGGCTGCTGACTTCCTTATTACATGCTGATAGACCTCCCCCAAGGTCACTTGAATCACGATACCTAACTCTCAGGTTAATCTACAAACCAGTCTCTTTCTACCCATCCACACACATCACACACATCCCCCCAACCCCTCAAACACTCCCTGCACCTATACTTTCCACATTCTCCCCGCTGCCTTCCAAAAGGCATCTCTAACAGTCAGTGAGAGATTAGACTGAGATCACTGAGACTTTGGGGTAATCATTCCTGTGTTTCCCCCCATGCGCATGATATTTAGAAATAAACCTTTCTCTTATTAATCTACTGGCTCTTTCAGCAAACCAGATCAAGGGAAAAGGGCAGCTTTCACGCTGTGATCCCTTCAGTTAGCCATATAGTAGGCAGGATGTCAAAGCCACTCTGCTGTCCAGGAATCCAACACCAGCCGGCACATGCTAAGATATTTTGCTTACCAGTTTGTCGGTGGTCTCGGGTTTCTTCTCTGTGGGCTCCGATTGAGCAGATGGTGAAAGATCTCTGTCCTTTGCATATTTCAGATTAATGAGAGAAACGCTTTTGTTGGTGACTCGTCTTGTAAGCCACTCTGGTATTGGTATATTCCTAGGGACTTTGTGGTGTATGAATATTCATAGTGTTTGATTCCATCTCCTCTCAGAAATAGATTTTAATCACTGTTCTTGTTCTGGCTTCTTTTTGTTTTGTCGCTTGTCTTTCTGTGTCATTTTGTCTAAAGAGGGTTACCATAGGGCGGAACTCGGGCCTAGCTCTCCACCAGCCCGTTGTTCGAACCGGCCCTGCATACTAGCCAGTTACACGGTTCTGGCTAGTGCAGTGTCTTTTAAGACAAACGTTGTTGCGGGTCCCTGAAACAAAAACCGTACGAGGTTTCCCTCTCGTCCTGTTTTATGTCTCTGAGCTTGACTTTGTGACTGAGTGGGAATTCTCTCCTCGGTCTCCGCCATCTGGGGGTGCGTGTTTTGTCGGGAACACGTCAGGCGGCCGGTCTCGAAAGACCGGGAGCCCGAGACACATAAGATTCTAAGCAGCACACTGTGTGTACTGAACGTGTCAAGCTCTGAGGAGTTAAGTCTTTTGTCATTGTCCATTCTATCATAAGTCTATTTCTGAGAGTAAATTTTGGGGAACCGTAGAAACGGCCTTTTCTATGAAAAGGCATTGGATCTTTGTCGTGCCCTCTCCTGGTTAACCCTGGAAAATTATCACCTGGGCTTTAGAAGGAGGCGGTAATAGATTGAGTCTCTTATGAAACAGATATACCAACCACTTTGATTAATGGCCAAAGATGGATCCTTTAAATTAAAAAGCATCTGAGTTCTCTCAAAACGTTCAGACATCTCTTCTTTGAAATAATTATGTTATATTAATACAGAAATTGGATTAATAAAAATACATAATGTTATAACTGGCCCTAAAGATTCTAGTTGCAGAAGCGTCAAGCAAATAACTGATGTAAAACAAAAGAATCTTTTGAACACTGCCCCTTAAGAATAATGATGGGCCATTTTATTTCATAGTCTGATGATTAAAATTGTATATTTTCAGGTCAACGGCCCTAAGTTTGATTCTCGAGCAGAGAATGAACCTGTTGTAGCTTGATATGTATAACTTAAACCGTCCATAGTTCTTTTCCCTTCTGTGCACATCTTTTACTTTCCTGTATTCTATAGAGATATATGAGACTTTTAAATATTTATATATAAATGATCAACTGAAAAGCTCAGACCCTAGATTACATGATTGAACAAAATTGTAAGTTACGCCTTGCTCATAACTGGTAACACCTTTCTTTTGTGGAACTTGTGGAAACTGTTTTCCACCTCTAAAATACTTTTTACATCTTTAATGACATCATCACCTTGATTGAGGTGTATTGGTTTTACTTACGAGATAAAAAAGTTCAGCTGTTTGTCCTCAGTAAAGTTCGCCCCATTCGTCTTCATGCCTTCTCTTTCGTCTCTGTGGATCATCGAATTTTGGTCAATCAGAAATGGCCAGCTGTTCAAACTGTATTTAAGTAAGGGGAATAGGGAGCTGTAGCAAATCCGACTATTTTTATAGCTCACTTCCTCTTTTCTGCCCATGTGTCCTCTCAATATTACAGTCTGTCTAAACTTTGCATAATTTAGCTGACCAGTTTGTGAAATACTCTTTGCTCAATTAACCTGTGTTAAATGTAATTGCTATCAAAAGTAGCTTCTGAGATAGAACACCCACAGTCTCCCAGAAACAGAGAGCCCAACCACCAAAACCTGTTGAAGCTGTTCACTCTCTCACTCCAACCAAAGCCTTTGGGTAAGTTCTGTCTCAGATTCCCATTTGTGTTTTTAACTCTGAGTTTTTAAGGAAAAATTTTAATTTTCTCTTAAATAGTGACAGAAACTAGAATGAAATTCAATTTGATACTTAAAGTATCTCAAATTCAGCTGAAAGCCTCAAATGTCTACATAAAGCAAAAATAAACAGTAGTTAACTGTACTTCGAAATATACAAATTCCAGTTTTTAGAAATTTACAAAAACTTCTATGTTTTCTCTATTTGTTCCTTTTCATTAAGTGTTGAGGTAAAGAAAAGAAAAAAAAATCATTGCCTAAATTAATCATGATAATCTAAAAATCAAAAAAAATAATAAAAATCTAGTGATAAAACATATAGTAAAAGTAGAACTTTAAATGTCTAAAGCAAAAATTTCTGACGTGTCTACCTGTACATATGTAAACACTAGAAGCCTGAAAACAACAAATCCTTACCAAAATAACGAAACATTACTAAATCTGTCGCCTTTCTCGTCATTACATAAATTAGGAGGATTTGAAGGTGTTCTTTGTTTCTCCATCAACTGAACAGCACATGATTTGAACACGCTTCTCTGTCTTCACGTTCCACAGTCCTGAGATCTCCGTGAACATAAAGAGGACACCCAGTTGTAACAGGTGAATGACAATATGGGACCTACAGCCAGCCCCACCATCTTACCTTCAGATTCCTAGTGATACTGGGGGTGGTGTTCTTACCACTGCATGACCCTGCTTTATCGACAGGTAGTCCATGACATTCTTTCCAAGTGTTGAGCAATGAATTGTTGTGACAGTAGCCCACTGGAGATCTTCTCATTTTCAGATATGTAGATTATTTATACATTTCTGATCCTTTTCCATCAACATCGGTTTTGGTGTGCCTGCAGTTCAAAAAGTAGTTTGTCTCTAACAGGACTAGCAAGCCTGAGGTTGAATTTTTTCTTACTCGGACATACTGTGTTTTCATAGTCGTAGCCAGAGATGGATATGTGAGTATCCAGGCACTTTATCACATTGATTAGGGCCGGGAGATTGACAGTGGGATATTTGCAGGTATCCCTTACTTAGAGAGAATAAGATAGCTCTACTGGGCTGTATCCTGAGTTCTGCAATGCCCTAGGTCTGATTGATGGGTGCATAAAGGATACAAGAGACCACGGGTCTCTGAATGTGCTCAGGTGGAAGAAGATGTGCCCTGAATACCTTGTCCGTGATGTGCTTTTCAGGTTCCTGTCAAGGTATCCCAGGGAGCCTGTCCATGGTTGTGAATGAGGTCGGGGGCAGGCGCAGAGGTAAGTGATGCGTGGGGGTGAGGTGGGGGGCGGCCTAAAGCACAGCGCCGCCCATGCGAGCTCCTGTGTAGGTGGTACGTGATGATGGTGTCTGTAACACTTCTTCTTGCCATGATTTTGCTACAGTTGTTCTGGAAAGAAATAAGAGAATCCTCCCCAGTGCTAGAAACCCTGAGTTACACGTTTTATATTTTTGGAGAAGATGTATCCTGGTAGCATTGAGGAATCGATTGTCATCTGGAAGTTATCGTGGAAGCCCCGGGAGAGCAGGAGCCATTGGATGTTTGCAGATGTGCAGTCAGGACAGGTTGGTTTCTCCTGACCCTTGTGTTGACTCTGAATGAATGCAAGGGGCCAGGAAAAATTGAGGTGTCCCATCCATATAGAAGCATATAAGCTGATGACGAGGTGCCTTGGGACGGGATGTGGTGTCCTTTTAGTCACTTTTGTCACTTTTGTGTTCTTCTAGCCTTTGTGTCAGATGAAAGCAATGAACAAGACAGTTGTCATTCGTGAAACCTTGTGAATGAGCAAGTATGTGATAGAGTGGGTCAAAGCATGGGGCAGACCATCTGTCGTTCTATGGCTTTGTGGATGAAGATGGTGGCCCTCACAACTTGTGTTGCCATATTTGATCTGTAGGCATCCTCATGTCCGAGTATGTAAAGTTGACCCATTAACTCGTTAGGGACTGCTTTTGAGCTATCAGTAATGTTTTAGACACTTTCATGTGCATCTTATTTTTGGCATCTATGCAGTCTACACATTAATATAACAATCATGTCTCTAGTTGACATGAGATTTTGTGCTTTTAACGTGTACTTGGGAAGGGGGTGTGCAGGGGTCCGTGTAATTTGTTTTGTTGTTCATTGCTGGCAGAATGCCAATTGGATTTTTTGTAGGGATCCTTTAGGAGAATACAAGTTCTCTACAAGGCTTTTCAGGTGGAGTTCTCCAGGTACCAAGTTAGGCTTCGGGAATCTCGAAGTGATTCAAGTGCTCAGGGGAATGTGTGAGTAGGAAGTAGAAGGATATGAGCACCCGACCCATTTTTCACAATATGTCAGACATAGGGCAAAACGTCACAGCAAGCCTATCAGTGCTAGTTAAGATGGCAACTTGCTGTTAAGGAGTTTAGTGGGACGCGGGCCTGCACCACAGCATAGACCATGAGATTGTAGTAGATGTGCAAATGGGAGCCTTGTTCTACATTTCTTAATGGCGTGATTGATTTCACAGTATTTGGCTGAGAATTTATTAAATCCTTTCCAATTCTTGAAACCCTGAGTTTTTACACATGACCTTTTTTGCTGAGAGATTATGTGTAACCCTGTGAGTGTTCATGGACTTCAGCGACTGAGATACTCATCATTGTGCTCTCCACCACAGGGCTGTCGGGAGGATTTTTACTGGTTTCCAGTCAAGAAGTGCTGGTGAGATGACATCAGCGGACCTAGGCTAATGGCAAGTATTCCAAAAGAGTTGATGTTTCCTGCAAAGATGGAAGTATCCAAACTTATTTTCAGGTATCCTGGTAGAAGAACTTGGGCCCTTACGCACATATTTCCTATCGCCTTCTCCAGATGCCTGTTGGGACATCACCAAGAATCTCATTACATGGGTCAGAATGAGTGTCATTGCTCATTGGCAGGTCAGTGCTGCACAGAACCTAAACTGAAGCACAGACCTTCTCATCTTCTGGCCTCTAGGGGAAGGGATGAGGGTTTCTCTACAAGCAGTTGTTCCATGACTTCTTTTTAGGCATTCTACTAACAAAAATGATGTTCCTTACCAGTACTCGAAGCCATGCGATCTCACCTATTTTATTATAGGGAATATGTTCGACCCTGTGAGTGTTGGGAGTTTGCATATACTAGGTCATTTTGGGATGTTCTGAGCCATGGTTGGCACCAGGGACATTGCCTAGGTGTCTGGTGTAGGAATGCTGTCTTGTGTGACAACGTCCAGGATTTACAGGTATATCATCATATGTTTTCAAGTTCTTATCTAGAGGCCAAAATGATCTCAACCGTGGTTGTTCTCAAGGAAGGAGTGTAATATCCAAGTAAGCACCCCTTGGTGCCAACACCATAGTGCACACCATCTGATAATCATGTATCTGAGTAAGTTGTGTTTGCTTGCCTAAATTTGTTTGACTATGTGATTTTCCTTAACCGGTATTAAGGGACAAATGATAGTGTTTCTATATTGTGGTAGCCATGTTACCTTAATGTTTCATGTTTGAGAGAAGAATGTATCCTATGAGTGTCCAGTATACCCATTTTACATCACAGTAGTAACCATGGTGATAATGAGGATGCATCGTCCGGAGAAAATGGCATGTTTAAAGAGGTATCAACCCAGGTACGTGCAGGAAATCACGTAGAATTGATGGATCCAGATAGAGCTAATGTTCCCTACATTGATGGCAATGTAAGAAGGCTAGTTGCAGAAAAGATTTGTCCATAGACATACCGGTCACAGTGTATTTTCAGATTCTTATCCAGACATCATGATAAGCTTCTTCGTGGTCAAACAGTAGACTCAGCTCATGCCAATCATGCCGAGCACATAAGGATGTGGGCCTGAAGCACCTCGCGCATGTCACAATGTATGGATATGTAGGTAAGCGTGGATGTTGTCTCTTCACTCATGTTGCCATATGTTTCTTGTGAGCATGTAGACCAGAAGTGATATTTTCACAACCAATGCTAATACCCTTACACATTATGAGCTTAGAGTTTAGATATAATGTGTGTGTTTAACTTCATCTTAGTAGCTACAGGGGAATAGGTAGGAGTTTAATTATCCTACTATTCCACACCACAGAATTAATCATGAAAGGGTTACAGGGACTCCGTCAGTACATGATGGTGTGCCTAACAACATTGTTGACTTTGAAGCTGTGGCAACGTCCAAGTAGGGCTGATTGGTTGCCCAGGAGGTAGAAGTGGCCTAGAGGATTTGAACGTGTCCTTTCTTTCTCCATCAAGTCAACAGCTCATGATTTGATCACACTTCTCTGTCTCCGTCTTCATGTTCCAGATTCCTGAGATCTCAGTGAAGATAAAGAGGACACCCGGTTGTAAATTGGTGAATGACAATATGGACCTACGGCCATTCTCACCATCTACAAAAATTGGGGTGGTGGTCTTACCACTGCATGACCCTGCTTTATCTACAGGTAGTCCATGAAGTTCATTCCAAGTATAGAGCAATGAATTGTTGTGACATTAGCCCACTAGAGATCTTCTCATTTTCAGGGATGTAGATTATTTATAACGTTTTTGAGACTTTTCTATCAAAAGTTGGGGTTGGCATTCCTATAGTTCAAAAGGTAGTTTGTCTGTAGCACTACTAGTGAGCCTGAGATTTAATCCCCGGGAGACCTATAACCATTTTCTGTTTGCAGATGTCCAGTCTGGACGCCACAGACCATCTGATCTTCATGTATGTAGGTGAGTGTTGTTTCCCTAAACTCTTAAACCTTGTGATTGGTTAACAGGTATCCATGTAAGAAGTGGAAGAATCCTTTCCAATTTTAATATGCACGAGTTTCTACATTTTTATATGTTAGAGAAAATTTCTCTTTAATCTAGTAGTGTTAAGCAATTGATTTCATTCTGATTAATTGTGATTGCTGTAAAACTGTCACTCTTGTGGTAAGCATAGGATTTTTGCAGATGTCCAGTTAAGAAAGGATGGTTTCTCCTGACAATAATATTGATTGTGAGTTAATCCAGGTATGTATTAAGCTCTGAGGTATCCCAGAATAATGATAGCTTACAAGCTTAGGGACAGGTGTCCTTGTCAGACAAGGGTGTCCTAAAAAACATTTTTTGCTTGCATTTTATTCAGGTTTCTCTCACACAAAAAGAGTTCATTAAAGAATGGTTATTGTTGGAGGCTTGGATAGTAACCAGGTAAGTGATACAGTGGATCGGTCATGTAACAGTGCGGACCATCTGACCTTCCATACCTAGGTAATCAAGGATGGTGTTCCTTCACACTTGTGTCGCCGTGGTTTTCTGCAGGTATTTTTTAAAGGTCTTTGCTATTATCCAAGTATGCCATGATGTCATACTGACTCATTAGTGATACTCTTATTTTCATATATATGTTTTTTTCACTGTTAACCTTATTTTTGGCATATATGCAGTTACAAAATTGACTTCTCCTTAGTATTACTGATCAGCATCAGACTTTATTGTACTCTTGTTTGCAGGTAATGTATATTTAGCCTTATAGTAGTAGAGGGAAATGCAGGTATCCAGATAATTTATCATATTGTCCATTACCACAATATTGACCATAGGATTTTTGGCAGGTATTCCTTTAAGAGAACAAGAGATCTTTTACAAGGTTTTTTCCTTCAGAATTCTGTGAGTATCAAGGTAGCGTTGCTGAGTCTTGAAATGATACAAATGACCAAGAGAAATTGCAAATACACAGGTAGAATGAGATATGTACCAATCACTTGGTCGACAGTGTGTTTGGACCACAGTGAGCCTCTCTACGGCTGTGAACGTGGGACATTACGGGTATTGAAGCCATGCTGATGTGGGCCTAAACCACAGCAGAGGTCACCTGATCTTCAAATATCTAGGTAAGCGATGATGCTATCCCTCACACTTGCTATTACCACGATATTTTTGCAGGTATTCTAGTCTAAGAAATGATTAAATTACTAATCCTAGAAACCATGAGTTTTCATATTTTGTATTTTAGCAAAAAATTGTTCTTAATCCTGTGAGTGTTGAAGAATTGAACATATTCAGGTATTTATCATTCAGTCCCTCACCATAGTACTTACTGCCCCTAGGATTTTTACAGGTGTCCCCTCAAGAAATAATGGTTTTCTGACATCAGTTTTGACCTTGGATTACCACAAGTCAGAGTTCATGTGTCCCATAGTGATAAAAGTGATCAGGTTTAATTGCAGTTGTCCTGGTAGAGATACTTACGTGTTAAACACATTTCTCATAATATCTTTTTCAGATTCCTTTGAAGCAATCACAATGAATTTAATATTGGTCTTGAATGGCAGATATTGTGAGTATTACGGCAGTGCTGATGTGCACTTAAATCAAAATACAGGTTTTCTGATCTTCAGATGTCGAGTAAGTAATACTATGTCCCTTATGCTTGTCATTACCATGATTTCTTTGCAGGTGTTCAGGTAGGAAATAATAGAGTCCTAGAAATTTGCAAAATGAGTTTTCCCTTATTATATTTAGCGAAAACATTTGGGACTGTGTTGTGGGATTGCCCATATCCAGGTAATTGTCAGATGTTTTTGGCCACATAGTAACCATGGAACTTTTGCAGGTGTTTCATTATGAAATATTGTCTTATCTAATGACAGTCTTGATTCTAGAGGACAAACTGCAAGTATCTAGGTAGAGTTTATGTGTCCCATAATGATGGATGGGGCCAAAGTTATTTGTAGCTGTCTTGGTAGAACATGCTATGTTTTTCTGCACATATATCATAACATGATTTTTACGTTGCTGTCAAGAAATCCAGATGAACAGGGGTCATTATCGGGGGACATTGTTAATAGCCAGGTAAGTGGTATGTGTACTTAAATCACAACACAGATCACCTTATCTTCATACATCTGGGTAAGTGATGCTTTAAGTCTTCCTACCAGACAGCAATTTAATCTGTATGTTACAGATCAGACTGGAATTGCACTGGGAGTGTTGACCCAACACCAGGTCCAGTTTTACAACCTGTAGTTTATCTTAGTATAGAAATTAGCACCATGGCCAAGGTATGGCTACACTGTCTGTAGGTTATAATAGGTGTAGCCCTGTTATCCCCACAGGCAATTAAGCTAACTTTGGGGAGAGACCTAATTGTTTAACTTCTCATAACCATACTGGACTTTTAAATTCAAAAGGTAATCTTTTGCTGTCAGATGATGTACTAATCAGATTTATGTCTTCCAGAGATGATATCATCAGGACACAGTGAAAAGGGTTCCAGCCAGAGACCTGATTCTGTTGCAGACCCCTGGATCACCCTTCCTGCAGAGAAACCTTAACTGCCCCCTTCTTTTGATAGAGGGTTCCCCCATTCAAGCCTGGACAAGGGTCGCCAGTATCCTAGCCTTGGCAATTTTATGAAGAAAATACCCTGACATTTTGCCCCAGGCTAGAGGGACCAACCCAGATTTCCATCTACTGTGAACCCTGGATCGCCCTCACCTGAGGAACCTCTAAATGCCCCCCATATCACCATCCATCTTCACCAGGAAAAGCGGTTAGCACCCCTTTTCCCCTGACAGCAGTTAGAGTTCCTATTCAGAGAGGGAGGATTGTTACAGGATTCCCCCACTCAGGGCTGGACAGTTACACCCCCCATTCTCTAGGCCTAGCTCAGAAATCAGACCCCCATCTCTAGGCACAAACAGGCTGCCCTTTCTAGGCCACACCCTCTGGGCTCTAGCAAGGTCATAAACAAAGCAGCCTGAAATGTTTTGGGTGGTTCCTCCTTGAGTAGGGGGCACACATCCTTATCCCTTCCCTGTGACAAAAACTGCAAAGACTTAATAACCTTGCCCCAGGTGAGGGACTGCGTTCATTCATTTATTTGGCAAAACTTTGGCAAAAAATGTAATATTTACCCCTAGACAAAGGACCCATGGGGGAGACTTTAGACTTGGATTTTCCCCTTTGCCAGAGCTGTGGTACTTTTTATTCCTGTATTCCTTTCTGTCTAATAAAATCCTGTTTTACCACTGATCTGTGGTCAGTGGGTTCGTTCTTTGAATTCCCTAGGATCAAGGACCTACTGAAGAAGAAATTCCAGTAACACCAAGAGTCCCAGTAAGACCACCATCATCTCTTCTGTTACTATTTGAAACTTTTAGTCTTTTTTGTCTCCCTTAGGACTAGTTAAGACAGATGCTAATGTGTGGGTGAGGTTTTGAAAGCAACGCTTTTCATAGTGGTTGAAAGGGTGGCACTCGACCGGCAGAGATCTCACAGACCACCAAGGCTTGTAGGAGGGATGCTGCAGAGCAGCACCAAGGAGGAGAAAAAAGAAGAGAGAGAAAAAAGAGAGGAGAGGAAAGGGGGGAGTGAGAGAGAGGAGAGACAGAGAGAGAGCACCTTTATATAAATTCTGTTAGAGGAAGTCTAGAATGGTGGAATAGCCAATAAGGAGTTACTGCTCTGGCTGGAAGAGCCATTAGGGGCAGGGCATAAGTTTGAAATTTTCAGCAGGTAATTGGGACAAGGAGATTAGGTAAGTTTTGTGCCTGGGGCAATTATCTAACAGTGGTGGTTTGAGCTAAGGGTGTTTTTCATCTCAAAAATATTTTACAAACATTAATTCAGCTGACAGCTCCCTTGTGGGCTTAGGCAGAGAGAATATTCACGTGGGAGTTCAAGCCACAGAAAGTCCTCAAGGAAACAGAAGGCCTAAGGCTTCAGCCCAATAGTTCTTTTTTTTTTTTTAAGATATAAAAGTTATAATTTTATATTACAGAGAGAGAAGCGATGAGAGCAAGGAGTGAGAGAAGGGAAGATGGAGGGCAGAGAAAAGGAGCTAGAGAATGGTGTTGTGGCATCCCAAAAAAGAAAGGAAGAATGCCCGAACAGTCCTTTTCTTGAAATAAGGTTTCTTGTAACTATAGAGCTTTCGTGATGCTCAGAAAATGAAGTTTTCTGTGATGTGTCATAAAATGGAATCCTTTGGAAGGGTTTATTAAGTGTAGCTCAGCTAGTATAAACCACCATCAAAAAGTATTTTTTGTTTATTGCTGTGGAAAAGCGTATGTATTGAGTTAGCGCAATAGAGAAATAAACTGCAAACTTAATTCAATAAGACAGTACTTATTCTCAATAGCAAGAGGGAGGGAAAACACCCTAGCAAGTGTGAGTAAGAAGAAAGGATGGCGGCACCTGTATTTCAGTGGGTAAGGTGCCGGCCACATACACAGCTAGCGGGTTTTCAAACCCGGCCCAAGCCTGCTACCAATGACAACTGCAACCAAAAAATAGCCAGGTGTTCTGGCGGGCGCCTGTAGTCCCAGCTACCTTAGAGACTGAGGCAAGAGGATCGTTTAAGCCCAGAAGTTGGAGGTTGCTGTGAGGTATGATGCCAGGGCAGTCTACCCAGGGTGACAGCTTTAGACTCTGTCTCAAAAAAAAAAAAAAAAAGAAGATGGAAGGTTATGAGAGAATAGGTGATGCTTAAAGGCATTCTTTTCATTTCCTTATTCTGACTCAGAAATTCAAGCAGAAAAGCTTTAGAAGAAGCACCTGGAAACCGGTCCCTCCACTTTCAAAATACAGATATGCAGGCATAATGCAATGGTCAAATTCATTCACGGCCATTCTTATTTAAATCAATGGTTCTCAGCCAGTGATTTTGCTCCCCAGGGGATATCATTTTGCAATGTCTGGAGATGACAACTGGAGTGAGTGAAGGAGATATTTTTGGTTGTCACAACTGGAGTGAGTGGAGGGAGGGGAGGAGGGTGGTGTGATACCAGGCACCTAGTGGGTAGAGGCCAGAGATGCTGCTATAAACTCCTACCATGCAAGGCCAGTTCCCATCTCAAGAGTGTTCTGGCCCCCAGTGTCAATAGTGCCATGATTGTGAAACCCTATTCTAAATCATTACCTTATGGGTGAAGTACCACCAAATCAATTTGGAGTTTGTGATATGCCATTGACCCTAACCCACCCAACTCCAAGGAGGCTTAACATGGTGAACTTTATCATGACTTGCTCTAGAATACCTTCATTAGGCCTGAGAACCTGACCTGTGCGTACTAAACTCCAGCACATACCTCGTTGAAGGAGCATAGGAAACTTCAGCCCAGATTATGGGTTCCTGGTATAATAAGTACTTTGAATTGAAGGCCCTTAGAGATCAACAGATGCTGGGAGAGACATTGCCTTCAGCAAGGAAAACAATCATTTTTTTCTCCCTCCAGCTCCTGTCTCTCAATCTGTTTGCCAAAGCACAGGGTAAAGTTGTTCTCTGAAGTTACTTATCTGCCTAAAGTCTGACCAGCCAAAGTAAAAAAAAAATTACTTCAGGTCTCTTCCCTGGGTTTTCATTAACTGAACTCATATAACCCGCAGGAAGACCAAAGTCTGTTAACAAAGAAAATCTTTTGTCACAAATCATTATCTGCTCTGCAGGCCCAACGGATTTTATTCCAGGCCATTGTATGTTCTTGATCCCCTAAAAATCATTTACTCTCCCCTCTAAAATCATCCTCACTTCCCCATCTCCCTTTTCCCTAAGAAGTGGGGTATCTAAGTGAAGGAGCTAAGGAAATTTCACCCCAAAATAGGATTCCTTGGTGTAAAGAATATTTTCAGTGAAAAGGTCATTTTTGATCAGAAAGCAATGGCGTCTCCTCTGCAAAACCTGAGTAACCTGATTTAAAATCAGAAAAGGGGCTGCTGGACTCCTTATCACAGAGACCTGGCCCTAAGGTGATTTGAGGCATGAGACCTGTCTCTCACCTGAAACTCCAAATCAATCTGTTTTCACCCATCAACACACATTCCCCCTAGCAACCAAATGCTGCAGGTGTACTTTCCCCACTCTCCCCCCTCCCTTCTAAAAGGCGTCTTTAAAAGCCACTGTCACTGAAACTCTGGGAAATCATTCTTGTGGTTCCCCCCATGTGCGTGGTATTTTGAAATAAACCTTTCTCTTATTAATCTACCATAACTGTGAGTTGATCTTTTCAGCAAACCAACCTAAGGGTAAAAGGCAAGTTTTCCTGTGACTCCCCGTCATAAGCATCTATACCCCATTGCATGGTGGCACAATCATTCTGATTCTCCCCTGTGCACACTAAGAAATTTGTATTTGTTTTCTCCTACTAAGCTGCCTTTTCTGAGTTGATTTTTCAGCAAAACTTCTGAGGAAAAGGGAGAATTTTTCCTTCACCCTACACTAGCTACTACACTTAATTTTCTCAGAAAGTCATGGGTATGTTTATATGTTGACGTGATCCAGGCTCCTTTTATTTTCTCTTCTAGCTTCACTGAGGTATAATTGACAAATGAAAATTGCATATATTCAAGGTATATCATGGGATGCTTTGCTATATGCATACATTGTAAAGTGATTAGCACAACCAAATTAATGAACACATCCATCACTACATTTAGTTGCCATGGGGGGGAGGCGTATGTGTGGTGAGGACACTTAAAACACACTCTTAACAATTTTCAAGTAAGCAAGTCTGTATCATTAGTTATAGTCACCACCAGGTTGTACATTAAATCATAAGAACTTATCCTCTAACTGAAATTTTGTACCCCTAGACACAAACATGTCCCTATTTTTCCACCTCCGAGCCCCTCCTTGGCAACCACCATTCTATTCTCTGCTTCTTTGAACTGTACTTTTTTGGATTCCTCATGTAAGTGAGATTGTAGGTGTAAGGGTCATGAGAGACTTGCCCTTTTTCCCCCTGAAAGTTCACTGAAACTCACAATTAAGGCAGATTAATAAGAGAAAGGTCTATTTCCAAATACCGTGTGCATAGTGAGAACACCAAGAATGATTACTCAGGCTGGGCACAGTGGCTCACACTTGTAATCCTAGCACTCTGGGAGGCCGAGGCAGGTGGATTGCCTGAGCTCACAGGTTCGAGACCAGCATGAACAAAAGCGAGACCCTGTCTCTGCTAAAAATAGAAAAACTGAGGCAAGAGAATCACTTGAGCCCGAGTTGGAGGTTGCTGTGAGCTATGACATCACAGCACTCTCCGCAAGGTGACAACTTGAGACTGTCTCAAAAAAATAAAAATGAAAAACGATTACCCACTGTCTCAGTGATGGTTGCATACCTTTATAGATGCCTTTTTGAAGGGAGTGGAGAGAATGTGTAGTAAGGGTGCAGCAAAAGGTGTCAGGGAGGATGAATAGATGGGGGAAACAGATTGGCTTGGATTTTTTTGTTTGCTTGCTTGCTTGCTTGCTTGTTTTGAGACAAGAGCCTCAAGCTATTGCCCTGGGTAGGGCGCCGTAGCGTCACAGCTCACAGCAACCTCCAACTCCTGGGCTTAAGCGATTCTCTTGCCTCAGCCTCCCGAGTAGCTGGAAGTATAGGCACCCATCACAACGCCCAGCTATTTTTTGGTTGTAGTTGTCATTGTTTGGCAGGCCCTGGCCGGGTTCGAACCCAACAGCTCTGGTGTATGTGGCTGGAGCCTTAGCCACTTGAGCTACAGGCGCCACCCGAAACAGATTGACTTGTAAATTAACCTGAGAGACGGTTAAATTATTTGGGCCAGCTCTGCTAGCATCCAGGGGGAGGAAAGGAAGTCACTTGCCCCCTTCGATCTTTTGATCAGGTCTGTCCAGGTTTTATGTAGATAGAGGGAAAGTCCCTTCTAATGCTTTCTGATCATGAATGGCCTTTAGTTCAAAATATTTTTTATGCCAAGTAGTCATGATATTTGGGGGTGAAATTTCCTTAGCTCCTTCATAGGGAAGTTTAAATCTTTCCTCTGAAGTTTCAGTAACTTAAGTCTATACAGGTAAAACAAACTGACAATAGATTAATAAGAAAAAGGCATACAAATTTTATTATGTACACATGTGTGCATAGGGGTCATACAAAATATACAAATTCAAATGAATGGCCAAATGGCTGATACTTTTATACCATCTTGAGGTTACAGAAAGAATAAGTGTATGGCATAGAGCAAAACAGGTTAATGGTGGCAAAGGAGGTTATGGGAGTTAGAGAAGAAGAAAGACCTGGGGCAAAGACTGTCTTGTTATGCAGATGAAACCTCTAAGTAGCAGCCCTTAGAGAGACTGGGTGGTAGCCAGTGGTATAAATCAGTTTCTATGTTGCAACTTTAAAGGTGTCAAACTCTCAGACAATCTTTTCTGGTTGGGAGAAGTGACAGGAAATTTCAAAGAAAGCCTGTTTGCACCTGTTGTTTACTTCACTTTATTTCCTCTACAGATGCAAATCTTCACAAAAAACACCTTTACAGGGCCCCTTCGGTCTGTAGGCCCTAAGAACAGCCATCTCAAAATATGTCAAAGATGTGTATTTGGGGGTGAAATATTTTATTTTCCTTCTGTTGTACAATATTTGCATCCAATTTCTTTCACTTAGCATCATGTCCTCCAATTTATTCATAGTTGTCACAAATGGCAGAATTTCTTTCTTTTTTTGTGATGGAATAATATTCTATCTCATATATATGCACATTTTCTTTATCTGTTTATTCATTGACAGACACTTAATGTTGGGGGCACTAACAGCCCCCTTTCCCCCTCCTTCTCCTTCCCTCCTCCTAAGACACAAAGGTTCTGGCTAGCCCCACTCCCCAGACGTTCTCACCAAAAGACCCTAGCCTGACAGGCAAGCTATGGAATGTGCCCACCCCACCATGGCCCCATATAAAAGTGGTCTCTAAGTGCCCCTGGGCTCTTTGCACTCATCAGGCAGGTCACCCTCCCCTTTCAATAAACCTGGCCTGAACATTTCTGTGGCCTCATCTCTGGGCATCACTATTTACCCTTTCACTCAAATTTTTCCCATATTTTGGCTATTGTGAATAATGCTACAATGAACATGGGGGTGCAGATATCTTTTAGAGACACTGATTTTATTACAAAAGCAGACACATAGGTCAATGGAACAGAATAGAGCCCAGAAATAAATTCATGTGTATATACAGTCAGGCAGTCTTTCATAAGGGTGCAAAGATTACACAGTGGGGAAGGAAAGTATTTAATAAATGATGTTGGGAAAACTGGATCTTCTCACGCAAAATAATGACATTGTAACCTTCTCTCACAATGCAAATTCTGACAATTAAGTTTGTGAACTCGCCACCATGTCCTTACATTGGCAGCACTATATAAACAACTCAGTAAGATTCATAACCTTGGTATATTTTTGTCTCACAGTTGTGTTCATGTCAAGGTATGGTGGTGTCTTGCTGAATGGCATTCATTGTTGTGTGTTTTTGTGTCCCATGGATAGAATGTAGCAGCTTGAATTAGAGCAAAGAACAAACATTAAATTCCTTATTAAACTTGGAAGGAGTGGAAGTAAAATCAGGGACAATTTAGTCCAAGTTTATCGGGATAATGCCATGAAGAAAATGGCAGTATACAAATAGATTAAATGTCATTCTGAGGGAAGAGAAAGAGAAAGTGTCACTGATGAAGAGTGCTCAGGACAGACAAGAATGAGCAGAACCGATGAAAACATTGCAAAAAAATTATGAAATTGTACCTCAAAATCATTGGCTGACTGTGAGAAGCATAGCAGACCAAGTAAATGTTGATAAAGAAACAGAAAAATCTTAACTGAAAATTTTGGCCGACAACTCATGGCTCTTGTATCACAACAATGCATCTGCTCACACAGCACTATCTTTGAGGGAATTTTTAGCCAGTAAACAAATACTATACTATAGTGGAGTTGCTCACCTGATCTGGCCCTGAATGACTTTTTCCTTTACCCAAAGATAAAGGAAATACTGAAAGGAAGACATTTTGATGACATTCAGGACATCAAGGGTAATACAATGAAAGCTCGGATGGCCGTTTCAGAAAAAGAAATTAAAAATTACTTTGAAGGGTAGAGTAGGCACTGGGATTGGTGCATAGCTTCCCAAAGGGAGTACTTCAAAGGTGAGCATAGTGATACTCAGCAATGAGGTATGTAGTACGTCCTGTAGGATGTTTGTGAACTTAAATGTCAGACCTTGTACATATAAAAATTAACTTGAAGTGGATTAAAGACTTAAATATAAGGCCTAAAACCATAAAATTTCTAGAAGAAAACATAGGGCAAAACCTCATTGATATTGGTCTTGGCCATGACACATAGAGATATTAAGGAACAGAATAATTGTCATGGCTGGATTTGGAAAACAAGAGCCTGAATCTAGAGTTCATGCTTTTAAATGCTAAACCATGCTGCCTCCTCACATCTGGGGACATATTTGGTAATATTTGTGGGTATATTTGAAAAGCCACATGACTGTAAACAAATTGAAGAGAGAACAGAGGAAGGAGAAGGCTTGGATAAATTCATTTAAGTATGAGAAGTCCAGTCCAAATACTACAAAGATACACTGGAAACTTCCCAAATAATGTATTTATTTTGAATAGACTCATTTTTGTTCATTATTAGTTGCTAATTATATCCTCAATGGAGCGCACCTGAAAGCAAATATTCCACCACACTTATAAAAGCCTTGGTTCTGAATGCACAAATTGATTAGATAATGTATTATGGTCCTCAAGTAGCTTAAGCGTCAGATGACATTGTTCACAAAAAGAGACATGCTCCCTTTCAAAGAGTGCACTCCAGGCTTTCCTTTATCCCCACTTGGGGAGATGCAAATGGAAGGGGAAAAGCATAAGCATAAAGCTGCTCCATCAGCGATTATAGAACTGCCGTTGCTTTTCTCTCTCCTTTGAACAGAGGTCACCTACACAATATCTTTGGCTTGCCTGAAGCCTTAGGAAGGACATTACTGGAAATTAGCTATCAAAAGCTGTTAACCCAAAACACAGACTTCCAAGGTTCTTAAAGTTTACCCCAACTACCAAACAGACATTTAGCTGCAGACGTGGTAAGGACTCTTGCTCTATTGGCATGTGTCTTCTTGAATCCAGGAGCTCATTGCTGTTTAACTTGACTGGCCTATGCAAGTTTACACAGCCTTGAAATAGAAGGCACCTCTCTGGTCTTTTTCCCCATTTTTATTTCCTGCCAAACTGTATCTCCAGAATATTGAAGAGTGGAACGGGGAATTAGTGTAGTGCCCTGATGAGCTCAGCAGCTCATCCCTCACAGAGGCCAGGAAATTTGACAAAGCACCCTGCCTTAGCTCAGGCTGTCATAACAGAATACCATGGACTGGGGAAACTTCAACAACTAAAATCTATTTTCTCATAGTTTTTGGAGGCTAGAAGTCTGAGATCAGTATGCCATCATGGTTGAGCTCTGGTGAGGGCTCTGTTTTGGCTTGCTGTGTGTTCACATGACCTTCCTCAGTGTATGTGCACCAAAAGAGAAAGAAATCTCTCTTTCTTCCTCTTCTTATAAGGCCACCAATCCTACTGGATTAGGACGCTACTCTTAAAATCTCATTTAACTTTAATTACACCCTAAAAACCCTATCTTCAAATATAATATTGGGGGTTCAAACTTCAACATACGGTTGGGGGACTGACACAAATCATTCCAGATTCTGTGATGCATCCATTTTATAATGTGGACCCAACATCTGTGCCTTTCGCTGTACAAAAGCTCCCACCGCTACCCCCACAACCCACGCATCTGAGATTGTAAACTTGAGACCCATGAACTAAATTCAGCTTTCACAAGGATTTTGTTTAGCCCACAGGTTTTTAAAACAAATTAGAAATGTCAACATTTAAAACTTGGGATATAGTAAATAAACATTTACATTCCTAGCTTCTCTTGAAGAAAGTCTGTAAGAAATGTGTTTTGTTCTTTGTATTGTCCTTGAAAGCTCAGGGTCAAGCTCATGTCTAGTGGCTAACAAAGCAGGATGGGACTTGATGGAATCTACTGGGAGAGCTGGTTTTCTCTTAGAATTAATTTCACTTCTACCCTTAATTTTTTCTTCCCCTCCATCAAATTATTTATTTTCTATGTTGTTGCACCTTATGGATATTTATAATCCACTTTAAAATCCGTAGAGGGGGCCAGGCTTGGTGGCCCATGCCTGTAATCATTGCACTGTGGGAGGCCAAGGCGGGAGGATCACTTGAGCTCAGGAATTTGAGACCAGCCTGAGCAAGATTGAGACCCTCTCTCTAATAAAAATAGAAAAAATTAGCCAAGCATCATGGTGGGTGCCTGTAGTCCCAGTTACTTGGGAGGCTGAGGCAGGCTCTCTTCAGCATCAGCTTCATTCAGCTGTAGCTGGATTTTTCTCATGGTCACTAAATGGCTGCTGGAAGAAATCAGGTCTAGAAACTTCTTTGGTCATATCAGACAAGAGAGAGAACACAAACATTTCACTCACACAAATCTTGTAAGTCCTTTCTCAATTTACAGAAAACAAGTGTCAAGGGCTTGTAGGATTAATGGCGGAGGAGTGATCTCAGGAGCCCAGATGAGGATGTCAAAACAAAATCAAGTTTGTTAATAAGAAGGAAAGGAGAAACAGACCAGAAATCAATGCTTTACAAAGCAGCTCAACAGGACAAAATGTAGCACCTCATGCACTTCCACAGACCCATGAACTGTTTAATGTTCAGATTTGCAAACCTGATAACTGGGCATAAGTAAAATCTAACACTTAGCTCTACCATCTGCTGCTGACATAACAATTTTACACAATACCACAAGTGCCAGATGGAAGCTACACATTAGCCATATCCAAGATGTTTTCTGCTCACAGCATCTACGGAGCAGAAGAAATAGCTTTGGTCCATGCACTATTGAGTTCGCAGTTTTCCAATTATAATTCTGGCCATTTATAGAGAAGAATAACTCTAGAACATTCTAATCACTTGGTGTTTAGAAAGCTGCATACACAGGTAACCCAGAATTTCTATTGTAGGGATCAGGGCGAAAACTGCCTTTTTCCCTTGATCTGGTTCGTTGAAAGATCGACTCACAATTACAGTAGATTAATAAGGGAAAAGTTTGTTTCCAAATACCGTGCGCATGGGGGCAACCACAAGAATGATTTCCCAGAGTCTCAGTGATGGTCAAAGACTTTTATAGATGCTTTTTGGAAGGGAGTGGGGAGAATATGGAAAGTATAGGTGCAGTGCAGTAAGTGGTTGTTGGGGGGCGGGCGGGGGGATTGTAGCCGAAAACAGATTGATTTGTAGAATAACCTGAGAGACAGGTATTGTGCTTCAAATGACCTTGGGGCCAGGTCTATTAGCATGTCAGCAGCCCCTTTTGATTCCCAGTCAGGTTACTCAGGTTTTATGTAGACAGAGGAAAGGCCTCTTCCAATGTTTTCTGATCATGAATGGCCTTTAATTCAAAATATTCTTTATACCACCAAGGAATCATATTTTGGGGTGAAATTTCCTTAGCTCCTTCACTATCTAGGACAGACTTAGAAGCTACAATTTATTTGGAGCTGGGAGAGGGGAATGGAGAGGAGAAGACAGGTATTCGAAACTATGCTTGCACAACAAATACAGTTGTTTTTAATTTAGAATGTATATTATAGTAAATAACAATAGCATCATTTTCTAAACTTTTTTTTTTTTTTTTTTGAGACAGAGTCTCATTCTGTTGCCCAGGCTACAGTGCCATGGCATCAGCCTAGCTCACAGAAACTTCAAACTCCTGGGTTCAAGCGATCCACCTGCCTCAGTCTCCCAAGTAGCTGGGACTACAGGTACCCATCACAATGCCCAAGGCTAATTTTTTCTATTTTTATTAGAGACAGGGTCTCTTTCTTGCTCAGGCTGGTCTTGAACTCCTGAGCTCAAGGGATCTTCCTGCCTTGGCCTCCCAGGGTGCTAGAATTACAGGTGAGGGCCACCACGCCCAGCCAATTTTCTAAACATTTAAAAAATATATACTGTATATAAGATTGAGAAAATATTATAGACAAAGAAGTCAAGTGACAGCTATTGCTATGAAGCAAGGTAATGGAAGATGTTCTAAAGGAAATAAGATATTCCTACCATAAACCCTCCATCAGCTTAAAGACGTCTATAAAGCACAAGCAACAATTTCCCCATTTCTGTTATAAGATGTTGTGAACATACACAGGATATAACAGACACCCATGCACAGAACACTCAGATGCATCAGATGCTAACATTTTGATGTCCCCCAGCTACTCTCTGATTTATACCTTTCCCCTGCCGTCGGGGTGACTTCTATCTGGCCTCAGTCGTTCACATGTTTATACTATTACCACAAATGTTTGCATCTATAGTAAGACTCCAGTTTTGAAAATGGCATCCTATGATGTATCATTCAGCAGCTTGCCTTTTCATTGGTTGTTTTGATGAATTTTAACCCATGTTGTTCTAGTTCTCTCTTTTGATTGCTCTATAATATTCCATTGCCAAGTATAATACAATCCACTTGCCTATTTTTCTGTTAATGACACTTTAAGTTACTTCTATTTTTCACTATGACAAATGATGCTCCAGAGAGCAACCTGGCCTGTGTCAGAAAACTTCTCTAGCTTACATATGCACAAATGTAGTGCAAGAAATTTCATCCCATTGTGCTTTATCAGTTTGTACCTATCCCAGCAATGTATGAAGGTTCCTTTTTTCTTCATTTTGCCAACCTATTGGCTACTAGTTGGCATATCCTTGGTTGGTTTCCATTTCCTGAAAACTGGAGCAACTGAGCAACTTTCCATTTTTTCACCATTTAGGTTCTCTCTTCTGTGAATTTGCTTCTTCACACATTTTGCCCATCAGGGGTATTTGTCTTTTTCTTGTTGAATTGAGAAATGTTTGTACTAACGTTTGTTGATTATATGCATTGCAAGTATCTTCTTCCTGCCTATGGCTTGCTTTGTTAATTTTATTTAAGGTGATGTGTTGTTATATTTAAGTTTGTATTTTTAGTGTAGTTATATTTTTCTCTCTTTTCCTTAATTGAGGGTTTTGTTCTCTTATATGTATCTGTGGATGACTTAAGATTATAAAGGTATTCTCCTTTATTTTCCTCCAGAAGTCGATGTGGAATTATCTTTGTGAGGTATATGATAGTGAATTAATTTTCTTTCCAGACAGACAACTAATTTTCCCAGATTTTTTTTTTTTTTTTTTTTTTTTTGCAGTTTTTGGCCAGGGCTGGGTTTGAATCCGCCACCTCCAGTATATGGGACTGGTGCCCTACTCCTTGAGCCACAGGTGCCACCCTTTCCTAGACTTTTTAATAGTTCATACTCCCCCCAGTGATTTGTAAGGCCTTCTACATCATGCATCGAGTCTGTATATATGCCTGGGTCTGCTTTGTCCATGCACATATAGCATACTGTCTAAATTATTACATCTAGGCTGGGTGCCTATAGCTCAGTGGTTAGAGCACCAGCCCTATGCACCAGGGTTGGCAGGTTTGAATCCAGCCAGGGCCTGCTTAACAAAAAAAAAGAAAGAAAGAAAGAAAGAAAAGAAAGAAAATTACTATATCTTTTTAATCAGTCTTGATATTTGGTAGAGCAAGTTTCATGTGTTTTGGCTATTATGGTCGCTTTCTCTCCTCTATGAATGTTGAGGTCAGCTCATTAAGGTCCAGAGACAATCCTATCAGGATTTTGATTTGAATTCCCTTGTATTTTATAGATTTATTTGAGAAGTATAAGCTTTCAGATCTTGTCTTTCCTTTCACAAACCTGTTATATCTCTGCATGTTTAGACCATCTTATACATCCTTCAGTATTGTTTTGTCATTTTCTCCATAAAGAGTTTTGTATACTTTGTGTAAATTTATTCATAGGTATTTCATAGATTTTGTTGCCATGGTAAAAGAGAACTTTATTCAAAAACATTTTCTATACCTATCAACATTTTCTCTACTATTTTTTGCTCTTATTTTTTTTTGTTGTTGTTGTTTGTTTGTTTTTTGCAGTTTCTGGCCGAGGCTGGGCTTGAACCCACTACCTCTGGCATATGGGGCCGGCACCCTACTCCTTTGAGCCACAGATGCCACCCTGCTCTTATGTTTTATATTTGATTCTTAGAACCATTTGCATTTTCTTCTTTGCATAATGTGAAATCTACATGTAACACGTTCTCCCAGAGAGTCAGGTTTTTTTTTTTGACAGAGTTTCACTATGTCACCCTCAGTAGAGTGCTGTTGCATCACAGCTCACAGCAACCTCAAACTCTTGGGCTTAAGCGATTCTCTTGCCTCAGCCTCCCAAGTAGCTGGGACTACAGGTGCCCACTACAACGCCTGGCTATTTTGTTGTTGTTGTTGTTGTTGCCATTGTTGTTTAGCACACCTGGGCTGGGTTCGAACCCACTAACGCTGGTATATGTGGATGACACCCTAACCACTGAGCTAAGGGCACCTGTGTCATTTTTTTTTTTTTATTGGCTTGTAGGTTTTTCTTTCTTTCTGTGGATTTCACATTCTTAGTTTTGAGTCCCTCTTATTTCAAAAGTATTTTTGTTATCCATTACCTGATAATAGAGTATGAGGGATTTGCCTCTCCTGTAGGTGCCATTTTATTTTCTTATTGGGCATTGCTGATTAAATGAACACCGATAAATTTTTGCATAGCTGTCTTCTCTTCAGACTTTCTTATTGTTAATAATAGTTAATTTTTCTTTCTTCTTCTTCTTTTTTTTTTTTTGCTATTCTTTTCTCATAGCAGTCTTATATTTACTGGACATGCCATTATAGACCATTTTAATTTCTCTTGGTAGCTCACATCCTGCTCCATAGTTTATAGATCTGCTATCACGTGTGCATGATAGTACAAAAAGAAAAAGAAAGAAAGAAAAAGTTTAAAATTGTAAAATTGCTCTTCATTAAGTAGAGATTATTTAGAAAAGGAAATATTTGGGACTTCCGTGGGGTCCTTCTCTGATATCAGCTGTGCTGATTCTTTCATACAGCGATGCTATCCAGTCTCTTCTGAGGCTTCCAGATTTGGCCCTATTTCTAGCTTCTGTCCACAACTTGCCCTCACACCCTCTCTCTGAAGCCAAATGGCAGGTCAAATGAAACTCTAAAATATAGCCATCTGTGTGTGTTGAGGCAGGGATGATTGAGAAGCTGAGCATATATGTCACAGATTTGCAAACAACTGCTGCCTGGCAAGCTGGCAGAGGGCAAAATGTGCACATGGAAGCAAATGAAGAGCTTCAAGTGATCAAATGTCAGGGCAGACAGCTGGTGATGCGGGTGGCTCATACCACCTGCTGGAGAACAGCTGTCAGAATGGGGAGAGTGAAGTGCAGGGCCACAGGCAGTGCCAGCCCAGCAGGTGAAAGCCCAGGACAGAGAAGAGACCAGAAGCTCTGAGACAGATATTTGGATCATGGCTTAGGACGTGCGATCATGTCTCATGCCCAACATGAAATGCCAGCAAGTGTTTCTCTCTTTTCTCAGAAAAGCTCTTCCTCATGTGTCTTTTTTTTTTTTTGTAGAGACAGAGTCTCACTGTACCACCCTTGGTAGAGTGCCGTGGCGTCACACGGCTCACAGCAACCTCTAACTCTCGGGCTTACGCGATTCTCTTGCCTCAGCCTCCCGAGTAGCTGGGACTACAGGCACCCGCCACAACGCCAGGCTATTTTTTTTTTTGTTGTTGTTGTTGCAGTTTGGCCGGGGCCGGGTTTGAACCCGCCACCCTCGGCGTATGGGGCCGGCGCCCTACTCACTGAGCCACAGGCGCCGCCCTCCTCATGTGTCTTAATTGATTAAGATTTAAGGCCTTGGAACAGGCTTTTGAACCATAGCAGGCATAATAAAGCCTATAGCCAGAGTCACTGGCCTGAGTTCTGGGACCACAAGGGATCAAAAAGCCACATATGTCCTAACTACATGGTAGGCAGTGGTGAAAATGAGCTGTTAGGTAAGACACGAAAGTTATGCCAGAGACATAGAGGACAGAGGTCAGGTGCTATGAGCTAAAGCAACTCCATTTTGGATACTAATTCACCGTGTTGATGTCTGATTAACCCTATTCCAGGAATGTCTCTAAGATTTCTATTTTATCTACTGTTACCATAAATCTTGCCCTTGGGTCAAAACAACCTTGACCATAAATCCTGATCGTAGGCAAATTCACATAGCATTCTTGCCTTTCCCTGAGGATTTGACTTCAATTGTCCCATACATTCCTTCCCTTTTGTATAAAAGGCCTGGGTCTTGGGGGTACAGCTTATACCGCCAAGTCTTGTGACTTTCCCAGATGTAGCCTCTGATCATGAATCCCTATTAAATGTTTCTTTCTGAGAAACTGGATATATCAGCCTCTTTGGGGGGCCTCTCAGCTTTCTTGGCCTTTGGGGGCAGATTTGCATAAACCTGCTCACTACAGAACGGGTGCAGGGGCAATCATGGACCCAGCATCAAACCAGTATGGCAAAAGTTGGTGATGAGATGGGGCCCAGTACTGGTCAACAGCAAAGTGTAAGTCAACCTGTATATCCAGAAGTCACATTGGAAGGGGTTAATTGGAACAACTGGCTTGAGAGGTAGATTGCTGCACAGTCTGGCCGCAAGACTCCTTTTTGGAGGCCCCAAGTCCTCTCACCTTGATGAATCTTTGGTTGTTTTAAATATGCTCATTTCTGGATATATGGAACTTATAATGAAGTTGAACGTAAAATGGCAAACCACTTTGACCATTAGCAAAGTTTCTGCTTGCTTATTTAATGAAAATGCTCAGTATTGGTAAAGGAGCAGAAAAACAGGTTTCTCATGTACACCCTATGAGAGGTAAACTGAGGCCTTTCCAGAGAGTAAGGTGGTAAACAGGATCAAAATCCTTTCAATGCACATACCCTTTAATCTAGCAACTTCACTCCTACGGACATAACATGGTACCACTGAAGCATTATGTATATTCTCCACACTGCTGCCTCCAGCCCTCTTGCTCTCAGCACACACATATGGCAGACAATTTCATTCATGGTCCCAGCCTTCCACTGTGAGCTCATCTTGGTGGCTGGAGACCTTTCTGCTTCACGATTTTCTCAGATGCCACAGAAGGCCATTTTACCTGTGCCAGACATAGCAGAGAATGGTCAGGTAATTAATATCCCTGGGGGACCACACTCTACCAAAGGGGAAAGGAGATGGCAGATGAGTGCCCCAACTTTCCCATCCTTCAATGAGACCATTTTGAGGAATAGTCTACATGATCCCTCAGAGGGACCCCTTAGCATTGGCCTTCCATTGCCCAAAATGATACTAGCTCACTAACATACCTTTCCGGCTTTTCTCCTTTCTCTGACTCACTCTCCCCACTCCTCCCTTCTGCTTCCCAGAATTATCTGACAAATAAATTACCCTAAATTCTGTCTCACACTCTACTTCCAGGAAACCTAACTCAAAATCTAAACATCAAAAATAGGGGTTAAATTAACTAGTGCACATTTATACAGTGGAATGTTATGCAGCCATTCAAAATCACCTTGGACACAAGGAAAAAGAAAGTATATGAGCATATAAAGACTTGTACATAAATTACATCTATTTATGTACTGTAGCCCCAAACTAGAAACAATACAAATGTCCATCAGCATGAGAAAAGACAAATTGTGGTATATCCATACAATAGAATACTATTCAGCAATAAAAATGATTGAGCTATTGATACAGGTACTATGAACCTCAAGATAAGTACGCTAAGCAAAAGAATACAGACAAGAAGAGTACATAGTATATGATAACACTTATATACAATTCTAATGCAAATTAATCTATACTGACAGAAAGCAAATCAGTGGTTGCCTAGGGTTGGGATGGGAGGGTAGATTGGAGACAGAAAATAGGAGAATGTGGGATTACCAAGGTGCACAAGAAAACTTTAAGGGACAGTGGATGTGTTAATTATCTTGATTTTGATGGTGGTTTCATGGGAGTATATATGGGTTAAAACCTATCAAAATATGCCCTTTAAGTATGTGTAGTATACTTTATGTAAATTTTACCTCAATAAAGCTCTTAAAAATGAAAAAATAACTCTGGAGAAAAACAATGACACCAAAATTAGTCATATTAAATTACTGGGTTGATATAAAAGACCCATCTTATTTTTTATCCAAAATATTAAGGGGATGGGCAGGCAAGGTGGCTCACGCCTATAATCCTACCACTCTGGGAGGCCGAGGCGAATGGATTGCCTGAGCTCACAGGTTCGAGACCAGCCTGGGCAAGAATGAGACTCCATCTCTAAAAAAAATAGCTGGGCGTTGTGGTGGGTGCCTGTAGTCCCAGGTACTTGGGAGGCTAAGGCAAGAACAGCACTCTACCAAGGGTGACCAAGTGAGACTCTGTCTCAAAAAAAAAAAAAGAAAAAGAAAAAGAAAAAGAAATATCAAGAGGACAAATGTTTCTGTTACATAGATACCTTGTATAATGCTTTAAGTTGGAGATTTTAGTGTGCCCATCACTAGAACAGAGTTCATTATACCTCACAAGTAAGTTTTAACTCCTCACTCCCCCATTGTCCCTTGTAGATTTCTAACGTAAAAGGCTAGTTTTAAATCAATATTTACAGTACGAGCCTAGATACCCATACAAATATGAATATTAATGATCAAAATGGAAAATATGAAATTTTACTAGTGTACATCTCAGGCTCTGTGATGACAATTTTCTTTTTGCATATCTGTATCTTCCAATTTTTAACAAAGAATATATATTACTTCTGTAATATAGGAAATCAATAGATAAAATCAATCTTCTGTTTGGCGTGCCTGCAGTTGAGAGTTCATTTATCTCTAACGGTACTAGCAAGCCTGAGATTGAATTGTTTCTTACTCGGACATACTGTGTTTTCATAGTCGTAGCCAGAGATGGATATGTGAGTATCCAGGCACTTCATCACATTGATTAGGGCCGGGAGATTGACAGTGGGATATTTGCAGGTATCCCTTAATTAGAGAGAACAAGATAGCTCTACTGGGCTGTATCCTGAGTTCTGCAATGCCCTAGGTCTGATTGATGGGTGCATAAAGGATACAAGAGACCACGGGTCTCTGAATGTGCTCAGGTGGAAGAAGATGTGCCCTGAATACCTTGTCCGTGATGTGCTTTTCAGGTTCCTGTCAAGGTATCCCAGGGAGCCTGTCCATGGTAGTGGATGAGGTGGGGGCAGGCGCAGAGGTAAGTGATGCGTGGGGGTGGGGGTGGGGGGCCTAAAGCACAGCGCAGCCCATGTGAGCTCCTGTGTAGGTGGTACGTGATGATGGTGTCTCTAACGCATCTTCTTGCCATGATTTTGCTACAGTTGTTCCAGAAAGAAATAAGAGAATCCTCCCCAGTGCTAGAAACCCTGAGTTATACGTTTTATATTTTAGAGAAGATTTATCCTGGCAGCGTTGAGGAATCGATTGTCATCTGGAAGTTATCGTGGAAGCCCCGGGAGAGCAGGAGCCATTGGATGTTTGCAGATGTGCAGTCAGGGCAGGTTGATTTCTCCTGACCCTTGTGTTGACTTTGAATGAATGCAAGGGGCCAGGAAAAATTGAGGTGTCCCATCAATATGGAAGCATAGAAGCTGATGACAAGGTGCCTTGGGAGGGGTCATGGTGTCCTTATAGTCACCTTTGTCACTTTTGTTTTTTCTTAGGCTTCGTGTTAGATGAAAGCAATGAACCAGGTTGTCATTCGTGAAACCTTGTGAATGACCAGGTATGTGATAGAATGGGTCAGAGCACAGGGCACACCATCTGTCGTTCCATGGCTTTGTGGATGAAGATGGTGGCCTTCACACTTGTGTTGCCATGTTTGATCGGTAGGCATCCTCTTAAAGGTTCTTGCTCATATATGAGTATGAAAAGTTGTCACATTTACTCATTAGAGACTCATTCTCAGATACCTATAATGCTTTATACTCTTTCATATGATTCTCATTTTTTGGCATCTATGCAGTTGAGAGATTAATGTCTCTATAACGTTTCTAGTTAACATGAAATTTGGGGTTCTTAATGTTTGCGTGGGAAGGGTGTGTGCTGGGGGTCAATGCAATGTATTCAATTGTCCATTGCTGGGGCAGTTATGAAATGCTTCGCATATGTAATGTGAAGACAGAAGTCAGAAGGAAATATAGGCCTTGACTATGCAAAGAACAGAAAGTGACCCTTCTAGAAAAGTCAGAGCAATATACTCATGAAATCTGTTACCCTCTGTAGCATACTTTTTTTTTTGCACTCCCCTTACTATTCACCTCCACTCCAGTGAGAGGTAGCCACTACAGAACATCGGGGCAAATTCTAGGCCTACACAAAATCACTCAGGTTAGGAATCCACAGAACTCAATAGTTGTGGTGGGGATGGACAAAAGTGTTGGTCTCTATTTCCCTTCTCGGTCTCCATTAGATCTTCTTTTCCATTTTTGACGTACATAACTAGTATTTTCTCAAGGGAATGTGAATTTCTGTGCCATGGTAACTGTGAGGCTTTGCCAAGCCCTCCAACTAGGTTGCCATGCTCCTAGAACTGAGCTGAAAGCACTAAAGGAACTGAAAATCTGGAGAGGACCACCTTGAGTCATAATCCTCATGCAAAGTTCTCCAAAGAGCCTTTTGAGATACCAAAAAGACCTTCTACTGGCTTTCTTTTCTCGAAGGATCTTAGCAGCTCTTGAGCCTGCTACAATAAACTCATATAATCATTTTGGGAGTCTTGCATGATACCAGTACACCAGCTGCACCATTTATATAACCTTTTTGGAATCAACCAAATGGAGCCTAAGGAAGGCGTGTGGCATGAGCCACTGCCAAGTCATGCATGAGGCAATGAGCTGGCTTTGCCAAAACTCAGCCCCAATGTACATGAGCCAACATGTGCTCGTGGATCTAGAAGCAGGAGAAATGGACAGGCATTGGGTTTTCCTGTCTACTTAATCCTTGTAATGCTAGCTCAGTTCTGGACAAAGTGCCTTTGCTAGCACTGAAATGTGTCTTTTTAGGTCCATATTCCAAAGACAATGGAAGGTACACAGCAGGCCAAGGCTTGCCAAGGAACAAAAAAGCAGCTGGTCTGTTTCGTGGCTGATGGCCAGCTGCAAGGCCTTCTTAAGTGACAGCTGGAAGCAGTAAATCAGGTACAGTGGAGTCCTATCCAGGGAGAGATAGCCTCTGCAATGTGTCATACTTCAGGTTAAACAGTCCTGGATAATTCAGCCTTTGGATGAGTTAAAAACAGCATTTTCATTTACTTGAACCCAGGTTTAATTAAAATAGGGAAACATTAGTCTAATCCAGTCCTGCACTGGCAAACTAAGACATACTCTGGAAGATTTAAAAAGAAGTACAGCCGTGAACTGAGGAATGGATGATTTCTGATCTACTTGCAGGAAACACTTTCTTTTCATTTCCCTAGAGAGAGTGAATTCTGCTAAAATCACAGTTTTAAAAGCAGCCTTGTAGGACCAAGAAATGAATCAACTGAATGCTTGAGTAGTTCTCAGTTTAGAAGAGAGTAAATAGTTAAAATAAATTTAACTCTATCAAAAAAATGCTTCACTTATCATTGTCCAAGAAATTTCCCTAAGTTTAACCTAATGTTTTCATGGCTGTTTATTTCCTAAGTCAATGCTTCCCAACCTTTCATGTCATACTACATGTGGAACTAGACCATGTATTCAGGGCACATTGGGGTAAAGACATAGGGCTACTCACAACAAGCCCCACTTGGCCACGCCAAGGGTTCAAAAGTCACTGTCTCTGCAGGCTAGCATACCGGCCCCATCAGTTCCCAGCTGGCTGGTGTCTGAGAAGTTTTAGAGCGAGTGTTTTCAACCTTACTGCCCATTGGACTCACCTGAAGAACTTCAAAATCCTGATGACCAGGTCCCATCCCCAGGGTCCTAATTTAATTGGTCTGGGAGTACGAACTGGACTGTAGGGGTTTAAAGAGCTCTCCAGGTGATACTGATGCACAGCCAAGGTTGAGAAGCACTGTTTTAGTGCAGGAGTCACCAGCCTGTTTTTGCAAATAAAGTTTTATTAGAATGCAGCCACCATTTGTTTATATATTGCCTATGGCACCTTTCATGCTGTGATGTTGGAGCTTAGTAGTGGCAACAGTGTCCTTACGACCTGCAAAACCAAGAATATTTACTATCTGGCCTTTTTACAGAAAATGTTTGCTGAACCTGCTTTAAAGGGAAGCTTCAAGGGGACTTTCAGTATCAGTTGAAAAATAGCCAGAATATGTAGATATTTACATACTGGGAATATAAATGAGGCTTTTCTGTTTTCCCTTCACCTTACAAGGCACATGCTGTTGTCAAGTTTTTGTTGAACAAGACAAGAAGTAGCAGTACAGAACTCAGGAAGGACAAGCTAGGCTGGTGTATGTTAGAAAAAGCAAGAAGCTACTCTTAGGAAGAAATGCTCCCAGGAAGAAAAAGCTGTGACTCAGAGAAGAGAAGGGGAGGAGAGAGCTTCAGGGAAGAGTTTGGGGAAGTTTGTAGAGGTGGGAGCTGGAGAGCTGTCACTCTGCAGCAAGTGGCACTGCAGAGGTAGATGGTTCTGTTGATTTTTAGAAACATGGCTGTGAGATATGAGTCATATTCCCCTTAGTCTGAAAGACTTCTTTAAATTTATATAGATTTGCCATATTTTTTTTTTTTTGACATCAGATTAGTCCTTTTGCAATCTAACTCTGTACTATGATTGACCACAATGGAAGCTGGAAAGTATTGGGCTACAGAATGAATATGCCTGAGAGCCACCGATCCTTAACCGCATCATAACAGTCGGAATAGAATATCGAGAGAGTTAGCAGCAGGAAAATAAAAAAGGAATGAGAAAGGAGTCTAAAAGCTTACAGAAGAGCAATGGGGTATTCTGGGTTAGTTTTCCCAACTCTGAGCTCTAAGTAGCTCTTATAGGACCTGTATAAAGGAGTGTCTACTCTCCTCTTGGTCAGTGGGGCCCAAGAGCATACCATTTGTACTTCTACTTCATTGCAAGGAATATGATACCAGCACAGTAAGTGATTGTTCGAGCCAACATTATCACCAAAGTAACAGCTTTGCATGATCCCCTTTCACATCTCGGATGGCCCTCACCAAGCATCAAGGGCTTTACAAAGTAGTGGGAAAGAACTGGAATGAATATAAATGCTGGCCCCTGGAGAAGTCTTTCCAGAATTATTGGCAAACAGTCCATTCATCCTCTGGCTTGGCAATTCTCCCAACAACAGAGGAGTGGCTGAGGATCCTGCATTCCTCAAGGCCCTGTGTGACCTGATAAACATGGAGGGGACCTAGGACCAAGGTGAACTGTGGAGCTGGGCAGCCTTGGAGCAAGGATCAAAGGCAGGAGGCAAATCTGGGCTATTAAAGTCACAGCATCTTGGACCAAAAATATGAACTGGTGTTTATCTTCAGAAACCAAGAGTCAGTCATGGTTATTGATTTCTCCTCATCGTCATTTTCCCATAGATCAGACCCTGAGAACATCTAATTCAAAAGAGTTTTGCCATAAAATACAGCAGAAAACACGTACAAAAATACAACCCTTCAGTTTCAATTACTTTTCCATTTCCATCTGTAGTTACTTATCTCTACACGTGCTTATCATATTATTTCATAAAAATTGGAAGCCTTCACTATCCAAGTGTAATTTGTATTTGAAAAAATCAACTTACATTTTAGTCCACCTAAAAGAGAAACCAAATGTCATAGTAAGCACTGAAAAAAAGATGAGACTAGAATTTCATTTCATTCTGAAGAGAAAACCAATTTGTTTTTTAAAGTTAGGAAAATAAATTTATATTTTCTTATATGGAAAAAAATCAGTACATAATTGCCAAATACTGACTCTTAAGATGAACCACAATGATAGTGTTGATTTTTTTTTCATGCTAATAATTTTGGCGAAACCATCTGATAGTTTTGGGTGGCCTTCTATTCACAGATGACTTCCATGCACAGTCATAAATAAGGTCATCTTTACAAAAACATTTGAAGGTTTTGCCAATTTCCCCCAGACCTCTCTCTACAGCCTTTGATATTCAAATTGTTTTTGAACCCTACACTCTCACGTCATCCTTTTTTTTTTTTTTTGAGACAGAGTCTCACTATGTCACCCTCCATGTCACAGCTCACAGCAACCTCAAATTCTTGAGTTTAAGCGATTCTCTTGCCTCAGCCTCCCAACTAGCTGGGGAGGTCCTTGTTGTTTAGCGGGCCCAAGGCAGGGCTTGAACCCACCAGCCTCCGTGTATGTGGCCGGCACTGTAACTACTGAGCTACAGGTGCCACCCTCTACCAGATTCTTATTTTGGCTTTGCAATGGTTTGAGCCATTCTTCTGTATCATCAGCTTTGTGAACTCCTTTGTGTTAGCAAACTTTATGATTTCAGTTTAAAAACTATTTGCATTGTGTCATTAGATTTTACAACATCCATGTTCAGTGACACAGTTACTCACCAGGATCCTTTGCTAGACTCTGAACTCTTTAAAGGAGCGGTATGTCTTATTTACCTTCTGTCACCAATGAAGTAAGTACCAGCATAAAGTAAGTACCAGTTAGCATTAGCTAAACTTACTGACTTTTCCTTTAATATCTTCAGCTTCAAATACTACTAACAAAGATGCCCACACAATGTTTTATTGAGGACAAACTTTACTAAGTGCTTACCTTAGCATATTGTTAAAATGTTACGTTGACTTTTGCCTCCCTATCCTAACTGTGAGTATCTGGATAATACGTGTCTGGACCACAAGCACTCACTGATGCTGTGTAATTACCAGCCTCTTTAATGGAGGGGCTATGACTTATCCATCTTCTACAGCCGATGACTGCCATATAGTAGATATCAATTAATAGTAGGTTGCATTAAATGTATTTTCATTTACTACCTTTACCCTTTTTATGGTGATTTATCAATTTTTTTATTAGTTATGAAAATTCTTGGAAGCTGAACAGTGTGAATTAAAGAACTCTGAGCAGGTGTATCTCTTCCCGTATTTCTTTACTGGCCCAGTATTCCATTCTTACTCATCCTTCCATCATATTCTCAATAAATAAGAAAATACATTGACTAATACAGGGTTGAACAATGGTCATATATGAAGTCAAGGAAGAATTTTGGACTGGTACAAGCATTCTGTTTCCGTAAATATACATTGAATGTTCCTTGCATCCTTTGAATAAATGTAGAATACATATGAAAAATAAAGTTTGCTTTCTCTTTCTATAACCACCATTGATATGGATCTGTAGGATTCTATACTATATTTCTATATAATTATTTATAAAAGTATTTATATGTTTTTAAAAATTGTTAATCTTTATAATTTTCTAATATTTCCAGGTCAATCAGAACCACACCATAAGCAGGACATGGCACAGTTAGATCATCGGTGAGATTAGGATGACAATCTGGAGAGAAGTAAACTTCGGACCCATACAAATGTTATCTGAATTGAAAAAGTAATCTTCAAGCAAGACAGACAAGGTTTTATTTTACCTACAACCTTGCATGGAAGTAATGAGTGACTAGAGTAATTCTTGGTTTCTGTCCTTGATCGTTTGTATGTTTCTAAGAGATTAGGCTAGCATTAACATCCTGAAGGACCAAGGCAATGGCTCGTGATTCAGTGTCTAGAAATGTGTTCCTCTGGGTGTGTACTGTCTCTCACATGCAAGGCGGAAGACCTCCGTCTTCCGGAGCTTCCCTAGCCCTTTGGCCTGTGTGCTGACTCCTGCCCTTCCCTGCGGCAGCCATGAATGCAAAGCTCTCAATCATCAAAGTCTGTCAGTCTAATTTGGAAGGCCGCCTCTAGGCAAGATGAAGAAGATGGGAGATAATGATCATTCCCCATCCGCCTAGAATTTAGATACACAAATTAAAAAGCACATTAACTCTGTTTATAAAGAAAAACAAAATGTCACACAAGGCGGATTTCATTCAAATACAGTTTAGGCTAATGAAGGAGCCGTGTCCTTTCACTGTTTGTTCTTGGAGCGTTTCAATCAGTTAGCATTGGCAAAGCTTCTGAACAAAGACAGTAATTACCAAATAAAAATTGCCTTCAGTGCTTTTTCAAACTGTGTTCACAGTTTGGCATAAATGGATTTATGATCCTTTCATTCCAATGGGAACTACCAGTCTGCCTTTCACTTCAAATGGCCTGCCTATTCATCTCAGTATAAAAACAGCTAAAAAATACCAGCAGAATATGCTGCCTCTGCAACCCAAGCCCCAACGGCAGGAGTCAGCTTCTTCCAACAGGCATAAATATAACTGGCTTTGAAAACCTACGAAACAAAGACAGTAAAAGACTCTTGCATAATTTTTTTAAAACAGCAATTATTTGGTTCTAGTTCCTTTTATCACTCTGCATCTTTTATCCAAAATTAAATTAATTCCATTATTTATAAAATGGATAAAAATGCAAATTACAGTGGGGGATTTTTGCTTAAATACTGAGCTATGGCCGCTATTCAGATACAAAGATTAATACTTTCTATTCCTTAGGGAGAAATGGCACAGGGAGGTGTTTTTATTTTGCTTTGCTTTGTTTTTAATAAATAAGCCATAAAGAATGACTTTATAATAAATAACTTAATTGGTAGCAATTCGACTCCCAGCATTCATCTGCCAAGTATTCTTTTTCTACCCTCTATTTCATGCTTGAGGCAAACGTGTATATACACATAAACTGTGTATTAGAAGCACAGAGTAGCATTCAACAAGGAAGTCTCCAAGAAAATTAAAACCTTCACAGAACTTTCTGCTACAATATAATACAGAATATGTTACAATGTTGACCTGAGACTGTCTTCAAGTGTAAGGGTTTCAAGATCAGTTCCAAACACAACTTTCTCACTGGTCAATATCGCTGTAGGGGTGAGGGGAAACTTGCCCTTTCTCCTGAAAGTTCACCAAAAGATCAACTCACCATTAAGGCAGATTAATAAGAGAAAAGATTTCTTTACTGTGCACACAGGGAGAAATCACAGAATAATACCTCAGTTTTCCAAGGGAGTTCAGATACTTTTGTATGTGCCTTTTAGAGGGGAGGGGGAAATTGAAGGTATGGGTAATAAAGGGTTGCTAGGCAGGAGGAATGAATTGGGGAGGAATAGATTGACTTGTAGGTTAGCCGGAGAGACAGGTGTTTATGACTTAAATGATTTGGGACAGGTCTGCTTACACTCTTACCCTTCATTCTCAGTATATTGAGATAACAGAAGGGGGAAGGGAAGTCAATTGTCTGTGCCCTTTGATCTTCTGATCAGGTCCGTCTAGTGTAATACAGAAAGAGGGAAAGCCTCATCCAGTGTTTCTTGACCTTGAACGTCCTTTAATTCAAAATATTCTTTATACCAGGAAGTCATATTTTGGGGTGAAATTTCCTGAGTCCCGTCATCACATTGCGTTGTCATGGTAGTATGAGCTTTGCAATTGTTCCCCTCAGGCTTTGGTTATCAACAATTCTCCACTGGTTGTGTAAGAACTGCCCAGTACTCCAAATGTATCCTGGACATGGCAACTCTGGTAACATCGGTACACAGCTATAACAGAAAGGAGTCCTGAAAAGGCACTCTCCAAAATGTGGAGGGCTTATTTCTAGGCCTTGACCTGATACTAAGTCTATACATGTACGTGGATCTTTACCTCTTTGAACCTCAGGATGCGATTCTTAAAAGATAGAGGAGGGAGCTGGTCCAGATCATCCCTTTTGTCTCAAAGTGTACTCCACAGAGAAATGCTCTAATGGGATATATCACTGCATATGCTTGTTACTGTCCTTCTGGAAGAATCAAGCCTCTGAGGATCCCTGCAATAAACGGATCTGTTTAACTTTTTAGCCCAGCATTATATGAACTTACATGACCACAGAATTCCTTCTTTTTTACTGGAACACTCAAAAGATCCCCACTGTGAGTATTTCTCAAACACACTTGAGGAAGCAGCAGAATGTCTATAAACTTCCTCCCAGATCTAATAGTCTGTGATTGAATTACAAGCCCAGTCCCCACTTTGTGACCAACGGTGATGAACCTCCATCATGGCCAATTGCTGGAGAATCTGAGAATTTTTAGAACTCAGTGACATTTTTTCCTTCCTTCAACATCCATAAGGGCACAAAAGACTTCCCTCTTCTTCATCCTCCAAGCACACAGTGTCTACAACCACCAGGCACAGGCCAGGACCCCTGGAATGTGAATCTAAATTCTTCAAGTGTGTCTTTGTTGCTAATGGTCCTTTGGTAGATGTAGATTAAGGGTTAGATGCGAGTAATCTGAATATATATGGAGTAATAATATTTTGCCTTGTCTATCTTCTGTCTTTTGAAACTGATACAAATTGCATCTTTATAAAATCTTCCAAGATGCCATAATCTCCACTTTTAACTTCTCAACAGTTCTCTCACAGACCTTGGCCGGACTTTGCCTGTACGTCTGTTTTAAACCCCAATTGCTCCCATCTTTGCTCACTCCATTTTTCTCATCTGCCCAGAAAATAACTGTTAGCTACCACCCATATACTAGTGGTTTACATATTTAAAGTCTAATTTCTCCCTCAGTATTCTATTCTTCATTTCATTGACCATTTTTTTTCTAGAATTCCACTATCCTAACTTTTAATGGCATTGATTGCTTTTCTCTGGACTTTCTCCAAGTTCTGCATCTCTCCCTTGAAGTAAACATCCCAAACCCAAACCATGCTTCCATGGAGATATGACTAATAATGCATTGGCTCTTAAATCTGGCTGAACATCAGAACCATATTTTTTAAACTATAGATTACTGAGCCCCCACAGTCATGTAGGAAACATTAATTTTAAATTATGTTAGATTTCCTATATTTGTTAAGTCATAGACGACAATGAAGCTAAGAAACAACTTCAACCTATTTTCTGACCAGTTCTGAGACCATGAACAACCAGGCACAGTGGGTCTCCCTCAAATATTAACCTCCTTTGGTTGGTAAAGCTTTCAGAAAAGATAGTCATCATACCGCTAAAACTATATGGATTTTGATTTGAATTTGAATAGACTGCTTCCAGAATTCTAGGTCCATTTCAATTTTTACTTCATTGGGAAGCCTTTCCTGAGCAACACAACTCAACCAACAGCTCTCACAGCTTATAAGTTTTCTTGGGGATTGGTCCATATTGCACTGCACTGCTAGCAGTGTAGAGTAATATACCCTTCAGGGACATTTAGGTTGTGAAGCCCTTTTCTTTGCGTTTGTCTTCTGACTCAGTACTGGGCATGAACCAGACTCAGTTAGAATTAACATTTGGGATGAGTCCTCACTATATTCTTTAGTGTACATTTCCCATCAAACAGCAACTGCAGCTCAATTTACAATCGCCAAAATGTGGAAACAGCCTAAATGCCCACCAACCCGGGAATGGATTAACAAGCTGTGGTATATGTATACCATGGAATACTATTCAGCCATTAAAAAAAATGGAGACTTTACATCCTTCTTATTAACCTGGATGGAAGTGGAAGACATTATTCTTAGTAAAGCATCACAAGAATGGAGAAGCATGAATCCTATGTACTCAATTTTGATATGAGGACAATTAATGACAATTAAGGTTATGGGGGGGGAGGCAGAAAGAGGGAAGGAGGGAGGGGGGTGGGGGCTTGGTGTGTGTCACACTTTATGGGGGCAAGACATGATTGCAAGAGGGACTTTACCTAACAATTGCAATCAGTGTAACCTGGCTTATTGTACCCTCAATGAATCCCCAACAATGAAAAAAAAAAACAAAAAAAAAAAACAGCAACTAGAATGGAGGTCCCTTAAACTTTGAGGACGGAGTGTTTGTAACCTGCCTATCATCACCACAAGATGTGGCATATAATAGCTATTTTTTTAGTTGAAAAAAAATTTTTTCCAATGAGATCTCAAGCATTCTGAAAGCAAATGCTATGTCTTAAATGTTTATGTATTTCCTATGGTAGTCTGTGCCTAGTAAAAACTCTTCAGTAAATATACTATCAAAATGTGAAAACTAAGTAACTTAGGGAATTAAGCATTCTACCCCTCGTCTTACAGATGAAGAAATTGAGGTTCGTAGAATTTAAATAATTTACCCAGATAAAAATAGGAATAGGTACTTAAAACTAGATCTAGCCTACGCTATCCCTGGGCTCTTTGGTTACTTCATGTGTTCTTTGTTAACTGATGAACTGAGGGTTGAATGATTGACCTCTTAGCTCTATTTCCATGAACTCAAGGTAAAACTCCACCACTGAACTTCTGAAAGGCATGTCTTCTGAAGGGTGGAATTTCCTATCAAGGAAACAAAGAAAAATCAAGAAGTCAGTCTTCAGTTCATTGGCAGTGAACTGAAGACTGACTTTTTGATTTACTCCACCAGGCATGATTTTAATGACTAACCACTTGTACAAACATGTGGAAACACCAACAATGGGTAGGTTCATATATTTGAATAAATTAGTAATTGAGTCCAAAATGTAGGCACAAGCTAGGTCAGGTTTAAAAACCTGGCCTTATATCACTCAAAACTATCATATAACAAATAAACAGTAAAAAGACGATACCACTTCCGTTGACTTCAGTTGCAACATTTATATTCCAATCCCAATTTAGCAAGATTTCATCAAAAGGTTTCTCCTGCCAATTGAGTTCCATCTTATTGTTGTTATCTGGATTCTTTTTGCGTATGTATAGTTTGGAACATCTTAGTGTTATTGCTGCCACTACTGTATCTATTATTGTTTGAGGTTGGGTCTCTTATCCCCCAACCATGCTTTCACCCAGCTGAGTCACCTCCGTATCACCTCCTTCTCCAAAAGAAATGAGGAAGGGGCAACCAACATGGCCACAATCTAGACCTTGTGAACGCAGGACCTGAACATAAGACTACTTGATACACATTATAAGGAATTCCAAGGGAGGAAAAAAAGAACGGCACCTGTGGCTCAGGGAGTAGGGCGCTGGCCCCATCTGCTGAGGGTGGCAGGTTCGAGCCTGGCCTCAGCCAAACTGCAGCAACAACAAAATAAATAAATTAATTAAAAAAAAGAACACAGCAATTAACTTGTAGAATAAATTCTTTAAAAATGATTCCTAAACCCACGCAAAACCCCCCTCACTCACTCAGACACTGAAAACCCAAAGCAAGATTCCTTGTGAGCTTCCCATTTGTTACAGTCAGGGAAGCAGAGGCGTTGCTCAGAGAAAGCGCGGCTTCTCTGGCATTATGTGCCTGAAAAAAAACTCTTTAAGCCCAACTGCGAATGAGTCAGCAGAGTTTTCTAGAACAGCCAAGAAGAGGATGCTTTCTTTAGGAGATTATTTATTTGGTTGCTACATAATACTGTAGATTAATTAGGAGTAGGAATGAGTGAAACTATTTGGAAAAAGTGATAGCAGCTTGAAATCTTCACCCACCCCCGGCCTAATGGAGAAAGGAGCATTACAGTTTTACGCAACTCATTATTTGGCAAGGGTGTAAGAAAGTGACATCAACCAAAGCATTCTTATAAAATCTTTGATCATATTGGCCCAGATATCAGCCTTATAAGGTCGAGATTATAGAAAAATAAATCGGTTCAAAATTTAAATAGACCCTTGATATTTAGAGGTATCAAATACACCCAATGTGACTCCCAATATGTTAGGAGAAGCACTGAGAGCAAAATCTAGCCCCAAATTGAAATTAACATGGCTCAGAAACATCTTTTCTCATTTTCTAAATGTTTCCATTTTTGGCAAAATGGCCAGGGTGGAGGGTAAATGCTTTCAATATGCTCAAAATTCAAACTCTGAGTTTATAATGATTACTTTAGTCTCTGAAATCCACCTGGCCTCATCTGATGTCCTTCAACATTTGTTTCTTCTCTCTCTCTCTTTTCTGAGACAGTCTCATTCTGTTACCCAGACTAAAGTGCCATGGCACCAGTCTAGCTCACAGCAACCTCAGTCTCCTGGGCTCAAGTGATCCTCCTGCCTGAGTCTCCCAAGTAGCTGGGACCATAGGTGCACTCCACAACACCCGGTAATTTTTTCTATTTTGAGTAGAGACGGGGTCTTGCTCTTGCTCAGGCTGGTTTTGAACACCTGAGTTCAAGTGATCCTCCCACCTTGGCCACCCGGAATGATTAGAGTGAGCTACTGTGTCCTGTCTTCTTCTCTTTTCTTGGTCATCAATTATTGCAAGTCTGCTGGGCCTTCCCATCAGCACACGTGCACCTGCACATGTCTATCGCCAGGTTAAAACAGTTACCAACTCCTGGCCAACTATATTTCAGTCATACCCTCTCCTCTGAGCTATTTTGCAGCACTTGCCGGACATTAGATTGGATTTTTCCATAGTTAAGCATTTATCTCTGAAAAATAAAGCTCATTTAAAGAAATATAACCATCAATCATTTCACCTAAAACATTAATAGGTTAGTACTAAAACATTAGTGCTTTAAAATAAAGTCTTTGTTTTTCAGAACTAAAAAAATTATTAGAAGCTGACCAGAGGCTGGATTTATGCCTGTAAACCTAGCAGCTGGGAGGCTGAGGCAGGTAGATTGCCTGAGCTCACGGGTTCGAGACCAGCCTGAGCTACAGTGAGACCTGGTCTTGAAAAATAGCCATGCTGGGCAGCGCCTGTGGCTCGGTCGGTAAGGCGCCGGCCCCATATACCGAGGGTGGCGGGTTCAAACCCGGCCCGGCTGAACTGCAACCAAAAAAAAAAAAAAAAGGCCGGGCGTTGTGGCGGGCGCCTGTAGTCCCAGCTACTCGGGAGGCTGAGGCAAGAGAATCGCTTAAGCCCAGGAGCTGGAAGTTGCTGTGAGCTGTGTGATGCCATGGCGCTCTACTGAGGGCCATAGAGTGAGACTCTGTCTCTACAAAAAAAAAAATAATAATAATAATAAAAAAAGAAAAGAAAAATAGCCGAGCATTGTGGCAGGTACCTGTAGTCTCAGCTACTTGGGAGGCTGAGGCAAGAGAATCACTTGAGCCCAAGAGTTTGAGGTTGCTGTGAGCTGTGACAGCACAGTACTCTACCAAGGGCGACACAGTGAGACTCTGTCTCAAAAAAAAAAAAAAGAAGAAGAAGCTGACCAGAAACAAAAGAACAAGCACTGGTTCTTTTCTTTGAGTGTTTGCTTGAAGAGCATCACATGTTCACCTAGAGAAGGTCTGCCTCTCTGCATTGCATTGCTAGGAGCCGCAGGACCATCAGAGGTCATCCTTCCACAAAGCTGTAATCTGGAAGCATTGCTCTTGAAAAGGCAGCTTTTTAGGTCATTGTTAGTTTTATCTATTTTTATTTATTTATTTATTTATTTATTTATTTATTTGCAGGTTTTGCCCAGGGCTGGGTTTGAACCTGCCACCTCCGGCCATTTGGGGCTGGCACTCTACACCTTTGAGCCACAGGCACCGCCTATTAGTTTTATTTTTAAGAGATTAGACATTGATAACATTTTTTAATGAGCGCTTACAACAAAAACCCTCCCTCGGGCAGCGCCTGTGGCTCAGTTGGTAAGGCGCTGGCCCCATATACCGAGGGTGGCGGGTTCAAACCCGGCCCGGCCAAACTGCAACCAAAAAAAAATAGCCGGGTGTTGTGGCGGGCGCCTGTAGTCCCAGCTACTCGGGAGGCTGAGGCAGGAGAATCGCTTAAGCCCAGGAGTTGGAGGTTGCTGTGAGCTGTGTGAGGCCACGGCACTCTACCCAGGGCCATAAAGTGAGACTCTGCCTCTACAAAAAAAAAAAAAACCCTCCCTCGAACCCTGACTCTGAAGATACAAGAAAAAGGAATGTTGGGCGGCGCCTGTGGCTCAAGGAGTAGGGCGCCGGTCCCATATGCCGGAGGTGGCGGGTTCAAACCTAGCCCCGGCCAAAATAAAAAAAAAAAAAAAAAAAGAAAAAGGAATGTTGTGGACGAGACTGGCTTTGCAGACGTTTCATGGGTTAATGTAAAAGGAAGATGGACAGACCCATGCCAATCTTCACAGGATCATGCATGCCTCCCAAGTCCAGCCCTTCTTGTGATTATTTTTTTAAACCAGAGAAATTAATCTTAAAAGAGCTTGTGTTTATTTTATGCACATCATTTCTGTTTGCTTTTTAAAGAGTATAATTAGCTGTACCAGGAGACTATAGATTAAGAAAATCCTTAGTCTTGAGAAAAGCACTGACTAGGAAAGGGATGACCTCAGGCCCCAAGACACCACCAGAATTAGATCCTAATTAGATTGCCCGGCAGAACATATAATCCCGTCAGGTTATGCCAGCTCCTCAATTCTGAAAGGCCTCCAGAATTTAACCAAGATGAACATAAAGTGTTTTGGTTTATGGGGTAAGCCTTCACCCAGGTCAAAATATTCTGTAAGAAGGATGGCCTGGCACCTGTAATCCCATACACTTGAGCTCTTTCTTTTCTTTTTTTTTTTTTTTGGTTTTTGGCCGGGGCTGGGTTTGAACCCGCCACCTCTGGCATATGGGACCAGCGCCCTACTCCTTGAGCCACAGGCGCCGCCCCCTTGAGCTCTTTCTTTCAAAGAACAGGGGTTCATCGGATTTATTCGTCAGCATAATTGATGTATAAACCAATAGAGTTGGACTTCTCAACCTTGGCACTATTAACATTTGCAACCAGCCAATTGATACTTTGCTCTTTCTATGTTATGCACTGTAGGATGTTAGCAGCGTCCTTAGCCTTTACCCACCAGATGCTAGAAGCATCTCTACTTCTACAGGAGTATGACAATTAAATCTCCAGATATTGCCAGATGCCCCCGGAGGCCAAAATCAACCTTGGTTGACCACTGCTGCAATAGAAGTACAGCAGCACCTCTGTAAGTTGAGCACCCAAGAGACTGTAACAAACTGGTCAACACATGGGGGTGGTCAACATAAGGAACTAGGCCCACTGTAGTGGTAGGTGCATGTGGTACATGTCAGATCTAGGAAAATTACGTCAACTTGAGGCGGTGGTCAACTATGGAGGTCCAACTGTATCATTTTATCAAATGTATGAATAGTGAAGATTGCCAAGGGTTATAAAGTAGATTGTTTTAGGTGTCAACTTTTCAAGGAAACCACTACTACCATCACTGGGAAACAAAACAGTGCTAATAAAAGAAATAAAGTAATAAGCGAAAATTATCATCGTTTTGAAATATTTCTGGAGGAAATGAAACATTTGTGCAAATTGTATCCTTTCACCTGTGAAGATAACTGGGCTAGCAGTGTGAAATATGCTGTTGCCTGGTTTGCCCATGAGAGTGTTCCCTGGCTTGGGCTGCAGCTACCATGTGACAACCTTGCTCAGCTACTCCTGACAATGCTCCCATTGTTTGAATTTGAGTTTTGTAGTTACAGAGATGTGGTTCTCAGAGCTAAACATGGAACTGTTCGACTCAGGCTGTAGGATATAAAATAGGCCCTTGGGACTGGTAGATTGTAACTTGTGTACTTTTGAGTACTCTTAACTGTGGTGAAAAGGGTTTTTGGAGATGATCAATTTATCAGAGGCCCTGCCATTTTTTTTCTATCCACAGCAATCAGAGAGAATCCAAGTGGAGTTCAAGAGTGAGCATTGTAGAAATACTTTTTTTTTTTTTGAGACAGCCTCAAGCTGTCGCCCTGGGTATGGTGCCATGGTGTCACAGCTCACAGCAACCTCCAACTCCTGGGCTTAAGTGATTCTCTTGCCTCGGCCTCCTAAGGAGCTGGAACTACAGGTGCCCGCCACAACGCCCGGCTATTTTTGTTTTTTTTTTTGGCTGTAGTTATTATTGTTATTTGGCAAGCCCGGGTTGGATTTGAACCCACTAGCTCTGGTGTATATGGCTGGTGCCCTAGCCACTTGAGTTACAGGCAACTGAAGAGACTGGATGTTGCGTGTGAACATTAAAAAGAATCATGTTATGTATGTGTGTGTGTACTGGTCATTAGATGCATGCATATGTATATGTAGTGTAAATTCATCTTTATAAATGCCTAAGGTGATGGCAGTCATGGGGAGTAGTTTCATATGTTAAGCACAAATTGGAGCTGAGACACTAAGCAGAGAAAAATGATCTGTAACACTGAGAAAGAACCATCTGTCATGGCTGGAGGCTCAAGCAGAGAAGGGATAAGTGGAGAGGCCCCAGGAACAGATGGGGAGGCTTGAACCCCTACACAGAGCAGAGGGTCCAACAGCTGGGACTGATTAATTCAGACACTATTGCATCATGTGTCAGATTACACCCAAGTGAGTGGCTAAAAGCTCCAAGCAAGTTCAGGCCAACATGGAGGCGCTTCGCAGATGGTGTCCACCTTGGAATTCCATGAGGGATAAGAAAACACCATTTAGCTCTGCCTGATTATCCTTTCTGGAAAGAGCAGGAGGAAGGAGGACAGGCCCTCCTTCCCCCTTCTCTATTCTTTATTCTTAGGGTAAATGGAAGTCCAGAGGGAGAGAAATTGAGTTTGTAAAGAAGCCTTTGTTCTCTGTTTGCTTTGTAAATTACATAATAGAGAGAACAATAAGGAACTTTAATGTGTGAAATTCAGTCCAGCAAATCGATCTCACAGTTCAAGATATGGAAAAGAATTTCTGAAGATGAACTTGATCACTCATGCTTCTTAGTAATCCCACAAGCACTTCAAACAACATATCGGAAGCTGAACTCATCACCTGTTCCTTCACCCATGTTTCTATCAAGTCAGTAACTGAACTAACTTTTAGTGCTCCCCTACTGCCAGTCAGTCCCTGGAATCTTAGCATCTCTTGAAACCATTCTGGCTTCTCCATCCCGATTGCTGTTCCCTTAATTCTGACCTTCATTAAGTCCTGCTTGGACTGTCACAATAGTTTCTTCTAGCTATATTCTGGCTTCTTTGCGCCAATGCATTCATTCCATACCTTCCAGAATAATCTTTATTTATTTATTTATTTATTTATTATTATTTTTTTTTTTTAATTTGGCCGGGGCTGGGTTTGAACCCGCCACCTCCGGCATATGGGACCGGCGCCCTACCCACTGAGCCACAGGCGCCGCCCATCCAGAATAATCTTTTAAAGACTTGAATCTGCTCATATTATTTCCTTGCTTACAACTCTTCCGTGACTGCCTATTCTCAAAGATTTTTAAACATCTTTTTTATACTGATGAGATTCATCAGAGCAAACAATTCTACAGATATAGTCAGATTTTTACTAAACCTTAATTTTTTTTTTTTTTTCCAGGGAAATAAAGTTCAGCCCAGTGAGTCATGATGCCTCATTCCATTATGGAGTAGATTAGATAGACTAGGAAATGTGCGAGTTGCCTTTTTGCTAAGTATGACACGTTATCTGTCTCTCACAAAAGGATAAATGTTGGTACCAATGTAAATTTATTAGTTTTAACAAATGTGCCATGGTTATATAAGATGCTAACATTAGTGGAAGTTGGGTGAAGGGCATGTGGGAACCATCCATTCTATCGTTGCAACTCTTCTAAAAATCTAAAATAATTTCAAAATGTTACTATACCTATTCTCTTGAGGCTACTTATATCTAAAGTATCTGAATAGTGGAAATATTACATAATGGTGTGTTCATATGTATCCCTCCCCAGCTCCACGTTCAATGATATCTAGTTGGTAGTTTGATATCAGATAAAATGCGGGAGTATTTACACCCTGGCAATTGGTAAGTGCTATAAACACTTATTGGCATACTAAAGCAGCCAGATATGAATTTATCTGCTTGAAAATGGAAAGGTGTCAATAAATATGTGCTGCCAAAAGTGCAAGGGAGAAAAGAAAATGGCAACTGTGAAAATAAGCTCCCCTCGGGTGGCGCATGTGGCTCAAAGGGGTAGGGCGCCGGCCCCATATGCCTGAGGTGGTGGGTTCAAACCCAGCCCTGGCCAAAAAAACTTCAAAATAAATAAATAAATAAATAGAAAATAAGCTCCCCTCTTTGTCTAGAAAGGCTGCAAAGCCTATTGCTTAAGGGTGTTTCACAGTCCCTGGGCAACCCACGTTGCAGGCATATGGCAAAGACCCCTCTGATGCACCTGGTCCCAGGAAGGCAGAGGTAGAGCCTACCATTTGAGGTTCTGAAAAATTAGAGTAATAGGGATGGTGATAGAGGCAATGGAAGCCAAAAAGGAAGCTTCCTGTAATTTTAGCCACTGTAAGTAAATTGAGAAATACTCAAAATATTTAAAAGTGGCAGGGTGCAGTGGCTCATGCTGGTAATCCCAGAACTCTGACCAGCCTGAGAAAGAGTGAGACCCTGTCTCTACTAAAAATAGCTGGGCATTGTGGCAGGTACCTGTAGTGCCAGCTAATCAGGAGGCTGAGGCAAGAGGATCACTTGAGCCCAAGAGTTTGAGGTTGCTGTGAGCTATGACACCATGGCACTCTACCCAGGGTGAAAAAGTGAGACTCAGTCTCAAAAACAAAAACAAAAAACAATTAAAGTTTGACATCAGGGGGCAGAGCCCATCAGTTTGACATAGGAGCTACCAACATAACATTTTCCATCGTGGTTTTCTGTCCATTAGATGGATAATACTATTCTGTACCATAATTATTAGAAAGATTTAGCATATGGAGAAAAAAGGAACAGTTCCAGGGATCACGCATCCAACAGAATGAGATGATGAAAAGATTCACCATCCACATATTTCTTAGTAGAGATGATTGACATTAAGGGTAGAATTTGGTACTTTTTAAGGTACACATTCTATTCAACTTTTCATATATATGGTGTTTCATCCTGGGAATGGGGTAGGGATCAGGGGTAGGGTTAAGTATGGAAATCATCATATAAAGCAGGAATGATTCCTAATCAAAACCACTCTCTAAAACCCCTGAAATCAGCTGTTTTGCAGAATGATACACTCCTAAGAGGAATCTAGAATATTTTGTTGTGTGTTTTTGGTTATCACACTGAAGGAAGGGGCGTGCCTTACATACTAACGAGCCACAGCTGAGAATTGTAGACAGCCCTCATTATTCATCAAACTCAGGACAAAGAAGGATCCTCCCCAAACCTGCCGGGCTTCTGAATGTCCTGCTAGACGTACATGGTGTTCACCTGCTCAAGATTACCCGAGCATAAATCTTCACAGCATTTTACAAATATACACGAAACTATGTTTAGCATGGCTTTAATAAATATTGAATTCTGGAAATCAACCACTGTATGAATCAGAAGATAGTGTTTAGCTTTGTATAGATCTTTAGCACAAGGTGTTCACTGGTGACTGGCATTTTATCTTCTGGTTCAGTTTTGTACAAATCAAAATACATATTATCTTATTATATAAATAATCTTTTTATTTCTTCCTTACATATTGCAGTGATAACATTATATTTGTTCTTAAAAAATTATTTGTATAGATAAGAATTTTATTTCAGTGGGATTGCAAACTAATAGAACCTTTTTGGAAGGAAGTATGGAGAATCCTCAAAGAACTCACATTGGACCTCCCATTTGATTCTGCAATCCCATTACTAGGCATCTATTCAGAAGAAAAAGAATCATTTTATCATAAGGACATTTGCACTAGATGGTTTATTGTAGCTCAATTTATAATTGCCAAAATGTGGAAACAACCTAAATGCCCACCAACCCAGGAATGGATTAATAAGCTGTGGTATATGTATACCATGGAATACTATTCAGCCTCTAAAGAAAGATGAAGACTTTACATCTTTCATATTAACCTGGATGGAGTTGGAACACATTCTTCTTAGTAAAGTACAAAATTTTTTAGTACAAAAATCCAATGTACTCAATATGAATATGGAGCTAGTAGATGATCTAATACACACCCACATAAGAGAAAAACTCAAATCAATTCAAGGTGGGGGTGGGGAACAAGGGAGCAGGAAGGGAGAGGCGGGGGCAGGAAGGGTGTGCTCCCACTCAATGGGTACAATGTTAGGGGGTATGGCTACACCTCTTGGGATCGGGACATAATTATAAGAGGGACTCTTCTTAACAAATGCAAACATTGTAACCTAATTCTTTGTACCCTCAAATGGACCTGACACAATTAAAAAGAAAATCATATACAAAATAAAAGTCCAGGAGAAAAAAAAAAAAAGAATTTCAATTCAAGATAGACAAAGAGCTGTTACAAAATATTTATATAAAAAGGGAGCACTGGGTCTGGTAAAGTTGAGAATCATTGCCTTGGAAGGGGCCAAAATAAAATTTCCCCTTTGCTCTCTGAAGGTGCACTGAAAAATCAACTCATAAAAGGCAGATTAGGGCAGTGCCTGTGGCTCAGTGGGTAGGGTGCCAGCCCCATATAACAAGGGTGGTGCGTTCAATCCCGGCTCTGGCCAAACTGCAACAACAAAAAAATAGCCGGGTGTTGTGGTGGGCAGCTATAGTCCCAGCTACTCGGGAGGCTGAGGCAGGAGAATCGCCTAAGCCCGGGAGTTGGAGGTTGCTGTGAGCTGTGTGAGGCCACACTCTACCGAGGGCGGTAAAGTGAGACTCTGTCTCTACAAAAAAAATACAAAGAAAAAGGCAGATTAACTGGAGGAAAGGCATACAAATGTAGTAAGATGCACATGGGAGAAAATCTCAGGGTGAATTACCCTAATCCCCCGCAGTGGGGTTCAGAAGCTTATACACCATCCAGAGGTTACAGAAAGAACTGGACTTGGATCGCCACAAAACAGGTTACGGGAGGAGAAGAAAAAGAGGCCTGGCTGATAAAAGTGGTCTCATTATGTATATCATACATAATGCCCCAATGTATTTTCATTGTTAAAAAGGGGTTGCGACCCACAGGTCAAGAACGCTGATGTAGATGAACCCTCACAGGTAGCAGCCTCAGCACTCAGACCTCAGAGGGAGTAGATGGTGAATGTTTCCTTCAGACCTTTAAATCTCAGTTAATCTTTCCTAAATCTGGGTGCACCCAAAGCCTGGCTACATTAATGCAGATTTCCCCTACATATGCAAATCTCCCAAACAAAAGCCAGCTGCAAGCTACTCCATTTGGAGGCCCTCTGAACAGCCATCTGAAAATATGTCAAAGTGAAATAAGGGTGAAATACTTTGCTTTCCTTCAAAGTCAGGAATGGAATTTGTTATTTTTTTCACTTTGCATTCAGATCATACTCTCCTTTCCCACGGAGACTGGAGGTCCTGGTTTTGCTTAATTTAGGGAAAGGTTTCTCAACCTCAAGACTATTGACATTTGGCCCAGATAATTCTTTGTTGGGGTGGGGAGTGGGGTACTGTTCTGTACACTGTAGCGGGCTCAGCAACTTCCCAGGTCTTTACTCACTTAATACCAGCAAAACCTCCCCCTGAGTTGTGACGATGTAAAAAGAAAAACTTTGGGCAAATTAAATATAACAGAGTCTAACTGAGCAAAGTATGATCCTCAAATCAGGCAATCCCCAAACCAGAATACATTCAGAGCAACTCTGGAGTTGCCACATGGTCAGGTCACATTTTTGGACAGAAAAAGGAAAGTGACCCAGAAGGGACACTAAGAAAGAAGCTTCAAGGGGGATGAGAGGAAAACCTGGCCTGCTGAAGCAGGAAGTCTGGAGGGCCCATAAAAATGTGGGTATGGACTTGGCGCCTGTGGCTCAAGCGGCTAAGGCACCAGCCACATACACCTGAGCTGGTGGGTTCGAATCCAGCCCAGGCTGCCAAACAACAATGACAGCTGCAACAAAAAAATAGCTAGGCGTTGTGGTGAGCACCTGTAGTCCCAGCTACTTGGGAGGGGGAGGCGGAGGCAGAAGAATCGCTTGAGTCCAGGAGTTGGAGGTTGCTGTGAGCTGTGATGCCACAGCACTCTACCCAGGGTGACAGCTTGAGGCTTGATCTCAAAAAAGAAAAAGTGGGTATGAAGTAACTTAGGTAACTAGTGAACAATAGAAAGAGACAATTAGTGACCAAATAGAAAAGGGCAATACTGCCTGGAGATGCAGAGAGGCCAATGAAAACCTTGCAATTAATTTCAAATGGAAAGTGGATTTATCCCCCTGTAGGCCTTTGCTCCTTCAAGAGAGGGACCCACTTCCTACTCTCTGGAAGTGCTCTAAACATTCTTTCTTTCTTCTTCTTCTTCTTCTTCTTCTTTTTAAAAATATTTTTAATGACTTAAACAAAAAACACCTAAAACGCAGCTTCTGGAAGAACCACTTATCCTTGCCCGTCTTGTACCTCTCTTCAAACTTGACCTTGGCCTCCCATTAGGCCTTGCTTTTAAGAGCAGGGTTCTCTGAAGACATCCTTTGCCCAAGAGGATATCCACAGAATACCCTGTGGCCATGAGGTGTTTGTAGTTATAAACTCTTACCAAAGACTTGCGATTTGATGGCTGGCAATCTTCTTCTTGCCCATGGCAGCTGTTGCTTTGCAGGGAGAGCGGTCAATTCCAGCCACCACAGCGTGGCTGTAGGGGCGGTCTGAGGTACCATCAACGATGTTCTTCACTGATGACAACTTTGTCTAGAGTAGCGCCCGGAGTAGCAGGACCAACACAGTTTCCCTAGATTTCATGAACTTGCCCATTTTGACAGCAACCACCAAAGCCTACAGCAGCTAAACTTTCTCTTTCTTTTTCCTTAAGTAATTTTTTTCTTTGTTACCCTAAAATGTGTGCAGGTTACTTTTGCCTTTTATTCATACCGCCTGGGCTGCTCCACTTTTATTTTCTGTTTTCATTCATTTTTGCTTTCAATTACTGCCTTGCCTCAGTTAAACTTTCTAGTTCAGCCCAATAATTGAACCAGGTCAACTGTGTTGAGGGAACCAAGACTCATTACTCCCAACAGTGACATCAAGAAAACAGAAGGGAGGTGCAGAAACAGCTGGGTTGGTTACAGCTCAGCTTTTGCCTTGTTTGAACACAATTTGAACAGTTGACCACCTGGGATTGGCAAAAAGTCCATGATTAGTATAAGAGTAAGTCACAGTCTGTAACAGTTCACTATATGTGGAGAAACTTTTAGGCTGAAGGTGGCAGCTTTAGGCTAACCTTCACACCAGAAGTGTCTCTGGACATTGCAAAATGTCACAGGGTGGTGGTGGGGTGCAAAGTCAGCCCCAGTTGAGAGCCTCTGGTTTAAAGCAACCCTACTTTGGAATTCTTTTCAGAATAAGGGGAATTTTGGTCATGTTTCACAAAGTATGATTTGTAAATCAGATCAAAAATGTAGGATCCCCAGGGTACTGGCAACAAGTATTAATCAGAATCTTGGGCATGTAGCATTGTGGGTAAGTACATAGATGCAGAAGCAGAAAGAGCCTGGCTTACTCTCAGCTCTATCTATGAGTAACAGTGTGACTCTAGCTATTTAACCTCATTAAACTTCAGATTCCTTATCGACAAACTGAGAGTGAAAACCCTGCTACATCTCAGGGTTCTTTGAGGACTGAAGGAGATACTGTATGTCAAAAGCTTCCAGTAGTGTGGGTCTTAATCGTCTTTACAATGCCTTGTTACCCTAACCCAAGCTGGGCACACACAGCATGTACAAGGTCAATGACCCTGAGAACAGGGACCGAAGAGCCAGCCCTGGCTTCAAATGGGCACATGCTTTGAAGTGTTGCAGGTGATGGTCTACAAGTCACCCCAGCTGCCAGCCCTGCCTGTTGGAACAGCTGTTCTTCAGTCCTTGAGTCAGGGAACTGAGTCTCCTTCCTCCATTCTGCTACATTCCTTTTAAGGGATCACCATAGCCCCAGGGAGCAAATATTAAAAACAAAAGTCACAGACCTTTTGGAGTAATCACCTTAGCTACCAGATACCAGATGTACTCTGTGACATCCAGCATCTAGGAAACGAACTAGGCCCATCCACCCCATTCTATCCCATTTTCATGTGCAGTAGTAGTTACAGCTATCAGGCTCAGAGAGGTCAAGTCACTTGGCCAATGTCACATAGCTAGTAAGGAAGGGAGCAAGGATCTGAACCTCGTGTGCTTCAAAAAAATATGAGTGAGAGACATGTCAAAGTAGCTATGACATAGCAAGGCTTTAGGCCAGCACTGTCTAAGACCATAGCCACTGACCTCATGTACCTATTTAAATTTCAATGTATATCAGTTAAAAGTAAATAAAGTTAAAAATCAGTTCTTGGAGGCCAGGCATAGAGGCTCACGCCTGTAATCCTAGCACTCTGAGAGGCCTAGGCGGGTGAATTACTTGAGCTCAGGAGTTCCACATCAGCCTGAGCAAAGCGAGCCCATCTCTACTAAAGATAGAAAAATTAGCTGGGCATCATGGCATGCACCTGTAGTCCCAGCTACTTTGGGAGGCTGAGGCGAGAGGATTGCTCAAGCCCAAGAATTTGAGGTTGCTGTGAGCTATGATGGTGCCATGGCACTCTACCCAGGGTGACAGAGTGAGACTCTGTCTCAAAAAAAAAAAAAAGTTCTTGGGACACACTAGCTGTATTTCGAGCACACATCCACACATGACTAGTCACTACTCTATTGGATAGCACAGATATAGAACATTTCTGTCATCAGAGAAAGTTCATGGTATTACGAATTTTATTTATTTATTTATTTATTTATATTTTTGTTAAATCAGAACTGTGCATGCATTTATGGGGTACAATGTAAGGAAGATATTCTTTTTTTTTTTTTTTTTGAGACAAAGTCTCAAACTATTGTCCTGGGTAGAGTGCTGTGGCATCATAGCTCACAGCAACCTCCAACTCTTGGGCCAAAGAAATCCTCTTGCCTGAGTTTTTTTTCTATTTTTAGTAGAGACAAGGTCTTGCTTTTGCTCAGGCTGGTCTCGAACTCATGAGCTCAAGCAATCCACCTGCCTCCAGCCTCCCATAATGCTAAGATTACAAGTGTGAGCCACCGTGCCTGGCCAAGGAAGAAATTCTTTTTTTTTTTTTTTGAGACAGAGTCGCCCTCAGTAGAGTGCTGTGATGTCACAGCTCACAGCAACCTTCGGCTTTTGGGCTTAGGCAATTGTCCTGCCTCAGCCTCCCAAGTAGCTGGGACCACAGGCGCCCGCCACAATGCCAGGCTATTTTTCGTTGCAGTTTGGCCAAGGCTGGGTTTGAACCTGCCACCCTCAGTATATGGAGTCGGTGCCCTACTCACTGAGCCACAGGTGCCGCCCCTATTATTTTTATATATATATTATAATTATAATGTAATTATAATATATGTATATTTTTTGAGACAGAGTTTCAGTATGTCACCCTTGGTAGAGTGATGTGGCATCACAGCTCACAGCAACCTCCAACTCTTGGGCTTAAGCGATTCTCTCTCTTTTTTTTTTTTTTGCAGTTTTTGGCAAGGGCTAGGCTTGAATCCGCCACCTCCGGCATATGGTGCTGGCACCCTACTCCTTTGAGCCACAGGTGCCACCCCTTAAGCGATTCTTTTGCTTCAGCCTCCCAAGTAGCTGGGACTACAGGTGCCCGCCACGATGCCTGGCTATTTTTTTTGTTGTAGTTGTCATTGTTTAGCAGGCCCGGGCGGGTTTTGAACCTGCCAGCCCTGGCATATGTGGCTGGCACCCTAACCACTGAGCTACAGGCGCCGAGCCAGTATTATGTATTTTAAATAACCACCAAAGCCTACCTTTGTGTTTCTGTCATTTTTACCCAGGAAAACAGTAAATTAAAATGAAAAAAATGCATAGGAATTTAGGGGAGAAAGCCACCAACGTTTGTTCACTTCAAATGGTTATTTATTTTTTGTCACTTTGGGGAAATGTACCAAAAAGGAAGTTAAAGAGTAAAATAGTCCCTATGCCTGTATTGACTCCTCATTAAATTAATAACACAGAGTTCCGGGGCTCTGTGTTGGCAGCTCAGACTGTCCAATCTGTTTTAATAGAAAAATCATTTTTTAAATTCCCTATTGAGAATTTTTAAGTTTTCCTCAAATATAAACTTCTCTATATTTTTAAAATGAATATGAAATATACCATATTAATCAGAAGGGTATTATTCACAAACAGCCATATATCATTTCCCTCTGGTTATTTCTAGGAAAAACAAATTAAAACAAGGCATATTAGATCTTTCATAGCTGAAGACTGTGTGCTGGCAAACCCAATGCTAATCAAGAATAATTGTAGATGTTCACCAGAGAGAACATTTAACCCAAAATAAAACAAGTTGGATCCCTTCCCTTCACGGAAGTGAAGCCATGCTATCATAAAATGTTGGAGCTAAAAACATCTGAGAAAACACTGTCTACATTTGTGGATAAAGAGACGGAGATTCAGAGTGAAGGGACCCAGCCAGTTAACAGCACAACCAAGAATAAGAGAGCAAGAAGGATCGATTTGGCTTCAGATCTCTGGAGCTTTCCTTTTTGAAATCTGGCCAGAACAGTGAATCCCCTGTGGCTGTTGTAAGTGCAGAGAACAGAATAGCATGTTTGAGGTGTCTGTTCAAGTTCAATGGTGTCACGTAACTTCCGCAGATGGTGATTACCAAATTCTGGATGCAACATAAAGCTCCATTCCCCAGCTCCCAGTGTCTTTGAAAACATAAAGATTGGCCCCGTTTGCCCTTCAAGACCCTCTACTGCTTCATTGGAAGGAGAAAGAAGTTCAAAGGAAAGTAACCAAGTGCAGGCCCATTGTTCGGGTATGGGCTGGCTGGGTTTCAAGGCCTTGAGGCAATTGGAGACTGAAGACCATGTTGTTGTCACTGTCAACCCTTTGAGGGCTTCAAACAGCCTTTCATGGAGGAATCCTTCTGTTCAGGAGTTAGAAGCATACTTCTCTCCCCACCCTCAGTACGTTATATTTGTTCTCTTCTTAACGCCTTGCTTTTTTCTCTCTTCCATGCTACAGAAGCTACTGGATATGTATGAGGAAAAGCTCTACGATTTATAACATCCCCCTACATTTATGTGTATCCCTAAGGCATGATATTTCAATTCCTCAGTTTTAATATCAGGCTTTAATATGAGTACCTACGGCACAGGACTGTTGCAGGATTAAATGTAATCCTTTATCAAGTGAGCTAGAGATTCTGGGTTCATTCACTTCCTAAGGGACTTTCCACCACTTGAAAACAGCGCTCTTCCCCTCAAATGGCAAATTACTTTAAGCCTTCAGACTCAGGAGGGCAGAAGTAAAGAGTCAACTGCTACAGCCACAAACACCAAAAGAATCCAGGGAAGTCTCTTTAGTGCCCTTTTCTTGTAGGAAGCCTTATATTGGTTGCTGTTGGATTGTGTGTCATAAAATGGGTCACTTCCAGACCTTGAAGCATGATGGCTGAACCCAAATAATGACACTTCGAAGGCCTTTGGGGGTATTAGTTATCTATTGTTAGATAATAAATTATCCAATAATATGTGGTCTAAAATAATAAACATTTATTATCTCAGTTTCTGGGGGTCAGGAATTCAGGAGCAGCTTAGCTGGGTGGTCCAGGGTCAAGGTCTCTAACAAGGTTGCAGTCAAGATGCTGGCTGGAGCTGTAGTCATCTGAAAGCTTAACTGAGATTGGTGGATCCACTTTCAAGATGGCCCATTCATATAGTTGTTGATAAGATGTCTCAGTTCCTCACCAAGGAGACCTCTCCATAGGGCTACTTAAGTGTCTTCATGACGTGGTAGATATACCATAAGAGAGACAGCAAGGAGGAAACCGCCATGCTGACATCATCTAGTCTCAGAAGTCACATACCATCACCACTGCCATATTCTATTAGTTAGAAGTGAGTTGTTTTTTTTTTGTTTTTTTTTTGTGTGTTTTTTTTTTTTTTGGCCAGGGCTGGGCCTGAACCCGCCACCTCCGGCATATGGGACCGGCGCCCTACTCCTTGAGCCACAGGCGCCACCCTAGAAGTGAGTTGTTAAGTTTAGCATACACTCAAGTGGAAGGGAATGAGTTTCCACCCTTGAAGGGGAGGAGTTTCAAAGAATTTGTGGACTTATTTTAAAGCTACCACAAGACCACTGCCCAGGTGGGCCATCAATTATCCTTCTTGAGAAATGCCATATCAGCTTGGTACCTGCCAAACTCCAAAGATCATGAATGCATAAGCCTACTCATGTATAGAAAGCTCTGAAAAACTAAGAAATTTTGAATAATTCAATAAGCTTTCCTTTTCCATTCCCTCTTTGGTGGGGTTTTTATTGGCATGTAAAGTTCCATAAACTCCAAGGAATAATGAGGCTCCTTTTATGGGCCATTGCTAATCTAAAACTTATGATGATTTAGACAAGTGTTGGATTATAAAATAACTTTGTCTGTTAAGAACAAATAAAAAGTATAAATAAGATCTGAGGAGTAGCAATGAGGTCATTGCTTCCAGGCACTTTATGAGCAAACTTTCCATTTCATTGAACTGCAGAGGCCGGATTTAAGCTGACACTTAGAAATGTTCATTAAAAAAATTATTCTTCTTGCACCCTGGACCGGAGGGAAGCCTTAAATGTATGCTATAAACACTACCACATTTTTAGAAAACATGAATTAGCTGTCCTTTAAAGCTATTTCATTTTATTTTTCTCTAAAATTCCAATGTGAAAAATTTTAAGCATGCAGAAAAATGGAAAGACTAGCGCAATAAACACCTGTATATCCTCCATCTAGATTTGATCATTTTAACATTTTGCTAAATTTGCTTATTCTGTCTCTCTCTATAAACACACATAGAGATACGTACACATAGATAGGTGTACATGTGTATAAAACACGCAAAAACATGTTACCCCAAAATACATCTCCCAAGGGAAGAGGAAAATTTCCTATATAATCTTAATATCATTATCATATCCAAGAAAATTAGGAATAGTTCCATTATGTGGTCTTCACATGCCAATTTTCCCCCAACTAACATGTTAAAAAGACACAGAAGCCACCATGCAGGTGCTCCTACTGACAAAATCAGGAAAAAACTGAACATTGAAAAGAATAATGAAAATAAAGAATTATAATCCATTGAATAAAAGAAGAAACTACGAGTCCATATTTAAAACAATAAATAAATAGGGGGTGAATTTTGTCCTTATAACAGAAAGCCAACCACCAAGTGGGAAGAAGAATGGAATGAGAAAAATCGCCATCATAATAATAATTCATCTAGGCAAGAAAAATCAATGGATAGTAAAATTAGCAGGGGAAATGTTTGAGGAATGTGTTGTGTTAGTTTCCTACTGCTATTGTAACAAATCACCCCAAATTTTGTGGCTGGAAACAATGCACATTTATTAGTTCACATTTCTGTAGGTTAGAAATCCAACAGAAGTCTCACTAGGCTAACATCAACAGTTTGCAGGGCTGCTTTCTGAAGATTCTGGAGCAGCCCTTTCCCTGTTGTTTGCAGCTTCTCCGGGTATATTAGTAGTGCTTTTTTACTTTATTCGTAATGCTTTGACATCCTGGGGCCGTGTGGACCCTGCAGCTCTTGCAGGGCTAGCCAATTCCTAGAGATAGTAGAGACTTAGCCTGCCTTTCAGATGCAAAGCAACTAATCCAGAACCGTACCCCAACCACCTCCTCTATTGAGCTCTTACCTTGTAGGCCACTATTTGCCCACCTAAGTCTCCCCAAGGCCAGGTACCAGACAACTAGAGACGTTCCCTATACTCCAGAGCCCACTGAAATGATTCAAACTAGCCAATCGAAGCCTGCTTCTGCTGCTCCTCGCTCCTTCCCATGGAGAAACCATAATAGAGCAGCGGTTCTCAACCTGTGGGTCGCGACCCCTTTTTAACAATGAAAACAACGTTGTGGCGTTAGGAAGGTTAAGAACCACTGATAATAGAGGCTCGTGCCTGTGTTTTCTCCTCGCTCCTTTCTCCCGACCAGCCCTGGTGCTTCCCCATGTGACCCCATGTGGCACGATGCGTCCCTCATCTTGAGGAGGGGGGATCTGTGAGTAAAGAACTATCTTTTCGATGGCAATCACATCCTGATCTGTTAGCCTCACCATATCTGAATCACAATAAAATCTACATCTTCAAACAAAGGCCCACCCATGTTTCTCGATTCATGGTCCCCTTTTCTCATCTTCAAAGCCAGCAATACAAGGCAAGTCCTTCTCACCTTGCATGACTCTGACCTTGCTTCTTCCATACATCCTTCTCTGTCTCTGATTCTTCTGCCTGCCTCTTAAACTGTTAAGAACACTTGTGGGGGTGGCGCCTCTGGCTCAGCAGGTAGGGCGCCGGTCCCATATGCTGGAGGTGGCGGGTTCAAACCCAGCCCCAGCCAAATTAAAAAAAAAAAACACTTGTGGGTGGCACCTGTGGCTCAAGGAGTAGGGCGCCGGCCCCATATACCGGAGGTGGTGGGTTCAAACCCGCCCCCCCCAAAAAAAAAACTGCAACAAGAACACTTGTGATTACGTTGGACCCACCAGGATAATTCTGGATAATATTCCTCTCTTAAAGTCAGCTGATTAGCGACCTTAATTCCATCTGTAACTGTGTGCCCCCTTGCCTTGTAACCTAACAGATTCACAAGTTCCAGGATTAGGACATGACCATTCTGGGGAGGCCATTTTGCCTAGCACAAGATACCTATTAATTGCAAAGGGGAGAATAGTAAGTAGATTTATAGTAACCTGTCATATAGAACCTTAATCAAGTGATCAAATTTAACAGCACCACTAATGGGGCAAACTGATATCATGTGACCCCCAATATGATGCACTCACAAACACATCGCTATTGCTATTTCTGCCAAAAAGGCATCACCTGAAGCCAGGCACAGTGGCTCATGTGTGTAATCCTAGCCCTCTGGGAGGCCAAGGCAGGTGGATTGCCTGAGCTCAGGAGTTCAAGCAAGAATGAGACCCCATATCTAAAAATAGCCAGGTGTTGTGGCAGGCACCTGTAGTCCCAGCTACTTGGGAGACTGAGGCAAGAGAATCACTTGAGCCCAAGAGTTTGAGGTTGCAGTGAGCTGTGTCACCATGACACTCTAGTAAGGGCAACAACATGAGAGTCTGTCTCAAAAAAAAAAAAGGCATCGCCTGAGTCCAATCATGGGAAGACAGACAAACTCAAAAGAACATTTTACAAAACAACTGGTCTGTATTCACAAATGTCATTGCTGTAAAAAAGACAAACACTGAGGAATTACTTGGGATTAAATGAGACTAAAAACTGTACCAGGTCTGGAATTTTTTTTGCTGTAAAGTACGTATTGTGGCAGTTAGCAAAATTTGAGTAAGGTCTATAGATTAGATAATAGTAATACAGTATCCATGGAAATGGCCTTATTTTAATATTATATTGTGGTTATATAAAAGAATGTCTTTGTTTCTTAGAAATTTTCACTGAAGCATTTAAAGGAAGGAAGCATCATGCCTGCAATGGATTTTGAAATGGTTTAGGAAGAAATTCAATATACAAATGTACATATTCCGTATTTTTATATATGTGTATGAGAGTAAATGTGGCAAAATGTTAACACGTGAGGATTGTGAGGGGAGTTTATATGGTAATTCTTTGCATTATTCTTGCAACTTTTCTGTAAGTATGAAATTATGTCAAAATAAAAGGTTTAAGAAATTTTCTAATTTTAGATTTATTTATTTATTTATTTTTTGAGACAGAGTCTCATTATATCACCCTCGTTAGAGTGCCTTGGCATCACAGCTCCCAGCAACCTCCAACTCTGGGGCTTAAGAGATTCTCTTGTCTCAGCCTCCCGAGTAGCTGGGGCTACAGGCAACGGCCACAACGCCCGGCTCTTTTTTTTTTTGCAGTTTTTGGCTGGGGCTGGGTTTGAACCTGCCACCTCTGGCATTTTGGGCTGGCGCCCTACTCCATTGAGCCACAGGCGCCGCCCTCGGCTCTTTTGTTGTTGTTATTGCAGTTGTCAGTGCTGTTTTAGCTGGCTGCGGTGGGTTCGAACCCGCCACCCTCAGTATAAGGGACTGGCGCCCTACTCACTGAGCCACAGGCACCGCCCTAACCTAGCTGTTGTTAATATAATTTTTCATATACATGTAAACACATATATAATTCTCCTAAGGCAAAAACAATCGTCAACCAGAAAAAGAGAGTCCCGGGGACTCATTTTGCCCCACAAGCTAGAGGTCATTAAATACAGCAAAGCTTGCTGAAGCTATGTATATGCTCACGGTGCCTAGAATTAAGAAAATGCTCACCTGAACCTAATCATGAGAAAACTCAGATGCACCTGAATCAAAGGAGGGGAACTCTATAAAATGACTTATGTGTAATCTTCCAATGTGGCTAAGTTAGGAAGGTCAAAGTAGGACTGAGGAGCTGTTTCAGCTGAGGGACATGGAAGAGACATGACAGCCAAGTTCAGCACTTGGCTCTGACCTAATCCTTTCGCGATACATGGCATCATCGGGACAGCTGTTGGCATTTAGCTGGGGTGTGAGGACTAGAGAATTGCACGGCAGTAACACACCAGTGCTAATTTCCTGGCTTTGATGGCTATATTGTAGTTGTGCAGGGAAATGTTTTCGTTTCTAAGAAATTCACACTGAAAGATTCAGGAGGGTTGAGGCACCAGATTAGCAGCTTTCTATCAAATAGTTCAGGAAAAAAAGTATTCCTAACTCTTCTTGTAATGCTTCTGTAAATTTGTTTGATTCAAAATAAGTTATTTATATTTAAAAAAAAAAAATACTGCCAGGCTGAGTGTCCGTAGCTCAGTGGTTAGGGCGCTGGCCACATACACGGGCTGGTGGGTTGGAAACCAGCCGGGCCTGCTAAACAACAACAACCATAACCAAAAAATAGTCAGGCGTTGTGGTGGGTGCCTATAGTCTCAGCTACTTGGGAGGCCGAGGCAAGAGAATTGCTTGAGCCCAAGAGTTTGAGGTTGCTGTGAGCTGTGATGTCATGGTACTCTACTGAGGGCAACATAGTGAGACTCTGTCTCAAAAAAAAAAGATACTGCTGGTTGCCCACATTGAAGTGTTAGCGAACTGGGTGGCTCCGGAGGAGCTAGTAGAAAATGGAGGAAAGAAGTGTTTGGGGATCTTTCTGTCACAAATCTACCCTTGCCGCTGGCCCTGCTTGTTCTCTGGGGAATTCCTAAGGTACCTCACGTCTACATGAATTTGTACTCACATCTCTACCTCAAAAGAAAAGGATTCAAGGATTCAAGATGTTGTAGGAACGAGGCAGTGATTTTTTTTTTTTTTTTGAGACAGAGTCTCACTTTGTCACCCTCGGTAGAGTGCTGGGGTGTCATAGCTCACAGCAACCTTAAACTCTTGGGCTCAAGTGATCCTCTTACCTCAGCCTCCCAAGTAGCTGGAATTACAGGCACCTGCCACAAAGCCCAGCTATTCTTATAGACCGGGATTTCACTCTTGCTCAGGCTGGTCTGGAACTCCTGAGCTCAGGCAATCTACCCACCTTGGCCTCCCAGAGTGCTAGGATTACAGGCGGGAGCCACCAGCCTGGCCTGAAGCAGTGATTTCTTAAGTTATCCTATAGTTTTGCAATAACCCTCCACCAGAAGCAGTGATTTCTTAAGTTATCCTATAGTTTTGCAATAACCCTCCACCAGTCAAGGACAAATGTCCATGTCTCTTCCTACAAAACTTAATTAGTTTGCTCAGTTGAGTCATGCCTACTTAAACTAATTCTAGTTGGCACACTGCTTTAAAATGTAGCCTTTATTATTATTCAGGTATGGTGAGGCCAACTGATCAAGAGATGTATGCCATTGTAAAGAGAGTTTATTTTTTTGTAATTTTTTTTTTTTTTGAGACAGGGTCTCACTATGTCACCCTTGGTAGAGTGCTGTGGTGTCACAGCTCACAGCAACCTCAAACTCTTGGGCTTAAGCGATTCTCTTGCCTCAGCCTCCCAAGTAGCTGGGACTACAGGCGCCCACCACAACTACCAGCTATGTAAACAGAGTTTCTTACACTTCCAGAGAAGAGAGGGCACATCATGCCACACTGAGCCAAAAGAAGTGTAAGAGCCTAGTAAAGGAGCTAGTTGGGAGTGTGGGCTTTGGACTGATTGGTTTGCATGTGAAAGATATACTTCCAGGAGGGTAGTCATGAGTCTCTAGCAACTCACTAGCCCTCAGGGGACTGTCCCTCCAAGTCAGCAAGGTCCCAAAATGTCAAAGGATCAGAAACCCAAAGATAATACACCTACCCAGGGTAGGTAGTGACCTTTTTCCTCTTCTCTGTTTTTTTTTTTTTTTTTTGAGATAGAGTCTCACTATGACACCCTCGGTAGAGTGCTGTGGCATCACAGCTCACAGCAACTCCAAAGTCTTGGGCTCAAGCAATTCTCTTGCCTCCACCTCCCAAGTAGCAGGGACTACAGGCGCCAGCCACAATACCCGGCTATTGTTTTTGTCTCGTTGTCATTGTTGTTTAGCAGGCCTGGGCTAAGTTTGAACCCACCAGCCCTGTTGTATGTGGCTGGTGCTGTTCTTCAGATAAGAACATCTTGTTCTTCTAAGATGACTCATTTACATGGCTGGTGGCTTGAGGCCTCAGCTCTTTTCCACATGGACTTCTTCATAGGCCTTAAAAATCTCCCCTTTCTGAATAGAAAGACTTCAATGAAACAGGTAAGCAAGATGGAAGACCTTGCATGAAATACATACTGAGATTTCAGCAACTCATGTCACATCTGCAGGTTTGATAGATTAGAGCAGTGGTTCTCAACCTTCCTAATGCCGCCATCCTTTAATATAGTTCCTCTTGTTGTAATGACCCCCCCAACCATAAAATTGTTTTCATGAAGTAGCAATGAAAATAATTTTATGGATGGGGGTCACCACAACATGAGGAACTGTATTAAAGGGTCGCAGCATTAGGAAGGTTGAGAACCACTGAATTAGAGAAATGACAAGGCCCCAAATCCTTGAAGAAGAGGGAAAGTGTGAGGAAAACAGAAAAGGGACATTGATTTCTGCTTCACCATTTTACCCAGGGCTTGACCTAACACCCGCAGAATGTACTTAAACATTTATAACAATAAATTGCTTATTTTTAAATTAAAATTCCAATCTGTTCTATACTATTGGACAGGCTTTCTTCCCACTCAGTCTGGAATGTCAAGACTTCCCTATATTAGCATCACTCTTCGTGATGAAAGATGTGTTCATTCTATCAACAAGTATTTTGAATACTCACTATGTGCCAGGCGTGTCATGAGTACTGGGGATAAAAATGGTGAAAAAACACATATGGTCTCTGCTTCCATGAAGTTTACTTTACACTCGAGTGAGGAAGACAGAAAATCAAGTAATATAGAAATGGACGTGAGACTGCAACAATGATAAATGCCGCACTTCATGGTAAGCACAAGGAACCAAGAGTGAGGGGAGACATAGTTTTCCAGAAGAAAGTTAGAAGGAGAATGAATATCAGATGGTGGTCTCCAAAATACTATTGTCAGTTACTATGTTGAAGCACCCAGGATGACGACATGTTTTGGGGTGTGGATGAAGATAATCAGCAAAGTACAAAACCCTCCCGTAAAGGATGGGGGCTCCCAGTAGATCAGTAGGAAAGGTAGGATGTGGTACAGGGGTGGGAGGGCATGAGCTGGAAAGAGGCTTCATCTTGTTTTAATAAAGAACATTGGGGAATAATAATGGTAAAGAAAATAATGCAAAGTTTATAATTGTTTTAAATACCTATGCCCCCCCCCCTTGCCCCACTGGAAGGTCAGAACAATGTAAAAGTGACCTGTGAAAGGACTTGGTGTTGTACGTAGCATTCAGCAGCTTTTTATTAATGATTCACCCCCCATCTCTGCCCTTCCTCTCTATGACCTCATGCTTTGTCTATCCTCCCAATAAGCATGTTGCTGAATTACATGTTTTCCATTCCAGACTGACATAATTCTAGTGCCTTCTAATGCACATTTTGTGTCCCATTTTAGTGTACTTCTTGCAGCAATAGATTTGTTTTCAGGGGGAGCAACCTTGGGGAATGGCTAGCACAATAGCCACTCCATCAACCAGACAGAGGATTTCTCAACAGCCCACTCATATTCCATAAATACCAGAACAATTGTTACAATTGATTTGCTCAGAAAATTTCATTTTATTTTCAATCTAATTATTTTGATTGATAAAAGTAAGATAGTTAATGGTTCCTTTTCTCTGAACGTTCAAAACACAAGGTACATAATAACTAGCTTTCTAAACTACTGGAACATTGCATCTGTACAGTGAAAACCATCACTCATGACACAAAATTAGCCTCTCTACCTGGTGAGAGAAGGCATTCAACTTGAATAGCCTATAGCAAAAATCTTGGCTAAACTAAATTTAGTCCCTGTTTCCTTCCCCAGTCAATCTGGTATTTCCATCCAATGCAATATCTATAATTTTAAGAATGTACACAAAAACAGTTGCAATTTTCAAGGAACCAAGTAACTTATCAATGACTAGAAATGTCTGTTTAAATGATCTCTTACCTTGATGCCTTCCAGGAAACTATTATTTTATCTTTTGAAAAATTTTTTAAGTATCTGTGAAGATGGCTATTATATGAAATGGCTATTATATAATAGACATAGAGTTTAGGTTGCAGAAAAAGGAAACTGAATTTTTGTTGTTGTTGTTGTGGAGACGGTCTGTGGTGTCACAGCTCACAGCAACCTCAAACTCTTGGGCTTAAGCAATTCTTTTGCCTCAGCCCCCCAAGTAGCTGGGACTACAGGTGCCTGCTACAATGCCCAGCTATTTTTTGTTGCAGTTGTCATTGTCGTCTAGCAGGCCCACGCTGAGTTCAAACCCGCCACCCTCGGTGTATGTGGCTAGTGCCATAACCACTGTGCTATGGACGCCGAGCAAGGAGACTGAATTTTTTAAAAGGGATATAGGAAAATAGAAGCTTTTCCTTGTACCTGGTCTTGGAAGACTGCAAAATCAATAGGCGGAAACTTCTGTAATCCTTATGAGATTCCATGAGCCACAAATGTGCTATCAGTACAGACTGATAGGAAAGAATGGTTCATTATGTTTACAGATATATAGGAAGAGACGCTTCCACAAAACAGTAGATTGAAACACCCACTGAATATTAGTGTAAATGTGTTAAATCAGTTAAAGGGATAATGACACAAATAAGAAGATGCAAACAGCCTAAAAAAAAGAAAAAAGTATTATGCCTATAATCCTAGCACTCTGGGAGGCTGAGGCGGGAGGATCACTTGAGCTCAGGAGTTCGAGACCAGCCTGAGGAAGAGTGAGACTCCCCCATCTCTACTAAAAAAAAAAAAAAAAAAACTTAGCTGGGCATTGTGGCAGGCACCTGTAGTCGCAGCTACTTGGGAAGCTGAGGCAAGAGGATCACTTGAGCCCAAGAGTTTGAGGTTGCTGTGAGCTGTGATGATGCCATAGCACTTAATCCCAGGGCAACAGAGTGAGACTGTCTCAAAATTGAAAGGAAGGAAGAAAGGAGGGTAGGAGGAAGGGAAGGAGGGAGGGAGGGAGGGAAGAAAAAATATCATGTAATGTTAAACAACACTGTTCTTATGAACCTCCTGCATTCTCTTGGCTCGAGATAAGCTAGTTGGGGGGAGTCAAGAATTTCCTATTGTGAAGGGAAGACAGGACCATTGATTTGTGCCTTGTGACTCAGGTCACCTGCCTAAGAACCTTTTTATCATCTAAGGGTGTGTAAATGAACGCTCTGTGCTACAAAAAAAAAACAAAAACCAAAAAACTAATAAAGGACTAACGAAGGCCATGAAAAGAAACAAATCGTCATCGGGCAGTTTCTCAAACCTGCAAACTTGATATCCCCAACCTCATTCCAAAAGTAAGGTTCCGAGATCACAAGTACTACAGGCATGGATGACTTAATATTTATGTTTAGAAAGAAAAGACCAGCATATGGCTCCCAAAGAATGTTTGAGCAAATGCATGCAGCTGCCTCGGGCGGGGTCTCACAGTGGCTGGCAAGCATTCAGGGGTCCGGTTTTGGTGGCTCCACCTTTACTGGAACGCTGTGAGTCATGTGTTAATCGGCTGGATGAGGCAACCATGTTGGCCTCATGCATTCTGATATTTCACATGATCCAGCCACAGCAACACCTGACCAAAATTCCAACAAGACTAGCAGGCAGATAAGGAGGGGAAGTTATTGAAATGTTTAATCAGAGAAGAGAAAACTTGAACATTTTTAAACCTCTAAGCCAAAAACTGAAAAATAAAACAATTTCCTACCACAGAACTTTTAAAAGACCAATAAGTTTTATGCTCCCCCCCAAAGTACTTAAGAAAATATTTGAGTGGTGATACATCTTGATTATTCCTTCACTTAAATCTGATATCTTTGAATGACCTGCCTGGGTACAAGTCCAGAATGGAAATAACAAAAATCAGATGTCTTAAAGTCCTGGCTGTATGAATCCTAACTATGTGCCTATGTCAGTTATCATTAGGTCAGTTGCATTTCAGATAGCAGCCAGAGGTGGTCAGTCTCTAGGCTGGAGTGGTGGCTTAACAAAGTTACTGGGCAATCAGAGTCCTTTTCTGTGCTTCACCGTTCAATTAGATACATGGCTTCCAGCCTCAATGTCATAATGTGGCTACTCTGGCTGCAGCCATCACATCCATATTCCAGGGGACAGGAAGGTAAAAGGGATAAGGCAAAAAGGGGCATGCCCTATTCCTTTTAAGGGAGGCTTTCTAGAAGTGCCACCAAATAGCTTTCAGATTGGCCAGACTTCAGTCGTAGGGTCAACACTTAGCCGGGAAATATGATCTTTTAGTTAGGTTGCTACTCTGCAAAGCATCAGGACTCAATGACTAAAGATGAAAGGAAGAATGACTATTAGGCAGGCAATGAGCAGTCTCAGCCAGAGTGACATGTAAAGCCATTAACTTCTCTGAGTCCATGGCCTCATTTACAAAATGGGTGGACAATGCCAACTTCAAATGGCTGATGAGGCGGAACATGCTATACAAATATTAGCTGCTATTAGCCGCCTACTCAGAGCTTAGGAGGATAGACATCCAAGTGCATGTTCAGCATTACCTCACTTTCTGGAACAATCAAGACCTCAATCAGGTAGAGATCAGAAACTCAGTTTTCCTTCTGCCTCTTCCCAGTCGTAGTACCTGGACATCTGCCCTTTTCTTTCCTCACAAATAATCTGAGGAAATAGCTCCCTGCCCTCAGTCTGGATTCCTGATTCTCCAGCTCCTCCACCATGGGGCCCTGCCTAGCTCTTCCCACTCTGGTTGCTTGAGGATCTCTTATGCAAATCCATTCAGTGGTTTCTAAAACATCACAGGTCTCTATGAGATCATTACTTTCTCATCTTGTATCTTGTTGCATTTCCTGGGAAACTGGACACAAGAACTCGGTAAACGCAAGCGAGGGAATGTGTTTTACTAAGTAGGGACATTACATTCATTAGTCCCTACCTAGAAATGCATTAATGACAACTAGTGTGCTTTAGTCACTACTGTTCTTTCCACCTGGTGTTCCAATAAATATTAATCTGCATATTTTAAAGAACATTTCCCATTTAAATTCTTTAGTATTCTAGAAGATACATTCTTAGGCATTCCGTGTAGTGCTAAGAATAAATTAACATTTAGAGATGGGAAAATTTTGGTTTAAGGGATTAAGTGAGTTGTTTCTGAATTTAAGTAGCTTATCCAAGACCTTCGAAACTATAAACAGGAGTGCTAAGCTCTATATCTAGTATCTGTTTCCAAATCCCTGGGTTTTTTTTACCAGAACAAAAATGTCCAATTCCCATTCAAGTCGATCTGAACCATACTGCTCTGTGTTATGATGCATTGAGAAAATTTAAGGTTTAAAACTTAGATGTCTAAAATATGCTTCCATCATGATAAACTATACTATGATATTAGCACTCATGATTTCAAGTGCTAAAATAAAGCGTGGTAGTAAGGGAGAAATCCATTCTAGTCATTTATTTACAAGGCTTTATCCTACACCAGTCTGTCTGATATACAGATAGGTCCATCAATCTTGACTATCATGAAAAATCTTGCTTGTGTAAGAATAGGTTCATAGCCCAGATCATGTTTTCGAAAAAAAAAATCATCTTTCTGTAGGTAGCTTTTTAAGAATACAGACATTTGAAATATTAGAAGGTTTTAGGATGACTAGTGAAATTTCAAGCCACCGAGGTTAAAGTGGTTTTATAGAATGATGCCTTGCATGTTGGTGTCTAAGCTTGGCATATTGATGAGGGAAGGAAGGTTCTAATCGAATGCAGAGGACGCTGAAGAGTCGGCATAGAGAATTCACTTCAAGAATGCCTGGAGCAAAATATATTGATTGAAAAGGTCAGCATATTAGCAGGAGCATCCATTAACCCCAAATATTGAGTGTAACCAGGGATACCAAGGGGAAATGAAAGCTCTTAAGCAGTGAAATGGCTTTTATCTTCCTGAGATGAGACCTGAATATCTATGTCTCCATCCCTGGAGCATTGTCACTGGAGCCCTAGGATGCTTTGCTAGGTTGGCTATCACTGCAAGAAGAATGAAAGGCCATTACAGAGCACAGCTAAAATGTGAAAGGCTATTGAAGACTCACTAGCATGTAAAAATAAACGAATCATTTGGTCACAACAATAACGAGCACATCTGATAGCTAAGTGTGTAAGAAACTAATGACCACCAAACAACATTAATATTATACATAATATACTCGTATATAGTGTCTTATATTTTAATCATACATAGCCAGATGTATGACACGATGCAAGAACCACCTATGGGAAGCAATTTATGGTGAATCAATTCTACCCAGGACGATTACATTGAACTGTCAAAAGGTATGGCCCTCAGCCTCCCTTTGGTCTGTATGATCTCATACAGATAAGAGAGGTTAGCAAGACACTACTGGAACCAAGTCATAGTTTTGTTAGCTCAAGGCTAAAGCAGGCTTCTACCCACCCACCTCCTTAGACTCCACAGACCTTGATCTCTGAGATCTAGTGTTTATTGGGATTTACCACTCTCGTAGGCATGTGGACTTGGGGATCATCATTTACTTATGAATTTGAATGGGAAGGTAGGTTTCCAAGAGGTAACATGAGAAGTATCCTAACGTGGTACCCAGCAAGGAGTAGCTGGTGGCCAGTAAACATTAAATATGTATCTTTTCCCTTTCTCAGCTGGGAGAGAAAGGAAGGATGATATGGGAGAGGAAGAGTGCAGCTTCTCATCTGTACAAGGAGCTTGGCCATAACGGGGCCACTGGCCCCATGTAGCCATTGAATACTCAAAATTTGGCAAGTCAGATTTGAGATGTATTGTTAGTGTAAAGTCCACACTGGCTTTTTGAACATTTTCTTTTCTTTTCTTTTTTGAACATTTTCAATCAGAAGAAAGAATATAAAATATATCCTTAATAATTGTCATATTGGGGGCGGTGCCTGTGGCTCAAAGGAGTAGGGCACCGGCCCCATATGCCGGAAGGTGGCGGGTTCAAACCCAACCCCGGCCAAAAACTGCAAAAAAAAAAAAAAATTGTTATATCCATCACATGTTAAAATAATATTGTGACTATATTGGAGTAAATAAAATATATTATTAAAATTAATTTCACCTGTTTCTTTTTATTACCTTTTTAATGTCAGTTCTAGAAAATTTTATTTATTTATTTATTAAGACAGAGTGCCTCACAGAGTGCTGTAACGTCACAGCTCACAGCAACCTCAAAGTCTTGGGCTTAAGCAGTTATCTTGCCTCAGCCTCCCAAGTAGCCTCCCAAGCACCTGTCACAACGCCTGGCTAAGTTCTAGAAAATTTTAAATGGTATATATGGCTCACATTTGTGACTCATATCCACTTCTAGTGGATAAAACTGGGGTAGAGGATAGACTTCTGCAAGTGTTAAAAAGGAAGTCAGAACTAAATAAATGCACTGTGCAAGGCAGGGGTTCCCTCTGATTTGTGAGGTTAAAGCTTTCAGATTTGAACCAGATACAAAGAAGCAACCCTTTAGAATCAAGGGAAAATCTCTGCCTTTTGAGGGCTGTAAGCTGGGAGGTGGCTTCAGCCTCATTCACGATAGAACTGCCTTTCCAGACATCTTGTCTCTTTTCTTTACTTCCTTGTGCCTTTGGGTATCACCTTCTTTCATTGATGAGCCAGAGAAACCTCTGTTCAGAACACTGGCCACACTCATCTTTTTTTTTTTTTTTTTGGTTGGGGATTCAGCAAGGGTACAAGAAACCAGGTTACACTGACTGCATTTGTTAGGTAAAGTCCCTCTTACAATCATGTCTTGCCCCCAAGGCCACACTCATCTTAAAGAAATAAACCAAGGACAACATTGATTTACCACCACTCCTGAGGCCTTCCAATGTTTTCTTTCCCCTTCTTAGAATACTCTGTCCCCAGCTCCTCCTAAATCTATTTACTTCATATGAAGTCCAAAGACATATGCTCAGGTATCCCCCCAAATTCTGAATCATTAAATTTTGTTCATTTCTAAGCTTATCTTTAAAATATGATAACATAGCATAATCTTGGTTATCTGTCAACCATCATTCAATTTCAAGGTGCACATTTACATTTCTCTTAATAATTGCATTGGTGCCAAGTGATCTGCTTATATGACACATTTGACTTTTAATGTAGAGTTTCTCAAACTGATGTTAGCATAAACATCTATGACAATCTGGGAACTGGCTAGTCTTCAAAATTCCACCCTTCCTCATTTATCCTCTCAGCCTTTGAGTGTTTCCATCCTAGGCTGTTGTTTGAATTTACTTAATCTCTGCAGAAAAGTTTTGATGTCTAGGCAGCGTCTGTAGCTCAGTGGGTAGGGCATTGGCCATGTGCACAGAAACTGATGGGTTCAAACCCAGCCTGGGCCAGCTAAAATCAACAATGACAACTGCAACAAAAAAATAGCCAGGTGTTGTGTCAGGCGCCTGTAGTCCCAGCTACTCGGGAGGCTGAGATAAGAGAATCGCTTAAGCCCTAGAGTTTGAGGTTGCTGTGAGCTGTGATGCTACAGCACTCTACTCAGGGCAACATAGTGACACTCTGTCTCAATAAAAAAAAAAGTTTTGATGTCTAATTAATGTTTATCAGTCTCATCTCTCACATAAAGATGCTCATTTTCTTGAATGACAGACACTGTGTCTTCAGTGTTTTTTTTTTTTACTTTCACTGAATTACACTTAATATCAATATCCTATGAATTTTGAAAGATCTTGGACAGGTTAAAAGAATTGGTCATGGAGGCTGGGGGTCCCATATGTGAAAGGAAAGAATATCAGACAAACAGTGAGGGGTATATTGTTCTCATCTGCTCTGGAGGAAGGAGACAGCATGAGAAGAACTGGTAATGCCCTGTCATTTTGATAAGTGGCATGGGGAAATGAAGTGAGGGGAGAAAGAGTATGGATTTTGGAGTCACATGGATAGACACGAGACAGAGCAAAATGCTTAGCTTTTCAAGTCTTAATTTCTTCATCTAAATCATAGGAATAAAACGACTAACACCTCTTCAACAAATTACACTAGACCAACTGGAAGTACATATTTTAAAAAACAAGAACTTTGACTCTTACCTCACATCACACACAAGTCAATTCCAGATGAATCATAGACCTAAATATAAATGCTAAAATTATAAATCTTCTAAAATAAACTCAGGAGAATACCTTTGTAATCTTTCAGTGGATAAAGATCTCTTAAAGAGGGCATAGAAATCTTAAGCAGTAAGTGGAAAAATTGATAAATTGGACTTTGTCGAAATTAAGGACTTCTGCTTTTCAAAGAACACTGTTAAGAGAATAAAAAGACAAGCCATATACAGGGTGAAATATTTGCAACACATAAAACCAAAAAAGGATTTATACTCAAAATAGAATCCTAGCACTCTGGGAGGCCAAGGTGAGAGGATCCCTTGAGGTCAGAAGTTTGAGAACAGCCTGACAAAGAGCAAGACCCCATCTCTGCTAAAAACAGAATAATTAGCTGGATGTCATGGCTGGTGTTTATAGTCCCAGCTGCCCCAGGAGGCTGAGGCAGGCCATCAATTGAGCCCAAGAGTTTGGGGTTGCTGATTGCTAGGCTGAAGCCATGGCACTCCAGCCTGGGTAACAGAGTAAGACTCCCAGAAAACAAAAAGAAAAGAAGTAGAAAGAATTCATATAATTCAGTAATAAAAGGTTACATAGCTTAATAAAAAATAGAGGAAGGGACTTAAACAGACATTTATAAAATAAGATATGTCTGATAAACATATTTTTGAAAAGGTACTCCATACCATTAATCATCAGAGAAAATGAAAATTTAAAGCTCAATGAGATGGCATTACATATCCACAAAGAGGGCTAAAATTAAAAAGTCAGACAATAGTAACTGTTAATATAAGGATGTAGAGCAACCGGAACTCTCGTATTGTTAGAAGGAGTTTAAAATGGTACAACCACTTTGTAGAACTCTGGACAGTTTCCTATGACCCAGTAATCCCATCTATAGGCATTCATCCAAGATAAAAGAGAACATATGTGCAAGGTCTTGTAGAAGACTATTTGTAGCACCTTTATTTATAATAGGCCAAAACTAGACATAGCTCCAGTGCCCATCAACAGAATGGATAAATAAACTGTACTGTAGTCTTACAAAATATCACGATTCAATAATAAAAATGGAATTATTGACACATATGACAGCATAGACAAATTCAAAAACATGCTCAACAAAAGAAATCAAGCACAGAAGAATTTATATCCTATGCTTCCATTTTTGTGAAGTCCTACAGCAGATAAAGCCAACCCGGGGCAATGAGAATCAAATAAGTGGTTGCTCAGGGCAGGTGGGTGATACTAACCCAGAGTGGCAGGAGAGATTTTTTCTGGAGTGTTTAGAAATATTCTATGTCTTGATGAGGCAAGTTACATGGGTGTGTGCATTTGTGAAACTTATGAAAAGTAAACGTTAAAATCTGTATATTTCATTGTAAGTAAATCACATCTCAGTAAAATGATCCCCTTAGCAGGCTGAGTACTCTAAGAGCTAAAAGGCATCTTGGAAAGGACAAACACAGTGATGAATGACACTCAGAGTCTGAAGGTTTTCCTCTTGAGTGTTGATGAAGGGGAGCACCAGGGATTGAGAGGCTGGGATTTCCTCATGTTGTAATAAAAAACAAGTATTTAACTTCAGTTTTACAAGATCATTTTCATGTCACATTTTCGGAATATGCTATGTGTGTCATTAGTATAGCAAACAGAGTGAATAAAATATTTCTGATAGCAAAATGAAATGCCTGTAAGTAGGTTAGAAACAGCCATTTGAATACTTCTAGAGGCAGGATGGGGATTAACGTTGAGACAAAGTTCCAAAACAAAATTACTAAAATATGCACACTTGATTCCCCCCCCCCAAATAACACTCTCAAAGAAGTCTTAGCAGTTTCAACAGACAGATTTGCATATAAAAAATTCCACAATACTTCCTGTAATATTGATGAGTTTTTATTTTTTTAATTTAATTGTATTATTATTATTTTATTTATTTATTTATTTTTGCTGTTTTTGGCCGGGGCTGGGTTTGAACCCACCACCTGGGGCATATGGGGCCTATGCCCTACTCCTTTGAGCCACAGACACCGCCCTTGATGAATTTTTATTGATATTAATACAGAAGGTGACAAAAAATGCATACAGATTTAAAAGATGTCATGTATGTATTATTTTTCGAAGTTGAATTGAAGGTACCATTATGGTCAAGTGTACCTAGACACGCTATGCACATCCATTTTACCTGCACACCAAAAGGGAATGATCACTTTTACTTCTAGTAAGATTGCTTTACATATGGATACATTTTTTTGCACCTCTGGTATATTCTCTTTTTCATAGACTTTAAATAATTGGAATATTTTTTCTTTTCTTTTTTTTTTGAGAAAGAGTCTCACTATGTCACCCCCGGTAGAGTGCTGTAGTGTCACAGTTCACAGCAACCTCCAACTCGTGGGCTTAAGCGGTTCTCTTGCTTCAGCCTCCCAAGTAGTTGGGACTACAGGTGCCTGCCACAATGCCCAGCTATTTTTTGTTGCAGTTGTCATTGTTGTTTAGCTGGCCTGGGCCGGGTTTGAACCCACCACCCTCTGTGTATGTGGCTGGCGCTGTAACCACTGTGCTATGGGCACCAAGCCAATAATTGGACTATTTCTATAGAAATTGCGAACATAGAGAGAGGGAGGGAGTGGGGTGGGGCCTTAGTGTGTGTCACACTTTATGGGGGAAGACATGATTGCAAGAGGGACTTTACCTAACAATTGCAATCAGTGTAACTGGCTTATTGTACCCTCAATGAATCCCCAACAATAAAAAAAAAAGAAAAAAAAAAAAGAAATTGCGAACATAGAGCAACAATGAAAATTGTTTCACTCACACTCTCTTGTTTGCAGATAACAACCATACTAGTGAAATTTTCTCAGCCATTTGATTGCATGTTCAAAGAAGTAGCAAAGTCAATGCCAAATTCCAGTGAACCATCTTTTCTTTTATTATGGTTTTCCATATGCTTATCTAATAAAAGGCATCCCCGGGGTACAGTTTAAGGTTGGATTATAACAGAAGTTGGCAAACTTTGTCTGTAAAGGGCCAGACAGTTAATATTTAGGATTTGTGGGCTGTATAGTCTCTGTCAGAACCACTCACCTCTGCCATTACAGCAAGAAAGATATAGACAACATGCAAACGAATGGGCATGCATGTTCCAATAAAACTTTCTTTATGAACACTGAAATTAAATTTCATATAGTTTTTTATGTGTCGTGTAATATTAGTTTTTTGTTTGTTTTTTAAAACCATTTAGTAACGTAGAAACCGTTCTTATCTTGAGAGCAATATATAAGTAAGTGACAGGCTGAATTCTACTCAAGGGCCATGGTTTGCTAGTTCCTGGATTGGAACTATTATGACTAAGTCATTTAACATTCCTGAAACTTTAGTTTCTTTATGCAAGTGGGGTTGTCAGATATACCCTAGAAGCTTGCTGAGCATTAAGTTATGTTAAATATTGTATTTTAAAATATTGTTAAACAATATACTTATTTTCATAGTTAATTAGTTAATACATCGGATAGTCTTATACAGATAGGTTAAAAACTAAGTTCAATTTCTGTTTGAAATCTCTATTTGAATTCTTTCTGTTCAGGGAAAATAAGCTGCAATTTTTCTCCCTGAGATCTTTCAGGAGAGAAATGCCATCTGTTCTGGGTAATTCATTTACCTGCCCCAAGGCAGGACTAGATGATCTCTTAATGCCTTTCTCCTGTCAGTGGTAGAGTGGCCAGTTAGTAACAAAAATTAAATTCAAAGTGCTTACCACTGATGAGATCATGGCAAATACTGCTGTTTGGGGAATGTGTCCAAACAGAAGAGTAAACGGTTGCTCAAATCTTACTTTTGAAAGAGCTAGTTTTGCAAGTTATTAGTATTTATATAGATGGAAACATCCCAGCCTCTGTCTTTGCCTTCTGTTCTCTTAGTCCTTGGCTGGACAAGCCAAAACAAACCAATTAGAAAGAGAAAATGAATCCAATCTACAGAGTTTTCCACTTAGCCTGGGGCACCGAGGGCCCTGAGCATTGTGATTTAAGTCTCTTACATTGGAGGGATTGCTTTTAATGAAGTAATTATTTCATACAGAATAATCAATCATGTGGGTCCACTCTTTTTAGGCAGGGACAAGGAAATGGGGGCCAGAGAAGAAGGGTCAGGAGAGGGGATGGGCACAGCCAACAGGCCTGGAAAATGCCTAGCAGAAAGTTTCATAACCGACACAGCCTGCCTACCAAACCTATGCAACCATTAGTCAATAGCTGTTGTCGATGGGTGGGACATAGCAGGGAGAAAGATCCCCAAGGGGACTTGGGTAAGAAAGCTGGAACAGAGAGCCAATAACCATGAACCATTTCAATTTGAAAGAGCCAACCAGAGTGCGCCAACAATGACCAGGCGAACACTTAAGGTTTAAAACCCACTAGACAAAGCGCCGAAGAGGCAACCTGCGCAGGACACCCCCAACTGCACGGGAGGCTTCGCTTTCCTCTTTCCTTTCTTCTCTTGCAGTGTATGAATTCATTCTTTAATTCTCAAGACCAAGGACCCGGCCGGAAATCCAGTATCACTACCAACCCTTTCCCTTGTCTTCTCTGTTTCCTCCTGTCTTCACCTGCAGAAGTCCTTTAAGCCAGAATTACTACAACAGGTTTGCAGTTTGAAATGGGCCTATAGGCCTTGGTCACCCACAGTTTAGGCTGAAAAGGTTACGGAAGCTTCCAGGGAGAACTTCTTCAGTCATCTGTTGAACTACGTTAGGAAAATCACATTCATGGAAATGAAATCTTGATAACAATAATTTTACTATTCGTATACTATTGCTTTTTAACAAGGCTTGCTAATGTTATTTTACAAGTAGACAGTGGATTAAAGCTTTTTAAATGACATAAATTCACTCCAGCCTTAGAGTTAACTTTTTTTATATATTGGCTATAAAGTAAGAGTTTTGATAATGTGCATTTCTACTTCAGCTAATGCCATTCAAGGCAAGATAATTAGGGGTGGCACCTGTGGCTCAAGGAGTAGGGCGCCGGCCCCGGCCCCATATACCAGAGGTGGCGGGTTCAAACCTGGCCCCAGCCAAAAATAAAAAATAAATAAGACAATTAATCCCACAAGTGGGAAATGGTTAGTACAGGACTGGGAAGAACTGTTGGGAACACTTTAAGGACATATATTTGCAATTAAATAAAGGGGTGAAATGTTTCAGATATTTGGCCAACACAGGTCTGACCTTTAACAATCTAAAAATAATATTGTTATTGCAGTGTCTCCTAACCTGCCCTCAGACTTCCCAGGGGAGCCCCTGAGCTAAGCAAGAGTACAAGTAAAACTCTCAGAAGTGTTCAAATCTATTTCTTCTTTTTTTTTTTTTTTTATAGACAGAGTCTCACTTTATGGCCCTCGGTAGAGTGCCGTGGCCTCACACAGCTCACAGCAACCTCCAACTCCTGGGCTTAAGCGATTCTCTTGCCTCAGCCTCCCGAGTAGCTGGGACTACAGGCGCCCGCCACAACGCCCGGCTATTTTTTGGTTGCAGTTTGGCCGGGGCCGGGCTTGAACCCGCCACCCTCGGTATATGGGGCCGGCGCCCTACCGACGGAGCCACAGGCGCTGCCCAAATCTATTTCAATTCACCTTAATTTAAAATACAGTAGAACCTCTGTAGTTGACCACCTCCATATGTTGACCAGTTTGTTATAGTCCCTTGGGTGGTGATGGAGCTAAAGGAATTTCAGCCCCAAATATGACTACTTGGTATAAAGAATACTTTGAGTTAAAGGCAATCCTAGATCATAAATCTTTTGGAAGGGGTTTCCCTCTGTCTACAGAATATCAGACCAACCTGATCAAAAGATTAAAGGGGGCAACTGACATCTATTCCTCTCCCTGGATGCTAGCAGACCTGGCCCCAATCATTTAAAACACAATACTGGTCTCTCGGGTTAATTTACAAGTCAGTCTGGTTCCCCCATCTATTCATCCTCCCTAACAACCACTTGCTGCGCCCATACTCCACATTTCCCCCCTCCTTGGTGACAGTGGGTAATTACTCTTGAGGTGCTCCCCATGTGCATGGTATTTGGAAATAAACATTTCTCTTATCAATCTGCCTTAACTGAGAGTTGATCTTTCAGGAAACTTTCAGGGGGGAAAGGGCAAGTTTCCCCTCGCCCCTATAGTGGTCAACTTACAGAGGTCCTACTATATATGAAAAAATGGTATAGATTAGAGCTCACTGGTTTGGGATTCTCTTTCAAGAAAGATTGAGCCCATCCATCCATCACAGTGAAGGAGCTAAGAAAATTTCACCCCAATATGATTCCTTGGTATAAAGATTATTTTGAATTAAAAGCTATTCATAACCTGGAAACTCTGAACAAAGACTTTCCTCTATCTACTTAAAATCTTAAAGGGCTGCTAGACTCCTTATCACATGCTAATAGACCTGGCCCTAAACTCATTTGAAGCACAATACATGTCTCTCAGGTTAGTTTACTAATCAATGTGTTTCCCTCAATCTACCCATCCCCCCTTAGCACCCACTTGCTACACGTGTACTTTCCCGTTTCTCTCCTCCCTCCTTTCTAAAAGGCATCTTTAAAAGCCACTGACTATCACTGAGACTCTGGGAAATCATTCTTGTGGTTCCTCCCATGCGCGTGGTATTTGAAATAAACCTTTCTCTTATTAATCTACCATAACTGTGAGTTGATTTTTTCAGCAAAACAATCTAAGGGGAGCAGGCAAATTTCTCTAGGACTCCCCTTCAACAGCCATGAAGAACTCCCATCCACGAGTGAACACTTCTCTGTTCTTATTTACCCAGCTTTAATTTGGAGCTAGGCCCTGTGCCAGGTGTTTTACATTTATTATCTATCATTTACTCTGAATGAAAAAATACTGCCAAAATGGATGCTCATATGTCGGTGCTTGTTACATTGTTCTCTGTATTTTTTTTTTTTTTTAATTTTAGCAAGGCCTGTCACTTTAGAATGTATTTTTTAATTCTTCAAAAGGGAGACGGAAAGAGGAAGCTGGAAGGAAGGAAAAGTAATCAAGGCACAGATATTAGTAACTTCCTCCAAGGCTACACAGTTAGAAAGTGACCAAGTCACATCTGTCCTTGGAAGCCTGGACCCTTCCCACCTACCCTGTTGTTTCTTACACTTCGTCTTTCCAGGAAATAAGGACATTGATAGGGTTGACTTTCAGAAATCAGTCTTTTTTTCTCTAAAACACAAAGTGGTGAATCTAAATCTTAGGAGTTGTCTCTTAAACATCTTAACATCAAAGGATGGAGTTTGCATTAGGGGCTGCAGGCCATTAGAAACATTATTTACTCAACATTTTATTTACTTATGAGAAGCACGATCTTCAAGTTTGAGTAAAACACTTAGTTTTGAATTTTATTTCTATGTCCTTGAGCAAATCCCATCTCCAACTCTCAATTTCCTTATCTATAAAATAAGATTGTGATTGTCCAACATCCCTAGTCATCAGGGAAATATATATATCAAAACCACAGTGACATACCTTTTCATCCTTATCAGGATCCCTAAAATGAAACAAACAGTAAAACTGTTGGGAAGGATGTGGAGAAATTGGAACTCTCATACACTGTTGATGAGATGTAAAATGGTGCAGCCACTATGGAAAATCATTTGGAAGTTTCTCAAAAAGTTAAACACAGATTACATGTAACCCAACAGTTCTACTCCCAGGTATATATACCTAAGAGAACTGAAATCCATTTGTCCACAAAAAAACTTGTATGCAAATGAGCATAGCAATATTATTCATAATAGTCAAAATGTCCTTGTGAAAGGCTAATGAAAGTGTGGTACACCCCTACAATGGAATATTATTCAGCCACGAAAAGGAATGAAGTACTGCTACGTGTCATAACAGACATGAGCCTTGAAAAGCAGTGAGTGAAAGAAGCTGGACACAAAAGAATCACATACTGAATGCCACAGGATAGCAGGAAGGGGTTTGGGGTTGGGAAAAGTGTTCTAAAATTGATTGTGGTGATGGTTGCACAACTCTGTAAACATACTAATGTACATTGGATTATATAATTTAAGTGGGTAAATTTTTTGGTATGTAAATTATAATCCAATAAAGCTGATATTAATAAACAGACTGGGAGCATGAGTTGGAGTCAGACTGCAGAAGACCTTGATGGCCACAGGAAGGCATTTGAACCCTACCATACTCCATGGGTAGCCATCAATATATTTTTTTTTTTTTTTTTGTAGAGACAGAGTCTCACTTTATGGCCCTCGGTAGAGTGCCGTGGCCTCACACAGCTCACAGCAAACTCCAACTCCTGGGCTTAAGCGATTCTCTTGCCTCAGCCTCCCGAGTAGCTGAGACTACAGGCGCCCGCCACAACGCCCGGCTATTTTTTTTTTTGGTTGCAGTTTGGCCGGGGCCGGGTTTGAACCCACCACCCTCGGTATATGGGGCTGGCGCCCTATGGACTGAGCCACAGGCGCCGCCCAGCCATCAATATTTTTAAGAATAGGATCACACAGTCAATTTCTTGTTTCAGAAAAACCCCTGTTTTAGCCCCGTGGAGGACGGGCAGGAGCAAGGACAACCTAAAGCAGAGGACAGGCACTTGCCAGATTTGCAGGGGAGAGTTTCTGAAGGTATTAGTTTGTGTTTGGTTCCCATGGTGTGTTTTCGTCCATTTCAGGAAGGTAACCCTCATTGCTTCTTTAGCCTGGAACCGTGTGTCACAAGGACAAGAGTTGCGTTTGTGTGGAGGCAACTCTCCAACCAGCTCCCCCTCCTCACCAAAACTTGTCACTGTTTGATTGTAGGTGATGTGATATCTCACTGTGGATTTGATTTACATTTTCCTAATGATTGATGATGCTGAGCATCTTTTCATGGGCTTATTGGCCATTTTCTGTCTTCACCCTCCATCTTGCTGAAGTGGCAGTTTTACAGTAAGACATGATTCCTTTGATTTCTTATAGTAGTTCTCAAGCCAGGCGATTTTGTCCTCCAAGAAGGGTTTCCACATAAAATATAGATACCCAATTCAATTTGAATTTCAAATAGATAGCAAATAATCCCAAATATGCATGGGATACACATATTAATATTTTAAAAAGATCATTAGCTGTTACTGCTGTCTAATGAGTAGACACCAGTAGTAGCCAATATGCAGAGATAGGGATAGGTCCGCCAAACTTTGTCAGGAGGCTGGGATTCTGGAGGACAGTGAGAGTGGCGTCTCCAAGACCGTTCTGTTCTTCTATTTCCAAAATCACAGTTCTATACATAAAAGTTCAAAGCAAAGACCACACCAACCCCTATTCCAAATAGTATTCAGCATACCTCAGTGACCTAGTACAACATTCCAGTTCAAAAGTTAATTTCCTAAATCAATCTAACCTAAACTACTCAAGATAGGCATCTTTAGGCTGGGAGCTAAATTTACAAAATAGAAAGAATGGGAGACGTGGTGAAGGTCAGGCAGGACCTAAACCGACCGGACCAGCTGTGTCCTGTCTGCCCCAGCCTGACAGGCTCCATCTTATTCTCACTACATGTACTTTCAAGAGGATCGCTTGTGCCTAAGAGTTTGAGGTTGCTGTGAACTGTGATGTCACAGCACTCTACCTAGAGTGACAGAGTGAGACTCTGTCTCAAAAAAAAAAAAAGATTAGAGAGGTGATCTGGGGTGAGAGTCAACTAAATTGACTTATTTTTCAGTGATGACTGAGGCCTGCTTTGGCTGCTCTGATGGAGTGTCATATGATAGGAGCTCTCTGCAGGCAGGAAAGGACCCATTGGGCCACCACACAAGCTGTCACTGAACAAGTAGAGCATGCCAGGGCACCGTTTCTGCATCTGGCTGCTGCTATTGCAAACCAGAGCAGAGCCTCTAGGGAGGGAGCCCCCAACAGTGGCACCGCCAGCCCAGCCCCCTACCCGACCCACAGGGCAGAAGAGGCGCCCCACGCAACTCCATTCATGTGAAATGAATCCATCCGGTCTGAGCAGCACACCAGCTGAATGAGGGATTGCTTCCACTGGCCAGCCAGGACGGCCAATTCCACACATTACGCCGTTGTCTCTCAATTTTCTCTTCTCTTACCCCAAACACAAGTTACCTCGGGGACCAAGCTAGCGTTTATCCAACTCCTTTGCACATGAATCTTTCCCAGTAATCTCATGAAAGTCAGCTTATAGTCCCTCTAGAGCAGAGATGAGAAGTTAGAAGACTTGATGAACTCAAAACCCCAGCACCCAGCTTTCTAGAATATTCCTTCTCAAAAATTGCCTCTGCTTTGTGCTTTATTAGCCGCTATTCATATGGCATCCTTATGGTAGTCTGGTTCACGTGAGAAATTCTGTGTGCAGGAAAATGAGCAATTCAATAATTCAGAGAACGCCTCCCGAGCCATCTGAAGTTGTCACAAGCAGTTCTGTCGAAAATAATTTAATTGCTCAGAGCCACATTCAAAGTCCAAAAATGTCAGACAATTGTTTCCTTCCAGTGACCAAAACAAGCGCAAGGTCCGTGCACGTACACAGTACTCACTGCTGCTTGTGCTACGTCAATTCTTTTGAGCGATTTGGGGACTTGCATTGCACTAGTGTTTGCGGTCATGTTTCAGTAGAATGTGTGGCTTTTGTTTCACGAATCTGTCTCAGAAAGCTGAGAGGATACCCAGAATGATAATCGGGGTTTTAAAAGGAATATCAGGTCAAATCGCTGTTGATGAATCTAAGAAGAATTGGTGCTGTGCATATAATGATTTTAAGAAAATAATTCATGGGCGGCGCCTGTGGCTCAGTGAGTAGGGCGCCGGCCCCATATGCCGAGGGTGGCGGGTTCAAACCCAGCCCCTGCCAAACTGCAACAACAACAAAAAAAAAATAGCCGGGCGTTGTGGCGGGCGCCTGTAGTCCCAGCTGCTTGGGAGGCTGAGGCAAGAGAATCACATAAGCCCAAGAGCTGGAGGTTGCTGTGAGCCGTGTGACGCCACGGCACTCTACCGAGGGCGGTACAGTGAGACTCTGTCTCTACAAAAAAAAAAAAAAAAAAAAAAGAAAATAATTCATAATTTCTCTTTTTTAAGCTTGCTGTTTTTCCCCTTCAACCAAACATTGTATTACTGGCTGCTTCAGAGGTTCTATGTTTCTGCAGCATAGTCAGACAAAGAAACATTTGTACTAGGCTGCTCAGAAGCAGGTATTTTTGTCTTCTAGAGAATAGAACATTGGATGGGGCGTGAAAGTTGTTACGTAAATCCACTCTCTGCTCCCACTGGCTTTCTCTTTGTGACAGCCACACCCACTCGGTGAAAAGGCGGTTCTGCATTCCCCAGTCAGTGCATGCGCCGTGGGCTTGTGGGCCCGGATGAGCGCATACCTTGGCAGTAACTTCCTATTCCATGCAAACTCTTCATCTCCTATCTCACTGCTTTAGGGCTTGCCAAAATAGGATTAACCCCTTGTTTGTCCTGATGGCACCTCCTTTTATTGCAACGTGATGGAAATTACCAGATACTGGGAGTCCCTTTATTCCAATCACACGGAGGGTCACTGGTATGAAGATGTTACCCAGACCACTCTTGCCTCTGCCTAAAGGTGAAATTCTTCCCTGCTTGAAGGATCCAGGGTCCTGGAGGAGAGGAGTCTCTCCACACAGGGCCTGATGAGAGGGTCTGCCCACTCCCTCAAGCAAGTCTATGAACCCAACGAAGCCTACCATTCTAAGGCTAGAGCTGATGTGTCTCCTTTTATTACTCCTGGGGTCCACAGGTAGATGGATTATTTGGATTAGGCTATTTAATTTTCCTTAGACTTTGGGTCAATAACCACAAAAATCAATTTTAGTTCACACCAGAATCTACCTTGCCCAGAAAGTACTTGACCCTTTCTGTCACAGTAAACCAGGCATGTCCATGCTTCCTCATTGTGAGTACCACCTCCAAGTGTCAGTGTTTCCAACTCAGTCCCTGAGCATAAAACCACATTTTGTCCTTTTAGTCCTCTACCTACAGTGAACAGAAAGAAAACTCTAATCATGGCCAGGCACGGTGACTCATGCCTGTAATCCTTACACTCTGGGAGACCGAGGCAGGCCCGTGGATTGCTTGAGCTCAGCAGTTCAAGACCAGCCTAAGCAAGAGCAAGACCCCATCTCTACTAAAAACAGAAAAGCTAGCGGGCATTGTAGTGGGTGCCTGTAGTCCCAGCTACTTGGGAACCTGAGGCAAGAGGATCACTTGAGCCCAGGAGTTTGAGGTTGCTGCTATGCTATGATGATGCCCAGGCACTCTAGCCTGGAGCAACAGAGTGATTTAAAAAAAAAAAATAAGAGCCTGGTGGGACAAGCAGAAGGAGCTCTTAGAAAAGGGGACTGGGGGCCGTGCCTGTGGCTCAGTGGATAGGGTGCCGGCCCCATATACCAAGGGTGGCGAGTTCAAACCCAGCCCCGACCAAACTGCAACAAAAAAATAGCTGGGCGTTGTGGCAGGCACCTGTAGTCCCAGCTACTAGGGAGGCTGAGGCAGGAGAATCGCCTAAGCTTAAGAGTTGGAGGTTGCTGTGTGACGCCACGGCACTCTACCGAGGGCAATAAAGTAAGACTCTGTCCCTACAAAAATAAAAAAGAAGAAGAAGAAGAAGAAGAGGGGGCTCAACCCCAGCCTCCAGGCCCCCCATCTCCGCCCCCACCACACTTCCCAAGAGATGCTATTTGCCGGTGAGCAGGGCCAATTGCAAATGTGATAATGCCAAGACTGTGGGACAAGGCAATTTGCAAAATCAGTTCCACTGAGGTCGACTCAAAAGTGAAGGCCCTGGGATTGTGCTATTATCACCTACAAGATGGGCCCTCAAGTCCATCTAACTAAAAATAGTGGCAATGGCTCACTCCCCAGGCCCTGTATGTTCTTGTGCAAGGCACCGTATTTATCACAACAGACAATGATCAGACAAGGACTGTGTGTGCATTTCAAGAAGGCCAGACTTCAAAGACAGTCTCAACAATCCATTATTTTTAGAACATGATTAGGAATCATCTTCAACTGCCCAATTTCCTGTTTCATTATAATCAGTCTCGTAAAAGACAGTACTGTGTTCTTCCCAGCAGAATGTGAGCAGCACACAGAGTTCTAGGGCAGACAGCAGGATCATTGTTAGGAGGGCTTAAAAGATGGAAAGAAAGGGCAGAGGGTGGCCTCTGGGCCTGTTTTGCCAGGTGTCAGGAGTCCTTAGGACAAAGTTCACTAGTTGGAGAACTTTTTGTTAATGCTTGAGAGCCATCACTCAATGTCTGAAAACATAAAAGGCCCGGGTATAAAAGTTCTATGTGCATGGGAATGTGGAAACCAAAGCCACGGGCAAAACATTTGCCTGTGATGATCATACTTTCCCAGTCTGCCATAGCATTACATAGCATGTGTAAATTAGGATTGAATTCACTCTAGGCCAGGTGCAGGGGCTCGTGCCTGTGATCCTAGCACTCTGGGAAGCCGAGGAGGGTGGATTGTTTGAGCTCAGGAGTTTGAGACCAGCCTGAGTAAGAGTAAGACCCTGTCTCTAAAAAACTACCCAGGCATTGTGGTGGGTGCCTATAGTCCTGACTACTCTGAAGGCTGAGACAAGAGACTCACTTGAGCCAAAGACTTTGAGGTTACTGTGAGCTATGTCACCAGGGGACTCTACCTAGGATGACAGAGTGAGACTCTGTCTCAAAAAAAAAAAAAAAAAAGAATTGAATATGCTCTCAATGGGGACATACATCTGAAATTGTGTGAACACTAAATAGAAAAAAAAAATACCATTATTCAAAACTAATATTCTAGTTGAAGAGGTAAGATTAAAAGAAATAAGCACATGTACTAATCCACATACATACGTGTACATCCATTTCATGTTGGCAAAGTCCTTGGGACTCAACCTACAAAAACCCACTTCTGGAAAACAAAATGGACATTTTCAGTTCCCCTTCACCTTGCGAGGTGTAACAGGATATCCGAAGAAGAAAACTCAATGACCCTGGAAACCACAGGGGCTTCATGGAAAAGGGCATTTTGAAATGGTCACTTTCCCACTGCTGTTTCCTAATGGGTCTGCCCATATTTGTTTTCACTCCTAAGGCTTAATCAGATATCACATGTGCAACTCAAATTTGCTTGGGATGTAAGTTTCCAAAAGGCAAGGACAGTTTCATTTTCTCTTCCCGTGACTTTTCCTTGTATAAGGACTTTGCTCTGTACTTGGTGGATTATCAATTGATACAGGAAGACGAGGCCCAGTGGAGAGGAGCACCCAATCCAAACACAGGATTTAAAAGAGGAAGGGCTTTATTTCAGCCGGTGGAGTGAGGCACAGAATTCGAAATGGCCCAGTCCCTGACTGGCTCAGTCTTCTCCTTTTTATCCCTAGTCAAAAAGTTCCGGCCCACGGGCACCTTTCTCACTGGTCAGTTTGAATCAAGCCGGAGAAGCTCCGGCTTTTACAGAATCGCAGGCTTTCACAGAAGCAGAAGCAAGCTTCAGCCTCCAGGTCCCTGGACGTTGAGTTTTTACAAATTCCTAAGAGCTGAATCACCACAGGGAGGACCTCATAGGTGTATCCTTGGGGTCTCCTTGAGAAGACCTTTGTGCTCTTAGAACTTACTTTTTCCAGGTATCCTCTCTCAAATGATGCAAAGTAAAAGCCAACATGCTTCAAGAGAATCCATTCCAGAAGCTCATACTTCTTCACTTTCCTTATTTTTCCATTCTATACCTGTCAGGTCCTAAAATCCAGTCCACTGGAATGGGCTCTAGAAGCTTTGGGGGAGTGTCCAGTCCTGGGTACAGTAACTTGCTGGAAGGTCCTGAGAATCTAAGGGAACAGGAGGCCCTCAGTGTCTGCCCGTGTGCAGAGAATGCCCTAACACCAGGGCATCAAAATCGACTGAGCAAATTTCCTGTAGAATCTCAAATAGTCAAACTCGTAGATGCAGAGGGTGGAATGGCAGCTACAGGGCAGGAAGTTGTGTGGGGGGGGACGGGATGGGGAAATGTTGGTCAAAAAGGACAAAGTTTCAGTTATGCAAGATGACGAAGTTCTGGAGGGCTAATGTATAGCATAGTGACTACAGTTAAAGATCCTGTATTGAATACTTGAAATTTGCTAAGAGGGTAGACTTCACGTGTACTCACCAAAAAAAGAAATACAAAAAGAAAAGAAAAAGAAAAATGGTGACTATGTGAGGTCGTAGATATGCAAATTAGCCTATTGTGGTGATCATTTCCCAACATATACATGTGTCAAAACATCAAGTTGTATACCTTAAATATATCTGCTCCCTAATTATCAACTGTACCTCAATAAAGTCTGCGCCTGTGGCTCAGTCGGTAAGGCGCCGGCCCCATATGCCGAGGGTGGCGGGTTCAAACCCGGCCCTGGCCAAACTGCAACCAAAAAATAGCCGGGCGTTGTGGCGGGCCCTGTAGTCCCAGCTGCTCGGGAGGCTGAGGCAAGAGAATCGCTTAAGCCCAGGAGTTGGAGGTTGCTGTGAGCTGTGTGAGGCCACAGCACTCTACCGAGGGCCATAAAGTGAGACTCTGTCTCTACAAAAAAAAAAAAAAAAAAATTAACTGAGGAAATTTCTTTACAATTTTCCCCAAAGCTGGCCCTGCCTTAAACACATCAGAAGCTCTGGCAAGACACTTTGCCAAACCAACTCCAGGGATGAACCAACCTCCATTTCCTCTTATACGCTCTGGCAGGACACGCTGAATCTGTACAGCCTTGAACTTACTCTCCCTCCAGGTGGGCTGTACGCTTACCTCAAATCAGTTGAACTTGTTCCCACAGCTGTGTGTATCGGGTGTACTTACAACATGAATTCTGTAATTGTATTAAAAATGATAGTTTGTGGCCCAGCACAGTGGCTCACACCTATAACCCTAGCACTCTGGGAGGCCGAGCTAGGTGGATTGCTTGAGGTCAGGAGTTTGAGACCAGCCTGAGCAAGAGTGAGATCTCATCTCTAAAAATAGCTGGTTGTTGTGGCAGATGCCTATAGTCTGAGCTATTTGGGAGGCTAAGGCAGGACGATCACTTGAGCCCAAGAGTTTGAGGTTGCTGTGAGCTATGATGCCACAGCACTCAATCCCAGGGCACAGAGGGAGACCCTGTCTCAAAAAAAAAAAAAAATTGTGATGGTGTGGTTTCCTTCAGGCAGGGAAGCCAAGCAGTGTGAAGCACACAGGACACAGAGGAGGACTTAAACCTGAGACAAACTGTGTTACGACCCAGGCCAAAGGTTCAGAGCAGATGATGGCCTACCCTCTCACTCATCCCATGGGGCTTCTGACAGTCAGGAGGAAAAGTGGAGCCAGCACAGACAGCCCTAAAACTACAGGAAGTCATATGGTGGCTTGGAACTTATGAAATTAAAAAACAAACAAACTTGTCTTTGGCTTACAAACTAGAGAAGAACATTTGTGTTTATAAAAAATGACTCATTAATTAATTCATAGCTGTCACTTGGAAACACTCAAAGGGAAGAGGTCTGTGTTACTATTTCTTAAATTTAAAGCACAGTGAAATATTTAGGACATCAATCCAAAACTCCATTAGAACAGCACTAGTGAATATTTTGGAAAGATTGTGTGATATTTCTTTCTTTCTTTTTATTTTTGAGACAGAGCCTCAAGCTGTTGCCCTGGGTAGAGTGCTGTGGCATCACAGCTTACAGCAACCTCCAACTCCTGGGCTCATTGATTCTCCTGCCTCCGCCTCCCAAGTAGCTGGGACTACAGGTGCCCGCCACAACGCCAGGCTATTTTTTGGTTGTAGTTGTTATTGTTGTTTGGGGGGCTCGGGCTGTGTTTGAACCAGCCAGCTCAGGTGTCTGTGGCTGGTGCCTTACCGGCTTTAGCCACAGGCGCTGAGCCGCCAGTCAATATTTCTTAAAGAATTTGGCATTAGGGTTTTTTCCACATTCAGTGTTGAATGTTAAAAATAGCATATTCATGCAATAAATAGTAGAAAATTATTTTTGGTTTAATTTTACTCCACATGTATGTGAAATCAATGAAATATGATGTGACAATTCAATGCTACTTATTATGGGGAAAGAAAAATCGACCTTGGTAGAAAGACTCTTGGGCATTTAAAAATGATTGTTAAAACGAGCATGTCATAGACATTATACTTGGATTTTAAATGTTCCGAGGTTAGCTACTTAAATCTCTTCCATTATTAAAGTACCCTTGGAATTAGAAATGGAAATATTCTTTTAGGATGATCATCTGTTCCTGGGAGGCATCACAGAATTGTTCCTTCCAAACTGTTTCCTTGTTCTTGGTACACTGTAGAGTCTTTTAGGAACAAAGAGTTATTCTCAATTCAAGCTGGCCTAAGCTGAACCAACTGAACTCCAGTATTATTTCGAAATTATATTCAGTGGAGAGGATGGAACGAAATCCTTAGGAAATGGGGCCCAGAGACCTTCCGGGAAAGATATGCTTGCTTTGTCCCACAGTTCTTTCTTCCATTTTGTTTTCTTCTCTTTTGCCATCTCTCCTACCCACTCCTCACGCCAGGAAATTGACTGTCCTAGAGAATAAGGATATCGTCTGATCACTAGTGAATTTACTTGTAATTCAGGGGTTTCCATCGCATTTCTGGCAGCCTGCTAAGAACAACTGGCCCAAAGAACTACAGATTCTGCTTTGATTTACATACTACATTCAGTAAGGCATAAAGCACCATGACTGATTTACATTTAGGCTGCTCTATATTGAATCAAGACACTGTCAATCACTATCAAGTTCTCATTGCTACGTCTTACATGGGGTTATTATTTAGGCTTAAATAGTTTCTTGAAAATTCTCCCTTCCTGTACAGACCAGCCTAAGAGGACACTACAAGCAGTGTCACCAGAGTGTCAAAACACGGCACTGATTTTCTTTTAGTGACTGGTTTGAAATCAGATGATTCGTTAATTTGACATTTACCAGCACCCACTAGGAGGCAGGCCATGAGTTAAGCTCTGGGGATTTTTAAAAAGGAATATCTGATAGCCTCCACATCTAACATATATCATGTTTTCTGCTTTTTGCAAATGTATAATCCAACTGGAAAACAGAACTCTAAGTAAGTAAGCATGTTGGTGAGAGTGGTATGAAAGAGATGCCTACGGAGAGGGAAGAGAGGGCAGGACATTGGGCCCGAGGCCGTAGTAGCATGAATACGTGAATCTTGTTTCTTTTTATGTTCCAATAAGATTTTATTTATGAACACTGGAAATACAAATACCATGTTTCATGTGTCATGAAAATGTTTTATTTTTCTTTTTATTTTGTAGGGACAAAGTTTCACTCTGTTGCCCTCGGTAGAGTGCTGTGCCGTCACAGCTCACAGCAACCTCCAACTCCTGGGCTTAAGCAATTCTCTTGCCTCAGCCTCCCAAGTAGCTGGGACTACAGGCGCCCACCACAATGCCCAGTTATTTTTTTTGTAGCAGTTTAGCTGAGGCCAGGTTTGAACTTGCCACCCTCAGTATATGGGGCGGGCACCCTACCCATTGAGCCACAGGCGCCGCCCAATGTGTCATGAAACTAAAGAATTTTTTTTCTGGGCAGCGCCTGTGGTTCAAGTAGGGTGCCGGTCCCATATGCCAGAGGTGGTGGGTTCAAACCCATCCCTGGCCAAAAAACCACAAAAAAGAAATAAAGAATTTTTTTTCTAATAATTTTCTTATTGTTTCTTTGGTTTTTTAGCAGGCCCAGGCTGTGTTCCGACCCACCAGCCCAGGTGCATGTGGCCAGTGCCCTAACCACTGAGCTACAGGTGCTCAGCCTAGTCATTTGATGATGTAAAAACAGCCAGTTTTTATGTCAGGGAAACCCTTCCAGATGTGTGCTGGGGGATGATGGGGGGTGGGAAAATGTAAATAAAATTATAAAAATACTCTTAGCTTGAGGATCATATAAAAACAAACACACAAATTTGTTGGAGGTAAGCAGCATGATTCACAAGGCCACAGAGATTCAAGATCCATCTTACCTCAGAGCTGTTTTTCAACCTTTTTTTTCTCTCACCACACACTTGAACCTATAGTTAAACTTCCACGGACCACTTAAATTATGTTGATCAAAAAAAAAAAAGAGTGAAAAAAAGAATACATTTATTGTGCTTTGAACTTCTTTGGAAAATAATTAATGATCTTTAAAAATGTTTGTGGCCCATCTAAGAACATCACACCAGTTAAAAATCACTGCCTTAGAGGGATGTTAGGCTAGAGATCCAAAATGTCAGGTAATGGTGAAGGGTGGGAGAGAGCAGAATGAATCAATGATGGCCCTGGGGAACAACTTGGAGGAAGCACCCTCTTTCTGCCACATGAGTCAATAAATTTAATATGGGGGGAAGAGAGGTAGCAGATCGGCTTGGAAGCCTCTCTATGTGGTGTTAAAGAAACCCCCTTTCTCCAATCATAGCATCTTAGCCTCTCTGGTATCCCTCCATCCCCACCCGCACCCAGTCACCCAAGATGTCAGGGGTGGTCCCATTGGTTGGGACAGCCCTGGATGACCAAACAAAACTCAAAAGTATGGCTTTTCATTGACTCAGGAGAGTGTATGTAGGGAGGGCAGGAGGCCTGGGACAGACTACTGGGAATGCTGATGTGGCCCAGTCTACTAGCAAACCACGAATACAGAACCACCAGCCAAGGCATTCAAGAAAGGAAAGAGAGGATGCCTCCTTAACAGTGTAAGTACAGAGAGAGTGACTAGTAACCCCGCCCCCCGATGCTCCTGTTCTTATCCGTGCATCCCCCCAAGATCCCTACCCTTTCCTTGCTTGGCCCAAACCCCTCCTCACTCTGCACCCCTAAGAAGCCCCCCTTCTATCCAGTGTCTGTCTTCTTTCCTCAAACTAATGCTCTTCTGTATACAACCTGTTGCCCTTCCAGGTACACAAGAGAGCCATGAGGGTTGAAATACTCCTTCACAGTTGTGCAGACCAAAAAAAGAAAAAAAGTCTCCTGAAACATCTATCACCCATTCAAGAAAGTGTAAGAGAGAAACCAAGCCAATAATATTCTTCTATTACCACATGCCGAATAAGAAATGAAATCAGGACCAAGAGAGCTCTGGAGAACTCCACCAATGCAACTAAGCCCTGTGCACAGGGAGGACTGGAGACCCCAAATTACCTGTAGCTCTCCAGAAGAGACGGTAGAGAAATGGTCAACTGTAAAGATTCAACCAAATATTCTCCATACTGGGTACACCAATGGTGATGATTAAGACCAACAAGGTACGAAAGATGTCTGTATGTCTCTGAGTTTTTTGATGCAGAGGAGAGAGGAAGGGTAAGTGAATCTTTCTGTGGACATGTTTTCATTTGTTTTAGAGAATACGAAGGAGTGAAATAGTTGGGTTGACAGGTAATTTTACTAGAAACAACTGCCTAGCTGTTTTCTATGGGACTGGGCCATGTAGCAGTGAGGGAAAACTTGCCCTTTTTCCTCTGAAAGTTCGCTGAAAGGTCAACTCACAATTAAGGCAGATTAATAAAAGAAATGTTTATTTTCAAATGCCATGAGCATGGAGAGAATCACAAGAGTGATTATTACTCAGTGTCTCAGTGATGCTCAGACACCTTTATAGTTGCCTTTTTAAATCTTTTTTTTTTTTTTTTTTTTGTAGAGACAGAGTCTCACTTTATGGCCCTCGGTAGAGTGCCGTGGCCTCACACAGCTCACAGCAACCTCCAACTCCTGGGCTTAAGCGATTCTCTTGCCTCAGCCTCCCGAGTAGCTGGGACTACAGGCGCCTGCCACAACGCCCGGCTATTTTAGATGCCTTTTTGAAGGAAGAGGGGAGAATGTGAAGTATGGGTGCAAGTGGTTGCTGGGGGAGGATGAATTGATGGGGTGGGACAGATTGACTTGATGTGTAAATTAACCTGTGAGACAGGTATTATTTCTTTTATTATTTATTTATTTATTTATTTATTTATTTTTGAGACAGAATCTCACTATGTCACCCTCTGTAGAGTACTGTAGTGTCACAGCTCACAACAACCTCCAACTCTTGGGCTTAAGTGATTCTCTTGCCTCAGTCTCCCAAGTAGCTGGGACTACAGGGGCCTGCCACAACCCCCTGCTATTTTTTTTTTTTTTTTTTTTGCAGTTGTTGTTTAGCAGGCCCTGGCTGGGCTTGAACCTGCTAGCTTCGGTGTATGTGGCCGGCACCCTACTCACTGAGCTACCAGTGCCGGAGCCAGGTATTATGTTTTAAATGATTTGGGCCAGATCTGCTGCCTTCTGGGGGAGGAAAGGAAGTCAGTTAGCCCTCTGATATTTTGATCTGATCAGTCAGGTTTTATGTAGACAGAGGGAAAGCCCCCTCCAAATGTTTTCTGATCTCCAAAGTATTCTTTATGCCAAGAAGTCATATTTTTGAGTGAAATTTCCTTAGCCCCTTCAGCCACATTACTTTCCCTCTAGCAGCATATTGTTGCAGGAAGACAAGGCCCAATGGAGAGAAAGAACACCCAAACACTGTGTTTAAAAGAGGAAGGGATTTATTTCAGCCAGCAGAGCAGCGGCAGACCTAGGGTCCCAACATGGCTGAGCTCCCTGACTGCCTTGGTCTTCCCCTTTAAATCTCCAGTCAAAAAGTTCCAGCCCATGGGCACCTTCTTCATTGGTCAGTTTGAATTTACAGAAGTGGAAGCAAGCTCCAGGTCCCAGGAAGTTAAGTTTCCTCAAATTCCTAAGAGCTGAGTCGCCATGGGGAAGACCCCACCCCCACCCCCCCCAGTGTGTCCTTAGGGTTTCTTTGGGAAGACCTCTGTTCTCTTAGATCTTACTTTTTCCAGGTATCCTCTCTCAGTATGAATGCACCACTCCATACCCTTGTCAGACATTTTTTCTTTTTTTTTGCAGTCTTTGGCCAGGGCTGGGTTTGAACCCGCCACCTCCGGCATATGGGGCCAGTGCCCTACTCCTTTGAGCCACAGGCGCTGCCCCCTTGTCAGACATTTTCACTTCATCCATTTTCATGTGTGCAGCAGTATCTCACTGCAGTTGGAATTTACATTTTTCTATTAACCAGTTATGTGGAACACCTTTTCACATGCTCATTGGCAATTTGGATATGCTATGTTGCAAAATGCTTGCTTGAATCTTGGACAAAAGATTTAAGACTTTTTTTTTTTTTGTCCTCTTTTATTTAGAGAAATTCTTTATTCTGGTCATGAAAGCACATATGGTGAAAATAAAATGAAGTCTGCAGGCTGGAGTGGACATACACAGCTGGTCTTTACCTCCAGTCTCCCATTCTGACTGTTTTGTTAATTTAGCTCCTCGCCTAAAGATGTCCATGTTGAATGGTTTAGAAATTAACTTTTGAATTGAAAATGTTGTAATAAATCGTCACTGAGTTGTGCTGACTATTATTTAAAATAAAGATTATTATGGTCTTTGAAAAGATCAATTTAAGGAATCAACTTTTAAACTGGAAATGTTGTAATAGATTTTGACTGAGTTATGCTGATTATTATTTAAATGAAAGGTTATTGTGGTCTTTACTGTGAACTATTATGAATAAAACTGTAATTTTAGAAATGGAAAAACAGAACAGTCTTGGAGAGGTTACTCTCACTGTTTTCCAGAATCCTGGTCTTCTGACAAAATATTGGCTGATAGTGACAGGTGGCCAGACCCTCTTTGTTCAGTAACATTTACAAATTCTTTGTTATATGTACTGCAAATATCTTTTTCCAGAAGTGAATATTCTTTTGTAATTGGTAAGAAAACTTCCGGATGAAGGGGCGGCGCCTGTGGCTCAAGGAGTAGGGCACCGGTCTCATATGCCAGAGGTGGTGGGTTCAAACCCAGCCCCGGCCAAAAAAAAAAAAAAAAAACCACAAAAAAAAAAAAGAAAACTTCCGGATGGAATTGCATTTGGGCAAGCCCTGCTCACGCACCTGTAAGTTACGTGCGTTACATCATTCTCATGTCACAGATGAGACAATAAGATGCCAAGCGTTTCAGCAACTTTTCAAAGGTCACACTTGCCAAGATCAGACTTCTACACTTGAGCTTATAACCATCAACCATACTGTCAATAGGTAAGTGCCAGAGAGATTCTAGAAGTGACAGATTACTGTTGGCTCTTGGCAGCAGGGGTCTTGAAAAGAGAACATAGGATTATGCCTAATTAAAGACTAAATTCTTCTTAGGGCCATCAAAGAACTCATTCGTGTCAGCAAGGATATTTTCTGGGGGAAAAACTAAATACCCAACTAAAAATGACTTAAACAACAGAGGTTTACAATAAATCTCACATAATAAGAGTTCTAGAGACAGAGGGTTTGATTCAGCAGTTAAAGGATATCGAAGCAGCAGAGTCTCCCATATGCATTCTTTATTTTCCAACTGATTCTATCTTCTTTGTAGTTCTCTTGGTTCTCATGATCCTGTCATGGCCACCTCAGCTCCACATAGCAAGTGTCCAAAGCGACGGAGGAACGTTGTTCCGGAGTCCACCACCCCATACCCACTTTGGTCCCATGGCCAGGATTGGGTCACAGGGGAAGCTGGGAAAGTGACTCTCTTGAATTCTCCCTCTCCAGGGTCATGCCTGTGGCTCAAAGGAGTAGGGCGCCGACCCCATATACCGGAGGTGGCAGGTTCAAACTCAGCCCCGGCCAAAAACTGCCAGAAAAAAAGAGAATTCTCTCTCTCCAGCTTGAAAAGCAGATTCAACTGGAGACAAAAAAAGCAAAAGGAAGATGACAGTGGCTCACACCATCCTAGCACTCTGGGAGTCTGAGGCAGGTGGATCGCCTGAGCACAGGAGTTTAAGACCAATCTGAGCAAGAGCGAGACCCCATCTCTACTAAAAATAGAAAAACTACCTAGACGTTGTTTCAGGTGTTTGTAGTTCCAGCTACTCAGGAGGCAGGGACTATTGCCTTTTCTTTCTTTCTTTCTTTCTTTTTTTTTTAATAATAAATACATTGTTAAAATGTCTATACTTCCTAGAGCAATCTACGATTCAACACCATCCCTATTAAAATACCAACATCCTATTTTCAAGACTTGGGAAAAATGATTCTGTATTTTGTATGGAACCAGAAAAAAACCCATATCGCTAAGGCAGTTCTTAGTAATAAAAACAAAGCCAGGGGCATCACCATACCAGATTTTAGGCTGTACTACAAGGCCATAGTGATCAGGACAGCATGGTACTGGCACAAAAATAGAGACATAGACATTTGGAATTGAATAGAAAACTAGGAAATGAAACCAACAACTTACAACCACCTAATCTTCAATAAACCAAACAAGAACGTACACTGGGGGACAGAATCCCTATTCAATAAATGGTGTTGGGAGAACTGGACATCCACATGTAAAAGACTGAAACTGGACCCACACCTTTCCCCACTCACAAAAATCGATTCAAGATGGATAAAGGACTTAAATTTAAGGCAAGAAGTGATAAAAATCCTCACAGAAAGCATAGGAAAAACACTGGAAGATATCAGCCTGGGGAAAGACTTCATGAAGAAGACTGCCATGGCAATTGCAACAACAACAAAAATAAACAAATGGGACTTAATTAAACTGAAAAGCTTCTGTACAGCTAAGGAGACAACAACCAAAGCAAATAGACAACCTACACAATGGGAAAGGATATTTGCATATTTTGAATCAGACAAAAGCCTAATAACTAGGATCTATAGAGAACTCAAATTAATCCACATGATAAAAACCAAGAATCCCATATATCAATGGGAAAGTGAGATGAACAGAACCTTCTCTAAAGAAGACAGATGAATGGCTAGCAAACACATGAAAAAATGCTCTTCATTCCTAATTATTAGAGAAATGCAAATTAAAACCACCCTGAGATACCATCTAACCCCAGCAAGAATGGCCCACATCACAAAATCTCAAAACTGCAGATGCTGGTGTGGATGTGGAGAGAAGGGAACACTTTTACACTGCTGGTGGGACTGCAAACTAGTACAACCTTTTTGGAAGGAAGTATGGAAAAACCTCAAAGCACTCAAGCTAGACCTCCCGTTTGATCCTGCAGTCCCATTACTGGGCATCTATCCAGAAGGAAAAAAACCTTTTATTATAAAGACACTTGTACTAGACTATTTATTGGAGCTCAATTTACAATCGCTAAAATGTGGAAACAGCCTAAATGCCCCTGAACCCAGGAATGGATTGGCAAGCTGTGGCGTATGTATACCATGGAATACTATTCAGCCATTAAAAAAATGGAGACTTTGCAGCATTTGTATTAATGTGGATGGAGGTGGAACACATTATTCTTAGTGAAGCATCACAGGAAGGGAGAAGCATGAATCCTATGCATTCAACTTTGATATGAGGACAATTAATGACAATTAATGACACGGTGGGGGCTGGAGGAAGGGGAGAGCAGACAGAGAAGGAGGGAGGAGGTGGAAGAAAGGAACAGAAAAAAAAAAGAAAGAAAATAGTGACTAATTCTCACATAAATTGGATTTAATTTTGACCAAAGTACAATATTTGAACAATAATTTTTAATTCAACTTGTTAATATGTTGTTTAGGATATTGCATCCTCATTTATAAGTAAAATATATTTGTAATTTCCCTTTATAATAATATTTTTTTTCCAATTTTAATATCAGATATATCCTGATGAAGTAGAATGAATTTGAAGTATGTCTTCTTTTTCTATTGTCTATAAGATTTGGCATGATCTGTTTTTGAAATTATCTTCTATTTTTATTCACAAATATTAGTTGTCTATTTTTTGAGACTTTGGAAAAAAATAAAAATAAAGTAGTCAGAGAAAATTTGAATTAAAGAGAAAGAAGGATGGGCATTTTAAAGTAATAATAGTAATAAAATACAGCTTTCTTTTTCATTTATTTATTTTTTTTTTTTTTCAGTTTTTGGCCAGGGCTGGGCTTGAACCTGCCACCTCCGGCGTATGGGGCCAGCACCCTACTCCTTTGAGCCACAGGTACCACCCAAATACAGCTTTCTTAAGGAATAATTGATATATATAAACTAAAAATAAAGTGTACAATCTGATTAATTTTAACATTCGTGTGTGTGTGTGTGTGTGTGTGTGTGTGTGTGTACGCCTGTGAAACCACCACCACCACCAGGATAATAACACATCCACCAGCCCTAGAAGTTTCCTCCTGTCCCTTTGTGATCTCTCCCTGCCATATCGGTTGTCTCCAGGCAACCGACCATCTGTGCTCTGTCACTGTAGATGAGTTAGCGTTTTCTGAATTTTAAATAAATGGAATTATCTAATATGTACTGTCTCATTCAGCATAATAGTTTTGAGATTCACTGATATTGCCATGTATATTAATAGGCAATCCCTTCATATTGCTAAGTAGTATTCCATTTTACAGATTATACCACAATTTTTTTTTTTTTTTGAGACAGAGTCTCACTATGTTGCCCTTGGTAGAGTGCTGTGGTGTCACAGCTCACAGCAACCTCCAATTCTTGGGCCTAAGCAATTCTCCTGCCTCAGCCTCCCAAGTAGCTGGGACTACAGGCGCCCACCACAACACCTAGCCATTCTTTGTTGCAGTTGTCATTGTTGTTCAGCTGGCTTGGCCGGTTCAAACCCGCCACCCTGGGTGCATGCGACTGGCTCCGTAACCACTGGGCTACAGGCACTGAGCCTATACCATAATTTGTTTATCTCTTCACCTATTGGTGAAAATTTGGGTTGTTTCCAGTTTGGGGCTATAACAGAGTTGCTGTGAATATTCCTATGCATGTGTGTGTGTAAATATACCCTTTTGTTTCTCTTGGGTCAACACCTAGGAGTTAAATGTCTACGTCATATGATAGACACATGTTGGACTTTTTAAGAAACTGCTGAACTGTTTTCTAAAGCAGTTGTTCCATCTTATGCTCCCCCGCTGGCACATATCCTTTCCTGACTGGCTGCCGACTACAGGGGGAACCTTCAGAACTGAGTCTCCAATGGACGTGTGTGGCTGGTGACTTCAACTGAAGCCCTGAGACTTGCACTCCTGGAAATCCTTCCTAAAGACCTGACGCTCTGTATTCACTGGGACTGCCCCAGGGATTGGAGGAATTGAGCATTGGAGAAAATACAGTCCTTCTGGACCTGAAGAGACCAGTCCCATATTACGGCCCAAATGTCACAGAAACTAGTTTGGCATAAACAAGAATCTGAGCTGGTGGCAGGGCCCCTGTGAGTTGTGACAGCAGTCACAGTTCCTGGCTCAGAGTAGCCCTGCCTCTGAGGCAAGAGAATCACTTGAGCCTAGGAGTTGGAGGTTCTGTGAGCTATGATAGCACAGCACTCAACTCCAGGGCAACAGAGTAAAACTCTGTCTCAAAAAAAACAAGACAGAAAGAAAGAAAATTAAAGACAGTGGCTATAGGGCGGCGCCTGTGGCTCAGTCGGTAAGGCGCCGGCCCCATATACTGAGGGTGGCGGGTTCAAACCCAGCCCCGGCTGAACTGCAACCAAAAAATAGCCGGGCGTTGTGGTGGGTTCCTGTGGTCCCAGCTACTCGGGAGGCTGAGGCCAGAGAATCGCCTAAGCCCAGGAGTTGGAGGTTGCTGTGAGCTGTGTGAGGCCACGGCACTCTACCGAGGGCCATAAAGTGAGACTCTGTCTCTACAAAAAAAAAAAGACAGTGGCTATAAATTCTTTTTCAAAAAAAAGGTTGGGTATCATAAATATTATATGACACTACGAAGAGCAGGCCACACATTTAAATTGATTTTTTAATTAAGTGAGTGTCGGGCCACGTCAGGTAGACAGAGAAATCAGCATCTAGAGTGATAAGTGCAATAGCCAGGGTTCTCCCAGTTTCCCTGCCCTTTATGGGGAGCTGCAAATACAAGGCCTAGTTCCTGGCTAGAGAGAACCTGGTAGGTCTTTGTATGGAAGAGTTGCATACAACTGATGTGCACGAAACCCTTGGATTTCAAACAATCAGGCGAAACAATCAGTTTTACAATCAGTTTTAACTGATTTAGGGAGTCAAGCCAGCAGCCAGAAGGCCAGAGTGAACTTCAGAAAACGTCTAGCCAAGCCTGCTACCTAATCTCTAAAGACAACTCCCAGAATCCCAAGTTGACAGAACGTAAAGATTCAAAGTGGCTTCTGGAGATGCTGGGAGGCCTCAGGCTTTAGATGTTCAGCTGCAGAGGACCTGAGAATGGATGTGCCACACAGGCTCTCCCAGGAGTGTTTAAGCTTTTCCTCTAAATTTAGGGTGACCAAGTCATCCCAGTTTCCTTCGACTCTCCCTGTTTTAGCACTGAAGTCCTATATACAGACAGAGACAACCCTTGGTCCTGGACAAACAGAATGAGTGGTCATCCTACAAATGGTAAACAAACTCAATCTGGGTTGTCCTGACCACCCAGTTGATGAATAATGGAAAAGGAAAATTTGGAGAAAGAAAGAGAGTGTTTTCCCTGCATAATAAATTTCCATTTTATAAATTTTCAAAAAAAAAAAAAACAAAACAGTGAAATCAAAATGAAACAGTTTTCATAAACATTTGGTTTTCTTGGAATCAGGACATTTTCTGCTAATTGATACTATACTACGTAGTACCCCTGCTATCCAAAATGGTAGCCACTAGCCTTGGGTGACTACTGAGTGCTGGAATGTGCAAATTGAAATTGAGATATGCTGGGGAAAAAACAAGTATAAAGTAGCCTCTTGATTGATTTATTGCCACCAAAATCTGCAATCTTTCATTAATATGTTTTATATTGATGATATGTTGAAATGATAACATTCTGGACATATTTGGCTCAATGAAAGATATTGTTAGAATTAATTTCACCTGTTTCTTTCTATTTTTTTTTAATGTGGTTATTTTTAAATTGCATGTATGGCTCACATTTTATTTCTGTTGGACAGCACTCTTCTAAAAAAAATCTATTAAGAGAGATTCTCTTTGTGTGATATTGTTACAAAACCAAGTGACGCATTGATTAGTTAAAATTATGCAAATCATGAAAAGGCCTCAAGGAGGTTTACAAAGGGGGACTTTATTGTCCTGGAGGTGTGGCCTTGGAGTTGTTTAAGGCAGAAATGCTGCAGAGGACACACTCATGCTTTCTCACGACCAGTGGCTGTAGGCCAGGCTACAGTACCTAGAAAAATAACTCTGATGACTTCATTGTTCTGAACTTAAATTCAAATGGGCTATTGGCTCTTTTCACATAGTTTGAATTTTTTATGACCAGGATACGTTTTCAAAAGCAGAAACTAATACCGGTCAAATCATTTTTTCAACTTTTAGGTATTGAGCAATTTTGGGCTCTCTAAAGATAGTAATGATAATAATGCTTTATATTTGTATAAATGTTTACATTTTCAATGGTTTTTCTTTATTTCCATTTGAAAGTGACAATATATCCCACGAGGCGATCTGAGATGTTGTTTTATGCACATTTTACAGAGGAGAACTGTCCTAGGTCATCTGAATCCTGTGTAGTGTTCTTTCGGCTACACCCCGTGTTATGGGGCCAATCCTACCCACTCGTGCTAGCCGGTTGTGCACACCTCTTCACAACTCAGCAGTCACGTCATGTTGGTAGTTTAAAATCAGCCGTGGTGTGAACATTTATACCATGGAAATTGGCAAAGGCTACAGATCAGGTCTAGTTTGGTATTTGTTTTGTTTTGTTCTGGAAAGCCAGTTATTAAACATTTAATGGTACAGCCCTCATTCTGAGAAAAACCTCAGGATAAAAGGACATCGTCTTGGTCTGTCCTGTGTTGCCCTAACAGAATCCTATAGACTAGGTCATTTAAAATGAACAGAATTGTATCTGGCACCCAGTTTTGGAGGCTGGGAGTTTCAAAAGCATGGCTCCAGCAGCTGGCAGGGGCCTTGTGCTGCGTCATCCCATAGGCAAGAGAGCGAGAGGGAGCCACGCTCGTTTTTATAACAATCCCACTCTCAAGATAACTAATCTACTCCCACCATAACGACATTAATTCATTCAGGAGAGCAGAGCCCTCATGATCTAATCGCCTCTTACTAAGCCCCTCCTCTCAACACTGTGGCATTGGAGATTAAGTTCCAACGCACCAACTTTGGGGAACACATTCCTACTGTGGCAGACATATTTCAAAAATCAGGACTAGAAAAACAAATTCTCTGAGTTCAAGAACTGAATTCTAAGGCTGGGCACAGTGGCTCACGCCTGTAATCCTAGCACTCTGGGAGGCCAAGGTAGGTGGATTTCCTCAGCTCAGGAGTTCCAGACCAGCCTGAGCAAGAGCAAGACCCCATCTCTAAAAATAGCCAAGCATTGTGTCTGTGGGCTGTACCCAGCTACGTGGTAGGCTGAGGCAAGAGGATCACTTAAGCCCAAGAGTTTGAGATTGTTGTGAGCTGTGATGCCACGGCACTCTACCCAGGGTGGCAAAGTGAGACTCTGTCTCAAAAAAAAAAAAAAGAAAAGAAAAGAAAACAACTGAATTCAATAGAGGTAGGTTCTTTTAAAATGAAAAGACCCATGCGGGCTGCGCCTGTGGCTCAGTCGATAAGGCGCTGGCCCCATATACCGAGGGTGGCAGGTTCAAACCCGGCCCCGGCCAAACTGCAACCAAAAAATAGCCGGGCGTTGTGGCAGGCGCCTGTAGTCCCAGCTACTCGGGAGGCTGAGGCAAGAGAATCGCGTAAGCCCAGGAGTTGGAGGTTGCTATGAGCTGTGTGAGGCCACGGCACTCTACCGAGGGCCATAGAGTGAGACTCTGTCTCTACAAAAAAAAAAAAAAAAAAAGAAAAGACCCATGCTACCTTCCCTTTCTGTAGTGTAAGAAAATGACAATGCTATTTCCTTACCCTGAAAAGGCAATGCAGAAATGCTTTCAACCTGAGCTAGCAGCCAGCATTCCTGCAGAAAAATGAAAATCAACCTCTCTGCCGTCACACAATTGTATGTTCTGTCTTTCTGCTGTTTCTCTCTCTCTTTCTTTCTCTCTTTCTTTCTTTTTCTGTCTTCGTGTATATCTCTACCATACATATAAAAATACACACACGATTTTTACTACATAGGTTACTATGGCTGAAAGCTAGAAATTCAAGAAACCAAATAAAACCAGTGTAATGCCTTCATTCAGGGAAAGATGGGATAAAATGCTTCATTTTCTTTTATGGGAAAAAATCAGGTAGTAAATTCACTGGTGAGGGGAAAATTTTTGATACTGGAGAGGAAAGGGGATACTGGACTAAAAAAAAAAAAAAAAACCAAACAACCCACCCTACATACACCTAAAATAAAATCACTTCAATCATCTGGAGTTGTTTCATATCACATCAAGCTGTTTTTTCTCAATTACTTCATTATTTCCCATCAAGAGAGCCAGATTAGATAATCACATATGAATTTCAGATTGCGCTTGCTAACTAAAGTTTGCCATAGGCAGTCACTTAAAAAGAGCTGCTCTAAGACAAACTATTGGAAATGAGTGCTTGAGGGGGTGGACGAGGAGGTCATTTTCTTTTAACTCATCCCTTTCCTTCCCACACATCAATGAACTAAGCAAAATGTTTACCAGATGGCTCTAATTCTGATCCTTGATTAATTGTCCTCAAATTTATATTAGAGTAGGTGCTAATATACTCTACTCTTCTGGTTCTTAGTCCCAAGAAGAACCAGAAGAGCCAGAAGTCCCAAACAATATCGGCCATCAGTCCCTGAGTCTATCAGCTGTCTTTAGTCCATTAGGTCTCAAACTGTAGATCATTAAAGTATAGCTAAATGTTGTGTATGGTGCCTTTTGTTGAAAGCTAACATTGAACAATTAGAAATCTTTCAATGAAAATACAGATTTCTGGCTTGGTGCTTGTAGCTCAAGCGGCTAAGGCGCCAGCCACATACACCAGAGCTGGCAGGTTCGAATCCAGCCTGGGCCTGCCAAACAACAATGACAGCTACAACCAAAACAACCAAAAAATAGCCGGGCCTCGTGGCGAGCGCCTGTAGTCCCAGCTACTTGGGAGGCTGAGGCAAGAGAATCACTTAAGCCCAGGAGTTGGAGGTTGCTGTGAACTGTGATGCCACAGCACTCTATCCAGGGCGACAGCTTGAGGCTCTGTCACAAAAAAAAAAAAAAAGAAAAGAAAATACAGATTTCTGGCTTGGCACCTGTTGTTCAGTGGTTAGGGGACCAGCCACATACACTGGGGCTGGTGGGTTCAAATCCAGCCCAGGCCTGCTAAATAACAATGACAACTACAAAAAAAAATTGCCAGGTGTTATGGTGGTGGCCTGTAATCCCAGCTACTTGGGAGGCTGGGGCAAGAGAATCACTGAAGTCCATGAGTTGGAGGTTGCTATGAGCTGTGACGCCACGGCACTTTACTGAGGGTGACATAATGAAACTCTGTCTCAAAAAAAAAAAAAAATCTTTAGTAATTAGAAATTGTTACAATGGGCAGTTGGCAACAGTTGGTAAAGCTTCATTCATTTATACTACTTCCCACCCTGGGGACATTTGTGTGTACACCCTGCACTACAACAACAAAAATAAGCATCTTATTCCCCTAAACTGAGAAGAGGTAAGGGAATAAGTCATATTATGTGGCTTGGTTGGATTCTCCAGACTTTCTATATTCAGTGGTTTTTGTTCTCAGTGAAGTTTCTCCAGACTTAGGAGGTTACCCTAACAAAGTCATGGTCCAGAATTGCCATTATGGGTTCACCCCCGACTTCTGGAATCACAAGTTTATGGAAGCCGAAAGCTTTCTGATCACTCCTTTGGTGGCAACATCTGAGATGAACATATGGGAGGCTGTTTATTGTCTTTGTTTTTCCCATTTAGTGCAAACATTCATACATGTAGCTACAGAACTTATTCATGTTCTTAACTGTATAGTGTTGTCTTGACCCTGCTGGTGGGGTTTGGTAATATACAACATAGACAGCACATTATCTTTCAAAGATCTCCAGTAACAAAGAGCACCACCCATGTACAATGCGTATCTTTATTTTTCCCTCAAAAATGTGGGCAAAAAAGTGTGCGTTATACACGGGAAAATATGGTATAAATGAGAAAGCACAAACACACCATAAAAAGAAGTACAACTGTAACACATCATAAGTATAATTACTGAACAGCTCTACTTCAGAAACAAGTTACTAGAGAGTAGAAACTCATTTCTGCATTTTTTCTATGTAATTATGACAGATTTGCTTTCCTTCTTGTGTGAAAGGAGATTCTAGAAACTTGTCTAACTTGCTCTCAAAATATTCTGTTTTATTCTAGTATGATCGAAACGTTCAGTAGGAAGAAAGCCTAAAACCCACTCACCACCCCTTTAAGAGTAAAATAGACCTGAGCAGAATGTAAAATTATGGACCCTAGCAAGACAGAGACTCCATGTTAATTTCCTATTCGTCAAGGAAGCGAAAGAGAATTAAAGTATTAGACTTATTAATGTCTTTGCTAAGATACTTTCTGTTTTAGTCCATACAGGCTGCTATAAAAAAATACTGTACTTTTTTTGTTGTTTTTTTTTTAAACTCTATTCAAATTAATGTGAGGGTACAATATTTAGTTTACATTGTTCTCACTTCCAGGATGAAGTTCCATTTGTAGAAGATTTATAAGCAACAGATATTTATTGCTCACAACTCTGGAGGCTGGGAAGTCCAAGATCAAGGTGCCAGCAGATTCAGTGTCTAGTGAAGAGCTATTCTTCATAGAGGCCATCTTCTAGCTTTGACCTCACATGGTGAAAGAGGCAAACAGGTTCCCTCCAACCTCTTTTATAAAGGAACTAATTCCCCTCATGAAAGCAGAGGCTTCACACCCTGATCATCTGTTAAGGCCCCACATTTTAATAGTGTCATTGGGTATTAGATTCTAACATATGAATTTTGGGAGGACACTAATATTCAGACCATAGAAGTTTCTTTTCCTGATCGAAAGTAGGTATAACAGGATTAGATGTGAACATTTTATATACATATTATGACTTTGGTGTGATTTAGTGAAAACTATAACTGGAAGAGGAACTAACCCACACTTCCTGGTGACTTGCTCTGGATCAAGGATGATTAATCCTTATAATTTTACTCTTATAAAGATGTGTCAGGAAGGAAATTCTGGCTAAAATATTTGATCACATTGAAGGCATTTTTAATTTCACAGCTTCTGCTGAGTTTTGTGCTTTCTGTGGTGTTGGAGTATATATTATTTATGAAAACACCTGGCTATGCAAAGTATGCCCCTAGAACCTACATGTGAGGAACAAAGCTGTTCTGACTAATAAAGTGGAAGCCTGTTACCCTCGAGGGCAGGGACATTCCTTGTGAACTGCATTGACTTTAGGAAAATGTTTTTCCTATTTAAAATGTATCTGATGGCTCAGCACCCATAGCTTAGTGGTTACAGCGCTGGCCACATGCACCAAGGCTGGTGGATTCAAACTCAGCCCAGGGCCAGCTAAACAACAATGACAACTGCAACAACAACAACAACAACAAAATAGCTGGGCATTGTGGCAGACACCTGTAGTCCCAGCTACTTGGGAGGCTGAGGCAAGAGAATTGCTTAAGCCCAAGAGTTGAGGTTGCTGTGAGCTGTGACACCACGACACTCTACCCAGGGTGACAGCTTGAGACTCTGTCCCTCCCCAAAAAGAAAATTTATCTGATGTATATTTTCTATGATAAACTTTGTTCATCCTTAGGAAATATGGTTTATTCAAGAGCTATACACAGGATGACAGAAGAAAGTCTCTGGAAACCTATTTTTACCTCATCTGGGGGTGTCAACTCAGTGCCAAAGTCTGTCCATTCTGGACTGTTCCACTAATCCCCTTTATCCTCCTATAGTTTTATTTAAACTGAGAAAATCAGACTTGGGAAAGCTATTATAGTTTAGCATAGTTTATCTATGAGTTACTCAGGTGGGAAATGTCAATGGGTGGCAAAATTAAACCAAACTGTGTGGATTAGGGAATGTATTATCTTGGAATAGGGGTGGTTGAGATTCGTACAATAAATAATTAAAGGAGGCTTTTTGAGGTTGGAGGAGAAGACAAACCTCAAGATTGAGATACTGAGGCCAGGTGTGGTGGTTCACACCTGTAATCCTTGCACTTTGGGAGGCCAAGATGGGCAGATTGCTTTAGCTCAGGAGTTTGAGACCAGCTTGAGCAAGAGCTAAACCTCATCTCCAAAAATAGCCGGGAGTTGTGGCGGGCACCTGTAGTCCCAGCTACTTGGGAGACTGAGACCAGAGAATCACTTGAGCCCAGGAGTTTAAGGTTGCTGTGAGCTGTGACACCATTGCACTCTACCAAGAGCAACATAGTGAGACTCTGTCTCAAAAAAAAAAAAAAATTGAGATACTGGGCTGGGGACTGGGATGCACCTGAGAACAAATCTGCCATGAAGAGTTTAACATTTTGGTTTTCATTGGACTCTCAAAAGAGTAATATTGACTATTAAAGAACAGCATTTCAACAAATTGAGTTTAATGATCTAATTGGTTTTTATTAGTGATTCATGAATTGGGCATCATCCATCTATAGTATAGAAGGGTACTCTGCCAGATGAATATTTGGTTTTTGTAAAGTAATAAGCTAGAGCAAAGAAATAACATAGTACACAAAGCAGATTGGTCATTTCTAAGTTACTATGTTATTTCCTTGTTCTAGCTTATTTTTGTTTTGTTTTGTTTTTTAAACCTGGCCCATTTCTAAGTTCAGTTTGATTATGTACCACCTAGCACAGTGACTCATCTCTTTTTTGGCGTTGTCTCTCAGGGCCTAGTTCAGGAGCTCAGTCCAAAACAGTGGCCTCCCATAAATTTTATTTAATATGAGCATGGTTTTAAGTCCTCCACTTCCAAAGTTGTAAATCCATCTAGTTATCCTGAAACAGCCATCTAGTTATTCACCATCCATCAAATCCAGCTAGTTATTTAACAGCCATAAGGAGATAAGGAGAGCAGCAAGCTTCTCTGTATCATTGGTCCTTGGAGCCCAGGGTGGCATTAACAGTGTTCTACCTAAAGAGGATGGGGATGGCAGGGTTCTAAGTGATGGTCAATGAAGAAGCAAAGAGAGGCTTAAAGTATAGCTAGAAGTCCAGGTTGCCATGTGTTGAGATGCTGGCCTGTCCCAGAGTGAATGAGAGATAAATCTTGTCTTCTTTCTAAGTATGCTGGAAGATAATCTTTGGAAGCTAGGCAGATACTTGCTTTTTCAGTACCTCTGGATAAGACAGCTCATCCACCTAGTTTCAACCATGCCATTCAATGGTCATACGATTTTATGTATGTACACAGATACACATATATAAATGTACATTCATATGTGTGCATGCATATGTATGTTATATATGTAAGCATACACACATGCAAAATATGTATGTATGTGTGTTAGTCCATTTTGTGTTGTTACAAAGGAATACCTGAGGAATTCTTTTATAAGGAAAAGAGTTTTATCTGGCTCATAGTTCTGCAAGTTGGACCAGAAGCACAGCACCAGCATCTGCTTCTGGTGAGGGCTTCAGGGGCGTCCCCTCAAGGCAGAAGGTGAAGAGGGAGCAGGTGTATCACACGGTGAGAGAAGGAGCAAGAGAAGTTGGAGATGGTGCCAGGCTCCTTTAAACAACCAGTTCTCCTGTGAACTAACAAAGTGACAACACTTAATATTACGAGGAGAGCACCAAGCCATTCATGAGCGATCTGCTCCCAGGACCCAAACACCTCCCACCAGGCCTCACCTCCAACACTGGGGATTGAATTTCAACATAACATTTGGAGGGCCAAACATCCAAACCACATCAGTACACGTTGTCTCTTTGATGCGGAAAAGGCTGTAAAGTGTTGGAAGATAGTATTTATATTCTCCCTTGTTCTTCTCGTCTCCTGCACCTATAAATAGACCAAGTTCTATGGGAAGTGATTGCAATCATAAATGATGGCTTTAAGGTTCAAGGAGTGATAATGTTTGTCAGTTAGGAATTAGTCACAGGGGTAAACAAGTCGTGTGATTTGAGGTACTTCACAAAGTTCTCTAACCCCCCAAATATCTTTCTCCCAGGCTCTTTCTTGGTTCCTAAACTTCCAGTTACCTATCATTGGAAGTTCCACATGCAGACTCTGCCTTGCATGATTCTTGACCCATTGTAATGAAGGCTGGTAAAGCCTGAGATTGGGCCCGTGGGCCCGTGGGTGAACTCTGCTGAGTTTTTTATGTTCATTAAGCTACAGCCATCCCTCAAAACCAACTGTGTTGGAGCAGTCTGACTAAAATGTCCTGGGTCTTGTTCTCCTAATTGATCCTCCAATTTTCCCTACCAGAAATAAAACTCATCCCTAACCCCCAACAAGCCAGAGTCTTTACTTCTGGCTTCCATTGCTCAACACTGACAGAGATTAGCCTATATGCTGAATGTGACAGTCAATGATTCTACCAAGAGTCCGAATAAAGTCTGAGTTTGATTTACTCTGGGAATAGTATATTTTGGATTTCTGGGTATCCACTTTGAGGACCAGATCTTCATTTGAGGACCAGTCCTATCATTTCACATAATTCTAGCCCTAAGTCCTTCCAGTTTTCTTTGCTCCCCCTGGGCTGGTGATACTTTTCTCTCAATATCTCCTTCAGCCAAACCTTCTGAAGAATGGCCTTGGACCTCATGAAAATGAAAATTAGAGAGGTGTAACTGATAGGGATTTTTATTCCCCAAGATACAAGGGAGGGAATTGGAATCCCCACAATAAACAAAAATGACTTGCTAGAGCAATTTTATTTGAAGCTTTGGTGAAAAAAACTAAAGGTATATAACTGGCAAGCAATCAAAAACATAATTTATTGGTAAAAGCAAATTTGCACATATTTTCAAAATAAAAATAATTTCTAGCTCATGAAAAACCTTTTCCAGAAGTCCCTAGCTTTCCAGACATACACCTTCTTCTCCTGAGCTGTTAAATGTGCTTGGGATCTCTATTCATTTTCTATTGCTACATAACAAATTACCACAAATGGGGCAGCTTGAAATAACATAAATGTGTTATCTCACAGTTTCTGTGAATACGGTGTCCAGGCACTGCTCAACTAAATCCTCTGTGGGGCTGCAATCAAGGTGTCAACTGGGGCTGGGTTCTCATCTGAAGATTCAACTGGAGAAGGATCTGCTTCCAAGTTCACACAATTGTTGGTAGCATTCAGTTCCTGGTGCATTGTTGGACTGAGGGCATCTGTTCCTGATGGGCTGTGGGCTGGAGGTTGCCCTCAGTTCCTTGCTGGCTGACCCTCTCCATTCACCAGCACACAACATGACAGCTTGCTTCTTCAAAGCCAGCAAGGGGGAGAGAGTCAGAGAGTCTCCTATCAAGACACGCTAAAATCTTATGTAACATAATCACGTATGTGTAATCACATGCATCCTGTCACCCTTGCTGTATTCTATTGCTTAGAAACAAGCCACATGGAAAGGCCATTCCACAAAGGTATGAATACCAGGAGGTAGGGAGCATGAGGTCCACCCTAGATTATGTCTACCATATGTGGAAAAGTTTGAGAAGCAAAGCCTTAAGATACTGCTGGCCATTGAAATCTTGGCTGTAATAACTTACCAATCACGAAATACAGCCATTGATGATCTCACCTTTGACTGGGTGTGGTGGCTCATGCCTATAATCCGAGTACTTTGAGAGGCCACGGTGGGAGGATCCCTCAAGATTAGGAGTTTAAAACAAGCCTGGGAAATAGAGTGAGAACCCATCTCTATTTTTTTTTTTTAAAAAGAAAGAAACAGATTAAGGGTTGATTATGTGTGTACAATATAAAAAAACAGAAGTAAAGACTATTCCTTTGTGTACATCAGGAGACAAGCTATTTATAGAGGAAGTTCATTAACACTCTCAGCTTAAATAATAATTGTGTGAATTCCTTTTATTTAACAAAAACACTGGAAAAGAAGGGCCTTAGCAACACAAAAATGAAGGAAGGACAGAAGCTATGGGAAGAGTCTAGAATTGGTTGGAAAGTGAGAAAACAGGGAGAAACAAGGTATCAAACTCATCTCCCCTCTGGAAAGATAAGCATCCTGCCCCATTTCTGATCTTGCAAATTACAAAACCCAATTCATTTTCCCTGCCCAGATTGCATCTGATTTCCAAGATCTGCTGGCATTGCTCCTCCACGAGGCAATATGGCATAGCAATTACTTACATGGACTCTGTTGCCCACCATTTGGCACTGATCCCTCTTGTACCCCTTGTCAGGGAAATTATTCACACTGTCTATGAATGCTTCCTGGCTATGAAATAGGGCCTTAATAATGTCTGCTTTGAAGAGATGATGAAATGACATGAGGTGCTACATGGAAAGTGCCAGACACAGCATGTGCTTCAGAAATGGTAGCTACTAGTGTTAACTGTTTGAACAAGTATTGATGGGGATATTTGTTTTATTTATTTATTTATGTATTTAGAGATGAGTTCTCGTTCTCTCACCCAGGCTGGAGTACATTGGCACCATCATAGCTCACTGAAGCCTCAGACTCCTGGGCTCAAGTAGTCCTCCTGCCTCGGCCTCCTGAGTGGCTGGGATTATAGGTCCCACCCACCACACCTAGCTGTTATGTGTATATTTAGACCATCTTTTTCACGAACTAAATTATTTTAGAAACACTCACAAATTTCATCATGTGTTTCCATATTTCTCAATGTCATTGCAATAGCCTTAGCAATGCAGTGTTTGGCTGTCTCCAATGTTTTTTCTTATTAAAAACAAAAGGACCCAGGCTGGGCACAGTGGCTCATGTCTATAATCCTAGCACTCTGGGAGGCCAAGATGGGTGGATTGTTTGAGCTCAGGGTTTGAGACTAGCCTGAGCAAAACTGAGACCCCAGCTCTTCTACAAATAGAAAAAACTAGCTGGGCATGGTGGCATATGCCTGTAGTCCCCACTACTCAGGAGGCTGAGGCAAGAGGATTGCTTCAACACCCAGGAGTTTGAAGTCGCTGTGAGCTATGATGATGCCATGGCATCTACCAAGGGTGACAAAGTGAGACTGGGTCTCAAAAAAAAAAAAAAAGACCCAGTGTATTACAAAGTTTTATATTGATCAGAAACTGCTGTAGTTAATGGCAACAGAATTTTTATAGGTGTGGTTCAGCCAATTTATTTTAGTCTTCTTCCAAAAGAAAGAGTAGTACCCTTAAACCCTTATCTTTCTTTAAGAATATAGTTAGCCTCTTTAGAATGCCTGGCCTATAACATCAGATCACTCACACCATCGTGGTAGTCACCCTTTCTGCATTCTGAGCATGGAATTCAAACTCAGATTTATCCTTCTTCTGACTCCTTTAGAATTCAAAACTGGGGTTATGATAATGGTTCCATATTTAAAAGCATTTAGTCATAGTAACCTCTAGCAGAGGTGTCCAGTCTTTTTTCTTTTCTGCCACACATTGGAAGAATAAGAGTTATCTTGGGCCACTCATTCAATACACAAACATTAACAAAGGCTGATTAGCATAAAAAGTTCAGTACCTACTTTTTGCGGTGTCAGACACCACAGATAAGCAAAGAAAGTCCTCACAAAATCATCCTGTGGCCTACAGACCTCAGGTTGGACATTCCCGCTAGGGCCTAAAGAAAGCCATGAAATCATGCTAATTACTCAGTTAGGGGATATATATAACTTCTGACATAGCACCTCACCGCTCAGTCTGGTAGCTCTCGGACTCTATTCACAACTATATTTTTGTCTTTGCATTACAAAATCTCTTACCCATTGCAGTGCTGGAAACATTGGTTTAATGCAGTGTTTTTCAAACTTTAATGAACACACCATTCCCTTGGGGATCTCGTTGAAATCAGATTCTGGAGCAGGGCCCAAGAATCTGCATTTCTGACAAGCTCCCAGGTAATATCCACGCTGTAGTTCAAGGGACCACATTTTGAGTAGAAAGAATTTAAAGGACAGATGCCAAGACCAGTTACAAAATCAAACTCAAATCAGCCTCTCGCAACGTTCTAAACCATTCTCATTTGTGAACTCTGCTCTAAACGCTGAAATTCAATCCTGGCTGCCCTGTGAGCACCCCTTGTCATGGCATCACCACCCTAAACGGAGGTATCCTGTGGGAGATGGACCCTAAAAAAGGATGTTGATCTCATCTATAATCAGCCTTTTCAAAACAAAAACTGTCTTCAAACCAAAGAGGATCTCACTTCATATTTCTAGTTACAAAAAATGGGTTTGTGTAGGGGAGAGAGAGCTAGGGAGAAATTATATTTGTTTATGCTCAGAAAAGAAAGTACATCCCATTTCCAGCCCTGATCTCCAGACTGTGTTTCCTGAGCATGGCATTTTTTCACCTTCTGCCAAGAACAACAAATGACCACAGATGGTCCCAGAGATGGCTTTGAGCTTTGATCCTTCGGAACTCATATTAAATGATTGGGGGAAAGTGCCCTGTGAACCAATCAATGGATTCAAAAGCTTTGAAGCTAATTCCCCAAAATGGGAAAGAGATGTTGACCAGGGCACAGTTGTACTCTGAGTGACCCCATCTCAGTAAGCTTTGAGAAGAAAGGGGACTCTCATAGTGCTTTAAAATCACTGTGTCACAAGCTTGGCTGTACATCAGAGTCGCTGAGAACTTTAAAAACACTGATGCCTGAGTCTTCTGTTGGCTGTCTGGGGTGGGTCCAGGCCACCTTGTGTAGCCAAGGCTGAGAAATGCTGTTCCAGCATTCCAATCACCTGAGAATCTTCCTAAACAAATTCTTAGGTCCTACTCACAGATTTCCTGATTATCTCAAATTGAGATAATTTGTATTTCTAATAAGCAACCTGGTGATGCAATGCTTATGCTTCCGGTTCATACCATATTTTATTTAGAACCATTGTTCTATATTAGCCAATTACAGCTCTGGGTCAAATTCTGCCCTCTGCCTGTTTTGTAATTAAAGTTTTATTGAAACACAAATGTGTTCAAAGTAACTCCATCTCAGTATGCCTTGAGAAGAAAGGGGAATCCCACAATGCTTCTACACTGCCTCTCTTGTTCCTTACATAATGCCTAGGACAGAATTGAGTCCTTGCAACAAAGACCTTTTAGCTGGTGAAGCCTAAAACATTTACTATGTAAAGTTTGCCAGCCTCTGATAAGGTGAAAAGGGTTTTAATAAGGAAACTACATTTACAGTCATGTGTCCCATTACAATGTTTTGGTTGATGTGAGACCACATTTCTGATGGTAAGATTATAATGGAGCTTAAAAATTCCTATCGTAGGGATGAGGGAAAACTCGCCCTTTCCCCCCCTAGATCAACTCACAATGAAGGCAGATTTGTAAGAGAAAAGTTTATCTACCATGCGTGTGGGGAGAATCACTGAGTGATTACCCAACGCCAGTGCAGTTCAGATCTCTTATACCTGTCTTTTTGGAGGGGAGGGGAGCACAGGCAATTGTGTTTAGGGGCTATAAATAGTTGCTAGGGAGGATGAATGGATGAGGGAAACAGATTGACTTGTAGATTAAACTGAGACAGGTGCTGTGTTTTAAATGATTGCATTCTGCAATGTACTGAGATAACAGGGGAGGAAGGGCACTCAGTCTCCCCTTCAATCTTTTGTTCAGTTCCATCTATGAAGATAGAGGGAAGGCCCCTTCCAATGTGTTCTGCTCTCCAGTGGCCTTGAATTCAAGTTATTCTTTATACCAAGGAGTCATGGTTTGGGGTGAAGTTTCCTGAGCTCCTTCACTACCATCTAGTGATGTAGCCATCTTAACACTGTAGCACAATGCATTAATCACAAGTTGGTGGGGATGCTGGTGGAAACAAACCTATTGCTCCCCGCCGGCTCCGTCTGCTAGGACCTCTCTCGGGGGCTGCTCCTGGGCTTTGGTAGAGGCCTATCTATAGTCCTCAGTGAGACTTCTGAATCAAACTAACATTAATTCCCTAAAAGCTTGATCTTTTTCTTTAGTCAACATTATATTTAAAAAAACATTAACTATAAGACAGCCTCGGGGAGGTCCTTCAGGAGGTCACGTTGCTTTTCAGCACTAATTCAACACTAACTTAAACTTTTTAACATATCACTTATTTCTTTGAGACAGAGTCTCACTATGTCGCCCTGGGGAGAGTGCCGTGGCATCATCATAGCTCACAGCAACCTCAAACTCTTGGGCTCAAGCGATCCTCTTGCCTCAGCCTCCCAAGTAGCTGGGACTACAGGCACCCACCACAACATCTGGCTAGTTTTTCTATTTTCAATAGAGACAGGATGTTGCTCTTACTCAGGCTGGTCTCGAACTCCTGACTTCAAGCAGTCCATCTGTCTTGGCCTCCCAGAGTGCTAGAGTTACGGAAGTGAGCCACAACACCTGGCCTAACATATAACTTTTTTAATGAAAATGCAAACAAGTGGCTCAGCACCCATAGCTCAGTGGTTATGGCGCCAGCCACGTACATGGGAGCTGGCGGATTTGAACCCGGCCTGGGCCTGCTAAACAAAAATGACAACTACAACAACAACAGTAACAAAATAGCCAGGCATTGTGGTGGGCACCTGTAGTCTCAGTTACTTGGGAGGCTGAGGCAAGAGAATCGCTTAAGCCCACGAGTTTCAGGTTGCTGTGAGCTGTGACACCCCAGCACTCTACCGAGGGCAACATAGTGAGACTCTGTCTCAAAAAGAAAAAAGAAAATGTAAACAAGTGGCATGACTTCTGTAAAGAATATTTTGTTTAAATCAAACAACCTGAAGTTGAAGGAAGGCATGATTTAGAGCAGTGTCTCAAATGTTGGGGCCTTGACATCAAGTGGAGAGTTTGTAAAAGCAGATTGCCAGGCCTCACCTGATTCAGTAGGTGTGGGGCAGGGCCTGAGAATCTGCATTTTTAACAAGTGCCCAGGTGCAGTGGTAGAGGAAGAACCAATACTTCTGGGCCTCCAGATGTGTGGGGGCTTCCCCCCCACACACACACCTCCAGTACACACCAGCTCCATTTAATTCGGACACTTTCTACCTAGAGAGTATCGGATCCCACAGGTTGAGGGCTCAGTCCCACAAGACTGCTCCCCACTTCAGATGCCAATGACAAATTCAGGTTGTGGCCCATCCTTCTGATTAACTGGCCTCCTCCTTGGGTTCTGTTAATATGCTATTTACAGAACTCAGGCTAATACTTACATTTATCTACTTAGTATGAAGAACAGCACAAAGGAGACAGCTGAACACCTGGGAGAGATGTACAGGGTGAGCTACGAGGAAGGCCGCCCTTCCTGGGCATGCCGCCCTTCAGGAACCTGTGTTCAGCTCTCCTGAAGGCCATCTGCGTCCTGTCCTTAAGGGATTTGGGGAAGGCTTCTTTACATAGGCACAATTGATTACATCATTGGTCATTGGGGACTGGCCCAACCCCCTCCCTGGAGGTTAGAGGTGTGGAGCTGAAAGTTCCCCACCCTCTGACTACAAGGTTGGTTCCCCTGGCAAGCAGCCCCCATCCTAAGGCTACCCAGGAGCCCACCAAGAGTTCCCTCATGAGAACCAAAGTTGCTCCTGTCACCTAGGAAGTTCCAAGGGACTTAGGAGCTCGGTGTCAGGAAGCAGGGTCAAAGACCAAATATTAGAACAAAACACCCTCCTAGCATCCCTATGGTCCAGCAAATTCAAAGGCTTTTTGAAGCTCTGTGCCAGTAACTGGGAGAAGTTTCTTATTATTTCACACCTGGTGATAGTGATGCCGCTGGGCCAGGACCATAGCTGGGTTTGAGTATTACCTTTAGCATTCTGTAAAAGCGGACCTTCCTGTGAGCGCTAGGTGTCTAAGGAGAGGAGGAGCATGAACGGGTGTGTGCTGTGTCTAATGAAGACCAGTCCTGGCCTTCTGTTGAGTGGGATGCTTTCTTTCTTTCTTTCTTTCTTTTTTATTTTTTTGAGACAGACTCACTTTGTTGCCCTGGGTAGAGTGCCATGGCGTCCTAGCTTCCAACAACCTCAAATGCTTGGGCTCAAGTGATTCTCTTGCCTTAGCCTCCCAAGTAGGTGGGATTACAGGTGCCCACCACAACACTTGGCTATTTTTTTAGAGACAAGGTCTCAAGGTCTTGCTCTGGCTCAGGCTGGTCTCAAACTGGTGAGCTTAGGCAATCCACCTGCCTCAGCCTCCCATGAGTCACCACCACACCCAGAAGGTAGGATGCTTTCTTGTAAATTTTTGTCCATATGAATGACAGCAGAAAAGATAGGCTGAAATGTTACTTTGAGATTTGAATCAGAGAGAAACCCTAGTTGCAAAATCCTAGGTTTCTTTTTCTTTTTCTTTTCTTTTTTTTTTTTGAGACAGAGTTTCACTATGTCACCCTTGGTAGAGTATCATGGCATCACAGCTCATAGCAACATCCAACTCCTGGGCTTAAGTGATTCTCTTGTCTCAGCCTCCCAGGTAGCTGGGACTACAGGTGCCCACCACAATGCCCAGCTATTTTTTGTTGTTATTGTCATTGTTGTTTAGCAGGCCCAGGTCGGGTTCAAACCCACCAGCCCCAGTGCATGTGGCCGGCACCCTAACCACTGAGCTATGGGCACCAAGCCCCTAGGTTTCTTTTTTTAAAGTACTGGATTGAAAGAGTTGGAATCAGGAAACAAGTTATTTTCTTCTTGGAAGCTATAATGAATGACGACTTGACATGGCTCAGAAGCTCTAAAGCTCTAGCTGACTTGAGTAGCTGTTTCAGATATAAAACCTCTTTGCAAAGCAGAAGTTGGACAGAACAAACCTCAAGAGGTCTACAACTCTGTGGCAATGAGAAATCAAAGACATTCTGAAAATAGCAAAAGTTCACACCAATAGAGGTCAATGGCAGATGAGTCTGGTGAGTAGCACCCTTAGTGAACTTTTATGTTCCCTACATTGTGATTGCCCCCTACTCTCTGAACACAAGTTACATGATGTTGTTTTGCAACAGTGTTGTTAACCTTTCTCTCTCTCAGCTCTGCTGTCTTCAGTGTTCCCTCCATCCCCAGGCACGCAGTTGGTGGCCTGAAGCTTTGCCAGGTTCCTGTCTTCACAGGTGAGCAACCCCAGCCAAAAGAGAACTTACCTTCCTGTCATTGAAACCCAATCCCAGGGATTGGGCTTGATGACATTGACTTTGATCTTGTGCCCGTCTCTAAGTCATTCACTCCCAGGCATAGAATAACGTGGTTGTGTCTGGGAGCTGGGACGGTGTCAGCCTTACCTAAAGCCCTTAAACTGGGAAGTGAAAAAGGTGTAGTCCCTAGAAGACAAGCAGAAAGAACAGAAGCTGGGCAGTGTGACCATAGAGGTCTGCTTCGGCTCTCCATACCAAGTGGGCATGGCATGTTTGCTTTCCTGAGAGTCAGGGGCAGAGACTCCCATGTTAGCCTTCATTTTGAGAACACTCGTGTATGATGGAGCCAATATGTAGTGGGAATGAGAAAGAACTTGGACTTCGTTTCTGTTACCAGCTCATGTCCTTTCGTATCCCCGTGAGTGCCTTTGGCTTTTGCTAATAACTAGGTTTTAGAGCCATATAATGGTGTAACGAAATAATATTTTGAAAGAATTGATTGAATTTCTTTTATAAGGAAGCTTGAAAAGCAGGGAAACCAATTACAGACTATTAAAATAGATCAGCAGTAGGGTGATGTGCGAAGGGCATGGAGGAAAAGCATTTAGAAAACAATCTGGTAACTCCAGGAAGGGGTAAATATGTTAGAAACAGATGCTAACTCCATGCGTGTACTCACCTGGGCTGGAGTTGACATGCTGCAGGTTTAGGTCCTCCTTGTGTGGCTGGAGAGCCACCACTAGGTCAAGTTCTAGTCTATGGACTTCCTTGGGTCCTTCTACCCCCTTACACTCCCAAACTTCCATCTCTGCCTCCAGATTCTTGGCCTAGGCTCAACCTGGATCTCTAATGTGTGGTTCTGTTCTATTTCAGCCCCACAAAAACATTTATTTTTAATATGGTGTTAGGCCTTTTAATATTATTTTTGCTTTTTACTTAATGTGAAATGTTTAGAGCCAAGGAGTCCTCAAGCTATCAAGTGACAATGCTATCTTCACCGAAAGTCTGCCCACTTACTCATCTTAAGAATTTTCCAGAACATTTCATGACATGTTCCAATCCTGATTGCCTAATTTACTTTGTCTTTTTCAATAGGAAAGAAAAAAGCAGAGAAACTATAAAGGAATATACATTTTTCAACTTGTAAAAAATGCACTTGACTTTGTAAAATACACAACTTTTTAATATATGTAAGTTAAAAACTAGCTATGATTAGAGCCAAAGCTGTAACAAATCATGGTAAAGTAATTTTAAATGTGTATTCTATGAACTGTGAATAGTTGTGCTAGCAATGTAAGGAGGAGATGGAGAATTTTACTAAAAATATGAGAAAGTCTATAGTTTTCATTAGTGGAGGAATGAAATTAGGATAGCGTATCCTGGGAGGGGAGGCACACGTGCTAATCGATATTACTATTGAGTTTGTGGCCTGTGTCATCATTCAATGGCAGGTCTCACTCTGCAGTTTTCAGATGTATTCTGAACGGGACATGGTCCTTTGCCTGATGCCCTTTTGGGCTCAACTCAAGTCCTTTCGTATCCCCGTGAGTGCCTTTGGCTTTTGCTGTCTGCTTCCACAAGATGCCTGTGTGGGTGAGTCTAAAGGAAGGAAAAAAACTGGATAGGTTATGTCGTGGGTGTACTTTTGCAAATGTGGTATTTCAGCAGCCTGGAGAATTACCAAGGCAAAAGAGATGATTCTGCAGGGAAATTTAATTACTTTTAAAGAGCAAGCAATTCCAAATTCCCAATCTCAGATGAGGTTCTTATCTTCTTTCTTGGGTATTTAAACAGGTTGCTTTCAGTCAGAGATCTTAACTTAGGGAAAAGAATTAGGGCTGATTTTACTTTTTATTTTTATTTTTTTGAGACAGAGCCTCAAGCTGTCGCCCTGGGTAGAGTGCTGTGGCATCACAGCTCACAGCAACTTCCAACTCCTGGGCTTAAGCGATTCTCTTGCCTCAGCCTCCCAAGTAGCTGGGACTACAGGCGCCAGCCACAATGCCCATCTGTTTTTTGGTTGTAGTTGTCATTGTTGTTTGGCAGGCCCGGGCTGGATTCGAACCCACCAGCTCTGGTGTATGTGACTGGTGCCTTAGCTGCTTGAGCTACAGGCGCCAAGCCTAAGGCTGATTTTAGAGTTTCTTCAATTTTTTTTCTTTTTTTTTTTTTTAAATTACAAAGGTACTACAGGCTTTTAAAAATATATTCAAAATAGTGTTTTTTGAAATTATAAAATGCAAACCTTCCACTTGCCGAACTATTCCCTCAGTTCACTTTCTAGGGTAAGTTGTCAAAAGAGCTTACAGTCCATTTTGGGTGAATATATCTATATATTTATATCTACATTGTATCAATAACTATAGCAGTGGTTCTCAACCAGGGGTGATTTTGCTGCCCAAGGGATACTTGGGAATGTCTGGAGACATTTTGGGTTGTCACAACTGAGAAGGTGTTCCTGGCATATGGGGAATGGAGGCCAGGGATGCTGCTAAATATCCTAGCAGGTACAGGACATCCCCATGACAAACGTTATCCTGCCCAAAATGTCAAGAGTGCCACAGCTGGATCAGCACCCGTAGCACAGCAGTTACGGCGCTGGCCACATGCACTGATGCTGGCTGGTTCAAACCCCAGCCTGGGCCTGCTAAACAACAATGACAACTGCAACCAAAAAATAGCCGGGTGTTGTGGCGGGCGCCTGTAGTCCCAGCTACTCAGGAGGCTGAGGCAAGAGAATCGCTTTAGCCCAAGAGTTTGAGGTTGCTGTGAGCTGTGACGTCACGGTACTCTACAAAGGGTGACATAGGGAGACTCTGTCTAAAAACAAAACAAAACAAAAAAAGAGTGCCACAGCTGAGAAACTCTAATTTACAGATTGTCTTTATATAAGGAAAACTTAAAGGAACAATGGTTTTAGAAAATAACAATTCTGAGAATTCAGACACCATTATTTCTTAGACATTCGTATGGGGGATCTACCCAGTAATTATGTAGAATTGTTTTCTTTTTCTTTTTGAAAGTCTTTAAATAATTTTTAGAGCAAGCATTGGAATACATTTATCCCAAATTCCACTCACTCGTTTAGGTATAGAAGGTTACCCTGCAGATTTGGTCAGGTTGGGCTTAGCCAAGGGAAGCACGATGATGGACTGGGAGCCTCAAGTTGCTTATATAAGTGATCCTGGGCCATCACTGCATCAGTGCGGGGGCTGAGGACAGGGGTCTCCTGGCTGGGACTAAATAACATTGAGGCACAATCAGCTCATAACAACAATTTTGCCAGCTTACTAGCTGCAAAAAATCAGTACTCCCATCTACACCAACCTCTCACATCTCCAAAAGACAGGGTGATTGGGCGGCTATTCTTCCTCTTTATGCCTATTTTGATCTGGTAGTCACTTGAATAAAAATGTCAGGAGGTGGGGGAAAACAAGAAGTCTGAGGGAGGCAGAACCTGAAGTATTTTTCCCTTCAGCTGCTCCATGGTGGTGTGCTGAGAACTGCTTCCTAGTGTAGAGGTCTAGTCCCAGCCCTAGCTTGGATGGGAAAGACTCTTTCAGCCCCAATTCATGAGTATGAACAGGGGCCCCTCTGCCAATGACAATGAGATGGCTGCCTCTCAGAGACCAGTGGACAAGCCTGCCACCCAACATGGACATCAGAGGCAACGAGGAAGTTTGACAAAGCATGCTTACAAGTGGGGACTCCTGCCCCCAGGATGCAAACCTATGTGACGCTTCCTTGCAGTTCCAGCCACATAAGCCTTGAGGACACAGCAAGCACTTTCTTGGAGTGGACTCCATAGGGAAGGTGTTGGCCAAACCATGATCCTGGGAACGTGTGGCACGTTCACATGCTCTGTAGGGTTGTCTCTGATCAATGAAGACAGTTACCCAAGCAGACCCCATTCAAAGGAAAGGGATTGGAGCCCTAGCTAGGAGTCAGACTATCCTGGGCTGGGAATTCTCATCCCATAGTTCTAAGTCCTGAGCAAGTATCAGATATTCAATTTCAAACAATAGTATCAATGGAAAAGAAAATTCTGAGAAGTTTTTATATGTGTGATGGTTTTTTCTTTCATTTTTCTTTCCCTCTTCCCCTGCCTCCCTTTTTCCTGCCTTCCTTCCTTCTTGCTTTTATTCCTCTCTTCTAGAAAATTATATCTTAGAAAACTGCAAACTTCTTAGGAAACTACTTATGGAAACGTGCCATAATTCCATAGAGTGATTACAGGACCAAGACAGAGAAGAATCAAGTTTAAAGCCATTCCTGGGTGTTCTAAAAGCCTAATTATATAAACATGGCATACTTCTGTTTCAAAATATATTAAATCATCAATTAGCATTTTGTCACCAATTGATATTTCTTAAGAACTTCATGGAGGCTCAGCATTTTGTTAGACATAACCCATATTTATTCTAGACAAGTAAACATGAGAATCCTTCCTGTGACCTTTATCAAATGCCATGATTTGTCACCCCACGTGAAATCCAAATAGTCTTTATCCTGAATTTAATGAAGTCTTTGTCATTGGAAGCGTGTGTATAGTTGAAGAGACAAAATGCAAAGCTGCGAGCAGGGCCGGTGACCTTTGATTCTAAATCTCACCATTAGCTTGTGACTTCACTGCGTTTTCCAGGACAAAGGAATCCAGATTTTACTTGCAGATGCCATTCATGTCATCCTTCTCCCCAGCTTGCGCTCCCTCCACTCGCGTTCTAAGGAAATCAAAGGAAAAGCAAATATGAAATATATTTGAGAGGCAAAGGACCAAAAATGAAAGATGATTCCAAAACGTGAAGGAAAGGAAATCCAAGTCCAGGTTCTGTGTGGGTAACGTGGCCTTTATTTCCATCCAGGTGCGAGCAAATTGAGTCCGGGAAAGGAGTCAGCTGGTGGGTTAAGGTGGATGGGAATTTAAAGGGTCAGAGGGGTGGGGATTGGTACATTGATTCTTTCCTGGGTGGGACAGTTCTATTTGGGCGGGGCCCTCCAGTTGACTCTACCAATATTCAAACTGCTCCTCACCACTCTGGCCCCTGCTCCCAGCAGTCTCCTCTTAACTCCATGAGAGCCACAGGCCTCTAGGCCTTCTCCCTGCTTCTGCCCCAGCCCCCCTGCAGCCTCTTCTCCATGAGCAGGTCAGGGGAAGCTCTTAAGAAGAAAGATAATCCCAGCACTCTGGGAAGCTGAGGCGGGTGGATCACTCCAGCTTAGGAGTCGGAGACCAGCCTGAGCAAGAGCAAGATCCCATCTCTACTAAAAATAGAAAAAGTAGCTGGGCGTTGTGGTGGGCGTCTGCAGTCCCAGCTACTTGGGAGGCTGAGGCAAGAGGATCACTTGAGCCCAAGAGACTAAGGTTGCTGTGAGCTATGATGATTCCATGGCACTCTACCCAGGGTGACAGACTCTTGTCTCTTAAAAAAAAAGAAGGAAGACAGAGTATGTCACACTTCTGTTCAAAAGCCTCCACTGGCTCTCCATGTCACTCGGAGCCAGTGGCTTATCTTCAGCCATTCCTTCCTCAGGGTCTTGGCACATGCCGTTCGCTCTACCCGGAGAGCCTCCCCTACCTCAGTGGTCAAAGCTTACCCCACCAGGTCTAGTATCGCTTCATCAAAGAGGCCTTTACCAGCCCGCCTCCCAGCAGCCCTTCCCATCACCATATGCCTACCTGAGTCACTTAACATCCATGCAAGACACTATCTGTGTATTGGCTTAGCGTCTGCCTGCCCCACTGGAATGAAAGTTCTGTGTGGCAAAGATTTGGTCTATTTTATGCACTACTGTATCCCCAGTACCCAGAACTGCACCTGGTCCAATTTTTTTTTTTTTTTTTGAGACAAGCTCTCCTTCTGTCACTCTCCTCAGAGCATGGTGAAAATATTTAATGAATTGAAAATAAAAACCATCCCTCCTCAGTCAATGCTTCTGTTTTTTTTTTAACCCATTGAAAGGAGAATAGGTAGTCCCAATTGTGAACAATGCTAAGCATATTAGAATCCCTCCAAATTTCTTTAGATCAATTTTTTTCTTTTTGAGGCAGCACTTCAAGCTGTCACCCTGGGTAGAGTGCTGTGGCGTCACAGCTCCGAACAGCAACCTCCAACTTCCGGGCTTAAGTGATTCTCTTGCCTCAGCCTCCCGAGTACCTGGGACCACAGGCACCTGCCACAACGCCCAGCTATTTTTTGGTTGTAGTTGTCATTGTTTGGCAGGCCCAGGCTGGATTCGAACCCGCCAGCTCTGGTGTATGTGGCTGGCACCACTTGAGCTATAGCTGCCAAGCCTAGATCCAATTTCTTTTTTCTTCTTTTTTGAGACGGAGTCTTACTCTGTCACCCAGGCTAAGGTGCTATGGCATCATAGCTCACAGCAACCCAGCAACCTCAAACTCCTGGGCTCAAGCAATCCTCCAGCCTCACCCTTCCTAGTAGCTGAGACTACAAGTGCCTGCCACAATGTCCTGCCAGTTTTTCTTTCTTTCTTTCTTTTTTTTTTTTTTAGTAGAGATAGGTTATTGCTCTTGCTCAGGCTAGTCTTGAACTCCTGACTCAAGCAGTTACATAGAATTACAGTCATAACTCACTGCTGCGCCCAGCCTTTATATCCAATTTCAAATAAAAAATACCTATTTAGGGTTCTTCAATTAGGTTTCTAATCACAAAATATATATATTTATTTGAGACAGAGTCTCACTATGTCACCCTCGGTAGAGTGCTGTGCCATCACAGCTCACAGCAACCTCAAATTCTTGGGCTTAAGCGATTCTCTTGCCTCAGCCTCCCAAGTAGCTGGGACTACAGGTGCTCACCACAACACCCGGCTATTTTTTTGTTGTTGCAGTCGTATTGTTGTTTAGCTGGCCCGGGCTGGGTTTGAACCCATCAGTGTCGGTGTATGTGGCTGGTGCCATAACCACTGCACTATGGGTGCCAAGCCCACAAAATATTTTTGATAAAAAGTGTATATATGCATGGCTCAGCACCTGTTGCTCAGTGGTTAGGGCACCAGCCATATACATCTGGGCTGGCGGTTTTGAACCTGGCCTGGGCCTGCTAAACAACAAAGACAGCTACAACAACAAATAAAAAAAAAGCTGGGCGTTGTGGTGGGCGTCTGCAGTCCCAGCTACTTGGGAGGCTAAGGCAAGAGAATTGCTTAAGCTCAGGCGTTTGCTGTGAGCTGTGGTGCCATGACACTCTACTGAGGGCGACATAGTGAGATTCTGTCTAGAAAAAAAAAAGTGTGTACATGCAGCATGCCTCAAAGTGCAGCCAGATGTGCTAAACATGTGCAACTAGCTGCGGAGATAGCTCAATCAACTTTATATTTGCAAACTCAAGTTTTACCACCAATCAATCCATTCTTGCTGAGGTGTGGGCAATATTCTGCTAACCTGCTAAAGGGTCAGTCAAATATCAGTTCATCTCTTCATTGCTCTTTCTTTCTACCAGCTGAACTCACTAACGGCAGGTCTCCTATTTCTAAATGCGGCAACTTGTGTGTCCAGGAGGAGCATATAGCCTAGAGCTGTCCAAGAGAAACATAACATGAGCTACATTTGAAGTCTTCTAGCAGCTCAATTTAAAAAGTAAAAGGAAAGAGGTAACTTATATAATTTAAACAATATTTTGTATTTAACCCCATATGTTCAAAATATTATCATTTCAACAAGTAATCAATATTAAAAGGTAGATATTTGACATCTTTTTCTGTACTAAGTCTTCAAAATTCCATGTGTATTTGATGGTCACAGCACATCCCAGTTTGGACACATTTCAAGTACTCAGTGAGACTAATGACCACCATATTGGATGGCACAAATACAAATTCCTCTTTAACTGCCTCAATGGCCCATGTTAATAATGTTACTATTCATTCATTCAAGCAAAACAAAGTTTTGAGTGTCTGCCATTTCTCAGGAACTGTTCTAAGACTTAGGGTACAAACAAAACACACAGATTTCCTTCCTTTCCAGAATTTATATTCCAGTCAAGAAACATAAACCATGAACAAAGTAAGGAGTAAAATATTTGTAGCAGGTAATATGCTGGGCAGTGTCATGGAGATGGGTGATACGGAGTGCCCAGGATGGGAAGGGTGTTCCTAAGAGGCCTCATGGAGACAGTGGCCCCTAAGCAGCCTGTCTGGAGGTGTGGGAGCAGGCGTGGGGACATGGGGAGGAAAAGGGTTCCAGACAGAGGGATGACAGGGGCACAGGCCCTGAGGTAGGAATATTCTTGGGGTGGCCAGGGACCAAGATCCCCACGTGGTTTGTCTGCACATTCAAATTTGAAAAGTGCTGATCTGACTTTTTATTCTTAATCCTATCTGAATTTCTCCATAAGAATGGAGACTTTGTTCATGACTGTGAGGGTTCGTGACTGGAGTCCACTGGGCGATTCTTCTGCTTCTTGTGGTGTCACCTGGGGCTACAGTCATCTGAAGGCTTCATTTGAAGGACTAGATTGGCCAAGGTGGCTCATACACACAGCTGGCAGTGGCCAGCTGGGTGATACAACCATCTGGGGATTTGAGTGGGCTGGATGACCCAAGATGGCCCCCTTACATTGGCTGCCAGCTGGGAGCTCAGGGGGATTGTCAGCCAGAGAGCATCGGTTCTCCTTGTGGACTCTCTAGGAAAGCTGGCCTTCTCAGAGCATGGTGGATTCGTTCTAAGAGGATACTTCCCAAGGGATGAAGCCGTAGATCTCTTAAGGCCCAGTCTCGGAAGCTACACAGTGACTCTTTGCCACATTCTACTGGTCAAAGCAAGTAAAAAGGCAAAACTGGACTCAAGGGGAGAAGAAATAGACTCTTATTTCCTGATGAGAAAAGTAGCAAGAAATTTGCAGCCATCATTAATTCATCCCAAAGAGAATAACTGACATTCGTTGATCAAGTATCATGTAAGTACTGTTAAGCAATTTAATCAATTCTAAAATGTGCGCTTTTTAATTTTTAATTTTGAAATAATCATAAAGTCACAAGAAGCTATTGAAATAGTATAAAGAGGTCCTGCATATACTTCATCCAATTTTCCTCAAGGGTTAGACCACACACGTGAGACCATCCCTGTGGTCTAACCCTTGACCCCTTGAGGGATTAGACAATGTAAGCAAAATATCAAAGCTAAGACTTTGATGCTTGTACAATGTATAGGTATGGTTCTGTCATTTAAAAAGTGAATAACTGACATTTATTGGGTGATCACCATGTAAGTAGTATTACCACATTTCATCAATTTTTAGATACACATTTTTTCACATTTAGCATCTCTGAAATGAGAATGTGTCTTACAATCAAACACATAATTAGAAGCATCATTTTTCTTTTGTTGGTGGTACATAAAATAATGATATATTGAAATATCTATATATTGTGGCTTAGATTCAATAAAATATTATATTAGGCCATTTTACAGGTAAAGAAACCGAGCAATGGAGTGGTTAAAAAAAACTGCCCAAAGATAGACAACTAGTAGGGTTACTGATGAAAACTCAGGGACAGAATTCAAACTCAAATGCTTAACTTAGATACTATCTCGGAAGGTAATTGTAACAAGACTAAACATAGCACTTTCTATATTTGGCTTTGGTGAAGTTCACTTACAGAGTTAGCATTCCATACATTTCGTGGGTATACCTTTTTTGATCATGAAACAGTATGAATTAGAAAGCTCACAGAAGCAACAAGGTCAGCATTTTGATTATAAACTCTAAACAACCATGTGTTGCACTTATGTAAGTGGGCATTGAGCAAGGGAATGGTACATCCTTTGCTTTCTAATGCAGTGAAACTGCTTCCTTTCATTAGAACTCATTCTGCTCTGGATTTAATCAATTCTCTGCAAGGATTAAAAATTGAAGAGGAAAAAAATGAAATAAAAATAAAAAGGAGGTGATTAGATCGATTTTTATATGTGATGGAAATAATGCAAAATCTGGAAACAACTAGACCACCTGTGGGTCGAAAAAAAATCATGGTAATTATAAAGCTATTTCAATCACTTCTTACAAATAATGCACTTTTTATGCATTACCAGAAAATGCGAGAAAGAAAGGATTTCTTTGGTGATACTTTGGATCTATATACGATGCTTTCTACATAGGCCACTATCAAGGAGAGAGGAAATTAGTTTAACCAGATGGGATAAACACAAATATAATTACAGCTCACAAGTTTAAACTTTGCTCCCCAGGCAACTCTTTGAAATCCTAATCTCTAACTTGGGGCTAACAACCCCCAAACACTTCTCATCCCACAAGAAAGCAGGGTTTGGAAGGCAGTTGCATTGTATTCTAAATTCAATGCCAGATGACAGATCTGGTTTAAAATATACTCATTCTTCTTTTCATCATTCTTTCTTTGATATGAGCTATTTTGTGGGTTGGTTAATGTAGCAAAACCCAGAGAAGTTTAGGTCTGTTGATAAGGTAAAGGCAACTATCTATACCAACTGGGAATCTGTTGATCTAGATTTGACTAATCATTATTCCTCTGTGTTGGTTGCATCTTGTATAGGCTTGTGTGGTCATTAATATACTTGAAACAAGAAAGAATGATTTTATCAACTTAGCCAAATAAAGAGGGGCCTAATACATAGGAATTTACTCAGACTCAAGGTCCAGTTTGTAGAACTTGAAATAAAGTTGATAGAGGATATGAAAGAATAGCCATAATTTTCAGGGGGTCCTCAAACCGCGGCCCACGGGCCACATGAGGCGGCGTGATTGTATTTGTTCCCATTTTGTTTTTTTACTTTAAAATAAGGTATGTGCAGTGTGCATAGGAATTTGTTCACAGTTTTTTTTTTTCTAAACTATAGTCCGGCCCTCCAATGGTCTGAGGGACAGTGAACTGGCCCCCTGTTTAAAAAGTTTGAGGACGCCTGATAACGCTTCAAACTACTGAACTCCTACCTCCCCCTGAGGTCAATACCATCATTCCCATTTTAAAGATGAGGAAATCTATTTCAGAAAGGTTAATTTATCTAATAAACTAATCACTAATAAAAGGAAGATCAGTCTTCAGACTGTTCTATCATATGTGACTCACTATATGTGTAGCTATTTCTAAACACATAAATACAGATTTCAAAACATATGTGGCCCCAGCGAACTGGGGTAAGGAATCATTGGCTTGTATTTCATTAAGATTCCCATTTAAGTTTCTAGTGTTTCAGGAGTTAGATTTCAGTGATGAGGCAAGCCCAGCCATGAGGTAATAGGGTTTATTTTCTGCTATGGGGTCACATAACTGGTATTTTGCAGAACTTGCCTAGTTGGGATTAACCGCATAAAGGCAGTGGCCACTCACACAGAGATGAATATTTTTCATATTTTAGAAAACCAATACAGCGTATATAATATCTATCATTAAACACATCAGCAGAGCCTGGGGTAGCATCCTACGATCAAACACATTAACATTTCTGTAGTTATATGTATGAGTATTCACCCTAAATGGGAAAAAGACTATAAGTAGCCTCAGGATAAATGAAGTCAAATTTTCTTTCTCTCTCTCTTCCTTCCTTCCTTTCTTTCTTTCTTTTTCTTTCTTTCTTTCTTTCTTTCTTTCTTTCTTTCTTTCTTTCTTTCTTTCTTTCTTTCTTTCTTTCTTTCTTTCTTTCTTTTCTTTTCTTTCTTTCATTTTACCTTTTTGAGACAGAATCTCGCTTTGTCACCCTTGGTAGAGTGCTGTACCATTGTAGCTCACAGTAACATCAAACTCTTGGGCTTAAACGATCCTCTTGCCTCAGCCTCCCAAGAAGCTGGGACTACAGGTGCCTGCCACAACGCCCAGCTATTTTTTCAGAGACTGTTGTGCCCAGATCTTGAAATCCCCCACAAAGACCACCAGGGAGCCGAGTCCGATGCAAAAGCAAAAAAAAGCCATTTTATTGCAAGTTTGAACTTGGACTCCTGGGGTCTCCGCTACAACGGATGTGCCAGGAGCCCCCGAGCTCTGGAGCAGGGGGTTTTTATGGTCCCGCGCAGCGGGTGGGCGTACACAGCTTGAAACAAAGGGGCGCTTCTGGATTGGTCAGGTGGGGGAGGAAGCAGGTTGCCTATCACCTTTGGTATGCAGCTGGAAATTGAAGGCTGTGAGACAAAACGGAGTTAGTTTTAACAAAATGAAGTTAGCTTGATCCTTTCAAGACAAAGTCTAGCTCTTGTTCAGGCTGGTCTTGAACTCCTCAGCTCAGGCAATCCACCAGCCTCGGCCTCCCAGAGAGCTAGGATTACAGGAGTGAGCCACCACGCCCTGCCCCTTATGGGAGACCTTAAATCAAAACCACTCACCTAAAATGCTCCCCAATTGCCAATGTACAGACACTGAAAGATAATAAATGTGTGTTCTATGAAGTCACCAAGTTGTGAGGGGTTTTTGTTACACAGCAATAATAACTAACACACTCCTCCATTTCACAGGTGAAGAGGAGATGATGTCTTAAAAATAGCGGAAGATTCTCTGGGACCCTCCCAGTCCTGTGACTCCAAGGCCAGCACGGCTCACTCTGTTTACATGGAGCAGGCAAGAAGCTTCTTAAGCTTTCTCATTTCCCAGAAACTTCTGTTTTCTCGCATTGATACTGAAAGCCCCTGGAAAATCTGGCCAATTACTCAGGCGTGAAAAGAAAAGTTTGGCACAGATATCCCAGTTCTGGAGGGAGTCTGCCCACTCGCTAACTTCCCCAAAATAGCCCTTGTTTGTGGGTTTGTTTTTCAGGAGATGTTTTTTATTTTTTCCTACAAGGGTGAAACTTTCTAGACTGCAGCTGTCAAGTCAGGAAAAATGAGAAAGCATTTAGCCTCTTTCTTTTCCCTGATGTTGAAGACCATGTACTTAATGACCCATCTATTTTCTCGAGGGGTTGATGGCGGCACTGACTCGGGCCTAGCCTGAGAGATTGCGTCAGACCCCAACGCTGCAGCTGTCCCCTGGGTTAGGTTACTTGACGAATGATTCTATTCCCTGCTCTAACACTGTCTTCTCTTCCCAGCTGCAGTTTACATACAAGATGCATTTCCTCTCCGAAGCCCCCGTCTGCCTCTCATATTTCCATATGTCATGTGCTTCTGTATTTTAGGTACAGATGGAGACATTAGTCATGTAATTTGTCACATGGGAAAAGTCACAGGCTGGCTATTTTATTTCACTTTATGTATTAATTTCTACCCTTGCTAGTGGTAGAAAAATCCAAAAACATCAATGAGAATTGTTGGGGAAATATCTACCTCCACTGACTATTACTGGATGCTTCCTTTTAAGGTTAAAATGGGGCATGACACATCCAAAAATTATAGAAAATACACAAATCTAGTATGGTAGATTTATTGCAACAATGGCCCTGATTCTTCACCCTTTTGTTCTTTGGCCTGTCACTTTGCTGTGCCTCTTTCTAAACAAGCAGTGTCTATTTCCCATCCCTTGTCTTGAACTTCTGAGGTCAATCAATCCTCCCACCTCGGCCTCCCAGAGGGCTAGGATTACAGGCATGAACCATAGCACCCTGCCTAATTCCTATACTTTGAATCTAGGCTGGCCTGTGACTTGCTTTGACCAAGAGAATGTGGCAGAAGTGACTGTGTGCCAGTTCTAAGCCTTGGCCTCAAAGGGTCTTAGAGCTTCCATCCCCTCTCTTAGAACCTTGCACCTACCATATGAACATGCCCAGGCTAGCCAATGAGCAGCTGACAGCCAGCCGACCCCCAGGCACGTGAGAACGCTCAGCCAAAATCACAGAAACACCAACTTGACGTAGATCTGATGGCAAATGTGTACATAAACACAGCTAAAATGAAGTTGCCCTATAGACTCTTGAGCAATAATAAATGGCTGTTTTCATACCACTGAGTTTGGACTGATTTGTTATGTAGGATTATTGTAGCAATAGGTAACTGATCCACCTAGCCCAGTATTTCTTTTTTTTTTTTTTTTTTATTGTTGGGGATTCATTGAGGGTACAATAAGCCAGGTTACACTGATTGCAATTGTTAGGCAAAGTCCCTCTTGCAATCATGTCTTGCCCCCATAAAGTGTGACACACACCAAGGCCCCACCCCCCTCCCTCCTTCCCTCTTTCTGTTCCCCCCCATAACCATAATTGTCATTAATTGTCCTCATATCAAAATTGAGTACATAGGATTCATGCTTCTCCATTCTTGTGATGCTTTACTAAGAATAATGTCTTCCACTTCCATCCAGGTTAATACGAAGGATGTAAAGTCTCCATTTTTTTTAATGGCTGAATAGTATTCCATGGTATACATATACCACAGCTTGTTAATCCATTCCTGGGTTGGTGGGCATTTAGGCTGTTTCCACATTTTGGCGATTGTAAATTGAGCTGCAATAAACAGTCTAGTACAAGTGTCCTTAGGATAAAAGGATTTTTTTCCTTCTGGGTAGATGCCCAGTAATGGGATTGCAGGATCAAATGGGAGGTCTAGCTTGAGTGCTTTGAGGTTTCTCCATACTTCCTTCCAGAAAGGTTGTACTAGTTTGCAGTCCCACCAGCAGTGTAAAAGTGTTCCCTTCTCTCCACATCCACGCCAGCATCTGCAGTTTTGAGATTTTGTGATGTGGGCCATTCTCACTGGGGTTAGATGATATCTCAGGGTTGTTTTGATTTGCATTTCTCTAATATATAGAGATGATGAACATTTTTTCATGTGTTTGTTAGCCATTCGTCTGTCGTCTTCAGAGAAAGTTCTATTCATGTCTCTTGCCCATTGATATAAGGGATTGTTGGCTTTTTTCATGTGGATTAATTTGAATTCTCTATAGATCCTAGTTATCAAGCTTTTGTCTGATTGAAAATATGCAAATGTCCTTTCCCATTGTGTAGGTGGTCTCTTTGCTTTGGTTATTGTCTCCTTAGCTGTACAGAAGCTTTTCAGTTTAATGAAGTCCCATTTGTTTATTTTTGTTGTTGTTGCAATTGCCATGGCAGTCTTCTTCATGAAGTCTTTCCCCAGGCCAATATCTTCCAGTGTTTTTCCTATGCTTTCTTGGAGGATTTTTATTGTTTCATGCCTTAAGTTTAAGTCCTTTATCCATCTTGAATCAATTTTTGTGAGTGGGGAAAGGTGTGGATCCAGTTTCAGTCTTTTACATGTAGACATCCAGTTCTCCCAACACCATTTATTGAATAGGGAGTCTTTCCCCCAAGGTATGTTCTTGTTTGGTTTATCAAAGATTAGGTGGTTGTAAAATGTTAGTTTCATTTCTTGGTTTTCAATTCGATTCCAAGTGTCTATGTCTCTGTTTTTGTGCCAGTACCATGCTGTCTTGACCACTATGGCTTTGTAGTACAGACTAAAATCTGGTATGCTGATGCCCCCAGCTTTATTTTTGTTACAGAGAACTGCCTTAGCTATACGGGGTTTTTTCCGGTTCCATACAAAACGCAGAATCATTTTTTCCAAATCTTGAAAGTACGATGTTGGTATTTTGATAGGAATGGCATTGAATAGGTAGATTGCTTTGGGAAGTATAGACATTTTAACAATGTTGATTCTTCCCAGCCATGAGTATGGTATGTTCTTCCATTTGTTAAAATCCTCTGCTGTTGCCTTTCTGAGGATTTCATAGTTTTCTTTATAGAGGTCCTTCACCTCCTTCGTTAGGTATATTCCTAGGTATTTCATTTTCTTTGAGACTATGGTGAAGGGAGTCGTGTCCTTAATTAGCTTCTCATCTTGACTGTTATTGGTGTACACAAAGGCTACTGACTTGTGGACATTGATTTTATATCCTGAAACATTACTGTACTTTTTGATGACTTCTAGGAGTCTTTGGGGTTCTCTAAGTATAAGATCATGTCATCAGCAAAGAGGGAGAGTTTGACCTCCTCTGCTCCCATTTGGATTCCCTTTATTTCCTTGTCTTGCCTAATTGTATTGGCTAGAACTTCCAGCACTATGTTGAATAGTAAAGGTGACAGAGGACAACCTTGTCTGGTTCCAGTTCTAAGAGGAAAAGCTTTGAGTTTTACTCCATTCAGTAAAATATTGGCTGTGGGTTTGTCATAGATAGCTTCAATCAGTTTTAGAAATGTGCCACCTATGCCTATACTCTTCAGTGTTCTAATTAGAAAAGGATGCTGGATTTTATCAAATGCTTTCCAGTATTTCTTTAAATTCTTTTCCCTCCCTCCCCAGCACCTCCCTAGCATTTGTGTGTGTGTGTGTGTGTGTGTGTGTGTAGTATGGCACAGCGAGGCCCCAAGCAGAAGCCAGGCTACAAGAGGTTTTTCAGAGAAGGTGCATTCCATGTCCTATCTGGGCTGTGCAAACGTGGCTAACTATCTGAGATCCCAATAAAAGGAAGGGCCTGGAATACTATTCCCCATCGATGTGCAGATTTCCAGATTATTGCCCTGTTTTCAGCACATTGCCACCACCCTTGACTGGGTTTTGTGTCCTTCAGAGTTCCGTCCCACTGATTCAGTATTTCTGGAGTAAAATTCACCTATCCTCTACCTGGGGTCTGTTTCTTAGAGTTTGTTGTTATTGTTGTTGTTGTTACAAAGTCTCACTCTGCTGCCCAGGTTAGAGTGTTATGGCATCAGCCTAGCTCACAGCAACATCAAATTCCTGGATTCAAATGATCCTCCTATATCAGTCTCCCAAGTAGCTGGGACTACAGGTGCCTGCCACAACACCTGGCTAGTTTTTCTATTTTTAGTAGCAATGGGTCTCACTCTTGCTCAGGCTGGTCTCAAACTCCTGACCTCAAGTAATCCTCCTTCCTCGACCTCTCAGAATGCTAGGATTATAGCTGTAAGCCACCATGGCCCTTATGGAAATATTTAACAAATCTGCTTACTTTCAGCTGTACTTGTCTGCCATTCCCAGAGTGCGTGGTTATACCAATTCCTTAGCATTTGCAGAAGACTCTTGTTCTGACTTGCATTGTGAACGGGGTTCAGTAGTGTACCCAGAGACAAGACTGGGAGAGGTTCAGGCCAAGTTTAATGAAAGAGGACTGAGGCTCGTCTGGGCAAAGATGGCGGCTGCACCAAGAGTGGTTGGGGGCTTGTTTTTATACTGGGCATAGGGGAAGGAGATTCCACAGGTTGCTGGAAGGCTTTGGCAGGCTGGGGTCTTTCTAGGGGAAGTCTTGGAGCCTTTGGTTCTGGGAAGGGAGGTGGAAGAAGGGTTTAGGCCTCCTAACAAGTTGGTTTTCAGCTTTCTCTACTGCCTGGTTAGAGTTCTGTGGTCTGATGAGGCAAGAGCCTTAAGGCAGAGCAAACCATTAGGCTTCCTTCCAGAAAGGACTGGGCATTTACACAAGGTCAGGGAAAGCAGAGGCTTTATTTATGGGTTGGGTTTGTCAAGGTCATGGGCAAAGATGATCCAGAGGACAAAAGAGAACTGATTACACTGAAGCAATGTAAGGAAAAATAACAATGGGAGAGAGATAGAGTCTTTAAATTTAGCCTCAGCGACTAGCAGAAAACATGCTAATTGAAGCTGGTGAACAAAGACCTGCTTTGATGAAACTTCTCAACCGGGCAGCGCCTGTGGCTCAAAGGGGTAGGGCACTGGTCCCATATGCCGGAGGTGGTGGGTTCAAACCCAGCCCTGGCCAAAAACCACAAAAAAAAAAAAAAAAAAGAAACTTCTCAACCATTCACAGCTTATATCTTCCTAATTCTATCACAAAGGCCTAAAGTTCACAGATGCCCTAAACCATCAAAGTGTATTTTGAGGCTCGCTGCCTGTAGCTCAAGCAGCCACATACACTGGAGTTGGCGGTTTCGAATCCAGCCCAAGCCTGCCAAACGACAATGACAACTACAACCAAAAAATAGCCGGGCATTGTGGCAGGCACCTGTAGTCCCAGCTACTTGGGAGGCGGAGGCAGGAGAATCACTTGAGCCCAGGAATTGGAGGTTGCTGTGAGCTGTGACAGCAGGGCGACAGCTTGAAACTCTGTCCAAAAGAAAACCTGAAGTGTATTTTGGGGCCTGAGTTTTTCCCCAAGTTGAATCATGGTTGGATTCCATGTAGGAACTATTGCCTCCCTAGTATTTCATTAAGTAATGTTACTGTTCTCTGAGTTTTTCTTTGGGAAGCGCCTGTGGCTCAATGGGTAGGGCGCTGGCCCCATATACCAAGGGTGGCGGGTTCAAACCCGGCCCCCGCCAAACTACAACAAAAAAATAGCTGGGCGTTGGGGCCAGCACCTGTGTCCCAGCTACTTGGGAGGCTGAGGCAAGGAAATCGCCTAAGCTTGTGACGGCACGGCACTCTACCTAGGGCGATAAAGTGAGACTCTGTCTGTACAAAAGAAAACAAACAAAAAAACAAACAAACAAAAAAAAAAACCCTGATCCTTGAGTACTGTGCTGAAAAACAATGAAACAAAAAAAAAAAAAAACAAGGAAAAATGTTCGTGGTCATTGCAAAATATAAATAATCTGCCTACCCCTGCCCCCTTGTCAGTATCCCCCCACCCCCGACTTCTTTTCCCACTAGATTTGGTTTCTCAAATGATCACTTTAAGGTACATGGTATGTGAAGAGGAAATATGTCCCACAATGAGATAATCAGGCCACGTCTTGAGAGAGACACAAATTGTTTGGGATCAATTATGCAATGTTATTACAGTTGATGTAGGAGCGATGTTCCATAGATTATTTTGCTTAGTTGTCCAGGACACCTATGCCACCTGCTCTGATGAGACATTCTCCCCCAATGACTCTCTCTCTGTGCAACCCTTTCATCTCACTGCAGTGTTTGTCTGTCCTGTTTTCTTAAGTAGGTAGAATGTTGTTTTCCTGCTCATTTTGCTTGTGTACATTGAGCAAATCTCTTGATTTCCTCAGTGATTTGTCTGGGTCCTTTCTCAGCTTGGAACAAGAGCTGACATTTTAATTGTCTTTGTAAATTCTAACCCCACTTCAGAATGCAGGCTATGCATAATTCATTCTGTACTTTTCCTTTTATTAAAGCTGAGTGAGGGGTAGTCTGATACAACTTTTCAAGATCAGGCTAGGCCAGGCGCAGTGGCTCATGCCTGCAATCCTAGCACTCTGAGAGTCTGAGACCAGCCTGAGCAAGAGCCAGACCCCGTCTCTACCCAAAAGAGAAAAATGAGCTGGGCGTTGTGGTGGGCTCCCTTCATTCTAGGTACTCAGGAGGCTGAGGCAGGAGGATCACTTGAGCCCAAGAGTTTGAGGTTGCTGTGAGTTAGGATGACATCACTGCACTCTACCTCTGTCTCGAAAAAAAATTGTTGATTTTTTATTTATTTATTTTTTTTGTAGAGACAGAATCTCACTGTACTGCCCTCGGGTAGAGTGCCATGACGTCACACAGCTCACAGCAACCTCTAACTCTTGGGCTTACGTGATTCTCTTGCCTCAGCCTCCCAAGCAGCTGGGACTACAGGCGCCCACCACAACGCCCGACTATTTTTTTTTTTTTTTGGCCGGGGTGGGCTTGAACCCGCCACCTCCGGCATATGGGACCGGCGCCCTACCTGTTGAGCCACAGGCGCTGCCCACGCCCGACTATTTTTTTGTTGCAGTTTGGCGGGGGCTGGGTTTGAACCTGCCACCCTCAGCATATAGGGCCAGCACCCTACTCACTGAGCCACAGGCGCCGCCCCCCCAAAATTGTTATGTTATATTTACCCCCAGCCTTGATACACAAAGTATTCTAGATGGCTCCCTAGATTACTAAGAAGAAACAGATATAAAACTTAAAACTCAGGGCTTGCAAAAATGCACATGGAGAAAACTACTGGGGGAATAGAAAAAAATATATACAGGCTCTACTCCAAAGATGTACCAAAAATTTGACTCTAAGCTTTCTGATGGCCCACACAAAAAGGGAAAATATAGTCAGGTGTTTGATTCATGTTGTCTAAGAAATAAAGCCTGCCAGTAATTCTGCGGAAGTAAAATTTCTCCCAGCACATAGATCTAAAAGAACATTTCCATGGAGGTCTTCACGTGGGGCGCATTGTCATCACTTCTAGAACAAATGTGACTGCTGCTGCTAGAGGTGTTATTAAAAGAGCCCTCTGTCTGAAGCCAACAAGGGTGAATATCAATGCACATCTCAGAGAAAGCAATTTTTCGCATGGGCATCCAACAATGTGATCTAAATATTCAGCTCTCCAGTGGTCCACTAGCAATAAAATGTGGAGCATCCAGAGGTGAATCATCAGCTCATCCTTAAATAAAATTCCATTAATATCTTTTCTCCCAATAGAGTTTTTCTCTTTATCATAATTCCCTGGAGTAGAGAATATGAGTAGCTGGTTCTGTAAAGGCTAAATAAGAGGAAACCAGCTTAGTTTCCAATGTGAATCTTTCAGGTTTGTTGAGAAGATGATCTGGAGAGTGAGAACTGACTCCCACAGTAGATTTCTATGAGAATAGAGGCTTATAAAATACAGTTTTGTCTGGCTAAGTCTTAAAGGATAGAAAAATTTGCATAAGGTTCTTCGCAAACCTATGATATGATAATTGTGACAATTCATTTCCACTGTGTGGAAATACAGACAATTTCATGATGATCCTTGACTCCTGCTGGGCATGCCAAAGAGGGAAAGGAACCTTATTAGGAAAGGTGGCCAACCCAGAGGTAAATTTCATTTGGGGCCTGGCTCAAGTTCCGTAAGCTCTGAATCAAACTTGCAACCATCTGTTTGAGGTTCTGTGGGAACCAAGAATTGCAGAGCCCGGCGAGATGGGAGAGCATCCCGGGAATAGACTCTTCACTGAGTCTTGTTTCCATTTCATGATGCAGAGCTCCCTAGGGCTCCTTTTCCTGATTTTAGGGCCAGAGAAGGAGCTTAATAAGCACCTTTGGAGTTCAATCTTGGACGTTTTATGGCCCTTTCCCACAGAAGAGCTAACCCTTGGAACGAGAGTTTTGGACATTGCATATGTGCCTCAAGAGACCTAATGGCCAAAAGGAAATGCAACAGATCTCTGTAATGACCACATCGGATCTGCCGATTATTTCCAACTCACAAAACTACACTGTATATTACACCAACAATTCTGGCTAGTTAAGAGGAGACCAACCACCTCCCGCATTCTCTTGCATGGAATCTCTACCACCTATGAGACTGAATTACCAACAACTCAAAGAAATCTTCAAAATTATACATGGGATGGGACAACTGTGGATATAATCTTAAAGCAACGTGGAAAATGGGCTGCCCAAATCTGGGTAGAGTGACTTGCTGAGAATGTTCTCTGTACCCAGCCTCACATTGGTCATCCAGAAGAGGAGATGAACTTGCTAATTGTCTTGGGTCAAGTTCCCCAGAAGCAGAGCCTAAGATGGCAGTTGTTGGGCAAGTAATTTATTGGGGACTGCTTGCAGGAGAAACCTGTAAGGGAGTGAGGAAAGCAGGACTGGGGGAAAGCAAGGGTGTGGTTTTGAGAGAAGTCAGTGTGTTCTGGAGCATAAAGTGCACAGCAGAGTCCAACACATCCTGACAGAAGGGGGCTTTGGTAACCACCCCTACACCAATCGCTCGTCGGCCCCCAGCCACCTGGAAGCCAGAAAAGCAGACCGCAAGATGGAGCCTGAGAAGCTGAGCTGAAGCAGTGCAGCTGACCCATCTGCTCAGCCTCCCCCACACCCCTTCTGTGATTGTCTAGTTCAGGTCTCTCCGCGATTGTGAGGGCACTGATCTAAGCCACCTGAGGAAGCAGTTGCACATAGACAATAGCTGTTGTGATATTGGTAGATACTGGTAGAGTAAAGGGTATTTTAATGGTATGATGATTTCTTTAATGATTCTCTTAGATATTTTGTTAAGTGAAAATTACCTTTCTGTTATTTAAACATTTTGCATCATCAGAATGAAGACTACTTTGATGCTACTTCCTGTCAGATAAAGGTAAAATGTTCTAGCTTTGTTTCCTTGTATTCTCATTATAAAAGTATCAGAATAATAACTGAAGGAGAACAGAATGGAGAGCCCACCCTTGCTGTTCTCCAGAATCACTAGTCTTCCGAAAATAAAGCCTGTTTGGACCTAAACTCCGTCTCCGCATATTGGTGGAGCGACCGGCAGCCAGACCCTCTTCGTCTGGTCACAATTCTGCATGTGTCTCCAGTTAAGGCAGCTTCAGTTGCCCAGGGATGGCCACAGGGGCAGTTTCAGGTGTGAGCTCTTAGTTACAGCAGCTGTAACAGTTTCAAGAAAGACACCCCAGGGTGTCTGGCAAGATAACAGGGGCTGCTAAACCAGCGCTCATTAAGTACAAATTGTTGCAGTCTGGGATAAAGCCCAAGAATTTGCATTTTCCGGGTGATATTGATGGTATAAGGCACAAGGTCCACACTTTAGGATCCGCTGTGCAAAGCTAACATCTTTCAAAGCAATCAACCTCTTTTGGAAAGTGAGGTCATGGACAACTTCACCCTCTGAGCGTTTGTACAGCAACATACTTAGGAAATGTTTTCAGGTGTTGTTGCTTCTGACTCCTTTCAGATGGGGAGGGAGAGTTGGCATTCATGTTGTGGCTCATCAACACGTTCTGGGTAGAATACTCAAAGCTAGGTGGAAGTGCTGGAGAGATCAGTGCACTGGCCCCTTTAGATTAACAAACTAAGGGGCACTGGCCTCTTAGATTAACAAACTAAGGTCTATGACCCAAGTGGCTTGCTTAGGGCACCAGAGCTAAATACTGATGGAACTAGAGAACAACTCAGAGCTGCAAGTGCCCAGTCTCTCTAAGGAAACTGAACTGCTAAGGAGTTTGTCTCCAGGAAAAATGGTACAGTCCTTCTATTTGTTAATGAAATTCACGTTAGTGAGTTGGGGTTGATGGTGGATGAGAAGAAGGAATGATTTAGCCTAGTCAATGGCCCGACAAAATCAACCTGTCTTGTTTTCTGATGTCAACCCTGGCTGTTAAATGAGTCTGGTGGACGCAGATCGCTCCAGCACATCCACCTGGTCTTGACTGTCCCACTCAGAATGTGCTGATGAGCCAGAAGATGAATGCCAGCCTCTTTCTCCCCATCTGAAAAGAATCAGAAAAAAAGCAAGGACACCTGAAAACACTAGTTTGCATTTCCTTTGAGCTACAAAAAGAGGAAGCAAAAAGAGTCATTGCTCTTGTGCTGGAAGCTCTCTGTCATCTGAGATAATCACAGTTCCTGGGATCTTGTGAAGTGGAATCATCAATTGCCGAACTGACTCAAGCCTGACAGATCACAGGACTGGGGCATCCCCCATTCGCCGCAGGGCTTTATTTTAATCCTCTGGGACTTCACATGGAAATCCTAATGGTTTCTTCAAAGCGCTATGGTCTATTGTGTGAAAGCATACTTGGAAATCCCTAATGAGTGGATTAGGAGCACCACGACTACATCTCATAAATGCAGGCACTCCTGTTTAAAAATTAATAAACTGGGTAATTGAGAAGCGGCGCTGCTGCGCAGACCTTGAAGGTCCTCATGAAACAGAAACGACTAGGCATGCAATCCCTTTATTCTTCATGTGGATGAAGGAAAGTCACACAATGTGTGTGGAATGCAGAATTTCTCTTTATTTAGCCATTCTGTTGGACCTCAATATGTCTGTGTGTGTGTTGGGGAAACAAACAGTGACAATGTCTATCATGTGCTATGGAAAAACAGTCATGCGCAAAGAGTGGTGAAGAAAAAGACAGCAGTGTCAGGAGAAGCAGGCCTGAGCGGAAGCCTGAAGGCAGTGAGGGGTGAGCTCTAGGGCTGTAGGGAGGGACAGTGTTCCAGGAAGAAGGGGCAGCAGTATGTAGCCCCCGTGGGGTCCTCAGGAAACAGCGAGGAGACCTGGAGGACAGAGCCAGCGAGCTGGGGGAGAGCGCAAGAGGACAGCAGGGCAGGCGGTGGGAAGGAAGAGGGCAGAACATGCCCGAGCTCTGAGTGAGGAGCCTAAGGAGGGTTAGGGGCCCAAGAGTGACATGACCTGATGCTCCTCCACTTTTTTTTTCTATAGAGACAGGGTCTCTCACTCTGTAACGCAGGCTGGAGTGCAGTGGTGCCATGATGGCTCACTGCAGCCTCGAACTCCTGGGCTCAGGGGATCCTCCTGCCTCAGCCTCAGGAGTAGCTGGAACTACAGGTGTGCTCCACCTAATTTAGCTGCTGCCCAGCTAATTTTTAAATTTTTTTGTAGAGATGGAATGTCACTGTGTTGCCCATGCTGATCTAGAACTCCCAGCCTCAAGTGACCTCCCACCTTGGCCTCTCCAAAATCCCAGGATTACAGGTGTGAGCCCCAGTGCCTGGTCTGATGCTCCTGTCGAAAGGATTCTGCATGAAAATCCATTGTAGAGGGGAAAGGGAGGCAACGGGGACCAGTGAGAAAACAAGATTCTAGGCTAATAAGACATGAGTTCACTGGCTGGTACCCTTAGAGGCGAAGACTTGTCAAATTCAAGATATACCCACATTTAGAGGATTGCTAATGATCTGGAGGTGGGATGTGGGAAAGAAGGAAAAGAATCAAGGATGAATCCAATGTGTTTTGTCTGACCTACTGGAAGAATGAAGCTGCCCTTTGCTGAGATTTAGGCATGTAAAGGATGGGGTATTAGTAAACAAGGGTTTGGTCAGGAATATTCTAAATTTGAGATGCCTATTAGACACCCATGGGGAGATGGACATATGCTCCAGAGTCCAGAAAATAGCTAAGCTGGAGACACAATATTGGGTGGCGTCAACTACATACTCCATGCTTTCTAAACCACATATTCTGTGCTCTAATGGTAAATAACATATCCTAGCTGGGAAGATCTAGATTTGTAACAGTAAATTTTTTTAACATTAAGATAACCTATAAACCAGTAATATATAAAAGCCTGATGGATTAAAACATCTTCAAATAAAACTGTGTGTGCAATTCTGCAGCCAGGACAAACGCACCCCAACTATACTGTCAAGTCAAATTAGAATTGGCAAGCTAGGCCCAGGAACAATAGCTCTTCTTCACCCACACCTCCACCTGTAAGAAAGGATCAGTAAAATTGGGCTTCATCAAAATTAAAAACTTTAGTTCACTAAAGGACATTTATTAAGAAAGTAAAAAGACAACCTACAGAACAGAAGGGAATATTTGGAAAAAAATATAGCTGGTAAGAGTCTAGAATTAAGAACTCTTACAACTCAACAAAAAAAGACAAGCAGCCCAATTAGAAAATGAACAAAAGACTTGAGTAGACATTTCTCCAAAGATAGAAAAATGGTAACAAGCACTTGCAAAGATGCTCAACATCATTAGTCATTAGGAAAATGCAAATCAAAACCACCAGGAGATAGTACTTTAAACACACTGGGATGACTATAATCAAAAGAATGAAAAACAACAAGTGCTGGTGAGGATGTGGAGAAACTGGAACCTTTGTGCATTACTTTTAGGAATGTAAAATGGTACAGCTAGCATGGAAAACAGTGTGACAGTGCCTCAAAAAATGAAACATAGAATTACCATGTGACCCAGCGATTCTGTTCCTGGGTATATAGCCAAGACGATGAAAAACAGGGACTCAAACAGATACACGTACACCAACGCTTATAGCAGAACTATTCACCACGTCTAAAAGCTGGAAACAACCAAATTTCCATTAAAAGATGAATGACAAACAAAATATGGTCTGTACACATGATGGATATTATACGGTATGAAGTACTGGTACGTGCTCCAACACGGATGCCTTGCAAGCCCTACACTATGTGAAAGTAGCCAGACACAAAATACCACGTTATACGATTCCATTCTATGAAATATCCAGAATAGGTAAATTCTCAGAAACAGAAAAAAGGAATGGTTTTCGCCAGGGGCTAGGGGAGCGGGAAGATTGGGGAGTGACTACTTGATGGGTACAAGGGTTTCTTTAAGGGTAATGGAAATATTTTGGAGCTAGATAGAGGTGGTGGTTTCACAGCTTATGAATGTAGTAAATGTCACTGAATTGTTCACTTTACAATGGTTAATTTTATATTATGTGAATTCATCTCAATTTTTAAAAACTTACAAGTTGGAAAGGATCGACAACAACCAAAAAGTTTTGAAAAGCAAATGTCAGAGGAAGATCCATCTTTGCAGGGAGTCCTCAGAGATAGGCCCTGGGCGTCTCTGATACAGACTCTAGGTCAACACAACAATCTTCTTTATGCCAGGAGAGCTGATACTTCCCCAAAATGCAAGCATGGAAAAAAGTTGACTGTTTCCCTGATTTACGACTTTTGCGTTTATATATTGCATTGCTTACCATGGTTAAAGTGTTCTGAAAGTAACTTGTAACCAACTAAACAGCATAGCTTGATTCTTTGTTTATCAGAAACAGAATGAAGGCAACCGAAAGGCAGAACTAAGCAAACTGTGCCTTTGAAAGCACAGATTGTTCAGGGAAGGACGTGGCTGCTATTTTCAGACTCATGTGGGTGTGAGGATAACAGGCCTCTGGAAACAGCTGTTTAACAGCAGACTGTGAGAAGTCTCCCAGGACTCAAAGACCCACCCTCTACAGTGAACCAAGGGAAAGTTCATGAGAGCTCTGGGAGTTCAATGCATTTTAAAAAATCCAAAATGGGGATTCAACCCTGGGGTTTGAATGAGCTGCAGTATTTAGCAAGGCTTTGCTGCCTCTTTTCAAAAGAACAACTCCAGGAAACCGAAAAGCCAAAGCAGAAACAGACATGATGTACTTTCCAGAAGAATGACTACCCTCAAAGCCACTTCTGCAGGGATCCAGCCTCCCTCTGGGGGCCTGACAAACTGCCTGCTTCTGGAAGAAAACAGGCTTGGGTGGAGGGACAGTTGACTCCTATGCAAACTTTTGTTTCAGGATCCAGCATCAAAAGCGAACTCTTTGTTACAGTGAAGGAAAGAAGATGGTTTGAAGACTGAACTTGCTTTTCTTTTCGTTTTAATGAATCCCGATACACACTTTTCAGAGTTTGTCTCCATGCATGGGAAAGTAAAAACAACCCCTTGCTACCCAACCACAGAGAACACACTATAAATAGGACCCAAATGGTGGCTCACGAAAAGCTGGGTGACAAGTTGAACTATATCTTTGTGTTTTTCCTACAAAAACTTTATGTCTTAGACATAATGAGAGTAAGGAAGAAGTCTTGTAATTTAAGATATAATCACTTTAAGAGCGCTGTATATTTAGCCATATTCTGGTGAACATTTTTAGCATTCATTCAACACTTATGTATACTTATTGCTTGCAGTGTGTTAGGCATCGTGCTGGTGGGGAGATACAATACATGAGCAAAGCAGACACCTTTGCCTCAGGGAGCAGGTGACACACAGTAGAACATAAGCAACTATTCACCCAGTTTCTGGCTGAGAAGGAGGGGGAGATTTTCCATCAGTGACGTTCAAGGTCTCATTCTGCAATCCTTATTTTCTGTTCTAAAATTAAACTCTACCCATGATCAAATACAGTGGGACCACTCCCTACAAACACAGGCCCCCAAAATCATCAAAATAAATTAGTCTAATTATACATTTTCTGAGGTCAGCATGATTCAGAGTTAAATAATGGCAATGGTCCAGGCTGCAATAGAACTCTCAGTTTCTTACTGAATTCCCAGGTTCTCCACTTCGGATCTCCTGCAAACAGCTCCTAGAACAAGAACATATACAGATCCTCCCAAACAAAAAATAACTTACAGTGAAATTTACTGAGAAAATTAGCCACTCGCCTCCTAGAAAAGTATGAAGTCTTCAGAGAACTAGCCCAGCTAAGAGGCACTCAAATCATATAATTAAAATGCATGCAATTTATGCAATCAAATGGGAATCCAGGTATTTCCCAGTAAAATCTAGTTTCTTGATCACAGTTAAAGCCTTCCTCAAAAACAATAGGTACCACTTTTCCTTTTGCATAACTAAGAAGGGAATTTTTCTCAAAAACAAAGGGATAGTTTGCCTCCCATGTAAATCCCCCCATCTGTTAGGTAGCAAAATATACCCCCAACATTTAGCTACCGATTTTCTCAATATTTGCTCTCCAAGGTTTCCCAAAGCTGTAATTAAAGTCTAGTCCTAACCAGGATCACCTCGTTATATTGGTTTATGAAATTTGCAGGTGGCACAAAGCTGAGTGTGTCAGGGACATGATCAAAATAAACCTTGACAGGTTGGATCCAGGCACCAGTGTTACCCTGACAACAGGAAACTGCCAACTCAGGGTCCTTCACTTCAAGTGGAAAATATCAACCTCAAAGGGATCAGATTGCGAAGTGGTCACTTAGCAACCATGCCTAAGACCCAGGGCTAAACTGACAGTGAATTCTATATGAAACAACAATGGGAAGGCAACAACTTTTAGGCTCATGAAATAGGGCTCCCATCCTCTTCCGACCTTTCTCAGATTCAGTTTCTTTAAACAACAACCTTGTAATAGCCACCTGAGGGTATTTTCCCTCTCCTCAACACTTGAGAAATAGAAAATAATTAAAGTATTGAGTATTTGGGGTGGGGTGGTGGATAGGCCAGTTGAGCAACAGCAGTTTACCAGAGTAAATGAGTGACCTTCTGAAATGTAGACTTCAGAACTCTTGGGGAGCTGGGGACAGGGTTACCTGGGCTGCAGGGCCCTCATTAGAAACAATTTGTGTAGAACAAAAAATAAACAATAGAGAAATTAAAGAGACAATTTTATTTTTATGAAGGGCAATAAATATGTATAGGTTGTCTTATTGACTTTCACTCAAAATACAGCACTTAAGTTTTGGAATTTGGGGGGCAGAGGGGAAATCTGCCTTCAGAAGTTTCACTGAAAAACCAACTCACAATAAACCAGATGAATCAGAGAAAAGCTGCACTCATTCAGCTTGGGACCCCTCAGAAATGAAGATTCAACTCCTCAACGAGGTAGACGTTTTTTAAAGAATAGAGGCTGGAAAGCAGAAGAGTAAGTATTGGAAGTGAGAGAGGAAGAAGCTTGAGTAGCCAGCGAAGGTGGTCTTGTTACGGAAGTAAAACCTCACAGGTAGCAGCCCTCCGAGAGAATAGATGGTTCTTTTCAGACCTTTTCAGGCAGCAGGTCAAACTCTCAGTTAATCCTTTTTAGATAGGAAAGGATAGATCTGGCTACTTTCCCCCTACAAAAGACAGCTTTCAGGGTTACTTCTATCTGCAAGACTCATGGCAGCCATCTCAAAATATGTCAAAGAAACATATTTGGGTTAAAATATTTCTAATTTCCTCCAGACTTTAGTTAATGTAAAGTTCCCCTGGTAACTGAGTGAGGTCAGATCTGAACTCAGAAATGCAAACATGCTCTCTCCTTTTCTTTTAAAAAAGAACATCGACTATGCCAGCGTCCAGGGTTTTCTCCTTCATTGTTATCTTCCTACTCCCTCTTCTCTTCTTTCTTCTTGTAATGAACTCAATCCCAAAGAAAGACCTTGAATTTGCTGCATTTGTACTCTGCAACGAACACTTGGCCTTGGTGGCAGAATCCACTTAGGGAAGTTTGCGAGTAGGGAGCAGAGAGCAGAATGGGCACTGGGGAATCACCTGAACGGACACTTCTCCGGGGATGCCAGACAGCTTGAGGCCATTAATCTCCTTGAAGCTGTCCAGCAAGACAAGAATGATGACTGACCATTTACATACTGGGCGGCCTCCCTGTCTGGGTCATCCGTCGGGATTTATTCCCAGTTGTCAGAAACCACAGAAGAGACAATCTCCAATTTATCATGGACAATTGTTCAGATGGCCCAGGCAGCCTCCTCAATTTCTCCTTAGCTGGAGGCATGAGGATGATCAAAGACAAAAATGGGTGTCTACACAGTAACTTCCACTCTGCCCCTAATGGGATGATCCTGACAATTAGGAGCAGGCCTCCAAGAGGTCATGAGGCACCTTTGATAAATTCACCTTTGATGCCTAGACAGCCAGAACTTTCAGAGATGATAAGTCAGCTCTGGAGAAACAAAGGCTTGAACTGTGAAACAAAAATGGGTGACGTGGCAATGCCACATCAGTGGGATTGAGTCAGTAAAAAAGCCCAGTTCTTAAAATCCTGGTGCCAGATCTGCTGGCAAGGGCTTTCTGATAAAGCAATTAACCGCGCTGTGTATGAATTTCTTCACTGATTCTATAATCACACCATCTATTTACCACAAAGTTGCGATGTCAGGTTAACCCCACAAATAAATCTTATTTCAACACTACATTTTTATGTTTATAAAGGCTTTGTAAGATCTCTACTGGGCGAATCCAAGGCTGTCTAATTATTGTTATGAAACTGCATTCTCCTTTGTATGGCCTCCTAGACCTTTAATGACCTTATTACATCATCCATGATTTACCAAGCATTTTACTTTTAAAACAATTCTCATTTCATTTTCTCAGCAAACTGGAGTGGAAGATCTTTTTAACACTGATTCACAGATAAGTGTAGTAAGTTTTACAAAGGCCCAGGCAGTGAGTGGTGGAGCTGAGATCTAAGCTTAATTGGGCCTGACCCCAAAGCCTCCAAGATGATAAGGCCAGCCTCCCTCCACCCCCTTGTTTTAATGAAGGGGAGTCTACTTTCCCCTCTTCTGTGGACAAGGACCATAAATCAAAGAGGCCACCCAGGAAAAGAGATCATTGATCCTTACCACCCAGAATAAAGGCAGAACACTCAGGTCAGTGTCTTCATTATGACTATGAAGGAGTTCAGGAAATTGTTGCTGCCCAGCCAGGTTCATCGGCCCACTATCTTAGAGGAAGCCCATACCCAGAGGGTACCTGCAGGGTTTACAACAGAGAAAGAGTTTATTGCGCATAGCACTAAATGGGGAGACAGGAGCAATTCTTCAATTCTGCCTTTCTGAGAATTTGGGAGGCAGGGTTTTTAAGTGTAGTTTGACAGGCAGGGGATTAGGTAACTAGGTTTGCTAATTGGCTAAGTTTGGGGCAAAATTATGGGAGTGTGAACATCATTATAGGACCCTGGAAATCATCTTGTTTTGTTTCAGCTCCTAAGGTCACGATTTCAGTGGAGTCTGTTTCTTAGTATGAGCTGTGGATCTGAGCAGGTTAGCCAATACACTGGAATGCAGGGCTTAGAAACTACCTTTAGGGTTCCAAAAGGTGATACTATCTATGGAAAAAAGTTATGAAGCTTTACAACTACCAGCTATATGAGGCCAGGTGCGGTGGCTCATGCCTGTAATCCCAGCACTCTGTGAGGCTGAGACAGGTGGATTTCTTGAGCTCACGAGTTCAAGACCAGCCTGAGCAAAAGTGAGACCCAATCTCTACTGAAAATAGAAAAAACTGAGGCCTCAGTTTTTGCTTGAGCCCAAGTTGAAGGTTGCTGTGAGGTATGACACCACAGCACTCTACTCAGGGCAACAGCTTGAGACTCTGTCTCAAAAAAAAAAACAAAAAACAACTACCAGCTATGTGGAGAAAGTTAGAAATCTTTACAACTAATAGCTGTGCAACGCCAGAGCAGCAAGTGTTGAAAAGCAAACGAGCAGACTTGCTGCTGTGGACTGTGGCTGTCGGGGTCGGTGAAGGATTTCAAGATGGCTGGGCGAAAACTTGCTCTAAAAGCTATTGACTGGGTAGCTTTTGGAGAGATCATACCCCAAAATCAAAAGGCTATTGCTAATTCCCTAAAATCTTGGAATGAGACCCTCACCTCCAGGTTGGCTACTCTACCTGAGAATCCACCAGCTATTGACTGGGCTTACTACAAGGCCAATGTGGCCAAGGCAGGCTTGGTGGATGACTTTGAGAAGAAGTTTACTGTCCTGAAGATTCCTGTACCAGAGGATAAATACACTGCCCTATTGGATGCTGAAGAAAAAGAAGATGTGAAAAGTTGTGCTGAGTTTGTGCCTCTCTCAAAGAACAGGATTGTGGAATATGAGAAACAGCTGGAAAAAATGAGGAACATGATTCCATTTGAGCAGATGACCATTGAGGATTTGAATGAAGCCTTCCTAGAAACCACATTAGACAAGAAGAAATATCCCTATTGGCCTCACCAGCCAATTGAGAATTTATAAAATAGAGTCTGGGACAAAGTTCTGGCCCTTATGTTACACAATCTGGACAGTAAAAATAAAAATACTTCCATAAAAAAAAAAAAGAAAGAAAAGCAAACAAGGGAACAGTGACTAATTATTATTAAGTAAACAAGGGGATAGTGGCTGATTATTATTTTTTGTTTTTTGGAGTGAGGGACAAGAGGCTCACTCTGTTGCCCTAGGTAGAGTGCCTTGGTGTCATAGCTCACAGCAACCTCAAATTCCTGAGTAGCTAGGACTACAGGCACCCACCACAAAACCCAGCTAGTTTTTCTATTTTTAATAGAGACAGGGTCTCACTCTTGCTCAGGCTGGTCCTGAACTCCTGAGCTCAAGCCATCCACCCGCTTCCTGAGTGCTCAGATTACAGGCATGAGCCACTGCACCTGATCCAACCCCTCCAATTCTTTCACTCAAAGGTTTTGGATGCAAGAGACAGATGCTCACTCAGCTTGCTAAAATAAGAAAGGTTTAATATTGGAATATACTTGGTTCAGGTAAGGGAGTTGAGGATGCCCAGTCTTTATTTAATTTGTAGCCGGTGGGATAAGTGAAGAAAAGATCTGCCTTAAAAGAGAAAGGCTATGCCCTCCCCTCCCCATTTTTCTTATCCCTTTCCATGAAGACACAGGTAACAAACTAAGGTAGCAGAGCAAATAGGGGAAGGCACCTGGATCTCTAAAGTGCAAAGCTATAGTACTTAGAAAGAGAGGAGGTGGATTTCTCTTATGAATTGCTCAATCAATACCCTATCAATTGCAGATACCAATTTAGAAAGGATTCACCAGAGAATCTTTGGCTCTATGCTTATCGAAAAGAAAGTCTTATCTCATTTATTTTTTAATGGAGCCATAACATTCATACAAAGGTGCAAAATCTAAAGCAGACTGGAATGAAATTTTCCCTGTCTATGAAACTATCATTCCCTTCGAGATGGGAAGAAGGAATGAGCAAACTGCTTTCCACAGACAGAAAATCCAGCCTGTTTTTGTCAATGAAGTTTTAGTGGAACACAGTCATGCCGCTCTATTTGTTTCCATGTTGTTCGCTGCTGCATTTGCAATACCATTGCAGAATCGAGCAGCGGTGACAGAGAACGCATGCCGGTGAAGCCTAAAATACTCATCTGTACTGTTTCTATAAGCTTTACAGAAAAAGTTTAGCAACCTCTGATACAGAGCCGCAGTCCCCAGCCTTTCTGGCACCTCCAGTTCATGGAAGACAAATTTTCCCCAGGGAGGAGGGATGGGACTGGAGTCAGAGCTCAGTCTGTGATGCTGTGTACGTGGTTCCGAACAGACCTCAGACTGGTCCACAGCCCAGGGGTCGTGGACCACAATTATAGAGCATTCTGGAGCACACCAGAAGGCTGTGTCATGGCAAAAAAAAATGAACTTTATCCATCGAATCCTGGAATTTGGAAGCAAGAATTATTATAGAAAGAGGAATACACAAGAGCCATCCCATTTGCTACACAGGCTGGAACCCTGTGCTGATTTTCTCCTTCCTTACAGGACAGATTTTCCAGCCTCTGCTGATTTTCGCCATCTCTTTGGAGCAATCGTGCGTCTGACAGTATTAGCTTGTCAACAAGTAGCCTGCCAATGCATTGCAGAACTTCTATTTTTAAAATTGTCTCACAAGAATGACTAAGAATTACACATAAATGAACAGGAATGAAGAGAGAAACAGATTCCCTAGGCAGCTGCAGCCCTTCTTTTGGTCTATAATTTTGTAGTCAGATCCAACTGTGGCCCCATTTATATATCCTCTGTTTAGGGTATTTGATCTTCTGTGCATGAAAAATTAGATGGGAGGCTGAGATTTCGTGAGTTTGCCTTGGCTTCATCTCTCATATTTTTCCTACTTATTTGACCTTACAGGATCCATCACATAATTTTTTTTTGTGCCCTTTGAGCTTTCTTCACATTCAGCCTGTTCCTTGAGTTATTTATAAGTTCTCTAAGATGTCTGCCCTCTTGACAATACTAGGAAAGAGCCGAATAAATCAACCCAACAGCTCAGATGTACTTCTTTTTTTGCTTAGGCAAGAACAGACACACACCCACAATAAATCACCACTGCCCAAGAAGAGCATGACCCGGAATAATGAGAAGCTTGGTCCTCTGTTCAGAACACTTAAAAGACACTGGACACATCAGGATGGCAAGACGGCTCCTCTTAGATAGATGGCAGAGGGCAGGTGCTCTCCTCCATCACGAAGGCCTGGAACAGATGTCTCAAATTCTGAAGCATGTTATCCGGTGTGCCAGCCATTTATCCCAGTACAGACTACCAGAGGGCCACCGTGATAACGCAGAGGACAGCCTGGACTCCTAGGTAGCCAAGACCACAGCCAACTCACAAAGATGACCTCTTCCTAAGGTTTGTGTTCATGTTTTGAGAATCCCCAAAGCATGCTTCTGTTGGAAACAGTGATTTAATGGGTAGTGGGTGCTCAGCCTAATTCTCCACAGTTTAAGCATTCTGGTCCCAAGCTACAATGCTCAAAGCTAGAGCAGTGATTTTTCAACCACTGTGCCGTGAAAGGATCTTAGGTGTGCTGCAAAAAATTTGAAAGATCATTATCTAAATTATTTTCGAAAGAAGTTCAAAGCATAGTAAGTATATTCTTTTCTTTACTCTTTTTTTATCTACATAATTTAAGCATGAAGCCATAGAAGTTTAACTACAGGTTCAAGTGCACCGTGAGATAAAAAAAAAAAAAAGGTTGAAAAACCCTGAGCTAGAGCTAGAACCCCACCATAGTGATGTTCTCAATGTCTCAGAAACTTTAAGAAACAGGTCTGTCTTGGCTAGCCATGGAAGCAAATGACTGTGTGCCACTGTTTTGGTGGGCAGTCAGAGGGTGGTAAGATGTGAGCATGGAGGGCAGTGAGCTGCTTCCTCTTCCTCCCGGAAGCCACAGTCCCAGTCCTGTGCTGAGCAGGTGCAAAGTTTAAGGAAGGTGTGGATATTAGGGTTCCACAGAAGGGGAAGCTGGAGTCCCACTCATACGCTTACTGCACTCTGGCCTGACTTCCAAATGCCACAATCTCAGCTCTGCCTGATGGCTGTCTTTGGTGGGCCAAGCCTGCCCACCCACAACAAACGGGAAGTACCAGAAAATAACCCTACCCCAGCAGTAGTCCTCAGCTATGACCCCTGCCCTCAGCCTTTAGGAGGGAGAAGTCTAGGCACAGATTCTGCATTGGGACCCCGAGTTGCCCAGTGGGACTAAGCCCCTGTTGGCCGCCATGAAAGCTGCTTGATAAAGCTCTGTGTGCTGGTTTCCGTCCTTTACCTATCTCATTCTCCCACTCCCAATCCAGTGTTTCCCGGGGTCACTGCTCAAGTAAGTAACTTGCCTTGGAATTCACAGCACAGGGTCTTCCAAGGAAACACAAAGCAAGGTGGTGGGGGCCTACGGGATATGGGCAGAAAGCCACCTTCATCAACCTGGTGTCTCTAGTCTTCACACATGAACCCACATCCCCACCCATCTCAGCAAGTGTCTTCCGACTCCTCGGTGCCACTTGGCAGAGCACGAAACTGCAGTAACGAAAGCAGGAAGCTGTTTAAGAAATGTGCTTGACTAGATGTTGTGAATAAGGTAGTGGGACTAAATAGAGCCCATGACTTTTGCCATTGGCAATTACACAATTCACTGGAAATGCAAACTGAGTGCAGTAAGTTATTAGAGTTGCCAAGTTACTTTCACCCAGTTAAGGAGTTCTTTTTTTTTTTTTTTGAGACCGAGTTTTATTATGTCGCCCTCAGTAGAGTGCGGTGAAGTCACAGCTCACAGCAACCTCAAACTCTTGGGCTTAAGCGAGTCTCTTGCCTCAGCCTCCTGAGTAGCTGGGACTACAGGCGCCCAACACAATGCCCAGCTGTTTTTTGGTTGAAGTTGTCATTGTTGTTTAGCTGGCCTGGGCCGGGCTCTAACCCACTAGCCTCGGTGTATGTGGCTGGCGCCCTCGCCACTGAGCTATGGGCGCCAAGCCCAAGTTAGGGAGTTCTAATACCACTTTTTAATTCTCTCTCTCTCTCTCTCTCTCTCTTTTTTTAAGGCAGGGTCTCTGTAGGTTGCCTAGGCTGCCCTTGAACTCCAGTGACCCTGTGCCCAGCTTCTCTCTCTATCTTTGAAACAAGGAAGCCATACTATTCTTGCTTCAACAAGACATGTGCCATTTCACTCCATGGCCTTTCCTCAGGTATTAGGGGTAGGTCACCTGTGGTGAGTATTTTTATGCACTCTGCTCCTCAGGTCCCCTCTTACCTCCAAATCTGTCCTCTACCATTCCTGTGTGACCTTGAGCAAGTTACTTAAATTCTCTTTGCCTCAATTTCTCCATCTGTACAACAGGGGTAATAATTGTACCTTCCTCTGAGAGTAGTTGCAAGACATAAATGAGTGCATAGGCCTTAGCACAAGGCTTGGTGTATAGTAAGAACCTAATAAATGTTCCCAGTCGTTACCACAAACTCTCTGCTGCGCTTCTTTCTCTTCAAGATGGAGCTCATCTTTACATTTCCATTCTCTTTAGCAGAAGCTCTCTCTTCTATTGACAACAGTTAGGCTCTCCTTAGGGGCCTTTCCCCACCATGACCACCCTCAGGGCAGAAAAATGCCCAGAAAAATTCAGAATAGAGAAGCCACCACTGGAGCTACTCAGAGAAACCTTTGAAGCCCTGGTAAGTGGAACTGCAGTCTCTCCCTGCTGCGTGCCAGTTTCCTGTGAGTAACTTCTGCTTGGTGGACATGCATGCATTCAGGCGCACGCACATATGTCCTTCCTCTTCCAAAGGACAAACAGTAATTCTCAAAAACTAGGGAGCCTCAATCTGGGGATCAACTGATTCTGGTTCTCTCACCCACACTGGAAATGACAACATACACTATTACTGTCCAGAAGGTGGTTCTCCAGTCTCTTCCTCCTGCTTCCAGACCATTGCTAAGGACATCTTAGTACCCAGGAAGCAGACCCCATAGTAAGTAGTACCACTTCAAAAACCAGAGCCATTTACCTTTAATTCTACTTTTCAAAGTTAAGTATAAAAGGCTTGGCACATGATTTGAATCACATGTTTTTCTTTACCTTGGACCCAAAAAAAATTCTTAGGCAGGTCCCCACCCACTTCTAGTTTCTGTAAAAAAAAAAAAAAAAAGTACCGAGGAGTGTCTTCCCTTTGTCCAGAGCAAACAGCAGGTATAGCTCTGCCAGTTACATTCATTCAACACATGTTAATTGGGCACCTATGATGTGTACATGTTTGGCACTGAATGGTAATCAAAAATATATGAATCTGGGCTTGGTGCCTGCAAGCTCCCCCCCCCCAAAATATATCTCTAAATAGATTATAATCTCATCAAGGAGAGGAAAAATGTTGAAGAGGGACAGAGGCAGAAAAGGGGCCATGCCCAGATCACCATTTTGTACCGCCTGATGAGTAAAAGGTTTTTGGTAACAAAGTTTAAAATATGGTTTAGAAAAAGGATGAAGAAGATTGGGGCAAGCCTAGTGTAGGTTAATGATCCATTCAGAGTGCTCAGTTCATCTTAGCTGTGAGTTCCCAAAACTATCCACTCTGTTGTGGGGTTTCCCTTCCATACCGTTTCACTCTACATGTCCCCAGTAAGGTCTTCAGTACACACCTCCTAGATAAATCGTCTGCTGCCCCACAATTCCTACCAAGACTCCAGTCTACTTGTCAACTGCCATCAAGCATCTGAACAGGTTTGGGGCAAGAGTTTTTAGGAAGGGCTAGTGTTTTTAGGAAAACATTGGGAAGAAATGGAATAGATGAGTCTCATTTAGGCCATTGCCACCACCTGGCACATTCATCTCCAGTTAGCAGGTGATGCCAGTGGAAGAGAGAGAATGCCGGGCATTCTTCAAGGGGAGAGGACGCTGACAGAAAGCATTTCTCATGTGGCATCTCTCCAAATTAAAGAAAGGGTTTTAAATGATTGGTGACAGATGCAAACACACCCTGCTCTGATCGGTAACTTTCACCACTAAGCCGGTCAGTTGAAAGGCATTTAAACCAAAACCCAGGATCCTCTCAACCTTCAGGGGATGAGGCACCAAAGCAATTCTCATATTTCTCCAAGTAGGGAGGCAGGAGACTTTCCAAAAAAGGTTATGGTTTTTCTGTTTCCTTGGCTCCCTTCACACATAGCCCAGCCATGAGCACATGCACGACAGGCAGGAACCCATCGCCTTATTAGGGACCCTGTGACCCTCTTTGGGGGCAAGGAGATAGACTGAAAGTTCAGAGAAAAACCACAATAGCTGACAAAAATAGAGTCAGACAAAGGAAGTGGACATTTTATCTAGAATAAATATTAAAAAAATGCCTGATCCAAGGAATAAATCTTTTCATAGCCATGACTTTTTAAAGGTCTCCTAGGAAAATATTTAGAATCTTCCATTTTTCTGTAATGTCTCCCATTCCCCTTCCAGCCATAATGCTGACTGTCTACATTTCCCAGCTGCTGCCAGGACAGCTATTCTGCTGGGGGAGATTATGTGGGTTACATTCACCCACCAGGCTCTAGGCTGATGTTTCTCAAGTATCCCTCATTCTGATCCGAGTATGTGTGGTGTGACATTCCTTACGGCATGTTGACAGGAGGAACAGTGTCAGCTACACAAGGAGATTGCACAATGAGAAACGGAGGCTAGGGGCTTGACTGCTCTGGATTTGACAACTTGGCCTTAGGGGGAGATATGGAGGGGCTGAACCCAACACAAATCTCAGACCCATGTAGGCCTCCGTAGAGAAAGAAGCAAGACTTCCAGCCCTTTCTGGAGCACTGAAAGCTATACCAAAGCCCAAAAGTACATTCCTCTGCTCAGGTATTTCTTGTTGAGCCCAAGGCTGCTGCCAGCAACCACTCCTTTTATTCTGTGGTTTTCCAAATAGAAGGTCACCCAGCTCGGAGAGAAAAGGAAAGTGGCCCAAGAGAGGTAGAGATAAAACAGTAATGGGTGTGTCATCAAGACTGGAATGTGTGTCCATTGTCAACCCTGAGAAACCCAGAAAAACAAACAAATCCTTCCTCCAGTGGTGGAGGATGTTAACAGCATAATAGAGGGAAGGGTGCCCTCTGCTGTCGCCTGTGATTTTTGGCTTTTAATTCCAAAAGATGGGTGGCGCCTGTGGCTCAAGGAGTAGGGCGCCGGCTTCATATACTGGAGGTGGCGGGTTCAAACCCAGCCCTGGCCATAAACTGCAACCAAAAAAAAAAAAAAAATTTCCAAAAGAAATGTTCAATCAAGTTCCATGTAAGACATTTACGAAACATCATATACATTAAATAGGGAAGCCAACCTGGGCTTTCGACTATTTTAACTAAGCAGTGTTCCGTGTTGGATGAGACTTGAGGGAAGGCACAGGCAGCCATCACCGTTCCACTGCACATGGCTGCTGAGGGAAAACTGGCTTGGGAGGAGGGCTGTGAGCTTTTAATGTCCGGGGTAGTTTCCCTGGAAATAAAAGCATTTCTTGTGAACAGGGTCCTCCTTGGGTGGCAACATACTCTGGCCAGCCTCTCCATTTATTTTCCTGTCCTTGCCCGGTAAATCGGTTTGGGTTCATTATTACTATCACATTCCTCAGTTTGTTTCTTTGGGAAAGAAAAAAAATGCACTTCTCACATAGGGAGGTGAAGGCAATGGCTTTGCTCACAAGTATTGCATGCAGATAACAATTTTAAATAAATAAATACAAGTGCTCAATTCTGACCAAAGATCAGTTGCATAATTTGATGTGTTGTCCCAGGAATATGTGAGCTGAGATATAAAATAACTGACCTAGACATTCACCTTAGAGTTAATCAAATGCAATCTACAAGGCAAACTTAATCACAGTTGTAATTAATATTTTGCAGATGGAAATGACTCCAAACGAAAGGCTGCAAACAACATCAGTGTTAATGCTTCAATGTTTGCTCTTTCCTTAGTTTTTACTTTCAAAAGGTTTTTGGTTGTTGTTGTTGTTGTTTGTTTGTTTTTTGAAACAGAGTCTTGGCCCGGCGCCTGTAGTTCAAGCAGCTAAGGCACCAGCCACATACACCAGAGCTGGCGGGTTCGAATCCAGCCCGGGCCTGCCAAACGACAATGACAACTACAACCAAAAAATAGTCGGGCATTGTGGAGGGTGCCTATAGTCCCAGTTACTTGGGAGGCGGAGGCAAGAGAATTGCTTAAGCCCAGGAGCTGGAGGTTGCTGTGAGCTGTGATAGCACGGCACTGTACACAGGGTGATAGCTTGAGGCTCTGTCTCAAAAAAAAAAGAGAAGAAACAGAGTCTTACTCTGTCACCTAGGTAGAGTGCAGTGTCATCATTAGCTTACAGCAACCTCAAACTCTTGGGCTCAAGCAATTGTCTTGCCTCGGCCTTCCTAGTATCTGGGGCTGCCACTACTATCAGCTAATTTTTCTATTTTTTTAGTAGAGATGGGGGGGGGTCTTGCTCTTGCTCAGGCTGGTCTTGAACTCCTGACCTCAAGCAATCCACCCATCTCAGCCTCCCAGAGTTTTAGGATTATAGGCGTAAGCCACAGCATCCAGCCCCGAGGGGATTTTTTTCCTATACTTTTAAAAGGCTCCCAGTGGGCAGTGCCCATAGCGCCACCAGCCACACACACTGAAGCTGGCAGGTTCGAACCCAGCCCAGGCTTGCTAAAATAACAAAGACAACTGCAACAAAAAAAAATAGCCCGGCGTTGTGGTGGGCGCCTGTAGTCCTAGCTACTTGGAGGCTAAGGCAAGAGAATTGCTTAAGCCCAAGAGTTGGAGGTTGCTGTGACCTGTGATGCCACGGCACTCTACCAAGGGCGACAAGTGAGACTCTGTCTCAAAAAATAAATAAATAAATAAATAATAATAAAAGGTTCCCAGAAATTATACATCGCTGTACAAGCGTCTTTCATCTGCTTGAGAAAATGCAGTTATTTGAAGTTTCACAAATGGTCTTTCAATGAGAGGGAGAAAGAGCCGGTGGGGAAGTGGGTAGAGGGAACCAGATTTTCCTCATCATCTTCATCACCTTCTACAAATGTTATACCTTGCACTTTACTTAGCATAATATATTTTGCTACACAGTCTCTTTATAGCTAAATTCATTCCACTATCGGGTCATAGTTGGGGTATCTACATATTTAGATTTTTCTCAACATTTCTGATTTCAAATATTTATCACTTGAACCTATTTGGACTCACATAATGGAATTCAACTTGCCCAAAGGAGGACTTATCTGCTCGTGTTAATCAATATTAATCAACATTAATCAGAAGTTGATCTGGATCTCAGAGAGAACAGGAACCATGAACCGGAGTTTCATCAAAGTTTTCTCCATCTTTCATCTTTCTAACTTTATTCTCTTTTTTCTTGAGATTGACTTTTCCCATGAGAAAGAAACCATAGTTGCTCACAGCTCTTGGATTCATGTTTCCCCATCTCTACCTTCCAAAGGAAAGAGAGTGGCTTCTCTTAAACCCTATTTTAAAAATTCCAAGGAAGGGGCAGTGCCTGTGGCTCAGTGGGTAGGATGCTGGACCCATATACTGAGGGTGGCGGGTTTGAACCCGACCCCAGCCAAACTGCAACAAAAAATAGCTGGGCGTTGTGGCGGGCTCTTGTGGTCCCAGCTACTGGGGAGGCTGAGGCTGAGAATCGCCTAAGAGCTGGAGGTTGCTGTGAGCTGTGATGCCACAGCACTCTACCGAGGATGACAAAGTGAGACTCTGTCTCTTAAAAAAAAAAAAATCCAAGGAAGGTTTCTGATTGCCCCTGCCTGGATCATGAGTTCATCTATGTGGCCAGGATGGAGGGAGTATTAAGGTGGAATAATCAGAAGAAAGTGGAACCAGCTGGGCAAAATAACAGGGTTTTTCTTTTCTTTCTTTTTTCTTTGTTAGAAGATCTTAGGTGGACTGTGAAAATTTTTAGAGATCATTAATTAAATTATTTTCAATAGCAGTTCAAAGTGCGGTAAGTATATTCTTCTTTTTACTTTTTTTTTTTTTTTTTGTAGAGGCAGAGTCTCACTTTATGGCCCTCGGTAGAGTGCCGTGGCCTCACACAGCTCACAGCAACCTCCAACTCCTGGGCTTAAGCGATTCTCCTGCCTCAGCCTCCCGAGCAGCTGGGACTACCGGCGTACTTTTTTTTTTTTTTTTGATCAACATAATTCAAGCGTGCTATAGAAGTTTGACTATATATTTAAGTGTGCTGTGAGATAAAACAGTTTGGAAAACACTGCTCTTGGCCAAGATTAGGATATAAAAACATAAGTTTATTTTACATTGGAGAAAGGGGAAAGAGTTGGGGGGAAGATGAGAAAAGAGAGAGAGAAGATAGCAGGGAGTAAGAGAAGGGAAGATGGGGGGTGAGAAAAGGAGCAAGAGAGTGGCACGGCATCCCAAAGAAAGAAAGGAGCAAAGCCAGCCAACAGGGCTGTTCTTGATTGTGCTTTTCTTGTGAGTCAGGCACTGTGCTAAGCATTTTTCATTTTTTGTGCCTAATTTTCATTACCTTTCAGAGCAACCCTACCAACCCTAGTTGTTATTAGATTCTGGAATTGAGATTCAGAGAGGTTTAGCCACTTGTATAAAATTGCACAGCTGGTAAGTGACAGAATTAAGAGCATTTTGATTCCAGGGTCTACCATACTGACTACTATCCTATATTTCATCCCCTTTGGCTGATTATGTGTGTTGATTTTTGCTTCCAAAAAAGTAGTCCCTTGAATTCTGGTCAAGTCTATGTATAATCTATTTGTACTCAAATACTGAATATACAAATTTTTCTTTCTTTCTTTCTTTCTCTCTTTCTCTCTTTCTTTCTTTCTTTCTTTCTTTCTTTTTTTGAGACAGAGTCTCACTCTGTCACCCTGACTAGAGTGCTATACCATCATAGCTCACAGCAACCTCAAAACTCTTGGGCTCAAGTGATCCTCTTACCTCAGCCCCCCAAATAGGTAGGAGGCACTCCCACAACGTCCGGCTATTTTTAGAGATGGAGTCTCGCTCTTGCTCAGGCTGATCTCAAACTCCTGAGCTTAAGCCGTCCACCCACCTCAGCCTCCCAGAGTGCTAGGATTACAGGTATGAGCCACTAAGCCCCACTTAGAAATTTTCTTTTTGAATCAAGGACAAATAAACTCCGATCCACATTTTCTTCAGTATAAGAGCTGAGTTTTCTCCTGTTTTGTTTTCCTTTTAACTTCTCGGTATGAGCCACTAAGCCCCACTTAGAAATTTTCTTTTTGAATCAAGGACAAATAAACTCCGATCCACATTTTCTTCAGTATAAGAGCTGAGTTTTCTCCTGTTTTGTTTTCCTTTTAATTTCTCATCTATTGCCTTGGATATAGTAGTTGCCAAGTAAAAATGAGCTGTAGGGTATAGTGACAGGTCTTTTAACTACAACTCAAAATGCAAATGTAATTAGAGAAAAGTGGGTACGGAACATTCAGATATTTTTTGCACAGTAAAAAAACAATGTATGCAAAATCAAAAGACAAATGGCAACCTGGGAGAAACCATTAATATTTGCAACCTATTTTACAACTAAGAAGCTAACATGCCCACCATGCAAAGAACTTTTTGTTGTTGAGTTCAAAAAGACCAAAAATGCTATAGAAAAATGTGCAAAAGACATGAACAGACAATTCATAGAGATGTAAAAATGATTACATCAACATTTGTCTCAGAGGCCCTCTGTTCAGACACCTCGGGTTTGGGGGAAATAGGAAGAACATTTGAACATGGGTAGATAATGCCCCAAATGTTGGGACTTTCAATGCTGTATATCTGATACTCCTTACAAATATTGTGACATCATAATAAACTGGTTATTAGTTTACAGCCCACACTAGAAACTGATCATTCATCTCTTAGTGATATTTGTAGAGCCAGAAGCACAGTTAGGTGGTGATAGAGGCCATGCTCACCCTTACTTACCCATACTCACTGGTATGCAGTCACATGGCCACACCTAACTGCAAAGGAGGCTGGGAGATGTAGTCTGGTCATGTGCCCAGGAGGAGAAGGAAAATGGCTTGATGGGCAAATAGGCAGTCTCTGCCACTTCGGTGGTAGATTGCAAAGAAGGTCTTCCCTTTCACTAGTGTGAGTCTATTATTATTAAATATTAAAAAGTATTCTTTATACTTTTCAAATGATGATAACTATTAAATGGACAACCTACAGGAAACTCCTGATAGTGTAGAAAACCCATTAAGTAGATTATGGATGCCAAACTTTGAGTAACATCACGCTAAAGTCGTATTGAGACATTTCTCAAAAATATTCCAAGGATGGCAATTGAGAGACTGAAGAAAATAGGCTGGTACCTACGTGAGGAATAAAATTGAGTGTTGCTGGAGCAATTCTCAAGTGTTAGCTGATGACAACTGTATACCAGCCATTCTAACTTTATAACAGTTTCCAGAAAGCCCCCACTTTTAGCTTTCATTATTTTTTATCTTCTCTCTCCAGTGGAATTTGTATATTTAACCTATCTGATGGTTCAAAAGTGATCAAAGTAAAAAGAAGGGGCACTAAAATTGGGGACAAAAAATAAGAACAACTAAAAAGAAATATCAGGCTCGGCGTCTGTAGCACAGTGGTTACAGCGCTGGCCACATGCACCGAGGGTGGCAGGTTCAAACCCAGCCTGGGCCTGCTAAACAACAATGACAACTGCAACAGAAAAATAGCTGGGCTTTGTGATGGGCACCTGTAGTCCCAGCTACTTGGGAGGCTGAAGCAAGAGAATCATTTAAGCCCAAGAGTTTGAGGTTGCTGTGAGCTGTGACACCACGGCACTCTACCAAGAGTGACATAGTGAGACTTAAAAAAAAAAAAAGAAAGAAAGGACACAGGGCTTCAAAAGTGCCAGGCAGTACCTGTCCTAAGGAAACACTGAGCTCCAGCTGCAGCTGGGGGTAGTGATGATGACACAGTAAAGTTTGTATGACTTTGGCCATTTTCTCTCTTTGATCTTCCACAATGGTCTTTTTCAAATTGCATTTATTCTGCATGTTCTTAACTCTGTTGGGAAGCCTTAAATCAGAGATCCAGATTTAATTGGTCTGGGGGTGGTGTCTTAGGCACTGGTATTATTCAAATCTTGCCAATTTTGACCAATTGGTATTTTCCGAAGATTCTCACGTACCTCAGAGATGAGAACCACTGATTTCTTCTCTGCATTGCTGTTTGTTTGACTAATTTGGGGTACTTGATTCATAATTGACTCAAGTGAAATTGAAAGTCAATTTATTTAAAACATGTGAAGAAAAAAACAGTAATCCCTCACCTACCCAGGGTATTTGTAAAATTGTGACATGTGCTAAAAACAATCTCTGGGCAGCTAAAAATAATGATGACAAGCTCCCTGTCCTGAATTTCATCTGGTTTCTTCTCACAGGGAGGTCTGAAGACTCGGATGTTTCTGAATTATCCACTTCCCTCAGTTATGCCCTGGAACAGAACATTGGGAAGTGAGTGTCCTGCCATTGTTTGTGAAGGCTGTTTTGCAAGTGGAATCCAGATGTGGTGGGTTGCTCTAAGCTTCCAATCAAATCCTATGGGACAACATTCCTATCGGCCATGCTCTCAGCACCATGGACATTTGGGGCTTGACGCTCCCTGTCATAGGGACTATCCGAGCGGTTTGAGATGTTTGGCAGCATCCGTGATCTCTACTCATTAGACGCCAGTAGCATCTCCATCCCCTGGTTGTGACAACTAAAAAATGTCCCCAGACATCCCCAAATATCTCTGTGTGAGCAAATTCTTTCTGATTGAGAACAGCTAATGCAGACTCGCTCTCAGTTTGTCAACTAAAAAACACCAGCAGTATTGTTGTTCTGCAATTTCTGTTTCAAAAGAATCAGTTGAGAAGGGGCTTCCTTCTAAAAGTCTTCTCCAACTGTCTGCTTCCGGCTAGTCCCCTGAGCTTTCATCATGCCTCTGTACCCGCCATTGCTCTGGGACAACAGTTCTCAACTAGAGGCGATTTTGCTCCCCAGGAGATATTTGGCAAAGTCTGGAGACATTTTTGTTTGTCATACTGGGAATCAGGGAAAGCGCAACTGGCAGCCAGGGCTGCCACCCAACATCCTGCAATGCACAAGACAGTCCCTACACGCACAGTAAGCACTTGTTGAGACTAAGGTATCAGTAGTGCTGAGGTTGAGAAAACTGGATGGAAAACAGCCATGTCCGCAGAGTCCAAAGTGAGGAATCATTTGGGGGGAACCTTTAATAATACAAAGGGTGCCAGAAAAATGTATACACATTTTAAGAAAGGAAAAAGTGGTATTACGATTGTAGTAATGAATATATACCGATACCATTTGTCAGCTTGTATATTGTATCTTGCGTTTCTCGTCACTGCAAAAGTCAAGTGTGACTTGAGTATTCCAGTTTTAATCCAGTTCTTTCCTTTCTTAAGATGTGTATTCTTTTTTTGGCACCTTCTGTATACATTCGTGGTTCTCAACTGGGGGTGATTCTGCCCCCTAGAGATATTGGGCAATGTCAGCAATGCTTTTCTTTATGCAACTGAGGAGGTGGGCTGCCGCCGGCGTCTGATGGGTAGAGGGCAGAGCTGCTGGTACAGCACACCAGACAGACTCCCACAACAAGGAAAGATGGAGGCCCAGAATGCAGTGGTGCCAAAGTGGAGCAGCCCTGCCCCAGCGTCCACTCCGGGGTGGCCGCGGGGCTGTCTGCTGTTTCCACTGCCTTTTCCCTCTGTGCTTTGGCTTTCAGACTTTGCATCTGCCCTTGTGCTGCCAGCCCAGCTTCGGATGTCTAGACCTGATACAACTTTGGCACAGCAATAGGGTGGCTAAGAAGGAAGCTTGGCACAGAACCCAGGCCTAGAACAGATCACTAGCAGGGCTCCGGCCAGTTGATATCAAAGGTTCAGCCAGGGAAGGGGGCAAGGCCAGCCGCAGTCATAATTCAAGATGACAGTCAGCACAAATGGCTCCTGCAAAAGACACTTTGTCCTGCCAGGTTTGGGAACAGACTGGCTGGGAATCTGGGGCAGTAAAGACTTATAGTATAAAATTGGGTTGTTTCTGTAAGACCAAGCAATGAGTAAGGCAGTCCCAGCCGGCAAGCTGGGGCTTGGGGGCAGGGCTAGATCCTGGGGTGGTGCACCTTGCAAGAGTAAGTAGGGATCCCAGGAAAGGAGAGCACACGCATACTTCCCAGAATGTGAGATGGGGCTAAAGCACAACTGTGAAGCAGGGCAGATGGGAGGCTTGGGAAAGGGTAGTGGATGTTCATTGGCAGAGTGGAGAGGCCCTAGGGGAGGGGAGTCTGGTGTGAGCAACCAGACAAGGCACCTTGGGGCTGAGAAATAGGACCACTGAGTCCCCAACAAAGAGCAACTCTCCCTTCCCCCAACACCACACACACGTACACACGTGCACACACGTACACATATGTGTATGAACAGGCGTACACGCACACACAGCTGCCACCACCTCTAACACTACTGTGGGGCTCTCTGAGATAGTTCTTGCCTGTGCACAGGACTGGTCTGGAGGACCCGGGTCCACGTGGAGGCAAAGTCGCTCAGTGAACGGAGCAGAAGCAAAACAGTTGAGGCCAAAACTATAATCAGCTTTTTTATTCTATTTTTCATTTTTGAATAACATCAGCTTGATATTTTAAATTGTGGGCTTTTAAAAAATTATTAACATACATTTCTTATAGAAAATACAGAACTTACAGAAGAATAAAAAGAGAAAAAATGACCCACATTCCCATAATATCTCTATTAATATTCTCGGTTAATGCCTCCATCAACATTCTTTTGATCTTTTTTCTTGGCGAAGGTTTGAGTTCTTTTTATACAGAGAGGAAATATTCTTCTTTCGGTCACTCTGTACCCTTAACATTATGACAGATTATTTCCTTGCTATTACAAACTTCGTATGAATACGTTTTGTGACATTTCTTGGTTTTATCTAATTATAAAGTCAACCCATTCTCATTGTAGAAAATTTGAAAAATACCGAAAAGTGTAAATAAAATGTAACTATCCCAATAATAATCACTGTAAAGATGTTGGTGGGTTTTTTCCAACATTTGGAAACTTTTGGGCTTCAATGGCACCTTTTATTCCAATAGTCATTAATTGATGTTCATTTTATAACTTGTTTGATACATGGCGATAATCCAGGAAGATACATACCATTCTTCCAGAATTTTTCTGTGGCCAAGGCCTTGTCTCATTTGAATCCATAAGAAAAATGTTAACTTGTTTTCTTTAGATGAACCCTGGATTTATACATCACCTTGGACTCCTCGTGGTAATAACCCCCACCACCACCCAAGAAGAGGGGGACAGGAAGCATACTGTCCCCCTCTTCTCAATAGTGTAATCCAAACCTTATTTTACACATGCAAACACACTCACAAGCCAAACTTTTTCCCCAAGCAAAATTGAAGTTTACCTCTTACCTAGTGGTTCTCGACCTGTGGGTCGCGACCCACAGGAATTGTGTTAAAGGGTCGTGGCATTAGGAAGGTTGAGAACCACTGCTCTAAACCGCTTAGGAAAGGAGATACTTGTCCAAAGGTAACACAAGGTGTTGGTAAGAACAATTGACTTCAAGTCAGAAGGCTAGAGTTTGATTCCACCTTGGCTACCCAGACATGGGAACTTAGCAAATTGCTTTTCTGCCCTGAGCCTCAGTTTCCTTGTCTGTAAAATGAAGATACTTGCTGGCTACCTCACAGAGGATGAAGCGAAGTAACAAATACAGGCAACAGTGTCTGGGCATAGAAGAGTCCCTTTATTAGATACTGGCAGTGAGCCAAGCAAGCTACCGTGTCACAAGCTGGCAAACTAGAGCCTAAAGGCCAAATCTGGCACAATGCCTATTTTTGTAAATAAAGTTTTATTGGAACATAGCCAAACCCATTCACTCTTGTGTTGCCTTGTTGCTGCCCAGTCAGGTTTATATGCCCGCTGCCCAAGAGGAAGTCAATACCCAGAGACCGGCAGGGCCTACAGCAGAGAAAGAGTTTATTCTGCATAGCGCTACATGGGGAGATGAGAGGAAATTCTCAAATCTGCCTCCCCAGGAATTAGAGAGACAGGGTTTTTAAGGGCAGTTTGACAGGCAGGGGATTAGGTAATTAGGTTTGCTAATTGGCTAAGTTTGGGGCAAAATTATAGGGCTCCAAAAATCATAGGGCTCTTGTGTTGCTTCAGCTCCTGGGGTCATGATTCCGATTGAGTCAGTTTCTTGGTATGGGCCGCTGGTCTGGGCGGGTCAGCCAATCCACCGGAATGTGGGGCTTGGAAGATAGCTTAGAAACTACTCTTAGGGTTTCAAAAGGTGATGTTATCTACAGAGAAAAGTTAAGAATCTTTACAACTACCAGCTATGTGGAGAAAGTTAGGAATCATTAGGACTACCAGCTATGTGGGAAAGGTTAAGATCTTTATAACCATCAGCTAGAAGCAAACAGGGGGCAGTGACAACTATTATCAAGCAAATGAGGGGACAGTGGCTGATCATTATCATTATTTTCAGCTAAGCCTGTTCCTCTGCAGGGTTTTAGGGGCCCTTACCCTAGTTCTCACCTGGCACCCCTTCATCAGTCTGTAAGGGCAGTTTCAGCCTGCGGCAGCTTTCATGCTATGCTGGCAGTTGAGTAGATGGCACAGAGACTGGGGGGCTCCCAAATCCTAGCTACTTACTATCTACAGAAAACATTTTCCTGAACAGAAAACATTTTCCAACTCTTGTGTTAAATGCTTGAGGTAAATTCTATTGTCTTTCTATTTCACAGGGGAGGAAATTGACACAAGCAGGGGTTAAGGACTTGCCCACAACTGCTCTGATGAGTTGGATCTTGATCCAGATCTGTTTCAATTCAAAGCTTAGCAACCTCTCTATAATTCCTCTTCAAAAGATATTTGAGTTAAATCTGAACTCTCAGAGCCTCAATGCCCACTTGGGTCATAACATCTCCCTGTCAACCACTGATAGTGGTTGGGTCTTGAATATAGGCACCGGTGTCTCCTATATTGATTCCAGCACGCTATTTCCTAACTCCTCCAAAAGAAACCATAGCTCAACTTCATATCAAACTGGAACTCAGGGAGGTAGATAAAACTGTACCATTGTCAGGATCAAGAACTATAAAGGATCTGAGATTTTTTTTTTCTTTTTTGTTATGAAAACATGTAAGATGGACTTTATTAGCAATTTTCTTTTTTTTTTATTAAATCATAGCTGTGTACATTGATATGATCATGGGGCATCATTCACTAGCTCATGGCTCGGAGGATCTGAGATTTTTAACCTACTAGCAAGCTCATGAATTAGCCAACCACAGTTTCATAGATGCTGATAAAAGACACGACACTCCCAGGTCAGAGGCAAAGGGCTTTACTGTTTTCAGAACTGCAAGAAGGATGAGTTTCATATTCATATCAGGTAATTCTTGATTCCCAAGTCCCACAGGGGCTACACAGAGTGGCCCAGGTCAGCGCTGTGTGTGTAGTAGATTTTCATCACAACTGAGGAACCCTGAGCTTAGGGAACCCAAGTCTCTTGCAATGGGCAGTAAGCAAACCTGCCTGAATTTTGCCTTAGAAGGAGATATTATCTTTATTATACTAGACAGCAAATACATCTGCCCTCTGTTCAAGGGATAGATGCTATCTCTACCTTTCAAGGGATGCTATACAAACATCTATAACCAGAAATGTCCAGAACAAAATCTGTCAGAACCTCTAAAGGTAAAGCTGGAGAGATCCATGAAGAGTTGTTTCCCAACAGTCATTAACAAAAGCTCTATATTTCCTGTGTTGAGTGATTTTTACTTTCTGTAGGTTCTCAAACAGTAAAGACTAAATTTGCCTCTTCACAAACCAGTGCAGGGCGAACTGTTCTTTATGATTACCAACTAATTTATTTCATCCTCTCTTTTTACAAAGATGAGCACTTCTTTTAACTCATGAAATATGACAGTGAACATCCTAAGGCTTATTATTCTGACAGTCCTATCCAGGCTGGAAATTCCAGACCAGTACCAATGCCCCAACTGTCAGTTCCAAGCCTTCATCTCTTCTCCCTGCAGGTGAATTTCTTAGCAGCCAGGAAAAGCGGGCAGAGGCAATGTCATTTGAGGCGGGGAGATAATCAATCTTGCTCAAGCCGAGAAGGGTGTGAGTATGGAGATAAAACCAGAACTGGGCAGGTGGGAACACTGGAAGCAGGGACTGTATTTATAAAGCCTCATCTGAGTAGCCACGTAGTGGCATTAATGTGGCATCTGACACCAACTGAAGACAATGCCACATCACTACCTTTTCAATATAATGAATCGTTTCTAGCTTTTGAAATGCTTGATGCCACCAGATGTCACAAAAACAAACATGATGTTTAAACCCAACAGTAAAATATGGATATCAAAGGCAAACATACGAACTATCTATTTATTTGCCTGACTGTAAGCAAAGAAAAACAAAACATACACATTCCACTTTGTCACCAGAAAAAGGCAGCAACAGATCTTTATTAAAAATAAACATTGCCAGCAGGTGCAACACACACATATGTTTACTATCCGCACTTGCTCACGAGACTGCCAAGTAAACACACATGTAAGCTTATAACTGAGGATGGCAAACAGAAGCACACATCTGTCAAAAGAGCAGACTCCGCTTCTGTCTTCTCTACTGGATGGCTCTGTTCCAAGGGGGTGCTTCTTCCAGCCACTACTGAGTCACGCTCTGTGTCTGCACAAGGACTTGAAACAGGCTATGGCCCTATGGAAAGGCCAGACTGAATGCTTTCTTTCTTTCTTCTTTTTTTTTGAGATAGAGTCTCACTATGTCACCCTCAGTAGAGTGCTATGGGGTCACAGCTCACAGCAACCTCAAACTCTTGGGCTGAAGTGATTCTCTTGCTTCAGCCTCCCAAGTAGCTGGGACTACAGGTGCCTGCCACAATGCCCAGCTATTTTTCTGTTGCAGTTGTCATCGTTGTTTACCTGGCCCAGGCTGGGTTTGAACCCGCCAGCCTTGGTGTATGTGGCCAGCGCCGTAACCATTGTGTTTCAGGAAGATGAGGCCCAACAGAGAGAAAGAGTACCCAAACACCACATTTATAAGAGGAAGGGCTTTATTCACCAGCCGGGAGCTTACAGCATAGAAGAATTCCAAATGGCCGGCTCCCCAACTGCCTTGGTCTTTCCCTTTTTATTGACAGTCAAAAAGTTCCAACCCATAGGCACCCTTCTCATTGGCCAGTTTGAATCAAACGGGAGATGCTATTCCAGCCCCTAGAGAACTGTAGGATTTCACAGAACTTGGAAATTTCCAAGTTCCAGGAAGTTAACTTTACAAATTCCCCAGAGCTGAGTCACCATGGAGAGGACCCTGCATGTGTATCCTTGTGGTCTCCTTGAGAAGATCTGTTCTTCTAGACCTCACCCTTCTCGGCTATCCTCTCTCTCTCTCAACTGTGCTACAGGTGCCGAGCCATAAATGCTTTCAATTATACTAGGCAAAGCATCATCCCTACATGGACATTGTAATCAACTGGTCATTGACAAGTGAAGGAGCGAAGGAAATTTCACCCCAAAATATGATTCCTTGGTATAAAGAATATTTTGAATTAAAGGCCATTCATGATCAGAAAGCATTGGAAGAGGCCCTTCCTCTGTGTACATAAAACCTGAGTAATCTGATTTAGAATCAGAAGGGGCTACTGACTTCCTTATTGAATACTAATAGACCTGACGGTGTCTCTCGGGTTAATCTACAAATCAGTTTGTTGCCACCCATGTACACACATCCCCCCTAGCAACCACTTGCTGCACATGTACTTTCCATACTCTCCCCATCCCTTCTAAAAGCCATCTATAAAAGTTTCTAACCATCCCTGAGACTTTGGGGTAATCATTCTTGTGGTGTCCCCATGCGCATGGTTTTTGGAAATAAACCTTCCTCTTATTAATCTACCAGAATTGTGAGTTGATCGTTCAGTAAAACCAGATCAAGGCAAAAGGGCAGGATTCACCCTGATCCCTACATAGGTCTAGAGAGTGGCTCTTTTCACATGAAATTTAGGTCCTAGAGACAAAGGGTTTACTTATGTGTTCTTTCGTGGTTAATGTTTCTTTCAAATAAAGAACAATATGTCTTTGAAAGCCATCTTGCATTTTCTCAAATGAGACAAAATACCAAAAAAAAAAAAAAAAAGGGCGGCGCCTGTGGCTCAGTCGGTAAGGCGCCGTCCTCATATACCGAGGGTGGCAGGTTCAAACCCGGCCCCGGCCAAACTGCAACCAAAAAATAGCCGGGCGTTGTGGCGGGCGCCTGTAGTCCCAGTTACTCAGGAGGCTGAGGCAAGAGAATCGCTGAAGCCCAGGAGTTGGAGGTTGCTGTGAGCTGTGTGAGGCCACGGTACTCTACCGAGGGCCATAAAGTGAGACTCTGTCTCTACCAAAAAAAAAAAAAAGCAAAAGTTATAATACCCACCTGCAGGGAGCTGTAACTTACTTAACTAGATTACAATATTAAAAAATAAACTGGGCACCGGAGGCTGAGGCAAGAGAATCGCTTAAGCCCAGGAGTTGGAGGTTGCTGTGAGCCATGTGACGCCACGGCACTCTACCAGAGGGCGGTACAGTGAGACTCTGTCTCTACAAAAAAAATAAATAAATAAACTGGGCACAACAGCATATACCTGGAGTCCTAGTTATTTGGGAAGCTACAGTGGGAAGATTCCTTGAGTCTTGAAGCCCAGGAGTTCAAGACTAGCGTGGGCAACACAGCAGGGCCCTGTCTCTGGAAAAAAAGAAAATCGAAGCCCCATGCAAGAGGTACAATGCACCAGGGCCAATGAATTCATATTTGGAAAGAAATCAGAGAATGGTTTTTAGAGGAGATATATTTGAGGTGGACTCTTAACAGATTGGCAGGATCCAGAAAGGTAGATGGGGAGGTGGGGAGACTCAACCTGAGAAGTTTGTAAGAAGTGATAAAAAATGAAGACTACACTGAGGAAAGAAGATGCTAAGTCACAAGAGAGAAGGTCCCTGAGGGTCAGGCTGAGGCACCTGAATGAACTTGGGAGGACTTTTGAAAAGTTAACACTGGTTTTTTATTCCCTGCAGGGCTCTTTTACCTGGACCTTCTGATAATGACCCTGAAAAAGGTTGCTCAGAGACCTACAGCTTTGTGGAGGGAACACAGTACAAAAACATTCCGACCATCAGGCCTCTTTGAACCCACCACCTCAGGTATATGGGGCCGGCCCTACTCCTTGAGCCACAAGCCCTGCCCCATCAGGCCTCTTTGTTAACTACTAATTCCTGAGGACCTGCAAGCACTCTGGATTTCAGGGGGCTTAAAAAGTCACTTGAAGCTCTGTTTACCTCTGAAGAGCTGATAGAGAAAGCAAGACACACAAAAAATACACATTTATAAGTAGGCATATAAAATGGAAACATAAAAGTCACATTAGTAGGGAAATTAACCAGCGATGTGGAAGACCATAAAACAGAAATGAAGTCCTATGTAAATGAAGAAAGCACATCAACACAGAACAGTATCAGAAGAGAGATGGCATCTGTAACGATCCTGATCTGGGTTGAGTAGCTGTCCCCTCCAAATCTCATGTTGAAATCTAATCCCCAGTGTTGGAGGTGGGCCTGGCCAGAGGTGTTTGGGTCATGGGGGTGGATCCCTCCTGAATGGCTTGGTGCCCACCCCCATCCTGCTACCTCCTCCCACCCCTGCAATAACGAGCTGTTCTCACTTTCTTAGTTCCCGCAGCAGCTGGTTGACCGGAGTCCCTGCTTCTCTGTCTTGCGCCCTCTCCTGCCATGTCACATGCCTGCTCCCCCTTCACTTTCTGCCTTCATTGGAAGCTCCCTGAAGCCCTCACCAGAAGCAGATGTCACTGCCATGCTTCTTGTCCAGCCTACAGAACCAGGAGCCAAATAAACCTCTTTTCTTTATAAATTACTCAGCCTCAGGTGTTCCTTTACAGCGACACAAAATGAAGTAACACGGATCCTAGGGACAACATTGGCCTTGCCTGATGAAACACACAAAATATGTGCTCTTCTATAAACCACTTATGTAGAATTGTGCTGTTCAATTGTTGTGACAATTTTGATTTCAGTTTCAATTAATTAAATTTCAAGTCCAGTTCTGCGGTCACACTAGCCGTGTTCCAATGTCCAGTAGCTAGCGGCTGCCACAGTGGCATCTTGACAGCACAGATACAGAGCATTTGTCATTATCACAGAAAATTCTACTAGTGCTGTTCAAGGTTGGGGTTATTCAATTAGGGGGAGAAGGTCATGAACTCTTTGAGAAACTGACAAAAGTCATAATCTTGTCAAAAGATAGAATTACAACAAATTTAATTTAAAAATATAATTGGCTTTTCCTTGCCATTCTAGAATCAAGCAACACCTCATTCTATAAAATAGAATGAGTTTTCCAGTGAGCTGAGCAGAGGAGGCTACCTTTATAGGCAGAGAAGGGTGGGAGAAAGCAGAAACAGAACAAAAACAGAGTGGTCATTTCAAAGTTATTCCCTTATAGGGTTAAGACTTGGGGGGGAACCTTCCTTATTACTCTGATTCTGGTAGACTAGCAGTTTTTGGAAAACTGCTCTGTTTCAAAGTTCAGTTTGATTAGGTGGTACTTAGCACAAGGAACTTCATTCTGATTTGGTCTGGTCTGCTGGGGCCTAGTGCAGAAGGCTAGTCTGAAACAATGGCCTCCCATAAACTTTAACAGACCCTTTTCTGATACAATGTGCAAACACATGTACACATGCTATTTTGTATGTGATTTCAGGTTTCTGTGGTTCCCTGAAGCCTATTTAGAGATCCTTTATGGATTTGTGGCCTCCAAGTTAAGAACCCCTAGAACACTTTTAAATACTTTGGTTTCTGGCTCATGATCTTACTCTTCACATAAAGTCCTGTCGTATTCCCAGAAGTCTTTAACACTCAAGTGAATGTCGCTTTGCAAATCCTGCCTCTTATTTCCTTGTTCTCTTCATCTCCAATGACCTTCTCTACTGTTCCACACGGTCATTGCCTCGGCTTAGCCTTCATCTGAAAAATCATCTACTATCATCTGTGAAATCATGAACTCAAAAAACTAGCACTCGAACTCTGTACTCCTTCCTTCCAATTTTCTCTCTCACTTACTCCCGATTATTTCTGCTTCATTAAGACTTCAGTTCATTGGGCCCTACATTTTCTCCCTCCTAGAAATCCTTTCTTTTCTCAATTCCTTCCTTATCCAGGTTACATAACTTGGACCAACATTTCAACCCCTCTTCTGCAAGGTCTTCATACCCCTTGTCCAATCGGCTTGTCAAAACCCCATCCTTGATGGGCCCAACTGTCTGTGTTTTCTACAGCTGCCAAGCAGCACTGGAGAAAAAATATGTGATTTCTCAGATTTACACTGCAACAAATTCATAGGGTCAGAATTCACTGAGTCTTCAGTGCTGCTGCAACCTGTTGTGGTTCCTTTGTCAAATCTTCCTTTCATTCTCCACATCAACTATTTAAAATTCTCTGTCTGCATCTGTATATAATGATATGTGCATAATGACAAGGATTATTGGAAATAAGTTATGCTTATTGACAAGGGATTACTAAACTATGACACATCTACAAAATGCATACTATGCACCTATTAATAAAATGGAAATATTTCCAGGATATATTGCTTGAAGTAAAAAAAAAAAAAAATGAAGGTTCAGAGTAGCATTCATCATTTCCTTTAGCCAGATGGGCTAAATTATGTGCAGTAACAAACTGTGGCATTTCAGTGGTGCAACATAATATTTATTTCTTGATCATGACACATCTCAATGCAGGTTGGGTGACTCAGGGATCCGGATGCCACCATCTTAAACATGTGGCCTTTAAAGCCATAACAGAAGAGAAAGAATGAGTGTAAATATGGCCCTGGAAGGTCCATGGGCAGGCCAGGGCTGGCATAATCACTTTGCCCACCTCCTCTTGACCAGAACCTGTCACATGGCCTCAACCTAATAGCAAAAGAGGCTGGGAAGTACAGTCTTCTTATGTTCTTTAGAGAGGAAAAAGTAGGGAATTGGGTGACCACATAACATTGTCTCTTTCACAGTTACATTTGAGTAGGAAAAGCGGAAAGCAGAGAATATTAATTTGAATTTGTTTGTGTTTGAATTTTAAAAGCTTTAGAAGAATGTATAGTAAAGTAATAAGCAGGATTATATCTTTGTTTTTTGTTTGTTTGTTTGTTTGTTTCAGTTTTTGGCCAGGGCCGGGCTTGAACCCACTACCTCCGGCATATGGAGTCAGCGCCCAACCCTTTGAGCCATAGGTGCTGCCCAAGCAGGATTATATCAATGGGCCAGGGGAGAAGGGTTGCATGTGCATACATTTGTGAGTGTGTGTGTGTTAGCAAGTCAGGCTACTAGGTTAAATATTTACCAAATTTTATTTTTTAATATTGTAAATGAATAGAACGTTCTCCACCCTTCTCAAACCAGCCACCACCATGAGGTCCCTCTGCGTCTCTCTCCTACTTCCCAGAAAACTGAAGCCATGATGACTTCCTACTGGCCAAGCTCTGCTCATCCCTCAGGTCTGGGTTTAGGCTTCATGTCCTCTAGGAAGCCGTGACTCCCCCAGGTCTGGGATATGCCACTCCAAGTTCTTAGAGCACTCTCAGCCTCTGCCATCATTGCACTTGGTGCACATTGTCATAATTGTTAGTTTACTTGTCTGTACCCCTGCTATATTTTCAACTCAATTGGGGACCGTGATCCTGAATGCTTTGTGCATTCCTATATCCCACCAGTGCTGGCCGCCATGTTGACAGCCGATAAAAATGTCCTTGAATGAACAAAACAATGAATTCACCCAGTAAAAGTCATGTCAATTTTTACAACATAGAAGTGTTGGAGTGTTTCACTGCTGAAGAATGAGTCTGGTTAGTTTGTTTCCACGTAAGATACTTCTCCTATAGATATCTTCCTTCTAAGTATAAACTGGCGATTTTTATATGATCTGTATCCCTGGCCTTGAACAGATTGCCTTTTTTTTTTCAAGACAGAATCTCAAGCTGTCATCCTGGGTAGAGTGCTGTGGCATCATAGCTCACAGCAACTTCCAACTCGGGCTCAACTGATCCTCTTGCCTCAGTCTTTCTATTTTTTAGTAGAGACAGGTCTTGCTTTTTAGTAGAGATAGGCTGGTCTTGAACTCCTGAGCTCAAGGAATCCTCCTGCCTCAGCGTCCCAGAGCTGATTGCTTTTATTATCCTATCACAGATAACAAGATGGCACCATCTAACCGCCTGCATCATATATCATATGGGCATATTTATAACTCCCTTCTTCTAAAAAATCAAATTCTGCACAGCTAACAACATTAGCAAAAAACTTACTAAGTACCTACTGAGAGCCAGGGGCAGTTATAAGTATTATGAGGCAGGTACCATTATTTTTCCCATCTTCCATATGAGGAAACTGGGGTGGAGAAAGAGAGATAACATACCTTGCCAAGGTTATATGCTGTGGTGGAGACTGGCTAGATCAGGCATCCTCAAACTGCGGCCCACAGGCCACACGAAGCCGTGTGAATTGTATTTGTTCCCGTTTTGTTTTTTACTTCAAAATAAGGTATGTGCAGTGTGCATAGGAATTTGTTCATAGTTTTTTTTAAACTATAGTTCGTCCCTCCAATGGTCTGAGGGACAGTGAATTGACCCCCTGTTGAAAAAGTTTGAGGACCCCTGGGCTAGATGCTCAGCAAACCCACTTCTCTACTCTAGGCATACGCCCAAACCACATTTCCTAGCTCTATAGAATGGAGATGAGGCCATGTGACCACTTCTTGTCAACGGCTTGGGATCAAGCTGGGTGGCTCACTCTCCCTTTCTCTACCTACTGAATGGATGAATGACCTTAGGGGCAAATTTGGCAAAATATGGCATTGAAAGATGCCCGGGCTGTGTGAAGAACAGCCCTTCTTTCTCCTCTGGGAGAGAAGAACAAAATAAAATTGTAGTGCAAAGCCACTGACAGCCATTGAAATCCGGAGCTATTTGTTAGCATAGCTAGATGAGTGTCTCTGATTTATTCTCACCGATAGGGAGAGACTAAGCTAGGACTTGATTTAAGTTCTTCCTTTTGCTTTCTCTGTACAGATGGAGCCAGGTTGGCTGTGATCCCAGGTACTTGCAGCCCTTAGCAGCACATACTCCCTGTTCTGGTACATTCTCACCCATCCCTTGCTACTGAACTACTTTTTGATGTCAGCATAAGCTCCTCTTATGAGCAGAAAGCTTCATGTCTGCCTCCATGTACCCTTGACATAGCAGGTCCCCATCTTCCCTGAACAGCCATGGTTGGCCAAAGTGGGCAGCAGCAGAGAAAGCCCAGGCTTCGGATTAAGAAGGGCAGGCTGGCTTTAAGTCTTGCTACATGTCCTTCTGGCTCAGAAGCCCCCGGTAAATTATGACACTTGCCACACTTCAGTATCCTCAGCTATAGTAGAGGGATGATAATATTTATAGGGATTTTGTAAAATTTTAAATAAAGTAACGGTAAAGGGTCTCATATAGTTTCTGAGATATATATGGTGTCCCAAAAGTCACCCCCAAAGTTGCCACACATAAGGAAATTGTAGCTACATGTACAAAATACTCATGAAATTTTGCAAAGCGGTCACCAACATGTAGAAAATATTTTGTAAATATTTTGTAAAATGTTGAAATGAATGTTTTGTAAATAAAAATACATTTAGCTACAATCTCCCATTTTCCCTATGTATGCTGACTTTATGGGACACAGTTTGTATAATTGATGTTGGGTAAACAGTAGCTACTATTATTATTATTGATCCCATCAGAATGTAGTGCCAGGCTGAGCTGCACAAACTGTGACTAGACCTTGCATTCTGAGAGGGCTATTCATTCTCTGTTTCCCATAACAATGGGGCCATGAAGGCAGGGATAGCTGACGTCATTTTCCAAAGGAGGAAAACAGGGCTTAGGGAAGTCAGGTCACTTGCTCAAGGTAACACAGGTCATAAGTTCAGAGGTAGGATGCAGTTGTTCTGACTCAAAGTCCCGTGTTTTCCTCACTACACCAGAATGAATTGAGAATTACCTTAGTTCCATTGCTGAGAGCCACAGCATCTGCTAATAAGTAGATGTGAAGCAGTGAATAAGCAACTCAGGGCTGGGAGAGAGAAGGAAGGTGGTTTATTGGGGTATCACTTGGGGATTACAGAGCCAGAGCAGGAGAGGGCCTTTACTATCAGGTAGCCCAGGGTTCTTCACCCTCAGGGTGTTCTGGGCAAGTCATGTTTTGCTAGGAAATGCTGAGCTAGCCCTGGACAGCCGAGGTGCTAGGATTGATGCAACAGTGTGTGTATGTGTATGGGGGCTGGACAATGGCTCCTGGCACAGCTCTGAGACCATCCTCTTCTTCCACAGTGCTTTCCCTCATAAGGCACCTCCAGTAAATGTGGCTGAAAAATTGGCAGGAAATGATATCTGACAGGTCACTTACACGTAAAAGGAGAAAGTACTTGAACCTAACCCATGGCACAAGATGGCTGTCTCTCTGAGAAGAAGAGAAAAAGAAGCGAAAATCTGATTGGAAGGCTGCTTTTTATTTCAGTCATTTTATTTTTTTTTTTTATTTTTTTTTTTTTTTGCAGTTTTTGGCCAGGGCCGGGTTTGAACCCACCACCTCTGGTATATGGGGGCAGTGCCCTACTCCTTGAGCCACAGGTGCCGCCCCATATTTCAGTCATTTTATAAGTTCTTTGATATGACCAAGCCTTCTATTGTGCTTCCCACAAAGTGGAAGTGATCAAGACAGAATCTGTTCAACGGTGTAAAAAGCATTTAACCAGCCTGGGCAACATTGCAAGACACTGTCCCTTAAAAAAATGAAAAAAAAAAAAAATTAGCTGGTCATGATGGTGAGCGCCTGTAGTCTCAACTACTTGGGAGGCTGAGGCATGAAGATTCCTTGAGCCCAGAGTTTGAGGTTAAGTGAGCTACAATCGGGCCACTGCACACTAGTTTGGGCGATAGAGCAAGACCCTGTGTTAAAAAAAGAAAAAGGCATTAAAAAAAAACATTAAGAAGAAGCAAATGCTTTAAAATATGCTGTGCTCCATTTTCTCATCTGTATAATAGGAGGTTTGGATGGGACAACCTCTGAGGTTGCTATAGCCGTAGAATTCTGTGCAATCCGGCAATCTGAACTCAATATTTGACAGATGAAAGAAATAGTGCCTAGAACTAAGTTTCATTAAACATTTATTGTGTTAAGAGTTATAAAATTGATTTTTCCTAACTCTTCCATGTGGGTTTCACAAAGGGTCCAAATGTGTCTTGTGAAGCACAGACTGCCTAAATGGTTTTGAGAGTTTATTTCCCGGTAATGTGTTTTGAAAAATATCCCAATTATGTAATTGCTGCATTATTGTGGAGTTTTATTTCTCCCACTAGGCTGTCCAAAGAAACAGCTCAGCTTTATTTAGAAGTTAGAAACTTAAAGCTCCAAGGTGAAGGCTATAGAAACTGCTACACATGCTCATCCTTACCACTATGTACAGTAACTCCATTTCTAGCAGGGAATAGTTTATCCAACACTCTAAGATACCACTTGGTGACTGGATCCTAGACCCAACATCTAGACTTTGCAGGCCACACATTTTCTGTCAGAACTACTCAATTCTGCCATCTAGCATGTAAGTAGCCACAGGCTATATATAAATGAATGGGTGTGGCTGTGTGCCATAAAACTCTATTTACAAAAACAGGCAGAGGGCTGGATTTGACCCTCTAGCCAGAGATGACCCCTGAACTAAAGGGTTAACACTTGGCCCCCAGGGGACCTCCAGGACTCAAATCCCATGCTGTGGCTTTCACCTACTCTCATGGGCTGGTGTTCTTTGAATTTCAGCCCTGGTGGGGTTGGGAGGGGGGAGGAAGTGAAACAACTCAAACTTGTTAGCTGAACGTCCTCTCTCATCCTCTTCCGTTTTAGTCTCTTGCATGAGCCACTGTCTTTTGGTAAGTGCCCGGTCTTTTACGTCTCTTCTCTCTCACTCTGCCCCCTCCATAAAATGGTGCCCGGGCACATAATGGCCTGCTCGATGACCTATGGCAGTGAGGGAAAGAGGATTTCAGGTTCACTGGTGTCCTCTGGATTCTTGAGCTCTGTTCAGGAGTTGCTGGCTAGGCCCAGGTTCCAGTCTGGTGCACAGGAAGCTGGAACTGGGCCTTCTGGACAGATAGCTTGGCAGTGCTGGCCTTCATGTCTGGAGTCCATAGCCCCACTGTGGCAGCTTCAGGTCTCTACTGGTCCCCAGAGCTCTCAGCTTCTCCTTGACCTGACTGAAGCACTCAGTGACATCTGGATCCCACGCAGGCCACCTGCAGACCAAGGATCGGGAACATGGCCTTAGGCTCACCTATCTGGGCATTCCCTGGTGTCCCAGCACCCCAAGCCTGAGATGTGGCCACACAAGCATCTGCTCCCAGTATCCCAACTTCCCTAAGCCAGGCCCAGGAGGTGATTCCATTAGCCTCCCATGAGGTCTTCACTTGTGTCCCAAGTCTATGAAATGTAGCCACACAAGAATTTTTTCCTGGTGCTCAGACTCCTTTAAGCCTGTTTAGGAAGTGAATCCACTAGCCCCAGCCAGTGTCCTTTGGTCCCCCACACTCAATAGCATGCTTTCATGGGCCACTCCCCAGATTTGCCCCAATACCCCTGAGACCTGCCTCTTTGCCGTCCTCTGTCTCTCACCATCCTCAGTCTCTCACGCTTTTCCAAATCAAACTCATGGAAGAGAAAGGCTTTCTAGTTGCCCTATTCCTCTCATAAGGACCTCTACTTTCTTTCTTTCTTTTTTTTTTTTTAATTTTATTTATTTTTTGTATTGATTAATTTTTTTTCATTTTTTTTTTTTTTTTTTTTTTGTAGAGACAGAGTCTCACTTTACTGCCCTCGGTAGAGTGCCGTGGCATCACACAGCTCACAGCAACCTCCAACTCCTGGGCTTACGTGATTCTCTTGCCTCAGCCTCCCGAGTAGCTGGGACTACAGGCGTCCGCCACAACGCCCGGCTATTTTTTTGTTGCAGTTTGACCAGGGCTGGGCTTGAACCCGCCACCCTCGGCATATGGGGCCGGCGCCCTACTCACTGAGCCACAGGTGCCGCCCTCTACTTTGTTTCTGGTGAGCAGGTAGGTAGCAAACCTATTCCAAAAGGCCAAGGGAGCTGAGAGGCTGAAGAAAGAGGCAGACAAATCCAGTTTCTCAGGAAAAAACTGAATAGGGACTTACAAACAGAAGCCATGTCTTAGTGGCCATGAGATGGTAGATCCCTGCACCTGCCCTCCATAAAGTATCCTTTATATAGCAAACTTTTAGAGTAAAGACATGTGTAGCTGGTCCTGCCTCAAAACTTCTTGAAAAACTCATGATCACTGGGGAGGTTAGATAAGCATCTTTATGAGAGGTTATCTGTGCTACAGAAACACGTGGGTATGTAGGAGTCAAACTTATCAGTCATCATGGTTGAGTTTGCTTCAAGATGGCGTCATTCTTGCTATGCAACAGGCTGTTTTCCCATAGGCATTCTTCCACCTTCCTGAGCTGATATTTTCCCTGTACCCTTTCTGGAACTCTAATAATGAGTGAAATATAGTGAATATAACTGGTTCACCAATAAATGAACCTAAATTGAGAGGAAGTTCAAGAACATTACATTTCTTTCATATAAATAAAGGTATAATTGAGGTTTCTCTCTTGCTGTAGTATGATAATACAGGAATTTTTTCCCCTTATTACTTTTTCTGTTTACTTTTAGAGCTATGCAAACATCATTCTATTAGTGAGTATGTATACCAGAAGAGAATTAGAACAACCAGGGTGGGGGGTGCAGCTTGGCAGTAACCAGTCCTCAGGTTCACCCAGTCCCCCATCCTCATGCTGAAGTTGCCCTGGCAAGAGGACCTCTGTGGTGTCTGCAGTGGGCCACATGCCCAGGACAGAGTGCATCTCACTGGTATTTGTAAAATGCCCCTTGATTATGTAAAACCAATGGTTCTCAATGAGGGGAGAGGCAGTTTTACCCCCTGGTAATATCTGGAGACATTTTAGGTTGTTATAACTGGCATGTGTGTGGGGGGGGTGCTGTTGCTGGCATCTAGTGGTTAGAGGCCAGGCAGGCTGTTACACATCCTGCAAAGCAAAGGACAGCCCCCACTATAGAGAAGCAGCCAGCCGCTATCGCAATAGTGCCAGGGTTGAGAAATCCTGGTCAAAAGCAACCACATGGGCAAAGGGAAGAAGCATAATAAGTGAAACAAACAAAGCAATCATTTTTTCAACTGCACATTTCCTGCTATTTCCCAGTGGGCTGATGCCTAGCGAGGCCCCAGATTCCTGCAGAGTTCCGGGACCGCTGGGGCTCCCCTCCTCCATGGTTGTGTTGACTAAGATCCCTACCTTCCTTCCCAACTTTGTTGTATTTGAGAATAATACAGATCTAAAGTTTCCCTACAGTCCTCCTGCAAGATTGATGGCCCTTGACATTTTAATAATCAGACACTATTATAACTGTACAAATACCCAGCAACTGAACAAGGTAAATAGCCTTGATTTTTGAATTGTTCAATTGCAGAGGCCTGATTTGCAATCCCAGCCAGGAAAAGGACTTAAAAACTCCTCCCAGTAGGAGACCAGAACCACTTGAACCATTTTGGTCTCCAGTGGGGTTCTCAAACCCAGCAGCACCACCTCACTTAAGGGCTTGTCAGAAATGCAAATTCTCAGGAAAACTCTAGTCCTGTGCCTTCAGAAACTCTGGGGGTTGGGCTGGCCACCTACATTTCTAACAAGCCCTTTTGGTGATGTTGGTGCACATGACACTATGAAAGCCACTGGTCTAGAGCTACAGGCTTCAGGCCTGTTTCTGTATATAAAGTTTTATTGGCATCCACTATTTACATATTGTCTTTGGGAACTTTCACATTACAGTGGCAGAGTTTGAGTTCACATGCCCTCAAAGCCTAAAATATCTACAATCTGGCCCTTTATAGAAAAAGTTTACTGACCTCCTATTTAGAGTATTGAGCAAAAAAAAATTACAAGGCTTTTCATCATTATGGGAAGAAATACTGAAATGCATTATTTCTTAGTTTTCAACCTCCTCCCCACTTTCCTTCTAGGTTATATCAGCAGGCGATGTGCAGGATACTTAAGGAGATTACAAGTATTGCCTCTTGAAGCCAGATAGCCTGGATTCTTCATTTTGTCTCAATCGTTGACTGGCTTTATGACTTTGGGAGAGCTATTCAAGACCTTTGGCCTTTAGTTTCTTTACCTGTAGAATGGGTATAACAATAGGACCTACTTCACAGGATTGTTGGCAGAACTTTGTGAGTCAGTACCTGTACTTACCACTTAGAACTAAGCACTTGAACTAGTGCCTAGCTCATAGTGGGCCTCCAATCTGCTTTAGGTATGTCGCTTCTGGCTGTAAGTGCAAACCAGCTGCACAATAAATGTTAGCTGTTGTGATTATTTAAGCCTTATCAAGACACTTAGGGAAATTTTGAAAGGAAGGATGGCTTTTCTTTAGATCCCTTTCTCCCTTATTATTCAATGACTGGGGAAGATCTCAAGGTCCAAGGAGTCTTAGAAATTGCAGAGATAGCAGAAATGTGTAGGCTCCCAAAGTCATTGAGTTGTCACCTGCATGCTCTACCTTCTGGAGCGGAGACTTGGGCCCGTTCTCTTAGCACCTTTCCCCTAGGATCTGCTTCCAGGGCATATGATCTGTGCAGTCATGCAAGTCCCCACATTGCCATTTTACACTTAGCCCAGCAAATTATGTAGTTGGCCATTCCTTCCTGCTCTGCAGAAACCTGATTTTAACCTAAGCCCCCTTACTAAGCCTTGAAAGCTATTAAGGACACAATGTAAGCATGAGAACATATTTAACAACAGCAATAAATAAATAACAACAGCAAAACAAAGATTTTTAAGGGGAGTGTCTTCTCTGGAACTTGCAGAAATAAAGGTGTCTGATATTGGCCAGGAGATGGCGCTCTTGCTGCATAGCAAGAGAGGGGCTTTTTACCAGGTCAGCGCATCTGGATTTTTGAGCCTTTTAGGAGACGTGCCTCAAAGGAATTGATCTAAGAACTTTTATTATGACACTGTTTTCTTCTGATGAAGATGCAATCACAAAGAAGAGAGGTCCACTATCGACCAAGTCTAAATGGAAGAGCTGCACGTGATCGTTGTAATGAGATTGACTCAGTTAAATTAAAAAAATTAATAATGCAATTAAGTACAACTTTTTCAGATGGGTTGACACATCATTTTAAAATTATTTTGTCCTCTCAAACGGGTGGCTAACACAGCATAGAGTAATGACATTTTCTCAATTGTGTCTTGTGAAGTATTGGATTTGTTGAGTAAAGTGTTGAAGGTTAAAGTCAAGCAGAGATTCAATGCCTTTCATTCCAGGACTCACAGTGAAATGGCAGAACAAGTCTGAGGTTTCCCTTGGATGTGTTTCCTAACTTTCTGGAAGGTCCCAGCTGAATATATATTCCCTGTTCGAGCTACATCAGCCCTGTGTAAATAGACAATGATAAAGTAATTAAGTAGTTAATAGAAAAGCTTTCAGTTGCTAAGACTGAACTCTATTCTGAAGTAATAGGGTGCCGGCCACATACACCAGAGCTGGCAGGTTCGAACCCAGCCTGGGCCCACCAAACAACAATAGCAGCTACAACCAAAAAAGAGCCAGGCATTGTGGTGGGCTCCTGTAGTCCCAGCTACTTGGGAGGCTGAGGCAAGAGACTCGCTTAAGCCCAGCAGTAGTAATATGCCACGTTGACCTGCCCCTTCACATTTACAGCACTTCCTATAGACTATTTTCCTGTCTTTCTTTTTTCTTAGAACCCTCTCCCTTAAATTTCACCTTAGCTACCAATCGTCATCTCCATATTCCTAAACAATTCTGAGACTGTAAATGTCTTACTGGCGTCGTTCAGCTTCTGAGCAGCAAAGCTGAGACTTGGCCTGGATTGATTTGACTCCAGAACACGTGTTTCTATTTCAAGAGGGTCTGCGTGCAGGCAGACCAAGGCCTGGCGTTCTCCACCACACTTACTCAGAGTGATGAAAGGAGCACGAGTTAACGAGTCACTGTGTAGGAGGTGGGGCAGAGCCCTCCTCTCTATGGCTGTTTCTTATGAATATGTGAATGTCTATGTTTCTCAGCCTGAAGTCTTTTTCTTTTTTTTTTTCTGGTTGCATGGAGATGTTTGACCAGTGCACAGGCAAGCCAAAGTGTGGGGATTTGACTATTTCCAGAAGTGGCATTTGGCCTAATGACAGATGGAGTGGACAGGAGCCTCAGCTTCCCTGCCAGTTAGGGCAACATAGAATGTGTCCTATGGGCTGCTGGACACCCCAAAGGGATTGAGCCCCAGTTGCCCAAGGCAGTGGCCAGTGACAGACCTTTCACTGTCTTCCTTTCTTCCCAGCGGCCCAATTCCTGATCCTCTACTGCCATTTCTGATGTCACCTTCCAGACAAACTGGTACCTGTGTTCACATTCTTGCCTCAAGGACTGTTTCCGGAAACCCCAAACTTTTCAGGAAAAGCCCAAATAGGGATAACTCCAAGAGAGGAGAATCAGACCCATTATTTTGTATTAGATTGAAAAAAAAAGTCACTCAGACTATTTCATTGGCGCATCGGGTTTCTTATCCACAGAACAGTGAAGGAGCTAAGCAAATTTCACCCCAAAATATGATTCCTTGGTATAAAGAATATTTTAAATTAAAGGCCATCTTGATCAGAAAGCACTGGCCTCTCTATAAAACCTGAGTAACCTGATTTAGAATCAGAAAAGGCTGCTGGCCTCCTTATCACATGCTAATAGATCTGGCTCCAAGGTCATTTGAAGCACAACACCTGTCTCTCAGGTTAATTTACAAATCAGTCTCCCTCCATCTACCCATCCCCACCCCGGCAACTGCTTGCTGCACCTATACTTTCCAGTTCCTCTCCCCACCCCTCCCCTTTTTGGGGGGGGGGACAGAGCCTCAAACTGTTGCCCTGGGTAGAGTGCTGTGGCATCACAGCTCACAGCAACCTCAAACTCTTGGGCTTAAGCGATTCTCTTGCCTCAGCCTCCCGAGTAGCTGGGACTACAGGCGCCCGCCACAACGCCCGGCTATTTTTTGGTTGTAGTTGTCATTGTCGTTTGCCAGGCCCGGGCTGGATTCGAACTCACCAGCTCCAGTGTATGTGGCTGGCGTTCTAGCTGCTAAGTACAGGCACTGAGCCACCGCCCCCTCTAAAAGACATCTTTAAAAGCCAACCACTATCGCTGAAACTTTGGGAAATCATTCTTGTGGTTCCCCCCATGTGCGTGGTGTTTGGAAATAAACCTTTCTCTTACTTATCTACCATAACTGTGAGTTGATCTTTTCAGCGAACCAACCTAGGGGAAAAGGGCAAGTTTCGCCTTGATCCCTTCACCATCCTCTTCTGAACCCTCGCTCACGTATCATTTTGGGTGAACAAGCCCAAGAAGCCTGCATTTGCCATCAGAACACACAAGAATAGAGGGGCAACTCTTGAACATTTCTCCAGGTCACAGACGGCCTGGCCACTGGGAAACTGCACAAAGAGGTATGGTCTCCCCTCTCTCTCCTGCCCCCTCTCTCCTCCCTCTCTCCCTTCCCTCTCTCCCCCTCCTCTCTCTCCTCCCTCTGTCCCCCCCACCTCAAGCTTTGCCAGAAAATCTTCCACTTTTTAGAACTGTTAGAATTATTATTATCATGTAGAAAGTCACTCACTACCCTCGTGACAACAACCCTCATGATTATGTTAAGGTGGTCTTCATACCATCCATATATGATATTGAAATGTTAAAAGAACAAGCTTGACTCCATTTTACTATTTACTCTCTTTTATCTTCAAAACTAGTTCCTCTTGTTTGCCCTCCCATTGTGTGACTGTAAATGCCTTTGCTTGTGATTGTGGCCCTAGTGATTATAGCTTCTTATGATCATGCCCTTTACAACCCTTAACCGTAAGTTCCCCTCTCTGCATTTCCCCCTTAAGACATTGTGGTCTGCACCTATTTTGTAAGGAAGAAAAATCACTAATCACTCTCCTGATCACAGCATTGTGTAACTTAACTAACTGCCCTACCCTCCTGATTCCTCCTACCCATTTAACTGCTGTTTTCGCTTCTGTAATAACACTTGCCCCCCTGCAAAGTTTTGCCCTATAAAACCCAAAGCCACAGACAACTCGGGGCTGCTCTCAGAAACCCCATGTTGGGACACTGAGGCAGTCGCCCGGCGGCTCTTCAATAAAAGGACCCCCTTTAAATTCCACGTAAGGGACTCCTGGGCGTAACAGTTTTGCAAGGAAAGAAATGACATGAGGAGACTTGAACAAGGTAAGTGGGAGAAGGAAGGCTGCTTTTGATTGAAGGCACAATTGTCACCATGCAATTGGTAATTATGCAGATAGCTTCTTCTTTATCTTTTTGGCCACTGTCTCTCGCCACGAATGAAATCCATCACTGATCGGGGATTTGTTGCCTCTCTCAGCTTGTTGACTGGCTGAATGCAAAGAATCCTGCACAGAACTTTGAGAGAGTCCTAGGTGAACACAGGGACACAAAATGGAAGCAATCTCTACCTTCAAGTTACCACCTGGAGGACATCTGCCCAAGAGCGCCATTCAGCCTGCATTGGACTAGGACAGGAGCAAGAAATAAATGTTTATTGTGTTAAGCCCCTGTGAGCTGAGGTGGTTTGTAACCACAGCTAGGGTTAGCCCCCCCTGATGTGGTGGCACAAGAGAGAGAAATTTGAACAGAGCGGACGAGAGCCTTAGAGGAGGACAGAGCCGCCACCGTCCAGGTCTGCTTCGAGATGGCAGAGAGACTGTTGTGGGCACAGAAATAAAAAGAAGGGCAAGGAAATGGAGACAAGGGGTCGAGATTGGTCTTTTGACAGAACACAGAAGAGAGAGAAGTTGAGGGAGAGGCTCAGCATGGAACAGTCTTTCCAGAGAGGGAGACTTGAACTGCTGCGTCTTAGCACAGAGTGTGGTGCGTGGGCATGGTCAGGTTATAAAGAACTGCTGAATTAATGAACAAATGAGTGACTAAGTGGACGAAAATGTGGGATGCATCTTACCTCTTCTGAGACAAATCTCGGGAATATTTTGTTGAGAAAGAAGAAAACCCAGGACTTTACGAAGAATTCTTTGGTGAGGGGAAGCAGATGATGGATGAAAGGAGATGCATTTGGGGCAGAGGTCAAGAAAGAATTTTGGCAGCAAAATGAGAGGCACCTCTGCGCGAGGGAGCATTTGTCTTCTCAGTGGACAGGTCCGAACCTGAGATTTTGAGATTGGTGTCCTCTTCTAAAGACTTTGCCACAGCAAGCTGTTGGGGGAGCTCCGGGCATGCTTCTCTTGGGACCAGCCACACAAGAGTCACTCTGGCTTGTGCCCAATTTCTCATACCTTCTGGAATTACAGGCTGCTTTTCAACATAAGAGGGCACTCTCAAAAGAATAACCAAAATACACTGACACATCAGATGGAGGTGTAAACGCCTAAGGGGCTTCCGGAGTGTGAAGGAAGGGAAGTTACAGCATTGACGCAGGTTATTAGGGCCTTTCCCCCTCTTCATTAATACAAATGGTAGGTTGTGGTAATCACTGACATACACCTTGCTTTTTGCTCTAAACATCATCCCAGGCTGCTTACTGTGAGGCATGAAGATTTGTATTCGGGAAGTTTATTGGCAAGAGCCTTGCAGATCATGACTTGTGAGAGAGTAAAGGTAGTAGGACTGGGCACAGGGAGGATTTGGGCTTCGGGGCAGTGACAACAAACAGACGTTCCCAGGAGGTCTCTGGACTTTGCATGGCCCTGGAGAGTTGTCTCCAATTGGGGCAAATAAGCTTATTTATTTATTTATTTATTATTATTTTTTTTTGAGACAGAGTCTCACTAAGTCGCCCTTGGTAGAGTGCTATGGCATCACAGCTCACAGCAATCTCAAACTCTTGGGCTTAAGCAATTCTTTTGCCTCAGCCTCCCGAATAGCTGGGGCTACAGGCGCCTAACTATTTTTTTCTTGTAGTTGTCATTGTTGTTTAGCAGACCTCGGCCAGGTTCGAACCTGCCAGCCCTGGTGTATGTGGCTGGCGCCCTAACCACTGAGCTATGGGCACTGATTCTATACCCCCATGTTGACTGGTCATTAGAGGTAGGCTGCCCAAGAAAGGGGTGGTGAACTTATAAAGGTGGCTTTCTTCAGTCAAGTCAATCTCTAGAGGGGAACTCAGCTGTCAAGTCTCGTTTGCCAACATTTCCAGCAGCTGAAGGAATGAGTGCCCTGGGGAGGTGGAGCTGAGGTTCCAGCTTGGAGTCCTTACCTTATGGATGTATAAAGAGCTATCTCATTCTTTTTCCAGATGCATAGTATTCCATTGTATGAATGTACAATGGCTCATAACTAGTTATTTATCAATCGACAAATTTGGATTGTTTAAAACCTTCTGCTATTCCTAATGACACTATAGTAAATTACTTGGAATTTATCAATTTCACATATGTAGGAGTTTTTCTGGATAAATTCTAGGAAAAATTCCTAGAGGTGGCATTTCTCTGTCAAAGAGTGTATACCAGTGAGGCTCCTCTCAGCAAAACGAGAAGATTGAGGGGTGATCAGACAGTGAATCAAGAAGGCCCTATTGGCTGTATCAGGGACTTTAGCTCTCACTAAATGTGCGGTGAGAAAATATTGATAGATTTGAAGTGGAAGAGGGAAATGATCCCATTTAGTTCTTCCAATAAGGCCACCTAGATTGAAGGCAAAGAGCAGAGAGCCCAGGAAAGAGTACTAAAGAATCCCAACATTTAAAGGTTGAAAAAGAGAAAACAAGCCACTGAGAAACACGGAGAATGACAAAAATAAATAAATAAGAAAACCTATCGAGAAGTTTGGCTGAGTCAAAACAGAGAGCCTTCCTACATCTCAATAATTAAGTCTCTGTTCTTAAATAAAGCAGTTTTTCTGAGACCAAGCTTCCAGAGTTTAGAGCACATGTTCCCCACTGCAAATTGCCTGGGTGGGCCCTGGCAAGAGTGAGAAGCCTGTGCCTTCTTTTGTCATGTGGTTTTGATACCAGGTGGTCTGGTGCTAAGCAAACATGAGGGCCAACCAACATCTAGAACCTCAGTTTATCTAAAAGTCTAACTCCAAGAGTTTGAAGACTCACAATTCGGATTTTTCTAAGTTCTAAAAGCAGTACCCCCTGGCCTGTGGAGGGCTATTGGCAGTCCATGATGATGATTTATTTGAATCACCAAAATAATGTTACATTTCTAAATTCTCGCCAATTCACACACGGCTTGCTTAATAGTTCATTGCGGCTTTTCTGGGGTGGGAGTCAGGGTGCTGCAGTAGGGGCAAAGTTCTTCATTTCTTTTACCATCGCATGGTTTTATTGTAGAAAATATGTGGTATGCGTTGTAACCCACTGACACATCTGTTGGCCACATGAAGGTCAAATCCAGATCAGTATGAATTAGAATAATTTTGCATCTGTCTTTGGAAATTAGATAATTAAAGACAAACTTTAGGGAAAAAATTCTCTCTGTCCTCAGAGATATATATTAGTAGTAGTGTCTGATTAATGCGACTCAGATCTGAATCTGAGGCTCTTGTGTGTTCCTTCCTCTCACCAGCACGCCGCTTCCTGTGGGAGCACAGAGAGCTCAAATCCCTCATGGTTCAAAATAATCTCACATGTGTTAAGGAGCCAATGCTTTGATTTTTCACTGCTGTAGTGGAGACCACCCAAGCATGTGAGAACTGGTGGGGTCCAGCTTTTCATATGTGAGTTATAATTATTCAGAGGATATTTACATTCATTTTCTCCTTAGTTTTATGAAGTTAACTTGATATATGATCTGATGATTATTACTTGAGCCACCACTGTCCAGGTCTGGTTCAAGTGATGCCATGCTGGGGACATGCAACGAGTGTCCCTTTTTCCAATCTGGTGTATGCATGGAGGATGGGCTGGCTGAGTACAGTTCAGTTACTTCTCACCCTTACAGGCTGTTAACATGCAGAGGATGCCGAATTTTCTCAAATGCTTTTCCTCCATCTATTGAGAAGAGCATATGGTCTTTGTTTTTGCTTATATTAATGTGGTGAGAACACTTTTAAAAAATAGGCATAGATGGGACATTTCTTTAAACTAACAGAGGCCATCTACAACAAACTCACAGCCAATATCATACTGAATGGAATAAAACTGAAAGCATTCCTACTTAGAACTGGAACCAGACAAGGATGTCCACTATCGCCATTGCTATTCAACATAATGCCGGAAGTTCTAGTCAATGCAATCAGCCAAGAAAAAGAGATCAAAGGTATTCAAATGGAGGTAGAGGAGGTCAAACTCTCACTTTTTGCTAATGATATGATTCTATACTCAGAAAACCCCAGGGACTCAACCACAAGGCTCCTGGAAGTGATCAAGGAATATAGTAATGTCTTGGGATATAAAATCAATGTCCACAAATTGGCAGCCTTAATATACTTTGAAATAGTCAAGCTGAGAATCAAATCAAAGACACAATACCCTTCACAGTAGCTTCAAAGAAAATGAAATATCTGGGAATATACTTAACAAAGGACATGAATGATCTTTACAGAGAGAACTACAAAACACCGAGAAAAGAAATAGCAGAAGACACTAACAAATGGAAGTACATACTATGCTCATTGCTGGGAAGAATCAGCATCGTTAAAATGTCCATGTTACCTAAAGTGATCTACAGATTTAATGTAATCTTCATCAATGTACCAATGTCATACTTTGAAGAACTTGAGAAAATAGTACTTAGTTTTATACGGAACCAGAAAAGACCCTGCAGAGCCAATGCAATTCTAAGAAATAAAAACAAATCTGGAGGCATCACGTTCCCAGACTCCAGATTATAGTACAAGTCTATGGTGATCAAAACAGCATGGTACTGGACAAAAATAGAGACATAGGTCTGTGGAATATAACAGAGAACCTACAGATGAACACAGCCATGAATCGCCATCTGATCTTTAGTAAACCAAACAAAGCACGCACTGGGGAAGGAATCCTTATTTAATAAATGGTGCTGGGAGAACTAGTTAGCCACATGTAGAAGACTGAAACTGGACCCGCACCTCCCACCACTGACAAAAATTGACTCTCACTGGATAAAAGATTTAAACTTAAGACACAAAACAATAAAAATTGTAAAGAAAATGTGGGAAAAACTTTTAACAACATTGGCCTGAGAAAAGATTTTATGAAGAAGACCCCCATGGCAATTGTAGCAACACCAAAAATAAATAAATGGGACACGATCAAACTAAAAAGTTTCTGCACAGCTAAGGGTACAAAAATTAAAGCATACAGACAACCTTCAGAATGGGAGAAGATATTTGCATGCTACAAATCTGACAAAGGGCTGATAACTAGAGTCTGCAGGGAACTCAAACTAATCAACAAGAAAAGATCAAACAATCCCATTTGTAAGTGGGCAAGAGACTTGAACAGAACCTTCTCTGAAGTATACAGAGGAATGGCCAACAAACACATGAAAAAATACTCATCGTCCCTAATCAGCAGAGAAATGCAAATCAAATCCATCCTAACCCCAGTGAGAATAGCCCACATCACAAAGTCCCAAAGCTGCAGATGCTGGCATAGATGTGGAGAGAAGGAAACACTTTGCACTGCTGGTGAGAATGCAAACGAATACAGCCTCTATGGAAAGAGGTATGGGGAATTCTCAAAGAGCTAAAAGTTGACCTTCCATTTGATCCCACAGTCCCATTACTAGGTATCTACCCAGAAGAAAAATAATCATTTTACCACAGGGACATTTGCACTAGAATGTTTATTGCAGCTCAATTCACAATAGCTGAGATATGGAATCAATCCAAGTGCCTATCAACTCAGGAATGGATTAACAAACCGTGATGTATGTATACATCATAAAAAAGAGGGAGACTTGACATACCTTGTATTTACTTGGATGGAGTTGAAGAACATTCTTCTCAGTAAAGTATCACAAGAATGGAAAAGCAAGTATCCAATGTATGCAATACTAATAGGAAAACAATAAACAACTACACCCCTGCTTGAGAGAAAAGCACAATTAAATTCCAGAGGGGGAGGAGGGAGGGAGAAGGGAAAGGTGGGAGGGAGAAGGGAAAGGTGAGGAGGGAGGGCACAATGAAAGGAAGGGTATACAGCACACCCCCTGGGTGAAAGGCTCAAGTACAACTTGAACTTTACCCAGCAAATGCAAACAATGCAACCTAATCATTTGTACCCTCATATTAATCTGAAAAAATAAAATAAAATGAGAAGTCAGAAAAAAAAAGAAACACGGAGGGGCGAGTCCATTCACTCTCTCCATTAATTAAGCTTGATGTACACTCAGAAGGTGCTCCAAGTGTCAGATGCAGGGGAACCTGGCAGGGGGATCTTTTCTTCACCCAAACTCCCCTCCCAGGGAAAATCGAGGGCACTATCTTTTATCCTTGACCAAAGTAAAATACCAGTTACCCTATTCAACTAGGTTAAATCTCCAGTTGGTCACCCTGCTACTGGATTCACTACCAATTCCTACATGCCTAGAATGATAACAGGTAGGCTGGGATTGTAGCAGGGGATGAACCAGGGGTTGGAAGATATTAGGATAATGATGATAAAGTAGTGGTCAAAAGTGTTTGAGAACCAGCACTCTAGGGGAACATCAATGTTTCTTATACTCTTTCTATCCATACCTGAGGGTGGTTAGGGACAAAATGTATCTTTCAGGGGGTTGGGGGGCTGTGATGCTGGGGTTAGAGTCAGCGATGTTATGAGTTCAGCTCTCCAAATGCTGTGATGTCTCATTGGCTGCAACCTTCGGCTTTGCCCTTTATTTTGCAGTCACTATCATTGACGCCTTTTTTCTTAGGAACCCAGTGCTTCAGAGGAGGCCAGACCTTCCATTCCCAGAAATCCATGGAGAAACCCAGGTGGGTGCCTGAGGTGAACAGCACAACCAGATACTGTCATGCTTTCTCTTGGAGAACTTTCATGTGGCTCATTGCCATCTCTCACCAAGAACGAACTATGGCAAACAAGGGGAATCTAGTTAGAATGTCAGCCAACAGAAAAGAGACCAAAGAAACAGTTTTAAATTATTCCTTAGGCCTGTCTATGGCCTGAGCAAGAGAAATCTGTAACCTAATCAAATTATGGCCAAATCCAGCCCACCACCTGTGCTTATAATAAAGTTTTATTGGAATACAGTCATGGTCATTTCTTTACATATTGTCTATAGCTGCCTTTGTAGACAATGGCAGAGTTGAATAGTTGCAGTAGAGACATTCTGGTTTGCTAGCCTTGAATATTTCCTAATTGCTCTTTGCATATGAACTTTGCAGATCCTTGTAGCATAGCAAATCAGGAGACCTGAGGACAAAAGCACCAGTGTGGAAGGCCATTTTGCTATATCTGCTTCTCACCTTGTGGCAACATCAAGTATAGGACTCATCTTTCCCTGTCTCGCTTGGCCACAGCTAAGATACTTCATCACAGCTTCCCCTGGGCAGTGAGTGATTTTCCACCACTCAGTAGAGGCTGATGTAGGACTGCTGTAGCCATGCCAGATCCCAACAACTGCTGCTGCACTTTTCACATCCTGACCTCAAGGATGTGACACACACTCAAGTGACACACCACTTCAGGACCATATGATTGACTTATTTACTCAGAAAGCCATTTGGGTCATGAAAGAAAGTGTTGGGCACATTTTCCCTTCAAAATCTTCATAGCAAGATAGAAATCCACTGGAAATTTTAGAGATGATAACCTATGTTAGATCACATTCCATTCCCCTGTTCTAGAAGCTGCAAACTTAGGTAAAGAAGCATGAAATCTGCTTGCACTATAAGCAAACTAGATCCCACAAATCTTTATGTCCCACCCCAGGGGCCAAAACCCGAAAAAATGCCTTCTCCTGGGCCAATGAGATCACTAAAAATCTTACTCATAACAGTAAATAAGCAAACAAAAGATATCAACCCATCCTTGCCCACAAATACAGTCACCGTCCTTCCACCTTCTCCAGATAGGCAAATAGTGACTGAACAACAACTCAGACTACCACTTTAGAAAAGTCATTGGTCTGTTTTCAATGATGATATTTTCCTATGATGGCATCGTCTTTACCTTGACTTGGGGGTAGAAAAAGTGACTTTGTAAATGAATTTGGAATGCTTGTTTAATACTGCAAAAATAATATTAGACCAGGTGACAGTGAGCCACAGCTGTTAAACCAGAGATAGCCAAGAATGGCAGAATTTCCTCCAGTCATGGAAAGAGGCATGATCATGATATCACAAGCCAGGAACTTCAAGAGGCCTTGAAGTTGGAAACAAGAGCAGTGAAAGCCATGCCCAAGGACTGAAGACCAAAGAGTGAGGCCAGCTCAGTGGGCACAAAGACGAAGAGAAATGACGTGAGGATGATCCCGGTGCAGCATCCTCCCCTGGCATAGACCCAGCCCAGGGAAGGGAGAAAGAAGGAGCACAAGACAAGGGAGTGAGTTTCCACCCTCTAAGGAAAATAGACCCAGGGAGGTTAAATTGTGTTACTTGAAATTTCATTCAGTGCTAAGATTCATACTTGGTTTCCTGGAGAAGAGTGGTTGAAATGGATGGATAAGGAGGAGAGCTGTCTTCTTTTTCGCAAAGTGATGAACTTAGTACTTCCCTGAGGATGAACAACCAGCCCCACCAATGGCAGTCACAATAGAAGGAGAAGAAAAATAGAGTGAGGAAAGAAGAAAGAGAGACTGAGAATGAAGTGCATTGCTTACTGTGTGCTGGCACAAGGGCAGACACCAGTGGAGGGAAAGAAGCATCCCAGCAGCAAGGAGGAACGTGCAGGACCTAACTGTTCATAACTGTCCTGTATTTCAATGTCCCTCTGACCAGTTCACAGGACTTTAATGTCACTGATGATTAGATATACCCCATGATTGATGTCAAGAAATGTTTCTCAAAGCATGTCCTCAAGAGCCCTAGTTGTGTGAAACATCCCAAAAGAATAGCTCACATGGTCTTATGATTTGGGAAAATGCTATAATACCAAATTCTCCCTTATAACCTGGCAGTGGACAGTAGTTTGTTCAAGTTGCTGAGAAGTCCTGCAAAATTCTGGACTTTACTTAATGCAAAACTTTCCAAATGTATTTGCTTATGGAACTCTTAAAATTTCTTTTTTTCTGATGAGTAGAGGGCAAGGATGCTTCTAGTATAGTCATGTTTGACTGTCCCCATGTTGAAATAAAGTTTATTATGAATAATTTTCATTTTATTCTTTTTCATATTGCTATTAGAGCATCATACCAATTTGGGGAGGAAAGTATATAAAGGCATTGTCCATGAATTTTATGTAAAAATAAGAAAGTGGGCACTATAAACTACTTGTTATAAAAAGAAGGTGTGGGCTGGGTGTGGGGGCTTATGCCTGTGGTCCCAGCTACTTGGGAGGTTGAGGTGAGAGGATCACTTGATCCCAGGACTCCAACCTCATTACACACACAAAATAAAATGAGAGTATGAGTCTGATCAGGTGGAAAACCACTGTCCAATGGTGTGTCTGGTCATTAAAAGAGAATGATCACCTAGGCTGCATCCTCCATCAGAGATGAACAAAGGAGAGGTGCATCTTGCTGAGGTTGAGGTATGGCAAAGCAGAGCTGGAAGCCTCCCTGGCCTCCTGTAGTTCCACCTCTCATTTTCCAGACAAGAAAACTGAAATTCAGCAAGGTAACATGGCCAAGGGCCTCACAGTCACCATAGAACATAAAGGGCCTTCTAGTATGACCTGGCCGTACTGCACTTCCTGAGTGAGTGAACAGAAAGCTCCAAAAGCAGATATTATGCCATCATATTGTTTCCATAGAATTTACTGGGCTGCTTTATGTTCACAAATCCCTAAAGAGCAATAGAGTGATAATAAGTTAAACATGTTTCCCTGAAAATCCTCCATTCCCTTGAATTGTGTTTACCCCAAAGCAGAAAGTTTAAATTGTCCCTCTGAAGATCATGTGATATTTTGGAAAGAGAATTGACCAAGGAGCCAGAAAGCATCATATAAAAAGAAATCAGCCTCATTCTTAAGAATAACACCTTCTAAATTTTCTTAACCATAAAAATATCACTCATGTCATTGGCTACACTTTGTTGAGATGAAATGTGATTCTTTTGAACAATCAAATCAACCCTAAGAGAATCAAGGTTTGCTCTGGCTGAATATTTCCAAAAGTGAGAAGTTAAGAGATTCAGAAGCCTGGCTTTTGCCCAGCTAATTAAATGTACTTGAGATTGTTACTTCACTTTTCCGTTTTCTCCATCTTTCAAATAGGGACGATGATGTATTTACAGTTTTCCTCAAGGTTGTTTTGAAGATAACATAAGGCATAGGAAAGCTCTTTTAAGATTTATAAAGCTTCACAAATATAAGGATATGACATGTGCATATAGCTTTTCTAACCTGAAATGAATGTGAATATTCCAGAAGATGTCTATGTTGGATCTCTGACTAATTCAGATTCTAAATTTGATAACTGGCAGGTGGTTTTGGAGTGACTTGCTAATGAGTCCAAAGTAGTCTGGCTTTCTCCCTCTGGATGGAACTAGCAGAGAAGCCAGATATTTCTGGAAGTTACATCCAGATGTTTTCAACATGCTTTCCAATTTGCACTCAAGTACGATGGTATTTCTTTATTTCCCAAAAGAACCAGGAAATAGAAACATTTCAGCACCAAGCATAGAATACTCTCAGCCACAGCAAACGTGCACCCTGACTTGGGAAGATTTCTGGATGTTTGGAACATTCTTTCTCAGACAGACAGATTGTTAGCCTCTGAGATTCATTCATTCCTTCCTTCCTCCCTCCCTTCCTTCCTTCCTTCCTAACTTTCTTCCTTCCTTCCTTCCTTTCTTTTTTGAGACAGAGTTTCACTATGCTGCCCTTGGTAGAGTGCCATGGCGTCACAACTCACAGCAACCTCAAACTGTTGGGCTCAAGCAATTCTCTTGCTTTAGCCTCCCGAGTAGCTGGGACTACAGGTGCCTGCCACAATGCCCAACTATTTGTTGTTGTTGTTGTTGTTGTTGTAGTTGTCCTTGTTTGGCAGGCCTGGGCTGGGCTCAAACCTGCCAACTCCAGTGTATGTGGCTGGCACTCTAACCACTGAGCTACAGATGCCAAGCCTAGCCTCTGCGATTTCTTTTCTCATTTTTGTTTCTTTGATTTTTATCTTGTCAAAGACCGCCAGCTCAGGACTACCGGGAACACACCTATAGTTGAACATGTTGGGTTTATTGCTCTTTGCAATGAGGGAGACTGCGCACCTTGGGGCATCTCAGTAAGAGAGTTTTAGAATGGACTCATTTTAGGGTGTGGGCTGTGCTAGGCGACTAGGGGAAGGTATAAGAAAGTGGGGTTTTAGGGCGGCGCCTGTGGCTCAAGGAGTAGGGAGCCGGTCCCATATGCCAGAGGTGGCGGGTTCAAACCTAGCCCCGGCCAAAAAAAAAAAAACAAAAAAAAAAAAAAAAAAGTGGGGTTTTGCTTTAGAGTAGATGTTGTTAAGAAGTGAAGATAATTCTATTATTAGGCATCTTAAATCTTATTTATAAGGCAAAAGGACTAAATTGGGGCAAAAACTATAATTGGTAGGAGCAACAGTCATTTATATTAGCCAGAAGAGGGACATGTTTGGCCACTTTTGTGACCTTACAATGGTCATGTTTTGTCTTCTACAGTTGCACATGATTACAGAGCAGTCCTGTTTTGTCTTTAGCCATCACAGTCACAGAGTGGCATTGTCTGACACTGATGATCTGTAAAATATTTCTTTTTAGCAGGAGGACACCAAGATCCAACTGTATCAGTCCAGCTTCTAGCAATGTCAAGGCCTAGATGATAGTACCAGGCTGCCAGAGCTGCTCTTCTCTTTCTCAATCTTTATCATGAAATAAAGTCCAGATACAAACACCTACACACAACAGAGGCATAGCATAATGGATTTTCTTTTTTTTAGCATAATGGATTTTTATGAGGCAAACACCCTTATAACCACCAAGCTGGTCAAGAAATAGAGCTTTGCCAGCCTTCGCAGAAGGCACCCATGTGTCCTGCCTCAGTCACAGCCCCCAATGCAGCCACTGCTCTGATGTCCATGTCATCACTTCCTTGTGTTTCCTTATCATTGTATCACACAATCTCTTTCCCCAGACATGGGAGTTTGGTCTGGCCTATTTTTAAAAACTAGATATGTCTTTTGAATGTCTTTGAATTCAAGGTTTCCCTTCGTCTCTTTCTTTTCTTATAATTTATCTGCTAAAAATCCAAGGCCATTGACCTGTAATAGTTCTCAACATCTGGATTTTGCTATTTCCGATTCCTGGGCAATTAAACCCTGACCTTTGTCCTCTTTCTTTCCACCCACTGATATCTGGATCCAGAGGTCCAAATGGACTCAAGTTCAATCACTTTGGCCAGTCTGTAGGTAGTGGTATGTTCTTTCCTCAGGAGGCATATTACATCTCATTGCTCCTTGAGCTATTTTTATAATAAAAAATATGTGTTGTCTGTTTTCAGGTGTGAAATGCTGACTTAAACAGCATGCCTCAACCCCTGAGGAGACCAGCTGTGATTAGGTAATCCTGCCCAGAGGAAACCCAGCACACATCGCTCGTTCAAGAAGGCTTCTTAGAACAGAAAGAATCAGGGATGTGAACTTGTGATTGTGCTAAATGTCTCCTTTCCTTGTGAAAATTTTCTTTTTCCCCCAATTTTATATGTGGTGTGGAAATGTCTGTCATCCAGGAAAACTTCAAATAGAGTATTGTGACATCTGGCACAGATCACACTTCTTTGTGACATGATGAAAATGCATGGGCTGTTAGAATGTAAGATGTATGCACTGAAACTATTATTATTAAACCACAGGTTTCTGTGCTTGCAATCTATAATGCACAGCATACCCAATAGTCACTACTTCACAGATTTAATGAAATAAGTGGGAAGAATATAGCTCAGGGCAACAAAGGGATGCTGCTATCATTGATGATGGTGTCAATCCGTCCATAGTCAATAGATCTTCATGTCTTCTATTCTACAAGAGATCAACTAACAAAGTGGTCATTAATGTTTTACTCAGGTAAACAAATACCACGACCTTTTTACCAACTTTCAGTGTCATACTTCTATTCCGTCAGAGTCCCATCAGGGAAACAGAATCCATACCAGTTATTTTAACAGAGTGAATTTAATCTAAGGGATTGGTTAAGCTGATGGAGGAGGGCTGAAAACAAGTGAAGAGAACCCTGCATTATCTCAGATGTCATAACTGTGGAAAGCGGCCACTACCCCTAGAGCTTGGTGGAAACAGGGAGAAAAGGTTGGTATTATGTGAACTAGAAGATTGGAGGAGGGTCTTCAAGGGGCTGCCAACCAGAGCTCTGAGTAAGGAAACCTCCTGATGGTTCTGCTATGGTTGAGTGGGTGGGATGAAGCTGGTTTCATTGATGTAGGGGAAAAATCATTGAAAACAACTGCTGGGGAGAACCATTCCTGGGGAGACACTAATAGGAACCACAACAAACATTGAGGAGCAATTTTTCTCTTCCCTCCAGTCTTGCTGTATCCCTCTTCTGTCTCTTCTTGGCAGAGCCTAACAGGGAGCTCCTGGCAGAGCAGAAATGTGGAAGAGTGATTTGGGGGCTGAGAGACAAAAGTTTAATAAATGGCACACTTCCCTTTGTTCTTCTGGACAGACCCCTGTGGTTGTCTTTGTTTTCAATGGAGAATATCACTTTAGGGTGGCACCTATGGCTCAAAGGAGTAGGGCACGGGTCCCATATGCTGGAGGTGGTGGGTTCAAACCCGGCCCTGGCCAAAAAAACTGCAAAAAAAGGAAAATATCACTTTAATCTTTTGAAGCTTATTTATAAATATAAAGTCATTCTTAAATAAGGAGGTGGGTTGTGATGGGTGCCTTGAGTATGCTCAGCTCTAAAAAATCAGCCTGTAATTTTGGGTATTAAGGAGCCAGAGCACAGGGCTCAAGTCCCTGGGTAGTGAGCATTCTCCTCTTCCTTGGCAATAAAGTTCTTAGGAATGCCGGTGTCTGAGTGTAAATTCTTGAGCCTGTGGTCTGTTTTCTTTTTTCTTTTCTTTATTTTTATTAAATCATAGCTGTGTACATTAATGCGATCCTGGGGCACCATACACTGGTTTTAGAGACCGTTTGACACATTTTCATCACACTGGTTAACATAGCCTTCCTGGCATTTTCTTAGTTATTTGTGGTCTGTTTTCCATACCATGATGGATTGTTGGGGTTTTGGGTTTTTTTGACGTTTCTGGCCGGGGCTGGGTTTGAACCCACCACCTCCGGCATATGGGGCTGGCACCCTGCTCCTTTGAGCCACAGGCGCCGCCCACCATGATGGATTGTTTTCCAAGACATTTTGTGAGCAGCTTCGGGTTTCTAATGGCTGGGAGCCCTGGACATGTGGTGATTGGGGTCTTGGACTTTCTCCAAAGGAATGAGTCCTGGAGTCCAGACCTTCCCTTTTCTGTGCCATTACCACCAAGAGGCTGAAATGAGGCTTCTGCTTTATACCATGAACTTGGATCCAAACTTGGTAGGATCTTTCCAAATGTGGGGTGATCAAGGAACCCTGGGCACACTGGGGGGTTGGAGTGATCTAAGAGCTCTTTATTATTGAATAGTATGTGGGGAAATTCTTTTGGGCAAAGTTAACAATTACAGATGTACATGGTATGCCATTCAGCCTACACTACCTAGGACAAAGGAGATACTCAATGACAGATGATTCCTTAAATTATTGATAATTCAGTAAATATTCACTGAATACCTATTATGGGCCAAGCACTCTTTTAAACCCTAGTGATACTGCAATGACAAAACTAATGACATTCCCTCCTCATGGGCTTTGTTTTCTAGTGGAGGAAATGTAAAATAAACAAATAACTGTAATATGATATCAGGACATAGTAAGTACCATACAGAAAAATAAAACAGAGAAAGGGGCAGCAAGTGGCATCAGAGGTTATTCTGGAGAGGGGACATCTGAGCAGAAACTTGATGGAGATGGCAGTGTTGAGAGATAATTCTCCATGGGTCTTCCACATTCCTACCCATCTTTTGGGCAAAGGCTTTCATAACTTTTGCTCCAGATTATCTTTCCAGTAATGACTGCATAGCAACCAGCCTTGGGAGACAGAGATAGAGTCTTTGTCTCTCAGAGGCAGAAGGCAGACTCATTTTCTGATCAGGATAATAAAGGCAATGTCAGGCTGGCTCCCACATCTGTAATCCCAGCACTTTGGGAGGCCAAGGTGGGAGAATCACTTGAGGCCAGGGTTCAGGACCAGCCTGGGTAATACAGAAAGATCTCATTTCTACAAAACATAGAAAAATTAGCTGGGCATAGTGGCACATGCCTGTAGTCCCAGCTACTCAGGAGGCTGAGGCAGGAGGATGACTTGAGCTCAGGAATTTGGGGTTGTGGTGAGCTCTGATGATGTCACTACACTCTAGCCTGGGCAGTAAAGTAAGATGAAAGAAAGAGAGAAAGAGGAGGAAAGGAAGGGAGGAAAGGGGAGGGGAGGGGAGGGAAAGAAGAAGGTGCTGTCAGTATCCCCATTTTTACATATGAGGCAACCACACAACTGCTTAGGGTTGGACATTGGCAGGTGAGCACCATGGGTCACATACTCATCAGCTGTCCTGTGCTATCTCTCTGCATAAGTAAAAAGGTGAGGGAAAGGGTAGAAGTCACCAAGCTGGACCAACAGAAGCTCAAGGTCCAGAGTAGCAATTCTGGGGACACAGAAGATAGGAAAAAGAAGGGGCTCCTTGTTAATGTGAGAAGAAAACGCTACAACAGACCTTCCAGAAATTTATCTTTTTTTGTTTGTTTGTTTGGGGGTGAATTCAAAAGCCAAGGCAAGTGAGGGAGGAGGAGAAGGCTGGCTGAGCTGAGGTCAAGGGCTAACATTTGGGTTTCTCTCAGGGAAAGAGGTATTGACTGGGCCAGAGCTGCTCAAACTGTAATGTGCACACAAATTGCCCGGAGTCCTCATCCACATGCAGATTGGAACTCAGCAGCACCTGGCATTCTGCATTCCTAGCAAGCTCTCCGAAGTCGGACGCTGCTAGTCCGTGTACCACACTTCAAGTAGCAAGTGACTAGGCTGCTAAGAGTAAAATAGATTTTAAATGGCAGCCCTACTAGGGGACCCCCTCCAGGGTTCAAATGGGCCACCGCTTTAGATGGGATGAGATTCTTGGGTGGGAGTTTCTAGAATCAGCCTGCCAGCAAAGCATGGCCAGCAACTCAGTGCCCAGGAAAGTGAGATGGTGTCCCCACAACAAAGATCTCAAACAGGCTGTCGAGGCTTGCTCTGATTTTTAGACCTGAGGATGGAGGGAGACACCCAGGAAAGTGTGGAGGGAGAGAATGAGGAAGTGCAATCTGGACTTTGTGGCTGTCCCATACGGACATGTTCACACACGTGTACACATGGTCAACATTTGTTGAACTACCTTTATCGAGCGGTTACTATGTGCACAGCATTATCTCTATATAAGCAGTCTAGAAGGATACATCAAACAGATAATAGCAATAGTCTCTGGGTCATGGGATTTGAGGCAAAAGGGTCTTTTTGATTTTCTATTTTAGACAGCTCTGTGTGGTTCTGAGTCATTACAGCGGGCATACTTTACATACTGAGGGTCAGAATATGGCACCTGGCCTGCTCCGAACATACTAGGCTTCTCCTGCTTCTATCCCTTGGGACAAATGCTTCTACCCAGAATTTTCTTGCTCACCTGACAAATTCCTTCTCTGCTTCCAGCTCCAGCTCCCGCACCACCTCCTCCAGGAAGCCCCCTTAGGGAAGTGTGAGGCTGAACCCAGGCTCCACGATCATAGTATACCATTCACTCTATCATGACCATCTGCTGCCATATTTGGGTCTTCTCTGGTATTTCTTCCACTGGATGGCGAGCAACTTGAAGACGGAGGTTTTGGTTTGTTCTTTCCTGCCTCTACACATCTCAGCTTAGGGCCTGGTGTCCAGTAACCTCGTAATCCATCTTCTCAATGAATCCCTGAATTGTTGCATACACACCGTCATACACAGTGGGGGAGTTTTTAGCTACTACCGTCCGATTTGGGGGTCAGGGGGCCATGCTGCGATCCAGATGAGGGCTGCAAAACATGGTTTTGATGGTTTACCACAGCTTGTGTTCTGGGCCACGTTCCCAATTGGGCATAAGACCCCTGGAGTTGCCATTTGCAAGAACATTCAAATGACTTAGCAAGTGAGCAAACTCAAACTTATCGTCCTGTATCTGATCTTCAACAGTCACGTAGCCACAGATAGAGTTACACTCAAAGTAGCTGCTGTCAACCTCAATTTGTCCAGGACCTTGCTTTGCCATTGACCTATATTCCCCATCTGTAAGTAATTTACATTGACCTGGCACACTGTTTGGAGAAGGTAGCGGAGTCCTGTCTAGGCAGACTGCCCCAGCCCTCACTGCTGCAGAGACCTGTCTCTGCAAATCCTCCCCAGCGGACTAGCTCACTAGCCCTCCTCCTTTCTGAGCTGCACCGTTGGGCAGAGCACTGGCAGGCAGCCCTGTCTTCTGGCTTTCTGAATAAGAAGCAGGCTGGGAGGAAAGAAAACAAGTCTGTTTGCAGAGGAGGAACCTATAGCAAGAATGGCAGTGATCGACAAGCTGAAGCACAGACATGCTTATTCTGAGTGATACAAATCCACAGGGGACCACAGCCTTACACATACGGGAAATAGCTAAGCAATACTCACCAAGCAAGCCTAGCATTCTACACGTCTGCGAGCCAGATCATACTCTCTTATCCTCATTGAATTGCCTTCTAAGACAGCACTGTCCAACACGGTGGCCACTATCGTCATGTGGTGGTTTGCGTTTAAATTAATTAAAATGAAATAAAGTCAAATACAGTGTGACCACCTTCCCACAATGACCACCTTCTTAGCTGATGGGATTTCCAAAGACTGGAAATGCACCACCTGTAGTCAATGGAAGATCCTTACGTTAGCCACCTTATATTGATCAGTTTGTTACAGTCCCTTGGGTGGTCAACTTATGTTCTACTGTATGTGGTTCCTTTGTCACATTAGCCACATTTCAAGTGCTCAATAGCCACATGTGGCTAGTGGCTACCATATTGGACAGTGCAGATAAAGAACATGGCAATCCTCATAGAATGTTCCATTATACAGCACTAGTCTAAGAGGGAGTGGTTTTTGTGCTCTCTCCTCATCACTAGATATGACCCCTGGCTGCCTTTCTGATCATTTTCCCAAACATCTAAGGGGGCTTTGCCTAAGAAGACCAGCTCTTTGAATGGAATGGAAGGGAAAGGAAACAATTAGGCAGGCAAATCCTGCTGGGCAAGTTCATCATTTTCAAGTTCTGTCATTTCCAGCAGAACCTTCCCCGCCCCACCCTTGCCTTCATGATGGGCTCACAGGGTCTCACAGCCCCCACCAGTCTCCCCTGTGCTATTTCCACCAGGAGGCATTTCACATGAATGAAAGCAGCATTTCCAGAGTGAAGGAAAACACTCTGAGATGGGGTTTTAACAGCCTTCCCAGATGTGAGGCTTAGGCCTCTGCCTCTCCAGTGGTATGGTTTCAGCATGTTGAAGGCAGCTTTAAATACCTCTGGATGTTTTATAGGCTGAAGAAATTGAGGCCTCATTTTATAGCATATTATAAAGAATCTCCCCAGAGTAGAGTAAAAAATAAGTCCAGATTCAAAGCAGATATTTTTAGAACGGCCATACTCTCTCTCTCTTTTTGAGATAGAGTCTCACTCAGTCACCCTGGGTAGAGTGCTGTGGCATCATAGCTCACAGCAACCTCAAACTCTTGGGCTTAAGTGATCCACTTGCCCCAGTCTCCTGAGTGGCTGGGACTACAGGCACCCATCACAATGCCCAGCTAGTTTTTCTATTTTTAGTAGAGATGGGGTCTTGCTCTTGCTTAGGCTGGCCTCAAAATCCTGAGCTCAAGCAATCCACCCACCTTAGCCTCCCAAAATGCTAGGATTACAGGAGTGAGTCACCGCACCCAGCCCCATTCTCTCATTTTTAAGGTATGTGCAAAGGCCGGGCGCAGTGGCTCCCACCTGTAATCCCGGCACTCTGGGAGGCTAAGGCGAGTGGATTGCCTGAACTCATGAGTTCAAGACCAGCCTGAGCCAAAGTGAGACTTCATCTCTAAAAACAGCCAGACATTGTGGTGGGAGCCTGTAGTCCCAGCTACTTTCAAGGTCGAGGCAAGAGAATCACCTGAGCCCAAGAGTTTGATGTTGCTGTGAGCTATGACACCACGGCGCTCTACCAGGGGCAACACAGTGAGACTCTGTCTCAAAAAAAAAAAAAAAAGAAGAAGAAGAAGAAGATCTGTGCACCATCACCATAGTCAGGGCACAGTCGGGAGTAAGAAGGAATGGAAGAATTGATAAAGAGAAAGGGCTCCTTTTTAAAAGTGATTTTTCTTAAAACACTTTAGTACAACACACACGTGTGTATGTGTATGCAAAAATTCTAAGTTTTTTGTTTGTTTCTGGGCTCCCCATTAATACCAAGAAGGCACTAGAGATGATGATGAATCAGACATAAGCGAGAGCCCTGGAAATTTAGGAAGGGTGGTGAGTTTGGATGCAGCCGAGCACTAAGAGGCGTGGCAGCTCACAACTGCAATCCTAGCACGCTGGGAGGCTGAGGCACGAGGATCGCTTGAGCTCAGGAGTTTGAGACCAGCCTGAGCAAAGCAAGACTCTGTCTCTACTAAAAATAGAAAAATTAGCTGGGTGTCATAGTGGACACCTATAGTCCCAGCTACTCAGGAGACTGAGGCGAGGGGATCATTTAAGCCCAGGAGTTTCAGGTTGCTTAGAGCTAGGCTGAGGCCGTGGTACTCTAGCCCAGGCGACAGAGCAAGACTCTGTTTCAAAAAGAAGGAGGAAGAGGAGGAAGAGGAGGAAGAGGAGGAGGAAGAAGAGAAGCCCCACTTCCCCCATGCAGTCCTCTTTTGGGGAATCCTAGATGCAAACCACTTGGAAAAGCCACTAACTAAAGTAAACACATACTGGATCCCCCCTTCCTCCACCAATAGTCAGCCATATTCTTTTTAAATAAGCAACTACTTCATCAGTGTATGAAGAAAACAGTAGTGTCCATCTGTCATCTTATGTTTGTTTATACCAGGCTATCTTCCAAGAATGGATTTCAGACAAATACAAAACATTGCATACTTTCAAAATTAATAAATTACTATAAATTTATCAGTCACTATACATATGTCAATTGCTACATATGTGCTTTCTATACATTGTATCAAATGTGTTGATTTTTATAAATGTATTTTTTTCTTTTTTGAGATAGGGTATGACTCTGGTGCCCTTGCTAGAGTGTGGTGGCCTGATCATAGTTCACTGTGGGCAACTTCACTGTGGCTTTGAACTCCTGGGCTCCAGTGATCCTCCTGCCTCAGCATCTGGAGTAGCTAGGACTACAGGTGTGTTCTACCATGTCCAGTAAATTTTTGAGAAGATTTTTGTAGAGATTATAGTCTCACATGTTGCTAAGCTGGTCTTGAACTCCCGACCTCAAGCCTCCCAAAGTTGCTGAGATTATTGGCATGAGCCACTCCTGGCCCAAATATACTTTTAAATCTACTGACTGGAAAAACATTTTTAAGAAGAGATAAGGTTACATTTAGAAGTAAGCAAAGAAATAAGGCAAAAGAATATAGAAGAAAAATATGAAGCAGCCATGAGCGAACTGTTCGACGTGCAGACTGTGGCCACAATTTTGGTTCTAAGCATTCAAGCAGCCAACACAAAGAGAGAAACACAGGCAGTCACATGATTCAGCATCCATAAATCACCAAATAATTCTTAGGGAGGAGTTCTTCTCTCTCCTAGTGCTGGCAAAGAGAACAGGGTAAAAGTGGAAAGCAAGGATCTCATCAACGACCTGTGAAAAATAGACAACTTTGATATGTTTATTCATCTAGTAAGGCCAATGGAAATGTACAACTCTGAAAGTTTCCAAAAGTAATTCTTAGGCAAGGAACTTGGGGAACCAATGTATTTTTGCCCACTTAAATGGCTTTCTGATGGATTGTTTAGTCCAGGGATAAATTGTACAGCTTTGATTATTGGTGTAGTCAGGGAATTGAGGGGACTATTGGAATCAGCTGGAGAGCTCCATCAAACTGTGTAAAGCACCACTTCCTCCCTGTTGCCATCCTCCCTTGAGATTTGGTAGCAGTCCAGGATGTTTGTCCCTAAATGTATTAACAATGAGTCTGCAATGACTTCCTCACGTGTGTTAGGATGGGGACCTCAGGGAGAAGGGAGGCTTTGATGAGAGGCTAACAAAATGCAGGCATAAGAGCCACCAAGGGATCTTTCTCCAAATTCACCTGCCTTGACTCCACCCTAGATTTAAGAATCAATGTCTCCCAAATAGGGGCACGGTGCCTATATTCTTAACTCCCTTCCCAGATGGTTTCTGATGCAAAACTCCTTGGAGAAGCACTAACCTGGAGCAATAGATGGAGCATGTACTGTTGGACAAGCTTCCCTAAATATTTTTCTCAAGAAAATTTTTCAAAAAGGATGAATTCTAAGTTATACTCTCCCGTGAGCACACCTGGAGTGCCACTCTGTCTTTCAGGTTAATCAGCCCGGAAGTGCTAAATGCATTTAACGGCTCATCCCAACATGGCAGACATCAGACATGGCTGCAGCGCAAGGTAGAGGAAGCTGACAAAGAAGCCTTTTGAACAGACAGTCTTCCTCTTTCTTTTTTTTTTTTTTTTTTTTTTTAATTTGGCCGGGGCTGGGTTTGAACCCGCCACCTCCGGCATATGGGACCGGCACCCTACCCGCTGAGCCACAGGCACTGCCCGACAGTCTTCCTCTTTCATCTACCCACGTGTCTCTAGACATGGCTGAAATATTCTGTTGGTCAGGATCCAGATTCCAACTATTTGTTTAGGTCTTTAGGTCTTTGACCTTTTTAGGTGCCCTGCGGCTTGAGAAGAGCACGTAAACCCAGCTCAAAATGCCTTTGGTAGAGAAATAACATATGGGGTTGTATATCTGGTGCCTAAAAATACTCTCACACATAAATAGTCTTGGTGTTTACTGAATTGATTTGAATTAAATTTGCATATTAACAATATAAGAATGCTATGAATGGCATTCACTCTTATCAGCTAATACAGATAGGGAAACAACTCAACTGGCCTTGGTAACGTCATGGGCCTTGCGATTCCTGAACCAACCCCAAATAATAAAATTTTGTTTCTACAATATAAAATGAAGAGGAGGAGGAGGAGAAAAGAAAGACAGCAAAGCCCTCAGGTGGTTGTGTAGACCACATAAACTTGGATCTCTCTTGACAGAGGCATGAAAAAGTTCCAGAAATTTCTTCTACTTCAAAGTCTGGCCCAGCCTCTGAGTGTTCCAGAGACACTTTCATTAAAGGCTCTTCTCCCTTCTTGCCACTCAGTTGTTAAAACATTATTCCTGAGCTAGGCAAAAGTGCACGCCTATAGTCCTAGCTACTTGGGAGGCTGAAGTGGGAGGATCACTTGAGCCAGGGAGTTGGAGACCCGCCTGCCTTAGCTGACAGGAGGATGATCAGGAACTGGTTTTGTCCACCAAAAATGAGCAGCATCTAACTTGCATCAGCTTATGGGAAACTTAAAGATGACCCATGGGGGCAATCCACTCAGTAACCCCCGCAGTAGAAATAACCCTGATTTCCACTACAAAACAGTCTTCACTTAAGAAAAAGATAAACGTTTGTTTTATTTCTGATTTAGTCGCATAGTTCCGTAATTACTTAGGATTAGAGTGATGTAATTTTTTTTCCTTCCTCTGGGGGTTTATAAGGAAATCTGAAGGCCTACAGGGTTTTCTGGGAGGTTCTCTCTGTTAAGATTTGGGATAGCCTGTTGACAAAGGAGGTGGGAAAAGATGGGTTTCATTCTTTTTTTTGTTTGTTTGTTTTGAGACAGAGTGTCACTATGTCACGCTTGGTAGAGTGCTGTGACATCACAGCTCACAGCAACCTCCAATTCTTGGGCTTAAGTGATTCTCTTGCCTCAGCCTCCCAAGTAGCTGGGACTACAGGTGCCCGCCACAATGCCCAGCTATTTTTTTTATTGCAGTTGTCGTTGTTTAGCAAGCCCATGCCGGGCTCGAACCCGCCAGCCTCAGTGCATGTGGCCAGTGCCCTACTCACTGAGCTATGGGCACTGGGCCATGGGTTTCATTCTTTCATTCAAGAGGCAGGCTCAGAATTCTGGTACTACAGGTAATAAAAACACCTTTGATGAAAGATGGATGGCCTTTGATGAAAGATGGATGGAAGGGCATTCCATCACTTTCAATTTCCTGTTCTGATTTCAAAAACAATAAGCTAGTTTTGGGGAAAACATTATGCAGGCTAATATGGCTCAGGAGAAGTCAGATGAAATTCCTATTTTTACTAGCTTTAAGAAGGTGGAAAAAGAAGAAATCATAAAAGAGTTGTAAATATGTTGGCCTGCACTTATTCAATTTCATTTCATGCCTTTCATACTTTTAAAAAATATCACAAAGATCTATGTTCTGGCCCTAACTCATAGTCTTCAAAGGAATTGTGACTTATGCACCAACTCTGACAAATATACTTAGGAGGATTTAACCTTGTGCCTCGGCATTAGAATGTTTATTTATTTACTTATTTATTTTTGAGACAGTCTCAAGCTGTCACCCCGGGTAGAGTGCCATGGCATCACAGTTCACAGCAACCTCTAACTCTTGGGCTCACATGATCCTCTTGCCTCAGTTTTTCTATTTTTAGTAGAGACGGAGGTCTTGCTTTTGCTCAGGCTGGACTCCAACTCGTGAGCTCAAGCAATCCACCCTCCTTGGCCTCCCAGAGTGCCAGGATTATAGGTGTGAGCCACCATACCTGGCCTGATTTTTAATTTCTTTTGTTGTAAAATAAGACATAGATCCAAAAAAATCACATAATACATGCCTTGATGACATATCCTAAGTTAAGCACCCTTGTAACCATCTCCAGGTCAAGAAAGAATTTTGCTGGTCACGCCAGAAGCCCCTGCCATCTGACCAGTTCCAATCCTGGTTCCTTCCCTCCCTCTCCCCATAAGTAACCACCATTTTGGCTTTCCTAGTAATCACTTCACTTCTTTGTGTTTGTAAATAGGGTTTTTTTTTGGAGACAGTCTCATGATGTCTCACTTGGTGGAGTTCCGTGGCATCAGAGCTCACAGCAACCTCAGACTCTTGGGCTTAAGAGATTCTCTTGCCTCAGTCTCCCAAGTAGCTGGGACTACAGGTGTCTGCCACAATGCCCGCCTATTTTTTGTTGTAGTTGTCATTGTTGTTTAGCTGGCCCAGGCCGGTTTGAATCTGCCAGCCTCAGTGTATGTGGCTGGCGCTGTAACTACTGTGCTACGGGCGCTGAGCCATGTAAATAGTTTTATTACCCAAATATGTGTCCCTAGATAGATATAAATAGTCTTGCCCGTTTTTTAAATTTGAGATGTGTTTTAAGTCTCTTTCAAGCTGTAGGGTCCCTGCCCCTTCCTTTCTTTCCTTACAGTTTGTCTAATGAAGAACCTGGACCATTTGAGGCTTTCCCAGAGTGGAGTTTGCAGTTTATATTTGTGGTTTCCAGATTTCCAGATGGCTGCCCATGATCCCCACCTCCAGCTGTTCATACCCTGTGTTGTCCCTTCCAAAGTGATATCGGGGTTGATCTGTGTGACCAACAGAACATAGCTAAAGTGATATTGTGTGACTTTATCAGGAAAGACAGTGCATGGCCACTGTTTGTTTGTCTCTCTTGGATTTCTCACCAGTGAAAGCCAGGTGCCATGTCACAAGGACACGCAAGAGGCCCATGTGGGCAGGAACTGAGGCCTCCCACCAACCACCCGCCGTGCGAGGGGGAGAGAAAGCAGCTCCACCAGGCTGCTCGAGCCTTTCGATGACTTCAGCCTCAGCTGACTGCTTGACTGTGACCTCCTGTGAGACGCGGAGCCAGAACCAGCCCTCTAAATTCCTGACCCATAGAATCTATTAGGACAATAAATATGAATTGATGTTTTTTTTCCTTTAAAAAAGGCAGGCAATAACAAAACAGATAATTTACAATTGCCAGTTTCTAAGGTAACTGCCTTGTCTGCAGTGTATTCAGCTGGGGATCATTTACAAAAACACAGATACCCTGATTTCCTACCCCCACCCTAGAGATTCTAATTTCATTGGTATGAGGAGGCTTGGGTATCAGAATTTTTTAAAGCTCCCCAGGGGACTAAAATATGTGCCCAGGGGTTAGAACCACTATTGCAGGGGCAGCTTCTCAAACTTTATTTTTTCTTTTTTGCCTAAATCTTAAGAGGCTTGCAGATCACATGGCTAGAATGCATGGTGTCATCATGGCTCACTGCTGCAGCCTCAGTCTCGAACTCTTGGCCTTGTGATCCTCCCACCTCAGCCTCCCAAATTGCATGGGGCTTTGTTAAAATACAAATTCTCATTCTATAAATCTGATTGGACCCTAATTCAGCACAATCTGCCAAAATTAAAATTGTGTGAGAGCTCTGGCATAGAAATTCTCCAACTAGGTATTTTTCTTATGAATATACTCACACATGTCCAAAATGACAAATATTAAATGTATGCAAAATTCGCTGTGTTGACAGTCTAAATATCTTTCAGTAGGGGACTGTTTAAGTAAATCATGGAGTATCCATAAAATGGGTACTTTACAGCCTTTAAATACTATTGGGAATAATCTGTAAACTATATTGTTAAATGAAAATAAGGAAGGTAGAAACAACATGAATATTTACAAACATAGCTTTATAAATACACAGACTAGAGAAGGGTCTATAAAAAAATGGTAACAGTACCCTGGAGTTCAAATAAAAAAGAAACCCAGACTTAGTAATTAGAAGATTCTTGGGGCTATGGCAAGGGGATGCAAGGGACGCCTTAACCATGAGATGCGCAAACCTCTCAAGATTTAGGCAAAAAGGACTTTTCTTTTATAGGGAGCAGTGAAACAGGCCAGAAAAGACCAGGGGTGGGGCCTCCTGGGGAGCAGACTGAGAAGGTTAAGGTTGAGCCGCTGAGGTTGGGCCAGGGCAGGAGAGAAGGTGAACCAAATGTTGGGTAACAAGCATTTGTCCCCATTGACCAGTGGGGATAAAGGAGATCTGCTAGTCATCGTGAAGGCAAAGCATGGGAATTTGAAGAGTCCGTGTCTGGCCTCACACCAGGTAAACAAGAGGGTTATCACGGGTCTTGTCTAAGTCTGGTGGGGAAAGTGGTTCTTTGGAGTAGGCCATTTCCAGAACATACAATGGGGGATTCCCGAGCCTCCTGCTGCGGTCCAGGTGCACAGGGCACACAGGTAAAGCTCCATATTGTCACCGGACAGAGAAGGAACAGTACTTCTCATGCTGTACCCATTTGTGCTTTTAAACTTGTATCTATCAAAAACAAATTAAAAATTTAAACAAAAGCAAAATGTTAAAATAAGTGTTTTAAGTGAATAAACAGAAGACCACCAATTCCAGAAACCTCTTGTGTTGCTACAGCTTAGGATTCCTCCAAAACAGCTTTGGCTGTAAGAAGAAGACTTGAACAGTGTGTATAGAGACTTTGGGGGAAAGTGCTGAGAGCTAAAGAACTTTTCCAGTTCGATAACTCAGTTTTGAGTTTCACCCTTATGGATATCAGGGGAGGTGTGGGTAACGCCAGCACATTGCATTGAAGAAACAATGCCTATCTCTCCCTGGGTTTCATTTCACCAACAGGCATTGTGTCCATTCTCACAAATGTTGAGTTCACTAATCTACACTTCTCGAATTAGAAGAACAGGCCATGAAATATGAGACAAACTCTAGCCCAAATATATGCAAATAGAACATTCCTGATCCTCTGCTCAAAGGGATTCTGCTACAGGTGCTTGGGTAATGTTTACACACCCAAAGATGCAGGCCTTATCAGAGCCCATGTGGCAGAGTATTTGTTAACTTGATCTGCCTCTTCTGAGCACTAGAAATTTGACATCAGTCACCCAAGTTCACCAGTTCTATTCTCTCCAACAATCAAAGAGGTGGCTTTACCAACGACATCAAAATGACAGCAAAAGTTAGTTCAGAATAATTCACTTCCGTCTCAGGAAATGAACTATACATGGCATTCTGAATAGTTAACTAAAGCAAATAGAGATTGATCAAGACAAGGCTGGAATGTGCTGGGTGTGACATCAACTCTGTGAAATTAAGGTTAGCCTAAAGTTGCCTCCTTACATATTTTAAGTTTGGCCTCGAGTTTTCTCTGTCCATGGCAGAAAGTAATGTACAGAGTGAAAACAAACTGTAAACTACCCTTGTATCAATCACAGGGGGCCAGCTGTTCAACCTGTGTTCAGATAAGGCAAGGGCCAAGCTGTAACCAATCCAATACCTCATTTCCATTTTCTATATGTCATTTCCTTTTTCTATCCGACTTGACCTCAGGTGGAAATGGGTGATTTTTAAACAGGAGGCGAGGTCCATGACAATCCTCAGAATGTACTTTGCAGACCACTAACTGCAGGGCGTGGAAATGACCCAGTCACTGACTCTGGAATCCATTACAGCATTTTTTTGTGCCCAGGTCACACCTTGCGTGCCATGCTCCCTGCCCATGACGGCCTGCTGCAGGCAGACATGATTTTCCCCTAGTGGCAGACTAGACGTCTGCACAGCAGTCTAGGGTGCCCCCCACCAACCTTCCTTACCGCTCCTTCCCTGGGGTCATACTTGCATTGAGGGCTGGTGGCGCTCTGGCTTCTCCAGTGCTGTCCCCAAGTCTCCCCACAGGCATTTCCCCTAAGAAAATCCTTCCATGTTTAACCCCATCTTGTCAACTGCTTTAGAAGAATCTAGATTAATCCATGGCCCTAACCAGATCCTTGCCTCTGTTTGCTGGCCTGATCGTGGACCCTGGGCCCTTGCTGTCCCATTTCATACCAGGTGTCTCCCATTCAAATACACCCAGCATGTTTTACTATTTAACGCCTTTACACCCACATGTGTGAGCTACACAAATACAGGTCATACTTTAGTTCATTGCAAATTATTTTGTTGGAATGAATTTTGGTGCAGCAAATATTGGATAATATTAGTGGAAAACAGTTTGAGCTCAAGAGCCATGTGTATTTTTGAAAAGGAATTATCTCTACAGAGGAAAGTGGTAACAATATCGTCTCCAGGAAGGGTTAGGGTACTGAGTGACTAGGGGACAGGGGTAAAGAGGAGGCTGACTTTTCACTTGTACACCTTTGAAATTTTTGAATTTTGTATTGATAATTTTTTTCCTAGGTTTTTTTTTTTCTTTTGAGACAGTCTCACTATGCCACCCTCAGTAGAGTGCTGTGGCATCACAGCTCACAGCAACCTCAAACTCTTGGGCTTAAGTGATTCACTTGCCTCAGCCTCCAAAGTAGCTGGGACTATAGGCGCCTGCCACAACTCTCCACTATTTTGTTGCTGTTGTCGCAGTTGTCATTGTTGTTTAGAAGGTCTGGGCTGGGTTTGAACCTGCCAGGTGTATGTGGCTGGCGCCTTAACCACTGAGCTACGGGCACCAAGCCATTTTACCAAGTTTTTAAACACCAAAAATATGGATTAGCTCATGGCAAGCATCAAACAATGAAAATGCGATTCCTCTGGAATTACTAGATGTCTCGCTTTATGTAGAGTTGATTTAACCCTGTGCTTGGCCTCTAACTCAATTTACTGATCTTCATTTCTCTCTCACAATGCCTTTCTTTTTGCAATAATGTAGAATCTAATTCTCACTTTCTGCTCCTACTCATTTGCTCCAGGGAAGAGGAATTAATTTAACCATTTTTGTCTCCAATAATTATTAGCTTTCAGTAAAGACAACAATGTTTTTAGAGAGTGCGCACATATGTATAGTCACAAAAGTACCTCAGAAGAAAGTCACTACCTGTAACCTCACAAGGCCCTTCCCATTTAAAAAGTAAAATATCCCCAGATGTCTTTTTTTTTAAATATAAAGATAATTTATTCCTCGATAATTTATTTTTATTTTTTACTTTTTAAAATTTCAGATTGATATGAGGGTGCAAATGTTTAGGTTACACTGTTTTCATTTCTAAGGCAAAGTCCAAGTTGTATTTAACTTTACGGGGGGGGGGTGCTGAACACTCTCCCCTTGTGCACATTAGGTAAGAACCCACCCATCATGCTTCCTCCTCCCCTTCTCCTTTCCTTCCTCTCCCCTCCCCCTCACTAGAATATACTTGTTTTTTTTTCATGTGGCATATAGTTGTTTACATATCGGTTTTATATTAGTATTTGGTACATTGGACACTTGTTTTTCCATTCTTGTGATACTTTACTAAGAAGAACGGTGTTTCACCTCCATCCAGATAAACACAAAAGATGTAAAGTCTCCATCTTTTCTTATGTCTGAATAGTACTCCATGGTATACACAGACCACAGTTTGTTAATCCATTCCTGGGTTGATGGGCACTTGGGTTGCTTCCACATCTTGGCTACTGTGAATTGAGCTGCAATAAACATTCTAGTGCAAATGTCCTTGTGGTAAAATGATTTTTTTTCTTCTGGGTAGATACCTAGTAATGGAATTGTGGGATCAAATGGAAGGTTGACTTTGAGTTCTTTGGGGATTCTCCATACGTACCTCTTTCCCTAGAGGTTGTATTAGTTTGCAGTCCCACCAGCGGTACAAAAGTGTTCCCTTCTCTCCACATCCACGCCAGTATCTGCATTTTCAGGATTTTGTGATGTGGGCTATTCTCACTGGCGTTAGGTGATAGCTCAGGGTGGGTTTGATTTGCATTTCTCTGACGATTAGGGAGAATGTGTATTTTTTCATGTGTTTGTTGGCCATTCATCTGTCATCTTCAGAGAAGTTTCTGTTCAAGTCTCTTGCCCACTTATAAATGAGGTCGTTTGCTCTTTTCTTATGGATTAATTTGAGTTCTCTGTAGATTCTAGTTATCAGTCCTTTGTCAGATTCATAGCATGCAAGTATCTTCTTTCATTCTCTGAAATGCCTTTAAAAGCTGATGGCTTTTTAAGGGGAGAAAAGAGAGAAGTCCAACATTCCCATTCCCACATATGGAAAGTATTACTGGCTGAGGGGTGAAAGAGCCCTGAATTACACCCTGGAGATCATGCTGGTTATAATTATAAACATGAAATGAAATGAAAGACTAAATTACCGATGTATAAATGCAGCAATATGAAGCCATCAGCTCTGAGCCAGAGGTGAGCAAATATTTTTTTTCTTTCCAGAGCCTGTGATTTATATTTATAATACTTCCAAGCTGAAACTAGTGTTCTCATCATCACATTTATTCATGCAAATGATAAGCAATCCTTTTCCTGATGAATGAGAAGACTTCCTAGCGTTCAGTGGAAAATAAAGTACAAAAGAGGAAAAATGTCACTCAGCAAAGCGTATCTGTTGCCTTTTTTCTTTACTTCCTGAACTGACAACCAAAAATGACATGAGAAAATGAGTGTCTCACAGTTGCCCAAGTTCAACCTCATCTCCATGGTTCCTGAGGATAGTAGGTTCACAGGTAGAGCAAAACGGAGAGCCACTGAGCCACCGCATCGAACTCCCCCACTGTGGAGACGGTCTGGAATAAAGTCTGTGAAGCTTGCATGGGGATAGTGCCTGTGTGGCCCGTCACCAGGCCATGGTAGTGAGATGGGAATGATGGTCTCAGAACCCAGGGAGTCCGAGGTGGGTGGATTGCCTGAGCTCACGAGTTCGAGACCAGCCTAAGCAAGAATGAAACCTCATCTCTAAAAATAGCCAGGCGTTGTGTGGCGCCTGTAGTCCCAGCTACTTGGGAGGCTGAGGCAAGAGGATCGCTTGAGCCCAAGAGTTTGAGGTTGCTGTGAGCTGTGATGCCATAGCACTCTACCAGGGGCAAGAAAGTGAGACTCTGTCTCAAAATAACAACAACAACAACAACAACAAAATAAAAAACCCCAGCAGCTCTCTTGGAGTTACAAACTGAATTTACATCTGGTCCTGGTACAATGAGTCACCTTTCCAAACCTGCAGCCCCTCATCTTTTTTTTAATCAGTGCTGCTTTTGAATTTCTCAGAGTATCCACGGTTCCATTTCTCTCGCTCTTCTGTTTTCTTCTACAATGTTAAGCCCTTCACACAGTTCCATTCCTCTCCAAGGATGTCCCGTCTCTCCCATAATTCTCTCTTTCCCCACAAAGTGTTACAGTAGTCCCCTCTTATCCGTGGTTTTGCTTTCTTCAGTTTAGTTACCTGAAATCGACCATGCTTCAAAAATATTAAGTGGAAAATTCCAGAAATAAGCAATTCATAAAATTTTAAATTGTGTGCTATTCTGAGTAGCATGATGAAAACTCACATTGTCCCCTTCTGTCCCACCCAGGAGTTGAACCCTCCCTTTGTCCAGAATGTCTGTGCTGTCTCTGCTTCCAAGCCTGTAGTCATTTAGTAGTCATCTCTGTGATCAGATAGACTGTCACCATGTCACAGTATGGCAGTATTGTGGTGCTGAAGCTCAGGTGACACTTATTTGACTTCATAATGGCCCCAGAGCACAAGAGCAGTGATGCTGGCAGTTTGGATATGCCAAAGAGAAGCTATAAAGTGCTTTCTTTAAGTAAGAAGGTGAAAGTTCTCAACTTAATCGAGCAGAAAACATCATATGCTGAGGTTGCTAAAATCTACAATAAGACTTAGTCTTCTATTGCCTCAATTGTGAAGAAGGAAAAAGAAATTCATGCTCTGATAGCATGCAGAATCAGCTACGTGCACGCTACTGACATTTGCTGAAGTGTTTCAGATTGCACAAACATTAAAGGATAAAACTGGACAAATTTCAGTGGCTCACACCTGTAATCATGATACTTTGGGAGGCTGAGGTGGGAAGAGTTTGAGACCAGCCTGAGCAAGAGCAAGACCCCCGTCTCTACAAAAAAAAAAAAAATAGAAAAATTAGGCAAACATAGTGTCATACACCCGTAGTCCCAGCTACTCAGGAGGCTGAGGCAGGAGGATCACTTGAGGCCAAGAGTTTGAGATTGCTGTGAGCTGTGATGACACCACTGCACTCTAGCCCAGGCAACACAGTGAGACCCTTTCTCAAAAAAAAAAAAAAGGATAAAATTATGGAATACAATTTTTGATGGAACATAGCATTAAAGGCATCCAAGGATTACAAACTCTGAAAAGAGACCAAGTGTGATTACAATGTTCTTCCAAAAGGTTTCAGCAAGAAAACCTTCAACTATTGCATCTGCTCCTGACATCTGATCATTGTTGTCATTGTGGCTCAATGATGCAGGATCACCTGAAGCAGATGATTCTCCTCCTGCCATATTGTCAGATCAATAGTAGTTGATCGAGAACTATGAAACTTTAAGAAAAGAAATAGCTGAAAATGTTAACAAATAGAAAAACATACCATGCTCATGGCTGGGAAGAATCAACATTGTTAAAATGTCCATACTACCCAAAGGAATATATAATTTTAATGCAATTCCTATTAAAGCTCCACTGTCATATTTTAAAGATCTTGAAAAAATAATACCTTGTTTTATATGGAATCAGGAAAAACCTCGAATAGCCAAAACATTACTCAGAAATAAAAACAAAGCAGGAGGAATCATGCTACTAGACCTGAGAGTATACTGTAAATCAGTAGTGATCAAAACAGCATAGTACTGGCACAAAAATAGAGAAGTAGATGTCTGGAACAGAATAGAGAACCAAGAGATGAATCCAGCTACTTACCATTATTTGATCTTTGACAAGCCAATTAAAAACATCCAGTGGAGAAAAGATTCCCTATGTAACAAATGGTGCTGGGTGAACTGGCTGGCAACCTGTAGAAGACTGAAACTGGACCCACACCTTTCATAATTAACTAAGATAGACTCTCACTGGATTAAAGATTTAAACTTAAGACATGAAACTATAAAAATACTTGAAGAGAGCGCAGGGAAAACTCTTGAAGGAATCGGCCTGGGTGAATATTTTATGAGGAGGACTCCCCAGGCAATTGAAGCAGTATCAAAAATACACTACTGGGACCTGATCAAACTAAAAAGCTTCTGCACAGCCAAGAACATAGTAAGTAAAGCAAGCAGACAGCCCTCAGAATAGGAGAAGATATTTGCAGGTTATACCTCCGATAAAGGTCTAATAACCAGAATCCACAGAGAACTCAAACGTATTAGCAAGAAAAGAACACATGATCCCATCTCGGGGTGGGCAAGGGACTTGAAGAGAAACTTCTCTAAAGAAGACAGACGCACGATCTACAAACACATGAAAAAAAGCTCATCATCCTTAATCATCAGAGAAATGCAAATCAAAACTACTTTGAGATATCACCTAACCCCAATAAGAGTAGCCCACATAACAAAATCCCCAAACCAGAGATGTTGGTGTGGATGTGAAGAAAATGGCACACTTCTACATTGCTAGTGGGAATGCACACTAATACGGTCCTTCTGGAAAGATGTTTTGGAGAATACTTAGAGACCTAAAAATAGACCTGTCATTCGATCCTATAATTCCTTTACTAGGTTTATACCCAGAAGACCAAAAATCACAATATAACAAAGACATCTGTACCAGAATGTTTATTACAGCTCAATTCATAATTGCTAAGTCATGGAAGAAGCCTAAGTGCCCATCGACCCACGAATGGACTAGCAAATTGTGGTACATGTATACCATGGAATATTATGTAGCCTTAAAAAAAGATGGAGACTTTACCTCTTTCATGTTTACATGGATGGAGCTGGAACATACTCTTCTTAGCAAAGTATCTCAGGATGGAAGAAAAAGTATCCAATGTACTCAGCCCTACTATGAAGCTAAATTATAGCTTTCACATGAAGGCTATAACCCAACTATAGCACAAGACTATGAGGAAAGGGCCAAGGAAGGGGAAGGGAAGGGGGAGGTCATGGTGAAGGAAGGGTAATGGGCGGGGCCACACCTACCGTGCATCTTAGAATGGGTACAGGCGAAACTTACTAAAGGCAGAATACAAATGTCTACATACAATAACTAAGAAAATGCCATGAAGGCTACGTTGAATAATATTTCAGATTGTATATAAAACCAGCACATTGTACCCCTTGATTGCACTAATGTACACAGCTATGATTTAACAACAAAAGAAAAAAAAGTCCAAAAAAAATAGTAGTCAATCACTATGTCACAAAGCTTATATCACTGACCTCACTTCATCTCATCACGTAGGAGTTTTCTCATCTCACATCATCACAAGTGGGAGTACAGTACAATAAGATATTTTGAGAGAAAAAGAGAGACCGTATTCACATAACTTTTGCTACAGTATATTGTTATAATTATTCTACTTATCACTAGTTATTATCTATCTCTTATTGTGCCAATTTATAAATTAAACTTTATCACAGGTGCTATATATAAGAAAAACATGGTACATGTAGGGCTTGTTACTCTCCGTGGTTTCAGTTTTCACTGCAGGTCTTGGAGTATCCTCCCCTTGGATAAGGAAGGAATACTGTACATTCTTTCCCACAATTCTTTGCCTTTCCCACAACTCCCTGTCTCTCCTAATATTTCACTTCTACAATTCTTTCTTCTCTCACACAATTCCTTGTTCTCCCCCATATTCCCTGCTTTCTATATCACAATTTTTATCTCTTTCCTAAATCTGGTCCTTTCTATTATTTTCTTCTTACTACATCATGTCCCCTAAAATTTGATTTCTCCTACAATTCATTATTAGTAGCCATAATTTCCTCTTTCCCTAAATTTCACACCTGTCTCACAATTTCTTGTTTTTCCCATAATCCCCTCTACTCTATACTATAGTCCTTTGGGCCTCCCATAATTATGTCATTCTCATGATTCTCCATTTTCTTCCATAATTCCATGTTTCTCCCACAATTCTATGACTTTCTCATAATTCTTTGTGGTCTCCACAACCCTTCATTTCCCCCCACAATTCCATTCATTACCCATTATTCTCTGTCTCTTTCACAATTTCTGTAACTCCCATAATTCTTCACTGTTATTCACAATTCTTTGTCTTTCCTACAATTTCTCTGTTTCTTCCACATTTTTCTGTATACTTTTTTTTGATACAGAAAAAACCTGTTATTTTTTGCCCCTGGGTAGAGTGCTATGGCATCATAGCTCACAGCAACCTCAAACTACTGGGCTCAAGTGATTCTCTTGCCTCAGCCTCCCTAATAGCTGAGACTACAGATCCCCACCACAACATTCAGCTAGGTTTTTAATTTTTAGTAGAGATGGGGTCTCACTCTTGCTGCAACTAGTCTTGAACTCCTGAGCTTGAGCAATCCACCCACCTTAGCCTCCAAAAGTACTAGGATTACAGGCATGAGACACTACACCCAGTAATCCTCTGTATACTCTTAAAATTCCCCCACTCTTGGGCGGTGCCAGCGCTGGCCCCATATGCTGGAGGTGGTGGGTTCAAACCCAGCCCCAGCCAGAAACTGCAAAAAAAAAAAAAATTCCCACACTCTCTCACATAATCCCCCTTCTCACAATTTCTCCTTTTCTATCAAAATTTTAAATTCTCTTTCTGACTATTTTCTGTTCTCTTTCATAATTCTCCATTGTCTCCCACAATTTCCATTCTTTCTCACAATTTTCTATTTCCCCCCCCCGACAATTTCTGTTGCTTTTTTTGTGTGTGAACCCCCCCCCCAAAAAAAACCACTTTAATTCCACCCTAACAGCTCCAGGTGCAATGTCTGGGGACAGACACTGGGTACAATGCTGTGTGGTGAGCACTCACTCACATACGGCTCCGAGAAAGCCCCCGAGGGGGGGACTTACCTTCAGGGGGCTGAGCCAAGGGGGTAAGGGGTGGCCCCAGAACAGGGGCAGGGGCAGACATGGGGGCAAGGTAGTACTTCCTGGCAAAGGAGATCTTCATGGCGTTGTTCTGGGTGATCTGAAAGCCTTGAAGAGCATCACGAGCTGCCATTGCCTGCACCTCATTGTCAAACTCCATAAAGGCGATGTCATGCCGCCCTGACACCAGACGGACCTCCTTTGAAGCCAGGGAACTGGTTGAAAAGCATAGACCAGGGATATCCAGGATCTGGCCAACCTGGGAGAAGATGGCATACAGGGACTTCTTTAGCTCATCCTTTTTTTTTTTTTTTTTTTTTTATGATTTTTTAATTTATTTTCTTGGTAGAGATGGCATATCACTCTTACTTAGGCTAGTCTCAGAACTCCTGAGCTCAAACTATCCACCCACCTCGGCCTTTCAGAGTGCTAGGATTTACAGGCGTGAGCTCAAAGATTATGACTTTCATATTGCCTCTAGGGCATTAATTAGTTTTGTTTAATTTATTATCCTAACCATTCTTTTTTTTTTTTTTTTTTTGTAGAGACAGTCTCACTTTATCACCCTTGGTAGAGTGCCGTGGCATCACAGCCCACCGCAACCTCCAACTCCTGGGCTTAGGCAATTCTCTTGTCTCAGCCTCCCAAGTACCCGGAACTACAGGCGCCCGCCACTACACCCAGATGTTTTTTGTTGCAGTTTGGCCAGGGCTGAGCTTGAACCCACCACCCTCAGTGTATGGGGCCGGCACAGCTCATCCTTTTTAATCTTCTCATTGAGGTTGTTGATATAAATAGTGTGGTTGGGGCAGGCCTCTGGAACTGCCATGGAGTGAGGTGCCGAGGTAGGGCTTAAAAAATGATGAGGGTGACTTTAGTCCTGGGTTTCTTCAAATCCTTTGCCCCAATGCTCACTTAAAGGGCTGCTCGAAGATCTTCCTCCCAGAGGAAGTCAGGTGACATGGGAGTGCGGGACAGACTCCTCCACCATTTCTTGTTCTTCCCACCCTTTTCCATTCTTTCCCACAAATCTCTATTCTAGTACTTAATACAAAAGTTTTAAATGATGTCTTTATTTTTTTTTTTTTATTTTTTTTTTAATTTTTTTATTAAATCATAAGTGTATACAATGATATGATTATGGGGCATCATACACTCACTTCATAAACCATTTGACACATTTTTATCACAGTGGTTAACATAGCCTTTCCGGCGTTGTCTCAGTTACTGTGCCAAAACATTTATATTCTACATTTACCAAGTTTCGCAAATACCCCTGTAATATGCACCACAGGTGTGATCCCACCGATTCCCCTCCCTCTACCCACCCCCCCCTTTCCCACTTCCCCCTATTGTTAAGTTGTAGTTGGGTTATAGCTTTCATGTGAGAGTCCCAAATTAGTTTCATAGTAGGGCTGTGTACATTGGATATTTTTTCTTCCATTCTTGGGATACTTTACTAAGAAGAATATGTTCCAGCTCCATCCATGTAAACAAGAAAGAGGTAAAGTCTCCATCTTTCTTTAAGGCTGCATAGTATTCCATGGTATACATATACCACAATTTATTAATCCATTCGTGGATCGATGGGCACTTCGGCTTTTTCCATGACTTAGCAATTATGAATTGGGCTGCAATAAACATTCTGGTACAAATATCTTTGTTATGTTGTGATTTTTGGTCTTCTGGGTATATGCCCAGCAGAGGAATTACAGGATTGAATGGCAGATCTATTTTTAGATCTCTGAGTGTTCTCCATATATCCCTCCAAAAGGAATGTATTAATTTGCATTCCCACCAGCAGTGCAGAAGTGTTCCCTTTTCTCCGCATCCACGCCAACATCTCTGGTCTTGAGATTTTGTGATATAGGCTAGTCTCATTGGAGTTAGATGATATCTCAAAGTAGTTTTGATTTGCATTTCTCTGATGATTAAAGATGATGAGCATTTTTTCATATGTCTGAAGGCCGTGCGCCTGTCTTCTTCAGAGAAGTTTCTCTTCAAATCCCTTGCCCAGCCTGCGATGGGATCCCTTGTTTTTTTCTTGCTGATGCGTTTGAGTTCTCTGTGGATTCTGGTTATTAAACCTTTGTCAGAGTTATACCCTGCAAATATTTTCTCCCATTCTGAGGGCTGTCTGCTTGCTCTGCTTACTGTGTTCTTAGCTGTGCAGAAGCTTTTTAGTTTGATCAAGTCCCAGTAGTGTATTTTTGAAGCTGCTTCAATTGCCCGGGGGGTTCTCCTCATGAAATACTCACCCAGACCAATTTCTTCAAGGGTTTTCCCTGCATTCTCCTCTAGTATTTTTATAGTTTCATGTCTTAAGTTTAAATCTTTAATCCAATGAGAGTCTATCTTAGTTAATGGTGAAAGGTGTGGGTCCAATTTCAGTCTTCTGCAGGTTGCCAGCCAGTTCACCCAGCACCATTTGTTAAATAGGGAATCTTTTCCCCACTGAATGTTTTTAATTGGCTTGTCAAAAATCAAATAGCGGTAAGTAGCTGGATTCATCTCTTGGTTCTCTATTCTATTCCAGATATCTACTTCTCTGTTTTTGTGCCAATACCATGCTGTTTTGATCACTATCGATTTGTAGTAAAGTCTGAGGTCTGGTAGTGTGATTCCTCCTGTTTTGTTTTTATTTCTGAGTAATGTCTTGGCTATTCGAGGTTTTTTCTGATTCCATATAAAACGAAGTAATGTTTTTTCAAGATCTTTAAAATATGACAGTGGAGCTTTAATAGGGAGTGCATTGAAAGTATATATTGCTTTGGGTAGTATGGACATTTTGATAATGTTGATTCTTCCTAGCCATGAGCATGGTATGTTTTTCCATTTGTTAACATTTTCAGCTATTTCTTTTCTTAGAGTTTCATAGTTCTCTTTATAGAGATCTTTCACGTCTTTTGTTAGGTAAATTCCCAAATATTTCATCTTCTTTGGCACTACTGTGAATGGGATAGAGTCCTTAACTGCTTTTTCAATTTGACTGTTGTTGGTGTATATAAAGGCTACCGATTTATGAATGTTGATTTTGTAACCTGAGACGCTGCTGTATTCCTTGATCACTTCTAGGAGTTTTGTAGTAGAGTCCCTAGTGTTTTCCAGATACACAATCATATCATCTGCGAAGAGCGAGAGTTTGATCTCTTCTGACCCTATATGGATACCCTTGATCGCCTTTTCTTCCCTAATTACGGTGGCTAAAACTTCCATTACAATGTTGAAAAGCAATGGAGACAATGGGCAGCCTTGTCTGGTTCCTGATCTGAGTGGAAATGATTCCAATTTAACTCCATTCAATATGATATTGGCTGTGGGTTTGCTGTAGATAGCCTCTATCAGTTTAAGAAAAGTCCCTTCTAGACCAATTTTCTTGAGTGTTCTGATCATGAAGGGATGCTGGATATTATCAAAAGCTTTTTCTGCATCAATTGAGAGAATCATATGGTCTTTGTTTTTTAATTTGTTTATGTGCTGAATTACATTTATAGATTTACGTATATTGAACCAGCCTTGAGACCCTGGGATAAAACCAACTTGGTCATGATGTATAATTTGTTTGATGTGTTGCTGGATTCTGTTTGTTAGGATCTTGTTGAATATTTTTGCATCTATATTCATTAGTGATATTGGTCTATAATTTTCTTTTCTTGTTGGGTCTTTTCCTGGTTTGGGGATCAGGGTGATATTTGCTTCATAGAACGTGTTGGGTAGTCTTCCTTCTTTTTCTACATTTTGGAACAGGTTGAGTAATATAGGTACTAATTCCTCTTTAAAGGTTTGGTAGAATTCTGACGTGAAACCATCTGGTCCCGGGCTTTTCTTTTTAGGGAGGTTTTGTATAGTTGATGCTATTTCTGAACTTGTTATGGGTCTGTTCAACATTTCCACTTGATTCTGGTTAAGTCTTGGAAGGTGGCGTGCTTCCAAGTATCGGTCTATTTCCTTCAGATTTTCATATTTCTGAGAATAAAGTTTCTTGTAATATTCATTAAGGATTTTTTGGATTTCTGATGAGTCTGTGGTTATTTTGTCTTTGTTGTTTCTGATTGATGATATTAGAGATTTTACTCTTTTTTTCCTGATTAGGTTGGCCAGAGGTTTATCTATTTTATTGACCTTTTCAAAAAACCAGCTTTTTGATTTATTGATCTGTTGTATTATTCTTTTGTTTTCAATTTCATTTAATTCTGCTCTAATTTTGGTTATTTCTTTTCTTCTACTGGGTTTGGGGTTGGAATGTTCTTCCTTTTCCAGTTGCGTGAGATGTCCCATTAAGTTGTTAACTTCCTCTCTTTCCGTTCTCTTGAGGAAGGCTTGCAGTGCTATAAATTTCCCTCTTAGAACTGCCTTTGCAGTGTCCCAGAGGTTCTGATAGCTTGTGTCTTCATTGTCATTTTGTTCCAAAAAATTGGTGATTTCTTTCTTAATCTCATCTCTGACCCAGCTATCATTCAGCATAAGGTTATTTAACTTCCATGTTTTTGTATGGGTATGCAGATTCCTGTTGTTACTCAATTCAAGTTTTATTCCATGATGGTCCGAGAAGATGCATGGAATAATTTCTATTCCTTTAAATTTACTGAGGTTAGACTTGTGACCTAAAATGTGATCAATTTTGGAGTAAGTTCCGTGGGCTGATGAGAAGTATGTGTATTCAGTTTTGTTGGGATGAAATGTTCTGTAGATGTCTGCTAAATCTAAATACTGGATGGTTAGGTTTAAATCTAAGATTTCTTTGCTCAGCTTCTTTCTGGAGGATCGATCCAACACTGCCAAGGGAGTGTTGAAATCTCCAACGATTATGGAGCTGGAGGAAATCAAGTTACTCATGTCTGTTAGAGTTTCTCTTATAAATTGAGGTGCATTCTGGTTGGGTGCATAGATATTAATAATTGAGATCTCGTCATATTGAGTATTACCCTTAACAAATATGAAGTGACCATTCTTGTCCTTCCTTACTTTTGATGGTTTAAAGCCTACTGTATCTGCAAATAAAATTGCAACACCTGCTTTTTTCTGATTACCATTTGCCTGAAATATGGATGACCATCCTTTCACCCTGAGTCTGTATTTGTCTTTTAAGTTGAGATGTGACTCTTGTATGCAACAAATATCTGGCTTAAGTTTTTGTATCCAGTCAGCTAACCTATGCCTCTTTAGAGGACAGTTTAAGCCATTCACATTGATGGAGAGTAAGGATAAGTCTGGTGGAATTTTGGGTATCGAGTTTTTCAAAGGTCCAGTGGACATTTTTAATCCTTTCGCCAGTGTGGAAGTTGGAGTTTGATCCGAAGTTTCTGAGTGAGTTTACTTTTGTGGTATAGGATTGGGTTGGTCATTGTGGAGGATAGGTCTGAGAACATCCTGAAGAGCTGGTTTACTTATGGCAAATTTTTTCAACATATGAATGTCATTGAAGTATTTAATTTCTCCATCATAGATGAAACTCAGTTTAGCTGGATACAAGATCCTGGGTTGAAAGTTTTTTTGCTTTAGGAGATTAAAAGTTGATGACCAGCCTCTTCTTGCTTGAAAAGTTTCAGCAGAGAGATCTGCAGTTATTCTAATATTCTTACCTTTGTACGTTATAGTTTTCTTTCGCCGGGCTGCTTTGAGAATCTTCTCTTTCATGTTAACTTTAGTGAAGCTAATTATGATATGTCTGGGAGATGGCTTTTTGGGGTTGAATCGTGCTGGGGTTCTGAAGCTGTCTGCTATCTGAATTTCAGATTCTCTAGGCATGTCTGGAAAATTTTCTTTCATAATTTCATGTAGAAGGGCCTCTGTGCCCTTGGCTGCCACATCATCAGCCTCCGAAATTCCTATAACCCTTATGTTATGTTTTTTCGAATTATCTGAGAGCTCTCTGAGTGAGTGATCCGTTTTTGCTCTCCATTTCTCTTCCTCTTTGAGAGATTGGGAGCGTTCGAAGACTTTATCTTCAATGTCAGAAATCCTTTCTTCTGCTTGCTCCATTCTGTTACTGAGGGATTCTACTGTATTTTTCATATCTTTGAGGGCTGTAAGTTCTTGTTTCAGTGTGTCTAAGTCTTTGGTGGTTTTGTCTTTAAATTCGTTAAATTCTTGAGACAACTTTTGAATTTCTCCTCGAATTCCTAATTCCATTTTATTAATCTTGTCTGCAAACCAAATTCTGAATTCGACTTCTGACATCTCAGCCAGTTGTTTATGAATGGGATCTTCAATCACATCTGCCGTATCTTTTCTTGGGGGGGTTGATCTATTCTGGTTATTCATGTTACCAGAGTTTTTCCGCTGATTCCGCCCCATGGTTTACTCCCTTTGGTTTTTCCCCTGGGGTTTTATCGAGGGCCCGTACAGTGTTGTGGCCTGAGAAACTGGGGCCCTGTCTGGTGTGGTGGAGCAAAGTGGTTCTGTCTTGTTTTCAGCTGGTTTCTGTTCGATCCTATTGCAACTTCTACTCTGGCTTGAAGTCTCAGCTGTGTGAAAAAATCAGCAATTAAGTCACCCCGCCTGCCCACCTCTGGCCCCAGTTGGAAAAGGAGAATCAAACCTTCCTACAATCGCACACCCAGGGCACCACCTGAAAAGTCCTCAGTCTATTAGCCCAGTTCAAAAGGTCCGAATCAACTGTCTCAATCGGCACTTGTCTCGGGTGGAAGGGTTCAAGAGGTCTCTGGGAACTGGATCACAGGGGCCTGGTGACTCCTCTGAGACAGCTCACCCCAGTGCAGCGTGGAGTCAGGAGGAGCCACCCCGCAAACAGAGCAGTCTGGGAAGGTTGACGTCTCCTTCCCCACTTTGCCCCTCCGTCGGACCCAGTCACTGGTATCTCTGCAGATGGCTAACCCAGTTGCCTGCAGTGAACAGACACTCCAGGGGTTTGCACCTGCCTGAATCGCGAGGAAGTCTGCCAGGCCCCCGCAGACTGCCGCTATCTAGCAGGAGGAGATGGGGCCTGACATCTTTGAGTGTTTGATGCAGGTGTTGGGAAGGAGGTGTTCACTCAGGCTTAGCCCCGTCCCTGATGGATGCTGCTAACAGAACAGAACAGAACAGACAACTTTGTGAGGTTCTGTCTCTGTTCCTGTCATCGCCTACAGGAGACGGGCTGTTTTGAGTTCAAACGTCTTTGCTGCTGGAGAATTGCGTCTGAACACCTCTCTGGGTCGGCCCCGCCCTGGAGGCTTCTGGGTTTGTGAGCCGTGACACCGGTGGCCTCCTCTGGTTGCCCAGGGAGACAGGGGGTGTGGCCTCAGAATATCCAGAAGTGAGCGTTCTGCCGTTAAAGAAAAAACGGCTGTTGATCTACCTCCAGGGAACTGCTGCTCTGGTGTGGGCACTCAGGCGACCCTTTTCTCCTCTGTCCCGCGCACCAGAGTCAGCACTGAGCGGCTGCAGTTTGTGCTGGGTCCACACCCCTTAAGAGATCCCCCAAGAATCAGAACTCTTGGGGGATGGGCCCCCAGACCCGGATTGGGAGTGGGGCGGGGGGAAGCTAGAGTTTCATTCAGTTTCACGCAATACTACGGTCCGGGGAGGGCTCCTGCACTGCACCGCAGGGAAGTGCCGCCAAGGCTTGATTTCCCCTCAGCGGAGTGCCCTCTCCTTGCTCACGTGTCCCAGAGTCAGCGCTGACCTGACGCAGCTCAGGCACTGTGCACTCCCCTCGAGAAATCACCCAAGGAGCCGAACTCCGGAGGGATAGGCCCTCAGACCCCGAGTGAGAGTAGGGGCTCTCAGCTCTCAGCGGGGAGGCCAGAGTCTTATTCAGTCTTGTGCCCGGGGAGGGCTCCTGCACTGCACTGCAGGGAAGTGCCGCCAAGGCTTGATTTCCCCTCAGCGGAGTGCCCTCTCCTCGCTCACGTATCCCAGAGTCAGCGCTGACCTGACGCAGCTCAGGCACTGTGCACTCCCCTCGAGAAATCACCCAAGGAGCCGAACTCCTGGGGGATAGGCCCTCAGACCCCGAGTGAGAGTAGGGGTTCTCAGCTCTCAGCGGGGAGGCCAGAGTCTTATTCAGTCTTGGGCCCCGTATGCCCGGGGAGAGTTGGTGCACTGCACCGCAGGGAAGTGCCGCGAGGCGTGACTCCCCCTCAGCCCGGTGCCCTCTCCTTACTCGCGGGCCTCAGAGTCAATGCTACCAGTCGCAACTCGGGGACTGTCCACTCCCCTTGAGAAATCACCCAAGGATCCGAAGTCCTGGGGGACAGGCCTCCAGACCTCAGTGGGCGGGAGGGGAGCGCTGGGGATTCAGGGTTGCCGGCAAAGGATTCCCAAAGTTTTATTCAGCCCTATGTCCGGCAGGAGAACGCCACGGCACCCCAGTAGGGGAGGTAGGTCCAGTTTTTAGAAGGTCTTTCCCGTGGAGTGTAGTGGGAGGGCCTTTAATTTCTGCCCGCTTGTTAAATTGTGGGGCTCCAGAGCCGGTCTCATGGGGGAGGGGGACTCCCGTCCGCTTGGTGGTGGATTTTGTACCTTTTGTTTGCGTCCTTGTGATCACAACTTGCCTCAGCGGTGTTGATGTGCGTTCTTCAGCCTTCTCTCTTGGTGAGGCTCAAGTCCACCAGGATACTTACTAAATTCCTGTCCCTTAACTCTCCTTCTGGACCGGAGCCTTTGTTGAAAGCTGGCTTCAGTCCGCCATCTTGTCTCCCTCTAAATGATGTCTTTAAATGTGTATTTCTCTTACCTACCCATGAGTTTTCTAAAGTTGAAAAATAAGTTATATTACAGTTTTCTATACTCTACATTGGTGCTTTTCACAAGGCAATCTGCGGACAATGGCCAGTTCTCACACGATTACCAGTCTATGATAAAAGCCTGTGCTGGGCGGTGCCTGTAGCTCAAAGGAGTAGGGCGCCAGCCCCATATGCCGGAGGTGACAGGTTCAAACCCAACCCGGGCCAAAAACTGCAAAAAAAAAGCCCATGCCAAGGGGAAAACAATGCTTTACTTTATCAAGAAAGTCTTGCTATGACAAAAATGCCATCCTAATTAAACACTGTGCTTACTAACACAGCAGATTTGCAAGTATAAACTTTTTTATCTCAATATGAACCAGTAACTAGCCGTTCCTCCCCAGTATGGGTAGCACTACCCTGGTTCTTTTTATAGAAAAGAATTAGGTTGTATAAATGAAAAGTCAGTGAAGCAATTAGCAAGCAGGCACTGAAGGAACAAAGGAATCAATGAATCCTGAATAACATGGCTCATTCAACAGTATTTGTGGAGACAGGTACTGTTTTAAGTACAGGGAATACAAAGGGGAACAAGTTGAACAAAATCCCTGTTTGCAAAGGAATTTAGTGCATTTTGTCATGTGAAACGCACTCCCCTGCATTACGCACACCAACATTTTTGGCCCAAGCTTTCAAGAAAATGCCCCTTGAGAACGTGGCCAGCTCTTGGCCAGGACAGACACATCTGGGGAGGGCTAAAGCGGCCCTGGTAACCGTGCAGATCCCACTGCCCTCCTGCAGTGAAGGCTGCCCCTTCTCTCTCTCCCAGGAGCCCTCCCTTCCCCTTCATGCTTGGGCTACAGCCATTGATAGCCATGCCTATGGCTGATGGGCAAGAGCTTCTGAAGTTGCTCAGCCAACAGGGAGCCAGGCAGGTCCCTGGGGCCTGTGCAGGAATCCCAGGTCCTTCCATGCAGCTGGGCCTTGGGCCTCAGTCCTTGCCCCCCACAACCAGCTCCCCTATCACTTCCTCCCCAATCATGGTGCTTGGTGGAGGCCACTCCAGCCCACTCCCACTTGATTCCAGATCCTCCCAGACTGGAATCCTGTGCACTCAGTGGGCCCAGGCAAGAGGGCACAGCTGAGAGGCCTGCTGGGCTCCCCAAATCCCAAATTGTACTACCTATATATAAAGCTTATCTTTATTTTCCCTCAAAAATTTGGCCCCCAAAGTACGCATATACATGGCAAGATATGGTACTTTTTTCGGTAAGTAAATAGATCAACCAACCAATGAACAATCCAACACCCAAACAGATAAGCAATTTAAAATTGGGAGAAATGTCATGAAGGAAATGAAACCGGCAATATGACAGAGGTTAAGGGGTGGTGTTGCTACCCGAAGTGCAGCAGATTTGCATTCCTAGGAGCTTGTTATGCGGAATTCTGGGCCCCACCCAGAACCACTGAGTCAAAGTTTGCATTGTAACACAATCCTCAGGTGACCGGTATATATAGTACAGACTGAGAGCTGCTGGATACAGCCTCGGATATGGTCATCAAGAAAGACATCTTGAAAGAAGTGACCTTTTACCTGAGACTTAAATGATGAAAAGGACCCAGCCATTTAGGAATCAGGCCAAAGAGTGATCCAGACAAGAGGAACAGCAAAGGAAAGCATTCTGAGACCAGAATGAATGGGGAAAGACTAGTGGGGCCACACAGAGTGAGGGGCAGAATGGTAGGGGTGATGTCAAGGCTGGATCACACAGACCTCACAAACCATGGGGAGGAGTTTGCATTTTCTTCAAAGTGAAATATGGAGCCATAGAGAGGTTTTTAAAGAAGGTTTTTTTGACCTGACAACAGGGAGAACTTGCTTTTCTCAACTTTGCTCTTCATTACTCTCTGTTATGCCTGGAGACCTTCACTTGGCTCCCTGCCACCACTGCCCATGAACTTCACAGTCTGCTGAGTCCTGAATGAACAAAGGTTAAGTTCCTAAGACACAGCCAGGGGACCTCTTACAGCTCCGTGTTTCATGGAGTCTGCCAGGATTCACATCCACACTCAGAGGGATCACATCTCTATCAAGGGTCAGAGCTATCACTCACTCTCAAATAAATGCCACTTTTCTTCAAATGGATTTATTGCCAATGAGATTACAGATTGCCAAAGGTTATCATCTTGTTTAATATTTTCAACTTCAGAGGAAATATTATAGCTAATCAATAAATCCTAATCTTTTTTGGTTTTTGTTCTTTAATGAAAATCCAGGTTCCCTTCTCATAAACTTCTAAAAAATAAATGGATTTTTATTCACTTTACCATTCAAAGAATGCTCTTTGATTATGGGTAACTACCTTTTAATGTGGATCAGTCTCAACTTCTTATCTGAACCCCAGTTTCATGCCTTCAGGTGTATATAGAGCATTGCTTTTTGGATAAGTTTCTTTAATTTATAACTGAACCTATTTAAGACTGAGCTCTTTATATTTTTTCTACCCACGTGGGGCCTTTTCTCACTGCTTGTTTTCCATCAGTAGGAAGCTACCAAATAGAACCTTAGAATCACCATTGACTTTTGTTCCCTTTCGATTGTCATTTATATTCACATTGTTACCAAATTTTGTTGTTCCTTCTCCTTTGACCCTGTCTCCTCAATTCCTACTGCCAGAACCCTCAAGCCTGCGTTTTTCTAATGAGTCCCATCTCTTCCTATCCGTGCACTACAGTCCCTGGACTCCAATTCTGGGAGTAAACAGGACACTTTGATGTGTTCTTCTTAAAGCCATTATTGTCTCTTGGACTTTAGGGTGAAAAGGTCTGACCTGTGTTTCTCAGTAAGTAAATGTACAAAAAATTCCTCAACTTAATAGCTCTAAACTAAATATAGCATCTTTACAACATATAAAGGATGGGCTGCTGTCAAAACCAATACTTTATTTCAAACAGCAGTCCTGTCCCAGCCAATGCCAAACTCCCTAAAAACATTTTAAACTCCCTAAAACTACCACTACGTTTCTCTCCAAATGTATTTTTTTCTGGCAATTTAAACCCCAGCGGCTCCCAGGAACTGCTTTCCACTGCTAATTAGTTGATTTTGAACATCAGCATTTATAATACCAGAGGCTGTCATTTGCAAAACCTATTAACTGTATGTTTTAGGCGGCACACAACTCCTTGCAACACTCAGTCATTTTAATATAACTCTCTTTTTTTATATGTGCTAAGGACTGAGCATTTTCTGAAATGGCAGTCATCTACTCTGGATGTACAATGGAAAGTTACTTTGACAAGAAATGAAGCATTGCCTAAGACCCCAACAAGACCCTGTCTTTGATGGCTTTTTACAGATAAATGTAAACAGGTTTTGGTATTTTCCTTATCTTCTTTCTCTGAAACTGAGGCCAAATGGCTTGTTTATTCAGTTAAGTTTCCTCTAGAATACATTTGTGTTCCAGTACAAGTTGGAAAAAATGTGTACATTTGGAATGGCTTCATTAAACTTTTGGAAATTTCTCCAGTTTGCAATTTAATTTTTATTTATTTATTTATTTATTTATTTATTTTTGTACCTGCCCCGTTTTACATTCCCACGAACAGTACGCAAGGGTCCATTTTCTTCTCTTCTTTGCAAACACTTGCTTCCTTCTTTTCTGTCCTTCTCCCTTCCCGTCCCATCCCTTCTTCCCTCCTCCCTTCTTTTCCTCCTCCCTTTCTTCCCCCCACTGTGTTACCTCTTTCTCTCTTTCTTTCCTTTCTTCACAGTAGTATCCTAATGGATGTGAGGTGTTATCTCATTATGGTTTTGATTACATTTCCTAACGATCAGTGATGCTTGTTGGATATATAGATATAGTCTTTGGAGAAGTGTCTGTGTGTCGGTTCAGGTCCTTTGCCCATTTTGAAACCCAGGTTATATATTGCCTTGTTGGTGAGTTGTAAGAGTTCTTTATATATGCTGCATATTAACTCACTTGCAAATATTTGTTCTCATTCTATAGGTTGTTTTTTCACTCACTTGTCTTCTGATTTACAAAAGTTTTTTTTTTTGTTGTTGTTGTTTATTTATTTATTTATTTTTTTTTATTGTTGGGGATTCATTGAGGGTACAATAAGCCAGTTACACTGATTGCAATTGTTAGGTAAAGTCCCTCTTGCAATCATGTCTTGCCCCCATAAAGTGTGACACACACCAAGGCCCCACCCTCCTCCCTCCATCCCTCTTTCTGCTTCCCCCCCCATAAACTTAATTGTCATTAATTGTCCTCATATCAAGATTGAGTACATTGGGTGGCGCCTGTGGCTCAAGGAGTAGGGTGCCGGTCCCATATGCCAGAGGTGGCAGGTTCAAACCTAGCCCTGGCCAAAATAAAAAAAATAAAAAAAAAAAAGATTGAGTACATAGGATTCATGCTTCTCCATTTTTGTGATGCTTTACTAAGAATAATGTCTTCCACTTCCATCCAGGTTAATACGAAGGATGTAAAGTCTCCATTTTTTTTAATAGCTGAATAGTATTCCATGGTATACACATACCACAGCTTGTTAATCCATTCCTGGGTTGGTGGGCATTTAGGCTGTTTCCACATTTTGGCAATGGTAAATTGAGCTGCCATAAACAGTCTAGTACAAGTGTCCTTATGATAAAAGGATTTTTTTCCTTCTGGGTAGATGCCCAGTAATGGGATTGCAGGATCGAATGGGAGGTCTAGCTTGAGTGCTTTGAGGTTTCTCCATACTTCCTTCCAGAAAGGTTGTACTAGTTTGCAGTCCCACCAGCAGTGTAAAAGTGTTCCCTTCTCTCCACATCCACGCCAGCATCTGCAGTTTTGAGATTTTGTGATGTGGGCCATTCTCACTGGGGTTAGATGATATCTCAGGGTTGTTTTGATTTGCATTTCTCTAATATATAGAGATGATGAACATTTTTTCATGTGTTTGTTAGCCATTCGTCTGTCATCTTTAGAGAAAGTTCTATTCATGTCTCTTGCCCATTGATATAAGGGATTGTTGGCTTTTTTCATGTGGATTAATTTGAGTTCTCTATAGATCCTGGTTATCAAGCTTTTGTCTGATTGAAAATATGCAAATATCCTTTCCCATTGTGTAGGTTGTCTCTTTGCTTTGGTTATTGTGTCCTTAGCTGTACAGAAGCTTTTCAGTTTAATGAAGTCCCATTTGTTTATTTTTGTTGTTGTTGCAATTGCCATGGCAGTCTTCTTCATGAAGTCTTCCCCCAGGCCAATGCAATTTAATTTTTAAAATGAAAATTCCACCAAACATTGCCAATTTGGTCTCACGATTTAACTTCCAAGGGGAATTTAAATCTCTACTAACTCTTCCTCCAAGAAAGCAAAACTCATCATGACTGAGGACAAAACGGAGTTTTCAGATTGTCCATTGAGGCTGGTCTGCTAGGATATGGAAACCTGGTACCGTAGAAACACAACGTGTATAAATACAGGCAACCACTGTATTGAACCACTCAGTACAGTGGGGAACCACTCTCTTCTCTATAGCAGGAGTCAGCAAAATAAGGTCTATGGGCCAAGTCCTGCCACAGTTTGTTTTTGCACAGTCTGGGAGCTCAGAATGTTTTTACATTTCTAAGTAGTTGAAAAACAAAGAAAAAATAATATTTCTTGATGCACAAAATGACATGAAATTGAAATTTCAAGGTCCATAAGTAAAAGTTTTATTGGAACACAGCCTTGCTCGTTGATTTATGCATCATCTGTGACTGATTTTATAGTATAACGGCGAAGTTGAGTAGTTGTGACAGACCATGTGGTCTGGAGTCTGAAATATTGGCTATATGGTCCTTTAAAGACAAGTTTGCCAACCTCTGCTCCATAGGACCTTCTTTTCAGTTACTTATTTTTTTTTTCCCTCTTTTTTAATGCCTGCAGCCAGAGGCCCAAGGTGTCTTCTCCGAAGATACAAAAAGCACGTTGTCCTGGCAGGTTAAATTGTGCAGGTCTGCATTAGTGTAGGTCTTAAGCAGTGAGAGTTCTGGAAAGATTGCATATAGTCTAGACCAGAGTAGGCGCTAGCCCTAGCCAGTGGTGAAGAGATAAAACATGGATTTTAGTAATTTAATTTAATTTAATTTATTCTCAAGAGAATTGCCAGGATGAGGGGTTGGAGTGTGGGCAGCCAGCCATGAAAGATACAGGTCTGGAGATTTGGTGATCCATTGTCTGTGTAGACCCAGCAAGCAGCCTAGCTGAGCCCATGGCTGATAAACAGATGCCCTCTGCAATAACATACATCTTCAGAGGGCAGGGTCTGCCCACCGCCGTGTAGAGCCCACCTGGGCAGAAGGCTGGTTGGCAGAGTCCCCCTTCAGCATCCTGGCGCTGGGCAATGCTCGCTGTGAAACGTGGAGCGGGAGTGGTGAGACTGGAGGGTGCTGTGCTTAGTCTGCAGGGGGCATGTACATGTCTATCTGTAACCCAGACATCTTCAGGTTCTGCAGCTTTCAGGGACAACTCTCTTCCCTTTCCAAATCACCAAAAAGCAAATCCCCAATTCTCTTGAATGGTGTGTTACCAGTCTTCCCGGATGCCCTTCCCGGTGAATCATGGGAGATCTGCGTGCTCCCTCAGTGGGTCCTCGCCGCTGCTCAACTCTTTTGCTTGAGGAGTATGGCTTCAGGCTGCTGTGCTTGGCAGCCACCTTTCGCCTTCTGACTTTCAGATCCTCCGTGAAGCTGCTGCCCTTCTCACATCTTCGCCCCGATCATGGACAGGCCTTGACCCTCTTCCCGCACAGTAGTAGCTGCCGACAGTGCTCCCCCCACGTGCCCTTGGCGCCCTTTCCATCAGGGCGCAGAGCCTTCCAGCACGCATTCACCCTCAGTAGCCGGCACCGAGGTCTGTTTGTGGGTGGATCAGCCTCCAACTGCCCGAACCCACTTCATCTGCACATGGGGATGTAGGTAGTTTCCGAGAACAGCCTTCAACCCCAAACTGATGAGTGAGGACGCGTAAATACCCAGCTCCCTTGCCCCCTGAGTGGGACAACTCTGAGCCATGCCCCTCACTGTCTTCAGAGCTCCCCCGGGGGACCAGGCCACAGAAGGCTTGGTACTATGTTGCACAAATTCGAATCTTTGCCTGTGCCCCTCCCTTTCTCACGCTCTTTCTTCCCACCCCCTTTCTGACTTTCCCTGTAATACTTCCCAAGAAATCCTCATGTTAGGGGCTGCTTACAGGGACACGATCTTACTTACGCCCTTCCAAATTACAACCGCCTTGGAGTCAGATCAGCAAGATAAGACAATGTGAAAAGATAGATAAGATGATAAGATGAAATGGGTGAGGGAACGTTGGAGAGATGTTGGTTAAGGACACAAAAATGGCAGATAGGAGCAATAAGTTCAAGAGATCTATCATAGAACATGGCACTACAGTTAATAACAATGTATTATATACTTCAAAATTGCTAAGACAGTAGATTCTAAGTGTTCTCCCCACAAAAAAGGTAAGTATGTAAGGTAACAGAAATGTTAGCGTGATTTAGCCAGTCCACGGGGTGTACATATTTCAAAACACCATGTTGTATAAACCATTTTTATTTGCCAGTTAAATAAGTAAATAAACGAATTTTTAATTAAAAAAAGACAAGGAGTGGAGGAGGCTCTGCATATTAGGTAGAAATGGTCCCTACTTACACAGACATTTGCTCGCTCCCATTGTCCTTGAAACCTTTCTGCCTGAGATTTTACTGTTCATTTTCCTACTTTAGGGAACAAATTAGATATGAACAACTCGTTCCCCTTTATAAGCAAAACAGCAGTGCAGACTCATTGATAAGTGACAACTGCCCTCAACCTGAGTGTTGGGGAGATGACAGAGCCCCTGGTGAGGGTGCAGATATGACAAACGTGTCCAGTCTAGGGGCACAGGCTGTACTCAGCCCCAGGCAATTGGTGCCATGGTAGAGATCGGGTCTCAGTTTGTCATATTTTCTGATTTTAAAAGAGAAACCAGAGAATCAGGTTTGGAGGGAAATTTCTACCCGTTTTCTAATGTTGGCTTAAACATGTTTTTAGCACTATGACAGCCAAACAAACCACAGTTGCAGGACACGTTGGGCAGTTCCCAATGATATTGAACAAAGCCTTGCTTGGAATTTAATAAAGCTTGACTGAAATATCGGAGTTCACTGAAAGAAATGATAAAATAGACAGTGAGAATTTTAAAATCTGACGACCAGATGGGGCTGTTCCCAGAGTCCCTGGAAGCTTCCTCAGGCTCCTCTCCTCCTTCCCCTCAGTCGGCCACAGGGTATAGGGATCAGCTGGCCTCTGGAGTGCCCTATGACCAGCCCCCACCCAGGGGCTAGGCTCCTCAACCTTCTCAGGAGCCCCTGGGGTATACCTCGGCTCCCAATCAGCTACCAGCTTCCTGGTCAACATGGCCATGTTCTCCAGGGAGGCCACTTGGCAACTGTGTAGACGCACAGAACAGATCAGCTCCTGCACGACCCACACTTTTTCCTTGTAAAAATGAAAAGAATGCAAATGATCTATAAAAGTGGCTCTACCCAGAGCAACAGACTTGGGATAGATTTTCTTTCCTCTTAAATAAAAAGGAAAATACCCTTTGGGCAGTCGTAGAAGAGCTGTTTGTTTTAATAGCTCTCTCCTCCCACTCCCCCTGCATTGTAGAAACTACATCGTTTACTTTGTAGGAGTTCTCACATTTTTCCCACATTCTGGATTTGACTGACTGATCATATCCTTATGCTGTTGCTTAATATTAATATTTTTCTCTATTCACCACAATTCCTGGAAACTGCTAGTTAGACCTTAAGCCATGATTGAACTCAGGTTCCATTCTTTTGGGGAGGAGGCAAGAAAACCTCAGAGGTGGTGCAATGTACTTCCTCATTGCCTCCTACAAAGAGTCAGACGAGGTCTGCTCGCCCCATTTTCAGTGATACTCAGATTGAGTCACGGGCTCCAGCTTTGTCAACATCTTTCCTCCAGTCTAAAATCCCCATTAATTTCGCATCAGTGGTTTTAGCATCTTTTGATAATCTTAGCCTAGATCCGTTACTTCATTGGGGTTGGGAAATGGTAATTCTCTCAATCTATGACTCTGGCATTTATCAGCTGTGATTTATCTATAAATGTTCCCTCATCCACCATTTGATAATTACAAAATATATTCTGTACAGGAAATGTTTCTGTAAATTAAAAGAAATGGTATGCATATCAGACAGAAGAAATACGTGGATTTCTTTTCATTAATGCATTTACGGGGTACAATGTGCTGATTTCATATAGAATTAGGAATGCTTACATCGCACTGGTTAATATATACCTCATCTCATTTACTTAATTATTATGTTAAGACATTTATACTCTATACTAATAGATCTGACATGTACCCTTGCATTATGCACCATAGATGTGATCCCACCATTCACCCTCCCTCTATCTGACCTTCTCCCTCCCTTCCCATCCCCTCCTCCCTCCTTCATCCTGGGCCATAGTTGTGATCTATTCTTCATATGAAAGTGTGAGTGATTGTAAATTGGTTTCATAATAGTACTGAGTACATTGGATATTTTTTCCTCCATTCTTGAGATACTTTACTAAGTAGGATATGTTTCCGCTCCATCCATGGAAATGTAAAAGAGGTAAAGTCTCCATCTTTTTTAAGGCTGCATAATATTCCATGGTGTACATATACCACAGTTTATTAATCTATTCATGGATCAATGGAAATATGTGGATCTTGTTGGGAACAAACTACAAAAAGACATTTTTGAGACAATTGGGGAAAATTAAACACAGATTGATAAATAACATTGAGAATGATTATTAGGCTGAACACAGGGGCTCATAGCTGTCATTCTAGCACTTTGGGAGTCTGAGATGAGGAGATCACTTGAGACCAGGAGTTAGAAACCAGTCTGGGTAACAGGGAGAGCCCATCTCTACAAAAAATACACAAATTAACTGGGCGTGGTGGTGTGGGCCTGTAGTCCCAGCTGCTTGGGAGGCTGGGGCAGGAGGACCACTTGAACCCAGGAGTTGGAGGCTGTAATGAGCTATGATGATGCCACTGTACTCCAGCCTAGGTGACAGAGATTACTAATTTTGTTGGCTCTGGTAATTGAATAGCTGTAATTTTAAAGATTTTATCAGCTAGAAGATACATACTGAAATATTCACTTGTGAAAGCGAATGATGCCTTTGATTCTTTTAAAATTTTCCAGCAAAATAAAAAGGGATGAGACTAATGTTAGAATGACAGTAATAGTCCAAGCTGGGTACGGGGTCCATGGGGCTTCATTAAACTGCTCTATCTTCACAATGTTTGAAAATTGAGAAATCAAGTTTTTAGAAACAGAGGAGTCCTCTCTCAAAGCATCTCATGAAATTATCCTCATGTAATACTTTCTATTCACTATGCCACAGTTCAAGTGCAGGCAGATTGTGGACCTGGTGCCCGCTACTGCAGGGCTTATACAAGAGAGAGTTTTCAAAACTCTTTAAGAAGTAGCCAAGGCTTCTCAAACTCAGAGTGGCTTTGACACAAGAGCTGCATGCTTTGAATTATACCATGCAGACTGATCCAAAGAGATCTTTTTACAAAAGGTTCATATGTCCCTGGGACGTCCAGACACCAGCTGGGCATCCTGGCAAAACCACACAGCTGCAGGGACCCCAGCTCCACCTGCCGGGCTTCTAGCACTGGCATCCATCCTCCAGAAGATGGGTTTTCCTCTCTTAAGACCATTGTACACCCCTATAAATGGATTAGTAAACTGTGGCATATGTATACCATGGAATACTATTCAGCCATAAGAAAGGATGGGGACTTTACATCTCTTACACTTACCCGATAGAGTTGAAATACATTCTTCTTAGTAAAGTATCTCAAGAATGGGGAAAAATCCAATACACTCAATAGTAATATGAAACCAATATATAAACAACTACAAGCCCACTCAAATGATAAAACACAAATATAGTCTAGTAAGCGGGAAGGGAAAGGAAGATGAGGGAAGGGGGAGGGCAACTGACAGGAGGAGGGAAGGCAAGTGGCAGGATCTCACCTAATTTGCACAATGTGAGGGTGTTCAGCACCCGCCCTGCTCAGCACTCAACTACAACTTGAACTTTACCTTAGAATTGAAAACAAGGTAACCTAAAAATTTGCACCCTCGTATTAATTTGAAGTTAAAAAGAGAGCATTGTACCCACTCACGGATGCTGTCTGTTCTTTGGGGATGAGAGGAAGAAAGTACAGAGGGAAATGGGGAACTAAGCCTTGGAACTGTAATCTATTCGGATAAAAAAGGTAAACCTGTAAAGGGGAAATTAACAACACAAGTTGCACTTGGCAAATCGGTGACAGGAATGTCTTCCCTCCTGACCATTCACGTTCCCCCCTCTCTGATAACCTGAAAAAGAATTTCATTCGTGTTTGTCAGGCTGTTGTCCTTGATCCCGATTTCCCTGCTTTCCAGCAAAGTGATGCGAGCAGGTTTCTGGATCTCCCCAGACCTCCATTTCCTGACAGGGCAATGGATAGCATAACGGTCCCCATGTCATAGGCTGTTATGATAAAAGCATGTGCTGAGGACTTGGAGAGAATTGGGCCCCAGAGTGCATAGTGCATGTTTGCTGCTGTCATCCTCCCTGTTGTCACTCTCCTTTCACGGTCACAGAGTCACTTGCAGCTTTGCCTTCCTTCTGCCCCACCCACTGCCTTGATTTACCTAAGTGACACATTAGTGCATTAGAATCACCTCTGAGGATTTTAGTGAAACACTGACACCAGGAAGCCAGAGATTCGCCTCAAACCAATTTAATCAGAATCTTAAGACTAACCCATATTTTGGTAACACTTTCCAGATGGTTCTAATGCAGTGGTTCTCAACCTTCCTAAGGTCGCAATGTATTTTCATTGTTAAAAAGGGGTCGTGACCCACAGGGTGAGAAGTGCTGTTCTAAGAGATACCCAAGATGGAGGACCTGTGGTAATCTGCACATCAGCTGGATTCTGCTGCCCAAACCCCTGGAACAGCAAGCATTAGAAAGCCTCCAAGGGGCTCTATGCCTGTACCTCAGTGGTTAGGGTGCCGGCCACATGCAGCTGGGCTGGTGGGTTCGAACCTGGCCAGGGCCTGCTAAATGACAATGACAACAATGACAAAACAAACAAACAAACAAAAACAGCTTGAGTGTTGTGGCGGGGGCCTGTAGTCTCAGCTACTGGGAGGCTGAAGCAAGAGAATCACTTAAGCCCAAGAGTTTGAGGTTGCTATGAGCTGTGACACCATGGCACTCTACCAACGGCGACATAATGAGACTCTGTCTCAAAGAAAAAAAGCCTCTGGGGGTCTGTCTGCCAAGAGCAGTGGCCATTTTCTCGTCATCCTTGGTCTCCTTGGCTTTGCTGACATGGTCGGCCCCTTTCCTTCTCTTGTTATGCTCTTTCCTTATCCCATCTTGCCTCCCCGGGCTCCCTTCCTACCCCTCCACCTGTCCCGCCCTCTTAGATACAGCTGCTCTGGGAAACTCACTCTCACACTTTTAACTCTAGCCCTGTCCTCTCTCGAGAGCCTGCAACTTACATTTCCAGAAGCCTATTAAACACTCCAGGAGCCCCTCCAATTTAACCTGGCCCTAGTCTCATAATCAGAGCCCTGACTCTGCCATTGATTAGCAATGAGACCTTGGGCCAGTCCCTTGACCTCTCTGTGCCTCAGTTTCCTCATCGGCAAAACAGGGAACAAAAGTATCTCCCTCTTAGGGTTGCTGTGAGAAATGAGGATTAAATTAGTTAATTCTGGTAAAGGACTCAGACCAATACCCGCCCCACAGTACTCCGTAAATGGGAGCCGCTGCTGTTGGTGGTTGAGCTCCTACCTGCATTATTGTTGCTAGCCGGTTCACAGCGCCCTGCACTTCCCACCCCAGCACCACCAGGATTATTTCCTCCGTCAGCAGGAATGGAAGGAGGAAAGTAAATCTCTGAAACTTCCTCTGAGGCATGGCGCAGCAGGTTTGTTGAGGCACGAACATCTTTGGAGTCCATACAGTAATTCTCACAACCATCCTGAGAGTCAAGTAGCAACATGTCCATTAACCTGAGCATCAGAGAGGTTAAGTAATTTGCTCAGAGCCACACAGCTGGTAAGAAGCAGGATCAGAATTTGAGCCCAAATCAGATTCCCAACACCATGTGCTTTCTATCATAATACTAAGATCATTGAAAACTTAATATACTTATATTCTATATCATTAGCCTTTTTCAGTAATTCAAACCTGGGGTGAATTGCCATCCCCGTTTGCCTCTGACTGAAGGATTTCCTAGAAGAGACTTTCCGTGCTAACCTAAAAAGTCCCAGACAAACTGAGATGAGTTGGTCACCTTATATGGTCAAACCAAAGCCCCCCACCTCCAAAGAAAGTAATTACCTACCAAATTGTCTAGTTGTGTCTAGCTTTTCGGATGAGAAATCAATCTACCATTGTCATTGCCATGTAATTTTTTAATAGGCCACCCTGTCAACATGAGTAGTCCTGATATATTTATGTTTAATTAAATTTCATTATTTCTATTCAAATGAAATGGGGTAGGGAGATATTTTAAGAACTCTATTGGAGATAAGCAGAAATAAATTGTGACTAAAACATTGGTTTGGAAACCCAAGTTCGTGAAAGTAACAAAGACTGGAACAACCACATCTGGGGATATTTTAGTTATTAAGCCAGCACCCCACAAATAAAGAAGAATATTATTCTTAAAATGTATTTTATAGTATACATATTTACATCATAAATTTCAAACATTTAAGCTGTATGTCAGTTAGCTCTGATTTTTTTGCTATTAAAGGATAATTTCCCCAGAAAGGCGAAATTATGACTCCCATAAAGATATAAGATAACACATGTTAAACATTGGAACTTATTACTGAGGGAATTAGTAAGATAGTATAATTAGTTCAAAGAAGAAAGCAAAGAGCAGATACGAGTAGAGATTAGGAATACGGAACTGAGCACACAATTGGAGGTCAAAGTGACCTCTTTCACAGTGGAGAGAAGTCACTTGAACCTCCACAGAACAGGATATACATCTCTATAGACAAAAATAATTTTGTTTTGCTACCAATCACTTATAACTTCCGGAGTTGTAATTTACAGAGGTTGCCCAAAAATGTATACACATTCTCAGAAAGGAAAAAAACTGTATGAAATTTGTAACACTCAAGTTGTATTTGACTTCTGCAATAGCAAGAGGTGCTTAACGTGACTTGTATTCATCTTTGTTTTTGGTATATATTGAGTTTTACAAATTTATGGTTTTTTCCTTTCTTAGAATGTGTATACATTTTTTGGAACCCTCTGTAGTTGAACAATGAAAAGCTAGAATCAGAAAACCAGGAAGGATGTGATCTAAGCAATGCATTGCTTTTCATCAAAGCACGAATGTTTCTCTGCACCACCATACAATAAAACATCTTTTTAAATGAGTTTTCCCATTGGCATGGTTGTGAGTGTTGGGGATCTTACATAGCTGTGGAATAGAGCCTTGGAGGGTTTATTATAGAACACAAGGGGCTAAACAGGACATGTCTTTTTTTTTTTTTTAATTTGGCCGGTATGTCTTTTTAATAAGCTTTTTTTATGTTAGAAGCCATTAGTGGAATTCTTGCAATAAACACTGACTTTATATTTGTCATTGTGCAGAAAATGAGGCCTTTCAAAATGCATACCTCTTTGGTGTGGTAATCAGCCATATAACTGGAAGATTAACTTCTCTTTGACCCCCAAATTCCAAAACCAATGTTATTTTGAAGGTGGGTCATAGTGTGGTGCTGTGGAAAGAGCACTGGACTAAGAGTCTGAAGCCCTGGTTTTTATCTCAATTCTGCCACTCTCCAGTCATGGGGCCTGGTACATCTCATAAAAAAATGATTCCAACCCCAACAACGTCTAATGCGTAGTGGGTGCTTACCTTGTTCCAGGTGCCATTTTTACGGCTAGGTCTATATTGATTTATTTAACTTCACAATGACTCTAGGACAGTGGTTCTCAACCTTCCTAATGTTGCAACCCTTTAATACAGTTCCTGTGGGTCGTGACCCACAGGTTGAGAACCGCTGCCCTAGGAGGTATCTTCTTCCTATTTCACAGCTGAGGAAAGTGAAAAACAGAAATTGAATTTATCCCATGTGGTACAGCTAGTAAAAGATGGGACATCAACCTCAGTTCCATTTTTGTGAAAATGACCCAGATCATTTACAAGGTCCCATCTACCTCTGAAATTTTATGTCATAAAACAAAAAAAAGTCAAAACAAATGTAAAGATGGAGAATACCAGATCAAAGGGGATCCGCTTCTTTAGAAGCTTGTTTTACAAAATTTGTTATGTAATTCATCACTTCTTTTTTTTTTTATTAAATCATAACTGTATACAATGATATGATTATGGGGCATCATACACTCACTTCATAAACCATTTGACACATTTTTATCACAGTGGTTAACATAGCCTTTCCGGCGTTATCTCAGTTACTGTGCCAAAACATTTACATTCTACATTTACCAAGTTTCGCAAATACCCCTGTAATATGCACCACAGGTGTGATCCCACCGATTCCCCTCCCTCTACCCACCCACCCCCCCTTTCCCACTTCCCCCTATTGTTAAGTTGTAGCTGGGTTATAGCTTTCATGTGAGAGTCCCAAATTAGTTTCATAGTAGGGCTGTGTACATTGGGTATTTTTTCTTCCATTCTTGGGATACTTTACTAAGAAGAATATGTTCCAGCTCCATCCATGTAAACATGAAAGAGGTAAAGTCTCCATCTTTCTTTAAGGCTGCATAGTATTCCATGGTATACATATACCACAATTTATTAATCCATTCGTGGATCGATGGGCACTTGGGCTTTTTCCATGACTTAGCTATTATGAATTGGGCTGCAATAAACATTCTGGTACAAATATCTTTGTTATGTTGTGATTTTTGGTCTTCTGGGTATATGCCCAGCAGAGGAATTACAGGATTGAATGGCAGATCTATTTTTAGATCTCTGAGTGTTCTCCATATATCTTTCCAAAAGGAATGTATTAATTTGCATTCCCACCAGCAGTGCAGAAGTGCTCATCATCTTTAATCATCAGAGAAATGCAAATCAAAACTACTTTGAGATATCATCTAACTCCAATGAGACTAGCCTATATCACAAAATCTCAAGACCAGAGATGTTGGCGTGGATGCGGAGAAAAGGGAACACTTCTAATTCATCACTTCTTACACCCATAACCTTTACAAATAAGAATGGAACCTAGAGACCTCAGTTGGCTCTGAATAAATTTGAATTGAACAGAAAGGGGAAGGCAACAGAAGAGAATTATGGCATAATACCAGGGCCTTTGACCCATCTCATTTAAAGGTGGTGCCTCCAAGTATATTTTCACTTTCATTCAAATCAGAAAACAAATGTCTTACATCCTGAAAGTATTCTTATTGACCCTTTGAGACTGGTGAAGAACTACATCATTAGGTAATTCACCTTGACCAAGAATTAGTAGCAGTTTTAGACGAATCACTTGGTTTCTGAATCTTAAAATCTTACTTCTTTTGCATTTGTTTATTTATTTATTTAGTTAGTTAGTTAGTTAATTTTTAGAGACAAGGTCTTCCTCTGTCACCCTGGCATTATAATAGCTCACTGCAACCTCAAATTCCTGGGCTCGAGTGATCCTTCTGCCTTAGCTTCCTGAGTAGCTGGAACTGCTCGTGTGCATCACCATGCTCGGCTAGTTTTTTCTTTTATTTTTGTGTAGAGACAGGGTCTCACTATGTTACCCAGGCTGGTCTCAAACTCATGGCCTCAAGCAATCCCCCCTACCTTGGCCTCTCAAAGCGCAGGGATTACAGGTGTGAGCCACTGTGCCTGGCCCTTTTGCATTTTAAGGCCAACTCCGGGCTGCAGCTGGGACCTCTCTGCATCTATTTTCTCATCTATAAAATGAGAGGCCTGGACCACATGGTCTCAAGCATCTTTTCCACTTTAAAATTCTATGTTCGGGGCGGCACCTGTGGCTCAGTGAGTAGGGCGCCGGCCCCATATGCCGAGGGTGGCGGGTTCAAACCCAGCCCTGGCCAAACTGCAACAAAAAAATAGCCGGGCGTTGTGGCAGGTGCCTGTAGTCCCAGCTGCTCGGGAGGCTGAGGCAAGAGAATCGCATAAGCCCAAGAGTTGGGGGTTGCTGTGAGCCGTGTGACGCCACGGCACTCTACCCGAGGGCGGTACAGTGAGACTCTGTCTCTACAAAAAAAAAAAAAAAAAAAAAATTCTATGTTCGATGTGAAAGTACCTCTTTCTTCCTTTACTTGAATGGTCAGTGCAGACAGGCCAGTATGTGCAAAAAAAGTAGGTATTTTAGTCAGGACTCCTCTGGGTACAGGAAACAGAAATTCCTTCAAACTAGCTCAAGTTCAAAGGAAGTATATGAGAGGGATCTAGGTAATCCTATATAGATGGAGGGCAGCAAGAGATCCAGGCCTTAATGGAACAGAAGTGTCATTAAACTAGTGTTGAGATAATGATAGAAAGATAGTGCTGGTGACAGTGATATGCATAGATACAGTGATATGGGGATGACAGTGGTTTTATTTCTAAATGCTCACCCACCTGACTAACCTTCAGTCCTAGTGCCTCCAAAATGTCTATTTGACGTGTTACTCTTCACACGAGAAAACCTCTTCACCGTAAGTTTTACTTCTCCTCCAAAACAACTCTTGACGCTGGTACACTGTGACACCAGCAGCATTTTCTCAGGCACCTGCACATTCCTTCCAGACCATGTATACTTCTTCTCCCAGATATGAAGCTCTGGGTGTGGGAGGTTGTGATGCAGAGACCTTGGGGGTCACTTTGTATATATACTGCCCTTTCCTGGACCCTAGAAACAGAGGAAGATATAATTATACTGTTATAGCAGTAGTGATGTAATTATAGATATACTGGCATAAATGCAGTGATAATGATAGAGGGATATAGATAACTAAGACAGATAAAGATATAATTACACATATAGTGATGCGGACATATTGATAGAGTTATGGACATGTAGATTGATACAAATATAGTGATAGAGACACAGAAAAAGATACAGTTAGGGATGTAGAGGTATAGTTATAAAAAGAAATAATTGTATTAATAGACATACTGATAATGATAAATATATAGTTAGAGATGTATAGTTACAGACAGATATGGCTATAGTTACAGAGCTATAATGATAGGCATAGAGATACAGTTATAGATATGCAAATAGATGTACAGATATCTATCTATGTACAAGGTCTGACAATTAAGTTCGTGAACTTGCTGCGGTACATTTCTGTTGGTAGCACTGTACAAACTGATCAGTAACCTTCATATATCAGTGTCTCACAGCTGTGTTCATGTCAACATGTGGCAGTGTCTTGCTGAGTGGCATTCATTATGGCTGCGTGTTTTTGTGTGCCATCATGAGAATGTCGAAACTTGAACTAGAGCAACGAACAAACATTAAATTTTTTGTTAAACTTGGCAAGAGTGGAAGTGAAATCTGGGACATTTTAGTCCAAGTTTGTGGGGATGATGACATGAAGAAAATGGCAGTGTACAAATGAATTAAACATTTTTCTGAAGGGAGAGAAAGCGTCACTGATGAAGAGAGGTCAAGCCATCCAATAATTAGCAGAACTGATGAAAATTGCAAAAATTTGTCAAATTTTGTGTCAAAAACATTATCTGACTGTGAGAAGTATAGCAGATCAAGTAAACATTAATAGAGAAACAGGAAAATCTTAAATGAAATCTTAGCGTGAGAAAGGTGTGCGTGAAACTGGTCTCAAAGGAGTTCACTGATGAACAAAAGCAAAGGAGGGTTGAAGTTTGCCAAGACCTTTTGGTGAGGCAAGATGATGTTTTGGGCTATGTTATCACTGGTGATAAAACATGGGTGTACCAATATGACCCTGAAACATAGCATCAAAGTGCACAATGGAAGTCAGCCAATTCTCCATAACCAAAAACATTCTGTCAGTCCAAATCAGAGTCAAAATGATGTTGCTAATCTGTTTTGATATTAGAGGGATAGTTCATTATGAATTGGTACCAATTGGACAAACAGTTAACCAAGTTTACTATTTGGAAGTGTTGAAAAGGCTGTGTGAAAAAGATGAAAATAACCCGAACTTTTTGCCAAGTCATGGCTCCTGCATCACGACAATGTACCAATTCATGTGACACTGTGAGAGAATTTTTAGCTAGTAAACAAATAACTGTATTGGAAGACCCTCCCTACTCACCTGATCTGGCCCCCAATGACCTTTTCTTTACCCAAAGATAAAGGAAATTTTGAAAGGAGGACATTTTGATGACATTTGATGACCTAAAGGTAGTATGATGACGATAGCTCTGATGGCCATTCCAGATAAAGAGTTCCAAAACTGGTGGCACCCATAGCTCAGTGGGCAGGGCGCCGGCCACATACACTGAGGCTGGCAGGCTTGAACCCAGCCCAGGTCAGCTAAAAAAACAACAATGACAACAGCAAAAAAAAAAAAAATAGCCAGGTGTTGTAGTAGGCACCTATAGTCCCAGCTACTTGAGAGGCTGAGGCAAGAGAATTGCTTACACACAAGAGTTTGAGGTTGCTGTGGACTGTGATGCCACAGCACTCTAGCCAGGGTGACAGCTTGAGACTCCGTCTCAAAAAAAAGAGTTCCCAAACTGCTTTGAAGGGTGGACTAGGTGCTGGCATCAGTGTATAGCTTCCTGAGGGGAGTTGGGATATATCACTATAGTCATTTTGAAGGTGACTATAGTGATATTCAGCAATGAAGTATATAGCACATTTTCTAGGATGAGTTCTCTAACTTAATTGTCAGGCCTCAGATATAGATGTATACAGACATAGATATATTTGGGGTCACCCAGTTCCGGAGCACTTCCTTCTGACCCACTAGTCTTGCTCCTCCTGGTCCACCATCAGCCCCCTGCCCTAACTTCACCTTGGAAATGCCTTTGACTGTCCTGCCACAACTCTCCTGCCCAACCACTGCTTGACTACAGTCCTTAGTATCCCAATTTCACATTCCTGGAGAGGAACAACATGGTTTTTATATCCACTCTGGTCCAACTGGCTGTGGTACAGGACAGGCGAGTCATAGGGAGCAAACCATTACTTAAGCCCACTGCTTCAGCTGGATTTAGGAACTAGTTAACAAAAGCGGAGTGGGGAGGGTCATTCATTGGATCAGTGTTCCTTCTTTGCTAAAATCGACCCAACTTTGCTACTTCAAATACACTGTTTTAGAGTTATAGCTATGTTTTTTTCCACCTTCCTGCCAAAAGGAAAAGAAAAAAGGTCACAGAACTTTGGAAAAAGACACTTAAGGATCTAGAATCTCAAGCCAATACTGTCATATCTCAAAGATAGTGAGGGTTTTATTCCAAACAACTGCAATAAAGCTAGCTGAACAAATTTTAGGGTTTCCCGGGGCATTTAAAAGTTATGTTTACACTATAGTATAGTTTATTAAGTGTGCAACCACATTATGTCTAAAAAGTGTATATACCTTAATTTAAAAATACTTTATTGCTAAAAATGCTAATGATCACCTGACACTTCAGCAGGTCAACTTTTTGCTCATATAGGGTCTTGCCTCAATACTGATGGCTGCTGACTGATCATGGCAGTGGTTGCTGAAGGTTAGGGTGGCTATGGCAATTTCTTAAAATAAGATAACAATGACATTTGCTGCATTGATAGACTCTTCCTCTTACAAAAGATTTTTCTATAGCATGTGATACTGTTTGGCAGCATTTTACCTACAATAGAACTTCTTGCAAAATTGGAGTCAAGTCCTCTCAAACCCTGCTGCTGCTTTTGTCAACTAAGTTGATGTAATATCCTAAACCTTTTGTTGTAATTTCCACAATGTTCCTATCTCAAGAAATCACTTCATTTCTCATCCATAAGAAGCAATTCCTCATCCATTCAAGTTTTATGAGGTAACAGCAATTCAGTCACATCTTCAGGCTCCACTTCTCATTCTAGTTCTCTTACTGTTTTTACCGTATCTGCAGTGACTTCCCACAGTGAAGTCTTGAAACCCTCAAAGTCATTCATGAGGTGTAAAAGAAGTTTCTTCCAAAAAACCTGGTAAGATATTATTTTGATCTCCTCCCATTAATTACAAATGTTTTTGGTGGCATCTAGGATGGTGAATTCTTTCCAGAAGGTTTACAATTTCATTTGCCTAGATCCATCAGAGGAATCACTCTCTATGGCAGCTATAGCCATACAAAATGTATTTCTTAAATAATACAACTTGAAAGTCAAACTTAGTCCTTGATCCATGGGCTACAGAATAGATATTGTATTAGCAGGCATAAAAACAACATTAATCTCCTTGTATATTTCCATCAGAGCTCTTTGGTGACCAAGTGACTTGTCAATGAGTAGTAATATTTTGAAAGGTATCTTTTTTGCGAGAAGTAGGTCTCAACAGTGGGTTTAAAATATTTAGTAAACCAAGCTACAAATAGACATACTATTATCTAGACTTCATTTTGTCATTTATAAAGCACATCAGAGTAGATTTAGCATAATTATTAAGGCCCCTAGGATTTTTGGAATGGTAAATGAACATTGACTTCAACTTAAAAGTTTCACCAGCTGCATTAGGCCCAAGAGAGACTGTCCTTTGAAGCGTTAAAAGCCAGGCATTGACTTTTCCTCTCTACCTATGAAAGTCCTAGATGGCATCTTCTTCTGATAGAAGGCTGTTTCATCTACATGGAAAATCTGTTGTTTCGTGTTGCCTCCTTCATCTTAGCTACATCTTCTGGATAACTTGCAGCAACTTTTACATCAGCACTTGCTGCTTCCCTTTGCACTTTTATGTTATGAAGATGGTTTTTTTTCCTTAAACCTCAAAAACCAACCTCTGCTAGCTTCCAACTTTTCTTCTGCAGCTTCCTCACTTCTCTCAGCTCTCCTAGAATTGAAGAGAATTAGGGTCTTGCTCTGGATTAGGTTTTGGCTTAAAGAAATGTTGTGGCTGGTTTGATCTTCTGTCCAGACCACTCAGACTCACTCCATATCAGCAATAAGGCTGTTTTGCTTTCTTATCATTCATGTATTTACTGGAGTAGAACTTCTAATTTGCTTCAAATTTGTGAAAGCTTCTCCTTTGCATTCACGACTTGCCTAACTATTTTGTGCAATAAGGCTATTCAGCTTTCGACATGCCTTCCTCACTAAGCTTGATCATTTCTAGCTTTTAATTCAACATGAGAGATGTATGACTCTTTCATTTGAAGACTTAGAGGCTATTATAGGGTTATTAATTGGCCTACCTTCAATATTTTTGTGTCTCAGAGAATACGGAAGCCTGAGGAGAAGGAAAGAGACAGGGGAGTGGCTGGTCAGCAGAGCAATTAGAATATACACATTTATTGATTAAATTCACCATCTTTTATGGGCACAATTCAAGGTATCCCCAAATAATTAAAATGGTAACATCAAACATCACTGATCAAAGATCACCATAACAGTATGAAAATGTTTGAAATATTGGGAGAATTACCAGATTCTCACAGACACAAAGTGAGCATGTGCTGTTGGAAAAATGGTGTCAACACACTTGCTCAATGCAAGGTTGCCACAAACCTTCAATTTGTGAAAAACACAAGATCTGCAAAGCACAATAAAGTGAAGTTCAGTAAATGAATTCAAGAAATGGAGGCTCCAAAAGGTGAACTGGCTTATCCGAGTTGAGAAAATTAGTTGGTAGAACCCTGAATTAAATCCTCATTCTCCCAATTTCCTGTCCTGGGCTCTTTTACCAAACAATGCTGCCTCACTCAAAAGCAGCAGAATTCCTGGTGTCAGGACAATGTGTTTTACAGGAAGTACAGAATACAATTTTCAAGATTTCTTATTTTGTAAAAATCTTGCCATCTAAAAATTATTTCATAAAATCATTCATGAAAGTAGGGCATAAAACAGGGACAAACATTTATATATCTAGAATATGAAGAATTGATCTGTTTCTTCCCTTATTTCTGCAGCACCCTGAAGTACTTCTGTTAACAATTATGTAATTAATTCTAATAATATGTTTATATTCCTGTTACCCAGGGCAAAGGATTATGTGTTATTCATCTTTATATCCCAGCCAAACAGCATCCAACCCACAATGGGTAAGGGGACAATGTTTGTTAAAGGAATGAACAAGCCTATAAACCATAGATGAGAACTTTTTGAAAACAGGGAGGTATGTAGGTTTACAAAAAGGGAAAGAAGTGAATTTTGTTTTTGCAAGTTTTGCTATTTTTATTCTTTTTAAAAATAGGGATCACAAATACACTGCCAATTTTACAGTGCATGGAACAGTTCTCTACCAAACGCTTCCAAATTAAGGTAGAGGGACTTTGGGTAAGAGTCTTTAGTTTTAAGGCTTATCTAAACTGAGTTGCCTAGGTTTAGTTCTCATAAATCATTATATAGGATTTACGGAGGAAAAAATAAATAGACAAACCTTGCAGGGGTATGCCAAGTTATTATTACATTCAATTGTGAACAGGAAACTAGCAAAGAATATTTATACATAGAACAGGAAGGAAATAGGACAGGATGGACTCAGGCTGCAATCCTTCCTGCCCCAAGATAAAAAGAAAAGCCCCTTCAGATGGAAACTTAATGAATTTGCTCAAAAGTCAAGGCAGCTAACATCCAGGCAATAAGATTTCACTCCTGGGCAAGGGGTTTTTTTCTATGTTGTAGTGACATTTAAAGGGTCACAGACACCCTTTAAAAATCTGATGAAAGCCATGTTGCCCCCCACCAGAACAAACTCCCCTACAAATAAAATATTGTTCATTGTTTCTGGCAGTGGCTGACCCCACCCCATCATCACTAGGCAAATCCCTGCTATGAAGAACAAAATCTGGTGGGAAAATTAATCTGCAGTGAGGTCTGACTTCAAAACCCATGTTCTTTCCATCATGTTGCCGGATATTTAAGATATTTAACTGCTCTAAACCTCACATTCCTCATCTGTAAAATGGGGGAAGAATGCTTATCTTAAGCAGGTATTGTCAAGATGAAATAATCACTCTACAAAATATCTAGCATATAATAATCACTCCACAAATATCAATTTCTTCCTCTTCCTCAGTTACCACGTGGAGAGTTCTAGGAGCTAGCAAAATTTGAAGGGAAAATGAATCAAGGTGTCATTTTTGTTCTCTTTTAATCTTGCCTTTTTTCTGCTCTGTGAGAGGTGAGAATCGCATTGTTAAAGGAGACCAGACATTCTAAGGCTCACATGTTAGTCGTTCAGCTCACTTCATCGGGGAGACAAAAGAAACACGAACTGTGGGGTGGGTACATTTCTACCAAATGGCTTTGGCTGCCTAGCACAGGGCCAGATGCTTTGTAGGGTCCCCAGAAATGTTTGAACAAGGAAGGAGGGAAAGAAGGATGGGGGAAAAAGGAAGGAAAGGGAGGCTGGAAGTGATTAGGATTTTTCTTCTACCATAGATTCCAAGAACAGGGTGCTTGGCAGGCACAGGATGAAGAAAAGCAATGTATATTTCAAGACACCCCTTCCCATACAGAATTCAGCAGTGTCTGCATTGAAAGTCATTCATTGACTCATTTCATTGACTAAGAAGAAATGGAAAGAAACAGACTGGGGAAACCCATCAATTTCTAGCACATGGTGCTGAGCTACAATTAACATGGAAGATTAAGAATTAAGTGGCACCATTTTTGTCTTCAGTAAGAATGGTGATCATGAAAATGTCATGAAGTTACAAGAGGAGAACTGTGTGTTAGAAACACAGGGACATTAACTCATCCTGTGTGGGACACCAGGCAAGTCACTTCACAGGCTGGAGTTGAGTTTTTCCATCTGTAGAACGTGGGAAATGGATCATATTAGTGGTTCTCAACATTGGTGGTTTATTAGAATCACCAGGGAAGTTTCTGAAAGTCCCTATGCCTTATATAGCCTTGACATCAGAATCTTTGGAGGTGGGACCCAGGCATCAGTAATTTCAAAGATCCCAGGGGATCCCAATGTGCAGGTGAACTTGAGAACTACTGGTCCAGGTGATCTCTAGACCCTCACTACCCTAAGTGTAGTCTTCAGACAAGCAGAATGGGCATCACTTGGTATAGTTTTAATATTCAAGATTCTCACACCTTACCTCAGACCTACACAAACAGAATCTGCATTAACAAGAGCCCCAAGTAATTTGTACTGGCATTAAAGTTTGACTAAACTAGCCTAGACTCTCTTGCACCCAGCTCTTTCTTCCAACGATGCTTAGCTTTTGGCGCTGGCGTTTTGATAATATTTGAATCTCAGTGCCAGGCACATTGTAAGTGTTAAAGTTTTATATATGTGTCATGTATATCTATTCGGAAAACACAAAATTACCCCATTACACCTGTTCTGCACAGGATACTAAGTGGAAATAGACTGGAAAAAATGTAGCCCTGCAAAAGGCATGAACAGTTTCATGAGATTCTGATCAAAGATTGCTTTTCCTTTGTAGAGGGATGAAGTAGAGGCCCCTCTAGAGCAGCTGCCAGGTTCCCCTTCAAATCAGCAGCAGCAGCAGCAGTGCAGTCATTAAAAACACCTGCCTCCTTGTAGCAATTTGTATCCGACATCTTCTCACCTGGCAACTCGTCATTTCCAGGTTCCTTCTCTGTTGCTCATGTTACCTGACACCAACTTTGTCCACAGCTCCCCTGCAGGAACTAATGGAAGGATTGGCTGAGGAGGACTTGGCCTCCCCCCCAGTGCTTCCTGTTGTAATGTTCACCACCTTGTTTAGGCTCTAAAAAACAAAAAGCAGAAATAGCATGAAAATGCCACAACTAAAGCCAGAAAGCAATGGATAGACATCATGCAAAATGCTAGTCTGCCCTTTACAACTCAGGGCTATGAAGGAAGGATGGCCCCCACATCTTAGGCTAATCATATTTAATTAGGACTTTTTTGAATAATGGTTTATTTGGAGGAGAAAATGATATCTACAGCCCTTTGCCTGAGGGCTTTCTTTAGCTGACAGCCTCCACTCTGTCCTAAGCACAGAAGTCCAAAGCTAGGGGATTAGTACCCTGGTAGAGGCTTTTGGGCAATGACTGAATGGATGGGTGTATAAAGACTCCAGCTCCCTCACCTTTTGGGTAAGATCGCTTGGAATGCCCGTTTTATGCTGGCTCGGGGAGACCTCCAGCAGCATGAAGCTCCAGTTACCCACAACAATAACTTGATACATGCCCAGTATTGTCTTCCTCCCTGTTTCACCCCTCACTCACCTACTTGAGTTCTCTGGGTCCCCAGAGTTAACTGCTTTCACTCCAATCCCTGCCTCAAGGTCTGCTTATAGGGAAACTCACACCAAGATAAATTTTATATTCCATTTTCTTTAAAATAGTCGCAGGCATAGAGCTCATATTTTATGTTCTTTCCTCTCGATTTTAATATTTTCAGTAAATAAAGCAAGTTATAGTATGAAGAGTTCAAAGTGTTTTTGATAAGAGCCTTTGAAGAGATTATCTTAACACCTCCTTATTTCATGAGACTCATTTGACACATGGATCTGCCAAAGAGTAAGAAGACAAGGAAAGAGATTTCTGTAATGCCAGCAGAGCCCAGTGGGGAAGACCCTGGTTTCCAATTCTGGTTCCACACTTGTTAGCTGTATGACCTTAGGCAAGTTGCTTAACCTCTCTGACTCAGTTTCTTGACACTTCAAAAATGGGGGAACTAATGGTCTCCATCTAAAGAATTGTGGATGTTCAATCACATAATGTATGTTAGGTGTTTAGGAAAATGCCTGCCATTAGTTCTTATGAACAGCTCAATGATCTAACTGGTTACTAACCAAGGATACTGAATCCACAAGGATGCCACCAGCCACAAAATAGAAGATTCCATTAGACATGGCTTGTGCCAATAAGAACATCTACTAGGGCATAAAGCAAGAATCTGCAGCAAGAATCGTCCCCACCCCTACTTCTCAGATTCCATTGGTTAGAATTAAGGCACATGCCCATAAAACCATGCATCAATCTTCTATCTCCTCTTTCTCCATATTCCTCTTCATTTTATTCCCTCCACTGTGTCACAGGGGTGTCAGAGAGTTATGATTGTGTAACAAATGATCACCATGACATTAGCTGAGCTCCTTCCTGTATCTTTGAGTTGGCTCTACGAAGTAGCTTTGCTTCCTGCTATCTGCAAGTTGACCAAATAGCTCTGTTCCACCTGTTCTTCATCCTCCTTGGACCACCAAGCTAGCTGGTGGAAGGTCTTCTCATGACCATAATAGAGGATCCGGTGTCTTAAGATGTTAGGCTTGCAACTGACACATTACAACTTCTGCCCTTGTACCATTGATCGAACAAGTTACACAGCCCAGGCCAAAGCCAAGATGTGGAGTCATGGGTTCCGCCCACCATGAAGCCAAAGGGTGTGGATGTGGGAAGGAAAAGGACCAATCATTCATTTTACTGTAACAAGTTGCCAAAGAACGTGCCTGTACCCAAATGAAGTCTCTGAACTCACATAACATTCACGTTTCTGCCATGAGTTTCTGCAGTGGCTACCCCGTTTTCCCGAAAATAAGACATCCTCCGAAAATAAGACCTACTTACAGGAAAGATAAGACGTCCCCTGAAAATAAGACCTAGCGCATCTTTGGGAGCACACCTTAAAATAAGACACTGTCTTATTTTCGGGCAAACAGGGTAGTATATTACAGTATCATCTGGGATCCCATGTAAGCTGCTGCAAACGGGCCTGAGAGATCTGCCAAATGACGAGGTTGCCTTGCCCAGGACTTAGTGACCTTTCAGCTCTAGCAGCCCATGATTTGCAGTTTGTAGAAGAAAACCCGGCAGAGTATGAAAACCCAAACAGAAGTGAGATACCATATCTCAGGAACCTGCTTCCTGAGGTCCTGTTTTAACTTCTCAACTAAATTCTGAAATCCTCCAGCGCAGGTATCAGTGAAACCTGGCCCATGCCTGAGACAGATGGCAGTAGGTGGTGACTCCGACGAGCGCGAAGTGAACTGAGTCTGGGGGGAAGTTTCTGGGTGAACCGCTGAGGATGCACGGGTCGTGCTGGAGGCGGGTCCCAGCCAGATGTGCACGGCCCGCCCCGCCCTCCCTCGCTCGCCCCCGCCACTTCGCCCACAGAGGAGCCTTGATGCGCCTCGCAGGGACGACCCCGCCCCGCCCGAGTGCCCAGCCTCTCCTCCCAGCCCGCGGGAACTGCGCCCGGGAGCCGCGGGAGGAACGAAAGCCCCCAGCGGCCGAGGAAAGAGGCAGCGGCCACCCCGCTGCCCTCGAGTCCTCGCCCGCGCCCTCCTGACGGGACGCCTAAGAAGAAGGGAGGCCTGGAGGGAACATGCCCCTGCCCTGGGGCCTCACGCTCCCGCTGCTGCTCCCCTGGGTGACAGGTGGATTAGGGAACGCGGCCAGGTGAGTGTCTGGTTGGCGATTGGCCCTCAGCCTGAGCTCCCCCTGCGGGGGGCCCTTCTCTGACTCCTATTCCTCCAGGCACCCTCGCGTGTGCAGCGTGAGTGTGCACGTGCGCCTGTGACTGTGCCCGCTGAGACCGGGTTTCTCCAGGTGCCGCCCGGAGCGCCGCGGGCGGGGCTGTGCGCGCAGTGTGTGCCCTTGGCATCAGCTGCACTTGGCCGTGCGCAGCCCCGCGGTCTGGGGGGGGGGGTCTGCTGGCATCTGCTGCAAAGCGGGTGTGTGAGTGTCCATGTGCGTGTCAGTGGGTGGATTCTGTGCCTGTGGGGGTTTGTGTTTTCCCCTCTATCCGAAGATCACCTACTGGTTGTCAGTGGCTAGTTTCGCTGGGGAAGGAGGGAGGACACAGAGCAAGTTCGCAGTGTTCTTGGGCTGAGCCGCGCTACTGATGAGAGTTGATGGACTGGAAAGAAAGAACGCGTTGTCAGATGCCAGCCCTTCTCTTTCTGGTTAAGGCCATGCAGAATCTGAAGCCGTTTCCTTACTGCCCATGAGTTTTTCTGAGCTCTGAAACTTATTTTTCCAAGAGATCAGCAAAGCCCCTTAGTAAATGCTCACTTCCGCGGTGCTTACTGTTCAAAGCCCATGTAAAGTCTACACCTACTCCGTGTGGACTGTGCTATTATTATCATTTCTGTGTTGTAGAAGAGAAAAACAAGGCACAGAGAGGTGGAGTAAGTTGCCCAAGGAGGCACAGCCAGTAATGAGTGGAGCTGAGATGAGAGCCCAAGGACTCTGGCCCAGAGTCCCTGCTCTTCACCAGTGCACTAGGGCAGCCTTTGGGGAAACACCCACTGGAAAAGGTTTCCTGGCTCTCTGGCTGTGATGTCTTCCTTTCTCCTTAGGTGTCCACTAGAGCAGGGCTTTTCCACTGCAGCAGCATCGACCTTTTGGGCTGGGCTGGACAATTTTTTGTTGGGGTGTGGGGTGGGGGACTGTCCTGTGCACTGTAGGATGTTTAGCTGCATCCCTGGCCCACCAAATGCAAATAGCAACCCTGACCACCCCCACTCAAGTTGTGACAATGTAAAACAGTCTCAGATATTGGCCAGGGTCCCCTGGAGGGCACAATGGCCCCAGCTGAGATGGCTGTACTACAGAAATTTTCAGTGATGATTCCTGGGAAAACAGGATGAAAGCCTTCATCTGGTATAGACTTCTTAAAGGTGCGCCTATCTTTTGTTTGACTTACAGGGAAATATCTTTCATCAGAGTCAGCCATGGTATTAAGGGATTTTAGAGTTCAAACAGAACAAACCTCAAACCAGGTTCTTAGAATGTATGATCGCAAGTTTCAATTTCCTTTCCATGATAAAAATGTAAGCAGATGTAATTTGTTCATAATCACATTTTCCTTGAATGTTGGGGGTTCTTGTATTGCTAGAAAGCCCACTTTAGAAAGACCAAGTGCTATTTGGAGATGAGATTAATAGTTTCTTCAGTGGCCAGCAAACCAACCTCCAGGAGCTCCACTTTTAAAGGGCTACCAAATTAAACTAAAATCCGAAAAGCCTCCAAATAAACTAAAGAGTATTAAACTGGAGAATCCCTGTCGGGATTCTGCTGTTCTGCAGTTTTCAAGATGTGAACCATGGTTTCTTTACACACTATCAGGTTCATGAGCTGGTGTGTTTATTATCTGCTCAACATGCTTAGAAATAAGTGGTCAGCTCTTCTAGAATGCCTAGGGAGCAGGTTTAATCAGCTCCAGACTCCGTGTCACCACCAACAACACATTTATGAAAAAGGCAAGGCACCTTTTGCAGAAAGTGTGTCTACTGGTTATTTCCCGATGTTTTACAATCTGTAGTAAAAACTGTGACTGCTGTATAGAGATTTCTAATATAAGAACCACTTGTTGGGGTTTTCCCTTTTAAATGTCAGAATGTTAGGGGTACACATGTTTTGTACAGATTGAGTCAAAGTTGTAAGTGTGCCCTTCACCCAGTTAGTGTTCACTGTACCCAATGAGTGTGAATTTACCTACCCTCTTCCCTCCCTTCCCCCAGCTTGATTTTCGTTGAAATTTACTTCCATATGTGCACTTACGTTTTGATTGGTTAGTTCCTATTTGGTATTGCGTACATGTGTTTGTTTCTCCATTCTTGTGATGTTTCACTTAGAAGAATGGTTTCCAGTTCCATCCAGGTTGTCACAAAAGATACTAGGTCATCATTTTTTTATTTTGTGTAGAGTAGTACTCTATGGTATGCATATACCACATTTTATTGATCCTTTCATGTATTGGTGGGCACTTGGGTTGTCTCCATGTCTTTGTGACTGTAAATTGTGCTGCTATAAACATTTCAGTGCAGATGTCCTTTTTTATAAAATGACCTTTTTTCCTTTGGGTATATACCCAGAACTAGTTCTTTGAGGTATCTCCATACAATTTTCCATAGAGCTTACACTAGTTTCCAGTCTCACCAACAGTGGATAAGAGTGCCTTTCTCTCTGCTTCCACTTATTGTTGTTTTTAATTGAAATATTACAACATGATTTTATGACCTAGAAAATTACATGCCTCTTAAATGGTGCTTAGTGCATAGGAGACAATTAACCACTCATGAAATGAATAAACCATGCATATGCCCACTCTTAAAATTCAGAACTTGGCTAGCCTTACACTTCTATGCCATTTCAGTATTGGGACTGTTTCAGTGCTCTAGACCTGCTCTGTCCAATAAAAGCAAAGATGGTAGCCAGGAGCCCTAGATATTGGCTATTAAGTACCTGAAATGTGCCCAGTCCAAGTTGAGATGTGCTTTAAGTATAAAATACACATTGAATTTCACAACTAAGTATAAAAAAGAGAGTAGGAAATATCTCACTAGTCATTTGATATTGATTACATGTTGGTAACATTGTATAAATACTGCATTAGGTAAATTATTAAAATTAATTTCACTTGTTTCTTTCACATTCTAAAAAATGTGGCTACTAGAAAATTTTAAATGCCACATATGGCTGTTTATTTCTATTGGACAGTGCATTGGTTTAGAACATTTATTGGTCTGAACTCCATCTTGAGTGTTCTAGATGCAAACACTTGGATCTTTTCATCTTGGGCACATAAGACGAATGTTATTCACTTTGCTATTCTGGAGATTAATGTTTAGAACAACTCCCTACTTACAACGTACTTCTGTCACATATTTTTTCTCTATTGAATTTAAGTAAAAATAATGTGAAAGATGAAGGAATGACTAGGGCTAGCCCTCCTGCTGAGGGCCGTGTGCTGCAAACCTCAGGCAATAACAATGTGCCACTGTAACAATTTACCACATACCTCATGGCTTAAAACAATGCAAGTTTACTGTGCCACAGTTCTGAAAGTCAGAAGTCAAAAATGATTCTTATGGGGCTATGAATAAGGTGTTGTCAGGGCTGGTTCCTTCTGGAGGCTCTAGGGAAGAATCCATTTTTTTTTTTTTTTTTTTTTTGCAGTTTTTGGCCAGGGCTGGGTTTGAACCCGCCACCTCCAGCATATGGGGCCAGTGCCCTACTCCCTTGAGCCACAGGTGCCACCCAAGAATCCATTTATTTCTTTCAGCTTCTAGAGGCTGCTAGCAATCCTTGGCTTGTGGTTGTATCAGTCTAATATCTTTTTTCCTTGTCATCTTGCCTTCTCTCTGACTCATCCTTGTCTTTCTCCAAAAAGAACCCTTGTGATTATATCAGGCCCATAAACTGGGATAATATTTTCATCCCAAGATTCTTAAATTGATCGCATCTGCCAAGTTCCTTTTGCCATATAAGGTAACATTCTCAGGTTCCAGGGATTAGGACTTGTGGGTGGGGGTATCAGTTACCCTTCCATAGGAAACCCAAGATGTGAGTCTGTTCTTGTTTTTGTGGGCTAGATTATATCTTTAAACATGATTTTAGTCCTTTTTGGATGGTTGGCATATTTCTTTGTATTATTTAAACCTAGAATTTGTGAGAATACACCCAAAACTTAAGAGCTGAATGTTTCTAGGAAATAATAATCATGGTATCTCTAGTTACAAATTAGAAATCATTTCTGAGCAGCCTTATTTAGTTACTTTCACTGGTTTAGAAGATGTCGAAGTCCTATTTATAGGCTATTTATGTACATAAATCAAGGTTATGTAAACATCAAAATGAGAGTTAGTATATTATCTAGCCTTCATAAATGAGATTGGCATTCAGCAAATATTGTTGAGACCCTACTGTATGTCAACCCTTTATAATCAGTTCCATTTATTTCAATCAATCCTTTCAACAACCCTAAGAAATGGGTATTGTGCCCATCTGACAGTCAAGGAAATGGAGAAAACTGAAGAAATTAGAGTTCAGTGGGGTACAGTGGCACATACCTGTAATCCTAGCATTCTGGTAGGCTGAGACAGGAGGATTCCTGGAGCTCAGGAGTTTCGAGACCAGCCTGAGTGAGAGTGAGACCTCATCTCTACTAAAAATAGAAAAAATCAACTGGGCACCTATAGTCTCAGCTACAAAGGAGACTGAGGTAGGAGAAACACTGGAACCCAGGACTTTAAGTTGCAGTGAGCTGTGATGGTGTGACTGCACTCCAGCCTGGGCAACAAAGTGAGACTCTCTCAAAAAAAAAAAAAATTCAATACAGATGAGAGATGAGAAAACTTATTGAGTCTATATGAGAGAATCGGGGAAAATTAAAGATAGGATGACATTTAAACTGTCCTTATGGACTGAATGTGAGTCTACCTGATGCAGCACAGGGCAGAGAAAGCAAGGATCCCAGTGCTTAATTCCTTGTCAGTCTTGCCTAGGAGTAAATGAATGGATGGATAGAAAGATACCTGCAAAAAGAATGCATAAGGAAGGCATAACCCCAAGAAACAGAGTGGACTGGCCAGTACCTTAGGTTGTGAGCCCAGTGGCTGCCAAGAGGAAAAAAGGGCAGGCTGGAGGCAGGCTGTGAGGAGCCTGGTGTGTCAAGCCACGGAGACTGGACTGTGGTCTGAGAGCAGCAGAGAGCACAGCAGGCTTTGTGTTCTTTAAAGCTGACACTGTCCTGACAAATTTATACACAGAATTAAGACACAGCTGTGCAGAATTATCATTAAGGTAATGAGCCATAGTTTAGTTTATTGGCTGCATTTTTCCTTTTCTAGTGTCACAATAATCATGTGCTTATAATCTATGGCAGCTCAGATTTGATGAATATAAATGCCAAATTAAAATTCAAAATGCTAAAGCTACAAATATCGACAAAGATCATCACCTTGCTCTGCAGTATTCCATCGGCTTGGTTTCTGGGCATCACATACATAGTCGAACCTCTATAAGTTGGCTGCAAAAAGTGGTTAACACATGGGGGTGGTCAACATAAGGAATTAGACCCACTGTACCTTGAGTACATGTGGTACATGTCTATGAAAATTAGATCAATTTAAGGAGGTGGTCAATGGAGGAGGTAGTCAATGATGGAGTTCCTACTGTACTCATTTTCTATTGCTGCACAACAGAGTACTTCAAAACTTAGTGGCTTAAAACAACATTTATTCTTTCACATTTTAAGTCAGATTCTGGAGTAGCTTAGCTGGGTGACACTTGGGGTCTTTTTTAAGGCTTTTTTTAAGAACAGTTTTAGGTTCACAGTAAAAGCTTGGAGGTTTTCACAAGGTTGCAGTGAGGTTGCTGGCCAATGCTACGATAATCTGACGGCTTCACTCTGGTCGGAGGGTCTGCTTCCAAGATGGCACACTCACACAGGTTTGGGAGGGAGCCTCTGCCCCTCTCCAGGTGGACCTCTCCATAAAGCTGCTTGAGTGTCCTCACAACATGTTAGCTGACTTCCCCTACAGGGGCTAATCTGAGAGACAGAACAAGGAGGAATCTATTATTCGAAGCCTTCTGCGTCCTACTCCTGTGTACAGCCCCGCGTAAGGGAAGGGGAATTAAGCTTTACCTTTTCAAAGGAGGACTATCAAAGAATCTGTGGACATATTTTAAAACCACCACACAACACATTCTAGTTTGCCTTCTCCCACACTGGTTAACTCCTCTCAGCCTTTTTTACCAGCCTCCCTTCTTCCTCAGAATTTAAAGTGCCCGATGTTCACAGAGATTCATCTTTGATTTTCTTCCTTATCTACACTCTCTCCAGGCCATCTTCCCAGTCCTAGCACTTTCAATGACGTCTATGCATACCTGACTTTCAAATGTGAATCTCTGAGCCCCAGACTCCCTCTTTCTGCTGCATTCTTGGCTTTTCTTTTCTTTCTTTTCTTTTTTTCTTTTTTGAGACAGAGTCTCACCATGTCCCCCTTGGGAGAGTGCTGTGGCATCACAGCTCACGGCAACCTCAAACTCTTCGGCTTAAGCAATTCTCTTGCCTCAGCCTCCCAAGTAGCTGGGACTACAGGCATCTGCCACAACACCCAGCTATTTTTTTTAGAGACAAGGTCTCGCTCTGGCTCAGGCTGGTCTCAAACCTATGAGCTCAGGCAATCCACCCGCTGCAGCCTCCCAGGGTGCTGGGATTACAGGCGCGAGCCACGGCACCCAGCCCTATTCTTGACTTTTCCATTAGGATGTCTCACTGAGTTTAAGACATCTGAGACTGAACTGCTTATCTCTTCAGAACTGGCTTCCACCACCTCACATTCCCCACCCACCCCAAATCCCAAACAAGCAGCATCCAAACTGGCTCAAGCTGAAAACATGGGGATTATTCCTAACGAATGGTGCTTGTTCTCTCCACTTCTATTCAATCTAGCACTGAAACCACGTCTCAAGTCCACCTCCTTCTCCCCTGCCACCCATAACCACTCACCTTTGCCACCATCATCTCTCACCCAAACCACCACAATAGCTTCCTTTTGCTTTTTCTTTCCCCCTCCAGTCCCCTTTCAGTGACTTTCTGCCAGATTAAGAGTAAAATCCATTCTACATAAAATGGCATAAAAGACCCTGCTAGATCTAGCCTTTGCCCATTTCTCTAACTCCATCTCATATCATTCTACCTCATTCTTACTGCGGATGAATGAATGAAGGCGACAGAGCACAAAGGTAGCTGTCTTGACAACACTTTCTCTATTGACTGCCTTCCTTTCCTTATCTCATTTCCCAAACCTTTATTGATGCTGCCTCTACCTCTTAAATCGGTGTTTTTCAACCTTTTAAAAAATCTCACAGCATATTTGAACCTATAGTTAAACTTCTCTGGCACACTTAAATTATGTTGATCAGAGAAAGAGTAAAAAAAAAAAAGAATATACTTACTGTGCTTTGAACATCTTTCAGAAATAATTAATGATCTTAAAAAATTTTCATGGCACACCTAAGATCCTCTTGTGGCACACCACTAGACAGAAAATCACTGTCCTAAATAAACCACTTGCATGCAAATCCTTGTCTCATGGTCTGCTTCTGGGGGGAGCCCAAAATAAGACACTGCCCATCCCCAAGCTCCACATAACTCCTGAGCTTAGAAGATAAGTGAGAGAAATAGAGGAAGCCATGGAAAAATCCCAAGTTTTGCCTGACATTCACTACTATCCCTACCAGTCACGGCCTGGGAAATTTGAAGACTCATCAACACACACAGATAGGGCAGAGCTTGATAGCCTGGGCTGGTTTTATCCTGGACTCTTTAACCCCAACACATCTGGGAAGATGAGCAGTCTTGGGCTATCTCTCAGCCTATTGGACTGGGAATCTATTTCTTTAAAATAGGTGGGAACCTAGAATTAATTTTAATTGGACAGGTACAACAAATGGGCTATTCTGGGAGATATGATAAAAACAAAACAAAAATCAATAACAGCAACAACAGCAAAACCTTCATGGCTAGACCTTGTTATCCTTATTTAGAAAAACTTTTTTTTTCTATTTGCATGGCAATATTTATTTATTTATTTATTTATTTGACATTTTATAAATTTAATTGCAAGAAAATGCAAACCCTACTAATAATAAATCCAAAAACTACCTTAAAAAGAAATTTATGATAAATACACATTAATGAGTTAACATGGTTGATAAACAATTCTTATAGATCAAAAATCAGCAACATTGGTCTGAAGTTTGGGCTTGTTGGAAGATGGCCTTTCATCTCAGAAATCGCACTGGGTTTTGAAGTGAACCTGGATTTGCTGGGCAGACCTTCAGGGATCCAGTCTTTGGCACAGTCATTTCATCCTTTATATAATTGATTATAGAACTTTCTCAATCTTTTGTGATTTTATAAACTTGACATTATCTCATTAAACCTATTGGCATCTTCATGCCTTTCATACATACCCTGGTATACTGACAGCTACACAACAGGTCAATGGTTGAAATAGGCAAAACATAATACCCATTAGAATATGAGTCACCACTCACAATATGCCTTGGTCAAAGTCCTTTGTCTCCTAAGAAACTGTGTTTCAGAGAAGAATAAAAATGAGAAAATTAGTTTTCCCCAGTACTTATTTCTCTCTCTCTCTGAAATTTTATGGCTTCTCAAAGCATCTCACATTGGTTCTATCTGATCTTTGTCCACAGATGACTATCATCAGAAATTTCACCAAAAAAGCCATAAGATAAAAAAGACAGTTTCTAGCCACAAAATCTAGTATCTATTTAACTCACAACCTACTATTCTCTATTCATTATTTGCTAAAAATGTTTCTACAGAGATGTCTGTAATCATGACAGCTATTTGACTGAGAGAGAGAATGATCCCAATTTACAGCCTAGAAAACCGAGCCTTCTTGTGCTTCATAATATTCACAAATATCTCATAGTTATTTACCTACAAGCCTAAAATATTACCACAAACAAATCTATATCATTGTTGCTACAGAGGCTAAAAAATGCACTTGACAATATTTAACAAATCTTTGCACTGTAGCATATTGCCTGTTCCTAGATTATTCTGACCCTTTTCAGGCCAAAGCTTCTAGGAAGAGCTCAAATTCTCATGGGCAGATTCTCAGGACACCACTGTCATCTTCTCCTGGCAGCTCAAGAAGGAAAAATGGTCGAAACAGCTCCAGCGAGGAGACAGGACTGTATATATAAATGAGGGCATCATTTCCAACATCGAAAAACCGGATTTCTTCCATCTCAACACCCAGGAGATTTCCCACACGCTCAAGTCCAGGGCTTGCAGGGATCCTACTTTCTGGGATGAAGTTGGCACAGATTGTTTCTGCCTTCATGCTGCTGATCCAGAAGCCATGCTCAGAGGAGAAATCCCTCTGCCTTCTGTCAACCGACTCCTTGCAGACACCCAGAGACCACTCCTTCCCCTCTCCCACGTCCGCTTCCCAGTAATGTCGGCCAGTGGAGAAGCTGGGTGTACCAGGACACAGGCCAGGTGGGTGAATCTCCTGGGATCTTCCAGCACGTCCTGATGGCTCTTTGCATGCTGAATGCTCCTTAGGTCCTCGGAGATGGCAAGAAGGGAGCTGGCGGTGTCCACATCCAGGTTCATATCTTCCCGGAACTGCTGGAGCTCATGGCGCACATGCAGCATATGCTCTAGGAGAGGCCCATGCTGCTTGAGGAGAAAGATCAGCCTTCTCAACTGCCATTCTAACTTGGGAGGTTCATCTATCAATTTTCGGCACACGGGGCAGATCATTTTCAAACCCACCCTTTCTCATGGCCAAGTTTGGATGCAATCCAAACAGAAGATGTGCCTACAAGACAAGGAGACGGGATTGGTGAACAAATCCAGACAAACTGAGCAGGTCGCCTCTGCATACAGACTTTTGGCCATGGTCCCTGAGGGTCACTCCTTGGCAGGCAACTGAGCTGAAATGACGCTTTATCTGCTTCTTGGAAGTTCTTAGAAATCTTCAATACACAATCCGATCCTCAATATCAGGACGTAGTTGTCTGCAGACTTCCAGATCATGTGCTTGCCGGGACCAAAGCTTCTCCTTATGGGAGCTGAGCCCAGCTGGGTCTTTAACAGGATCTTGGAGTGAAGTCACACCCCTAATCCGTACTTCTTTAAAAGTCACCTTGAGTAGGAGATTTCCAGTAGAAGACTTGGAGATCCCAAGGCTGCAGCTCTTTGGCCCCTGACTGGTTGGCTCTCTGCATGGCAATATTTAAATATATTTAAACATCAGCAAAAGAGGTTTAACTTCTCAATTTGTCTTGGAGAATATCATGAAGTTTCCTGGAACCTGACCATAAACAAGCATATTAAGAATTCTGGCTCAGTATATTTTTGCGGAAAATAAGGAATTCTATGAAGAAATACTACACTACTTACACAATCTCCGGAATGTTTTTAAATTAACTTCAGCTGTGGAGACAGCGATTTTCTGATTAATGTGATCGATGTAGACAGCAAGATATATAATGCATTAAAGAAACTTTGGGCAATTCAGCGTTTAGCTCAGACTCTCACAGTTTGGGGCCTCCTGCCCGCAGGGTCTTGCTCACCTACATTGACACCTCCCTGCCTCAGACCGGGTTCCCTGATCCTCATGTTTGCCAAACATTATTTAGGATGAGACATCTGAGGGATGTGAGAGAGAGCCACAGAGACAGAAGCTGGACAGCCCATCTAGACCTTCCAAGGTGGCAGAGGATGTTGGAGGGATCAGTTCAGTCCAAAATTAGGCATTCTCTTTCTAAGTTGATAAATTTCTCTTTATCACTCCAGTTTTCTCAGGTTCCATGGGGCTGTGTCAATCTAGCCCAATGCATAGAAGCTCATTTATGTGATCTGATATCTTTTACATTCCAATGATTGATACTATGCCTTAACCATTCATATTTGATATTCCAGAATGTACTGGCCAAATTGTATACATATAAACAAATACATGTTTCACAAATGTGAAACTAAATGCAGTTCATATTAATAGGTTTCTAAGTCTTTTTTGTATTAATGGATTCACATAGAAGGGAAAAAAACAATGTGTACTAGATTTTAGGAAAAGAAATGGCTCTGGAAATACTACTGCGTTGATCAGAATAGGCTATTGTCTTAAATTCTCTCCAAATCTCAGTGACTGAACACAGTGATAAACACAGTAAAAGTTTATTTTTTTTCCCTGCCTCGTAGTCCAAGGTATGTTTGAGAGACTCTGGGGCATGCCTCTGGCCCAGCCTCTGTCCATCCTGAGATGCCCACTTCTCCTTCCAGGTATGAATACTCTTTATTCAAGGGCTGATGGAAAAGGAGCATATCGAGAATCCTGTGGGAGGCTTTGTGAGTCAGGCTCGAAGGTTGCCCACCTCCTGTCCACACACATTCCATTGGCCAAAACTAGTCACGCGGCCTTAACTAACTGGCAGCTGGGAAACATGGCCTTAGTTTTGTGCCCAGGAGATACAGAAACAGATTTGGTGAGCATGTAACTTTCTCTTCCACATTTGTTGAATTGCAACATATGAAAACACAGCTAGGTGGTCTTTTGTAACGTATAAAAATGGCGATTTCATATGGTTTAGCCTAATAGTTTATGTCCCTTATCCAGAGTACTCACAACCAGGTATTAAAGGAAAAGCATTATCGAATTATTGATAGGAAAGCTAATGAGTGGGGCTGGAATTAGAGCAAAGGGCAGGTATGTGTAGCAGGAGAGGATCCTGGGAAAGGAATCTGAATCGTTTGTTAACATTAACTTGGAATAGTTCTCAAGAACTGTGTAGAAACTGAAAGTTAAAGCTTTTTTAGAGCAGTTTTTAAAAAAAATTTACAAGATAATGTGCTATTATTGTCAATATCCTGCTTCCCTGTACTGGATTCCTTTGTCCCCCCCCCCCCGCTCATATTATTTCAACTTAAAAAACAATGTATATATTAATAATTAATTTTCTTTTTACCCATAATTTTAAATAGGTGCATATGTTCATTTTCAAAAAAAATTGGCAAGCATAGAGTACAGAACTGGATTCTTGATGGAATAAATCAATTTCTTCTGACATCTAGAAATAAGCAAGTTAATAATTATCAATTCAATAATAATTTTTCCTCTTTAAACTATGTTTCCATTTTTATGACCAGAGGTAGAATTTGGCGATTAAACCAGTAAAATCCCAATTTGAAGCTATCTCACAAAGTTGGATGAATACATGGGCCTCACACCCATTAATTCCAAAAGCGTGTTGCTCATTCATGAACTCACATGTTTCTCTGATGGTTTTTCCTACAGTGTCGTTTCATGCAGCTTGGTCTCTTTCAGGAAATATGCACAAAACATGTTGCGTCCACACGGCAGCTGGAGGTTGAATGATGTTTTCAGATTTGTATAGTTGTCTGAATAGCAAAATCCATCTGTAGTTCTCAATCATGAGTTGAGTTGATTCTTAAACAACTATTGCTTCCATTTTTTACACAAATGACAATAAGGCTAGATCTCATGGCAAATGTCTCATATCTTCCAACAGAGCTGTGATACTAAGATGCATTTATGACTAGGAAAGGAATTCCTTAAAATGGATGCTTCATTACAAATTTTTGCTGGCCCAAGTGTTAGTTATTGACATTTTGGAGAGCTTTATAAGTGGCACTTTATACAACGTCAAAAATGATGACTTGGGGGAAATTAATACACCTCCGATTTCTCAGGTTCACCTTTTCACCTGCAGGCAAGCATATGAAAGTAATAAAGCTCAAGAAAAAGAGGATTTCTCTGGAGAACTGTGGTAATGTGCAAACAGTGTATGAATTTCATGTTCTGGTAACTTTCTCCCGTTAGTTAACCCCAGGCAGTATACTTTACAATCCAAAATAATTGACTTTGACCAGTACATAGGGAACAGGTTTGGCCACCTGTTCCAAGGACCCTGGGCTGATTTCTAATTAGGCTTTTAAAAAGTATCAGATTTCAACAAATCTCAAATTTGTTTTTGTGTGATTTCACATCTAACTGTTTTCAAAATCTCGTTGGAGCTTAGTGAGCTCAACCTACTTCTATGGGGGCTGTTTTATATATCTCAAAGGCCTTGATATTCCAATGGCTTGAAATCCTTCTATAACTCTCTGGAGCCTGCAGGATGGACAGAATGTTCTCCATGGACACAGATCCTTCCTTTCTGGCTCCTGCTCATCTTCCTACTCCCTCTTCACCCCCCCCATTCCCTATGCTGCCCCCTCACTCCCCTACTCCTAACACACCCCACTGTGTGTGCTCAAATTTGCAGGTTACCAACTTCCCATGTTCTTAGTAGCCCACCCTTGGCAAAGCTGTTTTCTCCACCTGGAATGCCTTCCCCACTATACAGCCTCCTCCTATGTCACCTGCATAAGTTCCACCAGTCACCAGAATTCTTAAAGGGTCCCAAATTCTCCAGAAAACCCCTCACTCACCCATTGCAACCTAATCACTCCTGTGTCTTCCCCTACCTCCCGAAGACCTACCCTTCTGGTAGAGGTCATATGTCAGAGTATAATTATCTGTTTACTTACCCATCTTTGTCCCTCCTATAGTCCCAGTGCCTACTACAGTAGCTGACATGTGTATTGACCTAATTTGGGGTAGACAAATGGATAGATGAATGGGTGAATAGTTTGGTGAAGTGTGTTTCTATCTGGATTCTAATATCAATGAAATACTCAGTTTTTCTTGGCCTTAGTTTCCCTATGTGTAAAATGATAGTTGGAACTGAATGACATCTAAGGTCACTTTCCTTAAGGTGAAATTCTGTGATCATCTCCCCTTCCAGCGAAAATTCATTCCTATAAACATAAAAAAGTAAAGTTATAGGGAAACCATGGCAGCTATGAGTGTGCCTTGCAGACCTCCAACTGCATGGGGCGTAATTGACCAAGGACCCCAACTACTCTGCTCTTGGAAATCTATCACCACTTTGAAGTGAGGCCACAACACCCACAGGCTGTTCCCACCGATGACCAAGCTCAGCAGGGATGTTCAGGCAGGCCCTTTTTGGGAAACATGACTCTCCTTTGAAGGTTGACACATTTAATAATATTAATCCTACTACTGGAACTAATAGAAGCAATCAGGGAACATTTATGTGCTGTCACTGTTCAAAGCCCTTTCATTATCATGGATACCTTTAAGGTAAATACTTTTGTTTTCCACATTTTAGAAATGAGATAACTGAGGCATAGAAAGGTGAAGTTACTTGCTGAAGGTCAGAGAGTTAACATATAGCAAAGCCAGAATTCAAAACCAGGAAGGAGCCAGGCACATGGCTCACACCTATAATCTCAGCGCTCTGGGATTGCTAGGCCAAGGCAGTTGGATTGCTTGAGCTCAGGAGTTCGAAACCAGCCTGAGCAAGAGCAAGACCCTGTCTCTAAAAGAAACAATAGCTAGGCATTGTGGCAGGTGCCTGTAGTCCCAGCTACTTGGGAGGCTGAGGCAAGAGGATTATTTGAGCCCAGGAGTTTGAGATTGCTGTGAGGTATGATGCCATGTGGTATATGTACACCATGGGCAACAGAATAAGACTCTGTCTCCAAAAAAAACAAAACAAACAACAACAACAACAACAAAAAAAAAAAACAGGAAGGAAGGAGATCACAGTCCTAACCACCATGTCATGCAGCCTCTCAACACCCAAAGTTCATCCTGTTCTCTTTTTTTATTTTTTTATTAAATCATAACTGTGTACATTAATGCGATCATGGGGCACAATACACTGGTTTTATAGACTGTTTGACACATTTTCATCACACTGGTTAACATAGCCTTCCTGGCATTTTCTTAGTTATTGTGTTAAGACATTTACGTTCTACATTTACTAAGTTTCACATACACCCTTGTAAGATGCACCGCAGGTGTAATCCCACCACTCACCTTACCTCCACCCATCTCCCCCCTCCCTCCCCTCCCTTTTCCCCTACCCATGTGAAAGCCAATTTTAAATTAGTTTCATAGTAGGGCTGAGTACATTGGATACTTTTTCTTCCATTCTTGAGATACTTTACTAAGAAGAATATGTTCCAGCTCCATCCATGTAAACATGAAAGAGGTAGAGTCTCCATCTTTCTTTAAGGCTGCATAATATTCCATGGTGTACATATACCACAATTTATTAATCCATTTGTGGATCGATGGGCACTTGGGCTTTTTCCATGACTTAGCAATTATGAATTGGGCTGCAATAAACATTCTGGTATAAATATCTTTGTTATGATGTAATTTTTGGTCTTCTGGGTATATGCCTAGTAGAGGAATTATAAGATTGAATGGCAGATCTATTTTTAGATCTCTAAGTGTTCTCCAAACATCTTTCCAAGAGGAATGTATTAATTTGCATTCCCACCAGCAGTGTAGAAGTGTTCCCTTTTCTCCACATCCATGCCAACATCTCTGGTCTTGGGATTTTGTGATATAGGCTAATCTTACTGGACTTAGATGATATCTCAAAGTAGTTTTGATTTGCATTTCTCTGATGATTAAAGATGATGAGCATTTTTTCATATGTCTGTAGGCCGTGCACCTGTCTTCTTCAGAGAAGTTTCTCTTCAAGTCCCTTGCCCACCCCAAGATGGGATCATGTGTTTTTTTTTTTTTTTTTTTTTTTTTGCTTATATGTTTGAGTTCTCTGTGGATTCTGGTTATTAAACCTTTGTCGGAGACATAACATGCAAATATCTTCTCCCATTCTGATGGATGTTTGCTTGCTTGACTTACTGTGTTCTTGGCTGTGCAGAAGCTTTTTAGTTTGATCAGGTCCCAGTAGTGTATTTTTGAAGCTGCTTCAATTGCCTGGGGGGGGTCCTCCTCATAAAATACTCGCCCAGACCGATTTCTTCAAGGGTTTGCCCTGCACTCTCTTCTAGTATTTTTATAGTTTCATGTCTTAAGTTTAAATCTTTAATCCAGTGAGAGTCTATCTTAGTTAATGGTGAAAGGTGTGGGTCCAGTTTCAGTCTTCTACAGGTTGCCAGCCAGTTCACCCAGCACCATTTGTTAAATAGGGAATCTTTTCCCCACTGAATGTTTTTAATTGGCTTGTCAAAGATCAAATAATGGTAAGTAGCTGGATTCATGTCTTGGTTCTCTATTCTGTTCCAGACATCTACTTCTCTGTTTTTGTGCAAATACCATGCTGTTTTGATCACTATCGATTTATAGTATAGTCTGAGGTCTGGTAGCGTGATTCCTCCTGCTTTGTTTTTATTTCTGAGTAATGTCTTGGCTATTCAAGGTTTTTTCTGATTCCATATAAAACTAAGTATTATTTTTTCAAGATCTTTAAAGTATGACAGTGGAGCTTTAATAGGGATTCCATTAAAATGATATATTGCTTTGGGTAGTATGGACATTTTAACAATGTTGATTCTTCCCAGCCATGAGCATGGTGTTTTTCCATTTGTTAACATTTTTAGCTATTTCTTTTCTTAGAGTTTCATAGTTCTCTTTATAGAGACCTTTCACGTCCTTTGTTAGATAAACTCCCAAATATTTCATCTTCTTTGGCACTACTGTGAATGGGATAGAGTCCTTAACTGTTTTTTCAGCTTGACTATTGTTGGTATATATAAAGGCTACTGATTTATGAATGTTGATTTTGTAACCTGAGACTCTGCTGTATTCCTTGATCACTTCTAAGAGTTTTGTAGTAGAATCCCTGGTGTTTTCCAGATATACAATTATATCATCTGCGAAGAGTGAAAGTTTGATCTCTTCTGACCCTATATGGATCATCCTGTTCTCTTAATAGAAAAACTCTCCTCATTTGGCTTTCTTGACACCGTACTAACCTGGTATTCCTCTGGGTCTCTTTCTGAACTTTTCTGTTTCTCAGTCCACCTCTTAAATTCTAGTTTCCTTGGGGCTCTTCCCTGTGCCTCCTTCTCCTTTTATACTACAGCCATCCTGTAGATTCAGTAACCATCACCTGCACAATTCCCAAGTCTAGTCCTGCTTCCTGGAATTCATGCCCAAATATCCAGTTTCCTACTCAAATATGTCCTCTATGTTGTCTGTCTAGTGAGCACTTGAAATCACCATGCACCAAAGAGAACTCATTATTTACCCTATTGCTCTTCATATTCCTCATCTATATTCCTCATTCCAGGAACATGGTGCTGCCTCCTACCTGACAATGTATCCATCTCACACTCCACTTGCAATTGACTGGAATATGAGCTCCCTAAGAGGGGAGATCTTCTTATTTCCTTCTTGTTGCTAATGAACTCTGGAAAATAACCAAGTGCCTGATACATTGTACGTGCTCAATAAATACTTGAGAGCAAGTAAATGAATAAAGCAATGACCAGGTCTTGTTGATTCCATTCATTTATCCCCACCTCCACTGCTGCTGCTCTGGTCCAAGCAACCTGAATCTATCTTCCAAAACAAGTGGCAACCTTTCTTCCATTCTGCCTGCCTCCAGTCTGTTTTCCAGACTGCTTCCAGGATAAAGTTTTTCAAAAAGAAAATCTTATCAAATATTAAATAAGTGTCCTACTTAAAACCCTTTAGTGCTGTCCTATTGCCATTGAGATATAAAACTTCAAAACCCTATGGCTCTTACTATAGTGTGGTTATATCAAATTTTCCTAAAACTCCAAAGCCCTAACTTGACTCACAAGACCTTCTGTGATGTAGCTTCTGCCCACCTCTCAAGGCTCATCCCTCCCCAACCAACTCCCCCTTTCTGGTCTTCTACTGGTTCCTCAAGCACAAGCATGGCATCTCCTAGGCTGTCCTTATTCTATTCCACTACCTGTAATATTCTTTCACTCCATGTGGTTGACCCTTGTCCATCTTAAGTCTCATGAGGGCATAAAGATTGCACCCTCAAAAAGAAGACCTTGGACCCCTTAGACTGGATTATGTTTCTTTGCTTTAAGCTTCTATGGCAGACTTAATATGTTTAGTCCTCTATGACCCTTTGTCTAAAGGCTCATGAGTTGGGGACCCTGTCTGCCAGGTTTATCTTCATGTCTCTAGCACCTAGCACAGTGCTCAATACTTAATGCTCTATTGAGGATTATACTGGGTTTTTTGGCATCAGGAAACAGGCAAGTCCCTGCCTATTGGATTTGGGGAGCATATTGCTTGCATCTCTAAGATTTTGTTGCTAGATTGAAATCTAATGAAATGAGTCCCACATGCCTTATAAAAATATAGAATTAAAATCCCATAGGCAATTCCTTCAAATGGGAGCTTTGGGGGGAAAATTGAGAAATAAAATCCCATAGGGAGAATTTTTCCCTTTATAGCTTTTCTGTTTATCATGTTTCCTTTTTAAATCCAACTCAGATGTCACCTCCCCTGTAACATCTTACTCCTCTTTCCTGGGCAAAGTTAGTTCCTCTTTCCATTTGCTCCCCAAACATCAGCTTCATGTTCTTAAAAGTAGAGGTAAAAGCAAATGTGAAGACTTTGTCAAGATTTCTTATAGACATTTACTGTTAAAAAATGGGCTCTCTGAATATTGACATGGAAGGTTTTTTTGCAGAGTGAGAAAAAGTTACATTACCTTGTTCACCAAGTTACAAGGATAGTTGTTTTTAATGATTAATTTCAATCTTGTCCTCAAATATTAAGGCCATCAAAACCAATAAACCAATTAAAAGTGGTCAAAGGACCTGAATAGACATTTCTCCAAAGAAGATATACAAATGGCCTATAAACACATGGAGAATGCTTAACATTAGCCATCAGAGAAATGCAAACCAAAAACAAAAGATACTACTTCTCAAGCACTAGGTTGGCTATTATTCTTTTAGAAATGAACAATAGCGTTGGTGGTGAAATTGGAACATTTTCCCATAGATTGATGGTGAGAATGTGAAATGATGCAGGCTTTTTGGAAAAAGTCTGGCAGTTCCTCAAAAAGTTAAACATAAACTTATCATATGTCATAGATCAGGCTGCTATAACAAGTTATCATACATTGAGTGGCTTATGAACAATAGAAATGTATTTCTCACAGTTCTGAAGGCTAGAAGTTCAAGGTCAGGGTGCCAACATGGTCAGGTTGTGGTGAGGACTGTCTTTTGGGTTGCAGACTAACAAATTCTCAAACTAGCTGACTTCCTAGCCTGTTCTTATAAGGGCACTAATCCCATTCTTAAAGGCTCCACTCTCATGACCTAATTGCCTCCCAAAGACCCCACTTCCAAAAACCATCACATTGAGACTACAGTTTCAATATGTAAAATTGCAGGGACACAAACATTTATTTCATTGTACCATATGACCCAGCAATTCCACTTCTAGGTATATACCCAAAAGAAATGGAAACATATGCACACACAAAAACTTACACACTAATGCTCACAGCAACCTTATTCGTAATGGCCAAAAGGCAGAAACAACCCAAGTGTCCATCAACTGATGAATGGATAAATAAAATGTGGTATATCCATGCCATGGAATATTATTCAGCAAGCAAAAGGAGTGAAGTGCTGCTATATACTATAACACAGATGAACCTTGAAATCATTCTGAAGAAGCCAGACACAAAAGGCTACATGTTGTATGATTCTATTTATAAGAAATGGCCAGAATACACGAATCCAAAGACAAATAGAAGATTCATGCCAGGGGATGGTGGGAGGAGTTACTGAGATTAATTTCTATTAGGCATGGGGTTTCTTTTTAGGGTTATAGAAATGTTCTAGAATTAAATAGACATGATAGGTGCATGACAATGAAAATACTAAAATCCACTGAAGCATACACTTTAAAACGGTGAGTTAACATATCACAATGTGAATTATATTTCAATTTTTAAAATGCTAATATTAAAAAGAATCCTTAAAGACCTCACTGTATTTGAATTAGCACTTTGTTCAGTAGTCTATAGTTTCTTCTGTGGGAATTGATAGTTACATGCAGACCGGGTTGAGATTGTGGTATCCCTTGTAGAACTGTTAGTGATATACAAATGAGATTATGGCAGATGGCTGCTGTATTTCTCAGTCAAAACTCTTTCTCAGAGCTTTGTAATAATACGTACCATGCTGTCCTATACCCTAATGCAGTGATTTTCAACCGTGGTGCCATGAGAGGATCCTAGGTGTGCCATAAAAACTTTTAAAGATTATTAAATTGTTTTTGAAAGAAGTTCAAAGCATAGTAAGTATATTCATTTTTTTACACTTTTTTTTTTTTTTTTTTGGATCAGTATAACTTAAGCGTGCCAGGGAAGTTTAGGTTCAAGTGTGCCGTGAGATAGAAAAGTTTGGAAAACACTGGCTATGATGCATCTGATTACAGTAGGCTGTGACCTTAAGAGCAGAGGCCAGATCCTTTTCATCATTGTACTCTTTGTGCCTAAGAAAGCACTTGGAACACAGCAAGCCCTCAGTAAGTGTTTAGCTTGAAAGTAGTAATTAACTTTCAATTCAGACCTATTGCAGACAGCACAGGGAAAATGTACCTGCCTTTGTCTGTTAAAGAGCCCAGGAAACAGCTTTACAGTGTATTTAATATATGTGAGGAAATAGTCACAACTCTCCACAGAACATTCAACACAAGCCTTTTCTTCCAAAGTCTGGTAGCAACCCTGTTCAACACCAGGACAGTAAGTATGCAAATAAGCAGCGACCTTTATCCATGCCTACACCATTTAGGGACACTTGGTGGGTGGTAGGAGCTCGTTCTTTCAGGCCTCTGGGTCAGGGGTCATCAAGCTATAGCTCTCAGGCCAATGCTGGGTTTGGTACAATCCTCTTTATATACAGCCTAGGTACTAAGATGGCATTTATTTATTTTTGAGACAGAGTCTCACTCTGTTGTTCTGGGTAGAGTGCCATGGCCTCAGCCTAACTCACAGCCAACTTCAAACTCCTGGGTTTAAGTGATCCTTCTGCCTCAGCCTTCCAAGTAGCTGGAACTACAAGTGCCTGCTACAACACCCGGCTAATTTTTCTATTTTTAGTAGAGACCAGGCCTCGCTCTTGCTTAGGCTGGTCTCCAACTCCTGAGCTCAAGTGATCCTCCCACCTCGGCCTCTCAGAGTGCTAGGATTACAGGTGTGAACCACTGCGCTGTGCCAGTTTTTGGTTGATGATGAATCAAAAAGAGAATACTATGTCGTGGCACCTTTAAAGTCTATGATATTCAAATTTCAGTGTCCAGAAATAAAGTTTTATTGGAACACAGTCACACTCATCTGTTTACTATTTCCTATGACTGCTTTTGTGCTTGGACAGAGACTTTATGGCCCACAAAGCCTAAGATACTCACATTTGGCCCTTTAGAGAAAATGCTGGCCAATCTATACAGTAAGAGTTTAGCAAATTGTGTTTCCCAGAGGCCATGTGGAATAAGAAGGAGCCCTGAGCTACAGTCCCTCACACCTGGCTCTGCTGGGGCTTTGACTTCAATCCACTGGGCTGGAGTTGCCTCTGTATAACATGAGAGGGCTTCACTGAAGGATCCCAGAACCCTATTAGCTCTTAATCATCTGCAGTGTGTGGTGATTTCAGTCAGTTCATTCATTCCCAAGTGGCCAATGGGGTAAAGGCACAGAGCTCTTGTCTGGAATGAGGCCATACAGCCAGGGAGTCACATTACCAGACTCAGTACAGAAACAGACGCAGAACTGGCTAGCCACTGAGCCTATACAGAGGAGATTTGAAACCTGGCACTCTACGAGGTACAAAAACATACATTTGGGGACACTTTCATGTGCCTTAGTTTTATAAATGATGTAACTCAATTCTTTTAACTCTGGAGAAGAAGGAAATGATTAAACTAATTATTGAGAAAGGCTGGCAATCCCAAAATTCAGGGTTTTAAAATCTAGCACTTACCAGGTGGCGCCTGTGGCTCAAGGAGTAGGGCGTCAGCCCCATATACCTAGAGGCAGTGGGTTCAAACCTGGCCCAGCTAAAAAAACTGCAACAACAACAAAAATTAGCACTTACCACAAGCTTGTTGAAATTAACCAGGTGATTGACATCTCTCTGATGCCTTTACTGGCAGAGGAGGGTCTTTTTGCCTCTTCTGTTTTCTCAGTATTAACATGTGGTTCTTTATTTGCAGTCCAAGGGATCTTGGGTTGTTGACGTCAGCCCGCCAGCCTGGGGTCTGTCACTATGGAACCATCCTGGCCTGCTGCTACGGCTGGAGAAAGAACAGCAAGGGAGTCTGTGAAGGTAATTTTTTTTTTTTTTTTTGAGACAGAGCCTCAAGCTGTCGCCCTGGGTAGAGTGCCATGGCATCACAACTCACAGCAACCTCCAACTCCTGGGCTCAAGGGATTTTCCTACCTCAGCCTCCCAAGTAGCTGGGACTACAGGCACCAGCCACAACGCCTGGCTATTTTCTTTTGTTGCAACTTTGGCCAGGGCCGGGTTTGAACCCACCACCCTTGGTATAGGGGCCGGCGCCCTACTCACTGAGCCACAGGCACTGCCCCTGAAAGTAATTTTTGTAAAAACTCAGACCCTGCACTTGGGTCGGGGTCCTTAGTTTTTTATTTGTGATACTACAAGCTGTTAGAGAATTGCCAGTGAATTTCCCAAGGGCAGGGACATGGATGACTACCAATATCCAAGGTCTAGCTTCCTTTGAGATCCCTTCCCAACCAAAACGTGGCTGACACATTAGACGTGATTTTAGGAGACTGTCTTGTCAGTTACTCCTGTTACTATCTTAGTATGACTGGGTTGGGTTTTGGTTTTGTTTTTAATCTAGAGAAACGGAGATGGACAAAAACAGGCCAACAAATTCCTCCTAATTGTAGTTTTTCCTGATTGCTAATGAAATAAACTTTTTAATTATTAATCATTCAACCAGTAGGCTTTAGCCACAGAAGTGAGCATTTTATTCTATACATTTATTCACATTTAAAAAATCCATAGCATCAGTGTCTAAATGATTTCAAGGAACACCTGCATATATGCAAATATTTTAAGGATTTTTTTTTTTTAATTTTTGTGCACATGTTGCCTTTGGTGTCCCTCAGACCACATGTTAGGAACTCTGAGTGGGACTTCTTCAAGCAGGTTGGGGAGGGCAGAGACAAACACAGAGTTTTGCCTTTTGTTGTTTCTTATATGACCGTCCCTAATGACTAGCGCTTGCAGTGTAGAAGAACCAAATCTACATTCCCCCTAGCTGACTGCCCAGGGACTCAGGGCAGGAGTCTGGTCCCCCTGTCCCTGCATCCCAGCAAGTACAACATGCCTGAATCTCTCAGTCCCTTATCTGTTAAGTGGGATAATAACACAACTGCAGTTTACATAAAAGCACTAACATGTTCGCTATTTTTAGGAATACCAATGCTACCTTCTTCCTCCACTCTAGCTGGTTCAAAAATATCTGGATTGACCATAGGTGGGGACATAACTTGATAATATCTAAAATCCATGAAATCACAGAAGACATTTATATTGTTCTCACATGTTCCGTATTGTGCAAAACTTTCTGCTATCATAGTTTCCTTGTGAAGCGATGGGGAGAGCATGAAGATGCTAGAAAAAAATGAAGATCATCATTGTTACTTGGTTAAAGAATGTTAGAACATCCCCTCCTGATGGGGGTGGATCCCCTCCTGTTTGGATTGATAGTGTCATGATCAAGGACATTGAGAACCAGACTGACGTGGGTGACCGTGGGCAAGATCGGTAAGCTAGCTAGGACTCCGTTTCCTCCTTTGCAGCATGAACAGAGTAATACCTACCTCCAAGAGTAAGCAGTATAAGCGTTAAAGAGTATGCTCATTGTTTACATGGATGGAGCTGGAACATATTCTTCTTAGTAAAGTATCCCAAGAATGGAAGAAAAAATACCCAATGTACACAGCCCTACTATGAAACTAATTTGGGACTCTCACATGAAAGCTATAACCCAGCTACAACTTAACAATAGGGGGAAGTGGGAAAGGGGGGGGTGGGTAGAGGGAGGGGAATCGGTGGGATCACAAACTTGGTAAATGTAGAATGTAAATGTTTTGGCACAGTAACTGAGATAACGCCGGAAAGGCTATGTTAACCACTGTGATAAAAATGTGTCAAATGGTTTATGAAGTGAGTGTACGATGCCCCATAATCATATCATTGTATACAGTTATGATTTAATAAAAAAAATAAAAAAATAAAAAATAAAAAAAGAGTATGCTCATTACCTGGCATGAATAGAAAATACCCCATAAATTTCCACTGCTTCAGAAAGGGCCAATACACTCTTTTGCCACAGACTTCTATACCAGATGATGGGGGATTAAATGTGGCTTTATTCTTTTCCTAGACACAACATAACACATTTTTATTTGAAGTCAGCGAGGTGGAAGGGGGTAAAAATCACGTGAAACACATGATTTGGGATCTCTCTTACAGCCGCACGAACTTCGGCACCTGCCATAAAACTTGTAAGACCCGGCATGTCGCTGGTGAATAAATGAGGGCAATCTTCGGCTTTCTGGAAGGGCTACTCTGTAACTAGATCAGAGCAGTTTGGTCACAATACACACAGCCAATCACATTCTTGGTGCTTTCGTAGACTATTTGATCCTGTAGGCATGAAAGAATTTAAAGCAGAATGTGAAGAGGGCAAGTGCAGAGGGTTCAAGGAAAATGCTCACTGTGTGAGTTTTGCAAGCTGAAGAGATTATTGTTCAAGTTTTAAATTGCAATAATTTTTATATCTAAAATGCATATCCTATTTTATCTAATTTACATAGTCCTTCTTGGTTAAAGTTATATGTTCCTTGAAGTACCAAACAGCAGGGTATCTAGTCCCTGATCGCTGGGTTTCTGATTTCTAGCCAGAGCATGTGCTGGGTAGACATGACAACATATACCAGCCTGCCCGAAGAAGCTGAGCCAGACCTCAGACTGAGACCCTAGTGTGCCAGGGCTTCCTCTCCATCCATCTGTTCAGACTTCATTTCTCTCGAGGCCTGTGTCCCTGCATGCTGGAGCTTTCTAGTTCTCAGCCTCTATCCTGTCTAAATATGCTCCCAGGATCCGGTCTGATTTACTTGATATCATTAACCTTAAAATGTATGTTACTTTGGCAAGATAGAATAAAGAGTTGTCCATGAACAAATCCTGAATGAAGAGCTGAACAAGAGATTTTTACTTTGTCTAAAACATGCTTCAATCTCAGGCCATTTTAGAGGGAAACTGAGTTTCTTGCTCTTTGCTGTGGATTGGCTGTTCAAGTCACAGATCCAAAGTTACTGTAAATTGAAAACAAGTTTCTGAAGCTTTGACCCTATAGCAAGGCATTATTCACCATTTCTGCCGTGTTCTATTTAGCGTTTATCTGGGTTTTCCTATTTGGTTCACACTGGAAATCAGTTTCCAGAGAACAACCAGAGGTCTTTGGGACTTAAAAAATAAAATGAAATATTTATTTTTCTAACATCTGAATTGAAAGCTGCATCTCTAAGTACATATCCATAACAAAATAGGCACTGGAAATTAAATTCTAGCCCTTAAAAGTAAAAAATCTTTTCTGAGGAAGCATTTTTCCCCTATGATTTGTTCAGGGCCATAAAACATTCCCTCATTAAAAGTCTATACCTATTATTTTATTCATTATTCAAAAATATTTGAATGTTCCACGTTTATAACTCTATATTTAGTGTTGCAGGAGAAACAATGATGAATGTTTAAGTCCCTAACCTGAAGGCACTTGGAACCCAGGAGAAGGTAGAAGTCAAGGGTGGCCAAAATATGCCTAATTATTTAGTAAGACAAAAACTGATCAGTTTTACAGGAGAGGCCTGCCAGAATTCTGTGGAGTTCTCAAAGTTGAGTGCAAGTTTGCAGAAGGCTGGAAAAATCTGTGAAGGTTTCTAGAAGAAAAGGTCATACAAGGTGGTTCTTGAAGAGTGGGGAGGCAATTGACCATTGGAGGGCCAGGGAAGGGTACTCTAGGGATAACAGGTAGGAAAAGGCAGACTGCAAAGGGTAGTTCTAGACACAGCAGGCAATCTAGTTTGGGCCACAGTGTTGCCTACGTCTGGGGGGAACTGGAAAAGAAGGTGGAGGCCAGATCGTGTTGAGTTTACCTTGGTTAGGATACCTGAACTGTGTTCAAGAGTTAACAAAGATTATATAATGACCTCTGTGCAAGTTGTGGCACGATCTGAGCTATGCTTTTGGAATGTCAGTTTGATATCAGATCTGATGTCAGGTTTCCTAGAAGCAGAGCTTGAAAGGGACATTCTTGTACAAACACAAGAGTGGTCTTCTTCCCAAACAAATCAAATACAGAAGTAGAACTTCTATAAGTTGAGCACCCAAGGGACTGTAACAAACTGGTCAACATACAGAGGTTGTCACCATAAGGAACTAGGCCTACGGTACTGATACATACATGTGGTACATGTCCAGTCTAGGAAAATTCTGTCAACTTAAGGAGGTACTCAGTATAGAGAGGTGGTCATCTATGGGGGTTCTACTATATTTCATTGGGGGTGATCTTAAGAGACATATGTAAAGGAGTGGGGGGAGGAGGTAAGGAAGGTAGGCAGATGGGTGCTTTCAAGAGAAGTCTATCTTCACCCTGATTCCATAAGGACCCTAGGGCATTTATTGCACCTTAGAGTTTGTCCTGGCAAGAAACAAGGCATTAGGCTGTTTGTTCCCTGTACCAGTGGGGTATCATCACAGGCCATGGAGGGAAAAGCAGGGGGAGAGAGGCTTTGGTTTAATTTCCCGGGTATCTGTGAGCAAGGCCATTCCCATTAGCTAGATAAACGTTCAGTGAATGAATTAGTGGTAGAATGAGATATAGGATGCTGTGGTTGATTAGTTTTGAAACAAAGAAAAATAGAGACAACTGAGATTTGGAGCCTAGGTACTGGGAGAGGAATGGTGACATTAATAAAAAATAAATAGGGTCTGTGTTTGTAAGGAAATATCCTGGGGGGGAACTGGCTTGCTTAGAGATGGCCCAACTTTGAGCCAGAGGAATCCATGGATGGATAAGTAAGCAGCATTCCTTGGCATTTGCTGAGTTCTTTTATACTGTGGCTATTTCCTGAGCTCCTACTGGATCTAGAAACTGCTGAGAGTCCTCAATACCCTGAGAGCCTCCTTTCTCTCTCATTTATTAGTTTTTTTCTCCCTCTCCCCTGCTTCTCTTAGGGTTTTCCCATTTTCCTTTTTTGCTATCTATTCCCCACCCCTCCCAATCTCCTCCCTGGGAGCTGGACTCAAGCTATCATCTTAGACTATTTTTTTTTTTTGCCCTCCAACTCAATTACTTACAACATCCTATTCCTATTGTTTGTCCCAACACTTCATTCACTGAAAAAATATTTACTGAGTGCCAACCTTGTGTCCGGTATTAAAATGCGGAAGTGAACAAAATAGAAAACCAAATCCTGCCTTTTGTCATGGTTTCTCACGCTTCCACCATCATCATTATCATCATCATCAAGCTTTTAGCCCCCATCCTTAGGGCTAAAGGTAGCACCTCCCCACCTCCAACCTGTGGATTGTTCAGTCTGACTTGATAACATACAGCATTAAAAAGATTTTGCTCATTCAAAAGAAAAATAGGGAAAATGTGGAAGAGATGCAAAGAGGTAAGACAGAAAGAAGGGGAGGGCCCTGGGCCCGTGCTGCAGGCTTACTCTGGACCCTCTTCCTGTTCAAACATTAGACTTCTAGTAAATGTTTTGTGCTTACATACAAAACTGGCTGACTGTAGTCTCTGGGAGGCCTATATTTCTTTGAATACCACTGGAAGTGTGGTAGTGCTAAGCAAACTCACAATAACCTGGCATGCAGTGGGTGCAGAGGGCAAGGTGATCTTCTTCCCAAACAAAAGACTTTCTGGTACCTGAAAGTTGAAAACAGACTAGAGAGGAGGCTGACCATCCTCTGTGCGTCCCTATGGAATTCTCTGCCATACAGAAGGTGACTACATTTGACATGCTTGCATTTCACTGAGCTGACTAGTCCTGTTCTTTTGTCATCAAGGTATCTTTTCTTTTCATAGCTACATGCAAACCTGGATGCAAGTTTGGTGAATGCGTGGGACCAAACAAATGCAGATGCTTTCCAGGATACACTGGGAAAATGTGCAGTCAAGGTCAGTACAACAGGCCAGGGTCACAGGCCAAGTTAGATGGTTGCAATGGTGCTGGTGACACAACGTGGTATGCAGAATTTCTTAGGTTTTCTTAAAATTGAATCTTCAAATGAAGATGGTTTCAGAACAAGATTTTTCAAGCTCTTCTCCTTCACAAATGTAAAAATTCTGATGTTTTCTGTCAAGATGCCCAATAAAAGACCTCCCCCCCCACAAATAACTCTGTTCTGTTACTTGTTTTTTATTTTTTATTGTCTTAATATGTAATTTTATTTAAAATTAGTTGTTGGCTCGGCACCTGTGGCTCAAGTGGCTAAGGCGCAAGCCATATACACCTGAGCTGGAGTGTTCTAATCTAGGCTGGGCCCGCCAAACAACAATGACGGCTGCAACCAAAAAATACCCAGGCATTGTGGCGGGTGCCTGTAATCCCAGCTACTTGGGAGGCCAAGGCAGGAGAATGGCTTGAGCCCAGGAATTGGAGGTTGCTGTGAGCTGTGATGCCATGGCACTCTACCCAGAGTGACAGCTTGAGGCTGTCTCAAAATAAATAAATTAATTAATAAAATAAAATTGGTTATAAAATGAAAGTAATGCTTTTGTGTTATTTAAAAGTTCAAATGGTACTTGAAACATAGAAAATACATCATACCAGCCTTCTCTACCTATGTGGTATATATTTTTACTTTAAAAAATCCAACAGTACATGGGCGGCGCCTGTGGCTCAAGGAGTAGGGCGCCGGTCCCATATGCCGGAGGTGGCGGGTTCAAACCCAGCCCTGGCCAAAAAACCACACACACACACAAAAAAATCCAACAGTGCAAAAGAATATAAATTAAAGGTTTGGCGCCTGTGGCTCAAGCAGCTAAGGCACCAGCCACATACACCTGAGCTGGCGGGTTCGAATCCAGCCCTGGCCCGCCAAACAACAATGAAAACTACAACCAAAAACATTGGCATTGTGGCGGGCGCCTGTAGTCCCAGCTACTTGGGAGGCGGAGACAGGAGACTCGCTTGAGCCCAGGAGTTGGAGGTTGCTGTGAACTGTGATGCCACAGCACTCTACCCAGGGCGACAGCTTGAGGCTCTGTTTCAAAAAAAAAAAAAAGAATACAAATCAAAAAGTGAGTTTCCATCCCCAATCCTTACTCTATAGTTAAGTTTGCCCTTGATCTTCAAAGCCCTTTTCTGAGATAGTACCAACATAAGTATTTCTCGTAGGCATCTTTATATGTCAGAACATACAGCAGAGCTAGCTTATCAGACTGTATCCTCATCTCTAGTATAAATACTTTTATCCTTTATGCAAAAATGCTTCATTTAACCATTATAATTTATATTGTCTCCAATTTTTTGTCATTACAAACAGTGCTAAATCAAACCTCATTCTAGGAATATCCTTGCACTCTTGAGCCAGTATTTTGTAGGAAAATGGAATTGTTGGGTTGAGTCATACATATACTTTCATTGAAATTGATATATTTTAAAAAATAATTTATGACTTTTGTCAGGGACTATTTATTGGAAGGCATTAAAAGTTTATTTATAACTTCTAGGACAGTGATTCTCTGTGTAGGTGGTTTTGACCCCCAGGAAGAATTGCCAGATAAAATATAGACACCCAGTTAAATTTAAATTTCAGATAAACAACAAATAGTATACATATTTTCTAAATATTTTATGGGACTTACAAAAGCATTAGTCATTTATCTGAAATTCAAATTTAACTGGGAATCTTGTATTTTTATTTGCCTAATATGGGAGCCTTCCCCCAGGGGACATCTGGCAGTGTCTGGGATGTTCGTAGGGGGTGTTAGTGGTGTCTAGTGGATAGAGCCAGGGATGCTGCTCAACACCCCACAATGCACAGGACAGCCCCCAACAAAGAATGGTCTAGCCCCAAACATCACTAGCACTGAGGTTGAGAAATCCTGCTCTAAATCTGATGAATAAAAATACACCATTGATGCAAAGGTGATTTGGTCACCCAGAAGACACTTGGCAATATCTGTAGACAGTTTGGGTTGTCACAACTGGGGGTGAGAGGTTCTGCTGGCATCTAGTGGATGGACCCCAGGGGTGCTGCTAACCACCCAGGCACCGCACAGAACGGCCCTCACAACAAATAATGATCCGGCCCAAGATATCAACAGAAGTTGGGAAACCATGACGTAAAGAAATGGGTCCCCGGTCCTATAATGAAATGGAGCAAAGAGCACGAATCCATTTCAGCTGCCCTTAAGAAAGCCTTCCAGGATTCTAGAAAAGGGGACAGAGAGTTTGAGAGAAGGCCAGGCACCCACTCCACTCAGCCATCCCCTTAACGATCTACCACCAACATAGAGGCCAGAGCCCCAAAGGTGCTTCTTAGAACTGCATCCAGCTGCTTGAGAGAGGAATCATGCTTTCATAAGCCACAATTCAGCTGTATCCCTTACCGGAGGTTTTATACCACAAAGCTTGTTTTTCCCTATGGTTTGGATTCTGTGCCAAAAGACCTTCTCAGGAGATTTGGAATACAGCCATATTTTTCATGCTAATTTTTAAGTCCCAGTAAATATCACTGTTGAAGGAGTCAGTTGGCTCAAGTTTTGGGGCTCCTGTCTTCCCCTCCACAGCCTCCCTGCCCCGTGGCAGCCTGATCAAAGTCCACATATATCCATTAGTGGCAATAGGCCTCAACTGTTGTCTTTACTAAAATGCTCCTTCCAAGAGAAAAGTGAGTCACTTCTGAGTTAGGGCCAAGTGATGGGGTGTTCTGGGTTTCCCATTATGTCCGACATAGTCTCCTTTCAAATCAGCATTTCTCAATTGTCCCCTTTGAAGCCATCAGGGTCTGTGAAGGAGACAGTAGGGTAGGGGGGACAGTCAGTGACAAGAGGGCTTCAGATGTCTAGCTAGGGCCTTGGAAAATCATTATAAAAGGATCTTTTCAGAGGCGAAAGCAGTCACTTCTTATTTTCAAGAATGTCACCAGGCGGATTTTTTTTTCCCTTACCTCCTTGTCCTGTGAACCATGCTGAATTTTTATCTTATGTGGAATTTGGTTGGTTTTCCCTCTTTGTGTATTCCTTGGGGGAGTTAAGCCAGGAGGCCCCCTCATGACTACATTTCCAAAGACAAGATTCTCAATTCGTGATCCCTTTAAAGGTTTTATTTTTCTTCTATATCATTTTTTATTTTAATAAAAATGTTATTTATTCTTAATGTTTAAAATTTATTTTAGAAAACACTATAAAAAACACAGAAGAAAGTCATCCTTGAACTTACCAACCTTTTTGGTGTCAGAGACCAGTTTCATGGAAGATGATTTTCTACAAACAAAGGGCTTGGGAGCAGTTTTCATATGAGCCTGCAAGCAATTGATTTACTATGGTCTCTATGCAGTCAAACCTCTCTGCTAAGGATAATCTGTATTTGCAGGTGCTGCCCACCTCAGCCTCACCTCAGCCTGTCAGGCATTAGATTCCCATAAGGCAAGTGCAACCTAGATCCCTCACAAGTGCACTTTACAATAGGGTTTGTACTCCTATGAGAATCTAATACCACCGCTGATCTGATAGGAAGCGGAGCTCAGGTGGTAGGGCTAGCAATGGGGAGTGGCTGTAAATACAGATGAAGTTTCCCTTCCTTGCCCACCACTCCCCTCCTGCTGTGTGGCCCCATCCCTAACAGGCCACAGACCAGTACTGGTCCAAGGCCTAGGGGTTGTGAACTGTAGATTTAGAGTATATTTTTCCTGGGCTTTTTTTTTTTTTTTTTCAAATAAATTTGTGATCAATCTATTACATAGTTTTGTAACCTTTTATCACTTAACATCCTGCAAGCATCTTTATGTGGGATTAAATGTCCTCCACCTTCACCACCAGTAGTTGCCTGCCAGAGCTTTCTCTAGAAGGATGTGAGCCATGGTAGGTGGCTAAAGAAGAACCACTCAGAATAGTAAAAATTGAAAGGAGAATAAGTTAGCAGCATCTGGCATAGACTATTTCGGATAATATTAAAAGCAGAAACAACTAAATTCTCTACTTCTAACCTTTTTTTCCAAGTAATATGCACATAAAATTGTGCATATATAAAAAATGTATAGTTCAGTGAATGTTCTCAAACACCCATGTAACCAGTATACAGATCAAAAAACATAAATGTAGCCCTCCAAAAGACCTCTTATGCCCCTCGCTCCTGCTTCCACCCTGAGCAAAAGAACCATGTCTTGACCTCTTCTCTCACAGACTAGCTATGCCTGTTTTTTAGCTTTGTATGAATGGACTCATACAGTATGTACTCACTTGGGAGAGTCAGCCAGTGTTGTAGGTTTTTGGTCTCAGGGTGGCAGAGTACTCCTTTGTGTGAGTATATAAGTTATTTCTCTATCCTTCTATCAGGAGGTATTTGGATTAATTCTACTTTGGGGCTATTAAGAATAATCCTGTGATGGGTGGCGCCTGTGGCTCAAGGAGTAGGGCGCCGGTCCCATATGCTGGAGGTGGAGGGTTCAAACCCAGCCCCGGCCAAAAACCACAAAAAAAAAAAAAAAAAAAGAATAATCCTGTGATAATCATTTTCATATGTATTTTGTTTTTTTGTTTTTTTTTTTTTCTGAGTACAAATTCATGTTTCTACACCCAGGACCAGAATCGCTAGGTCCTGGGTATGTCTATATGTAGCTGTGGGAGATTCAGCCATGCAGTTTTCTGAAGTGTTTATATCAACTTATATCCCTGTTTGCTCTACATTCTCACCAGTCCTTCAAAATAGAATTTTATGGTCAGAGAGAAGGCAAGTAAGCGTAGGGTCCAGGAAAGCTGACCCCCTCGTCCTTCCCAAGATCGGGGTCTGATGTTGCCCTTCTGGACGTTTCCTAATTCCATTCACCATTCCACATTTTCTAACCGCCTCCACAGACGTGAATGAGTGTGGAGCGAAGCCCCGGCCGTGCCAACACAGATGCGTGAACACCCACGGCAGCTTCAAGTGCTTTTGTCTCAGTGGCCACATGCTCATGCCAGATGCCACATGTGCCGGTGAGTTTTAACAGCCAGGCTGCTCTCAGTCAATCAGTGAGCCTTGGCTTTTGCTGTTTGATGCTTGGGGAAAAACAAATGAGTTGCATGATAACAAAGAAAAAAAAAATCTCTAATATTGCCCCAGGCTAAAACATCTCTGGGCACTTCCTTAAAAAAAAAAAAAAAAGATGGCAAAATACACGTAACATGAAATTCACATCTTAACCATTTTAAAATGCACGATTCAGTGTCATTAGCACATTCATCATGCCGCACCACCCCCACCACTATCAAGTTCAGAGCATCTTCATCCTCCCCAAGTGAAACCAGACCCATAACAGTCCCTCCCCACTCCCCCACGTCTGGCCCCTGGAGACCACTAATCTACTTTCTGTCTCTATGGAATTGCTTGTTCTGGACACTTACTGGGGGTTGGGGGATAAATTATCTATCTGTAACGATCTGCATCTCTACATATGCGGGGATGTGTTGGGTTTCTTCATGAAAATAAGGATGTTGAACAAAATAAGCGTATCTTTTAGGGAGGTGATACATTTAAATTCCATCTCTGGATATCAATTCTTCTCAGCAGCTATCTTTCTCATGCCCCTTGCCCCACTCCCAAAGATTAGTGACGCCCTTTGGAAATATATTCCGACTCACTCACATTCCTGAAAAGAAAAGCCCTTCTGTGATAAAGAAATACCCATGTCCTGTGGGAGGGTGAGAGTCTATATCCATTCATTTATTGAGAGGGAAGGCTTTTCAGGTTTTATGTTGCAGCCGAAAGGCAAATCCGTCCTCCCTGCCTTCCTCCCCTCCTCCCACCCTATCTCTCTTTCCTCCACCTGCAGCTACTAACAAACTTCAACCTGTGCCTTTGGCCAGTTTGCTATGGTTGCGCAGTCACATGGACTCCCCAGCCCATCCTTGGCTTTCCCAAGGTTGTAATGTCTTATGTGGTGCGTGGCTCACTGCCCCTCCAGCTTTTTCTTGTCCTCTCCTCCCTGGCCAAGTGTCCCACACCACAGAGTCATTTAGATCTTCCTTTAGCAAGCCAGCCTAAGAAATAAAGCAGGCATTTGAGGGTCTTTAAAAATATTCTTCTTATATAAATTAAACAGAAACCCACATGGAACCAATGCACTGTTTAATGAATTCTTACAAGTCAAGCACCCTGTAACCACCACCAAACAGAACTTTACCAGAACCTCCTCCCCTGGCTCCCCCCAAGGGACTCTATCTGGGCTTTTAGAGCAATCACTTCAAGTTTTTAAAAAGATAGACTCCAATGGATGTTTCTGAAACATTTCATGAATGCCCAATCAGTGCCAAAAAAAGATATCTTTCTTCAAGTAAAAAGATCGAATTAGGTTAATTTTGAAGATTAATTTTGAAAGAGGACAACGAAGGAGAAAAGAATAAAGAAGAAATGAGTGATATAACCATGGGTGGGATTTGTTGCATTATATCGGGTCCTTACCCCTGTACCCTCTTTCTATTTCTATACATCTAGGGGTTACTTGGGCCTCCCTTTTTATAGACCAAAGTGTTCAGGTAGCGTAGACCCTCTCCTGGGCGCTGATTTGATCCCACCTGGCCCCTTGGGTCTCTTTGTCCAGCTGGGTGACTAGTATGTTATGGAGGGGGTGGAGGGAAGCAGTATACCCACCGTCCCTTGTGTTGTGAACTTTGGGCTGGAACTATATGAGTTTCTTAGCCTGTTATGAAAGAGATGCATGTTATGATCCACACATACTGGACCCCTGCTAAGGAAATGCACTTTTTGTGAGAAAAGTTATATTTAGCAACAAATGGAAGGAAAATCTAATTAATTTCTCTCATTTATTAAAAAAGCTAGAGGCAAGCAGTTCCAAAGCAACTCAAGAAGGACTAAGTCTCTGCCATCTTCGAAGTCTTGATTTTATTTTCATGTCTGTAGCCTCATAGTCACAATATGGCTGCCCCAGCTTCAGAGATCGCACACACAGAGAAAGTAGATGAAACTAAGCGGGTAGGGGTGATGCAAACAAACCAATGCCTCTTTCACACACGTCCCTCTTTATCAGCAACATCTTTTTTAGAAGCTCCACTCCCTCCAGTGGACTTATCTTTGTATTTCTTTGACTGCTCCTTGCTGCAAAGGAGGCTGGGAAAATGACAAGTTGTCTGGCTTTCCAGTCTCAATGGTGGGAATGGCAAGAGTTTTTAGGCAGCTGATTAGCCATATCTGCCACATATTTTAGTACAGACACCTCACAGATCAAGTCTTGTGTCTCAAGTGATTATCACTGAGGCTAGATGTTCATGGGAAGATCTCTAGAATAGACACTTTTACCCTAATTACCCAGGTTGATAATCTACATTAAGTGCATTTCAGCCTATGCAGGCCAGTCAGGTGGCATAAAGGAGTCACTAGAGCACACACAAGAGGAGAGAGAGATGTGGAGGATCAAATTCAATGCAATGGCCAACAAAACAGACCATGGGTGGGTTCAGCCCAGGACCCACCAAGATGCCAGTCCAGCCCAGATTCCTTTTGGCTGTCCATTTGGGACTCAGATAATGACTTTTGTCTTGTAATGCCATTCTACCTGTTCTATGTAATGTCTCAGAATTCAGAGATAGTTTCTTAGTAAGCATCTTTTTCATTGTTTCTGGAGGGTGACTAGTATGTTATAGTCTAATCCATGTCTCCTTTTTCAGACGCTAGGACATGTGCCATGACAAACTGCCAGTACAGCTGTGAAGACACAGAGGAAGGGCCACGGTGTCTGTGTCCATCCCCGGGACTCCATTTGGCTCCAAATGGGAGACTCTGTCTAGGTAGAACAGGGGGAATTACCTCCTCCTCTCTTCCTCCTCCCGTGACCCCGCTTTGCTGATCTCCTTTTTTCATTCATCACAATCAGCATGTTGACCAGATATTGCAAACTTCTAAAAGTACAGATTTATGTCCATTTCTGAGATAATGTTTTAGCCACATATGCCTAGACATACTTTGGGATGCTAAGAAGAACATTTCTCTATTATTTTGGATTGCCTAAGGCCATAGTGGAAAAAGGATAACTTTATTTTAGTATATTTACCTTGCACATTTTTCTTCAATTACCATCCAGGAGAAGCTACATTACTTGTATGTGATCATTTAATGAGTAAAATCCTAAGGGCCATTGGGCTTCATTCTGAATTATAGCTAATATTTTCATTAAAGAATTGGATTTACTTATTTTTTAGATATAATATTATTGAAAATAGTATATGCTTCTACATTAAGTTAGCATGTAACCAGTTTCATATTGCCTTTAAAACTTCCTCTACCTCAGCGGTTCTCAGCCTGTGGGTCATGACCCCTTTTTAACAATGAAAATACATTGTGGCATTAGGAAAGTTGAGCACCACTGCTCTACATGGTATGAAGTAAGTATTCCATAATTAATTCTGATTGGGGAAATGAGTAGATTGAATCAATACTGTTAATTAAAGGAACACATAAAGCCTTTATAATTCTGAATTTAGTCAAATTCATTGGCTTAGAACTTTTGCTCTCTTGATCTCCCTTATTTTGTGTCTTAGTTTCGGATTCCACAGAAGCTGAATATGAGCAAGTAGTGAATGTGGGACGTGATCCCAGGAAACACTGGTTGAGGGGTAGGGAAGTGATCCAAGGAAAGGAATATGCCGGTGCCAGGCGAATTCAATGAGCAGAGAATAGGTTAAATGAGCTACGGGCACTCGGGGGGAAGCTGCCTCTGGGTTTCTCCCTCTGGGACAAGGGTGCTGGGTGTTTATCTGCCAACTCCTGCCTTTCATGGATGGGGCTGCTCTGGGGCATGACTCCCCAGCATACCCAGCCTGGCCTGAGTGGGGAGCAGAGCTGAATGTTGCAGGTGTGGCAAGCAGCCTTGAGCAGGCATGGAAACTTTGAGTGCTGAGGAGTACAGGGGCACCCCATTGATGCACCCTTAGTGACTGAAACAACACTTTATTCACTTTGTGCTTTAGTTCCTTTGTAGATCTGAATTATGTTCAATCGCCAAATTGTATATACTCATAACAGTTATGTAGCACAAAATATATGTAATATTCAGAGCAGGTGAGCACAGAGCATTAATAAAGGAAGTCAAATCAAATCAGAATGCTGATAGAGTTTTTAAGCTTCTTCGATTTAAATAAGAAAATGTCAGTGTGGTTCCATAATCTTCACTACAATAGAAATACAAGGGCTGTCCAGAAAGTCTCCAGCCATGTGGTAAGAAAGTTGTATTAACAATGGCTGGGTACTTTCTGGACAGCCCTCATATTTTTCAGTCAAAGCGTTGGATGTTTACTTATCCTGAATGTACACAACATCATAAACTGGATTTAGAGGCTCAGCCAAATTGGTCCTAAATGAATTAAATACTTACTTAAAATTACACACATAAGTTAAAATTTTATCTCTACTCTTTGAGAGCATTCAAAGCTTTAATTAGGTTCATGGGGTTTAATACTTTTTAGTACAAGAATTATATGACAAGGCTAATTCTTGACCGAACTGAATTGAAATTTCCACCCACCTCTTTGATTTGTTGGGTGTCATTTTTATTAGAAGAAAAAGATGGGGCAGCACCTGTGGCTCAAAGGAGTAGGGCACCGGCCTCATATGCCGGAGGTGGCGGGTTCAAACCCAGCCCCTGCCAGAAACTTAAAAAAAAAAAAAAAAGATGATGTGCATGAAAGTGATCACTGAAAACTAATTTTGGTCAACCCAACACTTAGTTCTTAGTTTAAGAATTCAAGGAAAATATATAAGCCAGCATCAACTTGCATGTTTAGCCACAGGTCCAAGAGAACAACATAACATCTATTTGATTTGACATCTGAAAGTAAAGCAAAGCCTGGGTCTTGGTGGATTGGTCAGCATAGCTGTCCGCCCCTCTGTCCCCTGACTTTCAACGATAAAAAAGGAACACACCTATTGTTGGCTAAAATTGTATCATAGGACTACACCAGGCCCAGCGTGTATGCATGTGTGTGTCCCTACACAACCACATTTCTGTGATTTGAGTCAATATTGCAGGAGCCTTGGAGGATCTTCCTAATAAAACAATTCTGTGTATTTGGGTTTGCTTAAAAATATAGCTGTCTGAATCTACTTTCAAAAATTGTATGTTGTACAATATACAAGGATGGGGAAAATATCCATTCAGCACACATGTAGGTACCAAGTGCCGGCCATATGCTTTCCACCCCAGAAGAGCCAGGGCCCAACAGGACAGAAGATGTGAATGTAAGCAGTGACATTACAGCAAGGTAATGCCTCTAAAAAAGAAAAGGCACAAGATGACATAAATACATCAAGGTGGATGCTGTGCGTGGGCTTGGGGGGGCGGATCTAGACTGCTTCCGGAGGACACGGTGGTGGAAGCGGTATGATGTAATCCATGTTCCAGGTGAGGAAACTGCGTGTGCTGCTTCTCTTTCTGTCACTGACACTTTCTGGTTCTGCACTCTAGATATTGACGAATGCATCTCTGGTAAAGCTGTGTGTCCCTATAATCGAAGATGTGTGAACACATTTGGAAGTTACTACTGCAAATGTCACGTTGGTTTTGAACTGCAATATATCAGTGGCCGATATGACTGTGTAGGTAAGATTCAGTGGTATCTTCCTCCCCCCCCCCCCACCAAACCTGTCGGCTTTCTCTGCAGATACTTTGGTGGCAATTCAACCTATGAGTGGAACAATCCTCTGAACAGACCAGCTTAACAACACAGAAAAGTTTGGGGCTTTTTTAAAAGTCTCTGGCATTTAGGAAATTCCAAGGACATCAATTATGAAGCCAGGTCAATAATTATTTAAAGTAAGGAATATAACTCTGTTATGGAGGCGAATATCTCAGGATGATTTTTGAGGGTTTTTAAAAATTTGGTTGTTTTTGTTTTGTTTATGTTCGGGGTTGTCATCTAAAAATGAGAACAGGAAAGCAGTATTTGTATTTGATAAAAGGAAGAAATACAGGCCTATCTGATCTTGATCCCAGTGGGCTATTCACAACAGTTTCCGTCAATGGTGGCTTTAAAAAAATGTCTGAAGGACATGAAGGCACATATTCCTTCTTCTTTAGCTCTTTCAAGATCCAAACAAAATGTTCCCTTCCATGATCACCAAAATTACTCTCTAATAAGATTTTAGTACCAGTCAGCTATTGACCTAATCTGTGTGAGTTAAAGTATGTCATCACTCAGTAAAGAGATTCCAGGTGTCAATGAGCAAGTGGGCAGTATATTTGGGGAGCCCTTGGGATCCCCTGATATAATGTAGGATGAAGGCCTGTCCTGTAGTGAAGAGAAATTCAGGCCCCCAGTAGCTTCCTATTTACACAACCCGTGTAACAAAGGTGTGTGCCTGACATGGAAAGCTAACATGTGGCAGGAAATAGGATTTATTTCTTTCAACCCTACACTCAGGGCTTCTCGGGACACATCTTTTGTAGTCATGCTGGGGTTTCAAACCATCTCCACGGCTCTTCCCTCAAACCTGAAACACAAAGACCATTCTAGACAGGTTATAAAGTCTGTGTTTCTCCTGGGCATGGCCCCCATGCCTTCCTGAAGACCTATTTGTAGCAGTGATGCTGTGTTTGGAGCATAATTCTCTTTTATAGAACAGGGTGGAATTCACATGGAAAGCTTTAAACAGTGATGAAGATTAGCCTCAGAGCTCCCTTTGTGGCTAAATTACAAACAATAGGGTATTTTGTGCATATGTCTACAAATGCATAGGTAGAAAATGGGATGGGGAATAGGACAAATGAACCTCAAGTTCTCACTTGAGTGGAATTGGGCAACTTTTCCTCCTCTAAACCCAGCGGAGGGCTCAGACCGGTCTGACTGTTTTTTCCTGCCACTCTTTGAACAAAACACCCATGCCTGTTAAGTCCAGATGATGTCAGTGGTTCCCAGCCGATCTTAACTTTTGTTCATTAGGAGTTTCAAGTCTTTCCAAATAGAGAACCGATCTTCTGATATTGCTATTTAATTCTAAAGTAGGCAAATGAAAGAGTGAAGAGGAAAACCTAAACATCTTGCAGAGTTCCATAGCATTGATAATTGGGAAATGAACTTGCCGTTGTGGGGAAGAGAGCTGCAGACACACCCCCTAGGTGCCAGGCATTGGGCAAAGCTAGAGCCTCTGCCAATGTGCCTGGGGTCTTGAACTCCTCTCAGCTCTAAGGCAACACTAGGTTTGTTGGGAGTGTTGAGTGGCTGACCCTGAAGTTGCTCACGTGTAGGGGATGGTCTTTCAGCAAGCTCTGTTAACACACATTTCTTCCCTGGCATTCACATTTTTAGATATAAATGAATGTGCTGTGAATACCCATATGTGCAGCCTCCACGCCAATTGCCTCAATACCCAAGGATCCTTCAAGTGTAAATGTAAGCAGGGATATAAAGGCCCCGGGCTGCAGTGTTCTGGTAAGTAGCATTTGGTCATGGCGGCTTACCTATTCCCAGGAAAGCGTTCTCTCCATGTGGCCTTGCTCCCTTGACTTCTCTCACTCTCCCTGTCTTTCTCACTCTCACTCTTGCTCTGTGACTGTGTGCACAATGTTCAGATTAAACTCTGCCTCAGCCTTGTCTTCTTTGCAAATTGGGCCACGTCTGCAATATTCACTGAAGTTGCAGGCACTACACTTAAAGAACAGCGAGAGTACTTAATGTCTTGCTGGTCATAACACACTTTCAAATACTGAAAATGGGATTTAAAGTCAAAAGGCACGGAGCAAATGTCTCCATCAGGATGCACTAGGTTATGGTACAGTAACAAGCACTCCTAAAGTGTCAGCAGCTTAAAACCACAAAAGATTTTTAGCCATGTGAATCAAGACTTTCCAGAACACACAACTGAAATTAAGTGTGATGAAACTGACCTCACTTTCTCTGCCATCCTCAAGGCTGGATTCACTTGGTTTCACACAGAGCTAAGAGTCTCATTGCTCTTACCGGTGAATTCTTAAATGTTTGGGTATTCAAACATTAAATTTGTAAACCAGGTGTATGAAAATAAAATCACTGCTATTAACAACTACAACAGTAAAGGGCAGTTGGGGGGGGTTGCTATTTTGTTCTTTTGGGACAGAGTCTCACTCTGTCACTCTGGCTAGAGTGCAATGGTATCAGTCTAGGTCACTGGAACCTCAAACTCCTGGGCCCAAACGGTCCTCCTCCCTCAGCCTCCTGTGTAGCTGGGACCAGTGGTGTGCACCTCTGCACCCAGCTAATTTTTTGTTTAATTTTTTGTAGAGACAGGCTCTCATTCTTTCTCAGGCTGGTCTCAAGCCCCTAAGCTCAACAGATCCTCCCACCTTAGCCTCCCAGAGTGCCAGGATTACAGGCATGAGTCACCATTCCTGGCCCACAATAGAAGTTTATTTCTCACTCCTGCTATGTCCAAAGAGAGTTTTCTGGGAGTTTCTTCCCAATATAATCACTTAAAGACAAAGGGGACAGAGGTCCCACCATCTTATGGTACTATGTTATCAACTCCAGACCTTATGGTTTGTCATAGCAATGAAAGTGTGAAGCATGGACAGTCACGTACCGCCTCTTAATTAATGCAGCTTAGAAGTATCTAACTTCAAGGGACAGAAAATAATAATAATCCTGCTGTGTGCCTCAAAGGAAAAGCAAAGTGGAGACCTCAGTGAAGAGCCAGCGTGCCTGCCAGGGCAGGCCAGTTATGATCGCAGTGCAGTCACTCCCCTGCTAAATCGTGTCTTCCCATGTTTAATATCGCCCAGGTTTATGCCTCTGCCCATGTCCCTTTTAGCTGGCTCATCGTGTGACTAGACTTGTTGACCGTCCTGTCTCAGCTCTCTCCTATACCCCTTAGCAGAGTTCCCACATGTTCACCTCCCATGCCCCCATGTGGCCAGTGCCACTGATGACTTAACTGGCTGAAAGAGTGTCCACTCAGACATACAAATAGAAACTGTATGTACTTTCTTCCTTTCTTCCTTTCTTCCTTCCTTCTTTTCTTTCACAAAGTCTCACTTTGTCATCTTTGGTAGAGTGCCCTGGCGTCATAGCTCACAGCAACCTCAAACTCTTGGGCTCAAGCGATTCTCTTGCCTCAGCCTCCTGAGTAGCTGGAATTACAGGTGCCCACTACAACGCCTGGCTATTTTTAGAGACAGTCTCGCTCTTGCTCAGGCTGGTCTCGAACCTGTGACCTCAGGGCAGTCCACCTCCCTCAGCCTCCCAGAGTGCTAGGATTACAGGGGTGAGCCACCGCCCTCGGCCCATAAACATTTCTTATGTCAAGAAAATGTCTGTTTTTCTTTGACCATCCAACTTTAAGTATATTTGGGGCTAAAACAAATTTTTCTTTATTCTTCGAAACCTCAAATTTGTCACATTGTTCTATTTGATATCTGAAAATTATGCATTTTGTTATTATCCATTGTACAGCTGAATTATTTCTTTAGTCTTTCAGTGGAATGTTTATTTAAAGGAGAAAACTATCTTTGGGTCATTCACAACGTTCCGTGACCAATCCTTTTCATTTTGCTTTAACCCTCTCTGTAAAAGAAACAGCCATGTCTCTATTGAATATTGATCTTAACAAAGTCTTAATACTCATTGCTTAAGGAAAGATGGCCCCAAATCCACCTTTCTATACACAGCAAGGTCATAAAAGCAGAAATGAGCATAGTATCCACTTTGCAATCAGCATTATAAAATGTAATATCACAAATACATTCATGTGCACATGAATTGCTATTGTATAATATAGGACATTGATGGAACAACTTTTATTATGGGTTCATTGTTTCAAAAAGCTTAGGCTGTACGTTGCAGTATGAAAAACAAGTTAGAAGATTATCCTTATGCACTATCTGTACCCAAAGGAAGAAACACCCTAAATGCAGAAATATGTATTTTTTACCATTTTAACAGATGTGAGCATTAATAATACACAGCCAGATAATTTGGTCTTGATTTGACAGCAGATGTACTTCATACTAAGAAAACCAGAAGCTAGATAATAGCTAATTTGGGGAGTACCAATCAATTTAGGAAAGAAACTATGTCATTGACTTACCAGGAGCACAGCTTCTGGAATCAGATTACCTTAGCTTGATTCCGGCTCCCTTACCCACTACCCGTGCACTAAAAACAAATTATTTAACTTTTCAGTGCCTCAATTTCCACATCTGCAAAATAGGAATAATACTATCTAGACCTTCCAGCAGTGAGGAACCTGTGGCCTTGGGGCACATGTGGCCTTCTGGATCCTTAAGTGTGGTCTTTTGACTGAATCCAAATTTTACAGAACAAATCCTTTAAATAAAGGGATTTGTTCTGCAAAGTTTGTATTTGTTTAGGAGACCGCACTTGGGGATCTGGGGGGCTACATGTGGCCTTGAGGCCGCAGGCTCCCCACCCCTCTGGCCCAGAATATATTAAATACTCAGTAAGCCTGCGCTAGTAGGAGGAATAATAGTGGCAAAGGCTTCTTTCCCAAAGTTTAGTTGTTTGCATTGAAAAGCATCTTCTTTAGTCATTAAGAATATGCTTGTGGCTTAATTCAAGTCAATTTACATAGTACACGTTCAAGGAAATTGGTTTTGGTACATCCAGGCCATCTCTGTTTTTTCTTCAATTATAACATCGACATTAGAAATTTGGAGGTATGGCCTGGGAATGTCTTCTTCTTTTTTTTTTTTAACTCAGTAAAAGATTTTAAACATTCTGGTGATGAATTTAAAAAATAATAGCAAACACATACTGAATATATGCTGGGCACTAATCGTAGTAACTCGCATGTATTTACTTACTTATTTAAACCTCACAAAACCCTATTCTTATCCCAATTTTGTAAGTGGGGAGACTGAGGCAAAGAGAAGTTAATTACTGGTATAAGAAAATATGGCTACACAATGGGGAGCCAGGATTGAAACTCAAGAAAGGACTGCGTGCTTAACCACAGGACAGCTGCGTTCATGATTAATGACTAGTCCTCTGTGATAGAGAACTCTCCTGGTCTCCTTCCTGACAAATTCCACTAGTCCAGCTTTTGTTCCATCCTAGCCCCTCCCTAGTACATTCCTCATCCCTGGTTAAGTCTCTCCTCCCAGGACTGTGTCCAAAACTCGTATTAATGAAGCATTTCTCCACCCAGACAATAGGGGATCATCTGATGAAATGAGCACAGGTGAATAAATGTCAAAGTCATATTCCCCTGGGGTCAGCTATTCTTACCTAACATTGATCTATTGATCTTCTCTAAATAAAGTCTTATCCCAAAGGCATAAAACAAAAATTAGGATTTCCAGGCAGGTGGAAGTTTTTGACAAAGTGGACATTTGGAGAAATCTCAAATCCCTCCTAAAAAAAATTGTCAACTTCATCTACAAAAGACTGGCCTGTGAACCTGAAGAATTTGAAATTCCCTATGTTTAGGGGAAAATGTGTGAGTACCCCACAAACCCTCCTACTGCAACTCCCTCCCATATTTTTATGTTTTCAAAATATAATGCAATAATCGAAACAATTTTAAAAACCATCATCAGTGATGTCAAATTTGAAACAGCAATAGCTAGATAAAAGCCAAATTTAGTTATGCATAGGCACATTTTCAGAATCCATTTTTATCCTTGCCCAACTTTCTTTTTGCATATTGAGGGACTGAAATTGTTGACACTACCAATATTAAGATGGTTTGATTTTTTTCTTTTCAATAAAAAAATTTGAAAGTTCAAAGCAGAAACTGAAAGCAGATGTTTAGGTTTGTGTGGTGTGGGCTAAAACCCCTTCCTCCTTAGTTATTAAAGGTCCTTAGTTTTATGTTGCTGATTGCATAAAGGAAATTTATAGGGAATTCCGGTTTCCTGTTAATTTTTCTTGCTGAATACTAGGAAAAGGCTCAGGTAACCATGGAAAGAATTACACAGCCTCCAGAGGAAGGTCTATATATGATCAGCACATCACAATCAAGATTTAACATGCAACTTCTGGCAAAGGAGCTGAAACAGGCCATCTGAGGGTCAGGAAAATGAGTAATGATGCATGACTTGTATTAGTACTAGTTGGTTTCATAGCTATAAGTACAGGCTGTCACAATGATAAATAACTAGAATGTTTCATTGAGAAGAGAAATGTTGCTTTTCGGTCATACATCTACCAGCCTTAGATTGATTTCAAAGTAAAAGCAATATATTAATTAAGAGCACATGTATTTTCAAAGCATTTTTTCCTCTTTTCATTACCCAAAATATTGTGGACTTCTCCTTGCTTATTTTTCTATTATTTTGATACAGATTGAATCAGCCAAATGATGAGGGAAGGAAGTAGGAAAAGAGGTTAAAGCATTGCCAGGAACAATATACTAATGAAACCCTATTCCAATTTATTTTTATAGTATTCTTTTTTTTTTTTTCACATGTAGGCAGCCAAGGGAAGGATTTATAGTATTCTTTTTAGCCATCAAAATTGATGTCTACTCCCTTATTACATTTCCCTCTAAACCATACCCAAGTAATAGAATTGAGTGAATTAATTCAAGTGTTATTAGACCATTTCTTGCTTATTCTTGGACCAACCCATACCTAGCTAGCTTATAATAGGACTAAAAAATATTTTAGTTTAAAAAAAATTTTTTTTTTTTTTTTGCAGTTTTTGGCCAGGGCTGGGTTTGAACCCTCCACCTCTGGCATATGGGGCCGGCGCCCTACTCCTTTGAGCCACAGGCGCTGCCTGGTGTTTTAAATTTTTTAATTAATTGCCGCGGACCACCCTGTCGGTGGGCTCCAGTCCGAGGGAGAGCAGGGAGAAGGAACGAGGAAGGTTGAGAGATCGGCGTAGGAATGACAGTCTGACACACTACGGGTTGGAGTATGCAGCTGCAAATTTACTGAAAGTATATGTTGGTATTTATACATTTTCTTTCCAAGGTTCAAACAATGCAATCTTTATTTTGCTTATGTTTGCAAATTATCTTTGTGTCTGCATATGCGGTTTATCATGCATTACATGTTTTCAAGGTTTTCGCTCTCCGGAGGGTGGTTTATCAGTAAAACCTGGTTACTCCCTCTTATCTTAGGAATGTCAAGGCTTGCAACTCCTCTCAGTCCTGCAACTCTTCTCAGTTCCTTATAATCTTTTTCAAAACAGCTTGACATATTCCTTTATGTATAATGCTTGACTACTTCTATATATATTTTCTATATATTTTTACTCCTATTAGTAACTATACTTTGATTCATAATTAATTGTTTGTCAAACATTAAAATACTCTATTGATTTGTATTACATATGAAAATTAGTGAAGCAAGATGTTTGAACAAATCCTTATTGTGGGAGGTCATGTCTTGTAAAAGTTCTGCTTATGCATTCATTCTGTTTTTTCTGTCCCTACTGATATTTATGGTGGGAAAAACCTCTTTGTGTGCTCATTAGTGGTGCCACTGAGTCTAGCAAGCTCATGAGGTTGTGTTATATTTGGATCAACAGTGTATTGTGTTCTTTTTTTAAGAAAGTACATATTGATAGTTTATCAGAACAAACAGACTTCTGGTACAGAATGACAAACACATGAATAGATGCCACAATCTTTAAACTTAAGCGGGTGACTGAGCATGCTAGGCAACATTTCTGATGCTGTGCATACTGGGGGCGCTGGGGGCTAAGCTCCGTGGAGCACAATCCACCTTCCCGTCGTTCTAGAACGCGGACAGCGCTGCCTCACTACGGCTGTGGTGCCATGGGTGCGGCAATTAATTACCTTTTTATAGCAAGTGAATATTCCTAATTATTATGAAGATATCCCTGAAAAGGGGGCATGTATCTCAAGAAATTTTAGCCAGTCTGGCAAAAAGTAGCTCCTAACCTTAAAGCATGAATAAATTTATCATTGAAACAGGACTGGAAAAAGAGTCATTCTTATCCTGTACCCTCAAATCTTAGCTCTGTCCCTAGTCAACTGAATGACTTTGGGGAAATCACTTAACAATGCCTAGTTGTCCCATCTACAAGACAAGAGTACTGGGCTGAATGATCTTCTTTCTACCTCTTGAGTTTTTTGACACTGTCATTTTTCCCTGCAAGGGTCATTGATCCACTAGAGGATAGGAAGAGTCAATCTAGAGGTATATTTTTAAAAGCAATTTAGTTTTGTGGTGAGAAATGGAAAATGAATGAAAAACAGTAGAAAACATATTCAATAAATATTCATATTGAATAAAAACATATTCAATAAATAAAATCATTTAGCTTTATATAGTGGTTGACTGAGGCAAAGAAATTCAAAGGAGGGAGAAAAGGGGGAAGGAGACTGGCGCAGTGGCTCACACCTGTAATCCTAACACTCTGAGAGGCCAAGGCAGGAGGATCCCTTGAACTCAAGAGTTCAAGACCAGCTCTGAGCAAGAACGAGACTCTGTCTACTAAAAATAGAAAAATTCATCCCAGCTACATGGGAGGCTGAGGCAGGAGAATAGATTGAGCCCAGGAGCCTGAAGTTGCTGTGAACTATGATGATACCACTGCACTTTACCTGGGGTGACAGAGTGAGATTCTATTTCAACAACAACAAAAAAAAAGGAAAAAGGAAAGTAAGGTATGCATACATTGGACCATAAGTTATCATTTTTGTAGTTCCCCAAAGGCCCATTATTAACAATTTATGTCGTTCAACTAATGCTATAGCTGTAATCTTTGAACATCAAAGTTTGAGAAATCTATAGGGTTGCCTGGAAAATACTGGTTTAGGGGAATAGCAGTATGAAAGCAGAAATAATAGAGGACCCTGGGACTCTATCACTTTGGGATCTGGAGCTGAACTGAGTAGTGGTAAATATTTTACCAGAGTGAAAGCAAAAACAAAAGTGCAGGAGTCTAAGAAAAGGTAGGTAAGGTAACTATCACCACATTAGAACTGTCTAAAACAGATGCAAATATAGTTCTTCCTAAAATATCAAGTATAGGTAGGGCCTCACATGGGTTCATTCTGGAAGCATTCACTTACTGCACTTTGGTACTTTCAAAATGCTCCATTTTTTGGTGAGTGGTATAATTATCAGCCAATCGGGACCTTTTCACCTGCTGTTGTTCATTTTAGCCATTCCTGAAAATTCTGTAAAGGAAGTCCTCAGAGCACCTGGTACCATCAAAGACAGACTCAAGAAGTTGCTTGCTCACAAAAACAGCATTAAAAAGAAGGTAAAAATGAAAAATGTCACCCCAGAACCTGCTGGGACTCCCACCCCTGAGGTTAACTTGCAGCCCTTCAACTATGAAGAGAACGTTTCCCGAGAGGAGAATTCTCCTGGGGAGAAGGGGAACGAGGAGCGAATGAAAGAGGAGCAGCGGCGAAGCCTTCGGGGGGATGTGTTCTGTGAGTGTCACTTTTCTTATTTTATACATTTTATAAAAAATGAACTGCAATGTCTCTGGGCAAATGAAAGGAGAGGAAAAGCCAGCACGCCTTAAGTCAAATGGATTGGGCCTTACGTCCTAAGAAGCATCAGAGGTCCTCAAACTTTTTAAACAGGGGGCCAGTTCACTGTCCCTCAGACCGCTGGAGGGCCGGACTGTAGTTGAAAAAAACAAAAAACTATGGACAAACTCCTATGCACACTGCACATATCTTATTTTGAAGTAAAAAAACAAAACAGGAACAAATACAATCACACCGCTTCATGTCGCCCACAGGCCGCAGTTTGAGGACCCCTGGAAACTATCTGCTCCCACAGATACCCAATCAAACCTGCTGCTGGGGACCAGGGGCAGTCCTGCTCCCTTACCCAGAGTGGTTTCCTGTTTGACACAGACCCTCTCTTCCCAGTCTCAGCCGAGGAAGTCTGTTTACCCTGTAGGCACTGTGTATAGCTTCTGAGCTCCCCACATAGCGCACCCCCCAAATCAGAGGGACCCTCACGACACAAATGTACCAAGCTTTACCTTTTTCATTTCTTTCTTTCTTTTTTTTTTCTGAGACAGAGTCTCAAGCTGTCGCCCTGAGTAGAGTGCTGTGACGTCACAGCTCACAGCAACCTCAAACTCTTGGGCTTTGGCACCCTACCCATTGAGCTATGGGCACCACCCCCTTTTTCATTTCTTAAAGGCACTTTTTACAGCCCCACTCTTGGAAAAGAGAACCCCACAGTTCTGTGGTTATGATTTGAAAAGCCAAAATAGATCATAGTTGAGGGGGGAGGAATTCACTAGTGGAGCTCAAGTTTCCTGTGTGATCTGGAGAACGGTCACAGCCCCCTTTTCACTAGTTGCTGTGAAGAACTCACATGCGGCTCAGCCCCTCTGGGCTGGTATCCATATTAACCCCACCTGCAGCCCCACAGTGAGACTTTCCAGTTCATTCTTCATGGGCATTTGTTGTTCCTTCTATATTTTCACTTGTCTGTTCTTGGCTCTGTGACAAATGCCAGTTGGATTCAATCAAAGGAAATGTAGATACAAACCCACCCAGGGAAGACCTGGCTTACAGATGACATTATCTGAATAGACGGGGAAAATCTCAAGAAAGTGAATTTCCAAAACCTGGTGAGAAGGGATGTGTCAGTAATGCAGAAGCTTAGTTTACCTGAGAGAAGGTCTGGAAAAGATATTCTAGATAAGGAAACTAGAACCAACGTGAAGGATTTGGAAACACTGCTCCAAGACATTCTGTAACTCGAATATGTGATAAAACCCACTTCGTTCAATCATTTGATTCAAACCTTTTGAGCATGTGGGGTTTTCGATTTTTTTTTTATTAAATCATAGCTGTGTGCATTAATGCAATCATGGCGTACAATGTGCTGGTTTTACATACCACTTGAGATATTTTCATCAAACTGGTTAACATAGCCTTCACTGCATTTTCTTAGTTATTGTGTTCATTTATACTCTACACTTAGTAAATTTAACATGTACCCTTGTAAAATGGTTTTTGATTTTTTTCTTAACTTATCCAGTGTTCTTTCTTAGCCCCTAAGGTGAATGAAGCCAGGGAACTGGGTCTGGTTTTGGTCCAAGGAAAAGCACCACCTTCCACACTGGAACACAGAGGTAATAATGCCTTTCTCCTGGGTATTATCTGGAGATAGAATAACTCTCTCTCACTCACATAGCGTCTCTCATGGTGTCCCTTGTCACTTTCATTTCTTCATAGGACGAGGTGATTGTTTATCAATCACTGGTTTATTCATAAACTCTCAAGGGAAAAGCTGTTCCATCATGACACACAGCAGCAGTATTCAAATAGCAGGTCCTTGTGTGATTAGTACCACTGATTCTAACATAGTAAGGCTGCTTCTCTCTGCCACTCCTCCTGACACTGACAGTGAAGGTTTGAGGCAGACTGGATATATGCAGAAGCCAATTTGCCTCAATTCCAGTGTCTGAGAAGTCACAACCTGAAAATTGCCATGTACTAAAATCTGGCCCAAAGTGCTTATAACACATAACCACAAACCCTGGGTGGCCTGATGCATATGAGTCAGTGGATTGGCGGGGCAGTTCTGCCTATCTGAGCTGGGCTGGCTGGGTCACGCATGTGTCTGCAGTCAGCCAGGGGCCTGCTGCCTGGCTTTGCAACCTCAGATGCGCCCCCACATACCTGGGGCCTCAGTTGGAGTAATGGGACTAACTCAGCTCAGCTGTATGTGATCTCTCTTCCCCCCACATGCTAGTCCATGCTTGGGTCTTGGTCTCTTTCTGAGAAAGAGAACAGAGGCACACAAGACCTTTAGGGAACTGGCATAGCATCACTCCTGCCACATTCTGTTGGCCAAGGCGAGTCACAGGGTGGCCTAAACTTGAAGGCTGGGGAAGGAGCTGCAAAGTTATATGCAAAGAACATGGATTCAGGGAGGGATAAAAATTGAGACCAGATTGTAATCGATCTACCAAGGCCTCATAATCTGCTATTTCTTGGATATGATCTCTAATTCCTCAGAGTTTATTTAAAACATTCACTACCCATGACAGAGTATATGTGACCTCTCTACACGGACCTCAGGGAAAAGCCTATTTATCTATTTCTTTCTCTCTTGCACCTGCCTCAGTCTTCTCTTTTCTTTTCAAACCTTCTTTGACTTACCACTGTACTTGTCCTAACCTTATGCTCAAGTTGATTCCCTTTTGTGTTTACCATGTTCTAGCTCTTTGGTTTCTAGGACCATTTCCACTATGAAGAAAGTATCTCTCAAGTTCAGCCCTCCAAATTTGATCTGAGAAGCTTCTAGTAAAAACTCTTTAAAGGCTAGTAACTCATGACCCAGCTCCTATAGGCATCACGGTTTCCTCCCTATTTCTCCTAAGTGTTCTACTTTTTTACTTATCTGCAATAAGCACCTTATAACCCATTTCCATTTGGAGGAAAGCGTTTCCTAGCTCAAGGTATAAGCAACATTCTCCAAGTGCTTACGAGTTCTGCCCCAGCTCTGCTTCCCACTTGCTAATACACAGGAATTAGTTAACTCTTCTTTGGATCCCCAAACCATCAGATTTCTTATTTTACTTTTCCTTCCACAATCCGTAATGAAACGCAGAATGTTCAAAATTTCGCACATGAACTTATAACCCTATGATGTCATCAGTCTTTGAGTAAGGTGTTCTGGAGAGCTCAGGCACTATCAGAAGACTCGGGTGTGCACCCCAGCTCTTCCACTTGCTGTTTGCCTTGGGCAAGGCACTTGGATGTGTGACATCCCCTTGGTTTCACACATAAAGTTGGAATAAGAGCAAAGTTGTCCCCTTTTAGGTGCTGTTGTAAGCTGGGATCCCCAGAAACAGACCCCAAGAAGAATTTGTGTGTACGTTATCCAAGTTCGCACAGCCCGTATCCCACATGCTGAGGAAGATGGAGGAGTTTGGGCCAAACGTGCCACCATGATTATAAACTGATTGAAAAATCTTACACTATTTGTGGGATGGTAACACCAATTTCTCAAACTAGCGATTGTACTCATGAAAGAATATTGAAGTCTGAAAGCCACTGTTATTTGGTGCTTTTTCATTTTAAAACTTGGGCTAGGAATACATTATCTTTGCTGACATAAAGCAAAATAGGGGGTTAAGAAGAAAGGAGAGGAAGGAAAGGGGCATTTCTTCTGTGACAGCTTAGGACATGTGCCATCAGCCCTGGATTGCAATCTGATTGGGGACTTGGGCCCAGCTCTAGCGCTCGCTGTCTGTGGATCTTGGACAAATCACTTAGGAGCCTCAGTTTTACTTTCCTGAAAATGAGTCTGATCATAGACCTTTTGTGACAATCAAATAACATAAAGTATATGAAAATATTTGGCAAACCAAAATTAGTCTGAATCAGCTTCTGCCACTTCCCCTTTTAGATTTCCCCCATTCCTTGCCTGTTCCTTTATCCTCAGCATAAGCAGCCGAAGCCCCAAATCAGAGCCAGGGGCTAGCCTTAGTTATAAATCAGAAATATCCCAATTCTCCTGCTCTTTCCTAGTGCTATTTTTGGTTATCTGCATCAGGGGACAGCAAACATTTTTCCTGCAAAGGGCCTGTAGTAAATATTTTAGGCCCTGTGAGTCACGCAATCACTTTCACAACTACTTAATTCGGTCGCCATAGCCTTAGTGCAGCCATAGACAGCACGTACATGATTGGGCGTGGTGTTCTCAATAAAGCTTTACAAAAACAGGCAGTGGGTCAGGATGTTAGCTTGCTGGAAAAGTAACCAGATGCACTGGCTCAAAACGTATGCTGGCTGAATCAACCCTTACAGGCCTCTGATGCATCTAAACAAGGGAGTCCCGAACCATTTAGAAACTGGCAGCAGGTTAGTTTACATGGTCCAAAATACTGGTGGCAAATTCCTACCCAAAACATTGGAACCATGAAATAAAAAAGTTTTGCAACTTACTGTCTCATTTGTACCTGCGGAATTCTAATTTACAGAGGTGACTCAGGGACAACAGGGAGAAGTGAATCCCATTAAAAGAGTTTATTGCTGGCATTTCACAAGAAAAGGGACACGCCATGCCATGTCACGCAGGGAAAGAAGCAGCAGGTTTGGGTCAGGAGGCAGAAGCAGGAATGAGGGATAATCCTAAGCCATAACCTTTATGACAGTTTCTGCAGGAAATGCAAGGCAGGGTAGGACAAACACTTTAGGGTTAGGTACATTAAATAATCCTGACATGCGTTGGTGCATAGGAGCTGTCCCTATCTAGTACCTGGCCCTGAGTTGACTTAGGGCAGGGGACATATTGGCTTGGTGTGTGAGAATGGATGAAGGGGGTGGCATGCTTCTAGGTAAGTTGTTGCTATCTCTAGGAAGTGGCTAGCCCTGGGAGGGGTAGGCCCTCCCCAGGTCTGGAAGGGCCCCCAATATGTCAAAACATCACACAATGCAGCAAATATGGTCAATGCATTTATGTACTAAATGATCGGTGATAAGTCATGAACTACATGAAACTTATTCCACAAAGCATCTAGAAATTTCTGACAAGGTCTTCACTAGTTCATTTGGGTAGGAGAAGTTTTATTCTCTAGCCTGAATTTTACAAACCATTACTTATAGTCCCTGTTTTGCTTTGCACATGGGGATCTTTCCCCATTACATTTTTTTTTTCTTCAGTTTTTGGACGGGGCTGGGTTTGAACCCGCCACCTCCAGAATATGGGGCTGGAGCCCTACTCCTTTGAGCCACAGGTGCCTCCCTACGTATTTTTTTAATAGTGTTTTCATGTTAGATTTTTAAGATCACAACAGAATTTGTGCAGGATAGCTTCACAGATTTAACTCACCACAGGCCATCTGGTCTGACACTATCCCTAAGGGCATTTCAGTCGGCATGATCTGTACTCTGTGCAGCTGAAACCCTGGTATCATCTCCCAAAGCTCCAAGTGGTAGATGTCTTCCTACTGCTCCTAGTGGTTAAGAAATGTACTCTTTTCTTTTTCTTTTTTTAACCAGATTTAAATATCTCAGTTGACTGCAGCTTTGATCATGGGATCTGTGACTGGAAACAGGATAGAGAAGATGATTTTGACTGGACTCCTGCTGATCGAGTTAATGGTATTTCGCTTCGTCTATTTCCTGTTCTGCAACACGGTGAAGGTACAGAGGCTCTCCAGTGGTGGAGGGTTGTGACTCCTGTCACTGGTTACGTCAGCCTTGTTTGTCACCTTTGGAAACCTCTGGACCTCCCCAATGAATAACTAACTTGGCCCAGCTTAATTATCCTCCTGAAGTTCTCTCCCATGTACCCACCCCCTCAAAGGATGCTCTGGCCAATACCTTCCAGCCTCACTCTTCCGCTGCTGAGGAAGAAATGTCGAGATTTATACAAAGTTTGGGAATGTTGGGGGAAAAGTAGAAAGAAATTGTTCCTTTTTCCCAATTTATCAGCCATGGAACTATATAGTTTTTGTGTTTTGGGGGGAGAATATAAATCTTGAAAAGAAATATAGCCACTGGCTTAGTGGCTATGGCTTAGTTATGGTTATGGCCCATAGCTCACTTAGTGCCCGTAGCTCCCAGCTACTTGGGAGGCTGAGGCAAGAGAATTGCTTAAGCCCCACCAGCGGTCCTCAAACTTTTTAAACAGGGGGCCAGTTCACTGTCCCTCAGACCATTGGAGGGCCGGACTATAGTTAAAAAAAAAAAAAACTATGAACAAATTCCTATGCACACTGCACATACCTTATTTTGAAGTAAAAAAACAAAACAGGAACAAATACAATCACACTGCTTCGTGTGGCCTGCGAGCCGCAGTTTGAGGACCCATGGAAGCGTTTGAAGTTGCTGTGAGCTGTGACACCACAGCACTCTACCAAGGGTGACATAGTGAGACTCTGTCTCAAAAACAACAACAAAAAGAAATATATGGCGGCGCCTGTGGCTCAAGGAGTAGGGTGCCGGCCCCATATACCGGAGATGGTGGGTTCAAATCCAGCCCTGGCCAAAACTGCAAAAAAAAAAAAAAAAAGAAAGAAAGAAAAAAAGAAATATAACCTCCACCAACACCTGGAGTTTTAGTAGTATCACCCCCTCAAAGTGTTATTGAGCCTAGGTCCAGCTGCATGCCATTCAAAGAGCCTATTAATAAGACAATGAGGATTGTGAAGGAAGAAAATAATTTTTTAATATGAAAAATGTCTTTCAGGAGAACTGAGAATCAGCCTCAAATCCCTCTCCCCAATGAACATAGTGTATGGGCTTTTTAAGGAGGAGCTACATGTGCGTCTGGGCAGAGTGCGGGCCATGGCAAATCTTGGTATCAGGAAGGCTCCCTAATGGCCTTCAAAATCTCAGCTCCTAGGGTGGCGCCTGCGGCTCAAAGGAGTAGGGCGCCGACCCCATATCCTGGAGGTGGCGGGTTCAAACCCGGCCCTGGCAAAAAAAAAAAAATATCTCAGCTCCTTGTCTTACAGAAATTCCATCATTTCTGGGAAACAATTCAGAAAGGTCAAGTAGTTAGTTAAAAGTTTCAGGCCAGAGACAATACATCCTTGGCGAAGCCATCTCATTGACAACTAACCTGAGTGTCCCCTGTCTTACATCATGGCATCTCTAAATTTGTATGTATGAGACACACTGGGAGTCCCTAGGTTATGCCAGGATCTTGACGTCTCACAGAGTCACTCAGCAATGTCTTACACTGAGTTCTCCATCAATGTGAAGTTCTCTATTTACAAACACCCAGTTCACAAATGACCCTGGGGTTCTCAGCTTCCAACTGTGCCCTTCTCCTGTGCCTCCACTAGATCTCTAGGTGGGCTTGTCTGTCCCTGCGGAGTTAAATAGAAAAAAGAAACATGGGATGAGTTGGCATTATTAGAGGCATAAAACCTCAAAGCCAGCTCAAGGCAGGCTTTATGTGGGAGGGAAAGGGACACCCACCACAGTGGATCACAGAAGAGAAAGTGTAACTGGTAGAGTTGCCAGATAAATATAGGATGCCTAAATTTCAGGTAAGTAATAAATACCTTTCAGTACATTTCAGACATGTTGTTCATCTGAAATCTGAACTCCACTGAGCATCCTCTATTTTTTTATTTGCTGAATTTGGCTACTGGGGAAGAAGACCAGACAGTCAGTCTCTGGCTCCAGTAAAAACTGAGGTAGTGTCAGCCTGGGTTCTACAAGCATCTCCAGGAATTGCACCAGCAGAAGATTCCCCTATTCCCAAGTATCTTCCTCCTGGCCTCTGTAGAAATTCCTCCTTTTCAAAAAAAAAAATTCGGGCAGCGCCTGTGGCCCAAGGAGTAGGGCGCCGGTCCCATATGCCGGAGGTGGCGGGTTCAAACCTAGCCCCAGCCAAAAAAAAAAAAAAAACAGAAATTCCTCCTTTTCATTGACTTCTTCAGACCCAACTCCATGAGAGTTTTTACCCATGTTCATCAAAGCCACAACCAGAAGATTTGGAAATGAGCAAAAGTTCACTACCACAGATTAAAAGATACTTAGAAGATTTGGGGCTGGGGGCAGTGGCTCACACTTGTAATCCTACTACTCTGGGAGGCTGAGGCAGGAGGTTCACTTGAGTTCAGGAGTTCAAGACCAGTAAGAACCCCCCATCTCTACTAAACATAGAAAAATTAGCTAGACATTGTGGTGGGCACTTCTTGTCCTGGCTACTTGGGAGGCTGAGGCAAGAGGGTAGCTTGATCCCAGGAATTTGAGGTTGCTATGAGCAAGGCTGATGCCACAGCACTCTAGCCTAAGCAATAGAGGGGAATTCTGTCTGCAAAAATAAAAAAGAGAGAGAGAGAGATACTTAGAAGATTCAGAGGAGTGGGAGATGTGTTCCTATCATCCTAAATCAGAACTCCAAGTGATACATTTCACATGGTAGTTGAGCTCCATGAAACCACTAGTACAGAGGCAGGTTGTTATGGACTAAACACCTCCCTCTGGATCCACTAAGGAGCCTGTCCTCATACATAACTTTGACTCCATGGGGAAATGAATCCCAAGGTTCAAACCAAAGTGGAAATGAAGTTCTGGAACAAAAGTTATCCATCAGCTGCAGATTACATGCAGTGTGGAAGGATTATTTCATTTGATTTTTACCTCTTATCTGCTCCTACTCAGTTGTGTGAACGTGGACAAACTCCTCAGTTAATTAAACTGTCAATTTAATTCTTTATATAACAAAGGATTTCACCTATATGACCCCTAAGATACATTTAGAATGAAAATTTTGTTTCTATGTTTGAAATGAAAAAGACGTCAGCTTTCCCCATCGGACTATTGTTGGCTTTTTGTAGCTATTTTATACATCATAGCCAAACCCTTTACAATGGCCTCATTAAATGTGTAATTGTTTTCCTTCCCTTAAAGCTGTTGGCTATTATATGGCAGTTCCAGCCTGGGTAGGTCACAAGAAAGACCTTGGCGGACTGAAACTTCTCCTCCCTGACCTGCAGCCCCAAAGCAACTTCTGTTTGCTCTTTGATTACCGGCTGGCTGGAGACAAGGTTGGCAAACTTCGAGTGTTTCTGAAAAACAGTAACGATGCCCTGGCATGGGAGGAGACAAGAAGTGAGGATGAAAGATGGAAGACAGGGAAAATTCAGTTGTATCAAGGAACTGATACTATCAAAAGTGTAAGTGGGGAAAAATCATTAAACTCAATTTTACATTCTTTTTTCAATGACTTAACAAACAAAACAAACACTTACTGAAGGACCTAGGCATTGGAGATGCAAAGATGAATAACACTTTTTCTCGACATTTAAAGAGCCTATGCTCACTCCTAAACTGGAATGAAACAGACCAGGAGATTAATCAGCACAACTCACGGAGGCTACTTGTCAGGCGCATGCGTATCACGTTCTATGGCAATGACGAGCTTGTGTGTCAGGTTTCTTGCACTAACTTCCTCCCACCAACTTCCTCCCAAACCAAGCGATACATTCCTTAATATGTAAAAGAACGTTTGCTATTCATTCTATGCCCAGAATTTAGCACAATGAATGGCAGCTAGAAAGTGATTTTTAGAATGTGTTTTGAACTGAACTGAGTGGCTATTGGGTTCCCTGAGACCACCCTCAGGTCCAAAATTTCCCTAGAAGGACTTGTAGAACTAAGAAAAGCTGTTATATTTACAATTGTGTTGCCAGACTAAGGAGTACGGCTGCCTATCACCCAAACCAATCAATAGGGAAGTGGATGAGAGACGAACAGTTTCACTTTTATTTACAGAAAAGCCAGCAATTCCGGAGAACAGCCAGGATATCTCCTCAAAGAACTGCTCTGCCCTCCTCTTTCCCTTGGTTACTTTTTATTCTCATAGTGAAAGTAAACATCAGCAATATGGTACTCATCATAGTACAGGTGAAACAGATTCCCCCTCATAGGTTACAAAGTTACACAGTAGCTCCCTATCTTAAAGAGGTTATTATATCTTCAAAGCATTTTTATTCTAGACTGAATTTATAGTCAGTCAGCACTTCACTGGGTGCACAAAGTGCCCTGGGTCCTTGGCCGGTACCATGGAGTCCAATTCCCCAACGTATCTATGAAAGTAGACCTTGGAAATGAATAAACAATCTCAAGATGTTGGCATGTAGGCCCATCCCACCTTGATAGGGCCTGACCAACCATGCCCTGCATGAAATGGCCATTCAGGTTAACAGTGGCTATAACAATGATGGTTTATACAGATTAAAATGAGCAAAGGGAAGAGGCACGTGGGGCAGACTCCAGCAAAGACCAGACACACACTTGTGGTTTTCCTCTTCCAGCAGAGTCATAGGAACAGCTCTTAATTCTCTTAGCAACCATGTATGACAATACTTATGAAATATTGCCCCCCTGGGGAAGTTCACTCAGGCCTTGGTGTCCAAGGTTTTAGTTGGAGGTTGTTCTACCCACATGACCACTTGTGTGTCTGACTGTAGTTATCCAGTCTCCAGCCTATCCAGAGGTCAAGTTGATACCATGTGACCCACACCCTTATCATAAATCACATTATAAGCATAAGATATCTCACATGGCCCAAGGCCTCAGGTAAAGAAAAACACTCATAATCAGGTAAGATATTCCAAGGGCTTAGAGGTTATCACCTATGAATTAGCAAGAATCAAACCTTTCTTTGGAATTTGTAGGGTTTGGCCAACTTAGACATGCTGAGTTAATTCTTTTTTTTTTTTTTTTTTTGAGACAGAGTCTCACTTTGTCACCCTCGGTAGAGTGCCAGTGCCCTGGCGTCCCAGCTCACAGCAACCTCCAATTCCTGGGCTTAGGCGATTCTCTTGCCTTAGCCTCCCTAGTAACTGGGACCACAGGTGCCCACCACAATGCCTGGCTAATTTTTGTTGCAGTTTGGCCGGGGCCAGGTTTGAACACTCCACCCTCGGTATGTGGGGCTGGTGCCCTACTCACTGAGCCACAGGCGCCGCCCTGCTGAGTTAATTCTTTATTACACAATGGGTTTAATAAAGGCAAAGAAAACAGAGTTTTAAGAGAAAGTTGGTCAATGGGATAAGACATTAAGAAAAAGCAAATAGGATAAGCATGACAAAGAGACTATTGAGTTTGACCAGCAGAAGGTGGCTGGTGATCTTTGCGGGAGTTGTTTCTTTGGAGGGAAAGAGTCAAAGGTCACACTACGGAAAGATAAGGAGGGAAGGGATTCGAACCTGGAAGCAGCCACTGTGGACCCTCCTGAAAAGTTTGGTCAAGGTGGGAAGGCAAAAGATAGGGCAAAAGCTAGAAGGATGTACATGAAGAGGTGATAATAGGAAGAACAATTAGTAGATCCACAAATTGGAATTCTATTTATACTTTGCTTGTGAAGGATGATGATTAATATAAGTAAAATCCTATTTCGCGGTAATAGGCATCAAACTAGAAAGCTAGTCTCTAGTGTGTCTAAATTTAAATCTAATCTCTGTTCATTTACTTGTCACACTTTAATTAAAGCAGAACATCTTAAGACATGACTGTATTATAGAAGTATATGTGGGGTGATAGATAATGAATTCCTAACCACTCTTCCTCCTGCACTAAAAGCAGCAGTGTTTAAGACGGATACACACATTAATTCAGATTTATTCTCACTGCAATACATTCAAATTGATAAAATCCAATCCACACACTTACCTTGCTGTATTTGTGGCATGGTTTGGGTACTGTGGCACTGAACCATGCTAATATATATGGATGACATCACCTGTTGGAGAATTGAAATATGCTTCTGCACAGAGTTCAGAAATACTTCCATATTGACTAAATTCGTGTGCTAGGGAATATTTTTTTCTATAACATGGTAGCTTGTGGAGAGGGTGTACCACCAAAACAGTGATTGATTAAAATGCACCATTTTAAAAACATGCCCCCAAAGAGCCTGGCCAGCAGTCACACTGTAACACAACAGTGCTGTGTGAAGAGGGGTGCTCAGACCCAGGCCCTGAATTCTTCAGTCTTATGACAAACATTGATAGGGGCATTTTAAAAGTGTCAGTTTATAGGGAGGTGCTCAAAGGGGTGAGGTGCGGGCCCCATATGCTGGAGGTGGCGGGTTCAAACCCAGCCCCGGCCAAAAACTGCAAAAAAAAAAAAAATTACATAAAAGTGTCAATTTATATAATTTTGAATTTATTAAAGAAAAGTTTAGAAAAACAAAGAGAAATTACTTTATTGAAAATTAGTAAAGATTTATGATCACACCACAGTAACATAAGGGCTTTCATATTTTGCATTTTACTTTCCACACCAATACATATTTTAATCTTTTTATAACCACAGTACACATAGGCTAATGGTGAATTTCATTTTGATAGAACATGTATGTATGTCATTTTAAAGAATAACATATACAAATTATTCTTTTGTTCCAAGGTAACCTTAAGAGTCTTTGAATGAGAATCATTTTGCTGTCCTCTGAATCTGCTTGTTTCTGGTATTAAGAATTATAGAACCCACTAGGCTTCTTCCCCTCTTTATGGGAAACATATGGGTGGTATAGGAAACATATTTCTCCTTATAGTGAATGTTACTGGGTATGGTGCTTCATAAATCACAGCTATTATTATTTTCATAATTGTTGAATTTTTAAAATATATTTTGTTTTTTTCTGATTATAAAATTAACATGAACTATTTTTTTAAACATTATAATACTGAAAAAACTTGTGTGAATATTTAGCAAACATTTAACTGAATCATATCAATTTTAAAATATATTGGGATAAGTGGATGAATATAAAATAGTCACTGTATATCCTTAATTTTGTTAAATGAGTCCCAATCATTTTGTGTCCAATTTGAAGATAATTTTTTAGTATGCATCCTATGTTCTCTATACATTAGAAATTTCTAACATATAAACAAGTTTGTTTCTCTTTTAACTATTAATAAATTTCTTAGATAAAAATGATCTTAGCACATTATGAAACATTTTCAACACATAAAAACAATATTCTAGATGCTCTCCAAACATATAAACTGATATTTAGAAAAAAACAGTTATGTTACTACAAACTACCAAAATCTAAATATATCAAAATAATTCCCTGTTGACTATCTAGTTTTCTATTATATGTTCATGGGAAAATTAGACTTCTTCTAAACTGGCTTTTATAAATAAAACCATAAAACATTTTTTGGTTTTGCTTTTCTTTTCTTTGAGTGGGAATTCCAAAATTTACTTTTAAATCTGATTCAGCTTATCAGCTTTATGCACATTTTCAGAATTCTTTGCTGTGACCCTGTTTTCTCTGAACATAACTCTCAGTGTGGGCACTTGGCATTTGGAAAACTGTGTATTACTAGCATACAGGTGCATTCAATGTCAAAGCTGATTTCTATGCAGCAGGGACACATAAATTTAGTACTCGTTAATAGCTATTAAATAGTTTGATTATATCATTGTTTTGAATACTCTGACATAATTTTTTGATTTCCTCTCCGTTATTAGATCATTTTTGAAGCTGAACGTGGCAAGGGCCAAACCGGAGAAATTGCAGTGGACGGAGTCTTCCTTGTTTCGGGCTTATGTCCAGATGGCCTTTTATCTATGGACAATTGAATGTTATTATCTTTACATTTGGCTTTTTATGTCAGTTCCTTGTTTTTTGATATTGCATCATAGGAGCCCCCCTTCCATTTTAGAAATACAAGCTGAAAATTGTACCAGCAGAAATATTATTGTAAGATGCCTTTCTTTTATCAGTTCATCTTTCTTCCCCAGTATATCTGATTTGTCTGCATGAATTGATGAACTTCTCTATGTAAGTAACATTTCTAGAATAACAAAAACAAGCACAGAAAAACATTTAACTGTGTGACTTCTATGACCATTCTTGGAAGCTATAACATCAAAGATAGACTTTCACTTAAGTGCCTTAGCCTGATGTGTCATAGCTAAGCTTGTGTATTTAAATTCTTTGTAATAATAATATCCAAATAATTGCTAATTGCCTTGTGTTCTGGTTTAATTCCTAAGTAAGAAAATATGTTTACATCTGTGTACGATACTATGTTTACTTCTGTGTAGGATTATTTCTTTTTCTGAAAAATGTAGTTTTTATCCTTTTCTCTGTGAAAATACTTCACATTCTTATAAATTCTTAAAAGTACTTTCTATTATGGGGCCTTGTAGCTGGAACACAGATGAGCACATTGTTAAACTCAAGGCCTCAAAGAACTACTTAAAACCAAATTACCAGGTGAAGGACTCAGAGAAAGACTGATGCCTTATATTCGATGTATCCTTTTTTTTCAAATTCAAAAAGACCTTTGTATGGGAATCCTGAGTGTATTCCTGGGGGTAAAATTATATTCTGCTTAAGATTCTGAGTCAGAAACAGGTCCAAGACAACTCCTAAACAGAAGGTTACCCAGATATTTGCTCCTTAAAGTAATCAGGTATTGAGCCGTGGGAGGATGGAAAGAGAGAAGGTGGTCCTCTTACTAACATTTGAAATTGATAGCCTCATTCTTGAGGGGATGTTTTAAATGTCAAAACCCATATAATCCTTCTTCAACAATGTTCTCTTTAATAAAACTAGTATCTACAATATTTTAAGATGGGAGGGCCACATTGTTTTCCTCTAGTGTGAGAGAATTTTGGCAGACAAAGTCTATACAGGACTGTAAATGTATCTGTTTGGAAAACTGCTAGTTATAGAAATCACCCAAATAGTGTTCCTGGTGACACCAAATGAAGAAATGCCCAGCGAAGGTACATAAGCTCACAGATTCATAAGAGATAATAAAATGGTTGTTTTAAGCCACTAAATTCCGGGGTGGTTTGTTACACAGCAAAAACTAACTGATACGAGTGATTTCTAATACTGTGGTGGAACTTAAAGAAGACCCCCTCTCTCTTCTGTGACTAAGGACATTTGAGAGCATAGTTGTGGCTTAGAATAAAGGAAGATGGAAGGGAGAATTTACAGGGAAAGACAGTAATCCAGGTTAAAGGAAGAAATGTTGAACCAGAAATGAAATGAGGAGGCCTAAGAATCATGCTGCATATAGACAGAAAATCAATGCACAAAGCTCAGTTGAATAATAAATAACATTTCATATTTCTGTAATATCTGTAGCCAAAACTGCTAGTTGCCTGCCCAATATCCCTTCTCACCTTTTCCTTCCTAGCATAACCACATATAACCTATTGTTTAGGGGGTAGACAGTGTGTTCAACTAGAACACTACATTTCCCAGACTCTCTTCCAGATGGGGAGGCCCCTGAGATGTAAGCTGAAGTCATTGGTGGGGTTTCCAGAAAGGATCCTTAAGGGACCTCACAGCTGGCAGTCCCCTTTTGCCATTCCTTTCCCTCTTTCTTCCTGCTTGCAATGTGTTGAAAGTCAGGAGCTGTATGAGCCACCTTGTGATCAGGAGGACAATGCCCACACTCTATGGGGAAGTAGACAACAGGAGGAACCCTGAGCCCCTGGTGATGTTGTGGAGTCTCTACCCTGTCCCAGACTGGTCACTGCTGGGCATTTTATTAAGGAAGAGAAAAATAAGCCCTGTCTTGGCCTATCTAGGATTTTAAACAGAGCACAGTGCAGACCCAAGTGATCACCCACCTTGACCCCTGGGAGCTGCCTCTTCCATTTCTACCACAAGACCATAGTCTTGGGGACTAACTTCTTGGATCCTTAAAACAGCAACATAGCTCTGTGAATTCCAGTCAATAGCCTATAGTGTCATGGGGATCTAGCCTGCATCAGGGCTGAATCATACTTGGATTCCTTTGCAGAACCCAAGGGCAGCTAAGGAAATTCAGCCATGACTTCCATATCTGTTGTCCCCAGCCCCTAGTCAACCTACAAACCCCTCCTGTTACGCCCCTATCTTTCCCCCTCATCCCCAAACTGTTCAGTATTCCTCCTCTTGATGCTAACCCCCACTGTTTCAACCCCCCATCATACATGCTCCATTGTCTGGTACACAACCCCTTCCATCATAATTCAAGCCAAAGGTTTCTTCCTCCATCACTCAAGCTTAGCTGAAACTGGACTCTCTCCCAGGGTCACCTGTCTCCCTGCAGCCTTAGCCAATGACAGCAGCTCTTTTTCCCACACTGTACATATGGCAGGATCTGGAGTTGAGGCATTCCCCGCGCTCCACTCTTATTCACAGTCTGGTTTCTCTACTTCAATGGAAAAGCTGCTATTCTGTAGAGATGTGGTTAAATATTCTACAGCCCTCTGTCTTTCCAAGCCATTGTCATCAACCAGACTGGTGATACCTGTGCAAATACCCACCCAAGATTCTAGCTTCACAGTTCTTAACCTCCTCTACCCCTGTCACTGTCACCTTCTCCTCAGTCACCACACAGTAGCCACCCTGGACTTAACCATTGCCTCTGAACTCTTTTTGTTTTTAACTCGGTAATCAGTATATAATTATATATTTAAATTTTACTTAATATAATACCACAGCCAAGGAGATTAACCACAATTTCAAATTTTATCAGCAGCTACTTTTGCTATTTATCACATGTGAAACTATTCACTCTTACCATTTTATTTCAGACAGTGACTTACAAAATTTGTTTAGACAGTAATAATTAAGTGCCTTTTCCCTTTGTCAGAATAAATAAAAAAATTCAATAACATATTGAAGACACTACTAAAGATACTTCACTTTTCAAGTTTTTTGGTTTGGGGGGCTGCCAACCCCGCCGCACTGTGCACGCCCACATAATGCTATCGCAGCACCCTGCAGCCATTCACTTTGCAATTATGTCCTCTGCAGTGAAGACCTGTAGGAATTTTTTGAAATAATTTTAAAGTCTTCCCACAACCTCTCTGTTCAAAGAAATATCATCTTTGAAATAATCTGTGTGACTACTTTACAAGTCAAAACTGATTCACGAGAACTTATCACCATAGTTGCTAATTTTAACAAGTCTCTTAAATATGTTCTGCGTCAGTTTGATAGCTTCAATAACATAGACACATTTTTAATATAATAGAAATGCTTAACTACATCAGTTTCCCATCAACCCACTAAAGTCATTTAATGATGATTATATTAGCCATTTCCACTGACTGGCAGAAGGCTCTTCTAGTAATGGCTCCCATGGTTTCCATTGCATCATTTTTCTTGCCAGATTGAGTTCATTTTTGGCCTGAAGAATCACCTCTTCTATTTGGCCATCCTGAAGTTGTCTTCTAATTTTTTAACATCTGGTTCTGCTTTAAGTCAGCTTCTCATTTGTAATCTGTTCTGCATACTTTATATACACTGCATTTTTAGGAATTTGCTCAAGAACATCAAGAATCTTTGTATATAATATTCTTAGCCTCTCAGTAGTCTTCTTCAGCACACCCGCCATGACAGTGACAACTGCCTGTGAGCTCTTGAACTCCAACATCCCATTGGGCTGCCTGGTTTCTCCTCTTATTCCCTTGACATCTCAATTTCTCCCCATCTCTTGGCTTCTTTCTGGCTTGACTTTCTTCTCTAATAAAATATAACCACTACCCATCCTCTCTTTAAAGACATTCTTATCAATGCCCCTCAGGCCCAGGCTGTTATGTCCTTCCACCACCACCAGGCAGAGCCTCCCACAACCCAACTTCCTTCTTTGCTCTGTTGTGTTTCCAGATTGCTAAGCATGGAGAAAATTACACAGCTATGCAGACTGGGCCTTCAAGGAAACCTTGATCTTCAACTTTCCATTAACCTTAGTGCTACCCAAGTTACCACTGAGAAGCATTTTCCTGTTTCCTTGAATACACTAGATGACATTCACTAGGATGTCCCCACATCCTCCAGCCTTATGGGGTAATATTCACATATTGAAATAATAATGGCCTAAGCCTCCAGTTTTGCCTCCTGTCTGAGGCTAAATGTCAAAGGCTGTCTAAAGCCCTGAGTCGAAGTTTTTGAGACTGCATCAGCAAGAAAGAGTACTGACTGATGTTGTTAGGAGTTTTCAAGGGCAAGGGGGTAGGCACCTGTCAGCAGATGTGACCCAGGTGGCATGACTCTTTCCTTTCCTATTCCACAGTCGGCGTTGCTCAGGAACTCCGTGGAAGTGAAAAAATTAACCAGGAAAGCAGCCCTCACTCTTTCAGGCTATGTGGTCCTTGGCCTGCAAGGATCCTCTTCCAAGAATTCATGAGGGGGTGGTTGTATCCAGCTACATGGCCAAGGAGGAGACATGCTTTTCCTTCCTCACAGCACCACTTCTCCAGTCTTCCTGACCAAAGGCCAAGGAAGTGGCCAATTAAGTGACCTAAAACGGTCCAGAGTGGGGGACCGTGGGAAGCTTGTGCTTTTAATTAGATAGCTCACTCCTGGGACAAAGAACTCTGGGTCATGTTGCTGTAACCCTAAGACTGGTCTCAGAATTTCGTTACATCTTAAAAAACCCTCGAATGTCACTCCATTATCTCTGAAGAGCAAAGTGAGAAGGTGACACTTGAGCACTGGCCCCATCTGGAGTCTTGAGTATTTACTGTTTAAGAAAACAAGGAGACAATTGGAAATTTGAGCACTTGTAATTTGACAATAGTAAGCAATATTTTTAGGTGTGATAATGGTAGTGTGGTTATGCTTTCCTGAAAGAAAGAATTTTTCCCTTTAGAGATATACTGAAATGCAGACTTACAGATGAAATGAAATGATGTCTGGGATTTGTTTCAAAATAACATGGGGGAGTGGCGCCTGTGGCTCATAGGAGTAGGGTGTCGGCCCCATATGCCAGAGGTGGTGGGTTCAAACCCAGCCCCAGCCAGAAACTGCAGAAAAACAGATAAATAAATAAATAACATGGGGGAGACAGAAGTCGACAGAGGTGTTTAGAGCAGGAAATGATAAGCTTTTTCTAGAATGAGCTGTATAGTGAATATTTAGGGCTTTATTCGCTAGACATCTCTGTCACCACAAATCAACTCTGCCATTGTAGCCCCAAAACAAATATAATCAGATGAATGAAAGTGGCTGCGTTCTAATAAGATTTTATTTTAATACCCAGGATGACAGCTTGAGACGCTATCTCAAAAAAAAAAAAAAAAAGACTTTATTTTAAAGCATGCAGCTGGCCAGATTTGGTCTATAATTTGTAGTTTGTCGACTTCTGGTCTAGAAGAAACAAGATGAGCCATCAGTTGATAACTGCTAAAACTGGGTGATGAGTACATGGGATTCCATAGTACTAACTGGTCTGTTTTTTCAGATGATGGAAATTCTCCACAATACAATGTTAAAAAAATAGTAAGGGTGGTGCCTGTGGCTCAAAGGAGTAGGGCACCGGCCCCATATGCCGGAGGTGGCAGGTTCAAACCCAGCTCCAGCCAAAAACTGCAAAAAAAAAAAAAAAAAAAAAAGTAAGGAAATGGACCATACATTTTTTAAAAAAGATTATCATCACGAATGTTTAAAATACAACCATTTGGAGCTTGATGCATTAAACTTTCAGAAGTATATACAATGTCCTCCTAGTAGTCCTGTAGCGATTCAGACGATCTATATACCACTGAACTGCTCTTGGACTTGAAAACCAAGATGGGGCCAGAAGCAGTGGGTTCCAGAGTGGCATTGCTACTACAGCTGCACAATTCTGGGCAGGCTCAGGGACTCGGCTCACTACCTGTCAGAGGCATCGATCTGTAGGAGGGTCATGTTTTGCCTCCGACAAGAGTGTGGCCTCCTCCTACTCCCTCCCGCATGGCAGAGCATGTTCAGAAAGCCTGGTAATGTCACCTACCCTCTGTCTGCCTCAGATTTCCCAAAACGAGGATAGCAACACAGAAGCCTACCTCACACCATGTAAAAACACCCCACAGCACCTAACGCCATGTGGCCTGGGCATGTCGGCTCTTGCTATGGAGATGTCATCTCGTGTGCTTTTCTTTCTCCTCCATCCATTTTCAAGTGGAAAACACATGCCTTCCGAGGTTGTTGGCTGAACCCTTGCCTGAAATTTGCCCCTATAGGGAATACATATATTTTTTCATTGTAATAGATACTGCCGCTCCCCTCCTAAGTGGCCGTACCATTCACAGGCCCACTAACAGGGGGATGAGAGCGTGTATTTCCTCACCTTCTGGCAACACGTCACATTAGCAAACCAATGCAGACAATCTAATTGGAGGCAAATGCTGGCTCCCTGCTGTTTCCCCATACACTCCTCTGATTTCCGGTGAGATCAGGCACCTTGCCAGGTCTACTGGCTATTTGTACTTGCACTTTTGTGACTCATGTCTTTTATCCTTGTGTCACCACCGGTATTCTGAAGCCCAGTCCTGGGTCCTCCTCATGGTCTCTGTTCTCCTGACCCAGCCTGTCCGGCCTCTGCCCAGCATATAGGTCACATCAGATGTCAACCATGGCTCTGGGGGCTGAAGAAAGACTTCTTGTGGCCAAAAAGGTCTCCCTTGTTCCTCCATTACAGACCTCAGGAGACTTTAGACCCTGGGTGGAGAGCTACAGCTTCTGTAAGATGACAGAAGGGTCTTGAGCGAACTCTCTCATTCTCTTCTCGGGTACTTGATGCCTCCCCAAGACCATACTGACCTCCAAGCTGGCCTGAGGGAGCCTCTTTTTCTTGAAGGCACAGAATATCTATGGGATGAATATGGAATAGTTTTATCTGCAGATGTTTCAGATGTTGAGAACGTGAATGGTCTGACATTTCACCTGAACTACAAGCTCACAAGTTGGCCTGTTATGGTTTCATAGACATTGGTAGAAAACACGAGGCCCCTGGGATGAAGGACTCTATCACGCACAGCACAGCGCCGGCTTCCTGCTCATGCCCCTTCCCCTCAGCCCACCCCTAGTCTCGCAGGGAGTGGGGGAGGCAGAGGTGTGTCTGGATGCAGCGTACACAGTGGGCTTGTGCCAAAGCCAAGGAACCCTAAGTTTGGGAACGTCTAAATCTTACGACAGGCCTGAGAGCAAACCTTTCCAAACTTTGTCCTAGAAAGAGACAATATCTTCATCATCTTGGTCAGGAAACAAATCTGCCCTCTGCAAGAAAACCCTATTTCTGTTTTCCCAGGCTGTTCATGATACAAACATCCTTGAAAAGATAAGTACTTGAAGTTATCATTAAACCACCTTAAAACACACAAAAATATATAGTACAGAACAAATGTTGCTAATGTCTTTGTGCAGAAGATGGGCAGAAACACAGAGGCCCATGAGAAATCACTCCCCAACACCAGACTCAGCTTTCTAGAATCCATGAGATGAGGAGATGACAATTGGAAAGATGGATGAGAGGGGTGGCCCCTTACAAGTCTGTGACATTGTGAGTATCATTGCCATCCTCAATACAGGTCCGGTTCCCCTTCTCTGAGTGAAGAGGACTACTGCTTTCTGAAACTTACTTTTCCAGGACTGCTGTTTAAATCCTATTCCAAACAGACCATAAGATATTAGTTAGGTAATTTAATTTCTGCAAAATAAACAAACATGAACTGAAATTCTTGCACGTTTTGAAGAAGTAGTATCACAGCTTGGGGACATGTTATAATTTGATACTCTCCTCCAAAAGTGGTTATTTGTTTTTGAGTCCAAATAGCCTTGCCTTTGAGAACATTTAAGTGTTTTGGAAACTTGACAGGGTGAATTGGATAATGACTATTTAGTATCATTTCGAGTGAATGCAGTTCTTGTGGAAAGTGGAAAACTATCAGACCAACAGTCCAAAGCACTGTTAGTTTCTCCCCAAGAAGGAACAGTGCAGGAATCATGGTTAGACACATGTTTCTGTTTTAAAAACTGGCTCTTATTGAATGCTGGAGAATTTATCTCAGTATAATGATTTTAAGTGAGATTTATTTTTACTCCTTTGACAAGTCTGAAGCCATCCAAAAATATCAAGAAGGCTTAGACTGGGTAAACATCTCAGAAGCCAAAGTAAATGAGTTCAACCTTTTTTGTCTTTAATTCCGACCATGACTGTAAATGCCAATAGCTGTGTTCTCTCTCCAAAGTGTTGTCCGGATGGTGTGTGGATGCAGCTTAATTCTGTCTGGTCAGGGAATGGTAAGGTATGGTGGACGTTGGAATTTTTGTATGTTTACAAATAAGGGTTCTTTTTTCATATAGAAAATAGGGTCGCAGATTGGAGTACCGATTTGTGGAATAACATTTTGGAATTCTTACGTTTTTCAACATCATATCTGTGCCTCATAAAAATTCTGTTGTTAAAGGTGGAGTGCAGTGGCTCATGCCTGTAATCCTGGCACTCTAGGAGGCCAAGGAGGGTAGACTGCTTGATTGAGCTCAGGAGTTCAAGACCAGCCTGAGCAAGAGCAAGATCCTGTCTCTACTAAAAATAGAAAAATAAGCTGGTTGTTATAATGGGCACCTATAGTCCCAGCTCCTCGGGAGGCTGAGGCAAGAGGATCACTTGAGCCTAGGAGTTTGAGGTTGGTGTGAGCTACAATGATACCACTGCACTCTAGCCAGGGTGAAAGAGTGAAACTATGTCTCAAAAAACCAATTCCGTTATTAACATACACATGAAAAATTGCATAAGATGATTTCTAAATAGTCTCATGCCTTGGAGGACAGTATTACCGTCCGGTGGTAAGAATCTGGCTTGGGGCCACAAAATGCTGCCCCTAACTGGCTTAGGATAGCAAAGTTACATATGCATGTTTTTGACCTAAACACTTATCCTGTGTATATCTTTAATCAATTTGGAAGCGGCATATAAATTGTTTTCCATTTCTAGGTTGTAGTTTTGTTCATTCGTTTAGTTGTTTGATTTGGTTTCCCCTACTTTAGTATAAAAGTGCTAGATTAAATGCAATTAAGCAAGAACTAACTACACTTTCCTTCTCAGTAATTTCTTCGAGAAGCCTCTATATTTATTTTACTAACACTGTTGCTCAAAACACATTTGAATTGCCTTTTTCAGGTACAAAAAAAAGTCATGTAAGAATCTTGATATAGTCAATTTATGGTTATGCCTCATTTATGACCAAAAACAGTATTACCAACCCAGAAGTCCACTGCTAGCTATATACCCAACAGAAATGCACAGTACCACTATTTGTAATAGTCCCAATGGAATAACATGATTATCCATAATATACATCTGTTGTGAGTAGAATAGATAAATAAATGGTGGTATACACACACGCGTGCATGCGCGCGCACACACACACACACACACACACACATATATATATATATTTTTTTTTTTTTTTTTTGAGACAGAGCCTCAAGCTGTTGCCCTGGGTATTTTGCCCTGGCATCACACCTCACAGCAACCTCCAACTCCTGGGCTGGAGTGGTGATATATTCATTCAATGAGATACTATAAAGAAATGAGAATGAACAACCTAATGCTTCCCACAGTAGCACAGATGAATTTCAAAAATATGTCATTGATCAAAAGAAACCAGAAAGTTCATACCATATACTTTCATTAATATGAAGTTTCAAAACCAGGTAAAATTAATCCATGGTGGAGAAGCTGGGACTGTATCCACCCTTATGTGTGTATAGGGGGTGTTGCTGGAAGGGACCATGACCGGGAGAACTTCTGGGCAGCTGGTAGTTTTGTTTCTCCATGTTTTTTAAAGGAGCATTTTCACTGTGAACAGTGTGGAGCAGTACACTCATGATTTCTGCGCTGAGTTTCCTATATATGTGTTATATTTCAATAAGAATTTATTTCAAAGAGTATACTCGCTCTTTAAGATGAATCTCATCTATCTGACATTGTGCCTAATGATTGGCGACACCGAGAGTGAATTAACGTCTCAGTGTCAAGCAGGTTGGGACTGAAGTTACATAGACTCCCTGGCCTGCCATCCAGGCTACCAATGGACAAGCAGGCTGCCAGAGGTGAGGGGCATGGGAATCTGGACAGATAGTCCAATAGGCCCTGGGGCTGCAGCCCAATGAGTCCTGCTGCTCAGGAGCCCGGAACCCTCACCTGCCCTACATCTATTGCTCTTTCCGCACAGTGATAGAAATTTCCACGTCTTCCTTCCTTTCTATCCCCGTTACTCCTTTTAAGAAGTCTTTTCTTCCTAAGATGAATCCAAGCTCCAATCACACAGCTCTCCTCCTGAACGGGAGACCCTTCACGCTTGCATCGCTCTCTTTAAATCCTCTCTCGGAGTTACAGCAACGCCCCCTGGTGGCTGTCTGAGCGCACGTGTATGGCTGCCCCCAGGTAGTAGCCCAGAGCTGTCTTCAGCATCTCCTGGTCCATTTTGCTCCATTTTCATCCCTTTCCTGACGTCTTGGGAACTCACGCTTCTCTCTGAGTACCCAGAGCCTTCAGATTAGCTCATCCTTGAGATCTTGAATAATCCAGTCTCGCAGACCTTTCATTCCCTCATGCCCTTTACTCATCTTATGTCCCATTCTGCTGGTCTCTGGCATGTGAAGGGAGATTACCCTTGCAAGATGATTACCCTTCCAGGCATAGGAAATAAAGGGTTTCACTTGTAACCTTGCCCAAGTAGTATTTGCTCTTTTATAATAGCAGCTTCCGATGTCTTAATCCAAAGTAAATTCCAGTACCATGATAAGATCAGGGATTCTCTTCTGATGTCCCTCAAATCACACAGCCACATTGAGATGGGCTGTGTCAGATTAGTTAGTGTTTGCTGGTAGCAAGCAACAGAAACAGACCCAGCAGAGGAGAGTTACAGTAAGGATAGCAGGAGCATGAGGTGGATGGAAAGACCAGAGAGCTGGCTTGGAATTGGGCTGCAGGCTGGAAGCAAAAAGTCATGGGAAAGGAGCCACTGTAGGAATCATTGTGCCTAATGATTTGCGACATTTGTCTGACAAGGACACCACCCTTGCCAGAATGATGTCTCACCACGTTCAGTCTCCATGTCACTCTTGTCTAAATTCACATTCCAAGGAGGGGTGTGCAGTCAGCCCACCACGGGTCATCTGGCTGCCCCTGGTTAGGGCAGTAAGGTACCTAATTGTCTGCTGGGAAGGTGGGCTGAAAGCTGGGTAGTCCAAACCCACCTGAGTGCACTGTGGCCCCCGTGGTGTAAAAGCCGGGATTGAGCACCTGTAATTATCTCAGGTAACATATGAAACTACATGATTGCTTGCATTGTGACAAAGGAGTTGGTACTTCATTCTCTTTAGCAACCAGAAACAGGGTTTGAGTCAGGTTTGAAATGAAGAACTGATTGATATAAACACTGTTATGGGACTGGGAATGGTGACTCATGCCTGTAATCCTAACACTTTGGGAGGTTGAGGTGGGAGGATCACTTGTGGCCAGGAGTTTGAGACCAACCTGGGCAACATAGCAGACTCCATCTCTACCAAAAAAACAACTAGCTGGGCATGGTAATGCACACCAGTAGTCCCAGCTACTCAGAGGCTGACATGGGAGGATCCTTTGAGCCCAGGGGTTTGAAGCTGCAGTGAGCTATGTCTGGATGACAAAGTGAAACCCTGTTTCTAAAAAAAGTACATACCCAGAAGTGAAATCATTGGGCCATAGGCCTAGGATAGGGATATATTAGTTTTAGTTGACATTGCCAGTTTTCCAAAGTGGTTGTTCTAATCGACACTCCCATCAGCAATGTAGGAGAGTTCTAGTTGCTTCACGTCCTCGACGACAGTTGGATTTTCGGTCCTTTTATTTTCCTTTTGGCAGACAATATGGTATTCACTAGCCACAGGTGTCTATTGAGAACTTGACTTTTGGCTAGTGCAGCCAATGAATTGAATTTTAAATTTTAACTAAATAGCCACGTGTGTCTACTATAGTGGACAAGGCGGGACTATATTAGCTTGCCTCTTAGTTGAAATAATGTTTTGTTTGTTTTGTTTTCACACCAGAGAAGAGCCTGGGTTGTTTTTGTTTTTAGACTTTTGACTAATTTCTACCTTTTTTCTTCAGTACACAGTTCATGAGAAGTTGGTTATTATAATCCTAGAAGTTCTACTGGCAGAGTTTCTGAAATAACTTCTAGTTTCTAAACTAACTCCTTCAGGTTGAGTCTTTTGTAGTTTAAGTACAATTGTTTCGACAAATGTTAGATATTTTAAGAATTGAATGTTACAAATCTGATCACAAAGAAAGTGTTCTTCCTGGGCGGCGCCTGTGGCTCAGTCAGTAAGGTGCCGGCCCCATATACCGAGGGTGGCGGGTTCAAACCCGGCCCCAGCTGAACTGCAAACAAAAAATAGCCGGGCATTGTGGCGGGCGCCTGTAGTCCCAGCTACTCGGGAGGCTGAGGCAAGAGAATCGTTTAAGCCCAGGAGTTGGAGGTTGCTGTGAGCTGTGTGAGGCCACGGCACTCTACCGAGGGCCATAAAGTGAGACTCTGTCTCTACAAAAAAAAAAAAAAAAAAACAACAAGAAAGTGTTCTTCCTTTGTCACTGTTTAAAACTAGAGATGATAGTTCTGGAGGCCTGTAGTGCTTCATATTTTTGAATATTTCCAAAGACAAGAGTACCCAGAAAAGCAACAGAAAAGTAACAAAGGAAGGGAAAAGACCATTCAGGCATGTTAAATTTATAATAATAGGCAGGGGGCCATTGACCTAAGGCTGGCTCTGTACTTTGAGTTCCTATGCAATGAACTGCAACCTAACTTAGTATGTAAATAAACTGAAAACTTAACCTAAGAATATAATAAACAGCCAAATCTCAGCCATTCACAGGCTGCCAACTGATCAGATCATGTCCAAATAAGGTGAAGGCCAAAGCTGCAACCAATCAACCTATTTCTATGTTACTTCCCTTCTCTGTAAAAATTCCCACTCTAAACCTCTTCTGGTTCTGAATGTTGCCCAATTCGTGAATTATTTTTTACTCAGATAAAGTCTGCTAAATTTAAATTGTCTAAAGTTTTTTTTTTTTAACAGGTAAAAGACTAACAAAGGGCCAGGTATGGTGGCTCACTCCTATAATCTTAGCACTCTGGAAGGCTAAGGCAAGAGGATCACTTGAGGTCAGGAGTTTAAGACCAGCCTGAGCAAAGGGAGACCCTGTCTCCATTCAAAATTGAAAAATAGCTGGGCATGACGGCATGTGCCTGTAGTCTCAGCTACTCAGGAAGCTGAGGGGAGGATTGCTTGAGCCCAGGAGTTTGAAGTTGCTGTGAACTTGACTGAGGCTGTGGCACTTTAGCCCAGGCAAGAGAGAGACTCTATCTCAAACAACAAAAACAACAAAAAATAGAAGAAGATTGATAAAGATTCTTTGCTTGACCACATTTCAGTCATGCTCCTGAGCCTTCTCCTAGGCTCATCTGTGCACTTCCTTGTAAAATCCAGTTTTAGCCAAGAGCCCTGCTAAGTCAGCATAGCAAGAAGCACCTTCCCTCAATATATGATCACTCTCAATATCTGATAAAGCTCCTCATCTTCCACCATCCCCCAGCTGATGTTTGATCACCCTGGCCTATCTTCGGCAAGAATCCCGTTAGGTCAGTTTAGCCAGAATCCCCCTTACTCTGATGTTTCCTCTTAGTAATTTTCCATTCCTTGACTTCCACCCTGCTCCTTGGCTATAAATTCCAATTTCCAGGTGCATCTTAGAATGGGTACAGGCGAAACTTACTAAATGCAGAATACAAATGCGTACATACAGTAACTAAGAAAATGCCATGAAGGCTACGTTGAACAGTTTGATGAGAATATTTCAGATTGTATATGAAACCAGCACATTGTATACCTTGATTGCACTAATGTACACAGCTATGATTTAACAATAAAAATAAATAAATTAATAAAAAAATTCCAATCTCCAAGGCTATATTTGAAGTTGAGCACAATCTCTCTCCTTCACTGCAAGACCCCATTGCAGTGGTCCCTGTACCTGTCTCAATGGTCCTGAATAAAATCTTCCTTACTATGTTTTAACAAGTGTCATTAAATATTTTTTCTTTAAGAGATATAATTCTTAATGAAATTTTCATTAAAATTTACAATAACAGGGCGGCGCCTGTGGCTCAGTCGGTAAGGCGCCGGCCCCATATACCGAGAGTGGCAGGTTCAAACCCGGCCCCGGCCAAACTGCAACCAAAAAATAGCCGGGCGCTGTGGCGGGCGCCTGTAGTCCCAGCTACTCGGGAGGCTGAGGCAGAGAATCGCTTAAGCCCAGGAGTTGGAGGTTGCTGTGAGCTGTGTGAGGCCACGGCACTCTACCGAGGGCCATAAAGTGAGACTCTGTCTCTACAAAAAAAAAAAAAAAAAAATTTACAATAACAAACATTTTACCCTGTCATAGTTTGAAGGCTAGAGAGAAAGACAAAAGCAACTCCTTAAACTCTTAGCTACACTGGGCACTAACAGCTGGGCCTTTGTGTTCTGGGGAACATAAATAATTTCACAGAACACCAGCATCAGATAATGGCCACTCTCTGATGTGATGGATCAAGACTAAATAAGATTCCTTCTCAGTCATATTGGAATCCTGACAAAAATGTAAACACTGTCCAAACCACAAAAATAACCAAACATCCCTTATCGTGGCTAAGGAGTCACTGATCATAATCTTCCCTCCTTCTAGGAAAAATTTATCATGTCACTTAATCATAAAATCATCCTGCTTCCTGACAGCATCCGATCCAGAATATTGGATTGGTTACTTTGCAGCAAAAGAGGCTGCCACATTCTCTATTTCAATCATCACTGTGGTGTACTGGATCTTTGCAGGCAAAAGAATGTGCCCAGGTGAAAAGCTCAGGATGCACATGACCACTTAATGAACATTTACTACTTTCAAAGCAACTGATGCATGCTAGGGTGCAAATACTTACAGAATTATTTACTGCGTTAAATAAGTGAGTCACATTTATAAATGTCAATATCTAACCGAGTACTGTGTTGACTACCTTGATTAGAAGCAGAAAGGTAAAGTCGTAGAGTAAGTTAATAAAATGCCCAGCTAAAAAATATCAGCAGGATTTCTTTCAAGGCAAGCCCGGGGCGTGATCATAGCTCCTCCTCCTGGGAACTGCGGAGAAACTCCCACGGCCGCTGACCGCTCCACGCAGGCGCCATTTCCCTAACACACATGCGCTGGGTCTCAGGACCTTGTGGGCGGGCTCGAGGGTTTGGATTGGTTGAGCTTTCGTCGTTCCCGCCCCGGAGGCCGGAAGTGTTCTGTGGACGCAGGAGCCGCTTGGGGCCTCCTGAACTACATCTGCGCTTCTCAGTGAGCCGCGCTTCGGGTTTGTCAGGGCCTGTGCGGGGCAGAGGGCGAGCTTTTGTTTCCGGCGGAGGCCACCCCCGCTCGCGGAAGTACTCCGGTGCGCCCTGAGCCGGTTAGGCCCTAAGGTGCCCTCGCCCCGCTCCCTTCTCTCTTTCTGCCGAGGTCGCCAGAACCCTCAGGGCCGCCGCCGCTCCTGCGCCGAGATGGTTAGCGGCTGGCGTGCTTGTGCTTGACCCCACCCACCGGAACCCGAATCCGGACCAGACCCAGCCCCTGGGCTGGTCCCTTCCTCTCCCTGCGCCTTTTCTAAGGGTCGTCATTACAGGGAAGGGCTCTAACGCAGTGCCCAGTGTCTGTTCAGAAACTGCAACTTTCCTGCCAGCATTTGGCATCATAGAAGGTGCTCCCTGTGAAGCTGGAGAGTTGTGCGTGGGTCAGGACTAGAAAATTAATTTGTTTAGATTTTAAAAGAGATCTAAACAGGTCTAGGTTCCTACTGATTTGTTACCATATTCTGAAAGTTTTGTCATGATCTTTTCATATTTCTCAGGCGTTTTTAAGACAATTTTAGTATAGATATGTACTCCTTACCAATGCTTTAATATTAATGTTTATTAATATAAGCTTTTATATACGTCAAATATTAGGGCCTACTCTTGCTAGCACTGTATAAATTTTTTGGTATATGTTCACACTCTGAAAGGATAGGTGTGTATCTGGGCATTATTCACAGTAGCATATGTTCTAGAACAGTGCTATCCCATGCCTTACACAAGGCTTGAGCACTTGGAATGTGGCTGTGCTGTAAATGTAAAACGGGGAATTTTGGAGAGTAAATATGAAAAAGAATGTAAAATACTTTGATTTGTTTATGTCACACATTGAGATGATAATACTTGGGATACACTGGGTTAAAATGTGTTATACTTAATTTCATTTATTTTTGTTTTTTTAACGTGGCTACTAGAGAATTTTAAATTATACTTGTGGCTAGCATTATATTTCTGTTGGCCAGCACTGCTCTAGAAAGGGGTCAACAGACTATGGCTTGCAGCCAAATCCAGCCTGCCTAGTTTTGTAAGTGTTATTGGAACGAAGTCATACCCATTTATTTATGGAGTTTCTGTGTCTGCTGTTCTGCTATAAGAGCAGCAGAGTTGAAAGTCCATACAGAGATAATATGGCCTGTAGAGCCAAAATATGTACCGACTGACCAACAAAAAAGTTTGCTGACTGTTTGCTCTAGAACAGTCGTTCTCAACCTTCCTAATGCCGCCACCCTTTAATTCAGTTTGTCATGTGTTGGTGACCCCCAACCATAAAATTATTTTCGTTGCTACTACTAATTTTGCTACTGTTGTGAATCATAATGTAAATAAATATCTGATATGTAGGATGGTCTTAGGCGACCCCTGTGAAAGGGTCGTTTGACCCCCAAAGGCATCGCGACCCACAGGTTGAGAACCACTGCTCTAGAACAATCCTTGGTGTGATATTTTTAAACCTTTTAATTGTAGACTTAGGTAATTGCCAGGCTTACTGCATGACAGGCATAGTTCTAAGCACTTTATAAAGACTATCTCATTTAATTCTCATGAATCCTAGGACATTGGGTTTCTCACATTTTGTAGGTGAGGAAATCATGGCACAAAATGGTTAAGAAACTTACCAACTTGCTCCACACCCTTCATTTCTGGGAACTGCACCTTCTACCAGGGGTCCTCAAACTGCAGCCCGTGGGCCACATGAGGCGGTGTGATTGTATTTGTTCCCAATACAATTTTGTTTTTGTTTTTTTTACTTCAAAATAAGATATGTGCAGTGTGCATAGGAATTTGTTCATAGTTTTTTTTTTTTAAACTATAGTCTGGACCTCCAACGGTCTGAGGGACAGTGAATTGGCTCCTTGTTTAAAAAGTTTGAGGATGCTTGACCCTCTTTATCCATATGGCTTGACTCTAGATCTACTTGATTAGCCCAGAGTGGGCACCATGGGTTTTTTTGAGCTAGAATTTTTTGAATGATTTTGTTGAACTCGAATGGCTACAGGCTTGGCCTTGGAGGGAAGAAGCCAAGGGACACTGTGTTTAGGTGCAATGGGTACAAGCAAGCTGGTCTGTAGTGAAAAGAAAGGAGAGGAGAAAGCACACCCTGTATGCTTTTTCTCATTTAACAACAAAAATTTGTTGAGTAATAGTAAGCACTAGCCAGGTGTTGGCCAAGTGTGTGTAGGTGAATAAAACAATTTAGCTCTTTTATGATCTTGTGGGAAGGGCAGATAATAAAAATGTTTTTTAAATATGATAAGCACTATAAAAAAACATAATATGTAAATGATTTTCTGTTTTTAACAGGTTTCCTCATTTGTAAGGTGAAGATAAGCCATATCCATATTTCAGAATTATTGTGATAATTGAGTGACAGGAGTGTGCATGGCATGGGGAGTTGTTCAATGAATGTCTGTCACCTTCCAGTGAAGAGGTGAGTGAGTGAGGGAGGGAGTATTGGGAGTTTTGTGCGTTGTAACATTTAAAACATTAGAGTCACCAATTGTCCTTAGTACAGAAAGTTCTGGGGGGCACTGTACCCAGCAGGTGTTTTTAATATTTTCTAGTTTAATGGGACTGATGTAACAATATCCAGAGTCAGAGAAGTTCTGTGCATTCAGTCCAGGTGCAAGACCAGAGCTGTCACCAGGCACAGTGGCTCATGCCTGTAATCCTAGTACTCTGGGAAGCCGAGGCAGGTGGATTGCCCTGAGCTCACAGGTTCGAGACCAGCCTGAGCAAGAGCAAGACCACATCTAAAAATTTCCAGGCATTGTGGCGGGTGCCCGTAGTCCCAGCTACTTGGAAGGCTGCAAGAGAATTACTTGAGCCCAAGAGTTTGAGGTTGCTGTGAGCTATGACACCACGTACTCTACTGAGGGTGACAAAGTGAGACTCTGTCTCCAAAAAAAAGACCATAGTGTCTTGAGGCTGAGGGCAGCCTCCCTGGAGGTCCCGCTTGGGGGGGTGGGGTGCCTGTGTGTGGTTTAAATCAGAATCACCTTGAGAGCTGAACCAAGAGTAGATCCTACCCTCACAGATTCTAATTCATTCTATCTGGGATGAGACCTAGCATTGTTTTGTTTTTTATTATTTTGTTTCCTCTAATGATTCTAATATATAGCCACTGTTGAGAACCACCAATGGTGAGAGATCAGCCAGGCTTAGGGAGCTGCTGGAGCAGAGGTATCTGGCCTAGAAGCTTTTTATGCCTTGGGTGTTGTGGTGGATACTTGTATGTATGCCCAGCTACTTGGGAGGCTGAGGCAGGAAGGTCGCTTGAACCCAGAGTTTGAAGTTGCTGTGAGCTAGGCTGATACAGGGCAACGGAGTGAGACTCTGTCTCAAAATATACATACATATATATATATAAATAGAATTACCATATGATCCAGCAATTCCACTTCTGGTTAGATACTCAAAAGAATTGAAAGCAGGGTCTCAAAGAGTTATTTGCATACTTTTGTTCATAGCAGCATTGTTCATTACAGCAAAAAGGTGGAAGCAACCCAAGTATCCATCAACAGATGAATAGGTAAACAAGATACGGTATATTCAGACAATGGAATATTATTCAGCTTTAAAGGAAAGGAGATGCTGACACATGCTACCATACGGATGAACCTTGAGGACATTATGTTAGGTGAAATAGACCAGACAAAAGGACAAATACTGGATGATTCCACTTATGTGGGGTTCCTAGAGCAGTCCAATCCATAGAGACGGAAAGTAGAATGATGGTTGCTGGGAGATGGGGGGTGGAGAGGAATGTATGTTGTTTAATGAATACAGAGTTTCAGTTTGAGAAGATTAAAAGTTCTGGACATGGATACATAACAATGTAAATGTACTGAACATACTGAACTGTACACTTAAAAATCAAAAAATAGCCAGGCATTGTGGCGGGCGCCTGTAGTCCCAGCTGCTCGGAAGGCTGAGGCAGGAGAATTGCGGAAGCCCAAGAGCTGGAGGTTGCTGTGAGTCCTGTGACATCATGCACTCTACCGAGGGTGGTAAAGTGAGACTCTGTCTCTACAAAAAAAAAAAAAAATTAAAAAAAATGGTTAAAATGGTAAACTTTATGTTTTTTATATTTTATTACAATTAAAATTTAGAAATAAATATGAAAGAGAAGTAAATAAAAGAACATGAAATGAAGAGCAATGTTTTTGGATGTTTACATATGAGTACCTTAATTTCTATAGATACACACGAGTAAAGAGAAAGTTTTGCTGGCAAGACAAAATGCTGCTCTCACCCTACTGAAACCCTGAGCTACAGTTATAATTGCCCTTCAGAATCACCTTGAAACTCAGACCTTCAGTTGAGAAATTCTGACCCAAGTCAAACATTGCTTAACCTTTTTGTTAACTCTAGACCGCTTATTAACCACTTTTTTGAACATCTGGCAAACCTTAATCCTTATTTCTTCAGTAGTAATGTACATAGAATACAGGAAGAATAAATGTTTCTTCTTTTTAAAGAAATTTTCCAACAAGTGGGAGAGGGCTCAAATGTATTGAGCAGCTTGAAACTTTGTTATTGTGACATAACTGCATGACTTCCTCAAGATCTGATGTAGACAATTCTGAGAATAATGTTCAGCAATTGAGGGGGCAATTTTTTTTATTTTTCTATGCTGTCTTACCTGTTCTTTATTAAGCCTTTGATTCTTAGGAAGACCTCTTTTACTGTTTTCAGTCTTTAAAAGTGGAATTTTTAAAAAGTAAAAGAATTCTCTTTAAATACTGGTTCTTGATAATTAGGAAAATGATCTTAAGATCCTGAACTGATGGCCCCGAGTGACTGAGTGTTAAACTGACTTTAGGGAGGAAAAAGGCTGCCCAAGTTTTCTACAGTACAGCCCCCTCTGATGGTAAAAATGCAAGACTTGGTCATTTTTGAGCCATCCCAGCAGGGAGACACCAGTGGGAACCTCATATTTGTAGCAAAGGGTACTTTTGAGATAGAGTTTGATGGGAGATGCAACTGTTTGTGATTCAGCAATCAATTTATGTTTATCTGGATGTGTAGCACTTTTAAGGTATAATACTCTCATTCCAGATCTAAGATAGCTAGAAGGTGATCAATTCATTTCCCATACCAATTTTCGGTAAGCATGTATCTTAAATGCATATAATTTATCAGGAATTTCTATTAGGCCAATAGCTTTTCTGATTGTGAAAACAATACAGGTTAATCACAGAAAATTCAGAAAAGAGTAAAAAAACAAATAATCACCTAAAATCTTACCATTCAGAAAATGCCACTGTGAAATTTTGTGTATCTCTTTTCAGCCTTTTCACATGGCATTTTAAAACAAAATTTAGATCAGATTTCAATAACAGCTTTATTTAGATGTAATTCAAATACCATACAATTCACCTACTTAAAGCATAGAATTCAGTGGTTTTTAGTATAAAATACTGACACTTGTGCAAGCCATCATCATAATCAACTTTAGAAGAATGTCACCACCAACCTCCAAGAAAAACCCTACGCCCATTAGCAGCCATTCCCTCTTTTCCTTCACCCCCATTGTTCTTTCCCCCAGCCCAACCCAAGCAACCACTAATCTATTTTCTGTCTCTAAGTTGCCTATTCTGGACATTTTATATAAATGAAATCACACAATATGTGGTCTTTTATGTCTTTTTTCACTTAGCATAATGTTCTCAAGATTCATCGAGGTTTTAGTATGTATTAGTACTTCATCCCTTTTTTATGACTGAATAATATTCCATTATGTGGATAGGCCACACATTTTGTTTATCTATTTATGAATTGAACATGTGGGGTTTTTCCACTTTTTCACTATTATGAGTGAATAATAATGCTATGAATATTTGTGTTCTAGTTTTTGTGTAGACATGTTTTCATTTCTCTTGGGTAGATTTGTGGATCATATGCTAATTATGTTTAATCTTTTCTTTATATAGTTTTACATAGGGATTTGTTTTCACCTCATGTTACAATTATTTTCCCATGTCATCAATTCTCTAAAAACATGATCTTAAATGGTTTTATTATTGTATCATGCTAGGAGTGCACCATATTTTTTAAATCATTTTCTTGTTCAAGGTCCTTTCATTTTCTCCTAAGTTTGAAGAAAGTTCTTATATGTTCAGTCTCCAGATCTCTCATTTCCTTAAAGTAAATTTATAGAAGTACAATTACTAGCTAAAAGAATATTACATTTTATGGCACTTGTCAGGTAGTTTCTAGGAAGATGGCATTAATTCTCTCTGTAATCACTTCATTGTTGTTAGCCTGTGTATGTTTAATGAAGATTATTCAATATCAAGTGCTGTAAAATGGAGCCCATGGATTTTTTTTTTTCTGGAGATGGAGTCTTACTTTGTCACCCCTGGTAGAGTGCTATGGCATCATAGCTCACAGCAACCTCAAACTCTGGGGCTCAAGTGATTCTCTTCCCTCAGCCTCCAAAGCAGCTGGAACTACAGGCACCTGCCACAACTCCAAGCTATTTTTAGAGACGAGGTCTCTCTCTGGCTCAGGCTGGTCTCGAACCTGTGAGCTCAGGCAATCCACCTGCCTCGGCCTCCCAAAGTGCTAGCATTACAGGCGTGAGCCACTACACCTGGCCCAAGCCCACAGATTTTTGAAAAGACAGGGCCTCTGCCATCTAGGTGCTTATGTTCACACTTAGACATTTAGACCAGACAGACAAATACAGATCCAGGGATATTGTGTAGACAAGGTCACACATTATGAGAGAGAAAAATAGACTGGTTAGATAAACATTTTGCTTCCCAGAATGAGATTCATACAGACATAATCATCAAGAAACTTTTTACACTTAAAAGTTTTTAAAAAATTAATGAAACCAAACTCTATAGCAGTGGTTCTCAACCTGTGGGTTGTGACCCCAGGAACTGTATTAATGGGTCACAGCATTAGGAAGGTTGAGAACCACTGCTCTATAGGAACTAGTTAGTCCAAAGTCATAAGTCAGCTAGATCATTCAATCTGAATCTTTACCTGTTCAGAAGACTCAGTGTACCCTGTTGAGTTTTGGAGACCCACCAGACCTCCCTCTGGTTGCGTCCCAACCTATGCTGTCTCAGTTTCTTTAGGTTGCTTGAGACATTAGCAAACCCTTTTTTGTCCTATTTCTTTCTTTCTTTTTTTTTTTTGCAATTTTTGGCCAGGGCCAGATTTGAACCCACCACCTCTGGTATATGGGGCCAGCACCCTACTCCTTGAGCCACAGGTGCCGCTCTGTTTCTTATTCTTTTATATTCAAAAAAGTACCACTTTAAAGATTATAAAATCAGCAAATAGTTAAATTATATAGCCGAATATAAGGAAAATATAGTCCAGCATTGCTCAGCATTACCATATTGATCTGACACATGGTATGATTTTTTCCTCAGCAGGGTCACCAAATTCCACCCAACTGGACTGATTAAGCATTGATTTGTAAAATTAGAGGTGGAAAAACTATAGCAGATCATCCCCCGCCTCTTTCAGGTAGATGTTATGCAGAAGCTGTTTACAATGTGACCTTTTTTTAACTACTAAGAATAAAACTCTTGAAACTAAACCATACCACCTTGCAGACTCCATTTTCTAACATGTCACCCACATTTATGTTGCATAACTCCTTCAGAAAATATTGTGTAGGTAACTGCCAGAAAGTGCTATTTTACTATCCGGCAACTGCAACTAACAAAGGCGAGCTTAAGAAAACTGAAATCTCTTTTTTCTTTGCAGCTGGAAATATGTCTGACAAGAGCCAGATAGCTGCCAAAGCTTCCCTTATTGAGGAAGTACTTTCTAAAAGGTATTTTGAAGATCTTCACAATCACCTTACTGAGCTAGAAATGATTTATGTGACTAAGGAGAATCTCCAGGAGACAGATGTGGTCAGAGCTGTGTACAGAGTCCTCAAAGACTGCCCCTCAGTGACTTTGAAAAAGAAAGCCAAGTGTTTGTTGTCAAAGTGGAAAGAACTTTATAAAGATACTCACTTCATATCAAAGGACAGCCCTGAATTATTCCCTGCAAGTGGTCATAAAGAAGAAAATTCAGGACTTTCTTATGACCCAAGTCAGGATGAGATACCAGCTGCCTGCAGTTCTAATTTTGTACCATCATCCCAGGGGGTTGCAAAACTCAGTAAAATCATTGTTCCTGAAAATAGTGCTATTCAAATGGAATGTAAGGAAGAGCACTTGGGGGGTGATGACCCTAAATCCACTGGCAAGAGATCAATCAAATTGCTGGATCCCATAACACCTGTGAGAACTAAATGCGTGGAACTTCTTTATACAGCCTTAAGTAGTTCTTCCACAGATCAGCCACAAGCTCCTTTGTGGCAAAACTTTGCAAGAGAAATCGAAGAGCATATATTTACTCGTTATTCAAAGAACATCAAAAAATATAAAACTTGTATCAGAAGCAAAGTTGCCAATTTGAAGAACCCCAGAAATTCTCATTTACAACAAAACTTGGTCTCTGGGGCCTTGTCTCCAAGAGAATTTGCTGAAATGACTGTCATGGAGATGGCAAATGAGGAGCTGAAGCAGTTGAGAGCTTCCTACACGGAATCTTGTATCCAGGAACATTACCTTCCCCAAGGGATTGATGGCACACAGACAAAAAAAATAAAATGCAGGCGCTGTGAGAAATACAATTGCAAGGTCACAGTAATTGCCAGAGGAACACTTTTTCTTCCAAGTTGGGTTCGGAATTCAAACCCAGATGAACAAATGATGACCTATGTAATTTGTAATGAATGTGGGGAGCAGTGGTACCATAGCAAGTGGGTGTGCTTATAAATAATTAAATGTTATCTTAATAAGAGGTAACTCAGATGATGCCTTTTTTTTCTTTTTTTGAAGGCAGAGTCTTGCTCTGTTGTCTAGACTAGAGTACAGTGGCATCAGCCTAGCTGTCAGCAACCTCAAATTCTTGGACTCAGCAACCCTCCGGCTTCAACCTCCAGAGTAGCTGGGACTACGGGTACCCATCACCACACCCAGCTAATTTTTTCTATTTTTAATAGAGATGCGGTCTCTCTCTTGCTGGTCTTGAACTCCTGAGCTCAAGCAATTCTCCCACCTCAGTCTCTAAAAGTGCTAGAATTACAGGCACGAGCCACTGTGCCTGGTTGAGTGATATCTTTCATTTATACAAATCTCTTGTGCTTGTTTTCAAAATCTTATATATGCTAATCTTAAAACAGAAGAAGGAAAGAGTCATTAGCCTATGCTCAAACCACAATCACTAAAAGTTACAGTTTAGGGAGAGAGTGCCTGACTATTTGCATTGTACTTTGTGGCCATTTAGTACCTTGCTGTACTCAGAGTGTGGGTGAGAGCAGCTGAACATAACCAGGAGCCTGTGAGAAATGCAGACTGTCAGGCCCCACACCACTGAATCTGAATCTTGGCAGGATCCACAGGTGATCCTCCAGAATGGTCTGAGAAGTGCTGCTTCGACAGTAGGCCTATGGTTCTTAGCAGTGGCTGTATATCTTTGAATGTCCACTGGTGCAGAGGCCCACCCTCCAACAATTCCGTCAGAACTTATGGGATGGGGCCCAGGCATCAAAATTGTTTTTTTCATTGTTCAGGTTATTTTAAGTTGCAGTAAGAGTATTTTCTTTCTTTCTTTCTTTCTTTCTCTCTTTCTCTCTTTCTCTCTCTCTCTGTCTCTCTCTCTCTCTCTCTCTCTCTCTTCCTTCCCTTCCTTCCCTTCCTTTCTCTCTTTCTCTCTCTCTCTCTCTCTCTCTCTCTCTCTCTCTCTTTCTCTCTCCCTCCCTCTCTCCCTCTCCCTCTCTCTCCCTCTCTCCCTCTCTCCCAAGTAGCTGGGACTACAGGCGCCCGCCACAATGCCCGGCTATTTTTTTGTTGCAGTTCGGCCTGGGCCGGGTTTGAACCCGCCTCCCTCGGTATGTGGGGCCAGTGCCCTACCCATTGAGCCACAGGCGCCTCACCAGATCCCAGATTTTCTTCTCCAAATTCACTATCCAGCCAGGCACGATGGCTCACCCCTGTAATGCTAGCTAGCACTCTGGGAGGCCAAGGTGGGTGGATGGCCTGAGCTCAGTTGAGAACAGCCTGAGCAAGAACAAGACCCTGTCTCTGCTAAAAAATAGAAGAACTAGCCTCACGTTGTGGTAGGCACCTGTAGTCCCAGCTTCTGGGGAGGTTGAAGCAGAAGAATCTTGAGCCCAAGAGTTTGAGGTTGCTGTGAACTAGGCTCATGCCACAGCACTCTACTTGGGGTAACAGAGTTTGACTCTCAAAAAAAAAAAAAGCAAATTCGCTATCCAACACTGGCTCTGGCTCAATATTGACTTATGAGAAGTGTCTTCCTAGATAAGGGGAACTGAATGAACAGTGTCTTTGGGCGCTAACACTAAGTCTACTCATTTCCCCTCTCTTCACTTTACTGGTCTCCCTTCATCCACAAAAGTTACCTTATAATTCATCCCACAGTTAAAATTTTGTTTAGAGGCCTTTTACTTAGTTGGAGGAGCTGTGTATTTTTCTTTTTTGTTTGCACAAGTTCAGGGTAAATGAACTCTTTAACTAGGACATTTAGTTTCCAGTGTTAGGAGCCTTCATGTTCTGAAGAGCTTGAGTGTTAGGAAGTTCACATTCTGCTTATGTAAAAATGGGCATTAATCTGTCAGAGTTTAATGAATGGACCGGAAATTACTCCTCTGAGGCCTTTGCAACCACTGTTTAACCAATTTACATAATTGTTTAAACGCAAGACTTCTGTGTAATTAAGGCTAACTTTTTGCTTTAAAAAATCAGAGAATGTTTATTGTTTCTATAGCTTTAAAAAGTTTACCTCTGGGTGGCGCCTGTGGCTCAGTGAGTAGGGCACCGGCCCCATATGCCGAGGGTGGCTGGTTCAAACCCAGCCCCAGCCAAACTGCAACAAAAAAATAGCCGGGTGCTGTGGCGGGCACCTGTAGTCCCAGCTACTCGGGAGGCTGAGGCAAGAGAATCGCTTAAGCCCAGGAGCTGGAGGTTGCTGTGAGCTGTGTGATGCCACGGCACTCTACCAAGGGGCCTAAAGTGAGACTCTGTCTCTACAAAAAAAAAAAAAAAGTTTACCTCTGAGGGTGGTGCCTATGGCTCAAAGGAGTAGAACGCAGGCCCCATATGCCGGAGGTGGCGGGTTCAAACCCAGCTCCGGCCAAAAACCACACACACAAAAAAAAGTTTACCTCTGAATTATCTGCAAACCTACACATTTTCAGTTTTTCAACAGTTCTTTTCTCCTAATTCTCGTAACTTCCTTTGTCAGATCTCCAAAGGCATAACCATATGTATACTTTACCACAGAATTCCCCAAAAGGTGTGTAAAACTAAAATACATTAGTGTTTTCAAATGATTTTTAAAGAAATTGGCTTGAGGCCATCAAGTGTGAATTCTATTTTGATGTCTTTTCTCCCTGTGACTTCTCAGGGCCACTTATTGTGACACAACATGTCTGTTTTAAAGAGTAATTTGCAAAGTCATCTAAAATTTAAAAGTTTCACAATGTGTGGTTTCATATGACTTCGAATGATCTTTAAAACTATTCAGTGGTTTTGAAAGCACAGCACATGAAAACCAAGTTTGATTAATTTAAATCAGTGTTTGCATTTTGGTTTGGGGGATTCTGTATGGGTATAGTTTTTATTTATACTGGAATTTTACAAACTAAATTTGCAGACAAATAAAAGCACTTGAAATGGAAATTCCCTTACTCTCCAAGATATAAAAATATGCACGCTCTTCCTCATTTCATATTGACTTTTGTCAGTGAGTTTTGCAACTAGAAATAGGAAAATAGTAATCTGGGATTTTTCTTTTGGTCAATGAGAAAGCATTATATCTTCTAATTGTAAGTAATCATTTTTTCACATCCTATGTCTTATCTCCTAACAGAAATGATTTTTCTTTAAAATTGCTTGTGGGGGTAAAGACTCTTTAATTTAAAAATCTCTTTTACCAATACAGCAAGTGCAAAGGCCCTGAGATAGGAGAGTACCTGGTCCAGTCAAGGTACACCAAGAGTCCATCACAGCCTAGGTCCATGAAGCAAGGGAAAGAAGGATGAGAGAGGAAGTCAAAGAGGCCATCATGAGGGCCCTTGGAGGTCATGATAAGGACTTTGGATTTTTTTTTTTTTTAAAGCATAATGGAAAGCCACAGAAGCTGGGGAGTTTGTGATGAAGAGATTTGAATGTCTTTTAGGAAGGATCACTCTGGCTGCTCTGTTGAGTTAGATGTGGGAATGGGGAAGCTGGGATGGATGCAGAAACACCAGTTAGGTGGCTGACGCAATGGGCCAACTCTCACATAGTTGGCTTCAAGTAAGAGTACACAAAGACTAAACTCCCGGAATCCTTATGGTCAATAAAGTCCTTGGCAATTTTGCAAATGCATGCTTCATAAAATACATCTAACCCCAACTTCCCTACCTATAATAAAAAAAAATAGTGCAGAAATTCAGCACCAGTATACCCTGTATTCTGGTTGCCATAGTTACCCAGAGTCACTGCATAAAGCAAAACCATCAGTTATTATACCTAAATAAATGTAGGAGGACTCTCTTGATGGGTTTTCCCACATCACTCTTCTTTTGTCCCTGTTACTTTTTTTAGATAAAATGTTGGATACAATTGCAGCTCTGTCTCTTCCCTGAGCACTTCCTGTGATGAGAAGCTCCTTTCATTCCCCATTGCCATTTCTAAATACCAGCCAGGAAGCCTGTAGCTGGCAGCGCTCCACTGCCTTGGCAAGAGCTGGGCCTTCATCTTCGAGGTCAGATTGTTTTGTTATTTATAACTTCCCAGTAAATGCAAAATATTTTACTAAAATAGGTATTCTTTTTATCTCTCTGAGGTACTCACTGTAAGTGCCTAGATTATAGAAGACTCCTTGCTTTCAAAAGAGCTGCACAGGCGGAGGGAGGGGAGAACAGATGACAACCTCATATAATCCTATTTGCATTATTATTTAAAATTAGGTCTCCAGAGAGATGTTACCATGTAACTGCTCTGCAGTTATGATTGCACCTTGCTTTACCGTTTGCCAGATGCTGGGGGCAAAGAGATGATTAAGATACGGTGCCAGACTTCACGACCCACAAAATGTAGTTTAAGTGCCATGTGATGTAGTTAGCAATCCTTTTCTATTTTCAGAACTATGAGAGAAACATGGACTGGAGAGTCGGGGTGCCAGCGGACCCTAGAAAATTGACTAACCCTGCGTGGGTGGGTCAGGGAAGCCTATAGAAGCCATGACCCTTAGGGCAAATCTTGAGAGATGTCTAGGCAGAAGAAGGGGGAAAGTATACTTCTGCATGATATTTGCTACATTTTTGGCATTTTAAAAACAGCATCTCATTTAATCTTCACAAATACCCTCCCACACAGCATTTTAGAAGTACACAGGGACAAGGCCAGGACTACTTCATAATAAAGCAGGTGGGTTCACGGGGCCAGGGGTGGGCGGTGGCATTTGTTTTGCATATCAGTTTGCTTCAAGAAGCAACACCAGGCTTCCCATTAATTCCAGGCAAGATGCAGCTGTTGGTTTTTTTAAATTGTGGTTCTTTCAATGGCAAGGGGATGGGAGTTGTGGATTCCACCTTGGCCTGGCATGCTGTGCTTTTCTTCTGAAGAAGAAGAGATTGAGTGGGACCACCTGGCATGGGCTGCTGCCTCTGCTGGCACAGGGGAAACTTCCCAAACCTTCTGTGGCATCCATGTGGTTTATCTGGCTTTCCAAACAGTGAGTACTTTTTTAAATACTGAAATTCTAAAATGTAAGAACATGGAGCTTTTTAAGGGACATTTACATGTTTATAGTTTTATGAATTTGAAGACTATAAATACTACCAGACTATAAAAGACTACAAATACTATTTTCTACAAAAATAGAAGGCCTTTCTGTCTTCATGTTCTGCCTGTATTACCTAGGGAAATAACAATCAATTATGGAAAAACTGACAAGGCACGTTGCATCCTTTGTTAAATTATTATAAGTGCCCTACAGCTATGGTCCCCAAATCCCAGGCCTGTTAGGAACCAGGCCACATAGCAGGAGGTGAGCAGCCACTCTCCATCACTCACATCACCTGAGCTCTATCTTCTGTCGGATAGGCAATAGCATTAGATTCTCATTGGAGCATGGACTCTACCGTAAACTGCACACATGAGGGATCTAGTTTGTACACTCTTTTTTTTTTTTTTTTTTTTGTAGAGACAGAGTCTCACTTTATGGCCCTCGGTAGAGTGCCGTGGTGTCACACGGCTCACAGCAACCTCTAACTCTTGGGCTTATGCGATTCTCTTGCCTCAGCCTCCCGAGTAGCTGGGACTACAGGCGCCCGCCACAACGCCCGGCTATTTTTTGGTTGCAGTTTGGCCGGGGCTGGGTCCGAACCCGCCACCCTCGGCCCTACTCACTGAGCCACAGGCGCCGCCCTAGTTTGTACACTTTTTATGAGAATCTAATGCCTGGTGGTCTGAGGTGGAGCTGAGGTGGCAATGCTAGCTCTGGGGAGCAGCTGCAAATACAGATTCTCATTAGCAGAGAGGTTTGACTGCACAGAGACCATAATACAATCAATTGCTTGCAGACTCACATCAAAACCACCCCTTCCTCCTCATTCCACAGGAAAACTGTCTTCCGTGAAACTGGTCCCTGGTGCCAAAAAAGTTGTGTTACCAGGCAAAGAGGGTCCAGCAGCCTGTTGCTGTCAGCCAAATGTAGAGACAGGGATTAGGTCTAACACGCTTTATTGTCAGAAGACCAGCAATTCTGGAGAACAGCCAGAGTAGCTTCTCAAATCTGTTCTGCTTCAGTTATAATTTTAATAGTTTTTATAATGGGATACAAGGAAACAAACCTAGAAAATTTTAAGTATCTAAAAGAACCAAAGAAAACAGCATAAATGTAGCCTTTATTCTAACAATGTAACAATACTTAAACTACATGAAAGTAACCTTTTGTTACTATTATTTGTTATTGTTGCAGTATACTGTTATTTGTAACAGTATAGCAACACTTCTTGTATAATTGTTACTCCCTCCCCCAAAATCTTTTGAGGTAAACATCCTCATAATCATGGTGGAACTTTAACTGGTAGACATGAACGAATATGGGGAGAGAATGTGGGCTGAGCAGACTAGATCAGCTGTACTGCTTCAGTTTAGCTTCTCAGACACTATCTTGTGGGCTTCTTTTCTGGGTTCAGTTGATAAGAGAATAAAAAAATAGAATTAAAATAAATTTGTTGGACATATCCTTGCTTTTAAAATATAAACAAGATACAAATTGGAGTATGATCCAGGTAGTTATTAATCTTTTTCAAATGATGAAAAATGTTTTTTAAAAATCTAAAACAGCCATAGATAACTTACATATCTAATTTAAGCCAGTTAGAATATCATCCTTTCAAAATTTACTTTTAATTTTGGAATATACAGTATTCGCTTTTGAAATGTGTGCAAATGTAAACATAGCTAGCTCCCCGCAGCTGCTTTTAGGTCATCACAATGGTTTCACAGTTGTATTCCCCTTATGTACTGAAACAAAAAATCCAGAAATCTCCAAGGAGCCCCGAGTGATGTTCTAAGTCATCTGGCTGGATTCCACCTATCTTGCCTGTCTGCAAATGAGTGAAAACACAGAAGCTGCAAAGCCAGTTTCAGTTTTCTTTTCTCAACCACGACACAGCCAAACACTTGTCCCTCATAGCTCTCACCCACCGTGTGTGAATTAACATGCACGTCAGTCACGAAAAGCTGAAGTGAACATTCACCCGTGTCTACGAGAAAAGCATGCACGAGAAAAGGTTCACATGGACGGTCTTTTCAGATTGAGGATTTCTATTTCTACAGTTTTGTTTTCTTTCAACAGATGGACTTTCATCCCCCAACTTTGTAATGTCTCACAAATTGCTGAGCAGAAAATTGCCAGATAAATTAATTGATGTCTGTGAACATTTAAAAATGAGACAACAGCTCAAGGGCCCAGCATGATAAAAATGTTCTAAAATTGACGGTGGTGATGAATACACATCTCTGTACATATGCTAGCCACTGAATTGTACACTTTAAATGGGTGAATTATATGTTATGTGAATTACAGCTCAATAAAACTGTTACCAAAAAAATCACATGAGCTTGGAAAAATAAAATCTCAAGACCCCAAAACTTGTAATGCCAGAAGGGAGACCCACCCACATCACAGAGTCCCAAAGCTGCAGATGCTGGCATGGGTGCAAAGAGAAGGGAACACTTACGTACTGTTGCTAGGACTGCAAACTAGTACAGCCTGTTTGGAAAGAAGTATGGAGAATCCTCAAAGAGCTACAAGTAGATCTTACATTTGATCCTGCAATCCCATTACTAGGTATCTACCCAGAAGAAAGCAAAATCATTTTACCATAAGGACATTTGCACTCAAATGTACATAGCAGCTCAGTTCACAATCGCAAAGATGTGGAAACAACCCAAGTTGAATGGATTAATGTATACCATGGTATAGTATTCAGCCATAAAAAGATGGAGACTTTACATCTTTTGCATTTACCTGGATGGAGTTGAAGAACATTCTTGTTAGTAAAGTATCTCAAGAATGGAAAAACAAGCATCCTGTGTACTCAATACTAATTTGAAACCAGTAAGTGAATGACTGCAGGCCTACAACGAGAGGAAAAACACAATTAAATTCCAGAAGGGGACGGGGGGGAGGGGGGAGGGGAAAGAAGGAACTCAGCAACCCCCCACCTAGCAGGCACAATGTAGGGGTACATGGCACACCTCCTGAGTGAAGGACTCAAATACAACTTGGACTTTTCCTGACAAACACAAACAATGTAACCTAATCATATGTACCCTTATATTAACCTGAAATAAAAAAGAAAGAAGGGAGGCCCAGACTGAGAATCAAATCAGACAGCATTGCCATCCTGTCGCCAAAACAAATAGCCATAATTTATGCAGAAGTCAGGTTCCCATAACAACGAAGGTCTTTTGCCTCTTGCAGCTTGCTTACAGGGAATTGCCTGGTTAACCCTAAACCTTTCAGGGTATATGGCCCCTATAAAACATACACTTGACAATTGTAACCTTAGAGCCACAACCTAAATAAATCTCTGATCCTGAGTTCTGTTAAGTTTCACATTGAGATGTCAACTGCAAGTTTATCTCCATAGATGTGAACCAAGGACAGATGAGATCAGTCACTCCTCTGCCTACTTTATTGTTTTTTTGTTTTGTTTTCTTTGAGACAGAGTCTCATTATATCGCCCTCGGTAGAGTGCCACGCATCACAGCTCACAGCAACCTCCAACTCTTGGGCTTAAGCGATTCTCTTGCCTCAGCCTCCCAAGTGGCTGGGACTACAGGCACCCGCCACAACGCCCAGCTATTTGTTGTTGTTGTTGCTGCAGTTTGTCATTTTTGTTTAACAGGCCTGGGCTGGGTTTGAACCCACCAGCCCCAGTGTAAGTGGCTAGCACCCTAACCACTGAGCTACGGGCAACGAGCTCCTCTGCCTACTTTGAGGAAGACCACATAATTGGATTATCTTTCCCCTATTCCTTTCTTTTTTTTTTTTTGAGACAGAGTCTCACTATGTTGCCCTCAGTAGAGTGCTGTAGTGTCACAGCTCACAGCAACCTCAAACTGTTGGGCTTCAGTGATTCTCTTGCCTCAGCCTCCCAAGTAGCTGGGACTACAGGCGCCCACTGCAACTCCTGGCTATTTTTTTTGTTGCAGTTGTTTAGCTGGCCCGGGCCGGGTTCGACCCACCACCCTCAGTGTATGTGGCTGGCGCCGTAACCAGTGTGCTATGGGCGCCAAGCCCCCCTACTCCTTTTTTGAATGTTTGCCTTATCTTACATAAAATATAGATTTACTGAATACTAATTAGATCCTCATAAGAATGTGATCATTCGCTTCACTGCCTACCCCTCCATGTCCTTTCTCTTCTGTATAGCCTTCTCCTTTATATACCCCATTTCCAAATCCCTGGACAGAATGCCTAGGCCATAGATACATTTGTGACCTGTGTTTATCCTGGGTGTGTCCTTGGACTTTGGCTTAATACACCTCTCTTGAGCATGACTCTGGGTATTATTTAAGTTATCAGACTGATGGAGGGAATTGGAGACAGGATCTCTAGGGGTTATTTGTCCTAGTGACTCATTCTGAATCTTTAGTGTTCCAATTTATTCATGCGTATAATGGCAGTCTTCCTCAAATGGGGCTTTCAGGGAGGCCCCAACTCTATCGCCAACAGACAAAGAGTAAGCCTCCCAGGGACTTTGAAGCTCTTGGGAGTTTCCTGGGCCTGGCCTTGGTGGTTCAGCATAGAACCTGCATTCACAAGCTCATGTGTGATCCCAAAATTTCTTCCCCATTTTTCAAGCCACAGATCTGAGCTGAACTATCAATGCTATTAAACCTAGAGGAAAATTGAAACTATGCTAGAATCAAGCCTAAGCAGTTGGTATTTCCATTCCTACTTAGATCTACAATCAGAAAAGAATTGTTAATAACTGCAGATGAAATCAATCCCACACCATCGCTCCTCATAGTGAGGCCCTCAGATCGGAGGTGTCGGCATCACATGGGAGCAAATACAGAGAGATGGGCCCCACCACAGACCTGGTGAATCTGAGTCTGCACTTTCCAAAGTCTTCAGTGATTCCTGTGCATGTTAACATCTGGGAAATGCTGTCCTTTCCACAGGAGCTGGGCCTATGATGAAATGCCCAAGTTCTTAGCTAATACTTGTCTCTCCACTTGTATCAGTCTCATCCTCCACATTGCTAAATTCAGGAAACAATGCTCAGCCTTGAAAGCTATCTGCAGCATTTAATATGGTTTGCTTTCTTCTTGAAAACACTTTTTCACATGGCTCGCAGTAGGTTACACTCGCCCTGGTTTTCCCTCTCATTGGCACTCCATCTCAGTGTTATCTGCTGGGTCCTCTTTACTTTTCTGACTTTTTAACTGTGGAATGCTCCAGAATGTAGTCCCTGGACCCCATCTATATACACTTGCTCTTTTGGTGACCTCTAATTCCATGGCTTTCTATACCATCCATATGCCAGAGACTCCCCCTGCTCATCTTCAGCTTGTATCTCCCGGCTGAATTCCAGACCCAGAAATCTAGCAGCCAACTTGACAGCTCTACTTGGATGTCCAAGGAGCATCTCAAATTTAACATGTTTAAAATCAAACTCCCTATCATCTTTCCAAAACCTGCTTCTCCACTTAATGGCAAATGTACCTTGAGCTAAAACCTTGGAGTCTCCTCTCTTTTTCTCACATCACATTTCCAATCAATCAGCAAATCTAATTGGCTCTATTTCAAATATATTTCCAGAAGCTCAGTTTAAAAATGGGCAAAAGATTTGATGAGACATTTCACCAAAGACCATCAAAGAAGACACAGGAAATGGCCAACATGCACATGAAAAGATGCTCAACAAGGTTAGTCCTTAGGGAAATGCAAATCAAAACCACCATGAGACGCCACTTCACACCCACTTGGATGACAGTAATCAAAAACATGGAAAATAACAAGTGTTGGTGAGGATGTGGAGAAATCAGAATCTTTGTACATTGCTGGTGGGAGTGTAAAACATTGCAACTGTGGAAACAGTCTGGCAGTTCATTAAGAAGTCAATGATACATTTATCAGACATTGCAGCAGTTCCACACGTCAGTATGTGCACAAGAGAAATGAAAACGTACATCCATACAGATTCACATGCGAGCATCCATAACAACTCTATTCATAACAGCCCCCAAATGGAAACAACCCAAATGTCCATTAACTGGTGACTAGATAAGGAGGACATTATAGATGCCAAGGAACTACTATTCCACACTAAAAAGGAATGAAGTACTGATACGTGTAAACTTTGGAAACACTTGCTAAATGAAAAAAAAACAAAAAACCAGTCACAAAAGACTACAGATTGTATCACTCCACTATATAAAATGTCCAGAATCTGCAAATCCCTAGAGCCAGAAAATAGATTTGTGGTGATGTGGGGCTGCTGGTGGGAGAATGGAGCAACTACAGATGGGCGCGAGATCCTATTGGGGTGATGGGAATGTTCTAAAATTCGATTGTACTGATGGCTGAACCACTCTTGTCAATTTGCTCAAAAATCATTGAGTGGTGCTCTTAAAATTCTCCCACCAGCAGCAAGTGAATTTTGCTGTATGTGAACTATGCCTTGATAAAAAATGTTCAAAAATATCAGAATCAGACCACATATTATGTTCTCTGCCACCATCCTGGTCCTAAGCCAGCATTATCCCTACCTGGATGGCTGATGGTCATTTAGATGACTAATAGTCATACACATACCCCTGCTAAGTGATTGAGTGACTTCTGCTCCTTTCTGGTTTTTTTTTTAAATGGAGCTAATTCACCATGGAAATACAATGCATGTTTTTTTGCTTGTTGTCTGTCTCTTCTCACTAAAACGTAAGTAAACTCCACAGGGTCAGAGATTTTTGTCTTTTTGGTTCAGAGCTTATCTCCAACCCCCAGAATAGTTTATGGCATGCAGAAAGTCCATAACAAATATTTTTTGAATGAACAAACCAAGAAAACCAAATGAGCCAGGAAAATATGACATTGTCAATACATACTTATATTTATGTAAAGTATTAAAAACAACTTCAGAGGCAGTGATTATAATTTTATGACAGGCAAAGCATTTTGAGAGTAAAAGGAATGTAGAATTGGGAAAAAGAGCATTTTTTCCCCAAAATATTTTGGAGATTTTCTTTTTCGCATACATAGTATCTTTGAGTGAGACTATAAAGTCTTAGGCTGTGTATGCTTAAATTTAATATAATTGTCTAGTTCTGGTATATTTATTCCCTCTCTTGTGAGTTACTTTCTATCTTAGTGTTCAATAGCATTGTCACAGAAATAAAGAAAAAGAGAAGACAAGATGAAAAATAAAATATGATTGTTGTTCATTGTTTTACCTGCCAAAAGACCCTGCAAGTTATAGATACAGGATGGCCATAAAGTTTGTGTACAGTTTAAAACAGTGTGCAATTTAAAATTGCACACAAACTTATGGCCACCTGTATAATAAATATAGTTACAAGAGGTTACTAACATTATTTGTTGTTATTGTTGACTTAATTATCTATTAGCATGTATTACAGACTATACTTGGGCATATGTCAGTAATTCTAGAAGTGGCTCTTTGTAAATAAACACTGTAGAACAGCGGTTCTCAACCTGTGGGTCGCGACCCCACAGGAACTGTATTAAAGGGTTGCGGAATTAGGAAGGTTGAGAACCACTGCTGTAGAACCTCCATAGCTGACCATCTCCCACACTGACCATATCCTGAAGTTGACCTAATTTCATAGACCTGACATGCATTATATGTACATATCAGAATAGCCTAGTTCCTTATGTTGACTACCTCTCTATGTTGACCAGTTTGTTACCATCACTTGGGTAGTCAACTTTCAGAGGTTCTACTGTAATTTTCTCGAAATTATATCCCTAAAAACTATTTGCAACTTACAAGTTGTTTTGTGAAAATTTATGTGAGTTTATTTTTTGTTATAATTCTGTAGGTTTTAGTATTTTCACAACGTTGTTCAATTATCATCACCCTCCATGACCCCCTCACTCCAGGCCTGGAATCTACTTTCCATCCCTAAGGCTTTGCCTGTCCTGGACATTTCACAGAAATGGAATCATGCATCAGAATCATGCATGACCTATTGTGTCTGGCTTCTTTCGCATGAACTGTTTTTTTAAACTCAGGGTGTAAACCATATTTTACTAACCAAAGAGATTTTATTGACCTTTAGTTAAAGTGCATTTTTAACTTAATTTGCATAAGTAATGACACTTATACTTGTCACAATTATACTTCTTCAAACTTTGGTGTCAAAAATTATTTTTGATTAACCACATGCAAAATTTGACATTTTGAAAGCAAAATGCTCTTTGATATATACAAGATAAAAAGGTCACAAGATTTTTTTTTTTGAGAAAAAGGAAGTAAGGATATTTTCTCCTAGTTTTTTAATTTATTTAGCAAAGAAGAGTTCAATCAAATTTCATCACTAAAACCATTGTATTTAGTAAGGACAAAACTTAGGGATTTTTAGCAAGCTGGATCAATTTTTCCCCCCATATGCTGTCTCCCAAACACACATTTATACCTTTGATATAAAAATATTGTACAAAAGATGTGACATAAAATTATTTGATTTGTATGGCTTGTTGAAAAGTAGTTCTTTCCTTACACAATTCCATTATATCTCTGGTCTAGGGAATTCCATACTTAGCACATCCTATGTACTTTCTCTGTTCTATCTCTTCTCTATTTTATCACTCCCTTATATTATTTGTGGACATGTTTTTTCCCTTTAATTGTCCATCAAGTTCTCTGTGCAGGTCTTAGTTATGTTTTTGTCCTCAAAGCCCCAAGGTTTAACTCTGGGCTCATTGGATGCTTAATGCAATTTTGCAAAATAGATTCGTACTTAAAATTAGAGTGGAGTTTCAATATAAGCATGTTTCAGCTGTGCGTATGGCTACATACACAGCGCTTCATCTAACTTAATAAATGGGATTGAACCCAGTCGCGAGGAAAGTAATTTATTCAAAATAAATGTATTCCATTCATGCGATGGAATTTGAAACTTGCCAGATTAATAAAACAAAAGTCCTGAGTAGTAAGAGCTGTGTTAGATTGTATTATTTATTGTTCAAATATTAGATGCCCTCCCAGTGGGAGGGATTCTCTGTCCAGATTCTAGGACATACACTGATCAGATCAGGCTTTGCTATATGATTTGCAGTGCCCCTCCCAATAGGAGGATTATACACCCCAATGTGTGACTTCCTTTAATTAGCAAATATAGGAGGAAATGATGAATGTCACTTCTGGGTGATAGCTTTAAGAGCCAGAAGAGGTTTTGTTTTGGTTTCTTTTCTCTGAACAATATATCAGATAGACACTGATGCAGATAGAGGCTCAGGTTCATCAGCTTGGGGCCAGAGGGAAGATGACATGGAATAGAACCACAGCTGATTGGCTTGGTGCCTGTGGCTCAAGCCACTAAGGCGCCAGCCACATACACCTGAGCTGGCTGGTTCAAATCCAGCCTGGGCCTGCCAAACAACAATGACGGCTGCAACCAAAAAATAGCTGGGCGTTGTGGCAGGCGCCTATAGTCCCAGCTATTTGGGAGGCGGAGGGAGGACAATGGCTTGAGCCCAGAAGTTTGAGGTTGCTGTGAGCTGTGATGCCATAATACTCTACCCAGGGGGACAGCCTGAGGCTCTGTCTCAAAAAAAAACAAATAAATAAAAGAACCACAGCTGACCCATAATGAACATTCAGGTGAGAAAAACATCTGTTTTGTGAAGCCACTGACATTTGGGGGGGGGGTCCTTTTTTTTTCTTTTACCACAATGTAGCTTAGCCTAAGCTAACAGATACATTGTTAAAAGAGGTGTCATTCTGGGCGGTGCCTGTGGCTCAAGAAGTAGGGCGCCAGCCCCATATCCCGGCGGTGGCAAGTTCAAACCTGGCCCCGGCTAAAAACTGCAGCAAATAAATAAATAAATAAATAAGAGATGTCATTCCACTTACCTGAATTTATATTATGAATTACAATAAGTTTGAACTAGATAATTTGTAAGATACATTCTAACCTTGCATTATTCAGGGTTTGTGGTTGCAAATAAAGACATCAACTCATTCTACCTTAGAAAAGGAATTTACTGGGCAGATATTGTGTATCTCTTAGAGATGAGGTTGGAATTTGAACAGTGGAGGCTGGAGCCTCAGTCAAGGCCAAAACACGAATGCCCTAAGATGCTGCTGCCACTGTCAGCTACTGGGTACTGCCATTGGCCCCATTAGTGGTCACTAAATATTAGAGGTCACAACTACCTGTGCCAGAGTGAATTCTGAGCTAATCCAGCATTTCTGTGTTGCTTGCCCAAGACTCAGATCTTCAAAGGGAGTATCTGATTCACTGGTTTTGGGTCTCATGTCTATATTTTTTGTTGCCAGGGTACTAGAAAAGCAAGTATCTGTCCTTTGGGGCTTTTATAATGAAAAGACTCATGAAATAGTTGATTCTCTAAACATCAGAAGGGCCTTCAGAAGCTAAGCAAACCCTATCCCTTGCAAAAGACAAATACACCCACAAACTCTTAGAAGATAAACTTTATCTCCTAATGTATGTTTCTTACTAAGTCATGCTTCTCTTTATGAATGTATAACATAAGCAGTATAGTATAAATAATTGCATTCTAATGGAAAATTCATGTCATGGATGTGCATATTCTAGTCCAGTGTTGTCCAATAGAATTTTCTGTGATGATGGACATAGTCTATACACTGTCCAATAGGTTAGCCATTAGCCAAATGTGCCTATTGAGCAGTGGAAATGAGTTTAATACGATGAAGGAACTGAATTCTGAATGCAATTTAATTTTACATTGAAATTTATATAGCCACATGAGCCTAGTGGCTACTCTATAGGATGGCACAAGTCTAGTCTATTCAGGCACCATACCTAATTATCTCCATGAAGGTCTTCACATGCTTTGTGTTAGATTTATTCCTAAGTGTTTTATAATTTTGTTATTAAAATTGGTACCTTTTTATGGATAACTGCCCATGATTATAAATGGAATTTATATTTGGAAACACTTTTATCTAGCCACCTTGTTAAATTCTTTTCATCACAAATTTTCTATAGAGTTTTAGGATATTTTTCCTGTTTTAAAGGGCATACTTACAGGTTTTTTGGTTTGTTTTTTTTTTTTTGTAGAGACAGAGTCTCACTTTATGGCCCTCGGTAGAGTGCCGTGGCCTCACACAGCTCACAGCAACCTCCAACTCCTGGGCTTAAGCGATTCTCTTGCCTCAGCCTCCCGAGTAGCTGGGACTACAGGCGCCCGCCACAACGCCCGGCTATTTTTTAGTTGCAGTTTGGCCGGGGCCGGGTTTGAACCCACCACCCTCAGTATATGGGGCCGGCACCTTACCGACTGAGCCACAGGCACCGCCCATACCTACAGGTTTTAACCGTTAAGTTAGGTATGGTGGTACACACCTGTAATCCCAGCATTTTGGGAAGCCAAGGCCAGAGAATTGCATGAGACCAGGAATTTGAGACCAGCCTGGGCAACATTGCCAGACCCTATCTCCAAAAATAAGCTTAAAAAAAGTTTTAACAAAACATTAAGAATAATGTTTGGTATTTGTTTTTACTAAATAGCTCTTATGAAATTAAGGATCTTCCCTTCTATTCCTGGTTTGCTAAGAGATTGCTTAGCATGAATGGGTGTTGAATTTAATTAAATGCATTTTTTCTTTCTATTTTTTTTTTTTTTTTGAGACAGAGTCTCAATCTGTTACCCTGGGTAGAGTGCCTTGGCATCATAGCTCACAGCAACCTCATACTTCTGGGTTCAAGTGATCCTCTTGCCTCAACCTCCTGAGTAGCTGGGACTACAGGCACCTGCCACAATGCCCAGCTAATTTGTACTACTCTTTTTTTTTTTTTTTTTTTTTTTTTTTAGTAGAGACAGGGTCTCATTCTTGCTCAGGCTGATCTCAAACTCCTGAGCTCAGGCAATCCACCCGCCTCAGCCTCCCAAAGTGCTAAGATTGCATGTGTGAGCCACCGTACCAGCCTTAAATGCATTTTTTCATCTGTGGAGTTGATTGCATGTTTTTTTCCTTTAAACTGTTAATGTTAAACTACCTAGCTTTCCTGGATACACCAAAATTATTCATAACAAATGAAATTCTATTGTTTTGTTTCCTCTTATTAGTCACTTTGTCCTACCTCTTTGCATATCTAATAATTTTTTATTGTATACTGGACATTGTGTTTATACAAATGACACAGAAATGCTCCAGATAGTGTGTTTCACCAATGGGGGCTCCTCTTTTCTCTATTAGGCAGATAGGATGGATTTATTACCGTAATGAAGTCAGGGATTTAATTTAGGCTGAGTCAGGCCGCAGCTGTGGCCAGGTACCTGCCCCAGCTTGGATTATTTGTGCCTATGTGGAGGAGGGGCTGGGGGTGAGCAGGCAAGATGAGAGGTAAGAAGTTGGTTGTGTGTGGGTCATGGTGGTCTCAGCTCTTACACCCAAAAGGTAAAAAAAGCTGCAAATGGGCATTGGGTATCAGATATACGACAACGGAAAGGCTGAAAGAGGAATACTTCAGCGTTACTATCCTGAGTTCCAGGAGCAGCACAAAGGTTTTGGATTTACCTGTGTGGATTAGGGAAGGCTTACATCTGAAGGAAATAGTGGCCAAGATACCTGGATTTTTGTCTTGCACTAACCACTAACCACAGTAGCCTAAGGCAAAGTTTACATTGGGAGGACTTAGGAAGTACTTTTAAAAGTTGCTTTAAAAAGCTTCATTAAAAAGTGTCCACTTATTGCCCAAAATTAATTAATTAATAAATAAATTTATTTATTTTTGAGACAGAATGTCACTCTGTCATCCTGGGTATAGTGCCGTGGCATCATAGCTCACAGCAACCTCAAACTCTTGGGCTCAAGTGATCCTCTTGCCTCAGCCTCCCAAGTAGCTGGGACTATAGCCACCCACCACAACGCCCAGCTATTTTTAGAGACGAGGTCTCACTCCTGCCCAGGCTGGTCTAGAACTCCTGAGCTCAAGCAATCCACCCACCTCAGCCTCCCAGAGTGCTAAGATTATAGGTGTCAACCACCGTGCCTGGTTTATTGCTCAAAATTTAAATAAAAATTACCCAGAACCCTACTGCCATAAAAATTCAATTGTTTTTATTTTCCTTGTCGTTTCCCATTCTTTGTTTGTAAACACTAATGTGCACAAATGCTCATACAAACTTTTTTTTTTACATAATTGTAATTATAACATATATGTGATTTTCCTTCCACTGCCTTTAAAAGTAAACTTGAAAGTTTAGGCATGGTGGTTCAAGCCTGTAATCCTAGAACTCTGGATGGCTGAGGCAGGAGGATCCCCTGAGTTCAGACGTTTGAGACTAGCCTGAGCAAGAGTGAGATCCCCATCTCTACAAACAAAAAAAAAAAAACAACAAAAAAACCCAGAAAAACCAGCCAGGCATTGTGGTAGGTGCCTGTAGTGCTAGCTAATTGGGAGACTGAGGCAGGGGATCACTTGAACCCAGGAGTTTGAGGTTGCTGTGAGCTATGATGATGCCAACACACTCTACCTAAGGTGACAGAGAAAGAGACTGTCTCAGAGTAAAAAAAAAAAAAAAAAGCTCACTCAGTTCAGTTTATCACTCACATTCATCATCAACTCAGTAAAGGGACTAAATTCCTCACTTCATTCTTGAATTTGAATGCCTGTTCAATTTTGCTATTTTTAATTAACGGACTAAAGCTATGTTTGAGTATGGCAGAGAAAGAGCGCTACTATTGAACCTGCAAATGTTATTTTTAAAAGAGTATGCTAAGTCTAGTTATGGCTAGAGAAACCATTATAATTTCAGGTTTCCCCCCAATTATGAAAATTTAGCATTAGTTGGCACATTTTCTTTATTTAGATTTTGTGAAAGCTGCTATTTGCTAGGTTCTTAGTGAATTGCTGTTTATTCATGTTGTATCGCTCTTCCTACAGCCCTTCCCACAGCTGCCTGATCATCCTTAGGGCTTGGCAGGTGTCACTTCCTCATTCTTTCTCTGGTATCATCACCCTGTCTTCCCACATACTGCACCTTGTTTATTTCTTCAAGGTTCTGAATCCGATTTCAAACTACACATTCATTTAGTCGCTTATTCAATGTCTCCTCTGATCGCTAAGCTCCTCTAGGAAAGGGACTGAATCTATGTTATTCTCCAAGGTAAGGTCGTATGATATACATAAAGCTGGTAAATGGGAGCAAAAATGTAGAGGAGTGTGGTAGTCCTCAGAGAGGAGGATGGTGGCTGGGGACACCCCTGGAATTCCTCCTGTGTCTTGTTTACCACTGCATTCTCGTCGCCTAGCACAGTGTGTACACTTGCTGTGATTTTGTTCGAATAAATATTAACATGAATTGACTTTTCATTTCCTGAAAATCTTAAAATCACCCAAGGGAAGAGAGTGAATGTGCCTATGTTACAGGCATTGGAGGGGTTTTAGTGGGTGTGGGGGTTATTCACAAACTTAGGAGGTGTGAATTGTGTTACCTCCTAAATTTTGTGTCCCCTCCTTCCAACACTGGACAGGCTGAGGCAAAGAAGCATGTCGGTGGCTTTTTTATTTTTTTTTTAAGAGACAGAGTCTCACTATGTCACCCTTGGTAGAGTGCTATGGTATCATAGCTCACAGCCACTTCCAACTCCTGGGCTTAGGTGATTCTCTTGCCTCAAACTTCTGAGTAGCTGGGACTACAGGCACCTGCCACAATGCCCAGCTATTTTTTGTTGCAGTTTGGCTGGCAGGTTCAAACCTGCTACCCTCAGTATACGGGGCCGGCACCCTACCCACTGAGCCACAGGCACCTCCCAAGCATGTCAGTGGCTTTTTTTTTTTTTTTGTAGAGACAGAGTCTCACTTTATGGCCTTCTGTAGAGTGCTGTGGCCTCACACAGCTCACAGCAACCTCCAACTCCTGGGCTTAAGCGGTTCTCTTGCCTCAGCCTCCCGAGTAGCTGGGACTACAGGTACCCACCACAACACCCGACTATTTTTTGGTTGCAGTTTGGCCGGGGCCGGGTTTGAACCCGTCACCCTCGGTATATGGGGCCGGCGCCCTACCGACTGAGCCACAGGCGCCGCCATGTCAGTGGCTTTTGACTTCAACATCAACCATTGGATAGAATTTATGGGACCCATGAAAGAATATATGGTCTATCATGATCAAAGGTCAGAATTTTCATTTTATCACATCAACCTGAGACCAGAAATTCTGAACTTTGCTCACTGATGATGCATAGATTCAGGATGATGCTCTCATTCCTTTTTTTGCTTTGGAACACCTTTTTAAGCCAAGCTGCCAAAAAATCAGATTTCTGTCATTTCCTCATATATTACAATTTTATCTGAGTTAAAGATCAGTATCAAAAGCTCTCTATTAGTGGATATTAGTTCAAGAAACATGCTGAAGTTAATTTCTAGGCAAGTCAGACAAGTGTGACATCAGTTTGATATATCAAAAAGGTATACCATATATAAATATGTATGTATATAGATAAATGCTTTATTAAACATTTCAAATTATATTCAAAAGTTGTATATGTAGAGGGTGCAAAAAAATGCATACACATTTTAACAAAGGAAAAAACTGTTTAAAAATTATAATACTGAAACTCTGTTTGACTTCTGTAATTGCAAGAGATACAGATATAATATACAAGATAACAAATGTCATAGTATATATTATTACAAATTTAATACAGTTTTTCCTTTCTTAAAAAATATATACATTTTTGCACCCTCTGTATTATAAAAACTGTTTCCTCAACCAAATTTGACTTTTATTTCATATGCTATTTGGCAATATTCTTTGTCATTTAACATTACATGTTGTTATCTATTTCACTCTGATTTTAAAATCAAATATAAGTCACTTTTGAGTCACTTTTGTACATATTTTATACTTTTTCCATCCTTAGTACAAGAGCATCTATGTGATATTGGGAATAAATTTCTTATTTTGGCCAATGACTTGGGGAAAATATCAAATTTTCGATTATTTAAATATGTAATTTAATGGTCAGATTTCCTATCATTGAGTTCTCTGTTTTTTCTTGTGTGTGAAAAGTATGATCAATTCGATTATAATCAGTATTTATTTTAGCTAAGTCTGGGGATCACATATGTGTAGCTTTTCATCAGAGGTGTCAGAGGTGATTTCTTTCAGACTTCAGCTTGATATGGGCTATTAACTTCCAGTGCTCATAGTAATAAGTAGGTGTCATTTCGAGAAGGGAATCATTAACGTGTAGCAACCTTGACCTCTTTTTGTTCCATGAGTGATGCATTGGCATTTATAGAATATAAAGATGAAAATACTAATTAGATGAAGGGACGCAAACTAGGTCAGTTTTTAAATGTTTTCATCAATGAACAAGTTCCTGGAGCAAGAGTAATAGAGACAATCTATCCGACTTGTGTCCACTTGCTAACCATATACATCCAACAAAACTTCCCCAAATTTGCCCTTCAGAGAAAAATCTTTTAGCCCACTCTACTTTTGCACTGAAAAATAAATAAAGTAAAAAAGTGAATGGTGGAAGAGACCAGAACATGCTATAGCATTCTTAAATGTGACGTTGACAAGAATCCAAGTAACAGTTATTTCAGAAAAAGTTACTTTCTTAGTTCTTTCTCCAGGTGCTGACTGTGAGCTACCCTCGGATATGTTTGAATGCCTCCTTAACATTTTTTAACAGCCTAGAATCACTCACAGGACCTTTTTTTTGTGAAAGCTCTTGGATTTCTCATGGATTACTATAAGATACAATAAGTCCATAACAGCACTTGTTAATAGTTGGTTGGCACTAGCACAGATACATTCCTATTCCATCACCTTTTTTTTTTAATTTTTTTTCTTTTCTTTCATTTTTTTCCCATTGCTCCTTGACAATGATTATGACATACGATTTTCTGGTAGCATTTCATTAATGACGCTGTGGATTGCTTATTGCAATTTGGCCCATGTACATGACACCATTTTTTTCTACTGGAAAATTAACTCTAATATTCATATATGCTTTATTTGGTTGTTTTAATTATCGTGGGGTTTTTTGTTTTGTTTTGTTTTTTGCTGGGGCTGAGGTTTGAACTCGCCACCTCCGGCATATGGGGCCGGCACCCTACTCCTTTGAGCCACAGGCACTGCCCAAATTATTGTGTGTTTTAAAACAAGGTAATGAATTATCTCTTCCTCCTCCCTATTTTCAACAGTTTGTATAATATAAAACTTTATATATTTCTTTGGAGAAATAACCTGCAGATAAAAAATAGATTTTTTAATAAGAAAAATTCATTTAAGCCCGAACTCAATCTTTAGTCAGTGTTTTATTTTCACAAGTGTTGTAAAATTGTCTTTTGTAACTTGTGAGAAACTCTCAAATCCAGTATAACCTTTCTAGTGCTAAGTGAAAAGTCATTACTTAAAATGATCCCCCATAGAACCATACATTTAAATTATTATGGGTTGCAAAATCATGAAAGTGAGATCCTTCTCTAGGAAAACAAAGTCAATCTCTTGTACAAGATCTATTGAAAGGTCACTAAGAGTCCTTCCTGCCTCCAGGGGCCTCTGTCATAGGACCCATGTGCTCAACTCCATATATAAAGTGAGGATATTAAGAAGAGTTTCTCCAATATCATCTTTAGTCACTATTGCTTTATATATAAAGTTATCAGTGGCAGTATTTTAACAAGATTGAAGAGAAATTTTAAAAGCTTAATTTACAGATCTACTTGTTTGTCCTTTGTCCGTTTGCACATTAATTATCATCACCTTGATATTTCCATCTTACCTAAAGTTTTTAAAAATAACTATTATCTGGGAGGCCGAGGCGGGTGGATCACTTGAGCTCATGAGTTTGAGATCAGCCTGAGCACGAGTGAGACCTTGTCTCTACTAAAAATGAAAAACTCAACAGTGGCTCAGGCCTGTAATCCTAGTACTCTGGGAGGCCAAGGTGGGTGGACTGCCTGAGCTCAGGAGTTGGAGACCAGCCTGAGGCACAGCCAGACCTGTCTCTAAAAATAGCTGGGCGTTGTGGCGGGCGCCGGTACCCCCACCTACTTGGGAGGCTGAGGCGAGAGTCTGAGGTTGCTGTGAGCTATGACGCCACAGCACTCTACCAAGGGCGACGAAGTGAGACTCTGTCTCAGTAAAATAAATAAAAAAAAATAACTATTATTTCATACTCGCTCTTGCCTGAATTTGGGCAGGAGGATCCGAGGAGCAGCAAACCCTACCACAAACCGCGATTTGTTCAGGACAGTCAGGGTGCGGGCGAGGATGGGGTGCACCGGCCCTGAGGCCCTTGCTTCCCCGGGATCTGCTCCTGGGGTCTCGCCTCCCCTTCGCCCCGCCTTCCCCCGGCCTCCTCCGCCTCCCCAAGCCTCGCTCCTCCCCCGGCCCCGCCCCGGCCCGTCGCCATGTTGTTCCCTGTGCGTTGGACAGGAGCAGCTGCAGCTGGAGCCGGGTGGCGCCACCACTGCAGCCTTCTGCCTGCCAGGTCCGCGGCCCTCTTTCCGCTTCACTGCACCCAGACAGGCCGGCCCAGAGCTCCCGAGGCGTCCTCCGTGTGGCCGCGAGGTGAGCTGGGCTCAGGACTCCCCCCGGGTCCAGACGGTTGATGGGTCGGGGTGCGTGGGCGTCAGGGTCGGGGTGGGGTGCGCGACAGGCTAGCGCGAGTCACAGGGCGGCCCGGGGAGAGGGGCCGGCTTGTTCCCCTGCCTCCTACTGACGCAGGAGGAAAGACGGGTTCTCATACCCACAGACTCCGGGAGAAGGACTGACACGTATCCAAAGCCCTGGGAGATTGACACATCGCGGGGAGAGAGAAACGGAAAACACCTCAGGAGCGCTATTAAAACCCAGACACTCGGGAGAGGGGGGCGAGAGGCGCGCAGACACAAACGGAGAAATAACACCCAGTCGCCTGGGAAGACACGTATTCGCCTTTCCCCCAACCACTTGGGGACACCCACATCCACACACCCCAAACCAAACCCTATACCTGAATGATTATCGTAGCGACAGCAAAAGACCGTCTGACGTTCTACCTAGTGAACGTTTGCTTGGCCTTGTGACCACTTAGGTGAGGAGTTGGAACTGCAAAGCCAATCCTAGGGGCTGCAGGCGGTTTGGAAGCATTATCTGATTCAGACGCTAGCTAAGGTTTCAGAATCGTTGCTTTCTTTCCTCCAACTGAGTAAAAAGGCAAGATGAGAATTTTAAGTGCTGACTAAATAGTTGGTGGGGTGTTTTTTTAATGTTGTTTATTTTGGATTTTGAGACAGGGCCTGGCTTTGTCGTCGTGGCTAGAATGTAGTGGCATCATTTTAGCTTACTGCAACCTCAAACTCTTGGGCTTGAGCGATCCTCTTGCCTCGTCTCCGAGTAGCTGAGACTAGAGGCACACGCCACAACGCCCGGCTTATTTTTCTATTTTTAGTAGAGACGGGTCTCCCTGTTTTGCAGGCTGGTCTTGAACTCCTGAGTTTAAGAGAGCCTCCCGCCTAGGCCTCCCAGAGTGCCTGGCCCATTTTTTTTTTTTAGGAGATGACACGTCCCGTGACCACAGTTCTTTTGAGGAATAACTTTTCTACTAGTTTCCAAATTGGCACGTGACTGCCATCTTTTCATGGAGTTTTTTTTTTTGTTGTTGTTGTTGTTGTTCTGATAAAATCTTTGGGCAGGATTTGATTGCTTTTTTGTTTATTTGTTTTGGTTCTTTTTTTTTTTTTTTAATGTGTTTGTCATCCCCCTCTGGCACCATTGTAATGGAAAGTCCCTACCTTGCCTGTAATCTCAAAAACTGCCCAGCGGGGAAAAGCTAACTGTGAAGGAAACTCAGAACTACTCTGTTAGGAACTTTCTTTTAAAAGCTTATATTGAAGTTATCATATGTTACTTAGATTCCCTAATTTAAGACTGTGATGTGACAGTCTGGTATTTTGAGTATTCTTGAGTACATTTTAGTAAAGTCTTGGTTCTTATACTAAAAAATTTCTGGTTTGGTGGCTTATTTATTTGGGGGAATTTCGTGATTTAGGGATATTTTTTGTTTATTATTTGGAATGTTAGAGTAGACAGGCAAAAACTTAAGTTGAACATTATTTGCCTTGACTCCAAACCAGGTTCTTGGAGACAAGGGAAATACCTTAATGCTATTTACTCTTTTCCAACTTCTCTCTTTTTCTTTCTGTTCATCTCAAGCACTTCTACACTACAGCACTCTGGGGCCTGACGGTATGTTCCTTTGGTTTTAGAATTTATTTTAACCTCTTCTTATTTCTTGCCATTTATTGGGTACTCACTCTGACAGTAAATGTTCTGTGGGTCTAAATCCTGTACATACATCATTTCTTTCTTTCTTCTCTTTCTTTTTTTTTTTGAGACAGCAGTCTCAAGCTGTCCCCCTGGGTAGAGTACCGTGGGGTAATAGCTCACAGCAACCTCCAACTCTTGGGCTCAAGGGATCGTCTTGCCTCAGGTTTTCTATTTTTAGTAGAGACGGGGGAAAGGGGTGGGGTGGGGGTGTCTTGCTTTTTGCTCAGGCTGGTCTCAAACTCGTGAGTTCAAGCAATCCACCCACCTGGGCCTCCCAGAGTGCTAGGATTACAGGTGTGAGCCACTTCGCCCAGCCCATCATTTTGTTTAATTCTTAGAATTTCTGCAGGGAACTTGCTGGGACATAGAAAGGTTGGGTCTCTTTCCCAAGGTCATGCAGGCAGTAAGGGAGTAGAGCTTGGATTCAAAGCAAATCTGTGTGATTTTCTCGACTGGGGGACAATTTTTTTTCTCCCAAGGGACATTTGTCAATATCTAAAGGCATTTTTGGTTCTCGCCTGGGGGAAAGGGGAGGTGATGCTGGCATCTCGTGGGTAGAGACCAGATTTGCTGCTAAACATACCATAACCTACAGCACAGTGCCCCGTATCAAAGAGTTGTGTGGCCCAAAATGTCACTAGTGTCATGGTTGAGAAACCTTGCTTTACAGCACTCTGTGTAACTCTAGAGCTTAACATTTCAACTATTTCTGTAGTTTTTCAAATGCAGTGTTGTTTTCCTATTTAGGATACCTCATCATTTTAACAGTGAGCTGGGGAAAATTCTCTTGACTAAGAGGCATATTCATTTGAAAGATTAAGGAGTGAGCGAATAATTTCTGATAACAGAATCTGTTTTTGTTTTAAGGCAGAAGTGACAAAAAGAACTTGAGAGCTGTTCAGAGCCATTGAGTTTAGCTTTTACATTATTCCAATCCTCTGAGCAACCTGTCTAGCACTGATGCAAAGGTACTGATAAGGGTAATAGGGAGTCCCGACCTTCCTGAAGCTTATAGTTTAATCATAATCATAAGATCAGGTTCTGACATCATCTTAGAACAGAATTTACTGCCTGAGCTACTCAAGGACAGGCTATGTGTTCATTAAGGGGAAAAAAAAAAAACCCAGCTCTGCAGCCTGGCACAGAAGTACCTGTGTCACGGCATTCACTGTGGGCAGACTTAGATGAAATGGGGAAAACTTGATGAGTTCTTTATAGCTTTGTGTGACTACCATGTGTGAATATTTACAAGAATCAAATCGAGAAGACATTGTTGTTGAGCATAAAATTGTTTCTTAAATTTAGCCTCCCTAGATAATAGTTATGCATGCATTTTATCATTGAAATGGAGAAATGCTGAAATTTAAAAAAATGGTTTTTGCATAATTTTCTTTCCGGTGTTTTCCAGCCTCTTTTCTCCTGGCCTATGACCAAGCCTTTCAAAATAAGTGCTGCTTCATTCTGCTGGCAGAATTAACTGTTAGGTGAACTCTAGGGAGTGTGATTGATGGAGAGGAGCGGAGCAGTCAAAATGGGCTGGATCTAGGCATTGCTGTGTGTTAGTCACACGGTCGATATGGCATCTTTTTGTCAGTATCTTCGGTTTTTCACTCATGCCAATGCACAGTGTGAATAGATTTGTCTTCCTCTTTTCAAGAGTTGTCTATGGAGTAGAGGGGTGCTGAATTGCACATCTCAAAATGATTGCTAGTGCAGGCGATCTAACAAAAGTGATGTGTTTTATTCTGGGAAGTGTCCAGAGAAATTGGTGGCAGAGTCATCTTTCTTCTCCAACCAAGTTAGGTAGGTAACCACATTTCTTTGTTAGTAAAATGAGTCAGTTGTACTTCATGATCTCTAGGAGATTATATGACACCAGTAGAGATAGTAAATTATTAGCTTCCAAGTAGTTCTGCCCAGGCAATTTGTTGGTTAAGCAGCAGGAGGAAATAAGCCAAATGCAAGTGTGTGTGTTTAGGCAACATGTTAACTTGAAAGCTATCTGGATGATAAATTTGCTAGGCAAAAGCAAGCATAAGAAAATAGGACTTGTGACTAAGTAGGTCATCAACAGAGAATGTTTATTAAGGGATCTTTTAGGGGGGTGGGGATGAACTCACAAACTGCCTCAGGGAGTTAGGTGGAAGGTTATGGTGCAAATGGAAGGTCTGGTTACCTGAGGGAGGAGACCTAGAGTCACCTAGATATGTAGGTAGAGGGAGGGGAGGCTAGTTAGGTAACTTGAAGGAGACATCTCTGTTTCTCGGCATGACTTTTGATACTGTACACGTTGCGAAGTTGCTCTGGGTAATTTACACATGCTGGATTTTTCCTTTTGTTAATTTTTGACCATGGTGAGTTTAGGCTTTAGAATGCTGTTGCTTATCATGGACATAGAGAGGATGACTAGATGTAAATGGATGTAAGTAAGTAAGGTAACAGCCAGATCCACACACGCTAGATAGAGACTGGGTATATATTTTGGTAAAAATCGAGAAGTAAAGTAGGAAGTCCAGGCTTCACAGGTCATTGCCATGTCTGGAGTCTGTGGGCACAAGCTCCACTTTTGTCTTAAGCCTGACGTGCTGCAAGTGTATGCTGTTGCTGACGGGCTGAAGGGACAGTATAGAACAACTCCATACATTCATTCCATTGGCACATTATTTACCCAGTCCTGAAGGATAGCAGGGCAGTATAAGGGAGCTGAACGAACTAATGGATTTTAATTCTAAGTTATTGTGAATTCGGTTAGGTTTTGGGGTACAGAAGCTAGGGTAATTTCCAGAAGGTTAGTCCCCATAAGAGTGGCTGTGTTAACAGTGTTAGAGAAGGCAGAAAAAAGAGCCGTACAGACTTCTATTTCTGGAACTTCATTATGCAGAACTCTGATAGGAGTGTTTAAATGACTCTAACAGGTTTGAAAAAGTTAGAAATCACCAGCAGGGCTACTTATGCAGCTAGGTGACTTGCTGTAGTATGTGCACTTTCACATGTGTGTTTTGGATCTGATGAACGTATCTGAACATACAGGCAGAATGTAGAAGTCACTGGAACTGCTTGAGGACCACAGGGTGATGAATGCAGACTTCTTTGGAATGAATTTTTAGAAATAGTTGTCAAGCAAATGGCTGTCACCTTCATAATCCACATTAATGTGGTCAGTATTTGATTTTTATCACAGCAGTCCTGGAAAACCCAGCTTCACAAAGATGTGATGTCATCGAAAGGAATGTGGTACGCATGTGATGTGATCTAATATCGAAACTGTGAACTCCCTCGAGCATACCCTACAAATGTTGATTATCTGTTTCCCTCAAAAAATTACAATAGCCTGCCTCTGGCCCTGCAAATTTGCCATGATGCTCTTTGGCACCTCAGCACAGTTTTGAAACTTCAGGATTAGAAGTTGGTGTTTTTCGTTTTACTTTATGGACTACAGGTTTAGTGGTAAGGAGATGACATCCGAATTTTTTTTTGATTCTCCACCTCCTTCCAGTACCTGAAAGATTTTCCCTTGGGCCCCTCCTTCCCCTGGAGCTAATCATGCCATTTGGGGATCTGCCTTTTGGGACACTATAAACTGAGGGGAGGGATAAGCTGAGGAAGGGAGCCTGTTCAGGTTTTCTGTGTAGCCTGTCCCTCTATCTCTGCTTTCCTTTGTGTTTGCTCCTCATTTTCTACTAGGGTGGCAAAAGGGGGTGGTAATGGGGTCCACAGCCTTTGGGAGACTCCTTGAGCTTTCAGCCCTGTTTCAAAACGCCTCAGAAACAGCCCATGTGCTGTTTAGTTCTCTCCCAGCTCTGTGGTGGGAATTGGCTTTCTTGTCATTGGCTGCTGCTCTCTACACTGGGTTGTGTTATCTCCACTCTGTCACTATCGGACCATTTGCTTTCCGTCTTCTAAATTTTGTTGCTGTCTTCCATGTATAACTGTTCCTTTTCGGTGTCTTGATTTGATTTGTACATCTTTTAGTCCTTTTCTGTCATCTGCTGGGAGTGAAGATAATACATGTTTGACCTGCCCTGTTTAATTAGACCTGGGAAAGTTATTTAATCTTGGCGAACTTCCATTTATTGATCTATAAAAAAACAGGGGTGGTAGTGCCCAGTGCCCAACTCGCAGGTGGATTTTTAAGGTGCTGTATGCCAGGTATGTTAGATATTCAGTAAATAGTGGCTGCTAATGTTTACAGCCATAGCGTTTGTTATTTGAGCCAACAATATAATGGCAATAGGTAGGGAGGGAAGTGGACACATTGTTTTTGTGTGAATGAATGAAGTGGGTAAGAGAATAGAAGAAAGATTCTGGAAATGGGGGAAATAATTAGTGTGGGTTTAGATATGTTGAATTTGAATTATCATCAGGGTGTCAGATGAACACACTGTACATGGGGTTGGAGATTCTTGTCTGGCCCCGGCATGTGAGAAGGTGGAGGTGGACTTTAGGAATCACTGGGCTTTTTTAGCCCAGGAAGGTGTTGTTTGGGGAGAGGTAAAGACTTCAACCTTGTTGAAATACCTTCACTAAGAGCTTTCCAGGAGAGGGAGTGTCTTTGAAGAAAGCAAAGGAGGTGTGGGGGAGAGAAAGCCAAACCTATTGTCAGAGTAGTTTGATGTGGGATGCTTACACAGGAAACATTTTCAAGAGGGTCACTGCCAGGCTCTTTAGACCTAATAGAGGTGGTAATGGGTGGTGAGTCCTGGGTAAGGCCTGAAGTGCCACCAGTACCTCTAGCTACAGGTGTGATATTGTATAAGACACATTCCTAATTGGGTCTCTGAAGACTTGAATACCCTTCCAAGATTTTAGGTCATGTATATCCCCACAAATGGCTGCACACATAGAGCATTTCCTGTCTATAGCTAAGCCTCAGGTGGAGATACCAATGAAACCTGAGCGTGTTTTCTAGAACCTTACACAGTGAAGTCCTAAGAGGCACACTGTTCTCTTTATTCACTTTGGGGCTGCATGTGCCTTAGGGCATTCAGACAAGGATGGAGAAGAATCTTGGATTGGCCATTGGAAAGTGTCCGGTGACTTTTCTGGCATTCAGGGCAGTGGAGTGGTTGGGGGCCATGTGTGTAATAGAAGCTGAGTGGAGAGTTCATCATTGGGCATGGATGCAGAAGGGGCAAGGGTAGTGAGGATGGAGTAAGTCTGTGCTTGGAAAACTTTCCATGAGAAAAGTCATGGAGAGAAGTGACTCGGAGAAGTGATAGTTACATGGGATAAATTGACAGAGAAGTGATAGTTACATGGGATAAACTGAACTTTATGAAGAACTGCCTACAGTGGTGCTCATAAGTTTTTTTTGTCATTTTGAGCCGGTGACAACTTCCCTGTGGAATGGCATTTGGGAGCCTCTAATCTAGTTGAGTCCTAAATGCCAGACATATAGCTGCCCTCTTTAAATATATCTTCTTGGGAAATCCCCGCTCCTTTTACTTAACTTTTCTAAAAGTCAAGTAGTTATTTGCTGTGACTTTGTAACTTGTGGATGGAGTTGGTATACTAGCCCTTCCCTGAGTTTGTGTAGAAGTTCTCCAGCCTCTATTCCTGTTTGCTGTAAGTAAAGATACCTCGTTTCCTAACTGATTGGAAGAGAGGTATAAGGACATTGCAGATCATAATTGGTTTGTGTTTCCCTGCTTTCATGTATTTTTTCTAACACACATATTCAAATTCATTCCTTTCATGATTTATCTTCTGAAAATATGCAGCTGTAATTCCCAGTATTCTTATCTTGTAGCTATTATCCATTTCTTTGTGTTTGAATTCTGTTCTTCACAGTGCTGTCTTAAATGTTCCCCACTCTTTTCTTTATTGTCAAGAAGCATTTTTAGTGCCTTTTTCAAATAAGTGCCTTAATATAGGTAGATTTATGCTTACCCCTTAAAAATTAAAATTAGCCAAAACAAAAAACAAATCATTATCCTCACTTCCTGGGATTAGCAGTTTCCTATGAGTAAGGCTGTTCACTGAACAGTCACAGTTTATGGTCAAAGTTCACAGTCTCACAGGTGAGACAGGGAAAGGTTAAATAGTGGTGCCAAATAAAGACAAAAAGTCTTGAGGGTGTTATGAGCTATACAAATGGGTCACATGTAACCTATGGTGCAGACATGTAGAATGTCATGTAGCATGTAGTGATCATTTCTTGGGGTCTACACTCCTTTAAGAATCTGATAAAACCTTCTCTACACTTTCCAGAGAAAAGCTCAAGCACACAAGCTTCCATCCCTCCTCTCTTATTTCACATTTGATTCTGGGTCCTGCATTTTCCCCCTGAAGCTCATTCATGGACTCCTAATTAACCACACTCTAGGTCTGCACAGTCCAAAATAGTAGCCATTAGCCTCATGCAGCAATTTCAATTTAAACAAATTAAATAAAATGAAAAAATACCAGTCCCTCAGTTAGATCAGCCACTTTGCTACCATGTTGGACAGTGCAGATAATAGAACCTTTCCATCATTGCAGAAAGCTCTGCCAGATTGTGTTGCATTATACTTTCATGATGGTTTGAAAAAATTTAGTTCCTTAACTGAGTCTTTTCATGCCTTCCTCACTTCCTCCCTTCCCACTCCCCCTTCTACTTGTTCATGATTAGTTAGCATGCCTAACTACAGAGGTGCCTTGTTTTAAGGAAAAATGTTAACATATATTTTTTAAAAGTTAAATTAGGTGACTCATCCTCAAAAAAGAGTAGTTATGGAAGTGAGCTCTTTAGTAGAGGAGGTACTCTGACATAGTGATAGTGTAGTTTGATTTGCAGAGTTGTTTTCCTTCTCTGGCTGCCTCTGTCCCAGAGGTGATGCTCGGTGGTTGACTAGATATGACTAGACAAGTATTTCACCTGGCAAGTTTTGCCTCCAGTTCCATTCTTGTGGTATTTTCCCACAAAATTTTGCTTAATTCTTTCTTTTTGGTCAACTACTTGCTGTAGAACTAACACCCATTTAGGCTTAATGACGTCCCTTGACTTGCTTCTTGCTCATACATTTTAGCATGACAACTAAGGAAGTCTTTAAAAAACAGTGGAACCAGTTAGACTGTTAAGTGAGACACACCTAAATTAAGATAGAAGGAAATAGATACAGCTCAAGTGAAACATCCAGATAATATTTGAGATTATCCACGCTTTTGTTTCCCTGATTAATTTCTTTGAACTTCCGTTTCCTAAGCTGTGAAGTGGAATGGAGTGGTACTGGGTATGTATGCCTCCAACTAGGACATGCAGGGTGAATGCCCAGGGAACTTGTAAATTCGACCAGAAGGAAAAACAGTCTGCTTATAAATTCAAACCAAGAGTGATAAATTCAACTTAAGTTTTTGGAAATGAGAACTGATCAAAGGGTTACAGAGTATGTGCTTCAAAATCTGAAGTTTTGAGAAAGGCAGTTTCCAAATGGCACCTACTCTCCCTTTGGCAGCGTACTTTAAGGAATGTAGTACTGACTAGCTATAAATTGAGTCTAGAGTAGGAAGGCTTTGAAGACATAATCACTTTAAGATAGGGGGATCTTGTGTAACCTAATAACCTGTAAGGGGGAATCTGTTTGATGCATACTGTGATGATTGATAACATTGCTGATGCTGCTTTAGGAATCACTGGGCTTTTTTAGCCCAGCAAGGAGTTGTTTGGGGAGAGGTAAGGACTTCAACCTTGTTGAAATACCTTCACTATTGCACTCAGTCAACAGTACTTATTTTTAAGTGGGTTTCTCATTAGACTTGCAAATCAGAATCAATTTTTTTGTTCCATCCTACACATTTTGATAAACCTCAAAAATAGAATGGGAGAACTGATAAACAAAAAATTGTTAAGTACAGAAAGAATGAATAGAATAAAAAGAATAAAGGAGGAAGTAATTTACTCTTTGTTCTCAATTTAGCATTTATTTGTACCTCATAGGTAACATATTGTTCAAGATGTGGCAGACCAAAAAAGGGACAAGTGAGTGGGTGACATAGGGTGTTGTGCCTCCCTCCCAGGGTGGTGACACTGTAATTATGAAACAGACACATACACAACAGACGATGATTAGAGCATAAGTAAATGAGAGCTATAATAGAGGAGGTAGAAATGGTGAGAGCAAAGATAGGAGAAAGATTAGTTAGCAGGGTGCCTTAGAAGGCCTCTTGCATGAACTGATCAGAACTAGGTCTCTGATGACTAGGATTTTCATAGCTGTGGATAGAGGGTGGGACCTCCCAGGCCAAGGTAACAGCCTGAGCAAAGATGTGGACAGGAAATGCCAGTGGTAGGTCTGGGGTTGGTGAATTGTAGGTATGTAATTGGGACAGGCTTTTAAGTGAGGTTGGATGGCTTTTTGCCTGTGATGATCAAAATCTTATGTAATAAAAAAATGAAGAAATAAATGGCCTTAGTTATCTGTTAGACTGGAGGTAAGTAGATCCACAACCAATAAAAAATATCTAACTATAATCCATATAGACTTTCATATCAGAGATTTATGTGTATATTCTTTGCTTGGATCCTGATGTTATATTCTTTCCCTTGGTTCAGTGTACAGCTTTGGAAGCCAGCAAGGGGTTGGGGTAGAGCAAAGGGTCAGAGCAAATAATATTCTATTATTCTATTTGTTCTTTCTGTACTTACAATATTTTGTTTATCAGTTCTCCCATTCTATTTTTGAGGTTTATAAAAATGTGTAGGATAGAACAAAAAAATTGATTCTGACTTGCGAGTCTAATGAGAAACCCACTTAAACTACTACTGATAAACTATTCATAAATAATTCATAGTGCAAGGCAGAAGTATACAATAGAAAAGTTAGGAAAATAGTGTTATAGGAAGGAAAGGGTGGATATAAAATGTTCTTTTTAATTTTCAGGTATCTGCTGAAAAGGTAATTCATTTTCTCTCCTGCCAGTGACCTGCTTATCCAACCCCTCCTTCAGATTACTTTGTGCCCCCTATGGCACATGCTGTAGTAATCCTAAAGCGGTATCTATGGTAAGTGTAACTGATTTATTTAAAGGGATGCTGCAGAAGGGACAAAGATCATTTGCAGCTCTAGTTGTAAGTACAATTCTAGGGTCATATTACTAATTCTTAGGAAGTACACATATATATTTTTTCATACTATAAAATGTACCCCTTTAAAGTATACAGCCTTTAGTGGGTTTTAGTGCCTTCACAAAGTTGTACAACCACCAGCACTATCTAATTCCAGTATATTTTTATCATCCCAGAAAGAAACTGTATCTGTTAGCAATCATTCCTCATTTACCTTCCCCGACAACCAGGAGTCTCCTTTTCTGTCTGCATGGGCATGCCTTTTTCCAACGTTTTGTGTAAGTGAAGTCATAAATTAGGTGGCCTTTTGTGTCTGGCTTTTTTCACTGAGCATAATGTTTTTGAGGCTCTTCCACTTGGAGCATTGTATAGCTGTATCACATTTAGTTTAGCCATCAGTTGATGGACATTTGGGTTGTTTCTGTGTTTCTATTATGAACAGTGCAGCTGTGAACATTCATGTACAAGTTTTTACGTGAACACATGTTTTGATTTCTCTTGGGTGTATACCTAGGAGAAGAATTGCTGGGCCATATGGTAACTATGTTTACTTTTTTGAGGAACTGCCAAACTGTCTTCTGTTATCAAGGTACCATTTTATAATTCCGTTACAGTGTATGAGGATTCCAGTGTCTCCACATCCTTATCAATGCTTGTTATTATCTATCTTTTTGATTCTAGCCGTCCTAGAAGAAATGAAGTGGTATTTCATTGTAGTTTTGATTTACATTTTACTAATGATGTTAAACACTTTTGCCCATTTTTAAATTGGGTCATTTGAGGTTGCTTTTTTTTTTAATTGATGAGTTATATAAGCTATTTCTACAGCTGACCCTTGAATAACATGGGACTTAAGGGGTGCTGATCCCCCATGTTGCCTGACCAAGGAGCCTGTCGGCCTATCACCCACGCCAGTCAAGAGAGAAGCAGATGAAAGATCAACCGTTTCACTTTTATTTACAGAAAAGCCAGCAATTCTGGAGAGCAGCAAGGATATCTCCTGAAATAAGTGCTCTGTTCTCCTATTTCCCTTTGTTATTTTTATACTCTCACAGTAAAAGCAGCATCAGCAATGTTATCAATCATCACAGTATGCATCAAACAGATTCTCCTCATAGGTTACTAAGTTACACAATGTCCCCCTATCTTAAAGTGGTTATATCTTCAAAGCCTTCCTACTCTAGACTCAATTTATAGCTAGTCAGTACTTTACTAAGTGCATTACTAAGTGCACTTTGGCACTGGGTCCTTGACTGGCACCATAGTCCTTGGAGCATCTGGTTTCCTAACTTCATCCATGACAGAAGGCCTTATATGTGAATAAACAACTCCAGATGGTGGCATATGGGTCCAGCAGCGCCCTGTATGTAATGGCTATATAGGATAACAGTGGCCACCATCACCTGCACAGTCAAAAATTTGCATATAACTTTTGACCACCCACCAAAAAAAATTAACTACTGACAGCCTACCCTTGACTAGAAGCCTAGTTGATTAACATGTATTTTCTAGGTTATGTGTATTATATACTATATTCTTACACTAAAGTAAGTTAGAGAAAAGAAAATGGTATTAAGAAAATCATAAGGAAGAGAAAATACATTTACAGTACTACTGTACTGTATTTATCAATACAGTAAGTTTATATTGTCTCTTCACAAGATGAATCATCTCTGAAATGGCAGGCAACGGCAGTTGCAGACCTCAATCTACGGTACATATCAAGCAGTTCAGCTTTTTCTTGTAATGTCATAACTTTTCTCTACTTCTTGGGAACACTTCCAGTATCATTAGAGGCACTTTGTATGGGTCCCATGGTGTTCATCAAGGGATCTGGTTTACAGGATTGCACTAAACATGACAAAAAATAACTGTGAGAGATCACTTCTTACTGCACTATGGGATTTACTGGAGAGATGAACTGTTCATGCAGATGTGACTAGTGTCACACAGCATACTTGCAACATGAGCATACTGTCACCACAATGGTGATGGGAGGTGGCTACAGAATTATTACAGTAATATACAGGGTGTCCCAAAGTCACCCCTGAATTTGTCATACATAGGGAAAATGGGAAATTTTAGCTAAATGTACCTTTATAAAACATTCATTACAAAATTTTACAAAATGTAGTAGAACCTCCATGGTTGACCACCTCCCTACATTGACCACTCCCCACATTGACCATGTCCATTATAACAACATAGGGAACTAGGCCTACTGTACTGATACGTACATGTAGTACATGTCCAGTCTGTGTAATTTAGGTCAACTGGAGGAGGTGGTCAACTATGGAGGTTCTATTGTATATACAAAATATTCTCTATGTGTTTTCCACCTCTTTGTAAAATTTTATAATGAGTATTTTGTAAGTAAAGGTACATTCAGGTGTGATTTCTCATTTTCCTTCTGTATGGTGACTTTAGGGGTGACTTTTAGAACACCCCACAGCATGTACTATAGTTAATTTTAGGCAGTTATGTTTACATATCTTTCAATTGCATATCGCACCATGTATGGTCTGTATTTAAGTTTTGATGAATTCTAAGTCTTTATAATGGATAGTTTATGATAATAAATGATAAAATCGAGTATTGTATACATCTTATGCATTCCTGGGACACCTTTTTCTTAATTTTTTCAGTGTTTCTGGGTTATGCAGCTTGCAAGTTTCTTTAAATTGTTGCAAATCTCCAAAAAGTTCTCTAATATATGCATTGAAAAATATCTGCATATAAGCATACCTGCACAGTACAAACCTGTGTTGTTCAAGGGTCAACTGTAGATTCTGGATACAAATCCCTTATCAAATACACACTTTGCAAATGCTTTCTTCCATGTTGGGGTTGTTTTTCACTTTCTTGATAGTGTCTTTTAAAGCATAAAAGGTTTTATTTTGAATAAGTCCAATTTATCTCATTTTTGTTGCTTGTGCTTTTGGTAACATATTGACTCTGACTTTTAATATGGTCTGAGTTACTGAAAAATTTAGAAAGTGATTATCTTTGAGATCTGGTTGATAGCAGTATTTAAAAATTTAAAAGAAAACAACTTCCATTTCATTTTAATTGTAGCACTCAGAAGCACTCAGTAAATCTAGGCTTTTAATGAAAATGAAGCTTTCAAAGACATTTTCGATATTAAAGTGTAACTTTGTAAAGGAATCAGAACTTTAAACTCAATATTGATTATTCTAGATTTTCTTGCAGACTTTATATAAATGTGTAAGCTTCTATGTGGTGCCATTCCAGTGTGCATGCTATTTGGTTTTATCACTTAATGGTTTATTTCTACAGTTCCACATTTCCATGTCTTCTCACCTAATTAGGCAAATAAATCATTTCCATTTGCCCAACTGGACATTTTTGTTTTTTGAGAGAGAGTCTCAAGCTGTCACCCTAAGTAGAGTGGTGTGGCGTCATAGCTCACAGCAACCTCAGAGTCTTGGGCTTAAGTGATTCTCCTGCCTCAGCCTCCCAAGTAGCTGGGACTACAGGTGCCCTCCACACCGCCGGCTATTTTGGGGGTTGTACTTGTCATTGTTGTTTTAGCAGGCCCAGGCCAGGTTCAAACCTGCCAGTCTTGGTGTATGTGGCCAGCACCCTACTCACCGAGCTATGGGTGCTGCCCCTAATTGGACATTTTTGTTAAATTTCATTTTTTTTCTTTTTAGGGGAGGAGGAGATTTTAGAATAGTATGTGCATGTATTTTTTGGTATAGTCTAAAATGCAGGGGGAAAATATGGGCATTTTTCTAACTAAGTGCCCATGTAATATGAATCTTTTCAGAGAGCATGTTTCATTTTTATTAGATGTAGTAAGCATAGCACTTACATAAACCCTTCTGGTAAATGTTGGAGACGTGTGTTAGCGTCCAGTCCGAGTGTCTGGAAGGTGTCAGGGCGGAGATGAAGTCTAGCTGCATCTATGAGGCTGAATAGGAGTTGGCCAGGTCATGGGGGACATAAAGGGCAACAAGGTAAAGCATGAGGCCACATAGTAAATGTCTTATTGGAGGATCAAGTGTGAGGCACAGCCACCTCAGTTTTCAATCCTAAACCCGGCTGACACCATTGGTAGGGGAGAGAGGGATTATACCAGCATTTAGCCCAGCTCTACCCAGGGGCCTTTCTCTTCTTCTGTATCCATTCTCCCATTGCAGCCAGTTGCCTTATCTCATTGGGCTTATCTGATCGGGTTGCCTGCTGCTGAAGCTATTTCAGTTTCTCCCCATCATTCCTAGGGTACAGACAGAAATCCTTCCCCTGGGAGGCCCTGCCCACTCCTAGGCCTTTCCTTCCAGCCTCTTCTTTCTAGCACACTCTGTTCTCCAGCCTCCAGGGGCTTAGGCCTACCTTGGGTTCTCCCAGTCTGTGCCAGGCCAGGCTTCCTTGGCAAGAACCTTGTCATGGGTTGGTCCCACTTTCTGGTTCTGGTTTCCTCTTTTTCTTTCTTTCTTTTTTTTTTGAGACAAAGTCCACAATATCACCTTCGGTAGAGTGCCTAGTGTGTGTGTGTGGCATCACAGCTCACAGTAACCTCCAACTCTTGGGTTAAGCAATTCTCGTCTCAGCCTCCCAAGTAGTTGGGACTACAGGCGCCTGCCACAACACTCAGTTATTTTTTTGTTGTTGTTGTAGTTGTCATTGTTGTTTGGCAGGCTGGGCTGGGTTCAGACCCGCCAGCTCACGTGTATGAGGCTGGTGCCCTAGCCGCTGAGCTACAGGCGCCGAGCCTGGCTCCCTCTTTTTTCATAGTTTTCTTCTCCCCCTGCTGAGTTTAGCGTGTGGTCAGATCTCCTTTCCCCTGGTCAGATCCCCCTCCAGTGGAGTCAGACTTCAGTGAGGGAGCGCCGGGTAAGGACAGACCACACTGGAAACCCACGTGCAGCCTCTCAGTAACACAATGTAATGCTGTATAGCACGCTTCCTTCCTGTGTTGAAAGGTGCTGCTTTTTTCATTAACTGCAGCTGGGCAAGTGAAACAGTTGGTTGACTTGTGGTGCAGGATGAAGTTGTATCAAATTAAGTCCCCCTGGTGGCCGGAACCCTCTGCAGCTCCATGAGCTGCTCCTTTACACTTTGTGTAAAGTGGCTGAGGGAGATGGGCCAGGATCCCCTGCACTGGTCTAAGATATTCTTTGCCTTTGGGCTGAGTATGAATAGTTGTGCTCTGTACCACGTGCCTCTCATTTTGTAAGACTTAGCACAATTGTACCTTAATAAGGTTTATGTGTGGATGTCAATCTCACCCAACAGGCGCCGTGAGGCAGGGGCTCTGTGTGTGTGATTTGCATCCTCAGTGTGTGGCCCGTGGTAGACAGTCACAAAATGCCTGCTGAAAAACCACGTTCCCATCTGCTCTGTGGAACACTAGGCTTCTGTGGAAGCTTTAGAGTTCTGCAGACATTTGATTCATTTACAGTGTATTTAACTACTAAAACTGATCAAACATAGGCACATTAAATGTGCTTTCTACAACATGTCAACAGATTGGAGACTACTAGTTCTGTCAGGTTAACTTGTTCATTTTTTTTTTTGCAGTTTTTGGCCGGGGCTGGGTTTGAACCCACCACCTCCGGCATATGGGGCTGGCACCCTACTCCGTTGAGCCACAGGCACCACCCGTTAACTTGTTCTTGTGTAGATTTTTTCTTTTTTGTTGCCCTGGATAGAGTGCCGTGGCATCATGGCTCATAGCAACCTCTAACTCTTGGGCTCAAGTGATTCTCTTGCCTCAGCCTCCCAAGTACCTGGGACTACAGGCACCCGCCACAATGCCCTGCTAGGTTTTTTTTCTTATTTTTAATAGAGATGGGGACAGGGTCTCGCTCTTGCTCGGGCTGGTCTGAACTCCTGAGCTCAAGCAATCCACCCACCTCGGCCTCCTCTAGTGCTGTGGATGATAATATGAAGGGAGGAGTTGAAAGATGCCTATTGTTTTGCAACTGCTTACTTTCATCCACCTGCAATGGCAAGAATACCCTGAGAAACAAATGCAAAGGCAGTGGAGATGGACGTAGTCTTTTCGGTTAAGTGCCTGGGCTTTAGAGCCAGCCTGCCACTTTCATCTCTTACACCTTGTTCTAGGTTTGAACCCCTAGGAGTCAGTGTCCTCATCGGTAGTACAGAGATAATAGGAGACTAGTGAGGACTAGAGATGGTGTCAAGTAAGTGGTATACAGGGCCAGTCAATGTGGGCTGCTATTGTTGTTTTATCCTTCACCCCAAATGTCAGAATTTTAAAGCCTCATTTTTTTTCCATTGACTGCATTTATAGGTTAAGGATTTCTATATGTAAGTCCCATAGAAATGCCCTTTGCTTTAAAAAACATGGAGGGGGGGTGTTGAAACCATTAGTTTGACCAAGAGAGGCTAGTACTTTAGCACAGTCCCATGTAGTCATCACCAGGAAACCTTCAAAATGAATTTGATCATTAGGACTAGCATCCTTGGCTTCCTAAGGTAGGCCTGCATAACCCTGTGATTTGTTCTGCCCATAATTCTTACCAAAGTTTGATGTAAGAAACAGTCATAAAATGAACCTCTGTAAAACTGCCAGTCTGTAAAACTTCCTTATGTATTAATTCACAGAAACTTCCTGTACTCCTTTAAGGAACTTGGCATTGTGATGAAACCCTTTCCCTCCTCATCTGAGTGAATCTTCTCAACGACTATAGGAGGTAGGTACTGTTGTCACCATTGTTCCTGTGAGGCATCAAGATGTTAACGAGCTCTCTCATGGGGCTAAGCTTTTGGCATCTGGTGCCAGGAACAAGTTCTCCTTTCTGACAGTGTGCTTTTATTCGAACAGAAACAAGAGAGTTTTCATTTTGGCCTTGACTGCCTAGAGCAGTGGTTCTCAACCTTCCTAATGCTGCGACCCTTTAATACAGTTCCTCATGTTGTGGTGACCCCCAACTATAAAATTATTTTCGTTGCTACTTCATAACTGTAATTTTGCTACTCAATATAGGCTGCTGTGCCTATATTGAAAATAATATTGTAGGATACCTTTAACTGTAATGTAAATATCTGATCTGCAGAATGGTCTTAGGCGACCCCTGTGAAAGGGTCGTTCAACCCCAAAGGGGTTGCGACCCACAGGTTGAGAACCGCTGGCCTAGAACTTCAGACACTGTGCTGCCTTTAGCATTAGCTTGACTTTCCTTCTGTCATAGTGGTGCCCCTCCCTTGCATGGCCTTTCTGTTTTCCCTGTTTATCTTTTATTCTTTGGAATACGACTAAGCCAAATTTGGGCAATCTGTGAAGAATGAATGAAATATTGTGCATTTTGTTGAAATATAATTTTATAGCTATCTCTGAGTGAAACTTAGAAAAGAAGGATGGACAGAGACAAACTTTATGGGGAAAAAAGTGATTTTTTTTTTCTTTATGAAAGGGAAGAGGAATGAGGAGGGGGGTTCAAGTTTCCTTTTTTTTTTTTTTTTATGGAGACATAGTCTCACTCTGTCTCCTTGGGTAGAATGCAGTGGCATCCTTGTAGCTCACAGCAAGCAACCTCAAGCTCCTGAGCTTAAGTGATCCTCCTGCCTCAGCCTCCTGAGTAGCTGGGACTACAGGCCCCCACCATAATCCCAAGATAATTTTTCTATTTTTTGTACAGAGTCTTGCTTTTGCCCAGGCTGATCTTGAACTTCTGAACTTAAGCAGTCCTCCTGCTTTGGCTTTGCAGAGTGCTGGAGTTACAGGGGTGAGCCACATGCCTTCCTGAAGAAAACAGTGACTAAAGAGGAATCTTTGATTGTAGGGGTTTTTTAAGGTTGAGAAAGATGGGCAATGTTCAGATGTAGTTTTCCTTTTAAATTAAGAATCTGGCTCCCAGTAGAAGTCAGATCGGTACTTCTTTCACATTTTTTTTTGTAATAGGGAGATATTTTATTTTTTCGTACATTTTCTGAATCTTTCACATTTTAATTCTTGTTTTTACTCTTAAAATTATGAAAACAAATGTGAAATTTTTTTCTTTGCAGATAATGATGTTTGAACTGAACAATTAAGGTAAGATTTATGACATGTGTAATATACTTTTCTTATTCAGATTTTTTTGTTAAGTTTTTTTGGAGACAAGGTCTCACTCTTTCAACCTCGCTAGAGTACAATGGCTCTCAATGGCTCATCATAGCTCACTGCAACCTCAAGATCCTGGGCTCTGTGGAGTATAAGAGATTCCATATTACATTTTCAGGTAAATTTTGAAAATAAATTGTAGGATACCTTTATTAATTTAACTTATACTAAAGAAGTTTTAAGTCCAGGTGCAGTGGCTCACACCTATAATGCTAGCACTCTGGGAGGCTTGAGGCAGGAAGATCCCTTGAGCTTAGGAATTCTTTTTTTTTTTTTGAGACAGAGCCTCCAGCTGTTGCCCTGGGTAGAGTGCTGTGGCATCACAGCTCACAGCAACCTCCAACTCCTGGGCTCAAGTGATTCTCCTGCCTCCACCTCCCTAGTAGCTGGGACTATAGGCACCCACCATAACGCCCAGCTATTTTTTGTGTCATTGTTGTTTGGCGGGCCCGGGCTGGATTCAAACCCTCCAGCTCAGGTGTATGTGGCTGGCGCCTTAGCCACTTGAGCCACAGGCGCCAAGCCAAGCTTGAGCAAGAATGAGACTTTTTCTACTAGTCATAGAAAAATTAGTCCAGTATGATGGCAGGTGCCTGTAGTCCCAGCTACTTGGGATGCTGAGGCAAGAAGCAGGATTGCTTGAGCCCAGGAGTTTAAGTCTGCTGTGAGTTAGGCTGACCCCACTGTACTCTAGCCTGAGCAACAGAGTGAGACTCTGTCTCAAAAAAAAAAAAAAAAAAAGAAAAAAAAAAGTGGTTTCAAAGAATTTTACTGTTTTTAGAGAAGAGACAGGGAACGTTTTTAATGTCCATAAGCGGATTGAGGTTATGTTACTATATAGATTGAATGAAGCTGGATTTTGCTAGATGTCAAAAGGAAATGATATGGTCTATATAACTGTATTCACCATGTATGTTTGTATGCAACTCTATAGTTATAATCAGAGAGATGTTCGTGTGTATATTACTTATTTAAGCAAATGCTTATACCTGTATCCCCAAGTAGGAATATTTAGGAGGCCTCAAACTATAGATGGGAAATATAAAAAATTGTACCCTATTTCCTGGTGTGTGGGTCTAGCATACCCCACATTTGCTTGGTCAGAATAATAACACAAACTAGGAAATCTCATATTATTATGAAAACAGAAAAGGACTACCAAAGTGACCTAATATTATAAATAAGAAATCTCAAGGAATTTATAAAACTTAATTGGTAGACGTATACAGCTAGTATAGGTGGGGGCTGTTTGATTCTATGACCTAGCTTGTAATTTGACTTCAAGATTCTGAAAATTCAGTGCTATACAATAAAAATTTGTGTCTGGTAAGGCACTTAAACCCATAGAGACTTCTTAAAATACTGGAACAAATGATAGACTATGTTTGCTACACTCTGATAACACAACATGGAAATCGTGTGAAAGGAACAACATTGAGAGGGCTTGCCTGGGAAGGCCAGTCAAGTGACAACCATACTGAGCAGTTCTGAAGGCACAGTGTTCATGGGTGGGGGGCGGTCATGGACAGAGGGAGCATCATGTGCCAGGGTGGCGGCAGGATCGTTTGGTACACTGGGTGGAAATGAATTTCAGTTCCATGTGACAGTGCTTTTCAGAATGACTGAAGCAGAGATTGTCTGTGGGGGAGGCTTCTGCCCTAGGACTTCCCCTAAAGAGCATATATAGTACCACTTTTTTCATTTAAGGTTTATTTCATTCCATCTCAAAACAAACAAGTATAAGCACAGGCTCATATTTGCTAAGAGTTGGAGCTGTTCACATGAGTCTTGTGGGTAAATGGTGCTAGACGATGATTTTAAAGTAAAAATTCCATTGCTGGTGACATTAATTTTAGCATACTCAAAATAGTATTCCTAATGACAAAAACAAAGTCCATTTATTCACTGGCTGGTTTATTTCACAAGCTATTTGTGAATTATTCAGCTTCTGTCTCTGGCTTTCCTGACTAACAAACAGCACCTGTGTCTGAAGATGGAAAGTCCTCAGCATGTTGAATGCCATCAGTGAACCCCATCCTTGTGCACTGAAAGGCTGTTTGAAGTTGTTAAAGAAACTTGTGCTCTTGGGTCTCTTACTGCATCTTTAGCAAATGGTGGGGGAGCTTGTTTTGAGCAGAAAGAGGCTTATCGTAGAGTGATGGTTCAGAGCAAGGTCTTTGGGGTCAGACTTGGGCTTGAGTGCCAGCATCACAGTAAGCCTGACCTGAGAAAAAGGGAGAGGGAGCCCTCATCAGCTTTTTTTAGGGACTAATAGTAGGGTAGTGGTGGCTGGTACATGGTTAAGTGCTCAGTAAGTGACAATTCTTAGGTGTTCCCTTTGCAAAAAGGAAATGGAAGTACGGTATATGTTTTATTTCACTCATGCTGATGTACCTAGAATGTAGTAGAATGTACAAGTGTAAAAGGACATAATGGTGCCTTTTTATTTTACAGGGTTCTGAAGTCAAAGTTCTTGAGATTAATAATGGCAGGAAAATCATCACTTTTTAAAGTAATTCTCCTTGGAGATGGTGGAGTTGGGAAGAGTTCTCTTATGAACAGATATGTAACTAATAAGTTTGATACCCAGCTCTTCCATACAATAGGTGTGGAATTTTTAAATAAAGATTTGGAGGTGGATGGACATTTGGTTACCATGCAGATTTGGGACACAGCTGGTCAAGAGCGATTCCGAAGCCTGAGGACACCATTTTACAGAGGTTCTGACTGTTGCCTGCTTACTTTTAGTGTCGATGATTCACAAAGCTTCCAGAACTTAAGTAACTGGAAGAAAGAATTCATATATTATGCAGATGTGAAAGAGCCTGAAAGCTTTCCTTTTGTGATTTTGGGTAACAAGATTGACATAAATGAACGGCAGGTATCTACAGAAGAAGCCCAGGCCTGGTGCAGGGACAACGGTGACTATCCTTACTTTGAAACAAGTGCAAAAGATGCCACAAATGTCGCAGCAGCCTTTGAGGAAGCAGTTCGGAGAGTTCTTGCTACTGAAGATAGGTCAGATCACTTGATTCAGACAGACACCATCAATCTTCACCGAAAGCCCAAGCCTAGCTCATCTTGTTGTTGATTATTAATGAGATGTATACACAAAATCAACATGGAGGAGAGAGAATTAGCATTTGCAGCAGCATATCATCTACTAATAAACGTAAACTAATGTATATTGCTGCTTCATTAGTTGGTGGGAGAAGGGAAATATCCACTTACAGAGGAATGTATTTACTTAATAATGGCACCTTACATTTATAAATTGTAATGGTTGTCTAATAATGTTTCTTTAATTTAAATATGTAAGTTACAGAGCTAGTAAGAGATGACCAAGACTTTAATTATAATTAAAACAAAAAACTTGACTATTCTAGAGGTTATACTTGGATTTTTTCCTGGGAAATTGGTGAACTACTTTTTATGTGTGTATATTTTTATGTAATTAGCATTGTATTCTTGGTTCAGGGAAAACTTTCCTAAAGCAATACTGTTAGATATTAAAGATTAAAATCTAATGCATTTGCAATGCATTGTTACTTGATTACTTCATTCTCTAAAAGAATTCAACTGCTCATATTTTTGTTGTACATATCATTAGAATCTAGCTCACTAGTAATTACTTGTCGTTTGCGTGCCATACGTGCATCCTCAACCCACCCACCCCTAAAAGACAGAAGCTAACTTTATCTTAGAGGAAATACTAAGAAGGACTGTACTTTGTGAGGGTAAATGAAGACATCTTTATTTGGTCACGTATTTATTGTCTTCTCTGTCACTGAACGTTGTTCAGTGATTTGCTCTCAAAGGGCTTTTTTGTTCTAAAAAGAGAACTTGCTGCAATGACCAGACGTGATAAGGGAAATTGGTCAGATTCATATGCTGTACCTTTGACAGTGACCTGATCATATGGAGGCAGACCAAAGCCTAGACTGGAGTTGGTGTGCACAAGACCCTTAACTATGGAGCAATGGGCTTATCAGGCGAAGTGCTGGGTGAGGAAAGATTTCCACAGATTAGATTGATGCGTTTCTTTCCCTGGCCCCACCTATTGGTAACCACTGCAAAACAGTAAGCAAAGCTTTTGAAAGTCTGACTTCCCAACATAAGGGACAATTTTGCCACACGGGAAAATTTTATGGAAAAACAACAAAGGTAGGTGAGGAACAAAGCACGTGGCAACTGTGGCAGCAGGAGTGATGAGTAACAGCCTCTGGGTCCCCCAGGCAGAAAGAGAAGCAACAGCACAGACTGCTCCACAGGCCCAGGAGGAGGGGGGCCCCTTCTGGTCCAGGAGTTGCCCACTGTCTCCAGATGGGCTTGTGCCTGTCTGTGGACAGAAGGCCTTTTAAGAGAGAGTTCAATAGAGTTTTAAGAAAAAAAGGCAAACTACTGAACTTGGAGAACAGAAAAATGTGCATTTGACAACTGATACACCAATTATAATTCCATCAATGGATTATTTATTTTCGTCACTTTCTTCACCCTTGAAGTTAAAACATCCCAAATGTCCCTTGTCTTAAAAACATTTTTATGTGTCTAAAGAAACTTAAGTTTTCATTTAACCACAATGCAAGTTCTCTCAAAATATTAGTGTGTTGTAGGGCAGTAAAGTATTAAACAGCAAAATGGACCAGTATGGGTACCTAGTGAAAGGTGGAATGTGGACAGTCAGTGGTTTCTGGGTCTCTGTGGACTGTCAACCAGGAAGTGTTTAAGTGACTAAAAAGTTAACACAGGTGTAGCATGGGCAGAACAGAGACTAGGAAACAGACAATGAAGCATCCCCAGAAATTTCCAGCTGTAGCAAGAAGACAAAACTACATTTGTGCATGTTATCTGGATTACTTTTGGAGTGCTAACATAGATAACCCACTTACTGTTGACATACATGTGCCCAGTGGAGCCTGATTTTCTTAAGACTCATTTCACCCCATTGTTATGTTCTAGAACTTTTAAGAAGCATCACCTGCCAGATCTAAGCTTTGCCAGCTTACCTATCCTAATGATCAGCCCCTGGCTTTCTGCTGGTTCTGTCCTATCAGTGCTTGGTCCTCCTCATGTGCCCCAGTGCTCTCTTCCACACCTTCATGTTTGTGATGCTTTCCTGGATGGCCTGCCTTGGGAATCTTAGTCATTGCTCAGCTTCCTTTGGAGCCCCCTCAAAGACACAGTCACATTGAAAACTTTCACTTAACTTTGGTAATATGAATATATTCACATGGGGTTCATCATCAGTTCCTATCTCATCCTCACAAGCCTGGAGAAAAGGATGGTTATGTGTAGGGTACCAGTGTTGTACAGCTGAGCCAAGGCCTGCACTCAAGTCTTCCCACTACCATGACTTCCTGCTGTTCCTGGCTGCCTTGCATTACAGCCCCCTGGATTATATGCTTACTGAGAGCAGGGCAACTATATACAATAAATACATAGACAATATTTGGGTGTATATTATTAGCATGGCTGAAACCACTCCCAGACTTCTAGATGAGTATGTATACCTTGCCTATTCCCAAAGCTGTGGCACGTAGTTTTAATCGATCTGAGTTCTGTATAATGGGTTAAGATGTAGTTTGCAGGTTCTCGATAAGGGAAATAGGACTAAAATGGTGATGGTAGTGGTGGTGGGCCACACTTAAAACTGAGTATTAAACTACCACAATCTTGGACAAACATCTTTATTTAAGAAATCAAATAAATTGGGTAAAAACTGATGGTAGCAATTTCACATGGATCACACAGGTATACAAGACCAAGCTTAGAATTACTTGCTCAAATTCAGAATGGAACAAGATTCTTCACATTCTCACAATTAACTCAGAAAATATACGATTACTTGTTTTTCCACGGACATTTACTACTTTACTGTAAGATCACACACCCAGCCCCCTCCGGTGTACAGCCTAAAAGGCTAATAGTACAAATGTTAGTGTACTTCAGGCTTTTCTCTGATAGTGATTCTAAGACTGCTTCACAACTTTTTACAAGTATAGACATCAACAGGTTCACTAAGCCTTTAGTTTACAGTCTGCAGAAAGGAGACAACAAGGTGACAGAAGCAACCCAGGTCACTGTGAACTATACGTGGTCCCAGCCTCCTAATCAACAAGGTGACAGAAGCAACCCAGGTCACTGTGAACTGTAAGTGGTTCCAGCCTCCTAATCAACAAGGTGACAGAAGCAACCCAGGTCACTGTGAACTGTAAGTGGTCCCAGCCTCCTAATTTGATAAACATGGATCTATGACTCTAAAACTTCTGGAAGGATCTAGACATGACAGAGGCAGCCCATGACATTTAGCACTGCAAAAATCTCTGGTTTCTTAGGTAGTGCTGTGTACACTGTCTATAAGTTGTTTTTTTTTTTTTGTAGAGACAGAGTCTCACTTTATGGCCCTCGGGTAGAGTGCCGTGGCCTCACACAGCTCACAGCAACCTCCAACTCCTGGGTTTAGGCGATTCTCTTGCCTCAGCCTCCCAAGTAGCTGGGACTACAGGCGCCCGCCACAACGCCTGGCTATTTTTTGGTTGCAGTTTGGCCGGGGCCGGGTTTGAACCCGCCACCCTCGGTATATGGGGCTCTGTCTATAAGTTTTTATGACAACATCTCTAAAGGTATAAGTAAACCAATGTATATATTATCAATTTCCTTATCTTTTTGGCAGAGCCTCAAGCTGTCTCCCTGGGTAGAGTGCCATGGCATCACGGGTCACAGCAACCTCCAACTCCTGGGCTTAAGCAATTCTCTTGCCTCAGTCTCCCAAGTAGCTGGGACTGCAGGTGCCCACCACAACACCTGGCGTTTTTTTTTTTTTTTTTTTGGGTTGTAGCCATCGTTGTTGTTTGGCAGGCCCTGGCTGGATTCAAACCCGCCAGCTCTGGTATATGTGGCTGGTGCCTTAACCTCTTGAGCCACAGGTGCCAAGCCATCCTTTTAGTTTTAAATCTATCAAATCTTGATTATGGCATTTGTTTTTGAACTGTTATATCAAGATCAAACTATATGAATTAGGAAAGTTAAAACCTTATTCTCAACTTCTAAAATAAAAAATATTTTAATATTGATAAGGAGCTTTTTATAAATAACACTGTTTACAAGCAAATATTGATCTATTTGTAAGTGTCATGAAACAGAATGTACTATGTTTAAATATAATAGCAGTTTCATTAGGTTTAGATAAATTGACACTACAAGTAAGTTTCCAGGCTATTTAATCAAGTTACTTACAATGTACACATTCCTGAGTATACCCCATTGTTGTAACATTGTTTCGGAGTTTTTCTGCATTCAGCTTAAAAGGTGTTTCTTCCCAAGGAACTGAACTTTTCTGTCAAATGCGCTTGACCGAATAGGAGAATTCGGTTCGTAAAATGGATTCATTGCAAACTAAGAAAGAAGAAGGTTATTAGTGAGCTTGTCAAAGCAAAAAAGCTAACAAATCATTGGTCTATAAAGGAAATTATTTTAAAGTTTTCAATTATCAATCATCAAGGATATTCAAAAGTCTGAAGACCACATTTTAAAGTTTCACTGAAAACACTATATTGTTAAATACTAATCATTTCTTTAAGGAAAATTCCTCTCTCTCAATCTCTCTTTCTCTCTCTCTCTCTTTTTTTTTTTTTTTTGGTGTTTTAGTTTTGAGAAGAACCTATGGCAAAACTAATGGCAGTATGATAAATGATAAATGTTGCCCGTGTAAGATAAATTAACTGTCAGGATTCACTCTATGTGTGAAATACTTGTATTCATTATAAATAAATGGATTAATCTGTAAAGCCCCTTACACCACACTACTATTACAAATTACTCTTGTGTGGTAATTTCTTAGCAGTCAGGTTTTTAATAATCTCTAACACAAGGCTAAATGATCAGCTTCTGAGCTAAATATCATAACATGAGAGAAAATTATTACTATTAAATGCAATCACTAATGAGGGAAGGCATTACCAATTTTTATACTTTAATCACTTGATATCATACATCTTTATAAAAAGGGCTAAACATTTGCTACCTCTGAGTAGGAATATTGTTAAACTTTATTATTGTGTTGATTTTCAAGAAATCCTATCCAAACACAGAACATATTGAAATCATTAAGAACATACTCGTTAGTACTGCAGTTTAACCATGATGTCCTATTGCTTTATTGTTCAATTCACTATCAAGAATGGCACCATTCATCTTGAGCAACTATTTGATAATATAAGAATCATTTTCTGCCAGCTTATGATCTCACTGCAATGTAACTTATTTGTAAAGTAGATGGAAAACATTTTATTTTATTTTTGAGATAGTCTCACTTTGTCACCCTTGGTAGAGTGCAGTGATATCATAGCTCACAGCAACCTCAAACACCTGGGCTCAAGTGATTCTCTTGTCTCAGCCTCCCGAGTAGCTGGGACTATAGGCTCCAGCCACAACGTCCGGCTAGTTTTTAGAGAAGGGGTCTCACTCTTGCTCAGGCTGGTCTTGAACTCCTGACCTCAAGCAATCCACCTGTCTTGGCCTCCCAGACTGCTGGGATTACAGGTGTGAGCCATTGCGCCTGGCCAGTGGAAAACCTTTTAAAATTACGAAGTCATGTTTTCCTTAAGTAGGCTGCTTCCTTGATGTCTTTAGGGTTCTCTAATAAAATCAACAATAGGCACTAAAAGGGGAAAAATAAAACGGGTTTACGTTCACAATCATTTAAAAATAGCTACCATGGGGCGGCGCCTGTGGCTCAGTGAGTAGGGCGCCAGCCCCATATGCCGAGGGTGGCGGGTTCAGACCCAGCCCCGGCCAAACTGCAACCAAAAAATAGCCGGGCGTTGTGGCGGGCGCCTGTAGTCCCAGCTACTCGGGAGTCTGAGGCAAGAGAATCGCGTAAGCCCAAGAGTTAGAGGTTGCTGTGAGCCGTGTGACGCCACGGCACTCTACCCGAGGGCGGTACAGTGAGACTCTGTCTCTACAAAAAAAAAAAAAAAAAAATAGCTACCATGAGTTGTTTTCCTAAATACATATTAATTTGGCTGTGAAGACTTGTCTGTTGAGGAAGTTGCCAGAAATAGTTCTGACTGGGGGAAAGCCAGTCTGAAAGGAAAACTGCAGCATAAGGAGTTATTTATTTCAACAGTCGAGTTTCCTGTCAAGGTTAGAATCCTCTTTTATTATAATCAGATTTAAAAAATTATAGAATAAATCATACCTTTATATATAAATCATAGACATCAGTAAAGAAGTTCTTTATTCCATCTTCTTGCCTTATGTCATGAAGCATAATAAATCTCATATGTGAAATAATTAAGGTACAATCTTTCTTAGAAATGAAAAACAGAAAGCAATCAGTCGATGTAATATTCTCCAAATTAGTCACATGCAGTATATGTTGCAATGGAAAAGTTGAATACATAAACTGGATTTAAAGTTAGTTTTATTTTAGAAAACATAATCTTTTTTTTTTTTTTTTAGAGACAGAGTCTCATTTTGTCACCCTCGGTAGAGTGCCATTGAGTCGCAGCTCACAGCAACCTCCAGCTCTTGGGCTTAGGTGATTCTCTTGCCTCAGCTTCCTGAGTAGCTGGGACTACAGGCACTCACCACAACACCTGGCTAATTTTTGTTGCAGTTTGGCCGGAGTCAGGTTCGAACCCACCACCCTCGGCATATGGGGCTGGTGCCCTACTTGCCGAGCCACAGGCGCTGCCCTAGAAAACATAATCTTTAAACAACTATAAAATAAAGTAAAATTACCTCTGATATGGTTCAGAAAAACCTTAGTTTGATGTATGAGATTTAGCTTTAGAATTAGCTGCAAACAAAATATCTTTTCTCTAAAAAAAAAAATAATAATAAAGGTAGCCCCAATCAATAGAAATTTTTGCATTTTTACTGACTCTGAAGTCTATTCACTCAGTGCCTGGTGTCTATGTTCCATGTTCTGGTTTGTTAACTCGAGCTTTAGTTAGGTATTTACGACAAATAAGGATATGCCCTGCAGTGACAAATGCTGACACAAACCACTCGTTGAACTTGTCCACAGTTTTTAAGTACATGTTGTTCGACAGCCACATGTTCTCATCTACCAGGTCAAGAGCAGCATGAGCTATGAACTGGTTCAGATGACGGTGGTCATCCTAGATGCGGGCGTGAACAACAACAGATTAACATTTCTGTACAGTATCAAGTATGCTGACATTTCATTCTGTAGTTGGTTTTCTTGTGGGGAAACCACACTGCTTTTACTCTATTTATTGTTATCATGAAACTTATCAAAGAGGATCTATGTTTTCACATAATGTTCTATTTAAAATGTTCTATTTTGTTATCTAAATCTCAACAAAAAGCACAGAAACAGCCAATTGCTTAATAAATGAATTTTTTTGAGACACAGTCTCACTTCATAGCCCTTGGTAGAATAGAGTGCTGTAGCATCATAGCTCACAGCAACTTCAGACTCTTGGGTTCAAGCGATTCTCTTGCCTCAGCCTCCCCACTTGCTGGTACTGCAGGTGCCCACCACAATGCCCGGCTATTTTTAGAGACAAGGTCTCACTCTGGCTCAGGCTGGTCTTGAACTTGTAAACTCAGGCAATCTACCTGCCTCAGCCTCCCAGAGTGTTAGGATTATAGGCGTGAGCCACTGTGCCCGGCCATAAAAGAAATATTTTATATATATTATTTAGTTAGGTATCTTTATTACTTACACCTAACTAAAATTATTTATATAAAATTACTTTTTACTGAAAATCTTATTATTATTTTTTTTTTTAGAGACAGAGTCTCATTTTGTCTCCCTCAGTAGAGTGCTGTCATAGCTCACAGCAATCTCCAGCTCTTGGGCTTAGGTGATTCTCTTGCCTCAGCCTCCTGAGTAGCTGGGACTACAGGTGCCCAGCACAACGCCCGGCTATTTTTTTTTTTTGTTGTTGCAGCTTGGCCAGGACCGGGTTTGAACCCACCACCCTTGGTATATGGGGCTGGTGCCCTAGTGACAGAGCCACAGGAGTCACCCCGAAAATCTTATTTTTTATAGAAAATTATCTTTTTCAATGTTGCAAGGAGGAAGTTACTGAATTCTGTAACCATTTAGTCATGTGATAAAGGAGACTATTTTTTTTTGCAGTTTTTGGCCAGGGCCAGGTTTGAACTCCTTTGAACCACAGGTGCTGCCTGAGACTATGTTTTCTTTTCTTTTTTTTTAGAGACAGAGTCTCACTTTATGGCCCTCGGTAGAATGCCGTGGCCTCACACAACTCACAGCAACCTCCAACTCCTGGGCTTAAGCGATTCTCCTGCCTCAGCCTCCCGAGCAGCTGGGACTACAGGCGCCCGCCACAACGCCCGGCTATTTTTTGGTTGCAGTTTGGCCGGGGCCGGGTTTGAACCCGCCACCCTCGGTATATGGGGCCGGCACCTTACCGACTGAGCCACAGGCGCCGCCCGAGACTATGTTTTCTAAAAAGGTATATCCTGCTTTTATAAGAAACTCTTAAAGGAAAAAGACATATAAAAAGCATGGCTAGGGTGGCGCCTGTGGCTCAGTGGGTAGGGCGCCAGCCCCATAAACCAGGGGTGGAGAGTTCAAACCCGGCCCCGGCCAGCTAAAACAGCAGTGGCAACTGTAACAAAAAAAGCCGGGCATTGTGGTGGGTGCCTATAGTCCAGCTACTCGGGAGTCTGAGGCAAGAGAATCACTTAAGCCCAAGAGTTGGAGGTTGCTGTGAGCTGTGATGTCACATCACTCTATCTAGGGTGACAGCTTGAGGCTCTGTCTCAAAAAAAAAAAAAAAAAACGTAGCTAAAGGTGAGCACCTGACGTAGGCTGGGTCTAAGGGGACAGAGAGAGAGCCATGGGAAAGGGGTGCCGTTCACACCAGGCCTTAAAGGCTGGGCTTCCTGCACTAGGGTACCAGGTGAGCAGTGGAGATGGCTGAGGAGGCACTCATAATGGGTGCCATAGGCCTCTTTCAGGTGGAGGGAGATGGCATGGCAGGGGAACCTAGGAGTGGTGGGAGGCCATGCTCAGCCCCAGCTGTGAGCAGTCAGCAGCAGGAGATAGCCCTGCTAGGAGTGTCCCTTTTGTGGGCTGAAATGGCTTAACTGGAGAGAATGTAGAATTGTCCTACTATTATGTGGAGAGGGAATTCACAACCTGGTATGCCATTTTACTCCAATGTAATTCTTTCCAAATACATTTTCCAAAAAATACTTCTGTTGAGTTATATCCCCTCAAAATTCCTATGTTGAAGTTCTAAGCCCCAATACCTCAGAATGCAGCCTTATTTGGAAAGACGGTAATTGCAAACGTGGTTGGTTAAGAGAAGGTCATACTGGAGTAGTGTGGGCCCCTAATCCAGTATTACCAGTTAATTTATGAAAAGGGAAGATTTGGAGACAGAAAACACACGGGAGAATGCCACATGAAGATTGGAGTTATGCTGCCACAAACCCAGGAACTCCCAGAAGCTGGGAGAGAGACCTGGATAGATCCTTCCCTACAGCCTTCACGGGGAGCAGGGCCCCACTGACACTTTGATCTTGGACTCTTGTTCCCTAGAACTATGAGATAAATTTCTGTTCTAAGCCACTCAGTTTTGGGTACTTTGTTACAAAAGCCACGGGAAATTAATCCAGCCTCCTTTCTGAGGCGGTTGTTCCCGTAACTGGGCTGCAGGAAGAATGCCAATTGCTCCGGAATCCCTTGCAGTGCTAAAGCATGTTTACTTCACTCCCGTTGCCATGGTGAAACTAAGTGAGTCCTTGAGAAGGAACATATTTTGTGTCTGGCTCACAGTGGTGTTTTCCATTACTTTATACAGTGATCAATCTTGAGAGACGAGGAGTAAACAGTAGAAATGCTTTAAGAAGGTGAGTGGTAGCAGGAGAAAGAACTAAGATTAAGTCATGTGACAAAGTATTTTTATATGGACACAGCCACTGGAATGGACAGAAACTATATGTAAGTAGCTGTGTCCCACAGGGCAACTACTGCTATGGAGATACCTCAAAACCAAGTTTTAATGAACAGTGTTCTCATAAGAATGTAGCAACATCACCTGGTAAATGATACCTTACATATCTATCATATTTTTGTGGCAAGATCTGAATAGTTGAAAAGCAGCATACAGTGAACATTATGCATTACAGTTAATTTTAAAAACTCCATTCCTTGTCTTAAAGGACATTAAAGGTTTTTACAGTTTGGGAGAAACACTGCATACTTGTGAGCAATTTATTAGGACTGTGGGCTAGGACAAAAAGATGGAAGGAACTGAGCTATTCTCGTCTCAAGACTCCATTGTACAGGTCTGTTTAATTTGAATGGCACATATTCTTGAACCAAGCTTGTTTTTTTTGCTTGTTTGTTTTTGTTTTTGTTTTTTGAGACAGAGTCTCAAGCTATCCCCCTGGGTAGAGTGCTGTGGCATCATAGCTCACAGCAACCTCCAACTCTTGGCCTCAAGTGATCCTTTTGCCTCAGTTTTTCTATTTTTAGTAGAGAGGGGGGTCTCACTTTTGCTCGGGCTGGTCTCGAACTCCTGAGCTCAAGCAATCCACCCACCTTGGCCTCCCAGAGTGCTAGGATTACAGGCATGAGCCACTGCACCAGCCAAGCTTGTTTTTTAGAACTATTTGCGATAACAAGAAAGTCAAGTGGTATCACCTCTGGTGCTGTTTTAGTTTCCTGCATGCAGCCAGGGGATCACTAGGGAGGACAGCACATAGGTGCCACCCAACCTGGAAGTGCTGCAGATCCAATGGCAGCAGAGGGATATAGAAGTAACAGCCTCTTCTGGCCTCTCAGGTATTAATCGATCTACTATGTGTTGCTGAAACATGACCCACTACAAGTAGACTGTATTTCTATGCACTTAAGCAGCATTTCATGCTGGCTATCACAATAAACCATCATGGTAAAGAGACCCAGAAAATTACATTAGTCTGTGCTAAGTAAGTGTGTGCTGAATTAAAGGATGAACAAACAACTCGAAGGACAGTCCCTGTCTGGCTTTTAACAATGTGGGACTCCAAAGCAAGCCTCATTTAATTGCGGTAAATTTTAATTACCTCATCTGTCCAGACCTCTTCCAGTGATAAAATCACATTATATCATTACAACACCATAAAAATTCTTACAGAATTTAAGGTTTCATACTCACTTTGGATTCAGCTTTCCCAGCTGGCAAAAACTCCATTTCAAAAACTGGATTATCATGGTGGCCAACAATTACAAAGTAGAAGCTTCCAGACATTGTTTTCAATATATGGCTCCTAGTTAATAAAATGAAAAATAACATATATATTTTAGTACTCAATATTGAAATTCAAAAATGACAAACAGGAAGTCTCAAATTCTTTTCTTTTCTTATTTAAACCTGATGGTGTAGAGGAAGATGACATGCCTTCCAGATGGTGTAGAGGAATTTGGCATGCCTTCCAGGATACTACCATACATGCATGTTTTTTGGACTAAATAAATGATATATCTGTGATATGTCCTATAGAATCCAATCCACTATATTTTCATAGGGAAACTGGAAGACCTGTGGTATGAAATCATAAACACAACATCCTCACCATCTCAAAGTTTGGAACATTTAGCTCAAGGGTCCCTGTGTACCTGGGGGAATAAGCTGGGTTTAACTTGGGGTTAGTACCAGCATTGACATCTGGAAAAATTAATTGTTAATTAATTAGAAGGTGCCAGTAAATACAATAGACAGTGGTGAGAAGGCAAAGGAAGTGATTGCCCTAGAAATTTCCAGGAGGCATCCTTCAGAGGAAGCTAAAACCAACTCTACCTCCCATCATCTACACAGAAAGGAGAAACTAGCATTTATCTGCAGACTGTGTGCTGTATTTGTCTTCCTTTTACCTGAAATATGTGTGCTATAAATCTAAGTCTCTGCAAATGTAAGAGCCAATAATATGCTTCTCCATACATCTATATATAAGGAAGGAACAAATAGTTCTGTATTTTAGAAAAGATGGAAGAAATAATCCCCAAAGGAAGACATTCTGAGAAACTGAGAGGTCTTGGAACTAAGGTTAACAGGTTGTCTAAAGAAATAAAACTACGAGAAACTGGGGGAAAATGTCAATGATTTCACAGCTTTTAGCACAGACCACTGAAATCTCAATGGATAGACGGATGGATGGATGGACAGCTGGAAGGATGGATAACAGATAGGTGGATTTATGTATGTATGTTAGCACAAGGGCTTTGGAGTTTGACAAAGCTCGGTTCGAGTCTAGTTCTGCCATTCAGCGGCTGGGTAATGTGACCACGGCAGTCAGCGGTTGGGTTTGTCATCTGTAAAACAGAGATAACCCTGTGGCTACTTTATGGTGCTCTTCGGAGGATTACACAATCTAATGCATGCCAGGCACCTGGCACAGTGTGCGGCTCACAGTAAGTGCTCAATAAATGTTATCTAGAGTGATGTGGAAGATCATACACACACTGGCATGGGGCAAATAGAAACTTCACAAGATGAGGTAGAAATCTAGCTAACTGGGAGTGCACGGTCAGTCTCCTGGAATATACATCTGAGGTATTCCAGGAGACTCATCAAGCCTCACTGGGCCTCCACTGATTCACACCAAACATGGAATGAAATCCGAAGAAATCTGAAATATATTTCCTAAAGAATGACACATTTTGTACAGGAAACCAGGGCACAGCTGGCACTTTTAACTCTAGAACCGGAAAGCTGTGACTGTGGTAGAAAAGGCAGATAGGACACTCTTGGTATAATGAAGTACAATGTTTAAAATGTTATTGGGGCATGTAGTCCCAGCTACTTGGGAGGCTGAGGCAAGAAAACCTCTTAAGCCCAAGAATTTGAGGCTGTGGCGTCATGGCACTCTACAAAGGGCAACATAGTGAGACTGTCTCTAAAAAAAAAAAAAGAAAGAAAGAAAGAAAATACCCTCATTGTTAAGTGATGTATATAGACATATACAATGTGGTCTTCTGTGCTTACCTTCTTTTACTTTGCATGTTTTCTACGCTGATCACTATTGTTTGCTATTTGTTTTCTATTGTCCCATCTGTTCGATCTCATTTTTCTGTTTTTCTGACTTTGTATTAATTATTTTTTAAGATTCCACTTTACCTCTTATAAGCTAGTCCTCCTTGGTTTTTTTTTCTTCTAATAGTTACTTTAGATAAGTATCTTTAACTTATCATAGTTTGCTTTCAAGTAACATTACACTGCTTGACATATAATATAAAAACCTTTACCAGCATACTTCGTACTATCTTGGCCTTTGTTCTGTTGTTGTCATTTTTCATAACATCATTTTATTATATAATTATGCGTTTTATTGTGTAATATTATTTCATATATTACTTTACTATTTTGTTATAAGCCCCATAATATATTGCCATTGTTTCTGCTTAAATAGTCAATAATCTTAAAGAGATTTTGTTGTTGTTGTTGTTGTTGCAGTTTTTGGCCAGGGCCAGGTTTGAACCCGCCACCTCTAGTATATGGGGCCAGCACCCTACTCTTTGAGCCACAGGTGCCTCCCTGAAGAGATTTTTAAAATAATAAAAGGTCTTATATTTAAAAAAAAAATGTTATTGGGGCAGGGGGTGGCACACTGCTGACAGGAGGCCTAAATTAGCCTGGTTCTCTCACTGCTGTCTAAGCCTGCTTTCACATGGCCTATGACATGGGACCATCTGGACCACAGAGCCCAAAATACAGTGGAGCCTCCATAGTTGATCACTTCCCTACAATGAGCACCTCCTCACGTTGACCTAATTTTCACAGACCAAACATGCACCACATGTAGGTATCAGGACAGTAGGCCTCGTTCCTTATGCTGACCACCTCTGTGTGTTGACTAGTTTGGTACAGTCCCTTGGGTGGTCAACTTACAGAGGTGCTACTGTATTTATTATCTGGCTTTGTACAGAAAAATATTTGCTCCTGTTTTAGGAGAAAGATTAGAAAAAGGTCCAAATAGTAAAAGTGGATAACAAAGACAAGCTGTGCAAAACTAGGACGACTGGCAATAATTCTCCAGAGAAAGCAGGGAAGAGGGATGGCGACTGGGAATTTGGATGAAGTAAACAATGATATCATGAATTCTTCTGGACTAGGTTTCAAAGCTGAAGTGTGCCAAGGGAAGAGGGCTTACTTTGTTCAGCATAAACAGCAGAAGCAGCAGAAGGAAATACACATGTAAGGAAGATAAACCCCCCAACACACAGTCCTCCGTGCCCGGGCAAGCAGCACAGGGCTAAGCACAGCAGGCAGACAGACGGAAAGGGAACCGAAAGAACCACCGACGGACCCACAGGTGCCGTTACTATCTACCCAGCTGGGCAGAGACGAGACGGAACTTTCCTTATTATATACAGTCCGTCCTTGACTTCAGCTGCCAATAACTTGATTTGGTAAACAGCTAATGAAGCAAGAAGGGCTGTAACTCTTCATTCAATTCTGCCAAGGAAAAACTGACAGGTGAAGTGGAGGAACTGAAAACCCTGGGAGAAAATGACCCTATTGTCGCAGGAGGGGAACAGCTGCAATCACTTCGCAAATATTTGCTATGGGGCAAAGGTGAAGCACTCTAGAATTCCACCCTCTACAATCTGTGGAGTCTTCTGTGAGGGGGAAATGTTCTATACCTGTGCTGTCCAACCTTGGAACCAGTGAGCACCTGAAATGTGGCTAGTGAGGACTGGATTTTTAATTTTAATTTAATTAAACACAAATAGGTATATGTGGCTAGTGGCTTTAGTATTGGACAGTGAAGCTTTAGTGTTTCCAAACTTTTTATAAAACTTTGCGTCCTCCACCTTCTTTCCACCCACAAATTACTTAGAATTACAAATATAATACAAATAATACAAATAAAGCAACCGCTGTGACTGAAGTGCCTGTGGTAGCATGAGAGTGTGTGCTCCTGCTCCATTTCCCATCACCTTCACCTAGGGACCCCTGAAGCATCTCCAAGGAAGGCTTGGTCTAGAGTTGATGGGGGAGATAGTGCCACAGAATTTGGAAATAGATTAAACTGGGAAATTAGGACAAGAGAAAGATCTAAGATGGTCTCCAAATGTCTGGCTGAGATGAACAAGTTGAATAAGTGGCCCCTTGCCCAAGATGTCCTCGGGCTAATCTCTAGAATCTGTGCATATGTTAGGGTTCATGATAAAGAAGAACCCAGGCTCCTTATTCCCAGAAGGAATAAGGCTGCTCATCAGCTGACCTTAAGATAGAAGATGTGCTTGGATCATCCAGGTGGGCCCAATGTAATTACCAGGGTCCTTAAAAGCAGAAGAAGGCAGTAAAGGAGGAAAGTCGGGGGAAGTGCGGCTATAGAAGGATGGTGACGGAGAGGTGATGCTGATGGCTTTGAAGATGGAGGAAGGGGCCACAGCCAAATAGTGCAGGAGGCCTCTACAGGCTGGCAAAGCAGAAGGAAACAGATTCTCCACAAGGAACACAGCCTTGCAGACACCTAGATCTTAGCCCGAGACCTGTGCCGCCATCTATGCAATGGAACTGTAAGATAATACATTTGTGTTGTATTTGGCCACTAAATTTTTAGCAGTTTGTTATAGCAGCAGTAAGGAACACATGTCAAAGCTGGAAAACCCACAGGTAGGAAAGAAAAAGAAGGAAATACTCAAGGAGTTGTCAGCACATGAGTGGGAGGGTGCATTCTACCAAGAGATCAAGGACAAAAGGGAGTTCTCTAACTCTGGGGCACTGTGGAAAAGGTCCTGCAGGGAAGCAGTGATGTGTCAAGGTGAAGATAATCAGGAGCAATGAGGGGACAACAATATGTGAAAGAACAGGGGCTGTGTTTTTTCCAGAATGCATTCCTAACACAGAGGTTGGTATGCAATAAGTGCTCAATGATTGCAAAATGGGACTACAGTGAGGAGGGGGTTGTAGGTTGGACAGTGTTAGAAGGTGATGCTGGACTGCAGGGATGAGACATGGTGGAGTTTCAGTGTTCCCAGGCCTCAGCACTGCATAGAACGCCTCCTGAAAGCACCAGCGCTAAGGCCCTAGAGCAGTGTTTTTCAACTTTTTTTTATCTCACAGCACACTTGAACGTATAGTTAAAGTTCCACGGCAGACTTAAATTATGCTGATTAAACAGAATATGCTTACTGTGTTTTGAACTTCTTTCGAAAATAATTAATGATCTTTAAAATTTTTTGCGGCACACCAGTTGAAAATCACTGTCCTAGAGGCCTGACAATGGAGTCTGTTCAGGTGGTCCACAGCACCTTTGTGAGAAGTTGCTGAAGTTTGTTGAGGTACCTACGAAGAAATCCTTCATGAGAGGGATTGACTGGACTTGGTGGTTGATGAGAGGGAGCCAGGACTCTCATTTGTGGTGTAAACAGCAGCTGTCCCTGGTGACTGGGACAACTTGGGCTTCTTCTGAGAGGGAGACAACTATAGAAATCAACTTGGTGATAATGAGGAGCTTCTCTGATTACTTTCAACTTAAAGAGGACACATACAAGATGTAAGTAGGACACTAGTAATGTTAAAAAGGGACCACAAACATGTGAGGCTAATGTGAGAAGGGCAAAAGCCCACAATGAGCTGAAGTGTGTGAAATATGCTTAAAACAAAAGACTTTGCACTATGATCAGGAAAAAGCAGACTTTAGACTATGATCAGGAAAGGTGAACTGCTTCAGTGCTTGGCATACACTGAAATAACAGGGCACAGATCTGATGAACTTCCGTTTTGTTGTTAAAGAGAACAACTCTCAGCATAGAAGAAACAAGGTTAGGCGGGCTGTGAACCTCAAGATAAGTCCATTAAGAAAACATCTGGACATTCCACTAAATCCAAGTCTTTGGGTCCTGGCAAATTACATAATCAAATGTGATTGTGTAACTACTGACCAGTGACATATGAGGAACAGCAAGAAAAATGCCATACCATGAGAGATAGGCTAATGTTATTCTTGCTTTCAGAAACAGGAAAAAGGCTTATCTTAGTCTATAACTATACATTTAAAGAGACTAAAATACTAAGAGAAATATATTAAATGCCTGTTTTCAGTCAGACACCATACTAAACACTTTTATTATACATTAACTCATTTAATGTGAATCCCTAGACACAAATAATACATTGTTATTCATTCACATACTCCTAGTTATACTGAGAACAAGTCATGCCAAATTTAAATTTTCTATTTTGGAAGGGAAATACCATAGGTAGACATAAGTCACTTTGTGAAGTATTTTGGTATCTACCTAAGAACCTGGAGACCTGTAGCCTGAGGGACAATACAGTCTTGCTAGAGTGGTAACCTCCATGACAGCAGATATACTATTCATTTGTTCATTGTGTTATCCCAAGAGCTACAACAGTACCAGGGGGCCCATAAGCACCCATTATTTGCTGATTGAGGTACATCTCATGGCTGACTTGAGTGTCAATAGACAAGGAATATTGGGTGTTCCATGTCAATTTATGGCATGGGGTCTCTAGAAAGGCTTTGAGGTTGATCTTAACCTAGTTCAGTTTAGCACTTGAATCAATAACTTGGATGAAGACAACTTATTACATTCAAAGATACTTATTACATTCAAAGATAACACTAAGGGCAGTCAATTTATTAGAAAACAAAAGTTAGGATTCAAAAACATCTCCATGGCTAGGGGAGTTAGGTGAATCTAACAAGATAGAATTTAAGAGGATGAGAAATAAAGTCCTGTACTTGTGCTTAGAAAAAAAAAATCAACTGGGCTGGGTGCAGTGGCCCATACCTGTAATTCCAGAACTTTGGGATGCTGAAGCTGGAGGATAGCTTGAGGCTAGGAGTCTTGAGACCAGCCTGGGCATAGCTGGGATAGCAAGACCCATTTCTACAAAAAATTAAAATTAAAATCAAAGCCAGATGTGATAGCATGCACCTGTAGTTCTACCCACTTGGAAGGGTGAGGCAGGAGGATCACTTGAGCCCAGGACTTCAAGGCTGTAGTGAGCTATGACTGTACCATTGCACTCCAACCTAGGTGACAGAGTAAGACCCTGTCTCAAAACAAACAAACAAAAAACCTGTACCATGATAAGATAAAGAACCTAGATGATTAAGGGCAGTTCATGTACATGAATCCTAAAGTTTTAATTTTCTGCAAGGTCAGTAAAAGGCACCAGCCTGATATGATGGTCAAAAAGCCTAACACAATTCTAGGCTCCATTAGGAGGAAGACAATGTCTAAGCAAGTTCATGAAAATGTCAACGTCCTTTTTACTGATAATACCTTTGGAGAATGTACTCAGTTCTGGGAATCACATCATAAAAGGATAAATAACTGGGCTGTGTGTTGGAGAAAGCGAACAGGCTATAGGCTAGAGTCCAACTGAACTGAGGATGTTTAAACTAAGGGGGTAGAGGGCAGAAAGGGAGTGGGTACAACAAAATCCTATCTTTAAATACGATAAGCTGTCTAAAGGAAAAGGGATTTGGCTAGGGATGGCAAATGGACTTCTTATCCTGAGTGAATTCCAATCAACTGTTAGTGACTGCCAGAACTGGTGCTGAGAAAGCTTTTCACACTAAGTGCTGTGGACAAGAGAACACTGTGATAAATTGTCCCTGTCTGCTATATGAGTATAGGTGCTTGTAGTGCCTACCTGAGGGCTGAGTATTTGCTAAGTCTGGGCTAGACAGACTTATGCCAAACTGCTCCTAGGCCAAGCCCAGGGCTGCTCATTTGAAGTTAAGAGGAAACTAGAAATGTGTATAAGGGGCAGCTGGAAGATCACCAGTGGCAGAGTGGGAGAATGAACTGAATGAACTTAGAATACCTTTCCAACTAGAGGATTTTAACTTGCAGGCAAAGACAAAATTCATGGACTCCAGTTCCAAAGCAACCCATCTATATAGCAAACCTTTTTACAGACTCTACAGAGGTACTTCAGATAAGTTGCCTTTTGCTCCCAACAGTAGTGCTTTCAGTTGTTCCATAGACCTGGGGCTGAAAGACTAAACTGGTGTGGCATAGGATGTGTCTAATGCAATGAGTAGGAATATGAATACTATTGATAGGTGTCTAATGGGACATTTTCCAATTAATATTAGAAGTAATTTTCTTACCCCTAAGTGAAGTTATACTGGCTTTGGGGGAACATTTTATCTAATTCAACTTCAGGACCAAAGGTGGGAGTAATAGGGAGGGGGGTCTTCAAGCACAGATGCTCTCTTTTAACAGTGGCCAAGTGATTCTACTTTTTTTTTTTTTTGTAGAGACAGAGTCTCACTTTATGGCCCTCGGTAGAGTGCCGTGGCCTCACACAGCTCACAGCAACCTCCAACTCCTGGGCTTAAGCGATTCTCTTTCCTCAGCCTCCCGAGTAGCTGGGACTACAGGTGCCCGTGATTCTACTTTTTAAACAGCATTTACAACATAACATCTTTTTAAAACACTGTTTGCATCATTTCACTATTCTCAAAATCCTTAATGCTTCTCAGCAACAAAATCACATACTAGTATTCAAAAGCGATTCCCACATGCTCCACACTTCTTTTCTCAACCTTTTCCACCTCTGCTGGAGTTAATTGTTTACTTTTTTTCTCTCAAAAACATTGTATCCGCTTCAGGGTTACTGTTCTTATTTCTCTCTTCATGCCTGGAATGTCCCCTCCCACCCCCCGACTCTCTGTGCAACCCTTACCTATCATTTAAAGTCAACTAAGTCTCTCCTCCATAATGATTTCTAACAGAAACCCACAGGACTCTCCCTCTATGAAACCCTGTCACTCTTCACTGCCTCTTAAATACGTTAAGCTTTTCATGGCCAGAGAGCAAAACTCATTGTATTCTTCAGTGGTGTGCATGAAACTGACACTGATCCAATTTTGTCCTATTAGGACTTAGATACCTTATATTCCCAGTGCACAACTCCGGAGTCAGGTCAGATTCCTCATTGTTTCCAAGAAGGTCCTGACTTAGTTTTTATTCCTTTGCTCATTTCCCCCCCTTCCTGTGATTGTTCTTTTTGTCCACCATACAAATCCTACCCATCAAGCCCCCGATAAAGTCAAACTTTTCCTACGGAGATAAACTCGATCACTTCCCTTTCCAAACACCTTTCCTTTCTCTAAACTCCTAATGCAGTGTACGAATCCATCTTTGTTCTTGTTTAATTCCCTGGCTGTAACGTTTTCACTATTTCTGAGAGATTTGGTGCCTTATCTAATTAGACTTAAGGATCTTGAGTGCTGGCTCACCTTTCCCCACAACATAAAATGGTACTCTAAACTTTAGCTCTGTGATTTTCAACCGGGGGCGATTTTTGCCTCCCAGAGGTCCTATGGCAGTGTTTGAAGCCATATTTGGTTGTCACACTCCGAAGGATGTGCTACTGGCACTCGGTAGAGACCAGGGATGCTGCTAAATCTCCTACAACTCACAAAACCGCCTTCCACAACAAAGAACTTTCAAGCTCCAGATGGCTTTAGTGCCGTCGTTAATAAACACTTAGCTGAATGGTCCAGTTAAGCAAAGCCCCTGAGGAGGCGGGCGTTTGCAGTCGAAACGCAGTGTGGAGTCACCGACAGGTGCTGTCCGGGTCTGGCACCGCTGTTTCGGCAACGGTGGATGTACAGGACGGACATCCGAGTTACACGGGGGCAGGGACGTACCCCCGGACCTGGAGCCTCCGCCCCCCTACTTGCTCCATCCCCTACCTGCAGCGAGACGCAGACAACGGAAACGCCCAGTCCGTTCCTGCCGTAGGGACCCACTCTCCGCAGCTTCAGTTGGGACTCCTGGAGCAGTTCTCGCGAGACTCCGGGGCTGAACTCCCGCGAGATGCAAGTGAAGCTTCCGGTCGCCCGGTGCAGTCGAGCGCCTGCGCTGTAGCGCTCTAGGTGCCCGTTCCTTGGCTGGGCCGGCCTCGGGGAAGGGCGGGAGAATTCCGAGCGGTGAAAACACCTTGCCGTCTAGTGCCCCCTTTCTCCCGGTCGCTGCCCTCTAGACGACTTGAGGGTCGCGCCTCGGTCACGGCCCCGCCCACCCCTCTGAACCCGAGAGAAAGGAACTGGGCGGCATTGCCAGAGTTTCTAGTTCGGAGTGGCAGGCAAGGTGTTCAGCACATTTGTTCCTCCCGACCCCCAGGGACAGTGGCAGGGCTCTGAGGACAATGTTTCCCCTTCGTCTTAGGCCTCCAGCCCGACCTGGGCCTCGAATTTGAGTCACAGTAGGGCCGGCTCGGAAGGAAACTGATACCTGACAATGGCTCAGGTAGATACACCTGTCCCTTCTCGGGGACGGGCGGAAACGAAGTCTCTGATTTGTGTTAGTTAAATCTTTCCCTGCTAGGCCTCTTAAGGCTTTCCTGGAGGCCACTGGTCTGTTTTCAGAAATTGACATTCCCTCTGTCGGCCAGGTAACGCGTAACCATTTTGTCTTCCAGTCCACCCTGGACTTGAATTGTGAGGTGTTGAGTCAAGATGACCTTCGCAAAAAGCTGTACCAGACGTTTAAGGATCGGGGTATACTGGACACCCTCAAGGTATCAGATTTTATCGTAACTGTATCATAACTTTTACAACTGTAACCTTAAAAAAGTTACAAATGTATTAATAGCAGGCTGCATTTAAATTCATTCAGGGCTTGGGTTTTAGTGATAGCATGATATGTATAGTGTTGGTGAATGATGTTTTTATATTCTTGTATAACTATCGGGAAATAATAAAGTGTGGAAAATGTTCGAGAGAATGTTGAATTTGAGTCTTCCTGAAAGGGCATTTTTATTTTTTAGTTTTTTTTTTTTGCAGTTTTTTTGGCTGGGGCCGGGTTTGAACCCACCACCTCCCGAATATGGGGCTGGCGCCCTACACTTTTGAGCCACAGGCGCCACCCAAGAGCATTTTTAATTAATTGAACTGACTTTAAGATAGTGGGAAATATATAATGAACATATTTTAGTAAGAGTAGACTTCTAAAAAATCTGGCTTACAGGTTTCTAAATTAGTAAGTGGTTTTGTAATACATTTAAACATTGACACCGTGTAGAAAATAAGTAAGCTTACCGTAGACTAGTTTGGGGAATGAAAAACTTCTTTAAGATATATTGAGATGTATGAATATTTAATTTGGGCAGTAAATACTTATTAACATACTTTGTTTGGATTAACAGACTGGAGTCAGATTAGCTCAACATATTTTCATTATGGTATACATCTCAAAAGCATATTTTACATTTAAAATGGGAAATTAGGGAAGAATTAGCTTCATTGCTCTCCACCCCTTCCCTCTTGTTTTTGTAACTTCATAAAAAATACTTCAAACTCATCTGGAAAATACAGGTAAAGCATAAGGGAGAAAAATCATCTCTAATACAGACATTAATTGGAATAATGTACATAGTGTGTGACCAGGCAGTCTCTGAGTTACAAACATCTGATTGACATAGGACTCGCCCTTATAAATGGAGGCTGTTACAAGTAATAGACAAATGTACCTGTTCTGACTTACCTGCAAATTCGACTTAAGAATAAACCTAGAGAACCTATTTTGTTTAACTCAAGGACTGCCTGTATACTCTTTTTTTTTTTTTTTTTTGCAGTTTTTGGCCGGGGCTGGGTTTGAACCCACCACCTCTGGTATATGAGGCCTGCGCCCTACTCCTTTGAGCCACAGGTGCCACCCTGCCTGTATACCCTTTTAAAATTTAAATTATATGATGAGCATTTCCCTGTTGCCTTAAAAATTTCTTGGAATCCTCATTTTTCAATGTCAGCAGGCCCATCTTTGATTATATGGATAATGTATGTAGTAGGCCACTGTTGTTGAAGATTTCAGTTATATCCTCCAACAGTCCAGAGTTGTGAGGAAGTGGCAAAATTTTTTCCTGTCCTTGATACCCTGATCACAAGTTGCCAAAATGTGCTCCTAGGGAAGTGAAGTCAGGAGTCTACAAGGGATCTGCCAGGCTACCAGTTCACTTGGAAGGTGAGGAAAGAAAGCTTTTCTGGAACTCACTGGACTGCTTGTCTTTTGGCCATGGATCTAGAACCATTCTAGAAATAAAAGGAAGGATTCCAATGAATGTGACAAATTTGTATACCTCTCTAGTGAAACAATCCTGCTAAAATTTTTTCCCCTTGTGTGTGTTTGTTGATCCAGACACAACTCAGAAACCACCTAATTCATGAGCTGATTCACCCTGCATTGGGGGGAGAACTGCAACCTCGGTCCAATTCAGTAGAAGAGTGCTCTCTCTTAGCAGGCGCCTCTAACTCCCTAGTGGCAAATCACCTACAAAGATGTGGCTATGAATATTCCCTTTCTGTTTTTGTTCCAGAAAGTGGTTTGGAAAAAGAAAAGGTAAAGTCTTTCCTCTTCTGTTTTTGAAAAGGAAAAGTTTTCTATTAATAATTTTTTCCCTCTGATAATTATAAAGTGCTGCTTGATTGCTAAGTGCTCCCTGACTGACTTAGTCCATTTTTCATTGATCTTTGAATTCACAACATATCCGCACATAGTGTATTTGTTATATAACTGATAGGTGCTAAATTTGCTGATCATTCCTTGGTATCTCACTTAGTCTTTTGTGAAATAGTGATATGTAGAATCACTAAATGTTTTAGAGCTAGAATTGATCATACATTCCATGTAGTCAAATGAAATTCTACCATTTCTGTTTAATGTCTGCTCTGAGGTTGGTACTGGGTTAGGCACAATACAGGTGTTTCATGTGTTTCAGATGAGGACAGGTGAAGTGATTTGCCCAAGGTCATATAACTTTTAAGTGGCAATAAAGGGCAATGAATCTAGATCTCTAAAACGTGCTCTTTTTACTATGTTATAGTCTCTTAAAGTATTTCTTTTTGTAATAATATGAGAAGTAAGAAATATGTGATTTAAAAAATCTAAAGTTCTTAAATATTAAGACATTTTTACCACTTTTCTAATTATTTTAACTATTCACCATTATTGTTGAACATAATAATCCCACTTTATTTTAAAGATACCTATCACAAACTTTTCCTGTGTTTGTGTATATGGATGTGTGTGTGTTTAATAGACTATTTTTTCAGAGCAGTTTTGAGTTCACAGCAAAGTTCAGTAAAAAGTACAGAGTTACCATATACCCCTACCCCCAGTCCCATGTACAGCCTCTTCCATTATGGACATTTTGAATCAAAGTGAAACATTTGCTATAATTGAACCTACACTGACATGTCACATGTCATTAGCACCCAAAAGTCCATAATATTTACATTAAGGTTAACTCTTCATGGTGGTCCTATGTTTTTATCCTGTTTTATCTATAAGTATCCCAAAGTTTCATATTCCAAAGTATTAAGGATGCAAGAATGTTAGTACAATTTAAATATGCTGTATTTCTTCTTTAACAACTAAATTTTATTTATCAATAATAGGAATTCAATTTTGGCCCATCATTCTCTAGCTTTCTTTTCTTCTTTTTTTCTTTTTTTTTTTTTTGAGACACAGTCTTACTGTGTTGCTCTGGGTAGAGTGCTATGGCATCACAGCTCACAGCAACCTCAAACCCTTGGGCTTAAGCAATTCTCTTGCCTCACCCTCCCAAGTAGCTGGGACTACAGGCACCCGCCACAATGCCCAGCTATTTTTTTTTTGTGTGTTGTTGTTGTTTAGCTGGCCCGGGCCATGTTCGAACCCGCCACCTTCCCTGTATGTGGCTGGTGCCATAACCACTGTGCTACAGGCACCAAGCCATTCTCTAGCTTTCTAATACATTTCACAATTTTGCTTATTGTCAGTTATATATAATTATTATAGCAGGAACTAATCTAGTTCATACACATAAAGGTTTTCTACTATTACAAAACGCCATGCAGAATGTTTTTCTTTAAAGGAAAACCAATTGAAAACAAAATCAGATCAGTGCTCTCAGAGTAGACATAGAAAATGATAAATACCATATTAAAAATATACAGTATATTAATATCTACTCAAAATGTCTGTTTAATATTTTAGGTATACCTTAGTCATTCTTAGCACAGACAGTAAAAATTTAGCTCATTTACATTTTTTTATTTATTTTTTTTTTTGTAGAGACAGAGTCTCACTTTATGGCCCTCAGTAGAGTGCCGTGGCATCACACAGCTCACAGCAACCTCCAGCTCCTGGGCTTAAGTGATTCTCTTGCCTCAGCCTCCCGAGTAGCTGGGACTACAGGCGCCTGCCACAACGCCTGGCTATTTTTTGGTTGCAGTTTGGCCGGGGCCGGGTTTGAACCCATCACCCTCCGTATATGGGGCTGGCGCCTTACCAACTGAGCCACAGGTGCCGCCCAGCTCATTTACATTTTTAAACAATGGATATGTTAATTATAACTGAAAGACTCTGGAACTCCTCCTATCTTCATTGGTTCATCAGTTATTTGAGTGTCATCTGTAAGGCTTTAACCATTTGGTCGATGTGAAGTATTTAGAGGTTAATTACATGACCAAGAAAGCAACTTTATCCATTTGTCTTCAACATGTGGATTGCAACTTATTTGACAGTGTCAGAGCTTCAATTTTGCATCATTAGCATAGTTACCTTATTTCTATTTAATCTGAAACATGTTTCTTAATCTGTCATATTCAGAAACATATCCTAATTTATCATTTAAACCTGGATGTAAAAATATATCTAATTAGTAATCTTTTTTTAAAAGATATTTACTATGCAGGACCTACTACAACTCATTAACATCAACCCTGCCTCCAGTCTCTACAGATCACTGGTAGGATTGCTTAGTTTTTATAACCTGCTTTGGTTTGTTAATTATAATGGAATAGTTGAATAAAGGTTAAATATTTTCTTTTAACAGATTTCTGGATTTGATGAAGAAAACCAGAAAGGTAAGAGCCTTCATCTTTGTAGAGAGTAGAAGCATTTTGTATGTACTTTTTCCTGTAAAAGAAGCTGATGATTTTTAGGGGGAAGAATCAGAAATTTAATTTGAATTAAATCATTGGATTTTCCTTGCTGACCATACTTTCTCTTTTAAATAAACAATAGTTCATCTGTTCTGACAAATGTAGGTCATTTTTCCTGTATTTTCATTTTTGTAATAACTCATAAATACTTAAAAAAAAAACTGCATATAGTATTAAGAGCCCTACAAACTAGTATGACCGAAGAACTGAACTTTTTGTTTAAATTTAATTAGCCATACACGAAGAGCGGCTACCATACCATAACTAAGGTACATAGTTAGTATCTGCTGCTTAAATATTTCAGAGGGAAATTTAGGGCTTGAAGGGATATTAAATAAGCCACATGCTTGCTGTAGGTACATTATCTTTAAAAACAGGGAGGGGGTTTGTTTTGTTTTTTACCTCTGCAGTCTCTTTAAATACTACTGGTTTAGAAAGACATCTGGCTAACAGCCCTTATCAGCTTTACTCAGCATCATAGTACCATTTCTGGAACTGAGAAAAACTGTAAATAACAGACATGTTAGGCATCCTAGTCCAAAATTTGGATAGAACTCTTCACTAACTGTAGCACAGCTACTGCTAAAGTAAAATGGTTTTATAAATTGGTGGCTTCTAATTAAGAGATTGTGGTCATCGGAAAACATGGAGGAAGATATTTTGTACCTCACCGTTGTCTATCCCCCAACTCAGAGACCTGCTGTGGTCTTGTCTTACTATGCCTACACTGAGGCAATGCTGAGCTGTTAAATGGCTATTGTACTTTTTCTTAGATGCTGTTCATTCTTCCCATTCCTAATACTATTTACTTTTAGACATAACAATACCTGTAAAGTAATGGGCAGAAAATAAGGGTAGGAAACTTGGACATTGGCTTTTTAATTTCTGGAAGTTAAAATCCTTACCCATGATTTGCAAAAGAATAGAACCATAGATCAATGTGACAGGATTAATCCAGAAATAGGTCCACACAAATAGTCATCTTTTTTTTTAAGAAAGGTGGAAAGCAGTTTAATGGAGGAAGTATAGTCTTCTCAACAAATGGTGCTAGAACAATTAGACTTCCATATGCACAAAAACAAGTCTAGATACAGAATTTGTACCTTGCATAAAAACTAATTCAAAGTGAACCGTAGAACTAAATGTCAAATGCAAAACTATAAAACTTAGACAAAAGCGGAGAAAATCTATGTGATCTTGGGTTTCATGGTGAGGTATAACACTAGAAGGATGATATATGAAAAAAATCAGTTAGACTTTATTAAAATTAGAAACATGTCTGTGAAAGACACTTTTGAAGGGATGAAAACAAATTACAGACTGGGAGAAGTTATCTGTAAAACACATATCTGATATAGAACTTGTGTTCATGATACACAAAGAATTCTCAAAACTCAGTGCTAAAAAAAACAACCCAACTAAATATGGGATGGGGAAAGGATCAGAACAGACATCTTACTAAAGAAAATACACAGATGGCAAGTAAGCATAGAAAAGATACTTTTATCATTTGTCATTAGGGAAATGCAAATTAAGTCAACAATGGGGTACCACTGTACATGTATTAAAATGGTTAACATCCAAAACACAACACCACATGCTAGTGAGACTGGAGCAAGAGGAACTCTCATTCATTATTGATGGGAATTCAAAATGGTGCCACCACTTTGGGATACAGTTTGGTAGTTTCTTACAAAGTTAAACAGCCCTACTGTATAATCTATTAGTCATTCTCCTAGCTATTCACCCAACTAATCTGAAAATCCTGTCCACACAGACACCCACTCATGAGTGTTTTAGCAGCTTTATTCATAATTGCCACAAGTTGGGATTGATGGAGATGTCCTTCAGTAGGTGAATGATAAATGAACTGTGGTACATCCAGACAATGGAATACTATTCATCCCATAGGAATGAGCTTTTAAGCCATGCAAAAATATATCAATGAATCTTAAATGCATATTCATGAAAGAAGCCAGCCTGAAAAGGCTATATATTATATGATGCCATTTTTATGACATTCTGGAAAAGGCATGCTATAGAGATGATAAATCAGTGGTTGCCATGGATTTGGAGGGAAAGAGTGGGTTGAATAAGTGAAGAGGCACAGGGGAGTTTTTAGGGTGGTGAGAGTACTCTGTATGATTCAATAATAGTAGATATGTGGCACTATATGTAATATTTGTCAAAACCCATAGAACTTTACAGTGCAGAGAATGAGCCTCAAATATGTAAATTTAGGAGGTCAGGTGATCCTAGGATGGAATGCAGACTGTGACAAAACAATCCAATTCTAGTTGCCTCACTGAAGGGGGGGAAGAAAGGTGCCAAGCTAACTATGAAGGCTCCAAGAAACCAAAAACTTCTATATGTATGCTAATTGTTAAACTATTCACAAGGGTATAAAGTAAAAGAAAGGTAGTAAGTTCTGCCATGTTCTCTAATCTTACTCTCTAATGATAACTAGAATTAATAGTTTTTTTTTTTACCCTTCTAGAAGTCTGAGTGTAAAAGTTTATAACTAATACACACGCAACCATCAATAGAATTGTAGTATAGATACTGTTTTGAAATTATTTTATCCACCAATGTATCTTTCTATAGTAGTATATTTAGACACATTATTTTTAAAGAATGTATTTAACCCCCTGAAGATGGAGATTTAGTTGTTTTATTATTGCTTTTTGTAATTAGAGACAATGTGTAGTGTTTACCCTTTGTGCCCTTGTGAAGGTACTGCTATGTAAATTCATAAAAGTAGAACAAATAGGTTAAAGGGTACATGTGTTGTGAGCACAGGAGCTCTGACAAATTTCCCTACCAAGTGAATGAACATGGCTATATCTCCATTCCCTTGCCAACACTTAGTATTGTCAAAGTTTTAATCTAAGCAGTGTTATAGGTAAAATATAGTCTCTCTTTTGTATTAATAATTTGTATGATTTTGTGTTCAGTCAATGTTTTAAAATTCAGGTTTGTTTGAACCTATTATTTTTCTGTGAACTGTTTAATCTCTTTCCTCATTTTTCTGTTTTACTGATTTGTAAGAGCTCTTTATTATGAAAATTAGTCCTATATCATTTTTTTCTTTCTTTTCTTTTTTTTTGAGACAATTTCACTTTGTCGCCCTTGGTAGAGTGCTGGGGCATCACAGCTCACAGCAACCTCAAACTCTTGGGCTTAAGTGATTCTCTTGCCTCAGCCTCCCAAGTAGCTGGGACTACAGGTACCCACTATAACGCCCAGCTGTTTTGTTGTTGTTGTAGTTGTCATTGTTATTTAGCAGGCCCGGGTGGGGTTCGAACTCCCTACCTCTGGCATATGTGGCTGGCGCCCGAACCACTGAGCTACGGGCGCCGAGCCTGGTATCATTTTTCATTTGATTGTATTTCATGCCATATGTTTTTAATTTTTATGTGGCTGGACTGATAAATTGTTCTTCTTATTCTTTCCAGGCTTTGCATCATACTTGGAAAGGCCTTTCCTCAGATTATTCTTTAAAGAAAAGATATAGTATAAAAAATGTTATAAAACCAAGATTGTATAAAGAGTGTCTGAGTAATGGTTAAACAAAAGAAAGTTCTGAAACAACTATATTGTGTTTTGTAGGTTTTCTTATGCAGTTTTTAAAAGAGTTGGCAGAATATCATCAGGCAAAGGAGAGTTGTGATACAGAAACTCAGACATTTCCTGGCATAGATTCTCTTGGTAATTATAACCTTCTTTCTTAATTCCCCAGTTTCTCACTTCTCATATGTTATTGAAAAAAAGAAATACCTAGGCTGGGCACGGTGGCTCATGCCTATAATATTAGCACTCTGAGGGGCTGAGGCTTGTGGATTGCCTGAGCTCAGAAGTTCGAGACCAGCTTGAGCCAGAGGTAGACCCCATCTCTAAAAACAGCCGGGTGTTGTTTGGCTGCCTGTAGTCCCAGCCACTTGGGAGGCTGGGGCAAGAGGGTTGCTTGAGCCCAAGATTTTGAGCTATGACCCCATGGCATTCTACCTAGGGTGACAGAGTGAGACTCTGTCTCAAAAGTTAATTAAAAATAAATAAATTATGTGCTTAACCTATTTTTTGGACCGCTCTTTCTTTCTTTCTTTTTTTTTTTCCTTTCATGGTGGAGTTTGCTCTGTCACCTGGGCTAGAGTGCAGGGACGTCATCATAGCTCATTAAAACCTCAAACTTCTAGACTCAAGTAATTCTTCTGCCTCAGCCTCCTGTGTAGCTGGGACTACAGGCTTGCACCACTATGCCCAGCTAATTTTTCTGTTTTGTTTTTTTTTTTTTTTGTAGAGATGGGGGATCTCTCTTGGTTCAGGATAGTCTGCATCTCCTGGCCTCAAGCAATCTTCCTGTCTTGCCTCCCAATATGCTAGGATTACAGGTGTGAGCCATGGTGCCCAATCACCCTTACTCTTAAATAGTAATGGTGCTTTTAACTTGTGAGAAGATATGTTCATAATTTGTAAAAACTGTATTGTAGTGCTTGCTTTCGCAGCACATATACTAAAATTGGAACGATACAGAGAAGATTAGCATGGCCCCTGCGCAAGGATGACACGCAAATTCGTGAAGCCTTCCATATTTTTAATGTAAACATAGTAAAAATCTTCCTATGCAAATTAAAAAAAAACTGTATTGTATAACTATACAACTAGGCCTTTAAGTATAAGTTTAATTGCATTGTAAACATATTATGTATTTATTATACAGCAGTGCTGAACATTTATGTGAGCCCCATATATAATTTTAAATTCTAGTAACTATATAAAGTTAAATAGGTGAAATTTGTTTTAATAATATATTTTATTTAACCCAATACATCTGAAATATTGTTTCAACATGGGCTCAATATAAAAAAATATCTTACATTTATTTTTTGTGCTAAGTATTTTAAATCTGATGTGTTTTTTTGCACTTAGAGCACATCTCGATTCAGACTGGCTACATTTCAAGTATGCAATGGCCACAAGTGGCTAGAGTCCTGTATTAGCATAATTACAGGGCATTTGGAAAATAATAGAAAAAATGATGGGAAAACATATCTAAAGTCATGCTTACCAGAGACAAACACTGTCAATATGTTAATCTACTTCTGCTGGCCTTTTTTCCCCCTGTACCTACTTTTTCGTGATTGAGATTGTACTCTGGATTCAGATTTTTACTCTGCTGTGTGATTGATTCAGACCCACAGTTGGTTTGAGGGCCATTGGCCTGGTGGAAAAAGCACTGGTATGAAAGGCAGTCAGTAGGTTTCACTTTACCGGTAGTCCCATTTGTACTGTTATGTAGCTGAATTAAGTAATTCCCTTCTGGCAATTACTTAAATAAACTGCATGAGCATTTGTTTTTTCTCTGAAAGTGGAGGGGTTGAAATACATGATCTTTGATTCTTTTAAAGTCATTGTTTTAAATGTGTAAGTCAACTTTAATCAAAGTTCAAGAAAAGAAATCTCTGCCTTGGTGCTTAGAGACGAGGATACTCCAGTATTTTCTAACTTAAGCTGTCACAATACGTTCCCTTAAGTATACTCTCCACTTTTGACTAGAGGTCTGGCCCCTTGTGCACCTGACCATGTTTATATATCCTGTTATTTTTTAATAGCTGAGAAGCTTCAGCTTATTGATGAACAGTTTGCAGATGTTTACCCTCAGCGTGCCAACTTAGAGTCTCTAGAAATAAAGTTAAATGATTATAAGAGAGAAATAGAAGAGCAACTTCAGGAAGAAATGTGTCAAAAGGTAAGCTTTATCTTATTGCTTTTAACAAGAGGTATTTTTGCTTGTCTTCTAGTATCTTAATGTTAGGTATATGGGAAAATATTTAGAACCTTTATTAAAGAATGGGATACCATACTGTTGTATATATTTTTATTTCTAATGAAGTCTTTTGTTTATGCCTTTGAATGAATCCTACAGGTACAGTGAAAGAGATAAAACTAAAGATGAATTAAGCTAAATGTAATATATTTGGATGGAACATTAATACTAAACCTAGCCTTGGAGAGAAGTTTGTCATTATTTCTTTAGTAATTGGTGAATTTTTGGGAATCAATTTGCAGTTGAAGTATTTTAAAGACACTGAAATAGCAAGAATTAAAATGGAAGAGAAAAGAAAATACGAGAAGGAATTAGCTGAGTTCCAGAATGAATGTGAGAAAGCTTATCAAGAAAAATCTGAAGCCCTCATTTCTCGGGAAAAGAATACCCTTGAGAGAATTCAAAAGCACCAGGAGGTAATATTTACAGACAATTCATTGAGTGGGTATTTCCTGCAGCTGTTAGTGGGTTGCTTCAAGATCCAGGAATGAGATGGGACAAATGATGGAACAAGGCCCTAGGGACTGGGCCAACTGTGCAAATGAAGAATGGGCTTTGAAAAAGAATATGCAGGCTTCCTTCCTCTGAGACTGGTGGAAAGGAAAGAACTGTGGAGGTAAACATACATGTCAGGATTATAAGAAATTTACACTAAATAGGTGCTGTCTCCTGAAGCAGATTAGAGGGTTAGTTAGTGGGTTTTAGTAGCCACCTGGAGGTGTGAAGCAGCTTCTGTGGTCCGGGAATAGCTCCTTAAACAGAGGCCTGGTCAAGCTGTGCTGAGGGCCCAGCCTGTTGGGGGTGGGGGGGCCTGGAATTGAGAGATCAAACCATGTGCTTCTGAGTTTTCTCTTCTAGCTCTGGAGAGAATTTGTAATTTGTGTCTTAGTTACCCCTTTCAGGGCAAAAGGATAGAGGTGCTTGGGGAATAGAGCTTTGCAAAACTTAATTTTGTTGACTTGAGAAAGGTAGCCTATTTAATAGAGGACCCTGGGCCTGTTGGGTGGTGAGGTGACCCAGAGGATAGGGCAGGTGGCTCCTAACTTAGGGGTAAAGAGAGGGTTATGTGGAAGTGTCAGTGATCAAAGGATAGGTCTGGAGATACTGGAAGTGGAATTAAGGACCCAGAGTACAGAGTTGCAGGATGAGGTGGAAAGGTTGAGGGGTATCAGGCAGTCCATGTCAGCAGGAAGGATTAGATTGTCTCCTTTGGGAAAACATATTCCTTTCCTAAGGGCATGTCTTCGATCAGACTGGATTCATGGCACTATTTCCGGTATACATCAAGAACTACTGCTGTCAGGACATGTTGAAAGTAGAAGGGCTTCCTCCTAGTGTCCGCCCTTGCTTGGGACTTGTCAATAACACCTGGTTATTTGATGGTAAATACACTCCCTCTTCAATTTGGTATAGCATTTCTGGGAATTTGGCTCATTTCAGCCATAGAAATGTTGGAATCACAGATCTTTGAGATGATTGTATTGTTTAACAACTTTGGCTTCAAGATAGGTGACTAGAACCCTATTTACATTGATTATATGAAGGCTTTGAAGAAGGATTATCATCCTCATAAAAAGCACTGTGTCTTTATTCCTTTACCGGAGTCCCTATCTTTCCCTTAAAGCCGTACTATCCTTCAAGAACCAGCTTGACTATCACCTCAGTGATGCATTTCCTGACTCCCCCTGAGTGACTCACTCAGGCCCAATTCCTACATGTGCTACTTATGTACTTCAGGGATGAAATCATCACATCTTCGTGTGATTTTTTTGTCTCAAACTCTTGAGCTCAGCCAGTTCATCTGCCTTGGCCTTCCAGAGTGCTGGGATTACAGGCATGTGTCACCGTGCCCGGCCTCTTAATGTGATTGTTTCTCCCTGACTCAATTGTGAGATCCTTAAAGATGGGGACTACATCTGCCTGTCTTTATATCCAGCTCCCAGCGTGCTGCTTGACATGTGATAGGTAGTTCCTTGTGCAGTGAACACATAAATGGAAGGATTGCCTGCTTGTTCAGTAGTTCATACGTGCTTGCAAACACTGAGTCAAATGACCCATGAACTGGAACATTCAGACACTACCAGTACCATGGGGATTCTAATCTTTTGCTTTTATTGCTGAATACACATTTTGCTTAATTTTTATTGCTGAAGAACTTAAAAGTTTAAGTGAGAGATGTTGATGAACTAAGTAGAATAATTAAAACAAAGGATGTTAGGAATATTAATCGTAACTGGGGGAGTAATTTTTTTGTGCAAGGGAGTAAATTTTTATGCATCTAGAATAGGCAAAAAGCATAACTAAAATTGGAATCTCTTGAAGGTTACATTCTTATCCTAGATGTCTGTACTTTGATTGTTTTCTGGAATTTAGGAAGCAGTAGATTAGTTCAGATCTGTTTTATTTTCTTTAGCTTGCTTTCTAAAATTTAACAATTTCTTATATAGATGGAAACGAAAGAAATTTATGCTCAAAGGCAGCTTCTATTGAAAGATATGGATTTGCTAAGAGGCAGAGAAGCAGAACTGAAGCAAAGAGTGGAAGCTTTTGAATTGTAAGTATTGCATGTTCATTTTGGATATTTGTAATGAATGAGAGTAAAAAGAATAAATATATCTAAAATATTCTAACGTTAAATTGCCAAGTCTTGGTTATAAAAGTGATTTCACCTAGTATTAGAAAGTGCAAGTTAAGAGAAGCAGAGTTTTGCTTTTTAAATACTGGACATTAAGATGAAAACCAGAATAAGATGACATCATCAGGCTGCAGGAAGACCAGATAGATAATTTGGAAAAGTTAATAATGCTTGAACAGATCATATGTTTTACAGTTGTGTCCAGTGACTCAGATCTGATAGTTTGATGTGTGTGTTGTATATTGTATAGTAACTGAATTTTGTATATCCAGGCCTGCAGCATTTACCTGATCTGTGTTCAAAAAAGGGAAATGCCATGGTCTGACTTGTATTGGGTGAAACTACTTCTTGTGTGTGTTGCTCTCATTGCTCACAAATATGTCATCCTTTAAATCTTAACCTGTGATTGGTAGCAAGTTCATTCATCTGTAGTTTGTGCAGTAAACCCTCTTTCTCATTTAGAATCTGCTGTTGATATTCCTAGATACTCCAGGAATCTTGGTTCATTAAAAAATTTGTCTCCGCCTTCATTAGTGTTTTCTCATGTCTGAAAACTGATTTTTTTGATTTCTTCTCTCTACTTTTCTCTCTTTTTGGCAACATTGAGGAGGTAAATTGATCAAGGGAGAGAAGAGGAAAGGAACAATTTGGACAGAGAGAATTCATGATTACATAAACACTTCCTTACCTCCACATTCTTTATTACTCTCATTCCTTCTAAGCACGTAAGCAAAATAAATGTAATCTGCTGTTTCTGGCTTTCCAGATGAGCCAGCAGAGGGAGCTAATACATAGCACCTTTACCTGTTCTTGGACTAGTCGGTTCTGTAGCACTTCTCAGGTTGGCTGGATCTCAGAACCTGTGAACCCTACTCTTCTGCTTGTGAATTGGTGCTATGGTTGGTTTAAAGTCTCACTATGAAGACAATTCCATTCTTCAGTATTCTTCAGTATTCTGATTGATCCATCTATCTTTAGCGCTCTCTTTTTCAATATTCAATCAATAGATTATTAAGTGACAACAAATCTTCCACCTTTAATATCTGTGGGGTAATCAGATCTCACAGTTATAAGCAGTGTTATAGAAAATACAAGCACACAAATACAGTAACTTAAGTCTTGTTTGTAACTAATGATATCTTTCTTTCACCCCTGAATTGATTATAGCCATTTATTACCTTGCAGCCATGAAATGTTACTTGTCTTCTGGCAGAAACCACTTTGGTCTTGACTCTTTCCCACCATCCCCAGCCAGGTGCTGCCACCTTTGGCTCCCTCTGCTAGAGCCCGTATTCTGTACCTAAGTCAGTTCATAAAACGCATAGAAGACTTTGGATTCTTCTCTTTTACTTCCTGGTAGTGATAGTCACATAATAGTTTCAGTTTATTGAACTAAAAACACCTGGCATTTCTTTTGCCCTAAATTTGTTACCTCAGATATTGTAGTTTATTTGCTTTGCCTATTTTTTTTTTTTTTTTTTTACTAATTTCAGGACCCAGAAGCTCCAAGAAGACAAAAATAAAAGCATGATGGAGGCATTTAAGAAACGAGAAGAGAATTTAAAAAATATTGAGGAGACCTATGACCAAAAGCTCAGGAATGAACTTCTAAAGTAATTGTTTGGCCTTTTTTGTTTGTTTGTTTGTTTGTTGGGCATTTTAAAAGAAGTAATATGTTTGAATTAAGTTGGTGGAAACATGACAAAAACTGATGAAGTAGTCTTATGAATCACATTTTATGGCAAAATGAGTGTTTGAAAAAAATACACATTTTCATCAAGTTAGTCCTTTACCATGAATATTTGAGTTAGGGTAGTTTTTAAAAGATACCATATAGCTGGGCGCAGTGGCTCATGCCTGTAACCCTAGCACTCTGGGAGGCTGAGGCGGGTGGATTGCTTGAGCTCATGAGTTGGATACCAGCCTGAGCCAGAGCGACACCTCATCTCCCCAAAGTAGGCAGGTGTACTGGCACACATTAGCTATTGAGGAGGCTGAGGCAAGAGGATGGCTTGAGACTAAGACTTTGAGGTTGCTTGGTGGTGCCAGTAGCTCAGTGGGTAGGGTGCCAGCCATATACACTGAGGCTAGTGGGTTCAAACCTGGCCTGGGCCAGCTAAACAAAAATGACAACTGCAACAAAAAAATAGGGCATTGTGGTAGGCACCTGTAGTCCCAGCTACTTGGGAGGCTGAGGCAAGATAATTAATCGCTCAAGCCCAGGAGTTTGGGGTTGCTGTGAGCTGCAATGGCACTAGGGTGACATAGTGAGACTCTGTCTCAAAAAAAAAAAAAAATACATTGTAAAGAATTGCATCCTTTCCTTCTTACTCATAGCTTTGCTAATATTTATTGAAGAACTGTGATTTGCTTAATTTTTTATGGCACCTTGATAAGCTATAATTGGAATTACAATTACTTTCACTTCTCTTTTCCTCTACCTAACCCCATTCATATTGCCACTAAGATGGGGCTATCTAACAATTTAGAAATTATTATACTTAGTGGTTGCACCATTTGTCAGTGAACATAGGTTCTGCAAAGCCAGAATCAAGGGCAGTGCCTGTGGCCCAGTGGGTAGGGCGCTGGCCCCATATACCAAGGGTGGTGGGTTCAAACCTGGCCCCGGCCAAACTGCAACAAAAAAATAACCAGGTGTTGTGGTGGACGCCTGTAGTCCCAGCTACTCTGGAGGCTGAGGCAAGGGAATCGCCTAAGTCCAGGAGTTGGAGGTTGCTGTGAGCTGTGGTACTACGGCATTCTACCGAGGGCGATAAAGTAAGACTCTGTCTCTTAAAAAAGAAAAAGAAAAAAAGCCACAATCAAAATAACCTAAATGAATTATGTAAAGCAATGATATAGGGAAAGCTTTTCAATTGTTTTGAGTTTTGTGTACCAGTGAATAATATCCCAGTGCGAAGATGTTGCATCCACCTGGGTGGGTGGTATAATATCTGGCACATGAAAGTGCTCAGTTAACATTTGTTGAGTAAATATATAGTGAAGAGATGGCTCAACTCAGGTATTCAAGGCATTTTTTATTTGGCCCCTTTTTTGTCTTGTCTGTAATTTGTCATTGACATTCCATTATGTAGTAATTGCAAAGGTTTCTTGGGGTTATTCTTTAAACAAAATCTATTTGGAAAACAGCAGCTTGTTTATCTATTAATTTTGAAATGATGGGTTTTTCCGACATATTTTACATCAGCTATACTAAAACAGCAAACACTGAAGTACCTATAGTTGCTAAACTTGTAGGAAGAAATGAATAAAAGTATGTATGTTAATTTCACATGGCTATGGAGATAATAGACTCTTTAGTATCATTGTGACATCTTCCACAGCCTTTGGGGATCCTCATGTGACTTTGGCACGTGTTGAAGCTGGGAGGATATTCACCACAGGAGTGCTTCTCTTCCCTTTTTTCCATCTCAGAACCAGAAGGGCAGCTGGTAATAACTGGGGAAGAGAAGTAAAACTCCATGCAAATTTGCCTTTTGGCATCACTAATCCAGATGAAATGCTCCTGGCAGTTGGTTCTCAAGACAGTGCTTAGCCCCTGAGGACAAAAGTACTTATCTTGGTTGCAGGTGGGGAGATGGTACAACTGGATTGGAAATGACTGCCTAGTTATCATTTGGGATTTAGTCTATTATGTACTGTTATGTTTCACTTAATTTATCTCTGTTCTTTTTGTCAGTGGAGACCAATTGAAAAGTGGTTGCTTTCAGTAATCTCATGATGACATGACCCTTCGTTTTGTGTGATTGAGTTTTGGGACCAAATTTACAGGATAGAGGCAGGGTTGGACTTTTTTTTTTTCTTTTTCTTCTTTTCCACACAGAGTTTCACTCCATTGCCCAGGCTAGAGTGCTATGGCATCAGTCTAGCTCACAGCAACCTCAAACTCCTCAAGTGATCTTTCTGCCTCTGCCTTCTGAGTAGCTGGGATTATGGCACCTGCCAGGGTGCCCAGCTAGTTTTTCTTTTTTTTTAGTAGAGAAGGGGTCTCGTTCTTGTTCAGGTTGGTCTGGAACTTCTGAACTCAAGGGATCCTCCAGCTTCAGTCTTCCAGAGTGTTAGGATTACAGGTATGAGCCATCATGCCCAGCCTTTATGGACCTTTTATGTTCAAAATTCTGAACCCCTGGTCTTAGTACTGAGAGACTCAAAGTTTACATGTCATTTTTAGCATCCTGTGCCCCTGTGCTATAGGTAAGCTCCTGTATTGGTAGCAGTCTTTCTAAGGGGATAACTGAGGAACTCATTTTCAGTCATTCTGATTCTTAGGTATCAACTGGAACTAAAAGATGACTATATCACTAGAACTAATAAACTGATTGACGATGAAAGGAAGAATAAAGGTAATTTCTGGGACAGGGGAAAGTTGTGTTTGTCAGTTCTAATGTAGGTTATTAGCTCCCTGGATTGGGTGTTTTCTACATTCTAAAAAATATGTAGCTTACACTTCATTGTTCTCACAAAATCACACATTTTTTTGTAATTTCAATTGTATGAAATTAACCATCTTTTGCTACCTTTTTGGAAACCTTCATGTTTAAAATTTAGTCATAAAGGCCAGTGCTTTATTGTCAGTATTTACCCAACTTTATTTCAGTATATTTTGATCAGTAAATCTGTGATTGTCAGGATGGTGGCAGTAACTCATTGCTATCAGGTACATGTTGCTCCTAACCATGAGAGACTTTTTTTTTTCACTTATGGAAAATTTTAACTTCTCTGTCCCTTGTGATCTAGTTTCTTATTTTATTTCTAATATATTTTTATGCTTTAGATTATTTCTACTTCATATATAATCTCCTAAACTCTTGTGTATCTTGGCCTGAGACTATAGAGGTTGAATATTTTTTCTTCAGTTATTTTACATTTCAATATATTTATAGGAAATTTCCTGTAATAAGAAGTTGAACTTTGGGTGGAAATTTCAAACAGATTCTTGAGAGTAAACTAGAACTGGCTACAAGATGTCAGCCAGATACCCAATGTATCTGATGTGACTGATATCCATCTTCACCCAGTAGTTCTTCATTTCCGTCCGTGTGACTATTCCTTTTGCTGCTGTCCTGTGGTGACTCATACTTCTCTTGTGGCATACTGCCATCCCACGTTTAACACATTATGTTAGACTTTTGTTAGATGAAGTGAAAACTATAAAATGTTAACAGATCTGAGAGTTAAGAGCTGTTAGCATCAGGGCCCTGTACTCTGAGTGGGTGGTCTAACTCTGCTTAGTATGTGCAGCAGCTGGAATTTCATTGCATATGTGACAGTTGTAGCTTCACATCACCCAATTGGGTAATAGAGTTGTTATTATTTTTTAATTTTTTTTTTTGAGACAGAGTTTCACTCTGCTACCCTGGGTAGAGTGTCTTGGCATTATCATAGCTTACAATCAGTCTCTTGAGCTCAAGCCATCCTCCTGCCTCAGGTTCTCAAGTAGCTTGGGACTACAGGCACTCACCACAATGGCTGGCTCGTTTTTCTATTTTTTGTAGAGACAGAATCTTGTTCTTGCTCAGGCTGGTCTCAAACTCCTGAGTTCAAGCAATTCATCTGCCTCAGCCTTCCAGGATAACAAGGTTTATTCTATACTTGTCTATGAAATTTTCATCCCCACGTCTGCTATTTAGACTATGAAATAATGATCATTAGATCTGACATACTGGCCATAATATAAGATGGTTTTCATATTCACTTGAAAAACATGATGCTTATAATTGGTGGATTCTTTATTTCAGAAAAAGCTATTCATTTGCAAGAGGAGCTTATAGCTGTTAATTCAAAAAAGAAAGAACTTAATCAATCAATAAATCACATGAAAGAACTTGAGGTAATTGTTAATCCTATTTTTTGAAGTAGATTTTGGGCAATATGTGAAATTTCCATTTTAATCATACATAATTTATAAGCCATCCTCTTGATATGTTTGGATTTTATTATGTGGCTAAGAAGATGGCTGAAGTTAATTCAGTAGTTCTTCATATCCATCTGAGTCACATAGTTGGAGGTATAGATACAACTTTGGGTCCTGCAGTCCTGCTTAAATGCTGTCCATCTCTGTTACTGCTTGTTTGCCTTTGGGCAAGTTCTGTGACTGAAGATTCCTGGTCTGTAAACTCTGGGATATTTTCCACATCATATGATTGTTGAGGGAATTTTTTCTAGCTAACTTACATGCCTCGCACATAGCAGGTGGCCAATACAGAGTAGTTTTTACCTCAGCCTTTTCTCTCCTCCCATCAGCAACAGGTAAAAATGCTTATTGTTGTATCATTATCATGCAGATTAGAACAAAATGAGATACATTTTTCACATGCCACTGTTACTTCTGTTTGTTAGTATGCTTGCTGTCTGGAGGATAGAGCTGGAGCTTTAGATACTTAGATATTTTGTATATAAGATTTGTTGCAACTGTGATGATTTCAGAACTTTATAGGCTTTTATATCCAAGTCTGAGATACAGTAAAAAAAGGAAAGCACTTTAATAACATGTTAAAGATCATTTCTACCTTAACCTTTTCCTTAAAAAAAACAAATAGCTGGCCTCAGTGCCTTAGGCCTGTAATGTAATCCTAGCCCTCTGGGAGGCTGAGGCAGGTGGATTGCTTGAGCTCAAGAGTTCAAGACCATCCTGAGCAAGAGCAAGACCCTATCTCTACTAAAAATGGAAGAACTAGCCCGGTATCATAGTAGGCGCCTACAGTCTGAAGCTATTTGGGACACTTAGGCCAGAGGATTACTTGATCCTAGGAGTTTGAGATTGCTGTGAGCTGTGATGATGCTATGGCACTCTAGCCTGGGTGACAGAGTGAGACTCTGTCTCAAAAAATATATATATTTCTACAATGTATGATTGTTCCTGGGTCCTCCATTGTATCTGGAAGATAGGGTGATTATCAGAAGCAGTTGCTTCAGAGGACAGGGGTCTGTAGAATTCAAGTTAAAAGAACTTCTGCCACAACTAGAGGGCAGACAATAACTTTCTCTGGTGTAGTTAGTGTCTTACTGTTGCAGAGAACCCAAATTCTATAAGTAAATAATGGCGCCTACTTAAAGCAGCCTGCCACCTTTTACTTTTGCAGTAACTGTAAAGTCATCATTTGCATGTGTAAGTTTTCCTTTTTCACTTTCAGCTTGAGTTAGAGTCTGTTAAAGCCCAGTCTTTGGCAATGACAAAACAGAACCACAGGCTGAATGAAAAAATTAAAGAGATGAGTGATTATTCACTGCTAAAAGAAGAGAAACTAGAGCTTCAGGCACAAAATAAGTTACTTAAACAACAACTGGAAGAGAGTAGAAATGAAAACTTGCGTCTCCTAAACTGTATGTCTTTTTTAAAATTTCCATGTTTTAGTAATTCATATTAAGTCAGTATTATAAAACTGTGCTTTGTACCTGTAACAGAGGCTTACATTGGGAAGATTTTATAAAATTAAGATTTGGGGATTGAAATTATTTCCTTTTGCATGCTATTGCATAATTAGTAATCTCACTGCTAGAGTACTTCTCACTGTAAGAAGAAATTTTTTTTCCTCTTACTTAAGAAAGAAACATATTTAAACTCTACAAATGTGCCTCTGGATGTATTGGGGCTCCCCTTGCCCTTTGACTGCTGGTTGGGTTTGTCTGGGGCATGGGGGTGGTGGGAGATTCCAGCAAACATATGGATGAAGAGAGGAAGGAGACCCAGGCAGAGGTTGCTGTCATCCCCATCCCCGCCCAACCTCCACATATGGTGAGCCTAACCAGGCTCCTGTGTCTCTCAGCCAAGTAAGGTCACAGTGCCTCTAGCTCCCTCTCTCTAATGCTGGAATTTCTCTTTTTTCTGATCTTCCAGGCCCATGAATAGTCCTTTCACTAGCCCAGGGAAGTCCACCACTCTTTGTGGGTACTCTGAATAAGTTGCCCTTTATTAAAGTGTCCTTAGATGACCAACATTGAGAATGTAGTCTTTTTGATGCCTTGGACCCCAACTACCAGCCAGTTGCCTAGATCAGATTGGATTTTGGGGTGGGCATGGACAGGCAGACCACATAGAGAGCTCCTTCTCTGCCCTCTCTGCATGGTAGAGGAGAGAGATGGGCTTTCAGGTAAATTTGAGGATTGGAAAGAGTTCTTTTACTTGGAGTGGGACCCTAAGGGTAATAAAGTTTACATTAACATGCATTAAATTCTTTTGTTCTGAAATTTGTGAGTCAGGTTTGCTTTTACTTCATTTAATAAGATTAATATAGCCTGGCCTGGTGGCTCATGCCTGTAATCTTAGGACTCTGGGAGGCTGAGGCAGGTGGGTGGCCTGAGCTCAGGAGTTGGAGACCAGCCTGAGCAAGAGTAAGACCCCATCTCACTAAATATAGCCAGGCCTTGTGGCTGTAGTTTCAGTTACTCAGGAGGCTGAGGCAAGAGGATCACTTGAGCCCAAGAATTTGAGGTTACTGTGAGCTATGATGCCACAGTACTCTACCCAGGGCAACAGAGTGAGACGTTGTCTCAAAAAAAAAAGGATTAATGTTCCTTTTCTTGGTACATAATTAACAATTTAAAATGTCTTTAACTACTTTTAAGGATTTTCTTTTTACCTTCTTAGGCATAGCTCAGCCACCTCCTGAGCTTGTGGCTTTTCAGAAAGAATTAAAGAAGGCAGAAAATGCTACAGCAGTTGAGCACAAGGGGTTTGAAAACCATAGGCAAGCTCTGGAAAAACAGTTGCAGAATGAAGTGAGTATTGCACTTCACTGGTTCCAGTATTGTACTAGTCCACTTTGTAGATAGGTAAACTTGGCACAAATCACACCAGTGTAAATCACATGTATTTTAACATCATAAATTACTCGCCCATGTAGCTAAAGGTATCCTTTCCCATTTAAGAAAGTTCTCCAGCAGTTATATGATTTTGTACTCATAATAGTAATGAAATTGAGAGGAAAGGAAGCTCACCTAAGCATAAATTTTCTGAGTGCCTAATGGTACCCACTGTTACCTCCTGATTTTCCCCCCGAGAAATAGTACGCACGTTTGTGATGGCCTCATTTCTGCCTGTATGCCCTAGAACAGTTGTTCTTTGATATGACTGGAAAAGGTAATGAAAACTTGTTTCTGTGTTCTGTTTGTTGTTGTTGTTGTTTTTTTTTTTTTTTTGGAGACAGAGTCTCAAGCTGTTGCCCTGGGTAGAGTGCTGTGGCGTCACAGCTCACAGCAACCTCAAACTCTAGGGCTCAAGTGATTCTCTTGCCTCAGTCTTCCAAGTAGCTGGGACTACAGGCGCCCACCACAACACCCAACTATTTTGTTGTTGTTGTTGTTGTTGTTGTTGTTGCAGTTGTTGTTGTCATTTTAGCAGGCCCGGGTGGGTTTGAACCTGCCAGCCTTGGTGTATGTGGCTGGTGCCCTACCTACTGAGCTATGGGTGCTGCCCCGTTTGTTGTTTTTTAAATAGGAACTCCTTGTTTATTAGCGTAAAGCTTCTCAGAATTGACAATACAGTAAAAAGGAATACATACAATAAGAGAATTTTCCTCTTGAGGAGAGCTGTAATTTGTTTTATATTGATTTCTTTTCCCTCTCTGAATCTTTTCAGGTTGAGCATTCTGCGCAGCTGAAGGCCCAACTGTTAGATTATGATACTTGTATAAAGAGGTTAACTACTCAGGTTGCTGATTTAAAATTGCAATTGAAGCAAACTCAAAAAGGTTAGAGACATTTTTAACCCACAAATACTTTTTTTGTGTGTGTAGCTTCTGATGTTTGTGAAAATAAAATAATTGTAATTTATTGAATTTTTCTCAGGGCAAAAGCGATAGAAATCGGTATCATCTTAGAAGTAAAACTCCCTATCCATTTCAGGAATACCATCTGGGTTATCATGATGACCTGTGAAGGTCATTTCTTTCATGGGTGCCCCATGGTTCGGGAGAGCCTGATGCTTCAAATAGGAAAGATGTGGCGATATAGAAGTCCCCAAATTCATCCTGGGCTTTTTGATTTGTTATCCTGATAAGGCCAATTGGTTATTCAATAGTTTTATGTATTTCTTGATAAATTTATGGGGTAAGCAGGGTGGCTTAGCAAAAAGACCATTGTCCACAGAATCAGAACTGTTTTTGTTTTAGACTTCAATTTTGAAGTTAGTTGTTTGACCTTGGACATATTACTTTAACTTCCTTGGGCCTCCATTTCCTCATCTGTAATGGGGATAATAATACCTACTGAGTATTATGAAATGAGGTGGATTTCAGTCCAGTTTCTGGGACATAAAAGACATTCAGGAAGTGGTGACTTTGTTTCACTAACTATGTCTTGATGCTTAGGTATGTTCTTTGGCTGCTTTCAAGCTGGAGTAGAGCATGTTATGTGTTACCCAGCTCAACTAGTTTCTGGCACTTCCTTGTTCTGAGCTTTCCTCAGTTCCCACTTGCACTCTTTCCTCATTCCCTCGTTCCCTTGTTCCCTTTTACCAGCACTAGTTTTATTTTTATCTCTTTACTCATTTCTACTCTTTCCTGTTCCTTGTTTTTTTACCAACAGTTCTGTTTGCCAAACTGCCCAGACCTGAAGTCATAATCTCATATCATGAAAAATAGATAAATGAGGGTAGAAGGCTTTTGAACTTGTGCACTGCCCATGGCAAGCTTCTGACTTGTAGCATCATGAGGAGGCACTGCAGGAGGGCAGCGGACATGTGCACTGGCCTTGCATTAGGAAATCTCATTTGGCTCTAGGACCTGCCAATGTGTGACCCAACTTCAGTAAGCCTCAGTGTCCCATCTGTAAAATGGGAGCAGTGAGAGTGCTTAGACCACAGTGGTGTTGTAAAGTCAGGACCTCATTCCCTTATCTGAAACTCTGGCCATACATGGTGGATTTTGCAACAGCTCAGGGAGTTCTGGGGCAGCATTCCATAATGAAACACATTAATTATTTTGCCGTCAAATGTATGAACATGCTGGAGTAAATAAAAATTATAAATGGGTTTATATAAGTTTAGGTCAAGGTTTCAGCCAAATGACTTCAAGTTTGGTTAGGCTTTGCTGCTAATAAATTATGAATAAATTTTTCAGTTCTCAAGAGCTTTTTGGATTGCAAACTTGTGCATAGTGGATTCTGAAATTCTGAAATTGTGCATTACCAGAGGAAATGTATGCAGCTTTAGAAACTGTTTAATGTACATGTTTGTCCTTATTATTGCTTTCTTTCATTGTTTAAAAAAAATTCTCTAGTAAGTATATTAGTTTTATTCTCTACCTTGTTCCCCTCATTTCTCAAATTATGTTTTTGTAATTTGCAGCCCTAGAGCATGAAGTATACCGCAATCCAAAGCAGTCTCTGATTGATCGTTCTGTCAGTGGGTTTGTCAGTGGCAAGATGGTGCCTCGTGATGGTGATATAAGTGGCGATTTCATGAATAATCCTCTTAATCAGGAAAAAGTTATATCAGATATAGTTGTACCAAAGATCACAAAGTATCTAAATGCAGGGGCGGAGGGTAGTTCTCCTGATTCTGACCTTGAGTTTGTAGCCAACACTAAGGCAAGAGTCAAAGAGCTGGAGCAAGAGGCTGAACGCTTAGAAAAGGCATTCAGAAATTACCATCAGAGAGTCATTCAAAACCCTTCCAAAAGCCCACTGCCACCAAAGAGCCCACCATCTCCGCACTTGGTGGAAGCTCTCAAAAACATTACTTCCAGTTCTCCAGAAAGAAATATTTTTGCAGAGGACAGAATTATCTCTGATCAGCCTCAGGTGGGCATGTTTAAAGAGGAAAAGAGGGATACCTCAGGAGTGATGACTAGCAGCTCAGTCTCCCGGCTACGCAGGGGCACTCCCTCCAGACGCCTCTCTTCCACGCCTCTTCCAAAAGCAAAAAGAAGCCTTGAAAGTGAAATGCATCTGGAAGGTGAGTCACCACACAAAGGGTTGTGGGATGTTCTGGAGTTGGGTGGCCCTGGATCTCATGAGGACCTCTTAAAGGAGTGAGAGAGAACATAGCCTGAGACCATTGGCAGTGGTGGGCAGGGCGTGCAGTAGTCACGTGGGGAGCCCCAGCTGGAATGGTGTGTCCTCCCCAAGCCTACGGGCTCCTGGCGACCTGTGGTGTCCCCTCCAGTATGCCGGTTGCTCTAGGAGTCAGTGGGAGAAAAAGTGTCAAAGTCTAGTGTTTGCTTGGCACGCAGAGGTTTCTAGGGAGCAACAAAAAGCCTTTCTTTTGTAGCTGGTTGGTTTTATCCATCTTGTTATTGCCACTGCAATTTAATTTACACGCTTGAATCATTATGTTTGTTGGATACTATGCATCATTATTGGCTATTTGCAAGGATAACAGTTTATTTTCAGACTAGTAGAGCTCTTTAGAAACCATGGTTTGTATCTTCTTCATGCAACTTATAATAGTGTTACCCTGATTCCTTCTACCCTTTAGGTTTGGACAGATCACAGGTTGTTTCCCCCACGCCTTGTTTTGACAGAATATCCCAAATGTCACCCACCCAGTCAAAGAACAGCCTCTCTAACCTTCCCTTCCGCACCCCTCCTGAGCAGAAGGCAGGGTAAGTACCACATTCTGGTCGGCTTCACTGAATCATGTTACCTGCTGTTCTCTCAGGCTTGCCTCACTTGTTTGTTTTTGTAGATGTTTTAAAGATCACGTGGCAGTATAAAGTTTGCAATCAGACTGTAAAATGATGTGTGATTTGTGAGAATTATCTGAATTACCTGAGTGGGGGAGATTGCATTTAGCAAATTTCTACTTACTTGCTAAACTTGATACATAGAATATGCGGTATGGTATTAATAAGCATCTTCATAGTTCTATGAATAGACTCATTTTATAAAGATAAATGTGCAAAGTCTCTGAAAGCAAATTGAGGTTGAGGTTATTTTTAAAGTTGGAATAATTTCACACATCATTAAAAAGTCATTTAAAAAACTACTTTGGCATTTACATATAAACAGATATGGTTCTGACTTGTTTATCGATGAAATAAATTTTAAAATGATAGAGGGCTCTAGAGTAGGATTGTTGAAGGAGGATGGAGTGAATGATTTTAGAAATTGTGCCGGTAGGTCATCCGGGCTGCAATTCCAGTCATGGGTGGACTCTTGCCCATACCTGGGCCCTGGGGCAAAGAGAACCAACCCCTCAGCTCTGGGCTCATGCCCGGGTGTCTGTATGTTGATTTCTTTTATACAGAATTGAGAACTCCGGCCTGTACCTGTCACAGTCCTAAAGCATTTAATTTTTTGTGATATTATGCTTTCTAATGATAAAGGCAAAAGGAAGACAAGACACACACATCCTCTGAGTTAGGGCATTCTGATGTGCTCTCAGGGTTCTGGTATTGCATCTTCAACTGGTTCGTGCTGATGGCGTGCAGAATTTGGATTTTTCCAAAACGTTTTGTGGTAATTAAAAAACCACTAGGAATAACATTGAGAGGACAGTATTATTCTTTGTTAACAATAATTAATAATGCCTGTCTCCCAGCATGAAGTGGTTACCAAGAAGTAACTGAGCAAATGAATACTCATTGCTGAGAACAGTGCCTGAGTGTGGTGAGCTGGCGCTATCCTTTACACGCCAAAGAGAAAGGAATTTGGTAGAGCATTTTCTTGAGCCATAAAAGGCTTTGTGTCAGCCCATGCTCATGGGCTTATGTTATTAAAACTTCACATTCATGAGTTTTATTCTTCTCATTTAGTCTTTATCACAGAGAAGCTGAAATTCAAGGCAAAAATGTATCTTCAAATATGGACAAGCTAGCTTTTAATGAGAATGAGGAATTTGGATCATCTTTTGAATGTGAGTTCAAATATAAGTACCAGTTTTTATAAGTTGAAAATGTAGAAAGCTAAGTTTTGGTGAAACATATCCATTGTATAAAAAGCAAAGCAGTTACAAATTGGTACTTTTTATTTATTGACATAACCATAAATACAGATACATTGCCTCATTTTCCTATTGTGAAGATTTTTCAGGGGTATGTCTGAGTTCTTTAAAAATTTCAGTTAGAATTGTGGCAGGCACCTGTAATCTCAGCTGCTTGGGAGGCTGAGGCAGGAAAATCACTTAAGCCCAAGAGTTTGAGGTTGCTGTGAGCTGTGATGCCACAGCACTCTACCCAGGGTGGGTTCAAAAAATTTGGTAGAGCATTTTCTTTAGACTGTATCTTAAAAAAATTTTTTTTCGGTTAGGGAACTATAATAATAATTTTAGACAAATAATTTCATCTAAAGCTAAGCCCATAAATGAATTCCTAATTTATCAGATTTAAAATGAGTGATTTTTCTTTATTTTTTTTCCTTTTTATAGAATACAAAGTTTTTTTTTTTTTTTTTTTTTGCAGTTTTTGGGGGCTGCGTTTGAACCCACCACCTCCGGCGCCCTACTTCTTTGAGCCACAGGTGCCGCCCAGATGTTGTTTTTTTTTTTTAGTTATACTGAGTCCAAAATAAATTATGCCAAGTCGGTTGATTGTCTCAGATTTGGAAAACGCTGTTCTTAGTAAAGGAATGAGGTGAAAGAATATTAAAAGTCTAGAAACTGTTGTCCTGGCTGTGATCCTATGTTAGCCTGACTCACTTTGTAGCCCACTCGATAAGGATAGAATAGGAATGGAGAGCTGATCATCTCCAAGGCTCTTTCCACTTGACAAAAACTATTTTTTAATAACCTATTCTTTAGCCTTATATACTTTATCTTCTCATCTGAAAGTGTGATATTTTGAACAGTTAAATGAGAAGGCTTAGTAAACTTTGTGAAGTCTTTTAAACTTGTCAGTTAAATCATAGATATTTAAATAGAACTCAAATAGTTATCAGTAAATCAATTTCTTCCCTGTCACTAGATTGATTTTCCCGTTGGGTAATGAATCCAATTTCATAAACAGATTTAATTCTTTAAAGTACAAGAACACTTTGAGGGCCAGGTGCAGTGGCTGACACCGGCAATGCTAGCACTCTGGGAGGCTGAGACAGGAGGATTACTTGAAGCCAGGAGTTTGAGACCAACCTGGACAATAGCAAGACCCTGTCTCTACTAAAAATAGAAAAATTAGCCAGGCATACTGGTGGGTGCCTATAGTCCCAGCTACTTGGGAGGCTGAGGCAAAAGGATCACTGGAGCCCAGGAGTTTGAGGTTGCAGTGAGCTGTGATGATGCCCCTGCAGTCTAATCCAGGGCAAAAGAGCAAGACGTTGTCTGGTGGGGTGGGGGTAGGCGGGGACACGAAACACTGTGAGAAGAGAATCGGCTGCAAGCAATTATTCCTGTAAAGAAAGGGTGTGCCCAGCTGCTTTGGCTGTAGTCACTGCACTCCACCATCATCACCCCCACCCTGCCCTACCCTCCTCTTCTTGCTGTTATTGTGGCCTCACAGGACAATCATTTGTGCCTCGTGCAGATGCAGAAAATGTGCCAAGACGATTTGAAATGGATGGGTTCCATCCTGCTGGTGATATGCTTCATGTGGACGCTGCGGCAGCTGCTATGCCCACCGGACCCACCTCGTATCATTGCCCAAGTATGTTTTTCTTGGTGTTAACTCACGGTTGGCATGGCCACATACCACTGCCAGTCTGTGTGCTCTGTAAATTAGTTTATGACCCTTAGAGGAGATTTGTAGGCGTGGATATTTCAAAGTCTTGGGGTTGGGACTTGGTCATTTCTAAAAGACTCCCTGTGAACATGTGAAGACAGTGCTGAGGAGAAGTCTGAGTCTGAAGGAAAGCCTTTTCATTTAGTCTTCCCAGGCCAGATGCTCTTAACAATTGCTTTTCTTTAACTGGTCACAGTCTGGCAGAACAATTATGTTTTTTCCTAAGAGTCTTCTGCAAAAACCATTCCACAAGAGCTGTGTCATCTTGGGAAATCATGGTGAAAAACTAAAATAATAATTAACCCCCAGTATATATCTTTAATGTGATTATAATACTTTAATACTTTTTCTGACTACTTATTTACTTTGTATCTTAAATTATGACAGAAAAGCTTTGTTATTTCAGCCTTCAGAAAAGACACTGAGTTAACTCATCATTAGAAGAAAACTGGTCATCAGACTTTTCCTGTTTGGCCTATTTTCTCTTCTCCAGATCAGCCACTTCTCTCAGTGGGGATGGAAGGAGAGAATTTTGGCGAGATGTGTATGTCTTTCCAGGGCTTAGCCAACAGTTAGGTCCTTTTCTTGTTGACCAAAGTGTTTCAGCCTCAAATTTGAAAGGAAATTTCTCAAGTAAAGCTACCTCTTAGTCCTTCCCAACATTGGGGAAACATCTTCAAAACACATTCAAAGCCTCTTGGACTGGGCTAGGTGGCTCACGCCTTCTTTGAGAGGCCAAGCTGGACGGATGGCTTGAGCTCAGGAGTTTGAGACTAGCCTGAGCAAGAGTGAGACCCTATGTCTACTAAAAATAGAAATACTAGCCAGGCATTATGGCAGACGTCTATAGTCCTAACTACTCGGGAGGCTGAGGCAAGAGAAGCACTTGAGCCCAAGAGTTTGAGGTTGCTGTGAGCTATGATGCTATGGCACTGTACTGAGGGCAATAAAATAAGTCTCTGTCTCAAAACAAACAAAAAACAACAAAGCCTCTTGTTAGCAGTTTCTTGGTTTAAGGTATAGTGGTTAGGAATATAAGGAATTACTGAAGGAAGCAAGAGATTTTGATTTTTGTGGATTCCAGAGTAAATCTGCCTTGGAAACCACTCAATGAATGAGACTTAATATAGAACAACAGATCTCAGCCTGTGGGTTGCAACTCACAGGAACTATATTAAAGGGCCATGGCATTAGGAAGGTTGAGAACCACTGATCTAGAGCTTTCCCTCTGCTGGACGGATACCTTCGTAGGGACTGAGCATAAAGCAGTGAACCAAATCAAGTCTCTACCTTTCTGGAGCTTCTAGTGGGGAAGTCACGTGATCAGCAAGCTGTCACAGAGGGACCCCAGCTGAGAGGCGCTGTGATAGCTGAGTAGGAGCTGTGGCTATAGGCAAGAGTATCTGATAGGTGGCCATTTGACACAGACCTGGGTGAGTTAGGAGATACAAATAACAGGATGAAATAAGGGAAATCAACTGAGTAGTGAGGTGTTCTGCCTCTGAGATGGAAGGTAGATGATAATAATGGCTTTTAAAGTAATTGTTAAGCAGTGTGGTTAATATTTTGGTTACTGAGAAATTCTATCCATTGTTATACCTTTTCATCTGGGCATAAAGAAAATGGAAAAAGGCTAAAACTTGGAGTCTGAGGTGGTCAGTGGATATGCCCCTTTGCCCTCATATCCAAGGAGGTTTCTGTATGCCCTTGTAGCTATAAAGGAAACCTGAGCAGAGAAGTAGCTCTTTTTTTTTTTTTTTTGTAATTGGTACCCAAACAATGCACCTATTTTGAGATTGCTATTCTATATAAGAAAGCAATATTATTTAGGAGTAACCCTTCTTTTGCAAGGAGGAAGTTGCATTTCTGCCTATAGAAATGATTAACTGTTTCCCCTGGTATTTTAATTTCATGAGAAAGATTGAGGGGGAGAGAGAGTGAAGACTTTGTTGCCTCTCTCCTATTAGTAAAACTAACTCAGTTCCTAATGATGACTTTAGAACAGGGTACAATGAAAAGGTTCAAAGTCCTCTTATGAACCTGTGGGTTTTTCTGCTTATTAGCATTGCTTGGGTAAAATAAAGAAAAATGTAGGTCATGGGTCAGAGCTGGAAGAGAAAGGTCAACATAATTGTCTGTGGGATTGAGATTTAATTAAACCTTTGTGGTGTAGGGACCTGGGCCAAAAGCTAGAGGCAGTAGACAAGTAATTAAAACATAGGCCTTGCCCAGAAGGAATAGAAGTGGAAGAAACAAGTACACGTCTGACAAAGCAAGTACAAGATACCGTGTAAGTAAGGTGCCAGAGTGGTTGTCACTTCAGGAATAAGGAGGACTTCATAGAGGACCTGGCATTTCAGTTGGGTCCTGAGTATCATTCTTGCGGGAGGAAGGGAATGCTTCAGGCTGAGGAAACAGTGAAGTTGGCTCGGTGCCCATAGCTCAGTGGTTAGGGTGCTGGCCACATACACCAGGGCTGGCGGGTTTGAACCCAGCCCGGGCCTGCTAAACAATGACAACTACAACAAAAAATAGCCAGGCGTCATGGTGGGCACCTGTAGTCCCAACTACTTGGGAGGCTGAGGCAAGAGAATCGCTTAAGCCCAAGAGTTTGAGCTCTGACGCCACGGCACTCTACCGAGGGCAACATAGTGAGACTCTTGTCTCAAAAAAAAAAAAAAAAAAAAACCAGCAGTGAAGCCAAAGACACAGAGTAAGGACCATATAGCTGTTGTCAGGTCCCAGTGAGTGTATTGATACAGATTAGAGTATTTCTAGTACAAAATTAGTGGCAATGTAGGAAATCAACCTGGAAAGCAAAGGCAGATCAGAGCCCAGACTGCTGTGGGTTTGAACTCTTCCAGAGACCTTGCACAGCAAAGCCACGTCTTCTCAGGGAATGGCTGGTGCTGATGGGGACAGGTTGCTGGAAGATAGAGACTCAGGTCAAAGAGAGCTTTGCCTCTGCTCTTTGGTAGTCCAGGGAGATGGTGAGTAAGTCCGTCAGGAAAGGAGCGCAAACCTGCAAGCCCTGGTGACAAGTGCACAGGTAGGGGAAAGGGCATGACTGAAGGCATAGAGCTGGGCTGTGTGGTTTCCAGGGCCTTGTGGGGAACTGCCAGAAACGTGGATGTGAGGATGCGGTCTGAGGGTAGACAACAGGTATAGAGGAAAAGACATGGGATGGATCTGTGTGTATGTCACTAAAGTCCCAGGAAGGGCCTCCGTCAGCCTGAAGTAAGTGGGGAATGCATGGTAAGATAGGCCAAGGTAGGGTGGTGGTATGGTTCCGTTCAGGTTGAGAGAGACTTGAGTGTCTTTATGGGAGTAAGAAGTTCTGAAACTGGTACACATAGAAGTAGGACTGATCGGGGTTCTAAAGATGGGGAAGGGATCATAATCAAAGGCAGGGACAGAAATATAGGGTTTGCCTTGGAGAGGATGGAAGAAGAGGAGAAAATATGATATGGAGTCAGGCATGGTGAGGATAACTTGTATTCATCTTGAGTCAAGTGAAAGGTGGGGTGTGGTGCAAAGAGATGGAGTCTTTCAGTCAATGAAAATAGAACAGCAAGTTGAAGCAGGCCAATAGAGTCATTCTAAAACCAAGCAGAGTCTTCCTGGGTCTTGCTCAGGGCTCCTACAAACTGGTCTTGCATTTGTTTGAACAATCTGATGCTTCGTTTTCTGTCTTATTGGGTGTAGATCCACAACAAATTGATGAAAATGAAAAAGACAGAATATGGGAACAGCAAATGAAAGAACGAAGGCAGAGAGAAGAAAGAAGGCACAGTGACCGACATGAAGTTTTAGAAAGGGAACGAAGAGAACTGGAAAAACTGGATCAAGAAAGGGTAATGAGTACAACTCGATGCTCTGTTCTAGTTTCTCCATCGTACACCGTTAAATACATTGAGCTCAGGGGAGGGGAATTGATAGTATTTGAAGTCAGAGGAGCAATAAGTGGCTTAAGAGGCATTCTTGCCCTCTCCTTATCTTCCTCTGAGTGAGAAAGACCACATAGAACATATACCTTATGAGTTTCATACTAAAGAATTGTTTTTGAAAGCCCTATTCATGTTTTTTTTTTTTTTTTTTTTTTTTTTGAGACAGACTCTCACTCTGTTGCCTGGGCTAGAGTGTCATGGTCTCCTCAAACTACTGGGCTGAAGCAATCCTCCTGGGACTACAGGTGCCTAGCACCACACCCAGCTACTTTGTTCAAATTCCTGAGCTCAAGGGATCCTTCCGCCTCAGCCTCCCAGAGAGCATTAAGATTCTAAGTGTGAGCCACTATGGCTGGCCTACTCTTATATGATCCTTAAAACAAGCCTATAAAGGGGTGGTGCCTGTGGCTCAAAGGAGTAGGGCGCCGGCCCCATATACTGGAGGTGGTGGGTTCAAACCCAGCCCCGGCCAACAAAAAAAAAGCCTATAAAGGAGGTAGACTATACTATGCTTTGCTGTAGAACTTTGCTTTGGAAATAGGGTTTAAAGAAGTAGCTCCCTTGGCTCAGTGCCTATAGCACAATGGTTACTGTGCCAGCCACATACACTGAGGCTGGCAGGTTCGGCTGGCAGGTTCAAACCTGGCCCGGGCCAGCTAAACAACAATGACAATTGCAACAAAAAATAGCCGGGCGTTGTGGCTGGTGCCTGTAGTCCCATCTACTTGGGAGGCTGAGGCAAGAGAATCGCTTGAGCCCAAGTGTTTGAGGTTGCTGTGAGCTGTGACAGCAGGGCACTCTATCTACTGAGGGCGACAGAGTGAGACTCTGTCAAATTAAAGAAGTAGCTCCCAATGTCAGCTAGCAGGACTAGGACAGTGGTTCTCAACCTTCCTAATGCCATGAACCTTTAATACAGTCCAAAGGGGTCGCGACCCACAGGTTGAGAACCACTGGACTAGGAGAATCTAAGAGAGGAGGTAGCAGCCAGTTGGCAGTTGTTGGCAGCCAGTTCTTGTTCTCTTCTTACCTTTTGTGTCCTGATTCTGGTCCTAGACAGATGGATTTACTCTGGCCACTTAACACTCCTGCTAAGTGTTACTTAAATTAATCTTCCATATGAATGTTCCTTGGATTCCTGATTAATTTGTGTCTAAAGCACAGGATGCTTCAGGCCAATTTATCCCTTTATTGAGATAACATATTTGTCTCCTTTTGGCAGTAATGATTTCAATTTATATATATATGTATATATACATACACAAGTTGACCACCTAAGGGACTGCAACAAACTGGTCAACATACGGAGGTGGTCAACATGACAAGGTCTACTGTACTGATGTGTACATGTGGTGCATGTCTGGTCTATGAGAATTTGATCAACTTAAGGAAGTCAATGTAGGGAGGTGGTCAACTATGGCGGGTCTACTGTCTATGTAGTTCTCTGGCATGCAGGTTGTACTCAAAAGGGTCAAGATTATATTACAAAAAAAATTGTGTATTTTCTATTTTGGTGCCCATCTATTTTATAGAGGATGATTGAAGAATCATTGAAGATTGAAATGGGAAGAGAAATAAGTGATGAAGAAACAAAGGATAAATCTACCCACAAGGAAAACTCCTTAGAAAAATACATGAAAGTCATCCAGCATGGGCAAGACAAGACGGTGGCAGATGAGGTGCCGATGCCATGGACAGGGTAGTTTCTGAGTGGGGACACCCAAGGCTATGTGGTTTATTTTAATATCTTGGGACAGGAATCTGTCTTCTCAGTTGAAGACAAAAAGGTTAAAGCATACAAAATCCAAAGTTCAAATGGAACCTTGAATCTTTTAAATATATTCTTGACACAACTGTCATAGCTTTTGCTTAGGAAAAGACTTGAGATTTTGTCAAAGTTTGTATATTAAGAACAGGAAAAGAAATGTCTCAGTACTAATGCATTTATTATGAAGATCTTTCATTTTTTAAGTCAAGTATTATAGGTGTTGAAAATGCATACAATATAGTTTTATTTCTGTGTGCTTGCTAAATTTCATGTTTAAAAGTCTTCTCTTTTTTTAGACTCTCAAATAACATATTTGAAAAATAGTTCTTAGGGAAACCAAAGTGTTTCATAAAATTAATGTTTATCTAATTTCACATTTCTTCTTTCCCCTTCTTTGTATCAGGGCTCAAAACTTAAGGTCAGAGAAGTCTCCCTAGTGGACACGCTGCCACCTAGTGACAAAGACGGAAGGTATGGTTTCCCTGAACATTTTTCCATATCTGAACCATTATTACTCATTTTTTTTCAGACAGTAGAAATGGTCAGGTGTTCTAGCTGGTCTATAAGAAATTATTGAATCAATCAAAATTACTGACTTAAAAACAAATCACTTTTTATCTTGTGGAATTAATGCTGATATACATTATAAGTGAGGGCAGAAACCCCACAGGGAAGGAATGAGAACATTTATGAAGATCCCAAATAAACCTGACATGAATTTTTTACATCTTTAATTTTTGTCTTCCTTAATTTAGTTTCACAGGCTTTTCTCCTGAAGACCTAGATGACTCTTGGTAATCATGTTTGCTCCCAGATTCTTGCATACAACCGGAAATCATATAACATTGAGTCCTTTCTAAGTGTTTCTCTGTAATCAAACAAAATTCTCAATAAAAATTTTGTGAAATCTGTGATTTTTTTTTTTTTTCTGTAATTGCATGTTATACTGTAGTATATGAACCAAGAGTAATCTTAGTTAAGTGAAACCCTTCTTTAGTGATAGAATTTCTCATTCATTACATTAAAATGAGCTGGGGTTTTTTTTCCTCTTTATTTTTGTCTTTTTTTTTTTTTTTAAGATTAGTCAAGTGCAATTGTGAGAAGGGGGAAAGAGTAGAACAAGGAGTTCAATCTGTAACTGACTATGAACAACCAAGTGAGGTAACTCACTACCTTCGGACCAACCTTGTCTTAAATTTTTTAAATAAGTAGAACCTATCTTTATTATCAACTACAGGCCTACATTTTGGAAGTTTAAGCTATGTTCTGCCCTCAGTTGGCCTCCCACCTGTAAAACAGGAGACCATCTAACAGTGTTTTGTCACTGAATGTTACTTTTCTAGGCACTAGAAATAGTCTCATCTCTGTTCTTTAGACATCTGCTATGGTTTAAATGTATCTGTCTCTCCCAAATTCATAGTTTAGAATTTAAACGCCAATGTGAATAGTTTTAGAAGGTGATTAAGTCATGGGGGTGGAGCCCGTGTGAATGAGATTTAAGACTTCATCAAAGGGCTCAAGGGAACTTGCTGTGCTCTTTTGCTGCCCTTCTATCATTTGAGAACAACAAAAAGGTACCATCTTGGAAACAGAGACTGAGCCCTTACCAGACACAGACACCAAACCTGCCAATGCGTTGACCTCGGACTTCCCAACTTCCAGAACTGTAAGAAACACATTTATTCTTTATAAATTACCTAGTCTAAGGTATTTTGTTATATATGTTGCAGCAGGAACAGACTGAAGTAATATCTTTATTATGGAATCTTTGGTCCTCATATTTAATGAATGGACTTAGTGTTTCTTTCATTGGTTTTTAAATGAATAGACCGCTGTAATTTTGACTTCTTCATCTCTTAAAAGTCAAATCTCTTCTGTAGAGGGTCCTACATTTTGTGGTAGGATTATGGTCAATAATTAAGAGACTGCTTATGGTCTTATCTAACCATTATTTACTCAGTTGACTCATGACTTAAATAATTTCAGAGTTATTTAAAAAGCTGTTTAAACAGAAAGTGCTAAGTAGTGTGACAAATAGCACACTAAGATTGTTCTCCTACCATGAGTAAATGAAGGTTGTCGATCCAGAGTCAGTACCTCATTTAAAAATGTCAGTGTGTTGATAATGACAGAGGCTGGTCCTAAGAAAGGCCAGATGTAGAAAATTCACATGTATAATCATGTTGACAGATAAGTAGTTTATAAAATAAAATCCTAAATAACATATTTAGTTCTGCTTTTGAGAATAACTGTTAGAGCTAGATACCTTTTTGTGTGTTCCTGAATAAATCTTTCAGTAGACTTGTATGCCTTGGGTTTGAAAAATAGCCAGCTCCTCATTGTTTCTCCCTTACCAAGCTTAAACCTTGTGTTAATCCCATAGGTTGGTGGCTTTTTTATTTGTTGAAGCTAGTCTGAAAAATTCTTTTCATGGATAACTATACAAAGTGCAAGTGGTACTTTATGCTAAATATAGCCCACTGGGTTATGATATTTTCTCAAATTGCTCTCGCTGAAAGAGATGTTTGTCAGAAATCAAGTTGCTGTCCATACAAATGTGAAGTCTTGATTACGCATATTATTTAAAAATGACACCATACTGAGGAGAAAGAAAGATAGGATTTATGTATGGTAAAAAGGCAAGTGAATGAAGCTATAATTTTATTTCATTACTCTTAGTACATCCACAACTATTTCTGCCTAAATAAATCTTTAAAATAAGCATACACAAGTATTGACTATTATCTACAAATATTTATTATAACACTTGAATAGAACTACAGGAAGCCCTTGGCACTGATAGAAAATATTGATTCACTGTTAGGTTACAAAAATTTATACATAGCAAAATTTAATGCTCTTTACATAAAAAATATTAGACTACTTAAACAAAACTTTTGAAAATTCCTGGTAATAGCTACCAGAATTAGAAAAGTAAAATTAGGCTTTAGACGCTGCCTCTTCTAGAACACTGGACTCTGACAGCACCTCCACTTCTGGAAAGAATAGTTAAGTCTGTCATGCAACAGGAAAACAAAACACTAAGCTATTTTAGAACTGTTCTACATAGAAGAGAGCTTCTCCCAATTAAAAAAATCCAAATACGCAATTTAGGCATTAACAAAAAAGAAAAAAAAAACAAATGAAATGTTATACTTGCTGTTCAATTTTAATAGCATCGTGATAAAGGTATGCTTCCTTTCATTTGAATACATTTCTGCACATGTATATGTTTTAAAATCCAGGAAACAGCCAAACCACAAGTTAACTCTTAACATGAATATACAGTTAACCCTATATTAAGCAGCCCCTTTGAAAAGCACTGATGCACCCAACAGTTATATAGATCATTTATTTCATAAAGAACAACACAAAGTTTACCATCACTAATACCCAGTACCTATAGTCACTTAATGTTCTGGAACACAATGACGTAGAAAGGCAAGTTTCTTTTGAAAATGGCTTAAACTCAAGCAGTTTTCTTGCTGAACATCAAACCTTATTATTCCAGGAAACAGATTTAGATAAGAAAAAATGAAATAAATACCAACCCTAATTTAAATTACTTAAGTATTCAAGTCTATAAAAGTAGGAGGCTAGAGGTCTGTGGTCAGTTTGCAATCGAATTTTAGTAGTTGGTATGAAACTGTAAACTCGCTATCCAGACCATTTAAATGGTTTAGAATGGTGGTCATTTTAATAAGGTAACACTTCTTAATTAAGGTAAACATGGAACAAAATTCTGTGAAGAATTGTGGGGTCATGGTTATAAATTTGTAGAAATGTAAAGAAATACTCATTAAGGCAGAGCTGACATTTATTTCCCAAGAAGAATGATGACAACTGGACCAATATTTTGTTAAAGTGAAATCTGATAAATTGATACTGGAAAGCTTGTCAATGAGTCAGAATCCAGCTCCTTCAGTAGTAGGGTCAGAAGAATTGCTGTAGCTCATTTTAGCATTATTGAAAAAGGTCTGATTGGCTCGGGAAATGAGTGGATCCTGAACTTGGGGTAGGGAAAGCTAATTTAAACAGTCAATTGTAAGAATCATCTTATCTTTGAACCAAAGTTTAATAAAAATTAGCTTTCAGAAATGGAACTTCACACCAATTCCATTTTATTTCCTATGTAGATAACTATTTGAGGACAGATGGCATATGTCAACTGATGGTCACATCCTTTGTCACTATGAAGGAGTATGAAGTTATTCCACTGCTTGTGATAAAATTGCTCTAGCAGTAAGCGTGGGTGTGCCACAAATTTCAAAAGAATGAAATGATTTTGTCAAAGTGTTGCCTTTTAAAATGGCTAATATGAAACCTCCAATATTTGTTCTAAAGAGAAAGATTTACCCACTGGAAGGTTTTCCTAGAGATACATCCCAGCAGCTTGAGACAGAGGAAGTGTTTGTACGTCTACATTAGTTTGTTTGGTAGGATACACATCTGTACTGCAGAGCAGCTGTCTGATGATTTGTCAGAGCTGTCAGTGCGTCGGCCGAAACACTCTGGGGCAAACATTTATGTGTAAGAATTGAGTTGCTCTTTTGACCGAGACTGGATATCTTGCAGTTCCTGTTCTTCCTTTGCTTTGATATCCTGGTAAGCCTGCATTTTGCTTGCATCCTTTAAGTAAGCCCAGTTAGAAGACAGTATCATGAGGAAGTGGATCTGGAAGAGAAGGGTGAGCATGATGGCTAGTGAGCATGTGAGAAGGCAAAGCGAGGTGCTAGTCAGAATAGACAGACTTGACTTTAAGGGGCAAGGGTTATTCTTATTAATACTTGCTCTGCCAGCAGAGCTGCCAGATACTGAAAGCATACTTCACTAGTTGGCATCGCATTAAAAGGCTGAAGAAAAGTTAGTACACAAACAATGAACTGGGAAAAAAATGGCCAAAGGGATTGTTAAGAAAAAGCAAAAATGAAATACAAGAAGGTGCTTTTTTACCATTTTGATAGTAAATTTTAAAGGCTAATGCAGAAGTTCAGAAACATGTTTAAGTGTAGTGCAAAGATCTTTTTTACCTGTGGATAAAAATCAATTCCCCCAAAGGCCTAAAAGTGTGAACAATGTTTATTTCGAGTAAATAAGTAAAAAGCTACATATTTAACATGGAAAAAATTAAATGAATGTCAAAACCAAAATTAAGAACTATAAGTAAAGCATGCAGTCTGTGTTAACAAACTTAGTAAAACTACATTTTTCATTTTGTAAATACCATTATTTCATTTCACAAACGTAAAAATCCTTATTATCATTCTTTACAGTTGATGTGGCAAACAGTTCTTTCCTGTTTATTTTCCTCATATTTCCTGCAAAGTAAATCTACAGCTCAAATTCCTTATAGTTCATACTTCCTTCTCAACATATTTGAGACCTTCAGATCCAGGCCTGGTTTCTCTTCCTGTTAATATCTTATGTGTAGTTTGAGAACTAGCTATGAGGAAACAGTTATTACTCAACAAAACACAAAAATTTATGGTTGCCAGTTTTGTGGGCTCTAAAGGAATGATTGTGTTGTACCAAAAAAAAAAAAAAACCCACATATAAATTCTTTTTATCAGAAAACAACTGGTGACCTTTTTCTTCAAATTTTCATCTGGCTTAATTGAGGGGCATTTGGGAGTGAACTGTGATCAGAAAAAAATTAAATATAAATCGTATTTGTAACATTTTCCAGAAAGAATCTGACAAAGCAAAATCCAGATTAAACTGGTTCTCTTCTATTTCATCTTCAGCACTTGCTTTCATTATCATTATTGACATTTGTTATCAAACAAATAATGGAAAATGTGGGTATTCCAAAGTGTTAATACTTCATTTAGAGATACTATTCAAATTTAAGTTCAAGAGAATTACTTTTGAAAGGATGCTCACCAATGTCAGTAAATAACTGAATCCTTTTCAAAATGTGGAAATAGCCAGATCTCGTTATTTTGTCATTCACGTACAGTAAGTCATCTTATTAATCTACCATGCAAAATGAGTTTACTAAATAAAGCTATTTACAAATTACTGTAACAGAACTGTGGAACCTAGACTCTGCTTTAGTCTGGAGTGTCAGTGACATTTCATGCTACAGAGCATAACTCTCTAAAGCTCCTTATTGGCCTTATGCAATTTAGAATTTAGTGCAGCAATCTTCCCGACTCTTAAACTTCAAAACCGCATAGTTATATGTAGTAGCCATCATGTAGATCAGCTGGTGGAAGAGAACAAAACAGGACAGTAAGATAAAGACAGTGAGGCTGATGCCATGACACTTCTAAACTTGGGCGAGATGGTGCCTACTCCTAACCTAAGGTGCTGCTCTCCCCCCAACAATCACAGATGACTTTCATACCTAGCACAGACAAACGCTTCCTCACCACACATGGACAGGGTGAGTCCTTTGCTCTGCCCTCGGACATTTTTTCAGAGGACTTGGGCATGTTTAAAGAATAACAAAGCTGGGTGAGCAGCACGAGAAGGATGAAGCTACTGCCCCATCCTCCATCTTCCTCAGCTGCCTCAGCAATCAGTCCTCATCCTGTGCCTGCTGCTCAGCCAGGAGCACAGGTCGCCACAGGTTTCCTTCATGGGCTGTGACAGAGGAAGGACAATGGGTAAACTTAGAATGACTCATTTTCGAGCGGCCAAGGTTTTCCACTTGCTCCACCAACCTTAGTTGGTTTTCTTCAAATCATAAACCAAGCCCTCCAAAATGACATATTTACACACACATACAAGTGTGTACTGACTTTCGTTATTCACATTCCATTTTTGTGAATTTACCAGCTTGTTGAAATTTATTAGTAATCCCCAAGCTGACAAGGCACCTTTGGTTGTTGGGGGGCATGCACAGAGCCGTGAAAAAGCTGTTACCCAGTTCACATATTCCCAGCTGAGGTTGAACATGACAACATTCTGCTGCCTTGTTTCCCCTCTCAGATGGTAAACAAGTGTCCTTGAAATATATACGGGGACGAGTTTTTCACATTTTGGTTTTTTTTTTTTTTTTTGCAATTTTTGGACGGGGCCATGTTTGAACCCACCACCTCCGGTATATGGGGCTGGCGTCCTACTCCTTGAGCCACAGGCGCAGCCCTGCTTTTCACATTTTTATGATTTGTTGGTTCCCAGGTTTAGTGCTGCAGTACAGTCTGGGGTCCCTAGCACAAGAAGGCTTCGAGGTGCCTTACTGGAGAGAATGTGTTAGATAAGCTCTGTTCAGGCAGAAGTGATAGTGCCGTTGTTCATGAATTCAATATTTATGAAATAAGGTGTCTTTACGCAGAAACACACATAAAGCAAATTATGTATTGATAGGTTGATGAAAATGATGTGACCAGAAGCTCACAGGAACCCTACTCTGTGTTGCCCTTAGGAGTGATAGTTTGGTATAATGAGATCAACTATACACACACTCATATGTGTATGTGCATATTGCCATTTGGAAGTTAAGATTTCTGCTGAATGCAGCAAGGCAGTAAACCAGGCCTGGCCAACAGGTGTTGGTATCCTCACCTCTTGCTAGAGTCCAAATTACATCACCTACAGTTGGTACCAAGGCAGCCAACCAGTACTTCCTGTAAACTATACATGTGGGAAGTTTCCACAGGGGCCAGTTACAAGATTGAGTGCCAGGGTCGTTGGTTTTGGTAAGCAGGTAAAAGCTGGAAGGGAAATCTGTCATTCAGGGTCTGGAGGGAGGGGGCTAGACTGGGGTGATCCTGGGGCAGTTACTCACCAGGGCAATGACGGTGGCACCAGCTCCCGCACAGGCCACGATGAACAGGTGATAGGACATGTAGAACTAGGAAAGAACAGGGGACCAACATAAACATTGGGTATGGGATCTAACAGCCCACACCACTCCTGGGTGCTGCTTCATTTTTCTCCTTTGCAGCTGTTCTCTGCAAGGCTAGGCATAGGCTTGAGCCTGCCTCAAGCTCTCGATTGCACACTGGAATCACCTGGGGAGCTTTAAAAACTTTCTGATGCCCAGGCTGCCCCTCAGAATGCTGGGGGCTGGACCTCAGTCATCAGGATACTGTCATGCTCCCTTGAGGACCACAATGTGCATCTAAGGTGGGGAGCCCCTGCTTTGAGCTGTTCCCTGTTATGGATGTACAAGTTGACAAGCCAGATGGGGTAGGGGAAACCTGTTAGGATGTTCTTAAATATGCAAACTTCTACCAGTGCATTTAAGAATTTTTCATTATAAACAGTTATAAACCAATGACTGAAGAATAGGGCTGAGAAAGTTTAAAACCAAAGTGTTAGGCTACCTGCGGTGCATCTTACAAGGGTACATGTGAAACTTAGTAACTGTAGAATATAATTGTCTTAACACAATCACTAAGAAAATGTCAGGAAGGCTATGTTAACCAGTGTGATGAAAATGTGTCAAACGGTCTATAAAACCAGTGTATGGTGCCCCCTGATCGCATTATGTACACAGCTATGATTTAATATTAATAAAAAAAAGAATTAATGAGAGAAACAACAAGTCATTCTGGAAATATAAATGATTAACTGTGGCATCGTTTATTCGAAATTTGGTAGGTACACAAATTCAGTGGAATATTTTCTATGAAAATTAACTTACGTTTGTTCTGTGACAAGTGTTATATTTGAAAAAATTTCTTAAATTACTTCCTCCTCTGAACTACTGTTTGTACTATTTATTCTTGAGTCTTCACCTTTTTTTTTTTTTTTTTGAGACCGAGCCTGCCTCAAACTGTCACCCTGGGTAGAGTGCCCTGGCATCGCAGGTCACAGCAACCTCCAACTCCTGGGATCAAGCAATTCTCCTGCCTCCACCTCCCAAGTAGCTGGGACTACAGGTGCCCGCCACAATGCCCGGCTATTTTTTGGTTGCAGCCATCATTGTTGTTTGGTGGGCCCACACTGGATTCGAACCTGCCAGCTCAGGTGTATGTGGCTGGCACCTCAGCCACTTGAGCCACAGGTGCCGAGCCTATTTTGAAAAACTTTCTAAAGGGGAAAGAGGAATCTAGATACCCTCTCAGATTTATAGGTTTGGGATCACTCCTAAATTATTGCCCAAGGAAAAATTCTCCAGCCCCTAAGGATCCTTACTGAATGGGCTGGACCATATGAAGTAGCCATTTTTGTAGGTCAAAAATGTCAGAATGGTAATGGTTACATTAGGTTCAATCTTTAAGCATCTACACAAAAGAGATCTCCTTCCTAGCATTTTAGCCATCTCGCTTGCTCTTTCTAGCTGCCTAGTATGCGAGGTGACCATATGTCAGCACTCTGAACTGTGCCAGGCTTACCTCATTTGTGTTGCAGATGTTCTCTAGGGCAGAGCCACATATTTTTCCTGGGAAAGCATTCCAAGGAATGATACCTGTAAAATGAACCCCAAGAGAATGTTAGTGTGAACTACAGTGCCTCTTGTTCTTAACAGACCGTGCACTTTGCATGACGTATGTTGTGACCATAGGCTATGTTCTTCATCAACAACTGATGTTCCTGCTGTCTGCACAACAGGCGTTTTGGAATTGTAAGCCCTATTTGGACAATGGTAGAAGAGCAAGTCAACTAGTCTGTAAGAGATTTAAACAGGTATTTTTTCCCCTACAAATTTTGCTTTTTCAGTAGAGTTGACATTTGTAAAAAACTGATTTTCCAATCAATGCTTTCCCTACAGTGCACTGATTAGTTAGACAAGCACAGGATGACCCCTCCATAAAGTGTTTTATCATGCTGAAGTCAAATACCAGAGAGTGGAACAAGCACAGTCCATCGAGTCTCTCTCACTGTAACCCTGACTCCCCTCTGCAGTGACAGCTGTCCATTAGCTGCTGCTCTTTTCCCCCTTTAATGCATAGGTTTGTGGTTAAATATTAAACACAGCTCAGTTTACCCTTCTCCTAGGAGGCAAGGAAGGAATATTTTTTTTAAAAAAAGTCCTTATAACTCTCCATCCTTGATAGGAGCCAAGATAAGTCATTATGCCTCAGAAGAATGGGAAATGACCAGTCCAAAATTGTCAGTGAAACCAGTGATTTTTGAGAATAACTAGTGGGGCAAATATAGAGGATTTTAAAAGATTATAAATTACCAAAAATTTGTGGCAAAATACTTTTAAAGAACAGGGGAATGATAATACATTTAGATATTCATTACACTTTATTTGAGTCACAGTTCTACTGTTACTCAGGCTAGAGTGCCACAGCATCAGCCTAGCTCACTACAACCTCAAACTCTTGGGCTCAAGGGATCCTTCAGCCTCAGCCTCCTGAGTAGCTGGGACTACAGGCACCCACCACCACACCTGCCTAATTTTTCTATTTTTAGTAGAGATGGGGTCTTGCTTGTGTTCCAGCTGGTCTCCAACTCTTGAGTTTAAGCGATCCTCCATTGCTTAGCCTCCCAGAGTGCTGGGATTATGCCCAGGCAGCACACTTTTTAAATCTATCACAAAGAAGAGTTGTTGAGCCTTAGTCTTTGTGAGAAGAGATTAGCCTGATGGGCAGTTTTAGGCTAGTTTTGTATTATGTTGTAAGATAAGATGTTGAGAATAAGCCACATGAGAAAAATGAGAAGCAAAAATGAAATAGTCATCTTTCTCCAGAAAAGTTCTGGATAGACAGGTATTTCCACTTCAAAGCTAATGAAATCTCTTTTTCCCTGTTTCTGCCAAGAACAGGTTTCTTACCATCCTAGCTAGAATCCTGGTTAGACTTCTTCCTTAGCATGCTGCCTTCTCAGGCTCAGCAGGGAAGTTGAGCCCCAAGTTTATTGACAGGAGGGCAGGGCCTATGGCCCTTGTGTAGCTTGTCACAAGGAACCGAACCAACCTTAGTTCCCTAGTATAAAAATCCCATTCTTTAGAAAATATGCTTGACCAGTAGCCAGCAGCTGACGATGACATTCAAAGCGTATATCCTAATGACTTTAAAATATTCTGGATTTTATGTTACGTTTTTCAGTACAGATGAAGTGATCACTTAGACTTGAAGGGTTAGATGTGCAAATTAAGTGAATTATAGTGTTCAATATTAATTTGGATGGAAAGTTGTATGTCATAGATGTAAAACTAAAAAAATTAAAAACTATATAATCTTTTTCTTTTTTGAGATAGTCTCACTTTGTCACCCTCAGTAGAGTGCTGTGGCATAACAGCTCACAGCAACCTCAAACTCTTAGGCTCAAGCGTTTGTGTTGGATTAGCCTCCCAAGTAGCTGGGACTACAGGCACTTGCCAGAACGCCCAGCTCTTTTTAGAGACAGGGTCTAGCTCTGGCTCAGGCTGGTGTCAAACCTATCAGCTCAGGCCATCCACCCGCCTGGGCCTACCAGAGTGCTAGGAATATAGGCGTGAGCCGCCACGCCTGGCCTATATAATCTTTTTATAGTGGCTACCCAGAAGTCTTCTTTGATTGAACTGAATTATAAAGTAGTTCCACATATTTAACTATAAAATATCACATCTTGATCAGCTTTCTCCAGGAAGTAAAGCCCTCAGTGATGTTTCTATCTAGAAAACTGAGCATACTGAGGGAACGAATATGAAACAGACCATATTAAATGCCCATATAATAAAGTCCAGATGAATGTACAAGAGGAGAAAGGAAGTACCATATTGCCGGATGTCCACGCAGATCTGCTCCACACCCGTGGTCCCATTGGTCTGGGGTGACTTGATGACTTCGCAAGTCGACCATATATTGTAGAACATAAACACAGGCACTGCCGAGAAGCCAAACACGCCCAGCCAGGCCACTCCAAGCACATAGGTGAGGAAGACAAACTAGGCCGAAATAAGAGGAAAGAGAATCAGCACTGAAGGGGTGGGTGCATCCCCAGAGAAAGGCTCGCCCCCACTGTGGGATGCCGTGGGGACCTCGAGGCTGTGGCAGCCGAAAGGGAAACCCTGGGGCACAGGGGAGCAGGGGTAGTGAGAGCTATACCCAGAGCTAGAGGATCTAGAATGTGAGCTCCCACAGCGGCTGTAGCACCTTTCTCAGGTCCCTTCTTTAACTAGGCCAGGAGATCCCAAGGTCGCAGAGCTCTAGTTAGTGACAGGGCCTCCCATGAGGCACTCTTTCTAAACATCAGTTCTGAAAAGTCAGCATCCTATTTAACGTGATACTCTCAGGGCGCTTCCTGGGCCAGTGAATTGTAACTTCATAGGAATTCCTCCCAAATGATCTTTATTTTATGTGACAGAGGGCTGGTAGGGTAGCAATCACTACAAGAAACCTCTCAAAAGGAACTTTGCTAGTTTCCTAATCCTGTGAAATTACTAAAAGCATCAGATCCTCGAATCTTTATCAAAAGTTTCAAATAGTCCTGAGCACAAGCTTAATTGAACATTGACTGATAAAATTCTCATTTCCCTGTAGTTTTGTCTTTAAGATTCACAGCAGCTTTGCAAGCAAAGCAATCGCTTAGACGGAAAGCTTCCCGATGTTCACCCACACATTGCCATGGATGATTCCAGGAAGAATATACTCCTAGTGCTTGACTTTTGGTATAACCTGTCTTGATGACCAATTTCAGAGAGCTTTGTGGGATTTCTGTTTTCAGAAGGCATACCCACAGAGCGTGTGGGCAAGGATTTGCAGCTCTTCTAGGTTGGCTTTTATTTTTTTAGGCTGATGGTAGAGACCTGGACCTGGACTCCTGACTGTACCCTGAGCAGCTACCTGGGCGGTGAGAGGCCACCCCCTGATGGCCACACCAGGAAACTGCAGAAACAAGGTACTTCCTTTTATTTCAAGGAATCATTTACATTTCTATAAATATTCAAAAGAAGCAGGTTTCAGCAGTGTCACGTCCCCTTTCCTCCCCAATGCTTAAGATCTGGCTGCTCCAGACTAGGCTGTCTTTTTTTCCCCCCTTCAAAAGAAAACTTTACTTTTTAATAACACTACAAAGACCTGAGCAGGAGAGGATTGGTGGTTCTTAGCCTTGGTGAACCCTCCCTCCCAGGCCAGTAGCCCACCCCCGTCCTGATGGCCTCCAACATTCCAGCTGCTTCCTCAGCAAGATCCTGAGCACAAGCCTCCTACAAAGGGTTGAGGACAGGAAGGCCTCTGGTGGCCCAGGGGCAGCTTGCTTCCCTGGTAGGCTGAACTCATCTGCCTAACCCTGCACCCAACTTTCTGTCCTGAGCCTGTCCGCCAGCGTCCTGAGCCCTGCCCTGTCACATGTGTCTTCCTAACACCCTCCAAGGTTAGTGTCATGATCCCTTAAGCAAGCAGATGGAGAAATCAGAGCACGTGGGGCACCAGTGGCAAGAGACACAGCACACAAATCTGGGGGCTTTTGGACTTTTTACCACCGATCTTTCTCAAACAAACTCTGATATATGCAAGAGCTAAAAGTGGGCTGTGCTGGGTGGGCTCAGGGTAGCAGGCTTCTCCACCAGAACAGTGGCTCCCTGGCTCTCGGTGGAGTGCCACTGGCTCAAGTATGAGCTCTTGGCACTCTCCACCGTCTACTGTATACAGACAAATGCTGGGAGCAGCTAGAGACTTTAAATACCAGGCAGTTGCCGACCCAATGCTGTTCCCTGGCAGAACCCTGATGGGGAGAAGTGAGGGGAAAGCTGTCATTTTAAAGCTACTAGGAGGTTTTTTTTTTTTTTTTTTTTAATTTTTTTATTGTTGGGGATTCATTGAGGGTACAATAAGCCAGGTTACACTGTACTAGGAGGTTTTTATTTTGGGGGTTCCTACTTTTTGTGGATATTTTCCTTCTGTTCCCCACTTTTTACAGCTTTCTCCCCCAATAAAAGTAACCATTTCTGACTTGTATACTATCTTCCTCATATTTTAAAAATGCCTTTATTGAGATACAATTTACTCCCAAGAGTCTTAAAAGTTATTAACTCTGCGTTCTATGAACTTCACCCCAAAAAGCCAACATGAACCCTAAATCCTGGGATTGGTGATTGAGGGCGTTCAAATCACCAAAGAATTAAATCATTCAGCAATTGAAAAGTAGGTTTTCATCCTAGTAGGTGGTTTCTTTTAGGAACATGGTTTTCTGAAATAACACCAAATGACACCATCTGGGGAGACTATTATCTGTCCTTAGGTGGGGTGTGCGTGTGTTCTTGTTCAGGCATTTAAGCACAGGTGATAATGCAAACAGACCCTAAAGGGGCCCAGCTGACAGACTAAGCCCAGCTGGACTGTTCTGAAGTTCCACATATGGTGTCATTCCAGATGATCCTAAAGGTTAGCATCTGGACCCACACAGGTCCAGTGAGTGGCCCCGGCTGTGTAACCAAGGACACAGGATCCAAGGGCAGGTAAGACGAGCAGCAGGGACAGCCAGTTTCCCCCAGACTCCTTCCTGGGTCTGGCAGCTGCCAGTGGCACCATCTCAAGGGTCACACTTGCCTTGAGACAGTTAATGTTACACCATGTCACATATCCTACAGACCCTTCATACCCAAGCTCTGGTCACTGGGTCACAATTCCATGACAATTCGTATGCCTCTCTGAGGAGGATTTTTCTTACCAGTGGGCTCTTCTGGTGCTTTAAGCCAGACCCCGAGTCCTCTCCTGGCCAGAACAGAACACTCAGCCAGCACCCAGCCAACTGGTGGCCCAGCTGTTGTGCCCGCTGTGTTGTCCTTGGGAGAGGCCTAGGATTCCCTCTTCAGCATTAGGGCTAATCTTGATCCTCAACTTGTTTGATCCTTAACTTGTTTTCCTTTTTTTTTTTTGTGGAGACAGAGTCTTACTTTATCACCCTTGGAGGAGTACCATGGTGTCACACAGCTCACAGCAACCTCCAACTCCAAGGCTTAGGCAATTCTCTTGCCTCAGCCTCCTGAGTAACTGGGACTACAGGCGTCTGCCACAACACCCGGCTATTTTTTGTTACAGTTTGGCCGGGGCTGGGTTTGAACCTGCCACCCTTGGTATGTGGGGCCAGCACTCTACCTGCTAAGCCATAGGTGCTGCCCCCAAGCACTCAAGAAGTAGGGCGCCGGTCCCATATACTGGGGGGTGGCAGGTTCATAGCCTGGCCCCAGCCAACACTGAAAAAAGAAAAAAAAAAGTTTTCTTTTTTACTTTATTGTTCTTTCAAATACTAGACCAATGCAGCCAGCTGCCTGTGAGACATTTCCATGTGAATATGCCACCACAAATTCAGTTGATAAACTCAAATTCAGCTTGCCAATAATCAAGCTCCTCTACCCTCCTTGCCTCTCAACTCACCTCGGGTTTCCTTTTTTTTTTTATTAAATCATAGCTGTGTACATTAATGCGATCATGGGGGCACCATACACTGGTTTTATAGACCATTTGACATTTTCATCACACTGGTTAACATATCCTTCCTGGCATTTTCTTACCATTTTTTCCCCCCGTCTGTCTAAACAAATGCCTATTAAGACATTTATATTCTACATTTACTAAGTTTCACATGTACCCTTCCTTGTAAGATGCACTGTAGGTGTAATCCCACCAACCACCCTCCCTCCGCCCATCCTCCCCCTCCCTCTCCCCTTGCCCCCTATTCTTAGGTTATAACTGGGTTATAGCTTTCATATGAAAGCCATAAATTAGTTTCATAGTAGGGCTGAGTACATTGGATACTTTTTCTTCCATTCTTGAGATACTTTACTAAGAAGAATATGTTCCAGCTCCATCCATGTAAACATGAAAGAGGTAAAGTCTCCATCTTTCTTTAAGGCTACATAATATTCCATGGTGTACATGTACCACAATTTATTAATCCATTCGTGGATCGATGAGCACTTGGGATTTTTCCATGACTTAGCAATTATGAATTGGGCTGCAATAAACATTCTGGTACAAACATCTTTGTTATAATGTGATTTTTGGTCTTCTGGGTATATACCTAGTAGAGGAATTATAGGATTGAATGGCAGATCTATTTTTAGATCTCTAAGTGTTCTCCAAACATCTTTCCAAAAGGAATGTATTAATTTGCATTCCCACCAGCAGTGTAGAAGTGTTCCCTTTTCTCCACATCCATGCCAACATCTCTGGTCTTGGGATTTTGTGATATGGGCTAATCTGACTGGAGTTAGATGATGTCTCAAAGTAGTTTTGATTTGCATTTCTCTGATGATTAAGGATGATGAGCATTTTTTTATATGTCTGTGGGCCATGTGCCTGTCTTCTTTAGAGAAGTTTCTCTTCAAGTCCCTTGCCCAGCCTGCAATGGGATCACTTGTTCTTTTCTTGTTTATACGTTTGAGTTCTCTGTGGATTCTGGCTATTAAACCTTTGTCGGAGACATAACCTGCAAATATCTCCTCCCATTCTGAGGGCTGTCTGCTTGCTTTACTTACTGTGTTCTTGGCTGTGCAGAAGCTTTTTAGTTTGATCAGGTCCCAGTAGTGTATTTTTGAAGCTGCTTCAATTGCCTGGGGGTCCTCCTCATAGGGGTTTCCTTTTATGATGCAGCAATGTTTAAGCCTACCTTTTAATTAGCTAGTTTTAACATTTGTCATCTTCTAGACCAGCAGCCAGCAATGTTTCCTTACTATAGAGGGGCAACCAGGAAACAGATTAGGCTTCGCAGGCCACATATGTCTCTGTTGCAGTCACTCAACTCTGCTGCTTTTTAGCATGAAAGCTGCCACAGGCATATGCAAATAAATGGGCGTGGCTGTATGCCAATAGCACTTTATGTAAATTTCAAGTTAAGCATCATAAATTTTCATGCATCATGAAATATTATTCATGTGTTTTTTGCAACCACTTAAAGACAGAAAAAGCATTCTTCTTGAGCTCTATAAAACCATACAGTAGGCCAAATTTGGCCCATAGGCTGTAATTTGCTAACCACTATCTTAGACTATAAGCTCCTTGAAAAAGGGGCCTTTCAATTTTTGCACCTCTCTTGGCTGGCAAAGTCCCATACTTGGTACATTAAGGGTGCTGGTAACCATTTACAGAAGGATTGCGACAATTTCTCATAGTACATACATGTTTTTATGACCGTGATCTATATTTTTATTTTCTTTCTTTCTTTCTTGAGACAAGAGTCTCACTCTGTCACCTTGGGTAGAGTGCCATGGCATCATAGCTCACAACAACGTCAAACTCTTGTGCTCAAGTGATTCTCTTGCCTCAGCCATCCAAGCAGCTGGGACTACAGGCACCTGCCATAACACTGGGCTAGTTTTTTTAAAGACAGGGTCTGGCTCTTGTTCAGGCTGGTCTCGAACTCCTGAACTCAGGCAATCCACCAGCCTCAGTCTCCCAGAGTGCTAGGATTACAGGCGTGAGCCACCGCACCCAGCCCTGTGATCTATATTTTAAAGATAAAAGAGACCATTGAGACAATATGAATGTTGTCTACAGTAGGAACTTCTATAGTAAGAATTTGAGAAATGTGAGAAATCTTCAGTAGCCTTTTCACCTGTACATTAATAAGGGAAACATTTAAGTCTACCGCCATACATTTTAATTTATTATCAATATCACGTTAAAGGGATTCATAGTCCTAATTTTGAATCAGAAAGATCAATACTTGGGTCCTGATTCTACTCTCAAAGAGCTGGTAGTTTTTACCCAATATGAGGAAATACAGGCAAGGCTCTGGTTGTTTATCAATCAGTTCCCAGACGTTTGCACTTACCATTCCACTGATGCAGCGGCCGCAGGCGGTTGTCTTAAACTCACCGTGCAGTTCTTTCACTGCACTTGTGGTGTAAAAGCCTTCTGCCAGCAGAATGATCCCATACAGGAAGAAGAAGGATGCAATTCCATAGATGACATACTGCATCAGTTGGATCCTACAAAAAGAAGAAGAGGTCCTGAACTATTAAATTCACTGTGTGGTAGCCACTAGCAGGCGTCCTCAAACTTTTTAAACGGGGGGCCAATTCACTGTCCCTCAGACCATTAGAGGGCCAGACTATAGTTTAAAAAAAAAAAATCTATGGACAAATTCCTATGCACACTGCACATACCTTATTTTGAAGTAAAAAAACAAAACGGGAACAAATACAATCACACCGCCTCATGTGGCCTGCGGGCTGCATTTTGAGGACGCCTGCTCTAGAGAGAGGACTTCAGGGGGATGTACCTGGGCATCTCCCGCCCCACTGATGGCTTAGGTGGGCTCATGGGGCATCCTGAGCAGGCATCCCTGCCCACACCCCAGCAATGTAGGCCCATGGTTACAGTTGAGTTGGGCAAACTTCAGAGGCAAGGCAAAGTTTTCTTCAGTCAGTGGCAGGGCCCAGTTGTAATCTGTTAATACTCAAGTCCTGTGCAGTGAGGGTTAGAATCCTCATTTTGCATGTAGGTAAACATAGGCATCACTCAGGGAGTTATGCTACTCATCTCAGCATACACAATTAGAGGCAGAGCAAGCATTTGAGCCCTGGTCCAACAGACAACATGTTCTGCCATATCAGAATACCTCCCAGCCAGATCTAGTGCTTAATTTTATTCTGGTAAGTCTTAGAAAAATTAGCCAGGCGTTATGGTGGGAAACTGTAGTCCCAGCTACTTGGGATGCTAAAGCAAGGGGATTGCTTGAGCTCACAAGTTTGAGTTTATTGTGAGCTATGAAGCACTCAGGGGTTCTTTGAGGAGTAACTTAGGCAGATGTTCTTTGCACTGAGAATCTCACCACACAAATGACAGTAGGTCGAATAGGTTTAGGCTACAGAAAGCTAATTCACAACTAAGTTTGTCCTACAAAAGTTGACAAAGACCCAGATGACTAATCCCCCAGCCTTTGGCCACCCATCGGAATCACCTAGGAAGTTTTAGGAAATACTGGTGGTATCTGGATCCCTTCTCCAGACATGTTGACTTGATTGGTCTGGGGTTAGGCCTGGGGAGTTTTTGAAAGCTTCTCAGAAGCTTGAGAGCCATTGATTGGGATCACTAGGTTAATTAACCCAGCACACCTTTCCCACATTCATTCCTGGTACATAGTTGTTTGTGTGGTTGGCACTGATGGAGTTCCTTGTCCTGCTTGATCCTTCCTTATAAGCCTCTCATTACTTTGGATGTCATGTGCGAATAGATAAAAAAATAACATTCCATAAGGACTCTTCCAACATGATTCCATCACTGTTCTATAAAAATTTATCCATGCCTTTTCAATCTGGTGGTAATGCTTCTCATACTCTTGACACAGCCTAAACACTATGAAATTTTGGGATTCAAGAAAAGAAAAAAATGCAGAAGGAAATGGAGAAAGGAGCTAGATATCTGAAACACGTAAGTAGATGGCTGCTGTTCTTGCACGGATATGGGAATCTATATGTGGCAGTCAATGTGACTCTGCTGAGAATAATTCCAGAATGAGAAGGCAGAGATTTGGGAATAACCCCCTGTATACACACTTGCCATCTTCCTATTTTCTAAAAGTCTTCAACGGGGTTCCTATCAATTCAGGGATAGAATCATTTCATGGAAGAAAGCTGAAGTATCTGTTACTTGGGAACAAAGCTAACTCTGGTGAGCTAATCAGCATCACCACCCGTTACCTTATCATAGTCCCCCACATCCATGGCTACCATGTGCAGAATGTCCTAGGCATGAGCCTTGCCATTCCCAGGTGAGATCCCACTTCAAGGCCTAAATACCCACCATATTCTTGGTCCTTTTTTCCTTTTCTCCTGGACCTTTTCTATCTGCATATAGTGAGCTTTAATTAAAAGCATCAGTTTTCTACCAGGAGAGCACACTTTGTGAAAATGTCACAAGGTGGATTCATCTTAAATACACTTTTTTTTTTTTTTTGAGACAGCCTCAAGCTGTCGTCCTGGGTAGAGTGCTGTAGTGTCACAGTTCACAGCAACTTCCAACTCCTGGGCTGAAGCAATTCTCCTGCCTCCGTCTCCCAAGTAGCTGGGGCTACAGGTGCCCACCACAACGCCCAGCTATTTTTTGGTTGCAGCCATCGTTGTTTGGTGGGCCCAGGCTGTATTCGAACCTGCCAGCTCAGGTGTATGTGGCTGGTGCCTTAGCTGCTTGAGCCACAGGCGTCGAGCCTTAAATACATTTTTTTGAGACAGAGTCTTACTCTGTTGCCCTGGGTAGAATGCCATGGCATTATACTCACAGCAACCTCAATCCTCTTGCCTCAGCCTCCCAAGTAGCTGGGACTACAGGTACCTGCCACAATACTTGGCTAGTTTTTCTTTCTTTTTTTTTCTGCAGTTCTTGGCTGGGGCTGGGCTTGAACCCGCCACATCCAGCATATGGGGCCGGCGCCCTACTCCTTTGAGCCATAGGCACTGCCCCTAGTTTTTCTATTTTTAGTAGAGATGGGGTGTTGCTCTTCCTCAGGCTGGTCTCAAACTCCTGAGCTCAAGCAATCCACACGTCTCGGCCTCCCAGAGTGCTAGGATTACGGGCATGAGTCACTGTGCCTGGCCCTTAAATACGTTTTGGTTTTTTTTTTTTTTTTTTTTTTTTTTTGCAGTTTTTGGCTGGGGCTGGGTTTGAACTCACCACCTCTGGCATATGGGGCCAGCGCTCTACTCCATTTAGCCACAGGCACCACCACCAACCCCCCCTTTTTTTTTTTTTTTTTTTTTTGCAATTTTGGCCAGGGCTGGGTTTGAACCCGCCACCTCTGGCATATGGGGCTGGCACCCACTCCTTTGAGCCACAGGCACCGCCGCCATTAAATACATTTTTTAAGGGAAGTGGATACTTACACCTCACTCAGCAAGGCATGGTCACTGGTGTTGGTGGAGAAATGTTGTTCTAGAATTGCCACAGTTCCTGCGAGAGCCACGTGCCCACACCCACAGAACAAGGCGACTCCAGAGAAGCAGAGGATGGTAGCCACCAGGGAGGCATAGGGGACTCCTCCCAGACACTTGATGCAGCATTCGAAGCAGCCTAGACCCAAAGGAGAGAAAATGCAGCCATTATGGGCAAGACTGCTTTGATCTTTGTGAACACCACATATTAGCAGAGAAGGTTCTACTTTCCATCTTCCCCAGCATGCTCTTTGGTAATACTTCAACATCCCAAGGGCCAGCAGGGTAGTTACCAGCATCTCACATTCTGTGGTTGAGAACCCTGAGGCTCCAAGGGGGAATGTAAATTAATTTGCCCAAACTCTGGAAGGGTAGTGATCAGCAGAGTACTGACAAACGATTGTGGGGTATGTTACAATTCTAGAGCTTTCTGATCAAGCCGCAGTGGGGGTGGCTCAAGTGATAAGGAACAGCATTCATTCTACTACCAAAGTCAGAAGAGGACAGCAGTAAAGCTGCAGCTCCATGAGAAAAGCGACAGTCAGGTTTTCTCCAACCTCAACCTTCTGAGGTTTTAAGTACATCTACTGCCGTAGCAGCCAATGGCTTTCCCCAAGCCCTTGACCTTGCAGGCAACTGGAAGAGCCTAATACAGTAATTATGCTGTCTCCAGGTTTGGAAAAATATCAATCTGATTATTTTGGAAAGGCGATAGGTATTTTGATCCCTAATTCACTGAAGTACAAAGTCACCAAGATCTACTTAAGGTTCATTCAAGTCAATATCAGAAATTACCTCAACTTTTTTTTGAACTCAACTTGCTAATAAGAATGCTCCCCCCATCCCAGGCAGCACAAACAGTTCATCATCCTTCTCTTCCTCCTCCTCCCCTCCTTCTACCTGCCCCCTTCCCTGATGTTCAGAGTCAGAACCCAGAACTGGTGGATGATATTTAAGTAGTTGAAGGTAGAAAGGAATGTGAGAAAAAAAAAAAAAGAAGACAAAATGAGCATCTATGAGGTGGAATGAAGGAGAGAGAGCCATGAGTCACTCTTAATCTTGAAAAGCTGAGACTTTATTCATTTTTTAAAATAAGCTTTTGCTTGGGATGTCCATAAAGACCTCCCCAATGGGCAGAGCCAGGTGACATCTTCAGTTCAGAGACATTTATGTTTTAGTAAAGCAATGCTGGCCTCAGGATAATGTCAGTACCTCTCCTGACCTCCTGTCCCAATTTATATTATCCAGACCCTTAAGTAAATGGCTTGTCGGGGAAATCGAACTTTAAATGCATTATGGTGTTTAACAGCAATTAAGCTCAGCTCATTACTTCAAGGCAAGCGCATTAAAGCCAGTTAAATTCTTTCTCCCAAATGATCTTCCTAGTAGTCAGGGAATGACAACCCAGTGTAAAACATCAGAGATGAATGTTTCCATTTTGATGAGCATCCCATTGTAAACTAGTGTTTGCTTAAGCCTATTACAGAAAGTAACTACAGACCCTCATCACCAGATTTCTCTGTAGTTCATGGTAAAATATTACTAAAAAATGTCAGGGCTTCATAAGAAAGCTGTGCTTCCTTTTATTTCAAAAGGGACCAGCTTTTATCAGGAAGACCAACCTCCCAGAAATGGACTGAGCCACTACATAAAATGGGAACCAGTGCATAATAGGGTTCAACTTCACTAGCAATAGGGTTCAACTTCACTAGCAAGTCAGTACAATAATCTCTCAGACACTTGAGATTTGTGAACAGGAATGTTAGATTTTTTTTTTCTTTTTTTTTTGAGACAGTCTTACTTGATCACTCTCAGTAGAGTGCTGTATTATCATAGCTCATAGCAACCTCAGTCTCTCGGGCTCAAGTGATCCTCTTGCCTCAGCCTCCTGGGTAGCTGGAACTACAGGTACCCGCTATAACACCTGGCCAGTTTTTCTGTTTTTAGTAGAGATGAGGTCTAGTTCTTGCTTTTGTTAGTCTTTGAACTCCTGAGCTCAGGCAATTTGCCTGCCTCAGCCTCCCAGAGTGTTAGAATTATAGGCATGAGCCACTGTGCCTGGCCCAGAACTCAATCTTATTTTGTCAGATGACTTTCTGGGGACTGGGGTTAGAGGAATGCAAACTAAAAGTCCTAATTCTCTGCAGGTTGCCAAACCAAGAGAAACCAAAATCCTTGGCCTTGATGTGTTCAGTTACATAAAGAGAAAATAGACCTGAGTATGTTAGATTATTCATATCCCCCACATTCTCAGTCTCTGTGATGATAAGAACAAGATGAATGCCTGCTTTCCCAGCTGATGAAGTTATATCTCATCCTTATTGAATACAGATGTGTAGCCTTGGGACTGTGTGGTTCAGTATAGTAGCCATTAGCACATGTGGCTATATAAATTATTTAAAATTAGATAAAGTGAAAAACCCAGGGCCTCAGTTGCAATTAACCACATTTCATATGCTCAATAGCCATGTGTACTAGTGGCTACCGTATTGGACAATGCAGATATAGGACCTTTTTTTTTTTCTTTGAGACAGAGTCTCACTTTGTCACCCTTGGGAAAGTGCTATGGCATCATAGCTCACAGCAACCTCAGACTTTTAGGCTCAAGCCATTCTCTTGTGTCAGCCTCCTAAGTAGCTGGGACTATAGGCACCTGCTACAATGCCTGGCTATTTTTAGAGACACAGTCTCGCTCTTGCTTAGGCTGGTCTCAAACTCCTGAGCTCAGGCAATCCACCTGCATTGGCCTCCCTTAGCTACCATGCCCAGCCTCAGATATAGGACCTTACATCATCCCAGAACACTGCTTTGGAAGGCACTTTTTTACTTGCCAAGTATTTGATTTTCTTTTTTTTTTTTTTCCTTTTTTTTATTAAATCATAGCTGTGTACATTGAAATATTTGATTTTCTATAGTGGATTCATTTGGATTTCATTAATTCAGTACTTTTTCAAGACCTACTGTCATCAAGCACAGTGCTTGGTATGGGGGATGCAAATATGAAGTCAGATGTCCCTTTTGCCTTTGAGATAAATACTGGAGGAAGACAAATAACATAACTATTCTAGCACAGCATGATGAGGCTGAAGATCCAGACCTCCAGAGACCTAGTGGATGGAGGGTGGAGAGGGAGAGGGAAGTACAGAAGGGAATATAATTCAGATTGGCGAGGGATCAGAAAAGGCTTTCTAAAGAAAGCCCCAGTATACAGAATACTTCCACGGTGGACATGGTGACATTGATAGGTAACATGAGAAAATGCTTGTTCAGTTTTGAATATTTTTGTCGTATGCACTTTTAACAAACCACATCCTTTCTTGTCCTTTAGAGTTAGGTGTTACTGTGTAGCGTACTCACTTGCTCCTTAATGATATAACTCATCCTTCCAAACCCACAGTTGCCACTTCAAACAATCTTTCATCCAAAGGGTGAAAGAATTTAAAAGAAACAGCACAACTTCTCCCAGGTTCAAAAAGACAAGTAAGGTTAGAAGAATGATGCTGACCACTCCTAAATTCAATACTAGATCAAGGCTAAAGTTTCCCTCCAATTTATATCACTCAATGACTTCATATACCCCATGCTATGGATCTAGTTTTCTAGGAGCAGAGAAAGCCAGGGATTCCAGAATTTAGGGGGTCACCGCAATGAATCATGCTCTTTCAGTACTCTTACATTTGTAGCAGATGATTTTATTTGTGGCTGTAGGAACCTGGCTCCTTCAGAACCAAAATCACCATATTAGTCATCTTTGTTCTCCCTCACACAGGGAAAACTCTTACAGACACTGCCAGCCAATGTGACTCGAAGCTTGTGACATATGACATGAGGAAGGTATATGGGAAATAGGACAGCTGGATGTAGAGCTTATTCTAGCTTGGTTGACTAGTTATCAGGGTTAAAACTGCAGGTGTGGTGGATATCCAGTCATCTATAAATGGATCACTCCCACTGTATCTTCTATGTCAGTCTAAAAGTCACCCCTAACCTCAGTATTCAAGGTATCTTTGAATACAGGGCAGTTTGGTTACATAGCACATACTCATCCTAAAAGAACCAAGAGTGCCACACAAAGTTAGTAAGAAAAAGGTAAATATGTTTTCTAAAGTGGATATCCATATCGGTGCCTTCACATAAACAGCATTTCTGACTGGGAATCCATACAGTGTGTAAATGGCAGATGCCATGATGGTGATGTATTCAGGCCTGCATCATGGGTGTGTGTGTGATCTGTGCAGTCACACAGAGCCCTGCGCTTGGTTTAATGCTCTACCACCATTCTGAAATTCTTAATCATTTTTGAACAAGGATGTCAGAATTTACATTTCATAGCAGGTTGCAAATTATGTCACTGGTCTTGGGTGTATTTATGTGGGAAGGGGCAAGAAGGGGTCTTTCCCCCTCATATGTATACAGTAGCCTTCTTTCTTATTTCCTAACATTAAAAACACAGCCTAGAAAGGTAGACATCGCCCCCTCAGTGCAAAAACCATCCAAATCTATATCAAGGAACTAGATGTGTGCAGTACACTATCTCCACAGGAGAATGGATGACTTCCCTTTACTCTAAAAGGCAGTAGCAGTTACCTACCCTAGTATCCATCACAAAGTCAACACTGGAAGCTCTCCTAAAGCAGCAAACCATGGCCTGTGTTTTCATAAGTAAAGTTTTACTGGAACACAGCCATACCCATTCATTTACAAATTGTCTGTGGCCATTTTTGCCCTGCAAGGATAGAGTTGAGCAGCTGTAACAAGATACATGGCTTGAAAAGCCAGATATATTTATTATATAACTCTTTACATAAAACGTTTGCAGACCCAAATCTGGAAGTGTGGTCCCTGCACTGGCAGCATCAGCATCATGTAAGATAATAATTTTCAACTAGTATGTCACAGCACAGTGGTGTGCTAAGAGAGGATCTTAGGTGTGCCACAAAAAATTTTAAAGATCATTAATCAAATTATTTGTGAAAGAAGTTCAAAGCATAGGAAGTGTATTTTTATTAGTCTTTTTTTTTTTTGATCAACATAATTTAAGGGGGCCATAGAAGTTTAACTATAGGCTCAAGTGTGCTGTGAGATAAAAAAGGTGAAAAAACATTCATGTAGGAACATATGAAAAATGTTTGGCTCAGCACCCATTGCACAGTGGTTATGGCACCAGCCGCATTCACGGAGGTTGGCGGGTTCGAGCCCAGCCCGGGCCAGCTAACCAATAATGACAACTGAAACAAACAAACAAAATAGCCAGGCATTGTGGTGGGCTCCTGTAGTCCCAGCTACTCGGGAGGCTGAGGCAAGAGAATCGCTTAAGCCCAAGAGTTAGAGGTTGCTGTGAGCTGTGATGCCACAGCACTCTCCCGAGCGTGACGTAGTGAGACTCTGTCTCAAAAAAAAAATAGCAAATGTTAGTGTCCCCCCGCACACAACTGAATCAGAAACTTTGAGGGCAGACCCAGTAATATGTATTTTAACAGGTCTATTGGGTGTTTCTCATATATGCTCTAATTTGAGAGCCAGTGTCGTAAAGAACCACGCAAGTGCTTAACTATGGCAGTTCCACCTGCTTTCTTTCACTGCCAGCCACAATGCACTACCATAAAAATCTAACTCCTGAAACCATTCCCGGCTTCTGGCCAAGATGGAGGAACAGAAACCAAATTTACCCTCCTGTCTAAAGTAACTAAAACATCAGGCAAAATATATGAAACAATGATCTTTAAGATATTAAACATCGGGCTATGAAGAAGTATCCATGGCTAATGAGTTAGTTACTAAAATAAATACTCAACTAAGCCAAAGAACCAAGGTAAGATGATTTGTAACTCAATAAGACTGTTAGCATAGGTTCATTTGAAGGCACAGCTCAGCCTTCAAACAAAAGAAACTCTTCCCCGCAACCTGGCTATTCCCATCATTTCAGAGTTGGCGTCTCTTACGGGTCTGGTTCATTGGCATTGTCAGAGAAGCCGAGTCACGGGCATGGGTGAGGGTGTCAGCCCTGGGAAGGGCAGCAGCTGCCCATTCATTCCATTTCATAACCGGCAGCATTGGCTTTAGCAGGGAGTGTGTGAGAAATACAGGATCTCAGGCAGCATGCCAGACCAGCTGAATCAGAATCTGCCTTCCAGGGTGATCTGAGTGCATGTGAAAGTTAGAGAAGCCCATTTCTAGTCAATAGTCCCATCTTCCCAGTCTCAGGTGTGGCATCCTGAGCCCCTTTGACATGACATGCCTGCTTTTGTGTTAAATGGTGCCTGGTGCTTTCTCCCTAAGACACGGCCCACTGGGTTTGACCATAACACTCTAGCTATTTGCAAATCGAACGAGTTCCAGGGGCTACAATGAAGAAAAACAAAATGTCCCAAGCTGTTCTGCTGTCCTGAGAAGTGTGCAACTAGACTGCTTTTTTCCTGAGCCAAGCAAGTGGAATTTTTTACATCAAAGATGCTTTAGTGCCATACCATGCCATAGACAGGGCCTGAGAAGATAGGTGTCTAGTCACCTGAGAAAGCACATTTATGAGCACTCCCTTCCCCGCTGCCCCCATGGTGCTGGGAGCACCTAGAGACAAAGGAAATGGATTTGTGATCTCCCCAGTGGTCAAAGGCAAGCTGATGTTTATAAATGTGGAGATGGTGCCAAGCCCCAGCAAAGCCCGGTGCTATGAAGTTCATGCGAGCTAAGGAAGACCAATGCTTTTCTTGCATACTCCTATGAATCCACAGACTGAATTTTCCCAAGTTTCAAACCAGCAATGACAACATTGGTTAACATGAATCAGAAAAAACAAGGAAAGCGTTTTTGGACCACTGTGATCTACTGACATAAGAAAAATCAATACCAGGTGGCTTTCTAGCACATTTTACTAGTCATTTAGTAATTCATTCTCAATATCTCTCACCAAACCCTCAACACCTCTGTTGGGCTAATGTCTTAAGCCTTCACACCCCTGGGCCGGTCTCTGGCTGAAAAGAATTTTAGGTTTTGCTTCGCACAAAAACTCCAGTGTGCGTTAGCCTAAGACAGTTTAAATATAAATCACGTAGTAGGGAGAAAAAAATACCCATCAATGGCCCTAACTCTCAATGGCGATTTTGTCTCCAAATAGAACCCTAGAACCTTTTCTGCAGGACAACAGAATAAAACACCTTTTGTCCTCAGGCTTGTGGATAGCTGTTGCCATGGCTCTGAGTTCATAGTGGCCAAGTGATTGGCTCAAATTATCTGTGATCTTGGCTGCAAATTTAATGCTGGCTCAGAGTGAGGGCCAGCAGGAACAAGGACTGAGATTCTTCCCCAGGGAATGAATGTCTTACACACACTACCCCCAGACACATGTATACCACCCCCCACAAACATATATCCCCCCGACACTCATTCTCACCCCATGGACCCCTCTACACTGGGCTTTCCTTGCTACATTACCAATTCCTAATGAACCACAAAATTAAAAAGGAAAGACGCAGGAGCCAAGCTTTACAACTTTCAAGCAACCAGCAATAGGAAAATGGAGGCAGAGAGAATCTTGCTTAAGCAGAAGTGAATGTCAGCAGACAGAAGCCTCCCGGGTTGTGAGCGGGCTAAGTAGCAGTTCTCAACACTGGGCACTGTGCCTTTCAGGGGACGTGTGGTGGCAATGTCTGGAGATACTTTGGGTTGTCATATCTGGTGAAGGGGGTGCTTTTGGCATTAATGCATGGAGCCAGAGATGCTGTTAAACATCCCTCAGTGTACAAGACAGGCCCCACAACAAAAAATTACCCGGCCCCAGATGTCAATGGTGCCAAGGTAGAGAACCCCTGAGACAGCATAAATGACAAATGTATAGTTTAAACCACTAGCTGTTAACCAGGGCAATTTTGCCCACCAGAGACATTTGCCCATGTCTGGAGACATTTTTGGTCATCACATCTTACAACTGCTGCTGGCACGTGGTAGGTAGAAGCCAAGGAAGCTGCTAAATATCCTGCAATGCACAAGACAACCCCCACCCCCAACAAAGAATCAATAGACCCCAAATGTCAATAATGCCAAGGTGAGAAACCTTGCTCCCAGGGTTACAATGTACAATTCTGGTCTCAGACCTCTGGTGACACTGCCAAGTTCTAAAATTTCTTAATTTATTTCAGATTAATATGAGGGTACAAATAATTAGGTTACGTTGCTTGCATTCAATAGGTAAAGTTCAAATTATAGTTGAGTCACTTCCAAAATTTTTAAAGACATCCTTAAAAAAATTTTTTTTCTTTTTTTAAAAAGAGTCTCACTCTGTTGCCCTGGGTAGAGTGCTATGACGTCAGCCTAGCTCACAGCAACCTCAAACTCCTGGGCTCAAATGATCCTTCTGCTTCAGCCTCCCCAGTAGCTGGGACTACAGGTGCCCACCACCAATCCCAGCTAATTTTCCTATTTTTCATGGAGGTGAGGTCTCACTTTACTCAGGCTGGTCTCAAACTCCTGACCTCAAGTGATCCCTGTATGTCAGCCTCCAAGAGCGCTGGGATCACAGGTATAGGCCACCATGCCCAAATTAATTTAAAAAAAAATTATAACATGGGGTGACGCCTGTGGCTCAGTGAGTAGGGCGCTGGCCCCATATGCTGAGGGTGGCGGGTTCAAACCCAGCCCCGGCCAAACTGCAACAAAAAAATAGCTGGGCGTTGTGACGCGCGCCTGTACTCCCAGCTGCTTGGGAGGCTGAGGCAAGAGAATCACATAAGCCCAAGAGTTAGAGGTTGCTGTGAGCCGTGTGACGTCATGGCACTCTACACGAGGGCAGTACAGTGAGACTGTCTCTACAAGAAAAAAAAAAAAAAAAAAAAAACAGAAGTTCTCAATTTTCCCCCCTGTACTTTAGAATCATTTGGAGAGCATCTAAAAATTCTAATGTTTCACCCGAGACCAATTACATAAGAATGTCCAGGTATGGCACTCAGGAATGACAGGTTTGTTTCTTTTTAAACTTCCAAGGTAATTTCAATGAGCACTCTATTTTGAGAACCAATCTTCTTTTTTTTCTTTGTAGAGACAGAGTCTCACTTTATGGCCCTCGGTAGAGTGCTGTGGCATCACACAGCTCACAGCAACCTCCAACTCCTGGGCTTAGGCGATTCTCCTGCCTCAGCCTCCCGAGTAGCTGGGACTACAGGCGCCCGCCACAACGCCCGGCTATTTTTTGGTTGCGGTTTGGCCGGGGCTGGGTTTGAACCCACCACCCTCGGTATATGGGGCCAGCGCCTCACCGACTGAGCCACAAGTGCCGTCCGAGAACCAATCTTCTAAAGTAGGGGTCAGCAAACTATGATCCACAAGCCAAATTTGGCTCTCCATATGGCCTGGAGACTCAGGATGATTTTGACATTTCGAAAAAAGTCAGGAAGTATACTTTGTGGCATCTGAAAGGTATATGAATTTCAAATTTCTGTGTCTTTAAAGGTTTATTTGCACATAGCCACACTAACTCATTCATACCTGGACTATGGCTACCTTCGAGCTACAAAGGCAGGGTAGATATTTACCTTTTGGCCAGTTACAGGAAAGGTTCAGGTAGACTCCTTAAAGAACAGTTGTTCTTGGGTGGCGTCTGTGGCTCAGTGGGTAGGGCACCAGCCCCATATACTGAAGGTGGTGGGTTCAAACCCAGCCCTAGCCAAACTGCAACAAAAAAATAGCCAGGCATTGTGACAGGCGCCTGTAGTCCCAGCTACTCGGGAGGCTAAGGCAGGAGAATCGCCTAAGCCCAAGAGTTGGAGGTTGCTGTGAGCTGTGTGACGCCATGGCACTCTACTGAGGGTGATATAGTAAGACTCTGTCTCTACAAAAAAAAAAAAAAAAAAAAAGAAAGAAAAAAAGAAGAAGAACAGTTTTTCTCAAACTTTAACATGGTTAGGCTGGGTGCAACGGCTCACACCTGTAATCCTAGCACTCTGGGAGGCCAAGGCAGGTAGACTGCTTGAGTTCAGGAATTTGAGACCAGCCTGAGCAAGAGTGAGACCTCCATCTCTACTTAAAATGAAAAACTGAGGCAAGAGGATCACTTGAGCCCAAGGGTTTGAGGTTGTGAACTATGATGCCACAGGACTCTACCAATGACAACAAAGTGAGACTCCATCTCAAAAAAAAAACATTCTTAGCAATTCCCTTGGGAACTCCTGAAAATGCAGATTTTGGGGGCAGGTCTGGGGAGAGGCTTGATTGGCCCACAAGCTCCCCCTCCTGTGATTCCAACCTTCTCCTCCACCAGCCCCACTCTGAGCCAGGAGTGGGCTCTCTAATATGGTCTGTGCAGCCCTAGGAGACCTTTTCAGGTCTGTGAAGTAGAAACTCTTTGTATAATAGCATCAAGATGCCATTTGTTTTACTGTACTGACATTTCCGCAGTAAAACTACTGATGCCTTAGCAGGAATCAGGCAGTGGCACTATTGTATACTTGGCAGCAGCATATCCTTCACCACCCTGCACTTGCAGGAAGAGAAATAAAAATAAAAAGCCAGTTAACTTAAAAAGGTCCCTGATACAGTAAAAAAAAATATCATTTAATATCAGCCCCTAAGTACATGTCTTTTGAAAATTTCGTGAGAAAATGGGAAGAGGGAAAGCCCTTCTGCTGCATACACACTGCACGACGGCAGTCTGGAAGCAAAGTTCATGTGCGATTGACTTAGGAGCTGAACTAGCACTTTTTTTGTGGAATCCATTTTCCTTGGAAGAATGTCCGATGAGCTATGGTTTTTCAGACTTGGGTATTTGGCAGAAATTTTCTCAAAAAATGAACTAAGAGAGCAGCCTGTCACTGCAAAGAAAACAACTGGTAGTATCCGTTGCCAATGAACTTGGAAAACTTATACCTGCCATGGTGAGACTGACAGCTTCCCAATATTAGAAGACTTATGGATGAAATCAGTGGTGATATTAACAAATGGGATATTGCGGGGATATGGATTAATGAAATGTGTCAATATTTGAAAGATCTGCTTAACTCAAAGGACCATTATTTTTCAAATGACCAATATGGAATGTTGGACAATCATTCTTAAAAATAAGAACCAAAGTGCAATATAAAGCAATGGGTTTTAATAGAACAGGTCACAAAAAAATCATCGATCTAATTTTAGATTTCATATTGCAAGTAGTCTTTAAGAAACCATCACTTAGGGCAGCGCCTGTGGCTCAAAGGAGTTGGGCACTGGCCCCATATGCCGGAGTGGCGGGTTCAAACCTAGCCCAGGTCAAAAACTGCAAAAAAAAAAAAAAAAAAAAAAGAAACCACCTGAATGGTTTCTGAATTTCGGTGTACTATCAAGAAATAATTCTATACTCATCTAAGACCATTAAAATACTCCCTTCTCCTATGAGATTGAGTTTTCTTTATATACTTCAACCAAAGCAAGATACTCCAAGATTCCTCTGAATGAATGCCAATGTACGAATCCAGCTGTCTAATATTAAGTCAGATATTCAAGAGATTTGCAGAAATATAAAACACTACTACTCTTCTCACTAAGGTGTTTTTCTGTTTTGCAAAATAGTTACCTTTCCTAAACATTTAGGTTGACATATAATGGTTTTGACATATAATGGTTTTATTATGATTTTAAATAAATAAGTTTATTATTAAATAATATTATTTCTCAGTCACAGTTTCTAATGTAGAATTTATAGGTATAACCCACAGCAAAAGCTTTTTTTTTAAGAGACAAAGTCTCATTTTGTCACCCTCAGTAGAGTGCCATGGTGTCACAGCTCACAGCAACCTCCACCTCCTGGGCTTAGGTGATTCTCTTGCCTCAGCCTCCAGAGTAGCTGAGACTACAGGCGCCCGCCACAATGCCCGGCTATTGTTTTGTTGCGGTTCGGCTGGGGCCAGGTTTGAACCCGCCGCCCTCTGTATATGGGGCCTGCACCCTACTCAATGAGCCACAGGTGCCACCCTACCCCCTCCACAGCAAAAGCTTTTTGGGGTCATCGATTGTTAAGACTATTTTTTATTTTTTTTTTTTTTTTGCAGTTTTTGGCCGGGGCTGGGTTTGAACCTGCCACCTCTGGCACATGGGGCCAGCGCCCTACTCCTTTGAGCCACAGGCGCTGCCCAATTGTTAAGACTTTTTAACACCCAAAAGTCTATGACCCACTGGTGTAGCACGCTAAGAAGATATTATGAAGTCAGTTGACAGAGGCTTCCTATTCAAGAGCAAAGCATTAAATCTCTTAAATGATAGGCTGCTTCTCAGTTCTCTCTTGACTTTCTTACCATCCTAGACATACAAGTTCAACTACACAATGCTAAGAATGCAGAACCTATTTCTAATGACAGAAAGAGAATCGCTTTTCAGGAGATCCTTTTAAAAGCTTGTTCCCAAATCTGTTCAATAAGAGATTTTCATTTTTGTGGCACACTGTGAGAGTCTTAAAATAGATTAGCCTCTGACATTTGCAATATGGCATGAGCAGAAGATAAAATGATTGTATAAAAGATGCACCTGCATGGCTGGGACTAAACAAATTCAAGAAATAGCTATTTGTTAGTCTCTGCCTTTGCCTTTTGTGGGAACTGGCTTTGGTTTTCCCAAAGGCCACGTGTGTGATCTTGGCCTGCCTGGTGAAGTGGGGAGCACTCATGGAGGAGATTGATGGGGAGTAGGGGAAGCTGGTGTCAAGTGCAGAAGACACAGATTTTAAGAACTGAGAGAGCTAGAGGGTACTCTAGAAATTTGAGAACCAGAACTATCTCAAACTATTGAGCTTTCGTGGCACTCAGCCTCCTTGACCATCTGGAGGCAGATGACACCTGTGCTTCTCTTGATTTCATTCAATTCAATGAGCATCTGTTGAATTGCTGCTGCATGTGTGAGGCACCATGCTGGGGGCCACAGGTGTGCCCTCCTGGCTTTGATCCTTGGGTAGATGAGAGAGCAGTAAGACACAGACACATCAACATCCCTAAAGCAGAATGGAGAGGGGTGACACAAGGACAGGGGAAGTAAGATAGGGACAGGTCTCTTCAGCTAGCATGGGTTGCCAAGAAAGGGGTTTACAGATGGGAGGAGGCAGATAGGCCTCAAAGAACAGAAGGGTTCCTGTGAAAAGCATGAGGGAAGGAGAGCAGGACCAACATGGTATGGGGGACATGGGGGATATTCAGGGGGTGGCTGAGTTCATCAAGGATGCTGGGGCCATGCCAGAAAGGCAGGTCTCCCCAGCCCCCCACAGGAGGCCCTGAGCCAGCTAGCAAGCAGCCTTTGCAGGAAAGTGTGTGAGCGGGCGAGTGCCGTGGTCTGAGGTGCACTTGTGAGAGCTGAAACTGGCACCAGTGTGGACTGGATCAGAGTGGATGCAAACGCAACTCTTCAGCCATAGGTGGTGGCAGAATGGGTCTTTCTGAGTTTTATTCAAGCGGGGCTGGGTGTCTTCAATAGAAGCGGGAAGGATAAAAATCAGGCAAAGTCACAGAGCTATTAATCAATATCACACACAATTTTCTAAGGTGAAAGAATTTACGTGAACAGGTTTTCATAAGGGCCATTCTAGAAAATGAAAACTAATCTCAAGAGACAGAAAGCAGATCAGGGAGGGGTTGAGTGGAGAGGAATTACCAAGGGACATCAGGAATGGCAAGAGTGATGGCCACTCCCCACCCTGCCGTGGTGCTGGTCTCCCATGCACACATGTTCATGAAGACTTACCACATACTGCTGGGAGCAGGGGCTCACGCCTGGAATCCTGGTACTCTGGGAGGCTGAGACAGGTGAATTCTTGAGCTCAGGAGTTCGAAACCAGCCTGAGCAAGAGTGAGACTCCTTCTCTACTAAAAATAGAATAACAAGCTAGGTGTCGTGGTGGGCGCCTATAGTCCCAGCTACTTGGGAGGCTGAGGCAAGAGGATCATTTTGAGCCCAAGAGTTTGAGGTTGCTGTGAGCTACTATTATGACAGCACAGTACTCTAGCCAGGGCAACAGAATGAGACTCTTGTTTAAAAAAATAAATAAGTAAAAAATAAAAGACTTACCACACAGACACTTAGAAGAGATTCAGCGTATGTATACCTGTTGATTCTAACTCAACAAAGTTTTTATAAAAGACTTGTTTTATTTTTACAAAAGACACTCTTAGTTTGAAAGGATTGTGAACCCTATTGGGGAACTAAAGATCGGTGGTGAAAGGCAGGGTGGCCTGGAGGGATACATCCTTCAGGTGCAGCTGCCTGTACTGGGTGACAGGAACCCTCTGGCAGCAAGGCAGAACACAGGCATCCTCTGTGCTGAGGGCTGAGGACCTCTACTATAAAAGCAGAGCATAAGACGCTTGAGTAAAGGGAAAGGAGGGTCAAAGGTGCTGATGAAAACATATCCAGCTCCTGGCTTGGCGCCCATAGCTCAGTGGGTAGGGCACCAGCCACATGCACAGAGGCTGGCAGGTTCGAACCTGGCCCGGACCTATTAAACAACATTGACAACTAAAAAAAAAAAAAAATAGCTGGGCAGGTGGCGCTGGCCCCATATACCAAGGGTGGTGGGTTTGAACCCAGCCCCAGACAAACTGCAACAACACCACAAAAAATGCCAGACGTTGTGGCGGGCGCCTATAGTCCACGCTACTCAGGAGGCTGAGGCAAGAGAATCGCCTAAGCCCAAGAGCTGGAGGTTGCTGTGACGCCACGGCACTCTACTGAGGGCGACAAAGTGAGACTCTGTCTCTAAAAAAAAAAAAAAAAAAAAAAAATAGCTGGGTGTAGTGCTGGGTGCCTATAGCCCCAGCTACTTGGGAGGCTGAGGCAAGAGGATCACTTAAGCCCAAGTGTTTGAGGTTGCTGTGAGCTGTGATGCCACAGCACTGTACCGAGGGCGACATAGTGAAACTGTCTCAAAAAAAAAAAAAAAAAAAAAAAAAGAAAGAAAGAAAGAAAACATACCTACTCCCTTAAGCACGGCAACACATTCATATGGCCCACTTACATGTCTATACACAAGGGGTGTTCAGAGCACACGCATATGCGTACCCATGCATGTGTGTGGTGTGTCTCGCATGAATATATATCTGTAGGGTTTTTTGGAGACAGAGTCTCACTCTGTGACCTGGGTAGAGTGCTGTGGTGTCATCGTAGCTCACAGCAACCTCCAACTCTCAGGCTCAAGTGATCCTCTCATCTCAGCCTCCCAAGTAGCTGGGACTACAGATGCCTACCACAGTGCCCGGCTAGTTTTTCTATTTTTAGTAGAGATGGGGTCTCACTCTTGCTCAGGCTGGTCTTGAACTCCTGAGCTCAAGGATCCACCAGCCTCGGCATCCCAGAATGCTAGGATTACAGGCATGAGCCACCGCACCCAGCCTATCTGTAGGTTTTAAAGTATTGATTAATGTGCTTATGTCTTTTAAAGCACATATTTCTCTTTAGAGAGCACTGACAAGTAGATTGTATATAATATTCTTGACTGATCAAGCTATTTGTGCCTGCAATAAGGTTAACATCTGGGACAAAGCTATTCCTTGAGTGTCTATTACTTCTCTCAGAGCCAACTTCCTGACTCAAAAGCACAGAGTCTAGTTCAGGGGTTCTCAAGTCTTGGCCCTATTGGCACGGACTGTCTTGGTTGTATGTGTGTGGGTGTGCTGTCGTGTGCACTGTAGCAGCATCCTACCCATAAGATCACATTCTCAGTCAACACCCATCCACAGCATAGCCCCTGAAAGACAAAAAAATCCCGATTGGGAAATACTGGTCTAGTGCCGTGGTTCTTAACCTTGGCTGCACACGGGGTCACTGGAAGGGCTTTGATGCCTGGGCTTCATCCCCCACCCCCAGATTCTGAAGGGCTTCCTGTGGATGTGTGTGGTCTCAGGATTTTAAATGACCCCTTCTCCAGGGGTTCTACCATGGAGCCCAGCCCGAGAACATCTTAATAGAGAAAATTGATTTACTCTACAAAGTTAACACTATTTATGTCCTTTTCCCTAATTTAGAACCATATGAAAGTAATTCTGAAGACCTTGACTAGCCAGTCCAGTCTCAATTTACTCAAGGAATACTTACTGACTCCTGTGCAAATTGCAGAGTGCAAGGTCTTAACCAGCCTGGCCCTAGAGACTAGGACACTAAATTTGTACAATGTCATCTAAAGCCATACATGTCCTAAGTGCTAAGATTAAAGTGACCTTCATTAACACTATGAATGACTGTGTTCATGGTCCCAGGCATTGAGCCAGGCCAAAGCAGAAAGTAAGGCCCAAGGACCTCTGCTCACAGAGAGCTTAGAGTCCAGTGTCTCACAAGCGCTGCCAAGCTCCTGTTAGGTAGCCAGCACTTTAACTTGGGAATGTGTTCTCTGACAGGTGAGGCTTTGGGAAAATGAAGGGACTATATCATTAAGGACAGAAGGCAGTGCTCAAAGGAAACCAAGGACACATTTCCACTGTGAAACGTTTATACAGCCTCTGCAGGCAGCCTCCCTAACACACCCCCAATAGTCTCTACCTCCTACATTCATGGCCTTGCATGATTCCATCCCCATGAGTGTGGTGTGGACCTAGTGACCTGCTTCTTAGGACTAGAATGTGGCAAAAGTAATGGAATGTTATTTCCCTGCCTAGGATACTAACAACTGTGACTTCTGTCCTGCTAACATTGTCTATCTGACTAACATGCTTTCTTGCCTGCCCACTTGCTCTTCTGGGTGAAGCCAGTTGCTTTGTCATGAAGTAGGGAAGGCCCACGTGGCAAATAATCAAGGGAGATTTCTGGTCAACAGCTCATAAGGAGCTAAGGAGCTGAGGCCCTGAGTCCAATCAGACTCGAGAAACCAAGTCCTGCTGACAAGCATGATCCCTCCCCAGTTAGGCCCTCAGATGAGGCTGCAGCCTTGGGCAACACTTTCACTGCAACCTCATTAGCAAGCCTGAGATGGCCAGGCTGAGCCCAGACTCCTGATCTACAAAAACTGACATAATTATATGGTACTGTTTCTAGCCACTAAGTTTTGGAGGAATTTGTTGTGCAACAGTTGATAACTAACTCATAACCTCAGCTCTACAATGGAATACTTTTGCATTTGTTTTTATATACAAAGATCCGATGGCAACATAAAAACATCTCTATCAAGAGGAGTTTGCTTTAAATAGTATTGTCTGCCAAGGATGTGGACATTTGGCTTTAGGTGTCTTGATAGTAAATACATATACAGGTTGGCTTTGAATTTCAAGTATATATTGTTTGGAAAGATATTTTGAATTGAAATAGACACTTTACCAAAGATGTTAGAAAGAGAAGTGATTTTCTAAACCAAGGTTATGATCCTCTATGTATATAGCAGTGGTGGTTAAACTTAAGTGTGCATCTGAATTGCCTGAGGATCTTATTAAAATGGGCCAAATTCCTGGGACTCTTCCAGAGAAGGTGAGAGAAGCCTGGGAATATGAATTTTTTAAATAGAGATAGAGTCTCACTATGTTGCCCAGGCTGGACTTGAACTTGAGCTCAAGCAATTCTTACGCTCTAATCTCCCAAGTGTGTAGCTGGGATTATAGGAGTGGGCCATTGTGCCTGGCTGGAATCTGAATTTTTAAATCAGCATCCTTAGTGATTCTGATTCTGGGCACTCAAAAAAAAAAATCACTTAAAGAAATGTTCCCCAATGCTCCATTTAATGAAATGTAAATAATCTTTTATATATCACTGAAAATAAAATGCTTAAGTACACTGGAGAAAACACTAGATGAAAGTAGCTCATGACATCCACTCATCAGGACTTGGTTTATTACAGGAACACTCAGAGAAGGACCTGAAGGACGACAGAGTGGCTGAGTTTCCAGAAAGAGCCAAGGGATCCTTTAAAGAAGGTCTGGATCTTAGTTAAGAGCCTGTGAGTAGGGATTCCCCATTTCACACAGGGAGCAAGGATTGTGGAGCCTGGACAGCAGAGTGATGTTTGATGGAGAAGATTTTAGGAAAGTGAGTGACTAGCAAAGCTTTTAGGTAGTGCCTAGCATAAGTAGATACAATTGCAAAATGTAAACAAAAATTTTGCAGTGTGATACTCTAAGTCAGGGGTTGGCAATTGTTTTCCGTAAAGGGCCAGATAGTAAATATTTTTGGCTTTGCAGGGTGTACAGAAGTTGCAGCTTCTCAACTCTGCTGTTGGAGCATGAAACCAGCCACAGACAATCCAATGGGCATGGCTGGTTCCAATAAAACTTTATTTACAGAATCATAGTGGGTGGCATTACTAGCCTGGTCTAAGTCAAGTCCTCAGGGGAATCTCCATTTATTACCCCTGCAAAACAACACATGAAAGTAAACAAGGTTGTTTCAAGACACAGAAAGACCCATTTCAATCCCATTATCTCACTTACCAGCCTGACATTTCATCCCCACAGTTAATCCTTAGGATGAAAGCATCACCCGTGGAAGTTTCCAGATAAAATGCAAGCATGATCATCGTTAGAGAAAGCCTCATCCCATCTAAATGACTAACAACTAGAACATTCTGTTTAGCCAAACAAAAGCCAGTTTATATAAGCTTTTCATACACATGGAAACACAGGTGTATGTGGCGTATTTGGGAGTGAGCCCGGGCACCCTAAAGGACATAGCCTGAGGAGGTGGGGAGACCCAAGCAGCCAAGTTCAACTAATTCATACTAACTCTCCGCGTACCTCTAAGGGAGACAAAAAGATTTCAAAAAAATATTAGTTTTAAAGGACTCTAACTGAAAACATAGTGCAAGGGGTATATTAAAGGCAGCAAAGCTTTTAAAAGACTGAGATGTACTCACTCTTGAATAATCCAAGTTGGTGTCCCTAAAACCGTATGTCATGCCTGACAGCACGCTCCAGATCGACACTCAATACTGATCGATCTGCTTTTCATCTCTGCTTTCTTTGCCCACTCTAAGATGACAAACAGACATAAGACCAAAGACAAAGGAAGCTGGGATATATGGCAGACAGTGAGCAGTCGTTATGTAATCAAATGCAAATCATACACTAACAATACACCAGATTTAAAAAACTGAACATTTGTAAACAATCAAATACTTAACATATGGGCAGTATGTCACACTTGACCTAGTAACTGTCTTTGGTAAACGAACTATAAAATAGTTAACTGCTCTATATGGCATAATTTGGGGAAAACTACAGGTGATTTGAAAAGGAAATTATTGGTATATATCAGGAAAAAAGTGCAAAGAACTCTAAAAACCTCAGGAACTTTACAGCATGAACCTGAGCTATAAGCTGCATATGTTGTGTCCAGCACATAAAGTGAAACGCCCTGAGTACAGGAAGCCAGAAGAGGGAACACAGCGGCGCCACCATCAGAACGGGCACACGAGTGGACTCTGGGTCATGGTTGATACCCAACCAGAGAGAGTGCACACAGAAAGATTAAGGGTTCTTTTCCCCCTTGAAATACATTTCAAGTGTTCTGGAAAAAGACCTCAAACTTAGTGGCTTTACAATGTTAGGTTAGGGAAGAATGACACTGAAGTACAATGACAAAAATCTAGTAGCATTTCCCAGGACTCTCATACCCAGAGATGTCCCTTTACAAAGTGGCTCCAGCGCACAAACCTAAGTTCAGCCTAGTAAGGCCCAGGGGACAAAGGCTGCAGTTCCTAGGGCCTTCCTGACATTGCACCTGGGCACACACAGACCAGAACCGTGCAACTTGAGTCACAGCACTGCTTGTCGTCTCCTCTCAGTCCTCCAACCTCTGCAGCTCAGGAACCCATTCTTAGTCCCTTAGAGTGTGGCTTATATTAAGTTAACAGCATTTTACATGTCACTGAATTACATTAAAGAGGAAGAGGAGACACATTTGAGAATTTCTCCCAAGTTCTTATCAATTGCTTTGTTCTCTGGCCCTCTCTTTGCCAGGCAGAAACAAACCTTTCCCACCTTCACTGCCCTTCCTCAATCCCTTGCAGCAGACAAGGAAGTAAGAGCATCAAAGGTCACTGCCCTTCAAACCAACTAGGGCTCAGCACATTATTGACCCCTCCGGCAATGTTTATACATGCCTTTCTAGAAACTGAGAAGAAAAGAAAAAGGAATGACTACCATAAGCAATTCTCTGGCTGTTCCAAAGATATCTCTCGAGGATAAATTCACTTCTTCAATTCCTTCCTATCTTCTCCTTTCTTGCTCAGAGGAAGTATTCTCTACCCATCAAGCGCAATGTTCCATCAAATGCAAAGTTAGCATTAACTATTCCTGGTTTCACTGTTTGCCACATCTCAGACTTTCATCTCAGGTCTAGGCCCCCAGGGTGCCATTATGGTTATCCATTGCTTCAATTTCCTGTAGGCCTAGAGAAGATGCTCACATTACCTCCCCAAAGAAGCTAAAAAATGAAATGAAAAAAGAAATATGCTGAAAGAGTTAACATATAAGTCGAACAAAGCAAAAAAAGAAAGAAAAAAAACTACATAAAGGTCAAGGTGAAGGACACTGGTACCATCTCAACCTTTCCAAAGGGAAATAAGGAAGTTGTGGGAAGAAGCTAGCGTTTCCACTACAGTAACTGCACAGGTAGGAGAGGGAGAGGCAGTTCTCTTTGGCAAAGGTTTCTTGGTCAGCCTATATCAAAACCTCTTCCCCGCCCTCACGCCATGGAAAGAAGCTGAGAACTCTAGGGAAAAAAAAAGACACGAGAGCCATATGGAATTCTCTATTTTTTCCCTCACACCATCTGGTTGGGGATCTAAGTACAGAATGGCAACTGCATTGATTTAGGAGCCAACAGAATTGCTAAGCAACTGAGAAGGTGATGACATGGCTGAATTAGGTCCCTTTATTCTATAACCCGCTTGAGGCACAAATGGTCCCTAAGTTTTGTGCCACGGTAGGATCTTTCTTCTGATGCTTTCAGTCAATGCATACAAAAAGTTAAAACTATGTGTGGCTAGAGACATTTCGGGATTCAAGTTTAAAGATAATTCTTTCTTTTTTTTTCTGAGACAGAGTCTCCCTCTGTCACCCAGAGTGCCATGCCCTCAGCCTAGCTCACAGCAACCTCAAACTCTCGGGTCCAAGCAATTCTCCTGCCTCAGCCTTCTGAGTAGCTGGGACTACAGGCACCCGCCATGACACTAGCTACTTTTTCCATTTTTAGTAGGAACGGGATCTCACTTTTGCTTAAGCTGGTCTGCAACTCCTGAGCTCAGGTGATTTACCTGCCTCAGCCTCCCAGAGTGCTACGATTATAGGCATGAGCCACCATACCTGGCTTAAAGATAATTCCTTAAATCAAATTAGGTGATTTTGTTTTTTCTCCCCCTCAGGCAAGAACCTGTCTATGGAATTGACACTTGCAGTATCCCTAGCAACCTGACGCTGTTAGAGTCCCACAGTCTTTCATCAAACCCTTCTAGAATTCCCGAAACTTGAAAACTAAGAATATTTTTCCCTAACTCATCTGGCAGCAAAATCTATTCTGACCTCACCTTCCTGGGTGCCAAAACCTAGCCAGATGGACAAGGGGCTCTTTATAGCCTTCATTTATCTGACGTGGGCTCGCCAAAGAGAAGACTGGGTTAGGTTTGCAGAGGCATCCGGACCTTGCTGGTGGTGGGTGCAGTATATGGTGCGTGCACCTACTCCCTTTTGAAAACCCAATGTCTTTGGAATTCTGGAAGAAACTGTTTCAGAAAAGAAATCAGAGCCTTGTATTTGTTTTTTTTCTCAGCTGCCACTTCTTAGAATACCCACACCATGGTGTTTGGCTGTAGAATCAAGCATACAAGTCTTATTCTAACGCTTTTATGGGGAACTGCTCAAAAAGTGGAGAATATTTTTCTAGATCAAGTGATAGAGGTTGTTTTTTCCCCTAATAAGATATTAGTGTTTACTCCTTACCATAATAAACTTAATAAACTAAAATCCAGGGAAGATTACATTTTTTCTGGATTTCCAACTGGCCTGGTGTCATCCAATACTTATTCTTAAAATGAAGACTGGCCTCCTTCAAGTAGCACTTTATGATAACTTGGAAGCTTTCTTATGTTAAAGAACGCCCCCTCCCTTCTCCTTGAATTATGTACATCTAATGGCTTTTGTTAGGGAGATTTAAAAGTAACTTTCAAGATATAATTTATATAATCATAAAATTCACCTGTTTTAAGTGTACAATTCAATGGTTTTTGAGTAAATTTGCGGAGTGCGTGACTATTACCACAATCTAAGTTTAGAATATTTTCCTCACCCCATAAAAACTCCCTCTGCCCATAAGTAGTCACCCCCCTTTCCCCTTTCTGCCAACCTCTGGCAACCAAAAATCCACTTTTGTCTTATGGATTTGCCAATTCTGGAAATTCAATATAAAAGAAATCATAAAACATTTGGTCTCTTGTGTCTAGCTTCTTTGACTTAGCATAATTTTTTGAGGTTTGTCTGTCGTAGCACACATCAGTACCTCATTCATTTTCACAGCTGACTAGTGTTCCATGGTATGGATAGATCTCGTCTAACGGGAGTTTTCTGTCAGGATTCCAGAACGCCATAGTCTTTAAGGAGCTATGAGCAGGGATGCCGGATGTCTCCTGGTGCTCACTCCTTTCTACCTGACAGCTCTGTGTCCGATGAAGGAAGGCATGACCCAGATGTAGAACTAAATCCAGGGCCAAACTTCGTGCTCAGCAAGCTGAGAATACAATTTAGATTTTTCAAGGAAAAAGAAAAAGTTGGATTAATTTAATTATAGATTCTATGACTTTGTAATCTAATGGGGGTATTACATTGTAACTCGGGATTGCTCTTCCTGCAAAAGTAAGCATTTGGGGGAAATGATGTTATGGGGTGATGCCAGATCGCAGCAATATTTGAAGCCCGTTGTTGTGTTCATCTGACCCACCACAAGCCCTTTGTGTCCACATCTTACATAGTTTGAATTACAGTTCCATCTTGGCAGAGTCACAGAATTTGAGCTGACTGAGCTGAGCATTAAGGCATGTGTAGACTTCAGGGATATGTGAGGATAGGTGTTCACACTGCTCAGCATTCTCCCCTTCCTGGCTCCCCAAATCTCATCCAGACCTAGCACCTGGCAGCTCTGAGTGGCCAATGTTCCTCATCTGCAAGGATAATGGAAACCAGACCCAGTGGACCTATCTGAGGGGAATTGGGTACACAGTTACGCCATCCTAATTCACAGGCTTTGACTTTTCTTTCTCAAAGGCAACAACTGATGTTAGGACAGGGTGGTGCCAGGAAGACATTTGGGGATGCTCACGGCTCCTTGAGGGCCCTGGCCCAGTTCTTGGCCCCCTGGGGGACATGTCCGGCCCCCTCCACCATTATTGGTTCAGACACTGGAAATTTCATGGTTAACCCAAAGGCATATCTCACTGTACACTGCTCCCTTTGAGAAGAAGAGGTGAGAGTGAGGAAAGAGGGAGAAGAAAGTGGACAAGGATGGGGTGGAATGGGGAAGGGGAGAGAAAAAGAAAGATGATTACAAATTTGTAAGGAGCCAATTCCACCCATGCCCGTGTGAACAAATTAATGCATCAAGCAAAACATAAAATACCACCAAACTGAAAAAGCCATTACAAGTAATAGCACAGATAACAGTTGACTTGCTATTAGAATTCACCCCGAGGCTGTATTTACCTGGACCGCTCAAGAGGCTAGCCCTGTCCCCCAGGGTTGGCACGGGATGGTACTGGTGGTTCTTTGAGCCTGGGTACATCCAGTGGTACCTGCCAATTTCCATTTCAGCTCTGCTGTTCACTGCCAATTTCAGGTGGCAAAGAGTCAGTGTCTCTATCTCCAGCAAAGATTCTATATCAGCATTTTATTTATTCTTTTACCATATAAAAGAAATGGGGAATTTAAAATATATGCTATTGAAATTCAACCCTTCAGTACCAGCTTATCAATGTGGCATGATAAATTGAGAATGTTGAAGTCTCCTCTTCCATGTTTGAATTTAAATTAACATAAATCCCCCAGATTATCTTTTCTTTATTTTCTCTATCTCCCCTCCACGCCCTTCCAGTTAAAATGCTCATTTGGAGAAGATACTATTTATAGTGAAAATTTGGCATCTCACAATAATATTTTTCTTTCTATTCATTTCCTTTTCGGGACAGAGCACTATAATTACTGCCAGCTGCACAAGCAAAGGTGAACACAGGCTCACTCTCCCAACATGGTACCCGGCGGTTCTGATCCTGAAAATATGGCAAATAATCCTGTGATCTGCGGAGTCTGGGACAAAATGCCTGTCCTCCCACTGGCATCTGCAGCATTCTCTGTCACTTCGTTACTTAAGCTCAGTATGTCAGGGTCTAGAATGTTCTGGATTAAATTCTGTTCCACTCATCTCCCCGTGTGTTATTGAGGAAGGGCTCCTGGTCTTGGGGGACTCACACTGCTTATTAACACGCAGCATGACAACCGGCCCTCCCAAAGGGCGCAGGTCTCTATCTGATAATGCGACTATACAGTGTTTCTCACTTTTTAGGGACTAGAGAGAAAAATGCCTACCAATTTGCCTGGCACAGAGTAAGCTCTAGGTAACTGTTAGATAAATTAAAATCTTTCTTTAATTGTTTGGGATTCATTGCAGGTACAAAGAATTAGGTTACACTGACTGTGAATTAGAATCTTGAAATCCCAAAGAGACCATAAGGTAGCTATGGCCAGTTTTATGTGTGAGAATTCCATAAAACCTACTAAGAGGTTATATCCTCTGGGATATCACTGGTATTTAAAAATTAAAAAATGATTCCAGCACTGATGTGGATAATTACTCCATCAGAAAATCAGGTTCCAATGCCCGTCTGGCAGCTCAGACCACCTAGGAGAAGGAAGTGGCACTTAACCCACCTCATGCCCTGACCAATCTCACAGGCCTTTCTGAAATCCCAACTGCACTCTCCATTAGCTCTGAAAGCTTTCAAGATATTTCAGCTCGGGAAGCAGAGACATACTTTCCAAGGTGGTGTTCTAGAAAAAAACTTTTTTGACTTCAAGGTAAAGTAAAAATGTCTTGTTTAAAGCGGGGGGGAAAGATGGCAGGATAAAACCAGAACTGCACAGTGAAACTATTTTTGCTGCTGTCTTTGTCATCAGTAACAATGGTGATCATTCGAATTCATGGAGTGCTTACAATGTGCTAGTCACTGTGCTCAGGACACACCTCCGTCACGACCACCCTATGAAACAGATACTATTATTATTCAATCTTTACCAATGAAGCACCCGAGGGCAATGAGAAGGTAATGATCACTTGCCCCGGATGCTCAGCCAGGGGGCACAAGAGCCTGCGTGTGAGCCTCCCCAATTTGACTCTGGAGGACACATTTTGAAACCACCATATTATCGTCCTGTGGCCTGTGCATTTGCTGCAATTTTCTGCTGTTTTGCCAGCAGCAGTTAGATCCACAAATGTTTTTCTGAGTCCCTTTGGAAGGGAGTTGTGCTTCTATGTCACCTAAAGAAATGGTTCAGCCCCTAAGCTGCTGATGTTATTTCAGGTTCCTTAAAGTTCTTCACTCTTAGCCTTGCCTGGATTTAGATTTTGCTTTACAGTTGGAGAGATTCTCAGACGTAATTTGTGTTACCTTCTTTAAGACAAGGAAATCTAATAGGGCTGATAGAAAGAACCAGAAGGAGGTCAAACTGGGTCATGGTATGATCTGATTTCCTCTTAGTAGGGTGGCTGTGAGCCTGCCATATAGACAAGCAAGAAGACTCCAAGCAGCTCTGTCACTTTGGAGCGGAAATTTTTCATCTTCCTTTTAAAAAATTCAGCTTTATATGCCCAGAACACAGTAGGTGGCCAATAAATATTTGTTGAATAAATATTTGGTTGAAAACAAGAGAGCAGCCTGGAACTCTGTGGAGCCAGCAATGGACCTCCAAGCCTCCAACCATGCTGACTCCCACGCAAGACAGGCCACGCGATTCAGAGAATCTCAGCAGAGGTTTGGCCATGCTCTGTGCTCACCTCTTCACACGGAGGGGGGAAGTCTCCAGACATTCGGGCCAGCAGGCATAGGCTGTGAAGCAACAACAATGCAAAACCATGGGCCACCCAACTCTAGGATGTTTTCTGAGAAGACTGTGGCAGCCATGCCCGAGACCCTTAATTCTGCACAAAAATTCGACTAAATCCAGCAGATGTGGAAGTGGGATCTGAACTATACGGATAGTTTCCACCCCCAGGACTAATACTTAACAGTAAATCTTTAGATGTGGAGGAAAAGAAAATTACTTCTATTTTATATTTTTGAGCCAAACTTAAAGGCATTAAATATCCCATTATTCATAAAATTTCAAAGAGCACGGTATATACATTTTAATCCCAAGGATAGGGTCCCAAGACCTAGAAGGGAGTCACAGGATTCCTGGGGGATATTTAAATGTCCTGTTGACTCTGGGTGCCTGGGAAGAAATGGGAAAATGGTTTATACCCTACAGAGGCAGACTGCAAAATATTCTCCCTCAGAGAGTACAGCGAGATGGAGAGAGTGGTGGCAGCTTATGGAGACAGACAAGACTGCGAATAGTCATCACCCAAGGTGGACAGGAAATAAATAATGAGAAATTGAAAAAAGGAAAACAATGTCTTTTTTCCTTTCTTTTCACCCATTTACTTAGATGATGTAATTTAGTGTCAAGTTTGAACTGAAGACTAGTATGCTTTTTAGCATCTAGGAAATTATTACTAGAAACAAATGAGTGACAAATGCTGAGCTTCCTAGAAAGACCCTATTCACTGGGCAATGTCTTTCAGAGCTGTATTTTTCATCCTAACTTTTTAGCCGTTATTTAAAATATTAAAAGAAAGCCATAACAATAGTATAGGATATAGTAAAGGTTGGCAATGGTGGCCAACTCTTTCTGAAAATAAAGTTTTATTGAAACATAGTCAAATCTATTTCTTTACATACTATCTGTGGCTGCCTTCATGCTACAATGGCAAAGCTGAGCAGTTGCACCAAAGACCATGTGGCCTGCAAACCTAAAATATTCACTGTCTGACTCTTAAGGAAAAAGTATATTGACTCCTGATTTCCAATATAGTACAGTAAAGCTTGTATAAAGAAGTTGATGTAATTAATAAAATCAATCTATAAAATCGGATTTTTTTTTTATTATATTCTCTCTGAAGAGAACTATGACTGGGTTGTCTAAGTATGAAAGTTCTCTTCTATAGTATTGTTGTTTACTATTGAATCTGCCACCAATTAGCAAAATTATGATTAAATTCAAGATTATACTATTCCCAATGGTCCCAAAGATGACTCAGCACCCTTCTACTCCTATAACGTGAGCTAAGAGGAGAGAGGAAGGATGACCTTTCAAAGAAGAATGTTATTAAATAAATGAATGTACAAATGAATGAACAAAGCATGTTTGTGAAGCTGGGATTATCACCTCCCAATCTTAAAAGCCCGTGCGGTTGTGTTCTTCCTCCATCTTCCTCCACTCCTACTCCTGGCTAACCACCTCGTATGTACGTACATTTGGTCCAAAGGAGAAGAAAGCAAGAGAATGTTCTTGGACTGACCCAATTCATCACCAGTCCCAGTGAGGGGAACCGTAAGTCACGGGGACACTGGTTATTTTGCATGTTCTCAGATGTATCAAGACTGATAGTCGTTTTATTAAGATCATTTACTCCAAATTGACCCTGTACTTTAGCAGAGAAATGTGAGCTTAAAAATTATAACCTGAATTCAGTATTTACACTGTTTTCAAGGAAAGCAAATCTAAATTTCCAGAAATGGGCCAGATTTTTTTTTTCCTAATAGCAAGGCCAAATCTTGAAAAAAAATCCTAATGGAACTGATAACATAAAAGTAGGAGATGTACCGAGGCTCGCTGAGATATTTTCCCCATTTAAATTTTCTAAAAAAAAATTCAAAGAAGCCTTATCATACCTACCACATATGTCCTGCACCATCTGGTCCGGCAGTTTTCTCTATAGCCTATTCCCCAGACACCATCTCTTCAGATGTCTACCTTGGCGAATTCTTATAGAAAAAAAATGCCTCTAAGACTTTCTCTGTACCACATTCATATAATCAAATTCGAAAATGTCAACACAAATCTCAAAATCCAATAAGCTGGAGATCATCAGGAATAGTTTAACCCATTAAATGTGGCCCTTTGGGGTTTTAGCACACGTCATGTTTTCTAGACGAGTGCTTTTCTTCCTAAACACAAAAGAAGAGCCAAACCAGCACACATTTTGCTAAATTAAAAAAAAAGAAATTTTATCTATTTGATCAAAAAGATTTAAATGGATGTGTTAATTTTTTAAGCAAAGTCAATAATTTGAATTCATTTCTTACTTTAATCATATCCTATAATTTATTTTAAATCACACCTCGTTTCCCATTTACTATATTTTCCTTCCTATGTGATTAGGAACTTAATTTGATGCCTGGAATTCTGGAATTTTTTTCAGCAGTGATTCATAGGAACTTAACTAGCCTGAGATTGTTTCAGATTTCCATTTCCTACATATAATAAAAATGATTTTCATAACAGATACTTACTTTTTTCAGCACAGCAAGCTGTTATGATTCAATTATTTTTCTACCCAGTGATTAAGTGCACCTAGCAATTCCAGATGCATTTATTTCCACAAATGAAATGACATCAAGCAATACTCCACCGAAATCAATGGAAACCTGTTCTCCATCTTTTTATTAACTTGGTCTCATGATCTATTTCCTTCGATTCTGTCTCCTTCATTTCCTTCACTTATCCCATTTCAGTAAATCTGCTTACTCAATCCTTACACTTTGATTTAATTTAATGCTTTTAAAAGCTGTCATTTGTAATAATTTGGCATTTCTTATATCTAAGAAAACCTGCTTGCTTTCTGTAAAAAATTTGGTCATCTATGATATTGGTATTCTGTAAGAAAAGCTTTAAGAGTGTTTCAAAAACACAAATGATTTCCTATTTTATGAATGTGGATTATTTCCATCTAAAGTAGGAACAAAGTCATTCTGATTTAAAGAAAGAGCTCTCTTTGTGGGAGTCAGTGAATCACAATAGCTGGGATGTGTTATCTTGCCAAAACTCCCAGGAAAAGACCCCAACTAGAAAAGCGAGGTCAATTTATAAATCTGGGTTTAATTTACATTCTTAATAGACACGTAATAATTATCTACAGCTATTAATTCCAAGCTACTGGGTACTAGCCATTGGGTAATCATACCCTAAATTAAGAGATAGGCATCGCCCCATCACCAATAATTAAAAACAGAAAACAGGAAAACAGACAGCAAAAATATTTATATAAAAAACTATGTAAAGTGACAAAATTTGTAAGATTAAATGTAGTAAATAAAATCCCTTGCTGAAAGGCTTAAAAGAAAGAAAAAATAGATCCACCAGCACAAGAATTATATAATACATTCTATAAGAGATCAGATTTCTAAATATTAATTTCAATGAAATAAACATTTATTTTATAAACTTAAAATCAATTCCAAAGGAATACTAGAGTGACAACATGGATAACCATTTGTGGCTAGCATTTTATGACTCCGTGTACCCGAATGACCACAGGCGAGCAAACTGAGAAGCTACAAAACAGATACTCATGTGAGTTTTGACTTTGTGCGGCTGGCATGTGAACTTGTTTATCTCAACACAGATTAGCAGATAAACCACCTTCCATATCAACATTTATAGTGGGTCACATAACAATCTTAATCCCAGTTGCTGCATATCAGGAAAATAAATTCCCTGGCTGGTATTCTTATTCAAGCATGCCCTGTACATGTGACGCTAGCTTTCGGTATCTTGGTATTTTTTAATTATTTACCAAGCAGCTAGTGTTCCTAAATTTAGGTAATTTTAAAAGTTCCCCCAGGAATTATCTTTTGCTTCTAATTTTGTCTCTAAAACCATAGCTAATGAGTTTTTGTATTCAGGTTGTTAGGGATGAAATGGCAACCTGTAGATCTGTTATTAAATTAATATTTAATTGATGTAAAATAATAGCAATTCATAAGACCAAATGATGATGAGATACACAATTGTGTAGGAAGAGTTTTATATTGGTTATGTATCCCCTCGCTTGCCTTTGGAGAGAAAAACAAAAGGTATGTTTTTGCAGAGACCCAAATGTCTTACAGAGACCAAAATGGTTTCATCTGCCATGGGCAAACACCACATTAATAAAAATAAAAGTATGTACTAAACAAAATCATTTATTTTAGAGAAAATCTGCTATAAACTGTGATAGGCTTCCTCAGGACAATGCTATTACATTATTTTATCCCCTGCCCCAAAACATGCAATCGGCTAGTCTCTAATCATCATGGCAATGAATCTTGAAAGTTTTATCTCACTTGCTCAGCTGCACGAACATTCCCAAGAGCTTCTCTCATTCACGTTGGTCATTCATGCAGATTTTTAAAAAAGACACATACAAGAAAAAATCAGGTAGGTATTTGGTAGGGGAGGAGGGAGGTTTGATATGAGGATTAAACTAAACTACCAATCTTAAAATTAAATTGCTATGTGCTTAGTGCCACTGAATTGTATACTTAAAAATGGTTAAAGTGGCAAATTTGATATTATATTGTATTTTGTCATATGTAAAGAAAATTCATTAAAAATTGAAATTTCTCTGTTTAGGGTAAAATGTTATTGTGTACCCATGAAAGGTGATATGGAAACAAGCACCCTTTACCCCAGCATACCGGTAAGTTGAAGTACAAATAATTGCCATTTTTGAAGGTTTAAAAATGGTTGATTACCAGCAATTTCATATGGCTCAACCTACATATTTATGAGTAAAACGAGGTTGTGCCTCCAGCCTGAGAATTACCATTGTTTAGCAACTGTCAGGGGACTCAAAGGCTGTGAGAAATAACCCTAGCGTATGGGCTTTTGATATTAGAGCCACCGCGGTTATGAATTATGTTTTCATGCATTTATGACAGCCTTTAGCTCCCAGTGAAGGAGATGAATCACAGCACAGTGAGAGACCACTCACCTAACAGTGGCCAGGCTGATTCAATGGGGCATCAAACTGAAGAGCAATCATTTGTTGGAAAAAGATTAATTTTTGTTTCTATTTTCTGTCATTTTCTTACTACAAAAACAATCATTCCTCCAAAAAGGCATTCTGTATATCAAAGTTGCGGTATGGCCTAAGAATCTCCTTAAGGAATAGAGCCTTTATCAATTTTTCTCCCCCCAGTCCCCTAGTCATAATTAACAGGAGACCCCATCTTCCCGTCAGCACTAGGTGACAGAGCTGATGTCCCCCCTTCTCTGAAGCTCCCACTATGAATGATTATTACAAGTCATTGCCAGGGCCTGATACATGGGAAGAGCAATCATATTAGAATAAGAACATCAGAGAATGTCCAAGTCACTAGAGCATTAGTGGAACCGAAGCAGAATCAATCTGCATGCCCCTCCAGCTCCTCCTCGGCTTAGCGAAACACACATTCCAGGTCCCGTGCTATATAACATGCAGAACACAGGACCTAGATCAGGATTAATTACATTAATAAGAAAAGACAGTTTCCCCAATCCATCTGCCCAAGGTAACAAACTACAGCCGTCCTTCTATAAAATATCATGCTTGGTAGGAAGGTTTACAACAGGAACGAAGAAAGGCTGCTCTATTAATTTAACATCAGCCACAGGACAAACAACCCTGAAAACAAGACTGTGCCATAAGGATCGTCTCAGAGACATTTTAAAAGAGACAAAACTGGGCTAACCCTTTTTAAGCAGCACCCCCCCCCCCAGAAAAAAAAAAAAAAAGCTTTAAACAGGCTATTGTCAGAACACTGGGTACCTTTTCTCTCGTGGCTTTGTTCAGTATTTTCCTCGGCTGCAGTTTCCATGGCTGGCTTCACACCATCCACCAAAAATGCTTTTCCCCCTACTCCCCCAACACACACTTTTTTCCCTCCTCTTCCTTTTCTTTTGGACTCCCCTCTGTCTCCTATTCACACCCGCCTGATTGAGAGGCTCTGTTCTGCACTACAGTAGATCACAGTCCCTTCCAAGATGCAAAAGTCTTGTCAGCGTCAATTTCGCTCTGCCTACTGGTCCATAAAGACAGCTGCCAAGGATCAGACAGCCATACGTCACTGAGGATCCCAGTTATAAAACAACCATTCTGGGCCTGACTGCACCTCCAGTCTCAATGCGGCTCCCGGGGGGAGGACCTGCTCTCCCCCGGCCCACCGGCTCTTCCTCCTTGCTCTCTTTCTTAAGATCTCGATCTCTCCAAATCTCTCTCTCCTTTTTCTTCTAGCCAACTACACCCAACGAATGCTAATTAATGCTCCTGGGAAAAAATAGATTTGTGACATCAGAGGAGGGGATGTAGAGGAGAAAGAAAAGAGCCCCCTCCCACCACATGACCTAGTTGGTCGGCCACGATGTGTGTTGTTTGTCAGGAGAACATACAACTTGGCATAAACATGACGCTTTCTTTCTCAGACAACCCCTGCGTGGCACATTATAGTTTTATTTCATCTACTCCCCCCAAGCCCCAGCCCTGGCAAAGCATATTCAAAGGATGTGCTCCTGGTCTGTATTTTCTTTCTTTAATATTAGTCTTTCACACAATTTCTAGATATATAGATCATTTTTTAAAAAAATATACCCTTGATCATAGCCAAAAGACTGAGAAGCAATGATTTTTAAAAATACAAATTAAAGAGGGGAGAAAAATGCATCAGAGAGACGAAAACCCAAACACGGATTTAACAATAGCAAGGTAGCAATTTGGTGTTAGGATCCACTCCCTTGTCTATAATTAATACATGTGATAGTTAAGAGAAACTTCAGCCCAAGCCCAATTTATAAAAAGGCACCCTTTCTTATTCAAAATAGGCACAACATTGGGGGGTGGAAAATAAACACAGCATGTTTACAAGTATAGCTAGTTGACATTATGGGGGTTTCTTGCAATGAAAATCAAAATAGAATGCTTTTTTAAAAAAATTGGATGTGATCATTTCTAGATGAAGTTTTATTCATTAGAACCCCTTACTCTAACTCAAAGGGGTATTTTCAAGAACAAATATTCAACATAAAGGCTGGCAGATCAATAACGGTTTTGATTACTGGTTTCACAAGCCTTCTTGCATGCCCAGATAATGTGGGGCCAATGTTCTCACCCCATCTCAGCATACAAGCCTGTATGATGATTACAAGCCATATGTTTCCAAGTATCACTAATTTCTGTACCCTTTTTTTTTTTTACACATTTGGCTGACCTGCTAACCTTCATTGTCCCTGTAAAAAAAAATTGCAGCAATTCAGTCAAATATGGGGATGACCATTGATAACCACAGGGCGGAGTCCATGACTAGAAATAGTCTGCTAGTCACCTGGGTTTAACACCCATCTTGGATGCAAAGATAAAGACAGGTCGGAGACCATCCTCTCCTAAAACCACTTTCCTGAGTGAGTTTGGAAGGTTTGTTACTCAACTCCCTAAAAAAAAAGTTTTGTAAGATCCTGAATCAAAATCTTCTAACAACCTGATCTTTTAATGCCTAGCTCTTAGATAATCCCCCACACCTTCTTACACTTAATACCTCTGGACATGTTAAATTAGAAAAGATTGTGAAAACCAGTTTAGCCTGTTTCAACATTTTCTTTAAATTTTAGATCTCACTTTCTCACTTTTCCATTCACCCATTGTCCTAGAAGGCCACCCACAATCAAATGCATATTCCTTTAAATTAAGGCCCCAGCTGATTTTATTGTCTGCTGGTGAGAGACTGAGAGGCGTGGATGCCTAAAACTATAGGCTTTAGAAAAAAGATTTGATGGTGTTATAACCACCTCCATGGGAAAACCCTACGACGTGCCCTAATGAGGCAGTCTTAAATATTTTTTGCACAGATTACTTAGATGTACTCAGACAGAAAGGTGGCAAGCGTTGGTATGTGACAAGCTTCTTCCTCTCAGCAGCTCAAATGAGAATTAAAACCCGAACAACATCCAATTTAGCACAAAAGAGGACATTGTGATTAGCTATATTATTGGTTTTTAAAACGTATCTAGCAAAGTCATTCAATTATAGAACTGGCAGAGTAGCCTAATTTTTTGCAGTTGCTTAAGAACATTTTAATAGTGATACAAGTGGGAAGGCAAAATATGCAAGGCATTCTTAACTTAAGGACAAGTTCTGTATCATAGCAATAAAAATCAAGATCATTGCACAAAATATTCACACACCTTCCAGTTGATCTTGTCATCTATTTTCACCTTGAAAAACTACATGTAAATGAACAACTTTGCCTTATTCACAACTTCATCATTTCCATCTCATTAAAATGATAATGTATGACATTTCCAGAAATGACCGTGGTGCCACTTGATAAACAGCCTCACAATCTCACTGATCTTTATGACAAACCATTTTGAATCAGAAAATAATGATGGACACATTGTCAACAGCAAGAGAAAAAACAGAGTACATGCTTATAACCTTTCTGAGGTCTGCATCCTATTTTGGGCTAGAACGTGGATTCGCAGGATGAGTAGGCTGGAAAATATCTCCCAGAGCTGAAAACATTTCTCTGGGCCCCATGCTGTCTGGGTGAAGGTAAGAATACTTACAAAAGCCAAACCCAGAATAAACATTATTGACACAAAATGGAGATATTAGGCTGAATCATATAAAATTGCTGATACTAAGAAGAACAGCAGTTTCACACGGTTCAACTTACATATTTGCAAGCCTTTTGTAGAATTCCAGCCAGCTCAGTAAGCTTGCATGGCATCAGCCTTCAGGTGCTAGTATCTACAAAGAGCACGGACATGCACAGTGATGGTGCTTGTCTCCAGGAAGCCCACAGACTGGAGAACTCCTCTACACGAGGTGCTCCTACCTTCTAGAATGGTGGTTCTCACCCTTCCTAATGCCACGATGTATTTTCATTGTTACAAAGGGGTCGCGACCCACAGGTTGAGAACCGCTGCTCTAGAAGCACTATGGCATCACAACAAAGAAAATGGGTGGAAGGGGAAGAGAATTCAGGAAAAGCTCTGCAGAATTGAGTTGGCTATTGCAGGATGGTCAGAGATCTGCTGGGTAAGGGAGGATAGGGTAGGGGAAGAGTGTTACAGGAAAAAGTGAAGAGCATATGAAAGGAAAAGGAGGTGCTTGTGAGGGGCCCTGGAGGTGATTTTCCGACAGAGGGTGCAGAGCCTAGGGTGTATGTGGTGGGTGCGGTAGGGGACTGGTGGGAGATGGCTAAACCAGCAGGCTGGGAACAGGTAGCCTAAACACTTGGCTGATCCTAGAGGCAGTGGGTAGAGCTGGTAGGCTTGAAAGCAGATGTGATCTGTGACTTACAAAGATCCTTCTGGTACTGTGGAAGACAGGGTGGTAGGGCAGGACAAGCCCAGAGGCTGGCGAATTGGTCAGAAGTCCCCTGAAACATGAGACAGTGCAGGCCTGAACTATGGCACAGAAGAGAGTGAGGGCCGGATGCTATCTGACTGAATGTGTAGACATGGGGTGCGGGGAGGATGTGAAGGGGCCTCAAGCCATCCTCCGGCCGTAGCCTCCCAATATGCTGGGATGACAGGTGACACTCACTGCACCCAGCCCACTGTTTCATGCTACGTTTATGGAATATGAGACACACCCTTTCCTGATTATGACTCAAAGGGAATTAATACCTAGAACAACAACCCCAGAACCAAAGAACCTAATTTCACATTCTAGTATGAAAATCCCTCACATCTGCTCAAATAGATTTTAAATAAATTGTGTTTTAAGGAAAATTTTCAAGTGACTCTTATTTTCATATTACTCCCCATCATGATAAAATCAAAGAGGTGTTCTAGTGGCAAATATCTGGGCCTTATCTCTACTTGGAGAGAAGAAAATTATAAATGCAGCAAGAATTCTTTGTATTTTATTTATTTACTTTTTGCTTTGTTCTGCCTTACTCTGCTGCCCAGGCAAGAGTGCTGTGGCATCAGCCTCGTTCACAGCAATATCATACTCATGGGCTCAAGCAATCTTCCCGCCTCAGGCTCCTGAGCTGGGACCATAGGCACCTGCCATGATGCCTGGCTAATCTTTCTATTTTTGTAGAAAGGGGGTCTCACTCTTGCTCAGGCTGATCTGGAACTCCTGAGCTTAAGTAATCCACCTGCCTCGGCCTCCCAAGAATTCTTAAATAGTATATTTCAGGCAGAAAAGATACTTTTTACATAAAGTAGCAATAATATTCCAAATATTAATAATTCTGTGCTTTGTTCAGAGTGCTGCACAAATTAAAAACTACAGAAACTAGACATATTGTATAGAGCCAGACATTTAGAATATCATCATCTAGATTTCTTTCTATAATTAGACTTTCAAAGCTTTATCAATTTGGCAAAGCCTTTGTCCTCCATTATCAGGATTAAATTTCCAACTTTTCATCCAATGTGGGTTTTTAAAAAAATGCCTTTTGCTTCCTTACTCTTATTAGTCTCCTTTGTCACGTCCTTCCTCAGGACCTCCTGTGTGTCTGCTATACTTTCCTTTATAGGAAATGACACTGCATAAAGCTAACAGCTGAAATGACAAATCAAACAGGATGATGTATATGAAGACACTTATAAATTATAAAGCTCCAAGAAGTATAAGCCATCAGGCTTAGTGCTTCTTTTTATGGTAGAGGTGGTGCCCAGGCAGGCCACTGTCTGAAACTAATGTTGACAATGAATAAATAGTACACCAGGAGCCTCTGTTAGCCAATCTCTTCTCAACCCAATCAGGTATTTATTTAATGACAGGCAGTGCCTTTGTTAAGACCCTGGGATCACCAAAACAGCGATTGTTATGTTTGACAAAAGCCAACTTAGTATGAACCCCTCTCTCCTAGTGAAAAAAACTCTACCTCTTTTTCTTTTTAAAAAATTTTTAAATTTTGGGCAGTGCCTGTGGCTCAAGGAGTAGGGCACCGGTCCCATACGCTGGAGGTGGGGGGTTCAAACCCAGCCCCGGCCAAAAACTGCAAAAATTTTTAAATTTTTTTATTGAGACAAAGTCCCACTTTGTGGCCCTTGGTAGAGTGCCGTGGCATCATAGTTCACAGCAACCTCCAACTCTTGGGCTTAAGCAATTCTCTTGCCTCAGCCTCCCAAGTAGCTGGGGCTACAGGCACCTGCCACAACGCCCGGCTTTTTCTTTTTTTTGTAGACATGGGGTCTCACTCTGGCTCAGGCTTGTGTTGAACCTCTGAGCTCAGGGCAATCCACCTGCCTCTGTCTCCCAGAGTGCTAGGATCACAGGAGATAGAGTCTCACTCTGTCCTCCCTGGGTAGAATGCTGTGGGGTCATCATCGCTCACAGCAACCTCACACTCCTGGGCCAAAGCAATCCTCCACAGGCTAGTTTTTCTATTTTTAGTAGAGACAGGATCTCACTCTTGCTCAGGTTGATTTCGAGTTCCTGAGTTCAAGCAATCTAATCACTTGGCCTCCCAGGGCAAACCTCATTTTCAAAAGGAGAGCAAGAGAATAAATTTGGCAGCAGCAGGCTGAGACTTCACCTGAGGGAAACAGGTGTGAAAAGTCTCAACATAGTGGGCTGCGGAATGGGCACAGCACAGGCAGTAGTGTGGCCCGAGTCGGTGTGTGCATTCTCCTCTCGGGTGTCCACTATGTCGTCTTAAAGTCAAGGTCAGCATGTCTGCTTCTCTCCTCCCTCTCAAATCAGGGTTGCTCCACTGGAGCACTAGTAACATTTGGGGCAGGACCATTCTTTGTCGTGGTGGCCATTTGGGGTATTGTGGATGTGTAACAGCATCCTTGGCCTCTACTCACTAGATGCCAGTGTCACTGCCCCAGCTTTCATGACCAAAAATGTTTCTGAATGTGGCCAACTGTCTCCCGGAGTGTACAATCACCCCCAGTTGAGAACCACCGCTTCAGATCTATCTTTTCTTCTCTAAGTTTCCTGTGGCTGGTGTGATACTCTATCAGCAAACAGTTCTCAGGCCTGGCTGAGCAGTGAAATCACCTGAGAAGTCACAAAAATACTGATGCCAGGGGCTACCCCCCAATTCTGATTTGAGAGGGCTGTGTGGTGGGCATGAGAGCTTTCTACTCTCCCTAAGGAATTCTCATAGGCAGCCAACTTGTGGAGGCAGGTGGAATACACACAATGTGTGCTACCATGACCGTGACACAATTGGAGCTGTTTTAGGAAAATTATCCAAAGGGCAGTTTGATGGCTGGAGAGGAGACCGGAGAGGGCGAGGGCAGAGGCAGGGTGACTGCACGTGACTGGGGAAGAGGTGGAGACTCTACACTCAGCTGATACACAAATGAAAAACTGGTCATCAAGGCGAGGGAAGGGCATTCAGGGTTGATCCTGAGACTTCCAGTGTCGATCCCCAAAAGTATGGAGAGGCCCTGGGGGGAGGGAACTGAGGAGATCAGGTGAAGTATTGGTCTTCTGGGGATGCTGTAACAAAGGGGCACAAGCTGGGTGGCTTTAAACAACAGAAGTCATTCTCTCACAGTTCTGGAAGTGTGAAGGTGTGGGCAGGGTCATGTTTTCTCTGAAGGCTGTAGGGGAGGATCGTTCCTTATCTCTTCTGGCTTCTGGTGGTGGCTGGCAATCCTTGACATTCCTCAGCTTGTAACTGAATTACTTGCTCTCTGCCTCTGTCATTATGTGGTGTTCCGTGTGCTTGTGACTCTTCTTATAAGGACTCTCGTCACATTAGACCAGGGCCCACCCTAATCCAGTATGGCCTTATCTTAACTTGATTATGTCTGCAAAGACCCTATTTCCAAATAAGGTGACCTTCACAGGTACAGGGGCTGGGATTTAAACATTTGTGGGGGGGATACAAGTCTACCCACACCAGATGAGAGAGACTAGCAAGTTTGGAAGCCATGTGGGTGGTGTCTGAGCAGTGTGGGGAAGTGAAGACTTGAGCATGAACAGCAGGAAAACCAATTGTCATCATGGGAGTGGGTGACATGCCAAGGGAAAAGGCACAGAGGAGGAGACCTTGCAGGTGCCGCAGAATTCAGTGAGCCTCTAGTGGGATAACCAGTGTCAAAGGATGCAGAGGCCACTGGAGAAGATCCAGGGCAGGGCCCTGTCACAGAGGGGGAGGAAAGTTTAAGGAGGGAGGGGGCGTTTCACAGTCAAGGCAGCCAGAAGGCAAAAACTTGGCAAAGGCCGCTGAAATGGAAAATTCCAACTTCCTCTCCAGTGTCAGCACAAAGACTGGACTGGAAATCAATTAATGGCGGGGCCGCAGGAGGCCCGATTTATGGGAGAACTGGGAAGTGAAGAGGAGGCAGCAGGGGAAGCCCACTTCCTACAGAAATTTGGTGAGGAAGCCAGGCATGGTGGCTCGTGTCGGCAGTCCCAGCTACTCAGGAGGCAGAGGTGGGAGGATGGCTTGAACCCTGGACTTCAGGGCCACAGTGAGTTATGGTCAGGCCTGTGAATAGCCACTGCACTCCGGCCTGAGCAACATAGTGAGAGGCCATCTCTAAATGTTAAAAAAAAAAACAAGAAATACTACACAAATTTGATAGTGAAAGGAAGGCCAGAGAAGGAAAACAGGAAAAGTCCCCAAAACATCCCCAAACATCTTATGCCAAACAGGTGGCAGCAGTAGCGACTGAAAGAGAGAGATTTAAGAAGATGCAAGTGAGGGTGGATCTGTGATTGGAGATCACAGGAGGGGCAGAAGGCCAGCTGTGGGTGGCCAGATGGGACACTTCACCCTCTGAAATGGGAGTGAGGAAAGAAATAGAGGGAAAGGGCAGAATCTATGGAACTCTAATATTTAAGAAATTTCATCTTCAAAGAGGTGGTGGTGACAGGGAGGTTAAAAAGTCAACCTGTCCAGCACCGAGAAAGGTACATTTGTGTCTTGATTTATTCCACATCCCAGCCCTCCCAGGGAGAGATCATCACATCACCAGGCCCACTGGATGGGTGACAAAATGTAAGGTGTGATGGTCTTGGTCTTAGCAAGATCTCTTGGAGTCTAGATTGCTTGGGGGCCTGAGTGGGGCTGAGCTTTCAGGGGTTCTGGGACCCATGGCAGGTGAAGAAGAAAAACACCACCCTTACCGTATGTCTCATCACACGGGGGGTGGACTCCAACATGACACGGCCACACTGAATAAACAAAGCCAAAAAGAGAAACAAAGACCAGCTGAGGGGTTTCTGAACTGGTTTTGATAGAGAAAGGAAAGCTTCCACTTCTTCTTTATGTACACAGGGGATACATCAGGAGACAGCTGATCTACTGACAACATGCTTCTTGATTCATTATCACATCCCGTGGGAAGCTCTGTTCCTTTCATTAAGGATAGCACACCACCAGTGGTTCTCCCTGCAAGGGCTCCCAATTAACCCATCTACCCAGCATGTACCAGCCAACACGAACATGGGCCAGACCAGCCTTCCCCAAACCCCTTTGTAGCTGCTGAACTGCAGCTACTGAGAGCCCCATCATGGCTCCAGATCAGTTCACCAGCAATTATAGAGGCTGGAGTATTTCCCTACTCTCAGCTTCCCCATCTACTGAGAGGCCGCATACAAGATTGCCCTCATCGGGCTGCTGTCAGGATTGTAAGTACTGCCCACAGAGCGTCAGCATAATGCCTCCCACATGGCTTTTCTCTAAAAAGGGCGTGTACCCACCACCCTCATATAGGTCCAAGGGAGAGGGGAAGGCCCAGCTGAGGATTTCATGGCCTTCAGATCTTTCCCTGTCCGGGAGGGGTTCACTTCTGTGCCCTTGCCTGGCCTGACTGGATTTCCTAGGGCATTCCCCACTCCCACCCTGCCCCAGATCTTCCTGTGTTCGGTCCTCAAATTGTCCCAGAGCCCTCCCTGAGGCTGTGTGGATTAGAAGTGATGTCTGGGGGGTGGAAAAAAATAAGTGATGTCTGAGATTCACTAAGCTACAAATAAATAAAAAGGAACTGAGCTGAATAAGGCAATGGGATGAAGAAAGACATATCTCCAAGGGCATGCTTCCAAATGGACAGTTTCTAGAATCTGGAGGATACTGCTAACACTTGGGTATTCAAGACTAAATTAGATTGTCTCTCATTTTTATATTTTAAAAAAGCACTCTTCACTGCTGGTGGGATTGCAAACTAATACAGCCCTTATGGAAAGAAGTATGGAAAATCCTCAAAGAGATAAAAGCAGACTTTCCATTTGATCCCACAATCCTATTACTTAGGTATTTACCCAGAAGAAAAAAAAAAACATTTTACCACAAGGACATTTGCACTAGAATGTTCATCGAAGCTCAATTCACAATTGCTAAGATTGGAATTGATCAACCCAAGTGCCCATCAACACATGAATGGATCAACTGTTGTATATGTACACCATGGAATCCTATCCAGTCATACAAAAGATGGAGACTTTACATCTTTTGTATGTACCTGGATGGAGTTGAAGCACATTCTTCTTAGTAAAGTATCACAAGAATGGAAAAGTATCCAATGTACTCAATGCTAACATGAGACCGATAAACAACTATAAGCCCACATGAGAAAAAAACAGTTAAATTCAAGTGGGGGGGGGGAGTTGAGAGGAGAGAAATGGGAGAGGTAGGAGGGGGACTGGCCCCCACCTAATGGGCACCATGGAAGGGTATAAGCACAACCCCCTGAATGAAAGGCTCAAATACAACTTGAACTTTACCTAACAAATGCAAACAATGTAACCTAATCATTGATCTGAAATTAAACAAATTTAATTTAAATAAATTTTTAGAAAGCACAACAGGGTCTTCCTTCACATCAGAGCATCGCACAAGCAGAGCCAGCTTCACACGCATAGAGCCCTGCCCTCAGAAAGGCCTCCAGCTTGGCTTGCTACTCTGATGCCACTGTTTGAATTTGTAATAATTTTATCTTTGAACCTGTATTTTGCAGGTAAAGTCCAATGGGACAATGCTGCACACAAAGGAGCTTCACTGCCATCTCACTCACATACCACGTTCACCGTGCCCCATGAATTCAGAATTCTGGAGGATCCATGATTCATGGAAGGTTCCAGAAGGCGCCAAGTCAGTACAACGTATGCACGCTCCATCTATGACCAAGTGAGCACTTGCCGTCCTAAAGGGCATAGTTACTGTTCCAACCACACCTTGCTTCAAATGTAGAAAGTAGGCAACGGAGTTCTAAGGGACGAGAATAACCAAGAAACCCTGTCAAATCCTGTTGACCTGAGCCTGCCTTGAACCGTGCAGGTCAAGTGATTTTGCACCTGCTCTCACTGACATCTGAACGTCACCCAGCCCTAGGATAAATGCACTGGGCTTCTGGCATTCTTTGGTGCAAGATGCCAGTGCCTTTTTCTTTGGAAATATGCAGTGCAATTAAGTTTTTCTCAGCATTGACCTCAGTAACCTGTGCCTTTTAATCTCTCAAAGCAGTTACAATGCAGTTACCTCAGATTGCTAAGAGGGGAAAAGAAAAAAAAAAAGAGGAAGCCAGTAAAACCATTATAAAGACATTTTATAATAAAACTTAGGCCCTGTTACCTGCTTGGAATTATATTTTAGAAACAAAATGGATAAAATGTAGTGCCATCCAATAGAATACATAAAATTAAAAAAATTAAACTTTATATTCTAATGCGTCCCCCCCTCCTGCAAACAGAAATCTATTAGAGTTTTAGTTTAAGATTGGTTAAAGTCTTTTCATGGACTAGGGATTCTTAATTTTAGATACAGTTGAAACAATATATCTATGTACTTTTTAAAGCAAAAAGTGATATTTTCTTGTTTAGTTTTTGCTTCTAACAAAATAGGATATTGACAGGCTAGAAAAACTATGATACCTGCCAGCCCTTTGCCCGCCATGGTGGATTCAGGTGACCTAAGTGAGCATGTAGCTGTCACCATCCTCTGCTTCTGCTCTGAGTGTGACCTTCCTGAAGCTGTCTACTCAGGAGAAGGAAGATGAACACCCCAGAAGGAGCAGTCTCACACCAGGTGATTCTGAAACACACTGAAGCCTGCGAACCACTGATTTACAAAAGAACATGATTACCCAACATGCAATTAGACTGAATACTTGTAATTTACCCATATATAACTCAATGAAGTATTTGAAATTTACTGACATTTGAACACTGGCTTTTGCTAGGTCAGGAAAGTGCCCAGGATTTGTACATACATAATTCAACAGCCCTCAGACGAAAGTCTACAGAAAACCAGTGCCTTGTTGGGTCAGCCGTTGGGTGGTCCAGGGTTGGTATAAAACACAAATTGCGCGAAACTGTGAGCTATTTAATTTAGTCTTTTGCTGACAAGAATCCACACTAAAAAAAAAAAAATACGACCACACATTTTAAAATAATGTTCATGTTTATTCAAATGCAATCTTTTGTTACATTGTCTCATTTGTTTGTCTTCTGGGATGGAAATCAGGAGGAGGAGGCTTTGAAAACTGGAAACCACTGGGACAACTTGAAAAAAAGAATCCCTGCCAAGTCAGCCATAAAATATCCGATTGGGTAGAAAGGGCAAGCAAGGAAAAGTAAATCTTAGTGATCTCACTATTATCTACCAATAATAAAATTTAAGTCATTAAATTGCACATGTCTTTCCGTTCGAGAATCTGTAGATTCAGTGCATCTCAGAGGAAAGGTCAAAATCTGAGGAATGATCTCTGTATAGTCTGCAACCTCAGGAATGAATGTGGGAAATGAAGCCAACCACCTACTGGGTACACACAGTTCTATCTGTGACTCCAGTTATGTTAACCATAGCGAAATGTGAACGTTTATGAGTTTGCTAGAAACTTAAAAGTTTGCCTTCAGGCCCAAATAACAGATAGCAGGATCCTGAATCAACGTTTAGGTATGACTACACAACTCTTATAATCACGGTGAGACCAGAAAGATGCTGGGAACTCAGACAAAAAGACAAAAAATAAGTCCCAAATTTCTAACTCTGATCACTGAAAAACCCTAAGCCATATTTTTCAATAGACAACTCCTGAACACTTATAGCTAGAAGCCACAACAGGCTCTTTAGGAATAAGTAATACCAAACTAACCTGCATCCCTTTTCTATTTAAATACTTCATTTGTAAACTTAACATATTTATATAACAGTAAATTAGAAAAATTGCTTTTTCCCCATGAGCATTCATGGATCAATTTTATTCACATTCTTCTTCTATATCTTCAACATTGTTCATTCAGCTCATCAGAATCTTATCTCTAGAGCACCATTTGAGTCATCTCACAGTTTCCCAGAACCCATTATCTTTGCTTCCTTCTGAGCTGTCTGACATTCAGCATTTCCTAAAAATCTGTGTATGATGCTGAGATTGGTACAGCAGATGACAAGTACTCGCTCGCATAACTGAATAACACAAGACAGGCTGGGTAGTTTTAGTTGGTTCTGTAATTGTAAATTCATAATTTCTACATCATCGACATACCATATTGCTAAAACAAATCTGTTTTGGGTGCGATTACTAGATCAGCTGAATGCTATTGTCTACATTGGCCTCACAAGCCATTTGATAAAATCCCTTCCCACCTTATATTTGGTGGATAAGATAGTGCAATATTGGCAGCATACCAGGACACTTAAAAAATTATATTCATTCTGCACTTTCAATCAACAAACAACTTGAAGTTACTTAGTCACGCACTCAAGTGGAATCAGAATGGGCTAATGTGCTTTTAAAGTGGTTACTAAATGATGGCTGGCTGTCAATTCAAAGCGGAAGGTTTCGAGTACTCTGCTATTGAGCTTTGTCCTTGATTCACACCATGAAGATGGCAATGTCATCCAGGGTCCTGAGAGGGCAGACTACATACCTTCATTGGACCACCTAGGCATTTAAGATAAAGGTACTGGAGTCCAAAAAAAAAAATTAAATAAATAAATCCTAAGATTTATTCACAGAAACTATAACGAGAAGAATTTTGTTTAATTCTTCTCATTTTTTGGTCTTATTTAAAATAAATGTTATGTGCACAGAATTTTAAAACAGAAGGGCAATTTTAAAACCAGCTAGCTTTTTCTCTCCTTTTCTAGTCTGTAATTGGGAAAGACAGGACTAAAGAATTCAAGTCTCTTGACTCCCAGCCAAACATACTCTTGTTTTTACCTGATGCATAGTTAGCAAAGCAAATATTCTGTTTGGATAAGGCCCAAATGCCAAATCTACAATGTATATGCTAGGCAGGGATAATTCTTCCTAAAAATATACACTATATCTTTGGAAAAACATGTTCACGTATTTTTACAAAATAGCTTTTAAAAGTAAAATCTTACGAGGCCAAGAGAGAAGACAACATAAATCTCTGGAAATCAATCCTTGTTAACATCAATTTATATTATCTTTTTAATGAAAAGCCACTGATAGACCATAGGATTAAGTGAGCTAATGCACGCCACCACTTTACACAAGATCTAGGAACACTCAATAGAAAGTACTTGTGATGATTAATAGGTGAGGCCAGAGTGGGGTTTGAGAGGCTTTTTCATGAGGGCAATAAAGCTCTAGGATGGAGCTTGTCAAGCTGCCTCCCCAGAGTATAATGGATGGATAATGGTCATCTGCTCCACCCACTCTCAGCAGAGAACCTTGGATTACCCACAATTCTCAGCTCCCAAGAAGAGATCCCACTCATTTTTGCCCACTCAGAAGGCATAACAAAGCTCAAGGCAGTGACAGCCGTGTATGATAGAAATAAATGCATATGTTAGGTAGTTAGTTGGAAATCCGGCTCTCCTGGAGAAGGACAAGGGCATGAGTGCCCCCCTCCAAGGCCTCCATCTTGGTGCCTCCCACCTTAATTCTGTCCCAAGTGATTGCTCCCACCTGGAGAGGAGGGAATGCCCTAGCAACGTACCAGTCAGAACTTAGCATGCCAACTGCAAAAGGATATAGAAGACTCTCTAGCCTAGAACAAGTACAATACAGTCTTAAAGGTCATCTAGAACAGTCTTAAGACTAATTATCATGTCATTAGCTTGAATCTACATTGAGGTCCATGAACCCCCATTGTGAGCTCTCAGAGAGGCTCATGGGATGTCCGCATGCTCAGTAAGACTCTGGTTCCAAGTTGACCTCTGAATCATGAGGTAGGCCCAAACTAGCTGATAGAAAAGAGAACCCCTGGCCACATTCGAAGCCTTTCTTTGTTATGACAACAGAGGCCATCGGTGGTCTAGGGAAATCGCTGTCTATGGTAATCGTATATTGCTCTATAAGCCTGTATCTTGCTCTTTCTCTGTAAAGCTATCTTTCTCAATATACTTTGTTGCATGCTTGCCTCATGTTGGGGTCTCTGGTCATTTTTCAATGAAGTGCACTCCAAGAACTGAGGATCCAGGCAGCTGCCGGAAATGCTGACATTTTAGGATGCCCAGGCAGCCACCTTGAAAACTAACACATACCGTGGTGGCTTACACTTGTAATCCTAGCACCCTGGGAGGCTGAGGCAGGTGGATTGCTTGGGCTCAGGAGTTTGAGACCAGTCTGAGAAAGAGTGAGATCCCATCTCTACCAAAAATAGAAAAACTACCTAGGTGTTGTAACGGGCATTGATAGTCCCAGCTACTTAGGAGGCTGAGGCAAGAGGATCACTTGAGTCCACGAGTTTGAGGTTGCTATGAACTATGACACTGCAGCACTCTACCCAGGGTGACAGAGTGAGATTCTGTCTCAAAAATAAATAAATAAAACCTACATATACTTGTCATTCTATTAAGAAATACAGGTCCTAAACATTTCAACTATCAATAATTAATCTGTTTACTTAATTGATATTTATCAAGTACCAGTCATGTGCAAGTTACTGTGGATATACAAATAGTGGAGATTATTTCCCATTAGAGGAGCTAAAGGGCTCATGGGAGGAGAGGGACACAAACATTCAGTTAGTATTTGGCAAATATTTACCTATTTCCTTGTGGCGGGGTGGGAGACACTGGCACGATAGCTGGGATCAGAGGATCTCAGCAGACTAAATAGTCTCTGAGTGCTGGCTCCACGCATCTCACCCAGGACAACTGGTATTGGGGTTGCTGAATGGTCAAGAAGCACCATCTAAACTCTGCCAGCAAGAATGGCAGAGAAGGTTTGGTAGGGGTGGTGGGGAGATGTATTGGCAAGAAGGCTTCAGAGAAGAAATACTACCTGAATGGGTACTTGAGATAATAAGGGTCAGCGTTCTCTCTCTCTCTGATACATTTAGGAATTTTACACAGTTTTGTTTTTTTTTTTTTTTGTAGAGACAGAGTCTCACTTTATGGCCCTCGGTAGAGTGCTGTGGCCTCACACAGCTCACAGCAACCTCCAACTCCTGGGCTTAAGCGATTCTCTTGCCTCAGCCTCCCAAGTAGCTGGGACTACAGGCGCCCGCCACAACGCCCGGCTATTTTTTGGTTGCAGTTTGGCCGGGGCTGGGTTTGAACCCGCCACCCTTGGTATATGGGGCCGGCGCCTTACCGACTGAGCCACAGGTGCCGCCCGAATTTCACACAGTTTTATTGGGAGTCCTAGACTCCAATGTCAAAGCTAGGAGTTTAAGGTTTTCCCCAACTCTACCATGGAAGCAAGTCCTCTAAGCCTCAGAGCCTCCCCTGCAGAGTGGGCTATTCAGTCATACCCTTAAAGTGACCGGGAAGATTTAGTAAAGTGGTGAGAAGAAGTCCTGCCTATATCAATTGTTTAATACAAGTTAGTGTAGATAAAAACTAGTCATTTACATGTGTATCAAAGCTCAGCCTGAAACATCAGGAAGTCTATATTAGAACATTAATGAGAAAAAAAGAAAATAGAACATCAATGAGTTTCAAACCAATGGCAAGAAGTTTCTGAGTCTGCTTAACTCCCAACTTCACTCAACTGTTACAAGTTATAGTCATATGTAATATGTACATCATCAGTGCGAGATGTGAAAAATGCTTGCCAAGACGATGTATTGGCTTCTAGCTTCTGGAGATATGAACAGGGCAGCAGCTTAGCTGCATGCCAAAGCTGAATCAGAAACCAGTGCAAGGTGGTACTCAGAAGAATATGGCTCTTAAACTCTGATCTTACACCACCTATTGAGGTTAACAAAACATATGTTAACCAATACAGGTGGCTGGTCTGCTACTTCACTATGACGCCCTTAACCTGCTATGATTTCAATAAAAAAAAATATATAATGGGGTGGCGCCTGTGGCTCAAGGAGTAGGGCACTGGCCCCATATACCAGAAGTGGTGGGTTCAAACCCGGCCCCAGCCAAAAAGTGCAACAACAACAAATATATATATATATATATATGTGTGTGTGTGTGTGTATATATATATGTATGTGTGTATATATATGTGTGTGTGTGTGTGTGTATATATATATATATATATAATGGTAGCTATTAACAGACTGTGTGATTCTAATGCTAAAGCATGCTTACCAGTGGATAGACCCAAAGAGAAGACTCAAGATCTTAACTTAAGGGAAATACAAACCTACACAGGCTCAGTCTTTAATCCCTTCAGGCATCTAGGTACATGAGCTACATCTTTGTAGAGGTAAATGAACAAGCTTGACCCTAGTTTCTATCCAATGAAGTTCGTGGGTATAAGCTCCCAGATTTACAGTGCAGATGAATCATGCTTTCTTTAGCTGTTCGGAATTTATAATCAAGGGAAGCAAAGATACAATGTTTAACTATATTTTTTATTTTCTAAAAATCTTCCAAACCTTATTTTCATTTATTTATTTATTTGAGATGAGTCTCACTCTGTTGCCCCAGGCTAGAGTGCCTTGGCATCTTAGCTCACAGCAACCTCAAACTCCTGGGCTCAAGTGACCTGCCTCAGTCTCCTGAGCATCTGGGACTATAGGCACCCACCACAACATATGGCTAATTTTTCTATATTTAGTAGAGATGGGGTCTCATTCTTGCTCAGGCTGGTCTCAAACTCCCGAGCTCAAGCAATCCACCCACCTCAGCCTCCCAAAGTGTGTCAGGATTACAGGTGTGGGCCGCCACACCCAGCTGAAATGTTTAACTTTTTAAAAAACCAAAACATTAGAGAAGATTGCAATAAAGACATCCTATTTTTGTTTCACACCTAAAGCATACTCTTATCAGTATCTACTAAGTACTCAACACAAACCTAAAATTCAATTAACATTCACTTTTCTAGCTCCAATGATTCACTTTCATGAACTATATAGAACACAGTACATGCGTAAGTGACAAACACCCAACTTGCTTCCAATGAGTCCTGTGAAATTTCAATTTAGAGGCACTTTTGCAGGTCTTAGTGGCTGTTTACTAATGAGTACATTATTCTTCAGTTATAAAATTCATATATTTAGAAAAACTAACTGAGCCAAAATGTTCCCACAAGGAATTAAATCAATGCACTTTCCTGCACAAAAAAATCAGCCACTCCGAGCAGGAAGGAAAACATGTTTTTCCTACTGTTGAACATAGGAGTCTGAATCCAATACTGTCATCTCATCGTACAGAAATCCTGGAACAATCCGCCCCATAAAAATCAAAGTTTTACACCTAAGAATTTACCCATATATCTAGTTATCCGGTGAAAGAGCCAATGGAGTGAGCTAAGACTTGATAAAAATAAACACAACCCCAATCGCATTAAACCATGACAAGACACGGCTTCGGAGGGACAGGGATCTAGATAGCCCTTCAGTCATGACGCTAGCATCATAAAGTTGTTCCTGCCATGTCAAAACACAGATTTCTTTTTGCCTGAGAGGTGGAAGTCCCCCTTCCCCAGTCCCCTGCAGTCCCTTGTGGAACTCCCCCGAGCCTTCTTCAGGGGCTGGCAGAGTCCCCAGCAGAATGTGGCTGTCTAGCAAAGATGACAAGAGGCAGTGCCCGGGGGGAGAGCTGAGCATACCCATGAGAACCCACTCAACTCTGGGCAGCCCACAGACCCGGGGGGCTTCACCAGTGACTGAAGCTGCCACCCTATTCATCCCCTTTCTCCCTGTACAATAACAAACTGCGGAACTCGCGGAATGCCGCCTTCTCTCCTCTTTATCATCATTCATATCTCAGCTATGACAGGCCTAAAAAAGGCTCTGATGGAAAATGTGCTGCAAATTAGCATATTTCCCCCCTGCACACAATAGAGGCTTTTAAGCTTCTGCTTTTTAAAAGAAAGCGGGGGGGGGGGGGGGGGGAATGAGGCTGCTCTTAGCAACAGTGTCTGAAATTCAACGATTTGCCTCCCTCAAAGCCGCTTGCCTGTTTTTCAATTTTGTAAAAACAAGCCTCCTCTCAAATGGCTTAAAAACTTATTAGAAAGTATTTATTGGGCCACCGTGTAACAAACATCCTCCCTCTTGTCATTAAGTTGCAATTAAATTCTTTGATTAAAAAAATAATTACAAACCCCAAACCCTTTCTCCAACGCTGCTAGGGACCACGCCAGCACCCTTCCTCCTGGAGAAATTGACAAAATGAGGAAATCTAGTTATTGTAAATCCTCATTAAGTGGCAATCCTCAGAGGGGACACCCCGGCCATACCTGCTTATACGTTTCCCTCCTCTACTAACAAAAGGGGGCGGGAGAAAGTAAAAGGCAACCCAGACGCTTTGATTCTCCTGAGACTATGGGATACAGGCGATTGCTTCATGCTCACCTTACTCAAAGGCTATGCCAGTCACCTTTGTATTTGCTAAAGGAGATTGCTAAAGCTGCAACAGGCTTGAGCTAGCAAACCAGGCTGAAAGATTTGAAAGGTCCTAAAAACAACATCAATCTAGGAAATCTCTAAGAGGCCAGCAAGAGAAATGATTTGTGTTCCATGCCACTAAATACTAAATCCGCAAAGGACTGCATCCCAACTCAAGGGGGGAGAAATTAAGATTTATTTGGCTCAGAATGAATTCTTTGGAAGGGCTTCGAGCCTTTTAATTGCAACATGAAACCATCAGGGACACTTAAAATGGCACCTCCCCTTCCCACAAGCTCCAGTTCCTTAATTATCACCCGGGCTCGGGCTCATTGGTTTTTAAGGCTCCCGAGAAAAGGCCAGGGAGATTCAGTGTCAGAGCTCTCCTAAGAGCCAGGCACCAGCTGGCACTAAGCTTGGTTCTAGAAGGCTCATGCATTCCCGCCTGCCCCTGGCCCCCGATAGCAAAGGACCATGTGTCCTACCCCTGCCCCAACAGAACCATGGTAGCCTCTTGCCTTTACTGGATGGCTAGACATTATTCCCCTCCCCGGGCCAAGTTCTCGGCTCTGCTTACCTAGCATATTGGGACCAGAGTCAGTCTCTGTGGGATCAAGTCTCCAGTTACTGATCCTGGCTCAGCTCCCACCCTTCCATTTTTCCCTAATTTACCCCCAAACCCTAGGTTCTGACCTCCATCTTGCTTTCTCATCTATAGCACACACCCTACCCCTCTTTCCCCATTAATTGATGTTTATTGACCTGGATCATCCCTCAGTTTGGGCTTCTTCTAAGTCCAGGTCTTGTAGGTATTAAAGCTCAATTTAAAAACTGCTATTCAAAACAATGATTTTATTCCCCCCAATTTCATCTAGATTCAATGCAATGAAGTCTAAATCCTAGCAAAACATTTTGTACATATTGACAAACCAATTTTAAAATTCTGAAAAGGCAAATGAACTAGGATGGCCAAAATCATTCTGAAAAAGAGGTTGCTAGAGGACTCACATTACCAAATTTTAAGATTTACCATAAAGCTGTGTTAGTCATGGCAGTGTGGTATTGACGAAAGGACACACACAGATTTCTAGAACAGAAGCAAGCCCTGAAATAGACCCACGTAACTATAGCAGACTGTTGACAGAGGTAATCTGATGGAGAAAGGGTAGTTGTTCCTATAAGTGATGCTAGAATTGTGTGCCCATATGCAAAACAAGAACTAAGACACATACCTCCTCACACAAGCATCAACTCAAGATGGATCACAGACTGAAATATAAAATGCAAAACTATGACACTCCTAAAGGAAAACGTAGGAGAGAATCTGAGAGGTTTTGGGTGATGAGAGTTTAGATACAACACCAAAGCACAATCTATGCGTGAAAAAATTGCCAAGATGGACCTTATCAAAATAATACCGTAAGAAAGCATGTAATATTTGGTTGTAAAGTTTTATTTACTTATTTTTTGAGACAAAGTCTCACTCAGTCACCCTGGGTAAAGTGCCCTTGGCATCATCTTAGCTCACAGCAACCTCAAACTCTTCGGCTCAAGCGTTCCTCTTGCCTCCAGGGTAGCTGGGACTATAGGTGCCCGCCATGACGCCCAGCTAGTTTTTCTATTTTTAGTACAGACGGGTCTCCCTCTTACTCAGGCTGGTAGTTTAAAAGTTTTAAAGACATCTGTTTCATCTAGCTAAGGAATTTGTGTGAAATACTTCATTCTGGACAAGGTCACACAAGGGTCGGAGTACTGTTCTCTGGGAGGAAATACCTGTCTTCATATTGTGCCAACCAACCCTCTGCTCAGCACTGACACGCCCCTTCCACGACTCCTCCTGCCAGCCGGCCATGCACAGTCACCTGAGGTGCCCCGCACCGGAAGCCATAGCACTCCCTCTCCTGTCACCTCAGGGTGTTATGCTAGTGGTTTAGATGTGGTCTTCCCACCTGCCTGAGGGATCTGAGAGGGCTGGTACCGTGCCTGGGGTGTCCCAGTGTCCCCACACCCTCACTTATTGCCTGGCGCATAGGAGGGGCGCGCACACACACAAAACGACTGACAAATGTCGAGATGACATTTGTTGGGCTCCTGCTTGGACTCAAGCACTGCTTAGAGCAATTGCCCAAGTAGGAAGGAATTCCACCTCCCCTGTCCTGTCTTCCTTTGTTTTGGTGACACCTCCTATTCTCCCTGCCACCCATCTGTGAATGGTGAAAAGGCTCTTCTCTCAAGAAGTCACCCTTTCTAATACTTTCAAATGATTCCTCCTGGTCCCAAACCCTCCATTCTAAATTTAAGGCCATGATGGCTTTTCTAAGCTCCAGTGGCTCATTTACATACGTGTTTATGTGCATGTATATACGTGTATGAGACACCCACACATATATACACACATGAAGGGAGGGATGAAGGAGATGTCTGATGGGGACAGGGAAGATGAATTCAGCTCAGAATATTTTGAGTTCAGAAGGATATAAAATATTTCAGTGAAAGTATATGGGTGTTTATCTGCACGCATGGGTGTACGTGCATGTCTCATATGCATACATTTACATATATGCATATTTAATACATTCATTTATGCATATACAGGTAAACATACACATGCATGAGCACACACATACATATACGCCTGCGCCTACACATACAAACATATACCCATACACGGGTGCATGAGTGTGTGTATGTATATGTACACACCTATCCATTCACGCGCATACTTTCACGTAAGCATCTCACATCTTTCTAACCTCAACCCGCTAAGTTGCATTCATCTTCCCAGTCTCCATGGGATGTCTCCCTCACCCTCTCCACGGCTCTCCTTCCCCTCAAAGGCATTACCACCCTTCCAACTTCTTCGTTTCCAGACTTCAGAATTCCAGCTCTGCCCTTGGCCAACTATGACACTTAGGGGAAGTTAGTTCTAAGTTCTACCCCTCCAGACATCTGTACAATGGCCACAATAATATGTCCCCACATGATTACATGGTCTGGAACAGTCATTCAGTCTATAAGACCCCACTGTACACTGTACCCATGCCCTCTGGCTGTAAGATACATGCTAGTCAGCTATGACTTCCCCAAATTTCATTAGTCATCAAATACACGTATGTGAGGTGGGGCTTGTTTATCAGTAGATCAAATCCATCCTTGCCCTTTTCCTCAACCTGGCCCCACCTCAGGCTTGGGTGGCACCTGATTTCCTACCACTACAGCCTCCCACCTGAAATCCCAGGCCAAGGCTTATGTGTCCAAAATGAGCACTTTCATGGAGTTGTTCCCCACTCTGCCATTGAATCCCGGCCCAGTAGGTCACTCTGTTCTCTCTTGCCCACCATGCTCCTCTCCCCGTGTACCACCTTGCCTCTGCTTCTTGGACCAGTTTCCTTCTCACTCTTCCTTCCTTGGCACTTGTCCTAATGCTATTCATTTCCCCCAGCTTGTGGAGAAACTCTCCCAGTAATTTCATTCTCATCGTGTCTCAGGTCTAGGTCCCACTACGTGCTATATTTTGACATTCTATCTTTTTCTTCAAAATATCCATGTGTTTAAGTCTTACATTCCAAAAAGACTTTGATCTGTGATGAGACAGAACTGTATGTGTTATTTCTCTGCCATCAGGCCATAGCAATCAGTCTAGGTTAAGAAAAATGTGGTCACATTCAGTGAAACTTCATTTACTTTTCAAGTTATAATTACTAGAACATCTGCAATGCTTATGCCCTTTGGCTTTTAAAATAAGGGTATTTAGGCTGGGCATGGTGACTCATACCTGCAATCCTAGCACTCCGGGAGGCCGAGGTGGGTGGATTGCCTGAGCTCACAAGTTCAAGACCAGGCTGAGCAAGTGCAAGACCCCGTCTCTACTAAAAATGAAAAACTGAGGCAAGAGAATTGCTTGAGCCCAAAAGTTTGAGGTTACTGTGAGCTATGATGCCACAGCACTCTAGCCAGGGTGACCAAGTGAGACGCTGTCTCTAAAAAAAATAAAGTAAGGGTATTCTTCTTCTATCATAAATAAAAATGGATCATATAGTATAATCTTTTAAGAGATTGTTAAGCAAGAGCATTGTCATATTTTCTCTACCTGTAACGAAAAGTATATTACAAAGTGCAAATTTACACATCTCATACATTACATTGGTAGCACCCAAAGCATTCAAATACTAAGTAGTTTTAATTTTCTACCTATGGCTTGTAAAGTCCACAGGCCCAAAATGACCTTGATGTTGAAAAGGAGGCACATCCATTTGCCAGCATTAATTATTTTATTGACCTGATTAAAGAACAACTATTTTCATGGTCAAAAAGATCTACCCAAACACATCAGCTTTAGGCATACAATGGCAGTAATTAAAGGTGTATAATTCCTGGATTAAATATGAGTTCACGGGCATAGCATAAAATAAAGTAGTATTCACATTTACTCAACATATTTCTTTTACTGGTTATAAAATATGATAAAGCCAAACACATTTTTAAAAAACAGCCTAATTGAGATACCACTGTCATAAGTATAATTCATCCATTTAAAAGTAGACAATTCAAATTTTTTAAGTATATTTTCCTCTTTCCACTTCTTCAAATTATGTCATTGCAATTATTAACACAATTTTTTTTTTGTGTGTGTGTGTTTTTTTTTTGGCCAGGGATGGGTTTGAACCTGCCACCGCCAGCATATGGGGCTGGTGCCCTACCCCTTTGAGCCACAGGTGCCGCCCTATTAACACAATTTTGAACATTTTGTCCCCCCCTGTAAAAAAGTAGTCAATCTCCATTCCTCCCTACCCTACTTTACCCCGCAACTCTGGTCCTAAGCAACCCCTCATCTACTTTCTCTATAAATCTGCCTTTTCTGGACATAGCAATATGTAGTCCTTTGTGACCGGAATCTTATTTAGCACAATGTTACAAGGGTCATCCATGTTGTAGCATATTTCCATTCTTTTTTATTGCTGAATCATATTCAATCATAGGATATACCATATGGTGTTGATTGCCAAAAAGCAGAAATAACCCAAATGGCTATTATGAATACTACTACTATGAACATTTACGTACAAGTTTTTGTGTGGACATAAGTTTTCTGTTTCCTTGGGTATGTATCTAAGAGTGGAATTGCTGGGTCATATGGTAATCCTATGTTTAACCATTTGAGGAATTGCCATACTGTTTTCTAAAATAGCTATACAATTTTACTTTCCCTCAAGTAACGTGTGAAGGCATCTTTCTTGGAGAAATACCTATTGGATCTTATCTTTTTATTTTGGGTTGTCTTTTTATTGGTGAGTTGTAAGAGTTTTTTTAAAAACTACACCCTGATGCAAGACCCTTAGGCATATAATTTGTAAATAACTTCTTCCACTCTGTGAGTTGTCTTTTCACTTTCTTAAGGGTCTCCTTTGTAGCTCAAAAGGTTTTAATTTTCAAGAAGTCCAATTTACCTATTTTTTTCCCTTTGCTGCTTTTTCCCCATTTTCTAACCCAAAGTCAGGAAGATTTATTCCCATGTTTCTTCTAACACTTTTATAGCTTTAGCTTTTTTTACATTTATGTCTATGATCCATTTTGAGTTAATTTTTTTTTTTTTTTGAGATAGTCTCTCACTATGTCACCCTGCGTAGGCTACCCTGGTGTCACAGCAACCTCAAACTCTTGGGCTCAAGAGTTATTCTCTTGCCTCAGCCTCTCAAGTAGCTGGGACTACAGGCGCCCATCACAATGACTGGCTATTTTTTGTTGTTGTTGTAGTTGTCATTGTTGTTTAGCAGGTGCCAGGCCAGATTTGAACCTGCCAGCCCCAGTGTATATGGCCAGTGCCCTAATCACTGAGTTATAGGCATGGAGCCTGAGTTAATTTTTGTGTATGGTGTGAGGCTGGGGTTCTAACTTACTTCTTTTGCACAAGATATCCAGTTGCTCCAGCATCATTTGTTGAAAAGAATATTCTTTCCCCATTTAATTGTCTTGATCCTTGTTAAAAATCAACAGACCATAAACATAGGGTTATTTCTGGACTCTCGTTGCTATTCTATAGATCTATATGTCTACTATGCCAGTACTACATCGTAGCTTTGTAGTTTTGGCAATTTTGTATCCTCAAATTCCATTTTGCTAGAACTTTATTTTAACACAAATGTTGGTTATATTAAAAGTGACAGGAAAAATCTATTTTCACATCTGACTGATGCTCATTAGATGGCAAAAACTTTTAGTGCCTAAATCTTCTGAACCATTAAAATGGCTTTAATCAGTCATACATACATCCTATGACAGACAAATGTCCCATTTAACAATTTAATCAGTTTAGTAAATTCAGAATTATTTGAACAAGTTGCATCAAAATCATTATTCTAGCTGGAAATAATGAGGTGATTGCCAAGTCCTAGACACAAAGAGACTTGGAGCCCAAGTAACTGGAGAATATCATTACCCAGGTCTATGCTCGAATCAAGAGGCTCTTCAAACTTAAGTCAAAAACAGTTTTGTTTTTTTTTTTTTTTTTTTTTTTTTGAGACAGAATCTCCCTTTGTGTCCCTCAGTAGAGTGCTGTGGAGTCATATCTCACAGCAACCTCAAACTCCTGGGGCTCAAGTGATCCTCTTGCCTCAGCCTCCTGAATAGCTGGAACTACAGATGACCTCCATAACACCTGGCTAGTTTTTCTATTTTTAGTAGAGACAAGGTCTCGCTCTTGGTCAGGGTGGTCTCAAACTGCTGAGCTCATGTGATCCACCCGCCTTGGCCTCCCAGAGTGCTAGGATTACGGGCGTGAGCCACCACACCCGGCCTTTAAGTCAAAATATTTCATGGCATGGCCCACAGTGTTAGTGGCTTCATCTCAAAACCTATTCCAACATATTTCCTAGTGTCTCAGCTATATGTGGCTTTGAGTTCCTAAACCATTGTTTACCACTGACTATACTCTGAACAACAAGTAAACAAAAAAAGATAGTTCATTGTTTTTCATATACAGTACAATCAAGCAAGCTAGGATTGATCTTGCCTTCCTTACTTAGGTACCTTACAATATGTATCTGAATATTTTCTTCCCTACAATGGAAATTTGATCACCTAAAAATCTTCCAGTTCTTTCAGTATTTACTTAAGATAACTGCCAATTTCCAACCCACAGAATTTTTGTTCCTTTGAATGAAATGGCCTTCCATTTAATCTATTCCAGCAACCTATTCCAAAAACAAAATGCTTCTAATATACATAGTAGATTTTATTTTTCCATGCAAGAATAAGTTGAGAGTAAAAATTCCCTCTCCTCCAATATTTTGTGTATTTATATTTAACTAAAAGTTATTTAGATTTCAGCTTACCATTAGTAATATATTTATAAATCGATTTTCAGTGTTTTGTTTAAATCTTTAGCATCCCACCACTTCCAAGGGATGCGTTAGTCTCAAGACGAAGGACAGCCAACAACTTTGCAAGAAAACCTTTCATTAGCAAGCGTGAATTTTGGGGTACATGTTTTGCAAGAGCTATACACCCATATGGAACCTGGTACAACCTCCAAATTAATGATCCTCACCAAATGTTTTCTCTGAAGCACCCCTCCCTGACATGTAGGAGGTTGTGTCCTTCAGAAGATTCTTGCCGAGACACAAAGGGGAACTGTGCCCAAAATGGCAGCTTCTCTGTCTTGGACAGAATAGGTAGGGAGTCCTATTCTACAGAGAAGCACGCCAAAACCTGCTCTCCACCCTCCATTCCTTTCTCTCTTTCTCATTTTCCATCCTTCTCTTCCTCTGCTATTTGGGGGCCTCCCTGTAACACCTAACCTTCTGTGTTTTCCACCTGAGTGCCGTCTCTTGGCCTTACTTCCATTTTCCACCCGCCTACCCATCCCATCTCCCCGTCAACCCTGGAATTTCTCGACTCACTTGTCTAATTCAGATCTGTGTTCCTCAGACCCTCCTTGAACCAAAAACCAGACTCATTTCTAGTCCATTACTTCTAAAAAGGCCACTTTCCACTCACCGTAGGCTCACCTTTCTGTTCTCATTTTCTGTATAGAGAAGTATAAAGAAATCTACTCTGAACAACCACAGCAAATACGGATCCCCCCTTAACAACAACAAAAAACCAAACTAATGGTTTCTTTCTTGCCTAGTCATCTTTCCTATACTAACTCACGTTTTGTAGCAAACATCAGTGCTGCGGTGAGCCACCAAGTTGCACAGGAAGCCCTTGCTTCTTGGTCTTATCTGATGCAGGTCTGATAAAGGGGAGCGCTTTCTATGACTACACCGATGAGAATGCCACTAACGGACAAAGATAAGCAGATGGCTTGGTTGTTCTGACAATGTGTCTACTTGCATTGAGCTTTACTTCGCAGAATTTATCATATTTCCATATGTTAAATATACAAGCATAGTAGCATAAATCCAAACATCAGGAATAATACAGAAATGAAACCTGGCTGGGTGTGGTGGCTCATGCTTGTAATCCCAGCTACTTGGGAGGCTGAGGCAGGAGGAATCCTTGAGCCTAGGAGTTTGAGGTTGTTGTAAGCTGTCTCCCCACAGCACTCTACACTGGGCAACAGAGCAAAAGACTGCCTTGAAAAAATAAAATACAGTTAAAATAAAATAAGATCTTATGAAACCATTTGAGACGTAGGAAAATACCATTTTGTATATCTGCAACTGTCCTTATACTCCAATTGCTGCCAAAGTTCTGAATACTGAACAGAAAGACTTGGTAGGTCATTAGTTAAGATAGAAATGTGGCTCAATGGAGTAGGGTGCTGGCCTCATATGTTGGAGGTGGTGGGTTCAAACCCAGCCCCAGCCAAAAACTGGAAAAAAAAAAGAAATAATTTTTTAAAACTCCAAATAATTTTTACTATAACTAAGTACTTAGAGACTAAATTTCAATATTTACCAATGAGTTTATCTCTCAAAGTCTACTTTAAATGAGTAGACTCTTGTTCTTTATGGATTTTGGTATATTATTCCTAAATTACTCCCATCTAAACTCTAATGCAACATTAATCATAGTTTGAATACTAGATATTTTTTCATAGTTTGAATACTAGAATTATGATTCTATTTGGCTTCCTTCTCAATGTCGCTTTGGCCTTTGCAATATCCATTTCTTTATAAAAAATGGAAGTGTTTGCTAATCCGTTAGCCACTCAGCTATAAGTGGATTAATGCTGGTGCATTAGAAAATGGCTCCTATATATCATGTCAAATGAGTAACTCCCAATATTGGAATTTATAATAAAGCTGAAAAGGCCCTCCAAATTACAGCTTTCACACTAACTTAATAGCCAGGTCCTTTTCCAAGCAACTTTACAAATATAGTGATTTCAATATTAATTGATTTTTAAAAATGCTCTGTCGCTTTTTAATTATATTTGTTTCAAGCTATAAAAGGTAAAATAGGGAATAAACACCTACATTTTCTTTCTATAGCCTAAGCCTGGAACTACATGAATATTCAATGGCTGTTATAAAGATCTTAAGGGAGCTGCCAAAAAAAATCAACTAAGAACTTCAAACACTTTTTCCTCTTGTTCCACATCACCAATGTTTCTCATTTGGCTCCCCTGTGTCCCCAACACACCTGCACACACTTTGTCCTTGGCACGTCATCTTTGTCATCCTAGCCAGCACAAAGAGTCTGGGAAAAATACATTCTGAGTTCCAAACAACTGGTATACAAATAGACTTCACCACTGACACTCACTTGTGTGTGGAAAACAGCTTACAAGGGCAGAGAAAGATTGAAAGTGATCGAAGACAACCTAACACAAATGTTCAAATAAAGAGATGAGAATAAAAAATTGTAAAACAGAAAAATGGAAGAAATTTCAAGCCTGCCACAGTTACTAATATGTTGGGGTAATTCCTTTGACTTATTTTTCTACTTATATATTCATGAACATAGTTATTTATGCACATTGATTTCTGTTTTTTCACTGGCTATAATTTTATGAGCCTGTCAATGAAAATTTTGTTGTGAACATCAAATACGCTTTTTGGTTTGGGGGGAGGTAATTCCAACAATACTGTGAAGATAAATTAGAAGGACTAGGGAAGATTGAGGATGGAGGACACAAGGGAATTCAAATTGTCTAATCAAGAGATAACTAATTAAAATCTATCCATGCCTTGGGCTACTCCTTGAGTCATTCATTCATTCAACATGTATTTACCAAATACTCGCTATATGCTAGACATTGTTCTATGGACACTGAGGATATAGAGGTGACAAGGCAGACATGGTCCATAGATAAAGACTGATGTCAAACAAGCATGGTAACTACAAGTACAGTGATTTTTGTAAAGATAAGCATAGCCTACCATGGGCATACACACAGGATCAGCTTGGACCAGAGAAGGACTTCTTGGAGGAAGTAATATTTATGCTGAGGCTTAAAAGAGGACTAAAAGTTGATGACCCAGGGGTTCAGGGTAGGTCGAGGGGGTGGAGAGAGTATCCCTCAATAGGAATAGTATATATAAAAGTCCTACAGTTAGAAGAAACTTAGAGCAGTGTGGCTAGAGTCCAGAGAGCAAGAAGAGAAGTATTGAGAGATTCATAGAGAAGTCTAGAACATGACAGCACTCAGGTCAGGTGTAGTGGATACTGTAATATGTCACCCACATTCCCCTTCTTCAGAATTGACATACTCATAGCCCTAGCTGCTGGCAGAGTTGACAATTGGGAGCTTGTAACTGAGGATTTCCTCCTTGCAATTGTCCTTTGTAGAAGAAAGCCCCCTTGCCCATGGTCATGTTTACCTTCTCAGGGGCAGCCTGCACTCAATATCTGGTCAACGCAGCAGTAGAAAGACCCTTGCCCCATCTCTGGCTAACTCTGCTGAGCCTTCCCAGCTACAGAGGTCCCAATAGGATCAGCTAAGACCTTGGTTGTGATGATGTTGCAGCCCAACTTTTCCATCTTGTTTCATCCTGCTTCCTTCACACTCCTAGAGGTGTTTGCCCCAAGAATAAAACCCAACAAATCTCTCCATCTCAGAGTTTACTTCCTAGGGAACCCAACCTATGACAATAGTTCAGAGTTTATGTGGGCTTTATGTTATATGTGATGGGAACCATTCATGGGATTCAGTTAGGGTGTAAGACAGCAGATAAGCATTTTGGAAAGATAAATAATCATTCTGGTGGTGGTTTAGAAACCAACCGGAACGGTCATAATGAAAAAGATAATAACACGTTAGTGAGGATGCGGAGAACCTGGAACCCTCACACACTGCTGGTAGGAAGGTAAAATGATACAACTACCACTTTAGGAAACTATATGGAAGTTTCTCAAAAAATTATACAAGGAGTTATAATACGACAATTTTACTTGTAGACATATACACAAGAACAACGAACACACGTCCACTTAAAAATTTGTATGTGAATGCCCATCACAGCATTATTCATCATAACTAAAAAATGCAAACAACCCAAGTGTCCATCAACTTGTAAATGGATTTAAAAAAAATGTGGTCCATCCATACTTCGGAATACCATTTGGCAATAAAAAAAGTACTGATACATGGTACAATATGGATGAACTTCAAAAACAGTATGCTTAGAGAAACAAGCCAGACACAAAAGAATACATATTATATAAGCCTGTTTACATAACATTCCCAGAAAAGGCAAACAGTAGAGATGAAAAGTTGATCTGTGGTTCCCCAAGGAACCTGGGACTGGGGATGGGAATAGAGGTTAAACTATAAACTCAAGGGCTTGGACTTGGTGATGGAAATGTTCTAAAATTAGACTGGTAACAGCTTCACAACTTGGTAAAATCACTAATTCCTTTACTAGGTTTATACCCAGAAGACCAGAAATCACAATATAATGAAGACATCTGAATCAGAATGTTTATTGCAGCCCAATTCATAATTGCTAAGTCATGGAAGAAGCCCAAGTGCCCATCGACCCATGAATGGACTAGCGAACTGTGGTACATGTATACCATGGAATATTATACAGCCTTAAAGAAAGAGACTTTACCTCTTTCATGTTTACATGGATGGAGCTGGAACATATTCTTCTTAGCAAAGTATCTCAGGAATGGAAGAAAAAGTATCCAATGTACTCAGCCCTACTATATGTACGCGCTTCCCCCCTCACTGGCCACCCCTCAGAGTCAAGCTAAATTATAGCTTTCACATGAAGGCTATAACCCAACTATAGCACAAGACTATGAGGAAAGGGCCAAGGAAGGGGAAGGGAGTGGGGAGGTTAGGGTGGAGGGAGGGTAATGGGTGGGGCCTCACCTACGGTGCATCTTAGAATGGGTACAGGTGAAACTTACTAAAGGCAGAATACAAATGTCTACATACAATAACTAATAAATAATGAAGGCTACGTTGAACAGTTCGATGAGAATATTTCAGATTGTATATGAAACCAGCACATTGTACCCCTTGATTGCACTAATGTACACAGCTATGATTTAACAATAAAAAAAAAAAAGAAATACTAAATAAATAGAAATACTATGGTCATGAACAACAACAACAAAAAAAAAACTGGTGAATTTAGGTTGGGTGTGGTGGCTCACACCTGTAATTCTAGTGCTTTGGGAGGCCAAGGCAGAAGGATTGTTTGAGGGCAGGAGTCCAAGACCAGCCTGAGCAAGAGTGAGACCCTATCTCTACTAAAAATAGGAAAATTAGCTAGGCATTGTGGCAGTGTGTACCTTAGTCCTACCTATTTGGGAACCTGAGGCAGGAACATAGCTCAAGCCCAGAAGTTTAAGGTTGCAGAGACAAAGCAAGACCCTGTATCAAAAAAGAACAAAAACAAAACTGGTGAGTTTTATGACATGTGAAATATACATATTATCTCAATTGTTTAAGAAAATAAATGTGGGAGAAATTGCCAGGGAGTCAGTGCAGTAATTCAGGTGAGAGATGGCGGTAGCTTGGACTAGGTAGGAACAGAATTAGAGAAAGATGGGCTGATTCAAAGGGCCCCATGAAGACAGAACTGTTGGGATTTCCACAAGGCCCTTCCTTTCCACTACAGCATTCTGTGAACTCTTACTGCACCAATACTCTGTCCCGTTCATTCTGACATAATCACACACTGCATTACATTATCTTTTGATTGTTTTATACACCCTGTCATTGCCTGGAGGCCGGATGTGTACATGAGTGCACCATAAATACTAACAAATGAATGGTGAAACAATTGAATGTAATCAGCCCCAGGCTGAACATCATTGATTATTCTGGATTATACGAACAGTTATTATAATGTTGAGACAACAAAACTAGCAATTACCTTTACATAGGAGTTGCTAAAGTCATCAACATGATAGAAGAAAAATCAATTTGTTAGAATATAACTACCAGAATTGATAGCAAAAAGGGAACAGAAAACAGAATCAGAGGGTCAGCCAAAAGCAACATTTTCAATTTACAATACATTTGGGGGTTGGGGGAATAAAAGTAAAATATAGGAACACTTTGAACATGTTTGTCTTCCTGATGGAGAGTCCACCCAGTTACTAATTCAAGTCTTAAGCCTTTGTGTGTGGCAGACAGGACAGAACATGGGCCAACGGCGGGGAGTCTGGACCTTGGTTGAACCACACATGAATATGGGCACTGCACTTAAGCTCTTTAACATCCAGCTTCTTTGAAAAAACTGAGACTATTAAACACCTTTCATAAAGCCAGTGAAGACACAGATGAAACTACATGTAACCTTTAGGACATGCAATAAATAAAAGTATTATTGTTTTGATTGCTATCATTATGTAAAATATTTGCAGTGATCCATCTTATCAATTAATCAAAGCTACACTGAACTCACTCTGAAAAAAGTTAATTTAAATAGGGTTCTACATAGTGACTAATTCCTGTTCCAACTCACTTAAGCACAGGGAACAGAATATAGATTTTGAGACAGAGCTGGTTTCCGATTGCAGCTTTGTCACTTACTAGCAGAATCGCCTTGGGCAATAACTTAAACTCTGAGTCTTAGTTTCCTTACCTATAAAGTGAGAATAATATCAACCCCTGATGGTTGATGAGTGGGTTAAATAGACATAATACACGTAAAGCACCTTAGACACTGCCTGAGACACAGCGGACCTCAGGGAACAGTAGCTATTACTCACATAAAATCATGATTATTCAAGACGTGTCTTGCTTATGGTTCTACACCAGGTTTTTGGTAATGGCCAGATGTCTCAAAGAATAATGTATTCAGTTCTGGAAGAATGAAGGAAGTCATCTCAGATAGGCAATGAAAGAAACAGCTGAAATAGAGGGAAAATTATCCCATCCTGCACAGCGTAGACCTCATTTTCCCTGGAGAGGTCCAGTTTCCACAATTCTGATGACATAAGTTCTCAAAGACAATACTTCGCTAAGGTATCATCGCCAAGAAGGCAGGTCGATTCTTCATTGTCTTAGAGGTATGCATAGTTTTAGAAAAGAGATCAGTCACTGTTTCTTAAAATTTCTCTTGGCAGGTTTTACCAATGGATTAATACTTGTATGTCTTTGGAGAGTAGAACCCAGTTCTCTGACCCCTAGCAATTATATACACCTACAAGATAATGCCAAATTCCATGGAGATTTAATCAAAGTTTATAAAAAATATGAAATCTATAACCCAGTTATAACCTAAGAATATGGGGAAGGCGAAGAGGGAGAAGGGGGAGAGTGAGGGGAGGGAGGGGGAAGGATGGAGAGAGGGAGGGTGATTGGTGTGATTACACCTGCGGTGCATCTTACAAGGGTATATGTGAAACTTAGTAAATGTAGAATATAATTGTCTTAATACAATAACTAAGAAAATGCCAGGAAGGCAACGTTAACCAGTGTGATGAAAATGTGTCAAACTGTCTATAAAACCAGTGTATGGTGCCCCATGATCGCATTAATGTACACAGCTATGATTTAATATTAATAATAAATAAATAAATAGCATCTTTGAAATGATAGTCATTGGCTTTAACTATTACAGAGGAATGGACCAAATCAAATTAAAATGCAACCTGATATCCTTAGGCAGGGCATCAACTTTAATCAAGAAATGGAAACAGCTTTTAGAGTTATTATGAACAGAATCTATGATACACGAATGTTCAATGAGGATGTGAAGGGAATTCTTTTCATACAGCCTCATATATTTTTGTCTATAGAACAATTTCTCAGAACGATAACTATATATTTAGAATATTCCTGTTGTATCATACTCATTAATGAAATACAGAAAGAATAGGACACGCCAAATATTTAATATGTAAGCCTACAGATAATAAAAAAGGATGGTTTTTAAGGATCCTGGTTTTAGTCTAGGTTCCTCCAAAAGGTAAACCTGAAACATGGCTTGGTTGTAAGTGGTTTGGGACTTGATCCCAGGAAATACAGGTAGGGGAATGAAGGTAGAGAAGGGAAGAAATTGGAAGTCAATAAGGACAACAAACGAGTTAGCGCTATGGATTACAGAGGACTGGATCAGAAGCGGACTTGGTTATTCTGAGAGACAGCACGGAAAGCGTGCTTCGGAGTTATCCCACCAAGGTTTGGGGAACTGGGGTATTTATACACTAATCCCCACCCATCCTTAGTAGAGAGCTGCTCCCAGAGGGTGGTAAATCTCTGGCGGTTCTGGCCTGCCAACAGGGGAACAAGGCAGTCTCTGGTGGCCAAAGACTTCGGGCAAAGAAATACAGGTGCTGGCAGTTGGAAGGCAGACCAGAGTTCACCAAAGCAGTGAGGGGAAGGAGTACGGGCCTCACTCCATCCACTACAGGTATGTCACAAAACGAAGTCCCACAAAAACATACCTCGAAACGAGGGCAAGGCCTTCCTTTCCAAACTGCTAATTCCTGTGCAGAAGTGAGCTGCACTCCTGCAAAGTGAATCTGATACGAACCTCCAGAGTGCTGATCAAATTCTTTACCTTGTCATCTAATGCTTTTAATGTATGTATAGTATTTACTTGACAAAAAGCAAGTAAGTTAATTATGTTATAAGCCATAACTAAACACTACAGGGTATTTTAGGAGTGTGGGGGTACTTTACTTTTTTGTAAAGGACCAAATGGTAAACATTTTAGGCTATGTGGACCACACGGCCTCTGGTGTGGCTACTCCACTCTGCCACTATAGCGCAAAAGCAGCCAAGGACAACATGTAAAGAAAGAACGGGCGTGACTGTGTTCTAACAATTTCTTATTCATGAAAACAAGTGGCTGACCCATGGACCATAGTTGAGGTAAGCAAAGAGAAAAGTTCAAAGAACGTAAAATTTTTCTTATTTTCACTTGTAATAGTTTGATTTTTTTTGAGACAGTCTCAGTCATCCTGGAGTAGAGTGCTGTGACATCATAGCTCACAGCAACCTCAAATTCTTGGGCTCAAGTGATCTTCTTGCCTCAGCCTCCTAGTAGCTGGGACTATAGGCACCTGCCACAACACCCAGCTGGTTTTTCTATTTTTAGTATGGATGGGGGTCTCCCTGTAGCTCAGGCTGGTCTTGAACTCCAGAGCTCAAATGATGCACCCACCTCAGCCTCCCAGAGTGCTAGGATTACAGGCGTGAGCCACCGCGCCTGGCGATAGCTTGATTTAGATCTATACCTCCTGCTACTGTCTCCTTTCAGCCCTTTCCAATTTTAATTTAAAATTTTTTAATAGGTAATGCATTGACACGTTGAAAAAATCAAAATGTAAGGAAGTCTAGATTGAGAGTTGTCACTTCTCCCGCCACATCCATTCACTAACTTGCCTCCTAGAGATCCCCACTTTTCAGTTACTTAGAGCATCACACACACTTCCCACTCTCTGCACCCCAAAGGTAGCACATATTAATAGATCTATCATGCAGCACCCTGCTCATTTAACACACATGAGGAATCTTTCTATACGTCATGTATGACTTTCTCATTCTTTTTCCCCATCTGTGTAGTAATGCCTAGGTGTGAATGCCCCCTGGGAGGTTCAGCCAGCCCCTGCAGACAGACACTCACTCTTTCTGGCCTTTTACTATTATCAATAAGGGCTGGGGGAAGAACACAACCAAAAAAAAAAAAAAAAAAAAAACAACTTTTCTGCCCATCATTTTGTACAGGAATAGTTATAGCTACAGGATAAATTTCCAGAAGTAGGATTCTGAATCAAAGGGTCAATGCACTTTGGATTTTGATAGAAATTGACATGTCTTTGACAAGGGTTGTTCCATGTTTGCATCAGCAACACACAGGCGCATCTTCTAATCTTGTTCACATTAAGAAAAGCTAAAAAACTGCTTTCAACATTCACTTAGGTACCTGCATCCCCCAAGACCATCCCACATTCAGAAATGTGACAGAAGGACTCATGGGACTCAGCATCTAGTTGTATTTATAGCTGACATTTATTACAGCGACTTAATAAGGATACACAGATGATCATAAGGGGAAAGACACTCACAGAGTGTGGAAGAATCCACATGCAAACTTCCTTCTGTTCTCTCCCTCCCTCGAGGACACTCTGCCCCCAACACCAAAGACACAATGGCATGTGTGCACCGGTTCTATCCAGGAAAGCTGGTTGGAGAGGCAGGCTGGTCTCCTAGGTACCCTCTGCCTAACTCATACCAAATTCTGCTGAAAGCAGGATTCAGCATAAACCAGAGGATGTGCACAGCCTGGGCACCCTGAACCAGCCTTATCCATTCCAGAAAGTTTCACACCACCATGGGGAACTGTTTACCACCAAAGTTCTCAGACACCAGCCAAGGGCTGACCTTGCAAGCAGGCCTCAGGTCTGCCACAACCTCACAAGATGAAATGATCTCAGGTAAGCCAGCCGGCTAGTTTGAAACTATACCACCAGTGCCTGAAAGTGGATGTGGGTTCTGGTAAACTCCAGCTCAGGGCAACAAATTCTGATTGGTCAGGAGCCCGCCTAGAGCCACTTCACACCCACCGTTGGAACCCAACTCTGGCACTGGAGGCGAGGCTGCAGGGAAATGTGCCTGGCATGACAAAACTGTCTCCCAACAAAATTACTATTTCTTTCAAGCCATTGCTTTGAAAAATTGACCCCATTCTTTCACTCTGTAGAACTACAAAGGGGCAAAAAGGAACTGAAGACGGTGCTGGCTTCATAGGGTTTCATGAAAGAAAAAAAAAAAAACCGCACTGGCTCAGCGAGAAAGCACACTATGGAACTGGGGCTTAAATATACCGACTCCTGAACGGGAGCTTTCTCTCTGTGGCAAGTATTTTCCAGTGATTATATTAGATACACATTTACAATGCACTTATTTCTACCTGTGCTTTCTAAAAATAAATCACAAAACCAAAAATGACAGCTAGATAGGAGAAATAAGTCCTCGTGTTTCACAGCCCTGCAGGATGACTACAGTTAACGATAATATATAGTTTCAAATAGCTAGAAGGAAAATGTTGAACGTTCCCAACACAAAGAAATGATGAATGTTTGAGATGACAGACACGCTGTTTACCCTGATCTGATCGCTATACATTATATCTATCAAAACATCGCCATGTGCCCCATGTATATGTACAATTGTTACGTGTCGATTTAAAAAATACAATTAAAAACCCCCAATTCCTCAAAGCTTAATAGTAGACAGGCTTGTGAAAAGTTCCTCTCCCAACTTCTCCCAACCAATTTTAAAGTTAATTTTTAATTGAAATACACATAAAGAAAATGTACAAATGAAAATGCCTTGCTTCATTTTCACAAAGTAAATATATACATACAACCAGATAGGAGCCCCCACTGCCCCCGTGTCCCAGCACCGCACCCAAAGCCAGCCACTACCCTGACATAACACCACTGATGAGTTTTGCTCAGTTTTGACTTTTTTTTTTTTTGAGACAGAATCTCACTCTGTTGTCTAGGCTAGAGTACTCTGGTGTCAGCCGAGCTCATAGTAACCTCAAACTCCTGGGTTCAAGTGATCCTCCTACCTCAGTCTTCCAAGTAGCTAGGACTACAGATACCCACCACAAGGCCTAGGTAATTTTTTCTATTTTTAGTAGATATGGGTTCTTGCTCTCACTCAGGCTGGTCTTAAACTCCTGAGCTCAAGAGATCCTCCTGCCTCAGCCTCCCAGAGTTCAGAGACTACAGGTGTGAGCTGCCGCACCTGACTCAGCTCAGTTTTGACTTTAATGTACGTGGAATCCTATGGAAGGCTCTCCTGTTCTGTGTCTGGCTTTTGTTCACCAGCATGCCTACGAGGCTCCTCCATGTCGCTGTATGGTACATGTCACTGCTGTGGAGAAATCCATTCTATGCATATGCCACAGTCCACGTAGCCAGTCTATTTTGAAGGGCATTTGGGTTGTTTCGAGTTTGGGGCTATGACACAGTTTATTAGTATGCTCATTTTTCTAATTGCTAGAAAAAGTTTTCTAAATTGCACGGTCAAGTGCACAAGTGTCAAGTATGCAACTTGATGAGTTGCACACATGCACATACCTGTATAACCAAATCCAAGAGCTTGATACATTATACTTCTGCCACCCCAGAAGGCTCCCTGAGATGGCCTCAATTTCTTTATTTTTTTTTATTTCAGAATATTAAGGGGGTACAAATGTTTTTGTTACATGGATACCACAGACAGTACTATAGCCCCAATTTGAAATCACTTCCTAGAGATGAGTAACTAACTCCCCAATCTTTAAACCCTACAGCACAGCCTCCATTGCAGTTATGTAGTGAACATGGTCAAGCCACAAGTTCCAGTCTAGCCTCCGTCATTTGTTTGTGACCTTCCAAAAGTCACTTTCATCATCTAGAAAATGAGAGAGTGGATGGTAGAGCTATATGGATCCCAGGGCTCTTTGCAGCTGCAAAATTCTAATAAAGAAAACCCAAACCAAAAGAAAACCCAAACCACCACCTCCCCTGCCAGTCCCCAAATGCTTCTTGCTGCTATTTTATCCTATAGTTGGCTCTGTAAAGTCGAGGCATAGTTAATCACCATTTCCCACTTACTCACTCTCTGGTTTCTTACATATCATTATGCAGCCATCCTTCTGCCTTCTTTTTTTTTCAGGTTGCATAATTGAAGCTTCTTTCTTCTTCCCTTTTTATTCTTGGCTCTACTCCAAGCCTTTGTGGCTTGCCTTAGAATGTTTTCTAATTCTCTATAAGCTTCTAGAAACTAAGGAACCCCAACAGAATACAGTATTTTAGTAATGTTGACCAAAAGCAATTAAGGAGAGAGAAGCCCAGACAATGAATACCTCCCTCCTCTAGAGCCCTCCCATTCAAAGTGTGGGCTGAAACCGCAGCACTCTGTGTCACCTGGGATCTCTATGCCACGGCAAACCTTCACACTCCACCCCAGACCCACAGAAACAGAATCTGCATTTTAACAAGATCCCCAGGTGATCCCTATGTACATTGAAATTTGGAAAGCTAATAAGCCCGCCATGTCGAAATCTATTTATTTCCTATGGGAGCTGGAAAAAAGGATCACAGATTTAATGGCTTCAAATAACACAACCTTATTCTCTTAAAGCTCTTGAGAACAGAAGTCTGCAATCAGTTTTACCAGGTGAGAGTCGAGGTGTCAGCTGGACTGAATCCCCCTGGAGGCCTCAGAGGGAGATCCATTTCCTTCTCCTTTTCAGCCTCCAGTGGCCACCTATATTCCTTGGCCCCTTCCTCCATCTTAAAAGTCAGCAACATAACATGCTTCTAATCTCTGTCCCTTTCATCTCTGCTTCCATCCTCACATCTTCTCATAAAGACTGTTGTGGTGACATTGGGTCCAGCAGGATAATCCCCCATCGCAAAATCCTTAGTCACAATTGCAGTCTTTTTTGTCATGTAAAGAAACATTCACAGGTTCCAAGGATTATAACCTGGACATCTTGGGGGGCTGTTATTCAGCCTACCACAGGTGAGACAGGAGAGAAATGGGATAGAATGAGGCAATAATTATTAGCCAATATCATTTGCCAATGATCACTTACATAGGTGAGAGCACACGTAGAGAGAATAAGCTGGAGTCGGTCAGGCTAGGGCGACATGGTACAACTGGTCCGGTCAGTTTAGGTCCTACGTGACCTTTACCTCACGTCTCCCATTCTTGTTGTTTTATAAATACAGCCTTAATCTGAGGGTGTACATTTAAGTAGTTTGAGGCAATTGATTTAAGAGATTAACTTTCAAATTGGAATGCTGCTGTATAGGTCATGGGTTATGGCAATTATTTTTTATTATGAGGCACGGCTTATGGCGATTACTGTTAAGTGTTCATTACTGTTATTTAAGATAAGAGTTAGTATAGTTCTTGCTTTATAACTTTTATGTTTGATTTTGAAAATGGAAAAATAGTCTTAGCAAGGCTATTCTTGCTGTTTTCCAGAATTGCTGGCCTTCTGACACATAGTTTGGTGGACCTATCCTGTCTCTGCATATTCACTGACAGTGACAGGTGGCGGGACCCTCTTCCTCCCATAACAGAGGTAGTAGAACTTGACACAAAGGTGTCAAGAGTATAGAAAAGTCCTTTGTGGTAGGCAACTTTTCACCTTAACACATAGTGATAAAGGACGCCTGGTTTTAAGCCCCCGACGTCTGAGCTTTCTTCCCTTCTAGCATCACAGTGTCTTAGACTTGGAAGAAATCCGGATAATAAATTGCTTCTATTCGTATACTGCATAAAGAAACTGAGCTGTTGGCTCACTAAAGCCTTCCCCACAACAGAGAACAGTTTTTGAGCCCATGATTTCCACAACCCAACAGCACCTCTTTTTAATATTTTAAGAAAAGCCTGGGTTTGTTTTACAAACAGGATGCTAATTGATCTTTTGATAATTACATGTTTTCGAAAACTGAAGGCGCCTAAATGGATTCTTTCAATGAGCATTTCTTGACTACCTACTGTGCAGCGCTAGGATGCACAAAGATACACAATTCCCAGTTCTGCTAGAGTGTACACTTTACTGAGGTGAGCGAACAAGCAAGCAGGGGTTTGCACTGTGGGCATCAGCGTGGGCAACACTGTGATAAGGAGTAGTTGGGGGTTTCCTTCATTCGGCCACCACCACTCCTGCCGTGTGCCACAACTGGAGGAAGGGCAGGAGGCAGAGCGGAGAGGATCTGATTCTGCGCGGCCTGCAGTGACAACCAAGCTCTGCACAGATCTGCCAGGTGTGCAGGCCAGAGGGAAAACACCCCATTTTATACGAGAGGTGCTTATTGTGAGAGAGCATCCTGCTGCTTACGTTCTCTTGGAAACGACCCGAAAAGCATGCTTTGAAAAATCACTGCTTTAGAGTACAAAACAAAAGACCCTCATCCTACTACTTCTCTTTCAGCATTAAATGTTTGTGCCTGTTCATCTCCCCTGAGAGTTTTTTGGCTCTCTCTGCCTCCCCTCAGCTACCTCTAGATCATTCCGTTTGCTTTCTTCCCCCAAGTTCATAATTGCTTAGCATTACAATCAGTGGTGTGCCGCTAAATCCTTAAAAGCTGGCTGGAGGGTGGGAGTGGGGGAACTCTGGGTTCGTCGATATCCATGGTGTAAATACTCCCACCGTGGCCAATCTTAGGCTACCAACATGAAGTCACTAAGCTTGGAATTGGGAGGAGACACACCCAGGCCAAGAACCAGTATCACCAGCTCTAGCACACCATTAGTCGACCGGGAACACTCTGCCACCCTACCTGTGAGACTGACGGACCTCAAAGTCCTCCAGAATCCAAGTCTTCCCAACGTGCTCGAGTCCAGCCATCTTCAAGTATACATTTTGACTTCCACATCTCTGCTTAAATTATTTCCAGAACATCTATCTAAGCCCTTCCAGTCTTACCTCTATCAGGGCCTTTCCCTGGCCATTCTTATCCCCACTAAATCTTCCTTCTTTCTGACTGGCCCCCATACTCATCCGCAACACATATCTTGAATTCTCATGGGATTTCTTGATGGTTTTGTGTATGTAAATTGCCTTCATTTCCCTATGATTTCTTTTTTTTATAGATTTATATATAAAATAGTTTCTTACAATCCCTATGATTTCTGGAAGAATATGAACTCCCCATCCTTTGTCTCTCTCTTTTTTTTTTTTTTTAGACAGAGTCTCACTCTGGTGCCCCAGGCTAGAGTGCTATGGTGTCATAGCTCACAGCAACCTCAAATGCTTGGGCTCAAGAGATCCTCTGGCCTCAGCCTCCCATGTAGCTGGGACTACAGTCACCTGCCATGACACCCAGCTAGTTTTTCTATTTTTAGTGGAGACAGGGTCTCGCCTTTGCTCAGGCTGGTCTTGAACTCCTGAGCTCAAGCAATCCACCTGCTTCGGCCTCCCAGCGTGCTAGGATTACAGGCGTGAGCAACTGCTCCTTTGTGTCTTTCATAGCAGAGAGGTGTATGGAGAGTGCTCAGTAGCACCTGCATTAATTGTCCTGTGAAATAATTTCAATAGTCCTGAAAACAAAATCTGAGTAAAGCCCATTCATCTATTCTAAAATACAAGAAAGCCTAATGTTATCCAACCTTACAATCTGCAGCAAATGTGTCTAGCTTTGCAGTTTAATTTACATTAAACTTCACCCAAGTGTAAGTGTGCAGTTTGATGAAATTTAGTAATCATATATAGTTGTGTAATCACCACGATAAAGATGCAGAACAGTTCCCCTACTTTACAATTTTTTTTTTTTTGAGATAGAGTCTCAAGCTATCACCCTGGGTAGAGTGCTGTGGCATCACAGCTCACAGCAACCTTCAATTCTTGGGCGTAAGCGATTGATTCTCTTGTCTTAGTCTCCCAAGTAGTTGGGCCTACAGGTGCCTGCCACAATGCCCAGCTATTTTTTTGTTGCAGTTGTCATTGTTGTTTTGGCCCGGGCTGGGTTCAATCCTGCCAGCCTCAGTGTATGTGGCCAGTGCCCTACCCACCAAGCTACAGGCACCACCCCACTTTACAAATTTTCCTAGTACCTTCCCACTGCTGATCTTCCCTGATCCCTGGCAATGACTGGCCTTTTTGTTGCTATAGTTTTGGCTTTTTTAGAATGTCATACAGATGAAACCACATGATACATCTGTTTGTATCTTGTCACTTAGCCTAATGTTTAGGATTCTTCCACATTTGTGTGTGTGTCCATGCCTTTCCTTTTCACTGCTGAGTAGTATTCCACAACATGGATATGCCACTGTGGTTGTTTTAAATCTATTGATCTGTTGAAGGACGTTTGAGTTGTTTCAGTTTGGGGCTACTGTGAACAATGCTGCTATCAACATTCACTTCTCTAAGTCTTTGTATCAACAGGTTTTATTATTTTTTTTACTTTGTTTACCAAGATCTTTTATATGCCAAACATAATTATAAGTGCAACATAACTGCCATCCCATTTAGTGCTAACCCCAACTCTAATGCATGAGCAGTTTTAGTTCATCTAAAAAATGAAGTTGCACAAGTTGCAATGAGGAGTGGAGGAGTCAGGGTTTGAACCCTGCTGATCCATATGGTTGTCATGGGGATTAGATGAGTTAATACAAATAATGTGCTTAGAATAGCGAGTGTTAAATAAATGTCAGCTATTATAACTATGCTCTTTCCCACACACGATCCTGCCACCCACAGAGTATACAACAGTGCTTGAAAGTTAAGGCTGCACAGCTACAGAAATAAATGAATAGCCCAGCTCACCAACACATGCCTGGCGGTTACATCGTTCCTTTTCTTAGCTTTCTTTTCTTCCCCATCCTCCGTTCCACTCCCAGGTGAAAAAAGAAATCTATGTTTTATCACCTCGGCAACGGAGGTCACATAGTAGTGACAATGATAAATCACTCAGTGCTAACATGCATGATAAAAACATTTCACAGTAGTTTGAAAGAAAAGCTGTTATCAGTTGGCTAAGTAGTTTTTAATGCAGGAAGGAAATTTAGAAGAAAAACAAGATCATCCTCTCTAGACATCCTTTTCCCATTATCAACCTCTTTTTCCTCCCTTGAGTTATTTAAATTGTATGGATTTTAAGAATAGTGCACAAAGATGTTACAGAAACCTTGTTGGGAAGACGAAGAAATGGGGGTCATTTAAAATAGACAGGAATCATAACACCAGTATGGTGAAAGAGTTTAGGCGAAACATGGCTCCCAAGTGGAGCGCAATCAAGAAAAATCAGTCACTATAATCCTCAAAGATTTTTTTTGTTGTCGTTGTTGTTTTAAAAAGATAGTCATACAAGATAAGCTCTGGCAAAAACCATATAGGTAGATGTCTGGGTATCTTTGCTCCCGATGTGGTGATTATTAACTCTTACCCTTTTGATACTACCAGGCAACCATTTTAGCAACTGTAAGATTTCTCCCACCATGATATGAGACCATTACCACAGTCAAACCTTGAACATGCTTATATGTGCCTTTAAATATTTCATATTCTATGGTCAAAACAATTCAGAGAAAAATTCAACTGTTGATCACTTTTCTCTATTATTTTGGCTCAACAATTTTTTTGGCAATCACTATGATAAATATTTGGTGTTGATAATGAACACTGTGCTTTCAAAGTGACTCTCTGGACTCAATATTGTACTAAAGAAAAATCTGTTTTAGGCTCTTGGTCTTCTAATTAATTTGTTAATTGAAAAAGTAACCTAGGCAGATTCAATTAACGTAAGTAGTCTGTACAGACAGTAACATAAAACTCAAAACAGAAACAGAGGGCATATGATAGAAAGGAAATGCCCCAGCCCGGGCCTCCCCGCCGTGAATACCTGCAGAAGGGCAGGTGAAATCTGCATACATTTGTACAGATGCTGGTCAGAGGTGCGGGGCGGGGGCTTGTAAGTTTCATCAGATTCTTCAAGAGTTCATAACCCAGAAATGGTGGGAACCAACAGTTCAGTTCATCTGGCTTAGTACAGCTCAGCGGGTCAAATCTAAGGGTGGTGGGTGAGGGCAGGTGGGTACAGGGAGGGTGTCACAGAGTAAGTTCTCAACACAGTAGATGAAGGCAAAAACATCACAAAGTCCAAACCACGAAGCTTCCACGAAGATCATGGTCTTTGGAAGCTTAAAAGCAAAAAAAAGAACCTTGTTTGCCTTTCAGCTGTCACCTCCCCTTCCTGGAGGCCAGGCAGTCAAGATCTAGGTGGTTAAAAGAGAGAAAAAGACAACAGGGCAAGCTTCCTGAGGTCTTCCTGAGGTCTTCCTGAGGTATTGCTGGAGTCAGTGGCAATAGCACTCAGTGGTCTTGGCTTATGTGACTTGTTAAAAAAATCAACCCGTGGCTCTGCTTTAAATCCCAAATGCTATTTTCACAATATTAAATCAGAGCAATATGGTGGGTAGGTAGCCAATATAAGTGACAGAAACCAGCGGTAATAAATAAAAGTAAATTTTAGAGCCTTCAGAAAATCCCCATGAGGAAAGTATTGTAAATATCATGCCCCTTCCCCTCCTTTAAAAATCAATATAACCACAGAAAGCCAAATAGCCTTAAAGTGACCCCCTTTTTCCCTACCCTAGGACCCACCAATATTTTATATCTTTGACAGGGTAGCAGGTAGAATCTTCAGGACTAATATCCTTCTCAGTTCTGCTCTGATAAGGGATCTTGCACATTTTTGCATATTGCATAACTAATTTCACCAAAGCATCTCCCCAGGTGATCCCTGAAGAATGAGCAGCTACAGATACAGACAATTTCACGCGGTCTTAGTACATGCCATTCTTAGATAAGAACAACTGTCCTATCCACATGCGATGACTATTTGAAATAAAATGCACTGAGCCCTGTCTTAGTCGCTTAGGCCATAGTAACTGTTTCCATCTCCTATAAAAATGGAAGATTATGATGTCACACTGCACAGTGGTTTCAAAGAAGACAGTCAGACTCAGCGGAAACTCCTCTTGAAGACAGCAGGGATTCAGAGGCAGAGAAAACCACAAAGCTATAACACCAAAAGCAAAAGTTAAGCTTAGTAGTAGTTATTCAGATGCCAAACCAGCAATTGTGTGACCTTTTCCCATGCTGGCCCCTTCCCGGAGCTCATTATGAGAAAAGGTTGTTCTTTCTCCCTCCTGAATGAATGCAGCTTTTGAACACACTTTCTACTTACATTTGGTCCCAGTGCCGAAGGATTATTTTAACCATGATCTCCTAATGGGAAATTCACTCATTTTCTTCCCAGAGAAAGAGCTGTCTTGTGATAATTATAGCGGTTTTCAAAACTCCAGGATGTGTAGCATTTTGAAAGGAGAGGTCTTTGGCAAAACAACAAAGAAATAATTTCTCTTGGCTCCATCTTTGTCCCTGTTCAAGTCTGCAGTGAAATGGTGAACAAAACCAGAGACAAATCCTCACGCTGCAGTTTCATATTTTGTATCAGAAGTGATAATCCAATCAGTATTTTCACTAAAACAATTTATGGTATTTTATTTTATTATATCCAGAATTGATAACAAATCATAGCAGGCTATGGTTCGTTTATTTCTGGAAAGCAGTGAGAGGTTAGTAAAGCCAAGAGAAAAAGTTGCTCTAAATTGAACCAATAAAGTAATATTTAAAAGGTCAGCTGCTACCTGAGTCCCTCACTCAGTAGTACAACGGTACCATGGGAAATCAGCACGAGATTTGACAAATCTGAAAGAATCAATGCTGTCCCCTAACCTTCTGCCCACCTCTCCGAGGACATGCAGAGTAATGTAAATAAATCAGCCAAACAGATCTGCAGAGGGTCTTATTCAGCATAAAAGCAGATTTGCTGAGAAATTCTGAGTGCCTTAGCCTAGGATTGCTGCCAATTCCCTTTTTGTGGGAAGCAAATGAGGGGAATGGAGACCACCCCTGGGCACAGAGTTGGCAAAATGGAACGCCTCGGGAGCACAGGGCCCTGGCTCCCCAACCAGGCAGGGGGAGCACAGGGTTAGCCCTGGGCTCATGGGCACAGCTAAGGGAGTAGCTCGGATTTAGGGCCTTCCAAAGGTTTCCCAAAAGGCAAGTTGGATTTCAGGGTCAGAGTTTTTAAGGAAGCCTGTTGGAGAGGATTCGGATGATGTCACAAATGATGTTCTGGTAACAGACTCATCCATGAGCCCCATAGAGAAGTGAAAGGGAAACACGGGAAGTTGGGGTGGTTTATGGGAACCAGCCTTCCCACATAGTGGGTATGAAAGACAGAGGGAATGGCATGACTTAAAGGGCAAAGACGATTGCAGAGGAGAAAGGTGAACTCCAAAGTTCCAAGACTCCAGTAGATGGACAGTACCAAACCCCTATACACGCTGTGTTTTGATAAAGTTTACTTTATAAAGGATGCACGGTAAGAGACAAACAATAATAAAACAAAGCAGTGGTAATAATATACTATAATAGAAGTTATATGAATGTGGTCTCTCTCAAAATATCAGCCCCTGTTCACCTATTTTGGACCATTGATTGACTACAGGCAACTGACACTAAGCAAAACCACAGAAAGGGGGGACCAACTGTGCATGATAAATGTTTAGGGAGAAAAGCCCAGCAGGTATCTAGCTCTGTCATGACAGGATCCATGACTTGGTTTTGTTTTGTTGTTTTTTTTTTCTTGAGATAGAGTCTCACTGTCACCCTGGGTAGAGTGCTATGGCATCATCATAGCTCACAGCAACCTCCAACTCTTGGGCTCAAGCGACCCTCTTGCGTCAGTTTTTTCTATTTTTAGCAGAGACAGGGTCTCACTCTTGCTTAGGCTGGTCTTGAACTCATGAGCTCAGTGATCCCAGAGTGCTAGGATTACAGGCATGAGCCACCACCCCCAGCCAGGATCCATGACTTAGAAAGGTCACCCAATCCTCCATGTCACTAAATACAAGTTCAATCTTCCTTCCTTCTTTCTCAGATGGAGGCAGTAAATAAATCACTGTCTCCCGGGGTGGCTGGAAAGGTAACATATACACAAGAGCAGCTTGTAAACTGTAAAGCAGTTCATGACATTCTGACCTAAAAGAGCAGAGAGATCATGGGCTAAACTCATGGGCTGATGTTTTGATTCCAACAGGTATAAGAAAACCCTTTAGTTCCTCCATTTCATTTGGTTCCTAACTGCTTGGATTAGAACATGGAATACCATTCAGCCATAAAAAGAACACAATCCTGTCATTTGTGACAACGTGGATGAACTTGAAGGACATTGCGTTAAGTGAAATAAGCCAGGCACAGAAAGACAAACACCTTATGATCTCACTCACATGTGGAATTTTAAAAAGTTGAGCTCATAAAAGTAGAGAATAGAAAGATGGTTACTAGGGGCAGGGGACTGGTGGGGAGACATTGGTCAGTGGGTCACAGTCCAATAGGTGGAATAAGTTCTGGTGTTCTAATGCGAAGCAGGATGACCATAATTAATAATAATGTAGTATATATTTCAAAAAAAACTAGGAGAGGAATTTGTCCTCACCACAAGAACTAATCAATGTTTGAGGTGACAGATATGCTAATTACCATGATCTGAACATTACACAATGTATCCATATATCAAAGCATCACACCATACCCCATAAATATGTACAATTATGTGTCAATTAAAAATAAGATCAATTAAATATTTGTTAAGTAATAAAAAGAACAATGACCTTCAACCAGGAAGGTGTACACCAAAAACTCTAGGACGAGAGACCTGAGGTCCAAAATTGATTAGAAGATATTCTAAATGAATTTAAACACTACAGTGAAGACAAATTACATCTCCAAGTACTAGAACTTGAAGATGAAACAACTAAATCCTCCCCTGTGATATGAATGGAGTCAGGGAAATGTGTTTGCAATTCAAAAGGGAAAAGGAAGATACATGATTCAAAAACCATGGATTGGTGAATTTGATACACGTCTAGCCAAGAGTCTAGAATAGATTATTAAAACGTTTTGTAAGCACTCAGGAGAGGATGCAAGTAGATTAGTAGATGCAAGAAATCAGCCTCTCTTGCTTTTTTCTGATAAGGTGAGATTGTTAGGCTGAGGGAAATCTCTACATACAAACTATTTGAAATCCTGACAAGGCATTTGTAAAGGGCTTTCAAGCTACCCTTGTTCACAATGGAATGTGGAAGAGAAGACCCTTCAGTGAGTGAGGTTCTTTCCCGACACGTCTCAAGGCTGTTTCCTGAAGTAGTGATGGGGGTTAAGTGATTGGACAGTCTCAGTGACTGGTGCGGTCTGGAATTGGCCCTTCCACTATTTCAACCTGCATCTCCATGACTCGGACGAAGATTTTCTTGACCAAGTCTGCAGGTGACATGAAGCTAGGAAACAAAGCCAACTGATTCAAGTACAAAACCATCAGATGCCAAACTGGACTTGACAAAGCAGAAAGATGAGGCGACTCTGCAAAGGTTAAATGTCATGTGAACAAATGCTGTATGTGTATCCTAAAGTTAGGACATAGCAACCAAATGCATAACTTCAAGATGGGAGTGAGCAACGCTGGTGATGGGACAGGCTCAGCACCAACATAGAAAAGACTGAAAAGCCTTCCTGGATCCAAACATCAGCTTGAGTGCAAAAGAAGCGCTCGCCCAAAAAGGCCAATCAGAACTTATACGGAATGACCAAAACCATAGAACCCGCTGCTGTTCAGTGCGCCGCTCTGGATGTGCACTTCTAGACTAGCTACACGGAGTCTAGCAATTATGTGGAAGGGCTAATGGGAAGATTAGAAACTATGCACACAAATGCCCACCACAGCAGCCCATTTCTGAACTCTTAGGTTCTGTGAAATGTGTCCATTTAACATCCAGGTGCAACATCAGAATATGAAAGAAGATTCAAGTTGGGCAAAGAAATGACCAGCAAGTGAAAACTTCATAAACATTTAAATTGTGTGCATATGTCTGAAAGTCCTAGAAAGAAATGATGCGAAAAAATTCTTCATATTTAAAATAACTTTTAGATAACCAAGTGAAAATTGCCAGGTTTCAAAAATAAAAGGTTGACCACCCGGCCAAAAGTGAGTTAGCAGAGTTTATTTGCTCTCTGAATTTTGAAGGGAATCGTCACAATTGAAGGTAACTACAGGACTTTTGAATCAGATCCAAAACAAGTCTCAGGTTTTTCTTCCATTTCCTTATTTCCCCTAACTCTAATAGAACATGAATTAGATATGTAAATCAGCTCTTGCTAAAAGTGAAATGCAGGCTCTTAGTCATCTTTCCTTGGATAAAATTATCTGTTGTTGGTTATTAACCAGCCTACATATAAAAGAATAACTTTTAAAATGTGATGGTTGCATAAGAGTTTTCCTTTACCCCTTGGGTCAAATGAGGAGACATTCCATGGCACAGAATAAAATGTATGCTGTTTCCACAGAAAAGATTCTTTTTCCATCAAGTTTGGCAATAGCGTTCTTGGACAACTAATATCTTTCCTTTCTCACACTTATTCAATAAAGCAATTCACTGCATGGCTCCCTGAAGTGGTGGTTATTGATTTGAACATAACATAACCCACATTTTTTTCCTTTCTAAGGCCCTGGGGACATTTCTTGCCTTAATACTAAAGACATTCCAAAGTGGTTAATCACGTACATAAGTAAACAATGCTGTTTGGGATGCTTAGAGATGGTGTAGGCTCCAGCCCAAGAGCCTATCTTCAGGAGCAACAGATGCACCTAACATGGAAGGATAGATGGGTCTTTTACCCTAGAATTTAACTGAAAGCCATCCGAAGAATGGCCCCCCAAATAGCCAATGTCCATCAACAGATGGATGAATAAACTAAATGTGGTACATACACATACCGTGGAATATTACAGGGCCATAAAAAGGAATGAAGTATTAACACATGCTACAAAATGATAAACCTCAAAAAATGATGCTAAGTGAAAGAAGCCAGGCAAGAAGACCGCACATGATTTCATTCAAAATAAATGTCCACAATAGGAAAACCTATAGAAACAGAGGAAAGAAGGAAATAAATGGTTTTTCTGTGTGTGTATGGCGGGGCTGTTGAGTGACAGCTAATAATAGGGTTTGGGGTGGTGGGGTACAAATATGTTCTAAAGATTAGACTGTTGTAATAGTGGCACAACCCAGTGAATATTCTTTTTTTTTCTTTTTAAAAAACATTTATTTATTTATTTTGGAGACACTGTCTTGCCCTGGGTAGAGTGCTGTGGTATAATCATAGCTCACAGCAACCTCAAACTCTTGGGCTCAAGTGATCCTCTGGCCTCAGTCTCCTGAGTAGCTAGGACTACAGGCGCCTGCCACAATGCCTGGCTAGTTTTTCTCTTTTTAGTAGAGATAGGGTCTTGCTCTTGCTCAGGCTGATCTCAAACTTCTGAACTCAAGCAATCTACCCACTTTGGCCTCCCAAAATGCTAGGATTACAGGCATAAGCCACCATGCCCAACCCAACCCTATGAATATTCTAAAACACAGTGAATTGTACACTTTAAATGGATGGACTGTGCGATATATGGATTCTAGTTCATTAAAGCTGTTAAAAAAACACGAGGGAGTTGTGATGAAAATGTAGGCCCATTAATTTGTACTCTGACTATCCAGTCTGGTTTCTATCTTGAACTAATGATCTTCCCTTGGACTCCTTTATCCTCTTTCCTTGTTTAGGAACATTTCAATTATTTTCCATTCATTTATCTTTTTAAATTTAACATTTTTTTAGTTTTGAAATAACTTTACACTTTCAGAAGTATTGCAAAAATATTGTGCAGAGTTCCAATATATTCTTCACTGAGCTTATGTTAGTACTTACATAGGCCAGGAGTGGTGGCTCATGCTTGTAATCCTGGCACTCTGGGAGGCAGAGGCAGATGGATTGCTTGAGTTCATGAGTTCAAGACCAGCCTGAGCAAGACTCTGTCTCTACTAAGAACAGAAAAATTAGCCAGGTGTGGTAACAGGTATCTGTAGTCCCAGCTACTTGGGAGGCTGAGGCCAGAGGATCACTTGAGCCTAGAAATTTGAGATTGCTGTGAGCTATGTCTCATGGCACTCTAGCCTGCGACAACAGAGTGAGACTCTGTCTCAAAAAAAAAAAAAAAATCTTATGTAACTATAGAACATTTACCAAAACTCAAAAATTAGCCTTGACACAATGCTAAATGTACTAAAGTACAGAATTTACTTGGAATTCACTAATTTTCCCACGAATGTCCCTTTCCCCTTCCAGGATCTTACACTGCACTCAGTTGTCACGTATCTTAAGTATCCTTCAATTTGTGACAGTTCCTTAGTCCATCCTTGTTTTTTGTGACCTTGACTCTTAAAGAGTCCTAGTCACAAATTTTGTAGAGTATCTCCCAGTTTGGGTTTGTCTGATGTCTCTTCATGCTTTGGCTGAGGTTCGGCATTACTATGGAAAAAAAAAAAAAAAAAAAAAAAACCCAGAGCAAAGATGCCATGTTCTCTGTGGTACATTGTATTGAGGACAAATGGCATGGTGTTGATATGTGTTATATTACCATGTTAACTTGGCTCCTTGGCTAGGGTGGCATGTGCTAAGATTTTCCATTCAAGTGAAATTTAAAACTTATTTTCATGTACTCAACAAATATTCATTCGATTGTTTGCCATATGCCAGAGATACTATCAAGCTCTAGAGCAATGGTGCTCATTCCTGTTGGCAAATCAAGATCATCTTGAAGTCTTTGAAACATACACATTCTGGGCTTGGCCTCCTTAGATTCTGACCCAATAGGTATGAGGGAGGGTCCCCAGTGGGTTCTGATAGTGGCCTGGGAGGAGGGGTAGACAGAAATGGGACAGTGGCTCTACTTTGGAAGAGCTCTCAGTCCCACAGCATCGTCCAACCTTTTTCTTCTGCTGCATGGTGGAAGGAAGGGTTGTCTTCAGCCACACATTAAATACACAAACACTAACGAAAGCTGATGAGCAAAAAAAAGCTCCATGAGTAATTTTTGCAATATCCCAAAACAGGCCTCGCACAATCCACAGATAAGCAAAACAAGCCTCCCATAACCCTCCTGCAGCCAGGGGGCTGCAGGTTGGACACCCCCGGTAGAAGAACACAGGTAAGTCATAAAGCAGGGATAACTATTCAGATGGGCTGTTTGAGCAAAAAGAACAGAGCTCCTGACACTGCTTTACAGGGAGTCTGCTGTTCAGGACCTGGTCTTTGGAGGGCTCTGCTGTCTGTGTTTACTTTTTTTTTTTTTTTTTTTTGAGACAGAGTCTTAAGCTGTCGCCCTGGGTAGAGTGCCATGGCGTCACAGCTCACAGCAACCTCCAACTCTTGGTCTTAAGCAATTCTCTTGCCTCAGCCTCCCAAGTACCTGGGACTACAGGCACCCACCACACACCTGGCTATTTTTTGGTTGTAGTTGTCATTGTTGTTTGGCAGGCCCAGGCTGGATTCAAACCCGCCAGCCAGCTCTGGTGTATGTGGCTGGTGCCCTACCCGCTTGAGCTACAGGTGCTGTGCCTCTGTGCTTACTTTTTAAAAAGTCTACAGTGGATATGTGTGTGCAAAGAAAAGTAAAAAGTACTTCATAGGTGTGCACGTATTTTCTCATAAAGCCACATTGTCTAGGACAGTCCTTTGCAAAAAAAAAAAAAAAGAACCTTTTACAACTGTGAGGCTAACTCCAGCAGTTTCCAAATCTGTTTGAACAGGTCAAAGTTGTTCCAACCTTTGTCAGTTTCAGATTTGGGGAAGAAGGGAGATACAGAGACCCAGTAGGGAACCCAACCAAGATGAGCAGATGCCTCACAGAAATCCCAGTGGCTACCTGACTTGTGCTCACTAGTTAATTCATTTTCTTAACCCTAAGCCTTTAGTAAAGGCTTGAGCAGCTCCGAGTGTGTGTTCTTCTTATGTTATAGTCACGTGAGGAGCTTCGAAAATATACCAATGTTGGCTTGGCGCCCATAGCACAGTGGTTACAGCGCCAGCCACATACACCGAAGTTGGCGGGTTCAAACCCAGACGGGCCAGCTAAACAATAATGACAATTGCAACAACAACAACAAAAAATAGGCAGGCCTTGTGGCGGGCGCCTGTAGTTCCAGCTACTTGGGAGGCTGAGGCAAGAGAATCCCTTAAATCCAAGAGTTTGAGGTTGCTGTGAGCTGTGACACTACAGCATTCTACTGAGGGTGACATAGTGAGACTCTGTCTCAAAAACAAAAACAAAAAGAAAGAAAGAAAATATACCAATGCCCAGGTTACTTCCTGGATCCTGCTTTAATTGGTTTGGGGCAGGGCCTGGGCATCTGGCAGATTTCAAACCTTCCCAGGTATGGCTCACACTCAACTAGGGATCTTCAGGTAGCTGAAGAGTGTGGCCTCGAGTCCCAGTGCTCAGCTGCAAACATGGGTTCTATCACTTATCAGTCAGGACAGTTCAGGAAAAGGGTTTATCTCCATGTCTCTATTTCTGATTTTTTTTTTTTTTAAGAGACAGAGTCTCACTTTGTCGCCCTCAGAGTGCTGTAGCGTCACAGCTCACAGCAACCTCCAACTCCTGGGCTTAGGTGATTCTCTTGCCTCAGCCTCCCAAGTAGCTGGGACTACAGGTGCCCGCCACAACACCCAGCTATTTTGTTTGTTGCAGTTTGGCCAGGGCCAGGTTTGAACCCACCACCCTCGGTATATGAGGCCGGCGCCCTACTCACTGAGCCACAGGCGCCGCCCTTTGTTTCTAATTCTTAGGATGACAGGGTTTCTTTCCCCTAGGAGTGATTAAAATGTTTTGGAATTAGGCAGGGGGCAGTGGCTCATACCTGTAATCCCAGCACTCTGGGAGGCTGACATGGGTGGATTGCTTGAGCTCAAAGTTCAAGACCAGCCTGAGCAAGGGCAAGACCCTGTCTCTACTAAAAATAGAAAAAAAAAAAAAAAACTAGCCAGGCACTGTGGTGGGTGCCTGTAGTCCCAGCTCCTTGGGAGGCTAAGGCAAGATGATTGCTCTAACCCAGGAGTTTGAAGTTGCTGTGAGCTATGATGCCAGAGCACTCTACTCCAGGTGACAGTGAGACTGTCTCAAAAATAAAATAAAAATAAAGAAAATGTTTTGAAACTAGATAGACTTGGTGGTTGCTCAAGATTATGAGGCAAGAAATTAAATGTCACTGAATCGTTCACCATAAAATGGTTCAGTTTACGGTATATGTACGACGTTAATCTCTATTTTAAAAAAATGGATGATTCTATCAACTTCATAGGATGGTCTGGGGACTAAATTAATGCACATTAAGCAATTAGAACCAAATCTGGCATAGAGTAAGGCCTCTGATGACACTGATTGTGATTATAGCTAGTCCAGCAGCTTCATTTCACGTAAGTGCCATGAAAATGTGCTCAAGGGATCTAGACAACTTAAGTGTTTCAATTTTTGCATAATGAATTATTAAAAACGAAACATTTATATTTTAAAATGCATTTCCTAAGTGTCCTGTCCTTCACGTTGAAATAGCAAGCTCCCATTTCATTAAGGTGTATTTTATCTTTTAAAAATTAAATACAGCCTTAAAAAATAATTTTGATATGAGGACAATTAATGACAATTAAGGTTATGGGGTGGGGAAGCAGAAAGAGGGACGGAGGGAGGGGGGTGGGGCCTTGGTGTGTGTCACACTTTATGGGGGCAAGACATGATTGCAAGAGGGACTTTACCTAACAATTGCAATCAGTGTAACCTTGCTTATTGTACCCTCAATGAATCCCCAACAATAAAAAAAAAAAAAAGAAGATGGGGCTGCTTTAAATGCCAAAAAACCCCAACACTGTTATCTTTTCTTACCCTGAACACCACCACATGAGAATATTTAATAGTACATGTTGTGCAAAAGACATTTCAAATTGAGCTGCCAGAGATTCACAAAAGATATATTAATACTAGTTTTGTTCAAAAAGTGTGAGATTAAATATGAAGCAATTAAAATTCTCATTTTAATTGTTTATAAACAGGTACAAAGAGTAACGCTCCTGTCTAGAAATAAAATGGAATATTTTCACTTATAAAAAGGCTACAATTTTCTGGGGCTTAAGGGAAAAAAATTGATAAAAATGTAGATTGGGGAAAATTTATACAATAAATAGTATATTTCTTAGGAATTAGTTTCAAAAAAATATCTGATGAGCACTCAGCATACTCAACCCAATCTGGAAGGTGCTTGGGGATGCAAGAACTAGGAAGCAACTTTTCAAGTTGAAGGTCACTAGTAATACTTGCAAGGTTGCTACGGGGACACTATGACAGTATCTACCTTCAGAAGTGACCAAGATGTGGCAGTAGCCAAGAGCCCATGCACTGTAGAAAAATTAGTTTACTTGCTGTCCTGGGTTGTGTCTCCCTAACATACACATTCAGGTCCTAAGCCCCCAGGATCTATGAATGTGATCTTATTTGGAAATAAGACACTTTGCAGATGTAATCAAATTAAGATGAGGTCATACTGGATTAGGGTGGCCCTTAATCCAATGACAGGTATCTTGATGGGAAACTTGAACACATGTGAGACACACAGAGGAAAATGTGAAGGTAGAAGCAGAACCTGGAGTGAAGAGTCTACAAGCCAAGAACACCAAGGATCGCCTGCAACACCAGAAGCTACGAGGGAGGCCCGGAACGCATTCTCCCTGGGAGCTTCCAGAAGGAACTAACCCTGCCTGCAGTGGTTTTGAACTCTAGCCTCCAAAAGTGCGAGAGAACAGATTTCTCCTGTTTAAGCCACTCTGTTGGCAGTATTACGTTAAGGCAGCCCTAGGACACTCGTACCTGTACCATTTGGGGCATATCCTCTTTAAGAACCATGAGAGGCTGAGGAACAGAGGGGTCAAAGACACAGACCCTGGAGTCAAATATTTTGCCAGGTAAGAGCTGTGTGGCTTATGCCAGGCACTAAATCTCCTTGTATTTAAGGAGATTCCTTAAAGGCATTTCCTTGTATTTAACTGCAATAATAACAGAATCCACCTCCCCTGGTCATTGTGAACATTAAATAAGTCCAAAGTCAAGGAAGCTGTATTCATGCTATTACTGTTATTCTGAAAATCTTTATTTGCACCCTATGTACACAATGATTCCTCCTTTCAAATTCCCTTTCCCTCTTTGGCCTATGTTTTAATTTTCTGACATTTTAATACTTCAAAGAGGGTCCAACCCATGATGCCTATGTTTCCATGCAAACCTGGGCTTGATAAGCAATAGAATCCCAAACTATTTCTGTAACTTCCAGCGGTTACTAGAATAGCCCAACAATAGAAAGGCAAAAATAGTAACACGTGCTTTTGAGCACAGAGAATGGGTATCCATCTTTGTCCTTGAGAACCTGACAGCTGGATGCAGGGAGAGGGATAAACACCTCAAAGACAAAAGAAGTAGGGCAGCCACGAGTGAAGATTCTCCAGGCAGAGTTGACTGAGACGTGCTCCAAGGACTATAAAGGATGCAGAAATCACAGGAAGCTGCCGGGAACCACCAGGAAAAGGAGTCAAGGTGGAGGACTCCTAACATGACTTTGAAAGAGAACGTGGGACAGAGAGAAGGACTGGTGTAAGCAAAAGGCCATGGGCAGTTCCCTCAGTAAGTTAAATGCCCAATCATCATACAACCCAGAAGCAGCACGAGAGGCCGCGCATTGGATGATTCTATTTATGCGAAACATCTGGAATAGGCAAATCCATAGAGACAAAAAGATTAGTGGTTGTAGGGGGCGAGGAATGACTGCTTAATGGGTATGGGGTCTTCTTTTGGGTAAAGAAAATGTCTGAGAACCAGACAGTGGTGCTGTTTGTACAACATCGTGCATGTACTAAATGCTACTGAATTGTACATTTCAAAAGGTTACAGTGGAAAATTTTATATGAGACATCTTTTACCACAATAAAATAAACTGAATAAAAGCAAGGAAAAATTCCACAAAAAAAGCCATGGTGAGTCAGAGTGATGTGTTATGTGGAAAGAAGAGAAGTACTGGGAATTCATTCATCAGAGAGATGGGATTAACCTGATATAAGCACCTAAGGCAATCTTTCTTTAAGTCAAGGTCAAGGAAGCAGCCATCCTCAACTGATGGCCAGCCTCAACCTAAGAACAGATGAGGTCCCGCACTACTTCTGGGTTGCCCCTAAGTATATTAGTATGTCCTCAGAGGATCCCTGATAAATTGTTGTTCTTCATCAAGGGAGACACATAGGGATATCTACATCTTTTTCAAAATTTAAGTCTCATTTGTTAAGATTTCCTACATGCAAATGTTCTCTGATGACCACCCAGTGGTCCTGTGTTCCTGGCATACCCTGGAGTGGTACCAAAAGTCCTGGGTTAATAGGTAATGTCATAGGGAAATTTAAGCTGTTTATCAGAAACTTCAGAGAATGAGATAATGAGATGCCGCCTTGCGGGGCAGATGGTGGAATAGATCCAGCCAGATGGTCAAGGGTGGTCTGAAACAATCTATTGTTTGTGAAGATGGCCTGTTGCTGACTCCACAGGCGAAAGAAACCTTTAAGCCTGTGCAAGTTCGAGTCACAGCACATCTGTCTATAATCCCTGGGGACAGTGGACAAGAGAATGGCTATCCCCAGTGGAACCGAGCCTCCATTATAGAGTACTGTATGTTCAACTTGAGTGGGCCTGTTGTCTGGCAACATTTGAGATGACATCATGCAAATACCATGATGCTGTGTCACCCTCTGGAATAATAGACAAGCCACTGGGGTAATCTGGGAGCATCATCTCAACTTCCAAATTGGAGGGCAGGTCTGGCGTTAATGGGAGGGCACAGACAAGACCATTTTCTGGATCTCACAATTTCCAGCTGTGTATTTCAGGGTCCTTGCAAGGCCTGGGTCACAGGGCAGGGGAAGACACTTTCCTGACCTTACCCTCCCACATAGCAGCCCCTTGCTGCCCCGAGGCAGCTGAAGATCCTCCGAGAAAGGCATACCAGCTAGAACTGCGGTTGATTCCAGTGGCTCGCTGTCCTAGTAAGTAACTCTGTCCCTAGGCAGTTGAAGAGATGATTTTGATTCGGGACAAAAACATAACCAGATCCCAACGTTCTCTAAAATGTAAATCAGATTCTACCAAAGAGCGTGGGAGCACATAAACTTGAAAAGGATTCTGAAACAGAGTGTCCTTAAAGCATGAGTTATGTCAACAGAGTGGAGGTGGGGAGTAGGTGGACTGGAATAGGTAAATTTCCCAGGGAACCAAGTCATTTCTCTGGTGCCGTTTTAAGAAAATGATTTGTTTCACAAACTGGACATTCCCTGCATCACTTGATTGTATCCAATATTTTAAAATAAGCCAAGTATGGTAGAGCACATCTGTAGTCCCAGCTACACAGGAGGCTGAGGCAAGAGGATAACTTGAATCCAGGAGTTTGAGTCCAGCCCGAGTGACACAGTGAGACCCTGTCTCAATCAATAAAAAATCGTTTCACCATATTTGCTTCATCTCTTATTTTCTAAAGTATGTTAAAGTCCTTCTGACATTTCACAACTAAATTTCTTCAAAACAATGAGCATATCCCTAAGTAACCACAATACAATTATCAGCCCTGAGAGGGTTAACAACAATTTCTTAATATCACCCAAGACCCATCTATATGCAAATTTTGCTAATTATCCCTGAAAATTGTCATTGACAGTTGGTTTGATTGGGCCAGGATTTGGCAAGGTACAGCAGATGAGATAAAGTAAATCTAGAAAGCCAGTGTCCTATGAATGGAAAATTACACCTGAATAAAGCTGATTTTTTTTAAAAAATCAGATGAGGACCCCAGACTCTTGTGGATATTTGTTCTATTCAGAGTTTAATGTATGAGGGAAAATAGAAAATAATTATTTGAGACTGGAGGGGCCTTTCTTTCCCTCACTTTCCACTCACAAATGCTCTGAATAACCCTATAAGCATGGGTCAGGTGACCCAGATTAGGGAACGTGCCAAAGAACAGAACAGAGAGGTCTGGGAGAAGCATTTAAATAATTTGAGATTTCAGATTAATATGAGAGCACAAACAATTAGGTTACAATGTTTGCATTAGTTAGGTAAGGTCTCTGTTGTAGTTGTGTCCTGCACCCAGGAGGTGTGCCACATACCCTTACATTGTGCCCATTAGGTGGGAGCACAGCAATTCCCTTCCCTCCTCCCCTCTCCCCCACCCCATTTCTTCTCCCCCCATTTTGAATTGAATTGAGTTTTCCTCTTATGTGGGTGTGTATTAGATCGTCCACTGGCTTCATATTAGTATTGAGTACATTGGATATTTGCTTTTCTATTCTTGTGATACTTTACAAAGAAGAATGTGTTTCATATTTAAATAATTTTTAAGAAGAACCAAGGTAGACATTTTGGGAATGTAAAAACCACTACAAGGTTTCAGACCTTCACAAAAGGCCATCGGCATTTACTGAGAGCAGCTCTGTGCCTGATGGCTTCACCTCTATCTCATTTAATCCTCAAGGACATCCCTCAAGAACTTTTTCCTAATCCCACTCTACAGATAAGGAGAGTGAGATTGTAAGAAGTTCAGTAACCTGCTGTGAGATGCAGAATCATTCCCTCCTTACTCAAAATATCTCCATCCTAATCCCTGGACTCTGGGAATAAGTTACGTGACATGGCAAGAGTGGATTAAGGTTGCAGATGGATTAAGGCTGTTGATCCAACTAGCTTAAACTAGCAAGATTATCCAGGTGAACCCCTGGATAATGTTATCAAACAGTTCTTACATTATGGAAGAAACAGACAGAAAAAGTTAGAGTGACATCATGTCAGAAAGACTCGACCCACAGTTGTTAGCTTTGAAGATGGAGGAAGACAGCCATGAGCCAAGGAATGCTGGCAGCTTCTAAAAGTTGGAAAAAGCAAGGGAATGGATTCTCCCCTAGAGCCTCTGGAAGGAACACAGCCTGCTGATACCTTGATTTTAGCCCGGTGAAACCCATGTTGGACTCCTGACTTCTAGAATTATGAGATTACAGATTTGCATTGTTTAAAGCCAATAAGTTTGTGATTTGTTACAACAGGGGCAGGAAACTAAGATGGCAGGGACATAAGAGCAGCCCCACGGCAGAGCTACTTTTAGAAAGTACTGGATTTGGAATGTTTATTTCCCTCCCTCCTGTAGCCAATAGATATAAGTTTTATAATATAAACTAAAAATCAGTCTGCTTTCTTTAAGCAGATCATAATTTATGACCAAACTCTACATACAAATAGATTAGCTGGTGGTGTGAGCTACTCAGGGATTAAAAACTCACTGGAGGGGAGCTATAGTGTAGACAGTCCACCCAGGGGCAACTGAAAATTGGCTTTGTCACCTACAGTTTTTAGATTCAAATACAATGCTGCAGGTTATTCTCAGTAGACACTTTCTATCAAGACAGCCAGAGGCCTCTTCCAATTTAGACAGTTAAATTTGACTCAGGGAGGATGTAATTACACCAGTTCTACAACTCTGAAAATCCCAGCAAGAAGTCAGCCCTGAAACCTTGTAAATATTACAGTGTATGGTAGCATTTCACAAAAGAAATATGAATAGCCTCAGACACAAAGGGCTGCATTCATGCAGTTGGTTCTAAAAGTAGGCAAATTTATTTTATTTTTTTTTTTGGGACAGTCTCACTCTGTCATGCTGGGTACAGTGCCCTGGCATCACAGCTCACAGCAACCTCAAACTCTTAGGGCTCAAGAGATCCTCTTGCCTCAGTCTCCCAAGTAGCTGGGACTACAGGTGCTGGGAACAATGTCTAGCTAGTTTTTCTATTTTTAGTAGAGACAGGGTCTCACTCTTGTTCAGGCTAGTCTTGAACTCCTGAGCTCAAGCAATTCATCCACCTCAGCCTCCCAGACTGCTAGGATTACAGGAGAGAGCCACCACACCAGGCCTCAACATTTACTTCAAAAGATTACATAACAACAAAAAAAGAAAGAAAGAAAGAAAAGACAAGAAAAGAAAAGGCTAGGCGCTATAGGTCAGTGGTTAGAGGGCCAGCCCTTTACACCTGGAGTGGCAGGTTTGAACCTTGTGTGGGTCTGCTTAACAACAACTACAAAGATGACAATGGGGCTCAGCACCCGTTGTACAGTAGTTACCGCACCAACCACATACACCAAAGTTGGCAGGTTTGAACCTGGCCCTGGCCAGCTAAACAACGACAACTGTAACAACGACAAAAAAAAAAAAAAAAAAAAAAATAGCCACATGTTGTGGCAGGCACCTGTAGTCCCAGATACTTGGGAGGCTGAGGCAAGAGAATGGCTTAAGCACAAGAGTTTGAGGTTGCTGTGAGCTATGACGTCATAGCACTCTACCCAGGGTGACATAGTGAGACTCTATCTCAAAAAAAAAGATCACAATGAAAGGAACTCGGCTACCATCGCACTAAAAAACAGTGCTTCCCTGAATTTTGACATGCATCACCTGGAGGGCTTGTTAAAACAGATTGCTGGGTCCACTTACTCCCCTAGTAGGTCTGCTGGGGTGGGGCCTGAGGATTTGCATTGTCAGCAAGTCCCCACGTGGTGCTGCTGGCTGCTTGTCAAGGAACCGCACTTTGAGAAGCGCCAGTGTAAACCCATGCATACCGGCTGAAAATGCTGCACTTGGGTGGGGAGGATCAAAGCCTGCCTTTTGTTTATGAGGAACAGAACACAGCCATTTGAATTGCTAGTGACAATTTTCAGCTTCGGTGAGGGTTTCTTTGCTCTTACTTTGCGAAGAACACAAAAGACCCTTTGCTAACACACTCACAAACGCATACGTGGTTACGTCAGTGTGTGAAACGGTAGACCATGTTAGGGTGAAGGCCTCACTTCACTCTTGTACAAGCAGAAAAAGATCCCTTTTGGGACGCAAGGCTGGTGAAGGAGTAGTTGTGAGGGTGTGGAGGTATCTGCTGTGCTCCAAGCAAGGGATGGAGAGCTATGTGGCCAAGGTTCCATTTTTTTTTTTTTTTTTTTTTTGAGACAGAGTTTCACTTGTCGTCCTTGGTCAAGAGCCGTAGCATCACAGATCACAGCAACCTCAAACTCTTGGGCTTAAGCGATTCTCTTACCTCAACCTCCCAAGTAGCTGGGACTAAAGGCGCCTGCCACAACACCCCGCTATTTTTTGTTGTTGTTGTTGCAGTTGTCTTTGTTGTTTAGCAGGCCCAGGCTGGGTTCAAACCCACCAGCCTCGGTCTAGGTGGCCAGCGCCATAACCACTGAGCTACAGGCACCGAGCCCAAGTTTCCATTCTTGAGGAAAACAGATAGTGGTGGCCCTTTCTCTTCCACTCCTATAAATTTCCTCAAAGCCAGAATAACCATTTAAAAAGGCAAATCAGGTCCCATCAATTCCCTGCCCTAAACCTTTCACTGCTTAGAATAAAACTCTAAACTCTTTCCCAAGCTCTGCAAAGCCTTCAAGAGCCCAGCCCCTACCTGCTTCTTTACCCATCTCCAAGCTTCACTCCCCCTCTCTGTATGGCACACACAGGACAAGCTTTCGGGTGTTTAAATACATTCCATCAATTTCTACATGGGGACTTTGCAACCTGCCATTCCCCAGGCCTAATTCTCTGCCCCAGATTTGCAGCAGGCCAGGCAGGACTGAGTTCAAAAGTCACCTTTAGCTCCCCATAGTCACATTAACCTGTTTTAGAGACTCCCAAAACCCTGCTCATGTTCCATCACCATCTCCTTGATTTGCCTGTTTCTTGTCTTGTTTATTGCCTATTTCCTATCACTGAAATGTAAGATGTGAGAGCACGAATCTTGCCTCTCACTCACCCCCATAGTCCCAGCAACAAAAACACTAACTGGAGTGGGGAAGACACTCAGTAAATGGCTGTTGAATGAATAAGCCAGTCAAAAGTGACATACAGGTCAGGAGAGTAAATTTTCAATGAGGATGATGACCATTTAATAGCTAACGCTATTATATCTAGCTCACTGCTCAGTACTCATTTAAGACCTTTGTGTTTATCTGCTTATTCTATCCTCACAACCCTAGGAAATGGTTACCATTACAACCCTCAGCCTTCAGGTGAGGAAACTTAGGCATGACAGGGAATTGGCCCAAAAGCACAAAGCTAGCAAGTAGTTGAGCTGGGATCTGAATCCAGGCACTGAAGCTACAGAGATGGTGCTCTTGGAAACCACAGTATGTCTGCCTCTCAATGTCATCCTGTGCTGGCTTTTCAGAAGTACAAAGTGAAGAAAGGATGCCCTTCCAATTCACACAGGAACATTTTATAAATCGCTAGTTCCCCATTGTGGTCCTCAGACAAAAACAATTTTATGTGCAGAATGGCTTAGTTCCTACTACCAACTGCTTGAGGGTTCTATCTCGTGTCTTCCCAGAGAGAGCCCTTTTTCTTAAAGTTTGAGTCCTCTTTCTAAATCAGGGCAAGAGTCTTGACCGGTTATCAATCTTTCAATATCTGGATTTAAGAAGGAAAACTGAGAGTTGCGTTGTCCAATAAGGTAGCCACAGGGCAAATGTCACCTGTCACCACCGGATTGAGGCCAATCCCAATCGAAAAGTGTACTCTATGTAAAATTCACACAGGACTTCAAGAAGACTCACCATTAAAAATAATGTAAAGTATCTCAAATTTTTATATGGGTTACATGTTGAAATAAGACTTTGGACCTACTGGGTTAAATAAATATACTTTCAATTTCACATTTTAACATTTTATATAATTTTAACTTAATTAAATGATTTTAGGCTGGGCATGGTGACACACACCATAAGTCCCCATTACTTGAGAGGCTGAGGCAGGAGGATCCCTTGAGCCCAGGAGTTTGAGGTTGCTGCGAGCTATGCTGATGCCACTGCACTCTAGCCTGGGCAACAGAAGACCCTGTGTCAAAAATAAATAAGTGATTTTAACTTTTTTTTTTTTTTTTGTAGAGACAGAGTTTCACTTTATGGCCCTCGGTAGAGTGCCGTGGCCTCACACAGCTCACAGCAACCTCCAACTCCTGGGCTTAAGCGATTCTCTTGCCTCAGCCTCCCGAGTAGCTGGGACTACAGGCGCCCGCCACCACGCCCGGCTATTTTTTGGTTGCAGTTTGGCCGGGGCCGGGTTTGAACCCGTCACCCTCGGTATATGGGGCCGGCACCTTACCGACTGAGCCACAGGCGCCGCCCAGTGATTTTAACCTTTTAAATAATTTTCAATGCCCTTCTAACTTTTCAAAAATTATGTGTGGCTCATGTTATATTTCTATTGGACAGTGCTAGTCTAGAATATTCTAGAATAGTTCATATTGGGTACAATATCTAGAATGGTTGCTCCATATTGGAAATGGATGCTTTCTCAATCAGCTTTTTATCTGGAAACCAATAATAGATTCTTCTGTCAAATGAATTCACCAGGTCTCCTTCAAGTTAGCCAAATGCACAAGACTATGTAACACGATGCTCTTCACATCATCACTATCTGCAGTGGCGCATTTGGTTGCCATGAAGTAATTCTGTGCTGTTCTGAAATAAAGGGAAAACGTTTTTAAGGCTCTATTAACCAATAATGGGAACTCTAACCTAAAGATTCTGCTGATTTTACCGCATCTTTATTTATGCTTGTCAAAAGATTCTAAAACCATGGTGTAAGAAGAAATAAGCAGTCTCTAGTTTCTTTCCACATATTTTTTCCCAAGAGCAACAGAATAATGCAGCATGTCATTAAGGGGGCTGAGTTTTCCCATAGATGTTAGATCGTTGAGCCTGAGTTCCTGACCAAGGACTCCGGATCAAAGAGACAAATGTAAATAAACGTGACAGAAGGAAATGTACAGCCTCTAGCCTGTGTCAGTATTCAAAATATTGAGCAGAGGATCCATGCAGAGATGGGCTCAAATGACATGACCCAGCAAAGTATTTGGCTTGCCCCCAAATTTATACCCACAGAAATTGAACCCCAGATAAAAGGGTAGGAAAATGAAATCTGTGGAGCATCTCTATATATTTTGCATATGGAAAATCCAGTACCTTGTTAGCATACTAGAGTCATGCTCCCCACTCTGCCTTCTTAGTACAGGGCAACTGGAAAGAACTACGTGTATCCCATACCACTTATCTAACAAAGCCTATAAAGAGTGTCTAAGTAAACTGTAATTATCAACTACACAAAGAGGATTGGTTTACTATAAAGAATACAGGGCTATATATATACAAAGCTTCACTGTGGCTATTTTATCTCAAGCTAACATGTTTGCTAACATAAGCACCAAATATTCTATTGTCTTAACTTGCCACCTTACAAAGAGGAATTCTTAGCTGTCCAAATAGATATTTAGCTTAGGTTTCCTATACATCTTTTTGTCTTTCCATCAGTTTCCCCCCTGGTACATGGAAGCCTTCAAAAATGATGACATCTTGGTTGGGTGAGGTGGCTGAAACCTGCAATCCCAGCACTGTGGGAGGCCAAGGCAGGTGGATTGCTTGAGCTCAGGAGTTTGAACACAGCCTGAGCAAGAGTGAGACCCTGTTTCTAAAAACAGCTGGGTGTTGAGGTGGGTACCTGTCGTCCCAGCTACTCCGGAGGCTGAGGGAGGAGGATCATTTGAACCCAAAATTGTCTGAGGTTCCCATGAGCTGTGATGCTACAGCACTCAACCCCAAGGTGAAAGAGTGAGACCTGTGACATTTGTGGAGCATCTTTGCATATGGAAAATCCAGTAACTTGTTAGCACTGGAGTTATGCTCCCCACTGGGCCTTCTCTGTCTCAAAAAGAAAATGAGGTGGCGCCTGTGGCTCAAAGGAGTAGGTGGTGGGTTCAAACCCAGCCCCGGCCAAAAACTGCAAAAAAAAAAAAAAAAAAAGACATCTCAAAAAAATACCCCCGTATAGCTTGTCATTAGCAAAAGCAAGCATGTGAAGTCCAGGTGGGAAGAGGGCAGGCCAGGACTTCTAGAGGTGGCCCCTCCTTCCATCTTGTCATGTGTGATCTCTGACCCCTCTTCAGCAAAAAAAAAAAAAAATTTTCCAGAGGGTGGTTTAGAATACACGAATGGGTACAGGGAGGTGCCACCCTCTTCAGAAGGAGGCAAAAGTGCTTATGAGCCTACTCCTGGGTAATCAACCACCCCCCCCCCAGTGCCAGAATTACCTCTTGCAGTCCCACCTCCATCCACCTTAAGTGACTGCTACAGACGGTCATGACAGATGGAACAAATAAAGCACTAGCAAGGCAGTCATGTGGCTGCAATGAATGAGCAGAAGAGCAAAGGCAGAGAAGTGACGCAGCCTCACACGGAGAGCTGGCTACTACCTTGTATCTGAGTTTTGAGTGGTTTCAGTTTCCACCTCCATTGCTGTCAAATGCTACCACAAGGGCTCCAAATGAAAAGCTGACTTATCTTTTTGTTAAGCTAAAACACAAAAGAACAAATATCTGTAAAGCACAATTTTCAGGTATACTTTTGTGATACATGTGCGATATGTGAAATTAGCAATACAAGCGTAAGTGTGACTTTGCTTTTTACTCCCTTCTCCTGATTCTCCAACGCATGAGCCTAAGAGGTTGGCCAGTGCTTGGTTTTGTGCTGCAAAAGGATTTTACTGGATTTGTAGTCTACATATGCAGAAACACAAATTTATTCAAATTTAAGCTAATGAATTAGAAAGTGAAATCTCACCCTGAAGTTTCAGATTTAATCAATGATTACTTTAACCCAATGCCTTTAGGAGGAATGCCATCGCTAACTTTGTAGGCTACCACATTTTTCTCCAGTGAAAACTGAAAATATTCCTCCTAAATCCTGCATTCCTTTGTCTTTATGTTTACAGTACTGTATACATCAGGACACAGATACTTTACTCGAGCATGAGAAAAATGTTCCCAACACATGCAGTATTTATAAGTTCCCAACACTGTTGACAGTACAAAGTGTCTGTCAAGGAAGGGCTTGAGTCCCCCTATAATCCAGTCATTCCACTCCTCTGCCCTCGAATTTCTAGACTTGTTTCCCCCTCACCCTCCATGAAAAGAAGCCACAAAACTGAATTGTCCACCCTCTGCTGACATTGTCACTTCCCCACCTCTGAATAGGACTTACCATCAATGTCAAACCAAAGACAACAATGAATTCTGGATGCTCTCTACCTTATGTCACTGCTGAATCAGAAGAAAGGACACTAGAACTCAGACACTCTTATTCTCAATGTTTAATGCATGATGTAGGTAGTTATCTACAAATGTCCTTTCTAATGGGCCTTCGTCTTTGAATGACATTAACTACAGTCCCACACATGCCTATCTGTCCACTGATAAATGCTTCCTCTTTCCCCTGCTGCTAACAAACAATGATATAAGACCAACTCAAATGATGAGGACCAAAGGGGATCTTTCCTTCAGGGCGGTCTTGGGGACAACTTAGGAGAAGACATGGATAAGGGGTCTGGGGTGAGTCTGGGGTGAATAGCATGGAACTCCCTCATACTGTCTTCCCTGCACCAGAAAGGCTAGTAACAAGAGGATGCCCACCTCTCTCCCGGGGCAGCCTGAGGCAACAGTGTCCACAGGAGTGTCTCAAAAGCCCACGGGGGGTTTCCATCACAGTCTGCCATTGACCTGATGCCCTTTAGGCATCCTTCCTTCCTTCTCAAAGTTGTAGGATAAATACAGCCATTTGCAATGGAGGGAGAGAAGGGCAGTGGTGGTGAAGAAGAAAATGAAGTCTTAACACTGGCTGCACGCTAGAGTCAGTCTCCCACCAAACCGCGCCCAGAACAATCAAATCAGAATCCCTAGGAATGGACCTCGGACAGCAGTAGCTTGTAAAGCTCCCCAGTTGATTTCAACATACGGTGAAGTCTAAGAACCAGTGGGATATGGGGCATATCAGAACTGAGGATTTTTTTGTTCCAAAATGACTTCTACTGCACCCCTCCAGCTTGAAAAGGCAAGCATTATGCAGCCAATGTCCCTGACAGCACAGTTCTATTCTACAAGTGTGTCTAGGGACAGAAAAACAGATTGAGAACTGAATTAGGAGATTCCTAAAGACACTTCCAGCACCTGAAAATTATTTTCCTGTGATTCTAGTAGCATTTCATAGAATGCACTAAATACTAATGGCCAACGTCGTGGTTGGGGACGTTTCTTTGTGCAGCCGTGGATTAACTGTAAAGCCCACTTTCTCGCAGAAAGCCATTAGGTTACAAGCTTGGTATTATAAAAGCTTTTAATCATAACAGATCTTCCAATGGACATGCAAAACTCTGGAAGGTAAAATTAATTACATTCAATTTTCTTTCATGCAAAGCCTCCAAGGATATAGAGAAACACACACACATTTCTCTTTCCGCACTGGAAAATGAAATCAGGGGCTGCATCTGTCACATGGTTTCTCTAACTGAGCCAATATTTGGTGGTTCAAACTCTGTCCTCTCAGCCCTTTCTATATTCTTTGTTCAGCAGCCTTGAACACACTGCAGCATTATCCTCGGGCTCTTAGTGAGGGCAAACAGGAAACGCATTCTTTTCTCTGGATGAAAAAAGATGTAACTTTTTGTCTTTTCTTTTTCCTCCGCATGGGACAAGATTATTTTATCCCACCCCATTTGGTTCCCAAGTCCCTTGCCACCCCATTTTTCCTGTTTTGTTTGGTGGTGGTTTAAAAAACAGACTAGAAATTAAGTAGGGAAAAAAGTGTTTTTTGCCTTTTGTCTCCAAAGCCAATTATCTAAAATAGGATCACACTGATTCTGATGGTAACAATACCTCTTTTCTCTGGAAACTATTTTTGCATTGCAGACCTCTCTCTGGCCCCTAGAAATAAACAACACTTTCCTTTACTGCGAGTCAACTGCTCTCCAGACCAACTAGTACAATACCCATATTAACAAGAAAAGAACCTGTAGGCTTTTCAGATTGGAATACACAAACAATTTACCTGGCGTCTTTGTTAAAAGGCACTTTCCCATTCCCAGGCCTGCAATTGGATTTCCAAAGGGCTCCCTGGTGATGCGGATGATGCTGGTCCTGGGATCCCATTTTGAGAAGGCTTTAGACCGCGGTTCTCAATAGCGGTGCTCGTTGGAATTACCTGGAGACCTTTATAAGCTACTGATGCCTGAGCCCACCACAGATCAACAGAACCTAGGTGCTAACAGTTATAAAACTACTCCAGGTGATTCTAACCTAGACCAATATCCAGGGAATAACATCATGAAAATAATACTTAACTATGATCTTTCCATTCAACAACTCCTCAGGTGGCAAAGAGCTAGAAGACAGACGATATTAAATATGAATGTGTGGATAATGGCCAATTCTCGTTCCCGGGGAGGTTAATATATGTACTAAAACCATTCATCCAACAAACATTTGTGGAAGGCCTACGAGATCCAGGAAAACTGTGCTGGCCTTTAGGGATACATACCATGAACAAAACAGACTTGGTCCTTATCCTCATGAAGCTGACAGTTTCCTGGGGAAGGGTGTTACTCAAATAATCACACAAATCCATGTAATTTCAAGCCATGATGAGCGCCAGGAGGAAAAAGATTGAGGTTACTGAGGACGTGGAGCGGGGTAATGGTTTCACATTAGAAGCAGGAAAAGATATGGCTTACTGTCCAGTAATTGTGGAATCATAGGTATTTATTGTGGTAAAATAGGCATAACACAAACTTTAACATTCAGTGGTATTAAGTATAGTCACAATGTTATGTAACTCTTACCAACACCCATTTCCAGACCTCTTTCAAAATCTGTAACCATTAAGCTATAACCACTGCTCATCCCCACCTTTTGTCAATCACACTTTTTTCTTTTACTGAAAGGACTTTGGAAGCTTGAATTTCAATAGCCTAGTTTTACAGAGGAGGAAAACTGACTTCCAGTTCAGAATACTTGCCACAACAGCATGTTGTAAAAGAGAATTGGGCACAAAAGAAATATTAATTACTCCCTAGTCACTGAAGGAAGATGCATTGGACTTTCCAGCCCACTAAAGGCAGAAGTTAGGTACATTACACCAGAGTTTCTCCACTGCACACCATCAGGATTCTGGGTGGGTTCATTCTTTGCTGTGGGGAGCTGTCCTGTTGCTGTAGGATGTATAGCAGCATCTCTGGCTCGCCCTACTCCATCCCAGTTAGCAACCCTTCATCACCACACAGTTGTGACAGCTAGACACGCCTACGAGGTGTCCTGGCGGGGCCATAATTGCTGTTAGTTAACCGGTGACTTAGAAGGACGCTGTCTTCCGGTGACATCTCTTCAAGGGCTGAAGAACTTGGCTCAATTTGACTTAGGACCTAAAGGAAGATTCTGCCTTCCTTCCAAGACAAGGATCCTTACATGCTCAAAGCAACAGTATGTCCCCAATAGTGCACATTACACTAAATGTCTAGGACGTTTTAAAACTCCCTATACCCCAGGCACACTCCAGACCAGTCAAGCCAGAATCTCTGAGGTTGGGGCTGGAAATCAGTATTTTTTTAAAGCTCCCCAGGTGATCCTCAAGCGTAGCCAAGGTTAAGAACCACCAATCTAGCACTTGCTACTCAAGTGTGGTGGTCTATGGATCAGCAGCCTGGGCATCACCAGGAAGCTTGTTAGAATGCCGAGTCTCAGGCCCCACCCCAGACCCACTGAATCACAGTCTGCATTTTAACCAAATTTCCAGGTGACTCAAATGCATATTAAAGTTTCAGAACTGTTGCTCTGGAATTCATAAAAATGAATACCTTGATTTGTAAGGAGTCATGCTAATCTTTTTTTTCCACCTTTACAAAGCAATTCACATAAAATCCAGAAACACTAGCAAACGGTACTTTTGAAAGAGCTGCTTCTTAATCTCCCTCCTCTCAGCTCAGGAGGCACACTTTCGGGGGCGGAAATACAAGGGAGAAATGTGGCATGTTTGCCATTGTGGATATTTGTCTGAGCTTGCAGTCCCCAAAAGGGGGCCTGATACTCTGCTATGCACTCTGTGGGTGCTTAATAAATATTTGTTGGCTGGCTCACCCACCCAGATGCAAGAACAAAGTGTGTTTTCCTCCGAGTTGGGAGAAATTGATCCACCTAATGATTTCATGTGATTTAAGACAAGCAGTCTTAAATCTGCTTGACTGTAGGTTTTGGAAAGTGGGGTTGGAGGAACAGAAGGCGAGGAGGGGAAGACTAGAACAGCAAGAGGCGAAGCAAGAGGGCTGCAGAGAGCACAGAATGCGCTGCTGTACTCGGGCACGAAATAAACAGAAGAAAAGTATGCCAATCACCGCATAATGAATTCGCTTCTGGCTGCCAAAGTAGCAGCCCCAGAACAATGAACAATCCCAGCGGCTTCTGTTTCCACAATGCAGCCTTGTCAATGTCCACAGGCAGAAAATTCTGCCTACCATGCACTGGGCATTTTTCTTTCTGGGCTGTGCTTTTAGACCTGGGCAGCCAATTGTGTACCTAGGAAACATTTCATCTCGGGGCTGGGAAAATGAACATTTGAACTTCCTGTCCAGCATAGCTTTTGGGTATGACAGGATTTCATTTTCTGGAAACCATTTTCTCCAGCAAAAGTAAGCGTTCAGAACAACAGTGGTTGTCCAGGTTGTTGAATACCGACATACCAAAGGGCTTTCTGGAATCTCCTTGCCAACTCAACCATCTCATGGGCACAGCTTAAGGATAATCATGCTGTCTTCAAGTGTTCTGTTACTGCTTGTATTCTAACCTGAAAAGTCATGTTGGTAACCTCCAAAAGTTTACGTTCTGATAAAGTGCTAAAGTAAATCATGATAATACAACCCACACTGTCGTCAATTTGTGTATACGTTTACATTTACCATTGTGGGCCTACCAATATTGTCCCCAACCTGGCATTTTGAGAAGTCCAGGAATACTCACTTCAGACAAAATCTGGGGTCTTAACATTTGCCTAGTAAACACAGGCTGAATTTTCATTTTATTCCCACCTCTTAAAACTCCTTCTAAATAACAAACTCCACTTTTTCAGGTGCAGATTCACACACACCTGAGACCAATCTCTAATCCATTCGATGGCCATTTTATAACTAGATTTGATCCCTAAATTACCTACTGGAACTGGCATATGTGGCTATCATAACTTAAAGATCTTCATATAAATGTAATATTTCTTAAACATGATCTCAGGACTAGCCAACACCTCACATCAAAGAAGTCCCTTATAAAAGCATATAGTTATCTTCGTTTCTCAAATGACCAGATTTTCCTCCTCAATCAAACTGAGCTCCCTACTAGCATGAGGCAGTGTGGTGACCATGCCGAACCTGTAAGAAAACATTCTTCCTGCCAGACATCAGCTTCCATCTTCTCTCTGACCAACATGTTATTGGAGTTGATAACAATGTACATAATCCACTAGCCTTTCATTTCTTTGCCCTGTTCTATATCTGCGGGCCAGTACTAATGACAATCAATCATCAAATTTGACAGACTAGCCAAAGAGGGAGAGAAGATGGAGACAGAAATCAGGGATCACAAAATGCTGTGACCCGAGTGACTGGTCCCTGGATAGCCCAAGGTTTTTAATAGCACACAAATAAGGGCTCATAATTCAAAAGTCACCCACTAGCGGTGGCCTTTACTTTCAGTCACAAACTGGAGGGCCCCCAGTCAGTTGCACAGATCTGGTTTATTTCATTCACCGAAGGTAACTAACCCTGTGCATGTATGCCTGTCATTAGGGGACTGTGCAAGGACAGGATGTGTGTTTTGTGCAGGGATGGTATACGCTGACTGAGTTCTCTCTTCTCTTCTCCCAGGGGGTCTCAAACATGCTTGGAGCTTTCCAGTAACAGGCTGAAATTCCACAGGGCGTTCCGCCTCTACATCCTGGGAGACCACATGGAGACAGCTTGCGGGTGCCAAGCCTGGATCCTCCCTGGGGTTAAGCAAAGCTCATTCCAAGACAGAAACTGTCACTCTGGGAACGGTTCTTCCTCTAGGATAATGCAGGGAACACTTACTGTTTGTTTCCACAGGCAGAGAAGAGAAAGAAGCTAAGCCTGGCCACGTGATCCCCTCCAGGTGACCCCAAAACATCTCGGTCCACTAAGCCTTTAAACAAGACCACAGATTAAATAGATGCATCACAGCCCCTGTATGAATGACACGGAACCCTTCCTCTCTGAACTAGACCCTCACTCTTAGATCAAAGATTTAAACTATCCTACATCATGGTGCTGAATCTGGACATAACACCGCAAATTCTAGCTAATCGGACATTCTGGACAATAAAAGTTTATCAAGCAATCCCTGCCCACATTTGATCTCTGTAAATTTTTTTTTTTTCAGCCGTGGATCTTAGGAACATTTACTGCAGTATTAGAAATGAATATTCCTATTTAGCCTTATCTGTCCCCTTAAAATAGTTGAGTGATACGCGGAGCTATTTTACTGTAATTTGTTATGAATTAAATCATAGCCTCACACTGATGCACCATCAATTATTCGCAAGTTGAAAATTCATAAAACGATGTGAGAAGAAAGAATACAGCAGATCAAACAGCCGGTCAGAAACAGTGTTCTTTTCTGACCAAGGATTTGCCATAGAACCACTTTACGGTTTACATCTTTGTATCTGCCAACAAAAGGGTCTGTTGCTTTTAACCCATTTTAAGGATAAAACAGAAATCTGCTAAAATGTGGAGGTTTATATAAGCAGAGAACAAAAGCAGGCCTCCCAACCCCCCAACCAATCCTCTCTGACAACTGCTCAGCCCTAGGAGATATAAATGACAATAAGAAGTAAGTCACAGTCACATTTCCCTGAAATGTTACAACATCACATTGGTAAGAAATAAGCTCTTCATTCCTTGCTATGCAAATATTTTCTTTTGGGGATTTTTCTCATAACAGAAGAGATCTGAACTTGAGAGTGTCTACTGGGGCATCTTAGCTGATGCTTTGCCTTCTTTACAGCTTCTAAATATACCTGCATAATCACAGCAGCCTGGGGGACAATAAGCTTCTTAGCATCTCCCCGCTATGATACTACCCACAGGAAAGCATTGACAATGGCCACAATAAAAACTGTAAATTTAATTATAGAACATAATGATGATCTGGTGCTTTTGTCATTTTCAGTTGTTTTATGATTTTTTTTTTTTTTGGTTTTTGGCCGGGGCTAGGTTTGAACCTGCCACCTCCGGCATATGGGACCGGCGCCCTACTCCTTGAGCCAAGGCGCCACCCAGTTTTATGATTTCTAAACTTGTGTTGAAACATGCGCCTTCATTTCCCTAAAGGGAAATAATATTCCTTTAGCAAAATTCCTAGGACAAGCCCATGTGTATTTTGGAATGAACCAAAAGCTGGAGAGAGAAAAAAAAAACAAAACCCAGATATCATTCTTGGGGAAGAAAAATCATAGCCAATTATTAACAAATTTTCTGGAAAGTGGCTAGCATGAAATGGGATTTTTTCTGACTGCAAATGGAGGACTGTTAGTTCCACCAGATGTTTATAGATACTCAAATACATTTGAAAAGTGACACAAATTGTATCTCTGTTACAGAAGATAGTAATGAATGTTAGAACATCAGCACTAAAGCAGCCTTTTTTTTTTTTTTTTGTAGAGACAGAGTCTCACTTTATGGCCCTCGGTAGAGTGCCATGGCCTCACACAGCTCACAGCAACCTCCAACTCCTGGGCTTAAGCGATTCTCCTGCCTCAGCCTCCCGAGTAGCTGGGACTACAGGTGCCCGCCACAACACCCGGCTATTTTTTTTTTGGTTGCAGTTCACCGGGGCTGGGTTTGAACCCACCACTCTCGGTATATGGGGCCGGCGCCTTACCGACTGAGCCACAGGCGCCGCCCAAGCAGCCATTTTTTAAATCTCAATGTTCTAAAAACTTCTGTGACCTCAAAAATCCTCATTTCTCCCCAAGGAGTATCTGTCAATATCTTGAGATACAGGTGTCTGGTTGGTAGAATAGAAACCCTGGGATACAATTGGTGTTTTTGAAAATCTTAAAATTAGGGTTTAAAAAAATCTTAAATGTGGGTATTATAAACAAAAATTTAAATAAGTAGCTCATCATTTCAAAAATTAAGAGAAATCAGACTTCTGTATGGCTGGAAAATAATAGAAGGGACCACCATGACTTATGTGAATGTCACCTCGATTAAAAGGGTTTCTGGTGTGAAACCATATTCTGTACAGAGAAGGAAAAACACAACAGAGCAAGCTGTTCAGAGAACACATTATGAGGATACTACTGGTCATGCTTATAACAGCTCTTTTCTAACACAATAATTAAAATATGCTACTGAACATTAGACTGAGCCATATGAAATTGCCAGTTTTGTAGGTAAAAAAGGGTCACATGTTGGCAATTGCATATGGTTCACTCTAACAGCCTTACATGGAGATAGGTAAAAGATAGTCTAGAGTTTTAAAAATATAAAAGAAATTGTTATGGTTCAGCCAATTCACTTGAGTTTATCTATGGGAACAAAAAATAAGGAACGATTATTCCAGATGATGGAGTCAACTGTTCAGCAGGCACATTTTTATTCGCAGGAAAAGTCTAGATTTGGTTGTTTTAAGTATAATACACAGGCTCAACACATTCTTGCCCAACAGCTGCACTCAGTTTATAAAATTCCACTGGCCCTGAGATTTGTTAGAATTGCTGTGTTTTAGATGCTTCTCTCTTTAATTTTTATAACCATCTCAATAGACCCATCTCATCTTTTCTCCCTTCTATGAATGGATAAGCATTATTCAATTGACATTAGTTTACATCATGATAATCTTCCAAGACAGACTATAGTTAGGCTTACAACTACCTGTAAGGAGCAAACTGCATTATAATAAATTTTATTTAACCCAAATGGAAAATTATACTTGATAGAAGAACGCTATCAAACAATCCATCCTCAGATGAACTACTTTTACCTCTTGCTGTTGTTTTAAATGATTCAAATACAAACTGACTATATTAATACATTGAAAAATCCAGATTGTGTGACACGTATATCCCATGAAACAAAAGTAGTTTGTCAACAAGCATACCTAGGTCTACATATCAATCTGTTGATTCTCTGGAGAGAAAAAAATCTTCTGCGCTGAATTCTGGATTATTTCTGTTAAAAAGACTCTTTAATCTGTGGATCATAATGTTGCACCACTTTCCTACCCAGCTGCAAGCTATATTCAGGAGTCCAAAGGAATGTCCCAAGTTTGTTCCAGAAATGTCCAGATGGGCTTGCTCGCATCCCACTCCAGCAAATAGTGCCAGCCAGGCATGCACAGCCCCATCCTTCAGCCAGCAGTGTCTCTTTTGGTATAGGTACATCTCTCTGGAACGTTCATGATTCCAAAAGTGTTTTCCTTTTTATCTATTTAATTGCATTTCTTTATATTACAATTAACTCACTTCCCCAACTTAGACCCATTAGAGATATCTATTAGTGTCAATTGCAGAGCTTGCCTGGTACAAACTATTTGGTGCTGCTACACTGGGCTGAATAGTGCTCTTGTCAAGGAGGTGGGTATTTGTATTATATTAGTCGGTGATGCCTTACTGAGAATAAATGCGTGATTTCCTTTAGGCAAGAGTTTCCAATCTTGGCACTATTGGCATTTTGGGTCAGATACTTCTTTATGGTGGGGTCCTGAACATTGGATGACATTTAGCAGCATCCCTGGCCTCTACCCACTAGATGCCAGTAGCACCCTCTAGTTGAGACAACCAAAAAATGTCTCCAGACATTGCCAAATGGCTCCTGGGGAACAAATCGCCTCCGGGTGAGAATCACTGCTTTAGACATTCTGAAATTCTAAAAACAGTTTGAGGACACTTATAATGGCCTTTGTGGTTTCTTAGGATACTGCTGCTCAAAGTGTGGATCCTGGACCAAGCAGCATCAGCATTGCCCATGAACTTGTCAGAAATGCAGAAACTCAGGCCCCTCCAGCCCTGTTTGAATCAGACTCTGCATTTTAACAAGATCCATGGGTGATGCTGATGTACATTAAACTGTGAGACGCACTAGTCACCCTAGGTTAGAACGCATCATTTAGCATGTTATAAAGATGATCAGTAACTAAAGGTGATAACTACAGGCCAACAAACCAGAATCCGTTATTCAATAGTTGATTTCTTCCTATTTGTGTTTGGCTAGAAATGTATTCTTTATTTCTTGATAGGAACTGAGGGAGGGAAATTCACACACTTGCTCTCATGTGTCACTTTCTCACAGGGATTAGCTCTATGTTGTCACCTTGCCATGCTCGCCTGCCAGGGTCGCTCATAAGACATCAGGAATCATAACCCCGACAAGGAACTTAACTCTCACAAACACAAGTTTAGTGTTCTAAGGTAGCTTGATCTTAATTTTAAAAAGCAGATCTAAGCATTTAAAATAATTGAAGATACAGACTATCCAATTTCAACAAGGACAGTATCACCCCCAGTAAGATGAAGATGAGTTCTTGAGGGGCAGAAACCCTACTTTTTAATATGTATATAGCACAAATATACACACAACACACAGGAACAATTATTCCACATAATTGTGGTGTTAAGATTGCATGGGGAGGCAATCAGGAAAAAAGAATTCTAAAAGTCTCATGGGGGGAGACATAATAAATCAAAAGTTTGAGAAAAATGGATGAGAATGTATTCTTGGCAAATGGACAGATTGTCAGCAACACCTACAAGACCCAACTAGCCCTGTATCTGTGTCCAAAGACAGAAGCACACAAATGTAGAATAGAAACGGCAGGGACAGAATAGTCTGGGGACCATGCTGCTGTGACTGTACCTCCAGAGGAGCTGCTGCTAGGCTGTAACTCCTAGCCCAGTGACTTTTGAGCTGGAGGAACAGTGGACAATGTCTGCCCTGAATGGGTCATCGTGAGGATGAACTGCGGTAATTTCCAGAGGGCAGCCATTACTACCTGGCAAAAAGTCCGTTTTCATGAAATGTTAGCTGTTTCCCATTAATCATCCTCCCCAGTTGTTTAAGATTTTCTAATGTCATTAATTTCTTCCTTTGGCAAATCTATTCCTTTTTGTGTTGATGCTGAACAAATCATAAATAGAACTTCGTTAGATCATATTATAAAGCATCTGTAAGTAGATGTGTTTCTCTTCTCTCATCCTGAAAATAACATAATCAACAGGGTGAAGTCAGATAGAAGGTTTACTGCAAAAGCTTTGTGTAGTCACTTGTTCCATAATGCCTCAGAGGTATCCTAAAAATCATCACTCTTTGCAAAGTTGACAATAAACACAGGACTTTGTGGGAAAAATGAGGTTAATGACATACAAAGATCAGAACCTAATAAAAACAGGAGCACCATTTTACATGTTAAGTGATTAAGAAATACTTAAATACAAGAATAAATATGTCATTTCACCTAGAAAAAGCCCTACACATCAGGGGAACTGAGGCAGCTGTCAGTGTATGAGATTGTGCATGTGTGTTGTGTATTCTGAAGTCACTTGGTTCAGCTGGGCACAGTTTTCTGCGTTCACCTAATCTTTTACCAGGTGAAAATGGCACGTGAGTAAATGTAAAATTCTGACTGTGCTCCTTTTGTTCATGGTTTCAAAGCAAGCATCAAAGCAGAACTGTCTGCTATATTCCGAGACGGCTACATTTCTTAATCTTGGAAAATCTCTAAAAAGAAGGGATCCTTTATTCTGAAGGAGGTTTTAATTCAGAATCAGAGCCATTGACTATAGTCTGACGGCCCCAAACAGAGTTTTCTAGCCCATTTTTCCCTGTGACAATGCTTCCTGAGTTTCCACAAAGTTTAAGAATTCACAAAAGTCACACAATTAGCTGCACATGGGAGGCAGCTGTGGAGAGGGTTCTCCACTTAGAGAAGGGTGTAAATCCCTATGTGACTTGCAGTGGCCTTTTACCTCTTTGAGCCTCATTACTCAAATCTCTAAAGTAAGATTGCTTTGAGGATCAGATATCTTAAAATTACCCAGGCTAGTGCTTGAAAATTATCAGTTGAATGCAACTCGGGACACAGACCGACTCATAATCATGGAGGAAGTGTAATCCTTCTCCCTCTAAGGGGTAAGGAGCGCTGAATTGAAAAACATCCATTACTGCCTTGGCATAAAATGGTCACCGAGGTGGCTACAAAGTTACAGAAAAAAATAGAAAATAAATATCCCAAACACTAAGATAGTTCACAGAGGCAGGAAGATGTGGGGGGAAAGCAGCTGCTTCTACCAGCCCAGAGAGAATTTCATTTCCTCCCGTGAGGTTTCATTGGCTTGCGTCTCCTTGGTTTCTTGTGTTACTGTCTGGAATGTTCCACTTCCTTGTCTAAAAAAGAAGATTCAGTCTCCTGAGTCTACAAAAATTATTCTTGCTCAATTCATTCCTCCTGTCGTGGTGTTTGAAGGAGTTCAGAGTCATCTGACTTGGTTTCACTCTCCCCCTAACTCTGCCAAAGACAAGGACCACTTGTTCCTAAAGTCTAGCCAGATGTACCAGGTCACACTGCAAAATCCAGAGATGTGTGCTTGTTTGTACTTGGGACTCCAGGTTCAAGGCTGCTTCTGGAGCAGAAAACGTGCACTTGTACCTGAAGAAGGGTACAGACTATGAGAACCTGGCTGTGAACTTGGCAACACTGAGCATGAAGCCCTTTCAGTCAATTCTCTTACTATCACTCCCTCCTCAATCCTACCCTGAGATTTAGATCCCCAGGGAACATTCCCAACCAGGAAAGAGGTGCTTCGAAGGCCTAAGTATGCCTGCTGATTTTATTTCTTATTATAAATGAATTAAATGACCTCCAATTTTAAGTTTTTAAAAAGAAATTGCTGGGGCAGCGCCTGTGGCTCAAAGGAGTAGGGCGCCGGCCCCATATGTCCGAGGTGGCAGGTTCAAACCCAGCCCCAGCCAAAAACTGCAAAAAAAAGAAAAAAAAGGAAAGAAATTGCTACATGTCACATAGAAGCAAAAGGTGACATGAGGTTACATTAGAAGCATACACTTCTAGTACAGGTAATCAAGACTCACTTGTTTGTCTAAGTTTAGAATTCTTATGTGATCATTAGGCTACTAGTAGAAGCAGAAAGTTAATCGGCTGTGTAATGGGAGTATAAGTGTATAGTTTTCCTGGTAGACTCAGTTCACCACCACTGAGGCTAAATCTTTCACAAAAATCCTTCACTGTAGAAATGTAAAAAGATCCTATTTAATAATGTCTTCATTCATTTCTGACAATGGGTACTTTCAAAAACAAGTGGGAAATATTCCAAGCCTAAATAAATGAATGTTTACCCTCACTAGTTAATAAAGGCAATTCCATAAATGAAGATTGGATTTTTTTTTTTTTTAGAATTTACATTGATTATCCCATTTCAGCCGTCAGAGCTAGACATAGCACATTTCCCCCATTGCATTAATGAAAATAGCTTGCTATAAAATGATTTCTCAACATTGCCTGATTTGTTCCTCAGAGTGGGCGTTACCCTATCTTTGACAAAGTCACTTAAACGCACTGAGTACGTAGCTTCCAGGGTGAACACCCAGGTATCTGCCACTTAGTTCAGTACTTGTTCTACTCTGCCATGACAGCTCCCACCTGAAGCAGCTGCCCAACAGTCAGCAGAAAAATCAGTAAGGAAATCAGGAAAAGAAACTCAGGCTTCTGTTGCCTATCCTAGTCAGGGCTCATGATGCACACTTACAACCAAATGCCAATCCAGTCCCAGATAAGCCCATCTCTCTCTCTTTGTCCTGACCACCTTGACAATCCCAATGACAGTCATCAATGCCCCCTAAGCTCATAATCAGCAGTGTCACAGTATGAACTGCAGGAAGCCCACACGACCCTGTCCCATTGAGATGGTAGCATTGATCAGGCTCCAAGGCTCAAGTAGAGATACCCAGTTGGATGTTAATTGGTGTGTCTATAGTTTGATTTCATCAGGTGATCCTGGAACTATCCCAAGGCCCTCTGTGGCTGAACACTGGGTCTGAGAAAAGACCACACCCTGACATGGGTGTCAGAATCAAAGCGTCACTCAAGGAGGACCTCATTGAGAGATACCTGGGTTGGAGAGAATCACTCTCATGCTTTGCCATGGCCACTTTGTCTGACACACCACTGCCCACTATGACTCTGCAAGGTGACATCTCCTGCCATTTGTCTCCAACCCAGGATCTCAAGGCATCTTTGGGGTTCATAGGAGCAGTTTCAGAATCTGGATTTATACTAGAAGCACCCATTATCAACCAGCACAAGCTAATACTACCCCTCACCCCTGGTATTGAACATTTGCCAGGCACCCAGCACCACTGCAGGTACTTTTCTCAGAGTCAATATATTATTTACTCTTGAGAATATCCAGTCAGGTAAGTGTGATCTCCAATTTACTGATGAGGAAATTGAAACTCAGAGAGAATAAATATAGCCATTTGCCTAAAACATGTAGTTAGCAGAATAGACAGATCAGCATTCTGCCCCTAAGCTCACATTCATTATCGTTTTGCCATGCAGGCTCTTGGACCTTCTCCAATGCAGGGCCAGCCTCCAGGCAGAGAGTAGTCAGGCCAGCACAAGGTCATCATCATGGTCACCGTCACCCAATACTAATGCTCTACTCGGACTGTGCAGGAGAAATGGTTCCTTCCCACAAGGAAGCACAGGAGCCATTGGATTTCAGAGCTGACTGTTTCACTTGGACATAAAGTAAACAAATAGGACACAGGGAAGACTAGTGTCGGACTGGCATCTGGGCCAGAGGAAGCGAGGACCAGAGGGATCAGTGCAGGACATCACTGTTGGGAGACCAGGGGAGGGCACCTCCGGCAGAGCTGGAGATGAGCACCCCTCAGTGGTTGCTGGGACAGGGTTATTTGAGGAAGAGGAGGTTGTCCCCAAGATGAAGGCAGCAGTAAGACAGGGTTTTGTAGATTTCTTGGGCAGTGAGCTGAACCCTCCAGGCCACCTTTTCAGATAATTCTCTTAAGTGCACAAAATACATAGATTAGGAAGAAAACTAATTAAATTAAAAGACATCAACTTAAAAAATGTGAAACGTATATAATATACGTTATAATAAACATGTATGATTACATATAAACGTAGAATACATATGTTCTGTTAATGCCAGGGGAGGCATACTACACAATTTCAAAGTAGTGATGAACATAATGATATTTTGAGGTATCTGCAACAACTGTAATATAATGAAAACACCTGTGGTTTTTATTAAGAGCAGAGTCCCAGATACTGCAAAGTGACTGGTTTATTGCTCATATTTATAAGGGAATCAGTGCTAAACTGTGGTTAAAGGTTAGCGAAAATACAGATATTTCTTATCTCGATCCTTCCTGAGTTCTATCCCCCAGGAACGCCTTGGAGCCATGTGGACTCAGGAGCCCTATGCTCTAGGTCAGGGGTCAGCAAACTATGGGACAGAGGCCCCAGGCAGCCTGCAGACTGTCCTCCTAAATCAAGTCACCCTGGAACACAGCCACCCCCATTCGTTTCGGATTATCTGGTGCTGCTTTCAAGCTGCAACAGCAGAGTTGAGTAGTTGCAACAGATATTCACGGTCAGGATCTTTACAGACATTTGCTGACCCCTGCATTAGACAGTCTCAGCAAGCTGGGTATTAAACCTCTGGGACCAGCTGGGCTCAAGCCTGACTCTCTGGGGGTCAGGGCTTAAAGAGCACAAATAGATCCTAAGGCTTGATCACCAAAGCGCTGAATGCCACAACCACCCTCCAGGTCTGCTAAACTCTCTAAAAGTCTGTATGGGAAGTTTATCCCTGGGCCTAAGATAGAGTGAGGCCCAAAGTAGGTTTCCTCCAGTTCAGACTTACTTCAGCCTTTAAGAAAAATCAAATGATTTGATGCTCAAAGATGTGCTAATGGCCTTCGGCAGACCAAATCATCCTTTACTCAAATGTGGCTCATTAAGAATTCATTTTAGTGGGCGGCGCCTGTGGCTCAGTGAGTAGGGCGCCAGCCCCATATGCCGAGGGTGGCGGGTTCAAACCCAGCCCCGGCCAAACTGCAACAAAAAAATAGCCGGGCGTTGTGGTGGGCGCCTGTAGTCCCAGCTGCTCGGGAGGCTGAGGCAAGAGAATTGCGTAAGCCCAAGAGTTAGAGGTTGCTGTGAGCTGTGTGATGCCACGGCACTCTACCCAAGGGCGGTACGGTGAGACTCTGTCTCTACAAAAAAAAAATTCATTTTAGTTCTTTATAGTTTCTTAAACTCAGTGGCTGACATGGAATACTTCCCCAAAACAATGATAAAATTACCATTCAGAGCAGGCTACCTTATAAAATGTAGAACTCGCCCTTGGTGCTAAGAAATGCAATAACATAAGTAGTGTACATACATAAGCCGTCTGTACAGCGTGAAGATGAGCACCCCCAAGAGAGTTTTCTGGTCTGGCCAGTCATTCCGCCTCTTCCATGTTGCCTGGGTAATTCCGATTTTTTAGGCCAGCAAGATATGCAGTTTACTATCCTAAGAGCTTCCCACAAAACAGATCAAGGTTCTGCCACGCTGCCTGCTTTTCCGGCTTTGTACCACACGTACTTCTTGTTTTACTGTCATAGGCTCAAAAACCCCTATTTGATCTTGGACATGGGAAAACCTGGGCTGAGCCAGTTATATCTTCCATTCACAAAACAATTGGATAAAAAAAAAAAAAAGAACAAAACCCCAAATAACCCCCCCCACACCCTCTCAGAATCCATCTTGATGCTGAATATTAAACAACAGTTGGGAATTTTAAAGTGAGCAAAGGGCTATGTTGATTCAAGAGTCACTGGTCTCTTAAATCGATTTCATTTATCCATTAATCTGCAAGCTTTGAACACATCCTTCATTTCATACTTCATACTTTCTTGCTAAATAAAGAACATCTCGAAACCTTCAAGAACTTTAGAGTGGTCAAATGTAAAGCAAGGGGTGGTTCTTCTGAGAATCCGGACAGCTGCTGTGGCAGAATTGTTTTCCTTCGGCCCCTTTCAGTGGGTTTTCTCTCTAGCAGCTGCTTTTGTTTTTTGTTCATGCACCTCCTTCCACTTCCCCTCCCCTAACCCGTTACAAAGTTGGGGGCTCGGGAGCATGATGAAACACAAAGCCGCGCTTGTTAAAAATTTGAGTCAATCTGGGCTAATAGCCAAATTTAATTCTAAAGACCCATTTTGGAGGCTCAGCACTAAAATGGAATCTAGTATAGGGCTGTTTCTAGGACACCATGTCCCTTTGGCAGGAGGGGGATGGGGAGGGGAACTGAATTTGATTCTATTGGCCACTATGTTTTAAAGATTTGATACATATTAAAAATAAACAGTTTCCCATAGAGCTAGGCTACAAAGAGATTAGCTTGAAATAATTTATGATTATGTGAAATCACAGCATGATCTATATCAATCATGGTATGATTCTTTTATCTTTCAGACCACGATCTAACTAGACCTTATGTCTCTAGACTTAGGCTGAATCTAGCATTTTTATGGGCTTCTAAAAGAAACGTCCAGCCTAATGATCTTCATGTTTTAGGATTAAATCCATTAGAAATATCTAGTACTTCAAAGAATAATTATTGGGAAAGAAAAATCATCCAATTCATAATCCCTTCTTCACGATCAGATTTCCCAAAGTGACTCTAGAGAACAATTTTAATAAGCTAACTTCAATATATCACTCTTTTTCTAGTAAATTATGTGGTAGTTATGGAAAAAGCTCTCTTTTGTGTTCTATCGTCAGCCCCAGAAAGATTTAGGAATGATGGTCATAAAAGTGAGACTGCTAACTTGAGAATGATCGAATTGCACTTAAACATGAGGGAATAATCGTGCAAGAGTCTGCTACGCCTCTACTGTTTCTGTCTCATGTTGGTTCTCTAGCCCAACTGCAGATTAATTAGGATGTAAAGCTAATTATCTATCCTTTTGTGCTGTCAACTCTGAAGTGGCCACAAGAGTCCTATGTGGCATGATGTCAAAGACAGCAACTGACGCTGGGCACTTCCCATGTACTGACACAGTTGCCCCGTGCATTCCTTACATCTCATTTACTCTTCATTGACAACCCAGGAGATGGTTTGCTGGGTGTGGGGACTGGCTGGGAAAAGCCAAATAACTTGCAAGGGAGGGGGTACTGCTAGGACTGAAATCCACGTTTATTGGACTTTACAAATTATTCTTAACTATTTAAGCTTAAAGTTAGATTCAAGTCCAGGTAACTTGAAATATTCAACTTCATTTTTAAAGTTAGCAGGGAAAAGTGCCTCAAAGAATACCAATCAATGTCCTTCACTTCCAGAGGACTCTGATTTATAGCCTGTTCATTTATACTTTACATACAATTATTACAGCTTAATTCTCTGCTTTACCACCATCAGTGGCAGAACTCTGAAAATTGTGAGAAGTCATCATTGAGAACACAGATGAGATTAGAGAAAATTAGGAAAATTACACACTAAAAGTCCAAAGCACAGACATTTGAAACCACTTAACACATAGGCATAATTCCTTCCTCCCATTTCTTATATTGTAACATGGCACATGAGTGACGTTCATTATGAAAGGTCAAAATGCATGTGTGGTAGCAGCACATACAGGAAATCTTTGTGCCTTCCTCTTAAATTTGCTGTGAACCGAAACTGTTCTAGAAAACATTGATTGAAACCTACAGATATTGCCTTAATAAATGATCAGGGTTAGTATCACCAGTCATGAGATACAGTGGCATCATGTGTCCCCTGGTATGATATGCTACAAAAGGCACAACGACATATCTGTGGCATTCTTGTACAACCTCAGTTTAATCACAAGAAAATGTCGCACAGATCCAAATTTCCAAATTGAAGGATATGCTACAAAATACCTGACCGATGCTCTTCAAAAGAGCTGAAGTCGAAAGACAAGGAAAAACTGAGGGCCCGTCACAGGTTGGAGGAGACTAAAGAGACATGACAACTAGCAAAATCCAAGTGCTGTAGTTTACTTAACAGCCCTGTATCAATGTCAATTTCTTGGTTTTGATCACTGTACTCTGGTCATGTCAATTGTTATGATCAGAGGAAGGTTGGTGAAGGGTATATAGGAAGTCTGTGCTATTTCTACAACTTATTTAAAATTATTTCAAAATAAAGAAATCTTAAATTCAAATATTATCTCAGAAATATCTGCCTTAGAAATATTTGAAACATTCTGGTTCTGTGAACACACAGCTGGCACACAAATACCTATTTAAAAAATGAAGAAATAGGGCGGTGCCTGTGGCTCAGTGGGTAGGGCGCAGGCTCCATATACCGAGGGTGGCAGGTTCAAACCCGGCCCCGGCCAAACTGCAACAAAAAAATAGCCAGGCGTTGTGGCGGGTGCCTGTAGTCCCAGCTGCTCGGGAGGCTGAAGCAAGAGAATTGCCTAAGCCCAGGAGGTTGCTGTGAGCTGTGTGACACCACGGCACTCTACTGAGGGTGACAAAGTAAGACTCTGTCTCAAAAAAAAAAAAAAAGAAAAATGAATAAATACTAATTCCCATTTAACGTGACAGTACCACCCTGGCAACAACATTTTCTAACTTTTTACTTTAGATTTACAGAATTATATCTTATAGGAACATAAGTATCCGTGAAGGAGAAGCGCTCTCCAACTTCTCAGCATCGACACCACGCTTGTTAATTTCTTTAGGGAAGAACCAATTATACAGCAGAGGTATCAAAAAACTAACCTGAAGCATGCTACTGTAAGTTGTAAGTATTAATAATTTACTCTCCAAAGGGCCTTAATTTCTGCAGGACAACATAAACATGTGGAAGTTACAATGGGACACTTTCATATTCATATGTAATGTGTTACAAGAGGTTAAAAGACAGCGAAGATACCAGCAAACTGAAAACACCATCTGTAACAAAAGCTTTTGATAGAACCTTATAGTCTTCGATCCACGAAATACACAATAGCTAAAACACTGACTATTTTCCATTGCTTACAACTACTTTTCAAACCAAACAGGAATTGTTCTATGCATTTTACGTACATGTAGCCATGTACCACATAATCAAGCATAACAAGGAGATAGTGTGTTGTTCTTTTTTTTTTTTTTTGATTGGAAAAATCAAGGCCCAGAGAAGTTCATTTCAAGGTAACTGGTTTTTAAATCCAGCAGTCTGACTCCAAAGCTGGCTTTCCAAACCATAAAACACCACAATAACATCCCATCCACACCTTAGCTTCATACATAAATATACATAAATGTATAGAAGTAGTGACTGCAGTACTGACGTACTAACCCAGTGGTTCAGAGACAAGGTCAGAGTTCTTAAGGGCCCAAATTAAAATAGATTCATCTCTTAACTTCAATCGCTAGCCTCCTCCTTGCAAGATCATAATTCTTTCTTAGGTACCTACAGGTGAGTGCTGTCTAGTGGAAATTTTTGCAATGATGGGCATTTACTATATTTGGTTGTCCAGAATAGTAGTCCCAACCTCGTGTCTCTACTCAACGTTTTAAATGTTGTTAATGTGGCTAGAGAACTGAGTTTAATGTAATTATAACCAATTTCAATTAAAATGGCTAGTGACTATCACATGGGAAAGACAGCTATAGAGGCCAGGAAGGGTCAAATCGTTTTGACTCTTTGTAGTTATTTTTCAAACCAAACTCACTTCTAAAACCAGGCTCTGTTTTCACGATCATTTAACAGCTCACCAGCCCCTCACAAGCTCTACTAAAATAAAATACCACCAAGAGTTTTAAATAAACTTGAGTTCTGTGGTCTTACTGAGTACTTGCCTGGCAAAATCACCACAGCAGGCTCTGCTATAAATTGGAATATGTGACTCACGAAATGGAGTCAAGTCAATGAAAACATTTCCTGAAGAAAACCCATTACGTTGCTCCCTGCACACTGAGGATGCAGTTTGTTTCCAAAGTGCTGGAAAAATTTTCAAGATAAGGTAAACGTGAACACCACTCACCAGTAACCCATCACCTGGTTGCCCTGAAATACTGCCACAGATTATGACATTTAAGACATCGCTAACCCCCAAGGCTCTCCCCCAAGTGCTAAACACATAGGGTGTTCATTATGTCCTTGTCCTATCACTATTTTCTTATCATAGATGAGAAAGGTGAACAAGCTTACCAAATAATGGGCTTAATCTATTAGTAAATCTGAGAATCGAATCTGAAATTTTGACCTCCTACTTCCAAAATTCAATTCCAAAACATCACTTAGTGTACTAACAATTTCTCTGCAGCTTCTCTAGTGATGTATGCTCCACTGAAAAGTAGCTCTATAGTGCCAGACAGCAAAGTGATGCCGAACCCATCAAAGATGTAATTGTTGCCACTGTTTAAAGCAGGTATTGCATAGAATGCTTTATTCATTAGCATCTAAAGCTCAATTGTGGAAACTCGCTTTGCCCCCCCCCCAAAATCATCTGACCCCTTCCATTACTTTGTTCCTGATTATTTTGATGTTCAGATGAGGTTTGTGCCTAGAACAATTCCATAAAGACTAGAAACTAGATGTGTTTGAAGCAATCCTTTTGACAGATACATCTGGGAGGAGGTATTTTTTCAAATTTGAAAAAAAAAAAAAATCGAATTAAAACTATCTAAACAGGAAAGCCAATAATGTGAAGGCAAAAGAGAGAACTGAAGTCTGGCAATGTAAGAAATGGTTGGGGTACTTAGCTTAGGGAGGGCAAGAATTTCTGCTTTTCCTGGTGAAAGGACATCATAAGAAATGCTCGTTTCATTTCACAAGTACCACTAGGAAATTATCACTTTCTGCATTTAATACCGTCTTGGCTATTTAAAAATGATTCTCCATATGGTTACTGTAAGAAGATTAAAGATTTCTAATGTAATTTATTTTATTTCTATCTTATGACCCGAAGAAAACTTCACAAGATCTGTGAGATTCTACATCCATCTTATATCAGTGTGAGGAAACTATATCTTTTAATTACTTTTTAGATGAAAAGTATTGAATATTTGTAATCAAAAGTTTCTATGGCTAAGAACCCTATGTTTAGAATTGCTCCATGGGAATCCTCAACTAGCATTTTATTTTCTCAGTAGCCAGGGGGGCTGATCGGAGCCATCAACAAAAGATGTGAACTCAGAAACACAAGCACACTCTGTCAGGGAGTTCCACAAGGGCAGAAACAGATAAAAGAAAAGCTCACAATTGAAACAAAACAGTTGTCTCATGCACTGTCTCCAAGTTTTAGGAATGGGGATCTAAACAGAAAAAAGAAATGGCATCGCTTATGCCTCCAAAGTAGAACATGTTTCTATCACCAGTGGGGATGCATGATGCAGTTCAGACTCAGATACCGCTACATAAATTGTTCCTCCCTAATTGGGCATGTGAAATGTTCTAGAGGTCCCAGTCATTTGCAAAATAGTCAAGTATAAAAAGACAGCAGGTGAAGTCATTCAGAGAGCCTGGAAAAAAAAAAAAGACAGCAGTTAATGGCCCACGAAGTCCAGCATCTTCCCCTGAGGCTCTGGGACACCCAACTCTAGGCTACTGGATAAAAAATAATGCAGCATTCGGGCGGCGCCTGTGGCTCAGTGAGAAGGGCGCCGGCCCCATATGCCGAGGGTGGCGGGTTCAAACCCAGCCCCGGCCAAACTGCAACCAAAAAATAGCCGGGCTTTGTGGCGGGCGCCTGTAGTCCCAGCTGCTCGGGAGGCTGAGGCAAGAGAATCGCGTTAAGCCCAAGAGTTAGATGTTGCTGTGAGCCGTGTGACGCCACGGCACTCTACCCGAGGGCGGTGAGGCTCTGTCTCTACAAAAAAAAAAAAATAATAATAATGCAGCATTCTGCACTGCTTACATTTGTTTGAAAAGAATATGCTTTCATTAATTTGTGTGTATGTTTTAAGGAGGTTCTATCTTAAAAAAGAAAAAAATAAATAAAACAAGACAGCAGATCACCTTAACAGCAGAGGGGAGACACAGGTAGACCTCAACATTCACGTCCCGCGCTGTGCAGCTCAGATGAAAAGCCCGCCTCCTTAACTGCTGTTGGCTCCAGGTGCCCTGCGTCCCATCAGAGCCCAATTCAGCACTGCACCCACCAATTGCTGAGAAATATTCCACCAAGGTCGTTGCATTTTGTTAACCTGGCAAATGCACCTGTAAACGTGTTTTTAAATATTCCGATTTTTTAATTAATATTAAATCATAGCTGTGTACATTAATATGATCATGGGGCACCATACACTGGTTTTATAAACAGTTTGACACGTTTTCATGACACTGGTTAACATAGCCTTCCTGGCATTTTCTTAGTTATTGTGTTAAGACAATTATATTCTACATTTACTAAGTTTCACATGTACCCTTGTATGATGCACCGGAGGTGTAATCCCACCAATCACCCTCCCTCTGCCCATCCTCCCCCTTCCATCCCCTTCCTCTCCCCATTCCCCATATTCTTAGGTTATAACTGGGTTATAGCTTTCACGTGAAAGCCATAAATTAGTTTCATGGTAAGGCTGAGTACATTGGATACTTTTTCTTCCATTCTTGAGATACTTTACTAAGAAGAATATGTTCCAGCTCCACCCATGTAAACATGAACAAGGTAAAGTCTCCATCTTTAAGGCTGCATAATATTCCATGGTGTACATATACCACAATTTCTTAATCCATTCGTGGATGGATGGGCACTTGGGCTTTTTCCATGACTTAGCAATTATGAATAGGGCTGCAATAAACATTCTGGTACAAATGTCTTTGTTATAATGTGATTTTTGGTCTTCTGGGTATATACCTAGTAGAGGAATTATAGGATTGAATGGCAGGTCTATTTTTAGATCTCTAAGTGTTCTCCAAACATCTTTCCAAAAGGAATGTATTAATTTGCATTCCCACCAGCAGTGCAGAAGTGTTCCTTTTCTCCACATCCATGCCAACATCTCTGGTCTTGGGATTTTGTGACATGAGCTAATCTTACTGGAGTTAGATGGTATCAGTCTGGGCAAGAATTATATGAAGAGGACCCCCTGGGCAATTGAAGCAGCTTCAAAAATACACTACTGGGACCTGATCAAACTAAAAAGCTTCTGCATAGCCAAGAACACAGTAAGTAAAGCAAGCAGACAGCCCTCAGCATGGGAGAAGATACTTGCAGGTTATATCTCTGACAAAGGTTTAATAACCAGAATCCACAGAGAACTCAAACGTATAAGCAAGAAAAGAACAAGGGATCCCATCGCAGGCTGGGCAAGGGACTTGAAGAGAAACTTCTCTGAAGAAGACAGGCACACGGCCTACAGACATATGAAAAAATGCTCATCATCTTTAATCATCAGAGAAATGCAAATCAAAACTACCTTGAAATATTCCAATTTTTAAATGATGGAAATTGAAAATGACATTAGTGCTTTAAAGCAATAATCTTCTGTTAGTTCTCCAAACAACTGATGTAATCAAGTCATTCACTGAAATGCCAGTGAAATGAAAAGTCGCTAGATGTGAGCGAATTATGGACAGAGGTTTTTATAGCAAACTGTAGCTATTTTTAAATCAAGTAAGCATAGCCTGCCATTTGAAGTACAAAGTTACCATGGGAACGATAACATATACCTTGTCTCCTTGATCCTAAAGAAAATCTTTCATAGGTCATAAATTTATAGACATGATTGAACGAAGCACCGTATTTGAGACCGAAATATATAAGAGACTAGAAACTGTCAGGCATTCAAACAATGCCTTAATTCATCTTCAGGTTCCTGCGAGGGGGTTGCCAGGCTTCTGAAGAAGGAAGTGCAAGTAATGGTGTCTCATGATGTTAGTACAGTTACTGACATCATTTATGGTTTATTCTGTGACAACTTACGGGTTTAAGTTTTATTGCCAATCATTTCTATTTTCCTAATTGCATTAAACCATCAGTGGTAATTTCCTACATCCAGAAAATGCACTTTTGGGAAGGCCCCATGCTTCCCAGTTGAATATGTTTCAACAGGATGTTACTCGCAAAAAATGCAACATTTAGGTATTAACAGAACTAAAATCTGAAAACTGCTAAAATAGCCAGTACTATATAGACATGTGGTAGAAATGGAGACCAGTGTTAGTATACTCTATCCCCAGAAGAAATGCTTCTATGAACACAATCGAAATTTCTATTGGCTTTTTTTTTTTTGAGACAGGGCTCACTACGTCACCCTTGGTTGAGTGCTGAGGCATCACAGCTCACAGCAACCTCAAACTCTTGGGCTTGAACGATTCTCTTGCCTCAGCCTCCCAAGTAGCTGAGACTACAGGCGCTCACCCCATAGCCTGGCTATTTTTTGTCGCAGTTGTCATTGTCGTTTAGCTGGCCCAGGCCGGGTTCAAACCTGCCACCCTTGGTATATGGTGTATGTGGCTGGCATCATAACCACTGTGTTATAAGCGCCGAGCCTATTGTTTTGCTTTTAGCCATTGTCATAATTCTTCTGCTCACAGGTATGTCTCCCACAAGCCTGTGGGCTCTTCAAGGCCAAGGACTATCTTATTCATCACAGTAGCCACTGCCCTTACAACTGCACTGGGGTGATGAATTTGCACAATGAAACTTGGGAAGCTGGCTAGAAAGCAAGCTATGCCTCAAATAATGCCTCTGATGATACCAATAAAAACAATAATATCACAGCAAATAACTACCATGGCCACTGAGAGCGTGGCTTTCAGCTGGAGCAGTCTTCTGTCTCCTCTGGTATCACTATAGCTGACCATGACAATCAGAAGACAGTAGATGTTTTCTGCAGCATTTATGGAGACCTTTCCTCATGGAGATGGAAGCACAGAAAACTCCCATTTACCTGGGCAAATTTTCCTTTCCTTTTTGGTCCCTTAGCCCCTTCAATTTCTCAACTCTTTTTTCTTTCCTTGGAGAAGCCATCTAAACATTCCTCAACTGCAGGGAAAGGTCAACAGAGGCCAAACTTTTCAGAGTGATTTCAAATAATATTATACTGGTATGATAGACATCACAGAGAGGAATTAGGCAAATGGGCTGGAGGTGGGGTGTGAGGTAGGAAGAAGTTCTTTGGCCAACACGTGGCTCTATAATTTTTTTTATAACACTTTCAAAACACCTACTTTCAAATATAAGCATAAATACTATAATAAACAGGTTTATGATTACTTGCTATTTCTGACAAGGATGAACTCTCAATTCCAAGAAACCAAGGTATAATACAACAGATTTCCACCATTATTAACTTCACTCTCAAAAAGCAATATTTTATGTCAAATGATGCTCATGGATGTTTAACAGTTTTACAGAAATAATTTAAAAAGACAACTTTCAAAAACCACTACAGAAGTGTCAGTATGTGAAGTTATATATTATAAATTTTCAGTTAGTGCATCTTACTTTATATAAAACACTATGACCTCAAGGGGAAAAGAATTTTTTTCCAGCATGGCAGTCAATGTGTTAATTATCTGGAAGTGACATTTCAGTTAACTATATGGGGAAAAACATTTCTGAAACTCTTCTCTAATCAATTTTACATGCCCATATTAAACCACTGAGAGATGCCTTTATTAAATATAAGTGAAAGAACACATTGAAATAACTAGAGAACATCCCCCCACCTTTATCTTTTACACTCACTCAGACCAGCGCACCACACACCTGCAGGGGAGAGAACGCACAGAAATCAGCACTTACGCAGGAGAGCACCTAGGAGGTGACTCTGCTTCTCCAAAGAGCTGCTGAAGGGCAGCATCCCCCAGCTTGAGTGTATTTCAGATGGAAACCTAAATCCAGAGTCCTTTGGAGACTAATCAGAATGAGGCTATAGTTACATCTGCAAAGTTTCAGAAGAAAAAGAAGAGGCTGGAGGAAGGAGCTGGGAGGAGGGGGGAGATTGGTGTGCTCTCACCTAAGGCGCACAATGTAGGGATCTCTGGCACACCTCCTGGGTGAAGGGCTCAACTTGGACTTCACCTAACAAACACAAACCATGTAACCTAATTGTAGGTACCCTAATATTAATCTGAAATTATACACTTGATCTTAGTCAAAAGACTGAGAAGCGATTATTCTGAAATTATATATATTATACACACACACACACAATAAACAGAAAGAAAAGGAATAGGCAATTTCTTTGTCTTATTGCAGTATCAGGCTGGAAATGGGCCTGGAGGCAGGTGGTATTTAGACCACCACCTTATCTTTAGCTTGTTGGAAAAGTAGGCCTTATTCGATTAACCATATGAAAAATGCCATATTTGTACACCAAAATAGTCAAATATTGTCTATTTATTACGTTTCAACCTAATATCTGCACCAAGGGTTGGGCATATTGGGCAAACATGAACTTAATCAGCCATTGTACTACTATTCTTTAGCAGGTCTCAAGAGAAAATAAAAAGGTTAAACCTATTGCTTGAAATGATGAATGAGAAAATTGTTTCCCCACTTCAATTGTTCGATGCTTTCTTCTGCCACATGAATATTTGAGAATTTGCTAGAAAGAGGCTTAAATGAAACCCTTCTAGTACAAAGAATTTTCCAAAGCTAATTATAATTTTATATCACATATGCTATCATCATTTATGTCATTATTCTTATAAAGAATGCCTTGTTCGCAGTTAAGAGTTCACTATCAACTCAATTATACCAGTAGGTCCATAATAGCACCAGGGATGAGTGACAATCAGGACTAGGTTTGTCTGTAGCAGAGGAAGATTTATCCTGAAAGATACCCTTCAGAAAGGTACCACATGAACTGGGCAACTTCTTCTATACCGGGGTCCCTTTATTTGATGTCTAGAATCTCTTACCCTATTTCAGCCCAAATCCAAAACTTCCCATGTGTTTTAAAGGTTTGTGACAATTGTCTTTCATTACTTCAAAAGGTCAGTCTAACTATACGTTTCTGAGTCTCAGCACTCTTTTTTAATTTTTTTGAGATAGTCGCACTCTGTCACCCTGGTAGAGTGCCGGGGTATTATCATAGCTCATAGCAACCTCAAACTCTTGAGGCTCAAGAGATCGTCCTGCCTCAGCCTCCAGAGTAGCTGAGACTACAGGCACCTGCCACCACTACCAGCTCATTTTTTCTATTTTTTAGCGGAGACAGGGTCTTGCCCTTGCTCAGGCTGGTCTGGAACTCCTGCGCTGAAGGGATCCTCCCACCTTGGCCTCCTAGAGTGCTAAGATTACACACGAGGCAGAAAGTCCAACCGAACAGGTTGAGGTTTCTAATCAACAACCCCACTCTATGTGACAGATTTTTGGTCTTAAGTTTTCTTTGTAATGATATTTCACTTGTCATGCCGTCTGTCGTGAATTACAGCGAGAACTACAATTCAATCATAAAGTAGAAATATCATTTTGCTCAAACCTCTGAATGCTAAGATAATAAAAAGATCTTAAAAAAAAAAGATCTTAACTTACACGTCCCAATTTAGACTTCAATTTTCAATTCTAGAGTTTCTACATTGAGAGACCATCCCAAGACAAAAACATGACAAAAATAAGTTAATCTTAAGAAGGGATCCTTATGCCTGAGGCCTTTCAGGATTATGCAAATCTAAATGTCTCTAAGTGCACATATGTTGGCTAGTGGGGGATGGTGCTGCCCCAGGGACAGGTGGTACGTAGAAAATGCCTGATAGTCCAGTTTGGTTCTGTCCATCGTCACCAGCTAGGGAGCAGCAGCACCCTATGACAAATGGCATTTCCAAAGACATGTTTTAGGAGAATTTACATTTGTGATTTCTGTTTGTCCTCAAAAAAAAAAAAAAAAAAAAAAAAAAAAAAAAAGTTTGAGGCCTTGTTGAGGAATAAGAATATTTCTGTGAAGTGATGGGTAACAGCCGCACACATAATCTCATTTGACAGCTGAGTAAGCTGCTTTCCGGAATAAATCAAGCTCAAACTCCAGCCCAAGTACTGGCCTCCTCTTCACAGGGTGAGCAGCTATGTAAAATATTCCAGGAGAATTTTTCCATTAAACTCCTTAAGAAAACTAGGTAATCTTGAATTGACCAAGAAAATTTCCTTTTTCACAAGTAACATCACCAAACATGGAAGTCGCACTGCATCGGAGAGCTCCAGTTCATTCTTTCTTGGTGACCTTAGCTGCATGGCTCTAAGGTACTAGCAGAAACTTACCTTTTTCCCTTCTCTTTTAACTAAGAGTTTGCATCTTGAATGTAAACTTGGTCTTTGTAATGGTGCTAATTAGGTCATATTTTTCTGGTAAAAAAAATTTCATTTTAATATATCAGGCATTTTTATTATGATATGTCAACAGTTGGTTTAAGTAAAAACACCTCATACCACTTGTGGGTTGTCTGCCCAAGTTTTACCATAACACTCGCCACATGGGGTTGATGACAGGTGTTAGTTACCTTGCTGACTATCATCACTGATTGCAGAGCACTTCCAGGACAGAAGCTATTTCACTAGTGTCAATACCAGGTGTGTTTGGTACACAGTAGGCTCGCTCAGGAAATCATCCTTCTATTGCAAGCTTAGCACTCTGTCCAATAGATACGTGGTGAATGGATACAGTATTGATCCTACTTTTAATGGACTGCATGTTACAATTTCACTGTCACCTTCAATGCCCAACTTTCTTCAGTGGAAGGAAATTCTCTACAGCTAACTTAAGGTCTCTTTCCTCTTTTCTTTTGTTCTATAAAAATATGAAAACAGAAGGATCCCATCTCCAGGACATTGATAAGGTTCCTTCTTAGCTAAATAGTGAACTCTATCATTGTGTAGAAGTTTTAACATTCAACAGGTGGCTCCCAAGACTCACAGACTCCCTAATTCTGGAGAAAACATAAGGCAAGCAAATATAATTTTGGCATGTTCCCTACTAGTTGTACCCTCCACTGGCAAAAAGATTGTCCTTTTGAATTAATAGAAGAGCAAATTTGGCTTCCCATTCTGCATCAATGACAATAAAATCAACTTCTTTCATGAAAATAATGGGAAATATAGTAGAAGGAAGCCGCTAAAAAGAAAACAACAACTAAAATTCTGTTTAGAAACTGGATTTTCACTCCGTGATGATGGATTCTGTTTTGAAATTCTATTCAAGCATGCCCAGGCACGTAATGTGTTCTATATGTTTATTACTCTGTAGGGCCTGGGATATTATCACAGAGCCACCATATGCAGCTCTTATGACCAGGCTGGCATGTGATAACTTAGAATCAGCTTCCCCACTACAGCTTCTATCTTCATCTGAACAAGTCTGTCCATCCAGCTGGCCTTTTGAAACACTTCTATGGAAAGGAACCGTGAAATTCCATGGAATTAAATTTGACCTTAATTGGTTTATTTTTTACCTTTTAAAAAAGCCACAAAAGCATGAGGGACCCAGAAGTAAGTTTTTAAAAGATGGGCACAAACATTATTGGGGAATGTAAAAGAGCAGCTGAATGTATGAAGAAATACGCCATATACACAAATGGAAAATTCAATGTAGTAAATACATTAACTGTTATAAAATTATTCTACAAATTCACTGCAATCCCACTCAAAATCCTAACAGGGATGTTTGTGCAACATGAAAAGCTGATTCCAAAAGCAAAAGATCAAGAATAGCTCAGACACTTTAAAGAAGAGCAAAAGAAGGAAACTTCTCCTAAGAGATAGCCTAGCTTATTCTAAATCCATAGTAATTATGACAGTGTAATATTAGTACAGGGATGTCAAAATAAACCCAAGAAACAGGATAGAGTCCAGAGTACTCACATATAGGAGGGAAGTGTGGAGATAAAGACATAATCAGTAAAAAAAGGATGAATTATTAAGCATTTGGTGGTTTCTGTGCAGGAAATTAAAAATTAGAACAGAAGATTTCTACCTTGCACTACACCAAAAAAATAAGATCTCAATAGAATAATGATTGAAAATGAAAAGTATAACCTTAAAACTTTCTTTTAGAAAATACTACTACATCTCCATGACCTCAAGGATGAAACAATTTTCCAATGAAAAGTATAACTTTAAAACTTTCTTTTGGAAAATACTAAGGAATACAACATCTCCATGACCTCAAGGATAGAAACAATTTTAAAAGAAACCAAAAATAAAAAAGCATGAGTCATAAAGGAATAAAGGAAAGGACTGGTAATTAGGACTTTATTATAGTAAAAAATATTCAGGACAAAAGATGTGTTCAACAGAGTTAAAAGATTAGCCACAGAAAGATGATGATATGGACAACATATTTAACCAAACATTAGTATCCAGAACATGTAATGAATGCTTATAAATCCGTAAGAGAAAGACAAATAAGGATATAAATGGAAGCAAAAACTCAAATGGCCAATAACCTACCTCAAACTTTCAACCTCTACAGCAGGGTGTCCAACCTTTTTTCTTTTCTGCTGCACATCTGAAGAAGAAGAGTTCTCTTGGGCCACACATTAAATAAACAAACACTAATGAAAGCTGACGAGCAAAAATAAGTTCATGCATCATTTTTGTGACACCTGACACCACAGATGAGCAAAACAGGCCTCAAACACTCTGCAGGTTAGACAACCCTGCCTAGAGAAATTCAACATGAAACACAATGGAACACCACTTCATATATCTCGGGTTTGTGAAAAATTAACGTGACGATATCAAATGCTGGTGAGGATGCCGAGAAGCTAGAATGTTCATATACTACTGGAGGGGCTATAAATTGATGGTACCGCTTGGGAAGCAGAGTAACATGATCCAGTGTAAAGGCAGCTCCACGTGATGACAAAGCATTCATTTTGCTAGCTGCATCACTACTCTAGTCAAGACAACAAAATTCTTCACTGAAGAAATGTAGGCAAATTATTATTGTCTAAATCCAAACATCATGAGAAGAAAAGTTAATCTCATAAATGCAACTTTCTCTCTAGTCCCATTTTCAGGATAAAACCCAAAAATCACCCCAGGCCTTTGATCAGATCCTGAGTAAATATGCAACACCTATAACTTGGTCTTTATTCACAGCTCAAAACGTACTTTCTGTTTCTGAGGTGGATAATGGGGATACAGATCTTGGTAATCTCCCAGCTGTAGGCATGTTTTTCACGGACCTATCTCATCTCTCAAATGTTTTCAAAGTCCTTCTCACAGCTGCTATGTCAATGTTTTCCACTTAAAGTAGAGGGTAGTTACCAGTGGTTTATGCACTCCCTAGTGTGGTTTGAGAAATGAAGGCCTTTAATAAATGCTTTTAACCATAATGGTTTAGAAGCAGGTCTATTTCCCAGATAGAAAACCTCCTGGCGTTTTAAAATAATGCTATTATAATGCTGAGCAAAAGCTGCTGGACACAGGAGTTCATGCTGTATTATTCTACTTACATAAAGTGTAAAACCAGGCAAAACACGCTGACAGAAATTAGGGGTGATTACTCTTGGTGGGTGGGTACCTGAAAGGCAGCTTGGGGTGACTTTCTAAGGGGCTGGTAATGTTCTGCTTCGTAATCTAATTGCTGGTTATGCTGTAAAAACTTAAAGCCGTATATTTAATGATTTTCCCACTTTCTGTGTACATATCTTAGTTCAATTAAATTTTTAAATGATTTCATAATATTTGTGGCTCTTACTTGTACCAGAAGATAGCATCATCTAAAGAGCTCAAAACAGTTTTTGGGAATACAGTACACTGGCTTTGCAAAATGGTAATAACTCACGGAACGGAAATTCATCCCTTTAATGGTCTGAATTTTATTTCACTTACCATGGAAACTGTCAGAAATACCAAATGAGAAAACTAAAAGAAAAATATAAAGTGCCGCCTCAAATAAAGTTATCATAAGAACTTGAATTGCATTGCTAATTACATCTCCATTCTTTGTTCATTGTGGGAAGAAACAGGTGCCTGCATTTAAGACCCCTTCTTAAAATCCACCATTTAAACATTTTCTTTTCAGAGAAATCTCGTGAAACATTTCTCAAGCTAAAACAGTGACCGGATGCACATACAAAACAACAGGCCTTCTAAGCTCCTCTGACCTTCACTTCCAATGTTCCAGCTCTTCTCACACTGGAACTATTTTGCAAGTGTGCTCAGATCTGTCCGAAATGTGCTGATTTATGGTCTCCATTTGGGCGGAGGAGTTAAGGTTGTGGGGGCAAGGAGATGGGAAGGGAAAGGCAACTGATGGCCAGAGGAAAAGGGTCTCTAAACAACAAGGGGAAAAATCAGTCCTTTCTCTTCCAATTCCTTTGTCTCTCAAACAGATGGGGAAAAGTAATGAACACATGACCACAGACCCTAAGGACGGAACGGACAGGAAGGTTGCCTTAAAGGCTTAATCTGGGTAGATTTGATTATAGCTAAGGAGATGAATTCTAAATTTGGAAAGGCCATTAAGGTAATTAAGGATGTGACTAGATCCTTCATGTCTTTCTACTTAATGAGAATAAAAGATGATGAAAATTATTTGAGTAAGCAAAAGAACTTCTTAGATTCAGTCCTTTCAGAGATAAAGCACACTAAGCATTAGACTAGAACAAGTTACCAAAGAAAGCCAGAGTATTTCCAGGGGAGGTTGCCTCATTATTGAGATGGTTTAGGCACCATTTTACTCCCCTCAAAAAGAATGAATTACGGGTCTACAAGGTTTCCCATTATACCTTCAGATTCTTAATGGTGGAAAATGATAAAAAGCAATAGAAAACTTTCTTCAGAAAAAAAAAAAAAATCAAGCAATCCTTTGGCGAGGAAAAAACTTTTACCTAGAGATCCTCCCATTCCCCAGATGTGCTCAACAAAGTCTCAACTACTCAGCTTTTAATGATACTATGATACTAAAGATACTATGAAACACAAAAGGTTTTCAGTGCCTCTTACTCTTAAGCCTTGGTTCTCCATGTGTGCTTCTCCCCATTCTCCAGGTTACTGGGCAATGCTTGGAGACATTTATGTTGTTTCAACTAGGGGACCGTCACAGCATGTAGTGGGAAGAGGACAATGAGATCGTAAACATCCTACAATGCACAGAATCATCCCCCCATAACAAAGAATCATTCAGCCCAAAATGTCAAAAGTGCTGAGGTTGAGAAACCCTGCTCTAAAAGTCTACTTTAACAAGAAGAAAAATGGTCTTTTATTATTTCAGTATCTATCTTCAGTTGCTCCAGCTCCAAAGAAAACGGTAGAATTTAGCAGTCTTACAAATACCAAACAAATACACAAGCAAATACTAAGCTCAACTCAAGATCTACTCTATTTCAAGGTCATTTGCAATAGATCTTGTTATATACCATGTTCAAATATACTGACTTATATGTAACCATTAAGAGTAAAATTTTAACAATCAGGTTTAAATACTTTTTCTTTTGGCAGATTTTTTCTCAAACCAGGTAAGCAATTTTTACTTTTAGACATAAAAATCCCATTTTCTGGTTACTGGAAAATGTACTCTTCTTTTTCATTCAGTGGTCAATGTATCTGTCAGGTGTAATTATTACATGTAAATATCAAGCTATTAAAATGGATTTTTAAAAAACTGATAAAGAAAATGAGAACACTAATTACCTAACTATATCGCTTGGAATAAACAAAGGAACATTACTACAGATCTTATAGACAGTATAATTAAACATAATACAAAAATATTATCAATAACTTTATACCAATAAGCTTAATAATTTAGATAAAATGTACAAAGTGCTTGAGAAATACAACTTTCCAAAACTGATACAAAGAGAAAGTCTGAATAGTCTTCAATCTATTAAAGAAATGTAATTCATAACACTTCCACAAAGAAAACCCCAGACCCACATGTCTTCATTGGTAAATTCCTTCAAATATTTAAGAAAGAAATAATACCATTTTTAAAATTAATTATCAAATTGGGTGGCACCTGTGGCTCAAAGGAGTAGGGTGCTGGCCCCATATGCCGGAGGTGGCGGGTTCAAACCCAGCTCCAGCCAAAAACCGCAAAAAATAAAAAAATAAAAAAAAGAAATTGATGATCAAATAAATAGACGAGGACAAGGCTCCATTCCAACTTTCAATCCCTCTGAAATCATACCAAAGATCACCCATATCGCTTTCCATCCATACTTTCTTTCCTTCCCTATTTTACCAAGAGACAAAATTAAAAACTTTGTTGCAAGATTCATTTAGATGTAACCATTTGTAATCAACTAAAATTTGTTCCTCTCATCTGGCCTTCAGTCGCCTACCACATCTGATTTTCTGCTCTCCTCCATATCTACTCTCTGCAATGGCCAGGCCAGTTTCTTCAGAATCTCACCAATAAAAATCACTACTACATCTCTTCCATCAATGACCCTAATCCCTTCCATCCTTCTCGATGCACCTCAAATCCAAGTCTCTGTCAGAAGCTTCATATAAGACACAAGGTTTCACCCTTCTCCGAACTTCTATACTTTTATTTAGAACTTTGCAATTAGACATGATTCTTTATCTTGGAGGGTTGCTTTTATCCTCTTGGGGAGACTGTCATATCCCTCCAGTTGTCACTTGATTGCTTGAAATCCCTTCCTGACTGTATGGCCAGCAGGGTAATGAGCAAGTTCTTGCCTATCACTTCACCATCAAGCATGGCCTCAGCTCTCCCCACTCCTCGACTCTTCATTGTGCTCCCACAGCAGCCTCTACCATGGCCCCTGCTTTTTCACATCTGTCCCCAGGGCCTGGAATATCCTCTCCCCAACACCCAGACACTCTTGACATCCCGACCTCCCCATTATCCAACTCATCCTTTGAGACTCAGATCAAAAGTAACTGCCTCCCTGGGATTTCCTCTGTGAAATATTACCTCTCCCTGTTTTCCTCATATTCTTTTTCCTAAAGGACTTGTACTTACTTCTATTTACATATTTATCTGCCTTTCTGAAATGCCTGTGGTTATTTGAGGACAGAGTCTTGTTTATTTTTTGCTTCAAGACTTAGCACAGTACTTGGCTCATCTGTGCAAGACTCTGAATGCTTGCTGAGCAAGCAGCTGTCATAGTCCCTTGGGAGCCCCATGGTGATGGCCATGTGACAGGAACTCAAAGACTTAGAGACCGGTACATGCTTAATTGCATGGCATTGCGGTAGGGTCTCACTTAACCCTAACACACAGAGAGAATGGAAACAGAAAGCTGCCATTGCCTTTTAATCCTTAGGGCAATGACGAGTTTCACTGAAACAAAGTGCTTCACCCCAAGCTTTTTCAGAAATTCAAAAACCTGACAAGAAGGAACTACTTTTCAGCAGAGAGAGAAGAGTGTTTTATAACATCAAAAGCAAAAAGCTAAAGGCAAAAAGATAATGAAAGGACATTCCAACTGCTCTTTAAATTGTTTTTGTGTCTGTGTACGCCTGTGGCAATTAAGTTACTTCTAAAGCAACCTCGAGCTCTGAAATTCTGTTATTCTGCGATAAAGGTATTAATACTACTAAAGAACAATAATGTCATTTGCCTTATTTAGCTTAGCATAGTTTATCATGGAGTTTGTAATATGGCAACAAATATTACATACATTGAAATCCATACATTTACAATGTAGATAGAGTTTAATAAAATCCTCATTTTAAAAACAAATTTTGTGAAGCACTTAAAATATGCCGATCATTTGAATGAACACTGGGACGCAACAATGAATACAAGAATCTCTGCTCTTGATGAATTCGGTATTTGAACAGAAAAGGAGGCATCTTAAAAACACTAACAAGTTAGTTAATCGTATAGTCAGAAAAATCACGCTTAAATTATCAAGTGGATAACAATGGCTCAAAAATACAGTAAACGCAAGATGGGCTCGATGTAACAAATTCAGGTACTGTGACCTGGTTGTTTGTACCTTCACATTAACCGGAAATCTAAAAAAATACAGTGGATGCTCTCTTACCGATGTTCACCCAATGGAATGCACCCAGTTACCCCACATTCTTCTCTTTCTAAACCATACTGACCACTGTCCACAGAACTTGGGGTCAAGGCTCCTCTCCAGGACATCAATTGTAGGAGAATGAACACCATCTTATAAGAACAGAAAGCGGTTCAGGTGCTCATTAGTCAGCAGGTGTTGGACCTTGAGCATTTGTGGCACTTCAGGGTGGGGGTCAAGCTCGTGGGGAGAAAGAGCATGTGATCTTTAAGCACAGTAGCCCTTGTATGTGATTACTGGGCACTTCCCACACCTGTTATGTATTGTCTCAATAAATAGCCACGGCGGAGGTACAGGGCTCTCCTGTACCTCTGGTGAGCCTCACTTCTTACAAGCTTGTACTTTCAATCAGCGTCCTGCCTGCTTCCTTCGAGAGGCTCCGACAATCAATAAACCACTTCTTCCACCAGCTGAACTGTATACTTAACAAGAGTCATTTGTGTTTGATCCCAAACCTGCTTCTGCCAGTTGTACTTGTTACTCTAATTTTAATTCAATGTTACATAAATTAATAAAATATGAGTGCCAAAAGAGTTTTTCTTTCTTTAAAAACCAGGTTGACCGCTTTGGAAAGTCTTCGCAAAAATGAATAACTTAGGCTGGACATGGTGGCTCACGCCTGTAACCCAGCACTCTGGGAGGCCAAGGCAGGTGGATTGCTTGAGCTCAGGAGTTCGAGATCAGCCTGAGCAAGAGTGAGATCCCATCTCTAAGAAAAAATAGCTGGGCATTGTGGCAGACACCTGTAGTCCCAGCTATCAGGGAGGCTGAGGCAAGAGGATTGCTTGAGCCCAAGAGTTTGAGGTTGCTGTGACCTACAATATCACGGCACTCTACCCAGGGCAACAGAGTGAGACTTTGTCACAAAAAGAAAGGATCGGTGGTGCCTGTGGCTCAAGGAGTAGGGCGCCAGTCCCATATGCCGGAGGTGGTGGGTTCAAACCCAGCCCCAGCCAAAACCCACAAAAAAAAAAAAAAAAAGAAAGGATTAACTTGAAAAAATAGTTACTGAAATAAGTATGGGCAAGACAATTTTAAAAGTTTAAGGGGATTAGGGATTCTGCACACTGTTTTACTCCCAATGCCTTTAAGTTTTCATTCCACTTTAATACAAATCTGAAACTGGAAATCAGAAGCCAATTAATGTTGGCTGTGATCAATGTCAGAAAGACTTCTAGGAGCTCCAACCAGGGCTTTACACTCAGAGCAAAGGCCTTTACTTTACCACAAAATAGCAAGTTAATGTCTAAAGTTAAATAAAATATTTAGCACACATATGTGGTCCTTTTCATGATATAACACTTTGACATTTTCAATAACCACTTGATCCTAGACGCAGTAGGTAAGGATCTTTTCTAAGAAGCCCTCGGAGGGGCCAAGTGGTTAGAGCAAAAATATAGTAAAGAGTTAATTACTTTCTGTTTGTCACAGACAGTACTCTCTGGTATTGGACTGTGAGATTTATTCAAAATGTCAGTCTGAGATTAGAAGGGAGCTCACTTCTAAGACCTAAGGGTGGGTGCCTTACTAGATCTGTAGATGGTGGGGGAGCTGACACATTCTAGGAGCACTTTCTGCCAGTTGTTCACCAGTATACCATTTCTTTGCCTCTGATGCATCTGAATTGCAGAGGAAACTCCCAGAACTAAACATGGCAGGCATGGGCATTCAGCGTGCTTCCTTCTGAGTGCTGCCTTTGAAGGTGGCTTGGGCCTCAGTATAGGGGGAAGAAAAGGCTCCCTGGTGCACCAGTTCTAAGGAGAAGAGGGCAAGAGAAGCTAAAGCTGGACGTGTTAAAGAGGGTGAACACTATAGTTTCTTCCAAGTTCCCTTGGAGAAGAGCCAGTCACCCTGGAGGCGGGCACATGGAAGATGCCAGCATTTAACCCAACTACAAATGATGTCTGTGATGCCAGCTTAATGGAACCAAACAGCGTTTAAACAATCAGGGAGCTGTTTCTCATGTTCCCCCCACCTCCCCGGCACAACATTATTTCTATTTCCCAAATTACACACTTGTAGATCTCTAAAGGTCCAAAGAAATAATTTTATCAAATCCTTTTATTGAGATTAAGAGAAAATGATTTACCCAAGATCACACAGCTGGCAGGCAAGCTGGGGCAGGCACCTGTGCCTCTCTGGCCTGTCATTCTTTTCCTTCAGGGACCAGCGGCATCAGCACCACCTGGAAGCTTGCTAGAAATGCAGAAACTTAGGCCTCACCCAGGACCACTGATGGTCAGATAATTTGTATGCACGTTACAGTAAAAGAAGAACTGCCCTAACCCAAGTTTTCTAAAATGTTATTTAGTGAAAATGACTGATTACTTTTGAGTTCACAACCTTTACAAAAACTTCCTTACCTTACCAAAATGGGTCGAAACAATTATTTTGGTGTTTTGCTGTATTTGATCACTTCATATATAATTGTCATTTAAAATGATAAGCAACTAGTGAAACAAAATCAGCAAGTCTCTCTGGATACATAAGCCATATTAAAGCAGGATGGATACTGCACAAATGCCTTATAAGAAGTTATCGCATGGAATTCATTTAGTTGCAATGTCTTCAGGATCAAAATTCTGCCAGGCAATGTCAGTTCCTTCAGATAAAGCCAGGGTATGTGCATGCACACCTACAAAATATGTGCAGCCAAATGTGGAACCTTTCAGCCAGAGAAATAGTTTCCACACACTCATTTCGGTGGTGTACTGCATCAGTATCAGCTCATTGTGCAAAACAACCAAAGTTCCTGAATAAGTCAAATGCACTTCAAACATCAATTCAGTTGGCTCATTGCATATACCTAAAATATCCCTAAGAGGCAAATCCATAGAGACAGAAAGTAGGTTAGTGGTTACTAGGGACTGGGCAAGGGGAGAATGAGGTATGACTCCTAACAGGTACAAAGTTCATTTGGGGGGTGATGACAGTGTTCTAACATTAGATATTGGTGATGGTTGCACAGCTCTGAATTTTCTCAAAACCAAACTTTATACACGTAAACATGTGCTGGTATGGTATGTGAATGAATCTTAACAAGCTGGGAAAAAAAATGGCTCAGCATTAAGAAATCCATGTTTTCTTTTAAGTTCCATTGAAAGACAAAATTGTACACCACCACCACTGGTCATTATTTTCTTTCAACTTACAGATTTTAAATAGCTTAACATTTTAGTCCAAAGGGGTTTTTACTTCCACAAAGCTCATCCATTTTACCAATTAACTGATACCAGGTTAAGGAGGTGACTTGTGTAAGAACCAAATTCCCCAACTCAATGGACCAATGGTCAGAATTTTCCCAGCATTAAATTATTTCAATTAAAACGTTCATGAGGGTATGTGCAGTAATTAAATACATCTGGAAAAATAAAACCAGTTCACGGTCCTGTGGTGTATTTACTAAGAATCTACCAAAGGAAATCAGTATGTTTCCCTTTTGGCATAAAGGGAACTTTCTTTCTAATGTAAAACACGAAAAACTAAAACCATGGATACTGCCAGAACCAGTGAAGTATGCACAAATTAACATAAATTGGCAATTGAAGTGTGGAGCCAACAATTGTCCAATACACAAAGTACTTCCTTGAGAACAGGCCTCTGGTTTGGGCATTTTTTCATGAGAACTGCACCTAACTTTCACACCTATTTAAATATAAAGCGGGTCACCAATTAAGTACAGAGTATTGTGAACGCCATCCTGAAGGTCCCCATGTGGTAACGCCACACTCAAATTCGACATACATATCCAAATACCTAGCGTTAAAGAACTAGAGATAACTTTATTTCAAGAAAGTACTTAATGCTTTCTTCAATGGGTAACTGCACCATCTTGCTGACAAGTATTTCCAAAGTGGTCACAAGCTGCACTGCAGCCATCATCTGATATTTGTGTATGAACTTCATTTAAAAGGGAAGTTGAGCCATGTGACTACTCACCTGGGGGCATCAAGAAGAGTGACGACGGGAGTTACAGGCCACTCAGTTTTGCCTTCTTTAGATGGATCTTATCTAGGTCTTGCCTAACTTTTTAAGAAATTTTCCTTTTGGATTCAAGAAATCCTATTTTGATTCCCCTAGTAATTTTTTAAACATGTAAACTATAAAATTCTTTGAGCTTCCTTTGAAATGCAAAATAATGTGCTCTCCTTACTATCTCACACCGAAATTTTAATCAGTATAAGATTACTACCCCCCCACACACACACACAATTAGTAGCAGAGGGAATGTGAGGGGAGGCATATGATTGGGGGGCCAGCAAGCAGTTCCCAAGCCCCACCATTAACCTGCAAGGTTTAAACCCATTCCCCTCCTCATTAGGAATGCTTCACTTGGGGCTCTTGTGGCGCTTCTGGCTGGAGTCTGGCAATAGGGAAGGGTAACCGGGTGGGGAGAGAACACCCTGCCCCACGCGCGGCTCTCACACGTTTCCTAGAGTGCCGCGGATCGGCTGGTTTCCCCGGCGCTCTTTACGAATTTTCCTTCCGATACAGAGTCCCCATTTAACGACATGTTGCTGACCGCAGCATTTCAGGGTGTTAGAAGTGACATAAAGAATCCTACAGCCGCCTAACACCCTCCCCGGACAGGTTGGAGATTTTCCCTCTTCCAAGCTGAGGCTTTCACCGTTGCCATAGGCGTTCCCCTAAGTGCCTGGGAACCCGCTTGGCCCACCGTGTCCACCTTCGGCCCCGCCGCATTCTGATAATTGGAACAGGGGACAAAGAAGAGAGACCCACCCTCTATCACATCCTGCCCCTCTCCTCTGCCACTTTCCTGGTTTCAAAGGTCATGGTTACGAAGAAGAAACCGGGTCTGGGGGATCGGGTCTGTTTCATGTGGGTTTAAGGAGATTCGCATGACGGCAGGGCGAGACAGGGTAGAACTGGAAGCTCGGGCGACACGGAGCGTGTCTTGGGAAACAGTCAAGAAGCTACTCTGTACCAGCCCCTAAAATAAAGCAGGAGCCCGGGACGCGCCGTCTGTTCTCTCCGCAACTCCTCCGGAGGCCCCCGCTCCTCCGCCCCCGCGAGCCGCACTCCTGGGCGCAGCCTGAGTGGGGACGTCCCCAGGATAGGGCAGGGACGCGCACCTGGGCGTTCGGGACACCTGCGCCGCTTCCTGCCCCCACCCCACCTCTCGGCTCAGTCCGGGAGGTAGTCGAGGAGGCGCCACCTGAGCAGGGGTGGGGCGGGACCCTCGGCTGGGCGCGCCTCTCCGGGGAGTCCGGGGGGGGGGCGCGAGGCCGTGGCCGTGGCCGTGGCGCGGGGCCAGCGTGCTCGCTTACCCATGGCTGGAGACGGGCGGGAGGGGCGCGGGCTGCGGCCGCTCAGGCTCCCCGGGGACGGGCAGAGCCGGAGGCACAAGTTTGCAGGTCTGTCGGGCACGTGCGCGGGCCGGGCTCGGGCAGGCTGCGCTGGGCTGTGCCGGGCTGGCGCTGGTTCCTAGCTCCCGGCCGGGGTGGGAGCGCGGCGCTGCTCCGCCTGCACTGGGGGCCGGCCGCGCACAGGGGGCCCTGACGTCAGCGCCGGGGGCTTTGTGCGCCCGGAGCGAGGGCCCGAATGGGGGCAGCGGGCGCGCTGAGGCTGCGGGGTAAGCTCCCGGCTTCCTCTGGGACCCCTGAGCCAGTGCCTTGGGGCGCGGCAACCGGAAAAGCCGGCTAGGGTGGATGGGGGCAGAAGGGAGCGAGCTTCTAGGATCAATGAGGACATTTCCCAGATGGAAACTGTCACAGCTGGAAAGGGCTTTGAGGTCTTAGCAACACCCATTGTACAGATAAGGAAACTGAGGCCACGGGAAACTAACCCAAGGACACATAGTATCCGGCAGTGTTGCCTCGATCCACAGTTCCTGATCCTTTTGTTCAGATATGGGCCATGGGTAGTTACTTAGTTCAGTGAGTCTCAACCCTGTCGAACCTGAGAATCAGCTAGGGAGCTTTGGGAAACCCCATCTCCTCAAGGCCTCTGCGGGTGGAACCCAGGCGATTCCAATGCGCATCCAAGGTTACTGAACCACTGACTTAAGTTAACCGGTGGGCAGCAAATGATGCATAAGCACCCTCCAGTCTGGAGTGGCGGCAGATTTGGTGGTGTCTGTAATCAGTCCTCTTGATCCCTGGATGCCCACCCCTGGAAGATTCTTGGAGATTTTGTAGATAATTCCAGTCCACTGCTTTTTCCCGGTGCTCAGGCCTCCTACTTGAGCCTTTAAGTGAGTTATTGGTTTAATGGTGTCCGGAGCTCAAATTCCTCTGTCTCCTTAGAGAAGAATTTCCCAAAACTATTAGAGAAACCCTGAGACCCTTGCAGTTTTTGTAGAATTAATGCTTTCTGTGACATTTCTGAACCAGTATTCCCCCCACCCCCATATTTTCCTTTGTATTCCTTTATAGTTTTGAAAACACATCAGGGTTACTTGAAGGGAGGGTTACATAAACAATAACAATAGATAGAACATTTAAGGGACATTTAAGCCAGAAGAGAGGCTTTAGGACTGAGAAAGGGTGGAGGAGGCAAACATTTCATCTATTGAAATTTATTGGATTAGGAAAGATTTTATCAAGGCAGAGCTCTACAAAGCCTAATCATATTTTACATAAAAGGACAGAGATTTGTGCTAGGCGGATCACTGGCTCATTTTCACAATCCCACGGGAATAGTCCTTCCTAACCTACCTTCATGCAGTATAAAACAACAGGGGAGCTCATAGGTTTAACTTTTTGTCCTCGTGTTATGGGAAAGTAATCCATTTGAATGATCTCTGAGTACAGGTGTATGTAGGATCCAACTGCAGATGCCCATCACTGAGACTGTTTGCAAGGGAAAGACAAAGGTGGCCTGGGTGAGGGCAATGAGGAATTCATGTAAAGTCCTGGTTGAGGGAAGGGCGAGTTTGGTCGGTTCACTCCTACGAGACAGTGAAAACAACAGGATGGAACTTGTGCATGACAATCTGAAATAGTATTTTCAGAAGATATGACCTCAATGAGCCACTCTGGAACCAAGATCTCTAAGATTTTGTGCACTGAGATGAAAGTGAACTCTTTGCTCCACTTTCTGTCATTCCCTAGAAGTCCTGGATTTTTTTTGTGTAACCGAAGAAAAGGAAGAACAGCTGTCCAAATATTGGAGCTAGTCACAATGGATGCTGTGATAAAAAAAACTGAGTTTTAACAATTGTGTACACAATGTCAGAGGAAAGGGACATTTTTTTTTTTTTTTGGTTTTTGGCCAGGGCTGGGTTTGAACTCGCCACCTCCGGCATATGGGACCGGCGCCCTACTCCTTGAGCCACAGGTGCCGCCCGGAAAGGGACATTTTAATAGAAAATTTTCCTCGCTTTGGAAGTGTCATAGATTGATTTCAAGCAATTGTCTCTAAAACCCTTAAGGAAAACAGAACAGCCATTGGAAAATTATCGAAGGCTACTACAGACCAGATGAAGAAGATGGCTAGTAAGCATATTTGATTTCACTGTTATTCTAAGAGATGCTATCTTAAAATAATAAACCATTTTTTCCTATATTAAGTAACCAAAAACTTAAAAAAATAAATCACGCCTACGCTGCAGGTGGATAAATTGGTCGAGCCTTTCTGGAAAGCCATTTGGCAGTATGTACTAGTGCATCTTATGAGGGTACATGTGAAACTTAGTAAATGTAGAATGTAAATGTCTTAACACAGTAACTAAGAACATGCCAGGAAGGCTATGTTAACCAGTGTGATGAAATTGTGGTATATGTACACCATGGAATACTATGCAGCCTTAAAAAAAGATGGAGACTTTACCTCTTTCATGTTTACATGGATGGAGCTGGAACATATTCTTCTTAGCAAAGTGTCTCAAGAATGGAAGAAAAAGTACCCAATGTACTCACCCTTATTATGAAACTAATGTAGGACCTTCACATGAAAGCTATAACCCAGTTACAACCTAAGAATAGGGAGAAGGGGGAAAGGGGGGGAGGGGGGGAGGTAGGTGGAGGGAGGGGGATTAATGGGATTACACCTGCGGTGCATCTTACAAGGGTATATGTGAATCCTAGTAAATGTGGAATGTAAAGGTCTTAGCAAAATAACTAAGAAAATGCCACGAAAGCTATGTTAACTAGTGTGATGAAAATGTGTCAAACGGTCTATGAACCAAGTGTATGGTGCCCCATGATCATATTAATGTACACAGCTATGATTTAATAAAAATTAAAAAAAAATTAAAAAAACCCAAAAATGTGTCAAACTGTTTATAAAACCAGTGTATGGGGCGGTGCCTGTGGCTCAGTGAGTAGGGCGCTGGTCCCATATGCCAAGGGTGGCGGGTTCAAACCCAGCCCTGGCCAAACTGCAACAAAAAAATAGCCAGGTGCTGTGGCGGGCGCCTGTAGTCCCAGCTACTCGGGAGGCTGAGGCAAGAGAATTGCTTAAGCCCAGGAGCTGGAGGTTGCTGTGAGCTGTGTGATGCCACGGCACTCTACCAAGGGCCATAAAGTGAGACTCTGTCTATACAAAAAAAAAAAAAAACAGTGTATGGTGCCCCATGATCGCATTAATGTACACAGCTATGATTTAATATTAATTAAAAAAAAGAGACTTGAAAATATTCATAGCCTGTGACCCCGTAATCCCTCTTCTGGGACTCTCTCCTAAATAAATAACCACTGTTTCAGTCAAAATTAATGTCAAATGATGTTTATTACAGAGTAAGATGTAATAGCAAACAAAACAACAAAACAAAACCAAAAAAGAAAGCAACAATTGCTCAACAGAAGGGAAGTAGTTACATAAATTATTGTTGATCTAGCTCAGTGGCTCTCAACTGGGGGTGATTTTGCCCCTCAGGAGACATTTAGCAATGTCTGGAGAGGGGTTTCTGGTGATCACAACTGGGAAGGGGGTGGGGTGCTACTGGTATCTAGTGGACAGAGGCCAGGGATGCTATAAACATCCTGCAATGCACAGGACAGCCCCCCAAACTCCCAACAAAGCACAAACTGGCCCCAGATGTCAATGAGAAACCCGATCTCTGTGATCAGATATGCTGCCTTGTTCGCAAAGATCTGTGTGGGAAAATGTCCAGAGATTTTGTTTCTTTTTGGATCCAAACAACAAACTGAATATACAATATAATCCTGATCATATTATAATGGATAATATATACAAATACATGTATATGTATTGAAAAAGAATGAAAGAAAATACACTATGGTAGAGAGTATTACTTTTTCAACAAACATTTCTGGCCACACAGCCAGACTCCATTTCCCAGACTCTGTAAAAGTTAGTGGGGTGATGTGATTTGACTTCTAACCATGTCTGGGCCTTACCAGTGAAACCTCCAACAAGAAGTGTGCTTCTCTGTGCTGTCCCCTGGTCCCAGCTGGAATGAGATGTTGACACCTAGGGTACCTTCGGAAGCCAAGTGTTGAAGATGGACTTGCTTCCATCAGCTTGGGTCACCAAGTAACTTTGTGGAACAGAGACTCCCTCAACTTCCATACACTGACAACTTGGAACTGACACAGACACATTTGTGACCCAGAAGTAAACTACTATTATGTTTGAGCCATCGTGTATTTAGGAGCTTGTTACAGCAGTGACCCAGCCCTTCTAATATATCAGTATATTAACATCTATCAAAATGGTAACATATAATCAAAACATTATCCCTGGAATGTGGGATTAATGGAGTTTTTAGTTTTATTTTTATACCCTTTTGTTTTTTCCCAGATTTTTACAATGAGCAAGAATTTTATAATTAGGAAAATAATAGATAGTTGTAACTTACTCCACAGTAGATAGTATCCTAATAATTTTTTATGTGTGCCAAAACCCATAGATAAGAGCATGGTCTCTTAATAATTTGATTTAAACTATAAATAAAATATTTCCAACTGATTTTTTAAAATTCAAGATTTAACTGACTCTCAATGCCTCATTGAAGAGTATGAAATAATTATAACCATAAGGATGCATTTTATCTGGTCCAATCTTCCCCCCCATCTTTGTAGAGGTATTAAATGAAAATTGTATATCAAGTGGTGTTTTGATATGTGTCAACATTGCAAAATAATCATCACCATCAAGTTAATTAATACATCTATCACCTCACCTAGTTATCATTTTTGTGTGTGGAGAAAACACTGAAACATTTAAGACCTACTTTCTTAGCAATTTTCAAGTATGCAATACAGAATTATTAACTATAAACTTTTGGGGGGACATTTAATCATGTGTGTTCCTCTTTCCAGTTTCATAAGCACTCCTGGGGCTCGTCTCTCCAAGGCAGTCTCCGAATGGACAGAAGCCTGGTTTGATGTTTGATTCTTAAAAATCTCCTCTCTGCCTTTTGCTTCCTCTGGTTTCTTTCTCAGCATGTCAGGCACAGTTTCCATCCTTCACAGCCTGTCTCCTCTCTCAGAAAGATGGCCGATTTCCCAAACCAATGGGAAGTGCATAAATTGGGTTGCTTACAATGCTTATGATCACTGATGGACAAAGCAAGAAAGAAAAAAGACTTAGCTCTGTTACGCAACTACATGACAATGTTAGCCTACCTTGACAATGGAAAAGTGTGGCTGGCACAAAGAGGGGTATGGGAGAATATGAATGAAAAAGCAGCAGCACAGATGGGTGGTTGCCAGAGGTTAAGGGGAAGGGCCAGATTAACAAGTAGCACTTAACGGGAATTTTAGGCTGGTGGAAATACTCTGTATGATACTCTGTATGTCATTATATGTTTGTCAAAACCTGCAAAATATACAACACTAAGTGTGAACCCTGATGTCAACTATAGACTCTGGGTGACAAGGATATGTCAAGGTAGGTTCATTGACAGTAATGAATGTCCCACTCTGGTATGGTATATTGATAGTGGGGGAGGGTGTGTGTATGTGAGGGCAGGGAGTAAATGGGAGCTCTCTGTACACTGCTTAATTTTGCTATGAACCCAAAACTTTAAGTATTAAAAAATTAAGGTGCATAAAAAAAGTAAAAAGCAACATTACCAATGTCCTTAGCTTCTCAAGTAGGAGGGGTGTCAGAAGATAACTGTCAAAATTTGACGGAGAGAAAAAAAAACTAGAGATTTGGTAGGAGGGATACTGTAAGTGACATAAATATGCCAGGGAGTCAGTAGATGCTGCCTAAAGTTGCTAAGTCAAGAAAAAGAGCAAGCATGTCATTAAGACTAGTGTCATTGTTCCCAAGCCCTTTGGATCTGATGTTGGTTATAAACGACATTTGTAGCCAGACGCGGTGGCTCACACCTGTAATCTTAGCACTTTTGGAGGCTAAGGCGGGAGGATTACTCAAGGCCAGTTGGAGACCAGCCTGTGTAACATAGCCAGACTCCAAACAAAAAGTTCTAAAAATTAGCCAAGCATAGTGGCACATGCCTGTAGTCCCAGATACTCAGGAGGCTGAAGCGGGAGGATGAGTTGAGCCAGCAGTATGAGGCTGGAGTAAGCCGTGATCATGTGATAGAGACCCCGTCTCTTAAAAAACAAACAAACATTTGTAGTGCTCCTTCTGCACTCCTCAACTGACATCCACATCAATGAAAAAAATCAATACAATACCTTAACTATGAAGGAGAACTGGAATTAGCGAACAGTGTCCATCTCAACATGTACATGCTCAGGCATCATGACACCGAAAGGTTGATGAAAGCACCCAGTGAGAAACCTGGTTGCACAATCACCATGCATGGGACAGCGAAAAGGACTACCGGTTGCGATGTGTTGTTTTGGTAATTTAAATGCCAAGAGTGGCCTTGCCATCAGTGATGTTTCAAACTAGTAGACAACTTGGTAGAGTTTCCAACAAAACAAAGTGCAATCTTCCCTCAATTTACAAGGTTATCACATCCCCTGGAAAACCCTACATGTCTTAACACTACCTTAAAATATATCATGTTTATATGTGAGAGGGAGTTATGTTTTAGGCACTAATCGTTAGAAACAGACTTGTTGTTCGTATGAATGTGCAGAGGACATCAGCAACTTGTGTGAGAAATGAGGACCTGACCTCGTTGTGGGAGACCATCCTGTGCATTGCAGGAGGCCTGCCAGCCTGTCCCAGGCACTTTAAATGCCAGTAGCTCCCCCATATCTGTAACAACCAAAAATGCGCATGTGAATACCATATGAATGTGTTACACACACATGCACATATATACATTTAAAAAAAATAAAGCACCTGTGTCCATTGGGTGTTTAGTACTATTTCTTCTGGGCTCCCGAGACCTTATTTCCACAGATTCCCATCTGTAAAATGGGGATAATCTAGCCCCTACCTCATGTTGTTGTAAGGATTAAGGGAGAAAATATTAGTAAAGCACTTACCATTTAGGTCTCTATAAATGGTGGCTATGGATGTGTGTCTTGTTGGGGACGTTATCATTGTTACCCCTCTTTTTACACTGGGGAGCCTGAAGCGTCCCCAGCACAGCCAGAAAGCACCTTTAGGATGGGGGCATTCTAAGCTTTCTCAGTGCAGAAAGGGATGCACGCCCGGGCCTGGTCCAAAATTTTGCCTCATATTCTTTCAAGCAGGCAATGCCCTCCCTTGTCTCTGCCTCTGTTCTAGAGGGTGGAAGGAAATTGTTCATTTCTGTTTCCTATCATGTAGTGTTCTGTTTGTTTCTTTGTATCCTTATTGGTGGTGGTGGGGAAGTCAAGTGCCCTTGAGTTGTGAGGAAAAGAGTAGCTCAAACTAGTAAGAAGCAACAGAAAATTAACAAAAGTAACTTTCCTATGTTGTAGGACAGTTCAGCATCTAATTTAAAAAATTATTTGAGTTTAAATGCTCCCAGGGACTAAAGAGCATTCATGCATTGACTGTGAATTTGGATGGCCTTCTAAATGCCTATGTGCCATCAGCCTTCCTGAGAGAAGGCAAGTTTAACAAAGAAGAAAGACAGGCCATGCAGGGTAAAGCATGGAACTCTAGGAAGCAGGGTAGCTAGCGCCTGGCTTGTGGCAGCTGGGAAGATCCTTGAGAAAGACCTTCCAGATCTTGGAGAGGAAGCTGAGTTAAAGAAAGTGCCCTTAGGAGGATCTACTTTGCCTTCTACGTTTCACCACAATCAGCTTTGGAAAGAAGAGAAAACACAATTTCTGCCTGTGACATGTTTAAAGGGCTGTGTCCCCTGGGACGGAAGGAAACAGGACTTTCATGCAGGTGACAGATGGAGGCATCCTGCTTCTCTTTGCCCCTAGGTTTCTCCTGAGGACCTTCCTGAACATCAGGTGAGGATCTTAGGTTCCGTCTTCCATTTTCCAGGTTAAGGTGTCTGGACTTGAACTTGTGCTGCCTTTAATGAAGAAACTGAGTCCCGGAAATGTTAGGACATGTGTCCTAGGTCGCGCACATGTGGATTTAGATGTCAGTCCAGCTCTATCAGAATCTAAGATTCCAAAGCTGGTCAAAAGCCTACTCTGCCTTCCAAACACGGGTTATTTCATGCTGTTTCCCAAGAATCAGAGCAATTGGCAAGTGGTGTCTCGTTGGTTTTTACTGTGCATCTCAATCCAGAAGAGGCTGCCTCTGCCTCTACTGCGTGTCTTTCACAGAACATTGTATCATTCTGGACTGTGGCTGAGCTGCCCACATACATGAAGCTACATCAGAGTTCACAGCCGTGAATCAGGAGCTTACAAAAACTGCCAAAGAATAGACCTAATTTGATAGCGTGTTCTTCTGTTTGGAGATAAAACTAAAAATTGAACCATGCACAAAGCTCAAAAAATATTTAAGTAGCGCATCTTTGTATTAGCCAACAATGAATTCTTTTACTCCTCCTCCGCTTCCCAGTTGCTTAATAACAATGAATTTGGTAGTCTCCTGAAAAAAAAAAAATGTTGCTTTCGGGTAGAACTTTGCTGTCTCCCCTCCCAAAGGATTCTTGTAAACGTGTCATAACATTTCTGAGTTACAGGGAGCTTCATAACTCATCCAGTGCGATCTTCCACATTCAGTAATCCCTTGTGTCCTGCCCATGCCTGTTAGTTGTTTAGGTGTATTTGAATACTTTTCATGATGGGGAGCTCACCACTATACTGTCTGGACAACTGCGATGATAGAACATTTTCCCTCACAAGTAACCATGTTTCTCAGCCTCCATCACCCATCTCCTTTTATCCCATGCTAGGTCAATTACCTCTGTTATAAAAGTCAAAGTTTTAATGATTTTTTAAAAACTTGCACGAACATTTCAAAAAAAATCTCTCAGCCTCCTGGTTGTCCCATGATGAACATCCTCTAATTTCCCAAAGTTCTTCTTCAGGTAGGGGGCTCTACCCAAGATGTAAATCTCCAGTTGGTTAGGTTGAAACTGTCTTCCATTGAGTTGAAAACACTCTGGTAAAATGTATTTTTTTCACACAAAATAAATTAGCCATTTTAAAATATAGAATTCAGTGGCACTCAGTACATTCACAACATGGTGGAAATATCATCAATAACTAGTTGCAAAACATTTTCATCAGCCCAAAGGAGACCCCCTGCCCATTAAGTAATTTCTCCCCACTGCCCTGCCTCCAGGTCCTGGCAACCACTAATCGGCTTTCTGGCCCTATAGACTTGCCTTTTTGGGTTTTTATATAAATGGAATCATGCACTATGGGCCCTTTGAATCCTGGTTTCTTTCATTTAGCATCTTGTAGCATCATGTACCAGGACTTCTTTCCATTTTTATGGCTGAATAATATACCATTGCATGGATGGACCACATTTTGCTTATCCATTCAGCCTTAGGATATTTCTATTGTTAATGATGCTGCTATTGGCGTGGCTGTACAAAGAACTGTTCTGAGCGCCTACTTTCAGTTATTTGGGGTATATACCTCGAAGTGGATTGTTGGCTCATGTGGTAATTTTATGTTTACCTTTTTGAGGAATGCAGTAGTGACCGCCATAGTGGCTATCCCATTTTACATTCCCACCAGCAGTGCATGAAGGCTCCAACTTCTCCACATCCTTGTCAACACTTGTTATTTTCTCTCTTTTTACTTACAGCCATGCTGGTGGGCGTGAAGTGCTTACTCCTTCTTTTTCTAATTTTCTTTTTTTTGAGACAAAGTCTTACTCTGTCACCCTAGGTATAGTCCCAAGGCGTCATAGCTCACAGCAACCTCAAACTCTTGGGCTCAAGCGATCCTCCTGCCTCAGCCACCTGAGTAGCTGGGACTACAGGCTCCCACCACAGTGCCAGCCTAGTTTTTCTATTTTTAGTAGAGATGGGGTCTTGCTCTTGCTCAGGCTGGTCTCAAACTCCTGAGCTCAAGCGATCCACCTGCCTTGGCCTCCCAGAGTGCTAGGATTACAGGCATGAGCCACTGTGCCTGGCCTGGAGTGGTTATTCTAGGCAATATGTTGTTAAGACTTCCTTGCCATGGGCTCCCTGAACTTCCACCACATGAGCCATTCTTCCTGCTCCAGCCTCACTGCTCTCCTCACAGAGCCTCTCTCTCAGTGTAAGACTTTTGCATGTGCCAGCCCCGCTGCCTGGCTAGATCCCACTCGTTGTTAGCTTCTCAGACTGAGCATCCCTTCTCCAAGGAGGCCCTGTTTGACCTTCCCACTGGTCAAATGACACAAATGTATTTCATTACACCAGATACCTCCCTTTCCTAGAACCTTCCCCATTACAATTTCACTTTGGATTATGTGAACACAAAATGTTTATTTTTCTCCTCCGTTGGACTGTAACTATAGTGGAAATAAAATTAAAATGTGGCAATTAATGAATGAAAAATGTTTTGAGGGACCAATGAGACTTTGAACTTGTGGCTACATAAAATCTGAAAGTCTTTTGAACATAAAGTTCTCGAAAGTCATGTCCTGTCTCCTCCTTCCCAGGATTCTGCTGCTGCAACAAGATCTTTTTGTCTCTCCTAGACTGTGAATATCTCTGTTTGAATTGGTCATTCCCACTGGTTCACACACACACGGTCTAACTACTGCCTCATTTTTCCTGCCCCCCATTTCCTAGAAAAACCTCTCAGAAGAGTTTTCCACATTTGCTTGCACTTTTCTCACATCCTACTCTCTGGAGCCCACTCTGATAAGCCCATGTCTGCATCATTCCATGAAACTGCTCTTATTGAGGACACAAACGATCACCAGGTGGTAAGACGGTACTCTTGCAGTGCACGCCTCCATTCTTCTAGAAATATGTTCTTATCTTGTCTTCCATGAACCCACACATTCCTGGTTTTTCTTCTCCCTCACTGGATGCAATTTCTCACTTTTCTTTGCTACTACCTAAAAAGACCTTGTCATAACTACACCTATTTGTTCTTTTGTTTCTTAAGAGATAGGGTCTTGCTCTCTTGTCCAGACTGATCAGGCTACAGTGTGTTGGCACCATCATAGCTCACTGTAACATTGAGGGCTCAAGTGATCCTTCTGCTTCAGTCTCCCGGGTAGCTGGGACTACAGGTGCATGCCATTATGCACAGCTAATTTTTTAATTATGTTTTTGTACAGATGGGGTCTTGCTATATTGCCCCAGCTGGTCTCAAGCTTCCTATTTCAAGCAGTCCTCCTACCATGGCCTTCCAAAGTGCTAAGATTATAGGCATGAGCCACCATGCCCGGCAATGTTCATTTCTTTATTGTCATTTTCAACATTCAAGATTGAATGTTCTACATGGGCAGGAACTTTGTTTTGATCACACAGTAACCTCTGTGCACAGAATGCATCAGGCGATCAAGTGTTTGAAAAGGAATGCATATCTCCTGTTGGATTTATATAATTTTCAACATAAAGATCCTTAAAATTTTTGTTTATATGAAAATATCATGATACCTTCTAAATATCATTCTGTGTCTTGATTCTTCTACCTAACATATTAGCTATCCCCCCTACTCTTGGCAAAAACACTCCTAAGTATTTCTCCATCTTGTGGATAAAAATATCAATCCTGACGATCTTTTTTCCTTCAGGGTGACCTCAAATCAGTGATCAGCATTCTTTGAGCATGATTGTTTTCAGCCAGCTAGGTAATTCTTGGTTGTGCTGACACTCAGCACACGTGTCTGTATGTTGTCCACAGGAAATAACAACTTCTGTTGTGGAAAAAGGCCACCGTCTGTTTAGTACACACAAAGTCCTGGGTTTATTCAGCTGTTCAGCTGGGACAGGCACCTGTTAACAGGGTGATTTCCAAAATCACGGTGAGCAAGGCCCATTTAAACCCCAGAAAGAGGAACAGATGTCACAATTATGCAACGCACTGCATATTTCGATGCCCAGAAACTGTCTCACAGAGAAGGAATCAGCTCTTGGAACATACTGCAACCAAGGTCAAGGAATACCTGCAGTGCGACAGTTTCTGCTACTCTAATGAGATTGTACAATATGGTTTCAGGACGCTCCTCTCTTGCACGCGGCCATCCTTCTGCTTCCTGAAGTCCGGACCGAATGTTAAGCATGTCCCTTTTCTCCATCTAGAAATTTTATCAGGGAAAGCAATGAAGTTGGGGGCAGGGAGCAAACTGCTGTGATTTAACACGTTCTGCTTCCCTGTGACCATCTCTTTCTTTTAAAATATGCTTAGACACCTACTTGTGTGATAAATCTACCATACGTTTATAGATGACTATATAAAACACTGAGTGTGCCCCCAATGGATTCATGAAATAGAGGCAGGCAGGAAAAGTATTACCCTGCAGTATCTTAGCCGTGGTTAAAAGACTCTGGCATCACAAAGTCTTACTCCTTGTCCATTCCCGTTCACACCTACCAATATCAGCATGTACTTAGAAGTATGGTGTGTCGACTAGGTGAGCTGCTATTTCTTACTTTTGGTACAACGTTGCCCAACCCCTTTGTACCTGTCTCCTCATCTTTGAAGAGGCAAACAAGAACACCATTGGCACATGCTACCTTTATGGAAGTTTGAATATGTTCACAAGAGAAGGTTTAAAAACACCTGGTTGAAGTTAAAGTCCTACCTCCAGGCTTACTATTTTTGTTGTTATTGCAATGATCCATTGAATCTCTGTTTCACTCTATTTATCAAAGATGGAAACTCTGGGAAATCCAAGGTCAAGATGCCAGCAGATTCAGCGTCTGCTGAGGGCTTATTTCCCAGTTCCTAGACAGTGCCTTCTAGCTGTGTCCTTACATGGTGGAAGGGGCTAGTGGTCTCTCTAGTGTCTCCTCTATAAGAGCACTAGTCTAATTCAGGAGAACTCTGCCATCATGACCTAATCACCTCTCCAAAGTCTCCCAATACCATCACCATGGAGATTAGGATTTCAACACATGAAGGGGGGAAAGGGGGCACAAACCTTCAGATCACAGCCTAGTGTCCATTCCCAGCTTGCCTAGAGATGCCCACAGGACCAGCTGGACTCTCTTCCTTGTTCCTCTCTGTGTCCTCAGTCCCTCACTGAGTGTTTATTAAATGAACAAATAAGAGAAAGAGCAGCAGACCTGGCATCAAAGCTTATTTCCGGTCCTTACTAGCCAAGTCTCAGTTTTCTCCATCTGTAAACTGATGACAGTAGCTTCCTTGTGGGGTAGGCTTGAGGACTTAAATAGTAGCTACTCAGTATTTTGCTTCCCCAGCTTCTCTCTACCCTCATCCCCCCCTTCCGTAATGGCATCTACTTTACATTTTGTTCTTTCTTTCCATTCTTTGCTCCATGCCCAAGGTAGAAACAAACTAGCAGGCGGTCTGCCTGTGTCTGTCAGCTGATCTTCTCCCAACAGTACTTCTATCCATTCTTTGTCACTCCTTTGTCTAGTCGTGAGTTTTTAAATATTCTTCATGCTTTGAGGATAACAAATAAAATCATAGCACATACAAGGATCAAATGCCAGCCTATCAGTCCACCCACATAATGTCCTTTCTTTTTTAACAAAGGCAATCAAAAAACCTCATTCTGATTGTAAAAATGGTTATATTTCTTAAAATGCAATTGAATTTTGAGATTAAGAATCAAAATCCTTTAGGAGAATTACACTGAAGCAGCTTTCTATCTCCAAAACAGGTCTTATTTGGGGAGCAATTTCCCAATATGTAAAATGAATAATGATTACTTTAGAATAGTCATAATTACATCCCCAAAAGGGAATTTTAGCACAGTTAATTTTTTTTCTTTGTGCTGTTTAATGACTGATTCTGGAGCAATGATAAAGAACTGCATTATTATTCACCACTGAATAGCACATCCATTATCCTTCACAGCTTCCTGTGTTTGCCTGCTATGCGTACAGTCGAAAACAGTGGTTTTGTGATTTAAACATATCATGGGAAATGCAATTTAGGAAGCCGATTTGCTAATCAACCTTTGAGTGGGTACATCTTTGTGCCCTAGCACAGGGCCAGGAGAAAGTATGTAGGAGTGCGGCTATTGAAGTGGGATTAGTCTCTCTGCATTTGGCTTCTACTCTGCTAAGGAGTTTGTGTGGGTGGCGAGAGCAGATTGGCCGTCTTAGAAAACCAGGCTCCTTCCCCACCCTGGGCGAGAGATGCGCTTTGCAGCAGCTGTGCCCAAGGCTTCTGTGCCTCCCCCGGGGCGGGGGGGTGGCTTGGTATCTTGGGTCTGCCTTCAGAGCCAGGTCCTTTGGGGACAGTTCTGCCCCCTCTTCCTGGTGGCTGTTGCATCGTGTCTCACCACACTGCCTGCTGGCCCACTTGAGCCCGCCCCCTTCCCCGGGGAAGTTAATTATCAAATCCTAACAAGAAGGACAAGTGGTGATGGTGGGTGGTGCTTGATCTCCCCCAGCAAACTGCACTGAGCTGAGAAGCAAGCCCGGTGATTTAGCTAGAGTCAGGCTTGGAAGTTAGGCAGACGGGGTTCAAATCTCTTGCTCTGGCTTCCCGCAATCTGTCGGAACAGCCTTCCTCCCCTCCACAATGGGGGAAGAGGAAGTGAATTCACGCCCTTAAAGGGTGCGGGGCAGAGCCTCACTCTCAGAAAGTGCTCAGTTAACAGTAAGCACGGTTCCTGAGCAACCAGGGCGGGCCTGGGAGGACTGAGGGTGGGCAAATCCCACCTTCTCTTGTCTCCTTACACCTCCCTTCTTCAGAAGGCTTTGCTAGTTGGTTCATTTCAGTTTGTGTCCAAGATTTTCAAGAACACCCTCCAACCGGAGAGTAAAATCTGAACTCTCTCTTTAGGTGTATGTGTAGATAGGTGGAGATATAGACGTATTGACGGGTAAGTACCTATATAAACATTGACGCCTCTCCCCTCCAGTAGCATTCAATGTTGTTTGCTTGGTTGTCCCATTTGCATTAAAATTTTATCACAAGAAAAAGCATCTTATTCCTGGAATGGAGTTCTATTTTTGCTTTTTTTGAGCCAGAGTCTCACTCTGCTGCCCTGAGTAGAGTGCCCTAGCAACCTCAAACTCTTAGGCTCAAGAGATCCCTTTGTCTCAGCCTCCTGAGTAGCTGGGACTACAGGTGACTGCCACAATACCTGGTTAGTTTTCCTATTTTTTACAGAGGTGGGATCTTGCTCTTGCTCAGGCTGGTCTTGAACTCCTGAGCTCAAGGGATCCACCTGCCTCAGCCTCCCAGGGTGTTAGGATTACGGGGGTGAGGCACCGCACTGGCCTTTTGCAGTGGAGCCCCCCACCCAGCACTAACCTGTTTGGAGAGCTTTCTGTCCTGATGGCAAACACCAGAGCAGCTCATTACTCTTCACTGCAGGGGATGTAGCACACACAGCCACGTGTGTACAAAGGGGACTCCCAGGTGGGCACAAGTGACACGGCTAAGCCTGTTGGCTTTGACAGAAGCCACCAGCTGCTCAAACCCCATTCTCCCACCCCCGCCATGTCCTTGGCTCGGACCCACCGCAGTTGTGTCCCTTGCCGTTACACATCTTACTCATAATCACTGACTGTTCTCAGTCTGTCTTTCTCTGATTTCCCTTTTCTTATGCCTCCACCTCCTTGTATGTTTTTCTTTTTGGCTTCCATTTCCTCCTCTGATTCCCACTAGCCCCAGTTTTCCTTTCTTATGCCATTCCCCGAGTTGACCAGGCTCGTCCAAGTGTTACAGACGTTACTGGGTATCCCTTCTGCGCCTTTCTTGTCCCACATCTTTCTGTTTTTTGGTAGGATGAGGCCAAGTGATGTCATGTGTCCATTGGTCCCGAGGACAGCACTCTATACTGTCTGTAAACGTCCCCTCTGCATACACACTAATGGCCCTGGTGACCAATCTGATGGTCATTCAAGTGAACTGATTCAGAAGCACAGTGAAGCCTCCCTCTGGCACTGGCCTACCTGACAGCAAGGTGCCCCCAATGCTCTGTGACAGCCACTTGGGCATGCTTCAGAAAAGGCAGGCTCTTGACCTCCTGAATCAAATGTTATCTGCTGTGACTCTAGATTTTATCCAGTTTCTTGGGCCACTGCTAGTCAGAGTGTGGACCCGGAGCCAGCAGCTCCAGCATCACCTGGGAGCTTGTTAGAAATGTGGATTCACAGCCTCAGCCTGCCCCTCCTGAATCAACAACTCTGGGGGTGATCCCCAGGCTCTGGTGACTCTGATGCATGCTAATGCTAGGGTAAGGCATTGTGTTAGCGTCCTAGGGCTGCTGTAACAAATTACCACAAGTTTAGCAGCTTAAAACTGCAGAAATGTATCCTCTTACAGGTCTGGTGTCAGTAGTCCAAAGTCAGTTTCACTAAGATAAAGTCAAGGTGTCCGCCAGGCTGCTTCCTGCTGCAGGCTCCAGGGAAGAAGCCTTTTCCCACCCCTTTCAGCTTCTCACAGCTACCTATATTCCTTGGCTTGTGGTCCTTTCCTCCATCTTCAAAGCACATGACTCTGATTTCTTCTTCTTCTTTTTTGTATTTAACTGATTTATTTGACACTCAAGTAAATGATATTGTTATGATTAAAGGACTCTAAACAGTCACGTATAAAAGCCATAAATAGTCCATACAATGGACAGGGTAAAGCACAGCTGCCTCTTGATAAGCATGGTGCTCAGCCATGTGGTACAGGCTTTGAGCTGAGCGACTCTGATTTCTTCTGACATCACACTGCCTTCTCCTCCATCTCTTCCGCCTTTCCTCTTACAAGGGCGCGAAAACCCAAAATAAGTGACAGAAGCAAAGATCTCGGTCAATGGAGGTTTACTAAGCCAACGTGTGAAGACGTACTCAGGAAAAACACAAGCCATAAACACATCCGTAATTGGTTTTGTTTGTGTGTTACAGAGAAGGATTTGGGAACTTCAATATTTAATCAGGAGAGGGCATACAGAGAGAAAAAAAGGAGGCGGTGAGCATTGAGAAAAAGAATTACATTCTTGTGAGGCCCAGGAAATCTCCATTTTACATAAGATAAGGTGAATGTTTAAAGAGAAAAAGGGAGTGAAGGAAGAATCAATATATAGATGTCCCTGGGTAGATGGGAAAATGATTGATCTGGTCTCTGTTTTGCACCTGGGGAGATAAACTTGTAATCAACACTATTAGTGTGGAATTGAACAGACTTTAGTTGTAGAACTACATTTAGCCTGTAGACCTAACGCTACAATTTGCATGTCCTTGTTTATGGGAGGCTAGCAAAGAATTTTCTTATGAATGATCTGTGGAGGCAGCCCTTGTAGATGCCTGGGGCCTTTTATTTATTCACTTATTTATTTTTGAGACAGAGTCTCTGTTGCTCTGGGTACAGTGCCGTGGTGTCCTACCTCACAGAAACCTCTAACTCCTGGGTTCAAGTGTTCCTCCTGGCTTGGCCTCCCAGGTAGCTGGGAGTACAGATGCCCACCACTATACCCAGCTAATTTTTTCTATGTTTAGTAGAGATAGGGTCTCGCTCTTGCTCAGGCTGGTCTTGAACTCCTGAACTCAAGTGGTCCTCCTGCCTCAACCTCCCAGAGTGCTAGGATTACAGCCATGAGCCACCATGCCTGGCCTGAGGCCTTTTACCTTTGTGTGAGCATCTGGCTGATGCATAACGTTAGTTAACAGTTGTTCACTGGGAAGGGGGTGTCGCATGACTTAGCCTCCAGTCTTGACCTTCCTTTTTGCATGAAGAACATTTTCCTTTACAGACCCTTGTGGTCCACCCAAATCATCCAGGATAACCTCCCCATCTCCAGATCCTTAATCTCATCTACAAAGTCTCCTTTGCCATATAAGGTGACATAGTCTCAAACTGTGGGATTAGGATGTGGACATATTGAAGAGGGCACATTATTCAGGCTTACACAGGTAGTATCTGAAAAGGTCCTTATTAATATGCAATTGTGTTTGTGATAATTTGTTACAGCAGCAACAAAAAACTAATATAACCACTACCTGAACAGTGGGGGCAATACCACAGCAGTAGCAAAGAAAGGCCACGAGACTTTATACCTGCAGGAAGCATAGCAGAAAAGAAACTCCACTATTTAGTCCAGCAGGCAGATAGGAGGAGGGTCAGGCGAGTTACTGCCTAATGAAAGCCCTTGGGAAAGAGTGAGCAAGTATTATACATTTCTCGGTGCCGCGGACCGCCAGTCGAATGAGTCTCAGTCCGAGGGCTTTCAGGGTGAGAACGGCTCAGGTTGATTGAAAGGGCGACGCAGGAAAATGACAAACTGCCACACACCAAGGATGATGAAGAAAGCAGTTGTACTTTACTGATTTTTAGGCATGGTATTTATACATTTTTGACAATGTCTTACAAACTACAAAAGATATTTTTATGACTTGCTGATGCTTACAAAGTTCTTATCGAGTTTTGTAGATGGGAGTAGTCAACTGTCTTTTCTTAGACAATGTTTCTGCCCGTAAGGGGGAACAAAGGACTGCTGCTTATCAGCAGTTACTCTTTTACTTCTCTTTATCTATGTTTAAACCTTCTTTCTTTGTAAAACTGCTTTGTTCACATTTTGTATTTTTATATTTTTATATTTGATTATGATTTTTATGTTGTTAGTGAATTGATAGTGAATTATGTATATGTTTTAAGTGTATAGTGACAAAATTATAGAGAAAGCAATTTCATAGAAAACTTATTTCAAAGAAACAGTTTCAAAGGGACATAAGGTAGAGATAAGAGACCGGAGGGAGCGGGTATCTGGTAGGAACATCTTAACTTATCATCCCTGCATTCTCTTGATACATTGTTTCAATTAACTGACCTTTATGGTGGGAACGTGTTCCCTTGGAGACATTTAGTCTCCATTGTATAGATGAAGTCATGGATTAGTAAGTCATTATGTTTATTCTTAGTTTCTGAGGACATTCAAGCAACAATTAACCATTCAACTCAACAAACAAGTTTCAAACAGGTTTCAGGGTAAAGGTTATTCAGGCCTTTATGCCGCACCTCATGAATTCTTACGTTCACTAAAAGGCATGCTAGGCAACTTATGCGCTGCTGTTGCAGGCCAGGGGGACCGGGGGCAACGCTCCGGGGAGCACTCACCGCCTTACCACAGTTTTTACAACGCGGACAGAGCCATCCCGCCACGGCTTGATGCCGGGGGTGCGGCATTTCCCCCTTTTTTGTTAATGAAACGTAGCTCAAAGAGGTCTTGGCGAACAGCCTTTAAGGAGGAAAAGACACAACGAAGGAGACAAGGTAACAGTAAAACAACACAGAATATCAAGCATCCAATAATGACAATAAACACAATGTACTGAATCCAGGACACAGGATTTAAAGATTTAAGATTGTCAGAGAGGGATTGAGCCAGTGAATCAAGAGAAGTGCTAGGTAAATGAGCTTCACTGATGGCAGTGATATCTTTTTGAAGAGTATGTAAATCATGTGTAATATCATTGTCCTTCCAGACACCCTGTAGATGAGCTTTAGTTTTGTCCCAGGAAGTGGACATATTATAAGGTAAAGGAGTTACACAAATAGCAGGAAAGGCAGAATGACATCTGGTTTGAAGTTTATGTTGTATAAACTTTATATCTTGTCCTAAGGCTAAAACTACTTCTTCTAGGATGTTAAGTTTTGCTTCAAGTTTATTATCTATGCTGGCTTGAGTCATTAAAGCTAGAGTTATGTTGCTGCTGAGAGAATTAACAAAGTGAGCTGTGTGAACTTCTTGAACCAAAGCAGTAGTGGCTACCGCAAATGTTGTGACTATAGAAATTAAAGCTAAAATACCGAGAATTAAAGCAGCTACAAACCTCTTAGGTCGAATTAACTGATTAACAGTATGTAAAACTTGTAAAGCAGAATTATCATACCAAGGATCATCTTGTAAATCAACAGGTAATAGTACATAAGAGGGTCTTTTAACAATTAAAACAGAATTAAACAAGCGTTCATTGAATAAATCAGTAGAAGTAAGACAATTTGTAACTTTACAAGCGGTACAAGAAATATGATAAGAATTTTTAGATTGTGTAATAGTTAGATACTTATTTGGAGCTAAAAGTAGAGCATATGGATATCCAACACAAGTTCTTATTAATATTGGATTAGGTTTAGGCATATTAGGTTTCTTTTCTAAGATTAAGTTAGAAGCAGCAATAAGTCTAAACAAGTCATAATGTATTTGAGTTCTATTGTTGTATTGAGCCACCCATATGGGCTCAACTAAACCAGGTGTGAACCACCTCCGTATTGGCTGAGGGGAACCAGACCATTGATACTTATGATATTTATCCAATTGATTAGATAAATATTTGTTATGATCATAGCAGGAAGTAGGAGAATAATCCCAGATAATTGTATTAGAATTAATGGGAGAATGTTTGTTAGCAGCGTCTGGGAATCCGCAAGAAAGCTAAGTAGGGGTTTTTGTTAAAGAGGATTCCCAGAATTGATTTTTATCTCTATATTTTTCTTTACAATTAGGGAGAGGCAAGTGGTCCACAGACAAACAAGTTTCATTATAATCAGGACTTCCAATAGTTTGTATTTCATATTCCCACATATAACGTCTATTGGCATCATGAGGATCAGGAGCATCAGATAAAAAGACTCTGTAACTTGTGGGTAAACAAAAAGGAGGCGTTTTGCCTTTTAAAGTAAAACAAATAGGTAGTGAATCGGCTTTGCCGGTAAAGTTAATTAAGGCTGCGGCATGATGTCTAGAGTCTGAGTCAGTTAAACCTCCTAAGCGGATTGAATCATTAGAAAGAATTTTTATGGGGTCTGTATCTAGCCAGCCTACAGGATGTAACAATGGAGGGTTAGGAACATAAGACCAATAAGCTGCAGTTTCTACCGTAGGAGTAGAAATTAATGATAAAAAGGCAATAAAGTACATTGTTGGAGTTAGAGGGTTGTTTTGAGATATGAGAAGTTGTTTAGCTTGTTTCACCAGGGTGCGGATCCGTGTCCATGTGATTTTTGAGGGTTTCGGTGAAACTTTCACAGTCGTCTTCATCTGTGCAGACAGGATCTTCATCCGCCGCAGGCGTTGTCTTCTGCGCCGGGGTCTCTGGAGGAGCAGGTTTGATGAGCCGGTCTGGAATCCAGACGGGAGAGTCGGCATCCTGTGGAAATATGCAAGCATAGCCTCGTCCGGAGGTTAACAATACATCAGGGCCTTTCCATTGGCCCGATAATAAATCTTTCCAAAGAACTTTAGGAAGGGTGGCAGCCGATTGTGGCTGCCAATGGGAGAGAGCAGGGGTTAAATTATTGGAGTTTACATTAAGGTGATTTAGGACGAATAAAGCATGGGTTAAAATATGATGAGGAGAAAAATATTTATGAGCTTTTTGTAGGCGTTCAATTTGTAATTTTAATATTTGATTAGTTCTTTCAACAATCGCCTGACCCTGAGGATTATAAGGGATCCCCGTAGAATGAGCAATTTTCCACTGTATACAAAATTGTTCAAATGCTCGAGAGGTATAAGCTGGAGCATTGTCTGTTTTTAGTTGAAGAGGGACACCTAGCTGCTGAAAGCAGTAAAACAGGTGTTGTACAACATCTTTGTAGGCCTCGCCAGATCTTGCAGAAGCACAGATAAAATGAGAAAAAGTATCAACAGTAACATGTACATATTGTAATTTTCCAAAACTAGACACATGTGTTACATCCATTTGCCATAATACGTTGGGGCGTAAACCCCGAGGATTAACACCAAATTTTAAAGGATGATGAGTAACAGGACAGGATTTACACTTTAAGACTATTTGTCTTGCCTGTTCTCTAGTAATTTGAAACATTTTTCTTAATGCGTTAGCATTTTGGTGATGTAAGGCGTGGCTTTCTTCAGCTTCGGCCACTGATGCCACTATAGTACGTGTTAAGAAATCTGCAGTGGCATTTCCTTGGGCCAAAGGGCCAGGTAAATTAGTATGTCCTCTTATGTGACCAATATAAAATTGATTATTCCTTTGCTGAATTAAAGTTTGTAGTTTCTTTAATAAAGGTAAAATAGTTGAGGTTCCTGTTAAAAGAGCAGTTTCAAGAGCCGGAAAAAGAGAAGCAATATACTTTGAATCTGTATACAAGTTAAATTTTTGTTTGAAATTATTAAAGGCCGAGATTAGAGCCCATAATTCTGTTTGTTGGGCAGAGGCTTGTGTGACCTCTTTAATAAGAGGAGACAGGCCTGGGCTAAAAACTACAGCTCGACCTGTAGAGGAACCATCTGTGAACAAGGTTATTGCGTCAGACAGAGGCTGTTTGGAACACATAAGAGGAAATATAAGTGAAACTGTTTTTGTAAATTCAATTAAAGGATGTTTAGGATAATGATATAAAATTTGACCTGCATAGCCTTGTAAGGCCAATACCCAATCATCATTATTTTGAAATAGTTGTTCTACTTGAATTTTATTATAAGCAGTTACAATTACATGAGGATCTTTACCAAATAATTCCCGTGATCTTTTTCTTCCTTTATCAATTAATAAAGACACCAGGTATGGATAATCAGCAACAATCTTTGTCTGAACATGTGGTAAATGAATCCATTCTAAAATACCTTCCTGCCATAGGCAAGCTGTAGGAGTATACTCAGTAGAAAAGATGAGTAAAGACCATGGGTTTTGATAATTAATTTGTTTTACCCTAGCTTGAGTTAAAGCCTGTTCAACAACTTCTAAAGCCTGCAAGGCTTCTGGAGTTAAATGTCTAGGGGAACGGGGATTAGAGTCTCCCTGTAAGATAGTAAACAAAGGACTAAGGGTTCCCGTAGTAATCTTCAGAAAAGGTCGAATCCAATTTATTTCTCCCAGTAATTTTTGATAATCATTAAGAGTTTGTAATTTATCTCTCCTTATTTGCACCTTTTGAGGTGCAATATAGTCAGAGTGAATCCATTGTCCCAGATAACTTAAAGGTTTATCTCTCTGAACTTTCTCTGGGGCAATAACTAAGCCAAATTTAGTTAATTGTTCTATAGCCTTTTTTAGCATTAGCTGTACTTTTGGTAGCTCAGGATGAGCTAGCAAGATATCATCCATATAATGAATTATGTAGGCGCTAGGAAATTGTTTTCTCAGTGCTGCTAATGCAGCCGCCACGAATTTTTGACATAAGGTAGGGCTGTTTTTCATGCCCTGTGGTAAAGTTTTCCACTGATATCTTTTAAACGGTTCCTGTAAATTCAAAGAAGGAACGCTGAAAGCAAAACGAGGACAATCCTCAGGATGTAAATTAATAGTAAAAAAGCAGTCTTGCAGATCTATAATTATTAGTGACCATTGTTCTGGTACTGCTACAGGAGACGGAAGCCCAGGTTGAAGGGAGCCCATGTCTTCCATAATGGCATTTACTGCTCTTAAATCTTGTAAAAGTCTCCATTTACCAGATTTTTTCTTAATAACAAACACAGGAGTATTCCACGGACTAGTGGATTCTTCTAAGTGACCTTTATCTAATTGTTCTTGTACTAAAATTTGTAATGCCTGTAACTTTTCTGTTGTCAGGGGCCACTGACTAACCCACACAGGAACATCTGTTAACCATTTTATTTTACAGGCATAGTTTTCTGCAGTGGCCCCTATGAAAAACACTGATCGTTAAGTTGATCACCTGTAACTAGTTTCATGTCTAGGACATGTAAAAGATCTCGTCCCCATAAAGTATAGGGTAGAGAGGGTAACACATAAGGTTGAAAGTAAATTTTCTTGTCCTTATATTCACATAACAAATGAGATGTACTACGCATGACACCAGAAACAGAACCGAGACCAACTAAAGAAGACCCAGTTCGATGAACCGGCCAGGATCTCGGCCAGTCGGAGGCAGCAATGCAGGTTACATCAGCGCCTGTGTCCATCAGGCCCTTAATGGGCCTGCCTTCTATTTTCATTTTTAACATCGGTCTATCATATAAATCATGTATAAGAGCCACACAATCTTTATCAGTAAATCCAAACTGTCCCTCTCCCCTGGCATCATGTAAGTGATAAGTGGGGAGTGGTATATATGGCAACAATAGTAACTGAGCAATTCTTTGTCCCTTATGAATTTGTGTAGTTTCTACTAGAGACTTTACCATGACTTTAATTGTATTTTCAGTGTCAGAATCAATTACTCCTGGAACAACTTCAAAATGTTTGGTGTAATTGGAACTTCGTCCCAATATAACACCAACAGTACCTGGTAATAACTTTCCTTTTATTCCTGTGGGAACTAACACAACACCATCATGTTTGGATATGATTACATCTTTAGAACTGGCAAGGTCTAAGCCTGCACTGCCAGGAGTCCCACGTGGGAGATCATGAATTGTCCATTCAGGTGGTATACAATTAATAGTAGATGTGGGCTCTAACTTAGGTCGTACTGCGGTAGAAGCAGGAGACTCTCCCTTGGAGTCGGGGCTAGGAGAACGCCCCTTATCTAGTTTTTTGTCTGGTTGGTATCAATAAAGTTAGCACCCTTGTCTGACAAGGGGGTTCCATCTTTATGAAATTTAGATTTACATTCATTTCTCCAGTGCCTGCCCTTCTTACAACGAGGGCATGGTCCCGGGGGTAATCCACGGGACTTATTATTATTATTATTAGCACCGGTGGATTTCTTACAATCCTTCTGTATATGACCTGGCTTCCCACAGTTATAACAAGTGGGCAAGTCATGTGGGGGATTACACCCAAAACATGTATTACTGGGGTCTCTATCAAAGGCACCTTTAACATATGAACTAAATTTCTGACCCCGCATAGCTGCAGCAAACGCCATTCCCTGGACAATTGCTGGTGAGGCATCCATGCATGCTTTAATATAATCTTGTAAGGTACCTGTTTTCCTGAGTGGACGTATTAAGTCCTGACACAGCGTATTTGCATTTTCCCAAGCCAATTGCTTGAGTAATAATTCTGTGCCCTCTGATGGTGGAAGCATTCTATTAATAGCTTCTTCCAGGCGAGAAATAAAGTCAGGATAGGACTCTTCCATACCCTGTTTTATGCCTGCTAAAGTTGTGCCCTTGGTTCCCGGAGGAGGTATTTTTCGCCAAGCGGAGACTGCATTATGGCTGACTATCTCTAAAAATTGTCGGGGTAGTTTAATTTGATTTTCAAAAGAAGCAAATTCATCTGTCCCTAGAAGCATGGACAGCGTGGGCTGTGCTTTTCTTCCTACATGTTGATTAATACTTTCTCTACATCTATCTTCATACTCTGTTCTCCATAAAATATAATCACCTGGGGAAAGCGTGGCTTTGGCCGTTTGCTGCCAATCATACGGGGTAAGCCATTGACTGCTAATTGATTCCACAATTTGTAAGGTATAAGGGGCAGAAGCTCCCGATGTACGGACAGCCTGTTGCAGTTCTTTAAGCGTCTTTAACGACAGAGGTTCCCAGGTGGGTGGTGCCCTATCCTCAGTGGGAAAGCGTACCGGGAAAGCAAATGTAAAATCTCCCTGCTGACGGGTTTCTCGCACCGCCGCTTGAAAGCCCGCGGGCGGCGGAGGGAGACAAGGAGGTACACGGGGAAGCGGAGCTTGTGAGGTTGTCTTAGATGTGACTTTTGGGACACGAACTGCCGGGTAAGCTCGGCGGGGGTGAATAAAATCATTCATTCTGTCCCTCTCATCTGGTTTAGTAAATTCATCGACCACATCCCACTCGTCACTGTCTGAAGAATTATCAACCGGTGGGAGTGGTGGTAGAATGTCTTTGAGCGTTGGAGCCGAAGGGACAGCGCTCTCAGTGTTTGGTACCGGTTCAGGATCTTTAAGAACCTCGGGGGGAACCTCATCATAAATCGGTGCCCCTTTAGATTCAAGATCGCCAACCTCCGAGTCAGTTTCTCTTATAAATGCTTCTAAAAAGGTATTGTCAGCTAAAAGTTCTCTAACTTGTAACCATAAAGGAAAAGCCTGAGGGGGCAAGACCTTCTCCCCATGTTCTTGCATGTATTTCCGCATTTCGCGTCCCACCCTTTTCCAATCGGAGAGAGAGAGAGAGCCTTCCTCCAGAAACCAAGGACTTACCAACCTTATGAAATGTATAAGCTCCTCCAACCGTTTGAGAGACACATGAAAACCATTTTTCTCTAATAAACGCTGTATCATGACACTGAGCATGTGTTCTTCCTTACCCAATGTATGCCCCATGTTGTCCTGCGGATTACTCACACTTAACCGGTCAGCCTTTACCGGCGGGACTGCAGCTCCCTGGTGAGAGTCGCCTTCAATCTGAAAAAAGAGAGAAAAGAAAGAAAAAGAAAGATCACCTGTCCTTCAGGTCCCCGTTCGAGGCGCCAGCTGCCGCGGACCGCCAGTCGAATGAGTCTCAGTCCGAGGGCTTTCAGGGTGAGAACGGCTCAGGTTGATTGAAAGGGCGACGCAGGAAAATGACAAACTGCCACACACCAAGGATGATGAAGAAAGCAGTTGTACTTTACTGATTTTTAGGCATGGTATTTATACATTTTTGACAATGTCTTACAAACTACAAAAGATATTTTTATGACTTGCTGATGCTTACAAAGTTCTTATCGAGTTTTGTAGATGGGAGTAGTCAACTGTCTTTTCTTAGACAATGTTTCTGCCCGTAAGGGGGAACAAAGGACTGCTGCTTATCAGCAGTTACTCTTTTACTTCTCTTTATCTATGTTTAAACCTTCTTTCTTTGTAAAACTGCTTTGTTCACATTTTGTATTTTTATATTTTTATATTTGATTATGATTTTTATGTTGTTAGTGAATTGATAGTGAATTATGTATATGTTTTAAGTGTATAGTGACAAAATTATAGAGAAAGCAATTTCATAGAAAACTTATTTCAAAGAAACAGTTTCAAAGGGACATAAGGTAGAGATAAGAGACCGGAGGGAGCGGGTATCTGGTAGGAACATCTTAACTTATCATCCCTGCATTCTCTTGATACATTGTTTCAATTAACTGACCTTTATGGTGGGAACGTGTTCCCTTGGAGACATTTAGTCTCCATTGTATAGATGAAGTCATGGATTAGTAAGTCATTATGTTTATTCTTAGTTTCTGAGGACATTCAAGCAACAATTAACCATTCAACTCAACAAACAAGTTTCAAACAGGTTTCAGGGTAAAGGTTATTCAGGCCTTTATGCCGCACCTCATGAATTCTTACGTTCACTAAAAGGCATGCTAGGCAACTTATGCGCTGCTGTTGCAGGCCAGGGGGACCGGGGGCAACGCTCCGGGGAGCACTCACCGCCTTACCACAGTTTTTACAACGCGGACAGAGCCATCCCGCCACGGCTTGATGCCGGGGGTGCGGCATCTCGGAAAAAGTCTCCTGACTTTTGATTGCTTTAATCCTTCGACGACAGCAACAGCTGAGGGTCAATTTGTGGAACGGAAAAGAATCACGGATTGCCTCCAGGAATATCTGAACTGGATTCAAGTCACTTCATAGGGACAAAAACTGGCCTTTCAGTTGAAAAACCTGAGTGGGGGAAAGGGGGGCAGTTTGGCTACGTGGCTGTCCATGCTACTGATTTATAGGGACTTTTTCCCGACTTTAATAATCTTCAATGGTTTTTTGTTTGGTTGGTTTTGTTATTTAGACAATTCCTCTCAAGACACTCTTAGGCTCTTTGCTACTCGAAGTATGGACCCAGTGCTTGGAGCTGGAGCAGCAGCTGGCCCGAGAGCTTGTTTGAAATGCAGAATCTCAGGCCCCCTAGACTTGCTGAGACAGAACCCATATTTTAGCAAGATCCTGTGTGATTCACAAGCACATTAAAGTTTGAGAAGTGTTCCGGGCAACCAGCAAATACCGGCAGTATTTCATAGCCATAATTACTTTCTATCAGGAAAATGTACAATTTTAACTAATTCTTTTCAGATTAAAAAAAATTTAATTATTTTATCCTAAAGGCAATACTATATCACTACAGAGAGATGGGGAGAATACAAACCATTATGCTGCCTGCCCTCCTAAGACCCTAATGGAACTATTATTTTCATACTGTATATTTCCACGTACGTCCATTGTACATCCACACCATGCTGTAAATTCCTTTAAAATGCTTGTTCAGTGAACTTTGCCCTAAAACCACAGCTTTACCGCTATTATCCATTGGTTTTGTGATTGCAGAATGGTTTATTTCACCACCACCCCCAATTTTTAGGCAATGTCATGCTAATTGTCTTAGTGCACATCACTTTTTTCTGAGTTAAAGATTATTTCTTTAGACTAGATTTCCAAACATTGAATTGCTGAGTCCTTGGTAATAAACACTCAAAAAAGAACATTTTGAGAATCATTGATAACATTGTGCATGCACGTAAGTGCGTGAGAGAGAGAGAGAGTGTCTGTGTGTGTGTGTGTGTGTGTGTGTGTGTGTGTATCTAAACTGGGAACTTGTTTTTCTGAGCTCGAGAATTCATCTTTTTCATCTAGATTCCATGACAGAGTGATAATGTCTCACTCTTGTCTCCTGAACAACTTGGCCTGGTTTCTGCCTAAAATGAGCCTAGTCCTATGAAATGCTTGGTGACATTGCCTTGAGAGAGGACTCTCTTCCAACCAGCTCTTCCAGGAGGATGTCCTTCATCATCAGCGTTACGCTACACCAAAGTGGGTTATAGCGTGTGTCCTTCCTATCACCACCTATGTCAACAGGACCGGTTCATTGAGATAGATGAGCACCAATTTTAACTGTTTTGATGCATTGTGTTGGTTGCGTCATTGTCATTTGACTTCTGTTCCTTCATTTTTCACACCTGCCAGAAAGCAAAAAATGGGGCAAATATTTGGGATTATTTTTCTGGTGCTCTTTTTTAAAAAGGTACAATTTAGGTGGTTCTCAGTACCGAACATCACCCCAATCAATTTTTAGAACTTTTACATCACCTCTAAAAGAAACCCTGGGCCAATTATCAATCACTTCCAATTTTCCCCCAACCCATCTACCACACACTCCCCTGGCCCCGGCAACTACTAATCTACTTTCAGCTTCCAGAGACTTGCCGATCATCTGGACATTCCACTTAAATGGAATCACTCAGTATGTGATCTTTGTGACTAGCTTCTTTCCCTTAGCATAACTCTGTCAAGGTCCATCTGCATTGTAGCATATTTCAGGACTTCATTCTTTTTATGGATGAATAATATTCCATTGTATGGACAGACCACATTTTGATTATGCATTCATTGGTTGATGGATATTTGTCTTGTTTCCAGTTTTTAGCTATTATGAGTAATACTGCTACGAGCATTTGTGTACAATTTTGCATGTTGGACAGATGTTTTCATGTCTTCCTTTCTTCTTATTATTTATTTATTTTTTTTAAAGAAATAAGGTCTCACCTTAGATATACCTAAAACCAAATATTAAAATAAAATTTTTATCATAAAAAAAAAAAAGAAATAAGGTCTCTCTGTGTTGCCCAGGCTGGAGTACAGTGGCTATTCACAGGTGCCATTATAACACACCGTGGTCTTGAACTCCTGGCCACAAGTAATCCTCCTGCCTAGCCTCCCAAGTGCTTGGGACTGCAGGCCTGGGACTACCACTGTGCCCACTGAAGGTTAACAATTCAATTTTTTAAAAAAGAATCTCATATGTTGCCCAGGCTGGACAACATGAACTCCAGGGCTCAAGAAACCTTCCCACCTCAACCTCCTGAGTAGTTGGGACTCTAGGTGTGCTTCGCTGCTCTTGGCCCTGTTTTCATTTCTCTTAGCTATAAAACTTGAGGTAGAATTGCTGGGTGGTATGGTAACTCTGTATTTGACTTTTTGAGAAACCACCAAAGCATTTTGCAAAGCAGCTACACAATTTACTTTCCCACCTGCAGTGTATGAGGGTTCCATTTTTTCCATGTCTTCACCAATACTTGTAATTGCCTATCTTTTTTTTTTTTTTTTTTTTTTTGTAGAGACAGAGTCTCACCTTATCGCCCTCGGTAGAGTGCCGTGGCGTCACACAGCTCACAGCAACCTCCAACTCCTGGGCTTATGCGATTCTCTTGCCTCAGCCTCCCGAGCAGCTGGGACTACAGGCGCCCGCCACAACGCCCGGCTATTTTTTTGTTGCAGTTTGGCCGGGGCTGGGTTTGAACCCGCCACCCTCGGCATATGGGGCCGGCGCCCTACTCACTGAGCCACAGGCACCGCCCTGTAATTGCCTATCTTATCATGATCATCCTAGTGGGTGAAGTGGTATCCAATTGTGATTTTGATTTGCATTTTTTTTTTTTTTGTAGAGACAGAGTCCCACTCCATGGCCCTCGGTAGAGTGCCGTGGCGTCACCCAGCTCACAGCAATCTCCAACTCCTGGGCTCACGCGATTCTCCTGCCTCAGCCTCCCGAGTAGCCGGGACCACAGGCACCCACCACAACACCTGGCCATTTTTTGGTTGCAGTTTGGCCGGGGCCGGGCCTGAACCCGCCACCCTCGGTATATGGGGCCGGCACCTTACCGACTGAGCCACAGGCGCCGCCCTTGATTTGCATTTCAAGGATGGCTAATGGTGCTAAGCATCTTTCATTGTTTATTGATCATCTGTGTATCTTTTTTGAAGAAATTGCTAATCAAATCCTTTGCCCCTATTTTTAGTCCGGTTGTCTTCTCATTATTGAGTTATGAGAGTTATTTATGCATTTTGGATCTAAGTCTCTTATTAGGTACATGATTGTCAAATATTTTCTCTCGTTCTGTGGGTGGTCTTCACTAGTGCACCATTTTTAGTCTACACACAAGTGAAGCTATAGCATTTAGAGATTCATCTGGGGTCTTTTTCCAAACCATAGTTTTCTGGTGTGTGTATGTGTATGCACATGGGTATGTGTGCGTGTTAAATACAGACATTAGGCATCTTTTAAAAGCAGGCCTCAGAGCAGAAGTCAGACCATTCGTTTGCCTGTCTGACTCGGAGGGTCTTATTCTCACAGTGAATGAAACTCAACCAACAATAAAAATGAGAGTGTATTTTCTCTCTTCTGTGCCCTCTGGCTTCCCTGCCTCAACAGAGATCGCCAGAGATGGGGGAACGGAAAAAAGAGGCAATAAATCATTCACATTTTAGTAGGATCATCATGCAAATAACCATGTAAAACCCCAAATGAGAGGAGGAGACGAGCCCGGCGAAATCTGCTGCAGAATCAGGTCTTAATGGAAAAACATAAATAATAAAACTTTTCAGGAAATTAGCTGTACATTACCAGGAAATAGAGGTGTTTAATGTGGTGGACAAATGGTTCTTTCTGAAGGAAAGTTCTGATTCTCTCACTAATGGCACGTCTATACAGGTTGATTTAAAATGATAGCTGAGCCTCTGAAGAAAGGTAGGAAAACTCTCTCCAAAAGGCCCCTGCCACGTGATGGAGTAGCAGCAGAAGAATGGATGGATCTAGAAGGTCTTGTTTCTGCTTTTCTGCTCACACACATCCCTATCACCCAAATCTTAAGTTCGATCAAGTTCCATCTCTCCCCAGATCCCACTCAGTCCATATGGGTCCCCGTGTCCCTGACACCTGCATTTTGTCCTACTGTAAGGTAGGGTTAAAAGTGCTGGGCACTAGGGACAGAATGATCTGGACAAAAGCTCAAGCATCACTGCTGGCCCTGAGTACTACAAACAATACTCACTAGACACAGCACACGTCCCAACCCTAAGTCATATTTAGCTGTGATAAGGAAAAGGCAAGACAAATGCAGTGAACAGGATGTGTTAAGAGTTAAATCATGCTATTAAAGAAAAACTCCTTGTTTTTTAACCTTGACTCTCTCTTTGAAGCTTGCCACTGTGTTGTATTTTCTCAGGCCTGAGATGCAATAAAGGTCTGTGTGGATCTTTGGGAGGGAACACATCCTGGTCTCTCTGCGCAGAGGGCTTGCTGGTGTTGGTTTGCAGGGGTGGGGGGAGCCCTTAGTTCAATGCAAATGGACTGAGTAGCCAGTATTAATTTGCATCAAGTTGTATGACACCTACCACTCAACCTTGGCCTTCAGTCTCTACCTTCTGAGATTGTTTCTCTGTGAACATTTTGTCTTCCTTACCTCCCTTCAAGTTCCAAAGGCCTGAGGCTGCTGCTCTTCATACACAAAGAATGGATTCTTTCAATATTTGAAGTGAGTTGCATCAAGACCTGTAAGAATTGCTTATCTCTTGGTAAATGTGATATGAAAAAAAAAAAAAAGACAAAACCAAAAAAAAAAAAGAGAGAGAAATAAAAAAGAAAAGAAAATTAAAAAGAAATAAAAGAAAAAAATAAGGAAAAAAAAAGACTTGCAAGAGTGGGAAATGCTACCGGGTCAGCTCCCACCATCTCACGTGCTTGTGCTTGGCCATGATTCTTGGGACTGCTGGCAGCAGAGGGGAACAGCAGGCTCGGGGGCGCAGCTTCTGTCACTGTGCTACTTCCTTCTTGCCTCTTCCCTTCCTGCGCCTCTGCTTTCTATTTCTGCCTTTTTCTTTTCTTTTCCTCTTGGTTAAATCTTCTCTCCTTCCCACTAACCTAAGAGAAAAAAATTGCTAGTCACAGAATGAAAATGTTAGCAAAAGCCAAAAAGGCCTGAATTATTTATTCCGTTCTTTGAAAGTTTTCTTTTTCTTCTCTTCTTCTTTTTCTCTACTCATTTCTTTTTTAAAAAATTGGCTGAGTTTTTAGAAATTTGTATCTTCTTAGCATTGTAGATGTTGGAAGGGACTTGAAATAGATCACACAGCCCAACACATTACCTTTACAATAAAGGAACAGATTCAGGGCCGGGCGCCGTGGCTCACGCCTGTAATTCTAGAACTCTGAGAGGCTGAGGCAGGAAGACTCTTTGAGATCAGGAGTTGGAGACTAGCCTGAGCAAGAGCAAGACCCCCAGTCTCTAGGCTTGGCGCTCCTAGCCCAGTGGTTAGGGCACCAGTCACATACACCGAGGCTGATGGGTTCGAACCCAGCCCAGGCCAGCTAAAACAACAATGACAACTGCAACAAGAAAATAGGCAGCATTGTGGCAGCTGCCTACTGTAGTCCCAGCTACTTGGGAGGTTGAGGCAAGAGAATTGCTTAAGTCCAAGAGTTGGAGGTTGCTGTGAGCTGTGATGCCACAATACTCTACAGAGTGTAACATAGTGAGAGTTAGAAAATAGAAAAATTAGTCAGGCACTGTGGTGGGTGCCTGTAGTCCCAGCTGCTTGTGAGGCTGAGGCAGAGGATCACTTGAGCTCAGGAGTTCGAGACCAGCCTAAGAAAGATCACGACCCTATCTCCACTAAAATTAGAAATAGCCAGGCATCATGGCAGGCACCTGTAGTCTCAGCTACTCAGAAGACTAAGGCAAGAAGATCTCCTGAGCCCAGGAGTTTGAGGTTGGTATGAGCTAGGATGATACCATAGCACTCTAACCTGGGCAATAGAGTGAGACTCTGTCAGAGAGGAGAGGGAGAGAGAGGGAGGGGGAGAGAGAGACAGAGAGGGCTTAAAGAAAAACTGAAAGAAAGTGTCTTCTCCAAGCTCACCCTTGTCCCACAGGGTAGGATTTTTCAAGCATGTGACTACCTGTGAGTAAGGAAGGAATATTTATCCCAATTAGCAATGTCTGCAAACTTGTTTCATGTAGGCTGATTTAATGGTCCATAAATTTAGGAATTAAATTCAGCATCAGATAGAGAGACAACGATGCATTGCTTTGTCTGATGGATTTCCTGAAACTCATCATGACAGTTTCCTAAAACTCTGCAGCCTCCTACCCTGTGAAAATGGTTGCTGATTTCTGGCAGATGAATAAAACCAAAATCTGACACTACAACAAGAATTTGGTGCTGGAAAGCTGGTGCGGTATCAGATGCAGAAATGACTGTGGATGTCAAAAGGCCTCTGCTGGCACTCTTGCTGCGCAGCCCTGGCACATGGGCCTTGGAGTCAGGTGTCCAGTGTGATTAAAAGTCCTGCTGTCTATTGGGGGAATGGCATGTTCCAGAATTTGCAAGAAGTGATGCTTCCACATAGGAGAAAAACTCATTTCAATTCAAGTTGAGGGGAGGAGTAATGAGGGAGGGGGAGGGGAGGGGTGGGTGCTCTCTCTGAATTGGCACACCTTTGTGGGTGGGATATAACCACAAGAGGGACTCTACCTAGCAAAATCAAATATTTTGACCTGGTTGTTTGTACCCTCACATTAACCTGAAATAAATTTACTTTTCAATTAAGAAAAAAAAAAGAAGTGATGCTGTGGGAAAAGGCTCCATGACATCTGTCTATGCCATGGAATTTCCCGACATGCATCTGCATGAGAATAGGCTGACATCATGGAGGGCAGGAGATAAACATGGAGGCCCTGAGAAATCTTCCTTACCTTGCTCTGAGAACCTAGCAATGAAAATAGAAAGAGGGCTTCTTCTCAGAAGAAGCCTTGGGACTAGCCTCCTTTGCTTTCATAGGCAGTGGAAACAGCAATATCTCATAACCCTTTCTTTTAGCATAAAAATCTTGGTCATATGATGTAAAAACTACAAAAGAAATAACAGGAGGGAAAAAAGGAACCAAGACACTGAGATAAAAGACATGGCACAATTGCTATTTGATGTTTTCTGCAAAGTATCATGGTCTGCCTGGAGTTTTACTTCTTTCATCCTCGTAATGGTTGAGGCCCTGATTGGAGCAATCAAATTCGAGTGGAACATCTGTGGAATCAGCTCCCAGGATAATGCAGTTCTCTGAAAGAATTGGGACATCCAGAGTAATGCACTTCAGAATTGTGCTGAGATGCTGGGTGTCAAGGAGATGATTGGTGTAGGGATCCTGCAGCCCTAAGTCTTCTATAACCTCTTGCCCAGAGTGACATGGCACCAGGGAAGCACCCATGTTATTTCAGTCCTGTCTCTCTCTCATACCCTGGTGGTTCCTATCTTACAGCTCTAATAAGGCCAGTGGAAGAAACCTCAGGGCCTGTGTATCTCTAGGTTAACCATTTCTGATGTTGGGAATAAGCAAATCATGAGATGTCAGTAGTTAATTGAAATATTGAGGAGCTGGAGGGCATTTGTTCACTGAATATCTGCTGGGTGGTCATCTCTTTGTGTGTGGCAGTGAGGATTGAGACCATGGGAAACAGGAACCAGCCCTCTGAGAACTTATAGTCAGAGGTTGACCATGATTCGCTCCCCTGGTGAAGGATGATTTCATGTAAGGAGTGCTTTTGTTTCAGTGATACTGAGACACATCTTACTCCATCCTCCACTGCATTGCAAGAGTCATGTGTCTCAGAAGAGAAAGGCAGGAATTAATTGGCTGGTTCAGACAATCGTAGGATATTTAATGGCCACATGGCACCCATCACACGGGAGTCAGTTGATACTTCATCTGGTCTATGCCTGGTTCAAGAGTGAACCTTTACAGCATACAGGGTTCACTCTGCGCTTCTCCAATACCTCCCCCCAAGAAGGCCACCGCATAGAACTAGTTGAATGAAGTAGGAGAGGGGGCTGATGGCATTGTCCCTTCCTTTCATAGTCCATGATTTATCCGTAGTGCCACTATGTCCTAGGCCACAAAGATCCCAGGTTGCTTTTCTTTGAACCATTAGGATCTGGGTTCTTACCTGACTGAATTGAAAAACAGCAGTCATTTCAAAGCAATGTGTGGGATAAATAGAAGAAAGAGAGAGTGAGGGAGTCAGAGAGAGAGTGTGAGAGCAAACCGGAGACTTTAGGCAGATGTCCAGGAAGCCCAGTGTGTTCAGCCTGGAGGTTTAATTAGTTAGAGCAGTCATCTCAGTCCCAGGCACTTCAGAGGGAGGGTTCTCAGCCCTGGCTGCACGTTACTAATCCCCTGGGAACTCTTAAAATGTACAGACACCCAGTCCTGCCCCTTATCAATTACATCTGAATCTCTACAGGTAGTTCACAGACATGAGTATTTATTAGAGTTCTCACTACTACATAAAATCATCAGATGACAGAACTGCTGAATTTGATTTCTGGTAGAAAATTTAGAAGGACCAGATTTAAAAATCCTCTGCTCTTGTGAGTCTATTCCAATTCTATTTCAATATAAGATCTCAGCATGGTTAGCATCAAGCCTCAGTAACCTCAATGTGTTACTAGTCTCAACATTTTATTACTAAGAGAATCCTGGATATACGTCAGCATGAACACAATTAAGTATACGGTCATGTTCGAGGTAGAGAGATTGGTTTCTGGCTAGGTTTCTGGAACCAGGATATACCAGGGCTTCATTTTCATCAGGTGGGCATTTGCCTCCTTTTGTAGCCTGCACCTTTGAAAACCCATCTGTTTCTTTATTCAGAGAACACACATGAAGCTGGTGCTAGGTGCCAAAGCAGATACAAAGGAGACTAAGACCCGTGGTCTTATTCTGGTTTGTGGAGCCAGGCGGCCTGTGGGAAGAAGAGCCTCGTGGTGTCTAGAGAGACAATGTGAGCAGGTGCAGGGAGCGCTTGGGGTGCTCTGGGCCTGAGTTGATGGGGTCAGGAAAAGAGGCAAAAGAGCTGATTGTCCTGAGGTGGGGTAGGCTCAGCGGCATGAAAGAAATTCCTCCTTGGGCTGCCTCCTGGTCCTCATCTACGACATACCATTGAGAAACTACCCAAAGCAGAGTGTATCATCCTGTTTGGTCCTAACAGGGGGCTTCGGACTCTTATATACATGGGTGAGTGAGATAAGATCCTTCCCCATTAGGGGATTTCAGTCTAATTGGGGGCACAGAATTAAGACCTACATTACCATTCTTCCTTTTTGAATGGTTTTCCCCAAAAGCAGATTGTTGAATCTGCTGTGATTGAATGGAAGGGAAACCCAGCGAGAGCAATTAAAGAACCTCATTATATACAAGTATCCAAAGCAGTAGGCCCGAGACTCCAATATGGTAATAACATCCTTTGCTCATATATCACTTTGTCATTTATTAGCATATTTGATCTTCATAAAAGCTTTGTGAGGTAGACAAGACGAGACAGGCAGTATTATTCCTCTTTTACTGGACTCAAAGGGTCAAATGACTGACATAAAGTTAGGAAGTAATCAATTGTTCTAGAACCCACATCTTCCTACTTCTTATCTCATCCTCATTCTGCACATTTCTTCCCTTCTGGCCAAACACCAATTTGTCACAAATGTCTCCAAATTATGCTATTTAAAAAGAAGAGAAGGCTAGTCCTGGAATAACTCGATTTGAAGAAAATGTGTTAAATTTAATTCTTAGTTCCCAGTTTTGTATCTTAGCAACCACATATATTTAGTAATGACTACTTCTATGCCTATAAAGTATATCCATTGTGTGCTGTGTTTCATATGTACCCCCATGAGCTGGATCATAATTTAACTGTAGCTTTGGTCTAAAAATTCTAATGACTTGTTCATACTCAAAATCTTCTTCTTCACCCTCTCTGCTGTGCATATGATGTGTGAAATTCCTGCACTTTCTCATTTTAAAAAGAAATCTTTTTTTTTTAAAAAAAGAGGATGATGCTAATGAGGGATTCTTTTTTCCCCTTAAAAGTTGTTTATGACTTTAGGAAACTTATGGGAATTTATATAGGCATGACCTTTTTGGAGAGCAATTTGATAGTCAGGGTCAAAACCTTAAAATATGTTCTCTCTTTGATTTCTTAATTCTACCTCTGGATCTATCCTAAGGAAAACAAACCTAAAATGCAGACCAGGATTTATGCATAACAATCTTTATGGAAGCATTATTTAACAGTAAAAAAGTGGAAAGAAACTACAAGGCTTTTAATGTAGTGCACTGGTTGAGTTAAATTTTGTAAAGTCAGGAAATAGAATGTTACGCTTCCATTAGCATAAACAACTCTTTTAGTGATAAAATGCTTATTGTATTAGGTTAAGAGATTGAGTAGAATGCCAAAGCATATGCATATTTTGAACCTAGTTATATAAAACCACATAGATGAGAAGGAAATACATCAAAATGTCAATGGTAGTTTTATCTGGAGGGTATTCTGTTGGTAGACGTTTTCTCTCATCCATATTTTTCTGATTCTTGCAAATTATCTATCCTGAGTATGTATTATTTTTATAATCAGGAAAAATTGCATTTCTTTTTTTAAGAGATAGAGTCTCACTTTGTTATCCAGGCTGGAGTGCAGTGGCACAATAGTAGCTCACTGTAACCTAGAACTCCTGGGCTCAAGCAATCCTCCTACCTCAGCCTCCCTGAAAAGCTGGGACTACAGATGTGCACCTGGCTAATTTTTTAATTTTTGAATTTTTTGTAGAGATGAGGTCTTCCTATGTTGCCTGGCTGGTTTTTGTCTCAAGCTCTCCTCCCGCCTTTGCCTCCCAAAGTGCTGGGATTACAGGTGTGAGCTACAGTACCTGGCCACAAATTGCATTGCTTGTGTATGAAATGGAGGTTCTCCACACACATTTACTTTGACTAGCTCTAAGAATGTGCTTTAGGCAGCAGCAAAGTAGGGAGTAACTGGGAATCATTCCAGCACTGGCCTCTCTGCTTCTACCTCTGATTTCCTATGGCCTGTTCTAAACACGGCAGCCAGAAGGATGTTCTTAAAATGTAAGAGTGAATGTCCCTTCTCTACTAGATGTTCTCTCGTAGGGTTTCCCCTCTCATTAAGGCGATGTCTTTAGGAGAGCTGACAAAGCCCTCCTCACCACCGACGCTCTCCTCCTTCATCTGGCCAGTCATGCTGGCCTGACTGCTGTCCATTGAATAGGCCAGGCATGTTCCTGGCTCAGGGCCTTTGCACTGGCAGTTCCCTCTGCTAAGAATGCTGTTCTCTCAGACACCATCATGACTGCTTTTCCCCCAACTTCATGTCTTTCCCCCAAATATCACCTTCCCAACCTTCCCTAAACACTCAGTTTAGACCCGCACATCCCGTTATACCGTATCTCTACCCCACATTTGCAGAACCCTCTTGCTGTATTCATTTTTCTTTTATCTGTTGGGTACCTCATCTTTTAATACACTGCACAGGCCACTTGGCCAGGAGTCTGAGCTTTTCCAGCTTGCTTGCACTATGACAATGAGTAAATTGCCTTTTGTGACTTTTGTCCTCTTCCCAAACACCTTATTTTGGGAGAGAACTGAGCACATTTGTGTATTTAGCCTCACATGCATCTATGTATTCATTTGTGTATTTACTGAGCATTTATTAAAACTGGACATGTAGGGCGGCGCCTGTGGCTCAAAGGAGTAGGGCACCAGCCCCATATGCCAGAGGTGCCGGGTTCAAACCCAGCCCCTGCCAAAAAAAACTGCCAAAAAAAACAAAAACAAAAACAAAACTGGACATGTAAAGATACATTACAGCGTCTATATTTGCAATATGATTTAGGTCTCTACTAATTCTTTTTTTTAAATTTATTTATTATTAAATCATAGCTGTGTACATTAATGCAATCATGGGGCACCATACACTGGTTTTATAGACCGTTTGACACATTTTCATCACACTGGTTAACTTAGCCTTCCTGGCATTCTCTTAGTTATTGTGTTAAGACATTTATATTCTACATTTACTAAGTTTCACATGTACCCTTGTAAGATGCACCGCAGGTGTAATCCCACCAATCACCCTCCCTCTGCCCCCCTGCCCCCTCCCTCTCCCTTCCCTTTCCCCCTTCCCCATATTCTTAGGTTATAACTGGGTTATAGCTTTCATGTGAAAGCCATAAATTAGTTTCATAGTAGGGCTGAGTACATTGGGTACTTTTTCTTCTTGAGATGCTTTACTGAGAAGAATATGTTCCAGCTCCATCCATGTAAACATGAAAGAGGTAAAGTCTCCATCTTTCTTTAAGGCTGCATAATATTCCATGGTGTGCATAGACCACAATTTATTAATCCATTCGTGGATCAATGGGAACTTGGGCTTTTCCCATGACTTAGCAATTATGATTGGGCTGCAATAAACATTCTGGTACAAATACCTTTGTTATAATGTGATTTTTGGTCTTCTGGGTATATACCTGCTAGGGTTTCTACTAATTCTGTTTGAGCCATTGTCAAATCCATTTCCAAAATGGCCCTGACATAAAGACATACTTGATTTCATTAAAATGTATATTTATTTGGTTTGGGAATGGGTAGTGTATCCACATGGCTCAATAGTCCAAAGATCGAAAAAGGTATACAGTGAAAATTTTCATTTGTGTGCCTGTCTTCTAGCTACTCGGGTCCCTCCCCAGTAACTCAGTCTCACCATTTTTTGTATGTGTCCTTATGAAGATATTTTATCTATACAAAACCAAACTCTATATAATACACATTTTTCCTTTTTGTACCCAAATGGTACTGTACTATGCACACCATCTTCTACCTTTTGTAATTCTTAGTAGGTCAAAGATACCATTCCATATCAGTACGTAAAAATTCTCCTTATTCTTCTTGTAGTGAAATAGTAGTCTGTCCTGTACATGCCTCATAATTTACTTAGTCCTATGTCAGCCAATGTCCATGTTATTTCCAATCTTTTGCCATCATAAATGGTGCTTGTCCATAAGTTATTTTGCACACATGTGAGAGTATCTATAGAATACGTTGCTAGAAGTGTATCACTTTCGGAAGGCACCTGTGGCTCAAAGGAGTAGGGCGCTGGCCCCATATGCCGGAGGTGGTGGGTTCAAACCCAGCCCCGGCACAAACCTCAAACAAACAAACAAACAAACAAACAAAAAACCAGAAGCGTAGCACTTTCTCATCTGCGTGTTTATAATATTGCTATGTACCCGATGTTTGGCTAGGAGGACACGGGATTATAAATATATCATTCTGCCATAAGTAAATGTAAGATTTCAATGTGATCCCAACCAAAACACCCATAGCATCAATTTCTGAACTTTTTGTCAGCTCATGACACACCTCTGCTCAAAAACAGCCTGAATGTTTACATTTGTCTGCAAGGCCCTCCTTGCTTCATTCCCTGCTACTTCTCTGCCCTCATCTTCTTTCTCTCTTATTCACTTTGCTCCAGGCACACTGGCCTCCTACCCCAGGACCCTTGCATGTGCTACTCCTACTAGTGTTCTCCCAAATATCTATGCAGCTCACTCCTTCACCTCAACTGCCAAGTTCTCAACAAGACCTGCTCTGATTACTTGGTCCCACTCTCCTCATACTTCCTATTTTTTTGCCCTGTTTGGCCTTCCCCCACATTATTTACTATCCTTGGACACTGTATTACATGATTGATTCATTTCTGTCCCTCTCCCACAGCAGGACTGTGGGTATCCTGTGGACAGGGATCTTCCCTGCTCTGCTCACGGCTACAGTCTCAGTGCTCAGCCCACTGCCTAGTACTTCACACATGCTCAGTCCACATTTAGGCATGCAATAAACACGTAAGAATGGACAGGAGACCTCTGGGAGAACATAATTAATAGTTAAGGAGTGGTTATTATCATTGCTTTCCCAAATAGTAAAATATGTTATAAAGCAACAGTTTGGTTTCTGGACCAAGAGTAGACTGAGCAGAAGAATAGAACACAGAGTTCATAAATAGACCCAAATCCATATGCTAATTTGAAATATGATGCAAGTCACATATCCAATATAAACAAGAAAAGCTGGATCACTCAATAAATGGTTTTAGAATACATGTTTAGTTACTTGGTGAAAAACAAAATGAAATCTCTATGTCTCTTCCCCATACCAGATGGACCAGGATATACATGTAAAAAATAAAGCACACCAAAAAAACTAAGACTAAAATTTGAAGGAATTAATTTCTAATTGGGGGGACAGTCTTTCTATGCAGAACACAAAACTAAGAAGTTATTATGTAGGAAAAGATAAATAAATTTCACTAAAAATAAAAAACAAAGCTCCCGAAGGGAAAATTACCATAAACAGTGTTAAAAGACAACACATACTTGTGACAATTTTGCAACATATATGGCTTAGGACTAATTTCCTAAAATTATAAGAAGCTCCTATAAATTAGTAAGAAAAAGGAAATAAACCAATAGGGATAGGACATGAAGAAGTAGTTGTCAGAACAGGAAACCTTTTTTTTTAGAGACAGAGTTTCACTTTGTCGCCCTCGGTAGAGTGCTATGGCGTCACAGCTCACAGCAACCTCCAGTCTTGGGTTTAGGTGATTCTCTTGCCTCAGACTCCCGAGTAGCTAGGAGTACAGGTGCCCGCCACAACACCCAGCTTTTTTTTTGTTGCAGTTCAGCTGGGGATAGGTATGAACCCGCCACCCTTGGTATACGGGACTGGCGCCCTACTCACTGAGCCACAGGCACTGCCCAGAACAGGAAATCTTAATGACCAATACATAGTGACAAAATGCTTACTTTCATTTGTAATTTTAAAATGCAAATTAACACATCAAGAAAATACATTTTTTTATGATTTAAGATTTGCAAAGATTTAATGATGTGTTAATAGTTAACACTGGCAAGAGAGAGAAATAGGCACTCTCTCGGGCGGCGCCTGTGGCTCAGTCGGTAGGGCGCCGGCCCCATATACTGACGGTAGCGGGGTCAAACCCGGCCCGGCTGAACTGCAACAAAAAATAGCCGGGCGCTGTGGCGGGTGCCTGTAGTCCCAGCTACTAGGGAGGCTGAGGCAAGAGAATCGCTTAAGCCCAGGAGTTGGAGGTTGCTGTGAGCTATGTGAGGCCACGGCACTCTACGGAGGGCCATAAAATGAGACTCTGTCTCTACAAAAAAAAAAAAAAGAAAAAAAGAAATAGGCACTCTCATCCACTGTTAGGGACAGTGCAATTTTGAGCAATCTCTTTGCAGAGCATGTTGGCGATATCTGTAAAGATCAAAGCTACAATGCTCTTTGATATAGCAATTCCACTTCTAGGAATTTATCTTACAGAGACAGAAGAGTAAAAAAGATTCAAGTTCAAGCATTCACATGGCAGTATTGTTTACATTGGAAAATATAAACCCAATAAACCTAATAAGTAAATACTGGTTATTTAAATAAGCTATTCTGCATTCATATGGTGGTATACTCTATAGCTGTGGTCTCCAAGCCCCAGGCTGCAGGCTGGTACTGGGTCGTGGCCTGTTAGGAACTGAGCCACACAGCAGGAGGTGAGTGGTGGGTGAGCAAGCGAAGCTTCCTCTGTATGTACAGCCACTCCCCATTCCTTGCTTGCGTCACTAGCTGAGCTCCATCTCCTGTCAGATCAACAGCAGCATTAGATTCTCATAGGATCATACATCCTACTCTAAAGAGCACATGCGGGGGATATAGGCTGTGTGCTCCTTACGAGAATCTAATGCCTGAAGATCTGAGGTGGAGCTGAGGTGGTGATGCTAGTGCTGGGGAGTGGCTGCAAATACAGGGTAGGACTGTCTAGTTGCAGAGGAACAAGTTCAGAGTTCCCACCGATTCTGCACTATGTTGAGTTTTGTAATTAGTTTGCTATATATTACAATGTAATAATAATAGAAATAAAGTGAACAATAAATTAATATGCTTGCATCATTTTGAAACTATCACCTCATCTTGTCCCGTGGAAAAATTGTCTTCCATGAAATCCATCTCTGGTAACCTATGTGATGGGCAAGGGTGCTGGGGTATTTATGTATTTATCCACTTGATTCAGTCACTGGTTAAGGGCTACTGTTTCCTGACTTTGGAGAAAGCCCTTGAGCAAAAAGATAGAGAGACAGGCAGTTGGCAATTAGCCTTAACTGGTGAGTCCTGACAGCCAGAGGTGGGTCAGGGTTTGCTACCAGAGGGAAGAGCACACAATAAGTTTAGCGTCTCTTCACATCCTCACTCACCTAGTAACCTGTCCCCAGAGAAAAAGGAGGACACCTATCATTGATGAGCTTTGTAGAAGGAGGTAAACAGGCTTGGCTTAGGGAGGGGTTCTTGGGTTCTCTTCCAGATGTACCTACCCACACAGGGGCTCCATTGTGCTTTGCTCTCCACTAGGATAAAAGCTTCCAGGGTGGGCACTGCTCTAGAAACAGAGGAGCTCACAGTTAAGGTCAAGTCAGTGAGAATGTATAGGGAAGGCCAGTTGGATCTGGATTTAAAGCCATGCTCTTTATTCATCTTATCAGTAACCAAATTGAAATTTCCATCTCCACTGGTTGGAGTCCTGAATTTATTTCTCAATTGATCTTGAACTTGGGTAGAGAAGAGAATTGCTATTGCAATATTAGGCTCTTAAGCTCCACAGATGCTTATTATTTCTACAGACTGACTTCCATAAGTTCTTAACATAACCTAATAATTTACTGTGAAAAACTCAACCAATGCCTAATTTGTGGAATGGGTGTCTTGTGGCTATATTTGCTCAGTACATTTTGTTTCCTTATACGAATCTAGACTAAATAAAGGGTATAGAATGTTGTATCAGAAATCTGCTTTTCCAACTGGTTTACAAAACTGAGTTGTTTTTTTTTTTGTAAAGATGAAAGAAAAGTGTTGTGTACTGTGAAAATGCTCATGATGGATTGATAATCTTCTCTTCATAACTTGGGTATCAATGGCCTTTTGTGACCTAAAGAGACACACTATATTCTAAAGCAGAAATAACAGATGTGCATGTCTACCATAAAAAAGAGACTTACACAGGGTGTGCCATTTACCCCTGGGAAAGGGGAAGGGAGCCACAGATGAGAGAACAGTAATGCCTTTTATGGTTTCCTTTTAGAAACTTGATTCTTATACCCGTTTGCTTTTTACTTCCTGCATAATGAGATTCATGCATAATGAGGTTCTCTGCTACTTATGTTGTTTCTATTTGGTAACTACTTCTATTTCTACTGTGCTTACAAAAAAAAAAAAAAATCCCTTGAACATCTTATGAAATGTCCCTAGCAGAAAATAGAAAGAAAACTGTCTACATGTAGGGAAATGGAAAAGTCAGACAAAGCATGTTATAAACGTGACTCAGGTAGTCCGAGGATGTGAACTGAGAATCAATGATGAGAGAAATCTGCCAGGACAGTCCTCCATCTCCACAGCCCCGGCGCGGCCCGTCCTGAATGGGGCTTTCTCCCACTCCAGCTGGTGGCTGCACATTATCTGAAAGGACCAGGTGCAGCTGTAGAGAACAAAGACTCCAAATCACAGCGGCTCAAGAAGATGAAATTTCTTTCTCTCAAGTCAAAGTCAGAATGGAGCAGTCCAGAGCTGCTGTGGCTGCTGCGTTTCCCAAAGTCCTCAAGGACCTAGACTCCTTTCATCTCACTGCTCCACCATCCTCAGGGAGTGACCTTCCATCTACTGTCGAGGTTGAAGGTCAGGACCCCAGCCACTATGTCAGAATCCTGGGCAGCAGAGGGAAGGGATAAAGGGGAAACCGCAAGGTGCCAACTGTCGTGAGGGAAGTGCCTGGCAGCAGACACTGGCCCTCTTACTCACACCTCATTGGCCAGAATACAGTCACATAGCCACAGCTAGCAGCAGCCAGGGCTAAAAAATGAACTCTTTCCATGTGTCCAGCTGAAAACCAGGGTTTCCATTACTATGGAAGAAAGGCATGTAGATATTGGGGGATGACCACAGCGAGCCAGACATTCCTCACTGGGACGTGACCTCCATAGACTGTTCCCTAATGCCGGTTCTCAGGACCAGGGCCAACTCACAAGTAAGTATTCAAAGGGCTCTGCTGAAACGTAAACCAATTTGTGCAGTGCAGTTTAGTAGTTTTCTTTAAGGGGCTATCCTTCATTCTGTCTTTGTCCTATCATTACATCCTATGGACTTTTTCATGTTAAAACGTTTCTTTTTTGAAATCATGATGGGGCTGTGTGGTAGTTGCTGGCTACCCTGTGTCTTTATTCCTAATTTATTTCTGTTCTAGGAATTCCACTGCCTCTCCTAGAAGCTGGAAAGTGAGCTGCCAAATAAGTCAACAGGTATGAACACTAACTTCTGCAACATGTCCAGAGAGATGGTGGATCAGGTCCCTCAAAGTTACTGATTTTCCTGAAAGAGAACACCTACATCAGGAAAACGAGGCTTACAAGATGACTGCAGATTGGTGTCACTACAGAATTAACAAGTCTTGTCTGTTTCACAGAAAGAAAGTTTAAATGTTGGAAAATGTTCAAGATGGAAGAGATTTTTCACAATGCTATTGTGCCCAACCACTTTTCAGTGGTAGAATTGGGTAACAAAATCCCTTGAATTAAAGCAAATTGTTACATTATGAGTAAGAGTGGGTTGAGTTAAAGCTTACACGTGAAGAGCAGAGCTCTTAATATGGGATTGGAAGGCTATTGCCTGTGTTTGGAAGAAAGTAGGAAAAAGGGATGTTTGTTATATGTATAGTGATTTAATGTAAATTTTCTTTCTTATTGTAGATAAGACTGTCTTTGTATTTCTTAGCATTTTTATAACAGCTTTATTGACATATAATTCACATACCATACAGTTCGCCCATCTAAAATGTACAATCCAGTGGTTTTTAGCATATCATGGAGTTAGTTGTGCAACCATTACTGCAATTGATTCTAGAAGATTTTCATCACTCCAAAGAGAAATGTCATGCTCATTAGCATTCACTTCCCATTTCCCCTCACTACTCCCAGCCCCTGGCAACCACCAATCTACTTTCTGTCTCTATGTATTTGCCTATTCTGAACATTTCATATAGATGAAATCACACAATATTCAGATACTGTAAGTGGCCATGAATTTCATCTTTGTGGGCAGTATTGCTACAGCTCAACAAACTACAGAGACCTGTATTCATCATATTATGGGCATAACCACATAACCAGTCATATCCACAGGAGATCTGACCTCTAATTTCCTTAGTAAAATGTATGAGCTATTTGGAAATTAATACCAATGTGTTAAGATCATGTTTTTGACTTGTAGTATTACTAGTGTTTTTTTTAAATAAAAATAGTTCTTGCTATTTCATTTATCCTTTGGCCCTCCTGCCCACTCACAAAATCAAGTTCTGCCATTCCATCTGCACTCATTACCAATGGGAGTGTTGAAATGCAGAACATAGAGTAACAAAGAGCCTCTTCCCAGCTTTTAAATTTCCAAAGCCTGGCCCTTAGGTCAGATCTGTGCAATGTTGTTATGTGACCCTGTTGGGTGGCATTGCTGAAGTTCCAGTGTGCAATGACACCAGAGAGCACTTTCAGGTAGAGTCATGGGGGAGAGTGCATGGGTATCTTCTCACTCCTGATCTCCAGGATATAAATACAATTCTAATGTTTCATGCATATCCTTGGAGACATTCTTCAAAATATAAATATATATGTAAACAAATTTTTTCCTATTTATACAAATGGGCTTATTACATACTCTTCCACACTTTTTGCACTTAATAGTGCATCTTAGAGATACTGTTTGAGTCATCTCTTTAATTTCCTCTTCTTGGCTGTCTTTATCACAAACAAGTTCAGACTGAAAGAGAAAAAGAGCTGCAATGGCTTAGCTGAAAGAACGCAAAGAGATTCGTGTTTAGCTTATGGATTTAAGAGGCAAGCTGTTTGTTGAGTCTGCAGAGTTTGGTTCAAGGCATTTCGAGATAGCGTGATTTTCCTGTTAAAAAACAAGTGGGAATTTGCTTGGTGATAAACTCGAGCAGCATGCGGGCTGACTAGACAATAGAGCATGCCGTCAGCGCATGAACCTCCTGGGGGGACTGCAGTAGCGGGAGGCAGCTATCTCCAAAGTAGGGCATTCCCAGCGTGCCCTGGACAGAGACACTTGGAGTCCCAGGTTCTAGCCCCAGCCCTGACATTCACTTGTGTCACTGCTGAAGGCTCTCGGAATTCCAGGGCCTCTGTTTTCTCGTCTGTGAGGTGAGGATGCTAATGCCTGTTCCACCCTCCTCAGTGGATCTGATGCATGGATAGGCCAAGGCTGAAAACCCAAGTGTCTTCAGGGGCTATGCAGGCGTGTACATGATTCATGATAGGCTGCTGTTAAGTAATAAGGAGGAGTGGGGACTATAGCTAAGAGGAGACTAGATTACATGCACACACCCTGTCGCCCCATCTCCCTGTTCAAACATTTAAACAAATAATAGTCTAGCCAGACATCGTGGGTACTCACAGCGCTTCAGCAAGAAGGGGCATTCTATACATTTGAGTTATGACTCCCCACATAGAGGAGATGGCTCTGTTGTGACTTTTTATTAAGCCTCATCGCTATGGACTCAAAACCCACATTCTCTCGCCTCAATGGTCCCTCCCCGCAGCACTCAAGAGATGCTTGGAACTTGGCAGTGGGGATAATTCAAAAATGTCAGTGGCTTTCAGCGTAAAGGTTTATTTCTTGCTCACACTTCACGCCCATTGGCCATGGAGCTGGGCTGAGCTCCACATTCTCTCTCACGCAGCCTCACGTCATCCAGACGCTGGTGTCGCAGGGGCCTGGGAAAGAGAAGAGCCAACTGCACACAGATGCTGCCAGGCTTCCCTTGTATTTCGTTGGCCAGAGCAAGTCACGTGGCCCACATACCCGCAAGGGCAGTCCCGTCTCCCGGGAGGAGGACTGCAAATGTCTGCACACAGCATTGCTGAGGCCCACACTCCCGCAGACCCCCACCCGGCTGTGTGCGGCTTTCTTTTGTTTCTGTGGTTCACCCGCTAGCTGAGGGGGTTCCATTTTGTCAGCTGGCAGGCTGACAGTCGCTGAGCCTCCTGGCTATTTGCTCCCGTTTCCATGGTGCTTGGTGCCTGGGCTCATTATGGCTTGAGTAGTAAGTAGCAACTGTTGTGCCTATTTTTTTCCAGCTTCTGCTGGAATCCAGGGTCTTTAACTTGGGCTCTATGAGTCTTTATTCCCTGGTGGTTTCTTTTTTTATCTCAAGCAGGTGAAAGATACACATGCACACACAAGTCAAATAATCCTGCGAAATCTTAGCTTCAAAAAAGTAGTCCCGGGCGGTGCCTGTGGCTCAGAGGAGTAGGCGTCAGCCCCATATGCTGGAGGTGGTGGGTTCAAACCCAGCTCTGGCCAAAAACTACAAAAAAAAAAAAAAAAAAAAAAAAAGTAGTCCCATAGCCCATCTCTCCATACCTTATCCCGCTTCCTGCAGGCCACCATTTTTAGTTGGTGATAAGCTCTATGGGAGAAATAAAAGTGGCAGAGGGGTTAAGGAGTGCCCTGCTGGTGGAGGCGCTGCCATTTTAAGTAGGGACGTTGAGAAAGGGACATTTGAATAGAGGAGGCAGGGAGTGATCCATGTGGCTACTGAGGTAGAAAAATGGCCAGGGCAGAATCCCAGGGCTGGGAGTGTGCCAGGCTGTCTGGAGGCGTCCTCCCCACATTGAGAGGGGAGAGGAATCCCCTGAGAGTTTTGATAAAATGCAGACCCTGATTCAGTGGGCCTGGAGTGGGACCTAACACTCTACATTTCTAATGAACTCCCAGTTGATGCTGGTCTGGGACCACATTTTGTTTATTATTTTTTTAATATCAGAATATTAGGGGGTACATATGTTTTGTTTACAAACTTTGTTTTTGTGCAGACTGAGTCCAAGTTATACATGTAAGTGTGCCCTTTACCCAGATAACATGCATTGTACCCAATATGTGTGGATTTACCTATTCCCTCCTCTCCTCCCCGCCCCCAGTGATTTTCATTGAGGTTTACTTCCACATGTGCACTTAAGTGCTGATCCATTAGTTCCAATTTGGTATTGAGTTCGGACCACATTTTGAGTAGCAACGTGCTAGCACAAATGAGCAGATCCGAGGGCTGGAGCAGAATGGGCAAGTGGGCAAATAGAATAAAGCGATATCAGACAGATAATAGGGGACTAGAACTTGTGGGATCTGCCAAGCCTGCGGGCCACTGTAAGGACTCGAGCTGCTATTGCAAATGAGATGGATCAGTAAAAGGACTAGATCTGGCTTATGTCTTAGAAGCATCTCTGGAGGAGCTGTGTTGAGAATAGATTGTAGGAGAGGGGGAGATGGTGGTTTTGTGGGCAGCCATGGGATGGGAGAAGGAGGAGAGCCAGCAGGCTTTCTGACGGACTGGTTGGAAGCATGAAAGAAGAGTTGCTCGAACATCTGGAAGGATGGAGTTGCCATTTCTGGCCCATTTCTCACATCTGTGTCTCTCTCCAGTTCCACTGCCATTTCTCCAGGTTAGGCACCATTTGCTTGCATTAGTGTCATCACCTCTGAACAGATACTGCAAGCATATTGTTTGTTTTCATTTTTTTATTAGTATTATTTTTTTAGAGACAGAGTCTTACTCTGTCACCCTTGGTAGAGTGCCTTGGCGTCTCACCTCACAGCAACCTCCAACTCTTGGGCTTAGGTGATTCTCTTGCCTCAGCCTCCCAAGTAGCTGGGACTGCAGGTGCCTGCCACAACGTTTGGCTATTTTTCGTTGCAGTTTTGGCTGGGGCTGGGTTCAAACCCGCTACTCTTGGTATATGGGGCTGGTGCCCTACTCACTGAGCCATAGGCGCCACCAATTTTTGTTTTTTTGAGTCTCTCTTTGTTGCCCCTGGTAGAGTGCCGTGGTATCCAGACTCTTGGGCTCAAGTGATTCTCTTGTCTCACTCTCCCGAGTAGCTGGGACTACAGGTGCCTGCCACAACACCCGGCTATTTTCTTGTTGCAGTTGTCATTGTTGTTTTAGCTGACCAGCAACATCACCTGAGAGAATGACAGAAATCCAAGTTCATGGGCCTCACCTCAGACCTACTGAATGAGAATCTTGACAGCAGGGCCCAGGAATCTGTTTCTTTTTTGCAACAGAATCTCACTTTGTCACCCTCAGTAGAGTGCCATGGCACTGCAGCTCACAGCAACCCCCAACTCCTGGGCTTAGGCAATTCTCTTGCCTCAGCCTCCCAAGCAGCTGGGATTACAGGTGCCTGCCACAATGCCTGGCTATTTTTTTGTTGCAGCTTGTCCGGGGCCGGGTTTGAACCCACCACCCTCAGTATATGGGGCCAGCGCCCTACCCACTGAGTCACAGGCGCCGCCCAGGAATCTGTGTTTAATGAGCTTCCGAGGACATGCTTACACAAGACTACAGTTTGAGAAGCAGCAGCAATCACATCCCAATTGCACATCAGTGGGTCTGTATCCCATAGTTGGGAATGGCCTATCTAGCCTAGCGGGCTCAACTCTGGCTGTGCTAGAATCATCAAGGGAGGTTTAAAAAACAGAATCAAACACAGTGTCACCTCCCCCACTCCCCCCAGCCACTAGCGATCTTGATTTGACTGGGCTGGGGAAGGATCTGAGTGACTGTAACGTGCAGTAAGGTCTGAGAGTCCCGTAGGCGGCAGGCCTGCATTTGGTTTCCCACACACAACTGTCTCTTCCGCCTCATGCTGTTGTCCTTCTGGAGTGTTCATCTGTGCCATCGCCAGGTCGCCAACGTCTGTTCATTCCAGGACCTCGGGTCTGACCCCGAATTCTCTGCTCCCTTTATTAACCACTTCCTTATATATTTTTAAAATTTCTTACTACTACATGTGTGGTGTAATATCCATTTCTGATCTGTTTTCTATCTTTCTAGTGACCTAGAAAATGGTGGAAGCTTAACAAATGTTCATTGTGAAAGAATGATTCTTGCAGCAGAGAGAATTCACTTTTTATTGAAATCCCCTGGGTGGCTGCCGTGGCACTTGTGGGTACATAAGACCCCTGGATTGTACTCTTTGTTAAAAAGAGGTCTCATTCAGTGAAAGTGTTTCTCCAACTGTGTCCCACAGAGTATTCAGGCTCGGCATCTCTTCTATGGAACAACTGTTCTTTGGTCAAAAAATAAAAATTGAGAAATATTACATACCCCATACATGATTTCTGCACAAGACTCTTGAGGTTTTCCTTTTTTTAAGTTACTTTTCTTTCCACAGAGCAGATGTTCACACAACATGAAAGTAACCATTTGTCATCTAGTTCAGTCTTGTGCAACCACCACCTCCACCTAGTTCCAAAACATTTTCATCCACCACCCCCAGGAAACTTGTACCCATGAGCAGTCTCTCCCCGTTTCCACCCAACCCCCAGCCCCTGCCAACTACTACTAATCTGCTTTTGGTCTCTATGGATTTGCCTGTGCTGGACATTTCATTTTGTGTCTGGCTCCTTTCACTGAGCATGATGTTTTTGAGGCTTCTCAGTTTCTGTTATGGTTACTTTCCTTCCTACTTATCCCTCAAATACTAAGTTTTCCCAAACTCCTACCCTCAGCTCTCTCTTCTTTTATAACAGTCGTGATCTCCTTACGTGGTTTACTGTACTCCCAGTGAATCTAGGATCACAAATAGACCCCCAACTCTTCCATTTCTGCCTCTTGCCCAAACTTCTCTTCTGGGTCTAGAGCAGTGGTTCTCAACCTTCCTAATGCCTCCTAATGCTGCGACCCTTTAATACTGTTCCTCATGTTGTGGTGACTCCCAACCATAAAATTATTTTTGTTGCGACCTCATAACTGTAATTTTGCTACTGTTATGAATCGTAATGTAAATATCTGATGTGCAGGATGTATTTTCATTGTTACAAAGGGGTCCGCGATCCACAGGTTGACAACTGCTGGTTTAGAGGTATGTACTTAAGTGCCCACTGGCCCACTGTAGTTCTGTCACCTGCAACTTCAGGGAAACCTCCTGTTCTGGTTTGTTTTTGTTTTTATTTTTGTTTTGAGACGGTCTCATTCTGTGGGCTAGGCTAGAGTGCTATGCCATCGCTCACAGCGACCTCAAACTCCTGAGTTCAAGGGATCCTCCTGCCTCCCTGCCTACTAGCTGGGACTACAGGTGCCCACCACAGCGACATCTGGCTAATTTTTCTAATTTTAGTAGAGATGGGGTCTTGCTCTTGTTCAGTTTGGTCCTGAATTCCTGAGCTCAAAGGATCCTCTTGCCTCAGCCTCCCAGGGTGTTAGCATTACAGGTGTGAGCCACCTTGCCCAGCCACCTTTTCTGTTCTTGAATTCATTGGCTCATTCAATAGTGACATTTCCCCCAATCTCCCAAGGCAGAAAAAGCTGGGGCTCATCTCCTTGTCTGCATGGGAAGGTTAGCACAGAGTCAATAGCTCAGAGAGCCTTGAAACCTGGGCTCAACTGTCTCTCCTGATAATGCTTACTAGCTTGTTGGCTTTCGGCAAAGTACTTGAGTTCATTTTTACATTTGGAAAATGAGAAACTGACCCTGGGTATTGTGCTGGGATCAAACGAAGTAACACATGTGAAGGACTCAGCCCACAGCAAGCTTGTGTCATCACACTCATCACCAGTCACATGTTTCCCATCTCTGTTAGTTTCCTGCTGCCGCGTGACAAATTACCACAAACTTAGGGATGTAAAGCAACACAAATACATTCTCTTACAGTTCTAGGGGACAGAAATCTGAGATGGGGCTAACATCAAGGTGCTGGCAGAGCTGCATTTCTTCTGGAAGTTCCAGGGGAGAATCTGTTTCCCTGACTTTTCCAGTTCCTCCAGGCTGCCAGCATTCTTCCCCCGTTCAGCTCCTCCCCTTCATTGCTCCAGGCTCTGCTTCTCTGAATCCCACCGGCCGGCCTCCCTCTTATAAGGACCCTTGTAATGACATTGGGCCCACCTGGAATCCAGTCTCATCTTCCTGTTGCAAACTCCTTAACTTCATCACCTCTGCAAAGTCCCCCATTGCCATGTAAAGGGACGTGTTCACAGGTTCCAGGATTAGGCTATGGATGCCTTGGGGGCCCTACCACACCATCTGGAGGACCATGTTGGTCAACATCCACACCTACTCTGTCATTTTCTTTTTTTTTTTTTATTGTTGGGGATTCATTGAGGGTACAAGAAACCAGGTTACACTGATTGCATTTGTTAGGTAAAATACCTCTTACAATTGTGTCTTGCCCCCAAAAGGTGTGGCACACACCAAGACCCCACTCCCCTCCATCCTTCCCTCTCTCTGCTCTTCCCTTCCCCACCCCTCCCTGCTTCTTTCTATCTCTGCTTTCCCCTTCCCCCACCCCCACTGTGACCTTAATTCTCATTAATTGTCCTCATATCAAAATTGAATACATAGGATTCATGCTTCTCCATTCTTGTGATGCTTTACTAAGAATAATGTCTTCCACGTCCATCCAGGTTAATACAAAGGCTGTAAAGTCTCCATTTTTTTAAATGGCTGAATAGTATTCCATGGTATACATATACCACAGCTTGCTAATCCATTCCTGGGTTGGTGGGCTTTTAGGCTGTTTCCACATTTTGGCGATTGTAAATTGAGCTGCAAAAAACAGTCTAGTGCAAGTGTCCTTATGATAAAAGGATTTTTTTCCTTCTGGGTAGATGCCCAGTAATGGGATTGTAGGATCAAATGGGAGGTCTAGCTTGAGTGCTTTGAGGTTTCTCCATACTTCCTTCCAAAAAGGTTGCATTAGTTTGTGGTCCCACCAGCAGTGTAAAAGTGTTCCCTTCTCTCCACATCCATGCCAGCCAGCATCTGCAGTTTTGAGATTTTGTGATGTGGGCCATTCTCACTGGGATTAGATGGTATCTCAGGGTGGTTTTGATTTGCATTTCTCTAATAATTAGGGATGATGAGCATTTTTTAATATATTTGTTAGCCATTCATCTGTCTTCTTTGGAGAAGGTTCTATTCATGTCTCTTGTCCATTGATATATGGGATTATTGGCTTTTTTCATGTGGATTAATTTGAGTTCTCTATAGATCCTAGTTATCAAGCTTTTGTCTGATTCAAAATATGCAAATATCCTTTCCCATTGTGTAGGTTGTCTATTTGCTTTAGTTGTCTCCTTAGCTGTACAGAAGCTTTTCAGTTTAATTAAGTCCCATTTGTTTATTTTTGTTGTTGCAATTGCCAGGGCAGTCTTCTTCATGAAGTCTTTCGCTAGGCCAATATCTTCCAGTGTTTTTCCTATGCTTTCTTTGAGGATTTTTATTGTTTCATGAATTAAATTTATCCATCTTGAATCAATTTTTGTGAGTGGAGAAAGGTCTATGCCCAGTTTCAGTCTTTTACATGTGGATATCCAGTTCTCCCAGCACCATTTATTGACTAGGGAGTCTTTCCCCCAAAGTATGTTCTTGTTTGGTTTATGGAAGATTAGGTGGTTGTAAGATATTAGTTTCATTTCCTGGTTTTCTATTCGATTCCAAGTGTCTATGTCTCTATTTTTGTGCCAGTACCATGCTGTCTTGACCACTATGGCTTTGTAGTACAGCCTAAAATCTGCTGTGCTGATGCCCCCAGCTTTGTTTTTATTACTAAGAACTGCCTTAGCCATACAGGTTTTTTTATGGTTCCATACAAAATGCAGAATCATTTTTTCCAAGTCTTGAAAGTACGATGTTGGTATTTTAATAGGGATGGCACTGAATCGGTAGATTGCTTTGGGAAGTATAGACGTTTTAACAATGTTGATTTTTCCCAGCCATGAGCATGGTATGTTCTTCCATTTGTTAATATCCTCTGCTATTTCCTTTCTTAGGATTTCATAATTTTCTTCATAGAGGTCCTTCACCTCTTTTGTTAGGTATATTCCTAGGTATTTCATTTTCTTTGAAGCTCTGGTGAAGGGAGTTGTGTCCTTAATTAGCCTGTCATCTTGGCTGTTATTGGCGTATACAAAGGCTACTGACTTGTGGACATTGACTTTATATCCTGAGACATTACTATATTTTTCGATGACTTCCAGGAGTCTTGTGGTTGAGGCTTTGGGGTTCTCTAAGTATAAGATCATGTCGTCAGCAAAGAGGGAGAGTTTGACCTCCTCTGCTCCCATTTGGATTCCCTTTATTTCCTTGTCTTGCCTAATTGTATTGGCTAGAACTTCCAGCACTATGTTGAATAGTAATGGTGTACCCTGTCATTTTCTAGCTTTTCACTCTATTAGAGGCTAATGCAAAGCTTGATTCAATCTAGCTGGCCATGAGGAAGAACAGTTTGAGGATCTGCTTAACTAGTAAATCTGCAACTTTGTCCTGTATGTCCAGCTTTTCACTTCAAAGCCTGGGCCTAACTCTCTCCAGCACCTCCCACTTCACCCTGGGCACATATATTTTCCTGCCTTTAGCTGACAATGGCATTTACAACTTCTAACCTGGGTAGTTCTAAGGCTGTTTCTAGCACCTTGGACATTTAACTCACTTGGAATACAAGCCTAAAAGTCCTGGATTTGTGCAGGAGCAAATTGGGTCTCCACCTGAGTGCTAAACCTCTGGTTATTCCCAGGGTTGTAAATATTATTTGGCTGTAAACAACCAGAGGGAAGCCAAGATTCACTGTTCAGGTGCAAACTGGGCCCACCTGGGCAATTTTACCTACTGCCACAGTTTTAGGGTTGAAAAACACATTACACGTGAAGTACATACAAATATCTTTTTTTAAACAATCACATAAAAAACATAAAATGCAAAATGTGCAAGTGTCATCTGAAAGTATCTAGGACTTCCCAGGGATAAGAGGCCAGTGTCCCTCATTTTAGGCTACCATACAATGTGGCATCTACACAGAACAATATTCTTTGAAAAGGACTCAAAATATCTAGCAGCCATTGCATAGAGATAAGGAAGAACTCAAGTGTCTGTCAATGAGGAGCCCAAATATTATAGCTCTTGGTACTACATTTTAGAGAAGTATAACAATGTAGTATGACCAGAAGGGCGTGATAAGGGAGGAGAATCTGTACACTATATGAAGTGGAAACAGTTAAAGATATTCGAGATACTTAGACTAAAAATGAGAAATCTTAGAACCAACTATTTTTAAGGATTTGAGAGCTTACTACATGGATGAGGTCTTGTCCTTCTATATCAAAAAGATGGCTCTCATCCAGAAAGGTGTGCTGAGAGTCCTCTCAAGTGGGATATGGAATTGGTTGGCCATTAAGCTCCCTTCTAACATTGTAATTCTAAAAGTCAGAAGACTAGAGCTAATGGAATATCCAGAGTCACATAGATCCTTGGGGAAGAGCTGAAACTAGAGTCTTAATCCCATGCTTTAAGCCTTAAAATTCCATAAACTAGCATGTGGACAGGAACAAAAGGGTACAGTAGATTATTTGCCAAAACGGCAGCAATAATTCCTCCGATCCCTACATGCATACCCTTTCCAATGTGACTCACAGCTCTTCCCATCGAGAGGTGGAGTCTATTTTTCCACCCCTTGAATCTGGGCTTGACTATGTACATAATCTGCTTTGACCAATGTGACATCAGCAAACGTGAAGAAAACAGAGGCTTGTAAAGTGCTTGCATGCTGGGGATTCTCCTTTTTTGTCGCCTTTAGTACCACTGTGAGTACTACTATGTGAACAAACTCAGGCCAGCTTGCTGGAAACATGTGGCCTGGTTTCCCCCAATATCTCTGCAGATAACCATAAGACAGCCAGCTCCCAACCCTAGACATGTGATTGAGGCCATTCTAGACCAGTCAACCCCAGCTGACCCATCAGCTGACTGTAGCTACAAGAGTGAGCCCAGGTGAGACCAGGAGAAGACCCACCCAGCTGAGCCCAGCCCAAGTTGCAGACCCATAGAATCATGAGGTAATAAAGGCTTAAGTCGCTAAGTTTTGGGATGCATTGTTATGTAGTGACAGCTAGCTTACATGAGGTGTGACTTTTCTGATCAAAAAATAAATCATAAAAAGTTATATCTTTCAGAGATCCTGGAGTCAAGAATAAATTAATAGTCATGATGTATTTTTAAAATCAGGAGAAAATTTAACTGCTCTGAAGGAAAACCCACATTTCAGCTAATGTGACCTTAGCTGTGTTACTTACTTACTCTTACTTTGAATCAATTTATTCATCAGAAAATTAGGGACCAGGCTTCATTAGGTTGTTAGGAAAAACAGGGCAAGTAATGTGTATAAATTGTCTAGGGGCCTGGCCTGGTGGCTCACACCTGTAATCCCAGTACTCTTGAGAGGCTGAGGCAGGTGGATTGCCTGAGCTCATGAGTTCGAGACCAGCCTGACCCAGAGTGAGACCTCGTCTCTAAAAAATAGCTGGGCGTTGAGCAGCGCCTGTGGCTCAAAGGAGTAGGGTGCCGGCCTCATATGCCAGAGGTGGCGGGTTCAAACCCAGCCCCTGCCCAAAACTGCTAAATAAACAAATAAATAAATAAAATAACAAATAGCCGAGCATTGTGGCAGGTGCCTGTAGTCCCAGATACTTGGGAGGTTGAGACAGGAGAATCGCTTGAACCTAAGAGTTTGAGGTTACTGTGAGCTATGGCGCCACAGTACTCTACCAGGGGCAACAAAGTGAGACTCTGTCTCAAAATAATAAATGAATAAATAAATAAATAGTCTAGCAATATAACTAACACCCCTTAGGTACCTCCAAAAGGTTGGATCCTTCATGCTTTTAGGCATATCATTCTTGTGTCCTAGCTGTCAGATTCTGTAGCACTTAAGAGAAGAAAAGAGGCTTTGTAAAGTCTTTATTTAGAAAAATAAAAATATACATCCTCCCTTTGAAAAGTGGACCAAGAGAAACTGATACAAATATAATTTGCAAAATGGGATTAAATTTTTTTTTAGGATAAATATTGTTAATTTTTTTTTTATTGTTGGGGATTCATTGAGGGTACAAGAAATCAGGTTATGGGATTAAATTTTTTAAATGTCTAAAAATTTTTTATTTTGGAGTTATTATAGATATATAGAGAAGTTGTATGGATAGCACTGAGTTCCTCTATAGCTTCGCCCTGTTTCCCCTATCATTAGCTTTGCACACAACTATGGTACACTTGTCAAAACTAGGAAATTAACTTAGCACATTCTTAGCACTCGGGTTTTATCTAGATTTCACCAGTTTTTCCACTACTACCTTTTTTCTGCTCCAGGATCCCACATTATATTCAGTTGTCATGTTTCCTTAGTCTCCTCTGTGACACTTTCTCAATCTTTCTGTGCCTTTTGTGATCTTGAGGGTTTCAACCCGTGCCAGCCAGATATTTTGTAGAATGCCCCTCAGTTTGGGTTTCTCTAATATTTTTCTCATGTTTAGATCGGAGTTATGGGTTTTGAGAGTCTCACAGATGTGAAGTTCCCTTCTCTTTATATCATAATAGCTAGTTCATAATATCAACCGAAATAATCACTGGTGATGTTGACTTTGATCATTTGGATAATGTGGTGTCTGCCAGGTTTTTCCATTGAAAGTTATTCCCCTTTCTATGCTCTGTTTTTTGGTAGTGAGTCACTCACTTTTTGGTTTGCACTGAAGGTGGAGGAAGGAGATTGAAGTTCATGTCTTGAAGGGGGAAATATGTATGGATATTTGAAAATTTTCTGTAAGGAAGATTTGTCTCTTCTCCCCATATATTTATTACTCAATAAACAAATTGATAATAATCCATTTGTTGATTATTCCATCATTTATTGGTATGAACTCATGTATTCTGATTTTATACTTTGAGTTACAACTCAATGCTATGTTATTTATTTTGTTGCTCAAATTGTTCAATTTGGTCACTGGTAGCTTTCAGATTGGCTCTTGTGCCCCTTTGACATGTGCCCATTCTTTTGTTTTGAGTATATTAGTTTTTGATGTACAACTTGGTTTTCTTCCCTACCTATCCACTGAAATTGCTTGAAGCTCCTTCAGATGACAATAGTTGCCAGATTGTCAGGCCAAACTTTAGTTTACTGTCCTAAGTTTACCAGAACTTTCTGTAACAGTTAATACTGTAAAATCTTTTCTTCAAATTCTTTCATTAAAAAAATTACTATTGAATTTTCAAACAACAACAAAACTAGAGAGAATAGCATAATGGATCTCTATGCAGCCATCAAATTATCAACATTGCCAAATGTACCCTGGGAGGAAAAATCCAGGGAGAGGGAAAGTGTTTGTCAGGGAAATCCCAGGGGTGTTGAATAGCCTCTCATGTTTAGGGAACTCCCAGTGGTTTGGTGAGGCTGGGGCAGAGCTCCCTAGAGCGCTGGCTAAAGAGAAGCTAGACATGTTTAAGTACTGGTCAGATCACCAAGGGTGCTTGGCAAATGAATTTGAGCTTTCTCCCAAAGCTCTAGAAGGGAATTGTCACCTAGACTTCTGATCAAATGGCTATAAAATGGGGTTCCCATAATGTTCTCCTTGGGATTGATTTTCTAGGACAGGTTACAAAACTCAGGAAAATGCTTGTGTTTACCTGTTTATTATAAAGGATGGTACAAAGGATATGGATGAACAGGAAGAGAGGCGTAGGGCAAGGTATGTGGGAAGGGTGCAGAGCTCCCATGCCCTTCTGGGCACATTACCCTCCAGGCACCTCCAGATGTTCAGCAATCTGGAGGCTCCCCCCACCCAATCATTTTCATGAAGACTTCATAACAAAGGCATGATTGATTAAATCATTGGCCACTGGTGATCAACTCAACCTTCAGCCTCTCTCCCCTCCATAGAGGTTGGGAATGGGACTGAAAGTTCCAACCCTCTAATACAGGGTTGGTTCTCCTGGCCACCAGACTCCATCCTGTGGCTCTCTAGGAGCCCACCAAGAGTTGCCTCATTAGAGTAAAAGTCCACTCCTATGACCTAGGTATAGGTGGCGCCAAAGTATTTAAGAGTACTGTCAGCAACTGGTATCAAAAACCAAATATTAGAACAAAAGATTCTCTTAATGCCTCTACAAGGGTTTCAGGAGCTCCATATCAGGAGCCGGGAGCAGAGACTAAGTATATATTTCCTATTATATCACAATATCACAGGATGAAGGCAGGCAGACCCCTTATAAGCCTACTGCAGAAAAGATGTTCAACCTCACTGGTAATTGGAGAACCTCCAATTATAGTAAGAATAACTTGTATAGTAAGAGGAGTACCCTTCAGATAGGCCATTGTTTAAAACTTCCTACTTGTGATTGCTATCTAAAGTCAGGACCAGTCTCGCAGGACTGAGCCCTTAACTCCTGGGATCTGATGTTAACTCAAGGTAGACAGTGTCAGAATGTAACTGAATGATAGGAAACCCAGTTGGTATCTCTGGAGAACTGCTTGACATGTGGGCAAAACCCCACACATATCTGGTGTTAGAGTAGACAGAAAAGTTTTTTCCATCAGACATTAGTTTGTCCAAAGTGCATTCCCCTCACCAAAGGTGGCCCTGCTAAAGGGCCTGTGATCCTAGACGTTAAGACAGAGTGATCTAAATGCCAATAATGCAGAGGACAAGAAGCCTTGCCTTAGGGTCTTTTCCCTCTGTGTGCTCTCCCAGTTGCCTCCAGCAGGCCACAGACCTCTCTAACCAGCATGCAAGGTCCCCAAGAGAAGAGACTATGGGTTAGCTAACTGGTATGGAAGAGACCCAAATATAAACGGATGAAAAAGTCATGGGTGACTCCTGGGAAGAAAAACAGGTGGGCATGAGGTATCCAGAAGCCAGCACATCCATTTGAAGAGCTGACTGGGAAACATTTCTCCATATTTGGAAGTTTTACACCTGGGACTCCCACTGGCACTTTTTGGCAATTTTTTTTTAAGACCAAGTCTCCCTCTGTCACCCTAGAGTGCTGTGGCGTCTTCATAGCTCACAGCAACCTCAAACTCATGGGCTCAAGTGATCCTCTTGCCTCAGGCTCCTGAGTAGCTGAGACTATAGGCGCCTCCACAATGCCTGGCTAGTTTTTCTATTTTTAGTAGAGATGGGGTCTCTCTCTTGCTCAGGCTTGTCTTGAACTCCTGAGTTAAAGCAATCCACCTGCCTCAGCTTCCCAGAGTGCTAAGATTACAGGCTGGAGCCACCATGCCCAGCCACTTTTTGGCAATTTTTAAAGATGGGAATGAGCCAACATTTATTGAATATTTACCATGTGGTCAGCATGTATTTTATAGGCACTACTCAATGTGGTCCTCACGATGAGCCCAGCAGGGGGAATTCTTCACGTTCATTTCAAGGATGAGGATGAAGCCAGAGTAGTGAGAGGTGAAAGTAACCAGGTCACAAAGCCAGCAGGGGTGGAGTCAGCAAGGTGATTTGTTTGGGGGAAGGCAGGAGTCCTTTGAAGAAACATTTCATGCTCAGCTAAGCACCTACTCTGATTATGGGCTTTTGTCTGTACTTGTGTCTGAGTCACATTTATTTTACTAGGTTAGGCATAGTATGAGTTTAAAAGTTAGGCATGTATGAGTTTAAAAGAAAAAGGAAAAATACTAAGGATTTGAAATTTTAGTTATGTGTCATCTTGAGGGAAAGTTCATTCTCATTTTTATCTATAATACCTACACAGAAATTGCAACTCCAATAATAAAATAAGAGCTTGGAAAAATAAGCACCTGGGGCTGAGGAAAACAATGCATTTGTTTCAGGGCAGGGGCTGAGTGTGAAGCTAAGTGTTCTTAGGGAGAAACACGTCAATACTAAATCTTTCCACCAACCTTTGATGGATGTGTTAATCTTCTCAGGTCAACATGGGCTAACCCCTGCAACGCACTGTAATAACTTATTTAAAAAGGCAGCTGGCTTTTATAAATAACCTGCTCCATCAACTTTTAGATTTTCATTTTCAGAAATGTATTCCCTTACCAACACAATATTTGCTGTATATAGTAAGAGGTCATTTACGCATTTTCTGTAATAGAGGAGACTGCCTGCTGAAGGGACTAGGTTTGGGAGTTATTGTCCTTTGCTCTGAATTTTGTAACACCTTTAAGCTCTGTAGAGACGAGATAACAAGAATGCCAGATAAGTGATTTTTATTCCACGAAAGCAGTGGTTGGTAAACTACCATCTGTAGACCAAATGTGGCCCAAGGCCTGTTTTTTATAAAAGTTTTACCGGAACATAGCCACACCTACCTGTTTACGTATGGTCTGTGGCTGCTTTCACACTACAAGGGCATGCTTGAGTAATTGCAAAGCCAAGAGTATGGACTCTCTGGCCCTTTACAGAGCACATAGGCTGGCCACTGCAGTGGTGAGGAATATTTGTCTTACTGTGTGCTTGGACCATTTTCAGTTGGAGGCTAAAAGAGTTTGAGTTAAAGAAGACATATGGCTTATTTAAAGCACTGGGCAGGTTCAGGCTGGTTAAAGACAGAAGCAAATAAAAAAAGACAAAACATTAGACAGCATTTCTAGGCAAGAACTTTAATAAACTGAACAGTTATCAGCATCAGAAACCAATGCAAGAGATACAAAATTATCATCTTATGTCTGAAAATTTCTCACGCTGGCAACAGCGTAGGTCCTGCTGAATTCCAAGTGACTGGCGTATTACCTCTACCCTGTGAGTGTCCACTGGGACTCTGGTGAACATGGTAGTATCTCAGCATAAAGTTCCTTTTCCCTGACAACTGTAGGGAAGGAGAGATGAAGGGAGTGTACCCAAAAGGAAGGGGGTGAGTCTGGGGACCCTGTGCAGACTCGCAGGGGTCCCCGAGCCCAGGGCTCAGAACTTCAGGGGAATGACAGGCCAGTACTTGGGCTGCTTTCTGTCACAGTGCTTGTCAAAGCTCAGCTGCACAGCAGCCTCCATGGCCTGGATCTTGGCAGCGCTGTCCCCATACAAGCGCTTCATCTCGGCTTTGCGTCGCTCGCCCGGCCTCTCGGTCGGGGGTTTGACTGACCTGTGGGGGTTGTAGTGCAGGTCATGGTCAGCATTCACATAGTCATTCAGGCGCTGTGCGTCCAGCTGCTGCTGCCGCCCTGAGGATGAGGATGAACATGAACATGAGCACGGACATGAGCATGAACAAGCATGAGTGCGTGTGCTTGTGCGCACACAAGAGGGCAGTACAGCAAGGCTGTGCCATCTGTAGCCCCCTGAGGCCCCTCACCATTCCGTCTCTCATGGTGTGCCAGCTGACATGCTCACTTAGATTCTGATGTGTGACCGGCAGATTATCTACTTAGTTATGACGCTCACTGTACACTTACCAAGAGGTTATTATACACTGATGGAAATGGCAGAAAGCTACAAGGAAACTTGTCATCCCAAACTAGCAAACCTCTGCCTCAAGCACTGAAAATACAAAAGAAAAACAAACCACTTGGGTTTCTTCTTTTTTATCTACAAGGCCTGACCACAACCTGCCCAGCCAGGAAAGGCTGATTGGAACTTGCTTGGTTTCAAATACTGGCCCAGGCCAGCACGGAAATGGAGAGCTTACCCAAAAGTCCAGGGCTGCCAGCCACAGTACTTACCACCACAAATGGGGTGGTGAGGAAAGTAAAAACCACCCTGTGGAAGAGGTATTGATTTTAGGTAACCTGGAAAAGAACAAGTGCTACTAAACTACGGTGCAACAACACTGATAAGCCTCCTGCAGATTCAAAACACAAATCATACCAGGCAATGTGAGGTTAAATGACTCAACACTTGTAGAAGGTAAAAGGGTGAACAAAGGGCAATTCTGCAAGTGAAATTAAGACCTCCGACTTCTAATCTTCCTGCTATATTAGCAAATCACAATAGTGGGCTGGCCTTTTCACGATGGGATTTGACTTTCCACTTCACAGGTGAGCCTAGGTTCAACCACAGTGATGTAGTTACATAGTTTTAATCCTACTAATTTAAATGGATTATTGTAAAGCAAGATATATTTATCCTATTCTCCCCTTTATATTTTGTACTACAGCAAGTCCCAATATAATTTTTATTCATACGTAAACAGCTACATAAAAATATCAATGATGCAATGCTGTGTAAGGTAAAATTTAGCCAATTTTTGTAGCTTTTGTAAGTGACTCTGTCAAAAAGAGAAATTGCTAGAAGAAAGCACTTCTGGAGCTGCTATGGCTACCTAGAGAAATGCTACCAGGTAAGGAGAAAAGATGTCCATAGGGAAATAAAACCATGACATAAATCATTCTTTCTTCATTGTGCCTCTTTCCACTAGTACCTGGAAGTGAACATGGCAGTGAGCTAATCAAGTGTGAATGGAAAGGTATTTATAAGGCTATATATAGTAACTCTCACAAATTTTGTTCTTTATAAATATTTTAGGATACTACAGTTTATTTTTACCTAAGGAATATATGTATAACCCAAATGACTATCAAACAAAATAAATGCTGCATAACTGCTACCTCATCCACAGAAAAGATATGAAACGATTTACTGTGAAATGCATAACTAACTCCAGACCCTGGCCTAATAAGCAAGTGAATGGGACATCCATAAGCATTTGTTTCTACATCTTGGCCTTTCTGCCACGTTTGAAACACCAGAATATAAGTAGTTTAGTTCTCTTGGGTGTTTAGATTCTATGCCCCCTAAACTGAACTCTGTTGGATTGGTGTGGGAGTGGATGAACTGGGTCCTACCTAGCCAGAGAAAATGGCGATTTCCAGACATATCCCTGACTTCCAGGCTAACTTCTAGAGAAGACAGAAAATCAAACAGTAGGTTCGAATAAACACTTGACTATTGCCATGGCTGCTTCTTATTTCCACAAGACGCCTGTGCATTCCTGGTGCTGAAGCTAGGGTGGAAGCCCCTCCAGGAACTAGCTTCGGTATGGAAGTATCTTCCTCCTGCCTCTGTCCTGAATGATTCAACTCAACTATGAAGGAAAGTGTAACTTGGTACTTTCAAGAGGCAGAGGAAGGGTGACCCAGGACACTTGGTTTGGGGGTGGGCAGCATGATTGGTGAGGTATGTTCATTCACAAAGAATTTGCACAGGGCTTTCACACTCGCCTCTTCCAAAAATTGCAAACGCAACACTTCCTAAGAAGTGTGACCAGTAAATGTATGTTTACTCAGCCAATTTAATTATATTATTTAAATTCAGTTTTCTTATTGTTGGCTATAAATGCCATAGACTAATAATGTTGTGTTCTATTTTAGTTATTTCTCTCAATTTTGTTTATCTAGAACTTTTGAGACTGTTATTTAGTATACAAATACTTGTATGTGTTATGTAATCATCTTTTAAATAATAATAATAAAAAAAAAAGAGTAACCGGGTGGGGAGTGGACTGATGGCCCTGCTCTGGTTCTACATGACAGGTAGAATTCGGCTGAAGGATCACTCACTCAAGGACTACTCTTTGAAGGCCTGGCTTTCCTGAGTTAGTACAACAGATTCCTCTTCCAGCTGTGCGCAGCCTTGGGCATGTTACCAATCCTCTCACTTTCTTCTTCATCTCTTCTGCCTAGAGATGATCCCAATCCTACTGGGATCTTGGTTCTCTGCCATTAGGATATGTGAATTTAATCTTTGTATTTTTACATTTTTCTTTTCCCTATAATTTAAAAGGTTTAGAATTATACTTCTTTTTGCTATTCTTCTGATAAAATCCATCTTACAGATATTCAATAGGCATAACAATTACATGCAGAGAGACGTTTTCTCTTACTGACATCTGGGAACAAAACATGATGTCAACACAAAGCAACCTCAGTAGATAATGAAGCTGCACAATTTTGCAAGTTTGTGCTCAGCATATGCTCATGGGTCATTAACACAGGATTTTAATTCTTAATAAAGCGTAGGAATAAAAGACATAGCCCTCTGCCTGCAGTCTCCATTTGTATTTCACTCCCACTCAGGCTTCCTCATGAAATTTTAAGGCCCAACCTTAAAATTACTCGTTACTCTTGTCCTCTCCCTGCCTCTCAAGAGTTTTGGAGGTTTCATGGTTTCTTACATAGTTGACAGTCGCCTTAAAACACTCACCTAAGGGGCAAGAACCAGGATCTGCTGTTGCCTATGTCCTACCCTGTGGGGATAATTTATGGGAAAGGGCACTGTCAACTTTACTTACTTCTGTGTACTCCTACTCCAAGGAGGAAGATGCAGGACCTGACACAAAGCAAGTGTTCAGGAAATGGTTGTTGAATGTTCAAAGGCTATATATTATGGAAGGACAAGAGAAAACAACTCTTTTCTTTCTTGATGCTATTAAAGGAAGATGATGATAATCCAGGGACAGAGAAACAGATGCTCACATCTCAAAGTGCTGGGCCGACCAGCCCACCTTGGGGGTTCCTCAGAGCCTCCCAGGCAGAGGAGCTCTGGGGAAGAGGAGGACCAAGAAGTTGGGGGTGTTCCTTTTTTTTTTTTTTTTTTTTGTTAATCAGGCCCAGGTGAGGTTCTAACTCGCTGCCCTTGGTGTGCAGGGCTGTGCACTAACTACTGAGCTATAATGCCCAGCTCAAACTCTGATCCCTTACATTTGAGTTGCTTCACCTCTACTTAATAACACAATTAAAAAACAGTTCTAAGGCTGCACTACAAATATAAAAACCAGTTGTTTAAGAAGAAGTAACCTCAGGCCAGCTATGCATTGATGGCCACAGATAGTATCTGAAAGCACTTTAGTGCACAGTGACTTAGGGGATCAAGGAAACGTTAGAATGGATTATCTGAGTTTGAAAGTGACTACTTACTCTACATCCTACTTTTTGCTTCCTCCCAGGGAAAGAAAGGATTCTCAGTCATTGGCAATTTTCTTCCTGTCAAAGCAAGGTGAGGGCTCATCTACTTTTGGTTAGATGGAGAATCATCTGACTGAAGGGAGCAAAGAAGCATGAACATCACACTTCCGATATAACTGAACAGCTGCCTTGTCATGGGTAGGGCATTTTTATTGAAAACAGCTATAGGACTCAATGTTCCCAAGCACTTTTTCTTATAGGGTATTTAGCCAAGGGCATTTGTTTTAATCCAAATCTGAGTCTCTTTTAAGATTCATTTCAGCTTTAAAACAGGGTTGTAGTAGATTGAATAGTGTTCCTTCGGAATTCACGTTCACTCTGTGACCTTATTTGGAAACTGGGACTTCTTCGCAGATGTAATTAAAGTAAGAATCAGGACGGGATTGTACTGGCTTAGGGTAGACCCTAAATCCAATGACAGTGTCATTATGAGACAGAAAAGGACACACAGAGACATGGGGAGGGGGGCGCAGATGGCAGGTAAATGTGGATGCAGAGATTAGAATGAACACAAGGAGACACAAGATGATGGAAGAGGCAAGGCCTTAAGAGCCTTTGGAGGGAATGCAGCCCTGCTGAAACCTTGACTTTGGACTCCCAGCCTTTAGAACTATGAGGGAATAAATTTCTGTAGTTTTAATCCACTGGGTTTGTGGTAATTTGTTACAGCAACCCTAGAGAACTGAGATAAAGGTTAATATACATATAGTGTTGGAACAAGAAAAACAGTAGTATGTAGTCATTATTAAGGAAAACTTGACCAGAGTCTGTCTGGGTTTAGGATACATGATCCTGATATTTCTAGCTTCAATCTATAGATCTACACCAGTGTACGTAGTTCCTTACAGCTCATAAAAGAGAAAAAAAAATCAGAGGAAGTTACAAGGACTTTATAGCAGTGGTTCTCAACCTTCCTGATGCCCTTTAATACAGTTCCTGTGGGTCACGACCCACAGGTTGAGAACCACTGCTTTAGAGAATTTTAAATAGCAGTAAAAAAATCCACTCAATATTATTCCACAGATAAAGAGCCCAAAGGCAGAACATTTTAGAGGATAAAGCACTAAAACAATGAATGCCAAGGATGGTTTATTTTCCTAGGACTGGCAAGCATGTCTCTCAGATTATATACTCTCTGCTGTGCTGCCAAAATTAATGATGGTATAGCACTTCATTTCTGGCCTGTCAGTAACCACCCAGAACACAGGTGCCTACCCACAGAACCGTGGCCACATGTAATTTGGTCTTCTTAGCCTGTGTCCCTTGCTCCAGGACAAATGCAATCCCAAAGTTAGTGGACAATCACAACAAAAATGTTATCTACATCCCTCCCTTACATTTTTCTTAGGCCACTATTTAACATATATCATCTCACTGATTAAGTTTTGTGCACTTCTGAACATCTGCGCTAGACAAAACAAACACACATGGCAAGATCATGCTCAATCAGTGTGATTTCATCCTTCAACTTCACTGACTAAACCAAAATAGCTCACTAAACACTGGGTCACAAGCTCTGCCATATCCTCTAGGTTTCCCATAGAGAGTGTACTGAGGGAGAACCACATGGGTTTTCAGCAGACTGACCAAAGGCTCATTATGAACACTACAGTCTAAACCTTCCTTCTAGAGTGGACGCATAATGGAGCCAGATGTCTCTCATCAAAGGTATAAAAATCACATCTGGGCCCTTTGGTAAGAATAGCACTTTGAAAGCTGAGGTTAAGAGTGGACTTTTCCTTTTCTCATTCCAAATCAACCTATCCCTCAAAGCCCAGTGCACACGCCACTCTACAGCTGCCCTGTGGTGCTGCTCCTCTGGCTGCCTAGGTCACTGGGTTGATGCCTTATGTGCATAAGTAAGTAATCATGGACCACACCGTGGATGTTCTTCTATGTATCATTCTAAATTTGATTTGTGGTTAAGTCCTTTGGGAATGTAACTTTGTTCTGACCTAACCTCTTCCTCTAAAACACAGATGAAAAATACCCGATTGGCTCAACCCCAATTACAACAGTGACAGTGTTTGTGTCACAGGACCTTATTCTCTGCTAGGTATGATAACCTGACTCATTTTCCCTCTAAGTATTAGGAAGACAATCTGGCAGTCTTAATCGATGGCCATTTATGACTTTAAAATGATACTTTTATTTTTTTTTGAGACAAGAGTCTTACTCTGTTGTCCCTGGTTAGAGTGCCGTCGCGTCATAGCTCACAGCAACCTCAAACTCGTGGGCTGACGTGATCCTTCTTGCTTCAGCCTCTCGAGCAATTGGGATTACAGGTGTATACCACCATGCCTGGCTAGTTTTTCCTATTTTTGGAAGAGATGGGGTCTCAATCTTGCTCAGGCTGGTCGCTAACTTGTGAGCTAAAGCAATCCACCCTGCTCCAGCCTCCCAGAGTGCTAGGATTAAAGGCATGAACCACTGTGCCTATCCATTAAAATGATGCTTTTCTTAACAATTATTTCTCCTTAGAAATACCTGAAAACAAAGGTGACTTTTAAAATCTTACAACTACTTTTTTACAACTGTCTACTTAACAGAAATATCTTGTTAAGAAATGATGATGTATAATCAAAAGCATGCTTGTTCCCAATGCACAAAAGTTCTTATCCTACTTATGTTAAATATGTATCCTACCTGGATATAAGTAGCCATAATAAAGAAGAACATGCTGTCCAAATTTATCCCATGAAAATATAAAATAAGACTCAGAAGATGAATTGTATAACCTAAACATTCCTGTGGAAATGAATAATACTGAAAAGCTAAATCTTGCAAATTTAGTTATATTTTCCCTTGCTAATAAGATTCTGTTTTTGAAATGATTCATGTTCAAAGTTACAGCTTCCTTTATTAAACAAATAGCTTCTAGTGGTTTCAAGAGTAAAATAAAACAAAAAACTTTATAACCAATTATTCACACTACCCAGGTCCTTTATCTCTTTATTAAAGCTTTTCCCAACTGTGTACGTGTGTGGCTATCCATGAAAATTCCTAGTGGAGGTAATGGATTGGAAAGCATTGTGGGCATTCATTCAGATTACTTATATATGAATTCTGTCATTCATTACTGCTGGAAGGAACACCTGTTCATCCTGTACCCACCAAACATGCTGGTGAAAAGAAGTCCTGCTAGTGACCTACTGCCCATTATTCTCTTATTGCACAGGCTCAGATCATGGCGGCATCTTCTAATAAAGACCACTAGATAAGCATCTGACTCTAATCTAATCTCAGCCTGTTCTCACCCTTGCTGGACAATTCTCGTTCCTACAGACCTGCTAATGCATTCAGGGAAGGCAAGCATGACCGACACTCTAGGACAGGAGTTTTGAATCATGCTTTAACTACACACTTTAAAAGCACAAAGAATCAGAAGCTTGCCGTGTTTAGTGCGATTATTAGAAATATGGAAGTGGGTTCAGGTTCCCAGTCCATGTACTTTACTGTATTTATCATGCAAGAACATCCTTGAAACAGGACTCAGAACTGTGTTAATGACTAAATTTGACAGACACCAAAACTTTGTCTGTCCCTTATGTTTTTAATGTTCTAAATCAGTTTCAAAAGCTTGAAAAGTGCTGTCTAGAGCAGAAATATATGACTTTTTCAAAATCACGGAACATCTTTATTCAAAAATGCAGAATTTCAATCAAGCACTATCAGAGTAAAAATAACTGATGGTTAATAAAACATTCCAAAGGATGGGTTTACCAGCAACTGACCATAAGAACAAATATTTGTTGGGCACTGACTTGGTAGCAGGTACCAATCTATCACCTTTTCAGATGATCTCATTTAATAGCCATAATTACTGCCCATTAATTAAGATCCCCATTTCACAGACATGGAGACTGTGGCACAGAACAGTGAAGGGAGGGGGAGGATGAGACCTCCAGTTCATGAGTGGTGAAGCAAGGCTGAAACCCTGTGATTTGAGCAGTTCCACTACAGATGCCTATGTATACCATCAAACAATAATATGGATATTGGGGAGTAAGGTTAAAAATGGAGGTTGCAAGGGTTTTCATAAAATTCCTTTTTTGTGATGGTTTGCTATCTGGATCACAGTAAAACGAATATGTAACACATTTCCTTAACAGAGATGACAAGACCTGTGTGGTTTTATGTCCAGTCACAGATTGCATTTGGGAACAGAAAATTCCCATACGTGATTGTATTAGTTTCCTAGGTCTATGACAATGAAGTACCATACACTGTGGGCGTAGCTTAGAACAACAGAAATTTATGGTCTCATGGTTCTAGAAGTCAAATGTCCCACAGAATGAGTGCAACTGTAGCCCTTTATGGGATAAGATTTGCTGACCTCTGATTTAAGGCTTATAATTAACACTGAAACACTTTGTTATTCAGAGAGGCATGACTTAGCAGGTAATTTCCATGACTTTGTTTACCTACCTAGAATTAATTCTACCTGACAATGATAAGAGGGAGGAACAGGGATGGTTGTTAACCACATCCATAACAGAACTGCTTACATTTTATTCTTTGGTTGCAAGAAGACATTTCATTATTTTATTTTCATTTCATTCATATCCCTTTTTTTATTGAACAGCTCAGGTTTATTTTAAATTAGCAGATAATTCAAAATGCTCTTTTCAATGACTGGGGTTTGCTGCCACTCTCAATTACAACTTCCATCATAAAAGTATCAATCTCTAGTGGGAAAAACATGTTATTCTATCTTTTGGTAAGGACAATAAGCCCTATCTCCATCACATTTTTTCCCCCAAAAGCTATAACAAACAACATTGCAACCAAATGTGGATATACTCCAATGTTACTCTTCCTCATTCCTTATATGCTTTAAAATTAGACTAATAGTTGTTATGTATATTTTGAAGAACAGTAAAAGTTATTTCTGAAGATCAAGGAAAGGTATTCTATCTGTAATAGAAAGTACTGTTCTAAAAAATTTGTGTTTGGATTTCTCTTTTTTTTGAGACAGAATCTTACTCTGTCATCCATGGGTAGAGTGCTATGGCATCATAACTCACAGCAACCTCAAATGCTTGGGTCTGAGAAATCCTCTTGTCTCAGCCTCCCAAGTAGCTGCATCACTACACCCAGCTAGTTTCTCTATATTTAGTAGAGTCAGAGTCTTACTCTTGCTCAGGCTGATCTCAAATGCCTGAGCTCAAGCAATCCACCTGCCTCAGCCTCCCAGAGTACTAGGATTACAGGCAAGCCACCAAGTTGGCCAGGATATACTTTCTAATATGCATGAAAGAAGTCAACAGTTTAATCAAAAGAAGGGAAGTTCAAAAACCCAAATTAGTTTAGTGACGAATCACAGGCAAAGATATTAAAGACATGACACTGTAAGCTCATGGCTCAGTTCCTGGCATCCAAGGGGTATCAATAAAAGCTAGCCCAGCATCAGGACAATGCAGACAATTCAAGATGCAAATCTAGCTTTCATTCTCAGGCTTGTATATTTCTGTGTTATTAAAAAATTCTAGGTGAAATGTCATAGTATTAGAAGTCACCACCCCCCCCAAAAAAAAAAATTGAGACTGAACACTGGCTATAAGAAAAAGTATTTGTATATCTGTCAGAGGTACTTAAAATATAAATGGTCTAGGGAATTTTAATAGTAAGGAGACTACAAAAAGCAGTTCTAGTTCTTTGTACTGAGGAAGTAAGAAATTTCAAAAAGAAAACCTCTGCTTTCTGATTGAAGATATAAAACCTTTATGATGATTCTCTAACTCCTGGGAAGAGCATCAATGCAGAATCACATCGGAAAGCTCTAAGTGCTGGGCATTTTAGTTTAGGTTCACACTGATCTCTACTCTGAAGGTAGCTATTTAGATTTGGGAGCTCAGTAGCACCAGGAATGCCTCCAAGTAAAATCCCAGAGAGATGGCAAGAGTATTTTAGGAGCCTAGCAGTCTTAGGGACCAAGTCCTGGTACAAAGGAAGCAGCATAAGAGGTAGAGTCAGATAGATTTGGTTTGAATCCTAACAGCAAATTTCTAGTTGTGTACCATGGAACCAATCCACTAACCTTCTTGAAGTTCACTTTCCTTATTTGTAAAACAGGTTAAATACCTTGAGGTACTGTTTTGTAATTAGGGAACATACAGACACATGTGTGCTCCACGTGACAGTATCTAACATTGAAAAACAGTAGAAGACTATTAGGATAAGCTTTGTTCTACAACTAAAAAGTCCTATGCTAAAACAATTCTGGCAACTAATTGCTGTGGTTTGTCTGGCACCGAAATTTGAACCCCAATGTTGGAGGTGGTGCTTGGTGGGAGGTGTTTGGACTCAGGAATAGTTTGGTGCCATTCTCTCAGTAGTGAATTCTCCCATATTAGTTTCCCTGAAAGGTGCTTGTTAAAGTGCCTAGCATCTCCCTCCTCTCTGTCTTGCTCTCTCTTGCCATGTGATTTCTGCACACACACGCTCCCCTTAGCCTTCTGCCATGAGAGGAAGCAGCCTGAAGCCCTCACTAGAACCAGATGCCAGCACCATGTTTCTCATATAGCCTATGGAAACACGAACCAAATAAATCTCTTTTCTTTATAATCACCCAACTTCAGGTGCTCCTCTATAGTAACATGAATGGACCAATACATTACTATTATTTGAGGTGCAGTATCATCATGGTTTTTCCAGGTTTAAGACTGGATTTGGAATATTACCTGGACCCAAAAGAAGAGTTACAAAATAACTCTGTATAATAGAGAAGAAAAAGAAGTGCAAAAGCCAGGGCAAAGAAAGGGGAAGCATGAGGAGACAGAGGCCTGAACTTACGTCGCTCTTCTCTGTGCCTCTCGGTCTCTGCAAAGTACTGGCGGAGCTCCTCTGTGATTACCATGTTGCTCAGGTCACATTCTATGCCCCCGTCTGACTCAGTCTCTACCTCCTCATCTTCTGAGGAAGTTTGGTCTTCTCTTGCAGGTACCTGGAACCTCCTGCTAACGTGTCGCTGCTTCCTAGACCTTCTGAAATGTGAACCCCAGTGGTGGTCCTGCTGGGCTAAGTGATGGTCACCGAAAGACTGAGGATCTCTAGCCTCATCATCACAAGAACTTTGGGAAGAAACTGCAGAAGGGAGATGCCATGGGAAACTGAAATAGTATTGCATGGCCTTTCTGTAGGCATTCTGGTGGTTTCGCATCCAAGCCATTGCTTGATGATAATGTTGCCAGTATCTTGCATACGCTGGGTGAGAATACCAATACTCAGAAGCTTTTGATGTTGATGCCTACAAAATAGAAGGAGGTGGACGGTAGGCACCAAACAGTTTATTCCTAGAGAAACCTGCAAATGTTGGGTCAACTAGGCAATAGGAATTTATTGAAGATTTGCTAAACACCTATGCTACCTGAGGATGCGATTCGGCTACAAAAAGATGTAAGATTAGTCTGTCCACAATAGACATCATGCCCATGCACACTTGATCTCTGCACGACAATTAGTAAGGCTATGGAGGATTACAATGTGGGGACAGGGGCCAATGATTGCTTAGATAAGATATTAAAAGAGATAAGCACCTGAAGCTTATCATCTTGTCCCTCTTTACCCACTGTAATTAAACTAGTTAAGTGAGAAATAGCATGCCAAGAACCATATGGATTAGTGAGCACGACAGACTTTGGTTCCTCCCTTTTGCCCCCAAACTAACCTGCTGGTCTGGACCACCTGGGACAAGAGATGTCTAACATGTCCAATGGTGCTTTTAGTTTTAGTTTTCTAATGTATTTTTTTTTGTCTTCTCTGTCATAGAATGAAAACACCAAGACTTTAAAGACTATAGTTGATCTTTTTTTCTTAGGCATTACAAAAAATCTTACCTGTGCTGCCATCCTTCTTGTGAAAGTCCAAATGGGCACTGAATCTAGGAAAGGACAACCAGAGTGTAAGCTTCTCATCAGTACAGCTACGTGATATTTGTGGCCATTCTGTCATTTGTGAAGCAGCTTCTGGGAGGTTGCCTCTTCCCAGTACCATGCCTGATCTTCATGTGACATATCTACTAGACCCTGGCACTTAGGTCATGACATTGTGGTGTGAAAAGGGGTCCCCTTAGGTATGACTAAGTGGGTCAAAGAGCCCTGCATGGTTTTGCATTCAATTACTTGTTTTCCTATTGATAAGTGAAGTCTATGAAAATGATCATATATTTGGTTAGTATGTATATACAAAATAATATACAGAATATGAATTAAAAATTTACAACTATTACTTTATTTACTAATCCTTATCCCCTGCCAATGCCTATTTAAGTTAAATCTAGATTTTCCTGAGGCTTGAGTAGAATATATTTTTCCAACTGACTAGAAATCTCTGTTGAGTCTTGCCTTAGGCTTAGGACTTGGAGAAGCCTCTTTAAATAAGACACCTCAGCCTCAGTTGTGCCCTAACACAAAATGAAAATAAGTCATTTGGCCCTGTTTTAGTTTTGATTGTAATACGCACCTCACAGCCAGTGTGTGACACCACACTCTCCATAGCTAACCACGCTGCCTCTTCACAGGAGGAAAAACCGTTCCAAGGAGACTCTCCATCAAGGTACCACATAGATTGTCTTTGCCAAACAGCACTGCTCTACTGAGATTTACTCAAATGATTTACTCATACTTGAGTGCTACACTGTAAGGTGCAGCCTTTAAGTGACTAATTCATTAGAACCAGGTTTTAGATTTCTACCACTGAAATATAAACAGCTATCTAAAAGCCTGTAGCACTTAATGACATTAAAGCAAACTCCATGTGTGTCTTAATCAAATTTGTTTTGTAGATTAACAAGCAACAAATAAATTAAGTCAGAAAAATCTAGGAGACATCTGTGTGTCTTGTGGAAACCAAGAGTTTTGAGTCCAGACTGCTTTCTATGTCTTATTAGGCACACTTAGAACCAGGTCAATGTAAAAATCAATTATCCCAAGTCTGATAACCTCAAATATATAATAAACACCACTGCAATTGAACACTACTGTAGATTAAATCCTATTTTCACTTAAAATTGGAAAATCCAGCCTAGCACTAAAGGTTGCAGCACCAATATTCTGAAAATTTGTGAGGGTGGTTAGGAGATGTTCCATTTTGCAGAGCCGGAAATTTAGGCACGCATGATAAAGCAGACTGCCATTTAAGAGGTTCAAAGGTAATCCATGATGTTGTCCAGGCTGCTCAAATGTCAATGGCTGTGATTCAAAGAGGGAAGGAGTGTTAATCTGACCAGAGGTTGTGTGTGACTTTGATCCAACCAATAATTTGGTAGTAGAGCTGCCTTACATTTTCTGAGATTACCTAGACACACCCTGGGCACTTTCACAAGAAAGAAGCTGGGATAACCAGCTGAGATGACTGAACAAAGACAGTTCCAGATTTTGAAGCAAAGTCAGCTCAGATTCAGTCCAGAGTGCCCACTATCTATAAAATACACTAATCGGCTAAAGTGCTAGACCCTTTTTCAGACTGAGACCATTAAGGAAAGAAGAATTTATATTACTAATGGTGTGCAGGAAACTTTTGCAGGAAGTGTGCAAAATTTACTATTAGTAGTTTATATTAATAATAGTGTGCAGGAAGCAATTTTGTTTCAATTGTGTCTTCCTCATTGCTCTAGCCACTGGGATAGTTACAGTCAAATTTGCTGCCATCTTCCAGCCAAGTTTAGAGCCCTTGGGCTGTATGTAGAATATGCTTATTTCACTCTTGGCTTTCTTATTTTCTCTCCTCAAATTGCAAAACCTATTTGTAATATCCTTTTACATTTTAAGTATTTTTAAAATTCCTAAAATCCTACAGAATATTCAAATTAATCAATCTGAATAGCTGATTTGAATAATTTCAAATTAATCTCTCAAAAAATCAAATAAGGTATAGAATAGCTGCTTGCATTGAGCTTTATAATTATTTTTAGTTTGGCATTTTCGGCATTACTCTTGCTATTTTATGCCAGTAATCTTTTTTGGTAAAGGATAGTAAGTATTTTAGGATTGTGGGCCACATACAGTTTTTGTCACAAAGTCTTCATTTCGTTTGTTTAAAAAAAAAAAAAACTGCCAAAACCCCACATTGCACAACCCTTTAAAAATGTGAAAACAATTATTAGCTCCCTGGAAAAACAAAAAACAAGCTGTGGCTTTTCCCCTCTCATCCCTGATTTGCATTAACACATTTTTAGGGTATATAGACTCTGGTCTCCGTGTACTGAATCCTAATTATTCCTCATTTCCCATGAGGAAATCTGTAAAGGGACTTTTCATTTCTCAAATGTTCCCTAAATTATTATGCCTGGAGTAAGACCGATGGAAGCAAGAAAACTGTGATTATGACCAACAGTAATATTAGTGACCCATTCCTAATAAGTACTATTTGGGGAAAAAAAAAGAATGGTCTCCATGACTAAATAAGGAAACTGGACAATTTCTTAAAGATATACACAGATATTTAAAGACTTCATTACAACCCAAAATAAGTAAATAAACAACTCCAACAAAACCTTTGCAAAACAGTACCAATCCACAGGGCTTTGATGGCAAAAGCCATGTCAAGATTTCTGAAAGCAGAACCGAGTTCTGAGTATCTATTCCCTGGAAGAAATACATATTTTCTCCTGCTAAACAATCAGCAAATCAGTTATTATCAGCTCCAAGGGAAGGAGAGAGCCTTCTCTAAATATGGATCCTACTAACTTTTTAAACTGGTTACTTTCTCTACACAGCCAGCTTTCGGGTCTAATATGGACGTCTAGGTTTCTGAAGCACTAATGTTAAAATAAATCTAGATATTCTAGCGACACTTTCAGAACCTATCACCTCTCAAAGAAAATAAAGTTTATGGTTCCAGCAGATTTCAATGCCCATTCAGTGGTCTTTAGTTTTCTTTTTCATTTCCTACCTCCCCTGGGAGTGTCTCTTACTTTTTGAAGGCACAAACTTTCATGCACTGAACAGTAACCTCTAACGGGCTGGCAGAGCTGAAAGAAAAGAGATTGGCAATGTCAGGGGAGGCTGGGATCCGCAGTTCTACAAACCCAGCAGCCCTCCCCAGGGATCACAATGGCATAACGGTCACCACCCAGCTGAGCCCTGGGGAGTACAGAGCCCATTCATTGTTTCTCCTCAGCCCCCAAAAGAAGAAAACAGGGGTGAGGTCATTCACTAAGCACTGGTGAGGCCTACAGGCAAGACAGACTCCAAGTCCTGAACAATATATTTTCCCACATAGCCTCTCTTAAATATTGCATTTACTCTCCAGTGTATCTGCTTACCTTGAAAGATATGTTTTATATTTATATAAATATACAAAGACCAACAGATAAATGCCTTGTAGTTTTCAATGGACAAAATTGACTATTTGCATCAAGTTACCCAACAAATCCCACAAATAAGTAATGTGGCTTTGAGAGGTAGTAACAGCACATGTATTCTTTTAATTGAATATTTATATTCTTATAACTATAGGATCCGGGACATGTCATAGCAACCAGATAAATAAAAACAGACCGTCTTAAAAACTACAATGCAGACTCTGTAACTAGATTTTCCTATCTTCCTTTCCCACTAGAATTTTAAAAATTAAATACATGAACTCATCTTTTTTGAATTTTATATAGAAACCCGCTAATAGTCAATCTTTAAATAAGTTACTAAAGCCTTGAAAGTAGAATCTTTCCTATAAGGCTCCCACTGATTTGGTTCTCTGAGCCAACCAGGGAATTTGGGAGATCTACTAGGGGTCCTCAAACTGCGGCCCGCGGGCCACGTGAGGCGGTGTGATTGCATTTGTTCCCGTTTTGTTTTTTTACTTCAAAATAAGATATGTGCAGTGTGCATAGGAATTTGTTCAGGTTTTTTTTTTTTTTTAAACTATAGTCTGGCCCTCCAACGGTGTGAGGGACAGTGAACTGGCCCCATTTAAAAAATTTGAGGATCACTGAATTAGGCCATCAGTACACACTGTTTCAAAGTATAAGGAAGGGGGTCTACTGGAAACCACAGCAAAATTAATGAAGGTATGGTGAGAAATCTAAATTATAAAAATTGAGTCATATGTGGTTCTAAGAACTCTTTCTCTGCACATGCATTAATAACCCTATCAGAGAAGATGTCTTCCAAAAACACATGTGACAGTAAGACTTCCTCAACTAAGATAAATACTAAAATGAGTTCTTTCTCAGGGTGTTGTTTCCCGCCCCTCTCCCTGGCTGGTTGCTGAGGCTGGCAAGCTCATCTGGCTTGATGTCCTCATGGGCTCCCTCCTGTGGCTTTGCATGGTCCCTGCTTAGTGATTGGGACATCAAAGATGGCTCAAGTCTGAATGACCTTCTTCCACCTGCAGGAGTACACGCCCCATCTTTTGGCTGGGCACAGGCCTGCTACAAGTGCATAAACCACTGTGTTCAGAAAGCCTGCACCTCTAAATCTGTAACAGCCACAGTTAAGACTGATGAAAGAGGGAGCCAAAAAATTGGGTTTTATTTCCTTTTCATTCCCTTAGCCCCAAATCCCAATTTACCTTCTGGATGTTGCAATAAGTATTGTCACAAAAAAGGCACAGCATGTAGAAGGCATAAGACTGAAAGGATGTAGTTTATAATGCTTTTTCCCCCCATACAAATGACATTCCACCTACAGAAGGACATTGTTTAATTTGTCAGCAAGGGTGATGGATTTGTGAATGGATTTATTTGGAAGTTCTTTGAATCCCATGTGACTAGCATCAGAATCCAAAGTGAAATATGAGGCCAGTAACAAAGCCACCCCCTGATTCATGAACACAACAAGCAATGGGATAACTGAGAATGACATGATAATACAGTTCTAAAGAAGAAACAGATAAGTTCACTTCACTGCCAGTATATCTTTATACAGCAAAACCTAGTGTGACTATAAGGGAATAAGGGTTGAATAGGCAGGTATTACAAATTAAGAGCATATCAGCAAAACCCATGACTAGTTTGCAAAGTGGTTAAGAACACCAGTACCTTTCAGGAGTCTTATTTTAAGTTTACTTTCTAAAAACATATTCATGGTAATTCCATGTTAGTCTCTTTTCTGAATTTTTATAGCATTAACTATGCCTCATTCATTTGGACACAATTATTTGTAGGTATGCATTCCACAATCTATTCCTCTTAAATTTCCTATTTTTCTTCTAGCATAAAATAGCTAATATTTCATGCTCTTGGATGTTGTGGAAATAGTTGTTGAGCTTGTCTGTTGTTTCCCAACAACACTCTCTCTTCTTACCTCTACCCCCCATATCACTGAGGAGCTGGCAACTCACCTAATTATAAAGTACCAAATCTTTTCAGGAAGCAAATGTTTAAATATGTTATGTTTTTAAGAATATTTTCAATTCATCTGACCTTTGATCAACTATAGTTACATTCTTTTTTCATTTGTCCAACTGTTCTATGGCTGATTCTTATTGTAGAGAAGTAGTTCCAAGAGTTTTGTCGCTAGTCTGTAAACTCTCCAACTTAACACTCTAGTCTCAGTTGTTCAATTTCCCCCTTAGCTCTGTTGCATAGGCTGGAGTACAGTGGCTTGATCACAGCTCACTGTAGCTCCCAACTCCTCGGCTGAAGCAATTCTCCTGCCTCAGATCCAGGAGTAGCTGAGACTGAGTAACAGATATGGGCCACCATGCCTGATTATTTATTTTTTTTGTAGAGATGAGGCTCTTGCTATGTTGCTCATGCTGGTCTTGAACTCTTGGGCTCAAGCCATTTTCCTGCTTCAGCCTCCCAAAGTGCTGGTATTACAGGGATGTGCCACGGCACTTGGCCTATAAATTGTATTTTAAAAGGGTATCTCTCTCATCGTACAATTCAAGGGGGCCATGAGAATAAATAACCCCAGAAGTGTTGTGTTAATAATCTTCAGACTTTTAAAGTAATGTTTTTCTGACTTAAGGTGAAAAACACCTGAATACAGAGCCTAGGTTGTGAAACAAGTTTAAAAGTCATTCCTGAAAAAAAGAAAGCTGTTCAGAACCATCTAATCTCAACTCAGGGAGTCGCAGAACTTCTGAGGCAATTCCTCGGTCACTGGTTAAACTCCAGCTCGTTACCAACCAAGAAAAGTGGGTGAAGATATTCTTCGTCTCAGTAGGTAAGGCCCATAAGCGATTGGAGGTGCCAAATGTTCTCAAGATAATTTCCGCCCAAATCTCTGACCTCCTACAGAGGTTAAAGTGCAAGAGAGAAGAACGCCTCTCCCCCCACACACATTTTTTGAGTGGACGGGCAAAAATCCTAAACATCACTCCTAGGATGAATTTATCTTGGGTGATATTCTACCGAGAGACTGCACTGGATGGGCAAAATCCAAATTCAACTACAGATCTTAACACGGTGGTTCTCGGTACATCAGAATCACATGGGGCCTTTGAAAAACACCGATGCTCGAGCCCCATTTTTAAGATTTCGGATTTAGTTCTTCTAGGATGATTCGTTCAGTGATTAGGCAGCACAGCAGACTTGAGAACCTTTGGAACTAGTCCCTTTCCACAATTAACCTACAATGATTTAGGAATCTCAAGGGCCTCTGGCCCCACCTTTTGCTGCGGTATGACAATAATTACGGTAACAACGTGGCAGCCAAGACCTCGGCTCTCCTCGTAACAAGGGAAGCCAAGCCCAGGGTGGGCTCCTCCCTCGCTCCCCAAAGGAAACCCAGCCGCCCCCAAAATCACCTCGTGGGCACGTAGCTTGTAGATCCTGGGCGGTGGGCGAGAAGGTGCCTAATTTTCGTGGGAGACAAAGGGGAAAGGGAATGGGGAGGGAATACCGCAGAAGGTACTGGAAGCGCGCATCCGGTTTGAGTCTCACGAGGCAGCTGCGCGCCGGAAGTCCCGGCTACTATGTGACGTCACATCCACGGCGCAGGCCTCATTGTGCTGGAGGACGCCGGATGGATGTGGGTGGGTCTCTCAGCTCTGAGCTCTGGGAGGGCGGGGGCGGAGAACAGGCTGCTGCGCTGGGTCCGGGTATCGGGACCTGGCCGGGGGCATCTGTAAGAAACTGTGTGTCTGGGCGGCGCCTGTGGCTCAGTCGGTAGGGCGCCGGCCCCATATGCCGAGGGTGGCGGGTTCAGACCCAGCCCCGGCCAAACTGCAACCAAAAAATAGCCGGGCGTTTGTGGCGGGCGCCTGTGGTCCCAGCTACTCGGGAGGCTGAGGCAAGAGAATCGCTTGAGCCCAGGAGTTGGAGGTTGCTGCGAGCTGTGTGAGGCCACGGCACTCTACCGAGGGCCATAAAGTGAGACTCTGTCTCTACAAAAAAAAAAAAAAAAAAAAAAAAAGAAACTGTGTGTCTGTCGAGGGGGATTATTTTAAACAGTGTTCTCTATTATTCAAAAAATGGATGGAGGAGAAAATGTCTGTGGCTAGAACGCGGTGATGGTAGGAGTGTGATGTCCTCTGGGAAGAGTCAGGGATGGATTGGGACCTGATGGAATCTCTGCCTCAGGGAAGAAACCAGTGTCAGGAAAGGAAAGAGAAAACACACACGTCAGAAAACACACAAGAGAAACGGCTCAAACCTTGAGAGTTATATTTCTGTCTCAGAGCAGCCTGGGTGTAAGGAGTCCAGAGTAGTGTGGCAGCTCCCCGGGACTAGGGACTTAAATTCCACTCTCCCTGGTTTCTTGCCTTGGCTCACAGGGTTGAAGATGGCACACGACTGCACCAGCCAGTGGGGAAGGAAGAAAGGGGAAACCAGGGGCATGCCCCTTTTCTCTGAGATGGGGTTTCACCACCTTGACATTTTACAATCAAGGTTGGATAATTCTGTTTACTGGGGCTGTCTTGTGCATGTAGGAGGTTTAGCAACAGTCTTGGTCTCTACCCACAAGATCTCAGTAATATCCCCTAGTTGTGAGAACCACAAATGTCCCCAGACATTGCCATATGCCCCCGGGGAGCAGTCACCCCACGTTGAGAACCATTTCTGTAAGGGTACCACCCATAAGTGGCCCACAACACTTCTGCTCACATCCCACTAATGGCCTGAACTTCATTATTCGGCCATCCTTAAGGGTAAAGCAGTCTTGGAGTTGTTTATTTTTCAGGTGCTCAGGTGCTATAAGTTGGCTGAAGAAGAAGTAGCCGATTCTCCTAAACTGTTACTGTTACAGGAAATGGAAATTCTGTAGCTAGTTGAGGATGTGGGCCTTGCTCTTTTCATCTTCCATCTGAGTTTTAGTTATTCATAAAACTACTGATGATAGGAACACTAAGCATCTGAAAAGTGACAGTCGTTTTTGAAAAGAATGGGCACTGTTACTCCAGAAAGCTGACAAGGGAGAGAAATCAAATTCTGAAATGGAGTCTAGAGAAAGTTGGAGTTTCATTTGTGTTTTAGCGACATCTGGTGGAAATTTGTCCCAGGCATAAACTTCAAATTTTAAGTAACTTAATGGATTATAGCAAAATTTTCAAAGATCCTGCTAGATGAGGAACTCTTTAAAGCATGATCTCTTACATTCAGCACTACTGACTTATGGGCTGTATAATTAATCATGGGGCCTGCTCTGTGCACTTTAGGGTATTTAGAAGCACTCCTGGCCTCTGCCTATGGGTTGCCTCCCTTCCTGGCCATTTGTGACAACCAAAAATGTTTCCAGACGTTGCCAAATGTCCCTGGGCCCCAAGGAGGGGGAAATCGCCCCGATTGAGAACCACTCCTTTAGATAAGTTGAGTAGAGTTCCACAGTTTATTAAGTCTATGCACCATAGTAGTCTCACATCAGTGCATTTTGTGAGTCTGGGAAGGGTGGGGAGACCATGCAGGGAGAAAACAGGTAGCAGGATTTGTCTTGTTTATACTTTGGAGAACTCTGCCTTTGCTTATTCCAACAACAGGAGGTAAGGATGCCTAAAGAAAGGCGAAGGGATGTGGACTATCTTTTTTAAATCTTCTATAGCAGTGATTTTCAATGGGTGTGTGTGCTGCAAAAAAAAAAAAAAAATATATATATATATACATATGTATATATTTTGAGACAGAGTCTCACTTTGTATCCTTGGTAGAGTGCCGCGGCATCATAGCTCACAGCAATCTCAAACTCCTGGGCTTAAGCGATTCTCTGGCCTCAGTTTCTCTTGGTCCACTTTTCAAAGGGAGGATGTATATTTTTATTTTTCTAAATAAAGACTTTACAAAGCCTCTTTTCTTCTCCTCAGTGCTACAGAATCTGACAGCTAGGACACAAGAATGATATGCCTGAAGAAAGCATGAAGTATCCAACCTTTCTGAGGTACCTAAGGGGTGTTAGTTATATTGCTAGACTATTTATTTATTTATAGACAGAGTCTCACTTTGTTGCCCCAGCTAGAGTGCTGTGGTGTCACAGCTCACAGCAATCTCAAACTCCTGGGCTTAGTGATTCTCTGGCTTCAGTTTCTCTTGGTTCACTTTTCAAAGGGAGGATGTATATTTTTATTTTTCTAAATAAAGACTTTACAAAGCCTCTTTTCTTCTCTTAAGTGCTACAGAATCTGACAGCTAGGACACAAGAATGATATGCCTGAAGAAAGCATGAAGTATCCAACCTTTCTGAGGTACCTAAGGGGTGTTAGTTATATTGCTAGACTATTTCTTTATTTATTTATAGTCTCACTTTGTTGCCCCTGGTAGGGTGCCATGGTGTCACAGCTCACAGCAACCTCAAACTCTTGGGCTCAAGTGATTCTCTTGTCTCAACCTCCCAAGTAGCTGGGACTACCGGTGCCCACCACAATGCCCAGCTATTTTTTAGAGACAAGGTCTCACTCTGGGTCAGGCTGGTCTTGAACTCTTGAGCTTGGGCAATTCACCCGTCTCAGCCTCTCAAGTGCTGGGATTACAGGCTTGAGCCACCGTGCCCAGCCTGCTGCAAAAATTTTTAAAGGACATTAATTAAATTATGTTTGAAAGACTTTCAAAGCACAGTAAATATATATGCGTGTGTGTGTGTATATATATGTATATTTTACTCTTTTTTTGATCAACGTAATTTAATTGCACCATGGAAGTTTAACTATAGCTTTGAGTGTCCCGTGAGATAAAAAAGGTTGAAAAACACAGCTCTACAGTAAGGAAATCTACAGAGGCCATTACCTAACACAGGAAGTAGCACAGACCAATCCACGATGGTGGTGTCTGGGCCCCAAAGTGCCCCTCAGGGATGCATAGGTGACAGATGTGGATAACCCTACCAGTTGTGTGGAACCATAGCTAATCTCATGGGGCTTTTTGGATTGTTTCCCCCCAGCTCTGGGACCCATCTGCCACCTGAATGTTGTGGAGAAACTGCATGGGAGCCAGTCCCCTTACCTGGGTCAGGTAAGTGGGGCTAAGCAGTCCTGCCTTTCCCCTTGAAGCTGGTAAAGGAATGAGCAATTCCTCAGGAGCACCTCCCAGCAGGTCCTGGCTTCAGGCACCTCTCAGGTCCTCTTCTAGAATTTCCCTTTGATTTTGCCTTCTTCTCAAGCCCCTGCTCCCCCCTGCCCCCAGTCTGGTCTCCCCCTTTCAGTGGATGACCTCACCTCCTACTGACAAAATTAAGATGGCCAGGTACACTTGCGATGACCGAAAATGTCCCTAGACATTGCCAAATATCCCTGGGGTGGGGTGGGGGTGGGGTGGAGGAGGCAGTAAATTGTCCCCAGGTGAAAACTGCTGGGCTAGAGAGAATGCTGAGCTTGGATGGTGGTCTAACAAGAGCCTTGGTGGACCTTGTGGGAGAATTGCAAGAGCTAGAATGGCCTTTCCAAATTGTAGGAAGTTGGGCTGAGTCTTTTATTCTCTAGCATGGATCATCACTGGATGTGGGCTCCTTGAAAGGGGCGGGCTTTTGGGTGAGGTGGATTTGTGACTAAGACCCAAAGTTCCTCATTGAAAGGGGAACAGGGGCATACCAGTGTTCACATCATGAGTTATTCTACAATTGTTCATTTACTTTCTGCCATCTTCCACTCAGTGATAAAGTTCCTGAGAATTGGGACCACACCTTATTTGGCTGTGTTGCATCAAAATCATCTATAATATATGGGAATAAATACTGGTTCAGTTAAATAATGAAATGAGACAATACTTATTTGGATATTTACAAAGTTAAATACTATAATGCAAGACTTCATTATGCATTTTATTAGGATATGAGAAAGTACCCAGAGATTAATCCATATTTATATTATATTTAATTATAAGTTCTTTTTTGAGAAGTAACAAGAGTTACTATGCTGAAAACACTCAGTAGTACTGAGCTGATCTTTAACAATGTTTTGAGTCTTGTATATGAGATTCTTTATCAGTAATTTAAAAAAGGTTTAGGAGGTTTGTGTGGGATAGAACCAATTAATTTCTAAAATATACATGGAAGGCAAGTATTGAAAATTTTTACTTTAGATGTGATTATAAAGCACTATATTGTCTCTATGCATAGTTCCACAAAATAGTACTCATCTTCATCCAGTAGAGGGCACAACTGTACGTAGCTATTGATGGAGAACTGCTTTTTAGTTAAAAGGGAGTGCATTAATCTCTCAATGGCACACTGTAATAACATGTCATTCACATGTAAATGAATCAACAATGTATTGTTTGTTGGTGATATTTTATTACTGCATTTCCAACTCTATTCTTTCACATTGTTTAAGTTACTACATCTTCAATATAATCAAAATTAGGTTAAAATTAGTCTCTAAGTAATACTGTTAAATTTCAACTGGCTGAAATCTTTTGAGGCCAACAATGTGTAAGGCTTTTTGAAAGCATAAGTTCACATAAGGTATGTTTTTTTTTTTTTTTTTTTTTGTGGTTTTTGGCTGGGGCTGGGTTTGAACCCGCCACCTCCGGCATATGGGACCGGCGCCCTACTCACTGAGCCACAGGCGCCGCCCCATAAGGTATGTTTTAATTTTAAAAGAGGTGGCCAAAATGTAGAGAGTATTTTGTAAATGTTTTGTAAAATTTTGTAATGAATATTTTGTAAATAAAGGTACATTTGACTATAATTTCCCATTTTTCCTATATAACTTAGGGGTGACTTATATTGACTTGGGGTGAGTTTTGAGATACTCTGTATTATGCCTCGATTAGAATTATGACCTTATTTTTACCACAGCCTTGTAAAGCAGGTTATCGTTCAAATATGTTTCTTACTTAACTTTAGATATATTTCTAATTTCAATGGGAAATTGATCCTTTGGTAATAATCCAAAGCTATAAGAGGACAGGAGAGCTGCATATGTGAAGATGTTTATTACAATACTGTTTGTGGATAATTAGTGAAATTGGAAGCAATTTTGGAGCATAGACTATTAAGCAGCCATCAAAATGAAAATTATGACTATAAGGCTCGGCACCCATAGCTCAGCGGTTAGGGTGCCAGCCACATACACTGAGGCAGGTGGGTTTGAACCCGGCCCACTAAAACAACGACAACTAGAACAAAAAAATTAGCTGGGCATTGTGGCAGGTACCTGTAGTCCTAGCTTCTTGGGAGGCTGAGGCAAGAGAATCGCTTAAGCCCAAGAGTTTGAGGTTGCTGTGAGCTGTGACACCATGGTACTCTACCCAGGGCTACAGCTTGAGACTCTGTCTCAAAAAAAAAAAAAGAAAAGAAAATTATGAATATTATATAGGAGCATGGAATGTAAGTGATGCATGATAAATCAAAGCAGAATAAATTGTATGTTGTGTTAGTAATTATGTAGAAATTGAGAACATATGTGGTTGGGGGAAGTGGCCAGAAGGATGGAATGGTAATAACCTTTGACATGTCAAGGAATTATCTCTGTGTGTGTCACCATAGATCTCTCTCCTTCCTATCACCTTGTTGCTGTTACAGTGACCTTTGTAGAAGACAACACTTCTAAAGAGATATTCATGCTTTGTTTGAAATACAGTAATGCCAGACTTGTCTACTATGTTTGGTGAAAAGTGGCATATTTAAATGACTTATGAATTCCTTTTTTTCCCTATTAACTGATGTTTACTTCCTTAAACACAAAAACAAAATCATTTTGCCTAGAAATCTTTCTAAAATATTTTCCTTCCTTCTTCAACAGTTTTGAACACATTTTATTCTTTCCTTTATATCTCAGGCTCACCATGTGAATGTCAATTTCTCTCCCATTCTAGAATAGGATGGCATCCTTACGTGCAATTAAAGTATAGGATTATTTGCCTCTATATGGCATCCTCACATCTGCTCTGAATTTTGATTCCTTGGTTCTTATTTTTATAGGTTTTCTTTTTTTGTTGTTTGACCTTTTTTTTTTTTTTTTTTTTTTTTGTTGAGACAGTCTCACTCTGTCGCCGTGGGTAAAGTGCCATGGCATTATAGCTCACAGCAACATCAAACTCTTGGGCTCAAATGATCCTCCTGCCTCAGCCTTCCAAGTAGCTGGGACTACAGGTGCCCACCACAATGCCCAGCTAGTTTTTCTACTTTTGTTAAAGATAGGGTCTTGGCCTTCTTCAGGCTGGTCTCAAACTCTTGAGCTCAGGGGATCCACCCATCTCAGTCTTTTTCTCTCTTTCAGTCTGTCAGGTGTCATTTTCATGGTTGCTAGTTTTCCAGCCTTCTGCAACCTTTCTTTTGTAATCTCCCAACAGATTTCCTGCTTCTGACATGCCTTGTTAGAAAATGACACAACTGAGTTGACTAAAATTATGTGCAGAAAGCTGCAAAGGGTGTTTTTCCTTATGTAAGGGTCTGGACCAGGGGTCCTCAAACTGCGGCCTGCGGGCCACATGAGGCGGTGTGATTGTATTTGTTCCCATTTTGTTTTTTTACTTCAAAATAAGATATGTGCAGTGTGCATAGGAATTTGTTCATAGTTTTTTTTTAAACTATAGTCCGGCCCTCCGACGGTCTGAGGGACAGTGAACTGGCCCCCTGTTTAAAAAGTTTGAGGACCCCTGGCTGGACAGTGGAGACAGGACAATATCTGTTTTGGTTGCTCAGAGGTATTTGGCTTACTTCTTTGCTCTTGGCTGTTTCCTGGATATGTTGAGGTCTCAGCGGAATGGCTTGTGCAAGAGAGAGAGAGACATGTTGCTGTAGGGAAAATAGAATAGGAGCTCTCTGAAATAAAGCATTGTAGTAGTAAATCCAGTCAACATCTACAAATCAATGGAAACTGAAAGCAGAGTCAGGCGATCAATAGTTAGACAAACTCCACACTTGCATCTGTTTCTCTCTCTGTCCATAGCATTTCATCCTTCCCATTCCCAGACTTCATCCTGGGCCAAATTTCCCTCCAGTTGAGAAAAGAGCAATGCACTGAGGTAAAGCAAAACATTGTACAAAAGAAAGTAGAGAATCACAATTGATTTTGCAATTCCTTAGCTAATCAATAAATAGCCCCATATTTTAAACATATAAGGAGTATTTTGAATACATAAAGCAGGTTGCTACATTCTGTAGAGACCTAAAAGAAATATTTGTACTCCCTACCCTCATTCTTTTTCTTTTTGCCAAAGAATTAACTATAGGAGTAGAAAAGATCATTTGTGCAGTTAAAATGTAATTAATTTCATTAAATTATACATAACTCTCTGTGAATATATGTGTTATATAAATTCAGGTGTTTCTACTACTCAGGATCAGTGCATTTTTTTTATTTTTATTTTTTTAGTTCTGGTATCTAAAGTAAGACTCCATTTTAACCTTATGCACAATGGATGTGGAGGCATTTTTTAAAAGACACTCCTATCATAATTTGTTGAGCTTCACCATAGTCCTGAAAGTATTTATGTACTTCTAGGGCTTGGGGAAGCTTACTACATTTCCAAGCAGTCTCTTTCTTCCAAAAAAATAATTCAACAAAATGAGCAATAACCACAAAATAAGCAAACCCACTTCCTGATCTTCAGAGATGTGGTTGAAAGACAAGCTGTAATGGGACATAATTTTTGGTTTCTATTGATTAATTCTCAAGAAGCTCACAAATTCCAAGGGCAAATGTGCAAAAGCAACCTACACTTTGTAAGGGAGGAATAATATAATTTATTTTTATTTCCTTCATAGTTTTTTAGTTGAGACATTCTTCTGAAAACAAATGTTAGATTAACAAGAGAAAAACCCAGCAGAAGTTTATTGCGTATGCCAGTGGAAGAGGCCTCAGTTCAGAAGTATTTCTCTCTCAAGGAAGTGGCTTAGGGCCTTTGCTTAAATAGTATTTTAACAAAGAGCCATACATCTTGTATAGTGACAACGCAAAGAAGAAAGCATCTTCAGGCTTCTAAACGGAGGGAAAATATGTGAAGGTAAATTAATGGGAAGAATAAGGTTTGCTGTTAGATCCTCTGGCTCTGCTGACTCAGAGCTGATAAGCAAGCCTTGTAAAGGGGCCCAGCCCTAGGCAGGAAAAGGCAAAGAGAGCAGGAAGACCTTTGTCTTTGTAAACTGCTGTCCCCCATCAGGCAAGCAGGTGGAGGGCCAGAGCCTCTCCCTTAATTTTAACCTTCTTCAGCTGGACGATTCCCAGTGTGTACCATGTTTTGGTTTCCTTCATGGCTGTAACAAATTTATTTAATATTTAAATTATTTAATTTAATAAAACAAATTTATTTAATATGTAACACAGGAGTTTTCAGAGATGAAGACCCAAACACTGAGGGAAAACTTCTTTTGTGGACAGTCATACAGAAGTAAGGTTGGGGGATAAAGAATATGAGCTAAAGGTATAAATGTAGAATATGATTGTCTTAACACAATAACTAAGAAAATGCCAGGAAGGCTATGTTAACCAGTGTGATGAAAACGTGTCAAACTGTTTATAAAACCAGTGTATGGTGCCCCATGATCGCATTAATCTACACAGCTATGATTTAATAAAAAAAAAAAAAGAATATGAGCTAAAGGTAATAGACTGGAGAAAACTTCCAAGGCCTGTTTCTTCAGATTCTTCTTGGCCTCTCTGTGTGACATTTCTTCCCTCTGGGTATACAGCAGGACATCTGTCACACAGAGGAGAGGAAGGAGAGGGTCAAAGAGTGATGTTGCTATGTTCTATATCCTGCTTCAGGGGAGAAGGGTGGGAGAAGGTCAGAGAGAACTTCCTGCTTCTGCCATACTTTGGGTATGGTGTTTTGAGCCTTATGAGTTAGATCACTGTATGAGAAGTGATCATCTTATAGGAATCATGCTAATTTCTGGATTAAAAGTGATCATCCATATTAGAGAAATGATCTGCATGTCTGTCCTACTTTATTGCTGCCATGTACAGGGATTGACTGTCTAGGGAATGAAAGGGCATATATTTGGAATGAATTGCAGAGTTGTGTCTAGATTAGGCTAGATCTGCTAGTCATTGTTGTAGAAAGCTACTTGAGCAAATGATTATTCCATAGTTTGAAGGCTATAGTAATAAAAACCTAAAATGTCCTGTTATGTAAACATATTAGAAACTGATGTATCCATTGAATTATTCTAATATTATGTAGAACAGGCGTCCTCAAACTGTGGCCCGTGGGCCACATGAAGTGGTGTGAATTGTATTTGTTCCTGTTTTGTTTTTTTACTTCAAAATAAGATATGTGCAGTGTGCATAGGAATTTGTTCATAGTTTCTTTTTTAAACTATAGTCTGGCCCTCCAATGGTCTGAAGGACAGTGAATTGGCCCCCTGTTTAAAAAGTTTGAGGACACCTGACGTAAAATTATCAGTGGTGGTAGGGACAATGTTAACTTTCTGAAAAATCCCTAAATTACACATATTAGAATGATCCAACATAAAGGGTTTAGAGCCCTGAAAACATTCCTAATCATAATTTACCTAATATTTAAAAAAATTCTTCTACCATACTTTTATAATGTTGTGAAAAATTATAAAATCACCAACATCTTTTCTATCTTTTTTTGTCATTTGTGTTGAACATCATGATGGGAGACAAAATGGCCCAAAGGTTAGGAGCTAGAGAATACGTCCCCTTCTGGCTATAGGATGCTATAAACATCTAGAAATTTGATGATTCGTATCTCAATGAATGTTGAGGATAACGTATGTTCTTAATTTATGAGGTATCCATTTGGTTGTCTGTTAAAATACACATGTGCAGTCAATTTAATATGCATAATTGATAAGACTCACAGAAATAAAGTAGTAATTGAATCCTTTATAGCAGTGGTGCTTAGCTTTGAATTTATATTAGAAACATTTGGATAGCTTTTAAGCATCCCAAACTCAGGCCACATCCCAGACCAATTAAACTAGACTCTCTTGGGGATGCGACTGAGATATCAGTATTTTAAAAGCTCACTGTGTAATTATATGTAGCCAAGTTTAGGAAATACTGCCTTATAGAACTTCCCTGCTTACTCTTACTTTATTAAGTATTTCAAGGACTCTTCGTTTAACAATTTATTTTTCCTTAACAGTCTTTAGGGACTGTTTCTGTTTCTTTTTTCTCTTTAAATAAAAGCAAATATTGTCAAAAGAATAGTCTTGTTTGTTTCTTTTATTTCTGCCCTCCTTTTCTTTGCTCTTGTTTTTTATCTGCTAAATTGATCAAGATAGCATAATAGCATACAGAGTCAGATCACTCTCGTCTGAATACAGGTTGGGCTGTTTATTAGTTGTCATAGCTAGGCAATTCATTTTATCTTTAAGCCAGCCCTCTCCGCTCCCAAATCTCTAGCAGTAGTTCTTGACTGGAGGCAATTTTACCTGCCAGGAGACATTTGGCAATACTGGAGACATTTTTGATAGTTACCACTGTGGGGGTAGGAGGGATGGTTTTGACATTAATAGGTAGAGCCAGGGATCTGCACAGGACAGTCCTCATAGCAAAGAATTATCTGGCCTCCAAATGTCACTAGTGCTGAGGTGATGGAACCCAGATCTACAGAGTGAGGCTGTGGAGTCTGTCTGCATTCAAAGTCTTGTTCCTCTACTTCTTAGCTCTGTAACCTAGAGCAACTTACTATTCCTGTCTGAATCCCATTTGAAAATACAGATATTATTAGTACCCCCCTTGGGTTAAATGGGATAATGCACGTGGAATGTTAATACAGTGCTAATTATCACCAAATTATATCTTCTATTTTGGGGCATTTGTAGTCTTTTGGCAGTGTCCTTGAGATAATTTATTTGACCCTTCTCTTGATAATCTCAGAGTTATCATTTCATGATTCAATGGTAGGAGAAGAAAAGGGGTTGGCAGGCAGAGTTGTCTTTGAATATGTACCCGCTTTGGATTTCAAGTGAGCATTCAGAGGAGATAGTCTCATGGCAGCCTGTTCAGTTCCTTCCTCCACTATTCATGTTCCTCCCCACCTTACCACTAGCCTGACACTTGTGTTGGGTGAAGTGTTCAGATAAGGCAGCTTGCACTGGATCAAGTAAAAAGTCAAAGGCATTCCTGCAAGTATGCATTCTAAGGGAAGAAGGCTTAACAGCAAAGAACACAGTGTGTCAATAAACTTTTTATTTATTATTAACACAAGGAAGGTACCTGCAGGGTTTGAAATTCAGGAAAAATCCCCGTGCTGGGAATGGAAGTTTGGGAATCATTGCCACAGAAAGAATCAAAGTTATGGGAGAGAATGAAGTGTTGCGGGAGGGTGTAGGGAGAGGAGAGAAGGGGGCTCATGATGCGGCCTGAGAAATAATGCTCAGCTAGCAGTTGTTGCAAACCTACTCTGTGCTCACCAGTCGCCTTTCTGATTTATGACATTACATTTGACTTTTAGGAAGTGTTGCCTCCTACTTCCTCCATCCTCATCCCCAAATGTTGTAAGTCTAGCATGAAACTAATAAAATGAGTCTTTACTAAAGACAATACAGAATGCTTGTGAAAATAGGCAGGAAATCCCTGACCTGATTGCTTTCCATTAATCAGGTTCACTTTTAATTTTTGTCATTATAATTTCATAATTATAATACAAAATTTGAAAATTTTCTCTAAGCGTATGCTTTTCTCTAATCATAGTATGCATCTAATGATGCATTTTTTTTTTGCAGTTTTTGGCCAGGGCTGGGTTTGAACCCGCCACCTCTGGCTAATGGGGCCAGCGCCCTACTCCTTTGAGCCACAGGTGCCACCCCTAACAATGCATGTTTTTATAATGGCTTTTTTGAGATATAATTCACATACCATATAACTTAGCCATTTAAAATATATAATTCAATAGCTTTGAGGATGGTCACAGAGTTGTGCAGCCATTACCACAATCAATTTTAGAACATTTTCATCACTTTCCCCAAAGAAACTCCATATTTACCCGCAGTCAGTCCCCATGTCCCCTCAATCCTTCCAGCCTTAGTCAGTTTCTGTCTCTATAGATCTGCCTATTCTGGACATTATGCATGCACGGGTTCAGACAATATGTGGTCCCTCATGTGGCTTCTTTCCCTTAGCATTTCAAGTGCCATCCATGTTATAGGATTTATCAGTGATTTGTTCCTTTTTATTGCTGAATAATATTCCACTGTATGGATAATAGCACATTTTGTTTATTCATCAGATGATGGACAGTTGGGTTGTTTCCACCTTTTGGCTATTGTAAAGAGTGCTGCTAGGAATGTTCATGTACAAATATTTGTTTGACCACCTATTTTCAATTCTTTTAGGTGTATACCTAGGAGTGAGATTGCTGGGTCATATGATAACTCTATGTATAAACCTTTGAGGAAATGCTAGACAGTTTTTCAAAGACTTTGCCATTTTCCATTCCCATTGGTAATGTATGAGTATTCAAATTTCTCTGCATCCTCACCAACATTTTTTTGTTTGAGACAGAGTCTCACTCTGTCACCTGGGTAGAGTACCATGGCACTATAGCTTGCAGCAACCTCAAACTCTTTGGCTTGAGTGATCCTCTTGTCTCAGCCTCCCAAGTAGCTGGGACTACAGGCATGTACCACCATGCCCAGCTATTTTTTTTCTATTTTTAGTAGAGATGGGGTCTTGCTCTTGCTCAGCTGGTCTCAAACTCCTGAGCTCAAGCAATCCACCTGCCTCAGTCTCCCCAGAATGCCAAAATTACAGGCGTGAGCCACCACATCTGGCCAACATTTTTTATTATCTGCTTTTTCTTTAATTTTAGCCATTCTTGTGGGTGTGAAATGGCATATTATGGTCATGATTGTATATTCTTTTCAAAAATATTATTTGATATTCATTTTGCAGAGTGCTACCTATCCTTCATAATCAAAATTTAAAATGTCTTCAAAATATTCCTTCAAATTGCTATTTCATAATTTGTGAGGCTATTCTACTTGGGGCCATTTGTTTCTTACTTTTTACCATTATAAATAATAGATTTTCCTGCATATAGTTTTTTCTAATGTTTAGATTTTTAAAACTTTTTTCCATGTTTGATTCTTTTTAAAAATTGTTTGGGATTCATTGAGAGTACAAAGAATTAAGTTACCCTGATTGCATTTGTTAGATAAAGTCCCTGTTATACTTATGTCCCACCCCTAAGAGCTGTGCCATACACCATGACCCCCATCCCCTTCAATCCACCCCTCTCCCTACTACCTCATTGCCCTACCCTACCCCTTGTATTAGCTTATCTGCTGCCTTCATATTAGAATTAAGTACATTGGATTCTTGGTTCTCCTTTCTTCTGATGCTTTACTAAGAAGAATGTGTTCCACCTCCATCCATGTTAATACAAAAGATGTAAAGTTTCCATCTTTTTAATGGCTGAATAGTATTCCATGCTATACATATACCACAACTTGTTAATCCTTCCTCGGTTGGTGGGCATTTAGGTTGTTTCCACAGTTTGGCAATTGTAAATTGAGCTGCGATAAACAGTCTAGTATGAGTGTCCTTAGGATAAAATGATTTTTTTTTCTTTTGGATAGATACCTAGTAATGGGATTGCAGGATCAAATGGGAGGTCTAATTTGAGTTTTTTGAGGATTTGCCATACTTCCTTCCAAAGAGGCTATATTAGTTTGCAGTCCTACCAGCAGTATAAAAGTGTTCTCTTCTCTCCACATCCACACCAGCATCTAAGCTCTGAGACTTTGTGATGTGGGCCATTCTCACTGAGGTGAGGTGATATATCAGGGTGGTTATGACTTGCATTTCTGTGATGAGTAGAGACGGTGAGCATTTTTTTCATATGTTTGTTAGCCATTCGTCTGTCTTCTTTAGAGAAGGTTCTATTCATGTGTCTTGTCCAGTGATATATGGGATTTTTTTTTTGTTGTTGTTGTTGATTATTTTGAGTTCTCTGTAGATCCTAGTTTATAAAGCTTTTGTCTGATTCATAATATGCAAATAGCTTTTCTCATTCTGAAAGTTGTCTGTTTGCTTTGCTTGTTGTTTTCCTTAGCTGTACAGAAGTTTAACTAAGTCCCATTTGTTTATTTTTGCCATTGTTGCAATTGCTGTGGAAGTCTTCTTCATAAAATCTTTCCCCACGCTGATATCTTCAAGTATAAAACTTTTTAAATTCTTTAATTGATACATTATAATTATACATCTTTATGGGGTACAATTTTTTTCTTTTTATTTCTTTTTTTTATTAAATCATAGCTGTGTACATTGATATGATCATGGGGCATCATTTACTAGCTTCACAGACAGTTTGACACACTTTCATCACACTGGTTAACATAGCCTTCCTAGCATTCTCTCAGTTACTGTGCCAAGACACTTACATTCCACATTTACCGAGTTTCACATATACCCTTGTAAGATGCACCGCTGGTGTAATCCCACCAATCCCCTTCCCTCTATTCACCTTCCCTCTTCCTCCCCTCCCTTTCCCCCTTCCCCGTATTCTTAGGTTATAACTGGGTTATAGCTGTCATGTGAAAGCCCTAAATTAGTTTCATAGTAGGGCTGAGTACATTGGGTACTTTTTCTTCCATTCTTGAGATACTTTACTAAGAAGAATATGTTCCAGCTCCATCCATGTAAACATGAAAGAGGTAAAGTCTCCATCTTTCTTTAAGGTTGCATAATATTCCATGGTGTACATATACCACAATTTATTAATCCATTCGTGGATTGATGGGCACTTGGGCTTTTTCCATGACTTAGCAATTATGAATAGGGCTGTGATAAACATTCTGGTACAAATATCTTTGTTCAACTGAGTGTCAAGTCCAAAAACACCGAAACAGTTCACAGGTAAGGCCTTTCTGGTTTGCAGTCTCACTGCTACTTGTACTTATGAGTGCCAGCGGGATTAGGTCAATCAAACACATGAGACCTCTTGCCAGTTTTCCACTGTTTTTGTCCTCCTCTTGGGGTCCAAAAGTCCCTTGCTGACTCCCTGTATCCTCAAAGGGATGATTATAGGCAGATCCCACCAGCCAGAGATGCCTGGAGTCTTATCTCCCCAGACTCACCGTGCCCAGTTGCAGGGAAGTTGTTACTCGGCCACCATCTTGCTCCACCTCCTTTTGGGGCCGCGGACGTAGGTCAAAGTAAAGGTGGAGTCTGAGTATCTGAAATCTGCAAACAGGCAGTCCTTCTTGGCTATGGACTTCTGGATCATGACGTTGATATCCTTCTGAATTTGCTCTTGCCTTGAACACATCCCCATTAAATAAATCCCTGGAGAAGAAGCAGATGCTATTTCCACCCCACCCCCACCCACCTTGCACGCTTCCAGCTTTGTAAATATTCAGTTAAAAATGAAATCTCTGGCCGAGGCAGGGGCTGAAGGCAAAGTGGTTTCGGAAGTGTTCCCGGGTAGGAGAGAAGGAGGTTGAGCTGTCTCTTCACTGTTTCTTTTGCTATGGAAAAGCCTCTTAGTTTGACAAACATACAAAATTCAGTAGTGTTTCTATATGTTAATAGTGAACTATCTGAAAAAAAATCAAGCAAACAATTCCATTCAATGATAGCTACAAAAAAAAAAAAGATATTGAGGAATAAACTTAACCAAGGAGATGAAAGATAGCTCTACACTGGAAACTATAAAACATTGATGAAAGAAATTAAAGATATATTTGAAGATATTTCAAGTAAATGGAAAGATATTATGTATTATATTTATGGATTAGAAGAATTAATATTGTTAAAGTGGCCATACTAGCCAAAACAATCTACAGATTTTTTTTTTTTTGAGATAGAGTCTCAAGCTGTCACCCTGGGTAGAGTACTGTGGCATCATAACTCTCAGCAACTTCCAACTCTTGGGCTCAAGTGATCCTCTTGCTTCAGTTTTTCTATTTTTATTAGAGATGGGGTCTTGCTTTTGCTCAGGCTAGTCTTGAACTTGTGAGCTCAAGCAATCCACCTGCCTTGGCCACCCAGAGTACTAGGATTATAGGCATTAGTCACTGTGCCCAGCTAACAATCTACAGATTTAATGCAATCCCTATTAAAATACCAATGACCTTTTACATAGAAATAGAAAAAAAATCCTAAAATTCATATGGAACCACAGAAGACCCCAAATAGAAGAAAGCTGGAGGCATCATACTGCCTGACTTCAAAATATGCTACAAAGCATGGTATTGGCATAAAACAGACAATGGAACAGAATGGAGAATCCAGAAATGAATCCATGCACTTACAGCCAACTGATTTTTGACAAAAGTGCCAAGAGTGTGCACTGGGGAAAGGACAGTGTCTTCAATAAATGGTGCCAGAGAAACTGGATATCTACATACAGAAGAATGAGACTAGATCTCTAATTCTTTTATATATTTTTGTATATAAAATCAATTCAAATGAGTTAGACTTAATGTAAAACCAAAACAATGAAACCGCTAGAAGAAAACATAGGGGAAACACTTTTTTTTTTTGCAGTTTTTGTCTGGGGCTGGGTTTGAACCCACCACCCCGGCATAGGGGGCTGGCGCCCTACTTCTTTGAGCCACAGGCGCTGCCCAGGGAAACATTTTATAATACTTTACAATCTCAAAAGTGTAGGCAACAAACATTCAAGATCTATTTTCAAGTCTTTCTTTATCCATAAATAATAATAATGGATTAATAAACTGTGGTATATGTATACCATGTAAACTATTCAGCCATCAAAAAGATGGAGACTTTGGGTTGGCGCCTGTAGCTCAGCGGTTAGGGCACCAGCCACATATACCAGAGCTGGTGGGTTCAAACCCAGCCTGGGCCTGCCAAACAACAATGACAACTACAACCAAAAAATAGCTGGGCATAGTGGCAGGTGCCTATAGTCCCAGCTACTCGAGCCTGAAGGAAGAGAATCGTTTAAGCCCAAGAGTTTGAGGTTGCTGTGAGCTACAGTGTCCTGGCACTCTACCCAAGGAGGCAGAGTGAGACTCTTTCTCAAAAAAATAAAAAAGATGGGAGAAGGGAGAAACAGGGGCAGGGAGAGGGAAGGAGGGAAGAGGATTGGTGTGCTCCCACTTAATGGGCACATTATAAGGATATATGGCACACCTCCTAGGGGCAGTATATAACTACAACAGGGACTTTACCTAACAATGTAAACATTGTAATCTACTTGTTTGCACCCCTACATTAATCTGAAATAGAAAAAAAAGTTCAATACAGTGAAAAAGAAAATAATAAAGGAATGTGCAACTGAAAAGTTTTGTGTGATGGAGAAGTTATTTTATAATGGATTTATTTATATTTATTATCAAAGGTTTTATATATATTTATATTTATATTTACTATCAAGGGTTTAAAGTGGTAGAAAGCTCCCCGCAAAAAGAAGGATTTCAAATAAGCAGTGAACACAAGTTTGGCTACCTAATCCATGTTTGAACAGATGAAAAGCTTCTCCCTACGTTCACTTGAATAAAACTAAACTTGGGCATGTTCTAATGAGCTGGTAGATTTACATTCATTATTACCTAAACATAGGTTTTTTTATTATATTAAAAATCAGGGAATATAAGCAAAAGGAAGGAAAGAAAAATTCTCTCCAAGGAATAATGAGTGCCACTTTCTAAAGGACCTCTGGATGAGCATCTTGGAATCATAAACTGATTTGAACTACCTCTGGTGGTTTGAGCCTGGGGAAAACCACCTACAGGCAGTTCTAATAAATGCTATGCCAGCTCTGAAACTATTGGCATTTCTCCAAGGAAATCCCCTTGGAGAAAAAAAAACATTTTCTGCTTCCTTCAGTCTTCTGGTTAGTTTAAGTGTATTTAAGAGCAAAATTCATACAAATATGTGGAAGAAAGTTTCAGTGGACTCTTCTACTAACTTCAGAAAATTGATTTAAAATTGGAGTGACATTAATTCCCAAGCTATTAATTAAGACAGCTTGCAGGGCCCATCTTCTGCTAATCTCAATAATGTTCTAAATTTTACTTTACCTTTTTTGTATGCAAAGATGTGCCACTGAACTAATTTGTCACAAAAAGGACTTTTTTTTTCACCATAAGAAAACAGGCCTTATAAATATTTGAATGTCAAATTATGAATATAGGAATACTTCTACACTTTTATCATTCACATTAAAATGTTTTTTAGCACCCACAACAAGATTCTGGTACTAGGAATTCAGTTAAAAATGGGTTGGGTGTTAGAGAGAAAGAAGGCTAATCATTTGTTTATTTATAATTACTGTGGGTATGCAATTAAGTTCATGAACCTGCCATGGTGCTCTTATGTTGGCAGCACCGTACAAATAACTTGGTAAGGTTTCATAACCTTGGTATATCAATGTCTCACAGCTGTGTTTGTGTCCACATGTGGCAGTGTCTTGCCGAGTGGCATTTGTTATTGTTGTGTGTTTTTGTGTGCTGTACTGTGATAGCTGTTAGGGTCATTTCAGAAAAAGAATTCCAAAATTGCTTTGAAGGTTGGACTAGGTACTGGCATTGGTGTATAGCTTCCCAAGGGGAGTACCTCAAAGGCGATTGTAGTGATATTCAGCAATAAGGTATGTGGCACTTTTTTTAGGATGAGTTTGTGAACTTAATTGTTAGAACTCATATATTTTTCTTTTTTCTTGCTTCCCTTAGGATGTTTTCCTTATGCTTGGGATTTTGATTATCAGATGCCTTCAGGTAGTCTTATTTGGATTAAATATGCTTGGTATTTTATGACCTTCTTGTACCTGAATATTGATAGCTTTCTCTAGATTTGCAATGTTCTCTGTCATTATTCCTTTGAATAAAATTTTTATCCAGTCTCTCTCTCTACCTCTTCCTTAAGTCCAGTATCTTTTTGATATGCCCCTTTGAGGGTATTTTTTTAGATCTTATATGTGTGCTTCATTAGGAAGGCTAATCTTGAGGTAGAAAAGTTCTATTATAGATAGAAAAGGGTCCATTACGTAGGGATTCTCAAACTGAAGTATTTCTGAACAGCCACTTTATTTCAGTTTCCTTTTTTAGAAAGCAGAGATGAAACTCAAGCATGGAGGCAGGGAAAAGCCTTTTGGGCATTTGAGAAATGGAGAGTTACCTCACACCACAATTTTCCCTGGTCCCTAAAGGGCTGCAAGTGCCCCTAGGCATGTTTACAGAGCTGTCTTCACTTGGCAATCTCTTGCGCCTCTTTAGAGAAATACAAATAGCTTAACCCTAAATCTTGAGATTGTGATTTGGTTGGTGGGTAAGGAGCCTGGAATTCTGTATTTTCACAAAGCTTCCTCAGTCAATGCTTACAGGAGTTTGGGGACCTCCAGAGTTCAGTCATTCTGCTTAAATCAGTGTTGCCCAACTCCTGCTGCACATCAGAATCATCGGGGAAGTGCTAAAAATGCACCCTTACAGATTCTGATGTCATTGGGTTTCTGTGGGTCTCAGCGTATGGATTTTTCCAAGTTCCTCAGGTGATTGCAATGTGCAGCCATGCTGTGAAACACTGGCTTAAAGGAATTGAATCCTGGTGAATTATCTCTCTAGCTATCAAAGCTTAAAATGAAGAAACAGTGGCAGGTTGAATAGCTGAATCAGATAATTCAAGAGAATTGAGAAAACAGAGGAAATTATTCAGAAAGGACTGTTGCAGAGGGAGTGCACAGGGGCATGATTCTCAAGGCAACACAGTTAAGAGCACTTCCTCTTACAGACTGTTGGGGTTGGACTTTACCATTTAAAGGGCCAGGCAGGATGGGGTGGGGTGGGGTGGGAGAGCAGGAAAAACCACCACTCTTTAAATGGCCTGCTGCTTCCTCAGGTTCATAAAGCTGCCTGTGCCTTGATTATGGAATGAGGCCTTTGTTTCTGGAACAAAGAATTATTAGACAGTTAATAAGTAGTCTCCATAAACCTCCAGGGTAGGTAGAAACCTCAGCAGAACATAGCCAGAGGATTTCATAACCTGAAGGCGGGGTACCTGTGCAGAGTGAGAGGTGGCTTCCTGCAGACAGCAGAGAACATTGGCTGGTTTGTTGGCAGACTCCATTCCTGCAAACAGGCAGCCTGCTGCTTCTCCTTCAGAAACAGCACAGCAGATGGCAGTCCAACATAAAAAGAAGGAGATGGAGTTGTCACCACCTTCAGTAGGGGCACATGCGCTAGAGACAGCGGAATCTGGGAACTGCATGGAATCTGCACAAGCACAACTGTCTGGTAGAACTTTCTGGGCAGACATTGCTCTATGTCTGTGATGTTTAGTACAGTAGCCACCAGCCACATGAGCTCCTGAGCATTTGAAATGTAGCGAGTGAGACTGAGGAACTGAAAAATTTTTTTTTTTTTTGTAGAGACAGAGTCTCACTGTACCGCCCTTGGGTAGAGTGCCGTGGCGTCACACAGCTCACAGCAACCTCTAACTCTTGGGCTTACGTGATTCTCTTGCCTCAGCCTCCCAAGTAGCTGGGACTACAGGCGCCCGCCACAACGCCCAGCTATTTTTTTTTTTTTTGTTGCAGTTTTGGCCGGGGCTGGGTTTGAACCCGCCACCCTCGGCATATGGGACCGGCGCCCTACTCACTGAGCCACAGGCGCCGCCCAGGAACTGAAAATTTAATTTTACATATTTTTAAGTACAATTTCAATTTGAGTGGCCATATGAGGCTAGTGGGTTCTGCCTTGGACAGACAATGATCCTTGATTCTGTCACTTATGGGGCAAGTTTCTAGACATCTCCAAGCTCAGTTCCCTCATCAATGCTTCTTACATGCTAGCTCCAGAATTCCTGTTAGGCACAGAACTGTCTTTGTTGGGGAAAATACTGTGATGGGTAATTTGGCCATGAAAATATAGGTCGACTGGACAGGGAATGCAGAAGACAGGAAGGACCAAGCCATGTTGTATAAGAACATGGGAGAGCTCAGCTCTGGGAGGCTCAAACAACTGTCACAGCCTATGTTGCCCTGTGACCTGCAGGTACTGGAAGATTCTTAGGGAGGATGCTGGAACACTGTGCAAGCTAAAAAATGGTGAGAGGATGAGTGTCAGGGGTTGGGGTCCAGTTGGGGGAGGGGTCTGCTTGGAACTGGCCAGAACTGGCTGTGGCGAAACTTCTGCCTCTCCTTGGTTAGCTCCAAAGTGTGTGAACACAGGTGCAGCTGTGCCCTCCTCAGTCTCCTCCAGCCACAGGGGTGGTTGGGTGGGAGTCTGCCCTTGGGCATTCTGTTCTCTCCCTGTGGGAAAGGAATTCTGATGACCCTGACAGGAGTGTAGCCATTTTAGAAAATCAGGTCAGAAACCAAAAATCCCTTCCCCAGATTCCTGGAGTGCCTCAAGGCCAGAGTTCTAGAAACACCCTACCTATATACTGACCCAAAGGATATGACCATATCCTGACTAGCACAAGAGAAGAGCCCCACAGGGTACTCCTTGCCCAGTGCCCTATTCCATTTATACTGATAAGGCCAATAAAAGGCTTTTGCTACTGTGTAAGAGCTGAGCTGACACCTGGTCAATCTCCATTCTCCTTTTCCTTTCTATTAAAGTTTTTCCTTGTCCCTGGGGGGAGGGGGAGAACATGGGAGAATGTATTCATTTATTGTTGGCCCTGAGTGAGGAATCAGGGAAGAGCGGTGGGAGGAGCCAGTAAGGAAGCTTGAGGGCTCCATGAATGTCAGGTGGCCAACAGGACTCTTAGGGACAGGAAGATAAAATATTAGTTTTAAGTTATTTGTGTTGCTATTATAAATCCATACCATCCTTCCCATACCATCTTTCCAAACCTTTGGTAAAGTTTGCTGTACACACACATGACTTGGTATGATTTGTGTGTGAATTAAGTAAAGGGAATGAGTCTAATGTTTAGAGAATTGAATGAAAAAGGGAAAACATGGCTGTGCCTGTGGCTCAGTGAGTAGGGCGCCAGCCCCATATGCCAAGGGTGGCGGGTTCAAACCCAGCCCCGGCCAAACTGCAACAAAAAAAAAAAAAAAAAAAAAGAAAGAAAAAGGGAAAACATGAGATGATCAGATAGTTAATAAGCAAAAGTAATTCAGTGAAAGCAGGCGCTCAGATGCAGAGGAAACCATGAGAAAGTAACCCCCTAAGGAAGTTTTAGCTAACATTAGTTTTTCATAAAACTGAAGTTTACACCAAGCTTGTATAAATCTCAAAGAGAAGTCACAGCTGATACTTGTATTATATGTAAACTGGAGATAATATCTACTAGAAGGGCTGTTATGAAGATAAAATGAGATAATGTTTGTAAACTACTTGTTAAATAATAGCTGAACTCTAGTTTCAGGCTTTTAAAAAATATACAGTTGACCCTGGAACAACTTGAGGGTTAGGACACTGAGTCAAAAACCCATGTATAACTTTTGGCTACCCACAAACTTAACTACTAATAGACTATTACTGGCAGAAAGCCTTATTTATAAGAGTTGATTAACACATATTTTGTGTATTATGTTATATACTGTATTCTTATAATAAGATAAAACAAAAAGTAAGAAAATCATAAGAGAAAATATATTTACTATTCATTAAATGGAAGTGGATCATCATAAAGGTTTCGTCTTCATTGTCTTCATGTTGAGTAGGCTGAGGAGAAGGAGGAAGAGGAGGAAGAGGAAAGGTTGCTTTTGGTGTCTCAGGTGTAGCAAAGGCAGATGAAAATCCACATATAAAAAAGTGGATCCATAGCCGGGCGTTGTGGCAGGCGCCTGTAGTCCCAGCTACTCGGGAGGCTGAGGCAAGAGAATTGTGTAAGCCCAAGAGTTAGAGGTTGCTGTGAGCCGTGTGACGCCACGGCACTCTACCCGAGGGCGGTACAGTGAGACTCTGTCTCTACAAAAAAAAAAAAAAGTGGATCCATACAGTTCAAACCTGTGTTATTCAGGGTCAATTGTTATACTCTTCCTTTGTTTGGGGGGAGGGAGATTAAATGATGTTATTATATCAAGCTCTTCTTTCACAGTGAGTATTCCCTAAGTGCTATACTCTTTCCGTTTCAGGAAGGGAATCTTCTCCAGACCTGATTTTTTAGGTATCATTGTATATTGTAGTCCTATATGGGCCTCAGAAACTTCTTGGGGATATACAAAGTCTTTCCTTCTGTCCTTTCTCTTGATTGCTTATGGATACCACTTTTAGGAACAGTGAAGTGACACAAACTATGTCCAGACCTGTCTTTCATCTTTACCTGTAAGAATATCTCAGGGATTGTTATTTCTCTTATAAATCACATGGACTTATTAATGAGCCTAACTTTTATCTGTTTTCACTAATTTGCAGGTCTTGTTTACCCATTCAGTTGTCCTTGTTTCTCCCATGGTGGCCTTTATTTCCAAATGTTTTTATTACTGATTTTTAAATGCCATGAATTGCCTATTCAGTACATTATTCCTTTGGCTGAAACGTTATTTGCACCTTTTTTGCACCTCTTATTTATTCCAGCCTGCATCTTATTGTTGAGAGAGTATCATTCGTGTACATAAGAACCAGTCCATTTCTGAGAATCAGATAGGAAAACACTGAGACTTATAGGGCTTTCGCTACAGCTCCTGAAACATTCAGAGTACAGGCTACTCTAGTGGCCACCAGACAGATGTCTGATTTTCCTCATGGATGATGTGATAACTTAAAGTTTGAAGATTAAAATTAGAAGTTTTTTTTTTTTATTCATCTCTAAGCAAAACGAAACACAATTACCATCTTACCTGCAATTTAGCTACCTTACCTCTAGCTGGTGGTGGTGTTTGGTCCAAGGCACTCATCAGACTATATGGCTAACTGAAAGTGTATCAACTGAACTAAAGATAGACATGCCTTTTGTCTCTCAAAATATATTTCTCTTATTAAAAGAGCTTGGTGTAAGCACTGTGGCATAATTTATCACATTTATTACTTGTATTTTTGGCCAGCACTTCTATCCAAGCAATAGAGAACTGCGGTAGGATCCTTGCAGATTCTGGCACTGAGTATTTAATGATTTGAGGCTTGGGGAATCTTGCATTTTTCAGTGTGCTTAGCTTTTTTACTGCAGGGGCTCAGGTGTCCTGAGTAAAGACAATTGCAGCCTCACTTCTGAGACCCCAATAATGGAATGGTAATGTAAGAAAAGCTGTGTCTCGCATCCTAATGACAAAAGAGAAATCTCATTTTGTAGTCATTTCATTTCAGCTGTTTACTCTCCACGGTGAATAATAAACACAGGCATAAACCGTAAAGAGATATTTATTTTTCCAGAAGATAAAATTGCCTAGAAAACTCTAGAGTTAAAAAGAACCCTATGAATATATATCTTGTCAGACCTGAAAATGAATACTTGAAATCTTTATCTACTCCAAATGGTGAGAGTTGTTAAAGAGTATATTAGGAAAAGTGCTTCAGTTTGTCCCTGAATAGATAGGGTGCTTATTCAGTATTATACATGAAGGGGTCCCCCACAGACTTAGCACATTCAGTCAAGCTCTCTTGCTTTTTTTTTACTGTGTTTGTAAATCATAGAGTGTGTTTGAAATATAAAGTAATGGTGAACTATGATGTGTGGTAAAGAGGTGCCATTAATGTCATTTTTTTTCTTCCTACACTTTTACTTAGAGCTCCCACAAGGAAAATACAAGTGGGTAAAAGGAGCACATGCTGAGGACTAGGAGAATATCTGAAAGCTGCATAAAGCTTTTAATATGTATTTTTAGAGACAGTCTCACTCTTTGCTCAGGCTAGAGTACAGTGGCATTATCATAGCTCACTGCAAATTCAAACTCTGGGGCTCCACATCACAAAATCCCAAATTTGCAGGTGCTGGGGTGGATGTGGAGAGAAGGGAACACTTTTGTCCTGCTGGTGGGATTGCAAACTAATACAACCTCTATGGAAAGAAGTATGGAGAATTCTCAAAGAATTAAAATTAGATCTTTCATTTGATCCTGCAGTCCCATTACTAGGTATCTAGCTAGAAGAAAAAAAAATCATTTTACCACAAGGATGTTTGCACTAGAATGTTTACTGCAGCTCAATTCACAACTGCTGGGATGTGGAAGCAACCCAAGTGCCCATGGAACCATGAATGGATTAACAAGCTGTGGTATATGTATACCATGGAGTACTATTCAGCCATGAAAGAGTGGAGACTTTACATCTTTTGTGTTTACCTGGATGGAGTTAAAGTATATTCTTCTTAATAAAGTATCACAAGAATGGAAAAGCAAGTATCCAATGTACTCAGTACTAATATGAAACCAATATGTAAATAACTACACACCCACCCAAAAGAAAAACACAAGTATTTTCTAGTGAGGTGGAGGTGGGAGGAGGGAAAGAGGAAAGGTGAGGAGGGAGGGGGATTGGCATGTTTTCATCTAATGTGCACAAGTATATAGCACACTTCCTGAGTAAAGGGCTCAAATGAAAACTATGTAGCCTAAATATTTGTACCCTCATATCAATCTGAAATTAAAATTAAATTAAATAAAAAAACTCCTGGGCTCAACACATTCTCTTGCCTCAGCCTCCCAAGTAGCTGGGACTACAGGTACCCACTACCACATCTGGATAATTTTTCTTTTTTTTATAGAGACAGGAATCTCACTTTTGCTCAGGCTGGTCTTGAACTCCTAGTCTCAACCGATCCTCCCACCTCAGCCTCCCAGAATGCTAGGATTACAGGTGTAAATTGCCATGAACAGCCCAGAGCTTTTGATATTTTGAGGGAAGGGGTTCTCTTTAGAACTGAGTTGTGGTTTTGTAATCTCCTTAAGGTTGGTATATTAATCAACATACAGTCAGAAGACAGAAATCACACAAATTATTTCTCTCTGGGAGATGGTTGTGAAATTTTGAATTTTCACAAAGGGCACTTAATATTTTCTCACCATCTTCATGGTGCTGCAAACAAGATTCTTATCATAATTTTGTAAGAAAACCAAAATTGGGTATTTTAGTGGTTTCCATAATTCAGATACAAAATGTAATAAGTTTATTTGAAAACTCATGTTTTTATTTTGAAAATTTTGTTTACAGTTGACAAAATGATTGTACATGTTTATAGCACAGAGAGTGATGGCTTGACACATTGAATACATCGTATGATGATGAATCAGGGTAGCTGGCATGTCTATCACCTCAAACCATTATAATTTTTTGTGGTAATAACTTTCAAGATCTTCTTTGCTACCTAACTTGAAATATATTATTTGCTGTAATCACCCTACTATATAATAGAACATCGGAATTTATTCTTCATAGCCATAAATTTCTACCCATTGACTGCCCTCTCCCCAGTCCCCTGCCCCTCTCCCACCACTCTTCAGCCTCTGGTAACCACTGTTCTAGTCTCTACTTCTATGTGATCAATTTTTTAGATTCTATATATGAGTGAGATCACATGGTATTTGTCTTTCTGTGCTTGGCTTATTTCACTTAACATAATGTCCTATGAGTTCATCCATGTTGTCACAAATGACAGGATTTCATACTTTTTTATAGCCAAGTAGTATTCCATTATATATATGCTAATTTTCTTTACCTGTTTATGTTATGCTTGAAGTGAAAATTCATATTGTAGAAGAAAACTCTAACTATGTTGTAAAGTGTTCAAACTAAATTGTTATAATAATAATGGAAGTTATCAAACAGTCTTCCAGAGAAATTCCTGTTTTACGTATGGCAGAGTAGTTTGAATTGGACTAACTCTCCTACCTACATAAACTGTAAACGCTTGACATAATATCAACAAAATAATTATTTTAAGGCAAAAGAGTGACAAAAATAAGGGAAAAATTGGATTTGACTTTTCAAAGAAAGGAAATGTAGTGGTTAAAAAATCCCATGTTTACATAACTCTTCCCCGAAGGCATTCTCCAGTCTAGGCTAAAACTTAAGCAGAAAGCTGATGTCATATTGGCTAGCAGTGTCAGAGGATCAGGTTAGGAGATTGCAAGAGTGGCTAGAATTTGAATGTATAGTCCTAGAAAGGAGGATGTCATAGAGGTGGCTGCATAGAATCTCTCATTAAATCCTGCATATGTATCTCATATATGCATACAAACCTGCATGCAATCCCCCATTAAATCCAGGCTTTTTGCTGCATTGAACTTGCCCCAGGGAGAATCCAAGGATACTAGTGGAAGGCAATAGCTAAAAAATGTGAGCAAGAATTTAAGCCCCCGTCCACAAGAAGAGAAATAGAGTTTGGAATTTGTTTCTTGCTAAATTACATGGGCTCAGTTAAATAATTTGGGGTTTCCTTTGAAGCTTCAAGAAGGCCATACCTAGCATGTTACAACTTTTTCACAAGACTAAGAGATTTGCCCTAGGACAAATCAAAAAAGATCTAGTTTGACAAAATACACAACGAAGCTTACGTAAGTTAAAGGTTATCAGCCAGTAATGTAACTACCTGGTTAGTTAAAATCAACAGTGTTTCATAGAGGACAACAGAGTCCAGATTCTCTAAAACATACCATTCATGATGTCCAATGTTTAATAAAAAAAAACAAGATATGTGTAAAACCAGACATATATACCTAAGGGCAAGCAAGAAAGTAGTGAATGAAAACAAACCCAAATTCACACACAGGAATTTTGAAGAAGCTGTTACAATCACATCCAAGAACTTAAATGAAAAATATTACATCATAAGAAGTAAACAGATGGTAAACTAACACAAAGAAATAAAACCTATAAAAAAGAACAAAATGAAATTCTAAAATGGTAAAATACAATAACAAAAATGAAGAATTCACTGGAGGGGCAACAACAGCTAGGAATTGACTGAAGAAAGGATCAATAAATTTTAAAGAAAAATCAGTAGGAGTTACTGAAATCAAAGAATAGCAGGAAAAGAAGACTGAACAAATCGTACATATGTGGTTAATTGTTGCTACATCAGAACTATTAGAGGTCTTTGTATATTGTTAGGCAATATTCATGTACTTTTTAGGAAATTAAAAACACTGAAATGTAAAAGGTATGAAACAGATGTGCCTTGTGGTTGACACATAATAAGCATTTTAACTGATGCATGAAGTATTTACAGAGGCAGATTTTTCTTCATTTTGGTAAGAAAGAAAAAGAATTACAATTTTAGAAGTAAACCATTTCACTAATTGCACATTAATAAAATACACTTGATTTTGAAATTTTTTTGAAATTAAAAAAAATCGTACAGCTTTCAGTGGTAAGTGGGACAATATAAAGTGATCTTACATATATGTAATTTGTGTCTAAGAAGGATTGGAAAGAAAGGAGAAGCAAAACACCTGGAAGAAATAATGGCTAAAAATTTCTCAGTGGCGAAGATTATCAATTTATACATCTAAGAAATTAAGTAAACGTTAAACAGGGGGAAAACATGAAGAAAATCATACCTTCGACATCATAGTTAAACTACTGAGAACCAAAGGTGAAATCTTAAAAACAGCTGGTGGAGAGGAGGGCAATGGTGTGAATGATGGCTGACTTCTCATTAGAAATAATAAAGACCTAGAGGCAATGGAACGACAACTTTCAAGTGGGGAAGGGGAAAACAACCAGAATTCTGTTGTTAACAACAAAAGGAATTTAACCCCCCCAACAACACAACTCTATATAAAGTATTTTTTAAAAATAAAAAGAAGATAATTAAAAGCATATTTTGAGAGGAACAGAAGTTGAAGGAATTTATTCCAAGCAAAACTGCTGTACAAGAAATGGAAAGGGAAGTTCTTTAGGCTGAAGGAAAATGGCATCAATGATAACACCAAATATAAAAGAAGGAATGAAAAGCCCTGAAAATGAGGAATATTTGCATAAATATAAAATTTTTCTTTTGATTTTAGTCTTAATTTTCTAAAATACCATTGACTCTTTAAAGCAAAATTGTTATTTTGGGGTTTCTAACATATAGCTATAAAGGATGACAGTGATAACAAGGAAGTTAAAAGAACTATACTGTTGCGAGTTTCTTACATTCCAAGTGAAGTGACACAATGTTAATTCTACATAGTTTCTGGTAAGTTTAGGATGCACACTGTGGTGTTTAGAATAACTACTAAAAGTAATTACAAAGAGGTATAGAAAAACCAACAGAGGAGTTAAAATGGAATAGTAGAACAACAACTCATTAAACAAATAGAATGCAAGGAAGTAGACACCGAGGAACAACCACCATCAGAACATATGGGACAAATAAAACAAATAGTATTCTGAAGTTTCTATAGAAGAATTAAAAAAAGGGAGGATAACCAAGAAAATAATAAAAATAACATTCTTCATAATATAAAAAATGACCTATAAAACTATAGTGATTGAAACATTGTGGTACTAGGGCAGACAGGCCCGTGAATACAGAGGAATTTGGTATTTAATAAAGATGGTGGTCAGGGGACCTACAGCTTTGTAAAAAGTAAAATCCTACCTGCCCTCTGCCAACTAAACGGATGCCTTTTGTGGCCAGGGCGACCCCAGAGAAACCTGAAAGACTGAGTTCCCAGCCATGATGGAGGAGGTCCCACAAGCCTTATTATACTCCTTCGCAGGGGTCCTCAAACTACGGCCCGCGGGCCACATGAGGCGGTGTGATTGTATTTGTTTCCCTTTTGTTTTTTTACTTCAAAATAAGATATGTGCAGTGTGCATAGGAATTTGTTTATGTTTTTTTTTTTTTAAAACTATAGTCCGGCCCTCCAACGGTCTGAGGGACAGTGAATTGGGCCCCTGTTTAAAAAGTTTGAGGACCCTAGAGACTTCAAACTGACCAGCATTAATGTGAAAATAGAGATCACAAGACTGACAGAACTGATTCTTGGTGGCAGTAAGATACCAGATAAAAAACAAGACCTGAGACCATGCCAGGCAAGGGTTAAGTCACCCCCCTCCACGCTTAAAGAATAAACTATGTTCAGAATGGAAGAAGATATTTGCAGGGTATATCTCTGACAAAGGTTTAATAACCAGAATCCACAGAGAACTCAAACACATCAGCAAGAAAAAAACAAGGGATCCCATCGCAGGCTGGGCAAGGGACTTGAAGAGAAACTTCTCTGAAGAAGACAGGCGCACGGCCTTCAGACATATCAAAAAATGCTCATCATCTTTAATCATCAGAGAAATGCAAATCAAAACTACTTTGAGATATCATCTAACTCCAATGAGACTAGCCTATATCACAAAATCTCAAGACCAGAGATGTTGGCGTGGATGCAGAGAAAAGGGAACACTTCTGCACTGCTGGTGGGAATGCAAATTAATACATTCCTTTTGGAAAGATATATGGAGAACACTCAGAGATCTAAAAATAGATCTGCCATTCAATCCTGTAATTCCTCTGCTGGGCATATACCCAGAAGACCAAAAATCACAACATAACAAAGATATTTGTACCAGAATGTTTATTGCAGCCCAATTCATAATAGCTAAGTCATGGAAAAAGCCCAAGTGCCCATCGATCCACGAATGGATTAATAAATTGTGGTATATGTATACCATGGAATACTATGCAGCCTTAAAGAAAGATGGAGACTTTACCTCGTTCATGTTTACATGGATGGAGCTGGAACATATTCTTCTTAGTAAAGTATCTCAAGAATGGAAGAAAAAGTACCCAATGTACACAGCCCTACTATGAAACTAATTTGGGACTCTCACATGAAAGCTATAACCCAGCTACAACTTAACAATAGGGGGAAGTGGGAAAGGGAGGGGGGTGGGTAGAGGGAGGGGGATCGGTGGGATCACACCTGTGGTGCATTATTACAGGGGTATTTGCGAAACTTGGTAAAGGTAGAATGTAAATGTTTTGGCACAGTAACTGAGATAACGCCGGAAAGGCTATGTTAACCACTGTGATAAAAATGTGTCAAATGGTTTATGAAGCGAGTGTATGATACCCCATGATGATATCAATGTATACAGTTATGATTTAATAAAAAAAAAAAAAGAAAGTACAATTCTAAAGGATAACAAAGAGCCAATCGTTCCATGGCTATAATGTTAAATATATATATACATATATAGTATATAATATTCTGCTAACATAACAAATAATGTATGCTTAAACTATGAATAAAAAAATCTTTGACAATTTAAAAAAAAAAAAAAGAATAAACTATGTTCTAACTGCCACAAGGTTTTCTTTTCTCTAGCAGCTAAACAGGCAATACTGTTAAAACAATTTGCAGCTCATCCACCACCAGATGCTGATTTCAGTAACATTCTTTTGATAAGAAGACCACACTGACCATGGACTGGCTCTGGCTGGCTTTATAGAGGCTGCACACTTCAGTACCCTTTTGTTCTGAAAAGACCTTTTGATGTGTAGGGCTTAATAGTAATACATTTAAATCTAAGTCTCCACTCCAGATTGAATGTGGGTCATATGCAACATGCATGTTTGCTCAATACACATGTGTTAGGACCACCTTCGTGAATATTCATAGCTCTTCCTGCAACCTGTTGAATATGCATACATCCTTGGCCAACCCATTCAGCTTAAATTCCTGTTTTACTTCTCACACCCTTGGCTTTGGCTGGAGGCTTCACTTCTCAGACTATCAAAATGGCCACTTTATGAGAAATAAAGCTATTCTCCAAATTTATAGATCTGGTGATTTTTTTTCAGTTTAAAGTTTACATACTCATTGGTTAAAGACCAAGCATTTCCCCCAAAGATTGGAAGGAATGTAAAGATATCTGCTCTCACAACTTGTATTCAGCATTGTACTAGATGTCTTAGAGAGTACAATACAACAAGTAAAATACATAAAAGGCATATAGATATTGTCTCTGTTTGCAGATGATATGATCATGCCAAGGTCATCCAATGGGGGAAAGATTAAAATTTTTAACAAATGGTTCTGGAACTGGATATCCATATGGAAAAAGATTAACCTGAACCCAAAATTGAGCTAAAGATTCCACATAATTCCAATTCAAATCCCAACAAGCTTTTTGGTAGTAACGGATAAGTTGATTCTAACATTTACACATTAATGAAAAAGACCTAGAATTATAAAAACCAACTTGAAACAGAACAAAGTTGGAGGACTCTACCTTACTTCAAAACTTACTTGTTGTGGGTCAGATTCCATGAGGAAAAGGTTATGAGACTATGACATTTGCATGCGGAAGCGTCATTGGAAATTGCTTTCAGGAACAACACTTGCAAGGGCTGAAGAGAGAATGATTATGCAGAGGAAGAAATTGAATAGCGAAGGAGTCACAGTGAATGCTAGTCCACTGCCCAGAAAAACTTGCTATTAAGATGCCCCTGCAGAGTTGCCCTTCTTGGAGGCAAGGGGAGGTGCTGGCTTTTATACCTCAATCTGACCACTCATTGGCTGCTGGCTTCCCTCAGGGAGGAGTCATAACCTTGTGTGAGTCAACGTTGTTCAGCTGAAGGCCAGTTGCCACCAGCTCTTCCAGTAGGTGGGGGAAGTGAGTGCATCAGTCATTAAAGGTATCTGGCTGGTGCCCTGGAGCATCCACTACCATCCACCCTTTGTCCCACTTGAGTGTCCTTGCATGCTGTAGTAAGTTCCAGGAACGGCTCCTCTGCAAGTCTGGTTGGTTTGCTTTTCTGCTAAAACCTCTAAGTTGAAGGTTAGTGCTTATTACAGTCGTCTGTAGATGTTCTTGAGGCCGCAACTGATACTTACTAGCTTCCCCCTCTACTACTTATTCTAGATTCTGTTCACCCTTGGCTATCAGTAGGAGACTGGGTAAACAGCTGTGATATAGCCACACAATGGAATACTTCTATATTCATCTGACTCAGCAATAAAAATAGGTTAACTGCTTATACAAATAGCAGCATGAGTGTGTCTCAAGAACATTATATTGTACAATTCCACTTTTATGAACTTTACAAGCAGGCAAAATTAATCTACAGTGATAGAAATCAGCATAGCAGTTGCCAGGAAGGGTGGAGATTGACTGAAAGGAGTCACAGGGAAACTTCTGGGGAAGATGAAAATCTTGCAGTTCTTGCTTTGGGTGGAGTGTACATGTATGTATACATATTTCATAATCCATCCAATTGTATGTTAAGACAGAAGCCAAAATGTTAACCATGTTGGAATCGAATGATTACTGTGGCAATTGCAACAACAACAAAAATAAACAAATTGGACTTAATTAAACTGAAAAGCTTCTGTACAGCTAAGGAGACAACAACCAAAGCAAACAACCTACACAATGGGAAAGGATATTTGCATATTTTGAATCAGACAAAAGCTTGATAACTAGGATCTATAGAGAACTCAAATTAATCCACATGAAAAAAGCCAACAATCCCATATTTCAATGGGCAAGAGACATGAATAGAACCTTCTCTAAAGAAGACAGACGAATGGCTAACAAACATAAAAAAATGCTCATCATCTCTAATTATTAGAGAAATGCAAATCAAAGCCACCCTGAGATACCATCTAACCCCAGCGAGAATGGCCCAGATCACAAAATCTCAAAACTGCCGATGCTGGTGTGGATGTGGAGAGAAGGGAACACTTTTACACTGCTGGTGGGACTGCAAACTAATACAACCTTTTTGGAAGGAAGTATGGAGAAACCTGAAAGCACTCAAGCTAGACCTCCCATTTGATCCTGCAATCCCATTACTGGGCATCTACCCAGAAGGAAAAAAAAACCTTTTGTCATAAGGACACTTGTACTAGACTGTTTATTGAAGCTCCACTTACAATTGCCAAAATGTGGAAACAGCCTAAATGCCCCCCAACCCAGGAATGGATTAATAAGCTGTGGTATATGTACATCATGGAATACTATTTAGCCATTAAAAAATGGAGACTTTACAGCCTTTGTATTAACGTGGATGGAAGTGGAACACATTGTTCTTAGTAAATCATCACAAGAATGGAGAAGCATGAATCCTATGTATTCAATTTTGATATGAGGACAATTAATGACAATTAATGACACAGTGGGGGATGGGGAAGGCAGAGCAGAGAAAGAAAGAAGGAGGGAGGGGTGGGGGAAAGGAAGAGCAGAGAGAGGGAAGGATGGAGCGGGGTGGGGTCTTGGTGTGTGACACACCTTTTGGGGGCAAGACACAATTGTAAGAGGGACTTTACCTAACAAATGCAATCAGTGTAACCTGGTTTCTTGTACCCTCAATGAATCCCCAACAATAAAAATAATAATATATGTATATCATGGAGTCCTATTCAGCCATGAAAAGGATGGAGACTTTACATTTTTTGTGTTAACCTGGATGGAGTTGAAACACATTTTCCTTAGTAAAGTATCTCAAGAATGGAAAAGCAAATATCCAATGTACTCAATACTGATATGAAACCAGTAGATAAATAACTACATGCCCACATGAAAGAAAAAACATATATAGTCTAGTGGGGGGGGAGGGGAAAAGAAGGGGGAGGAGAGAGGCGGGAGAAGAGAGAGGAGGGAGGTGGGAGGGAGAGGCAAATGGTGGGATCTCACCTAAGGTGAACAATGCGAAGGCGTTCAGCATGCCCCCTGGGTAAAGGGCTCAACTTGAATTTTACCTTAGAGATGAAAACAATGTAACCCAAACATTTGTACCCTCATATTAATCTGAAATAAAAAGTATCTACTCTTAGCAATTTCCAGATATATAGTACATTATTATTAATTGTAGTGATCATGCTGTACAATAGATATCCAGAACTTATTTCTCCTGCCTTACTGAAACTTTGTACCCTTTGCCCAGCATCTCTTCATTCTGCCATCCCTTAGGCCCAGAAACCTGGATACTTTGGAGAGTGAAAAAGATACTATTACTAATTTAGCTGATGTAACAGCCATAAATGGTATTTGAACAAGTCCAGGTAACCTGAACAAGTTCATTTAAGCTACTTTTAACTATCAGGTGAGTGCAGGTTGCTGTTGCATGTATATAAACACCTGTGCTCCAGAGTGGGTGAGGGAACCATGTCTAAAGAGAGGGAGATCCCAGTTAAGGCAGATCGTGCCTTTGTGGATTTAGGTAAAGAGGAAAAGTAGTCTATGTTTTTGTTGAAGTCTATAACTGTGATAAGTATTGGGACAAATACAGATTTAATTTTGTTTTTGTAGTTTGTGGTGCTCTGAATATTGGTGGGGAGCTCTTTTATTTTGGGTGTGTTATGTCTTCTTACTGATTTTTTTGATTTTTCTGCATGCAACCGTGTGTCTGTTTATGAGACAATCTGTTTGCCTATTCATGAGAAGACTTCCCTTTGATTCATTTTTTTGGCCTGCTCAGCTGTTGCCTGCATTACTGTTTTGCTTTACACTAATAACAACTGATAGCTATCAACTGACTCTGACACAATTCGGATTTTATGAGTATTTTTGCACACAAACTGCTCCTTGGCTTGTGCCTGTAATTCGTACAGTGGTTGCAGAATCATTTTTAGATTTAATTGGTTGTTCTTGACTTACTTTTAAATAGTTTCTTGTGTGCAAAACAGCTACTGAATATAGTCTGATGAGAATACTGTTCATCAGTTTGAAAGCCTAGTCACATCCCTGAGTCTGCACTGAGAAGGAGGAAGTTTGTTAAGGAAAAATATGTAGACTGTAAAGTGGACTCTCAATGTTTGGTCGTGCCTGGGAACAAATAAGGGCAATATGAGTACAATGACTTTCACTCAATTCAATCACTTGTTAGTTTGATTCTATTTAATTTGATCAAAAACCCATGAAACCAAACCATTTTTAATAAGGGCAACACAACCCTTCCTCTTTTATTTTGATAGATGTTAATTACTGCAGGCAGGCACTATGGAATAATTCAATTACTGGCTGTAATAACGTTGTCATTTAATTAATAATGCATGCCCCATATCTGAGTGAGAGGGAAGAGTGTGAAGGCTTTGGAGACTGATTACGACAAAATAATGTAATTCAGATACATGTGATTGAAAGTCTGTGAATTATTGCCAAGGAGAAATGCCTGCTGGAGCCTAGGGAATGGAAATGATGGGCCATGTCCAAGTGCTTGGTAAACAAACTATTCCTTAGTGAAAGAAGGTAGGATGCATTTTGGGAAAATTATTAATAATGAGGTTGCCACCACTAAAAATGGAGATGTAGTGAAAATAATAGTAATAATAATAGTACTAATGATAGTAAACACATATAGTGTTTTTAAATACTTGATAATTTGCTAACACTTAATAGATATTCACTCTTTTAATCTTTGCAAATTACTGCTTCATCCTTCCTGTTATGGAAAGTTATTGTCTTAGCTGAGATTCCCACAGAAGAAGGCTCTTGAGATAAGAATTTTAATGCAAGCAGTTTATCTGGGAGGCAAAGGAAAGTCTAGCAAAGAGTGGTGAATAAGAACAGAATAGAAAGGCAACCAACCTATTGGCATGGGTGCCTGTGAGCTCACAAACTGGTCCCCAAGATCACTCTTAATCGGAACATGCAACTTACTGTGTCCCTCCCAGGGACATGGAAAGGTAGCCATCATTATCCCCATTGCCTGGATGAGAGTACCAAGGGACACATAGCGATAAGACACTGCTGGTGGGACTGCAAACTAGTACAACCTTTCTGGAAGGAAGTATGGAGAAACCTCAAAGCACTCAAGCTAGACCTCCCATTTGATCCTGCAATCCCATTACTGGGCATCTACCCAGAAGGAAAAAAATCCTTTTATCATAAGGACACTTGTACTAGACTGTTTATTGCAGCTCAATTTACAATCGCCAAAATGTGGAAACAGCCTAAATGCCCACCAACCCAGGAATGGATTAACAAGCTGTGGTATATGTATACCATGGAATACTATTCAGCCATTAAAAAAAATGGAGACTTTACATCCTTCGTATTAACCTGGATGGAAGTGGAAGACATTATTCTTAGTAAAGCATCACAAGAATGGAGAAGCATGAATCCTATGTACTCAATTTTGATATGAGGACAATTAATGACAATTATGGTTATGGGGGGGGAACAGAAAGAGGGAAGGAGGGAGGCGGGTGGGGCCTTGGTGTGTGTCACACTTTATGGGGGCAAGACATGATTGCAAGAGGGACTTTACCTAACAATTGCAATCAGTGTAACCTGGCTTATTGTACCCTCAATGAATCCCCAACAATAAAAAAAAAAAAAAAAAAAAAGAAAAGATTTGAATCCAATTCAGATCTATTTGATTCCTAAGCCAATGTTCTTTTGCCTACATCCTCAGATCACATATTTCAGTATGTACCCGTTTCTGCTTCTCTAGTCTAGGCTGGGCTCAGGCATCTGCTTTTGGCCATTCTGATATTGGTTGTACAATGGCTATCATTTTGTTATGGCACTGCATTAAATTTGAGGTTCAAAGACTTTACTAATGGCCTCTGATTAAAACAGGCCATTATCATTATGTGCAAAAAAGCAAGGAACACTCCAGGGTGTATAATATGGATATAACAAGAGAAGAAAAAATGGATTCATATTTTCTTGAGCAAATGATACACAAGAAACCAATAACATGGGAGGGGCAGTGGGTACACAGGGATGTGATGAGAGGAGACTTTTTGCTGTATGTCTTTTTGCAACTTTGAGTTTTGAACCTTGAAAATTTAATATGCATTCAAAAATTAAATTTAAAAAGAATTCACATAATACCTATGCAGATGTAAATGCTTAACAAACACTTTTATGTTTTTGCTCTGGACTATCTGTCAACTGTACCCCATAACCCTTCTGTTTAAGGGAAGGAGGGAGAGGGTGGGGGGTCACAGTGTGTGACACACCTCTCAGAGGCACAAGAGAGACTTTACTTAACAAATACAATCAGTGTAACCTGGTTCTCTGTACCCTCAATGAATCCTCAACAATAAAAAAAAAATAAATAAAGATGCTATTGCTATGAAGCCAGATTTGGAACATGTCACGTGGACATTCTGGACATACTTCCCATAGAAATTCATGGAAATTAGTTGGAGTAATAACGATACTATTCCTATTATATTTCTCCATCTAATGGATTAAATAGGCCTTTTGTCATCTTGCCCTTGTCTCTTACTGTTTCTATGGGATTATATGTTCCAAGTTTCCTAAAATACATACTTATTAAATGAACCTAAGACTTTTGTAAGTAGTCATCATTTAGCTAAAATATACCTATGACTAATTCTAAAAAGCCTTTTGTTCAGCATTTTCCCCTTCATGTGGGAACAGCTGCTAACTTTTGGTGTTGAAAGGGAAAAGTTGGGCTTTCATTTTAAAAGAGGAAAATGCCATTCTGAATGGTGACAGGAGTGAAGAGTGTTAAGACATAATTCTGTAGTTCAAGCAGACTCTCAGGAATCAAAGGCATTCTTTGATGATCCAATTTCCTACTTAAAAGAGAGGCTTTCCCCCCTCTTCTGTTCTCTGTAGGATAACCTGTATTATATCCATCTGAATAAAATGTGGCTTTTAAAGAGCAAGACGGAGTGCACTGGGCCTTTGCACTTAGCGTATTGTTTTCAGCGGCGTTTCTTTCATTTATTACATTAGAGTAAAAGAAATGATTCTGCCCTTTGGTGTCACATGTGGTCATGTCTAAGTGAGGACTTTATGTGTAGTTTGAGAATATTTTGGCTGAAAGGCAGCAAATGAAGGCTTCGGCTTCCTTAAATCCTGGGGAGCGCCCTGTGACTAATACTGAAAGCAGTGCTTTGATGACTGGGCAGTTCCATCCCTGGATGCATCACCCATTCCCTTAATGCAGGCGTTCTGCTCTGCAAATTATGACTACTCTTTTATTATACATTCATGCTTTTCATTCTGAGTGAATTCTCAATGGCTGTGCTGCACGCTAAGGAGGAAGATGCAGGGACCGCTTCATGGGATGAAACGCCCAGCACCATGCCTGGTGCACAGCAGTGCTCAATGAATGATACCATTACCTAAAGCAGTGAAAGGAAAGTCTGCTCGGGGTCTCCAGCAGCATACCATAACATGAGAATGTGAGAGCAAGTGATGTCCTCAGGAAGTGCTGGCAGGAAGCCGGTTAGGGAGGTCCCAGACTCAACCTGATCCCTGGGGGAGCTCTGGGGGAAAAAAGGGGGTGGCAAGGCAAGGGAGCCAGGTCTCCACATTCCGAGGACTGGCCTTTGGAGGAGGGCAGCGCCCAAGCATTTCTGCTCCTTATTTGTGAGGGCTAGCTATGGAAGGGGAGAAATGCTGTGGGTGCCAGCCTGCAGAGGCAAAGCCCAGGAAGAACCAGGTGACAGGTGCGTGGAACCTATGCAGGATATCCCAACGGGGTAGGCAGGCAGGGCACCCAGGCAGGGCATTGGTGGTGTCTGCTGCGGCCTGAGCAGTAGCACAGGGCCCGGCCCTCCCAAGGGCCTTGTGCTTGGGATTCAATATACTGTAGTCATCGTCTTGAAATTCATAGTATCTTATTTTGGGATTTGTGTTTGTAGGAGTGGCCAGGCTGTTTGGGTGTAGGAATGCGTGGGTCCAGGAGCATTGCTCCTCCAGACAATGTCTTGGGCTGCGTCATCACAACTGCTGCCACTGGCAGCAGTGGCAAGATGCCCACATCCCCCTGGCCCAGCGTCTTGGCCTCTGGCCTTTTATCCCCTGAGGGGAGTGCCTGTGCACAGTGGGTTGCAGTGGCAGTCTCATGGGAAGGGGAGATTGACTTCCCTGCTCCAGTCTGGGCCTGGTGGCTGGTGGCTGGCTGGAGGGAGGACACTTGGTGTGACCCTACCAAGTGGCAGGCATTGACCCTCCTGCACCTGTGAGGGGCTGTACTCACCTCCTGGTATTCCTGTGCCCAAGGAAGCCTAGCATTAAGTAGCAAATAACACCACCATGAGTTGTGAGAGAAACTGTAAAGAAAGGAAAAAAGTTTTATATTTTAATAACCTTAGGAGCATATTCTCCTGTTTTTTTAATTTTTTTATTTTTATATATACGTGTGTTTATTAGGTTTCCATTTTTTTGCCTTCACAAAATTAAAGAGGTTTAAAATTTAATAACAATAACAATGTTTAAGATAAGGAATAGAAACAAAAACCTCATAAGGAGTGAGGTTTTGTATTCTGAATGTATTCTGAACATGAATACATTCAGAAAAGAAATCAGAGAATTGCTGCATCGAAATATTAAGCAATAATAATAATAATAATGCAAAGAAAGTAACATTCACATTGTCAAATAAGAGTATGTCTATTATAGAATGCTTTGACTCTGAGATTCAGTATGGAGTCATCAGTTAACTGCTTATTATTTTTTTTAAGTTTCAAAAAATAGACAACTAATATTTATAAATAAAAGTAAAAGATAATTTCAAAAAACAGATCATGCCAAATCTTATAGACAATAGAAAAAGAAGAAATACTTCAAAATCATTCTACTTGATCTGGGTACACCTGATATTAAAATTGGAGAGAATATATTATTATAAAGGGCAAATTACAAACATATTTCACTTATAAAGGAGGATGCAATATCCCAAACAACATATTAATAAGTTGAATTAAAAATTAATGTTTAAGTAATATACTTTGGTCAAAATTAAATCCAATTATGTGAGAATTAGTCACTATTTTCTTTTCTTGTTTTTTTTCTTCTTCTTTTCCTTTCCCTCACCCACTCCCTCCTTCTCTGTCTGGTCTCCCCTTCCCCCATGCCCCACTGTGTCTTTAATTGTCCTCATATCAAAATTGAATACATAGGATTCATACTTCTCCATTCCTGTGATGCTTCACCAAGAATAATGTGTTTCACCTCCATCCAGGTTAGTACAAATGCTGCAAAATGTCCATTTTTTTATGGCTGAACAATATTCTGGTTTTTTTTTTTTTTTGAGACGTGAGTCTCAAGCTGTTGCCCTGGGTAGAGTGCTGCCGCATCATTGCTCACACCAACCTCAAACTCTTGGGGTTAAGCGATCCTATTGCCTTAGTTTTTCTGTTTTTAGTAGAAACGGGGTCTCGCTTTTGCTCAGGCTGGTCTTGAACTTGTGACCTCAAGCTGTCCTCTTGCCTCGGCCTCCTGGAGTGCTAAGATTACAAGTGTGAGCCACCATGCCTGGTCACATTCTCCTGTTTTTTCAACAAAGAGCCTCCTATTTTCATTTTTCACTGAGCCCTGCAAATTGTATAGCCAGCCTTGGTTCAAGGTGAGATAATTTTGTATAGAGAGATTACTATAGCACATCAAGAAAAAGTAATAGTTATAATAAAAATTAAAATAATTATCATATATTGAATCCTTACATGCTATTCCCTGTACACATGGCCTTATTTATCTCTTGTAAGCTTAGCAAAGATCCTGCAAGTCACAGATGACAAAACTGGCACTCAGAAGGCTGTGCCATTTGCTCAAAGTCACAAACCTGGTAAGTGGAGGCTGAAACCAGGCTCTGTTTGACTGCAGAGCTCTTAACTTCCAAGCCTGTGCTATTCAATAGAAACACAACATGAGCCATATCTGTAATTTTATGTTTTCAGCAGTCACATTAAAATATAGAGGTAAACAGGTGAAATTAATTTTAACTTATTGACTGTAACACTCGAAAAAAATTGTTTTCCTTGGGGCCATGGTGTTTTATTATGAAAACAGAATAAAAACTTCAAAAACAGTGATTCTTCCTAACTTCATGAAAGAGCTGTTATTTTTTATTGTTTTCTGTGTGTGAGTCATATCTAACTCATGCAGCTCTAGAATCAGTTTTTACATTGTATGTCACCTGAGTTGTATGTGATTCATAACATACTGAGTTTGTTTCTGAGAGTTGAATCTTTTATCATTCCACAAGGATTTAGTAGTGTTTGGAGTGGACGTTGGGGGGTCCTGGATGACAACCTCTGAATCATACCCCCTAAGTATGTGCAAGAATGTCACGTGGCTACATACTATTGTATCGATGTCATTCAAGGAGCTGCCAAGCAAACATTCAAGGGGAAATGTGCAGTTGGAAGTTACGGTAATCAGAGATGCACAGTCAGTAAGTTATGGTACTCTGAGAACACAGTCCAGCATGTGTGGTATGTTTTGGGTCCCCTGGCTAGAGCATGGTGACAGGAGGTGGGGGTCATGTGCCAATTAATAGTGGAAACAATGAGTAGAGATTCCATAATGCTCAGGCATGCTATAGACCTTCCCACCTATCCATCAGTTCTATATGCTTCACAAGGGCCCCGGCCTCAAAACTAGCATGAGTTAAATACAATTCACATGGCAGTTAATGTGTTAATAACATATTTAACCCAATGTATTAAAAATATTGTCACCTCAAACTTCTGTCCATATAAAAGTTTTCAAAGAGATCTCTTACATTCTTTTTTTCATACAAATTCCTGAAAACCCAGTGTATATTTCATACTCAAAGCACATCTCAATTTGGATGCTTAAATTTTTATTGGATATATTTAGTTCCTGTTTAGATTTCATAATTGAAAAAGTAGATTCACATATTGAAGATGTTTGAAGCACACTTAAAAAAATTTCTGGCAACTGAACCGAGCATTTGTTTTTATATTTAAGTTAATTAAAATGTAATAAAATTAAAAACTTCAGTTTATCAGAGGCACGAGGCATATTTTAAGTGCTCATCAGCTATATGTGACTAGGCACCACTGAATTGGATAGCACAGCTCTCAGCTGGAGAGAGGCATGAAAGATAGCCAGGGAAAGCTTTCCTGGAAGGGGAGACAGATTTGTACAGAGTCAGGGGACATGAAGAAAGAGGGAGAGGTGGACAGTACAGGAGGCGGCACCAGCATCTTATCAGCTCCACTACCAAAGCGTGTTACAATCATTTCTTCCCCAAAATATCTAATGACTGATGATGTTGAGCAACTTTTTATGTTCCTTCTGGCCGCTTGTATGTCTTCTTTGGAGGAATTCTGTTCAAGTCCTTTGCCCATTTTTCAGTTGGGTTGTTTATCTTTCTGTTGTTGAGTGAAAGAGTTTAAATATATATATATATTCTGTATGTATTTTTAATATATTTAAATATATTAAAATATAAAATATATTAAAAATACATACAGAATATATATATTTAAACTCTTTCAACAACATATATATATATATATATATATATATACACACTGTATGTATTTTTGCTTTTGGAAACAAAAAGCCTTACTCTTCCTTTGAAGATTCAACTCAGATCCTGCAGAAACACTGATATCCTCAGCTAGAATTTTATTTCTCCACAGAGAACGTGCATCAAAGACTGATGTGGCCCATAAAGCCTAAAATATTTACTATCTAGCTCCTTATAGAAAATATTTACTGGACTATAAACCCCTTGAGGGCAGGGATAGTTCTCTGAGGTCAGAATGGTAAATGCTCAAAATGATGGCCCTTAGGCACTGGAAAAAATCTAGTACTTTGCATTTGATGCAAAGTGAAGTAATATATTTTGGAAAAAAAATGTCTTTCCAAGATGATTATGACTAAAAGAATTCTGAACTTCAAATTTATTTATATGGAAACATTACCTATTTAAAATACCCCATTTTCTGGTAAAGAGAATAAACAAAGTGTTGTTACAATTTTTTTTTTTTTAACCAGATTTCCTTTTAGGAAAGGATTTGAAAAATAATTTATGTGCTTCGAACCTGAAGTCTGAAATGCAGTGTAAGACCAAGAACATCGTTATCATTTGGTCTGTTGCTGGTCTCATTTGCTGTTGTGGAAATACAAGATTATTGGTATAAAGTGTCAGTTAATTTATGGCTCAGGGACTGAGCCTCTTGGGGTGGAGCCAGCAATTACCTCACTGGTAGCAAAGGCCTGTACGTGTCTCAGCTCGTACACTGGTGAGGTTTCAGACTGACAGAAGAAATGTGCTTAAAAATAATGCATCTATTTTAGAGATCCAGAAACACGGACATTTCCACATTGCTATTCTCATCTTAGTCTAGGCTTCTTTTATGCATCAGAAATAGCACAACGAAAGGGGCACTTTGCCCTTTTCTTAGGTCTTTTACCTTTATTTCTTTGGGCCCCAGCTCAAGCATTTCTGAAGCTTTGAGAATCAGGTTTAATTTATGAGCTGATTGCAGCAGAGTGGAGGGAAATTAAAAGTCGTGACTTCATTACCCTTTGGTCTTCTGTGTGAATGGCTGACATCTGGATTTGATTCTAATTAAAAGCAGACCGAAATTATTGAAGTGAAAGTAAAAGAGAAATAGGAATCTGTCTTTATAATCAATGAAGCATATTAGTGAAGCCCTGAACTAGTGGGGAGTGGGGAGGCATCTATTCTATGACACAGTCAGCAAACTTCCTATAAAGGGTCAGATAGTAAATATGTTCCATTCTGCAGGCTGTATGGAATTATTCAACTCTGCCGTTGCATCTTGAAAACAGTTATAGATAATAAGTACATAAAAGAGCATGGCTGTGCTCCAATAAAACTTTATCTTCAAAAGTAGTCTGTGGGCCATATTTGGCCTGTGGCTTGTGGTTTGCAACCCAGGTGTACATAATCAATCTGAGGTTTGTCCAGGACAAGGCTGCTGCTGTTTCTTCCTCCTGCTAACACACGTTTGAGGATTTCTTTTTTGTCTGGGGTGAATGTATCTTGCTCTGTAAGCCTATACCTTGCTCTTACTTCATCATAGCTGATATGGGACTACAACATGAATTGTAGCAGATTTAATTGGAAGAATTAAGACTCTACTAAATAAGAAAGCAGTTTTTTTTCAAGATAGTGTATGCCTCTCAGTCTTACTTTCAGCTAACATTTTTGTTCACATCTCATTCTTTTCTCTTAGTAAACTTGATGTCAATTACCCATGCATGGTTTCTGCCATAGATCATTCATTAATATGCTGAGAATGTCTTTCCTAACATGAATACTCCCAAGATACCCTTTAATTTATTGTAAGGAAGAACTAGGAGTAAATAAGTGTAGTGGTCTTTTAGTGTACGTTTTAACACTAATGGTTGTTCAAGTGTATCCTAAAGTGACAATAGCTGAAACAGTTTTGAGCTAGTATAAGGAAGGACAGACAAATGGGATGGCTTAGATATACTCCCTCATACTTAGCCCTTTACTAGATCCCTTTTTAAAATTTCAAAATATTAAGGGGGGGTTCAAAAATTTTTGTTACATGGGTATACCCTATTATGTTGAAGTGTGCCTACCACCAGGACAGTGTTCATTGTACTGAATAGTAAGTTTTTATCCCTCACCCCATCTCATCTTCCCCCCTTCTTAGTTTCCATTGTCATTTACAGCTTTTTTGTGCTCATGTGCACCCATTGTTTACTTCCCACTTATTAGCGAGAACATGTGGTAGTTGTTTTTCCATTCCTGAGATACTTCATTTACGATAATGGTCTCTAGTTCTGTCCAAGTTGCTGTGAATGACATTATTTCATTCCTTTTTTCAGCTAAGTAGTACTCCATGGTGTGTAGTACTAATATCACATTTTCTTCATTGACTCATGCATCGATGGGCACTTAGGTTGATTTTTTTTTTTGCAATTGTGAACTGTGCTGTACTAAATATATTCCATTTTTACCCATATTTAAACTCCAGTGTTTATCTATTTAAACTCCAGTTAAACTCCATATTTAAACTCAAGTTGTCCATATTTAAACTCCAGTGTTTACGTAAGAAAAAAATCAGTGGGGAACTGGGTAGATTATGTAACAAACGGTGGTGGGAAAATTGAATTTGGAAAAAGAACTTTGGAAAACAATTCAGAAGAAACCAGTTTAAGATTTTTAACAAACAAAAAAAAAAAAGATTACAACCCCATTACTCTTAGGGGCGGCACCTGTGGCTCAAGGAGTAGGGCGCGGGTCCCATATGCTGGAGGTGGCAAGTTCAAACCCAGCCCTGGCCAAAAACAAACAAACAAACAAACAAAAAAAGATTTTTACCTCACACCATGGATCGAATGAATGCCAGATGATGTGAAAGTGAAATGTAAGATACAGACATATGATAAAATTGAGAACAAAATTTTGATTGACTAAGTGATCTTTGAAGAGGAAATTATTTTCCATGCATAGAAACAAAGGAAGAAATCAAAGCGGAAATAATTGGTTGATTTATAAATCTGTATTAGTCTATAGTTTAAATCTAGAATCAACCTAAAATCAATGTACAAAATTCAAACTTGTCTCTACAACTGAAAATGTCAAAATGCATTTAAAAGGTCAACAAATTAGGAAAGTATTTGCCAAATATAAGAAGGGATGATATACCTAGTATATAAAAAAGCTCACACGAACTTTAACAAAGAAACAAACAATATTTCAGTGACACATGGGAAAAGGGCACAAACAGATGAGTCACCAACGAGGAAATGAAAATGTTCCCTAAACATAAAGAATTGTTCAACCTCACTAGGAAGCAGAGAAATGTATTAGTAAAACATTAATTTTTATTTGTCAAATTATTAAAAGTTGAAATGATAATAGCCAGAACTAGCATGGTTACAGTGAGACTAGACATTTTTGGCTAGTGCTATTGAGCATTGTATATCTTTTCAATACATCAGTTTACCAATATGCATCCAGTGCATGATATAATCCTGGCCTATTTGTCTAGTTCTTCAATTTTATTAGGAATCTATCCAAAGGAACAGTTCAGAAATTCAGACAAAGATTTATTGTTCCAAAGCCCAGTATAATGTTTTTGAAAATTAGGGAGCAAAATAAACACAGGTTGGCAAACTATGGCCTACAGGACAAATAGGACTCACCAGCTGTTTTTGTGCTGCCTGTGGGTGAAGAATGTTTTTTTTTATACTTTTAAATGGTTGAAAGAATTTACAAAAAGAATAATATTTCAGAATCTAGTGATTGAGCAGCCCAAAGGCAGAGACTGGGACACTGGGGAAGAACAGAGATTTCAGTGTTTGGCAGTAACAGGGCTGCCTTACAGCCTTGGCCCTCAGGGGCATTGAATGGGACTGGTTTTGGTGCACTGGATAAGTGGACAGCCACTTCAGGAGAGATCCCAGTGACAAGTGCTTTCCTGGGAAAGCTTCTCCTTAGCCAAGAACTTCAGACTTGAGAGACAAGATGGCGGACTGAAGCCAGCTTTCAACAAAGGCTCCCGTCCAGAAGGAGAGTTAAGGGACAGGAATTTAGTAAGTATCCTGGCGGACTTGAGCCTCACCAAGAGAGAAGGCTGAAGAACGCACATCAACACCGCTGAGGCAAGTTGTGATCACAAGGACGCAAACAAAAGGTACAAAATCCACCACCAAGCGGACGGGAGTCCCCCTCCCCCATGAGACCGGCTCATGAACCCCACAATTGAACAAGCGGGCAGAAATTAAAGGCCCTCCCACTACACTCCACGGGAGAGACCTTCTAAAAACTGGACCTACCTCCCCTACTGGGGTGCCGTGGCGTTCTCCTGCCGGACATAGGGCTGAATAAAACTTTGGGAATCCTTTGCCGGCAACCCTGAATGCCCGGCGCTCCCCTCCCGCCCACTGAGGTCTGGAGGCCTGTCCCCCAGGACTTCGGATCCTTGGGTGATTTCTCAAGGGGAGTGGACAGTCCCCGAGTTGCGACTGGTCAGCATTGACTCTGAGGCGCGCAAGTGAGGAGAGGGCACCGGGCTGAGGGGGATTCACGCCTTGGCACTTCCCTGCGGTGCAGTGCAGCAACCCTCCCCAGGCATACGGGGCCCAAGACTGAATCAGACTCTGGCCTCCCCGCTGAGAGCTGAGAGCCCCTACTCTCACTCGGGGTCTGAGGGCCTATCCCCCAGGAGTTCGGCTTCCTGGGTGATTTCTCGAGGGGAGTGCACAGTGCCTGAGCTGCTCAGGTCAGCGCTGACTCTGGGACACGTGAGCGAGGAGAGGGCACTCTGCTGAGGGGAAATCAAGCCTTGGCGGCACTTCCCTGCGGTGCAGTGCACCAACCCTCCCCGGGCACAAGACTGAATCAGACTCTGGCCTCCCCGCTGAGAGCTGAGAACCCCTACTCTCACTCGGGGTCTGAGGGCCTATCCCCCAGGAGTTCGGCTCCTTGGGTGATTTCTCAAGGGGAGTGGACAGTCCCTGAGTTGCGACTGGTCAGCATTGACTCTGAGGCGCGCAAGTGAGGAGAGGGCACCGGGCTGAGGGGGAGTCACGCCTCGCGGCACTTCCCTGCGGTGCAGTGCAGCAACCCTCCCCGGGCCCAAGACTGAATCAGACTCTGGCCTCCCCGCTGAGAGCTGAGAACCCCTACTCTCACTCGGGGTCTGAGGGCCTGTCCCCCAGGAGTTCGGATCCTTGGGTGATTTCTCGAGGGGAGAGCACAGTGCCTGAGCTGCGTCAGGTCAGCGCTGACTCTGGGATACGTGAGCGAGGAGAGGGCACCGGGCTGAGGGGAAATCAAGCCTTGGCGGCACTTCCCTGCGGTGCAGTGCAGGAGCCCTCCCCGGACCGTAGTATTGCGTAAAACTGAAAGAAACTCTAGCTTCCCCCCCACTCCCAATCAGCGTCTGGGGGCCCATCCCCCAAGAGTTCTGATTCTTGGGGGATCTCTTAAGGGGTGTGGACCCAGCACAAACTGCGGCCGCTCAGTGCTGACTCTGGGGCGCGGGACAGAGGAGAAAAGGGTCGCCTGAGTGCCCACACCAGAGGAGCAGTTCCCTGGAGGTAGATCAACAGCCGTTTTTTCTTTAACGGCAGAACACTCACTTCTGGATATTCTGAGGCCACACCCCCTGTCTCCCTGGGCAACCAGAGGAGGCCACCGGCCACACGGCTCACAAACCCGGGAAGCTTCCAGGGCGGGGCCGACCCAGAGAGGTGTTCAGACGCAATTCTCCAACAGCAAAGACGTTTGAACTCAAAACAGCCGGTCTTATGTAGGCGACGACAGGAACAGAGACAGAACCTCACAAAGTTGTCTGTTCTGTTCTGTTCTGTTAGCAGCATCCATCAGGGACGGGGCTAAGCCTGAGTGAACACCTCCTTCCCATCACCTGCATCAAACACTCAAAGATGTCAGGCCCCATCTCCTCCTGCTAGATAGCGGCAGTCTGCGGGGGCCTGGCAGACTTCCTTGCGATTCAGGCAGGTGCAAACCCCTGGAGTGTCTGTTCACTGCAGGCAACTGGGTTAGCCATCTGCAGAGATACCAGTGACTGGGTCCGACGGAGGGGCAAAGTGGGGAAGGAGACGTCAACCTTCCCAGACTGCTCTGTTTGCTGGGTGGCTCCTCCTGACTCTACGCTGCACTGGGGTGAGCTGTGTCAGAGGAGTCACCAGGTCCCTGTGATCCAGTTCCCAGAGACCTCTTGAACCCTTCCACCCGAGACAAGTGCCGATTGAGACAGTTGATTCGGACCTTTTGAACTGGGCTAATAGACTGAGGACTTTTCAGGCGGTGCCCTGGGTGTGCGATTGTAGGAAGGTTTGATTCTCCTTTTCCAACTGGGGCCAGAGGTGGGCAGGCGGGGTGACTTAATTGCTGATTTTTCCACACAGCTGAGACTTCAAGCCAGAGTAGAAGTTGCAATAGGATCAAACAGAAACCAGCTGAAAACAAGACAGAACCACTTTGCTCCACCACACCAGACAGGGCCCCAGTTTCTCAGGCCACAACACTGTACGGGCCCTCGATAAAACCCCAGGGGAAAAACCAAAGGGAGTAAACCATGGGGCGGAATCAGCGGAAAAACTCTGGTAACATGAATAACCAGAATAGATCAACCCCCCCAAGAAAAGATACGGCAGATGTGATTGAAGATCCCATTCATAAACAACTGGCTGAGATGTCAGAAGTCGAATTCAGAATTTGGTTTGCAGACAAGATTAATAAAATGGAATTAGGAATTCGAGGAGAAATTCAAAAACTGTCTCAAGAATTTAACGAATTTAAAGACAAAACCACCAAAGACTTAGACACACTAAAACAAGAACTTACAGCCCTCAAAGATATGAAAAATACAGTAGAATCCCTCAGTAACAGAATGGAGCAAGCAGAAGAAAGGATTTCTGACATTGAAGATAAAGTCTTCGAACGCTCCCAGTCTCTCAAAGAGGAAGAGAAATGGAGAGCAAAAACGGATCACTCACTCAGAGAACTCTCAGATAATTCGAAAAAAAACAACATAAGGGTTATAGGAATTTCGGAGAACGATGAAGTGGCTGCCAAGGGCACAGAGGCCCTTCTACATGAAATTATGAAAGAAAATTTTCCAGACATGCCTAGAGAATCTGAAATTCAGATAGCAGACAGCTTCAGAACCCCAGCACGATTCAACCCCAATAAGCCATCTCCCAGACATATCATAATTAGCTTCACTAAAGTTAACATGAAAGAGAAGATTCTCAAAGCAGCCCGGCGAAAGAAAACTATAACGTACAAAGATAAGAATATTAGAATAACTGCAGATCTCTCTGCTGAAACTTTTCAAGCAAGAAGAGGCTGGTCATCAACTTTTAATCTCCTAAAGCAAAAAAACTTTCAACCCAGGATCTTGTATCCAGCTAAACTGAGTTTCATCTATGATGGAGAAATTAAATACTTCAATGACATTCATATGTTGAAAAAATTTGCCATAAGTAAACCAGCTCTTCAGGATGTTCTCAGACCTATCCTCCACAATGACCAACCCAATCCTATACCACAAAAGTAAACTGACTCAGAAACTTCGGATCAAACTCCAACTTCCACACTGGCGAAAGGATTAAAAATGTCCACTGGACCTTTGAAAAACTCGATACCCAAAATTCCACCAGACTTATCAATACTCTCCATCAATGTGAATGGCTTAAACTGTCCTGTAAAGAGGCATAGGTTAGCTGACTGGATACAAAAACTCAAGCCAGATATTTGTTGCATACAAGAGTCACATCTCAACTTAAAAGACAAATACAGACTCAGGGTGAAAGGATGGTCATCCATATTTCAGGCAAATGGTAATCAGAAAAAAGCAGGTGTTGCAATTTTATTTGCAGATACAGTAGGCTTTAAACCATCAAAAGTAAGGAAGGACAAGAATGGTCACTTCATATTTGTTAAGGGTAATACTCAATATGACGAGATCTCAATTATTAATATCTATGCACCCAACCAGAATGCACCTCCATTTATAAGAGAAACTCTAACAGACATGAGTAACTTGATTTCCTCCAGCTCCATAATCGTTGGAGATTTCAACACTCCCTTGGCAGTGTTGGATCGATCCTCCAGAAAGAAGCTGAGCAAAGAAATCTTGGATTTAAACCTAACCATCCAATATTTAGATTTAGCAGACATCTACAGAACATTTCATCCCAACAAAACTGAATACACATACTTCTCATCAGCCCACGGAACTTACTCCAAAATTGATCACATTTTAGGTCACAAGTCTAACCTCAGTAAATTTAAAGGAATAGAAATTATTCCATGCATCTTCTCGGACCATCATGGAATAAAACTTGAATTGAGTAACAACAGGAATCTGCATACCCATACAAAAACATGGAAGTTAAATAACCTTATGCTGAATGATAGCTGGGTCAGAGATGAGATTAAGAAAGAAATCACCAATTTTTTGGAACAAAATGACAATGAAGACACAAACTATCAGAACCTATGGGACACTGCAAAGGCAGTTCTAAGAGGGAAATTTATAGCACTGCAAGCCTTCCTCAAGAGAACGGAAAGAGAGGAAGTTAACAACTTAATGGGACATCTCACGCAACTGGAAAAGGAAGAACATTCCAACCCCAAACCCAGTAGAAGAAAAGAAATAACCAAAATTAGAGCAGAATTAAATGAAATAGAAAACAAAAGAATAATACAACAGATCAATAAATCAAAAAGCTGGTTTTTTGAAAAGGTCAATAAAATAGATAAACCTCTGGCCAACCTAATCAGGAAAAAAAGAGTAAAATCTCTAATATCATCAATCAGAAACAACAAAGACGAAATAACCACAGACTCATCAGAAATCCAAAAAATCCTTAATGAATATTACAAGAAACTTTATTCTCAGAAATATGAAAATCTGAAGGAAATAGACCGATACTTGGAAGCACGCCACCTTCCAAGACTTAACCAGAATCAAGTGGAAATGTTGAACAGACCCATATCAAGTTCAGAAATAGCATCAACTATACAAAACCTCCCTAAAAAGAAAAGCCCGGGACCAGATGGTTTCACGTCAGAATTCTACCAAACATTTAAAGAGGAATTAGTACCTATATTACTCAACCTGTTCCAAAATGTAGAAAAAGAAGGAAGACTACCCAACACGTTCTATGAAGCAAACATCACCCTGATCCCCAAACCAGGAAAAGACCCAACAAGAAAAGAAAATTATAGACCAATATCACTAATGAATATAGATGCAAAAATATTCAACAAGATCCTAACAAACAGAATCCAGCAACACATCAAACAAATTATACATCATGACCAAGTTGGTTTTATCCCAGGGTCTCAAGGCTGGTTCAATATACGTAAATCTATAAATGTAATTCAGCACATAAACAAATTAAAAAACAAAGACCATATGATTCTCTCAATTGATGCAGAAAAAGCTTTTGATAATATCCAGCATCCCTTCATGATCAGAACACTCAAGAAAATTGGTCTAGAAGGGACTTTTCTTAAACTGATAGAGGCTATCTACAGCAAACCCACAGCCAATATCATATTGAATGGAGTTAAATTGGAATCATTTCCACTCAGATCAGGAACCAGACAAGGCTGCCCATTGTCTCCATTGCTTTTCAACATTGTAATGGAAGTTTTAGCCACCGCAATTAGGGAAGAAAAGGCGATCAAGGGTATCCATATAGGGTCAGAAGAGATCAAACTCTCGCTCTTCGCAGATGATATGATTGTGTATCTGGAAAACACTAGGGACTCTACTACAAAACTCCTAGAAGTGATCAAGGAATACAGCAGCGTCTCAGGTTACAAAATCAACATTCATAAATCGGTAGCCTTTATATACACCAACAACAGTCAAATTGAAAAAGCAGTTAAGGACTCTATCCCATTCACAGTAGTGCCAAAGAAGATGAAATATTTGGGAATTTACCTAACAAAAGACGTGAAAGATCTCTATAAAGAGAACTATGAAACTCTAAGAAAAGAAATAGCTGAAAATGTTAACAAATGGAAAAACATACCATGCTCATGGCTAGGAAGAATCAACATTATCAAAATGTCCATACTACCCAAAGCAATATATACTTTCAACGCACTCCCTATTAAAGCTCCACTGTCATATTTTAAAGATCTTGAAAAAACATTACTTCGTTTTATATGGAATCAGAAAAAACCTCGAATAGCCAAGACATTACTCAGAAATAAAAACAAAACAGGAGGAATCACACTACCAGACCTCAGACTTTACTACAAATCAATAGTGATCAAAACAGCATGGTATTGGCACAAAAACAGAGAAGTAGATATCTGGAACAGAATAGAGAACCAAGAGATGAATCCAGCTACTTACCGCTATTTGATTTTTGACAAGCCAATTAAAAACATTCAGTGGGGAAAAGATTCCCTATTTAACAAATGGTGCTGGGTGAACTGGCTGGCAACCTGCAGAAGACTGAAATTGGACCCACACCTTTCACCATTAACTAAGATAGACTCTCATTGGATTAAAGATTTAAACTTAAGACATGAAACTATAAAAATACTAGAGGAGAATGCAGGGAAAACCCTTGAAGAAATTGGTCTGGGTGAGTATTTCATGAGGAGAACCCCCCGGGCAATTGAAGCAGCTTCAAAAATACACTACTGGGACTTGATCAAACTAAAAAGCTTCTGCGCAGCTAAGAACACAGTAAGCAGAGCAAGCAGACAGCCCTCAGAATGGGAGAAGATATTTGCAGGGTATATCTCTGACAAAGGTTTAATAACCAGAATCCACAGAGAACTCAAACGCATCAGCAAGAAAAAAACAAGGGATCCCATCGCAGGCTGGGCAAGGGATTTGAAGAGAAACTTCTCTGAAGAAGACAGGCGCACGGCCTTCAGACATATGAAAAAATGCTCATCATCTTTAATCATCAGAGAAATGCAAATCAAAACTACTTTGAGATATCATCTAACTCCAATGAGACTAGCCTATATCACAAAATCTCAAGACCAGAGATGTTGGCGTGGATGCGGAGAAAAGGGAACACTTCTGCACTGCTGGTGGGAATGCAAATTAATACATTCCTTTTGGAAAGATATATGGAGAACACTCAGAGATCTAAAAATAGATCTGCCATTCAATCCTGTAATCCCTCTGCTGGGCATATACCCAGAAGACCAAAAATCACAACATAACAAAGATATTTGTACCAGAATGTTTATTGCAGCCCAATTCATAATAGCTAAGTCATGGAAAAAGCCCAAGTGCCCATCGATCCACGAATGGATTAATAAATTGTGGTATATGTATACCATGGAATACTATGCAGCCTTAAAGAAAGATGGGGACTTTACCTCTTTCATGTTTACGTGGATGGAGCTGGAACATATTCTTCTTAGTAAAGTATCCCAAGAATGGAGGAAAAAATACCCAATGTACACAGCCCTACTATGAAACTAATTTGGGACTCTCACATGAAAGCTATAACCCAGCTACAACTTAACAATAGGGGGAAGTGGGAAAGGGAAGGGTGGGTAGAGGGAGGGGAATCGGAGGGATCACACCTGTGGTGCATATTACAGGGGTATTTGTGAAACTTGGTAAATGTAGAATGTAAATGTTTTGGCACAGTAACTGAGATAACGCCGGAAAGGCTATGTTAACCACTGTGATAAAAATGTGTCAAATGGCTTATGAAGTGAGTGTATGATGCCCCATAATCATATCATTGTATACAGTTATGATTTAATAAAAAAAAATAAAAAAAAAGAATAATATTTCATGACTCATGAAAAGTATATGAAAGTTTAGTTGGAACATAGCTGCATCCATTTTTTGTTTGTTTTGTTTTGAGACTGAGTCTCAAGCTGTCATCTTGGGTAGAGTGCTGTGGCGTGCTGTAGCGTGATAGCTCACAGCAACCTCAATCTCTTGGGCTGAAGCAGTCTTCTTGCCTCAGTTTTTCTATTTTTAGTAGTGACAGGGTCTCGCTCTTGTTCAAGCTGGTCTCAAACTCATGAGCTCAAGCAATCCTTGAGTGCTGGGGTTACAGGCAGGAGCCACGGCACCGGGCTGCATCCATTTGTTCATGTAGCATCTATGTATGGTTGCTTTCTCACTTTAGCAACCAACCTGAGTGTTAGACAGGGACTGTAGGGCCCACAAAGTCTCAGATATTTGCGATCTGGCCATTTTCAGAAATTTTTTGCCAACTGCTGGTATAGTAAATAATGGTATTGTCATATGATATAATATTTATAGCCAGTAAAATATTAGCAATTGACTTATAGTAATATGAGAAGATACTCATAACATCATATTAAATGAAAGAATCTGAAACAGAGCCATTTATGCTAGAGTTTCCCAAGGAGCATTCTGTTAGATAATAATGAAATTTCTACATTGACAAAATCTTGAGTTTAAAAAGTTATTCAGCATAGGTATTTTGCATAGTAAATCTCTAAAAGGGAGAAGATGGTACACTATGTTCTCAAGTTTCTGGTTCACAAAACCCAGTGTTCCATGGTTTATACAGAATGTCCTCCATTCTTCTAAAGTATGTTTTATGGACACCTGCACACACAAAGGTGTGATCGAAAATGACTCAAAATGTTGATTGTCTTGCCTTTTCAGTGATAGGGTTATAGGTAATTGGGGGTATGTGTGTATATTTATTATTTTCTAGAATAAGCATGAATTTATCTTGCAATTAGGAAAAAACTTAATAAGGAAAGGATATAGGGTGATGTCTGCTGGAGGAAGAAGACTGTGGAATTAAAGTAGAACTTTCGGGTAAATCAGAAATATGTAGAATGCAGCAAAAACTTGAAGCTATTTCAATTTACCCATTACCCATTTATCTGTTTCTCCCCTCCACTTTTTATTTCCATTTATGTTTATATATATTTTCCATTTATGTTCCTTTTTGTTTCCATTTATGTTTATATATATATATATATATATTTTTTTTTTTTTTTGGAGGTGGGGTCTCACTCGTGCTCAGTCAGGCTGGTCTCAAACTCCTGAGCTCAAACACTCCACCTGCCTCAGTCTCCCAAAGTGCTAGGATTACAGGTGTGAGCCGCCAGGCCCAGCTTCCATTTATGTTAATAGGTGTGTATATCTGTATTTAGGTATGTGTAGTTTAAAACAGCTGTCTGGATGACTTAGGACAAGTTTCCATATTCTAATGTAGAAGCCAATCTTATTATTTTGATGTCAAGTAAAATAAAAGTCTTCATTTCCTTCTAGTTCACTTAAACTGGACTGGTTTCATTTTTTAGCAACCTTTTTATTATGAAATAATTTTAGATTTACAGAAAATTTGTGAAGATAGTACAGAGAATTTCTGCACAACCTTCACTCATCACTGATGTTAACATATTAATGTTGATGACACTATGCTACATTAACTAAACTCTAGAGTTTTTAAGGGTTTCCATCAGTTTTCCCCTTGATGTCCTTTTTCTGTTCCAGAATCTGGTCCAGGAAACCACATTTCACTTTAGTGAGCTAGTTTCTTTTAATTCAGTAAAAAACTTTTTTTGGACTGAGATCAGTCATAATTTTATGAATTATAAAGCACTAAATATAGAAAGTATCTGGCTATTGCTTATTCAATTATTAAATTCTTGTTAGTGGGCTGGAGGTTTCTAGGAGACATCCCTACTTCTGTTTCTAGGCTGTATGTCCATAGCCTCTGTTGTGAATAAAGAACTTTAACATTTTCAAAGTATTTTTACATGTGTTATTCCAATCTATAACTCCAATGATCCCTTGAAGGAGACAAGGCAAATATAATTTAGATTGTCCTCATTTCACTGATTAAAAAATTGAAACCGGAGACACATGCAGCCATGCTTAGAAAGGCCCTGGGTTTGGTTTAATGCTCTGCTGCAACCTTTTTGAAATCCTTAATTATTTACAAACAAGGAGCCCTCCATTTTTATTTTGCAGCAGAAACCACAAATTATGCAGCTGGTCCTGCCTGGAGAGCTTGCTTGTTCACACAAGGGCATAGAGAATTTGTGGAGTTGAGTGGATTTTAGTGTTTCCTGACTTGGAATTTACTCTTCCTTTTATTACACCACAATTCCATCAACCTTGGGACTTATGACTTGAATCCAACCTGTAATCCGTTACCTTAATTTTCTTTTTTTTTTTTTTTTGTGGTTTTTGGCCGGGGTTAGGTTTGAACCCACCACCTCCGGCATATGGGACCGGCGCCTTACTCCTTGAGCCACAGGCGCCACCCTAATTTTCAAAAACTATACTTTCCTGGCTCTCTACCAATGCCTTGGCATTTTTGCACATAATTTCTGCCTTGACAACTTTGATTTCTGTTTTAAAAACAAATCCGTCTGAATACTTGCTTACCTGTGGGTTAGACAAACTGCTGTGCTAATTTGTGTTCATCATAATTTCTTAACGGAGGCTATTGCCTCAGCAGCTTTGCATATCATATTTATTAAACAGTTTTAAAATAAAATAAAAACTGTTCTACTTTGTTTCTAAGTTTGGTTAATTAGCTCACACTGTTGTCAGGGCTGAACTGTGAGTCTGTAGATATGGAAACACGTGGCCGAGCAATGTGATTTTAAAATCAGGAAGCACTACTTGGTGGCCTGATTGTCAAAGTAACCCTCAGTGGCCTGAATGGCAGATCCACATTATTCGTTTTGGCCTAGAAAGCCCTTGATATAATTGTCCCATGGGTCTTTAAGGGAAGTGAGGGCTTCAGCCAAGTGAGGACTTCACCCTTGGCTTTATATTACCAATAGAAATGTTGGTTTTGTCTGGGAACAAAGGTCTGGATCCATCCATTCTGCCTGAATTTTAGCTCTATAAAGATTTGGTTATATGGGAACTGATTGTCCAGTGGAGTTGTACACAGTCATACTTGCATTTACTTTATAGATTCAGTTTCAACCACAAGAATTTATGGAAGAAGGGGAAAGATAGAGATAGAAGTAGAGACAGAGATAGAGATAGAGAGTAAGAGGGAGAGGATGTTGGGATGAGTGGGATGGGGTGAATATATTTTGCATATGGGAAGGACATGAACTTTTTGGGCCCAGGGGGTAGGATGACATGGTTTTAATTGTGTCTTTTCTAAAGATATGTTGAAAAGTTAACCTTCACAGATTCTGAAATAGGGTCTTCGTAGATGTAATCAAGTTCAGACAAAGTCATATTGGATTGGAGTGGGCCCTACTCCAATGACTGGTATTCTGCTAAGATGAGGGAAATTTGGACACAGCCACAGGGAAGAGTCACGTGAAAACAGAGGCAGAGGTTGGAATGGTGCATCTATACACTAGGCATTGCTGGCAACCCTCAAAGGCTAGAAGAGGTGAGGAAGGACCCTCTCCTAAAGCCTTCTGAGGGAGTGGGGCCCTGCTAACACCTTGATTTCAGATTTCCAGTCTCCAGAACTGAGAGAATAAATTTCTGTTGTTTGAGGTAGTCCACCATGTAGTACTTTGTTATGGCAGCTCTAGGAAATGAATAAATATTGTAAATGAGAAAAAGGAGTAATAATCATTTTAAAAGTATGAGTGGAAAAGATAGTGTACCTTTTAAATAAAACTTGTTTTATCTTTTTTCTCTGATTATTATAAAAATCTGGAAAATAAACAGAAGTATAATGCCTTTACACCTATATAAAAGTACTTTGATCCATCTGCATATAGCATACTAGTATATACATTGTGCTTATTTTATTTCTCGTGTTATCTGCAAAAGAATAGAAAATTTTATATGCAGTGTTGAAAGTTCTATTGAACTTAATATACTAGTATGAGCATTTTCAATGTCACGAAATGTTCTTTGAAACATCTTTTATGTAGACTAAAACAATTCTTTGTATAGATGTATCAGATTCCTCTAGAAGGACATACCATAACTTACTTAACCACTTCTATGTTTTTAGACTTTTGGGTTAAATGTCTTTAGTATTTTATTAAATTACTTTTTGCCTAGGTTGCTAACTTTTCCCTTCATGATAGAGTCCAAAATGGCTTCATGTTAGAAATACATGCATACATACACATATACACATGTGCATGTGTGCACGCACGTGTAACTTTAAAGACCAACAAAGAAACCTTTCAACAAGTCATGATGTGAAAATTTGCTGCAGCTGATCTAAGGACTCCTCGGGGTTTCTGGGAAATGCCCCGCCCCTGCATTCTGGTTGCATAGAACCATGCCCAGGACAGCACTTAGACCAGGCTGATCTGGCACTGAGGACATTGGGTATGATGAATGGGACTTATGTTGATGCCTGAGCATTCTGTATTATTCCTTGCCCAGTAAACAAACTGTAAATAGTATGACTCCAAGATGGCTGATGGGATGAGGAGCTTGCTGGTGCATATCAGATCAGTCTACCTGCTGAACTGATCCTGTTCATACATGCAGGAACAGGGCACAAGATATGTATAAAACATCAGTTTCTAACTTGTAAGAAATGGATAACAAATTTCATTCACAATATTATTTCAAGCTATTGAAATACCTAGCATTATATTAGATAGTAAGAGTAAGGAACTTAGCATTTTATTGAAAGACATGAAACAATACCCAAACAAATGGGGAAACACACTACTAACTGTTTGGGAAGAGTTGGTATTTACAAATGTCATTATTTGTCAAAAACATATGTAAATGCAAAATAATTGTTACAAGACTCCGTAACATGTATATATACATGTATATGAGCACAGTGAGAGATGTGACAGGATATGCCTTAAGTTATTATTATTGGATATCTTGGGGGACTCAATTGAATTGGAGGATAAATAACGTATAAAAAATAACTTAGTATTCTATCTATTACAGTCAACATTTTAAATGACTGGAATATGTCATAATTGTGCTTCAGTTACAAATTTACAAATACTTATATAGAAATATAAAATAGCATTAAATAGTTTTAGAAAGAAAAAATCTTGATCATGTCAATTTTGGGGTACTTCCCTCTTCTCTGTCTCTCTCTATTATGTACTTGCATCATATATATAGTTGAGAATATTGCTTTGTTCACTTAACTGTGCATTTTCCATGGCATTTAAAATCTTCAGTATTGTATGTTTCTTTATTATTATAGTTTTTAATGGCTGAATGGTACTTAAATTGAAGTACCATGATTTTCTTAATCACTCTTAATCACTCTTCTAATGTTGGGCCTATATTATTTTTACTTTCTGCTATTTTGGTTATTGCTGTTGATTAATGTAAAAAAAAGCTCCCTGGTATGTGATTACTGTTCAAAATATATAATAATGTTTTGTTGATCTTGATACCCACTGCTTTGGCTGTAAAATTTTACATCAGCTATTTGAATTGCAATTCACTATAATCCCTTTCTGTGCACAAACCTTCTAAAGGCATATCTGAAAATAATTTGCAAAGTGCCACTTTTCTCTCTATTTTACTGATACCCCATCATAAGGGCACATATTACCACTTGTTCATCACAACTAGAAAATTTAAATATACCAAAGTGCCTGTAATAGCTGAAAGTATCTTTTAAGATGAGTTTGACAGCATTATTAAAATAATAACAGTAATTTACATTTATCTGATAGTCTTCCTCAATAGGATGACACCACTTTCTTTTTTAGCATAATGGACAAATACATGATTTCTTATGCTATCTCACTACCATTTCTGTACACATTATTTACAGAACTGTTCTCACCTGCCTGAATTACAACAGCTTATTAGAGAAGAACAAGAGCTTCTGTTTCCCTGGTCATTGACATTCTCGTAAATCACATAACCCATGTTTCTGATGTATCTTTGTATGGTGGGTTATTTTTTATACTTAAAGGGAATCTTTACAAACGCCTGTAAGTTTTGAGACTCAAGTCACTTCTCTATTGACACACTAGGGATTGAGGATTCTGATTTCTCACCCTGATCTTTCTGTCTGTTATAAATATTCAACTATACCCATGAGTCATGGATCCGTGTCGCTTGGCTGTTTTCTAATCTTTGAGGCTTATTGACTAAGTTTTGACCTTGTTCTTCTTCTCTCAAGATACAATTCCAATCATGGATATCTAATAATACTAAAGATATTTTTATCCCCTATTTTTAAGCAATCTCATCCAAACCAGTCAAAACATTTTGTGTTTTTAAACTTCACTGGTTATGAACTAGGAGCTCTAACTAATTGATCATTTTCATTGAATTATGCCCTGTTTTTAGGATAAAAGGATCATAGGCCTTCATGTATTATTACTTCTCAAACAGCATTAAAATATTGTTAGTATATATATTACCTGCCACACTCCCTCTCCCTAGTCCGATGGAGAACATAAGACATCTTGTGGTGGTAAAGACATCTGTTTTAAGACTCAAATAACAGATGGTACCATTTGAACTTAACAGAAGTAGAGAAGAAATGGAATGCAAACTTACTTGCACAATTAGAAACCATTTAACTGATGTTCTGCACATTCAGATGGTGGATTGCTTCATAAGTGATGTACCTGAAATTGAAATGCTCTAAAGTATTTATCATTTCAATTTCTTTTTCTGCACTAAAAGTAAGTTTTTGTTCTTTAATTACTTGCTGTCTTCCTCCCTCCTCCATCAAAAAACCCTCACTAGTAATTGGTAATGGGATCGGTATTATGTGAAACAAGTTAAACAGATGTAGCTCCTATCTCTATGACTTACGTTCTAAACATAGCATTTCACACGGCTACCACCGTTGAAGGAAAATAAAAACACATGGAGCAATGTCGTCAAAGTATGCCAGCTGTTCCTCGTATACCTCTGTTTTCCTTTTTCTTCTTAGCAAAATATAATTACATGCAGTAAAATGTTTTCATCTTATGTGTACAATTTGATAAATTTTGATAATATGTACACCAATGTTACCAATATTCCAATCAAGATATAGAATCTTCCATCACTCTGGAAATTCTTTTGTATCCTTTCCAAATCAATTTTTCTCTCTTCCAGGCAACCACTGTTCTGATTTCTATCACCATAGATTAGTTTTGTCTGTTCTAGAACTTCATATACGTGGAATCGTAGGGTATTCTTTGGTGTGTAATTTCTTTCACTCAATACAATGAGACTCATCCATGTTGTTGCATGCATTACTAGTTCATTCATATTTATTGCTGAGTAGTATTTCATAGTATGGAGATGCAATTTGTCTTTCATACTGCTATATATGGGCACTTGGTGTGTTTCTAGTTTTCGGCTATTATGAATAGAGCTGCAATGAACATTCTTAACGGAGTTTTACTTTTTTTTTTCTAATTATTATGGGTACAGAATAATCGTATATGCTTTATAGGGTACATGTGATGTTTTTATACAGGCATACAATGTGAATTAATCAAATCAGGGTAACTGGGGTATCCATCTCTTCAGGCATTTACCATTTCTTTGTGTTAGGAACATTCCAATTCCACACTTTTAATTCTTTTAAAGTATAACCTAACTTATTATTGATTATAGTCACTTTGTTGTGTTACCAAATATTGTTCCTTCTCTCTATCTCACTATACTTTGGTACCCATTAGTCATCCCCATATTAGCCTCCCTTTCTGCTACACTTCCCAGCCTCTGATAACTACCATTCTACTCTCTGTCTCCATAAAATCATTTATTTTTAATATTTAGTTCTCACATATGAGTGAGAACATGCAAGATTTGTCTTTCTGTGTTTGGCTTCTTTCACTTAACATAACTGTCTCCATTTACATCCATGTTGTTGCAAATGGCAAGATTTATTCTTTTTTTGTGTCTATATAATATTCTACTGTGCATATGCACCACATTTCTTCATTCATCTTTTGATAGACATGGTTGATTACAAATCTTGTCTATTGTGAGTAGTGCTGCAATAAGCATGGGAGTGCAGACATCTTTTTGATATACTGATTTCCCTTCCTTTGGATATATACCCAGCAGTGGGATTACTGGGTTATACATAGGGTAGTCCTATTTTCAGTTTTTTGAGGAACTTCCAGCTGTTTTCCATAGTGGTTGCACTAATTTTCATTCCCACCAACAGTGTATGAGGGTTCCTCTTTCTCCACATCTTGCCAGCATTCATTGCCTGTCTTTTTGATAAAAACCATTTTAACTGAGGTGATATAATATCTCATTGTAGTTTTGAGTTGCATTTCTCTGATGACTAATGATGTCAAGCATTTTTTCATATACCTGTTGGCCATTTGTATGTCTTCTTTTGAGAAATTTCTATTCAGATCCTTTGTCCAAAGGATTAAATTATTTGATGTTTAAAATTAAATTTAAAAAATTTGATCAAAAATTGTAATCAAATTATTTGATTTTTTTCCCTACTGAGTTGTGAGAGCTCCTTATGTATTCCAGCTATTAGTCCCTTGTCAGATGGGTAGTTTGCAAATATTTTCTTTCATTCTGTGGGTTGTCTCTTCCCTTTGTTGATTATATCCTTTGTTGTGAAAAAGCTTTTTTAGCTTGATTTGATCCCTTTTGTCCAATTTTGCTTTGGTTGTCTGTACTTTGGTGTGTTACTCAAGAAATCCTTGCTGAGACCAATTTCCTGAAGCATTTCCCAAATGCCTGCCTTTCTGTCTCTCTCTCTCTTTCTTTCTTTCTCTTTCTCTCCCTCTCCGTTTCCCCCTCTCCCTCCCCCCACTCTCTTTCTCTCACAGAGTCTCACTGTCACCCTGGGTACAGTGCCATGGCATCATAGCTCACAGCAATCTCAAACTCCTGGGCTCAAGCAATCCTCCAGCCTCAGCCTCCCGAGTAGTTGGAATACAGACTCCCGCCACAATACTGTGCTAGTTTTTCTTTCTTTCTTATTTATTTATTTATTTTTGAGACAGAGTCTCACTATGTCACTCTCAGTAGTATGCTGTGGCGTCACAGCTCACTGCAATCTCAAACTCTTGGCCTTAAGCGAATCTCTTGCCTCAGTCTCCCAAGTAGCTGGGACTATAGGCACCTGCCACAATGCCCGGCTATTTTTTTTTTTTGCAGTTGTTTAGTTGGCCTGGGCCGGGTTCCAACTGGCTACCCTTGGTGTATGTGGCTGGTTCTATTAACCACTGTGCTATGGGCACCAAGCCTGAGCTAGTTTTTTTATTTTTAGTAGAGATAGGGTCTCACTCTTGCTCAGGCTGGTCTTGAACTGAACTCAAGAAATCCACCTGCCTTCTCCTCTCAGAGTGCTAAGATTACAGGCGTGAACCGCCATGCCCAGCCCCCAATGTTTTCATTTGGTATTAATAATTTCATAGTTTCAGGCTTTAGATTTAAGTCTCTAATCCATTTTACTTTGATTTTTGTAAGTGGCAAGAAATGAGGGTCTAGTTTCACTCTTCTGCATGTGGATATCTAGTTTTTATTGAAGAATGTGTCCCTTCTGTTCTTAGCAACTTTGTCAAAGGTAAGTTAACTATAAGTGTGTGGATTTATTTCTGGATTTTCTATTTTTTTTTCATTGCTCTAAATTTATGCCAGTACAATGCTATTTTGATTACTACACTTCTCCAGCATAATTTGAAGCCAGGTACTGTGATTCTTCCAGTTTTATTCTTTTTGCTCGGGATGGTTTTGGGTATTCTGGGTCTTTTTTGGTTCCATATAAATTTTAGAATTATTCTTTCTATTTCTGTGAAGAATGTAATTGGCATTTAGATATTTCTCTTTCATGTTTGAAAGATATGTTTGTTTGCAATGTAATATTTTAGGATTAAGGTTTTTTCCTTCAGCACTTTAAATAAGAGGTTGGACAATTAAGTTTGTGAACTTATCTTAGAAAAAGTGCTACACACCTCATTGCTGAATATCACTATGGTCACCTTTGAGGTACTCCCCCTGGGAAGCTCTGCACTGACACCAGTGCCTAGTCCATCCTTCAAAGCAATTTTGGAATTCTTTTTCTGGAATGGCCATATGATGTCTAACAATTCAGTTCACTAACTCATCCTAGAAAAAGTGCTACATGAAAAAGTGCTACATACATACCTCGTTGATGAATATCACTGTCGCCAGATGACCAAGGGGAGTACTTTGAAGGTGACCATAGTGATATTCAGCCATGAGGTACGTAGTACTTTTTCTAGGATGAGTTTGTGAACTTAATTGTCTGATCTCATATGTTATGTCACTCTCTCCTGGCCTGTAAGGTTTCCACTGAGAAGTCTGCTGCCCGATGTATCAGAACAGAACTCCTTTATATATATTTTTTTCCTTTTTTCTTGCTTCCCTTTGGACTTTTTCTTTATCTATGACTTTTGGGAGCTGGATTATTAAATGCCTTGAAATCGTCTTGTTTTGATTAAATCTGCTTGGTGTACTATGACTTTCTTGTACCTGAATATTAATATCCTTCTCCAGGTTTGTAAAGTTCCCTATATTATTTCTTTGAATAAACTTTCTACCCCAATCGCTCTCTCTATCTCTTTTTGAAGGCCAACAACTCTTTTATTTTGCCCTTTTCAGCCTATTTTCTAGATCTTTTAGGTGTGCTTTATTTATTTTTTTATCCTTTTTCTCTTCTGACTATATATTTTCAAATAACCTGTCTTTTGCTTGGTCAATTCTGTTGTTGAGAGACTCTGATGCATTTTTTAGTTTTTCAACTGAATTCTTAAGCACCAGAATTTCTGCCTGATTTTTTTTTTATCATTTCAATCTCTTTGTTAGAGTTCTCTGATAGGCTTCTGAATCCCTTCTTTATGTTGTCTTGAAGTTCATTAATTTTCAACAGCTATGCTGAATTCTTTGTCTAAAAGGTCACATATTTCCATTGCCCCAAATTGGTCACTGGTACATTACTTAGTTCATTTGGTGAGGCGATGTATTTCCGGCTGTTCTTGATGTTTGTGGACGTTAATCAATGCCTTTGCCTTGAAGAGTTTGGTATTTATTTTAATCTACATAGTCTGTGTTTGTTCAAATCTGTCTTTCCTGAGAAGCCTTTCTAGGCTTTCCAGGGAATTGAGTGTTGTGACCTAAGTCTTTGGTCACTGCATCTATATTAGCATTGGGGGTTCCCTAAGCCCAGTAATGACTCTTTTAGATTCCCAGTGGTACCATCTTGGTAGATTTGAATAAGGCACAGAAGACTTCTTGGATTGCCAGGCAAAGGCTCCTACTTTCTTCCCTCATTCTCTGTGCTGAGTTGCTGGAGTTGGGGAAGGAGTGACACGAGCACTCCCTTGTGGCCAGCAGCACCAGGTCACACCTGAAACCAGCCCAGTCTCACCCAAAGCCAATGATGACAGGTTCCCTGGCTACCTCTGATATTTATTCAAAGCCAAAGGGCTTTTTAGTCAGCAGGTGGTCAATCCTGCCAAGATGTCTCCTTCTGGCCCAGGGTGGGTCCAGAAATGCCTTTCTAGGAGCTAAGGCCTAGACTCAGGGGCTTCCAGAGTCTTCTTGGTACTTTATTTTACTGTGGCTGAGCTGGTATCCAAGTTGTAAACCAATATCCTCTGAACTTTTTCCTTTCCTTTCCTGAAGTGGAAGAAAACTGTCCTTGAATTGTACTTTCTCTAGTGGGGCAAGAGGGTAACACAAACATTAGCTCGGCTGCCACTGCTTGTGTCACACTGGGTCATGTGCACCCCAAGTCCACTGACTCTGAACCAGCACAACTAAGGAAATGCCCAAGGGCTGCAGCCTTTGTAGCCTGACTGCCTTCCAAATTTAGTCCAGACTCCAGGCTGCTTTTTGTCAGCTGGTGATGGAGCTAAATGGAACTTGAACTTGTGGGTAGAGGATTTCTTTCTGGCTGGGCTGGTTTAAATGCTTCCTCCATGAGTACTAGTAAAATATGGTCCTGTCCTGTGTCATTGAGGTTCAACACAAAGTCCCACAATCACTTCTCTCTCCCTGTGTGGGGCACAAAGATTCTTTCTCCACTCAGAGTGCTGATGAAGTACTGCCAGGGGATGGGTCGGGTGGCGTGGGCAATGCAAGATTGCCTTTTCTGCTTTCTCCAGTGCCCCTTTCTTTGGTATAATGTTAAAACCAGGGAGTATGATTGCTTACCTGATGTTTGGTTCTTCCTTAGGTGTTTGCTTGCATATAGTTGTTAAATTTGGTGTTCATGCTGAGGGACAATTGCTGGTAGTTTTTTTTCAGCCATCTTGCTCTGCCTTTGTCCAATAATGTTTTCTTAATTGAGTGTTTTTGTGGATGTGTGTTTTCATTTCTCTTTATTAAGTACTTGGGAATAGAATTGTTGGATCTTGAGGTAGTTTTATGTTTAATTTTATTAAGAAACTGCCATATGAACCTATCATTTAATATTCCCATAAGCTGTGTATGAGAATTCTCAGTGTTTGTTTGGCACTGTTAGTTTTTATATTTAAATTTTACATTTAAAATTAAAATTTAAAATTTAGTCAATATGTAGTTGAGTCTCATTGTGATTTTCATTTGCATTTATATGATTGATGGCTACCAATGTTAAACATCTTTTCATGCATTTATTGGTTGTTCATGTGCATTTTTTGACATGTTTGTTCAAGTCTTTTGCTCATTTTTTATTGGATTGTTTGGGTGTTCTTGTAACTGATTTGTAAGAATTCTTTACAAATTCTGGATACAAGTTAATATATGTATATTTTTTTTCTTTAGGGTTGTGGGTTAAATTTTTATTTTCTTAGTGGTATTGTTTGATAAATAAAAGTTTTAAATTTGTGTGACTTTCCATTTATCCTTTTGTTCTTTTAAGGGTAGGGCTTTTTGCCTTCTATCTAAGAAATCTTTGCCTGTTTTTTTCTTTATTGTTTTACTGTTTAGCTTTCATATTCAGGCCTACAATCCATCTTGAGATAATGTGTGTGTATGGTGCAGAGTTAAAGTTCATCTTTTGTATATGGTTATTATCTTAGTACATTTAGGTTACTAGAACAAAACAGCATAAACTAGGCAGCTTATAAACAACAGAAATTTATTGTTCATAGTTCTGGAGACTGAGACATCCAAAATCAAGAAGCTGGTAGATTTGGTGTCTGTTGAGGCAACTGCTTCCCCAGATATGGCACTTTCGTGCTGTAGCTTCACTGGCAGAAAGGGTGAAGGATCTCTTTTGGGTCTTTTTTTTTTTTTATTGTTGGGGATTCATTGAGGGTACAATAAGCCAGTTACACTGATTGCAATTGTTAGGTAAAGTCCCTCTTGCAATCATGTCTTGCCCCCATAAAGTGTGACACACACTAAGGCCCCACCCTCCTCCCTCCATCCCTCTTTCTGCTTCCCCCCCCATAACCTTAATTGTCATTAATTATCCTCATATCAAGATTGAGTACATAGGATTCATGCTTCTCCATTTTTGTGATGCTTTACTAAGAATAATATCTTCCACGTCCATCCAGGTTAATACGAAAGATGTAAAGTCTCCATTTTTTTTAATGGCTGAATAGTATTCCATGGTATACATATACCACAGCTTGTTAATCCATTCCTGGGTTGGTGGGCATTTAGGCTGTTTCCACATTTTGGCAACGGTAAATTGAGCTGCAATAAACAGTCTAGTACAAGTGTCCTTATGATAAAAGGATTTTTTTCCTTCTGGGTAGATGCCCAGTAATGGGATTGCAGGATCGAATGGGAGGTCTAGGTTGAGTGCTTTGAGGTTTCTCCATACTTCCTTCCAGAAAGGTTGTACTAGTTTGCAGTCCCACCAGCAGTGTAAAAGTGTTCCCTTCTCTCCACATCCACGCCAGCATCTGCAGTTTTGAGATTTTGTGATGTGGGCCATTCTCACTGGGGTTAGATGATATCTCAGGGTTGTTTTGATTTGCATTTCTCTAATATATAGAGATGATGAACATTTTTTCATGTGTTTGTTAGCCATTCGTCTGTCGTCTTTAGAGAAAGTTCTATTCATGTCTCTTGCCCATTGATATAAGGGATTGTTGGCTTTTTTCATGTGGATTAATTTGAGTTCTCTATAGATCCTGCTTATCAAGCTTTTGTCTGACTGAAAATATGCAAATATCCTTTCCCATTGTGTAGGTTGTCTCTTTGCTTTGGTTATTGTGTCCTTAGCTGTACAGAAGCTTTTCAGTTTAATGAAGTCCCATTTGTTTATTTTTGTTGTTGTTGCCATTGCCATGGCAGTCTTCTTCATGAAGTCTTCCCCTAGGCCAATATCTTCCAGTGTTTTTCCTATGCTTTCTTGGAGGATTTTTATTGTTTCATGCCTTAAGTTTAAGTCCTTTATCCATCTTGAGTCAATTTTTGTGAGTGGGGAAAGGTGTGGGTCCAGTTTCAGTCTTTTACATGTAGACATCCAGTTCTCCCAACACCATTTATTGAATAGGGAGTCTTTCCCCCAAGGTAAGTTCTTGTTTGGTTTATCAAAGATTAGGTGGTTGTAAGATGTTAGTTTCATTTCTTGGTGTTCAATTCGATTCCAAGTGTCTATGTCTCTGTTTTTCTGCCAGTACCATGCTGTCTTGACCACTATGGTTTTGTAGTACAGACTAAAATCTGGTATGCTGATGCCCCCAGCTTTATTTTTGTTACTAAGAACTGCCTTAGCTATACGGGGTTTTTTCCGGTTCCATACAAAACGCAGAATCATTTTTTCAAAATCTTGAAAGTACGATGTAGGTACTTTGATAGGAATGGCATTGAATAGGTAGATTGCTTTGGGAAGTATAGACATTTTAACAATGTTAATTCTTCCCATCCATGAGCATGGTATGTTCTTCCATTTGTTAATATCCTCTGCTATTTCCTTTCTGAGGATTTCATAGTTTTCTTTATAGAGGTCCTTCACCTCCTTCGTTAGGTATATTCCTAGGTATTTCATTTTCTTTGAGACTATGGTGAAGGGAGTTGTGTCCTTAATTAGCTTCTCATCTTGACTGTTATTGGTGTATACAAAGGCTACTGACTTGTGGACATTGATTTTATATCCTGAAACATTACTGTATTTTTTGATGACTTCTAGGAGTCTTGTGGTTGAGTCTCTGGGGTTCTCTAAGTATAAGATCATGTCGTCAGCAAAGAGGGAGAGTTTGACCTCCTCTGCTCCCATTTGGATTCCCTTTATTTCCTTGTCTTGCCTAATTGTATTGGCTAGAACTTCCAGCACTATGTTGAATAGTAAAGGTGACAGAGGACACCCTTGTCTGGTTCCAGTTCTAAGAGGAAAAGCTTTCAGTTTTACTCCATTCAGTAAAATATTGGCTGTGGGTTTGTCATAGATAGCTTCAATCAGTTTTAGAAATGTGCCACCTATGCCTATACTCTTCAGTGTTCTAATTAGAAAAGGATGCTGGATTTTATCAAATGCTTTTTCTGCATCTATTGAGAGGATCATATGATCTTTATTTTTGCCTCTGTTAATATGGTGGATAACGTTTATGGACTTGCGTATGTTAAACCAGCCTTGCATCCCTGGGATGAAGCCTACTTGATCATGATGAATGACTTTTTTGATGATAAGCTGTAATCTATTGGGTAGGATTTTGTTGAGAATTTTTCCATCTATATTCATGAGTGAGATTGGTCTGAAATTCTCCTTTTTGCTTGGGTCTTTTCCTGGTTTTGGTATCAGGGTGATGTTTGCTTCATAGAATGTGTTGGGGAAGATTCCTTCTTCCTCAGTTTTTTGGAATAATTTCTGCAGTACAGGAATAAGCTCTTCCTTGAACGTTTGATAGAATTCTGGAGTGAAGCCATCTGGACCAGGGCATTTTTTAGTTGGAAGCTTTTTTATTGTTTCTTTGATCTCAGTGCTTGAAATTGGTCTGTTCAGGAGGTCTATTTCTTCCTGGCTAAGTGTAGGGAGAGGGTGTGATTCCAAATATTGATCCATTTCCTTCACATTGTCAAATTTCTGGGCATAGAGTTTCTGGTAGTATTCAGAGATGATCTCTTGTATCTCTGTAGGATCAGTTGTTATTTCCCCTTTATCGTTTCTGATTGAGGTTATTAGAGATTTTACTTTTCTATTTCTAGTTAGTCTGGCCAATGGTTTATCTATTTTATTTATTTTTTCAAAAAACCAACTCCTTGTTTCATTAATTTTCTGAATGATTCTTTTGTTTTCAATTTCATTGATCTCTGATTTGATTTTGGATATTTCTTTTCTTCTACTGAGTTTAGGCTTAGATTGTTCTTCTTTTTCCAATTCCATAAGATCTCTTGTGAGATTGTTGATGTGCTCTCTTTCTGTTTTTCGAATGTAGGCATCTAAAGCGATGAATTTTCCTCTCAAAACTGCTTTTGCAGTATCCCACAGGTTTTGGTAGCTTGTGTCTTCATTGTTGTTATGCTCAAGGAAGTTAATGATTTCCTGTTTTATTTCTTCCTTCACACATCTGTTATTCAACAGAAGGTTGTTTAATTTCCATGCCTTTGGGGGGGGGGTCGAGCATTTTTGTTAGAGTTGAGTTCCACCGTTAGTGCCTTATGGTCTGAAAAGATACAAGGTAAAATTTCAATTCTTTTGATTCTGTTGATATTTGTTTTGTGTCCCAGGATATGATCAATTTTGGAGAATGTTCCATGGGGTGATGAGAAGAATGTATATTCTTTATCTTTGGGGTGGAGTGTTCTATATACGTCTATCAAGCATAATTGTTCTAGGGTCTCATTTAAATCTCTTACATCTTTGTTTAATTTCTGTTTAGAGGATCTGTCCAGCTCCGTAAGAGGTGTGTTAAAGTCCCCTGTTATGATGGTATTATCAGATATCATGTTGCTCAGACTGAGTAAGGTCTGTTTCAAGAATCTGGGAGCATTTAAATTGGGTGCATAAATATTTAGAATTGAAATGTCTTCTTGTTGTAGTTTTCCCTTGACCAATATAAAGTGACCATCTTTGTCTTTTTTGACTTTAGTTACTTTAAATCCACATGTATCTGAAAATAAGATTGCAACTCCTCTTTTCTTCTGAATTCCATTTGCCTGAAAAATTGTCTTCCAACCCTTGACTCGGAGCTTTAATTTGTCTTTTGAAGCCAGGTGTGTTTCTTGCAGACAGCAAATGGATGGCTTGTGTTTTTTAATCCAGTCAGCCAATCTATGTGTCTTCAGTGGGGAATTCAAGCCATTAACATTTATTGAGATAATTGATAAGTGTGGTAGTATTCTATTCGTCTTATTTGGTGAGAGTCCATTGCTTAGTTTTATCTTTTGCATCAGTGTGGAGGTTAGGTTCTGACCTTTGATTTCTGAGTTCTTACTTTGCTGCTGATCCATTGTGGTGGTCAGTGTGCAGAACAGGTTGAAGTATTTCCTGTAGAGCTGGTCTTGTTGTGGCAAATTTCCTCAATGTTTGTATATCCATAAATGATTTGATTTCTCCGTCAATTTTGAAGCTTAGCTTAGCAGGGTACAGAATTCTGGGCTGAAAATTGTTCTGTTTAAGTAGATTAAAGGTAGATGACCATTGTCTTCTTGCTTGGAAAGTTTCATTAGAGAAGTCTGCGGTAACTCTGATGGATTTGCCCCTGTAGGTCAACTGGCACTTACTCCTGGCAGCTTGCAGAATCTTTTCTTTTGTCTTGACTTTGGACAGGTTCATCACAATGTGTCTCGGAGAAGCTCGGTTAGAGTTGAGGCGACCCGGGGTCCGATATCCCTCTGAAAGCAGTGTGTCAGAATCTTTGGTGATGTTTGGGAAATTTTCTTTTATAATATTCTCTAGTATGGCTTCCCTTCCTCTGGGGCATTCTTCTTCCCCTTCTGGAATTCCTATAACTCGTATGTTGGAACGCTTCATAAAGTCCCATAATTCTGACAGTGAACGTTCTGCTTTCTCTCTCTTCTTTTCTGCCTCTTTTACTGTCTGAGTTATCTCAAGAACTTTGTCTTCTACCTCTGAAATTCTTTCTTCTGCATGGTCTAACCTGTTGCTTATACTTTCCATTGCATCTTTAAGTTCCGTAATTGACTGTTTCAGTTCCTTCAGGTCTGCTATATCCTTTTTATATTCTTCATATCGTTCATCTCTTATTTGATTCTGTTTTTGGATTTCCTTTTGGTTATTTTCCACTTTATTAGCAATTTCCTTCATTGTTTCCATCATTTCTTTCATTGTTTTCAACATGTGTATTCTAAATTCCCTTTCTGTCATTCCTAACATTTCTATACTGGTGGAATCATCTGCAGTAGCTACCTCGTGGTCCCTTGGTGGGGTTGTTCTGGACTGGTTCTTCATGTTGCCTGGAGTTTTCTGCTGATTCTTCCTCATGAGTGATTTCTTTTATCTGTTTCCTTGCCCTAATTTTCCTTTCACTTCCTCTTGCTCTTTAAGTTCTTGTACCTGTGGACTAAGGGTTACAGGACCAGAAGGGTGAGAAGGTTGAAGATCAAAAAAAAGGGGGATGAAAGAAAGGAGGACCGAGTGATAAGAAAAAAAGAAAGATAGAGAAAGGAGAGGGGGTGGGTATAAGGAATATTGACAAAAAGAAGAGAGGCACAGAAAGATGGAGACAGGGCAATATAGGTGTACAGTAGGGTACTTTGACACAACCTTAAAAAAACCCACCTTCTGGGGGTGCCCAGTTGGGTGGTTCCCTTGAAGTCAGCAGCTCTTTGCTAACCTGGTCAGACACAGTACCCCACCTCCACCAAGTAGAGAGGAAAGACAAAAATGCTATAAATCAAACCAAAACAAGCAAACAGAAAACTTTACAGGGATAAAATTGGGTGAAAAACCAAATTATATCGGTAGAAACACTAGCAAAAATGAAGTTGAAGTTATTAAAAAAGGCAGCAATGGGAAATTATAATTAAACTAGAAAAATTGAGAAAGAAAAAGGGATCTGTGTGGAAAAGATTGAAATTAAAAAAACAAAAGAACATCAGCAACGTCAAAATAAACAAACAAAAAAACAACCAAACAAAAAAAAGAAAAAAATACACAACCAAAAACAAAGCAGTTTGTATATGTTATTGAATATTGTCTGGGCAACACGTGGTCTTCTGGGGTATGAGATGTTAGTCACAGTTCTGATACGACTGGAGGCTGCTGATTTCTCAAACCCCAGCAGGTAGACACCCTAAATCTCTCTTCAGCCTACTTAAAAGGCACTTTGAACTTGTAAACTTGCTGAGCAGAAGCTTTCCCAGCTTTCTCGCTGTAATCGCTGCTGAAGTGGCTATCCACTTACCCAGTGTGCCAAAACTGGTCTCACTCTGCCCCTGAGGGTTAGGGCTGCAAGGCGGCTCAGACCCCACCCTTAGGCTACTTGGTTGCTGGGTTACCAGCTCCCACCCGTTTCTAGCTCTGCGACCCTGAGGGCGGAGCTTGCCGGGGCAGATCACTGACAATGGATCCGTGTGACCCACCGCCAAACACTATTAGCTCTGTCTGGCTCAGCGGCTCAGACTGGGGCCCTAGACAACGGCCAAAGTTCTCCGCACTCCCGCTCAGGCTTTCCCCAAGGCAGTTCAACTCAGTGCCAAGTCCAAGGACATCAAAACAGTTCACAGGTAAGGCCTTTCTGGTTTGCAGTCTCACTGCTACTGAACTTACAGTTGTGGGCGGGTTTAGACGGATAGAACACACGCGACCACTTGCCGGTTTTCCACGGTTTTAGTCCTCCTCTTGGGGTCCAGAAGTCTCTCGCTGACTCCCTGTATCCTCATAGGAGTGATGATAGGCAGTTCTCACCAGCCAGAGATGCCTGGAGTCCTATCTCCCCAGACCCACGGTGCCCAGATGCAAGGAAGCTGTTACTCGGCTGCCATCTTGCTCCGCCTCCCCTGGGTCTTTTTTTATGAGAGTACTAATCCCATTTATGAAGGTTCAACCTTCATGACCTAATTACTTCCCCAAAGGTCTACTTCATAATGGCATTACCTTAGGGCTTGGGATTTCAGTGTATAAATTGGCAGATAGCCACTTGTTCCAGTGCCATTTGTTGAACATACTTTCCCCACTCAATTATTCTGGAACCTTTGTCAAAAATCATTTGATCATGATATGTGGCTCTTTCTTCTCTCTGTGCTATTTCAGTGACATATTTGCAGATAATATGCCAATACCACACTGTGGTAATTGCTGTAACTTTGTAGTCTTAAAGGCAGGAATGTAAGTCCTCTACCTTCATTATTTTTTAAAAGGAATTTTAGTTCTTTGTATTTCCATATAAAGTTTAGAATTAGTTTTAATTTCTATAAAAAACTGGCTGGGTTTTAAATTGTAATTTCTCTCAATCTACAGATCAATTCAAGAAGAACTGATAATATAATGATATTGAGTTTTTAAATCAATGAAAATAATGTAGCTTTCCATTTATTTAAGTGTTTCTTAATTTTTCTTAGGAATGTTTTATCATTTTCATGCTGCAGATGCTATTGTAAATCTACTCCACTCTTTTAAGAAGGTATTTTCTGCCTTTCTTGAGGTGAGTATAGAATGTTTCATAATTTTAAAAACATTGCTATTGGATTTGGCAGATACAATTGTTTAGTCCCCATTGCTATGGTAATTTGTCTGTTTTTATTTGCATTGACATAGTATGATATAGCAAGGTGTAACAGGCTTTGCAGCCCTTTAGTTTCTGCCTGTCACTTATTAGCTGTGTAAATTAGCCATGTCTCTTAAAATCAATAGCCTTAGTTTTTCTGTCAGTAGATTGGAGATAGAAATATTTATCTTGTCTAGTTGGTGTATTATATAGCAGAATAGTGTTACTCAAACTTGAGTAATAATACGGATAACCTTCACCTTTTAAAAACTTTTAAAGAAATTTTATTTTGGGATAGATAGTACATATAATTCATAAAATATTTGAAAACATAAAAGGGCATATGATGAAAAGTAAGCTTCCTTCCTATTACTGACCCTCATTCACCTAGTTCTCCTCCTCAGAGGCAGCCATTGTTGCCATCTTTTGGTATATGTACAAAGCTATTCTAGCTAAATGAAAACGTATATTGATATACATTCCTTTTTAGAATCACAAATGGCACTATACTCTTTTTTTTTGCAGTTTTTGGCCTGGGCTGGGTTTGAACCCACCACCTCCGGTATATGGGGCTGGCACCCTACTCCCTTGAGCCACAGGAGCCACCTGGCACAATACTCTTAATATTGTTGATCACTTTGCATTTTTTAAAGTTAACCATGTATCTTGGAAGAGATCATATGGAGCTCTTTTAAAAGAAAAAGAACTGGCCAGGTGCAGTGGCTCATGCCTGTAATCCTAGCACTTTGGGAGGCTGAGGTGGATGCTTGAGCTCAGGCATTCGAGACTGGCCTGAGCAAGAGTAAGACCCCATCTCTAGCCAGGGATCATGGTGTAGTCCCAGATACTCAGGAGGCTACATCACCCCACTCTACCCAGGGTAGCAGAGAGAGATTCTGTCTCAAAAAAAAAAAAAAAAGAATTCCCACAAACTTTTATTATAGTATTATTTATTATAATCTTAGTTATGTGATAAGATTAATAAGTCTCAACCTTTTTTTCCCCTTGTGCAAAAAAGAAAGTGTCAGCTTTGGTCTCTGCCCTTTGAAACAATTCTGATTGTCCAGTATTCAGACTGTCCATTTGCATGTGGATTGGGCTGAATGGGGCTGGATAGAAAGTGTGTACCTTGTTTTCCAACACTCATCAGAGTGAATAATGGAGAAAAATATTCTCAGTGTTGAAGAAACTGTGTGCTTAGCATTCACTTCAGGAGTCTAGAGAAGTGGTGGTGGTGGGGAATGAGACTAGGTGAAAAAACTTCAGTAGGGAAGGGCTAAGTGTAGAGGATATGGCATAAGGGGAGATTGTGGTAGATCATGGAGGTGGAATGCTGAATAGGAGTGAGAGATGGCTTCTGAGGCAGTAAAGTGACAAGTTCACCAGTTTTGAAATGTTAGTGAATGGGAGAAGCCAAGGAATTTTAAAATAAATGTAGAAAAGGTCTTCAAGGTTCTCTTTCAAGTTTTTTAAGAGCCTCGGGCAAAGACTGGATTCGATGTTTGCACTGGGATTCTTTGAATATGGTATCACTCTGGGGCTGAGCCACATGGGATAGAGCTTTCATAGGGTTATACTTACACATAAACAAATAAAAGTAAATGTAGACCAACACAAGTAGATGGAGACCAATAGAACTCAAATTAATAATTTTAACTAGATGGATGATATTTAGCTGAAATCAATTTACTAATATTATGCTTAATAGTTGAAAGACATTGGAATGACATATTTTACTTGACTTGAACTTTACATTAAAGCATAAATGGCCCACATTTTGGTCATTATAACTGTTTTTGTTATTATTTTTCCTATTTATTAATAAACATAATTGTTAATCTATTGTTTTGAAGGGGTAATCAATTTGGGATGATTTCAAAATACAGTAGTGAAAAGTTGAAAAAAATCCTCTATCACAAAAAAGTCTTCTTCGTGTATTTTTTATTTCACTTAATGCTAAATGTTACAAATTGGCATGAACAAAAAGAGCTCAAACAATATGTCATTCCTAAGTGTGAATCTGGGAGTACTGATAGCTTTGACTGTATTACTGAGTATTATGTGATATTTCAAATCTTCCATCGGTTTTCTATTTTAAAATGCTTCAGAATTTTTGCTTTTACAGTGCCCTGAGAGGCTATTTATCCTTTATTTATTGAGAAGGTCCAATGTTTCCTCCTCTGTTTTTATAGAAAATATAGAGGGTGCCAAAAAATGGATATATATTTTAAGAAAGGAAAAAAAAACTGTATTAAATTTGTAGTACTCAAGCCATGTTTGACTCCTACAATTACAAGAGGTGTTCAATGTAACTTGTATTCCTCTTTTGTTATTGGTATATATTGAGTATTAACAATTTTAATACAGTTTTTTCCTTTCTTAAAATGTGTATGCATTTTTAGCACCATCTGTATTAACCCTTTACAATTAACCTGATACTTCACTCCATTGTATCATGAAGATTTTACTATTCTAAAGTCTCAGTTTCTAAAAAACACTTTAGAAATGAAAGTATTCTGTGAACATGCCTTTCAAGTACAAATTATTACTGCGATGTCAAGTTTTGCCTTTATACTTAGTATAAAAATTAAGGATGACTTCAAAGGCAGATGTGGGCTGATTGCTGTCATTTAAACTTTAGGACATGCCAACCCAGAGGAAGCCAGACATGCTTATCAACACACTGAGCATTAAACACTGTCACTCTGGGAATCGCTTGGAGGCCAAATTAATTGTAAGAAAACAAAAGATCTGTTTCTGGTTTAAAGAGGACACTCCACTCTGATAATCTAGAATAGTGGTTCTCAACCTTCCTAACGCTGCGACCCTTTAATACAGTTCTTGTGGGTCGCAACCCACAGGTTGAGAACCGCTGATCTAGGATGTGGCATATTACAACTTTTTAGATTATTATTTAAATAAATCAAAAAAAATTAATTACAAAACTTTCCCAGACTTTCCAGACCTTTAATAATGTGTCAAAGGGGGTCCTAAGATACCATGTAGATTTCTGTTTGGTACCTAGTTAAGTGTGTATTTTTTTTTTTTTTTAGACTGAGTCTCACACAGTTACCCAGGGTAGAGTGCCATGGTGTCATAGCTCCTAGCAACTTCAAACTTCTAGGCTCAAGGGATCTTCTTACCTCAGCCTCCTAAGTAGTTGGGACTACAGTTGCCTGCCAGGATGCCCAGCTGTTTTTTTTTAATTTTTAGTAGAGATGGGGGTCTCACTCTTGCTTGGTTTGGTCTTGAATTCCTGAGCTTGAGCACTCCACCTGTCTTGGCCTCCCAAAGTGCTAGGATTATAGGAGTAAGCCACTGCATTGGTCTTAGTTAAGTGTGTGTTAATTGATAATGCTATAGTTTGACTATAGCTTTTTTCTTTCTTTTCACCCTCCCCTCCCCTCCCCTCCTGTCCTCTCCTCTATCTTGCTCTTTTGCTCTGGCTAGAATGCAGTGGTGTCATGTTGCTTACTGCAACCTCAAACTCCTGGTATGAAGGGGTCCTCTTGCCTCAGCCTCCCGGGTAGCTGTAGGACTGCAGGCATGCACCATGATACCTGGCTAATTTTCTATTTTTAGGGGTTTCACTCTTGCTCAGGCTGGTCTCAAACTCTTGAACTCAAGACATCCTCCCACCTTGGCCTCCCAGAGTGCTAGGATTGCAGGCATGAGCCAAGGTGCCCAATCTAGAAGTGTTTTCTTAATCATTTCTTGAATACCTACTTAAGCATAGTAATGGGAGGGGGTTAAAAAATATTCAGGAAGTCACATTGGCCACTGACTTATTTGGATTTAGTAAAATACAAAGGGAAAAATTATTTATTTAGTTTTTGTTTTTTTAATTTCAGATTAACATGAGGGTACAGATGACTAGGTACATTGTTTGCGTTTGTTAGGTAAAGTCCAAGTTGTCATTGCATTGTGCCCATCACCCAGGAGGTGTGTCATATACCCTTACATGGTACCTGTTAGGTGAGAGCACACCAATCCCCCTCCATGCCTCTTCTGCCACTTGAGTTTAATTATGTTTTTTCTTGTGGTTTCATATTAGTATTGTGTACCTGAGATGCTTGCTTTTCCAGTCTTGTGATACTTTGCTAAGTAGAATGTTCTCCAACTCCATACAGGTAAATACAAAAGATGTAAAGTCTCCATCTTTTTGATGGCTGAATAGTATTCTATGGTATACATATACTATAGCTTGTTAATCCATTCATGTGTAGGTGGGCACTTGGGTTGATTCCACTTCTTGACAATTGTGAATGGAGCTGCAATAAACGTTCTAGCATATATGTCCTTATGGCAAAATGATTTTTTTTCCCTCTGGGTAGATACCTCGTAATAGGATTGTAGAATCAAATGGAAGATCTACTTTTAGTTCTTTGAGGATTCTCCATACTTCTTTCCAAACAGGCTGTATTAGTTTTCAGTCTCACCAACAGTGTGAAAGTGTTCAAAGGAATTTTTTTTTTTGCAGTTTTTGGCCAGGGCTGGGTTTGAACCTGCCACCTCAGGTATATGGGGCTAGCGCCCTACTCCTTTGAGCCGCAGGTGCCACCCCAAAGGAAATAATTTTAGTACAATAGCTTCATCCTTTCATTTATATATACACTGTGCTAAGTGTTTGGCATATAATAATCAAGTATAAGAAACATACAAGCACAATTATGACTTGTGATACACGCAATGAAAGAATGATCAGAATGCAACTAGAGAAAAATTCACTTAGATTACTTAGATTGCTATTAGGGAAAGCCTCTGTGAAGAGGCAGCATTTTACCTGGTTCAACAAAATTGGTCAGGGGGACCCCAAATAAGAGATTAATCACAATAAGTGGGGGTAAGGTGGACAACTCTGGGGGACCTAATTTCTTTTTTTTTTTTATTGTTGGGGATTCATTGAGGGTACAATAAGCCAGGTTACACTGATTGCAATTGTTAGGTAAAGTCCCTCTTGCAATCATGTCTTGCTCCCATAAAGTGTGACACACACCAAGGCCCCACCCCCCTCCCTCCGTCCCTCTTTCTGCTTCCCCCCCGTAACCTTAATTGTCATTAATTGTCCTCATATCAAAATTGAGTACATAGGATTCATGCTTCTCCATTCTTGTGATACTTTACTAAGAATAATGTCTTCCACTTCCATCCAGGTTAATACGAAGGATGTAAAGTCTCCATTTTTTTTTAATGGCTGAATAGTATTCCATGGTATACATGTACCACAGCTTGTTAATCCATTCCTGGGTTGGTGGGCATTTAGACTGTTTCCAAATTTTGGCAATTGTAAATTGAGCTGCAATAAACAGTCTAGTACAAGTGTCCTTATGATAAAAGGATTTTTTTCCTTCTGGGTAGATGCCCAGTAATGGGATTGCAGGATCAAATGGGAGGTCTAGCTTGAGTGCTTTGAGGTTTCTCCATACTTCCTTCCAGAAAGGTTGTACTAGTTTGCAGTCCCACCAGCAGCGTAAAAGTGTTCCCTTCTCTCCACATCCACGCCAGCATCTGCAGTTTTGAGATTTTGTGATGTGGGCCATTCTCACTGGGGTTAGATGATATCTCAGGGTTGTTTTGATTTGCATTTCTCTAATATATAGAGATGATGAACATTTTTTCATGTGTTTGTTAGCCATTCGTCTGTCATCTTTAGAGAAAGTTCTATTCATGTCTCTTGCCCATTGATATATGGGATTGTTGGCTTTTTTCATGTGGATTAATTTGAGTTCTCTATAGATCCTAGTTATCAAGCTTTTGTCTGATTGAAAATATGCAAATATCCTTTCCCATTGTGTAGGTTGTCTCTTTGCTTTGGTTATTGTCTCCTTAGCTGTACAGAAGCTTTTCAGTTTAATGAAGTCCCATTTGTTTATTTTTGTTGTTGTTGCAATTGCCATGGCAGTCTTCTTCATGAAGTCTTTCCCCAGGCAAATATCTCCCAGTGTTTTTCCTATGCTTTCTTGGAGGATTTTTATTGTTTCATGCCTTAAATTTAAGTCCTTTATCCATCTTGAATCAATTTTTGTGAGTGGGGAAAGATGTGGGTCCAGTTTCAGTCTTTTACATGTAGACATCCAGTTCTCCCAACACCATTTATTGAATAGGGAGTCTTTCCCCCAAGGTATGTTCTTGTTTGGTTTATCAAAGATTAGGTGGTTGTAAGATGTTAGTTTCATTTCTTGGTTTTCAGTTCGATTCTAAGTGTCTATATTTCTGTTTTTGTGCCAGTATCATGCTGTCTTAACCACTATGGCTTTGTAGTACAGACTAAAATCTGGTATGCTGATGCCCCCAGCTTTATTTTTATTACTAAGAACTGCCTTAGCTATACGGGGTTTTTTCCGGTTCCATACAAAACGCAGAATCATTTTTTCCAAATCTTGAAAGTACGATGTTGGTATTTTGATAGGAATGGCATTGAATACGTAGATTGCTTTGGGAAGTATAGACATTTTAACAATGTTTATTCTTCCCATCCATGAGCATGGTATGCTCTTCCATTTGTTAATATTCTCTGCTATTTCCTTTCTGAGGATTTCATAGTTTTCTTTATAGAGGTCCTTCACCTCCTTCGTTAGGTATATTCCTAGGTATTTCATTTTCTTTGAGACTATGGTGAAGGGAGTTGTGTCCTTAATTAGCTTCTCATATTGACTGTTATTGGTGTACACAAAGGCTACTGACTTGTGGACATTGATTTTATATCCTGAAACATTACTGTATTTTTTGATGACTTCTAGGAGTCTTGTGGTTGAGTCTTTGGGGTTCTCTAAGTATAAGATCATGTCGTCAGCAAAGAGGGAGAGTTTGACCTCCTCTGCTCCCATTTGGATTCCCTTTATTTCCTTGTCTTGCCTAATTGTATTGGCTAGAACTTCCAGCACTACGTTGAATAGTAAAGGTGACAGAGGACAACCTTGTCTGGTTCCAGTTCTAAGAGGAAAAGCTTTCAGTTTTACTCCATTCAGTAAAATATTGGCTGTGCGTTTGTTATAGATAGCTTCAATCAGTTTTAGAAATGTGCCACCTATGCCTATACTCTTCAGTGTTCTAATTAGAAAAGGATGCTGGATTTTATCAAATGCTTTTTCTGCATCTATTGAGAGGATCATGTGATCTTTATTTTTGCCTCTGTTAATATGGTGGATAACGTTTATAGACTTGCGTATGTTAAACCAGCCTTGCATCCCTGGGATGAAGCCTACTTGATCATGATGAATGACTTTTTTGATTATAAGCTATAATCTATTGGCTAGGATTTTGTTGAGAATTTTTGCGTCTATGTTCATGAGTGAGATTGGTCTGAAATTCTCCTTTTTGTTTGGGTCTTTTCCTGGTTTTGGTATCAGGGTGATGTTTGCTTCATAGAATGTGTTGGGGAAGATTCCTTCTTCCTCAATTTTTTGGAATAATTTCTGCAGTACAGGAATAAGCTCTTCCTTGAAGGTTTGATAGAATTCTGGAGTGAAGCCATCTGGACCAGGGCATTTTTTGGTTGGAAGCTTTTTTATTGTTTCTTTGATATTAGTGCTTGAAATTGGTCTGTTCAGGAGCTCTATTTCTTCCTGGCTGAGTCTAGGGAGAGGGTGTGATTCTAAATATTGATCCATTTCTTTCACATTGTCAAATTTCTGGGCATAGAGTTTCTGGTAGTATTCAGAGATGATCTTTTGTATCTCTGTGGGATCAGTTGTTATTTCCCCTTTATCATTTCTGATTGAGGTTACTAGAGATTTTGCTTTTCTATTTCTCATTAGTCTGGCCAATGGTTTATCTATTTTATTAATTTTTTCAAAAAACCAACTCCTTGTTTCATTAATTTTCTGAATGATTCTTTTGTTTTCAATTTCATTGATCTCTGATTTGATTTTGGATATTTCTTTTCTTCTACTGAGTTTAGGCTTAGATTGTTCTTCTTTTTCCAATTCCATAAGATCTCTTGTGAGATTGTTGATGTGATCTCTTTCTGTTTTTCGAATGTGGGCATCTAAAGCGATGAAATTTCCTCTGAAAACTGCTTTTGCAGTATCCCACAGGTTTTGGTAGCTTGTGTCTTCATTGTTGTTATGCTCAAGGACGTTGAGCATAATGATTTCCTGTTTTATTTCTTCCTTCACCCATCTGTTATTCAACAGAAGATTGTTTAGTTTCCATGCCTTTGGGTGGGGTCGAGCATTTTGTTAGAGTTGAGTTCCACCTTTAGTGCCTTATGGTCTGAGAAGATACAAGGTAAAATTTCAATTCTTTTGATTCTGTTGATATTTGTTTTGTGTCCCAGGATGTGATCAATTTTGGAGAATGTTCCATGGGGTGATGAGAAGAATGTATATTCTTTATCTTTGGGATGGAGTGTTCTATATGCATCTATCAAGCACAGTTGTTCTAGGGTCTCATTTAAGTCTCTTATATCCTTGTTTAATTTCTGTTTAGAGGATCTGTCCAGCTCTGTATGAGGAGTGTTAAGGTCCCCTGTTATTATGGTATTATCAGATATCATATTGCTCAGACTGAGTAAGGTCTGTTTCAAGAATCTGGGAGCATTTAAATTGGGTGCATAGATATTTAGAATTGAAATGTCTTCTTGTTGTATTTTTCCCTTGACAAATATAAAGTGACCATCTTTGTCTTTTATGACTTTAGTTGCTTTAAATCCACATGTATCTGAAAATAAGATTGCAACTCCTCTTTTCTTCTGAATTCCATTTGCCTGACAAATTGTCTTCCAACCCTTGACTTGGAGCTTTAATTTGTGTTTTGAAGCCAGGTGTGTTTCTTGCAGACAGCAAATGGATGGCTTGTGTTTTTTAATCCAGTCAACCAATCTATGTCTCTTCAGTGGGGAATTCAAGCCATTAACATTTATTGAGATAATTGATAAGTGTGGTAGTATTCTATTCGTCTTATTTTGTGAGAGTCCATTGCTTAGTTTTATCTTTTGCATCAGTGTGGAGGTTTGGTTCTGACCTTTAATTTCTGAGTTCTTACTTTGCTGCTGATCCATTGTGGTGGTCAGTGTGCAGAACAGGTTGAAGTATTTCCTGTAGAGCTGGTCTTGTTGTGGCGAATTTCCTCAATGTTTGTATATCCATAAATGATTTGATTTCTCTGTCAATTTTGAAGCTTAGCTTAGCCGGGTACAGAATTCTGGGCTGGAAATTGTTCTGTTTAAGTAGATTAAAGGTAGATGACCATTGTCTTCTTGCTTGAAAAGTTTCATTAGATAAGTCTGTGGTCAATCTGATGGATTTGCCCCTGTAGGTCAACTGGCGCTTACTCCTGGCAGCTTGCAGAATCTTTTCTTTTATCTTGACTTTGGACAGGTTCATCACAATGTGTCTTGGAGAAGCTCGGTTAGAGTTGAGGCGACCCGGGGTCCGATAGCCCTCTGAAAGCAGTGTGTCAGAATCTTTGGTGATATTTGGGAAATTTTCTTTTATAATATTCTCTAGTATGGCTTCCATTCCTCTGGGGCATTCTTCTTCCCCTTCTGGAATTCCTATAACTCGTATGTTGGAACGCTTCATAAAGTCCCATAATTCTGACAGTGAACGTTCTGCTTTCTCTCTCTTCTTTTCTGCCTCTTTTACTATCTGAGTTATCTCAAGAACTTTGTCTTCTACCTCTGAAATTCTTTCTTCTGCATGGTCTAAACTGTTGCTGATACTTTCCATTGCATCTTTAAGTTCCCTGATTGACTGTTTCAGTTCCTTCAGCTCTGCTATATCCTTTTTATATTCTTCATATCATTCATCTCTTATTTGATTCTGTTTTTGGATTTCCTTTTGGTTATTTTCCACTTTATTAGCAGTTTCCTTCATTGTTTCCATCATTTCTTTCATTGTTTTCAACATGTGTATTCTAAATTCCCTTTCTGTCATTCCTAACATTTCTGTATAGGTGGAATCCTCTGCAGTAGCTACCTCATTGTCCCTTGGCGGGGTTGTTCTGGACTGGTTCTTCATGTTGCCTGGATTTTTCTGCTGATTCTTCCTCATGGGTGATTTCTTTTATCTGTTTCCTTGCCCTAATTTTCCTTTCACTTCCTCTTGCTCTTTAAGTTCTCGTGCCTGTGGACTAAGGGTTACAGGACCAGAAGGGTGAGAAGGTTTAAGAGCAAAAAAGGGATGAAAGAACGGAGGACCGAGTGATAAGAAAAAAAAAAAAAAGAAAAATAGAGAAAGGAGAGGGGGTGGGTAAAAGGAATATTGACAAAAAGAAGAGAGGCACAGAGAGAGGGAGACAGGGCAATATAGGTGTACAGTAGGGTACTTTGATACAACCTTAAAAAAAAAACCACCTTCTGGGGGTGCCCAGTGGGGTGGTTCCCTTGAGGTCAGCAGCTCTTTGCTAACCTGATCAGACACAGTACCCCACCTCCACCAAGTAGAGAGGAAAGACAAAAATGCTGTAAATCAAACCAAAACAAGCAAACAGAAAACTTTACGGGATAAAATTGGCTGGAAAAACCAAATAATAGCGGTAGAAACACTAACAAAAATGAAGTTCTAATTATTGAAATAGGCAGCAATGGGAAATTATAATTAAACTAGAAAAATTGAGAAAGAAAAAGGATCTCTATGGAAAAGGTTGAACTTAAAAAACAAAACAATCCACAACATCAAAATAAACAAAAAAAACAACCAAACAAAAAAAAACACAACCAAAAACAAAGCAGTATGTATATGTTATTGAATATTGTCTGGGCAATACGTGGTCTTCTGGGGTATGAGATGTTAATCACAGTTCTGGTACGACTGGAGGCTGCTAGTTTCTCAAACCCCAGCAGGTAGACACCCTAAATCTCTCTTCAGCCCACTTAAAAGGCACTTTGAACTTGCTCACTTACTGAGCAGAAGCTTTCTCAGGGAAGTGCTTGTCGCTGGAATCACTGCTGAAGTGGCTATCCACTTACCCTGTGTGTCAAAACTGGTCTCTGTCTGCCCCCGAGGGTTAGGTCTGCAAGGCAGCTCAGACCCCGCCCTTAGGCTACTTGGTCGCTGGGTTACCAGCTCCCACCCAACTGCAGCTCTGCGACCCTGAGGGCGGAGCTTGCCGGGGCAGATCGCTCACAATGTCTGCCTGTGACCCAGAGCCAAACACTATTAGCTCCATCTGGCTCAGCGGCTCAGACTGGGGCCCTAGACAAAGGCCAAAGTTCTCCGCACTCCCGCTCAGGCTCTCCCCAAGGCAGTTCAGCTGAGTGCCAAATCCAAAGACACCAAAACAGTTCACAGGTAAGGCCTTTCCAGTTTGCAGTCTCGCTGCTACTGAACTTACAGTTGCGGGTGGGTTAAGACGGATTGAACACACGCGACCACTTGCCAGTTTTCCACTGTTTTAGTCCTCCTCTTGGGGTCCAGAAGTCTCTCGCGGACTCCCTGTATCCTCTCAGTGGTGATGATAGGCAGATCCCACCAGCCAGAGATGCCTGGAGTCCTATATCCCCAGACTCACGGTGCCCAGATGGAAGGAAGCTGTTACTCGGCTGCCATCTTGCTCCACCTCCCTCCATTACTGTATTTTTTGATGACTTCTAGGAGTCTTGTGGTTGAGTCTTTGGGGTTCTCTAAGTATAAGATCATGTTGTCAGCAAAGAGGGAGAGTTTGACCTCCTCTGCTCCCATTTGGATTCCCTTTATTTCCTTGTCTTTCCTAATTGTATTGGCTAGAACTTCCAGCACTACGTTGAATAGTAAAGGTGACAGAGGACAACCTTGTCTGGTTCCAGTTCTAAGAGGAAAAGCTTTGAGTTTCACTCCATTCAGTAAAATATTGGCTGTGGGTTTGTCATAGATAGCTTCAATCAGTTTTAGAAATGTGCCACCTATGCCTATACTCTTCAGTGTTCTAATTAGAAAAGGATGCTGGATTTTATCAAATGCTTTTTCTGCATCTATTGAGAGGATCATGTGATCTTTATTTTTGCCTCTGTTAATATGGTGGATAACGTTTATGGACTTGCGTATGTTAAACCGGCCTTGCATCCCTGGGATGAAGCCTACTTGATCATGATGAATGACATTTTTGATGATAAGCTGTAATCTATTGGGTAGGATTTTGTTGAGAATTTTTGCGTCTATGTTCATGAGTGAGATTGGTCTGAAATTCTCCTTTTTGTTTGGGTCTTTTCCTGGTTTTGGTATCAGGGTGATGTTTGCTTCATAGAATGTGTTGGGGAAGATTCCTTCTTCCTCAATTTTTTGGAGTAATTTCTGCAGTACAGGAATAAGCTCTTCCTTGAAGGTTTGATAGAATTCTGGAGTGAAGCCATCTGGACCAGGGCATTTTTTGGTTGGAAGCTTTTTTATTGTTTCTTTGATCTCAGTGCTTGAAATTGGTCTGTTCAGGAGCTCTATTTCTTCCTGGCTGAGTCTAGGGAGAGGGTGTGATTCCAAATATTGATCCATTTCCTTCACATTGTCAAATTTCTGGACGTAGAGTTTCTGGTAGTATTCAGAGATGATCTTTTGTATCTCTGTGGGATCAGTTGTTATTTCCCCTTTATCATTTCTGATTGAGGTTACTAGAGATTTTACTTTTCTATTCCTCATTAGTTTGGCCAATGGTTTATCTATTTTATTAATTTTTTCAAAAAACCAACTCCTTGTTTCATTAATTTTCTGAATGATTCTTTTGTTTTCAATTTCATTGATCTCTGATTTGATTTTGGATATTTCTTTTCTTCTACTGAGTTTAGGCTTAGATTGTTCTTCTTTTTCCAATTCCATAAGATCTCTTGTGAGATTGTTGATGTGATCTCTTTCTGTTTTTCGAATGTAGGCATCTAAAGCGATGAATTGTCCTCTCAAAACTGCTTTTGCAGTATCCCACAGGTTTTGGTAGCTTGTGTCTTCATTGTTGTTATGCTCAAGGAAGTTAATGATTTCCTGTTTTATTTCTTCCTTCACCCATCTGTTATTCAACAGAAGATTGTTTAATTTCCATGGCTTTGGGTAGGGTCGAGCGTTTTTGTTAGGGTTGAGTTCCACCTCTGGTGCCTTATGGTCTGAGAAGATACAAGGTAAAATTTCAATTCTTTTGATTCTGTTGATATTTGTTTTGTGTCCCAGGATATGATCAATTTTGGAGAATGTTCCATGGGGTGATGAGAAGAATGTATATTCTTTATCTTTGGGGTGGAGTGTTCTATATGCGTCTATCAAGGACAGTTGTTCTAGGGTCTCATTTAAATCTCTTATATCTTTGTTTAATTTCTGTTTAGAGGATCTGTCCAGCTCTGTAAGAGGAGTGTTAAAGTCCCCTGTTATGATGGTATTATCAGATATCATATTGCTGAGACTAAGGTCTGTTTCAAGAATCTGGGAGCATTTAAATTGGGTGCATAGATATTTAGAATTGAAATGTCTTCTTGTTGTATTTTTCTCTTGACCAATATAAAGTGACCATCTTTGTCTTTTTTTTTACTTTAGTTGCTTTAAATCCACATGTATCTGAAAATAAGATTGCAACTCCTCTTTTCTTCTGAATTCCATTTGCCTGAAAAATTGTCTTCCAACCCTTGACTCGGAGCTTTAATTTGTCTTTTGAAGCAAGGTGTGTTTCTTGCAGACAGCAAATGGATGGCTTGTGTTTTTTAATCCAGTCAGCCAATCTATGTCTCTTCAGTGTGGAATTTAAGCCATTAACATTTATTGAGATAATTGATAAGTGTGGTAGTATTCTATTCATCTTATTTTGTGAGAGTCCATTGCTTAGTTTCATCTTTTGCATCAGTGTGGAGGTTAGGTTCTGTCCTTTAATTTCTGAGTTCTTACTTTGCTGCTGATCCATTGTGGTGGTCAGTGTGCAGAACAGGTTGAAGTATTTCCTGTAGAGCTGGTTTTGTTTTGGCGAAGTTCCTCAATGTTTGTATATCTGTAAATGATTTGATTTCTCCATCAATTTTTAAGTTTAGCTTAGCAGGGTACAGAATTCTGGGCTGGAAATTGTTCTGTTTAAGTAGATTTAAGGTAGATGACCATTGTCTTCTTGCTTGGAAAGTTTCATTAGAGAAGTCTGCGGTCACTCTGATGGATTTGCCCTGTAGGTCAAGTGGTGCTTACTCCTGGCAGCTTGCAGAATCTTTTCTTTTGTCTTGACTTTGGACAGGTTCATCACAATGTGTCTTGGAGAAGCTCGGTTGGAGTTGAGGCGACCTGGGGTCCGATAGCCCTCTGAAAGCAGTGTGTCAGAATCTTTGGTGATATTTGGGAAATTTTCTTTTATAATATTCTCTAGTATGGCTTCCATTCCTCTGGGGCATTCTTCTTCCCCTTCTGGAATTCCTATAACTCGTATGTTGGAACGCTTCATAAAGTCCCATAATTCTGACAGTGAACGTTCTGCTTTCTCTCTCTTCTTTTCTGCCTCTTTTACTATCTGAGTTATCTCAAGAACTTTGTCTTCTACCTCTGAAATTCTTTCTTCTGCATGGTCTAACCTGTTGCTGATACTTTCCATTGCATCTCTAAGTTCCCTAATTGACTGTTTCATTTCCTTCAGCTCTGCTATATCCTTTTTATATTCTTCATATCGTTCATCTCTTATTTGGTTCTGTTTTTGGATTTCCTTTTGGTTATTTTCCACTTTATTAGCAGTTTCCTTCATTGTTTCCATCATTTCTTTCATTGTTTTCAACATGTGTATTCTAAATTCCCTTTCTGTCATTCCTAACATTTCTGTATAGGTGGAATCATCTGTAGTAGCTACTTTATGGTCCCTTAGCGGGGTTGTTCTGGACTGGTTCTTCATGTTGCCTGGAGTTTTCTGCTGATTCTTCCTCATGAGTGATTTGTTTTATCTGTTTCCTTGCCCTAATTTTCCTTTCACTTCCTCTTGCTCTTTAAGTTCTTGTGCCTGTGGACTAAAGGTTACAGGACCAGCAGGGTGAGAAGGTTGAAGAGCAAAAAGGGGATGAAAGAAAGGAGGACCAAGTGATAAGAAGAAAAAGAAAAATAGAGAAAGGGAGGGGGTGGGTAAAAGGAATATTGACAAAAAGAAGAGAGGCACAGAAAGAGGGAGACACAGCAATGTACGTGTACAGTAGGGTACTTTGACACAACCTTAAAAAAAACCCCAGCTTCTGGGGGTGCCCAGTGGGGTGGTTCCCTTGAGGTCAGCAGCTCTTTGCTAACCTGATCAGACACAGTACCCCACCTCCACCAAGTAGAGAAGAAAGACAAAAATGGTATAAATCAAACCAAAACAAGCAAACAGAAAACTTTACGGTATAAAATTGGGTGAAAACCAAATAATAGTGGTAGAAACACTAGCAAAAATGAAGTTCTAGTTATTGAAAAAGGCAGCAATCGGAAATTATAATTAAACTAGAAAAATCGAGAAAGAAAAAGGATCTGTATGGAAAAGGTTGAAATTAAAAAACAAAACAACATCAACAACACCAAAATAAACAAAAAAAAACAACCAAACCAATAAAAAGAAAAAAAACACAACCAAAAACAAAGCAGTACGTATATGTTATTGAATATTGTCTGGGCAACACGTGGTCTTCTGGGATATGAGATGTTAATCACAGTTCTGATATGACTGGAGGCTGCTGATTTGTCAAACCCCAGCAGGTAGACACCCTAAATCTCTGTTCAGCCCACTTAAATGGCACTTTGAACTTGTAAACTTGCTGAACAGAAGCTTTCCCGGGAAAGTGCTTGTCGCTGGAATCAGTGTTGAAGTGGCTATCCACTTACCCAGTGTGCCAAAACCGGGCTCACTCTGCCCCTGAGGGTTAGGTCTGCAAGGCAGCTCAGACCCCGCCGTTAGGCTACTTGGTTGCTGGGTTACCAGCTCTCACCCGATTCTAGCTCTGCGACCCTGAGGGTGGAGCTTGCCGGGGCAGATCACTCACAATGGCTCCCTGTGACCCACAGCCAAACACTATTAGCTCCGTCTGGCTCAGCGGCTCAGACTGGGGCTCTAGACAACGGCCAAAGTTCTCCACACTCCTGCTCAGGCTCTCCCCAAGGCAGTTCAACTGAGTGCCAAGTCCAAAGACACCAAAACAGTTCATAGGTAAGGCCTTTCCAGTTTGCAGTCTCGCTGTTACTGAACTTATAGTTGCGGGCGGGTTTAGGCGGATTGAATACACGTGACCACTTGCCGGTTTTCCACTGTTTTAGTCCTCCTCTTGGGGTCCAGAAGTCTCTCGCGGACTCCCTGTATCCTCACAGGGGTGATGATAGGCAGATCCCACCAGCCAGAGATGCCTGGAGTCCTATATCCCCAGACTCACGGTGCCCAGATGCAAGGAAGTTGTTACTCGGTCTCCATCTTGCTCCGCCTGGGGGGGGGGACCTAATTTCTAACATAGACCTGTGAGTGTTAGATATGGTTTTGTGAAAGACGTGGGAGAGAAGAAATATGTGTATAGTTTAGTAAGATTAGGCAATGGTAGCCAAAAGGTAGAGAGAGATGATTAGCATATAAATTTTAGGGAATAGACATATACAGAGATAGCTTACTAGGCAAAGTTCATGATGAAGTATTAGATAGTACTTGGGTCATAGAAGGTTTATTCGGGAAGATGAAAAAATTTCCAAACCAATGAAAAAATATAATGAGAGGTCCTCATATTTTTTCTTAGTCTCACCTCCCTGAAAGTTTTATTGTTAGCAGTGCTTTAAAAAAAATATTCAGTTTCACTGTAATATATTGATGTTATGTGTTCTGTGGGAGTTATTTATAGATGAGACATTCTTTTATAAGATTATTTCTGAACATCAGTATGAAAATAAATTCCTTTGGGTGGAGACTAAGATATGCCCCATGGGACGCCAGCTTCTGAATATGTTATAGTGGTGGTCACATTTTTCAAGAGAAAATTTATTTTTATGCACATTATTTTCACTCAGTGCTACTATTTTGTGGGTCATATGTTTCCTCTATGAAAATGAGAATAAATTACCCATAACAATTAAAATATGGTGACCTCTTGAAAATATTACCTCGAGTATTTATCTTTCCCAAACCATAAACATCATTCATTATTAATTCAGCCATGAAACTAAATGTAATTGAAATAGTGAAATAGCCCATGAGTCTCATAAAATCAGTTTTTGTAAGCTGGTTATCTTAGGGACAAATGTAATGACCCAATAAACTCAATCTGTAGGATGTTCTTGAAGTGTATATATTATTACTTGCTTCATTTTATCTTTTAATTTCTTCCACTCACCTGTTTAGCTGCTACTGAATAAAGAGAGTGTGTGTTAAGTCCACATCTCATACATACCAGAAGTAAAACTTCATTCAAAAGCATTTTGCTCCTCCAATGGGTCTAATAGATTTTCTCCTCCAGATACATTTAGTCTTCTTACAAGCTGCAGCTCTGTGGTATGGAATAGAAATTGCTGATGTTTTTAACTGCATTCGGAATCATATAAAGATTTGAATGTAGTTAAATGAGTAGTTAATTAAGTAGATGAAATACTTTAGCAATGAAAAATTGCAAATGGAGAGATCAAATTTCAATGAGATAATTGGTGGACTTGGAACTTTCCATGGTACCACAGAACTTTTTGATTCCAGGCATGCCAGAAGCCTGAGATGGTGGGATAGTGCTGATGGTCACCTGGCTAAGGTGACCCCTTTGCTCCTTTGCAAACTGCAAGTTTGCTTCAGTCTAACTTTGCAAAACCACATCAGCAAGCCAATCCCTCTTGCTTGAAAGGGAGACAAAGAAAAAAAAATAATGTGACCTACAAATTGGGTGTGGTTTTAATGGACATCTAAAAAGGTATCCTCAGTAGCTCTTCTTTCTCAGAATTTCACGATTTTCACATCCATTTTCTTTCCTATATGAGCGAAGTGTTAGAATCTATTTTTCCAAAGAGGTAGAAAAAATTGAGAATGAAGGTAGTACACCCCCTACTTTGGCTAATTTATTATAAAAGTCTTCCAATGGTGTCTTTATAGAGGCTGTGGTTTTCTTGCTGTCCCTGGAAAGAGGGTTTGAACAGAACCATTATCATCAGATAATTTATCATCTTTAAAAAGTTGACTCTTTATAAGACTTTTGCATGACCATATCATTTATCACTTACTCTAAAATGAAGTGGAGATACGTGATGAATTGCCTAGCCTGGCTTTGGAGAGCCTAGGTGCGTTTCGTTTTTCAAGTGGAAAAACAGCTTTCTTGAAATAACCGTCTGGATTCCTTTATGTCACTAACTGATCTGCTTTTAGATTTGTGTTTTCCAAATTCTTGCTCCATCCCTTTTAGGGTTTCAAAATGTAGAACTTGCTCCTACGGTGTGTTTACTGTTCATGAAACCACTTGATAAAAATGCAAATGTCAAGTTTTTAAATATATAATTTTAGAAGCTATGGGTAAGTTGGTATAATCGAACTGTAGGGGACATGAAAGAATTAGATAGCAGCTATCCTTCCTGCTGTGTGCTTTGGCTGAGGCAGACTTTTCTTGATAAAGTAAGGATTTTATCTAAGCTCCTACAATGTGATGTCATTTGTAGTGGAATACAGGAGATGTTGATAAGGTAAAATACTTTAAAATAATGTCATGGATTCTTCCAGACAACACAAAGTCTAGAAAATATTCCTTTTCTCAGCTAAAGCCATGAACATCACTATTTTACCTCTCATTTGAACAGCACATACGCGAAGTAATACATGAGTCTTCTAAGTCAGGGGCAGTAATTTTGCATTACTTAAAATTTATTCATTTGTAACCTTTAGTTCCTTATCTTTCTCCGTGCTCTGGGTAGACTTAGCTAGGCTCATTCTTGGCCCAAACACAATCCAGGTTCCATAAAAATAAAAGAGAAGAAAAGGGATGTTGAGTAGATGAACAGCAGGTTTTGCTGCAGTATTTCATACACTGGCATGTGGAACCTCAAAGCCTCAGGCTGTAGTAGGAAAATGATGAAAATCTCAATACCCTGTGAGAGCAGTGTCCTTGGTCTGTGAATATGAATGAAAGAAGATAAAATGAAGGATTAGATTGGCACCAGGGCTGCAAAGAACCCCATGTGGCATGCTACAGTCTTTGTCTCCTGTCTGCTCAAAGCCTACAGAGCTCTTCAAGCCTACGGAGCTCTTTAAACCTAAAGAGCTCTTTAAGCAGAGGAGAGACATTCTTTCTTAGCAAGGATGGATTGGAGTGGGGAGAGAAAAAGAGCAGCATCCTTGTCCTTGTACTTTAAGTAAGAGATTATTCAATCTTCAATTATGCCAATTACGTTTTCCAGTTGGTTTTGAAAGCTGTTTGTGAGTTTTGTGATATTTAAATATCTTCTATCTCCAAAGACGAAGATATTGTTCTTATATTTCGCCTTCTTATAGTAAAATGGGCAGATTTTGACAATTTATTGCCTTTGTTCCTTAGTACAATGCACATGTCCCTAAAAGTGGTCCTGCTTTTCAATTTGCCTTGAAGAAAGTTTTGTAAGGTTATAACAGATGATCCCATCTTGTGATCTCATGAGGCCTGACGATTTATTCATTTATCCGTTTATTTATTCATAAAACATCTTTTTACACAGTGGTTCAGACAATGGGAAGGACAATGTGAATAAGGCATGGACCCTTTCCTTAAGGAATGCACAAATTAAACAAGGACCTGTGAACCCAGCATTGCAAAGTCTTGCTATAAATGGAGTTATGGCTATCAGAGGGAGGCATTTTTTTTGAAATTATTACAAGAAATAACAGGAGAACCCATATGCAAAAAGAAGCTACTCCACAAAATTATCACAGGATAGCTTAAAGGAAGAGTCATAAAATATCAAAGATACAAGAATATTTTTCATATATGCAACAGATATTTATTTATGTATTTTTAAAATTTCAAATTAATATGAGGGTAAAAAGATTAGGTTACGATGTTCGCGTTTGTTATGTAGGGACTCTGTTGTAGTTGTGTCCCACACCCAGGAGGTGTGCCATATACCCTTACACTGTGCCCATTAGGTGGGAGCACACTAATCCCTCTTCCATTCTCCCTCCTTCTTCTTCCCCTCTCTTCCCTCACGGCTCCCCTCTCCCTCCACCTTGAATTGAAATGAGTCTTTCTCCTATGTGGGCATGTGTTAGTTCATCTACTGGCTTCATATTAGTATTGAGTACATTGGCTAGTTGCTTTTCCATTCTTGTGATACTTTACTAAGAAGAATGTGTTTCAGCTCCATCTGGGTTAATACGAAAGATGTAAAGTCTCCATCGTTTTTTATGGCTGAATTGAATTCATGGTATACATGTAGCAGAAATAAGATCACCCTTAGGCCAGAGGTTGGCAAACTATGGCTCGTAGAGCAAAGCTGGCTCATCACCCCTTTTGGAAAATGAAGTTTTATTGGAGCAGCCGTGCTCATTTGTTTACATATTGTATATGGCTGCACTTTGACATTTGATGTCACTTGTTTCCTGTGAGCCTCCAGCCAGCTTTCTCTACATCTGGACTATCTGGCAGATTTAGAGGAACAGGAAGAAATACAATATGAATATTTTTGCTTGGTTATTCTTTAAGATTGGAGGCTTGACTCATTTTTTTTCCAGCCCTGGGTGTTATGGGATATGGTTGAACACACCTGATTCTCCTTAGATGAGCAGTACTGTGGCTGAGGAATTTTAAAGTACAGTGTGAAGGGGTTTTGACCTGAAAACACTTAGGAGAACAGAGTGTGAATGGAAGTCACCTTTCAATTTTTCAGAATATCATGAGTAATTTTTGTTTTTGCCTGCTCAGCATATAGTTGGGGAGCCATGTGGTCCAGATGGGGCTGACCCACCCTTTGATTCTGGCATGGTTGTGTGGCCCAGGTCTGGCCCAAGAGAGCCTTGTGCTGGACTCTGGGTCCTTTATCAGGAAAGAAGCTTTCTTTTTCATTTTGCTTATTAAAGTGGTATAAGTAAGGTCTGGTGCTATTTGTGACCATCTTTGCCACCATGTCAGCAGGAAAGGCAACTTTGAGGAAGGCATAACCTAGTGATCTGACCTAATATTTGGGTACCTGGATTGAACACCTTAGCCCTTATATACTTCTAGTGTGCATGAGAAACACTCAGGAAAAATAAGTGGGAAAAGGGACAGAGAAGGAAAGGATAGAAGCAAGATTTCTATTTACTATGAGACCCAGGTGAGTTTCTTCTCAGAGTAATAATACTCACCTTGCAGGGCTGTTGTGAGACTTAGAGGAAATTCATGAGTCACTAACGTGGGACCTGTCCACTTATTGTTATTTGATAGGTTACCACCTGAAGGGCTTAAAGAGACCTAAGTTATTTAAGGTTTAACATCATCCCTGAAAGATCCCATCCTGCTAGAGTTGATTTTATCCTTCTATAATATGAGGGGCTCACACTTGATGATTTCTAAGGTATATTGTCCAATTCCTGTCCTCACAGAATGTTCTTCCCTTGATAAACTCCAGTGTATGGACAGTTAATTCAGGTGCAATGACTGCAGATGCCCGCCAGAGATCAGTACAGAACATGGTCGACTCCTCACTGCACCTGTCTTCATTAGGAACGCTGGCAGATAACATGAGAGCCTGTTCAGCAACTGTACTTATCACATTAGGCTTACAAGTGAGAGAGCCATGCACAGACAACAGTGCATGTCCCTAGGCAGGCCACATGCTATATTTTCCCTTTCATTGTAACTTGGAGATTACAACACCTTCTACATTCTTGCTTCCTATTCACCATGTAAAATAGGTAATATATAATATTTATTCATTATAGACTCTCCCTTCCAAGTACATTTTCTGTAGGAATTTTCTGTCTTTGAAAAGCAATATTGTGCTTGATGATTGGAAATGAATAATCTTGAGCCTCTAGGGAAAGATGACCTTGAATTCAACCATTTCAGTAGGAGTTTGAGGCTTCCCTGGTTGTCCAGTGGTCAGGATTCAGTGCTCTCTCAGTAGGAGTTTGATCTGTTTTTCTTTCCTTCTCTGTTCTGCTACATGCTACCTGTCCTCTCAAAGCCACTACTGCTGAAGTCTGGCTTTGCTGAGGACCTTATGGTTCTGCTCAGAGACTGTTGTAGAAACTCTGGTGGTTCACTATACCTTGTATTTGCACTGACCACATGAGTTCTAGTCTTAGGCATGAAGATCTGGGGAAGGTGGTGAGTGTATGAGTCTGGGTATGTGTAAGTGTACCTATCCTATTCTTTTTCTTATTGAACACTTGTTCAGATAGTTTTATTTTGTGGGTATGAAAGAGACTGTTATACTCCTTAGATTGTCATATTCACCCCTACATTTTCCATACTCTCTTGAAGACGGGCTTGATCATGCGATTAGTTCAATAAATTTTGGTTGGAAGTGACATGTATCCTAGATAAAGCAATTAGGAGTTTGTCTGTCATATCCATTTCTCTCTTCTCATGCTACCTTGACCTTGTAAGTCACATATTACAGCTGGCTGAGCCATAGAATGTAGGAGGATGGACGTAATATGATGGATGAATATGTTATGAAGTAAACATTTCTGCATTGTCACTAGATTGTGGGGTGTTTTGTTACTGCAGCATAGCCTAGCCTATCCTAACACGGTGAAAATGTAAACACATATGGGAGAAAGAGATGAGCTTTACTCACAAGCTAATTGAAGTCCCTGACATTTTAATTCTTTTTTTTTTGGCCGGGACTGGGTTTGAACCCGCCACCTCCGGCATATGGGACTGGCGCCCTACTCCTTGAGCCACAGGCGCTGCCCGACATTTTAATTCTTAATTATTATTAATTTTTATTATTGACAAATTTGTAATTTTTGGTGTAGGCCAAGTACCATGTAAGAGAAAATGATAGTATCTAGAAAGCATAGTTTCGGGATCTGGCAGAACCTGAAATTGTCACGTGGGCATTCTGATGCATCAAAATAAGATACATTTGAATAACACATGTAGATGAATCTCAAATGGAGAAATACCCATGATGGTTCAGAAAGGACCCAATTTCTAGGCTAAAGAAGCCTGACTACTCTTAAAATTAGTGAGGACACCATAATTTCTTGTTATATTATGGGGAGTAAGATTTCAGTGTCTGTTCAAAACGAGAGATTCTTCTTTCTACCCAGGCCAAAATTGCAGAGAATCCTAGTGTTATCAAGATGAAAAGAACTTCAAATATATATCTTTTGCAAGCAGATTTATTTTTGATGCCTTTTGATTCTAAGTTCTAAGCCAAAAGAAAGGAATTTTTAGTTTGGTGGTTATGACCTTAATGGAATTTCTTTCCTCAGAAAGAGACTTATAGGGAAATATTTAATAAAAAAATCTTTTCTTATCATAAAAATTTCTAGTGCATATCATCAAAGTTCACTGGTAAATTAAGGATTTTTATGGTTATTCGCAGGTAAGTAAATTTATTTTCTGTACAGTACAGCTCAATTCAGCTTTATTTACTGATAGATGTAGTTTTAACTTGCTTCCTCCTCCTCTCCTGATTTTATTTCCCCATCTTACTAGCTCAGATGCTAGAATGTTCTTCAGCATCCCACATCTTTTTGTAGGACCTCAGGCTTGTCTTTCTGCCTAAGGGTTCATTTTGGAAGTGAGCTAACTTCTCAAGGTCTCTCCTCTTCAGTAAGTGGGAGATTCCTTAGAATGCAGACAGGCTTTCCAAGTGGCAATCCTTAGTAAATTAAGGTGCCATTCTACTGAGTCAGTTGGAGCCCTTACTTTAGGGTGTTATGGATGTACTCACTCTGCCTCGGACCTGTAGGCATTGTCCCTAGTTGGTAGTCCTTTCTTAACACATTATTTTCTGGAACAACTGAAAGAATCTATCCTCTTGTTTACTTAACTTTTAATACTTGAACTTAGAGTCTTATGATTAACTACTAAAAAACTAATAAGTTATATGAAACTTTCATAAACCATATTTTTGTCATAACTTATTTGGGCCCTTGATACCTGGAAGATTAATGGATTATGATGAAAGGCAGAGAAAAAAGTAGGGACCCAACCGTTACCTCTGTATTCACAATAGGCTTGCCATTTCCCCTGAATTTTCCAGAGGCTTCCCTCCTCTACTTTCTGAAGTGATACTAACTGCCATATCATATCTTATTTTCTCAGAGTACCAGGTTATAAGGCCCCGCAATCCTTAACATGTTAATGAGGAAGTACATGGTCTATTCCCTTGGTTATCTAGGAACAAATTACCCCAACATTTAGCAGCTTAAAACAACAAAAAAAAACCTGGGCTAGAGCTCTACCAAAGTTTCCTACAAAAAGTAGAAAAATTAGCCAGGCATGGCGGTTCATGGCTATAGTCCCAGCTACTTAAGAGGCTGAACCAGGAGGATTACTTGAGCCCAGGAGTTCAAGGTTACAATGAGCTGTAATGAAGCCACTACATTCTAGCTTGGGTAATAGAGTGAGACCTTATCTCAAAAACAAAACAAAATAAAACAACAAGCATTTGTCATTTTATATGGTTTCTGAAGGTTAGGAGTCCAGATGTGGCTTAGCTTGGTGGATCTGGTTAGAGTTTCTGACAAGATTTCAGTTAAGCTGTTGGCCAGGGCTGCATTCATATCAGGTTTGATTGGGACTGTAGAATCTGCTTTTGTGCTTCCTCATGCAGTTGTATGCAGGCTTCAGTTTCCTGCTGACTGTTGTCTATGTGGGCCTCTCCATTGGGCTGCTCAAAACATAGCAGGTTGCTTTTCCCAGAACGAGTGGTTTAAGAGAGTAGAAAGTGAGAGAGTGCCCAGGACAGAAGACATAGTTACTATAACCTCATCTGGAGAGTGCCACATTATCACTTCCATTGTTTGCTATTGGTCACACAGACCAACTCTGGTACAATGTGGGACGGGACTACATAAGAGCATGGATACCAAGAGGCAAGAATCATTGGAGCTATCTTAGAGGCTGGTTACCATACAGGCTTTATTTTCTGGCCATCCCTCCTTTCAAGGATCCCACACCCTCTGGACTTTTTGTTCTTCCAATGTGCCATGCCCACACTAGCCACGGTGCCTTTGCATATGTGTGTCCTCTGCCCATGAAACTCTGTTCCCTTCCTTAAATGGTTAGGTGCTGCTCACCCTCAGCTCTTAGCTTAACCATCTATTTTCCAGAGAGGCCTTCACTGACCCTCTCTCCATATTCCTTCTTTGCTCTTAACATCATTGTAATTTTACATTGGGTGCTCATTTAATTAATGTCTTTATCTACTTATGCTCTGGGTTATAAACTCCAAGTTTATGTTTGCCCATGAATATATCCCTGGCTCAGTGGCTGCTGCAAGGTTGATGTGTTGAATGGATAAATGAAGAAATGAAGAAAGTAAAAGTCAGTATATGGGGAAAGTACGTGAGGGAGTCTAGGTGTGTAAGGGTAATAAGTGAGAGCTAGAATTATATGAGGGGATGATGTAGACACTTGTCCTTCCTCCAACATTCTCTTTCTTCTCCTTTTATTTATACCCCCCCTTCTCTTCCTTTTCTCCATCTATGTGTCCTTTTTGCTCTCTATCTCATTTTCCCCTGTCTCTCTCTCATCTTCTCATTGGTAATACTTGGAAAAGGAGAACCCCAGGTTGGAACAAGAGAATGAGATGTGAAGTGAGCTGCATAATAGGAGTAAATGTTTTATAACACAGTCCTGGGAAGGGTACAGGGAGCTTAGTCAAAAGCCTTCCAGACCAGGAAACTTATTGGCTTATTACAGAAGTGAGGTAATTGGGACAGAGTTCTGTTATGAGCATTCAATTATTGTTCATTTAATCAACATTGAGGAAGAAAATTTTACCTGTGAATGAGACTGGTGTTGGGAAAATAAAGAGTTAAGGAGATAGGATTCCTGAGACCAACAGGTGAAGAAATGTCAGAACAGATGTAAATATGGTGTGCCATGGGGCAATGCCTGTGGCTCAAAGGAGTAGGGCGCCAGCCCCATATATTGGAGGTGGTGGGTTCAAACCCAGCCCCTGCCAAAAACTGCAAAAAAAAAAAATAAATAAAAAAGAGGTGTGCTGTGGGATCACATTGGAACAGGATTTGACTCTCATCTGCCAGTGGCAGTTGGTGTGTGCAAAGAGGTCAGGAAATTGCAAAGGAGTGGGAATTTGCAAAGGGAAGAATTCCATAGTGGGTGGTGTTCAGAGGTAGTAGAATGTACAAAGACTTGTTGGTGCTCAGAAGCACCATGGCCCATTCAGTTAAGTGAAAATTATTTAACCTGGATTGAGCTCAAATCTGAGGTGAGAAGTGACAAGAGATGAGGTTCCACACGTGGATGGAAGTGGGTCACAAAGAGTTAACTGTGCCCTCCTAATAAGGCTCAACATTATTTTTAAAGTAGTAGAAGATCATTGATTATTCTAGTTTTTTTATTTTTATTTATTTTTATTAAACCATAGCTGTGTACATTAGTATGATCGTGGGGCACCATACACTTGGTTCATAGATCGTTTGACACATTTTCATCACATTAGTTAACATAGCTTTTGTAGCATTTTCTTAGTGAGAGGTCATTCTGAAAGGAACAGGAGCAGAGCTAGTGCTGCTGGAATAATATTTATTGAGCATGTATTATACAGTAGGTGCTATACCAAGCACTTAAAATGCCTTACTTTGCTTAACCTTCCCAAGAAGCCTATAAGGAATGTACTATGATAATTTCTGAGTGTTCATGGTGTTGCTGTCCACAATGTGCACGGTGCGGGGGGTGGGAGGGAGAAAAGTTCCCTTGATGATGAAAGGGACAGAATAAAGTAGCTTTGTTAGTTTTGTGCTTGGAACTTGAGTGTGAGTGTCTACATTACTCCATAGAAGACTCTAGAGAAAGGGGGCAATGCGAGCTGGCACTTCTGTTGTCTTCCTTTGGTTACTGTTTTCTGTTAAAATTCCATTTTATTTGAGGAAAGATCTCTTTTGCCTCCTGGGTTATGCATCGTCAGCCAGCTTAACACAGGGACCCCAGGCAATTGCAGGTGCTCTGTGGGTTACCTTTAAAGTGAATTCCCTGAATAAACAGTTTAGTCAAAAACCACCAGGTGCCCAATCTCACAACCCATAAAGTCAAACCTGACTTTTGCATCCTGTGGAGAACAATTTTTGCCAGGGTTGGCAGTAGCCAGAGTTGGGAGGCGGGCTACATTAGTCTTAGGGCTCCCCTCTGCCTCCTTTTCTTGGAAAACTGTCAGACTTAGTTGGATTTCTCTTCCTCATCAAAACATACCTGGCCTGTGCCCATTTCCTCAGGGGCCTACCCTTCCTCAAGAAAACGTCTCATGATGTATCAGTTAACTGGATATTAATTCTTTATAATGAGTCAATAATATCCTAACTCCCAGATAACACGTGCCTTGTATTTAGAGCCATGCTAATGTGGAGTGGTTAAATGAGCAGTTCTCTTAGTCCATTTGTATTACTGTAACAAAATATCTGAGACTGGGTAATTTGTAAAGAATAGAAATTAATTCCTCGCGGTTCTGAAGGCTGAGAAGTCTAAGAGCAAAAGCATTGACAGGTTTGGTTGTCTGGTGAGGGGCGCAGTCTATGCTTCCAAGATGGCACTTTGCTTCTGTATCCTCTGGAGGGGAGCAACACTGTGTCCTCACACTGGCTTGCCCTTCCATGGTGCTCACATGAAAGAGCAAGCCAGCCAAAGACCGCATGAGCCTCTTTTATAAGGGCCTTAATCCATTTGTGAAGAAGAAGCCCTCAAAGGCCCCACCTCTTCACACTATCACATTGGCAATGCCTGAATTTTGGTGGCACTACATTCTAACAACAGCAACTGTAGCAGGGGTTATCTTTTTTGGCAAGTAGTTGGCATGCAGAGAGTCCATGTTATCAATGCAGTTGGATTCAGAAGCTTTGCAATAAACAGACATGAAGTAAAGTTGACTTTCTTTTGTGGAATTTGAGTATTTGTTGAAAAGAATTCCATTTGGATTCTATATGGTGGTAGGCAGACCCATGCAGCAGTCACCCATAGGTCGGGGTGAAGCTTGCTTTAGAACAGTGGTTCTCAACCTTCCTAATGCCGCGACCCTTTAGTACAGTTCCTCATGTTGTGGTGACTCCTAACCATAAAATTATTTTCGTTGCTAGAATGAAAATAATTTTATGGTTGGGGGTCACCACAACATGAGGAAGTAACTGTATTAAAAGGTCGCGGCATTAGGAAGGTTGAGAACCACTGCTTTAGAAAGTACTTTGGGGTTGGCTTCTAACACGTGGTTCATCTGGGAGAACATGCATGTTGTATCTTTTCTCAAAGACCAGATTTTCTTTTTTTCCCTCTCTCATTTACCTCCTCAGCCTTATCATCCCTTCCTTCCCTTTCTCTCCCCCTTTCTTTTCTATCATCTCCAGTGTTTTTTCACCTCCCACAAGCCTTGAAGCTTGCTCTCCTAGTCATTATGTGATTCTCTGTACTTTCACACACAGGAGGGAGATTTTAATTACATAAGAAGACAAAAGCATATTGAGCAAAGATTATCTGCCTAGGCAGTGCAGATTAAAGAAGGAAACAGGCAAATTAATTACAAAGATGAGACTGTTTTCTTTCATTTCGTTTTGACAGCCTGATAAAGGCTCACTGGCAAGTGACCAGCATCTGATGTGACAGAAAACCACTGCTTCTGCCCAGGGGCAATGATTTCTGAGGTTCTTTGTTCCCTTTCTTTTGCAACGGCACCCTGAGCCAGTTTGTAGGACAGGCCTAAGATTTACAATGTTCTTGAGGTTGCCGGATGTTTCTTTTCTGGCATTTCCCATTGATCAGCCACACTCACACTGCAAGGAGCTTTTATAGAACCCTCCCCTGGAAAAGTCAGGAGAAGCTACTCCTTTGCCTTGATCCGGCTAGTAACACCCTCGAAGGAAGCAGCTGAATGTTCCGTGCTCATTAATTGCCACCAATTGAGCTACACCCTGAGGAGACCAAAAGCTTTCTATGTATCTTTTACTGTTCTACAAGGAGGGATAAAAGAAATACCTTCTACTCTGAGACTTTTTTTTTTTTAAATGTGTTACACAGTCAAGGTGATGTTAAAATAAAGTGAGAGTAGCTCCATGTTATGACTCTGAGTTGGTTGTCACGCACTGGGATTTATAAATGAAAACAGGCAATGATTCATATTTAATTGCTTCAAAAAATCAAATGTGTCTATGTGGTTTGGTGATAGATATTTAGTGCTGAGGTTATAGATATCAAATCACAAGCAGGGATTTTCCCTTCTGTAAGTGAGCTGATAAAGAACACCCCAGAATTGTTTTGTATCTCACAGTAAAGCTTTGGCTGCCTCTTATTCAACCAAAGGAGTATATTCAAGAAAAAGGAAAATATAAATAAGGAATCACAGGGCCATATCTTTTGCATGCAGAATTATCAAGTTCATCAGTAGATTTTCAGTTACTTCTTCTGATAATCCTAAAAGGAATATACATAAACAAAGTTTGAGGGGGAATTTTAAAGAAAGAGAAAAGGTGGCTTGTTCTAGGTGAGAACAATTGTTTGGGCCAGTGAACATGCTTATGCCATTTAAAACCAGAAGTCAATTAGTTTTTAACAGTTTTATTGGGACATAATTTACAAACCATAAAATTCACCCATTTTAAGCGTCCAATTCAATGACTTTTAGTAAATTTATAGTTGAGGAACTATCACCACAATCCAATTTTAGAACATTTTCATCACCAGCAAACTATGGCTTGATTTTGTACATAAAGATCGGGTGGACACAGCCATGCCTGCTCACTTGCATACTGTCGAGGGCTGCTTTCCCTTTACAATGAAGCCAAGTTCAGTAGTTGCAACAGAAGCCTTATGGCCTCCAAAGCCTAAAATATTTACTAACTGGCCTTTCGCAGGAAAAGTTTGATGACTCCTGCTTTAAAGGGAGACATGAAAAATTGAAAACATTGAAAATTGTTCAATTATCAAATTAATCCACATGAAAAAAGCCAACAATCCCATATATCAATGGGCAAGAGACATGAATAGAACTTTCTCTAAAGGTGACAGACGAATGGCTAACAAACACATGAAAAAATGTTCATCATCTCTATATATTAGAGAAATGCAAATCAAAACAACCCTGAGATATCATCTAACCCCAGTGAGAATGGCCCACATCACAAAATCTCAAAACTGCAGATGCTGGCGTGGATGTGGAGAGAAGGGAACACTTTTACACTGCTGGTGGGACTGCAAACTAGTACAACCTTTCTGGAAGGAAGTATGGAGAAACCTCAAAGCACTCAAGCTAGACCTCCCATTTGATCCTGCAATCCCATTACTGGGCATCTACCCAGAAGGAAAAAAATCCTTTTATCATAAGGACACTTGTACTAGACTGTTTATTGCAGCTCAATTTACAGTCGCCAAAATGTGGAAACAGCCTAAATGCCACCAACCCAGGAATGGATTAACAAGCTGTGGTATATGTATACCATGGAATACTATTCAGCCATTAAAAAAAATGGAGACTTTACATCCTTCGTATTAACCTGGATGGAAGTGGAAGACATTATTCTTAGTAAAGCATCACGAAAATGGAGAAGCATGAATCCTATGTACTCAATTTTGATATGAGGACAATTAATGACAATTAAGGTTATGGGGGGGAAAGCAGAAAGAGGGATGGAGGGAGGGGGTTGGGGCCTTGGTGTGTGTCACACTTTATAGGGGCAAGACATGATTGCAAGAGGGACTTTGCCCAACAATTGCAATCAGTGTAACCTGGCTTATTGTACCCTCAATGAATCCCCAACAAAAAAAAAAAAAAAAGAAAATTGTTCAATTTGATGAACTGTGCTTTACCTAGATAAAAACGTGATGTATTTTCAGAATCAATTCCAACATTTGCTGGGCCTATTTTCTCATGATATATCTCTCTAGGCCTTAGTTTTCTTCATCTGTAAAAGTTGGACAGTAGCTACCTCACAGGGGTATTGTAAATACGAAGTTGAGATGATGCATGTAAAATACATCTAGCACAGAGCAGGGTACATGATACAAATTCAGTAAATTACTCTCCTACCCCTACCCCTCCCAGCTGTCAGCGTTCTGTTTGTTGCTTATCCAGAGACAGAAAGTTAGATCATTTTGTAATACTGACCTTCAAAGAAAGTAATTATGGAGATTTTAGGGAAAACTGCAAGCTTCTGAAATCCTTGGATAATGAGTACTATGTCTTTCTCCAGGGATGTTGAGGAAGGCAGGGTGGGAGCAGTGGGCTGCAGTGTGTGCTTAGAATTCCTTACTACTTCATCCTTAGGATAGGGATCATTCTTCTATCTCATTAGGGAGGCCCTACACGTGGGCCTAGAGGAGCTGGCTGGCTTCTGCAGGATGACCTTGGGGGCTGTGATTAAATGGTCAGACAACCTCATGAGAGATCTAGAGTTTAGGTGGCTGGGCCTTAATTTCTGTGAAAGTCATGTGGTCCTAGGATATAAGAATTACATGAAGAGAATCAAGTTTCAAGGTCTTTTGAGTTAGAGGGAAAATGTATGTATATATCTGATGAGTCAAAGAAATACAAAATTAAATCAAATGAGGTAATCACAGTGAAAGCAAAAAGAGTCTAAATCTGGTTTGAAAATGTGATTTAGAGGAGAAAGGTGTGGGTCCAGTTTCAGTCTTCTATAAGATGCCAGCCAATTCACCCAGCACCATTTTTTAAATAGGAAATCTTTCCCCCAATTTATATTTTTGATAGGCTTATCAAAGATCAAATGACGATAAGTGTCTGGGTTCATCTCTTGGTTTTCAATTCTGTTCCATACATCTATCTCTCTATTTTTGTGCCAGTACCATGCTGTTTTGATCAATCAGTAGATTTATAGTATAGTCTGAAGTTAGGTAGTGATTTCTTTTTATTTCTGGGTAATGTCTTGGCTATTCGAGGTTTTTTTCTGTTTCCATGTAAAACTAAGTACTAATTTTTCCAGGTCTTTAAAGTATGACAGAGGTGCTTTAATAGGGATTGCAAGCAGGGGAAACACTTGAAAAAATTGCCCTGGGAGAATATTTTATGAGGAAGACCCACCAGGCAATTGAAGCAACATCAAAAATACATTACTCGGATCTGATCAAACTAAAAAGCTTCTGTACTGCCAAGAACACAGTAAGTAAAGCAAGTAGATAGCCCTCAGAATGGGAGAGGATTTTTGCAGGTTATATTTTTGACACAGGTCTAATAGCCAGAATCCACAGAGAACTCAAACTTATTAATAAGAAAAGAACAAGTGATCCCATTTCATTGTGGGCAAGAGACATGAACAGAAGCTTCTCTGAAAAAGACTGGTGCACGGTTTACAGACACACGAAAAAATGCTCATCATCTTTAATCATCAGAGAAATACAAACCAAAACCAATTTGAGATACCATCTAACTCCAGTAAGAGTAGCCCACATCACAAAATCCCAAAACTACAGACATTGGCATGGATGTGGAGAAAAGGGAACACTTCTGCACTGCTGGCGGGAATGCAAGCTAGTACATTCCTTTTGGAAAGAAGTTTGGAGAACACTCAGGAATCTATTTTTTTTTTTCACATGAAAAGTCTTTATTAATCCTCTTGTGAAAAATTTATACAACGGCTGCAGATAACATCACTGTAGAGTCTTTAATCCTTCGCCTGTTATCCAATCTCCAGCTCACTTTTTGCCAGCACCAACATTAGCCTTTGCAGTCCCCCTGACTGTCTTCATTCTGTTCTTGCGTTCCTTTCGCTGCTTTCTTGATGTCTTTTTCTTCTCATACAGGCCATGCCTTGCAAGTCTATGTTTGGGTTCATTTTTCTTTGCATAATCCAAAGAATCGTAAATCATGCCAAAGCCCGTTGTCTTCCTACCACCAAAGTGAGTTCTGAATCCAAATACGAAGATGACATCAGATGTGGTCTTGTACATTTTGGCTAGTTTTTCTCTAATTTCTGTTTTTGGTACTGTTGCCTTCCCAGGGTAAAGGACATCAATGACCATTTGTTTCCTCTGAAGTAGTTGGTTAGTCATGAACTTCCTGGTCCGGATAGTTACTGTGTCGTTCATGATGGCAGGCCACACTCAGGAATCTAAATGGACCTGTCGTTTGATCCTGTAATTCCTCTACTAGGTATATATTCAAAAGACCAAAAATCAGTTGGCAACAAAGATATTTGCACCAGATTATTCATTATAGCTCAATTCATAATCGCCAAGTCATGGAAGAAGCCCAAGTGCCCATCGACCCATGAATGGATTAATAAATTATGGTATATGTATACCGTGGAATACTATGCAGCCTTGAAAACAGATGGAGACTTTATCTCTTTTATGTTTACATGGATGGAGCTGGAAAATATTCTTCTCAGTAAAGTATCTCAGGAATGGAAAAAAAAATCCAGTGTACTCAGTACTACTATGAAACCAATTTATAATCACTCACACTTTCATATGAATGAAGAATCACAACTATAGCCCAGGATGAAGGAGGGAAGGAGAGGGAGATGGGAAAGGAGGGGAGTGGTTCAATAGAGGGAGGGTTAATGGTGGGACCAAACCTATGGAGCATATTGCAAGGGTACAAGTCAAATCTATCAAGTATAGAACACAATGTCTTAACACTGTGATGAAGTAAATGAGGTGAAAGCTATGTTAATTAGTAGGATATAAGCACTCCAATTTGTACGAATAATCAACACATTGAATCCCACAAAGGCATAAATGTATTCATGATCTATGTATATATGACTTAATAAAAGGAAAAAAAGAAAGAAAAAGAAAATGTGACTTAGAAGAATATGTCAGTCCATTTGAAAGTTTTGGAGTTGTTACAGAGAATAAGTCGGGCCTGGTCAGTCCCATTAATGCCGCAGTCAAAAATTCGATGTATGTTCTGGCCAACCTCTCCCAATTACATGGGAAACTAATATCTAAACTGTGTGGAATGATATAACTTTTTTAGCACATTAACAGCCTCTAACTCTAGGAAAATTTAGAATTGAGGATAAGAATGTTTCAAATAATCAGGATAGTAGTATTACCATTTTTGTTTTAAAGCACTAATGTATACTGAGAATTTTAAGTATTTGTAATGTTTAAAAGAATTTAACCCCTTTATGTGTTGGACTAGACCTTTAACTCCAATTTTAAACTATGTAATTGAGTACTAAATTTAGATTTTGATGTTAAACTGCAATCTTACTAATTTTGCTGCCGCGGACCGCCGGTCGATGGGCCTCAGTCCGAGGGTGCTCAGGGTGAACGGTACAGGTTGGTTGAAAGGTCGACGCAGGAAAAAATGACAGACTGCACACAGCACTTGGTGAAGCATGCAGCTGTGAATTTTATTGAGTTTAGAAATTGGTATTTATACTTTTTCTTTCTAAGGTTCAAACAATGTAATCGTTATTTTGCTTATGCTTGTAAATTATCTTTGTGTCTGTATATGTGGTTTATCATGCATTACATGTTTTCAAGGTTTTTGTTTTGGGGAGGTGGTTTATCTTTTCAAGGTTTTTGCTCTAGGGAGGTGGTTTATTTTTAACACCTGGTTACTTCCTCTTATCTAGGAATGTCAAGGCTTGTGACTTCTCTTAGTTCTGTAATTGTTCTCAGTTTCTTATAATTTCTTTTAAAAATAGCTGAACATATTCTTTTACGTATAATGCTTGACTACTTCTATATATATTTTCTATATATTTTTATTCTTATTAGTAACTATACTTTGATTTATAATTAATTGTTTGTTAAACATTAAACTACTCTATTGATTTGTATTACATATGAAAATTAGTGAAGCAAGATGTTTTTCTAAGTAAAGTTTTACTGCAGGTGGTGATAGTGTATGTCATGTTGGAACATCTTGTTTGCTGTGCCTGCATTGTCTCAAGTCACTGACATTTGATGATAGGAACGTGCTATTGCACCGTTCCCCTGGAGACATTGAGTCTCTTCAGGCATTCTTTCTCTGTTTAATTATGGATCAGTAAGTCATTATGTTTATTGTTAGTTTCTCAAGACAAGCAGGCATTCAACTCAACAAACAGGTTTCAGAGCAAAGGTTTCTTAGGCTTTTATGCCGCACCTCGTGAGTCATTACGTTCAACAAAAAGTATGCTAGGCAACTTCTGCGCTGCTGTCGCATACTAGGGGTGCTGGGGGTATCGCTCCGGGGAGCACAGACCACCTACCCATGCGTTTTACAACGCGGACAGCGCCACCTCGCTGCGGCTTGATGCCGAGGGTGCGGCATTTTATAAACAGATTTGAATATTTAGCATATTTAAATATATTATCATATTTTAAGTTTAATTTATTAGATTTATAAGCATTATTTAAGTAATTTGAAAGGTCTGTTTGCAGAACCAAACAATTGTAGTTTTTTTTTTTTTTTTTTTGGCTGGGGCTGGATTTGAACCCACCACCTCCAGCATATGGGGCCAGCGCCCTACCCCTTTGAGCCACAGGCACCACCCCTTTTTTTTTTTTTTTTTTTTTGCCTGGGGCTGGGCTTGAACCCACCACCTCCGGTACATGGGGCTGGTGCCCTATTCCTTTGAGCCACAGGTGCTGCCCCAAACAATTGTAGTTTTTAAAAAAGAGAGGAATTAGAATTATTAAATTTGTATATTTAATTAAAAATACTTAAACATATTCAGTTTAGTTTTAAATGAAACCAACATTATTATTCAAGGACCTTTTATTCCTAAAATTTGCTACCCTTATACATAGAACAAAATTTAAAGTTTTTAAAAACTGAAGATATTAGATTTTTGAATTTGCAACTTTAATAAATTGAATGTTGGTTTTCAACAACACATACAATGTACACAAAATAAGTCACTGGATGCAAGTAGATGGTATTGCTGATAGGAGTGATTTTTCCTTTCTTCTGTGCTTTTTTCCCACCCCCCCGCCACCTGAGGGGTGAATCAAAGATAATTCACAAATTCTTTGAAACTCCTTTCAAGAGCTTTGTGTCTCTTCCCTTGGATCTGGGTAGGTCTGTGCCTCCCTGACCAACATTTAGTAAGGTCAATTATGTAGCTACTCAAGCCTCAGCAATGCCATCTCTGGGGGTCCATTCCAGGGAAAGACACCTATGTGTGTACAGGGAGACATGCTGAAGGATGTTCATAGTTATGTGAACAACTGACAGCACCATCCGTAGCAGAATGGATACATAATTTGTGGTATACTCAGGCATGGAAATACTCTACAATTCAGGGGTGTCCAACCTTTTTTCTGCCACTCATTGGAAGAAGAACAGTTATCTTGGGCCACACATTAAATACACAAACACTAAAGAAAGCTGCTGAGCAAAAATAAAGGTCCATGCATACTTTTTGTGATATCTGATACCACAGATAAGCAAAAAACAGGCCTCAAATAATCTGCCTGTGGCCCATGGGCCGTAAATTGGGCATCACTGCTAGAGAAAAGGAAATGAACTGGAGTTACACGTATCAACACTGACATGTCTCACAGATGTAGAGCTATGGAAAAGTAGCAAAATGTACTACAGAACATCCTACAGAATGTAGAAAAGTGTTTCTCAACCCTTTTTTCATTATCACCTTTCAAAAGAGCCTCTTTAGACATTATTTTCCTAATCCTCCCCGTAAAATTTTAATACTACAAATGTACTGTATATCTGTTGTTACACTCTATGCATAGCTTTGCTTTAAACTTGAGCTGAGTAAGATCCTGCCTCCCCCACATCCTGAACAAATTTTCACCCCCTCGGGGGCTATATAGTCTTGTTGAGATTGTTTGATTAGAAAAATGCAGGATACTCTTTATGTAGTGTTGAGAGCAGTGTTTTCCAACCATTTTTATCTCATGGTACACTTGAACCTATAGTTAAACTTCCATGGCACATTTAAATTATGTTGATCCAAAAAAGAGTGAAAAAAAGAATATACTTACTGTGCTTTGAACTTCTCTCAAAAACAATTTAATTAATGATCTTTAAAAATGTTTGAGGTACACCTAAGATCCTCTCATGGCACACCAGTATGCCATGGCACACTGGTTGAATATCACTGGTTTAGAGTATGCAAAGCAGTAACATTTTGCTTATGGATACATACATGTGTGGCAAAGGCAAAAAGAAATGCGTGGGAATGATAAATACCAGTTTCAGGAGAGTGGTGACTTTGTGAGGACAGGGGAAAAAGGAAAACGAAATTGGGGAAGGGTGCACAGGAGGCCTTGGGTGCGCTGGTGGATGCCTGGGTACTGTTGATGGTTCCAGAGGGTGGGGCTGTAGACCTTATGCTTCCTACATATTGGGATTTATTAGATTTCCTCTACCTGAAAGTTTCTTCTGAGCTCACATTTAAAAAGTCTCTTAAAAAATAAATTTAGCAGACTTAGTCACAAACATAATGTGATAAAATGCAATCAATAGTCACTGGTATATTTTTAGAAATCTGGCTGGAAATGGCATAATGTTAACATGAGGTAGTCTATCGCAGGTGGAAACTGCCCTTCCCTCCAAGCGAATCTGCAGATATGGATGAACTCTTGCAATCGTCGGTGCATTGGGGGAGGGGCAGGAATCAGCTGGCATATATAATCTTAATAGAAATTTGTAGACGATAGCAATTTACATAATAATGAAGCAAATCCCACAGGTTTGGAGCATGGAACACTCACTATAGAGCCTATAATTTCTTAATTAGGTTCATAGAATAGCTTTCATGAAATATGCATTTGTATGTTTTATTTTTCCTTTATAACACAAGGCTAAAAATACATATGCAGCATTACCCTTGGAATGAACATCCTACAGATCCACAGTTCAGTCTTTGTGCACTGAGTAGTGGCTTAAAATGAGTGTATTTGAAATATGTCATCTGCCTCTGTGAGGCCCATGGCTCGACCTGCCTTCATCCAATGATTTTATGTCATGATGGAGTCTGAAGATGAGCTCCATATAATTTGTACAACCCCCCAAATTTTAGCTTATTTTGTCATATTAGGTATTTTAGGTTTTGGCTTACTAAAATACTTTTTACATATGCTGCGTAAGTATACTTGCATATCTTTGTGTGTCTATGATATAAAAAGAAGTATATATAAATATCCATTTCTACAGCATTTGTCTTCATAATAAGACCAAGCAGGAACAGTTTTGGTTTGTACACACCAAATATATAAGATTTTACATAACTTACTCTGTTGTGTGGTAAGGAAGTTCACTATAATGTGGCAATATAATTTCTTTCATAAGTTATGTGGTACTTCAGTATGCAACCACATGAGAGTCTTCCTTTCCCATAGCAATTCCTAGGAAAGAGGCTGCTACAAGTAGCTATCATAACTTATTTTCAGATGAACCTTTATTCACATTACAGGCAGTTTATAAGGGAAACATTTAACAGGTAGCATCCCAAGGCCAGAAGTGCCTTCCTTTTTGCCAAGGATTGAGGTGAGATTTACAAGCTTCCTTTCCAAGCTTCTATGTGATGGACAGTATACACAAAGTATTAAAAGGCATGTCTGGTAGGGAGGAAGGAATGGAGAGTTTCCTCTTCTTAGGAAATCCCTGTCTAGGAGGACCCATCCCATGGATGAGAGATATGAAGATGGAGAGTTCTTCATCAAATGCCACCTGAGTCCAGGAAGGGCAAAGACAGAAAGTACCTGACTAGATTCTAGCCTTGGGACAACATAACCCTGTTGATTAAGGCAAATATCGCCCTGTCAATGTCCTAGACTTTAATGAATTGGGGTTTTCATGCCTTGTATTGGGAGGAGCCTTTGGGGAGAGAGGTTGAAGATGTTCTCACTAATTCTTAGTCATTAAGTGAAGAGGCTGGCTGTCCCTTCTTGTACAGAAACAAGGGGGTGTGTGAGTTGATGTGGAGAGGTGATGTAAACATCCCTCTTCCACCACAGCGTGGATTCAGTAGCCCCAACCAGAAGGGCATCCATTGAATTGGGGCCTCTGAAATATGCTGTTCATTTAATATGGTGGCAGAGGATAGACATGAACATTTGTTGAGCAACTACTATGTTCTAACAATTCTATATACTTATCAAATTTCAACATTATAATTTAGTACTTACAGTAATCAAGGGCAGTGACATCCCCACTAGGTTAGGATCTGAAGTTGGCTAGGAAGACATTGTGGTCAACATTATCCTTGAAAAGACCTTAGGAAAAGTGTCACACTGCTAAGAGGTTCTCTTGGTAAGCTCAACACGACCATGTTTTTCTCCAGCTTTGGAACAGAATTCTGATTTTTGCTTTTTAGTTGAACATGAGTAAAATAGTTTTCTGTTTAGGGAATATATTGCATATAAAATATGTTTTTAAAAACTAGAATTACATTTAGCTTAGTGAGATGCTAATACTTTAAGAAGTAGTAAAAATGGGGGCCACACAAGGTGCAGCCACACATTGATGTTTTTTATCTCACACTCACTGTGGACCATGCACTTACTGAGTGAAATGAGGCAGAATGGTATTTTCTTCTATCTTAATTTTGATTTTTTTTTTAGCCAAGATCATATAATTGAATTTTTTTACTTGTGCATATGGTATGACTGCGTTGTAATGGTGTATTATCTCAAGTCTCAGTGGCTTAACCCAACAAAGGCATATTCCCCACTCACAGAAAGTCTGGTAGGAGACAGTGACTCCTCAAGGCTGTTTCCATCCTGTGCCTTTGTCATATTATCCTGTAGCCTTTGTGACCAATTCTCCAGAGAGGAAGAGAACTGAAAGGTCACACACTGGATCTCAAATGCTTGGGCTCAGAACTAGCACATGTCATATGCTCACATTCCATTGGATAAAATTTGGGGCATCATCTCTCTGACTTTAAAGGAGCTAAGAAATATCAGAGAGCACATGGATATTCAGAAGGCAGTAAACGTCTCTGCCATGAATTGTTAATTTATTTAATAAGGAATGACTGTGCACATCATTGTTCTAAGCACTTTATATGCATTATTTCATTTACTCTATGAGTTAAATAGTATTCCAAAGTCACCCAATTCATAAATGACAAGCTAGGATGTGATCTCACCTTTATAAATCTTCAAAGCCACTAATCCAAGTATCTGTTATTGAGTCATACCTTACCCCTCTCATAGGCCTGTTGGTCATGCCTAGAATTTAATATGAATTGTGGTATATCTTTTTTTTTTTAATTAAATCATAGCTGTGTACATTGATATGATCATGGGCCATCATTCACTAGCTTTACAGACCGTTTACCAAGTTTCACATATACCCTTGTAAGATGCACCGCTGGTGTAATCCCACCAATCCCCTTCCCTCTACCCACCTCCCCTCTCCCTCCCCTCCCTTTCCCCCTTCCCCCTATTCTTAGGTTGTAACTTGGTTATAGCTTTCATGTGCAAACCCTAAATTAGTTTCATAGTAGGTCTGAGTACATTGGGTACTTTTTCTTCCATTCTTGAGATACTTTACTAAGGAATTGTGGTATATCTTAGCCATAGGATATGAGTTGGTTTATGATGGTGTTTTCCAACTTTTTTTTTATCTCATGGCACACTTGAACCTATAGTTAAACTTCCCTGGCACACTTAATTTATGTTGGTTAATAAAAAGAGTAAAAAAGAGAAATACTTACTGTGTTTTGTTTGAACTTCTTTTGAAAATAGTTTAATTAATGATTTTTAAAAATTTTCTAGGCACACCTAAGATCCTCTCCCAGCACACCAGTGTGCCATGGCACAGCAGTTGAAAATCACGGTGTGTGATTTAGGTAAGCTATCTGGTCCTGGGAGAAGTGTTTTCCAGGTGTTTCTTTTGGATGTATGTGAACATATGTTTTGTCCACTCTGTCTCTTTAAACAAGGCTATTATCTCCTATTATTTCCTCTTTCCCCCCTGAAATGTGTTCTTTTCTCCTCTCTTCTTTAACCAATAACTTTTGACTTATCTCAGCATTAAAAGTCTGTCCATGTTTACATGTCTACTGGAAAATAGAAAGATACTTTCAAGTGGAGGCCATGGCTAGGTAGGAAAGGACATAGTAAACGTTGGCCTGCGTTAGGGAGAAGTAGAGAAATTGAGTGGTAGCAACAATGAGTTGAATCACATTTTTTAGTTTATAGCAGGATTTATCTCATTGGCTAAATTATTAACTGGACTGCAGGCTGCCCTGTAGAAAGGGAAATTTTGCTGAGTATAGAGGTTTGATATTGAAAGCCAAAGGAGGGTCATGCCCCAGAGAAGCCCCTTTTTAAAAAAGTGGATATTCCAGGAGTGGATGTAATGACAAAAGTGAGTGTGGTCTGATGCTGTGAGGACATAGGGACATTTACTTCAATTGATAAGATGTTGCTTAAGGCTTGAAGTTCCACAGAATGTGGTTTCAGAGCTTTGGTGAGAAGAAAGTGGTCAGATCTTGGAAGGAAGAGGCAGAAGTATACTCTACTGGATCACATTCAGATTCTGAGATTGCTGAATGGGACCCGAGAATTCTTTCTCAGCCCTCAAGTTAGGAAAGACCCTATTTCTGTAGGGTATGTAGGAGTTGCCCTTCTCTATTTAGAGTATTTCTTGGCAGCCCGATCACCCAGGATCCAGGTGGGGTATGTAGGGCCATAAGGCAAAGGCTTGTATAACAGTCTAGGCACTATAGATGTTACATGAGACAACTCCTCAAATCTCAGTGGCTTAACATAATAAAATGTTCATTGGGATGGTTTATTGGGGAGAGTCTGCATCACAGAGTCAGTCAGGGACCCAGGCTTTTACCTTTTAGTGGCTTCACTATTAGAGCCTCAGAGTCCTCTGCTATGTCCTCTATATCACTCTGGAACATAAGGGAAGAAAAAGAAAGACTGGGGGATTCTTGTGGTATATCTCTATAGGCCAGGCCTGGAGGCAGTGCACATTTATGTCCGCACAATTCATGGGCCAGATCTAAGGCATTTGGCCACACCTGACTGCAAGGGAAGGAGGGATATGTAGTCTAGCTGTGTGCCCCAAAGAGAGGCTTGGTTTGGTGAACACCTTGCCAATCTCTGCCACGATCAATATGAGCAGAAAGCTAGCATCTTCATAGAGTGCTCACTTTTGTACCTGATGGGGAACCAGTAATTAGGACTACATACCAGCGGCCAGGAGAGCCCTAATACTGTGTGTCAGCCTCAAGTGGAGCATAGCTTAAGGCAAGGAACCCTAAATCCTTGACACCCACAGGCTACAATACACTAGTGTTAAATTAGTAGCTTTCTGGAAAGAAATGGCTCCCAGCCTATGAGGAGGTAGACAGTGAATTGTTCTGGAGCTTTGGGGATCTTACTGATGACTTTAGCAGTGAGTGCAGCAAAGCTTAAGGGAGAAGCTTCAGTAGTAGAAGAGTTGCTAGACCCTGACAAATGTCTTGACACTATATTACCAATAGGAAAGTTAAGACATTGCAAGGATTTGTATGTTGGGGAAAATGATAATAGCTCACCTTATGTAGTGCTCACTGTGCATCAAAAACCATGCTAAATGCTTCACCTTCTCCATATTCTTCAGCCTCATGATGGTTCAGAGAAAATTCTCCCTGGTTCTTTTGGATTTGTGCATGTCTTCCAGGCAGAGGCACTGACTTTCTTTGTTCCAAACTATCTTTTCAAGGATGTTTCTATTGAAAATAGCCTTAAAAGAGATAGTAGTTCCCCCTGAAGCATAAGGCAGATTTCTTTGCTGTCCAGGATAATAAAAAGAATGTTTCCCTTTGGAGCAAATGTTAGATAGGTTTGCTTTCAGGTCCTTTAAAAGGCTGGGGTTTTCTAAGTTTGGGATTCCTCGTCTGTGGCAAAAACTCACTGTATAGACTATAAATTTTTCATCTTTAGCTTCAAAGAGACTGAGAATATGAGGAAATCAAGTCCTCTCTGCTTTCACTCCATATAAAATTTTTTCTTTTACTCACTTAGGAAGAGCTCAAGTTTTACAGGTCTGTCAAGCCACTCAATAGTTCTTTCTTCAGATCACATCCCTCCTTACCTTCTTCTGCTTCCTGAAACTTAGATAGAATGGCTGGAGCTCCAGCTGCCATCCAGGGCCCAAGACAATCTTTACACAAGAAGCTTGAGCTAAAACAGTTTCTTCAAGGATTGGTTTGGTGGCTTGGTGAAAATGAGTGTATTGACATAGATTCTACAGGAATTAAAGTTTATTACATTAAGTACACAAGATATATTGTCAGCACATGTTTTAAAATTGGGTGATGTTTGGGAGCATGCCTTTTCAAGTCTCATCAGTTTCTTATGAAAGATAGGTGGGATTCTTAGCAAACATTTTTGCTAAATCTCATATTCTCTAGCCATGTTACTCTAAAATTCTGTATAGTTTTTTCAGATTATATATGAGACTCAGCTACATTTTCTTACCATGCCATGAGCACCATTTGCTGTTTTTCTCACAGGTTATATAATAATGAATAAATCTCACACATGTTACATATTGTAACTGGGGAAAAGAGAATTGCCTGGGGACTCCCACAGAGTCCAGAGACTAAGAAGAACAGACAATGCTAAGCTCTACTACACTTGTTAAAGATGGTGAGGCAGAAAGATAAACGCTCAGATTTCTGGTGACTCTGCAGAGCCACCATGCCAGCCCTGGACTGTTTGCTTTGGGTTTACTTCAGTGTGTATACATGATTCAAGGTAGGCTAATTGCTAAGCCTAGCATTTTTGGTTGCTTAACACAATGAAGGTTTATTTTCACTCATTCAAGTATCCAAGTTAGACATTTGAGTTGAATGACTCCTGGAAAATTCTTTCAAAGTGGCAACACAGGCATCTTGTGACTCCCCTATCCTCTAGGTCCTAAGGTCCCCTCCACTCAGATGGAGAGTGGATGATCCTTGTGGCAGAGTTTTGTCTCTTGGTCCTGGAAGTGGCACCATCACTTCTACTTATAGCTCATTGATGAACTGCAGTACATGGATATACCTGTTAGGGAGTCTGGGAAGTATAGTTTAACTGTGTGCCCAGGAGGAAAAGGAATATGGTTTAGAAAATAACCAGCCAGTTTTTGCTGTTCTGAGAGAAAAGATCTTTTAATTTGTTTCAGCCATTTTTATTTCTAGCCTCTGCTCCCAGGAGCTAAACACAATTCCTAACTTATGCAATTGCATCAATTTCAGTATTGAACAGTTGCATCTTATGTGTCAATATAATAAAAATTTCTGAGAAATACACAAGCAAGGATAAATGATATAAAGATAATGTATATAATATTTAATATACATATATATTTATGTAAATGGGAAGACAATAGTCCAGGAAGACACATATCAATTTTTTTTTTTGCAGATTTTGGCCGGGGCTGGGTTTGAACCTGCCACCCTTGGTATATGGGGCCGGCATCCTACTCCTTGAGCCACAGGCGCTGCCCACATATCAAATTTTTAAAAGTAGTTATTTCCAGGAAAGGGAATAGTTTTAGATGAAATGGAACTTTTAATTTTTAACCATATGATTCTATACTGTCTTTTACAAAGTGAATGTATTTGTATCTATAATAAATAAATTTGAAATAAAAAGAACTTATACATCTATAATCTTGGTCAATACTTCTTTTAAATAACCAGTATAATTCTGTACTCATGAAATATAAGCACCTTGGAGAGTTCACATGAGCCCAGAAAATGTTTGGATTATGGGAAATCAGAATGACAGTGAAGTTAAGTAACTCAAAGAGAACAGACATTTGGTAAATGAAAGTTTCTCTATTTCTAGTGAAGACAATCAAAGGGAAATGTGGTTTAAAATGCAAGATTAGGATTTAATTTAGACACAAGGAAGAAATTTTTTCACGGTTCTGCTTGTTAAAAATTGGATTGGGTTATAATGGAAAGATGTGAACAAACACTGTTCTGTGGAAAGAAGGGCTTTCATTGTTCCATTCCTCCAGTTGGATAGAATTTTATCCCTTTTGACTCTCTGGAGTGTGGTTGTTCTAGGTGAAATATGCTTTAAGGCTGTTTGTTTCCTATTTATTTTGTAGCCTTTGTCTTTGCTTGCATGGTTGCTAGAGAACTGGATGGCCTGTATTTGGGGGGGGGGGGTAGCCCATAGTTTCACCTTCCCAGGTGGATGTATGGTGCTGAAGCAGTTGCCATCCTACTAAGTGAAGTTCAGGTACAGACTTTCACTATTGATTACATCTTGTTCTGCATTTTTTCATGTTCACTTTTTTTTTGCTTCTTCTTTTCAGCTTTCTTAGGAGAAATATTTGGCTTAATAAGCATGGTGTGAGTAAATGTTTGATTATCATCTTCTTATACTGCGTGTAAGGCTAGTATAGGATTTTCTAACTTGATAAATATGTTACATTTACTTGTAAATTAAGGATATTTATATTGCAGATGGGTGTGTCATAAGGGAATAAAAATCCATGCTTGATATCATAATGTCTCAGAGGATGCTTATGTCGAGCTTTCTTTTTTTTTCTAAAAAAAAGATTCCTCAATTTTTAGATTTAGTACTCACAATTCTATAGTACTGAAGGGCAAAAATAGAATGAGATAAATGAGCAAACTGATATTAAGTCATTTGCTGGCTCCTGCTCAATCTTTTTTCTTTCTCAAACAGCTTGAGACTCACCCCTCCTCCACCTACATGGGGCTCAAGTGTGTATGGGGAGAATCAGTTTAAGTAATGAGATAGCAACAGAAATTTCAGATTCTTAAATAACATCTCTGGTTATGTCTGGAAATCTTATCTTTTAATAAAATTGAGCAGAAGAGTTTTGAATTCAATAATTTTTATTTTATAAGGCCCCCTTATTCATTTTTACATCTGATCTGCCTAAGCACTATATCCCTCTGACAATTTATTACCTTTTAAGGCCATGAATTCAGAGGGCTGACAGTAAATCTGGACAAGCTCTAATATGCCTTGTGCCAACTGTAATTTAGCTGGTCCTTTGAGAGCTCAAGTTTTTTATTACCATAAATATTCTTCTGCTTTCAGGCTTCTCCTTGCTGACAACGTTGCCCAATTTTGAATCCCGACATCTTCATTTCAAAAGCCTGAATATGAAACTGCAAAGGTCAGGTTTCATTGTAATTGCCAGCTGTGGTGAAAAGAGACCACGTGCCTTAGGACTGAGCTGCCACCCACAGCTTGCTTTGGAGAGCACAGGGTTTGGGGGAAATGTCACCCTGCAATTCCAATGAATGATTGTACCTGGCACTTGGATCATCAGGAAATATTTGGTAATATTTCACAGTGTCTGACATTGTCACCACACAAAGAAGGAATGACTTCAAAGAGGACTCTGATTTAGCATACGTGAACATAGCATACTTCCCGCTCCTGGGATGTCCTTTTCTCCTTCTTTTAATAATGAATGGCTTTCAGATCTTATCTCAGGCAAGACAACTTTACCTGACTGACCTTTTAGTACCTTGTATTTACCTGCAAAACGGGGATAATGACGTCTTCTTCCTCAGTCACTGGGAAGATTAAATGAGTTTGTGCACGTTACATACTTAAAAGAGTGCCTGATACAAAGTAAATTCTCCACCATGGTTAGCTATTACTATGACCTCTATCACCATAATAGCTGAGGCTGTCTGAGCAAGGCGCTTTATGTGATTCACTTGTATTTTCTTGTTTAATCCTTGCAGCAGCCTTGTTAGGTCAGCTCCACTGTCATTTCTCTGTGATAGTGGAAGAAACTGAAGTTAGAATGGTAACTTGTTCAAGATCACAGAGCAAATCAATGATGCATCTAGAATTTGCATCCAGGCGTTCAGGCTCCAGAGCCTATGCTCATGAATGAAATCATGGTGACAAAACTACGTGGCAAATGCTGCCATTGCCCTGCCTGTAACCTGTCACTCTTTCCTCTTCAGGGTTCTAGTGGGCCTAACTCCCAACTCCCAGCACCTGCATTTTGTTGCTCGATGACTCTCTCTGGCCCCATGTCCTACTTTACCACTCAGGTAAAAGATAGAAGGTGCCAGGGAAGCAACACCCATGAAGCATCCCTCAACTAATGATTGCTGTGGCTTCGTGAACTAATACTCCAGCTCTCGTGTCCAGGTGGGGTAAGTGTGGGGAATGTCCTGCCCTGGCTCCAGCTCCAGTTGCTGGCCATGGCAGCTGACTCTCCCTCCATTTTCAGCTTCTTGCTCCCTGACTCCCTTCTCTACTTTCCTACCGTTGCTTCCTCTACCTCCCAAACAGCTACCACTCAAACCTTGTTTCCCAGTCTATCTCTAAGGGGAACCAAACTAAGATAGTCTCTTTCAACACTAAAATTCCCTGATGCTAAAGATGGTGTGAGTGGAAAGAAGCAAGGGAGTGGTTGAAGTCAGACAGAGGGAAGAAGGGTGCACACCCACATTTTGTATCTTGTGAGTACACACAAGGACTGTCAACCTCAGTACTAGTGACATTTGGGGCTGGATGATCTTTGTTATGGGGCTGTCCTCTGTACCATAGGAAGTTGAGCAGCCTGTCTAGTGTCTACCCATTAGATGCTAGTAGTAACCCTACCTCCACCGGTTATAACAACTTGAAATGTCTCCAGATATTGCAAAATGTCCTCTGGGGGAGTCAAGTCACCCCCAGGTAAGAAACACTGGTTTAGAGAGATAAGACTGTTATTTTGTGTTTGAGTGACATACTGACTGGGTAGATATTCATTCATTCTAGAGGATAATAATGACATTATCATTACTGAAGTTGCACGTGCAAGGCGCTCTACCTGCTGTGCTACACACTGTGTCCTATTGGGTCCTTCAGCACTTTATGACTTCTGTTTCTCACATAAGGAAAACAAGGCTCATGGAGATGAAGTGATCTTCCCACTATCACAGAGGAAGTAAACGATGACCCAGGATCCAAATCCTGGTCTGTCAGGATGCAAATCTATGCCCTCTCCACTAAGATTCATTTATTTATCCATTAATGTTTCAATGTGTGAGATGTTGATTGAACATCTGCTGGGGGTGATGCAATACATTGGGTGCTAGGGTACAAAAATGTGAAGTGTGATCTAAGAAGAACCTTCTGTGATGAAGAAGATATTCTGTTCCATGCTGTCCAGTATGGTCGCCACTAGCCAATGCCTTTAAGGAATTTGGCTGGGGCAAAGCCCTTTGGAACTGGCTTCCGCAACCTCTACCCTCAAAGCTGGCCTCATCTCCTGACACCCTTGGTTCCCATGCCTTGTGCTGCATTAATGCCAAACAACTTGTGCTGTAAACACTTATATTTACTATGTGGGTGTATTCTTAAGCTGTTTCTCTTTCCGAAGCTCTTCCCCTGTCCTTGGGCTGACTAACTCCTATCCATCTTCCAAGAATCAATTTCAGTGCTGTTTCTCCCAGAATCTTTCCATGAGATTCCGGCCTGCCTTCCACTGTCCTTTTGTTGAATTTTGTATCAGTCTCATATTTGCACTTAATATTGTCTTCATATGTCTTCAAACCCCAACAGATTGGAAACATCATCAGGGCCAGAACTGTGAACCATATTCACTTTGAAAGATCTTATTTTTGTTTTCCCACAATTTAGACACAAAGACAAGGACTTGGTCACAGATAGGTGATATTGAGAACTAGATATGACAGATGAGAATAATGAGACAGTAAAGAAAGGAAAGCCAAGAAGGGAAAGTTTCATGAATGTGTTATTGTTTGTGGGCAACTGGAGCTTAGTTATTCTGGGGATCCTCTGAATGCCTCTACTGAGGTATGGGGAGCTGGAATGTTCACCCACAGCTCCTTCCTTCACTGGAGAAGGGACACCCTTGGGTGTATGAAAACCTTGGTCATTTCAGGCGCCTTATCCAGAGGATGAGGAAGCTTCTGTGGCTGTGGATAGGGTTTCCAGGCAGAGAAGTGGGAGGTTGAGGTGGTTCATGTGGGAAATGGTTGCAGGATGGGGCATCAACAGTCACTGTTGCAGAGTTGTAGCTCAAGGTCTATGTCTGCATCAAAATAAGCCAAATCAAATTTAGGGGGTCACTCTGAAAAAGAAATTAAGTACTTTTTGGACATTCTTTTGTTAGACACATGTTGTAAACTTAAAAACTTTACAAATAAGTTCTAGAACACAACCTATCCAAAATCTGGAAACTACCCGTATATATTTTTAAAAATTAATTATTATGGATACATAATAGTTGTACATATTGATGGGGTACATGTGATATTTTCATATATGCGTGCTTTGTGGAATGATCAAATCAAGGTAATTGAGATATTCATCACCTCACGTATTTATCATTTCCTTATGTTAGAATGTTCCAACACTGCTCTTTTTAGTTATTTTGAAATGTGCAATAAACTGTTAACTATTGTCACCTTATTGTGCTACTGAGCAGTAGATCATATTCCTTCTATCTAATTGTATTCTTGTGCCCATTAACCATATCTGTTTATATGCCCTGCTCTCTACCCTTCTCAGCCTCTGGTAACCATCATTCTACTCTCTTTTTTTCATGAATCCAATTTATTTTTAGCTTCCACATATGAGTGAAAACATATGATATTTGTCTTTCTATGCCTGGCTTATTTCACTTAACATGATGTTCTCCATTTCCATCCATGTTGTCACAAATGGCAGGATTTCCTTTTTTATGGCTGAATAATATTCCATTGTGTGTATGTTCCACACGTTCCTTTATTCATTCATCCATTTACTGATACTTGGGTTGATTCCATATCTTGGTATCATGAATAGTGTCATAATAAATATGGGAGTGCAGACATTTCTTTGAGATAGATATTTCTCAAAAGAAGACATACAAATGACCAACATGCATGTGAGAAAATGCTCAGCATCACTGATTATCAGAGAAATGCAAATTAAAACTACAATGAGATAATCATCTCACCATGGTTCAAGTGACTCTTATATAAAAGGTAATAATGGATGCTGGTGAGGATGTGGAGAAAGGGGAACCCTCATACACTTTGATGGGAGTATAAATTAATACAGCTACTATGGAGAGCAGTATGGTGGTGTCTCAAAAAGCTAAAAATAGAAATACCACATGATCCAGCAATCCTATTGCTGGGGATATATCCAAAGGAGGGATAATCAGTATATACCTATACACATTTTTTAAAAATATCTTTTTCTTCTTTCTCCCTTGCACTTAAAAATAAGACTTTGCTTTGTAAATGGCACATGGTTATGGATTCAGTGGAATAGTGATTTTTCTGAGGACTCGTGGGAGCATGAGTTCTGATGTTTTCAGAATACCATTTCATTTTTGTTTGACTTAGGCAATTAACAAGAGGACCTTTGCTGCTTATCAGATCATAGTTTCACTTAAATTTCTCATGACTAGAAATTAGAAAGTAGTTTCCAAGGTAACTGAAAACCAAGGTATTTTGCCCTCCAGCATATCAGGAGTTTAAAATGGGATTCTATCTATTTTTGTTTTAGCTAATGTCTCAGAGGTTGTTAATAAAAAAACAAAAAGTGTCACATTCTGCTGTTCCAACATGGGGTACTGGATTAGCATTTGTGTGCATGTGTGTATACACCATACCCCACCCCCATAACCTCCACGCAAGGTTTTGGACCCTTCATTCAATGTCAGCATGAGGATATAAAAGGATTGATGCTTGAGACGCTGAGGGGCGAGGCTGGGGAGTTCTCTGGACTCTGCAGTTGTGTGACATTTCTTCTTTGTCACATGGTGGAAGTGAAGGTGGATGCTTCAACCTCACCTCGAGTCAGTGAGGGGGAATCATAGGCACCTCTTGGAGCTTGTTCCACTTGTCCCCTAGAATCTGTGAGCATGCAGGGAGGGAAGCCTGACCCATGAGGAAAGAAAGAATATAGGCAAGGGGCTCATTGAGCTGTGTCCTGTATGAGTTTCCTGGTGGTTTGCTGCAACAAAGTACCACAAACAAGATGACTTAAAACAACATGATTCTCTGACAGATGTGGAGGCCAGAAGTCAGAAATCAAGGTGTCAGTAAGGCCATTCTCTGTTTGAAGATTCTAGGGAAGATTCCTTCTTGCCTCTTTGAGCTTCTGTTGGGCCCAGACATTCCTTGGCTTGTAGTAGCATCACTCCAATTTCTGCCTCTGTTTTTTCCCTATGTCCCTATCCTCATATTGTCTTATAAGGACACTGATGGTATTAGACTAATCCCCCCCACTCTGGCATGACTTAATATTAAATAATTACATCTGCAATGACCCTGCTTCCAAATCAGGTCACATTCTGAAGTACTTGGGCTTAGAACTTCAACATATCTTTTTGGGGAGCACAACTGAATCCACAACATGACTCTTGGCAGTAGAAGGTCAGGGAAGCATTTGAGCAAATTATATTTCCACCAAAAGAGAGCAAATAAAATGAGTGTTTTTGGGGAACCAGGTCTCGGTCAGCTTGAAACTGCTTTACAAAGAACTCTGTCTAAATATGGACTTTTGGAAGCACAACAGGGGCTGAGGCTCAGGACTGTAAGCCATCAACCAGAAGACACATGTTATCCACGTCAGGACAAATGGAATAAAGGTTCTCAGTGGGGAAATTTCCACGGACACCCTCAGACAACCCCAGGAAGAAAGAGTGAGTTTTTTCCCATCTCTTAACTTCTTTTTCATCCCATACTTCCCTATTTTCCAACCCTGGGGTGATCAAAGTTCATGGCTGGGGAGGTGATAAGGGAACTGACAGAGAAAAGAAAGAAGCCAACCAACTTCCATACTCCACTATAGGCAGCCACGGGGGCAATAATATGCTCTGAAGTAGGAGAGTGCAAAATAACAGGCACTTCACTGATGCTGATGAGCTTAAAGCCAGGTGACTAGAACTGCCCAAAGGGGTCTAGGGGAGCTGTGCCATCCTTGGGGGCAGACTACAATTCCACTATACCTTGTATGTTGTGCAAGGATGCATGACATTCAGAGTGTGTAAGTGGAGAACTGGACTGGCATTTCCTCTAAAGAATGGCCAAGAGGTCAGCTTCCCAGGTCAAGAGGGGCCCAGCAGTTTCAAGCTATTGAGGAGGAGCTGCGGAGCCTTCTCGAGGGGTCCTCTTCTGCATCAGGCAAGTGCAAGCACGCAGCATCCCAGGCTGCGGGTTTTGTAAGGTTACTCCTGGGGTTTTTAAAGGAATTCTCAGGCTGGGTAATTTCTTTTCTTTTCTTTCTTTTTTTTCTTTTTCAGTTTTTGGCTGGGGCTGGGTTTGAACCCACCACCTCCAACATATGGGGCTGGCGCCCTCCTCCTTTGAGCCACAGGTGCTGCCCCAAGGGTAATTTATTTTTTAGAAAGGTTTAGTTGGCTCTCTCCAAGAAGCATGGCGCCAGCATCTGCTTCTGCTGAGGGCTCCAGGGAGCTTCCAGTGAAGGAGGAAGGTGAAGAGGGTGCAGGAATGTCACATGGTGAGGGAAGGAGCGAGACAGGGCAGAGGTAGTGCCAGGCTCTTTTAAACAACCAGCTCTCATGTGAACCAATAGAATGAGAACTCGCTCATTACCTCCAGGAGGGCACCAAGCTGTTGATGCAGGGTGCACCTCCATGGCCTAAATATCTCCCACCAGTCCCCACCTCCGTCATTGGAGACTAAATTTCATCATGAGCTTTGGAGCCCATGGAAGGCTCCTACTTTGTGGGAGGGAAGAGGCTTCATGTTCCCTTTCTCTCCAGGGTGGGGAGACGGAAGGCAGAAGAGTTTTTCTTGAATTTGGTGGCCCATATCCAGCTCAGGGTCTCAGCAGGGCTTCTTGGGCTCCCTGGGTTGTCTGGACCCTCTGCTGGCCCCTCCCATTTTACAGAGAGTGGTAGAAGGAAATGGAAATTAAACAAAGGACAAAACCTTTCAGGACATAATGACTGCCTCAGGCAGCCTTAAAATGCAGATTCTCAGGCTTCAAGATCTATCCCCTGAGTCAGCCTGAGAGGCGGGGTGAAACCAGGAATCCACATACTTAAAAATCTCTCGAGTGACTCTCATGTCGCCCTCTCCAACCATGTTGTGAGAAACTCTGATCTCTTCTTCTCCAAGTGTTATTCTGGCTTGAAGAAAACAGATTAAATCTGTAGGTGCAGGTGTGTCACAAATGTAATTGCTTGGCTACCCGTGGTTATGAAAGCCAGGCATCTCTCTTTCTTATTCCACTTCCAACTAGGGTCATTTCCTCCTGAGATTCCAGCTCCCCAGTGCCCTGAAGTTAAGCCTGAGCCTTTCTCCTCACTCACCTTCCTAATTGCTGGGAAGAACTACACTGCCTGGTTTGGTAACCTCCTTGCCATACCCCGGAAGGGTGCCATCTCAGTCGTGGGCCCAGTACTTTCTTTTTGCCACATGCTTTGTGGAGTCAGTAAAGTTTATAAAGTGCTTCATGAGCTGTTTGGACCTGAGGCATGGCATAAAGAGATTACGCAAGCAGAATGGCATCCACATTGCAGGCAGGTGGTGAGAAATTTCCTGTCTCCCTTCCTACCTGCCCAAGCCCTGGAAAGAACTTGAGTGCAGGTCTGCTGGGAAGACATTGCAGAGAAGGGCTGAGCTGTTAAAAGAGTAAAGTTGATGACACAGACAGGGAACACCTGCAGGCTGGGGCACAGCATCATGTGATGAGATGGATCGCAATGTTAGCTGTTATGCTTTGAGTGGAGAAATCTATGAACCAGAGGTATAATGTTAATAATACTACCATTTACTGAGCATCTACAGGCCAGGTACTGAAGTAGGCAGCTGCTTATGAGCCTTTTCTTATTCCTTTTTTATCATAATGCCATGAGGAATGGCTTTTTAAAATCTCCATAATACAGAAGAGGAAACTGAGGCTCAGGAAAATGCAGTGAATTTTCTCCTTATACAATTACCAAGTTGAGACCCTGGTATTTAAAGTCAGGTTTCTGCGGGGGGGAGGGGGCGGGGCAGAGACAAGGTGGCTGACTGAAGCCAGCATTCCACAGAGGCTCCCGTCCAGAAGGAGAGTTAAAGGACAGAAATTTAGCAAGTAACCTGGTGGATTAGAGCTGCACCAAGAGAGAAGGTTGAAGAACGCACATCAACCCCGCTGAGGCGAGTTGCGACCCCAAGGATACAAACCAAAGGTACAAAATCCCTCACCAAGTGGAAAGGAGTCCCCTCCCCGATGAGAATGGCTCGGAGTGCCCCACAGTCAAATGGGCAGAGTTCAAAGTTCCTCTCACTAAACTCCCTGGGAGAGACCTCTAAAAACTGGACCTACCTTCCCTACTAGGGTGCCATGGCGTTCTCCCGCCAGGCATAAAACTGTATAGAACTGTATATATTCTCTACCTGCAACTCTGAGCTCCCAGCACTCCCCTCCACTCTCACTCTGAGGTCTGGAGGCCTGTCCCCCAGGAGTCCAGATTCTTGGGTGATTTCTTGAGGGTGTGGATGGGGCCTAAACTGCAGCTGGTCAGTGCTGACACTGTGGCATGGGAGTGAGGAGAGGACGGTTGGCTGAGAGGGAACCACACCAGAGCAGTGGTGCCCCAAGGTGCAGAGCAGCAGCCGTTTTTTGGCAACAATAGGGCTCACTCCTGGATATTCTGAAGCCACACCCCCTGTCTCCCTGGGCAACAAGAAGAGGCCAGGCATCTACTCAGGTGGCAACCACCACAGAACAGATCTGGGGCGGAAACGCAGGCCCCGTGAGTAAAGGGTTTGCCTGAGGCGGTACTGGCCAGGGTGGAGCTCGGGGACTAGAAACGCACGCACACAGCCAGGAAGTTCCCAGGGTGGTGCTGACCCAGAGGACAGGTAACTGAATACAAACCTGCAGGAGCAAAGACAGGGCCTGAGGCGCAGGCTCTGGAAACTCAAAACAGCTTCTCTTCTGCAGGGGAATTTAGCAGGGACAGAAAGAAATTCTGGCAAAGTTGTTCTGTTCTGTTCTGTCAGTAACATCAATAAGGGGTGGGGCTGGAACTGAGTGAACACCCCCCAGCCTCCATCAAGTGCCCAAGGTTGTCAGGCCTCACCCCCCACACCCTCCCACTAGATAGAGGCAGAGCGCAGCGGCCTGGCTGAGCAGAAATTGATTTCCTTGGGATTCAGGCAGGTGCAAAACCCTGGAGTATCTGTTCACTACAGGCAACTGGGGGGCTATCAGTGACTGGGTGTGACAGGTGCAAGGTGGGGAAGGAGGCATCAACCTTCCCAGACTGATCTATTTGCTGGGTGGGTCCTCCTGACTCCACGGAGCACTGGAGCAAGCCATATGTGAGTAGTCACCAGACCCCTGTGATCCAGTTGCCAGAGACCTTTAAAACTCTCCTACCTGAGACAATTGATTTGGACCTTTTGAACTGAGCCAATCGCGCGAGGACTATTCAGGTGGTGCCCTGGGTGTGTGGCTGTAGGAAGGTTTGATTTTCCTTTTCCAATTGTTGTCTGTGGGGGGTGACGTGACTTAAATGCTGGTATTTCTCTACAGCTGAGACTTCAACCCAGAGTAACTATTTCACTAGGGTCGAACAGAGACCAGCTGAAAACAAGACAGAACCACTTAGCCCCACCACACCAAACAGGTCCCCAGTTTCTCAGGCCATAGCACTGTACGAATCCTCGACAAAGCTCCAGGGGAAAACTCAAACTGTAAAACAGTCATGGGGTGGAATCAGTGGAAAAACTCTGGTAACATGAATAACCACAATAGATCAACCCCCACAAGGAAAGATATGGCAGATGTAACTGAAGATCCCATTCATAAAGAGCTGGCTGAGATGTCAGAAATCGAATTCAGAATTTGGATTGCAAACAAGATTAATAGAATGGAGGAAATTTGTAATTAGAAATTTGAGGAGCAATTCAAGAGTCAGAATTAGAAATTCGAGGAGAAATTCAAAAGTTGTCTCAAGAATTTAACGAATTTGAAGACAAAACCACCAAAGATTTTGACGCAATGAAGCAAGAATTTGCAGCCCTCAAAGATCTGAAAAATACAGTAGAATCCTTCAGTAACAAAGTGGAGCAAGCAGAAGAAAGGATTTCTGACATTGAAGACAAAGCCTTTGAATGCTTCCAAACTCCCAAAGAGGAAGAGAAATGGAGAGCAAAAATGGATCATTCTCTCAGAGAGCTCTGGGATAATTCGAAGAAGGGTAATATCTGCCTCATTGGAATCCCTGAAAGTGATGCAGTGGCCTGGCAAGAGACAGAGGTCCTTCTCCATGAAATTATGAAAGAGAATTTTTCAGACATGCCAAGAGATTCTGAAATTCAGATAGCAGACAGTTTCAGAACCCCAGCATGACTCAATCTGAATAAGACATCTCCCAGGCATATCATAATTAACTTCACTAAAGTTAATATGAAGGAGAAAATTCTGAAAGCAGCCAGACATAAGAAATCTATTAACTACAAAGGGAAGAATATTAGAATGACTACAGATCTCTCTGCTGAAACTTTTCAAGCCAGAGAGGGTGGTCATCGACTTTTAATCTCCTAAAGCAAAATAACATTCAACCCCGGATCCTGTATCCAGCTAAACTGAGTTTCATTTATGATGGAGAAATTAAATACTTTAATGACATTCATATGTTGAAGAAATTTGCCATAACCAAACCAGCTCTTCAGGATAGTCTCAGACCTATCCTTCATAATGACCAGCCCAATCCTCTACCGCAAAAGTAAACTCACCCAGAAACTTTTGACCAAACTCCAACTTCCACAGTGGCAAAAGGATTAAAAATTTCCACTGGACTTTTGAAAAACTCAATACCCAAAATTTTACCAGACTTATCAAAATATTCTCCATTAATGTGAATGGCTTATAAACTGCCTTCTAAAGAGGCACAGGTTAGCTGACTGGATACAAAAATTCAGGCCAGATATTTGCTGCATACCAGAGTCATATCTTACCTTAAAAGATAAATATAGACTCAGGGTGAAAGGATGGTCATCCATATTTCAGGCAAATGATAATCAGAAAAAAGCAGGTGTTGCAATTCTATTTGCAGACACAATAGGCTTTAAACCAACAAAAGTAAGGAAGTATAAGAATGGTTGCTTCATATTTGTTAAGGGTAATACTCAATATGATGAGGTTTCAATTATTAATATCTATGAACCCAACCAGAATGCACCTCAATTTATAAGAGAAACACTAACAGACACGAGCAACTTGATTTCCTCCAGCTCCATAATAGTCGGAGATTTCAACACTCCTTTGGCAGTGTTGGATAGATCCTCCAATAAGAAGCTGAGCAAATAAATTTTAGATTTAAACCTAACCATCCAACATTTGGATTTAGCAGACATCTACAGAACATTTCATCCCAACAAAACTGAATACACATACTTCTCATCAGCCCACAGAACGTACTCCAAAATCGATCACATCTTAGGTCACAAGTCTAACCTCAGAAAATTTAAAGGAATAGAAATTATTCCTTGCATCTTCTTGGACCACCATGGAATAAACGTTGAGCTCAGTAACAACAGGAATCTGCATACTCATACAAAAACATGGAAGTTAAATAACCTTATGCTGAATGATAGCTGGGTCAGAGATGACATTAATAAGGAAATTGCCAAATTTTTGGAACAAAATGATAAGACACAAATTATCAGAACCTCTGGGATACTGCAAAGGCAGTCCTAAGAGGGAAATTTATAGCACTGCTAGCCTTCCTCAAGAGAATGGAAAGAGAGGAAGTTAACAACTTAATGGGACATCTCAAGCAACTGGAAAAGGAAGAACATTCCAACCCCAAACCCAGTAGAAGAAAAGAAATAACCAAAAATTAGAACAGAATTAAATGAAATTGAAAACAAAAGAATTATACAACAGCTCAATAAATCCAAAAGTTGGTTTTTTGAAAAGGTCAATAAAATAGATAAACCTCTGGCTAACCTAACCAGGAAAAAAAGAGTAAAGTCTCTAATCTCATCAATCAGAAACAACAAAGACGAAATAACAACAGACTCCTCAGAAATTCAAAAAATCCTTAATGAATATTACAAGAAACTTTCTTCTCTGAAATATGAAAATCTGAAGGAAATTGACCAATACTTGGAAGCAAGTCACCTTCCAAGACTTAGCCAGAATCATGTAGAAATGTTGAACAGGCCCATATCAAGTTCTAAAATAGCATCAACAATACGAAATCTCCCTGAAAGGAAAAGCCCAGGACCAGATGGCTTCACGTCAGAATTCCTACCAAACTTTTAAAGAGGAATTAGTACCTATATTACTCAACCTGTTCCAAAATGTAGAAAAAGAAGGAAGACTACCCAACACGTTCTATGAAGCAAACATCACCCTGATCCCAAAACCAGGAAAAGACCCAACAAGAAAAGAATGTTATAGACCAATATCACTAATGAATATAGATGCAAAAATATTCAACAAGATCCTAACAAACAGATTCCAGCAACACATCAAACAAATTATACATCATGACCAAGTCGATTTTATCCCAGGGTCTCAAGGTTGGTTCAATATACGTAAATCTATAAGTATAATTCAGCACATAAACAAATTATAAACCAAAGACCATATGATTCTCTCAATTGATGCAGAAAAAGCTTTTGATAATATCCAGCATCCCTTCATGATCAGAACACTTAAGAACACTGGTATAGAAGGGACATTTCTTAAACTGATATAGGCCATCTACAGCAAACCCACAGCCAATATTGTATTAAATGGAGTTAAATTGAAATGATTTCCACTCAGATCAGGAACCAGACAAGGCTGCCCATTGTCTCCACTGCTCTTTAACATTGTAATGGCAGTTTTAGCCACCGCAATTAGGGAAGAAAAGGCGATCAAGGGTATCCACATAGGGTCAGAAGATATTTAACTTTCGCTCTTCGCAGATGATATGATTGTATATCTGGAAAACACCAGGAATTCTACTACAAAACTCTTAGAAGTGATCAAGGAATACAGCAGAGTCTCAGGTTACAAAATCAACACTCATAAATGGGTAACCTTTATATATACCAACAATAGTCAAGCTGAAAAAACAGTTAAGGACGCTATTCCATTCACAATAGTGCCAAAGAAGATGAAATATTTGGGAGTTTATCTAACAGAGGACGTGAAAGATCTTTATAAAGGGAGCTATGAAACTCTAAGAAAGGAAATAGCTGAAAATGTTAACAAATGGAAAAACATACCATGCTCATGGCTGGGAAGAATCAACAATGTTAAAATGTCCATACTACCCAAAGCCATATACAATTTTAATGAAATCCCTATTAAAGCTCCACTGTCATACTTTAAATATCTTGAAAAAATAATACTTCGTTTTATATGGGATCAGAAAAAACCTCCAATAGCCAAGACATTACTCAGAAATAAAAACAAAGTAGGAGGAATCATGCTATCAGACCTCAGACTATAGTATAAATCAATAGTGATCAAAAATAGCATGGTACTGGCACAAAAACAGAGAAGTAGATGTCTGGAACAGAATAGAGAACCAAGAGATGAATCCAGCTACTTACCATTATTTGATCTTTGACAAGCCAATTAAAAACATTCAGTGGGGGAAAAGATTCCCTATTTAACAAATGGTGCTGGGTGAACTGGCTGGGGACCTGTAGAAGACTGAAACTGGACCCACACCTTTCACCATTAACTAAGATAGACTCTCATTGGATTAAAGTTTTAAACTTAAGACATGAAACTGTAAAAATACTAGAAGAGAGTGCAGGGAAAACCCTTGAAGAAATCGGTCTGGGTGAGTATTTTATCAGGAGGACCCCCTGGGCAATTGAAGCAGCTTCAAAAATACACTACTGGGACCTGATCAAATTAAAATCTTCTGCACAGCCAAGAACACAGTAAGTAAAGCAAGCAAACAGCCCTAAGTATGGGAGAAGGTATTTGCAGGTTATGTCTCTGACAAAGGTTTAATAACCAGAATCTACAGAGAACTCAAACGTATAAGCAAGAGAAGAACAAGTGATCCCATTGCAGGCTGGGCAAGGGACTTGAAGAGAAACATCTCTGAAGAAGACAGGCACACGGCCTACAGACATATGAAAAAATGCTCATCATCTTTAATCATCAAAAAAATGCAAATCAAAACTACTTGGAGATATCATCTAACTCCAGTAAGATTAGCCCATATCACAAAATCCCAAGACCAGAGATGTTAGCATGGATGTGGAGAAAAGGGAACACTTCTACACTGCTGGTGGGAATGCAAATTAATACATTCATTTTGGAAAGATGTGTGGAGAACACTTAGAGATCTAAAAATAGATCTGCCATTCAATCCTATAATTCCTCTACTAGGCATATAGCCAGAAGATCGAAAGTCACATCATAACAAAGATATTTGTACCAGAATGTTTATTGCAGCCCAATTCATAATAGCTAAGTCATGGAAAAAGCCCAAGTGCCCATCGATCCACGAATGGATTAATAAATTGTGGTATATGTACACCATGGAATATTATGCAGCCTTAAAGAAAGATGGAGACTTTACCTCTTTCATGTTTACATGGATGGAGCTGGAACATACTCTTCTTAGTGAAGTATCTCAAGAATGGAAGAAAAATTACCCAGTGTACTCAGCCCTACTATGAAACTAATTTATGGCTTTCACATGAAAGCTATAACCCAGTTATAACCTAAGAATAGGGGGAAACTGAAAGGGGGAAAGGGAGGGTGATTGGTGGGATTACACCTGCCGTGCATCTTACAAGGGTATATGTGAAACTTAGTAAATGTAGAATCTAAATGTCTTAAAACAGTAACTAAGAAAATGCCAGGAAGGCTATGTTAACCGGTGTGATGAAAATGTGTCAAACAGTCTATAAAACCAGTGTATGGCACCCCATGATCGCATTAATGTACACAGCTATGATTTAATAATAAAAAAAAGTCAAAAAAAAATAAAGTCAAGGTTTCCAACCACCTTCTTGCCATGGTATAGCTCTGCTAGGAGAGAAGCAGCGGGGAGAGGGAGGAGAGTGATAGAAAGAGAGAAGTTTGGGCTTCAACAACATAAATCCTTTCCTGGCTTAACTTTGTGCCAAATCTGGGGTATTACTGTTACACAGGCACTATCTCTTTTATGTTGTGCCTGAAAGACATTTCTATAGCTCCTACTGCAAAGATGTTACTTTGAAAACAGGTAGATAGGGATAACATTTTGGAAAAAATAATCCAGTATGTTTTTTGTTTCCCTGTAAATGTTCCTTTTCCACCCTCTTGTGAGTCATAAGGCTTATGGCCAAGGAAAGAATGGGAGAAATCAGTGATCATACACAAGGATGAAGGAAATGGGGGACAGATGTTCCACTCCTCTGGGACAGGCCATTTTTTAGGTTCTGGTAGAAAGATCAAAGGAAAGAGAAAGGGGTTTGACAGATTGGTCACCAGGGTCCTTGTTTCTTTCCATGCTAAAGGCTGGAGATGCTTAGTAAAACATTCCACATAGTTTGGTGGATGATGACCAAAAGGAGGAGACCCATGTCCTACTTCTTAAGACTCTGGGGAGAAACATCACAAGGTGTCCCCATATGTGCACAATACTCATAGAATGTTCCAGAAGTTAACTTAGTTTTTATTCAATCCATCTTTTTAAAATTGGCCATGGCATTCAGATGTAACTGCTTGAGACAGTTTTTAATTTAATTTTGCTAGTATGAAGTGTTCTCTTCACCAATCATATTCTGGAAATACACAGTTTTTATTTTTAATTTTTTTTACTGTTTTTACTCTAGTATAACATGATGAATCAAATTTCATGAAAGGCCAGAAAAATTTGATATCTCTTTGGATGTGAAACTTGTGATTATTATATGCCAAGGGGTAGAATTGCCTCCCTGCTGCCTGCTCCCATTGTTGACAAAACAGCATGGACATAAGCCATTCCATTAACACTTCATGTTCACGAAACAACACTCCAATATAGTATGTACAGAAGTGGTGGTGCTTCCTGTGGCTTACGGGCTGTTTTACTTGAATTCATCTCACACATGGCCGACCTTACTTTAAGGAACTAGTGTAGAATATTGCAATTGCTGGGCATTTGGAAGATTGACAGTGATTCAAGAATGCCTGAAACTGCCTGGTTTCATTCAGGATGGTGGTTCCTTGAGGTTACCACTATGTCCTCACATACATGTATTTCCACCATGCCACTCAGCTTCAGATGTTTGCTAGACTGATTGCAAGGATGGCTCAGGCTGATCATGGATCTTTGACAAGCCTATTAAAAACATTCAGTGGGGGAAAAGATTCCAGGATCCATGTTCTTTAGCAGTGCCCTCCCACGTTGATTCTGGGTTAGCCTTGTGACTTTCTTTGGCCAATGGGACAATAACATATGCTACACCAGCAGAGACTTGAAAGTACTTATGTATAAGGGCTTGTCCTCTAGGTGCTTTTGGAGCCTTGACACCAGGCCCAGGCTACCCTACTGGAGGATGAGCTACCACGTGGAGGAGAACTTAGATGCCTCCACTGACAGATAGTGCCCAGCCTGGCAGCAAATTGCAGCCACAAGTGTGAGCCCAGAAGAGGTTGGCCAGGTTGGCTCAAATCAGCAGAATCAACCAGTTTAGCACAACCTAAGCCGATGGCCCACAGAATCCTGACTTCAATAAATAGCATGGCTTTGGGCCACTTCTCGTTTGTGGTGGTTTATTATTCTGCCCAATTAATACAGATGCCAAGACCATGATTTAGTCAATCTATTTGGAATTATTTGAGGTTGGGGCGTATGACCTCATGAAGGACAGATGAATAAAACTATGAAAAGTTAATAACATAATAAGGAAGAAGACTGATAGGTAGACAGGGCGATTATTAGTATATTTTCTCCTTTAGGAGAATTTTCATAGGAAGTCAAATTATACTCGAAAGGCAGCCTAGATAGCAACAAATCAGCCTGTGGGGGGTAATTGCTTGGTCTCAGAGCTAACTTGCCACCTCAAGTGTCTACTCTCAAAGTGTAGTAGATTTCCAAAGCAGAGAGAGAAAGAGAGTGAGTGCATTATTATGTCCAATAGTGATCAGAGCCTTTCTTGGGAAGGCTGGAGTTACATTATGAAGATTTGGGCTCCCCTTTCCTGGAATCCATGAGAACTTTATTAAATATGCCTTTCCAAAGTCACATCTGGGCTACGTTGCTTTCACTTGGAAATTATTATGTCTTACAAGTCAGGTTTTATGTTATGTTGCTTCTATGGTATTTCATGTTTAAGGCTTTAACTCATGTATTATGTATTTTGATGTTATGTCAGGAATGGATTGGATTGAGATGGATGCTTCATGGATACCAGTAAAGAGGGTACTGTGGTGGTCCAGGCAAGGGGAGTGATGACTAAGATTAAGCTTTTGACTCTGTATATGGAGAGAAATAGACAGTGATCCAAGCAAGAATAATGATGATGTAGACAAGGATGTATGATGGAGAAAAGTAGATAGATTCAAGGGGGAGTTTGTAGGTAGGGCAGTCAGGATAGGATGAAGGTGGTGGGCAAGGGAAGAATTCAGGGTGATGCCTGGTTTTAGGATGGAACAGTTTTGTGGCACCATTTACCAAATGAGGTAGGTGTCTTTATCTTTATTTTTCTGTTCCATGGCAAAAATGCCCCCAGGGGAACAAAGGTGTTGCTTAGTTGAGAAGACCTGGGCACATTTGTGGCACCACTAAGCCCTTAGTGAATGTCAGGCTTTATTTGCATTGCCTAGCTACACAGCTAGTCTGTCTGGCTCCAAAGTCTATACTGTAAGCTAGTGCTTGTCAAACTTGAACATGCTTACAAATCACCAGGCATCTTGTTAGAATGCAGATTCTGATTCAGTAGGTGTGGGGTAGGGGTTTACATTCTTTATTTCGGATAAGGTCCCAGGTGAGGCTGTTACTGCTGGTCTACAAACCATTCTTTGGCTAACAAGAAACTGGAACCCTTGAATGAACATGGACCTATCAGAAACACTTTGATAGTAGTAACCATGTCACTTTGGTGCTAGGAGCAGAAGAGGCAGGTATAAAGCTATGTCATGGAAAGAGATTAGGACACCCAAATCAGGTACTAAGCAATTTGCTCTATTCTGTGCATCCAAAGCCAGAAATTTTAACCTTTTTGGTGAGATTCAAATCTTCAGACAAAAGTTAACCTCAGTCTTTTCAGAAGAAACATTAGAATAGTTTTTTGGGAACAAAGTATAGCAGAACTTTTCTGAGCATTCAGAGACCTAAGGCAGCTTTGCACTTGAAATGCAAGTGACTGAACCGCATTTGACATTCTTTAATGCACAAAGAAGCACCCCTCTTTAAGAAGCTATCTCTAGTATTTGACAGAACAGGAAGAGCTGAAGAAGCTCTAGCAGGCTGTCAGAAAATATTCAACTACATTAAGGCCGGATCAGTTCGCTTCTTCAACAATTTAACCCAGGATGCTGTTGACAGATTTCTTAAGCAGCTCCATCAAACTGCATGCAACCTGACAGCATTTTTAAGTACTAAACCCACAGTTTTGTCAATGACAAATATTTTAAGTTGACTTCTCTGGGGGCGTGTCAAGGTGTAAAATAGCTTTCATGGCCTGTTGGAGGAATCATAGTGAGTTAACGTCAGAAGAATTTTGATCATTAAACTTTAGGACAGGAAAAAGATTTAGAATCCATAGAAGTCACCCAATCTTAGAGCTGGTAGGAACTAAGTGTAACCTTTCATTATGCAACTGAGAAATATGACACTCTAAAAGGTGGAATGACTTGCAGTAAGTCATACAACTAGTGAATGACCATTCTTAGTATAGTTTCCTGTTACTACTGACTGTGCAAAATAATTATAGTGTTAAACTCAGAATTAGAATTTTTCAAGGCCCACATTGCCCATGGAGAGGTTTATTAAAGCATTTGGAGAACTGGAAAAAATAAGACCCTCCACAACCTGTAGGGGAGACTTTGCCTGTCTTCTGTTCTTAATAAATAAAATGAGATTTAGATGCATTCCATATTCCACAAGTAAGAGACTCCTGGCACTATCATTAGAAGGCAGGAGAATGTAAGTAAGATGAAAAAATTTCTTCTGCCTTCTTCAGGAGGGTAACATGAATTAAAAGATGCTTATGGGAAAGATGGGAAGGTGGTCCTTGCCTGATAAGGACTCCTGCCTGAGAGTTCCTTAGGGATGACACGTATGTGTTCCGTAAATTAATTATGTAGCAAAAATTATTTAGGTTCTACACATGTGATTTTCTCTGGTTGTAGTTCTATTTTTCCTTCCTCAGTTCTATAGCAAAATTCCTGTAGAAAAATATCAAGTCCTCTTTTAGCTGACTTATGGGGAGAAGAGTGTTGGTCACACCTAGCTGCAACAGCTGGGACCTGCAGGATAAAAGTGCAGCATCCACCATGGCACCCAAGGCCATTAACGATCTGGCTCTTCCCCTTCCCATACCCACCTGCTGTGTAGCCATGGGGCATCACTTTCCCCTCCCCCCCTTTTTTATTAATATTAAATCATAGCTGTGTACATTAATGTGATCATGGGGCACCATACACTGGTTTTATAAACAGTTTGACACATTTTCATCACACTGGTTAACATAGCCTTCCTGGCATTTTCTTAGTTATTGTGTTACCTGCAGTGCATCTTACAAGGGTACATGTGAAACTTAGTAAATGTAGAATATAATTATCTTAACACATTTATTTTCAAAATGTATCTTCTCCCTAACTCTGTGTCTTTGGGCTTGGTCTTCCGTCTGCTGGGTATCCAAGCTCCCCCTCTCTTCTTCCTGATAAACATTTGTTCATCCAATTAGATCAGGTCAAGTGTCTTCCCCACTGTGGAGGCCTCCACAGGGTACCTGGTCAGTAGCAGTGGCTCTGTGTCATGCTATTTATAGCACTCTGCTCTTACCTCAACCATGGGTATTATCATTTCCTCCTTATGTGTGTCTCTCTCAGCGGTGATAGGCAAGCCTGGTCTGTCCATTTGAATCACCTGGGGAGCTCCAGAGAGAAAACTGTTCTGGCCTCGCTCCTGAGATTCTGATTCAAACCATCTAGGTTGGGGTGAGGGTACTGGTGGTTATGCTGAAGCACGCCAGGTGATTTTAATATGCAGGCAACATTGAGAATACTGCGATTAGAATGTTGGGTCTTTGCAGACACTATGCTCATTTGTCTTTTTCATTATCCCTCCCTACAAATCACCTAGTGCCTGGGACTGGGACTTGTGGATGCTGAGGCAGTGATGACAGTGAAAGTAGCCTTTCAATACATGAATCATGGGTGCTCTCAAAAGGTATTTAAGTCCAGAGAGGGAAAATAAGTACAAAGGCACCTCAGAGAAAAATGTGGACATTTTTAATTGATATGATTGACATCCAAATATAATTATTAAAAAAGAAACTGACAAGAGGCTGCCTAGAGAATCATTTGTTTGATATTAAGGGAAGGCAGAAGTGGGAGAAGGTGGTGTTCTGCAAAGTTCATTGTTGGGGTGATGTACTGGTAGGTAACAAAGCGCTTGCCAACACGGTACAGAGCAGCATAAACCTGAGCTATGCCAGAGCCATACTAGTGGGTCCAACTCCCCATTTTTTCACTTACTAGCTTTCTGACCTTGTTTAAATTACTTTACTGGTGTGTGCTCACTTTTCCCATCTGCAAAATAGGATGCTAATGTTAATACTGGTAACTGGCTTTCTAAGATTATGCTGATGATTCAATAAGTTAATGTACATAAGAGGGAGGGGAGGGAGGGGGGAGGATGGGTGGAGGGAGGATGATAAGTGGGATTACACCTGCGGTGCATCTTACAAGGGTACATGTGAAGCTTAGTAAATGTAGAATATAATTGTCTTAACACAATAACTAAGAAAATGCCAGGAAGGCTATGTTAACCAGTGTGATGAAAATGTGTCAAACTGTTTATAAAACCAATGTATGGTGCCCCATGATCGCATTAATGTACACAGCTATGATTTAATATTAATAAAAAAGAAAGAAAAAAAAGAAAAAAAAGACACCCAGGACAACGTTGTATGTAGTAAATGCTCAATATATGTTAGCTTTTTTGTTGCTGTTAATTGTGTGAGGATGTGAAGACTTTGCTGCAATAGAGAGCTGATGGAGTTAAGCCAGTCACCTGGAAATCTTTAGCCATCAGTATCAGCTGGGGCAGTGTCAGGTATGGAAGTAGATAAATGCAGCCTTATTATTGTCCTCTGTCCTCTGTGTTTGTCCAGCATCCTTGATCTAATGTGTTAGAAGGAGCTGCTGCCTTTTATCTTTAAAGTATAAGTGAAGAAGTCTTTGGGAGATGCCTTGGGGCATCTTGTCCATTCAACTAGAGAATGACCAATGATGGCGCTTGGCTTTTCAAAGGGAAGCCCCAAGTGCATCGTTTAAGCACAATTGGCTCTAGACCTTTGGCCCAGCACACTGTGCTTTCCTATCGTCCTGCTGGGGGCAATTTATTGTTTAAAGATTTATATATATATGTTTTTTTCTTCTATCAATTGTTTTTCTTAGGCATCTCTGAGAGCAGAGCACATATTTTTGTTAAAGTTGTTTCCTTCAAAAATAATATTGATTCACAGAAAACATGTTCTATGACAGTTTTCTTGGAGTTCTTACATGATTTTGTAGGAGAATTAACCCTTTGCCCAGCACCTGTTCTATCTAATGCAGACTACAGCTGGCAGAAATGATGATGCCAGACAGAAATTATGGTTCCTCTTATGTTCGTTCTCAACAAAAACATCACATTTCCAATTGATATGTCTGATAAATTCATTAGGAAAGCAAAAATATTTTATACATTTACTATCTTGGCCTAGGGGTTGGCACACTGGCCTACCTGTTTTTTAAAATAAAATTTTGTTGGAACACAGGCATCTTTGTCTGCTTATGTGTTGTTTATAGTTGCTTTGTACTGCAGTGGCTGAGTTGTGTAGTTGTGACAGAGACTGAATGGCCTGCAAAACCTAAAACATTTCCTCTCTGTCTTTTGTCAGGCAAAGTTTACTGGTTCCTGCCCTCACTCACTTATGACTCTTCTTTTTTTATTTCAGATTAATATGAGGGTACAAATATTTAGGTTACATTGTTTTCATTTCTAAAATAAAGTTCAAGTTGTAGTTGAGCCTTTCACCCAGGAGGGGTGCTGAACACCCTCACATTTGAGATCCCTCCTATTGCCTTCTTTCCTCACCTTTCCCCTTTCCCTCCTCCCTCCTGCTAGACTATACTTATGTTTTTCTTTCGTGTGGGCATGTAGTTGTTAATATATTGGTTTCATATTAGTATTCAGTACTTTGGATACTTGTTTTTCCATTTTTGAGATACTTCAGTAAGAAGAATGTGTTTCAACTCCATCCAGGTAAACACAAAAGATGTAAAGTCTCCATTTTTTCTCATGGCTGAATAGTACTCCATGGTGTACACATACCACAGTTTGTTAATCCATTCATGGGTCAATGGGCACTTGGGTTGATTCTATGTCTTGGCAGTTGCAAATTGACTTACAGCTCCTTTACTTACAAAGAACTTTGTTTAATATTGAGCCCAGGAGTTTGCAACCAGCCTGAGCCAGAGAGAGATATCATCTCTTAAAAAAAGCCAGGTGTAGGGCGGTGCCTGTGTCTCAAAGGGGTAGGGAGCTGGCCCCATATGCCGGAGGTGGCAGGTTCAAACCCAGCCCTGGACAAAAAACTGCAAAAAAAAAAAAAAATCCAGGTGTTGTGGGCTCCTATAGTCCCAGCTACTTGGGAGGCTGAGGCAAGAGAATCACTTAAGCCCAAGAGTTTGAGGTTGCAGTGATCTGTGATGCCATGGCATTCTATCAAGGGCCACAAAGTGAGACTCAAAAAAGAAAAAAACAACAGTAAAATAAAAAGAAAATTAATCCAAATGCAATTCTGTAGCCACTGACTGGTGTTTGTAGGTGAGCAGCCCAGAGATCCATCTACTGACATGCTCTTTTAACTCAGCATCTCCTGGTGAGCCCCATGAATTCTGTCTTCTAGCTTGTTGTTTCCCCTGCTGCTGGAATGCTCTAGATTCTGACCAGTGCTTGCTGATACTCCCACAATGGCTTCCTAAATAGACTTCCAGAAGTTCTCATCTCTGAGCCTCTTTTGGCAGTGCATCAGCATTACCCATCAAATAGGGTTCTGCCCAATGCCCCTAAGTGCACCCCCTGGCTAATGTAGGCCTTAGCATGGAATTTGAGGCTTCTCAAGATTCAGCCCTAATTGCCTTTCTATTTAGTCTCACCTGTTGACACTTTATAGATCCTCCCCCAGTCACCTGGCTATTTGCCGTTTCCAGAACATGAATGTATCTTTGTTCCTAACTTTCATATTTGTATGTCAGAAATGCTCTGTCTTGCTGCTCAACTTTTAGATATAGTTCAAGTGTCATATCAGAACTGAAATATGGCCCTCACCTTTTCCCCATGTGTATATTTCTTGAGCTACAGGCATCGAGCCACCATGTGTATATTTCAGGACAGCCCCAGAGGAGCTACATAGGGTCACTCTCTACAAAGTTCCAGCAACAATAGAGTGATCCCGCTGAGGTCTAATCTTGGAGAGACACTTCTCCAACTCTGAGGACAGCCAGAGGCAATGGTGAAAAACACTCCTGAAGTGAAATCAATGGAAAAAATCTAGCAATATCAATAATCAGAATAGATCAACTCTCCCAAGGAACAATGGGGCAGACACAGCCCAAGATCCCATGCACAAACAAATAGCTGAGATGTTAGAAATTGAATTCAGAATCTGGATAGCAAATAAGATCTAATTAGAATTCCAAGCAGTAACCTAAAAGATGTCTCAAGAATTCAATGAATTCAAAGACCAAAGATTTTGACACACTGAGACAAGAAGTTGCAGCCCTCAAAGATCTGAGAAACACAGTAGAATCCCTCAGTAACAGAATGGAGCAAGCAGAAGAAAGAATTTCTGACATTGAAGACAAAGCTTCTGAACACTCCCAAACTCTCAAAGAGGAAGAGAAATGGAGGGCAAAAACAAACCACTCTCTCAGAGAGCTCTGGGATAATTAGAAGAAAATCAATATTCGCCTTATAGGGATCCCCGAAAGCGATGAAGTGGCTTCACAAGGCACAGAGTTTCTTGTTCATGAGATTATGAAAGAGAACTTTCCAGACATGCCAAGAGATTCTGAAATTCAGATAGCAGACAGTTTCAGAACTCCAGCATGACTCAACCCAAATAAGACATCCCCCAGACACATCATAATCAATTTCACTAAAGTTAATATGAAGGAAAAAATTCTGAAAGCAGCCAGACGAAAGAAAACCATAACCTACAAGGGGAAGAATATTACAATAACTACAGATCTCTCTGCTGAAACCTTAAAAGCTAGAAGATGGTCATCGACTTTTAATCTCCTAAAACAAAATAACTTTCAACCCAGGATCCTGTATCCAGCTAAACCGAGTTTCATTTATGATGGAGAAATTAAATACTTCAATGACATTAGCATGTTGAAGAAATTTGCCATAACTAAACCAGCTCTCCAGGATATTCTCAGACCTATCCTTCGTAAAGACCAGCATAATCTCTACCACAAAAGTAAACCCACCCAGAAAATTTTGATCAAATTCCAACTTCACAGTCACAAAAGGATTAAAATTGTCCATCAGACTCTCGAAAGGCTTATCAATATTCTCAATTAATGTGAATGGTTTAAATTGTCCTCTGAAGAGGCACAGGTTGGCTGACGGGATACAACAACTCAAGCCAGATATCTGCTGCATACAAGAATCTCATCTTACTTCAAAAGACAAATATAGATTCAAGGTGAAGGGATGGTCATCTATACTCCAGGCAAATGGAAAGCAGAAAACAGCAGGCATTGTGATCCTATTAACAGATACAACAGGCTTTAAACCAACCAAAATAAGAAAGGATAAGGATAGACACTTCATATTTGTTCAAGGTAATACTCAATATGATGAGATTTCAATTATTAATATTTATACACCCAACTAGAATGCACCTCAATTTATAAGAGAAACTCTAACAGACATGAGCAACTTGATTTCCTCCAGCTCCATAATAGTTGGAGATTTCAACACTCCTTTAGCAGTGCTAGATAGATCCTCCAAAAAGAAGCTAAGCAAAGAAATTTTAGATTTAAACTTAACCATTCAACATCTGGATTTAACAGACATCTACAGAACATTTCATCCCAACAAAACCGAATACACATTCTTCTCACCAGCCCAAGGAACATACTCCACAATCGACCACAGCCCAGGCCATAAATCTAATCTCAGCAAATTTAAAAAAATAGAAATTATTCCTTGTATCTTCTCAGACCATCATGGAATAAAAGTTGAACTCAATAACAACAGGAATCTGCAGGCCCATACAAAAACATGGAAGCTAAATAACCTTATGCCGAAGAATAGATGGGTTATAGGCAAGATTAAGAAGGAAATCACCAAATTTTTGGGACAAAACAACAATGAAGACACAAATTATCAGAACCTCTCGAATACTGCAAAGGCAATCCTAAGAGGAAAATTTATAGCACTGCAAGCCTTTCTCAAGAAAACGGAAAGAGAGGAAATTCATAACTTAATGGCACATCTCAAGCAACTGGAGAAGGAAGAACATTCCAACCCTAAACCCAGCAGAAGAAAAGAAATAACCAAAATCAGAGCAGAATTAAATGAAATTGAAAACAAAAGAATTATACAACAGATCAATAAATCAAAAAGTTGGTTTTTTGAAAAGATCAATAAAATAGATAAACCTTTGGCCAACTTAACCAGGAAAAAAAGAGTAAAATCTCTAATTTCATCAATCAGAAATAGTAAAGATGAAATAACAACAGACCCCTTAGAAATTCAAAAAAATCCTTAATGAATATTACAAGAAACATTACTCTCAGAAATATGAAAATCTGAAGGAAACTGACCAATACTTGGAAGTACACCACCTTCCAAGACTTAGTGAGAACAAAGTGGAAGTGTTGAACAGGTCTATGTCAAGTTCTGAAATAGCATCAACTATACAAAATCTCCCTAAAAAGAAAAGCCCAGGACCAGATGGCTTTACGTCACAATTCTACCAAACCTTTAAAGAAGAACTAGTACCTATATTACCAAACCTCTTCCAAAATATAGAAAAAGAAGGAATACTACCCAACACGTTCTACGAAGCAAACGTCACCTTGATTCCTAAACCAGGGAAAGACCCAACAAGAAAAGAAAATTATAGACCAATATCACTAATGAATAGTGATGCAAAAATACTCAATAAGATCCTAACAAACAGAATCTAACAACACATCAAAAAAATTATACACCATGACCAACTGGGATTTATCCCAGGGTCTCAAGGCTGGTTCAATATATGTAAATCTATAAATGTAATTCAACACATAAACAAACTAAAAAATAAAGACCATATGATTCTCTCAATTGATGCAGAAAAAGCTTTTGATAATATCCAGCTTCCCTTCATGATCAGAACACTTAAGAAAATTGGTATAGAAGGGACATTTCTTAAACTAATAGAAGCCATCTATAGCAAACCCATAGCCAATATCATATTGAATGGAGTTAAATTGAAATCATTTCCACTCAGATCAGGAACCAGGCAAAGTTGCCCATTGTCTCCATTGCTCTTTAACATTGTAATGGAGGTTTTAGCCATTGCAATTAGGGAAGAAAAAGCGATCAAGGGTATCCACGTAGGGTCAGAAGAGATCAAACATTCACTCTTCGCAGATGATATGATCGTATATCTGGAAAACACCAGGGATTCTACTACAAAACTTATAGAAGTGATCAAGGAATACAGCAGTGTCTCAGGCTACAAAATCAACACCCATAAATCTGTAGCCTTTATATATACCAACAATAGCCAAGCGGAAAAAACAGTCAAGGACTCTATTCCTTTCATAGTAGTGCCAAAGAAGATGAATATTTGGAAGTATACCTAACAAAGGATGTGAAAGATCTCTATAAAGAGAACTATGAAACTTTAAGAAAAGAAATAGCTGAAGATGTTAACAAATGGAAAAACATACCATGCTCATGGCTGGGAAGAATCAACATTGTTAAAATGTCTATTCTACCCAAAATAATATATAATTTTAATGCAATTCCTATTAAAGCTCCATTGTCATATTTTAAAGATCTTGAAAAAATACTTTGTTTTATATGGAATCAGAAAAAACCTTGAATAGCCAAGACATTACTCAGAAATAAAAACAAAGCAGGATGAATCATGCTACCAGACCTGAGACTGTACTATAAATCAATAGTAATCAAAACAGCATGGTACTGGCACAAAAACAGAGAAGTAGATGTCTGGAACAGAATAGAGAACCGAGAGATGAATCCAGCTACTTACCATTATTTGATCTTTGACAAGCCAATTAAAAACATTCAGTGGGGAAAAGATTCCCTATTTAACAAATGGTGCTTGGTGAACTGGCTGGGGACCTGTAGAAGACTGAAACTGGACCCACACCTTTCACCATTAACTAAGATAGACTCTCACTGGATTAAAGTTTTAAACTTAAGACATGAAACTATAAAAGTACTTGAAGAAAGTGCATGGAAAACTCTTGAAGGAATTGGCCTGGGTGAATATTTTATGAGGAGGACTCCCCAGGCAATTGAAGCCATATCAAAAATACATTACTGGGACCTGATCAAACTAAAAAGCTTCTGCATAGCCAAGAACATAGTAAGTAAAGCAAGCAGACAGCCCTCAGAATGGGAGAAAATAATTGCAGGCTATACCTCCGATAAAGCTTTAATAACCAGAATCCACAGCGAACTCAAACATATTAGCAAGAAAAGAACAAGTGATCCCATCTCAGGGTGGGCAAAGGACTTGAAGAGAAACTTCTCTAAAGAAGACAGACGTACAGTCTACAGACACATGAAAAAAAGCTCATCATCCTTAATCATCAGAGAAATGCAAATCAAAACTACTTTGAGATATTTACCTAACTCCAGTAAGATTAGCCCACATAACAAAAATCCCAAAACCAGAGATGTTGGCGTGGATGTGGAGAAAAGAGCACACTTCTACACTGCTGGTGGGAATGCACACTAATTCGTTCCTTTTGAAAGGATGCTTCGAGAATACTTAGAGATCTAAAAATAGACCTGCCATTCGATCCTATAATTCCTTTACTAGGTATATACCCAGAAGACCACAAATCACAGTATAACAAAGACATCTGTACCAGAATGTTTATTACAGCCCAATTCATAATTGCTAAGTCATGGAAGAAGCCCAAGTGCCCATCGACCCACAAATGGATTAACAAATTGTGGTACATGTATACCATGGAATATTATGCAACCTTAAAGAAAGATGGAGACTTTACCTCTTTCATGTTTACATGGATGGAGCTGGAACATATTCTTCTTAGCAAAGTATCTCAAGAGTGGAAGAAAAAGTATCTAATGTACTCAGCCCTACTATGAAGCTAATGTATAGCTTTCATATGAAGGCTATAACCCAACTATAGCACAAGAATATGGGGAAAGGGCCAAGGGAGTGAAAGGGAGGAGGGAGGGTAATGGTGGGGCCACACCTACGGTACATCTTAGAATGGGTAAAGGTGAAACTTACTAAATGCAGAATACAAATGTCTACATACAATAACTAAGAAAATGCTATGAAGGCTACGTTGAACAGTTTGATGAGAATATTTCAGATTGCATATGAAACCAGCACATTGTACCCCTTGATTGCACTAATGTACACAGCTATGATTTAACAATAATAAAAAAAAGAAAAAAAATAAATTCAAAAAATCCCTTTAGTCAAAAAAAAAAAAAGAAAAGAATGTGAAAGGAAGTCTCCAATATACTCTAGGCAGCATCTTTTCTGATTCACCCGTGCAAGTTTCAACTAGCCTGGCTTATCAGTGTTCCTGGGAGGCCTTCATTTGTTTCTGTCCATGCAGATTTTATGTTTCTCTATTTTTGTGTCTCTTAAAACTTTCATAATGATCCGTGTATGATCATTAAGTTTGCAAATTCATCCTAGAAAAAGTGCTGCATACTTAATTGCTGAATATCCCATGGTCACCTTTGAGGTACTCCCCTTGGGAAGCTATGCACCAATGCCAGCACCTAGTCCAACCTTCAAAGCAATTTTAGAACTCTTTTTTTGGAATGACCCTTAGAGCTGTTGCTCTACAGCACACAAAAATACTCAACAACAATAATGAACGCCACTCAACAAGACACCCCCACATGTCAACATAAACACAGCTAGCTGTGAGACACTGATATACCAAGGTTATGGAATGATGCAGAGTGATTTGTACAGTGCTGCCAGTGTAAGTGCATGGTGGCAAGTTCATGAACTTAATTGTCAGACTTTGTACTATGCTAGCTCTGATGGGCATTCCAGGAAAAGAGTTCTGAAATTGCTTGGAGTTCCATATCTTTGCTATTGTGAATTGTGCTGTGATAAACATACAAATGCAGTTGTCTTTTTTTATTTTATTTTATTTATTTATTTTTATTTTTTTATTAAAGCATAGCTGTGTACATTAGTATGATCATGGGGCACCATACACTTGGTTCATAGACCGTTTGACACATTTTCATCACACTAGTTAACATAGCTTTCCTGGCATTTTCTTAGTTATTTTGCTAAGACCTTTACATTCCACATTTACTAAGATTCACATATACCCTTGTAAGATGCACCGCAGGTGTAATCCCATTAATCCCCCTCCCTCCACCTACTTCCCCCCTCCCTCCCCTCCCTTTCCCCCTTCTCCCTATTCTTAGGTTGTAACTGGGTTATAGCTTTCATGTGAAGATCTTACATTAGTTTCATAATAAGGGTGAGTACATTGGGTACTTTTTCTTCCATTCTTGAGACACTTTGACTTCTCTTCCTTTGGGTAGATACCCAGTAGTGGGATTGCTGGATTGAATGGTAGGTCTACTGTTGTTCATTGAGGAGTGTCCATACTATTTTCCACAGAGTTTGTACAAACTTACATTCCCACCAGCAGTGAGTAAACATTCCCTTTTCATAGCATCAGTGCTGATATGTATTGTTTTTTGACTTTTTAATAATGGTCATTTAACAGGGGTAAGGCAGTATCTCATTGTGGCTTTAATTTGCATTTCCCTGATAATTAGTGACGTTGAACATTTTTTCATTTGTTAACCATTTATATCTCTCTGTTTGAAAAATGTTCATGTCATTTGCCTCCTTTTTAGTGGGGTTATTTCTTTTTCTTGCTGATTTGAGTTCCTTGTAGATTCTAGATATTAGTCCTTTGTCATATTTATAGTTTGTGAATATTGTATCCCATTCTGTAGGTTGTCTATTTACTCTGTTGATTATTTCTCTTAGTGTGAAGAAGCTTTTAGTTTAATTAAGTCCCAGTTATTTATTTATTTATTGTGTTGCAATTGCTTTTGAGGTCTTCATCACAAATTGTTTTCCTAGTGCAACTGGATAGCCCAATTCTAAATGTTGCATCCTCTGTATGTGTATTCTCATAGCACTCTGTATATCTACATTATAGCAAGATTATATTACAAATTATTTGTTTATGTGTCTGTTTCCTATGAGCATTTCTAGGATGATGATTTTGTCTAATTTTCCCTTGCACCCCCATTCCCTGATGTCGTGCTTACCATATAGTAAGTGGTCAATGATAGTCCTCAAATGGAATATTATAGCTGTCTTTATTGGGCAAATATTAAGTGCCTGGGACTTTATACATGATATTTTATTTAATAATTGCAAGACCTTGATTGTCCAGTAGTTATGCCCAGTTTACAGATAATACAATGGAGACTGAAAACATTTTTTTAAAAAACTTTGTTAATATTTATTAAAACTAAATATACATGTACCATAATAACTCAGCATTTCATTCCTACCTATATACCCAAAATGAGTATAGTTATGAGTAAAAGTTATGTTCATTAAAAAAAAAATCTAAACAAAAATGGTCATAGCAGCCTCAAACGTCCATCATCAGGAGTTTACATAAATGAATTGTGGTATAATATTCACATAACTGAATACTACATGGTTTTATGTACCAAAACATAAATCACTCTTACATGCATTATATTGAGAGAAATAAAAAAAGCCAGACATAAAGTGATATATACTATACACTATCATTCATATGAAATTTAAGAATACATAAAACTAATCAACCCATGGGCATGGAATCAGAATAACTATTGAAGTTTAATTAGAAGAGAAATCAGAGAACATGAGACTGAAGACATTTAAGTATCTTGACGGAAGTTAAGTTATAAAGTTATAGGTAGCAGAGCTGGGATTGCACCTTTTTGGCTGGGACACTGGAACATGAGTCGCATCAATGCATATGGGTTACATCCCAGCTTTGTTTCAAACTGGATGACCTTTGGCATATCATTGAATCTCTTGACCCTTAGTTTCCTATCTGTAAAACAAAGAACTTCAATTTAGGATGCTGTAATTATAATTGTGTCTACCTTTCTCCACATCTAAGCTGTTTTACAGAGTACAGGATATCTCCCAAATTAGGCATACTTAAGCCACTTGGTTACCTTCAAAGAATGACTATATATTAACCTGACTTTATTGTAAGAAATACAAACAGAAATTAAATGTTTACAAATGGAATTCTTATTTTTCATCTTGCGTGAAAAAACAAAAGTTGTTTTATTAGCATCCTCACTTGATTCTAAATGCTTTTCTACTGCTTTAACACAGGTGCCCCCATTTAATTACTTTGATAGTCCTTAATGAACTTTGTGAGAATATGCCTAATTTCAACAGAGAAAGTACTCATTCTTCCCTGAATGTTCTCACCCTAATTCTCACAACCTTCCCTCCACTAGCTAACATTTACTAACAAGGCTCAGGGATACTACAAGAAGACTTTACATCTAAATAAAATTAAAGCTGAGTGCTGTAGCGCAGTGGTTAGCATGCTGGCCCTACACACCAGGGGCAGTGGTTTCGAACCTTGCCTGGGCCTGAGGCATATACATGTATTGTGGATGGAGCATTTAGAATTGGGCTATCCAATTGGCTATCCAGTTGGCCTAAGCCTTTATTTAAATAAAATCAAGTGAGAATATATTAATTTCTTCATTGGACTAGGACATTTCAAAATTGCTTCTAGTTTTAACTTCATATGAGTTTTCCTACAAATTGAATAATAATGACTTACACAGCCAACATTTTCTGAAAGTGGAACTCATAGGAGTTAATGATGGAGGATGTAGCTGCACTGTACAGTTCTAGAGCAGTTTGGAAAGCTGTAGCCTGTGGGCCAAACCAGCTGATGCCTGTGTTTATAGATGAAGTTTTATTGGCATGCATCCATGTCCAGTTTATATACTGTCCATACCTGTTTTTGAAGTATATATGGCTGGTAAGGCTGAAAATATCTATTATCTGATGCATTATAAAAATGTCAGTTGTCTCCTAGCTAGACCATAGTGATTAAATCTTCTAAATATCTGTGACAGCCACTATCACGAGGTATAGCAAAGTTACCTATTTCTTGGAAGGAGTTCATGAAAAATCAATTGGAATCCATGTCTGGCAAAAGTTCAAGAAAAAGAAAGGGATAGTTATCTCTGGGCTTGCATTGCTAGAAAATAAAGTTATTTCATGCCCATTGAGATGCAGATGGGAACTAGTATGCCACAGTGCTCAGGAGAGGTTTTCTAGGATTTTTCTAGTTATCATTTCTGTGGCTTTAGGTAAGGAAATGATTTTTAAAAATATTCTTTGTCTTTAATGACAATATGTGGCCGATGATAGTACATACCTGCTGGGTCTGTATGAAGCTTAAAATAATTAATATATGTATAGCACTGAGAACCTGAAACTCAAATAACATTAGCCATTATTAGGTAGCTATTTCAAAGCAACCAAAATGTATCAGGAAAATTCCTTCCCCCTGAAGTTACACTAGATTTCAATTCAGAAGGTGAGCTAAAGTGGTTTCTGCCAAGACTACATTTATTTTCCTTGTCATGTAGAATCATATGGTGACATCATATGAGAAAAAATAAATTTATATGAGAAAAAATTAATTATGTTTGGCAGGGGCTCTATTTGTTTATTATTAAAACATGTTTTGCTGATAGCTTCCATAGCTAGAGGGAAGTCATATACAAACCAAAGCAAATCAGCAAATTTGAATGTTATTTTCTGAACACGATCTATTAGGGAAACTATGTCATTTGACAGTTAGCAAGCCTTTGGGACTCCAGGATAGGCATCCGTCATCCTGCAGAATGAAATGAAACTATAACATGGGGAAAACATTGCTATTTACTCTGTCACTGGGGCTAATTATGGCTTTGGCTTGAAGGAATATAGCAACTGCTATTAGTGCCTGGCCTACATCCTCTCTCCCTTGGGCACTGATGTGTGTATATGACAGCTTGACTTTCAATTGCTAGCGCCTATGATCTTTTAGGAATCTCTCTGCCCACTGAAGCCTCTCTGTCCACCCACATGCAGCAGGCACGATATGCCAGAGAATTAACATTCCCTGGGAGCAGTTCTCAACCAATGTCTAATGGAAACTGGTGGACCGATAACTCAGCTCTTTTATTCTTCAGATGTGGAATGTCTGAGTTGTGTGTACTCTGGTTCCCAGAGCTTCTCAGTGGGATTAAGTTCTAGTATTGCAAAATAACAACTGGCTTCATCATACACCCTTTATTGGCTGTTTTCTCTGTCCTGTGTCACTTCTTTCTCCCCTTCAAACAATCTCTGAGACAACTTTCCAAATATACTATTTATATGTGAGTCCTTATCTCATGTGTCTGCTTCTGGGAGAAATGATGAGAGGAGAAAGTGAGAGTCTGGTGTATACTTTTTAACTGTACCTTATTGGTGCATTTCACTTAGTTCTTACAGAAGAACTCAGCCCATAATTGAATAGGTTAACTATATAATGACCAACTTTTGTTGTTGTTATTGTTTTGAGACCAGCTCTTGCTCTGTTACCCAGGCTGGAGTGCAGTGACATTATCATAGCTCACTGCAACCTCAAACTCTGGGGCTGAAGTGATCTTGGACTACAAGCCTGTGCCCCTGTGTCTGGCTAATGACCAAATATTATTTTTACTACAAAACAACTGTTTTCCATACAATAATCAATTGGATCAATTTCCACATGCAAGATAAGTGGAAATGAAGGTACAGTATGATGGACATAAACTTTAGGTTCACTTAGAACACGCTTTGAAAGAACTTTTCCTAAGTTCATAAAGTTAACCATAAACTGTTAAGGCATGCATATAAATGGATTCTTCCAGGGGATTCAAACCCATTTATCTTCTATAAAATTTATCCACACATTCTATGTTTAACCTTATCAGCTTGTTTTCATTTTGTGGAAACAAACAAAAAACAACCACATAACTATAGAAAGGCTATTGATCAGGGATTCCTAATTCTTAGTCTATTAGCAGCAGTGGTTCATGGTTGGGCTCCAGGTGATTGATGAAATCCCTGGGATTTCCTGAAAAAAATGGGACCATGCACATTTTTCTGAAGAAAGCTTCCTAATCTTGAATTAGAGTCTCCCAGGTGTTTATGACCCAAAATACATAGGAGAGGGCAAGCACAGTAAAGACACCAGAGTTGATTAGCAAAGATTTTTAGATACATCCTCAAGAAAATTTTTGACAATATGAAGCTGAAAAAATTAAAGACTCTAGTTCTGATTATGGCAGAATTATGACCTCAGGCTTATCTTTCCATCATAAACAACTACTAAACTGAAGAAAACATATGAAGCAAGTCGTCTAGGGCAGTGGTTCTCAATCTTCCTAATGCCGCAATGCATTTTCATTGTTAAAAAGGGGTCGCAACCCACAGGTTGAGAACCACTGGTCTAAGGCAATAGAAAGTATAGAGTTTCCATCTTTGAGGGAGGAAAATACACAAGGTAAAGTCCACATTTGCTTTATTTTCTGGTTGGGTGAACTTTCCAAACTATACCATGGAGAAATAATCCAAACAGAGAATAGCAGTACTTCTGGGCTCAGAAAACAGAGTCCAGATTTCTGAATTGGTAAGTTGGTTGGAATTTGCTACCAGAAGCAGAATAGGAGCTTCTGAAATCTGTGTTGGTGACCCCTTTAATCTGTGGTCAGATACTAAGCTGCACAGGTAAAGACTCTGTGAGGTCTAGCAAAGAAGAGCTGCTGGGGATGTGAAAGACAAAAGAGATATAGGCAGTCCAGGCAGCCAAAATGAAGAGATGTCATTCAATACCTTGGTTATTCAATTGAAGTCCTAAAAAGACCAAAGCCTTAGAATGGGCTATTGTAGTCCTAAAGGAAGAAGTACTAGAGGCCCACTATAAACCAGTCTAAAACCTGGTCTCAATAGTTTTAAGGTGATCCACCATAAGTTAATTGTTGGCTCAAATAAAATCCAATATTTTTCATTGGAAGGCAAATAAATCCAGATTTTCAAAATCATAGCATTCATGATGCTAAATATACATTTAAAAATGTACAATATATGGGTGGCGCATGTGGCTCAGTGAGTAGGGCACCGGCCCCATATACCAAGGGTGGCGGGTTTGAACCCGTCCCCAGCCAAACTGCAACAAAAAATAGCCAGGCGTTGTGGCAGGCACCTGTAGTCCCAGCTACTCTGGAGGCTGAGGCAAGATAATTAATTGCCTAAGCCCAGGAGTTGGAGGTTGCTATGAGCTGTGATGCCACGGCACTCTACCGAGGGTGATAAAGTGAGACTCTGTCTCTAAAAAAAAAAAGAAAGAAAAGAAAAGAAAATGTACTATATGTGTAAATAGGCAGAAAAATGTGAAATAGAATCAGGATAAAAAGTTAGGGATCATACAGATATTGGGATTAGTAGGCAAGGGTTATAAAATAGCAATTACAAATAAAAATATTTAAGAAATGGACACAGAATATGTGGGCAATCTCAGCAGAAAAAGGTCAAACTATAAAAAGAACTGGATAGGAATTCTAGAATTAAAATGTACAAGAGCTTAAATGAAAAATCACTGTATAGATTTAATAGCAGATTGGTTAACAAAAGTTTGATGTAAGCATTCCAAATTGTATATAAAATCAGCACATTGTACCCCATAAATGCATTAATGTACACAGTTATGATTTCATAAAAAAATAAAGAGGGAAAAAATAAAAGTGTTGTAATGGTTAAAAAAATAATAGCAGATTGGATACTGTCCAAGAAAAAAAAATGTCTGCACTTTAAAATGGGTTAGTAGAAACCATCCAACTGAAGCATCAAGAGAAAAATAAGGCCAAAAAATGAAATACTTATTGCATAGGTACTGATGTGTACAACAATGCCAAGAGGTAGAACAACATGTCTTTATAATTAAAAAAGGAATACAGCATGATTGGGACAGAAAAGTATTTTTATTTTAAAAACTTATTTTATATTAATAGTATTGTATTGTTTTTATTGCATACAACACGATTAGTACATATACATTGTGAATGGTTAAATATAGCTAATTAACAACTGAGTTACCTCATATAATCATCATTTTTGTGGTAAGGGTACATAACATTCACTCTGTTTATGTTTTTCAAGAATATAATATATTATCATTGACTATAGTCACCTTGCTGTGAAATAAATCTCTTGAAATTTATTCCTCATAGCTAACTGTAATTATGTATCCTTTGACCTGTATCAACCTCTCTTTCCTCCCCACTAACCATCCCAGCCTCTGGTAACCACCATTCTAAGCTCTATTTATAAGTGATTAACTTGTTTAGATTTCACATATGTGTGAGATCATGCAGTTTTTGTCTTTCTGTGACTGGTTTATTCATAACGTAATGTCCTCCAGATTCATCCATGTTGTAAATGGCAGGATTTTATTGTTTTATATGGCTTCTTAGCATTCCATTGTGTATCTGTGTCATATTTTCTTTATCCATTTATCTACTGATGGACACTTAGATTGATTTCACATCTTAACTATTTTGAATAATGCTGCAATAAATATGGCAGTGTAGATATCTCTTCAATATATGTTTTCAATTCCTTGGGATATATACCCAGTAGTGGGATTGCTGGATCATATGGTAGTTCTATTTTAAAAATTTTCAGGAACCTCCATGCTATTTTCCATAATAACTGTCCTAATTTATATTCCCACCAACAGTGTAAAAGTGCTCCTGTTTCTCCATATCCTTGCCAGCACTTATCTTTTGTTTTTTTTTTTGATAATGGCCATTCTAACTGGAGTGAGATGACCTCTCCTTGTGGTTTTGATATAAATTTCCATGATGATTACTGATGTTGAGAATTTTTTCATATACCTGTTCGCTATTTGTATCTTATCTTTTTGAGATATGTCTTTTTCCCATTTTAAAAATCAGGTTACCTTTTTTATTTTTGTTATTAAGTTGTTTGCATTCCTTATATATTTTGGATAATAACCCCTTATCAGACATAGTTTACAAATATTTTCTCCCATTCTGTATGTTGTGTTTTTGCTCTGTTGATTGTTTTCTTTGCTGTACAGAAGCTTTTTAGTTTCATGTAATTCCATTTGTCTCATTTTGCTTTTGTTGCCTGTGCATTGAGGTCTTTGCCAAAAAATTCTTGAGGCAGAACAAACAAATATTTGAAGAAATAATTGTCCCCTAATTTTTAAACTTATTGAAAAGATCAACTCATAGATCTAAGGAACTAAAAAAAACCCAATAAAGATAAACACAAAGAAGACCACATTCAGACAATCCGTAATCAAATTTCTAAGAACCAAAGATAAAGAAAAAATTTAAAAGGTTATCCAGAGAAAAAAAGACACATTACAGAAATGGGAACAATACTGAAAGTAATGACTGGGATCTCCACAGCAACAATGCAAGCCAGAGACATATGAAGTATCAAAAAGCAAAACATCCAACAATTCAATATCCAGAGACACTTTCCTTCAGAAAAGAAAGAAAAATAAGGACATTTTCAGGTAAACAAAAGCTAAGAGACAGTGTCATAGCAGACGTGAACTATAAAAATTCTCAAAAATGATGAAAAGTCAAATCTACCTAAAGTACGTATAATGAAGAGGGCCAGAAAAGATAAATATGTTAGGAAATGCGAAATGTTAAAATAGTTTCTTAACTCATTTCACAGGTAATTATTTATGGCAAAAACAATAACATATACTTCATGGATTGGAGGGCTCAACATTGCTAAGATTTTATTTCTCCCTAAGCTTATTTGCTGTGGTTTGAATGTTTGTGCCCTGTAAACTCATGTTGAAACTTAATCCCCAATGTAGCGGTATTGCAAGGTGGGGCCTTTAACAGGTGATTGGGTCATGAGGACTCTGCCCTTGTGAATAGATGGATTTATTTATGGATTAATGGGTTAATGAATTAATGGATTGTCATAGTAGAACTGGTGGCTTTATAAGAAGAGGAAGAGAAGCCTGATCTAGCAGCACAGCCCCTTCACCATGTGATGCCAGTTGCCCTGTGCTGCATCTAGACCCTGAAGAGAACCCTAAGTAGCAAGAAAGCCCTCCTCAGATGCACCCCCTTGACCTTGGACTTTGTAGCTTCCATAACTGTAAGAAGTAAATTCCTTTTCTTTATAAATTACTCAGTTTCAGATGTGCATTTTAAGCAACAGAAAATGGACTAAGACAATATTTAATGCAATCCCAAACAAAATCCTAGAAGATTTCTACATAAAAATTACTGTGCCAATTCTGGGCAGTGCCCATGGCTTAGTGGGTAGGGTGCCAGCCCCATATACAAAGGGTAGAGGGTTCAAACCCGGCCCTGGCCAAACTGCAACAAAAAAAATAGCTGGGCATTCTGGCAGACACCTGTAGTCCCAGCTACTCAGGACACTGAGGCAGGAGATTCACTTAAGCCCAGGAGTTGGAGGTTGCTGTGAGCTTTGATGCCACAGCACTCTACCGAGGGTGATAAAGTGAGACTCTGTCTTTAAAAAAAAAATTATTCTGCTAATTCTAAAATATGTTTGCAAATGCAAAAGACCTAGATTAGCCAAAATAATCTTTAAAAAGAAGAACAAATTGAGAGGATCTATACTTCTCAGTTTTAAGAGTTACTATAAAGCTACAGTAATCAAGAGAGTGTGATATTGGCATAAAAACTGACAAATTAATGGATCAGAATAGAGTTCACAAACAGACCTGCACATGATAATCAACTGACTTAGACAAAGGTTCTAGATATTTCAACAAATGTTGATGAACAAGTGGTTATCCATATGGGAAGAAATGAAATTTAAGCTCCCCATTATACACAAAGTTAATCAAGATAGATCATAGATAGATTCAAACATAAAAGTTAAAGCTGTAGAGCTTTTAGAAGAAAACCATAGAAGTATGTATATCTTTGTAATACTGAGATAGGCAAAGATTCTTCAGACTGGATATAGAAAGCACTAACCATAAAAGAAAAAAATTAATGAATCAGGCTTCATTCTGCTTATCAAAAGACAATGTTAAGAAAATGAGATACCACCTTAACCCCAGTGAGAATGGACATTATTAAAAAGTTAAAAAATAATAGGTGCTGCTATGGATGTAGAGAGAAAGGAACAATCATACACTGTTGGTGGGACTGCAAATTAGTACAACCTCTATGGAAAACATTGTGGAGATTCCTCAGAGAGATAAATGTAGACCTACTGCTACTCAATCCAGCAATCCCACTACTCGTGGGATCTATGCCAAGGAAAAGGAGTCATTTTACCAAAGAAAAAAACACCTGCCCCCTAATGTTTATAACAGAACTGTTAACAATTTTAAAAATGTGGAATCAGCCTAAGTGCCCATCAGTTCATGAGTGGATAAAGAAAATGCAGCATGTACATTATATCCCATCGAGTCTTTTGCCAAAACTTGGGCAGAGTTGGAGACTATTATCCTAAGTGAAGTATCTCAGGAATAGAAAAACAAATACCACATGTATTCTCTAATAATGTGGAGCTAAATGATAGGCACACATGGGCACAAAGAGATGTATAAAACATTGGAAACCTGGAAACCAAGAAGTGGGGGAGGGTTGAAGAGGGCGAAGGGTAAAACTTGCCTGTAGGGTACAATGAACAGTATTCTGGTGATGGTCACACTAACTAAAAGATCTGACTTAAGCCTTATATGAGGTATCCATGTAACAAAAACATTTGTACCTCCTTAATATTTTAAGATTAAAAAATAGGTAAATTACAGAAAAGAAAATGAATGGGCAAGCCACAGACTAGGAGAGCATATTTACAAAACATACAACTGATAAAGAAGTAACATCTGGAATCTATAAAGGACTCAACTCAAAAAGACTAATAGCTAAATAAATGTGGATAAAGATTTAAATAGACAATTCACCAAAAAAATATATACAATTGGCTGGTAAGCACCTGAAAACTTGACCAACATATTTAGTTATTAGGAAAAATACAAATTGTATCTACACTGAGATATTACCACATGCTCGCTAAAATTGGGGGAAGGTGTTGTGCAACTGGAAATTGCATATGGTATTTGTGGAAGTGTAGAATGATAGGAGGATTTCAGAAAACTGGCAGCTTCTTATAAAGTAAAATGTGTATCTACTCTATGACCTGATTTCCTACTTTTAGGTTTTTACTCAAATGAAAATACATTCCTAAAATAATTTGTTCAAGAATGTGTTTATAGCAGCTTTATTTGTTAGTGTTTTAAACTGGGAAACAAAGGCTGCTCAACAAGAAGGTGCATAAAAATTATGTTATATTCATACAGTAGACTGCAAATCAGGCATAAAGAGGAATGGAGGGCAGTGCCTGTGGCTCAAAGGAGTAGGGCACCGGCCCCATATACCAGAGGTGGCGGGTTCAAACCCGGCCCGGGCCAAAAACTACAAAAAAAAAAAGAGGAATGGATAACTGATGCATATGACTTGGATGACAGGAGTGGTGTACAAAACAAAACATTCATTCATATCATAAAATTTCGGGTTAAACCTACATAATCTATGACAATACTAACCACAATGGAGGTTGTTTGTGGGGACCAATGCTGATTGACTGAAAAGGGCATAAGAGAACATTCTGGGGTCAAGTTAATGTTCTATATCCTGATAAGATAAACTTGTATACATTTCTTAAAACTTGTCAAACTATAGTCCTAAAATCTACCCCTTGCACTGCATGTAAATTGTATCTCAGTTAAAAAAAAGAAAAAAACTAAAGCTAAGCAAATTTCTTGTTTGATGTAACTTCCCCTGAAGATTTTTTTTTTCTTTCTGTAACACCTTGTTTCTTCTTTGTGCAGTATCCTGTGTTAGGCGTAAGTAGACTATGAAAACAAATGAGGAAGTCTTTGTCCTCAAGTTGCTTATATGCTTGTAACCTGAGCGGATATTATGTAAGGAAACAAAAAATAATGTGGTAATATTTCCCTGACAGCTGTGAACCCAGGCACCACTGAAGCTGGAACTCTACTTGGTCATAGAGAGTATTAATTAGGTTTAGCTTTTCACCAGCTTAGCACTGAAAGGGCCATAGTGATTAACAGGACTAATTATGCTAGCCCCAAGGGCAGTATCCTCATGTAAATATAATAGGATTATTCTTTATGCCTCTCTAGCATGTCACCTTGTATTACTATTGTGAAGTATTTGGGGCATTTAACTTAATCACTTGTCTAGACTTGTCTTCAAGATAGACAGGCTTTTCAGATTTTATTGTTTTTACCAAAAGCAGAAAAATTAGATTCAGTCTAGGTAGAGGAAAAAGCAAAAGGGAAAATATTCCCACAATCTGGTTTCAAAAGAACCCAGGGAAAATGTTGTATGTACCACTGTTAGGAATCTAATGCCTATCAGGAAATTTCATAAAACAATGCCTTTCAATTCCCACTATTCTGAAACCTTCTGCCATTGTTTTAAATATCTCTATTAAATCAAGGCCCTATCTTCCCACAATGGAAATGGATTATGACAAACTTTTAGGTCTCATATCATAAGTAAAAATTATCAAAAATTTCTGTGTAATAATCTATAATCCCATCCTTAGATTTAGATTGCTCTACCATGCGGAAGTTCAGAAAGACTTTCAGTTACTGGTGGATGTCCCTGGTAAGTATGGGGACGCGTAGAGGTAGGTGAGAAGGAATAGAACAAAAATATGCTAAAATTGATGGTAAAAGGAGTGTATACATTATTTTTAAAACACATATATAGAAAACCACACAAAACCACATATGTATTTAGTGCATTATAATAAGGATGGGACACAATTATAAGAGGGACTTTACCTAACAAATGCAATCAGTGTACCCTGGTTCTTTGTACCCTCAATGAATCCCCAACAATAAAAAAAAAAGAAATTAAAAAAAAATAAGAGATAGATTCTAAATACTAGGTTCAAGAAATAGAACTTTGCCAGTTACTTCCTGAAATTCCCTTTCAACCCTCTCTCTTCCTTTAAAAGTAAACACTGTCCTTCTTTTGCATTTCTTTATAGTTTCATTATCCAAGTTGGGATAGGAACTATAGCTTAGTGTTGCCCATTTAAAAAAAGTTGATGTTTTAAAACTCTTCTTACTCAATCCCCTTCTTTTCCTACAATTTACCTCTTTTGACCTATAGAATTTCACATATCCTGGGTTTTGTTCATAGCATACTTGTGAGTATGTTTCTCTTTCCAATATATTTCCTACAAAATTGCAGGTGAATCCAGAGGTTTGATCAGACTCTGGTTGAATATCTTTGACAAAACCAGAGGGGATGGTGTATTCTTTCTTCAGGGGGCACCAGGTTTTCTATTTTTGTGATGTTAATGACTGCTGTTTCACAGTGACTAGATCCATTAATTCCAATGGGGTTGTGATTCTAATTTATTTTCTTTTTCATTTATTAATTTGAACACTTTCACAAATAGGTACTTCCTATCATCTACTATTTGGTTATCCCATGGTATAGTCCATACAGGAAAGGTAGAATTAAATGCTTGATTTTTTTTTTTTTTTGAGATCTACATGACCAAATTTGTGTGTAAGGGTAATTTGCTAGAGAAAAATTTATAGATTTAATCAAATGATCCAAAGAGTGTTAGGCCCAGTATTTAAAGTTGTCTGGATGATAAGAGAATGCCGTGAAGCCTCGGCTCTGCCAATGGAGAACAAATATGGTTTTTGAATTGAGATGGTGTTATAAGAGAGGTCAGCCCATTATAACTTATGGCTAGAGGCATAAAGAAATTGTTCTGGACCTACTGGTTTAAACCTGTAAGCAGTAGTAATGGTGGACTGAATGACTTGGATGATGGGAGATGATTCTAGAACATGATAGAAATCCTAGATATGACATTCTAAATTCTGTTTGGTGCGAAGGGACACGTCACTAAGGCAGTCCACAACCATGTACTCTCAAAGAGAGTACACATTTCAGCTGTGTAACGTCAGTTTCTGGTCCAGTTACATCCCATTTTTTAATCAGAATGTTGTTGTCACTCAAGTAGTAAACTATCAGGAATATATGACAGTTGTGTCTTCAGTTCAAGAGAGACATCCAGATCCACCCGAGGAAGTACATACTTTTGATGATCCTGTGAGAGATGATGATCCTGTGAGAGATGATGATCCTGTGAGAGATGATAATCCTGTGAGAGATGATGATCCTGTGAAAGATGATGATCCAGTGAGAGATGTGGATCAGCAAACAGATAGTGAAGCAAACCAGTCTACAGGCGACCAAGCCCAAAGAAAGGAACCTCATGAAGAACCCAAGGGGCACTCATCTTCCAAGAAGCCCCCATCTTCTAAGAAGCCCCCATCCAAGAAGCATTCATCTTCCAAGAGGTATCTGACAGTTGTGTCTTTACCAGTTCAAGAGAGAAATACAGATCTAGTTGAAGAAGTAAATACTTTTGATGATCCAGTGAAAAATGCTAATCAGCAAATGGATAGTGAAGCAAACCAGTCTACAAGAGATCAACCCCAAAGAAAGAAACCTCGTGGAGAAGCCAGGGGGCGCTCGTCTTCAAAGAAGTCCCCATCTTCCAAGAAGCCTCCATCTTCCAAGAAGCCCCTGTCTTCTAAGAAGCCCCCATCCAAGAAGCATTCATCTTCCAAGAGGTATCTGACAATTGTGTCTTCACCAGTTCAAGGGAGAAATCCATATCTACTTGAAGAAGTAAATACTTTTGATGATCCAGTGAGAAATGCTGATCAGCAAATGGATAGTGAAGCAAACCAGTCTACAGGAGACCAACCCCAAAGAAAGAAACCTCGTGGAGAACCCAGGGGGTGCTCATCTTCCAAGAAGCCCCCATCTTCCAAGAAGACCCCGTCTTCCAAGAAGCTGCCATCTTCTAAGAAGCCCCCATCCAACAGGTGTTCATCTTCCAAGAGGTATCTGACAATTGTGTCTTCATCGATTCAAGAGAGAAATTCCTATCTACCTGAAGAAGTAAATACTTTTGATGATCCAGTGAGAAATGCTGATCAGCAAATGGGTAGTGAAGCAAACCAGTCTACAGGAGACCAACCCCAAAGAAAGAAACCTTGTGGAGAACCCAGGGGGCGCTCATCTTCCAAAAAGCCCCCATCCAAGAGGCATTCATCTTCCAAGAGGCGTTCATCTTCCAACAGGCGCTCATCTTCCAAGAAGCATTCATCTTCCAAGAAGCGTTCATCTTCCAACAGGCGCTCATCTTCCAACAGGAGCTCATCTTCCAACAGGCGCCCATCTTCCAAGAAGCGTTCATCTTCCAAGAAGCGTTCATCTTCCAAGAAGCGTTCATCTTCCAACAGGCGCCCATCTTCCAACAGGAGCCCATCTTCCAATAGGTGCCCATCTTCCAACAGGCACCCATCTTCCAAGAAGCGTTCATCTTCTAACAGGCGCCCATCTTCCAAGAAGTGTTCATCTTCCAAGAAGCGCTCATCTTCCAACAGGAGCTCATCTTCCAACAGGCACCCATCTTCCAAGAAGCGTTCATCTTCCAACAGGTGCCCATCTTCCAACAGCAGCTTATCTTCGAACAAGCACCCATCTTCCAGCAGGCGCCCATCTTCCAACAGGCACTCATTTTACAAGAGACGGCAGAATGCTACTGCTATTCGCAATGTCCATGTGGAGAAGGTGGGAAATGATCAACCACCACCTGAAGGCTTCTTGCCCAGTGATATTACACCAGAGCCAATGAATATGGTAGGAGGTGATACTGAATCCAACCAATTGGATTCTCTGCCTGGGGATTTGACCAGTCCTACAAAAGATGTGCTGTTTCACAAACTTGGTAGCAGTGCACTTAAAGGAGGCAGCAATGGTTGCAGTGTCTCTATGAGTGATCCAAAAGTGACAGCAATGTCTTCAACGGAAACTGTGCCAAATGCACAAAAAATCAGTCCAAGCTTCAGCGTCTCTATGAGTGACCCCAAAGTCACAGCGATGTCTTCAACGGAAACTGTGCCAAATGCACAACGAATCAGTCCAAGCTTCAGTGTCTCTATGAGTGACCCAAAGGTCACAATGATGTCTTCAACGGAAACTGTGTCAAATGCACAACGAATCAGTCCAAGCTTCAGCGTCTCTATGAGTGACCCTAAAGTCACAGCGATGTCTTCGACGGAAACTGTGCCAAATGCACAACGAATCAGTCCAAGCTGCAGTGTCTCTATCAGTGGCCCAAAAGTCACAGCAATGGCTTCGATGGAAACTGTGCCAAATGCACAGCAAATCAGTCCTGCCATGGCACGGAAAATTAATGATGATATAAAGTACGAATTAATGAAAGAAGTTCGAAAATTTGGACGCAACTATGAAAGAATTTTTGTTTTGCTTGACCAAGTGCAAGGACCAATAGAAGTCAAGAGACAATTTGTTGAATTTACCATCAAGGAAGCCGCAAGGTTTAAAAGAGTTGTCTTAATTCAGCAGCTTGAGAAGATCCTTTAAAAAGCAGATTCCTAACCATCCTTTCAGCAAAGTTATCACATGAAGAAAAGATAATTCTGTTATTGCAAAGACCAAAGATAAAAAAAGACAAGTTTTCTATGTTATAGGATGGAACAGGATATTACCAAAGCTCCCTAGAATTTTGAAGTCGAGAGAATTCCCTTTTTTAGAAGCTAAGAAAAAACAGGGTAGCTTTTAAAATGCTATGATTTTCCTATTAATAAAAGCCCTAAAAGTTATCTTTAAAAAAAGTGTGATTTTTTCCTTCATTTATAAGGAAATGAATTTGATTAATTGGCTCTCTATCATCCTCTTCATTCAAAGATGATAGATTAGATTTTTAAAAGTATCATTATGTGTCATGGATTTCAACATATCTGATGGCTTTCAATTAATTGCAATTTTACTTCTTTTGAAACTCAGTTTGTCCCATCTTTGGCCAATGGGAGCCTCCTCAAATTGGCTCCTGAATGTTTTTGACATGACCCTGTAGTCATTGATAGCTGCCTCGGTATCTGGTATAATAAAATATTCCCAGATTATCTTGGACATTTCTAATCTGAGACCTGGAATTGTCTACTTTTTGAAATGGCCCTGGTTCCTTTTAATGATATTTCAGAACTAAAATTGGGTACCATCACTACTGTATTGGCCATTATTTCTAAGCCTCTTCAGTGGAGAAAGCTCACAAATGTTTGTGATACAGTGTATCTATGCATTTTTTCCAAAAAGATAAAACACCTTATCAACTTTTATTGATATTTCATTTCAAATTTAGCAATATAGTTTTTTTTTTTTTTACCTTAACCTGTCCCACATTTTATCTTATATCTTTCCTCCCCGTTCAGAGAAACCTAGTCGAGGACAAGGGATATTACTAGAATAGAATGTTCCATAATTGTTTATTTTCTTTACTTCATATTTCTTTTATTCATTTATTTATTTATTTTACTTTATTAAATCATAACTGTGTACATTGATGCATTTATGAGGTACAGTGTGCTGATTTGATATGCAATGTGGAATGCTGATAGCAAACTGATTAACATAACCATCTCCTTGCTTACTTAATTGCTGTGGTAAGACATTTATACTCTATTCTTAATAGTTTTGAAATTAGGTGAGGTCCCACCAAATGCCCTCCCTCCTCCCAGCCTCTCCCCTCACCTCCCCTCTACCCCCATTTGTATAAATATGTAGGTGATTATATTTTGATTTCATAGTAGTATTGAGTACACTGGTTACCTTTTTTTACCCATTCTTAAGATACTTTACTAAGAAGAATATGTTCCAGCTCCATCTAGGTAAACATAAAAGATGTGAAGTCTCCATCTTTTTATTTTATTTTATTTATTTATTTTTATTTTATTAAATAATAACTGTGTACATTGATGCATTTATGGGGTTCAGTGTACTGATTTGATATACAATGTGAAATGCTTACATCGAACTGATTAACACATCCATCACCTTGCTTACTTATTTGTTGTGGCAAGACAATTATACTCCTTTCTTAATTAAATGTACTATTGCATTATGCACTTTAGGTGAGGTCCCCCCAAATGCCCTCCCTCCTTCCAGCCTTCCCCCTCCCCTCCCCTCACTCTCCTCTTTCCTTCTACTTTTTGGACTGTAGTTATGTTTTACCATTCTCATGAATGTGTACTGATTATATATTGATTTCATAGTAGTATTGAATATATTGGATACATTTTTTTTCCATTCTTGAGATACTTTACTAAGAAGATTATGTTCCAGCTTCATCCAGGTAAACATAAAAGATTTGAAGTCTTCATCTTTTTTATGGCTGCATAGTATTCCATAGTGTACATATACCATAATTTGTTAATCCATTCATGGGTCAATGGGCATTTGGGCTGTTTCCACACCTTGGAAATTATGAACTGGGTTGCAGTAAACATTCTGGTGGAAATGTCTTTGTTGTAAAATGATTTTTGGTCATCTGAGTATATACCTAGTAGAGGAATTACAGGGTCAAACAGTGGGTCTACTTTTAGTTCCTTGAGTATTCTCCAATCTTCTTCCAAAAAGATCATATTAGCTTGCATTCCCACCAGCAGTGTAGAAGTGTTCCCTTATCTCTGCATCCACCCCAACATCTGTAGTTTTGGGATTTTGTTATGTGGACTAATCTTACTGGAGTTAGATGATATATCTCAATGAAGTTTTGATTTGCATTTCTCTGATGATTAAAGATGATGAGCATTTTTTTTCATGTGTTTGTAGGCCATATGCCTGTCTTTTTCAGAGAAGTTTCTGTTCAAAGCTCTTGCCCACATAGAAATGGGTTTATTTGTTCTTTTCTTATTGATTAGTTTGAATTCTCTGTGGATTCTAGTTATCAGACCTTTGTGGGAAACACAGCCTACAAAATCTTTTTCCATTCTGAAGGCTGTTTGCTTTACTTACTGTGCTCTTGGCTGTGCAGAAGTTTTTTAGTTTGATCAGATCCCAGTAATAGATTTTTGGTATTGCTTCAATTTTTTTTTGGGGGGGGTCCTCCTCATAAAGTATTCTCCCAGGCCAATTTCTTCAAGCGTTTTCCCTGCACTCTCTTTCTAGTATTTTTATAGTTTCATGTCTTAAGTGTAAATCTTTTATCCAGTGAGAATCAGTTTTTGTTAATGGTGAGAGACGAGGGTCCAGTTTCATTCTTCTACAGGTCACCAGCCAGTTCACCCAGCACCATTTGTTAAATAGGGAATCTTTCCCCCAATGAATGTTTTTGATAGGCTTATCAAAGATCAAATGATGATAGATGGCTGGGTTCATCTCTTGGTTCTCTATTCTGTTCCATAAATCTACTTCTCTATTTTTGTGGCAGTACCAACTGTTTTGACACTATAGATTTATAGTGTAGCCTAAAGTCTGGTAATATAATACCTCCTGATTTGTTTTTATTTCTGAGTAATGTATTGGCTATTCAAGGTTTTTTTCTGATTCCACATAAATTGAAGTTCTATTTTTTCAAGCTCTTTAAAGTATGACAATGGTGCTTTAATAGGGATTGCATTATATCTGTAAATTGCTTTGGGTAGTATGGACATTTTACCAATGTTGATTCTTCCTAACCATGAGCATGGTATGTTTTTCTATTTGTTAACACCTTCAGCTATTTCTTTTCTCAGAGTTTTGTAATTCTCTTTATAGAGATCTTTCACATCCTTTGTTAGGTAAATTCCCAGATATTTCATCTTCTTTGCCACTACTGTAAAAGGAATAGAGTCCTTGATTATATTTTCAGCTTGACTAAGGTTGGCATATATAAAAGATACTGATTTGTAAGTATTGATTTTGTATCCTGAGACACTGCTGTATTTCTTGATCATTTCTAAGAGTTTTGTAGTTGAGTCCCTGGGTTTTTCCAGGTATAGGATCACATCATCCATGAAGAGTGAGGGATTACTCCACATTTCACATACAAAATTCTCAATAACAATAGTGATACTCAACCCACCAATGTAACTGCTGAAAACAGTAAAACAGTTTTTGCCTTTGTTTCCCCCATTGGCCCCCCTTGTTTTTTAATAATTGAACTATATGCACATTATTTGAGCATACAGATGTTACACACAGCACTCTCTCCTTTCTTTTTTTTTTTATCAATCTGTTTCCTCTATCTACACCCACCCAGTAACCTCTTGCTTCCCCCATACTCTTTCTTCCCCTCCCATCAAAAAGGCATCTATGAAGATATCTGACCATCACTGAGACGTGGGGTAATCAATCATTCTTGTAGTTCCTCCCATGTGCATGGTATTTGAAAATAAACCTTTCTCTTATTTTTATTTATTTTTTTTGTCATTTATTTCTTTTTTTTTTTTTATTGTTGGGGATTCATTGAGGGTACAATAAGCCAGTTACACTGATTGCAATTGTTAGGTAAAGTCCCTCTTGCAATCATGTCTTGCCCCCATAAAATGTGACACACACTAAGGCCCCACCCTTCTCCCTCCATCCCTCTTTCTGCTTCCCCCCCATAACCTTAATTGTCATTAATTGTCCTCATATCAAGATTGAGTACATAGGATTCATGCTTCTCCATTTTTGTGATGCTTTACTAAGAATAATGTCTTCCACTTCCATCCAGGTTAATACGAAGGATGTAAAGTCTCCATTTTTTTTAATGGCTGAATAGTATTCCATGGTATACATATACCACAGCTTGTTAATCCATTCCTGGGTTGGTGGGCATTTAGGCTGTTTCCACCTTTTGGCAACGGTAAATTGAGCTGCCATAAACAGTCTAGTACAAGTGTCCTTATGATAAAAGGATTTTTTTCCTTCTGGGTAGATGCCCAGTAATGGGATTGCAGGATCGAATGGGAGGTCTAGGTTGAGTGCTTTGAGGTTTCTCCATACTTCCTTCCAGAAAGGTTGTACTAGTTTGCAGTCCCACCAGCAGTGTAAAAGTGTTCCCTTCTCTCCACATCCACGCCAGCATCTGCAGTTTTGAGATTTTGTGATGTGGGCCATTCTCACTGGGGTTAGATGATATCTCAGGGTTGTTTTGATTTGCATTTCTCTAATATATAGAGATTATGAACATTTTTTCATGTGTTTGTTAGCCATTCGTCTGTCGTCTTTAGAGAAAGTTCTATTCATGTCTCTTGCCCATTGATATAAGGGATTGTTGGCTTTTTTCATGTGGATTAATTTGAGTTCTCTATAGATCCTGGTTATCAAGCTTTTGTCTGATTGAAAATATGCAAATATCCTTTCCCGTTGTGTAGGTTGTCTCTTTGCTTTGGTTATTGTCTCCTTAGCTGTACAGAAGCTTTTCAGTTTAATGAAGTCCCATTTGTTTATTTTTGTTGTTGTTGCCATTGCCATGGCAGTCTTCTTCATGAAGTCTTCCCCCAGGCCAATATCTTCCAGTGTTTTTCCTATGCTTTCTTTGAGGACTTTTATTGTTTCATGCCTTAAATTTAAGTCCTTTATCCATCTTGAATCAATTTTTGTGAGTGGGGAAAGGTGTGGGTCCAGTTTCAGTCTTTTACATGTAGACATCCAGTTCTCCCAACACCATTTATTGAATAGGGAGTCTTTCCCCCAAGGTAAGTTCTTGTTTGGTTTATCAAAGATTAGGTGGTTGTAAGATGTTAGTTTCATTTCTTGGTGTTCAATTCGATTCCAAGTGTCTATGTCTCTGTTTTTGTGCAAGTACCATGCTATCTTGACCACTATGGCTTTGTAGTACAGACTAAAATCTGGTATGCTGATGCCCCCAGCTTTATTTTTGTTACAGAGAACTGCCTTAGCTATACGGGGTTTTTTCCGGTTCCATACAAAACGCAGAATCATTTTTTCCAAATCTTGAAAGTACGATGTAGGTACTTTGATAGGAATGGCATTGAATAGGTAGATTGCTTTGGGAAGTATAGACATTTTAACAATGTTAATTCTTCCCATCCATGAGCATGGTATGTTCTTCCATTTGTTAATATCCTCTGCTATTTCCTTTCTGAGGATTTCATAGTTTTCTTTATAGAGGTCCTTCACCTCCTTCGTTAGGTATATTCCTAGGTATTTCATTTTCTTTGAAACTATGGTGAAGGGAGTTGTGTCCTTAATTAGCTTCTCATCTTGACTGTTATTGGTGTATACCAAGGCTACTGACTTGTGGACATTGATTTTATATCCTGAAACATTACTGTATTTTTTGATGACTTCTAGGAGTCTTGTGGTTGAGTCTTTGGGGTTCTCTAAGTATAAGATCATGTCGTCAGCAAAGAGGGAGAGTTTGACCTCCTCTGCTCCCATTTGGATTCCCTTTATTTCCTTGTCTTGCCTAATTGTATTGGCTAGAACTTCCAGCACTATGTTGAATAGTAAAGGTGACAGAGGACAACCTTGTCTGGTTCTAGTTCTAAGAGGAAAAGCTTTTAGTTTTACTCCATTCAGTAAAATATTGGCTGTGGGTTTGTCATAGATAGCTTCAATCAGTTTTAGAAATGTGCCACCTATGCCTATACTCTTCAGTGTTCTAATTAGAAAAGGATGCTGGATTTTATCAAATGCTTTTTCTGCATCTATTGAGAGGATCATATGATCTTTATTTTTGCCTCTGTTAATATGGTGGATAACGTTTATGGACTTGCGTATGTTAAACCAGCCTTGCATCCCTGGGATGAAGCCTACTTGATCATGATGAATGACTTTTTTGATGATAAGCTGTAATCTATTGGCTAGGATTTTGTTGAGAATTTTTCCATCTATATTCATGAGTGAGATTGGTCTGAAATTCTCCTTTTTGCTTGGGTCTTTTCCTGGTTTTGGTATCAGGGTGATGTTTGCTTCATAGAATGTGTTGGGGGAAGATTCCTTCTTCCTCAGTTTTTTGGAATAATTTCTGCGTACAGGAGTAAGCTCTTCCTTGAAGGTTTGATAGAATTCTGGTGTGAAGCCATCTGGACCAGGGCATTTTTTAGTTGGAAGCTTTTTTATTGTTTCTTTGATCTCAGTGCTTGAAATTGGTCTGTTCAGGAGGTCTATTTCTTCCTGGCTAAGTCTAGGGAGAGGGTGTGATTCCAAATATTGATCCATTTCCTTCACATTGTCAAATTTCTGGGCATAGAGTTTCTGGTAGTATTCAGAGATGATCTCTTGTATCTCTGTGGGATCAGTTGTTATTTCCCCTTTATCGTTTCCGATTGAGGTTATTAGAGATTTTACTTTTCTATTTCTAGTTAGTCTGGCCAATGGTTTATCTATTTTATTTATTTTTTCAAAAAACCAACTCCTTGTTTCATTAATTTTCTGAATGATTCTTTTGTTTTCAATTTCATTGATCTCTGATTTGATTTTGGATATTTCTTTTCTTCTACTGAGTTTAGGCTTAGATTGTTCTTCTTTTTCCAATTCCATAAGATCTCTTGTGAGATTGTTGATGTGCTCTCTTTCTGTTTTTCGAATGTAGGCATCTAAAGCAATGAATTTTCCTCTCAAAACTGCTTTTGCAGTATCCCACAGGTTTTGGTAGCTTGTGTCTTCATTGTTGTTATGCTCAAGGAAGTTAATGATTTCCTGTTTTATTTCTTCCTTCACCCATCTGTTATTCAACAGAAGATTGTTTAATTTCCATGCCTTTGGGTGGGTTTGAGCATTTTTCTTAGAGTTGAGTTCCATCTTTAGTGCCTTATGGTCTGAAAAGATACAAGGTAAAATTTCAATTCTTTTGATTCTGTTGATATTTGTTTTGTGACCCAGGATATGATCAATTTTGGAGAATGTTCCATGGGGTGATGAGAAGAATGTATATTCTTTATCTTTGGGGTGGAGTGTTCTATATACGTCTATCAAGCATAGTTGTTCTAGGGTCTCATTTAAATCTGTTACATCTTTGTTTAATTTCTGTTTAGAGGAGCTGTCCAGCTCTGTAAGAGGTGTGTTAAAGTCCCCTGTTATGATGGTATTATCAGATATCATATTGCTCAGACTGAGTAAGGTCTGCTTCAAGAATCTGGGAGCATTTAAATTGGGTGCATAAATATTTAGAATTGAAATGTCTTCTTGTTGTAGTTTTCCCTTGACCAATATAAAGTGACCATCTTTGTCTTTTTTTTTACTTTAGTTGCTTTAAATCCACATGTATCTGAAAATAAGATTGCAACTCCTCTTTTCTTCTGAATTCCATTTGCCTGAAAAATTGTCTTCCAACCCTTGACTCGGAGCTTTAATTTGTCTTTTGAAGCCAGGTGTGTTTCTTGCAGACAGCAAATGGATGGCTTGTGTTTTTTAATCCAGTCAGCCAATCTATGTCTCTTCAGTGGGGAATTCAAGCCATTAACATTTATTGAGATAATTGATAAGTGTGGTAGTATTCTATTCGTCTTATTTGGTGAGAGTCCATTGCTTAGTTTTATCTTTTGCATCAGTGTGGAGGTTAGGTTCTGTCCTTTGATTTCTGAGTTCGTACTTTGCTGCTGATCCATTGTGGTGGTCAGTGTGCAGAACAGGTTGAAGTATTTCCTGTAGAGCCGGTCTTGTTGTGGCGAATTTCCTCAATGTTTGTATATCCGTAAATGATTTGATTTCTCCGTCAATTTTGAAGCTTAGCTTAGCAGGGTACAGAATTCTGGGCTGAAAATTGTTCTGTTTAAGTAGATTAAAGGTAGATGACCATTGTCTTCTTGCTTGGAAAGTTTCATTAGAGAAGTCTGCGGTAACTCTGATGGATTTGCCCCTGTAGGTCAACTGGCGCTTACTCCTGGCAGCTTGCAGAATCTTTTCTTTTGTCTTGACTTTGGACAGGTTCATCACAATGTGTCTTGGAGAAGCTCGGTTAGAGTTGAGGCGACCCGGGGTCCGATATCCCTCTGAAAGCAGTGTGTCAGAATCTTTGGTGATGTTTGGGAAATTTTCTTTTATAATATTCTCTAGTATGGCTTCCATTCCTCTGGGGCATTCTTCTTCCCCTTCTGGAATTCCTATAACTCGTATGTTGGAACGCTTCATAAAGTCCCATAATTCTGACAGTGAACGTTCTGCTTTCTCTCTCTTCTTTTCTGCCTCTTTTACTGTCTGAGTTATATCAAGAACTTTGTCTTCTACCTCTGAAATTCTTTCTTCTGCATGGTCTAACCTGTTGCTGATACTTTCCATTGCATCTTTAAGTTCCGTAATTGACTGTTTCAGTTCCTTCAGGTCTGCTATATCCTTTTTATATTCTTCATATCGTTCATCTCTTATTTGATTCTGTTTTTGGATTTCCTTTTGGTTATTTTCCACTTTATTAGCAATTTCCTTCATTGTTTCCATCATTTCTTTCATTGTTTTCAACATGTGCATTCTAAATTCCCTTTCTGTCATTCCTAACATTTCTATACTGGTGGAATCATCTGCAGTAGCTACCTCATTGTCCCTTGGTGGGGTTGTTCTAGACTGGTTCTTCATGTTGCCTGGAGTTTTCTGCTGATTCTTCCTCATGAGTGATTTCTTTTATCTGTTTCCTTGCCCTAAATTTCCTTTCACTTCCTCTTGCTCTTTAAGTTCTTGTGCCTGTGGACTAAGGATTACAGGACCAGAACGGTGAGAAGGTTGAAGAGCAAAAAAAAGGGGATGAAAGAAAGGAGGACCGAGTGATAAGAAAAAAAGAAAGATAGAGAAAGGAGAGGGGGTGGGTATAAGGAATATTGACAAAAAGAAGAGAGGCACAGAGAGAGGGAGACAGGGCAATATAGGTGTACAGTAGGGTACTTTGACACAACCTTAAAAAACCCCATCTTCTGGGGGTGCCCAGTTGCGTGGTTCCCTTGAGGTCAGCAGCTCTTTGCTAACCTGATCAGACACAGTACCCCACCTCCACCAAGTAGAGAGGAAAGACAAAAATGCTATAAATCAAACCAAAACAAGCAAACGGAAAACTTTACAGGGATAAAATTGGGTGAAAAACCAAATTATATCGGTAGAAACACTAGCAAAAATGAAGTTGAAGTTATTAAAAAAGGCAGCAATGGGAAATTATAATTAAACTAGGAAAATTGAGAAAGAAAAAGGGATCTGTGTGGAAAAGATTGAAATTAAAAAAACAAAAGAACATCAGCAACATCAAAATAAACAAACAAAAAAAACAACCAAACAAAAAAAAAAAGAAAAAAATACACAACCAAAAACAAAGCAGTTTGTATATGTTATTGAATATTGTCTGGGCAACACGTGGTCTTCTGGGGTATGAGATGTTAGTCACAGTTCTGATACGACTGGAGGCTGCTGATTTCTCAAACCCCAGCAGGTAGACACCCTAAATCTCTCTTCAGCCTACTTAAAAGGCACTTTGAACTTGTAAACTTGCTGAGCAGAAGCTTTCCCAGCTTTCTCGCTGGAATCACTGCTGAAGTGGCTATCCACTTACCCAGTGTGCCAAAACTGGTCTCACTCTGCCCCTGAGGGTTAGGGCTGCAAGGCGGCTCAGACCCCACCCTTAGGCTACTTGGTTGCTGGGTTACCAGCTCCCACCCGTTTCTAGCTCTGCGACCCTGAGGGCGGAGCTTGCCGGGGCAGATCACTGACAATGGATCCATGTGACCCACCGCCAAACACTATTAGCTCCATCTGGCTCAGTGGCTCAAACTGGGGCCCTAGACAACGGCCAAAGTTCTCCGCACTCCCGCTCAGGCCTTCCCCAAGGCAGTTCAACTCAGTGCCAAGTCCAAGGACATCAAAACAGTTCACAGGTAAGGCCTTTCTGGTTTGCAGTCTCGCTGCTACTGAACTTACAGTTGTGGGCGGGTTTAGACCGATTGAACACATGCGACCACTTGCTGGTTTTCCACGGTTTTAGTCCTCCTCTTGGGGTCCAGAAGTCTCTCGCTGACTCCCTGTATCCTCATAGGAGTGATGATAGGCAGTTCCCACCAGCCAGAGATGCCTGGAGTCCTATCTCCCCAGACTCACGGTGCCCAGATGCAAGGAAGCTGTTCCTCGGCTGCCATCTTGCTCCGCCTCCTAAACCTTTCTCTTATTAACAAAAAAAAAAAAAAAAAAAACTTTCAGAGTAGGAAGTAACTGCAGATGTGGACCAACACTCTCTCCTTTCTAATACTCATTTAGTCCTCATTCTACAAGTAATCATATATGTATATGTTTAAGGCTTGCCAGTAGTACGAAGTCAATGTCTGTTTAGTTATTTTTGTCTGAAGTTTATTCAGTGGATTTCTCAGGCAAGTTCATGGGAACAATATTCCCTATTCTTGCATGTCGGTAGAAATTTTTGTCCATTATATTTGAAAGTCAATTTTGCTAGAATATAAAATTGTTTCTTACATCTTCCTTCCTTAGAAATTGTAAATATGTCCTTCTATTTTCTTCTGGCTTAGAGCAGTGATCTTGAAATTATGGTAATAAGCTATTTTGTTTATTATAATTTACAGAGTCTTTTTGCCTATATGGCCAAAGAGTGTTCATCTTTGCATTTATACTCTAGTAATGTTCTTAAAATATATCTTGGTGTTGATCATTCTAGGTCAGTATTCTTAGGTAGGCGCCATGCTTCAATAGTTTGAAATCTTAAAAAAAATTATCATAGTAAAGCTTTCTTGAATAGTAGTTTGTAGTATTTGTTCTTTCTTTGTATAGTATTTTTCTTCCGGAATTTCTATTATTCATACGTTGAATGGTCTTTACTTATCTTCAATATCTGATACTTTCTTTTGAATACTTTTTATCTCAATTCATTTTTGTAAAAATATTTTCTTCCTCTTCACTATTTTACCCAAGGCATTGTGTGTTACATTTATTCATCTTGATTTTCTTCTGGCTTAGCCTTTATTTTTGAAATAAAGTTTTATTGTTAATTCCTCATTGAGTTTAATTGCACTTCTGTGTTTTTCTAACTCTGATTTTTTTCATGTATTTTATCTTTTTCTTAAGGCCATTGAGCTCCGTTTGAAAAGGTTTTGACCTGATCTGCAGGCATGTCTTTCTGATGATTGAATTTTCTGCAGGAATGTTTTTCTGCTCCTTATTCTTTTTCTTATTTTTTATGGCCTGGAGTGGCTTATCTTTATGTGAAATGAATTTTCCTGAACTTTTTAAAAGGTAGAATTAGTATGGCTTTTCTAGCTTCCCAGAGATCCTTTGTGTATTTGTTCTACGCAGTACTCAAGATTACTGCACTTTGCTTTTTGTAAATTCTTTGTTCTGTTTCTCTCTCCCCTTTTATTTGGACTTTTTGTCTTTCTGGGATCTCTGTTGTCCCTATCTTGCTCAATGTTGACTTCACTCCTGGTATTTCTTCTAAATGGTGGGACCTTGTCCTGGACAAATGCACTGGCATGTCAATTTTGAGAATCTTGGCCCTTGCTCTCATTTCCTATTGGAGTGGGCAACTCCCTGCAATTTCAGCTGATGTTCTCCAATTGATCTGTTCTGTTTTTAGGGGAGCACCTCAGCTAGTTTGGAATTTTCCTGTTCTCTGTTTTTTCAGATGCTGATGCCTTTCTCTCCTTTTTTCCACACAGAAGTTGTTACCATTCAAGTCTTTATTTATTTTTGTAATTTTCCCCTGTCTGCTTATACTTTTGGGTTCCAGGGGATACCTCATCAGCTAGTTTGTTTGAAAACATTGCATGTGAGATTTTCATTTTGCAATCTATGATTCCTTTATACGTGAGAATTTGAAAAGATACAGAAATAATGTCACTGAAGTGACTGTCATCTTCCCAGATTTTTCTGTTCTTTCAAACATCAATTTTCAAAGTTTTCTTTTGAACAGTAAAAATGCTATATATATATATATATTTTTTTTTCTTTTTAAAATCCTATCAGCAAAGCTTGTCTGGTATCAGATAGTAAGTCAATTTTACTTTTAGAACAATATTAATGTCTAGAATCATTAAAAGTTAATTTTTTAATTTTTGTCTATTATTTAACTTACCATATGTGGAAAAGTGCAAGCTGTAAGAGGAAATTGCGTGATGGCTGGATATCAATTGCAGGGACAGTGGGTCTATACATTGACAGTAAGACCCAAGTGATGCCTTCAAGTGGAGTGTGTAGGGTTCAGCTCAGTGGATAAGTAGTGGTAATTGTGAGTGTGTTGGGGGAGGGCATGTATTGATAGCTTAAAAGACTATTCTTATTGGGAATGTATGAGCGTTGTGAGTATTCTAAATGAAATTGATTTCATCTATAAAATATGGATAAAAATGTACTGAGGCCTTGGGGAAGAGGGTTTCAACAGCTTTTGGACATTTAGCAGAGTGGTTCTCAGGTTATAAAGTTTGCCTTTTAAGCAACATTCTCTTTCCCTCTCCCTCCCTCCCTCCCTCTTTCCCTCCCTTCCTCCTTCCCTCCCTCCCTCCTCTGTCTCTTGCCAGAGAGAAATATCACTGGATTTGCAGAAAAAGTGTCTCCTCAGATGCCCCTATGTGTGCTGTGCAGTTTGCTACTCTGTTTTGCCCTTGGGTCTATGTGAATACACTAATATATTGTATCAATCTCTGCTGCCTTTAAAACTTAAATGAGGCATAATTTTATTCATTTATTGAGCAAAATGTTCAGGGAAGTATTAGGAGGTAACGCATTTCCTTTATATTTCTTGTTTATTTTGAAGGCACATTAAAACGGCCTTGGTTACTTAAAGGTTGCCAAATGGCTAAGCAAAATAACAAAATCCCTTGCACAGTGAGTTTTAAAATGTGAAAATGCAAACATGCAGACTTTCAGATTTTGCTCTTGCATTGATAATTCCCATCAAAAGACAAAACCAAAATTCTGACTGTGACTTTTTTCATTTGATGTCTTTAGGTCCATTTTTCCTTGTCAATTCAGTAAGATAGGTTTGTATATTTTCAAAATTCCCTCTCTCCACTTGTAACCACCAATGATGTTCTTAAAATCTATTAAACAGTCATAATGTCATTACACTTTCCATTAAGACATCAGACTATATGCCATTTTGAAGTATTTAAGAAATGTCCAAGCTTTGAGGTATATATGGAGTTTGAGTAGTTGGAGAGAGATACATTCTTGTTATAATATCTGCACTGTAAGATTTATTTCTACTCATATGTTTCTTAAAGGGTCCTTCAAAAGCTTGTATTCATCTTTTTAAATTTTTCTTTTTAATTTAATTTTTTATTTCAATAGATTTAGGGGTACAAGTGGTTCTTTGTTATGTTTAAGTGGTGAAGTCAGGGTTTATAGTATACCCGTCACCCAAATAGTATACATTGTACCTAATAGGTAGTTTCTGATCTGTCCCCACACCCCTTTCTGAGACTCCAAAATCCCTTATCCCAATCCGTGTGAGCATGTTTACCCTTAAGAACTGTTGTTAATGGTATTGAGTTCTTGATTTGATTCTTAGCAAGGCTATTATTAGTGTATACAAATGCTACTGATTTGTGTACATCAATTTTGTAACCCAAAACTTTACTGAATTTATCTTTCATCTTCTGAACTTTGTTCCTGGTGTTATTAATCAAAATTTTCAATTTTGAAATAGTCCATTTAATTGCATTTTTCCTTCATGGTTTGTGCTGTTTTGTTTAAGAAGCTCTTCCCTTCATCTGTGTCACAAAGAGTTTCTCCTACATTGTCTTCTGTTATTTTATAGTCTTAATTTTCATCCTTAGATATTTCATTAAGCTCAAGCTCTCGTTTGCATATGACGCAAAGTAGAAATCCATCATTATATTTCTTTATATAATAAACCATTTTTTTCCTGAGGCCATACAGAGAATAGTCCTTTCTTCCATTAATATGCGATACCCTTTCTGATATTAAGTCTTCATACCTTCGTGGGTCTGTCTAAAGGGCTTCTATTTGGTTTCTCTGGTCTATTTGCTTATTTAGTCTTCTCATAAACCTGGCTGTGAAAAACTGAAGATATAATTTTGGCTCAAGATGGTATTTTCCTCCAGAGAGGTTTAACATTTGTTTCTGCCAGGCAGCTAGGCATGGGATTGAGATTATTCAAAAGTGGGCTTCTATATTTATGAAGGTTGATTTATATTTGGTTTTTCTTAACTCAGAATGTAGCCTATTGGTGTCACAACTGAAAATCTGTGACATTTATTAGAATCCCCCCTTTTTGGACAGGCTGTAAACTTCAGTTTTTGTCTACAAAATACCCAAAGGTCTTTTAAAATCTCTGCTCCACTTCTCAGCCTTTCTCAGCCTACTTTTCGAATTGAAAATATGCCTGAGTAGAAATGAAGCCCTATACGCCAGATTCATTTCCCTGAGTTTTTCTTCTCTCTTAACCCTTGGACTTGATATTCTTCATTTCCTTGGTAACTCTCTGATGACTTCAGAAAGACATTTAAATACTTGCCCAGTATTTTAGTTGTCCTCAGTGGGAGTATGAGCTCAAAACAACCCAGTCTATTATTTCTACAAACAGAATTTCGTAAACCATTTTTGTTGAACCCCATAGGCTGTTACTCCACTAGGCCACTCCTCTTTCTAAAAATTCAATAGTAAACTCTTAGAAAGAAGGAGCATAGGAATGAGTCAATCTCCTCCAGCCCTGCCATTTTGGAGAGCCTGGGGGTGGAGGAGTAACTGTCAAGGGCAGCAAAGTCACCTGCACCTGTTTCAGTTTTTTAAAAATCTTTTTTATTTGAAATAATTTCAGATTTACAAAGAAGTTACAATAATAGCATAAAGCCGTGGTTCTCAACCTGTGGGTTGCTACCCCTTTGGGGGTTGAACGACCCTTTCACGGGGGTTGCCTAAATACATCCTGCATATCAGATATTTACATTACAATTCATAATAATAGCAAAATTACAGTTATGAAGTAGCAATGAAAATAATTTTGTGGTTGGGGGTCACCACAACATGAGGAACTGTATTAAAGGGTTGCAGCATTAGGAAGGTTGAGAACCACTGGTATAAAGGGTTCCCACATACCCTTCCCCTTCACTAAGCTTTCCCTGATGTTATCACTTTACATAACAATGATACATTTGTCAAATCTAAGAAATTGACTTTGGTTCAATACTATTAACTAAACCATGGACTTTATTGATATTTCACTGGTTTGACTACTACTAATGTGTTTTTTTGTGTGTGTTCTACTATCTAGTCTAAGATGCCATTTTGCATTTACTTGTCATATCCTCTAATCTGTGAGAATTTCTCAGAATTTCCTTGTTTTTTTTTATTTGTTACTTTGGCAGTTTTCGAGAATAGTGGCTAGGTATGTAGTAGAATGGTCCTCAATTTCTGTTTGTCTGTTTTCTCAGATGGTTATGATAACAAGTTTGATGTAAGCTCTCCACATTGTATATCAAATTAGCACATTGTACCCCATAGATGCATTAATGTACACAGTTATGATTTAATAAAAAAAATTTAAAAAACAGAATGAGATTATGGGTTTTTGGAAAATATACCACAGAGATAAATTTCTCTTTTCACTCTGTCATAACAGGAACACATGATATGATTGTGACTTATTATTGCTGATGTTAAACTTGAACACTTGGTTAAAAAGTTCTCTCCACTGTAGAGTTAGTAATATTTTCCTATTTCCATCCTACGTCTGTTTTCATTAACTGTTTACCACAGAAGGAATTGTTTGCTGTCTGAACATCACCCTCATACACTTCCAGGAGCCTGGATTTCTCCATGGTTGGTACAGACAATGGTAGTCTTAAGGTAATGTGAAGAATAAAAACTAATAGGGGAACTTTAAAGCTGTCCTCAACCTGATTTCCACTGCTACAACTGCTATCTTTCACCCTAGGGAGTTGCCTTCTCATTTCCTTACTCATTTATGACGGACTTGCCCTTGGTCCCTTGGGGCTTCTTAACGTTTTTATAATTTCACTTCTTCAGTCCATGGTTTCTTTTTACTTTTGTAGGAGGTGGTTTGTCAACTTGTCAGAAAGCAGAAGTCACCCTTCTGTGATTCTCACAACCCTGTGGTATTATATAGTAGTAATGACCCAATTTTATAGCCCCAAATCCTGAGGCTTAGAGAAGCTGAGGAATCTGCTCAATATCACAGAGCTACTTCCTGCACTGTTGAAATGCACACCAAATGCCCTGGATTTAACCATTGAGCTATATACTCCCATCAGTCAGATCCTGACACATACTCACATACTCAAAATGGTGCCCTCTTCTTTTGTACACAGTCATTTGCCTTGGGTGAAACTTGAGTGCCCTACTCAGCTTTGTTTTTTTGGGATGGTTATTTTTTTAGTCAACATTGTCCTCTTCTATGAAGAGCCCTGGTAAGCCAACTCAAAGCCCACCAGACACTTGCACCATATCTGAATCTGCTGGATCTTCATGGTTCGGGCTCTCAAACTAAAACCTCTGAGACACTTGTTTAAACAGATACTTGCCCTCTGCTGCTATGAGTGTCTCTCTTGAGCAGTGTGCCCAAGTCCTCTTTAGACAAGTAGTGCTCTGGCAGTAATTCAGGATAGTCCAATATGAAATTTATCCTACAAATATTTATTGAATGCCTACTTGTGAAGAGCTGGCAGGGGAGGAATGTAACTTGGGGAAAACTAAAAATGCCCAAGACATAACTCTCAACTTCATGGAGCTTAAACAAACTGGCATTGCAGTAAAAGTATATGCCTTTATTTCCATCTCCACCTTCATATCTATCTTCATATTTGTCTCAGTCTCTATCTTTATTTCTGTATCTATACACACACATAACTGATTGCAAGTTTTTGACATTATTTTAGAAGTCAGAGAAATATTTTCTGCACTGGGTGTAGAAAGAGAAAAAAAAAATCAACACAAATGTAATTCTGTGTCCAAAACATATGCTTTGTCAGCCCTAGAGAAGTTTTCTGGGTTAGAAAGCTGCAGAGTTTTATTTTTTCAAACTTAGTTATTTTTTCTACCTGTATACTTGGTGGCAGATTTTGTTTCACTTTCCTTGTTTCTTTGATGACTATAATTTCCTCTCAGAGACATATTTAATTTTCTCCATCCTATATGTCATTTCGATGCAAAATCATTTTGTTGATTCATTCTGTTATTATATGGAAGGAAGCCTGGTGGCTTTTTTTTGATCTCCAGAGCTTGATTAAATAGAAGGTCCTCTGACCCTCTTCAATAAGAGAACATAAAGTTTGCTCCCAAAAGTGGGCTTAAAAAGATACAGTGGACCTATTAGGTGCATGTATTTTAATTTAGACTTTTTATCATCTACTGAAGTATATATGTTTTCTTCCTTACCTTGGTAGAACCAATACTAGGGACAATTTAGAAATAGACTGTGGCTTTGTGACATTTACTGGCAATTTTTGACCATAATGGCTATCCTACTACATGGAATTCCAACCAGGGATGAAGTGTTGCTAGATAAATGTTTTCTCCTCCCTTTAATATTCTTACCAATTCATCCCTGAGAATTTTGGAGAAAGGTAAAAAAAAGAGGAATATTCTTACCAATTCATTTGCCTTCTGCTCCATACATATATTGCTATTTTTAAAAAAATATAGAGTTCATAATCTTCAGGGTTTGGAAAGTCTTTGAATCCTGGAGATCTGAAGCTCTATTTTAGTAGTTTCTACACTTTTCATTCTAAGAAACTGGCTGACTTAGGATGTGTTATATAGTTCTTCTTGAGAAATTTTCAGTGGTATAGATTTTAAAAAATTACGTCTTAGGTTAATTCAAAATTTCTTTAGAGACAGTTTGAAAGCAGATCAGTGACAGGATGTGGTGTTAGAATGTGGATTTTGTGGATATTTATTTATGTATGTATACTATGTATGTATATATAACATACATATAAAATTTAGTATCAAAAGTTAGGAAATGTAAATAAATGGATTTTAAACATATGTTCATCCTATTTCTATGTCAAACTATCCATATAAGTAAAATTTTAATGTCACATTTTATGTAGTAAGTTTTGTTCTGAAGTCAGAACAGTTATGGTTCAATCCCTGACACCTATAATATCTATATATTCTGGCAATTAAGGTAAACTTTAATGTTAGTTTTATTTTAAGGTAATTGACAGAAAATGACTATTTCAAAGCTGTGGGATCACTTCAGAACATATATATAAACCTAACAGATTGACCATTTTTCCAGATAGAGCAGGTAAGTCTAATAAGCTATTAGTTAATTGGGGCAACAACATTGAGGTATCCATTCTTTAAATGGTTTTTACCTCATTGTTGGTATATATAATATAAAAAAAGAGTTGGTATGGTAAAGTGAAAAGTTCACCAGATTAAAAGTCAGGAGACCTTGATCTTAACCCTGAGTCTACCACCAACAATAATGATGAAAATATATATATACGTATCTTTTTACTATTATAAAACACTTCTACATACATTTTATCATTTGATATTAACACCTGGGAAACAGATATTCTTATCAATTCTTTCTCTTCGCAATATTTTGGCTATGTTTATGAGGATACCAAAGCTCAAGAAACTAACGTCCTTGGCCAAGATACCTGGAAATGTTTTGGCATTTCATCCATGCCTCTGTGTTTTGGAATTTGTGATTTTTCTGTAGCAAAATTAGATTCATATATAATAAGCTATAGTTTGAGATGAACTACTTGGCTGTTTAAAAGACTATTATTTAACTCCCTCATCTTAATTAGAAATTGTGGCTTCCTTCTCTTTATTATATATTTATCTGGGGGGGAGGAGAGAATATATAAAATGAAAACTACTAAATCAAATACAACCAATCATTATCATTGTAGATGTGATGACAATCTGGAACAGGTTATCTCTTGCAGGAATCCTTACTGCAACTCAACCAAGGCTAGTTGAGGAAATCCTGAACAGGGAAAGATAAACTTCTGGGACCAAAGAATATATACTATCCTGAGTATCTAGCCATATCTAATATGACAGCAAATTTGAGACTGCTGTGAATTTAAGGCTTTGTTTTACTAGTCAGTAAAATAATTTCAAGTAAAAGAGACTCTTCATGTTTGTAAGAGATGTGTCCGGAGACCCTTTTACTTTCCAAGTACATAAGTACTACTTTAGCATGGCGTTTGTGTGTGTGGTTATGTGCAAGGTTTTGTGTTAGATATTATGTGGGGTATCAGGATGGGAAAGGTAATTTTTCTGTCCCCATGAACTTAATAGCCTGGTAGAGAAGGACGTATATTACACATTAAATAAAGAAGTAATCACTATATAATGGGCTTCATTTAATAATGAAATGATTTAGGTATACTATATGTATATATTTTCTTATTTTTGCTTTTTATTTTTTCTTTTTTGTATTAGAGGTATGACTTATATGCAATAGTGTGCACAACTCTCAAGTGGACAGTTCAATAAATTTTTACATATATTGAGTCCCATGAACCCACCTCTCAGATCAAGATATTATAGAGTATTTCCAGCACCCCAGAAGGTTCCTTCCTGCTCCTTCTCAATACTACCCTTCCTCTGCTGAGTAACCATTATTTTAGCCTGTTACCATACATTAGTTTTGTCTCCATTGAACTTGATGCAAATGAGATCATACATTTGTATGTATAATTGCTCACCATTATTCATTTATGTTGTTGTGAATAGCATAAGTTTGTTCTTTTTTTTCATTTTAAAGCATTTTATTACAGGGTGTTAATATTCAGGACACTTTTTCAGAGCTCCTTATACTTGTAATCAATTTGAGTTTTAAAGTGTTACTTGAGTTTTTTTCTCATACTGGCTTTCAGGCAAAAGTACTATTCAATGACTGTTTAAGAGATATTAATTTGATTAAACAGTTTATCCTTAATAACCTGAGACATCAATCCATGGATAGCTTCTATGGTAGTTTTACAGCTGTCTCTTGTAGCTTTGGCAAGTTTGTCTTCTGACTTCCGGTTGTGTGTTTCTAAGCTCAACATGATACTCCCTCTTCCCAGCTGGGCCTCTGATTGCTCTAACTTTTCAGACAAATCAAAGACCTGCCCAGTGGTATAGTCTGCATTAATAAGCAAGCTAGAGGAACTCAGTGTATTCACCCAGTATTTATTCCACAAAAGTTCAAGCAATATGCGATCCAATGAGGATTTGAAATATGAGACTTCTAAGGCATGATATTGTTTGCAGTGTACACCAAAGTCTTCTATTTTATTAAGTGGGATAGTTTGGTATTCAGAAGGTCCTTCATCAGGAGGTTTGTAGCCTCTTGGGTATGTCCTAAAGGCGCCAAGATTCACTTTCCCTGCAGATATTGTTCTTGTTGGATCAATCACCACTGCTACAAAGGGTTCCTGGAACTGCTGATTGGGCATCTGAGTACTAACATCAATCCCAGGGTGGCTGTGATACCAGCCAATTGCATTTTCAAGGCGGCCAACCTGTTTGGCATTTTCTATGTATGCAGCCATGTACTCATATGCAGCAGCCTTAGTGTTTACTCGGGTTTCAGTGCCCTCTACAGGTAAAGCAAAACTATCCATAATGATCATGGTTTCACCATCCACCTTTCCTGGCATCAAACCTATCACTTCCAAGTTGCCTCCTGATCTGGCATGCATCACCATTTTCAGTAGAGCCAATGCTGAGATTTTGCAGTACTTAAAGTAATGGTGATCCTTAGTCCAGGGCTTCGCTGCGAGGATTTCTTGCTGCTGTTTCTTGTCATATTTGTACATTTCATCGATACTCTGAGCTTCCTGCATGTTATTGGCCAATTCCCAGGTTTTCTGCGTCATACCACTCCCGGATGCCATCGCCGAGGAATCGGAGAAGGTGTCGACTCCACAATGAAGATGGAACTTGACCTCGCTAAATGTGCGAGTGTAGGCTTCTGACCCTTACCACCACAGGTGGAAACTCTTATGAGCTTCTCGAGGCAGCCATGACACAAGTTTGTTCTTTTTTATTTCTGTGTAGTATTCTGTTGCTGGAAATTTGAGTTACTTTCAATTTTTAGCTTTTATGAATAACACTGCCATGAATATTCTTGAACATATCTTTTGGTAGACATAATTACTCTTATTTGTTATCTATTTACCTAGGAATGAAATTGCTGAGTTATAAGCATAGGCAGTAGATACCAGTTTTCCAAAGAGGCTGAACCAATTTCCATTCCTGGCAGCAATGTAGGATGGTTCCAGTTGCTCTACATCCTCTCCAATCCTTACTAATTTTGGAGCAGTCCTGGTTCATTGTAAACGTTCTAGTGAGGGTAAGGTGGTATCTCATTGAGATTTAACTTTGAATTCCCCTGATGGCTGATGTTGAGCAGGTTGCATATAATTACTGGTCATTTGGTTACCAATTTTAAAGATTTTATCGAATATTTTGTTCATTTTTAAAAACAATTTTTACCTGTTTTATTGATTTGTAACATTTTAAAAATAAATTTGAACAAAATTCCTTTCTTAAATGTATGTTTTGTGTTTTCTCTCAGTCTGTAACTTGCCTTTTTACTCTCTATATGTGATTTTTTTTTGATGAGCAGGAATTCTTAACTTTTGTAAAGTTTAATTTATCAATGTTTTCTTTTATAGTTAATGCTTCTGATGTCCTATTTAAGAAGTTTTTGCTTACCCCAAGGTTATGAACATATTCTGCTGCTTTTTCTTCCAGAAGACTTACTAACTCCTTGTTCCCATTTAAGTCTTTGTTCTGTTTCAGATTAAACGTATATTATGTGAGATTAGGTGTAATCTCGTTTTACCTTTAGTACTCTTTCTGCATTCACTTGTTTTGTGAGTTCCTTCTAATTCAACACCAGAAGAAAACTTTACCTTCACCCACATTACTTTTAAGACAGGGCAATATCAGTGCCAAAGGACAAACATGTTTAGACATATCAATGCTTCCATGAAGCCATTTCAACAGACAAATCTGAGTGAGGTGCATCTAGGCAATTCACTTTTAAGAGCAGATATTGCTTTACCTCCCTGCTTATCCATTTCTAACCCATTCTGCACTCAGAGCAGGTAGCATTATGTGGTCTAAGACTATAAAGATGAATACGTCTGCTACACGAGCTTCAATTCTTAGCTTCTGAATAGTTTCTGCTGTGCAGGGCTTTTTAGTAGCCCATGTGGTATGTAAGGGGCTATATAAATGCAAATTTCATTTCATTTAGAAAGGAAATGAGCCACACTAAATGGACATGCATACAACTCTGGAATTAAAAGGAGAGTGGATTCCTTCTGTCAGCAGGGCCAAAACAATACTCCATATCCAAATACATCTTTTTTAAAAGTCTTAGTAGTTAAAAGGAACATGAGAGTTTGGATAGGAAGAGAAATAGGATGAATTCTTTGTTCCATTTCATTGCTTTATTGCTCAACGGCTATGCGGCAGAACTCACTGTGTTGGTTTTCTTTAGTGATTCCTATTTCTGGATGACCATTGGGCTCAACTGAGATGCTTTTTGACCTAATTCTAATAATTATTTCTAATAATGAGAGACAAATTGTTGTGCCATTGTTGGATAGAGACTTTTTATTCCTCAGCAGACTGGTGAACAACTTAGGAGCAATGTTTTCTGGAGAGAAGGAGAGATCAAGAAAATTATGTGCCTGTGGTGGCAAGGGGCACATGTATGTTATATCTTTCTTCCTGGTAGCAGAAATTTCTCATTAGCATAGGAGGAAAATCTTGTTACATTATCAAAGATAATAACTGAAAAAAGTTTGAATTGATGAACAAACATGTCTTAATTTTCTAATCCTTGGAATACGCAAGAAATATGGGGTTTTAACAGGATGGCTGCCAAGACTACCCACAAGCTAAAAACACAGAAATGAGGGCTTGGTACCTCTAGCTCAGCAGCTAGGGCATCAGCCACATACATCAGAGTTGGTGGGTTCAAACCCAGCCTGGTCCTGCCAAACAACGACAAATACAACCAAAGAATAGCTGGGCATTGTGGTGGGCACCTGTACTCCCAGCTACTTGGGAGGCTGAGACAAGAGAATCACTTAAGCCCAAGAGTTTGAGGTTGCTGTGAGCTATGACATGACGGCACTCTACCGAGGGTGACATAGTGAGACTCTGTCTCAAAAACAAAAAACAAAAAACACAGAAATGAGGACTAAACTAAAATGAGAAAATAAATTGAGCACTCAACTGTATTCAAAAGGAAAAACAGGATTCATCTCCAGTTTCCAGAAACAAAGAAGGGATGTAAGTTCATAGTGTAATCTTATGAGTAGAAAGTCAGAGGTTTGAAGGAAATTGACTAGATACAGGTCCTAGGTGGGTAGAGTCTGAGGTGGACAGTAAATTCTTTTCCACTTTTCCTGTCAAGAAGCAGAATTTCCATTTTTACCTAAGCTTGCCTGTTACTTGCTTTGAGCAAGAAAATGACATAGAAATAATGCTGTATAGGGCGGCGCCTGTGGCTCAAGGAGTAGGGCGCCGGTCCCATATGCCGGAGGTGGTGGGTTCAAACCCAGCCCCGGCCAAAAAAAAAAAAGAAATAATGCTGTATAATAATTAAAGTCATGACTTAAGAGATCTGCAGGTACCATCTTTCCCTTTTGGAATGCTCCCTATTATAATCTAGCTACCATGCTGTGTAATGTTCTAGAAAGTCTTATTGAGGGGTCATACGGAAAAACACAGACACTTCTTATACAAAAGCCCCAGCCAAGATGACTAGCAATAACTCAGCTATAGAAGTCAGCCATCTTTAATGTTTCATGTCCAGTAAATCCTCCAAATGACTGTACCCCAGCTAGTGTCCACATGGAGCAGAAGAATTACTCAGCTGAGCCCAATCAACTTGCATATTCATGAGAGACAATAAATGGTTGTTTTTATTTTAGCACAGTAAATTTCTGAGTAGTTTGTTATACAGTGATATAGAAAACCAAACAAGGATCTGAGCTTTTAATGCCCACATAATAACAGAATACAACTGTCCCTTGGTATCACTGGGAGATTGGTTCCAGAACCAACTTCAGATACCAAAATCTACAGATACTCAAGTCCCTTATATAAAATGGCATTGTATTTGCATATACCTACACACATCTTCCCTTATACTTTAAATCATCTCTAGATTATTTATAATATCTAATACAATGAAAATGCTATGCAAATAGTTGTTATACTGTATTGTTCAGGAAATAATGACAAGAAAAACAAAATCTGTAAGTGTTCGGTATAGATACAACTATCCATTTTTTTTTTTCTGAATATTTTCAATTCACAGTTGGCTGAATCCACACATGCAGAACTGCCACAGCTATGGTGGGCTGACTGTTTATGGCTTCAGGCCCACACAGTACAGAGGAGAAATGTTGGAACTAAGGCCTCTGCATAAATGCAGGACGTGAGAATACTGTTCCCTTGGTAAAATAGAAACTAGAATTACTCTGCTCACCATCCCAGCTATGTACAAGGAAGCTAGCCACTCTTGTCTTTATTAGGGGACTATATGAAAAAAAACATTCTTGTATGAAAACTGAAGCCTAAGGCCAACATTATACATAGGTGCGGAGTCTAAATTTAAACTTTGTGCAGGATTTCTCTAAACTGTGAAATTAGCACCAACACTGATCAAGGAGGAATGAAACCCCTTGAGTACTTTATGGAAACAATTTAAAACTGTTCTGTTAAAACACTTCCACAATTTAAGGTGGCTGTGACACTTACTGGAGTGGGGAATTTTTGCAGAAGATAAGCTCACAGTAAATATTTGCAAATCACTTGAAGAAATGATTCACCTTGAGGAAGAAAGCAGTCAAGAAACACAGAACACAGAAGGATTAGCAACCCTTGAACATGAAATAAGCAATCCAGTTGAAGAATCTATTTTTTAAGTGTTTAAAAATAATTTTGAAGAAATAATAGGAATGAAAACTAAACTTCAAATATAAACAATATACATAGTTTTAAAGACACATGCCTTTGAAAAAGAACCAAATAGAACATTAAGAAATGAAAAATACTGTCATTGAATTTTTTAAAAAAATCATGGAACATTTTTAAACAACAGAGTTAGCCCAATTGAAGGAAGAATTAGTGAACTAGAAGACAGATTTGAAAAAATTGGTTCTAATTATTATAGAATGATAATGAGTATAAAAAATTGAAAGAGAGATTAAGACACATGAAAAGTAACAGGCAAAGTTCTGACATATGTCTAATAGAGTTCGAGAAAGAAAGGAGAGAGGTAATGGCAGAGAAGGAATAACTGAGAGCATAATATACTAAGTATTTTATTAAAGGTCTGCCAATCATATTTACATTTGTTATCTATTAGTTATCATCATACAGAGGTGAGATTCACTGTTATCCTCATTTTCAGTTGAGAAAAATGAGACTTTGAAAAGCTACATAACTTGGTATTATCTTCCTCTTCCCTCCATTGTAGTGTCTGTTCAATTCCCTGTCTCCCCATTCCACTGGCACTGCTGTTTGGCCAAGGTCACCAACTTTGTGTGGTTGAAGCCAGCGAGTTATAATCGCTCTCCTCTTATAGCATTCACTGCAGCAAAATGAGCTTGCCTGTCTCTGCAGCCTCCATCTCCTTTTCCTGCTTCCTCTACTGTACTTTCCTCTAAACCAGTGGTTCTCAACTTTAGTATGCACAAGAGTCACTACATCAGCACACTAAAAATACAGATTTTTGAATTTTTTGTAGTTTAAACTATTTCAATGCAAGTAGACATCTTTCTTTCAGTTTTGTTCCTGTGGATTGCTCCTTTTGTGTTCCATTTATCTCCATTGTTTATACACTCCTTTCAAGCAAGAAGGTTAATTAATAAGCAAGCAGGTTAATTCTTCAACCTTTCTTTCTTAAGTTGGTCCTATTCCTCCTTTGCTATACATAGGTTAACACATATTTTCTTAGAAGAACCCCTTTTTCTTTGTTTCCTTTTTGCACTGTCTCAAATATTTATTTTTCCAACATACGTCTCCCTCCTAGTGAGAGATAAGAAGTCAATAGGTTCTGAAACATCTATTATTCAAGAAAATGCCTCTGATCTTCACCTCCCAGAGTAGGGTAATACTACCCAGGAGCTAGGCTCCCAGTGTCCCAACATCTTTCTAAGCCAAGGCTAGAGTCAATTTACAGTAGTCTCTTCTGGTACATCTCAGCAATTCTGCATTGTCTCTTGGAGTTTGAGTTCCATAAATTCTCTGGTTTGTATTTGAACTTGCTTTCCCTTCTATAATAACTATGTGTCTCCCCAGTTGGCCAAAAATTGCCAAAGGGTAATTAGAGTACTTGTTTATGATAATCTGCAAAGTCAAATGCTAGTAAAAGTGGGGTGGAGAGTAATAATGGCTGTGTAGGGTCCTTGAAACTTCTCCATCCAAATCTAAAGAGTAGCGCATGAAGATGAGTCAAGGAAAAGAGAGGAAGAGAGAGGGAGAGGGAAAGGGAGAGTATGCCAGTACATGAGAGCAGAGAAGCTGAAAGAGAAGCTGAAGGAAGAGGAAGAGGAGGTAAAGGAAAGAGGGAAGGAGAGATTGAGAATTTTGGGCCCTAAGATGGCATCCTGAGACTTCTGATTCCTGAAGATCTACTCATGCAGTCATAGGAAACCAGAAAGAGAGATAGAGCTAATGATTTTTAAGGTATGATAAACTAAAAAACTAATAAAACTTGACTCAGTAAATGCCCTGTTTTGAGCAGGGAAAGGTAGAGGTGGGCCATGAGTAGACAATAGATCCACAATGAGTCTCCAGTCTCCTTTTACTTAAGTCCATCCTGCAATACAAGCTGCTCAAATACTATTCTCAACAAACAGCTCTGGCCATTTTACTCCCTTTGCTAAAATGACTCCATGAGCATTGTACCGCCTACTGTATAAAGTCAAAGCTCTTTAATCTAGAATTCAAAGCTTGCTACAGTCCTACCCTAGAGTGGTAGGATTCCTGCCTTAACTCCAGTCAGGTTGCTTCCTCACTATCATCACCTCTTTTCCTTCTGTGACTTGGTTGATGCAGTTTCCTTCCCTTGAACACATTCCTCTTATTGTTTGTTAAATGACGTCTGTAATTCAAAGCCTAATTCACATGTGACCTCTTCCATGAAACATGACCAGACATCTCACCAGAAGAGCTAGGTCATTATTCAGAACTTCTATAGAATTCCACAATAATAATAATGCGTGGCAAACAAAGATAAAGCACTTCCTATGTACTCTATGCTAAGTGTTTTACATATTTTAAGTCAATCTTTATTACAAACATAGGAGAAATATTATCCTCAGTATATAAATGAGAAAATAAAGGCAGAGAGTTTAGCTTAAATAACTTGTCCAAGGTCACACAACCCTTACATTGCATTTAGTGCATTGCATATGATGTGGTTGCATATATTTGCTTTATATGCAAGTCTCGTCTCTCTAGTTTAGGCACTAATTTCCTCTAGTATCAAGTCTTAGGCACTAATTTCCTCTAGTATCAAGTCTTTCATTATAACGCACCTTACAAAACAAACATTGGCAAAAGGCAGGAAGGAAAGAGAAGAGGAAGAGAGAGGAGAGCAAAAAGAAGCAAAAGATCCTATATCTTGGCTAGAAGACTATGATTATAAGCTAAAAGAGCAAAGTCACATTTCAGTGGAGAGTACCTTCACATCAATGGATACTAGTCCAAAATTATTTCATCTTTCCATCTGCTTTATAAGTAGACAATAAAGAACCATAGTCTTTTTTTTTTTTTTTGTAGAGACAGGGTTTCACTTTACTGCCCTCGGTAGAGTGCCGTGGCATCACACAGTTCACAGCAACCTCCAACTCCTGGGCTTAAGCGATTCTCCTGCCTCAGCCTCCCGAGCAGCTGGGACTACAGGCGCCCGCCACAACGCCTGGCTATTTTTTTGTTGCAGTTTGGCCGGGGCTGGGTTTGAACCATAGTCTTAATGTTCTGACAGAGAAGCATAATTCACTAACTTGGGTGGTGTTACTAAAGGGTTAGTGTTTGCCACTTTGAGTTTAATCTCTTCACTGAATAATTATAATGCAAAAGTCTTGAGAGATTATTGTTTTTCTTTATTTGTTACTGATCTAGGTGACTTTTAAGATTCCTTAGACCAGTGGTTCTCAACCTTCCTAATGCCGTGACCCTTTAATATAGTTCCTTAGGTTGTGGTGACCCCCAACCATAAAATTATTTCCCTTGCTACTTCATAACTGTAATTTTTGCTAGTTATGAATTTTAATGTAAATATCTGATATTAGGCAACCCTTGTGAAAGGGTTGTTTGACCCCCAAAGGGGTCCTGAGTCACAGGTTGAGAACCGTTGCCTTAGACATTTAAGATTTTGTGATTCAAGAAAACCCCATGTCTGACATTGGCTGTTTGCCTCATCGGGTAACTGAACAGTTATGGCCGTCTCCCATTCTTCAAAGGATGGAGACCATGCCGTTCATGTCCATCTGTCACAAGTGGTAGCAGCAGAGATCACTGGAACTCTTTCTGTCTTCTTTTGTCATTGGTCATTCCCTCCAACCTGGTACATTCCTGGGGGTTGGCAAACTCTTTCTTCAAAGGGCCAGGTAGTAAATATTTTCATTGTTATGGGCTATATGGGTGAGTAGCAACTACTCACCTCTGCTATTGTAGAGCTAAAGAAGCCATAGATAATACCTTCACAAATGAGTGTAGCTATGTAAATAAAACTTTATTTATAAACTCAGGCATTGGGATGGATTTGGCTTGTGGCCTACAGTTTACTAACCCCTGTTCTATACTATGTAATGCCCTCAACTTTGCACAGTACCACAAAGGGGACTATTTAATATCAAAATCAAAGACTTGAGTGGAAAAATTTGTAAGGGAGGGGAGCACATGAGTGTCATTAATGAATATTGCGATCCCTTTTGCAGAATCCCCTTTTCTTAATGCTAACTAACTCTTCTGTGTTCAAGCAAACAAATTCTTGATTCACCTCCTTTCCAGAGAGAATATTTTTTACCAGCCTTCTTAAATCAAGATTTTACATTTTAAGTCTTAAGAAAAGTGACATTTCCTTTGTATGATTAGCAGCGTAACATTATAAATGTGACTAGCATTTAGGTTATAAGGAATATCTTACTTCTGCATCATTTTGAATTTATCGAAACTGTCAGTGAAGACTTCAGGAATGGTAAGCAAGAGAAATGGTAGACTGGGTCCAAATTTATTTCTTTCTATTTTACAAGATAAGGATAAAAGTATGAGAAAGTGAGTTACAAGGAATAACTGAAGCATAAAGATGAGAGCCTTCCAATACTCAGAAGAAATAAGTTTATCCTTGGTATTGACCTCAGCCCTCACAACACATCTCCCAGGAGAACTGGGGTCTGCTGAAAAGTTATTACATTTTGTAATAACCAAGAGCCTGGCTATAAGCAGAGCTTGATTTTCTGTTGTACTGGACAGGACAATGGTGGCTTGAAGATGATGAAGGGAAGGCCTATTCTCTCCCACTTTTATAGCTGCCAGATTGTGTTCTGACCTTTAGATCGCACATGGTAATAGCTGAAGCTTAGGTATCTATATCCTTTATTTTTCTCAATCTGATCCATTTTCCTGTTATTCCTGTGAGAGTAAGTTCCAGGATACTTATTTCAAAACAGGAAGGGCCCTCTCTGATTTTTGTTTTAGGAACTGCCTACTCTGTTGAATTTCTCTCTTCTCTGCCTCCTTCCCCTCTGTTCCTTTTTCCATGCTCTTCCCTTTCTATATTTATTCCTTCCCCTTCCCTCAGATAGCTTGAGCTTTTTCCAAATGCAAGTTCACCCTTTAGCTACTTGACTGTTTGCTACTTCCACTTTGTGTTTCAATTTCAATATTTTACAAAGGTCTCTCCTCATTGAGTGATCTAGTTTCTAACTTTGGAAAGAATTAGAAAGCTAAAAAATTTATTTAAAACCTTTAAAAAATGGTAAGCTGGCTATTTGGAACTGGGACCGCTTGTTACAGAATGACAATATTGTAATTGATGATTATGTGACAAACCAATCCCAGAAGTATCTTGCACCCATGTAGCTTTTCCTATTTTCTAAAGTGCTCTGATGCAGAATTCTTTCCTCCTACTTCCTTCTGCTGTAATTGAAATATTCATGCCCTCGATGCATTGAATTTCAACTAAATTTTAGAGATATAGACAGAGGGAATAAACTGAGCATATATGTCAGAGTCTGACATGTTTGGGGGACTTTCGTGAACATTATCACACAAATATTCACAACCACCCTTAAGAATGGCATTTTTGTACCAAGTTTACAAATGGGAAGGTGAAGGTTCAGAGAACCCGCCTTAACTTGGGTTAATCATACCATAGACTGGGTGATTTATAAAAACAGAAACTCATTTTCTCATAGTTCTGGAGGCTGAGAAGTCCAAGATCAAGGTGCCAGAATCTGGTCTGATGAAGGCCTTCTTGCTGCATTCTGACATGGCAGAAGGGCAAGCTCAACTAGCTGAATGCTATATGAAGCCTCTTTTATTATTGCCTTAATCTCAGTCATGAAAGAGGAGCACTCACGGCCTAATTATCTCTTAAAGGCCCCACCTCTAGACTCAGTTACTGATGTAGGGGCTTCCATTGATTCAGAGGTACAGGCCCATGCTGAATAAATGGGGATCTGATTAGAGATCAGATGCTGTCTCATATAACTGTTAATGTGCAGGTTCAGAGCCACAAGCAACTCCTTCCTACCTGTATCCCTCTTTGGAATCCCTTTGGGCTCATTTGGTCCATTTATAGCTTTTGATTCTGAGTGCCAGACCTGCATGTGTTTAGCTTTATCCTTTTTACAAGGCCATAGGATGAATATGAGATGAAGATGAGATTGAACCTAGGTCTTATGCTTTTAAGTCGTTTGCTTTTTCCCCTACACTGAACAATTGATCAAACATTGGGAAAACACATATGTGTGATGACCTGAATGTGGGAGTTTATAAGGAGGACGCTTGTAGGCTACAAACAGTGGGCTAGAATAAGGAAGAGAGGAGAGTGCCTGGAGTGTAAAAATAATACCAGTGAACATTTGTTTAGTGTTTTTTTGTATGCTCAATATTATAATCAGCTATTATATGCATTTTCTCATTTAATCCTTTCAACAACCTTTTGAGGCACATTCTGTTATTAATATTGTGATTTTACAGATGAGGGAACTGAGACTCAGAAAGATTAAAAAGTCTTATTAAATGTCCAGAGATGGTAAGTGATACAATTTGGATTCAAACCTGGGTATCTTTGTCTTAATGAATACATATGCTGTTTTTATTTATTTATTTATTTATTTATTTTTATTAAATCATAGCTGTGTACATTAGTATGATCATGGGGCACCATACACTTGGTTCATAGATAGTTTGACACATTTTCATCACACTAGTTAACATAGCTTTCATAGCATTTTCTTAGTTATTTTGCTAAGACCTTTACATTCCACATTTACTAGGATTCACATATACCCTTGTAAGATGCACCGCAGGTGTAATCCCATGTAATCCCCTCCCTCCACCTACCTCCCCCCTTCCCCTCCCTTTCCCCCTTCTGCCTATTCTTAGGTTGTAACTGGGTTATAGCTTTCATGTGAAGGTCCTACATTAGTTTCATAATAAGGGTGAGTACATTGGGTACTTTTTCTTCAATTCTTGAGACACTTTACTAAGAAGAATATGTTCCAGCTCCATCCATGTAAACATGAAAGAGGTAAAGTCTCCATCTTTTTTTAAGGCTGCATAATATTCCATGGTGTACATATACCACAATTTATTAATCCATTCGTGGATCGATAGGCACTTGGGCTTTTTCCATGACTTAGCAATTATGAATAGGGCTGCAATAAATATTCTGATACAAATATCTTTGTTATGGTGTGATTTTTGGTCTTCTGGGTATATGCCCAGTAGAGGGATTACATGATTGAATGGCAGATCTATTTTTAGATCTCTAAGTGTTCTCCATATCTCTTTCCAAAAGGAATGTATTAATTTGCATTCCCACCAGCAGTGTAGAAGTGTTCCCTTTTCTTCGCATCCACGCCAACATCTCTGGTCTTGGGATTTTGTGATATAGGCTAGTCTCACTGGAGTTAGATGATATCTCAAAGTAGTTTTGATTTGCATTTCTCTGATGATTAAAGATGATGAGCATTTTTTGATATGTCTGAAGGCCGTGCGCCTGTCTTCTTCAGAGAAGTTTCTCTTCAAGTCCCTTGCCCAGCCTGCGATGGGATCCCTTGTTCTTTTCTTGCTAATGCGTTTGAGTTCTCTGTGGATTCTGGTTATTAAACCTTTGTCAGAGACATAACCTGAAAATATCTTCTCCCATTCTGAGGGCTGTTTGCTTGCTTTACTTACTGTGTTCTTGGCTGTGCAGAAGCTTTTTAGTTTGATCAAGTCCCCATAGTGTATTTTTGAAGCAGCTTCAATTGCCCGGGGGGTCCTTCTCATAAAAAACTCACCCAACCCAATTTCTTGAAGGGTTTTCCCTGCACTCTCTTCTAGTATTTTTATAGTTTCATGTCTTAGGTTTAAATCTTTAATCCAGTGGGAGTCTATCTTGGTTAATAGTGAGAGGTGTGGGTCCAGTTTCAGTCTTCTACAGGTTGCCAGCCAGTTCACCCAGCACCATTTGTTAAATAGGGAATCTTTTCCCCACTGAATGTTTTTAATTGGCTTGTCAAAGATTAAATAACGGTAATTAGCTGGATTCATCTCTTGGTTCTCTATTCTGTTCCAGACATCTACTTCTCAGTTTTTGTGCCAGTACCATGCTGTTTTGATCACTATGGATTTGTAGTATAGTCTGAGGTCTGGTAGGTCCTCAGGTCCTCCTGCTTTGTTTTTATTTTTGAGTAATGTCTTGGCTATTCGAGGTTTTTTCTGATTCCGTATAAAACGAAGCATTATTTTTTCAAGATCTTTAAAGTATGACAGTGGAACTTTAATGGGGATTGCGTTGAAATTATATATTGCTTTGGGTAGTATGGATATTTTAACAATGTTGGTTCTTCCCAACCTTGAGCATGGTATATTTTTCCATTTGTTAACATTCTCAGCTATCTCTTTTCTTAGGGTTTCATAGTTCTCTTTGTATAGATCTTTCACGTCCTTTGTTAGATAAACTCCCAAGTATTTCATCTTCTTTGGCACTACTGTGAATGGGATAGAGTCCTTAATTGTTTTTTCAACTTGACTATTTTTGGTATATATAAAGACTACCGATTTATGAATGTTGATTTTGTAACCTGAGACACTGCTGTATGCCTTGATCATGTCTAAGAGTTTTGTAGTAGAGTCTCTAGTATTTTCCAGATATACAATCATATCATCTGCGAAGAGCGAAAGTTTGATCTCTTCTGACCCTATGTGGATACCCTTGATCGCCTTTTCTTCCCTAATTGCGGTGGCTAAAACTTCCATTACAATGTTAAAGAGCAATGGAGACAATGGGCAGCCTTGTCTGGTTCCTGATCTGAGTGGAAATGATTCCAATTTAACTCCATTCAATATGATATTGGCTGTGGGTTTGCTGTAGATGGTCTCTATCAGTTTAAGAAATGTCCCTTCTATGCCAATTTTCTTAAGTGTTCTGATCATGAAGGGATGTTGGATGTTATCAAAAGCTTTTTCTGCATCGATTGAGAGAATCATATGGTCTTTGTTTTTTAATTTGTTTATGTGCTGAATTACATTTATAGATTTACGTATATTGAACCAGCCTTGAGACCCTGGGATAAAACTGACTTGGTCATGATGTATGATTTGTTTGATATGTTGCTGGATTCTGTTTGTTAGAATCTTGTTGAATATTTTTGCATCTATATTCATTAGTGATATTGGTCTATAATTTTCTTTTCTTGTTGGGTCTTTTCCTGGTTTTGGGATCAGGGTGATGTTTGCTTCATAGAACGTGTTGGGTAGTCTTCCTTCTTTTTCTACCTTTTGAAACAAGTTGAGTAATATAGGTACTAATTCCTCTTTAAGGGTTTGGTAGAATTCTGATGTAAAACCATCTGGTCCCGGGCTTTTGTTTTTGGGGAGATTTTGTATGGTTGATGTTATTTCCGAACTTGATATGGGCGTGTTCGACATTTCCACTTGATTTTGGTTAAGTCTTGGAAGGTGACGTGCTTCCAAGTATTGGTCAATTTCCTTCAGATTTTCATATTTCTGAGAGTAAAGTTTCTTGTAATATTCATTAAGGATTTTTTGGATTTCTGAGGAGTCTGTTGTTATTTCGTCTTTGATATTTCTGATTGATGAGATTAGAGATTTTACTCTTTTTTTCCTGATTAGGTTGGCCAAAGGTTTATATATTTTGTTGACCTTTTCAAAAAACCAGCTTTTTGATTTATTGATTTGTTGTATTATTCTTTTGTTTTCAATTTCATTTAGTTCTGCTCTGATTTTGGTTATTTCTTTTCTTCTACTGGATTTGGGGTTGGAGTGTTCTTCCATTTCCAGTCTCTTGAGATGTCCCATTAAGTTGCTTACTTCCTGTCTTTCCGTTCTCCTGAGGAAGGCTTGCAGTGCTATAAATTTCCCTCTTAGAACTGCCTTTGCAGTGTCCCAGAGGTTCTGATAGTTTGTGTCTTCATTGTCATTTTGTTCCAGAAATTTGGCAATTTCCTTCTTGATCTCATCTCTGACCCAGCTATCATTCAGCATAAGGTTATTTAACTTCCATGTTTTTGTATGTGTATGCAGATTCCTGTTGTTACTCATCTCAAGTTTTATTCCATGATGGTCCGAGAAGATGCATGGAATAATTTCTATTCCTTTAAATTTACTGAGGTTAGACTTGTGACCTAAGATGTGATCGATTCTGGAGTAAGTTCCGTGGGCTGATGAGAAGTACGTGTATTCAGTTTTGTTGGGATCAAATGTTCTGTAGATGTCTGCTAAATCTAAATACTGGATGGTTAGATTTAAATCTAGAATTTCTTTACTCAGCTTTTTGTTGGAGGATCGATCTATCACTGCCAAAGGAGTGTTAAAATCTCCGACTATTATAGTGTTGGAGGAAATCAAGTTGCTCATGTCTGTTAGAGTTTCTCTTATAAATTGAGGTGCATTCTGGTTGGGTGCATAGATATTAATAATTGACATCTCATCATATTGAGTCTTACCCTTAACAAATATGAAGTGACCATTTTTGTTCTTCCTTACTTTTGTTGGTTTAAAGCCTATTGTATCCGCAAATAAATTTGCAACTCCTGCTTTTTTCTGGTTACCATTTGCCTGAAATATGGATGACCATCCTTTCACCCTGAGTCTGTATTTGTCTTTTAAGTTAAGATGTGACTCTTGTATGCAACAAATGTCTGGCCTGAGTTTTTGTATCCAGTCAGCTAACCTATGTCTCTTTGGAGGGCAGTTTAAGCCATTCACATTAATGGAGAGTATTGATAAGTTTGGTGAAATTTGGGGTATTGAGTTTTTCAAATGTCCAGTGGGCATTTTTAATCCTTTTGCCATTGTGGAAGTTGGAGTTTGATCAGAAGTTTCTGAGTGAGTTTACTTTTGTAGTAGAGGATTGGGTTGGTTATTATGGAGGATAGGTCTGAGAATATCCTGAAGAGCTGGTTTGGTTATGGCAAATTTCTTTAGCATATGTATGTCATTAAAGTATTTAATTTCTCCGTCATAAATGAAACTCAGTTTAGCTGGGTACAAGATCCGGGGTTGAAAGTTATTTTGCTTGAGGAGATTGAACGTTGATGACCACCCTCTTCTGGCTTGAAAAGTTTCAGCAGAAAGATCTGCAGTCATTCTAATGTTCTTCCTTTTGAAGGTAATAGATTTCTTTCGCCTGGCTGCTTTGAGAATTTTCTCCTTCATATTAACTTTAGTGAAGTTAATTATGATATGCCTGGGGGATGTCTTATTGGGGTTGAGTCGTGCTGGGGTTCTGAAGCTACCTTCTATCTGAATTTCAGGTTCTCTAGGCATGTCTGGAAAATTCTCTTTCATAATTTCATGGAGAAGGGCCTCTGCGCCCAGTGAGGCCACTTCATCTGTTTCAGGAATTCCTATGAGTCAGATATTAGCCTCCTTCAAGTTATCCCAGAGCTCTCTGAGTGAGTGATCCATTTTTGCTGTCCACTTCTCTTCCTCTTTGAGAGTTTTGGAGCGTTCAAAGGCTTTATCTTCGATGTCGGAGATCCTTTGTTCTGCTTGGTCCATTCTGTTGCTAAGGGATTCTACTGTATTTTTCATATCTTTGAGGGCTGCAAATTCTTGTTTCAGTGTGTCTAAGTCTTTGGTGGTTTTGTCTTTAAATTCGTTAAATTCTTGAGACAGCTTTTGAATTTCTCCACGAATTCCTAATTCCATTTTGTTAATCTTGTTTGCCATCCAAATTCTGAATTCAATTTCTGACATCTCAGCCAGTTGTTTGTGAATGGGATCTTCAATTACATCTGACGTATCTTTCCTTGGGGGGGATTGATCTATTCTGGTTATTCATGTTACCAGAGTTTTTCTGCTGATTCCACCCCATGATTGTTTTACTCCCTTTGATTTGCCTCTGGTGTTTTGTCAAGGACCCGTACAGTGCTGTGGCCTGAGAAACTGGGGCCCTGTTTAGTGTAGAGGGGCTAAGTGGTTCTGTCTTGTTTTCAGCTGGTTTCTATGTGACCCTAGTGAAACAGTCACTCTGGGTTGAAGTCTCAGCTGTGGAGAAATACCAGCAATTAAGTCACCCCACCCACCACAGGCAACAAATGGAAAAGGAAAATCAAACCTTCCTACAACCACCCACCCAGGGCACCACCTGGATAGTCCCCGGGTGAGTGACTCAGTTCAAAAGGTCCAAGTCAATTATCTCAGTCAGCAGCTGCTTCGGGTGGGAGAGTTCAAGAGGTCCCTGGGAACTGGATCAGAGGGGTCTGGTGACTGCTCTGAAATGGTTTGCTCCAGTGCTGCATGGAGTCAGGAAGAGCCACCAGTAAATAGATCATTCTGGAAAGATTGACGCCTCCTTCCCCACCTTGTAGTTCTGTCACACCCAGTCGCTGCTAGCCCCACAGGGCTGTGACCCCGTCAGTTGTCTGCAGTAAGCAGATACTCCAGGGGTTTGCACCTGCCTAAGTCACAGGGTAGTCTGTGTCTGCTCGACTGGGTTGCTATTCTCTGTCTTTATCCAGCAGGGGGGTTGTGTGGCCTGTCAACCTCTGGCACTTGATGGAGGCTGGAGGTGTTCACTCAGTTCCAGCCCCACCCTTAGTTTATGTTACTGAGTGAAGGGAACAACCCTGTGGGAGTTTGTTTCTGACCTTGCCAGATTCCTCTGCAGAGGAAAGGCTGATTTGAGTTCCCAGAACCTGTGCCTCAGGTCCTGTCTTTAGTCCTGTGGGTTTGTATTCGCAGCACGATCAGTTGTTGGCTGTAGCCTCTTGGCCTCCTTTGTCTATAGGCTGGTGATCCCCTAAGGGCCAGGTGCGTCTTAGGCTCAGTAGAGCGGTCCTCTGGATCAGCCCCACCCTGGGAGTTTCCCGGCTCTGCGGGTGTGTTTTCTAGTCCCCGTGTTCCACCCAGGTTGGTACCGTCTCAGGAAAACCCTTTACTCATGGGACCTGTGTTTCAGTCCCAGGTCTGTTCCATGGTGGTTGCCATCTGAGAAGATGTTTGGCCTCATCTGGTTGCCCAGGAAGACAGGAGGAGGGGCTATGGGTTATCTGGGGGTGGGCCTTGATATTGCTGAAGATGGCTGTTGCTCTGCACCTCGGGGCACCACCGCTCCAGTGTAATTCCCTCTCAGCCGACCGTCGTCTTCTCACTCCTTTGCTACAGAGTCAGCACTGGCCAGCTGCAGTCCAGGTCCTGTCTACACCTCTCGAGAGTTCACCCAAGAATCTGGACTCCTGGGGGGGCAGGTCTCCAGATCACGGAGTGAGAGTGGAGGGGAGTGTTAGGAGCTCAGAGTTGCAGGTCGTAACACCAAGCTCATTGAGACCAAATGAACAAATAAACAGATACAAAGGTTACCAGGCACATGGGCCCATAGATACAGAGACAGACGGAGACACATAGACATACAGGCAACAGCCACGACAACAGCAATATAAGAACAACTGCAATAAAAATAGTGATAATTGTAAAATGATTGAAAGAAAGGAAAAATAAGAGAGAAAAAAGTGGTGTTAGAAAGAATGTTAAATGAGAAGAAAAAAATTAAAATTAGAAGACATAGAAATAAAAAATATATCTATATAAAAAGTAATAATAAAAAATTATCAAAATCTCCTCTAAGAAAATGGTGAGGAAAGAGGAAAAAACGGACAAAAACAAAACAACAACAACAAAAAAAAAACCCCCACGAAAACCAAAACAAAACAAAACGAAACAAAAAAAGGCACCAACTACAAAATATTCTTGTGTGTACAAATATACCTATAAATATCTATATGTCTGCTGTAGGGATCAACTTTCATAGGAATATATTCATACTGCAATATACTTTCTGGACACCAGGTGGCGCTGTGAGTGGTTCTGAGACTTATACCTGATTTACAGTTTATACTGTTACCACGGTAACCACCTTCCATGGCTGATTGCCATTTTGGAGTTTCCGTAAAAGTTTGTCGCCTAAGAATTGTGCAACCTCAGCTGTTCTTTTCCAGACAGCACTTGTGACCGACCTTCCCACTCAGTGCAGGTGTCCACGCTTCCTAAGTCCCTCCACTCTGTTCCCAGGTTCCCCCGCAAACTGGTGACTGCAATCAGCCATAAGGGGAGAGGTGCTGAGTTCGCGCGGTCATTGGCGGGCTCGCAGCTCTATCTCCTGTAGCTGGTTCCCGTGGTTTCAGCAGCCAAAGCTGGTCCGTGGCTTCAGTAGCTTCGCGGCTCCAGAAGCTAAAGCCGGGTCCTAGGTTTCAAGCCGGTTCCCATGATTGGAGCGCTCGGGGGACTTATTCTGAGTTTTATGGTTCAGAGTTTCCCTTTTGGATGGGCGCCCGCCAGTTCGCCGCACAGCCTGAACCGCTGGCCCCCTCCAACACCTGGGGGAAAGGTGCCCGCCCTTTTGGGTAGTTCAAAATGTCTGCTTCCCGGGCAGGATCCCTTCCCTTCAATTGTCCAACAGTTTGCCCAGCTCCCCGTGGTTTTGAGTGGCTCTCCTTTCGGATGCCTCCCTCAGTTCAGGATTAATTATTTGTCAATTGGATTTTGACAGCATTTACAAGCTGCTGACCTCCATAGGGGAGGGGCCTGCTGGCCGGCACGACCTGAGCAGGGAAGAGTCTCTACAACAGAGTCTGTGATTTTAAATTACCCCTCATATATAGCAAACTGCCAGTTCGCTGGGCGTCTCCAGCTGTCTGTCCACTCCAATAATCCACACACAGGGAAGGTCCAGACCACCTTTCCTCTCACCTGGTGGCTTGGGAGAGGTGGGCTACGTGTCCATCCTGTCTGCCATCATGCTCCGCCTCCACATATGCTGTTTTTAATCCTGAATTACCTCTGGTGTTTCCTCTCCCACCAGAATCTGAATTAAAGAACATATCTGGGAACCTAGCCCACCTACCTTTCTGCTAGGTCTTTGCTTCAAGTTCTTTTAAAGGCTAATGAAATGTCAACTATAACATCACATCAGTGTCTAATTGTAATTTTCATCTTACACAATAAAATATGAAGCTAAAAATCTCCTACCTTGCAGGTTAAACACCTAGGGAATATTGAGGAGAATAATCTCCAAGGAAAGGTTTTAGCTAAAAGATTTATTAAGCTGGATCTTTCACGGTCCAGTGGAAGCTTTGTTGCTTGGCAACTGGTTTTAGAGATGGTACAACATGATCCAATTGACAAGCAAAAAGAAATATATATGTAAAATGCCAAATCAACTTGTTTGTCACATGAGCTAATTTTTGTCTCTAATAGCTGAATCATTTGTATTGGATCATTTGTCCTCTAGTAACTTTTGTATCTAGTTACCAATATTACTCACTCCCTAGGTAATAGGTATACGATGGCTTATAGCAAAATGCTGGCCTAACATCTGTGATGTTCTTTTTGCAAAGAAAAGAAAGAGCTTTTTCAAATCCTGGGATAAGTGTGGTTTCTCTTTGGGGAATATAAGTCTTAAATCGCTTACCTGAGAAGTACAGGAAGAAGTTCACAAAGGATGGCAGGAAATCCAGATTCTTAGTGCCTTTCTTCTATCCATGTCCTCTTTCAATCGGATATAGTTTTACTTGGCTTTTCTAATAGCTGCTGAATGTGAAAACAGTAAGAATAGATCTTCTCCCTTCATCACCATGTACCTATAGTACACAATCTATGAGTATACCTAGGGCAAGTTCAGGCAATCCACTGAAGCTGGCAGCCTGAAAATGTTTTAATTACAAAGAACTCCAGTGGCAATGCATCTGAAGCATGGCAGAGTCAGGTCTGAGAGTCACACACTTCATGTGTATGTATATATATATGATTCAAATCTGGATATCTTTGTCTTAATGACTACATATGCTGTTTTTAATCCTGAATTACCTCTGGTGTTTCCTCTCTCACCATAATCTGAATTATAGAACATATCTGGGAACCTAGCCCACCTACCTTTCTGCTGGGTCTTTGCTTCAATGAATTTCTCTTTTTATACCAGAAGACAGAGGATGCTATAGAAAACTATTCCAATTATGTCAAAAGGACACTGGACCAAGATGGGGCAATTTGATCATGAAAAAGAAATATGATGGCAATTAATTGATATGCATGAGTTCAACTGTCATATAATGACAGTTAAGAACTACTGTCTCTAGAGGTTCCACCAACAAATTAAGTTGAAAATTGATGAAGTTGCAGAATCAAGTTTTAAGTCTTCCTTTCCTATATATGAGGGAAAATAAAAGTTCATGAAGGGAAATTTCTCTTCATGGAAAAATTCTTGCTAACTAATACAGAACAGAATTAGAAAAATTACTATTTTTTAACTATTGAAGAAATAATGTAGCCAACAACTATTAATAAATATCAAACTATTAGGTGAAAGGTTGATAGCTTCATAATGAAAGGATTGGGCTGAATCCTGTAATCACGCTCATGTCATTAAAAATGGAACTGACATTGGATACTAAGCCTCAAAGTCTATCAATCTGTGGAAAATAAAAAGTTTATGGGAAGAGAGGAACAAGTTAAATGATACCATGAGGAAGTAATCATCAAAATCCATTCTAAACCATGCTGTATTCTTCAGAACAAATAACTGGGTCCATCCAACAAATCCCGAATGTAAGAATTTAAAAAATAGAAGGAAGGGGACTCCTCCGTTTAAAGTCTGCATTGCCCAGCTGGGCACCTTGCTCAGGTCGTGGTTGCCCGGAAACAACCACCAGCCCAACCACTCAACCCCCGACTCCGTCGGAGCCATGATCGTACTGGTTCAGTCAGAGAGGACATCCTTTAACTATATGCTATGAAGAAGGTTGCTGCAGAAGCTTTGAAGAGGAAAGGATGGGAGGTTGCCGAGTTGGACCTCTATACCATGGACTTCAATCCCATCATTTCCAGAAAGGACACCACAGGTAAACGGAAGAACCCTGAGAACTTTCAGTATCTTGCTGAGTCTGTTCTAGCTTATAAAGAAGGCCGTCTGAGCCCAGATATTGTGGCTGAACAAAAGAAGCTGGAAGCTGCAAATCTTGTGATATTTCAGTTCCTACTGCAGTGCTTTGGAGGACCTGCCATTCTGAAAGGTTGGTTTGAGCGAGTGCTGACAGGAGAGTTTGCATACACATATGCTGCCATGTATGACAAGGGATCAGCAGCTCCATGTGTTCTCTTCACAGTGTCCATGGGGACATGAATATCATTCTCTGGTCAATTCAGAGTGGCACCTTGCATTTCTGTGGCTTCCAAGGCTTAGAACCTCAACTGACATGCAGCATTGGGCACACTCCAGAGGATGCCCGAATTCAGATCCTGGAAGGATGGAAGAAACGTCTGGAGAATATTTGGAATGAGACACCACCATATTTTGCTCCAAGTAGCCTCTTTGACCTAAACTTCTGGGCATGATTCTTAATGAAAAAAAAAAAAAAAAGGTATAAGATGAACAGAAAAATAAGAAATTTGGCCTTTCCTTAGGCCATCACTTGGGCAAGTCTATCCCAACCCACAACCAGATAGATCAAAGCTAGAAAATAAAATTCACAAGACTTGATTTCCTTCTACAATAAAATAGAAGGAGGAAGCTCAGTAATTCAATTATAGAGACTTCCAAGCCATAATCAACTGCAATGAGTGGACCTTGTAAATCTTGTTTAAAACAGATTACTGTATTTTGCCATGTATAATATGCTCCCGTGTATAATCCACACCCACATTTTTGAACCACACTTTCAGGAAAAAAAGGTTTCACTTTAATTTTTTAATTCAAATTTTTGTTTATATTTAGGTACTTGTTTTTTGTATATAAAGAAATTTTGGCATTTATTCTTAAGTATATTATGGTATAAGAAATTTTATGTAACTAATAATTACAAAACACAAGAACAGATACACAGTACAAGATGTTTTCCAATAATTTTGTAAACGTATCACCTAGATTGCTAGCTCCCACCTGAAGTACACAAAGAGAAACACGTCACTCTTCACTGGCCAAAAGTGCTTTTGTTGCAAGTTCATTGTAAGTTCAAGAAAACTGATTGATGTATTCCAGGGTATTATTTTGCATATGGATATCATTATTGCTTTCTAGAGTTACACTTTAACACCTAAGCATAAATAAAAGAATTAAAAACACTTATATAAATATGGAACTAGTACTATCCAAGTATAGTGCACATACTTATTTTTCCCTCAAAAATTTGGGCATAAAAGTATGCATTATACCTGGCAAAAGATGGGCGGAGGGAGGGTGATTGGTGGAACCACACCTATGGTGCATCTTACAAGGGTACATGTGAAACTTACTAAATGTAGAATGTAAATGTCTCAACATAATAACTGAGAAAATTCCAGGAAGGCTATGTTAACCAGTGTGACGAAAATATGTCAAGTGGTATATAAAACCAGTGTATAGTGCCCCATGATTGCATTAATGTACACAGCTATGATTTAGTAATAATAATAATAATAAAAAATTGACCAGGAAAGATATTGGCTCTCCCACAGTAGATGTTTTCCTGTGGCAACCCCAGCATATTTGTCCCCACCATAGGGTGTTTCTTCCCACCTGCAAATGGAGGAAGGGGGAAGACTTGAAGTCAGAAGTCAGATTTTGCTGGATTTTTGCTGGGTTCGTAGGAACCTAGGAGAGTATTAACTTGTGGTGCTTGGTTTAAACACTGGAAGTGTGTCTGACAAATGGTGAACAAATTGCATACTTAAATCTTATTTTAAATGTAGTCAATTCTTTAGAGAGAAAAGGCTCTGATTTGAACCCACGCTTATGTAAATCTTAAGGTTGCTTTAGTGTCCTACATTAACCTACCCACATTTTTCTCTTTTATAGGCACCAACAGAGTACAGAGTGAGGTGTGCAGAAGGGAAATATTGACTAAATTTAGCATGAAATTAATTCATCCTCACCTATCAGTTATGATGGTCAATCATGAGCAAAACACTGTCATCAACTTCCTTAGTCATAAGTCCTCCTCTCCAAAATATCTTACAGTTCACAAGAATAGGCTATTTTATTTTGCATTGTATAACTTTGTAACAGTTCTGCCGCCTATTTCAGAATTTAATGATACGATAATTCCCTTTTTCAATAGACTCATGATATGGTGAAATCACTCCAGTGGCCAAAGACCTACCCTTTCTTAAAACCAATTTGCAAGTATAATTAAACTATGGAAGAAAGTGTGTATTTGCCATCATTTAACATCCCTTTCTGCAAAAGATGTCATTAATTGCCTATATCCTTTTCTCTGTCAGGTTCTATTTATTACAGGGATGTCCTCAGAGTGAACCTTGGGGACTGCTTTCCTGAATCATTAGGAAGATTTAAGTTTTTCAGTGGTCAATACTTCATGAACTGTTTTATGATTTGATCATTTAGGATGATGCATGTCAGCTCCTTGACCTCGGGAGATACCTTGAGTGTCAGGATGAGCCACCAGGCAGTTTATTCAATTGCATCAGGCTTTGAGTTGATGCTGTTGAGGATGATACCCACTTCATAAAGGATCATCATTATGAAGATGGAGGTGGGCTTGTTTACCTTGCATGCCTGCCGGTCTACCCTCTGGTCAGAAGGCAGACTACCAACCCTGGGTCTGCTGCCACTTGTAATTCACTCTACATAATGTTAAAAATAGTTATTTTTATTGCAAATTTGCAAAATAGTCTCACAAAATATGGACAAGCCAAAGGTAGAACGTTTTAAATCGGCCATAACTACCTTCTTGTTGACATTTTATTAATAATTGTTTCTACTTTTCACCTTGAACAGACACATTTATTTTAACTATAAATAAGATATGCTTAAATAAATAGGTCAAAAAATAAAAATCAATACAAACATGATCAAAAAATCATATATTATAATTTGCTTCAAATATGTTTATATAATGAAAATTTCTTCCCCTGCTATTAGGTATTTACCTGTGGCATCATTTTTAATGACTGTATAAAATTTTGTGCTGGGCTATGAGAATATACATAATCCAATTCACTATCTTTGGAAATTAGGGTTTTTTTCCTCCTTTCTTTAAGTACTGCTGAATGTACTAGTCTGTAGCTAGATATTTGTACATATCCGTAACTATTTCCTCAGGCAAATTTCTTAGAAGTTGAATTTCTCAGTTGAAAAGCAGATATGATATTTCTAAAAGCCAAACTCTGTTTGGCCTGATTTTGTTTCCAAGTAGTCTAAAAATACCTGAAGGTTAGGTCTCATTGGTTTGTTAAAAGACCCCTCCTGTTTATCACCCAGCTTCAACTCATGTCAAAGAATTCTGTGGTTGGCTTAGGGAGCTGTCACAAGGATGACTTAAATTTTTACTGCTTCCAGCATTTTTTCCTGTTCCTTTCTTTTTGCTTTACATGTTTGTCTGATAGGTAGCATGACCGCATATTGTGGTTTGCCTAGGATGACAGCATATGCCTATTACTGCAGCATAATTATTCATAGCACCCTCTTTCACTTTCAAAATTCTTCCAATTTGGACTGGTCTGATGTGCATGTTAGAGAAATGTATTTGGAGCTTTAGAAATGAGTGTGAAACGTTCTTTAAATTCAATATGTGGCAGGTGAATATGGAGCAATGAAATCATCGCTATCCTCCCAAGGCACTACCTGAAAACCCTAGTGTTCAAAGGAAGAGCTGAAATGCTTAATGTGAGTTGACCAAAACAGTGGGATTGATCACTATTAGTACTAAAAGCTGGATTACTAAGAGGCCAAGAATTCTTAGGCTTGGAGAGAACCCTGGGTTTCTGATAGATAAAATTTCATACAGTGTTTCCAGAAGGGACATATCATACTTATTAGTGGGCAGATCATAACTTACCAAGGATAGCCAGTCCCACAGGACCTTAGTCCCTTCATGAGGGAGAGGTAGTTTATGAATTTGGACAGAGGGAGGTGGTTCTGGACTCTACTGCTTACGTGCATATTTTCCTGAAGTCCAATACTATGCTGTTATTTATTTCACATACAAGAGTCTTTCTGAATGAAACATATGCTCTTTTTGTGAATTTTAAAAGATATAATTCTGGCACATCGTAATTGCTTAATAAATGCATATATCATGAATAAAGGAGATAATGAATATTGTAGTAGAATGCATAAACCATGAAATTTGACATACAAATTTTTAAATTTTAGGCTTCTTTTTACTTACTTTATTATTTTTTTCAAAGCAAATTATTTACTGTCCTCTGCATCTGTCTTTTCCTTTACAGGAAGCAGATCTTAAAGTCCTGGCATTGCTAGGAAGGGCCAATGACTCCCACAGTGATTTGCAGTTACAATATATTTCTTTTACTTTCATGAAGAAGCAGGTGGCAAGAACTATCCATTTTTACTGATGAGAAAGACATTTCTAAATAGTTTTGGTGGATAACTCATCAGGGAAATTTCTCTAGTTAACCATCCAACCATCTGCCATTAACTTGTCACATTTCATGAGCAGAGATATGATCTTTTTGTAGATGCAATTCTTATTCTGGCTAGGACCAAACAATGAGGTGGATAAATAAATCAACCTAGAATTTTGGGTTATCTAGACCAGGCGTCCTCAAACTTTTTAAATGGGGGGCCAATTCACTGTCCCTCAGACCGTTGGAAGGCCGGACTATAGTTTAAAAAAAATATGAACAAATTCCTATGCACACTGCACATATTTTATTTTGAAGTAAAACACAAAACGGGAACAAACACAATTCACACCGCTTCATGTGGCCCACGGGCTGCAGTTTGAGGACACCTGATCTAGACATTTAAATAATATTTTTAGTACGACTCAATTGGTTGTATGGCCACTAGCTAAAAATGGATGAAAATGTCACTTTGAAAATGTGCTCTGGATTTTGCAGTTTTGAATTATACTCCCTGTGTTTTTGGAAAATAAAAATGCTATATTTTTCCCTTTTATGGAAAAATTTTAGTCTACAATAAAATGTAATAGGTAGTCAAAATTTTGACAGAAACTTGCTAGGTAAAAAGCTTACCCTTTTTAAAATCAGTGAACATCTGTAGTTCATACCTTCTGAGACTGTGAGTCTGTTCTAACCCAGTGGAGTTGGCATTCTGATGAGGTGCTCCAGATCCTATTTTTTATAAGCCATAACCTTAGATGTATATGGTTTATTCAAAACATTAGACATAAGGCTTAGAAAAACATAGGGATTTTTCCTATTATTGAATGTTTTAACAACAAATTGTAAATATGTCATGGAGTACTCGTGGAGCTCATTTGGATATGAGCACAAAACAACTTTATTCTTTTTTCCAACTGTTCAGTGATTCTTCCTCTGGATGGAAACCTCAGAAAAGGTCTCTTCACATTTATTTCCATTTACTCTCAGGCAATAAAACCACCAAATCATAAGAATTGTCTCAGTTTAGTAATTGATATTTCCACTCCAAACTCTATTTTTTTCCCCTCTCAGATGTGGCTAATTCAGGCCTAAAAGCTGGGGAGTGGGGCTGGGCTGGGAGGGGGTAAGGATATGACTTGGGAGGCTTCGGGCTTCTTTTTTGTTAAGTTCCGTAGCCTCTTCCCTAGTGGGTTAGCTGGCCTTGGTTTTGGAACCTTTTGGCATAAGGAGTGGAGCTAGGGGGCAGGAAAGTCTTAAATAACTGATATTGTTGTGCTCTCTGAGCTAGACTTTAGGTGAGCTGGGGAATATCCCTCTCTCTTCCTAGAAGTTGGGAGGAAGAAGGAAAAACACCATAGCACTCTCCAAAGAAAATGAAAATGTCCTTTTGGCTTCATTAATTCCAAATCCTTTCCACCATCTTGACATGCTGAAATGTTCTTACCTTCCCACTTGGAGTTTCTTTTTTGCACTTTTTTTTTTTTTTTTTTTGAGACAGAGTCTCACTATGTCTCCCTTGGTAGAGTGCTGTGGTGTCACAGCTCATAGCAACTTCCAACTCTTTGGCATAAGCGATTCTCTTGCCTCAGCCTCCCAAGTAGCTGGGACTACAGGCGCCTGTGACAATGCCTGGCTAGTTTTTGGTTGGAGTTGTCATTGTTGTTTAGTAGGCCCAGGGTGGGTTCGAACCCACCAGCCCCAGTGTATGTGGCTGGCACCCTAACCACTGAGCTATGGGCACCAAGCCTCCTTGCACTTTTAATATGAGAATGGGAATAAATAGATTATGATATATTCATACAATGCATTACTTTTCAGCAAACAAAACAATAGAGAAACAACATACACTAAACAAAACCAAACAAAAAATCCCACACGACTGATACAAACAAAACATGGATGAATACGGAAAGCATTATCTGGACCAACAGAAGGCAGGCAAAACGTGTACAAATCACATCAGTCCATTTTATGCAGGAAAACTCTCTCCTGCATGAAATTCTAAGTCAGACAAAATTAAGCTTTCATTGCAGTAATCAGAAAAGTGGTTGTTTCTGACAAGGGGAGAGGATTGACTGGGAAGGTTCAACATTGAGTTGATAAGAATGTTCTATACCTGGACGTGGACTTGGATGTATGCATTTATCAAAACACATTCAACCTTGTATGTGTTTACATTGTAAAATATACCTCAATATATAAATTTAAGAAAACTTAGATTTTACTGGACAGCTTTTGCAGGATATTGGCATAGGGGCATTGAAGCCAATCACACAAAAAGCACCCTAAATTCTCCTTCACTGTCAAAAGTTATCTCAACATTTCAGCACATCAAGATGGCTTAGAAATTGTATTCTCTTCTTGGTTTTTATTGTCTGCTAACATTATTTTGTCTTCTTTGTATTTATCCATCTCATCAATATAAATGCCGAGAATCTTCCCCTCTGACTCTTTGTAGGTTCAGATTAGGTCATTCTATCAATACCCCTACAGTTGAATATGCCTCAGGTCAACAACATGAATGTCACAAAACACTTTATCAAATATGTCGTTGACTTCAAAATACATTTCCATGTTCCTCTGATTTACCAAATTATAAATATTTTAAGATGTATTTTCTTTATTAAACTAAAATATGTTAGACTGAGACGTCATCTCCAATTTCTCCATTTCTGATAGTTTCAATTCCTTTTCTATTATCTTTCCATCATAATTTAGGTTTATGTTTACAAGTATATAAACACTTGAAAGACTATAGCCCCTTGCCCTTTATAGATAATTTTAGATAAAATGGAAAGTGCCTTAAAGCTTTCAGCAGTATGGCAGCAGAGCTAAGAAAAGGCAACCTCTATATGTAGAAATAGGCAGAGATACTGGACAAAATGTAGCGATCATTTTCAATACGGCTGAGCTTGAAATAAAATTAAAAAAATCTCCTGACACCAGAAACGAAGAGGAAACTGAACACCAGAGCACTAGCAGAAACAGATAACAATGAAGGGTCATGGTAACATCAAGACCCGGGGGCTGGAGACTGGATTTTGATGCCCCCTACACAGGGACAGGAAATGTGTGCTTGAGCCTGCATGTTTAAAGAAACTAGAAGCAAATCCCATAAATAAAGTTCCAGAGCCTCAAAAGGCTGCCCTGATTAATGCAAAGTGGATAACTCTTCCTCTCCTTGAGGAAGATACAAAGACTATTTCTAAGTGCTCTGGTATGTGATATGAACAAAAGAGTTGTCTGTAAGAATAAAACATCATGAAGAATGGGTTCTGAGTTGATATAACCTATATGACCTAAAAACCCCAAGCTGAAATGCTAAAATAAAATATTTGAATGAAACAAATGAGAACCACCAAGTTCCACTGGGAGGAAAAAGTTCCAAAATCCAGAGGAATATAGAATTTTCCCTGTCTCCCCCAAAAGATAAACTCACAACAAAAATAACACACAATTGTGTGTTTTAGCGATGTAGTGAGCTTACTAATGGGAAAACTCTCCTGCTATAAAATGCCTAGAAATGCTGAACAAACAATAACAAACTTTATTTTAAATATGTAGTTAACAAACAAAAAAATGCAGGAAAAAAAAAGAAGTGGCAGTAGACGTGAAATAAAATTAGGATCTGAAGTTACAATTTCCCTGTAGTGAGTGGACTGGGAGGAGCCAGTCTTAGTATTATCAAGGATTGTGTTTTGACATGTGGAAACGGGGGAATGTCTCCATTATCTTTGTTTCTAAATGAGGAGGAAAGCTAGAACCATGTCTTCTGAAATAAACCCAGGTTTATTCTTAATTTACTGAGTTGTTTGTTGGCATGAAGCATCCTTATCAATTCCTATGCTCTTTTTAATAATGCAATAGCTAGTTGCCTATGAACAACATTCTTCAGAATCCCTTGCAAATAGCCTTTTGGCTTAGATTTGGCCAATGCTACAGAGTTCTGAAGGACTTGAGGATGGAAGAGAAGCTGGCCATTGCTCTTTCCCTGGTGCTTGTGCACAGCTGTATAAGCTGCAGATGTCAAGTCTTGTGGTTGTCCCTTGGTATGAACTACGCTCTACAGCTGTGCAGAAGCTATGATGAGCGGAGGTGTTTTTAAATTTCAGATTAATATAAAAGTATATATGATTAGGTTAAATTATGTTTATTAGGTAAAGTCCAAGTTTTAGTTGACCTCTTCTACAGGAAGTGTGCCATATATCCTTACATTGTGCCTGTTAGATGAGAACTTACCAATCCTCCTTCCTCCTCCCCTCTCCCCCATTTCTTCTGCCCCCCTTCTGCCTTCTTGAATTTAATTGTGTTTTCCCTAGTGTGGGCCTGTAGATGTTCATCTACTAGTTTCGTGTGAGTATTGACTACACGAGATGCTTGCTTTTCCATTCTTGTGATACTTTTACTTAGGAGGATGTTCTCCAAATCCTTCCATGTAAATACAAAAGATGTGATGTCTCCATCTTTTTTTTAATGGATGAATAGTATTCTATGGTATACTGAGAAGGGACACAAAGGGGCTTCAAGGAAGAGGGTAGAGGAAAACCTGGCCTACTGAACCAGGAAGTTTACAAGGCTCATAAGAATGTGGGTATGAAGTAACCTAGGTAACCAATGACCAATAGAAAGAGACCATCAATGACCAATAGAAAAGGGTGATACTGCCTAGAGGTGCAGAGAGGCCAATGAAAGACTTGCATCCAGTTTAAAACACAGGGAAAGAGGGCATTTATACTCCTGCAGGCGTTTGCATCTCCATCTCTTTCACCTCTTTCATAAGAGGGACTTCCTTCCAATTCTCTTTGGAAGTGTTCTAAACTTTCTCTTTGTTCTTCCTAAATAAAATCTCTTTGTCACACTGAAACTTGTGTTGGTTACTTTTGCCGTCTATTCACGCTGCCTGTGCTGCTCCAGTTTTATTTCCAATTTCCACTCATATTTGCTTTCAATTACCACCATGCCTTCGTTGAACAGTTCTAGCTCAGCTGAGTAATCAAACCAGGTCAACTGTGTTCAGGAACTGGGACCCCAACTCTTAACATACACATATACCATAGTTTATTTATTCATTCATGAGTTGATGGGTACTTGGGTTGTTTCCACATCTTGGTGATTGTGAATTTAGCTGCGATAAATATTCCAATATAATGTCTTTGTGGTAAAATGATTTTTTTTTTTACTTCTGGGTAGATACCTAGTAATGGGATTGCAGGATCAAATGGAAGGTCTACTTTAAGCTCTTTGAGGATTCCTCTGAGGTTTTTTTGAAGTGACTGACCTGGATGGTACGCTATATTCCTACTATCGTGAAACCTAGTAGTAAAACAGAGCTCTGGCATTCTTCCCTAGCATTCGTATTTCCAAAACCTCTGATGATTTATGTAATCACTTGTTTACATTATTCTTGGAAAAAATAGACTGAATTTTGACAACTAACAGACTGAGTTTAAGAGTGGATAGGAAAAAATAACCTTAAATGGAATATCCTTAAGGGAAGCTTGTCTGTCTTGGCCTAAGCTCTGAGTGGGGTAAAAATATGCTGTAAGAAATTGTTATAATGGAGCTGTACCACACGCAGTGACCATAAGCTAGTGAAACTCTTGGTGTACTCAGAAGAAGCATATAGAAATCCTCTTTGGAGTGATGTACACTCGGTCTTGGCCACACAGATTCTTACACATACAATGCTAATGAACTTGAGCCAACAATTCAAAATTAGGAAGCTCACAGGATAACAATCCACCATAAGTGAGAATCATCAGGCATTCTCTATCCCCGAGAATTTTAGATAATAGAACCATTTGATTAAAATAAGTATGTTTGAAATACTAAATACATAATGAAAGAAAGCAAAGATAACTGTGAAGAACAATAGATTTGAAAAAAATAAATGGATTTCTGAAAGGAACAATATAGCTTAGATAATTAGCACAATTGCTAGTTTCACAGCAAAGAGAGCTAGTGCACTAGAAAATAGCTTCAGAATGAAACAGAGAGAGTTAAAGATATAGCAACAGAAGGAGAATTAAGAAAGATAGAGGATGGAATGAGAAGAACCAATATAAATCTAATTGGAGTTTCAGAAGGAAAAAATGTGAGAGTCAATTCTTTGGGTTGGGATTTTTTTCTGTAAGTGATGAAGGAATTAATACTCAGATTCTATAAATATCCCAGGAAGAATCAAGAAAACTAGAGATAGCATTGTGAAACTCCAGCACAAATGACAACGAGCTAACCTCTGAAGCAGCCAACAACAACAAAGGACTGAGTTTTGGAAGGCCCTATGTTTCGAAGGGCATATATGGTTTCCTGGTTTCCCTCTCTCTCATATATATACATATATATGATGAATTATAGTGTACATGTATGCATATTTCTATTATAGTATGCATATAATGCATATGTATGTGCATAGCCTTCAGACTTGTGTAAGAAGAAAAGTTTTTATCTCTTACAAAAACAAAGCAAATTAACAGCCACTTTTTCAATGTCAAAGGGATTTTTGGACTTGATTTTAAATAAATTCACTGACACTTGATACAGTGAAGTATGTTTCTAAGAGTGTCCTTTATAGAAATACAAACAATCCTACTTCAGGGGAAATAAATGTTCATTTCAAAATTGTGTTTTAAATATTTATGAAACTGATATGTCCTGTTTTATCAGGTTGGGATACAAAATAGCTTCTCATGACTTTTTTATTTGTACTAACTGACTCCCAGCTGTGATGCCTCCTATTTATAAGAATCTCTCTCTTCCATGCCTACAGTCCACCCTTGATAATTCTAATAACTTCTGTGTTGGTCATTTGGTCCAAGGGCTTCAGTTCAGATACTATTATCTGGAGCAAAGAACATGGGGAATAGTCATTATTATTGTTGTTTTGCCCAAGGCTCATCACACTGCTTCTGTTTTGGTCTCATGGTATTACTGATAGGCATTCTGATGCAGTACTCTGCTGTGAAGATAAGACCAAGCACACGCTGTAGCACTGGAAACTTCCTTAGGTACTGTTGGGAAGAAGGAAGTCTCTATTCTCCTTTTACTCCCACACAGCTATGTCTAAGTCTGAAACCATTCTAATGTCAGCCGTGTACTGGGTATGGAATAAGTATGGAGTCACCCTTCCTTACAACTTTATTTTTTATTTTTTTTAAATTTTATTTTATTGTTTAAATCATAGCTGTGTACGTTAATGCTATCATGGGGCACCATACACTGGTTCCTTACAACTTTAAGGAAAGATATAGGCTTTTCTGCATTCGAAATGTGTTAGTTCTGGCTTCCATACTGCTTCCTGGTTGAGATGAATTCTCCAACTGTGCTATGCCCACCAGCAAAGTGTGGAGAGGGGGAGAAAAGGGAGGTGCCTTTCTCTGTGGTGTTCATTGTGCCTTCCCTCCACAGTGCTGTGAGAAGTTGACCCAGAACCCCAGAAACCTACCATCTTCCTTCTTTTTGAGCCTCAGTGCCTTGTCCCTAACTTTAAGCTTAACCTGATTCAACTGCTATGGTCATAAGCCCTGCCCATTCCTGTGTAAGATGACTGGGCATTTTATATTTAGTTATTTATTTATTTTGAGACAGAGTGTTACTATGTCACCCTTGGTAGAGTGCCATGGCGTCACAGCTCACAACAACCTCAAACTCTTGGGCATAAGTGATTCTCTTGCCTCAGCCTCCCAAGTAACTGGAACTACAGGTGCCCCTCACAATGCCAAGCTATTTTTTATTGCAGTTGTCATTGTTGTTTAGCTGGCCTGGGCTGGATTTGAACCTGCTAGCCTTGGTGTATGTGGCTGGCGCCGTAACCACTGTGCTGGCTTGGCAGCTGTAGCTCAAGTGGTTAGGGTGCCAGCCACATACATGGAGGCAGGCAGGTTTGAATTTGGCCTGGGCCAGCTAAATAACCACTAGGCATTTTAATACATAACGTCTTTGACACACACAACCACAGCTTAAAAAGTACCATCTACGATCTGGATTTTTCACTTATCCAGAATCACTTTGTTTTGTTTGAAAGTAAATAAGTTTTAGAGCAGCCATCTCTCAAATCAACTCTAGGGCTTTCTTTAAGTATATAGTTCCATTATTTCTAGGTAGACTTTCAATGGACAATTATAATAACTGGTCATTTATTACAATAAACTTATTTTCTGTGAAAAACCACGTAAGCCTAAGTTGAGTACTGATGTACCAATTACAGGGCCTTGTGAACCATGCTGTGCATCTCTTTCTCTCTCCAGCTGCCTGGTACAGTTCATGGCATTGCTAAAGAACAAGACAGATATGGAAATCACATTCTAAAATGATGAGTCAGGAAATAAACAAATGATTTCACACAAAAGGTGGTTATGAGATAGGGTGACTAGGGGCAGGAATTTCTTTAGCTAGGAAAATCAATCAGATAAAGCCCAGAAATTATCCATGAAAGACCCTGAAGAAGAGAATGTATGCTGCAGTAGCCAAGGGTTTTTGTGTGTATAGTTCACCTGAACTAGAACAGGGCCTGATACATATATATCAGAAAAATTTGTGGACTGTATTAATAAAAGCTTCAGGTATAGGGAATAGCAAATGGAGAGATCCTGAGACAGAAAGGTCAGTGCAGTTGGAAAAGGAAGAGAGAGTCAAAGGATCAAAGGAGATGACTTTGGAGAGGCACATAGTGGGTCAACTTTTGGAGAAACTAGAAGTTATTATAAAAAATTTAGGTTTTATTCTATTTGTAATGAAACCCACTGGAGGTGGTTGAGTGGAGTGATTTCGTCAGATTTTTAGTTTATCTATCCAGTTGCTAGGGGATGAGATGAATTTCTTTAGAGAAACAGAACCAAGAGGACACACACACACACACAGATGTGCGCACGCACACACACACATACAGAGATACAGAGGGGGTCAGACAATTAAGTTCAGGAACTCATCCTAGAAAAAGTGCTACATACCTCATTGCTGAATACCATTACAGTTACCTCTGAAGTACTCCCCTGGGGAAGCTATGCACTGATGCCAGCACCTAGTCACCCTTCAAAGCACCTTTTCTAGGATGAGTTAATTAACTTAATTGTCAAACCTCATATAACAACTCTGATGGTCATTCCAGAAAGAAGAGTTCCAAAATTGCTTTGAAGGGTGGACTAGGCACTGGCATTGGTGCATAGCAGTTTTTCTAGGATGAGTTCACTAACTTAATTGCCCAACCTTGTGGGTATGTGTGTGTGTGTGTGTGTGTGTGTGTATATATATAATTATTTTTAATAAGATATTGACTCATGAGTATGAAGGTTGAGAAGATCTATGAACTACAGTTGGCAAACCAGAGACCCAGAAGAACTGATGGTGTAATTCTAGCCCGAGTCTGAAGTCCTGGCCAGCAGACCAATGGTGTAAGTTCCAGTCCAAATATAAGCAGGGCTGAGATCCAAGAAGGACAAATGTTTAAGTGGAGTATGAAGACAAGAAAAGATCAATGTCACACAGCTCAAGCACTCAGGAGGCATTCCTCCTTACTTAAGAAAGGGTCAGCCTTTTTGTTCTATTCAGGTCTGCAGCAGATTGGGTGAGGGTCATTCATGTTAGGGAAGATAATCTACTTTACTCAGTCTAATTCAAATGTTAATCTCATTCCCAACACCCTTACCACACACCTGGAATAACATTTGACTAGATGATAATCTCACCCTCAACTATGTTGATCTCATCCCAAACTAAGTTAATCTCATCTCCAATACCCTCCCCACATACCTAGAATAATATTTGACTAGATATGGGGGCACACAATAGCCCATTCAAGTTGACACATAAAGTTAACCACCATAGATGACTTGGCAAAGGAAAGGTGAATGGAAAGCTTGGAGAGCTTACCACATATTTGGACTTAGCCCTGCCATATAAAGTTCTCCATGGTGTAGGCATCTTGACCTAATTCCATGGTCACTGGAATTGGCAGAATTGGAGGATGCCCAAATCATGAGCAGTTCAGGATCTGGAGTGAGGCTGGGGTGTGTAGGTGGTGCTTAGAATGAATGCAGTCAAAAGTCATGACAATGATAAGAACAAGAAGGGTCTGAGAAAAATGCATTATCAGGTGATCAGCTGCAAAAACAGCCAAAGTAATGAATTACATTGGAAAACCAATCGATCAGAGGCACTGTGCTTGCCTGGCCTTCCTCATTATAGTTAAAGAATCAAACTTTGCTTTCAAATAGACTCATATCATGTCTATTTTTGGTCTTGCCTAGATCTTTTTTAGACAAAAATCATTTGGGCTTGTTGTTCAAAATGAGTATATTTTAGAAAATAATTAATACAACTTCAAAAAGTTTCTTAGGTACATAACCTTAATGTAAAAATGTTTTCTTTTATAAATGAATAAATATGTTCATACAAAGCAGCTCTGCTGTGAAATTAAAAAAAAATTGATCAAAAAATGACTTAAAAATACATAGTTCTGAAGTGTTTGGATTTTGACTCCTTTCTAAGTATTGATGTGTGTTTCTGTTTGTATTTTATTTTGATTTTACCCCCAAGGTCAGAATTTTCCCAGGTGGTTTTTGTTAATTTTGAATTCTTAGATGTATAGAAGACTGCATTTACAAATGGAGAAAATCTAGCTAGAAGCCACAAAATTATGAAGATTGTTAAGCAGAAAACATGATAACTTAAGCAAAAGTTATCAAATAAACATAGATGATGCAGCTACTTTATTCTTATTTACCTCATATTTTTCTTCAGTTTTGATAGGCTCAGACAATAATAATTATGTTTACTAAAATTAAAATAAAGTCTACTTAACTAACATTTATTGTATCCCTGTACTTGATAACACAGCTTAAACTTAGTGACATGTAAACATGGAGTGGTCTCAGTCGGCTCATAGCATCTATGAATTGGCTCAGTTGGCTCATAGCACAGCAGACATTGGTATGGGTGAGGAGGGAAATATGGTAAGTTTCACAATGGCTCCAATTCTCCCTTCTCTGGAGGCATGCCCTTTACCATGCAACTCTGTTATGCTCCCTACTCTGACTTTGGGCCAGACCAATAGGGTGAGGTTGAAGTGGCAGCATGCTTGGCCTTTAGGGGTCTTGAGTGTTTGTGCTTTCCCTCTGACACCTCTGCTGTTGCACTGAAATATGCTTGGGCTCATCTGCTAGAGGATAAGAGCCACACAGAGCAGGGATGAGCAGCTTCAGTTGTTCAGCCAATAATCAATTAACATTCAAGCATGTAAATAATGCCAGTCAAGGTCAGCAAATGAAGATGCTTGGCCAGCCCCTAACTGACCCTGATTCATGAGTAGTAAACTACTTGTTGCATGCTATTGAGACTTGGTAGTTGGTGATTATATATAATTATTGTGGCTTGTGGCATAGTGGTCACCCAAAGATGATGACACCCTAATCCCTGGGAACTATGAGCATATTGCCTTATATGACAAAGGCAACTTTGCCCATGAGATTATGTTAAAAATCTTGAGATAAGAATATTATTCTAGATTATCTGAATAGGTACAATTTAATCACATGAGTGGAGAACCTTTCCCAGAGAGGGAGATGTGACTATGGAAGAATGATTAGGGACATGCTGGCTTAAAGATGAAGGAATAACCAAGGAACTCCAGAATCTAGAAAAGGCAAGGAAATTGATTCTTCCCTAGAGCCTTCAGAAAGGAATACAGCCCCGATAACATTTTGATTTTAGCTCAGTGAGACTGTGTCAGACTTCTGCCTTTCAGAACTGTAAAAGAATAAATCTGCATTATTGTTTAAGTTACTAAGTTTGTAACAATTTTTATAGCATCAATAGAAAATTATGCGTGACCATAGGTAGCTAATATGAGAGGAAAAAATTAAAATTTTTTTCTCTCCTGCTTTAAATAATCTCTTTTATATGACTCAATCTGTATTATGTAATACTCAGTCAATTTGGATTTAAACTTCTCATTAAGATCACGTTCCTGCCTATCCTTCTTCCCCAATTATGGTTGGGTGATGAAGATCATAGCTCTTCTATTGTAAAGAGGGAGGGGTAGATGGCCCAGGAATGCATTTTCATTCTGAAGTGTAAGACAAATCATTTTTCCTAAATCCAGGAACAGTACGAATGGAGTAGTCTTCTAAATTGTGATTCTTATACACATAAAAATAATCCTTTCTACATCTAATAACATCAAAGTTAGGCCTTGTATCTGGTAGGATTGTTCATAATCTCAGATTTGGTAGAAATGGAATGTAACAATTTTGACTTTTTGAGAAATTCTTCCAAGTCAAATTTTCCCTTCCATCCTAGTACTTGTTTGAAAAAAATTACACATTAAAAATCTCATTTGAAGAGAGAACAATGAAAGTCTATACTGAGTAATAGTCAACATGGCACATGTAAAAACATTTTGCTAATCATAATGTTCAGTTCTATGTTGGGTTGAGTGGAAGAGACCCTGAGACAAGAATTCCTGTATACATGATAAAAAGAAGTACTGCCGTGGGATACTAGTAAGGAAGTGGGGGAAGGAGGGGAGGGAAGGAAAGGAAAGGATGCCACACAAGCAAGCAACCTTGAAGTTTCCTGAAAGTTAGCTCCAGTCTGGTCTTACAGGGGAGGCTTAGGATATCAGTGATGTGCTACATTTTGTCTCAACTTGAAGAAAAGGAGCTAGGCATTTACACTCCAGCATCTATCAGTCATTTCCCAGACCTGTCCGATTGCAGGGTTGTTGGGGAATATTAATCCAAGGAATTTCTGGCTCTTTTCAGTGCAGAATGCAGCTCCTGTTGCCTGTGGGACATCCTCCAAAGAAAGCCAGAATAGGTATTGGAAACAAGGGGATACAGAAACTAGAAAGGGTATGCACTGAAATGGCAAAAAGGGTCAGAGGGCATCTGGGTGATGCTCTAAGAGCATCCACTTTACATGTCAACTAAACTCATGCAAGGATTTTATGATGAACAAAGACTAAGCTTCCTCAACACATTTTTTACTGTTCCATAGTTCTCTTCCACAAGTAAAAGGTAAACCATAAAGCTGTAGAGGATTTTGTGGGAATTCTTAAACCAGGTCAGTAGCAGCTGACATACAGTAATGATGCTGAGTAAACTCCAAGTTACATTCACATCTTTTTCCATTCTAAGAGACTTGCTATGTCCAGAGCTAAGCGAACACTATCAAGCTCAAATACTTTTAATTTCAGGAAACTTACTTTCCTAAAGATGGCACCATCTGTCATGACAAAAGACTAAGGACATTCCTTTCATTGACCCTCCAATTGCCTGTGTGCTACCAGCTTCAGGCTCCTTTGCCTGGCTTGTAAGGCCCTCTGCAATCTGGTCCCACTTTACCTTGTTCAGATCTGCCCTTTACCACTTTCTAACTTTCTAGTCTTCATCCTTCCCTCTTTCCTGCTTGACTTGCAACTGCCCACATCGTGTAACCTGGTCATACCTGCTTTGTTACTTTATATTCACTGTTTCTGTTACCTGGATTATTCATTCCCTCTCTATCACCTGTACAAATTCCATTCATTTTTCAAATTATAGCCCGAGTCACTCCTCCCTCATCATCCCTTTCTGGAAAACTCTAGGCCTCACTGCAATCATCCTTATTTAAACTTTCATGAGCATATAAGTTATCACTAGAGCATTTTGCAAGTCTCTGTATTGGGCTTCATCTGTTGACTATGTAGGTGTTCTGTGAATTGTGCCCAACTTCAGTGTTACAGTTTGGTCCAGTCCAGTTTTTCTCAGCCCTGATTCAATTTTAGAATTACCTGGAAAAGTTTTAAGAAAACTAATGCCTGGATTCCATCAAAATCAATTATATCAGATTATCAGGAGGTAGGGCCCTGTGTATTATTTTTAAGAACCCTGAGTGATAATCATGTACATCCAGAGTTGAGAATTTGGCTTGAATATAACTGAATAAAATCCTCTCTAGAAAACAAACAGATTCATGTATTGTGACAACAGGGAAAATTCAACAGTGGAAAGAGAAGCACATTAGCATATAATGTCACTTCTGGTCACAGGAGTTCCTAGTTAAGATAACTACATTGTGCTCAGAGTTCATGTGATGCCAAGGTCAGCTAAGTCCTTGAAGAAAGCAGCATTCTGAAGCATTTTACAACCATCTGACACAAACCCTGCAGGTATTAACACATCATCTGTAGCTAAACAGAACATTAGAAAACAAGGGGGAAACATTCATATATTTCCATAACTAGCATGGTCCCTGAGTTTGGCCTTTCAAGCTTCATTTTTACTAAGAACAACTCACAGTGACACTATGGATATGGTTTCCATCATGTTCCCTTTGAGAAACCTCTCTAGGTCTTTTAAGTAAAAATAAATACAGAGAAGTAGTTACTTACAAAACTGTTGGAAATTTTAGAGGTATCAAAATCAAATGGCCCCTCTAGGTTGACTTTAAGGTCATATATCAATTTGACTACAATGCAGAGAGAGACCAGGAAATGACTAGAGTGACTATGAAATCCAGGTAGTGTCTTACCTGGATTACTGGACCATATTTTTATGCCCAAAAGACCATAAAAAAGAATGACCTCTATCTCCCTCTTTCTGTCCATATCTCCTGTGTGTATATATAGTTGGCAGAACTTACATCTGGAATCGTAGAGTCCAGGGAATTTGGTAAGTGTAGCATTTAGACTTCTAGTCTTTTAGATACTGTGGGTGAAAATGGATGCTGAATGCCTAAAGACATTGTCTTGAATACATTCCTGAGAAAGCCCTTGGGTCAAAAACTATAGAATTGTCAAAAATAATAATGTTTCATATCAATGGTGTTATCTTGTGTCTGTGTTACAAAGATGAAAAAGACCTGAGTCTTGAGATTTACCATCCTCTATAGCCGTGGTTTTCAACCTTCCTAATGCTGCAATGTCTTTTCATTGTTAAAAAGGGGTTGTGACCCACAGGTTGAGAACCGCTGCTTTATAGCAACACTTGTATCTTAGGTTCCATTTGACTTGTTATGCCAATCATGCCCTAATCCTTTCTTAAATTAGGTGGACTCATGCCACTTGTGTGTGCTTGGGCTCATCGTTTAACTTCCCTGAGCAAGTAAAATTGATGCATGAAAAGTTGGCATCCCTTTGGCAGCACGGAAGTACCAGTTTTCCAAAGACAACTCAAAGCTTAAGACACATCCTCAATGCAAAAATGGTTTGATACAAGGAGCTTTGAAAATTTTCAGGTTTTGGTGCATATAGAACAGTTATATTTTTAATTTTTTATTGTTTTAGGCAAAACCAGTGGAATAAAATGACAGTTTGACGTGTTAGTGCTAATATACAATATTAATAATTACATTGGGAAGTTAAAGTTGGCCCTTCTCTTGCTTATCTTACATTTATTTCTCTTCCAGCTGAGATTTAAGCATCCATGGACATTTTATAATGAAGAAGCTATAAAATTTGGGGGAAATTAATAATTTCTGTAAGCTTCAACCTTCACAAATATAAAGTAGGGAGCATCACACATTTGTTAGGATTAAATAAGGAAATACCTCTCAAATTTCTCCACTAGTGTTCCCCTATGGAAGAGGACATGTGAGGGTAGCCACAGGAAAAGCTCAAATGTTTTAAGACTTTTATTTCACCATAAAATGTTAAGTGAATTCTACATCCAATTCTATATTATTTTCACTATAGTTTTATAATAGAAATGTCTTAGACGATTTTTCATCAAGTGAAATTGACATTTTAGGAGGATGTACCAGTTTTACCCTATGGATTCCAGTAGATTCTAGTATGCTATCCTGAGAACTAAGGCTATAATTGGAATTTTTGCCAGTGTCTGCATATAGGAGGCCTCTAATAACTTGTGGTTGCATTCTGAAGTTTTTAGATATAGGGAACTTATAACATAAAAAAGGAAGAGTAGATAGCACTTTAGAACTTTTGAGGCTTATTATTTCTGTCTTGCTTTAACAAATTTGAAAGAGAATTTCATCCTTTTGGATATGCTAAGGTGTGCCTAAGCCTGGTCCCATCTGGTTACAAATTCTGAAAATTTTTACCCAGTGAGGTCTGTTCTGTCCAGTGCCTTAATCAGTTGAGACCAAGACTGCTTTTATGTCTTTGTATTAGGAACCTTATCCTCACTAGGATCTTGAAATGATCCTGCTTCTAAATCCAGAAGTCCCACAAATGTGGAGTGTAGCTCATATGTCCAACTACCACAAAGGTATACAAACTATTCCTTCCCACTACACTGACAATCAGCATTAGGACTGAGCCTCTTCTGTTTCCCTGAATGCATTCCAGATCCTCCACTGGGTCAGTCTATCGATTACTTTTCTGATTAATAGACTATTCTACTAGAGTGCATCATGGAGGCACAAAAATTGAATTTACCTTGCAAATGTTCTGGTTCTGTTCTGCCCTCCCCGTGTTAACTAGCCAGATATAAGGGGTCTGTATATTTACCAGTCTCCAGTAAACACCTCCTTAGCGTTTCTCAGTCTTTGTCTAAAATGATTCATGACTTTGCTTTGGGGGTCCCTCAGCTTACAAAAGTTATTCTTGCATCATATTTGGAAGAATCCTGCTCTTCATTTGGGGCCAAATTCAAATGGTAAAGGTCTGTTAAGTTCTTCCTTCATAAACACCTTCCGTTTCATCTACCATCCTTCCCTTCCCCCCTTTTTCCCATGCAGGATGTTCTAAGATCTGACATTTCTCTCTCTCTATTTTACCATTAATTGCATCATATTGGCATTGTTTCATACTGTCTCTCTGCATTGCTGGCCTGTGCAAGATGGGGAAAGCCCATTCTTAGTGATCCTGAGTACTTGCAAATTGTGGGTGACCAGATATTGACTAAGGGAAGAAACAAATGAATAGCAATCCAAATCAGAAATAAAAGTACAATCCAAATGGTTGAAATGCATCAGCACTATTGAGTGTGATTTCTTTCCTTGCAAAATCTTTGTGCAAACAATATCAAGAACTGAGAGAAGTCTTTACATGAAGGAACATCATTTGCAAGTGAAACACCTGGAAGACATTGGGGTAGTACCTTAAATCTGCTTTGGTGGAGGAGTTATTTCTGAGTTAAACACATTACAGAGATGACTACACTCACCCCCCCCACTTCTGTTTTAAGTTGTGTAGATAGTAGGGTCTATATGCCTGAAAGTCAGTGATATGTAGCTCAAGTTTGTGAATTGTCATTGTATCCATGCTGCCACTTAATTATCATAGAACTTCTGTATGTTGACCACTCAAGGGACTGTAATACAAACTGATCAACATACAGAGGTGGTCAACGTAAGGATCTAGGTCTTCTGTACTGATACGTCCATGTGATGCATGTCCAGTCTATGAAAATTAGGTCAACTTAAGGAGGTGATCAATGTGGGGAGGTAGTCATCTGTGGAGGTTCTACTGTATTTTGAAGTTAGTGGATTAATTAATGGGTAATAATTATGTGTGAATGATGCACAGGCCTCTTTTTCAAATATTAAATTTAATATTTAATAACTACTTCACAGATTATTTATATGGAGCTTCCTTTCTCAAGAAAATGTAAAACACTTCCATTTTTTATTTAGCACTGAGATCACTGTTTCTTTGTCATAGTAATTATGAGCTTTTCTGCCAGGGCCCCATTTTTGCTTCTATTTTACAACATGGTCATGGTTAAATAGCTTTAATCAGGTACCAATTAGTTCCAAATCTATAAGTCATTTAGGTTGAGTCTTTGGTAGTTGTGCTTTCTCCTTTCAAACTGAGAGAGAAATGTTAGGAAAGTTCAAGCAATGATCTCAATCCCCAATGAATAGTTTGTAAGAGAGATATTTCTGTAACCCACCCAATAAACTGGTTATCATATTAAACTCATTTTTAGCAGCTTATATTCACTTAAGCATTGCTCCAGATGGTAGCTGTCAAAATGTTTCATATAATTAGCATCAGTAAACTTCTCCTGGGCCTTTAAAATTCATTGCAAATCACATGTTGTCTATAATCATAATAAGATTGGAAATGTTATTAATATCCTACTCAGTATTCTGCTACACTAGTTTCTGTAAAACTATATTGATCAACAGAGCCAACTCGTCTGTGCTGTGCTGTCTCAAAGGCTGTTAAATTGTAAATGTGACTATATCTAGATATACAAATTGCTTTGATCATTTTCATGGAGTTGAGTAATCAACTCTTAAAAATAAAGACCAGCCACACCATTTATTTAGTTAAGCTCACAAACATTCTGCTCATTTTAGCATATCCTGTTAAATAACCCATTTGGATCACATCATATTCTATTGAACTGGGTGTTTCAATTGTTGAATTAGTCAGGTCTCTTTTGGTTGCAAATGACAGAACCTTTACTTGAACCGGCTTATAAAGAGGAAATAGGCTTGAAAGAAGAGTAAATTTCAAATGTGTTCACTACAAAAAATGGTAAGCATTTAAGGTGATGGCTATATTAATCAGCTTAATTATTCCACATGGTATTCATAGCATCACTTTGTACCCCAGAAATAAATACAGCTATAATTTGTCGTTTTACAATCAAAAAATAAAAATTAAAAAAAGGAAAGGGCATTGGGCATCTTAGTAATTTAATTGAACTTCAGAGGTCTACTGAAGGGCCCCAGGAATCACTGAGAGCAGTGACTCATTTGCATGCTATCCAAGTTTGGGTTTCTAGTGCTCCTTAGAGAAAAAAAGTAAAGGAGTGTGAGAAAGCCAGGAAAGGGGAAGAAGCCGAATAAGGAGGCTATGCCAAGCCAAACATCAACTTCAACCCGATCCTTTATGGCGGTTCCGAAGTGTAAATTATAACTCAAAGTTTGCTCCCACAGGGGGCAGGGGGACTTGGTTTTCATATGCCTATTCCAGTCAGTCATTGGCTACAGCCCACACCCCACCTGGGGAAATATAACCTCCAGACACTTCTGGCTCCACGTGTCAGGGCAAAGAGCTCTAGTAGCCCAAAAGATGACATCCTAAAAGAATCACAGGTACGGATCATAAGAAGTTAAAGCACAGAAGGAGTGGGAAGGAGTGCATAGAAAGGGCGAAAGGGATTGTCAGAGGGCTCTGAGCGGGAGGCTGACAGTGTCCAAGACAAATACTATTTAAATTATGTTTCGTCTTTTCCCTCTACCTGTCAGCTTTACCTTTTACCCAGCATACAAGCTTTCTCACATGAGTCAGAAAACATTGCTGCCAATTACCCTTAAGTATCATATCCTGCAGTTTTCACCACCAAATTGAAAGCTTTGTGCTCAGTGCCAGTTAGAAAAGTCAGGAGGAAGAAAGAACTGTATTTTCCTGGCTTGGATCCAGTGTCTACTTCTGGACCCATTGCAAGTCTTGGGAACAAAGTGATATAACAACATGGCAGCCCTACAAGAGCTACACTTGAGATAAAGAAAAAAGCAGTTCCTAATAGGGCTGTGATGTTAGTGGAAGGAAGTAAATATGCTGATGATACAAAAAAGCATATGGGTGGAGGATGGGGCTGTCACTGCCAGAGCTACGTGTTCAATCTTTGCATTACAGGACTTCTCAGCGCTCTAAATAGAGAGCCTACTTAAGACCGCATCTTCACTGAAGGGAGGGGCTTGCAGTGAGGGCTGCAGGTGGCAATTCCTGATCACAGAAAAAAATGAAGGGTGAGACTGTAGATTGTTTTTGATGAAAAAATCTCCAAAGAATGCCCTGCTGGGGTAGATATAAACATGAATTCAGTGTTTGTTAATTTAGTCTATTGGATCCTTATGCATGGATTTCCTTGTTAAATACAAAAAGGATTTCAAATGTAGGAAATATGCAGCTGGAAGGGAATTGGACTATTCAGATTATCTAATTTTATCTATGAGCCTTATTTTTCTTTCTGAGCGACGGATCCTTCATAACTGTGTAATCCAACCAGAGGCACCCCCCCATTAGTATCTCAGAGGTGACAGACCCACTGTTATTTATTCAGTTTAAAAAGATGCCATCATTGCTCATTTAACATTTCTTTCAACTGATATCTCCACTTCTGTTTATCAAGCATTTTTAGTGTAACATGCTCCAATATTAACATAGCCTTGCATGAATATTTCAATGTGCAGAGGGACAGGGTTGTTATCAAGCATCAGCAGCTGGTGCTTATTGGTGATAAATGAGTTTTGTTCCCATTGAGAGGAATTTCTCTGGTTTTTACTCTATTATCTAGGTTGAGATGAAAGATATAATATATCTTTAAAGTGCTATTCTCACAGTTATCCAGTTAATGAGGCATTAAGTGGAGGGGTTATGGAGACCAACACACACACAGAGATGATACAGGCACGGAGACAGCAAGAGAGGCAAAGAGAGACACGCATGGAAAGAGAGACAGAGAAAGAGAGAGAACACAGAAGCAGAATCTGAAAATACTGTGGATTCACCATAGTACATCTCCAGGGTTTTACTGTGCTATAATTTGTAAGAAAATATTATCCAAAAGGGCAAGGTGGCGAATCATTAGTATTTATGATGAACAAGTTTCCAAGATTGTATTTTATGGTAAGCCGGGCACTTCTGCTGCTGATTGGAGTTAGTCTCCCCGGTGCTGACAGCAGAGGCTTAATGCAGTGAGTAAATTCATATCTACTTGTTGGCAGAGGCATCACCTTGTTTACCTCTGTCGAACATTGAGTCGAGGGAATTCAGTGGAAACAGTTCATCAGCCTGAGCATTTGGAAACACTGTGCAGGGCAGGGAAGCTTAGCCTGTCGGAAGAATAAGTTTAGGGAAGATGGAATAGTTGGAAAGCTAGTTGCTAAGAGCGGCTACTTGGATCATGGGGGTAATTTCAGCAACTGCACTAATTTGGGTAAGTTCAACAAATGTTTCTTGAGCAATACTTTATGCCAGATTCTATGCTAGGCACTGAGAATTCCAAGATAAATCATAGTTCCTTTCCTCAGCAATGTAAATGGGCTATTTCAAACCACTGTGGTGCATGCTGTGGTGGAACTGAACTCACGATGCTATGAAAATATGGGAGAGAGTTACTCCATGTCTCCCAGGTGGTGGAGTGGGCCAGGAACATTGGTAGGGATGAAATATAGCAAAGATTGGGAGGTTGAGTGGTTAGGATGGGCTACGTGGAGACCACAAATGCAAGATCTGAGTTCTCTGTAAAGGGTAGAATGCTGTATGGTTATCCTTGGTTGCTTCCCCAGTGCTGGTCAGCAGTGGCTATCCTACTGCTGGTCAAGGCAATGGTTTTCCTTAATGCCAGTTCACAGTGATTACCTCCATGTTGGTTAACATAACGCTTATCCTTAACACACTGGTCAACAGTGATTACCTTAACGCTTGTCAATGTAATACGTATCCTTATTGCCTAAGTGCTAGTCAAAAATGGTTATCCTTGATGATGGTGAACAATGGTTATCATTGATACTGGTCAACAATGGTTATCCTTAATGCCTCTTCTTAGTGGTTATTTGTAATGCTGAGCAACAGCTATGTGTGGCTGTCTTTACTTTCTGGTCATATGCTAAGAGGGTACTTCTTGGCCCCCTTAGAGATGAGTGGTTTCATCTGGGAAAGTGTGGTGACTGTAAGTGATGGGTGTCATTTTCAGACTGGAGCCGTTAATCCCTTGGGTGAGAGCCTCCAGGGCTCTCTTTTCTTCTTGGATAGTAATGGGCAACATCTGCGGGACAGTTGCACAAGGGTCATGAGCAGAGCAGCCCTGTTGCCCTGCACTAGATATGGAGCACAAATGAGAATTAAGCATGTTTGTTTTTAAGCCACTGAGATTTGAGTGGTATTTGTTCCTGCAGCAGAATATAACCTAACTTGACTGATCTGGGAACAGGGCCTCTGGGCCCCAGTTGCACCCTGGACTCACCAAGGGAGCTTTGAAATGATGCTGATGGCCATGTCTTGCTGCAATTCAGTTGCATTAGAATATACAGGTCTGAGTTCTAGATATCATTACTTTTTAAATTGAGTTTTAAAAAGTCAGCTGTGGAATGGCCAGAATGTAAGCTTCATGAGGAAAAGGACATGAGTTTGGTTAGTGCTCTATACCCATTTAAGAGACACTAAATAAATATTTGTTAAATGAGTGAATAAATACAACCATGCCTGGTCTGAGTTTCTTACACTAAGATTTGCATCCTGCTTCCTATGCCATCTACTTAAACCATACCCGCTATGTGGGAGTTCATTTCTCAAAGGATGCTTTGCCCACCTTTTGGCACATTGATTTCTGTGTTTGTCATCCCCTCTCCGTTCTGAGCCTGTGCTTGTTATAATTGTTACAACGATGATCATTAAGATGTTTGGATGTCTCCAAAAAGGCCACAAGCCATTTTCATTATTTTTTTACCTTTTTTTTTTTTATTGTTGGGGATTCATTGAGGGTACAATAAGCCAGGTTACACTGATTGCATTTGTTAGGTAAAGTCCCTCTTGCAATCGTGTCTTGCCCCCAGAAGGTGTGGCACACACCAAGGCCCTGCCCCGCTCCCTCCTTCCCTCTCTCTGTTTTTCTTTCCCCCTCTCCCATAACCTTAATTGTCATTAATTGTCCTCATATCAAAATTGAGTACATAGGATTCATGCTTCTGCATTCTTGTGATGCTTTACTAAGAATAATGTTCCCATTAACCATGTTCTGCCTGCTTCTGACTTCTCTCCCTTTCCATAGATTCAGGTTGTACATTGCTTCTGAGTTATAATTCACGGGAACTTGCATAGTTATATTGTTGTCTTTAGGAATCATTATTGTTATAATACTTTGTATTTGTTTAGTAGTTAGCCATTTTTACATAGTTCTTTACATCTCATTTGAAGTGTTCATACGACTCGTGTACTACTCTATAAATGTGCATTTTAAGTTAAGGATTCATAGTAGACCTGAAATTCCCTTACCATCAAACTTCAGAATTATGTCCTTGGACTCTATAAGGAAGTTATAGTGAAAGTGGTTTATATTATGCACCAAATTATAAAAAAACTTTTTTGATATTATTTTTTACCTCTTCCAACCTCTTATTCATCTTGACTGCTATTCTACCTCTGATCATTGATGTGAAAAGGAAAAATGATACTCGAATTATAACAATCTTCAAGGTTTCTGTACCTTTCATTCCAACCTTTCCTTGGGTTTCCCATACCACAGTGATTTTTTTTTATTCTCTGTGCTCCTAAAGAACTTTTTGTGAACTGAATTAATCATCTTGGAACGTGGGTTGTGTTTGATTCTGTCTCTGCTTACGTGGATGTTAAGTTTATTGAAGAAAAATGTTACCTAGTAATTATTGTACATTTTCTGTATGCTTAGAAGTGAAAGAGAGTTAGTATTTAATATATTTATTCAGTACTTAAATGAGTGCATTTATTCTAGTATTACAGGATACTTGACTAAATGAATATGAAAATAAATTATATATTTGTGTGTATTTGTATATATATATTTATTCTTTTATTACATGCATCAATTGGAAACTCATGGTTTATATCAAGACCATAATTACATTGAAGTTATTCTAAATCTTAAAGTTCTTGTTAGAGAAGTTAGTCACTTAAAAAATTAAGAGTTTCCAAATTCACACATCCATCATATTCTGTAGTATCTGACCATAACTTCTGGCTATGAATTTTTTTTTTTATTGTTGGGGATTCATTGAGAGTACAAGAAACCAGGTTACACTGATTGCATTTGGTAGGTAAAGTCCCTCTTACAATTGTGCCTTGCCCCCAAAAGGTGTGTCACACACCAAGACCTCTGGCTATGAATTTTAAGCAATGTTCCTAGCAAGACTAATGCCTGAAGTGTCAAACATAATCAAATGTTACCTAGATAAACACAAGGAAAAGCTGGAGGTGCAGTTCTATTGTCAAATGGTTAGTGTTAATGAATTTTTTATCAGAAATACAAATGCATAAATCTTGCACTCAGCCAGTAATTTCTCTCATTCCAGTAAAAAATATTGTTTTAAACCAAGTGATATAATCTATCTAAGATCATTGGTTTCATAATCATTTTTATAACCGTATTTTTAGAATTTATTTTTAAAAATATTATCTTTCTGAATCAATTATAAATTTATGAGCAAGAATAAATTTGTCTCAGTAATTTGGAACAATGCTTTGAATAAAGTTTATGTTTATTAGTTGTTTGTTGACCTGATTATTCACTATATTGAATTAAATAATTGAATACAGCTAAATGTGAATGTAATATTGATTATACATTATTTATTGTAAAATAGAGTGTCATTAAATCAGGCTGTTTTTTTTTCTAGTATTATAGACTTCTTTAGCAGTCTAGTGAAATCTATGGCCCCTTTCTCAAAATTATGTGTTAAAATATATAAAATAATATGCATAGAATTAGGTGGTATCAAGTTCATGGATGTCTTGAATTATGTGCAGGAGCCTCCTAGTCTATGAACTCTAGGTTATGAATCCCTGGTTGGGGGCATGAAAGCCCAATAAAATGAATACATCATAACTAATATTCAACTGTTGTTACTATGTGCACACTTTCAATGGAAAATTCCATGTGTTTTCCTTGTGATAAAAATCTTATAATGAAACTAGCTTTTCTAAAAGTGTCAAAAATAGTGTTGGTAACTTTGTGTTGTAAAATATACATCCTCTGACATAAGCAAATGAGAGTATGACTAGTGAATGAATGATTTGCATAGAGACTTGTAGGAAAAGGAAAATTCACCACAGATGTCATTCCTCCTCGAAGACACATTCAGTTTTTCTATCCATCACATAAAAAAATAAACAGAAAACGTAAAGAAATGTTTATAACTACTGATACACAAACTGATATTTTCATCATATTGGATTTATATTTGTCTATGTGTTTGAAGAGTCTCTGGTAATTCAATTGGATATATTTTCATGACCCAAACTAAAAACTGATAATCAGTTACAAACTGTGATTTTTAGTTTAATTTAGTCATTATTTATAATAACCATATATTAAGAGTATGAGTCATGATATACATATGCTATGGGTATACAGATTTGCACACACCCAAAAGTTGGAAGCAGTGTCACATAACAGAATGAGTTGGATTTGAAATAAAATGACTATGGCTTTGAATCATGTCTCTTCCACTTAGTACTTTTCTGACCATAGGGTCTCCCTTTCTTCCTCGTTTGCTTCATTCAGAAATACTCATACTATGTCTAACTGCCTATACTGTGGGGGAAATAAAATGATGTGAAATCTGTCTCTTTAAGTCTCAGTCTCTTCATATTTGAAATAGGGAGCATCTTATTTATTTTATCAAGTCGAGGGATATGATGAGATGTTAAACGGGAAACATTTTTTAGAGTTCCTGACACATAATAGGCATTCTCTTATTTTAGCATGAATCTAACAGACTCTGAATGCTTGGGGTTCTCCAAGGAAAACCTTTATGGAAAAAGAGTTGTCAAAATAAAATTGATTGGATGCAATGTGAAATGGCTTTTCCAGAACATGTTCGTGTCCTTTGATTAAATTGATCCAAACAAAGATTACAAGGCTTGTTTTCTCTACCTGATACATGCATCTTTGCTATAATTAGTGAAGCTCAGTAGAACTAACAAGAATATGTGACTAATAATAATTTAAAATAATGAAGGGCAACATAAATAACATATATCAGAAATACTATGCATAAGTCTAGATCAATGTTTCCCAAATTTAAACATCAGTCACCTTGAATGTCATGGATTGCTAAGCACTATCCCTAAAGTTTCTGATTCAGAAGTTCAGAATGGGGCTTGAGAATTTGCATTTTTAGCAAGTCCTATTGGTGGTGATGTACTTTTCTACACAGACGATCACTGGTCTAGACTTCACCATACTAAAGATAGTAACATAGCAGAAGATCTATTGAATATCAGAGGACCTTGCAGTTCACCAGTGGGTCACAGAACATCACCTTGAGATCTCCTATTTTAAAAGGAATAAAGAAATAAGATAGGAAGCAAGTACAGTAAATGGAATAATGGCCCTCGAAAAAGACAATTTCCTAATCCTTAAATTCTATATATGTTACCTTACATGGCAATAGGGACTTTGAAGATATGACAAAATTAAAGACCTTGAGAAAGGAAGATTATTGTGGATTATCTGTGTTGGCTCAATGTATTCCTTTCCTTATTGGGAAAGATGGAATCACGAGAGTCAGAGACAGGGAAGGAGATATGATAATGGAGCAGACAAGGAGAAGCAGATGTGGCAATGAATGCAGACTGGAGTGATGGGAGGAAGAGGTCATGATCCAAGGGAAGTAGATTGCCTCTAGATACTGAATAAGGCAAATGGATTTTCCCTCAAGTCTTAAAAAAGGAACTAAGCCCCATAAACTCATATTTTGGCCCAGTGGAACATCAAGAAGGAGGCAGGGGCTGGAGTAGAGGAGTAAAATCCATTTTCAGACTTTTGATTCCCCAAAGTGTAAGATCATGAATTTGTGATGTTTTAAGCCACTAAATTTTAGTCATTTGTTACAGCAGCCTTTGGAAACTAATACAGCAAGTAAGGGTAAGTAAGAAACAACCTAGCTCGTTAGTCAATGTACCCAACCAAGAGATTATTATCAATGCTTCAGAATGCAATTATTTATTCTTTCCTTAAGGAAGTTTGTCAAAACAGTTTTAAAATGAAGTTCCTAAGCTATTTAACCAGTTTATAGATATGGTATCAGCCATCATGCTATTCAACAGTAACCATCAGTATTTCCTTATCACCCTTACTTTACACATTTCTCCACCAAGTCAACTGACCCTAGGCTGTTGACTCAAGTGTAGTCACATGAGTGTCAATGTAAAATCTAGTCTGGTCTGATTCCACCAATAGGAGCTTCAAGTGTGTTGGTCTTATCACTCCTAAACCATTAAGATAAATGAAATCCAAATGTATTGTGTGTACTCAGCCAAAGAAATTTCATACACTGTTCTTTGTTAAATTTATAGGAATTCCTCTACCCATTCCCAAACATAGATTGTACTGATTGTCATGAACACAAAGGAAAAATAAATGTGTGTGTTTGTGTGTGTGTGTTCTTCTTAAAGACTATCTCTCTAATTATCACTTGATCTCCCATGTTGTCCTTCAACATCTGGACCAGCACACAGTGTATATTTTCATAATTTTCCTGTGGTAGCCACCTTCTTCATATTCACAAACATTGGCAGACATCCCCTTCTTTTAGAAAATCTAAAATATTACAGTTTACATTTGTAAAACAGATGAATTAGAATATTGCCCCAATACTGAGGCATATGCCCCCCTGTATTTTGTATAAATAATTATATATAATAATATAGTTTTGTATAAATAATTATATACAATCAATATGATAGCTTATTTTTTCCTCCCCCAAAGCCATTATTAATCTAATAGCAATTTTTACAATTCATAGTGTCCTTGATGAACAGAAATATAGGATTATTATTTTTATTTGGATTGGCAAAAAGATTTATATTGAATTTTAAACATGCATGTAGAATTTCCTCTGAACGTTTAGAGTAAAACTAAACTAATAAAATATATACGTGAGTTTGATTATCACAGAATACAACTATTCCCCATAGTGGAGATGCACTTTCCAAATATGTAAAAGCTTTCCCTAAATCATGGAAGGATTGGAGATGATCTGGAGAGCTTTACTTCAGTAGTCGTTACTGATCTAGAATGACAAGTGTACCTGCAACCAAAAACAGAGGTTGAAACCTGAATGTATTTCCTATGGAGGCAAGATTATTTTTTAGGGGGTAGAAATATTGCTTGTAAAGCAGGAGTGATAAAATATATAGTTTTAAAAACTAGATATTGATTATGTAAGTTTTTGTATGTCTATGTCTTTTGTATCTTTTATGTCTGTGTCTTATGTATCTCTTCTCAGATACAGAATAACAAATTACCTCATAATTTTTGCAAACCTAAAATCTTCCTGTGGTGTATAGCACATGAACAAGAGAATAAATTAGAGTTACCCAAGTTTCTCAGACTAAGCTTTGGTGGAAATAAAGAGTTGGGTTCATTGCTTTCAATGTCAAGATACTAGGGACATGACTTTGGTGAGGCTTTAGTGTTTAAGGGGATACAGTATGGTACAATGTTTTCTACCAGTCATTTGACACCTACTGCTATTGTATTTCTTCTAAGAAGTATGTTAAATCAATGACATATATTTGGTTTATTATTAACTTTCAATGCATGAACAAGTGTGGGTGATATTCTATGCAAATTGATTTAATTCCCCTGTTTTATATCCCTTTCTAATACAGCATAGAGAAAAGCTCTCATGGGGGTATTGTAAGGAAGAGAAAATTCAATAATTTTAATAGGTAAGTTGGTGATACTCTTAACTTGGAGATAATGTCAATTTCACCATTAATTTGCAATTTATTTGCAAATATATTTCTAATTGAATAGTAATTTAAGTCAATAAATAAATTATTTATAGTCAGTGAATGTTGAAATAACGGCTACTATGAAAACTTATTTGATTGGACTGTTTCTCATTGGAGATTTATCCATAAACATATATTCATTATGGACATGCCTTTGTCCTGAGGGACTCATAAAGGTGAGATTTGTATATGTGAACCTGACATTTTAGAAAATTATATTTTGTTTCTACTATTTTCCCTTGTAAAACTTTAGAATGATTTTCTTCTACTGCATGAGTGACACTTTAAAAAAGTTTCATTCCTTGCACCTGTGTTGATGTTACATGCCTCCTTATATTTTTCTTCTACTTTTAAATTTTGTCTTTATTGGTAAGCCTATTTATTATAGATATATTCTGACACAAAGATCTTTTCATTTTCTACTGTAATATCAGCATCAACACCCTTTTGTTGTCAGATTTTTTGAGAACCATAATTAACTAAATGTATGCATCGCTGATGTTTACATGCAACAGATGGCTTAGCTGGGAGAGGTAGATAAATTTAGCTTCTGTTGAGCATGTATGAGTAATACGCTGAAAGGAAAAATATGTAGAAAAATGACTTGAATTCTTCTTTATTTTAAGATCCTTGTAAATTCAGCTTTGGGAATATGTATCTCTTTATAAAATGGAAGTTCCTTGAAAGTAGAGGTCTGGCATATATTTGCCTTGGTGAAGAAGTGGCATGAGCAGAGGGAATTTAATGGCTTTGGATTTTGGAGGTTTCTCTGCTAATAATGGCCTCTCAGAGAACGGGCAGGTGGCTGATCCTAAAACATAAAATTATTTTTCATTGTCTTTAGAATGAGTGCTAGGTTCTCAATAAATGAATGCTGGTAGATAAATGAATGAATGTGTGCATGAATAAATGAATGAATGGCTATTAAGGATAATTAGCAAGGGCTAGTAAAGTCACAGTTCACAAAATCCTTTCAAAGTAAAGTTATAGTTTACAAAATCCTATCAAAACCCTTTCAAAGTTTCTTAGTTGAATTTTATGATCGTTCCTATATGGAATTTATTGTCCCCATTTTATGGCTAAGAAATCCAAAGTTCTGAAGGGTACAGTAACTTGTTTAAAGTCTTCAGAAGGTAAATTGTGAAGAATTTAATCAGAATTTCAGGCTCCAAAATCTTTACTCCATTGGTTATACCCTGCCATGCCCTATTATCCCTGTTCAACCTGAATTTTGGGGTGTCTAGGAGGATAATGGAGGATTTCTGGTATGCTGGGTATATATGGAAATTTCCTTGAGGGCCTAATCTAAGTCTCCTTTATTTATTTGTTTGTTTATTCATTTATTTATTGTTGGGAATTCATCGAGGGTACAAAGAACCAGGTTACATTGATCTTTCTGTTAGGTAAAGTCCCTCTTATAATTGTGTCCCACCCCCAAAAGGTGTGTCACACACTGTGACACCCCCTTCTTCCCTCTCTACTCTCCCCTTTCCCCACCCCCCACCGTGTACTAAATCATTAATTGTCCTCATATCAGAATTGAGTACATTGGATTCTTGCTTCTCCATTCTTGTGATGTTTAACTAAGAATAATGTGTTCCACTTCCACCCAGGTTAATACAAAAGAGTAAAATCTCCACCATGGAATAATATTCAGTCTCCTTTATTTTGGTCTTATGAAAGAGGTCCAATGATCCCTGACCTTGGAGAACTACACCTGATCCTTAATGATGACAGCAGATTCCAACACTGAAGCCAGCAACCATTTTAAATATTCACACTTATTGACTTAAACACAACTCTTGAACCAACAGTCTTAACACACATCTACAGAACATTTTACCCCAGTATACATTCTCATCAGCTCATGAATCTTTCTCTAAGATTGATCATATTCTAGGTCATAAAACAAGCCTCAACAAATTAAAAAAATAGAAATTATACCATGTAACTTCACAGACACCAATGGACTAAAAGTATAAATCAATTCCAATGGAAACACTCATCCCCACACAAAGTCATGGAAACTAAACAACTTATTGCTGAGAAATAGCTGAGTCAAGGAGGAGATAAAGACAGAAATTAATAGGTTCCTTGAATGCAATGAAAATGAGGCCCCATTTTCATTGCAAGAAACTATAGAAACATGTAGGATACTGCAAAGCAAGTATCATGTTTCAAGCTATAGAAACATGTAGGATACTGCAAAGCAGACTTGACAGGGAAATTCATTGACTTAAATGACCACATCTAGAAATCAAAAGAGTACAAATAAATAATATAATGAGTCATCTCAAAGAACTGGAAAAGGAGGAGCAATCCAATGCCAGACCCAGCAGAAGAAGAGATATAACCAAAATCAGATCGAACTAAATGAAATTGAGAACAAAAAAACATTCAGAAGATTAACAAAGCTTTGAAAAGATAAACAAAGTTGATAAGCCTTTGGACAGATTAATCAGAAACAAAAAAATTATATCTCTTATAAGCTCAATCAGAAACAAAACAGGGGAAATAATAACAAATACCATGAAAATACAAAATACATCACAGAATATTACAAAATTCTCTATGCCCAGAAATTTGAAAATGTGGAGGAAAATGGACAAATTTCTAGAATCACACTACCTCCCTAGACTCAACTAGGAAGAAACAGAACTCTTGAACAGACCAATATCAAGCACCAAGATTGAAAAAATAATAAAAAATCTTCCATATGAGGACAGTTAATGACAATTAAGGTCACGGTGGGGGTGGGGTTGGGGGAAGGGGAGAGCAGAGAGAGAAAGAAGGGGGGGCAAAGGAAGAGCAGAAAGAGGGAAGGAGGGAGGCGGGTGGGGCCTTGGTGTGTGCCACACCTTTTGCGGGCAAGACACGATTGCAAGAGGGACTTTACCTAACAAATGCAATCAGTGTAACCTGGCTTATTGTACTCTCAATGACTGCCCAACAATTAAAAAAAAAACTTCCAACCAAAAAAAGTCCCAGACCAGGCAGTTTTACATCAGAATTCTACCAAGCCTTCAAAGAAGAGCTTGTACCTATATTGCAAAATCTACTCATAACATTGAGAAGGTAGGAATCCTCCCCAACTTCTTCTATGAAGCAAATATCACCCTGATGACAAGGCCATGAAAGGACACAACAACAAAAAAAAGAAAACTATAGACTAATATCTTTAATGAATATAGATGCAAAAATAATAAAATTTTAGCACACAGAATTCAGCTGCTCATGAACCAAATAATTCATTACAATTAGGGGAGTTTCATTCCCAGGGGTGCAAGGCTGGTTCAACATATGCAAAACTATAAACGTAATTCACCACATAAACAGAAGTAAAAACAAAAACCACATGATCGTCTCAATAGATGCAAAAAAAGCATTTGGCACAATTCCACAATCTTTTTTGATGAGACACTTAAGAAAATTGGCATGTATGGGACATTCCTTAAATTGATAGAAGCACTTTACAGCAAACCCACAGCCAATATGATATTGAATGGAGAAAAACTGTAAGCATTTCTGCTTAGAGCCAGAAACAGACGAGGTTGTCCACTATTGCCATTACTATTTAACATAGTGCTGGAAGTTCTAGCCAAAGCATTCAGACAAGAGAATGATATCAAGGATATCCAAATGGGGAAAGGAGGTCAAACTATCACTGTTTGCTGATAATATGTCTTTATATTTAGAAAATCCCAAGGACTCAACTATGAGTCTCTTAGAAGTCATTAGGAAATAGAGTACCATCTTAGGATATAAAATCAATTTTTGCAAATTAGTAGCCTTCTTATATGCTAACAGCAGGCAAGCTGAAAATCAAATCAAAGGTATAATATCCTTCACAGTAGCATCAAACAAAATGAAATACCTTGGAGTATACTTAACAAAGGATGCAACAGATCTCTACAGAGAGAACTATAAAACACTGAGAAAAAATATAGCAGAGGATGTTAACAGATGGAAGAACATAACATGATTGTGGCTGGGAAGAATCAATGTTGTTAAAATGTCTATACTATCCAAAGCAATCTATAGATTTAATGCAATCCCCATTAAAATTCCAATGATATACTTTGAAGATTTTGAAAAAATAGTTTAACATTTTGTACGGAATCAGAAAAAAACTCGAATAACCAACACAATTCTATGAAATAAGAACAAATCTGGAGGCATCAATGTCACCAGACTTCAGGTTATACTACAAGTTTATAGTGATCAAAACAGCATGGTACGGGCATAAAAACAGAGACATAGGTCTATGCAACAGAATAGAGCACCTAGATATCAAACCAGCCTCATATCAACACCTGTTCTTTGATAAAGCAGACAAAAGCATACACTGTGGAAAAAAATCCCTAATTTAATAAATGATGCTGGGAGAACTGATTAGCCACATGTAAAAGACTGAATCTAGATCTGTACCTCTCTCCACTTATGAAAATTAACTCGTAATGTATAAAAGATATAAATGTAATATGAAACTATAAAAGTTCTAGAAGAAAGGGTGGGGAAAAACTCTTAATAATATTGGTCTTGGGAAAGAATTTATAAGGAAGACCCCAAAGGCAATCACAATAGCAGCAAAAATAAATAAATGGGACCTGATCAAGTTAAAAACTTTCTGCACAGCTAAGGACATGATCAACAAATCAAAGAAACAACCTTCAGAGTGGGAGAAGATATTTGCATTCTATGAATCTGGCAAAGGGCTAATAACCAGAAAGAATTCAAGTGAATCAACAACAACAAAAAAAGAGCAAACAACCCAATTAAAAACTGGGCAAGAGACATGAGCATAATCTTTTCTCATGAGGACAGATGAATGGCCAACAAACACATGAAAAAATCCTCATCATCTCTAATTATCAGAGAAATGCAAATCAAAACCACTTTGAGATATTATCTACCCTCAGTGAGAATGGCCCACATCACAAGGTCCCAAAGCAACAGATGCTGGTGTGGGTGCAGAGAGAAGAACATTTATGCACTGTTGGTGGGACTTCAAGACAGTATAGCCTTTATGTAAAGAAGTATGGGAAGCCCTCAAAGAACTAAAAATTGACCTTCCATTTGAATCTGCAATCCCATTACTAGGTATCTACCCAAAAGAAAAAAGTCATTTTGCCATAAGGACATTTGCACCTGAATGTTTATAGCAGCCCAATTCACAATTGCAAAGATGTGGAAAAATCCAAATGCCCTTCAACATATGTGTAGATTAGTAAACTATGGTATATATATACCATGGAATACTATTCAGCCATAAAAATAGTGGAGATTTTGTATCTTTTGTAACAACCCAGATGGATTTGGAAAATGTTCTCCAGGGAAAGTATCACAGGAATGGAAAAATGAGCATCTGATATGCTCAATACTAAGTTGAAACCAGTAGATTAACTATTTACTACATGCTCACTTAAAACAAAAATTAAATTAAATTCAAGAAGGGAGGAAGAGAGAAGTGGGTTCAGCAAGTTCCCAGGGAACAATGCATGGGTATATGGCTCACTTCCTGGGTGTAGGAAATAACTACAACTCTGACTTTACCTTACAAATGGAAACAATGTAACCTGTGTGTACCCTCATTTTAATGTGAAATAAAATTGAAAAAATCCAATCCATTCACAAAGTGGCTCTCTGCATCTGCTCTGGTGTCTTCAGCCATATCATTGCATATTTATGCATGACTCAGATAAGCATTCCCTTAACAGTGTTATTTTGATAACCTGAAGCTGTTCTGTTACCTCTGGGCTCTCATCCTGTCCTATTTAAACAGTGAAGCCCATGACAAATTGGAAGAAGCTCAATAATGGCTCCTCCCACCATAACCCTCACTCCTTCTGATTGGAATCCATTGCTGGAGAACTATTGTGATCCTTTGTGAGTGTCAAAAAAGTCTGATTTTACTGTTGCCAGAGTGCTTATGCTGATTCTGTCTCATCTGAAACCTCCTCTCTCAGCTGAGAGGTTTGCAGTGCACCTCTTCTTCTCTGTGGGAATTGGGGTGTTGATTGAGGACAGAGAGAGCTTCCTGGATGGTGCACCTGAGTCCCTACTCCAGAAGACTTACCAGGCAGGAAGGAGGCTGTTTGTCTTTTGAGGAATGTCTATTCAGATCCTTCGCCTATTTTTTAATCGTATTATTTGATTTTTTTCTATTGAGTTTGATTTCCTTACTCCCTTGTTAGATTGGTAGGTTGCAAGTATTTTCTCCCATTTTGTGGGTTACGTCTTCACACTGGTGGTATCCTGTGAGCCTTTGACACTGCTGCTTCCCTGTGTCTCACAGTCCTCTGTGGTTGTCAGGGCAGTTGGTGTGCTGTAGCACGAGCAATCACTATGCCCAGGGCCACTGGTGGTGGTGTTTGTCAGCCTATGGCAGCTGTCCATTGGCAGCAGTGGGATTCAGTGCACAGTGGCCTGAGTGTTCACCTTGCCCAGGTCACCTTGCCCGGGAGTGTGCAGCACCCACCTATAAGGCATGTGAGAGCACTAGGCTTCTTATTCTATCCCTGGGCTGGGAGGGGCAATGGGGAGGGTGCAGCAATGGATTCGACGCCTAGGTACACTCAGTGCTATGGGGCTGGGATCTCACGTGGGGCATCAGCCAGAGTGCCCAGGGTTTGTGAGCCAGTGAGATCCTGCTGTGCCTTCTCTCCAGAGCAATTGCTGCTGCACAGCCCCCAGTCAGCTCCCTATAGTGGTCTGCTAAGGTAGAGGGTCCCTCCCACAGACTGCACTGCAGTGTCTGTGGGGGAAGTGTTGGGCCCCAGGATTCTCTCCTCTGTCCCTTTCCCACATGAAAGCACCTTTCCTATGTACCCTTGATCCTGCCAAGCATCCTATTGCTTCTCTGTTAATTCCCAATGCTCTGTCTTTGACGAATTATCTGAAAGTGAATATCTACTTGCCCACCCTCAACCCTCACTGTCAGTGGCTTATGCAGGCTGCTTGTAGTCTGCCATCTTGGCCTCCTCCTTAAGTATGTTTTAAAAGAAGAAATATAGTATGAGCATGATTTAATTAAGGAAGTGATAGATATTAGAACTGGAAGTGAAATTGAAAAGATTTTAGAATGAACAAAGCAAGAAGAAAGTTGTCACTGTAATATCCTGCAATTTAAAGTTTGGTAACAACTAATATTCCATCTTTCTCAGTTTTGCATTCTCCTGTCTAGTTTGTTTCTGGATTAAAGGAATTGAATTCTGCCGTTAAAGGCTGACTGTCACGGATAACCCAACCTATTAGTTATATATGCTTGATAAAACAGATTATGAAGGATGGAAACATGCCAGAACAGGTTATCAGATCACATTTTGAAGTCTTCTATAGTTCTGTCCAGTACAACTTGTGAGAGATGATGTAAATATTCTGCATTTGTTCTGTCTGGTAGGCATTTAGTACATATGGCTACTGAGCACTTGAAATGTGGCTAGTGTGTGTGAGGAAATAAGTTTTTAATTTTAATTAGTTCAAATCTCAATTTAAATATCCACATGGCACAAGTGTCTACTATATTGGACAGAACAGTTCCAGCAGAATTTAAGAATAGATTTGGGATGATTTTGTATATAGTTCTTTGTGCAGGCAAGAGATAAAGTATTCTGGTCCCTTTAACTTGGAGGAATATACGAAACTATCTGTCTACTTTCTGTTTTTTCCACTCCTCAACAAATAAAGAAAGTGGAACCTATTCCACTTTCCACCAAAAAAGTGAAATGGTTTGCCTCAGGTTATGAAATTTGCTAGTGATAGGGCAGAAATCAGAAACTAGGTTTCCTAATACACAGACAAGTAGACAGAACTGATTCTTTAAAGGAAGTATTTAAAATATACAGAAAAATACACAACTAATCTAACAAATGTTTGTTCTCACTACCTAGGGTTAACCAATGCTGACATTGTGATAAATTTGCAGAGAGTAAAGCCCCTTTGTGACCCAGCCCCATTCCATTCCACTTCCTTCCCCACTCAGAATTCAACCAGCATCACACTTATAGTATATGTATATTTCTCTATGTAATTTACAGTGTTCCAGAAAAATTTAAATAAATGGTATTAAACTGGATGTGTCTTTGTAAAACTTTCTTTTTCTCAATATTGAGCTTTAAACATTCCCTAGTTAATTAATTTATTGTTTAAAAATTGTAATTTTTAATTATTACGGGTACATAATGGTTGTATATATTCATGGGGTACATGTGATATTTTCATGCAGCCATACAATGTGTAATAATCAAATCAGGGCAATTGAGGTGTTTATCACCTCAAGCACTTATCATTTTGTTGTTTTAGGAACATTCCAATCCCACTATTTTAGTTACTTTAAAATATAGATCTTATTCCTTCTATAGAATTGTATTTTTGCAGCTATTAACCATCCCTACTTTTCCTCACCCTCCCTGCCACACTTTCCAGTCTCTGGTTACCATTATTCTACTGTCTATCTCCATGGGTTAAACAATCAAGATTTTTAGCTCTCACATATGAGTAAGAACATGTGAAATTTGTCTTTCTGTGACTGGCTTATTGCACTTAATATAATGTTCTCCATTTCTATCCATGTCGTTGCAAATGAAAGAGTTTCACACTTTTGTGGTTGGATGATATTCCATTGTGTATATGTTCTACATTTTCTTTATCCATTCATCCATTGGATTATTCCATATTGTGGAATAATCCACAATAGGACATAGGTTTATTCCATATTGTGACTAGTGGTGCAATGAACATGGACGTTCTGATAGCTCTTCTATGTACTGATTTCAATTCCTTTGGATATAAACCCAGCAGGAGGATCACTAGATCATGTGGCAGTTCTATTAATACTTTTAGTGTTGTGAGGAACTTCCATACTGTTTTCCATAGTGACTATACTAATTTGCATTCCCACCAACAGTGTGGCATACAAGGGTTCCCATTTCTCCATGGCCTGGCCAGCATTCCTTACTGCTTGCCTTTTGGATAAAAGTCCTTTTAATTAAGGTGACATGTATCTCATTGTAGTTTTGATTTGCATTTCTCTGATGATTAGTGTTATTGAGCTTTTTTTTTTTTTCCACATATCTATTGGCCATTTGTTTGTCTTCTTTTGAAAAATGGCTATTCACAGCTACTCGGGAGGCTGAGGCAAGAGAATCGCTTAAGCCCAGGAGTTGGAGGTTGCTGTGAGCTGTGTGATGCCACGGCACTCTACCGAGGGCCATAAAGTGAGACTCTGTCTCTACAAAAAAAAAGAAAAATGGCTATTCAGATCCTTTGTCTATGTTTAATTGGATTTGATTTTTTTCCTATTGAGTTTGATCTCCTTATATATTCTAGTTATTAATCCCTTGTTAGATTGGCAGTTTCAAATCTTTTCTCCCATTTTGTGGATTGTCTTTTCACATTGATGATTGTCTCCTTACTTGTGTAGAAGCTTTTTAGCTTGATGTGATACCATTTGTCTATTTTGCTTTGGTTTCCTATGGCAACATGTTTTCTACCTCACAGTTTCTCTAGGACAGGAGATTGGGCACAATTTAACAAAGTTCTAGGCTCAGGGTCTCACAAAGCTACCGTTAGGTTGTTAGCCAGATGCATTCTCATCTGGAGGTTCGTAGGGAAGAATTTACCTCCTAGCTTATTATGAATGCTTGCCAAATTTATCATTTTAGATTTGTAGGAGTGAGGTTTCTGTTCTCTTGCTGACTATTGTTTGGGTTCTGCTCTCAGCTCCCAGTGGCCATCTGTAGTTCCTGGCCATGTGGTCCTCTCACAACATGGCAGCTTATTTCTTCAAAGTTAGCAAGGGAGTCTGTTCAGTTTGCTAAGACAGTCTCATATATTAATAATATAACCTAATCAAGTGAGTGACATCCCATCAAGTTTGGCAATCATTGTTGGTTAAAAGCAGATCATAGGATCTGCTCATATTTGGGGGAAAGGATTGCGCAAGAGTATAACTGTAACTCATTGGTGGTCATTTTAGGATGTTTGCCACACCCAAGGACACAATTGGTAGGAGTCTGAGCTAAGATACAAATCAGTATATTCTAGCTCCAGCATCCTCTAGCTCTTAACTGTTGTGCCACAGTACTTGGAAAATATTGCTGCACTATTTGTAGCAATTAGAATCATCTGTAATGCTATTTACTTAGTCTCTATATGCATTAGTTAACTATTGCTACAAATTTGCTGTGTAACAAATTACTCCCAAACTTGGAGGCATGCAATAATAAATATTTGTATTTCACATGTCTATTGTGTTCAGTTGAATCTAGGCTAGGTTTTGTTTGGTGATTATTCGGATCTTAGCTGACTGTCCCATGCATCTGTGAATTGGCTAGGAGTGACCTTATGCAGGTTGGGCTCAAGTAGGAGGATTTGGGTATGTTCTCAGTGTTTCTCATCCACTTCCTGGAGCAGTGGGTTAGTCTAGGCCTGCCCTTTGCATGGTGATAGCGAAAGCACAAGAGAAGGAGCAGAAAAACTCAAAGCCTCCTGAAATCTAGGCTTGGAACTCACATATCATCACATCTAACTCCTTCTTTTCACAAAAACAAGCCTCATGGAAGAGCTGGATCCAACAAGGAGAAAAATAGTCTTTCTATCTTTAGAGAGAACTTCAGAGTCATCTGGGAAAAAGTCGTGTGTGTAGGGGGAGGGCAGTGGAAAATATGGCCATTAATGCAATCTACACAAACCTCAATGTAGTAAGATATGTCTAGAAGATGCTGAATTTTGTGTAGTTGACTAGGATGGACAGATCCAGAAATCTTAAAACACATTCATTATTTTCCAGTAGCATTTGGCACACTAATCTTTTAAACAAACAGCAAATTTGTTATTTGGATCAGACTATCTTTTAGATGTGAAGCAACTCATGTCTATCCTCAGACTGTATTCTAGTGCAAGAGTTTTCCATCACTTTTTTTACATGCTATTTAACTTTTTCCTGGAAATTTCAATCTCCTCCATTAGATACAGCTGATTCTAATTTTGAACCCCTCATTGCTAACTATGAATAGGAATTATACATGTATTGACAATTTTTACTTCCTACTTCCAATAGCGAGAAGAGAGAAAAGAATCCTGCTCATTGCTTACCATCTCCCTATAGTAGAGCAAATATTACATGTAAGCCTAAAGGGTTGGGCAATAAAGTTTAGTGCTCAGACCTCTTATTTTATGGTTCTACAGATAGTGTCACTGTCAAAGACCTTTGGATACCATTTTCATTTTTCCCAAGTACCTGAGTTTTTTAAAAAGCTGATACTCAGAGTCTACTCATAGAAAAAATTTATTACCATCAAAATCTCCTAACAATTTAATATTTAGCAATGGGAGGGTGATGCTGAGGGTTGTACAATGTGAATCTGAAGTTGTACAAAGAAAACCCATATAGGAAAAAGCCCTGGTAATTGGAAAAAGAACTAAACCAGAAGATCTGTATTTTACACCCAGCTATGAATGTGTGAGTTTTGGTAAGTAGCCTCCATTTTCAAACCCCAGTTTCTTCAACTATGAAGAAAGGAGGTTAGAAATGAAAATTTCAAAGTCCCTTCTAGGACTAAAAAGATAAGTTAAATTATTTTCTTCATTTTCTCCCAAATGACTTCTTTACCTACATATTAATGTTCTCCTCAAGTAACTTTCCTTCCAATAAATACATATTATTGGGCTATAAATTTGGTTAATACGATAGACTCAAGGTCAGCAAACTATAGCCTACAGGCCAAATTCAGCAGCCATCTGTTTTGTGAATAAAGTTTTATTAGAACACAACCACATCCATTAATTAATGTATTGAATATGGCTGCTTTCATGCTACAATGGCAGAGTCGAATAGCTACAACAGAGGCTGTATGGTCCACAAAGCCTGAAATATTTACTATCTGAGCTTTTATACAAAAGATGTGGATCTGGTATAGACCAAGATCTGACCATGAGGGAAAAGAATACTGTAACACAAGCCTTTCTTTAGGATGGTGTCAGCATCCTACAGGTGTAGTTTTATCTTTTAACTGGAACAGCCATTTAATTTATTATTTTCCATCTATTCTCTAAAGATATAAATGATTACCAAGGAGTTGTTGTTGTTTTTTTTTTTTTAAGTCAGTGGCCTTCCCTTGACCTTGTCCAGCATCCCTTCTCTATAGAACACAGGTAGCTCTGGTATTCTCATTGAATACCATTTCATTCTTACTGACTTACAGTGGTCATATTTTCTTTCTTTTAAACCTGGAGATTGATAAAAAGGCAAATTAAAGTATATTAGGTGGCTTTATGAGTCAGCAACCCTTACAAATCTATTAAAGAGCTCTGATTTAGAAACTTCCTATTTTTGCCCCAAATTACCCAGGAAAGCAGCTTAAATGACACATTATTTCTTTGTGACAGCAATAATGGGCCAGAGGCCCAGTCTGAGATGTGCATCTCATTTCACCCCTTTCCTTGTGCCTAATAGATTCCCAGAAATACACCAGAGCAGTGTAGGAAATGGGGCATATTTTTTCTTCCATGCTTCGCCTCAGTGAGACAAGAGTTGACCTTCACTTCTCTATTCCATACCAGTGAGTATGCAGCCCTTTTTTCTTCTTGCAGTATCCCTATGAATGTGAGTCTGGGATGCCAGAACACGAAGTGGGCTGCTCTGGAAGGCTCCTTGTGCATACAACATCAAGACTGCAAATTCCTGGTGGCTTCAGGCATTAAACTTCAAACCAAGAGTTTGTTCTTAGAGGGTTCAGGGCCATGGATCCACGAAAGGTGAAGAAATTCTAACTATTATGACCATTAAACACTGAACAAGATTTTCTTAGAGGTTAACTATGACTTTAGGCAATCTTAGAAGCTTCATTAACTCAGGTTTCTAAGATACAGCCCTATTTCAGAAGACCCTAGATAGGAGAGATCCTAATAGTTTTAAAGAGTTCAGAATTTTGGGACAATATTTTACTCTGAATCTAGCTTCATGAATTCACTAGTTTAATGATTAAATATCTTCAGAGAGTATAGATATTAATTAACTCCAGGCAGCTAGAATCGTATCTCTGGAAAAGAGAAAATTATTTCAACCATCTTCCCAGTTTGACTGTAAACACCAAGAGGGCAGGGACCACACTAGTGCTTTCTATAAACTTTCCTTCAGTGCCTAGCATGATTTCTGAAACAGCAGATCCTCGATAAATACACTTATCCTTCACTTATTGTCTTTAAATTATACCTGAAAACCTGGCTACAAAGTAAAAACTCTTTAAATGAAAAACATTTCTATTAATATTAATGTGAAATTATGCTATATCCCATTTCAATCTAAGAGACCAATTAACTTTTTACAGACAGAAAAATATTTCAGCTGAACAATGAAAATAAGCTTTTATGAGTAATAACAGTTTGAAAGTAAATTAATACTGTTTGACATGAAAAATAATAAAAACTTACTACATATGACTAAGGAAGAAGAGAAACCTTATGAGTTAGGGGGCAGTAGAGAAGGGATTTGAGGGTTCAATGGTTTGGATGTTTCTTCCTCCAAACACCATGCTGAAATTTAATCCCCAGTGTTGGAGATCAGGCCTGTTGGGAGATGTTTGGGTCATGTGGGCATATCTCTTATAAATAAATACCCTCCTTTGTGGGTCAGTGAGTCCTTACCCTATTAGTTCCATGAAGAGCTGGTTAAAAATAGGCTGGCACCTCTTTTCCGCTCTCTCTTGCTTCCTCTCTTGCCATGGGATCTCTCCCCTTCGCCTATCACCATGAGTGGAAGGTTCTTGAGGCCATCACCAGATCCAGATGCCCAATCTTGAACTATTTCGAGACATCAAAACTGTGAGCCAAATAAAACTTTTCTCTTTATAAATCACCCAGATTAAAGTCTTCTTTTATGGTAGCACAAAACAGAATAAGACAGACAGGGGAGTCATTCTTCATAAGGTGTATTTTCTTTCTGCCTAGTTTTCTCCACTAATTTTTCAGCCTTTTGAGAGGTCATGATTATCTTGCACTCAAACTCGCTTTGAAAATATTATAGCACTGAAAACTACTTATAGGTCAAAATAAAAAGTAATTAATGAGAGAGTTTAAAACATGTAGAAATAGTTTGTGCACTCAACAGATTGAAGGAAAATCTGTAAACCATTTCTCTCACTGGGTATATGAACCCAAAGCAAATCATTTGGGTTTATCCCAGTAAGACACGCAATTCAAATGTGTTCCATATTTATTTTTCTACTAAGAAACTATTGTTTTGAGCAAATTGTGGAATGTGTCTTTTTCTGAGTTGGCAATGTTGTTGTTATTTAGTGTATTTACTTAGTGTGATTTGGAGTGAAAAAAGTAGTTATACCAAAGCAAAAACCAAAGAAGAGTAACCTAAAAAGTGAAATAACTTTCAATAACTCAGACAAAGACAACTATTAACTGGTTAACTGACTGTCACTATGTACCATAAGTCTGTATTTGATGATTGATTGATTTAATACTGATTCTGAGCAAACTAGAGGCTCTGAATTGGCCTGAACTTGGATGGTGCTGACCTCTGTTGAGGAACGTGCATAGCTGTGTGGAAAACTTAACTAACTTCACTTTTGCTGGAACAAAGCCTAAAACCAGTTGATCTGCTACTTGAGGAGGGAAATGAGGGCACGGTAGGGAGAAGGGTTGGCTCCAAAGACCCCCACAGCCTAGTCTTTCTCCCCTCAGGTCCCATCTGTCTACCCAGATGCCTTTCTCCTTACTTCCTTCCACTCCTGTGATTCATAGAATTTTTAGTTTTAAAAGCCTCAAAAACAGTTTGAAAACGTAACTTGAATTTCAAAGCTTAGTTTAGAGAGCTTTTAAAAAACCTTTCCAATGTTGGTTAAAAAAAAAAATGCACTCAACCCTTTCATTGGAATTTAAAGGTAGATAGATAATCTTATAGGACTTTTTTTCTAACTCTATTTTTACCTTACATCACAATTACTAGTTTAAGTATCTCTTCTCCAAGAGTAAATGCAACTCTTTATGGGGGAGACCTTATTCTTTTTCTTTGCATTATCTATCATGTTTTACATATACAAGACACTTAATAAAATGTGTCCTGAAACTATGAATATATAAATGCCACAAAGAGACAGAAGTATGATTTTAGAGATCTTGCACATATTTACAGATAAACTCATTCACTTATATGTATGTTGATCTCCCAAAGAAGAATGCAAGTGCATGGCCAGTATCCTAAATTATCTGGTTGAGGTGTGTACTAAAATGAATGTTAGGTTTCCAGTTTTAATTATAGCCCATTTTTTGAAGTATCATGACACTGAGGCACATTCCACAGCTCTAGTTACTAGTACTCTATCTAATGCAATGATTTGGCAATCTCTACATTCATTTCTGTATGTATGTAGTTTGAAACTCTCCCTGGAACTTCATGTAGATATATTTGTTTTCAGGATCTCTTACCTTTACCTTAAATGGTTATAGTTCATCCCGGGATTCTACCACATCTGTCATCAGGGATTATTCTTTAACACAGTATGTAATTATTCGGCCTTTAGTTTTCAATCTTTTTGTGGTGTTGCAGTTGACTCAATCATGTCATTTGCTTCAACTCTTATCTGCTTATTTGTCTCCATCCTGTAATTGAGCATTCAATGTGATAACATAAATTTTTAGGCATCTGAAATTAACAATATGCTAACTCAAGATCTGCATTCTTAAATGGCCCCTGAATGTTTGGAAGTTGTAGGATACATTCAACTTTCATATTTGTTTTGCTTTTAACAAGACCTGGAGAATAAGAATTTATTATAAGAATCTTCAAGGAACAGAAAAGTATATGGATACCTAAATAAAAACAAGATGTTCTCTGGTATTTGAAAGGAAAACAGGATTCCAGAGATTGTTTTCCTTTTCAAATGAGAGCTAATAAGAACTGATGACTGAGACAGGTGCTAAAATTAACTAGGCCAACCATCCAATCATACAAGCTGACACAAATCACTTGTATGTATTTTTCAGGCTCAAAACATGGGCTCTGAAACCCATCAAGATAAATTTTACAGATGATTTGACAAAATGTCATCATGTAGGATACAAATCATTTTTAACACTCTCTCAATATATATTTGTTTTTTGGGTTTGGTTATTTTAAAAGTTTCATCCTAGAGATTTCTTTTAGTTTTTAACACTACTAAAAAATGTTATAACAATGAATCTATCTTATGTATGATAGCACGTGAAAACCGCACATGTGTACACACATACATACACTTTTCACCTTGTTAGAAATCATGCGTATTCTTTAAATTGCATTTTAAAGTATTTTGATATTGTAATGTTTTCATGACAGGTTTTAAGGAAGCCCTCTCCTAGGATGGGAGGAAAACGAGATAGTATTTCTTTTTCTTGAGACAGAGTCTCAGTTTGTTGCCCCTGGTAGAGTGCAGTGGCATCATAGCTCACAGCAACCTCAAACTCTTAGGCTCAGGCAATCCCCTTGTCTCAGCCTCCCAAGTAGCTGGGACTACAGGCGCCTGCAACAACACCTAGCTATTTTTAGAGATGGGGTCTCTCTCTTGCTCAGGCTGGTCTCAAACTCCTGAACTCAGGCAATCCAGCTGCCTCGGCCTCCCAGACTGCTGGGATTACAGCTGTGAGCCACTGTGCCCTGCCTTGAGAGAGTATTGAGACCTTAACATCACCAGTCTGATTTAGACTATCATCCGCCCCTATAATTAGAGTATGGTAGCATTCCGGACCATATATGTTACACGCACCAGGAAGAAGGTTAGGTGCTCACTCTAGAAAGGTCAAACATCCTATCAAAGCTCACAGTAGCTATAGCCCAAATGTATCTGGATTGCATTAGGCACAACATGGTGAACTGTCCCACCTAGACACAGAGAGGCTAATTCCCAAGAGAAGAGATAAAGATTGTATTCCCATGGGACTAAGTAAGCAAGGTTTTCAACATACAGTTCCTGGGAAAAGAGTGTCAGTATGCCCTTATTCAGGGACTCAAGACATATTTAGGCACCTGCTCAAGGTTGCTGTATCAGTAAGGAATAGAACTGGCACTGCGACCTAATGCTTCAGCCCATGATATTTTGCTTTTTCAGTGGCATTACACATGCCTGACAGCAGTGGCACACTGGTAAATGTTTAACAACTGGTTCTTCAAGGGGAAATGACAAAGCTCTGATTTATAGTAAATTCTCCTACGATGTACAATTTCAAGCCACCAATATGATGTCACTGTATGCAATGTTTGGAAGCCATGCACAGTCACATGCCATTGTATAGTATTTCCAGATACAGTAGAGCACACAGATAGCAGCAAAATGATTAGGAAGGGATGCTTTTGAACATTACCTTTATTTTTATTAACTTGTTCGGTATAATTTTACATTATTTAATTTTTAATAAGACCCATGTTTAATCAGAAGCTTGCAGAATTTCTGAAAATTAAATAATCAGCTCTTATGAGACAGTATAAGTCAGCCCTAGCACACATTGCCTGATATTTGCATAAATACCAGGGGCAATAAATATCATCATTTTAAAGATTTCATGTTAAGTCTGCAACATACTAACCATTTCTTACATATTTATTTCTATGCCTGCAGTAGGAAAACTTAGACTAGACAAAAAGGGGGAGAATGTAAGCTTTATTTTGAAACTCTACGAAGAGGAAAATTTAGAAAACTGAGCCAGGCTTTGAAGCCAGGGATGGAGAGAGGAACGAGGCAGGAACTGGGAGCTGCCCCCAAATTAGGAAGGAGGTTTAGAGCCTGAAGCAACAAGCAAGAAGGATTTGTGCTCCTGGACAGATTCCCAGGAGAATTTTTCTCATTGCTGATCACCAATGTGTTTTTCCTAGACGACTCACAGATAGATATGCCATTCTCGTTTTTATGCTATAAATTGCTACAAGCCTATTAAAACTTCACTTCCTCTTTTCCCACTTTCTGAGATGACACAGAATATTTAATTTCCACGATGTAAGATCATGTGAGCTTCGTTTTGGATCACACCTAATTCCTCTCTCGGGCATGTGACTCTTTCCTGATGCAAGTCCTGAATTTCCAAGAGGTCCTAGTCAGTCTAGTGTGGTCCTAAAGTCAGTCTGGCCATGACAATCTCATCATCCTCTCCCCAAACAAGTCGAGCCTGCTTGATTTTCTGGCTTCTGTCGGTGGCCCCCCTGTTCACCTCGTTTGAGTCATATTTGACTTTTCTCTTTTTCTTCAGTGACCAACTCCAGCCAATTCTGTCATTGAAAGGGCTTCCTTATACGTTTCCCCCTCTCTATGGCAACTGTACCATGCTGATTCTACATAACTTTATTGCAGGAATGACTGTGTATTCTGTCTAATACCAAAGTGGAAAATCATTCCAAACTCTGGAGATATGTTGGTGAACTAGACATATTTTGTCCCTATTCTAAAAGAACTTTATGTCATTCGTAGTGAAAGAAAACTTGCAACATAGCCATAGTCAGTAAAGAAAATCAGCATATAAGACAGTAAACCAACGATTGCTAAATCAGAGCATGATGTTAATATAGAGTGTTAATCCGAAATCTACTAATAAGGCTTTTCTCTCCTTATAAGCGGACATTTTGATAACCTCTGGCCTCTTTGCTTCTGATTGCTCCAATCTGCTCATTTTGGTCAGGTTTATTTTCCTAAACCTGTCTACCTAAAATCTGTTCTCACCTCCTGAGTCTCGCCCAGATGCCTTCTGCTGGCTTCACAGCCTTACATTCCAGCTGTTTTCCCAGGACTCCAATCCTGATTAGTCATTGACTCCTGAGCATACCTTTCCCTTTTCCAACTCTCAACCTGTAGGCATTCTGCTGTTTCTGCCTGGAGTTACCGTCTTACCAATTATACCACTTCCTTCCTGACCCCAGCTTTTCATTCCAGACTCCGTTCTTCCTCTCTGCAAACCTTTACTTTGTTCTTTGGTGGCACCTGGCACCTTCTACCTATTATGACAGTCTTTGGGGGTAATTGTTTTATCCTTCCTGCTTGAAAAGGAAAATCACGTCTCACATTTATTTTACATTTTTTTCAGGGCGGTGTCTGTGGCTCAAAGGGGTAGGGCGCCTGCCCCATATGATGGAGGTGGCGGGTTCAAACCCAGCCCCCAGCCAAAAACTGCAAAAAAAAAAAAAAAGATAAAAATAATGCAACAGGGGGCGGCACCTGTGGCTCAGTGAATAGGTTGCTGGCCCCACATACCGAGGGTGGTGGGTTCAAATCCAGCCCCGGCCAAACTGCAACAACAACAACAAAAAAATAGCTGGGTGTTGTGGCGGGCGTCTATAGTCCCAGCTACTTGGGAGACTGAGGCAAGAGAATCGCTTAAGTCCAGGAGTTGGAGGTTGCTGTGAGCTGTGATGCAACGGCACTCTACCGAGGGCAGTAAAGTGAGACTCTCTCTCTAAAAAAAAAAAAAATGCATAATTATCATTTATAAGTGTCTGCTCCATTGTCAGACACTTTCTAGGTGAAATACATATATGTATATATACGTGCGTGAGTGCAAATGTTTGTGGCACAAGGGATGTTTTATATGTAAGTAAACTGTACCTCAAAGAAGCTAAGTGACCTTTGCTAGAATTTAAACTTAGGACTCCTTTGAATCAAATCTAATATTTTCCTAGTATATGGTATTTGAGAAGGAGAGCACTATTAGGAAAGAAATACATGAGAATTGGAGGGTGACCTCACTTCTCTGTGTCCTCTGCCCATCTTTGTCAATTGTTCTGAACAAACTTTTAAAATTTGCCCAAAGTTTATATCCACATATCACTTGATTTTAAGAATGATAAACTCTTGGTTTCCTACTTTGCAAGACCTGAAACCCTTTGGGTGCACCTAACATTGATTCTTCCAGCTTGACCCTTTTCACATCCTCTTCATGTGTACATGGTACTCACATCAACTCAAAGTTCTTTATACTCAGAAGTGTGATAGAAGATTAATGTTAAAGGTCAAGAGATATGTAAATATCAAGTATAATGAAATCGAGTCAACCTAAATGTGAAAAATTCTACTGCAGTGAAGAACATGGATAAATATCTATAAATAAAATTCCAAAGTGTGACATCAAAGAATGCCTTTCCTTTAGGGATTTTTTTTTTTTTTTTTGCTAACTGTTGTACAGTCAGATTCCAACTTTTGGGGTAGAAAAAAGGGTTGAAGCTCAAATGACAGTGCTCCCTGATGTTGGCTACTAACCAGCATGGTTGAGTTTTGCTCAGGGCATTTTGAGGTCATGTAGAAGGTGGGCGCTCTAAACTTTGTTTATGTGCTGTTTACTTTACAAACAGTTTGATATAAGAGAAGAAAGGCTTTCGGGTTGGGCAGGATTTGATTCCTGGCTCCATTTCTATGCTAGCTGGGTTCTGGAGTAAGTCTCCTAGACTCTATGTACCCTAGTTTCCTCAGCAATGTAAGAAAGTCAACAATTCTTACTTCATAGCACTGTTTCTGAAATAATGGAATATATAGCCATTGTCTATGGTTGTGTGATTTAGTGTAAAAAAAAAATCACCGTTTATTATTATTCACAACTCTAAGTTTAGTTGAGAGCTACTGATTTGTACCAGGCTTGATGGATGTTGGCTGACTCACTTGTGCATCTGCCATCCCCTGGTAGGTCAGCTTGGGGCAGGCCTGCCTAGGAGGGCTGTGCTCATATGTCTGGTGCCTGGCCAGCTGTTGGTTGGCTTGACAGAATTGACACAGCCGCATGCTCCTTGCCATCCAGCATGCTAGCTTGAGCTTGTTTACATGGAGGTTGAGCAGGGTTCCAAGAGAGCTAGCCAGAGAAAATCAGAATGCCAGTCTAGATGCAAGGGTGGGGAATATAGACACCACATCTTGATGAGAAGAGCTGCAAAGTCACATTGTAAAGGTGTATAAATACAGAAAGGGTAAAAAAGTGTGGTCAGTTTACAATGTCATATAACCACTTTGAAAAATTGTTTATAAGCATTTTTATAACTAAGCGCATGTATTCCCTTTGACCCATTGCTAGATATAGACCTAAAAGATACATTCATATGTGCTCAAATATAAATACTGGAATGTTCATAGCAGAACTTCATAATAGCCCCAAACCCCAAACTACCCAAATGACCGTTAGCGTGCCTATTTGGGATAGATAAATACATTGTGGTATTTTCACACCATGGATGAGTGTGTGCAGTGAGAATGAACAAACTACGACTACATCCCATAATATGGATGAATCTTACAAGCATAAAGCTGAAAGAAAAAAAAGACAGACTCAGACGAGTACATATTTTCTGATTTAATTTACATAAACTGTATCTTTTTTTTTTTTTAAATCAGGCCCAGGTGAGGTTCCAAATTGCCACTGAGCTAGGGCATCTAGCTAATTTGCATAAACTTTAAAAAACAGGCAAAATAAATCTATTGTATTAAAAATCAAGATAGTGATTTGATTCTACAATTCCTCTACTAGGTATATATCCAGAAGACCAAAACATCACATCATAACAAAGATATTTGTACCAGAATGTTTATTGCAGCCCAATTCATAATTGCTAAATCATGGAAGAAGCCCAAGTGCCCACTGATCCACGAATGGATTAATAAATTGTGGTATATGTACACCATGGAATATTATGCAGCCTTAAAGAAAGATGGAGACTTTACCTCTTTCATGTTTACATGGATGGAGCTGGAACATATTCTTCTTAGTAAAGTATCTCAAGAATGGAAGAAAAAGTATCCAATGTACTCAGCCCTACTATGAAACTAATTTATGGCTTTCATATGAAAGCTATAACCCAGTTATAATCTAAGAATATGGGGAAGGGGGAGAGGGAGGGGAGGGAGGGGGGAGGTGAGGGGAGGAAGAGGGGAGGTGGGCAGAGGGAAGGTGATTGGTGGGATTACACCTACGGTGCATCTTACAAGGGTACATGTGAAACTTACTAAATGTAGAATATGAATGTCTTAACACAATAACTAAGAAAATGCCAGAAAGGCTATGTTAACCAGTGTGATGAAAATGTGTCAAACAGTCTATAAAACCAGCACATGGTGCCCATGATTGCATTAATGTACACCGCTATGATTTAATAATAAAAAAATCAAGATAGTGGTACCCTTAGGATAAAAGAAATTGGAAATGAGTACAAGGTGGAGGGGAGACTTTCAAGGTGCTGGTCATATTCTGTTTCTTGATCTAGGTGCTATTACACAGACATGTTTGGTTTATGACCATTCATAGAGCTGTACTCTCATGAGTTACACAATTTTCTATATGCATGTTTTATATCAATTAAAATATTTATGAAAGATGGAATATTTGAAAGTACCTATTCATAGCAGGCTCTCAAATAATTTATCTTTCCCCTTCATATTCCCCAAAGAGAATATGTGTATGGTCACAATTTCCATTGTTATATGTTTACCATGAAACAATGTATCATTTATGTGAATGTGAACAGGACACCCAAAGATACTTAAAAAATGGACACATCAAGCAAAAATCTTGTGCTTTAGGGCTTCTTGGATATTAATGTGAAATTTCAAAAAGCTTACACTTTTAAAATACTCACCCTGCCTGAGATAGGATGTTGGCATTCAAAGGACTGAATCTGGTATGGTGGCTGGGTTGTATGCCATCTGGACAAAGTGTCTCAGCTGTCTTCAATCTTTTTTTTTCCACTTGTTAAGATTGTTGAACTCAGGGTTATGTCAAATTTTCAGGTCAATGGCTTTATCTCCATTTCTTTTTACTCTACTCAAAAAATATATATTTAAACATCAGAAAGCAAGCATAACTTTACTGAAGTACAACTCTGTATTCTCTCTAATTTGTAGCAGAGGAGAAAATTATTCCAAACTCTAGAGATACAATGGTGAACTAGACAGATTATGTCACCACTCTAAGGAACATTCACAGTGACAAAATACTTGCAACATATCCACAGTTAATAGGGGTAGTCAGTATTGTAACAGTAAACTAACAACTGCTAAATGAGAGCATGGCACTAATATAGTGTGTTACTCTGGGTAGGCTTGGGTTTTGCTATGGTAAAAATTATCCACCAAACTGAGAGGCATAAAACAATGAAAGTTTGTTTATTGCTTTCCCTGCATGTTGGCTGAAAGTTACCTGGGAATTTTGCTGCACCTTATTCTCAACCTGGGAGTAAGTTCAAACTAGAATATTTTGTATCGTGATGGCATAGGGATAGAAAATATGGCAAAGCACACAATCATTCTTAAAGTTTCTAGGCTTCTTAAAAAGATTCCTTTTGATGTTAATGGAGCCCATTGTATTTCAAGCTTTCTAAGAATTTTATCTTGGATGAGTGTTGAATTTTATCAAGTGTTTTCTTTTTGTTGCTATTGAGAGAGTTAAATGGCTTTTCTCATGTTTTCTCATGTTTATGTGATAGATTACATCAATGTATTTTTCTGATGTTTTATCAGTTTGCATTCCTGAGTGTAGACAAACTCTACTAAATTTGATATATTAAATGTAAGAACCACCAGTGGATTTGACCTACTGATGCTTTATTTAGAATTCTTTTATTTTTTTGTTTACTTTTTAATTTTATTTCATTTTATTTTATTTTTATTAAATCATAGCTGTGTAGATTAATGCAATCATGGGGCACCATGCATTGGTTTTATATACAATTTGAAATATTTTCATCAAAGTGGTTAACATAGCCTTACTGGCATTATCTTAGTTATTGTGTTAAGACATTTATATTCTACATTTAGTAAGTTTCACATGTACTGTTGTGCCCAGATCTTGAAATCCCCCACAAAGACCACTAAGAAGCCGAGTCTGATGCAAAAGCAAAAAAAGCCGTTTTATTGCAAGTTCGAACTTGGGCTCCCGGGGTCTCCGCTACAACGGATCAGAGCCAGGAGCCCTGAGCTCTGGAGCAGGGGTTTTTTATGGTCCTGTGCAGTGGGTGGGCGTGCACAGCTTGAAACAAAGGGGATGTTTCTGGATTGGTTAGGTCGGGGGGTGGTTCCTTGATTGGTGGGCAGTTGTCTCATGATTCCAGGGAATTGCCTGGGCTTGTCTGAAAGGTGAAACTTACTGAGTCAAATGGCAGGGGGGTTGGGGGGTGGGGGAAGCGAAACTTTTAAGATGGCGCTGGTCTGGTTCTTTCAGTACCCTTGTAAGATACACCGTAAGTGTGGTCCCATCAACTGCTCTCCCTCCACCCATCCTCAAAATCTACATGCATCTGTATTTGTTTTTTCTCTTGTATTGTCTTGGGTTTTGCTATTAAGTTCATACTAAATTGTAAAATGAGTTTAACAGTTTTCTTAACTTTTCTCTGAAGTGTTTTTTTCTCTCTCTCCATATGTATGTATATAATAAAGAAATAAATACATACATATACATACAGATAGATAGGACAGGACTTATATAGTCCTTGAAAATTGTGTAAATTTGGCCTATAACCATCATTTCACCTAATATCCTTTATGGCAAGAGGGGGATTTTTTTAATACATATTTGATTTCTTCAGTGGTTATTGTTTATTATTCTATTTCTTCTCGAGTCAACTTTATATTTAATGTATTGGTCAAGGTAGGCTAACTGCTATGCCAAATAACCTCCAAATCCCAGTGGCTTAACATAATAAGTTTATTTTTTTTTTAATTCACATTATAGTCCAATGTGAGTTAGTAGTGCCATGAGTTAAAGGTTACTTCCAATTGTACATGGTCACTCAGGAACTGAGACTTCTCTCATGTTGTAGCTTCATCCTGCTCTAGACCCTGCGTGTACTTTTAATTCAGTGTACAGATGATAAAAGACTGTGAGAAAAATGTTTGGAGGATTTTTTTAATTTAAAAATATTAAGGAGGTAGAAATGTTTTAGGTTACTATGAATTGCTTTTGTAATGCTTGAGTTCCAGCTTATAAGTGTGCCCATCATCCACATAAAGTTCATTGTACATATTAGGTTTTATCCCTGCCCTTCCTCCCTCCTACCCTAGGTTGTATTTTATGGGTCAGTTCATTGGCTAGACTAAATCGCTGACCACATCCAAATGTAAGGGAGTCTGGGAAATGAAGTCCAGCTACGTGCCCAGGAAGAGGAAAACACAGATTTTGATGAGCACTGGCAGTTTATGTTTCAGTAATTTATTTTTTTCTGGAAATTTTTCATTTCAGCTATATTTATTAGTATGAATTCATTCATTGAATGCTTTATGATTTTGATAAGCATTATATCTTTGGTTATGTGATTATAATAGTGTTTATTGGCATATTCTCTATCCATTTATCAATTTTGCTAGAGGCTTATTTATTTCATTAATTTCTTTCACAAACTAGGCTTTTGTTCAATTTCTCTATGATTGCTTTATTTTCTACTTTCTAAATTTTTGTGCTATCTTTCTTATTTTTTTCCTTCAATTTTCTTGAGTCTATTCTATTGTTTATTTTCTAGTTTCTGGAGCTCTTTTGTTGATTTTGAGTCCTCAATCTCTTTTTTTTTCCCCCTAAATCCTATCGCCTTCCTTTCCTCATTTGTAACACCAATAGTTCAAATGAAAGCTTTCAAACTTCCACAAGTGGGATTTATCCTTGCCTAATGCAAAGCAGATATACTGTGGGGTAATTCATAGTAACAATAATACCAAGAAGTCCATGATTCCCAGACAAGCCTCTTTTACTATAGTTCCAGGAATTTATCAGTGTAGATAGCTAAAACACTAAAATTAAACCAGAAATCTAAAGTAATCCAAAACACACAATCTTAATTATATCACATGATTCCTTTGCTATTCTCGGTAGGAACATTGTCTGATACACTGATTTCTAAGCTATTATATCTTTTTATTCTACATTAACATAAAACAATTGCATGCCTACATCTCAATTATACTCCAGTTTTTGTCTCAAACTAGGTTGTGCGTATAGTGTGTCCACATCCACAGAAATTTAGAAAAAAGGCTTAAATTATTTTTCCAGAAGTGCAAGATAAAGAAAAACACACATACAAGAGCTATTCCAGTTGTATAGAAATATACAATAAATATGCTGAATTACTACCTAGAGAAGAATTTATTACCTAGAGATAGGGCAGTTGAAAAATGTAGCATAAAAATAGAAAAGTCTCGGAAGGGATTCATGGAGGAGAGAAACTGGAAGATAAGAATGTGTATGTTGGGGTGGTGCCTGTGGCTCAGGGGCGCTGGTCCCATATACCGAGGGTGGCAGGTTCAAACATGGCCCCAGTCAAACTGCAACAACAACAACAAAAATGGTTGGATGCTGTGGCGGGTGCCTATAGTCCCAGCTACTTGGGAGGCTGAGACAAGAGAATCGCCTAAGCCCAGGAGTTGGAGGTTGCTGTGAGCTGTGATGCCACAGCACTCTACCAAGGGTGATAAAGTGAAACTCTGTCTCTTAAAAAACAAACAAACAAACAAACAAACAAAAACTCCTAGAGGGCAGGGTCTCCTGAAAAAAAAAAAATAAATAAAAAGAATGTGTATGTTGGCAAGAGGTTCATAGGAATGAATTCCTAGTTTTGACTTGAGGGTGTTTTATGAAATTCTCTGCAGTATAGGCCATGATCTTACTTACATTTGCATTTATCCACAGTGGTCCTGGCTCTTACAAAATGCTTGAGTGTTACTGGTGCTTAGTAAATAAAAGTAGAACTGAGGAATGTGAAGCGTTTGTGTGGTCAACTCTGAAATAATTTTTAAGATTAACATCTATGGTCAGAATTTTGTTATTGTAGAATTGGAGAGAGTTATACATGCTAAAACTGGAAATGAATTTAAGAAAGAGTCCAGACGCTTATTTCACAAGTGAGGAAATTGAGGTTTATAAATACAAAATGTGGTTCTTGTGGAAACTTCTATATATCAATTAAAACGAGTAATTGTAGGGGATTTCAGGTCTCTTGGGCCATTTTGCAGTTATGATAATTTTGCATAGATTTGGATTTGCTGTATTTTGGAAAGCTTACTCAAGATTAAGAGTTGGCAAATGATGGCCTACAGGCCAAATCCAACTGGAAAACTGTTTTTGTAAATAAAGCTTTATTGGAACACAGCCATACCCATATATATTGTCTATGGCTGCCTTCACACTATGCCAACAGGGTGACAGAGACCGTATGGCACCCTCTGAAAACTAAAATACAGTAGAACCTCTGTAGGTTGATTATCCAAGGGACTGTAACAAACTGGTCCCTTTGTATGGAGATGGTCAACATAAAGAACTAGGCCTACTATACTGATATGTACATGTGGTTACATGAATATTAGGGCAACTTGAGGAGGTGGTCAATGTAGGGAGGGAGTCAACTATGGAGATTCTACTTTATTTGCTATCTCATCATTTACAGAAACATTTTATAACCCCTGCTCTAAGTAGTTGTGTTATATAAGGTATCTTTTACTCCATAGCCTATCAAGATGTTTGTGTTTTTGCTTTACTAGAGCTAAAATTAATCTGATAATTGATCATAATTTAAAGAATGGCACCATGTGTTAATTTTGGGACTTGAAGGCATTGATGCAAAACTCAAGCACCTCAGAAGAAACAGTTAATAAGAAAGCATCCTTTTATGGATCGGGCTGGTACATTTTCCTCTGGGCAAGAGATGAATGTTGAGAAATGGGCTGAACCAGTGAAAGTCATTCCCAGTGATTCTGTAACATTTAGATTTCATTTCCTCAAGAGCTGCATTGCCTCTGTACATCTTTAGATGCTGCTCATTGAGCCAGATCACCCTTTTGAAAGGCAATGGAATTTGCCCTTCTTAACACAATCCTCAGCAGCTGGGGAAGTGGAGCTTGTTATGGGCGAGGGCTTGCTGGAAGCTTTACTTGTAACCTAGTGGCAGGAAGATGCTTGGAAGAAAGAGGACAGGAAGCTCAAGACTACAGCCAGTTTAAAATGCCACCTCATTAGTAGCAATTAGCACTCAGTCATGCCTGGGAGACTGTCCCCATAAAGCAGGTCAAATCAATTACCTCAATTACCATCTGCCTCTTAGACAAAGGAGGCGGCCATTGCAGATCACTATGGCTCATTCCCGGGCTTTTATGTCTGAGACCAGGAGCAGATTTGATTGCACTTTAAAATCTTCTCCCCAGAGGAGGGCTTCCCTCTTTTCCTATCTTTCTAGGCACAAAGAAATATAGCTCGTATCAAAAAAGGCCTGTGTCTTTAAGGTTTTGGTTGCAGGAGAATTGGGGCAAACTTCAAGGATGCTGGAAACTCTGTGACTTTGTGAATGGACCCTGGAGGGGTTTGCTCACGGTGAGAGAGGTCTAAAGATTGTGAGGTTCACATGTGACACGGTGCTAATTCCTCTCACTGACATTTATAAAGCAGCTTTAAAGAAAATCAAGGAATTGATCATGTCCCTGCTAATGGCTAAGCTGGTAACAGTGTTTTTGTGTTTTGAGGAGGTGCTTTATGAGCTTATGAGAGAAAAGGAAAAGTACTGGCCAGGGCCTGGGGTGGATGCTGACTAGCGGGTGAACGTGCCCAGAGGCGCTTTATGTCCTTCTGCTCTGCGGGAGCCCAGAGAAGAGCAGAGTAGATTCCTTGGGAAAGACTGGAGATTCCTGCTTTCTGTGCAGCGTTTTGCATCATTAACGGTTTGGGCAACTTTTACTTCATGTTCACAATGAGATGCTCTCAGTTAATTTTACTTTGCATTTACTTGGTTCATTTTATCTAACATCAAACGCCCTCTACATTGCCAGCAGCTGCTTTTCTGGGGCGTGGCTATGTCCTGGGTACTAGAAAGATGCTCTTCTTTGCCTGCTCTCTGTCATCAATGGAGAAAACTCCCTGGGCCTCTCTCTAAGTGCCCCTTAAGGTGTCACTAGCTATATAATCAGAGGAGTAGCTTGCAGTGCAGCGGTAATAACCTCCTGGACAGAATCCCCTTGCTGTGGCCACTTCTCTCTCCTCAGTCTCAACATACCAAGTCCCCTCCAAAAAGTACACTATCCCAGAAAAGAATCCAGCCTTCTTGTTATACTAACCAAATGACTCCCTCCTTTTGGTGCAGATTGCTGTGACCAAGTCTCTTCAATACTGAAAGCCATTGGCAAAAAGCTTAGGGTGGCGTTTCTCAAAATATCTGAAATCACCTGCATGCCAATCACTGAGGGTGCTCGTTAAAATACAGATGACCAGACTCCCCCAAATGCCACGAAATTGGATTCTGAGGTTTGGGCATTCAATAATTCTTATATCCAGTAAAATCCAAGAGGTGCTTGTTGGTATGTGGAGTTTCATTTCCAGTAAAGTTTCATTTCTCACATCTTGGGATGTGAGACTTGATACATGCTGTGTGTGATTCCCTAATTGATGATTTTCTTATCAGCATTTATTCCAGAGCCCTGCTCTTAAGCATAAACCTTGGGGACTTTAGCTAACAACCACAATCAGTGTAACCTAATTCTTTGTACCCTCAATGAATCCCAAACAATAATAATAATAAAAAACAAAACCCTTTCTCTGATTCAGCCTTTTTCTTTGATTGGTCAGTATTCCCAGGCTGGAAGGGTACCGGTCCAGGGCAGGGCTTGGGGCAGTCAACAGATAAGTGCAGTTCTCAAGGCTAAAGATTCAGTATATGCCACGTAGGCTCCCTTGGGAAGGAGAATAGAAATAGAGACAGGCAAGGTATGGATAAAGGGGCTAGGACTTGTGTTAGGAATCCAGTCAGTTAAGTCAAGACACCAGCACTCATAACATATTGATGTGAAAATGACTTAGAGCTTTCCCACGTGACTCTGCACATGAGGGTCTCACAACCTGGACAAGGCTGGATGCACTTCATCAGCCACATTGTACAGGGCCCTGTGTTTGCCTTCACCACTGTCCTGTCAACACCCTGAGTAACTTGAAGCCTCACTTTGTTACCTGTTTGTCCATGCAGGCTTTCAAGCATTCACCCATGGCATACTCTATCCCACTATGTTTCAGGCACAGGGTTCTGAGTCAAGGACTCACAGATGGACAGCCAGGGTTTCTCTGCTTGAGGACACAGAGAATAGATGGATGTACAAGGACCTAAAGAGAGTTGCAAGCTGCTGCTGCAGCACTTCACTTCACTTCCATTACAGCCAAGGGTATTCCCAATATGGATGTCACCGTCAATCAGAACAGCCCCATGTTCATGACCTCGAACCCATACCTTGCCTCCTAGACCCCAGTGTCTTTATCAGCTGTATCCCTGACTCTCTCGCATTTATTTCCCACCTTCATGCTGGCGTTTGATCCCTTTTTCTTCTTTATTCCTCATGGCAGATTTAGGTCTCACTTGTCTTTTTAATCATTTGTATTCCGATGCACCCATTCAATGCTTTCTTCTTGAGCTTTAGAATTTTTTTTCCTTGAACTATGTGGACTTTATCAGGCCAATTTAAGCACCTGGGTTATCATTTTGATTTTCTTTCTCCATTCACGTACAGTAGTCTTTAGGTGGATAAAGTCATGAAATGTATTGGTGGGACTGCTCCAAATCTACCCTATTGGCCTGTGCTTGGCCCTGGCAGTAGTTATGCTGTTCTTTTCAGTGTATTTCCTTTCTTGCTTTTTCAGACATTATTCCCACCTCTCCAGGTCTCACTATCACTACTGTCTTCCTCAATCTGAGCAGCCAAGCTTGGCTCTTACGTTCTGTAGAATATCCAGAACTTTCAGCTGCTGAGCTATCTAACTCTCTGTCTTTCAGCTCCCTGTTCCAAATTTGTATTTCTGATTAACTCACGTCTTTTGTCTCAAGAACTCATATCTGCCTTTCAAGGCTAACTCCTTCTACCTGGCTTCAATAAAAGAGAAAATTTCATAATCAAATAAGTTTCGGAAGTCCAGTATATTTCTCCTTTGGGGTATTTACACGACATATTAGCCTACTAATAATTTTGAGAAGTTGTGCAGTGATAAAAAAATGTTTAACTTTGTTTAAATGAATGTTTCTCATTAACTCTAGAACTCTTTCTTTGAGCAGCACCTATTAATACTCTGGGTGCCTCATTCTGTAAAACACTGCTTGAGCCTCTAGAAGTTTGAAAACTCGTTCTAATAATCATTTCATGTTATCTCCCGCTATAAACCCTTTTCCCTTTGGCCTGATGTCTCCTTACAAACAATAGATCTTAAATAAATGTTTGCTAAATAAGAAAGAAAATGAGTTTATATATTTAATAATTAATGTTCTTAAGAAATTACTGTGCTCTAGGTAGTAAAGATATGATGATGAATAAGATGCAAAATTTCGGTGGCACCTGTGGCTCAAAGGAGTAGGGCACTGGCCCCATATGCCAGAGGTTGTGGGTTCAAACCCGGCCCCAGCCAGAAACTGCAAAAAAAAAAAAAAAAGAAAGATGCAAAATTTCTAGCCCACGTGGTGCTTCCTTTCCAGTGGGGGCAGTAGCTATAAAGACATAGATGACTGTAGAATATAATGTCCAATGATGATGGAAGGCTCTGAAGAAAAGTCACCAGGGAAATAGTGTTGAGAGGAACTTGGACACTATTTTGGACGGAAAGAAGTCAAGAAAGACCTCTTTATAGTGGTAACTTTTAAACCAAGCCTTGAATAAAGTGAAGGAGTGAGATATTTGAATATTTATACATGGTGGAATTCAGGTAGAAGGAAAATCAAGTGCGTGGTGGTTTTAAAATCTGTCCACACATTCTTTGATATTTTCTCTTCAGAGATTGGGCTTACTTCCTATCCCCATGAGTATGGGCTGACCTAGTGACTCACTTCCTACAAAAGTAGGAAACAGAAGTAATGGTGTTTGGAGAGAAAAACACAATTAAACTCAAGTGGGAGGGAGAGGGGAAGAGGGAGTGGATTTGTGTGCTGTCACCTGATAGGTACAATGTAGGGGTGGATGGCACACCTCTTGGGGGAGGGGCACAATTACAACTTGAACTTTACCTAGCAAATGCAAACAATGTCACCTAATCATCTGCAGCCTCATATTAATCTGAAATTAAAGAAAAAGAAGTAACGGTGTGTGCTTTCTGAGACTAGGTCATAAATGGCATTGCAACTTCCTCCTTGATTTCTCACTTGGATTACTCTGGAGAAAGCCAACTGCCATTTTGTAAGGACACTCAAGTAGCCGGGTGGTAATATTTCTTCCATTCTCATCTGGCTTGTCTTATGCATGATTTTGAGCAAGCTGAGGTTAGTCAGTCCTTCCAAATTCCACATGGTTGGCACAATCTCTTATGTTGAGCCTACTTCAGTCTGTGAAATAAAATCACCCCAAATCCAAAATCCTTTCAAAGCTAAGGAGATAAATCTGTGTGGTGTTGGCAGAGTCTGAATTGAAGGGCAAGCAAATAGCAGCAAGGGATTATAAATCCCTGCTTGCTTCAACTATAAACCAATCTGTCCACAGTGAGAAAGCATTTAATAAAGGGTTTCATTATACGGGAGGAAATGGAAAATTATACTCTGTGAGTGAATGGTCTGCCAGCAACAGCCTGGAACCAGCAGCATAGGCGCCTTTTAATGGTTTTTAAAAAAATCAATAACTTTAGTCTTTTTAATTAAATTACTTTATGTGGGAAGAACACTTAATTACAACTTCTGATCCTTTATAAGATGTTCTCCATGAAGAAATAGTATAATCAGATTTGGATTCTTCCCAGCCAACATACATATACATTTTTCATTGTGTTAGTAGGCTGATTTCTGTGTTTTTGATCATCTAGAAATAAAAATGAGAATAGATGGGGAAAAAAGTGACAAAATGGAAGCCTACCTATGCTGTGACATCATAAATCCCGACTTGGGCTCTATGGAAGGAATGGAAAAAAAAAAATCAAGATTTCAAGTAGCAGACACAGCACATCCTGTTCCTATTATAAGCAAGAGCAGGAGAGAATTGGCCAATGTCCAATTTTAAGAAGGCATCTAGAGATTTGTAATATATTGGTGAGAGCAGTGGGTGTTTTCAGGAATAAAACACTTGCATGGTGCTTCTAAAAATATCCTTAATGCAATGGAAGTTATCTCTTCAGTTACTCTATTTTAATTAGATTCTCTCCTCTGCTTATTTCTTATTTGTGCTGCTTTCTTTTTATTTTTCTCATCCTCCTCCTGTCCTGGAGGCTCTTCCACATTAGCACAGGCGGTGATGCTCAGTGGTACTGACAGGCTGCCAGGCCGATGCTGCTTATCTCCCCTGGATCCCAGCTTACACCAGCCCCTTGGTCTGATTCATGATCTAGAAAATTCTTTCTGCTCAGGTATGACAGAATTTACTCTGCACAGATGGTGGTCACAGCTTAAAGACCCCCAACCTTTCCTATTTTTTGTCAACTATTTTCTGAAGCTACAGACTTGAAACTAAAGTACTATAAAACCTTTGAACTTAAAAAAAAAAAAACTTCTTTATCTTATATGTAAGATCAATTTAAAAGTCACCTTGCCATGCTATAGGCCATGAAACAGCATACCTGGTGGGAAGCTGTCTCTTCCTTTTGATTGCTATACAAAGTGGCGTGACTCTGTGACATGTGGTGTGAGAAACCCAGATTCAATATGCTCAGTAACTTTAGACAGTTTTGCATAAAATCAAATAGTGTTGTAGATGCGCCAAAGAACATGAATTGAGTGTCTATCTATCTATATATAAAGCTGCAGCATCATCAATCAGAAATAGCACACAGGACATGGCAGCTAACCCTTGCCACTACCTCAGCACTGTTCATTCTGGAAGATGTGCTTAATCTCACAAAAGGCAGGGCCAATTCTCTTGTCTCATTTTGCTATTTTAGGGCCGGTCTATCCAGCCTAAAAGCTCATAAACAGGCTCACAGGAAAGACACCAAAACGAACAGAACACACGATGACTCTTTAAAAAATACTCATATACATGAAGACTCTAGCTTGGAAAGGAGCAACCTTGTAATGACATAGGAGGGCTCATTTTCCTCATCTCACGAGTATAAAGGCCAAGTTGTGTGAATGGTATGAAGGACTAGTGTGTGCAGTGGGGTTACATTTTACAGCTGGGGGAGGGTCCTGTCTGTCAGCAAAGCTCATCTCTAAGCAAATGGTCAGGAAAGACCTGGCCTGGCTGACACTTCCTTTTGTCCTCAATCTTCTGCAGCCCCCATAGTTTCACCAAATTTGGTTTGAATTGGAATCAGTTTCTTGCTTTTTTTTTTTTTTTTTGGTAGTTTTTTTTTTTAATTTTTTTATTAAATCATAACTGTATACAATGATATGATTATGGGGCATCATACACTCACTCAGTTTCTTGCTTTTATATGTCTCTGTCTTTTTTTTTTTTTTTATGAGACAGAGTCTCACTTTGTCACCCGGGCTACAGTGCAGTGCATCATCACAGCTCACAGCAACCTCGAACTCCTGGGCTCCAGTGATCCTTCTGCCTCAGCCTCCTGAGAAGCTGGGAGTGCAGGCATTGCCACAATGCCTGGCTAGTTGTATTTTTAGTGGAGATGGGGTCTCACTATTGCTCAGAGTGGTCTTGAACTCCTGAGCTCAAGTGATCCTCCTGCCTCATTCTCTCAAAGTGCTAGAATTTACAGCTGTGAACCATTGCACTCAGCCTATATGTCTTTGGAAAGAATAATAATAACATAAAAGAGGAATTTTTCTGATGGGATTTAGGTTTTCTTTATTGGCATTTCTCTGTCAGTTTCCAAAGAGAGACCATGCACCCTTTACTTGGTGATTTTCCCAGAGAGAGTGATCTGGGAGAGAGGTTATTGCCATTGAGGTTTGTCAAAACCTAGATTAGACAGACTCTTGATTATGCTAGAATCTCCCTGACTGATGGCAACTACCAATTACAATTGACCCAATGGAAAGGCAGGAGCTCACCTTCCTAAGCACGGGTTAGTGGACGTGAATCCAGTTGCTATGGAAAATTTCTTTTTCTAATTAAGAGAGGAGAACACACATTAAGGAGGAAGATCATCCTTGCAAAAGTCAGAGGAAGAAGGAAATGTGAAAGGTATGGGCCCTTCCAAGAAATTGTACACGATGAAATTCAGAACATGCCATCTGACACAAATCTATTTTAGACACCTTCTGTGGTTCTGTAGTAGGTAATTGGCTCGGTAGCCAACCTGCTGTTGCTAAAATGCATGTATTGCTCCTCCTTCCTGATTTCCACGTCAAACACACACTCCTGAGAGCAGTGGGTAGGATGACCAAGTTGTCATGGTCTGCCTAAGACTTTCCGGCTTCTAGCACTGAAAGTCTCACACCTCAGCCACCCCTGCAGTCCTGGGCAAATAGGAATGTTAGATCCCCCTCCTTGGCTGTAAAATAGACTCATCTAGGGGAGCTTTGAAAAATCCTAATGCTCAGGCCACACTTGTAGACCAGTGGTTTTTAACTGGTGTGCCCCGAGAGGATGTTAGGCGTGCCACAACAATTTTTAAAGATCATTGATTAAATTATTTTCAGAAGAAGTTCAAAGCACAGTAAGAATATTCTTTTTGTTACTCTTCTTTTAATCAACATACTTTAAGTGTGCCATGGAAGTTTAACTGTAGGTTCAAGTGTGTCGTGAGATAAAAAAAAAAAAAAAAGTTGAAAAACACTGTTCTAGATGAACTACATCAGACACGCTGGGGATGGGACCCAGCTGACTTTGATGTGCATCAAGGCTGAGAACAGAAGCTGAGAACTCATGCACTTTCTGTGAAGCCAGAGCCTTCAAAAGCAAAATGACACAAATATGTTTATCTTTTGTATCCTATTTGTAACGAGTAATGGCAGTGATTTAATCAGATGAAATTTATCAGCAGCATTTCTTTAGTCTCTAAGACTGAAGACCATTTTGTATGGTCACAAAGCCAGCCTTTTGAAAGCATCCCATTTGATTGTAAAAATGGGTAGCTCTCTACCAGCAAGTGAAAGTTGTACAGAGCTTTGGAATGCCACTCTCCCTTCCTGGCCTTGTTTTCTTTTAGTTCACTGAAATAGAAGACTAGAAGTGGCCATTTGGAGTTTCTCATTTGAAGTATTGATCTCCATTCATGGGGATCTCAGTAGCTTGCTAACCTTCCTTGCTAACCTGTCACCAGTGAAAGATGTCACTCACCCAGCTTGGGCCACCTCATTGTTACTCTGAAAAAAATCTCCAACAGAAAATAATGATTTAATTTCCCTTAGTAGCAGGAAAGGAGAACAGGTGTATAGGTGCCCTTGGAAGGTCTACATCCTTTTCCATTCCTGGGTTTTAATGATAACCAGATAGGTCCTTTAGGGATAAAAGTAATCTGAAAAACTCACTCACCCTGAAGGGCTAAGAGGCTCACGAGTTAACCTCCCAAGCACTTTTGCATGTAGAGGGCAGTAGTTTCCATTCGTTTAAACAATAAATAGTTGAGTTCCTTTATGCCAGGCACTGTTCCAATGACGGTGAATATTGTAGGATCCCTGAATTCATGGAATTGACATTCTGATGGACCTTCCAGTACCAAAAAGGACAGAATGATCAGTTTCATAATTGTAAGCATTTTGGAATTCCTCATATCATGGCATATAGGATACCAAGTACCCTGAAGACAGAAAGCTTAGCCTCATTGGGGTGATACTTATTTAAGTATATTTGTTTACATGTACATATACAGCCATTTAAATATTATTTAATTTGTAGGCAACACTTACTGAAAGCTTATTTACAAACCAAGTGCTACTTGGACAGACATGGTGAAATTACTTTTAAGACAAAAAACATTTTATTTTAAAAATGACTTCCAATACCTTGGCCTTTCATTCCCTTATTTTTCTGCCAATTTGGTATTTGCTTGAGCCTGTTAGAAAAAGAATCATAAAGGTTCTATATTTGTTTTAACAGGAGCCTTAGGCCTTGAACCTTTTTGAGCCAAGAGATGTTTGATAAGCTTTGAAGAAAACAAATCTTAGTGGATTACAGAAGGGGAAAGAATAGGAGACAACAAATGAAGCCTGGATGGAGGGGCATGGCACATCAAGGGCTGGCTGCGTTCCATTGTTCTGGTGGTACTCTAGCAACGCACATTAATAACTTAAGGAGCCCCTCGTATTTATCATTTAGTGGCATTATTGCTTGGTGGTTCAAGACTCTCTCTACTTGAAAAGGTGTGTAAATTCTGTTTTTCCTTCTTTCTCCTGTATTGTTTGTTTTCCTTAATCTTTGAGAAGGTGTTTACGAAATGCATTTTTGTATATTGTACTTGGTCTTAACTCCCAGCATTAATCCTACTTGAAATCATAGCACTTAAGATAGATTATGTTGTGTTATTAAGCATAAAATTCTTAATAAAATAGAAATCACTTGGGAGAAGTAAAACAGTCTTTAGGCCATTTTAAAAACTTCACAGTTTTATCTGGCTATCATCTATCAATCTAGTTTCTCTTTTAGCATACATATCTTTATGCTTAATGTAACCAGTTATGCAGGTTACAAAGATAAATAGCCTTCTTCCTTAGTATTAATTTTATACAGTCCAGTATTTTATTTAATAATCACCAGATCCACTTTGGAGGCAATGGCTCAGAAGCAGTCAACCTATAGGATGCACAATAGCAGATGATGGTAACTCAAGTACTTTTTTCTAAAGTAAGCAAATGAGTGTCTGGGATAGCTATTATGAGTCTCTCTGGATAGTGTTGACCAATCAAGCCATAATTACTAATTAGCTGGTCTGTGCAAGGGCCTTGCCAAGTGTGGTGCAAGCAATGGATGAATAATACTCCTTCCTACTTCTGAAAGAGCCTAAGATTCAGTTGGAGACACACTGGTGGGAGAGGGGAGAGGCATGACTCCCACGGCAATTAAGGAGAATTTGAATGATACAGAGGGGGTATATGAAGGGTCTTAGAAACTGAGGGAGCATAATATCCTCAAATTTAGCATTTTATTTCCCACCCAGCAGTTTAAATCCATTAATATTTATGGATTACAGGGTTCAATGATAATTTATAATTCCTAAGCCTTTATAGTAGACAATAGCTTTCTTACACATAGGAGATAGAAACCACGCTAATAATATTAACAGAGAGAAGAATTTAATATAAATAATACTCCTAGGCATTGGAAAACTAAAAAGGAAAGGAAAGAAAATACTAAGATATCATGGAGGTAGCAAATGCAGAATGCGTTATCATCTCTATAGCTTGGTACACGCACAAAAAGAGGTTGACATTATTAAAACATGGAAGTTTGAAGGAGGTGACTCCTCTGGAGAGGTAGCAGTGTTTTGGCTTGTCTTGGTATCTCCAAACACAAAGGGGCCTGTGGAGCTGGTACCTAGACCTCTAAGAAAAGGACTCCACCAGTTACTGATATCTTTGAGGGTACATTATGAGGATGGTTCTGAGAGTGTCAGCAAAATTTCTACTGGAATTAATAGCTACTGGAATCAACTGCCAGTGCTAAGGGAAAGAAACATTGGTAGAATAATGCTGACAAAAATAGAAGCAAACAGGAAGGAGCAAATTCCTTCCTCCCCAGACTTGCAAATTTCTTCTAGCGCCCCCTATTGGCAGTCAAACCAGCTGGCAAAGTGGAAATGTGATTTGCAGTGTCCCAGACCCAATACCACAGAACTGAGTGGGTTTGAAGCTGAGAGTCAAGGACTTAACAACTAGTGCACCATTTGAGAGTGTGCTTCTGAAAAGTTGCATGTAAATAAAATTTTATTCAATAGCATAAAATTTTCCATCTACAATCAGGATAATTTCAAGGGTTGCTTTATATTTCTGAAAAAGCTGCAGATAGTTAATTGCTTGATATTTTAAATTTTCAGTATTTCTCCTTTCTCCAAACCAGGGATTGGCAAACTTTTAAAAAACCAAATAGTATATATTTTTAGCTTTATAGGCCATATGATTGTTGTCACACTACTCAGCTAAGCCACCATTAGTTAACTCTGTAGCTGTCCGACTACTCAATTTGCCATTGTTTTTTTAATGATTTTATTAATTTTTTTTGTTTTTGCAGTTTTTGGCCAAGGCTGGCTTTGAACCCACCACCTCCGTATATGGGGCCGGCGCCCTACTCCTTTGAGCCACAGACACGGCCCCAATTTGCCATTGTTTTATGAACGCACTCATTGACAATATGTATGGGCATGGCTGTGTTCAAATAGAACTTTATTTACAAAAACAATTGATATGGGCTGTAGTTGGCCAATCTCTGCTCTAGTGTGGTGATTCTCAACCCTGGATGCATATTTAGATTAATCTTGAAAACTAAAAATACTGATGCTCAATTCCAACTTTCAGAAATTGCTTTAAATTGGTCAGAAAAGAGCCTGGATATTATTATGTTTTAAAAGCTCCATAAGTGATTCAAATGTGTGCAACCTGGGTTGATAACCACTGCTTTAGATTTCCTCTAAGCCCTGTAATCCAGTGATTAGTCATCAACTCCTAAATGTCCTAAGAGAATTCATTACATGAAAAAACCCAGAGATGAATTATTTCATGACAAGTTTTTGGAAACCACCAACATCACTTCCTTTTTTATCCTTCCTTAAGTTTAGATTTTCATATATCAATTTTTTTAAGTGGAACTCAAATGCAGATGTACAAATAAGTCCCGTATGCATTTGTTGCTTTGGTGGAACATGTTTTATAACAAGACACTGGTATCTTATTCATCTTTGTGTATCCAGAATCTGGTATATGTTATAGCATGTGGTTATGGTCAACAAGTATTTGTTGAAAGAATAAATAAATAAGTGAATGAAAAAATGAAAGAAGGAATTAGAAATCTTAACCATCATTCAATTGAGATTATGCCAAGGCTTAAATGACTGCTACTATAAGGTTACCATTGCTACTTTGTCATGAATCTAGTGAGTCTTTATTTCTGTACATGGTTTCATTTCTTGAGGAAACTGGTAAAAGCAAGTTTTATGATCCTCTTAAGTCAGAACAAGACCCAGTGGCCACTTCATTTCCTTAGGTCATACTTGCAAAATTTTCACTCTTTTTATTTTTAGTTGCATATGTAGAGCCCTCAAAAACTCAACTGTGTTTTGTATGGGTCTATAGTTTCCATGGCAACTACAGTTATGCTATTGTTGGTATTATTAGCAGGAGAAAAGAGGGTGATATAGACACTAAGGAGAGTAATGTTATTTCGTTTAGTCTCATTGGGCTGCTCCAGGCACCCAGACTGATAGTTGGGTATAGTGGAGAACAGCGACTGTGACTGCCATGAGGGGTTCCTCCTGGGTTTAATTATTGAGAAGTCAGCACTGCCAAAGCTTTATAATCCACGGCTTCCCTATTACATTACATTGAATGTCTTAATTACCAGAAAGCTCCTTTCTTTTAAAAATGCTTAGCTATCTGGCCCTACTTCTGAATAACAAGATTTTAAAATATTTTGAAATACATTAGATATTTTAAAATTGAAGTCATAAATGGGAAGGAGTCATCATAACTTTCTAGTTTGTTTTCACCAGTACATCAATTCTATGGATTATTATCAGACCCCAGAACAGGTGGCAAATATGTAGGTTTCTAAGGACATTGTATATTTGACACACATACACATTTGTGCAGCTAAGGACTCTTAGAACCTCAAGACTTTAAATTCTCCTCTGGATCCGTAGACGTCCAGCCTTTAAGCCAGTCCTGATTTTAGTTGGAAAGATCAAAAATGTACAATTTATCACCTAGATCAGTGGTTCTCAACCTTCCTAATGTTGCGACCCACAGGTTGAGAACCACTGACCTAGATGCTCATCTGCTTAAAGGTGTGCACCCTTGGTTAAATATTAGATACACCTGGGGAGTCTGAAGACTTACTGATGAGTGGAACCCACCCCTAGATGATTTAATTGGTCTTTAGGTCCTCCGAGAAATGCCCCAAATGATTCTAACATGTCATCCATGTTGAGAACGTTTACTTTATATTCTTATACTGATAACCTGGTTTTCTAATTCAGACCCTTTTCCTTTTTTCCCCTCTTTAAAGGTTTTTCTAGGACTGGGACCTTGCCTTGTCTGAAAACTGTAGACCTATCTTTGTGGGGGTTTTGTGGGGGAGGTTGTTTACTTGACTGTCAACTTTTATGCTATCTGTGTACAATTTCAATTTGGGCCCTGTGGAGTCTTTGCTGGACCTGCTTGTCAAAATATCCTCTGTACTGCACTAAGTGCTGCATCTATTATTTTTCTTATTATCACCACGGACAGACTATCACACTCTGCCTCCCAGCCCATGCCCACCTTCCCCTGTACCTTTCACACCTTAGAGCAGTGATTGTTCAACTGTTGTGCTGCAGCACACTGCGTGCCATAAGAAGACTTAGGTGTGCTGTGGACATTTTTTAAGATCATTAATTAAATTATTTTCAAAACAAGTTTGAAGCATAGTAAGTATATTCTTTTTTTTTTTTGATCAACATAATTTAAGTTTGACATGAAAGTTTAACTATAGGTTCAAGTGTGCCGTCAGATAAAAAAGGTTGCAAAACACTGGGTAGGTCTCATTCCAGGCACCTGCCTTTATTAGCCTTTCTTTATGTTGCAGTTTCCTAGGCCATTTATGATTGTGTACAAAGATATGAAGAACTATAACTAATTTGCATAAGGCTATATATTTTATATAGAAAATACCTTTTCTCACATAACTCAGGTATTTATAAATGATGTCAGAATTCTTCTTAAGTCTTTTCAAGTCACATGGTTTGAAAAAGAAATAGAAGTTTTCCTAAAGTTCTTTGCAAAGGAGGGAGGCAATTCAGTCGAAAGAAATACAAAGTTCCAAACCAAAGCAGTTAGAAACTTTAGACAGACATTCATTTTATTGAAATCTTTCTTTTCCTTACTCTCCAGTCCTTTAGCAGAGATAGGCTATCTGGTTGCCAGACTTGTTTTCCTCTTCCTGGGCAGACAAGGAGACTTCTTTCCCTAGCCTCTTTGCTGTTGAGACCACATAACAGAGTTCTGTCTGGTGGGATGTGGGAATTATCTAAGCCATTCCCAAACCAAATCCTTAAAAGTATCCATCCATTCTTCCAGTTGCTGAAGCTACACCTTTGGAGATGATGTGTTCCAGATGGTGCCACTGCAAGATAGCAGAGTCTCTGTCACCACAACCACCAAGGACAGTATGAAGAAGATCCTCACTGACCATCTATGCTGAACTTTTAATGTGTGAGAGAGATACGTGTGTAACTTGGTTAGACCATTGGGGTTTTGTCATCCTAGAATAGCCTAGCCATCCAATCAATACATTTACTTTCTCCTTTTTCCTTGTATTTTGTTCCAAGATAGAATTGACAAAACAGTATAAAGTCTGATGTAGAACCACTTGTTGAAGACAAATGACAAAAATATTTTACCATAGCAGAATTAAATTATAAAAATCTATGAAATGCCTATGGTATCATTTTTGTTTGTTTTATTTATAATGTATGTACAGGAAATTACTAATTGACCTTTTCAAGCCGTACATAAATGCAGAGCATTCATCACAGAACAGAGATGTAACTGTTACATGTATGTTTCTATATATCCATAGTGTCATGAGGTCCTGGGATGGAAATTATCACAATGTTAATTGCACTTTTCTCCTTGAAATTACATCAAATTTCCCTTGATATTATCATTTATTTTCATGACTGTAAATACTACATGTACTTCAAGAACTCCAAATTTATATCTCTGGTTGCGGTTCCCTCCTGAACCCCAGGTTTATATATCCAGCTGACTTCCTGACATCTCCATTTGGATGTATAACAGACATGTCAAATTTACCAAAAGCAAAACTAAATTCATGATCTTTCTCCTGGAGATCTTTTCCTACTACATTTTTTTTTTTTTGTCTCAGTGATAGGCAATTCCATTTTTTCCAGTTACTCAGGCTGAAATTCTTGGAATCGTCGTTGGCTCCTCTCTCTCATCTCACATACCTGATCCGTCAGCAAACTGAGAATCCAACTACTTATTTCCCCACTGCTTTCACAATATTCTGTTTGGATTATTGCCTTTTGATTGCACTAATGCAATCTATTTTCAGAGGCTAATTTGGTTAAAATATAAGTCAGGTCATGCCATTTCCCTGTGTAAAACCTCCATTGGCCTCCTGTCACACTCATAATAAAGCCTAAGTCCTTACAAATGCCTACAAATCCCCACAATGCTGACCCTCCATTGCCTCTTTCTCTTCTATGGCTCTTCCCTTGGATTCAAGTCCAGCCACACTGGCCTCTTTCCTATTCTTTGAACAACCAGGCATTCTCTCAACTCAGGGCTTGGAGGGGGAAAACTTTCTGTTCTCTCTGCCTGGAACACCCTTTTCCCAAATATCCACATGCTTTTCCCCTCATCTCTTCTGGGGTTTTTCTAAAACGTTACCTTCACAGTGAAACTTTTCCTGACCAGCTCATTTAAAAATGTACTCCCAAACTCAGCCCTCCCTATCTTCCCTCCATATTTTAAACTTTTTCATATCACAGATTGGCACCCATAACACAGTGGTTACGGTGCCAGCTACATACACAGAAGCTGGTGGGTTCAAACTCAGCCTGGCCCGATCCAGCTAAACAACAATGACAACTGCAACAAAAAATAGCCGGGCTTTGCGGCGGGAGCCTGTAGTCCCAGCTACTTGGGAGGCTGAGGCAAGAGAATCACTTAAGCCCAACACTTTGAGGTTGCTGTGAGCTGTGATGCCATGGCACTCTACTGAGGGTGACATAGTGAGACTCTGTTTCAAAAAATTTTTTTTTCTCACTATACACCATCTTATGCTTACATGTTACATTTCCTTGTATACTTCTCTCTTCCACCAAAATATAAACTATATAATATTGATATTTTTCTCTGTTTTATTCACTGCTTTATATCACCAGCATCTTTCACCAATGCCTGGAACAAAGTAAATGATAAATAAATAACTATTAAATGAATGAATAAGTGAAGAAAGGAAGCAATGAAGGAACCAATTTTCCTAAACAATTTAAGTGTTATTGACCTTAAACCATTTCAGACAGATGCTATATATATATATATATGCAAAAATATACATATATATTTTTTGCAGTTTTTTGGCTGGAGCTGGGTTTGAACCCTCCACCTCCAGTATATGGGGCCTACTCCTTGAGCCACAGGTGCCATCCCAGATGCTAACTATATTATCCCAGGGTGGCCATGCATCTAATCTATTCAAATTAAATACTGTTACTGAGTAATACCATATATGCCAAGGTTTAAGAGCATTCATTGGGTGAAAGTTATTTCTTTTTTTTTTTTTTTTTTTTTTTTTTTTTTTGTAGAGACAGAGTCTCACTGTACCGCCCTCGGGTAGAGTGCCGTGGCGTTAGGGTGAAAGTTATTTCTATCTGACCTGCTAAGGTTTAAAGAGATTTCTATTCTTTGACCAGTGAAGATGGATAACTAGTTATGATACTAAATAGAATTATCTTATTGAGGGCCTAGTCAGAAATACAGAAACCATACCAGCTGCTTCGCTGAGGAAACTTAATGCAGGGAACAGATCACACAGTTGTTAGAGGGTAGAAAGATCAGAAAGGGGGCAGGGCCTGTGGCTCAAGGAGTAGGGCACTGGCCCCATATACCGGGGGTGGCAGGTTCAAGCTTGGCTCCAGCCAAAACTGCCAAAAAAAAGAAAGATCAGAAAGGGAACATTGAGGTAATCTAGGAAATATAACTACAGGAAGGAACCGCTACTGCTGAGGGGGATTAAAATACAGAAATGCGATGATCAGAATTAAGAAACTTAAAAAATACCATAGAGTGCTCACTTCAGCAGCACATATACTAAAACGGGAACAATACAGAGAAGATTAGCATGGCCCCTGTGCAAAGATGGCATGAAAATTCGTGAAGCATTCCATATTTTTTAATGTTTACTTGGATGGAGTTGAAACACATTCTTCTTTTTTTTTTCATGAATATAGTTTTATAAGGTTTTATGAGCTTTCATAAATGCATACACCTTGATAGCCCACATACTTATCAAGATACAGAACATTTTCATCACCCCAAAACGTTCTTTGTGTCTTCCCAGCCAATTCTAGCCACCCCACCCCACCCCCGAGCCAATTAATTTTCTGATTTTTTCCTCCCACCATTGATTACTTTTGCCTTGAAACACATTCTTCTTAATAAATTATCTCAAGAATAGAAAAATAAATATCCAATGTACTCCATACTGATATGAAACCAATATGTAAACAATTACATGCTCATACAAATGAGAAAACGTATAGTCTAGCAAGGGGGCAGGGTGAGGAGGGAGGGGAGGCCCGAGGATGATGGGTGGTAGGAGGGAGGGCATTTGGAAAGATCTCACCTAATGTACATAATGCGAGGGTGTTTGACATGCCTACTTGGTAAAAGGCTCTTTTACAACTTGAACTTCACCTTGGAAGTGAGAACGATGTAACCTAAAAATCTGTACCCTCATACTAATTTGAAACAAAAAAGGAAGTAAAGGAAAAATGTACCATATAGCCAAGTAATTCCACTTTTACATATATACCCGAGAGAAATGGAAATGGAAATACATGTCTATACAAAACTTGTGCACAAATGTTCATAATAGAAATATTATTAATGGCCAAAAAGTAGAAACAATCCAAATATCCATCAACTAGTGAATGGATAAACAAAATTGGTCTACCCGTACGATGGAATACTCTTCAGTCACAAAAAAGGAATGAAGTCCTGATATATGCATGCTACAGCATGGAGGAATCTTGAAAACATCATGGTAAGTGAAAGAAACAGTCACAAAACCATAAACTATGCAATTTCATTTACATGAAATGTCCAAAGTAGGCAAACTCAGAGACATAAAGCAGGTTACTGGTTGCTTAGGGCTAGAGGGGGTAGAAAATGGAAAACGATTACTAATGGGTACTGGGTTTCTTTTTTGGGGGCCAAAATGTTCTAAAATTGTTCTTAAATTGTGTTAATGGTTGCACAACTTTGTGAGTATATTAAAAAATACTTAACTGTTCACTTTAAATGGGTAAATTTAATGGTATGTAAGTTATATCCCAATAAAGCTATTTTAAATAAAACTATCTTGCAAGAAGGGCTCTGTGGATCTAGGGTGTAGACCACTGATGAAGGGTCCGAACTGGATACTTCTGGTACCTCTAAGGAAACACAATAAAGCTTGTTTGGAAATAGAAAAAATACCTTGAAGACTGGAACCAATTGCACGGCTCAGATAAAGGTCTATTGCTATTAGCACAACACTCACAGCAACAGCCAACTAATGGGAGGAAGGGATTCTCTTTTTCTCTCCTCCAGCCTTTTAATCTCTGTCTAGCTCCCCTTACCATCAGGGCTTCACAAGAAGCTAAACTGCAAAGGAGAAATGCAGTTTTGTTGAGTTGCAGCCTCAAAACAGAGTACAACTTTGAGTTATTAATGGCCAGAAGATTGACCAAATCCAGACTTGCGGCACGTCAGGATCCTTGCGTATTGGTTTACATGTAGTTTAAATGATATTCAACCAAAGTAACAAATTTATTATTCTGCCTACTGGAATGTAACTATCTTTTGCATAAACAAATATGCTCTCTTCTTCTCTTTAAAAAATGGAAAGACAAAATTTCCAACTATTACGACAGTCATCTCTGCTTGGCAGTCACTCTCTTCATGGAGAAAATTTATTTCTCTTCGAGTTCTGTCACAATCAGGCCTGAATATTCTGTAAGCTAAAGACTAAGTTGTGACTATTCTTGCAATTTCTGAATCTAAAATAATTTCAAAGTATAAAAGGAGACTATAAAATAATGAGAGAAAAAGTGAAGGGAGAAAAAAGGAATTAATACCACATACACGACAGGCAAGGAAGAAAATATAACTGAAGACACAACATTCATAATGCCATCACTGATATTAGTAACTTTCTTCCAACAGCCATTCATATTCCTTTATCCCCGAAGCAGCTGAACTGCTTGCTATTATTGATATTTTACCTGGCTAAATGGTTCTGCTTATTTATTTATTTATTTTTTGTTTGTTTGTTTTTTTTTTGTTTTATGGAAGGGTTAACATTACCTTTTACTTTTAGACATAGAGAGTACTAGAATGATCCCCAGAGAATCCCTTGGATTCCAGATGTAATTTAGCCTGATCCCAATGAGTAGCAGCAACTTAGTCTCCTCTTGGTAAACCAGACCAGTCATTTCAATTAGAGCATGACTTTACCTTTGCCTTTGGATTCAGGGGCATCAGGAACCCAAAATGGCCAATGTCAGTTTCAACTTCCAATTCAATAAAACTATGGTTGTGCCCTTTGCTTGGAACTAAGTCCTCTAAAACAGTAAAACCGAAGTAATGGGTTTAAAAGCAAACCTTTTTTTATTTTTAATTTTTTGTAGAGACAGAGTCTCACTTTATCTCCCTGGGTAGAGTGCTGTGGTGTCACAGCTCACAGCAACCTCCAACTCCTAGGCTTAGGTGATTCTCTTGCCTCAGCCTCCCGAGCAGCTGGGACTACAGCTATTTTTTTTTTTACTGTTGTTGCTAGTTTGGCCAGGGCTGGGTTTGAACCCACCACCCTTGGTATATGGGGCTGGCACCCTACCCATTGAGCCACAGGTGCCACCCAAAAGCATACCTTCTATGAATAGGATATTAGCCATAATGTTGAGAGGGGACATTCCCACTTTCATCCCTTAATTCCTGGGCCCATGATTTTTGTGTGGGGGAGCTTCACATAGACATTATTTGCTGAGTTAAAGTATTTTCTATCTCCTGTTAGGTAGAACTTAATGTTTTTTGTCTTGTCTATCTCCCAACTGTCATAACTAAGCCTTTAGTTGGGCTATGCTTCCTTCGATTAGTTGATGCTTCTGGGTGATGGAGTATAAAGTAAGACCAATGAATTCCATGGGCATGTGCTCATTGCCTCATTTTTTCCCTCTGAACTGAGTTTTTGGTCAGTAACAATGATTTGTGGGACATCATGATAGTGAATAAAGCATTGTGTGTGTACACAGATGGTGGTGCTGGCAGAAACATTATTGGCAGGGAAGGCAAATCAATATCTAGAAGACATGTCTACTCAAGTGAAGAGAGAACACTACTTGGTCGGTGACAAAAGGGATCCAGTGTAATTAACCTGCCACCAGGTGGCTGGCTGGTCCCCTGGGAGAATGCTGACATCTGAGGAACTTAGTATTGGTTTCTTTTGTTAGTAGTTCAGTAGCAGTTGCAAAATCAGCCTTGGTGACAAGAACAGCTAGCATATAGAAAGAAGAAATTCCCGTTTCTCTCATCCTGCCTGCCTATCTTCCTCTAGGAAACCAAATAGGAAGCTAACTGATAAGGGGGAAATGTAGTTTAACTGAGTTCTAGCCACAGTGTCCTAAAGCACAATAAAGACTGGTGACTAGTTCTGAGAGACAATAGCTTACTAACCATTTGTACTTGGTAAATGTAATTCTCCTCCTCCTAGGCAGAAGCAACTGCACACAGCCAGGCCTTTTATGAACTGAGAGTCATGAGGGAACGAGAGGATGAGCACAGGCTTTGTTGTCAAATCTCAGTCCCACCACAGAACAGGTAAGTAGGAGATTGGGCAAAACACCTGATTCCTATATGCCTCTGTTTTCCTACCCATTAATAGGGAATAAAACTCATCTCATAGATCTACTATGAAAATTACATGAAATACATAAGGTAATATCTGTCACTCATTACTCAATAAATACTGCTCCCTGTCCTCCCAAAATTTTCAGTCTGAATCAATGATCACTTATCTTGTGTGTGGAATTACTCTTTACCTTTTAGCAGTGGTTCATAATGGGGAAGATTCTGCCCCCCAGGAGACATTAGGAAATATCTGGATACATGTTTGGTTATCACAACTAAGGTGGAGGTTCTAATGGCATCTAAGGGATAGAGGCTAAGGATGCTTCTAAATATTCTGCAATGCACAGCCCTCCATAACAAATATATAACACTCCACATGTCAGTAGTGCTGAGGTTGAGAAACCCCATCCTGTAGCTGGGGCAATATGATTATTTATATAATAAAGCCACTTTCTCAGATGGGAAGCCCAAATGGAAATAACTGCAACATCGTTTGAACTGTGTTAACTGACTCCTTGCCACATTGCCTTGATTTAGCTTCCAGCCTTGCTCCCAAATGGGTAATTGCAATGGAATAGCACAAGCACACTTACAGAAGATAAATAGCTGCCAAACTGGCCACAGAGTAGCCATCTTCCTTTCTAAATTTATAGCAGTCTGATCTTCTGTCTCACAGAACAGGGGATGAGCTAGCCGCATATCCTCTTCCCCAGGTTGAACAATAGTGACATCTCGGACAGCTTCAGCAGCAGCAAGAACTGAAATTTATGGAGTGTTCTCTGTGTACTAGGTACTATGCTAAAAGTTTTTCATGCATTATCTCATTTTGCTTTTCTTCAGCGGTTCACCTCTTTTTCTTTTCTCATATTCAGCCATCATATTAGATCAGATTGAAGTGTTAACCCTTTAAATGATACTGTAGGATCATTCACAGGGTATGAGCATTAATTATTGAGAAGGTAAGTGCTATGCAGATATTCTGCTTTATGTGTTTTTCTTCCCTGCAAACAAACTCTCTGAAGAGAGAAATTAATCACAGACTTTCAGACATTCAGTTTGTCGCAAGTATTGTCTACATATGACTGAGTGAAAAACAACAGCAATATCTCATGGTGTTCACTTTAGGAAATTACTTTGCACTTGCCTTTTGGCTTCTATATTATAATAACCCAAAAGCAAATAAAATCATGAACCTTGCATGGGAAGGGTCAAGGGCATTGTGACTTTGTGCAAGATGGAGAAATTTTCTATAAATTTTAATCACTAAATACTTGACTTTGCTAATCCATAACAAAAGACTATTTCTGAAAATGTGAGTCTACAGACTCTACCACAAGGAAAATCAAACCAAGAATCAAATTCTAAAAGAATAGCAACTCATACTCCTCATACACTTGGGTTTGCCTTAGGGGTATCCTGTGTTGAAGAAATCATGTCTTGTGCTAGAAAAAGCCCTGGCTTTGGAGTCAGAAAGATCTTTTATAATTTTGGGTAAGCTACATGATTTTTAAGAGACTCAATAAAATGGAGATAATAGGACCTACTTTACAGAGTCTTTAGGAGACTTATAGAAAGAATTAAGGTAGTGTGCCCAGTACATACTTGATGCCTTATTAATGCTACTTGCACTCTCCTTCTGCAGCATTAAAATGGCATTTTCAAATCAAGGTAAATATCATCAGAAATAAGACATATCACTATCATGAGCCCTTTGATATGACTGGTTCTGCCAATAATGTACAATTTCACCCCGATTGTTAGCCCATCAGACAAACCCCAAATGAGGGGCATACTACAAAATCAGTACTTTTCAAAAGTGTCAATGTCATGACGGATGGAAAAACTGAAGAACTGTCACAGATGGAAGAGAGCAAAAAGAAATAATAACTACATACAAAGTGGAATTTTGGATAAGATACTGCAATATAGAAAGGGTATTGGGAAAACCTTATGAAACATGAGTAAGTTTTGCTGTTTAGTTAATAATGTCCCAATGTTAATTTCCTGATTCTTGATAATTGTGCTATGGTTCAGTAAAATGTAAACATTATGAAAAGTGAGTGAAGTATATGAGAATTCTTCATACTATTTTTGCAACTTTTTTGTGTCTAGAATTAGTTTAGAATAAAATAAGGCAGATCAAATAATTTGTTGGAGTTAAATAAATACATTTATGGCTCCCATTAGTTGTATTTCATTAATTTCCCCAATAGTAAAATAATATCCAAAAAAGAAATCCTTTTCTCCTCTAGGAACTAAGTATAATCTATTTCATATCACATAAACATATGCACAAACACACATATATCTATAGGACAATTCAAAAATATATACCAAATGCCTTAAAATATGCATACATTTTAACTCTGCTATTTCATATCTAGAAATTTATCCTAAGGAGACCATACTATTCTTTAAATAGAAAAAAATCCTAAAATTCACATGGAATCACAAAAGAATAGCCAAAACAATCTTGAGCAAAAAGAACAAAGCTGGAAGCATCTCATACGTGACTTCAAAATATATTACAAAGCTATAGTGACCAAAAGAGCATGGTACTAGAATAGAAACAGAAACACAGACCAACTTAACAGAATAGAGAACCCAGAAATACATCCACATATTTATAGCCAAATAATTTTCATCAAAGTCACCAAGATCATACATTGGAGAAAGGATAGCCTTTTCAATAAATGATAGAAAAACTGAATAATGATGTGCAAAAGAATGAAAGTAGACCCCTATCTCTCACCATATTAAAAAATCAACTCAAAATGGTTTAAAGACTTACATTTACAATCAGAAACTATAAAACTACTGGATGATTACATAGGGAAAATACTTCAGGACATTGGTCTGGACAAAGATTTTATGGGTAAGACTTCAAAAGCACAGGGAAGAAAGGCAATGTAGACACATGGGTTATATTAAAGTCAAGAAACTTCTGCTTAGCAAAGGAAACAATGAATACAGTAAGGAGACAACATGTAGAAAATGTAGAATGTGAGAAAATATTTGTAAACTCTTCATTCAAACAGTTAACATCTAGAATAATAAGAAACTCAAACAACTCAACAGCAAAAACCAAATAATCTGATTTTAAAATGAGGCAGAGACTCTGAATAGACATTTCTCAAAGGAAGACATAGAAATAGTCAACAAATTTGTGGAAAAATGCTCAACATCACTAATCATCAGGGAAACACACATTGTAATCACAATTAAGTGCCCTCATACCCCAATTTGAATGACTATTATCAAAAAGACAAAAAAGAAAAAAAAAATCCTGGAGAGGATGCAGAGAAAAGGCAACTCATATGCCTTTGGTAGGAATTTAAATTTGCACTGCCATTATAAAAACAGTATGGTGGTTTCTCAGAAAAATAAAAATAGAACTACCATATCATCTAGTAATCCTATTACTGGCTATTTATCCAAAGGGGAGGAAATCAGTATTATCAAAGACATACTTACACCCACTGTGTATATTGCAACACTCTTCACAACAGTCAAGATATGGAATCAACCTAAGTGTCCATCAGCAGATGAATGGATTAAGAAAATGTGGTGTATATACAGAATGGAATAATATGCAGCCATATAAAAGAATGAAACTCTGCCATTTGTGGGCAAGATAGATTAGCTTGGAGGACGTTAAGTGAAATAAGTCAGGTACAAAATGATAAATACCACATGTTCTTACTCATATATGGGAGCTAAAACAATTGTGTTTGCAGTAGTAGAAAGTTGATTTGTGGTTATTAGAGGCTGGGAAATCTAGGGGGAAGGGGAGGATAGGGAGAGCTTAGTTAATGGATACAAAATTAAAGCTAGACAGGAGGAATAAATTCTAGTGTTCTATAGCACTAGGATAAATATGATTAACTGTAATTCATTGTATATTTTCAAATAGCTAGAAAAGAGGATTCTGACTGTTCACAGAACCAAAAAAACAAAAGGATAAATGTTCGAGATGATGAGTATGCTAATTACCCTGGTGTGATCATCACACCATGTATACATGTATCAAAATATCACTCTTTATCCCATAAATATATATAATTATTACATGTCAATTAAAAATAAAACTTAAAAGATTAGTTAAACAATTGATGGATTAAGTATATCAATAAAAATGTTGTTCAGATGATAATTTATCACAACAGAAAGAACAAATAATCCAAACCTGTGTCAAGAAACATTTAAATATATAATGGTAGATTTCACGCATTGGAATGTCTTTCAACTGTTAAAAACGTTGATGTAGCGATTTATTAACATGGAAAGATGCTCAGATATATTGCTAATTGATAAAAAGTCAGGTTACAAATCCCATTATTGTTAAGAAAAATATCATTAAAATATAAAAGGATATACATCCAAATGTTTTCAGTGATCATCTCTGGACGATGGAATTTTGCATGTATAACTATATTAATATTGAAGTTTCAGGCCAGATGAGAAATTACAATGGTATGAGAGTCCAAAATGAGTCATTCAAATCACTATAAATGATTTTAAAGGAAATGAGTCCAAGATCTTGTTCCAGGACTCCTGGACCTCTCAGCCATAACAAGGATATAAAAAGACATCAGAGAAATGATTTTTAAAAGGAAATTGCTGAAGAAATTTCTTTGAAGAGAGCTACTGCAGTGTTGTGAATCCTGCTCCCTTTGGAGGTGGGGCAGGAAGGGGCTACATTTATCCTAGTTGGGTGGCTGTGAAGGACAGCACTGTTAGAGTTCAAAATGTGTGTCCCGTGGTTGGGAGAACCACATACTCACGTCAGAGTGATTTTTGCTTGTGAAAGCTACCAGGGATTAAGGACCAAAGTCAGATACTGCCCAGGAAATGACAAAGAAAGTGAGGGAAGGTCTGAGAAACTACAAAGCTAAGAAAGGGCATCTATGTTTGCATGGCCTGAATTTTCAGTTTGTGATGTGACACATGCAAATAGGAGTATTTTCTATGGACCAGATTTAGGCCACAAGAGAAAGGGCAAGCCACTTTGGGAGCATCACAGGGCCTCTCCAACATGGTGGCTCAAGAGACCTGAGCAAAAAGAGGTTGGAGTTGTACCATGAAATGCTTGGGGTCTAAGCAAGAAATATCTAGTCAAGGAACTCAGGACAGCATAGACCAGCAAGAAAACACTGAAGAGGCCTCTGCGTATCCCTGGGGACAGTTTTAAATGTTTTTGAAGCACAAAGTAATGATTGCTTCCGGTGTTATAAGATTAAATGTGAGTATTTTCTCCTCTCCTCTTTCTCCCTACATCCAGCTGTTTCTAAAAGAGTCATAGGTTTTAGTATAGCCTGTAGATGTTATTAATATGCATTTATACACACTTGATCTTAGCCAAAAGGCAGAGAAGCAATCATATGATGATATGCATTTATCTAAAGAGGGACAATAGGCCAAAGCTCAAATTGAAAATCAGAATAATTTCACAAAAGATCAAATCAGAACTGAGGCCCCAAATAGAAGCTTGGATGTTAAAAGTGTTGTTCATTTTCTTGTCAGTTAACCTCAGGTTACATTAATACTAAGGATACTATGAAATAGGGTGATACCTTCAGGTAAGATTGGGTATAACATCCATCAGAGAGCAGGTAAGTTTCAGCAGGAATTTTGAAATGCTTTGAAATGGAGGTTAAAAGCCATTTGCTTTTATTTTGAGAGTACAGTAAATACTAAGTACAGAGGAGGTTCACATTCTACTAGAGAGACGTAGGAAGATACGTATAAAGAATCAAACATGAATTCGTTTATACCAAGACTGCATTCGTTGGAGAAGATGAAAGTACTGGAATCGAATTGCTAAAGAAATAATGAACTTATTTTGGAAAACATTGCACATTTTTTGTTGAGGCCACCCTGGTTTTCTTCTTCTTTAATTGCCATTGGCTCATTCCGCTGCATTTTACCTATGTCTTCATGATGATTATGTTCTAATCAGTGTGACATTCCTTCAACAGCTATACTAATTTCCATCTATAAAACTCATGCCCACCAAGCACAGCATGCCCATAACTTTGGTGGAGCACTTCTCCCTCCTAGGATAAGAACCCTCCTAGATCCTGGGCTAACTCATTTGAACTGGTCTTCTATCTTTGCTGAGGAAGAAAATGACAATTACATTTTTTGAGAGGAGCTAGGCATACTCTCACTTTAAACACTGGGAAATGTAATTCCACTAATTTATTTCAGTAAAAAGATGTAAAATTTTAAACTTTCTTTCCTCTCCACATGCAACTTGAAGAAGCATGGTCAGAAAGAAGGATATTCCGCTCAACTGACTGCTACATTTACTGACACTACCTTCCTCCTATAGAAGGTGGCAACTGATGCCCTTTGCTACTAAATGACTAATGCCTAGCAGACTGGCACTGTTAACTCCCCACAATACACACCCACCACACACCTCACACACACATCTGTTCCAATCATTGAGTTCTGTGCTTATCAAATGTCATTGCACCTGCTTTTGCACCTGCTTATGCTACTTTTCTTCATTACAGCAATTACAAAATTTAATAAAAAAAATTGCTGTTTCAAGAAACTGTATTGGGGACTTTAGAAAGACTCTTGTAAAGACAAGTTCCTCAGACATTGCTGTCAAAGGGTGTTGGACAAACCAAAAGCATTCTGCACCTTTAATGAATTTGCAAGCAGCTTCAAATTCTCATTCCACTTAAAGACTACACTATAAACTTCAGGCAAAGTACTAAGAAAAACCATTTGAACTCTAATTGGTGGACTTCTGCTAAAATAAAGCCCTAGCCTCGTGGCTGTGCACATGGTAAGTACATGTACATCGATGTCTTGTTGTTTAAAGTAGTTTCTTAAAGTAAATGATATTTTTATGATTCCTTAACTTAACTTAAGTTTTCAATTGAACAATAAGTTTCCAGTCCTGGATGGATTTAAGAGGGGAAATTCTAACCTATGGCCTAGAGCAGGGGTGGAAAAACCACAACCCAGGGGCCAATGGGCCAAATCCAGTCAATCCTGTTTTGGTATGGCCCAGGAGCTAAGAACATTTTTACATTTCTAATTTTAAAAACAATCAGAAGAAGAATCTTTTGAGATATATAAAAGTTATAAAAAGTTCAAATACCCACGGCTATCAATAAGGTTTTATTGAAACATATCCATACCCATTCTTTTAAGTATTGTCTGTGGCTGCTTTCAAAGTTATCATTGCAAAGTTGAGGCGTTGCGACAGAGACTATGTGGCTTGAAAAGCCAAAAATATTGACTATGTGATGTTTTATAGAAAATGCTGGCTTCTGACCTAGAGCATTATTGAAAATTTTCTTCTTCTTCTTCTTTTTTTTCTTTTTTTTATTGTTGTTGCAGTTTCTTCCCTTCGTTCTCTTTTCCTGTGGTTTGATGGTAGGAGGCATTTAAGGCCACCTTCACCCCTCCAGGCCGTCGGGATGAATATTGCCTTTCTTCACCAGTATGCAATCTATCCATGTAACAAAATTACACCATACCCCATAAATTTATACAAATAAAACAAAATAAATTTAAAGAGAGAAAAAATGTTGCCTTTCTGTGGGCTAGGATTTGCATGAGGACAAAATGCTTTTCTGAGCGTTCAAACATTTCCAGAGTGACCTTTTAATGCACATTGTTTACTCATAGGAAAGCTTTAAGTACAGACACCGCTGAGCGCATCTTTTTCTTTTCTCTTTCCTTTAGGGCCAGGTCGTCTGAAAGAACAAAGCAATTCTTTTGCTTAGTTTCCCTTCTGAAGGAATGATGTAGGTGAATGACCTGGAGAAAATTGATTTTTTTTTTCTGCTTGTGCATCTTGGTTTAATTTCACCTTTGGAGTTGACAGATAATCCTCCTTTATGATTTACTGGAAAATACTGGTATTCAGAGTGAGGTGTTGGACAGCCAAATACACGATTTAAAAAGCGACATTGATCTCTCTCTTTTTGAGTGGGGAGGGCAAGAAGCAGTTAAAAACAAAGAGAAAATAGAGATCTAAAACTGTAGATTTCTTCTTTGAGTCAAAGCTATACTTTATTGACTATTACAAAGTGTTCAAGGGGACACCTTATTTTCCAGGGGAAGAGGACTAGAATAATATATGATAATTGGCTCCTGGTTTAACAAGGTGTTAACTGAAAGTTTTGACTGAGGAACCAAGGTACAACCTGTAGCTGTCTGAAATCAGGTTCCTTAGAAATGCAGCCTGAGCTAGAGATTCCTGTGCAGGTCATTTATGAAGAGTGCATTTCGAGAAAAGTCCATGATGGAGTGGAGAAAGCAGGATAAGGAAAGGAAGAGGCTAAGCGAAATGGTTTCAGGGGCATTCTAGCCTTGGCTTGAAATTTGGGGAGCTCTGGGACATGTCTAGCAGCACGAATCTGCCCGTGAGGTAAGAAAGCAGGGCTCTTGTTCCCTCAGAGAGTCCTGACTCACCGTGGGTGGAGGAGTAAAATTTCAGCCTTCTAGACAGGCCCCTCCAATTGCCCAGGGCAGTCCTCCAGAGACTGAGAGTTGGAGGTGAATGAGCAACACATCGCGGCAGGTGGTCAAGGGACCCAGGAGACCAATAACATCAGCTATGGGCTCAGATTCCAAATCAGGTCGGGAGGCAGAGCATCATGCGGCGCTTGCAAAGAATAAACAACTCAGACTTCTCAGCCTCACCATGGGGCGAAAGGTGTTGGGGCAAATCTTCACCTGCAGGAAAAGGCCCGAGAAGGAGACGCACTGTCTTCTGTTTTGTTGTTCGGCAGGCTGCACCCAGGGGAGGAACCGAGAACCTTCAAATGAAGATCGAAGGCTTCATGGTTATATGGGACCTATACTGATTGCGGATTTACTTTTTTTTATTTTTATTTTTTATTAAATCATAGCTGTGTACATTGATATGATCATGGGGCATCATTCACTAGCTTTACAGACCGTTTACCGGATTTAAAGTGACCATAGGTGTTGCATTACCTAAGCATCAACGTCAAAGTACTTGTATTTCTCAGCTTTATTATCCAGGGGAAGTGGAAAAGTTAGTCTCACTTAGGGGAATTTAAAGGGAGTAATGGGAGACAAAATGTACTTGCTTTGTGACAGCACCCCACTGGTCTTGTCAAACAGCTCATCACTCTATCTAGAAGACAATGAAATCATCAATGTAACTCAAATTTGTGGCCACCATTTCTAGAATTGATCACAACTTTCATATTCAAGGAGAAGAACTTTTTATATTTCTATTCTACAGCTTGTATCCTAGACGCCTCTTTTGATTTTAAAACATCACATTGGGAAATACTTTTGGAGAGTAGAGCAGAGGGAGGAGCTGAGTGATCCACCTGCGGAAATAGGAGAAGGAGAAATCGAAGGACTTACCTAGAGGCTTTATTTTCAAGGCAAGCATACATTTTGCTTAGATTCTCTTTATCTGTGGTGGCTATGGGGAATGGGTGATTAAGGAAAATTATGGAGGTCATATGGGTACACTTCCCAAGTCATCTATGGGAGGTTGCCATTGTAAGATGACATCACTCTCTCCAGTTTCACAGATGAGGAAAAGGAGACCCTAAAATGCAAGGAGATTGTCCAAGGTCACACAGCAGCCAGGTGGCAAAGCCTGGAAATCTAGCCTACCGGACACTAACGACCTCGTCTCTTCACTTTTCCTCTGAGCATGGTGGAGAAAAAAACCCAGCTTTGGGAGAAGCCACTTTGAATGTGTTTGCTATAAGCCTCATGGAATAAAACTTTTGTTTGGAAAGATTCGAATCTTTGGAGGAAGGTTATTTGTTTCTGCTCAGGTAATGCAATTAGCCTGTTGAATGTGAGATGAGAATAAAATGTTTTTCTCTGCTCAGTCTATCCATTTTTAAAAGCACACAGAAAACCAAGTCTCCTGCTGCTGACACTAATGTGCGTGAGGAAGCTCACCAGAGATGAAAACACTAATTTATCTCAGTCTAGCGATCACTGTAGTTCCTTCCTTCTCTCTTAGTGTAAATTGCTAAGAATGTGAGACTGTGTCCTGACTGGAAGTTTGTTATCATTTTGCTTAATTAAATAACATTCTCCGAGGCATGAAGTTGTAATTATTTCCTCTCTTTATTTTGCTCATTAGTTAGAATCCTCACATTTATTTGTGATCCATGGTAGGTTTTCCCCTCTTACTGTCGCTGCCACCATGGTAGATATTTCTTATTCTTTGGTTTTCACCACATTAGAACAGAATCTCGTTAAATTTACAGCAAGTACTTATACAACATTTGCGGGACTCTTCTCTCTATAGATGGCGAGATTCTTATCTTGGGCAATTTTCTCTGGAAGAGATTTTGGTCATGTAATTTTAAATTTCTGTAAAATGAAAAGGGAGGAAGTTATTATTATAAAGGTTTTCTTTTTCTTTGTAAACCAAGCAGATGGTTTCATTATCATCTTTTTCTCTGGAGCATATGTTGACGTAAATAGTAAGTTTATGCGTCCAGGAAAATAACAGTTTTGCATCTAAGGTTCATCAGAGAAAGAAAGAATAATAGGGCCACTCTCATGGGCATATTTATCTATAAATCTATGAGTGGGAACTCATAATTTGCTCTATATAAATATGTTATTCCACTTGAGATAAATTTCTTCGGATGAATTCAAAATCAAAATCTTGGGCAAAGAAATTCATTTTGTTTTGTATAGAATAACAGTTATTGTTTCCAAGGGAGCAGGCACAAAGATAATACCTAATGATGACAGTAAATATTTGTGTGTCTGACCCGTGCCAAGTGTTTCACATACACTATTTTATTTAATCTTCTATTGAATCTTTATAAAATCCCCATGATTCAGTATTATTATTATGATCTCTTTTTTACAGTTGAGATAACTGAAACTTGTAGATTGCTAAAAGTCCTATACCTTTTAAGAGGCACAATTGGGATTGAAACATTTAACCATACAATTTATAGCCTGTAACATCTTCCTTAAACTGCCTGTCATCCCCGAGGTACGGGATTCTGGAGAGCTAATTAAGTTTGGAAGCGGAAACCTTTCCTATGGTGTTATCCAAATAAAGAATGAGCTAAAAGGGGGTAGCCAAAGAACCAGTTTGGGTTATTTTATTTGGGGAAGGGTCTAGAGATACCAGTTATTTCATAAGAAGTAAGCTCTCTAGGTTAAATTTTTCAAATCTAGGAATGCATATGGCTACCTCAAGATCTTTGCACTAGCTGTTCCCTCTGCCTGAACGTTCTTCACTAAGATATCACATGAAAAACTCCTTTCCCTCCTTCATGTCTTTGCTCTAATGTCAACTCCTCAATGAGCCTAACCTGACCACTCTATTTGAAATTAGAAACTCCTAACCTTAAACTTCTGATCCCCCTTACTTTGTTTTATTTTTTCCATAGTAGTTATCACATATCACAAAATTGACAACTATTATGTCTACTGTTTACTACATGTCTTTCTCCACTAAAATGTAAGCATCTCAGAGAAAGGGATCTTTGTCTGATTTTTGTTGTTTCTGGAGGTGCACCCTGCACACAGTAGACACACAATCAATTCAGTCTGGTAAACAAATCAGGAAGATAATTTTCCCAGGAATTATAAACAAGCAATCAGAAAACAGGGGAGATCAAACTCAGAGCTTTCATGAACATCACAAGAGAAAGTCTCTTTTAGGTTGGATCTGCACCCTCCCATACACACACACAGACACACATTCCCTTGCAAGGCAATGCCGTTAGGGTATTTTAGGGGAAGCAATTCATTTTGGAGAAATTGGATCTACATTTCTCTGGAAAAATGAACATGAAAATTGTCTCCTTTGTCCTATAACTTAATTATAATATGCCCAGTTGCTCTGGTAATCTATGCCAGCCTGTACACCAACTGCACAAAGTAAGGATGGGTGGGGGACAAAGAACTAGAAATGGTGCTCTTCTCAGGAAAGCCTGATCACTGTGAATTGATTGACTCTTGCAAAGGAAAGTGTAATTTCTTTCACTCTGAATAGCTCACAATGGCCCTCTCAGCCAATACCATTGATTGTGCGTAATGTACAATGCAGAGCAACAGATAAAGACATCTGGGAGGCAACTAGGTTGTAAGATAGCAAGAGGGTTTTTTTTGTTTTTGTTGTTTTTTGCGGTTTTGGCCGGGGCTAGGCTCGAACCTGCCACCCCTGGTATATGGAGCCGGAGCCTTACTCCTTGAGCCACAGGTGCCACCCAATAGTTTTTCAGTAAAGTTAACCCAAGAGCTTTGGAGGTTGAAGGTGAAAGAGAGATGAGAGGAAGTAGAGAAGGGAAACGGGGATCAAAGTCAAATCAGACTTTGAGATTAGCATTAACAGAAGGGAAACAGCCTGGTGTGAAAATAGAGTGCCACCTATAGCATATGATGCAAGAGCACCTGAAAAATCTTAATTGGAGGTCACCGGCAGCAGGTCTTCAAAAGTCAGCCACTTAGAACAGCAGTCAACAAACTGTAGTTGCTAGGTTAAATCTGCTTCACCATCTGTTGTATGCTCAATGGTTAAAAAAAAAGAAGACGATTAATATTTTGTAACATGTGAAAATTATATGAAATTCAAATTTCAGCATCCATTAGTAAAGTTTTACTGGGACACAGCCATGCTTATTCATTTACATATTATCTACGACTATATTCGTGCTACATTAATACAGTTGACCCTTGAAGAACACAGGTTTGAACTGTGTGGGTCCACGTATGCTTGGATTAAACACAGCATTTTAGGGACGTGAAACTCCAGTACACGGAGGGCCGATTATATGTGGATTTTGGTGTATGTGGGGGTCTTGGAACCAATCCCCCACGGATACCAAAGGGCAATTATAGAGTGGAATATTTAAGAAAGAGACTGTATGCAATAGAGTTCCCTGCAGATACTTTTTAAAATAAAATAAATCAACATATAACAACATATTTATATTATAATAATATAAACCGTCTTACATTTTTTTCTAATTTTGCTGCTGTACAGCCTTGTTAAATATCTCTCATCTTGAAAACAGCTCATCAACTGAGAGCCACATATCTGGTGATGAGTAATAAGCATTAATCATTAATTTAAGTAACATTCCAATTTTATTGAGTTTTCCTTCAAATTGTTTTCAATTTAATAAAATTGAACTGCCCCTAATAGAAAATTAAATGCCTGCCTTTGCCTCAAAAGTTGAAACTGCTTTTCTCTTCCAGGCTCTTCTTAGAATGTGGTGGAATTATTATTATTATTATTTTTTTAATAGCAGTAATTTTTTTTTTATTGTTGGGGATTCATTGAGGGTACAATAAGTCAGGTTACACTGATTTTTTCTTAAGGAGGCAAGAGGTATATATGTTACAAGATTTCTTCCAATTGAATTTGAACCTCCAGGATTGGTACCGTGTGTGCTGGAGAACATGGTAATTATGGGCTCCATTCTGAGGATGCAGCAAGCAAGGGAATTTGTAGCTAGAAATGTACTTGAATGTTCTCATCTCTATCAGCTTATGAGGACAAATATGGCTCTATTAATATTGGAGACAAATATAGTTCTATTAATATTAATAATGGATTCCCCTTAGCTCCCAGCTTCCCTCTGCTTATACAGAAATGTCAGTGCCTTGCAAATTTCCCCTCTCCAGGCACTTAGGGAGTCCTCAGGGCTTGAAGGTGCCCATTTATTAGGCTCAGTCCTGGCTTGCTGTGGCTTCCAGACAAGCAGGGCGTCAAGATGTGCAGGTCCTAAATATCCTGGGGAGCTTTGCAGTGATGTTATTACACCAGTTATAGTTGCCTCTGTCACCTCCGTGTTGCTGAGCTGCGGATTTGCTGCCCATCTGGAACTTTCCATGACCCTGTTGTCCCTAAGAGCCCTGCAGAGGTGTGCCGCTGCTGCTCCTATGAGACAGATTTGCAGCTGCTGCCTCTAAAATCTCATTCCTCTGGGACACTTAATCTCAGTGTCCAAGATGAAAAGGAGACATGGTTTGGCTGGGGGCTATCCTGCAAAAAGACTGCTTGGGGACAAATGTGCCACAGAGTTCAGGGGACCAGCATATCTCACTTAAACTCATGGGCTTTCTGCCTTCCTGGGTTCATCAGACCACAAGTGTGGATGAGTTCCCAGAAAACCTAAAACTGTTTTCTCCTCCCACCCTCAAGCCATGGCCCTGAGTCTGGTTAGCTGTTCTGGTGTTCCTCTCCATCATCAAAACTTTCTGGGGACTGGTCAGCCCTCCCTGCAACCTAGACTTTTCTGGGGCCTTTCCAGTGTGTTGAAATTGTCTATACATATCTGAATTGAAATTGCAGTTAGGGTTAAATATTCTTCCCTTTTACTTCTCAGTCCCCAAGTAAATAGTCAGGTACTGACAAACAAGTGTGATATGTGTGTGGGGGGGGCAGTATCAAATTTTGAAATTTTGCCCTAACAGGGATCTCTGTTATATAAAATGAAAAGGTTTTTTGGGAGGTGTGAATAGAAGAATTCATTACAGTCTACTGTGAGAAAGTACATAACTTTTTACTTGAGTCTTTTATTTTGAGAAAATTACATGGATGCTTTTTATGATGCTTTCAATAGACATTTTTGAATAGATGAAAATGATGTATTTAATAAAGTATTCTTTAACTTTTCATTCATTCATTGAAAAACTAATTGTGCAGCTACTATGTGCTAGGTACTGGGGATCCTAGGGACCTAAGAGGTCTCTACACTGATGGATATCAAATTCTAGTGGGGGAATAATAAATAATGAATAAGTAAACAAATACATATATAATTTTCAGGTAAGATTTTCAGAAAGCAAATTAAAACAAGGTAAGGAGATAGGGAGTGACGGCTGGAGGTGCTATGGTACAGAGATAGGTTGGAGAGAGAAAGCCTCCATGAGAAAGTAATTTTGGAGCCCAGATTTAAAGGAAGTGAAAGAATGAGCCTGGTCTTAGAGAAGACATGCACAAGGCAAGCCTGTGCAAAGGCACTGGGAGTAGGACAGGATAGAGGATGGGTGAAGTTTCTAGGCCAGCACCCATGAACATTGCTTCAGGCCAACCTTCAACTTCAATCACACCCTCTTCTCTTTCTCTTTCAGAGAGTTTAAGCATGCTACTTAAAACTAATCTGAATTAGTTTTAATCTGAATTCCTCCTTCCCCAACGTGTTCCCACACACAAACCCCTCCATACACAAAATTACCATTTATAAAGACCTGCCAAACTCCAGAGATCTTTACACAAGTCTTTGATGATACTTAAAATGATCCTGGAGGGGTTGGGCGTGGTCACTCATGCCTGTAATCCTTGCACTCTGGGAGGCCAAGGCAGGTGGACTGGCTCGAGCTCATGAGTTCAAGAGCAGCCTGAGCTAGAGTAAGTTCTTATCTCTAAAACTAGCCAGGCATTGCGCCAGGCACCTGTAGTCTCAGCTATTCAGGAGACTGAGGCAAGAGAATCACATGTGCCCAAGAGTTTGAGGTTGCTGTGAGGTATGACACCATGGCACTCTACCAAAGATGACAAAGTGAGACTCTGTCTCAAAAAGAAAAAAAAAGATCCTGGGAAATGGGAATTTTTATTCCAATTTTAGGGAAATCATGTGACTTGCCCAACACCACACAACTAGTAAGTGTCAAAACAAGAGTTTGAACTCATGTCTTTTGAACTCGAAAGCCTGGGATATTTCCATCATTTTACAACCTCAGCCTCTTTCTTCATATTACCTATCCTAGACTAGATGGATTCTGAGGCTCAAATGAAGATCTATCTGGCAGGAATGAAGAGGGTGAAAAGGGAAGGCTTCTGGGTGGGGGGCTGGGTAGGTTCCAGGCAGTTGTATTGCTTCCATGGATTTCTAGAGGCTGCAGCCCAGGTCTGCAGAGTGACCACACATTGGAGAGTCTTGCAGGAAGAAGCAGGGGAAGCTCATCTTCCCCACTGTCTTTTTGGTATACTGCAGTTTGTGGGCTGGAGGCTGGGCACATCGTGGCCCACAAAAAAGATTTCCCTAGAGTAGGCAAGTTCTGATAGAGAAGGACCCATGCTGTCATAGACCCTATACACTCCCCACCTCCACAGATCAGGTTTTTTATGTCATTGTTCTACCATCCTCACTGAACACTTTTATCATGATCAACAGCTTAGGATGTTCCCTCTGCTACAGTGAGCCCCCAGTGAATTCAATGCCCTGAGCTTAGACCCACAGCTCTTCTGAACAGGTAGAGGAGTGACATCCCCACATACAGTGCCACAGACTTAGATGGAGAAGGGGCCTTCCTTTTCAGATTCTTTCCAGGGAGATTTTATGGTTATGCAGGTCCAGACTCCTCAGGGGTTGTAGTTGGATAGAATCCAATACTATCTTCTGTAAATCCAGTTTAGACAGGTGAGGGGCACTTTTCCTAGTGCTTTCCTTATGACAGGAGTCTATTTTATGTTTGTAAAATGCCTACCATGCTCTTGAAGTCTCTCAGGTCTTCTGTCTCCAAATGGGAATCTTAATTAGTTATGTATTCATTATTAAATGAATGTAATTGTTCACAAATTCAATTGTTTATTCATTACTCCTTTCATTCTTATGCCCTTTGGGCCAACCCATTCAAATATCTAGTACAGAGAATGTAATTTAACAGTTCTCAGCATCTGTACAGGGCTGTTCAGCACTATTAGGAAAAAAAATCAGACATTTGCGAAGATGAGTACAAGGTAGGGTAACTGCTGTGACAAAACATCATTCAATTTTAGTAGCTTATAATAAAAATGAATGTCTCACTCATATAAAAGAGCAAAATATATATTCTTGCTTTGATGGCTCTCCTGTGAGTCTCCTCTCCATGTGCTAACTCAGTAACCCAGGCTCCTACTATGTTGTGGCTCTTTCTTCCTCTAAGTCCTTGGAGTCCTCTCTATTTACCTAATTGGTAAAGAAAAGGAAAGGCCATATATATGGAGGCAGGGTCATGAAGGGGGTTTATGTCACTTCCACTAATTCTTTTTGATCCAGCTGCATCATAGGCTGAAAAATGTAGCCTAGTTGGTTATTACATAGGAAAGGGAAGTGATTTGGTGAACAACTGGCCATCAACCATAAGTGTATGGTCTCTCAACTTGAAAGGACCAAGCTAACTGCTTTTGCATCGGACTTGGTCTTTGGGTGATTTATGAGGGGCACAACAAACGACCTGGGCACAACAAACTCAACTGGGATGCTACCTTCCCAGCATCCTATGTTACCCTAGCCATATCTTTCTTACTTTTGTTATTTCAAGTCTTAAAATTTTCCAAATTTATGACTCTATCATATTTCCCATATTCACTTTTAATAAAATATTTCAGACTATAAAAAAGTATATTGAATTAAGTACACCCATATAGCCATCATCCACTTAGAAAATAAAATATAATCAGACCTTTGTATCCAGGGGTTCAGTATCCATGGATATCACCAACCATGTATAGAAAATATTCACCAAAAAAAAAAAACACAACAATAAAAAATCCCAATAAAGCAATAAAAATAAACCAGGCATGGTAGTGCAAGCCTATAGTCCCAGCTACTTGGGAAGCTGGGGCAGGAGGATCACTTGAGCTAAGGAGTTCTAGATCAGCTTTGGCAATAAAGTGAGACCTCATCTCTTAAAAATAAATAAAAAATACAAGATAATAATTATTTACATTATATTAAGTGTTATAAATAATCTAGAGATGATTTAAAGTATACAGGAGATTGTGTGTAGGTTATATGCAAATACTATGCCATTTTCTATCAAGGACTTGAACATCCACAGAAAACTACAGGGGTGCTGGAACCAATTCTCCTCAGATACCTAGGGATGATTGTACTATAAAAACAGATAAATCTTTGTGTACATGTATCACTGATTCACCTTTCTTTCTTAGGAGGTGTTTTTTTCCTCTTGTTTAACAACAACAAAACAATAAAATCCCACGGTATTGTAACTCCCTCAATGTTCTTCCATCATTAATACAAATGCCCCTGCTTCCATCACCATTTCCATCTGGTGTCTTCCCTCTCCTTAGCCTATTCTAACCACTTGCTCACTCTCGTCCCCATTATTAGAGACCTCACTGTTTACTCCTCCCCTTTCTTAAATATTCAGTCTCTTCCTTCTAGTCAACATTTGATTATTTTTAAGTCTCTTCCAATTTACTTAAAAATACAAAATATGGGCGGCACTTGTGGCTCAAAGGAGTGGGGCGCCGGCCCCACATGCCGGAGGTGGTGGGTTCAAACCCAGCCCCAGCCAGAAACTGCAAAAAAACAAAATATACACCCATGGTTCTATTTGACCTCCTGTCTATCTTCAGGCTTACTTTTCTCTTCATGAAAACTCTGTGATATGGCTGCCCACACCTACTGCATCCATGTCCTCATATTTTAACCCACTTTAATCTGAATTCCATCTCACTATTCCAAGAAAGCAGTGCTATCCCAGGCCATTGTGACCATTGATTGGCTTAAGCCAATAGATAGTTCTCAGTTCTTATACTTTTTGACCTCTCAAACTGATCTCATGGTCCTCCTTCTCCTTCTTGAAACATTCTCTTTCCGTAGCTTCCTTGGAACTATGTTCTGTTCTTTATCCAATCACTGTCCAGATCTTTCTCAGAACATTTTTTCTTGTACAATTCCTTAAATGTCAATACTTTTTAAATGACAATATTTCTCAAATGTGTTTTCCTAGATCATCTTTATATATATTATATATAAATTTATATATTTTTATACAGTGATCTCATATATCATATATATACATATTTATATATTTTTCTACAGTGATCTCACCTATCTTTTTGGATTCCTCCATTTTCCCCTCCATATGTCATTTTCTGCTATATACTTGTCAGCCTCAAGCTCAAATCTTTCCTACTAAGACTAAACAAAAAATAAACCGTATCATTACCACAAAAACCTCTGTCAACCTTTGCTGTGTCACCCATCTACTTTGCTGCCCCTGTTCCTTGAACAAAATTTTTGAAAATTGTCCACACATGCCCCTCCACTTCCTAACCTCCTACTTTACCCTCAGTCCTTTCTACCACACAGACTTGTGTTCTCATCCCTTCACCATCCTTCCCACGTTTCCATCTATGCTTCTTTGTGGTGTCATCTTGAATTATCTATACTTAAAGTATTGGGTTCTTTGAGGCTTGGTTCTAGGAATCCTTTTATTCATGATCAAGCTCTCCTTGCCCTTGACTTCAGTTGCCATTTTATTGTGATGACCTACAAGTTTATTAAATGTCCAGTCAGATCTCTTTTGAGCTCCAAACTTTTAATCCTGCCATCTGAATATTTTATAGTTTCCCTATGCAATATTTTAAATACTGATATTATATAACTTTATCTCTAAATCTATATATATTTCCCAGTGTTTCCTGTTTCAGTTAATGGCACCATGATTCATTCAGCTATGCAAACTGACCCCCTTCCCAAATTCTTCATTTTTTTTTATTAAATCATAGCTGTATACATTAATGCAATCATGGGGCACTGTGCACTGGTTTTGAAATATTTTCATCAAACTGGTTAACATAGCATTCCTGGCATTTTCTTATTTATTGTGTTAAGACATTTATATTCTACATTTATTAAGTTTCACACATACCTTTCCAAATTATTCTTAATTAATGTTTCCTCCGTCTCTCTTTCCCTCTAATGAATTGTGCTATCTTATCAATTTTTCCTCCCAAATATTTTCCAAGCCTGTCCATTTCTCTTCGTATGTACGACACTTTTCTATACCCATTTCACAGTAGTTTTCCTTCTGTTTTTATGGTCTCACCATACTGACTTTAGAGACCTTTAAAGTAAGCACACTATTTCTATTCCTCTTCATGGAACATTCTCTGTTTCTACTCTATCCCTCACCTATGACCCTGAAAACCCTTCTCATAATTCTTGCCTCAGCTTAAGCATCTTTTTTTTTTCAGGAAATTCTTCCTTGATTCCTCAGGCTGGATTAAGTTTATTTATTATGTACTCTTATGGTTTACTATATATTTTTTCACAGTAAATAAGATAGTATATTTATATTTGTGTGACTATTTGACAAATGTTGTGTCTTGACTAGATTACATAGCTTTGTCTGTATTTCTCACCTCCTATTTCTGGCATGTAACACAGCACATGACACATACCAGATATTCAGTAAATGTCTAAATGGCTTCAAATATCCACTGTAGGCTGGTAGTTGCCAAAATTATCTCCAACCCACGTCACTCTCCTGAGCTTCAGATCTATATAACCTTTTTTTTTTTTTTTTTTTTTGCAGTTTCTGGCTGGGGCTGGGTTTGAACCCACCACCTCTGGCATATGGGGCTGGCACTCCACCCCTTTGAGCCACAGGCACCACCCTATATAACCATTTTTTTTACTTGACATGTTTGATTGTATATCTCACTGGCATGTCAAACTTAAGAAATCCCAAGCTATGCATCTACCCCATCTGCCCAAATCAGACATTGGATGTCAGCTCTGGACTTTTTCTTTCCCACATCTCTCACTGCTGATAAAGCACTAAGTCCTACGCATTCTGTCCCAAATATTATTCCAATCTGTCCATTTCTACTTAACCTCATGGTCCCTAATATACTCTAGTTCAAGGTATCATTACCTCTCACCTGTATCACTACAGAAGCCACATAACTGGTCTTCTTCCTTCTAGCCTTGTGTTCCTTCTAGCTATTAACCTCCATAAACAATGATCTGTCAAAAGTGAAAATCTTATCTTACATCTGATTCAAACCCCTAGCTCCCCAACACTAACAAGGCTTATGACTCTGAAGGGTTGCTCGACTCTCTCCATCCTTACTTTTTATCCTTCTCCCTTCATGCTCTTTTTTCCATTCATCTTAAATCACTTCTCTTGTGTTGAATATGCCCTGCTCTCTTATACTTCAGAATTGTCTGGATTAGTAAATTATGCTGCATAAAAAATAATCTCAAAACTTAGTACCTTATAACAATTATTTATTACTTTGCATAAGCCTGTGTGTTAGCTGGGAAATTTTCGTGATATAAGCCAGACTCATATGATCTCCATTAGACTAGCTCATTTGTGTTTCCTCTTTTGGCAGGCCCATTGGAGACTGGCTCATCCAGCATAGTCCAGCATGGCCTCATCTGGCATGATGAAGCTCTCTTCCACATTGGCTCTCATCCTGCAGTAGCCAAGCCTAGCTTATTCTTGTGGTGGTGGCAGAGTTCAACAAAAAACAGTGAAAGTATGCAAGGCTACCTGATGCCTAGGAATGAAACTAACATGTGAATCACTTCTATAGTATTCTATTGGCCAAAGCAAGTCACAAGATCAGCCTAGATTCAAGGAGTTGGAAACAGACCCCAGTGCTTGATGTAAGGTGATGCAAAGTAACATTATAAAGTGGTGGATACATAAAAAGGTGGAGAATGGGGGCCATTTTTGTACTCAGTCTACCAAGTGATCTTTCATCATTCCTTTTGCATAGAATACCTATATGGCAACCCTCCTCTTTAATAAGCTGGTAATTACCCCACTGTTCTCAGTATGGATGTCCCTTCTGGGAAATCTTTCTAGGATTCCTCTAGCTGTCTCTTTCTGGCATCCTCATTATATTACATATATTAAATGTCTGCTTATCTTGTTCTCCAATTTGAACATAGTCCTTAAAGACAGAGACTATGTCTTATTTGGATATCTCCTAGCACTGTACCTGGCAGCAGCAGAGGCTGTTATAAGTACATTTAAATTTAAAATGTACAATAAAAATCAATCAAGCAAGGCCTCAATAAGTAAGCAAAAATCTAAAGTGCACAATAAAATCAATCAATATCAATATATGCTTCCCCTGCCACTTAAATCTCTGATTAAAAATAAAGCAGCAGCAAGTATCTCTACCAACTCACTTTTTTCATTTTATTTTTATTTATTTTTTTCTTCAGTAGAATCAAGGGAGTAGGCTTTGAACTTCACTGTGTGATTGTATTCATGCAGAGTAGTCATAAAAAACCTAATATAAACCCAAGAATAATAGGCATAAATCCACCTTATTTTCTTAGTGGGACAGAAGTATTTATTTCAAGCTCCTTTTCTACTGCTCTGTTCTCTACTCATCACTCATCTGATAAGAAGTATTGCACTCCTTTATCTATAAATTACTTTTTCTCAGGGCCCAGTAATTTCATCCCTAGTCTCACATCTTCCTCAAATCCTTGAGGTCTCATGACAGAGCTAAATCTGGTATTCATGGTATAGTCTCTAGAGCAGCGAGGCATGACTTTTCTTAATCTCCTCTCTCACTTTTTAATTTACTTTCCTCTTGCTTTAGCTGCTTCCTCAACCACACCACACCCACTCTATGCACAGACGCTCATCTTTTGCTGTTTTCTACTTTTACCATGTGGAAAATAACAACGTTGTAGTCACATTTCTCTTGGTTTCCCATCCACATATTTTTTTTCTCTTGCCAATTACTTTAATGTTGGATCCAACAGGAAATGCTAATCACCCATGTCCATATAACTCACTTCAATAGCAAGTTGTGATGGTATGTTCACTTACTGTTTTCACATCTTTAAGCCTGCCATGGTTAACATCATCCTCTACCAACATATACTCACTTTTGTGGTTTCTGTCATTGCCATTGTAACACATGTTCTTGACCTTTCCCCAACTGCCTCTGAAGTTAACTAGCATTTATCACAAAAGAGGGGATTAGCAATCGGAACAATCCATGTCAAAAGTACTCCTTGGAGACTCCTCACACAGACCATTAGTTAGTCAACTAGGGCTCTGATTCAGAGAAATAACTATTACCCTGTTTCCCCCAAAATAAGTCATCCTCCGAAAATAAGACCTACTTACAGGAAAGATAAGACGTCCCCTGAAAATAAGACCTAGCGCATCTTTGGGAGCACACCTTAAAATAAGACACTGTCTTATTTTCGGGGAAATAGGGTAGGTTCTCAAAGTGACAGGATGAGTTCTAAATGAGCCATGATTGCCAGCCAGTAGCAGGTTCAATCTGTATAAGTCATGTCAAAGTAGCCCCATTTACAAATTTACAAATTTATGAGATTAGAATTTTATCAAAACATTTGACGAAGTTTTCAGGGTAGTCTTGTGAAGGATATATGAGGAAGAGTGTTGATGGGATTATCTTATAAGTGCATGGATATGTGAATGACTAATCATTCTTACACAAAGTAAGTTGATTAATAGGGCTGGCAAACTTTTTCTGTGAAGGGCCAGGTAGTAAGTATTTTGGGCTTTGTGGGAAGAACTACTCAAGTCTGCCATTAGAGCCTGAGAGCAGCCACAGACAATACATACAGGAATGAATGTAACTGTGTCCTAATAGAACTTTATTTACCAAAACAGGCAGTGGGCTGGGTCTGGCCCATGGACCATAGTTTGTTGATCCCTGTCTTAGGGCTTAAGATACCAAGGGGTGTGACTATCACCTGTAAGTTTTAGCAACTTTTCCAGCATAAGAATTTGAAATCTTCACTAGGCAACTGAGTTGTTGTCTTTGAATACTGGACCCTATTGCACTGTGTGTACATTCAGATCTGCTGATGCACCTATGTTCTTATACAGAAACCAACTCATCATAGAGAGGTTTCCCTTTATTCTAATTAGCACCAGATATCCTTAGAGAGATAAGAAATGTTGAGTTGTTTTAATACAGAAATCAGTACATATTAAGAATTAATCTACACATAGATGAGCTCCTAAAAAAACATAAGAAAACATTAGCAGCTAATTAGAAACTAATGCTAAAATGCTAAAGTTCTTAGATTAAAGCAACTCAGCACACTTGAATTGTTAATATGACCATTAGCTCAGCCACCTACAAAGTACTTGTTAATACATACTTTATAAAGACTTCTGTTAAGTGAGAGCACAGCAGTTTTGTAAAATGTAAGTTTATATGGTCTTGAAAAATGTACTCAGTATGTTTTCTTTTTAGAAGTTCTAATCATGGTGGCTTCTTGAAAGAATTCATGCTGCCCCTAAATTTCAAATATATTTTCCTTTCTGAAACTAAGGCTCCATACTCTACAACAGTGGTTTTCAACGTGTAGTTCTAGGAATAGCAGCATCAGCATCACCAGGGAACATTAGTTAGAGATGTCAATTCTTCAACTTCCCCCACACTTAATGAATCAGACACTCTAGACTCCAGAAGTCTGTATTTTAACAGCCCTTCCAGTTATTTTGGATGGATACTGTTTTCAGATTATAAGCAATTTATTAAATAAGTAAATATAAAATAAATGAATTTAGTAGTCAACTCAGCAAGCAAATAATAAAGAAATATAAACCAAAAGAAATTCATTAATAAAATTAAAAAGACATTAATAAATGAAAATGCATAAAATTGTCATGTTTTCCTTAAACATTAGAAAAATATAAGTGAACCACTAACTAGTCTAGTTATAAAAATAGATGAATTTCAGTAAAGAAAATTAAGAATAAGACCATCATCTATACAGAGGAAATAGAAAAGAATTACAAAAATACTCTAATATTTTTATGCTAAAAATTTTTTAAACTTTGGTAAATTAGAAAAATTTCTAAGAATATATTTTAAAAAATAGATCCAGAAAAAAGTAAAAGACTTAAATAAACCAATGACTGTAGAAGAAAAACAAAAATAAACACAGTTTCATTTTGTCAAATCTTTAAATGTCAGATATTCCTAAACTATTGAGTCTTTTTGAGGAAACAGAGAAAGAAGCAACATTTCATCTTTTTGCAAAGCCAGGGGCTAGAGCAATGCTGATGAACATAAACTGACACCATAAATATTTTCATAGGGTGGGAAGAGAAAAAGAGAAAGAGAGAGAGAGGGAGGGAGACAAACTAATGATTTCACAAGGACTTCACAAAATGGATCTTACAAAAGTTAAGTTTTATTGGCTGAAATGTGGGGCCACAAAATGGCCTTGAGCCTCTTAGAGCTTTCCATTGTCCAAGGATGAAGGGCCTCACAGAAGGAAGTATTTCCTGATTCTAATTTTCCATTGACTATATGTCTTAGTCTGTTCTGTGCTGCTATAACAGAACACCTGAGACTGGGTAATTTATAATGAACAGAAATTTATTTGGCTCACAGTCCTAGAGGCTGGGAAGTTTAAGACAAGGGGCTATATCTGGTGAGAACCTTCTAGCTACTCCATAATATGGCAGAAGGCATCAAGTCATGAGTGTGTGCAGTGGTGGGGTGGAGGGAAGGGGGCCAAACTCATTCTTTTATCAGGAACACATTCTTGTGATTACAGCATTAATTCATTTACGATGACAGAGGCCTCATGTCCTAACCACTTCTTAAAGGTCTCACTTCTTAATATTGTTGCACTGGGGATTAAGTTTCCAACACATGAACTTTAGGGACACATCTAAGTCCTAGAACTAAACAACCATCAATTTAATAGTAGATATTTTAGGGATAAAACTAACTATATTTATTGAACCTAAAACAAGAAGACATGTATTCGTATACTTATATACCACTTTCTCTTCAGCATTACAAGATTTCATCTAAGCCTCTCCACACTGCAGAATCTAAGAATTCCTAGGACTCATTCTGAGGATTTCAGTCATGCACAGTACCCAGCCATAGGCAGCATTTCAAAATCTGAGCTGCTAGACCTGACCTCTTCACCAACTTTAGGATGACCATACATTTGGAGGAATATGTAACCAAGCCAGAGCGATCTGTTCCTGCATTTATTATTTGGTGAAATTCTGGTTTCCTTCTTTTCTTCAATCAAATTACATGTTAATGAAAGAGAGTCAGTTTCCTTTGAATGGCAGTCAGAAGGTTTGGCTCTGGCTGGCTCAAAGACCAACTGCTCTTTGGTGCTTGGGTATTAGCACCTTGTCACATGTACATAAGTCACATCAACCAGTGCTGGTTTTTCAAACCTTGTAGTCTCTTCCAAGATCTCAGATTTCTACTGCCTTTGATTATATGTCCTGGTATTTCACAAGAAATCTTATATTCGAACAATGACTTCTTTTTCCAATGAAGCATAAGAATGAAATAATTTTAAAAGCATTTTAAAAGATGATTAAAGCACCTAGTGCTCAAATATTGGTTCATATTACTATCCTCCAATAAATGGAACTAGGGATCCTCAGAAAAATGGTTGATTTTAGGGCAGTGGCAGTAAATAGATAAGGCAAGCTTGAGCATCTTCGAATGCTAAAAAAAAAACCCCACAATGGTGGAAGTAAGTCAAAGAATCAACTGGACAAAGCTAAAAAATCTGAGCAATAAGATATAGTATAGGACTATGATCTGGTGTATAAAATAAATATCCATGAGTCCATATGGATGTAAATAAATTATTAAATAACTAGCCAAATAAATAAATAAGGAAATAAATCTCCCATGCTGAGAAATTCCAAATAATTTATGGAGATAGTCTTTCCTTAGGGTGGTGACATATCACCCTTAACTTTTAAAGTGCGGTCTGTGTATAGAGCACTGTATGCAAAGAGAGACAGAGTATCATTATGGTAGAGACATCTGACAAACACTACCTTAGCTGGATCGTTAAAATTAACCTCAACCAGAGGTCATGTTGATAGACTGTACCCTTGATATGATGTAGTGAGAATGGCACTGTACCTCTGTGGCATTCCTCCTTGAAACTCATAACGCTTGACTGATCATGAGACAAACATCAGACAAATTCCAATACAGGGTCATTCTAGGAAATAGTTGAGCAACTCTCCTCAAAACTGTCAAGATCATCAAAAACAATGAAAACTTAAGAAACTGACACAGTAAAGATGAGTCTAAGGACACATGACAACTAAACATAAAGTAGTACCCTGAATGAGATTCTGAAAAAGAAAAGGAACAATAGAGAAAAGCTAAGAAAGTAAGAATAAAATACAGACTTCATAATAATAATGTATCAATATTGGTTCAGTAATTGTGACAAATATACTATACTATTGTCAGATGTTAGTAATAGGGGAAACAGAATCTGGAATATGTAAGAACTCTGCATTTACAACTTCTCTTTAAATGTAAAACTATTTTGAAATTAAAAGTTCTTTTTTTAAGCTTCTGTACAGCCAAGGAGACAACCAAAGCAAAGAGACAACGTACACAATGGGAAAAGATATTTGCATATTTTGAATCAGACAAAAGCTTGATAACTAGGATCTATAGAGAACTCAAATTAATCCACATGAATAAAGCCAACAATCCCATATATCAATGGGCAAGAGACATGAATAGAACTTTCTCTAAAGACGACAGACGAATGGCTAACAAACACATGAAAAAATGTTCATCATCTCTATATATTAGAGAAATGCAAATCAAAACATCCCTGAGATATCATCTAACCCCAGTGAGAATGGCCCACATCACAGAATCTCAAAACTGCAGATGGTGGCGTGGATGTGGAGAGAAGGGAACACTTTTACACTGCTGGTGGGACTGCAAACTAGTACAACCTTTCTGGAAGGAAGTATGGAGAAACCTCAAAGCAGTCAAGCTAGACCTCCCATTTGATTCTGCAATCCCACTACTGGGCATCTACCCAGAAGGAATAAAATCCTTTTATCATAAGGACACTTGTACTAGACTGTTTATTGCAGCTCAATTTATAGTCGCCAAAATGTGGAAACAGCCTAAATGCCCACCAACCCAGGAATGGATTAGCAAGCTGTGGTATATGTATACCATGGAATACTATTCAGCCATTAAAAAAAATGGAGACTTTACATCCTTCGTATTAACCTGGATGGAAGTGGAAGACATTATTCTTAGTAAAGCATCACAAGAATGGAGAAGCATGAATCCTATGTACTCAATTTTGATATGAGGACAATTAATGACAATTAAGGTCATGGGGGGGAAGGAAAAGCAAAGAGAGGGAAGGAGGGATGGAGTGGGGCCTTGGTGTGTGTCACACCTTCTGGGGGCAAGACATGATTGCAAGAGGGACTTTACCTAACAAATGCAATCAGTGTAACCTGGCTTATTGTACCCTCAATGAATCCCCAACAATAAAAAAAAAAAAAAAGTTCTTTTTTTTTTTTTTGAAACAGTCTCACTATGTCACTCTCAGTAGAGTGCTGTGGCATCTCAGCTCACAGCAACCTCAAACACTTGGGCTTAAGCAATTCTCTTCCTTCAGCTTCCCAAGTGGCTGGGACTACAGGCACCCGCCATGATGCCCAGCTATTTTTTTGTTGTCGTTGTCGTTGTCGTTGTTGTTTAGCAGGTCTGGGGTGGGTTCAAACCCACCAGCCCCGGTGTATGTGGCCGGCACCCTAACACTGAGCTACGGGCGCTGAGCCGAAATTAAAAGTTTTTTAAGAAAGACATATCAACAGAAGTAACATTCAGACCAACAGATCTCTTTAATAGCTGTCTAAATTCAAATATTTAGACAATAGCAATTCAGCATTTTACCTTTCTTCTGACAAATAATTTTTTAAATGCATGTTGATTTTAGAAATATTAAAATCTGAAAAAGCCTATTTAGAATGTAGGACAATCAATTTCTTTCAGAGCTTATTATGTTGAATTGTAATTTATAACAAAAAAATGTTTATTTTTATTGTCTCCAATGCTGTGAGCTCCTTAAGAGTAGGAAGGAGGCCTATTCATCTTTGGCTCCTCAGCACCCAGAAGCACGGGCGCTCAACTGTGTTTGAAGTACTGTCTGTGTGGTTGAGTGCCTAATGGAATAACTTCATTGGCTGATTTATAGTAGTGTCCAGTTCTTTCAACCAGAGTAATTACAAAAATAGAGGGAGTGGTAAAGAGAACGCAAACAGAGACTCATACAAGCACTAATTTTGCTTCAGCCCACTATTTTTTAAGAATACTTTATGTAATTGGTTTTAGTTTATGCTAATGGATGTGTTCTTTCAGATGAAGCTTCTGATGTCAAATTGATTATATTATGATTATTCTTTTAGACTATATTTTATTGATACATACTATTTTACATATTTGTGAGGTACATGTGATATTTTGTTTCAGTCATAGACTGCATAATGATCAAGTAACAGTATTTAGGGTATCCGTCACCTTGAGCATTTATCATTTCTGTGTTGAGACTAATTCAAGTTCTGTTTTCCAGTTACTTTGAAATACACAGTAAATTGTTAACTATTGTCACTTACTCTGCTGTCACATGTTAGAACTTACACATTCTATCTAACTGCACCTCTCTTCATCCTCCCCCCCCCACCCCTAACACACATCCTTCATAGTTTCTGGTAATTATCATTCTACTTGCTACCTCCATGAGATCCACTTTTTTAGCTCCATATATAAGAACATGTGTTATTGTCTTTCTGTGCCTGGCTTATTTCACTTAATATAATGACCTCCAATTCTATCCATGTTGCTGCAAATTGCTTGATTTCATTCCTTTTTATGGATTAATGGTATTCCTTTAGGCACATATACCACATTTTCTGTATCCATTCATCTGTTTATGGGCACTTACATTGGTTACTAAGCATCCATCTTTGCTCTTGTACATAATGTGGCAATAAACATGGGGGTGCAGGCATTCCTTTGACATACTGATTTCCTTCCCTTTGAATAAATACCCAGTAATGAGATTGAGGGATCATACAGTAGTTCTGTTTTTAGTTTTTGGAGAAATATCCATACTGTTTCCATAGTGGTTGCATTAATTTACATTCCTATCAACAATATAGACGAGTTCTTGTTTCTCCACATCTTCACCAGCATCTGTTATTTTTGTCTCTTGAATAATAGCCATTCAAATGGGGTGAGATGATATTTCATTGTAGTTTCAATTTGCATATCCCTAATGATTAGTGATACTGGACATATTTTTGTATACATGTTGGCCATCTGTATGTCTTCTTTTGAGAAATGTCTATTTATGTCCTCTGCCTACATTTTAATGGGATTATTTTCCTTTTTATTGTTGAGTTCCTTATAATTCTGGATTATTAGTCTCTTGTCAGATGAATAGTTCACAGATATTTTCTTCCATTGGACAGGTTGTCTCTTTGTTGATTATTTCTTTTACTGTGCAGAACTTTTGTAGTTTAATATAGTCTTAATTATTTATTTTTGCTTTGTTACTTGTGCTTTTGAGGTCTTAGCCACAAAATCTTTGCCAAGACCAATGTTCTGAAGTGTTTTCTCTATGTTTCTGTCTAGTTTTTTTTTTTTTTTTTTTTTTTGAGACAGAGCCTCAAGCTGTCGCCCTGGGTAGAGTGCTGTGGCATCACAGCTCACAGCAACCTCCAACTCCTGGGCTCAAGAGATTCTCCTGCCTCAGCCTACCAAGTATCTGGGACTATAGGCGCCCGCCACAATGCCATATTTTTTGGTTGCAGCCATCATTGTTGTTTGGTGGGCCCAGGCTGGATTCGAACCCACCAGCTCAGGTGTATGTGACTGGTGCCTTAAGCCACTTGAGCCACAGACGCCAAGCCTCTGTCTAATAGTTTTATAGTTTCAGATCTCAGGTTTAAGACTTTAATCTATCTTGAGTTGATTTTTATATATGGTCAGAGATAGGGCCTGCAGGTCCAATTTCATTCTTTTGCATACAGATACCTAATTTTCCTAGCCATTTACTGAAGAGACTGTTCTTTCCCAAATGTATGTTCTTGGTAACTTTGTTGAAAATCAGTTAGCTATAAATATGTGGATTTATTTCTGGCTTGTCTATTCTATTCCATTGATCTATGTTCCTGTTTTTATACCATTTCCATGCTGTTTTGACCACTGTAGCCTTGTAATATATTTTGAAGTTAAATAGTGTGATCCATCCTGCTTTGTTCTTTATGCTCAGGGTTGCTTAGGCTATTTGAATGTCAGCTGTGCTAGCAGCGGCAGGTTGCGGGGGCCTGAAGTAGTGCTCAAGTGTCAACAGTGGTTGACTGGGCTGTATGATCCCCCAGGACCCAGATGTCATGCTTGGGTACTGGGTGGAGGGGTACAGAGCCCAACCCGCAAACCTGGCCTTAGGCCCCCTGCTATTGTATGTAGGTGCAAGCTGTGATAGGCTGAGAATGTTCAGGCAGGGGCAGCAGCGGCTGAGCTGTGGCCTGGCTTCTGTGGAAGGCAGGGTTGTTTTCAGTTGGAGCTGTAGGCAGGTACCTGGGGCTCCATGTTTCACTAGGGCTTTGGCCCAGCAACAACAGCCCACAGCAGCAATGGTTGCAGGTAGTGAAGTTTGCTGGAGGTACATGAAAATGCATGGTTACCCCTTTGCTAGAAGGGGCAGAGTTGGCCGGGTACACTGGCTCACTCCCGTAATCCTAGAACTTTGGGAGGCTGGTGGATTGCCTTAGCTCAGGAGTTTGAGACCAGCCTGAGCTACAGTGAGACCCATCTCTTAAAAAAAAAAAAAAAATATATATATATATATATATACACATATGTATATATATATATAGCGGGGCATTGTGGCAGGTGCCTGTAGTCTCAGCTACTTGGGAGGCTGAGGCAACAGGATCACTTGAGCCCAAGAGTTTGAGGTTGCTATAAGCTATTACGCCATGGCACTCTACTGAGTGAGGGCGACAAAGTGAGACTCTATCTCAAAAAAAAAGTGGAGGGGGCAGAGTTAATGCCAGTAGCTTGCTCTTTGGCCCTGGCAACAGATTCAACAGCTGGCAGTGGCTTGTTGGGGCAGTAACTGGCAGTGGTGTTGGCTGCCGTTGTGGAATGTCAATGGTGCTCTAGAGGTGGAAATATAAGAACTGTTGCTCCCCTTAGGTTGGATGTTGTCTGGTGAGGGAAGGGCTCTCAAAATGTCACTATCCTATAACTGCTTAGGACTGAGGAATCATTGGGGAGTTACTGTCAGTTGCCCGCTGATCCCAGGAAAGCAGCCTGCTTCATTTCCCTCTCTTTAAGGGTTTCCTCTCAGTTCTCTCTTGAATCACATTGTTCCCTCTTAGATGATCTATTTGAAGTGTTATGTACTCACTATTTTGGTTCTTTGCAGAAGAGGCAAATACCAGATGTATCCAGTCAACCATCTTGAAGCCCATTTTCTATCTCCTTCAATGACTTTTTAATGCTCAACAAAATGATAATTTAGAGATATTGGCTCATGCCTGTAATCCTAGCACGCTGGGAAGCTGAGGCAGGTAGATTGCTTGAGCTCAGGAGTTCAAGGCCAGCCTAAGGAAGAGCAAGACACCCTCTCTAGTAAAATAGAAAAACTAGCCAGGCATAGTGACCAGTGCCTATAGTCCTAGCTACTCAGGGGGCTGAGGGGCAAGAGGATTGCTCAAGCCCAGGAGTTCGAGGTTGCTGTGAGCTATGATGCCATGGCATTCTTCTTAGGGTGACAGAGTGAGACTCTGTCTCAAAAAAAAAAAAAATCCACCAATATAGATGCAAAAATTCTCAACAAAATCTTAGCCAATAGATTACAGCTTATCATAAAAAAAGTCATACTTCACGATCAAGTAGGTTTCATCCCAGGGATGCAAGGCTGCTTTAATATACGCAAGTCCATAAACGTTATCCACCATATCAACAGAAGCAAAAACAAAGACTATATGATCCTCTCAATAGATGCAGAAAAAGCATTCGATAAAATCCAGCATCCTTTCCTAATTAGAACACTGAGGAGTATAGTCATAGGTGGCACATTTCTTAAACTGATCGGAGCTATCTATGAAAAACCAACTGCTAATATTTTACTGAATGGAGTAAAACTGAAAGCTTTTCCTCTTAGAACTGGAACCAGACAAGGTCGTCCTCTGTCACCATTACTATTCAACATAGTCCTGGAAGTTTTAGCCAATATAATTAGACGAGACAAGAAAATAAAGGGCATCCGAATGGGAGCAGAGGAGGTCAAACTCTCCCTTTTTGCTGATGATGTGATCTTATACTTAAAGAACCCTAAAGACTCAACCACAAGACTCTTGGAAGTCATCAAAAAATACAGTAATGTCTCAGGATATAAAATCAATGTCCACAAGTCAGTTGCCTTTGTATATATATGCCAACAACAGCCAAGATGAGAGGTTAATTGAGTACTCAACTCCCTTCACCATAGCCCCAAAGAAAATGAAATACTTAGGAATATACCTAACAAAAGAGGTGAGGGATCTCTATAAAGAAAATTATGAAACCCTAAGAAGGATATAGTAGAGGACGTTAACAAATGGAAGAACATACCATGCTCATGGCTGGGAAGAATTGACATTGTTAAAATGTCTATACTTCCCAGAGCAATTTACCGATTCAACGCCATCCCTATTAAAATACCAACATCCTACTTTCAAGTCTTGGAAAAAATGATTCTGCATTTTGTATGGAACCATAAAAAAACCCATATAGCTAAGGCAGTTCTTAGTAATAAAAACAAAGCTGGGGGTATCACCATACCAGATTTTAGACTGTATTACAAGGCCATAGTGGTCAAGACAGCATGGTACTGGCACAAAAATAGAGACATAGACATTTGGAATCGAATAGAAAACCAGGAAGTGAAACCAACAACTTACAGCCACCTAATCTTCGCTAAACCAAACAAGAGCGTCCACTGGGGGAAAGACTCCCTATTCAATAAATGGTGCTGGGAGAATTGGATATCCACATGCAAAAGACTGAAACTGGACCCATACCTTTCTCCATTCACAAAAAATGATTCAAGATAGATAAAGGACTTAAATTTAAGGCATGAAACAATAAAAATCCTCAAATAAAAAATAGGGAAAAACAATGGAAGATATTGGCCTGAGGAAAGACTTTATGAGGAAGACTGTCATGGCAATAGCAACAACAGCAATAATAAACAAATGGGATTTAATTAAACTGAAAAGCTTCTGTACAGCCAAGGAGACAACAACCAAAGCAAATAGACAACCTATACAATGGGAAAGGATCTTTGCATATTTTGAATCGGACAAACACTTAATAACCAGGTTCTATACAGAACTTCAATTAATCCATAAGAAAAAACCCAACAATTCCATATATCAATGGGGAAGAGAGATGAATAGAATCTTCTCTAAAGATGACAGACAAATGGCTAGCAAACATATGAAAAAATGCTCATCATCCCTAATTATTAGAGAAATGCAAATTAAAACCAGCCTGAGATATCACCTAACCCCAGGGAGAATGGCCCATATCACAAAAATCTCAAAACTGCAGATGCTGGTGCAGATGTGGAGAGAAAGGAACACTTTTACACTGCTGGTGGGACTGCAAACTAGTACAACCTTTTTGGAAGGAAGTATGGAGAAACCTCAAAGAACTCAACCTAGACCTCCCGTTTGATCCTGCAATCCCATTACTGGGCATCTATCCAGAAGGAAAAAAACATTTTATTATAAAGACACTTGTACTAGGCTGTTTATCGCAGCCCAATTTACAATTGCCAAAATGTGGAAACAACCTAAATGTCCTTCAATCCAAATGGATCGGTAAGCTGTGGTATATGTATACCATGGAATATTATTCAGCCATTAAAAAAATGGAGATTTTGAAGCATTTGTACTAACCTGGATGGAGGTGGAACACATTATTCTTAGTGAAGCATCACGGAAATGGAGAAGTATGAATCCTATGTATTCAATTTTGATATGAAGATAATTAATGACAATTAATGACACAGTGGGGCATGGGGGAAGGGGAGAGCAGACAGAGAAGGAGGGAAGGGGCGAGGGAAAGGAAAAGAAAAAAGAATAAGAAAAGAAAATAGTTTGGATTTAATTTTGACCAAAGTACATTAGTTAAACATTAATTTTTAATTCAACTTGTTAATATGTTGTTTAGGATATTGCATCCTCATTTATAAGTGACATATGTTTGTAATTTCCCCTTTATAATAATATATTTTCTCCAATTTTAATATCAGGTGTACCCAGATCAAGTAGTATGATTTTGAGGTAGTTCTTCTTTTTCTATTATCTATAAGATTTGGTATGATTTGTTATTCGAAATTATCTTTTACTTTTATTTGTAAATATTAGTTGTCTATTTTTTGATACTTAAAAAAAGTAATAAGAAAAAGTTAACTGATGACTCCATACTGAATCTCGGAGTCAAAGCATTCTATAATAGACACACTCTTATTTGGCAATGTGAATGTTACTTTCTTTGCATTATTATTATTATTATCGCTTAATGTTTCGATGTAGCAATTTTCTGATTCCTTTTCTGAATGTATTTATGTTCATTCATTCTTTACGAGTTTTTGTTTCTAGTCCTTATCTTAAACATTGTTATTGTTATTAAATTTTAAGCCTTTTTAATTTTGTGAAGGCAAAAAAAAAAATGGAAACCTAATAAACACATGTATATGTAAAAAGAAAAGAAAAGAAAAAATATTCCACCAAATACATTTACATGACATATTTAAATATAGTGGCAGTGGGCAACCCAAAACTTCTATAAACTTCAAACGTTTTTAAAAGACCTATTTGGAGAACAACAATCAAACGTCTGCCACACATGCTGGAGAAATTGCAGTTTCTGGGATAACGATTCTAAACAATAAGATGAGTCAACTAAGGTTTTAATATTCTGTGGCAAAATTGAAAGCTATTAAGATATCAAAGAGGACTTTACTGTTTTCTTGCAAATCTTCTCCTTAAGTGGTACTATTTCTGAAATCTACCTCCATCCTCCCAGTTACCCATTTCAGAGGCCCAGGATCCATCTGGACACTTCCTTCTCTACATTTCAACAGCAAAACACAATGTCTCATATCTTCTAAGTCCAAAGAGTCTCTTGAATTTGCCCACTTCTACAGGTCACTACTTATGTCTGAGTCACCATTCTTCTCTAATGGACTTTCTTTCTTTGACTTTTGTCCCTTCTGATTCACTGCCGCAGGGGAGCCAAAGAGATCATTATCAAATGCAAATTTGTGGAGACTTGCTCCCTTTAGGACCCAGGCACTTATTCCCCTCTTGGCTGCTGAAGGCTCGCAGCTGTCTCTTTCCCAAAATTATTCCCAGCCAGAGACAACTGGCACCTGAGTTAGTGGGATATACAATGATCAATGGCAAGATGTATGAAGGCCTGGCTGACGTTAATTTGGGACAACATTGAAGGGTCAATCCCATCTCTCCTTGTTGTATGCTGAATCATTCATTGCAATTATATTGAAGTTCAACTTCTCCCTCTACTCAGTCCTGTTTCCCAATCATTTAGAAATATTGTTCCCTAGTTCACACCCTAACAAACTCCCTATGCGCAAACCTAACCTCCATCTCAGAGGTTGTTTCTCACGAACCCAGTTGCAGACATCAATACCTCTCTTGCTACCCTCTTCCATGAAATTCATCCTCTGACCCATCTCTGTGGAAACCTGGGTTTTAGTCTATTTCTGCACCAATGGATGAAGCTGAGCTCATTATTTGCCACATTCTGTTTTTTTTTTTGTTTGTTTTGTTTTGTTTTTTATTGCTGGGGATACATTGAGGGTACAAAGAAGCAGGTTACATTGATTGCTTTTGTTAAATAAGGACCCTCTTATAATTGTGTCCCACCCCCAAAAGGTGTACCACACCCCTTGTCCCCCCACCCCCTCCCTCCTTCCCTTTCTCAGTTCTCCCCATCCCCCACCCCCACCCCCACCATGTACTAGGATCTTAATTGTCCTCATAGCAGAATTGAGTACATAGGATTCTTGTTTCTCCATCCTCGTGATGCTTTACTAAGAATAACGTGTTCCACCTCCATCCAGGTTAATACAAAAGATGTAAAGTCTCCATCTTTTTTAGCGGCTGAACAGTATTCCATGGTATACATATACCACAGCTTGTTAATCCATTCCTGGGTTGGTGGGCATTTAGGCTGTTTCCACATTTTGGCGATTGTAAATTGAGCTGCAATAAACAGACTAGTGCAAGTGTCCCTGTGGTAAAAGGATTTTTTTCTTCTGGGTAGATGCCCAGCAATGGGATCTAATGGGAGGTCTAGCTTGAGTGCTTTGAGGTTTCTCCATACTTCCTTCCAGAAAGGTTGTACTAGTTTGCACCAGCAGTGTAAAAGTGTTCCCTTCTCTCCACATCCACGCCAACAGCTGAAGTTTTGACACTTTGTGATGTGGGCCATTCTCACTGGGGTCAGACGATATCTCAGGGTGGTTCTGGTTTGCAGTTCTCTAATAATTAGGGATGCTGAGCATTTTTTCATGTGTTTGTTAGCCATTCATCTATCTTCTTTAGAGAAGGTTCTATTCATCTTTCTTGCTCAGTGATCTAAGGGATTGTTGGCTCTTTTTTATGTTTATTAATTTAAGTTCTCTGTAGATCCTAGTTATCAAGCTTTTGTCCAATTCAAAATATGCAAATATCCTTTTCCAATGTGTAGGATGTCTGTTTGCTTTGGTTGTTGTCCCCTTAGCTGTACAGAAGCTTTTCAGTTTCATTAAGTCCCATTTGTTTATTTTTGTTGTTGTTGGAATTGCCAAGGAAGTCTTCCTCAAGAGATACCACATTTGGTTTTCTACAAAAGGAAAATGTATTCTAGAGCCAAGATTCTCAAACTGTAAGATGCCTATAAATCACATTGATCTTGCTAACATGCATATTTGAATATTTTGAGATTCTGCATTTCTACTAAAGGAGCCACATCAGTGGGAAACACTGTTGTTTTCTCTCAGTAGGGACAGCAGAAAGCAGAAGCTGTTGTGTAAGCCAGTGTGCTGACAAAGGGACAAAGGGACACATCTTGGAGCTATGTGAGACAAACAGGCAAACAGCAAATGACATTCATTTCTATTTCAGCCAGGTAATGCTGATGCTACCAGTCTGTGGACAATATTTTAGTGTTAATATTGTAGAAATTCTCTTAGATTCCTTCCAACTGCGCTAGTTTGACAGGCAGCAGCATTGAATTCTGGATCAAAGACTCCACATTTGCACAAAATTGCCTGCAAGTCTTAGCTCTGGGCTTCTCAACAACGTGACCTCAGCCAAAGTGTTCTGTTCAGGCCTCAGTTTCCTCATTTACAAAATGTGGGGGAAATGGTGCCAACTCTAGTATATTATTGTGAAGACTGAATGACATAATACAAGCAGAGCATTTACCACAATGCCTGATATATAACTCTCAAAAACCATCAGCTTCATATTATAACTGTAAATCAGCATCTAACGTGGGAACATGAAGGGTATTATTATGGCTCAGTCCCTTGAGCCACAGACAAACACTTAGATGGTCACTACCAGTAGCATCACCTCTCAACTATAAGTGGTATAGAGACGCAGAGAGGAAAGCAGGACGGAAGTAGCAGTTTAGGCACAGAGATGAGGAAGGGCAAAACCTAGGAAGGGGTACAGTGGCATGACTTTCCAGCATTTTCTGTGTCATTTTGCAAGTAAACAAAGGAACATAAGTCCCAGCTGCCAGCTGTTCTGTGATCTGTGGGCTGGATGACTTAGGAAATGGGGAACAGAATGGCTGCAGAGCAAAAGAGAAGCTATCCTGTTATTCCTTATTGTGCCTTTTGTGCTTAGTAACCCCTCCCAGAATGCACCTTTAAGACTCATGCTGGATTTAATCCTAGTAAGTATATGATCAAGAAAAACCACAGTCCCCAGAGCAGCATTAAAAAGAACTCCATGGCCTTAACGTGTTTCCTTTGATTCTGAGCAAAGGAGCCACATCAGTGGGAAACACTGTTGTTTTCTCTCAGTAGGGACAGCAGAAAGCAGAAGCTGTTGTGTAAGCCAGTGTGCTGACAAAGGGACAAAGGGACTTGGAGCTATGTGAGACAAACAGGCAAACAGCAAATGGCATTCATTTCTATCTCAGCCAGGAACAAGTATAGATTACCTGGACAGGGCAAGGCCACACTTCAGAGCAGCAGGATGGAAGAGAAAGGTGGGGGAGGAAGCCATCTAGCAAAAACACTTCACCAGTAAGTCTTTAGTGGTCTCCAATAAGAGCAAAGACATTGTTAGAGGCAGGGCAAGGCTACAGCAGGCCTGAGGGAAAGAAGCCTGTTTTTAACGGGTGAAAGGAACTTGACAGAGAGAAGGACACATTTTGAGAAATATCTACATCAGCTCTCAAAATGCAAAGGGGAAAGAGAACATGAAATTTAGTTTAACTGGTTATAACTTATTCCTGTTTGCTTTTTAACGAACTTCATTGAGATTAATGTTCTGGTCTTTTACTAAAACAATGTGTGTGCTGTTATGAATGAATGAAGTTTTCCTACACTTACTACTCATTCATTCATTCAACCATATTTATAGCTTCTTCTGCTCTTACGTGTGGCCAAAGGATGGAGTTGTTACCAAAGGAAGTTGAGCAGAAGAGATGTGCTCCAGGCATGGCTCATAAAACTCTCCCTCCTACAGTCCTGCTCTGTTTGACTTCAGAACAGAGACTATTATTAGGATCTTCCAGAAGTTTGTGCTACAAGACAGGAAACTGAGTCCTTAAAAGATTGAATGGAGGACAGCACAAATGCTCACTTGACTCCATGGCCCTATTATATGTGTGAGAAATAAATATTTACTGTGTTAAGCCATTTGAATTTTGGTGCTATATGCTACAACAGCTAGAGTATCCAGGTTAACACATATGTACAATACAATGTGAGTATGGAAGATGGCCTGCCTTAGTCTTCCTCAGTCCCAGGGAATACGGGAAGGCACTTGCAGATGTAAAAAAACATTCAGTGGAGTAGAAGTGGAAGGGAAACTAGAAGTTTGCTAGCCAGGCAAGGGAAAGGGGAAGGGAAAGCTGGGGTGAGGCAAGAGTAAACTCAAAAATAAGGCATCACTGAAGAGAATGGGCTATTTGGGAAGCCATGTTTTAGTATGGTTGGAGTGATAAATCTTGGGAGAGACTGGAAATGCATCAGACAAACAATGTCATTACCTAGAATAAGGGTAGACAAACTATAACCTGTGGGTCAAATCTAGCCTATTGTTTGTTTTGGTATAGCCTGTGAATTAATAATGGTTTTTGCATTTTTAAATGGCTAAAAAATATCAGAAGAAGAAGAATATTTTGCGGCACATGAAAATTATATGAAATTCAAATTTCAGTATCAATAAATTAAGTTTTATTGGAATAAAGCCGTGCTCATTCTTTTACATATTGTTTAAGTCTGCTTTTGCACAATGGCAGAGATAAGTTGTAGCAGAGACCATATGGCTCATAAAGCCTAAAGTATTCACTGTCAGTCTCTCTACAAAAAACGTTTGCTAATCTCTGCTTTAGAGCCCAAACTTTATCTCATGTGATAAACTGCACTATTGTTTTCCTATTTCACTTCTCTTTCAGTCCATACTCTGTCATGTGATTTTGAATTTAATACCACCAGGTCTACCCCAGTATTCTTTTCCTTTCTTGATTGTGAGCTTGCCCATGTCACTTGTTTTGGCCAATGGAATGTAGGAGAAAGTGATAGTGCACCTGTTCTGAGGTTGCCAAACATCGAAATCCCATGTTTTTGCTTTTTGTATTTGTTTTTCTACTAATGTGCCAAGAAAGACATGTTCTTCATAGATAAGAATGAAAGAAACTTCATAGATAAGAATGAAAGAAACTAAGCCTCAGAGCCCAAGTCTGAAGGAGAGCCAGCACATGCAATTCTCAGACATAGTAGTACTAATAAATGCTTATTGTCATATACCACTGAGCTTTGGGATTGTTTGTTAAGCAGTAAAAGAGAACTGACACATCACATAGCTGCCGAGAAGAAATTACCAGGTACAAACCCAGACACACTTCCTTACAACTAAATGTCAAAGAATATTAGTAAGTTAGGGCTGCCAAGACCTTATGCTAAAGGTGTTTTATATTAATCATATTCTAGTAAAAAACCAAAATTAGAGTGAACTCAGGCAGAACACTCTTGGTTCCTTCTCCATTTTCTAAGATCTGAATAAGGCCTCTGACACACCTTCTATAAAGTTAAATGGTCCTATGTTTCCATAGAAAATGTCCTTTTCTTCCTTTCAATCCACCTGGTCTTTGTTTTGGCATACCTCTGCTATGCCTTCAATTTGTTAAGACTGCCCATGGCTCTCTAATAGGAAATTCCTCCCCCTGCAGTCTGACTTATGTAATTTGGAGCCTTGAGAATTTCTAATTCAGCCCACCAGGGAATTCCGGAATACAAATCATTTTCTGAAATGTCTAAGAAAGGAGCTGAGGTAAAACACCAAAAGTGTCCTTTCCAGGTTCTTGGTTAATGCCTGTATGAGTTGTCATGGTTACTGGGGAAGGGATGGAGATCAAAGATGAGATTAGAGAAAATATTGTCATATTGGGACCTATAAAGCCTTGTGAACATTTGCTTCTTGGAAATTAACTCAGGAAATTGCATCACTCACTGACGTTGTTTCTTGGATTTCACAAGGTCAGTAAAATCTCCTCCAGATTCTATAAACTGGGATTATTTCCTCTTTCTCTTATCCCAGGGTCTTAGGGTTCATAGCTAGGAGAAGCAGCATTCTGGGCATGGTAACATTAAAATGTAAACATTTGAAATTTGTTTATTTATTTATTATATTGAAGCCTCCCACTTACCTCTTTCAGTTGCTACCTGCTATCTTACCACCAAAATAAAGCAAATAAGAAGAGGCAGACATAAAGCCTCAGTCATACACAAAGCAATTAATCACTATCTCTGTGAGATAGAGGCATCAATAGCTTTTGAAGTTCCTGGATGATTCCAATGTGCAGACAAATTTGAAAACCACGGTTCTAAGTCATGTTCTTGGGAAATCAGCATTCTGTACATCACAGGGGCACCAAGAGGCAAATAATCACCACATGTCAAGAGTTTGAGAGCGTTTAGTCCAAATTGGCATATGTATCTGTTAACATATCTTTAGTTTCAAAGTAACAGAAAACTCAATTTAAACCAATTCCCTTGATTAAAAACATTTATAGCCCCATGTAAATAAAAAGTTCAATGGCAGTATTCTTTTCTGCTGCTGCCCATGGTATCATTGCTGGTGGTTCTAGGAGAGCTTTCCATCTCTGAACCAATTAGTGGGACAAATGTTTGGTTTAGGCCAATTAGGACCTACCACTAGAGCTGGAAGGGATGATAATTACACCTAGAAAGGATAGCTGCCTCATAATGTCATAGAAATGGATCTTGCTAGGAAGGGAAAAGTATGCAATTGTGGCTGGCGAGACAACTAACAAATATCCACTGAAGAATGGAGACAGAGCAAAATATGCCTTAAATTATTTTTTGGTTCCCTTATTGATAGCAGACTAGACTTGGATTCCTCCTAAGAAGAGGAGGTCCTTCCACATATTTTCTCCCAAGTCATGAACCATGCAAACGGATGATAAAATCACCAAGGCCTGATCATTCTTAAAGTTTTGAATTTCTTCTGTCTCTTATACCATCGTAGAAAAATGGGAGCAATACAGGTACTTTCATCCAGAATGTTCCAAAGAATCAGAAACTCCTCATTTTTGGACGTGAGGGAGTAGATTTTATTTACTGAACTCAAAAGGAATGGCTACTTATTGGGAACATATCAAGTTGCCCTCTGAATGCTCTTAATAATTCCCCTGTCTCCACAGAAGAAGCTAGCAGCTATTCTCCTTTGATTAGAACAGCCTCTTGGGGACTGCCTCTTAAACCTCAGGACCTCTGACCAAACTAATGAAAATAACCTTTTTAAAATCAGACTCCCTAATCTCTGCTCGGGGTTGGGTGGAGTGAGTGTGGTAAGAAGACTCTTCTTATCTATTCTTTCTAAATTTAGACTGACAGGAGAAAACACTTGGAGAGCTATTTTTTTTGAGTGTTGTGACTCTTGGGTGACTTTGAGTTTTGAGTACACTCGATTACCACTCCTTTCCCTTCCAGGGATAGCCACTACTTTCTTCCTGTTTGTTTTGTGTCTTGAGTCCTTGGTTTGGATCCAGTGAGAGGGTTCTCTCTGGCTTTCTGCCCGCTGGTGTGTGTGTGTGTGTGTGTGTATGAGAGAGAGAGAGAGAGAGAGAGAGTGTGAGAGAGAGTTTGTGTGCATGTTTTGTTAGGCTTACATCTCCTCCCACCAGGTGTCAGGTTGAGGAAGTCCTGAGAATTTGTAGGTGATTGTATAGAAATGTGCACCCTAGGCACCCCATTTGTGGCTGATGGTCTAGCCACCGATTGCCATCACTCAGGAAATTGTTCTCTCTTTCTTTTTTGCCATGATTGCCTGTGGCACTAATGTTTTGTTTTTGTTTTTCTTTCTTCTCCTTTGACTGTCTTTGAGAGTGACTTTGGATCTTGGGGCTGCATTTTCTGCAACACCTCTGGGGACATCTCTTTCATCCATTGCTAAGTCATTAAAAAGCTTCTTGGTTTTGAGTCACATGTCAAAAAGTAAAATTACAACAATTTTTTGTTTTAAAAATCTTTATTGACTTTTACTTGTGATTCTATAATTGAGCAACATCTCATTCTATAAAACAGAATGAGCATCTGATGAGCCAAACAGAAAGAAGAGTTTGGCTTTGTAGGCAGAAAAGAGCTTAAGAAAGCAGAAATAAAGACCAAAAAGCCAGATTGGTCATTTCAAAGTTACTTTCCTTTTAGGTCTAAAACAAGGGGACTTCCTTATTGCTGTGACTTATGCTGACTAGAATCTCCTGTTTTTTAGGAAAACTATTATTTGTAAAAGTTCAGTTTGATTTCATGGCACTTGGTATAACTGATTCCATACTGGTTTGGTCTGGTCTGCTGGGGCCTAGTATAAGAGGCCAGTCCAGGATAGTGGCCCAAAAGGCTTCTTGGTTTTGAATTATGTTTTGCAATAGGTACACGTTTAGATATCCTAGCTATTTTGACTCTTGCTTAAAAAGAATTTCCAATACTGCCAGTGGTACAGTAAGGCTAGACAGGAACCCCATTTTCTAGGGCTGGGTGAGCTCAGAAATCAGTCTCATCACAGACCCCCATCTCAGGGTACAAATAGGCCCTTTCCAGGCTGCATTCTCTGGGTTCCTGAAATGTGAAGAAAAAGCAGCCTGATTAGTTTCTTATCTGGGCAATTCCTCCTGGAGCAGGGAATGCACACCCTACTGCCTTGCCTGGGGCAAGGACCCAAGAACTGCATTCCTTTGCTAATTTTAGTATTGTTTTCTGCCTGCAGGCCCCTGGCCAATTGTGACAATATGGTCCAGACATACATCTCCCCCAATCTCCTGCCTGTAGGATAGGAAAAGCAGTATATAACCCCCTAGACAGAGGCCCAAATAGGCTTCCCACTTGGGTTTCCCCCTCTGTTGCTGGAAGTTCTGTTTCCTTCTTTCTTTTATCTATCCCTTCTATCTTTTATCAAACTCTGTCCTTTCCTTTACTCCTGTGGTCTGTGGTTTCATTCTTCAAATCTGTTATCATGGACCTGATACAGAGAAATTCCAGCTAGCCAAAGCCAAATAATAAGATATTTGAAAGGATTTTTAGAGTGCTCTTACCCTAAAACAAACATCTTATTTTTTTCTGCTATAGAATACTAGCCTAATTTCCCCCTTTAACCTATAAATCAAATAAAATATTGAAATTTAATGTGTTCTGTTTATTAAAGATTGAACATGAGCACCTGATACATTTCCTTCTTTCCCAAGAGCAGCCAAGATATACACACTCATAATGAAATTTTAGCTTCATTTGTACCCTCTAAGCCATAATTCACCATTAACTTGGCTTCTCTAACTTACTCATGTGGAGTTCCTGAATGTTCGTCTGTTACTAAGACTGAAGCCTTGAAACAAGGGAAGAATAGCAGCAACACAGCAAACACTTTGCTGAGGGGTAATATCCCCCCGCTGGAACAAATGATCCATGCAAATAAAAAGAAATGGAGTGGGAGTGGGGTAGATTGAGGTCGAATTCCTCACAGGTGCCAATGGAAGGAAACTAGGCTGCAGAAAGCTGAATTACTCAAAAAGTTAATAGCAGGACTTCTAGTTTATCTAGCAAAATGGACATTCGAATTAAACATTAATTTCAAATTCATCCAGTTCTGATGATGTAATATTCAAACAAATGAGTTTTACATAAATTGTATTCTTGAGACTGTTGTCTTCCTACTGCCACAGGCGTTTTAGTCTAAGGCAGGGGTCCTCTAACTGCGGCCCGCGGGCCACATGAGGCAGTGTGATTGTATTTGTTCTCTTTTTATTTTTTTACTTCAAAATAAGATATGTGCAGTATGCATAGGAATTTGTTCATAGTTTTTTGTTTTTTTTTTAAACTATAGTCCGGCCCTCCAATGGTCTGAGGGACAGTGAACTGGCCCCCTGTTTAAAAAGTTTGAGGACGCCTGGTCTAAGGTGTCCTCTGTCTAAATCAAAAGGAACATTCACAATTTTTAGGTAGCCCAACAGAGGCGTCAGATTTCTCCAAGGACCATTTCTAATGATAAGCACAGGTTAGCAACTCCCTCTTATTCAGAGACCATAATCTGAACTTGAATTGGATTTCAATAGTATTTGGAATGAAAATAGGAAAGTAATTAAGGTAAGGAAAAGGATGTAAAAGTATCTGATTTTCTGAATACATCCTAAAACATTGGTTTGAGGGTCCCCTCCCACTTTGCTGAAGCCTGTGCAGAATACTACTTAAATGGTGCTAATACAGAAAGCAAGGAAGTGATTAGATTTTTTTTAATTATTTCAGTTCATTTAATGTTCTTTCAAAATAGCATACTTATATTGCACAAATCTTTGCAATTAACTGGACAGATAAAAGCAATGCACACATACTTATTCTAGAGAAACAGTGAACTAGCTCTCTTAGTCAATAAGCTTAAAATGTAATAACATTGTAAGACAGTTAACTGTGGGATAACTGACAACAGGATTGGGTCTTGCCATCTTCAAACACATATTACTGCTCACAACTAGTCATTCCCTTACTTCCTTGTTGGAAGACTATACCATTCTGCCCAATTTATTCTAGAAAAGTGGCCTATAAGATGGGGTCTGAGAAGCTAAGCTGAAGCAATACAGCAAATGTAGTCTGCTGAGTTCACATTCCTCTCCACAAACCCTTTTCCCATGATTATCTTCTTTTTTTTTTTATTTTTTTTTATTAAATCATAACTGTATACAATGATATGATTATGGGGCATCATACACTCACTTCATAAACCATTTGACACATTTTTATCACAGTGGTTAACATAGCCTTTCCGGTGTTATCTCAGTTACTGTGCCAAAACATTTACATTCTACATTTACCAAGTTTCGCAAATACCCCTATAATATGCACCACAGGTGTGATCCCACCGATTCCCCTCCCTCTACCCACCCCCCCCCTTTCCCACTTCCCCCTATTGTTAAGTTGTAGCTGGGTTATAGCTTTCATGTGAGAGTCCCAAATTAGTTTCATAGTAGGGCTGTGTACATTGGGTATTTTTTCTTCCATTCTTGGGATACTTTACTAAGAAGAATATGTTCCAGCTCCATCCATGTAAACATGAAAGAGGTAAAGTCTCCATCATTCTTTAAGGCTGCATAGTATTCCATGGTATACATATACCACAATTTATTAATCCATTCGTGGATCGATGGACACTTGGGCTTTTTCCATGACTTAGCTATTATGAATTGGGCTGCAATAAACATTCTGGTACAAATATCTTTGTTATGTTGTGATTTTTGGTCTTCTGGGTATATGCCCAGCAGAGGAATTACAGGATTGAATGGCAGATCTATTTTTAGATCTCTGAGTGTTCTCCATATATCTTTCCAAAAGGAATGTATTAATTTGCATTCCCACCAGCAGTGCAGAAGTGTTCCCTTTTCTCCGCATCCACGCCAGCATCTCTGGTCTTGAGATTTTGTGATATAGGCTAGTCTCATTGGAGTTAGATGATATCTCAAAGTAGTTTTGATTTGCATTTCTCTGATGATTAAAGATGATGAGCATTTTTTCATATGTCTGAAGGCCTTGCGCCTGTCTTCTTCAGAAAAGTTTCTCTTCAAATCCCTTGCCCAGCCTGCGATGGGATCCCTTGTTTTTTTCTTGCTGATGCGTTTGAGTTCTCTGTGGATTCTGGTTATTAAACATTTGTCAGAGTTATACCCTGCAAATATCTTCTCCCATTCTGAGGGCTGTCTGCTTGCTCTGCTTACTGTGTTCTTGGCTGTGCAGAAGCTTTTTAGTTTGATCAAGTCCCAGTAGTGTATTTTTGAAGCTGCTTCAATTGCCCGGGGGGTTCTCCTCATGAAATACTCACCCAGACCAATTTCTTCAAGGATTTTCCCTGCATTCTCCTCTAGTATTTTTATAGTTTCATGTCTTAAGTTTAAATCTTTAATCCAATGAGAGTCTATCTTAGTTAATGGTGAAAGGTGTGGGTCCAATTTCAGTCTTCTGCAGGTTGCCAGCCAGTTCACCCAGCACCATTTGTTAAATAGGGTATCTTTTCCCCACTGAATGTTTTTAATTGGCTTGTCAAAAATCAAATAGCGGTAAGTAGCTGGATTCATCTCTTGGTTCTCTATTCTGTTCCAGATATCTACTTCTCTGTTTTTGTGCCAATACCATGCTGTTTTGATCACTATCGATTTGTAGTAAAGTCTGAGGTCTGGTAGTGTGATTCCTCCTGTTTTGTTTTTATTTCTGAGTAATGTCTTGGCTATTCGAGGTTTTTTCTGATTCCATATAAAACGAAGTAATGTTTTTTCAAGATCTTTAAAATATGACAGTGGAGCTTTAATAGGGAGTGCGTTGAAATTATATATTGCTTTGGGTAGTATGGACATTTTGATAATGTTGATTCTTCCTAGCCATGAGCATGGTATGTTTTTCCATTTGTTAACATTTTCAGCTATTTCTTTTCTTAGAGTTTCATAGTTCTCTTTATAGAGATCTTTCACGTCTTTTGTTAGGTAAATTCCCAAATATTTCATCTTCTTTGGCACTACTGTGAATGGGATAGAGTCCTTAACTGCTTTTTCAATTTGACTGTTGTTGGTGTATATAAAGGCTACCGATTTATGAATGTTGATTTTGTAACCTGAGACGCTGCTGTATTCCTTGATCACTTCTAGGAGTTTTGTAGTAGAGTCCCTAGTGTTTTCCAGATACACAATCATATCATCTGCGAAGAGCGAGAGTTTGATCTCTTCTGACCCTATATGGATACCCTTGATCGCCTTTTCTTCCCTAATTGCGGTGGCTAAAACTTCCATTACAATGTTGAAAAGCAATGGAGACAATGGGCAGCCTTGTCTGGTTCCTGATCTGAGTGGAAATGATTCCAATTTAACTCCATTCAATATGATATTGGCTGTGGGTTTGCTGTAGATAGCCTCTATCAGTTTAAGAAAAGTCCCTTCTAGACCAATTTTCTTGAGTGTTCTGATCATGAAGGGATGCTGGATATTATCAAAAGCTTTTTCTGCATCAATTGAGAGAATCATATGGTCTTTGTTTTTTAATTTGTTTATGTGCTGAATTACATTTATAGATTTACGTATATTGAACCAGCCTTGAGACCCTGGGATAAAACCAACTTGGTCATGATGTATAATTTGTTTGATGTGTTGTTGGATTCTGTTTGTTAGGATCTTGTTGAATATTTTTGCATCTATATTCATTAGTGATATTGGTCTATAATTTTCTTTTCTTGTTGGGTCTTTTCCTGGTTTGGGGATCAGGGTGATGTTTGCTTCATAGAACGTGTTGGGTAGTCTTCCTTCTTTTTCTACATTTTGGAACAGGTTGAGTAATATAGGTACTAATTCCTCTTTAAAGGTTTGGTAGAATTCTGACGTGAAACCATCTGGTCCCGGGCTTTTCTTTTTAGGGAGGTTTTGTATAGTTGATGCTATTTCTGAACTTGATATGGGTCTGTTCAACATTTCCACTTGATTCTGGTTAAGTCTTGGAAGGTGGCGTGCTTCCAAGTATTGGTCTATTTCCTTCAGATTTTCATATTTCTGAGAATAAAGTTTCTTGTAATATTCATTAAGGATTTTTTGGATTTCTGATGAGTCTGTGGTTATTTCGTCTTTGTTGTTTCTGATTGATGATATTAGAGATTTCACTCTTTTTTTCCTGATTAGGTTGGCCAGAGGTTTATCTATTTTATTGACCTTTTCAAAAAACCAGCTTTTTGATTTATTGATCTGTTGTATTATTCTTTTGTTTTCAATTTCATTTAATTCTGCTCTAATTTTGGTTATTTCTTTTCTTCTACTGGGTTTGGGGTTGGAATGTTCTTCCTTTTCCAGTTGCGTGAGATGTCCCATTAAGTTGTTAACTTCCTCTCTTTCCGTTCTCTTGAGGAAGGCTTGCAGTGCTATAAATTTCCCTCTTAGAACTGCCTTTGCAGTGTCCCAGAGGTTCTGATAGTTTGTGTCTTCATTGTCGTTTTGTTCCAAAAAATTGGTGATTTCTTTCTTAATCTCATCTCTGACCCAGCTATCATTCAGCATAAGGTTATTTAACTTCCATGTTTTTGTATGGGTATGCAGATTCCTGTTGTTACTCAATTCAAGTTTTATTCCATGATGGTCCGAGAAGATGCATGGAATAATTTCTATTCCTTTAAATTTACTGAGGTTAGACTTGTGACCTAAAATGTGATCAATTTTGGAGTAAGTTCTGTGGGCTGATGAGAAGAATGTGTATTCAGTTTTGTTGGGATGAAATGTTCTGTAGATGTCTGCTAAATCTAAATATTGGATGGTTAGGTTTAAATCTAAGATTTCTTTGCTCAGCTTCTTTCTGGAGGATCGATCCAACACTGCCAAGGGAGTGTTGAAATCTCCAACTATTATGGAGCTGGAGGAAATCAAGTTACTCATGTCTGTTAGAGTTTCTCTTATAAATTGAGGTGCATTCTGGTTGGGTGCATAGATATTAATAATTGAGATCTCGTCATATTGAGTATTACCCTTAACAAATATGAAGTGACCATTCTTGTCCTTCCTTACTTTTGATGGTTTAAAGCCTACTGTATCTGCAAATAAAATTGCAACACCTGCTTTTTTCTGATTACCATTTGCCTGAAATATGGATGACCATCCTTTCACCCTGAGTCTGTATTTGTCTTTTAAGTTGAGATGTGACTCTTGTATGCAACAAATATCTGGCTTGAGTTTTTGTATCCAGTCAGCTAACCTATGCCTCTTTAGAGGACAGTTTAAGCCATTCACATTGATGGAGAGTATTGATAAGTCTGGTGGAATTTTGGGTATCGAGTTTTTCAAAGGTCCAGTGGACATTTTTAATCCTTTCGCCAGTGTGGAAGTTGGAGTTTGATCCGAAGTTTCTGAGTGAGTTTACTTTTGTGGTATAGGATTGGGTTGGTCATTGTGGAGGATAGGTCTGAGAACATCCTGAAGAGCTGGTTTACTTATGGCAAATTTTTTCAACATATGAATGTCATTGAAGTATTTAATTTCTCCATCATAGATGAAACTCAGTTTAGCTGGATACAAGATCCTGGGTTGAAAGTTTTTTTGCTTTAGGAGATTAAAAGTTGATGACCAGCCTCTTCTTGCTTGAAAAGTTTCAGCAGAGAGATCTGCAGTTATTCTAATATTCTTACCTTTGTACGTTATAGTTTTCTTTCGCCGGGCTGCTTTGAGAATCTTCTCTTTCATGTTAACTTTAGTGAAGCTAATTATGATATGTCTGGGAGATGGCTTATTGGGGTTGAATCGTGCTGGGGTTCTGAAGCTGTCTGCTATCTGAATTTCAGATTCTCTAGGCATGTCTGGAAAATTTTCTTTCATAATTTCATGTAGAAGGGCCTCTGTGTCCTTGGCAGCTACTTCATCAGTCTCCGAAATTCCTATAACCCTTATGTTGTTTTTTTTTCGAATTATCTGAGAGCTCTCTGAGTGAGTGATCCGTTTTTGCTCTCCATTTCTCTTCCTCTTTGAGAGATTGGGAGCGTTCGAAGACTTTATCTTCAATGTCAGAAATCCTTTCTTCTGCTTGCTCCATTCTGTTACTGAGGGATTCTACTGTATTTTTCATATCTTTGAGGGCTGTAAGTTCTTGTTTCAGTGTGTCTAAGTCTTTGGTGGTTTTGTCTTTAAATTCGTTAAATTCTTGAGACAATTTTTGAATTTCTCCTCGAATTCCTAATTCCATTTTATTAATCTTGTCTGCAAACCAAATTCTGAATTCGACTTCTGACATCTCAGCCAGTTGTTTATGAATGGGATCTTCAATCACATCTGCCGTATCTTTTCTTGGGGGGGTTGATCTATTCTGGTTATTCATGTTACCAGAGTTTTTCCGCTGATTCCGCCCCATGGTTTACTCCCTTTGGTTTTTCCCCTGGGGTTTTATCGAGGGCCCGTACAGTGTTGTGGCCTGAGAAACTGGGGCCCTGTCTGGTGTGGTGGAGCAAAGTGGTTCTGTCTTGTTTTCAGCTGGTTTCTGTTCGATCCTATTGCAACTTCTACTCTGGCTTGAAGTCTCAGCTGTGTGGAAAAATCAGCAATTAAGTCACCCCGCCTGCCCACCTCTGGCCCCAGTTGGAAAAGGAGAATCAAACCTTCCTACAATTGCACACCCAGGGCACCGCTTGAAGAGTCCTCAGTCTATTAGCCCAGTTCAAAAGGTCCGAATCAACTGTCTCAATCGGCACTTGTCTCGGGTGGAAGGGTTCAAGAGGTCTCTGGGAACTGGATCACAGGGGCCTGGTGACTCCTCTGACACGGCTCACCCCAGTGCAGCGTGGAGTCAGGAGGAGCCACCCAGCAAACAGAGCAGTCTGGGAAGGTTGACGTCTCCTTCCCCACTTTGCCCCTCCGTCGGACCCAGTCACTGGTATCTCTGCAGATGGCTAACCCAGTTGCCTGCAGTGAACAGACACTCCAGGGGTTTGCACCTGCCTGAATCGCAAGGAAGTCTGCCAGGCCCCCGCAGACTGCCGCTATCTAGCAGGAGGAGATGGGGCCTGACATCTTTGAGTGTTTGATGCAGGTGATGGGAAGGAGGTGTTCACTCAGGCTTAGCCCCGTCCCTGATGCATGCTGCTAACAGAACAGAACAGAACAGACAACTTTGTGAGGTTCTGTCTCTGTTCTTGTCGTCGCCTACAGGAGACGGGCTGTTTTGAGTTCAAATGTCTTTGCTGCTGGAGAATTGCGTCTGAACACCTCTCTGGGTCGGCCCCGCCCTGGAGGCTTCCAGGTTTTTGAGCCGTGTCACCGGTGGCCTCCTCTGGTTGCCCAGGGAGACAGGGGGTGTGGCCTCAGAATATCCAGAAGTGAGCGTTCTGCCGTTAAAGAAAAAACGGCTGTTGATCTACCTCCAGGGAACTGCTGCTCTGGTGTGGGCACTCAGGCGACCCTTTTCTCCTCTGTCCCGCGCCCCAGAGTCAGCACTGAGCGGCCGCAGTTTGTGCTGGGTCCACACCCCTTAAGAGATCCCCCAAGAATCAGAACTCTTGGGGGATGGGCCCCCAGACCCCGATTGGGAGTGGGGCGGGGGGAAGCTAGAGTTTCATTCAGTTTCACGCAATACTACGGTCCGGGGAGGGCTCCTGCACTGCACCGCAGGGAAGTGCCGCCAAGGCTTGATTTCCCCTCAGCAGAGTGCCCTCTCCTCGCTCACGTGTCCCAGAGTCAGCGCTGACCTGACGCAGCTCAGGCACTGTGCACTCCCCTCGAGAAATCACCCAAGGAGCCGAACTCCTGGGGGATAGGCCCTCAGACCCCGAGTGAGGGTAGGGGTTCTCAGCTCTCAGCGGGGAGGCCAGAGTCTGATTCAGTCTTGGGCCCCGTATGCCTGGGGAGGGTTGCTGCACTGCACCGCAGGGAAGTGCCGCGAGGCGTGACTCAGCCCAGTGCCCTCTCCTCACTTGCGCGCCTCAGAGTCAATGCTGACCAGTCGCAACTCGGGGACTGTCCACTCCCCTTGAGAAATCACCCAAGGATCCGAACTCCTGGGGGATAGGCCCTCAGACCCCGAGTGAGAGTAGGGGTTCTCAGCTCTCAGCGGGGAGGCCAGAGTCTGATTCAGTGTTGGGCCCCGTATGCCCGGGGAGGGTTGCTGCACTGCACCGCAGGGAAGTGCCGCGAGGCGTGACTTCCCCTCAGCCCGGTGCCCTCTCCTCACTCGGCGCGCCTCAGAGTCAATGCTGACCAGTCGCACTCAAGGGGACTGTCCACTCCCCTTGAGAAATCACCCAAGGATCCGAAGTCCTGGGGGACAGGCCTCCAGACCTCAGTGGGCGGGAGGGGAGCGCCGGGGATTCAGGGTTGCCGGCAGAGGATTCCCAAAGTTTTATTCAGCCCTATGTCCGGCAGGAGAACGCCACGGCACCCCAGTAGGGGAGGTAGGTCCAGTTTTTAGAAGGTCTCTCCCGTGGAGAGACCGTGGAAATTAAAGGGCTCTAATTTCTGCCCGCTTGTTCAATTATGGGGCTCTAGAGCCAGTCTCATGGGGGAGGGGGACTCCCGTCCGCTTGGTGGTGGATTTTGTACCTTTTGTTTGCGTCCTTGTGATCACAACTTGCCTCAGCGGTGTTGATGTGCGTTCTTCAGCCTTCTCTCTTGGTGAGGCTCAAGTCCACCAGGATACTTACTAAATTCCTGTCCCTTAACTCTCCTTCTGGACGGGAGCCTTTGTTGAAAGCTGGCTTCAGTCCGCCATCTTGTCTCCCCCCCCATGATTATCTTCTTAAGGTTTAACCATGATTGTAAGGATTTTGTCTCAGGAGACTCTGAGGAGGTAGTCACACCTAGACAATAGGTGTTGTGATATTGGCAAAGGTACTTTGATGATGTGATGTTTTCTCTGATGATTCTCTTGATATATTGTCAAAATCACCTTTCAGTTGTGTAAACATTCTGCATTGTAACTTACTATCAGATGAGGTTAAAATTTTGAAGGTTGGTTTCCTTGTATTTCATTATAAAAATTATTAGAGGAAGGTGGAGACAAGATGGCTGACTGAAGCCAGCTTTCCACAGAGGCTCCCATCCAGAAGGAGAGTTAAAGGACAGAAATTTAGCAAGTAACCTGGAAGATTAGAGCTGCACCGAGAGAGAAAGTTGAAGAGCACACGTCAACCCTGCTGAGGCAAGCTGCAACCACAAGGGTACAAACAAAAGGTACAAAATCCATCACCAAGTGGACAGGAGTCCCCTCCCCCATGAGAACAGCTCAGAGTACCACATTAACAAATGAGCAGAGTTCAAAAGGCCTCACATTATATCACACGGGAGAGATCCTCTAAAAACTGGACCTACTTCACCTAGTAGGGTGCCATGGTGCTCCCCTGTCAGGCATAAAATGGTATAAAACTGTATATATTCTCTACCTGCAATTCTGAACTCCCAGCACTCCCCTCCATTCTCACTCTGAGGTCTGGAAGCCTGTCCCCCAGGAGTTCAGATTCTTGGGTATTTTCTCGAGAGGTGTGGACAGGGCAGGGACTGCTGCTGGTCAGTGCTGATTCTGTGGCACAGGAGTGAGGAGAGGATGGTCGGCTGAGAGGGAACCACAGAGGAGTGGCAGTGCCCCAAGGCACAGAGCAGCAGCCATTTTTTGGCAACAATAGGGCTCACCCATGGATATTCTGGAGTCACACCCCCTGTCTATCTGATCAACCAGAGGAAGCCGGGCATCTTCTCTGGTGGCAGCTACTGGCAACAAAGATCTGCGACAGAAATGCAGGCCCCAGGAGTAAAAGGTTTGCCTAAGGTGGTACTGGCCTAGGTGGAGTGTGGGTACTAGAAAATGCATGTGCAGAGCCGGCAGATTCCCAGGGCGGGGCTGACCCAGAGGATGGCTTTACTGAGCCTAAGATGCACCCAGCCCCCAGGGGATCATCAGCCCAGACAAAGGAGGGCAGGAGGCTAGAACTGACAGCTAACTGTGCTGCGAATACAAACAGCTGGGCAACAGCACAGACAGGGCCTGAGGCGCAGGTTCTGTGAACTCAAAACAGCCTCTCTTCTGCAGGGGAATTTAGCTGGGACAGAAACAAATTCCGCAAAGTTGTTCTGTTCTGTCAGTAACATCAATCAGGGGTGGGGCTGGAACTGAGTGAACAGCCCTACCCTCCATTGAGCAAACGAGGTTGTCAGGCCTTGCCTCCCCCTGCAGGATAGTGGCAGAGAACAGCGGCCTGGCTGAGGAGACATAGATCTCCCTGTGATTCAGGCAGGTCCAAACCCCTGGAGTATCTGCTCATTGGAGGCAACTGGGTCACAGCCCTGTGGTGTTATCAGTGACTGGGTGTGACAGAGGTGCAAGGTGGGGAAGGAGGCATCAACATTCCTAGACTAATCTATTTGCTAGGTGGGTCCTCCTGAATTCACAGAGCACCGGAGCAAGTCATATTCAGCAGACCTCTGCAATCTAGTTGCCAGAGACCTTTCAAACACCCCCATCTGAGACCATTGATTTGGACCTCTTGAACTAGGCCAATTGCCCGAAGACTATCCAAGTGGTACCCTGGGTGTGTGGTTGTAGGAAGATTTGATTTTCCTTTTCCAATTGTTGCCTGTGGGGGGCGGGGTGAATTAATTGCTAGTATTTCTCCATAGCTGAGACTTCAACCCAGAGTAACTGATTCACTACAATCAGACAGAGACCAGCTGAAAACAAGACAGAGCCACTTAGCCCCACCACACCAAGCAGGTCCCCAGTTACTCAGGCCGTAGCACTGTATGGATCCTTGGCAAAGCTCCATGGGAAAAGGTACAGATACCAGTCCCAGCTCTTGGGCAAAGGGCTGGTTAATCACTATTCCTGGAGCCCCGAACCCAACTTTGCTTTATCCATTCACCTAGTCAAATGGTGTAAAATAATCATGGGGTGAAATGAGCAAGAAAACTCTGGTAACAGGAATAACCAGAGTAGATCACCCCTCTCTCCAAGGAAAGATATGGCAGACGTAACTGAAGATCCCATTAATAAACAGATGGCCGAGATGTCAAAAATCGAGTTCAGAGTTTGGATTGCAAACAAGATTAATAGAACACAGGAAAGGTGGGAATTATAAATTCCAGGAGAAATTCAAGAGTTGTCTCAAGAATTCAATGAATTTAAAGACAAGATCACCAAAGATTCTGACACATTGAAGCAAGAATTTGCAGCCCACAAAGATCTGAAAAAATACAGTAGAATCCCTCAGTAACAGAATGGAGCAAGTAGAAGAAAGGATTTCTGACATTGAAGACAAAGCTTTTGAACACTCTCAAACTCTCAAAGAGGAAGAGAAATGGAGAGCAAAAATGGATCATTGTCTCAGAGAGCTCTGGGATAATTCAAAGAAGGCCAATAACTGCCTCATTGGAATCCCTAAAAGCGATGAAGTGGATTCGAAAGGCACAGAGGCTCTTCTCCATGAAATCATGAAAGAGAAATTTCCAGACATGCCAAGAGATTCTGAAATTTAGAAAGCAGACAATTTAAGAACCCCAGCATGACTCAATCTGAATAAGACATCCCCCAGGCATATCATAATTAACTTCACTAAAGTTAATATGAAGGAGAAAATTCTGAAAGCAGCCAGACGTAAGAAAATCATAACCTACAAAAAGAAGAATATTAGAATGACTGCAGATCTCTCTGCTAAAAACTTTCAAGCCAGAAGAGAGTGGTCATAGACTATTAATCTCCTAAAACAAAACAACTTTCAACCCAGGATCCTGTATCCAGCTAAACTGAGTTTCATTTATGATGGAGAAATCAAATACTTTAATGACATTCACATGTTGAAGAAATTTGCCATAACTAAACCAGCTCGTCAGGATATTCTCAGACCTATCCGCGATAATGACAAGCATAATCCTCTACCACAAAAGTAAACTCATTCAGAATCTTTTGATCAAACCCCAACTTCCACAGTGTGAAAGGATTAAAAATGTTCACCGGACTTTTGAAAAACTCGATACCCTTGAGCATAACAACAATGAAGACACAAGCTACCAAAACCTGTGGGATACTGCAAAAGCAGTTTTCAGAGGAAAACTTATAGCCTTAGATGCCTACATTTGAAAAACAGAAAGAAAGTGCATGAACAAACTTATAAGCCATCTTATGGAATTGGAAAAAGAAGAACAATCTAAGCCTAAACACAGTACAAGAAAGGAAATCTCCAAAATCAAATCAGAGATCAATGAAATTGAAAACAAAAGAATCATTCAGAAAATTAATGAAACAAGGAGTTGATTTTTTGAAAAAATAAATAAAATAGATAAACCATTGGCCAGACTAACGAGGAATAGAAAAGTAAAATCTCTAGTAACCGCAATCAGAAATGATAAAGGAGAAATAAAAACTGATCCCACAGAGATACAAGAGATCATCTCTGAATACTACCAGAAACTCTATGTCCAGAAATTTGACAATGTGAAGGAAATGGATCAATATTTGGAATCGCACCCTCTCCCTAGACTCAGCCAGGAAGAAATAGACCTCCTGAACAGACCAATTTCAAGCACCGAGATCAAAGAAACAATAAAAAAGCTTCCAACCAAAAAATGCCCTGGTCCAGATGGCTTCACACCAGAATTGTATCAAACCTTCAAGGAAGAACTTATTCATGTACTGCAGAAATTATTCCAAAAAATTGAGGAGGAAGGAATCTTCCACAACATGTTCTATGAAGCAAACATCAACCTGATACCTAAACCAGGAAAAGACCCAACCAAAAAGGAGAATTTCAGACCAATCTCACTCATGAATATAGATGCAAAAATTCTCAATGCAATCCTAGCCAATAGATTACAGCTTATCATAAAAAGTCATGCATCTTGATCAAGTATGTTTCATCCCAGGGATGCAAGGCTGGCTTAAAACATGCAAGTCCATAATCGTTATCCACAATATTAATAGAGGCAAAAATAAAGATCATATGATCCTTTCAATAGATGCAGAAAAAGCATTCGATAAAATCCAGCATCCTTTCCTAAGTAGAACACTGAGGAGTATAGGCCTAGGTGGCACATTTCTAAAACTGATTGAAGCTATCATGACAAACCAACTGCTAATATTTTACTGAGTGGAATAAAACTGAAAGCTTTTCCTCTTACAACTGGAACCAGACAAGGTTGTCCTCTGTTACCTTTACTATTCAACATAGTGCTGGAAGTTCTAGCCAATACCATTAGGCAAGACAAGGAAATAAAGGGAATCCAAATGGGAGCAGAGGAGGTCAAACTCTCCCTCTTTGCTGACGACATGATCTTATACTTAGAGAATCCCAAAAACTCAACCACAAGACTCCTAGACGTCATCAAAAAATATAGTAATGTTTCAGGATATAAAATCAATGTCCACAAGTCAGCAGCTTTTGTATATGCCAATAACAGTCAAGATGAGAAGCTAATTAGGGATACAACTGCCTTCAGAATAGTTTTAAAGAAAATGAAAAACATAGGAATGTACCTAACGATGGAGATGAAAGAACTCTATAAAGAAAATTATGAAATCCTTGTAAAGGAAACAGCAGAGGATATTAACAAATGGAAGAACATACCATGCTCATAGCTGGGAAAAATCAACATTGTTAAAATGTCTATACTTCCCAAGCAAGATGGCGGCCGAGCAACAGCTTCCTTGCATCTGGGCACTGAGAGTCTGGGGAGATAGGACTCCAGGCATCTCTGGAGGATATAGGGAGTCAGCGAGAGACTTCTGGACCCCAAGAGGAGGACTAAAACAGTGGAAAACCGGCAAGTGGTCGCGTGTGTTCAATCCGTCTAAACACACCCGCAACTGTAAGTTCAGTAGCAGCAAGACTGCAAACCAGAAAGACCTTACCTGTGAACTGTTTTGGTGTCTTTGGACTTGGCACTCAGTTGAACTGCCTTGAGGATAGCCTGAGCGGGAGTGCGGAGAACTTTGGCCGTTGTCTAGGGCCCCAGTCTGAGCCGCTGAGCCATACGGAGCTAATAGTGTTTGGCTGTGGGTCACAAGGAGCCATTGTGAGCAATTTTCCCTGGCAAGCTCTGCCCTCAGGGTTGCAGAGCTAGAATTGGGTGGGAGCTGGTAACCCAGCGACCAAGTAGCCTAAGGGCGGGGTCTGAGCCGCCTTACAGCCCTAACCCTCAGGGGCAGAGCGAGACCAGTTTTGGCACACTGGGTAAGTGGATAGCCACTTCAGCAGTGATTCCAGCAACAAGCACTTTCCCGGGAAAGCTTCTGCTCAGCAAGTGAACAAGTTAAAAGTGCCTTTTAAGTGGGCTGAAGAGAGATTTAGGGTGTCTACCTGCTGGGGTTTGAGAAATCAGCAGCCTCCAGTCGTATCAGAACTGTGATTAACATCTCATACACCAGAAGACCACGTGTTGCCCAGACAATATTCAATAACATATACATACTGCTTTGTTTTTGGTTGTGTTTTTTTTTTTTTGGTTTGGTTGTTTTTTTTTGTTTATTTTGATGTTGTTGATGTTGTTTTGTTTTTTAAGTTCAACCTTTTCCATACAGATCCTTTTTCTTTCTCAATTTTTCTAGTTTAATTATAATTTCCCATTGTTGCCTTTTTCAATAATTAGAACTTCATTTTTGCTAGTGTTTCTACCACTATTATTTGGTTTTCCACCCAATTTTATCCCATAAAGTTTTCTGTTTGCTTGTTTTGGTTTGATTTATATTTTTGTCTTTCCTCTCTACTTGGTGGAGGTGGGGTACTGTGTCTGATTAGGTTAGCAAAGAGCTGCTGACCTCAAGGGAACCACCCAACTGGGCACCCCCAGAACGTGGTTTTTTTTTTTTTTTTTTTTGGTTTTTTTGGCCGGGGCTGGGTTTGAACCCGCCACCTCTGGCATATGGGACCGGCACCCTACTCCTTGAGCCACAGGCGCCACCCAGAACGTGGGGTTTTTTAAAGGTTGTGTCAAAGTACCCTACTGTACACCTATATTGCTCTGTCTCCCTCTTTCTGTGCCTCTCTTCTTTTTGTCAATATTCCTTTTACCCACCCCCTCTCCTTTCTCTATTTTTCTTCGTTTTTTTTTTTTTTTTTTTTTGTTATCACTCGGTCCTCCTTTCTTTCATCCCTTTTTTGCTCTTCAACCTTCTCACCCTTCTGGTCCTGTAACCCTTTTCCACAGGCACGAGAACTTACAAAGCAAGAGGAAGTGAAAGGAAAATTAGGGCAAGGAAACAGATAAAAGAAATCACTCATGAGGAAGAATCAGCAGAAAACTCCAGGCAACATGAAGAACCAGTCCAGAACAACCCCGCCAAGGGACCATGAGGTAGCTACTGCAGATGATTCCACCTATAAAGAAATGTTAGGAATGACAGAAAGGGAATTTAGAATGCACATGTTGAAAACAATGAAAGAAATGATGGAAACAATGAAGGAAACTGCTAATAAAGTGGAAGATAACCAAAAGGAAATCCAAAAACAGAATCAAATCAGAGATGAACGATATGAAGAATATAAAAAGGATATAGCAGAGCTGAAGGAACTGAAACAGTCAATTAGGGAACTTAAAGATGCAATGGAAAGTATCAGCAACAGGTTAGACCATGCAGAAGAAAGAATTTCAGAGGTTGAAGACAACATTCTTGAGATAACTCAGATAGTGAAAGAGGCAGAAAAGAAGAGAGAGAAAGCAGAACGTTCACTGTCAGAATTATGGGACTTTATGAAGCGTGCCAACATACGAGTTATAGGAATTCCAGAAGGGGAAGAAGAATGCCCCAGAGGAATGGAAGCCATACTAGAGAATATTATAATAGAAAATTTCCCAAATATCACCAAAGATTCTGACACACTGCTTTCAGAGGGCTATCGGACCCCAGGTCGCCTCAACTCTAACCGAGCTTCTCCAAGACACATTGTGATGAACCTGTCCAAAGTCAAGACAAAAGAAAAGATTCTGCAAGCTGCCAGGAGTAAGCGCCAGTTGACCTACAGGGGCAAATCCATCAGAGTTACCGCAGACTTCTCTAATGAAACTTTCCAAGCAAGAAGACAATGGTCATCTACCTTTAATCTACTTAAATAGAACAATTTTCAGTCCAGAATTCTGTACCCTGCTAAGCTAAGCTTAAAAATTGACGGAGAAATCAAATCATTTACGGATATACAAACATTGAGGAACTTCGCCAAAACAAAACCAGCTCTACAGGAAATACTTCAACCTGTTCTGTACACTGACCACCACAATGGATCAGCAGCAAAGTAAGAACTCAGAAATTAAAGGACAGAACCTAACCTCCACATTTATGCAAAAGATCAAACTAAGCAATGGACTCTCACCAAATAATGTCTTCACTGCTTTTTAACATTGTAATGGAAGTTTTAGCCACCGCAATTAGGGAAGAAAAGGTGATCAAGGGTATCCATATAGGGTCCGAAGAGATCAAACTTTTGCTCTTCGCAGATGATATGATTGTATATCTGGAAAACAACAGGGATTCTACTACAAAACTCTTAGAAGTGATCAAGGAATACAGCAGTATCTCAGGTTACAAAATCAACATCCATAAATCTGTAGCCTTTATATATACCAACAATAGTCAAGCTGAAAATACAGTCAAGGTCTCTATTCCATTCACAGTAGTGCCAAAGAAGATGAAATATTTGGGAGTTTATCTAACAAAGGACGTGAAAGATCTGTATAAAGAGAACTATGAAACTCTAAGAAATGAAATAGCTGAAAATGTTAACAAATGAAAAAACATACCATGCTCATGGCTGGGAAGAATTAACATTGTTAAAATGTCCATACTACCCAAAGCAATATACAATTTTTTTTTTTTTGTAGAGACAGAGTCTCACTGTACCACCCTCAGGTAGAGTGCTGTGGCGTCACATGGCTCACAGCAACCTCTAACTCTTGGGCTTACGCGATTCTCTTTCCTCAGCCTCCCGAGCAGCTGGGACTACAGGCGCCCACCACAACGCCCAGCTATTTTTTTTTTTTTTTTGTTGCAGTTTGGCCGGGGCTGGGTTTGAACCCACCACCCTCGGCATATGGGGCTGGCGCCCTACCGACTGAGCCACAGGCGCCGCCCAGCAATATACAATTTTAATGGAATCCCTATTAAAGCTCCACTGTCATACTTTAAATATCTTGAAAAAGTAATACTTCGTTTTATATGGAATCAGAAAAAAACCTCAAATAGCCAAGACATTACTCAGAAATAAAAACAAAGCAGGAGGAATCATGCTACCAGACCTCAGACTATACTATAAATCGATAGTGATCAAAACAGCATGTACTGGCACAAAAACAGAGAAGTAGATGTATGGAACAGGATAGAGAACCAAGAGATGAACCCAGCTACTTACCGTTATTTGATCTTTGACAAGCCAATTAAAAACATTCAGTGGGGGAAAGATTCCCTATTTAACAAATGGTGCTGGGTGAACTGGCTGGCAACCTGCAGAAGACTGAAACTGGACCCACACCTTTCACCACTAACTAAGATAGACTCTCACTGGATGAAAGATTTGAACTTAAGACATGAAAGTATAAAAATACAAGAAGAAAGTGCAGGGGAAACTCTTGAAGAAATCAGTCTGGGCGAATATTTTATGAGGATGACCCCCAGGGCAATTGAAGCAGCTTCAAAAGTACACTACTGGGACCTGATCAAATTAAAAAGGTTCTGGACAGCCAAGAACACAGTAAGTAAAGCAACCAGACAGCCCTCAGAATGGGAGAAGATATTTGCAGGTTATGTCTCCGACAAAGGTTTAATAACTAGAATCCACAGAGAACTCAAACATATTAGCAAGAAAAGAACAAGTGATCCCATCTCAGGCTGGGCAAGGGACTTGAAGAGAAACTTCTCTGAAGAAGACAGGTGCATGGCCTACAGACATATGAAAAAATGGTCTTCATCCTTAATCATCAGAGAAATGCAAATCAAAATTACTTTGAGATATCATCTATTTCCAGTAAGATTAGCCCATATCACAAAATCCCAAGACCAGAGATGTTGGGGTGGATGTGGAGAAAAGTGAACACTTCTACACTGCTGGTGGGAGTGCAAATTAATGCATTCCTTTTGGAAAGATGTTTGGAGAACACTTAGAGATCTAAAAATAGATCTGCCATTCAATCCTATAATTCCTCTACTAGGTATATACCCAGAAGACCAAAAATCACATTATAACAAAGGTATTTGTACCAGAATGTTTATTGCAGCCCAATTCGTAATTGGTAAGTCATGGAAAAAGTCCAAGTGCCCATCGATCCACAAATGGATTAATAAATTGTGGTATATGTACACCATGGTATATGATGCAGCCTTAAAGAAAGATGGAGACTTTACCTCTTTCATGTTTACATGGATGGAGATGGAACATATTCTTCTTAGTAAAGTATCTCAAGAATGGAAGAAAAAGTATCCAACGTACTCAGCCCTACTATGAAACTAATTTATGGCTTTCACATGAAAGCTATAACCCAGTTATAACCTAAGAATAGGGGGAAGGGGAGAGGGAGGGTAAGAGAGAGGGGAGGGTGGGCGGTGGGAGGGTGATTGGTGGGACTACACCTATGGTGCAACTTACAAGGGTACATGTGAAACTTAGTAAATGTAGAATGTAAATGTCTTAACACAATAACTAAGAAAATGCCAGGAAGGCTATGTTAACCAGTGTGATGAAAATATGTGAAATGACATATAAAACCAGCGTATAGTGCCCCATGATTGCATTAATGTATAGAGCTATGATTTAGTAATAAACAAATAAATTAAAAATAAAAATTATTAGAATTGTAACTGAGGCAGAACAGAATTAAGAAGTTATCCTCGCTGTTCTCCAGAATCGCCAGCCTTCTGACAAAACTTGGTGGACCTATCCCTGTCTCTGCATATTGGCTGACAATGATAGGCAGCTGGACCCTCTTCATCCTGTAATAGACTTGGCCACATAACTTACGTGGGCCAATGGGATATGAGATAATTTGATACAAGTTCAAGGAAAAGCTTTAAACATGGTTGTAGGATTTGGCTTAGTCTTTTTCTCATCCTGTAACTTATGCAAAGACACAGAAAGTTACTACCTTAAGTTAGGGTGCTAAAATTGGAAGACACGTGAGACAAGAAGACATAATCACAGCTGCACAAAGTCACAGTAGATGCAGCTGACCCCCAGTTAACATTTGTCTGGTAACATTTTGTTTAAATGTTATTGGTTTTATTGCTTTCTCATATGCAATTTTTGCACATATTTTATTTTATTGTCATCATTGTTTTAAAGAAATAAACATTTTTGAGAAAAATACTAGTTAAGGTCACAGATCTGAAATGATCAGTCTATGTTTGAAAACTGGCTTCTATAAAATAGGAATAGTAGTTATACATTATAAGGGTTTTGTGATGGCTGAATAAGCTTATTCACTAATGACTTTACAAGAATTCCTGGCTTGTAGAAAATACTCAAGCATGAGACCTTTTTATATTTTATGTTTATATATACTATATAAAGTTATGATAAAAATAGTGTGAGTTAAAAGTATAAGTCTGTGGGAATAGTTTTTCTAGTGGGCATCTCTCCAGCTGAGAAATGAACCTGTTTAGGTTGTCCTGAACAGCTGACTGAATTTGCCATGCGGGTGAAGGTGAAGAGAGATTATTCAGGGACTCCTGGAAGATAGCTCTACAGAGACTAATAAAACAGTGAGTGTTGGGTGTGTGCATGTGCTGTGTGTGTGTATATATTTGTGTATGCGCCCAACATTGTGTTAGATTTATCTCCCTGCCATCTTCATCATAAAAAAAGTGGGGATACATAATATTAAAAGTGACCGATGTGAAGACTAGGAGATGGGAGGGTGAGGCCTGCTTTGGGCAAAGACAAAGGGGGTCCACCTCTGTCTTCTAATTCCCTCTCCATTTCTCTCCCACACCTGATGTTTATACAGAGCTCTTATTTCAGGCACTTTTTCAAATCCATGTTCACATGTAAGATTATATCCAGGAATTGACCTTTGGGCTCACAGAGAGATAGATAAAAATGTCTTTTTCATAATGCTGTTAATCCAGATTTTTTTTAATTTTTATTTTTACATATACATGTGTTAATTAGGTTTCCTTTTTTTTGCCTTCACAAAATTATTATTTTTTATTATTAAATCATAGCTGTGTACATTAATGTGATCACGGGGCACCATACACTGGTTTTATAGACCATTTGACACATTTTCATCACACTGGTTAACATAGCCTTCCTGGCATTTCCTTAGTTATTGTGTCAAGACATTTATATTCTACATTTACTAAGTTTCACATGTACCCTTGTAAGATGCACTGCAGGTATAATTCCACCAATCACACTCCCTCTGCCCATCCTCCACCCTACCTCCCCTCCCCCTCTAATCCAGCTTTTTATATACCTTTTTTCTATCACTCTGCATGTCTGTAATATGAAGTTCTTGAATTGCGATATATATTATCCCAACTTTGAAAGTCCTGGAGCCATAGATAATGGGCAGCCTTTCCTTAGATTTTCTTTTCTCTATTAGAACATAGTTGCTCTTGAAGCTACTTGGAGAAAAAAATGTCAGAAGAAAAATTACTAAGGAAAATTACCATGTCTAGTGTCACTAGGATGTATTTGCTGAGAAAAGCTTCCTAAATAGTAAAACCTGATCATGTAACTCATGCATGGAGCTAGCTGGCAGAACACAAGAACACAAGTGTCATAGAAGCAAGATGTAGGGATATGAACAAAGGGCTGATGAACAGCCTCAGGTCAAATGGTTTGCAAAGGCACCATGAAGACCTGGTGAGATTTGCAGGATAGAATGAACTATTTAGAAAAATAACTTTGCCTCAGAGAATAGTGCAATCTGCTTACCTATATGTAACCTCAGTGATACAGGCTAATGTTTAAAAATACCATTTCCCAGAAGTGCAAAGAAAATTCAGCTTTATTTTTTCTCATTTTAAAGTATTTATGCATATGCCATACAAACATATAATTTTATATAGATGCATGTCTGTCAATATAAACATACTTTTTTAAGACCATGGGTCAGCAAATTTTTTCTTTAAAGTCCCCCAAATCAAATATTTACTCTGTAGATCATATAGTTCTCTCTGTTGCAAAATGCTCAACTTGGTCATTGTAGTACAAAGATAGAACGAATGAGCATGGCTGTGTTTCAGTTAAATTTTATTTACAAAAACATATGGTGGGCTAGATTTGTCCCACAGGCAGTAGTTTGTTTTAAATCTCTTTTTTTTCCCCTTTCCTTTCAGTGTTTACCTTTCGTCTCTCCTTCTCCTTGCTGTATATGTGCCAACTTCCTTTATTCCACCTTGCAGTCACACAACCCCTATTAATAGCTGGGTGTCCTTCCATACGTTTCTTCATAAAACAACTTTATATTTTTTCTATAATTCCCAAGCCTGTGATCCACAGGGCAGTAAGGAGATACAAGAACTTAAATTGTAAATTAATGATTTTTTATTATTGAGAGTAAAAAGAAATCCCAGCTGCTCTAACAAACTTTCTAATCTTAGTAGTTTCACCCAATAAAATATCTAGCTCTTATTCATACCAAGTATGATGTGTTTATGACTAGTGGGCAGCCTTCCATGAGGTGACTCAGAGATCCAGGCTTCTTCCAGCTGTGACTCTGTCATCAGAGCCTTACCCTTTCCTGGATCTTCTGCACCCCACTGGTAGGTAAGGGAAGAGATAATAGCAAGGATCACATGGGAGCTTTTTATGAGCCAGGCCTAGAAATGAGTGTACTTCTGTCCACATTCAATTGGTTACATGGCTGCATGTGACTACAAGGTATTCTGGGAAATGTACCCAGGCTGTGTGCTCAGCGATATATACCTGATGACTCATGGTCATGTGACTTAAACTGCAGGCACATTTGTGCTCCATCACACTGAGATGTCAGGCTTACGTGGTGAGTTTGAAAGAAACTCATTCCCCAGGCCCGAATTTATGTTACTCTTTCAGAAATCTTTCACAAAGTTATAATAAATGATCAATATTCTCATTTATTTACAATAACATTAGTCACAGCCTTACTTTTAGTAGCAAAAAAAGAGAGAATGCCCTAACAATGGAGAAAGCGTTAGCTCAATAATGGAACATTCATGTTATGAGATATTATGTAGCCACTAAAGTTCCTATTTTTAAAGTTCATTGAAAGACAAGGAAATATTTAATTATAGCATACGTTTTGTTATAAGCTTACAAAATGACTTGCACAATATAATCCTGATTTTATTAAAATTTATAATATGCACTAGCATAAAGGTAAAAACTAAAGGAAAAATATGAAAAAATTAATATTAATTATCTCTAGATATTAGATTTATAGGTCATTTACATTGTCTTCTTAAATTTGTTCTGGGTTATAAATGTTCTTTAGCAAGTAGGTATTTCCTTTATATGAAGAACAAATACATTGTAGTTAATATAATTTTGATGTTTATTGAAAATACATGTAGAAAACTATTAGATTAGGAAGTAGTGCTTTGGGGCAACATTTCCCAGAGTGAGTTCTGGTATCAAGTTCCAAAAGATGTAAAGCTGATCAGAGCTACACCAGCCACCACAACTAACCTAGGCTAATTTATTATAATATGAATAGAAAAATATTTGTTCTCGTAAACTACTGTAAATGTGGAGTTTTTTGTTACTGCAACAAAGGTAAGTCAGTAGCTCAATCTGAGAACTCTCTTATCCTGTTAGTTCTCCATATTGTGAATGTTCTTCTAACAAGATTTATATAATGTTGGACTGAGACACTTTAGGGATCATAATTTACCTTCCCATATTTCAGATGAGTAAACAGCCATTTAAAGAGGTCAAGTAACTGGCCTAAAGATACAGTGACTGAATCACAAAACTAAAATTGGAATTCTCCTGGTCTAGAGCTCCTTCAGTATTTTTTCTAGTGGATGGTATAACTGAGAGACTACTGGAAAGACCTTGTATCTTGGGTCCCAAAGCATTGCCCACTTAGGTCAAGTAATTTTTTATAGTGTTGAAAAGAAACACAACTTCTGAGTTCCCCAATTATAGATCTAGAATCAGAAGCATATCATGAAGTCTAAACATAAAAGTTACGCAAAACCCATTTATGAAAAATTGTGGGGACTTATTAAGAGTCATTAATTAACACCAAAAAAAAAAGTTTATGGTTGGAATGAAAGCCAAAACAATGCAAACATACCACTTCTCCCCAAAGTGATCTATATTCAATGAAAATCCTGACAGATTTTTTTAAGAATTCACAAATTTATATGGCAGAGAAAAGACTTAGTCTTGTCTAAGACTCATGAGGACTAATAAGGTGAGATTATTTGCTAAGGGAGATATCACTATATAACAAAGTCAAAGGTATAAGAATCAGGGCAATGAAGAATCATATAGAAATAGAAAAACTAGACCAATGAAACGGGGGAGTTCAAAAAGAGATATAAAGACCAGATTTCAAAGCTGTGGAGAATGGATGGACTTCTTGATAAACATTGCTCTGAAAATGAAAAATGAATTTTTATCCTAATTACAAATCATCCAACAATCAGTTTTTAGGTAGCTTTAAAACATAAGTGAAGAAAATACAGCTTTGAAATTTCTAGAAGGAAAGCAAATAGAAAATATCTTTATGAATTTTGTGTAGGAAAGAGTTTTTTAAATTACATATAAGAGTATAAAGTATTAATTAAACAATTGATAGATGTGACACTAAATTAAAAACTTCTAAAAATTTCAGTCTTCAAAATATGCTATAAAGAAATCGAAAAAGTAAGCCACAAGTTGGGAGAAAATATTTACAACTTATATGACCAACAAAGAATTATTATCCAAAAATACATTGAGACCTTATAGAAATCTATTTAAAGGAGAAAAGCAAACCAAAGACAAGTGACCAAAAGACATTTATATAAAGTAGAAACTTGGCCAGGCATGGTGGCTCACGCCTGTGATTCCAGCACTTTAGGAAATCAAAATGGGAAGATTGCTTGAGGCCAGGAGTTCAAGACCAACCTGGGCAACATAGCATGACCCTCTCTCTTAAAAAAAGAAAATAAATAGCTGGTCATGGTGGCACAGGTCTGTAGTTCCAGCTTCTTGGGAGTCTGGAACAGGAGGATTGCTTTAGCCCTATGATTTTGCCACTGTACTCCAGCCTGGGTGACAGAGCAAGACCCTGTCTCTAAAAACGTTTTTAAAAAGAAAAAAGAAGAAATCTTCATGAACAATAAATTTGTAAAATGTGCTTGATATGATTATATATCAGAGAAACTTAAAGAAAACTGCAGGAGGCATCTTTTCATTCCTCCAGTGTTATGATGCCCCTTCTCTCTCAAATTCATATGTTGAAACCCTAACCCTAATGTGATTATATTTGAAGTAAGCAAGTAAGTAAGGGTAAATTAAATTAAAATGACAGGGCCCTAATCTATAATAATAAGATTAGTGTCCTTATGAGATGATACATGAGAGAGCTGGCACTCTCTCTCTCACTCTGCCATGTGAGGATACAGCATGAAGGGGGCCATCTGCAATCCAGAAGGAAAGCAGTCACTGGAATCCAACCATGCTGACACCTTCATCTCAGATGTCCAGCCTTCAGAACACTGAGAAAATAAATTTCTGTTCTTTAAGCCACACAGTCTATGGTATTTTGTCATGGAAGCCCAAACTGACTAAGACAACCACATAGGCAAAAATTTTTAAATCTGATAATACAAGTGGTATGAATATGAGTGAGGGGAAATCTTACAGATTGCTAGTAAAATTAAGAATAAGTACTTTGGAATTTTTATTGCATACTTAAGGTAAACAACATGAAGTTTTCATATACATATATACATAGTGAAATGATAAATCAACACTTTGGAAAACAATTTGCCATTATTTAGTCATTTGAAAGATAGCCTAGGTATTCTACCTCTTGCTATTATCCTAGAGAATTTGGTCCATGTGCATACAGGAAACATAAACAAAATTGTGTTTAGCCACATTTTTGTAGCAGAAATAATATAACAAATACCCCCCAATAATAGCAAAAACAACAACAAAACTATTCAAATGCCAACTATGGGAAAATGGCTAAGAATGTTCTGGTTGTTACAAAAGATACTAGGTCACCATCTTTTTTATAGCTGAATAGTATTTCATGGTGTACATATGATTATACCACATTTTCTTAATCCATTCATGTACTGATGGGCACTTGGGTTTTTCCACATCTTTGTGATTGTGAATTGTGTTTCTATAAACATTCGAGTGCAGGTGTTTTGATATTAAAATGACTTATTTTTTTGAGTAAATACCTAGTAGTGGGATTGCTGGACCAGATGGTAGGACTACTTTTACCTCTTTGAGGAATCTCCATACTACTTTCCATAGAGGTTGTACTAGTTTGCAACCAACAGTGTAAAAGTTTTTCTGTTAAGTGAAGTATTGCAAGAATGTGTACTCAATACTAAATTAGAACTAGTCGATCAGCACTTACGTGCACATATGAAAACAAAACTCAATGGAATTCCAGTAGGTGGGAGGAGGGGAGGAAGAGACTGGTAAATTCACATCTAATGGGTACATTGCACACTTCCTGGATGAAGGGAACACTTATAATTTTGACCTAAAATATACAAAAGCAAACTATGTAAACAAATGTGTATATTCTATAATATTCTAAATAAAAAATTTAATAAAATAATATTCTTGAATAATAATAGAATGGACACTAAAAACAGTCAAAATTAAAAACCTACTACTTAATGAATCAACATGGGTTAACCATAGAAACATAACATTGAATAAGAAAGAAAATTGCAGAATAGTTGTAATACCTTTTATAAGAACTTTAAAAATCAGCTTAACTAAACCATTTTCATTTTAAGACTGCATCTATATGTGTGTCCACAGGTGCCACAAAATCTTAAAGAGAAACAACACACTAATAAATACACTAAATTTAGATAAGGATTACCCTAGGAGAATTAGGCAGAAGGTCTTAGGAGGGCATAAACAGGATATCAAATTATGGGCAATGTTAAATTTTTTAGCTTAGTAGTTAGTAAGCAAGAGCTTATTTTATTAATATTTTATATGGTACATGTACTGATTTGTATTCACCAAATATTTTAAAATAAATGACAAGATTAAAATTTGGGGGAGGTGCATATTGGCAATTAAATATGATTTTCTTAATTAACTGGTACATGTTCTTAAACTCTTCTAGACCACACTGGAGGGATATAACTAAAGAACAAGGTGCATGACTCATGACAGAAATTGAATGTGGCTAATTGGAGCTAATTGCTGAGAGGCACCCTATGAATTGCTCAATTTTATCATTAAGTTCAGGGAATGAGAAACCACCATGAAATATCAATGAAATAACATCTCCAAATGTACCTTGCCTGATTATGCAATGATTATGTTTAGCTTCAATTAATTATGACAATTAAGTAGTTCTTACTATACTGGTAGCATTAACTCATTACATTAAATCACTAGCAAAAAAAAAAAAAAATTAACTTGTGACCCAAAAGGGGAATGGCTTGCTTGTGATATATTAGCATTTGAGAAAATGATTAATATGCCTCTTTTAAAGTAACAGATAGAAAGACACCTTTTGAAAAACATTTTCTAGTAATGATTCTTACTTCTACATCAGTTAATACTATACAATATTAAATATTATATAGCATAAAATACACTAACACTGGAGGGGAAAAAGTGATGAATTCTTTTTCAAAACTCTATACTGAATATATACCCACTCTCACCTTAGTGAAATCTCTAGAAATGATAAAAAAGATAGAAGACAAATTAATGAATGCATAATCAAGCACAAAAAAGAAACCTTGTGAAACTTGAAACTCTGAGCAAGTTCTGAAAGATGAAAAACCAAGGGGATTTTATTGAAAAGGAAACAATATGCCCAAATGCTTGGAATTGAAGTCTATATCAAAAGGGTAAAATAAGTCCAGGAGTTCTTCATTCCCAGATGTTCTTGATATTAGGAGAAGGAAGGGCCTGGTCCCTGCAGGGTGGTTAATGAGGTACAAGAGCAAGATGAGTCAGAGGTATATTTCCTGCATATTTCTCACCCCCATGAACTGGGCCACACATTAGCAAGGGGAGGTATCTGTCAGTCTCTTGGCAGGAGCGAAGACAATGAGAGATTGAATAAAAGGAAAAAGTAATGCTCCAGAGAAGAACAGAGGAACTAGTTATAAAAGACAAACTACTGAGGTTCAGTGCCTGGTAGTTCGCCTGTCCATCCTCTAGTCTAACTTAAAATGCATAAATGCATTTCAAATATCATCCAATGTCTTGATTACCAACTCAAGTTTACATGCTGAAATTTCTAAACTTTAAATGAAAGCCAGTTGTGAAAGAGAGATAACAAAGCTCATAAATTAAAGAATTTATATCCAAGGAGACAGAATAAAAAAAGCAAGTGGAACAGGGCTTTAAAACAATTAATTTATATCCTTAGAGAATAAAAAAGACTTGTACCTATGAACAGAAAGAATATTATCAAAAGAACCAAATTATAATATTAGATATCAAAAATAACAATTATAAAAGCCTCAATAGAAGAACTGCATAGCAGGTCTAGAAATTCCAATATTCATAAATATTTCTGGAAAGGGATACCAGGGATAATAAAAGAATGATTCAATATGTGAGGATTTTCTTATGGTAAATAAAGTATGATATACAGAAGCTTTTTAGTTTGATCAGGTCCCAGTGGTGTATTTTTGATACTGCTTCAATTGCCTGGGGAGTCCTCCTCATAAAATATTCACCCAAGCTGATTCTTTCAAGAGTTTTCCCTGCACTTTATTCAAGTATTTTTATAGTTTCATGTCTTAAGTTTAAATCTTTTATCCAGTGAGAGTCTATCTTAGTTAATGGTGAAAGGCGTGGGTCCAGTTTCAATCTACAGGTTTAGCCAGCCAGGTTACCCAGCACCATTTGTTAAATAGGGAATCTTTTCCCCACTGAATGTTTTTAATTGGTTTGTCAAAGATCAAATAATGGTAAGTAGCTGGATTCATCTCTTGGTTCTCTATTCTGTTCCAGACATCTACTTCTCTGTTTTTGTACCAGTACCATGCTGTTTTGATCACTATCGATTTATAGTACAGTCTCAGGTCTCGTAGTGTGATTCCTCCAGTTTTGTTTTTATTGCTGAGTAATGTTTTGGCTATTCAAGGTTTTTTTCTGATTCCATATAAAACGAAGTATTATTTTTTCGAGATCTTTAAAATATGACAATGGAGCTTTAATAGGAATTGCATTAAAATTATATATTGCTTTGGGTAGTATAGACATTTTAACAATGTTGATTCTTCCCAGCCATGAACATGGTATGTTTTTCCATTTGTTAACATCTTCAGCTATTTCTTTTCTTAAAGTTTCATAGTTCTCTTTGTAGAGATCTTTCACGTCCTTTGTTAGGTATACTCCCAAATATTTCATCTTCTTTGGCACTACTGTGAAAAGAACAGAGTCCTTGACTGTTTTTTCAGCTTGGTTGTTGTTGGTATATATAAAGGCTACAGATTTATGGGTGTTGATTTTGTAGCCTGAAACATTGCTGTATTCCTTGATTACTTCTAAAAGTTTTGTAGTAGAATCCCTAGTGTTCCAGATATATGATCATATCATCTGTGAACAGTGAAAGTTTGATCTCTTCTGACCCTATGTTGATACCCTTGATCGCCTTTTCTTCCCTAACTGCAATGGCTAAAACTTCCATTACAATGTTAAAGAGCAATGGAGACAATGGGCAACCTTGCCTGGTTCCTGATCTAAGTGGAAATGATTTCAATTTAACTCCATTCAATACGATATTGGCTGTGGGTTTGCTGTAGATGGCCTCTATTAGTTTAAGAAATGTCCCTTCTATTCCAATTTTCTTAAGTGTTCTGATTATGAAAGGATGCTGGATATTATCAAAAGCTTTTTCTGCATCAATTGAAAGAATCATATGGTCCTTATTTTTTAGTTTGTTTATGTGCTGAATTACATTGATAGATTTACGTATATTAAACCAGCCTTGAGACCCTGGGATAAATCCCACTTGCTCGTGGTGTATAATTTTTTTGATGTGTTGTTGGATTCTGTTTGTTAGGATTTTAGCATCAATTCATTAGTGATATTGGTCTATAATTTTCTTTTCTTGTTGGGTCTTTCCCTGGTTTGGGGATCAAGGTGATGTTTGCTTCATAGAATGTGTTGGGTACTATTCCTTCTTTTTCTATATTTTGGAAGAGGTTTAGTAATATAGGTACTAGTTCTTCTTTAAAGGTTTGGTAGAATTCTGACGTAATGCCATCTGGTCCTGGGCTTTTCTTTTTAGGGAGATTTTGTATAGTTGATGCTATTTCAGAACTTGATATAGGCCTATTCAACATTTCCACTTCATTCTGGCTAAGTCTTGGTAGGTGGTGTACTTCTAAGTATTGGTCGATTTCTTTCAGATTTTCATATTTGTGAGAGTAGAGTTTCTTGTAGTATTCGTTAAGGATTTTTTGAATTTCTTAGGGGTCTGTTGTTATTTCATCATTACCATTTCTGATTGATAAAATTAGAGATTTTACTCTTTTTTCCCTGGTTAGGGTGGCCAAAGATTTATCACACTGGGACCTGATAAAACTAAAAAGCTTCTGCACAGCCACAGCCAAGAACATAGTAAGTAAAGCAAGCAGACAGTCCTCAGAATGGGAGAAAATATTTGCAGGTTATATCTCCGATAAAGGTCTAATAACCAGAATGCACAGAGAACTCAAACACATTAGCAAGAAAAGAACACATGACCCCATCTCAGGCTCGGCAAGGGACTTGAAGAGAAACTTCTCTAAAGAAGACAGACGCACGATCTACAAACACATGAAAAAAAGCTCATCATCCTTAATCATCAGAGAAATGCAAATCAAAACTACTTTGAGATATCACCTAACCCCAGTAAGAGTAGCCCATATAACAAAATCCCAAAACCAGAGATGTTGGCGTGGATGTGAGAAAAGGGCACACTTCTACACTGCTGGTAGGAATGCACACTAATACATTCCTTCTGGAAGGATATTTGGAGAATACTTAGAGACCTAAAAATAGACCTGCCATTCGATCCTACAATTCCTTTACTAGGTTTATACCCAGAAGACCAAAAATCACAATATAACAAAGACATCTGTACCAGAATGTTTATTGCAGCCCAATCCATAATTGCTAAGTCATGGAAGAAGCCCACGTGCCCATTGACCCAGGAATGGACTAGCAAATTGTGGTACATGTATACCACGGAATATTATGCAGCCTTGAAGAAAGATGGAGACTTTACCACTTTCATGTTTACATGGATGGAGCTGGAACATATTCTTCTTAGCAAAGTATCTCAGGAATGGAAGAAAAAGTATCCAATGTACTCAGCCCTACTATGAAGCTAAATTATAGCTTTCATATGAAGGCTATAACCCAACTATAGCACAAGACTATGAGGAAAGGGCCAAGGAAGGGGAAGGGAGGGGGGAGTTTAGGGTGGAGGGAGGATAATGGGTGGGGCCACACCTACAGTGCATCTTAGAATAGGTACAGGGGAAACTTACTAAATGCAGAATACAAATGCCTACATGCAATAACTAAGAAAATGCCATGAAGGCTATGTTGAACAGTTTGATGAGAATATTTCAGATTGTATATGAAACCAGCACATTGTACCCCTTGATTGCACGAATGTACACAGCTATGATTTAATAATAAAAAAATAATTTATTTAAACAAAAATAAATCCTTTAGCTCTCTCTTCCAGTGAAATTATTAAAGTATTGTTAGGCAGAAAAAAAAAGTATGATTTACAGATTAAGTGGCCCAACCAACAGCTGAGCAAAAATACTAAACAATGCCTTTCCCACTCCTGCAAAAACAGACACACACACACACACACACACACACACATACACACACACACACACACATTTAGACATGTCAAAATGAATTTTCAGGACATCAGTGTTGATGAGAAGAAAATCCTGGAAGACTGAGAGGATAAAAATTACATACAAAATATATTGACATCAGACTAAACATCAGAAACTATGGATACAAAATAGTTGAGCAGTATTTTCAAAGTACAAAGGAAAAGTCACTTTGACAATAGAAATTTTTATCAAGTTAAAATATCAATCACATGTGACAACAAAAATAATATTGTGACTCATAAGTGCTACTGGCAATGAATCCACTCTGAAACAATTAATGAAAACATTTTCCAGAAAGCAGAAAAATGAATACAGGAGGAGTTATTTGGGCCCAAGATACAATGCAAAACAGAAATTAGTAAGACTTTTTCAGTAAAAAAGTATTTATGATAAATTTCAAAAATATATTTCATAATTTATTTCTTGTATCAAAAGGATGACAGAGAAGTTAAACCTGAACATTTTGCTTTATTAGAAGAAGGATATATATGCAGATTTACTTTAGTTCAGAATGGAGAAAATAAAACTTAAGTCACCTAAAAGCTGGAAAGAGAAAAAAGAAAAGCTACAGTATGATGAAATTAAAAACCACAATGGCCATAATACACGTATATCATAAGATCTAAGTAATTGGTATTAAAGATAAAAACCTATCTTTATATAATACAGGTAAATAAACTCATGAATAAAATAGATCAGGTGAATGACACAAAATGAAAAGAATTTGAAAAATACAATCAAAACAGAAAAGTTCCGTTTAGGCAATGACAGAGTCACTTGTATTCAACTAGCAATCCCATACGTAACATTTAAAAACTGGAAATAGGGCGGTGCCTGTGGCTCAAGGAGTAGGGCGTTGGTTCCATATGCCAGAGGTGGCGGGTTCAAACCCAGCCCCGGCCAAAAAAAAAAAAAAAAGAGGTTAGAAAAAAAAAAACTGGAAATACATATTTCACAAACTATGTTGAAGGCATGGAGAATAAAAAAAGCAGAAAGAAACTAGACAGAAGTTGACCCTTGAAGGGGAAATACTGCACTGGGTTACATTTGCATTTATATGACTTTTTGCCTGAGAGCAGTCCTCAGTATGACCATCATGAGGCTGCTAAAACGTAAGCAGAAAGCCAGCATTGCCCTGCTTGAGAAGCTGAGGATTTGAGTTTTGAGCTACTAGAGTAGTAAGAAATTGAGAGGGCTTATCCTAAAGGAAGGAGCCACAGAAGAGAGAGATGTGATATCTACATATATGCTCTGCTCAAATGCTGTACATCTGTGTTAGTGAGATTCCAAGATTCTTAAGAACAGGCAATATCTGGAAAGCTGAGAACTGAAGATCCAGCTGCTGTCCACTGCCAAAAAATGTTTTGAATTCATGCCCAGCCAAATTAATTGCCTGCTTGAATAAAAATCATCCCTTTTCAGAGGAAGGTGATACAATCCAGAATCTCTATGATGTCTTTTTCTAAATTTGGTGAAATATTTAAACTTATGTATCTAAGAATTTCAATGAACCACAGGGAGAACAAATACAAAGAAACCCATACCCAGGTATATCATAGTCAAACTGCCAACAACCAAAGAAAAAATTCATCTTGAAGGCAGCCAGAGAGAAATGATACATTTAAAACATTTAGATGATTCAAGTAATGACTGACCTCTCACTGGAAACAAACACATGGAACTGAAATCCTAGAGTGCTAAAAGACAAAAGATACAAATGCAAAATTCTATTTAAAATGTGTGAAGCAATTGAGGGGGGCAGAGCAAGATGGATTAGAGGCAGCTTCTTTCCAGCCTGGAGCGGTGAGATTGGAGAGAAAAGACTCCAGGTACCTCTAGCTTGTGGCCTGTACCCAGAAACATCCCTTTAGGGCACAGGGAGGCTACGGGAGACTTCAGGAACCCAAGAGGAGGACAAAAGAAGTAGAGAAGCGAAAAGTGTTTACGCTGAGGCCGCTGGCATCTGCAGTGGCAGTAGCTATGGTAGTGGCCAGAGTTTGCAGACAGGGAAGGCCTTCCCTGCAGGTATTTTTAATTTAATTTAATTTAATTTAATTTTTTGGACTTGAGTACTTGAGTTACATTGGGAGAGACCTCAGGCAAGTGAGCAAGTGACTTTGAACAGTATCCAAAGGGCAGGACTGAGCTGCCAGGGCAGAACAGAGCTTTCGTTGTTCAGCTGCAGGCCAGGCACATACATTGTGGGAGAACTGCCTTGCAGGCTTGGCCCTCAGGATCCTAGAGCGAGGCCAGTTTTGACACGCTGATAAGCAGGCAGCCACTTCTGGAGAGATCTAGCAACACTTGCTTCATAGGAAAGCCACTCCTTAGCTGAGGGACATGTGGCTTGGAGCTGAGGGACATGTGGTTTGGAAATGTCGAGGTGTGTCTATTAGGCTGGCCAGGAAGAGATTCAGGTCCCAACACTGTGGAGTTTGGAGGCAAAGAAGTCAGCAGAGGTTTCTAGTCTCTGTCTCCATCTTATACAGCTGTATTGTGATTAGCATCACATATCCCAGAAGATCACCTGTTGCCTAGGCAATATTCAGCAAGATAGGCAATATTCTATCATATATAGATATAGATATATAGTTTTTTTCTTTTTACAATTTTTTCAACTTTTTCACCTGTAGATTTTTCTTTTTCTTTCTTTCTTCATTTTTCTTGTGTAAATATAATTTTTCACTGTTGCCTTCTTTAATAATAAGGGATTCATTTTTGCTAGTTTTTCTGGCCTGCTATTTGTTTTTTTCCCCTAATTTTATTTAGCCCTTAAGGTTTGTTTGTTTTGGTTTGATTTATAGTATTTTTGTTTTTCTTCTCTATTTGGTGGAGGTGGGTTCCTATGTCTGCTCAGGCTGGCAAAGATCTGCAGATGTCAAGGGACCCACCCAACCCAGCTCCTACAGAGGTTGGGATTTGTGGGTGTGAGTCAAAGTACCCTACTGTACACCACTATTACTCTTGTTTCTGTCTTTCTGTTCTTCTCTTATTTTTGTCAACCTTCCCTTTTACTCATTCCTTTTCTTTTCTATTTTCTCTCTTTTTTTTATCTTTTATCCCTTCTTGCTCTTCACTCTTCTTGTCCTTTTAGTCCATTATCAAAAGGACGCTTCAACACCTTAGGTCAGAGGGATGATAACTTAGAGAGCAAGATGAAGTGAAAGGAAAAAGTAGGGCAAGGAAACAGACAAAAAGAAAACACTCATAAGAAAGAAACAGTAGAAAACCCCTGGCAATGTAAACAACAAGAACATAGCAAATCCCTGCAAAGGATCATGGGGTAGCTACTGCAGAATATTCCACCTATCAAGAAATGTTAGAAATGATAGAAAGAGAATTTAAAATATGGATAGTAAAAACAATGAATGAAATTACTGAGAAAGTGGAAAATAACCAAAAGGAAATCCAAAAACAGAATTAAATAAGAGATGAGTGATATGAAGAATATAGAAAGGATATAGCAGAGCTTAAGGAATTGAAGCAGTCAATCAGAAACTTAAACATGCAGTAGAAAATACCAATACCAGATTATACCATGCAGAAGAAAGAATCTCAGAGTTAAAGGATAAAGCTCTTGAGCTAACTCAGGCAGTTAAAGAGACAGAAAAAAAGAGGGAGAAAGCAGAACATTCACTGAGAGAATTATGGGACTTCATGAAGCATTCAAACATATGAGTTATCGGTATCCCAGAAGGAGAAGAAGAACACCCCAGAGGAATGGAGGCCCTACTACAGGAAATTATAAATGAAAATTTCCCAAATATCACCAAATATTTTGACATACTCCTTTTAGAGGGATATCAGAGACCAGGTCATCTCAACTCAAATAGAGCTACTCTAAGACACATTGTCATGAATGTGTCCAAAGTCAAGATGAAAGAAGATTCTGCAAGCTGCCAGGAGTAAACGCCAATTCATCTACAGGGGCAAATTTATCAGGGTGACTGTAGACTTCTCAAATGAAAATTTTCAAGGCAGAAGACAATGGTCATCTACCTTTAATCTACTTGAAGAAAACAATTTTCAGCCCAGAATTCTATATCCTGCTAAGATAAGCTTTAAAATTGACAGAGAAATCAAATTATTTATTGATATGCAAACATTGAGGAAGCTTGCCACAACAAGACCAGCTCTATGGGATATACTTAGATCTATTCTGCACATTGACCATCACAATAGGCCACCATCAAAGTAAATACCCAGAAACAAAAGGACAAAGCCTAGCTTCCACAATGATGCAAAAGATAAAACTAAGCAATGGATTTTCACAAAATAAGATGACTAGAACACCACCACAGTTATCAATTATCTCAATAAACGTTAATGGCTTGAATTCCCCACTGAAGAGGCATAGGCTGACTGGATAAAAAAGCACAAGCCATCCATTTGCTGCCTGCAGGAAACACAGCTAGCCCCAAAGGACAAATTAAAACTCAAGGTTAAGGGATGGAAGGCAATTTTTCAGGCAAATGGAAATCAAAAGAAAAGAGGGGTTGCAATCTTACTTTCAGATACAAGTGGATTTAAAGCAACTAAAGTAAAAAAGACAAAGATGGACACTTCATATTGGTCGTGGGAACAATACAATAAGAAGGACATTTCAATTCTAAAAATTTATGCACCCAATTTAAATGCTCCCACATTATTGAAATTGACCTTAATTAGTCTGAGCAATATGATGTCCTATAACACCATAATGACAAGGGACTTTAATACTCCTCTTACAGAGCTAGATAGATCCTCTAAACAGAAACTAGACAAAGATACAGGGACTTAAATGTGACCCTGGAATAACTGTGCTTGATAGACATATATAGAATACTCCACCCCAAAGCTAAAGAATATACCTTCTTCTCATCAGCCCATGGAACATTCTCCAAAATAAGTCATATCCTAAGACACAAATCAAACCTTAACAAAATTAAAAGAATTGAAATTTTACTTTGTATCTTCTCAGACCACAAGGCAATAAAGGTGGAACTCAACTCAAACAAAAATTGTCATCCCCACACAAAGGCATATTGAATGACAGTTGGGTGGAAGAGATTTTAAAAAGAAATCATTAACTTCCTTGAGCATAACAACAATGAAGACACAAGCTACCAAAATCTGTGGACACTGCAAAAGCAGTCATAAGACGGAAATTTATTGCATTAGATGTCTACATCTGAAAAACAGAAGAACAGTACATCAACAATCTAATGAATCATCTTAAAGACATGGAAAAGGAAGAGCAATCCAGTCCCAAACCTAGCAGAAGAAAAGAAATAACCAAATTAAATCAGAAATAAATGAAATTAAAAATAAAAGAATCATTCAGAAAATTAATGAAACTAAAAGTTGGTTCTTTGAAAAGATAAATAAAGTCAATAAACCCTTGGCCAGATTAACCAAAAATAGAAAAGTAAATTCCTTAATAACCTGAATCAGAAATGAAAAGGGGAAACAACAATTGATACCACAGAGATACAAGAGATTATTTCTTACTACTACCAAAAATTTTATGCCCAGAAATTTGACAATGTGGAGGAAATGAACTGATACTTAGAATTGCACCATCTTCCTAGACTTAATCAGGAAGATATAGATTTCTTGAACAGACCAATATCAAGCACTGAGATTGCAGAAACAATAAAAAAACTTCCAACAAAAAAAGTTCAGGAATAATGGCTTCACATCAGAATTCTGTCACACCGTCAAAGATGAGCTTGTACATATACTGCAGAACCTATCAGAAAACATTGAGAAGGAAGGAACCTTCCCCACATGTTCTTTGAAGCAAACATCACCTTGATTGATGTTCCTGATTGAAACCAGGAAGTTTGTCACTAAAAAGATCCCACTAAAAAGAACTACAGACCAATTTCACTAATGAATAACCAGGAGAGGGCCTTACTAAAAAGAACTGCAGATCAATTTCACTAATGAATATTGATGCAAAAATACTCAACAATATCTTAGCTAATAGATTGCAGCTAATCATTAAAAATATTATACACTGTGATCAAGTAGGCTTCATCCAAGGGATGCAAGGTTGGTTTAACACGCACAAATCCATAAATGTAATACACCATATCAATAGAAGCAAAAAACCCCCCATATGATCCTTTCAATAGATGCAGAAAAGCATTTGACAAAATTTAGCATCTTTTTCTAACAAGAACACTTAAGAAAATAGGTATAGGTGGCACATTTCTTAAGCTGATTGAAGCCAACTATGACAAACCCACAGCTAACATCATACTAAATGGTGTAAAACTGAAAGCTTTTCCACTTAGAACTGGAACCAGACAAGGATGTCCACTATCACCACTATTATCAACATAGTTCTGGAAGTTCTAGCCAATGCAATCAGGCAAGAGAAGGATATAAAGGGCATCCAAATGGGGGAAGAGAAGGTAAAACTCTCCCTCTTTGCTGATGACATGATCTTTTACTTAGAAAACCCCAGAGACTCAACCACAAAACTCCTGGAAGTCACCAGGAAATACAGTAATGTCTTAGTGTATAAAATCAATGCCAAAAAATCAGTAGCCTTTGCCTACACTGATAACAGCCAACTTGAGAAGCAAATCAAGGACACAATTCCCTTCACAGTAGCTTCAAAGAAAATGAAATACTTAGGAATATACCTAACAAAAGAGGTGAAAGATCTTTTAAGAGAATTATGAAACCCTAAGAAAAGAAATTGCAGAAGACACTAATAAATGGAAGAACATACCATGCTCTTGGCTGGGAAGAATCAACATTGTCAAAATGTCTATTCTACCCAAAGCAATCTACAGATTCAATGCAATCCTCATTAAATTACCAACTCATATTTTGAAGAACTGGGAAAAATAGTATTTCATTTTGTATAGACCCAGAAAACCCCCAATAGCTAAAGCTATTCTTAGTAATAAAAACAAAGCCTGAGGCTCACCCTACCATAATTTAGGCTACATATTACAAGTTCACGGTAATCAAAACAGCATGGTATTGGCACAAAAAGAAAGACATAGACATATGGAACAGAATAGAAAACCCAGAGATGAAACAAGTCTCTTCTTGCTATATGATCTTTGATAAACCAAACTAAAGCATACAATGTGGGAAAGAATCCCTATTCAACCAATGGTGCTGGGAGAACTGGATAACCAAGTATAGAAGAATGAAACTCAACCCATACCTTTCACCCCTTACAAAATTCAACTCAGGATGGATAAGAGACTTAAATCTAAGACATGAAATGATAAAAATCTTAGAAGAAAGTATGGGAAAAACTCTTGATAATGTTGGACTGGGGAAAGATTTTATGACGAAGACTTCATCAGCCATCTCAACCACAGCAAAAATTAACAAATAGGACTTAACTAAGCTGAAAAGCTTCTGGACATCTAAGGACACAACAAGTAAAACAAAAAGATAACCTTTAGGATCAGCGCCCGTGGCTCAAGTGGCTAAGGCACCAGCCACATACACCTGAGCTGGCAAGTTCGAATCCAGCCCAGGCCCACCAAACAACAATGACGGCTGCAACCAAAAAATAGCCAGGCGTTGTGGTGGGCACCTGTAGTCCCAGCTACTTGGGAGGCGGAGACAGGAGACTCGCTTGAGCCAAGGAGTTGGAGGTTGCTGTGAGCTGTGATGCCATGGCACTCTACCCAAGGTGACAGTTTGAGGCTCTGTCTCAAAAAAAAAAAAAAAAAAAAAGACAACCTCCAGAATGGGAAAAGATATTTTCAGGGTATGAATCTGACAAAGGGTTGATAACTAGAATCTACAGAGAATTCAAATTAATCAACAGAAAATGAATGAAATCATAGAAATCAATTATGGAAATATCATGAAGTTTAGCTAGTTCTTTTAAAATAAAGTTTGTTTTGAAATATATCCTGCAGAAAAGTGCACAAATAGGAATATAACAATGCATTTTAATAAGCTGAACACAAACTTGTAATTAGCATCCATATAAAAAATAGAACATATATATATATCCAAAATTCTAGCCTTATTCCCTATCCTTATCACCCTCAAATACAATTATCCTGACTTATAACACAACAAATTAGTTCTGTTTGTTTTTAAACATTATGTAAATGAAATCACGTAGTATGGATGTACAGTTAATTTTAACATGCCAGGAAAATAAAGATAATAGACCATAAAATAAGTTGAAATGCCAAATTCTTATTAACAATGTATCTTGGGTCAGATAGGATTAGACAATCAACTAAAGACATCAAGGGATTACCAGAAAAGTGGGTCATATCTGTGTATACAGTTCTGTTTTCAATCTTTTTCTAAAATTTCAGGTTGATGTGAGGGTACAACCAGGTCACAGTATTTGAATTTGTTAGCTTGTAGCTGTGTCCCACACTCAAAAGATGTGCCATATACCCTAAATTGTGCCCATTTAGTGGGAAAAAAACTTTGTCAAGACTAATCAATGTCCTGTAGCCTTTCCCCAATGTTTTTTCCTATTAGTTTCCTAGTTTCAGGTCTTACACTTAAGTCTTTAATCCATTTTGAGTTGATTTTTATATGGTGAAAAATAGGGGTCTAATTTCATTCTTCTATATTTGGGTATCCAGTTTCCCTAGCACCATTTATTGAAAAAAATTTCCCCAATGTATATTCTCCATGTCTTTGTTGCAAATCAGTTGGCTATAAGGGTGTGGGTTTATTTCTATATCCCTATTTTAATGATATAGAAACTATGATTTTGAGAGACAGAGAGAGGGAGAGAGAAAATGAACTAATAAATGTAGGAGCCAAGGTGCACAATTGGTTCTGTATATCTCTCTTCAAAACCCACACTTAGCCCCTATGATCTACTGGATATATGAGATATAAGTAAATTGCAACAAGACACAAGAAGGTTAAGAATTTCATTTTGTCTGTTTTAAAACTTCTGACTTTCCACAGAAAAATCTTGCTCAGACCAGGTGAAATCTTGGAATTTTTAATTTTTAATTTTTTTATTGTTAAATCATAGCTGTGTACATTAGTGCAATCAAGGGGTACAATGTGCTGGTTTCATATACAATCTGAAATATTCTCATCAAACTGTTCAACGTAGCCTTCATGGCATTTTCTTAGTTATTGTCTGTATTCTGCCTTTAGTAAGTTTCATCTGTACCCATTCTAAGATGCACCATAGGTGGCCCCACCCATTACCCTCCCTCCACCCTAACCTCCCCCCTCCCTTCCCCTTCCTTGGCCCTTTCCTCATAGTCTTGTGCTATAGTTGGGTTATAGCCTTTCTGTGAAAGCTATAATTTAGCTTCATAGTAGGGCTGAGTACATTGGATACTTTTTCTTCCATTCCTGAGATACTTTGCTAAGAAGAATATGTTCCAGCTCCATCCATGTAAACATGAAAGAGGTAAAGTCTCCATCTTTCTTTAAGGCTGCATAATATTCCATGGTATACATGTAGATTATGTCATGGAACATTTTGAGATCATGTGCTTAAATATTTTGCATTTCACATATCCTTGGAGACCCAGTTTCTGCTACCCTGAGTTGACACCACACTAGGAAAGGAGCCTGCCTGAGAATGCATGACTTACATTTCAAACGGTATCACCATTTAGAAACCAGAACTTGGGAGACAATTCTGTCTCTGCTTTGGGCATTAAAAAAAGTTATTATTCGATCTAATAATAATTAATAACTGGAGGAACCCTGTGGTACTACAAAGCCAGGGTGGTAAGTGTAAAAGAAGTTATAAAAATTAAATTCTAGGATGAATCAGCTAGCAAGAGGACAATAAATTTGAACATAGGCTTTGTCTTATCTCCTCGATGTAATGGTGGGATGGGCAACAATAAACTCTCCCCATGGGAGGGCTTTCTGATGCAGAAAACCAGAAACCTGAATATTTAAGCTAATTGGGAAGCTGTGAGCAGACCAGGTATCATAGACAAGAATAGGAGACAAGAAAGAGGGTAGCTCAAGATAATTTACTGAATAGTTTCCCTACCATTTTGACTGGCCTTTGTTGAACCAGTTCAGCTGTCCATATGGTATTTCTTCTGGGACATCTTGAAAATTCCATGTGGCCTCTGATACATAAATTATAATTCAATGATGATTTACAGTGAGTTTGGACCATCTTTGGTACTGGAAAGTGCTGTCCTTGACCATGGTTCCATAAATAAAGTAGGTTGATAAGGATAGAAGAAAAAAAGTGGCAAGGAAGAGACAGATGGAGAGGGAAGGAGAGGAGAATTGAGGTAGGGTACTTAGTTGTGTAGCAGGAGAGACAGGTGAAGTAGAGGAGAGCAAAGGTAAGACAACACAGAAGGTGGCTGCCATGGGAAAAGGGCCGGATCATGAAGGATACCTACATATTAGCTTCTCCTACCATCCTTCTTCAGAACAAGAACCTGATGCACAAGAGGTATTCTTTGAAGAAAAGTGAGGAGGTAAGACCAAAGATATGCCAGGATAGATACTTATGTGGAGGTAAAGTGTTAATAATATAAAATCTTATATAGGCTTCCTTCTGCCATCTTTGTTCTGATCGTATCAGAATCATTCACTGGCTGTGGTAGTTGGGTAAATCCCTTGATCTCCATGAACCTTCGTTCCTATATCTGTTTAAAATTTCAAAACAGTAATACTTGCTTGATCTATTTTATGATGCTATGGTTTAAATGTATGTCTGTCCCCTCCAAAATTCATATTGGAGCTTAATCCTCATTGTGACAGTATTAAGAAGTGGAGTTTAGGGGAAGTGATTGTGACTGGGGGCTTCACCATTGTGAATGAGATTAACACCCTTACAAAAGAGGCTTCAAAGAGCTTCCTGTCCCTTCCTTTTTTCCTGCTATGTGAAAACACAGTATTTGTCCTCTCTTGAGGACTGCAACAAGATGCAATCCTGGAGACAGAGCGTGAACCCTCACCAGATACCACATCTGCTGATGCCTTAATCTTGTACTTCTCTGACTCCAGAACTGTGAGAAATAAATGTCTATTATTTATAAATTACCTAGTTTGTGGTATTTTGTTATAGCAGCATGAACAGACTGAGACAAATGGGTGCCCAAATAAATAAAACAGGGAAAACATTTGGCTACCTGTCAAATTCCACAAAACAAGTTGTTAATTACTGTAGGATGTTCCCCCTTGGGGGCCGGATTGAAGTGTTCCCCAAGAACTCAGAAACAATGTGTCTATATGAGAGGTAATCTAGTAACACACACACACACAGCATGCAAAGGTATATCTAGGGCTATCCCTGCATCTGAAATGTCAGTTAAAGAGTTCTAACACACAACTTCAATCACAGGGTCCTGAGTATACAGGGAGACGGAGTGGAGTGGGATGTGTGTGTGTGTGTGTGTGTGTGTGTATCCCCCTGATCTATTATTTCTGCTTTAGCTGACTCTGTCATGGATCATAAAGTTTAGGCTCCTTGTTCTGATTTCCTGCTCACTTGGCAAATTTCTGCCAGTTGCTTATGTTTGCTTGAAGCCTCCCTCTGAGGAAAGAATACCCTGAGCTGCCACAGCCAGCCCTCCAGTGGTATTTAGTTTTATGTGTAAATTAGTTACAGTGGTATTTGGCTTTGTGTTGTCAGCTGCAATGACCAAAGATAATGCGAGCCTTCCCTTGAGATAGCTCTATTTTCAGTGCAGGTAGTAAAAACCCCATGTCTAAGCCTCTACTAAGGTGAATTTATCTGCTTAAATAACACTGTGGGAAAACTTTTAGTGGCACACAGGCTTCTCTGGTGACCTCTGACCTTGGCCAGCACCTAAAGTGACTACCACTTCCAGTATGCCTGGGACGGAGAGGTTTCCTGGGACACGGGACACTCAGCACTAAAACTGAGACAGTCTTGGGCAAACCAGGAGGAGTTCATTATCCTACCAGCTCCTTTACATTTGAACTGCAGCAGTGATTCTGGCACAGGTATCATGAAGAGGTAGTGATGTGAGGGTCAGGAGGAAAAGGAGACACTTACTGCCACAGACAGGGACAGAGAACAGAGGATCCAGCAGCCACCTGGGCAAAGGAGAAAGCTTTTATGGCCTAAACATCCTGAGATCACCCACTTAAGATTAAATCTCTTCAGCTTCTTCAAAATATTCCCTTTCTCATTCTCCAAACTATTCTGGAGCATCTGACTACATAGCTGCCTAGGAGTTGGTGCAAGTAATTGGTAACACAACCAACATACTGAGGCTGAGGAAACCTGGATTACTTGCAGGTAAATTTCCAAGGTCAGTTTCATGAGCAAACTTCCTACTTAGTACTCCCAAATTTCAGGCACACTGGAAAACTGTTTCTGTAACCACTGTCAAAGGTTACTGACATTTGGCTGAACACTTGCACTGTGGATCCCTATTGTTTTAGTTCAGGGGTACCTTACCATCCTTATATTCCCAGACTACAACCCTGTAGTGTGTAACTTATGAATTGAGGCCATTTTTGAGGTAACTCATTCTAGCCCTGGGGAAGGCACTCTACTATAGTTAAGACATCTGTGTTGTGGACCTTGTTTGTTCTGTCACTAATTTTTTTGAGATAGAGTCCCACTTTGTTGCCCTTGATAGAGTGCTGTCGCATCATAGCTCACAGCAACCTCAAACTATTGGGCTCAAGTGAGCCTACTGCCTCAGTTTCCCAAGTAGCTAAGACACAGGCACCCACCACAACACCTGGCTATTTTTAGAGATGGGGTATTGCTCTTGCTCAGGCTGGTCTCAAAATCCTGAGCTGGGGCGATCCACTCACTTCGGCCTCCCAGAGTGCTAGGATTACAGGCATGAGCCACTGTGCCCGGCCTACTAACTTGGTTTTTGGGGGTAGTGCTTGTGGTATACAAACAGGATTTATTAGTCCTAAGAAAGCAAGTCAGAGGAAAATACGTTTTCAGAGTGCATATTTTCTTTCAAGTCCAAATGTTGGAGCAACAATTTGCTGCAGATATTTGCAGTTTCACAATCATATATTTCTTTTTATATTGAGAAAAATGTGTATCCCCATACAGTTTGATAATATTGAAAAATGTATACAACCTTGTAACCATCACCAAATCAAGATATAAGACATTTTCCTGAATGATTGTAAATGTAACAATTTTTTGAACCATGTTTTTCTTTAGAAATTAAACCTTTTCTTGAAATAATTATATATTCGCATTCAGTTAAAAAAATAATACAGAAAAATCCCATGTACCCTTTATATCTCTTTATCCAGTTTCTCCCATTAGTAACATCTTTCAAAGCTATGATACAGTATCTCAACTAGGATTTTGACATGCCTGCAGTCAAGATAGAGAACATCCCCATTAGCATAAAAATCTCTCTTGCTGCCCTCTTATTTTATTTTTTTATTAGATCATAACTGTGTACATTACTGAATTTATGGGGTGCAATGTGCTGATATTATATACAATTTGGAATGTTTACATCAAACTGGTTAACATATCATTCACCTTACTTATTAATTGTTGTGTTTACACATTTATACTCTACTGGGTATTTGACATGTACCCTTGCAATATGCACAGTAGGTGAGGTCCCACCTATTACCCTCCCTCTACCTGTCCCCGCCCTCACCCTCCTCTACTCTCCTTCTTTCTGGGCTATAATTGTGTTTTATCTTTCTTATGAAAGTATAGGTGATTATATATTGATTTCATAATAATATTGAGTACATCGGGTATTTTTTTCCCATTCTTGAGATACTTTACCAAGAAGAATATGATCCAGTTCCATCCATGTAAACATAAAAGAGGTAAAGTCTCCATCTTTTTTATGACTGCATAATATTCTATGGTGTACATATACCACAGTTTGTTAATCCATTCATAGGTCAATGGGCATTTGGGCTGCTTCCATGACTTGGCAATGATGAACAGGGCTGCAATAAACATTCTTGTGCAAATGTCTTTGTTGTAAAGTGATTTTTGGTCTTCTGGCTATATACCTAGTAGAGGAATTGCAGGATGGAGTGGCAGGTCTACTTTTAGTTCCCTAAGTGTTCTCCAAACTTCTTTCCAGAAGGGACGTATTAGCTTGCATTCCCACCAGCAGTGCAGAAGTGTTCCCTTCTGTCCACATTCATGCCAACATCTGTAGTTTTGGGATTTTGTGATGTGGGCTAATCTTACTGGAGTTAGATGATATCTCAAAGTGGTTTTGATTTGCGTTTCTCTGATGATTAACGATGATGAGCATTTTTTTCATGTGTCTGTAGGCCATGCACCTGTCTTCTGCAAAGAAGCTTCTGTTCAAATCTCTTGCCCACAATGAAACGGGATCACTTGTTCTTTTCTTATTAATAAGTTTGAGTTCTGTGTGGATTCTGGTTATCAAACCTTTGTCAGAAGCATTACCTGCAAATATCCTCTCCCATTCTGAGGGTTGTCTGTTTGCTTTACTTACTGTGTTCTTGGCTATGCAGAAGCTTTTTAGTTTGATCAGATCCCAGTAATGTACCTTTGGTATTGCTTCAATTGCGGGGGGGGGGGTGTTCCTCCTCATAAAGTATTCTCCCAGGCCAATTTCTTCAAGTGTTTCCCCTGCACTTTCTGCAAGAATCTTTATAATTTCATGTCTTAATTTTAAATCTTTTATCCAGCGAGAGTCAAGTTTTGTTAATGGTGAAAGCTGTGGGTCCAGTTTCAGTCTTCTACAAGTCTCCAGCCAATTTGCTGCCCTTTTTAGAGACATCTACCCACCTCTCTCAATCTTTAGCAACCACTAATCTATTCTCCATTTCTATAATATTGTCATTTCAAGAAAGCTGTATAAATGAAATTATGCAGTATGTAACATTTTGGGATTGGCTTCTTTCCTTCAGCATAATTCCCTGGAAACATAATTCCCTATCTACATTGTTGTATCAATCGTTCCTCCCTTTTTATGGCACAGTAGCACTCAATCTAACCAGTTTTGATTTTAGGGAAGTCACTCTTTCCCCCTTTGCTTTACTTTTCTCATCTGTGAAATGAGGATGTTGGCCTGGATGATACTAAGATGTTTTTCTATTGTGAATTTTTTGTTTGTTTGTTTGTTTGTTTTTTGAGACAATCTCACTTGGTTCCCCAGGCTAGAATGCCATGGCATCATAGTGCACAGCAACCTCAAATTCCTGGACTCAAGCCATCCTTCTGCCACAGCCTCCCCAGTAGCTGGGACTACAGCCACCTGCTACCATGCCTGGCTACTTTTTCTATTTATAGTAGAGATGGAGGCTGGCTCTTGCTCAGGATGGTCTGGAACTCCTGAACTCAAGGAATTCTCCTGCCTTAATCTCCCAGAATGGTAGGATTATAGGTGTGAGCCACCAAACCCAGCCTATTGTAAATTTTTTATGTTACAGATTCTTGTCTCCCATAAAGGTTTTTATGATTTTAAATCAAACCTTTTTTGATTATAAGACATAACTCACTTTCTTCTGTCATCCAATATTCTCCCAGGCTAAAGCAGGAATAGCAAGCTTTTTAGGAGAGGAGTGTAGGGCAAGAAGTAGGAGGTGGCAAGCATCAGGTGTAAGTCAAACAGCCAATTATGTTTTCTCCTGGATTTTATATTTATCAAATGACTACTGGGGCTAAACATGGGTTTGAGTTATGGCTCCCTTGCCTCTCTTCCTTAACATCAAAATTAGCTTCATTGCCTGACTTACAATACTTGATTTTCAATGTAGGCTAAAAATCTGGTAGACCACTACAAGGTTGAAGTCATAACAAGCCCTAAAAATGGTCCAAATTGTTAAAATTTTATGACATTTGCCAGAAGCCCTCAAAATAAAAGTCCGTAGCTTTGCAAATCATGTTCCATTTTAGCAATTATTCATTCTGTACGGGGTTCTGCCTGGCATTGTGGTGGAGAGGTGAGGAGTGAAATATAAGCCCTAATAGACTGCCATGAATAATGGACATCCATATTTACATGTGAGAGTAAGCGAAGCAGCACTAGGTTGATAATAACCATCCTTCTATCATCTCTGCTGGAAAATTAGGGGCCTTCCCTACTGTGCCTCCCAAATGTTTATATATTCAGGGCAAAGTCACTGTACAATACTTCCTAGATCCAGTCTCCATGAGTTCTTTCTGGAAAAGGTTAGCCCAGACAGCTGTGATTCTGAGACCTGAGCCTCCATTTTAAGTTTTTTGGATGACCATCAGAACAGGGTTAATAATTCCGTATCATTAATTATCTGTGCTTACACTCTTAGCTTCCCCACAGATTTTATTTTTTCAGTTGCCTAAGACTCCATATGTCATTTATTTTTCTTGTGTCAATTTTTCTTAGTTTTCAGATGAAAATATTTCAGAGAAGTGATTCCCGACTCTGGCTCTGCAACTCCCCAGGATGTCTCCAATTATCTCAAGAGGTGTCACAGCATTCTCCCCAAACAAAATGCTAATTAATTCATTAATGAAAAACAGAAATTTTGGAGACAGTAGAGCTGAAGGGGAGACTCTGAGTTGTCATAAAATCTAGCAGTGGTGCAGCATTCGATTCCCAGAAGGCAGGGGTGCTGGAAACGACAGTTTTACCGCGAGCATCCTGTGGTGAAGCCCCGAGACTGTCCTATTTGCAGTTAATCTGTGTTCTCTAAGGATGAGTGGCAGCCATCTGAGGAAGAAGCTGCAAGAGATAGTGAATGAGCCCAACCAATTTGAAATTTAAACAAAACTGCTTAATTAGGGATGATCCAGCTTTTAAAATACAGGCAGTGCCACATTTTCGAGTAAGATGGCCGTTGTTTGGAATTATCCATAGAAATAATGTTACAAGAAACATTTGATTTCTTGGGAGCCCAAGGATCCCCAGAAGGTGAACTAAATGGTATAATATTAGTGCGAATTCTGGAAAGCCAATGGGGCAGAAGCCCACGGCACTCAGAGGTGAGGTAAAAGACAAGCAGCTTTTGCTTTTGCTTTCAGAGCAATGTTAAAAATGGTTGAAGCTTGTCTTTGGTGCTCTTCTATCTTTGCTTCCTTGCCTTTCTCTCTAGGTCCCCGTGTCCTAATGAAAATTTCAGCCCATCTTCAGCAGCCTGCTGAGAACTCTCATACCCTATCCTAGAATTCTCCATGTTCCACCAATGTGATGATATATACAGGGTGGGGGAGGAATTTCCTCCAGCGTTTTCTGGTCATCCTGCAAGTCTTTAGGATTGCACATGTTTGACTCACTTGTAAAAATTTCCACTTGGTAACTGACTGATATGTTAAACTCGACATGTACAAAACTGGATTCCTGCTATTTTCTTAGTACCTTTTCCTATCTCATCTCAGATAATAGCAACTTCTTAGTTTCAGTTACTCAGGCCAGCAATCTTGGGGTTATTCTTGACTCTCACTTCTCTCACTCCTCACAACTGATAGGTAAATACAGGGTGGCCATAAAGTTCATGTGCAATACTATTTAAATTGCACACGATATTTATGGCCACCCTGTATAGGTACCTATGTACATTTTTATGTATATATTGTACATATACATGCATATTTTTTCCATACTGCATATTTACATTGAAATTTTCAACCTATATCATTCCTAATCTCTATTCAAGAAACTATGAAACTAACAATTTAAAATGCAATGTCAGGGCTCAACAGTAGACCCTGTAATAACATTATTTGATGCCTTGATGAAATCCTCATTAGCAGACAGAATAGTGGAAGGCCATTTCACGCCTTCATTAATAAATGTTACAATTATGTTCCAAAAAAATGCAGTCATGTACACCAATTAATTTTAATGGATCATGTCAAAGGTTAGCATTTGCTGTGCAATATGTTGCTGATTAAAGCCAGAGCATTGTTCACATATGGTGAAGTAAATCATCCTGCAGGTATTTATGAGGAAGAGTATATTTTAACTTTTAATTTGTTAAATTTGGTATAAATCATCTTTAGAAGTTTACTTAGTATCATTTGACTTATACAGTGTGAAATCATAACGAACATTAATTTACCAACAATGTATTTGGTCCTAAATACCCTCCACTCATAGACATTTCCCACTTTTTAAACTCACACCCTTTGTTTTATTTTATATAAGGAGCACTGGACTGGATTACTTACATCTTTGCTTCTAACTGGCTGTGTGACTTTGGACAAACTCCTGTTATTTCTGATCAATTCCTTCCATTGTAACAGGAGAACTACAACAATTCTCTCATTCCCCTGTTAACAGCTGTGTCCTTCATCACGGATGCACACAAACACTCTCTCACATAGCCTCTCTCTCCCTCACACACACATACACACATTCACACACACACACACACTCATGCATTCACACCATTACTTAAAACTTTTTTAGATTTGCCTAGGAGAGTGTTTTTAAATTTCTCAGAATGTATGGAAAGGGAGATTTTTTGAACAATCACTAATTTTATTTCAATATCTGAGAACACACACACACATATATATAATTCCTTAATATTTGTTGAGTCCCGTTTTATGGCACTTTATGTTGAATTTTTGTAAATGTTCCCTGTGTACTAGAAGGAAATATGTTTCCTAAATGCCCAATAAAGGGTTCTTTCAGGGTATACAATAAATGAAGTTATAAATAGTATCGCTTAAATCTTCTACATTCTATATTTTTAAAATTCTGCTTGATCTACCAATTACTAAGAAAAGTGTATTAAAATATTCCATTGTGACTGGGAAATTAAAAATTCCATCTTATAATTCTGTCATTTTTAGCTTTAAATATTTTGAGGACACATTGTTAGGTCTGTATAGGTGAGAATTGCTATATTATCTTATTGAAGTTTCTTTTTAATATTATAAAATATTTCTCATTAAACCTAAAAATATTTATTTTCTTAAACTTCCGTTTTTATTAATATTGATATATATTTGTCTTATTTGCGTAGTATTTGCCTATATATTTTTATTTCTCTACTATTTGTGCATATAAAGTAGATTTAAAAATTCAAATTAACATTGTCTTCTTTTAACTAGTAAATTTAGCCTTTTTTATAATTTTTGTGATTGTTAATATATTTAGATTTATTCATAAAATTTTTTTTTATTAAATCATAGCTTTGTACATTAATGCAATCATGGGGCACCATACACTGGTTTTATATACCATTTGACATATTTTCATCACACTGATTAATATAGCATTCCTGGCATTTTCTTAGTTATTTTGTTAAGACATTTATATTCTACTCAAATTATTTTATTTTGTGCTTTATATTTTCCTTTTTCTATAGATTTTTCCCCTATTTCTATTTTTATTGGATTTTGGTGTTTCTTTATTTTTTAAATCACCTTTACTACTTTAGAAATATTTTGGAAATACCTTCAATCCAGATAGTTCTTATTTTTCAGTACTTAACATGCATATGTTAAAATTAATAAAGTCTAAAGTTACTTAATATTTTTACCTTCCTTCTAAATAATATAAGAGCCTAAGATTCCTTAAACTATGTTCAGCCTTGCTGAAGCAAAAGCCTGAAAATGGGCAACTGTCTTCTAAGTTGGCAGTTATTTTCTCTCAACTATTGTATAATTATTGGTACTGGTGAAAGTCATGCTGATTTAGATTAATTATCATTGCTTTTTATTTTATGGGTCTTTTATTTCTGGTTGATTTTAAAACGTTTTCAATGTCTGTGTTTTTTTTTTTTACAGTTTCACAATAATATACTTATATGCAAATTAATTTCATTTATCCTGCTTGGAGCCTCGAGGGGCAGGGCTCTTTCATTTTGAATATTCAGGTATTTGTGTTTTTCATCAATTAAAAAGTCATTGACATTTTCTCTTTGAACATTATCTATTCCTCATTTTCTGTGTATCTATTTTCAGGTATTTTTATTGGGTATGTTGACCTTGCATATTCTGTCTTCTATTTTTCTTCACTTTTCTTTTGTGTTATTCATTTATTTAGGTTTCTATGTTGTATTCTGAGTAATTTTATTAGATCCAAATTCTAGTTAACTTTCTCTTTAGCTATTTTTAATGGAATTTTTAATGTGTATATTGATTTAAGTTAAACAACTTAATCTTCTATTCCTAAAAGTTTTTTTCCCCTAGATTTCCTCTATCATTTTTATTAATGTCTTATTTTTAGCACCTATTCCTTCTTTTATGTTATTTATATATACTCATTTCATATTTCCTTCCAAATTTTCACTTTATTTTTCTGAATTCTTTCTGGTCTAATTATGTGGATTTTTCTGTCCAGTGATTTTCATTCATAATAGACTATTTTCTTCTAAAAATTTTCAAGTTTGTTCTAAGATTATCTTTATCAGCCTTTTGTTTTGTTGTTCCATGAATATTCTTGTGGCATGGGTTATGGGAACATTTCTACAGGTGAATTTTTTGTTTGGTTTCCTGGGTGTTCTTGGTCCAAGTTGGTAGTATAAAAATAAACTACAAATCTGTGTGTGATGAAAGACTAGAAGTTAAAACTTTCAGATGAGAGCATTCCCTCTTGATATGGCTTAGAAAGAAAAGGAATCAAAGTTTCACCTTGTGTCCATCTGCTGATGGGTGGGATTTTATCTGTTTCACTTTTCCCTTGAGGCTGCAGTTCCAATCTCATGCCTCATTCAGGCTCAGGACAACACCTTCTTCCCTACTTGGGCATTAAAATTCAAGCCTTCAAATACTACTACCTCCCTCAGGCAGCCATAGTGCTATCTCACTTCCGGGCTTCTTTGGGATTTTAGCTCCTTCCTCATTTCTGGAATTTGTCTTTACTATGACCACACATACTTCCTTAAACTTTTTTTTCTTTTCATAATGTCTAGATATTTTTATCAAAAAAAAATTTTTTTTTAACTAACTTATTCTTCCATGTTGCTGGAACCAGAGGTTTATAGTAACTTCATAACTGAGTTCTTTGGAACAAATCTTGCAATTCTCAGATCTAATTTTACAATTATAGATAGATAATTTTGAAATGCAAATGTCACTCCCCAATTTGAAAATATGTCATGACCTTTAGGAAGAAGATCAAATCTTTGACATTACTATAAGGTTTTTCATGATGTGAATCGTGTCTATTTCTAAAGCCTCAACCCTTAGTACTTGTTGCCTATAAGGAACTGTTTTTCTACAAGTGAGTCACGTTCTCCTTTACCTCATAGCATTTGTTTAAACTGTTCTTTCTGAATAATCCCACCTTTTAACATTTGGACACTTAACGTTTGGAAACATTTAACATTTCCAATTCTTACTAAACCTTCTGATTTCTACTTAAATGCCACTTCTTCCAAAAGACCTTCACTGGTTCCTTATGTACACTCTGATGGCATGTATAATTCCCTCTTTATAATATCCTCAATCTTATAATTATTGTTCAAAGTCTGTCTTGGTAATAATCTTCATAAGAAGTGGAATGTTGCTAACATAAAGAAATGATAAATGTTTGAGGTGATAGGTATCCCACTACCCTGATTTCATCATTATGTGTTATATGCTTATATCAAAATATCACATGTACCCAATAAATATGCACAACTATTATGTGCTTACAAAAATTAAAAATAAAAGAATAAAAAGAAAAAAAAGAAGTGAGACTTTGTCTCTTTTGTTCACTACCTTTGCTTTAGCAATTAATCTAGTTCTTGGTATATATTAGGGGCTTAATAAACCTCTGTGAACAAATGAATGAACAAATGATACATTTCATTTCTGAATGGAGTTAACTGACCAAAACTTTGCTTAACATCATGTTGCTTCCTAAAAAGAGTGGCTTTTTTTTTTTCCTTTTGAGACAGTCTCACTCTGTCACCCTGGGTAGAGTGCTGTGACATCCTAGCTAACAGCAACCTCAAACTCTTGGGCTCAAGAGACCTCCTTGCCTCAGCCTCCCATGTAGCTGGGACTACAGGTACCCACCACAACACCTGGCTAGTTTTTCTATTTTTAGTAGAGAAGGGGTCTCACTCTTGCTCAGGATGTTCTCAAACCCTTGAGCTCAAGGGATCCATCTGCCTCAGCCTTCTAGGGTGTCAGGATTAAAGCCGTAAGCCACCACACCTGGCTAAAAAAGCAGCTCTTTAAGGAAAAGATTTTGCTTTAAAAAAATAAATGGTGTGTTCGGAGAATTTCTATCCTTGAGAAATGAAGACAAATGTGAAATCAAAACCCACATTCCTTTCAGTTTAGCCCATGCAAAGAAGGCTCTGAGCCAAATAGGCCAAAAGGGAGAGAGACAGGCATGGTTTATAAGACCTCAGTGTGAGATTAGTAATGGGATTCAATCAATGAAAATGCTCGGGTGAGACAAAGGAATCTTTGAAAGGTGAGAAAGAATAATTTTCGCAGCAGGACTTAAAGAAGGATTAGGACATGCTAATGAACAACAGCTTCCCATGTTGTCAAAGAATAGTCTTGTCATCAAACAGCCTGAGGATGGAATCATGAGACTATGAATCAATAATACAATTTAGATTTCATAACCATCGTTCATAACCACACACTGCTACCCTAAAACTATTAATATTTCAAGAATCAGGTGATCATTGACTAGATGACCAGAATTTGTAATTGTGTCTGGCATGTTTTTATGATTACACGGAACCTGATTCTATTTTCTTTTAACTTCAAGGTTAATCTTTCACTGCCTTTTCAGATAAAATCTTTTCATGCTAATATTCACTTTTACTGCAGGACCTAGAGGCAAACCTCTTTTTAAAAATTGCCTTCTAAGTCAGGATCCAGGATGAATAATTACTTCCAATATGTATGCTGTTTTTGCTTCTTTTCTTTCATCCTCTCCTTTTCATTTATTTATTTATTTATTTATTGGTGGAGACAGACATGAGAGGGAGCATAGAAAATTAAGTGTTTTCTTTTCAGAGTCTACTAATTATCTTTTCCCCATCAAGTCTAATCAGGAAAGTAAAATACAAAGTCAGAAAGATTAATTGCAAGAGATAAAAGTAAACAAAACACAAATATGCCAAAAGTGATTATTTTTACCTTTTAAAAGGAGCCCTTACATACTAGTCTTTGATACAACAATATACCCATTTACAAAGCTTTGTGTAGATCTAGCTACTACTGCATAAGAAGTAGATGTTAGAAAAATTTTAAAGTCTTTATTAGTGGAAGGGAATAGATTATGAAAAGCAATTCCTAGGGCAGTGATGACTTTAAATATTCTCCCTTCACTCCAAATATCTAACCAAATATTGATTAAATTTTTTACTTAATGTGCCTGAATTATGATAATGAAGATTTAATTAGGCTATCAAAGCTATATTTTAAGAATTCAAATTCCTTTGAGAGGATTAAGAAATCATTCTCATGTTAGTGTGAATTAGTTCATTCTGCTTTTAACAGAACTATTGTCTTAAATTTACTGAATGATTCAGAACTTTAATAGTGAAGGGGTGGAGGTTTGGGACAGCATAAAGACACAGATATCCTTAAGAGAGGGGCAGAACGACAAAATAGAGTTCACAAAGGGAAATGGTAGAGTATCTAAATAAAGGAGTATTTTCTTCTTCCTACTAACACCTGAACTGATCCAGCATTCGGACAGCTATTTGGACACAAGGGTCTGGCAAAATCACGGTTTATATAGTCTTTTAGAACTGTCTATGTGAGGTAGCTGCAATTTAAATATATTTTATAGGCAAGATATTCTGAAATTCAAACCTTGATGTATAATTTGATATCATAGATTGTTCATAAGTTCTGCGTATTATGTTACATTACTTTGGAATATTATTTTTTAAAATTTGAATAGGTAAAAATGTCTTAATATATCCACTCCTTGGCTTGTTGGAAGAGAAAAGAACCTCTCTCCAGTACTTTTCCAGGCTAATGCTTATTTTTGGAGAGTAAGCTGTTAGCATCTACTGACATTTATAAGAAAATATTTTTTTTCAGTTCCCAAGTTGTCACCTATCAGAAACAGAGCAAAGACCAAAAAATAATTTATAAAAATGGCTCTTTCCTCATAGGAAAGCTACTCAGACTAACCTCAACACTTACTTACTCTTATTTCACACCCTTCTAATAAGCTGGATTGTCTGACCTTTAAGTCCAAAACAGCTTAGAAGCAGTGAATTAAGGGGTGGTATGAGAAGAGGTCCTTATGTGACCTCATGGAGCCCTGTAAGTGGTACATTACTTTTAAGAGAAGTTATATTTATTTTCCTTTAAAAGCTTTTTTGAAACTTATCCTTCTTGAATGAATTGTTGCCAACTTCAGGGTTGAATACTTAATTACATCTCACTCTTTCAGTATTCAATGAGTTAGGAATTACCATCTGTATGTTCTCTCTCATTTCTTCTCTCCATACCCTCGTAGAACTAAGTCATTGGATAGGGATACTATATTTATTGAATCCATGTAATAACTGAAGGATAAGGCTATAGTTCAAATAACATCCAGGGTGTAATTTCCTAGGGAAATGTCATTATTGCTACTAATTGCTGCTAAGAAGATACATGTCTCTCTCTCTCTCTGAGAGATATTTATACTCTGAGAGAGAGAGATATCATGACATCCCCCACCCTACCTCACCTCATGGCATATGACTTTGCCTCTCATCAGAGAAAGGTCCAGCACATGGACAACTTTCCTGTCTATCCCACAATAGCAACCAACTCTCACCTTGTGCTTATGCAGTTTGTTCTAGCTTCAAAATTCGGCAGAACTTACAAGCCTGCACCTTGGCTCAGAGGAAAAATGATGCCATAGGAAAATGGGGAGAAAATATGAACAAGCAATTCTCAGAATAGAAAATACAAATGTTTTATACATATGAAGTTTTTTCAAATTTACTAGTATTCAAGGAAATGCAAATTAAAATCTGTTCACATTTTTTATGGTGAGGTACACTGATATTAGGAGTATGAATCTGTATAGAAATTTAGAGATCAATTTGGCAATGTATCTCATATCAATGTTATGTCTTTCCTATTACCCAGAAATTCTACTAGTACGTCTAAGTCCTGGATAAACTCTCACACATGCACATACAGACACAAATGAAGCACTGCTATTGGAACCAATTTAATGATAAAAAAAATTAGAACAATCCCAAATGTCAGTCATCAAGTCAGTTATTGCTTATTTATCTAATAGAGTAATATTCAGTAGTGGAAAAAATCTACTATGTTTATCCACATGGATGAAAGTCCAAATTTAATACTAAGCTGGGCACAGGGGCTCGTGCCTTAATCCTAGCACTCTGGGAGGCCAAGGTGAGTGGATTGCTTGAGCTCAGCATTTCAAGACCAGTCTGAGCAAGTGCGAGACCCTGTCTCTACTAAAAACAGAAAACCTAGCTGGGCATTGTGGTAGAGCCCTATAGTTTCAGCTACTTGGGAGGCTGAGGCAAGAGGATTGCTCAAGCCCAAGAGTCTGAAGTTGCTGTGAGCTATGATGCCATGACACTTTACCCAGGGTAATAGAGTGAGATTCTGTCTCAAAAATCAATAAATAAATAAAAACTAGCTAAATAAATAAGATAAAATGAATAAATTTAATACTAAATGAGGAAAGCAAGTTTCAGAAGTATCAAACAGTATATTATTTATACAAAATTTAAGACATTAGATAATATTCAAGAAAATATATGTAAATAATAAAATGGCAGAGACATCCATCAAACCTAGGCTGTGTTTACCTATGGAAGGATGCAAAGTTTGATCAAGACATCATCAACAAGGATCCATTAATTCTTTTGGTATGCATTATTTCTTAAGTTGGGTGAGATGTATATAAGTGTATAAAATAAATTTAACAATTATAAAACCCTGGTTACCACTAAGACACAAAAATTCACACACCAAAGCCAAAATTATCTCAAGTATCATCAAGATGACAGTAGAGTTGTATTTCACTAGAATTCAATTAATGGTGAACTTCAACTAATAGAAGCTTAATTTCAGGAAATGGAAAATGCATACATTCAGACACAAATGAGCACACACAGACACACATTCACCTGCACACTCATAAGCAGCCAAGGTCAAGGCATGAATATTACTATTTGAAAAATCCTATAAGTAGGCATTTTAATAGCTATTGTAAGTGATATACAGCCTCAAGGAAGAGGACAAAATAATGCATTATTCAGAAACAATAAAAGCGTACTATTATAGTACGCTTTTATTTTCAACAAATCTGTCCATTTTTGCCAATCGTTTGACTCTGCTAACACTGCATTTTAATGTTATATTCTGTGCTTGCTTACTTCAAGGAGCCAAACCATCACCAATGTGTCCTTACTCATGCAGATGCACTGATTACTCTTAAGTGGGCCAATAAAGAGGACGAGGAGGGAATTCTGCTCCCTGAGCGGTTACACTTTCATCTCACAGTCTTTCTGCTCATGTGAAAAAAGAGAAATGGCTAAAAAGACAAACCCCACAGTCTTTTTACTGATCTCACTGTATAAGGGATCTGTAGAAGCAGTTTCTATAGCAGGGAATTAAATGATTTGCATAGGTTGTTATTCAAAGAGAAATATTTTGCAGGGAACTAAAATAACTCACTCAAGATGATTAAGATTCCCTATTGAAGAATTCCCTTAGTTTCTTTTTTCTTTTGCCTGATTTTTTTTTTTTTTAGCTTTCATAGCACTTTCTTAGTTATTTTGCTAAGACCTTTACATTCCACATTTACTAGGATTCACATATACCCTTGTAAGATGCACCACAGGTGTAATCCCATTAATCCCCCTCCCTCCACCTACCTCCCCCCTCCCTCCCCTCCCTTTCCCCCTTCTCCCTATTCTTAGGTTGTAACTGGGTTATAGCTTTCATGTGAAGGTCCTACATTAGTTTCATAATAAGGGTGAGTACATTGGGTACTTTTTCTTCCAGTCTTGAGACACTTTACTAAGAAGAATATGATCCAGCTCCATCCATGTAAACATGAAAGAGGTAAAGTCTCCATCTTTTTTTAAGGCTGCATAATATTCCATGGTATACATATACCATAATTTATTAATCCATTCGTGGATCGATGGGCACTTGGGCTTTTTCCATGACTTAGCAATTATAAAATGGGCTGCAATAAACATTCTGGTACAAATATCTTTGTTATGGTGTGATTTTTGGACTTCTGGGTATATGCCCAGTAGAGGGATTACAGGATTGAATGGCAGATCTATTTTTAGATCTCTAAGTGTTCTCCATATCTCTTTCCAAAAGGAATGTATTAATTCGCATTCCCACCAGCAGTGCAAAAGTGTTCCCTTTTCTCCACATCCACGCCAACATCTCTGATCTTGGGATTTTGTGATATAGGCTAGTCTCACTGGAGTTAGATGATATCTCAAAGTAGTTTTGATTTACATTTCTCTGATGATTAAAGATGATGAGCATTTTTTCATATGTCTGAAGGCCGTGCGCCTGTCTTCTTCAGAGAAGTTTCTCTTCAAGTCCCTTGCCCAGCCTGCGATGGGATCCCTTGTTCTTTTCTTGCCAATGCGTTTGAGTTCTCTGTGGACTCTGGTTATTAAACCTTTGTCGGAGACAACCTGAAAATATATTCTCCCATTCTGAGGGCTGTTTGCTTGCTTTACTTACTGTGTTCTTGGCTGTGCAGAAGCTTTTTAGTTTGATCAAGTCCCAATAGTGTATTTTTGAAGCAGCTTCAATTGCCCGGGGGGTCCTTCTCATAAAAAACTCGCCCAACCCAATTTCTTGAAGGGTTTTCCCTGCACTCTCTTCTAGTATTTTTATAGTTTCATGTCTTAGGTTTAAATCTTTAATCCAGTGGGAGTCTATCTTAGTTAATGGTGAGAGGTGTGGGTCCACTTTCAGTCTTCTACAGGTTGCTGAAGAAGGTGTGGGTCCACTTTCAGTCTTCTACAGGTTCACCCAGCACCATTTGTTAAATAGGGAATCTTTTCCCCACTGAATGTTTTTAATTGGCTTGTCAAAGATTAAATAACGGTAATTAGCCGGATTCATCTCTTGGTTCTCTATTCTGTTCCAGACATCTATTTTTCTGTTTTTGTGCCAGTACCATGCTGTTTTGATCACTATTGATTTGTAGTATAGTCTGAGGTCTGGTAGCGTGATTCTTCCTGCTTTGTTTCTATTTTTGAGTAATGTCTTGGCTATTCAAGGTTTTTTCTGATTCCATATAAAACGAAGTATTGTTTTTTCAAGATCTTTAAAGTATGACAGTGGAGCTTTAATGGGGATTGCGTTGAAATTATATATTGCTTTGGGTAGTATGGACATTTTAACAATGTTGATTCTCCCCAACCATGAGCATGGTATATTTTTACATTTGTTAACATTCTCAGCTATCTCTTTTCTTAGAGTTTCATAGTTCTCTTTATATAGATCTTTCACGTCCTTTGTTAGATAAACTCCCAAGTATTTCATTTTCTTTGGCACTACTGTGAATGGGATAGAGTCCTTAATTGTTTTTTCAACTTGACTATTGTTGGTATATATAAAGGCTACAGATTTATGGATGTTGATTTTGTAACCCGAGACACTGCTGTATTCCTTGATCACTTCTAAGAGTTTTGTAGTAGAGTCCCTAGTATTTTCCAGATACACATTCATATCATCTGCGAAGAGTGAAAGTTTGATCTCTTTTGACCCTATGTAGATACCCTTGATCGCCTTTTCTTCCCTAATTGCGGTGGTTAAAACTTCCATTACAATGTTAAAGAGCAATGGAGATAATTGGCAGCCTTGTCTGGTTCCTGATCTGAGTGGAAATGATTCCAATTTAACTCCATTCAATATGATATTGGCTGTGGGTTTGCTGTAGATGGCCTCTATCAGTTTAAGAAATGTCCCTTCTATACCAATTTTCTTAAGTGTTCTGATCATGAAGGGATGTTGGATGTTATCAAAAGCTTTTTCTGCATCGATTGAGAGAATCATATGGTCTTTGTTTTTTAATTTGTTTATGTGCTGAATTACATTTATAGATTTACGTATATTGAACCAGCCTTGAGATCCTGGGATAAAACCAACTTGGTCATGATGTATGATTTGTTTGATATGTTGCTGGATTCTGTTTGTTAGAATCTTGTTGAATATTTTTGCATCTATATTCATTAGTGATATTGGTCTATAATTTTCTTTTCTCGTTGGGTCTTTTCCTGGTTTGGGGATCAGGGTGATGTTTGCTTCATAGAACGTGTTGGGTAGTCTTTCTTCTTTTTCTACCTTTTGGAACAGGTTGAGTAATATAGGTACTAATTCCTCTTTAAAGGTTTGGTAGAATTCTGACGTAAAAACATCTGGTCCCGGGCTTTCTTTTTGGGAAGATTTTGTATGGTTGATGTTATTTCCGAACTTGATATGGGCCTGTTCAACATTTCCACTTGATTTTGGTTAAGTCTTGGAAGGTGACGTGCTTCCAAGTAACGGTCAATTTCCTTCAGATTTTCGTATTTCTGAGAGTAAAGTTTCTTGTAATATTCATTAAGGATTTTTTGGATTTCTGAGGAGTCTGTTGTTATTTCGTCTTTGTTATTTCTGATTGATGAGATTAGAGATTTTACTCTTTTTTTCCTGATTAGGTTGGCCAAAGGTTTATCTATTTTGTTGACCTTTTCAAAAAACCAGCTTTTTGATTTATTGATCTGTTGTATTATTCTTTTGTTTTCAATTTCATTTAGTTCTGCTCTGATTTTGGTTATTTCTTTTCTTCTACTGGATTTGGGGTTGGAGTGTTCTTCCATTTCCAGTCTCTTGAGATGTCCCATTAAGTTGCTTACTTCCTCTCTTTCCGTTCTCCTGAGGAAGCCTTGCAGTGTTATAAATTTCCCTCTTAGAACTGCCTTTGCGCTAGCCCAGAGGTTCTGATAGTTCGTGTCTTCATTGTCATTTTGTTCCAGAAATTTGGCAATTTCCTTCTTGATCTCATCTCTGACCCAGCTATCATTCAACATAAGGTTATTTAACTTCCATGTTTTTGTATGAGTATGCAGATTCCTGTTGTTACTCATCTCAAGTTTTATTCCACGATGGTCTGAGAAGATGCATGGAACAATTTCTATTCCTTTAAATTTACTGAGGTTAGACTTGTGACCTAAGATGTGATCGATTCTGGAGTAAGTTCCGTGGGCTGATGAGAAGTATGTGTATTCAGTTTTGTTGGGATGAAATGTTCTGTAGATGTCTGCTAAATCTAAATACTGGATGGTTAGATTTAAATCTAGAATTTCTTTACTCAGCTTTTTGTTGGAGGATCGATCCATCACTGCCAAAGGAGTGTTAAAATCTCCGACTATTATAGAGTTGGAGGAAATCAAGTTGCTCATGTCTGTTAGAGTTTCTCTTATAAATTGAGGTGCATTCTGGTTGGGTGCATAGATATTAATAATTGACATCTCATCATATTGAGTCTTACCCTTAACAAATATGAAGTGACCATTTTTGTTCTTCCTTACTTTTGTTGGTTTAAAGCCTATTGTATCCGCAAATAAAATTGCAACTCCTGCTTTTTTCTGGTTACCATTTGCCTGAAATATGGATGACCATCCTTTCACCCTGAGTCTGTATTTGTCTTTTAAGTTAAGATGTGACTCTTGTATGCAACAAATGTCTGGCCTGAGTTTTTGTATCCAGTCAGCTAATCTATGTCTCTTTGGAGGGCAGTTTAAGCCATTCACATTAATGGAGAGTATTGATAAGTTTGGTGAAATTTGGGGTATTGAGTTTTTCGAAAGTCCAGTGGGCGTTTTTAATCCTTTTGCCATTGTGGAAGTTGGAGTTTGATCAGAAGTTTCTGAGTGAGTTTACTTTTGTAGTAGAGGATTGGGTTGGTTATTATGGAGGATAGGTCTGAGAATATCCTGAAGAGCTGGTTTGGTTATGGCAAATTTCTTTAGCATATGTATGTCATTAAAGTATTTAATTTCTCCGTCATAAATGAAACTCAGTTTAGCTGGGTACAAGATCCGGGGTTGAAAGTTATTTTGCTTGAGGAGATTGAACGTTGATGACCACCCTCTTCTGGCTTGAAAAGTTTCAGCAGAGAGATCTGCAGTCATTCTAATGTTCTTCCCTTTGAAGGTAATAGATTTCTTTCGCCTGGCTGCTTTGAGAATTTTCTCCTTCATATTAACTTCAGTGAAGTTAATTATGATATGTCTGGGCGATGTCTTATTGGGGTTGAGTCGTGCTGGGGTTCTGAAGCTATCTTCTATCTGAATTTCAGGTTCTCTAGGCATGTCTGGAAAATTCTCTTTCATAATTTCATGCAGAAGGGCCTCTGTGCCCAGTGATGCCACTTCATCTGTTTCAGGAATTCCTTTGAGACGGATATTTGCCTCCTTTGAGTTATCCCAGAGCTCTCTGAGTGAGTGATCCATTTTTGCTCTCCATTTCTCTTCCTCTTTGAGAGTTTGGGAGCGTTCAAAGGCTTTATCTTCGATGTCGGAGATCCTTTGATCTGCTTGGTCCATTCTGTTGCTAAGGGATTCTACTGTATTTTTTCATATCTTTGAGGGCTGCAAATTCTTGTTTGAGTGTGTCTAAGTCTTTGGTGGTTTTGTCTTTAAATTCGTTAAATTCTTGAGACAGCTTTTGAATTTCTCCACAAATTCCTAATTCCATTTTGTTAATCTTGTTTGCCATCCAAATTCTGAATTCGATTTCTGACATCTCAGGCAGTTGTTTGTGAATGGGATCTTCAATTACATCTGCCGTATCTTTCTTTGGGGGGGTTGATCTATTCTGGTTATTCATGTTACCAGAGTTTTTCTGCTGATTCCGCCCAATGATTGTTTTACTCCCTTTGATTTTCCTCTGGTGTTTTGTCAAGGACCTGTACAGTGCTGTGGCCTGAGAAACTGGGGTCCTGTTTGGTGTAGAGGGGCTAAGTGGTTCTGTCTTGTTTTCAGCTTGTTTCTATGTGACCCTAGTGGAACAGTTACTCTGAGTTGAAGTCTCAGCTGTGGAGAAATACCAGCAATTAAGTCACCCCACCCACCACAGGCAACAAATGGAAAAGGAAAATCAAACCTTCCTACAACTACACACCCAGGGCACCACCTGGATAGTCCCCAGGTGAGTGACTAAGTTTAAAAGGTCCAAGTCAATTGTCTCAGTCAGCAGCTGCCTCGGGTGGGAGAGTTCAAGAAGTCCCTGGGAACTGGATCACAGGGGTCTGGTGACTGCTCTAAAATGGCTTGCTCCAGTGCTGCGTGGAGTCAGGAAGAGCCACCAGTAAATAGATCAGTCTGGGAAGATTGATGCCTCCTTCCCCACCTTGTAGTTCTGTCACACCTAGTCGCTGCTAGCCCCACAGGGCTGTGACCCAGTCAGTTGTCTGCAGATACTCCAGGGGTTTGCACCTGCCTAAGCCACAGGGTAGTCTGTGTCTGCTCGACTAGGCCGCTATTCTCTGTCTTTATCCAGCAGGGGGTGGTGTAGCCTGTCAACCTCAGGCACTTGATGGAGGCTGGAGGTGTTCACTCAGTTCCAGCCCCACCCTTAGTTTATGTTACTGGGTGAAGGTAACAACCCTGTGGGAGTTTGTTTCTGACCTTGCCAGATTCCTCTGCAGAGGAGAGGCTGATTTGAGTTCCCAGACCCTGTGCCTCAGGCCCTGTCTTTAGTCCTGCGGGTTTGTACTCGCAGCACAATCAGTTGTTGGCTGTAGCCTCTTGGCCTCCTTTGTCTATAGGCTGGTGATCCCCTAAGGGCCAGGTGCATCTTAGGCTCAGTAGAGCGGTCCTCTGGATCAGCCCCACCCTGGGAATTTCCCGGCTCTGCAGGTGTGTTTTCTAGTCCTCGTATTCCACCCAGGTTTGTACTGTCTCAGGAAAACCCTTTACTCACGGGGCCTGTGTTTCAGTCCCAGGTCTGTTCCATGGTGGTTGCCATCTGGGAAGATGCTCAGCCTCATCTGGTTGCCCAGGAAGACAGGAGGAGAGGCTATGGGTTATGTGGGGGTGGGCCTTGTTATTGCTGAAGACAGCTGTTGCTCTGCACCTTGGGGCACTACCGCTCCAGTGTAATTCCCTCTCAGCTGACCATCATCTTCTCGCTCCTTTGCTACAGAGTCAGCACTGGCCAGCTGCAGTCCAGGTCCTGTCTACATCTCTCGAGAGTTCACCCAAGAATCTGGACTCCTGGGGGGGCAGGTCTCCAGATCACAGAGTGAGAGTGGAGGGGAGTGTTAGGAGCTCAGAGTTGCAGGTCGTAACACCAAGCTCATTGAGACCAAATGAACAAATAAACAGATACAAAGGTTACCAGGCACATGGGCCCATAGATACAGAGACTGACGAAGACACATAGACATACAGGCAACAGCCATGACAACAGCAATATAAGAACAACTGCAATAAAAATAGTGATAATCATAAAATAATTGAAAGAAAGGAAAAAAAAGAGAAAAAAGTGGTGTTAGAAGGAATCTTAAATGAGAAGAAAGAAGAAATTAAAATTAGAAGACATAGAAATAAAAGATATATCTATATAAAAAGTAATAATAAAAAATTATTGAAATCTCTAAGAAAATGGTGAGGAAAAAAGAGACAAAAACAAAACAAAACAAAACAAAACAAAAAACCCCATGAAAACCAAAAAACAAAACAAAACAAAAAAGGCACCAACTACAAAAATATTCTTGTGTGTAGAAATATACCTATAAATATCTATATGTCTGTTGTAGGGATCAACTTTCATAGGAATATATTCATACTGCGATATACTTTCCGGACACCAGGTGGCACTGTGAGTGGTTCCGAGACTTATACCTGATTTACAGTTTATACCGTTACCCCGGTAACCACCTTCCATGGCCGATCGCCATTTTGGAGTTTCTGTAAAAGATTGTCACCTAAGAATTGTGCAACCTCGGCTGTTCTTTTGCAGACAGCACTTGTGACTGACTTTCCCACTCAGTGCAGGTGTCCACGCTTCCTAAGTCCCTCCACTCTGTTCCCAGGTTCCCCTGCAAACTGGCGACTGCAATAGGCCATAAGGGGAGCGGTGTTGAGTTAGCGCTTTCGTTGGCGGGCTCCCGGTTCTATCTCCTTTAGCTGGTTCCTGCGGTTTCAGCAGCCAAAGCCGGTCTGCGGCTTCAGTAGCTTTGCGGCTCCAGAAGCCAAAGCTGGGTCCTAGGCTTCAAGCCGGTTCTCATGGTTGGAGCATTTGGGAGACTTATTCTGAGTTTTATGGATCAGAGTTTCCCTTTTGGATGGGTGCCCGCCAGTTCGCCACACAGCCTGAACCGCCAGCCCCCTCCAACGCCTGGGGGAAAGGTGCCCGCCCTTTTGGGTAGTTCAAAATGTCTGTTTCCTGGGCAGGATCCGTTCCCTTCAATTGTCGAACAGTTTGCCCAACTCCCCATGGTTTTGAATGGCTCTCCTTTCGGAAGCCTCCCTCAGTTCAGGATTAATTATTTGTCAATTGGATTTTGTCAGCATTTACAAGCTGCTGACCTCCATAGGGGAGGGGCCTGCTGGCCAGCACGGCGGAGCAGGGAAGAATCTCTACAACAGAGTCTGTGATTTTAAATTACCCCTCATATATAGCGAACCGCCAGTTCGCTGGGCATCTCCAGCTGTCTGTCCACTCCAATAATCCACACACAGGGAAGGTCCAGACCGCCTTTCCTCTCACCTGGTGGCTTGGGAGAGGTGGGCTACACGTCCATCCTGTCCGCCATCATGCTCCGCCTCCTCTTTTGCCTGATATTACATCTTCCATTGCTCATATATAAGCTTCTAGTTTCAGCCCACTAAGCTAATGTAATTAACTAAGTTAGATTCATTTAGAGTCAAGTTTTAGGTTCTTTTGATTTGCAGAGGCTGTGATTCTAATTTTCAAAAGCAATGTACTCTACAGTATCATGTTTGTGGTGAAAATTGTTTATTATTAATACTTGTCTTTTAGGTGGATGTAATGAGTAAAGCTAGCAGTTGCACCCACCCAGACTAGGAATACATGTTCTGTGGATCTTTGCCTTGAAACGAGGGAGCAACTGGTTATAGTATTAGTTGAAACCTTCAATTACACCTTTGCTTTACAGTGTATCACAGACAATACTGGTAATTGTATGTTTTTATTTGTTTGCTTGTGCTTTTTAAATAGGCTTTGAGAATACTACACTAGTTAATATATTTTATTAGTGTAAAACTAGATATTGAAGAGAATGTCTGAGGATAGGAGTGGATGAGAAGACAGTGCTGTTTTGAATTTCAATGAAAATGGCCAATAGAATGTATGTTGATTTTATCCATTACTACTCAAAAAAGAAACCCCCCCAAAGACATATATGTAAAATTTGAGCATATTTTTACATTGTTTAGGAATATTATGCGTTCCTTTAGAGAGGAATTAGACTCACACAAATCAGATAGTGAATCATTTTTGGAAAGGGAAGGGAGAGGGCCCACTGTCATGTCTGAAGCTTGGCTGGAACCTGTCCCTTTTTGCAAGAAGGTGACCCAGGAGGAGGTTAAACAAAGTGCTGGGGAAGACCATCTTCCCTGTAGGCCAAATATGACGCTACTTGAATTGGTAGCTGCCTGGTTGATGAATTGCTTTTGTTATCACCTGCCTCTGGTAGACTTGGGCAGCCTTTGGACTTCTGTAAATGTAGAGCTTGCTTTATCCTACAGCTATTTTTTTTTTTTGATACTCTGGAAATTTCTGTCTGGCCCCCTATTCACTAACACGTCAACACCTGGCCACTCTTTACCTTTATTCAAACTGTGTTCATGGTGGTACCCTTACTAAGGACCACCACAATTTAAACAATTTGTCCTGGCATTTCTGTAAGTAAGTTAAGACTTAGCTACCTTGTCATCTTAAAAGAGTATTTAATAAGTCATCAAAAATACCAATAACACATTCCTGGGGAAGGTGGAATGGGAGAATGAGAGAAACAGCTCTTAGTAACAAAACAGCAAAAAATCTTTCAGCATTCAAAACATCATTGATGTACACAATGACTAGGAATTCATCAGAAAAAAATCTCTTTGAGTTTTTCTCCACTATGTGATTTTGACCACAGAGGTTTTCCATTTGCTCTTCAAATGAAAATATTCAGAGCATAGCTCTCTAAAACAATGCCTATTGAACTTCTTTCTAATAATGACAATAAGATTTTTATCTGAAGTTAAAGGTTCTGAGAAACAGAGCATTTCCTTGTCTGACAGGCACAACTATGTCCAACGTTCTCTTCTGTGCACTTTATGCTCAGGTTCCCTAGAAGGCCTTGCTTCTTAAACACTTTGAGGCTAGAGTTTGGTCACAGACGTGTTTGATGTCTTCATCATATTCTCTCAGTCCACTGATTTCAGCCCTGGCTGAATCAGATGGACACTTCTATACAAACCCAGTCACAGCTGTGGTGATACCGCCCCACCCAAAATGCATATTGCCCATCTTCCAGATTTTTCTTAGGGTATTCTCTGACCTATGGTTGCCCATATGACCCATTAGTATGTGAGAGTCAACAATCCAGGGAGTGTTGACAACCTTTCAAACATAGGTGGCAATTCTTGGAGGTATTTATATGTTCCTCAGAAGACTCCAGTGGAATCCAGCTTCATTACTTATAGCAGTAACTTGGGCAACTCAAGGTTATATTGGTTGTTGTCTTTCTTGTCTCATGCCCACTTCTTTATTCTTGTTTCCTGGGATCATTTTCACACTCAAATCCTTGCTTCAAACTTTTCATAGGGGAAACTTAAACTACAGCAGGATCCTGCAAAAATGTACATTATACACAGTGTAGTTCAGGGACCTACTATATGAAAATTAATAAATGTATGTAACCAAGCCTTCTCTGCAATTATCTAATGACATAACTGCCACTAGTGAACACATGATAGTTGATGTCCTGCACTGCAATGCGAAGTCAGATTGATCAAAACTCAATTAAAGAGAGGCTAAGCCTGATGATATCTGGATAGAGGAAAATTATCTTATTTTGGAAGCAAAAAGTGACTTGCTAATAAGCTATAGTTTATGCTATTCTAGGATTTATCCAAAATGAAGGAATTCTTCTCTTTGTAAAACATGTGACTCTCTGTTGACCATCTACAAAGGCAAGTTGAAACTGTGCTATTAAAAGTTGAAATTTTTAAATAGTGTAGTTATGTGTAATGTTGATATTAGAGGAAGCTAGGTGAAGAGTATTTGAGAACAATTTGTACTATCTTTGACACTCTTCTAAATCTAAAATTATTTCAAAACAAAACATTTCCTTTGTTGTTGTTTTAAAGCTTTTCCTGGTAAATTTTTCCATTTGTCAGTGTCTTTACATTAGATTAAATATCTGAACTTTATTACTTTCTTTTTTTTTGCTCTTCTGAGACAAAAGACATGAGCCAATGATTATAGTTATATGGGTGCACTTTTATGCCTATAATATATTTTTTGTGAGAGTTTTTTTTTTTTTTTCTATAAGAAGGGGAAAACAAGGTTGGGTGAAATGGTTCACACCTGTATTCCAAGCACTCTGAGAGGCCACAGTGGGAGGATTGCTTGAGGCTAGAAGTTCGAGACCAGCCTGAGCAAGAGGGAGACCCTGTCTCTACTAAAACAGAAAAATTAGCCAGGCATGGTGGCAGGTGCTGTAATTCTAGCCACTTGGGAGGCTGAGGGAAGAGGATGGCTTGAGCCTCGGAGCTTGAGGTTGCTGTGAGCAAGGCTGAGGCCACAGCACTCTAGCCCAGGCAACAAAGCAAGAACTTTGTGTCAAAAAAAAAAAAAAAGAAAAGAAGAAAATAAAAAAGAAAAGATGAAAAATGGAAAAAAGAAGAGGGAAAATGGCCAATTCTCTAAAACACAGGGAGCATGATATGGCTTGTACACTCTGATAGAAACCTAACTGTTGCTCACAGTAGGTATGCAACGTTTCTTGTCTCTCACTCATATTTAGCAAGTTCAAACTGAAGATTTAATTATCAGATATAAATCTTTTATTATAAGAATTTTCTGGAACTGATTTTTTTCAAATCCTTTTATTTTTATCAGAATAAAATTTATGCAAAATACATACTCAATTTAGGCATAAGTGCAAATTAGTTCCAGCACATGCTTTCCAATCATGTTTCCATTTTGTAAATAGAACCACAGAGAGTAAAATTTAGCATAAATGGGTGATTTTCAGATCTAATTGAAGTGATATCTAAATGCAGGGTGTGGGATGGAGATCTTCCTATTACTTGGGTAAAATTAAAGCCTGGCCCTTATACCAAAACAGATCTGGAATTGAATTGGAAAGAATTTTTTCTTTCTTCGTTTCCTCTGGCATAGTCCTCTTGCTAATCACATATATCATTCATTTTAGAAGAAGGACCATTTTAGTGTTGCCTTCCACGTATTATACAATGTGCTTCTAGGAAGCATAAATATATTATATGAGATCTTCTTTTATAAGCCTACATTTTGCACTGGGAATTTGAGAGCTGTTTCCTGTCAGAGTCTCTTTTTCTCTTCAGCTGAAAGGCTCAACCAACCCTTCCTAGGTAGTCTCCCCATGGGTAGAATTCCCAGTGGTATCTTAGCAAGAAGGGAGGACATTTCTCATTGCCTTCTAGGGCAAGCTACAATTCATGTTGTGGGATGGACTGAGGTGTCCTTGTGTGGCACATTTCTGCCCAGATGTCTCACTTTAAGCAATAAATACAAAACCATTCAGGGGACTAGAGGAGCCTGACTGGGTAATGCCAGAAGGTAGCGTTACTCCAAATCTGATACTTCATCTGACATGCCTTAAACCTAGTCCTGCAATGACCCATGAGAGCCCACTAAACAGGAAGCAATAGTTGTTGTTTCCTCTGAATACCAAACTTTGTTACTAGAGGATTTGGCAACAATCCCAATCCCATTTTTTGATGCTTTCCCTTAGACTGAGGGTCACAAAGTTCAGACTGAGTCACAGATATTCTCTACTTAATCAAGACTGAAGTCCGAACTAAGGCCAATAACAATGCCAGTTTGTCCCACATAAAGACATTTCTATTATGAATTGTTTCATGTACCAAGCGGTTTTACCCAACCCTGCATGCCCTTCCTTTCATTGTTCCTTACTTTAATTCTATTGACCTTTAAAACTAGACCTTAAAATCTATCTGCTCCATCAGACCTCTCTAGACCACTTATCCCAGCCTGATGTTAGCTATTCCTTCTGTGAATTGCTGTTGGTATAATCACGCGTTAGCTTGTGATTGCCATCATCCTCTCAAAGAGCCATTTAAACATTTCATTGTTATTCAATGAGAAACATGTATCTAGCTTATTCCCCACCCCCCAAAAAAATGGTGAACCCTTTGAGAGGATGCATTATGCGTCTTTATTTTGACATAATGCCTACAACAATATCTGATTGAACATGATGTTTTCATTTACATAATGGCTTCTTCAAATACCTGCAAACCATCAACTCTCAAAGATTTCTGCTACTGGAGAAGGTCAAGTGGATATGAATAATCCAACATTTGAATTATTCAAAAATCCTTTATATTAAATTTTGGAAGATATTAGTGGCAGTTGCATTCTTTTCTTAATAAATGATTTATAAAAAAATTAATAGTAATACCAACACTCACTAAGATGTTATTTTTTTTTTAAGGCTTAGCTCAAACTAACAATGATTCACCTATATATTTGCTGAGTATCTATAACGGAAGGCAGAAAGTGGGGTCCCAGTTAAGGACTGGTTATATAGAGATCTCAATTTACTTTATAATCCCCATGGTACCCACAACCACATTGGTTTGTATACCTACGTATTTGCTGTATTTCACTTGTATTTCTCACTGACATTGATAAGTGACTATGAGTGACTAAGAGTAGCACATAGCCTACATTCACGTTATGGCCAGCCCATTTCCTAGTGTAATCATGGACAAGTTACTTCTTTATACTTGAGGGGCCTCCTCAGCATAATGGGTATAATAATAGCACATATTTCATAGGGTTATTTGTATGAGAGTTAACTAGATTTATAAAATGCTTAGCACAATGACATATAGCCAATTCTCAGATGTTAGAGAATGACTAAGTACAAGCACATAGAGAAGAAGAGAAGTCACTAGAAGTTGTTCTCTTCCTTTATTCTCCTAGCATCTAAAGTGTAAAGAATACCAGACAGGGAGGAATGGCCAGGAGTAAAGAAAACCCAAGCTATGTTCTCCTCTTAGAAAAGAAGGAGGGAAAAGAAAAGCAGCACAGAAGAAGAGCAAGAGCAAGTCATGCGTGGGTACAAAATTCCCAAGGGTAAACCATTGCTTCAGGGAGGGAGCTGTCGGTTATTGGAGGCTCTGTGTAGACAATGTGGAGTGGCTCAACCAATAAAGAATGTTTGATTTCCAGAGGCTTCCAGAGGGTGGATTTTGTGACTAACTCAATTTATAAGACCAACTGATGATACCACTGAATCCTATGATGAGACTGGGGCCAGCAACTCAGAGAACATTTAAGGGCTCAAAGATTTGGGTAGGGAAGTGGGATGTAGGCATAAACAGAATTAATTGTAACTTGGGGTATAAGGAACGTAAATGAAAAGAAAGCAAGAATTCAAGGTACAATCTGAGTAGCGCTAAATTAGGCCTAGAGAGGGACAATATCACCAAGGTCACTGAGAAGAAGCTCCCTAGTGAAGAGGTGGTTTGAGCTGAGCACTGAAGATTGACTAGGCCAACTTAAGCATGCAATAGCAGTGTGTTATGGCAGAAAGGCACTTGCTGTTGCTTTAGACAGGCCTGGGATGGAAACTAGGCTCCATTTTCATCCCTCATCTGCTGCATTTCCTGAATAATATATAGTTTTAAGACTGTTATAGGGATATTAAAGTACCTAGTACAGTGCCTGACATATAGTAGAAACAAAAAAAGCTACTATTGATAACAATAGTCTTGGAATTCCTTTTATGATAATGCAGGCTCGAACACTGGGAAGTATAGCTGTTTAACATTTCTTCTCCATCACTCTATGTAGCAGTGGTAAACTTCTGTAGGGTTTTCTGTGCTCACTTCTCCAGAAATGCCATAAAGAAATATCAAAGTATCCAGAGACCTACAACAGAAGAACTTGAACAGACTCAATCCAGCAGCAATAGTAAATTCAAGGACAACCAGAGACATTGGAAGGGCTGATTTATCCGAAATTATAAATATGGGGCATTCTGCCTTCATTTTTCCCTTCTTTATTCTCCTTCAATCCCTTTCCTCCTTCCTTTGTCCCAAAGTGCAATGTGGACCTCAAGCTACATTGCTCTTCCTATCTGTGGGTAAAGGCAACAGTCTTTAAAGTCCTAAACACTAACATTTAAGCACTTTATTAAGTCACTCTCCCCACGGATACTAATGCGTAAAATATTTCAAGGAATAGGAAATGTTTAATCTAAATCATGAATGTCTGAGAGTAAGTGTTTGGTGTTAGAAATAAGTAAATGAATGAGGTTTGAGTGGGGTTATTATGACCAGAACTACTGAATTCGTTTCATGTAGAGAAAAGCATTGTGGAAGTAAGGAATGCTTGACATTTAGAATTATGGGAACTACCTTAAAAATCTCAACTCTGGAACTTTCTAGTTATTCATTCTTATCAAGTAATTGTACCTCCCATGAGTGAGGGAAATAATAACTCTTATTTGATACAGGATATATGAGGCTTAGACAACACTTCTAGAATTGAATGTGTACACAGCCTACTCGGACATTTTGTTGAACTACAGATTCTGATTCTGTAAGTCTGGAGCAGGGCCCAAGATTTTGTGTCTCTGATAAGCCTGCAGGTGGTACTAATGCTGCTGGTCTAGGGACCACATTTTTGGCAGCAAAGAGCATTAAATAATGTAACTCTTGATAAAATGGGCTTTATTTCCAGACAATTTCATGGTAAGGGGTAATTTCTCACCCTTGGCTTGCAATCAGTTAGGAAAATATAGTCAAGATTAGATAGAAGAAACATAAAGAAAAAACTGCCACCAGGGTTTGGGAAAGAAGCTACTGTTTAGGCAGAAAACCTGAAAACTGTCTTATTTCATCTTGAAAGGAGGTGTTCAAAAATTTCAAGGCTGCCTGAGGGAAGATAATCACATAGAGTTTCCTCCCCTAGGCATGGAGCAATGGCTGCGAGAGTTGCCTAAGGAGGCTGCTTAGTTCTGGTGCTGCCTTTAATTGCTGTGCATTTGTTCCTTTTTTGTTTGGGTATAAACATGTTTGATGTTTATTTTAAGGAAAATATTCTCTTAGCTTAAGTGTTCTCGTATTTCATTCCCTTTCTGTAAATATGAGTGAGCTAGATTTCTAAAGGCTTACTTCATAAACAGGTTACTTTCTCCTCTCAGAAGTCTTCCGACCATACTTCATCCATTCTCTCTAAGCTTCCCTGTCTTCTTCTGTCTGCTAGTGACAGTAAAATTTTACCTCCTTGAGGAACCTACTCCAGTCTTAATTGCAGCCATATCATTAACATTTCTAACTTATATTTGTTATCCTGTCATGGAAAACATTTCTCATTTATATTTTTTATCCCTGCATGTTTCTGTGCGTGGGCTTAAAGCTAGCCTCTTGACATAGAGTTGGTTCATTTTAATCATCTGTGAAATCATAAGCCTTCCATCTAGGGTAATATGACTTCTGAATCTATACATTTGTTGTTGGTCAACACTTTTGCCACACAGGACACTACTCATACACAAGACATTGTAGAGAAGACAATAAAAGCAACAAAAAGAGATTGCATATTTCCCTCTAGCAGGAGGAAGGAGAGAACGTGAGGGTGGTAAGTGAAGGTGGCCCAAGGTTCTTTTGCCTGGGTGGATAGACCAGTGAGTATCTCATGAGCAAGTGAATATAGGCTTTAAGCCTGTTGTAATTTAAAATATTACTTCTTTTTTTCCCGCAATTTTTGGCCGGGGCTGGGTTTGAACCCGCCATCTCCGGCATATGGGGCCAGGCCCTACTCCTTTGAGCCACAGGCACCGCCCAATATTACTTCTTTTTTAATGGCTGAATAATAATTAAAAAAGATGGAGACTTTACATCTTTTCTATTAACCTGGATGGAGTTGAAACACATTCTTCTTAGTAAAGTATCACAAGAATGGAGAAGTAAGAATCCAATGTTTTCAATGCTAATACGAAGCCAGTAGAGGATCTGATACATGCCCACATAAGAGTAAAACTCAAATCAATTCAAGGTGGGGGGTGGGGAAAAGAGGGAGCAGGAAGAGGGGAGGGGAGAAGGGAATGGGTGTGTTCCCACTTAATGGGCTCAATGTTAGGGTATATGATACACCTCTCGGGGGTGGGACACAATTGTAAGAGGCACTCTACCTAACAAATGCAAACATTGTAACCTAATTCTTTGTACCCTCAAATTAACTGAAACAATAATAAAAAAGAAAAATAAAGAAAATATTACTCCTTAACAACATGGTTAAAAAAACTAGGAGGGTGTTTTAAAAACACATTTATTGAGGTAAATTAGACATATAATAAATATCATATACTTAAGAAGTATAATTCAAGTTTTGACATATGTATACACCAGTGAAACTATCACCACAATAAAAATAATGAACATATCCATTCACCCCCAACAGTTCCTTGTGCTCCTTTGTAATCTCTCCTTCTGTTTTTCCTGTCCCATCTCCCATCCCCAGGAATAAACTGATTTGTTTTCTGTCACCATCAATTAGTTGGCATTTTTACAGAATTTTATATCACTGGAGTCAAATAGTATGTGCTCTTTTCTGACTGACTTCTTTCACTCAGCGTAATTATCTTGATATTTATCAAAATTAAAATAATAATTGAAGACTTTGAAGGCTATAATTGGGGCTTGTGCAAAGTGCCACATGAGTATAGAGGAGAAATATATTTTGTCTAGAAGGGTTGGGAAAGATTTCTCATGTTTTGAAGGGTTAAGAGTTGGATAGGTGGAAAACCTCTGCCAAACAAAACAAAACAACACAAAAATCTCCAAACATTTTAGGCAAGGAAAATCTGCACTGTGCATAGAAGGTGAGTTTGGGAATCATGAGTTCTGAGTCATCAGAGAGGGCGGTGGGGGGTGGATGAAAAGAGGTAAAGGGAGGAAGGCTGAGACTAGATTGTCAGATTGTGAAGGGTTTAGTAGATGAGTTTTCAGAATTTGAGCTTCATCTTTAATTAGGAGCCTGCTGAAGCGTTTTAAGAGTTAGAGTAAAATGGTTAGGTTTTCATTTTAAGAAAATGGTCTGCAGTGATGGTAAAGGATTAGAGCAGATAATGAGTTCAGGAAAAAATGACAAGAACCCAAACAATGCAGTCCTAGCAGGGAAAGAGAAAGGAGGGAGTAGATTCTCAAGATATTTAAGAGGAATGTTAAATACTGGTGAGTGCTTAGATATCAGAAATGAGGGAGACAGTGGTGTACAGGATGTTCCCAGATTCCAGTGAAGATAATGGGGCAATTCGAGAGTGCATTCATTACATCTAGATGTATCAGAATAGGAGAGGTGGGGGTATTATGGCTTCACTTTGTATCAGTCATTCATCTATATAACAAATTTTTACTGTGTGCCTACCATGTACTAAGAACTGGGAATATGATGGAGATCTAAACAGATACTGTGCTAGTCCTCATAGAGCAACAAGTTTAGCATGGAAGAGAGAAAATGAAATAATCTCTCAGATATATATATATATAATTTAAAACAATAATTGTGTCAGGATAGTTGTGCACACGGGTAACCCTGTGGTAGTCTCAGTCTCAAGAAATACTGCCTAGAAGAAGTTAAGCTTAAGAGGAGATCTAAAGAAGTTAGACCGGTGAAGATAAAAGAAAAATATTTCAGATAGACAAAACAGGATGTAGCTACTGTAGGACATCCAGAGGGAGGTTTCACGAGGCAAATGGAAATGCACACCCAGAAACCAAGTCTTGGATAAAAAGTTAACCCATGGGAACAGGTACAATCACAGCAAGGAATGAGAACTTTGAGAGAGGGCTTGTAGGCCGAAGGAAGCATAAGGCTGAGGCTTGACTTGGAGAACACCAAACGGCAGACAGAGGAGAGTAAGTCAGCTAAAGAACAAGGAGCAAGAGTGGAGCATTTAAGAAGAGGAGAGAAGAAAGTAGAGATGAAGCCAAGGATAAGGAAATGCATGGCCTCCAATGCCCAATGGATGCTTACAACTGTTCTAGTTTATTGAATTCCCCATTGTCTCACTATGAATAGAAATATCTTCATGGTATCAATTAATTCTGTTGATTAGCTTTCACCAGGCTGGAACAGGTCCCTGCCTCTTTTTTTTTTTTTTGTAGAGACAGAGTCTCACTTTATCGCCCCCAGTAGAGTGCGGTGGCGTCACACAGCTCATAGCAACCTCCAACCCATGGGCTTAGGTGATTCTCTTGCCTCAGCCTCCCGAGTAGCTGGGACTACAGGAGCCCACCACAACGCCTGGCTATTTTTTGTCGTTGTTGTTGCAATTTGGCCGGGGCTGGGTTTGAACCCACCACCCTCGGTATATGGGGCCAGCGCCCTACTCACTGAGCCACAGGCGCCGCCCAGGTCCCTGCCTCATTAAGTCTCAAGAATGGTATGCACATAAAATAAAAATAGTTTTTATAGTTCTTCTAAATATTCTCAAAGGAACGTATTTTGGCATCCTTCCCCCACCTGTTATTCTTAAGAGTGATTAGTAATTTTGGGTTTTTGAAATCACTTTTTAGCATATTTTAAATGCAGTCAGATTCCATATTGTATGCTCCTTGTTCACTGAAATGAGTCAGAATACTGTGACCATTTCTTCTCTTCTGTGAAGAAAAATCAAGACCCTAAAGAAGGTCCTCCCACCCTCTAATAAGGGCATACAGCTATATACCAACAAAAATGTTTGCTAGGGAGGCTTGCTGCGAGGTCCAAACCACTTACCTGAAGAGAAGCCATTACCTTTCTCCCTGCCCCCTGCTTTCATGGATTGGTCTTTCAAATTCTGGCTCTCTTTCTAATCCCTGCTCCCAGGCAGGATGTTATGAAGATGTAGCGAATATTGCATTTCTTCGCCTTTCTCCATATTCAGACTACTCAATTTAGCTCCCTTTTCATCATTCTAATGAACTACATCACTGTGTCTGTGCTAACAACCTTTGTTCTATTAATCTAGTGAATCATTTTTAGTTATTGCCTTTTACTCGACCTTTTGGTGATATTTGACTCAGTTCATCACTTCATGTTTCTTGAAATGTTATTTTCTCTTGAGTCCTGGGACACCCCCCACCATGCTCCTCCTTTTTTTCTGCCACCTGTTGAGTCCTTCTCAGTCTCCTCTGTAGACTCTTCTTCTTCTATTCATAGCAATCCTATGTGTTGATGTTCCTTCCAGCTCTGCCCTAGGCTTTATGTTATTTTCATTCTAAATGGTGCTCATACCTCAGTGATCTTGCACACTCCTTCAAAAATATACCTAGACCTAAAGGCTAGTATCACAGTCAACATTGAAGATAAACAGGAAATGTTTTGTACAAGTTTCTTGTTCTCAGGTATGATAAGATGAAAATACCTATCCAGAGAAGATAGGAGCTGTAGGTGTTGGGAAAGACTCTCTAAGAACAAGAGGTTGTGAGCTTCTAACATCTGGCAGAATCTCCACTCTTTATGTAGACTTTCATAGGAAGTTCTGTATTGTTGAAGAAACTTTAAGGAAGGAAGGAAGATTCTTCCTGCATATGAGGGAGTTTCTCCTACTATCTCTTTCTTTGTAAAGTTATTTCTGAAGGGCTATATCTTCATATTATTTCCTATAAAATAAACTTTATATCACTTCATTGGATTTGTTGGTGTCTTTCCATCATTCATATTGTGGTCCTGTGAGGAATTTAATGTCAGTCGGTGTCAGAAGTAGAATTGATGCAAAGACCTCCTAATGACCAAAGTTATTGAGGGAAGATACTACATGAAGAAATGCTGATACCAGAAGGCTAGGTTGATGAATCCACCATTTTTGCCATCAGAATAAATGCTTCTCTGCTAGGGAATGAAGGAGGAATTATTCCAGAAGAGGTGTACCACTCTCTTAACTCTGAATTTCTTGTCATTGTGATTGAAAATGAATTACAATCCCAAATTTGGCCTGACTACAATCCCTTGATTTCTTTTATTGGCTCTAATCAATTTGGGCACTTTCAGCAGGATTTGAAACAGTGAGCCACCTCCCCACCAAGCATGTGCAGATTGATTAAAGGCTATTTATTAGGCAAAACTGGATTTAAACATAAGGAGGGAAAAAGGAGCTGAGATTTGCTTGCTTATTCTCACTAACCGAGGAGGCAGATCTCAAAGGGAAAAAATAGAAAGCATTGTGATTACTTTAAGCTATGATAAATTTATTTATTTATTTATTTATTTAGACAGAGTCTCACTTTGATGCCCCTGCGTCATAGCTCACAGCAACCTCAAAATCTTGGGCTCAAGTGATTCTCTTACCTCAGCCTCCAAAGTAGCTGGGACTATAGGCACTCACCACAACACCCAGCTATTTTTAGAGACGAGGTCTCGCTTTGGCTCAGGCTGGTCTTAAACCTGTGAATTCAGGTGATCCGCCTACCTCGGCCTCCTTGAGTGCTAGGATTACAGGTGTGAGCCACTGCGCCTGACCTTATGATAAATTTATTATGTGTAGCAACTAATCCATGTTGTTCAACTTCTCTTCTGAAAAAGTACTATGAACTTGGAGCTGTGATTTTGGCATCCAGAAAAAGACTTTTAATGGCATACAGAAACTTGGACCTCAGAAATAGTTTTCCCTGTGAACTAGACACATTTTTAGCGGAAAATAAAAAAATGATAAATGAAACTTCCAATGGTAAAATTTAAGAAAAAGCAATTTCTTTTCAAAAGTTCTGCTCAAGATATGTGCATAAAGCCAGTGAAATATAGCACCAACAATGTCTGGGAAGCTGGAAACTGTATTCATAATTATATCTAGGATGAGCCATGGTTCCTAAGCATCCTGATTTAAAACTGTCTCAAGACAATAAAACTAACATATTAAATAACTGATATTTACAGACAAAATTTTGTTTGGGAAAAGATGACCTTTGGACAGAGCCAACTAAGATAAAGAAGGAGACACTGGCATGAAGCCCAGATAAAACTTTTTTTAAACCTTGCAAAAAAACCAACTACTTTTTCCTGTCTGGAACCTTTAGAATTTTGACTTGAAAGTGTACGAAGGTATATGAGGATGGGCAAGGGATTCCCTCTCTTCCCCATCCATTCAATGAAAAGTGATTCAAAATTGGGACCTTTCATAAGAGAAGTTTAGCTAAATGAGCTTTTATTTTAAAATACCCAGAAAGAAAAAGAAGTTTTCTAGCTTCTTTATCAAATTTAAAAGATTAGTAAGAGAGAGAAGGGAGGGCAAGCAGGGGGGAAATACAGATGAAATGAGAAATTTTTTAGAATGTTGGATCCTGCAAAGGGAACATGGATTAAGCCTTCTGCAAACAGATCAAACTGCCTCCAGCAGAGAAGTGGCCATTCACAGAAGGATGGCTCTCAGGTGCTGGCACTGCCCTTACTTGAATACACACACTAATTAACATGCAGGATAAGAGTCTCTTACCTGACACCAAGCAAGAGTAGCATCCAAATCAGTGAAATTATTGGGAAGCATAAGGTCAGAACCACAATAACCAATAAGCTATTAAAAATATATTATTTGCTCCTAGCTCCTTCTAAACTCAAGTGGGAATCCCAACATGCAGTAGGTCTGTTTAGATTTGGGCAAAGCTACATTTAACATTTGGGGATCTTACTATACCCTATACGTCAAGTTATATAGAAAATGTGACTGATTATTCCCGGTATGTAGTAGTTGTATATTTACACAGAATTAAACATTAAGGGGCTAAAATAGGCCTTTTTCTTTGTCACAACAAAGGAGGCCGGTTTGCTGACTATGGTAAACATTATCTTGCTCTGTAAAACCTGTCCTTCATTTCCTCAATAAATTTTGTTTCATCCTTGACAAAAGGAGGGGAGGCTAAAATCTCTGCAAAATGTTGAATAATTCCATCAAAATATTCTATAGCTACAACTTGCTAAAGTCTCATATTTGTTTCATGTAGGGATTTAAACTTCTGGGATAGGTACAAAAGTGTTTAGGAATTACTTATACAGGGAGTTTAGGATATTTAAATATTATGTGATTACAAAACTTCAAATGAAATGTGTCATAATCCAAACATGCTTAAAAAATGCTAGTGTATTCTGAGTTCGCCCTTGTGGACCAATTCATAGAAATTTTCTACTTGAACTTCTGGGGTTAAGTTTTTTAAGTGTCTCAAATTTCTCAGTATCAAATTTGTTGTATTTTCTTACATTGTTAATCTTTGAAAAGATGGACTGATACAACATAATAAATGATTAATTTTAAAATATTATAAGCCAGCTATCTATTGCCACAGCGGTGCCTTAGGACAAAAAACCTCTCAGTAGCACAAAACAACAAGTATTTCTTGTTTACACATCTGGAGTGAGTGGTTGGTTGAAGTGGCTCTGCTGCTCGTAGCTGGGCTGACTCAAATGCACAGATATTGCATACTTTTGGTTGATCTTGGCTGGCTGTGGCTTGGATAAATGGAACAATTCAGATACGCTACATGTGTCTTTCATTCTCCTGAGTGTTTCTGTGGTAGGGGAAGAGATGCAAGGGAAAGAGGAGACATTTAAAAGGCCTCTGAAGGAGCTCAGAACTGGCATGTCATCACCTTCACCACGTTCTACTGGCTAAAGCATGTCCCAGGCCGACACTGAGAAAAGACATGGGAGAACACACTGTTTCTCTACTGAGAGAAGCTGCAAAGTCACATGGTAAAAGGCATGAACACAAGGGGGATTGCATATGAAGAACAGTAACTTTTAATAGAATCAATCTACTGTATATGTATAAATATGTATAAATACAAAAGCCTTTGAAAAGTTATAATTCAATATTATGATGCCCATGATAAATAATAAGTTATGATGCTAGGACTCATAACAATAAAAAGTTAAAGAAGAGTTTTGGGGAAAACCTTGAAGGTTTAAACATTTTTATATTGTCTCATTCCTTAATATTGCTGAAAGATTCATGGAAATCTAGTTGAACTGTGGGATAGCCTGTCTCTCTATATTCTTTGGTGTTCCCTTGGAAGAATGTTGGAATTTATTTTTAGACAATTGGTGACTAACATGTACAGTCAAGAGAGATCATTCAGACCAAAAGATGACTTTTTTTTTATATACAGGGCCAGACTGTAAATATTTTAGGGTTTGTGGGCCATACAGTCTCTGTCACAACTATTCAACTCCAGTGTTGCAGTACTGAAACACCCATAGACCTTAAACAAATGATAATGGTTGTTCCAATAGAGTTAAATCAAAATATCAGAAAATGAGCTGGATTTTGATGATAGGCTGTGGTTTATTGACCCTTAATCTAGGTTTTAATATTTTGATGCCAATTCCATAAAGCTGGAGCAGAAGAGAAGAAAGAAAAAAAATACTTCTAAAAATGGAGCAACAATATAGATTGAGAGCATTGCTTGTTGTGACAAAATATGGCATAGTACACCAGAAGTTACTGGAAGGAATAAATAAAAAGATTAATAAATTTAAGTTAGGGCAAGTAAGAAAAAAACCCTGAATACTTGGACTTTGGAGAAAAGGTACTTTTTCTTGCCTTATGTCAGTGGTTTGAAGATCCTATGTTATCTTGCTCTGCTTTGAGTTCTCTTGTAAAATTATACAATGCATTCTTTCTTCCTGGTACCCAGATGTTGATCTCTCTGGGGCAAGTGAACTCAAAATGAACTTCCACTTTGATGGAAAAGCAAGGATATACAGTATTTTTAAATGTCTGGAGATGATGCCCCTTAAAAACGTTCTCTCTTAGCTGGGCTGTGATACATTGAACATCCAAAAGTAGGCAATACCAGGTTGGGATTGGTAGAGACTATAGAAGACATTAAGTCCATATTGACAGTCACAAAAGGCAAGTAATAAATATGCATTAAAAGAATATTTCTACTGCCTATTTTTATTTTATTTATTTATTTTTTTTTGTAGAGACAGAGTCTCACTGTACCCGCCCTTGGGTAGAGTGCCGTGGCATCACACGGCTCACAGCAACCTCTAACTCCTGGGCTTACGCGATTCTCTTGCCTCAGCCTCCCAAGCAGCTGGGACTACAGGCGCCCGCCACAACGCCCGGCTATTTTTTTGTTGCAGTTTGGCCGGGGCTGGGTTTGAACCCGCCACCCTCGGCATATGGGGCCGGCGCCCTACTCACTGAGCCACAGGCGCCGCCCTCTACTGCCTATTAATTTAGGTAAATTATTTGTATCAACTGTAAAAACAAAAAGAGGGTGGCACACAAATCATTCAAATGATGAAAGAATATGGAGCACTTTAGTTTGCATAAGATATAATAGTTTCCTTGGGTAGTTTGACAAAAATGTAATGCCTCTCATATGAGCTATATATTAGTTTACTTTCACTAGTCATTTGATCATTTCTCTGTCTCTCCGTGGATGTCTCAAATTTAAATCTAAATCCAAGTTATCAATTTGAACACACAAACATTTCTCTCCCAGTGTTTTATATCTTGCTAAATGAGCTACGACCTACATAACTGTACTGGCCATGATTTATATCCTATTAATTTTCAAGTCCTGTGTATTTTTCTGCTTACATGTCTCTTAAGTTTATCTTCTCTTCATACATAGAATTACCCTGGCTCAGACCATGGTATTTTTTTCTGACTGGGACCACTGTCACGGTCTCTTAATTTGTCCCCTCCCTGAATTTTTGATCAGTACAGTTTCCATTCTCCAATTACATAACCACAAATATGGTCATACCTTCCATTCTTTAAAACCTACTAATTCCCTTGGAACAAAGGCCATAGACCTCACAATTTCTGCTGTCCACCACATCTATCTCTTTCCAACCCCCAATTCATTCATCTGCTTCACTCTTGCACTCTTTGTCCCTTTGGAGGGCATTTTCTATCTTACCAGCTTATGTTGTGAGACGCAGAAAGGTAGAGGATGCTCTTGACTCATTTACTATTGTGTTCCTAGTACCCATCATCATTCTTGGTGCATAATAGATGCTCCATAAATAATTGTTGAATGGGTGAATTAATACTTATTCACTTTGCTATATGTTGAAGTCAACAAATCTCTTTTTAGAAAAGATAAAGAATATATAATATGGAAAAATATACACCGTTGGCTAGACTATACTGTTATTCATGTCAGAGATCTTAATTTTCTTAATTATCTCTATATCCCACAAAGCCTTACATGATGCTGTGTAACAAATTAATGAATAGTTTAATATCACAAATTCCCAAGTTCCTAACTTAGTTCCAAATGAGTAGTAACTTCATATTTATTTTTCTTTTTCCTTTTTTCCCCTTTTACCAACTTTCTAATTCTGAAAGGTTATCTACACACACACACACACACACACACACACACACAAATACATGACTATAAACATAGGTATTTTCCTTAGTTTCAAAATCTATATTTTTAAAATTTACCATATAATGTGATTTGTAAAGTATTCACTTTTACTTATTTGCTTATATTCAGAAATCATCCTAGAAGACATTCTTACATTTTGTAAGTTAAACTACAAATGAAAGATATGATCTGACCAGTGTGTGGGAGGTAAACTTTATTTTTACTACACATTAAAGCTGAATGATAGAAAAGAAAATGTACTAAATTAGTTTTCAGAGAAGCCACATTCAAGTTCTTGGACGCTTCCATGGTATCTATATGGAAAACTTACAAAGCCAAGATCCTTAAATGTAAGTTTCATGAGAGCAAAGATTTTGTGTGCTTATCACTGTAAAATAGTGCAACTACAATAGAGCATTGTATAATAGACATTTATTTCCCAATAAGTGTTTGTTCAATTAATAAAGGAAACTTTGGTCCACATATACCTTGTCAATTGTAGGTTGTTGCAAACTGAGGTAATAGTAAATATTCCAGCAAATTTAGGAAATTATTGGGACAGTAAAAACATGTATATTGGAAAAGATTTTAAATCTAGAGAGAACTACATGAGTTTAAGGTATTACTACTAACACCTTTGTGGCTTCCCCTCTAATGTCTGTATTCTGAATATTCAATTTTACTAGAACATATCTGGGGTTTTGTACCCTATAATTATAGTATGTGATTAGTATTATTTTATTCTAAGTGTATTATAAGTTGGAAATAAGATGAGATTATAGATATTGTCAGTAACACTAATAATTTGAAAAAAGAACATATTCTTCTTAGTAAAGTATCTCAAGAATGGAAGAAAAAGTATCCAGTGTACTCAGCCCTACTATGAAACTAATGTATGGCTTTCACATGAAAGCAATAACCCAGTTATAACCCAAGAATAGGGGGAAGAGGGAAAGCGAGGGGAGGAAGGGGGGAGGAGGGCAGAGGGAGGGTGATTGGTGGGATTACACCTGCGGTGCATCTTACAAGGGTATATGTGAAACTTAGTAAATGTAGAATGTAAATGTCTTAACACAATAACTAAGAAAATGCCAGGAAGGCTATGTTAACCAGTGTGATGAAAATGTGTCAAATGGTCTATAAAACCAGTGTATGGTGCCCCATGATCGCGTTAATGTGCACAGCTATGATTTAATAAAAAAAAAAAAAGAAAGAAAAAAGAGAAAAAACAATTTTGGTGTAGTGGCAAATTAAGACTCTTGGGAACATGTTTTCACATGTAATAATTTCAAAGGAAACATCTATATACTTAACATTTATGCAAACAATACAATTTTCAGCAATTCATATATTATCTTATTTAATTTTTTCAGTAATCCTTTTGCAGATAGATGGAATTATTTCCATTTCACAAATGAAGATATTGAAGCACAAAGAGAGTAAATAAATTGTCCACGTTCACACAGCAGGTAAATCATAGAGTCTTCCCTTGAACCTAGATTATGTTGCCTCCAAATCCTTTGCCAATTACATTTTTCCATTGTGAGGAGTTTAGGACAAACTATGAAATTACTTCTGACACCGACTGCAAGTTTGGTGAATTCCCCAAAACACTCCTCAGTATTTTAATTTAATTTTTAATATTAATTTTTATTTTTTGAGACAGAGTCTCACTCTTTCATCCTGGGCCAACTGCCATGATGTCATAGCTCACAAAACCCTCAAACTCTTGGGCTTAAGTGATCATCTTGTCTCAACCTGCTTAGTTGCTGGGACTATAAGCACCTACCACAACACTTGGCTAATTTTTTTATTTGTAGTAGAGACAGGGTCTCCCTCTTGTTTAGGCTGGTCTCAAACTCCTGAGCTCAAGCGATCTACCTGACTCAGTTTCCCAGAGTGCTAGGATTATGGACATGAGTCACCACACCCGGCCATACTCCTCAGTTTTGATTATTTACTAAAAGAACTCATAGAATTCACTAAAAGCTATCATACTCACAGTTATAGCTTATCCAGGGAAATAATTCAGATTAAAATCAGCCAAGGGAAAAAGTACATAGGGCCGAGTCCCAAACATAAAGCTTCCATTGTCCTCTCCATGAGGAGTTAGGACACATTACTCTCTAAGTATCAATGTGTGACAGTATACCTCAAGTATTGCCAACCAAGGAAGCTCACCCAAGCCTCAGTGTTCAGGGTTTTTATTGGGTCTCCATTTTGCAGGCATTGTTGATTGGGTGATTTCCCACATGGATATCTCAGTCTCTGAGTCAATTGATACCACATAACCCAAAGCTTCACATTGCTGGCCTTTCTGGCATAGGTAGCCCCACCTTAAGACTACAGGTGTGACCATGCCTCATCCTAAGTCACTTTGTTAAAACTATCCAGTGTGATTCAAGGTGCCAGACAAACAAAGGCACTCCTATCAGACATAATAACACAAGGGCCCAGATAATACTCTAAGAAACAAGGAAAAGCCCAGACTTCTTTGGGCAAGGCCAAATTTGTTACTACACAGTAATGTTGAGAAAAGAGTTTTTAAATAGCAGAATAACACAGAAAATGAAAATAGCTGGTAAATACATATATGTGTGTGTATATGCACATACATATGTCAATATGGCTTGTTGGAATCAAAATTTGAACTTTGACTTGGTTGTTGTTAGTCTCCTCTAGCTAGTAGATCACATGAATTGAGGCATGTGAGAAGTCCCAGATGAAAGGGATTAGATCGTTGCCACAGTTCAGATATAACCCTTATAGCTAATATCAAGAGATACAACTGTGAGAAGTGATAAAAGCATAAAGCCCATTGTTTGAGGAGGAAAGTCTGCTTGGTTTATGGGTTTTTAAAGAGGCTCTTAGTTGTTTTCAGTTTGAAAAATTGATATCCATTATCAGACCAGCAACAGTCAACTCCTGGGGCTTTTTGCTAAAATTAGTTTTGATACCTTAAAGAATATTGATGACATTTTAGAGTAGAACAGCCTAAAAGATACAAAATAAATGCTTTCTAAAAAAGACTTTATCCTTTAGCTTTATCAAGAAGCCAAAAAAAAAAAAAAAGAAATAAAAGTGAGTTTTGCTATTAGATGTAAAGGCTCTAGTCATATCTATTTATACAGTTGCTCAGTTTTATCTAGCATGGAGTAAAATAGAAAGAAGTAGCACCATATGTCTGAGTAAGCCTGGTATACGCATTAATTCTTTTTGGCTTATGATTTATGTTCCTTTGGTATTACTTTAAAGCATCAAATTAGGTGAAGATTGTCTCTGATGTTCTACAACCCCAACCTGCCATCCCATTCCCTCTTTCCAGCCCTCTCCCCTGAGAGATCTTCTTTTTAGCACTCTTAAATTCTAAGACTCTTCTGTTTCTTAGATTTCTCTGGGAAGGAAAGAAATCTGTGATTATCAGGTTGGATTAGTTTCATGTGTTACTCCTCTTCCCAGGAGCAGTGGCAATTAAAAGAGAATGTCATGGGGAAAAACTATAATTATATTTACCGTTGTTTATTAGGTAGGATATGCAAAGCACTGCTGTAGTAACAAACCTCCACATTTCAGTGGCTTGGCATAGAAAAGAAAGATACCTCATTTAGAACACAGCCTGGTGTGGATTGTGGGGTTTCTCCTGCCTCTTTTTATTCCAAGTGCCAACTCAAGGACTGTTGAGTTTTATTTTGTAACTCTGACATCTTGAAGTCCTCTGCTTCTAGCTGTGTGGATCTATGAATGAGAGGATTGAATAGGTAATCTGCTCTTAATTTCCCGGGACTGGAAGTAACATGACCCTTCTATTCAAGTTGCATTGATTAAGATTAGTCACCAAGAAGTGTGATAGCTGGGAAATGAGCGAAATGAGATATGTTAGGAGACAGAGGGAATTTCAGGAATCCACAAATCATACTAGCAGAGAATTACTCACTCCACCAAGAGATCAGCTAATGTTTGCATAAAGAGTTCAGCCAATCTTTATTGTGTATTTATTGTCAACCAAGAATTGTTCTAGGTACAGGGCAGATGCAAAAGAATAATGTTACCCTCAAGAACGTCATGCTTGAGTGAGGGAGATTGATTGGTGAACCTTTATCTAGAACAGGGGTCCTCAAACTGCGGCCCACGGGCCACATGAAGCGGTGTGATTGTATTTGTTCCCGTTTTGTTTTTTTACTTCAAAATAAGATATGTGCAGTGTGCATAGGAATTTGTTCTGTTTTTTTTTTTTTTTAACTATAGTCTGGCCCGCCAACAGTCTGAGGGACAGTGAACTGGCCCCCTGTTTAAAAAGTTTGAGGACCCCTGATCTAGAATGTTGTTTGACATTTACAATAATAGATATATGTGCAGGTTACATTTGAACAGTGTGTAACTCTTCAGTACTGATATGAGAAACTAAGAACCAGGAGGAGCTTTTCAAAGGAAATGACCTTCCCCCCACCCGATGTTGGAAGGAGTTTTGCAGGCAGAGAAAGAAGATGGAGACCTGCGAGGAAGCGCTAACAAGGTCAAAACTCAAAAGCAACTGAGAACAAGCTGGGCTGAGGAAGCTACAGTGGAATGAAGGGGGTAACTTCAAGGTGGGCCATAGTAGAATGGGAGGCTGGAGAGCTGGGCTGGGGCCAGCTTCTGTTGGTTTCTCTTTTCAGCCATGCCGAGTTGCTAGAGGCTTGTGGGCAAAGGGAAACTACTGAAAATTTTATAGTAGGAGGAAAATCAGTGTCTAAGCTACTCCTGAAAGCTTAAAAATTCCAAACCTTTACTGAGCTTTCATTGCTTCACAAGCACACAGTGGAGCAGTTTACACACACAATCTTATTTCATCCTCCCAGAAACCTCAGAGGTAGAGTTCTTATTGCCATTAAAGATGAGGAAACTTCAGGCATAGAGAAGGTCAGTAATTTTCCCAAGAACGCACAGCTAATATGTGAGAAAATTCAGGCAATATGGGGTTAAGCAGGGTGGCTCACTGCTGTAATCCCAGCACTTTAGGAAGCTGAGGTGGGAAGATTTTTTGAGGTCAGGAATTTGAGACAAGCCTCGGCAACATAGCAATACCCCCATCTCTACAACAAAAATTTAAAAATTTAGCTGGGTGTGGTGATGCATGCCCATAGTCCCAGCTACTCAGGAGGCTAAGGTGAGAGGATAGCTTGAGCCCAGGAGTTGGAGGCTGCAGTGAGCTATGAGTGTGTCATGAAACTTCAGCCTGGGTGACAGAGCAAGACCTTGTTTCTAAATAAATAAATAAATAGACAAATAAATAAATTAAAAAATTTAAAAAGCATAGCAATATGATGCCAGAGTCAGATTCTTTGATCTTGACCATAGCTGTGCATTAGAAATATAACAGTAAACCCACAAGACAATTAAAATTTTCTAGTATTTATGTGAAGAAAAGTAGAAAAGAAATAGGTAAAGTAATTTTGTAATATTTTCATTTAGCACAATATAGCCAAAATATTATTCAATCTGAAATCAATGTAAAACATTATTAATGAGATATTTTGAGATGTTTTACTTTATTGTTTCATAGTAGGTCTTTGAAATCTGGTATTTTACACTTGCAGCACATCTCTATGCAGACTATGCATGTTTCAAATATGCAACAGTTTCATGTGGCTAGTGGCCACTGTATTAGCACTAACTCAGAGGGTTTATTCCTGTGGTTTTAGGGGAATTTAGCCACTGGGTACTAAGGAGCTATAAAAGTAAACATATGCCCTTGTTTCAGGTGGTTTTTGCGATCATGAACATAGATTAAGCAGCTTGAATTTAGATAAATATCTCCTCCTAAACTTATTCTAAAATCCTTCTTTCCTCCTCCTGGCAGTATTCGGTAGAAATTATACCTCACATCCTGTGTTAGCACATCTGGCACTGATAGGTGTTGTGATTCATTGTTGTGTCTATATATGACAGATGAACTACTCAAACTCCGCATGCAGAAGGGCCCACGATCTGTCCAATATCTAGTAAATTTTCCTTCCAGTTGATTCCCTCAGAGTGATGGTAGATGCTATATACTCCCAGCATGTTTAGAATGTCAATGTAGAAATCCTAGAAATTCCAATTAGGGTCAGCTTGTTATACTCATGAAAGTAACATCAAACATGGATAATTGAGTTTCCAAAACAGAGGATGACCTCGCTGTTTGTCCTTCACAAATACACATGGTTCTTTGGTCTATTTAATTAAATTCCTATGTAAATATGTCCTATGGGAAAGGAATTTATACAAAACCATCTAATAGTTTCTCCCAAGACTCGACCTTCCCAGTACACACCAGAATTCACTGCGCCCATTAGACACCTTTATAGAATATTTATCCATCTGCTATTCCTATGACAATCAAAATAACTCGGACTGTATTTTGAAGTACAAGGCATAAGATTTGATAAATTTGACTTTGATAAAAAGTTGTGTTTTATGTTTTCATGAAGTAAATTTTATCCCTTTTAAAACCTACAATTTAATAAACCTTTTGGGAGTTCCTATTACTAAGGAATTATCCTAGACCTTGGGAGATGGTGATGGGTATACAAATGATTACATCATGTTTCTGACTATGTAGGATAGTATGGTAGCAAAATATTTGGACTCTGATCTAAAGCAGATCTGAATTAGAGTGAAAGACTCTTTACTTAACAGACCTTAAGTGAGTTATTTAAACTCTCTAAGCCTCAGGCACTACGTCGGTAGAATGAACTTAATGATAGAATCTCCCTTATAGGGTTGCTGGGAGAATTAAAGTATGAAATATGGCATGAACTTAGCATAGTAGTTGCCAAAAAATAAGTGGTCAATGAACATTATTATCATTGTTTTTTTCTTCCTGTTGTTATTATCTTCTAGGAGGAAAAGCAGACCCAACACCTATAGTGAAAATCATAGTGCAACAAATGCTAATTGAGTCACAAATCAGTACTGGGAAGGTAAGAGAACTAGTCATTCTGATTGGCGTCAGAGACATTTCGTGGAGATGGTAGCATTAGTCTAGGGCTTTGAAGCATGAGAAAGGAGAGAGAGGAAAGAAGGGAAATCTGGGCAAAGCCATGGATAGTGGAAGTGAGGTGTTGATCCCCTGGAATTTGGTTTGAAGAATAGTTTGGCCTTCATGAATATTGGTCTAAGAATTCTTAATCCAATATTCCATATGATTGGGTTACATTGTTTGTGTTTGTTAGGTAATCTGTGCTTTTTATAAAGTTAGCACTGAAAGCATTATACAAAACAAAATTAAGATAGAGATCATCTGGACAGCTTCAAAATATGGCTGATATTTGAAAGGGGTTATAAAAACTAAACTTTTTGACTTTCAAATCTGACCTGATAAATTAAATTCTGTGAAGTAAAATTAACATGCCAGAAATATGTACCATGATGTCCTGTGGTTTTTCATACCCCTTGGTACTCTGCCTAACATCTTCAAGAATATATGTACAGCAGTTTAAGAAGCATGCATAACAGGGGAAGGTTTAACTTAAAATTATCAGACTTGAGATGTAAACAGTTCTGTTGCTAATTAGTTAAGTGGCTTTAGTAATTAACTTGACCTATGTGGATACCCACACATGCACATGTGTGGTAAATGATATTTGGGGGCCCTTTGGGTGGTAAAAACATTCAAGATGAAAATTTAGTATGATCTCATAAAGGACTAGAAGTCAGAGACTTGTATAGGCACTAAAGTGTTGAAACTAAGGAAAATCCTTGAATGAAGTTTGTGTGTGTTTGTGTTTTGTTTATTCTTTGGGAATCTATTAAGCAGAGTTACACATTTACTTAAAGTTCAGAGCTTACTTCTCTAAGATTGATTTTAAAATTTGTATCGTTATTTATTTGCTGGCTGGTTGTTTTTTAGAAAGGATGTAGTGAACAATTTCCCTACAGTGGGTTTCAGTTACCTACTGCTGCAGAACAAGCCATCTAAAATATAGTGGCTTAAAACAGCAATGACTTATTCCTTCCAATTCTGTAAGCTCTTTGCTTCTCCAACTTGAGCTACCAGCAGCTAGTTGCTCTGCTTGGATGGCTGGGCTGTCCACATGTCGTCTTTCATGGCAGCTTCTCCCCGGCATGGTGTCCGGATTTCAGGAAGGCAAATCCCAAGGCAGAAGCATGTATCAAACCTCTGCTTGAATCACATTGGTTGGTGTTCTCTTGGTCAAAGCAAGGCACATAGCCAAGTCTAGAAACCATGTAGTAGAGGACTGCCTGGGACAAAACTTCTGGGAGATATGATTCACTGGTGGGCCATTATTTAACAACAATCCATCATAAATCCTTGACCATCTGATAAAGGTAGTAGATAATACTGTGTGATTTGAAGAATACAATGAAAACATTTTCTCTTTTTGTTAAATTACAAGAAAAAATGCAATCAAGGTTTCATTCTTTTACATTAATGCAGTGGTCCTCTACTGGAGTTCATTTCAGAGGTATCGTGGTATTTTCTCAAAAGACAAAAGGATGCCTGGTTCTCTACACATAACAACCAAATTAAATCACTGTATAGTTGATTCTGAAGGACATACTTGATTAAGACTGACTGAGGTATGTATCCCATTTTCAGGAATGATGGATTAGCTTGTGCAAGACCAAACCATAAGTGGAACACCAGTTCATGATGGGTGAGATCTCTGGAAGAATAAAATTCTTCGAGGTTTTCAGATTTCTCCTTTTTATTACCTGTCCTGCCAAAGTGGTCTAGCTCCTAAGCGCAAAATCTGGGAATTTTTGCCATTGATTGCATTGTTATTTAGTCTCTCAACCCAAACGGAAGGAAATAGGGTTTCATTTCAATATCCTGCTACAAAAAGGTATGTCTAAGCCTTAGGAGGTTATTTATTCCTTTGCACTGGTTTAGGTAAGTACCCTCAGGTACATAAAAACAGTTCCTTGCTGATGTGGTTAGGGCTTACTCTTATTGAGGAAAACTGATATTACACATTAACACATAATCTATTTAATTTGTTCATTAAGAAGATACAAAGTATTTTTATACTAATATACTTATTGGTGATTAGGGAAAAGACACTAATATACTTACTGATGATTGGGGAAAAGTGATACCAAATTTAATGCTAAACTTAACAATTATCCTTCTTAATTCAACTCCAGTTTGTCATCTTGGTTTGAATAAAGCCATTCACTGTGAGTCTTTTCTCACAGTTAATGTTTGATCTGAAGTTGTAGAGTGGCACAATGGCATTCTCATCTCACTCTGCCAGCTGAGTAGTCAGTATATAGACTCTTCTGTTTCTCAGGGAACCTGCTTGCCCTCTAACTTTTTTATGTTCTCTTTTCCGCTTGGCAATGGCAAGGGGAAAAATAACAGGCCTCATTATGACTTTCCAGGTCTCAAGTTGAGAAAGCAGTTCACTCAAAACATCTCTTCTTTTCCTAAAAAATCTTCCATGGGTACATGTCATTGTTATAAATGCTAACTTCAATCAGATGCTTAAGATTATCCACCAACCACACAAACAGGCATCTAGCTCCTTTTGAAACAGTTCTATTTTTTAAAGCCTACACCCCCTTTTTATTTTTGAATGCTGCTTTTGAAATTCACTTAAAATAACTATTTCCAATCAGCAGGTAAAGGCATTATTGAATGCACTGGATGATGCAGTTGGAGACAAGAAAAGCTGAGTTTTTTTTTGGATTTGCACGACTTAATCATCAGACAGATCATAAACATGCATGTTAAGCAGAGAAATAGCATTGATTCGATTCATAACACTGGACCTATAATTCCACCTCTCTCATCAATTATTTGTGAAGTCCTGAACATGTCATTTCATCATGTGGGGCTTTACTTTTTGCATGGTAAAAATAGGGTGGTGCTATGCTAGTTTATTTCTAAAGTGATTGCCAGGTCTAATAGTCAACAATTCTGAGCACATTGCACTTTTCATGGTACAGACTTGATTCAGTCTCCTTAGAGATTGCATATATTTTGATATTTTCCCTAGTAGTACTTGGGATCTACATTTATTCTGAGAAAATACTACACAGATGTTTTAAGGAAATAAAAATATTGGTGACTATTATTTAAGCAGGAATTTAATACTTAATGTACTAATAATTTGCAGCCTTTTCTTCTTGAGACATCATCTGTGAACCTCTGTGGGAATATATATTCTCTAGGGATTCTCTTATAAATTACCAGGATTAGGAGGGAGACAAGATGGCGGACTGAAGCCAGCTTTCAACAAAGGCTCCCGTCCAGAAGGAGAGTTAAGGGACAGGAATTTAGTAAGTATCCTGGTGGACTTGAGCCTCACCAAGAGAGAAGGCTGAAGAACGCACATCAACACCGCTGAGGCAAGTTGTGATCACAAGGACGCAAACAAAAGGTACAAAATCCACCACCAAGCGGACGGGAGTCCCCCTCCCCCATGAGACCGGCTCTGGAGCCCCACAATTTAACAAGCGGGCAGAAATTAAAGGCCCTCCCACTACACTCCACGGGAAAGACCTTCTAAAAACTGGACCTACCTCCCCTACTGGGGTGCCGTGGCGTTCTCCTGCCGGACATAGGGCTGAATAAAACTTTGGGAATCCTTTGCCGGCAACCCTGAATCCCCGGCGCTCCCCTCCCGCCCACTGAGGTCTGGAGGCCTGTCCCCCAGGACTTCGGATCCTTGGGTGATTTCTCAAGGGGAGTGGACAGTCCCCGAGTTGCGACTGGTAGCATTGACTCTGAGGCCCGCGAGTGAGGAGAGGGCACCGGGCTGAGGGGGAGTCACGCCTCGCGGCACTTCCCTGCGGTGCAGTGCACCAACTCTCCCCGGGCATACGGGGCCCAAGACTGAATAAGACTCTGGCCTCCCTGCTGAGAGCTGAGAACCCCTACTCTCACTCGGGGTCTGAGGGCCTATCCCCCAGGAGTTCGGCTCCTTGGGTGATTTCTCGAGGGGAGTGCACAGTGCCTGAGCTGCGTCAGGTCAGCGCTGACTCTGGGATACGTGAGCGAGGAGAGGGCACTCCGCTGAGGGGAAATCAAGCCTTGGCGGCACTTCCCTGCGGTGCAGTGCAGGAGCCCTCCCCGGGCACAAGACTGAATAAGACTCTGGCCTCCCCGCTGAGAGCTGAGAGCCCCTACTCTCACTCGGGGTCTGAGGGCCTATCCCTCCGGAGTTCGGCTCCTTGGGTGATTTCTCGAGGGGAGTGCACAGTGCCTGAGCTGCGTCAGGTCAGCACTGACTCTGGGACACGTGAGCAAGGAGAGGGCACTCCGCTGAGGGGAAATCAAGCCTTGGTGGCACTTCCCTGCGGTGCAGTGCAGGAGCCCTCCCCGGACCGTAGTATTGCGTGAAACTGAATGAAACTCTAGCTTCCCCCCGCCCCACTCCCAATCCGGGTCTGGGGGCCCATCCCCCAAGAGTTCTGATTCTTGGGGGATCTCTTAAGGGGTGTGGACCCAGCACAAACTGCAGCCGCTCAGTGCTGACTCTGGTGCGCGGGACAGAGGAGAAAAGGGTCGCCTGAGTGCCCACACCAGAGCAGCAGTTCCCTGGAGGTAGATCAACAGCCGTTTTTCCTTTAACGGCAGAACGCTCACTTCTGGATATTCTGAGGCCACACCCCCTGTCTCCCTGGGCAACCAGAGGAGGCCACCGGTGTCACGGCTCACAAACCCAGAAGCCTCCAGGGCGGGGCCGACCCAGAGAGGTGTTCAGACGCAATTCTCCAGCAGCAAAGACGCTTGAACTCAAAACAGCCCATCTCCTGTAGGCGATGACAGGAACAGAGACAGAACCTCACAAAGTTGTCTGTTCTGTTCTGTTCTGTTAGCAGCATCCATCAGGGACGGGGCTAAGCCTGAGTGAACACCTCCTTCCCAACACCTGCATCAAACACTCAAAGATGTCAGGCCCCATCTCCTCCTGCTAGATAGCGGCAGTCTGCGGGGGCCTGGCAGACTTCCTCGCGATTCAGGCAGGTGCAAACCCCTGGAGTGTCTGTTCACTGCAGGCAACTGGGTTAGCCATCTGCAGAGATACCAGTGACTGGGTCCGACGGAGGGGCAAAGTGGGGAAGGAGACGTCAACCTTCCCAGACTGCTCTGTTTGCGGGGTGGCTCCTCCTGACTCCACGCTGCACTGGGGTGAGCTGTCTCAGAGGAGTCACCAGGCCCCTGTGATCCAGTTCCCAGAGACCTCTTGAACCCTTCCACCTGAGACAAGTGCCGATTGAGACAGTTGATTCGGACCTTTTGAACTGGGCTAATAGACTGAGGACTTTTCAGGTGGTGCCCTGGGTGTGCGATTGTAGGAAGGTTTGATTCTCCTTTTCCAACTGGGGCCAGAGGTGGGCAGGCGGGGTGACTTAATTGCTGATTTTTTCACACAGCTGAGACTTCAAGCCAGAGTAGAAGTTGCAATAGGATCGAACAGAAACCAGCTGAAAACAAGACAGAACCACTTTGCTCCACCACACCAGACAGGGCCCCAGTTTCTCAGGCCACAACACTGTACGGGCCCTCGATAAAACCCCAGGGGAAAAACCAAAGGGAGTAAACCATGGGGCGGAATCAGCGGAAAAACTCTGGTAACATGAATAACCAGAATAGATCAACCCCCCCAAGAAAAGATACGGCAGATGTGATTGAAGATCCCATTCATAAACAACTGGCTGAGATGTCAGAAGTCGAATTCAGAATTTGGTTTGCAGACAAGATTAATAAAATGGAATTAGGAATTCGAGGAGAAATTCAAAAGTTGTCTCAAGAATTTAACGAATTTAAAGACAAAACCACCAAAGACTTAGACACACTGAAACAAGAACTTACAGCCCTCAAAGATATGAAAAATACAGTAGAATCCCTCAGTAACAGAATGGAGCAAGCAGAAGAAAGGATTTCTGACATTGAAGATAAAGTCTTCGAACGCTCCCAATCTCTCAAAGAGGAAGAGAAATGGAGAGCAAAAACGGATCACTCACTCAGAGAGCTCTCAGATAATTCGAAAAAACATAACATAAGGGTTATAGGAATTTCGGAGGCTGATGATGTGGCAGCCAAGGGCACAGAAGCCCTTCTACATGAAATTATGAAAGAAAATTTTCCAGACATGCCTAGAGAATCTGAAATCCAGATAGCAGACAGCTTCAGAACCCCAGCACGATTCAACCCCAAAAAGCCATCTCCCAGACATATCATAATTAGCTTCACTAAAGTTAACATGAAAGAGAAGATTCTCAAAGCAGCCCGGCGAAAGAAAACTATAACGTACAAAGGTAAGAATATTAGAATAACTGCAGATCTCTCTGCTGAAACTTTTCAAGCAAGAAGAGGCTGGTCATCAACTTTTAATCTCCTAAAGCAAAAAAACTTTCAACCCAGGATCTTGTATCCAGCTAAACTGAGTTTCATCTATGATGGAGAAATTAAATACTTCAATGACATTCATATGTTGAAAAAATTTGCCATAAGTAAACCAGCTCTTCAGGATGTTCTCAGACCTATCCTCCACAATGACCAACCCAATCCTATACCACAAAAGTAAACTCACTCAGAAACTTCGGATCAAACTCCAACTTCCACACTGGCGAAAGGATTAAAAATGTCCACTGGACCTTTGAAAAACTCGATACCCAAAATTCCACCAGACTTATCCTTACTCTCCATCAATGTGAATGGCTTAAACTGTCCTCTAAAGAGGCATAGGTTAGCTGACTGGATACAAAAACTTAAGCCAGATATTTGTTGCATACAAGAGTCACATCTCAACTTAAAAGACAAATACAGACTCAGGGTGAAAGGATGGTCATCCATATTTCAGGCAAATGGTAATCAGAAAAAAGCAGGTGTTGCAATTTTATTTGCAGATACAGTAGGCTTTAAACCATCAAAAGTAAGGAAGGACAAGAATGGTCACTTCATATTTGTTAAGGGTAATACTCAATATGACGAGATCTCAATTATTAATATCTATGCACCCAACCAGAATGCACCTCAATTTATAAGAGAAACTCTAACAGACATGAGTAACTTGATTTCCTCCAGCTCCATAATCGTTGGAGATTTCAACACTCCCTTGGCAGTGTTGGATCGATCCTCCAGAAAGAAGCTGAGCAAAGAAATCTTAGATTTAAACCTAACCATCCAGTATTTAGATTTAGCAGACATCTACAGAACATTTCATCCCAACAAAACTGAATACACATACTTCTCATCAGCCCACGGAACTTACTCCAAAATTGATCACATTTTAGGTCACAAGTCTAACCTCAGTCAATTTAAAGGAATAGAAATTATTCCATGCATCTTCTCGGACCATCATGGAATAAAACTTGAATTGAGTAACAACAGGAATCTGCATACCCATACAAAAACATGGAAGTTAAATAACCTTATGCTGAATGATAGCTGGGTCAGAGATGAGATTAAGAAAGAAATCACCAATTTTTTGGAACAAAATGACAATGAAGACACAAGCTATCAGAACCTCTGGGACACTGCAAAGGCAGTTCTAAGAGGGAAATTTATAGCACTGCAAGCCTTCCTCAAGAGAACGGAAAGAGAGGAAGTTAACAACTTAATGGGACATCTCACGCAACTGGAAAAGGAAGAACATTCCAACCCCAAACCCAGTAGAAGAAAAGAAATAACCAAAATTAGAGCAGAATTAAATGAAATTGAAAACAAAAGAATAATACAACAGATCAATAAATCAAAAAGCTGGTTTTTTGAAAAGGTCAATAAAATAGATAAACCTCTGGCCAACCTAATCAGGAAAAAAAGAGTAAAATCTCTAATATCATCAATCAGAAACAACAAAGACAAAATAACCACAGACTCATCAGAAATCCAAAAAATCCTTAATGAATATTACAAGAAACTTTATTCTCAGAAATATGAAAATCTGAAGGAAATAGACCGATACTTGGAAGCACGCCACCTTCCAAGACTTAACCAGAATCAAGTGGAAATGTTGAACAGACCCATAACAAGTTCAGAAATAGCATCAACTATACAAAACCTCCCTAAAAAGAAAAGCCCGGGACCAGATGGTTTCACGTCAGAATTCTACCAAACCTTTAAAGAGGAATTAGTACCTATATTACTCAACCTGTTCCAAAATGTAGAAAAAGAAGGAAGACTACCCAACACGTTCTATGAAGCAAATATCACCCTGATCCCCAAACCAGGAAAAGACCCAACAAGAAAAGAAAATTATAGACCAATATCACTAATGAATATAGATGCAAAAATATTCAACAAGATCCTAACAAACAGAATCCAGCAACACATCAAACAAATTATACATCATGACCAAGTTGGTTTTATCCCAGGGTCTCAAGGCTGGTTCAATATACGTAAATCTATAAATGTAATTCAGCACATAAACAAATTAAAAAACAAAGACCATATGATTCTCTCAATTGATGCAGAAAAAGCTTTTGATAATATCCAGCATCCCTTCATGATCAGAACACTCAAGAAAATTGGTCTAGAAGGGACTTTTCTTAAACTGATAGAGGCTATCTACAGCAAACCCACAGCCAATATCATATTGAATGGAGTTAAATTGGAATCATTTCCACTCAGATCAGGAACCAGACAAGGCTGCCCATTGTCTCCATTGCTTTTCAACATTGTAATGGAAGTTTTAGCCACCGCAATTAGGGAAGAAAAGGCGATCAAGGGTATCCATATAGGGTCAGAAGAGATCAAACTCTCGCTCTTCGCAGATGATATGATTGTGTATCTGGAAAACACTAGGGACTCTACTACAAAACTCCTAGAAGTGATCAAGGAATACAGCAGCGTCTCAGGTTACAAAATCAACATTCATAAATCGGTAGCCTTTATATACACCAACAACAGTCAAATTGAAAAAGCAGTTAAGGACTCTATCCCATTCACAGTAGTGCCAAAGAAGATGAAATATTTGGGAATTTACCTAACAAAAGACGTGAAAGATCTCTATAAAGAGAACTATGAAACTCTAAGAAAAGAAATAGCTGAAAATGTTAACAAATGGAAAAACATACCATGCTCATGGCTAGGAAGAATCAACATTATCAAAATGTCCATACTACCCAAAGCAATATATACTTTCAATGCACTCCCTATTAAAGCTCCACTGTCATATTTTAAAGATCTTGAAAAAACATTACTTCGTTTTATATGGAATCAGAAAAAACCTCGAATAGCCAAGACATTACTCAGAAATAAAAACAAAACAGGAGGAATCACACTACCAGACCTCAGACTTTACTACAAATCAATAGTGATCAAAACAGCATGGTATTGGCACAAAAACAGAGAAGTAGATATCTGGAATAGAATAGAGAACCAAGAGATGAATCCAGCTACTTACCGCTATTTGATTTTTGACAAGCCAATTAAAAACATTCAGTGGGGAAAAGATTCCCTATTTAACAAATGGTGCTGGGTGAACTGGCTGGCAACCTGCAGAAGACTGAAATTAGACCCACACCTTTCACCATTAACTAAGATAGACTCTCATTGGATTAAAGATTTAAACTTAAGACATGAAACTATAAAAATACTAGAGGAGAATGCAGGGAAAACCCTTGAAGAAATTGGTCTGGGTGAGTATTTCATGAGGAGAACCCCCCGGGCAATTGAAGCAGCTTCAAAAATACACTACTGGGACTTGATCAAACTAAAAAGCTTCTGCACAGCTAAGAACACAGTAAGCAGAGCAAGCAGACAGCCCTCAGAATGGGAGAAAATATTTGCAGGGTATAACTCTGACAAAGGTTTAATAACCAGAATCCACAGAGAACTCAAACGCATCAGCAAGAAAAAAACAAGGGATCCCATCGCAGGCTGGGCAAGGGATTTGAAGAGAAACTTCTCTGAAGAAGACAGGCGCACGGCCTTCAGACATATGAAAAAATGCTCATCATCTTTAATCATCAGAGAAATGCAAATCAAAACTACTTTGAGATATCATCTAACTCCAATGAGACTAGCCTATATCACAAAATCTCAAGACCAGAGATGTTGGCGTGGATGCGGAGAAAAGGGAACACTTCTGCACTGCTGGTGGGAATGCAAATTAATACATTCCTTTTGGAGGGATATATGGAGAACACTCAGAGATCTAAAAATAGATCTGCCATTCAATCCTGTAATTCCTCTGCTGGGCATATACCCAGAAGACCAAAAATCACAACATAACAAAGATATTTGTACCAGAATGTTTATTGCAGCCCAATTCATAATTGCTAAGTCATGGAAAAAGCCGAAGTGCCCATCGATCCACGAATGGATTAATAAATTGTGGTATATGTATACCATGGAATACTATGCAGCCTTAAAGAAAGATGGAGACTTTACCTCTTTCATGTTTACATGGATGGAGCTGGAACATATTCTTCTTAGTAAAGTATCCCAAGAATGGAAGAAAAAATATCCAATGTATACAGCCCTACTATGAAACTAATTTGGGACTCTCACATGAAAGCTATAACCCAACTACAACTTAACAATAGGGGGAAGTGGGAAAGGGGGGGGTGGGTAGAGGGAGGGGAATCGGTGGGATCACACCTGTGGTGCATATTACAGGGGTATTTGCGAAACTTGGTAAATGTAGAATATAAATGTTTTGGCACAGTAACTGAGATAACGCTGGAAAGGCTATGTTAACCACTGGGATAAAAATGTGTCAAATGGTTTATGAAGTGAGTGTATGATGCCCCATAATCATATCATTGTATACACTTATGATTTAATAAAAAAATTAAAAAAAAAAAAAAGGGGCAAAAGACTTAAACAAAAAACTTTCTGAAGATGACAAATAACCAATGAACATGAAAAAAAAATGCTCATTGTCCCTAATCTTCAGAGAAATACAAATCAAAACAACTCTGAGATATCAATTAACCCCAGTTATATTAGCCCACATCACAAAATCCCAGATCTGCCGATGCTGGTGTGGATGTGGAGAGAAGGGAACACTTCTGCACTGCCGGCAGGATTGCAAACTGACACAGCCTCTATGAAAGAAGTATGGAAAATTCTCAAAGAACTAAAAATGAACCTTCCATTTAATCCTGCAATCCCATTACTATGTATCTACCTAGAGAAAAAAAAAGTCATTTTACCACAAGGTCCTTTGCACTGGAATGTTTATTGCAGCTCAATTCATAATTGCCAAGAGTAACTATTTCTAGTGGGTGAATCCCCACAAGTAAAACACACACGCAAAGACAAGCACACTAACATCACACAATCCATGTCTTTTAATGGTCGAGAATGATAAGCTTCTATTCCTGAGCACAAAAAAAAAAAAAAAAAAAAATAAATTACCAGGATTAGACAGCTCAGGACCCTACACAATGATTAATGAACAGACGAGATAAGTTAGAAAATTATTTGTAGTTATAATTCTCTGAGGCAACTGCAATCCTTTTACTGTCCAGTGAAGTATTCTAAGTGTAGAATATTGGAACAATCTATCACTGAAAAAAATTTCCCCTTAAAAATGTTCTGAGATGGGGCATCTCAAACTTTAGCACACATAGACCACTTGGGGATCTTGCTAAAATTCAGGCTCTGATTTTACCACAAAGATAAACAACATAAAAGGAAGAAAGGAACAAAGGATCTATAAAACAACCAGAAAACAATTATAAAATGGCAAGAGTAAATCCTTATCTGCCAATAACTGAATATAAATGGATTAAATACTCCAATCAAAAGATATAGGTTAGCTGGATAGATAAAAACACAAGATTCAACCATACGCTGCCTAAAAAATGACTCACCTTACTGTTAAATACAAAGATAGATTGAAAATGAAGGAACAGAAAAAGATATTTCATGCAAATGGTAGGTCTGGGTTTGGGTCTGAGATTATTTCTTAGAAACATTATTTATTTCATTTTTAAATTAATACATTATAACTGTACATATTTATGGGGTAAAGTTTGATATTTTGATACATATCTATGTGATTCAATCAAGGTAGTGTACCCATCACCTCATGAATTTATCATTTCTTTGTGGTAATAACATTCAAAAGTCTCTCTTCTAGCTATTTTGTAATATGCAATATTTTTCTGCTAACCAGAGTAAACCTACTGTGCAAGAGAACACCAGATTATTCCTCCTATATAATTGTAACTTTGTGCCCACTGACCAAACTCTTCCCATTTGCCTTTCCCCTCCCCTCTCTGTTGACCACTGTTCTACTCTTTGCTTCTATGATATCAACTTATTTTTTAGATTCTACATATGAGTGAAATCATGTAGTATTTGTCTTTCTGTGTCTGTCTTATTTCATTTAACATGATTTCCTCCAGGTTCATCTATGTTGCTGCAAATGACAGGATTTTATTCTTTTTTATGGCTGGATATTCCATTGTATACACAAACTATATCTTCCTTATTCATCCATTGTTGGACACTTAGATTGGTTCCATATATTGGCTATTGTGGGTAATGCTGTAATAAACATGGGAATTTAGATATTTCCTTGACATACTGATTACATTTCTTTTGGATATACACCTGGTAATGAGGTTGCTGGATCTTATGGTAGTTCTATTTTTAGCTTTTTGTGGAAACTCCATACTGTTTTCCTTAATGGTTACGCTAGTTTGCAATCCCACCAACAGTGTGCAAGTGTTCCCTTTCTCTACACCCAAACCACAGAGGTAAACAACACAAGAGGATGAAGGGAACAAAAGATCTATAAAACAACCAGAAAACAATTACTAAATGGCAAGAGTAGATCCTTATCCATCAATAATAACTTTTAATGTAAATGGATTAAATTCTCCAATCAAAAGATAGAGTGGCCACACTGATAAAAATACAATATTCAACCATATGCTGCCTACAAAAGACTCATCTCACTGTTAAAGAGAAATATACATTGAAAACAAAGGAGCAGAAAAGATATTTCATGCAAATGGAAGCCAAAATTGAGCAGGAATAGCTATGCTTATTTATAACAGATAAAATAGACTGAGTCAAAAACTATAAACAGACGAAGGTCATTATATCATGATAAAGGGATCAATTAAACAAAAAGACGTTGAAGTTTTAAATATATATTCATCCAACACCAGAATATTCAGATATATAAAGCAAGCATTATTAGACCTAAAGAGAGACAGAGAGAGATACTGCAATACAATAATAGTAAAGGAATTCACCCCACTTTTAACAAAAGACAAATCATCAGGTTCTGAGATTCTGTTAGTCCATAGAAGTACTTTGAGTAATGAGACACCTAGGGACTAGTTAGAATGCATGTGAATTTTGTATCAATTATGTTCCAATTTGCCTATTGTAAAAGACAGACAGGACACACATCATTTCTCAAACACACTACCTGAACTATCATGAAGCAGATCTCTTTCCAAATGGCACATCAATAGAATGGCATATTTCAGCTTTAAATATTCATGTCTTGTCCTCCTCTTGTTTCTTTCAGGTATTTTGACATTTACTTAAGTAATTACTGTCACTATCAAATGGTGGCCAATATATTTTTTTAAATCCCCTTATGTTATTATTCATGCTTTTGTTTCATTCCACTCTTGGAAGCTGCCTTTATCAGGATTACCAGGTGGATTCTGCACATACCCTGAATTAATCTCCATGGCCCATAAGAGTGTAGCCAACTTTATTTACTCAAGGGAAGAAGCAAGTAGGGTAACAGTGACTGGGAGAAGAGATTGGGAGCCTGATGACCACTACAACTTATACTTATCAGAGAAAATAAAAAAGACACTTTCCATTCACGTCTTCTTATAACTAACAATGGCAGAATCTAAATGTGTTTTACTAAATTCACAGTCATCTTCTATACATACATACAGATTGACATGTTAGCTTCATACAGTCTTTGTTTCCCAAGAGTATTTGTATAAAAAAAATTTCAGAACTGACAAATTGTCTTCCTCCCTTTCTGTGAATCCATTTGAGAATTGACTTATGGGAGATACTTAAAGGAAAAGGGAGGTGAAATGTGCTTCTAATTGTACTAAAGTATCTAAATGTATTATTAATATTATAAACTTACTTAGTGTATTTAACACACAACCAGTAATGCATAAATCTCATATGAATGGCTGATTTCCCTCTTATTAAAGGTAAAAGTCATTTTTAGATTAAGAAGGGGTTCATTTTTCAGTGAAAATTCTTTTGGGGGTGGCGCCTATGGCTCAAGGAGTAGGGCGCCGGTCCCATATGCCGGAGGTGGCGGGTTCAAACCCAGCCCCGGCCAAAAAACCAAAAAAAAAAAAAAAAAAAGAAAGAAAATTCTTTTGGTTCTGGTCTACAGAAATAAATTATGGAAGCTCTCTCAGCAATGGCCACTGATATTTTGTATTTGTGCACTTTAAAAATAAAAGTTGAAGTCATTTTAAAGTTGATCAAATAGTCTTTACCAAGGTTAAATACATTGGGGTATTAGCACACTATTGCATAATACAGTGAGCTGGTAGAACAGAAAATAATCAGCTGAGTTTAAAATGTTCATAGCTTCTTTACTTTCTGAAGACTTGAAGCAGGCAAAACCCAAATACTTTACTTTACATAGATTTTTTTTTTCTAGGTAAAGAAACCCAGAGGGGGGTTACTAACTTAATCTGAGATCTGAGTGAGTCAGATGGGCAATGCAGAAGCTATCATTGTATGGCATCTATAAGTATAGAAGCTAAATTGGGGTGGGGTAATTATTTTAGGAAAAATTGACCTTTGACAATATTTTTATAATTTTGATAACATATTTTTTCTCTCATCAGGCATTATGCCTCCTTCTTTTCTAAAGAGACAAAAGAGCAATCCTAGTAGGAAGCTTTTACTCATGTAGCTCAACACTGTTGAATCTGAATACCCCATGTGATAGGCTGTAGGACTCCTATATATTTGTGTGTATACAAACACACATACATTTAAATGTGTGTGTGTGTATGCCTTTTCCAATCAGAACTTTCCTATTCTGCAGACTTCCTTTGGGATTGAGCAAGGTAGGCTGTGTGATGTCAGTGAATGTGCCCGTTAGGAAGGAAAGGTTCTCTGTGGGGTGTGCTAACGTGTCTCTATGGAATGACTTCAGTGCTGATGCTCTGATTTCTCGCTTTGGGGCACAAATTCACCCTGACACACATCTGCAGGGGAAAAAATAGCTCAGTTCCATTTACTCAGGAGTAGCCTTTTTTGGCAGTCTCTGGGCACTTCAGGTGAGGTCTGCCACCTGTGTGTTTGTGAATATGACAAAGCAGAAAGAGAACACAGGGTACTACTCAGGCTGCCCTATATTTGGCTTGTTTTAATGATGTTTTGGAAGTTAATCTTTTCTATTAGAACCTCTCAGCTCTTAAAATGTCTGGAATTGAATACGTTTACCTCATTTTATGTGATGGGTACTATTGAAATAGCTTATAAGGATTAATCTTTCCCACCGATTTTGGTCATCATGCAAAATGTTATTTTCATTATAGAGTGACCTCCATTTAGCAGGGCTCCTGACACTTGAGATTGGGCATTACCAGTTGATCAAGTGGTCAGTAATCTATAGAATATCATAATGTATTATTGTGATACTTACCATTATATTTAAAGGAGCTTTTAATGTGATACTATAGGAGTGTAGTGGGGGAAGTATGAAGTATTACCTCTTTGCTCTATGATGCTTCCCTGTGATGAACATACTAACATTGGAGAAAAACGTACTGGAAAAATGACCCCTTTAGAAATGCTCCCTACAGTTAATTATATAGTATGAGTGAAGAAAATCTATATTAAAAAGAAAATCCATTCATTTAATGCTCACTATTCAACTGCTAGTGAAGGAAACTTTGATCTTTTCTATCAGAGATTGGGGATTTTATAAAATGAGGCTTGAGGTAGGAATAATAAACTTTAGTGTTTATTCATTAAGTGGAATAATACTTTCTGGTTGATGTTACCTCCCTTTCCCTCCACCAAAATGATACTGGTAGCATAACTTCAAAACTGGAGGACTAGAATTATAGTCCAGATTATAATTTAATTTTCTTTATGGTCTTGTTTAAGAACTTTTTGCCTATTCATATGTCATAAAAATTGTATCCTATGTTTTCTTCTTTGCTCTAGTTTTATGTTTATATCTACTATCTATCTGAAATTGATTTTTGGCTGGAGTAAGGGTAGGTAAAAAGATTCATTATTTTTCCCATTTGGATATTTAAATAATTCAAGTTTATTTACTGAAAAGATCACTATTTCTCTCATTGCACTGCAGAATTAATTTTTTCAACAATCATGCATGTATACCATATACTGTATACAGATGGATCTGTTTCTAGACTTCATTTTGTTCTTTTGGTCTATTTGTCTATCCTTACACAGATAATCACATGGATTTAACTGCTTTAACTTCATAATAAGTCTTTCATTGTTTTCAACATGTGTATTCTAAATTCCCTTTCTGTCATTCCTAACATTTCTTTATAGGTGGAATCATCTGCAGTAGCTACCTCATGGTCCCTTGGCGGGGTTGTTCTGGACTGGTTCTTCATGTTGCCTGGAGTTTTCTGCTGATTCTTCCTCATGAGTGATTTCTTTTATCTGTTTCCTTGCCCTAATTTTCCTTTCACTTCCTCTTGCTCTTTAAGTTCTCGTGCCTGTGGACTAAGGGTTACAGGACCAGAAGGGTGAGAAGGTTGAAGAGCAAAAAAGGGATGAAAGAAAGGAGGACCGAGTGATAAGAAAAAAAAGAAGAATAGAGAAAGGAGAGGGGGTGGGTAAAAGGAATATTGACAAAAAGAAGAGAGGCACAGAAAGAGGGAGACAGAGCAATATAGGTGTACAGTAGGGTACTTTGACACAGCCTTAAAAAAACCCCACCTTCTGGGGGTGCCCAGTTGGGTGGTTCCCTTGAGGTCAGCAGCTCTTTGCTAACCTGATCAGACACAGTACCCCACCTCCACCAAGTAGAGAGGAAAGACAAAAATGCTATAAATCAAACCAAAACAAGCAAACAGAAAACTTTACGGGATAAAATTGGGTGGAAAACCAAATAATAGCGGTAGAAACACTAGCAAAAATGAAGTTCTAATTATTGAAAAAGGCAGCAATGGGAAATTATAATTAAACTAGAAAAATTGAAAAAGAAAAAGGATCTGTATGGAAAAGGTTGAACTTAAAAAACAAAACAACATCAACAACATCAAAATAAACAAAAAAACAACCAAACCAAAAAAAAAAAAAAAAACATAAACAAAGCAGTATGTATATGTTATTGAATATTGTCTGGGCAACACGTGGTCTTCTGGTGTATGAGATGTTAATCACAGTTCTGATACGACTGGAGGCTGCTGATTTCTCAGACCCCAGCAGGTAGACACCCTAAATCTCTTCAGCCCACTTAAAAGGCACTTTGAACTTGTTCACTTGCTGAGCAGAAACTTTCCCAGGAAAGTGCTTGTCGCTGGAATCACTGCTGAAGTGGCTATCCACTTACCCAGTGTGCCAAAACTGGTCTCATTCTGTCCCTGAGAGTTAGGGCTGCAAGGCGGCTCAGACCCTGCCCTTAGGCTACTTGGTCGCTGGGTTACCAGCTCCCACCCAATTCTAGCTCTGTGACCCTGAGGGCGGAGCTTGCCAGGGCAGATCGCTCACAATGGCTCCCTGTGACCCACAGCCAAACACTATTAGCTCCGTCTGGCTCAGGGGCTCAGACTGGGGCCCTAGACAACGGGCCAAAGTTCTCTGCACTCCCGCTCAGGCTCTCCCCAAGGCAGTTCAACTGAGTGCCAAGTCCAAAGACACTGCACTCCCGCTCAGGCTCTCCCCAAGGCAGTTCAACTGAGTGCCAAGTCCAAAAACACCAAAACAGTTCACAGGTAAGGCCTTTCTGGTTTGCAGTCTCGCTGCTACTGAACTTACAGTTGCGGGCGGGTTTAGACGGATTGAACACACGCGACCACTTGCCAGTTTTCCACTGTTTTAGTCCTCCTCTTGGGGTCCAGAAGTCTCTCACTGACTCACTGTATCCTCGCAGGGGTGATGATAGGCAGATCCCACCAGCCAGAGATGTCTGGAGTCCTATCTCCCCAGACTCACCGTGCCCAGATGCAAGGAAGCTGTTACTCAGCCGCCATCTTCATAATAAGTCTTGATATCTGGCAATGTCCTACAATCTCATGCTTTTTCAAGATTTCCATGGCTATTCTTGGCCTTGAATTTTCGTATAAATTTTAGAATCAGTTTGTATATTTCCATAATGGCTGAGATTACATTAAATCTATAGATATATTTGGAGAGAAATGGTATCTTTATAATATCAGTCTTCCAGTTCACGAATATAATATATTTGGAGGGGCAGGATTAAAGTTTACAGAGATCCAGAAGAAATTCTGCTCCCCTCCAAATCAAGCATGTAATTGAGTGGCAGATATGCACTGGAAAAAATACATGAAGGTCAATATTGGATTCAGTCCCACTCTCCATTCTTTTATCTTCTCTCACTTTCATATCACCCAAAGTCTAGGAACTTTATCATTTCTTTTGAGTGTCTGGGTATCTTCATTTCAAGCAAACTCCACATCACCTTTCTCCAATTAAAATTCATGCATCACAGGGAGCGGAGACAAGATGGCTGACTGAAGCCAGCTTTCCACAGAGGCTCCCATCCCATCCAGAAGGAGAGTTAAAGGACAGAAATTTAACAAGTAACCTGGTGGATTTGAGCTGCACCAAGAGAGAAGGTTGAAGAATGCACGTCAACCCCGCTGAGGTGAGCTGCGACCCCAAGGATACAAACAAAAGGTACAAAATCTATCACCAAGTGGACGGGAGTCCCCTCCCCCATGAGAACGGCTCGGAATGCCCCACAAACAAACGAGCAGAGTTCAAAGGTCCTCCCACTATACTCCATGGGAGAGAGACCCTTTAAAAACTGGACCTACCTCCCCTACTAGGGTGCCATGGCATTCTCCTGAAAGGCATAAAACTGTATAAAACTGTATATATTCTCTACCTGCAATTCTGAGCTCCCAGCACTCCCTTCCACTCTCACTTTGAGGTCTGGAGACCTGTCCCCCAGGAGTCCAGATTATTGGGTGATTTCTCAAGGGGTATGGACAGGACCTGGACTGCAGATGGTCAGTGCTGATTCTGCAGCATGGGAGTGAGGAGAGGACAGTCGGCTGAGAGGGAACCACACCAGAGTGGCGGTGCCACGAGGCGCAGAGCAGCAGCCATTTTGGCAACAATAGGGCTCACTCTTGGATAATCCGAAGTCACACCCCCGTCTCTCTGGGCAACCAGAGGAGGCCAGGCATCTTCTCAGGTGGCAACCACCATGGAACAGATCTGGGACAGAAATGCAGGCCCCACGAGTAAAGGGTTTGCCTGAGGTGGGACCAGACTGGGTAAAGCGCGGGGACTAGAAAATGCACGTGCATAGCCGGGAGATTCCCAGGGCGGGGCTGACCCAGAAGACCGCTTTACTGAGCCTAAGATGCACCCGGCCCCCAAGGGACTGTCAGCTTAGACAAAGGAGGGCAGGCAGAGGCTGGATCTGACAGGTAACCGTGCTGCGAATACAAACAGCTGATCTGTACAGCAGCACAGACAGGGCCTGAGGCACAGGTTCTGGGAACTCAAAACAGCTTCTCTTCTGCAGGGGAATTTAGCAGTGACAGAAACAAATTCCCACAAAGTTGCTCTGTTCTGTTAGTAACATCAATCAGGGGTGGGGCTAGAACTGAGTGAAGACACCCCAGCCTCCATCAAGCACCCGAGGTTGACAGGCCTCACCTCCCCCTGCTGGATACAGGCAGAGAGCAGTGGCCTGGCTGAGGAGACATAGATTTCCTGGTGATTCAGGTGGGTGCAACCCCCTGGAGTATCTGCTCACTGGAGGCAACTGGGTCACAGCCCTGTGGGGTTATCAGTGACCAGGTGTGACAGAGGTGCAAGGTGGGAAAGAAGGCATCAACCTTCCCAGACTAACCTATTTTCTGGGTGGGTCCTCCTGACTTCACAGAGAACCAGAACAAGTCATATTTGAGTTGTCAGTAGACCACTGCGATCTAGTTGCCAGAGACTTTTTAAAATCTCCCACCTGAGACAGGTGGTGACTGAGACAACTGATTTGGACCTTTTGAACTGAGCCAAACACCCGAGGACTATCCAGGTGGTGCCCTGGGTGTGTGGTTGTAGGAAGGTTTGATTTTCCTTTTCTAATTGTTACCTGTGTGTGGGGGGGTGAGGTATTTAATTGCTGGTATTTCTCCACAGCTGAGACTTCAACCCAGAGTAACTACTTCACTAGGGTTGGACAGAGACCAGCTGAAAACAAGACAGAACCACTTAGCCCCACCACACCAACAGGTCCCCAGTTTCTCAGGCCGTAGTACTGTACAGGTCCTCAACAAAGCTCCAGGGGAAAAGTCAAATGGTGTAAAATAAACATGGGTCAGAATCTGTGGAAAAACTCTGATAACATCAATAACCAGAATAGATCAACCCCCTCAAAGAAAGATATGGCAGATGTTACTGAAGATCCCATTCATAAACAGCTGGCCAAGATGTCAGAAATCGAATTCAGAATTTGGATTGCAAACAAGATTAATAAAATGGAGAAAAGTTTGGAATTAGGAATTTAAGCAGCAATTCAAAAGTCGGAATTAGACGTTTGAGGAGAAATTCAAAAGTTGTCTCAAGGATTTAACGAATTTAAAGACAAAACCACCAAAGATTTTGACACACAGAAGCAAGAATTTTCAGCCCTCAAAATTCTGAAAAATACAGTACAATCCCTTATTGACAGAGTGGAGCAAGCAGAGGAAAGGATTTCTGACATTGAAGACAAAGCCTTTGAACGCTCCAAAACTCTCAAAGAGGAAGAGAAATAGAGAACAAAAACAGATCATTCTCTCAGAGAGCTCTGGGATAAACTAAGAAGGCTAATATCCACCTCATTGGAATCCCTGAAAGTGATGAAGGGGCCTCCCAAGGCACAGAGGCCTTTCTCCATGAAATTATGAAAGAGAATTTTCCAGAAATGCCAAGAGATCCTGAAATTCAGATAGCAGATAGTTTCAGAACCCTAGCATGACTCAATCCGAATAAGATATCCCCCAGGCGTATCACAATTAACTTCACTAAAGTTAATATGAAGGAGAAAATTCTCAAAGCAGCCAGACAGAAGAAATCCATTACCTACAAAGGGAAGAATATTAGAATGACTGCAGATCTCTCTGCTGAAACTTTTCAAGCCAGAAGAGGGTGGTCATCAACTTTTAATCTCCTAAAACAAAATAACATTCAACCCCAGATCCTGTATCCAGCTAAACTGAGTTTCATTTATGATGGAGAAATTAAATACTTTAATGACATTCATATGTTGATGAAATTTGCCATAACCAAACAAGCTCTTCAGGATATTCTCAGACCTATCTTCCATAATGACCAGCCCAATCCTCTACCACAAAAGTAAACTTACTCAGAAACTTTTGATCAAACTCCAACTTCAACAGTGGCGAAAGGATTAAAAATGTCCACTGGACTTTTGAAAAACTCAATACCCAAAATTTTACCAGATGTATCAATATTCTCCATTAATGTGAACGGCTTAAACTTTCCTCTAAAGAGGCACAGGTTAGCCGACTGGTACAAAAACTCAGGCCAGATATTTGCTGCATACAAGAGTCACATCTTACGTTAAAAGATAAATATAGACTCAGGGTGAAAGGATGGTTGTCAATATTTCAGGCAAATGGTAATCAGAAAATAGCAGGTGTTCCAATTCTATTTGCAGATACAATAGGTTTTAAACCAACGAAAGTAAAGAAGGATAAGAATGGTCACTTCATATTTGTTAAGGGTAATACTCAATATGATGAGATTTCAATTATTAATATCTATGCACCCTACCAGAAACTCTAACATACATGAGCAATTTGATTTCCTCCAGCTCCATAATATTTGGAGATTTAAAAACTCCTTTGGCAGTGTTGGATAGATCCTCCAATAAGAAGCTGAGCAAAGAAATTTTTGATTTAAACCTAACCAGCCAACATTTGGATTTAGCAGACATCTACAGAACATCTCATCCCAACAAAACTGAATACACATACTTCTCATCAGCCCATGGAACATACTCCAAAATCGATCAAATCTTAGGTCACATGTCTAACCTCAGTAAATTTAAAGGAATAGAAATTATTCCTTGCATCTTCTTGGACCACCATAGAATAAAAGTTGAACTCAGTAACAACAGGAATCTGCATACTCATACAAAAACATAGAGTTAAATAACCTTATGCTGAATGATAGCTGGGTCAGAGATGAGATTAAGAAGGAAATTGCTAAATTTTTGGAACAAAGTGACAATGAAGACACCAATTATCAGAACCTCTGGGATACTGCAAAGGCAGTCCTAAGAGGGAAATTTATAGCACTGCAAGCATTCCTCAAGAGAACGTAAAGAGAGGAAGTTAACAACTTAATGGGACATCTCAAGTAACTGGAAAAGGAAGAACATTCCAGCCCCAAACCCAGTAGAAGAAAAGAAATAACCAAAATTAGGGCAGAATTAAATAAAATTGAAAATAAAAGATTTATACAACAGATCGATAACTCAAAAAGTTGGTTCTTTGAAAAAGACAGTAAAATAGATAAACATTTGGCTAACCTAACCAGAAAAAAAAAAAGAGTAAAATCTCAAATTTCATCAATCAGAAATGACAAAGACGAAATAACAACAGACTCCTCAGAAATTCAAAAAATCCATAATGAATATTGCAAGAAACTTTATTCTCAGAAATATGAAAATCTGAAGGAAATTGACCAACACTTGGAAGCACGTCACCTTCCAAGACTTAGCCAGAATCAAGTGGAAATTTTGAATAGGACAATATCAAGTTCTGAAATAGCATCAACCATACGAAATTTCTCTAAAAAGAAAATCCCGGGACCAGATGGCTTCACGTCAGAATTCTACCAAACCTTTAAAGAGGAACTTGTACCTATATTACTCAACCTGTTCCAAAATGTAGAAAAAGAAGGAAGACTACCCAACATGTTCTATGAAGCAAACATCACCCTGATCTTCAAACCAGGATAAGACCCAACAAGAAAAGAAAATTATAGACCAATATCACTAATGAATATAGATGCAAAAATATTCAACAAGATCCTAACAAACAGAATCCAGCAACACATCAAACAAATTATACATCACGACCAAGTCGGTTTTATCCCAGGGTCTCAAGTCTGGTTCAATATACATAAATCTATAAGAAAATTCAGCACATAAACAAATTAAAAAACAAATACCATATGATTCTCTCAATTGATTCAGAAAAAGCTTTTGATAATATATATCTTCATGATCAGAACACTTAAGAAAATTGGCATAGAAGGGACATTTCTTAAACTGATAGAGGCCATCTACAGCAAACCCACAGCCAATATCGTATTGAATGGAGTTAAATTGAAATCATTCCCACTCAGATCAGGAACCAAACAAGGCTGCCCATTGTCTCCACTGCTCTTTAACATTGTAATGGAAGTTTTAGCCACCACAATTAGGGAAGAAAAGGCAATCAAGGGTATCCAATATAGGGTCAGCAGAGATCAAACTTTTGCTGTTCACAGATGATATGATTGTATATCTGGAAAACACCAGGGATTCTACTACAAAACTCTTAGAAGTGATCAAGGCATACAGCAGCATCTCAGGTTACAAAATCAACATTCATAAATCGGTAGCCTTTATTTATACCAACAATAGTCAAGCTGAAGAAACAGTTAAGGACTCTATCCCATTCACAGTAGTGCCAAAGAAGATGAAATATTTGGGAGTTTATCTAACAAAGGACGTGAAAGATCTCTATAAAGAGAACTATGAAACTCTAAGAAAGACATAGCTGAAAATGTTAACAAATGGAAAAACATACCATGCTCATGGCTGGGAAGAATCAACATTGTTAAAATGTCCATACTACCCAAAGCAATATACAATTTTAATGCAATCCTTATTAAAGCTCCACTGTCATACTTTAAAGATCTTGAAAAAATAATACTTTGTTTTATATGGAATCAGAAAAAGTCTTGAATAGCCAAGACATTACTCAGAAATAAAAACAATGCAGGCGGAATCACACTAACGGACCTCAGAGTATGCTATAAATCGATAGTGATCAAAACAGCATGGTACTGGCACAAAAACAGAGAAGTAGATGTCTGGAACAGAATAGAGAACCAAAAGATGAACCCAGCTACTTACCATTATTTGATCTTTGACAAGCCAATTAAAAACATTCAGTGGGGGAAAAGATTCCCTATTTAACAAATGGTGCTGGGTGAACTGGCTGGCAATCTGTAGAAGACTGAAACTGGACCCACACCTTTCACCATTAACTAAGATAGACTCTCACTGGATTAAAGATTTAAACTTATGACATGAAACTATCAAAATACTAGAAGAAAATGCAGGGAAAACCCTTGAAGAAATTGGTCTGGGCGAGTATTTTATGAGGAGGACCCCCCCAGGCAATTGAAGCAGCTTCAAAAATACACTACTGGGACCTGATCAAACTAAAAAGCTTCTGCACAGCCAAGAACACAGTAAGTAAAGCAACCAGACAGCCCTCAGAATGGGAGAAGATATTTTCAAGTTATGTCTCCGACAAAGGTTTAATAACCAGAATCCACAGAGAACTCAAACGTATAAGCAAGAAAAGAACAAGTGATCCCATCCCAGGCTGGGCAACGGAATCAAAGAGAAACTTCTCTGAAGAAGTCAGGCGCACTGCCTACAGACATATGAAAAAATGCTCATCATCCTTAATCATCAGGGAAATGCAATCAAAACTACTTTGAGATATCATCTAACTCCAGTAAGATTAGCCCATATCACAAAATCCCAAGACCAGAGATGTTGGCGTGGATGTGGAGAATAGGGAACAGTTCTACACTGATGGTGGGAATTCAAATTAATATATTCCTTTTGGAAAGATGTTTGGAGAACACTTAGAGATCTAAAAATAGACCTGCCATTCAATCCTATAATTTCTCTACTAGGTATATACCCAGAAGACCAAAAATCACAGTATACCAAAGATATTTGTACCAGAATGTTTATTGTAGCCCAATTCATAATTGCTAAGTCATGGAAAAAGCCCAAGTGCTCATCGATCCACGAATGGATTAATAAATTGTGGTATATGTACACCATGGAATATTATGCAGCCTTAAAGAAAGATGGAGACTTTACCTCGTTCATGTTTACATGGATGGAGCTGGAACATATTCTTCTTAGTAAAGTATCTCAAGAATGGAAGAAAAAGTATCCAATGTACTCAGCCCTACTATGAAACTAATTTATGGCTTTCATATGAAAGTTACAACCTAAGAATATGGGGAAGGGGGAGGGGAAGGGAAAGGAGGGGAGAGAATGGGCGGAGGGAGGGTGATTGGTGGGATTACACCTGCGGTGCATCTTACAAGGGTAACATATGAAACTTAGTAAATGTAGAATATAAATGTCTTAACACAATAACTAAGAAAATGCCAGGAAGGCTATGTTAACCAGTGTGATGAAAATGTGTCAAACGGTCTATAAAACCATTGTATGGTGCCCCATGATCGCATTAATGTACACAGCTATGATTTAATAAAAAAAAATTCATGCATCATACAGTAACGCAATGCAGAGTTGTGATGAGTTATTCATTTCAGAAATGTTAATTATGTTGGGAATTATGTACAAATTATGAAATATTTTTGATTGGTGTGCCAGTAACCATGACCATAATACTTCTGCAAAACAAGCAACCACAGAATTTCAGATGTATACAGCAATAATAGGTCTGAATATCAGCTACAGGATAGCAGATGTAGCAGGACTGGGGTGGAGAAGCTCTCCTCTTTTCATTTCTGTCATTTTTCTCCCAAGAGCAGTAAGCTAGACAGAGCAAGTTCTTCTTATTGGGATAGCAGATGTGCAAGTAAGAAAGCCCAGCCTCTTAAGTACTTTTAAGCTTTGTGTCTCCTGACATCCTACTGTCTAATGCAAGTCAGTGAACAAACCCAGAATCAAGGGATGGGCAAGTATGCACCACCCACAAAAGTGGAGTCGGCACAAGAGAATAAGTTTTAACAATAACCTAATATACCATAGTTGGGAAATCTTACAAGTTAAACCTTATGAACTTGCTACCTGCCGATGTATAATCAAATTCTATTTCAATGAAATAACAGAAATCATCAAGTATCATTATGTTACCCTAATAGTTTCTTATTTTATGTGAATCCAGTCTACATTTCTTCAGTGACATATCTCTGTGCCCTTACATGTGTGCCCTACTCACCTACTGGGTTAACTTTACATCCTTTTGAGATTAAGTAAAAGTCTTTCCTGATCTTAGAAGCCTCCCTAATGCTTCCTCCTGTTGAGTAGTTTTTAATTGCTGTACCCTGGTCACCAATAGCATTCGTGCTGTGTATTAATTTAGTAAAGTACTTACTGCATTGTATTGAAAATGAATTTTTTTTTGTCTGCCCTACAAAGAATACTTTAATATGTCTTCTCTCTCAATTACCCCACCTGTTCTCTTTATGGTGGGTCTGTAGGGCAAGGTGAATCTTTATCTCTTTATTCAGGGTACTTAACACATTGTAGGTGGTAATTCGCATTAAATGAGCAAATGACTGAATGATTGCTATGCACCTGTAATGAGTGCATATCTTATCAAAATGTGTTTTGTGCCTCCTAGAAAGAAATAACATAATTGAGTCAGAGTATTTGTTAAATTACATGTTTTTGGTCTATTTTGATATTTGATGTATGCCTCAAATAAACTCTGATTGGAAAGTTCTCTTTTCTATTTACATAAAAGAAATGAAAAATCTTTCATAGAGGAAAATTACTTAAATGTGAAGCATTATTTTGATTTAAAATAAAAATCGGTTGCCTGGTAAAAACTCAGGTTCTGCTTGATTTCAGGAAGAGGCTAAGTATTCTGTAACTATCATACTTACATCTTTTGCCATTTTGGTTTCTTTGAAGATGCCTATTGAGGCTAATTTTTAAAATGGAAAAACTGCCACTCCCCTGAACAGAAAGCATGTTCATGTATGAACTGCCTTTGAGTACCTCTGTAAGTAGCAGCCACACACACATGCCTTCCCCAGCTGGCATCTGTTTACCCTTTTACAGGGGCCCGTCTGCACTTCTTTCTCCTAACAAGATCATTTTCTTCTCCTTCAACCCAAAGACAAGCTCCTTGTGATTCATTCTTTATCAAAAAGTCCCGTTCTAGGAGATAACAGGATCTGAGATGGTTATGTGACAGTGATGTTTTAGACTCTACATTTCTAATGCCTTTAAGTGATAACTAAGTTGCTGGACAGACAGAGTTACCATATATTGCCTTTTGGTGTGCCTAAAATCTTAAGGTTTGATTTAAAAATTTCTTTAATGTATATTTTCAGTTAATCGTTTCCTTTTTGTAACAATTTAATGTTTTTTAAATAGTGTATATCATTATAGAAAATATAGACAATAGTTAAATAAAATGAATAAGATTAGAATTATCCCTAGTCTCAAAAATGTTTATTATAGAAAATATAGACCATATAGTTAAATAAAATAATATTTAATTTTTTTCATAAGCTCAACATCTACAGAAGTCTCTCTCTCTCTCTAAATATATAGTACAACATATGTGTATGTGTGCAAACACACGTGTTTTTTAACAAAAAATCAAAAATATGGTACATGTTTCCTAACCTATTTGTTCACTTCATAATATATACTGAACATTAATATTTCCCTAGTTCTTAATTATTCTTCCACAATATTATTTTCATTGCTGGGTTATATTCCATTGTGTGATTATATAATAATTAATTTATCCATTTCCTTCTTGGTGCATATTTAGGCTGTTTGTAATTTCTTTCCTCATAAAACATCATTTTAGAAAATGCCATATACTCATAGATTTTCAAAGCCCTATGATCCCCCACACATACCTAAGGATAAATTCTCACAAGTAGATTTGCTAAATCAAGAGATATGCAAACTATTAATATAAATTAAATCTTCTGTTTATTCCCTATGATTGTGGCAGGCACCTATAGTCCCAGCTACTTGGGAGGCAGAGGCAAGAGGATTGCTTCAGCCCAAGAGATTGAGGTTGCTCTGAGCTATGACACCACAGCATCTACCCAAGGTGACAGAGTGAGACTCTGTCTCAAACAAAAGCCCCCAACCAACCAAACACCCCCCCCCAAAAAAAAAACCCCAAATATCATGATTCTGTCAATTGGTTGTAAATAAGGCGAGTGGGATGATCTGATCAGGTTTGGAAAGTTTGAATAATAATGATAATATTGATAATCCTAATTTTTAATGGAACTTTCAGTGTTTACTTTGTTTTTTTTTTGAGACAGAGTTTTACTTTGTCACCCTCGGTAGAGTCCCGTGGTGTCACAGCTCACAGCAACCTGTAATTCTTAGGTTTAAGCAATTCTCTTGCTTCAGCCTCCCAAGTAGCTAAGACTACAGGTACCTACCACAATGCCCGGCTATTTTTTGTTTTTTTAAGAGATGGTGTCTCACTCTTGCTCAGGCTGGTCTTGAACTCATAAACTCAGGTAATCCACCCACCTCAGCTTCCCAGGTGCTGGGATTATAGACGTGAGCCACTATGCCTGGCCGGGTGTTTACTTTTTTAGAGGATCAAATGAACAAGTCTTGGGTAATGGAAAATAAGACTATGCCTATTAGACGGGATCAGAAATCTCTTTGAAACCCTATGTGATCTCTCTCTCTCTCTCTCTCTCTCTCTCTCTCTCTCACACACACACACACACACACACACACACACTTTTTTGATGCTCCACAGAAGATATTAATTATTAGGCATTTTATGAAGATAATCTGTACTCTATTACTGCACAACAAAACCCTTTAAAATTTAGTGCCTTAAAACAAGACACATTTATTATCTCACAGTTTCTATGAGTAAGGAATCCACATATGGCTAAACTGGATTCACTGTCTCAGGGTCTCTAACAAGGTCAATGTCATCTCAAGGCTTAATTTAGAAGGATCTGCTCCCTAGATCACTAATGAGGTTGTTGGGCCCATGTTGGGCTGATGGCCTTAGTTGTTTACTAGATTTTGGTCAGAGGATGCTTTCAGGTCATTGCCATGTGGCCTCTCTCAAAGCTGGCTTCTTCAGATTGAGCACACCAAAAGGTAAGAGAGGAGAGAATAGAAATAAGATGGAAGAAAGTTATGCTCCTAATAAAGAATATAACGTCTGTCATTTGTGCTGTATTCAATTTTTTTTGAATAAATGATTAAAGTTGTTCAGGCCACACTCAAAAGGAGTAGGTTATATGGGCATGCACAGCAGGAAATGGTGATGCTTGGGAACATCTTAGAAGTCTAGCTGCCACAGAATCCATGAGGGATATGGCTACCTCTCTCTCTCTCATCTAGCTATGTGTTATCTATATATTATCTATCTATCTATCTATCTATCTATCTATCTATCTATCTATCTATCTATCTATCTATCTATCTATCTATCTATCTATTTATCCATCAATCTATGTATCTACCTACCAGCTCATGGAAAGTGTTTATAGCCTAGATTAGCTTCTAGACCTTTATTTTCTCAAAATTTATTATTCATTTCCCTAAACATTTCCTCATTCTCCATATGTTTAGCATCAGATTGAGAAAAAAGTTATGGCATCATTATTAACAGCAGCAACAAGAGAAACAAATTTGGGGGAGGAAACTTCTTTATGCAATGAGCATTCAAGGACTGCAAGGATGTTAAGTTCATTCATTCTTTTTTTAATTTAATGAGCATTTATTGAGTGTACTGCACTTAGTGTGTGCAAAGCACGTCAGAAATATAAAGATGAATATGGGTGTATAAATATAAATATTTGGTTAAAGTCATTAAAAGAAGTCCAGAGCCCATGCTCATAGGAGGATTCCAGACTTGTCTCAACAAAAATGAGGTACTGACCAGTTGGCTTGACTATAGAAGTCCTTCCCCTAATAGTTTTCCATGGCAGTGAAGCTGGGATGACCTCTACAGGGTCTGTGTTGGAACCTTGAGGGTAAGCCCATATTGTCAACACAAGTCAGCTACACCAGTGGTTCTCAGAGTCAGGCTGGACCACTAGCATCAGTATCACTTGGAAACTCTTAAGAAATACATATTATCAGGTCCTGCTCCAGATCTGTGAAATCAAAATTTCTAGGAGCAGGGGACGGCAATCTGTAAGAAACCTTCTGGGTGATTCCACTTTAGAACCACTGACTCAGAAGATCCTTTTCTCTCATTTCATACTTAACATTTCCCCCTAGTCCTAAATATATCTTGCATGCAAATTTAAAGGTTAGCCCCAAAGTTTCTTATACATTCTGAGTTGAACATCATCCTTTCTTCCATTGTCTTTCAGCTGTCTGTTGCTTCTCCATGCTTTTCCCTTCTGTCTTCTCTGTACCCTATTGTAACTTTGCACAGGCATTCTTGCCCTCGTCTTTAAGTCATTGCTAAATAAAATTGAAGAAGCTAGCCATCTCAGAATGGAGATAGATAGATGGATGGAATGATTTGAGTCCTAGTAATGATTAAGGGGGAGATAAATGTTGGCAGAAGCCAGGGGGAGGATTATTTTGTTCCAGCTGGGAGGGTTGGAGAAGGTGTTACAGTTGAGATAGCACTTGATCTGAGCTTTGGAGGATGAGAAGCATTTTAATAGACTGAGAAGTGAGGGATTAGTGTTTTGACATACACCTCAAGTGATGTGCAGTTTTGTGCTTAGTGGTAAGACCTCAGTATAGTAACTGGAATTATGGTTTTTCCCAACTTGCAGCATTATCTGTTTGAACCTGAATTCTTTCTGATCTACTCCAGTCCCCTTTAAAAAAGCCTATTGTCCAAATATTCCTCTCCGTTCTCATCTTATAAGTATTCTGAATTTTCTCCTGCATGAGACTAACATCTAACAAAAAAATGGGAGCAGGCACATTCCTAGTTGATGGAGACAGTTTGAGAGCTAATAGCCTGAACAAGATCATATGAAAGCAATGGTCTTATGCAGGTAAGTCATCATCCAGTAAGTAAGTTGCAGGTTTATAATCTCACGGATCTGGGTGATGAGTTGAAGGCTTTGGTAGGAAAAGAGGAAGAGAGTGGGGTGTTAAAAAGAAGTTTTAATTTCCAAAAGAAGAGAAAGAGCCCAGAGGAGATAAATGAGTATTGGTGATCTTGTTATTTAGATTTAGAATGTCACGATGGATTACAGTGATACTCAAGGGGTAAGATTTTGCCTCCTGGAGACATTTAGCAATGTCTGAAGACATTTTTGGCTGTAGCAAAGGGCAGTGGATGTGGAAGGTAAAGGATGGGGCATGCTACTGGCATCTAGTAGGTAAAGGTCAGTTTAACATTCTACAATCACAGGACAACTCTCCCAACATCAAAAAATTAGCTACCACAAGAGATGGGATAGGGGAATGAGGTAGTGAGAATGAGGAGTGAGGGAGATGGGGAACACGGCGTATGGCACACCTCTTGGGGGTGGGACATGAGTATAAGAGGGACTTTCTCTAACAAATGCAATCAGTGTAAACTAATTCTTTATATCCTCAATAAATCCCAAACAATTAAAGAAAAGTGAAAAAAAATTGCCAGTCCAAAATGTCAATAGTGCTGAGTTTGAGGAACTCTGGACTAAAAATACATTCAACACTTACTGGATGGCTGAAAAAAAGAACAGTGACCCACCAAATGCTGGTAAGGATGTGAAAAAATCTAATTGCATCATTCATGCACTGCTAGTGGGAACATAATGTGATGATAGCTACTCAGGAAAACAGTTGGGCAGTTTCTTATAAAAATGAATCTGTAATAGCCTGATGACTAAGCAATTGTACTCTTGGGCACTTATTTATCCTAGGCAAATGGAAGTTTATGTTTTCTCAAAAACCTATGCATAAATATTCAAAGTAACTTTATTCATAATAACCCTAAACTGGAAACAACACAGATGTCCTTCCATAGGTGATCAGTTAAACAAATTATAATCCATCCATACTATGGAATATTACTCACTCAGCAATAAAAAGAATAGACTAAAGATATACCCTGCAACTTGGATGAATCTCCTGAGAATCAAGCTCAGTGACAAAAGACAGTCCCAAAAGGTTGCATGCTGTCTGATTGCATACACATGACATTATTGAAGCAAAATCATAGTAAAGAAGAACATATTAGTAGTTGCCTGGCTTAAAGAAGAGGGATGGTGGGAGGGAAGGTAGGAGGAAGATGGATGTGGTTTTAAAAGGGCAATACTGTGATGGAACTAGTTAGGATCTTGACTGTAGTGATAGATACAAAAACCTATCCATGTGATAAACGTACATAGGACTAAACACACACATATGTACACAAATGAGCACATGTAAAACTAGCGATATATGAACAAATTTAGTGGATTGTAGCAATGTTAATATGGTTGTCATATTATACTGCAGTTTGCAAGATGTTGTTATTGAGTAAAATTGGGTGAAAGGTACATAGGATATTTCTGTATTCTTTATTACAATTGTGTGGAAATGTACAATTATGTCCAAATAAAAAGCTAAAGAAATACTTAACAAGCTGTGGTATATGTATATCATGGAATACTATGCAGCCATTATAAAAGATGGAGACGTTACATCTTTTGTATTAACCTGGATGGAGGTGGAACACATTCTTCTTAGTAAGGAGAAGAAAGAATCCAATGTACTTAATTCTAATATTAAGGCAGTAGGTGAGCTAATACAAGGTGGTGGGTAGAGGGGAAGAGGGAAGGGGAGGGGTGTTATGGAGTATGGCACACTTCTTGGGGGTGGGACACAATTATAAGAGGGACTTTACCTAACAAATGCAATCAATGTTACCTAATTCTTCATAGCCTCAATGAATCCCAAATAATAAAACAGGGGAAAAAAACCCAAATAAATAAAAACTTAAAAAAATCCTAATTCAGACCCACATACTTGGAGAACAGTAATGATTTGGTGTGTACAACCATCTAGTAGATTGTATCTTTTTTCATGCTCAAGTCTATTGTAATTTTTGTCTTCTTTTCTCAAATGAAGACTCAATGTTCAACCTTATTGATAATTTCCTAATGTCACTTATCCACTTTTGTTTGTAAATGTCATTGACCCTTATAACTATGCATGCTTCACTAAGCTAAGAAAACATTGTTGCCATTGACACAAATATGGCACTTGAAATAAGCTCATTATTTATTAGACTGTAACTTGTCTCCAATATACTATGATTCACAGACCCAAAGAAGAATGTTATCAAACTTATGCTCATCAGAGACTGTAAATATAAAAGAGTGGCATTTAAAGAAAACTGAAATTTTTAAAATAGTGCTTTCATTCTAAGTATTATTTATGCAATCAATGTTTGTAATTAGAATCCATAGGCATTACCCATGCAAATGTTGAGCCCAATGTGTTGATTCTTTTGTTAATTTGTTACAGTTAAGAATATATTTTTATTTCTTTCACTTAGGATGAACAGTGCCTTGCTATCCCTATTGTAGTCATGCCAGTACACTTGCTTCTAAATCAGTCACTGTTGTACCTTTACTACTAATGAGAATTCAGAGAATAGTGGATCAAAGATATAAAACCTTCTTTGTAAAATGAAGGATATTGCTATTTCAGAAACTATGGAAGGTACAAAGCAATAGGAGAAGATAAGGTTAGGTCTTTCAACTCTTCTGTTTGATTTATTTGACACATAGAAGACAATTATACTCTACATGTCAAACCAAGATAGAACCAAAATGTCATCATTATTTCAGAGAAACATCTGGAAAATCACACAGGACAACAAAATCATGTGTCTATAAAAGGTGAAAGAGAATTTCTCTATAGTTAGTGATCGATGTGGTAATTTAAGAAATTATCTGATTTTTTTTGAGGATAAACTTGGATTAATTAAGGCTAAAATATCAACTTATTTAACTAAACGTGATGTTTGTTTTCAATAGTGATTTTGATAAGTGAATAAGTGCTTCTTATTCTCCAAGAAAATGCCAAAAACTTAGTTGGAACTTTGCTCTTGGTCCCTGATAAATATTCTTGCTGAAGTTAAAGACATATTTTTCTATACATCACTTACAAATAATTTTATCATGAATTTGTATTAATTTTAGTACATGGATCTACTGAATTTATTGTATGGCTTTTCTTCTTTAATTACGTAAATTGTATTCTGATGTTGAATTATCCTCATATTTCTTGTGTATGGTATACATATTCTTTTAATATACACTTTACTATTCAACTTGCTGATGTTTGAGTTATATTCATAAATAAGAGTGGTAGACAGTTTTCTTTTGGGAAGTGAGGTTATTTTTATCTGATTTACATGTCAGTTAGGTTAATCTCCTAGACATAAATTGGAACTTTTATCTTTTCCTTAGCTTTGGAACAGTTAAATAGAATACATACGACCTTTTTCTTAAAGATAAGATAGCCCTAATCCAAAGGACTACCTGGTCATAATAGCTTTTGTGGGAATAGGGAAAATCTTGAGAATTCTTAAAATTTCTTGTACAATCTGTTCAGTCTTTGTAATAATTTTTCATTTCTTTTTAATTTTTTTATTTTTAATAGACACATAATTGTACATATTTATGGGGTACATAGTGATGTTTGATATGTATACTATACAGTGATCAGATCATGGTAATTAGCATATCCATCATTATAACCATTTATCATTTCTTTCTTTTGGGAATATTTAATATCCTCCTTCTAGCTATTTGAAACTATATATTATTGTTAACTAAATTCATCCTGTAGGGCTACAGAATACTCAAACCTATTTTTCCTATCTAGCTGCAATTTTGTATCATCATGACAAATCTCTCTCTATCCCCTTTGCCCCTTTCCCTTCCCTTCCTGGACTCTAATATCTTCTGTTCAACTTTTTATTTATATCAAATCAACATTTTTTTTAGCTTCTTCATATAAGTGAGAATATGTGGTGTTTAAATTTATGTTCCCGACTTATTTCATTTAACATGATGTCCTCCAGTTCTACGTTGTTGCAAATGACAAGATTTCATTCTTTTTAATGGATGAATAGTATTCTATGGTGTATATATACTGCATTTTTTTCATCCATTCATCTGTTGTTCGACACTTGGGTTGATTCCATATCTTGGCTATTGATTGTAAAGAGTGCTGCAGTAAACATGTTGATATAGATGTCTCTCTGATACACTGATTTCCTTTCCTTTATATAAAAGCCCAGTAGTGGGATTGCTGGATCATATGGTAGTTGTATTTGTAGTTTTTTCGGAAACTTCCATACTGTTCTCCATAGTGGCTACACTAATTTGCATTCCTATCAACAATGTGTAAGAGTACCCTTTTCTCTGCATTCTTGCCAGCATTTGTTGTTTTGTCTTTTTGATAATAACCATCCCAGCTGGGGAAAGATAATACTTCATTGTGGTTTTGATTTGAATTTCCCTCATTATGAGTGATGATGAGCATTTTGAGTGATGATGAGCATTTTTTTCATATAACCATTGGCCATTTGTATGTCTTCTTTTGAGCAATGTCTGTTCAGATAATTTGCCCATTATTTATTTTTTTTTGATGTTTCCAGCAACTTTATTCATAATTGTCAATATAACCATTTTTTAAATATGATTGTTATTTACTGTTGAGATGTTTGATTTCTTTGTACATTCTAGATACTAATTCTATGTCAAATGAATAGTTTTAAATATTTTTTACCATTCTGTAGGTTATCTTTTCACTCTATCTATTGTTAACTTTGCTTTGTGGAAACTTTTTAGTTTGATATAAGTCAATTTGTTTATTTTTGCTTTTGTTGTCTGTACTTTTGAGGTTCTTATTCATAAAATCCGTTCACAGAACAATGTCCTAAAGTATTTATACTATCTTTTCTTCTAAGAGTTTTATAGTTTGCAGTCTTAAATTTAGGTCTTCAATCCATTTTGTGTTGTTTTTTGAATACAGTGAGAGGTGGGGTCTAGTTTTATTCTTCTGCATATGGATAACCAGTTTTGTCCCTTCCTAATAAATGTTCTTGGTGCCTTTGTCAAAAATTAGTTAGCTGTAGATACATGGATTAATTTCAGGGTTTTCTATTTTGTTCCATTGGTCTATGTGTTTGTTTTTATGCCAGTACCATGCTGATGTGGTTACTATTACTTAAATCTGTAGCATATATTAAAGTCAAGAAATGTGATATTTCTAACTCTGTCCCTTTTGCTCAGGATTGCTTTCACTATTTAGGGTCTTCTGTGGTTTCATATGAATTTTAGGATTTTTTCCCTATTTCTGTGAAGAATCTCATTAATTGTAAAGAATTGATTGGGATTTCATTGAATCTGTAGATTTCTATGGGTAGTATAGTTATTTTAAGAGTATTATTTCTACTGATCCATGACCATGGATGGATGTCTTTCCATTTGTTTTATCCTCTTAAATTTCTTTCATCAGGGTTTTTTCTTGCAAGATATTTCACTTCCTTGGTTAAGTTTATTCTTACAGATTTTATTTTGTTTGTAGCTATTATAAATGGGAATGCCTTCTTAATTTTTTTCTCAGCTAGCTAGTTGCTCAGGTATAGAAAAGCTGCGGATTTTTATATGTTCATTTTGCATTTTGAATATTTACTAAATTTGTTTATCAGTTGTAAGAGCTTTTTGGTTGAGTCATATATATATATATATATATATGTATATAACTTCATGTTGAGATTCTCCATATGGCTACCTAGAAACAGCCTGTACACATCACTCTCAAGGAGAGGGTTGAAGTTGCAAGTAGATGGGATTACCTATAGATGGATCATCTTAAAGACAGCATTGTGAATCAGAAAGCAACTGTAGAAACCTAAATATGGAGAAAGGTCATAGGAGAGAACCCTGTGGCTCCACATTACCCCCATGAACACTGCAACTCAAGCTATAAGGGCCTACCTCTAACCACAGCAGGCCTCTGGACTGTGCAAGTGCACTGGAGACCAAGCACGGTAAGGTCATGCTAGCTTCTGATCCTGGGTCACTGAAACCCATGCCATTCTGAGCTCTCAGGCCCAGATGCCAGGGTATGCAGGAATCACTTCCACTGCAGCTGCCTCCCCATTATAACTGCCAGGCTATGGATGGAGCGAGGAGTGCAGGTGCTCTTGTGCACCACATGACTGGGTGCCATGCACCCTTCACTGCCATATGGGGATCTAAGCACAGCAGGTGCCCATGGCCTGCAATATCTGGCACTGTCTTATGGATAGTGGTTCTGCCACTCACCACCACCTGAGTAGCACCTCAGCACCTGCCACCACCAGTCTTGGGCAGGGAGAAAGCCCCAGTCACCATGACTTGTCCACAGCTCTCTGCACACCTGTACATCCCTACCAGCTTCTAGTCAGCTAGCTGCCACGGCCCTACCTCCTGTGAGGTGCTATGGCCCTGGTGATATAGTGTTCCCCCATTTAGGGCTAGACAGGACCCCCATTTTCTAGGCATGAGCAAATAGACTCTTTTTTTCTAAACCACACTCTGGATGCAAATGGGATTTCATCCATGAGTGGCCCCTCCTGGAGTGGAAAGCATATACCCTGCTGCTTTGCCTAGGACAGGAACTATGAAGACCTCTCCTTTGCTAATACACTCATTCACTAATCAACATGGACAGGATGTTTTTTTTTTTTTTTGAGACAGAGTCTCACTATGTTGCCCTCAATACAGTGCTGTGGCGTCATAGCTCAAAGCAACCTCAAACTCTTGGGCTTAAGCAATTCTCTTGCCTTAGCTTCCCAAGTAGCTGGGACTACAGGCACCCACCACAACACGCAGCTATTTTTGTTGTTGTAGTTGTCATTGTTGTTTACCAGGCCAGGCTCGAATGTGCCAGCGTTGGTGTATGTGGCTGGCACCCTACTCACTGAGCTATGGGCACCAAGCCATGGGATGATTTTTGTCTGCCAGATTCTGGCCAAGTATGACACACCTTCCTAGCACCCCCGGCCCCCGGCTCACAAGCAGCATATGAACCCCTAGACAAAAGACCCATGGGGGTCTTCCCATTTGGGAATTCCCCTTCCTCCACTGCCGGAAGCTTTGTTATCCTTCCCTCTATTACATTCTCTGTAAAATAAACTTTCTCCTGTGATTAACTCTCATGGTCTGGAGTTTCATTCTTGAATCTCCAGATCAAAGACCCATCACAAAGGGAAAAATACCGGTAACCCTGGTAGCTGCAGACTGAGCACCTCAATAGCCCCATCAACTGTGTACCATCTGGCTACCATGGCCCAATCCCTGAACACCAACACTGTCCCATCCCTTGCGCGCTGCTACACTGTTTCACCACTGTGGCCCTGCCTGTCACGTATAGTCCCATCTGCCTCTGCAGCCCTGTTCACCTCTACTACCCACTACATTGTACCTTCACTGAATCTGAACTGGGGAAAAGTAATGCCCACAATTCATGGCCACTCTAAATAGCCTTGCCCAGCCACCACTGTCACTACCATAGGGAAACCTGGGCAGAGCAAACATCACCTAGCCTTGTGATGCCCAGTCCCTCCCTGTTGAGCTTCCTTCAGAAACCTGAGGAACAACCTACCACTCCATACGAATATCTGCTAGCAATATCTTAGACTGTGACAATCACAGGGGAAGAGGATGATACAGGAGAACAGCTATGATACAAGCTCTCATTGCATCCACTCCTCTCCTGCTAGGTCAGTCTTCCAGAGTAGGACACAAGTACACCAACCAGGGACCACTCACTCTTTTCACCAAGTAGGAGAGTTCCCAGCAGAAGAGAAGAGGTACCCTGAAAATTTATCTGTCTTAATCTAAGAGAGGAGTTTTCAGATTAGAAGTATACAGCATAAGAAGTCTGGAAACATGAAAGAACAAACTATTTCGACATCTCTAAAGGATCATAAAAGTTCTCCAGTAATGGACCCCAAACTAAATGAAATTGTTAAAATGTCAGATACGAAATTCAGAATATGGATGGCAAATAAGATCAATGAGATGTATGAGAAACTTAAAAACCAACCCACACACACACACACACAAAAGAAATCTAAGACATAAATGAAAAATTATCTAAAGAGATAATATAAGAAAACATATAACAGAACTTAAAGAAATTAAAGTATCATAGGTATTTCAAAATACAGAGGAAAACTTTAACAATGGACTAGAACAAGCAGAAGAAATAATTTCATAGCTTGAAGACAAGGCTTTTGGATTAACCCAGCCCAAAAAAAAAAAAAAAAATGAATGTATAACAAAGAAGAAAGAAGAATGAACAATCACTCAGAGAATTATGGGACTATGTAAAATGAGCTAAGATAAGAATCATAGATATTCCTGAAGGTGAATAAGAAAAATCAAAAAGCATATAAAAACTATCCGAGGGAATAATTGAGGACAACTTCCATGATATTGCCAGAGATTTATATATCTAGATACAAGATGGTCATAAAACACCTAGAAGAAGCACATAGGACATCACCAAGACACATAGTCATCATTTTGGCAAAAGCCAAAATGAAGGAGAAAATCCTGCAAGCTACAAGATGAAAGTAACTGGTAACTTACAAAGAAAAACCATCAGACTAAAGTCAGACATCTCAGTGGAGATCTTACAAGGCAAAAGCAATTGGGGTTCCATTTTTGGTCTTCTTAAACAGAATGACTGCCAGCTAAGAATTTTATATCCTGCAAAATTGGCTGTTTCATAAATAAAGGAAAAATAAAATCTTTCCTAGACAAGGAAATAGTAAGGGAATTTGTTACCACAGGATCTGTCCTACAGGAAATGCTTAAAAATGTTTTATACAGGGAAAAGAACAATTGCTACCCACCAGTGTAAAAACATCTGAAAGTTAAAACTCACAGCTCTTATATGTAAAACAGTAGCAAAAGGGAGAAAAAACCCAAACCCCACAAGGTATCATTCAACATGATAAATAAAACTGTATCTCACATATCAATGCTAATATTGGATTTAAATGTCTTAATGCTCCACTTAAAAGATATAGAATAGCTGAATCGATGAAAAAACAAAACCTAAATATAAGCTGTCTTCAAGAAATCCATGGAACTTGTAAAGACTCTTATAGACTTTTCAAAGTAAGGGGATGAAAAAAATATACCATGTGAATGAAAACCAAAAGCGAGGAGGTACAAAATAAAATAGACTTTAAATCAATAATAGTTAAAAAAGATAAAGACATTATACAATGATAAAGGGAGAAATTCATCAAGAAGATATAACAATCCTAAATATATATGCACCTAACACAGGAGCTCTCAGATTCATAAAACAAATTTTACTAGACTCAAGCAAAGAAATAACAGCATCATAACAGTTGGGCACAACAATACTCCACTGACAGAACTAGATCATTAAGGCAGAAAATCAACAAAGAAACACTGGATTTAAATGAAACTCTAAAAAAAAAAAAAAAAAATCAGCCTAACAGGTTCTATTCCCAAACTACAGAATATACATTCTTCTCACTAGCACATGGGACGTGTTCCAAAATAGATCATATATAAGTCCAAAAACAAAGTCTCAGGAAATTTAGAAAAATTGCCATTATACTATGTTTCTTCTCAGACCACAGTGGAATAAAACTAGAAATCAATTAGAAGAGGAATTATCAAATCTACACAAAGTCATACAGATTAAACAACCTGCTGATAAGCAATCCTGGGATCAATGATGAAATTAAGAAAGAAATCAAAATATTTTTTGAATGGCAAAGGGGACATAAGCTTCCAAAAATCTATGGAATACTGAAAAATCAGTGCTAAGGGGTAAATTGATAGCCTTTAAAATGCTTACATCAAAAAGACAGAAAGATCATAAATGAACAACTTATTGTCACCTTAAAGGAACTAGAAAAAGAAAATAAGCCAAACTCAAAGCTAGCAGAGAAAAGAAATACCAAAGTTCAGAGCAGAGCTAAATGAAACAGAAACAAACAAATAAATAAATAAATAGATAAATAAAAAGCAATACAATGGATCAATGAAAGAAAAAGTTGGTTCCACGAAAAGTTAAAGACAATTGATAGACCAGTAACTAGATTAATAAGAAACACAAGAGAAAGGATTCATATAAGCTCAATCAAAAATGAAAAAGGAGACATTACAATTGGTATCACAGAAAAACAAAATATTATTGTGACTGCCATGAAAACCTCTATGCACACAAGCCATATAGAAGAAATGAATAAATTTTGGAAATACACAGCTTCCCAAGCCTGAATCAGGAAGAAATAGAAATCCTGATTAGATCAATAGTGAGTAGCGAGGGTGAAACAGTAATAAAAAATCTCTCAACAAATAAAAAGTGCTGGACCAGATGGATTCACAGCTGAATTCTACCAGACCCATGAATAAGAACTGGTACCTATCCTACTGAAACTGTTCCATAACACTGAGAAGGAGAAAATCCTCCCTAACTCATTCTATGAAGCCAGTATCACATTGACACTAAAACCAGGAAAAGACACAACAAAAAGTAAAAAACTACAGACCAACATGCCTAGTAAACATATATGCAAAAATTTGCAACAGAATATTAGTAAACCAAATTCAACAGTGCATCAAAAAGATAAGTCATCATGATCAAGAGGGTTTTATCCTAGGGATTCAAGGATGGTCAATATACACAAATCAATCAATGTGATTCACCATATAAACAGAAGTAAAAACAAATACCCTGTTTCCCCGAAAATAAGACAGTGTCTTATTTTAAGGTGTGCTCCCAAAGATGCGCTAGGTCTTATTTTCAGGAGATGTCTTATCTTTCTTGTAAGTAGGTCTTATTTTCAGAGGATGTCTTATTTTCGGGGAAACAGGGTATCATGTGATCACTTCAACAGATGCAGAAAAATCATTCAATAAAATCCAGCACTCTTCATAATAAAAACACTCAAGAAACTAGGGATAGAAGGAAGATACCTAAAAACAATAAAAGCCTCATATAACAAACCCAAGCCAACATCATACTAAATGGGGAAAAATTGAAAGCATTCCCCTTAAGAACTGGAAAAAGACAAGGGTGATGACTGTTCCCTTCCATTCAACATAGTGTTGGCATTTCTAGCCAGAGCAATCAAGCAAAGGGTAGAAATAAAGAGTATTCAAATCACAAAAGAGGAGATCAAACTATCCCTGTTCACTGGCAATATGATCTTGTATCTAGAAAATCCTGAGGATTTCACCAAAAGACCCCTAGAATTTATAAATAAATTCAACAGTGTCAGTTTACAAAATCAATGTACACAAATCAGTAGCATTTACATATATTAATAATAGTCAAATCGAGAACTCAATACCATTTATAATAGCTGCAAAGAAAATAAAATACCTAGGAATATACTTAACCAAGGAGATAAAAAATCTCTACAAGGAGAACTATAAAACTCTAATGAAAGAAATCATAAATAACACAAATAAATGCAAAAAAAAAAAATCTCATGCTCATGGATTGGAACAATCAACATTGTTAAAACGTCCATGCTGTCCAAAGTGATTTGCAGAATCAATGTAATTTCCTTCAAAATACCAACATCATTTTTACAGATGTAGAAAAAAATCCTAAATTTAATATGGAACCAAAAAAAGAGCCTGAATAGCCAAAAAAATCTTGAGCAAAAAGAACAAATCTAGAGGCATCGCATTACATGACTTCAAATTATATTACTATCTATAGTAACCCAAACTGCGTAATACTGGTATAAAGTTAGAGACAGACTAATGGAACAGAATAGAGAACCCAGAAATAAAACTATATAAAACTAGCTGATTTTCAACAAATCAGACAAAAACATATATTGGGAGAAGGACACTTTATTCAATAAATGGTGCTGGGAAAGGAAGAATGAAATAGAATCTCTACCCTCTTGCCATTTACAAACGTTAACTCAATGTGGATTAAAGACTTAAATGGAAGACCTGAAACCATGAAACTTCTAAATGAAAATATAAGAAAAACCCTTCTTTATATTTGCCTAGGTAAAGAATTTATAACCAACACCCCAAAGGCAAATACAGCAACAACAAAAAAAAACCAGATGTTACTTAATTAAATTAAAAAGTTTCTTCACAGTAAGAGAAATAATCAATAAGGTAAATAGACAATTTATAGAATAGGAGAAAATACTCACAAGCTCTACATCCTACCAAGGACTAATACACATATCCAGAATCTACAAAGAACATAAATAAATCAGCAAGGAAAACAACAACACCACCACCACCAACAACAAATAACCCCATTAAAAAGTGGGCAAAAGACATGTACATGTTTTTTTTCAAAAGAACATAGATGATTGGCCAAATAAACATGAAAAAATGCTCAACATCATTAATCACCAGGGAAATGCAAATTAAAATGACAATGAGATACAACCTTCTCCCAATTAGAATGGCCATTATTAAAAACTCAAAAAAACCCAATAGATGTTGATGTAAATATGGAGAAAAGGGAATGCTTATACATAATTGCTGGGATGGAAAATTAGTACAACTTCTATGGAAAATAGTCTAAAAATATACTTACCATTTGATCTAGTAATCATACTACTTGTTATATACCCAAAGGAAAATAAGTCATTATATCAAAATTACACCTACACCAGAATATTTATCACAGCACAATTCACAATTGCAAAGAAGTAGAATCAACTTAAGTGCTCATCAATTGATGAATGGACAAGGAAAATGTGATGTGCGTGCACACGCACACACGATGGAGTACTACTCAGCCATAAAAAGGAGTGAAACAATGTCATTTGCAGCAACTTGTATGGAACAGGAGAGCATCATCCTAAGTAAAGTGTCTCAGGAATGGAAAAACAAACACAACATGTTCTCACTAATAAGTAGGAGCTAAGTGATGGGCACACACAGTCATAAAAAGTGGTATAAAGGACATAGAAAACTAAGAAAAGAGGGTGGGATGAGGGTGAGGAATAAAACTTACCTATTTGGTACAAAGTACACTATTCTGTTGATGAGTACACTAAAATCCCTGACTTCAGCATTATATAATTCATCCATATAACAAAAACTCTTAATAATCCCCCCTTAATAATCTGATATGAAAAAATGGATGTTGGATATTAAAAAAAGATCATGTAATCTTCAGAGAAAATTTGACTGCCTTCTTTCCAATTTTGATGTCCTTTATTTCTTCCTCTTACCTAATAGCTCTGGCAAGAACTTAACAGTACATCCACTGAAGCTATTGCCATATAACTGCATAATTCTCTTGGGTGTTTTTGAATGCCTAGGGAAAATATGATTTGAAAATATTTATCTTCATTCTACAAGCTATTATATCAAAAAGTATCTGTCTGGACTTGGGGAGACATATCCAGGGAAAAAATTTGGTCTAAGTTTCTTAAGTTTCCTCTACTTTCCAAAAAACCTTATGCTAAATATAGTCAGAATTGGCAGTTGGCTTGATGGTGTGTATTGAAGAAAACCAAAAGATTCTTTGTCCCAAATTCCTAATCACTTCTTGATCACAATAACTAGAAATTCCACTAATTAGTCACTTCTTTAGATTAAGACTTTCAAAGCCACAGGTGAAGTACAAGTATGTTCTATGGAAGAGGTGTCACATTCTCTATTTTACTTCATCACAATTTTGTTCAGCCCTGAAAATTTCCAGTTGGATGTACTCCCATGGGTTTCAAATAAACTAGACACAAGAACTTGCTCTTGTACATAAATTTTTACTCTTTTGTTGTAGACGTTGTATTGTAGATTTCATTCTGTGCCAGGCAACTATACTTACTTTCTGCCTCAAATTTATTTCCCTTTTGGTTTGTGTTGTTTAATCTGGATTGTGGTCTTTGGTTAACTAAGGCATAATCCATCATCAGAAAAATTCAAAATCTCTACACTAAGTGCAGACTTGAGAGTACATGGATGTTTACCGATGACAGATGAGCAGGTAAAATATTAATTAACAAGTAATAACAGGGCCATCAGTGTGCATGAAACCAACTGCTTAGAAACTTAGTTGTTTATTACTTCTGAAATTTGTATTGACTAAGACACATCTTCAGGCTCCTTGGCATCCACCTACATCCCTATTATAAACCAAGTTAGGACTACTTAAAGGCAGACCTAATAAAACCAATAAATTAATTTTCCTTAATTCTAAAAATGGAGTCTAGGGATACCACTACATAGGGTATTTAGCTAAGAGCTAGTAGTCTGAAATTCAACCCACCTAGTTTAGTTCTTTTCATCCATTTTATCCATCAGCTCTAAGATTGAGCATAATAAATATCGATTCCTTTACCTCACAAAGATTTTTTTTGTATGTGTGGTGTAATGAGCTGCTTGTGTAAAGCTCCTTAGAGAAAGCTACTGCTAAGATACAGCACTTCAAAATGCATGGAAAAAGAAATCAATTGTGGCCTTATCAAATAAGATTAGTACATAGTCACACACAGCACCTCTTAGTATCCTGAGGAAAACCATACTTTTTTTTTTGTTTGTTTAAATTAAGGCAGCCTTAAAGACTTGATTCCCTTTTCCCCATGATTTCCAAGAAGATAGCTGCTGGGAATTCACAGGGTAGAAATGCACAGACAGACTAAAGCAGGGAATAGTTACATTGTTGCTGTGCGTGTTAATGCCTCACCCATAGGGAGGATGAAAGGGTTGCATTTATTCCGTCCACACCCTTCTAAGGTTCCTGTTGATTCTGAACTGTGCTGCCCAGCTGCAGTCGTCAGTTCCCTGAGGGAAAGAAGGCTGCCCATTAGCTTATTTGGTATCAGAGTCAAATGGACTAAATTAGTTATGTGAGTTATAAATTCATGTTCCCTTTGAAATATTTCAGAAAGCATCCAGATTTGTTTCTATTTCACAAAATTAAAAGCTATCACACCTAATATATTTTAGAACAAAAAAGATGCTTCAGTTCAGAAGGCCTTAGCGAATAAATGTACTTCTTCCCAGCTTCTGCTTCACAAATTAAATCCTTGCTTTGTAACATATCCTGGACTGATATTCTAACTTTAAGGTGCCTGCTAATCCCATGAGGATTGTGTTTAAATGCAGAGTCTGACTAGTGCTGGGTGAGACTTGAGATTCTGCATTTCTAAACAACTCTCAAAATTATAGCCACAGACCTCAAAATGAAGAGGTGAGCTATAATGTCACACTGAAGTGCTAACTATTCTTTAAATGTCTTAGGATATTAAAAAGGAAGGAAAATTAAATGAAAGAAACTAACAAGGCAATGAAGAAATATGAGAAGTTCTGTATTTTCAGACAATATCTAGTTTATAGTAAACAACAAGTAATTTAATACCACTAGGCAAAACACTCCTAATTGGAGGTAGGGTGATGTTGTAGGCCTGCATGCCTGATCATTTAAACTGTGTATGATAAAAAAATAGATCTAGGGAGGGTGAATGGTGGGATCACACCTATGATGCATAATGCAAGGGTACTTGTTGGATTTATTAAGTATAGAGTATAAATGTCTTAACACAATAATTAAGTAAAGTAGATGAGGTTTGTATTAACCAGTGTGATGTAAACGCTCCTAATTCTATATGAAATCAGCACATTGTACATGCATTAATGGATACATGATCTATGCGTTTATGATTTAATAAAAAAATAGATCTAGTAGGGCTAAGCAGCAAATATTCTGAACATATATTCCAGTTTAGCTCTCAGATGGACACAGATTTTTCACTTTCTCATGGTTCCTCAGGTAATGAGAAAAAAACTCTTGAAGTGTGACATAGATGGCCTTTAAGAGGCATTAGTGTACAAAGACCAAAAAAAAAAAAAATCCTTTATCTCAAGGTTACTGCTGGAGGGGTGGTGAAAGGGCTATTTCAAATTAGTAGAAATGGGACTACAAATGGTGAGGCAGAATTTAACTTCTTGATGAATTTGATGAACTGTTCACGTCTGTTTATGAACATTCAAATGTTCTATGGCATGAGGGTGCATCAGTGTTAGGTTGACTTGAATCTTAGGAGGAGGGGCCAGAAGAAATCTTCCCTGTTCTGCTTCCTCGAAGTAAGGAAAGGACTCTTGGAAGGTTATAAAACGAACATTTAGTGCTTCTTCTTTGCGTAAAAATGTTGAGCATTGGGTATAATAGAGATGAGCAGCAGGCAGGGAGTCAGAATATCTGAATTCTATTACCAAAGCTGCTGTTAACTAGCTGTTGGATGTTGGGCAACAACTCTCTAAATAAGTTTCATTCTTTAGAAGATTAGTGTAGATTAGCATTTTCTGAAGTGCAACAAGATGTTGATTAGAATTATGCATTAAAACATTTATGGTCAAATGAAATAAGCAGATATTGGGTTAAATAGACATAAACAGGTTTTGTAAGTGCCAAACTTCTTGGGTCCCTAGGTGGAAACTAAATATGAAGAGCAGTGTTTCCCAAACTTATTTGATGTGGAACTCTTTTTTTTTTTTTTTTTTTTTTAACAAGGACAATCTCACGAGATTAAATTCCATGGAACTAATTTTGGGAAATATAGATGATTTTGAAGCCTACTTCAGTTTTAGCATATCATTAAAGTGTTTCCTAAATTAACTTTATCATTTTCATCCTTAAGTCAAATTTTTATCTCACATTTAGCTGTTCTCATATTCTAGTTTGTATATGGCCATGAAACTTTCACATTTGGCCTATTTTGTTTTTATAAGGACATTAACAAACAACATCTTTCTAATGTAAGGTGAAATATTGAAAGTAAAAAAAATCCTAAAAATTAGATAGCAATAAATTTAAAGTTAGAAAAATTAGTTTTGTCAATACATTATTCATATTACAACATTGTAAGGCTGAATTCTTGTTATACCTAAATATTTCCTGAGAGTAGAATTCAATTTATTTGCAATGTTTATACCCTAGCTCTTTCCAAACATAAGTTACGGTGACTAAGTATCTTTAATTTGACTCTAAGAATTAAAATTCATTGGCTTTAAAGTATTGAAAACCCACAGCATCTTAATATCTCTGAAGGTAAGAGATTCATCAGGATAATAGCATTAATCGTAATATATGAATAACAGTCTTTATGTTGGGTGCTTTATGAAAGGGCTAGAACAAATTCTAGCAGGTTTGTTTATAACCCTGACTAAAAAAATGAGAGATACATAAAATGACTCATGGAGTTGCTTTCCAACTTCTTATGAACAATTCCATTAAAAAAAAAAGTTATTCCACAAAGAAAAAAAGTGTTCTTTTTTTAAAATTGTACAATGGGTTGTTATTTCCCCATTAAAATTGTGTAGTCATATTATTATTATTTGATAGAGACAGAGTTTCACTTTGTCACCCTCGGTAGAGTGCCATGGCATCACAGCTCCCAGCAACCTCCAGCTCTTGGGCTTAGGCGATTCTCTTGCCTCAGCCTCTCGAGTAGCTGGGACTACAGGCGCCCACCATAACGCCTGGCTATTTTTTTGTTGCAGTTTGGCAGGGGCCGGGTTTGAACCTGCTACCCTCGGTATATGGGGTCAGTGCCCTGCCCACTGAGCCACAAGCACTGCCCAAAATTGTGTAATTGTTATTTTTTGAGAAGCCTATCTTACGAAGTCATACTACTGATATTTTAAGGACAAATTACAGGTTTTTGACTGGAGAGGAGTTTTATTGACTTTCTATGATTAAGGGATAAAGAGAAAAGATTGTGTAATTCCAGTCTTCCTTTGCCAGCTTCTGGCATTTTGATTATAAATATCAAATTATATTTCCCTTTAGTGGCCTGTAAAAAAATAGTGTATCTAAGAATTAGAAGTAGTAATAGTTCCAATAGTTTGCCATCAGCTGAGACCCCCCCAAATGGCTGAAGGACAAATGATCAGCCTCTCATCCTAACAACTTTTATTTTAATAATTGATGCCAAGTATGTGTTGCCGCTGTTATTCCTCACTTAATTACTTTTCTTTTTGATCAAACACATTAATGATAAGAGACCTAATAAATCATGTACAAAAACAGCAAAGCACTTAATTAACATATGTTTTCCAGATTGATGGTGATAGAAAACCATAGCAGTACTGAGTAGGCTCACAAGGGCACCTTCAACTGACGTGGTATCTTGAACAAACATAAGGTCGAGAGCATAATAGAGGAACTCTATTCTCATTTAAGAACTAGCTATGACAACTATAGATCATGATGCGATTACAGTCTTCTTTCTTCTCTTTGACTCAGAGAATCTGTGTTCTCATTTTGGGGAATGTAAACATTATGTCAGAAACATAAACCAACAAACATTGGAGTAGGTTGTTACTACTAATAGCCAGTATTTATTGAATACTTACTAAGTATTTAGTCTCCACCTAGGGACCCAGGAAGCTTGCCACTTATGAACTCTGCTATGTGTTTTAAAAGATTGTTATTTAACTCTTCAACAATGTATGTAGCTAGTGATCATTACTATCTTAATTTTATAGAGTAAAAAACTGAAACATACAGATGGTGCAAATTGCACAGTGGATAAGTGAGGTAGCTCAGTCAATTTTATCCCATAGCCCAATTTGATTCACTGGAAGATATTTTCTGATATGTTTTCATCTAACTTGAAATTCTGTGAGAGAATCATGAACTACTATCGAAGTCTCCAAAATGAGATCAGCTGAGAACCAAGAAAGGTTGAGATAACTGGGTTCCATATATACAAAAAGAAAGTAGATTTTGCTGTGTGATTAAAATACAGCAGTAATCTTAATTTTGCTTGTGTGAAAATGGTAGGTCAGGAGTGAAGGTAGGGGTTCTTTTTATTCTTTATCCTGTGTTCCAATTGTTTTGTGATGTGGTTTTGCTGTTTTCAAAATGAAAAAATATTAAAAGCAAAAAAATAAATCCCTCTTCAATCTATCCCCCTCAAGAGTGGATGGGTCCTACCTCATCTAATCTGAGGTTTCCCCCGGGTGAATTATCAGACCACCTTCATTGTTAAAATAGTTTGCATGTAGGATCCCAAGTCAGTTTTGGCCTCTGCTTCCACTCAGCTAATGACCCCCAGGCTGGCCAGCTTGTAGCTAAAGGATATTCATGAAGACTTTCATCATCCCTTCTTTTCAGATTCTCCAAGAGCAGTGGGGATAGCAAGATGGAGAAACCTTTGACAATCCTATCTAGCATCTCTTTTATGAAGGGTTTCTAGGTGTGTCTGGTCACATGAGACAAGCAGGCACTGTTGTGAACTCACAGAGATTCAGATGAAGAAGGGGACTGATTGACTCTCTGTATCATCACATCTTAAACTTGAAGACTTTCAGACCATGTACATTCTACGTGCATTAGTAAATGTTGAGGGGAAGGCTAATACACCGAGTATCTCAGTTCTAATAAATACTCACACATAAGAAAGAGAGAAGAGTTCTGGAAGGTGACATGAACCAGAGAATCCCAAAGGACACTCATGACCCAGAGAAATTCCTTTGGACAATGGCAAGAGGTAAAGAACTTCAGGTATGTCTTACAAAAAACACTCTAAGAGGTAAAAGGGCCACAGAATAAGTGTCAATAAAAAGGGAGACTGTAAGGAAATTGGAGAGGAGACTGGGGAAATAATTGCCCTCCTAGCTTGATCCTTTCCTTGCCAAGAGATTTCAAAGTAACAATTAGATTTGTTTTCATCCCTGTGGGAACTCACATTTAATTTCATTATAAAGTCAAGAGAAAGAAAAGATTCACATTACACACGGAGTACAAAGTACTTGTGTGTATAGGACAGTAAGGATCTTGTTTAAAAAGAAAATCAAGTCATCCTCCAACTGAGATGCTTACAAATTAAGATTCCATTAGTGTAGTGATTCTTAGCTTTTTGGGGAAAGTGGTGAGAACAGAGTTCCCTTTAGAAATCTGATGAAAATTACTAAAACATCTCCACAGACAAAAGCACGTACATTCATACATGCGAATTACTGCACTTAACTCTAGTGGTTTTGGATGCCATCTATGGTCTATGCATGAAGCTCCATGAGAGAACACTAACATTGCTGATTGCTTGTTGTGTCCCTTCACATTTGCGGCACAATAAGAAATGGGCAGTGAGGGGAAATTGGCAGGAACTTGTTTGGCTGTTTCCTGCTGCTCTGTTACATAAGAATACATTTTCACAGAGGTTTTGCACAGGGATCCAGATTGGTAATGAAATATTGAAGTAGTACAGTAGGTTATCACTATCTCATGATTTTCTTAATAAAAATTGCCAGAAACAATCCATAGGCCTAAGAGGCTGTGTGTAGAATCACTACTGTGATTACTACAGGCAACCTGGAATTTTTGTCATGCTGCATAATCCATGATATGTTGAATGAGTCTGGTCTTAATCATTAGACCATCCAATTTCCCAACTCACCAGGCTCTTCTCAAATTATTTCCATCTTTCATATATGGTCAGATAACCAAGTGCCAACCACTCTACTCAGTAGAGATTTATTGTTGGTTATCCTGCAGCCACTGTAACTTAGACTAGCTTAAAATACTTTATACCTCTGCTGCCTTAATGGTGCAGCTTCTGTTCTTTATGGGCTTGAGGGGGCTCAAGCAGGGGCTGAACTCTAACCAGCTCTAACAAGTTGCTGGCTGTGTCTCATTAGTCTTCACTAAAAACCCAGACACTTCAAAATGTAGTGGCTTAAAACAATGATCATTATTTTTTCTCATGCTTTTTATAGATTGGCAACCTGGTTTGGGCTCACTGAGGTGATTCTTCTTAGCAGATCTTGGCTGGCTTACTTTAACATCTACAGTCAGGTGGTGGGTGGGCTGGAGTTGACTGGTTTAGGATGGCTTCAGCCACGATGGCTGGGATGACAGGGGTTTCTCCCCTTGTAGTTTTTCTTCATCCATCTGGCTAACTTGGCCCTGTTTGCATGGTAACAAGGGTTATGAAAGTAGCAAGAGGGAAAGACCCAATATAAAAGCTGTTTTTAAGCCCCTGCTTACATCATTTGGGGGGATTCTACTGGCCAAATTGATTCTGAAGAACAGTTCAGAATTAGTGTGTGTGGGGCGCAGCAACAAAGACTATAGATAACAGAGGACAATAATATGTGGTCCTTGCTGCAGTCCACCACACAAAGCCATGGCACAGGGCTGAAACTGCATCAGGAAGGAGCACCTTTTTCTACATGGTCTACCCATTAGGTGTGTCTTTTCCTCATTCATTTGTACAAAGTGGGTACCTCTTTCCATCACTCAAAAAGGCACCATATGGGCTACAGTGAATGATTGTCTCAATACATGTTACTAAGTAGATTGTAATTGGCAAATAAAATCTCCAGGGATATTTTACCCTATGTTCCTTTCTTCAGACTTTCCACATCAGGCAGGCCCAACAATAAAGAGTTCTTCTTTTAATTTTTAATATTTTTTGAGGGAAGGATTCATGTCCAATTCAACTTTGTAAACTCCATGGCCTTTAGCCCAACATGTAATTTGAGCTCAAAAATTTAATCTAGTTTTTGCTAGTAATATCAGTTATAGTCTCTACCCCAGAAACATATGAATCTCCAGGCTACCTGAATCAGAATCACCTTGTTAAAAATGCAGATTCCTGGGTCACACCTCAGTTCCAGTGTACTAAATCTCTGCTTGGGGCCTGGAAATTTATCTAATTTATCTTTTGTACACCCGGGTACCTCTTATGCACATTAAAGTTTAAGAATCACTGCCTTAGAGAAGTGGCTTTTGCAACTTTTCAATCTCTATCCAAGGTAAAAAAAAATTTTTATATTCCAGTCATACACACACACACACACACACACACAAAGACAGATGACTACAAAATAATTTTAAAGATAAATACTCTAAGTAAAATAGATATTTTATATTCTAATCTATTTTAAGTTTTCTAAATGCTTATTAGAGGCTCAGATGTACTACATAACCCTGGATCCACACAGCTCTAGGGAATATGCTCATAATACATTGATTTGAATATTCTTTGTTTCTTTTCCTCTCTATACATGGTGAACATATAATGCCTCCCCCCATGCTTAATACATTCCTCTTAATATCCAGTTGCTGGTGTCAATGGTTCTCAGACTCCCTGGCACATCTGTTAAAGTTCAATTTTCTGAGCCCCACCTCTAGAGTTTCCAATTCAGTAAGAACAGGCTAAGGCTGAACATAGGTGTTTCTATAATAACAAATTCCCAAAACTGATGCTATTGCTTCAGGGACCACACTTAGAGTATCATTGCCCTATACATTCCAGTCTCTTTTATGTGCTCCACAAATCCAAAAAAGTTCTCAAGTTTCTGGACTGATTTTGCTACTGGTTTCCAACCACATTTACTCCATTTCCTAATTATATTTTTATTACTGTGTTCCAACTACATTTGCTTCAGCTGGCTTTCCAATCACTCAGACTTCTCTTGCATTGTGTAAATGAACATATTGGATTCAGCTGGTGTTTCCCTAAAGCCTGCCAAGTGCACTCCAACCATTGTCTTACTGGCATGTTTCCTGACTATGATGTTAAAGCTGTTCTTTTGGTTCCTCTGTTTCTTTAGAATTGAGTAAAGTGGCTCAAGTCCCAGTCTAGTGGTGCTGTTTGTTATGGAAAGTTAGATTATTTTCATCTCAGAGATAGTGGGTCAGTCCCTCAAGGATGTCATTCTGATACTATTAATCATTTCTTCCTCCAAAAGTCAGCTAGGCCTCAGCCTGACTCTACTGGCTTGGGAAAAAGAAGGAATAGAGGGTGGTGCCTGTGGCTCAAAGGAGTAGGGCGCCGGCCCCATATGCTGGAGGTGGCGGGTTCAAAACCGCAAAAAAAAAAAAGGAAAAAGAAGGAATGTATATCATTGCGCCTTATGCTATTTGGAAATTCTACAAGCAGAGAGTGAAATGTTCCGGGAAATTTTATATGTGTGGTGGGGATTGGATAACGTAGCAAGTTATTATATTGTCTTTTCTCCTATCAATGTATAAATGTGACTTTTGTTCTAGCCACTCTGTATAATTTATCTTGACTGTGAAGAAAGAGGATGTAGAGGTAAGTCTAGACTTTCCTTAAAATTTATTATTACTCATGCTAAGAATATATCAGCATTAAGGTTTTGATGCAAGGGCTAGAGTACTCATCCTTGTCCCAAGAACCCTGCATTCTGGCCTCATGGTAGGCAACTATCCTCTTTTGGTCATGATAAATTGATTAACCCCTTGAGTGCATTCAGGGAAAGATAATTTGTGAATCTGATATTAGCACATGATTTCTCTCCTACACTGTGGCTGGAAGATTCCTAAGAGCCAAAATGGTGCTATGGTGGTCATTACAGTTGATCCTAACACTTCCCCTTAAAATTTCCCAAATCAAAATGATCTCTCTTATATTCTATAATGTGTTTATAAAGGAAGTGAAGCAGGATCTCTGAATTGTCATCTACGACTCAGGGCAGATTTTAAGTTCTTTACTGAAAAATTTGGACCCTGTGTCCTGGTCCATCTTAGGCCCACTTCCAGGTAGGATGGCTTTTTATCTAAGTGAGAATACAAATAAGATTCTTTAATTATCAAGGAAAACATGTTTATTTAAGCTTTCTACGTGATCATCTGAAAGCAAAAACATGAGTCTTATGGGCGGCACCTGTGGCTCAAGGAGTAGGGTGCCGGTCCCATATGCCGGAGGTGGCGAGTTCAAACCCAGCCCTGGCCAAAAAAAAAAAAAAAAATGAGTCTTATTTAATTCAGTAACACAAAATATACACATGACAGATACTTCTGGAAGAGCTTATTATTTTTTTTATTAAATCATAGCTGTGTACATTAATGAGATCATGGGGCACCATACCCTGGATTTATAGACCGTTTGACACATTTTCATCACACTGGTTAACATAGCCTTCCTGGCATTTTCTTAGTTATTGTGTTAAGACATTTACATTCTACATTTACTAAGTTTCACATATACCCTTGTAAGATGCACCGCAGGTGTAATCACACCAATCACCCTCCCTCCCCCCTCCCTCCCCTCCTTTTCCCCTTCCCTCTATTCTTAGGTTATAACTGGGTTATAGCTTTCATGTGAAAGCCATACATTAGTTTCATAGTAGGGCTGAGTACATTGGATACTTTTTCTTTCATTCTTGAGATACTTTACTAAGAAGAATATGTTCCAGCTCCATCCATGTAAACATGAAAGAGGTAAAGTCTCCATCTTTCTTTAAGGCTGCATCATATTCCATGGTGTACATATACCACAATTTATTAATCCATTCGTGGATCGATGGGCACTTGGGCTTTTTCCATGACTTAGCAATTATGAATTCGGTTGCAATAAACATTCTGGTACAAATATCTTTGTTATGATGTGATTTTTAGTCTTCTGGGTATATGCCTAGTAGAGGAATTATAGGATTGAATGGCAGATCTATTTTTAGACCTCTAAGTGTTCTCCAAACATCTTTCCAAAAGGAATGTATTAATTTGCATTCCCACCAGCAGTGTAGAAGTGTTCCCTTTTCTCCACATCCACTCCAACATCTCTGGTCTTGGGATTTTGTGATATGGGCTAATCTTGCTGGAGTTAGATGATATCTCAAAGCAGTTTTGATTTACATTTCTCTGATGATTAAAGATGATGAGAATTTTTTCATATGTCTGTAGGCCATGAGCCTGTCTTCTTCAGAGCAGTTTCTCTTCAACTCCCTTGCCCAGCCTGCGATGGGATCACTTGTTCTTTTCTTGCTTATACGTTTGAGTTCTCTGTGAATTCTGGTTATTAAACCTTTGTCGGAAACATAACCTGCAAATATCTTCTCCCATTCTGATGGCTGTTTGCTTGCTTTACTTACTGTGTTCTTGGCTGTGCAGAAGCTTTTTAGTTTGATCATGTCCCAGTAGTGTATTTTTGAAGCTGCTTCAATTGCACGGGGGGTCCTCCTCATAAAATACTTGCCCAGACCAATTTCTTCAAGAGTTTTTTCCCTGCACTCTCTTCTAGTATTTTTATAGTTTCATGTCTTAAGTTTAAATCTTTAATCCAGTGAGAGTCTATCTTAGTTAATGGTGAAAGGTGTGGGTCCAGTTTCAGACTTCTACAGCTTGCCAGCCAGTTCACCCAGCACCATTTGTTAAATAGGGAATCTTTTCCCCACTGAATGTTTTTAATTGGCTTGTCAAAGATCAAATAATGGTAAGTAGCTGGATTCATCTCTCGGTTCTCTATTCTGTTCCAGACATCTACTTCTCTGTTTTTGTGCCAGTACCATGCTGTTTTGATCACTATCGATATATAGTATAGTCTGAGGTCTGATAGTGTGATTCCTCCTGCTTTGTTTTTATTTCTGAGTAATGTCTTGGCTATTCAAGATTTTTTTCTGATTCCATATAAAAAGAAGTATTGTTTTTTCAAGATCTTTAAAGTATGACAGTGGAGCTTTAATAGGGATTGCATTAACATTGTATATTGCATTGGGTAGAATGGACATTTTAACAATGTGGATTCTTCCCAGCCATGAGCATGGTATGTTTTTCCATTTGTTAACATTTTCAGCTATTTCTTTTCTTAGAGTTTCATAGTTCTCTTTATAGAAATCTTTCACGTCCTTTGTTAGATAAACTCCCAAATATTTCATCTTCTTTGGCACTACTGTGAATGGAATAGAGTCCTGAACTGTTTTTTCAGCTTGACTCTTGTTGGTATATATAAAGGCTACCGATTTGTGAATGTTGATTTTGTAATCTGAGACACTGCTGTATTCCTTGACACTTCTAAGAATTTTGTAGTAGAATCCCTGGTGTTTTCCAGATATACAATCATATCATCTGCAAAGAATGAAAGTTTGATCTCTTCTGACTCCATGTGGATACCCTTGATCGCCTTTTATTCCCTAATTGTGATGGCTAAAACTTCCATTACAATGTTAAAGAGCAGTGGAGACAATGGGCAGCCTTGTCTGGTTCCTGATCTGAGTGGAAATGATTTCAATCTAACTCCATTCAATACGATATTAGCTATGGGTTTGCTGTAGATGGCCTCTATCAGTTTAAGAAATATCCCTTCTGTACCAATTTTCTTAAGTGTTCTGATCATGAAGGGATGCTGGATATTATCAAAAGCTTTTTCTGCATCAATTGAGAGAATCATATGGTCTTTGTATTTTAATTTGTTTATGTGCTGAATTATATTTATAGATTTATGTATATTGAACCAGCCTTGAGACCCTGGGATAAAACTGACTTTGTCATGACGTATAATTTGTTTGATGTGTTGCTGGATTCTGTTTGTTAGGATCTTGTTGAATATTTTTGCATCTATATTCATTAGTGATATTGGTCTATAATTTTCTTTTCTTGTTGGGTCTTTTCCTGGTTTAGGGATCAGGGTGATGTTGGGTAGTCTTCCTTCATCAGGTTGAGTAAAATAGGTACTAGTTCCTCTTTAAAGGTTTGGTAGAATTCTGACGTGAAGCCATCTGGTCCCAGGATTTTCTTTTCAGGGAGGTTTTGTATGGTTGATGCTATTTCAGAACTTGATATGGGCCTGTTCAACATTTCCACTTGATTCTGGCTAAGTCTTGGAAGGTGACGTTTTTCCAAGTATTGCTCAATTTCCTTCAGATTTTCATATTTCTGAGAATAAAGTTTCTTGTGATATTCATTAAGGATTTTTTTAATTTCTGAGGAGTCTGTTGTTATTTTGTCTTTGTTGTTTCTGATTGATGAAATTAGAGGTTTTACTCTTTTTTTTTTTCTCGTTAGGTTAGCCAAAGGTTTATCTATTTTACTGACCTTTTCAAAAAATCAACTTTTTGATTTATTATCTGTTGTATAATTCTTTTGTTTTCAATTTCATTTAATTCTGCTCTAATTTTGGTTATTTCTTTTCTTCTACTGGGTTTGGGTTTGGAATGTTCTTCCTTTTCCAGTTACTTGAGATGTCCCATTAAGTTGTTAACTTCCTTTCTTTCTGTTCTCTTGAGGAAGGCTTGCAGTGCTCTAAATTTCCCTCTTAGGACTGCCTTTGCAGTATCCCAGAGGTTCTGATAATTTGTGTCTTCATTGTTGTTTTGTTCCAACAATTTGGCAATTTCCTTCTTAATCTCATCTCTGCCCCAGCTATCATTCAGCATAAGGTTATTTAACTTGCATGTTTTTGTATGAGTATGTAGATTCCTGTTGTTACTGAGCTCAACTTTATTCCATGGTGGTCTGAGAAGATGCAAGGAATAATTTCTATTCCCTTAAATTTACTGAGGTTAGACTTGTGACCTAAGATGTGATCAACATTCTGTGGACTGATGAGAAGTATGTGTATTTAGTTTTGTTTGGATGAAATGTTCTGTAGATTTCTGCTAAATCCAAATGTTGGATGGTTAGGTTTAAATCTAAAATTTCTTTGCTCGGCTTCTTATTGGAGGATCTATCCAACACTACCAAAGGAGTGTTGAAATCTCCAAATATTATGGAGCTGGAGGAAATCAAGTTGCTCATGTATGTTAGAGTTTCTCTTATAAATTAAAGAGCATTTTGGTTGGGTGCATAGATATTAATTATTGAAATCTCATCATATTGAGTATTACCCTTAACAAATATGAAGTGATCATTCTTATCCTTTCTTACTTTTGTTGGTTTAAAGCCTATTGTATCTGCAAATCAAATTGCAACACCTACATTTTTCTGATTACCATTTGCCTGAAATATGGATGACCATCCTTTCACTCTGAGTCTATATTTGTCTTTTAAGGTAAGACATGACTCTTGTATGCAGCAAATATCTGGCCTGAGTTTTTATATCCAATCAGCTAACCTGTGCCTCTTTACAGGACAGTTTAAGCCATTCACATTAATGGAGAATATTGATAAGTCTGGTAAAATTTGGGGTATCGAGTTTTTTGAAAGTCCAGTGGACACTTTTAATCCTTTTGCCACTGTGGAAGTTGGAGTTTGATCAAAAGTTTCTGAGTGAGTTTACTTTTGTGGTAGAGGATTGGGCTAGTCATTATGGAGGATAGGTATGAAAATATCCTGAAGAACTGGTTTGCTTATGGCAAATTTCTTCAACATATGAATGTCATTAAAGTATTTAATTTCTCCATCATAAATGAAACTCAGTTTAGCTGGATACAGGATCCGGGGTTGAAAGTTATTTTGCTTTAGGAGATTAAAAATTGATGACCACCCTCTTCTGGCTTGAAAAGTTTCAGCAGAGAGATCTGCAGTCATTCTAATATTCTTCCCTTTGTAGGTAATGGATTTCTTACATCTGGATGCTTTGGGAATTTTCTCCTTCATATTAACTTTAGTGAAGTTAATTATGATATGCCTGGGGGATGTCTTATTGTGATTGAGTTGTGCTGGGGTTCTGAAACTCCTGTCATCTGAATTTCAGAATCTCTTGGCATGTCTGGAAAATGCTCTTTCATAATTTCATGGAGAAGGGCCTCTGTGCTTAGCGAGGCCACTTCATTTGATTCAGGGATTTCAACGAGGCGGATATTAGCCTTCTTCGAATTATCCCAGAGCACTCTGAGAGAATGATCCATTTTTGCTCTCCATTTCTCTTCCTCTTTGAGAGTTTGTGAGCATTCAAAGGCTTTGTCTTCAATGTCAGAAATCCTTTCTTCTGCTTGCTCCACTCTGTTATTGAGGGATTCTACTGTATTTTTCAGACCTTTGAGGGCTGCAAATTCTTTCTTCTGTGAGTCAAAATCTTTGTTGTTTTTGTCTTTAAATTCATTAAATTCTTGAGACAACTTTTGAATTTCTCCTCGAATTTCTAATTGTGACTTTTGAATTGCTGCTCAAATTTCTAATTCCAAATTTTCCTCCATTTTATTAATCTTGTTTGCAATCCAAATTCTGAATTTGATTTCTGACATCTCGGCCACCTGTTTATGAATGGGATCTTCAGTTACATCTGCCATATCTTTCCTTGGGGGGGTTGATCTAGTCTGGTTATTCATGTTACCAGAGTTTTTTCACTGAGTCCGTTTTACATGGTATGATTTTTCCCCTGGAGCTTTGTCGGGGACCCATACAGTGCTATTGCCTGAGAAACTGGGGACCTGTTTGGTGTGGTGGGGCTAAGTGGTTCTGTCTTGTTTTCAGCTGGTCTCTGTTCGACCCTAGTGAAACAGTTACTCTGTTTTGAAGTCTCAGCTGTGGAGAAATACCAGCAATTAAGTCACCCTGCCCCCCACAGGCAACAATTGGAAAAGGAAAATCAAAGCTTCCTACAACCACACACCCAGGGCACCATCTGAATAGTCCTCGGGCAATTGGCTCAGTTCAAAAAGTCCAAATCAATTGTCTCAGTCATCACCTGTCTCAGGTGGCAGAGTTTAAAAGGTCTCTGGCAACTGGATCGCAGGGGTCTGGTGACTACTCTGATATGGCTTGCTCCAGTGCTCTGTGGAGTCAGGAGGACCTACCCAGCAAATAGAACAGTCTGGAAAGGTTGATGCCTCCTTCCTCACTTTGCACCTCTGTCACACCCAGTCACTGATAGTCCCATAGGGCTTTGACCCAGTTGCCTGTAGTGAATAGATATTCCAGGGGTTTGCACCTTCCTGAATCACAAGGAAATCTATTTTTGCTCTGCTAGGCTGCTGCGCTCTGCCTCTATCTAGCAGGGGGAGGTGAGGCCTTACAACCTCGGGCGCTTGATGGAGGCTGGGGCATGTTCACTCATTTCCAGCCCTTCCCCTGATTGATGTTACTGACAGAACAGAACAGAACAACTTTGCAGGAATTTGTTTCTGTCCCTGCTAAATTCCCCTGCAGAAGAGAAGCTGCTTTGAATTCTCAGAGCCAGCGCCTCAGGCCCTGTCCTTGCTTCTGCAGGTTTGTATTCAGTTACCTGTCAGTTCTAGCCTCCTGTCTTCCTTTGTTTATATGCTGACAATCCCCTGAGGGCCAGGTGCGTCTTAGGCTCAGTAAAGCAGTCCTCTGGATCAGCCCCGCCCTGGGAACTTCACAGCTCTGTGTGTTCGTTTCTAGTCCTGGCGCTCCACCCAGGTCCGTGCCACCTCAGGGAACCCTTTACTCACAGGGCCTGTGTTTCCATCCCAGATCTGTCCCATGATGGTTGCCACCTGAGTAGATGCCCGGCCTCCTCTGGTTGCCCACGGAGACAGGGGGTGTGGCTTTGGAATATCTGGGAGTGAGCCCTATTTTTGCTAAAAGACGGCTGTTGCTCTACACTTCAGGGCACCACCAGTCTTGTGTGGTTCCCTCTCAGCCAACCGTTGTCTCCTCACTCCCATGCCCCAGAGTCAGCACTGACCAGGTATAGTTTAGGCCCTGTCCACACCCCTCGAGAAATCACCCAAGAATCTGGACTCCTGGGGGACAGGCCTCCATACCTCAGAGTGAGAGTGGAAGGGAGTGCTGGGAGCTCAGAGTTGCAGGTAGAGAATATATACAGTTTTATACAGTTTTATGTCTGGCAGGAGAACACCGTGCACCCTAGTAGGGGAGGTAGGTCCAGTTTTTAGAGGATCTCTCCCGTGGAGTGTAGTAGGAGGACCTTTGAACTCTGCTCATTTGTTTGTGGGGCACTCCAAGCCATTCTCATGGGGGAGGGGACTCCTGCCCGCTTGGTGATGGATTTTGTACCTTTTGTTTGTATCCTTGGGATCGCAGCTCGCCTCAGCAGGGTTGACTTGCATTCTTCAAGCTTCTCTCTTGGTGCAGCTTAAATCCACCCAGTTACTTGCTAAATTTCTGTCCTTTAACTCTCCTTCTGGACGGGACCCTCTGTGGAAAGCTGGCTTCAGTCAACTATCTTGTCTCCGCCCCCCTGGAATAGCTTATTTTTGAATTGATATATAGTTTTGGCTAAAATCATGGTTGAGAAGGGTTATAAGAGACAGTCTAGGTTATCTACCAATAATTTTAGGATCTCTTACTTCTAGCCTTTTGTTAAGTCTTAGGTCCTCTGACAGCAATACATTAAAATAACATAATCTTGTTGCAGTAAAATCCTTCTTTAGCCCACAACCCCACTTTCCTATCCTAATGGTAAAAAGGTCCCCCTGGCAACCATGTTCTGTGACATGGCCTTGACATCCTGTGTATAGTTGATTGGTTCAGACTCGAACTTTTGACTCACACTGGACAAAATAGAGAACCTTCGTTGAAAAGTTGGAATTGGGATTGAGATTCTAATTTATATTAGTACCGCTAATTTAAAAGAAGGCAGTGTGAGTCTATGTTTGGAGGTATGGTCCTATTTTTTACCAGGTGGCTTGGAGAATAGAGAAACTCAGAAGGAGGAAAGACACACAGAAACTTACAGACAGAGAGAAATAAAAACTTGTAGAATGGGGTTAGCTCCTGTAGCATGGTGGTTATGGCACCAGCCACATGCACCAAGACTGGTGGGTTCGAATCCGGCCCAGGCCAGCCAAACAACAATGAAACCTGCAACCAAAATAGCTGGACATTGTGGCAGGTGCCTGTAGTCCCAGCTACTTGGGAGATTGAGGGAAGAGAATTGTTTAATCCCAAGAGTTTGAGGCTGCTATGAGCTATGACAACACAGCACTCTACCCAGAGCTACATAGTGAGACTCTGTCTCAAAAAAAAAAAACACAAAAAAACAAAACAACAACAACAACAAAAACCTTATAGAATGACACATAGATGAAAAACCGGAGAGTCCAAATAGGATCCTAAGCCCTCATTCTAATCCATTCCCCAGGCCCTTGAGGTCCATGTTATTATATCTTAATAATAAAACATAGCTATTTGCTTGTTCTAGTTTGGATCCACTGAGAGTCCATATCTGTTATATGTAGCCAAAGGAGTTCTAAAAAGGATGAATGTCTTCTCTGAACTATCTAATATCATCTCTCAGCTTGTATCAGAATCCTTTCAAAAAGATGTCTGCATTTTGTACAAAGACATGGTTGAAGTAGCCCCATTTGTATTGCTATTTGGGTGAAAAATCTTCTGCATACTTACATGTTATTTGTGTGAGTGTTTCTGTGTGCATACAAAGTGTTACATTTTCTTCACCAAAATGTTCATTTTCTTGTAGTCATCTGACAAAAGTTTATTGAGCACTTACTGCACGGCAAGAATTACGGCAAGCCCTGGCTTTAAAAAATGACAATTTCTGTTAGTTGGTGATGGTTTTATAATTTATAATGTTTCCCTAATTATTTTGCCTGCTAGAAGTTCCAAGCTAAATTTGTTAGTATGGTGACTATTTCTTTTCTTTCATTCCTTTATTCCTGTTATAGTCTCACTTTCTTTATAGGATTCCTGACCACAATTTAAATTTTGTCTAACTAGCTTGTGTTTACACATCTGTGTATTTTTATTTTAAGATGGCTCCAATACTGTTGTGAGAAGGTAGAGCATATGCTGTTTGAAATTGGTACTAATGAAATTTGGTTCCATTTGGGTTAGTCCTTAAATGGAGATGATTTTAACTTAGGAGTCAAGTCAAAACATGGCCATGTTTCTTGTCACATGGATGAAGAAGGAGAGAATATCAGGGGATATCAGGGGAAGGAAAGAGAAAGTAAAGGGATTTTTATATTATATATAGATCTATCTACCTCTATCTATCTATCTATATCTATATCTATCTATCTATCTATCTATCTATCTATCTATCTATCTATCTATCTATATATATATATATAGAGAGAGAGAGAGAGAGAGAGAGAAAAGAATGCCAGAGTGAGAGAAGGTAGAAGTAGGTATGCAGAAAAACAAAGGCATGTAGAGAATGTGATACTGACTTAGGCTTTGAACATTCACATTCCTTCTTTCATTTATCCTGAGATTTATTTGGTGCTTAGAAGAAAATAGTGCTGAATGCTGAATATCAGAGACAGTTTGCTCTCAGTTTTCATCCCATTACTGAGGGATCATCATTTAAAACCTCTTTTAATTGAATCAGATTTAATATTGCAAAACATATTCTTGTTTTCAGATTAGTTTTCAATGGATCTTCTGGTGTTAATTCTGATCTATGTTACTGGATTCCACATTTCAGCTACTGGCTTAATAATTTCCCACGTAGCCTCTCCTACCTTTCAACTAAGCCTTTGGTATTTACTGTACTTCCCAACTCCAGGGATAAGTCTGTCTTAGGCCTATACCCAATGGTTTATCTCACCAAGGTCAATGGTGAGTCATGAGATGGTGATGAGTACTTGGTTATTGGCAGCTGGTACTGCCTGCAAACTGGCAATTTAGAGTGAAAATTCAGGTTTCCCATCCCTTGAGGTCTTTCACATTTTAACAATGGATGTTTACTGGCAGGGGAATTGAGGCCTTTGCTGAAAGAAAGAATGGAAGATAGAAAATCGCCCAATGTTCATTACTAAAATTAGAGATGTAATACTTCTCTTCACTAGATATTCTAATAAGCCAATTATATGTTGATTTGGAGAGATTTTTCTTCACTGTGTGAGTGTAAATAAATCTTTACATCAGATCTGTAAAATATTCTTATAACTTCAGAGCCTGAGAGTGATCACAATGTATGGGCATACAAATGACATACATGGGTATATAGCCCCATCACTGTAGTGGTGAAATTTTCTTCCAATTCAATGACGTTTAGTTCTAGGCATAAGTCTGTGTTTTGGCCCACTTTTACATTTAAGACTGCACTGTAAATATTGCTTTGGAAAGCTGAAAGACAAAAAAAGTTAACTAAATGTTTCTATTTTATAGAATTGAATATAATTAAGAAACTTATGTAGACACAAAATAGCAAGTAGGACTAACCATTTAGTTTAATTATACATTCTAGATTTTTTTAAAATGTGCTTTAACTCCTAATTGGTGTTCTAAAATCTGAGAATAAACTTTCTATGATAATGAATGAAAATCCATAATCCAAAGAAGCCCTCCTTGATGTCTTAGCATTGACCACAAAGAATGTGTATGCTCAGTGAACAAAATTGTAAGTTAATTTAAGTGAGAATGCCCAAAGAATTATTTTTTTGAAATTTATTGTGCCTGATTACATTAGACTCTGTATTAGAAATAAATGTCTGTATAGTATGCCTAATAAGTTAGGTGAGATATTTCATTTATAGGCAATATTATCACATTATTTCTTTCATCTCCAGGATGCTCTAATCTGTTCACAGGATTGCTCGGGATAATATTCTGCAAATTCAAATGTTTGAGCAATGCAAGTAGTTGGAAGGTAGGGAAACTTCCACCTAAGCAAAAATCCTCTAATCCAATGTTGTCAACCAGAGTTGACAATCGATAAAAGTTTTCTTTCAAAATGTTTTTGTAAGATCTTAGAGAGATGGCTAAGATAAAGCATATAAAAACTAGTAGTGGACCACAGATGAACTCATTGGTATGTTAATATTTCTAATTATAAATATTATGAGCATAAAATATAGAACATCACAGCTAGGTACCCTAAAATTGAGCATGTTAACAGCAGAGAGGGTTTTTGTCATCAACCACTATCATCACCATCATTGTTCTTGTCATCATAGAGTATTTTTTTATGTACCCGGCATAAAGTTAAGCATTTAAATCTTATTTTATTCATTCACAAATCTTGTAAAGTAGATGTTATTATTTCCCTTTTACAGGGGAATGAACTAAGTCTTAGAGCAACTAAATATATACCACTGAAATTCAAATTATGCTATCTATCCAGGTATTTGCTATTATATAGTCAGCATTTTTAAGTGTTCTTGATTTGGTATTCTTCTTAAGAAAGCACATTCAAAGGTTGAAGCATTCAATAAACATTTGCTAGACTGAAGGGCAACCCTTTTCCAATGCAGAGCATGAAAGAGATATCTGAATGTGATTTAAAGATTGTTTTACCATTATCTGACTAGTCAAGAAGGCTTCTACTTTCCAAATTCGTTGCTCATGAGACCAGGGCACAAAACACAAAGCTTTCTCTTGTCACCCACCCTTTTTTACTATGTTAAGTGGTAGGTAAGTGCCATGTGATTTTCCCACATGGGCATCAAAACAGAAGAAATTGAGATGCAGATTCTGGAGCAGGATGGCTTGGGTTTGTCCATGCCTTGGCTGCACCTAACTTGACTATATCTCAGTTCTTTTATTTGCAAAATGACTATAGAAACAATATTGTACATTATAGTGTTATAGTAAAGATTAAATGAGATGTTACATGTGATACCCTCAGAACTGTACAATAAATGTTAGCTCACATTATCTGAGTAAAGTATTCATCGCTTACAATTAAACTGTTCCTTGGAAGTGATCATTGGGTCTTAGCTGTCTCTAAAACAATTGGCTTCTAAGTGACAATAAACTCCTTAATGGTAGATACGTGGCACAATTGCTTTGTGTTGAAACTCAATTATGTCCTACTGCATGACAAGAAAAACCTCTTATTTTTTGCTTTTATCTATCTCATACTAGTTTTACAATTTTCAAAAGTGGAGTCATATTGACATAAAAATAATTGCTTTACTTGACTAATAATGCAAATGTAAAAGAATCTTTAAATCACATCAAAATATCTCTTACATGTTTGATGTGGCCCTGTGTAAAGGTTTTATTTCAACCTAGTCATTGTTTACCCCTGGTCAGTGCCCTGGATTTTCTTCATGATCTTAAAAAGAAAACCAATTTAAGAATACTTAATATTGTTGGCCTTATATTGGCAATTAACCCAACTGGATAGATAGTGGAATTTGTCCATAATTTTGTCAGTCTTCAGAGATTTGAGTGATGTTAGGTAGAGAAGGTGTGAGAGTGGCATAGAAGGATGAAGTTCTTGGCAAAGTCTTTTGGTTAGATATCCATTATAACTTCCCAAAAGGAGAAAGCATGCCTTTTGTAGCAACCACAGAGAATAATTTAATGTTGATAATTTTAACCTAAAAACCAAATGTTTGGTACTGGCTTTGCAGACTGAGCTGTAAAGAGAGACACATGTTATGTTAGTGATGGGGTCTGTCACCTCTAAAAGGCACATAGTCAATAAGGTCATATCAAGCCATACATCTTAAGGGCTGATGCAATTAGTACAGCATTTTGAAAACCTCTCACTAGTCAGCAGCAGCACCAGAGAATAATGTTCATTTTGGTAAATATCTAAGCTTTCTTCCAACGACCTCAAATGTTCTATTTATATGCTGATAACACAGAAATCTCAAAGCTCTCTAGTGTAAACATTCACCCTTAGGCTCATGCTAAAATAGCACTTGGTCTTAAAAATATTGTCCTCTTGGAAGTCACATGGTTACAGATACTCTTGTGTACACTGATTATTTCCCAAGATATGAGCATCTTACTGCATACCCATTGCCTAAGAATCAAAGTTGCAGACATCACTTTTTCATATACCTGATTCCATCTCCACTTCATTGTCAGGCAAGCATATCCCAGAATCATTGCTTGAGTGTGAGGTTACCTCTAATTCTTAAAAGCAACTGTAGAATATTAAAATCTAGACTAGGTTTTCTTTATTTCCATACCCCAAGAGGGAGGGAAAGGAACTTTTTCTTAAACATATGCACACACCACATTTCCAGCCTTTACTAGGCACTATGTATATGTTTACTTCATATATAATCCACATAAACATGTTATATATACAAGATATGTTTATATAGACTATATAATCAATCCTTACATTTCCTCAGCCAAAACAAGAATGTATCATTCTTTTTAAAAATTGTATTTATTTGAGGTATATAACAGGATGTTATGCACAGTGAAGTGGTTACTACAATCAAGGATATTAACATAGCCATCATCTCACATAGTAACCCTTCTTTGTGGTAAGAGAAACTAAAATCAACTCTCCTGGCAAATTTCTAGCAAGCAATACAATGTTGTGCATTAGGTCTGTAGACTTAATCATCCTATATCACTACATCTTTTTATCTTTTGACCTACATCTCTACATTCCACCCCTTACCCCAGCCTCATCCTGATAACCACTGTTCTAATCTATTTCCATGTATTTGACTTTTTTTTGGTTAAGATTCCACATATAAGTGAAATCATGGGGTGTTTTTCTCTCTGTCTTATCTTATTTTGTGTAGCAAAATGTCCTTTAGATTCATCTTAATGTGTCATTCTTTTTTTTTAATATAAACCAAGTGTAGTTTATTTTCAGTGGATGAGCTTTTGATACAGTTGTGCATAGTCGATCTAATTTGTAGTTGATTTACAAAATCTAATAACCAGATTCGATATTCTGAGGAACAATTCACTTTGGCTTTTAACACTGAGCTGCAGATCTTAAATGAGTATTTCACACAATCTTTGTCAAAAAGGTAAACTGTTGTTTAGGAAAAAATGAACAAACAAAAAACCAAATCCTCTCATATGGACACATATACATTGTGTTAACATTTGAAATCAAATTAATATCTGATACTATTTTAAAAGAAAATAAATATGAACTGTTTGTGCACATTGGCAACAGCCTCCCTCCCAATCCCAAATTAAAGGTATTTTGCTAGTACTCAATCCAGAGCTTACTAAATCAGGGTTGATTAACTACTCCAACATAGGAAATCTGATGGTTTAGAAAACAGTTGAAATTTTGAACTGAGAATCCCAGAGAATGGGCAAACTGGGAGATAAGTCATGTTAATAATGATACCTCAGAGAGGAGGCTCATGGGACAATCCTCATTCCTTTCTGTCTTCACTGTTCAGTAGTTCCTTAAATGTTATTATCCCCCACCCCTATGTGCATGTGCAGGCATGCACACACACACATTTACACCCTCACACTTTGAGGAAGCTCATCAGAATTGCTCTCTGATTTTTTTATTTTTTTTTATTAAGTCATATATACACAGATCATGAATACATTTATGCCTTAACGTGTCATTCTTAATACCTCTCTCTCTCTTCCTTTGATGCCTCTCTCCTCTTACATCTCACAGTGGATTCATCAGCAATAATGATCAGCTTTATGTTCACAATATACCTGGAATCTGACCGCACATTACCACCTCTACTGCTACCACTCTGGTCCATCTGCCATCTTCTTTCATCTGGATTGTTGCAGTGGCCTCATAACTGGTCTCCCTGTTTCTGCAAAGGTCTATTCTCAACAAAGCTCCTGAGTGATACTTTAAAGACTTTAGTTGGTCATGTTGCTGCTCTGCTGAAAATCTCTTAGTGGCTTCCATCTTACCCTGTGATCTGTCCCTCCAGTACCTCTCTGACTTTATCTCATGTTCTCCTCCCTTCCCTATTGGAGAGGATATAGAAAATTCTGTTTTGAGTTTTATGTAAATAGAAGCATAGGTTAGTTACACGTTTGTGTCTGGCCCCTTTATTTCAACATTATAGTAATTAAGATACTGTGGTATTATTTTAAGGTTAGACAAATAGACTAATGGAACAAAAGAGAAGGCCTGGAATTGTGCCCACATATACATGAAAAGAATGAAAAGATACATTAAAATATGAAAAGAGATGAAAGATACAAGGAAAAAAGAGGGCTTGGAGTTGTGCCCACATTTATAAGAATAGGCATAAGAAATCAGTGAGTAAATAATAACCTATCTATTCAATAACTAATACTGGATGAATAGTTATTCCTATGGAAAGAAGTGAACTTGCATCCCCATCTTGTAACATATACAAAAATCAATTACAGATGAATAAGAACTTATATGTGAAAGTAAAACCAAAACTTAAAAAAAAAATAGGAGAATGGCTCTAGAGAGTATGGAGGTTTTCTTTTGAAATATGACAAGCATATGAAATCTATTATAAATGTAAGTACGTTAAAATTAATAATTCCTGTTCAATAAATGGACCACAAAAGGTAAAAGATGAGACACAAATAGGAAGGAAATATTTGCAGTACATATAACTGACAAAGGATTAATATCCAGAACATAAAAATATCCTACACATCAATGAAAAAAGAAAAATAAGCAAGCATTTCAAAAGAAGAGATATATGAATGAAAAGATCCCTCATCCAGTAAATAATCTGGAGATTCTAATTAAAGATACAATGATATGATGTTTTATGCCTACCACACAAAACAATATTTAAAAGGCTGATAAAGATGATTGCCAGAATGTTGAAAACCAAACACTTCCTAAATGATTCAGGGGTGTATGAATTAGTAGAACCACTTTCAAAAAAATTTGATGTTGAGAATTTTTGCATCTATATTCATGAGTGAGATTGGTCTGAAATTCTCCTTTCTGTTTGGGTCTTTTCCTGGTTTTGGTATCAGGGTGATGTTTGTTTCATAGAATGTGTTGGGGAAGATTCCTTCTTCCTCAATTTTTTGAAATAATTTCTGCAGTACAGGAATAAGCTCTTCCTTGAAGGTTTGATAGAATTCTGGTGTGAAGCCATCTGGACCAGGGCATTTTTTGGTTGGAAGATTTTTTTATTGTTTCTTTGATCTCAGTGCTTGAAATTGGTCTGTTCAGGAGCTCTATTTCTTCCTGGCTGAGTCTAGGGAGAGGGTGTGATTCCAAATATTTCTGCATTTCCTTCACATTGTCAAATTTCTGGGCATAGAGTTTCTGGTAGTATTCAGAGATGATCTCTTGTATCTCTGTGGGATCAGTTGTTATTTCCCCTTTATCATTTCTGATTGAGGTTACTAGAGATTTTACTTTTCTATTCCTCATTAGTCTGGCCAATGGTTTATCTATTTTATTTATTTTTTCAAAAAACCAACTCCTTGTTTCATTAATTTTCTGAATGATTCTTTTGTTTTCAATTTCATTGATCTCTGATTTGATTTTGGATATTTCTTTTCTTCTACTGAGTTTAGGCTTAGATTGTTCTTCTTTTTCAAATTCCATAAGATCTCTTGTGAGATTGTTGATGTTCTCTCTTTCTGTTTTTCAAATGTAGGCATCTAAAGCGATGAATTTTCCTCTCGAAACTGCTTTTGCAGTATCCCACAGGTTTTGGTAGCTTGTGTCTTCATTGTTGTTATGCTCAAGGAAGTTAATGATTTCCTGTTTTATTTCTTCCTGCACCCATCTGTTATTGAACAGAAGATTGTTTAATTTCCATGCTTTTGGGTGGGGTCGAACATTTTTGTTAGAGTTGAGTTGCACCTTTAGTGCCTTATGGTCTGAGAAGATACAAGGTAAAATTTCAATTCTTTTGATTCTGTTGATATTTGTTTTGTGTCCCAGGATATGATCAATTTTGGAGAATGTTCCATGGGGTGATGAGAAGAATGTATATTCTTTATCTTTGGGATGGAGTGTTCTATATGTGTCTATCAAGCACAGTTGTTCTAGGGTCTCATTTAAATCTCTTATATCTTTGTTTAATTTCTGTTTAGAGGATCTGTCCAGCTCTGTAAGAGGAGTGTTAAAGTCCCCTGTTATGATGGTATTATCAGATATCATATTGCTCAGACTGAGTAAGGTCTGTTTCAAGAATCTGGGAGCATTTAAATTGGGTGCATAAATATTTAGAATTGAAATGTCTTCTTGTTGTATTTTTCCCTTGACCAATATAAAGTGACCATCTTTGTCTTTTTTGACTTTAGTTGCTTTAAATCCACATGTATCTGAAAATAAGATTGCAACTCCTCTTTTCTTCTGAATTCCATTTGCCTGAAAAATTGTCTTCCAACCCTTGCCTCGGAGCTTGAATTTTTCTTTTGAAGCCAGGTGTGTTTCTTGCAGACAGCAAATGGATGGCTTGTGTTTTTTAATCCAGTCAGCCAATCTATGTCTCTTCAGTGGGGAATTCAAGCCATTAACATTTATTGAGATAATTGATAAGTGTGGTAGTATTCTATTCGTCTTATTTGGTGAGAGTCCATTGCTTAGTTTTATCTTTTGCATCAGTGTGGAGGTTAGGTTCTGTCCTTTGATTTCTGAGTTCTTACTTTGCTGCTGATCCATTAGCCAATAGATTACAGCTTATCATCAAAAAAGTCATTCATCATGATCAAGTAGGCTTCATCCCAGGGATGCAAGGCTGGTTTAACATACGCAAGTCCATAAACGTTATCCACCATATTAACAGAGGCAAAAATAAAGATCACATGATCCTCTCAATAGATGCAGAAAAAGCATTTGATAAAATCCAGCATTCTTTTCTAATTAGAACACTGAAGAGTATAGGCATAGGTGGCACATTTCTAAAACTGATTGAAGCTATCTATGACAAACCCACAGCCAATACTTTACTGAATGGAGTAAAACTGAAAGCTTTTCCTCTTAGAACTGGAACCAGACAAGGTTGTCCTCTGTCACCTTTACTATTCAACGTAGTGCTGGAAGTTCTCGCCAATACAATTAGGCAAGACAAGGAAATAAAGGGAATCCAAATGGGAGCAGAGGAGGTCAAACTCTCCCTCTTTGCTGACGACATGATCTTATACTTAGAGAAGCCCAAAGACTCAACCACAAGACTCCTAGAAGTCATCAAAAAATACAGTAATGTTTCAGGATATAAAATCAATGTCCACAAGTCAGTAGCCTTTGTATACACCAATAACAGTCAAGATGAGAAACTAATTAAGGACACAACTCCCTTCACCATAGTTTCAAAGAAAATGAAATACCTAGGAATATACCTAACGAAGGAGGTGAAGGACCTCTATAAAGAAAACTATGAACTCCTCAGAAAGGAAATAGCAGAGGATATTAACAAATGGAAGAACATACCATGCTCATGGATGGGAAGAATCAACATTGTTAAAATGTCTATACTTCCCAAAGCAATCTACCTATTCAATGCCATTCCTATCAAAATACCAACATCATACCTTCAAGATTTGGAGAAATGATTCTGCGTTTTGTATGGAACTGGAAAAAACCCCGGATAGCTAAGGTAGTTCTTAGTAACAAAAATAAAGCTGGGGGCATCAGCATACCAGATTTTAGTCTGTACTACAAAGCCATAGTGGTCAAGACAGCATGGTACTGGCACAAAAACAGAGACATAGACACTTGGAATCGAATTGAAAACCAAGAAATGAAACTAACATCTTACAACCACCTAATCTTCGATAAAGCAAACAAGAACATACCTTGGGGGAAAGACTCCCTATTCAATAAATTGTGTTGGGAGAACTGGATGTCTACATGTAAAAGACTGAAACTGGACCCACACCTTTCCCCACTCACAAAAATTGATTCAACATGGATAAAGGACTTAAATTTAAGGCATGAAATAATAAAAATCCTCCAAGAAAGCATAGGAAAAATACTGGAAGATATTGGCCTGGGGAAAGACTTCATGAAGAAGACTGCCATGGCAATTGCAACAACAACAAAAATAAACAAATGGGACTTCATTAAACTGAAAAGCTTCTGTACAGCTAAGGAGACAATAACCAAAGCAAAGAGACAACCTACACAATGGGAAAGGATATTTGCATATTTTCAATCAGACAAAAGCTTGATAACTAGGATCTATAGAGAACTCAAATTAATCCACATGAAAAAAGCCAACAATCCCATATATCAATGGGCAAGAGACATGAATAGAACTTTCTCTAAAGATGACAGACGAATGGCTAACAAACACATGAAAAAATGTTCATCATCTCTATATATTAGAGAAATGCAAATCAAAACAACCCTGAGATATCATCTAACCCCAGTGAGAATGGCCCACATCACAAAACCTCAAAACTGCAGATGCTGGCGTGGATGTGGAGAGAAGGGAACACTTTTACGCTGCTGGTGGGACTGCAAACTAGTACAACCTTTCTGGAAGGAAGTATGGAGAAACCTCAAAGCACTCAAGCTAGACCTCCCATTTGATCCTGCAATCCCATTACTGGGCATCTACCCAGAAGGAAAGAAATCCTTTTATCATAAGGACACTTGTACTAGACTGTTTATTGCAGCTCAATTTACAGTCGCTAAAATGTGGAAACAACCTAAATGCCCACTAATCCAGGAATGGATTAACAAGCTGTGGTATATGTATACCATGGAATACTATTCAGCCATTAAAAAAAATGGAGACTTTACATCCTTCGTATTAACCTGGATGGAAGTGGAAGACATTATTCTTAGTAAAGCATCACAAGAATGGAGAAGCATGAATCCTATGTACTCAATTTTGATATGAGGACAATTAATGACAATTAAGGTTATGGGGGGGGAGCAGAAAAAGGGATGGAGGGAGGTGGGTGGGGCCTTGGTGTGTGTCACACTTTATGGGGGCAAGACATGATTGCAAGAGGGACTTTACCTAACAATTGCAATCAGTGTAACCTGGCTTATTGTACCCTCAATGAATCCCCAACAATAAAAAAAAAAATGCGTATACCCACCAAAGAATGTGCACAATATATTCTATTTATCAAATATGCAAAAACATGTTAATTGAAATAAAATTTTATTTAGGAATGCATACAAATTTTGGTAAAAAATAAAAATAAAAAATAAAGGAAAGGTTAATCCAGAATTAAAGATAGTAGTTACTTTTGGGGATGGAGTAAGGTATGAAGGGATCAGGCAGAGAGACTTGAAGAACTTCAGGAGTTTGAATAAAAGTCTCTTTCTTAAGCTGAGTTGGAGGGTATATGGATTATTTTACATATGTAGTTTTTCAAATTGTACATATTATATACTCTTGTATGCCTATGATAAAAATATATCACTCATGAGTTGACTAATCCTTCTAGAAATGTCCAGTCTCATATAATAGTCAATAAACACATGTGGCTATTTAAATTATTTAAAATTAAGAAAAAATTAAAAATTCAATTTCTCAGTCATACTGCCATATTTGAAATACTCACTATCCATCTGTGGCTTCTGGCTACCATATAAGACAGTACATATTATTCAGAACTGTTCTACAATATTTTTATCTCTTTAGAGACTATTTTTAATCCACTTTTGATAAAAGGAAACAATTCATTGATTTTTCTGTAAAAAGTGTCTCCACAATTCTGTCAATAACAGCAGCAGGAGATGAAGCAAAGATTTACTTCCTATGGATTTTGTTGATCCTCTTGGTTAAAGTAAATGTCACTAACAAATTTGATAAAATTCATATTTTATCTCACTTAACTCATAAAGTGCCATCATGAACTTGATTGACTATTCTTTGTCTTCAGGAAGTCAGAGACTATTTACATTCACATATGTGCAGTTACTTATGCCAAAAAGGTTGTGAACAGAATTTCATCAGCTAAAAATATTCATTGAATAAAGATGTACAAAATTTTATGTCTTCCAAGGTAGGATGCATAATTGGACAATGGTATTCTAGAAGGAAATCCATAGGTACTACAGTGGAAAGAGATCTTTGCCTTCTTCCCTCCTATCTAGATTCTTCACCAAAGCAGGTATTGCTAATCTGAGTGGTTCAGATTCTAATACTCTAGTGAGTGTCTGACTCTGTGTGTTAAAGGGTTCAAATACATGAGTGTCTTTCTCTGTTTTTCTTGCCCCCATAGAGAAGAATCTGGCCTTGGGCTCTGGTGTCTTTCCCTTCTTTTCTATCACACATGAACTTGGATGTTCTAACCCTGATGTCATATTCCTAATGCAGCTATAATAGGGTAATACAATTTCATAGGGGGAGTTTGAGTTTTGGGACAGAATGAGCCCTTCCCTCTCCCTTGGTTCTAAGCCATGGATTCCTGTCCAGTTGCCTAGAAAGCTTGCACTGAAATTTAGGAATAGACTCATTGAAAAGAAATTATGTCATCCTTCCTTTGCCATTGTCCATTGTGAGCACAGGGTCTTTGAGACTTCAAGGAGATGAGATGAACTGAGCCAAGATAAGATTTAGGTCAGTCTTTATCCATTGGCCAAAATTCCACTTAATGATACTCAAAGCCTCATCATCAGCCCCAAAAGATACTAGGTGAGGATTTGATTGGATGGGGAGTTAGAGAAGTAGTAGTTCCAAGCCTGCTCTTAGCTTTAGGATGGCTCTCCTAGGAGCTAACACACCTCTTTTAAATAAGATGTTTCCCTCATTTGATGGGTAGTTATCATTCCATCAATACCAGAGAGGGCATAGTGGGAGGCATCAAGTCACTTTCTATCCTCACTCAGGAAACTTGGATATGCTTATCCATCCTTTCTAATATTACTTCTTAAAGCCATGAATGCTTGGTCTGAAGTCCTGAATCCCCAAAAAGAAAAATCATCTTTTTAAAAATCATCTTTTAAAACACCATTTTAATAGGTAAAACTTACTTCTAAAGGAAGCTTATTTCATCTGATTACTATACTAATACAGTTTATTAGTTCAGTACGTCCTAAAACCAACAAGCACCACTAAATTCATCACAGATGTTAATAGCAATAATAAAAGTTATCACAAAAAGTATACCAACCAAATTAATTATAATTCCAGACTCAACAAAAAGTTCTACTTTCTTATGTTTTACTAATATTCCCAGGGATGATTCCCCCCATTTATTCATTCATTCATTTGTTTATTTGATAGCATTCGTTGCCTAAGTCACTGGATTCAAATCTTTGCATTTTGGAGACTAAGGTATTTTAAGTGCTGTGCAAAAGGAACCTTTAATTTCTGCATACTGAATAAAAAGACACCTTCCTATATATGGACTGCTATTTTCAAATGTGATTAATCAAATACAATATATTTGATATTGTTTTTAATCTATAGTCATTTTTTTGTCCAAGCACAAATATTCTCTCTATCATCTAATAACTAGAGACATAGTTAAAATTGTATTGTGATTTGGGGGATATTTCTCTAATGGTATAAAGGGGTTCTTAAACTTCAAAGTGTTAGGAAAAGTTGCTCTAAGTTATACAGAGTTGGGTCCTCTTCCATTGTGAAGTAATGCCCACAAATGAACTTTACAAATCCTTGAGCACCAGGAGCCCAGTGGTCATCAGCAACATTAGAATATTGCCAAGCAGAACCTGGGCTAGAACCTGGATTGTTAACAAAGGAAAAGGAACAAAACCCTTTCAAAATCAAATAAAACTCTTTGCCTATCTAAAATGATCATTTCCTTCCTCTCTTTAAAAAATCATATAATACCACAATTTCTTTCCAAAACATGAGGAAATAATAGGACCTAGAAGGAGTATGATGAAAAGTAAAGGGATCTTAGGCATCCGGTCAGTCTCTTACCCAAGTATTCCCTTGTCGTGATTCTTGGATTGGAACAGTGCCCAGCTGACCCATCAGTTAGTATCCTCTTCTTTTAAACAATTTTCTTCCTCATTTCAGGCCACTCGGCTCCCTGGGATTCAGTTGTAGAAAAATGGGTAGTCAGCAACAATTCCTCTAGGGACTGCACATGCAATATGCCAAATATCTCTGCAGTTCTTGTTCAATAGCCAACATTATCTGTTATTCTTCAATAAGCTCCAATTGAGGTAGGGGTGTAGGAGGCATAAGGGAAGACTAAAACTGGTGATGCACCAGGGCTGCGGTGCCGAGATCAATAGATAAGAGGCAATGAGTAATTTATTCCTACTGCTCCTAATGAATTTTTTTCATAGTGAAATTAATTGGAAAAGCAGTCAAAAGTACAACCTGATTGTATCTTTTGCTTTAAGTTTGAACAGTAGGGACAGACAATTTTCCAAAAAATAAATTCTTTCTGTAAAATAAGTTCTTTTTGCTCAGTTCCATTCCACAGTTTGCACCTCAGACTTCAGTTTATCATCTTGCAAAATTCACATGATTGGAAATAACTGAGAGGGATGGAAGGTGAATCAGAGAATCTTTATAGCTGGATGAAACAAAGAAACAATGAAAATTCTGAGCCTTTGATGCTTAATCAGTAGTAAAAGCTTCTTGTGTAAGAAAACACATCTTGATAAGATGGGGGGAAAGGGAAGTGGATAAAACATATAGGAAAAAGAATAAAACTTCATTGCCTTCTATTGCGTACATGGGTTTTGGTAGACATTTTACAAGGCTAGCTTATCATACTTCCAAATTGGTATAATGATGGCCAGCTTCAGTACACAGAGCACAATCTGCACATAATAAGTACCCAATAAATATTTATTAACAGCGTCTGACCAATTCAAGATCAATTTAGAAGACTGCTTTTGTCTTTTTTTGCTAGGCTGCTTCTACTTGAATTTGGGTCTCAGAATTTGTCTAACTAGGCTCAAAACTGAGATTATAATCAGAATTACTATAAAAATTGCTCATTTAGGCCTGGTAATATGGTGGGGAAATAATATCTTTGTAGAGTGGAAACTCACCAAACAGTTTTGTTTCTTTCTCATGTTTTTCAAATATTATTGATTATTTTGCTTAAAAATTTTTATTTTTAATTATCATGGCTACATAATAGTTATAGTTATATATATTTATAAGGTACATGTGATGTTCTGATACATGCATACAATGTGTAATAAACATGGATAACGGGGGCATCCATCACCTCAAGCATTTGTTATTTCTTTGTGTTAGGATTCCAGTCTTTTAGTTATTTTAAATTATACCATAACTAGACTGAAACTGGATCTGCACCTCTTACCACTTACAAAAATTAACTCATGCTGGATAAAAGATTTAAATCTGGCGTGGTGCCTGTAGCTCAGCAGCTAGGGCGCCGGCCACATACACCAGGACTGGCAGGTTTGAACCCCGCCTGGGCCTACCAAGCAATAATAACAACTACAAAAAAAAAATAGCCAGGCATTGTGGCAGGCATCTGTGATCCCAGCTACTTGGGAGGCTGAGGCAAGAGAATCACTTAAGCCTAAGAGTTTGAGGTTGCTGTGAGCTGTGATGACATGGCACTCTACCGAGACTGACATAATGAGACTCTGTCTCAATGAATAAATAAATAAATAAATAAATAAGAATAAAAAAGATTTAAATCTAAGACAAGAAATAATAAAAACTCTAGAAGAGATCAGCCTTAAGACAGAATTTATGAAGAAGACACTATTGGCAATTTCAGCAATATTGAAAATAAATAAATGGAACCTGATAAAGTTTAAGAGCTTTGGCAAAGCCAAGAACACAATAAACAAAGCAAAAAGACAACCTTCAGAATGGGAGAAGATAATCACAAGTTACAAATCTGAAAAAGGGATAATAACCAAAATCTACAAAGAACTCAAGTAAATCAACAAGAAAAGAGCAAACAATTCCATTAATCATTGGGCAAGACACATGAACAAAAAAGTCTTTTCCCAAGAGGACAGACTAATAGCCAACTTTATTGTGTGCATTTCCTCTAAAATATTTTAAAAATAGGATTGCATTTTTACCTACATTTCATGATATTATTTTACCACCTATGACTACAAAAGAAAGGCCAGACACTCTCCTACAAGCTGGCAGTTTTATTCACTGCTGCTACTAAAGCCACCTTTGTTATTCTTTTTGTAGGTTTCCTGGGGAGTTTGGTCCTAAAAGAATAATAGATCAACACTTAGTAAGAATTTGAAAATACTAAAGAAGTATGCCATTTCCTTTTCCCAATCTTTCAATTTCATTCCTAAACCTTTTCATGAGTAAATACAAATTACTAATCAGTACTTTTTAAATTGCAGGATGTATAAGAATCCCTTGGAAAGCTTGTCAAGACACAGATTCCTACACTGAAGGCCCAGAGATATTTAGAAGGGGTTGCCTGGGCATCAAAATTTTTAACAAGCTCCCAAATGATGCTGAAGCTACAGATTCTAATACCCTGAATGAGTTAATGGAGCCATTCAAAGTACCTGACAGTCACCTAGAGCAGCAGTTCTTAACCTGTGGGTTGTGACCCCTTTGTAACAATAAAAATACATCCTGCATATCAGATATTTATGTTACAATTCATAATGGTAGAAAAATTACAGTTATGAAGTAGCAAGGAAATAATTTTATGGTTGGGGGTCACCACAACATGAGGAACTGTATTAAAGGGTCATGGCATTAAGAGGCATTAGGAAGGTTGAGAACCACTGACCTAGAGGATTGTGTGTGGGTTCAAATAATCCCACCTAATAAGTGAGGCTGAGTGTCAAGATTTGCACATCTTAAGACTCAAGCTCTGGCTATACCAGAAATACTATGTTTTGAGACCAGACTCAGTGTAGCAAATACATTGTAATAGCTGATCATCATGATCTATGCCTACCAATTTCGTTGTCAAGGCAGTTTTTGTGCACTTTAAGGAAGTATGTACCATAAGGAAAGGTTATTTCCTTGACTTGAGAACTATTGGGTCAAATAAAACTTGAGGTCATTCCAGCAGAACTGTAAGAAAAGGAGAAAGCACCCAAGAATATTCAGTTACTTTCTATGACACCAGTTTATAATACCATAACCCAAGGGGAATGGGTGAACTTGTCCCACTGGGAGGAAAAATGGATTGAAAATCAGAAAACAGATATGGGGGGTGGAGATTTGAGTAACTCAGAAATGTTCTTTTGCTCACTTGAGTTTTGCAGGAGCTTATTCTACAGAACAGCAGCTCTTGATAAACCAGGAGACATGACTCAAAGGAGATGAGGTCTTCTTGAGTGTCACTGAAATGCATTCATATCCTCTGGTGTCCTCAGTTTTTTTTACTACTCCATATATTGGCTCTCCTATCTGTGAGATCATCAGAAAGCATAATTTCTGAGGAATGTATTAAAGTTCAATTCAAATGATATTGAGGACTTCTAATCTGGCTGGAGTAAGCGTACTTCACTCTATCTTCCCACTAATTACAACTAAAAACTCTGGACATAGTACATAGGTTAATTATATAAAGATAGTAAATCAACATATAAAAGTTGGTCATTATGGTAATTAATCATTATGAAAGAGTAAATTAGAATCACAAGAAGATATCACTACATAATTATCAAAATGGCTTATAAAAAACCTGAAAATACCAAGTGTTGGTGAGGATGCAGAGCAACTGGAGATCTCATACATTACTGATGGGAATTCAAAACAGTACAGTAATCCTGGAAAAGAATTTTGCAGTGTCTTATAAAGTTAAGCAAATATAAAATTAATGAACATTTATTAGTGATGACCCTACTTTCTTAGTTTGTTCCTGCTGCTATAACAAAATACTTGAGACTGGGTAATTTATAAAGAACTGAAATTAATTTCTTATCTGGAGTCTAGAAAGTCCAAAGTTAAGGTGCTGGCAGGCTTGGTGTCTGCTAAGGGCATGATCTGTTTCTCTAAGATGTCACCTTGTTGCTACATCCTCCAAAGAAGACAAACTTTGTGTCCTCAGATGGTGAAAAGACAAAAGACCCTAGATGGTTCCCTCTAGCCCTTTTATAGGGTCACTAACCCTACTCATGAGGATTTCACCCTCATGACTTAATCACCTCCTAGAATCCTCGCCTCTTAATGCTACCATATTGGAACTAAAGTTCCAACGTTTGAATTTGGGGGGGACACATACATTCATATCATAGCATCCAGAAAAATAAAACCTATATTCATACACAAATCCATACATGAATGTTTATAACAATTTTAAAGTGGAAAACCCCAATGTCTTTCAAAAGGTGAATAAATTAACAAATTGTGATATATCTATACAATGAAATACTATTCAGTAATAAAAAGAAATGAACGAAGGATATGTAAAAAATGTTAATGAATCTCAAAGACTTGTAATAAATGAAAGAGACCAATCTAAATAGGCTATACTCATAGAACTTTACATCAAAACAAAGGTGTATGTAAATTTAAGAATAAATTAAATAAAAAACAGTGTCTGTTAAGGCTGAATATACATATGCATATTCTAGGACCCAGTCATTCTCCTTAGTTTATACTAGTATCAAACAGAAATGCATGTATTTATTCACCGAAGGACATACATGAAAATTGTTTTTAGTAATACTATTCACAATAGCCCAAATCTTAAAACTACCCAGATATCCATCAATAAAGAAGAAATAAATAAAATGTGGTATATTCATAAAATGTAATCTACATGGGAATGAATGACCTGCAACTACACACAATAATATGGTCTAGTCTCACAAAGTAATGTTTAATTGAATTTAAATAGCCAAACAGAAAAGTGTACACAGTACATGATTTCATTTAAATGAAACTCAAAAGCAGGCAAAACTAATTCATCTAAGGTCTTAGAACAGTGGTTCTCAACCTTCCTAATGCCTCCTAATGCCATGAGCCTTTAATACAGTTCCTCATGTTGTGGTGACCCCCTACCATAAAATTATTTTCGTTGCTACTTCATAACTGTAATTTTGCTACTGTTATGAATCGTAATGTAAATATCTGATATGCAGGATGTATTTTCATTGTTACAAAGGAGTCAGGACCCACAGGTTGAGAACCACTTGTCTTAGAAGTTGAGGTAGCATTTATCCTTGATGGGCTAGTGATTAGAGGAGAAAAAAATAGATCCTATTGAGGTGCTAGTAATGTTCTATTTTTGACCTGGGTGCTGTTGATATGGGTGTGCTGTTTGTGAAACTTTATCAAGTTATAGTGATTTCTTATGTTATACTTCAACACAATGTGGATATGCATAGTTTTTTTTTTCAAAAAAGAGTTCCCACAGCTTTCATCGGTTGTGCAAAGGGGTTTCTGCCTCAGAAATAATTGTAACCATTGAAAACTCAAATCTTGGATGACATTAGGATTGTGGGTTCATGGGAAAACTCCTTTATTTCCTAGCTTTTTCTAAGCTGAATGATTGTAAGTCCTGTCCTATGTAAAGAAGTTAGTGGTCCTCCATTCCTGACTATATTTCTAAGGAAGCTATTCAAGTTTGCCCTCAACTGAGGGATTTTCTGGGATTAGGGACCTACTGGAAAAACTGGCAAAGTCCTCAGCAAACTAGAATGGAAGTGCAAGAGACACTTGTCTTGTTCCTTTTAGTAAAGAGCAAATCTCCAAAGTTTCATGTCATTGAAGTTATTGGACTTTGGGAATCACCTGCCCCCATAGGAGAACCCAGATGTGTTTTGCAGAGAAACTGGGTGGAATTTCCAGCAGTTTCTGTATTTGAAGAAAACTAATGTAGGTCAGGGCAGCATTTAGAAATTCCCAGATGTTCTGAGGCTGAGGGCTGCTGCAGCACCTGGCCTTTAATCAACCCTGTATATGATGCCTCCTTTCAGCTTTCACATTAAGTGCAGGGACTTGTATCCTGAGTATCCTGTGTTACTTCAGCTAGCTGCAATTTTAGCAGTGGCTTCAGGACAAGTGATTAAATGAATGTCTTTCAGAGTCCTTGCTGGTGGATCAGATTCAGCCAAGGCAGTCACATGTCTCTGTACAATGAGTTCCTTGAAGCCCAGAGAGAAGGCACAAATGGCCCAGTAGCCCTTGAGAGTTTTCAGTGCAAGGTGACTTCTCTTTCTAGTATTGTAGCTTTTGATGTTTTTCTCCTATATTAGGTGAACACCACTTAAAAAAATACTCAATATAAGACAATCGAATGTGTCCCCTCAGAAAGGATTGAGGCATGCTTCTGTTTTCTATAGGAGGTTTTTTTAACCTTATTTAATACTCAGTTTTTTGCACTTGTGATTAACAAATGATCTCAGCATGAAGTAGAGGAGCATACAAAATGGCTGGATTCTCTAAACATCACAAAAATTATAATGCAAGCTAATGGATGCTATGTTTTACTTTTTAACCTAATATTAAGTCCCTTCCAAAAGACTGTATCTGTTTTGTTAGGTGATATAGGGTCCTACTCCAGCCTCTAGAAAAACTGCAATGATTGGTGTAAGAGCTAGAAAGCAGGTAGTAGGGAGGGAGGAAGGAAGGGGGCGTGAGAGGGATATACACAGAGAAATTCTGTCAGTTACATTTGTTGATCCCTTATGAGATTTCTGACCTGTTATATATATATGTGCGTGTATGTATACTGACCCATTATATATATGTATATATGTGTATTTATACACACATACACATTATACATATATTTTAAACATATATACTATATACATATATAAGGATATACAGCAGAACCTCCATAGTTGACCACCTCCGTACACTGACCACCTTCTTAAGCTGACCTACTTTTCATAGACTGATCATGCACCACATGTACATATCAGTACAGTAGGTCTAGTTCCTTATGTTGACCAGTTTGTTACATTCCCTTGGTGGTGTTCTTATACAGGTTCTACTATATATTGCATACACTTGTATATATGTATATGTACGTATCCCTATTTAATCTTTTTAACAAGCTTGGGTATATCATTATCCGTTTTACAGATGAGAATCTAAGGTTGAGAGAGATAGGTAATTTGCTGTAAGCATGCACAGAAAAGAGCCAGAGAAAGGAATTTGAACCCAGTCATTCCTAATGCCTGGCGATACTACAGGAACTTCATGAGTACTATAGGCCTGTAAAATAAAATAGTTAATTTCACAAAAGAATTCTTGAGCTGGTGGTTTTCAGGATAGTTTTATTTCAGATAATCCAAGAGATCTATAAGAAATTGTTTTAAAATAGAAGCTAGAAGGGCTCATTGTGTTTGAGGGGCAGGGGAGAAGTAATAAACTAGCATGAGTGAAATGCAAGGTCTACATGGGGTAACAGCAAGAAAAAAAAATGAATGCACAGATTGTCGGCCTGGGAGAGAGACTTGAACCCTAGGTAAGGCACGTTGGCTCATGTGAGCCCAGAATTCCATGTTGGCATCAAGAGAGGTGCCTGCAAACCAAATAAAGCCATTTTTATATCATGTTCGTTAAGACTATACACCAAGCTAATGGTCTTACCAGTTCCTACTTATAGAACTGACTGACTTCTCTAGGAAAAACTAGCCAAATTAGTGCTGAGTCTCTAGGAAAAACTAGCCAAATTAGTGCTGAGTAAATCCCCACATATATGGGTTGATCTCATATTGGAACTAAGATTGTTTTTTTAATACCATAATACATTTTCCTCAGTTTCCAATGCATTTATCTCCACTTTCTGTCCTTGAGATAATTATATAAACAGTTATCTCAGCTATAAGGCCAGCAGAGAAAATATTACCATATTTGTCTTTACATCTTGGAAATCGGAGATTTAGCTGATTCTGCTTTGTAACATGATCTTTATGCTAGTACCAAATTATTGTAAATCCAACATATTTTACAAATGCTTTTATTGTGAAATATTCAAACTGTTTCCTGGATTCTTTATTAATCCTCGCAATATGTGAGAGGTACCTGCTGTCAAATGTCAGGCCCATTTTACAGATGGAGGGTTTGAGCTGCTTAACAAAATATATATTAGTCACATCCTCAAAGGAGTGAGAATCCAGCTCAACTGTGACCCTAGACCTGCTGGTTCCCTAGCTGTTGCTCCCTTTATTAAGGAATGTGGCTTCTCTTGATTCTACTCTGGTGCTGGTCTTCTGGTTACTAGGCAACTTCAGCTATCACAACCTGAGTGGCTCAAAATACCAGAGCATCAAAGTCCTAAAAAAATGCTGTTAAAATCTTTTCATTGTACACAAGTTAAATTTAGTCTAGTACCACACTATTGCAGTCAGTGTCAGCCAGGAAAAAAACATAAAGCTTTGAAGGGCTACCAAACAACATGCATCTGATAAATTGGGTTAATTTTAGGCTGATAATTATTATAAATGTCTTAGAGCACAGAAGAGGAAAAATAAAGTACAGGCTGCTTGCTCTACACAGCTTAGAGCTCAAGACATTCAAATAAATACTTGTACCACATGGAAAGATGATGAATGCAAGGGGTCAAGATAGAAAAGAGAAATCATCTGATAACCAGGGCAACTTGATCTTAGCTTCTCTGAGTTTTCATGGTGATTTCAAAATGAGAAACGAAAAGGTGAAGGTAGAGGGAACAAATTACCCCAGACACTTATGTCTAAAGCATAGAAAGGAATTTCTCTTAAGAGTAAGAGGTTATAACTGGGTTGTAGCTTTCATATGAAAGCCAAAAATTAGTTTCATAATAGGGCTGAGTACATTGGATACTTTTTCTTCCATTCTTGAGATACTTTACTAAGAAGAATATGTTCCAGCTCCATCCATGTAAACATGAAAGAGGTAAAGTCTCCATCTTTCTTTAAGGCTGCATAATATTCCATGGTGTACATATACCACAATTTATTAATCCATTCGTGGATCGATGGGCACTTGGGCTTTTTCCATGACTTAGCAATTATGAATTGGGCTGCAATAAACATTCTGGTACAAATATCTTTGTTATGATGTCATTTTTGGTCTTCTGGGTATATACCTGGTAGAGGAATTATAGGGTTGAATGGCAGATCTATTTTTAGATCTCTAAGTGTTCTCCAAACATCTTTCCAAAAGGAATGTATTAATTTGCATTCCTACCAGCAGCGTAGAAGTTTTCCCTTTTCTCCACATCCACGCCAACATCTCTGGTCTTGGGATTTTGTGATATGGGCTAATCTTACTGGAGTTAGATGGTATCTCAAGGTAGTTTTGATTTGCATTTCTCTGATGATTAAAGATGATGAGCATTTTTTCATATGTCTGTAGGCCGTGTGCCTGCCTTCTTCAGAGAAGTTTCTCTTCAAGTCCCTTGCCCAGCCTGCAATGGGATCACTTGTTCTAAGAATATGGGGAAGGGGGAGAGGGAGGGGAGGGAGGGTGGCAGATGGGCAGAGGGAAGGTGATTGGTGGGATTACACCTGCGGTGCATCTTACAAGGGTACATGTGAAACTTAGTAAATATAGAATATAATTGTCTTAACACAATAACTAAGAAAATGCCAGGAAGGCTACGTTAACCAGTGTGATGAAAATGTGTCAAACTGTTTATAAAACCAGTGTATGGTGCCCCATGATCGCATTAATGTACACAGCTATGATTTAATATTAATAAAAAAAGAAAAAAGAAAAGAAAGAAAAAAAGAGTAAGAGGAGGAAAACAGCTCGGTATTGTCTTTGATATTTCTCAGTGTACAGATCTACATGAGCTTAGTTATGGGAAGTGAGTTTTGTCCTTGAGGACAGAGAAGGGTACAAGATATGGTCATGAGGTTTGTAAACAACAGCTGAGCCACAAGCCTACAGCACAGGCCTTGGAGATACAGGAAGAGAGTAGCAGGCTGAGCATCTACTTTCCCATCCAGGCTTATAACATGTTGCTATGAGCATTTTCATTCATTCTGTTTTATAAAGGGACGTTTAGACCAGACCTGCAAAGGTAAAAGCCCAGATTTTCTTAGTTTTTAAAAATGTCACAGCTATTACTAAAAACCTGTGGGACAATTAATCTCAAAGATGTACTTTACCACTCCCCTCCACCTCGGTCAACCTCACAGCTATGCAGAACATCTCTGTCCAAGTGTGTTTGGTTAAACCCTCAGCTTCCATGTGGCTCTGCTCAGGGAGGCACTCTAACCCAGCAGTAGCATCCTGGAATAGAATAGATAGCAGGTGGGATTATGCATCACATGTGAAGTACCTGCAGTGACAATTACAAGTCTAATCTATAGTGAACACTGGCCAATAGGGTGTGCTTTCTCAAGGAAGAAATGTTATTATTTTAATTTATTCAGAGTTCTTGCAAATATTATACTCTTTTAAAAAGTAAAGAAGCTAACTAAATATTAAAAGAGTGTCATATTATCCTGATATGTAAATGATTCCATGGTTTCCTAAAAAAAGCCTAACATGCTCGATTAAAAGTAAATTATGAGACTAAAAATAAAATAGTTCAGTAAGGTGCTGGTTACCAGTAAAAGTACTTTAAAAATCAACTGATGTACTAATTAAAATAAGATATAAATGGAAATATAAAAGACACAAATACCCCTCAGAAACAATAGAAATAAAACTACAAAATATGTAGAAAAAAATTTAACCAGAGCAGTATAAGGTTTATTTGAGGGAGAGAGCCAAGGACATAAAACATGAATGATATGTAGACGCACGCATGCATATCACAGAGCAACTATATACTCTCCCCCCGCCCCGGCATTGGTATTTATTTCTTAATTTTTTAGTTTTAATACATAATAGATGTACACATTTTTCCGAGTACCTGTGATAATATAATATATTCATATAATTTATAAAGATCAAATAAATGTAATTGGAATATCCATCACATAAATTTGTGATGTTTGTCTTTCCTTTATGTTAGAAACATTCAAATTATTTTCTAGCTATTTTGAAATATATAATGGATTATTCCAAACTATAGTCACCCTGCAGATCTTAAACACTGTTTTATTTCTTCTAACAAACCATGTATTTATACTCATTAATCAACCTATCTTCATCCCCCTGTTCCCATATCCTTCCCAGCCTCTGGTAACCATCATTCTACTCTCTATTTCCATGAGATCCACTTTTCATTTCCCACATATGAGTGCAAACATATGATATTTGTCTTTCTTTACTTGGCTTATTTCTCTCTCTCTCTTTTTTTTTTTTTGGCCAGGGCTGGGTTTGAACCCTCCGCCTCCAGCATATGGGGCCAGCGCCCTACTCTGTTGAGCCACCAGCACCACCCTAGCTTATTTCTCTTAATATTACGACCTCCAGTTCCAGTATTGGCTTCTTAAGGTTTTCCCTCTCTTCATGACTCAATCTTTGGTAGGTGATTGATGTCCAGGAATTTATCCACTTCTTGCAGGTTTTAGAATGTGTGAGGGTATGATTGTTTGTAAAAATCACTAATGATTATTTTTGTATTTCTGTAGTCTCAATTGTTCCTTTTTCACTGGTTTTATCTATTTGAATCTTATCTATTTTTTTAATTAGTCTAGATAAAATTTTGTCAATTTTACTTATTTTTCAAAAAACTAACTTTTTGTTTTATTGATCTTCCATATTTTTTAACTCTTTCACTTATTTCTACTCTGATCTTTATTATCTTTTTCCTTCTACTAATTTGGGATATGGATAGTTCTTGTTTTTATAGTTACTTGAGGTGCATGTCAGATTGTTTATTTAAAATCTTTCTAATTTTTTGATGTAGGGGCTTATGTCAATAACTCCCCTCTTAGTACTGCTTTTATTGTCTCACAAAGAGTTTGACATGTTGTATTTTATCTTCATTTGTTTCAAAAATATTTTAATTGCTTTTGTAATTCTTCATTGACCCATCTGTCATTCAGGAGCATGTATTTAATTTTTCCATATTTGTGTATTTTTCCGAGGTTCCTCTTGTTGATTTCCAATTGTATTGCACTGTGGTCAGAAGATGCTTGATGTGATTTCTACTCTTTTGAATTTATGGAGACTTATCTTGTGACCTAAAATATGGTTTGTTTTGGAGAATGTTCCACATCCTAATGAAAAGAATGTATATTCTGCAGCAGCTGGTGAAATGTTCTGCAAATGTCATTTAAGCCTATTTGGTCTAGTATGCAGTTTAACTGCATTTTTATGTTCTTGATTTTCTTTCTGGAAAAGAAAGAACATCCATTCAGATAATGGGATATTCAAGTCCTCTACTATTATTCTTTGGGGTTTTATTGGATATGTTTGCTTAGAGATTCTTTATAATTTACTTGTTGATTTTCTTTCTTTTTCTTTTCTTTCTCTCTTTTTTTCTGTTCTGGCTAGGTCATTGCCTCTTTTTCAGCCCTAGGTGGCACCTTAGGCCCAGGTTTGCCTCAGTTCTAGTAAACAGTCAGAATGCTGCCCATCCCCAACAGGAGAGGTCCCAAGAAGTTCTTCCAGTAGTGTGGGAAGGTTGGTTAGAGTTCATTCATGCCCAGGGGACCTATGTAACAAACTTCCTACAACATGATGCTACTGAACAGTCATTCTGATTTGGCATCTCCTTTGACTGAGTTATAGAGCAGAGTTTCCAGAGCTGGGGATGGTAGTACTGCTTCCCCACTTTGTCTCTGGCTATTTTGGGGGGTATTTCTTCTTCAGGGACTTCCAATACTTTCCATAGGTTGAAACAAGGGCAGCTCTCCTGCTAGGACGCCAAGACAGTGAGGAAGCTGATTGTCTACCCTGATCTCACATTTTCTGGTATAAAAAACATGGGTCAAGGAAAATTTTATGTCTATTTTGTGCCAGTCAGATTGTGGGGAGGGACATCATGGGCAGGAAAGTCTTATTCTCTTACTGTCTGCTGTAATGTTTTTCACTTCTTCGTGGCCATGGCAACTGTCTAATCCCATATTTTAGTTCTGAGATATTGCTTGTGATAATCTCAGTGGTGTGTGTGTGTGTGTGTGTGTGTGTGTGTGTGTTTGGTTTTCTGTGAAGGGGAGTGAAGCCAGTTTGCTTCTGCATTGCCATTTTGGAAGTAGTAGTCCTCAGAAAATTTTAACACAATAAAAATGCTAATCTTTTCCAAATAAATCTATATAATTGATGTAATTTCAATAAGAAGCCCAGCAGGGTTTCTTTTGAAACTGACAAAAATTATTTTAAAATATGTATAAGAAAATTGGGTATGAAAAATTTCCAGGAATATTTTTGAAAAGGTAGAAAATAAGGATTTATCCTACCTTCTATTAAAATTAAAGACTACTGTATTCCAGTATCTTTCCCTCACCATCTGTTTTCAAGGAACCCAACATGATAGCTATGATCAAGCATATTTTGATGAGGATGTTAAAATTCAATTTAAATACTGCATTTTTAATTCAGATAAAGGAATATGAAAGATAAGTGGGTTTAAGTTTTCTAAAGCTGCACATTATGGCCAACTGGGTCTCAGGTGGGCTATGGATCTAGAAAGCAGTCCTCATGATCCCTTTCCTATTGTTTTACGCTATTGTGCTTTGCTTTTTAAACATTTGCCTTTGTGACCTGTTTTCCTTTCTTAACTGGATCATTTGGCTTGTTTTCCATGCAGCCAAACCCCGCTCTGCTTTTCTTGTACTTCTGTAATTTGGCTCCCCTCCTGGTGCTTTGTTCTTGCTTGGCCACCTTTATGCTTCACTTGGCTTTGGCCCAAGGTCCAACACTTTTTTCTCACTTGCTTCATCCTTGTGTGCAGTTCCAGAAATCCAGATTTAGCCAACCTCATTTATAATTATACTGTTCCTCTCTGAAGAAATCTCTCCAGTGGATATTGGCTAGTGGCTAGACTCTGAGAAATTCAAAGGCTGGAGGTATGTCTTATTTATCTAATTGTAATTGTATTAGTTTTCTTAGGCTGCCATAGCAACGTACCCCAACCTAGGTGACTTAAACAACAGAAATATTTCTTCTCACAGTTCTGGATACTGGAAGTCTGAGATTGAGGTATAGGCTTCTTTCCCTGGCTTGTAGATGGCTATCTTCTCCTTGTGTCTTCAGATGGTCTTCCCTCTATGTATGTCCTTCTTCATATGAAGATATCAGTCATATTAAACTAAATCCTACATCAATGGCTTCATTTAACCTTAATTACTTCTTTAAAATCTCATATCCAGATACGGTCATCTTCATCACTTTCTAGCTAAGGAATTTTGGACAGATTCCTTCATTTATTTGGGCCTCAGTTATTGTCTCTGGAAAATGAAGAAGGTAAGTGTTTGTCTCATAGGACTATTTTGAAGATTAAATGTTGACATATAGAACACCTGATTCATAGTCAGGACTAAATAAAGGTTAATTATTGTTGGCATCTTTCAGGTCCCAGCACCAACACAAAATCCAATACAAATACACCTAAATTATATTTGTATACATAAAAAATATGCAAGTGTAAGAGTTTTATTCAGTTGCTTAACAAGTATTTATTAAGCACTTACAACATACAGTCATTTCCCATGAATTATGGTGGCTATGTTCTATAAAGTCACCATGGACACTGAATTATGGAATACTGAACCATTGCTCCTAGGGAGAAAGACAAGTTAGTTTCCTGTAAGCCTCTGGTCACAACATTTTCATCAATGATCAATTCATAACCTTGTTTTATGTGTGTTTCTGTTCCAATTCACTATAGTTAACATGTATTGTTAATTCATTAACATTGAACTCATGGCCAATAGTATATTACTCATACCTGAACAAAGCTCATCTAACATGTTTTCTTCCTAAGACATATAAGAGCCTTTTTGTACTTAGGGAGATGAGACAGCACTCCAGTACTATACTTGGAAGACATTTAAAAGAGTGAGATTGGGGCGGTGCCTGTGGCTCAAAGGAGTAGAGTGCTGGCCCCATATGCTGGAGGTGGCGGGTTCAAACCCAGCCCCAGCCCAAAACTGCAAAAAAAAAGAAAAAAAAAAAGAAAGAAAATAAAAAGAGTGAGATTACTAAAAAAGGGCACAAAATTTTATAAAATGTGACACTAAATAAACCTCAAAAAGTATACTTGTCTAGAGTCTGAGAGCTAAAACAAAATGACAGAGTGTGTTGCCTTTTTCAACTCAGCTGGAAACACATGCCCATTGGGAGATTAAAATTTTTCAGTGCTCAGCACATGTCCATAAATGACCAAGAAAGTGTTGCTAGTATTGATTTGGGGGTTACAAATAAATTTCAGTGAGTAGGTGAGTTCACATCTACAGAATCCTCAAATAATGAGGATCAACTGTATGTTAAGCATTATATTATGTTACAGCACGCACCACAGAACAAGGTTACTTCAGTGATGCTTACTGTCTAGCAGAGGACAGAGTGGTAGGCAGCAAAAGAGGGATGTAATGAATGACCTGATGAGTTAAGAAGTTGGTAGGAATGTTCTGATTCCTTGAACCCTCTAGGGAGGAAGAGGATTCCAAGCATCTACCTCTTGAAAGAGCTCTACTGTTGTTCCGTTTGGTGAATGATTAGTTTCTTTTTCCAGAGAGTACCTAAGGGAAGATCCTAGTAAAGTTCAATCTGAATTATGTAGTATTTTAGCACATCCTTGTGCATCTTCTGCCTCCTAGGAAATACTTGTACTTGACTGAGATGAGATTAGCATTCTCCCTTTTACTTAAATGGTCTCTGGCTGCAATATTTTCCTTCTTTAGTCTGTCTATGGCTAACGTTTCAAAGTGCTCTCTTTGATGCCAACAGCCAGCATTGTGCAAGGTGACAGCTTGAGGGCAATGGACACATCTCTGTTCTGGACTCGTGGACTTCGTCTACTCCCCATTCTGACTGAACTTTAAAACAAGGATTCAGAATTTAGTCTGTTTATGAGAACCAGTTGGGGGCTTTTAAAAACTATCAATTCTAGGCTCCATCCATGACCAATAAGATTGGCTCTGAGGGTGGAGCCCAGGAATTCTTTTTTTTTTTTTTTATTCACAGATGAATTTAATATGTGTCCAGGGCAGAGAACCACCAATTTGATTTCTCAGTATTTCAGTCTCCTCATCTGTTGAAAAAGATCTTGGTATCTGATGAGTCCCAAGAAAATGGGACTAATACTATAAGTGACAATCCTAAATTCTGTTTCAAAACTTCCAAGACACTTACCCTTCCAATCTTTTTCCCACTCATGTAGCTACTATAATAAATATGCTAAGTAACAGATTTTCTTCCTCAACAGTGCGTCTACAGCATCATTGATGTCTATCTCCCCTCATAAGTTTTCAGAGAAGTAAAGTGGTATTTTTCCCTCCAATGAAGCAAAAACAAGAGAGGTGAAAAATATAACTCAGTTTTTACAGGTTTGGAAAAAAAGCATCATGATCTTTCACATGATAGCTGAACTTGAATGCTCTGTGGCATAAATTTCAATGCCATTTTTTGTCTTTAATCACATCCCTTGAGTGCTCAGGTCTGAGTGCCATCACTGTGGCTGGATAGAGCAAAAGAGAAACAGAGTTGAGCCAAACAGTCTTTTTGTTTTTGTTTTTGAAAAAGAACATGCCTGGGACCCTGAAAAATAGTTCAGATTAGAATCTACCAAGTAAGCTTAGAATAGATTTGAGTGGGCAGATGAGCAGAGCAAAGGCCACCAGGCTATCCCCACAGGCCAAATGCTGAGGGAAGTAACAGGTGCATTTTGGCAGAGTTCTCATCAAATGAGACACTAATGGCCCATGCTTGAGTTACTTTGAACCCTCTTTGAATGATATGCAGCAAGTCTTTTCAAGGTAAAATGAAATTGTGACAATAATTTAGATGTACTAATCAGTAGTGATCCCAAGAGACTTTCTAACTATTCAATGAATGGAGTTTAAAAAATTATCCCCTGCTAATCTGTTCAATTGGAACACTCAGTACACGGACTGCATGCAGCATAAAATATATACTTGATCTCCAGCAACCAAGATAAGATATTTTCCAAAACTGTCAGCAAAAAGATGTCAGAAAGAAGCTCTGACAAAAGTCTTAATTTGGGCCTACGAGAGTCCAGGATGTACCAGAAGTCGGGAAGGATTGATTAATAATGTGCCAGCAATTACTGCAATTCACATATGAAACTCAGTGACATCTTCAAAGACCACATGCAATCAGATCCCAAAAGGAAAACAATCAAGGCTGGATAAAGGGTGTTTCTCATGACAGAAAGAAGTAAATAGAATGTATCCATACAGGTATAAATCAGAAACCATGGAGTCATTAAGAAGCCAGGCTCAAATATTAGGCTCCAATGGTTGAAGGACTTTGTGAGTCAGAAATCTAAAGTCAAAACAGAAACTTAGCCAGGATTCCAGCAACAAATTCAGAGTTGATAATTAGGTAAGATCTAGAAGTTCAAGGCTTCCTGATATGGTCGCCAACCATTCTTGTTTGTTTGGGATTTTCTTGCTTTCAGCACTCAAAATCCTGCACCTAAGGGCAACCTCTCAGTCTTGGGAAAACAAAAATAGTTGGTTAGCCTAGTGAGCCATGACCAGACATTTTCTGAGTATGAGGAAGCCTATTCCAAAGAAGCATATAAAAGAATAAAGCCAATGTGAGGGGGGTTACAAGGAAAGGAAAAGGAATTGAGAATGTGTCTTATAGCTAACAAACCTGGCCATGGGATCTTCTGAATATCCTTTTACTTCTTGAGACTTCAGTTTCCTTATCTGCAAAATAATTGATAGGGATTAGAGCAGTGAATTTCTTTTGTATTTTTCACTTTTAAAAGAAGCAGAACTTTTCCTTCAAACAAAATATTGCCCAGAAAGGAACAGATAAAGCAGAGCTGCTGGATTGAAGATAGTTTAAGAGAACTATAACCCTGACCACTTGGCTGTACAGTCAATTCTGCCCCCAGACAGCCCCTGAAGCAACTGCGCTGTACCTGTATGGCTCTGAAAAACACACTTTACAACTATCAACTGGATAGTTATCAAGTTCTCTCTGGGTCAAAAATTCTACGATGCCTTGGCTATCTGCAACATTACCCCTATTTTCTAGAACTGAATTAACTGTCCTTATTTTCAGAGTTCCTGCCTTAATATCTCCCCATCTCTAGCGCAAACACTACTCAGACATAGTCAGGGAACCAGCTTGGTTTGGCTCTGATCATTCTTAAAGTCAAACAATGCATTGAAAACATAGAAATAGAAAACATAGAAATAATCATCTTGGGGTGGTATAATATGGATGGCTAGTTTCTTGTACTGTATGTATATATGTGTGTGTCAGAGTGCTTCTGTATTGCCTGCAATTTGAATATATTATTTATTTGATCTTATGTCAAACCCTGAACCTTAGATAAGCTTTGGCCTCATCTACTACATTTGATTTGCTAACCTTCCCCTGTTCAGAGATTCTATTTCCTTGGTTCCTCCCTTTCGCCTTTCATTCTGCTTTTACAATGCACATTTTCAGTTTTTCATATATCATTTTCCCACTCTGCATTTGCCCCCATACTTTGGCTTCCAACATGAGTTTCCCTGATTAGCATTCATGACCCTCACTCCTAGGAGACTGATCCAACCCTAAGATACCAGTTTCAATTTGCTTGTGGGTCTCCCTACAAGCAAATTTCCTGGCCAAAGTCCTCTTCATTCCCTGAAAATAGGTTAGTAATCATACTGTGCCTACTTCTCAGCCTTACAGGGTGATCCATTCCCAGTTTTATTGGCTTCACAGGATGTGCATCCCTGTGAAAAGGATGCTGTATTGATAAAAAGGAGCCAAGTCCTTGAATCTGATGACCCTGGATGGTGTACCTTTTTGCTTCCCTGAGAATGAGGACCCTCCAACTGAGCCTCAAATCTTGCCAGAAGATGTATCCCTCCCATTTACATGTGTACAAAAGCTCTGTGGCTAGATATTGATGATCCTATCACCTTAAGAGGATCAGGATCACAGAGGTATAATGAGTCCCAGATAGTACATTGGAAGGTGGTGGAATACTCAGGTGACAGCTATTAATAAGAATATGTTCAGTTATCTTAGGAAGAAAGGACATTTAACAAAAGCAAATTTTTTTATTAGAGCAGTTGTTTATGAGCCATACTCCATGGTCCAGCAGCAACCCCAGTTTCAGGCATTCTTACCTTTAATTACGTAGTTCCTAACTCATACCTGACCCGCGTTAATTTGGGACCTTAGACTATCAGATCTGATTCTCCTTGATATCATTCTTATGTCACACTGAGAATTTGAAACTATTCAACCTTGCTACTTGTTGATTCTTAAAAGATGGTGGTGGGTAGGTTTGCCTCAGGATAGAATGTTCCACCACTGACTAGTTTTATGACTTAGCAAATTAGGTAAACTCTGTAAACCTCAATTTTTTATCTGTAAAATGGAAAAGAGGTGCCTTGTAGGATTGTTGTAAAGATCAAATTATGTTATTTATAAACTGATTGGCATGCTATCTGGCTCTTATAAAAGGTTATCCTTATTTGTATAAACCAAGGCTACTCAAAATGTGGCTCGCAGCCCAGTGCTGATTGTTCATGATTGGTCTGTCCTTAAAAAGGTACTGAAATTGAGAGTTAGCACCTAGAAGCCTTGAGATGGCAAATTATCTTTCAAAAAATTAATTCCTTCCCAGCAGATACTTTGAAAAGCACTGATATAGATGGGACCTCTAGTTGAGGAAATGTTTGATGTAAGCTTAGTATATATTACCTGGAAAGATAGTCTTAAGAAATATTCAATGGCTGGCCAGTTGTCTTCTTGTTATTGTCAATCCTGGAAAGTCCTCCCATCATACCCTCATGTTGTGAAGAATCTCTTTCTCTTTTCTGCTCATCTGTTGGTGTCTGTTAAGGAAACACAAATTAACCTTAACACTTGTTCAAAACACAGCTCAGAAAATCTGTTTCAAAAGCACACGGGATGCATTCCAAAGCCAACTGGCATTTCTGATTTGTGTCACCCATGCCATTTCTCAAAGCTGTCAGGGGATAATTAAAAGTCATAGGGGAAAATTTAATTCTTTTTATGTTAAGGTATAGTGGCTATAGTAGAAAGAAAACATTAACATTTTCAGAGAAGGAGGAAAGGAGGGCTTGATTAAATCTAAAGAAAACAATAAATTCTAAAAGTATGCTATGGTCACTTTATCCATTAGCTTCAGGATAAGAGTGGCATTTGGAGCACAGACTTTTCAAGGCATTGGCACTGGGCCATTCCTAAAGCACACAATCATTATGGAGACATTTAATTAGTGCATTTTGCATGATTGCCTATGGACACAGGAGAGGCAATATGCCATCTAGCCCTTTTAGGGTCAGTTGATGGCTAAAGAGAAGCCTGCAAAGTCATGGTAAATCCTATGAGGTTAGGAACTTCATATTACTTCCATTTTTAATATTCTCCATGCCTAGAATAGGACCTAGAACATAGAAGACATTCATTAAAATATGTGTTGAGTGAATAAATGAATTTCAAGATCACTAGATGTAGAATACCACTAGAAATGTGTTTCTGATGCTGGTTCAGTCCAGGATGCCTGGTCCCAGTGAATGGCAGAACCGGGATGCAAACACAAAGCTATCCAGCTCCAGAGTTCATGCTCACCCTACTAGAGCCCGCTGCAGAGAATGACACCAGAAACAAACACCATGCCCTTTATCATTAGGGTGGTCCCATAATATCTAATCTGGGCCTCCCACTCTTCAGATTTCACTGGGGACTCATTTCTCTGACTCCTCTCTAAAGACATATGTGTAGAAGTGCCTCTTAAACTTATTACCAAGAAAATAAACTCATGTGCTTTTACTATGGACAAAAAGTCCTTCTTCTCTTTGTCTCCATCTATGAAATATGTTCTGGTCTTGTCTTAAAGAACCCAAGCTGAATCTTGGGAGTACAAAAGGAGACATTACTTTAATAGATTGAAGGATAAAGCCAAAGTGGAATCTGATTCTAAAAATCCATTTGTAGTCTTATCTGTTTATTTTCCATCTTCCAATAAGCTCATAAACTATATTACCCTTGATCTTCCTTCACTTGAATATTTTTATTACAGTAACAGAACTAACAACAGTGTTTAGTTTAAGTAAACATGATAGCACTTTCCAAGTAAATTGACCTCCTTTCCTTGATTAGCCAAAAAAAAAAAAAAAAAGAATAGATGAGCTCTGCCCGGAGGGTGGAAGATTCAGACTTTGTTATATTGAGGGAGCAAAGAACTTTCAGAACCATAAACTTGGAGTCCTTTGATTTGACATGAATAATATAATTTAGTGAATGGCTTCATAAAGTGGGGCTTGAGACTTAAACGGTTGTAAGAATTGCGGCCAGGAGAAAAGAAAGGATGAAGGCATGGGTTAAAATTGAAAGACATTATGGAATTCTGGAAAGAAATGCTAAATTAAAATTTCAAATCCAGCTCCTAACTAGTGCCTCCTCCTGGCTTAGAAGCTATGAGAAGTGTGAAGCATGGATTTCTGTGTCATCTTTAGATGAAATATGTCTTACACCTAAGAAAATAATTACATATGTGAGTTTAAAATAAAGTGCAATAGTCACAGCAGAGAAAATGTGTGCTAGAAGTGTAATATAGAAGAGGGAACTAATGTTGGCTCACAGCTTCCAAAACATGGAGGTAAAGAAGAATAGCAAAGGGAGTGAAAGGACAGAGAGAACAGTTTGAACATGATCTCATGGGTAATGCTGGGGCAATGTTGGGGCAATGCTGGGGTTGTATGGGAAAGAATCCAGGCTTGAAACAAAGGACACACTCAACTGGAGTAACTGGAGAGGATTTACTAAAGGAACTATTTATAAAAGACCATGGTCAGATTTATGGGAAGCCAACAAGAGGTGGTGAAAGAGGGGCCAGCAATAGCAGAGAGCTGTTTCCATCCATCATAGGCCTGAAAGCACAAGAGTGGAAAGCCACTACAGAAAACTGGAAAAAGTGTAGCTATAGGAGAAAGTCACTTTCCAGAAACTATGGTCTTCAACAGAAGAAAAAAGCCACTACCAAATTTCCGCTTAGCTGGGAGGAAGCTGGTAGAATAAATAACCCAACTACTCTTTACTTCCCAAGTCTCCTGCTGGTGTTTCTTAGTGGCCTAACTCAACTGGAACCAGATGTCAATGAAGCCCAATTTGTGCCATTTTCCAGAGATACAGAGCAGGATAAATATGAAGAGGGAATCTGGAGGGATAAATAGGGAAAATACAATGTCCAAGAGAAGATATTGGGGGAAAAAATGGGATGTCAATTGAATTGGAAAGTATCAATTGAAAAAGTATGCCATCCTGGTGCAAGGAGCTGGAACTCCATGGTAAAAGGACATATCCCTAGCAATAAGCGGTCTGTCTATTCAATGTAACTGAATCAAAAGGTCTGAAGTTTATAGCAATATTGTTCTTGATATTTTTATGGAACAAAATATTAATCATGTTATTCTTCATCCATTATTGATATCTTATTTTTCATTCTTATCTGTGTCAGTACAGCTTTGTAGACATGACATTGAGAATTATATTCACTCTTTTTTTATGGTACCCTATACATAAATATAAAAGGATATTTTCTAATTATTTGATGGGGACCTGTACAACTAGTTCTGTCTAACCTTTAGTTAGAGACTTTTTAGTTTTGAAAAATTATTTGGTCTTATCAAGACATTGAAAACTGTAACAGGAATAGGTTTCCTTAAAAGGAGAAAGATGAATGGTTACTCAATTGTTTTATTCTCTTTACTTGATTATGTTTTGGTGTGCTGGTCCAAGAAGCAAACAAAACTCAATTATTTTCCACAGACTTAGTCATACGATTACATTAAACCAGCTCTAGCTTACTTTAAGTTTTTTTTTCTCAATAGAATTCTCTCCTTTTTTTTCATGTTTGGTCATTTATCCAAGCAATTTGGCATGACTATTAAATATGCTTAGAATTTGAAGTTTATAACTTAAAAGTTGAATTACAAGCCTTTCCAGAGTCTCATATAACAATTGTTTAGCTGAAAAATAACAAAATATTATTTTCTGTATCATCTATATTTTGCATATACTATTTCTCATCATTGAAAATACATCTCTCTTGGGCGGCGCTTGTGGCTCAGTAAGTAGGGCGCCGGCCCCATATGCCAAGGGTGGTGGGCTCAAACCCAGCCCCAGCCAAACTGCAACAAAAATAGCCGGGTGTTGTTGCGGGTGCCTGTAGTCCCAGCTGCTCGGGAGGCTGAGGCAAGAGAATCACGTAAGCCCAAGAGTTAGAGGTTGCTGTGAGCCGTGTAACGCCACGGAACTCTACCCGAGGGCAGTATAGTGAGACTGTCTCTACAAAAAAAAAAAAATAAATAAAATACATCTCTCTTTTTTCTATTTTCACAAATTAATGAGAAATATTGAATACAAATTATAATCATCTCCTTATAAGTAAAGAAATGATTAAGGAGGTTATTTATACAAATAGCCTTATGTGACTGTAATAATAAAAGCATTTACTCAAGAATACCAACTTACATTTATTAGAGTCCTTGAAGCTTAGATAGCCCTGTAGCCCACGTTATTGGATCCTTGCTACAACTTGGGTGGTAGACAAAGAAGGTAGTATTATCTCTTATCCTACTAATGGGGAAACTGGAGCTCAGAGAATTAAAGTAACTTGTCTAAGATTGCAAAGCTAGTAAACAGAGGAGGTAGAACTTGAATATATATCCTCTAAATGTGTAACTAATAATATGGGTTATAGCTGCATGGGGCTGGAAGGTGGGGAGTAGGTTTATATATAATTTTTTTAATAAAGCTCTCCTGATGGCAATTCCATCCATTTCTTCTCTGCCTAACCCAATAATCATTTGATGAGAATTCTTAACACTTAAGTATCTTAGAGCTATGGCTTCTGCGTGGATATCTGCTGGTTTGGCATATTTTAGAAAATGGAAGCTTATATATTCTTGAAGATAGCAATTAAATTGCCCTTTAACATTCTTATATGAAGTGAAATAACTTTAGCATCTTTGCCTCTGAAAATCTGTTTCTCTACTGGGCAACATCTTTTTAAAGTAGAGGAGAGCATCAAAGTGGGATCAATATCAGATAGGCCTGCAGTTAGGGAGAAAGGGAGAAATAAAGACTCTTTGATTCTCCAGCTGGAAATGGAGAATCACATTTTCAACTTTTTTCTAGCTTCTCAGGATGCTCATCTAAGCTTCTACTCTCTCTATTTTTCTGTCTACTCATCTTCATCTTCCTCACTTTTCCTTTCTGCTCTATTCCAATGTGATGCCATAGTATAGTTTTAACAAGACTAATCTGGGTACAATTCCTGGTTCACCCTAGTAGATTTATGTTTTTTGGGGGTTTTTTGCCTTAAAGCTATTTTTATCTGAAATTAAGATACTATAATAATATTGAAAAATTTTAGCCATTGCTTATTAAAAAATCACCTGTCTTGAAACCTATTATTTCTTTGAAACTTCTACATGTCATGTATTAGATATTTTCCCTCTGTCCTCCATGTTTCTTAACTTCTCTTTGATGTTTTCAAACTGTCTCTATGCACTGTTTTATGGATAAATACTTTTAGTCTATCTTCCAGTTCAATGGTTATCTCATAAATTAAATTCAATATGATATTTAAATATGACTTCTGAATGTTAATTATTGTACTTTTCATTTCTAGGTATTCTATTTGGTTATTTTTGAGCACATTTCTTTGTCATTCTTTGCCTTTGTAATTCTAAACATGTTTAATACATTTATTTGGCCTGATAATTCTAATGTCTTAAGTTTTTGAGAATCTTATTCTATTACTCCTGCTTCCCCTGGATCTTACTCATGGGGTCCTTGTTATGTCATATGTCCTATGATTTATATTTGCAAATCACATCTATTATAACTTTAGCTAAAGAAAACCTTGAGATATGTGTTGAAATTTGTTGCCCCCAAGTTATCATTGCTTTTACCAGGCATACTTGGGATCACCAACTCAGAACAACTTTAAAATAAATTCTTAGTTTGAGGTATTTAGATTATAGAGTTAGTATTAATTAGGAACATAAACTTATGTTTTCCTATGGTTATAAATTCTCAGATACTTTTATTAATTTCCACTTAGAGTCAGGTTTGAATAGGCATGTTTTCTGCTATCTTTCCTTTTGTACATCACACTGCATGGCTCAAAAAGAGTCTCCAAACAAAGTCTCAAAGAGCCCATCCACCTTGCCTGGGCTCCAGGATTTCTCTCTCATTCCTCACTCTGACCTCAAGCTGCCATAAAACTGAAGTCATACATCTCTGGGATCACATGATACTCTAAGGTACTCTCCCTTAACACTTAAAATTTACTCTTGATTCATATCTTCTGGTTTTAGATCTCTCAGAATTTTCTTTAGTTCATGGCCAATTCACCTTTGCTTTTAAAAACATATATTTTATTCAGAAGCTTCAGGTGTTTTGTAATAAGAGGTTTTTCAGTCCATTTAATCTTCTTTATAGTTTGAATTAGAAGATGATGAAGAACTCTCTCTGCAAATATTAATACTGGCAATCCTTTGACATAGTTATTGTAGCTAATCTTCAAAGACAACTGCCTAATGAACCATATCTTCTGGAATTCACATTCCCTCCTATATGGAAACTGAGCCGGTCACATGTAACTAGTAAAACACAGAAAAAAGTGAGACTACATGACTTCCAAAACGAGGTCATAAGAAGCCTTGTAGCAGCATCTTCCTTGTTCTTTTGGCATACTTATTGCTGAAATGTACCTTCTCAGAACCCAGTCACCATGGTGTAAGCCAAAACCCAGGGAAAAGCCATGCACACATGGTTAACTTTTGGTTGACTGTCTCAGCTGAACACTACCCAATAACCAGCACCAAATACTAGTCATGGAAGTAAGCTATCCCGGAAGTCTGGCCCACTTGAACCTTCAGATAACTCAAGTCTCAGCTTCCATATAACAGCTTGAAAGATCTCAAACAAGAATCTCTGGATGGACCCACTCAACCTACTGGATTGATTGAGAAATATTAATAAATTATGGTTTTAAACCAGTAAGTTTTTGGACAGTTTATTGCACAGCCATACATTCCTAGAAAATAGTCAAGTCTTTTTGAATTAGTAGCCATTGTATTTCTTTGAAGTGATTTTCAAATGTTGAGATTATAGGGCATTTTAATTTCCAAACTCTTAGAAGGGGAGCACCTTATTCATGTATTCATATATGATCTACATACATCAATTAACATCTATAAGTGCATGACAGTCACATAGATAATAAAAAGAAATAGGTATTAATTATTTAAATATAAAATAACATTTAAAAACATTATAAGACACTATAAGAACACATCTTTAGGATTTCAATATCAGTAAATATTTCTGTTACAATATAAAAATAGCAAAAAATGTAAGGGGAATGGTTAATAAATTTTACTAGTAAGCTTTTATTTATACAATTTATTAAAATAAAATTTAATAATATGATCAAGAAAATAAAAAGCCACAAATCAGGGCAAAGTATTTGTAAAATAACCAGCAAAGGATTGCTATAAAATAGTTCTCGCACATATGTAAGGAAAAGAAAACAACCCAACTGAATAGTTTTTAAAAGAAACGAACAGATACTTTACAGATAAAATACAAAGGGTCAGAAAACATGTTGAAATGATATTCAACCTCATTAGTAATCAGATTAATACAAGTTAAAACCACAATGAAATGCTATTTAACATTCTCTGGATTGGCAAAAATTAAGAAGACCGAAAATGCCAAATGTTGGCATGGATGTAAAGCAATTAGAACTTTTCTATATTATGGTGAGATTGTAAATTGTCCTAACATTACTGAAAACAACTCAGCATCATCTAATAAAAATGAACCTCTGCACACATTAGGACCCAATAATTCTTCCTCTAAATATGCACCCTAGATAGACTTTGCCCAGGTACAACAGAAGAAATGTATAAAAATATTATGCAGCAGTATTTATTATAGCAAAAGAAAAAAACCCTGAAAATGGATAGAATGGATAAAGTAGAAGTAGAATGGATAAAGAAATTGTAGAATGCTCATAGAATAGAACATCCCAGCATCAAAATGAATTCCTGCCATATACAATAATATAATATTGACCAAACAAAACAAGTCATGACAGAATATAATCTGATTCAATTTATGTACAGTTTAAAACATGAGAAACGAAACAATATTTGTGTGTGTCAAAACAACAAAGCAAAGAAAGTAAAAGATAAGAAAATATTCAAGATACAAGTTACCATAAGAGATGAGGTAATGGATTAGCATTCAGGAGGCTTCACAGGTGTTAGTGATTTTTATGTCTTATGCCATCTGTAGTTGCATAGAAACTTATTTTGTTATAATATAATATACACATATTCTACGTGTATTTTATAAGTACATAATATTTCATAATATATCTTTTCAAAACACAATATATATGTCAATTAGCATTGATCAAATGGAGCATAAAAAAGAGAAGTCAGAGAGAAATCAAATCCCAATCCAAGGAATGAGTAATGAGAACAGATGATGTAAATATTTAGTTTCTCAAGTGAGTATTATGAAGTTGGAAATGACTCCCTCAGTCTATTTGATATAATTTTCATTCAACTTTTTCATATTTCAATGATTCAGTCAGAAACCATTATCCTAATGTCATGTTTATCACAAAACTTTCCCAGGAGTGTGCACCCAAGCTTAGATACTGTCAAGGCCTAAATGAGTTATTGGTATTCCAGCAACTATATTTTCATTCTGGTTTATGTCACACTCTTAGGTATTATAGAGTTAATATGTTACTCTATACTTGACTAGTAACATTTGGGAAACTAAGAAGTTTAATTTTGTAAGCCTGCCAACATAAGAACTAGAACTGGGCGGTGCCTGTGGCTCAGTGAGCAGGGCGCCGGCCCCATATACCGAGGGTGGCGGGTTCAAACCCGGCCCCTGCCAAACTGCAAAAAAAAAAAAAAAAAAAAAAATAGCCGGGCGTTGTGGCGGGTGCCTGTAATCCCAGCTACTTGGGAGGCTGAGGCAGGAGAATCGCCTAAGCCCAGGAGTTGAAGGTTGCTGTGAGCTGTGTGACGCCATGGCACTCTACCTAGGGTGATAAAGTGAGACTGTGTCTCTATTTAAAAAAAAAAAAAAAGAAAAAGAAAACTGTGAGGGATATATTGGTGAATGCCACATTTGGAACATTCTTGGGTATCAGTAAGCTAACCTTCCCAGACCTAGAGCCCCACATTTATAATACAGGTTGGCTATAAAGTTCATGTGCAATTTAAAATGAATTTTATGGCTGCCCTGTATTTATTTTTCTTATCTTCACATGTAGATAGAAATTAAGTCCCTACAGGGCAGAAACAATGCCTTAGGTTACTTTGCCTCATCTTCAAAGAAAAGCACAATACTTTACTTATAGTAAATGCTTAATTAATACTTGGTGACTGGTTGGTAGGACTGTTTGGTACACATGCACTAACCTGTTAACATCTATATGATGCTTCACAATGACAAAAAATATGCCATGATTCTCTATAACGAATGTGACTCCACTTCAACTACCAAGTGCTAGCTTAACTGCAGCTATAAAGCTGTTGTTATTGTTTAAGTTCAAATAATTCACTATTTCCAAAATCAGCTTCTTTTCAGCATTCTGTGAATCCAAGGCAATCCAGAAGAGGCAGTTTATGGGGGAGGAGTACACATAAATGAAGTGAGTAGCAAAAGCTCCCAAAAGAAATTTATAGCAAGGGTATCATGATAACGAAGGTGATGTCAATTCAAGGCAGCTTTCATGTCAGTGGCAGGACCAAATGAGAGTTTAAGACAATACTGCAACAATCAATCTTATTGTTATCCATTATGTTCATCTTCAGAATTATAGAAAAGAAGAAATCTTTCTAATACATTCAAGTGGGATTACATTTGATTCATCCTCCAAATTATTGTTTGCCCTCTTAATTTTTATGAAAAGAAATGCTGTTTCTCACATTAGCTGAGAGAGAAGCAATCACTTGCAATGAATCATCACTAGAAATAGAAATTGTTTTAAGTGTTGGACACATTTGTGGTCTGTAAACATTGAAAACTAATAAGCAGAAGCGTTCCAGTCCTAAAATGATTTTTCTGATTTCCAAGTAATCTAATACAGAAATGCTCTGGATAGACATCCAATTGTCTACATGGAGCCTGGAAGAGCAGCGATTTCACATTTAGGCTTCGTGGCCTTGAAGCTTATTTTCTGCATGCTGGGCATCTTTATGCATTCTGCAAAATAAAGGGGAGAGAAGCAAACTGGATTTTTGAAAATAAGAGAGAATAAATTCAGAGTGACATTAGCTCTTTAGGCATTCTTCTGTGCACAATGCTGGCCATTGAAAACAGCTTTAAATTCATCAGCCCTAATGCTATGGAAACCTGTATAAATCAACATGCAGAAACTATGCTTTGTTTTTCACTTTCCTTTTGTCACTCTTATCCTCCTAGTAATTTATCTAATCAAACAAAGTGGACCCTATAAATGTAGTATGCCTTCCATTTCCAATACAACCATTGCAAAGAAAAAAAGGAAATATAGGCCATTGAGTGATCATGAAAGTCAAGAGCCATCATGGTAATTCAGAGGTTCAGTGGTCTAATTCAGTGGTAGCTCAGAGGTTTCAATTTGAGAGAGACTATCTATCTCATTCTTGAGATATTTGTGATGGTTAATTCTATGTGTCACCTTGGCCGAATTAAAGAATACCTAGAGAACTGATAAAGCATTGTTTCTGAGTGTCCATGACGGTGGACAGAGATTGGCATGTGAGTCAGTAAACTGAGTGGAGAAAATCTGCTCTCAGTGTGGGCAGGCACCATCCAATCTGCTGGAGGCCTAGACAGAACAAAAAGGCAAAGGAAAGGTGAATCTGTTTTTCTCTCTCTTCTGGAAGTAGGACACTCTTCTTCTCCTGCCACTGAACATTGAAACTCCAGACTATAGGGCCTTTATACTCTAGGACTTGCATCAGTAGCACTGTGTTCTCAGACCCTTGATTTCAGGTTGAGAGTTACACCATCTACTTCCTTGGTTCTGAGGCTTTTGAACTTGCACTGAGCCATGCCACTAGCATCCCACGGTCTCTAGCTTGCAGATGGCCTATTGAGCAACTTCTTAGCCCCCATAATTGCATGAGCCAATCCCCTAATCAATTCCTGCTCACATTATCTATACAGGGATACCTCAGAGATATTGCAGATTTGGTTCAAGCCCACTAAAACAAAGCAAATATTGCAATAAAGTGAATATTATAATAAAGAAAGTCACACAAATGTTTTGGTTTCTCAGTGCATATAAAAGTTATGTATATACTATACTGGAGCCTATTAAGCATGCAATAGAATTATGTCTAAAAAATTGTACATACCTTAATTAAAATGATCAGTTTAGCCATAAGAGAGAATCTTGCCTTGATGTGGATGGCTGCTGACTTGTCAGCTAAAGACTAAGGGTGAAACTGTGGCAATTTCTTAAAATAAGACTACAATGAAGTTTGTCTTATCATGAAGTTTGTCTTTCATGCATGATTTCTCTGTAGCATGCAATGCTGTTTGATAGCATTTTACCCACAAAGAACTTCTTTCAAAATTGCAGTCAATTCTTTCCAACCCTGCCACTGTTTTACCAACTAAGTTTATAAAATATTATAAATTCTTTGTTGTCATTTCAACAATGTTCATAGAATGTGCCCCAAGAATATATTCCATCTTAAGAAACCACTTTCTTTGCTCATCCATAAGAAGGAACTCCTCATCCATTCAATTTTATCAAGAGATTGCAGCAATTCAGTCATATCTTCAGGTTGTACTTTTAATTCTAGTTCTCTTGATATTTTCATCACATGTGCTGTGAATTATTCTTGAACTCCTCAAAGTCATCCATGAAGGTTGGAATCAACTTCTTCCAAACTCTTGTCAATGTTGCTATTTCAACCTCCTCTCAGGGATCATGAATGTTTTTAACAGTATCTAGAATAATAAATCTTTTACAAAAGGTTTTTAATTTATTTTTCTGGGATCCATCAAAGGAATCACTATCTATGAAGGGTAAAATTATTCCTTGATTCATGTGCTACAGAATAGATATTGTGTTAGCAGGAATGGGCTCTTGGGCGACCAGGTGCACTGTCAATGAGCAGTAACATTTTCAAAGGAATCTTATTTTTCTGAGCAACAGGTCTCGACACTGGGCTTAAATATTTGGTAAACCATGCCACAAAAGGATGTGCTATCATCTAGACTTTGTTGTTCTACTTACAAAGCAGAGGTAGAGTAAATTTATTGTAATTCTTAAGGACTCTAGGGTTTGGGGAATGGCAAATGAACATTGGCTTCAACTTAAAGTCACCAGCTGCATTAGCTCACAACAAAAGAGTCAACCTGGCCTTTGAAGCTTTGAAGCCAGGCATTGAATTCTCCTCTCTAGCCATGAAAGTCCTAATAGCATCTCCTTCCCATATAAGGCTAGTTTTTTCCTACATTGAAAATATGTTTTTAGTATAGCCACCTTCATCGATGATCTTAGCTCTATCTTCTGGATATCTTGCTTCAGCATCTACATCAACAATTGCTATCTTACCTTGTTCTTTTATGTTATAGAGATGGCCTTTTTACTTAACTTCATGAACCAACCCCTGCTAGCTTCCAACTTTTTTTCTACAGCTTCCTCACATCTCTCTGCCTTCATAGAATTAAAAACAGTTATGGACTTGCTCTGGATTAGGCTTCAGCTTTAGAGAATATTATGGTTGGTTTCATCTTCTATCCAGACCACTAAAACTTTTTTCATATATGCAATAATGCTGTTTCACTTTTTTTTTTTTTTTTGCAGTTTTTGGCCAGGGCTGGGTTTGAACCTGCCACCTCTGGTATATGGGACCAGTGCCCTACTCCTTTGAGCCACAGGTGCCACCCCTGTTTCACTTTCTTATCATTTGTGTGTTCACTGGTGTAGCACCTTTAATGTCCTTCAAGAATTTTTCATTTACATTCACAACTTGCTAACTAGTACAACTACTTGTTTTCAGCTTATGTTGACTTTTGACTTGCATTCTTCACCAAGCTTAATCATTTCTAGCTTTTTATTTTAAGTGAGAGACATGTTACTCTTCCGCTTGACTACTTAGAGGACATTTAAGGATTAGTAATTGGCCGAATTTCAGTAATGTTGTTTCTCAAAGAGTACAGAGGGCCAAGGAAAGGGAAAGAGAGGGAAACAGCTGATCAGTGAAGCAGTCAACACACACACAATGTTGATAAATTAAGTTCACCATCCAATATGGATATGGTTTGTGGTACTCCAAAGTAATTGTAATAGTAATATCAGCAATCACTGATCACAGATCACTATAACAGATATAACAATAATGAAAAAGTTTGAAATATTATTAGAATTGCCAAAATGTGACACAGAGACATGAAGTGAGCACATGCTATTAGAAAAATGGAAATACTTGGGGACGGTGCCTGTGGCTCAGTCGGTAAGGCGCCAGCCCCATATACCGAGGGTGGCGGGTTCAAACCCGGCCCCGGCCAAACTGCAACCAAAAAATAGCCGGATAGCCGGGCGTTGTGTCGGGCGCCTGTAGTCCCAGCTACTCGGGAGGCTGAGGCAGGAGAATCGCCTAAGCCGCGGAGTTGGAGGTTGCTGTGAGCTGTGTGAGGCCACGGCACTCTACTGAGGGCCATAAAGTGAGACTCTGTCTCTACAAAAAAAAAAAAAAAAAAAAGAAAAATGGCACCAAGCTCAATTTATAATCACCAAAATGTGGATAATGGCCTAAATGCCCATCAACCCAAGAATGGATTAACAAGTTGTGGTATATGTATACCATGGAATACTATTCAGCCTTTAAAAAAGATAGAGACTTTACATCATTTGGATTAAACTGGATGGAAGTAGAACACATTATTCTTAGCAAAGCATCACAAGAATGGAGAAGCAAGAATCCTATATACTAAATTCTGATATGAAGACAATTGATGACCAAGAACACAGTGGGGGTGGAGGAAGGGGAATGCAGGGAGAGGGAAGGAAGGAGGAGGGTGAGGGATCACAGGGTGTGACACACCTCTTGGGGACGGGTCACAATTATATGAGGGATTTTACCTAACAAATGCAATCAGTGTAACCTGGTTCTTTGTACCCTCAATGAATCCCCAACAATAAAAAAAAAAAAAAAGAAAAGAAAAATGGCACCAAATAGGCTTGCCCAGTGCAGGGTTGCCACAAATTTTCCATTTGAAAAAAAAAAACCGCAGTAACTGTGAAGCGTAATAAAGCAAAGTAAAATAAAACTAGGTATTCTTGTATATGCATATGCATCTCCTATTGATTCGGTCTCTGTGGACAACCCTAACATATATAGTTAAGAAATGCATCTTACAAGGGTACATGCGAAACTTAGTAAATGTAGAATATAAATGTCTTAACACAATCACTAAGAAAATGCCAGGAAGGCTATGTTAACCAGTGTGGTGAAGATGTGTCAAATGGTCTATAAAACCAGAGTATGGTGCCCTGTGATTGCATTAATGTACACAGCTATGATTTAATAATACAAAATAAAATAAAGAAATGGTGATCACTAATATTGATCTCACAAGCCACATGGCTTAGTAAATATAATGACCATGTATCCTCATGCCAGAGGGTTTTCCCACCTGGAAATCTGTTCTAACCTATGGCCTTATAGTGAGAAAAGGATCTGCTTGAGGCACATTCTAAAATTCAGGATGTGCATTTTTTAAGTTGAAATTATCTTTATTGTTCTCTGTGAAGAAACATCCTAACAACTAAAGATTTGGTAAACAAGTTCTTGTCCTCTCTGATTTGCCTCAAATTTCTAGTTGGTGGGTGTCAACTGTAAATTAGTAGGTCCTTTCTTCACTTCTACTTCATCTTTTCAGGTGGAGGAAAGAATGTCTATATTTGAGGAGGACCATTTTTCTGGAGGAAGACCTATAAGAGTCCCCTAGAAGTCCTGATGAAGGATATTGGTATTTTAGACATATTTTGACTCTTTTCTTGAGGAAACTAACTTTGAAATTCTTACTATAGGCCTTCCATTCATCATATTTTTGTGGGTGTATCTTAATATAATTGTGACCAAAAATGTCATCAAGCAAGGGCATTTAATGCAATGGAATCAGAAGCATACTTATTAAAAATAGTTGTGGTATAAAGTAGGCTTTCAGTGACTTCAAAAATAACATCAATCACACATAATGAGAAATAATTCTGTTTACTTGGATAGTAAATATAAAAAGCATGATGGTACTTAATCATGTAGACTTGGGAAAACTTACGATGTATCAATTATTGTTCTTCCACATAGTGTGGATATTTTGAAAACTATAAAACATTGTGTATATGTTAGAGGTTCTTAAGACTTATCAGTGTCAGTAAATGATGCTGATGTTCTATTTGTTTATAACTATTTCAAAATGTTTAATATTTAGCATCATATAGAGAAAAATTGTGCATTGATTCTTATTGACATCATAGGATGCCAGAGGGTTTAGGATGGGTCAAAATCTTCTCATTTTTCTGATAAAAAGCAAAAATTGAGAATGTCACATGCCTCAACCAGTTGTAGTTTGGTGAGTTAGAAGCACAGAGGATTAGACTTCACGTACCATTGCATTACAAATAAGACTTTTTCAAAGCTCCTGGGACTTATTGCCCTTGCAAGAAAGTAGCCAAGGAACAAAGACAAAACATAAATTTTAAAAGTCAGTAGATACTAAGAAATAGGATTTGGAGCTTAAAAACATATTCTCAGGTATGATGTCATGTGACTTTTAAGAGTATTCCACATAGGAATATTTTATATAAGATATGAAACATGTAAAATGTAAGTTTACATAATTATGTAATATTTTATGTTACACATATTTTACATATGAAAATTAGGCTCTGAGGGATTAAATGACTTTTCCAAGGCCATATAACTGATGAGTTTTAGAGGCAGAACTTGAATCAAGGACATCAAATTCTCTTACTTTGATTTTCATTTTATGCTGTAGACAATTGAACCACTGAACTCGGTTTCCTCTCAATCACAGCTCTTAATGTCTTAAATCTCTATGAAATGATTTTTAAATATTTTCTTAATTTTTAATTGTTATGAGTACATACTAGTTGTACATATTTACAAAGTACATAGGTGCATAATAGTTGTATATATTTATAGAGTACATGTGATGTTTTGATACTGGTATAAAAATGTATTAATCAAATAAGGGTAATTAGGATATCCATTACCTCAAGAATTTATCATTTCTTTGTGTTAAGAATTTTTTGACATCGCAGGCTGGGCAAGGGACTTGAAGAGAAACTTCTCTGAAAAAGACAGGCACACGGCCTACAGACATATAAAAAAATGCTCATCATCTTTAATCATCAGAGAAATGCAAATCAAAACTACCTTGAGATACCATCTAACTCCAGTAAAATTAGCCCATATCACAAAATCCCAAGACCAGAAATGTTGGCGTGGATGTGGAGAAAAGGGAACACTTCTGCACTGCTGGTGGGAATGCAAATTAATACATTCCTTTTGGAAAGATGTTTGGAGAACACTTAGAGATCTAAAAATAGATCTGCCATTCAATCCTATAATTCCTCTACTAGGCATATACCCAGAAGACCAAAAGTCACATCATAACAAAGATATTTGTACCAGAAAGTTTATTGCAGCCCAATTCACAATTGCTAAGTCATGGAAAAAGCCCAAGTGCCCATTGATCCACGAATGGATTAATAAATTGTGGTATATGTACACCATGGAATATTATGCAGCCTTAAAGAAAGATGGAGACTTTACCTCGTTCATGTTTACATGGATGGAGCTGGAACATATTCTTCTTAGTAAAGTATCTCAAGAATGGAAGAAAAAGTATCCGATGTACTCAGCCCTACTATGAAACTAATTTTTGGCTTTCATATGAAAGCTATAACCCAGTTATAACCTAAGAATTTGGGGAATGGGGTGAGGGAGGGGAGGGAGGCGGGAGGATGGGCAGAGGGAGGGTGATAGGTGGGATTACACCTGCGGTGCATCTTACAAGAGTACATGTGAAACTTAATAAATGTAGAATCTAAATGTCTTTACACAATAACTAAGAAAATGCCAGGAAGGCTATGTTAACCAGTGTGATGAAAATGTGTCAAACTGTTTATAAAACCAATGTATAATGCCCCATGATCACATTAATGTACACAGCTATGATTTAAAATTAATTAAAAAAAAGAATTTTTTGACAGAACTATTTGTGAACTTTACATATTAACATATATTGTTTGGTTTAAGCAGCACTTCTGGGTGCATATTTAAAATTACATCCTAGTTCCTATCAATACCATTATGATTATTGTCATTATCACTAAATACATGGGGATAAATGGCAGACCAAAATATCTTCTGTTCCTATATCTTGCAAATATTATTTTCTAAGCAAATAATCATATACATGTATACATGTACTGATCATGAGCTCCTTGAATCAGAGTCGCAGAGTACTACGAGGGCATATAGGGACAGTTGATAGAGTCATGCAGGTCAGGAAAAAGCCCTTCCTGAGGAAATAATACTTGAGCAGAGTATTATTGAAAAATAGGCTGGCGTTAACCAAAGATTGTTATTCCACAGAATTAAGCAACACAGCAAGCATGAAGGCTTAAAACAAAAAAACTAGTATAGCTAGAGGAGAAGAAATGAGATAAGTGGGAGATAAGATGAAGTGCAATGTACAGCTGGGTAAAAGACCATATGGAACTTTTAGGTCATGTTAAGTTGGTTTCCTTATTTTCCCAAAAGAGCAATAAAGAGCCAAAGTGTTAACTAGGGGCTGTTAGATAACCAAATTCTGATTTTGAGCAATCATTCTGGTTGCAGTATACAGAATGAGGTGGGAGAGTGTCAGCTGCTGACAGGTAGACTAGCAAGGTGACTATTGCAGCAGTACAAGCTCAAGATAAGGATATCTCAACTGAGGTCGTGAAGATTGAGATGGAGAGAAGTGGAAAGGCTTGGGAAGTATTGGGGAGAAAAAAATCAATAGGGTTTGGTGAAGAACTGGATATAATAAGTGATGGAGAGGGAGTGTTAGAGATGATGTCTTGGTCTTTAGTTGGTTAAGCACGTGCAACAGAAAAAGAGCAGGATCTGAAGGAGTTGTCAAAAGCTAGATTTTGACATGAGGAGTTTGAGGAGCTTTTGAGACATACAATAGGAATTGTTTCAGAAACAGTTGGATGTATATGTCTGGATAGAAACATATATTTGTGTATGATTTGCATAAAAGGATAACAGAAGTTATATTATCATAATATTGTCTAAGAGAGTACAGTGTGAGAAGAAGAGAGGGCATGGAATAAAGCCTTTAGGAAATACAACTTTTGTAGACCAGGTAGATAAGGATATACCTGCCAGAGAGGAAAAATAGGAGACAAACCAGGTAGAGAGTGCTGTGTCACCTGGTTAAAAGAGGAAAGTGCTTGAGGAAGAAAGAAAAGGCCAATAACGTTAGGTACCATGGAAATGTCAAGTAAGATGACAACAGAAAAAAAATGTCCTTTGGCCTTAGTTAAAAGGAATTCATTGGCAGACTTAGTGAGAGCTGTTTCTGTGGATTGACCAGGCTAAAAACCAAACTCAGGACATCTGAGAAGTAAAATAAGGAGACTAGACTAGATCCTATCTAAAGTCCTTTACAGTTCTAAAGTAACATAATGCTGTGATTTCTTGCTGCTGGCCAGAGTCTCCCTTTGTCACGCATTAACCTATTTACTCTATTCCTGGTTAATAAAATTACTCTTTTATTAAAAGAAATGATTTTCAAACACTGTATTACTTTAAACACGCTTATAACCTTAAACAAATTAGAGACAAATCATTCTCTTCTAGGTTTAAGTCTGTATTTTCTTTTGGAAAGAATCTTGAGCACAAAAAACCTTGTATGATTTTGCCGTATACAACCAACTGAAGAAATATTTCCAGGAATTGATTTTATTTGTTTGGATCAAGACTGCAGGGCTAAAATCAGGTCTAGTGTTTCCATGTGGATGAATTTGGAAGTGAACAGATTTGAAGCTGCAGTTCAGGGATGTCTCACACTACACCATACTGTTTTTATTTTAAATTGAATCATTTTTCCCTAGGCTTTGAGAGTTAAGAAAACACATCCAAAGAATTGATTTTGTATGCAAGCAGAATGCTTGGTCACTGTTGCATTTCCTCTAAAAAGAGGTTCCTATATTTTCTGTCATGGTGGAATAGAAATCTGATAAAAGGGCATAGAGACCCTTGCTACACAAAGTGTGATCTGTGGACCAGCAGCATTGACTTCAGCTAGAAGCTTGTTAGAAACGCAGAATCTCAGGCACCACCTCAGACCTACTGAAGGGGAGAACCTGAATGTCAACAAGATCCTCAGGTGATTTACATTAACATTAAAAGGTAAAAAACTTGAAAAAATATTTTCTCAGAATCCACTTCTTATAAAAATGCAGAATTTGTTGTTATTCTGCTATTAAATTTACATTGATTGAAGGACAGGTTAGTCAATTATGAAGTAAAAATTAATCTTATTTTGCAGTTGAGTGTCAAGGTGACTAACAAGGTATATTTCACAAACAAAAGTAGGTTACTCACCCAGCTTATGGCAGGACATGCATTTTTAATTCCCCCTTGCCAGAAAATGGTAATTATCTGCATTGAACTTTCTACCCTTCTTCTTTTATATTAGTAATAATATTTGTAAATTTAATCTGAGACAGCAGAGTTACCTGTCATGCTTTTATAGTAGGACTTATAAACTTCCACTATTTACAGTCTCTTTAGCCAATTTAGGAGAAAAACATCTACAATTTATTACATGACCCTTTCTGGTGATTAACATCTGGAATGGGCAGATGAAGTAAACTCCCAGTCTCGCTTTTTCTTGCTTCATTTCTAACATGGAGCCCTGTTCTAACCTTTAACCAGGGCAGTGAAAGGTTGCTACTGCCCCCTGCTGGCCCGTTGTCTTTTTGCCTGCTCTACAAATCCGTGACTTGAGAATGTTCAAGGATGTTCAGCCGCTGAAGAAAGCTCAGTAGAAGGGGCTCTCCCAGTAGAGAAGAAGAGAAATATCCTTTGGAACATGTGGCTAAAAACATTCAAGAGGCGAGGAAGGTTTAAAGTGCTTCTAAAGTTCTAAATTCTCAATCCTCATGAACCTTTTTCTGTACACGGGCTTCTCTACGCCAAGGAGATATCCCCTTCTTTTCAGCACGGGACTTCCCTTTTTGCCTCCAGCTTCCACTGACAAGGAGTGGACTATCCACACTCCCATTACAATTTCAGTACTCTGTATCTTGTTCTCTGACTTTCCCCACTGTCCTTATCTCACGCCTAAACCTTATTGCCTTCTCTTTTTCTGCTTCAAACTCCCGTCCCGCCCACCGACAGACTAGCTTTCCAGGAGCTCAGACCCCAGGCTCCCTCGACCTCTCCGTCTCCCTGACTTCTGTTCTCCCCTTATCGTCATCACGCCCCTTTCAGCACCCCCTTGCTGACCGGCCAGTTGGCCGGTCACTCTTTGCCTTTGACCAGCAGGCACGTCCCCTCTTGAATGCTTCTCCACGACCCCCGCCCCAAGCGACTGAAAAAGGAAACATGCGCACTTCAGAGCTAGGAGCTGTCCGAGTGCTGAAATTTATAGGCTGGGTAAGATCACGTCTCCGTCTCTTTCCATAGCCCTCATTCCAGCACAGGATCTCGGCAATTTCCCCCTCTTCCTAACCCCCCGCCCCAACCCACTCCAGCGCTCAGAGTCCTTTCTTCTCTCTCATTTACAACTTTTTCTTAAAGAGAGAACATTTTCTAGGGAAAGGGGCTTTGCTAAACAAAAAGGATATAAAACAAAAGCCACAGCATGGCATTGTCACCAGCCCCCTTTGCATGGTGATGAGATTAAGGTAGCAGCATTTCCATTATTCAGGAAAAGCAGCTGGGGGATTCATCAGTTCTGAGGCTTTGTCTTTCCTGGGTTAACTCATGGTCCTGAGCCTCGGTTTGACCTGACCATGATTCCCAGGACTGGCACTTTTTGCTTTTTCTCAGCAAACTGTACAAACCCAAATCTCTTTTTGATTTTCAAGGAAACTAGATTCCTGCCAGATTTTGAGTCTGGACGATAAATAGATACTTTGTCCTAGCGTCTTTCTGGAATCATTTCGGGATATTTTCCACAAGCATCACGGAAACAGGAATGAACCGGCAGCTAGTGAACATTTTGACAGCCTTGTTTGCATTTTTCATAGAGACAGACCACTTCAGGTAGGTAAAATGACTTTCTATGCTGACATTTCCCACATAAAAACTGTTTTTAAAAGAACATATCATGCGATTGTTATCTATTTTTCTGTGCCCTAGACCATATTATTTTAATTTTATAGAAGAGAATTTGATTTCTTTTGTTCGTTTAAAAAGCTTAATTATAGTGGGAGGGTAGTAAATTTTCACAAAAGCAAGTTTTATGATATATAGCTCCACTCTGTGCATTTCAACATGCATTTTCACAGCCAATGTGCTGTTACGGTAGCCTGATGAGTTGCATGCTCCTTACATTTCTACATAAGGGTGATATTTTTCTTTGAAATTATTCTGGAAGTCATTGAAAGAGATTATTGTGTGCAATGTTTTTCATATGATGGACTGATAGGATTAATTTGCAAGGAGCATGCTCACTTTATGTAAAATATAAAAGAACCCTTATTCTCAGCCAACTTGGTACTTCTATTATATTTCAACAACTAGAAGCATACTATGAGGGCTACAATTCAGGAATTCTCTTGAACCATCAAAAATCTTTTTTTACTACTATATTCTACTGTTCAATCTATTTAGAAATTGATTGCCTACCAAAATTTAACTTACATGACACCTTCATATTTATGTATGTATGAGAAATGAAGTCTGCACAATTGAAATAAATGAAAAATCATTATTTTCATGCTTGCATTTTCTATACGATTTACTAATTGTCAATTCAATTGATATCCCAATACATCAAATTATCACCAATAAGTGAAATAGCCATATAATGACAGAGGGTCTCAGACAGAATAGAGATAGGAGATTCTCATACAACAAAGTGTAGAATGCTTCATTTAATTTTCACCAAATTTTGTGGTATTTTTTTACAGAACCAAGAGAAATGGAACACATAGCAGTCATGCTATGAATACTGGGAAAACCCACTATGTTCCTTTCAGGTTTACACCTCCTACTATGATTAAGAAAAAATATAGGCTGTGTTTTATTAGAATCATCATCCTTACCATCATCATCATCCTCATCACCATCACAACCATCATAATCAAATAATACTTGATTAATCAGATGAATCTACGTATGGGAATGTGAGTATTTCTGAATGATTGTGTCAATTTTTAACTCCTACCAAATGTTTATATCATCTTTGCACTTATTTTAATGACCCTTCTCTGAAAAACTGACAAGAATGTGGTTTTTTCTTAGTGATAGAATTAACAAGGTTATTAGTTAAACTATTGAAGATAAAGCTTGTAAAATATATACTTTAGGGAAGAAATTAACATTCAATCAACCACTATGCATTGTGAAAGAATTTATTTTGCTACAAACCAAATACGTTCTTTTTATAAGCTCTTTATTCCTTTTAACAGGAAAATGAAATTTTGAAAATTTTTCCAATCAACTTTTAGTGTTTTTGATAATGGAAAAGACAAAATGATTTAGAAGTGGTTTTTCATTAATACTTTGTTGGAGTCAACAATTTGAATGCTCACATATAAGTAACAATTGAAATAATACAAATACCAGACATACTCATTGTTGACCTATTTTAAATGAAGTTAACTTCCAAGTGAAGGTTCTCTTTTAGAAATCATGTTGAAGAATATTAATAGTTAATAGCTGGAATAGAATCTAGCAGGTGAGAAAATAAGCAATGGGATAGTTAGTTGCACTGTTTACTTTGTTCTGCTCATCTATCACATATTTCTTATAAAAGATACAGGAATTATATTTAGGGATGAAATGCTGTAATAATATTTTTAAATTCAGGGGGAGTGGATTTTAAGGCAATTACATGAATTTAAAAAATTATTATCTCACTTCTCAATAACTCTAGAAAGAAATAGTTTTAACTATCTACCCATAAAATCTACAACCTAAAGCTATGTACATTGTCTCATCTCAAACATTTTATGGTTAAAGTTTGGAAACTTAGGAGATATGACTCAGGATTTATACTTCTCATCATTTAAAGTTAACTTTAGACTATATACAAGATCAGAAGTTGACCAAAGAGTTTCTATTTTTCTTCTTATTAACATTTCAAATATCTTTACTAAAATGTAATGTTAAACATTCCGTGAGCATTAGTTCTTGAGGGATGAGAATAAAATTATTGTTAAAAGAGTTGATGATATGTTTAGGACGGCTTACTGCAAAGACCATGACTCCAGGTCTGGAAAACAACCTTCGCAGACCCTATCTCCTTCAGATTTCTTGGACAAATTAATGGGAAGGACATCAGGATATGATGCAAGAATCAGGCCAAATTTTAAGGGTAAGTTCCACTCAAACTTACATTAAGCTTTTGAGAAATAATCTAGATATTTAAATAGTTTACTCTGAGAAACATTTTCATGGCTTTCTATTATAAAAAGAAATGATAGGAATAATATTTTATTTTGGCATTCTCTTGAATTAGTTGGCAATTTAAATATCTTAAATTTTACCTTTCACTTGTCACATTTGAAAACTTTCCTTGTTTGTGTTTTATTCCACAAAACAAAAGTAATGTCAGAGATTATTGCCATAGTCGTTATATTTCTCTTAAGTAGGAGTGTGGCTGAAAGTGATTACCAGATCAAGTGATGGACTTGACTCGCATGAACATCCACCAGGATGCATGAAAGATTCAAAGATTACACAAAAATCATTGGTTTTGGTTTTAAAAGTCTACATATGTGCTCACTTCAGCAGCACATATACTTTAATATCTACATAAAGGTGGAATTTAATTCTCAATATAAAACATAGCATTTTATACACTTTCAAGGCCTCTAATTTTTAGACTTTGTGAGAAGAGGCTTTCATTTAATACAACAGAAATTTTTAGTTTCCCCTTGTTTAAGCTTTCTAATTGTTTATTTGAAATTATTTATCTGAAATTACCAAAGAAGATCATAGAACTGTAAAGTGCACAAGTCAAAGATGGTAGATACATTCTTTGTTCAATTAGAAGCAAACCAAAGAGTTTTGTAGGTTTATTTATTTAACATTACAAAAATGTAGTTAATAGTATGTAAAAATATATTTTTAATCTATTTGGTGTTTTCTTATTTTGAATATGGAAAAATAGTAATAAGAGAGAACAATTAATAATTAAATAATTTTGATGCTTTAGTTTTTAAATACATATTTTAAATGACAATTGACTTCCATTTTGTAATTGAATTTAACATAATGCATTTTAAAGTGTTTATACTATTTTATAAAATGATAAACTTATGTTTTATATTATTATGTAGTAGTCCATGCATTGCTTTGTTTTTTCTTGTTAGCAATGTAATTGCATTACTTTTTTTCAGTTTTAACTTCTATTACTGGTAAATATAAGCATGAAAACTAAATTCTAAATTCATTTATTTGTTAAATGCTACACCTCTGAATATACCCAGTTATGGGCACATTTTATTTTAAAAAGTCAGAATTTTGGCAAAACAAGTGTTTTTGGTTTATAGAACATTTCTAAAAGAGACAACTGAATTAAGTTCTGAGTTCATTTTTTTGAGAAAAAATCTTCATGATCATCCCATTTCTTATTAATTTTGTGTTCATTGCTTCGAAAGTCAATTTTTGAAATAAAATCCTATGAGTAACAGTCCATAAGCAAGCTTTCAGTACATTTATTCACTTAGCCATTGAACAACTTTTGAGTCTGGACTATATGCAAAATATGAACTGTTGGGTGCTTTGGAAAGTTGAGAGATAAAACATGTTTGGGTGCTCCCACCAAAAATTTTAGGACAGAGAACGATATTACATAAATGTGTACAGTATTAGACAGAAATAGGTAAGTGCCATCAAGAAGTATAGATAAATTGCTGCAGGATTCTAACAAATGGAGAGATAATTTTCTATTAAGCTATTCATAGTAAGCCTAAAAAAAAAAATCAGGCAGGTTAAGAGATGGGAAATTGTTTTGAGTTTATGAGCATCTTGTTTTATTGAATGAGCAAAGCACTTATGAGCACTTATTACTCATTCCTTTGTAGAAATGGTTTTCAAAAGTGCAGAAAAGTGCAAAGGCTAACAAAATAAACACCCTTGTTGCTATTGCTACTTTAAGTGACCACATAGAATGAACTACCGTTTCCACACAATTTTATTTCCCCCTAGTTCTTCTGGGATGTCACCCTTTGGAAATGACATTTATCATGTTTCTAAGGAATTTGTGATTTATCTGCAATTTAAAGTATAAGTAACAGGATATTTTAATGACTTATAAAAAAGAAATGTAGTGGATATCACTTAAGACTCTAATATTACTGGACTTCACTGAGTTTTGTTTCTTTCTGCCTCTAACTCTGCACTTCAATGAACACTGCTATCCTTCCATAAACTTTATTTACATAGGCAATTTATGTCAGATCAATTACATGACATCTCGCAAAGTTCTCTTCATTCTGGGGAGCTTGGTTTTCCTGGACATAAAGCATTACCTATTTTTCCAGACTACAATAATTTCCCCCTCCTTGGTCTTCTAATGGAATTTTGTATGTCTAATACAATCCTTTGCATATTTATGTTTTATCAATCCACCCCTACACTGCATCTGAGAGGGCAGGGAAATACCCTATTTTATATATACATGAGTAAAATATATACATGAGGCAAAAGAAGTCATCCTTTTCTCCAGGATGAGGAAACAAAGACAGAGAAGGAAATGCAGATCAGTTACATTGATTAGTGCTTCCAATTAGTTGTTGTAGAAGACGAGGGTGGGAACTTTTGAGGGACCAACTAGCAGTCACAGTGGCAAGTAAAGATGAGTTTAGATGAACTGAAAATACAGAAATAATAAAGAACTTGTAACACTGTGGAGATTAAATAAAACACTACAGTACTTACTATAGTTGATTAGCAATACATCAGTAAGAAATTTTATATAATACATAGAAATGAAGGGTGATTAGGAAATGTGATTGTATCTAGAATAGTGACAGACTCCCTGTAAATGCCAAAAGGCAAATTGACTATGATAACAACAAACAAAATGATCATGATGATGATGATAATTATAATAACAGTGATTAATAAGAAAACGTAAGGTCAAAATTTGACCACAAATAAAATCAAGAGCCAAATATGGGACCTTGAGGTATAGGGAATGGCTATTCCAGAAGTCTTATTAAGTGTTAGCATATTTCTTTGTTTTCCTTGCTGCCATGCAATGGTATGGGAAAAAGAAATGCATATGCATTATTTTTCTTATTGGAATGAAGTTTTCCTATATACTTTCAAGTCAGGAAAATATTGCATGTCTATTCCATATCCCTAATGGGCTCTGAAAGATGTCATAATGGGCATTATATACAAGAAGGAAGATGGATGTAAGCTAGAAAAGGGAACCAGAAATGATTCAGACTTAGTGTCTGTAATTGAAAGACATTCTTAGAAACTACAGGAAAAAAATAGATTTTCTGATGTGCTGAAGCACAAGTGTATAAACAAAGTCGTGAGTCAGAGTTGCCAATTGAATTCCATCTATAAGATACATAAAGACCTGGGTCAGATCTTGTTAAAACATAAATTTTCAAAATCTTCAGTTCAGAAGAAAACACAAGCTATGTCCATTCACAATTACCTGGTTCTGAAACCATGGTAAATGTTGATTCTGTATCAACGGAGGAGCCTCTTTCCCCACTTGGGTGATTTGTCTCATTTTCTGTTGATTTTTCATGGTGTTATTTTATCATCCTATCAGATATTCCTTTTGCAGTATTATTGTATTTTGAAAATGCCACTTTAAACATTAAGCTTTTGGTGGAATGCTCAAACCTGAGCAAAATGAATTAGTTCTGTTTCTCTCTTTTTGAAATGAAGCCTTTATCTATTTTAATGAAATTTTCTTTGAAAATAAAATTAACTTGGAGTTATATCCTGATTTTCATCCCAATGTGAATAAACACATTTCACCATAGCATTCTTTCTGGGATAGGATCTAGAATAGATAATGCCAGGAGATAATCATTCACTCCACATCTTTGTGCACACCATGCATGTTAATTTTTACTCCACGTCTGGAGACCCAAGTTTGAAAGTGACATGTGACATTGAAACCTATGTTTGCATGAAATTTGGTTTCCTGCAATTTACAAGGAATTAGCAGCTGGAGAGGCGTTTCAGTATCAGTAGGACCAGATCTACTTCCATGAAACTAGAGGTCTTCAGGTTTTGCTCCTTGGAGATGATTCTGTCTGTAGCAAGATTACTTTTCTCTGCTCAAGTTCAAATGTTGTGAATATCAACCCCTGTAAGGGGGGTCCCTTGAGCACAAGTGTCCAGCAGGGTCACTTTGAAAGGGTGCTTCTCTCAGTTAGTGATAATGCAACCCCAGTATGATTATTTATTTATTTATTTATTTTTGACAGAGTCTCACTCTGTTACCCTAGGCCAGAGTGCCATGGCATCAGCCTGACTCACAGTCAACTCAAACTTCTGGGTTCAAGCAATCCTCATGCCTCAGCCTCCCAAGTAGCTGAGACTACAGGTGCCGCCACAACACCCACTAATATTTCTACTTTTAGTAGAGATGGGGTCTCACTCTCACTCAGGCTGGCTTCAAACTCCTGAGCTCAAGTGATTCTCTTGCCTCAGCCTCCCAGAGTTCTAGAATTACAGACATGAGCCTGGCATGAACATTTCTTTAATCACCCTGGTTGATGTAGGCATCGGACATTACTACGGATCCTGAGAAAGAGAAACAACGCTCAGAAGTACTAGAAGCATTAGACTTGAGTGCAGAAAGTAGCAGAAGCCTTCTGGCACCTGAAATATGATGAGATTGTGGTTTTATTAGGAACTGCAGAAAGTAATTGGCTGAATTACAAATCACCTTGGTAGTGATTATGGAATTATCTGGATTATCCATTAGATAGTTACCTTCTTCATGGAAGGATTCCTATTCTCTTTTAATTTTAGGTCTCTCTTAATTAATCAACCGCCTTGAGGTAAATCACTCCTAAACTGTTCAGGTGAAGAAAAAGCTCTAGGGTGGCACCTGTGGCTCAAAGGAGTAGGGTGCCGGCCCCATACACCGGAGATGGTGGGTTCAAACCCTGTCCTGGGCCAAAAACTGCAAAAAAATAAAAATAAAAAAGAAGAAAAAACTCTAATGGAACCAAGCCTGTGTTGAAACATAGGAGAGACATTGTTAGGAAGTACACAGAAAAACAGGTTTTGGGGTTTCTGCAAATATCAAGCATGAGTCAGAGTTGTCAACTGTAAAAATTTTTAAAGGATATAAATACAGCATATGATTGTTTGAGAAACTATGTTTTAGTTATAAAAACAGCAACCATTTTAACTGGCCCAACTTGCAAAATAGTTGGCACTCCTATTATATAAAAGTTGTTCTTGGCTGAAAACATGGGCTATGGCTATCAGTGGGGACCATTCATTAAAGAAACTAGAAGACAAATAACAGAAAGAAGGAAATTGAAATCTATGAATGAAAGGAAGTATGGATTTATTTTATAAAAATTATTATAAAATTACTTTGCAAAGTACATATACTATGCTTATATACCCATCTTTCAAACTATATGTAGTATGAGGACTATGTGTACATAGTATGTCTATGTAGATACATATACTGTGTTCATATATGCAATAAAGTATCTCTGAAAGATACACAAGAAAGTGGAAACATCAGTTGCCTCTGAGAAAGAGAACTAGATGCCAGGGTGACAGAGGTAAGAGGAAAATTTACTTTTTCTGCATGCTTCTTGAACGATGATCATCAAATGCATGTCCAGTTCAATTGGGGGAATTAATTGTTAATACTTGTAGAGAGGTAAAGTCCAAGGGAGCTCTTTTCTTGGGTAGCATGGCCCATGGTTGCAGTTAGAGTCAGTGTTACTCTTACTGTAAGTACACTAACACACACGTGGCCTGATTTCAATAGAACTCAAAAAGCCCCTGCCCAATATACTCCTTCAACCTAGCTTGCTACTATAATAATGACTAAAATTAAAGCATTGTTGCTTCTGTCCTTGGGTTAAAGATTTTAACTCATATTAAAACCATGGGACGGAAATGACAGCAAGCCTAATCAGTCACTCCATAAACTGAGAGCTTTTGGCTCTAGTCTGATGTTAGGTGAGAATGTGAGGCTCCTAGGCATTTTAGGATAAGACAATAGGAGATAAAAATGGGAAGAAAAGGTTATGGGGGGAAAAAGGCTGGGAGTTATAAAGGCAAACTTATACAGTTATGTTCAGGGATGATGTTGATGAAGATTTTTGAACATCCACAATCCATTGGTTGCGTCCAAGTTTATTTTAGCTTTTGTGTGCTATACGAACATCAACTAATACATTTGTACATACTAGAGTCCTATTATGGGATCACAGGTGTTTTTCAGGGATCTGAAGTGGCATCAAAAGGGCATTCCCAGCACTGTCATGCATTCTGGCAAAGCATATCAAGTTCATCAGTCATTACATGGTGACAGGGTATTATAGTGGAAAGAGCCCTGAACTTGGATCCAGAAGGCGTAGGTTCATGTCCTTGTTCAGACATTTTTGAGAAAAGGTGTATTTACCTATCCAAGTATCAGGTTTTCTTCTGCCTTTACCGACCTCATTTGTTTTTTTCTGAGGATCAAATGAGATCATGTGTGTGAATGATTTATTTTCAACTATTAAGATAATTATTAACAATTCAAATTACTATACCCCTCCCATTTCTCTTTTACAGCCAACACTTACTATGTATTGTCAAAGTTTACCCTTCCAGGTATTTGGGTCCTTATGATTGACTTTCTAAATGGAAAGACACAAGCCATAGAATTCTGGAATCTTAGATTCTTACTAGAATAATCATAATGAAGATGTCATATGTCTCAGCTGGTTTTCCTTCTCTTAGTTCAATGGAAAGATTTCCATACTGAAAGGGCTATTTCATATTCTTAAATAAGAAATAAAGAGGGGGCTGGGCAGTGCCTGTGGCTCAGTGGGTAGGGCGCCGGCCCCATATACCAAGGGTGGCGGATTCAAACCTGGCGCCAGCCAAACTGCAACAACAACAAAAAAATAGCTGGGCATTGTGGCAGGTGCCTGTAGTCCCAGCTACTCAGGAGGCTGAGGCAGGAGAATCACCTAAGCCCAAGAGCTGGAGGTTGCTGTGAGCTGTGACACCACGGCATTCTACCGAGGGTGACAAAGTGAGACTCTGTCTCTAAAATTCAAAAAAAAAAAAAAAAAAAAGGAAAAGGAAATAAAGAGGGTAGCTATTCATGGAAAGAAATTACCTTCAACCATTCAGATCCTATCCCTGGTTATTTTAAAATAAACCAAGTAAAAAATACAGAATAAATTTCCTCCTAGAAAGGAGGACCCTAAAAATATAACTGAAGATAATATGGCTGTCATTTCTGATGTATTTCCTTTTCCAGTTACTGTAGTTGCAAGGTTCATTGCACAAAAGTACTAAATTGATTCCTTATTTTAGAATAAGTATTTAAAAGAGAGTGTTTGGTCTTTGTAACATGGCAGGGTAAGAGGACCAGAAATGGAAGGCCATGATTTAGTCTTTGAAAAAGTATTGCATTGCTCCTTGGTTGATTTTGGGTAACACTATGTCCTTAATAGACTTTTATAGACCTTGCTGGCCCTTCCAATCCTAGGACAATTTGGTCCATTTTGCTGATAATCCAAGAGTTCACTTTTTAAAAACATAATGGCATCACTATCCAGGTATCTTGGTACTTAATAAACATACAGTATAATGTGTTCAGTCAGAGCAGTTAAGTTCAGAGTAAGAAAAAAAGTCATTAACTTATTCTTGATGGTAGTGGATCTTTTTCTTGGTGTGTTGGATCAGATACTTTTGGAATAGGGTCTTAAAAATGGTAATCTATCTGATCAAGCCTTGTAACAAGGTCTTTGGCAGGATTCTGGGATGCCCTTGGAGCTAATGTCTAAAAGGCCATCCTGACTGTGGCATGCAACATTTGCTCATTGACTTCTTTCCTGAGTGGGCTATGCTGAACACTTTTGACTGATTACAGATACTTTTAGCCATGTGAAAGCCACTAAAGGAAGGATATAAGAAAAAGGCATAAGTCTCTAAATAGAATTCTGAAGTGTGTAGGACATTTAAGAACAAAGTCACTCTGTAACCCTTTGGAGTCTAGTCCGGCTAGCCAACCAAGGTGGTCATGAAGCAAATACAACAGGGAAGCTGGATCCTCTCTCTGTCTCATGCCCTGGCTTGAACATGAATACACCAAATGGTGACTCTGTATACTCATCCAAGAAGGCAAAAGAAAAAAAATATGAAAATCCCCTAAGTACTTATGTATGGGACTGTATAAGTCTTGTTTTCTATTTTTTTCTTTTTTACTGATAGAGTGGGAAATATTTTCTTGAGGGGGCGGGGGGAAAATCATACTTGCCTATGCATTGTCAAAGCAATAGAATACATTTATGGCAAGGGAGCATATGTATTCCCTAGGCAGAAAAATTACATGTAAAAGTTTTACATCTTATATTTGAATCTAAACACACAGTTACACTCTTCATTCCTTTAATAAATAATTAATGAGTAGTTACTATGTGCTATGAACCATGTTATGTGCAGTTTGATGAGAATATTTCAGATTGTATATGAAACCAGCACATTGTACCCCTTGATTGCATTAAGGTACAAAGCTATGATTTAACAATAAAAAAAAAGAAATGTAACCTTTTAAATGTCAGTTCTCACTACTATCTTGCTTCAGTCAAAACTGGAATATCATTTTTAAGTTGAATTACAAATTAACTTTACAGATAAGTGATGGTACACTCTAACTGGGTGTGAGAGAAAAACCAACCTGTAAAGGGAGAGTGTAGTACTCTGGGACTATCAGCATTAGACCTGAAGAAGCAAGGGAGGGGGTGGTTACCAGAATCTAGTGAGGGCAGCTATATAGAGAGGCCACCTAATGGAACCTGTAGATCAGTGTAGTCAATCTGTGCTTTCCTAGCAGGGAGCGAGCCTGGGAAGAAATAGCCTGACCTCCATCCCATCCTGCTTTCCATTCTTCTATGGGCCTTTTGTTGGCCAAGTCCAACTAGAAGTCAAAGAACACAGGAGCACTGTAATGCATACCCTGAAGGTCAGCTCCCCTGGATACAGAGAAGAGCAGAAAAAAGAAGAGACTGTCTCTGGGGGGAGGCATGGATGATAAACAGCAGAAATGTCAACTTATGAACAAACTCACCTCTCAACCTTCAGGTGGTCAAGTAGACATTTCCAACACTAATGACAAGTTTAGTGAGTCTTCCTTTATCAGTCTGAAGAAAGAAGGAAGTGAGAAAGGGACACCATCTGGATATATTATTCTCTCTCTCTCTCTTTCTTTTTTTTTATGCAGTTTGGCCAAGGCCGGGTTCAAACCCACCACCCTTGGCATATGGGGCCCGCGCCCCACCCACTGAGCCACAGGTGCTGCCCCCAGATGTATTTCTTAAACCACGTTTTCCAGAGCACTCGCTTCATTCAGAGCCATCTGAGAGTCTTGTTAAAAGGGCACATCCTGGGCCCCACACCTCTCCAGTGGTACTACTGAAGAATCTTTGAATGATGAGATCTTGGAGTATTAATTTAACAAATACATTATTCTCCACAGGTTAAGAACTACAAGATTAGAATGAGAATTTTTGCCCTGTATCTGAATACTTCTCTGTAATATCTTTTCCCAAGATACTGTGTGCCCATATTGCCTTACCAAATGAAGGTGGGGGAAATCCCACAGAGAAAAAAAATCTAAACTGAGACTCATGAGGCCTGGTTTTAACTCTCCTTTTAAAAGCTGTTACCTGGATCATTCTGTCTAACCAATCTTGAGGCTGATTCACTCTTGTCATCCCCCAAATAAAGGACTTAGGCAAAGATGTCTTTCTATGTCCATTCCAACTTTAATAGTCCCTGGTCCTAATAGTTTAAATTAATATCTTTGGGTATATCTTTTTGTAGATTATTGATTAACCCACAAAAGAGCTTGGATCCATCCAATCTTCCTAGAGAATAAGTCTCTTCTCTGGGCAATTATAAATTCTATCCAGAAGTTTTTGCAGTTGTCCCTATCTTATTTTAACTTGCAAGATTTTAAGAGTGGTCATTCTTCCCTAGGAAGACAGAAGACTCTGGAAACTTATGAGTGGGGTAATGAGAAATAAGCTATTTATAATTTTTGCCTTGCATTTGGCTTGGAGGTAGCAAATTCATGTACAGAGGCTGCTTCTGGGAAAAGTAGCTACCATTTTTCTTTAGCCCAGCATCTGGCCAAAGATGTTTCTCAAAATACTAGTCCTATGACATGTTCTCCACTATAAGTTTTTTTTTTTTGTTTGTTTGTTTTTTGTTTTACAGTTCTTGGCTGGGGCTGGGCTTGAACCTGCCACCTCCAGCATATGGGGCTGGCACCCTACTCCTTTGAGCCACAGATGCCGTCCATGTTTTTAAATGTAAAATAAGTATGGGAAATTCTGCAAAACATCTTCTGAGAGAGACCTAATATCCATTAGCAGATTAAAAGTTTTAAGAAAGCATGCAGTAAAAATGCACAATAAATATTTTTGAAACTTTTTTTACACAGAGATTTGCCCTATACTCATTCGATCATAGATACCTTATACTGAGTAACATTTTAATACAGTGGGGATTAAATTTCCAGCACATGCTTTTTGAGTGGCACTTTCAAACTATAGCACTGATTAAGTTTTCATTTTGATTGAGCATTGACAGTCTTAGATACACTGGTTCTTGAAGAGAAACTGAGTTAATATTAACTATAAAGAAGTTATTTGGGCATGCACATGGTTTGCTTACTTTATCTTCAAATTTTGTTTTGTATAGGCTGGGTGCTGGACTCAGATTCCTTGCTATCATTTGCTTCCAGCATCATGGCTGCTTCTCCACTTCTAAAGGGCAGATGGTGGCATTAGATATTGAAGAATGGGAAGGTGGCTTTGTTGAATTCTTAGTTGTGGAAGTAATGGAATACAAGCAAGAGGGATAGTATTTTCTCCAGGAGTCTGAGATCTGCTTTCTGAATGAAGTATACAGTGTCTTCCTAAAATATAAAAATTTTAAATACCATTCCCATTTGATAGGAAAAGTCACATATATCCAGTGCCATACTTTGTGAACAGGAAGCCTTGGCACTGGAAGTCTCACCTTTTCCCCTGGAGGATTTTAAAAATAGATAAATGCTACTCTACCTGTTCTTCCCAAATTGAAGCCACAGTTTGTTAGCAACAGGGTTATTATACTATGAAGTATTTATTTTCTCTAGAAATTCACATTTCATTTCCTTTAATTAGTGGCCACTCTGTGACCAGTGGTATTTTTTTTTTCTTTTGAAACAGAGTCTCCCTCTGTTGCCCTAGGTAGAGTGCCCTGGTGTCATTGTAGCTCACAGCAACCTCAAACTCCTGGACTCAAGCAATCCTCTTGCCTCAACCTCCCAAGTAGCTAAGACTACAGGATTGTGCCCCCACACACAGCTAGTTTTTCTATTTTTCTTTCTTTTTTAGTAGAGTTGAGGTCTCATTCTTGCTGAGGCTGGTGTAGAACTCCTGAGCTCAAGCAATCCACCCACTTTAGGCTGCCAGAGTGCTAGGATTACAGGTGTGAGCCTCGCACCTCACCACCAATAGTATTCTTGACCTGATCTTGATCAAACTAATCCTATATTATCAGACATATTTTCTCTAGCTCTTTAAAAATAAGAGAATTATGCATAGTCCAGGATACACATTTCTTTTATTTCCCCCAAGTTTCTGAGACTCACGTTTGTTTATAATGCACATAAGCCTCATTTAAGTGCATCCTTTAATCAAATATTCTGAGCAAATATTCACACACTTAAAAACCCAGCAGGTGGCTTCCTATTCCATAGATCTCATGAATGCCAACCAAGTTTATAACATGCAAGGCTTTCAGCAAGGTGTATGAATTTGTGACTTGGGGCAAATATTCTGAAATCCATTAAGAAAAGGATTTCCTCAGCAAGACAAAACACTTATCTCCAAAGAGAAAAATTCTACAATTCTACTTGTCAACCAGACTTTGCAAATAGGATAATTACATACATGTTTTATTTCCTGCCTATTTTTGAAACTAGCTTTGCTAAGGGCTCCCAGGTATAGACTCTTCCACATCACCCCAGCCCCCAATTGAGTTCTTTTAAGAGGAGCCAATGTATAATTAACAGCATTGCAGCTTCGGTGAAGGAAGCTTTGTGTAGCTCAATGGAAGTGGATTGACATGTGAAGCTTTCATGATCGAGTTGTGCCTTTACTGTGGGGCCTCTGTCATTCCCCCACAGATTGAAAATAATACAATTATTACATAAGAATTATTACATAAGAATTTGTCTCTCCTGACAATAGGTACCATAATAAACTGTGCATACACAAGTGAACAGGTACTCTCTCAGTGTCAAAGTTTTCATATAAATACCAGAATAAATTATCTGCTTCACCAGCAGAGTAAAGCACTTGAAAGTATTAACAAAAAGAGTCCATCAGTGATATCATGTAATATGACATATATATTGGAGAATGACACCTTTGAAAAAAGTTATTGACTTCTGAGGGCTGATGTAGCAGGTGCAAAGAAAGCAAAGAAATATAGAGTGGATAAAAAATAGATCCTAAAGGAAAGCTAAGATCAGAAATAAACGCTTGTACTTTTTTTAGAAAATCCATAGTGCAGCTGCTCTGGGGTGTCTGATTGGCTATATCTTTATCTGAATGCACAGAAAAAGCAAGCTGAGCTGTCACCCAAGGAAGTGCAGAACTCAAAATACTGGTACTCTCGATGGTCTAGGCCTCTCATGATTCTCAAAACTCTCCTGGCCCTTCTCATCTCTTTTGGATAAAGTCCATTATACTTGCACATGGCTTACAAGGGTCTTCATGGTTAGGTTGTTTACTACATCTGTCTGAGGTTGAGCTCCCAAGAATCAGACCCTGTGTTCAAGTGATGTATTAAGGATAAGCTACTAGGGGAGATATATAAAAGGGTGAGAAAATCAGAAAAGGAAGGAGGAAAGCCAAGTAAGTATGTATCTTAGACAGAGTCCAACAGAGAATAGGTATGTTATGCCTGATCCCTTGGGAGAATTCTAGAGTATAAGCTATATCTCAGAGTTGTCTTTACTAGAAGTGAGAGCTGGATTTTCATATTCCCATCAGTGTCAGTTATTGTTTAAAGACTGCCCTCAGGGTGTGTATGGTGTGTGTGGGAGTATCCAAGATATTTCTAGTTCTTCTTGTGCAGGCCAAGGTAAGCTCTGTTAGCCCCAGGACAGTCCTCTGTGAAAGAACATAGGTGCTAAATATTGGGAGCAAAAGCACTCCTTCTAACCAGTGAGTCTGTGATGAAGTTTTCCCATTCATCATTGGAATGAATGTTGGCATGTAAGGTGGCAGGTAAGATGGGAAGCAGACAATGGTACATGGAATCCAAGGAACCTGGGTGGAACGTCAGTACTATCCATTTCAATGTCTTCATTCCACATCTCTAGCCATGCCCTTCTGCTCTATGTTCCAGTCTCAGTGCCATATTTCCTGTTTATCAAATCTTTTATTTATGTATTTATCGTTTCCCTTTACCATACCTGCAAAGACGAAATAACAAGACTCAGAAATCCAAAAAATCCTTAATGAATATTACAAGAAACTTTATTCTCAGAAATATAAAAATCTGAAGGAAATTGACCAATACTTGGAAGCATGTCACCTTCCAAGACTTAGCCAGAATCAAGTGGAAATGTTGAACAGGCCAATATCAAGTACTGAAATAGCATCAGCCATACAAAATCTCCCTAAAAAGAAAAGCGCGGACCAGATGGCTGCACGTCAGAATTCTACCAAACCTTTAAACAGGAACTAGTACCTATATTACTCAACCTGTTCCAAAATGTAGAAAAAGAAGGAAGACCACCCAACACGTTCTATGAAGCAAACATCACCCTGATCCCCAAACCAGGAAAAGACCCAACAAGAGAAGAAAATTCAGCACAAAAACAAATTAAAACCAAAGAACATATGATTCTCTCGATTGATGCAGAAAAAGCTTTTGATAATATCCATCATCCCTTCATGACCAGAACACTTAAAAAATTGGTATAGAAGGGTCATTTCTTAAACTGATAGAGGCCATCTATAGCAAACCCATAGCCAATATCGTATTGAATGGAGTTAAATTGAAATCATTTCCACTCAGATCAGGAACCAGACAAGGCTGCCCATTGTCTCCACTGCTCTTTAACATTATAATGGAAGTTTTAGCCATCCCAATTAGGGAAGAAAAGGCAATCGAGGGTATCCATATAGGGTGAGAAGAGATCAAACTTTTGCTCTTTGCAGATGATATGATCATATATAGGGAAAACACCAGGGATTCTACTACAAAACTCTTAGAAGTGATCAAGGAATACAGCAGAGTCTCAGGTTACAAAATCAACATTCATAAATCAGTAGCCTTTATATATACCAACAATTGAAAAAAACAGTTAAGGACTCTATTTCATTCACAGTTGTGCCAAAGAAGATGAAATATTTGGGAGTTTAACAAAGGACGTGAAAGATCTCTATAAAGAGAACTATGAAACTCTAAGAAAAGAAATAGCTGAAAATGTTAACAAATGGAAAAAACATACCATGTTCATGGCTGGGAAGAATCAACATTGTTAAAATGTCCATACTACCCAAAGCAATATACAATTTTAATGCAATCCCTATTAAAGCTCCACTGTAATACTTTAAAGATCTTGAAAAAACAACACTTCATTTTATATGGAATCAGAAAAAACCTCGAATAGCCAAGACATTACTCAGAATTAAAAACAAAGCAGGAGGAATTATGCTACCAGAGCTCAGACTATAGGATAAATAGATAGTGATCAAAACAGCATGGTACTGGCACAAAAACAGAGAAGTAGATGTCTGGAACAGAATAGAGAACCGAGAGATGAATCCAGCCACTTACCATTATTTGATCTTTGACAAGCCAATTAAAAACATTCAGTGGGGAAAAGATTCCCTATTTAACAAATGGTGCTGGGTGAACTGGCTGGCAACCTGTAGAAGACTGAAACTAGACCCACATCTGTCACCATCAACTAAGATAGACTCTCACTGGATTAAAGATTTAAACTTAAGACATGAAACTATAAAAAATACTAGAAGAGAGTGCAGGGAAAACCCTTGAAGAAATCGGTGTGGGTGAGTATTTTATGAGGATGACCCCCTGTGCAATTGAAGCAGCTTCAAAAATACACTACTGGGACCTGATCAAACTAAAAAGCTTCTGCACAGCCAAGAACACAGTAAGTCAAGCAAGCAAACAGCCCTCAGAATGGGAGAAGATATTTGCAGGTTATGTCTCCGACAAAGGTTTAATAACCAGAATCCACAGAGAACTCAAACGTATAAGCAAGAAAAGAACAAGTGATCCCATCACAGGCTGGACAAGGGACTTGAAGAGAAACTTCTCTGAAGAAGACAGGCACATGGCCTACAGACATATGAAAAAATGCTCATCATCTTTAATCATCAGAGAAATGCAAATCAAAACTACTTTGAGATATCATCTAACTCCAGTAAGATTAGCCCATATCACAAAATCCCAAGACAAGAGATGTTGGCATGGATGTGGAGAAAAGGGAACACTTCTACACTGCTGGTGGGAAGGCAAATTAATACATTCCTTTTGGAAAGATGTTTGGAGAACACTTAGAGATCTAAAATTAGATCTGCCATTCAATCCTATAATTCCTCTACTAGGTATATACCCAGAAGATCAAAAATCACATTATAACAAAGATTTATACCAGAATGTTTATTGCAGCCCAATTCATAATTGCTAAGTCATGGAAAAAGCCCAAGTGCCCATCGATCCACGAATGGATTAATAAATTGTGGTATATGTACACCATGGAATATGATGCACCCTTAAAGAAAGATGGAAACTTTCCCTCTTTCATGTTTACATGGATGGAGCTAGAACATATTCTTCTTAGTAAAGTATCTCAAGAATGGAAGAAAAAGTATCCAATGTACTCAGCCCTACTATGAAACTAATGTATGGCTTTCACATGAAAGCTATAACCCAGTTATAACCCAAGAATAGGGGGAAAGGGAGAGGAGGGAGGCGGGAGGTGGGTGGAGGGAGAGTGACTGGTGGTTTCACCTGCAGTGCATCTTACAAGGGTATATGTGAAACTTAGTAAATGTAGAATGTAAATGTCTTAACACAATAACTAAGAAAATGCCATGAAGGCTATGTTAACCAGTGTGATGAAAATGTGTCAAACGGTCTCTAAAATCAGTGTATGGAGCCCCATGATCACATTAATGTACACAGCTATGATTTAATAATAAAAAAAATGAGTACAAGGACACATTCTCCATCTTTGCTACTTTATTAAATGTATTTTTAACATCTTCTCCCCCTTTCTATTATAGGCTAAATCAAATTTATCTGTGAATCCCCAGGCTTTTGTGTGCTTCCTGTCTATGTAGGAGATTAATAAATATTTAACATTGAATAGATACATTTATTCACATGTAGACATACAAAGGTTGTCCAGAAAGTATTCAACCATGTACTATGAAAAATAGAGACATACATGGCTGGATACTTTCCAGACAGCCTTCATATATCATGCAATTGTTACATATGTGGCACTGTGCTGGGTGTCAAGCAGATGACAATTAAAAGGAGATTTGTTAACTTTCCAGCATTATAATGTACAACCTTACTATCCTACCTCTTTCTCTTTACCATTATTCAAGGTCCCATTTATAAAACATTTTATTTTCCATACACAATACTGAGTGGGGATGAATGGTGGCATGTAAGTTACCTAAGTAGAACTTATTGGCCTAAGGTCACTCTCCTACTCAGTGTCTATAGTGTTAAATAAAACCAAAGGTGCAAATAATACTCATTGTTACAACTGAATATACCTGAATTGCTAAAATGTTATGACTGCTAAAGTAATATCAGGTTCACCTCATAGTTATACACCTTACCTCCTTCTAACCAATGAGCCTGTGGTTAAGTTTTCCCTAAAGTTCTCCTCTTTAGCCTCATATTCTAGTGTTATAAAGAAATTAAAGAGTAGTTTGTTTTCAAGCTGCAGGATTCTCCCACATTATGAATTAATGAACCAAAAATTGTTATAAAATACTAGGAGGGCCAACTAAGGTATTCACTAATAGTGACGAGCTGTATGTTTTGTTTTTGTTTTTTTTCTGGAGAGCCCTTGATATGTGACCTCTCCGTGCACAGAGAAGAAAAAGAAATAGCCACAGCCTTCAAAAAAGAGGGGTGCTTGAATTTTGTCTTGAGAGAAAAGTAGGTGTTTGATAAATGAAAAAGGTAATTTCAGTCAGGGAACTGTGCACACCTAGAAAAAACAAGGCTAGTAGAGGGGATAACGAAAGATGAGTATACCTAGAAGAAGTAAAAGGGAGAACTCATAGAAAATTAGTTAAGGCCAGAGGGTAAAGAAAACTATTAGGGAATGAATTTAACCATAGCTAACAGGAAGGAAACCAAGATTTTTAAGCAGAAAGGGGGCATGATTAGATGTTGTTTCTAAGATAATAACTCAGGATAGTTTTTAAAAATTATACTAGAAAGGTGAGGGACCAGGGTGCCATGACAATCACCCATAAGACAGAGATAATAAAGGTTTATTATTTTTTATTAAATCATAAACACATAGATCATATATAAATTAATTCATTTATGTGGTACATTGTGCTGATTTCATATAGAATTAGGAACGCTTACATCACACTGGTTAATATATACCTCATCTTGTTTACTTATTATATTAAAATATTTATACTCTATACTAATAGATCCAACATGTACCCTTGCATTATGCACCATAGGTGTGACCCCACCATTCGCCCTCCCTCGATCTGACCCCTCCCATTCCCCCACTTCTCTATCCTTCATCCTGGGACATAGTTGTGATCTATTCTTCATGTGAAAGCATGAGTGATTGTAAATTGGTTTCATAATAGTACTGAGTGCATTGAATATTTTTTCTTCCATTCTCGAGATACTTTACTAAGTAGGATATGTTCCAGCTCCATCCATGTAAACATAAAAGAGGTAAAATCTCCGTCTTTTTTAAGGCTGCATAATAGTCCATGGTATACATATACCACAATGTATTAATCCATTCATGGGTCGATGGGTACTTGGGCTTCTTCCATAACTTGGCTATTATGAATTGAGCTGCAATGAACAATCTGGTGCAAATATCTTTGTTACAAAGTGATTTTTGGTCTTTTGGATATACACCTAGTAGAGGAATTGCAGGATCGAATGGCAGGTCTATTTTTAGATCCCTGAGTATTCTCCATACTTCTTTCCAAAAGGAACGTATTAGCTTGCACTCCAAACAGCAGTGCAGATGTGTTCCCTTTTCTCCACACCCACACCAACATCTGTAGTTTGGGGATTTTGTTATGTGAGCCACTCTTATGAGAGTTAGATGATATCTCAAAGTTGTTTTGATTTGCATTTCTCTGATGATTAAAGATGATGAGCATTTTTTTATTTGTCTGTAGGCTATGTGCCTATCTTTTTCAGAGAAGCTTCTGTCAAAATGTCCATATTACCCAAAGCAATTTACAAATTTTTTTTTTATTAAATCATAACTGTATACAATGATATGATTATGGGGCATCATACATTCACTTCATAAACCATTTGACACATTTTTATCACAGTGGTTAACATAGCCTTTCCGGCGTTATCTCAGTTACTGTGCCAAAACATTTACATTCTACATTTACCAAGTTTCGCAAATACCCCTGTAATAATTTAATGCAATCCCTATCAAAGCACCACCATCATACTTTAAAGATCTGGAAAAAATAGTACATCATTTTATATGGAACCAGAAAAAAACTTTGAATAGCCAAGATATTACTCAGAAATAAAAAGATAATGAAGGTTTAGACTTAGGCAGTGGCTATGGGATTAGAAAATAGGGGCCAGATTCACAAGATACATTTGAGGCCAAATTATATCAGAAAAGGTGTGGAGGGCACAGTAAAATAATAATATTGGACCCAAAATTGAGAAACTGCAGAGAGAGTTTTGTTTTTTTTTTTTTGTAACAGGATATCTAATCTGCAGTTGAAGATCTTAATCTGAAGCCAAGAAAGTATGACAGGGATAGAAATGGGAGTCATCGAATAATAATAGTATTAACTAAGAGTGCCCAGTAAGAATGCATAGAAAGAGTAGAGAAGACAAATATGGACAGGATTTCCATGAACTTGAACAGTGCAGGAATAGGAGGAATAGAAGGACTCAATAAGGGATAAAGAAGGAGTGTTTGGATAATCTGGAAGAGAACCAGAAAAAGAAGTGTTCATTGATGCTAAGAGAAGAGAGTTTTGAGGATGAGGAAATGAAGCATACAGAGTGCAGCAGGAATGTGGGGTAGCACAAAACAAAGAAAGAGTCTGTTGGATTTGGCCAGTGGGATATTTCTGACCTTAGCAAAAGCTAAGTAGTAGTAAGTAAGGCTAGAGAAGCAAGTAAGGCTAGAGTAGTAAGCCAACAAGTTCAGGCTGAGCTGGTAGAGTGAATAAGATTTGAGAAAGTGATGGAAGTAAGTTTGCAGATTTCACATTTAGAAGACTGGTGCCAAGAAGAAAGAGGAAGATTGGATATTAAATCACAGAGAAGAGAGTTTTTTTTTTTTTTTTTTTTAATTAAGACCTGAAGAGTGTCTTTGTACAATAAAGGAAAGGGAGATTGAAAGTACAAAGGAGATACAGGATAATTGATGAAGTGAGGTTCTGGAAGGCTAAGGAAGAAATCAATCACATAAGGTAGATGCAGAGATTAACCTTGCCCTATAGGAGAAATACTGTTTCCTTTCCCTGATAATAAGTTGTACAGGTGGAGGAGAGGGTAGTCAGGGTGAGTTCACATCCAATAGAATCTATTGTCTTAGAGAAGTAGCACTCTGTCATCTGCCACAGGGGGACTACTTAGCACTAGCATTGACTGTTCCTGGATGCAGTCACCACGAAGCTTGAAAAGGGACACCAAGCCCTGATGTTTTGATACCTACCCCTTTTGTGCTATCACAACAGACCACCAAGACTTTTAAAAGCATTTTAAAATGTAAATATATCATATAAAGAGTTCTCTATTAAAATATACTTCTCATTGGCTTATTAAGTACAAAGATATTTTGTGTATTTTAAACACAATACCCAGAAGATCAAGCCTGAGACTATTATGCATGATTCTCAGACAAAAGGGACTCAGTGTCCAAGTTATCCATCAGCTGCCTTCTTAGCTAGCCCTTTATTTCTCACCGTACTCATCCATACATTTCACACCATTTTCTTTTTAGGGTCCCAGAAATAATTAAGAATGACATTGTTAGTTTATATTAATTGAGTCAAGCCTTTTAAGCATGTTGTATATTACCTTATTTAATCCTCCCAATAACCTTATAGAGAAGTACATACATACTATTATTATCCTTATCTTGCAGATAAGGAAGTAGAACAGAGAGCTTACATGGTTGCTCATGATCATATAGCTAGTAAGGTGTGCAAGACTGGCTGATTTCAGCAATCTGACATGAGTCTGCCCTCGTTACCAAAGATTTATGTTGTTGTATGCCAAGGTCATGACTTAGACTTGTATTCATTTTTTAATTATAGCCATGCTAGGAGATTGTGAGTCTGGCAGCCTATAAGGGATTTTGGAGTGTTTTGCCTCAGGATCTGTTTATTATTCAACTTTACATCCTCAGATTCAAGCACATTATTAATCCTCCATAAATATTTGATGAATAATTAAATGAATGAGCAAAGCTGATTTCTCTCCATTCACCCAGAAGGTTTTTGCTTGAGATGTACTGTAACTAACTTTATAGATGGAGGTGGTGGAGAGTGGTTAGTGGCAGAGGAAAGGAAAAGGGAAACAAGGACTACTGCCTTCATGGGTTACAGTGTGTGATTTTGTCTCTGACTAATGGCATTTTGAAATCATTTTAAACATCTTCTTTCAGTACAAATTTGGGACGTTCTTAAACATATTCCAAGAAAATACTGACTATGATATACCAAAAGCATGCCCTTCCATCTGGCATTTGGTCTAGTCCTCTAGTCCACTTTCCAAGAGAGTTTAGTCTCTGGGCCCTGAGAATGTTTTCATTAAACAATCTCAATCATTTGGCATAGTGAACGAAAACTCTAAGGCTAAGACCTGAACTCTACAATTTTATTCTCTTTATTAGTATTTTCTAACATATGTGAGGAGCCCAAGCTCGCTAAGGGAACAGAGGTGGGAAAGTTTTAAGGGCTGTTTTCTGGGACAATATTCTTTCAGAACTAAAGAGTCTACTCTCCGAAACAATTTACTTGATATTTTCTTCCATTTTTTTCATGAATTGGGGTCTCACTGTCACTCAGGCGAGTCTCGAACTCCTGAGCTCAAGCGATTCTCCCTCCTCAGCCTCCCACAGTGCTGGGATTACAGGCGTGAGCCACCGCGCCTGGCTACTTGATATTTTCTTAAGTAGAGAATGCGCTTGCTCCTTATGTACAAAGTCAAGTAAACTTAGTAGCAAGGGACAAATTAATCACAAAGTATTTTGGAGAGATACTTATGATGTGCCTAATTTATAGCAACTTTAAGAACTTACAGAAGCAGTGACTGACAACCCTTGTCCTCTAGCAATGCCTCATCTTCCCGAGCAAATAAAATAATAAACATAAACTAAGTCTGAGCAACATCAGCCAAATATATAATCCTGCAGCTCTGTATAGAAGTATGTTATGGGAACTAGAAGGTCTGAGTATGGGGAGTTGATAAAGGTTGAAGTATAAGGAAAAGACAGTAAATGAGTGAGGGTTTGGTTTGCACAGGCTTCATGATGTGCCAGGCAACATGTTAGGTGTGCTACATGAGGACTCTCATGTGCTCCCTGCAAAACTGATAAGTTTCCAGTTACCAATTTCATTTATCCAGATTCTGAAACGAATATTCAGAATTATTTTTACAGCTGGGATAGCTTTGCTGGTCAAATCCAGGCAATCTGGTGCTAGAGCCCCCATACTCAGAAACTGTACTGTTCCTTATGGTGGCCTAGACAGACTACTAGTGTCTGTGTTTGCAAATGCACAGCTCATATATGATTGGAGATGAATGTTTGGAGAGGTGTGTGTCAACCCAAGCTATCTCCCAGAAAGACTCTCTTAGGAAGGTTCTTACCTTTGACTTGGTGGACTTTCTACCTCCATTATCTGACTGTTTAGAAATGAGGCCATTTCTCATCAAGGGATGTTCTTTTCTACTATATTGCTTTATTGTGTCTCGTATGACACAAAAAATTAGAGCATTTTTAAAACCTCAACAAATCTTGCTTTTAGCATGAAAGAATCATGGGTACAAACTCCATTCTATTTCTTCAGCAAACTATTCAAACAGTCATATCTTCAAATTATAACCCTTTTGAGGTCCCTAGCTTATGTCACTGCCTGTTATCATGAGTCCATAGGGAATGATGGTAACAAGTGGGAAAATGACCTCTTCCACTTCAAGTGTGAACTTGACTATGATGATCGAGAGGAGGCCACATGGCTTCTTCACTCTTAGAGGGACAGCGCTATTCAGCTCAGCACTAAAGAACCCGTCACACTGAAATGGAGGAAGAAATATATAATGTCAAAATGCAGACATAGGATAGTTTCTCTATCACTTTAAAAACCTCTAACAGTGCAAAATTTGGGGGCATCCAAATTTGAGGGAGGATATGCAATAAAGAGCAACAGTGCAGGTTCAGACTTCAACTGCTGATTACACTTGGCTAGCAGTATACACTAGCACTATAAAATACAGCCATATCTTCCCCTTCTCCATATGAAGAGATACATCCAACCTCCTGCACAGAATCTCTCGTCCCCTTTTCCTTGCCCCTTTTCCCACATGCATTTTGTAGCCTTCTCTGCAATGTTCCTGTAAAACGTTACTCTTATTATCATATTATACACTGTAACTAGTCTAATCCATGTTTTTATGCCATAACAGATTATGAGTTCACCACATACCAAAATCAAGTACATTTGAGTATTGCCAGGACATCAATGTCAGTGTCTTTCCCATATCCCCAATCCCTTAGCATGTCAGTGCACAACCTGACTTCCAAGTGGCAGCAGCTGCATTTCTTTGCTTGAGGGCTTTTTGACCCAAGCCATTTTGGCCTACCTTGTGGCAGACCAGAAGTGAATATAAATTAATGCCCCCTGAGAGCATTCTCATCCAATAAGTAATGGGAATTAATGTAAAATACTCCAGCTCCTTCTCCCCTTGAGCAGGATAGCTCAGAGAAGTATCTCTATCCTGGCTTCCAGAGTTGCTCATGGGATAAAGCTTCATTTGCCATTAGAAAATAATGGGCTTATTAATGAACATTTTCCTGTCTGCCTTCCCTAGCCTTTTCCACCTACCTACTCTTCATCTAGCATATCATTCAAATCCCTAAGAAGCTAATTTCACTGGAATCCTTGACTTGAGGGAAATCCAAACTAAGTAAACACCTATTAGGTAGAGGCAGTCCAATAAATGTCCTGTTACTTACACTGAATTACAAAAATACATAGTGTAGCATGAGATAAGACAGGGAAGTGCTATGCTACATAAGTGCTGAGGGCCTATCAGTCAAATTTGAGCACTTGTAAACACAACAAGCACCACAATTTCAGGGTTTCCCTTTGCAGTAGAAAAGCGGCTGTCCTAGTCGTTGGTAGAGAAGAATACATATCAGGAGCTCTGGCTTCTATTTTTAGATCTCTTGCTGACATAGAAAACCTGTTTCCTAACAGTACAGTGGTGACCTTCCCACCCTCAGAGAAATGGTGCAGAATGCCTAAGGAGGAAACAAGTTCCCGTTTGTGGAATCCAAACAGAGGAACAGAGGAGAGAAATGAGAGCTTAGGTACTATTTCTTGGCAGATATAGTACTTTAAGATCTCTTTTGACAGCTAAATAGAAGTGCTGGGTTGCCAGGCAGTGTGATGGCCTTGAACAGGATTTAGGTCGCCAAGCTTCCAAAGCTTGGCTCTGAGCCTAAGACTTCCAAAGGATAATAATCTCTTTATTTCTTTTTGAAAACTTCACATAAAAAGATAATTTTCTAAAATAATGTAAAATCATGACTCATACAGATATAAAATTAATACATGTTAAAGATTTTATTTAACTCATTAATCAGTGAGGGAACCAGACAGATGGTATAACCAGCCCTCCCCAAAACCCAATGAACACACACTTGTAGATGAAGAATATTAAAATGAATGTGCAAATGGAGGCAAAACTAACCTCTTACATTCAAGGTAAATAAGTCATTTGGACCACTATAGGACAAAATAAGACAGAACTTGTATGCCTGTAAGCAAGAGACGTTTTGCGTTACTATCAGTCATATAATTTTCAGAGCTGGGATCAGAGTCAGATGACGCTAAAAGTATAGACAATACATAATTTTTCATTGAAGCACATTTCCCCCCATACTCATGATTGTTATATTTAATGATGTAATTCTTCTCCAATAAAGAGGGATCTGATATTTTTTCCAGAGCTAGACACTTTTAAAACCCAGGCCTTCTCTTAAAATTATGAACAGAGATGAGAGTAATAAAATGCAGGGCAATGATAAGGTACTTGAGAAAATACATTTGACTGTTAAATAAAGGGAAAATCTCAAGGTTCATGAGGAAGATCCTTCCTTGATAGGAGAAGCAGATAACAAGAGAAAAGTAGTTGCATTTCACATTTACTACCTCATTCATTTCTCCCAGTGGATCTGAGAATTAAGGTATTTCTTCTTATCTAGGTGAGAACACTGGAGCCCAGAGTAATTAAGTAGCCTACAAATAGTACATAAAAGATCCAGAATTTAAGCTCAGTTCTTTTGCCCCTGACTTTATGATTGTTTTTCATTGAGCTATGCTGCACTGGTGAGTGATGATGTCAGGAAGGAGGCCAACAGTTAAGAAGTTTCTTCACCTACACCTCAAATAGGGCAGCTCAGTAGTGGTTTCAAAGGGGCACGCTGCAATGCCTCTCACTGGTGACTGTTTGTTTTTCTTACAATTTTCTCATCCTGTTGAGGGCTCGGGATAAACAGAATTCACTTCTGATCTCATAGGCTTAGGTGAGAGTACTGATTTAAATGAATTACTTTTTGACACTGATGGGACGAAGGCTGAATGATAGAGTTAAAATGCCTTGTATTGAAGGTTGTTCTGAATCAGATTTATTTGGATACCACTGACATTTCTTTATACAAAAAGGCTTATATTCTGATCAATAGCATTCCTTGAGAATGTATTGAATGCCTGTTATGTGCTCAGTATTATGTTAAGTGCCAAGGGGAACTTACCAGTAAATCAGATGAAAACCACACCCTGTCTAAAGCATATTGGAAAAGATAAGACATATAAAAATTGACCACAAAATAACATAGGAAGGATTATGGGGCTACAGAAATACTACATAAGATAATAGTCAGGTGGGGAAGATCATGAAGAAATTCATTGAGTAGGTTATCGTCTTTCTTTGAAGGATGAGAAGATTTGAACATGGAAACAAGTATGTATATGTGCATGGGTGCCATACACCAACACTGTTATCATAACCCTAAACATAGCATAGTTCCTTCTTAATTAATGCAAAATAATCCATTTTCAATTTCTCAGGATCTAACAAGTTGATGAACTCGCTATTCATTTTGCAAGGTAGTAGAGAATTCAATTAACATGAGAGAAAGTCATCTTTAATTCTATTTTTGTTACTTTCTAAAACGAACGAATGTGTCATTTAGGTTCATGAGAAAATTTCAGGTCTCTTCATTTGAAAACTAATTCCAAATGGCATTTGAAATTGTATTCTTCTAAGGATAAATGAATCTTATTTATTATTTGCCCCAGTCCTGACAGCAAGAACCCCATGTTTTCCAGCAATTCTTCATCTGATAAGATTTTATTATAACATAAATAGAAATATATGTAGACTACCCTTACAAATTATTCACAACCTGAATGTTCTGTTTAGTCTTTGAGATCTTTAAAATAGGAAGTGAACCTTGTTACCACAAGTAAAGTGTCCTGAATTTCCCACAAAATAAACCGTTCACTTTAAGGTCACTAGCATCCTGCAATGAACAAAAAAAGCAGCAGCTCACTTGTATTAGAAAGAGGCTTAGAAAAATGCCCTCACTGTGATGCTTGGTTAGGCACACTTTGTTTCATCTGACATTTCTTACAGAATGACTCAAGAGCTTTTCAGCAAATTGTTCCTGACTTGTCCTTAATGCCTGATTTTCTTTTGTTTAGCCCCACAATCTACCATCTAATTGTAAATAATAATTAGTAGAGGACCAATTATATATCAGGCACATAATTGGGTACTCAATAAATATTTGTTGATCCAATGAGGGACTGAATATTTGTAACATGGAAATGCACAGAATTCAGCAAATGTCTGCAAATTTAACGTCCTGGTAAACAAATCCAACAAAGGAGTATGAGTTCCCTAATACTGCCATGTTTTCACCCAGAGCATGTTTAAATATTTTTAAAAATTCACACTCTTTGTTGAAACATGTTAGACTTTCCGATTAGACAGCCATATGGTCAAGAAATATCTTAATATGACACTAGCACTTGTTTGGCAAAGCAGAAGAATAATCTGAAGCTTATCACATAAAAATGTGATCTTTGTTAAATAACCTTCTTACTCATCTTGCCATTTTTATTTTCTTTTTATAATTTAATTGTTCTCAATGGGGGGCAATTTTTCCCCCTTAGGGGACATTTGGCAAATGCCTATACACATTTTTAATTGTCATAACGGGGACCATGTGGATGGGGATACTACTGGCACCAAGTAGGTAGAGACCAGGGATACTGCTAAACAACTTCATTGCACAAGACAGCCCCCAACAAAAAAACAATGCCAGTAATTCTGAAATTGAGAAACCTTGTTTTAAATAAAGAAGCTAGCAGCAATTATCTCAAACCTATGGTGGCTATGTGGGTTCTCCAGACATAAACAAAAATTTACACCCAATTCTTAGAAGCAGGAAAGTTGTAAAAGGTAGTTGCGTTCTGCCAAGAAATCCTGTAGAGCTGAGAAAAACAAAAAACAGAGTTTACAGAGAGAAGAGAAAGAAAATTGGATAGCATCATTTCAGTAAATATTATCACAGAAGATACTGGAAAATCTAAGTTGTAGTCTCAAAGTTTCAGTTTGTACTATAGTGAATTTGAAGATTTATTTCCTGCATAGGCATATTTTAATAATCCAATGAACTTGTAATGATGATAGTAATGCACAATTACTATACATAATAGCAACTACAATTTATTAATCAACTATGTGTATTGCATGCTTTCCATACATTACTACTAATTATCACAATTACCATTAAGATAAGCATAATTATTTCTATTCTATACAAGAATTAATAGGCTCAGAGAGATTCTGTAATCTGTTTAAAGCCTGCAGGCACTAATGATCAGAGCTAGCTTTAAAGATAAGACAAGACAGTTAGCTACCATACTTCATATATATCATTGAGCAGTAAGACTCCAAGTCTAGGTTTTTTTCCAGGATATTCTTGGTTTATGTCTGATGTTCCAGTGTAATTATTAATAGCACCTACTTTCTTCCTTCAAAGTGATCACCTCATAAGAAATGACAGACCCTTTCTAATGCCTTCCTTTTTAACCATGGAGAAATTCACAGCACACAAAGATAGAAACTTGCCAGCATTCTTAAGGCTCTCTGATATGTATCTAAGCCATGTGTCCATTAGTCCATTCATCTATCCTTGTGTGGCAGCAGTTGACTACTGGCAGCCATTAATAGGAAGGGCTCACAGAAACTGGTATTTAATTCTTGATATTTAATCTGCTTTAGGTGTTAATCAATTGCTTTGTCTGGCATATTTCCTCATTACTATCAATGTGCCTGGTCCAAAGCAAATGGTTTGCTGGACTATCTCATTAGGCTGTGAGAATCAGTAAATTCCCAGCTTGTTTATTTCTCTGAATGTTTTGCCCTTTGCAGAGTCTTAGACGTCAGCAAATGAACTGAATGCAAATACGACTGGTAAAACCATTTTGACCATGTGTTGAGCAGATGAATCAATGGAATATAATTGATTCATGGTGAATTTTCAAGGAGATTGAAATAATACAATGGGTTAGATTATGTGACCATTTCTAATTATAGTCATATTATTAAAAACATTCTCTATTGTTTCAGATTAAATGCCTCAAATTCCCCCTCATAAATCGAGTGCCACTGTGAAAAGCCATTCCCTCCTCTTTGTGATCCTCTCATCCTTCAGAGTTCTCTTTCACAGGCATCAAAGCACCATGCAGCACAGGATGCCATCATAAGAAGCAGTGCTTACTCATGTTCAGATATCAAGGCTCTGATCCTTAACACGATAATTTCTTGCTTCCTCTGTGTCCTTTACTTTTCCCCTTTATTCCTTGAGGTAATAGCAATGATCTTTCTGCTAGAAAAAATTTTCTTATTCCAAAGGAAATTTAATTTCTATATAAATCTTAAGCTCGTGTTTAATATTCCATTCCCATCCAAAACCCCACACTAAAGCAACTGTGGTACTTGAAGACATGTCAAATTATTTATAAGAATTAAAATGCAAAATGAAAATGCTATACTTTTCTATTTGTGACACACAAGAGAAAAAATAAAATTTCATCTTAAAACTATAAGATTGTCCTCTGCTCTTGAGTAGTCTTATACCTGAAAATGATGTTGGGAAATAACTATCAAAAACTAAGCAATACTCTTTATTTATTTTGGTGATATACAGGACTCCCTATTCTTTCCCTCTGCTTATTTTAAAATAGAATCCATCACAAAGCTTTTATTATATATAAAAACAATATTTATTATTAACAGAAAGCTTTGGTCAATTATATATATATTGTGTGTATATATATACACATATGCACACACACATATATGTGAATAAATGTATACATTAACAAGTTTTCTTTAATAGAGTCATAAATAATAGATAAATTTTTCATTATCGTGGTTATAGAAGTTATAAAAATTGGTTCCAGTGGGGACAAGACATGATTGCAAGAGGGACTTTACCTAACAATTGCAATCAGTGTAACCTGGCTTATTGTACCCTCAATGAATCCCCAACAATAAAAAAAAAAAAGAAAAAAAAAATTGGTTCTAGGTTTTGAATATGCAAAATACGGAATGCTCTTACCATTGATACATTTTTAAGAGCACTACAAGTCATTATGGTAAGTACAATATATTAAGAATAATGACTAAGTCAAATATATTATGGATTTATTGTCCACATTATCTGGACTAGCTCTGTTTCACTCCATATAAACCCCTAACTCTTGACTAACATAGTGCTTTAATTCAGGCTTGATATTTTTCACCTGGGCCCACTCCAGTGCAGCTGGCCTCAAGGACATCATTTCCCATCCAGTACATCTACTAAAGTAAACTTTGTTCATGCCTCAGAGCAGAGTATGAAACTCATTATACATAGTCCCATAGGCAGTCCCTTTTTTCATTCACATCCATGGCCAACCCTCACTTACAGCTATGGAAAAACCATGGAATTCCATAACAATCTCTTTTCTCCAACTTCCTATTCTTGATTCCAGAGCAGGGCCCAACAAACTTGGCTCCTTGGCTGCACATCTGGCCTACCACCTGTTTTGTAAATAAAGTTTTACTAGAACACAGCTGCATTCATTAGTTAACATGTTGTCTACAGCTACTTTCACTACAAAAGCAGAATTGAATAGTTGTAGTGAGACCTAATCTGTTTACTATCTGTCCTGTTAGAAAATGACAAGGGTCTAAAGCACTGAGTTTTTAAGAGAACTCATGCAGGAATTAATATATTTGTCAAATCTGATAACATGTAGTTTTTCACTAGTGAACCTGAGTTATATGTCCAGACTAGAGGATCATCACATAGATTTAGTCTTAAACAAATAAATGAGAAAGGTTAAGCTGATCTATCCTTATTCTTTGTTCCTTTCCATTGCCTCTCCATTCTAGGTGCCTTCTCTGCAGCCTCCAGTAGAATATTCTTTCCTCGGCAGAATAACAGGGCCCTACGATTGCCTTTAGTCTTCTCAGTAGTTCTATTTTTTTTATTGTTGGGGATTCATTGAGGGTACATATAACCAGGTTACGTTCATTGCTTTTGTTAGATGAGGACCCTCTGTACTTGTGTCCTAAAATATTTCTATTCAGCAAGAATGTGTTAATTGGATTAATGAATAAATAATATGGATCAGCATTTTCAAAACTATGTTTTGCATGATGCTTGATATTTTTGAAATGTGCTAATGAAAAGAATGATCTATCTAGAAAATTTTTTTTAAAATGTATGGTCAAATAAGATTAGGAAATAATGACACATACACTGTTTTCCTTCAGGAACATCATAATTTACATGCATGTATTGGAGTTTTGGAGAAGGGGAGGGTGATGTCAATAAAATGGCTGCTGTCAAAACCAATGTTGTCAGAATTCTGAAAAACAGTCAAAAGTTTATAGCAACCAAGTGACTATTGAATTTTAAAAAAGACAATTTCAAAATGGTAGGAACGTTTTGTGGTATATTTATTTGCCCTTGTTTTATCCCCTCCCTGGTACAGCAGTGATTTTTGGTTTTGAGTTGGTAGCAACCTAAATTCTCGGGACAAGATCCTGGTCCTTGCCTCTACAAGGAGTAAACTAAACTTTATTCACAAATTATTTTTTATGTATGCTCTAACCTGTCTGTAAACTACCAGAAGGACAAGTGCAAGGCATTTGTATTAGTTTTCCAAGTCTGCCATATCAAAATACCATGAAATGAGTGGTTTAAATAATAGAAATTTAGTTTCTCACAGTTCTGGAGGCCAGAAGTCAAAATCTAGGTATTGGAAAGTTTGGTTTTTCTTAAGTCATCTCTCCCTGCCTTGCAAATGTCCACCTTCTTACTGTGCCCTCACATGGTCTTTCCTCTCTGCACACACATCCCTGGTATCTCTTTTCTCTTCTTCTTATAATGACATCAGTCATATCAGATTAGGGCCAACCCTTGTCACTTCATTTAACATTAATTAATTCTTAATAGACCTTATCTCCAAATATGGTTACATTCTAAGGTACTGAAGGTTAAGACATATGAATTTGGGAGGAATACATTTCAGCCTATGATAGTGTTCATCTCCGTTTTCACTTAACTTGGAGTTTAGGATAGAAAAGCAATGGGTATTGATCAAAAGCAAGCCAAACTAAAAACCTTAAGACACTGAAGGTAAAATATTACAATTGAAATATACAATAAACCATCAAGAGCCTGAGAATAAAAGGGGGAATGAGTTTCTTAGGGAAATTAGGGCAGTCAAAATCAGCCACGTATATGGCAAATTTAGAAAGCCATCGCAATTTCAGAGCAAGATACATGTTCACAAAAGACCTGTGCAAACCCTAAACCTTTGCATTGGGCTGATTTCTAGACACAAGTCAAGCCTGGCTAATTGTTGAAGGAGTGCTCTAGACTGGAGCTAATTTGTAAAGCCTGGGAAAGATATGTTTTATTTGTTTGTTTGATTGGTTGTTTGGTTAGTTTTTTGGCTCAACAAAATCTCTTTTTAAACCATAGATGAACACAATCTGAGAAACGGAGACTACTTTGACCTCATATAAAAAGGAATATTACAGTCTTTCAAAAATAAGTTTTGTAAAGTCACTAAAAAATGGCCTACTATAGTCTTCAACTATCAAAAAATTTAGCAAACTGGCGAAGAGGGATCATATAATTTTCAGGGTTACCACACTGTAATATTCAAGTGTCCAGTTTTTAATAAAAATCACAAAGCATACAAAGAAACAGGAAAGTATGGACAAAGAATGAAAGGAAATCAGGAAAAATTCATATGAATACAATGACAATATCAACAAAGAAATAGAAATGATTTAAAAAACAGAAATTTTGGAGCTAAAAGGTAAAACAGAAATGAAAAATTTGCTAGAGGAATTTAACAGTAGAATTGAGAAGGTAGAAAAAAGAATCAGTGAATGAAGATGGGACAACTAAAATTATGGCCTGAGTAGCAGAAAGAAAAAAGAATAAAGAAATGTGAAAAGAACCTAAGGTACAAATGAGATACCATAAAATGTATCAGTGTGCATATTGTACAAGTTCCAAAAGAATAGAGAAAGGCAAGGTGGAAAGAGTATTTGAATAGAAGAATATTTGACAAAATAATAGTTTCCTGAATTTAATGAAATACATAAATCTACAAATCCAAGAAACTCAATGAATTCCAAGTATGATAAACTCAGAGAGATTCACACAGAGACACATAATCAAACTGTTGAAAGTCAAAGACAATAAGAAAATTTTAAAATCAGCCAGAAAAAAAAAAAACCTCTAACTCATTGCATACATGGGATCCCCAATAAGATTATCAGCTGGTGTTTCAGCAGGTATCTTGGGGGCCAAAAGACAATGGGATAATATATTTAAAGTGCTGAAAGAAAAAAAATGTTAAGTGTGAGTTTATATACAGAGAAATGGCCTTTAAAATTAGGGTGAAATTGAGACATTACCAGATAAACAAAAGGGGATTCAAACATAAACTTGTATGTCAGTGCTCACTGCAGTATTGTTCACAGTAGCCAAAACATGGACATGATCTAAATATTTATCAACAGATGAATAGAGAAACAAAAGATGGTATACACATATAATGAAAATTTTTTTCAGTCTTAAAAGGAATGAAGTTCTGATACATGCTACAGCACAGATGAACTTTGAAAACATTACACTAAGTGAAAGAATTCAGACACAAAGGACAAAGATTATATGATTTTACTTATATTAAATATCTAGAATAGACAATTTCCTAAGTACAGAAGGTAGAGTAGGTACCAGGGGCTAGAGGCAGAGGAGAATGGAAAGTAATTGCTTAATGGTTGCAGAATTTTTATTTTGGCCTGAAGAAAAAGGTCTGGAAACATAGTGGTGATGGTTGCACAATACAGTGAATGCAATTAATCCCACTGAATATTGTTAAAGGTAAATATATACACATACATACATGTATATATAACCACAATTTTTATTTTTATTTTATTATTGTCCCACCACCAAGAGGTGTGCCATACACCAAGATCCTCCATACCCCTCCCTCCTCCCGTCTCCTCACTCCTTCATTCCCCTACCACCCCTTTTATTAGATTATCTACTGCCTTTATATTAGAATTGTGTACATTGGATTCTTGCTTCTCCATTCTTGTGATGTTTTACTAAGAATAATGTGTTCCACCTCCCTCTAGGTTAATACAAAAGAAGTAAAGTCTCCATCTTTTTAGTAGCTGAATAGTACTCCATGGCATAAATATACCACAACTTGTTAATCCATTCCTGGGTTGGTAGGCATTTAGGTTGTTTCCACATTTTGGTGATTGTAAATTGAGCTGAGATAGTCTAGTGCAAATATCATTATCATAAAAGGATTTTCTTTTTCTTCTGGGTACATGCCTAGTAATGAGATTACAGGATCAAATTGGATGTCTCATGTGAGTCCTTTGAGGATTCTCCATACTTCCTTCCAAAAAGGTTGCATTAGTTTACCATTCCACCAGTGGTATAGAAGTATTCCCTTTAATCCACATCCATGCCAGCATCTGCAGCTTGGAGACTGTGATGTGGGCTATTCTCACTGGGGTTAGGTGATAATCTCAGGATGGTTTTGGTTTGCATTTCTCTGATGATAAGGGACGATGAACATTTTTTCAAATGTTTGTTAGCCATTTGTCTATCTTCTTTAAGAAGGTTCTGTTCATATCTCTTGCCCAGAGGTAGGTGGGGTTGTTTACTCTTTTTCTGTTGGTTAATTTGAGTTCTCTGTAGATTCTACTTATCAACGCTTTGTCAGATTGCTACCCTGCAGTCCTAGCCAATGCAATCAGGCAAGAGAAGGATATAAAGGGCACCCAGATGGGGGCAAAGAAGGTCAAACTCTCCCTCTTTGCTGACAATATGATCTTATACTCAGAAAACCCCAGAGACTCAACCACAAAACTCCTGGAAGTCATCAGGAAATACAGTAATGTCTCAGGGTATAAAATCAATGTCAACAAATCAGTACCCTTTGCATATACTGAGAACAGCCAAGTTGAGAAGCAAATCAAAGACACAATTCCCTTCACAGTAGCTTCAAAGAAAATGAAATACTTAGGAATATACCTAACAAAAGAGGTGAAAGATCTTTTCAAAGAGAATTATGAAACCCTAAGAAAAGAAATTGCAGAAGACACTAACAAATGGAAGAATATTCCATGCTGTTGGCTGGGAAGAATCAACATTGTCAAAATATCTATTCTACCCAAAGCAATCTACAGATTCAATGCCATCTCCACTAAATTACCAACATCATATTTTGAAGAACTGGAAAAAATAGGACTTCATTTTGTATGGACCCAGAAAAAAAAGGCTATATAGCTAAGGCTATTCTTAGTAATAAAAACAAAGGCAGAGGCATCACCCTACCAGACTTCAAGCTATATTACAAGTCCACAGTAATCAAAACAGCATGATATTGGCACAAAACTAGAGACATAGACATACAGAACAGAATAGAAAACCAGAAGATGATACCATTCTCTACTTGCCATCTGATGTTTGACAAACCAAATTAAAGCATACAGTGTGGAAAAGAATCCCTATTCAACAAATGGTGCTGGGAGAATTGGATAACCACATGTAAAAAACTGAAACTTGACCCACACCTTTCACTCCGTACAAAAATTGACTCAAGATGGATAAGAGACTTAAATATAAGACACAAAAAATAAAAATATCATAAAAAAGTATGGGGAAAACTCTTGATGATGTTGGACTGGGGAACAATTTTATAATAAAGACTTCAATGACCATCGCAACAACAACCAAAATTAAGAAATGGGACTTTATTAAGCTGAAAAGCTTTTGCACAGCTAAAGACACAACAAGTAAGGCAAAAATACAACGTTCAGACTGGGAAATAACCATAATTTTTAAAAAAGTTAAAAAAGAAACTTTGGGGAAATCTACATTAAAGAAATTTGCCTACCTTTATCCAGAAGTGCTTTCCAAACTAGTTTGACCTTAAGAGCACAGGTTAACATTTCAAGGGACACTAATGAAAAGCTGAAATAAAGTGAAAATTATCTTTATCTCAAAAGGGAAAAAAAAATGGTCTGCAGCAACAAATATCCCTTGTTTATGTGCAGACTCTACCTTAGCAGGTCTTAGAGGAGGCCTGAGATATAGCATTTCCAACAAGGTCCCAGGTGGTATTGATGCTGCTGGTCCTCTGACCACATTTTAAGCAGTAGAGAATATAAGAGTTGGATGCACTAATCTTCAATCTTGTTTTCTACTATAGGCAAGTTGATCAACAGATTAGAAAGCAAAGATGTTAATGGAAATCAATAACTTATTGTCCCTCCCAAATAGCATAATAATAATTTTACATGGGTTTCTAAAATAAATGACTTACTCCAAAAAAGGATATCTGAGATGGCTTGGCACCTGTACTCAGTGAGTAGGGTGCCAGCCACATACAGTGAAGCTGGTGGGTTCGAGCCCAGCCCAGGCCTGCTAAACAACAATGACAACTGCACCCAAAATATAGCTGGGCATTGTGGCAGGTGCCTGTAGTCCCAGCTACTTGGGAGGGTGAGGCAAGAGAATCTCTTAAGCCCAAGAGTTTGAGGTTGCTGTGAGCTATGATGCCATGGCACTCTACTGAGGGCAACATAGTGAGACTCTGTCTTAAAAAAAAAAAAAGATATCTGAGAAAGTGATGTATAGCAACAGAGAGGATTAACATCAAAGGGGATGATAATACTTTGTGAAGGGGAGGAGAGCCATTCTTCCAAATAAATTTAAAGTATTCCAGACCTATATATATATATTTCACTTCCATTTATATTTGGACAGCATACTTAGTTAGGGTTGTGACAAAAATCACTCTTTCTTATACAAATAAGGAAAAAAAATTAAGGAAAATGAGAGACAAAGGGAAAGAGGGAGGGAGGAGGGAATAAGGGAGAGAAGAGATGGGGAAGGAAGAAGGAAGGGAAGGGTAGTGGATATGAGAGACTTGATGTCTATATAATTCCTTTCCCCACTCAGATTCTTATCCAACTCACTTTGAAATGTCACACTTTACTACAGATCAACTAAATGAGGTTAATGAGTACAAACTGTTTCTTTTCACAGTTTACAGAATACATTTACTCCCTGGTGATCACATCTAAGAATGTGTTTTTGTCAGTGAGAACACCTGAGTGGATTACTGGGCTAAAACACAGATGAAAGGTTGTGCTAACACATATCAGGATAACTTTTAAAAATGAAAAAAAGAAAAAGACCCAGTTTTAACATTCAGTCCAAAGAATTTGGAGGTTGAATCCCACATTTAGGTAGCTTCTATCATTGGGATAATTCTATTGGCCTCGAGCATTTTATCCCTGTATTTAAGAAAAGGGCCCTTTAAGTTAGGCAATTTGTGCCTCTGATAAACTCTGTGACCTTGGGGGAAATTTATTAACCATCATTGGGCCTCATTTTTCTCACCTAAATAATAATGGGGGTTGCAATAACACCTAATTATTGAAGAATGAAATAAGACACACAGCAAGATTTTAATGTGTCAGTTTTTAGCATATGTACATGATAATTCCTCATTATGAAAACTTACATTTTTTCTTTCTAAGGTTTTATGTAGAAATACAAATTAACCTTGAAACAAAATGCCCAAAATTGAAGAGAAGAGATCAGATGTAAAGGATCAAAAAGGTACAAACCAATGTGACACACCATGTCTAGCAGGTCAGGAGGGAGACAGGATATTGTGTAATGAAGGCAGTGCAGTAAAGTGGTTGAAAGTTTAGGATTTTGGAATTAGAATGATGAGACATTGAGGCTCAGTTTTTTTTAATGACTGTGATGTGACTTTAAGCAAGTTATCCAAACTCTCTAGTCCTCTGTTTCCTCATCTATAAACATTTGCCAGAGCAGTGTTTATGTGAGTATTAAACTAGACAATATTTATTTTATTAAATCATAGCTGTGTACATTAATGCGATCATGGGGCACCATACACTAGTTTTAGAGACCATTTGTCACATTTCCATCACACTGGTTAACATAGCCTTCCTGGCACTTTCTTAGTTATTGTGTTAAGACATTTACATTCTACATTTACTAAGTTACACATATACACTTGTAAGATGCACCACAGGTGTAATCCCATCAATCACTCTCCCTCTGCCTAACTCCTCCCTCCCTCCCCTCCCTTTCCCCCTTCCCCCTATACTTAGGTTATAACTGGGTTATAGCCTTCATGTGAAAGCCACACATTAGTTTTATAGTAGGGCTGAGTGCATTGGATACTTTTTCTTCCATTCTTGAGATACTTTACTAAGAAGAATATGTTCCAGCTCCATCCATGTAAACATGAAAGAGGTAAAGTCTCCATCTTTCTTTAAGGCTGCATAATATTCCGGGTGTACATATACCAAAATTTATTAATCCATTTGTGGATCAATGGGCACTTGGGCTTTTTCCATGACTTAGCAATTATGAATTGGGCTGCAATAAACATTCTGCTACAAATATCTTTGTTATAATGTGATTTTTGGTCTTCTGGGTATATGCCTAATAGAGGAATTATAGCATTGAATGGCAGATCTATTTTTAGATATCTAAGTGTTCCCCAAACATCTTTCCAAAAGGAATGTATTAATGCATTCCCACCAGCAGTGTAGAAGTGTTCACTTTTCTCCACATCCACGCCAACATCTCTGCTCTTGGGATTTTATGATATGGGCTAATCTTACTGGAGTTAGATGATATCTCAAAGTAGTTTTGATTTGCATTTCTCTGATGATTAAAGATGATGAGTATTTTTTCATATGTCCGTAGGCCATGCACCTGTCTTCTTCAGAGAAGTTTCTCTTCAAGTCCCTTGCCCAGTCTGTGATGGGATCACTTGTTCTTTACTTGCTTATACGTTTGAGTTCTCTCTGGATTCTAGTTATTAAACCTATGTAGGAAACATAACCTACAAATATCTTCTCCCATTCTGAGGGCGGTTTGCTTGCTTGACTAACTGTGTTCTTGGCTGTGAAGAAGCTTTTTAGTTTGATCATGTCCCAGTAGTGTATTTTTGAAGCTGCTTCGATTCCCGGTGGGGGGAGGTCCTCCTCATAAAATACTCGCCCAGACCGATTTCTTCAAGGGTTTTCCCTGCACTCTCTTCTAGCATTGTTATAGTGTCATGTCTTAAGTTTAAATCTTTAATCCAGTGAGAGTCTATCTTAGTTAGTGGTGAAAGGTGTGGGTCCAGTTTAGTCTTCTACAGGTTGCCAGCCAGTTTACCCAGCACCATTTGTTAAATAGGGAATCTTTTCCCCACTGAATGTTTTTAACTGGCTTGTCAAAGATCAAATAATGGTAAGTAGCTGGATTCATCTCTTGGTTCTCTATTCTGTTCCAGACATCTACTTCTCTGTTTTTGTGCCAGTACCATGCTGTTTTGATCACTATCAATTTATAGTATACTCTGAGTCTGGTAGTGTGATTCCTCCTTTGTTTTTATTTCTGAGTAATGTCTTGGCTATACGAGGTTTTTTTTCTGATTCCATATAAAACGAAGTATTAATTTTTCAAAATCTTTAAAGTATGACAGTGGAGCTTTAATAGGGATTGCATTAAAATTGTATATTGCTTTGGGTAATATGGACTTTTTTTTTTTTTTTTTTTTTGGTAGAGACAGAGTCTCACTTTATTGCCCTTGGTGGAGTGCTGTGGCATCACACAGCTCACAGCAACCTCCAACTCCTGGGCTTAAGCGATTCTCTTGCCTCAGCCTCCCGAGCAGCTGGGACTGCAGGCGCCCGCCACAACGTCCGGCTATTTTTTGGTTGCAGTTTTGGCCGGGGCCGGGTTTGAACCCGCCACCCTCGGTATATGGGGCCGGCGCCTTACCAACTGAGCCACAGGTGCCGCCCAGTAATATGGACATTTTAACAATGTGGATTCTTCCCAGCCATGAGCATGGTATGTTTTTCCATTTGTTAACATTTTCAGCTATTTCTTTTCGTAGAGTTCCATAGTTCTCTTTATAGAGATCTTTCACGTCGTCTGTTAGATAAACTCCCAAATATTTCATCTTCTTTGGCACAACTGTGAATGGAATAGAGTCCTTAACTGTTTTTTTCTGTTTGACTATTGTTGGTATATATAAAGGCTACCGATTTATGAATGTTGATTTTGTAACCTGAGATGCTGCTGTATTCCTTGATCACTTCTTTGGCACTACTGTGTACAGAATACAGTCCTTAACTGTTTTTTCAGCTTGATTATTGTTGGTATATATAAAGGCTACTGATTTATGAGTGTTGATTTTATAACCTGAGACACTGCTGTATTCCTTGATCACTTCTAAGAGTTTTGTAGTAGAATCCCTGGTGTTTTCCAGATATACAATCATATCATCTGCGAAGAGCAAAAGTTTGATCTATTCTGACCCTACATGGATACCCTTGATCACCTTTTCTTCCCTAATTGTGATGGCTAAAACTTCCATTACAATGTTAAGGAGCAGTGGAGACAATGGGCAGCCTTGTCTGGTTCCTGATCTGAGTGGAAATGTTTTCAATTTAATTGCATTCAATACGATACTGGCTGTGGGTTTCTTGTAGATGGCCTCTATCAGTTTAAGAAATGTCCCTTCTATACCAATTTTCTTACGTGTTCTGATCATGAAGGGATGCTGGATATTATCAAAAGCTTTTTCTGCATCAATTGAGAGAATCATATGGTCTTTGTTTTTTAATTGGTTTATGTGCTGAATTATTCTTATAGATTTACATATATTGAACCAGCCTTGAGACCCTGGGATAAAACCGACTTGGTCATGATGTAGAATTTATTTGATGTGTTGCTGGATTCTGTTTGTTAGGATCTTGTTGAATATTTTTGCATCTATATTCATTAGTGATATTGGTCTATAATTTTCTTTTCTTGTTGGGTCTTTTCCTGGTTTGGGGATCAGGGTAATGTTTGCTTCTTAGAACGTGTTGGGTAGTCTTCCTTCTTTTTCTACATTTTGGAACAGGTTGAGTAATATAGGTACTAATTCCTCTTTAAAGGTTTGATAGAATTCTGACGTGAAGCCATCTGGTCCCGAGCTTTTCTTTTTAGGGAGGTTTAGTATGGTTGACGCTATTTCAGAACTTGATATGGGCCTGTTCAACATTTCCACTTGATTCTGGCTAAGTCTTGGAAGGTGACGTGCTTCTAAGTATTGGTCAATTTCCTTCAGATTTTCATATTTCTGAGAATAAAGTTTCTTGTAATATTCATTAAGGATTTTTTCAATTTCTGAGGAGTCTGTTGTTATTTCGTCTTTGTTGTTTCTGATTGATTGAAATTAGAGATTTTACTCTTTTTTTCCTGGTTAGGTTAGCCAAAGGTTTATCTATTCTATTGACATTTTCAAAAAACCAACTTTTTGATTTATTGATCTGTTCTATAATTCTTTTGTTTTCAATTTCATTTAATTCTGCTCTAATTTTGGTTGTTTATTTTCTTCTATTGGGTTTGGGGTTGGAATGTTCTTCCTTTTCCAGTTGCTTGAGATGTCTATTTCTGTTCTCTTGAAGAAGGCTTGCAGTGCTATAAATTTCCCTCTTAGGACTACCTTTGCGGTATCCCACTGGTTCTGGTAATTCGTGTCTTCACTGTTGTTTTGTTCCAAAAATTTGGCAATTTCCTTCTTAATGTCATCTCTCACTCAGCTATCATTCAGCATAAGGTTATTTAACTTCCATGTTTTTGTATGAGTATGCAGATTCCTGTTGTTACTCAGCTCAACTTTTATTCCATGGTGGTCTGAGAAGATGCAAAGAATAATTTCCATTCCTTTAAATTTACTGAGGTTAGACTTGTGACCTAAGATGTGATCGATTTTGGAGTATGTTCTGTGGGCTGATGAGAAGTATGTGTATTCAGTTTTGTTGGGATGAAATCCAAATGTTGGATGGTTAGGTTTAAATCTGATATTTCTTTGCTCAGCTTCTTGTTGGAGGATGGATCCAACACTGCCAAAAGAGTGTCGAAATCTCCAAATATTATGGAGCTGGAGGAAATCAAGTTGCTCATGTATGTTAGAGTTTCTCTTATAAATTGAGGTACATTCTGTTTGGGCGCATAAATATTAATAATTGAAATCTCATCATATTGAGTATTACCCTTAACAAATATGAAGTGACCATTCTTACCCTTCCTTACTTTTGTTGGTTTAAAGCCTGTTGTATCTGCAAATAGAATTGCAACACATGCTTTTTTCTGATTACCATTTGCCTGAAATATGGATGACCATCCTTTCACCCTGAGTCTGTATTTGTCTTTTAAGGTAAGATGTGACTCTTTTATGCAGCAACTATCTGGCCTGAGTTTTTGTATCCAGTCAGCTAACCTGTGCCTCTTTAGAGGACAGTTTAAGCTGTTCACATTAATGGATAATATTGATAAGTCTGGTAAAATTTTGGGTATCAAGTTTTTTAAAAGTCCAGTAGACATTTTTAATCCTTTCACCACTGTGGATGTTGGAGTTTGATCAAAAGTTTCTGAGTGAGTTTTCATTTTTTGGTAGAGGATTGGGCTGGTCATTATGGAGGATAGGTCTGAGAATATCTTGATGAGCTGGTTTGGTTATGACAAATTTCTTCAACAGATGAATGTCATTGAAATATTTAATTTATCCATCATAAATGAAACTCAGTTTAGCTGGATACAGGATCCGGGGTTGAAAGTTATTTTGCTTTAGGAGATTAAAAGTCGATGACCACCTTCTTCTGGCTTGAAAAGTTTCAGCAGAGATATCTGCAGTCATTCTAATATTCTTCCCTTTGTAGTTAATGGATTTCTTACGTCTGGCAGCTTTCAGAATTTTATCCTTCATATTAACTTTAGTGAAGTTAATTATGATATGCCTGGGGGATGTCTTTTGGGGATTGAGTCGTGCTGGGGTTCTGAAACTGTCTGCTATCTGAATTTCAGAATCTTTTGGCATGTCTGGAAAATTCTGTTTCATAATTTCATGGATAAGGACCTCTGTGCCTAGCGAGGGCACTTCATCAGTTTTCAGGGATTCCAATGAGGCGGATATTACCCTTCTTTGAATTATCCCAGAGCTGTCTGAGAGAATGATCCGTTTTTGTTCTCCATTTCTCTTCCTCTTTGAGAGTTTGGGAGCATTCAAAGGCTTTGTCTTCATTGTCAGAAATCCTTTCTTCTGCTTGCTTCACTCTCTTACTGAGGGATTCTACTGTATTTCTAGATCTTTGAGGGCTGCAAATTCTTGCTTCCATGCATCAAAATCTTTAGTGGTTTTGTCTTTAAATTTGTTAAATTCTTGAGACAACTTTTGAATTTCTCCTCGAATTTCTAATTTCAACTTTTGAATTGCTGCTCGAATTTCTAATTCCAAATTTTCCTCCATTTTATTAATCTTGTTTGCAATCCAAATTCTGAATTCGATTTCTGATATCTCAGCCAGCTGTTTATGAATGGGATCTTCAATTACATCTTCCATATCTTTCCTGTCTTTCCTTGGGGGGGGGGGTTTGAACTATTCTGGTTATTCATGTTACCAGAGTTTTTTTTACTGATTCCGCCCCATGATGGTTTTACACCATTTGATTTTTCCCCTGGAGCTTTGTCGAGGACCCATACAGTACTATGGCCTGAGAAACATGGGACCTGTTTGGTGTGGTGGGGCTAAGTGGTTCTGTCTTGTTTTCAGCTGATCTCTGTTTGACCCTAGTGAAACAGTTACTCTGGGTTGAAGTCTCAGCTCTGGAGCAATACCACCAATTAAGTCACCCCGCCCCCACAGGCAATAATTGGAAAAGGAAAATCAAACCTTCCTACAACAACCACACATCCAGGGCACCACCTGAATAGTGCTCAGGCTATTGGCTCAGTTGAAAAGGTCCAAATCAATTGTCTCAGTGAGCACCTGTCTCAGGTGGGAGAGTTTGAAAGGTCTCTGGCAACAGGATCACAGGGGTCTGGTGTCTACTCTGTATGGCTTCCTCCAGTGCTCCGTGGAGTCAGGAGAACCCACCCAGCAAATAGATCAGTCTGGGAAGGTTTATGCCTCCTTCCCCACCTTGCACCTCTGTCATACCCAGTCACTGATAGTCCCGCAGTGGTTTGACCCAGTTGCCTGTAGTGAATAGATATTCCAGGGGTTTACACCTGCCTGAATCACAAGGAAATCTATTTCTGCTCAGCCAGGCTGTTGCGCTTTGCCTCTATCTAGCAGGGGGAGGTGAGGCCTGACAACCTCGGGCACTTGATGGAGGCTGGGGGGTGTTCACTCAGTTCCAGCCCCGCCCCTGATTGATGTTACTGACAGAACAGAACAAATTTGCGGGAATTTGTTTCTTTCCCTGCTTTATTCCCCTACAGAAGCAAGGCTGTTTTGAGTTCTCAGAGCCTGCACTTCAGGCCCTGTCTTTGCTCCTGCAGGTTTGAATTCGTTTTCCTGTCAGTTCTAGCCTCCTGTCTTCCGTTGTCTATAGGCTGACGATCCCCTGAGGGCTGGGTGCATCTTAGGCTCAGTAAAGCAGTCCTCTGGGTCAGCCCCTCCCTGGATTCTGTGCCTGTGTTTCTACTCCCCATGTTCCACCCAGGCCGGTACCGCCTCAGGCAAACCCTTTACTCACGGGGCCTGAATTTCATCCCAGATCTGTTCCGTTGTGGTTGCCACCTGAGTAGATGTCTGGCCTCCTCTGGTTGCCCAGGGAGACAGGGGGTGTGGCTTCAGAATATCCGGGAGTGAGCCCTTTTGTTGCTAAAAGACAGGTGTTGCTTTGTGCCTCGGGGCACCACCACTCCGGTGTGGTTCCCTCTCAGCCGACTGTCCTCTCCTCACTCCCGTGCCCCAGAGTCGGCACTGACCAGTTGCAGTCTAGGCCCTGTCCACACCCCTCGAGAAATCACCAAAGAATATAGACACCAGGGGGACAGGCCTCCAGACCTCAGAGTGAGAGTGGAGGGGAGTGTTGGGAGCTCAAGAGTTGCAGGTAGAGAATATATACAGTTTTATACAGTTTTATCCCTGGCAGGAGAACACCGTGGCACCCTAGTAGGGGAGGTAGGTCCAGTTTTTAGAGGGTCTCTCCTGTGGAGTGTATTAGGAGGACCTTTGAACTCTGCTCATTTGTTTGTGAAGCACACTGAGCCATTCTCATGGGGGAGGGGACTCCTGTCCACTTGGTGATGGATTTTGTACCTTTTGTTTGTATCCTTGGGGTCGCAGCTCACCTCAGTGTGGTTGATGTGCGTTCTTCAACCTTCTCTCTTGGTGCAGCTCAAATCCACCCAGTTACTTGCTAAATTTCTGTCCTTTAATTCTCCTTCTGGACGGGACCCTCTGCGGAAAGCTGGCTTCACTCAGCCATCTTGTCTCCGCCCCCACCAACATTTTATTTTTATGTTTAGTACAGCGCATCAATATCTAGTGGCTTAAAAAATGGTTTGAATTCACCTTGCAGCCCTAACCCTCGGCAGAGTGAGACCGGTTTTGGCACACTGGTCCACAGGCACGAGAACTTAAAGAGCAAGAGGAAGTGAAAGGAAAATTAGGGCAAGGAAACAGATAAAAGAAATCACCCATGAGGAAGAATCAGCAGAAAACTCCAGGAAACATGAAGAACCAGTCCAGAACAACCCCGCCAAGGGACCATGAGGTAGCTAATGCAGATCATTCTACCTATAAAGAAATGTTAGGAATGACAGAAAGGGAATTTAGAATACACATGTTCAAAACAATGAAAGAAATGATGGAAACAATGAAGGAAACTGCTAATAAAGAGGAAAATAACCAAAAGGAAATCCAAAAACAGAATCAAATAAGAGATGAGCAATATGAAGAATATAAAAAGCAGAGCTGAAGGAACTGAAACAGTCAATTAGGGAACTTCAAGATGCAATGGAAAGTATCAGCAACAGGTTAGACCACGCAGAAGAAAGAATTTCAGAGGTAGAAGACAAAGTTCTTGAGATAACTCAGATAGTAAAAGAGGCAGAAAAGAAGAGAGAGAAAGCAGAACATTCACTGTCAGAATTATGGGACTTTATGAAGCGTTCCAACATACGAGTTATAGGAATTCCAGAAGGGGAAGAAGAATGCCCCAGAGGAAGGGAAGCCATACTAGAGAATATTATAAAAGAAAATTTCCCAAATATCACCAAACATTCTGACACACTGCTTTCAGACGGCTATCGGACCCCAGGTCGCCTCAACTCTAACCGAGCTTCTCCAAGACACATTGTGATGAACCTGTCCAAAGTCAAGACAAAATAAAAGATTCTGCAAGCTGCCAGGAGTAAGCGCCAGTTGACCTACAGAGGCAAATCCATCAGAGTGACCGCAGACTTCTCTAATGAAACTTTCCAAGCAAGATGACAGTGGTCATCTACCTTTAATCTACCTAAACAGAACAATTTCCAGCCCAGAATTCTGTACCCTGCTAAGCTAAGCTTCAAAATTGATGGAGAAATCAAATCATTTACGGATATACAAACATTGAGGAAATTCGCCACAACAAGACCAGCTCTACAGGAAATACTTCAACCTGTTCTGCACACTGACCACCACAATGGATCAGCAGCAAAGTAAGAACTCAGAAATTAAAGGACAGAACCTAACCTCCACACTGATGCAAAAGATAAAACTAAGCAATGGACTCTCACAAAATAAGACGAATAGAATACTACCACACTTACCAATTATCTCAAGAAATGTTAATGGCTTGAATTCCCCACTGAAGAGACATAGATTGGCTGACTGGATTAAAAAACACAAGCCGAAAGCTATAACCCAGTTACAACCTAAGAATAGGGGGAAGGGGGAAAGGGAGGGGAGGGAGGAGGGAGGGGTAGAGGGAAGGGGATTGGTGGGATTACACCAGCGGTGCATCTTACAAGGGTACATGAGAAACTTGGTAAACGGTCTGTGAAGCTAGTGAATGATGCCTCATGATCATATCAATGTACACAGCTATGATTTAATAAAAAACACAAGCCATCCATTTGCTGTCTGCAAGAAACACACCTGGCTTCAAAAGAAAAATTCAAGCTCCGAGTCAAGGGTTGGAAGACAATTTTTCAGGCAAATGGAATTCAGAAGAAAAGAGGAGTTGCAATCTTATTTTCAGATACATGTGGATTTAAAGCAACTAAAGTCAAAAAAGACAAAGAGGGTCACTTTATATTGGTCAAGGAAAAAATACAACAAGAAGACATTTTAATTCTAAATATTTATGCACCCAATTCAAATGCTCCCAGATTCTTGAAACAGACCTTACTCAGTCTGAGCAATATGATATCTGATAATACCATCATAACAGGGGACTTTAACACTCCTCTTACAGAGCTGGACAGATCCTCTAAACAGAAATTAAACAAAGATATAAGAGATTTAAATGAGACCCTAGAACAACTGTGCTTGGTAGACGCATATAGAACACTCCACCCCAAAGATAAAGAATATACATTCTTCTCATCACCCCATGGAACATTCTCCAAAATTGATCATATCTTGGGACACAAAACAAATATCAACAGAATCAAAAGAATTGAAATTTTACCTTGTATCTTCTCAACCATAAGGCACTAAAAGTGGAACTCAACTCTAACAAAAATGCTCGACCCCACCCAAAGGCATGGAAATTAACCAACCTTCTGTTGAATAACAGATGGGTGCAGGAAGAAATAAAACAGGAAATCATTAACTTCCTTGAGCATAACAACAATGAAGACACAAGCTACCAAAACCTGTGGGATACTGCAAAAGCAGTTTTGAGAGGAAAATTCATTGCTTTAGATGCCTACATTCGAAAAACAGAAAGAGAGCACATCAACAATCTCACAAGAGATCTTATGGAATTGGAAAAAGAAGAACAATCTAAGCCTAAACTCAGTAGAAGAAAAGAAATATCCAAAATCAAATAAGAGATCAATGAAATTGAAAACAAAAGAATCATTCAGAAAATTAATGAAACAAGGAGTTGGTTTTTTGAAAAAATAAATAAAATAGATAAACCATTGGCCAGACTAACGAGGAATAGAAAAGTAAAATCTCTAGTAACCTCAATCAGAAATGATAAAGGGGAAATAACAACTGATCCCACAGAGATACAAGACATCATCTCTGAATACTACCAGAAACTCTATGCCCAGAAATTTGACAATGTGAAGGAAATGCAGAAATATTTGGAATCACACCCTCTCCCTAGACTCAGCCAGGAAGAAATAGAGCTCCTGAACAGACCAATTTCAAGCACTGAGATCAAAGACACAATAAAAAAGCTTCCAACCAAAAAATGCCCTGGTCCAGATGGCTTCACTCCAGAATTCTATCAAACCTTCAAGGAAGAGCTTATTCCTGTACTGCAGAAATTATTCCAAGAAATTGAGGAAGAAGGAATCTTCCCCAACACATTGTATGAAGCAAACATCAACCTGATACCAAAACCAGGAAAAGACCCAAACAAAAAGGAGAATTTCAGACCAATCTCACTTATGAATATAGATGCAAAAATTCTCAACAAAATCCTAGCCAATAGATTACAGCTTATCATCAAAAAAGTCATTCATCATGATCAAGTAGGCTTCATCCCAGGGATGCAAGGCTGGTTTAACATACACAAGTCCATAAACGTTATCCACCATATTAACAGAGGCAAAAATAAAGATCACATGATCCTCTCAATAGATGCAGAAAAAGCATTTGATAAAATCCAGCATTCTTTTCTAATTAGAACACTGAAGAGTATAGGCATAGGTGGCACATTTCTAAAACTGATTGAAGCTATCTATGACAAACCCACAGCCAATATTTTATTGAATGGGGTAAAACTGAAAGCTTTTCCTCTTAGAACTGGAACCAGACAAGGTTGTCCTCTGTCACCTTTACTATTCAACATAGTGCTGGAAGTTCTAGCCAATACAATTAGGCAAGACAAGGAAATAAAGGGAATCCAAATGGGAGCAGAGGAGGTCAAACTCTCCCTCTTTGCTGACGACATGATCTTATACTTAGAGAACCCCAAAGACTCAACCACAAGACTCCTAGAAGTCATCAAAAAATACAGTAATGTTTCAGGATATAAAATCAATGTCCACAAGTCAGTAGCCTTTGTATACACCAATAACAGTCAAGATGAGAAGCTAATTAAGGACACAACTCCCTTTACCATAGTTTCAGAGAGGAATATACCTAACGAAGGAGGTAAAGGACCTCTATAAAGAAAACTATGAAATCCTCAGAAAGGAAATAGCAGAGGATATTAACAAATGGAAGAACATACCATGCTCATGGACGGGAAGAATCAACATTGTTAAAATGTCTATACTTCCCAAAGCAATGTACCTATTCAATGCCATTCCTATCAAAATACCAACATCATACTTTCAAGATTTGGAAAAAATGATTCTGCGTTTTGTATGGAACCGGAAAAACCCCCATATAGCTAAGCAGTTCTCAGTAATAAAAATAAAGCTGGGGGCATCAGCATACCAGATTTTAGTCTGTACTACAAAGCCATAGTGGTCAAGACAGCATGGTACTGGCACAAAAACAGAGACATAGACACTTGGAATAGAATTGAAAACCAAGAAATGAAACTAACATCTAACAACCACCTAATCTTCGATAAACCAAACAAGAACATACCTTGGGGGAAAGACTCCCTATTCAGTAAATGGTGTTGGGAGAACTGGATGTCTACATGTAAAAGACTGAAACTGGACCCACACCTTTCCCCACTCACAAAAATTGATTCAAGATGGATAAAGGACTTAAATTTAAGGCATGAAACAATAAAAATCCTCCAAGAAAGCATAGGAAAAACACTGGAAGATATTGGCCTGGGGAAAGACTTCATGAAGAAGCCTGCCATGGCAATTGCAACAACAACAAAAATAAACAAATGGGACTTCATTAAACTGAAAAGCTTCTGTACAGCTAAGGAGACAATAAGCAAAGCAAAGAGACAACCTACACAATGGGAAAGGATATCTGCATATTTTCAATCAGACAAAAGCTTGATAACTAGGATCTATAGAGAACTCAAATTAATCCACATGAAAAAAGCCAACAATCCCATATATCAATGGGCAAGAGACATGAATAGAGCTTTCTCTAAAGATGACAGACGAATGGCTAACAAACACATGAAAAAATGTTCATCATCTCTATATATTAGAGAAATGCAAATCAAAACAACCCTGAGATATCATCTAACCCCAGTGAGAATGGCCCACATCACAAAACCTCAAAACTGCAGATGCTGGCGTGGATGTGGAGAGAAGGGAACACTTTTACACTGCTGGTGGGACTGCAAACTAGTACAACCTTTCTGGAAGGAAGTACGGAGAAACCTCAAAGCACTCAACCTAGACCTCCCATTTGATCCTGCAATCCCATTACTGGGCATCTACCCAGAAGGAAAGAAATCCTTTTATCATAAGGACACTTGTACTAGACTGTTTATTGCAGCTCAATTTACAATCGCCAAAATGTGGAAACAGCCTAAATGCCCACCAACCCAGGAATGGATTAACAAGCTGTGGTATATGTATACCATGGAATACTATTCAGCCATTGAAAAAAATGGAGACTTTACATCCGTCGTATTAACCTGGATGGAAGTGGAAGACATTATTCTTAGTAAAGCATCACAAGAATGGAGAAGCATGAATCCTATGTACTCAATTTTGATATGAGGACAATTAATGACAATTAAGGTTATGAGGGGGGGAAGCAGAAAGAGGGACGGAGGGAGGGGGGTGGGGTCTTGGTGTGTGTCACACTTTATAGGGGCAAGACATGATTGCAAGAGGGACTTTACCTAACAATTGCAATCAGTGTAACCTGGCTTATTGTACCCTCAATGAATCCCCAACAATAAAAAAAAAATAGTTTGAATTATAGTAGTATACTATACTGACGTTTACCAGGAAAGATAAAAACAAACAAATATATAATGGTATAACCCAGCCATCTAATAATTCCAAGCTGGTCATGTAGCCCAGATAAACAAGTAACGTACAATCCAAGAAAACCAATGTGTACATTTTCAAATTCCTCCTGTCAAAATGACAATTCTTTTTTTGTTTTTTTTCTCTCCTCCATTATTCGTTTTCTACCAGCAGAAAAGAATTCATGTAATTTTCTACCCTGAATTGAAACATTTATTTATGGAGAAAGAAAAACAAAAGCAGCAAACATACACATTGTTTTTGTGACTTGCTTCTATCTTATTTAATTTGTTTTTTGTTAGCAAAAAGATTTCTTTGTTATAAAACAGAATTGTATGGCCAAGAAAGAGAAAGGCTTATTTTTGTTTTGTTTTGAGTAATCAAAAAAAGGACAACTAAAATAAAGCATAGTATGAATTGACTGTGGAGAAGAATTCATCTTTATAGATACTGATATAAAAGGGGTGGGGATGGCTGGAAATTGTTTCAGTAATTTGGTGGTACCTGTGATTCTGAGTCTGTAAACATTCTTTAAAAACAAAAATAATTAATTTTTCATTAAAAACAAAAAAAGTTACAATTCAAAGAAAAACTTACCACATTAATTTCACCGAAACTCCTTGCTCCTTCTTTTACCAAAAGATCTTGCTTGGGAACTTAAATTGGCTATGTTACCCCAAATTTCCTTTGCTCATTTTGAGAACTCTATGTGGACTTGCAGAGTGTAAAAACGTCATCAGGTGAGGCCATAACTTGTGTTTTTACTAACAACATTTGAGGGAGGCCTCAAGCCAAACTCCTCTTCATTCAGATCCTACTGGTTTGCTGGGTGTAGAACTAGGGTGTTCTTTGCATTGGACTATTAAGCCTTTTTTGAGTCAAGAGAGATAAATTTTTATGGAGTAAAGTAGCAAGTAAATAATTCATGGCAGTATTTTATTATCTCAGAAAGAATTAAAGGAAAACTCCACAGAGGCAATAAACATACTCTCCAGCAAAACACAAAGCAGGAAATTATTTTTGGCAATTTAGCTATTGACAAAAGGCTAGAGGAAAAGAGGGCTGGAGTCTGACTCTTCCCTGAGTCTCTGGACAGAGAAACGGCCTCTTTGTTCAAAGCACATCTAAGCTGTGATAACCCTTGCTTTCCACTATATTTACTAAGGCAACAATATGGACATTAAGTGACATTTCTTTTTCTGTTTATGTCTTAAAATAAGTTATGTTTGTTTTCATATTTCTGTACATTGTTTTTCTTTGGGAGACAAGGGATATAAAGAATGAGTAGGGTAATTCAGAGGTGTCAAAAGAATCTAACCCACTGATTTAAAGAATGTCACACAAAAGAAGGTGGCTGTTTCTGACCCCTTCATAATCCAAAATGCAGCTCCATTTTGACCTCATGACCCAGGCTATTTCATCACCATGAGGCACCGACGGATGATGTCTACAAAGTTGACAATCCTAAGGTCAAAGAAAGCTACCACCCAAAGGCCATTTTGATAGAATTCAGTTAATTAGTCTTCAGCTTATATTTTCCAAACTCAAAACTCTTCAGGCTAAGTTGCCATTGCTTAACTGTCATCCAAAATACAAGTGAGAATGTTACCATTATGCATCTCTGGACAAAACTTTTTTTTCAGAATCTCACCATCATTTTAATTTTATTTGCATCTCTCGCCATTTGCACAGATGTTGATGGAGCTGTATTTTTGCTTCAATTTCTATTGCAATATTCTTATTGCATTCTACAGGTCCTCCAGTAAACGTTACTTGCAATATTTTTATCAACAGTTTTGGATCAGTCACAGAAACCACCATGGTAAGTGCTACAATGCCACTGGCAAGAAAAAACGTGACTCAATTATTCCATGAACACAAACTGTCAAATTTTCTATTGTTCAACTTGCAGGGCCTCCTGTAAATGTTACCTGCAACATATTTATCAACAGCTTTGGGTCAATAGCAGAAACTACAATGGTGAGTGGGACTGAGCATTGAAGCTATCGTGTGAAGGAATGGGGTGCGGGATTGAAGAGCACTGATATATATTTGTGCGACATTTCCTGAGTGCCAATTTCCAACTTTGCTCACCTCTAAAAAACAAAAATTTATACACTTTCATTATGGACAGTCAGTAGTCAGGTATTCATTACTTAAAATTCAATAAAATTTTATCCATCATGCCAGAGAAATTTTAGCAATATTTGATGTTTGGTTACTTTTTAGTAGAATTATCAGCAACCGGGCATAGTTGAGGATACTTAAATATGTGTAACTCCAATGTTTCAGAAGTATAAATTTCTAAGTTTGAGAGATGTTTTATAGACTTTTTAAAAAATATAATGGGATTTTTAACATAGACAGGCCTCTCTTTGTTGCTACATTTAAGATACATGCCAAGGGACTGAACTTACAATCACACACACACACACACACACACACACACACACACACACAGGATTTGGCCATAGAAAGTAATCCCAAGTCCAAGGCAATTACATTATATGTATGTCTTTTTTAAAAAGCCAAAAACTTAACACTAATTCGAAGCTCATCATATAGTATGTGCAATCATGTTTCATGTATGTAAACAAGATTTCAGATACTATAAAATTCATTAAGGCTCTATAAATGTCATAGTTGTGTTGCCTATGACATAGCCTATTTGATCATTAGCCTCACCTTATCCAGTACTAGGCTATAGTATGAAGATTGTACTTTGGGTAAAATATTTTCTTGTTCCCATATGATTTATCTTAAGTCCTAAATCAATTGGCTATATATAATTTGCACAACTATGTAAAGTACAGCCATATAATTGGATGAAACTAAAATAAAATATGGTTGAGCTTGACTAAGTATTTTGGTGGCTGATGTCCTAGAAACACTTACAAAGTAAAATAATGAGCATCATGCCATTGAGATGTAAAAAATGAAGTTCTCCTGTTTTTGACTTTTATCTTTTAGGTTATTAAAATCGTGTTTAATAAATCATTGCACTTGGTGGTGTCCTTTATGTTAGAGAGAATTAATTTACTTTTTACCACTTTTTTCATTGGCAAAATTAGACATAATTCAACTGTACTACCCATTTTAATATTACTTTGAAACATCATTATCCAGAAATGAGACTTCTGAGGCTTTGACAGGATGTAGTGCATTAAGAAATTTTCCTAAATAAGATAGTTTTGATAGGGTTATTAAACTACTCATAAGAAAAGCTTAACATGGAAAGGATAAACCAACTCTGGGTTTGGCACTCAGTTTCTGTCTCTCCACCTCTTGGTTTTATCTTCATAATGAGGGGGAAAGCTTCCAATAGCCCAGATCACCGTCACCAGCTTTACACGATGGCATTCAATGACAATATTTGCACGACCTAATGCTGATTGCATTAATTAGAATCCTAAGTTGCTTTGATTAAATCTCCTCACTGCATCTTATCCTCGATCAAAAATGTAAATGTGCATCTTCTGATGTTCATTAATGCAAAAGAAGCTAAACATTTAAGAAGATGAAAATGGAAACTATGGATATTCTTGCTTTCCTCTATCTTTAACAGCTACTGAAGGTGTTTAATAAACGGGCTGCTTAGGTGCTTCCTGGCCACTTATTAAGTGTCCTTTGTTACGTTTCCTATCAGAAAATATAGAAACCGTTGCTTGAAGGTAACAAACAGTCTGTCTATTCTGCTGTATACAATAATTGAATTGCATGGAGTGATGTGCTTCTTAGCTTCAATGTAATGACAAACTTCATTCAGCTTTGAAAAAACATGTTTTATTTTCTTTAATTATGGCTTTGGTGTTAAACTACAAAATATATATATTTTAAATCCTATTATGCTTAATAAGTCAAAGAAGTCCTCATGCCACCTAGGAGAGGGATTGGCAAACTTTTTCGGTAAAAGGCCAGGCAGTAAATATTTAGGACTTTCAGAGCCAGACAATCTCTGTCACAACTACTCAGTTTAACTTTTTTGGCATGAAAGCAGCCATAAACAATAGCAAGCAAATGGGCGTAGCTGTGTTGCAATAAAACTTTATTTACAAAAACAGACAAAGCCAAATTTGGCCCACAGGTTGTAGCTTGCCAATCCTAGATGTAAATCATTAATATTTAAATGAATCTTTTCAGATTTATAACGTGACAATTGCTGCACCAAGAAAAGCATCTTATTTTCCTGCCTAGGAATCCACCTGGTGCACCTCATCTTAATCAATTCAGTCTGCTAAAGAATGTACCATACACGGGGTGGCTTACAAATAAGAGAACTGTATTTCTCACAGTTCTGGAGGCTTAAAGTCTGAAATCAGAGTGCCAGCATGATTGGATCCTGGTGGGGCTCCATTCAGGTTACAGACTGCTGGCTTCTTCTGGTATCTTCATATGGTGCATAAAACAATATTCTCTGGGGTCCCTTTTATAAGGGCAGTAGTCTATTTCATGAGGGTTCTACACTCATGACCTAACGACCTCCCAAAGGCCCCATCTCCCATCACATTTGAGGTTAGGATTCAACATAGTAATTTTGAAGGGACAAAAGCATTCAATCCATTGCATACTCAGAGTGTAACCAACAGCCCCAGCTTTCTTTATCAAAACTCTAAGATTCTACCATCCATGAATTTACTGATAGTTTCACAAAATTTGACTCCAAAAAATTGGTCAAAAAAATTAAACAGAACTGAATCCTTTTCTGAACTGTCTTCAGTTGGGGTCAGAATCCTTAGTGTTTATGCACGATGCTGACATCACTAAGGACATTGATTACTGCTATTTTCCGGGAGAATAGTTTGCTTTCTCTACATTTTATGAAATAAGTTTTTCCAATAATGTCTCAGAATTTTGAGTTTCTAAACCCGTTGATTATCCTCTCTTCCTTCATACCTCACTCTCATCTCATGATCTGGATAGCATTATTAAAGGATTTAGTTTTGGGTGTTTGCTTCTAAAAGATAGTGTTATCTATTTTAGGAACCCAACATCATTTTTTTTGGGGGGGTGCTGTCTACTCTGCCCTTTTCTGGTTAATAAAATCCCACTAAATTATCATATTACAGGTACTTCCTGCCCACAAAGTATTGGCTTACTTACAGCTTCACTTCTTTGATATGCTAGTATCCTCACAGGATAACATATTTGTGCTACTCTAAGGAATATTTTTACTTAATGATAATATACATTATTCAAACATATACAATTTTATTAATTATAAAACAGAGAAATCAGTTAGGAGTTGTTGCTACCTGACCCAGTGTTAAGAATAGTCAGTGAAACAAATTTTGTGTGTTCTAAAGTACTGAGAAGACTAATAAGGGGTATATGATGAGATTGGTTACATTCTGTTTTTGGGATGTGGGTCTACCATTTCCTTTTCTTTCCCTCTACCTTTTCTTTAGCTGTTGATAGCAAGTGAATTCACAGGATGGGGAGCATATTTTCAATGCCCTCTTTTCTGGTGCAAAGTGATAGTGTGAGAATATTAGTAATGTCAGTAAGGGTCAAGGGTGTCTACACACCATTTGTATGCAACTTTCCCCAACACTGGACCATTAGATAATGGAGAAGAAATTTTCTCTTCCTAGCTTTCAAATGACCAGAAGGACGTGACTGTACAGGGTATAATTTGGACCTGAGGATACTGGAACATCTCTAGAATATAATTCTGGCACTCAAACTCTTCCCCCCAAAGTAAATACCACATGCTTTGCTGGTTACTGCTGCAGGGTAAAGAGCTGTATTACCTCCAGTCTGAAATCATGTCCATGAAGAACTCAAATAAGAAGGTAGACAGTCCCTTATTAGAATGTGTGCTGTGCTATCACCACTGAAATGACGATATGGGTCCCCTTTCACTGTATAGCTACATAACCAAGTCATAAGGAAACATTAATTTATAAGTGCTAGTAGGTAGCTACATTTCTAATTTCTCACTTCTTAAAGAAGACTCCAGAATCTACTGCAAGTCTGGCATTTTGTTAAACTGATATTTTTAGGTGACCTTGGTCTTTAAGTTAATAGTGCAATGTTACAGCCTGAATTTTTCGTAAAGCAGCTGCCCCTCCCCAGTAATTTCAAACTCAAAGGTAACTTTCCATATTAAAACTAGAACAGACTAGAGATTATGAAACTTTACTGCAGCATAGCCAGGGGTAAAACCAAAGTGCCACACAGGCACTGGGGAGAATCAACCAAGCATATCCTTGTCTTTGACACCTTTATAACATAATTGGATTGAACAATGTAAAATAAATAATGTTATAAGAAGGTAATAGTGAGGTTTAATAGAAGTATGTATGAGACAGAGTGGAAATCTTTATTTACAAAAGCTTAACTAAATAGTATAGTGCCAAAACAATTCAATTTAAGAAAACAATTTTTGATGGAATAGGCATAACAGTATACTATATCAGAAAAAGTGAAATCTGAGAAATTCCAAATTTGACATGAAAGGATAAAGTACTTGCATTACCAGTATTAAGAATATAATAAAGACATGTGACTTACACACAGCTTTTGAAAAAATGAGATATATATACATAATTAAAAAGTTTCCATTACCTAATCCAATACCCAGATAGTCAACCATACAGAGACGAATTTTAGTATAAGAAAATATGTCATTTGTTTGAAGTAGATTCTGTCCCTAGAGAAAGAAGGCAGTGTAAAATAAAATTCAGTTTGCATTTAAGCATGCTTCTTGGTATTTATTTCCCCTTTAATGTTTCTTTAAATCTAGAAGCAAAAATAAAGAAAAGGAAGGACTACAGAACAATGTAACTATCCTCTTGTGGTTTTGAATATAGTGAGAAAATAAAGCTATAGATGAATAAACAGAAATGATGTCTAGCCAAATCACACATGCCAAATTTTTACACCATGTTCAAAATGACAGTGAACTAGAAGAATTACACAGGCACGGCTCCAGATAATCTTTTCTTTAGATAATTATTTTTCCATATCATTACATGCCCTTTTCAATTTTAAAAGATTTTTAAGGATCCTTGTTTACTTTAGAATAGTATATATCATCAAAAACAAAATTATGAACAAATTTCAATTACTATACATTAAAAAAGAATAAATACTGATAACCAAAAGCTCTGACAAAGGTCTTATTTCATATAAGTGCTGTAATTGTGGCATAAAATATATTTCTCCTCGAAGTTTTACACTTATCCTTGCTTACAAGTAAGGGGATTAATTTATTTCAAATTAATCTTTAGACATTTAATGATTCTACTCCGATATGATAGACTCAGTGCTTTTTTTAAAGTTCTAATACTGGGAGAATCTATTTCATCATTTTCTATACATAAATTTCAAAGTAGAAAACCAGGAAACACTAGGGAACCTCAAGGGAAAGACTTAATAAAATGATATATATTTGCTGTGAAAATTCATATTGAGATATTTTTCTTAAAGGTCATTTTCATATTGTATGTCACTAATGTAATATTCTCTCAAGTCTCTCAATACATAACTTTAAATCATTCTCAGGCCCAAGAGAGGATTGCAACTATGTTCTGTTGGTAATTTTGCTGCCCAATGCTCTGTATCTGGCTTCTCATGGCCTCTCCTATACTAGGATTACTTCCTAAGGGGAGGGGGCCTTCGCTGGCCTGCTGATGTTCTAAGATATTTGTTACAACTACTTGACCTCTGTTATTTCCTGCTGCCATTACATCCCATACTTAGAGTTCCTCTACCTCTAAAATTGACTAAAGAATGGGATCTTTTTCTTTTCTACTTCCTATTGAAATAGCATACAGACTTCTCCTAAATAATTTCATTAAGGACAACTAATTCTAGCTCAAGGGAAATAAAAGGGAGTGAGTGTCAAACACTGGGAAAGCTTCATTTTTCTCCTCAGAAAATCTTAAGAAAATCTCACAACTAATGCATTTAGTGCATGCTTATATGTAAATTGTATTATTATATTTTCAGTAACCCCTTTGACCTTCATAAATCACACATTTTTTACTCCTTACACAATACTCCAAAGCTTCCAGTAACTCCTATTCCCAATGAGATCCTGAACTATCAATAATCTCTTTCCAGCTACAACCTTCTGGTACCTTTGCCCAAGTCCAGAACTGTGTGATGGGGAGAACTTTGAGGTTCTGTCCTTCCTTTTTTCCACTCAGTGGGAGAGCCAGTGAGCAAATAAGATGGAATGGAAGCCTAGCTGAATCCACAAAGACACCCTTCTGGATCTGAGAATTTACTATATGGGCCTAGTCTAATCCCAAATAAAAGTCAGCTGCCAAAATTTTCCAAGTCAGAAAGTCTTTTTATTATCCAATAGAGAACCTCCAATTATTCTCTTTTAATAGCACAGTCTCCCCAAATGATATAGGTTTTGATAACTGATTTTTAGTAGTTAGTAACCTTAGTAGAACCTCCATAGTTGACCCCTCCCTACACTGACCATCTCCTTACATTGATCTAATTTTCATAGACCGGACATGCACCACATGCACATATCAGTACAGTAGGCCTAGTTCCTTATATTGATCACCTCCATATGTTGACCAGTTTGTTATAGTCCCTGGGATGGCCAACTCACAGAGATTCTACTACTACTGTATTTGACTATTGGCCTACTTTAGGACCAGCCTACATGGGGCACCCTTTCTAAGAATTGCCACCCCCAAAATTCTCTGTGATCCTCATCATCAGGGCGACAACTACAATTGAGAAAAAGTCATCAGAGTTTACATAGTTTATTAAATAGGTAGAAGGTACTGAAGCTGTTTTCCACATACACTGATCTTTACAGCTTAATTATTTTCTTCTCTTTTGGCACTGAGGGAATTGACCAAAACTGGACATCCTGAGATAGTCTCCACAGTGTCTAGTAGAGTGACCAATCATTTCTATTTGCCTGGCATGAGGGGGTTCCCTGGATGTGAGACTTAGGGGCCAAAAATGGGAAGTTCTCGAGCAAACCAGGAGAAGTTAGTTACCATTAGAGTAAGTTAAACAATAACCAAAAAAGTCCAGGTACTCAAAATTTGGAGATGGAGCAAATGAAGAGCAAAAATGTAAAGGAAGGAGAGTAAGAATGAATGAGTATATATCTCCCTAAAAGACCACATGTAGCAGGCAATAGCAGAAAACTATTTGCTGTGAAACCATAGTCTTGTTTGACTAGGGGATACTAGTGAAGCCTCAGTTGAGCTCAAGATTATCAAGTGAAGCAACACTTTCCATAAACCTAAAGACTTTTAGGTAGAAGTCCCAGGACAGCTGTCACTGCCCCAGGTTGATTCATTAGCTTAGAAAGAAATCCCAGACCAAATGGGAATGCCAGGGGTATACACAAAGCTCCAAAAAGGAAGAATACCTTTGTAAAAATGTGTTCAGACTGGGAAAATGTGAAAAAGATCTCTGGATGAAGCATCAAGTTGGCTGGTGTAGATATAACATATTCAGAGAAAATGATCAAATATTTAAGAATTGTGGAAGTAAGTAGCTTCGAGGGAAATATTTCATGAACATGAAATATTTTTATGTTTATATTTATGAATTTTAAAGATATTGTCCCATCATGTCATAGTTTTATAAGATTTTTCACTACCAAAATTGCAGAGTGGGTTTCCTTCTGCCCAGAGCATCTGGCAAAAAGCAATCATGTCATTTCTGATTTGGAAAAAGAATTCGTTTTATTTGACAATCTGCCATCACAGACTGACTTTTGTATTTGTTACCTTTTTCTATAGAAAATAGGCTTTATTTAGTATTATTTTATCTCAGAATGAATAATTTAAACACAAAAAAAACTTCAAGCAAGTCAACCTGCTCCACTGATGTTTGGTTTCATTGAGTCTTCTTTCTTCCTCTCCTTTGTCCCCAATCCTAGTAGAACTGAATGATTTATGTTGACCAATGTATACACAGCCTGGTTTTCTCAAACACAAACTCTATACAAAATCAGGAATAAAGGTGGGAAGGAAATGTAGATGGACCTTTTATGCCAGGGTGGGCAATAAGTAACTCTTGTACGTGGCATTTCTGTAGGATTACCGAGTGAACATTTTTCTGAGACAACAGTGGAATGATTCACGGCTGGCATATAGCGAGTATCCAGATGATTCCCTGGACTTGGATCCATCTATGCTAGACTCAATTTGGAAACCAGATTTGTTCTTTGCCAATGAGAAGGGTGCCAACTTCCATGATGTCACCACTGACAACAAATTGCTGCGGATTTCAAAAAATGGCAAAGTGCTCTACAGTATCAGGTAAGACTCCATTGGCTGCACCTGTTCACTTCCACTTCTTCAATTCATTGCTGGTCTAGAACTGCCCAATTCTGCAGGCCAGGGTATATATGAATATTTGGCTTTTGTGGTTTTCTTTTTTATCATTTGAATCTTAAAGTTGGTGGAGAGTACCAATGATCCCTGTGGTCTCGTAAGTGTGATTCTCCACACAAAAAGTATTTGCTAGGATTGTGAATGGGTGATGGCATTGCATAAATACCTACACAAATGTGTTCTTGATTGTCTCATTAAAGGAAGTACAGGCCCTTCAATTAAATTGTCCTTGAGCATGATGTATGAAATCTCATTTCAATAATCTTGCCATTCTGTAACATTTAACCATACACACATGTAAAATTCAATAGCTCAGCATAGTCACTGACAACTTATTTTTGGCTGGATGAGTGGAGTCCTGGTTCTAATCTCAGCTCTGCTTCTTACTAAGCATGTGATCTTGATCTCTTAACTTTTCTTGGACTTACCATTGGGACGTACAATTCCTGAGATCTGTTATTGCTTTTATATTCAAATATGTTCTTCTCCAAATCTTTAACCAAATCTTTAACTCTAGCTCAAAATAATTTTCCTTTTTTCTGAATTCTACTAGCAGTTTCTCTGTGTCCCTGTAAGGATTTTAGTTCTTCTTCCCTTATATTTTGACTATTTCTACATATGACTATAGCATAAGAACATGGATTTCTGGAATCAGGCAAATCTAGAATAAATCCAAGCTTTGCCACTTACTAGGTTACATAGCCTATAACCTTCAGATATCTTAGTTGTAAAGTGGGAAACTCCATATTTATCTCTGAATACTCTTGTAAGAATGAATATTGTAGAGGTTGGCAAATATTTTCTGTAAAGGGTCAGATAGTGTTTTAAACTTTGCAGACCAAATTTCTTCTGTTGTAACTATAATAAAAAGTTGACACATTACCTGATACAGAGTACATGTTCAATAAATAAAATGATAGCTATCTTAATCTTAAAATCAATCTTCTTTTTAAATGTAAGCTCTTTCAAGTCAATATGTTTGGATTTTTCCCTTTTGTAACATCTACCAAAAGGCTAGGACAGTGTACTGTATATGGCAGATACTTAGTACATTGAATAACTATTGGCATTTTAAAGGTCCTTTACAGAATCCCCCCCTTCTCTCCAATTTTATTGCCAAAAAGTGGATATATCCTTGCAAATGAATTTTACAAGTTTGCAGACTCAGCACCATCAAAACCTTATTTAACAACTCTACCTACAATTTGGTTTTGTATTGTATATTCCACTCTTATACCCAGTAATTTCACAGCTTGCTGATGGGTGACAGCCCCATGTGTTGAAGAATGAAAAAAGATGCTCATTTGGAAAAAGTGGCAAAGTCATTCCTTGCACAGAGAACCAGTAAATTTCCTCCAATGCCCATTTCACTTATAAAGAAACACAGAAGATTCTCCACGATGATGCATTTGGGTAGTGTAAAATGCATTGTTGGGCCTGACCTAAGTTGATGGGAGCTGATGAAATGGGACATATGTAGAGCATGGTGCTGGGAAGGAGAGTTATAAAAAGCAGCACAGGGTATCAGCTGCTCCAGCTAATCCTCTGGGCCTGGAGTGGTGTTGCTCTAATAAAATACCTAGCATTGTGCACTGCTAAAATAAAACCAGGTGGTTATTGCTGTCGTTGTTTTCTTGCAGTTCTATGAAGGTCTTTACATTCTAGAAATGTTAAGAAATATAATGCTTCCCAGATCTAGATCCAGAGGCAATTCTTATATCTCAGGGGTAGCACATTACAGATTCTAAAATGACCTAACCATTGTTTTGAATTGGGTGGGGTTTGTCTTATGGCAGGCTGGTTTAGACTTTTCCTTCATTGTGAGTAAAATAAGAGGAAAAATTCTTGGTAAAGGAGCCCTGGAGATGATGTCACTCTAAGGAAACACAACTCTTGGCAGATTTGAACTATAGAAATCAATTATTTCCCTAGAAGGGCTTTCTTTAAAGGAGCCAGACACTGAGCTGGGCCTAGAGATCCAGAGCTGAGTAGGACGTGGTCCCTGCCCTTGAATGGCTCCAGACTAACAAGTTAGGTGGACACATGGTAATTTAATAGGATAAATAGGGAACAAGAAAAAAAGTGGTTCTAACTTTGCAAATGAATTGTGTGACCCAAATGGTGTCAAAATATGGGGGTCAGCCCCCACACTGCTATTTGAATCACTGGTCTCAATTTAACAAGATACCTAGGAGTAGTTAGTACTAATATATGCCCAATTGTAGATTTAACTTAAATTTAAGGCCCAGGAGTCTACATTTATAAATATCTTGAAGATGCTGACAAGTTCCTGCTAAAGTTCCTTTAGGAAGGAATTTCCCTGCACACTCAAGTTTCCAATACAAATGTCCCTGGAAGAGGGCATCCATTGACCTAAATTCATACTAAACTATAAAGAGCTAATGTTAATTTCTGACAGTAGGTTTGATGTCTGTGAGGCATAGTAAGACTGAGCATAATGGATCCCTAAGTGGAGAAGGGAATAAAATGAAGAATGTTTGGGACAGATACAAGGAAGGGGCTAGAAGTACCAAGACAAAATCATAAATTGCCTCCACCTTACCCAGTAATTAATTATTTTTAATACTTAAGCATTTAATCCACATTTTAAAAAGAAGTATTCTGTAGTAATGTTTTATATTTGCATTTTCCTGAAACATAAAAAAAATACTGATAGTATTTTATCCAGGAAAGATTCCATGCTTTTCTTAGCTTTGTAGGAATAGAGGTAGAACTAACTCTCCATGGACACTAAAGCCCAAGGCTTCGATAGTCAAATAAATCACAAAGAGAACTATATAATCCTTCGATGTCATAACAAACAAGACCATATCTGTGAAGCTAGTGAATGATGCCCCATGATTATATCAATGTACACAGCTATGATTTAATAAAAAATATATATATAATATAAAAAAGACCATACTTCCCAATATTTTATATATCTGTATTCCAAATGAGTGGGGCTCTTAAAAAAAAAAAAGAGGGAGCAGTAGGCCAGAATTCCTTAAGTGTCATCTTAATTTAAATACTTGGGGTACTTGAGTAAAATTTGAACACATCTTTTAAATAGGAAGGGAAGATTTTATGTCAGTGTTAACAAATCTCTCTCCAGTGATGCAGGATAGTCTTTCTTGATTAAATAGTGTCAAATCAGTTTCTTTCCATTTTTCTTCAAATTTCTTCTTTTCTAATATGTGTATCCTACTCTCTGTTTTCTCTGAATTTTTTCTTGACCCATTCCATTAGTAGTTGATCATCCCTGATCAAAGTATAAATAAGGATAATCTCTTTAAATAATCTCTTCAGAGAGCATTAAAGTCCAAATTCAAGTTACTTACAAAGGCTTGAATCCACAGTGGAAACATGAGGTGAGCCCTGAATGTTGCACAAATTATTGTTCCAACAATATTAATTGAATACCATATAATGAATCAGAGTAAAGGTCAGGACATCATGGGGTATGGTGGGCAAGAGGAAAGAAAAAAGAAGGTAAGCATTTTTGGAAAAGAGCAGCTTGTCTCACATGTCCACAATGTCTTTGCTGATTTTTTTTTCTTCCTTTAAATCCCATTGTTTCTGAGAATGGTCTATCAGAAATCTGACTTTTATAGAAGCTTAAATTATTTAAATTCAAAGTTACCTTGTAAAATATCTAATTTGACACCCTCAATTTACTAATTAGGAAGTGACTTCTTTCAGAAGTTTGGTGAGCCAGAATAATGGAGCCCATAAATAACAAAGCTAGAACAAGATTCAAAGCTCTTGGCTAGTTTTTCAGTGCTGTCATCTCCAACCCTACATTAATTCCACATTTATTCCAAATGAAGTCCAAAGATGTAAAAACATAATTCCAAGATAGATCATTTTGAAACCAACGTTTTTGGGAGGGCTATTAGAGGAAAAGGTAAGATTAAAAATGAGAACTTAACATGTCTTCAGTTTGATGAATATCTTAAAGACTGTTTAAATTCAAGGTAAAACAATTGACTTTCAAATAGAAAGATCTATTTGATAATTTTATTTAGCATATGTAGCTTACATAGCATATTGATTTTCTGTAAAAATTCACTATCCCAGGGATTAAAGGGCTGAAGAGACCCATTTTTTCCATTTTTTTCTCATTTTTTCTTTATTAAATCATAAAGAGGTAGATCATGTATACATTAATAAATTTATGGGATACAATATGCTGATTTCATATACAATTTGGAATGCTTACATTGTACTGCTTAACATATCCCTCACCTCATTTACTTAATTATTGTGTTAAGACATTTATACTCTATACTTAATAGATCCAACATGTACCCTTAGCACCATAGGTGTGATTCCACCATTCACCCTCCCTCCATCTGGCCTCCCCCTCCCCTCCCATCCCTCTCCCACTTCATCCTGGGTCATGGTTGTAATCTATTCTTCATATGAAAGTGTGAGTGATTGTAAATTGGTTTCATAATAGTACTGAGTACACTGGATACTTTTTCCTCCATTCTTGAGATACTTTACTAAATGAAGAGACCCATTAAAGTCAGTAAGTCAACTCTTTGCCTTCAAGCAATGTGCTGAGAACCCATTCTATTTTTAAAGACCTTCAGAGAAGGATATTTTAAAATTCTGCCTGTAGATCTTATAATAATAATGATATGCTAACATTATAAAGAAATTCTTTCTATTATAACTGAAATCACTTGTGCTGAAATTTAAATCAGTCACTTTTCCTCCATCTGTTGACACCGTAAATAAATGATCACCATTTTGGGAAGGATAGACGGAGGGATTAATTTACTGTTTTTGCTTTCAAACATTTTTACCTTACAAGAGTTAGTGGACATGTTTGGTCACTAACACCATACTACTGGTTTAATTTTTAATAATTTGAAGAACACCATGATGTTCTTCATCTTGCAATTTTCAGTTTGTTGTACAGTTTGGGGTCCCTACTCTGCACTTTATGATATTGAATGTTATCCTGGTTACTTTTGATAGTAGACATAGACTTTAGGGTCAAACACACTTAGGCTTGATTCTCTGGCCCCAGCACCACTACCTGTTAATTTAGGAGAATCTCTTATCTCTCCAAATTTCTCAGCTTTGGTAAGAAGATAATTTGGTTATGAATGAGTATTAGTAGGTTTTAATATCTATTATATAGAAAGACATGCACTTGTGGCATTGCCATAGAGCTCCTGGTATTGTAATGATTGTGCTTTCTGTTTCTTCCTCTAAGACAAAGAGTAAACTGACCAATATAGATTCCTACAACCTCAAAACTTAAAGGTTTGGACAGACACACTTCAAGAGTGTGTGTCCCTATAGAGCAGAAAGTATTTATAGAGCAGAAAGTATTAATTAACCTGAGGACTAGATGAAAACTCTAGGGAGTCCCTGAACTTTTCTAAAATTGTATGCATATTTTGGGTATTAGGGTATTTAAGATATTCTGTGTTTGTTTAGAGTAAAGGTCTTAGTCTTTATTAAAGAGGCTGTGACTCTCCAACTGTTCACAGCTTTGCTTCCAGATTTATTGCATGCCTCCAGAATGTGCATGCCTCAGGTGAAGTTGTTAAAGAAATAATGTTTCCCTTCAGTGTCTTATTTGACTGGCCAAGTGCCCAGGGGCCTCATGCTACCCTCCAGCTGCAAAAAGTTCTCTAAATCTTAAATATTCATGGTATTGCTCCTCCACAACAGCACCCTGTATCACCAAGGTGTTTTACTTGCCTCATCATGGACCTTCATCTGACCTAAAACTTCTTCCTTGTGGCATTAGAGGTGATTTGCTTGTTAATCTCTTCTGAGTCAATTCACAGTACCAGGTGCTGATGATTCAGTGTTCTGCTTTCCCTATTGTACTTGAGTTGTAATAGAGAACTCTTGAGGATTGACAGGCTTCTCCCTCCGATAATAGATTATAGACACCACTGAGAGTAGGTAGAGTGTAGATTTCTAGACAGACCTCCAGTGGTGCCCCCCAAACAATCCTGTTTAATGACCAACTCTACCCACACACATAAAAGGCCAATTTTTCTCACATGGCGTCTCAGCCTTGACTCATCCTATGATCTGATACAAAAACTTCAAAAGATTCTAACTTTAGTTATAGAATGTTTTTGTGGAATAGGAAAAAAGAACATTCTCTATTTGGATGTCAGAGCCAAAAATAAAATCCACAGTGAACTAAGACCTGCCTAAATGTTACCAATGGCGATGCTTTGATTATTTTACTCTTGATTTTAACAAAACACATAAGCCTCTATTTTCTTTTAGAAGGAAGTTATGAAAAACTGTGATGTATTCTCTCTGAATATTTGGACCATGTTTATCTTTATATTCGCTAGGCCAGACAAAATTACATTCTCATTTTCCAACTCTGTGTCCAAATCCTCATTAGTTTTGTGACATGACTTAATGAACTAATTAATGACTATAACATAAGCGCCCACATCAGAATTAAGCAGAAAATCTTCAGAGAAGTGCTGGGAAATGCCATGGAAACCACAATGATTCCATTCTTCCGCCAGGCTAGTAAGGCTGGGAGGGTGGGAGGTGCTGGCATACACACACACTAGTAGATTCAACAGGAGCTGAGTTAAGTGGTATGGGGGTAATTTTGGAGGAGAACCCTTAGAAAAGGTTTAGCAGAGAGTAAAAATATTAAGGTCTAGAAAGTGGGTTGTGTGCATGACAGACTCTCATAAATGTTGGAAAGTTTTGTTGGTCTCCTGCTTGAGTTCAGGAATACACACACATTGTGGGGCATAATACTGGTTTGAATATGACAGAGTAAGGATCTTACCCTTGGTTGAAGGAAGAGGGAATTTTTCAATGAAATATATGGCAGCTAGCATGGTTACTTGCTTTGACTGTTTACCTGACTGGGCTAGCAATAGCAACTAGTAGGTTTTCCTCTCTTTGGAGGTAACTTTTCATTTCATGAACATTTATCAGAGTTTGTTCTTCAGGGGACAGTAAGGAGAACAGAATACCAAGAAGGTAGTGCATTGATGGTTCAGTGGTAGAATTCTAACCTGCCCAGAAGGTAGCTCAGGGAATTGTGATCTACACATTTCCTTCCATCATTTACTATGTCCTCTAGAATCACAGAACAGCCTCTCCAGTTTATCTCTCTGGGTCTCAGTTTCCTCTATGATATGATGTTGAATCTGAGGATTAGGCAAAGTCTAGGGATACTTCTAGCACTACATTAAGTCTGTAACTCAAAATAACTTCCCTCTCCTTTCCAAACCACAAAACTTTCCTGATAAAGTGGGTTCTTAATATTCCTTAGGTCTTGGGTTCAGCAAGAGGGTACTCAAACTAAATATCGAGCTCCTAAGGAGAGGAATCTGATTTTGGAGTGGGTTAGGAAAGATTGAACTACCAATGTTTAAAAGCAGCTTTAAAATATTCAACCTACAGTTTACACAATGACAAATATTCTGAACTAAACTCCCTATTGAGAAATTTCCGAATTGCAAAAGTTGATCATCTGTACCTCCTGTTCAATCAATAGGAATATCTATGCGATATTATTTTAGAATATGTTCATGAATTCAGGATTTATATATTTTTAGATAATTATACAAATATGGTTGGCTGGGACAATAATTGACTGCATGTATTAGCTAAAGGAATCAGCAGATTTGACCCAGCAGAGTTTACAATCTAGTCTGCTATTACTCATTATCTAAATTTTCTTGTGGCAGAAAGCCAAAGGAAAAATCAGAGGTCCTGATGAGGTTGCTCAACTTATGTTGATGTGGGCTTCTGCCATGTCTACTCTGCGGCTTTTGAAAGGCTCTGTGGATGGCATTAACCCCAAAATAAATGTGCATAACATCTCCATGGCTCTTATGAAATACATGAAACTTTAATGCATTCTCAGAACATATAATCCAAAGGAAAGGCACTCCATTTTAAAATGGAATAAAATGTCCATCTGCAAAGCTCAGCAGTCTCCCCACCAAGTGTCTCCTTCTTGGTGAAATTGGTTTAAAATTACATACCAACATCTGTACTGGAGAGGATACAACATGTATTATTGGACACTCATTGAAAGATAATTAAATACATATATAATTATGTGAATTTCAGCATGTGGCATACTCTCAGAGCAAAGCCTCATACCTGACCAATCAGTTCTTTCAAAGGACAATAAACAAAGATTTTATTTGATGTTTCATTTTAGTAGGGATATTTTGGTAAACTTGGTCAGTCAGATGAAAGATAGAAAACAAAAAGTGACCTGGAGATTAAAGATAGAATGCTGTGGGGATAGAGCATATATCAGTTCTGAGGGTCAGTAAGACTTGGATTCAAATCTTATTTTACTACTACTTTTTGAGAAGTTATTTAACCTTTGTTTGATCCGAAGTTTTCTCAGTTCCACATTCATATTAAATGTTCAGTGAATGTCTTAATTTTCCCTGAGCTGGTTGTAGGATAAAAATGGAGGAAGTAAGGATGACAGTTCTCCCCATCCTCCTTAACCCATACATATGGTACACACTTGTACCACTCAGGCTCCACTCACCTTCTGCACTTTGTCCAAGCAGATGGCTACTCTACTTGCCTTGGTTTCCCTCCTTTTGGGAGGCATGTAGCTTTTAATGGAGGTGATAGTTGCATCTACTTTCAGATAGTAATTTAGCTGGCATAGGCCTTCCCTTTAGCTGCTTGTTAAGAGTAAACTGAGGACTCATGCTTGGTTGCAAAGTGTTATCCAATCAAGGATGGGCCATTCTCCCATCTGTCAAGAACTCTGTTCCCTCTCCAACCTTTGCACCAGGAACAGTGGTCAGCAACTCTCTACCAGTTACCACAATAGAAGTTTTAATGCAGCAAAATACCAGGCAAGTATCACAATTTTGCTTCCAGCTGTCAGCAGGAAGTTGCTTTGGTTTTCTCAAAACCATATCTTTAGTTCACAAGTATGCTAGCACTTGTCCTCTTTCCCCTTTTGTTAAGTAAGATAATCCCAAACAAAACATTAAAAAAAAATCACTATTCAGTACAGTGGTTTTCTCTCTTTCTTTACCTCATTGCCACCATTAAATAGCTGTAACGTTAGACACACAGTGGCACTGGACAAGTCAGTTCTCACTATTTTAATGTGCAGGTTAACAGCATTTTATCTTCATGATATATAAATGTATATATAAATATGTATAAATACTAGATGTGGAATTACTTTGCAATTCAAAATATAACCAAAATATGAGCAGTATTGATTATTTAAATCTTTGCTAATTTGAGCTTTTTACTCTGGTGGTGTTCAATTTAGCTTTCTCCTATTCAACACCTTCAAAACATTTTCATTCAAGAAATATCAAAGCATTTGGAAAAATTTTAGCTGCAGATTTATCAGTTGCTCTCCAAGTTGAATCCAATCCATATTTGGACTTAATTAACATGGGCCAACCATATGTGTACACATTTTCTGAAGGGACCACGCACAGATGGGAGCAGATATTATATTTTTGTCCTTCCCAGCTCATATTGCTCAATGCATATGGGTATTTTCTATGATGCCTTTATAATGTTTGGTAAACATGGACCTTCCTACTCAGCCATGTATTTTAGTCAGGGAAGAGGAAGAGAACAGCGATGAGCCAGACAGTGTTGCCATTTATCTCTTCCGCATCCCAAGATCAACAGGAAAAACAGCAAAAGTGCTTATTTAGAATTAGTAGAGAGGAAAGAGTCTAGCACACAGCTTAGGACCAACCTGGGATTTAGGTCCAGCCTTAGACAATATTGAAAAAAATGATGTGTCTCTGGTGTCCAGCCACACTATTCTGAGCCCTGTTTTTCATCTAGTTTTATCATTCCCTTTGATATTCTCAGCATCCAAGTCAGCTCTTGGGGATATCAGTAGGGAATCCAGGAATCTATCAACTCATTTACACAAAAGGAGAAATGACTTAGTATTTGAAATGCTCTTCTCTTCCTATCTTTGCATCTTAATAGTTACAGGAGCTTTTAGCTAAAATGTCTATTAGTTGATTATACTTAGCTATTAGCAGCCAAGAGTTGGAAGGTATTTGAACAAGGACATATTGGGATCTTTCTGGAATTCCTAACAATTTATAGACCAAGAATTTTAAACTTTATATGGCTGTCCATGAACCAGGTGACCAGTTCAGGGCAGTCTATGGGCAGGACTCACTCTATGCTTTTTATAAAATGAGTGAGTTCAAAGCAGCCATTTCATCACAGAGGTTTCAGAAATTATAAGTTATGAACCCAGGAATGGACTAAGAAGCTGTAGTATATGTATACCATGGAATACTATTGAGCCACAAAAAAAGATGGAGACTTGACTGTGGAACACATTATTCTTAGTCAAGCATCACAAGAATGGAGAGATAAGAATCCTCTGTACTCAATTCTGATATGAGGACAATTAAGTTCCTAGTACACAGTGGGGGTGGGGATGGGGGATGGGGAGAGCTGAGAAAGAGAAGGAGGGAGGGAGTAGGGGGACAAGGGATGTGGTACACCTTTTGGGGGTGGGACACAATTATAAGAGGGTCCTTATCTAACAAAAGCAATCAGTGTAACCTGGTTCTGTGTACCCTCAGTAAATCCCCAACAATAAAAATAAAAAAAAGAAAGTGTCATTCCTTGCCTGCCTAGCCAAACTTGGACCAATTCTGTTTGTTCTCCATGGATGAAGATCCTTGTGTGAGTACCTTGGGTTTTAACTCAGGAGCACCAAATAATTAGTGCAAGGCATGCTTCCCTGATAGATCCAAAGGGCCTTCACAGGATCCAGGTCTGTGATAATAGGTTATCTGCTCTACCTAGTCGCTGTGAGGGTTTATCTAGCTTCCAGGGAGTACTTAAACCTCTTTGCTAGATTCAACTCAGGTGTGTCAGGCTCGCATTCCCAAAAAGGATTCTTTAAATGGGAGAGTGGAAACAACTTTTAAAAAGTTGAATAGTAAATCCAAGCTGCTAGGATATATATATATATACACATACATATATATATATAGATATATAAATTCTAATGTTAAGTGGTGGTCTCCTTCAAGACAGAAACTGTCTTATTTCAAGTGTCTGATACATAATGCCTAATAAATATTTGCCAAAATATTGCCGTAGGTATAGACTAAGTTACAACCCAGGTGGGATCCTGATTAATGCCAATCCTTCCTAAGAACCAACTAGTTCTCCTCTACATTCTGTCCTTTTTCACGCCCAGTACCATGAGATTTTGTAAATTCTTCTGTTCGTTCAATGCATGTTGTAGCTGCTTCCCTAACTTCAAAGCTCTCAGTGGCTGATTTTCCAGAGCTCGGAGACAATAACCTGATAAATTGCCACCATGCTGAGTGGGGCTCCACTGCCTACTTTTAACCTTTGCACTTTGGAGTATGTTAATAGGCACACTCCTATTGGTTTTGGTATTTTCTCTACCTCACCTTAAAACTGTCCTAACACCCCTATTAGCAGCTTTCCCAGTCTTCTACCCATACCTGACATATTCTTGGTTGCCAGTGGTCTACTTTCAGCTTCACTGCCCTGACTTACCCGCGTGCCTCTCCACTGTGACTGAGGCCTATGATTAACAACCCCCCCTTGGCTCATTACCCCAAGGCCAATCATTTCACAGCCTACCTGGGGCTAATGTCCTACCCTGGTGTCAAGCAGAAAGTAGTATTTCCCAAAGAGTGCTATTGCTACTGAGAAGTTACAGATGCCTTTCTCCATCCTTTTTTCTATTCCCATTCAAACCGTCTCCTTTTGGCCTATCACATTATCAGGAATTAAAGTCATCCCTTGGGACTTGTTGAAGCAGCACTTCTTAAGGTGTGCTTCACGTCACCAGTATCAGTATCACCTGGGCTACTTATCAAGAGGGCCTGAGAATCTGCATTCCTACTAAGGCCCTCAGATGACACTTAATGCTCACAAGAAATTTAAACCCACTATGCTAAAGGATGTTTTGATCAGATAACCAGCCTAGCAGTGTGTTTTTAATTCAGTTATTCCCTAAGTTGTCCCTCCCTCTCTCCATGGTTGTATTAATGATGCACTTTTAACTTGACTTCTAACTTGCCCCCAGGCTAATTTCACTTATAATCTAAAGATGACACTCTTGGTTGATATTAGATGCATCCTGTCAAATCTCCCTGACACTAACAAGTCACATGTTAGAAATTTAGTTACAACTGGGAGGAAAGTTTCAACAGATTTACATTGTACAGTAAGGGCTTCCTTATGTTTCCAGGGAAAGAGTGGATTGTGTTCTAAGATGATAGATGACAAAGCCCAGTGGGGGTAATAAATATCTCACCTATCTGCCCCAATTGCCAGAAAGTTCCGAGTTTAAGAAGCTTTATTACTTGGACTTACAGATTTCATTATATTTAAGAGGGTTAATTTACCTATAAGAGAAAATCCTTGAAGTTGGTCCCCTTTGCCTACAGTTTATAATCACAGAGATATTAAGCAGGATGAAGGTGCTAGAGTAGCAGTCAAGGAGGTCCAGAAATTTATTCAAGATCAAATAACTCTTTAGGAGTAATCTGTGTCTACCACCCAAGTCCCCAGCTGCTAGGGCAAGGCTGGGGGAGTTTTTAAAAGGATAAGCCATGAGAATTCTGGATGCCTGAAGAAAAGTGAAAGGGGGTATCCCTGAGCACATACAAGGCAACTAGGTGTGTATGACCACCTCTGCTGGATTCATAGACAAAGGAAGATGATAAATTGGTAATAGATTATTTTCCTAAGGAGGAAATGTGGTAGAGTGGGAAATAAATGGAATTTAATGTCAGTTAAAATTGGGTTCAAATCTAACTTTGGCTGCTTATTGGTTTTGTGACTTTGGGAACATGGGTTTACCTCTGTGCACTTCAATTTGCTTATTTCAAAAATGGAGATAACACCATGTGCCCTATGTGATGATACTCCCTGATTGTAAAATAATGAGAGCTACAAACACTGCAAGTATTCAGAGAATTATGATTATTAATACTATCGTCACTGTAAGTTTTATTTTTTTTCTATGTATTTTAATCCTAAAGGAGCACCATAGGTTCTATCCCCTCTGATGTATCCATGTAGCACTAAGTGCTTGTAGCGTGCTGTTTAGAGTGTGCTAAATGTGGTCCCCAGCAGGGAGACAATAGCAATATCCCCAAGACTCTCTTGCTTCTCCTGAAAAACAGAGAAACATCCTCTTGTCCTGCATCTCTGAATAAGGCAAACTATTGTAGCTGTAAGAATTAACTCTCCTAAAATAGCAGGTTGGCAAACTTTGCTTTAGGCAAAGCAGATCACTTATTAAAATTTGTATTTCTTAAATTTCTTCTGTTTGACCCACCTAATAAAATTTGTATTTCTACCTGAAAATTCATTTTCTCTTCAAATGGTATTTTTTTCCTTCAAGAAGCTCACTGGGAATGGACTCCCAATTCTAACACTGAGTTTGTTTTGAGCCAGTAATTGCTTTATGAGTCAAAGAGCTTTCTGTCTGCCATAAGGTTATAATGTTAAATTATTAATTTATATTCTTTTAGCAATGTGAGAACAACCCTGGTCATGGACCCAGCTACCTGACCAAATCTCAACGATAGGAAGACCAAGCTTCCTGGCTTTCCATCAGCTTGATTCTCCTTATTTCTAATGAGAATCTGCTAGGCCAGGCAATCTTCGCTAATTTCCTCCGACAGTCTTGTAATTTGGCAACCTTCTGTGGGTTCTGATTACCAGCCTCCTCCCTTCAAAATCCTTTGTTCTTTACCATTCCCACAAAATAAAAGTCTGAAATTCTCCCACAGAGTTCTAAGATGCTGATTCATTCATTTGGTCAACAAATATTTATTAAATACCCACTCTGTACTGTTTTAGATGGTAAAAGAGAGAGAAGCTCGGCCTTTATGTATCTTGTACTGCAGTAGGGAACAAAGATAATAAGCAAATAAAAATATACAAATTGTAATATTTGATTAAAAAAACTGTAATGGTAACTGAAACTGCTTATAATACCTGCATCTATCAGACTTTAAACTTTAAGTGAGGTGTAAACCAAAGATCTGGTTTTACGAGCAAGGTGAACTAAATAAGAGAGTAGTAAAAAGAAAAGGGCAAGAAAGGTGAGATTTTGGGGGGACTGACTTTCTGTGCTTTGTTTTATTCTTTGCCTTTAAAATAGGAATGCTTGCTCAGCCTTCTTATTTTCAGTAAAGAATCAGGTCTTCTCTAAGAGAACTTTATTCCTTCCATTGTGCAAACAGAAGCAGGAGTGCTCTGAATGCACAGTGGGGGAAAGAGGATAAGCTTCAGGAAATGAGTTCTTTAACAAAAATCAAAAGGAAGAGGAGTAGCCTCAGCTCACTGCCTTCAGGTGCAATGGCCTTAATATTTCAGATCATGAGGAAGAGGGGAGAGCAAATCTGACATGCTATAGGCAGTGTCTGCCAGTGAGAATTCTAAGTTTCCAGACAAGTTTGGAATAATATCAACTTTTCAATTAAAGTCATTCTTTGATCAGTTCCAATTTGGTACTGAGTACAGGTGTTTGTTTCTCCATTCTTGTGATGTTTCACTTGGAAGAAAGGTTTCCAGTTTCATCCAAGTTGTCACCAAAGATAACTGGATTGCCATTGTTTATGTCTGAGTAGTACTGTATGGTATGCGTATACCACCTTTTATTAATCCATCATGTATTGGTGGGCAGTTGAGCTGTTTCCATGTCTTTGCAATTGTGAATTGTGCTGCTATAAACATTTGAGTGAAGGTGTCCTTTTTATAAAATGACCTTTTTTACTTCAGGTATATACCCAGCAATGGGATTGCTGGATTCAATGGTAGGTCTGCCTTAAGATCTTTAAGGTATCTCTAAACTTTCCATAGAGGTTGTACTAGTTTGCAATCCCACCAGCAGTGTATAAGTGTTCCTTTTTCTCCATATCCACAAGTGTGCATATGGAAGTAAATCTCAATGAAAATCAAGCTGGGCTGAGGAGGGAATGGGTAAGTTCACACCTATTTGGTACAGTGCACCCTAGGTGGGTGAAGGGCACACTTACAACTTTGACTCAATCTGTACAAAAACAAAGTATGTAAACAAAACATGTGTACCCCCTAATATCCTGAAATTTTTAAAAAATACAAAAAAAATTTCAAGACCCACCAAAAATGGAGAGCCAGAGCAAAGGAGACAAAAAAAAAAATTGTTCACATTTTCATACATTGTATACATCAGCCTTATTTAGTGCAATTCCTACAATTCTGTACAAAATAATATCAAGTTCGTTCCCTCCAAACTCACAATTTTTAAATCACAAAATAGTCTTTAAAAAAAAATGGGGGGAGACAATGCAAGGGTATATTTCAAAATAACTGAGATTAAATTTTAAGTATCTTCCCACAAAAAATAAGTAAGTGAGGTGAGGGTTATGTTAATCAGTTTGATTTAAGCATTCCACATTGTATATCACATCATCACATTGTGGGCTATAAATGTATACAGTTATGATTTTACTTAAAAATTAAATACAAGAGAATAAAAAATAAAAGTAAAAATTAGACTGACCAGCCACACTGAAGTTCCACTAAAAAGCAAAAGAAAACAAATGGGATAGTAGTTACTTTGAGGGGGTTTTGATTGGGAAGAAAACACAAGGGAATGTTCAGGGGTGATACAAATATTCAAAATTTGGATCTGAAAACTTGTCAAATGGGTGAATATAGATGTAAAAATTCTTCACACTGTAACTTCAAATGTATGTAATTTTACTGCATTTAATGTAAATGCAATAAATTTAATGTAAATTCAATGGAAAATATAAAAGAGGAATAAATAGTTAAAGATAAAACTTAGATTTTAGACCTTCTGATGCATGGTAAACTAGATATCATAAATCATGGTCTCTGAGGCTCAGTAAAGGATTGATTAGATCTTTACAAGCACTTCCCATTTGCCCAGCTAAAGACATGATTTACCAAACTCCTTATTATTGGTACCCATTGGGTTCCAATACAAAACCCATCCAGAAAGGAAATTATAAAAACAAATAAGGAAGAAAGAAAATACCCACTGAGTTCTCAGCTGAGACGAGATTCAGGGATAGTGCCTGCCTGTTGGGAATTTCTCTCAGTGGAGTCTTCCATGGCTGTGACTCCTAAAATGTTAGGTCCTGTTTGAATTATTAAATATGCCACAAAGGCAGGAATAATTGTGGGTGAGGCCTCGCCTGTCTGAATCAAAAGGAAAAATTTATTTTGCAAAAGAATCAAATTCAGCAAGAAATATTAAAATATATAATTGAATTCCACATTGCATGTTCTTCTAAGCTGCATTCATTTCCACTGTAATTATTATTTTCTAATTTCTCAGAAATGAACTTTGCAAAATCATAATGAAATTTCCAGATTTTTTGGTTTTAATTTGCTTAAACAAATTATCCACCAGCTCTCAGATTATTTTTGTATAATGAACATATTTTTTTCATTTTTATTTTTGGAATTATAAATTTTCAAATTATAGCTGTATTTGTTTATGGGGTACAAAGTGATGCTATGATTTATGAATACAATGTGGAATAATTAAATCAATCAAATTATTGTCTCCATCACCTCAAATGCTTATCATTTTTTGTAGTGAGATGGTTTGAAATTTACTCTCATAGCAATTTTGAAATATCCAATACATTATTATTTACTATATTTGCCATGCTGTGCAATATATCTCAAAGAAAGAAAAAAATATTCCTTTTGTCAAATTGAGGCTTTTTAACCTTTTGCAGCACTGCTCACAATAGCCAGGCTATGGATGAACTATTTTTGTATGATGAAAATATTTCCTCTTTAAAAAATATAAAATAATAGATGGTCATCAGGGTAATAACATAATGGTAGAGTCATGGTAATAACAATTGTAAGTTCATGAATCTGAGTTTTTTTTTAATCCTAATTAAGGTGCCAGTTTTTTTTTTTTTTACTACATTTTCATTTTGGTTCTTTTATTCTGCCCTTATTTTAAAGAGTTTATGGCATTAATATCAATAAAATTGTGTTTAAAAATATGAAGTTTTCTTGCTGGGAAAAAATAATTAAATATCTATATATTTTTAGCTATATCTAGAAATGAGCTCTACAAGTAACAAAAATTATTTTACCTGTCTAAAATGTTATTTTTAAGTCAGTTGTTTAGAATTCAAAGCCATTTCTTCCCTTAGAAAGATAGCATTTGGGTGTTCAGAAATAATGCATAATAAATAAAGATTAAAAACAAAATACAAACCATCCCACTAATCAGAAATATCTACTCTTTATTTGCATTGATTTCCAAGAATGAAAACATTCTTTACACTTCACTGTTTTCCCAGTCATTGTTGTATTTTAACAATTTTTATGATTACCAGTATGGATTCTTTGTCTAATCTCATTTCAAGCCCTAAACCTTTCCTTTCTTTATAGTAAGTGTGCCAGAATTTTATATTTTGCTTTTATTTGAATAAAATGTAAAATGAAGCAGAGAACGGAAAGAGCAGGGATCCAGGAGAGCAGACTGAGAATGAGTATGAAACTAGGGTAAAGTTTATGATGCAAAGTGATAGTTAGAGGGGTCTTTGGACAGAAAAGGTGCTTGAGATATGATACAATGAACAGAACTGGCAGTGAACCCTAGAATTAACAGGGACTGTAGAATTAGGATTGTGTGTGAATATGAATCATCTTATCCTACCTCATTTGGTTAATGGGAAATAAAAGTGTAACAAGTTTAAGGTCTTGTTTAGGGCAAAGAGATAGTTTGAGGAAGTGCTGGGAAGGAAACCTAGATCTGCTGATTCCCAATCCTCATTCCCTTCCTTGAATCTTGGAGGTACAGAAAAACTGAAGAGCAAATGGTATGCACTGTCCCCTTAAGAACTAAAAAAGGAAGCAGTGGAAATCAGATGATGGCTCAAGGAATATCTTGATATAAGGCTCAGTTGGAGCTGGATGGGGCTCAGAAAAGTTAAGGAAAACAGAGCAGAGTATCCCTTACTGGGTGCAGAGAGATGAAGATTATGCACCAACCACAACCTGTAAAGGGGATTTTCTACCTTAAGAACTAGTGCTCGAGAATTGTCAAAATTCTAGAATGAATGCTACAATATATTGTTAATCCATCCATGCATATTAGTATATGAAAACACTGTGGGGTTAAGCATCTACCGGTTTGATGGAAGAAGAACCAATGCTTATCACAACCAAATAAGCTTATCCGCACATCATTTATTGTCCTTGATGCAAAGTCCGTTTATCCAAAGTATAATTCTAAAACAGTATAGACCCTGTATCTTTTGGATATAAATGTGGTAAAGAGCCTATTGTTCTTGTTACACTGTTTCTCAGTGGTCTTATTTAATATAGCATGAACCTGAGACAAGCATCATTGGTGGTGGGGTTGGAGGGAGTCAGAGGCTGAAAGATGGGTAATAGAGAGTAAGGGGTTATGGTGAAACACTATAGTATTTTTTAAATTTACCAATGATTAATCTTCATTTGAAAAACAAAAAGCACTGCCATGGGCTAAGATTTCATTATCTGTATCAATGCCACCTTGCTTAATGCTAAATGCATTTTTGTTTTTTTCTCACAAATTAGACCTTCCAGATTTAAGATTGGTTTTAAAATTTTTTTCTTTCTTTGTAAAGGCTCACCTTGACCTTATCCTGTCCCATGGACTTGAAGAACTTTCCAATGGATGTCCAGACATGTACAATGCAGCTGGAGAGCTGTGAGTCACCATTGTTGAAATGACTGCCTGCTTGTATTAACAAATGACATGATTCTTCTAGTATTCCGTTAAGGAGAAAAGATTCTTTTTTTTCTTTTCTTTTTAGCTTTCTCCTTTTTTTTTTTTTATTAAATCACAGCTGTGTACATTAATGCAATCATGGGGTACAATGTGCTGGTTTTATATACAATTTGAAATATTTTCATCAAACAGGTTAACATAGCCTTCATGGCATTTTCTTAGTTATTGTGTTAAGACATTTGTATTCTACATTTAGTAAATTTCACATGTACCCTTGTAAGATGCACCGTAGGTATAGTCCCACCAATCACCCTCCCTCCACACATCCTTCCCCCCCCCATCACCTTTCCCCATATTCTTGGGCTATAATTGGGTTATAGCTTTCATATGAAAGCTATAGCTTGGTTTCATAGTAGGGCTGAGTAAATTCCATTCTTTAGATACTTTGCTAAGAAGAATATGTTCCAGCTCCATCCATGTAAACATGAAAGAGGTAAAGTCTCTATCTTCCTTTAAGGCTGCATAATATTCCATGGTGTACATACAACACAATTTATTGATCCATTCATGGGTCAATGGGCACTTGGGCTTCTTCCGAGACTTAGAAATTATGAATTGGGCTGCAATAAACATTCTGGTACAAATATCTTTGTTATAATGTGATTTTTTGGTCTTCTGGATAGATACCTAGTGGAGGTATTGTAGGATGCAGTGGCAGGTCTATTTTTAGATCTCTAAGTGTTCTCCAAACATCTTTCCAAAAGGAAGGTATTAATTTGCATTCCCACCAGCAGTGTAGAGGGGAAAAGATTCTTAAGACTTATTCTCTACTTACCAAACCTCAACGTCTTAATGGAAGGACAAGCAAAAAGTGTGTGTGTGCACGTGCGCGCGTCATATAAAAATCTCCTTATCAAGACAGCATAGACAATCATTCAAAGTAAAATGCCATATAACTTGCCCTTCTTCAAACAAACAAACCAAATTTGGTAAGCGTTTCTATGACATGATAATATTTCCTGCAAAAACTAAGATTTTAACTCATTAAACCTTTATAATGAACCACTCTCTAATCATAAAATTATATTTCTTTCCATCTTATGCTCATATAGACCATCACCTCAAAGGAATTCTGGCAGGGAAGGATAATTACTTTGAAAGCAAGACCCAGGGCTCTTAACCACAGGAGGATGTAAGAATGAGGGCCAAGAGATGAGACAGAATAAGATAGGATAAGAGGCAGCTCTCTTAAATAAGCAGTAGATACACAGAGGCATGGTGAAGCAAGTAGGAAAATGTCCCCCTACTTTGTCCCCTTTTTACCCTAGCCCTTATGCCACTGAAATCTTTGACATGTGCCTTAAGTTGCTGATGCCTCCAAGGTAATGGGATTTTCAGTTAAGAGACATGAAATTTTTTCTAGCTTTCTCTGTCAGTATCTCTGTTTATAAAATTCAGGGAATAATAAGTGCTACTGACCTACAGGAATGTTAGGAGATTTAATGAGGTAGGGGCAAGGAAATACTTTTATTATCACATCTTGGTTTAGCAAAATACTATGTTTTAAAAGACACATCAACTGTTATTTAAAAAGAGGCAATGACAGGATTTCCTTCTGATCATTTAAAAACACTGCAGATTTCCCTTGAAACTTCCTATGGAAATAAACAAAATAATGAAACATCATTGTTTTAAGGAGTTGTCAGAGATAAAATGAGAATTTCTGATTTACAATAGGCTTTATGTATTCGTTTTTTCCCTATCACCTCTTCTCTTGAGAAGAAAGTTGAGAAAAACATTTCCTTGCATAAAATGATTTCTTCTTTGTGTCTTCTCTACCATTCTAAACCATCCCCTGCCTCAACCCCACATTTTTATTTTCTCTGTAAAAATTTATCAGCTGTAGCTGTCAACTGAAGCTCATCCAAGGCTTAAAATTTTGAATTAGTAAATATGTTTCTATAATTCAATAATGTTGCACTATTTCCTTGCAAGACCTAGAAATAATGAAATCAAAGAAGTTACAGCTTATCACTAACTTTGGATTTGAAGGGTGGGAATGACTTTTTGCTTTTCTAGTCCAGTGTTACTTTCTTCTTTGCTACCTTTTTACCTCTACTATATGCCCCATGCTGGGTCTTCAGGGTGGTTAATAAGGACTAGCATTGTGGTAGCCACCAAGAAGCTCACCAGATGAAGACATAGGGTATTTAGTGAACTTTGAGTAGTTTCGGGAAGTAGCCAAGATGTACTCATACAGAATCACAGCAGAAGAGAAACGTTTGCCATTCTCTTTCTGGACCATCAACGCTTATTACAGGATCCTCTTTAGAACTCCTTGCTTTCCATGCTTTTAAGGGTTTGGTTTTGAATTTAAAAAGTGGTCCAAAGGGAGAGGAAAATAGATTCCAATTAAACTTGCCATTGATTTCTCAGTAGCTTTGGTGAGTCAACATCTTGCAGCTAATAAGAATAAGAATCTGTAAACTTGGGCAGTGCCTGTGGCTCAGTGGGTAGGTTGCTGGCCCCATATATAGAGTGTGGTAGGTTCAAACCCAGCCCTGACCAAACTGCCACAAAAAATAGCTGGGTGTTGTGGTGAGCACCTGTAGTCCCAGGTGCTTGGGAGGCTGAGGCAAGAGAATTGCCTAAGCCCAGGAGTTGGAGGTTGCTGTGAGCTGTGTGACGCCATGGAACTCTACCTAGGGTGATAAAGTGAGACTCTGTCTCTACAAAAAATAAAAAAAAAATCTGTAAACTTAATAAACATGCTGAAGTTATTGGCCAGCCAAGACTTTACACAAAATCCTTTGTCCTCATGACTCTCATTTTAAAAATTCAAATATTACAAATAAAGGAGGAGAGTAGAGGTAGAGAAATGATGCAGGAAAGGAGAGTAGCCTTAATTTCTGGGGTAGAGAAAGTTGCAGAAGCTATTGACAGTGACCTAGTTAGCAGGAACTTTGGACAATTCACGTCATGTAGCAAAATGATCTTCCATAACAGGTAATCTGTTTTGCTTCTGTGATGAGTGAGCCCATTTAGCAAGACACTAGCACAAATGAATATTCTTAATTTGCATATCCCACAATTTAATCTTAGGTTATCTGCCTATAGCTTTCCCCACTTACTAAAGTAGAAGAATATTAACATAAGCCTTCTAAGAGTAAAGCTAACAGACCTTACGGGGAGAAGGGCCAAGTCTGCAATGGAAATGTTTTAGGCAGGCCTGTGATGAATAAATTCTCACTAAAGAAAAGAATGGTTTTCATTTGAAGTACTAAGACTGGAACTGTGAATTGGATTGTTTTATTGAATTGCCAAAGACACAGCTCTTGCAAGTAAAGACAATCTTCAAAAGATTGTTATGTCTGTTTACTTGTTTGTTCTTCAGAAAGAGTTAGTGAATAAAGAGGCAGAGAAAAGACTTTATAGATTCCATTCTCTCATTACACACACACACACACACACACACACACACACACACCCCATCCATCCATAAATAGCTTGCTGTTTTCAATTTCTTTGGCTCTAATGACATGTAGCTGTCATGATGATTGCAGCTCTTTCATTAAGAATACTCTCGAATTGATTATGTGTCTGCTTTAGATGATTTCCTCATTTGCTTCTTTTCATGGCTTTACTTTCAAGCTGTCTTGAAAAGACATTCAGTTTTTCACTATGTTTCTTTACTCCAGTTGGGTACACGATGAATGACCTGATATTTGAGTGGTTAAGTGATGGTCCAGTGCAAGTTGCTGAAGGATTGACCCTGCCTCAGTTTATTTTAAAAGAAGAGAAAGAACTTGGCTACTGCACAAAGCACTACAACACTGGTAAGATTTCTTTCATTTGCTAAACCCAAGGGAGCTCCATTTGCAGCTTAGAGTATATATCCTATGACCTTAATTGCTGCATGTTTATCAAGCAAAGGGAGCTACTTGGCATACACTTGGTTTGGCTCACACACACCCCCATGCCCCAAGTAGATAAGATTCCTACACCCTCTGGAATAGGCCGGCAAGCATAAGAGATAATTCTCCAAAACACAAAAAGAAGGAAAGAGGGTTTGGGAATCTTTTGCTATTCTCTTGCTGACCATCTGTTGTCAAACAAGACTGAAGAAAGGTGTGGGACACCTCATTAGTGGTGCAGACAAAGTATGAATTCTGGCCCCTTCCTGACATCCATTCTTAACATTGGATCCTCAACTCAATTTGCGTTCTCTGCCTTAGTAGAAGAGAGAGATAACAAAATAGGTCTTTATAAACCCAGGAATAGAGCTGTCATGCTCTGCAGTCCTGGACAGCAACAGGAGTTTGGATGAAAATCAGCTGGCAGGAATACACTTGGCTCTAAAGTCATGTGTTATCAGTAGTGCTGACAGACACATGGGGAGGGGGCAGAGAGGAAGTGGTAACAGGTGGACATCTGTTGTTGCCTGCAAGATTATGCCTGCCCAGTAAAGTTGATAGCTTTACCTATGAACATCCTGGTCTTTGACACCATACAAGCTGATCATGGACAATCAAGACATGATGGTTAGTCCAAGTCTCCTGCTGAGGAGAATGATTCATGAACACTTGCTCCAGCAGTGAACAATAACTTCCTATGAAGTAACATAAACCTGATTCCAAGGTGTTGTTTCTAATCAAGAACAATTCAGACTTATCTCTGGTAATTTGTATGGACTAAGTAAAATTGCCTTTGGGGGTTCTACTTCCAAGTCAATTAAAGAAGAAAAAAGTGGGAAGAGACAGGAATATCTATCTTTTAATAGTAAGTGAACAGTTTTAATATCTTTACATGCATTCTTTTTTTTTTTTTTTTGAGACAGAGTCTCACTATGTTGCCTTCAATAGAGTGCTGGGCCATCACAGCTCACAGCAAATTCAAACTCTTGGGCTTCAGCAATTCGCTTGCCTCAGTATCCCAAGTAGCTGGGACTCCAGGAATCCACCACAATGCCCACCTACTTTTTTGCTGTTGTTGTCATTGTTGTTGAGAAGGCCCAGGCCAGGTTCAAACCCACCAGACCTGGGGGTATATGGCTGGCACACTAACCACTGAGCATAGGTGCTGAGAGCCAATGCATTCTTTTTTATTGACAAAGAAACACTGTAACTAGTCTCTATAACTATTCTTAATGTCCTCAAGCAATTACCCAGAAGTCTAGGAAATTTTTACAATGACTGGATTATACACATGGCTTATACAAATGTTTATTTTTCTCTCTCCATTAATAACACAAATAACTCCAAATACTTTTTTGAACTTTACTACTTCAGATGGAATGGTTTCAAGTATTTTTTAGCATATATCATATGTTATATATATGTTACATGTGTATGCTATATATTACATATGTGCTATATATTACATATTACAAGCCCACAAAATTTGAATATGTTATTTCCCCTGGTACGTTGTGTCAGTCTCACAAATTTTGAAGCTCTGTCTGTCTAAAATAATCAAGCTGCAGCAAGCACAAATTTAAAATTAAATATGCCACAAAGTTTTGGTCCAGTAACCCTTCAGATAACACATTCTCACACTATCATTATCACTATTATCTCACAGTAATTACTTCCATTACTGCTTGAGCTGGAGAAGAGTTGAATTGGTTATGTAGAGGAAGAATTTTGTATAATCTCTCAAATCCATCTGTAATAGTCTTTAAAAAATAAATGGGATGCAGGATTTGGGAAGACAAATTCAAATTGTACTTTAAATGATTATTTCCTGCTTCTAGGAAAGTTTACTTGCATCGAGGTCAAGTTTCACCTGGAACGTCAAATGGGGTATTATTTGATCCAGATGTACATTCCCAGCCTGCTGATAGTCATTTTGTCCTGGGTCTCCTTTTGGATAAACATGGATGCAGCCCCTGCCAGGGTTGCATTGGGCATCACTACAGTCTTAACGATGACCACTCAGAGTTCTGGTTCCAGGGCATCTCTGCCAAAGGTAAGAAACATCTCCTTGCTTGACAACAAATGACCTGAGAGGTTCACCAAAGATCTTGCGGGTTGGAGATTTCTGTGAATACAGAAATATTTGCCATCCTAAGGCACTGTTGTAGATGCAAGTGTAATAATAGAAGAAAAAGCTGAATTTGAGAGAACCAGGGCTCTTTGGACGTGGGGAATCCTCAAAATCATAGAATTGAAGGGAAAGGGGAATCAGGATTGAGAGAGAAGAGGAATGAATAGAGTTAGAAACATGGATCAGAAATTCTAAGAAGCTCTTTAGTGCTTTGACCTCAGTTGTTTATGAGCCATGAAGGTTGCAGGAATTAGAGTAAGATTGGTGCAATTTGTGCTGTATTGTTAAGTATTTGTTAGTGAGGCTATTGAAATTCATATGCTCAGTGAAGTCATTTATAGTAATAAAAATTTGAATTAGGCTCCTGAAAATTTATACAGAAAAGCCATATTATTGAGTAGATGTAAGAGATTAATGTACAACATTAGGGTGGGGCAAATCAGATACATGAATCTTTGATATGCTTTAGTTTTCTTTAATGACTGATGTGCTACTGTCTTCTAGTAACATACCTAGTGAAGGAACAGGGGAGTCACCTAAGATGGTGAAAATTCCAGGAATTGTGACTGAGGGACTAAGGAGTGTAGGATGGAAATCAAGGACACATATACATTTTGTAGCACCTCAAATGAAAGTCCATAAGTGGCTATGTAATCTATTTTTATGTAAGGTAGGCCCTCTGTACTTGTAAATATTGCTTAAGCAAGTAATTATAAATTCCCCACTTGTGAAATACCCAAGCACCCCAGAAGTATGCTTGTGTGTGCTTTCTCCTGTCACCAAGTACATTGAGCCATTGGCTTCAATATGACTTCAATCTAGCATTCAGCATACACCACCTCATACTGGTTGAGCCACCTCTCCAAAACCCAGTTTCAGAAAACAATTGAGATGTAATCCTATATTTTTGCTGGCTTAAGGTTTTGTTTGGTTGTTCTGCATTTGACATGATGAGAAATATTAGATCATGTTCCACATTATCTCCTATGGCATATGCAGGAGGTCTATGGCTATAATGGAAGTAGACTGGATATTGTGGAAATAGTTATACAACTTATTAAGTCCCATTCCTCCAAAGATAAATATTAGGTTTTGTATGTTCTTAGAGAAAGGAATAGAGATATCTCTGATACTTTTTTTATCTAGAAGAACAAATAGTACATGTACCTATGGTATATTTCCATCGGAATACAGATGTCACCAGTACTAACAGCTTTTTTCAGCTACTTAATCACAGATCAATTATACCCAATAGTAATTCTAATCCACTTTGTACCCTTCCCAAACAGGTTCATTTGCTAATTTCTCATTAGTTATTGCCATCACCACATGTAGTACCATAAGACCTCAGGATGCACAAACTTATATTTTACTATTTCATAGACAGCCAAAGTACTAATGCCAATTGTGAGCAGATAATTTGAAAATATAAGACATTTAGCCTCCAAATACTCATTGCTATGAAAAGAACACTCATATATTTTCAAAATGGGAGCTTGAGTTTTTATAAATTTGTTATTCATTCTGTGAAGCTGTTAAGATTCTGCATCAATGGTCAAAACTATTGCTAAATAAATGGGAACTGATCAGTAATCTTCGTATGTAGAAGCAATCAGGAATTCAGATAAACCAAAAGAGGGTATAATCAAACATCATTTTGTACTTGGCTCTGAACTCATAGTGGTTATCGTTTTGCCACTAGCAGGTTGATCTTCCACATGTACTTTTCTTAAGCTATTATTAAACATGGTTGGTCCTTGGCTGTGAGGAGATGTGACTCATATGAATGATGGTAAGAAACCAAAATGGGATGAAAAGTGAGTCTTGGAAAATGAAGAACTGACCATACACTAATTTGTACAAATACATACATATAAATAATCAATTTATAAACACTGCAATCTCTGACCACCAGATGCTCCACTTGGCTGATTGTATGGTTGCTATAGGCCTACTGCAATGTGCTGTATAGAGTATACATGCACATTGAACTTTAATAGTAAGACATGCTTGTTATAGAAAAGATAGAAAACACAGAAATCATTGTTTACATCCAGGAAGTAACTATTGTTAAGACATTGATGTATTTCTTTCTACTCTGTTTGCTATGTGCATCTGTGGGCAAACTCAATTATATGCACACATAGAAAATTGGGACCAAACTTTTATAAAGTTCTAAACTATGTGCCATTTCCCATGGCATTAAGAATCTCTTTTGAGCATAATGACTTAATAATGGTCTATGGGCTATATTGGTCATCAATTATTTTGCCATCTTGGATATGCAGGGTTTGCTTTTTTGCTTTTATATGTTTGATCATTATATATACATTTGTATATGAGTGTTTATATCTCACTGTGTTCTAAAAAATATATCTATACATTTTTTTAATTTGCAATGAGAAAAAAGAAATAACTGAGGATGACTAGAGTGGAGGAAGATCTATAGGAAGATGTTTGATGGGATACATGTTCCATGAAGGCAGGAATTTTATCTTGTTCATTGTGTTAACTACAACATCTAGAACAGTATATGGCTTAGGCTAGATGATCAATAAATCCTTATTGAATATATGAATAAATTAATGAACAGCCATGTTTCCCCATGTGAGACTGTGTAAGACAGTAGTCCCCAACCTTTCTGGCACCAGAGACAAGTTTCATGGAAGACAATTTTTCCATAGATTGGGGGTGGGATGATAGCACAGGAGGCAGAGCTCAGGTGTGATGCAAGTGATAGTGACTATAAATGCAGATGAAGCTCTGCTTGCCTGTTTGTCCACTGCTCACCTACTGCTATGGGGCCCAGTTCTTAACAGGCCACAGACCATAACCATTTTGGCACCAGGGACCAGTTTCATAGAAGACATTTTTCCATGGATGGTGGGGTGTGGGATATAGGACGCAGAGCTCAGGCAATGACACTGTGCAGGGTTTGGGAACCACAGATGTGGAAGATAAAATAGACTTGAAGCAGACTCTATGGATAAAAGTTTTATGGAAAAATATTAGAGTGTTAATATGCATAAGAATTTTATAATAGTATAACATATACTATAAAGGGATAGAATTTTTCTAAAGGAGTATGTCCCCTATTCCAGAAGTTCTCAACCAGATTTAGGAAAGTTAAGAACACACGAATAAAGATATTTTTAATAATATAGGCAGGCTTGAATATAAATCTTGAAGATTTCATGTTGCTCAACCTCTCTAAGTTTGTTTTCTCATTGCTAAAGTGGGAACATTAATACCTCTTTCAAAATCAAATGAAGATGAGATGAGGCACTATCAAATACATGGTTTAGCCAAGTTTTTGTATGTAGTAAGCACTCAACTCATTTTGATTATTTTTGTTGATATTGTTCCTTGTCCATAACATAGTAAAAAAGACTGCTCAGTAGAATGGGAGGTTAAATAATATTAGAGACTCATAAAGGGCCTTATGAATAGAATATTTCATGTTCTTTGGATGGCCCATTATTTAGTTACAGTTGTTCTGTTAATGAGCTAAGCCAAAGTTTATCATATGCATGTGTGTACACAATACAATTGGCCATCCATATCCATGGGTTCTGCCTCCCCAGATTCAACCAACCATGGGTAAAAAATATTTTAAAAATCAATAAAATAACAATAAAATAAAAATAATATAGATACAAAAATCCAGTACAATGTAACAACTATTTATATAGTACTTACTTTTTATTAGGTATTATAAGTAATCTAGAGAGGAGTTAAGTATATAGGAGAATGTGCTTAGGTTTTATATAACTACCGTTTTATATAAGGGACTTAAGTATCCACAGCTTTTAGTATCTACAAGTATTCCGGAACCAATTCCCCTCAGATCTGAGGGACAGCTATATATATACACACACGTATGCACATATATGTGTGTTTTCCATAGGTAGACAGTTTATTAGATGGGTTAAGTTCCAGAGGGTCTAAAGCAATGTCTCTATTTTTCTCCAATCACTGCCATTAAACATCCTATTGTGTTCTGTTCTCCTTGCCCCCCGGAGGACATTTCAGGAAGATTCCATAGGTTCTTAGTCACCACATACCATGCTATTAGACTCAGAATGCACACATGTTTATTTTACAATTTAATAGAAGGCTAAAGTATTGGTGACAAATACTTGGTGACAGTCCATTATAAAACTTTTATAAAAAAGACTTTTTGTAAAATAAATCATCTAGTCTGAAACAAGACTTTGGTCTCACACGATTCAATGCTCTTTTCTTCCCTTGCCTCCAGCTCAGGCCTGACTTTTGTCTTAAAAATATGCAGTGAGGTGGAGCAAATGTTCTGTTCCTTCACAGTGCCTCCTTGTGTTTCCAATTCCCCCTTCCCACTTCTGTTGCTGCATCATCATTTTAAGAGATGAGGTGAAGGGGAGAATGGATAAAAGTTCATGTGACTGACACAGTTGTATCCTATCTGTTGGTGCTTTCTCGAATGGCAAGCCTCCAGGAAGTGCTGGATTTCTTGTGAGCTGAACATGAGTTCTTTGGGGTTCCCAGGGATCCTACATACTATACCATTTCTGGATGAACAATGCACTCTCTAGTTGATGTCTTAAAATCTTTTTTTAGTTATTGCCTCCTAGCAGCATATCCCATATCACTTCTGACTCCTAAGGTCCCCTCACTCAACCAGACAGCCCTGCTGGTTGACACGTCTTGCAAATGATTCACATCTGGCTATCTTCCACACCATTTATTTGGGCCACTAAGAACTTGTGCATTTATTGCCTTGCTAAATGGTAGAAATGCAACTTAACTAACTGCTAACCCTTCTGCTTTCACCCCACCATTGTGGGCATTCCACCCAACCTATTGCCGTCAGAATTTATCCAGGCAAGAAACAGGCATTGGTGTTCATATTTTCATACAATCTCCAAACTACTGAGAACACACAAGAGGCTCTCCTGAGAACTCCTTTATTCTTTAATCCAGGGACAACTTGGAATTTCAGCAACATAGCAAATATTTGTTATGCAGAGGAGATGCCAGTTTCTTCTCTTATGGCAGTGGGAATGCAACGTCTTCTCTCATCTTTAGGATAGGAGAGAGGATGCCACAGCATTGTCAACATCCCCAAATTCTATTACTTCAATTAATTCCTTTCAAATGTCTTGTTTTCTGTAATAACATAGGATTTTGAAGACAATGGTCTTCAGACATTTACTCTCTTCTAGAAAGTCCTGTATCCTACATCCATATGTGTAGGACTTTAGTAGAAATTCTAAAGCAACAAGATTATCCTGTTCCCATATGATTACACTAAGAAATAAGTATTTTTAATTTTAGATTGTTGTCCATATGAGGGCAAGGACTTCATGGATTTTGTAAATGTTTATATACCCGCCATTTAGCACAACACCTGGTTTACAGTAGGTGTTCAGTAAAGAGTCAGTTAGTGAATTAATGGACATTGTTCAAAATATTTGTAGTCAAGTGTAATTCTTTTTTTTATTAAATCAAAAAAGAGGTAGATCATGTATACATTAAGGCATTTAGGAGGTACAATGTGCTGATTTCATATACAATTTGGAATGCTTACATTGTACTGGTTGATATATCCCTCACGTCATTTACTTAATTATTGTATTAAGACATTTATACTCTATGCTTAATAGATCCAACATGTACCCTTGCAATATGCACCATAGGTGTGATCCTACCATTCACCCTCCCTCCATCTGACCTCCCCCCTCCCCTCCCATCCACCTCTTCATCCTGGGCCATAGTTGTGGTCTATTCTTTCATATGAAAGTGTGAGTGATTGTAAATTGGTTTCATAATAGTACATTGGATACTTTTTCCTCCATTCTTGAAATACTTTACTGATAATTCACTTATCCATTCATTTATTCAACTAACATTTATTTATTGAATGTTTTCTCTGTGCCATGCATTGTGCTGGGGGTCAAAAATGAATAAAACACAATCCCTACCCATCAGAGGCTTGCAATCTAGCCCACCTGAGACAGACATTTGGACTGGTGATTATTAAGCATTGTGGAATATAAAACCATATCAGTGAGGGTGCCTATTAAGTGGAAGAGGGAGGATGGGAGGGGAGAGGAGAGAGAAAGGGAAGGAGAAAGAGAAACAGCAGAATTAGGGAAATGGTCTGGGAGAGGGAGCCTGAACTGAATCTATGAAGCATATTAAGTAGGTAAAGTAGGAGGTAAAGGGCACTCCAGGCAATGAGGACCTTCTACTCATAATATTTGCGCTACACTTATAAAATAAGATTTCCTAGAAGACAATCTGGGTGGGTTTCCAATAAGCTTCACAAATTTTAAACATATTTCAAGTAAGAAACTTGTGTTTATTGATTCCAAGTTAATTTCCTACCTTCCTGCCCACCCAAAGCTTTTTGTGTGTTTTTGATTTTCTTTTTCTTTTTTGTTTTTCAGAACTTCAATCCCTTCTCAAAATACAGGAAAATAAAATCTGTTCCATAGGTACTTTCTCCTTTGAAGGTATAATATTGGTTTTTAAATATTTCTCTCTGCAACCTCTAAGAAACTATTCGCTTGGCAGTGTTTTTTCATTTTGTTTTACTTTGTTTTGTTTTTACCATGTAGAGCATAAAACCCTAGTGGCAGACCGAAGGCTGGTGTACTGTTGTCTTTCCAACCCTTAGAAAAATATCAGGAGGAATTGAATGGAATGCTGAGACATCAGGCAGGCTTTGCATATGGCCAAATGGAGGTTAAACAATTATCTTCCTGTACTGCATGGTTGTTATTATAGCTAAATGATTTGTAGCCATTCCTATGTGTCTTGAGTCCTTATTTGTGCCTGCACCCAGAGACTGTAGAAGTGAAAGCAAGCACAGGTAGGGAACAGCTAGGATGACACAGGTATGACTCTGACAGACCCATAACTGTCTCTTCGGAGTAAGGATCTAGAGGCATTGTCTTTAGCCATTATCAACCGGGATGCCCTATTTCCTAAATAAGGAAAGTTCCCCTTACTTTTCAGCCATCTGGTCAACAAAGACCAGCTGGACTATGTCAAGCAGCTGCCAAACTCAGGACACACTTGGAATTTAAAACAAAAGAGGCCATAGTTCTGCCATACTTTGTCTTGCTTTACTCCCCACCAGAATGCTTCTGACTGGAGACTGCATTAAGAGAAACTATGAAAGCAGTAAGACTCATACCTATTGGAAGTCTCAAAATAAGGATTTGTTGGATGTCTGCCTTAGCTGTAAAAAAATAAAAATTATTGCTCCTTGAATCAGATATATCCCCAGATAATTTGAATGACTTTCCTAGGTCAGACTAGTATTTCTGAAAAAGGTTGAGAACAATTTTCACATAATCAGGATTTTATGAAGTTCTTGGACAAAAGATTGAAAAGTATAAAAACCAAGCTTTGAGAAACTGATCTCCAAGGCTTCTTGCTTTTGTCAGCTATCTACATGTGGGAGACTTCATAAATGTTCTCTTCTGACATTTTCCAAACCACAAGAAATTGAAGAGTCATTGATGTGGTGAGTGCGGGATAAAAATATGCAAAGAGATGACATGTGAGAATTCTCTGGGGACAGAGCGGGAGCACCACGGGCACACTTTAGTTTAAGAATGTTGTTGGAAGCCTGTGTAGGAAAGCTGACAATAAGAGAAGCTACCCAGGCTGTGCTTCTGCCTGAGTCACAGTGAGGCTCATAAGTCTTTTACAAATGGTATTTTGAGGTCCAGGATTATTTTGAACTTTGTTTTTTTTTTTTTATTTCATTAAAATGAGTAACTCTGGATCACGTAGCCCAGAAGGCTTTTTTTTTATTATATGATTATAGTTTTGTTAAAACAACTCTCCTAAATATGCATAGAATAATGTTTTAATGCTTTAATGTTATCAGTGGTATTCCTTGGATATGATATCTCATGTGTTTTTTGTTGTCTTCCTTGTGTTTTTCTTTTTTGAACATGTATATTTTATACATGGAGATATAGTTCTTTTTTTATTAAATCATGGCTATGTACATTAATGCAATCATGGGGCACCATACACTGGTTTTATACACAGTTTGACACATTTTCATCACACTGGTTGACAAAGCCTTCCTGGCATTTTCTTAGTTATTGTGTTAAGACAATTATATTCTACATTTACTAAGTTTCACATGTACCCTTGTAAGATGTACTGCAGGTGTAACGTTATAAACACTACACAGTGAGGAAAAAATCAACTACAAGGAGTTAAATTGAAATCATTTCCATTCAGATCAGGAACCAGGCAAGGTTGCCCATTGTCTCCACTGCTCTTTAACATTGTAATGGAAGTTTTAGCTATCACAATTAGGCAAGAAAAGGCAATCAAAGGTATCCATATAGGGTCGGAGGAGATCAAACTTTCACTCTTCACAGATGATATGATTGTATATCCATACTACCCAAAGCAATGTACAATTTTAATGCAATCCCTATTAAAGCTCCACTGTCATACTTTAAAGATCTCAAAAAAAATGATACTTCATTTTATATGGAATCAGAAAAAATGTCAAATAGCTAAGACATTACTCAGAAATAAAAACAAAGCAGGAGGAATCACACTACCAGACCTCAGACTATACTATAAATCAATAGTGATCACAACAGCATGGTACTGACACGAAAACAGAGAGGTAGATGTCTGGAACAGAATAGAGAACCAAGAGATGAACCCAGCTACTTACCGTTATTTGATCTTTGACAAGCCAATTAAAAACATTCAATGGGGAAAGATTCCCTATTTAACAAATGCTGCTGGGTGAACTGGCTGTTGACCTGTAGAAGACTGAAACTGGACACACACCTCTCACCATTAACTAAGATAGACTCTCACTGGATTAAAGATTTAGAAACTATAAAAATACTAGAAGAAAGTGCAGGGAAAACACTTGAAGGAATCAGCCTGGGCGAATATTTTATGAGGAGGATCCCCCGGGCAATTGAAGCAGCATCCAAAATACACTACTGGGACCTAATCAACTGAAAAGCCTCTGCACAGCCAAGAACACAGTAAGTAAAGCAAGCAGACAGCCCTCAGAATGGGAGAAGATATTTGCAGGTTATGTCTCCAACAAAATCCACAGAGAACTCAAACGTATTAGCAAGAAAAGAACAAGTGATCCCATCTCAGGGTGGGAAAGGGACTTGAAGAGAAACTTCTCTGAAGAAGACAGGCGCACGGCCTACAGACACATGAAAAAATGCTCATCATCCTTAATCATCAGAGAAATGCAAATCAAAACTACTTTGAGATATCACCTAACTCCAGTAAGATTAGCCCATATCACAAAGTCCCAAAACCAGAGATGTTGGCATGGATGTGGAGAAAAGGGAACACTTCTACATTGCTGGTGGAAATGCAAACTAATATGTTCCTTTTGGAAAGATGTTTGGAGAACACTTAGGGATCTAAAATAGACCTGCCATTCAATCCTACAATTCCTCTACTAGGTATATATCCAGAAGACCAAAAATCACATTACAACAAAGATATATGTACCAGAATGTTTATTGCAGCCCAATTCATAATTGCTAAGTCATGGAAGAAGCCGAAGTGCCCATTAACCCATGAATGGATCAATAAATTGTGGTATATGTACACCATGGAATAGTATGCAGCCTTAAAGAAAGATGGAGACTTTACCTCTTACATGTTTACATGGATGGAGCTGGAACATATTCTTCTTAGCAAAGTATCTCAAGAATGGAAGAAAAAGTATCCAATGTACTCAGCCCTACTATGAAACCAATTCATATCTTTCTTATGAAAGCTATAACCCAATTATAGCTCAAGAAGAAGGGGAAAGAGGAGAGGGAAGGGAGGAGGGAAGATGGGTAGAGGGAGAGTAATTGGTGGTACCATACCTAGGATGCATCTCACATGTACATACAAGGGTACATGTGAAATTTAGTAGGTGTAGAATATAAATGTCTTAACACAATAACTAAGAAAATGCCGTGATTGGTGCCTCTGGCTCAGTGGGTAGGGCGCTGGCCCCATATTCCAAGGGTGGCGGGTTTGAATCCAGCCCTGGCCATACTGCAACAAGAAAATGCCGTGAAGACTATGTTAACCAGTTTGATGAAAACATTTCAAATTGTATATAAAACCAGCACATTGTACCCCATGGTTGCATTAATGTACACAGCTATGATTTAATAAAAAAAAAAAATCAACTACAAATGGTGCCAAAAAATGTATACACATTTTAAGAGAAAAAGCTATTCTACTAATGCTTGTTGCATGGAGATGTTAGCATTCATTTGATTAATGTCATCTTTTGAGCAAATGTCATAGTACACATTGCTACTGCAATTCAACTCAACTTCGAAAAATAATATATAGATAACAGTGCTTAAAATGTGTATACATTGTTTTGGCACCCCCAGTATTGTGGAGATGTAACAGTGTCAGGAACTGTGTTACATGCTTATAACACAGACAAAAAGAAACAGAACTTCTGTCCTTAAGAAGACCAACATATATGTAAAATAGATTACAACTCAGTGCAGTAAGAGAGCAATGGGGTAGATTTTTTATAAAAATGGCTGTGATACATTATTCTTAGTAAAGCATCACAAGAATGGAGAAGCAAGAACCCTATGTACTCCATTCCGATATGAGGACAATTAATGACCTAGTACACGGTGGGGGGCAGGGGAAGGGGAGAGCAGAGGGAAGGAGTGAGGGAGGTGGGGGAAGGGGAGAGCAGAGAGAGGGAAGTAGGGAGGGGGGTAAGGGAAGGAAAGAGCAGAGAGAGGAAGGAGGGAGGGAGGTGGGGGGTCATGGTGTGTGGCACACCTTTTGGGGGTGGAACACAATTATAAAAGGGACTCTACCTAACAAATGCAATCAATGTAACCTGGTTCTTTGTACCCACAATGAATCCCCAAGGACAACAAAAAATGGGTGTGATACAAGAATGGAGAAGCATGAATCCTATGTACTCAATTTTGATATGAGGACAATTAATGACAATTAAGGTTATGGGGGGGAAACAGAAAGAGGGACAGAGGGAGGGGGTGGGGCCTTGGTGTGTGTCACACTTTATGGGGGCAAGACATGATTGCAAGAGGGACTTTACCTAATAATTGCAATCAGTGTAACCTGGCTTATTGTACCATCAATGAATCCCCAAAAATAAAAAAAAAAAATGGGTGTGATAATTCCTCTCCCTCTATCTACATTCTTGGGTAATAGCCTCCTCCTACACTGACTGTAAACTTAACCATGTGACTTGCCTTAACCACTGGGACAATGGCAAATGTCAAATAAGAAAAGACTTAAAATGGACAAGGTGTGGGGTGTTTGGCACATCTTTTGAGTGTGGGACATAACCACAAGGGGGAGTCTACCTAACAAAATCAAATATTTTAACCTGGTTGTACCCGCATGTCAACCTGAAATAAATTTACTTTTCAATTAAAAAAAAATTTTAAAAACTAGCCAGGCATTGTGGAAGGAGCCTATAGTCCCAGTTACTTGGAAGGCTAAGCCAAGAGAATTGCCTAAGCCCAAGAGCTGGAGGTTGCTGTGAGCTGTGACATCACAGCACTCTACTGAGGGTGACAAAGTGAGACTCTGTCTCTAAAAAAAAAAATGGGTGCAGCACCTGTGGCTCAAAGGGGTAGGGTGCCGGCCCCATATGCCGGAGGTGGTGGGTTTAAACCCAGCCCCAGCACCGGCCAAAAACTGCAAAAAAAAAAAAGTTAAAAAAGAAAAGACTTAAAAATGCTTGCATATTGGAGCTAACTCTCTCCTGTTGCTCATGGGAGCCTATGACCACCTCTATATAAAAAAAGCCAGGCTAGCCTGTGGAATGATAAAAGACACATAGCCTGGTTAGACTGCTGAGACCATTAACTGCCAATGGATGGCAAACACATGAGGGTGCCCAGCTACCACCAATGTGGAACAGAGATGGTCCATCCCAGCTGAACCCAGCACAAATTGTTAACTCATAGAATTGTGAATAAATGGCTATTATTTCAAGCCACTAAATCTTGAGGTGGTTTGTTACACAGCAAAAATTAACTGATACAAGTAGTGATGAAGTGGGGTGCAGAGCTTCATGGGGGATCCTTAACTCAGTCTGAAACTTCCTGGAAGAAAGGCCATGAGGAAGCAGCCCCTGAACTACATTTTCTTGAAAACGGATGAAGGTTTTCTTTGCACACCAGTTCCCAGCACCACTCTGTTTGTAAGGAAATGACTGATGTTAACTTTAGTTTCTAGGGAACAAGTCTACAATACTCTACACATTTAGTCTGGTGATATATTTTTCTAATTTTCAAACCACTGTTAAAAACTCATCTTTTCCAGGTGGCTTTCTCAAATACTTTAGAAAAATTTCTCATGGCTTTCCATAAGAAGCTCCAATTAGGCAATTGTTGAGTGCCTGCCTCTCTTTATCAAACATCTGTCATAGCCCAGGAAGCAGCAGGGTGCTGGTGATAAACATACCAATTTGAGCACTCACTAACAATTGGGCAGACTTCTTTTTCTGTACATATCCTTACACAAAATATGCTTATTTCTTCAGAGAAATTATGTGTTTGTGTATATGCATTGTAATGCATTCATTTATCCAAAGGGCATTATGTTTATGAATTAAAATATAGACATCTTATGGTGTAGCAAGAAATATTAGTAAGCTCTCAGCTGGTGTAGTAGTTTTCTATTGCTGCATAATAAACAATACTCATTTCTTAGTTCACAGTTCCATAAATCAAAAGTCTGGCTTAGTATGTGACTGGGTTTTCTGCTCAGGGTCTTAAAAAACTTAAATCAAGGTGTCCGCTGAGCTGAGTTTTTCTGGAGGGTCTGAAGAAAACCTGCTTCCAAGATCGTTCTTATTGGCAGAATTCAGCTCCTTGCAACAGTAGAACTGAAGTCCCCATTTCCTTGCTGCTGACTGTTAGCCAGGAGCTGCTATTAGTTCCTGAAGGCTGTTCACATTTCTTTACATGTGGTCCCTTCCACCTTCAAGCCAGCGGAAGTGCATGAATTCCTTCTTATATTTTAAATCGCTGACTTTCTCTAGACCCAGATTTAAAGTGTTTATTAATTAGATCAAGTTCACCTAATAACTTCCAAATTTTAAAGCCAACTGATTTGGGACCATTGTTATATCTGTAAAACCCCTTCCTAACAGTCCCTAGCTTATTGTTTGATGGAATAACTAAGAAGACTATGTAATCTGGGACTGGAAATCTTGGGGGAGGGCTGGATTCAGAATTCTTCCTACCACACCTGGTTATTGCAGCACTCTTTCTAAGGTCTTCCTAATTCTATTTTGCCCTCTACATTGTATGTAGCATGTTCAACACAATAGCCAGAAAAATCCTGTTCAGCACCTCTGTTGAAAGTCTTCCTGTTGAAAGTCACCATTCCACTCAGGGAAAAAGCTAGTGCCCTCACCATAGTGAACAATGTCATCCATAATTTATCCCCCATTTTCTCTTGACTTCATCTCCCACTAACCTACGCCCCAAGCTCAACACTTCAGGCACACTGGCCTCCTTGCCAGGACATGCTCTGTGCCATTCAATGGCTGTTCTCTGTGACTGGACTGCCCTGCCCCCAAATAGTCACATGACTAACTTCACCACCTTCTCCAAATCTTTATTCAAATCTTATGTTCTCAATAAAGCCTATTTTGGCCATTACCACTCCTACCCAGGCCCACATCAACACCCTGACCCAACTCAACTTTCCAACATTTTTGTTTCCTCATAGCATTTTACTGTCTTATAACAACACTAGGATATATTACAGTTGTCCAGAAAGTATCCAGCTATGTTATGTGAAAAATAGAGCTAGACATGGCTGGATACTTTCTGGACATCCCTTATATATCAAACTCTATCATGGATTATGTTTATATATTGTCTAATTCCCTTAGCTTGACTATAAGCTCCATGAAGCTAAAAATCCTTATCTGGCTTGGTCCTTATAATAGCATCTACAACAATGTATATGTTCAATGTTTGTTGATTGATTGAATGAATGAATGAATGAATGAATATATACATCTCTAGAGTCTAGTCATTGAGAAATAGTCGTCTAATCCTTCCTTAGGAAATAGAACTAAAAGAAAATCCACCTAGCCAGGGGCCCATCTTCCCTTAACTCACTATTCTTTACCACAGAGAATCCTGACAGTGTAGTACAGTATGTTATTCTAATATAGTAACATTTTTATAAAGTTTCACTTCTCTGATTGATAGTATCAAGTAGTGTTATATTTATTTTTCTTTGAGATATATTTTGTATAGTGCAATCTAAGCAAATAAATAATAATAAAACAAAATAGTGGTTTAGATAAAAAGGCCTCAAGAAAGGCTATGTTTAATCTCAGCTTTGCTTCCTCAGCACTGTCACAACTGATTTGGAGGTTTCTCAGTGTGCTGATGCAAGTGTCCATGGTCCCTTCTCAGGTCTCCTGTTTGTTTGGGTGCAAGCTTATTTTTGGAATTCTGATGGTGGCGTCCAGAGGCCTTCTCATCTGGACTCCATGCAGTAGCTCTGGGCTGAAAAAGCAGCCCCATACCCTTCCACCAGAGACCAAACACCAGAAAATTAGCACCCTTTTCTTTACCTAGAGAAAACTAAATGGGTTTTTGTTTTCCTTGGATCTTAAGGTATCATTAATGCCTATCCATGCATTTGAACCTAAGGATTGCTTTGGACTTCATACAGGGGTGTCAAACCTTTTTTCTTTTCTGCTGCACACTGGAAGAATAGGAGTTGCATTTGGGCCACACATTAAATACACAAACACTAACAAAAACTGACGAGCAAAAAAAGGTCTGTACATACTTTACATGATATCCAACACTACTGATAAGCAAAACAGTCCTCAAATAATCATTATACAGCCTGCAGGTCACAGGTTGGACACCCCTGATGGTGTCTAGGACTTGAGAAGCCATGAGTGTCAATGTGACACAAGGCTACTACACACGATATGCCTAAAGCATTCATCCCTAATCAAAAAAGGGGAGAGGAACTCCAGTTTGCTTTCCAAAAGTGACTATACCTTAAAAAAACTGGACTATCAAAATATTTTCCAAATTACACATGAATTGCTCTTGTAAAATCTTAGATGTTTGTACTGTTAGTAAAAGATGGGGCCTCGGTGATCCTGTTAATAGATGAGAAAACTGATAATGATGAAGGTTAATTCACTTTCCATTTTTCAAGATTTACTTAAAGTGTACGCTAATTCTTCTGTATGTGAAGTCTTCATGGATCACCACCAAGTGTAAATAACCTTTCTCTTTGTTGCCTCCATGGCACTTTGTGTCTTATCTCCATCATTGCATTCTGACATGTGGCTTAGTGATCAGGGCCCCATGTACTTGCTCTAATACATTGCACTGTAATTACCTTAGGGAGAAAGCCCTGTTTTGTTCAATTCTGCATGACTCATGTAATTTATACAGAAGAGGCCCTCAGTAGTCGAAATGCTATAAGGGGACAGTGTTTGATGGCTCTTGATTCTCTGTGATCAGAATAAGAATGAGTGCTGGAGTTTAATTGGCTTGATAAGGAAGGGTCTCTAAAGCAGGTATCGCAACCTTTGCTGCACATTAGAATCAGCTGAGGAGATTTTAAAGCTTGCCTAGACCATACCATGGACAAATTAAATTAACTTATTTGGAAGAATAGTGTAGGCATCAGCATTTTTTTTTTAAAGCTTCCCAGGTGATTCTAATGTGTGGCCAGGTATAAGAACTGATACTCTAAATTTTGTTGTTGTCTGGGACATGTTTTTCCTGTGTTTGCCATGTGCCAGGATATGTAGTCATTTAAATTTCACATAAACACTATCAAGTAGGTACTATTATTATCCCCAGTTTATAGATAAGGATACAAGGGAACAAAGGGGTGAAGTAACTTGCTTGAAGTCATACAGAGTTAGGTCTGGAACTAGAGTTATATCCTAAACCTAGGCAGTCTGGCTCTAATTTGGTGTGATTAATCACTATGCCACACCAACTTTCACAGTTAATTACTGAGCTCCTTCTACATGCCGTTTGCTGTGCTAAACCCTTTAATAAAATGTCTCATTGCAAACATAAGAGGTTAAGTGCTATTTCTCTCACCAATTTATAGATAGGGAAACTGAAACTTAAAGAGATTAAGTAATTTGCCCACAGTTATGTTTCTATCAAGTGAAGAACCAAAATTCAAACCAATAGTCGATTCAAATCTTCTCAAAGGAAGAACTGAGAATTTTAAATTCCATCACATTGTCTATAACATGCTAATTACAGGTGGAAGCTCTTGATCATGAAATAGGTTACTTTCTAGGCTCTGAAATCCCTAAGCCTTTTAGCTGTGCATATTACATTTACTGTACATTTTATCCAGTTCACATCTTGGTTCATCATTTTGATGAAAAGACAATGTGTACTTGAATGCTTTTTTTTTTTTTTTTTTTGGGCCTCATTTTTTTTTTTTTTTATTGTTGGGGATTCATTGAGGGTACAATAAGCCAGGTTACACTGATTGCAATTGTTAGGTAAAGTCCCTCTTGCAATCATGTCTTGCCCCCATAAAGTGTGACACACACCAAGGCCCCACCCACCTCCCTCCTTCCCTCTTTCTGTTCCCCCCCCATAACCATAATTGTCATTAATTGTTCTCATATCAAAATTGAGTACATAGGATTCATGCTTCTCCATTCTTGTGATGCTTTACTAAGAATAATGTCTTCCACGTCCATCCAGGTTAATACAAAGGATGTAAAGTCTCCATTTTTTTTAATGGCTGAATAGTATTCCATGGTATACATATACCACCGCCTGTTAATCCATTCCTGGGTTAGTGGGCATTTAGGCTGTTTCCACATTTTGGCGATTGTAAATTGAGCTGCAATAAACAGTCTAGTACAAGTGTCCTTATGATAAAAGGATTTTTTTCCTTCTGGGTAGATGCCCAGTAATGGGATTGCAGGATCAAATGGGAGGTCTAGCTTGAGTGCTTTGAGGATTCTCCATACTTCCTTCCAGAAAGGTTGTACTAGTTTGCAGTCCCACCAGCAGTGTAAAACTGTTCCCTTCTCTCCACATCCACGCCAGCATCTGCGGTTTTGAGATTTTGTGATGTGGGCCATTCTCACTGGGGTTAGATGATATCTCAGGGTTGTTTTGATTTGCATTTCTCTAATATATAGAGATGATGAACATTTTTTCATGTGTTTGTTAGCCATTCCTCTGTCGTCTTTAGAGAAAGTTCTATTCATGTCTCTGGCCCATTGATATAAGGGATTGTTGGCTTTTTTCATGTGGATTAATTTGAGTTCTCTATAGATCCTAGTTATCAAGCTTTTGTCTGATTGAAAATATGCAAATATCCTTTCCCATTGTGTAGGTTGTCTCTTTGCTTTGGTTATTGTCTCCTTAGCTGTACAGAAGCTTTTCAGTTTAATGAAGTCCCATTTGTTTATTTTTGTTGTTGTTGCAATTGCCATGGCAGTCTTCTTCATGAAGTCTTTCCCCAGGCCAATATCTTCCAGTGTTTTTCCTATGCTTTCTTGGAGGATTTTTATTGTTTCATGCCTTAAGTTTAAGTCCTTTATCCATCTTGAATCAATTTTTGTGAGTGGGGAAAGGTGTGGGTCCAGTTTCAGTCTTTTACATGTAGACATCCAGTTCTCCCAACACCATTTATTGAATAGGGAGTCTTTCCCCCAAGGTAAGCTCTTGTTTGGTTTATCAAAGATTAGGTGGTTGTAAGATGTTAGTTTCATTTCTTGGTTTTCAATTCGATTCCAAGTGTCTATGTCTCTGTTTTTCTGCCAGTACCATGCTGTCTTGACCACTATGGCTTTGTAGTACAGGCTAAAATCTGGTATGCTGATGCCCCCAGCTTTATTTTTGTTACAGAGAACTGCCTTAGCTATACGGGTTTTTTTCCAGTTCCATACAAAACGCAGAATCATTTTTTCCAAATCTTGAAAGTACGATGTTGGTATTTTGATAGGATTGGCATTGAATAGGTAGATTGCTTTGGGAAGTATAGACATTTTAACAATGTTGATTCTTCCCATCCATGAGCATGGTATGTTCTTCCATTTGTTAATATCCTCTGCTATTTCCTTTCTGAGGATTTCATAGTTTTCTTTATAGAGGTCCTTCACCTCCTTCGTTAGGTATATTCCTGGGTATTTCATTTTCTTTGAGACTATGGTGAAGGGAGTTGTGTCCTTAATTAGCTTCTCATCTTGACTGTTATTGGTGTACACAAAGGCTACTGACTTGTGGACATTGATTTTATATCCTGAAACATTACTCTATTTTTTGATGACTTCTAGGAGTCTTCTGGTTGAGTCTTTGGGGTTCTCTAAGTATAAGATCATGTCATCAGCAAAGAGGGAGAGTTTGACCTCCTCTGCTCCTATTTGGATTCCCTTTATTTCCTTGTCTTGCCTAATTGTATTGGCTAGAACTTCCAGCACTACGTTGAATAGTAAAGGTGACAGAGGACAACCTTGTCTGGTTCCAGTTCTAAGAGGAAAAGCTTTGAGTTTTACTCCATTCAGTAAAATATTGGCTGTGGGTTTGTCATAGATAGCTTCAATCAGTTTTAGAAATGTGCCACCTATGCCTATAGTCTTCAGTGTTCTAATTAGAAAAGGATGCTGGATTTTATCAAATGCTTTTTCTGCATCTATTGAGAGGATCATGTGATCTTTATTTTTGCCTCTGTTAATATGGTGGATAACGTTTATGGACTTGCGTATGTTAAACCAGCCTTGCATCCCTGGGATAAAGCCTACTTGATCATGATGTATGACTTTTTTGATGATAAGCTGTAATCTATTGGCTAGGATTTTGTTGAGAATTTTTGCGTCTATGTTCATGAGTGAGATTGGTCTGAAATTCTCCTTTTTGTTTGGGTCTTTTCCTGGTTTTGGTATCAGGGTGATGTTTGCTTCATAGAATGTGTTGGGGAAGATTCCTTCTTCCTCAATTTTTTGGAATAATTTCTGCAGTACAGGAATAAGCTCTTCCTTGAAGGTTTGATAGAATTCTGGAGTGAAGCCATCTGGACCAGGGCATTTTTGCTTGGAAGATTTTTTATTATTTCTTTGATCTCAGTGCTTGAAATTGGCCTGTTCAGGAGCTCTATTTCTTCCTGGCTGAGTCTAGGGAGAGGGTGTGATTCCAAATATTGATCCATTTCTTTCACATTGTCAAATTTCTGGGCATAGAGTTTCTGGTAGTATTCAGAGATGATCTCTTGAATCTCTGTGGGATCAGTTGTTATTTCCCCTTTATCATTTCTGGTTGAGGTTACCAGAGATTTTACTTTTCTATTCCTCGTTAGTCTGGCCAATGGTTTATCTATTTTATTTATTTTTTCAAAAAACCAACTCCTTGTTTCATTAATTTTCTGAATGATTCTTTTGTTTTCAATTTCATTGATCTCTGATTTGATTTTGGAGATTTCTTTTCTTCTACTGAGTTTAGGCTTAGATTGTTCTTCTTTTTCCAATTCCATAAGATCTCTTGTGAGATTGTTGATGTGCTCTCTTTCTGTTTTTCGAATGTAGGCATCTAAAGCGATGAATTTTCCTCTCAAAACTGCTTTTGCAGTATCCCACAGGTTTTGGTAGCTTGTGTCTTCATTGTTGTTATGCTCAAGGAAGTTAAGGATTTCCTGTTTTATTTCTTCCTGCACCCATCTGTTATTCAACAGAAGATTGTTTAGTTTCCATGCCTTTGGGTGGGGTCGAGCATTTTTGTTAGAGTTGAGTTCCACCTTTAGTGCCTTATGGTCTGAGAAGATACAAGGTAAAATTTCAATTCTTTTGATTCTGTTGATGTTTGTTTTGTGTCCCAGGATATGATCAATTTTGGAGAATGTTCCATGGGGTGATGAGAAGAATGTATATTCTTTATCTTTGGGATGGAGTGTTCTATATGCATCTATCAAGCACAGTTGTTCTAGGGTCTCATTTAAGTCTCTTATATCCTTGTTTAATTTCTGTTTAGAGGATCTGTCCAGCTCTGTAAGAGGAGTGTTAAGGTACCCTGTTATTATTATGTTATCAGATATCATATTGCTCAGACTGAGTAAGGTCTGTTTCAAGAATCTGGGAGCATTTAAATTGGGTGCATAGATATTTAGAATTGAAATGTCTTCTTGTTGTATTTTTCCCTTGACCAATATAAAGTGACCATCTTTGTCTTTTTTGACTTTAGTTGCTTTAAATCCACATGTATCTGAAAATAAGATTGCAACTCCTCTTTTCTTCTGAATTCCATTTGCCTGAAAAATTGTCTTCCAACCCTTGACTCGGAGCTTTAATTTGTCTTTTGAAGCCAGGTGTGTTTCTTGCAGACAGCAAATGGATGGCTTGTGTTTTTTAATCCAGTCAACCAATCTATGTCTCTTCAGTGGGGAATTCAAGCCATTAACATTTATTGAGATAATTGATAAGTGTGGTAGTATTCTATTCGTCTTATTTTGTGAGAGTCCATTGCTTAGTTTTATCTTTTGCATCAGTGTGGAGGTTTGGTTTTGTCCTTTAATTTCTGAGTTCTTACTTTGCTGCTGATCCATTGTGGTGGTCAGTGTGCAGAACAGGTTGAAGTATTTCCTGTAGAGCTGGTCTTGTTGTCGAATTTCCTCAATGTTTGTATATCTGTAAAGGATTTGATTTCTCCGTCAATTTTGAAGCTTAGCTTAGCAGGGTACAGAATTCTGGGCTGGAAATTGTTCTGTTTAAGTAGATTCAAGGTAGATGACCATTGTCTTCTTTCTTGGAAAGTTTCATTAGAGAAGTCTGCGGTCACTCTGATGGATTTGCCCCTGTAGGTCAACTGGCGCTTATTCCTGGCAGCTTGCAGAATATTTTCTTTTGTCTTGACTTTGGACAGGTTCATCACAATGTGTCTTGGAGAAGCTCGGTTAGAGTTGAGGCGACCTGGGGTCCGATATCCCTCTGAAAGCAGTGTGTCAGAATCTTTGGTGATATTTGGGAAATTTTATTTTATAACATTCTCTAGTATGGCTTCCATTCCTCTGGGGCATTCTTCTTCCCCTTCTGGAATTCGTATAACTCGTATGTTGGAACGCTTCATAAAGTCCCATAATTCTGACAGTGAACGTTCTGCTTTCTCTCTCTTCTTTTCTGCCTCTTTTACTATCTGAGTTATCTCAAGAACTTTGTCTTCTACCTCTGAAATTCTTTCTTCTGCATGGTCTAACCTGTTGCTGATACTTTCCATTGCATCCTTAAGTTCCCTAATTGACTGTTTCAGTTCCTTCAGCTCTGCTATATCCTTTTTATATTCTTCATATCGTTCATCTCTTATTTGATTCTGTTTTTGGATTTCCTTTTGGTTATTTTCCACTTTATTAGCAGTTTCCTTCATTGTTTCCATCATTTCTTTCATTGTTTTCAACATGTGTATTCTAAATTCCCTTTCTGTCATTCCTAACATTTCTGTATAGGTGGAATCCTCTGCAGTAGCTACCTCATGGTCCCTTGGCGGGGTTGTTCTGGACTGGTTCTTCATGTTGCCTGGAGTTTTCTGCTGATTCTTCCTCATGGGTGATTTCTTTTATCTGTTTCCTTGCCCTAATTTTCCTTTCACTTCCTCTTGCTCTTTAAGTTCTCGTGCCTGTGGACTAAGGGTTACAGGACCAGAAGGGTGAGAAGGTTTAAGAGCAAAAAAGGGATGAAAGAAAGGAGGACCGAGTGATAAGAAAAAAAATGAAAAATAGATAAAGGAGAGGGGGTGGGTAAAAGGAATATTGACAAAAAGAATAGAGGCACAGAAAGAGGGAGACAGAGCAATATAGGTGTATAGTAGGGTACTTTGATACAACCTTAAAAAAAAAAAAAACACCTTCTGGGGGTGCCCAGTGGGGTGGTTCCCTTGAGGTCAGCAGCTCTTTGCTAACCTGATCAGACACAGTACCCCACCTCCACCAAGTAGAGAGGATAGACAAAAATGCTATAAATCAAACCAAAACAAGCAAACAGAAAACTTTACGGGATGAAATTGGGCGAAAAACCAGTTAATAGCGGTAGAAACACTAACAAAAATGAAGTTCTAATTATTGAAATAGGCAGCAATGGGAAATTATAATTAAACTAGAAAAATTGAGAAAGAAAAAGGATCTGTATGGAAAAGGTTGAACTTAAAAAACAAAACAACAATCCACAACATCAAAATAAACAAAAAAAAAACAACCAAACCAAAAAAAAAAAAAAAAAAACACAACCAAAAACAAAGCAGTATGTATGTTATTGAATATTGTCTCCGCAACACGTGGTCTTCTGGGGTATGAGATGTTAATCACAGTTCTGATACAACTGGAGGCTGCTAGTTTCTCAAACCCCAGCAGGTAGACACCCTAAATCTCTCTTCAGCCCACTTAAAAGGCACTTTGAACTTGTTCACTTACTGAGCAGAAGCTTTCTCAGGGAAGTGCTTGTTGCTGGAATCACTGCTGACGTGGCTATCCACTTACCCTGTGTGTCAAAACTGGTCTCCTTCTGCCCCCAAGGGTTAGGGCTGCAAGGCGGCTCAGACCCCGCCCTTAGGCTACTTGGTCGCTGGGTTACCAGCTCCCACCCAATTCCAGTTCTGCGACCCTGAGGGCGGAGCTTGCCGGGGCAGATCGCTCACAATGTCTGCCTGTGACCCAGAGCCAAACACTATTAGCTCTGTCTGTCTCAGCAGCTCAGACTGGGGCCCTAGACAAAGGCCAAAGTTCTCCGCACTCCCGCTCAGGCTCTCCCCAAGGCAGTTCAGCTGAGTGCCAAGTCCAAAGACACCGAAACAGTTCACAGGTAAGGCCTTTCTGGTTTGCAGTCTTGCTGCTACTGAACTTACAGTTGCGGGCGGGTTTAGACGGATTGAACACACGCGACCACTTGCCAGTTTTCCACTGTTTTAGTCCTCCTCTTGGGGTCCAGAAGTCTCTCGCTGACTCCCTGTATCCTCTCAGGGGTGATGATAGGCAGATCCCACCAGCCAGAGAAGCCTGGAGTCCTATATCCCCAGACTCACAGTGCCCAGATGCAAGGAAGCTGTTACTCGGCTGCCATCTTGCTCCGCCTCCTTCTTGAATGCCTTTTCTTTCATATTAAGAGTACTTTGTAATGGCTCCTGAGGCTTCCACCATGCACTCTCAATTTTTTGACAAACACATTCCTCCTTGGGAGACTAACTTAACCCAGTTGCTGTTCATTGTCTCTATCAGCTGTAGCCATTTTAACTATCATTTTCATCAATTCAAAGCATGTGTGATTGTGCTAAGAGTCCAACCAGGTATAAGACATGAATGGTCATTTTGCAGCAATTAAAAGGCTAGAGGGAAACAGATTGAATGATCATGAATATTAAAATGGTTAAGTAGATCATGGCCTACTCATACAATGAAAGACTAGATGGAAATAAAAATAGAGAGACTACAGTCACACATAGCAGAAATATATCTCTCAAACCTAATGCTGAGGAAAAGTCACCAAGAACAAAAGAATATGCACTATATAATTTTATGCTCATAAAGTTTAAAAAATGCAGTTAAAATTCATCTATGGTACTCAAATCAGAATTATTGTTGGATTTGGGAAGTAAAGAAGGTAGTGATTGGAGGGCTCATAAGAGGCTTTGGTTGAGGGGAGCATGTAATATTCTCTTTATTAACCTGTGTGGTGGATATATGGGTGGTAGTTCACTGAACTATACAGTTGTGATCTAGGTAATTTTCAATATTTCAATAAAGAAGTTAAAAAAAGTGATTGCACCAATAGTAAATAAAAGTGGAGAACACTTATGCACTTTAGGTAGTTTCCTCTTCTTAATTTTTCAGAATAAAAACAATAAAAGCTGATATTTGTTGGCTCTAAGGACCAGAACTACTTCTTAGTGCTTGATATCCATATATAATTTAATATTCTTGACCCTAAGAGACAGATATTATTCGTCCCATTTTCTAAATAAGTAAATTGAGTCTCATGGATATACAACTAGTAAGATATTAGCTGTGGGTACGAAGTGAAATGGATATACTTGTGAATGCTGTGTAATGCCTTAAAAACCATTTTTAAAATTTCATCCAGATTCTTCAGTTGATTCAGGATGGAGGGTAAATCTGGCCCAGTACTCCATCTTGACCTTAAGTAGCAGTCACTACCATGGTTTTAAATTATTTATTTTTAAAATTTTTCATGGACTGTCAAAATAATTTGAATGTGACAATTTAGATAATTGAAATAATTATCACAACTGGCATTAGCTTTCAAATGCCAAGAGTACAGTTGTTCTAATCAATGTAGACTGCATTTATTAAATACATAGTCTTTGAACTCTAAGACAATTGAACAATTTTTTACAAAGTAATTAAGAGTTGGTATGTATGGGCATGAATATTAATAACCTAATGAAGAATTCAGCTTTGCTCTGCAAAATGTTTTATCAAAAGATTTGCTTCGAAGTAATATATTCCAACATATTTAAGCTTATAACTGCTTATTATTCTTAACTTTTTTGTATAACACACTGGGGACTGTTTTGGCAGAAGGGGATCTGATCTCCCATCCAGCAACTCCTCTTCAAATGATAATTTTTCTCATTGGTTCACACTAGCCCTCATGGATGCTGCCACTAACAAATATAAATACTCACTTTCATTAGGTTTAATTCAATTCAATAAATATTCAAGGTGCACCTACTACTATGTTAGGCATTAAGTAGGTGAAGAAGATAGTAAGATAGTTTCTTCCCCATGAGGAATTTAGTACAAGAGTCCAGTACTAGAGTCAGCAAATAGCATATGCAAAGGGCCAGATAATAAATATTTTAGGCTTACAAGCCATAAGGTCTCTTTCACAACTACTCAACCCTGTAGTTGTTACACAAAGGCAGCCATAGATAACTGTAAAACAATGAACATGACTGTGTTCCAATAAAACTTCTAATCTAATAAAAAGAAGCAGAGAAATACAAATAATAAAACAATATATGTGCCACAAAGTTGACCAGAAACAAATGTTATGGCTTGTCAAAGAAAGGAGATTCATATCTTAATAAACTGGTTTGTAAAAACAATAGATGATTTAATGGGGGAAGCAATATTTGAATTGATGTATTAAGATTAAGTAGAATTACAATAAGCAGGAATGGCAAAAGAAAACCTGAAGTAAATAAGAGAGTCGAATAAGCACTAAATATTTGAGGAAGAAGTAAATAGTTCTATTTAGCTGAAAGGTTTATATTTGGAAGTGAAGTGGAAATATAGGGAAGTGTATGGCCTTTGGATCAACCCAAACATAAATAATGCATTTCTTCTGTAGACCTGTTAAGCTCCTCTCTTTGGTCCTTTATCCTATTCTGTCTTATATTATGGTTCTTTTTGTACTTTTCTTTGTTCCTAGACTATACAATCCTCATCTTTAGGGCAGTGATTATATACTATTTACCTTTGAATCCCTGCTTCTTTCTAGCACAGAGATGGAACTCCTCAGTAGAGTAAGAAATAATATTTACAGGGTTAATAAATGAAACCATCTACTTCAAGCTCAAGCCAAATAGTCATTGTGCTTGCCAAATGGTCACTGAAGTCCAGAAGAAATGGTTTAAGGACTAGCCCACTAACAAGGTATGAAAAAATTCACTCCCTACAACATTAGTTCTTTTATTTCTCAACATGGGTTTTGGTGAGAGATTGTGCAGTTACACATGAGTTAATTCCTTTAATTCCATCATCATTTAGATTTACCACAATTAGTAGCCACTTGAAATACAGCTTTTAAGTTGAAATTCTCCACAGTCTATTTCAAGGAGAAAATCCATATAGATAAGTACTGGGGTTTTATTTTTTAATCAAAAGGTTAATTGAATGAATTAATCTTTATGTTTAAATACATTTTTACAAGGAATTTGGAATAAATAATTTAAATGGGTTAAAATCAAATCAGTATAATATTAAAATGAATACTAAAGCTTGGGAAATCAGTCAGAAGCTCAGGCATTCTATTAATTATGTAGCAGCAGACAAAACTGTCTATGGCAAGTTTAACCTGAGAAGACAGGAAAGCTAATAAGGATTTTCAAATCCTCCTGGAATCCCTAGTAACTCCATAGAAATAATTTTGTAAAATGTATGGTGTTTCACAAAGACAGTTTCTGAGCAGTTCTCTAAAGGAAAACACCAAGTGGTTAGCATTTAGATGAACCTTCTGAATTGCAATGAGAGTAAATAACTCCAGGATTATACATCAGCTTTGTCATGTCCCCTGAGAAAATGAAGATAGACAGCAAAAATGGAATCTGACTATACACGTGTGGCTGAGAGATGAAGATGCCCAGAATCATTTAATGAAGATTTTCTGGGCGGCGCCTGTGGCTCAAGGAGTAGGGGGCCGGTCCCATATGCCGGAGGTGGCGGGTTCAAACCCAGCCCCGGCCAAAAAAAAAAAAAAAGGAAATCACTGGGCGGCACCTGTGGTTCAAAGGGGTAGGGCGCTGGCCCCATATGCCAGAGGTGGTGGGTTCAAACCCAGCCCTAGCCAAAACTGCAAAAAAATAAAAAAAAAAAAAAAAAAGATTTTCTAGGAGCAAACAGTGACACCGTCCATCACCAAGGATCTGTTTATATAACACTTGTGTGTCTGTGAGACTACGTAGGTGGTAGCTTATGAGTGGGAATATTCTTTCGTTAGTAAATGTCACCACATAAGCAAATAAATTAAGGGAAAGATGAGGCCCAAAGACTGTGTCACTATTCACAAGAAGACGGACTACTTAATAAAGATATAATATAGGCTTCAAAATATAAAAAATTAAGGCAATTTCTGTCATGATCTTTCTAGTATGAATTTGTTCTTTATGTGAATTTAATTAAAACATGTGAGATGTGTGTTTTATGTTATCTCTGTTGGAAACAACTCCTAGGGAGGAGTTTTGTATACCATACATGTCTCACATCCCCAAATCATGAGGACCAAACATTACAGTTTGAATCTGAGCAAAGAGATGCTTTCCCTTGTGCCCAAAGAAAATTGCTGCTCCTGATCTTTCCTAGCCCAATTGAGACTGGGTCAGAAAAACCCAAACATGACAGAGGTATATAAAAGAGACACAGGAGCCAATTGAATGAGTTCCCAGTGACCAAAGCTGGAACTATATAAGCCACAAAATAAAGTAGTATTAGATTATAACTTGTATTATAAAATAAATATGCATAAAGCCCATACTGATATAAATAAACGATTGCATAAAAATAATTTAGGTAGAATAAACAAATCTCCCATGCAGAAGAATTTCAAATAATTCCTGTAGATATTCTGACCTCACCAAAGTAGAACCTAACTCCCCACTACTTAAATGTGGGCTGCACATAATGACTTCCTTCCAAAGAGTATAGTATGGAAAGTGAAAGAAAGAGTAATTTTACAGTAAAGAAATCTGACAAACACTACCTCAGCCATATTCAAGGTCAACATCAATAATAAGTCATGTCATAGTACATAAGTTTTTTTTTTTCATTTTTTATTTCAGATTAAATATGAGGGTACAAATAACTAGGTTACATTGCTTGCATTTCTAAGGTAAAGTTCAAGTTGTAGTTGAGACCTTCATCCAAGGAGTGTGCTGTATACCTTTATATTGTGCACCTTCCCTTTCTCCTTTCCCCGCCTCACTTGAATATACTTGTGTTTTCTCTTGTGTGGGCATGTAGCTATTTTTCTATTGGTACTGAGTACATTGGATACTTGCTTTTCTATTCTTGTGATACTTTACTAAAAAGAATGTGCTTCAGTTCCATCCAGGTAAATGCAAAAGATATAAAGTCTCCATCTTTTTTATGGCTGAATGGTATTCCATGGTATACATATACCATAGTTTATTAATCCATTCATAATTAGAAAAAATCATTTTATCACAAGTAAATTTGCACTAGAATGTTCAGTTCAGCTCAATTCACAATTGCCAAGATGTGGAAGCAACTCAAGTACCCACAGTACGTAACTTAGTAGTATATATCCTCAATATAATATGATGAGAAGGGTACTTTATCCCTGTGATCTTCCTTCCAAAACCCTATAACCCCAGTCTAACCATGAGAAAAATAGCAGACAGTTCCCAATTAAGGGGCATTGCACAAAGTACCTGAACAACACTCCTTAAAATACCAACTTGATCAAAATTAAGGAAAGATTCATAAACTGTCATAGCCAAAGGGAGTCTAAGGAGAGATGATGACTAAATATAATGTGGTTATACTACATAGGAGCCTTGAAGAATAGCAATAAAAAATTTTAGGTAAAAAGTAAAGTATCAATATCAGTTCATTAGGTGTGATGAATGTAGTAAGATATTGACACTAGGTGAAATTAGATGTGGGGAATGTGCAATATGGAAACTATAATTATCTTTGAAATTTTCTTTTTTTATTTTTTTATTAAATCATAACTGTATACATTGATATGATCATGGGGCATCATACACTCGCTTCATAGACCATTTGACACATTTTTATCACAGTGGTTAACATAGCCTTTCCAGCGTTATCTCAGTTACTGTGCCAAAACCTTTACGTTCTACATCTACCAAGTTTCGCAAATACCCCTGTAAGAGGCACCACAGGTGTGATCCCACCGATCCCCCTCCCTCTACCCACCCCCCTTCCCACTTCCCCCTATTGTTAAGTTGTAACTGGGTTATAGCTTTCATGTGAGAGCAAAACTGTTCTAAAGTTTGTAAAATTTATTTAAGTGATAAATACTTTAAAGCAACTAAAATGTCTAATAGAGTCTAAGAATAGATGAATGGATGTGCACCAACATAGAGTAGAAGGCTGGAAGGGACTTCTCTGTCTCTGAATAAGAGACCTGATTTGTTCTATTCTCTTGCTCACTCTTCCTTGTCCCTTATCCACACAAAGTAGAAAGCCTGGCTGTGTATAGTGCCGGGATGTTCATATTGTACAATTTCAGGCAACTAAAGAGGAATGTCTTTCCCTTTTTGCCCCAATTCCAAATTCTCAGCAGAAATGATCATCCATTTTAGGACGGGAGTCAACTTCTGTTTCCCTGATCTGTGATGGAAGCAGGGTCAGGGAAGACACTCTGATTAGCCTAGCTTAGGTTCCCTGTACACCCTGGACAAATCAATTGCCACCAAAAGGAGAAAGTCACATGTATGTGGCCTGGCTGTCAAGAGTTCCACCCTATGAATGGTGAGGTTCTATGGGAGAGATAGAGTGAGAAAGAGAAGGAGCTTGTCCCAGGATAGAAAGCAGTGGGGAGGCCAGGGTAGCGCCCCTCCTAAATAAAGGTATAGGACCATTGGTAAAGTACCTAAGGTTGAGAAGGAAAAAGCAGACTTAGTATGAAACATAAATATTTAGCACTTCTGAAAATGCACAGGTCCAAAATCCCTTATCCACACTTCTGAAACCTCCAAAGCTCTGAACACCAAGAGGTTTCCCATAGCTCATTTGGCAGCAAAACCTGTTCTGAACTGATAGGAGGCTAATTATAGGCTCTACATATCCCATATTATGTGAATATTCATGCTGTTTTCCAAAGAAATATTAATATGTTTGATTATAGGGTCTTCCCCAACCCCCACAAGGAGTAAGCGGTATGTAATAAATTGTATAATTTACAGTATTACCTTAATGAAATCTAAAGAACTCCGAATTACAGTGCATAATTGCTCCCACCAGTTTCACATAAGGGGTATATTTGTAATAGTATACATTTTGAAGTATATAAACTTCAATTTCTATGTATCTCTGAAAACAAGAACCACAAAAATAAAAACCATACCAATACAATAAAACCAAGGAAGAAACTTTAAAACATTGGAAGAAAAATATATAAATATCTGTGCTAATTTGGGGGTTGATGGGCTAACTCTACTAATAATAATACCTTATTTTTATATAATGTTTTCAGGCTTCAAATCTCTTTTATGTTCTTTATTTTTAACCATCAAAACAAGTCTTAGATAAAAACATGGGAATACTATCATCACCTTTTATGAATAAGAGAGGGATACCTAGGGAAAGTTTTACTAGAGACAGGGTAGGGGTTCAGTACCAGGTCTCCTAACCACTAACTACTCCAATGTCCTTGAATTCTGCACCCAGCATCTCAGATGAAAGGAGTTTATTGAATTGGCATTTTAAGCATGCAGATAAAAGGTTAACAAGACAACTTAATATGTGGCTTCTTTAATGTTTGTAAGACAAAGAAAAGAAAGGTTTTGTCAAGGATCCTTGGGGAGGGTGGTAGTGGAAGGATGGAATAGAGTAGGCTATAGAGAAAAGTGGACAATATAGCATCAAAAACTATAACTCTAGGGGCGGTGCCTGTGGCTCAAAGGAGTAGGGCACTGGCCCCATATGCCAGAGGTGGTGGATTCAAACCCAGCCCCAGCCAAAAACTGAAAACAACAAACAAAAAAAACTCTAACTTTTGCCATTTGTTCAAGAGACCTATTTTCATGGGATTTTTATTGGCTTCTGTAACTAATAGCTTTCATGAAACAAATTTTGACCTTCCTTTATTATTTATATGAAAGCCAAATTTCAAAATATATCTCATTCAAATAAACAAGTAGCTATTTACTGATAAGGAATTTTCTTTTATTCTTTTTATGTCTTTTTATGTCTATTAGTAATAATGATGGATTATTGTTATTCTGGTTATTCTGCCATAAACCAGAAATTTCTATTCCCTTTGACATTGAGGACTTTTCTTTCAATAGCAAAATGTGCCATGTCTTGCAGATGAAAGTAATTTTGTTTAGTATCAAATTATTGAAAATATAATTGCAAACACAAAAAGCTATTATGAATTCAGATATATTTGCTCTAACACTGTATGCATTTTATAATTAGCAGTATACAAGTGGGAAGTATAATATTGATTCATTCAATGTTTGGTAAAAATATGGATTCTGAGAAATGTCCAAGCCCCTGTGTCCATTTCTGTTTCAATTAATTTGAAAAATATTACTAATATTAATATTCAAACATCTAACAATAAATGGAATGGAATCTAATATATATTCCACATATGATTAGAATACCTTAATGCACACAGAATAATGCCTTTCACCAAATAAGTTGATTCTAAATATAAAATGACTTTCATCTGCAAGACATGGCACATTTTGCTCTTAAAAGAAAAGTCCTCAAACTTGATAAACATTTGTAGACTGAATAAATAGATGCTAAAACTCTTTGGAGTGGATAAAACATCTAGAGTTCATACTTCCTTGAATACTTTGTTAGCTATAAATGCCCTTGGTCAAGCCAGTTATAACAGCTACCTCTTAAGGCTGCTATGAGGTCTTGCATGATATTTTCTATAACTAAATCCTTGCATGGTATATTCCATAAATGACAATTCCCTCTCTCTCTTTTTCTTCCAATTCCTGCTAATTGTCCGCAGGAAGTCACCCAAACTTTCCTTTCCAGGGGACTCTTAACCAGAACTACATCTCAATGCTGAAAAATATAACACTGTAGAACATACATTTCATGAGGGTAGAGACCCATGCATACCCAGAACAGCACAGAGTTTGGTATGAAGCAGGTGCTTAATACGTACTTGTCAAATGAATAACTAGAGGAAGATGGAGAATTTTCCTTTGGAGGCAATCCCACATCAGAGGCAAGAAAATCCTCAACATTTAAATAGTTAAATTAGGCAACTTAAAATTCTTAGAAACAAATTCCTCTCTGTACTATAATTATTTACATTTTTCTTTATTCAGTGACAATGGGTCTCCATTTCAGTGTCAGTGTGGAAATTCCAGGGAGAAGTGTCAAAGCCAGCTCTTCAGCTCTGGGCCCCCGTGTCCCTCTGCTTTCTGTACCTCAAATGTTGGCCACAATTCTAAGACTTATTTTGCCTTTGCAAGATTCCAAATTCTTATAATGCCTGCAGGCTGACCAAAAAGGACTGAAATTGGTTTAAAACTGAGCAAAGTTTAATCCTATTTAAATAAATCCCTGTTTGTTTACTTGCTTTATTTGCTCTTTTTATCTTTACTGTGAATGTTTTCATACAGCTTTTTAAAAACTTCTATTACTATATATATTATGCAGCCTTAAGGAAAGATGGAGACTTTACCTCTTTCATGTTTACATGGATGGAGCTGGAACATATTCTTCTTAGTAAAGTATCTCAAGAATGGAAGAAAAAGTATCCAATGTACTCAGCCCTACTATGAAACTAATTTATGGCTTTCATATGAAAGCTATAACCCAATTATAACCTAAGGATATGGGGAAGGGGGTGACGGAGGGGAGGGAGGGGGGAGGATGGACGGAGGGAGGGTGATTGGTGGGATTACACCTGCGGTGCATCTTACAAGGGTACATGTGAAACTTAGTAAATGTAGAATATAAATGTCTTAACACAATAACTAAGAAAATGCCAGGAAGACTATGTTAACCAGTGTGATGGAAATGTGTCAAATGGTCTATAAAACCAGTGTATGGTGCCCCATGATCGCATTAATGTACACAGCTATGATTTAATAAAAAAAATAAATTAAAAAAACTTCTATTACTTGGCAGAATACTTGTAATGATTAAAAAGAATGGCTACAACAGATGTCAAAATATTCATAGTAAAAAATAGTTTTTAAATGATGTACATAGAACAAGTATATTTCATATGTAAGTTTCATACATTTGGTAATCCAATCAGTATTCCTAATTGGAAGGATGTTTTGCAACTCTTTATGTCACTGCATAGTTCCTTCCTCTTCATGTCACCACAATATAGTAACACCGAACCCCAAACGCAGCATATATATACACATTTTAAATAGATATAGTTTTTAAAGATTTATGTTTGTGGTTAAAAAAAAAAAAAAACACAAGTGTTAAACTTACCAGCACTTTGCCAAGAGATAGACAATATATAACAGGCATTTTTAAGGAAAGAACTGTGCAATGCCTCGCCATGTTTGTTGGAAGATGCCTAAAATTATGTGGTAAACTCATCACAAGTAATTACTCAACAAATATATTGCTTGCACCATGAAGAAAGGAATATCATGCAAATGAGAAGAAAATGAAAAAGAATTAAAGTGTCCCGTCCTGTTACAAGTAAAACATTTCCCAGACATGTCTTCTATGCCTCCTTATCAGAGTAAAAAATATGTACATTAAAATGCATAAAACGTCCTAATGTTAAGTGTACAATCCATGAATTTTTACATATGTGTACATTTCAGATCAAGATACAGAATATTTCTACTATCCAGAATAACTACTGTTCTGAATTATTTAACAATTGATTAGTTTTGCCTCAGATTAAAGGGGATTTTACAGTATGTATTCTTTTATAACTGGCTTTCTTGACAGGTAATTTTTTTCATTTTAGCCAATCAGATGGTGTTCAGTGATAGCTCACTGTGGTTTTAACTTGTATGTCCCAGATGACCAATGATACCAAGAAATCACCTTTTCATATACTTGGTAGCCATTTAGTTATCTTCTTTTGTGAAGTGTCTGTTTCGAGTTTTTCTCCAGTATCTTATTATCCGAGCACAGCTCTGAATTTGATCTCTATTATCTGAATATTCTGAGTTCTACATGATTTTAAGTAAACCATCCCTCTTTCTGCTTTTCCTCCCCCCCATAACCTTAATTGTCATTAATTGTCCTCATATCAAAATTGAGTACATAGGATTCATGCTTCTCCATTCTTGTGATGCTTTACTAAGAATAATGTCTTCCACGTCCATCCAGGTTAATACGAAGGATGTGAAGTCTCCATTTTTTTTAATAGCTGAATAGTATTCCATGGTGTACATATACCACAGCTTGTTAATCCATTCCTGGGTTGGTGGGCATTTAGGCTGTTTCCACATTTTGGCGATTGTAAATTGAGCTGCAATAAACAGTCTAGTACAAGTGTCCTTATAATAAAAGGATTTTTTTCCTTCTGGGTAGATGCCCAGTAATGAGATTGCAGGATCAAATGGGAGGTCTAGCTTGAGTGCTTTGAGGTTTCTCCATACTTCCTTCCAGAAAGGTTGTACTAGTTTGCAGTCCCACCAGCAGTCTAAAAGTGTTCCCTTCTCTCCACATCCACGCCAGCATCTGCAGTTTTGCGATTTTGTGATGTGGGCCATTCTCACTGGGGTTAGATGATATCTCAGGGTTGTTTTGATTTGCATTTCTCTAATATATAGAGATGATGAACATTTTTTCATGTGTTTGTTAGCCATTCATCTGTCGTCTTTAGAGAAGGTTCTATTCATGTCTCTGGCCCATTGATATATGGGATTGTTGGCTTTTTTCATGTGGATTAATTTGAGTTCTCTATAGATCCTAGTTATCAAGCTTTTGTCTGATTGAAAATATGCAAATATCCTTTCCCATTGTGTAGGTTGTCTCTTTGCTTTGGTTATTGTCTCCTTAGCTGTACAGAAGCTTTTCAAAAGCAGTGATTTTAAAAGGACCATTTTTCCAAGAGTAGAATTTCTGTCCTGCATTTATTTTCAGAAGTGAGATGAAATCCTACACAGTTTAGTGGTTCAGACAAGATAGTGTATGGTGCCCCATGATCATACTAATGTACACAGCTATGATTTAATAAAAAATAAAAAAAAGATATCTGGGTTCAACCCATACGAGGTTAGTCTTATTTACATATCTCTGATGCCTCATCCATAAAATAGGCATTGTCACAGGACTTGTCTCATAGTGTTGTGAAGATCATTGGAGTTGATGTAAAGCTCTTAGAGTGATGCCTACTACAGGGAAAGCGCTTGATATTTATGGGCTATTGATGACATTCTTGGGATGCTGTAAGCTCTTGGGTTTGTTCAATCAAGAAAATGTTAGAACATTATCCAACAAATTGGAGAAATGTTCACATGTCGATCCGGACCACTCAAACATAAACTGGGAGATTGGGTCTGAATCTCCAGGACTGGCTGCGTGAAATGACGGCTGAAGCCTGTTGTAAATGTTCTTTCTGGTCTATTTGGCCTCGAGGACCCAGCATATGCCTAATGGCTCCAGTGGTGTATGAGTTAGGAGGATCCAGGCCAAATTATACATATTCATGACCAGTAAATTGTTCCATGTGGCTCTGGGTAGGAACTAAAGGATTTAGAAGAAAAAGAGCAGCTTCCCTTCCAGGCAGCCCAAGACACAATACCACTTTAATAAAATTGGAAGTTGGGTATAAAATCTGCAGTATACTCCTAAAAATGTTATATATTCAAGGGCATCCAAGTGGTCAGAGAAAACAAGTCAAATGTGGCAGGGGAAGAAATTGCCTAAGTAAGAGCACCACTTCTCTGCCAGTAACTTACAGGGGACCATGGGGTTTTTCTCTCATTAAGTCCATCTGCCTGGGCTAGGTGCCTGGCAGTTCTTCTAATGAGAATCTGCTCTTCCCAATACTGGAAGAAATAAGTCTTCTTCTCTACCCCTTTGCATGTGCCAGTGGCATGTCAGAAACAATTTTTCAGCAAAGAGGCATTTTAAGGCACAACCAGGTATGATCATTTATTTACCCAGCTCCTTGGCCATTGGATGCAAAGGACAGAGAACAGTGCTGATTGCCTGTCCTTCCTCTGCTGACTTACCTAGATTCAGAAAGGAATCACATCCTTTAGCCATTGATGCCATTAAGATATTAGCTTTCAATAGATGCACGTGTAAAAATGTGCAATAATTTATATTAAGTCATACTATTTTTTTCATAATTCATCAGGTTATAGCTACATGGATTTCTTGCTATTATATATCCACAAAGTAATTACATTTACTTTGCTTAGGTTTTGAAAAAACTTTCTACTGTATGGATTTTAAGAAAATGACATTTATGAATTATTGGTTTAAAGAAAAGATAGATCCGGGATCCTCATTCACATTTTTATTGAACTGGCATAATAGAATTCTAAAATGCCCTTTCCCATCAAGACCCCACTCACTCTTCTCCTAGAACTCATGAGTCTATGAGATATAACTTCCATAATTATCTCATGTTATGTGGTACAGTTGACTTTAAAACAGGGATATTATACAGGTGAGCCAGATCTAAACACATGATCCCCTAAAAACAAATAGCATAAAAGGAAGTCAGAGGTATTGGAAGAAGAATGGAGACTCAGCTCTAGCTGGATAACGGAGAGGGCCACAAAAGGAGTGTGGGCAGCCTTCATGAACTGAGAGAAGCCTCTGGCTGACAATGATAAAGGAAGAAGGTTCCTTGGTCCTATAACTGTAAAGAACTGAATTCTTCCAATAATAAGAATAATCTTCGAAGCTCCAGATGAAAACATGGCTGGCTGATTCCTTAAATTCAGCATTGTGAGACCCTAAATAGAATACCCAGCTATGTTATGCGAGACTTCCAACAGACAAAGTGACCGAATAAATAGATGTTGCTTTAAGCCACAAAATTCATGGTAATATGTTACATAGAGATAGAAAATTAATATACCTGGTTTCTTCTCAATGCATTTTTTTATAAGGCTGAACAATGAATAAGGATTGGGTAGAGAAAATTAAATGGCCTGAGAAACACTCAAGGCTCAGATTATTAGAGATCATGAGGTTATCTCACTAGAAGGAGGCTCCAATTGCCACAATTTTGCTAGTAATTATGGCAATAGAATTGGGTGAAATAATATCAAGTCTGCCAGTAGGAGCATGAGTTATCCAGGTGCTACGTTTGACAATTATTTTCCCTCAAATTTGACTTATACCAGGAATTTTATTTTGCTTTTTGTGCATCCTTTCCCCCCTAGGTTTATGGTGCTCTTTTCTATTCTGGTAATAATATAAAGCCAAGGTCCAGAGTGACATGACAACTCCATTAGTAAAATTGGAACATGTTGACATTACATGTCTTTGTCACAGAATCCATTATTAAAGCATAAACAGCCTAGTTGGCACAAGGTGTTAGAAAAGTGGGATGTGAAAAGTGGTCAGTAAAAATATTGAATAACTTACAGAATTACAGGAAATTCTAATATGTGGATCCAGGAATCTTGGAAAAGGATGGGTCCTAGGTGTACTTAACAAAGGACTAAAATAAGAAGCTGTTATGAGAGAAATACACTTCCCCATCCCTGCAGTTCCTAGGAACAGACCTACAGGTTCTCTACTCTGATGTTGACAACCCCCATAGAGCTCTGTTTCCCCAGATGTGTCACCAATATTGCTGGATTTTCTCTACACTCCTGATCTCCTTCGTCCTTCTTCTGTGGCCAGTAGCACAGCCCTTCCAGTTCTTAGAACAAGATTTATTCAGAAGGATAACCCCATAATAGTTTCCAAACAGTGCTCTATTTTCCAAAGCCCCTTCCTCACCAGAGCTGACATCCCTTAAAGTGTTTGATGGAAATCTGGAGTTTAGATAGACTAGTGGGATATTCAAATAAAAAAGAGTGGATTTTTTAGGAATATGGAAATTGATAGTTATGGATTTTCATAAACTAATGGATCAATCTAGATATTTAAAAAAATCCCTATCTCAAAGACCATCCCAAGCTTTCTAAATAATAGAGAATTCTTCATGGAAGAAAATACAGTTTTCATAACCTGCTAGTGTAAGTGAGGTAAAAATGTATGGCATTCCTCCCAGCCAAAATCTCCAAAGAAAAAGCTCAGGGCATCAAACCAGCATGATTTATTTTATTATCCTAACTTACAGTACTGCTTTTGCTGACATAAGATTAGAGGATAAATTTTGTTGATCTTTTTAATTGGCATGGTTTTAAAAACTAGAATGCTTCTTTTTCTAATAAGCAATTAATCTTATTTCCTACTGAAGTGAGTGGTTCTGATTTGTCCCAAGTATTGCTCCATCCTTAAATAGTCTTACTAGTCAAATTAGTTACTTAAATTAAATGCTGATTTTAGGGAAAGGAATGAGCAGGAGAAAATAGTTAAGTATTGTCTTTTGGCTGTATGGTTTGATTAAAAGCATATTCATTCTTGCTTATCTTCTAGCTTTCTAGTGCTAACCTCTAGCACTAATCATAGCACTTCAGAGGAAAATGTAAATGTTCATTGTTTGCTCTCTGAAAACATAATACTTAAGCCTTCATCTTAACATGAAGAAGAATTTGGATGATAGAATGAAATTGTGGCCTGCACAACTTTATTATATGGGCATTAATGAGAAATACTGATTTTAAACAAATTGATGTGTTTCCTTGATCCATAGTAATAGCATGGACAGGTAAAGGTGAACACCAAACTCCATGTTTGTTCTGTCCATGGTTTGATTAATCAACTTGGATAGACAAAAGATGACTGCAGGGTAGGAGGTATATATTTCCCTGAGTTGAGACGTACACTTTTACCTACAAGGTGTCTGAAAAATATTCTTCCTTTTCTTGTACTAGTAAAAGTGAGCATTAAGTTTATGGTTTTGTTTCTTTCTTCTCCATTCCTGATGGGTGCACAAGCTTCATATCCTTATTGGGTTCTATTTCACAGACTTTTCCTCTGGGATCAGAGTTAATTATTTATTTAACAGTAGAAAGATGAGAAAAAATATGGAAAAGTGACAGTAAACTCTATTTTTTGTCTTTTACTATTTGGGCCCATAATTAGATACAGTGCAAATATGTGTGCAAATGCAGAGCCATTTTTTAAAGAAAAATACTTTGAATATAGATACAAACAAAACACAACTCCCAATTCATTATCCTGCCTCTTTGTAATTAACCTAAGGGAAAAACTAGAACAAGAACACACCACAGCTTTTGGAATAGTCCACCTGGGGTTTGCTGGACTTGGTACATTATTAGATGACTGGTTTTCCCACAGAATGAGATAGATGTGCTTTATAAAAATAATTAAAGGGCTTTATCCATTGGGTTAAAACTGCTCATTTGTTTGCCTGTTCTCATTCTATGCTGTCTTCCTTGTACAATACCCCCATTGATCCTCCGTATCACAAATCTAGTCTATGCAAAAATAGTTCCGCTGCCTTTCAACCTGGCTATAAGTATACACCATTAAAACTATCCATCTGGAAGAAGTGGAGATGGTTGGACAGTGCTCCAGAAAACCACTATTAAATAGTTGGGTGGGGGGAACTGCAGTAACCTAAAAAAATAAAAATAGCCAATTCAATTGCATGCTTATTAAGTACCAAGCCATGTGCTAAAAATGACTTATACACATTATGTTATTTAATGCTTAAAGTGAAAGTACTATTATTATAGATGAAGAAATTCAAGCCTGCAGAGATTAATTATCTAGACCAGTGGTTCTCAACCTTCTAAATGCCGTGACCCTTTAATACAGTTCCTCATGTTGTGGTGTCCCCCAACCATAAAATTATTTTCATTGCTACTTCATGGTTGAGGGTCACCACAACATGAGGAACTGTATTAAAGGGTCACGGCATTAGGAAGGTTGAGAACCACTGCTCTAGACTTATATTGCATGGCCAGTTAGTAGCAGGGATAAGACGAGAACATAGACTTTTCTTTTGGAGACAGGATCTCCCTCTATTACCCAGGCTAGACTGCAGTGGCCTCATCATAGCTCACAGCAACCTCAAACTCCTATGCTCAAGTGATCCTCCTGTCTCAGCCTCCAAAGTAGCTAAGACTACAGGTATGTACCACCACACCTGGCTAATTTTTCTATTTTTTGTTGAGATGGATGTCTCAATTTTGCTCAGGCTGATCTGAACTACTGGCCTCAAGCAATCTTCCCACCTGGGCCTTCCAAAGTGCTAGGATTATAAGCATGAGCCACTGTGCCCAGCTCAAACATAGACATTTAAGATGCCAAATCCATGTGCTTTACGGCTCTGTTGAAGATTCTTTTAATTCCTTGAACTGGCATAAAAATACTATCCTACTTATATTGATTGCTGACTTGGTAATGGGCACTGTTCTGAATACCCTATGTGATTAATTTAATCCTTTAATTTAATTAATTTAATCAAACAATGAGTGAGGCAGGGATTGTCACTTGCCCATTTTATAGTTTTATAAACTGAGGCAAGAGAAGTTTAACAGCTTGCAATCTTCAGAAAAGGAACATGGCAGAGCTGGAATTTGAATTTAGAAAATCTTGCACCAAAGGCAGCCTCACTTTGTATCACTAAATAACTAAGTTGAACCTTCCCTGTGACAGAAAGTTGGGAAAATAAATTTAATTTGGGGAGCCAAACTCAGTCTCACACCAGTCTAAAGAGCTTGAAAAAGGATAATTGGGATGTACAGATGCATATGTAACCAAGAAGACTAAGGGTGATATGATCTGGAAGGGAGAGTTTAGCAAAGGTGGGGAGGGCCCATTAGCAGAAAAGTGTGGCCATTCCAGTTGCAATAACATCACAGCTTTGCCTAGAGAGGCACAATCCTTTAATGGTATTGAAAATAAGAAGTGACTGTTTACTCTGGGCTTCCACTTTCCTTTCCTGTCATGTGTGCTCCAGGAATGGACTTTGTAAAAGACAGTGACAGCCACATTAGGGCCAAGTTTTCACAACTGCAAAACACGAGTAAATCAGGCAAAATAGGTCAACATTCCCCTTTCACATTAGCTGTACAGAACCTGATATGGGGAAGCATGGACAGATGTTAAAAGGATCCAGTGGTCTCCAAAAGTGTCTAATTAAACATGAAGCCAAATGCAGAAGAAGCCAAAAGAGGAACGAGTTCAGGGTTCACCTTGGTCACAGAGAGACTGAGGAGTCAAGGACCATTTTGAGTGAATGTCAAAATGCATATGCCCTAAAACACATGTCTCAAATACATTTGTCTTCAACTGTGGAATCAAGAGAGGCATGCATTTAAGCCAAAGGTTTATTTCAATAATGAATATAATGGTTTATATTTGCATAACATGTTAAATTTATAAATGACTTTTCCATGCATTGTATTATTTAATTTGCAGAGCAGGCTTCAAAGGCAGGCAGTACTAGATCTCTTTTGTAAAGAAGGTAATTAAGGGCCCAAGCTCTACTGCCAATAAACTGACAAAGCCAAAGTTAGAATATAGTTATTTTTCCTTCTTGCCTTAGGATAAGTCTGAAAGGGCAGTTTGGAAGAAGGGGCAACAGGATAGCAATGAGAACCAGCTAATACAGGAGAATATACCATAAGTCAGGAGTTAGGTGTTAAGAGAAAAATGATGGGGAGCTAAGGACAAACACTATTTTATTTAAGGTGAGGATGGATGGAGGTTTGTGGTTATGGAGATAAAGAGATATTCACATTTACTTGATCATTTATCTGATCAGATCATGGGAAGGTACATAAATGTAGTGGTTTTTGAGATGGCAGGCATATTCCTAGGCAGCAATGGAGTGGAGAAAAGGTGAAAGAAACAATCTGAATGAATGTGAACAGGCAGAAATTAAGGGCATCAATGAATTTCCCCGTTTAATTATTGCACTGGATATGTGAAGGGGAAAAACAGAAAATGAAACTGGAAAGGGTGGAGGGTAATATCATAGACACCTTTCAGCACCAAACTAAATCTATTAGATTTTTGAAAGCAAGTGATAGTTTATAAACATGGAATTAATGCAATGTCTGCCTCATGGGTCTCTTGTGAGATTTTAATCAAATGGCACAAAAGTACTTCATAAAAATTATTTAGGAAATTAATATTATAATTGCATTTATTTGTTTAGTTATTAATTTAACAAATATTTATTGAAACCTATTATATATTAGGCATGGTATAGACACTTGACATTAATAAATGAATAAGACATTACTATGCATTGAAGCTCACAGTCTAGTGAGGAAAAAATGAACATTTAAATAAATAATTAGAACTAAGTATTCTGAGGTAAATGTACACATGGTATTATGAAAGTACAGAGGGACGGTTTGATGAACTCTTGAATAATCACAGATATAAATAAGGCGGCGCCTGTGGCTCAGTGAGTAGGGCGCCGGCCCCACATGCTGAGGGTGGCGGGTTCAAACCCAGCCCCGGCCAAACTGCAACAAAAAAATAGCCGGGCGTTGTGGCGGGCGCCTGTAGTCCCAGCTGCTGGGGAGGCTGAGGCAGGAGAATCGCGTAAGCCCAAGAGTTGGAGGTTGCTGTGAGCTGTGTGAGGCCACCGCACTCTACCGAGGGCGGTACAGTGAGACTCTGTCTCTACAAAAAATAAATAAATAAATAATAATAATAATTAAAAAAAAATAAATAAATAAATAAGGGAGTAAAATCATTAAGCTTCTAGAATAAAACATTAGAAAAAATCTTTGAGACATTGTGCTGGACAAAGTCTTCTCAGATCACAAAAAGTATACATCATAAAAGAAAAAAGTGTTGAAATGGACTTTATTAAAATTAAACTGACATCTAAGCAAATGAAAAAGAAAGCCATAGAACTGGAATACATATTTACAAGACATATAAATGAACAGAAAGCATATATCCAAAATATTAAAAGAGCTCTTAGAAGTCAGTAATAACAAAGTAAACAATAAAATGATGGGCCAAAGGATTTCAACAGACCCTACAAAAGAAGATGTACAAATGGCCAATAAGCACGAGAATAGATACTTTACATTATTAGGAGTTAGAGTAATGCAAAATAAAATCATGAGATGCCATTATATAGCTACAAGCACAGTTAAAGTTAAAAAGATTGATAATACCTAATGTTGCTGAGAATGTGAAGCAAATGGAATCCTCCTGTATTTCTGGAGGGAATGCAAAATATCAAAATCCATTTGAAAACAATTCAACACAACCTAAATAGCCATGAATAGTTAATTGAATAAGTACACTGTAGTATATCTATACTATAAACTTTAAGAGTATAAAGACTGGTGATGATCACTAAATATATGTTTAACTATAGAACTAAAAACTCAATAACAGCTATAAAGGAAAAAACATAGTATGCAATGACTTTATGCTCTGACAATGCAGATATGGCCCACCTAGCAAAAATTAGAGTAGAATGAGAAAAATAAGCTCACTCTCTTATATAAAAAATTTAAGCTATTTTAAATAAATTTTATTTTTAATGCTAAAAGACTAAAATAACTTTTAAAGTAAATGAAGTCCAAGATATGTCATCTTTCTCTGTAATATTTATGTTTTCTCAAACCCACCTAATCTGATTCCAAACACATATTCCTAAGTCTTCTCCCTACCTCTCATCAGGAATAGATGGATTTTTATTCCTTCATCTAAAAAAGGTAGAACTAAAAAATGTTATGCAGATATCAAAAGTTATTTCCACAAAGTTAATCTTTAAAATTCTTCATTGTTTTGACTTAGTTACTGGACAACTATGGAATGATTATTCAATGCAAGAATTCTAGATAAGCCCAAAACTACCAAGTTAAAGATTCATATGAGACATAATATTCAATCCCAGATAATATTGTGTTGCATATATTAAAGCATAATAATAATATATTAGTTTCTGATTTCTACAGGACTATGGAACTAATCATCTTCAAGAACTAATAAAACATAGATGCAAGGAAAACAAAACCTAAACACACCATAATTACTACAGGGAAATCTTTGATGGAATATTATTATATATAATAAATGACAATTTTGAAAGCTTTCTCAAATTGGTTTTTAATCATGTTTGTCTCCATTAAGCCACTAAGTTAATTAAATAGGCAAACCAACTAGAGACAAGGAAATTGATTTTCTACATAGGACTCTCTCAACAGAGTAGCAGACATAAGAAAAGGATGGATTTTTCTTCATGATGTGCAATTTAAGCTCCGTTCAAAAAAAAATTAACAAAATCCCTGTTCCCTTGTTCCTTTCTCTTCTTTTTTTCTTTAGTGACATGTTAATCAAGTAAATATGGCAGGAAGGGAAAATACATCTGAATATTCCTTGTACCTTTCACGTTCAGGAAGTCTCCTGTCTCATTAGAGAAAGCTTCCAACCACTCCTTCAGCCTCCTCCCTAATAAAGCCTGGGCATTGAGACCTAATGAGTGGATCCTAGCTCCTTTCTACCTACTGAGAAATTCTTTTTTTTTTTTTTTATTGTTGGGGATTCATTGAGGGTACAATAAGCCAGGTTACACTGATTGCAATTGTTAGGTAAAGTCCCTCTTGCAATCATGTCTTGCCCCCATAAAGTGTGACACACACCAAGGCCCCACCCACCTCCCTCCGTCCCTCTTTCTGCTTTTCCTCCCCCCCCCATAACCTTAATTGTCATTAATTGTCCTCATATCAAAATTGAGTACATAGGATTCATGCTTCTCCATTCTTGAGATGCTTTACTAAGAATAATGTCTTCCACTTCCACCCAGGTTAATATGAAGGATGTAAAGTCTCCATTTTTTTTAATAGCTCAATAGTATTCCATGGTATACATATACCACAGTTTGTTAATCCATTCCTGGGTTGGTGGGCATTTAGGCTGTTTCCACATTTTGGCGATTGTAAATTGAGCTGCAATAAAGCCATAGTGGTCAAGACAGCATGGTACTGGCACAAAAACAGAGACATAGACACTTGGAATAGAATTGAAAACCAAGAAATGAAACTAACATCTTACAACCACCTAATCTTTGATAAACCAAACAAGAACATACCTTGGGGGAAAGATTCTCTATTCAATAAATGGTGTTGGGAGAACTGGATGTCTACATGTAAAAGAGTGAAACTGGACCCACACCTTTCCCCACTCACAAAAATTGATTCAAGATGGATAAAGGACTTAAATTTAAGGCACGAAACAATAAAAATCCTCAAAGAAAGCATAGGAAAAACACCTACTGAGAAATTCTAATACTATTGGTAAGAAATTCTACTTACCATGGACCGTGTGAATTGCTGTTCTTTTAGTATAAGAGTCTATTCCCTTGCCTTGCCTTTCATCACAATAACAGATCTCCACCCCTACTCCAGGTACACAAGTGTCTTATTTTCATTTGCGCCCCAAAAGAAAAATCAGAAAGACCCACATTTGCCCAAGCTTGAGCTGTTTGAGATATGATGTTATTGTTTTAAGGACTACCTCTAAGTCCTCCTATAATCTGTAGTAAGTGAACGGAGAGCTCTTTGCTATGATGCTTAACTAAAAATCAAAAGAATATCCCTTTGTGAATTTTGATGCTGAGAAGTGTATTCTTGGGTGAGAAGCAGAAAAGGGAATTTTCCTATGTCCTTTTGCTTATTATGACATTACTAAAGCTCTCTATATTCCAGAAGATGTGTGTCAACAGTTCAACTAGCATAGTGTAGCATTCCCTGCAGAGCGTATCATTGCTGAGATAATTTTGTACTAACACGAGTGTATTCTTTACTCCTCTGTTGTTGAATCTGAATAACACCAAGACCTTTATCATTTGTGAAAGCAGTATCACTGTTTCATGAGGGAAGAATCTGCTAATAAATAAAGTTCAAGCAGGAGCTTTGAAGTAATTCCAGAAAACTATTTTTCTTATACTTTATAACTATAAACCTGTGGATAAGGAGCAATATTTTTTTAGATGTAAAGATCTGAGTTGTGAGAGATTTCTAAGTAAAAGTGTACCAGATATTACATTGCTATATATTGAAATATATAGTCATATAACTATGTTTCAGTCAATGGGGGATTATATATATGACAGTGGTCCTATAAAATCATCATACCATATTTTTACACAAATACTTACCTTTGTGTTCCAATTGCCTACAGTATTCAGTACAGTGATATTCTGTTCTAGTTTGTAGCCTAGGAGCAATATGCTTTACCATATAGACTAGGTGTGTAGGAGACTATGCTATTAGGTTTGTGTAAGTACATTCTATGATGTTTGCATAATGAAATTGCCTAACAATGTATTTCTCAAAATGTATCCCCATCATTAAGTGACACATTATTGTATGCAACCTAATTCTATGTGTTTATATTCAGAAAACCCATGTTAAGATCTGATTTGTTATGGACTGCTATGTACTGTTTGTGTCCCACCAAAATTTCTATGTTGAAGCCCTAACTCCCTATATGATGGTATTTGGACATGATAGTGCCTTTGGGAGAGAATTAGGTTGAGCTAAAGCCATGAAGGGAAGCCCTCACAATGAGATTAGTGCCCTTATGAGAAAAGACTCCAGAGGGCCTGCTTGCTTTCCTTCTCTCCCTCTTCCACGTGAGCACACAATGAGAAAGCAGCCATCTGCAAGCCAGGAAGAGGGCCCTAACCAGACCCCAAACATGCTGGCACCCTGATCTCACACTTTCAGCTTCCAGAACTGTGGAAAAATAATTTTCTTTTATTTAAGTAACACAATCTATGGTATTTTGTTATGGCAGCCTAAGCTGACGAAGACACTAACTTTGAACATATTCAACTATGTAATTTGCTCACCATGCTTTCCCAAGGCTGTCATCTAGCCACTGCTCTGCTTGCAAAAACAGAAACTGAATCAAGGGATTACTAAATATAAGTAATGACATAGAGTCATCCTGGTGTCCTTGAAGTACAAAAAGAACACTGTACTTCTTATGTGCTTCTTTCCACACATACAGGCATATCTAATTTTATTATGCTTCACTTTATTACATTTTGCACATATTTCATTTTCTGCAAATTAAAGATTTATAGCAACACTAAGTCCAACAAGTCTGTTGGCACCATTTCCAACAGCATATGCTCGCTTCATGTATCTGTATCACATTTTGGTAATTCTTAAAATATTTCAAACTTTTTTGTTATTATTATATGTATTATGGTGATTTTTTGGTCAGTAATCTTTGATTTTACTATTATAATTATTGTTGGGCATCACAAGCAGTGCCCATATAAGATAGTGAATTTAATCAATCACTGTTGCATGTGTTCCCATTGTTCTACCAGCCAGCTATTCTCATCTCTCTCCCTTTCCTTGGGCTTCTCTATTCCTAGAGACATAAAAATATTGAAATTAGGACAATTAATACCTCTACAATGGCCTCTATGTGTTCAAATGAAAGGAAGAGTTATATGTCTCTCACTTAAAATCACAAGCTAGAAATGATTAAGCTTAATGAAAAAGACATCTCGAATGCCAAGATAAGCTAAAAACTAGGCTTCTTGCACCAAACAGCCAAGCTGTAAATGTAAAGGACAAGTTCTTGAAGGAAATTAAAGGTGCTACTCTAGTAAATAACACATGAATGATAAAGTGAAAAGGTCTTGAGTGAAGAAAGTTTGAGCAGTAAAGATAGAAGACCAAACCAGCCACAGCATTCTCTTAAACTAAAGCAAGGCCATACCTGTCTTCTATTCTATTCTACTCTACAAGGCTGAGAGAGGTGAGGAAGCTACAGAGGAAAAGTTGGAAGCTAGAAGAGTTTAGTTCATGAGGTTTAAGGAAATAAGCTGTCTTCATAACATAAAAGTACAAGGTGAAGAAGGAAGTGATAATGTCGAAACAGCAGCAAGTTACCCAAAAGATCTAGCTAAGATCATTAATAAAGGTGGCTACACTAAACAATAGCCTTATATGGGAAGAAGATGCTATCTATCTAGGACATTCACAGCTAGAGAGAAGTCAATGCCTGGCTTCAAAGCTTCCAAGCATATACTGACTCTCTTGTTAGGGGCAAATGCAGCTGGTTACTTTAAGTTGAAGCCAATGCTCGTTTACCATTCCAAAAATCTTAGGGCCCTTAAGAATTTGCTAAATCTACTCTGCTTGTGCTCTAGAAGTGGAACAAATTTGGGGTGATAGTTCATCTATTTACAGCTGGTTTACTTAATATTTTAAGCCCACTGTTGAGACTTACTACTCAGAAGAAAAGATTTCTTTTCAAATATCACTGCTTATTGATAAGGAGCCTGGTCATCCAAAAGCTCATATGAATATGTACAAGAAGGTTAATTTTATTTTCATGCTTGATTATACAATATCTATTCTGTAACTCATGCAACAGGGGATAATTTTGATTTTCAAGTCTTTTTACTTAAAAAATACATTTTTATAAGGCCACAACTGCCATAGATAATGATTCCTCTGAGGGATCTGGACAAAGTAAATTGAAAATTTTCTGGAAAGTATTCACCCATTCTAGATTCCAATACAAATATTTGTGATTCCTGGGGGGAAGCCAAATTATAAATATTAACCGGATTTTAGAAAGAAATTGATTCCAGCCTTATGGATGACTTTGAAAGGTTCAAAACTTCCATGGAAAAAGTAAATGCAGATGTGGTAGAAATAGCAAGAGAAATAGAATTAGAAGTAGAGCTTGAAGATGTGACTGAATTGCTGCAATCTCATGATAAAACTTGAAAGGATGGGGAGTTACTTCCTATGGATGGGAAAAAAAAGTTTTATTTTTTATTTTAGTCCCTTTTCTCTTTATTTTCCCCTATCTACTTTTATTTGTATATATTTATGAGTTACATGTGCAATTCTGCTACATTGATATATTATTGCGTTTTGGTGAAGTAAGGGCAAAGTGGTTTCTTGAGATGGAGTCTACTCCTAGCAAAGATGCTGTGAAAAGAGATTTAGAATATTGCATATACTTCGTTGATAAGGCAGTGGTAGGGTTTGAGAAGATTGCCTGATTTTGAAAGAAGTTCTACTGTGAATAAAATGCTGTCAAACAGCATCATATGCTACGGAGAAATCTTTTGTGAAAGGCTTAGTCAATCACTGTGGCAAACTTCACTTCTCTTATTTTAAGAAATTGTCACCAATACATACCCCAACCTTCATCAACTACTACTCTGTTCATTAGCAACCATTAACATCAAGACAAGAACCTCTACAGAAAAAAAAAAGATTATGACTTGCTGAAGGTCAGATGGTCATTAAAATTTTTTAGTAATAAAGTATTTTAAAATTAAAGTATGTGCATTGCTTTTTAGACATATTATTGCATTATGCTATTTTTTGACATACTGTTATGTCTAAAATGTTTAGATATAATGCTATTGCATATTACTGTTGCATACTTAAGAAACTTTAGTATAGTATAAACATAAATTTTATATGCACTGGGAAGCCAAAAAACTTGTAACCTACTTTATTAAAATATCTGCTATATTGCTTTATTTCATTGGTCTAAACCAAACCCATAATATCTCCTAGGTTTGCCTGTATTTAGTATGTGGGTATGTTTTCTTTCTTTAATGTATTCTTATTCCTGAAATTAGAATCCATCTCTGGTGAACTTACATTTAGACTTAGTGCCATAAGCATGATGGATATTGAAATATTTTGAATTGAGGGACATAGTATCCTGGACTTTCAGAGTACTAATTTCCAAAATGCAGGAAAGTTGAGAGCTGTTTTACAGAAAGAAATAATCCAGGTGTGATATCTACACTGAGCAGGGACTACCCATATATGAGGAATTCTCTAAGGATAGAAATAAGTACTTATATGTATAAATTCTAAAATCTTGTATTTGCATTCTACAAATAAGAAGCTGGATAAAAACAATTTAGGCAAGATGGAGCCAACCTAGCACAGAGCTCAATGTCTGCCACACTGCCATGCAGTCTGAGACACACTGTTTCTCTATTACCCTTGCAGGGGTGGGTCCCTGCTCTCCTTCCTGTACTCTGGGAAAGAACACTTGAAACACACCTTATTTCATTTTTGTTCAGCTACTCCTGATCTACTTTCCAATGTAGATTTGGAAAGGCGATGGCCAGATCAGATTCCACCCATGAAATCTCTGTTATTCTTGGTGAAAATAATCCAAACTAAGGGTTCCTGCTTAAACTCTCCACCTCCTTCTTCAATGACCATTGTACACTAGAGGAATTTGAAGTTGGCTTCTGTAGCTGCAATTTTGGATTTATTCCATTCTCAAAATTGGTCCAGAAGGGGGTTTCTATAGCTTGGTACTTATCCTCAGCTCTTACTATATTTTCTTAATTGCTTCTGTCCACATCCTCCAAGTACTTACAAGCTTTGCTTACATTAGGCTCAGTTGCTTGAATTTGCACATTGTTGTTTTAATTTTTTTTCTCAAGTATAATGGACCCTCACTATTAAATATGGTGCCTATACCATGAATCCATCCATGTTGTAATGTGGTTCTCTGCATACTTATTGAAAAACTATATATAAAGGCTTTTTCTTCTAACCTAGATCACTTAAACTTTGGAACCTCCCCACTCAAAGTGTGATACACAGACTAAAAGCGTTGACCTCACCCGGGAGGTTAATAGAAATGCAAGGTCTCAGGCCTTGCCCCCTAGACCTACTACATCATAATCTGCAATTTAACAAGAACCCAGCAATTTGTATGCATTTACAATTTGAGATATACTAGCTTAGAGCAGGGGTTTTTAATCTGCTTGTATTATTAGTCACATGGACAACTTTTTTAAAAGTACCAAAGATAGATCCCACTCCTAGAGATTCTAATTTAATGATTTGAGGCAGGGCCCTAACATAGGTGTTATTTTTAAGTTCTACATTTTTAAGTTTTGTATTTATTTCATTTCGCATCTGAGATACACTTCTATAGAATAAACAATATTAAGTGAAAATTATATCCTTCTAGCTGCTTATGTTGTATATAGACAGTCCCTTAGTTACAAACATCTGACTTAAGTACAACTCATGCTTATGAATAGAGGCCATTACAATAAGTCCTGAGTTACAAACATCCAACTGATGTATGACTCCCACTTGAAAACAGAGGCTGTTACAGGTAATAGATAGATGTACCCATTCCAACTTACATACAAATTAAACTTAAGAACATATCTATAGAACCTAACATGTTCGTAATCCAGGGACTGCCTATATTCTATGTTAGACTAGAAAATCCTAAGGTCCAATTCTACATCTTCTATTTTTGTTCATCCTCCAAATTGTTCTTGGTACAGTATTTAGTGTATAGGTGTTGTTCCATGAAATGTTCATAGTTGATGGCATACTAAAGCAGGATAGAGGTGATTAGCATTCATGTCCTGCTTCTGTAAGCCATGACCTTTGATATTGGGAAGATCACTGAACTTCTTAGGAACTCCATGTTTTGGTCAGCCAAATATGAGCAACTTCCTGTTCTAATAGGTATTCAGTCACTCATTCACACAACAAATATGTATGGGCATCTAATCTGTTCCAGGTACTATTTCAGGCACTGAGGAGATAGCAATAAATAACCAAGAGATTGAAAAGGCCCCTGTCCTCACAGAACTTATAATGGGAGATATGAATAACAAATAAGCACATAAATAATAATATAAATAAGAAAAGAGGCATAGATAATAATAAGTGCTAAGAAAAAAATAAAGTTTTGGAGAGTGATAGGTGGGAATGGGAGTTTATTTAGCTAGATGATCTAAAAGACCTCTTTGAGGAGGGGAAAATTGAGCAGAGACATGAATGATGTAAGAAGCAAGCCAGGCAAAGATCCGGGGGTGAAGAGGTTCTTTCTAAGCAGAAAGCCTAAAAGAATAAAAGCCCCGAGGCAGAAACAAGGTAGATATGGTCAAGGGCTAGGCAGAGGGCAAGGATGGGTATAGGAGCATTCTTTGTAGATACCTCTAGTCTATGACTTAAAGGATCTGGTAGAGTTATTTAAGCACAGAAATTGTCAAAGCTTTAGAGCATTTATGAGAAACAAATGGTTGTAGGCAAAAATATCCATCATTTGGAGCAGCAGAAAAGCAACAGAAACCTAGAGTACTGTCATTATTGGCTCAACTTCTCCATTTCTCAATAGAGTAATATTTTTACTTTGGGATCTGCAGGATTGTGATTCCAAACACATTTGGTGATAATATTTACTGCTTCAGGTGATGCATTGAATTCAGCCGATTTGTGCTTACTATCTTGTATGATAAAAAAGATCCATTTAAGCACTCTCCTGCTTTTGTCTCTTCCCCTTTGATTTATCTCTAGCTCAAGAAAGATCTATGACCTGCTTAGAAAACCAGAATCGAGAGAAAAATCCATCCCTCTGTGCCTGGTGTCTTGGGTGTTGAGGCATGGTTCTGATATTAAACTGTGTCTCTGGGTCTAGCCAAGAAGCTACATGGAATTAATTTTGTTGTTGCTGTGCTTTTTATAGACATCATGGTTTTATTTTTCAATTCAGTTGCCAAAGTCCACCTAGGGTTCATAGATTTGTGTCCCAATTATAGAAGTCTTAATTGTAAAATATTAAAGTTAGAGTATCACCCCCAAAGGAACAATGCTTGATGATGACCACTGGTGGTGATGATGAGGAAAAGGAGAAGGAAGAGGAATGTATCCATTATGAGTCTCCTCTTTTTCATATGGTAGTTGGCTCCAGCAGTGCAGATTAAATATCCATACTATAACAACATTGAGTAATACAAAATAAACTTAATTCTATTTCATCTCTCTCTTAAGTGCCTTATATGTGTTATCAAATTTGATCCCTCTTACAGATTAGTTACTGTCATCTTCATTACCAGGAAACTGAGTCACACAGAGATTGGGCAACTTGCCCAAAGTCAGACAAGAAGCAATTGAACCATGCCTAAAAACCCAGTATCTCTAGTTCCAAAGCCTCAGCTTTGTTCCTTCCTGTCTAACATACACCTACTTGTCTTACAAAATTCAACTCAAGAATCAACTCTCTATGAAGCATTCTTGTATCTTTCTTTCATTGGGTACAAATGCTATAATAAGAATAGCTTATTACCATTTTCAGGTCTTATTATGTGTCCAGCCCGGTGCTTAGTGCTGTATTTAGGTAACCCTTATAAAGTTAGGCTGCCTCCTGAGCCAGGCAATAAATTGGTTTTATTCAAAGTAAAATTAAATTGTTTTAGTCCTATTGAATTCTCTCTAAAAACTCTAGAAAAATAATTGCATTCATAACACAGAGCAACACTTGTTAGAATCCTTCTCTTCCTCCTTCTTTATTCCTCCATGCATCTTGCATCTTCCCACATCCCGGAAACCTACAAAGCAATGCATGAGAGCTGTATCTAATCCTACTTCTGCCAAAATTCTAAAAATCTGTCCTCAAAACTCATTCTAGGGCGGCGCCTATGGCTCAGTCGGTAAGGCACCGGCCCCATATACTGAGGGTGGCGGGTTCAAACCCGGCCCCGGCCAAACTGCAACCAAAAAATAGCCGGGCGTTGTGGCGGGCGCCTGTAGTCCCAGCTACTCGGGAGGCTGAGGCAAGAGAATCGCTTAAGCCCAGGAAGTTGGAGGTTGCTGTGAGCTGTGTGAGGCCACAGCACTCTACCAAGGGCCATAAAGTGAGACTCTGTCTCTACAAAAAAAAAAAAAAAAAAAAAACTCATTCTAGACTCAATTTTCTCCTCTGTCTCTCCCTCTTTCCTTCCCTCCCTTCTTCTTCTTTCCAAATCCAGTCTTTTCTCTCAACAATAGTTTTGTATCCTTTCCTGAGTAAACCAATCTACCATGTTTAAAGCTTCTTTCACATTGTCAGTTCTACATACCTAATAGGACAAAAGCTGAATCAACTGCCTCATTACAGAGGCAGTCCTAGCAACAAAGAAATCTTCTTTGAAGAAAAGGAGAAAACAGTGGCCATCTATATGTTTGTATTTTTCCCTCGTCACATACATTTTCTCAATTTATTGACACCACAATGAGCTGGGTTTAAAATTGAGGATCAGACAGGGTTAACCCTTATCTCATGGGCTAGGGTAAATGAATATAGATGCAGAATGTGAATGCACTCTGTGTAAATAAAAACCATTGAAATTAGCCCAACCAGTCATTGAGTGTGTTGCCTAAACCCTTTAGCTTCTCTCTCTTAAAGGTCTCCAGTGTCTTCTGAAGCACTAGGTAGCAAGCTATGGCACATAGGCTGAATCCAGCCCACTATCTATTTTCACAAATAAAGTTTTTTTAGAATATAGTCAAGCTCATTCATTTACATACATCAGTGGCTGCTTTTACAAAAGCAGAGTTGAGTAGTTAAGGCAAAGACAATAAGGCCTGCAAAACCTTGACTGTGTGGCCCTTTACAGAAAATTTGCTGACTCTGGCTTTACAAGATCTTCAGAGCAACTCTAACAGTTAATCAGAAACAGGGCAATTCATCAGAAATCAATTTTCAGATTATTTACAGTATTTACCATACCATATTTACCAATTTATCAAAAATGTATTTTTTTTATTATATCATAGCTGTGTACATTAATGTGATCATGGGGCACCATACCCTGGTTTCATAGACCGTTTGACACATTTTCATCACACTGGTTAACATAGCCTTCCTGGCGTTTTCGGTGGGATTACACCTGCGGTGCATCTTACAAGGGTATATGTGAAACTTAGTAAATGTGGAATGTAAATGTCTTAGCACAATAACTAAGAAAAATGTATTTTCTTTAGCCATTTACACAATTTGAAGTAATTCATATTGAATGAGAAAGTTTAATAGCTTTTGAATATTTCTACAAAGGTTTTGTTGCTTTTTATATTGTTTTCCTAGTTATTATGTCGATCATTTTCAGTTATAAATTGCCCTTGCTTCTTGCTGAATTAGATGGAAGATTCTAGGATAGAAAAGGGAAACCCTGATTCTGGGGGAAAGCACAGAAGAGAGCCCACTTAGAGCACAGCATGGACCGCCATCAAGAGAAGTGAGCCTGGGAGAAAGATTAAATCCTACAGGCACACCTGTAATCCTAGCATTCTGGGAGGCTAAGGCTGATGAATTGCTTGAGCTCAGGAGTTGGTGACTAGCCTGAGCAAGAGTGAGACCTCCATCTCTACTAAAAATAGAAAAATTAGCCAAGCATTGTGGTGGGTGCCTGTAGTCCCAGCTATTCAGGAGGCTGAGGCAAGAGGATTGCTTGAACCCAGGGGTTTGATGTTGCTGTGAGCTATGATGATGCTAAAGCACTCTCTCTACCTAGGGTATCAGAGTGAGACTCTGTCTCAAAAAAAAAAAAAAAAAAAAAGAAAGAAAGAAAGAAAGAAAAGACAGAAAAAAGAAAGATGGGGAGAAACCAATGACAGGGAGATAAGAGACCCCGAGGCTGGGGGAGGGTATGACAACATAGAATTCTGGATTCCTAGCTCATTGTGCCCTTACCTAGTTCAACCATCCAATCCAATACTAATTTCTGCCAACCTAAAATAATTTTTTAAAAATTAGGTAACTTGATAAACTTTTAAAATATGATATATTGATTGCTCAATGAATTTGTTGATAATTGGATTCTAGCAAATCTTTCTAGTCAATCAATTCACCAAGAAATGTTTATGGAAAATCTACTATGTGTTAGGTACTATTGGTATATATCCAAAATAAAAATATTACTTTTTTATTTCAAAATATTAAGGGTGTACAAATGTTTTCTTAAATTTATACCTTGCATAAGGCTTAATTCAGGGGTTTAGTGTGCCTTTCACCAAAGTAGTGTTCATTATACCCCAAAGGTAAGCTTTTACCCATCACTCCCTCTCACCCTCCCCTACTTCTTGGTTTCCAATGTCCTTTACATCTCTCTGTGCTCGTGTGTGCCTATCACTTTGCTCCAAAATATTTAAGAGTATCTGTGGTATTTGTTTTCCATTCCTGAGATACTTCCCTTAGGGTAATGGTCTCCAGTTCCATCTCAGTTACTTCAAAAGATGTTATTTTATTCCTTTTTACAGCAGAGTAGTACTCCATAGAATGTACAGAGGGCATCAAAAAATGTATTCACATTTTAAGAAAGGAAAAACTGTATTAAAATTATAACACTCAGTATATACTGATAACAAAAGATGAGTACAAGTCATATTGAACACCTCTTTAAGTCAAAAGTGAGTTGAGTATTACAAATTTTATACAGTTTTTTCCTTTATTAAAAAATGTGAACACATTTTGGGGGACCCTCTATATATACCCCATTTTCTTTACCCACTCATGAATCAATATGCACTTAGTTTGATTACAAATTTTAGTGATTGTGAATTGCATTGCGATAAACATTTGGGTGCAGGTGTATTTTTGATAAAATGACTTCTTTCTCTTTGGGTAGATACCCAGTAGTGGGATTGCTGGATTGAATGGTAAGTCTACATTTATTTCTTTAAGGACTCTACATGCTGTTTTGCATAGAGGTTGTTCTATTAGCTGTGCCACCAACAGTGTATAACCGTTACTATCTTTCCGTATCCATGGCAGAATCTATTGTTTATTGACTTTTTAATAATAGTCATTATTAAAGGTGGTATCTTATTGTGCTTTTAATTTGCATTTCCCTGGTGATTAGTGATACTGAGAATTTTTAAATATATTTATTGGCCATTTGTCTATCTTCTTTTGAAAACCTTCTGTTCATGTCTTTTGCCAACTTTTTAATGGAGTCGTTTGTTTTTTCCTTGCTGATTTGTTTGAGTTATTTTTAGATTCCTGATATTAAACCTTTATTGGATATATAGTTTGCAAATATTATTCCCATTCTGTAGGTTGCCTATTAACTCTGTCGATTATTTGCTTTGCTGTGAAAAGAAAAACTTTTTAATTTAATTAAGTTCAATTTATTTATTATTGTTGTTGCTGTATTTGTCTTTGAGGTCTTAGTCATAAAGTCTTTGCCTCGGCTGTTATCTAGGAAAGTTTTCCCTATTTTTCTTCTAAACATGCTTTATGGTTTCATGCCTTACATTTAAGTAAAACAAGTTTGTAGCGATGTCTATGAGACAACAAAGTAGAGTCACTAAGTAGGCATTAGATATATGTGTGTGGAATTGATAATTTTGGCTAGAGATATAGATGTCACTGATTGAAATACAGCTCCTGGCATTCCTTTGTTCCTTTTACTGTACTGTAAATTCTTTGATAACAAGATCCTGTCTCATTCATCCTTTTATGTCTAGCCCTTAAAATGGTGCCAAGAGCACAATGATACTACAGTATTTTATTGATGTTCAAAGATGCTACATGAATGAATGAACAGACACATAGTTTCATGAGACCAATGTTTGTACTTTGAGAAAGGAATATTTTCCTTCTGCAGAAGGGAAAAAGCTTCAAATTTTTCTATTTACCTTTAATGGTATTTAGGAAGCTTACATGTTCAAGCAGCTATCGTGCTAAAGGATCAAATGTGACCTTTGAACTTGGCAGTGAGCTGTCTTTTCCATTATTTTAGTTGTATGAATACATTGACCGTCCTAGTTATTCCTTTTATTCTTGCTTTAAGAGAATGACTAATATTGATCAAAGAAAAGTTGTCAATTTCTAGACAAGGTGCATGATCAGAGAAACTGAATTCTGAACAAAAAGGACAGAAATATTCATCCATCTGAGAAAAAGATCAATAGTTGACAAACTAAACCAAGAGAAAAATAATAAATTCTAAAAAGTAGATAACTTTTTTAAAACTTAATTTAAAAGTAGGAAAGATTTGTCAATATCATCCACAGCCTAAGAAGTATAATTTCACAGGTTACTAATAATTTTTAGGTTATCATCTTAAGCCTATGGTTTATGAAAACTAGCAACTCTATCCAAATAAATGTAATACAAATAAAATATTTATCACTTTTATTTTCTATATCATATTTAATAAAGGGAGTAAAATAGGTGGACAGAACTGAAGTGTTAGAATACCTGAGATTTATTATTTTCCTGAATACTGCCCAGTTTGTCACTGTTATATAATTCCTTCTGTTGACTTGTGATAAATGAGGATGAATTATATATTCTAAGGTCTCTAGAAGTCATTAAGCAGGACAAAACATACATACTCATGTACACAATCATATACAAAGACCTATTAATGCAAATTCATGATCAATACCCAATTTTATTTAAAAGGGAAGCTATAACTTGATTTCTGACTTCCCAAAAGCTTGGCTCATATTTTCTCAGATGAACTTCAAGTTATATACTATTACAAAAAAATACACAATACAGTTTACTTAAGCTAACTTATTTTTAAAACTATATTTCAGATATGATGATAGGAAGCAAAGAAATAATCATGGTAAGAATTACAGGCCCCAAACAAAATTTGGATGCATGTTTGAGCTTTAGAGGTTTAGATACACATGATTTATAAAACTTTTCATTTCATCTCCTAAATAGGTAACATATTTACATCAATGCCATTATAAGGTATTTTGGAAAGTTTTTCCTGACTATCTATAGGCCCAGTTCTTGAGTATATATCTCTCTCAACAGGTAAACCTTTTATATATCTATTAGGAACACATTACAGTTGCAAAGTTAACTTATAAAAGGATTAAAACTTACATAATATTAAAATTTCCTATGCCAGAACATGAAATGCCTTTTCATTTGTTCACATCTTTTCTGTTCTTCTAAATTTCCTGTTAAGTTTATTCACAAATATTTTATTCTTTTTCTGTTGTATTATAAACAAGTTATTTTTTATTACATTTTCCATGATAAAAGTTATTGACATCTACATATTAATTTATTTATTTATTTATTTTTATTTTATTTTATTTTATTTTTTATTAATATTAAATCATAGCTCTGTACATTAATGCGATCATGGGGCACCATACACGGGTTTTATAGACCATTTGACATATTTTCTTTTTTTTTTTATTGTTGGGGATTCATTGAGGGTACAATAAGTCAGGTTACACTGATTGCAATTGTTAGGTAAAGTCCCTCTTGCAATCATGTCTTGCCCCCATAAAGTGTGACACACACCAAGGCCCCACCCCCCTCCCTTTTGTATTTGACTACCTGACTGAAATAATCTTCTCTTTTTTTTAATTAAATCATAGCTGTGTATATTAATGCAGTCATAGGGTACAATGTGCTGGTTTATATACAATCTGAAATACATCTAACTGGTAAACACAGCCTTCACGGTATTTTTTAGCTATTATGTTCAGACATTTATATTATACACCTACTAAATTTCACATGTATCCTTGTAAGATGCACCCTAGGTGTGGTCCCAGAAATTACCCTCTCCTCCCCTCCGTATCCCCTTTCCCCATATTCTTGAGCTATAATTGGGTTATAGCTTTCATAAGAAAGCTATAAATTGGGAGACAAGATGGCTGACTGAATCCAGCTTTCCACAGAGGCTCCCATTCAGAAGGAGAGTTAAAGGACAGAAATTTATCAAGTAACCTGGTGGATTAGAGGTGCACCAAGAGAGAAGGTTGAAGAACGCACATGAACCCCGCTGAGGTGAGCTGCGACCTCAAGGATACAAAAAAAAAGGTACAAAATCCATCACCAACCAGACAGGAGTCCCCTCCCCCATTAGAACGGCTCGGAGTGCCGCACAAACAAATGAGCAGAGTTCAAAGGTTCTCCCACCACACTCCATGGGAGAGACCCTATAAAAACTGGGCTTAGCTCCCCTACTAGGGTGCCACAGCATTCTCCTGCCAGGCATAAAACTGTATATATTCTCTACCTGCAATTCTGAGCTCCCACCACTCCCCTTCACTCTCACTCTGAGGTCTGGAAGCCTGTCCTCCAGGAGTCCAGGGTGATTTCTTGAGGGGTGTGGACAGGGCCTGGACTGCAGCTGGTTTAGTGCTGATACTGCGGCACGAGAGTGAGGAGAGGATGGTCGGCTGAAAGGGAACCACGCCGGAGTGGCGGTGCCCTGAGGCACAGAGGAGCAGCCATTTTTGGCAACAATAGGGCTCACCCCCAGATATTCCAAAGACACGCCCTGTCTCTCTGGGCAACCAGAGGAGGCCGGGCATTTTCTCAGATGGCAACCACTGCGGAACAGATCAGGGACGGAAAGGCAGGCCCTGTGAGTAAAGGTTTGCCTGAGGTGGTACCGGCCTAGGTGGAGCACAGGGACTAGAAAATGCATGCAAAGTGCCAGCTGACTCCCAGGGTGGGGATGACCCAGAGGACTGCTTTACTTAGCCTAAGATACAACCGGCCCTCAGGGGATCATCAGCCTATAGACAAAGGAGTGCAGGAGGATAGAACTGACAGCTAATGGAGCTGCGAATACAAATCTTTGCAGCAGCAAAGACAGGGCCTGAGGCACAGGTTCTGTGAACTCAAAACAGCTTCTCTTCAGCAGGGGAATTTAGCAGGGACAGAAACAAATTCCTGCAAAGTTGTTCTGTTCTGTCAGTAACATCAATCAGGGGCAGTGCTGGAACTGAGTGAAAAACCACCAGCCTCCATCAAGTGCCCGAGGTTGTCAGGCCTCACCTCCCCCTGCTGGATAGAGGCAGAGAGCAGCGGTCTGGCTGAGCAGATATAGACTTCCGTGTGATTCAGGCAAGTACAAACCCCTGGAGTATCTGGTCACTGGACATAACTGGGTCACAGCCCTGAGGGGCTATCGGTGACTGGGTTTGACAGAGAAGCAAGGTGGGGAAGGAGGCATCAACCTTTCCAGACAAATCTATTTTCTGGGTGGGTCCTCCTGACTTCACGGAGCACAGGAGCAAGTCATATCTGAGTTATCACCAGACACTGCGATCCAGTTGCCAGAGACCTTTTAAACTCTCCGAACTGAGACAGGTGATGACTGAGACAATTGATTTGGACCGTTTGAACTCAGCCAATCACCCAAGGACTATTCAAGTGGTGCCCCAGGTGTGTGGTTGTAGGAAGGTTTGATTTTCCTTTTCCAATTGTTGCCTGTTGGGGGCGGGGAGACTTAATTGCTGGTATTTCTCCACAGCTAAGACTTCAACCCAGAGTAACTGTTTCACTAGGGTCAGTCAGAGACCAGCTGAAAACAAGACAGAACCACATAGCCCCACCACACCAAACAGGTCCCCAGTTTCTCAGAACGTAGCACTTTACAGGTCCTCAACAAAGCTCCAGAGGAAAAGTCAAACAGTGTAAAATAATCATGGGGCAGAATAAGCAGAAAAACTCTGGCAACATAAATAACCAGAATAGGTCAACCCACCCAAGAAAAGATATAGCAGATGTAACTGAAGATCCCATTCATAAACAGCTGGCCGAGATGTCAGAAATCGAATTCAGAAATTGGATTGCAAACAAGATTAATAGAATGAAGGAAAATTTGGAATTAGAAATTCGAGGAGCAACTCAAAACTCAGAATTAGGAATTCGAGGAGAAACTCAAAAGTAGTCTCAAGAATTTAACAAATTCAAAAAGAAAACCAGCAAAGATTTTGACACACTGAAGCAAGAATTTGCAGCCCTCAAAGACCTGAAAAATACAGTAGAATCCCTCAGTAAGAGAGTGGAGCAAGCAGAAGAAAGGACTTTTGACATTGAAGACAGAGCCTTTGAATGCTCCCAAACTCACAAAGAGGAAGAGAAATGGAGAGCAAAAATGGATCATTCTCTCAGAGAGCTCTGGAATAATTTGAAGAAGGCTAAAATCCGCCGCATTGGAATCCGTGAAAGTGATGAAGTGGTCTTGCAAGGCACAGAGGCCCTTCTCCATGAAATTATGAAAGAGAATTTTCCAGACATGCCAAGAGATTCTGAAATTCAGATAGCAATTTCACAACCCCAGCACAACTCAATCCAAATAAGACATCCCCCAGGCATATCATAATTAACTTCACTAAAGTTAATATGAAGGAGAAAATTCTGAAAGCAGCCAGACGTAAGAAATCCATTACCTACAAAGGGAAGAATATTAGAATGACTGCAGATATCTCTGCTGAAACTTTTCAAGCCAGAAGAGGGTGGTCATCAACTTTTAATCTCCTAAAGCAAAATGACTTTCAATCCCAGATCCTGTATCCAGCTAAACTGAGTTTCATTTATGATGGAGAAATTAAATACTTTAATGACATTCATAAGTTGAAGAAATTTGCCATAACCAAACCAGCTCTTCAGGATATTCTCAGACCTATTCTCCATAATGACCAGCCCAATCCTCTACCACAAAAGTAAACTCACTCAGAAACTTTTCATCTCACTCCGACTTCCACAGTGGTGAAAGGATTAAAAATGTCCACTGGAGTTTCGAAAAACGCGATACCCAAAATTTTACCAAACTTATCAATATTCTCCATTAATATGAACAGCTTAAACTGTCCTCTAAAGAGACACAGGTTAGCTGACTGGATACAAAAACTCAGGCCACATATTTGCTGCATACAAGAGTCACATCTTACCTTAAAAGATAAATATAGACTCAGGGTGAAAGGATGGTCATCCATATTTCAGGCAAAGGGTAATCAGAAAAAAGCAGGTGTTGCAATTCTATTTGTAGACACAATAGGCTTTAAACCAACAAAAGTAAGAAAAGATAAGAATGGTCACTTCATATTTGTTAAGGGTAATATAATGAGATTTCAATTATTAATATCTATGCAACCAACCAAAATGCACCTCAATTTATAAGAGAAACTCTAACAGACATGAGCAACTTGATTTCCTCTAGCTCCATAATAGTTGGAAATTTCAACACACCTTTGGCAGTGTTGGATAGATCCTCCAATAAGAAGCTGAGCAAAGAAATTTTAGATTTAAACCTAACCATCCAACATTTGGATTAGCAGACATCTACAGAACATTTCATCCAAATAAAACTGAATACACATACTTCTCATCAGCCCACGGAACATACTCCAAATCAATAACATCTTAGGTCACAAGTCTAAACTCAGTAAATTTAAAGGAATAGAAATTATTCCTTACATCTTCTCGGACCACCATGAAATAAAAGTTGAACTTAGTAACAACAGGAATCTGCATACTCATACAAAAACATGGAAGTTAAATAACCTGATGCTGAATGATAGCTGGGTCAGAGATGAGATAAAGAAGGAAATTGCCAACTTTCTGGAACAAAATGACAATGAAGACATGAATGATCAGAACCTCTGGGATACCACAAAGAGAGTCCTAAGATGGAAATTTATAGCACTGCAAGACTTCCTCAAGAGAATGGAAAGAGAGGAAGTTAGCCACTTAATGGGACATCTCAAGCAACTAAAAAAGGAAGAACATTCCAACCACAAACCCAGAAGAAGAAAAGAAATAATCAAAATTAGAGCAGAATTAAATGAAATTGAAAATAATAGAATTATACACAGACGAATAAATCAAAAAGTTGGTTCTTTGAAAAGGTCAATAAAATAGATAAACCTCTGGCTAACCTAACCAGGAAAAAAAGAATAAAATGTCTAATCTCATCAATCAAAAATGACAAACATAAAATAACAACAGACTCCTCAGAAATTAAAAAAATCCTTAAAGAATATTACAAGAAACTCTATTCTCAGAAATATGAAAATCTGAAGAAAATAGACCAATACTTGGAAGCATGTCACCTTCCAAGACTTAGCCAGAATCATGTGGAAATGTTAAACAGGCCAATATCAAGTTCTGAAATAGCATCAACCATACAAAATCTCCATGAAAATAAAAGCCCGGGACCGGATGGCTTCACGTCAGAATTCTACCAAACCTTTAAAGAGGAACTAGTACTTATATTACTCAACCTGTTCCAAAATGTAGAAAAAGAAGGAAGACTACCTAACATGTTCTATGAAGCAAACATCACCCTGATCCCCAAACCAGGAAAAGACCCAACAAGAAAAGAAAATTATAGACCAATATCACTAATGAATATAGATGCAAAAATATTCAACAAGATCCTAACAAACAGAATACAGGAACACATCAAACAGATCATACATCATGACCAAGTCAGTTTTATCCCAGGGTCTCAAGGCTGGTTCAATATAAGTAAATCTATAAGTATAATTCAGTACATAAACAAATTAAAAAACAAAGACCATATGATTCTCTCAATTGATGCAGAAAAAGCTTTTGATAGTATCCAGCATCCCTTCATGATCAGAACACTTAAAAAATTGGTATAGAAAGGACATATCTTAAACTGATAGAGGCCATCTACAGCAAACCCACAGCCAATATCATATTGAATGGAGTTAAATTGAAATCATTTCCACTCAGATCAGGAACCAGAAAAGGCTGCCCATCGCTCTCCACTGCTCTTTAACATTATAATGGACGTTTTAGCCATCGCAATTAGGGAAGAAAAGGCGATCAAGGGTATCCATGTAGGGTCAGAAGAGATCAAACTTTTGCTCTTCGCAGAAGATATAATTGTATATATGGAAAACAACAGGGATTCTACTAAAAAACTCTTAGAAGTGATCAAGGAATACAGCAGCATCTCAGGTTACAAAATCAACATCATAAATCGGTAGCCTTTATATATACCAACAATAGTCAAGCTGAAAAAACAGTTCAGGACTCTATTCCATTCACAGTAGTGCCAAAGAAGATGAAATATTTGGGAGTTTATCTAACAAAGGACGTGAAAGATCTCTATAAAGAGAACTATGAAACTCTAAGAAAAGAAATAGCTGAAAATGTTAACAAATGGAAAAACATAACATGTTCATGGCTGGGAAGAATCAACATTGTTAAAATGTCCATACTACCCAAAGCAATATACAATTTTAATGCAATCCCTATTAAAGCTCCACTGTCATACTTTAAGGAACTTGGAAAAATAATACTTCATTTTATATGGAACCAGAAAAAAACTCAAATAGCCAAGACATTACTCAGAAATAAAAACAAAGCAGGAGGAATCACACTACCAGACCTCAGACAATACTATAAATCGATAGTGATCAAAACAGCATGGTACTGGCACAAAAACAGAGAAGTAGATGTCTGGAACAAAATAGAGAACCAAGAGATGAATCCAGCTACTTACTGTTATTTGATCTTTGACAAGCCAATTAAACACATTCAGTGGTAAAAAGATTCCCTATTTAACAAATGGTGCTGGGTAAACTGGCTGGCAACCTGTAGAAGACTGAAACTGTACCCACACCTTTCACCATTAACTAAGATAGACTCTCACTGGATTAAAAAATTGAAGGTAAGACATGAAACTATAAAAATACTAGAAGAGAGTGCAGGGAAAACCCTCGAAGAAATCGGGCTGGGTGAGTATTTTATGAGGTGGACCCCCCTGGCAATCAAAGCAGCTTCAGAAATACACTACTGGGACCTGATCAAACTAAAAAGATTCTGCATAGCCAAGAACACAGTAAGTCAAGCAAGCAAACAGCTCTCAGAATGGGAGAAGATATTTGCAGGTTATGTCTCTGACAAAGGTTTAATAACCAGAATCCACAGAGAACTCAAACGTATAAGCAAGAAAAGAACAAGTGATCCCATCGCAGCCTGGGCAAGGGACTTGAAGAGAAACTTCTCTGAAGAAGACAGGTGCACGGCCTACAGACATATGAAAAAATGCTCAGCATCTTTAATCATCACAGAAATGCAAATCAAAACTACTTTGAGATATCATCTAACTCCAGTAAGATTAGCCCATATCACAAAATCCCAAGACCATAGATATTGGCGTGGATGTGGAGAAAAGGGAACACTTGTACACTGCTGGTGGGAATGCAAATTAATACATTCCTTTTGGAAAGACGTTTGGAGAACACTTAGAGATCTAAAAATAGATCTGCCATTCAATCCTATAATTCCTCTACTAGGTATATACCCAGAAGACCAAAAATCACATCATAACAAAGATATTTGTACCAGAATGTTTATTGCAGCCCAATTCATAATTGTTAAGTCATGGAGAAAGCCCAAGTGCCCATCAATCCACGAATGGATTAATAAATTGTGGTATATGTACACCATGGAATATATGCAGCCTTAAAGAAAAATGGAGACTTTACCTCTTTCATGTTTACATGGATGGAGCTGGAACATATTCTTCTTAGTAAAGTATCTCAAGAATGGAAGAAAAAGTACCCAATGTACTCAGCCCTACTATGAAACTAATGTATGGCTTTCACATGAAAGCTATAACCCAGTTACAACCTAAGAATATGGGAAAGTGGGAGAGGAAGTGGAGGGAGGGGGGAGGATGGGCCGAGGGAGGGTGATTGGTGGGATTACACCTGCGGTGCATTTTACAAGGGTACATGTGAAACTTAGTAAATGCAGAATATAAATGTCTTAACACAATAACTAAGAAAATGCCAGGAAGGCTATGTTAACCAGTGTGATGAAAATGTGTCAAACAGTCTATAAAACCAGAGTATGGTGCCCCATGATCACATTAATGTACACAGCTATGATTTAATAATATATATATATATACATATATATAGCTATAAATTGGATTCTGGTTATTAAACCTTTCTCAGACACATAATGTGCAAATATCTTCTCCCATTCTGAGGGCTATTTGCTTGCTTTACATAAGGTTTTTAGTTTGGTGAGGTCCTAGTAACGTATTTTTGGTGCTGCTTCAATTGCCCAGCGCATCCTCCTCATAAAATATTCTCCCAGGCTGATTTCTTCAAGTGTTTTCCCTGCACTTTCTTCTAGTATTTTTATAGTTTCATGTCTTAAGTTTAAATCTTTAATCCAGTGAGAGTCTATCTTAGTTAATGGTGAGCGGTGTGGGTCCAGTTTCAGTCTTCTACAGGTCGTCAGCCAGTTCACTCAGCACCATTTGTTAAATAGGGAATCTTTTACCCATTGAATGTTTTTAATTGGCTTGTCAAATATCAAATAATGGTAAGTAGGTGGGTTCATATCTTTGTTCTCTATTCTGTTCCATACATCTACCTCTCTGTTTTTGTGCCAGTACCATGCTGTTTTGATCACTATCGATTTATAGTATAGTCTGAGTCTGGTAGTATGATTATTCCCGCTTTGTTTTTATTTCTGAGTAATGTCTTGGCTATTTGAGTTTTTTTCTGATTCCATATAAAACAAAGTATTATTTTTTCGAGATCTTTAAAGTATGACAGTGGAGCTTTAATAGGGATTGCATTAAAATTGTATATGGCTTTGGGTAGTATGGACTTTTTAACAATGTTGATTCTTCCCAGCCGAGCATGGTATGTTTTTATATTTTTTTTTATTAAATTATAGTTGTGTACATTAATGCAGTCATGGGGTACAATGTGCTGGTTTTATATACAATTTGAAATATTTTCATCAACTGGTTAAAACAGCCTTCATGGCATTTTCTTAGTTATTGTATTAAGACATTTATATTCTACATTTAGTAAGTTTCACATGTACCCTTGTAAGATGCACCGTAGGTGTGGTTAACATCTTCAGCTATTTCTTTTCTTAGAGTTTCATAGTTGTCTTTATAGAGATCTTTCACTTCCTTCATTAGGTAAACTCCCAAATATTTCATCTTCTTTGGCACTACTGTGAATGGAATAGAGTCCTTGACTGTTTTTTTAGCTTGACTATTGTCGGTATATATTAAGGCTACAGATTTATGAGTGTTGATTTTGTAACCTGAGATGCTGCTGTATTCCTTGATCACTTCTAAGAGTTTTGTAGAAGAATCCCTGGTGTTTTTTAGATATACAAACATATCATCTGCAAAGAGTGAAAGGTTGATCTCTTCTCACCCTATGTGAATACCCTTGATGGCCTTTTCTTGCCTAATTGTGATGGCTAAGACTTCCATTACAATGTTAAAAAGCAGTGGAGACAATGGGTACCCTTGCCTGGTTTCTGATCTGACTGGAAATAATTTCAAAATCATATGGTATATGCTGAACAAGGTAGTCTTTAAAGAAATGTCTATTTCTTCAAGGGAAATGATCTATTTAAGATTTTTAAAAATCTCTTCTGTGCTCAGTTTCAGTAAATTATATTTTTCTACAAAATTGTCCATTTCATTCAGGATCAAATGTATATGTATAGATTAAACAAAAGTCTTTTATGAGTCTTTCAATTGTCTTCTTCTAGGCACTTTCCCATTATCGTTTCTTATTTTATATAGTTGTATTTTCTTTCTTTCTTGATTAGTCTAGTTAGCAGCTTATTTCATTGTATTTTCCAACTGATATTCTTTTTTCTAACTCATTAATTCCTGATTTTATCTTTCCTAATTCCTCGTTCTGCTTTCCTATAGTCCATTTCACTGTTTATTGATAATAATATTAAATATAAATCTCATTCTGAGTACTGCTCTACATAGGTATGATAAATTCTCATAAAAGTACTTTATTAATAATTTTAGACACTGTAATTTCACTTTATATTTTCTCTTTGATTCAAGGATTAAGGGAAATTCATGCTTTTCCCAGAAAGCAAAAACTTTCTATTTACTTAGGGTTTTTGTTCTTGTTTAGTTTTAGTTTTATTATATTATCTTGAGAAAATGTCTTCTCCATCATTTTTAATGTTTGAAATGTATTGAGGTTATCTTTACAGTCTAATAAATGGTTGATTTTTGTGAATATTGCCTGGGTATTTTTAAAAAGGGCACATTCTTTATTAATAGAGTTCAAAAAATAAATGCCAGTCGGATGCTCCTCAATTATGTTATTTAGATCTTCCCTTTGCTCTCATTTCAAGTCTTAGCTTACTGGGCATTTCCTCAGACATCTTCTCAAATCGTGCACATTTTAAGGCCAGATGTGCTCCTTTGATCTGCTTCTCTAGCACCTATACTTTCTGCTACTTTAACAATTCTTACATTATATTATAATTGCTGATTCAAAGTCCTTAAAACTGAGCCGGAAAAAAGGACCTTGGACTCATATGTTGAATTCCTCTTAGGAGAAAGGAGAGAGAGAGAGACTGAAGAAAAAATTAACGATAGAATGCAGGGTCTACACTGTAAGTAAAGCAAACAAACAGCCCTCAGAATGGGAGAAGATATTTGCAGGGTATATCTCTGACAAAGGTTTAATAACCAGAATCCACAGAGAACTCAAACGCATCAGCAAGAAAAAAGCAAGGGATCCCATCGCAGGCTGGGCAAGGGATTTGAAGAGAAACTTCTCTGAAGAAGACAGGCGCACGGCCTTCAGACATATGAAAAATGCTCATCATCTTTAATCATCAGAGAAATGCAAATCAAAACTACTTTGAGATATCATCTAACTCCACTGAGACTAGCCTATATCACAAAATCTCAAGACCAGAGATGTTGGCGTGGATGTGGAGAAAAGGGAACACTTCTGCACTGCTGGTGGGAATGCAAATTAATACATTCCTTTTGGAAAGATATATGGAGAACACTCAGAGATCTAAAAATAGATCTGCCATTCAATCCTGTAATTCCTCTGCTGGGCATATACCCAGAAGACCAAAAATCACAACATAACAAAGATATTTGTACCAGAATGTTTATTGCAGCCCAATTCATAATAGCTAAGTCATGGAAAAAGCCCAAGTGCCCATCGATCCACGAATGGATTAATAAATTGTGATATATGTACACCATGGAATACTATGCAGCCTTAAAGAAAGATGGAGACTTTACCTCTTTCATGTTTACATGGATGGAGCTGGAACATATTCTTCTTAGTAAAGTATCTCAAGAATGGAAGAAAAAGTACCCAATGTACTCAGCCCTACTATGAAACTAATTTGGGGCTCTCACATGAAAGCTATAACCCAGTTACAACCTAACAATAGGGGGAAGTGGGAAAGGGAGGGGGGGTGGTGGGTAGAGGGAGGGGGATCGGTGGGATCACACCTGTGGTGCATCTTACAGGGGTATTTGCGAAACTTGGTAAATGTAGAATGTAAATGTTTTGGCACAGTAACTGAGATAACGCCAGAAAGGCTATGTTAACCATTGTGATAAAAATGTGTCAAATGGTCTATGAAGCAAGTGTATGATGCCCCATGATCATATCAATTTATACAGTTATGATTTAATAAAAAAAAAAAAGAATGCAGGGTCTAGCAAGTGAGCAATCTTCCAAACAAGTCCTATAATTCTCAGCCAGACACTGGCAGCCTACCATGGTGGTACTCAGATGTGGGTCAGTAGCACACTGTCAAATCAAATGCAACAGGAAAAATGGCAAAGTGGTCAGTATCTATCACCAGCATTTCCTATTTCCCTAATTCTATATTCCGCCTCTGAAAGTACCACTAATCTGTTATTACCTACTCTAGCTTCAATGTTAAGAAATTTCCTCAGTCCTTTTTTTCCCTTTTGCAATGACAATTCCTGTCAATTAGGCCAGTCTCAATTGAGTATTGGTTTTGTCAACGTAATTTGCAATGAGTTGTGACTGACTTTATCAGGACATACGTTCATTCCCAAATGGCAGTCTGCTAATCTAAATAAACCTTCTGAATAGCTACTCCACCTTCATGCCTAATGATGGTTTGGAAGTGCATGGAATCAGTGTAATTTATAGCAAACAGTCATATATAGTAGAACCTCAGTAAATTGACCCCTCAAGAGACTGTAACAAACAGGTCAACATACAGAGGTAGTCAACATAAGGAACTAGGGCTATTATACTGATACATACATGTGGTACATTTCCAGTCTCTGAAAATTAGGTCAAGTGAAGGAAATGGTTGTAGGGATGTGGTCAACTATGAAAGTTTTATTGTATAATCTTGTCCTTGCCCTTTCCTTTCCTCACCTGAAAATTATGGAATTTCATTAGCTGATATAGAATTACCTCAGTTCTGAAGGTCTATGATCACTATCTTAACTCTAATCACCATTCATTAGTAATGAAGACAAACAAGGCAAATATTGAATGCATAATAAATCCTCAAATGGCAAGAGATCAGGAGGGGGAACATATAGTCAGACTTTGGCCATCCATAGACTGTGGCACAACACAAATTATTTTATTTTATTTTATTTTTGGAGATTAGGAAATCTTTACTTGAATATGCATAATAAGAAACTGACAAAAGTTTATAAGTAATTAATTATGACAGCAATGCTAATTTTTTTTTATTCAAATTAATATGAGGGTACAAATTTTTAGGTTACATTGTTCTCACTAGCAGGATAAAGTTCCATTTGTAAAAGAGCCCCTCACCCAGGGGGCGAGTTACACACCCTCACAATGTGCACATTAGGTGAGATCCCGCCTCATGCCCTCCCTTCTTCTACCAATCATCCTGTCCCTCCCACCTCCCTCTACTCCCATACTAAACTATATTTGTGTTTTATTGTTCATATGAGCATGTAATTATTTAAATATTGGTTTCATATTAGTATGGAGTATATCGGATATTTATTCTTCCATTCTTGTGATACTTTACTAAGAAGAATATATTTCAATTCCATCCAGGTAAATGGGTTGATGGGCATTTAGGTTGCTTCCACAATTTGGCAACTATGAATTGAGCTGTAATAAATATTCACATGTCTTTGTGGTAAAATGATTTTTGATCTTCTGGGTAGACTGCAGGATCAAACAGAAGATCTACTTTTAGATCTTTGAGGATTCTTCATACTTCTCTCCAAAAAGGCTGTATTAGTTTGCAATCTCACCAGCAGTCTCCACATCCACACCAGGATTTGGTGTGTTGTGACTTTGTGATGTGAGCTAATTTTGCTGGGGTTAGGTGATATCTTAGAGTGGTTTTGATTTCCATTTCTCTGATGATTAAAGACAATGAGCATTTTTTCATGTGTTTTTTGGCCATTTGTCTGTCATCCTCAGAGACATTTCTGTTAAAATCTCTTGCCCACTTATAGAGGGATTTGTTTGCACTTTTCTTATTGTTTAATTTGAGTTCTCTATAGATTCTAGTTATCAGGCCTTTGTCAGATTCATAACATGCAAAAATCTTCTCCCATTCTGATGAAGGCTGTCTGCTTGCTTTGTTTGTGGTACCCTTAGCTGTGCAAAAGCTTTTTATCTTGATCAAGCACAAATAATTTTCATACTGAATAACACAAAAAATGTTATCAAAGATCGATGACAAAAATGAGGAAGGGCTTAAGAGATCATTTGGTCCAAATTCTTTCCATAGGCATGAATCCTCTAGAGAGAAATATTGTAAGAAACATTCCAGTTAATCAAATATTCCAATTACTTGTTAGATCCAGGACACTTCAAAAACTAGTGCTAAAAGAATTAGAGTACAGTAAAAACTATCCCAAGAGGTAAAACTAGAATGAATACATAATGTCACAGTGGAAATAAGGCTAGACCAAGAATCTAGTTTCAGTACTTGCTTTGCTCTAGTTCTTTGACCTAGAGCTGAAGCTCTCTGACCTCAGTATCTGCACAATAATACATACAAATAGAATAGTTATATATTAACATTAAAATTTTTGAAAGTTTAATGTATCCTACACAACATGCATAATACTAATTGTTTGTGGTGACAATGTGCTTTATAATGTTGGAGAGAATTTGATGAAATTATACAAACTTAGTATTTTCATAATGTTACTCATTAACAAAATACCTTAAAAATTACCACTATGGGGAGGCGGAGCAAGATGGTGGCCGAGTAACAGATTCCTTGCATCTGGGCACCGTGAGTCTGGGGAGATAGGACTCCAGGCATCTCTGGCTGGTGGGATCTGCCTATCATCACTCCTATGAGGACACAGGGAGTCAGCGAGAGACTTCTGGACCCCAAGAGGAGGACTAAAACAGTGCAAAACCGGCAAGTGGTCGCATGTGTTCAATCCGTCTAAACCCGCCCACAACTGTAAGTTCAGTAGCAGCGAGACTGCAAACCAGAAAGGCCTTACCTGTGAACTGTTTGATGTCCTTGGACTTGGCACTAGTTGAACCACCTTGGGGAAGGCCTGAGCAGGAGTGCGGAGAACTTTGGCCACTGTCTAGGGCCCCAGTCTGAGCCGCTGAGCCAGACGGAGCTAATAGTGTTTGGCGGTAGGTCACACGGAACCATTGTCAGTGATCTGCCACGGCAAGCTCTGCCCTCAGGGTCACAGAGCTAGAAACGGGTGGGAGCTGTTAACCCAGCAACCAAGTAGCCTAAGGGTGGGGTCTGAGCCGCCTTGCAGCCCTAACCCTCAGGGGCAGAGTGAGACCGGTTTTGGCACACTGGGTAAGTGGATAGCCACTTCAGCAGTGATTCCAGCAAGAAAGTTGGGAAAGCTTCTGCTCAGCAAGTTTACAAGTTCAAAGTGCCTTTTAAGTGGGCTGAAGAGAGATTTAGGGTGTCTACCTGCTGGGGTTTGAGAAATCAGCAGCCTCCAGTCGTATCAGAACTGTGATTAAAATCTCATACCCCAGAAGACCACGTGTTGCCCAGACAATATTCAATAACATATACAAACTGCTTTGTTTTTGGTTGTGTATTTTTTTCTTTTTCTTTGTTTGGTACTTTTTTTTTGTTTATTTTGACGTTGTTGATGTTCTTTTCTTTTTAATTTCAATCTTTTCCATACAGATCCCTTTTTCTTTCTCAATTTTTCTAGTTTAATTATAATTTCCCATTGCTGCCTTTTTTAATAACTAGAACTTCATTTTTGCTAGTGTTTCTACCGCTATCATTTGGTTTTTCACCCCATTTTATCCCTGTAAAGTTTTCTGTTTGCTTGTTTTGGTTTGATTTATAGCATTTTTGTCTTTCCTCTCTACTTGGTGGAGGTGGGGTACTGTGTCTGATCAGGTTAGCAAAGAGCTGCTGACCTCAACGGAACCACCCAACTGGGCACCCCCAGAAGGTGGGGTTTTTTAAGGTTGTGTCAAAGTACCCTACTGTACACCTATATTGCCCTATCTCCCTCTTTCTGTGCCTCTCTTCTTTTTGTCAATATTCCTTATACCCACCACCTCTCCTTTCTCTATCTTTCTCTTTTTTTCTTATCACTCGGTCCTCCTTTCTTTCATCCCTTTTTTGCTCTTCAACCTTCTCACCCTTCTGGTCCTGTAACCCTTAGTCCACAGGCACAAGAACTTAAAGAGCAAGAGGAAGTGAAAGGAAAATTAGGGCAAGGAAACAGATAAAAGAAGTCACTCATGAGGAAGAACCAGCAGAAAACTCCAGGCAACATGAAGAACCAGTCTAGAACAACCCCACCAAGGGACCATGAGGTAGCTACTGCAGAGGATTCCACCTGTAAAGAAATGTTAGGAATGACAGAAAGGGAATTTAGAATACACATGTTGAAAACAATGAAAGAAATGATGGAAACAATGAAGGAAACTGCTAATAAAGTGGAAAATAACCAAAAGGAAATCCAAAAACAGAATCAAATAAGAGATGAACGATATGAAGAATATAAAAAGGATATAGCAGAGCTGAAGGAACTGAAACAGTCAATTAGGGAACTTAAGGATGCAATGGAAAGTATCAGCAACAGGTTAGACCATGCAGAAGAAAGAATTTCAGAGGTAGAAGACAAAGTTCTTGAGATAACGCACACAGTAAAAGAGGCAGAAAAGAAGAGAGAGAAAGCAGAATGTTCACTGTCAGAATTATGGGACTTTATGAAGCATTCCAACATACGAGTTATAGGAATTCCAGAAGGGGAAGAAGAATGCCCCAGAGGAATGGAAGCCATACTAGAGAATATTATAAAAGAAAATTTCCCACACATCACCAAAGATTCTGACACACTGCTTTCAGAGGGATATCGGACCCCAGGTCGCCTCAACTCTAACCGAGCTTCTCCAAGACACATTGTGATGAACCTGTCCAAAGTCAAGACAAAAGAAAAGATTCTGCAAGCTGCCAGGAGTAAGCGCCAGTTGACCTACAGGGGCAAATCCATCAGAGTGACCGCAGACTTCTCTAATGAAACTTTCCAAGCAAGAAGACAATGGTCATCTACCTTTAATCTACTTAAACAGAACAATTTTCAGCCCAGAATTCTGTACCCTGCTAGGCTAAGCTTAAAAATTGACGGAGAAATCAAATCATTTACGGATATACAAACATTGAGGAAATTCGCCACAACAAGACCAGCTCTACAGGAAATACTTCAACCTGTTCTGCACACTGACCACCACAATGGATCAGCAGCAAAGTAAGAACTCAGAAATCAAAGGACAGAACCTAACCTCCACACTGATGCAAAAGATAAAACTAAGCAAAAGACTCTCACCAAATAAGATGAATAGAATACTAACACACTTATCAATTATCTCAATGAATGTTAATGGCTTGAATTCCCCACTGAAGAGACATAGATTGGTTGACTGGATTAAAAAACACAAGCCATCCATTTGCTGTCTGCAAGAAACACACCTGGCTTCAAAAGACAAATTAAAGCTCCGAGTCAAGGGTTGGAAAACAATTTTTCAGGCAAATAGAATTCAGAAGAAAAGAGGAGTTGCAATCTTATTTTCAGATACATGTGGATTTAAAGCAACTAAAGTCAAAAAAGACAAAGTTGGTCACTTTATATTGGTCAAGGGAAAAATACAACAAGAAGACATTTCAATTCCAAATATTTATGCACCCAATTGAAATGCTCCCAGATTCTTGAAGCAGACCTTACTCAGTCTGAGCAATATGATATCTGATAATACCATAATAACAGGGGACTTTAACACTCCTCTTACAGAGCTGGACAGATCCTCTAAACAGAAATTAAACAAAGATGTAAGAGATTTAAATGAGACCCTAGAACAACTATGCTTGATAGACGCATATAGAACACTCCATCCCAAAGATAAAGAATATACATTCTTCTCATCACCCCATGGAACATTCTCTAAAATTGATCATATCCTGGGACACAAAACAAATATCAACAGAATCAAAAGAATTGAAATTTTACTTTGTATCTTTTCAGACCATAAGGCACTAAAGGTGGAACTCAACTCCAACAAAAATGCTCGACCCCACCCAAAGGCATGGAAATTAAAGAATCTTCTGTTGAATAACAGATGGGTGCAGGAAGAAATAAAACAGGAAATCATTAACTTCCTTGAGCATAACAACAATGAAGACACAAGCTACCAAAACCTGTGGGATACTGCAAAAGCAGTTTTGAGAGGAAAATTCATCGCTTTAGATGCCTACATTCGAAAAACAGAAAGAGAGCATATCAACAATCTCACAAGAGATCTTATGGAATTGGAAAAAGAAGAACAATCTAAGCCTAAACTCAGTAGAAGAAAAGAAATACCCAAAATCAAATAAGAGATCAATGAAATTGAAAACAAAAGAATCATTCAGAAAATTAATGAAACAAGGAGTTGGTTTTTTGAAAAAATAAATAAAATAGATAAACCATTCGCCAGACTAACTAGAAATAGAAAAGTAAAATCTCTAGTAACCTCAATCAGAAACGATAAAGGGGAAATAACAACTGATCCCACAGAGATACAAGAGATCATCTCTGAATACTACCAGAAACTCTATGCCCAGAAATTTGACAATGTGAAGGAAATGGATCAATATTTGGAATCACACCCTCTCCCTAGACTTAGCCAGGAAGAAATAGAGCTCCTGAACAGACCAATTTCAAGCACTGAGATCAAAGAAACAATAAAAAAGCTTCCAACTAAAAAATGCCCTGGTCCAGATGGCTTCACACCAGAATTCTATCAAACCTTCAAGGAAGAGCTTATTCCTGTACTGCAGAAATTATTCCAAAAAATTGAGGAAGAAGAAATCTTCCCCAACACATTCTATGAAGCAAACATCACCCTGATACCAAAACCAGAAAAAGACCAAAACAAAAAGGAGAATTTCAGACCAATCTCACTCATGAATATAGATGGAAAAATTCTCAACAAAATCCTAGCCAATAGATTACAGCTTATCATCAAAAAAGTCATTCATCATGATCAAGTAGGCTTCATCCCAGGGATGCAAGGCTGGTTTAACATACGCAAGTCCATAAATGTTATCCACCATATTAACAGAGGCAAAAATAAAGATCACATGATCCTCTCAATAGATGCAGAAAAAGCATTTGATAAAATCCAGCATCCTTTTCTAATTAGAACACTGAAGAGTATAGGCATAGGTGGCACATTTCTAAAACTGATTGAAGCTATCTATGACAAACCCACAGCCAATATTTTACTGAATGGAGTAAAACTCAAAGCTTTTCCTCTTAGAACTGGAACCAGACAAGGTTGTCCTCTGTCACCTCTACTATTCAACATAGTGCTGGACGTTCTAGCCAATACAATTAGGCAAGACAAGGAAATAAAGGGAATCCAAATGGGAGTAGAAGAGGTCAAACTCTCCCTCTTTGCTGATGACATGATCTTATACTTAGAGAACCCCAAAGACTCAACCACAAGACTCCTAGAAGTCATCAAAAAATACAGTAATGTTTCAGGATATAAAATCAATGTCCACAAGTCAGTAGCCTTTGTGTACACCAATAACAGTCAAGATGAGAAGCTAATTAAGGACACAACTCCCTTCACCATAGTTTCAAAGAAAATGAAATACCTAGGAATATACCTAACGAAGGAGGTGAAGGACCTCTATAAAGAAAACTATGAAATCCTCAGAAAGGAAATAGCAGAGGATATTAACAAATGGAAGAACATACCATGCTCATGGATGGGAAGAATCAACATTGTTAAAATGTCTATACTTCCCAAAGCAATCTACCTATTCAACGCCATTCCTATCAAAGTACCTACATTGTACTTTCAAGATTTGGAAAAAATGATTCTGCGTTTTGTATGGAACCGGAAAAAACCCCGTATAGCTAACGCAGTTCTTAGTAACAAAAATAAAGCTGGGGGCATCAGCATACCAGATTTTAGTCTGTACTACAAAGCCATAGTGCTCAAGACAGCATGGTACTGGCACAAAAACAGAGACATAGACACTTGGAATCGAATTGAACACCAAGAAATGAAACTAACATCTTACAACCACGTAATCTTCGATAAACCAAACAAGAACTTACCTTGGGGGAAAGACTCCCTATTCATAAATGGTGTTGGGAGAACTGGATGTCTACATGTAAAAGACTGAAACTGGACCCACACCTTTCCCCACTCACAAAAATTGATTCAAGATGGATAAAGGACTTAAATTTAAGGCATGAAACAATAAAAATCCTCAAAGAAAGCATAGGAAAAACACTGGAAGATATTGGCCTGGGGAAAGACTTCATGAAGAAGACTGCCATGGCAATTGCAACAACAACAAAAATAAACAAATGGGACTTCATTAAACTCAAAAGCTTCTGTACAGCTAAGGAGACAATAACCAAAGCAAAGAGACAACCTACACAATGGGAAAGGATTTTTGCATATTTTCAATCAGACAAAAGCTTGATAACGAGGATCTATAGAGAACTCAAATTAATCCACATGAAAAAAGCCAACAATCCCATATATCAATGGGCAAGAGACATGAGTAGAACCTTCTCTAAAGACGACAGACGAATGGCTAACAAACACATGAAAAAATGTTCATCATCTCTATATATTAGAGAAATGCAAATCAAAACAACCCTGAGATATCATCTAACCCCAGTGAGAATGGCCCACATCACAAAATCTCACAACTGCAGATGCTGGGGTGGATGTGGGGAGAAGGGAACACTTTTACACTGCTGGTGGGACTGCAAACTAGTACAACCTTTCTGGAAGGAAGTGTGGAGAAACCTCAAAGCACTCAAGCTAGACCCCCCATTTGATCCTGCAATCCCATTACTGGGCATCTACCCAGAAGGAAAGAAATCCTTTTATCATAAGGACACTTGTACTAGACTGTTTATTGCAGCTCAATTTACAATCGCCAAAATGTGGAAACAGCCTAAATGCCCACCGACCCAGGAATGGATTAACAAGCTGTGGTATATGTATACCATGGAATACTATTCGGCCATTAAAAAAAATGGAGACTTTACATCCTTCGTATTAACCTGGATGGACGTGGAAGACATTATTCTTTGTAAAGCATCACAAGAACGGAGAAGCATGAATCCTATGTATTCAATTTTGATATGAGGACAATTAATGACAATTATGGTTATGGGGGGGAAACAGAAAGAGGGAAGGAGGGAGGTGGGTGGGGCCTTGGTGTGTGTCACACTTTATGGGGGCAAGACATGATTGCAAGAGGGACTTTACCTAACAATTGCAATCAGTGTAACCTGGCTTATTGTACCCTCAATGAATCCCCAACAATAAAAAAAAAAAAAATTACCACTATGAGTCACAATATTGGATAAAGTACAACAGAATTTATGGCTAAGACAATACAATTATCAATGATTAAAGCATAAATGAATCTCTAAATGGCATGTGAGAGAATATATAGCTGATATCCAGTTTGTCCAAAATTCCATAGGAATAATTTTGCTTAGTTTTTTTGATAATTTGCAAGTAAAACTGAGCTGTTTCCAACCAAAGGGTAAATTTTAAAACATGAATCACTGGAGGAAAGTCAGCCCTTCTCTGATATCATTGATTTCAAAATATAGCAGTTTGCCCAAATTTCTTAAGTGTTTTTTTAAGTTGAAAATATTTATTGGATGGCCTCTAAAGTCTTTGTCATAAAATCTTTCCCCAGTCCAACATCATCAAGAGTTTCCCCCACACTTCCTTCTAAGAATTTTATCAGTTTGTGTCTTAAATTTGAGTCTCTTATCCATCTTGAGTCAATTTTTGTAAGGGGTGATAGGTGTCGGTTGAGTTTCAGTCTTTTACATGTGGTTATCCAGTTCTCCCAGCACCATTTGTTGAATAGGGATGCTTTCCCCCACTGCATGCTTTTGTTTGGTTTATCAAAGATCAGAAGGCAAGTAGAAACTGGTATTCTATTCTGTTCCATATGTCTATGTCTCTATTTTTGTGTCAATACCATGCTGTTTTGATTACTATGGACTTGTAATATAGCCTGAAGTCTGGTAGGGTGATGCCTCTGACTTTGTTCTTATTACTAAGAATAGCCTTAGCTATACAGAATTTTTTCTGGTTCCATACAAATGAAGTACTGGTCACCACCACAACAAAAATGAACAAATGGGACTTAATTAAGCTGAAAAGCTTCTTCAAACCTAAGGACACAACAAATGAAGCAAAAAGACAACCTTCAGAATGGGGAAAGATATTTGCAAGATATCAATCTGACAAATGGTTGATAACTAGAATATACAGATAACTCAAATTAATCAACAAAAAAATAGTAAACAATCCCATCTACCTCTGGGCAAGAGATATAGGATCTAAAAATAGACCAGCCATTCGATCCTACAATTCCTCTACTAGGTATATATCCAGAAGACCAAAAGTCACATTATAACAAAGATATTTGTACCAGAATGTTTATTGCAGACCAATTCCTAATTGCTAAGTCATGGAAGAAGCCCAAGTGCCCATCGACCCATGAATGGATTAATAAATTGGGCAAGAGATATAAACAGAAATTTCTCTGACGAAGACAGACAAATGGCTAACAAACATTTGAAAAAATATTCATCATCCTTGATCATCAGAGAAATGCAAATCAAAACTACCCTGAGGTATCACCTAACCCCAGTGAGAATAGCCCACTTCCCAGCATCTCAAAGCTGCAGATGTTGGTATGGACATGGAGAAAAGGGAACACTTTTACACTGCTGGTGCGACTACAAAATAATACAACCTTTTTGGAAGGAAGTATGGAGAACCCTCAAAGAACTCAAATTAGACATCCCATTTGATCCTGCAATCCCATTACTAGGCATCTCCCCAGAAGAAAAAAAAAATCCTTTTATCATAAGGACATTTGCACTAGACTGTTTATCACAGTGCAATTTACAATTGACAAAATATGGAAACAACCTAAATGCCCACCAACCTAGGAATGGATTAACAAGCTGTGGCATATGTATACCATGGAATGCTATTCAGGCATTAAAACAGATGGAGACTTTACATCTTTTACATTAACCTGGATGGAGGTGGAACACATTCTTCTTAGTAAAGCATCACAAGAATGGAGAAGCAAGAATCCAATGTAGTCAATTCTAACATGAAGGCAGCAGATGAGCTAATACAAGGGAGGGTAGGGGAATGAGCAAGTGGGGAGAGGGGAGGAGGGAGGCGATGGGAGGTCATGGTGTATGGGACTCTTGGGGATGGGACACAATTACAAGAGGGACTTTACCTAACAACCACAATCAGTGTAACCTAATCCTTTGTGCCCTCAATGAATCCCAAACAATAAAAAAAATTATTGAAAAAATATAAAAAGTCCAATGAAAAGAATAACAATACAGCATAACTGAAATGTCATTTTCCCTAAACAATATAATTACTAAGTGATCAGTTGCTTTACTATATCTTCACACTAAGCAGAACAGTCCTTGTCTCTGATCATGAGCACAAGGGGATTCCTGTAGATATGACCCTGAACTCACAGGTTATGCCCTTGCCCAAGAGGATCTGGAGGATAAGTGATTCCTGGATTCCTCACAAGGAGGAGTGTTACTCAAGGAGCCTTAAATAACATCTGCTACATCTACTCTGCTGGGAACTCCCACAGTGAACCTTCCTTAGGTTGTCAGAAATGAGATGATTGTTGAATTGTGTCCACATCCAAGGTCATATCCACTTGGGACTTCATTCTGGGGTTAATCTGTAGCACATCTCTCAGCTGGTTTTCTAGGACCTTGACCTTGGACTCCAGCTCCCACAGCTGGGCAGTGGGCCTTATGTTACTCTTCTGAGAGACCTCAGGGCAGAGGGGACACAGCCAACTCTCCCTATGGCGCTCCTTCTGCAGTGAGTACATGAATCAGAGGAAGGGGAGGTATTCATATTTTGAGTGCTAGAGATTATCAACATAGTCCAGACAGATAGAAAATATACTTGCTTCTTTAAAGTATTCAGCCATGACCCTGTCTTTCTTCTACTAGGTTCCCTTCTGGTTTCCAGCTGTGTCTAAGGACAGCTCAGCTCTCTTCTTAAGTGTTTTTGTCCAAGAAAAAGTCACACAATACTGACTCCCACATTTAATTTTAATGAAAATCCTAAATTGGGAGAAACTATTAATTAACTAATCTGCAGTACTCGAGGCATAAACTCTAAGAGAACTATAAAAAGTCAAATCCACCATGATGATAAGAATTAACATATTTGAGCACTACCTTCTTTTTATTTCATGTGTATCTCATTTCATTTGTACTTACAGCAAACCTATGAGGTGAGCTCCATATTTATTACCATTGTTCAGCTGATAAATCTAAAGCACAGACTCATAAGGTCCAAACTCTATAGCTAAGAACAGACAAGGCAGGATTTAGACCACCATAGTCCAACACTGGTACTTATAGCTTTTACCACCACTCCAGCCCAGTACTCATAGAGCACATGGCTATCACTTTTGTCCGTCTTCACCTCTGTGAAATTGGTTACTGAAGGGCAGGAACCAATTATTAAGTACTTTTGTGTACCCCTCAGAATCTCACACACTTGAAACAGTCTATAAAGATTTGTTGACTACTGAAAATATGCAATTCTTTTTGGGGCCCTATGTCTGTGTATAAAATAGCAACAAGAAATTCAGATGAGAATATATTTATTTAAGTGATTCCATGATAAACCAGTACAATGGCATATTTTAAGTATGAATTATCCAGTTTTACTTTTTATGTGGTTCAAAATATAGAGAAAATTTATTTATTCAGACTATATTAGGTAGGGGTTAGTTTAAATTATAATATATGAATATAGCAGGAGTTCATTAACTTTTTTTCTATAAAAGATAAATAATAAATATTTTAGTCTTTCTGGGCTTTAAGTTCTCTGTTGCAACTATTCAACTCTACCATTGTAAATAGAGACCAAAAAAGCTATAGAGAATATATAAATGAATGGGTATGGCTGTGTTCTAATTAAACTTTATTTATGAAAGAGGGGCAGGACAAATTTAACCAAGGGGAAATAGTTTGCCAACATCTGGACTTGAGCATAGGTAAATTGATTTTAAGTAGCTATGTAAGAGATGTTCAAGTAGGGAGCCTACTTGAATGAATAAATTAAAAATGAATATTGTATGCTTCTTATTCTGTTATAATAATTAGTTATCCTCCCAGATACTTTTGTCACTTTTTTTTTTTTTGAGACACTCTCACTCTGTCACCAGAACTAAAGTGCAGTGGTGTCATTATAGCTCACTGCAATCTCAACCTCCTTGACTCAAGGGATCCTCCTGCGTTGGCCTCCCAAGTAGCTGGGACTACAGGTGTGGGCCACCACACCCAGATACAATTTTTGTAATTTAGTAGAGACAGGGTCTTGCTCTTGCTCAGGCTTGTCTCGAACTCCTACCTCAAGTGATCCTCCTGCCTTGGTCTCCCAGAGAGCTAGGATTATAGGCATGAGATTGTTACTACTTTTAACTAAACTTTCCTTTTTAAAAATGCAAAAATAGAGGTTAGGGGCCAAGAAGGCAGACTGGAAGCAGCCTGTACATGCTTGTCTCAGGGAGAGAATTGAAGGTGGTGAATGGATATCCACCTTCAGATTGATCACCTAAGGGAGAGAATAGTGAATCAAAAGGGAGGTGACAGGAAGCACCCAAAGTGAAGGAAAAAGAAGTGAGACGTTCTGCTCTGCCTGAGCATGCACATACATACACATATATACACACACCATGGAGTACTACTCAGCTATAAAAAGGAATGAAATAATGTCTTTTGCAGCAACTTAGGTAGAAATGGAAACCCTTATCCTAAGTGAAGTATCTGGGGAATGGAAAAAGCAAACACTACATGTTCTTGGTAATAATTGAGAGCTAAGTAATGGGTACACATGGAAACAAAGAGATACACAGGACATTGAAAATAAGGCAGAAGAGGGTGAGGGGTAAAAACTTACCTATTGGGTATAATGAACACTATTCTGGTTATAGGTAAGTTAAACCCTGACTTAAGTCTTATATAAGATATTCATGTAACAAAAACATTTGTACTCCCTTAATATTTTTAAATAAAAAAACTACAAAAATAAAACATCAAATCTTATCAAATTTTGGATTCATAAAGTCTAATGTAAACAAGTTACCCCTCTCCCTCTCCTCTTTCTTTCTCTTTCTGTGTCTTTCGCCTCTCCCACAAATAGTTAAAGATACCATATATCCATTATCTATTGCAGCATAACAAATTATCAGCCAAATTTAGTCATTAAAACAACATTTTTATTTCACAGTTCCTGTGAGTCCAGGCACAATTCATCTGGGAACTCTGTTTCAGGATCTCTCTCACAAGGCTGAAATCAAGGTATTAGCTGGGACCACAGTCTCACATGAAGGCTCAACTAGAGAAGGATCCATGTTCAAAGCTTACTCATGTGGTTGTTGGCAGAATTTAGTTTTTCCTGAGCTGTGGACTAAGCTCCAAATTCCTCATTTGCTTTTGACTGAACGCCACTCTTATTGCTTGCCAGGTAGCCCTCTCCACTAAGGCAAACTCATAAGAAGAACCAGCAAGAGAATGCCAACAAGAAAGAAAGTGCAACCAAGATGAAAGTCTTTTATAAACTAATCATGAAGTGACAGGTTGTCAATTTTACAATATTGTTTTTGCTGGAAGCAAGTCACTAGGCCCAGCACTTGGTGAAGGGGAGTGGATTATCCATGGACATGAATACTAGGAGGCAGAGATCTTTGGGTCCCATTTAGAAAGCTGCCTTCCACACACTATTGAAACTAATTCTGTATTGGTTTTTTAGTGTAATGCTGTTAAAATCTTTAATTGATGGCTTATCAACAGGAATAATTGATGCTTTCATAAGATATACAGCCTTATAGATTCAAAATATATCCTAAGGAGCATGGGACAGGTTACTTATATAATATTTCTGCAAATAAGTTCCTCTCATTAGTTCCCTGACCTCAGGAGAGTTGGTATACACCGAATAATTCTTACATACCATTAGATAGGAAATAATAGTTTCTGTTACAGATGCACAATTCTAATTTCATAAATTCAAAACTAGCTGTGCAGAGCAAAAAGGGAAGAGATGAGCATTAAGTTATATAGATCTCAAATTGTTTGGGTAGTTCCTTCTTTAACTGGTTTTTGAACCAAGACAATACTCCATTTTTATTGGTGATATGCAAACCTGCCAGATGTAGGGCTTTTGTCAATAAGAAAAGAATTTTCAACAGGATGTGTGGTTTCTTTGCTATCCTGGTTCTAAATGGCACATAATGTGGCAGCCATCATTTCTGTGTCAGGCTTTCCTGATCTAACCTGAGGTTTGAATTATATATTTCAGGAAACAGCAGACCTTATTACAAGTATTTCGGTGCAGGTAGTTTATTTGAGAGATGGTCACAGGAAGGACGAGAATGTGGAGTGTAAACGAGGGTGAGAGAAATGCCAAACATAAGCGTATTGTTGAGATGGCTGCTGTGAAGGACAACTAGTATTCAATCCTGATGAGCATCCTGTAAAAACTGTGTATAATTCTCTTCAGACTTACCCCCACCAAGTAACGGGAAGTCAGGGGTATTTATCCATGAACTGCTAGTCCTCTGTGGCTAAAGGCTGCCATTTGGGATTGTTCTAGGCTTCCTTGCATGCATATTGAGAAAGTTACTTAAGTGTCGGAGAAATCTCTTAGGCAGAACAACAGAGGCTCAGGGGTTTGAGATGAGTTCTTGACAGTTTATGTGAGAAGTGCCCATTGAATGTGCAGGTAAACTCAGTGTAGCTGCTGCATACGTGGTATTACACATTATTGTTTTGTTTTTTTTTTCACCAGTACTCTCTGTTCTTAATCAAGAAATTCAATATTTTAGACCAGTCTTGCCTGGCATTCAATGTTTTTTGCAGTAATTTAGATAGAAATGGAGACAATTACCCTAAGTGAATTATCTCAGGAATGGAAAAACAAATACCTCATGTTCTCACTAATAATTGGAAGCTAAGTGATGGGCACTCAATGAATATACACTATCCTAGTGCATATTCACTCAATGAATATACACTATCAGATGACATTGAAAGTGGTAAAAAGGTAGAGTAGAGGGTGTGAAGGTAGCTTCTGGGACTTACAGCTCTCCCCGAAACTGGGACCCTATACTTCTATTTATTTGGTTTCCTCTCTCATCACTTTTTCTTTTCCTTAAGTCACAGAATCTTTAAATAGAAGAACCAGGAACTTTATCTGTTGGAATGATCATTCCAACCTTTTTATATTCCCAAAGAGAAACCTGAGGCCCAGAAAGGTGAAATGATGTGGCCAAGTTTACAAAGTCAGCCAGTGGCAAAGCCAAGACCCACATCCCTGGCATCTTCTCACGGCTATCTCCTTCACATCCCTTCTACCTCCTTTTAGTTGATACAGTACTATAGGATTGATTTCCACTAAGAGATTGAGATTGATCTAAACTCTCTAAAGTAGATATAGGCAACTGGTATATCAGCAACTAATATGCTCAGTGAGCTCAACCAAAATCTTTTCTCACTCACAATTTATTTTTTAAGCATTTGGTATACTCCCATATTGGAAAATAATAATGCTGCCTGATGACATGGCTTTTCTTTATTTCTACAAAGAGCTTACACATCTATTTAAGTCATTTTATTCAAGAAGCTATAGGATTTCTTTTTAATTACTAACAGATTCCTGCAAACTAGTATCTATTGCAAATAAGTATCTAATTATTAGTGGGTGATTTCTGCTTCTGGTCTTTGTGGTAAGGAGAAAAGAATGGGAAGTGAATTATATCAAAATGCTGCTCAGCTACGGGAAATTGACACAGTAGAGACATGATCTTTGATAATTTATACTTCAGAAAGTGAGATCAATAGCCCCACCAGAGTCTTTTGTACCACATTAATTCCCAACCCCTGACTGACCTGTAACTCCTTTTTTTGTTTTCTCCTCCCCACATGGAACCTGGAGCATGGTAGGCACCTGGGATTTTCCTATTTCAGTTTCAATTTGGATGATATAAAACAGTTGGTAGACAATTAGCTTAAAAAAACTTCAGGTTAGAACACTCTAGGCTTGAGTGTACAGAATCTAATGCCAAGAAAGTAAAGTTTCTATCAGGTAGATTCCCATGGAGATATCCTCATGGGGCTGTATTCTCCACTGGGAGCTCATATTAAAGTACAGATCTAACGCAAAACCAGGCCACAGGGCAGAGGATGGATAGGAAAGCTTCTCAGCTATCACTCTATCACTGACTCTGCCATTCAATTAAAATAAATATTTTATGCCATACTCTCATCTGTGAAATATTCTTCAGCTCTCCATCAAAAGAATCCCATGATGTAGTATCCCAGTGGTCAAAGAATTCAGATACATTGTGGGAAAGCTCAGCACCAGAAAAAGAAGCTTCTTTATACTCTGGAACTATCCCAAGTTTCTATGTGTTATAGGGAAATGGCTTTTCCATCACAGCAGGTTGAACAAGGCTTCTAAAACTACCTCTATTTCTTAGCCCAGGTTCACCCACTCCCTAAATACCTTACCTACTAGTCATAAGTTGGCTTGCATCAGGAGTCTACCATCTATGATTGCTGTTGGATGACAAAGAATCTATACACACTCACTTAAGATGGGCCCGCCCACTCACTCTGATAAGGTTCTGAATTCAAAAACAATCAAAGATTAAATGTTTGGCCAATGCCACCTTCCTAATATGGCTTATTCATTTCACTCTAGGGGGCATAGCCAACTTGGAAATCATAAGCCAACAAGCCCACCTCAGCTCTTCTATGCTCCTCCACCTATGACTATAAACCCTATCCACCATTCCAAGATCTTTGACTCAGCCTAATCCAAAGAACAAAACTGGACTATTTTCATTAAACTTCTCTCTTCTGCCTTGCTCACAAGTAAGAAATTTGAACCTGGGGTTGAGGTTGGGAGTAAGTAAAGAAATGGAAAGAGCATAGAAGGAGGTGAATCACTAACTGATGCCTGGGAAAGAAACTGAAGAAGATTGTGGTTATCTGCCATCTTTGAACATTTATTTTCATAGTATCTCCATGCCTGCAGGTGTGAAATGCTGCTGTTTCTTACTTGTCTATCCTATTGCATGCACTTTCTCACCTCTCTTCCACATATAATGTTGTCATTTGGTGAAACCACAGTCTATGAGTAATTCTGATTCACAACCCCAGAGAGGTAGGTTCCCACAGGGGTCAGTGAGCTCCACAAGCAGAGTTTGGAGACAAGCCAGATCAAATGTGAATTACACTTCAACCATTTTTTTTTTTTTTGCTGTGTGATCTTGGTAAAGCTAAGGAGGAAACTCAGTTTTCTTACCCTTATAGTAGAGACAACTCATAGAGCTGTTTTGTTACAAGCAAGCTTTTTGTTTTTGCTGTTGGTTTTGTTCTGTTTTGTTTTTGTAACAGCATATCTCAGCCCCTGTGACATATGGGACTGCTCACTACAATGAGGCTATGTGAACTTAGATTATGTGAATTTAAAATAGGGCAATATAAAAATACTAATAGTCTTTTTTTAAATCGACAGAGTCTCACTGTACCGCCCTTGGGTAGAGTGCCGTGGCGTCACACGACTCACAGCAACCTCTAACTCTTGGGCTTACGCGATTCTCTTGCCTCAGCCTCCCGAGCAGCTGGGACTACAGGCGCCCGCCACAACGCCCAGCTATTTTTTTGGTTGTTGTTGCAGTTTGGCCGGGGCTGGGTTTGAACCCGCCACCCTCAGCACATGGGGCCGGCGCCCTACTCACTGAGCTACAGGTGCCGCCCAATACTAATAGTCTTAATGCATGCACAGAACATGAAATACAACAGATTCTACTTTCCATTTATTCCCCTGGGGAAAATTGCCTTAAATTATGCAAGTTTTGAATTATGCAATGTCTTCAGCAGCTCATCCCCTGCAAACCAATGTGACTAAGAATCTACAATCTGCCAAATGAGTGTTAAGATTTACATAAAGTGTCTTATTCAATCTTTCGATGACCCCTCAAGACTAATCCTTAGAATCCTACCTGATATGAAGAAAATAAGATTACTAAGATCCAAATCCAAGTTGGCCTGGCTTCAAAGGTGTTTGTTTGTTCATTTTCTTCCTTTATTCCCCATCTTAATAATATCTCCAGTCTCTCCCTCTCCCCTCCTCTTCCTCTTTCCCTCCCTCCCTCCTTCCTTCTCTCTCTCTCTTCCCCCCACCTTTTCCCTTCCTCCCTCCCTCCCTCCCATACACTGACTACACAAACATTAAGTAGAACATATCTCATTACCTCCCCCAAACCCATGGTTGCCTTTCAAATATTATAATTGTCTTTTTTTTCTTCATTGTGGTAGTTTTTCCATTAGTGGGCAATTTGCTCCTGACCCCTACTCCTTCCTCATCCCTGTCCTCATTAGAGAAAAAAAATGTATATCACTTGTTTTGTTATTGAAGGCCCAGTTACAGGAATTAAACCATGGCAGGAACTGGTATTCCTATCCATCCACTGAAATGTAATGAAATGTCGTAGACACAAGCACAGGGAAGAATATGCCCTCTTGTCTTGATTCTCCCCCTTCTTCCAGATGCCACCACCTCCCACCTCAACTCCCTCAGATGCCTGCATTTGCAAGAGGCTGACACTTGGGATTCCTTTCTGCACATGTCCCTATGGTGCCTCTAACAATGGATATCACCTAGTGTTCTTTGTGTATACTGGGGCTGGCACCTCTATTCTGCTCCTACCACTCCACCCATAAAACTCACATAGATAGTGAGCTTTGGCAAGCTACTTTGAGTAGTTTTCTGACCATCACAGTGGAAATAAGCCTATTCATTTTTATAAACAATACCAGTTATCTAGGCCTGTGTACCACTGAACACCTAGCAAACTAATTGCTCTTCAAAGGTTGATCAGGTTCATTTATAACTCATTGGTTCCTGCAGATACCAGGCTTGGAGGCACTGCCACCCAATGGCTATTTCTGCAAACAGCAACTTGACAAGAGTTGTAGTCACTCAACTACTCTGTCCAGAACCCAACAAGAATATCAGACATGGAGAAAAAACGGGGTGGGGGTGGTGACACTGGGATGAGCCAAGTAGTCAGTGCTGCCACCATCCATCTCTGCCAAAGGAAATCTGATTTTCCCATCATTAAACAGCAGGTGTGAGCTCTTTAATTAGGCAATAAAAATGGCAACTTGGCAGTGAAACTATAAATGTGAAATTACACAACACCATGAATCTTTGGCACTAGGATTAATTTGACTATATTTTTTCTCATGATATAGTGAATAAGTGTAGGTAAGAGAAAAAATAAAAAAGCAAAGACAGAATTCTTGTTTGCACCTTTTTTGACTACTAGCTCTGTAAGATTTAGATGCATATTTAATAAACTTATTTTCCCCAAAAAAAAATGGAGCTGGGGAGAGTGGTGGTATTCTTCATAAGACTCATTGAAAGATAAGTTGATTGGAGCTACCAAAGCCCTCTATTTCATATAATGGAAACACGTCTAAGGCTACTGTGTCCAACAGGTATCCATCATTTCAGCAACTGCATTAATCAAGGTTAATTAAAAATTTTCCACTTCTCAGTTAGATAAGATGAAATTGTACCGTACAGAGGAGAAAAGCTGCTCTTCTGCATTAGTGATGGTTTACAGGCATAGTTTGAGGATAATTAAACACTGACTCAAGCAGGTAAGTACGAGAGATCATTCCACTGAAAGAAAGAAAAATATATAAATATTTGAGATTGCTCTGTGGATTCCATTTTGTCTCTTTTTCATTAGAAAACAATACTTGATAATAGTCATTTGTGATTTTTCTCCACTATAGTGAATTTCTCTATGTATATTTTCATTAGCAATCTTCTGGAGTAATGTCATAGCTCTCTGGGGTCAACCTAGGGACTGGAAATGTGAATATACTTTAGTTGGCACATTGTCATATGATAGTTCTTTGCCCATGAGGATTGGAGAAGGCATCCAAGCTTTAAGAATATTCAGGTAATGCTTCTACAATGACTCATTCTTCTGTCCTGGGGATAAATATCAGGTAGAAAATTGCCCAACTCATGAACAACTGGCTTCATGACACAGGAAACAGTATAGAATTTGAACACAGACCAAAAAAAGTTGTGGGGCTAAACAAATTAATTAATTTTCCATTTCAAAACTAAACTGAGGATATAATTAATAAAAAAATCAACTCAAGAAAACTTGCCAAAGTTTTTTAAAAAATGCCAAGGCAATATTGTGAAGACATTAATGGGAAATAGCTCTAAAGGATGTCAACATGATGCCAAAACAATTGAGCAATTAACCAAATTCCACCATCTAAACTGTTTAAACATCAGATAGGTGCTTATCTAGCACAATGAAAACCTGAACCACTTGACTGGCTCTACTTTTCTAGCAAATGTGTTTGTTTTTGTTTTTCTTAATTAAGTATGACTGAAAAGATACCAACTCAGTGAATCATAACAGTATTTTGAGAGCTCAATTACCTCTGAAAACTATCTTCTAAGTTTGTAGTAAAGTAGTTCAGGAAGGGATCACATAAGCCCAAGAATCATAAAAAGAATGTGACAGGGAAAGATGTGAGCTAAACACATCTAAGGATTAGCAGCCAAAGGGAGAGAATCTGACATCAGAGTTGGGTAAAAGCAACAAAAATCTTAATCCTAAGAGACCAACACCAAGGGACTTCACATCACATGTAATAGACATCTCACAACACCCTGTAAATCCGAGTGACTAATGCATTTAATGCTAGCACTTCAATGCTGGAAAGATGTTCATGATTTGGAGGAAACTCAGAGACCAACCAAAATGATTAAGTGACCAAAAGGATTCACTTATGAGCAGCTGTAAAAGAAGTCAAATACATTATTGGCCTGCTGATGGCCAGAAGGAAATGGAAAAAGGTATACAAGTTACTGGACCATTTTGCCACAACATATGTGGAACTAACACAAGCAGTTCAGATTGTCTTAGACAAATAGGATAAGGCAGGTAGTAATCTTACAAATAATAATTGGAGTATATTATTCCTGGACACTGTGAACACCATAAAGAAGATGAATGATGGTCAGCCCTATTGGACTTAACTCTTGGTATGGACATATGTCAGGCATTGACCAATTCCTCTCACTACGTACCACTGGGTCTTAAAACATTTATAGGCCATCTGAATAATATATAACTGGAAATGCTGTGATTGGTATTACAGGAGAACAGTATTGCTCCAGAAGAACAAATGCAATTCAGATCATTGTTTATTAAAGAAAGAGACATTCCAGGAATGTTAAATATGCTAAAAAAATAAAATCTCACTAATTGTCTTCTCTTAGAAGTATCAAATATATGCAATTGGGGGTAATAGTATCTAGTTTAGAATTGTTAAAATCAAAGCACAAAAATGCAAAGATAGCTATATATTTCCTTCCTCCCGCCTCCCTTTCTTCCTTCAATTTTAATTAATTCAACCATTGACCCATCTATCCATTATTCATCTATCCATCATCCATTTATCCATCCACCATCTATCTATCCCACATAACTAGTACCTAGCCACAATTTTCCAGGTCCTGTACTGGTGTAACAAAAAGCAATACTGCACAGGGCCTATCTTCAAAACAAACAAACAAAAAACAAAAGTCCAACAAAAACCCAAGCTTACAGTCTAAGGGTAGGGTAAGAGGAGTTGGTGGGCTAGAAAGGAAGAGACAGGTTCAAAAGAGGATGGTAAGGGAACAAAGAAAAGTGGCCCCTAACCCAGATGGGAGAAAGGTAGAAGAGATTTCCCAGGACAAATGGGAGACTTCCCAGGAAAATTGATATCTGAGCCAAATCCTGAAGGATTCTGAGGAATTCCTTAATCAGAAAGAATGGGAATGAGCATCCTAAGTAGGAAGAGTGATATATTCGATGGACTGGAGATTACAAAGTGCTGGACCATTTTGCCACAACCTATGTGGAACTAACACAAATAGTGCAGATTGTCTTAGACCAGCGGTTCTCAACCTGTGGGTGGCGACCTCTTTTTTAACAAGGAAAATACACTGCGGCATTAGGAAGGTTGAGAACCACTGTCTTAGACAAATACTATAAAGCAGGTAGTGATCTTAAAAATAATAACTGGAATATACAAGGATTGTGGATGGTTTTTATTTTCCTTGTTAATTTTTGTCTCTTCCAAAATTTCAACATTAACAAAATCACACCCTTAAATGGCCAAATAATTATAAACATTTATATAGTGCTTATTCTGTGTTTGACACTATTCTAAGTTCCTGACACATATTGAGTGATTTTATCCACATAATGATTCCATGAATCAGGTGCTATTATTATTCTATTTTACAGATAAGGAATGGAGGCATAGACAGGTTAAAGAACTTAATAAAGTTGTAGAGTTAGTCAGTAGTAGAGCAGCATTTCTTACTTGGGCATCTCGTTTCAGAGTCTGCTTGAATGTCCTCTGTGCTGCTGCCAGTTTTCTAAGTGAAGAGCCTATTTTCATATCATTTACTCATCCAAAAATTGATCTAATAAATAAACAGTAATATAGTCAAATGTTGGGAAATAGAATGTTTATAACAAAATTTATTGTCACAAAAAATAAGATACAAAATAACCTAAATGTTCTTGTTTTTTTTTCCTTTTTTTATTGTTAAATCATAGCTGTGTACATTAGTGCAATCGCCTGTACCCATTCTAAGATGTACCATAGATGTGGCCCCACCCATTACCCTCCCTCCACCAAAACCTCCCCCTTCCCTTCCCCTTCCTTGGCCCTTTCCCCATAGTCTTGTGCTATAGTTGGGTTACAGTCTTCATGTGAAAGCTATAATTTAGCTTCATAGTAGGGCTGAGTACATTGGATACTTTTTCTTGCATTCCTGAGATACTTTGCTAAGAAGAATATGTTCCAGCTTCATCCATGTAAACATGAAAGAGGTAAAATCTCCATCTTTCTTTAAGGCTGCATAGTATTCCATGGCATACATGTACCACAATTTGCTAGCCATTCGTGGGTCAATGGGCACTTGGGCTTCTTCCATGACTTAGCAATTATGAATTGGGCTGCAATAAACATTCTGTTACAGATGTCTTTGTTATATTGTGACTTTTGGTCTTCTGGGTATAAACCTAGTAAAGGAATTATAGGATCGAATGGCAGGTCTATTTTTAGGTCTCTAAGTGTTCTCCAAACATCCTTCCAGAAGGAACGTATTAGTGGGCATTCCCACCAGCAGTGTAGAAGTGTGCCCTTTCCTCCACATCCACGCCAACATTTCTGGTTTTGGGATTTTGTTATGTGGGCTACTCTTACTGGGGTAGGTGATATCTCAGAGTAGTTTTGATTTGCATTTCTCTGATGATTAAGGATGATGAGCTTTTATTCATGTGTTTGTAGATCTTGCGTCGGTCTTCTTTAGAGAAGTTTCTCTTCAAGTCCCTTGCCCACCCTGAGATGGGGTCACATGTTCTTTTCTTGTTAATACATTTGAGCTCTCTGTGGATTCTGGTTATTAGACCTTTATCGGAGGTATAACCTGCAAATATTTTCTCCCATTCTGAGGGCTGTCTGCTTGCTTTACTCACTATGTTCTTGGCTGTGCAGAAGCTTTTTAGTTTGATCAGGTCCCAGTAGTGTATTTTTGATACTGCTTCAATTGCCTGGGGAGTCCTCCTCATAAAATATTCACCCAGGCCGATTCCTTCAAGAGTTTTCCCTGCACCTTCTTCAAGTATTTTTATAGTTTCATGTCTTAAGTTTAAATCTTTTATCCAGTGAGAGTCTATCTTAGTTAATGGTGAAAGGTGTGGGTCCAGTTTCAATCTTCTACAGGTTGTCAGCCAGTTTACCCAGCACCACTTGATAAATAGGGAATCTTTTCCCCACTGAATGTTTTTAATTGGCTTGTCAAAGATCAAATAACGGTAAGTAGCTGGATCCATCTCTTGGTTCTCTATTCTGTTCCAGACATCTACTTCTCTGCTTTTGTGCCAGTACCATGCTGTTTTGATCACTATGGATTTATAGTACAGTCTCAGGTCTGGTAGCGTGATTCCTCCTGCTTTGTTTTTATTGCTCAGTAATGTTTTGGCTATTCGAGGTTTTTTTCTGATTCCATATAAAACGAAGCATTATTTTTTCAAGATCTTTAAAGTATGACAATGGAGCTTTAATAGGAATTGCAGTAAAATTATATATTGCTTTGGGCAGTATGGACATTTTAACAATGTTGATTCTTCCCAGCCATGAGCATGGTATGTTTTTCCATCTGTTAACATCTTTGGCTATTTCTTTTCTTAGAGTTTCATAGTTCTCTTTGTAGAGATCCTTCACGTCCTTTGTTAGGTATACTCCCAAATATTTCATCTTCTTTGGCACTACTGTGAAAGGAATAGAGTCCTTGACTGTTTGTTTGGCTTGGTTATTGTTGGTATATATAAAGGCTACAGATTTATGGGTGTTGATTTTGTAGCCTGAGATATTGCTATATTCCTTGATCACTTCTAAAAGTTTTTTAGTAGAATCCCTAGTGTTTTCCAGATATATGATCATATCATCTGCGAAGAGTGAAAGTTTGATCTCTTCTGACCCTATGTGGATACCCTTGATCACCTTTTCTTCCCTAATTGCAATGGCTAAAACTTCCATTACAATGTTAAAAAGCAATGGAGACAATGGGCAACCTTGCCTGGTTCCTGATCTGAGTGGAAATGATTTCAATTTAACTCCATTCAATACGATATTGGCTGTGGGTTTGCTGTAGATGGCTTCTATTAGTTTAAGAAATGACCCTTCTATACCAATTTTCTTAAGTGCTCTGATCATGAAGGGATGCTGGATATTATCAAAAGCTTTTTCTGCATCAATTGAAAGAATCATATGGTCTTTATTTTTAAGTTTGTTTATGTGTTGAATTACATTTATAAATTTACGTATATTGAACCAGCCTTGAGACCCTGGGATAAATCCGACTTGGTCATGGTGTATAATTTTTTTGATGTGGTGTTGGATTCTGTTTGTTAGGATCTTATGGAGTACTTTAGCATGTATATTCATTAGTGATATTGGTCTATAATTTTCTTTTCTTGTTGGGTCTTTCCCTGGTTTGAGGATCAAGGTGATGTTTACTTCGTAGAATGTGCTGGGTAATATTCCTTCTTTTTCTATATTTTGGAAGAGGTTTAGTAGTATAGGTACAAGTTCTTCTTTAAATGTTTGGTAGAATTCTGACATAAAGCCATCTGGTCCTGGGCTTTTCTTTTTAGGGAGATTTTGTATAGTTGATGCTATTTCAGAACTTGATATAGGCCTGTTCAACATTTCCACTTCGTTCTGGCTAAGTCTTGGTAGGTGGCGTACTTCCAGGTATTGGTCGATTTCTTTCAGATTTTCATATTTGTGGGAGTAGAGTTTCTTGTAGTATTCGTTAAGGATTTTTTGAATTTCTGAGGGGTCTGTTATTTCATCATTACCATTTCTGATTGATGAAATTAGAGATTTTACTCTTTTTTTCCTGGTTAGGTTGGCCAAAGGTTTTATCTATTTTATTGATCTTTTCAAAAAACCAGCTTTTGGATTTATTGATCTGTTGTATAATTCTTTTGTTTTCAATTTTATTTAATTCTGCTCTGATTTTGGTTATTTCTTTTCTTCTGCTGCGTTTGGGGTTGAAGTGTTCTTCTTTCTCCAGTTGCTTGAGATGTTCCATTAAGTTATTGACTTCCTCTCTTTCCGTTTTCTTGAGGAAGGCTTGCAGTGCTACAAATTTCCCTCTTAGGACTGCCTTTGTAGTATCCCAGAGGTTCTGGTAATTCGTGTCTTGATTGTTGTTTTGTTCCAAAAATATGGCGATTTCCTTCTTAATCTCGCCTATAACCCATGTATTCTTCAGCATAAGGTTGTTCAGCTTCCATGTTTTTGTATGGGTATGCAGGTTCCTGTTGTTATTTAGTTCAACTTTTATTCCATGATGGTCTGAGAAGATGCAAGGAATAATTTCTATTTTTTTTAATTTGCTGAGGTTAGATTTGTGGCCTAGGATGTGGTCAATTTTGGAGTGTGTTCCGTGGGCTGATGAGAAGAATGTGTATTCAGTTTTTTTGGATGAAATGCTCTGCAGATGTCTGTTAAGTCCAGATGTTGAATGGTTGAGTTTAAATCTAAAATTTCTTTGCTTAGCTTCTTTTTGGAGGATCTATCCAGGACTGCTAAAGGGGTGTTAAAATCTCCAACTACTATGGAAGTGGAGGAGATCGAGTTGCTCATGTCTGTTAGAGTTTCTCTTATAAATTGAGGTGCGTTGTGGTTGGGTGCATAAATATTAATAATTGAGATCTCATCGTATTATTACCTTTAACAAATATGAAGTGTCCATCCTTATCGTTAATTATTTTGGTTGGTTTAAAGCCTATTGCATCTGCGAACAGGATTGCAATGCCTGCTTTTTCTGCTTTCCATTTTCCTGGAATATAGATGACCTTCCCTCTACCTTGAGTCTATATCTGTCTTTTAATGTAAGATGCGATTCTTGGATGCAGCAGATATCTGGCTTGAGTTTTTGTATCCAGTCTGCCAACCTATGCCTCTTTAGAGAACAATTTAAACCATTCACAATTAAAACCATTTAATTGAGAGTATTGATAAGCCTTTCGAGAGACCCGTGGACATTTTTAATCCTTTCGTGACTGTGGAAGTTGGAATTTGATCAAAAATTTTTTGTGTGGGTTTACTTTTGTGGTGGAGAATTACGCTGGTCTTTATGGAAGATAGGTCTAAGAATGTCCTGGAGAGCTGGTTTAGTTGTGGCAAATTTCTTCAACATGTGAATGTCGTTGAAGTATTTAATTTCTCCGTCATAAATGAAGCTCAGTTTAGCTGGGTACAGGATCCTGGGTTGAAAGTTATTTTGTTTTAGGAGATTAAAAGTCAATGACCATCCTCTTGTAGCTTGAAAGGTTTCAGCAGAGAGATCTGCAGTTATTCTGATATTCTTCCCCTTGTAGGTAATGGTTTTCTTTCGTCTGTCAGCTTTCAGAATTTTCTCCTTCATATTAACTTTAGTGAAATTGATTATGATGTGTCTGGGGGATGTCTTATTTGGGTTGAGTCGTACTGGAGTTCTGAAACTGTCTGCTATCTGAATTTCGGAATCTCTTGGCATGTCTGGAAAGTTCTCCTTCATAATCTCATGGAGAAGAGACTCCGTGCCTTGTGAAGACACTTCGTCATTTTCGGGGATCCCTATAAGACGAATATTGGTTTTCTTCAAATTATCCGAGAGCTCTCTGAGACAGTGGTCTGTTTTTGCTCTCCATTTCACTTCTTCTTTGAGGGTTTGGGAGCATTCAAAAGCTTTGTCTTCAATGTCAGAAATCCTTTCTTCTGCTTGCTCCATTCTGTTACTGAGGGATTCTACTGTGTTCCTCAGATATTTGAGGGATCCACCTTCTTGTCTCAATGTGTCAAAATCTTTGGTCATTTGGTCTTTGAATCCACTGAATTCTTGAGATAACTTTTGGAATTCTAATTTGATCTTATTTGCTATCCAGATCCTGAATTCAATTTCTGACATCTCAGCTATTTGTTTGTGCATGGGGTCTTGTGCTGTTTCTGCCCCATTGATCCTTGGGGGAGTTGATCTACTCTGATTATTCATATTGCCAGAGTTTTTCTGTTGATTTCGCCTCATGATTGTTTTTCACCATTGCCTCTGGCTGTCCTCAGAGTTGGGGAGGTGTCTCTCCAAGATTAGACCCCAGGGGGATCACTCTACTGTTGCTGGATCTTTGTAGGGAGTGACCCTGTGTAGTTCCTCTGGGGCTGCTCTAGCTAGGGAGTTCTGGTTGTGGAAGCAGCTCCAGTTTGTGACACACCCAGATCCAGCAACAGGGATGGGGGTGGTGCGCACGGTTCTGGGAGTTCCAGGCGCCCAGTGACTTTGGCACAGTGAGCCCAAGGCTCCAGCAGTCTCTGGCCAGGAGAGGAGCTCTGCTCAGAGGCAGGGAGAGCTCCAAAGGACACGCAGCTACCAGAGTCCCTGTCCAGATGAATGGGCTAGTGTGGAACTGGGAGGACACAGGAGGGAGGACACAGGGTTGGGTGGCTCCCGCAGTTTCTGGTCAGGGAATGTGGAGGCCCGGTGGGTGCGGGTCACCGGTTGGGGGTTGCTGCACAGCTCTTATGGAGGTCTGGGCGGCGCCAAGCCCAGGAGTTTGAGGTTCCTATGAGCTGTGACATCATGGCACTCTACCCAGGGCAACAGCCCAAGGCTCCAGTGTGCCAAAACCGTCTTACTCTGGAGGATTAAGGCTGTAAGGCAGCTCAGTGCCCGCCTTTAGTCTGTTCAGTCAGTAGGTTACTTTGACCCGCCCAATCCTTGCTCTGAGACCCTGAGGGCAGAGCTTGCCGGGGCAGTTCTTTCACAATGGCTTCCTGCGCCCAGCTCAGTGGCTCAGTCTGGGGCCCCAGACAATGCCCAAAGTTCTCCACACTCCTGCTCAAGCTCTCCCCAAGGCAATTCAACTGAGTGCCAAGTCCAAGAACACCGAAACAGTTCACAGGTAAGGCCTTTCCGGTTTGCAGTCTGACTGCTGCTTGTACTTATGGTTGCCGGCGTGATTAGGTCGATCGAACACACGCAACCACTTGCCAGTTTTCCACTGTTTTTGTCCTCCTCTTGGGGTCCAGAAGTCCCTTGCTGGCTCCCTGTATCCTCAAAGGGATGATTATAGGCAGATCCCATCGGCCAGAGATGCCTGGAGTCTTGTCAACCCAGAGTCGCTGTTCCCAGTTGCAGGGAAGCTGTTACTCGGCCACCATCTTTAATCTCACCCAACCTAAATGTTCTTGTAATGTGAAATGATAAATCATGGTACAGACCATTATGCAAGCATTGGAAATTATGATCTAGAAGCAAGTTAAATAACATGGAAGCATTGGAAATTACACTCTACAAGCAAGTTAAATAAAATTCAAAAGGAAATGCAAGATATAAACTGTATGATTCTAGTAGTGTATTTGTGTGTTCAAAAAATAATTTACTATTCAGACTGCATTCTAATTCCAGTCTTGACTCTGTCACTTACTACTTTTCTTTTTCTGTTGGTAGAGATGAGGTCTTGTCATTGCAAAGGCTGGTCTTGAACTCTTGGCCTTAAGCAATCTTCCCGCCTCAACCTCCCAAAATGCTAGGATTACAGGCATGAGCCACTGTGCCTGGACTGTCACTTGTAACTTTTGTGACCTTATTTAACCCCTCTGTACCCAGTTTTCTCATTAGAAAAATGGGTACAATATAATTGTTATACAGATTAAAAATAATACATATTAAATGCTTAAAATACTGGCTGGCATGCACTTAGTAACAGCTATCAAAAATGTACCCCATGATTATATCAATGTACACAGCTATGATTTAATAAAAAAAATGTAGGAAATTCTATTTAAAAGTGAGACCTGGATAGTATACATTCAGATAGCAGTTTGATAAGTGTCCTCTGTAGCATGGGATCTAGTTTTCCAACTTTGTCCAGTTATTTTTTCCCTTTATTCTTTAAAAAAATAATTATTTAATAAGCAGAAATAAAGAGCATTTTCCATTGTAAGTAAAAAATATTTGCTTTCACAATCTGCTTTGTCAAATTATAAGCTTTATTAAACACTCAACCAAACACTGAAGTGTTAAAGAAGTATCCTTTTTAACCAGATACCTTCTCAAGACTAGTGTCCTAATATTTTACTTCAGTTCAATGCTCTTAAATTGTGAGGGTGTAAACAGCAGTGTCCAGCCTGTGGCCTGATTTTGTAAGGACTTTTTTACTTCTCTGTGGTGTTGGATATCATGAAAAGTATGCACAGAACTTTTTTTTGTTGTTGTTAAAAAGTGTCTGTTAGTGTTTGTGTATTTACCGTGTGGCCCAATACAACTCTTGTTCTTCTAACATGTGGCAGAGGAAAAAAAAAAGGTTGGACACCCCTGGTTGTAAAACTATTTAGAACTGTGCTTACATGTCAGTTTATATCAGTAAGCTGGAGGAAATTATAAATTGGCTTTTGAAGGGCCTAAGGCTATTATACGTAGGTTATTTCTCATTCAAGTTTTGAAATTATCTTAATCATAGATTTTTAAATGATAGGAAAGAAAAGAACGGAGTGAGCAGTTTTAATAATAGTATCCAATCTATTTTACCTGAAAGTTTTGTTTTATTCATTAAGGGATATTTTAGACTTTTTTAAATTAAGTAAAAATTGCATATATTTATGATGCCCAACGTGTCTTGATATGTGTATACATTGCAGAATAGCTAAATCAAGCTATTTAACATATGTATTATCTCACACACTTCCTTTTGTGTGTGGTAAGAATACTTAAAATTTACTCTTACTAAGGGAATTGTTGAAGTCATCTTTGGAGCAGGTCTCAGGGATAAAGCTGCTTGAGCAAGTGGGCTATACTGAGATGGAATGAGGGCCCAGTGCAGGGGGCAGGATGTGTGACTTTCACTACTCTGCCCCAAATCCTCAAAGTAAAATCCATGCATTGCTTAAGCACTCTTTTTAAGCAAGGGTTAGAAAATCCTTAAGCAAGGGCTAGAAAATCCTTGAGCAAGGAAATGAGGATATTTTGCTGCTCACACCATTAAGAATCTGGTGTCCCAGCAAGATTTCATGGTCTCTCTCTCTCTCTCTCTCCCTCTCTCTCTGTCTCTCTCAGGTCTCCTATGTAAAAGCGATTGACATCTGGATGGCGGTGTGCCTTCTGTTCGTGTTTGCTGCCTTGCTGGAATATGCAGCAGTGAACTTTGTCTCCAGGCAACACAAGGAGTTCCTGCGCCTCCGGAGAAGACAGAAGAGGCAGAATAAGGTACAGTTGGCCTTCAGTGCAGAAAAAGTCTCATGGGGCTTGAGGTGGTTACCCAGGCAATGTACGTCAGAAAACTGGAGAACACACCATGAGCAAGAAGCTAAGATGAATTTTTGTCCAAGTATGCTGAGTTAGCGGGTAGGATAGTCCTTTAAAATTGACACAGACTTGTCAGATTTAGCAAATAAAAGGACAGGACATGTAGTTAAATTTGAATTTCAGATAAACAACAAATAATTGTTGGTGTAAGCATGTATTGGGACATATTTATACTAAATTTTTTTTATTAATTTATTTATTTTTATTGTTAAATCATAGCTGTGTACATTAGTGCAATCAAGGGGTACAATGTGCTGGTTTCATATACAATCTGAAATATTCTCACCAAACTGTTCCACGTAGCCTTCATGACATTTTCTTAGTTACTGTATGTAGGCATTTGTATTCTGCATTTAGTAAGTTTACTAAAATTTTAAATTTAAATTTTCCCTTAGTAGAATTTTAATTTTACTACAAATATTAGGACATATTTATAGTAAAAATTATTTGCATTTATCCGAAATTCAAATTTAATTGTATTTCCTGTACTTTACCTGGCAATCCTAATTGGAAATATATACTCAATTTGACAAAGTTACTTGAAAATCTTGGTTGTTTTGAATGTTGATAATTTGTGTGTGTGTGACTCTGAGTGTGCACATAACTGATTTAACTGTTTTTTCCATTTATTGCTCTGGCTTTATGTAAATAATGCCCTACCAAAATAGACTGCAACTTGATTAATCTAATTGGACTGATCTCATTTTCTTGGCTTAAACTTTAATGCATAAACCTAAGTTTTACATTTTCCAGAGACTTGAGATTTGAAATACATAGCTCAAGAACTCAAGTTCTGTGGTTCCCAAACTTGCCTACACATTAAAATCATCTGGGAATTTTTCAAAACTCCTAGGTCTTGGCCATACCCCACACCAATTAAATCTCAATCTTGGGATGAAGCACAGGCATGGCTATTTCTGCTGTGCCCAGGCAATTCCAATGTGTAGACGTGTTTGGAAAGCACTGCTCTAATTTATAATTCAATCTCTTATAAAATACCAGACGGCTTGCACCTGTTTTCCTTTTCAAACTCTGGAAGAGAAATACGCTTTTTGATGTAGAGAATGTTACCACCTGTAATAATATTGCTACAGAAATGAAGTTAAAATTTATCTACAGTAGAGAAATTTTTCAAATTATGGTCCGCCAAAAATTGAGAAATTAAATGTGCTGGTGAAGTCATAGTTATATGCTACTATGTTGGAATGAAAATAAAAATGCTTACTGTCAATATTCATGCTTCCAAATATCTAGATATAAAGCTAAATGTTTACTGAGTTAGACATTGCTTACTTTGAGGAGTTTGTATATGTCTGAGGTCACTGTATCCTGATGCATCTATCAGAAGGTTCCTGCATACACTCTGAGTTGTGAAAGAGAAATAACCTGCAAGCTGCCCTGTCTCTTATTCTTTGCTACCTCTCAGGAACATTTTGTTCTGCCACAGCCTAAGGAAAACAAATATCTTCTTTGCTATACATTACCTTTTAATATTCAGTCTTTCTCAATTTTGTCCTTCCTGCCTCCCTGCTGGGTTCTAACCATTTCTTTCAAACCTCATCCACGGAAGTTCAGCACACAGTGGCACAACTTCAGGGTCACTTGCGCCACCTAGGAAATATTAGATTGTGATGATATACAGAGTTGATACTGCAACTAATTAGTCAGTGGTTGAAGTCACTCAACAACCCATTTCAGATGCTGTAATTCTGCCCCAGGCTTCCCCAAACTTACTGTATCATAAGACTCACCTGGACTCTTACACAACATACTCATTCTCAGAGGACTCCCATGCAGACACTGATTCATAAGGTTTGGGGTGGAGCACAAGAATCTGTACTCTTAATAAGTACTCTGGATGATTTTTTAATGATGAGATACACTTAAGAAACACTATTCTGGCTTACTGATTGCATACTCTCTTAGATCAGAGAAGGAAATGAGTTTCATTTTGCTTTCCAATCTTAAATAATTGGTAAGACTTTTTGGAATGCTGTGTGAAGGATTCTTAGGCTATTATCTGGGCTATGTGGGAATGAATTTTGTGACTGATTATCAAGTTCTGGCATTACAGAATAATATATATTAAAGATTAGTGTAAAAAAAGTATAACTAATCAGTGAACAGAGAAAGGAAACATGAAATATAAAAAAAATCAATCTAATAAAGGGGGCATATGGAACAAGATAGATAAAGAAAAAGTAAATTGAAAAGCAGTAGATTAAACCCAAACATATCAGTAAATACAATAAAGGAAATTAGACCAAATATTTCTATTAAAAAATATTGTCAAATGAAATTAAAAAATCAAATGACACTCAACACACCCTGACTGCAATAGACATACCTATAAGGATACAGAAAGATTGAAATTAATTGTGGATAATTATATACGATGCAAATAAAACCAGTTTATCTCTATTAATATTAAAGAAAGTAGACTTTAAGACAAAAACTATTACTATAAATAGAGCTATTTCATAATGAAAAGGATTGCTCCAATAGGGGAATATCGTAATTCTAGATATGGATATGTATGCAACTAATAACATGGCCTCAGAATACAAAAAGTTTAAATTGAGAATATAAAGAAGAGATGAATCCATAGTCATAGTGAGATATTTTAACACACCTCTCTTAGTAACTGATAAAAAAAATGGACAATAATCAGGATATATAACATTTAACAACATAATTAACAAACTCATTGCACCCACAAGTGTAGTAAACACACATTTTCAGATGGAGAATAAACATTTCGATAAGTTTACCATGAGTTGGAGCATAAAGAAAGTCACAACAAGTATCAAATAACTGAAATCATAGAGTATGTTACCTGATTAAATTGAATTAGGCTCAAAATCAACATTAAAAAAAGTAACTAGAAAAACCTCCATAATTTAGAAAATAACACACTTCTAAAATAATTCAGGAGTCAAAAAAGAATTTACAATGGAAGTTACAAAACATTTGAATTGAAAGATAAATTATGCATATCTAAATATATGAAGTAAGCTAAAGCATGGTTAGTAAAAAATGCATACTTCAAATGCATATCTTAGAAAGATATAAGGCTGATAATCAATTATCTAAGCATATGTCTCATGAAGATGGAATGAAGAATAATAAATTGAACCCAATGAGTGTAGAAGGGGGAAAATTATAAAATAGTCAAAAAGCAAAAATTAATAAAATGGAAGAATAGTCAATTGTGTTTACTGATTACCTTGTCACAAATATTTTCAGTTCAGGGTTTGGGAAGAAACCAGAATATAGTAGTTTAAGGATTAAATAGTAGGTAAGGTTGTGGTGAAAGCGAGTATAGATTACTGGAGAATTTAGCTTTCAAGAGAAGACAGGTAGGATAGAACAAATTTCAACAGGTATACACAATGATATTTAGTGTAAAAGAGAAAAGGAAGGCAATGAGACAGCATTAAACACGAATAGAGGCTCCATCCATTCTAGAAGAAATCCAGTGGGACCTTTTAAACTGGTTTGTTACTAAATCCAGGAGAATGCATATAAGAAACCTCACTACTCAAAACAATAATAAGCACAGGAATTGAAAATAACTCATAATAAGCACACTTGTACAGTTGCAGACCACAACAAACAATTCACAGACTGGCACTGCTGTATAGATCATACTTCGACCATCCTGCTTGAAGCCAGTGCCTCTTAAACTATGGTACACATGAAAATCACCTGGAGGCCTAGAGAGATTCTGATTCAGTAGGTCAAGACAGAGCTCATGCTTTTACTTTTCTAACAAGTGCCAGGTGACAGGTGATGATCCAGTGAACTAAAATATCTTTCAGTAATAGCAACACTATATTCATACTTCCTACCTTTGCTACTGATGTGTCCACAGTCATATTAAAGACATTAACCTCAGTGATTGATTCCATGCCAGGAAATTAGATTCACAGAGAATAAAGTACTTTATTTAAAAAAAAAAAAAAAAACGTTTAGATTTAAAATCCATGCAAATCTCCTTTTTCCTTGTCCTTGAAAAGGAAACTTCATAATCATAGCTCTTATTTTCTTTTCCTTTCAAGAAGAATATAGTGAAAATGTGTTCTCTTTTATCATTTGCTGTTTCCCCATATTCTACCACATGTTTGCACAAGGTGTTTAAGGAAGATTTCATAGATCATTAATTAAGGCAACAACTGCTTCCTTAGCAAGCATAATGTTGAAGAGGTTATAACTGCTTCCCCAGGGAGGCAGAAAGCATGTTTGTTTTTTAATTTAAAGTTGAGGAGTTTAGATGAGCCTTTAACAGACCTTCATGAATTAGGAATTTAAATTTAATTGTGAAAGCCATCAAGAATAAATAAAGGTCATGGTACTTTGTAATTCCTCATATCACCAGGGTATAGAGCTAGTACTTCTCAGGGACATGGAGGCCTAAAGTATTTTTAAAGTATTTTCTTCTAAGCTTGTTCCATTTTACTAGGACAAACTGTTATCGTAGGGCTTGCAATATGGAATTCTCTTTGGCAAAATGCAAAGCAATTTGCAGAAGTAACCTTACCAATGAAATCCCTTTTTAATGTCTCCCTAATTCTTACTTTCATCTCAGGCCATTTCCCATTATCTTCATTTTATTTACTACTTTCTTTTCCTAATGGATCATAACTTTCTTCCTCTCTGATTTTATACTCTTCATAATTTTCTCTTTTCCTTACCTTCAATTGCATCTCTTCAGACTATCTCACTTTATTCATTCATCCATTCATTCATATATTCAAGATAAATGTATTGCAAATCTACTATGAGCCACCCACAAAGTCCAATGGACTCCACCCTTGAGATGCTCGTAGTCCATGAAAAGACAGAAGAATAAGAAGACACATTTTCTGTGTACACATGACATGTGTACATGTGTACATGATAGAGGCTGCAGGAAGGCTATGGAACCACACTGGAGGGGCCATGTGGTGGACACTGTCAATGTCCCACCCATATCCCCATGGCACTCAATGTTTCCACATACTCTGATGGGCTTCCTACTATTAATAAAGCTCCACTCTGCCTTGACGCGGGGAGAGGGAGAGTGTCTTCTTGAAGGTCCCAGAAACATGGTCAGATTTTGTGAAGCAAGCTAGAAACACTGAGGATTTAACATTCCAGGAACACCTCTACCGATAATAGCAGTGACCTGGAGATAAATATCCTAGTTTCCTTGCCCCTCTGAGGCATGTTTTGTACTAGTTCCCAGTGATTCCCAGTGGGATTGTGCTCCAGTTTCTCACAGTGAACCTGCTTATCAAATCACACTGAACTGACATCTTTGTTTTCCTTGCCTCACTTTTCATTTCCACTACTGGTGATTCTTGAGATCACCTCCCAAATAAACTACTTGCATTCATATCCCTGTCTCAGGGTCTTCTAGAAAAAGCCAACTAAGACATGCTTCAAGATATGAGTAACAAAACAGGAGGCTGAAGAGCTGAGCAGGGCCAGGCAAGGAAAGACCCTACACTGTGCTAAAAAGGTTGGACATTCTCCTGAAAGTGATGGAAGACTTTAAATATGGGAATGGCATGGTCAGATTTGCACTACAGAAAGATCAATCTAGCACTATGGAGAAGTATTCTGGAGAATGTTTCAGATAGAGCAGAACTGGAGGCAGGAGAATAAAGGAAAGTTCTCGTAATCAAAACCATAGATAATGAGGACTTGAAAAGTAGCAAGAAATTAACTGATTTTTAGAAAAATAAAAAATAAAAATCAATATGGCATGTACTAATTAAATATATGAAATGCAAAAAGGCAGAAGTCTAAGATGACTTCCAGGAGTATGGCTTTTTCAAGAAGGGGATCGTAGTGTTATAGGATGAAGATTGGTTTGGTGGCAGGGGGAGAGGAAAGTATTAAGTTCAGTCTGGGATAAACTAAAATTTGCAACATGAAGGTGGAGATGTGCATGAGACAGTCTACCAATCAGGAGAGATGAGTAGGTTGGACAGACAGGTTGGGAGTCATTAGGACATAAATGGAGGTTAAAGCTATGGAGGTGGGTGAGATTACCCAGGAGGAGTATACAGAGAATAGAAGAAGGAAAGGGTTACGAAGAGACAGGAAGGGGTAGGGAAGGGAGGGGAAGAGAAGAGGGCTGAGGTAAATTCCTGTGAGTACCAGCGTGGCAGAGAAAAGCAAAGAGGTCAGAAGAAAACCAGGAGGGTATAATCACTCAGAGGCCAGAAAAAGAAAGTTATTCAGGAAGAAAGTCCATAGAGTCTAAAGATGCAGAGTTCAAATAAGGCAAAAGATCAGAAGCAGCCATGGATTTTATAAACTCAGAGGACACTGGTAACCTCAACAAGAGGTTCAGTGGAGAAATGGAGGTGGGTTCTAGAATTAATCCAGGCAAGAGCAACTGAAATGAAAATGTGGGATCTCTGGTTCAAACATTATCAAGAATTTCAATATGGCAAGAGCAGAGCATTAAATGAATCCTGGGATCCCTCTGAGCATGAGACTTTGTATATCTGCACAAATTGCATGCCCGTGAAGCCAACCCTCAATCCAAGGTGAAGGTTTTGCCAGACAGGATGGATGAATAGACAAGACAAAAGTTTGGCTCATGTGCTATTCCAAGTGGGGTGGGAGGGAGGTATAAAGAAATGGAAATAATGTAAAGATGAGAACGAAAGAACATTATACACATAAGTGAAATAAATGTGAGCAATAAAATACAGCAGTTACCACATTTATTTGCAATAAAACATTTACCTAAGGCTTTTCAATGATTCTTTATATTTTTACACTTACCAAATTGAGTTGAAGTTCTAGTTTTGCACATAGAACTTCTTAAGGGAATTTTGCTATGCAACATTTTTGAAGGGAGTTCAAGTTTTAAATGAGAAGGAAAATTTCTATCAACTTGTCTCCTTTTTGTATTGTTTGCTTGTGTTTCCTCTGCTTGGGCAGGCAGGCTCCAAGACAAATGATTTCAATATTGGAATGTTATGTGCTATGCAAAAGGTTTCAGTGCATATTCAAGGACAGAGCATCTTCTCCACTTAGTAGTGCCAAGAAGTTGACCCTTCATCTAGATTTTGACACAGGAGTAGGAATTTGTGAGGTGAAAAGGGAGTGAGGAGGATATTCAGGCTGAGGGAACAGTTATGCAAAGGCTCAGTTGCAAGAAACAACACAGGGCTTTTACTACATCATAAAAAGTTGGGTCTCACAAAGTGCTGGGAACACAGGGCCTGAGAAGAAGGAAGATTTCAATTACTGATGAAGTAGGAGCTTCCAAAAGGTTCTCAAGATGATGTGATGCTACAATCAGATTGTAATTGTAAAAATATCATTCTGTATAGAAAGGGTCAGGTTGGATAAGGCACAAAACTGAGGAAATAGTTGCTTCAGAATTTTCCTTAAACACTCTTAATTGTGTAATTTGTCTATACTTACCCAAAAGCCCTTCCCTAGAGACATAAATTATTATAAATATATGTTAATTTGCCTTTTTGTAATTGTGCTGGAATTAGCTTTCCAAGTCTGGGACACATATTATGACCTTAGTCAAGCTTATCTTAAACAAGTGTAAATACAAAAATGGCTTTGTGGTTTGAATTATTTGCAGTAACAAATGCTTTCTTATTGTTGCTAGAACAAATCACCGTTAATGACTAAGAATAAAACAAACTTATTTTCTATAATTTTTGAGGTCAGAAGTCCAACACAGATCATACTAAGCTAAAATCAAGGTGTTCACAGGGCTGCATTGGTTCTGAAGGGTTGTTATGGGGTTCAAGGGATTAAGGGGCTCATCAAAGGAAAAGGTATGACCATGGGGGCAGTAACGCACAACAGACTTTATAGGTTAGTTTTTAGACTGAGCCTCATGAGGGGGAGGCCCCTTACAGTATGAGATGATCCAGAGGCTTGGGAGCCACTATCCTAAGAGAGGGTGCCAAAAGGCAGCATTGGCCTGGAGTCCTATACCCAGAAGGCTCTCACTTACTGATGGTCAGCAGATGCTAAGTATACTTTCATGGGATATGCAAAGCAGTCAGGCTCTAGATATCTAAAATTCTGCTTGTTTAGGCTATTTTTAAAATGATCAATTGTGTAAAAATTTGAGTTTGGTGCTGGCAGGCTTTTGAGTTAACAGGTCTCAACCTGTAGTAAAGATATAAACAACCTAGGGGCCGATCCACAGAGGCCATCTTTAGCTCATTTATATAACAACGCTCTAGGGGAGAATCTGATTTCTTCATTTTTCCATGCACATTTGGGGCAGGCCAGAAGTGCCAGGAGGTGAATGTTCTAGGAGTCACCTTCAACCAATGAGAGCTAGAGGTTAGTGCCAAATACCCAGCTTTCTCACCTACCCAAATCTGACTCTTTCAGAGGTTTGAGCCCCATTTGCCAAGAGTGGTCATCATTGATCATTTACACACCCTTTATTGGTGTTTCTCCTTTCCTATCCCACTTCTCTACATCCTCACCACACTTCCCATATTGCCTCCAAAATAAACTTCTTGCATGTAATTCCTTGTCTCAGGATTGCTTTGGGGAGATCAAAAGCAAACCAATGTGAACTGCCTCTTGGGCCAGGAGCCTAATGACAATCACAGTCCATTGAACCCCATCATCATCGTCATCCTTACCAAATATCAAACAGATCCTGGAGTACCTTTTGTGCCCAAAGTGTGGAAACAGAGCTAAGAATCTAGGAACAATAAGTGGCATTCTTGAGGGAAGAACAATGGTTTCTCCAAATGACAAATAAGCAAGTACATTCTATGTATTGTACTTTACAGTTGGAAATTGATAAAATATTTCTGTGCTATTGGGTTTCCCAAACAACAGGTTTCCTAATACAATTCTATTGCTTTATGTTCCTAAAATCAAGCCTTTGCTTTCAGCTCCCATCCCACAGGGATGAGGGATCTGTGGCCTTTTCATTTCAAGATCATTTTTTTAAGCACCAAAGGAGGCAGAAAAAGCTTCATCTTTCTCTGCTGCACCCCTTTTAAAGAAAGGATTTGTGATGTAAAATTTGGATTCAGTCAATAGGCCCCACTCAAGGACCAGGAAGGCCCCAAGTTTCCTTAAAGCTGCAGGCTCCCCACCCCTGAATAATGATTCAAGCTGTAGTTACTTCAACATAACTGGACTCAAAAAAGATGAAAGTGAATGACAGAGAAGTCTAATGCTTCTTTGACCTTACATCAGAGACATATGGGTTTGTCTAATCACATTACTAATTTGTCTTCTATCAATGTGATACTTGTTTGTAACAAACTCATTTGGGGACAAAACGCTTAAGTGAAGCTGAAATTATTTCCCACCTGACTTATGAAGTAGCATCAAGTGTAACCGTTTAGAAAATAAATGATCCCAGCTCTGTACAGGAGTAGGTATAAGGAAATGGCCTCTGTCTTCCTAGCTTTCACATTGTACAACCCTACAATTCATTTCTTCAACAAATATTTTTGGAATGTGTGCTTTGTACAGAACTTTGCATTAGATAAGGGGTAGTGAAAAACTGCTTGTAACTTGTTTTCATGCAATTTTACAGGTCAATAGGAGAAAAAAGTACAAAAATGTTCTAACATGGAGTAGAAAATGTTCATAATCATAAGAGAATTAGAATCAGAGCACTTCCAACTCTCCTAGAGGGGAGAGTCTCCAGAAGGAAGCAGCATTTGTAAAGTCTGTTTTGTCTTGGAATGTTAACTATAAATTATTCTAAACTCTTGTTATTATGAGTAAATAAAATAGAGCTTAAATAATAGGTAATAAAAACTACACTCTAAGGTAGCATTCTATGCCCATGAAAATAGCCTCATCCTACCTTGCTGATTTACATCAGATGAACCTGTAGAGCAGCGGTTCTCAACCTGTGGCTGACAAGCCACAGGAACTGTATTAAAGGGCCAAGGCATTAGGAAAGGTGAGAACCACAGAGCCTCCCACAGGGAGACATTCAAGATGAAAGTGAAAGTCTGTGAAATGGAAGCTTCCTTTGATCTAAGGCAGTAATTTTCAACCAGGGTCTATTTTTTCCCTGTCCCAGGGGACATTTGGCAATGTTTGAAGGGGCTTTTAGTTCTCACAACTTGGGGTCGGAGACTGTGCTGTGGGCCTCTAGTGGGTAGAGGCCAGGGATGCTACTAAATATCCTGCAGGCCACAGGGCGGTGCCTGCAACAGAGAATCATCTGACCCAAAGTCAATAGTGCCAAGTCTGAAAAATGCTATGGGACAGAGAAATGCTATGCATGAAGAGGGGTGAGGTTTTTGAAAAAAACGTGCTTATTAACAAAGATACTACTCCTGTCAGGAGTAATTAATTAGAGCTCGCACAACTCAAAAGACAATATAGCCAGAAAAGACTTTCAATTACGAATTTCCTTTTGTGTAAGTGAGCTCTTTTATACTATATAAAGATCTTTTATTTATACCAGATAGCAAATAAGGGATCCAAAATATGATTATTTGCACTGGTAATGAACAGAGACATGAGTTTTGTTGGGTGTATGATTTAATTGCTTTTCAAAAAGTTGACATGGGTATAAATATTAGGAGGTTAAAGTATTGAATGTTCTCACTTCATTTCACCATGTCTGCTGCTTCTGGGTTTGTCCAAGACCAACAGGAGTCACACCAGAAATGAGCTCTGGTATTTTCTAGAAACAAAGTAATCCACTAGGAGCAGAGCTCTCAGTCCTGACTACACATTAGAGACACTTGGGAACATTTTAAAATTCAAATGCCCAGACCTCACCACAGACCATAAAATGAGAATCTTTGGATGCAGAGCCCAAACACCTTGGGTTGTTAAAGTTTCCCAGGTGATTCCAAAGTGCAGCCAAGCTTGTCATCAGCATCACCTGGAAATTGTTAGAAATGCAGCTTCTCAGGCCCCACCTCCACCCTGCAGAATCAGAATGTGCATTATAACAGGTTTTCCAGGAGGTTCACAGCACATTAAAGCTTGAGGAGTATGGAAAAATGCTCCAAGGTTTTATTTTTTATTTTTATTTTTTGAAACAAAGTCTTACCCTGTTATTCTGGGTAGAGTACTGTAGTGTTACCACAGCTCACAGCAACCTTAAACTCTTGGGCTCAAGCAATCCTCTTGCCTCAGCCTCCCAAGTAGCTGGGACTACAGGCACCTGCCACAATGCCTGGCTAGTTTGTCTATTTTTAATAGAGAAGGGGGTCAGTCTCTCTCTCTTTCTCTCTTGCTCAGGCTAGCCTTGAACTCTTTGCTCTAGCAATCCACCTACTTCAGTCTCCCAGAATGCTAGAATTACAGGTGTGAGCCACCACACCCAGCCCAAGATCTTAAATAAAAATTTTTTTTATTCAGCAAGAAATATTAAGTTTATTAGTATGGCTGCTTATGTTTTTCACTAAATTTGACTTATTTTTCATTTGTGAAAGATTTCAATCATATAATTCTATTTTGCTGATTGTTTGGTTTCTCTTAAGAAGAGTAAGCTGTACCTCTAGTTCAGTAGTCTAAGATTAGCATGCTGTTGCTGGGAACCAAATGGGAACCAGATGAAACATGTTTTCCTGTAACTCTAAGAAGGTTCCCTTTTAGCACTGTGTTCACACACACAAGAAGAAAACAATCTGAAATGTCATGCAACAGACTCCATGCTAGAATAAGGAGCTTCACCTTAGTTAACAGGAATGAACTGTGCATGCATGTGTTTTAGTAAAACAATCATTCTAAATAGCCATACAACTTTATTCTGGAAAGCACAAAATGCTTTCAAATACAGTAGTTTGGCAGTGATATCTCCACAGGGAATTTATAAGGTTTGCTGAATGTTATATAGCCAGTTCCTGGCTGCCAGACCTCAAATGCTTGAATTCAGCATAGAATCATCAATGCTCTTTCACACTTCCTGTCTTTTAAGACAGATTGATTAAAAAAAAAAAAAAACTTACAAAAATCTTTGTCATAAAGCCAGCCTTCTTCATCCCAGCCAAGTACACTGTGAACATGTTTCATTATAGCACTCTTTTCCGGAATAACTCTGCTATTGAATTCTCATCCTCTTAAAAATATACACCTTTTCTCTTCAAAAAAAAATGTAAATAAGAATATGAAAGAGAAACATAGCATGGTGACATAAGGTTATGTCACCATAAGGCCAAGAGTCCAGCTGGCTGAATCCAAGTCCAGGCTGGTGCTGTCTTTGCTGGGCAATTTGGAGCCACTCTATGAGTCTTAGTTTCTTCATCTGCAGAAAGGGTCTGATAAAGCCCTTTCTCATGGGTTGGTATTAGGAGCAAACAAGATTATGCATGCGAAAAATAACACCTTGCACACAGCCAATACTCATTAAATATTTTCTTTCTCTTTCTTCAACCTGTTTTTTTTTTAAACCCTCTGGAAAATATCATCAGAATTTTTCTAAACAGCAGACGCTGTTATTCATCTTTCAATATGAAAAGCCTGTCACGGTGTCTGGTACATACTTGGTATTTGAGAAATGTCTGCTACATAAATTTCTGGTTTCTTGTCAGGGCCCACAGTTCAGGGGTCTGAAAGTGGAAAACCACCCAGAACTAAGTCATCAGAAACCATGCCATTTCTTATATGGGATACTTTAAATATGGATAGCTAGGACTGTTTAAAAATCCAGCCCATTGGCATCTGATTTCTACCCCAATGCAAAAATCTGTGGGAAAAGGAATGGACTGCTCGCTACTTGAAATCATATCATTGAGCTCTTCATGTAAAATGTCATCTGACTCTTTAAACTATCTTATATAATAGTTTGATTAATTTAATTACTTGCTGTTTAGTGCATAGGAGCCTCACAACAACACCATTAAAATCCAACATAGTAAATACAAGCATTAAAAGAACAGAAAAAAAGTTGTGGCTGAAGCTTAATAGAAGTGGCAGAAATCTGGAGGAAAAGGAACCTCCTGAAGGGAGCTATAATTTGAGCTGAGGATGGAAGGGTGAATTGTAATTCAGCAGGAAGGCAAAAGTCAAAAATAATCACTGAACAGGAAGAATGGCACATGGAAAGGCATGAAGACATGAAAAGGTTTTGGGCCATTGAGGGAACAGAGAGTGGCTAATGCATAGGATATGTAATGCAAAGTGATAGAAAATGACACTGGAACAATCCATTAGGGTCTGATTATAAAAGACCTTGTAATTTGCTCTGCATTTTTATCCTGGAGGCAAGCAATACAGGGCAAAATTCTATCTTAGAGGCAGTAAATGGATAAGCAGAAAAGTAAATTCAGAAACCCTGAATACTGGATTTTATTTCTTAGAGAGTTCTGTTTCCTGAGAAATCCTTGAGGACATGGAAGCATTTACTACTAGCTTCTTACTAAAATCAATCGAAAGCTGTGTGTAGAGTCTAAGACTCTATAGAAAATCCCAGGGCCTAGCACACTGCATGGCACATGGTATATGATCTTCTAGATTCCTTGTGAAATCTCAACACTTTCTCAAACATGATAGTTATGCCTGCAGTGAGTTTAAACAGAACATGCGAATCTTCACTCTTCACCAGGACTCTTCCAGGCAAGTGGAAGCCCCTCCTTTAGATTTCACCATGACTAGCACATTTCTATCATCTGGTAGATGCTCAGTAAATATTTGATGAATGAATAGTGACAGCAAAGAAAACAAGGCCATTTGAGCAATACTTTTCAAACTGTGGGGTGAGACTGATGCAAGGATCAGTCAGTTCAGTGGCTCGCCACCAGAATTTTTGGAAAAAAAACTAAAAATTAGGACAAACAACAGAAAATATCAGAGTGCATCCTGCTTTGGAAAAATATTACTCTGTCATGGTTTTGTTTCCATTAGATAGATTAATGTGCATAAGAGTGTATCTGTCCTGGTTATAACGGAAAATATGTTTCCTACTTCAGGTCACAGCAAAAATGTTTGTGTGTATGTGCATGTGTGTGTTATGTATGCACCTTGAATTGCTTTCTCTTTTTTCAGTTTTATTGAGATATAATTGACAATTAGAAATTATACATATTTAATATGTAAAACTTGATTATTTGATATGTATAATATCATATTATATCATGAAATAATCACCACAAACTAATTAATATATCCATCACCTCACACAGTGAGTGTTTTTCTTTCTTTCTCTCTCTTCTTTCCTCCCTCCCTCCCAGCCTGACCTGCCCATGTCAGGGAGATGGAGCATCTGGTTTAGAGCCCAGGACCCCTCCCTCCCTACCTCCCTTCCTTGTTCTTTCATTCTCTTCCTTCCTTTTTCTTTCTTTCCTGAGAACATTTAATGTGCCCTCTTAGAAAATTTCAAGTATACCACACAGTTATTGTCACACGGCTGACATTATTGGCTATATAGAATTTATTCACCTTGCATAACTGCATACCAACTTGACTGACCCCTGGACCAACATCTTCCCTTCCCCCCCCCAGCTCCTGGAAACCATTCTACTATCTGCTTCTCTGACTTTGATTATTTTATATTCCACATATAAGTGAGATCATATGATATTTCCCAGAAAAAAATATTTTGAAAGCTGGGTGGTGCCTGTGGCTCAGTGGGTAGGACGCCGGCCCCATATACTGAAGGTAGAGGGTTTGAACCCACCCAGTCAAACTGCGAACAAAAAATAGCCAGGCATTGTGGTGGGCACCTGTAGTCCCAGCTACTCAGGAGGCTGAGGCAAGAGAATCACCTAAGCCCAGGAGTTGGAGGTTGCTGTGAGCTGTGTGACGCCACGGCACTCTACCGAAGGCAATAAAGTGAGACTCTGTCTCTTAAAAGAAAAAAAGAAAAAATATTTTGGAAGCCAGTGCTTTGGGGATGAAGCATTTCAGGCTTAAACCTTCTCAGATACTCTAAGGAGGCAGTCACAGATCTGGTGGCAGGGGTCTTTATTTGATTTCTGTGATGACAGGGACAGGAGGTGTATCTTTAACTATTGCACCTCCCTTAAACTCACTAAGCCCCTCGCCTTTGTTTTACCTACCCACACTCACACCCCACTTGAGGACTATGACACCTATGAGCCAGGGGTCTCATCAGTCAGTGACGTATGTTTTCATACTTGAACCTGTGTCATTCTCAGCTGCACACAACATCTGTCTTATTACAAAGCACACAGCTGAGGGGAAAGAAAGTGAAACAAACTCAGAAGTTAAGTCCATTTTCTGTGAAAATATCTCCTCTTAGAACAGTGGTTTCCTCTTAGAACAGGACTGTATTAAAGGGCCGCGGCATTAGGAAGGTTGAGAAACACTGTCTTAGAACAACATAAGATGTTCTCTTTGCCGCTGATTACAACTGTTACATTGATAAGTTTCAAAAGGAAATGGGAGCTGACTCCTTCCTATGTGCCAAGTACTGTGTTACATACCTTCACACACACTTTCTTAACCAGGAACTCAGTTGGTCACCAATTATATCAACAGATACTGGCATTACTTTCCAATTGTGACCAATCTCTGTCTTCGGTGTTTATTGCAATCAATCTTCCCCCGGGCCTACTGACAAATTTTCTGTCTGAAATCTTAAATATGGTAACCATAGTAATGAAGCAAAGAGAAGGAGAGCTCTTAGAAATGCATGACAGATAACTCCACCAAAACCAAAAACAAAGTCTCATCTGTTATTCTCCATTTTCCTTCTCTACTTTTTATTTTTGCAAGAGTTACTTACATGAAGCTGTAGCTGACGTGCTAATGAGCAAACAACTGGTTGCAGTGAAAGTAGAAGAGAGCTAGGGCACAGATGATCTATAAAACTGAATAATCAGCCAGAAAAATGGAGTATAAACTCTTTTTCTTGTTCATTCTGCTGCTTTGAATGTCCTTGGGAAAAGCAATAGGAAAGTGCCTCCTGATGGTTTACAGTGTTCACCTGCTTCAGTTACTGCTAATTTTAAAACAGAACCTACAGTCCATATTCATTAAAGAAGAGCTAGCTTACCAAGATCATTCAAATTCAGAAGGAAAAAACATTGGCCAGAGAAAGCAGGTTTATAGTTTTTTCATCTGGAGAAATAATTTTCTTCTGCAGCTGTGCAAAGCAATGATGTGATGGCTCTCAGAGGTCTTTTTCCTCAGGACATGCCTCACTCACCTTCTGCTCAAAACCTCCTAACACTTCTCCAAGTCACACCTGGGTGATTTCATCATGAACCTAACCTGTCTCTTCAAACTTTGTAGGAAGGCAGCAAGGGCCAGACCAAACAGAGAGCTGATCTATTGATTAAGTTAATCTCAGTTCTCAGGCTTATTAAGCCCCCTGCAGAAACAAACAACTCACAAAACTTTGACTGCAAACAGCATCGACTCTCCTCCCTCTGAGCTCCTTCCAGCAGAAATTGAGCAGTGGGAGGTAAGAGAGGAAAGAAACAAGTGGCTATTTGAAAGGTTGATATTATTGCTTGGAGCTTCTAGAACCTAGGACTATCAAAACTGGATATAATAAACAGGCCTCCATAAACATTGTCTGTGGGCCTCCTTGAAAACTCATGACATTACCTTACAATAATTTTCTTATAGTAATTTTGTAAAGACATTTTCCATTTGTTTAAGTTGCATGAGTGGGTTTCTGTCTTTTGTAACAAATTTTCCATGATTTAGATACAAGATGATTGAAAGATACCACCTTGACAGAGGCAGTGCATCTTGTGATGTTGTTACAGAAAGAATGTCATCTAAATTTCCTTTCATTGCACTAGCATAACATTACCTCTTTCCTAATACCTGGTGACCTGTGTGTTCCTTTACCATGGCAGATACCACATTATATTAAAGTCATTTTTCTATATTAGAGTTTCTCAACCTCAGCAATGTTGACATTTGAGGCTAGATAATTCATGCTTTGTGGTGGGGACTGTCCTGTGCATTGCAAGATGTTTAGCAGTATCCTGGCCTCTACCCACTAGATGCCAATAAAACACCTTCTCCCTAATTGTGACAACCAAAAATGTCTCCAGACATTGTCAAATGTCCCCTGGGGAGCAAAACTGACCCCAGTTGAGAACCATTGTTCTTTCTACATGTTCTAGACCCCCTCCCCTAATCCCACACTGAGTACAAGTGCAGGCCTCTGTCTCCTTTACCCTTGTTACTTCCCAATGCTTGATATTATAATAATCACTCTTAATTGAAGAAAACTATATTAACTTGCATTAAAATGGTGTTTTGTAGCTAAAAACCTGGAATACCAGTATATCTGTATCCATCTGAGTTTCATCAGGAAAACAGAGACACTAAAAGTATTACCAAATAGTTTAATACAGAAATTAGAAATTAAGGTTTATATGAATGGAGGAGGAGTAACCAGGGGAATGAAGGTTTAAAAAGCTAAAAGATGGGACTTTAACATGAAGCTCTTGATGGAAAAGCAGGTGTTCAAAAAAAATCTGAGAAGCCACAGTATCTAGCCACTAAAGCAAGATCATAAAGTGAGAGTCCACAGCAAGACCTGGAATAACACTGTGTTTCATGAAGCAGCCTCATCTGGCCCCCACCAATTCCCCCATACTGCCTCCCTTCCACCTTCCAGATCTTTTAAGTTTCTCTCACTGGCAAACCCTAACCAGGAACCAATTAAGAAAAGAATGCTGGGAAATGTTCTTCCCAGCCTTAGGCCGGGGCTTCTACAGGAGTGGTGGTGTCAGGTAAACAACAGATAATCCTACACACAATAACCACCTCGACACCAATGTGTAAGTGTGTATACAGAGAGAGACTGAAGCATGATAATGGCCTGAGACTTTGGCAGTCAGGATTACCCAAGTTAGAAAGCAAGCAAATGTTTAGTGTGTTTTGTCATTGATGGTATTGTTATTGTCTTGAGTTTAGCACTGAGTTCATCCTCCAATCACCCGTCCCCTCTAGTCTCAACATTCACTTTGTACTTTGAACAGATGGAAAATGATGTTAATAATCGAACAGCTCATATTCCAGATGGAAGATGTTCACCTTCATGCTTCTTAGAATTTAGTGTGTCTTTTGAGCACTCTAACTAGAGCAGAATTGACAGAAACTGCTAGGAAAGAATTTCCATATGCAAGGCATTGCTTCCTCCTTGAGGAATTGAAATATCATAACCAAGTTACTGATTTCTAAACTGCCCTGTAAGAAGACAGCTGACATTAAATGAAAACATTTCTGCTTTATAGATTTTGAGTAGAAAACCAAATGATCATTTTTAAAGAATTACTTCTAGTCCCTTAAAAATATGGTAATGTAGGTGAGATGCAGTCCAGAATAGAGTGAAGTCTATGTTTCGGTATAGAAAATTAGAATTAATATATATTTAACACGTTAAAAAGATATAGACTTCAGAGATTGCATGTCCCATGAAGTTTAGAAAATTTTCTACCTGGTCCTTTAGAAAATACGTGTGCCTACCCCTAGGTTCAAGGGAGAACAGCAAGAGCTGTGATCTAAGAAGTAAAGGATTATGAGGACTTGTGAAGTGAGAGCCACTGAAGAGTTTTGAGCCAAAGAAGACATATCTGGACTTGCAATTTAACAGGATGCTCCTAGTTACTATGTTGAGAATGCTGTTATTGCTGGGAGGGAGGGTCTAGAAGCCAGGGGACCATGTAGGAGACTATTGCAATAATTCTGATGAGAATGTGATTCTGATGAGCCACTAAGGGGTGGCTCAGACAAGGATGTAGAGTTGGAGATGGTAATAAATGAATAGATTCTAGTTTGAAGCTTGAGCTAATTCAATGTCCTGATGATAGTATGTTGTATAACCCTACATAGGTGCAAGGAACACTAGAAAATGCAGTGTCTCCATGTATATACATGTGACCAGCTAAAACAGAGATTCTCAACTAAGGGTAAATTTTTTTCCTCAAGGAGACATTGGCAATGTCTGGAGACACTTTTGTGTCACAAGTCAGGGGACTGTTGCTATTGGCATCAGTGGGTAGAGCCCAGGGATGCTGCTAAACATCCTCAAATGCAAAGCTCAGTTTCCAAAAGCAAATAATTATCTGGCTCCAATGTCAATGTCCTGCAGTGCTTAACTTAACTCTGAACTAAAGGAAGGTCCAACATTGAGAGAAAAACTAAAATATGGGTTTCAAGGGATAACTAAGAGTCACAGCCCAGATCGACTCCCTATGCTGTCACCTCAGCCATATATAGCTATGGAAACATTAGTTCAGGATTTCTGCTCATATCACAACCGAGTTCTGTTCGTTCTCCCTTGCCCACTCATTTTTTTCCTGTTACAAGGGGTGAAGTTTATTATGAATGAGAGGTCCTGTTGCCATTTTATTTTTATGTAGAGGCAAGCCAATGAAGGAGATTTTGTGTAGTGATAGCTAACTGGCACACCGCATCACAGTGCAGGCATTAATTTAAGAGATTTGTGAAGAGAATGTTCTATTAATTAGAATTTAAAGACTTAAAATTGATGTTTGGTGATAACCATTGATTTATGGGGATTTTACTTTCTTTGCCAAATCCAAATGAATGGCATATGAGTTCAAATACTCTGATGTTATGCAAGTATTCCTTAGTCTTTTGCTATGGGTAATACCTGATCAGGTCTAATTTACTTGGTGAAATATTTGAATATCTCTAATATATCCTGACTTTTCATTTACCTAGCGTATTATTTTGAATTACAAAAGATGCATAAATTAAAAATATTGTATTTTAGAGTGTCTTTCTATTCTATTTATTTTCTTTGCAAAGAAGTATGCATTTTCTTCAAAGGATGAATCCGATTTTCACACTGACTGCTCACCAGCTTAACACTAGGCAAAAAAAATGGGAAGTTTCAAATATAGATCATAAATACCTCAGTTTTTGAGTGACACTGTTGACTTTAACTTTGTTCTAATTTTATGTAAATCCAATATGCAAAAATAAGCCAAATAAAAAATAAGCAAGGAGATGATTTTTCATATTACAAAAGACTCTTTTCTACCATTCATTTAAGTATTTACTGTATAAGTATTCAATACAGGAAGATTCAGCCAAGTATTGCCCTAGATCCTGGGGATATCAAGATACGTGAGACTGGGTCCCTGCACTTGAAAGTTACATGAAAGAGGCAGACAAGTAAATAGCTGAGTATAATATGATACAGAGGTTCCATTGTGGAGCATGTACCAGCTGGTACAGGAGCTTAAGAGAAACCTATGGCTCAAGTTCAGAGGTCAAGCAAAGACATCCTGAATGGGACAATGGCAGAGTGGAATCTTGAAGGACATGAAAGAGCTTGCCAGGCAAAAAGAGATGATGGGTATTCTAAACAAAAGGAAGCAGTTGAACACAGTCAAAGGTCATTAAATCCCATGAGAGAAGTAAGTATAAGACAAGAAATGGGGGTCGATGGCATAGTTATTAGCAGATGAGAAATTGTTGAAAAGTTATTAAGCCTGGGAACTGAAACAGGGGACTAATGATACGGATTCTGCTACAGCAAAAGACAGAGAATGATCTCATAATTTGTGGGGCCCGTACAAAATGAAAAAATGTAGGCCCTGTGTTCAAAAATTATTATGAATTCCAATATGGCTATTATAGAGCATTAAACCATGCATAGGATCCTTTTAAGCATTGGCCCCTGTGTGACTACATAGTATGTATACCCACAAAGCTGAACCTGGCAGAAGGTATTAGGGCAGGTGTAGGAGGAAGACATTAAGACCTTTATTTGCATACTATCTACTCCCTGGTTGGGAAGAAAAGTCTTAAACATATTAACCACCTAGATATTAGTCTCAAGGAAACATACCAGCCAGTATTACAGTCCTCTATTCACAAACTCAGAAAATGGCCAAATGTCCCATCTCTTCATTTTAAAGATGAGGAGATAGAAGAGCAAAAATACTGAGATACTGTCCCAAACTCATAAATTTTGGAAGTGGTAAAGATGTGAATTCAATTAAAGCCTTCCATTTTCTAGCCCAGTAATTTCCTTTGTTCCTCCATGACATCCAGGTTATGGAATCTGAAGTGAGAGGGATGGGATGGAAGTTCTTTTACGGGGGAAGGTTGATCCAGAGACTGCATAAAGGACTGCATTAGCAAATATAGGGATATATGAAACCAGCACATTGTACCCCTTGATTGCACTAATGTACACAGCTATGATTTAACAATAAAAAAAAAATTTAGCTGGGTGTGGTGTGCACCTATAGTCCCAGCTACTTGGGAGGCTGAGGCAGGAGGGTTGCTTAAGCCCAGAAGTTTGAAGTTGCTGTGAGCTATGATGACACCACTGTACTCTACCTGGGGTGACAAAGTGAGACCTGGTCTCAAAATAAATAAATAAAATAAAATAAATAACCCTACTATAGCACACACTCATGCAAAAAAAAAAAAAAAAAGATAGGGATATCTGCTAGGAAGCAATAGCTGTCCCTCTCATCTCCCAGCAAGCACTACTTTTCTGAGCCCTCACTCAGAATCAGCAGGATCATTTCCAAACAAAATTACTACAGCCCAGGCAATGTACTAGGAAATAGGGCTACAGAGATAACAGGCAACCAGGACCTTACTCTCTGTTGAGTGAAAATAATAGAAATCAGCTATCAAAATCCAGAATCTTTGACCACCTATTCTATTCTAATATTAATGGAAATAAAAATTGAATAAAATCATAATAGAAAGAAGGAAAGAAAATACTGAAAACAAGTGGGTAGCTACAGAGTGTTTTCCAGATTAGGGGAATCACAGATGACTTACACATTGCTTTGTATGCCTCAGCAATATTATTATAGATACCCTCACCAACTCTGAAGATTTCAGGATCACCTGAACCTCCATAAATCTTTGTACATATCTCAACAATATCTCATATTATACTCTAGTTCTCTATGCCTGCCCCCTCAAAAAAAAAATACCTACAGTGTACAAAGTTTAAGACTAGATATTACTCATCAATGTGCTTCTAGAGCCAAGTCCAGTGCTTCCCTATAATAGGAGCTTTTACATTCAACATTATTGCTGATGGTTGATAAATAATAGATCAATAGATTTGGCATAAACCTCCAGGTGGAGGGCCTGGCTATAAAAAAGTTTTTAATTTGGCTCGGCGCCTGTGGCTCAAGCGGCTAAGGCACCAGCCACATACATCTGAGCTGGTGGGCTCGAATCCAGCCCTGGCCCACCAAACAACAATGATGGCTGAAAACAAAAAAAAATAGCCAGGCATTGTGGCGGGTGCCTGTAGTCCCAGATACTTGGGAGGTGGAGGCAGGAGAATCGCTTATGCCCAGGAATTGGAGGTTTTTGTGAGCTGCAATGCCACAGCCCTCTACCCAGAAAGACAGCTTGAGGTCTGTCTCAAAAAAAAAAAAGTTTTTAATTCATCAAAGCAAGAGAATCAGGATCAGGTATATCTAAGAGATACTTCTCCCATTCATTCTTTATCCCTCTGCCAATTTCTTCACTTAAGAAAGTAATCAAAACATAGATGTCAAGTCCTCTACCTGGGGTTAATTCTTATAGACAATGCCATATAGGGTTTTACCCCTCACTGATCATTTTAAATTGAAATAACTAAACTACCTCATAGAACAGCGATTCTCTTTTCTGACCAGGAATGTTTTTTTATTTTTATTATTATTAAGTCATATATACATTAATGCATTTATGGGGCACAATGTGCTGATTTTATATACAATTTGGAATACTTAGATCAAATCAGTTAATATAGGGTTTCACCTCATTTACTTAATTATTGTGTTAAGACATTTATATTCTACACTTAGATTTGACATGTACCCTTGCAATATGCTCCATAGGTGTGGTCCCACCATTTACCCTCCCTCTATAAACCTGATATAATATTTATTTGTGGAGATCATTTTTTCTTTTTTTAGTTTAGATTAATTTTTCCTAAAATTGTATATAATTATAAACTCATCTGACTCTATGAAATGCAGATATCATAGAAAAAGTTAAGTATAAATCATTTTATTTTGACCAAATTATGATTCAAGTGAGCTTGGGTTTACTAGCTACTGGAATATACTTCTATAAAGTGAAAAAAGTCCACTAAGCAATAAACAAGAATTTATTAAGGATTTATTGAGCATATATTAGGTATTCATTTCCGAATCCAGTTCCAAAGAGATCACCCACTAATTTATCCCTCTTGTATTGTTCAGATACTTATTATGAAAGGAAGCACATGTGTGTTTGGTTTTATAACAGAGAAGAGACTGGCAGATGAATAAATGTGATTCTCTGAAATCATGCCCCTGAGAATGTCATCAGGTATGACATTAGTCTCCTGCTGTTACATCATTACTGAGATGAAGTTAAGATGTTGATTTTTCAAACAGGAGTTGCATACCCTGTCAACATGTTATTACACTACAGTGCTGCCAGATCTCTGATGACATGATTCCTAAGACAGGGTAGATGCTGCAGCCTTAGGCAGTGATGATATATCTCAGGAGGCTAAGAGAAGATAAAGGCAGCTCATTGCAGGGAAGGCCAATAGCCATACTTGTTCCCTCACATGTCTGGCACCTAGGCTGGATAACTAGGACTGCTAATCAGAGTGCTTACACAGGGCCTTTCCATTTGGCTTGACTTCCTGACAGCATGGCAGCCTCAGGGTGGTTGGACCTTTTGTATGGTGGCCCAGGACTCCAAGGACAAGTGTGCCAGTGAATAGGGTAGAAGCTGTGTCTCCTTTTATGAATTAGCATTGGAAACCATACAGTGTAACTTTCATTATGGTCAATTAGTTACAAACAAGGCACAGCCTACTTAGATTCAAAGGGAGAGGACATAAACCCATACAGACCGCCAAATTCCAGTACGAGATCCCTCAAAGTCACATTGAAGAAACCACATGGATAGGAGATATCGTTATTATTCATATTTGACAAATATATTTTGCCACAGTCTCCCCTCTTTCCACAACAATTCACATCCTTCCAATACTTGCAAAACATATTTATCCCCTTTACTAAGACCTACAATATTAAATGCATACCTACAAAAATAGTAAAATAGAGAGCTGGATTTTTTCTATTTTTTTTTTTTTTGTTACTGGTGTTTTATTTTCTTTTCTGGATAAGGGTAAATAATTAATGACTTATAAAAGGCTTTCCTGGCTAAAACACTGATTGCAGGCATTGAACTAAAACCCAGCTCAACCTGAAGAATGGGGAAAAGTATTTGCAAACTATTCATCCAATAAGGGATCAATATCCAGAATATACAAGGAACTTGAACAACTCAACAGGAAGAAAAATAAATAATCCGATTTAAAAACATCCAAAGGATGTGAATATACATTTCTCAAAATAAGACATAAACAAATAGCCAACAAGTATATGAAAAAATGGTCAACAACACTAACCATCAGGAAAATGCAAATCAAAACTATAATGAGATATCATCTCACCACAGTTAAAATGGCTGTTATTAGAAAGAAAATAACAAATTCTAGTAAGAATGCAGAAAAAAGGGAACTCAGATACACTGTTGGTGTAAATGTAAATGAGTACAGCCATTACAGAAAACATCATAGAGGTTCCTCACTATCATATGATCCTACAATCCCACTACTGAGTATATATCCAAATGAAAAGAAATCAGTATTTTGAAAAGATAGCTGCACTCTCATAATTTTTGCAGCACTATTCATTTATTTATTTATTTATTGCAGTTATTGGCTGGTGCTGGGCTTGAACCCGCCACCTCCAGCACATGGGGCTGGTGCCCCACCCCTTTGAGCCACAGGCGTCACCCAGCAGCACTATTTATAATAGGCAAGATATAGAATCAACCTACATGTCCATAAATGGATAAATAAATAAAGAAAATGTGGTATATATACAGAATGAAATCCTATTCAGCCTTAAAACAGAACAAAATCCTGTCATTTGTGGCAACATGGATGAGTAAAATAAGTCAGGCACAAAAGAGGAATACCGTATGTTCTCACTCATTTGTAGGAGCTAAAAAAAATTTGATCTCACAGTAGAGAGTAGAATAGTGGTTACCACAGATTGGGAAGAGTAGGGGAGATGGACAGATAGAGAAATGTTGTTTAATGGATAAAAAGTTACAGCTAGATAGGAGGAAAACATTCTAGTGTTCTATAGCACTGTAGTAAAAAATAATTTATTATATTTTTTCCAAATAGCCAGAAGGGAGGAATTTGAATATCATCAACATAAAGAAAAAGTTTGAGATTATGGATATACTAATTATCCTAATTTGATCATTGCCCATTGTATACATGTATTGAAATATCATACAGTACCCATAAATATATACAATTATGTGTCAATTATTATATAAACAACTACATGCCCACGGGAAAGAAAAACACAAGTACAGTCTATTGAGGAGGAGAGGAGAGAAGGATGAGAGGAGTGGGGGAGGAAGGGTGATTGTAGGATCTTACCTAATATGCACAATGCGAGGGTGTCCAGCACATCCCTCGGGTGAAGGGCTCAACTACAACTTAAACTTTACCTTAGAAATGAAAACAATATAACATCAACATTTGTACCCTCATATCAATCTGAAATAAAAAAAAAATTTAATGCAGCTCAAAATCCAGGTTGTCATCATCTGAGTCAGATGAGGCACCTCCAGTTAAGCACTTTGGGTAAATTTCAATATGAAAACCTGTGAACTGAACTGGAAGAGTACAGAGTAGCAGAGCCAGATATACTGTAATCATTATCCAGGGACCTGCAAGAGACTACAAGAAAAGATGGGGAGGGTTTTTCTCACAGGAGAAAAAGCCCATTCTATATTGAAATGTTATCAAAAAGCTAACAGACTTTTTGAAGACAGGGCAACATAGAACATAAGTGCAAAGAAATATGCACATTTGAAGAAGCAAGAGAAGCTTTTGAAAATAATGAAAAATCTAAGTAATCACTGATTGCCTTCAGAGAGGAGAACTATGTAGCTTTAGAACCATGTAAACATATTACCTATTGAGAAAATTCTTCGAACTTTTAGGAATAATTTTAAATGATAATTGAATCATGGTAGTGGCTAAACACACAACAGGTTACCATTACCAAACCAGAAACTGTGAAGAGTTCTTGGAAGATAAGAAAAACAGGTATTAACAGATTTCTTAACTCTGAAAAATTGGAAAAACTACAACAGAAAATCAAAGTTCATCCAGGAAATTTTAAGAACAGAGTCAACAAAATTGAAGCACTGCAGAAGGACTTCAGTCAACTCTGAGAGCAAATCTGCCCAGCCTGCCTCTGTCCTTACTGGCCCTCCATCCTCCACCTCCATCTTCCGCCGTACTCACAATGGGCATAAGCATCACCAGCATTTGACTCTCTTCTGTCCCCCCAATCTGTACTGGAAATACAGTAAATTAATTGACCAGGAAAGCACACAAATTAGAGAAGGGTTTGAGATAACTACAGAACTGTACAGCAGAAGGGAAATAACATGAAAGCATACATCTACCTACAACACAGCTGTACTAAAGGCTTCCAAGGCCAGAGAAATGTCATGCTTTTGGCATTTGGGATAGTTTCTATCATACCTGCAAAACGCAAACCATTATCCCCAAAGGAGAAGATCACTCCCTAATTGACACACTCCCCATTCCCATTCAAGGGAGAAGCCTGTTAGTGAAAGGACATCACAACTATAGATCAGATCCATGCTAATTACCCAGTTACCAGAGGTGTCCTTGATTTCAAACCACAAATAGACAAAGGTTTACCAGATATTTGAGGAAACTGAAGAGGAAGTCATGAGGAACAAAGAGAAATTACTCCAGAGGGGGCAGGGGGTGGCTGGAAGATAAAACATAGGAAACACCAAAAGATAAAAATTCATCTTCTTAGAATTTTAAGGAAGACACTAGATTTACAAAATGAGAACAGGCTGCTACAGAGAAGAATAAGAGGACAAGAGAAAATCTTTGCACACTAAAAATGTTATTGAAAAATTAAAAATTCAGCAGAGCCCAGACAGTGCCACGTCTCCCTCTTTGCATGTCAGACTCTTGAGTTCCAGCCCCTGGATGCCTGTGCCCCACCCCCACTACCACTTCCGGCCCCCACTACCACTTCCGGCCTCCAACGGCTTTCAGGCTCACTTCCGCTAGCTTATCAGCAGACCTGCGCCATTTGCCTCGAGGTTCCTGTCGCCTTCACCGCTTCCACGGCCTAATCCAGCACCATCCGCCATGGCCGCCGCACCTTCCCAGCTGCGTCAGAACTACCACCCCGACTGCGAAGCCGGCATCGACCGCCACATCAACCTGGAGCTGTACGCCTCCTACATTTACATCTCGATGGCTGCCTATTTCGACCGGGACAACGTGGCCCTGAAGCACTTTGCTGGCTACTTCCTGCACCAGTCTGGTGAGCATAAAGAGCGTGCTGTGGTGCTGATGGAGCTGCAGAACGAGCGTGGAGGCCGCATCCGCCTTCATGACATCTTGAAGCCAGACATCGACGACTGGGAGAATGGCCTGCAGGCCATGGAGTGCGCCCTCCACCTCCAGAAAAACGTCAACCAAAGCCTCCTGGACCTGCACCAGTTGGCCAGCTACAAGGGCGACCCAAAGCTCTGCAGCTTCCTGGAGACCAACTATCTGCATGATCAGGTCAAGATACTGAAGGAGCTGGGTGGCTACCTCACCAATCTGCGCAAGCTGGGGGCTCCAGAAGCCAGCCTGGCCGAGTACATCTTCAACAAGCTCACCCTGGGTGGCAGCAACAACGAGAACTGAACTGGGACTGTCCCCACAGCCATGGGTCTTTCCCTGGGGCCCTTTCAGAGCATTCATTTAAGTTTTTCCTTTCTGTTTTACCATTATTTCAAATAAAGTTATCTGTTCTTAAAGCAAAAGAATAAAAAATAAATAAAAAATAAAACAAAATAGGCCCAGCGCCTGTCGCTCGGCGGCTAGGGTGCCAGCCACGTACACAGAGGCTGACAGGTTAGAACCCGGCCCGGGCCTGCCAAACAACTACAGCTACAACCAAAAAATAGCCAGGCGTTGTGGCGGGCACCGCGAGTGATGTAGTGAGACTCTGTCTCAAAAAAAATAAATAGGACGGCGCCTGTGGCTCAAGGAGTAGGGTGCCAGCCCCATATGCCGGAGGTGGTGGGTTCAAAGCCAGCCCCTGCCAAAAACTGCAAAAATAATAATAATAATAATAAATAAATAAATAAACCTGTGAACAAAAGAGACAAGGTTATCTTTGACATTTATTCAGGAGCTAATATAGGAATATGCATAGGATAACTGCTATAGACTCCCAAGGGCAAGGATAGATACATAACAACCCCTGTTTAATAGGAAGTCTGAAATCTGAAAAGGTCCACGTTGGCAGATCCTTGATTGAGGGATATGTCCCTTGGAGTTGTCCTTCCTGGTTTTTGGCTCTGCTCTCTGGACTCTTAGTCTGCTATTTTTTTTTTTTCCATAAGAAATGGCTCTTGTTTGCCACAATAATCCTTTTAGTCTATTTCATGTCCATAAAAGATCAGGAGTTTAAAGCTGTCCTTTCATTTTATACCGTCTTTGTTATTTTCTTCCTTTCTTTCTTTTTTTTTTTTTTTTTTTTTACTGTTGGGGATTCATTGAGGGTACAAGAAACCAGGTTACACTGATTGCATTTGTTAGGTAAAGTCCCTCTTATAATTGTGTCCTGCCCCCAAAAGGTGTGTCACACACCAAGACCTCCACCCCACTCCGTCCTTCCCTCTCTCTGCTCTTCCCTTCCCCCAACCCACACCATGTACTAGGTCATTAATTGTCCTCATATCAAAATTGAGTACATAGGATTCTTGCTTCTCCATTCTTGTGATACTTTACTAAGAAGAATGTGTTCCACTTCCATCCAGGTTAATACAAAGGATGTAACATCTCCATCTTTTTTAATGGCTGAATAATATTCCATGGTATACGTATATCACAGCTTGTTAATCTATTCCTGGGTTGGTGGGCATTTAGGCTGTTTCCACATTTGGCAATTGTAAACTGAGTTGCAATAAACAGTCTAGTGCGAGTGTCCTTATGGTAAAAGGATTTTTTTTCCTTCTGGGTAGATGCCCAGTAATGGGATTATAGGATCAAATGGGAGGTCTAGCTCAAGTTCTTTGAGGGTTCTCCATACTTCCTTCCAAAAAGGTTGTATTAGTTTGCAGTCCCACATCTTTGTTATTTTCAATCCAAAACAAATACAATTCCTTAAAAGCTTTTGGGGGTTATGATCAGATTAATAAACTGTAGTAGATGTATACCATGAAATACTATTCAGCCATAAGAAGATGAGGAGATTTTACATCTTCTGTATTTACCTGGATGGAGTTGGAGAACATTCTCTTTAGTAAAATATCACTAGAATGGAAAAGCAACTATCCAATGTACTCAATGCTAATAGGAAGCCAGTAGATGAACTAATACATGCCCACACAAAATAATAACTCAATTTAATTCAAGTGGGGGAGAGAGGAGGGGGATTGGTGTGCTCTCACCTATGGGCACAACGTAAGAGTATATGGCACACTTCCTGGGTGAAGGGCACAACTACAACAGGGACCTTACCTAATAAATGCGAACATTGTAACCTAATGGTTTGTACCCTCATATTAGTCTGAAACAACAATAACAAAAAATCTTTGGGGGCTTTATTGTGTGTCAATTTATAATTCCTTTTGTTAGACAAAAGCTATACCCACAAATCTCTCCAAGATAAGCCCAGTTTCAGTTAGGAGGAATAAGTTTTAGAAATCTATTGAATGGCAAGTTGACTACAGTTAAAAATAATGTACTGTATATTTCAAATTCTGAAAGAGTAGATTTTAAATGTTCTCATCACAAGAAATGTTAAGTATGTAAAGTGATGGATATGTTAATTAGCTTGATATAATCATTCTGCAATGAAGTATATCAAAATATCACATTGTATTTCATAAATATATATGATTATTATTTGTCAATTTGAAAAAAGATAAGCCCTTGTTACTTGAAGGTCCTGAGAAGGTTGTTATGGCTCAACACCATTAATGTTCTTAGAAGCTTATTGTTTAAAGAAGAGAATCTCCAAGCCATGTTCTTATCCTTATCAGGGCTATTATCTGTCTGAAAGAGCTTATGAGGCATTGCTTTACTTATTTTTCATGTTTTAACAAAGAAACTTACAGTCTCATTCTGGATATGTTCCTTCCCCAAGGCCCATTCTTTAGAGGACTCTTTACAGGCTGAAAAGACTTGTTTCAGATCCTTTACATTTCTTCCAGCTTCTACTTGGACACTTAGTAGCTTATTCTTCAGTTCTTCTTTGTCTTCTCTCATACTTGTTTGGTATCAGCAAAAAGCCAAGTAGTGTCCTCAGTTCTGTACCTGGAGATCTCCTTAACTAGATCATCAGGTTTATCATGTATGTTTTCTATTTTCCACATTACTACAGGAAATAGTGTTAATAAACTTCTCACCATCCTCCAGCTTTCAATAATAACTGCTTTCCTCTCCTCCCAGTTTTCCAACAATCTTCTTGAGGCCCTTCCAGCTTTTGCCTCCTGCCTGGTCCCCAAAACCTGCCACAGTGTTTAGGCTTAGCATCAATTATTCATGTATCTATTACTGCATAATAAATCATCTAACATCTTAGTAGCCTAAAACAACAACAAGCAGTTCCTGTCTCCACACTTTGGGTATGTCAAGAATTTGGGAAGATCTCAGCTGGGCAGTTCTGGCTCTGGGTCTCTTCTTTAGGTAGAGTCAGACAATAGCTGGAGCTACAAAAGCTGAGAGATGACCAGGCCTTTCTCTCTTCATGTAGTCTCAGGGATTCTTCATTTTATCATTCCACACAGGCTAATTTGGGCTTTCTACAGCATGGTGTTTTCAGAGCAGCCAGACAACTGACATGGTAGCTCATGGTTCCAAGTACAAGTTGCCACAAACCACATTAAACCTCTTCACTTTTTATGACCTAAACTCAGAAGTTACTTAGTGTCATTCTACCATATTCTATTGATAAGGAACAAGTCACAAACCAATTCAGTCTCAAGGGGAAGGGAAATAACACCCCATGTCTTGATGAAAAGAGTGTCAATGATATTATATATTGTAGGAAAAGCACATGGGATTGTTGTGGCCATCTTTGGCAAACACGATGTAATACAGGCTGTGACTTCTATATGACAGATGGAAGCATGCAGAGGAGAAAGAAGTGGGAACTGCTTCTATTCTCTTTGCTTGCCAATATGCTACTATGCCATCCATAGGCCAGTTTGGAAGGGCCCAGTAGGATGAGTATAGGGGATCCCATCAGATGTCCCAAACCATGACTACTCCATCAAGTTTGCTTTGGGATATTCAGCTGATCTGCAGAATGGTACTTATAATTTCATTCTATCCTCAGCATTAAAACAAGGATTTATCGTGAATACAAAATTATTTTCAAGTGTTGCAATATCTGAGAAAAAGTAGATGAGTATTTAAAAGAGAATTTTAAGTGTCTTGGCTAATGATTGATTTTAGCATAAGTCACCTTCAGTATTTTTATGCCTTGCAACAGTTTTGGATAGAAAAGATTGCTGGTCATGCATTATCGTATAACCAAGTGTATATCTCCAGGTGAGATCTCCTCTTTTACAGAATGTCCATGTAATCACCTAGCACGTGTCTCCATTTGAATGTCTAAAGGGTACCTCAATCACATTATCTTTCCCCAACCTAATAGGTGCTCTTTTAGTATTTTCTTTCACAATAAATGGCATTATTATCCATCTAATGCTTTAAGTTAGAGGTTAACCTTGACAGCTTCCAGTCCATCTCTAAGAATTGATTGTCCCTCCATGACTCAAACTGGCACATAGCTTTATACCTACACCACTACCCCTAGTGAAAATCTTTATCCTCTCTCGTCTTGACTATTTGTATAGCTTTCTAACTAGTTTTCTTAGTTAGAAGGCTCACCTTGCCTTCCTCCACAGAGTCATCCAGGTTGCAACCAAAGCAATTTATTTTAATACACTAATCTGATTATCTCACACAATCTCCACTACAAACCTGTACTGTCTCCACTTCGTTCTTACAGCTCCATATACAGTGCTGTACAAGGCCCTATAGAATTTAGTCCCTGAGTTATTTCTGAAAACTGATCTCACCCCACTTTCGCCCTGTATTCTAGGCCTCAACTGCATCCTTCAACTGTAGTAAAATCTCTTATTTCAGACATCTTCTAAACCTGTCTTTACCTCTATAATGCTTCACATTTTTCAGATCTCTAATGAAATATTACTTCCTCAGGGAAAATCTTCTCTTATCTGTCATATTAGACCAGGACCCCCTTTAATAAGCTCTCATAGCATCCTATAATTTTTCTCCAGAGCCCTTACATGGTAATTATGCTTTCCCATGGTTATTTTACTAATATTTGCCTTCCTTTCAAGATTGTGAACTCCTTGAAGGTAAGAACTGAATCTATTTTGCTCTATCCTGGATTCTCAGCACATGGTACAGCGCCTGGCACCACTGCAGGCCTTTTCTGACCACTCAATCTAAAATATCCACTTCTCTGCCACTTACCTCTCTTAAGTCTCTTACCTCAGTTGTTTTTATTTAAAACACCCATTATTATCTCTGTGTGTGTCTCCTGTATGTATATAGCCCATATATGTATATATGCATGTATATATGTGCATATGGATATATATATGTTTGTGTATATATAATTTGTTCACTTGCTACTGTCTTTCCCCTCTAGAATGTAAAGGCCAAAAAATCAGAGACTTTCATCTTCTTGTTCATTTCTGGATCTCCACTATAAGTGGCCCATAATAGGTGTCTAGTAAATATTTATTAAAAACATGAAAGTGAATGGTAAGTGCTTGAGAAGTAAATCCAAGAAGTTCCTTCTTTAAAAAAAAAAATCCTTTTATCATAAGGACACTTGTACTAGACTGTTTATTGCAGCTCAATTTACCATTGCCAAAATGTGGAAACAGCCTAAATGCCCACCAACCCAGGAATGGATTAACAAGCTGTGGTATATGTATACCATGGAATACTATTCAGCCATTAAAAAAAATGGAGACTTTACATCCTTCGTATTAACCTGGATGGAAGTGGAAGACATTATTCTTAGTAAAGCATCACAAAAATGGAGAAGCATGAATCCTATGTACTCAATCTTGATATGAGGACAATTAATGACAATTAAGGTTATGGGTGGGGGGAAGCAGAAAGAGGGACGGAGGGAGGGGGGTGGGGCCTTGGTGTGTGTCACACTTTATGGGGGCAAGACATGATTGCAAGAGGGACTTTACCTAACAATTGCAATCAGTGTAACTGGCTTATTGTACCCTCAATGAATCCCCAACAATAAAAAAAAAAAAAAAAGAAAAGAAAAATCTATTTTCACAGCTGAAAAAAAAAAAAAAAACAATGACAAAAATATACTGCATTACAAAATAAATTATACATTAATATGCTTTTCTAGTAGAAGAATTGCTTTTCACAATCTGCCCAAAATGACATTTTGACAGTTTTATTCATTTCATCACATGCCATTAAGCAACAAGGGGATATATTTGGTTTACTTTATTTTCACTTTGTTGATCTGCAAATCTCAATCAGACACTTCATCCATAATCTTGAATGAAAAGCATTTGGGGGTTGATAGGGGCAAAAATTCACACAAATCAAATACTTCTGGAGTCTTTGGAATCAGACGATTTGGGAATTAAACAGACCTACATTTGAATCTCAGCTGCAACATTTATTAGCAATGTAACTGTGGGAAGCCACATAAATTCTCTTGACTTCAGCTTTCACAGGAAACATATCACTTGTAGTCAGTTTGGTGATAGGATGGACTATAGTTTTAAGTTCATGATACATGGTCATAATCAATAAATGTTATCTATTTATTATCCATATCTATTTCCAAGTCCCCTTGACAGGAGGGAATTGAGGCCCTAGAATTGAAGAGAATTTCTCACGGCCATTCTTTTTACATCTAGGTAATGGACGTTTGCCAGGTTGGTGATTAAGCATCATCCAGCCATCATTTGTTCTGGGGACTTTTTCAGCAAAACCCCACCATATTTGGACTCACACTGTTTTCTAAGGAGGGCTGGAGAGTCTATTATGCCCTTCAGTTGCAACTGAGATGTTTCCCGTTCCAACAGAAGGGAGACTGAATCCAATCAAAGAATCTGAGTGAGAAACGCAATGGAAGGAATTTTCCCCTATCCTAGTTTTTAGGATCCTCTTATTTTCTCCTCTCTAGGGCATAAAATAAAAATCAGAAGTATGGATGCTTCTAAACTATTTTATTTCATAAGTACCATTTCTTTAATTATATTGAAATATTTTGGTTATGACAATTTACTACAATGCAATTCTGGTGAGCTTTAGGTTCAATTTCACAACTAGACCAGAAATATATCAAACACAAGAATGAGTAAGTTTTATAGTAAGTAAAACTGATGTATAAAATAATTAAAATTAGGGCTCAGCGCCTGTAGCTCAGTGGCTAGGGCGCCAGCCACATACACTGGGGCTGGCAGGTTCGAACCCGGCCAGGGCCTGCTACAAAACAATGACAACGACAACAAAAAAATAGCTGGGTGTTGTGGTGGGCGCCTGTAGTCCCAGCTACGTGGAAGGCTGAGGCAAGAAAATTGCTTAAGCCCAAGAGTTTGAGGTTGCTGTGAGCTGTGATGCCACGGCACTCTACCAAGGGCGACATAATGAGACTCTGTATCAAAAATAATAATAATAATAATTAAAATGAGGTAATAAATCTGAAACAAATTGCATAGTGCCATGGCAGTGCTTCATACAGCAGACAGGATTTTAAGGAAATATTATCAATGTGGGATACATTAAATAAAATTACATAATAAAAATAACTTTGACCAGATGATTTGTTTTATGTGGGTATTTGACTAGTCATTGAATAACAAAAAAAACAGGGTCAGCTAGAAGTATTTACTGCTCAGTTACTGAAGATAGTGGAAAATGGATAATTAACTAATTTGATTCCTGCCTAATTAGAAAAAATGGAGATTATATGCTTAAAATTCTTTCCTTACTGGAGGACCTGACTCTCTCTATGAATATGCTCATCTGAGCAATGCCTACAGATTGTTCTTTATTTTAGTTTCAATTTATCCATGACTCAAGCTCTTCTTCATTTTGCCCTTATGTAGGAGTTTTACCATATTAGCATAACATTTTATTCTGAACCCGCTAGAAAGTCATTTATTATATCACAAAAATTTCAAGTTGGTTTCAGTTATGTTTTCTGAATCAAAACAATACCCTTTGATGTTTATAATTTAAGGTTCTATATTTAAAAGGCATTGAGTGAGTCATAATGGTAAACAAAAAGACCCTTAAACTAGTATTCATACCTCTTGCATGTGAAAAATTATATGGATAATTTCTACCTACAACAGATTTATTTTTGTGGCAGAGAATTTTACAGAATTGATTTAATTAGCTGTAACTATGCTCAGAGGCATAATCTGAAATGCTGTTGAATGAATGAGGGAAATATTTTGGAAAACACTCTCAAAATTCCGTTTTGTTCATTATTCAACAAATGTTTATTAAGCACCCACAGTTTGCATGGCAGTGTACAACATAATGAGATTCTAACCTGGTGTCCTGTTCTAGCTCTGGTAGTTAACTGAATGAATGAATACATTAATTAATCTCTTCAACTGTCCATTCGCAGTCTGTAGGGAAAGACTATAGAAATTAAATGAATGAGTCAGTCTGAAAGGCAACAGAACATGTATATTTGAGCTCCCTTTTGTTTTGTGTGCTAAACACAGTTTACTACCTAACTACCCTTTCTGTTTCCTTAGGCTTAGGAATTCAAAGAATCTTATCTCACTCAGGCAATGAACTATACACTTAATCATGAGTTTCTAAATGTTTATAGAGGTGAGAACTGCAATTTTTATAGATATGGAAAGATTTTATAGATATGGAAAGAAAAAATGGCAAAGTAAATTTAGGCAGATAAGGGGAAATGTATTTTAATGGTTGTTTCCATTCAAAAAGTAGTTTTAGACATAATAATGTTAGGTTGTACATTTTAGAGATGGGAATTGAACTCATTTAGGCCACTAGTTTCCAATATTTTACATTAGATTTACTGGATTTTTTAAAATATAAATGCTAAATTCTCATCTCCGCAGATAACAATTGAGTGGTCTAGAAAGGAGGGGAAGGGAGGCAGGTATATAAACATTTGTAAACATTGCCCAGAAGCCAAAGATGAAACCCCCAGATCTAGTACAGATTGACATTTTTGGCATGAGGTACCTGAGGCCTTGTTAGAATAAGTAGCTTACCTAATGTCAACACAGCTTATAAGCCTTGGAGCCAGGCCTAGAATCAAAGTATCCAAATTCCCAGACTAGATCTCTTTTTGTTAAACCAATTGGCACCATTTTTACTTCACTCATGTACTGGGTAAAATCTAATTACCAATTAGTAGTAGTTGGAAAGGCCAAGACTGACTATAATCCATGTGACAAGCAAGTCCCCTCTTCCTACATGCTTTCTTTTCTTGCTAAGCACTGAATAAGTATTCAGATAGTTACTATGGTACTACAATTATTATGAAAGACTTATTTTTTTCTTTTTTTTTGTTAAAATTTCTTTATATTAAAAAGTGGCATGAACTTTTTATACAACAAAAATCTTAGGGAAGGCAAAATTGAGTAAAATCAGTAAAACAGAAATATCAAATGAATCCCATCACCTTGTGATGTTCCTTATAAACAGTCTTTACACCAACACCAGATATTAGAACAGTCAATCCTAAAGAAAGAGCAGCAGTCCAGGGCCTCCATACTACTTAAGAGTAACTGTTTAAATTAAGCCAGCAGCACTGGTTTCCTTTGTAGAAACTCCTTCTTCTGAAGCATTACAGACCCTCTAGCAGGGTGCTCAATCACAGTAGAGCAATCTCTGCATGTAGTGCCACACTCAGTGAATGGCATGCAGGCAAACAAAACATTGCCTAGGACTCCCAATGCCACCCTTGGAGGCTTACAAAAACAGTAGTTAAAAGTGCACCACATTGCCAGCAATGGGATGTGTCACAATAGCAGATGTCAAAAGAGTTAAGCTAATATTACTCTTTAAAGTACATCTGAAATAGAAAAATCTTTAATATACACCATTTGTAAACAAAATTGCACTTGATTTCACTTTTTTAAATGGTTTACATCACACTGTAACAGTTTCTCTTTTTTTCTTTTAATTATTAATAGAACCATGGCTCCTTAACTCGGAAGAGCCCTTTTTCCTCAAAACTACCTCTGCAAGATATAACCTTAACTTCCCAGGAAAATGAAAGATAATTTACAATTTCCCCCATCACCTATGTAACTCCCTAAATAAATAAGAATTACAGGCAGTTGCTCCTGGAGATTACGTATTATGGTGTTGATGACACAGTCCTTTAGAAGACGTTAAACATTTTAGTTTGACAGATTAAACAACTGAAACATTATAGAAATTTCAGGAACAACACACATAAGTTGCATAAACATCCATGTCAGGGTTTGGAAGGGAAAAGGGGCATCAATGTTGTAAATACGAAGCTTGTAGATTTTTTTCATCCTATGAATTTGTTTTCAGTAAGATGTTCTCCTCATTCTGACGCCTCTCACCAGTTCCAATGCCCAAAGTTCAAAGAACAGATCAGGATGTCACTGCTTCCTTTAGTCCTATGGAGCAGTGTAGAGGACTGACACAGAAGCTTATTTCTTCCCTGATACTAGCCATCTTCAACTGCAAATCTTCCCATTCTTTACTCCATTCTTGGACCTTTCAAAGTGTGTGATCATTCGTTCCTCATCTGAATCCAGAAGGGCTGGGAGTGCTACATCTGTCACTGAAGAAGGAACATTCTCTTCTACCCATTTCAAATCATCTTCCTGTGCTTTGTTTACTTTACTATTTCCATTGGGTTCTTGTTTGGCACTTCTCATTTTCCTTCCTTCAAAGATTTCCTTCAACATAGGTTCCTCCTGTTCATCATCCTCCTCTTCCTCAGATGATGGTGAAAAGGCAAACCTCTGGTTGTTTGCAGATGGTTGCCAGAGAATTATGATGATAAACAGGATCATGGAGAACAACAGCCATCAAATGGCATCATCCAGCCACAGCTCCCGCCAGTCCAACTAACACGTCACTATTCTGAACTTCATCGTTGTCCAGATGATAAACACAATAGATGCTGCCACTTCTTCCGGTTCGCCCTGCCCTCTTCATGAAAGACTTATTTAAAACTTTTGTACCCATAAAATATATCATTCATATCTTAAGGCAAAGAAAACAGATTTAATATTTGAATCTGAGTCCAATTAAAGTCTTCAATAATGAGTCTACATAGCTGAAAATATGGAAATACTCAGATGTCAGGATGAATTTTCTTAGTTAGCTTCCTTAGATGATATTACCTTTAGGTCAGCTTCTTCCACTATCTTCTGAAAGCTCCATGTAGGTAGAGCCCTTGTCCAACTTCATCAACTGTCTCCCAGCACCTAGTACAATGCTGGGAGACAGTTGATGATAGTTGTTGCACAATAGAGTCAACAATTAATGGCTGAACAAAATAATCCTTTATTACATTTTCTTAAGAAATTAAACAGAGTTCCTTGAACCAATTTGTGTAGGACAATCCCATATAAAGAAAAGTATTAAAGAGATGGCTTTATAAAATAGTAGTTTTACAGTTACTTTTTACAAGAGCTTTGGCCTGATTTTTGTAATGTACATGCTGATTAAAGGTTACAATTAATGTTTTTATTGATAATACTAGGTACATTTATTAATAAGATTTATCAATGTATCAAGTAAATTAGCCTTCTGTTTTCTAGCCTCATTGTTCTAGAAATCAGATCTACATGGTGAAGCATAACACAAGTGTTTGGCAATTATTCACTATTCATACTTGCTATCTCTCCAGCTCAAATTCCAGGTCATTACCAGGTTACAGTACAATATTCAGCCATGGTTAGGGCTGGCATCACTAGAGGTACTGTCCCACAATAGGCAATCTCCAGAAACCAAAGGCTCTAAGGACTCTGATAAATTCTGCTCTTCATTTTCAGGCTCCATGTGGGAAGTGGCACCTGAGTACTAATCTAGCTACGTGAGCCACATGGAAGCCAATCTGTCCTCCCTTCCAGATTCTGCAGTCGCTCATCCGATTACATATACCTTATCCAGTCTACCCATTCTGAAGTCTTTGTACTTCTATTTAAACTGCATCCTCTCTTACTCCCTATTTTGGGCATGATGAAGTGCAATTAACTTAAATAGCTGTTCTCACCTTTTTCACCTCTCTAGGGATCTGCTACTGAACTTACAAAACTCATCCCAGTACACGAAATAAAATTTGTCCTTGACATACCATTTGAGTTACAGTTGAGTTGTCATTCATATTGTATGTAAGTCCTTCATTTAGTAAGGCACTACTGACATGCAGTAAACAATGATTAAATAAAATTAATACCAAGTTTTCTTATCTTTTGGGAAATATAACCATTGTTATTATCTGGAAAGATAAAGAGTTTAGTGCATATGGTGACTCAAAGTGCACAGTATTGTGGAAGGTAATAATCTAGTTACAGAAGATGACTCAATTGATGGTTACTTACAGCTAAATTGCTATGAAGCAGGGCATTTCAATCCCACCTTTACAACCCCACCATTGGGCTCCCTCTTTGACCTAACCACACATCCATATCCCATACATTTGTCTCTAAAGCTATCTGCCTTTTATGCTGAGGAATAAATATAATTTTTCATTCTTTTATCTTACTCATGTTACAAGTAATCAACACAAAACATCAGCTAAAATGACACACATTTAAATATGGCAGAGATGATTCACTAGCCAAATATCAATATTAAAAATAGAAACAGGAAAAAAATTAGCCATAGTGGAAATATTCATACCAAATAATGAATATTTAATCTCTGCTATATAACTGAGGTAAATTAGAGGGCTTGGGGGAAAACAGGTGTACATTTAAGGGTTTCATCTTAGATCTAACATTAACATTAAAGTTAGTGTTAATGTGGGAACTGAGCTGTGAACAGGCAATACTAGAATTTCCTAACTCAGGACCAGGCACACAGCAGGAGCTCAGTAAATGTTTTCTGAATGAATGAATGAATGAACAAAGAGTCCTCTTCATATATTTGCAGTGTAACACTGGAATTTAAAGAACTGGCTTTAAAATAGTCTGAATTTATGGATTAATAAACTAGATTTTGGGAAAGTCAGTATTGAATATAATGTAGGTAGTTTTGTTTGTTAATTAAAATGACCACAAAGTCATTATTCTTACCCTTAATTTCTCAGCCTGAAAAGTTAATGAACTGTATCTGTTCCATGAATAAATGAGTTGAACTTGAAAGAGAACTCCCTATTCCAAAAGCCTCCCACACTAATAGTTAACTGTGATTTATCCTTTTACTTATGAAGAATCTTAAGCATCTTCCATCTAACTTGAATGACAACCAGTCTGTGCTTCCTCTGTCTTTATCCTCCTAGGAAGAAGATGCTACTCGTGAAAGTCGGTTTAATTTCAGTGGTTATGGGATGGGTCACTGCCTCCAAGTGAAAGACGGAACAGCTGTCAAGGCCACACCTGCAGTCAACCCACTCCCACAACCCCCAAAAGATGCAGATGCCATCAAGAAGAAGTTTGTGGACCGGGCAAAAAGGATTGACACGATATCTCGAGCTGCCTTCCCACTAGCCTTCCTCATTTTCAACATCTTTTACTGGATCACATACAAGATCATTCGGCATGAAGATGTCCACAAGAAATAGATGTGCCCTATAGACCTGGGACTTTCTTGCCTCAGTGTTGTGCTTGTAAATACACAGTGAAATTGTCTTTATATCACTTTGACAGAGGAGGAGATTAAGGGAGGAGGGAGGGAGAGTCATGCGGGTGGGTTACCTGGCACCTATATGAAAAAAGAAAACTCATGCAGGCAATGAAGAAAACTGCACAAAATTAAGGTGTTTCAGAATCACAATAGCATAATTCCCTTCCATAGTATTTAGCATTGTTCTTTCAAATGACATATCCATCAGACGTGATATGCAGGGTCAAGTTCTAGAACACTATTTACTTTTTGGTTTGGTTTGGCTTTGACCAATTCTGTCTGGTATTGACAAGTTAGCTTAAAACACACATACACACACACTTTGAAAATGCTTATACCATCTGACCATAGTGACTAGCCTATAGTGAGTTGAGGACCAAACTTTTTCAGGAAAATGCTGCCTCATTTTTAAAATAAGCCTCCTAAGCTACATTCTTTACAATGTCTGTAATTAGTGTTTCACCTGAAAAATCCTTTTGTGGGTTGTAAATTATTTCTACTTATCCAGAAAACAGTAACAAATAAACATCAATGACAAAGAACAAATTTCTACTTTACTGTCTGTATAGGTGTTCATTTTAATATTATTTTTCTTTCCTGGATGTAATTTTGGAGTTTAAATTATGTATCATGTATTGTGTAATTGATTTGATAGTATAACCTCTAAGTGCTCATTTTATTTTAGATCCAAGTTAGTGCACTATATATATATATATATATATATACACACACACACACATTTTTTTTTTCTGCTTTGGCTATACTATGAGCAAGTTTAAGTGCCCAAGTGTGACTTAGCCATTGCAACCACTCAGCCACAGTATTTACGGAGATGGTGTGTCCTGACCAGTGTAGCTCAGATTAGCTTAAACTTTCCATTTCTGCTCTCATTGTAGTGTCATAGTGTACTAGTCCTAATGTCTACTGACCCATGATTTCTACTGTCAAACCAAGTGAATATCGTTTTCAATATCCTTGATTAACTTAAAGAATTTTGAAATTGTACTGTGATTTTCATAACCCGTTGCCTTTTTGGTACCAGAGCTACGTGGTTTGAATCCTGGCTACATGTTTTAAGTAAGAAAAAAAAAAAAAGACGTATTTTTGCTTACTCAGATAAAAGACAACCTGTAAAAATATAAGGAAATACTTAAATTTTACATGTGCTGTAAAAGGGGTTATTATAAAAAGCATTTGTTTAATTTCAATAAAGCTAAGTGTGCCACAAACTTCTCTAGAAGCTTTCATTTTTGAATTAAAATGATTTAGATGACAATAATAACTTAGATTTTGTATCTGGTCTTCCTTATAAGCTTGACATATTAATGCACCTAGTATATTACTGATGCTTACAGTATCTCCATGAAGAAAGAAAAAAAATGCATTATTCTCATTGTAGAAATAGGGAAATAGGAGTATTAGTACCATTGTGAGCAAAATACAATACTGAGTACTTCATATGAGACATGGAAAAGTTCTAAGAGCACTGAGGAATCATAAAATCTTAAGGCTAAAAAAAAACCTAAGAGACAAATCCATCCAGCTACCTATCCTGATTTTGTCAGGAATGAAGTTTCAATATGGAAGAAAAATTCTGAGAGCCCTGGTGAAGTAGAGAAAACTCATCTTGACCCTTGTAGGCTTTCCTTAACCAAAGATACTTATCATGATAGGAAGACATGGATTTGTAAGTCGATGTCTATGGCCTTTTAAATTTACTCACTTCTGTAAAAGAAGATTATTGCATACTGGCTAAAAGTGTGAATTTTGGAGATAATGAGACTATTTCAGCTACCTATCAAAGTGTAATCATAAATAAGTTACCTAAACTTTCTGAATAGCTCCTATTTCAAAGAGTATCAAGAGAACTGACTGAAAAAATACAGATAAATCCATTGGCATGGTGTCTAGAATGTAGCAAATTCTGAATAATTAATTGATAATAAAATAATTATCAATTATTTTATGGACAAGAAACTTCATAATGTCTAGCCTTGACAAGTTCAGTGCCATGCTTTCCTAAACCATTATTTTTACTGCTCATTCCTTTCCAAACAAAGAAAGAGAAGTGTTTATTCTCAATTCTTTCTCCTCCTCTGAAAAATAGTAAAATTGAAGCTAAGATGCCTCTTAAAGATGGGCCTGACCCTACAAGTGTTCTAGGCAAAACCCTGGATGCTATATATGGCAGGGTGGGCAGGCAATTTAGGGAAAAAAGTCCTAAGTTAACTGGTTATATTTAATAAATGCATGTACCATACAATTTTGTTGGAGGAACAATCACTCCATTAGAAAATCCAAAAGATATTCATTTCTAAACATATCTGCCAGCACTCAAGTAGGCATCTTGGCTGACCAGAGAGCTTCTTGGATTTTCTCTGGTGCTAGTCCACATCCATTGGAAAGAACTATTAAATGTACTAATTTGGGTTATATATATAAGATAAAATCTCAGAGACAATATTTTGGATGCCACATACTCTAGTGAAACAGATATTCTCCCTATAATGGTGTTAGAGATTTTATTTAGAACATATTTCTTTTGCAATAATATTTGAAGGGAAATAGTTCAAGAGTAAAATTATGACTCTGAAGAACAGACCTTACTACCAGTTTTCATTAGATTGGAAACTTCTAGAAGAAAATGTCTGTGTTTTCATGGATTCTCCACAATGCCTGCCAAAGCTGGAATGCCCAGTGGATATCATTACATCAGTAGAAAAATGTTGGGGCTATACCTATTGACAAAGTTATAAAAGTTTTCCCCAATTCAGAAATCACACAAGGTAACCAACCACAGCTACCATTTTTTCAGATAATGAATTATTGCAGGATTTGTCCTTCAAACATTTTTCAATTTCTACCATTTTGTTTTAAGAACACATTAGGATGACTTAAGGCTTGAGACTCTTTATGGCAGTATCTAATACCTTGGCTCTCTAAACCAGGTGTCCTCAAACTTTTTAAACAGGGGGCAAATTCACTGTCCCTCAGACCATTGGAGGGCTGGACTATAGTTTAAAAAAAAAAAACTATAAACAAATTCCTATGCACACTGCACATATCTTATTTTGAAGTAAAAAAACAAAATGAGAACAAATACAATCACACCGCCTCATGTGGCCCACAGGCCGCAGTTTGAGGACTTGTACTTAAATAGATGTTACAAAGCATACTGTAGATTTTTTACAATCCTTCCAAGTAGTATTAGCATTAAGCTCCTCATCTATGCCACTGAAGAGAACTGCCAAATTCTGAAAGTAAAATTTCCAATGAAGATTAAATGAGTATCATTCTACATTTCACTTACTGCATTAATACCAAATAAGAAGGTTCTAACCAAAACATAGCACAAAATTCCATATCACATGATCCACAGTTTTGAAAAAGAAAAAAAATTATTCAGAATTTTTGTAGGATTTATACATTTCCTACTTTAAACCTCAAGGCAATTTGTAGGATAAATCTAAGGCATATATCTTCCAGAAGTTCTTTTTAAATCTTTCTCTTTTTTCTTTTTTTGAGACAGAGTCTCACTATGTCACCCTCAGGAGAGTGAAATGGCATCACAGCTCACAGTAACCTCAAACCCTTGGGCTTAACAGATTCTCTTGCCTCAGCCTCCCAAGTAGCTGGGACTATAGGTGCCCACCATAATGTCTGGCTATTTTCTTGTTGCAGTTGTCATTGTTGTTTAGCTGGCCTGGGTTGGGCTCAAACCCACCAGCCTCGGTGCATCTGTAATTACTGTGCTACAGGTGCTAAGCCTTTTTTAATCTTTCAACCTCTGCTTCAGACTTTTTCTTATTTTCAGCAATTTGAGTTTTTCTTAAAGTATAATTTGAATGACTCAAGCAATACATATTCTTCACAGGTCACAAAGTAGAAAAACTAAAGATGACACCACAATCTTATATTGATATACAGCTTTCAAAATATCAACATGTTTAATGTCCATAACAGCATTTCATTCTAACAATGGTCTAAGGTGGCCAGATCATAAAGGGTCAATACCTACCCTTTGATCAATAGATAAATAGAAGACACATGAATGTCTCACTCCAAATCATCTATCATATTAGAAGTTGAATATTCTCCATAATTCATTTCTTTTTATTTATTTATTTATTTATTTATTTTATTTATTTTTTGACACAGGGTCTCACTATGTCACCCTCGGGAGAGTGCCATGGTGTCACAGCTGACACAACCTCCAACGCTTGGGCTTAAGCGATTCTCTTGCCTCAGCCTCCCAAGTAGCTAGGACTACCAGTGCCTGTCTCAACACCCAGCTATTTTTGGTTGCAGTTGTCATTGCTGTTTAGCAGACTGGGGCCTGGCTCAAACCTGCCAACCTTGGTGTACGTAGCCAGCAGCCTACTCACTGATCTATGGGCGCCAAGCCCATAATTCATTTCTTAACTCCTCTATCATTTCACTAAGTCCACACTGTCTAAGAAAAGAAAATCCTGGAAAATCAGCAGCGCCTATCATGGTACCAAGAATCCATGCTCATGTATGACAAAATAAATTGGCAAAAGAAGGTATACCATAGAATACTGAAAATGGGGAGGCGGAGCAAGATGGCAGCCGAGTAACAGCTTCCTTGCATCTGGGCACCGTGAGTCTGGGGAGATAGGATTCCAGGCATATCTGGCTGGTGGGAACTGCCTATCACCACTCCTATGAGGATACAGGGAGTTAGCGAGAGACTTCTGGACCCCAAGAGGAGGACTAAAACAGTGGAAAACCGGCAAGTGGTCGCGTGTCTTCAATCCGTCTAAACCCGCCCACAACTTCCACAGGCACAAGAACTTAAAGAGCAAGAGGAAGTGAAAGGAAAATTAGGGCAAGGAAACAGATAAAAGAAATCACTCATGAGGAAGAATCAGCAGAAAACTCCAGGCAACATGAAGAACCAGTCCAGAACAACCCCGCCAAGGGACCATGAGGTAGCTACTGCAGAGGATTCCACCTATACAGAAATGTTAGGAATGACAGAAAGGGAATTTAGAATACACATGTTGAAAACAATGAAAGAAATGATGGAAACAATGAAGGAAACTGCTAATAAAGTGGAAAATAACCAAAAGGAAATCCAAAAACAGAATCAAATCAGAGATGAACGATATGAAGAATATAAAAAGGATATAGCAGAGCTGAAGGAAATGAAACAGTCAATCAGGGAACTTAAAGATGCAATGGAAAGTATCAGCAACAGGTTAGACCATGCAGAAGAAAGAATTTCAGAGGTAGAAGACAAAGTTTTTGAGATAACTCAGATAGTAAAAGAGGCAGAAAAGAAGAGAGAGAAAGCAGAACGTTCACTGTCAGAATTATGGGACTTTATGAAGCGTTCCAACATACGAGTTATAGGAATTCCAGAAGGGGAAGAAGAATGCCCCAGAGGAATGGAAGCCATACTAGAGAATATTATAAAAGAAAATTTCCCAAACATCACCAAAGATTCTGACACACTGCTTTCAGAGGGCTATCAGACCCCAGGTCGCCTCAACTCTAACCGAGCTTCTCCAAGACACATTGTGATGAACCTGTCCAAAGTCAAGACAAAAGAAAAGATTCTGCAAGCTGCCAGGGGTAAGCGCCAGTTGACCTTCAGGGGCAAATCCATCAGAGTGACCGCAGACTTCTCTAATGAAACTTTCCAAGAAAGAAGACAATGGTCATCTACCTTTAATCTACTTAAACAGAACAATTTTCAGCCCAGAATTCTGTACCCTGCTAAGCTAAGCTTCAAAATTGACGCAGAAATCAAATCATTTATGGATATACAAACATTGAGGAAATTCGCCACAACAAAACCAGCTCTACAGGAAATACTTCAACCTGTTCTGCACACTGACCACCACAATGGATCAGCAGCAAAGTAAGAACTCAGAAATCAAAGGACAGAACCTAACCTCCACACTGATGCAAAAGATAAAATTAAGCAATGGACTCTCACCTAATAAGACGAATAGAATACTACCACACTTATCAATTATCTCAATAAATGTTAATGGCTTGAATTCCCCACTGAAGAGACATAGATTGGCTGACTGGATTAAAAAACACAAGCCATCCATTTGCTGTCTGCAAGAAACACACCTGGCTTCAAAAGACAAATTAAAGCTCCGAGTCAAGGGTTGGAAGACAAGTTTTCAGGCAAATGGAATTCAGAAGAAAAGAGGAGTTGCAATCTTACTTTCAGATACATGTGGATTTAAAGCAACTAAAGTCAAAAAAGACAAAGATGGTCACTTTATATTGGTCAAGGGAAAAATACAACAAGAAGACATTTCAATTCTAGATATCTATGCACCCAATTTAAATGCTCCCAGATTCTTGAAGCAAACCTTACTCAGTCTGAGCAATATGATATCTGATAATACCATCATAACAGGGGACTTTAACACACCTCTTACAGAGCTGGACAGATCCTCTAAACAGAAATTAAACAAAGATAGAAGAGATTGAAATGAGACCTTAGACCAACTATGCTTGATAGACGCATATAGAACACTCCACCCCAAAGACAAAGAATATACATTCTTCTCATCACCCCATGGAACATTCTCCAAAATTGATCATATCCTGGGACACAAAACAAATATCAACAGAATCAAAAGAATTGAAATTTTACCTTGTATCTTTTCAGACCATAAGGCACTAAAGGTGGAACTCAACTCTAACAAAAATGCTCGACCCCACCCAAAGGCATGGAAATTAAACAATCTTCTGTTGAATAACAGACGGGTGCAGGAAGAAATAAAACAGGAAATCATTAACTTCCTTGAGCATAACAACAATGAAGACACAAGCTACCAAAACCTGTGGGATACTGCAAAAGCAGTTTTGAGAGGAAAATTCATCGCTTTAGATGCCTACATTCGAAAAACAGAAAGAGAGCACATCAACAATCTCACAAGAGATCTTATGGAATTGGAAAAAGAAGAACAATCTAAGCCTAAACTCAGTAGAAGAAAAGAAATATCCAAAATCAAATCAGAGATCAATGAAATTGAAAACAAAAGAATCATTCAGAAAATTAATGAAACGAGGAGTTGGTTTTTTGAAAAAATAAATAAAATAGATAAACCATTGGCCAGACTAACTAGAATTAGAAAAGTAAAATCTCTAGTAACCTCAATCAGAAACGATAAAGGGGAAATAACAACTGATCCCACAGAGATACAAGAGATCATCTCTGAATACTACCAGAAACTCTATGCCCAGAAATTTGACAATGTGAAGGAAATGGATCAATATTTGGAATCACACCCTCTCCCTAAACTTAGCCAGGAAGAAATAGAGCTCCTGAACAGACCAATTTCAAGCACTGAGATCAAAGAAACAATAAAAAAGCTTCCAACTAAAAAATGCCCTGGTCCAGATGGCTTCACTCCAGAATTCTATCAAACCTTCAAGGAAGAGCTTATTCCTGTACTGCAGAAATTATTCCAAAAAACTGAGGAAGAAGGAATCTTCACCAACACATTCTATGAAGCAAACATCACCCTGATACCAAAACCAGGAAAAGACCCAAACAAAAAGGAGAATTTCAGACCAATCTCACTCATGAATATAGATGGAAAAATTCTCAACAAAATCCTAGCCAACAGATTACAGCTTATCATCAAAAAAGTCATTCATCATGATCAAGTAGGCTTCATCCCAGGGATGCAAGGCTGGTTTAACATACGCAAGTCCATAAACGTTATCCACCATATTAACAGAGGCAAAAATAAAGATCACATGATCCTCTCAATAGATGCAGAAAAAGCATTTGATAAAATCCAGCATCCTTTTCTAATTAGAACACTGAAGAGTATAGGCATAGGTGACACATTTCTAAAACTGATTGAAGCTATCTATGACAAACCCACAGCCAATATTTTACTGAATGGAGTAAAACTCAAAGCTTTTCCTCTTAGAACTGGAACCAGACAAGGTTGTCCTCTGTCACCTTTACCATTCAACATAGTGCTGGAAGTTCTAGCCAATACAATTAGGCAAGACAAGGAAATAAAGGGAATCCAAATGGCAGCAGAGGAGGTCAAACTCTCCCTCTTTGCTGATGACATGATCTTATACTTAGAGAACCCCAAAGACTCAACCACAAGACTCCTAGAAGTCATCAAAAAATACAGTAATGTTTCAGGATATAAAATCAATGTCCACAAGTCAGTAGCCTTTGTATACACCAATAACAGTCAAGATGAGAAGCTAATTAAGGACACAACTCCCTTCACCATAGTTTCAAAGAAAATGAAATACCTAGGAATATACCTAACGAAGGAGGTGAAGGACCTCTATAAAGAAAACTATGAACTCCTCAGAATGGAAATAGCAGAGGATATTAACAAATGGAAGAACATACCATGCTCATGGATGGGAAGAATCAACATTGTTAAAATGTCTATATTTCCCAAAGCAATCTACCTATTCAATGCCATTCCTATCAAAGTACCTACATCATACTTTCAAGATTTGGAAAAAATGATCCTGCGTTTTGTATGGAACCGGAAAAAACCCCATATAGCTAAGGCAGTTCTGAGTAACAAAAATAAAGCTGGGGGCATCAGCATACCAGATTTTAGACTGTACTACAAAGCCATAGTGCTCAAGACAGCATGGTACTGGCACAAAAACAGAGACATAGACACTTGGAATTGAATTGAACACCAAGAAATGAAACTAACATCTTACAACCACCTAATCTTCGATAAACCAAACAAGAACTTACCTTGGGGGAAAGACTCCCTATTCAATAAATGGTGTTGGGAGAACTGGTTGTCTACATGTAAAAGACTGAAACTGGACCCACACCTTTCCCCACTCACAAAAATTGACTCAAAATGGATAAAGGACTTAAATTTAAGGCACGAAACAATAAAAATGCTCAAAGAAAGCATAGGAAAAACACTGGAAGATATTGGCCTGGGGGAAGACTTCATGAAGAAGACTGCCATGGCAATTGCAACAACAACAAAAATAAACAAATGGGACTTCATTAAACTGAAAAGCTTCTGTACAGCTAAGGAGACAATAACCAAAGCAAAGAGACAACCTACACAATGGGAAAGGATATTTGCATATTTTCAATCAGACAAAAGCTTGATAACCAGGATCTATAGAGAACTCAAATTAATCCACATGAAAAAAGCCAACAATCCCTTATATCAATGGGCAAGAGACATGAATAGAACTTTCTCTAAAGACGACAGACGAATGGCTAACAAACACATGAAAAAATGTTCATCATCTCTATATATTAGAGAAATGCAAATCAAAACATCCCTGAGATATCATCTAACCCCAGTGAGAATGGCCCACATCACAAAATCTCAAAACTGCAGATGCTGGCGTGGATGTGGAGAGAAGGGAACACTTTTACACTGCTGGTGGGACTGCAAACTAGTACAACCTTTCTGGAAGGAAGTATGGAGAAACCTCAAAGTACTCAACCTAGACCTCCCATTCGATCCTGCAATCCCATTACTGGGCATCTACCCAGAAGGAAAAAAATCCTTTTATCATAAGGACACTTGTACTAGACTGTTTATTGCAGCTGAATTTACAATCGCCAAAATGTGGAAAGAGCCTAAATGCCCACCAACCCAGGAATGGATTAACAAGCTGTGGTATATGTATACCATGGAATACTAGCCATTAAAAAAATGGAGACTTTACATCCTTCGTATTAACCTGGATGGAAGTGGAAGACATTATTCTTAGTAAAGCATCACAAGAATGGAGAAGCATGAATCCTATGTACTCAATTTTAATATGAGGACAATTAATGACAATTAAGGATATGGGGGGGAAGCAGAAAGAGGGATGGAGGGAGGGGGTTGGGGCCTTAGTGTGTGTTACACTTTATGGGGGCAAGACATGATTGCAAGAGGGACTTTACCTAACAATTGTAATCAGTGTAACTGGCTTATTGTACCCTCAATGAATCCCCAACAATAAAAAAAATAAATAAATAAATAAATAAAAAAGAATACTGAAAATGCCTAAGAGAAATAGCTCCAAATTATACTTACAGAATTGAGAAAATCTTCAGAGAGTTGTTACCTCATGTAATTGAATGGTTCAAAAGATAATTGATCCTGAAGAAAAAGACCAATGAATTTTAATTTCAAAGATGTTTATTTCTATTTTTTGAAGGAGTGAAAATGACCTTCACTTTGTTACACATGCTCACAGGTAAGAAACAAGGCAGTATTCCTACTCTGGTCTAAAAGCAGTTTTTAAATAACAAGGAATATAGGCTCCCACAGCTTAGGACAGTGCATATTAAATGTTATTAGAGCAGCTGCCGTCTTTGCCCAGGCAGGTCCAGTTCCTTTCATTAAATCTGGCCTGGGGGAGGAGACAAGATGGCTGACTGAAGCCATCTTTCCACAGAGGCTCCCGTCCAGAAGGAGACTTAAAGGACAAAAATCCAGCAAGTAACCTGGTGGATTTGAGCTGCACCAAGAGAGAAGGTTGAAGAACGCACGTCAACCCTGCTGAGGTGAGCTGCGACCACAAGGATACAAACAAAAGGTACAAAATCCATCACCAAGTGCCGGGAGTCCCCTCCCCCATGAGAACAGCTCAGAGTGCCCCACAAACAATCGGGCAGAGTTCAAAGGTCCTCCCACCACACTCCACGAGAGAGACCCTCTAAAAACTGGACCTACCTCCCCTACTAGGGTGCCACGGCGTCCTCCTGTCAGGCATAAAACTGTATAAACTGTATATAGTCTCTACCTGGAATTCTGAGCTCCCAGTGCTCCCCTTCACTCACACTGAGGTCTGGAGGCCAGTCCCCCAGGAGTTCAGAGTCTTGGGTGATTTCTAGAGGGGTGTGGACGGGGCCTCGACTGAAGCTGGTCGGTGCAAGCTCTGGGTCACGGGAGTGACGAGAGGACGGTCGGCGGACAGGGGACCGCACTGGAGTGGCAGTTCCCTGAGGCACACTGTGACAGCCGTCTTTTGGTGACAATATAGCCAGGCATAAAACTGTGTAAAACTGTGTGTGTTCTCTGCCAGCAACCCCAGGCTCCCAGCACTTCCCATGCTCCCCTCTGCTCTTGCTCCAAGGTCTGGAGGCCTGTCCCCCAGGAGTCCAGACTCTTGGGCGATTGCTCAAGGAGTGTAGAAAGTGCTGGGCTGCAGCCGGTCGGTGCAGACTGTGGGGTACGGGAGCAGAGAGAGGATGGTTGGCCAGAAGGGAGCTGCACCAGAGCAGCGGTTGCCTGAGGCATAAAACAGCAGCCCTCTTTTGCTAGCAATACGGCTCACTACCAAATATTCTGAAGCCACACCCCCGTCTCCATGGGCAACCAGAGACTCTGAGTATAGGATTTGCCTGAGGCAACTCCAACTTGCAAACCGGGGAAACTCCCAGGGCCGGGCTGACCCAGAGGTCCGCTTTACTGAACCTAAGACGCACCTGGCCCTCAGGGGATCGTCAACCTATAGACAATGCAAGAGCAAAGACAAGCTTATTTGGAACTCAATTCAGCTTCTCTTCTGCAGGGGAACCGCAAAGTTGTTCTGTTCTGTTCTGTCAGTAACATTAATCAGGGGCAAGACTGGACCTGAGTGAAAACCCCCCAACCTTTATCAAGCACCCGAGATTATCAGGCCTCACCTCCTCCTGCTAGAGAGAGGCAGAGCGCAGCGGCCTGGCAGACTTCCTTGTGATTCAGGCAGGTGCAAGCTCCTGGAGTACAGATTCACTACACGCAACTGGGTCAGCCAACTGCAGGGCTATCAGTGACCAGGTATGACAGTGGTGCAAGGTGGGGAAGGAGGCAGCAAACTTCCCAGACTGATCTATTGGCTGGATGGCTCCTCCGGACTCTATGCAGCACTGGAGCAATCCACACCAGAGTAGTCACCAGACCCCTGTAATCCAGTTCCCAGAGACCTCTTAAACTCTCTCACACAAGACAGGTGCAGACTGAGACAATTGATTTGGACATTTTGAACTGAACCAATTGCCTGAGGAGAAATCAGGTGGTGCCCTGGGTGCACGGGGGTTGGAAGGTTTGATTTTTCTTTTCCAATTGTTTGCCAGTGGGGGGCGGGGTGACTTAATTGCTGATATTTCTCCACAGCTGAGACTTCAATCCAGAGTATCTGTTTCACTAGAGTGGAACAGAAACCAGCTGAAAACAAGGCAGAACCACTTAGCCCCACCACACCAGACAGGGCCCCAGTTTCTCAGGCCACAACACTGTACAGGCGCTCGACAAAGCCCCAGGGGAAAAAATCAAAGGGAGTAAAACAACCATGGGACAGAATCAGTGGAAAAACTCTGGTAACATGAGTAACCACAATAGATCAAACCCCCCTCCCAAGGAAAGATACGGCAGATGTAATTGAAGATCCCATTCATAAACAACTGGCTGAGATGTCAGAAATCGAATTCAGAATTTGGATTGCAGACAAGATTAACAAAGTGGAATTAGGAATTCGAGGAGAAATTAAAAAGTTGTCTCATGAATTTAACGAATTTAAAGACAAAATCACCAAAGACTTAGACACACTGAAGCAAGAATTTACAGCCCTCAAAGATATAAAAAAAATACAGTAGAATCCCTCAGCAACAGAATGGATGTCAGAAAGGATTTCTGACATCGAAGATAAAGCCTTTGAACACTCCCAAACTCTCAAAGAGGAAGAGAAATGGAGAGCAAAAACAGATCATCCTCTCCGAGAGCTCTGGGATAATTCGAAAAAGGTGAATATCCGAATCACTGGAGTTCCAGAAACAGAAGAAGTGGCCTTGCTGGGCACAGAGGCACTTCTGCATGAAATTATGAAAGAAAATTTTCCAGACATGCCTAGAGATTCTGAAATTCAGATATCAGACATCTTCAGAACACCAGCACGACTCAACCCCAATAAGACATCCCCCAGGCATATCATAATTAACTTTACTAAAGTTAATATGAAAGAGAAAATTCTCAAAGCTGCCAGGAGAAAGAAAACCATTACCTTCAAAGAGAAGAATATTAGAATCACTGCAGATCTCTCTGCTGAAACTTTTCAAGCCAGAAGAGGGTGGTTACCGACTTTTAATCTCCTAAAGCCACATAACTTTCAACCCCGCATCTTGTATCCAGCTAAACTGAGTTTCATTTATGATGGAGAAATTAAAAGCTTTAATGACATTCATATGTTGAAGAAATTTACCATAACCAAACCAGCTCTTCAGGATATTCTCAGACCTATCCTCCATAATGACCAACCCAATCCTATACCACAAAAGTAAACTCACTCAGAAACTTCAGATCAAACTCCAATTTCCACACTGGTGAAAGGATTAAAAATGCCCACTGAACTTTTGAAAAACTTGATACCCAAAACTTCACCAGACTTATCAATATTCTCCATTAATGTGAATGGCTTAAACCGTCTCTAAAGACGCATAAGTTAGCTGACTGGATACAAAAACTCAGGCCAGATATTTGTTGCATACAAGAGTCACATCTTAACTTAAAAGACAAACATAGGCTCAGGGTGAAAGGATGGTCATCCATATTTCAGGCAAATGGTAATCAGAAAAAAGCAGGTGTTGCAATTTTATTTGCAGATACAGTAGGCTTTAAATCAACAAAAGTAAGGAAGGAAGACATGATTGCAAGAGGGACTTTACCTAACAATTGCAATCAGTGTAACCTGGCTTATTGTACCCTCAATGAATCCCCAACAATAAAAAAAAAAAAAAGGATGGTCACTTCATATTTCTTAAGGGTAATACTCAATATGATGAGATCTCAATTATTAATATCTATGCACCCAACTAGAATGCACCTCAATTTATAAGAGAAACTCTAACAGACATGAGCAACTTGATTTCCTCTAGCTCCATAATAGTCAGAGATTTCAACACTCCTTTGGCAGTGTTGGATCGATCCTCCAGCAAGAAGCTGAGCAAAGAAATCTTAGATGTAAACCTAACCATCCAACATTTGGATTTAGCAGACATCTACAGAACATTTCATCCCAACATAACTGAATACACATTCTTCTCATCAGCCCACGGAACATACTCCAAAATCGATCACATCTTAGGTCACAGGTCTAACCTCAGTAAATTTAAAGGAATAGAAATTATTCCATGCATCTTCTCGGACCACCATGGAATAAAATTTGAGCTGAGTAACAACAGGAATCTGCATACTCATAAACAAAACATGGAAGTTACATAACCTTATGCTGAATGATAGCTGGGTCAGAGATCAGATTCAGAAAGAAATCACCAGTTTTTTGGAACAAAACAACAACAAAGACATGAACTATCAGAACCTCTGGGACACCGCAAAGGCAGTTCTAAGAGGGAAATTTATACCACTGCAAGCCTTCCTCAAGAGAACGGAAAGAGAGGAAGTTAACAACTTAATAGGACATCTCAAGCAACTGGAAAAGGAAGAACATTCCAACCCCAAACCCAGTAGAAGAAAAGAAATAACCAAAATTAGAGCAGAATTAAATGAAATTGAAAACAAAAGAATAATACAACAGATCAATAAATCAAAAAGCTGGTTTTTCGAAAAGGTCAATAAAATAGATAAACCTTTGGCTAAGCTAATCAGGAAAAAAAGAGTAAAATCTCTAATCTCATCAATCAGAAACAACAAAAACGAAATAACAACACACTCCTCAGAAATCCAAAAAATCCTTAATGAATATTACAAGAAATAGTATTCTCAGAAATATGAAAATCTGAAGGAAATTGACTGATACTTGGAAGCATGTCACCTTCCAAGACTTAGCCAGGATCAAGTGAAAATGTTGAACAGGACCATATCAAGTTCGGAAATAGCATCAACCATACAAAACCTCCCTAAAAAGAAAAGTTCGGGACCAGATGGTTTCATGTCAGAATTCTACCAAACCTTTAAAGAGGAACTAGTACCTACATTACTCAACCTGTTGCAAAATGTAGAAAAAGAAGGAAGACTACCCAACACGTTCTATGAAGCAAACATCACCCTGATCCCCAAACAAGGAAAACACCCAACAAGAAAAGAAAATTATACACCGATATCACTAATGAATATACATGCAAAAATATTCAACAAGATCCTAACAAACAGAATCCAGCAACACATCAAACAAATTATACACCATGACCAAGTCGGTTTTATAACAGGGTCTCAAGGCTGGTTCAATATACGTAAATCTATAAATGTAATTCAGCACATAAACAAATTAAAAAACAAAGACCATGTGATTCTCTCAATCGATGCAGAAAAAGCCTTCGATAATATCCAGCATCCCTTCATGATCAGAACACTTAAGAAAATCAGTATAGAAGGGACATTTCTTAAACTGATAGAGACCATCTACAGCAAACCCACAGCCAATATCATATTGAATGGAGTTAAATTGGAATCATTTCCACTCAGATCAGGAATCACACAAGGCTGCCCATTGTCTCCATTGCTTTTTAACATTGTAATGGAAGTTTTAGCCACCGCAATTAGGGAAGAAAAGGCGATCAAGGGTATCCATATAGGGTCAGAAGAGATCAAACTTTTGCTCTTCGCAGATGATATGATAGTATATATGGAAAACACTAGAGACTCTACTACAAAACTCTTAGAAGTGATCAAGGAATACAGCAGCGTCTCAGGTTACAAAATCAACATTCATAAATCGGAAGCCTTTATGTATACCAACAACAGTCAAGTTGAAAAAACAGTTAAGGACTCTATCCCATTCACAGTAGTGACAAAGAAGATGAAATATTTGGGAATTTATCTAACAAAGGACCTGAAAGATCTCTTTAAAGAGAACTATGAAACTCTAAGAAAGGAAATAGCTGAAAATATTAACAAATGAAAAAACATACCATGCTCATGGCTGGGAAGAATCAACATTGTTAAAATGTCTATACTACCCAAAGCAATATATAATTTTAATTCAATCCCTATTAAAGCTCCGCTGTCATACTTTAAAGATCTTGAAAAAACAATACTTCATTTTATATGGAATCAGAAAAAACCTAGAATAGCCAAGACATTACTCAGAAATAAAAACAAAGCAGGAGGAATTACACTACCAGACCTCAGACTATACTACAAATCGATAGTGATCAAAACAGCATGGTACTGGCACAAAAACAGAGAAGTAGATGTCTGGAACAGAATAGAGAACCAAGAGATGAATCCAGCTACTTACCGTTATTTAATCTTTGACAAGCCAATTAAAAACATTCAGTGGTGAAAAGATTCCCTATTTAACAAATGGTGCTGGGTGAACTGGCTAGCAACCTGTAGAAGACTGAAACTGGACCCACATCTTTCACCATTAACTAAGATAGACTCTCACTGGATCAAAGATTTAAACTTAAGACATGAAACTATAAAAATACTAGAGGAGAGTGCAGGGAAAACCCTTGAAGAAATTGGTCTGGGCAAGTATTTTATGAGGAGGACCCCCCGGGCAATTGAAGCAGCTTCAAAAATACACTACTGGGACCTGATCAAACTAAAAAGCTTCTGCACAGCCAAGAACACAGTAAGTCAAGCAAGCAAACAGCCCTCAGAATGGGAGAAGATATTTGCAGGTTATGTCTCCGACAAAGGTTTAATAACCAGAATCCACAGAGAACTCAAACGCATTAGCAAGAATAGAACAAGAGATCCCATCACATTCTGGGCAAGGGATTTGAAGAGAAACTTCTCTGAAGAAGACAGGCACGTGGCCTTCAGATATATGGAAAAATGCTCATCATCTTTAATCATCAGAGAAATGCAAATCAAAACTACTTTGAAATACCATCTAACTTCAGTGAGACTAGCCAATATCACAAAATCTCAAGACCAGAGATGTTGGCGTGGATGTGGAGAAAAGGGAACACTTCTGCACTGCTGGTGGGAATGCAAATTAATACATTCCTTTTGGAAAGAGATATGGAGAACACTTAGAGATCTAAAAATAGATCTCCCATTCAATCCTGTAATCCCTCTGCTGGGCATATACCTAGAAGACCAAAAATCACATCATAACGAAGATATTTGTACCAGAATGTTTATTGCAACCCAATTCATAATTGCTAAGTCATGGAAGAAGCCCAAGTGCCCATCAATCCACGAATGGATCAATAAATTGTGGTATATGTACACCATAGAATATTATGCAGCCTTAAAGAAAGATGGAGACTTTACCTCTTTCATGTTTACATGGATGGAGCTGGAACATATTCTTCTTAGTAAAGTATCTCAAGAATGGAAGAAAAAGTACCCAATGTACTCAGCCCTACTATGAAACTAATTTAGGATTTTCACATGAAAGCTATAACCCAGTTACAACCTAAGAATAGGGGGAAGGGGGAAAGGGAGGGGTGGGGGGGAGGGGGGTATAGAGAAGGGGATTGGTGGGATTGCACCAGTGGTGCATCTTACAAGGGTATATTTGAAACTTGGTAAACGGTCTGTGAAGCTAGTGAATGATGCCCCATGATCATATCAATGTACACAGCTATGATTTAATAAAATAAAATAAATGTTATTAGACCATGATCCAGCACTTATAAAGGACATTATCACTTCAGCATAATTATTCATAAACAGGTGTATGTGTCTTCAAAGAGGCAAGCAAAACTCTCGAGTGTTCTTTTGTGAAGTACGTGTCACACTGGCCTTCTAAGAACAGAACCCAGGGCTACTCATGGAATGAACAGCTTGGTCAGTCCACATGCACAATGAACCACACCAGAGGCCCTAAGTCCTCAAAAATTCTGGAAGCAAGGATGAGGAGAACCTTCATGTGAAAGCATCAGGACTAACCAAGAGTTCATCAACTCTAAAGAATAATCATTCCTTAAATTACCCCTGCCTCTTAAAGAGAGTAGGATAGTGAGGAAGGGAGAAGAGATAAAGAGAAGACAACAGCCAGAAAGTTAGTTTTAAGACATAAATCAGATCATGTCACTCTGTTTTAACCTCCAATGGATCCCATCTTACTCAGAGAGCAAGCCAGAGTCTTCACCAGGGCTGTATGATCTAATCTGCCCTTCCACCATGTTCTCCCATATCTTCTCCCTCCAGGCATAGTAGCCACCTTATCGTGCCTTAAACATGCCAAGCACAGTTCTTCCACAGGTCCTTTGCACTTGCTGTTTCCTCTGCCTGACACCCTCTTTCCCTAAACCAGGGGCTGGCAAACTTTTTCTATAAGTAGTAAATGGTTTAGGTTTTGTAGGTCATAATGGTTTCTGCTGCACCTACTCTACTACTACATTACAAAAGCAGTCACAGACAATATATAAACAAATAGGTATGTCTGTGCTCAAATAAAACTTTATCTAGAAAAGCAGGTGGCAGACCAGATTTGGCCTACAGGCAATATGTTGACAATCCTTGCTCTAGATACATACAGGGCTTATTCAGTTACTTAATTCAAAGCCTCTGCTCAAATGCCTTCTTATCAGAGAAGTCTTCTCTGATCAGCTTGTATAAACTAGTACCTGATCACCTTATATAAACTAGTACCTCTGAATTATTGTGCTCTTATTTCTGCCTTATTTTTCTTTTTTTTATTATTAAATCATAGCTGTGTACATTAATGCCATCATGGAGCACAATACACTGGTTTTATAGACAGTTTGACACATTTTCATCACACTGGTTAACATAGCCTTCCTGGCATTTTCTTAGTTATTGTGTTAAGACACTTACATTCTACATTTACTAAGTTTCACATATACCCTTGTAAGATGCACCGCAGGTGAAATCCCAGCAATTACCCTCCCTCCGCCCACCTCTCCCCTCCCTTCCCTCTCTTTACCCATTCCCCCTATTGTTACGTTATAACTGGGGTTATAGCTTTCATGTGAAAGCCATAAATTAGTTTCACAGTAGGGCTGAGTACATTGGATACTTTTTCTTCCATTCTTGGGATACTTTACTAAGAAGAATAAGTTCCAGTTCATCCATGTAAACATGAAAGAGGTAAAGTCTCCATCTTTCTTTTTTTATTATTATTAAATCATAGCAGTGTACATTAATGCAATCATGGGGCACCATACACTGGTTTTATAGACAGTTTGACACATTTTCATCACACGGCTTAACATAGCCTTCCTGGCATTTTCTTAGTTATTATGTTAAGATATTTACATTCTACATTTACTAAGTTTCACATATACCCCTGTAAGATGCACCGCAGGGGTAATCCCACCAATCACCCTCCCTCCGCCTACCTCCCCCCTCCCTCACCTCCCTCTCCTCCTTCCCCCTATTCTTAGGTTATAACTGGGTTATAGCTTTCATGTGAAAGCCAAAAATTAGTTTCATAGTAGGGCTGAGTACATTGGATACTTTTTCTTCCATTCTTGCGATACTTTACTAAGAAGAATATGTTCCAGCCCCATCCCTGTAAACATGAAAGAGGTAAAGTCTCCATCTTTCTTTAAGGCTGCATAATATTCCATGGTGTACATATACCACAATTTATTAATCCATTCGTGGATTGATGGGACTTGGACTTTCTCCATGACTTAGCAATTATGAATTGGGCTGCAATAAACATTCTGGTATAAATATCTTTGTTATAATGTGATTTTTAATCTTCTGGGTATATACCTAGTAGAGGAATTATAAGATTGAATGGAAGATCTATTTTTAGATCTCTAAGTGTTCTCCAAACATCTTTCCAAAAGGAATGTATTAATTTGCATTCCTACCAGCAGTGTAGAAGTGTTCCCTTTTCTCTACATCCAGGCCAACATGTCTGGTCTTGGGATTTTGTGATATAGGCTAATCTTACTGGAGTTAGATGATACCTCAGTGTAGTTTTGATTTGCATTTCTCTGATGATGAGCATTTTTTCAGGTCTGTAGGCCGTGCACCTGTCGTCTTCAGAGAAGTTTCTCTTCAAATCCCTTGCCCAGCCTGTGAGGGGATCACTTGTTCTTTTCTTGCTTATACGTTTGAGTTCTCTGTGGATTCTGGTTATTAAACCTTTGTCGGAGACATAACCTGCAAATATCTTCTCCCATTCTGAGGACTGTTTGCTTGCTTTACTTACTGTGTTCTCGACTCTGCAGAAGCTTTTTAGTTTGATCAGGTCCCAGTAGTGTATTTTTGAAGCTGCTTCAATTGCACGGGGGGTCCTCCTCATAAAATACTCGCCCAAACGGATTTCTTCAAGGGTTTTCTCTGCACTCACTTCTAGCATTTTTATACTTTCATGTGTTCAGTTTAAATCTTTAATACAGTGAGAGTCTATCTTAGTTAATGGTGAAAGATGTGGGTCCAGTTTCAGTCTTCTACAGGTTGCTAGCCAGTTCACCCAGCACCATTTGTTAAATAGGGAATCTTTTCCCACTTAATGTTTTTAATTGGCTTGTCAAAGATCAAATAACGGTAAGTAGCTGGATTCATCTCTTGGTTCTCTATTCTGTTCCAGATATCTACTTCTCTGTTTTTGTGCCAATACCATGCTGTTTTGATCACTATCGATTTGTAGTACAGTCTCAGGTCTGGTAGTGTGATTCCTCATGCTTTGCTTTTATTTCTGAGTAATGTCTTGGCTATTCGAGGTTTTTTCTGATTCCATACAAAAGGAAGTATTATTTTTTCAAGATCTTTAAAGTATGACAGTGGAGCTTTAATAGGGATTGCATTAAAATTGTATATTGCTTTGGGTAGTATGGACTTTTTAACAATGTTGATTTTTCACAGCTATGAACATGGTATGTTTTTCCATTTGTTAACATTTTCAGCTATTACTTTTCTTAGAGTTTCATAGTTCTCTTTATAGAGATCTTTCATGTCCTTTGTTAGATAAACTCCCAAATATTTCATCTTCTTTGGCACTACTGTGAATGGAATAGAGTCCTTAACTGTTTTTTCAGCTTGACTGTTGTTGGTATATATAAAAGCTACCGATTTATGAATGTTGATTTTGTAACCTGAGACGCTGCTGTATTCCTTGATCACTTCTAAGAGTTTTGTAGTAGAATCCCTGGTGTTTTCCAGATATACAATCATACCATCTACGAAGAGTGAAAGTTTGATCTCTTCTGACCCTATATGGATACCCTTGATCGCCTTTTCTTCCTTAATTGCGATGGCTAAACTTCCTTTACACTGTAAAAGAATAGTAGAGACAATGGGCAGCCTTGTCTGTTTCCTGATCTGAGTGGAAATGATTTCAATTTAACTCCATTCAATATGATATTGGCTGTGGGTTTGCTGTAGATGGCCTCTATCAGTTTAAGAAATGTCCCTTCTGGGCAGCACCTGTGGCTCAGTGAGTGGGGCGCCGGCCCCATATGCTGAGGGTGGTGGGTTCAGACCCACCCCCGGCCAAACTGCAACCAAAAAATAGCCGGGCATTGTGGCAGGCGCCTGTAGTCCCAGCTGCTTGGGAGGCTAAGGCAGGAGAATCACATGAGCCCAGGAGCTGGAGGTTGCTGTGAGCCTTGTGACGCCACGGCACTCTACCAAGGGCAGTAAAGTGAGACTCTGTCTCTACAAAAAAAAAAAAAAAAAAAGGAATGTCCCTTCTATACCAATTTTCTTAAGTGTTCTGATCATGAGGGGATGCTGGATATTATCAAAAGCTTTTTCTGCATCAATTGAGAGAATCACATGGTCTTTGGTTTTTAATTTGTTTATGTGCTGAGTTATACTTATAGATTTACGTATATTGAACCAGCCTTGAGACCATGGGATAAAACCGACTTGGTCATGATGTAGAATTTGATGTGTTGCTCGATTTTGTCTGTTAGGATCTTGTTGAATATTTTTGCAGCTATATTCAATAGTGATATTGGTCTATAATTTTCTTCTCTCGTTGGGTCTTTTCCTGGTTTGGGGATCAGGGTGATGTTTGCTTCATAGAACGTGTTGGGTAGTCTTCCTTCTTTTTCTACATTTTGGAATAGGTTGAGTAATATAGGTACTAGTTCCTCTTTAAAGGTTTGGTAGAGTTCTGACGTGAAGCCATCTGGTCCCGGGCTTTTCTTTTTAGGGAGATTTCGTATGGTTGATGCTATTTCAAAACATGATATTGGCCTATTCAATATTTCTACTTTATTCTGGGTAAGTCTTGGACGTTGACGTGCTTCCAAGTATTGGTCAATTTCCTTCAGATTTTCATATTTCTGAGAATAAAATTTCTGTAATATTCATTAAGGATTTTTTGAGTCTGTTGTTATTTCGTCTTTGTCATTTCTCATTGATGAGATTAGAGATTTTACTCTTTTTTTCCAGGTTAGGTTAGCCATGGTTTACCTATTTTATTGACCTTTTCAAAAAACCAACTTTTTGATTTATTGATCTGTTGTATAATTCTTTTGTTTTCAATTTCATTTAATTCTGCTCTAATTTTGGTTATTTCTTTTCTTCTACTGGGTTTGGGGTTGGAATGTTCTTCCTTTTCCAGTTGCTTGATATGTCCCATTAAGTTGTTAACTTCTTCTCTTTCTGTTCTCTTGAGAAAGGCTTGCAGTGCTATAAACTTCCCTCTTAGGACTGCCTTTGCGGTATCCCAGAGGTTCTGATAATTTGTGGCTTCATTGTCATTTTGTTCCAAAAATTTGGCAATTTCCTTCTTAATCTCATCTCTGACCCAGCTATCATTCAGCATAAGGTTATTTAACTTCCATGTTTTTGTATGAGTATTCAGATTCCTGTTGTTACTGAGTTCAACTTTTATTCCATGGTGGTCTGAGAAGATGAAAGGAATAATTTCTATTCCTTTAAATTTACTGAGGTTAGACTTGTGACCTAAGATGTGATGGATTTTGGAGTATGTTCCGTGGGCTGATGAGAAGTATGTGTATTCAGTTTTGTTGGGATTAAATGTTCTGTAGATGTCTGCTAAATCCAAATCTAAAATTTTTATGCTGTTTTGTGGTGGTTGCCACCTGAGAAGATGCCTGGCCTCCTCTAGTTGCCCAGGGAGACAGGGGGTGTGGCTTCAGAATATTATCCAGGAGTGAGCCCTATTGTTGCCAAAAACGGCTGCTGCTCTGCTCCTCGAGGCACCACCACTCTGGTGTGGTTCCCTCTCAGCCAACCATCCTCTCCTCACTCCCGTGCCACAGAATCAGCACTGACCAGCTGCAGTCTAGGCCCTGTCCACACTCCTTGGAAATCACCCAAGAATTGAACTCCTGGGGGACAGGCCTCCAGACCTCAGAGTGAGAGTGGAGGGGAGTGCTAGGAGCTCAGAATTGCTGGTAGAGAATATATACAGTTTTATGCAGTTTTATGCCTGGCAGGAGAACGCCATGGCACCCTAGTAGGGGAGGTACGTCCAGTTTTTAGAGGGTCTCTCCCGTGGAGTGTAGTGGAAGGACCTTTGAACTCTGCTCGTTTGTTTGTGGGGCACTCCGAGCTGTTCTCATGGTGGAGGGTACTCCCGTCCACTTGGTGATGGATTTTGTACCTTTTGTTTGTATCCTTGGGGTCATAGCTTGCCTTAGCGGGGTTGATGTGCATTCTTCAACCTTCTCTCTTGATGCAGCTCTAATCCACCAGGTTACTTGCTAAATTTCTGTCCTTTAACTCTCCTTCTGGATGGGAGCTTCTGTGGAAAGCTGGCTTCAGTTAGCCATCTTGTCTCCTTGCTCTCTGCCTTATTTTTCATAGCATTTGTCACTTTCTGACAACTGATGCTCACACACTTGCAATCTCTGTCTCTCCCTCTGTCTCTGTCTCTCTCTCTCACACACACACACACACACACAAACAGAGCTCCAGATGAGAAAGTAGGAACTGGTTCATTGTTATATTCTCAGGGTCTAGATCTGCACCTGGTACTTTGTAGGTATTTAATCAATATAGTATTTCTTCAATGAGTAACTCAATAGTTATTATTTATTGGAGAGTTAATCGAATGTTTGAATGAGAAGCTTAGAAATAGAACTAAGGAGCCTAATATTAGATAAAAAATCACTGTCAAAACTTAATTACCACATCTTTCCATGTATAATGTAAACTTTTTTGCCCAAATTTTTGAGGGAAAAACAAGGATGTTCATTATATACGGGTGGTATGCCTTGGGAGCTGGGGAGCCCAGCAGGCCTCCTGGGGCTACTGCACCCTTCCACCTGGGCCCGCCAGGCACATGGGCTTCCAATACAGGAGGATCTGGGATCCAGTGGAAGTGGGCCCAACTGGCCTCTGCCAAACACCATGATTAGGGAAGGGGGTAAGCATGGGGCTGGCAAGGTGGGCTTTAGCCATATAGGATAAAGGTCAAGGCCCAAGGCTCAGTTGTGCAGAGGGGAAAAGGAGCCCCACACAGGCTCTAGGGACCCACCTGGCTACCCACAGGTCAACTGGCCTCAGAAGTTCCTGCCCCACCAGCCATGAAAGTTGCCATTTAAGCTGTGGCTCCTGATGTAGCAGGGAGGGAAGGACTCTCGGGAGAGAGGCAGTGTTAGCCCTTCCCAGATAAGTCTCTTCCAGCTGAGATCCAGCTACTTTCTTGAAGGGCCTTTTCCTGAAAGTTTGGGCCAAAAACATAGGTACACACACAGGAGCACACTTTACATGGCAAAATACAGTAGGCTTTGAGACTCTAACAGCGAACGAATTGTATTAGGTAACATTTTCCAAAGTGTCTTCTGGAAAACACTACTTCTATAGAATCTTAAGTGTCTGAGACATTAGCAGTTTTGGCCCTGCCTGAATTGAGTTACTGTAGTTTCATTGACATTTATCCAAAGATATAATAAGCATTTCTAAGATGTGGGAACTCTAAGAAGTACGCTAGGGATCTCCTGAATTTTGGACATATTTCTCCATACCCCTGCTATATAGTAGCAACTCAAATTCCCCTAAATAATCAAGATCAATCACCCCAGATAGTATAGTAACCCAATTGGCACTCTAAGCAGGAGGAGCAGTCTCAATTCCTCAATGAAATCACTGTCATATCACCCGAAGGAAGAAGGAGAGATTCCAGAAAAGGTTATAGGCTTAAGGTTTTCTATCTAAATAATCTTAAAGCACAGTTTTCAAAAGCATACAACCATGACTCTCATGCAAAAACTGTATTTAGCTTATTAATAGATGAAAAAAACAGTAAAGTGTTAAAACCAAAGACCATTTGAGAAGCTAGGTATTTATAAGCAATGTCAGGATAAATTTCCTGGGTTGGATACAAAACTGGCTTATGTCCAGCAGAGTCATAAATAGTAACCTTGTAATTATCTGTTCTTTGGGCAGACATTATTTGTGTTTCTACTGAGCAAAATTCTACAATTTCACTTATGTCTCTATAGAGCAGTAAAATACCACAGACAATACAATGTTAAGCCAAGCATTATACTGAAAGAGCACCTGTAAACATTTTTGCCTAATTCCAAATTTCACATCATTTTTCTGATAGACAAGTACAATTCAAATGTAATGCTTAACTATCATCTGACTATCAATATCATACATTAACAGGACCAAAACCCAGAGAGTTAAAACGACATGCCTTATATTACATAGCATGTTAATGTACCTCTGAGCTCAGAAACAAGTCCCCTGAATTCTATCCTAGTACCTTTCTAATTACTCCCACAAGGTTTTCTCATATATCCCAGGTAGAAAGAATTAGAAAGGGCAATTTGTAAATTATTCTATATCCACATGATTTTTTTTTTCTTTTACCATTCTTCTGGAAGATAGGTATCATAGCTATAAAGGCATAGTTTGTGAAGTCACTTCCATATTCAATTTATTCCTCTGTCTTTTCTTTCTTTTTTTTTTTTTTTTTGAAGTTTTTGGCCAGGGCTGGGTTTGAACCCACCACCTCCAGCATTTGGGGCCGGCGCCCTATCCCTTTAAGCTGCAGGTGTCGCCCCCTCTTTTTTTTTTTTTTCACATAATGTGTTTTTATGAAAAACAGCTACATTTTTTTTAAAAAACCAAAAGAAACCAGTGAACAGAGTGGTGGTGTTTTGGACGTTTGCAAATCTCTTTTTTTTCTTTTTTATTAAATCATAGCTGTGTACATTGATATGATCATGGGGCATCATACACTTGATTCATAGACCATTTGACACATTTTCATCACAATGGTTAACATAGCCTTCCTGGCATTATCTCAGTTACTGTGCTAAGACATTTACATTCTACATTTAACAAGTTTCACAAATACCCCTGTAAGATGCACCACAGGTATAATTCCACCAATCCTCCTCCCTCTACCCACCACCCCCCTCCCTTCCCTCCCTTTCCCACTTTCCCCCTATGGTTAGGTTGTAGCTGGGTTATAGCTTTCATGTGAAAGCCCCAAATTAGTTTTATTGTAGGGCTGAGTACATTGGGTACTTTTTCTTCCATTCTTGAGATACTTTACTGGAAGAATATGCTCCAGCCCCATCCATGTAAACATGAAAGAGGTAAAGTCTCCATCTTTCTTTAAGGCTGCATAATATTCCATGGTGTACATATACCACAATTTATTAATCCATTCGTGGATCGATGGGCACTTGGGCTTTTTCCATGACTTAGCAATTATGAATTGGGCTGCAATAAACATTCTGGTACAAATATCTTTGTTATGTTGTGATTTTTGGTCTTCTGGGTATATGCCCAGCAGAGGGATTACAGGATTGAATGGCAGATCTATTTTTAGATCTCTGAGTGTTCTCCATATATCTTTCCAAAAGGAATGTATTAATTTGCATTCCCACCAGCAGTGCAGAAGTGTTCCCTTTTCTCCACATCCACGCCAACATCTCTGGTCTTGAGATTTTGTGATATAGGCTAGTCTCAGTGGAGTTAGATGATATTTCAAAGTAGTTTTGATTTGCATTTCTCTGATGATTAACGATGATGAGTATTTTTTTATATGTCTGAAGGCCATGCACCTGTCTTCTTCAGAGAAGTTTCTCTTCAAATCCCTTGCCCAGCCTGCGATGGGATCCCTTGCTTTTTTCTTGCTGATGCATTTGAGTTCTCTGTGGATTCTGGTTATTAAACCTTTGTCAGAGATATAACCTGCAAATATCTTCTCCCATTCTGAGGGCTGTTTGCTTGCTTGACTTACTGTGTTCTTGGCTGTGCAGAAGCTTTTTAGTTTGATCAGGTCCCAGTAGTGTATTTTTGAAGCTGCTTCAATTGCCCGGGGGGTCCTCCTCATAAAATACTCACCCAGACCAATTTCTTCAAGGGTTTTCCCTGCACTGTCCTCTAGTATTTTTATAGTTTCATTTCTTAAGTTTAAATCTTTAATCCAATGAGAGTCTATCTTAGTTAATGGTGAAAGGTGTGGGTCCAATCCCAGTCTTCTACAGGTTGCCAGCCAGTTCACCCAGCACCATTTGTTAAATAGGGAATCTTTCCCCCACTTAATGTTTTTATTTGGCTTGTCAAAGATCAAATAACGGTAAGTAGTTGGATTCATCTCTTGGTTCTCTATTCTGTTCCAGATATCTACTTCTCTGTTTTTGTGCCAATACCATGCTTGTTTGATCACTATCGATTTGTAGTAAAGTCTGAGGTCTGGTAGTGTAATTCCTCCTGCTTTGTTTTTATTTCTGAGTAATGTCTTAGCTATTGAAGGTTTTTTCTGATTCCATATAAAACGAAGTATTGTTTTTTCAAGATCTTTAAAGTATGACAGCGGAGCTTTAATAGGGAGTGCATTGAAATTATATATTGCTTTGGGTAGTATGGACATTTTAATAATGTTGATTCTTCCCAGCCATGAGCATGGTATGTTTTTCCATTTGTTAACATTTTCAGCTATTTCTTTTCTTAGAGTTTCATAGTTCTCTTTATAGAGATCTTTCACGTCTTTTGTTAGGTAAATTCCCAAATATTTCATCTTCTTTGGCACTACTGTGAATTGGATAGAGTCCTTAACTGCTTTTTCAACTTGACTATTGTGGGTGTATATAAAGGCTACCAATTTATGGATGTTGATTTTGTAACCTGAGACGCTGCTGTATTCCTTGATCACTTCTAGGAGTTTTTTAGTAGAGTCCCTAGTGTTTTCCAGATACACAATCACATCATCTGCGAAGAGTGAAAGTTTGATCTCTTCTGACCCTATATGGATACCCTTGATCGCCTTTTCTTCCCTAATTGCGGTGGCTAAAACTTCCATTACAATGTTAAAAAGCAATGGAGACAATGGGCAGCCTTGTCTGCTTCCTGATCTGAGTGGAAATGATTCCAATTTAACTACATTCAATATGATATTGGCTGTGGGTTTGCTGTAGATGGCCTCTATCAGTTTAAGAAAAGTCCCTTCTAGACCAATTTTCTTGAGTCTTCTGATCATGAAGGGATGCTGGATATTATCGAAGGCTTTTTCTGCATCGATTGAGAGAATCACATGGTCTTTGTTTTTTAATTTGTTTATGTGCTGAATTACATTTATAGATTTACATATATTGAACCAGCCTTGAGACCCTGTTATAAAACCGACTTGGTCATGGTGTATAATTTGTTTGATGTGTTGCTGGATTCTGTTTGTTAGGATCTTGTTGAATATTTTTGCATGTATATTCATTAGTGATATCGGTGTATAATTTTCTTTTCTTGTTGGGTGTTTTCCTTGTTTGGGGATCAGGGTGATGTTTGCTTCATAGAACGTGTTGGGTAGTCTTCCTTCTTTTTCTACATTTTGGAACAGGTTGAGTAATACAGGTACTAATTCCTCTTTAAAGGTTTGGTAGAATTCTGACGTGAAACCATCTGGTCCCGGGCTTTTCTTTTTAGGGAGGTTTTGTATAGTTGATGCTATTTCTGAACTTGATATGGGCCTGTTCAGTATTTCCACTTGATTCTGGCTAAGTCTTGGAAGGTGGCGTGCTTCCAAGTATCGGTCAATTTCCTTCAGATTTTCATATTTCTGAGAATAAAGTTTCTTGTAATATTTACTAAGGATTTTTTGGATTTCTGACGAGTCTGTTGTTATTTCATCTTTGTTGTTTCTGATTGATGATAGTAGAGATTTTACTCTTTTTTTTTCTGATTAGGTTGGCCAGAGGTTTATCTATTTTATTGACCTTTTGAAAAAACCAGCTTTTTGATTTATTGATCTATTGTATTATTCTTTTGTTTTCAATTTCATTTAATTCTGCTCTAATTTTGGTTATTTCTTTTCTTCTACTGGGTTTGGGGTTGGAATGTTCTTCCTTTTCCAGTTGCTTGCGATGTCCCATTAAGTTGTTAACTTCCTCTCTTTCCGTTCTCTAGAGGAAGGCTTGCAGTGCTATAAATTTCCCTCTTAGAACTGCCTTTGCGGTGTCCCAGAGGTTCTGATAGTTTGTGTCTTCATTGTCGTTATGTTCCAAAAAATTGGCGATTTCTGTCTTAATCTGATCTCTGACCCAGCTATCATTCAGCATAAGGTTATTTAACTTCCATGTTTTTGTATGAGTATGCAGATTCCTGTTGTTACTCAGTTCAAGTTTTATTCCATGATGGTCTGAGAAGATGCAAGGAATAATTTCTATTCCTTTAAATTTACTGAGGTTAGACTTGTAAAAATGTGGTCAATTTTGGAGTAAGTTCCATGGGCTGATGAGAAGTATGTGAATTCAGTTTAGTTGGGATGAAATGTTCTGTAGATGTCTGCTAAATCTAAATATTGGATGGTTAGGTTTAAATCTAAGATTTCTTTTCTCAGCTTCTTGCTGGAGGATCCATCCAACACTGCCAAAAGAGTGTTGAAATCTCCGATGATTATGGAGCTGGAGGAAATCAAGTTGCTCATGTCTGTTAGAGTTTCTCTTATAAATTGAGGTGCATTGTGGTTGGGTGCATAGATATTAATAATTGAGATCTCATCATATTGAGTATTACCCTTAACAAATATGAAGTGACCATTCTTGTCCTTCCTTACTTTTGTTGGTTTAAAGCCTACTGTATCTACAAATAAAATTGCAACACCTGCTTTTTTCTGATTACCATTTGCCTGAAATATGGATGACCATCCTTTCACCCTGAGTCTGTATTTGTCTTTTAAGTTAAGATGTGACTCTTGTATGCAACAAATATCTGGCTTGAGTTTTTGTATCCAGTCAGCTAACCTATGCCTCTTTAGAGGGCAGTTTAAGCCGTTCACATTAATGGAGAGTATTGATAAGTCTGGTGGAATTTTGGGTATCGAGTTTTTCAAAGGTCCAGTGGACATTTTTAATCCTTTTGACAGTGTGGAAATTGGAGTTTGATCCGAAGTTTCTGAGTGAGTTTACTTTTGTGGTATGGGATTGGATTGGTCATTGTGGAGGATAGGTCTGAGAATATCCTGAAGAGCTGGTTTACTTATGGCAATTTTTTTCAACATATGAATGTTATTGAAGTATTTAATTTCTCCATCATAAATGAAACTCAGTTTAGCTGGATACAAGATCCTGGGTTGAAAGTTATTTTGCTTTAGGAGGTTAAAATTCGATGACCACCCTCTTCTGGCTTGAAAAGTTTCAGCAGAGAGATCTGCAGTGATTCTAATATTCTTTCCTTTGTACATAATGGTTTTCTTTTGCCGGGCTGCTTTGAGAATCTTCTCTTTCATATTAACTTTAGTGAAGCTAATTATGATATGCCTGGGGGATGACTTATTGAGGTTGAATCGTGCTGGGGTTCTGAAGCTGTCTGCTATCTGAATTTCAGATTCTCTAGGCATGTCTGGAAAATTTTCTTTCATAATTTCATGCAGAAGGGCCTCTGTGCCCATCGAGGCCACTTCATCATTCTCAGAAATCCCAATTATTCATATATTGCTTTTCTTTGAATTATCCCAGAGTTCTCTGAGTGAATAATCCGTTTTTGCTCTCCATTTCTCTTCCTCTTTGAGAGATTGGGAGCGTTCGAAGACTTTATCTTCAATGTCAGCAATCCTCTCTCCTGCTTACTCCATTCTGTTGCTGAGGGATTCTACTGTATTTTTCATATCTTTGAGGGCTGTAAATTCTTGCTTCAGTGTGTCTAAGTCTTTGGTTGTTTTGTCTTTAAATTCATTAAATTCTTGAGACAACTTTTGAATTTCTCCTTGAATTCCTAATTCCATTTTATTAATCTTGTCTGCAATCCAAATTCTGAATTCGATTTCTGACATCTGAGACAGTTGTTTATGAATGGAATCTTCAATTACATCTGCTGTATCTTTTCTTGGGGGGTTGATCTATTCTGGTTATTCATGTTACCAGAGTTTTTCCACTGATTCCGCCCCATGGTTATTTTACTCCCTTTGATTTTTCCCCTGGGGCTTTATCGAGGGCCCATAGTACAGTGTTGTGGCCTGAGAAACTGGGGCCCTGTCTTGTGTGGTGGGACAAAGTGGTTCTGCCTTGTTTTTAGCTGGTTTCTATTCGATCCTATTGTAACATTTACTCTGGCTTGAAGTCTCAGCTGTGTGGAAAAACCAGCAATTAAGTCACCCCGACCACCCACATCTGGCACCAGTTTGGGAAAGGAAAATCAACCTTCCTACAACTGCATACCCAGGGCACCGCCTGAAAAGTCCTCAGTCTATTAGTTCAGTTCAAAAGGTCCAAATCGATTCTCAATCAGCACGTGTCTCGGGTGGGAGAGTTCAAGAGGTCTCTGGGAACTGGATCACAGGGGTCTGGTGACTACTCTGATATGGCTTACTCCAGTGCTGCATGGAGTCAGGAAGAGCCACCTAGCAAATAGATCAGTCTGGGAAGGTTGATGTCTCCTTCCCCACTTTGCCCCTCCATCGGACCCAGTCACTGGTATCTCTGCAGATGGCTAACCCAGTTGCCTATGTGAACAGCTACTCCAGGGGTTTGCACCTGCCTGAATTGCAAGGAAATCTGCCAGGCCCTTGCAGTCTGCTGCTATCTAGCAGGAGGAGGTGGGGCCTGACATCTTTGAGTGCTTGATGCAGGTGGGGGGGGAGGTGTTCACTCAGGCTTAGCCCCGTCCCTGATTGATGTTGCTAACAGAACAGAACAGAACAGACAACTTTGCGGGATTCTGTCTCTGTTTCTGCTAAAATCGCCTGCAGAAGATAGGCTGTTCTGAGTTCAAATGACTTTGCTGCTGGAGGTTTGTGTCCGATTACCTCTCTGAGTTGGCCCTGCCCTGGAAGCTTCCCGGGTTTGTGAGCAGCCTCAGGCAAATCCTTTGCTCACTGGTGGCCTCCTCTGGTTGCCCAGGGAGACAGGGGGTGTGGCTTCAGAATATCCAGAAGTGAGCCGTTTTGCTTTTGTTTGTGTCCTTGTGATCACAGCTTGCCTCAGCAGTGTTGGTGTGCGTTCTTCAACCTTCTCTCTTGGTGTAGCTCAAATCCACCAGGATACTTACTAAATTTTTGTCCCTTAACTCTCTTCTGGACGGGAGCCTCTGTGGAAAGCTGGCTTCAGGCCGCCATCTTGTCTCTCCCCTCCCCTGTGTCTTTTTTTTTAAAGAATATCCCTGGCAAAGCTTTAGTGCCCTGAAACTGAAAATAATGTAAAAGATAATAATATCTATCTTATATAACTGTAGGTGAGGATAAAATTGATTACTACCTGCACTTAATGGATACTGAATAAATATAAGTTCTCCCCTTTCCCTTCCCATCCACCTTTAATTAATATGTTACTTCAATAATGATGCCATTCAGAAACTATCACCTATAAGTGGAGTCTGATGAAAAAATGCTCATTGTCTTTAATCATCAGAGAAATGCAAATCAAAACCACTCTAAGATATGACCTAACTCCAACAAGATTAGTTCACATCACAAAGTTACAAAACACCAGATGCTGGTGTGAATGTGGAGAGAAAGGAACCCTTCTACACTGCTGGTGAGATTGCAAACTGATATAGCCTTTTAGGAGATAAGTATGGAGAATCCTCAAAGATTTAAAAGTAGACCTTTCTTTGATCCTGCTATCCCATTACTAGATATCTACCCAGAAGAAAAAAAAATCATTTTACCACAAAGACTTGTGGACTAGAATGTTTATTGTTGCTCAATTCATAATTGCCAAGTTGTGGAAGCAACCTAAGTGCCCATGAACCCATGAATGGATCAACAGACTGTGGTATATGTATACCATGGAATATTATTCAGCCATTTAAAAAGATGGAGACTTTACATCTTTTACATTTACCTGGATGGAGTTGAAATACATTCTTCTTAGTAAAGTATCACAAGAATGGAAAAATAAATATCCAATGTCCTCCAATGTCCTCCATAAATATCCATGAAATCAATATATAAATAATTACATGCACATAAGAACAATAAAACACTAATATAGTCCAGGTTGAGGGTAGAAGAAAGCAGGAGGGAGAGAGGGGAGGATGTTTGGCAGAAGGAGGAAGAGCATGAGGCAGGATCTCACCTACTGTGCACATTGTGAGGGTGTATAACACACTGCCTGGTGAGGGGCTCTTCTATAAATGTAACTTTACCCTGAAAGTGAGAACAATGTAACCTAAAAATTATACCCTCATATGAATTTGAAAAAAAAATTTAAAAATACTCAAAAAAATATAAGTGGAGTCTGTTCTTGTGTGGTCTACTATAAGTACTATAATTTTAAATCATTGTGTAAACACCAAAAAGTCTGGTTGAAACAAAAAGATAATATCTTAAGACAATCTGAACAAACTCCTTTGGCAAGAGGTGACAAGTATTTTATTGTTTCACTTTGATATAATATAGAAAGTAAAAAAATTTCATAATTGAAATTTTTAAAAAGCTTTAATTGGCATAAGCAGAGCCAGCAGGGGGAAATTGTTAGGAGGACTTTTGCTATACATAATGAATATTGATGTAACACCAATACAGTTTACAAATTGTTTTCACATAAATTCTACCAAAGCATCCTGTGAGCATGGGGATGTTGGCCTTAGAACAATTTTTCTCAAAGCCTCTGTTTATTCTCTTGTTCTGGGTAAAATGGAGAAGTATAATGGTTTCCCATCAGAGTTTAGGATGGAGTAGGCCTTCAGTACTTGATAATCATCATCATCATCACCATCAGGAGTATCACCACCACCACAACCACAACCACTACCACCACCATCACGATTGTCTTACGGATAAGGAAACTGAAAAAGCAAAGTTAAGGGATGGGTCCACTGTTATAGTGGTGAGTTCCGCCATCAAGTACTAGATGTGTGACTCTAGGCAATGTTTGCAAAATAGAAATGATGATATTTGCCCCACCTTTCAAGGCCACTGTGAGAATTAAATGGCAACATGAATGTCGAAGGTATCTGAAAACTATTCCGTGGAGGAGGAAATTGGGGCACAGGAAGGTAAGGAAACTTGCCAAAGGCACACACCTCATAAATGTCCCAGCCAATATTCAAACTCAGGCAGTCTTTCATGCAGAATCCATACTCTTAGTTACCACATTATATCGCTTCCTTAATGTAAGAAATTATCACAATGAAATAAAATGCTATTACCATCTCTTCTCCAACAGTTATACTCTCATTTAAGACCTTGTAACATTTTGTATATTTCTTCTTTGTAGATCTTATCATAATTATTCATTGCCTTATCTATTTTCCCTACCAGCCTATGGAGATTTCAAGGGCACTATATCAGTTTCCTATGGTTGCTGTAATAAATCACCACAAACTAGGTGGATTAAAACAACAGAAATTCATTTCCTCACAGTTCTGGAAGCTAGAAGCTTCTGGTGATTCTGGTAGTATTTTGCATTCCTTGGCTTGTACTTGTGTCACTCCAACTTCTGCCTCTGTCTTTACATGGCCACCTTCTCTCTGGGTGTCTGTCTCCAAATTTACCTCTCTTTATAAAAACACCTTAAAGGGTGACCTTAATACCATATGACCTCATTTTACCTTAACTAATTATATCTGCAAATGTCCTATTTTCAAATTAAGTCACATTCTGAGGTTCTGGGTGAACGTGGATTTTAGGGGAATGCTATTTAACCCAGTATAGACACCAATTGTATATAATTTTGTATTACTCTGGCACCTAGTCCAGAGTAAGATGCATACAGATATAGCTTAGTGCTTGAGCATGCAAGCGCTGGAGTACATTTGCCTGTGATCAAATATTCACTCTGCCTTTACCAGCTGTGAGCCTTTGGGGAATAGTCTCAAGTGCTCTGTGTCTCAGAGTCTTAATGTATAAAATAGTACCTATTTCACAGGGTTATAATGAGATTTAAATTAGTCAATTCAAGGCAAGTGCTTAGAACAGTAACTAGCCCATAACAAGTGTTCAGCAAAGATTGTTAGCATTATTATTAGACAATAAACACAATATTTGTTAAATAACATAATGAAAGCGAGGAGTACCAGAAAGCACTAAAAACAGCCTATATTCAATCTGTTAATATTATAAAATAATTCCACATCAGCCCTTTCTCTGTGCAGTTTTTTTAGAGCATCAAGTTACTGCAATTTAAAAGAGAGAAAAGCTATTAGAAGCAAAGGAGGTGAAAAGGAAAAGGCTTGCCTTCCCTTCCCCCTTGGGGGAGAAAATAAAAAAAGTGCCATGAAGAAGCAGTATTATTCCTAAAAGACCATGCCAGGGAAATGGAATTGCTTTTCTGAAAGTAGAAGATTAATACCTGGAGGGTCTAAAATGTAATTATGGTATTTATCTTAGGAAAGCTTTGGATGGATGTAACTTTTATTTTTCTTTTGTGGTTTCTGGTGTCATTAAAATGGGCTCACATGTCAGGTCTGCAGACTGCAAAGTATATCAAGGCAGGCAAAACGGGCCCATCCATGGGTTCTGGGAAGAATCTCTCAAGGTAACATTTAATGTGTGCCATCATGGTTCTCTCATATAAGGCAAATTTCTCAATGGTTTTGGTAACTTATTCAACAAGCTGTTAGTGAAGTGGTAAGGCAACTCTAGGTTGAAAATCAGCCAAAAATACTGTGTCCTAGTTCTATCTATGCTGTGAAGTAGCTACATGGACAGGACCTCAAAACTCAGAATTAAAATTAATTAGAGCTGACATTATATCAGGAGATGACTTTTTTAAATACAAGCTATTCTTCCTGTTCAAAGATAAATTTATCCGACTCAGTGTCCATAGCACAGTGGTTACAGCGCCAGCCACATACACAGAAGCTGGCGGGTTTGAACCCAGCCCGGGCCAACTAAACAATAATGACAACCACAACAAGAAAAATGGCTGGGCATTGTGGCGGGAACCTATAGTCCCAGCTACTCGGGAGGCTGAGGCAAGAGAATCACTTAAGCCCAAGAGTTGGAGGTTGCTGTGAGCTGTGATGCCACAGCACCTTACCAAGGGCGACATAGTGGGACTCTATCTCAAAAAGAAAAAAAGATAAACTTATTCACACATTAAAGAGTTATTGGAGCAGATAGCAATTCATGAATCAAGCAGCATAGAACTACAAGTGGTATGGGCTTCACCAAAGGGGCACAAGGATAAAACTTTTATAAAGTGTTTCTGGAAGTAAGACAAAGAAAACATTTGACTGGTTAAAGTGGAACAGTAGTCTTAGAGTCCCTAGTTAGATGTTAGTTGGGGGTTTCTTAGTGGTTAAGCTTAAGTTTTATTTCCTAGGATGTGACCATTTACTGAGTTTGGTTTTGGTTTGCCCAGGTTCTAAGGCCACCTCAATGTAATGGCCTCTCAATTAATTACTGTAACAATCCTCAGCTTCTTTCCCTTCCAATCAGTTCATAATCCTGCAACTGGCATCTTTCCCACTTGGTTGGGCAAATGTACAACCCAATATTTTACTAAGAAGGTGTTATGGCTCATAACTGGGGTCTCTCCATTTTTAAGAAACACCCTTAATGACTCATCAAGAATATATTAGAACCTATTCCAGGTGCATGGGGGAACAAGATGAAGATGTGTTTCAAGCAATAGGATCCTGTCATTCTGAAGGGAGACTAAGAAATAAGGCTAGAGAGAAAAAAGAGAATGAAAATATAAAGTTGCATGCCTGGTTAAGGATCTTGGGATTTATCTTGTAAGCAATGGAATGCCATTACATGATTTTAATATTGATTTTATACTTTAGCACATAATTTTGGTTAAAGAGTATAGAGGAGAACAGAGTGGGATTAAAAGATGAAAGAGGGTTGATCTCTAAAGTTTTGAAATTTTCTTTGAGACAGAGTCTCATTCTGCTGCCCCAGGCTGACATGCCATGGCTATCCCTTAGCAACCCCAAACTCCTGGGCTCAAGCAACCTTCCTGCCTCAGCCTCCCAAATAGGTGAGTCTACAGGCACCCCTGGCTATTTTTTTCTATTTTTAGTAGAGAAGGGGGGTCACTCTCTTGCTCAGGCTGGTCTCTAATTCTTGAGCTCAAGGGATCCTCCCCATTCAGCCTTCCAGAGTGCTAGGATTACAGGTGTGAACCACCATGATCAACCTTAAAGTTTTGAAATTAAATATTCTTGTTGAAACCTGACAAAAATCCATCTACTAATGAACATCATTTTAGCAAAGGAGAAGAAATTCCAACTTGGACAAAGCAAGAAACAAAACAGACTCTAGAAACTTGGACAAACATTTTTAGCAGTTAAAATCTGCCAAATCCAACATGTTACCAGTTAAAAATTCAGCACCACTCCACTTCCATTTACAGTTAAGAGATAAGGTAGTGTAGCTCCATGGTTAAGAACACCAGACAGACTTAGATCTGTTCCAGTCTCAAATATGTCATTTTCTATTCCTTCCTATTCCTGTTCCTTTAATGTGTAGCCTAATCTCTCAAATTCTCCCATCTGTAATGGTAACGATGATAGTAGTACTCAGTTTGCAAAGCCACTGTGAGATTCATGTGTTTAAAGTGTTGGAACATTGCAGGGTTTGTGGTGGGGATCATAATTCCCCAATTAGGTGGCTTCTTTACATGTGAAGGGAGCTTACTAGGGCATTCTTCTGGACCTCTCTCAGCCCCTCTGCAGAAAGTGATCCCATTTCATTGTGGGCAAGAGAATGAGCAGAAGCTTCTCTGAAGAAGACAGGCACATGGCCTACAGACACAAGAAAAAATGCTCATCATCTTTAATCATCAGAGAAATGCAAACCAAAACTACTCTGAGATACCACCTAACTCCAGTAAGAGTACCCCACATCACAAAATCCCAAAACTACAGATGTTGGCGTGGATGTGGAGAAAGGGAAACACTTCTGCACTGCTTGTGGGAATGCAAGCTAGTACGTTCCTTTTGGAAGGAAGTTTGGAGAATACTCAGGGATCTAAATGTAGACTGGTTGTTTGATCCTGAAATTCCTCTTCTAGGTGTATATCCAAAAGACCAAAAATCATTTGGCAACAAAGATATTTGTACCAGATTGTTCATTGCAGCTCAATTCATAATTGCCAAGTCATGGAAGAAGCCCAAGTGCCCATCGACCCATGAATGGATGAATAAATTGTGGTATATGTATACCATGCAATACTATGCAGCAGTAAAAAATAGAGACTTTACCTCTTTTATGTTTATATGGATGGAGCTGGAAAATATTCTTCTGAGTAAAGTATCTCAGGAATGGAAAAAAAAATCCAATGTACTCAGTACTACTGTGAAACCAATTTATAATCACTCACACTTGCATATGAAAAATGAAACACAACTATAGCCTAGGATGAAAGAGAGTAGGGGAGGGAGAGGGGAAGGGAGGAGGTGGGTTGATAGAGGGAGAGTTCGTAGGGGGACCACACCTATGGAGCACATTGCAAGTACAAGTTAGATCTATCAGGTGTAAAACACAAATGTCTTAATGCTGTAATTGAGTAAATGAGGTGAAAGCTATGTTGATTAGTAGGATGTAAGCACTCCAATTTGTACAAATAATCAACACATCGAATCCCATAATGGCATAAATGTATTTATGATCTATGTACAAATGACTTAATAAAAATACATATATATGTATATGTATGTGCGTGTGTGTGTGTGTATAGATATATATATATAGATATAAAGAAAGAGTGACTGAATCAGACTAGGGAGTTTTCAGGTGTTTTCTAACTTCCTCCTTTCTCTTTATTGGGAGATGCCTACCCTACAAAGTTGTATGTTATGCTCTGGTATTGCTTATGTTTTTAACATAATGGGAATGTTTTTCTATGGAGAAAATGTTTTCAACATTTCTTTTCAGGGAAAGCTTACAATTATCCAGCATGATCTATGACTCAAAAGTAAGCCTGGCTAATTTTTAAGCACAGAATTTTAGAACATACTTGCCCACAGATATAAATCATATTTTCTAATATCACCACTATTTACAATAAAAGTGACATAGGTATACTACACAGAATTTGTCCTCAGTAAATGTCTTCCTCAGGAGAATGTTTCTTCTTAGTTTTTAATATCTAAACTTCACCTAAGTACTTTTCAGTGGAATGAGGGTTGTATCTAATGACATTTAACTTTTTTAAAAATAGCACAATATTGAACAAAAGAGTATGTGGAAAACATCTGAAGTTTTACTCCAAATACAATTGACATTAAGAATGAATTAAGTTCAGAGGGATCAGAAAAACACATAGATATTTTAAAGTGCTCCAGTGTCAATAAAAGGGGGATATTTTGCTAGGATATCGCTAGTGCTAAGAAAGATATCACTTCAGATAAAGCAAGTGCTTTTTAAAACCATATTACTTGCTTGGTGTCAAGGAAATAATGGTTTAAGCACTTATGATATGACAGTTTTGTCCTTACATGTGGTCATTTTAAAGTGTTTTAGTCACTTGAGGGTTTTGGATTGATTTGTAAAGCATATTTTTCTTCATTTAAAATAATTGAAACTGGCTCCTTTAACATTTTCACATAGAACAATGGATTTCATTAACACAAAACCAATGATAAGCAAGAGATATCTGCCTTACCTGTTTGCCCAATTTTTCAATTGGTTCACAACTCAATGGAAAAGCAAATGGCTGTTTGGCAACCACTAATAAATAAAATATGGCAAGAGTGACAAGATGTCACTTCCAAGATCGGGTTACAAAAGACTATGACATCTGGGCTCAGTGCCTATAGGGCAAGTGGTTAGGGTGCCAGCCACATACACCAGACTTGGTGGGTTTGAATCTAGCCTGGGCCTGCCAAACAACAATGACAACTGCAGCCAAAAAAAATAGCCAGGTGTTGTGGTGAGCACCTGTAGTCCCAGCTACTTGGAAGACTGAGACAAGAGAATCGCTTAAGCCCAAGAGTTGGAGGTTGCTGTGAGCTGTGATGCCACAGCACTCTACCCAGGGCAACAGCTTGAGACTTTGTCTCAAAAAAAAAAAAAAAGACTATGACATCTGTTTTGTTCTCTATCCCTAGCCCTTACTGCTTGCTTATTGTGAAGAAGCAAGCTGCTATGTAGCAAACTGCCCTATGGAGAGACCTACACGGCATGGACTGAGGGAGGACTCTGGCCTACATACATCAAGCAAGTGAGGCCCTCAGTCCAATAGCTTGTAAAAAAACTGAATCCTGCCAACAACCATATTCTCCACCAGTGATCCTTGAGTTGACTACAGTCCTGGCCAACACTTTGATTGCAGCCTTGTGAAAGACTTTGAGCCATGGGACCTAACCAAGCCATACACACATTCCTGACCCACAGAAATGTTTGTTGCATTAAGCTGCTAAGTTCTGAGGCAATTTTTATGCAGTAGTAGATAATTAATATACTCAATAAATGTGTGCTGATAAAAAAATAAGTGCATAGCTTAAATATTTTTCCAAAGAGCTCATAAGATTTGCACCCTTAGGTATTTACTTCTAAGAAATAAATCAGGAATTTCTAAATGTGTTCTGGTATTGTGGAAAACTAAATATGGAACTTGCCAAGAACTTGTTCATATCCCATCAGTTTAAGTCAAGACTAAATTTATAGAATCACTATCTGGAAATAAATTTTGAAATCATTAACCCAAATGGCCATATTATAGAAACGGAAACTGAGGCTCAGAAGAGCTAAGTGATTTTCCCTGGGCCATGGGGTCCATGGCAGTGTCATTTTAGAACCCAGAGTTCCTGATTCCTACTCTAGGCTCTTCAACAACATTCCATAGCAATGTTTAGAGGACAGGAAGATCAGAATAATGGAAGGAACCTGAATGTAGAAAGTAATGGTTAAGCATGGCTTGGAATTGTGGGTAGGATTAGGAAGGCATTCCATATAAGGGCTCTACATAAAAGAAAGTACAGTGATAGGACTATGTCTCATGTGAGGGGTAATGAAAATCAAAATCTCCATGATTTGGTCAGTTATCTTGAAGCTCGTATGAAAGGCAAAAATGGGGAGGACTTGGAAAGAAATGGTACCTACAAGGAAGAAAAGTCAGCAGAGGAAGGAGGACAAATCTTGATAGATTAAAAAAAAAAAAAACTAAGAAAGAAACATTTTTTTATGAGACTTTATGGAAGGCATCCCTAGTGAATCTGAACACAAGATAAATGAGTGGGCAGGAAAAAAGGGTGGGCATCAGAATTTGGGAAACTTTCTAGTTTCACAGTCTTATAGGCTTGGAGAAAAAGTAAAGAAGGCTCATACTTGTATATGTAGGGCTCAAATCTGTGCTTAGAATGTGCTAAAACCCTCACCTGGATTTTATGGCAACTGGATCCTTCATTATATGACCATATTGGCTCCTATGTATGGTTATGTAGTATTTAATCTACACAATTGTACATTGCAGTCCTGCAATAAGCTGATAAAGGCTTTGGAAAATTTTATGTAAAATTAGCCCACAAAAAGCCAATTTTAAAGAAACTATTGATAAATTATTGTTTTTTTTAAATTACTGATTCTGTAAACCCAGATTGGAGAATCCCAGCCTGTCATAATTATCTAATAGAGTCTGTGGTAATTATTTGACTCCTGACACAGACACTGGTTTATCAGTGAAGAGCCAAAAGGACAGTGGACTAGAGCCACAAGTCTGAATTCCAGTCCAGTGTGACACAACCTCTCTACACTTCATTTTTTTCAACTGTCCAAAGGACATAATAACGGCTGCCTGTCCCATGTTACAAAGTTTCCATGAAAGTTGAAATTTGAAAAAAGTAAAAGGCCTATACAAATGCTTGGCTACATAGAAAAAAGAGAAGTTTTCCATTACAGTCATGAAAAGGCCCCCTTTTTTCACTCTATAATAGCTTCCTTTATAACAAACAAAGAGGTGCAAAGGCCAAATTACATAAAATTGCCTCACATAGTCACAGCACACGCAATAAATAATGCCACTGAAGATGATTCACAATGATAATCAGATTAAGGCCCTGTGAAGCCGAGCATTTAATTTCTATGATCCTGGCCAGTGAAGAGGGGCAAGGATGTTAAGTATTCAAAGTTTTAGGCACGGAGGAAATTCCAGAATCCAAATGATGAAGGCAGGGAGAAATGGTAGGATGAACATGGAGATTTCACCAGTGTATTAGCTAAGGTAACTCTACCTGCTATAACAGATTAAGTCCCCAAACTCAAAGGCTTAACACAATAGAAGTTTGCCATTCACTCAAAACACTGTGTTGTATATCTTTTCTCTCTCCTAAGAGGTGATTTGAGATCCAGACTCCCTCAATGTTCCATCATCACCAAGGGCTCAAAGGCTACTCCTAAATCTATCTGGTGTACAGGAAAAGAGGAAGAGAAGAAAGAACACCCGCTTTCAACTACTTATGCCTAGAAATGACACATATCACTTCTACTCACATTCATGAAGTGAGGACTTGTTACATATACCACTACAGACAAGGGGATAGAACATGTTTTTCGTGGTTTGCCAGCAACAGTTCAACACTAAGAAAGGGAAGCCCGCCTCTCTGGGGAACAGAGGCAGCCATCTCTGCCTTACCTGGGAAAAGAGAGAACAGAAATCTCTTCCGTTTTGTATCCTTTCCTTCTGCCAACATTTCCAGGCAATATACACATCAAAGATTTGTATAGCTACAAATGTTATCAATAAAACAGACAGCATTTCTTGGAAAGCCACTGACATTTATCCTTAAATCAGAGGAAAACAGTCCTTCATGGCTCTAAATCAGAGATTAGAAGCTAATGGGAGGACATCATTAAAAAAAACAAAAAACTTTGAAGTCTAGCCAGGGTAGGTTTTAATCCCTGCTCCAACCCAAAAAATTATGTAAGGTTCTACGTAATTTATTTAACCCTTCTAAGCCAAAGTGTCTTCATCAGCAGCATAAGCTCAATAATAAGATCACTGATTAGAAATAGCAAGTGCTTGTCTCATAAAATGCATTCGCAAAATAATGCCCTCACAGCATCTACTGAAGTTGAGCACATTTATCTCCTATGGCCCAGTAACTCCACTCCCAGGTCTACAGCCAACAGATGCATATATTTGCCAAAAGTTACCTACCAGAATGTCTGGAGCAGCACTGTTCATAATAGCTAAAAAGCAGAAACTTTACCCATGCCCACCAAGAGCAGAATGGATAAATAGATTATGGTATATCTTATACCTAATACGATACAGCAATGAAAATGAACAAACTGCAGCTACATAAACCAATGTAGATAGATCTTACAAACACATATTGAGCAAAAGATACAACAGAATACCTACTATGTGATTCCATTTATACAAAGTTCCAAACACACAAGATTAACCTGTGCTGTTAGAAGTCAGAATGATCATTACCCCTGGAAGCTATTAAATGGTATGCTAGTTACAGGACACATTCAGTTTGTGGAAATTCATTATGCTACACATTTACATCAGTAAAAAGTTTTTTAAAAATAGTATCCTTCCCCCTGAGTCACCCCAAAGGGCCTAAATATTACTTGCAAGTGCTACCAGGCTTTGGAGAAGGGAAAAGGGTACAGGAACAGGAGGGTAAAACCATGAAAGTAAGCCATGAAGAGAAATGTAAGCCATGGTGAGGAGGCAGAATAAGGATGAAGGGGACCAAAACCAGAGATATCTACCGCTTTTCTAAATCATGGCATTTGTTATATGCCCCAAATCCCTGGTAATTACAAAAAGGTCCAGGATACTTCTTCACAGTGACTCTGGCATATTTATTTGGAATAAGTTTTAGTGCTGCTAAAAATACAAGTATTCCCTATGGGCAATCCATTATATGTCTTTTAGATTCTAATGTGTCTTTCTGTTCCATATGTCACTCTGTCATTTCTGTCGTTGTGATTCTTCCTTCCTTTGCCATTTTGGTATACTGGTGGAATGTGTGTGTGTGTGTGCGTGTGCGCGTGTGTGTGTGTCTTGGGTGGGGATCCTTACCAACCCCAATCCTTGCAATTTATATCACTTACTCTGAACACCAAGGAGACTTTCAATATTTTAGTATCACGATAATGCAAAAACCATTCCCGACTAATATCATCCCCAGATAGCCTGGTTTCTACATGGACAATTACATAATATAACTCAAGCCTTTTCACTATTTCTACATACTGAATGAGGTATCCATAAATAAATATCATGTGGAGTTATGACGTAACAAAAAGTCAGTATCATTACAGCACCAGTGGTCACTGATCAACAAATTTGGCTTAATTTTACAAGTGGTTTTATAAATGTTAGTATCAGTAGGAATGTTAAGAGATTACCTTCTTATTTAATCTAGGAAGAAACTTAAGGCAAAGACAGTTGAATAACTTGCTTTAAGACATAAAGATAGTTGTGACCAAAACAAGAGAAAAATCCAGATTTTCTTTTTCCTACCCAGCATCCTTTTCCTACCTTTATACCGTTAGAGAGCTTCTGTTTCTCTTTGCGTATAGTTGGCATGAAATGAATGTGAATCCAGCATTTTCCATGTCACATTTCAATCATAATCCCCCAGGTATGGTGCCAATATAAATCAGTATCTTGGCTTTTGCCTAAAACAAATGTTTTGAGATAGTATTGTTAGGTGATTTCTGGAGGAAGTTGTATCAATTGATTTATTTCTTCAGTTGTCATGTTTTTTTCTTTTTACTTTTTTAAAAATGTTTTTAAACATAAAAAAAATAGTAAAAAGAACCCCAGTATAACTTTACTCAGACTGATCAATTTTAAACATTTTTCCAGTTGCTTTATAATTTTCTCTCCCTCACTCCTTCCTTCTACTGTACCTCTCTTTCTCTCTGCCTGCCTATCTTTCTCACATACACATACACATATACATTATTAGTTTTTATCAATTATTTAAGATAGGTTACACAAATTATGCATTTTTACTTCATAATACTTTAGCATGTATCTCCTAAGAACAAGATATTTTCTTATATAACCATATAAATTATCAAATTTAAGAAAATTAATATTATGACAGAACTTAGTAATAATAATTTATCTATTATATGTATAGTCCATGTTCCAATTTTGTCAATTATTCCAACAATGTCTTTTAGAGCATTTTCCCAACCCAGTCCAGGATCCAATCCAGTATGACACTTAACATTTGGTTTTCATTTCTCTTTACTCTCCTCCAATACAGACCAGTTCCTTGGTTCTTCTTTTCTTTCATGACATAGATATGTTGGAAAAATAAAAGCCATTTATTGTAATAGAATTTTATTTATTTAGATTGTATCTGTTACCTTTTGTTATGTCATACTTGTAAAGCATCCTGAAAGTTAGTGGCTTGAAACAAAAATGTATTACAACAAAAATTTCTCATTTCTCACTATCCAGTGAGTCAGCTATATATGATTCTTCTGGTCAAGCTAAATTGGATGGGACTGGATGGTCTAGAATGACCTCATCCACATGTCAACTGAGATGATAAGGATGACTTAGCCATGTATCTCTCCTTATCCAGCGGGCTAACCTGGGCTCATTCACATAGTGGTGATCACAAAGTTCCAAAGTATACCAAGAGAGAAAGTACTAATGAACAGACATTTTCCAAGCCTTTGCTTACATCATGGTTGTTAATGTCCTGTTGGCCAAAGGAAATAACAAGGCCAGCCCAGAGTCAGTATGGGAGAGCACTGCCATAGATCACAGAAGGAGTAGAATGATTTGTGGCCATTCGTCCAATCTACCACCACAGCAGCTAAAAACCAGGGATAACATCTTTTATCAAGAAAGAAAGAATATACTATTAATGAAAGAAATGAGGAAAAAGAACAAAAGCCTCTCAAAAAGTGGAGTATGAACACTTAACTTTCTCTGAAAGAATCTGAAAACAAAATATCACACCAGTAGACCAGGCATAGTGGCTTACGCCTGTAATCCTGGTACTCTGAGAAGTAGAGGCAGGTAGACTGCTTGAGCGCATGAGTTTGAGACCAACCTGAGTAACAGTGAGACCCTGTCTCTACTAAATATAGAAAAATTAGCCATGCATAGTGGCAGGCACCTATACTACCAGCTACTCAGAAGGGTAAGAGGAGGATGACTTCAGCCCAAGAGTTTGAGGTTGCTGTGAGCTATGATGAAAACATAGCACTCTACCCAGGGTGACAGAGTGAGACTCTGTCTCAAAAAAAAAATTAAAGAAAAAAAAAAAAAAACACATCCCACCAGTCAGAGAAAAAGGCTTATAACATAAGCTGACCAGTAAAGATTTGTTACACTGCTATTCTTCATTGATCAAAAGGGGTCAAATTAAAAAAAAAAATTAATGTTCATTTTCTGATGCCACAATCCAAAGAAAACAAACAACTGAATGACAGAAAATTGTGTGTTAATGTACTAGGCTTTGACAAAAAAAAAAAAAAAAAAAAAAAAAGAAAAAGAAAGAAAGAAAGAAAAGAACAAACAGAGAATAATGATAACAGAAAATTGATTATGTGTCTCCCTGTTAAGGCGACAATATGAAATCCCAAGACTGTGGTAAAGAAGACAGGCTATACCCCTTTTTAAAGTAATGGTAGCAACAGCAGTAGCAACAGCTTGTTCATTACTGTTAAGTGCTCTTATGTAACAACAGAAACCCTGAGATACAGATTTACCATTTTATCAAAAAAATATGAAAATATAGACTCAAATGTAAAATTGGCAGATCTATAAATCTTAGTTTTAAGTATTTTTAAGAGCATATTCACAGGCTGAATTGAGCCCAAGAGCCATAAATTTAAAAACTCAACTTTTCTAACTTAAAATTAAAAAAATAAGCTACAAGAACAGAAAAGGTTAAAATATTGAATAACTGAAATGTTTATCCAACCCCCTTAGAGGCATCATACCTCTCTTAACTTGTAACTATCTAAAACATATCTTCCAGAAAGTGAGAGAAAGTCCAAGATGGCAGTTTAAAGACGTCTCCTCACCAGTCACTCGCTCCTAGTAAGGTCTGGGAATGGAGCATCCAGCCACCTCCATTTGGACCATCTTACCAAGAAACAGCATTATAAAGGCACAGAGAGACATCATGGGACACCAGGAGCAAAAAAGCAAAAAGGCCATCTCAACTCCAAACTACAGAGATAAAGAAGGTCAAAAGGAAGGAAGAACTGAAAGATGGATGTAGGAGCAGGAAATAAAGAAGAAGAAACCATGCATGAGGAGGTACCAAAAAAAAAAAAAAAACACTGGCAACATGAAAAATCAGAACAGATCAACTCCCCAGAGGGTTACAATGTACCACATGTGAAATCTTGGAAATGACAGAAAGTGAATTCAGATTACAGATGGTAAAATGATGAAGGGAATTGAAGGGAAATTAGAAAACCACAAAAAGCAATCCAAATTGACCCAAGAAATGAACAAAACACATGACAATGTCACCAAGGACCTGAACAAAATTAGAAAGGGTATAATAGAGCTTACAGAGCTGAAGGAGTAATTTGGGGAGTTTCAAAATGTAGTAGAAAGTTTTAACAGATTAAACCATAGAGAAGAAAGAATCTCATTTCTTGAAGACAAGGCTCTCAAACTAACTAAATCATTTAAAGAGGCAGAAAAGAAGAGAGTAAAAACAGAGAAATTTCTCAGAGAATTATGGGACTACATGACACATACAAACATATGAATTATAGGTATCCCTGAGGGAGAAGAAGAGAGTCCCAATGGCATGATGCTCTAGTTCAGCAGTCCTCAACCTGTGGGTCGTGACCCACAGGAACTGTATTAAAGGGCTGTGGCATTAGGAAGGTTGAGAACCACTGCTCTAGTTGATGACATAATAACTGAAAATTACCCAAGCATCACCAAAGATTTGGACTTACTCCTTCTAGACAGGTATCAAACACCAGGCCTACTCAGTTCAAAAAGAGTATCTGCTACACACATTGAAATTAATCTGGCCAAAGTCAAAATGAAAGAGAAAATTCTGCAAGCATCCAGGCATAAATGGCAGCTGATCTACAAGGGCAAAACTATTAGGATAACAGCAGACTTTTCAGCAGAAACTTTATAAGCCAAAAGAAAGTAGGCTCCCACCTTCAATCTACTCAAAGGAAGCAAATCTCAGTTTAGGATGCTATAGCCTGCAAAACTAAATTCTACAATGAAGAAATCACATCTTTTACTGACAAGCAAACACTGAGGAACTTTGTCACTATAAGACCAGTTCTTCAGAAATTACTCAGACCTGTGCTATATACAGATCATCACAACGGACCACCAGCAAAGTAAAGATACACAGAAACTAAAGGACAAAGCCTAGCTCTCACAGTGGCCCAATAACCCTCCACCAAACAAGACAGACAGAACTCTACCCTATTTATAAATTCTCTCAGTAAATGTGAATGACTTGAATTTCCTATTGAAGAGGATACAGCATCCATAGGAGCCAAATATATTATGTCTTCAGGAAATAATACATCTAACCCCCAAGGACAAATCAAGACTCATGGTGAAACATTGGAAAACAATATTTCAGAAAAACAATTATGGTCATGGGGAGGGGGGTGTAAGGAAAAGCAGAGAGAGGGAAGGAGGAAGGGGGGTTGGGGCCTTGGTGTGTGCCACACCTTCTGGGGGCAAGACACGATTGCAAGAGGTACTTTTCCTAATAAATGCAATCAGTGTAACCTGGCTTATTGTACCCTCAATTAATCCTCAACAATTAAAAAAAAAAAAAACAGAAACCAAAAGAAAGCAGGAGTCTGCAATCTTTTTGTGGTTACAATTGTATTTAAGGCAACAAAAGTAAAGAAAGAAAGACAAAGATGGACACAAGGGAATGATAAAGATGACATTTCAATCCTCAATATATATGCACCCAACATTAAAACCCCCCAGATTTATAAAATGAACCCTACTTGATCTGAACAATATGATTACCTACAACACCATAATAGTCAGGGACTTCAACACCACACTGACAGGACTGGACAGATCCTCTCCAGCAGTTCTCAACTTGTGGGTCACGACCCACAGGAACTGTATTAAAGGGCCACGGCCTTAGGAAGACTGAGAACCCCCGCAAGCAGAAACTAAACAAAGAAATGATAGACTTAAACATAACTCTAGAATAAATGAGCTTAGCAGACATTTATAGAACATTTTACCCTAATACTACTGAACATACATTCCTTTCATCAGCTTGTAGATCATTCTCCAAGATCGATCCTATTCTAGGACACAAATCAAACATCAACAAATTTAAAAGAATAGAAATCATACCTTGTATTTTCACAGACCACAACAGAATAAAAGTAGAACTCAATTCCAACAGAAACACACATCACCACACAAAGTCATGGAAACTAAACAACCTTTGATAGCTGGGTCAAGAGGAGATAAAGAGAGAAATTATTAGGCTCCTGGAACAAAATGACAAAGAAGCCACAAGTTATCAAAACATGGTGGATATTGCAAAAGTAGTCCTAAGAGGGAAATTTATTGCATTTAATGCCCACATCCAGAAGTCTGAAAGAGCACAAATCAACAATCTAATGAATCATCTCAAGGAAGTGAAAAAGGAAGCACAATCCAATACCAAACCCAGGAGAAGAAAAGAAATAACTAAAATTAAATCAGAACTAAATAAAGAGCTGCACCTGTGGCTCAAAGGAGTAGGGTGCCAGCCCCATATACCGAAGGTAGCAGGTTCAAACTTGGCCTCAGTCAAAAACTGCAAAAAAAAAAAAAAAAAAAAAAATGAACTAAATGAAATAAAGAACAAAAAGAACTATTCAGAAGACCAAAGAAACAAAAAGTTGGTACTAGGACACAACACACAATTTAGCCGAGTTCTTTTCCACTTTATAACAAGGATGACCTTTCCTTCACTTTCCAATAAGATACATCCTCATTTTTCTCTAAGACTTCATCAGAATTACCTTTATTGCCCATATTTCTACCAATATTCTAATCATGGTCACTTAAGAATCTCTAAGATTTGGAGACTTCCGACTGGGGTCTTCCCCTTTTCCAGGAGCTCTGTTGCTTTTTACTCCTTCTGTATTCCTTTCTGTCTAATAAAATCCTATCTTACCACTGGGGTGGGGGGGAAGAATCTTTAAGATTTAAGCTCTATCTATAGTTCTCTATTTCTTCTGAGCTCTCACTAGAATCACCCTTAACACTCCCTTTCAGCAATCTAGGCTTTTCCTAGCACACACTTTAAAACTGCTTCAGCCTTTACTCATTACTAACCAGTTCCCAAGCTATTTCTACATTTTCAGGTGATTGCTATAGCAATACCCTACTTTTCATTACCAATTCCTAACTTAGTCCATTTGTGCTGCTACAAAAAAAAAAAAAAAAAGCCACAGACTGGGTAATTTATAAAAACAAGAAATTTATTTTTCTCACAGTTCTGGAGGCTGAGAAGTCCAAGATCAAGGTACCAGCAGTTCAGTGCCTACTGAAGGCTTGTTTCCTTTTCCCAAGATGATAAGTTATTGCTGCATCCTCACATGGTAGAAAGGCAAAAGAGCAAAACATATGAACATTATGACCCCACATGGCAGAAGAGATGGAAAGAAATGAACCCACTTTCTCAAGCCTGTTTACAAGGCCCCTAATCTCATCCAAGAGGACGCGACTCTTAAGATGTAATTAGCTCTTAAAGGCCCCACCTCTTAATGCTATCACAATGGCAATTATGTTTTGAGATACTATGTATATATTTGGGGGGACATATTCAGACTGCAGTAGCCTTCATGCTGTTCCTGTTTTCCTTAGACTGGCATTTGCAGAGTTCTCCACTATTATAGGTGTGTATGATAGATAACTAAAGAAGGCCAGTAGATCTACCAACTTCTACATTTCTCCTATGAAAAATGGCAACTAAGTCCACCAGCTCATCCAAGAAAATATAATGATTAAATGCAAGATCCTTTATTTCATAAAACAGCATCAACACCAGACTCAATAAACCCTTATAAGGTCAAATCTTTTTGTGGTTCACAACTACTCAAATAGTTAATGTGTCTCTCTGTGCCAGGCTTGCCTCCTTTCAATTCTCCAAAATGTAACCAGGAAGATATACTTTAAATGAATTTTGATATTTCATTTCAAATGAATAAAGTCCAAATGCTAATGTGGCTCATGAGGCAGTGAGTAATCTAGCACTAGCCTACCATTCTGAGATGTTTAGATGACTGCTTCTTTTGAAAATTTGTAGTTCAAAGAGTGCTCTAAATTAAGATCAGAAAAATAGGCTACGTCTAGATTGCTTCATTCTCTATAAGCAGTGTTAGATGGCCCACTCCTTGATTTCAAAAGTTCAATCCTTGACCCTATGACCCAATTCCACTCCTAGGTATCCAGTCAACATATATTATTGTTCACCAAATAGTCCCAAATTGAAAATAATGCAGATCACCCACAATAACACAAATAAATGTATACCTTCTTCAAAAAGAATACTGTATAGCCAACAAACAGAAGTAACTATAACCACGTGCAACAACATGAATGAATCTCACAAATATAACATTTGGTGGAAAAGTCAGGTACAGAAGAGCTCATGCTGTATTATTCTAAGTAATAAAGTACAAAGATAGTCTAAAGTATCAGGACAGGAGGGAAGGTTACCATCTAGATGGAAACACGAGGGGGTTCTGGGAGGCAGGTTTCTCAATCTGAGTATAGTTGCATGGATGTTTGTTTTATAAAAACTTGTCAAGCTACACACTTATTTACGCACTTTTATTTAAATACTACCACAATAGTTTATGCTTTTAAAAATTCTCTGCCTTCATATTCCATATCTTGCTTTTTAAACTTTCAATATCACTTCTTCCAGAAGCCCTTTCCTGAATTCTTAGACTATTTTAGCTCATCATGCTGTGTGTTCAAAGTCCCCTGTTGTTTTCCTATCTTAACAACTCTCCACATTTAATTACAACTACTTGTTGAATCAATTTTTACAAATTGGCTTTATATATATTTTCAGGCACATTGTGAAAGTGCACAAATTTTAATAGAGGGCATCTGAAGGGAGTAAGAATTAATAATACTCACCCAAGGGTAGACTATGAGCTCCAATGCAGTGCAAAATATAGAAAGGTGAACTAGTTATCTATTGCTGCGTAACAAATTACTACAAGTTCAGCAGCTTGAAACAGCACACATTTATGCTCTCACAGTTTCTATGCATCAGAAATTCAGGAACAGATTATCTGGATGTTCTGTTTCTGGGTCTCCCAAGGCTATAATCAAGGTGTTACCAGGTCTGCATTTCTTTTAGGAGTTTCAGGGTCCTCTCTCAAGCTTGGTCAAATTCAGTTCCTTGCCTTATTGCTTGCTGTCAATTGAGGATCATTCTCTGCTCTCAGAGTCCACCCACATTCCTTATCATAGGCCCTCTCATAGTCCTCTCAACATGGCAGCTTCGTCTAGGCCATCAAGGCAGAGTCTCTTGCTCTAGTCAGCTAATGGGAACTCATATAATCTAACAAAATTATGAAAATGACATCCTATCACCTTTGCCATTTAATATAACTCAATCAAGGGAGTACTATCCCATCCCCTTTATCATATTCTATTGGCTAGAATATGACGTGCAAGAAGCAAGTCTTCTCACATTCAAGGGGAGGGACTTACACAAGGGCATAACTCATTAGGGGTTATCTTAGAATTCTGCCTGAAACATAAGAGTAACATTTGAAGAATGGGGAAAATTTTGCCAAAAACCCTCAAATTCCACAACATAGATGTGGAAGCTAGGCTCTAAGATGGCACTCAACAATCATACCCTGTGTAATCCCATCTCAAACTGTATCAGGGTTGGTCTATATATGGCCAATATAATATGATAGAAATAATGATATGGGACTTCTGACACTAGATCATAAAACACAATGCAGTATCCACCTATCTGTCACTAGTTCTCAGGGAAGCTGGTTATCATGCCATGAGGACATTTGAATAGCCCTTTGAAGACTCCCATGTGGCAAGGAACTCTGAGATCAGTTGCCAATAAGGTTGCAAATGAAAAACAGAATGTCAGTCAAATTTCAGATAAATAATGGATAATAATTTAAATAAGTATCTCCCAAATATTACACGAGACATAACTTGTACTAAAAAAAATTGTTTGTTTATACTACATATGAAATTCAAATTTAACTGCGCATCCTGAGTTTTATTTTTGTGTGTGTTTCCAAAAACGTAGTAACCCTATCTACTGACAGCCACAGGAATGACCTGGATTCCTCAGCACAGCTTTAGTCAAATCATCTGACTGCAGCTCCAGTTGGCATCTTAATTATAACTTCACGGGAGACCCTGAACCATAACTTCCTATTAAAGCTGCTCCTGAATTCCTGTCCTCTGCAAAAAAACTGAGTTAATACATGCTTGTTATTTAAAGCCACTAAGTTTGAGGACTAATCTGTTGCACAGTAAGAGAGAACTAATACAATAAGTAACTGTCTACCCCATTGTCTCGGCCAGCCAGCTTATCTCTTTTATGAGATCCAATCATCAAGAATGGTTCCAATATTTAAGAAGTAAATTCCCTTCTCTAGTTGAAGAATAAGAAGGTAACTCAGAAATGACAGTTAAGTTCATCATTTATTAATGAAACGCCTCAGTACCTATTTGATTGAATTAAATCTGTCAAACAGGGCTTCTTGTTAGGGAAGTCAGAAGGCATTTTTTTGGTTGCCTTGCTTACTGGAGTTGGCAACAGCAGCTTCAACATAACAAAGCCTGACAGCTTGATTCAGCCTGAAAATGCTGATGACAGGCCAGTGATGTCTGTTGTAAATAGAAGGTCCCACAGTTCCTCAAGCAAAGACGAAAATGGCAAATGCACATTACACAACTGAGAGATCCAACAGTGTCCACTGTGTCAGTGGAGGAATGAAAAGACGTTTAAAAATGATTTACACGTTATTAAACATGTAGCTGGAAAGAAGAGAGGAAATAGGGAGGCAAAGGATCTTTAGAGCAGTGGTTCTTGACTGAAGGCTATTTTGCTCCCCACTCCAGGGGACATTTGGCAATGTCTGGAAACACTTTTTGTTGCCATAACCAGGGGAAGATGCCACTGGCATCTACCAGGCTGATACCATGGGTGCTGCTAAACATGCTGCATGCACAGTACAGCACCCACATCAAAAAATTATCCAGCCCAAATTGTCATCAGTGCTGAGGTTGAGAAATCCTGCTCAAGAGAGATATAAATGGAGCATTTGTTGTACTGACGATCAGACTGTTGTAATTCTATGGTATCTGGAAAATTTCTACTTTGAAAACTTTTAGTTGATTGATCTATTCTGTACTCATTGATTTATTCATTCTATATCTATTAATATATTCATAAATTTGTTTCTTCATTCAACAATTTTTTTATTAAATGCTTTTCCGTGACAGGTGTTTGAAAAAGAACTGATATGTATAAGAAATTCATTCAGCTATTAAATGAATTAGTAAGCACCTGGAAGTGATATGGGGGATGAATCAAATATGTATTCTTCCCAAAAAATAAAAATTTGAGTTAATGCTAAATGCATATAAAAAATCAGGGAAAATGAATCAAAACCATAAAAGCTTTGTATAATTCTAATAAAAGGTGATTTTTAAGGCACATATTTGAAGAGAAGCTGTACATACTATTGGCTAGCTGAAGGATGCATCAGCACAGCAACATATGAAACTAGCTGGCCATATGTGTTTTCACTGATTCACCTTTATTTTTCTTTAATTTAGTACAGCATGTAGTAATTTATGAAGAGGTTTTAAAAGGTGCTTATGAAAAACAGCAATTGAGTGAAAGCCAAAATCTTAGTGATGATTGAAGAGCTGGCTGTGTAGAAGATGCACACATGCCTTGCACAAAAATGCAGCTGAAAAGAAATCCCAAAAGAACATTTCAAGTTAGCAATGGCAGGGGTCTGTGAGGGTTCCAAACATACCTCTTGTGAATGGTGAAGTATCATATTAATGATAGTGCTATAGGAATCAAAAAATGGGAGAATCTAGGAGTTTTAGGAGAGATTTAAAAGGCAAGCAAGGCAAAGGTATAATCATAAAGCTGCCTGCCTGACATGCAGGATACTGAGAGGAAAAAGAGAAAGAAATACAGGTAGAAAGGCTACAACTGCATTTTAGAGGATGCTCAATACTCAATGAGATTCTCACATCTAAACAAAGTCTTAGGGAGAAGGAGGGAAGGAAGAAAAAATATATCTTTTATATTGCTAAATCGTCTCTCTACAAACAGAATCTTTAGCAGAGTGGGATTCCTTAGCTCTCATAAGCAGCAAGGGTATGGTTTTAATTAGAGATACCTAAAGCAGAAGGTCCATCATCAGGGCACTCCACAGATGTCAGCTTTCTTCTTTCCCACAACCTTCTCCATGAAGTGAAACCACCTTGCTTACAAACTCTGGGCTTACAATCTCACATCTCTATATCCAATGAGGTTCCCAATTCAAAGAGTTCCCAGGGAAGAGTATGACTTGTCTGGCCTGATTCACAGATCCACCAGTTGAACCAACCACCAGGGTGTGATATGGTTCTGTTTCATAGGGCCCACCCAAATGATATGATTAGACTGAGAAAGGCACAATTAAGCAAAAGGAGGGAAACAGACCTCGTGAAACAATAAATGCTTACAACTTTAATGTCCAAAAATAGCATAATGATTAGATAAATTTTGGCATGAAAAATACTAGGTAGCTATTAAAAATTTAAACTATGCTTTGTATATTTAATGAGATCTCAATAAATGCCAGTACTTTTTGCATGGAACTATGCAAACTGACTGTAAAGTTAAATGGGAAAATAGACAAGAATACATGGACAAAACCCTGGAGAATAATAAAAGCAATGAAGAAATGAAGAATGAAAAGTTCTGCTAGATATTAAAACCTATTTCGGGTGGCGCCTGTGGCTCAGTGAGTAGAGCACCAGCCCCATATACCAAGGGTGGCGGGTTCAAACCTGGCCACAGCCAAACTGCAACAACAAAAAAATAGCCGGGTGTTGTGGCGGGCGCCTGTAGTCCCAGCTACTCGGGAGGCTGAGGCAAGAGAATCACCTAAGCCCAAGAGCTGGAGGTTGCTGTGAGCTGTGATGCCATGGCACTCTACCAAGGGTGACAGAATGAGACTCTGTCTCTAAAAAAAAAAAAAAAAAAAAAAAAAAAAACCTATTTATAATGGCATAACAATTAAAAACAATAGAACTGGTGCACAAGCCATAAAAGCCAATGTAACTGAACATTCCAGAAAAATAGAAATATGTGGAGATCTAGCAAATGATAGAGGGGCATCTCAAACCTGTTGGATGAAGTTGGACTTTTTTTTTTTTTTTTTTTTTATTGTTGGGGATTCATTGAGGGTACAATAAGCCAGGTTACACTGATTGCAATTGTTAGGTAAAGTCCCTCTTACAATCATGTCTTGCCCCCATAAAGTGTGACACACACCAAGGCCCCACCCACCTCCCTCCTTCCCTCTTTGTTTCCCCCCCCATAACCATAATTGTCATTAATTGTCCTCATATCAAAATTGAGTACATAGGATTCATGCTTCTCCATTCTTGTGATGCTTTACTAAGAATAATGTCTTCCACGTCCATCCAGGTTAATACGAAGGATGTAAAATCTCCATTTTTTTTAATGGCTGAATAGTATTCCATGGTATACATATACCACAGCTTGTTAATCCATTCCTGGGAAGTTGGACTTTTTAATAAATGGCATAGGGACAATTGGACAGCCCCTAGAAAAAGATAAAGTTGGCTTCATATTTCACAGTGTGCACCAAAATCAACTCCAAATGGATCAGTTTCTAAGGTAACATTTTGACATCTTAAAAGTATTAGAGGAAGAAAAATGGGAAAAATTTTTTATTACCTGGAAGCAGGAAAAACTTCCCTATGATTTATGACAAATATTATATATAACCCAGAGGAAAAATGCAAGTGTTTTAATACATGCTTTCTTTCCTATCCTTTCACAGGTAGCTAAGAACCAGATTCTAAAAGCTCTGCCCATGTCTCTTTGCTGTGTGTAAATAAGAACATTTCCTTTTGGGCGTCCCTTCTATTTCCACTCTGTTATTTTCATCTCTTTAACCCAATCTTTTTACTTTGACACAATCATTCCTACTTTTCATTTTTTATTCCTTCTGTGAGCTCCTTCCCTTTACTTGCCAGCTGCTGCCCTCTCTCTTCTATACTTGCTTCAAGCTACCCTCCTTCCTCTGTCCACCTTCCTGTATCTTTCCATACAATTGATGTTTGGCCAGGTATAGGAGGGGTCACATTCAGAAGAACTGTTATAGTTGTATCAGGAGATGGCATCAAGAGGGTAGCTGGGCCTCCTGGCACTGCTGGGCAGCAATAAGGGAAGGAGGTTAGCCATTCTACAAGAGCTCAGCCTGCTGGACAAGGGTGCAAGCTATAGCTAAATTCTAAACTGTGAACACTGTGGAAATCACTTTTCACAGTACAGTGGCATCTCAGCTTGCATTTATACTGGGTTACCAAAGAGAATTGAGTCTGTCTGTGAGCCTAGTTACAAATATCTCTTTTTTGTTTGTTTGTTTGTTTGTTTCAGCAATTAAGGGGTTTCTTGAAGAGAACAAAACAAAAACTCCTGCAAAATAAGCTTGATCCAGTGACCTGCTTGTAACTATCAGAGGATTGGGGCTATTTTGAGTACTTGTGGAGTCAGTTATTTAGTTATTTCCCTACCCAGAATCTACTATTAGACAAGTGTCCATGCCTAATGAATGGTCCCTGGAAACATTCATAAAAGTTCTGTAAAGCATTGGGACACAAGCAGCTGTTATGCAAAGGATGACAGAAAAAAGAGACATTCTTCATTTCTTCCATACCAGATCAAGGGAAGAGGACTACTGGGTATACATATGAAATAGGCTATAACTGGAAGGTATCTAGATGGGAACAGTGGAGCAATATTCACCCCATCTTCTGGTCTCCACAGGCATTCCTGCTTTACCACATGTAAGAATGAGTTGTTTTCAGAGCCTTGCCAGGCATGTATGGGTCTAAAAGCAGGTTTAGAAAAAATAAAACCAATCATTACAATGCTGAAATACTTAATGGTTTACAAACCCAACTTCTAAAGATCTAAGAGCCTCCATTAAATGAAGATTTGCCAGGAGTGTAAATTAGCTGATTTTTCCCAGGGGTCTACCTATTACGTAGCACTGTCTTTCAGTTGTCAGTTACCTATCATCACTCCAGGAGAGCTTGAGGATAGCAAATCATTTTTCTAGGATGAGAAAGTAATGTCTTTTCATCAGTTCAGATTCCTTAGATTATAATTTGCATTATTTAATATTTTTTTTCAATTCAATCTGCTCCTGATAGACATATAAATATTCAGTGTTGAAAAGTGAATTCACAGGATAATTACTGGATTAGTATGAAGTTGCAATTATAGTAATTTGATGATTTCAATTACTCTAGCTTTTTCTTTGACAATGATGACTAAAACAAATTGAAACTGGAACCAGTAAGTCATATAAAGGTAAAATCATTGGACAGCATTTTGTATGGAAATATTCTCTTCTAAATATGCCTCATTATAACCACAGTCATGAAATACCTCCAATCTTTTCATATATGTATATGTTTTTCTTAAAAAAAAAATAGATCAACACATCCTGTCTTGCCCAATAACATTCCATTCCTCCTGTCCCTAATAAAATGTTACATAGGAAACAATCAAACACTACCCAATATCATGGTTTTTCAAGGGATGCTTCCCAAACATTGGGTTGAGCAAGACAGTCTAGATTCAAAGCCTGGCTCCTTGGCATACTCAGAATAAGATATACGTGAGTTCTCTGGATCTCCAAAATCCACATTGATCATAGCATTGCTCTTCAAATTCTCGTGTTTAGAATACATGAGGTTCCTCCCTTCCACACTCCACAATGTCCAGAACAAAGCAAAGCAACAATAAGCAAAATAAATAAGTAAAATTTTTAAAAAACCCACCATGCATGAAAAATTCTATTATTTAAAGAAAGAAAGAGGGCAATTTTTCCATCATTTAAAAGGTGCTACATGGTTTCCAAGATTCAAATCAACTCCACACAGCTCTTAGGAATTTCTATAACTCCATTCTCTACCAGGAGTGACTTTGCTTCCTAGGGGACTTTTTTTAGTGTCTGGAGATATTCTTGGGGGAGTCCTACTCGGTTGTGGTGGATATAGCCCAACGATGCAGCTGAATATCTTACAGTGGACAGGATACCTGTCCATGAAAAAGAATGATCCAGTTCAAAATGTCACTAATGCCAAGGTTAAGAAGTCCTGGTAAACCCAACTAGGACGTGATGCATCATCTGTCAATGGTGCTTAACTGTACTAAACAGAGAAGCTTATAATTAATTCCATTGTGCAATACAATGGAGATTAATCCTAGATTATGACGAGAAAAGCAGGAGGTTGTCAAAGACTGACAAAGTGAAATGTAACATATGTAGAAGACTTATTGTGTACTAGCTTCCCAGAACCGTGCTCATTTTACAAAGATCAATCTAAAACTAAGAGAAGATGCACCGCTGGTGTAATCCTGCCAATCCCCTTCCCTCTACCCACCACCCCTCTCCCTCCCCTCCCTTTCCCCTTTGCCCCCTATATGTGAAACTTGGTAAATGTGGAATGTAAGTGTCTTGGCACAGTAACTGAGAGAATGCCAGGAAGGCTATGTTAACCAGTGTGATGAAAGTGTGTCAAACGGTCTGTGAAGCTAGTGAATGATGCCCCATGATCATATCAATGTACACAGCTATGATTTAATAAAAAAAAAAAAGTAAGCCTGGGAGGCACCTGTGGCTCAAAGGAGTAGGGCGCCAGCCCCATTTGCCGGAGGTGGAGGGTTCAAACCCAGCCCCGGCCAGAAACAGCAAAAAAAAAAAAAGTAAGCCTGTCAAATTGAACTTGGTTGGAAGCCAGCTCTGTCCTCATGGTGTAAAGTCAAATGGGGTCACTGAGAAGCAGGATCTTGGTTGCTACAACCAGTGCAGTTTTAACTAGTAAACTTAAGGCAGAGATTGAATCAAAAAATAAATAAATAAATAAAACTAAGAGAAATTTAGTCATATTATCAAGGTCTCTCAGATGGGTAGCAAACCAGGATTTAATCCCAAAGCATTCTCCTTCCAGCGGTATTTGGAAATAGAAGTTAGTACATGGCACATGGCAAGCATATGCTACAGGAAATGATGTGACAGAAATTAAGATTTCTCTTATCAATTCTGTGTGCCCTTCCCTGGCTTCTGCTTGTACTGGTCTGTATCCTGTGTCTTTGTTCAGAAGATGCCCTTAGGCACCTAAGGACACTTTACCCCCCTTCATGAAAAGTACACAATGCCTGGGATTCTGCTTTCCCCTGAGAATCCCCTACTTAGGCAAAAACTCAGGGCTTTGAGAATGAAAGTCCAACTTCTTTTACTCAAAGCAAGACAAAATCTAAGAAGTAACTTACACTGCAGAGCTCTTTTGTAGGATCAGTTAGACATAACTTTGTGGGACTTTATTGGAAATCACATCCTTCCCCGTCCTACTTCCCCCACTTTCGCATCATTTTCCTCTGACAGAACTTCCTTATGAAATCACTTGAACACAAATCCTTTTCTCTCTGGCTCTGCTTATGGGGAACCCAATGCAATAATACATAAGAAGAGATGATTTGGGGACCAGGGAGGTTGGACATTTAACTTGTCTTTGGTGGGTGCTGTGGTTTGAATGTTTCTCCTCCAAATTTCAGTTATTGCCAATGTGATAGTATTAAAAGGTAGTATCTTTATGAGGTGATTAGGTCATGAGGGTTCCTCCCTCATGAATGGAATTAGGCCCTTATAAAAGAGGCTTCACACAGCATCTATCTCCTGCCCTTCTACTTTCTACCATGTAAGAATATAGCAGACAAAAAATGCTGGTGCCTTGATCTTGGACTTCCAAGACTCCAGGACTGTGAAAAAATTAACTTCTGTTCTTTAGAAATTACCCAATCTCAGGTATTTTGTTATCGTATCTCAAAATAGGGTAAGATAGTAGGTGTTTAAGACTCAGAGAGGGAAGTGAAGGACTGGATGATATTGGGAGATAAGGTCAGAGAGATGGGCTGTACCTAAGATGAGTTTAACTAAGGAATTTGAATGTATCCTGCAAACAATGGAAAACTATTAACAATCTTTCAGCAAGGAAGAGCATTCTGCATGAAATAGAATCAGCTACATTAATAAACCTTAGTTGATACTAAACATAATTTATTGGACATTTTCCAAGTGCATTACTAAGTAATGGGTAACTTGCAAGTACAGCAAAATGTAATAAAGGAAAATGAAAAATTCTTAGGTGTTGATTACTTTCTGTGTATAAAGGGGCTTCGTGCTCCAGAAATACATGAATAGATCAAATGACTTTGAACCGTGATTATGGCTAACCATAAAAAAAGAGACTTGTTTTCCTGAGGCATGGGACCACTTATTTCACAAAATGAAATACTTGTCTCTATAACAAGCTAATTTTCTAACATGAAACAGGAGAGTTACTTGTATCTCAGAAAAAAATAGCCACTTTTGTCTGTTTATTATTAAATATTCCCTACTGTGTGTCAAACACTAAATAGGTTATTTAAAAGTAAATATTAAATTTTAATGTTGAAATCATTTTCTGGGTTTTTAAACTCTATTCTCTATTTTCTGTACATATAAACAGAAGGGTTTCCTGCAAAATTAAATCTTTGAGGTCTAAAAAGCAAGTTATGAATGACGGTCAGTAGAAATTCTATTAAACTTTTTAAATATGTAAAACATTCTGAAAGAAATTATTAAGAAAACATTGGCAAATATGAAATAAATTGTTTTGATATGAGTAATAGAAGGTTGGAGTTCAGTCTGTACTTGATTAATAATGTTATGATTCAATTTTAATTTAACATTTATTGCCTAGATCGAGGATCAGCAAACTTTTACCATAAAGAATGAGATAGTAATAATTTTAGGCTTTGTGGCCAGATGGTTTCTGTTGCAATTACCCAACCTTGCATCGAAGTCCAAAAACAGCCATAGGTGATACATAAACTAATGAGCATGTCTGTTTCTCAGTAAAACTTTATGGACAATGAAATTTGATTTTCATATAATTCTCATGTGTCACAAAATAGCCTTTTGTTTTTTCCCAATGATTTAAAAATGTAAAAACCAGGGGGACACCTGTGGCTCAAAGGAGTAGGGCGCCGGCCCCATATGCCAGAGGTGGCGGGTTCAAGCCCAGCCCCAGCCAAAAACCGCAAAAAAAAAAAAAAAAAAGTAAAAACCATTCTGAGTTCATGAGCCAGCCATAAAAAACAGATAGTGGGCCAGATTTGGCACTAGAATATTGTGTCCCAATATTGAGTTAACCTCAAAACAAGGCTAACTGGGTGTAGTTTATTTGGGAGGTAGCCCCAAGGAGCAGGAGTGAGGGAGCATGGAGACAGAAAGAGAGATCAAGGAAGAGAAAAAGCTAACAAAGTGTATGTAACTGAGTTGGTTACTGAGGATGACTGGGTTCTATCCCACTGGAGATCCTCTGAGAAACTGGCAAAAGGCACTGCAAAAATTCCTCTCTGAAAGATGGGAAGTGAGAGTAGTTATCTACTGACTACAGTCTCATCAATTCAGATTTCCCTACCTGTGCATCATTAAAGCTTCCTCTGCTTTGGCAAAAGCAGAAAAATGAAGAGGAGATATAAGAACTCAAGACAGAGTGCTGCTGGTCAGCCTGGGAACTTTCCACCAGAGCAGCATGTGCCATCACAAGCAGGCCAAAGGGATGTGGCTCAAGGAACAAAAGTGTTCATAACAGGGTCAGGTGTGGTGGCTCACACCTGTAATCTTAGCACTTCAGGAGGCCAAGTTGGGAGGACTGCTTGAGGTCAGGAGTCTGTGACCAGCCTGAGCAAAAAAGCAAGACCCCATCTCTACAGAAATAGAAAAATTAGCCAGGCAGGCACCTGTAGTTCTAGTTACTTGGAACACTGAGCCAGGAGGATTGCTTGAGCCCAGGAGTTTGAGGTTGCAGTGAGCTATGATGACCCCACTGCACTCTAGTCGGGGCAACAAGCAAGACCCTGTCTAAAAAAAAAAAAAAAAGCATTTTCTACAGGTGGTAATAACCTTTATTTCTCTAATGTTTTATTTCCCTAGGGGCCTAAAATCACAAATTTGGGGAATTAATATTCTAAATTCTGAATCACTCACAGGCTGTAAAGTTAAAAACCCCCCAAAAAAGCCATCCTGGGGGCCTTAATCAACTAACTACATACCAGGAAAGTAATGTTGATCATAGACTGGAAACCAAACACCTGAAATCAAAACTTGTAACAGAAGTTCTAAGTGGGCCAATGTAGAAGGTTTCTGAGCAATTCCAAAGGGTAAGTCAATCTGTGGCTTTTTAGATGAGCTCACCATCATTGAGGAGTACACTGCTCATGAACCAAAGGATGAATCCCAACAACTCTTTCTGGGAGGAAGGGCAGTAAGCTGGAGTATCATCCTGCAGCCCCAATCCCTCACTCAGAAGAGAATAAGAGGAGATACCACTGTATGAAATCAAGTTCAGAAGGGGCACATTCAATGAGGGGGCAGAGCCCACCAGGAAGAAGAACTCACTGTCAGAGGGAGGTGTCATAAAAACCCAATGGGAAATGCATAGCAAACATCTGCTGTCTCGTCTCTCCAGATTTACTTACTTTTCTGATAAAACAATACTCACCAAGCCCTTAGATATTCTCTTAGGACAGCCTATCAATTCATCTTGGACAATGTTCTTTGGATGTTTGTGCCCAGACCTCACTCCGTGGTATAATATTGGAGCTTCTGACCACGATCAGTGTATCTCATTTCTCTGGCTCAGTCAGTTCAGGAATAATGTGTGATCTGATCAGAACTACTGACAGGCAGTTAGCTTTTTTCTAGGACTTCTTAGAGAAAGAACAGTGCTCTTTCCTCCTAGGCCTAAATCTGAGACAACATGATATGTTAAGGTTAGGGCCAGCACTTGAAGCCCTAAATTGAAAGGCACGGGGAAGAAGGTAGAGCCAGGAGATAGTGAGAAGCTAAACTCAGATTTCAGTCATGTTTATCTGGCCAAGACAGTGTGACACATGCTCAGACATTAATGTGCATGAAGATCACCTGGGGGGTGTTCCTAAAATACAAATTCTGATTTAGCAGGTCTAAAATGGAGCCTGAGACGCTATAACTCTAACAAACTCCTAGAGGATGTCTGTGCTTCTGGTTGTAGAATATACTCTGAATACCAAGGAAGAAAAATGCACTGAATCTCATGTCCATAACCTAATATAGGAACCCAGCAGTTCAAACTAGGCAGGGCCAAAACACCTAATTAAGTTAGACAGCTGTTCCTGATGACAGCTTGAAACTTAAAGTATGGAGAATAAAAACCTCAAATGTTTAAATTTTCACTTCAAGCACAAGTTAGGATCAAAGATTGTCTATAATTATGCTTTAAAAAATATTTTATCTCTTATAGCAACAGGAATGAAATGCCCAAACATCCAACTCAGACTTTGCGTCTGATCAAATCCAAGTTTGCTTGCTGAATTACAGGATCAATTGAATTCATAGACCTGCCAACTGTTTGATGTAAGTAAAGTCAGTGACCTGGAAAGAGTACAATCCCAGCAGTTTGAATGGAGACAACAGGAATGCTCTGAGGAGTCCCCTAAATCCTCAACCCCTCTATGAAATGCTTCCTACTGAGCCTCCTGGGCCTACAGAGCAGTTCTCATGCCTTTACTTAAAGAAACTGTTAATTCCTGGCCTGAGTGTGCTCCTTTGCAGAAAAAAAGCAATCTGTACCCTACCAGTTATTATCACTCAGTCAATAACCATCATCATATTTTAGCATGCCCCAGAAGGGGTTCCCGTATGGAATCAAACCAGGGAAGAGAAGGCTTGTAGAATGGAAGATGGATTTGGAATTTGTTAAATTATAAGAGCAAAAATCAGGGGGATATTTGTGGGACAAGATCTCTTGAGCATGTTTAACCCAAAAAGGAAGAACATATAAAAAATAAAAAAGAATTTAATTTGCAATAAAACGACATATATTTCAATATGAAAATGCTTGAGGCTGACTCTAGGAAAGGATATCCTGGAGTAGTTGGGTACTTGCTCCTATTAACCACAAATGTGACAGCTACTAATGCTGAGGGATGCAGATGTGCCATGTTGGCAATACATGTCTGTATCAGTATTAGTCTCCTATTGTTGCCAAAACAAATTGTCACAAACTTAGTGGCTTTTTTAAACAATGAAAATGCATTCTCTTATATTTCCAGGGGCCAGGAGTCTGAAATAGGTCTCACTAGGCTAAAATCAAAGTTCTGGCAGGCTGTGTCCCTTTCTGGAGGCTCTAGGGGAGAATCTAGTCCACTTCCTTTCCCAGCTTCCAGAAGCTGCCTGCATTGCTCAGCCCATGGGCCCTTCCCTATCTTCAGAGTCAGCAATCAAACCCTGACCTCTGCTTCTGTCCTCACATCTCCCTTTCTAATTTTCCTACCTCCCTCTTATTAAGATCTTGTGATGGCAGTGGACCCACCCAGGTAATCCAGGCTAATTTATCCATCTCTGGATTATTAACTTAATCAGATCTGCAAAGTCCTTTTTACCATGTAAGTTAACATATTCACAGGTTCCAGGTTTTAGGAATATAATTGTTGAATTTTCCAACCTTACACAGTCTATTCAGCCTATGGTGTCCATTTTTCTGAACTTTATGACCCCTTTTTACAACATCTTCTATGGCAATTCTGCCATTTTCACTTGACTTGGTACAGACCATTGCTTTCTCTGAGCTTCCAAGAGCTATCCTAATTGTGTGTCAGCATGGTCTCCTGACATCCTTGCCAGAGTGTTAAATCCTGCATCACCAGCAGGTACTCCTAAATTAATACATTCTTTTCATCCAACTTTTTGTTTCCTCAACCACAACCCAGCACCTTCCAAATCCAGTGACTCAGTCTGCCTCTTGCTCCTAACAGTGTATGTTGACTATATCCAGCAGCAACTTTGGGGTATAGTCCCCTTGCTACCTTGGAAGGCCACCACTTCCCTGGCAGGCTTATGTTGTGACAGTACTGTATTTTATCTCCTGGTTGGCTGTAGGATATAAAAATTTGCATCAGGGCAGCACCTGTGGCTCAAAGGAGTAGGGCACCAGCCCCATATACTAGAGGTGGCAGGTTCAAACCTAGCTCCAGCCAAAAACTGCAAAAAAAAAAAAAAAAAAGAAAGAAAGAAAGGAAGAAAGAAAAAAGCTTCACATCACAGTTCTAAACACTTACAGGGTAGGTTCAGGTTCTATCTGATCTTATCTTCCCCTAGTAATGGGGTTCTGGTTGCCAGCAAGCTGATTGATGACCCCATTTTAGAGTATTCTTCCTCAGACCACTCCTGGCACCAAACCTCTTAGTTATAAGCATGCTCTTGGAAACACCTATAAGGGTATGAGGAAAGCAGGGTTGGGCACAGAGAGAAGCTAGTTGCAATGTACACACAACAGTGGCCTCAGGTGAGCCGAGGTAGAGAGTTTAGAAGCTCAGATGCTCCTTTAAATTCTGCCTTGAGGCAAGGGGGCCAGGCCTTCATATACCTACATCAACTAGTCAAGGGCTGTAGCTGTCCCTGGGAAAGGGGTGTGATATGCTGGGTGAGTAGCCCATGTCAGCCAAGAGCAATTCCCAAAGAGGGCCTTTGCAGAGAGCTGTCAGCCACCAGCACCCAGGAGGTGGGGAAATGAGTGCTTCAGTCTTGTAGAGACACCTGGATGAAGCACAGCAGCATCTACTACAAGGGAAATGGTAAAACATTTTTAAAATCCTTATCCTAGCACCTTAGATATGCTGAGAGGAGTTTTCCTGACTCCCAGGTGGGGCTGTGGCATCCTGCACCCATTGCTTCAAAGTTGTGTAGTCTGGCCCTTCTAATCATTGGTTCCCAACAACAGAACCTCCCCAAAAGGAAATAAACTAGGTTTAAACCCCTATTTGTGCTAATGCTCATTCCACTCATTCCACTCTTTGACCTTCATGACAATGGAAGAAAGCTGAAGAAAAATACCCTTAAAGAACTATGGAGGTGGGGGAAATGGCCAACTGGAGCCAGCTTTTAACAGAAGCTCCTGTCCAGACTGAGAGATAATGGCCATAAAGAATCCAATAAAGCTGAAGATCGGGAGCTGAGCTGAGAGAGAAGATTGATAACTGCACATCATCCCTGCTGAGGCAAGCTGCTACTCCAAGGAAGCACATACAGTAGAATCCCTCAGTAGCAGAATGGAGCAGGCAGAAGAAAGGATCTGACATTGAAGACAAAGTTTTTGAATGCTCCCAAATGCTCAACGAGGCAGAGAAGTGAAGAACAAAAATGGATCATTCCCTGAGAGAGTTGTGGGACCACTCCAAAAGAGCAAACATTCACCTTATAGGAATTCCTGAAGGAGAAGAGGATGTTCCTAAAGGCACAGATGCTCTACTCCAACATATAATGGAGGAGAACTTCCCAAGCATGGCAAGAGATACTGAAATTCAGATAGCAGTTTCAGAACCCCAGCACAACTCAGTCCAAACAAAGCATTTCCTAGAAAAATTGTAATTAACTTTGCCAAAGTTAATATGAAGGAGAAAATTCTGCAAGCAGCTAGACGTAAGAAAAAAACCTAAAAGGGTAAGAATATTAGAATAATTGCAGATCTCTCAGCTGAAATTTTCAAGCCAGAAAAGGATGGTCATCAACCTTCAATCTCCTAAAACAAAACAACATTCAGCACAGTATCCTGTATCCTGCTCAAATGAGTTTTATTTGTGATGGAGAAATCAAATACTTTAGTGATATACACATGTTGAAGAAATTTGCCATAACTAAACCAGCTCGTGAGGATATTCTCAGACCCACCCACCACAATGACCAGGATGATCCTCTACCACCAAAGTAAACTCACTCAGAAATTTTTGATCAAAACCCAACTTCCACAGTGGCAAAGGGATTAAAAATGTCCACTGGACATTTGAAAAACTTGACATGCAAAACACTATCAGGCTTATCAATTCTCTCAATTAATGTGTATGGTTTGCGTTTTCCTCTAAAGAGGCACAGAATGGCTAACTAGATACATAAACTCAGACCAGATATCGGCTGCATACAAGAATCGCATCTTACCTTAAAGGATAAAAATAGACTCAGGGTGAAGGGATGGTTATCTATAATTCAGGCAAATGGAAATCAGAAAAAAGCAGGGGTTGCAATTTTATTCACAAATACAATAGGCTTTAAACCAACAAAGGTAAGGAAAGATAAGGATGATCACTTCATATTTGTCAAGGGAAACACTCAACATGAAGAAATTTCAATTATTAACATTTATGTGCCAAATCAGTATGCTCCTCAATTTATAAAGGATACCCCAACAGACATGAATAATTTGATATCTTCCAGCACGATAATAGTCAGAGTTTTTTTTATTAATATTAAATCATAGCTGTGTACATCAATGAGATCATGGGGCACCATACACTGGTTTTATAAACAGTTTGACACATTTTGATCACATATCCAATGTACTCATCCCTACTATGAAACTAATTTATGGCTTTCATAAGAAAGCTATAACCCAGTTATAACCTAAGAATATGGGGAAGCGAAAGAGGGAGAGAGGAAGGAGGATGGACAGAGGTAGGGTTATTGGTGGGATTACACTGGCGGCACATCTTACAAGGGTACATGTGAAACTTAGTAAATGTAGAATATAATTGTCTTAACAGAATACTCAGAGATTTTAACACCTCTTTGGCACTGTAGGATAGATCCTCCAAGAAGAAATTAAGCAAAGAAATATTAGACTTAAACCTGACCCTAGAACAAATGGAACTAACCGACATCTACAGAACATTTCCTCCTAACAAAACTGAATACACATTTCTCTCATCAGCCCATGGAACATCCTCTAAAACTGATCACATCTTAGGTCACAAGTCTAACCTCAGCAAATTTATTTATTTATTTTGATTAAATCATAACTATGTACATTAATGAGATCATGGAACACCATACACTGGTTTTGTGCACCGTTTGACACATTTTCATCACACTGGTTAACATAGAATTCCTGGCATTTTCTTAGTTATTGTGTTAAGACATTTATATTCTACATTTACTGAGTTTCACATGTACCCTTGTAAGATGCACCGCAGGTATAATCCAAACAATCACCCTCCCTCCGCCCATCCTCCCCCCCTCCCCTCCCTCTCCCCCTTCCCCATATTCTTAGGTTATAACTGGGTTATAGCTTTCATGTAAAAACCATACATTAGTTTCATAGTAGGGCTGAGTACATTAGATACTTTTTCTTCCATTCTTGAGATACGTTACTAAGAAGAATATGTTCCAGCTCCATCCATGTAAACAAAAAAGAGGTAAAGTCTCCATCTTTCTTTAAGGCTGCATAATATTCCATGGTGTACATATACCACAATTTATTAATCCATTCATGGATCGATGGGCACTTGGGCTATTTCCATGACTTAGCAATTATGAATTGGGCTGCAATAAACGTTCTGGTACAAATAACTTTGTTATAATGTGATTTTTGGTCTTCTGGGTATATGCCTAGTAGAGGAATTATAGGATTGAATGGCACATCTATTTTTAGATCTCTAAGTGTTCTCCAAACATCTTTCCAAAAGGAATGTATTAATTTGCATTCCCACCAGCAGTATAGAATTGTTCCCTTTTCTCCACATCCACGCCAACATCTCTAGTCTTAGGATTTTGTATATGGGCTAATCTTACTGGAGTTGGATGGTACCTCAAGGTAGTTTTGATTTGCATTTCTCTGATGACTAAAGATGATGAGCATTTTTGCATATGTCTGAAGGCCGTGCACCAGTCTTCTTCAGAGAAGGTTCTCTTCAAGTCCCTTGCCCAGCCTGCGATGTGATCACTTGTTCTCTTGCTTATACGTTTGAGTTCTCTGTGGATTCTGGTTATTAAACCTTTGTCGGAGACATAACCTGCAAATATCTTCTCCCATTCTGAGGGCTGTTTGCTTGCTTGACTTACTGTGTTCTTGGCTATGCAGAAGCTTTTTAGTTTGATCAGGTCCCAGTAGTGTATTTTTGAAACTGCTTTAATTGCCCAAGGGGTCCTCCTCATAAAATACTCGCCCAGACCAATTTCTACAAGGGTTTTCCCTGCACTCTCTTCTAGTATTGTTATAGTTTCATGTCTTAAGTTTAAATCTTTAATCCAGTGAGAGTGTATCTTAGTTAATGGTGAAAGGTGTGGGTCTAGTTTCAGTCTTCTATAGGTCGCCAGCCAGTTCACCCAGCACCATTTGTTAAATAAGGATTCTTTTCACCACTGAATGTTTTTAATTGGCTTGTCAAAGATCAAATAATGGTAAATAGCTGGGTTAATCTCTTGGTTCTCTTTTCTGTTCCATACATCTACCTCTCTGTTTTTGTGCCAGTACCATGCTGTTTTGATCACTATCAATTTATAGTATAGTCTGAGGAGTGGTAGCGTGATTCGTCCTGCTTTGTTTTTATTTCTGAGTAATGTCTTGGCTATTCGAGATTTTTCTGATTCCATACAAAAGGAAGTATTATTTTTTCAAGATCTTTAAAGTATGACAGTGGAGCTTTAATAGGGATTGCATTAAAATTGTATATTGCTTCGGGTAGTACGGACATTTTAACAATGTTGATTCTTCCCAGCCATGAGCATGGTATGATTTTCCATTTGTTAACATTTTCAGCTATTTCTTTTCTTAGAGTTTCATAGTTCTCTTTATAGAGATCTTTCACGTCCTTTGTTAGATAAACTCCCAAATATCTCATCTTCTTTGGCACTACTGTGAATGGAATAGAGTCCTTAACTGTTTTTTCAGCTTGACTATTGTTTGTATATATAAAGGCTACCAATTTATGAATGTTGATTTTGTAACGTGAGATGCTGCTATATTCCTTGATGACTTCTAAGAGTTTTGTAGTAGAATCCCTGGTGTTCCAGATATACAATCATATCATTTGTGAAGAGCAAAAGTTTGATCTCTTCTGACCCTATATGGATACCCTTGATCATCTTTCTTCCCTAATTGCAATGGCTAAAACTTCAAGTACAATGTTAAAGAGCAGTGGAGACAATGGGCAGCCTTTTCTGGTTCCTGATCTAAGTGGAAACGATTTCAATTTAACTACATTCAATACAATATTGACCGCGGGTTTGTTGTAGATGGCTTCTATCAGTTTAAGAAATGTCCCTTAATACCAATTTTCTTTTTTTTTTTTTTGTAGAGACAGAGTCTCACTTTATGGCCCTTGGTAGAGTGCCGTGGCCTCACACAGCTCACAGCAACCTCCAACTCCTGGGCTCAAGCGATTCTCTTGCCTCAGCCTCCCGAGTAGCTGGGACTACAGGCGCCCACCATAACACCCGGCTATTTTTTGGTTGCAGTTTGGCTAGGGCTGGGCTTGAACCCGCCACACTCGGTATATGGGGCCGGCGCCCTACAGACTGAGCCACAGGCGCCGCCCAATACCAATTTTCTTAAGTGTTCTGATCATGAAGGGATACTGTATATTATCAAAAGCTTTTTCTGCATCAATTGAGAGAACCATACGGTCTTTGTTTTTTTTATTTTTTTATGTGCTGAATTATACTTACACATTTACGTATATTGAACCAGCCTTGAGACCCTGGGGTAAAACTGACTTGGTCATGATATATAATTTGTTTGATGTGTTGCTGTATTCTGTTTGTTAGGATCTTGAGATGTCCCATTAAGTTGGGAACTTCCTCTGCTTCCGTTCTCTTGAGGAAGGCTTGCAGTGCTATAAATTTCCCTCTTAGGACTGTCTTTGTGGTATCCCAGAGGTTCTGATAATTCGTTTCTTCATTGTCGTTTTGTTCCAAAAATTTGGCAATTTCCTTCTTAATCTCATCTCTGACCCAGCTATCATTCAGCATCCTTTAAATTTACTGAGGTTAGACTTGTGACCTAAGATGTGATCGATTTTGGAGTATGTTCTGTGGGCTGATGAGAAGGATGTGTATTCAGTTTTTCTGGGATGAAATGTTCTGTAGATGTCTGCTAAATCCAAATGTTGGATGGTTAGCTTTAAATCTAAAATTTCTTTGCTCAGCTTCTTATTGGAGGATCCATCCAACACTGCCAAAGGAATGTTGAAATCTCTGACTATTATGGAGCTGGAGGAAATCAAGTTGTTCATGTATGTTTCTCTTATAAATTGAGGTGCATTGTGGTTGAGGGCATAAATATTAATAATTGAAATCTCATCATATTGAGTATTACCCTTAACAAATATGAAGTGACCATTCTTATCCTTCCTTACTTTTGTAGGTTTAAAGCCTATTGTGTCTGCAAATAGAATTGCAACACCTGCTTTTTTCTGGTTGCCATTTGCCTAAAATATGAATGACCATCCTTTCACCCTGAGTATATATTTATCTTTTAAGGTAAGATGTGACTCTTGTATGCAGCAAATATGTAGCCTGAGTTTTTGTATAGAGTCAGCTAACCTGTGCCTCTTTAGAGGACAGTTTAAGCCATTCACATTAATGGAGAATATTGATAAGTCTGGTATTAATATTTTGAGTATCGAGTTTTCGAACATCCAGTGGACTTTTTAAATCCTTTCTCCACTGTGCAAGTTGGAGTTTGATTCTGAGTGAGTTTACTTTTGTGGTAGAGGATTGGGCTGGTTATTACGGAGGATAGGTGTGAGAATATCCTGAAGAGCTGGTTTGGTTATGGCAAATTTCTTCAACTTATGAATGTCATTAAAGTATTTAATTTCTCCATCATAAATGAAACTCAGTTTAGCTGGATACAAGATCCGGGGTTGAAAGTTATTTTGCTTTAGGAGATTAAAAGTCAATGACCACCCTCTCTGGCTTGAAAAGTTTCAGCAGAGATATCTGCAGTCATTCTAATAATCTTCCCTTTGTAGGTAATGGATTTCTTGAGTCTGGCTGCTTTCAGAATTTTCTCCTTCATATTAACTTTAGTGAAGTTAATTATGATATGCCTGGGGGATATCTTATTCAGATTGAGTCGTGCTGGGGTTCTGAAACTGTCTGCTATCTGAATTTCAGAATCTCTTGTCATATCTGAAAAATTCTCTTTCATAATTTCATGGAGAAGAGCCTCTGTGCCTTGCGAGGCCGCTTCATCAGTTTCAGGGATTACAATGAGGCATATATTAACCTTCTTCAAATTATCCCAGAGTTCTCTGAGAGAATGATCTGTTTTTGCTCTCCATTTCTCTTCCTCTTTGAAGTTTGCGAGCGTTCAAAAGCTTTGTCTTCAATGTCAGAAATCCTTTCTTCTGCTTCCTAGACTCTGTTACTGAGGGATTCTACTGTATTTTTCAGATCTTTGAGGGCTGCAAATTCTTGCTTCAGTGCATCAAAATCTTTGGTGGTTTTGTCTTTAAATTTGTTAAATTCTTGAGACAAAATTTGAATTTCTCCTCGAATTTCTAATTCCGACTTTTGAATTGCTCCTCAAATTTCTACCTCCAAATTTTCCTCCATTTTATTAATCTTGTTTGCAATCCAAATTCTGAATTTGATTTCTGACATCTCAGCCAGCTGTTTATGAATGGGATCTTCAGTTACATCTGCCATATCTTTCCTTGGGGGGGTTATTCATGTTACCAGAGTTTTTCTGCTGATTCCACCCTATGATTATTTTACACCGTTTGACTTTTCCCCTGGAGCTTTGTCAAGGAACCGTACAGTGCTATGGCCTGAGAAACTGGGGATCTGTTTGGTGTGGTGGGGCTAAGTGGTTCTGTCTTGTTTTCAGCTGCTCTGTCCGACCCTAGTGAAACAGTTGCTCTGGGTTGAAGTCTCAGCTGTGGAGAAATGCCAACAATTAAGTCACCCCGCCCACCACAGGTAACAATTGGAAAAGGAAAATCAAACCTTCCTATAACCCCACAACCAGGGCACCACGTGGATAGACCTCGGGCATTTGGCTCAGTTCAAAAGGTCCAAATAAATTGTATCAGTCAGCACCTGTCTCAGGTGGGAGAGTTTAAAAGGTCTCTGGCAACTAGATCACAGGGGTCTAGTGACAACTCAGGTATGACTTGCTCCGGTGTTCCGTGAAGTCACGGGGACCCACCCAGCAAATAGATTAGTCTGGGAAGGTTGATGCCTCCTTCCCCACCTTGTACCTCTGTCACACCCACTCACTGATAGCCCCTCAGGGCTGTGACCCAGTTGCCTCCAATGCGCAGATACTCCAGGGGTTTGCACCTGCCAGAATCACAAGGAAATCTATATCTGCTCAGCCAGGCTGCTGCTCTCTGCCTCTATCCAGCATGGGGAGGTGAGGCCTGACAACTTCGGGCACTTGATGGAGGCTTGGGGGTGTTCACTCAATTCCAGCCCTGCCCTTGATTGATATTACTAACCGAACAGAACAACTTTGCACAATTTATTTCTGTCCCTGCTAAATTCCCCTGCAGAAGAGAAGCTGTTTTGTGTTCACAGTACCTGTACCTCATGCCCTGTCTTTGCTGCTGCAAAGGTTTGTATTTCCAGCTCGGTTAGCTGTCATTTATAGCCTCCTGCATTCCTTTGTCTATAGGCTGATGATCCCCTGAGGGTGGGGTGCATCTTAGGCTAAGTAAAGCAGTCCTCTGGGTCAGCCCCACCCTGGGAGTCAGCCTGCACTGCGTGTGCATTTTCTAGTCCCTGCGCTCCACCTAGGCCGGTACCGCCTCAGGCTAACCCTTTACTCATGGGGCCTGCCTTTCCATCCCAGATCTGTTCCATGGAGTTTGCTGCCTGAGTAGATGCCCAGCCTCCTCTAGTTGCCGAGAGAGACGGGAGTGTTGCTTTGGAATATGCGGGGGTGAGCCCTATTGTTGCCAAAAACGGCTGCTGCTCTGTGCCTTGGGGCACTGCCACTCTGGCGTGGTTTCCTCACAACCAACCATCTTCTCCTCACTCCATTGCTGCAGAATCAGCACTAGACTAGCTGCAGTCCAGGCCCTGTCCACACCCCTCGAGAAATCACCCAAGAATCTGGACTCCTGGGGGACAGGCCTCCAAGACCTCAGAGTGAAGGGGAGTGCTGGGAGCTCAGAATTGCAGGTAGAGAATATTTACAGTTTTATACAGTTTTATTCCTGGCAGGAGAACGCCATGGCACCCTAGTAGGGGAGGTAGGTCCAGTTTTTAGAGATTCTCTCCCGTGGAGTGTAGTGGAAGGACCTTTGAACTCTGCTCGTTTGTTTGTGGGGCACTCCGAGCTGTTCTCATGGGGGAGGGGACTCCCGTCCGCTTGGTGATGGATTTTGTACCTTTTGTTTGTATCCTTGGGGTCGCAGCTCACCTCAGCGGGGTTGATGTGCATTCTTCAACCTCTCTTGGTGCAGCTCTGATCCACCAGGTTATTTGCTAACTTTTCGTCCTTTAACTCTCCTTCTGGACAGGAGCCTCTGTTGAAAGTTGGCTTCAGTCAACCATCTTGTCTCCGCCTAATCTCAGCAAATTTAAAAGAATAGAAATTATTCCATATATTTTATTGGACCATCACAGAATAAAAGCTTAACTTTACAACAACAGGAATCTTCATACTCTGACAAAGACATAGAAACTATATAATCTTAGGCTGAATGATAGCTGGGTCATAGATGAGATTAAAAAGGAAGTTACCAAATTTTTGGAACAAAATGATAATGAAGACATGAATTATCAGGACCTGTGGGATACTGCAAAGGCAATCATAAGAGGGAAATTTATAGCATTGCATGCCTTCCTCAAGCGAATGGAAAGAGAGGAAGTCAACAACTTTGGGACATTCAAGCAACTGGAAAAGGAAGAACATTTCAACCCCCAACCCAGAAGAAGAAAAGAAATAACCAAAATTATAGCAGAATTAAATGAAATTGAAAACAAGATGTAGCTGGGTTATAGCTTTCATGTGAGAGTCCCAAATTAGTTTCATAGTAGGGCTGTGTACATTGGGTATTTTTTCTTCCATTCTTGGGATACTTTACTAAGAAGAGTATGTTCCAGCTCCATCCATGTAAACATGAAAGAGGTAAAGTCTCCATCTTTCTTTAAGGCTGCATAGTATTCCATGGTATACATATACCACAATTTATTAATCCATTCGTGGATCAATGGGCACTTGGGCTTTTTCCATGACTTAGCTATTATGAATTGGGCTGCAATAAACATTCTGGTACAAATATCTTTGTTATGTTGTGATTTTTGGTCTTCTGGGTATATGCCCAGCAGAGGAATTACAGGATTGAATGGCAGATCTATTTTTAGATCTCTGAGTGTTCTCCATATATCTTTCCAAAAGGAATGTATTAATTTGCATTCCCACCAGCAGTGCAGAAGTGTTCCCTTTTCTCCGCATCCACGCCAACATCTCTGGTCTTGAGATTTTGTGATATAGGCTAGTCTCATTGGAGTTAGATGATATCTCAAAGTAGTTTTGATTTGCATTTATCTGATGATTAAAGATGATGAGAATTTTTTCATATGTCTGAAGGCCATGCGCCTGTCTTCTTCAGAGAAGTTTCTCTTCAAATCCCTTGCCCAGCCTGCGATGGGATCCCTTGTTTTTTTCTTGCTGATGCATTTGAGTTCTCTGTGGATTCTGGTTATTAAACCTTTGTCAGAGATATACCCTGCAAATATCTTCTCCCATTCTGAGGGCTGTCTGCTTACTCTGCTTACTGTGTTCTTAGCTGTGCAGAAGCTTTTTAGTTTGATCAAGTCCCAGTAGTGTATTTTTGAAGCTGCTTCAATTGCCCGGGGGGTTCTCCTCATGAAATACTCACCCAGACCAATTTCTTCAAGGGTTTTCCCTGCATTCTCCTCTAGTATTTTTATAGTTTCATGTCTTAAGTTTAAATCTTTAATCCAATGAGAGTCTATCTTAGTTAATGGTGAAAGGTGTGGGTCCAATTTCAGTCTTCTGCAGGTTGCCAGCCAGTTCACCCAGCACCATTTGTTAAATAGGGAATCTTTTCCCCACTGAATGTTTTTAATTGGCTTGTCAAAAATCAAATAGCGGTAAGTAGCTGGATTCATCTCTTGGTTCTCTATTCTGTTCCAGATATCTACTTCTCTGTTTTTGTGCCAATACCATGCTGTTTTGATCACTATCGATTTGTAGTAAAGTCTGAGGTCTGGTAGTGTGATTCCTCCTGTTTTGTTTTTATTTCTGAGTAATGTCTTGGCTATTCGAGGTTTTTTCTGATTCCATATAAAACGAGGTAATGTTTTTTCAAGATCTTTAAAATATGACAGTGGAGCTTTAATAGGGAGTGCGTTGAAATTATATATTGCTTTGGGTAGTATGGACATTTTGATAATGTTGATTCTTCCCAGCCATGAGCATGGTATGTTTTTCCATTTGTTAACATTTTCAGCTATTTCTTTTCTTAGAGTTTCATAGTTCTCTTTATAGAGATCTTTCACGGCTTTTGTTAGGTAAATTCCCAAATATTTCATCTTCTTTGGCACTACTGTGAATGGGATAGAGTCCTTAACTGCTTTTTCAATTTGACTGTTGTTGGTGTATATAAAGGCTACCGATTTATGAATGTTGATTTTGTAACCTGAGACGCTGCTGTATTCCTTTATCACTTCTAGGAGTTTTGTAGTAGAGTCCCTAGTGTTTTCCAGATACACAATCATATCATCTGCGAAGAGCGAGAGTTTGATCTCTTCTGACCCTATATGGATACCCTTGATCGCCTTTTCTTCCCTAATTGCAGTGGCTAGAACTTCCATTACAATGTTGAAAAGCAATGGAGACAATGGGCAGCCTTGTCTGGTTCCTGATCTGAGTGGAAATGATTCCAATTTAACTCCATTCAATATGATATTGGCTGTGGGTTTGCTGTAGATAGCCTCTATCAGTTTAAGAAAAGTCCCTTCTAGACCAATTTTCTTGAGTGTTCTGATCATGAAGGGATGCTGGATATTATCAAAAGCTTTTTCTGCATCAATTGAGAGAATCATATGGTCTTTGTTTTTTAATTTGTTTATGTGCTGAATTACATTTATAGATTTACGTATATTGAACCAGCCTTGAGACCCTGGGATAAAACCAACTTGGTCATGATGTATAATTTGTTTGATGTGTTGCTGGATTGGGACTCTCACATGAAAGCTATAACCCAGCTACAACTTTACAATAGGGGGAAGTGGGAAAGGGGGGGGTGGGTAGAGGGAGGGAAATCGGTGGGATCACACCTGTGGTGCATATTACAGGGGTATTTGCGAAACTTGGTAAATGTAGAATGTAAATGTTTTGGCACAGTAACTGAGATAACGCCAGAAAGGCTATGTTAACCACTGTGATAAAAATGTGTCAAATGGTTTATGAAGTGAGTGTATGATGCCCCATAATCATATCATTGTATACAGTTATGATTTAATAAAAAAAAAAGAAATTGAAAACAAGAATCATTCAAAAGATCAATGAATCAAAAAGTTGGTTTTTGAAAAGATTAACAAAATTGATCAATCTTTTCCTAACATAACCAGAAATAGAAAATTAAAATCTCTAATATCATCAATCAGAAATGACAAAGGTGAAAAAACAGCAGACACCTCAGAAATCCAAAAAAAATCCTTAATGAATACTACAAAAAACTATATTCTAAGAAACAGTAATAGCTGAAGGAAATAGACCAATACTTAGAAGCACTCCACCTTCCTAGACTCAGCCAGAAAGAACGGGAAATGTTGAATATTTCCCATACTGAAATAGTATCAACTATACAAAATCTCCCAAAAAAGAAAAGTCCAGGACCAGATGGCTTTGCATCAGAATTCTGCCAAACTTTTAAAGAGGAACTAGTACCTATATTACATAACCTTTTCCAAAACTTAGAAAAAGAAGGAATACTTCCCAACACATTCTATGAAGCAAATATCACCGTGATCCCCACACCAGGAAAAGACCCAACAAGGAAAAAAAATTACAGACCAATATCTGTAATGAACATAAATGCAAAAATATTCAATATTATCCTACCAATAGAATTCAGCAACAGATCAAACAAATTATACACCATGACCAAGTAGGTTTTATCCCAGAGTCTCAAGGTTGGTTCAATATATGTAAATCTATAAATATAATACATCACATAAACAAAATAAAAAAAACAAAAACCATATGATTCTCTAAATTGATGCAGAAAAAGCTTTTGATAATATCCAGCATCCTTTCATGATCAGAACACTTAAGAAAATAAGTATAGAAGGGACAGTTCTTAAATTGATAGAGGTCATCTACACCAAACCCACAGCAATATCATATTGAATGGAATAAAATTGAAAACATTTCCACCCAGATCAGGGAACAGGCAAGGTTGCTCATTGTTTCCACTGCTTTCTAACATTGTAATGGAAGTCTTAGCCATCATAATCAGGCATGAGAAGGCGATCAAGAGTATCCCAAATAGGGTCAGAGGAGATCAAACTTTCACTCTTCACAGATGATATGATTATATATCTGTGAAGCACCAGAGATTCTACTACAAAACTCTTAGAAGTGATCAAGGAATACAGCAGTGTCGCAGGTTACAAAATCAACACTCATAAATCTGTTGCCTTTATATATGCCAACAATAGTCAAGCTGAAAAAAACAGTCAAGGACTCTATTCCATTCATAGTAGTGTCAAAGAAGATGAAATATTTGGGAGTTTACCTAACAAAGGATGTGAAAGATCTGTATAAAGAGAACTGTGAAACTCTAAGAAAATAAATAGTTGAAGATGTTAACAAATGTAAAAACATACCATGCTCATGGCTGGGAAGAATCAACATTGTTAAAATGTCCATACTACCCAAAGCAATATAGTAATTTAATGCAATCCCTATTAAAGTACCACTGTCATATTTTAAAGATCTGGAAAAAATAGTAATTCATTTTATATGGAATCTGAAAAAAAAAAAAAACTCAAATAGCCAAGACATTACTCAGCAATAAAAAGAAATCAGGAGGAATCACGCTACCAGACTTCAGACTATACTAAAAATCTATAGTGATCAAAACAGCATGGTAATGACAAAAATAGAGAGGTGGGTGTATGGAACAGAAAAGAGAACCAAGAGATGAATCCAGACACTTACTGTCATTTGACCTTTGATAAGCCTATCAAAAGCATAAATTGGAGGAAAGATTCCCTATTTAACAAATGGTGCTAGGTGAATTGGCTTGTGCCCTGTAGAAGACTGAAACTGGACCCACACCTTTCACCATTAACAAAAATTGACTGTCACTGGATAAAAGATTTAAATTTAAGACATGACACTATAAAGATACATGGCAAGATTACACGGGAATCACTTGAAGAAATTGGCCTGGGAGAATGTTTTATGAGGAGGTCGCCCTAGCCAATTGAAACGATACCAAAAATACATTACTGGGATCTGATCAAACTAAAGTTTCTGTACAGCCAAGAACACAGTAAGTAAAGCAAGCAGACAGCCCTTAGAATGGAAGAAGATATTTGCAGATTATATCTATGACAAAGGTTTGGTAACCAGAATCCACAGAGAACTCAAATTTATTAACAAAAAAAAAACAAGTGATCCCATTTCATTGTGGGCAAGAGACTTGAACAGAAGCTTTTCTGAAGAAGACAGGTGCATGGCCTACAGACACATGAAAAAATGCTCATCATCTTTAATCATCAGATAAATACAAATCAAAACCACTTTGAGATATCATCTAACTCCTGTAAGAGTAGCCCACATAACAAAATCCCAAAACTACCGACATTGGTGTGGCTATGGAGAAAAGGGAACACTTCTGCACTGCTGTTGGGAATGCAAGCTAATATGTTCCTTTTGGAAAGAAGTTTGGAGAACACTTAGGGATCTAAAAGTGGACCTGCTGTTGGATCCTGCAGTTCCTCTACTAGGTACGAAAATTGATAAACCTTTGGCTTATCAATTAAAGAACAAAAATCACTTTACAACAAAGATATCTGCACCAGATTGTTTATTGCAGCTCAATTCATATTGCCAAGTCATGGAAGAAGCCCAAGTGTCCATCAACCCATAAATGGATAAATAAATTGTGTCATATGTATACCATGTAATATTATGCAGCCTTAAAAAAGATGGAGACTTTACCTCTTTTTTGTTTACATGGATGGAGCTGGAATATATTCTTCTTAGTAAAGTATCTCAAGAATGGAAGAAAATGTATCCAATGTACTCAGTACTATTATGAAACCAATTTATAATTACCTACACTTTCATATGAAAGATAAAACACAACTATAACCCAAGATGAAGGAGGAAAGAGGAGGGGGAAGGGAGAGGAAGGAGAAGGTCGGATGGAGGGAAGGTAAACAGTGAGACCACACATATGGTGCATGTCGAATCTATTAAGTGTAAGTATAAATGTCTTAACACAATAATTAATTGAGGTGAGGGCTATGTTAACCAGTTTGATATAAGCATTCCAAATTTTATATAAAATCATCATAATGTACCCCACAAATGCATTAGTGTATACAGTTATGATTTAATAAAAAGAAAAAAATGGGCCTTTGGTGTGTTGTGACGGCGCTAATGGCACTGAGAATTATAAAACACCAACTTCATTTTTATAATTCTTTATAAAACAACTTCATTGTTTTATAATTCTCAATGCTGTTAGCGCCGTCACAACACACCAAAGGCCCACATCTTAGTTTGGTTACAATTTGATTTTTAGTTCTGCCCATTATTGGCATAACATATGTGAAATTAATCGTTCTTGGCAATTCTCTTTGCAGTTAAGTAGTCCCGGCTTTTACTCATTCTCCCCTTTCTCTAGTTTTAATTGTATACTTAAATGTACTAAATGATATGTAAGCACTGTCTTTAATTAATTGTGCTCACAACTCGCATCTGAAAAGTATAATAGAACATCTGCTTTGCATACAGTCACCTAAGGATTATTAAAATCTGGTATTTAAGTCTTTTTATATTGTAAGTATCGTATTAACCATACTGAAATATAAATTATTTGAAAAGCAATTAAGCAAAATGGCTATAGTTCAGTGCTTTAAAAGAAACAATCAGGACATAAGATTAAGTTTGATTTTTTTTCCAGTTAAAGGAACATATTCCTTTCTTGGCATGCCTTTAGGAGGCATGTGAGGGTGTGGGAGGGGAGGTGAGACATGCAAATCCTGTTGATCATCTGGGGGTATAAATACAATATGACATACATTTTTTTATTGGCACTACATGAAGATGAAGGAAGCATTATCAATGAGTTGGAAATATTTTATAATCTCTGAATTATGTTTCAGATCTTCTTGACTCCAAAGCCAATTTAAAACTGTTCAATTCCTTAATATGTGTGTGATGATGTCTATTTCACAATCTGAATTAATAAAGGGAAAACATAAAAAAAATAGAAAAAGAAAAAAGAAAAAAAGACGAAATCAACTATGGTATAATCTGCAGCTGGAAATGAGGAGTGCTTCCTAGGTGCTGTGTTACACAGATTAAACAATGCTGAATAAAAGTACTATGACTTAATTAAAAATGCCCTTAAAAAGAAAATTTTTATATCCCTAATAGGAAAATGAGGAGAAAGAGCCTCATAAAAAGTGGGCAGGAAGCACAATCTCCATCAGGCCTCCATTGGTATTGAGAAGTTCACTACCACCTGAGAACAATAAGGCATCAGCCTTGCCCTGGCTGCCACCTCCCTAGTGCCAATCTCTCTAAGTTTGTGATGTGACACCAGAAGGCTCTGTCTAGAATCCAATGATAATATATTTCATAGACCGTGGACTTAGAGTTCAATGAGTCAAATGATGTGAAATGTCACATGCACAAGTGTTCCATTGAAGAAAATGGGTTAAAGGCAAAATGCAGAGTGTGATTCTGAGGAAAGGTTATTTTTGTTATGACCTCAGTCACTACATGGTGAATTTCTTTGAAGAATAACCCTCACTTAGGTAGGGAGCCAGAGAAGTAGACATGAGGAAATAAGCAGGAGAAAAACCTCCATTTTCCTCAACAGTTGAAGTCTTCTCTGATCATTACTCCTTGGGATTCATTCATTCCTTGCCATGCTTATGAAAAGAGTCATTTTAAGCATATATGAAACAAAAAGAACAAAAAACTAAACAAACGTAAATGAAATAAGCTGGGCACAGAAAGACATGATCTTATATGTGGAATCTAAAAATTCAAACTCATAGGAAGAGAAAGTAGAATGGTGGTTGCTAGGGGATGGAGTTGGAGGTGGATGGGGAAAGGGCAGGTGTTGATCACAGGGTTCAAAGTTTTAGTTAGTCAGAATAAGATTTAGTGATCTATACACAGCATGATGACCATAGTTAATGTACATTACAAAATTGCTAAAAGAGTAGACTTTAAAATATTTTCACCACAAAAAGAAAGAATTAGGCAGTGTCTGTAGCTCAGTGGGTAGGGCATCAGCCACATACACCCAGGCTGGCGGGGTTGGAATCCAGCCTGGGCCAGCTAAACAACAATGACAACTGAAACAAACAAACAAAAAAGCCAGGCATTGTGGCAGACACCTGTAATTTCAGCTACTTGGGAGGCTGAGGCAAGAGAATCGCTTAAGCCCAAGAGTTTGAGGTTGCTATGAGCTGTAACGCCACAGTACACTACTGAGGGTGTCATAGTGAGACTGTATCCTAAAAAAAAAAAACCACACACACAAAGAATAAGTGAGTAAGGTGTTGGATTGTTAATTAGCTTGATTTAATCTTTCTACAATGTATACATAGATTGAAACATCACATTTTACCCAACAAATATAATTATTTGTGAATTTAAATAAATAAATAAAGGTAAATAAACCTAAATCTATAAATTAAGATTAAAATTTTTCATTTGTTAATTTAAAAATTTGTATGAACTGGGCCGGGTGCGGTGGCTCATGTCTGTAATCCCAGCACTTAAGAGGCCAAGGCAGTTGGATTGCCCGAGCTCACAAGTTTGAGACCAGCCTGAGCCAGAGCAAGACCACGTCTCTAAAAATAGACAGGCATTGTGGTAGGCGCCTATAGTCCCAGCCACTTGGGAGGCTGAGGCAAGAGTATCACTTGGGCCCAGGATTTTTAGGTTGCTGTGAGCTATGATGCCACAGCACTCTACCAAGAGTGACAAAGTGAGACTCTGTCTCCAAAAAAAAATTTGTATGAACCAAGTATAAATAACAGAAAGGAAAAAGTAAATGAAATAGATGAGACTTTAAATGAGGAAATCAAGAAAAAAGATAGGAGAAACCCAAAAGACAAGACAAAAAAATAATTAAAAATCTAATTGAAAAATGGAAAATTAATATAAAATTATAAAGCTGAGATCTGGTAAGGAAAGCAATAAAAACAGAAGTTGAGAGAGGTATAACTAAAATAAAACTTAAACATTTTTAGTTAAAAGATGCAGTCAAGAATTGGCAGGAATTAAAGGTGAAATCTGGCTAGACTGCCAGAGGAACATGCTAGGGGAAGTCCTGGGCCTGCACCACATTCTGTTCAAGTAGCCAAGCAGTGGTGGAAATGTGCCCCAAAGGGACTGAGATTCCAAGAAGTCTGTATGGGGTCCATGCAGAAAAATAGACATCATATGAACTATTTTAACATAAAGGATTTAATATAGAGAATTGATCGAATTGCTTGTTACCAAAGAACTTAAAAGACAAAGAGGAAACTGAAGTAGCAACCCACTACTGTTATGTAAGAGGTTATGGTTATTGGAACCTAAAAGTTTGGAAGACACAGGACAAGCCCAGAATTGGGACCCAGCCTTCCAAAAAGGGGGCAATGCCCAGGTCCTGGGAAGGAATGTGGTAATTACTGGAACCAATTGCCCCTGTCATAGTGAAGAACCATTACTAGCGGCAGGGCACAGTGCCTCACACCTGTAATCCTAGTATTCTGGGAGGCTGAGGCAAGAGCTCCCTTGAGCTCAGGAGACTGAGACCAGACTGAGAAAGAGGGAGACCCTATCTCTACTAAAAATAGAAAAACTAGCCAGGGTTTGTGGTAGGTGCCTGTAGTCACAGCTACTCAGGAGGTTCAGGCAAGAGGATGGCTTGAGCCCTAGAGTTTGAGGTTGCTGTGAGCTATGATGACGCCATGGTATTCTACCCAGGAAAACAAGCGAGACTCTGTCTCAAGAAAAAAAAAAAAAGAACCATTGCTGGGGTGACACTGACTAACAGGAAAGAAGCAGACATATAGGACAAGTCCCATCTCCTGCTTCCAACCTTGACATCTCTCTCTAGAGCTCCCTACTGGCAGAGTCTAATAAGGCATTGGCTGGCAAAGATTTGCCAAGTCCCTGTCTCAGTGTGGCAAAGCACAGTACTGTCTGCTCTGGTTGCCATCAGCTGCACATGGCTATTTAATGTTCAATTTAAACACATGAAAATCAAATAAGATTAAAAATTCAGTAGCCACATTTGGAGTACTCAAGAGCCACATGAAGCTAGTGGCTACCATAGGGGATGGCATGGCCCTAAATCACATAAGAAGGAACTCAGATCATCATGCAATTTTTGCCTTCTATGTTGTTTCTATAGACCCAGAGAAACCATCTCTAAACCCAGTAAAGTTTAACTTTCTTCAAACAAATAACAATATTGTGTCATTCCTCAATATGATGATAATGGTAGTGGCGGCAATATTTGATTATTTACATTTAGGTCAGGTCCTATGGAAAGCACATGGATTTCATTATTTCATTTAATACCACAACACTATAAGCTAATCCCATCATTCAGATGTAGAACCTGAAATTTAGAATGTATAAGGAACTTGTCAAAGTGACACGGTGGACTCCAGAGCCCTGACACTGGGGTAGGGAGCTCACACTTTTCACAAAGAAGAGATTTTATTTGCTTATCATTTTTTAGTACAATATTATTTTCTCAGAAAGAATAAATTGGACAAAGAAAGCCAATAATTAATGATGGCACTTAATATAAGGAATTATGACAATGAGAGTAATTTCAGTTTGATAAAACTCACTCCCAACAGACTTATAATAACCCAACAGGGAGAAATAAAGGTTGTCTTTCTGGTTTTATAATGAGCCATCATGCTCCATCACACTCAGTGTTTGGAAATAGCTTGGATTGAGTTTTTCACCTTTATGATGTTTGCAAGATGATTGCTTACTATATGGGTGGTGATTAGAACTCCTTGTGCCTTCATTTTCAATAGCACTGACACTGCAATTATTCATATTATGCTAATCAGAGACAACATGGTGAAGGCATGGTTGGGTCAATAATTAGCTTTGTGATGCTAGAATAGTTACCAAGTTCCTCTAAGCCTTAGTTTCTTGACTTGTATAGATTTCATAAGGATTTCATTAGACCATGAATATGGATAAACAATCTAAAACATTCTTTGACATGTAGAGTTGTGCTATTATTAATAGATTTTAAGTGTCCCTCTAATAGATGGCATAAGAGACAAAACAATTATTGCTTGCCTCATAAGCATGTATGCATTTGTTTTTCTTTTCTTTCTTTCTTTTCATTTTTTATTTTTTGAGACAGAGTATCAGTATGTCGACTTCAGTAGAGTGCTATGGTGTCACAGCTCACAGCAACCTCAAACTCTTGGGCTTAAGCAATTCTCTTGCCTCAGCCTCCTGAGTAGCAGGGACTACAGGTGCCTACCACAACGCTTGGCAGTTTTTTTTTTTTTTTTGGTTGCAGTTGTCATTGTTGTTTAGCAGGCCTGGGCCGGACTCAAACCCGCCAGCCTTGGTGTATATAGCCAACACTCTATTCACTGAGCTACGGGTGCTGAGCCCATTTTTTTTTTAACTTAATAAATGCTTTTTAATGCCTATGACATACCAGGTACTATGTTAGGTTGTTGTGAATACACCAGACAAAAATCCCTGCTATTATGGAGCTAACATTGTATCTCCTTAGGACTCACATATGAAAGACATATTCCTATTCGTCACAAATATAAATAGAAATCTTCCTTGTCCTTAAGAAATTTATATTCCATTACCTTAAAAGCCTGTAAAACATCCTCTGAAAGTAACATCTATTAACAAATGAAGTATTCCTAAATGGGGGTTAAATGTGTAGTAGGAAAAATGCTAATTTAGATATCAAAGAATTTAGGTTCTAGCCTCATCATTGTTTCTAACTTCTAATATTATCAATTGTACTCTCTGAGCTTCAGTATTCTCATTTGCCATTTTCAGCAATGAAGTTGTATTTTTTATACGTCTACTATGATTAGACACATGATTGGCAAGATGGGCCAAGTTTTACTACCATCATGTATAACTTAAATTGAGATGCAATCTTATGGTGGCTCACTTAGTTTTCCTACAAAGAACAAAGGCAGATTCTTTGGATTACCTCAAAAGCAAAGTCTGAGATAAAGGGATAGACAATCCCAGAATAACGTTGGTCATTTGTTTCAGTGAGGATCCCAAGGAGTTGCACTAAGAGAAAAGGACAGTGACATGGGTGAGAAAGCCAATATCAGGGTAGTTAGTGGAGTTGCTGTTGTAGCAATTAGGGCCCAGTTTCATCAGGACTTCTGAGAAAAGACACAATACCTCCCAGAATTCCAAAGGAAAGTAGGCTAGTACATTTTTCCACTGGGTTCCATCCTTGATTAATTGAGGTTTTCCCCCAAAGTTGTCAACAACCTCCCCTTCAATGCCCAACTGGTATCCATAGATTTAGCTTTGAGAAGGCCATGAGACAAAAAGCAAAGTGTGAACTTAAATTGTGGCACTGTTATGGGTTGAATGGTATCCCCCCAAACTTCATATATTGAAATCCTAATCCCTTAAGAACTCAGAATGTGATCTTATATGAAAATAAGAGTATTTATAGACATAATCAAGTTAAAATGAGGTCATTAAGGTATGGCCAATATGACAGATGTCCTTATAAAAAGAGGAAAGTTTGGACACAGATACAGGTACACAAGGAGAATATGAAGACTAGAGTTATGCTGCCACAAGCCAAGAAACTAGTAGAAGGTAGGAAGAGAGGATGGGAACAGACCCTTCCCTAGGTACTCCTATACCTTTGGAAGGAGTACAGGCTGAGAACACCTTGTTCTCAGACTTCTAGCATCCAGACTGGTGACATTCTGTTGAGTAAATTTCTCAGTTTAGGCATTTTGTTACAACAGCCCTAGCAAACTAAGAGACACTGCTTGCAGAATCTGAGCACACCAGGAACTGTGCAACACAGCTGTGGCTGAAATTATTATACAATCAGGCAAGGGAGGTAACATGAACATCAAAGACATCTGCTATGGAGCCCATAGGCAACGGACAAGCTGGGGTGAGAGATTAGCCTGTTGTTGCTCAGCTGTCCCTAAAGAAATGGCAAGAAAGTCACAACCTGTAATGGCTAAAACTATAACCTAAACTGTCACTATGTTTTTTTTCCCTATATGTTCATTATGTTTGAAGCATAATAAACATAAATCTTATAAACCTTCCAATTCTCCTCTCAACTGTTAATATACCTTTATTTCCTAAGGCAGCCATTGAGATCCCGTGTCCTTTTTCATATAAGTAATTGCATTTGTTAAGGCATTTGAAAAAGAGATATTTTAACAGCCTGATTTCCAGAACAGCCTCCATTCCTTTGGGGTGAGAATGGCAAAAACAAAAAAGATGGATGACAACTGTGTCACACCTAAAAATCTTACATTTATATTCATAATCTTTTATATTGGAAAAGCTTTAAAAATTGTAATAAATTCACTAAAAATGCATCATAGAACTGCCAAGAAAATTGGGAGCATTGGTTTTTGCGTGAAATTCAAGATTCTTTAACTGGGTCAGGAAAATCTTGCTAAAAGCACTGCTCTCAGACACTGTCATTTTGTACTTTCCTTCCAAAAGCATCAATCTCAAAAGAAATATGTGCACAAATCAGTGAGAGGATTTTTTTCAAGATGCTGAATAAGTCTGATTTGAAGAAAGAGCAAGGTTGTCCATGGATGCCTTTCTCATGCCCTACTTTGATTAGGAACTGACTTTCCCTCCCCACCTGGGTGACGTTTCCCTCCCTGAAGTGAAGCAATTTTCTGGAATGAATAAGACATTAAACTCTGTTAGCCAACTGAAAGCAGGGCCGTGTTTCAAAATCAATGCACCATTTAAAAAATTCAATATATTCAATTCAATATATTGTCTTATTTTAAAAGGAGTTGTAATTTATCAAGAATTAAAAATACAAGAAGTAGGTTGGAAGTAACCCAGACATTTGTCATAAATATTTCCAGTTATAATATTGTAACTTAAAAAGAAAGGGTGCCATTTAGGTTTTATGTTGTTAGGGAAGGAATGTAAAACGTTGCCTTTTTCTAAAACACATTGTCATTACTAAATGCATCCTAAAATACATTGTAACACAATTTTTGATCCCTCTTCACAAAATTTCCAAAGAATACAATTAAAGGCATTAGTTTTATTTCATGGTAGAGATGTTATCATTCTTTGAACATTTTATTCTGATATCTGATTTATTACTTTATATAATATCCTTATCATGTTTTGAGTTTATAGATTTTTTTATTGCCGTGTGCCAAATATAACATCAAATATAATAAAATTAGAGGAATTTGCAGCTAATTCCATATTTCCAAATGAATTACTCAATTACAAGTTACATTGGTTTTTTTAGTGGATATAATTCAATCAATTTATCTTCCATATTTACCTGCTGGAATTTCTCTTTATTTCAATAACCTAAGCAATTGAATTTTTAAAAGGAGTTAAATCAATGTGTATTTTTTAACATATAAAATTTCTTATTGATTTGTAAAAAGAAATAAGTCTTTAAAAGTTCAATTCAAAACCTATAATGTATCAGGCCATAAAAGGACTGAAGTTCTGATACAGGCTACAACATGAACAAATCTTGAAAACATTAATATAAGTGAAAGAAGCCATTCACAAAAGACTAGATGGTTCTATTTGGTTCTACTTATACGAAATGTCCAGAATAGGCAAATCTATAGAGACAGAACATAGATTAGTGGTTGCTTAGGAGTAAGAGCTGAAGTTGAAATCATAGGTTTGCATCTAAGGAGAAAAGTGGAGCTACGTACATTTGAAAGTCATCCATGGCTAATCAATCTCATAGTAATTTAAAGAATGCAGAATCAAACAATAAAAAAATAAAAAATAAATTTTTTTTGTAATCAAAAAAAAAAAAGAAAAAGAAAGTCATCCATGAAAAAAAAAAAAAAGAAAGTCATCCATGAACATGGAAGGCAATGAAACTGCACCATAATAAATGTTTTTTCAAAATTATTTCATTTAATGTCTATGACAACTCTGAGCTATACATTATTTTTACTGATGAGCACTCTGAAATTCTGGGAGATCAAGCAACTTCCCAGAAGCCACCTAGTTAGTAAGCAGAAGAGCCCTGATTCACCTAACTCTCACTAAATGCCAAAATCCATGCTTTTCCCTATCTTGCTGACATTTTCTAAGTCATACAGTCACAGCAGCAGGTGAGCTCATCCAGAAAAACCCTACAGAGTGAGGAGAATAGGCACAATATTGAGTGTGATGGAAACATCCAATACAGTTTGTTTGTAGTTTACATTCCAAAAGGAGAAGGTAATAAAGAGTACAATTGAAAGAGACAGAGGCCACTGATACAGTGATTCTCCCACTTGATGATGGGAATGCTGTTACTTGGCTTCCTGGGAAAAATTTAACTAGGCTCTTTGAATGATTGTGCCTTTCTGATTTTACAAAATAAAAGGTCAAGAATGCTTAGGAAGCAGTTAAGAGAAAGGATGCCTTGGATCTCCAGTCTCCCAATTTCAATATGGTGTTGTAAATGCTGTCAAGTGGCCTTTAGGTACGTACCAAATGGGTAGTTGACCAGATACATCTCTATTTAAAATATAGTACATTTGGGGCAGCGCCTGTGGCTCAAGGAGTAGGGTGCTGGTCCCGTATGCCAGAGGTGGCGGGTTCAAACCCAGCCTTGGCCAAAAACCAAAAAAAAAAAAAAAAAAAAAAAAAAAATATAGTACATTTGATTGCTTCCTTTATTATACCTCTGGATAAAAGGCTCTAACTTTCAACTCAGTTTGTATTTTTAACAAAATGAAATACAAATTTTGGGGTGGGCACTGAAGAAGTATAACTCTATACTCCATGAAATGTGGTTATTTCAAAATTATTGCACCTTCATTAATAAGACACAGACAGCCCTTGCCTTCCAGAAGATTACAGTTCATCTGGGAAAGAGGCCAATTTTTAATGGTTTTAAACTGTAATTAGTTTTGATGAGAAGAAGCCAGAAGAGAGGGAGAGGGTGAAGATGCAGGCCAGCCCTTGAGGAGAGGGAAGAGAATGTGATGAAAAAGTGGAAAGAATCACCTATGAAGAGGAAACATGACTTCAAGAATAACAGCTAAAGGAGATGAAAGATTGCATGCAAATGTAGTTTGATTACAAGACAATTAAGGAAATCTGTGTCTAATGGCTTCTGTTATTTTCTTCTGAAAATCAAGGAGAAACGTTCAAACAAGCAGGAAAACTTAGAACAATATTATGTCCCAGACACAAAGATGTCTACACCACAAATGTAAAAGAACAGAATTATTGAAGCTGGAAAGTCATTTCTGAGTGCCTAGAAGAAAAGGGCAATGCACTACGGTCCAGTCATGAAGCTTGCTGATAAAGACTTTGATGGGACGTGAAGATGAAACCAGAAAATATTGAAGAGTAAAGAAGAGTTGATTGTACAGATCTGTTACTTTAGCTAGACATTTCACAAGTGCCTTACAATACAAATAAATGGCCAAATCTCTTTGAGTTGACAGAAGCCCAGAGCAGTGCTCCTTAAGCTTGGCTATGCATAGGAATCACCTAGTATAATGGTAATCTATGGCTGTGTGACAAATTATCACAAAATTTATCAGCTTAAAACAATGAGCATTTTATATCTCACACAATGTCTGTGGGTCAGGAATTTGGAAGTAGCTCAGCTGGGAGTTCTGGCTCAGCATCTATCTCATGTTGCTAGTCAAGGCATCAGCTCAGTCTGCAGTCATCTAAAGCTTGACTGGGGATTCCATGATCGTTCTCTCACATAGCTATTGGCAGAAGGCTGGACTAGTCAGTGTTCTCCAGAGACACAGAACCAATAGGATGTATGTATATGTATGAGGTCAACTAAGTTAGTGAACTCATCCTAGAAAAACTGCTACATACTTCATTGCTGAATATCACTGTAGTCATCTCTGAAGTACTCCCCTTAGGAAGCTGTGCACTGACACCAGTGCCTATTCCACCCTTCAGAGCACTTTTCCTAGGATGAGTTTATGAACTTAATTGTCTGACCTTGCATGATGACAGGTCTGATGGCCATTCCAGAAAGAGTTCCAAAATTGCTAAAAAACTAAATTTGTAATACTCAAGTCATGTTTGACTTCTGCAATTACAAGGGGTGCTTAATGTGACTTGTATTTATCTTTTGTTATCGGTATATATTATTATAATTTTAGTACAATTTTTTCCTTTCTTAAAATGTGTATACATTTTTGGCACCCTCTACAAATATACAAAGAGAGAGAAAGAGATTTGTTATAAGGAATTAGCTCACATGATTATGAAGGTTGAGAAGTCAGAAGTTCTGCAACCAGTGAGTTAGAGACTCAGGAGAGACAACTGTGTAGTTCTAGTCAAGTCTGAAGCCCTGAGAACCAGGAGAGCTGGTGGTGTCAGTTCCAGTTCAAAACTGGCAGGCTCAAGACCCCAGTAGGGCCAATGTTTCAGTTTGAGTTCTAAGGTGGGAAAAGATCAATGTCCTGGTTTAAGTAGTCAAGTAGGAAGAGTTCCCCCTTATTCAGCCTTTTCATTCTGCTCAGGTCTTCAGTTTGATTGGATGAGGTCCACCTACATTGGAGAGGTCTATCTTCTTTACTCAATCTACTGACTCAAATATTAATCTCATCCAAAAACACCCTCACAGACACACTCAAAAAAATGTTTGACCAAATATCTGGCTTATTCAAGTTGACATAAAATTATGCATCACAAAGGTTTCAGTTTCTTGCTGTCTGTTGGTAGGATTCCTTAGGTCTTTGCAATGTGGGATGTTCCCTAGGGCTGCTTGAATGACTTCATGGCATGGTAGCTGGCTTCCCTCAACACATGTGATCCAAAAGAAAAAGCCAAAAGGAAGTGTCACTGGTTTTGTGACCTAGTTTCAAAATCACACACAGTCACTATCACCATATTCTCTTATTGAAAACAAGTCACTAAGTCCAGCCCACTCGCTAGCACTTGCTTAAAGTAAAATGCTAGAGGGAAGAGATAACTTGAGGAAAGAATCGTTACACAAAAAGAAACCAGCATTGATAATTTGGAAAATCCTTAGCCTATTCAGATAGCAGCAAAATGTGAGAAAAGCGTGCTCTAGAAAGAATAACCAACTGTTTGTTAAAGAGATTGGTCATGCGACTTATGGATCCCATCAACTATCTCAGCAGTAGCCAGGAATAGCAATACCCAGGAAGGATCTGTAAAGAACCTTCATTCTAAAGGCTCAAAGCCCTATGAATTACACAGGAGACTAGCTAACTGTTGATAATTTTTTATCAGCAGAAACACTGTGGGCCTGAACTGAGAGGGACAGAGAGGAGAATGCCATATAAGACAGCAACATACAGAGAGAATGCCATATGAAGACAGAGACAGAGATTAGAGTGATGTATTTATAAGCCATGAAAAGCCAAAGATTGCCAACAACCTTCACGAGGCAGGAAGAGACAAGGAAATATCCTCCCCCAGAGTTTTCAGTGAGAGTGTGGCCTTACCAATACCTTGATTTCAGACTTCTAGCTTCCAGGAAAGTGAGAAAATAAATTTCTATTGTTTTAAGCCACCAGTTTGCAGTACTTTGTTACAGCAGTCCTAGGAAACTAATACAGGAGGTATCAGAAATAGATATCGACTAGCTGAAATTTGCTCTTGTAGTGAATCTACGTGTACTCTGTAGTGCTTAGGAAACAACAGATAAACATTTTATTTAATAAACATTAAATTAATCAAAAGTTTAATTAAATCATTTCATTTAAAACCTGGCTTAAGACACATTTGAAAGTTATAGTACTTATCATTTTGGCCTGCTTGCATCTTCCTTGAACTCTAATTTCCTCACTTCCCTTCTTGCATGATTACAAAAATAACAGACAATATTTTTGCATGTGAAATCCAATGGAATAAACAACAGTGTTCTTTTGACAAACATAACTGCTCATTAGTAAGTGATTTAAATTCTGTATGGGCTTTGTTTACATGCTGTGCTGCTAATTGTCAGCTATTTTGATATGCACAGGGAATGGCCACAGCAGTGGAAACTGTCCAAGCAGAAGCATCACATTGATTAGACTGACCCTGGGTGTGGCTGCTGGATGCATTATCAAATGGTGGAGCCATAGCACAAACTTCCAAATCTCTGTGACCAAAGTATCTGGGACCAAACTGCCACCAGTGGTTCTCGTCCCTGAGTTCATGCTCTTTAATCAGGCAACTTTTTTCAGCTTTGGAAGAGTCAGGATTGGGCTACATTGCACAGTGCTTTCAGCTTTTTAAAATGCAAGAAATCTTATTCATCAGTTTGATACATCAGTTTGATCACACTGAACATTAATCATTCCCTCCCACAAACAGTTGTTTCTTGTTAGGGCCTCTGGGAATTCAGAACTTCTTCAGCCACACACAACCATGTACCTGTGTGAAAGGGAGCCAACTTTGGCAACAGGATTCCTCAAACAATAAGTCATCACCCACTGGTGAGTTGTGCAATCATTTGATGGGTTGTAACCAGAATTTTTTTTTTTTTTTTTTTTTTTGCAGTTTTTGGCCGGGGCTGGGTTTGAACCCACCACCTCAGGCACATGGCGTCCGCGCCCTACTCCTTTGAGCCACAGGTGCCGCCCATAACCAGAATTTTTTAACAAACAAAGTAGAACAAGATAGATTAAGTAGAATAGAAAATATTAGAATGTCTTTTGTGTAGTAAAGTATTTCACAAGAATTTCCATTGTTCATTTTAGTGTACGTGTGTGTGTGTGTGTGTGTGTTGGGTCCTGACAAAATTGTATATCCTTCTGGGGATCATGTTTTAAAAAGTTTAAAAAATATAGTTCTAAGGCATGATCAGGATTTCCAAATTTCCTTCAGTTCAGAAATGACCACTGGCCCCTCAGACAGTTAATCTGGCTATCCTTCCACTGCTTTTTGCTAACACCATGTCCTCAGGTCAACAGCACAAACTCCTGCGACTACTAGAAACAATAAATTCCAAAGAAAATACACACAAAAAAGGTAAAATAGACAATAAGAAGAGCTCTGTGGCTTAGTCTCCTTTAATAGCCTTGTGATTTCCTTGAACATTGGGTCTGTGGCCACATGACTTATCTTCCTTCCTTTGTTGGGGCAAAATTAGATGCTAAAGAAAAATGTCTCATGGCTCCTCCTTAAGGTGCTCCCAGACTGACAGTGAAGATAGTATCATTCAAAACAATGTGGTAAGTGCTTTGGAAAGGGTGTAGTTAAGGTAAACAGGGAAGGGCTGCTACCAAAGATAAGATGGTCTTAAAAGATAACTAGGAATTTGCCAGTCAGACAGGGGTGAGGAGGTTGGGAGCCACTCCAGGCAGAGAAAAGAGCATAGGCAGGATACACAAAAGGAAGCAAGTCCATGAAACTTGGTATATTATAAGGATGGCATGTTGTCATATGATGCAGCTGAAATGTGGGGTCCCACAACTGAATGATGGACTATGGGTGAGGAAGGAAGAGACTAAATCATAGAGGAAGTTATACTAAAGTAAGAGTTACAACATCATCCTGTAGTCTAGGAAACCACTGAGGGGTCTAAAATTGCTAATAAAGTAATTGCATTTGCAATGTAATGTCATTTTATAAGGAAAGCTGGGTCAATTGCTGGGAGCAGGGGACATAAACTGTTTGAAGGCAGGAAAACTCAATAGGAGACTATTACCACAGATGAGGTGAGACATGATGTGGACCTAATTAAAGAGCTAGGAAGGCTTAGGAAGGGATAGAAATAACATTTTGAAGAGATGAAATTAAGACAATGTGAAAATTGGTAAAGAAGCCAAAGTCCTGAATAACCCCCATGCTTCTTGATTGGGTGGTTGAGTGGGCAGTGGGCAGGAATGTGGGAGGAGAAGCAATATTTGAGGAAAGATGAGTTCGGTTTGGGACAGATTGAATGAATGTGGCTGTAGGACATTCAGGTGAATTAGGATGTTAGACAATTGGATCTGGCTTCCCTTTTCTTTTGTTTCCTAAGCCAAAGTGCAATCAAACAACCCAAGAAATACACAGTCCTTCAATCAATGAATCATTTCCTTTAAAGTCATTAGTGAATGGTCTCTACCATATTTCTTTGAAATATATTTCAGATGAAGAAAAGTGTCTACATGCACTGAATACAAGAAATTCTGAAAAAACAATTAGGACATACATACTGGTATCTTTAGATCTTAGGTATTGCTGAGACTTGAATAAATTCTTGTCTTCCCAGTATGTGACAGCCAAGCATCATTATGAGAGCCAAGATGTTTGTATGGGTGGAGAAGAGTCAACCAGGTCATGCTGTGGTCCTGATTTCACTAATTTGTCTCTGAGTGATTTATATATAGAAAAAAAGCCTTGTTTATGAACAATTCAGGCTCAAGCTCTCCCAAAAGAAGCAATTTTAATTCCTAAGGACAAGATGTACAGATCGCCTAGGGATTTCGAGACCTGTCTATTGATTAGCCACAGGCATATACCGTGCTGGGGCAAAGCAAAGATGCAACTTGGGTTTCAGCCATAAACCTGATGCCAGCAAATGCTTATTGCAGAACAAGGCTCCAGCTTAATTTATCGTCTTAACAAACAAACAAAAAAACCTCAAGAATTCCTTTTACTACTCAATATTTTTAAATGATCAGCATGTGTTTCTTCACCAAGGAAGAAATTACATTTTGAAATGTCTTTCTGAGGGAAATAACCTAATAATTCCTTGCATATGTGTACCTCTGGCAGGGTATGAAGTGTGTTAGGGAGAAGAAACTCCTGCCAGGTTTTTTGTTTTTTTTTTTCATTGTGGGAGGAGCATTACATAGACATAGAAAAAAGTTAAAATAAGAAGAATTAAAGTAACAGAAGTGAAAATTTAGCCCATCTTCTGACTTCAAATATCATGCTTGTCTTCCACTCAAGGTATGCAGAAATAACAAAGATAATTCTGCTGATGCAGATTAGCTTTCATCCTCTTTTCCAAATTCGTTACTCACCTCAATCCTTTTGCAGATTGTTAAAGACCTCCCTGCCTCTGCCAATTTTGGCTGCCTAGGACAAAACAGAGCAAACTCAAAATTCTGGCACCTGTTTCTCAGCTCCATACTATTTACTACAACTAAGAAATCAAAGACTGTCATTTGGCAAAATGAACTAGACTTATGTTTCGCTAATCTACACCTCCAGTCCTGATATCACCCAAGCTCTGGTCCTGACTTTTCAGTAGCTTTTGGATAGATAGGTCCCCTTAACATCACTCTGTCTCCTCAAATTCCATGTTTTAATTGTATTTATTTTCTCCTTCACACCCAACTAGCCACCACAACTTTTCCCTTTTGTCCCTGAGCCCACTATTCCTGAACTGTTCTGATCCCCCAAAAGATGGATGTGTGAGCCTCACTAATAGTCTACATGACTCGTTCTTTTTTTTTTTCTTGCAGTTTTGCCCCGGGTCAGGTTTGAACCCACCACCTCCAGTATATGGGACCGGCGCCCTACTCCTTTGAGCCACCGGTGCCACCCTACATGACTCACTCTTAAACACCAATATTTTACCTCTTGATTTACATTTATGCTCTACTGATGTCATGACCCTCAAGAGGATTCAAAACCATGTATGTTAAACTTGTGGGTGCCAAGGTCCGAGGGGCTACAGCTACCTACTCAACATCTTTAGCATGGTGTCTCATTGGCACCTCAAACTAACTGCAGACATAACTAAATCCATGGGTCCCTCCTAATGGGTTCTCCCCCACCCCAAACTGCTCCTGCTTCCTTGTTCCCTTATCCCAGGAAATATACCATCACACATACACCCAAATTACTCAAGCTGGCATCATCCTCTCATTGACTTACTGGCCCATTTAGCTGCTGACTTCCCTCAATCCCCCCTTCTCAGTAGCTTTCGAATACATTTTCCTCTCTCACCCCTGCCCTGCCTCAGCTCAAGCATTTTGAATTTCCATTTGGACTTAAAAGTCATAACTATTCTCCTTGACTCCACTCTAATCCTCTCTCTGACTGTGGCCAGAAAGGTATTCCAAAAAGCATTTTTGAGCCTGAAGTTTTACAGCTTTATATCTTTCAATAACTTCTTTCTGCCCACAGGACACTTCCCAAGATCTTCCATTACAAGGCCCTTTCTGAGCACTCCAATCCTACCCTCTGTAGTTCAACCACATTCCTGCACTCCCACATAAGCTGTCTACTCTTCCTTATCCTTTGCAAATGTCTTGATACTTTATATTTCTTCCTTTTCGTTCTAAAAATCATTGAGTAGGAGTTTCATGTCTAACAATGTGATAATATTAAAGAAAATGCTAATCTGAAAGCATATGTTTCTGAAGGGTATCTACCTAAGAGTAGATTGAGTTACAGATCTTGTTAGGTAACTTGCATACATGCTAGAGAAAGGGGAATTGGCAGTTTCAAAAGAGTGGGATGAGGAGAGTTTGACAGAGAAGGAGTGAGGACCCTGAGAAAGGAGGAAACAGGATATGTAAGGAGAGAGTAAAACTCAAAGAGAGCCAAGTGCTGTGGTGAGATGCTGTGGCCTAAGAAGAAAGATGTTGCCTGAGAAGAAATTCCCTCAGTGATAAGGACAACCAAGTGCTCTGAAGAATCGGAGTGATTCAACTTGGAAATCTGTTATAATGACACTTTGTGTTGATGCAGAGCAGTGGTCCTCACCAGAGGCAAGACAGGCATGCAGAGCACAGCTGGTATGGGAAGAAGATAGATAGTAGCCACCATCCAGGGGATAACAGGGAAGTGGGCTGCAGTGCAGACAAGAAAGTCATACACAAAGAGCTAACCAGATATCTTGGCCAGCATGTCTGATTTTTTACTATCAGAGGGGTTATATCTCAGGACAGTTTATTTGATATCAGAGAACAAAGAGACACAACTTGATTTTCAGACAGCTGACCCTTGGCCTATAGTAACAGCCCATGCAACAAAGTTGTAGAATCTCTATGAACTAAATAAGTACTTTTGAATAAGTAGATAATACAATAATATGTAAAATATACACTAAAATGAATAGACTTATAGAAGGGAGGTGGTAAAATCACATTAGATTAGAAATAACCTTACAAGACCACTGATGATAGCTTAAAAGACTGGCTTTTATTTTCCAGATCCTTAATTTACAAAAAAAAGAGACTCCAATGGGTCAGAGAAATAATGACATGATCTTGACTCAAAATTAGGGAGAGAGAGAAATGTGTGGAAGAAAAGAGAGACAGGTTGATCATCATTATCCTAGAATTTTCAGTTTCTGATCTAGAAACTCAAGAAACTAAATCAAATTTCTATTATATCTTACATAATAGAACTTATATAATAGGCAGGTAAAAGTCATCAAGCTTGGGATGTCACAATTCAAAATATATTTTAATTCCAACAGAAATCATTTCAGAAAATATATTTCCAAAGCCTAAAAAAATTCCTTCACACACAGTCCCAATACATGAGAATATTTGGTAACTTATTGCAGAGTCACCAGGGTTTTCCAGAGTCTAACATCACTCTAGGACCTAATCAGAATTTGAAAAAGCAGTGTGATTAAACATGCATGTAAAACAGTGCATCCTGATTCCAAAGCAGAAGCAACGCTCCACAAATTTGGGGGAGGGGGTCAAAGATTCCAAAATAGTTGCTAATTAACTTTTATGTATTAGTCAGGATAAATTAGAATACGTTAATACCTAATAACCCGAAAGTTGTCAGTGGTGTAGCACAGGATTATTTCTTACTCTTAAAAAAAAGGCTATGTTAACTACTGTGAAGAAAGTGTGTCAAACGGTCTGTGAAGCTAGTGAATGATGCCCCACGATCATATCAATGTACACAGCTACGATTTAATAAAATAAAATAAAAAAAGGCTTCAACAGATCTGAGAGACTGGGCAGGACCATAGTTCTCCATGATGTTTAGATTTTATAGCTTCTGCATCTCAGCGCACACCCCATCATAAGCCGGTTTTCAAACACATTCAGCTACAACTCACCATGGAGTCACATGACTAGACCTAACTTCAAGAAAGCATGTGCATACACTAAAAGTTCATTCTGTGTTGATTTTTGTATAGAGTGTAAAATAAGGATCTAATTTCATTTTTCTACTTGTAGATATCCCATTTTCCCAGTATCATTTATTGAACATTATCCTTCCTCTGCTGTGTGTTCTTGGCAACCTTATGCAGTGTATTTTTCAAAAATTTCTTTTAAAAGTACATTTTAAATGTTTTACCACAAAAATAACTATGACTACAGATGTGTTAATTAGCCTGCTTTAAAGATTCCACATTGTAAACATATATCAAAACATCACATTGCACCCCATAAATATATACAATTGCCAGTCAAAAGTAAAATTAAAAAAGATTGAGCAAAAGAAATGTGCAAATATAAAATAAAAAAGGACCAGAAATCTTAGCAAATATTAGTAATGTCTGCTATAGATATATAACAGATTTTTAGATTTTATTTGTATTATTATAAGAAAAAAAATGTTTCCAGGTATTTTAAAGCATCAGAAGTTATTTCCCACCTTCCTCCCACTTATTCCTTGCTTTAGTCTGGTGTGACCAAAAAAATACTTAAAAATAGACTTAGAATACATTATTTATTTTAACCCAATTCACATCACTAGTGAGAGACTAAGAGCTTTCTTTTATCTATCATATGGTTTCTCAACCTTGACATTATTGAAATTTTGGGTTGGATCATTCTTGGATACTGTCCTGTGCATTGTAAGATGTGTGTGCAGCCATCTATGGTCTCTACCCAATCAGATGCTGGTAGCATCCCCCTAACTCTAGTTATGAAAACCAAAAGTGTCTCTAGACATTTTTCAAATGCTATTGGCAGGGTAGGGGGCATTATTCCTTATTGACAATCACTTTTCTATTCATTTCCTTTGACAACTAGAGAAATTCAGGTACTGAGGATCTCACACTACAAATGACACAGTGCTAAGGCAGAATGCAATTAGACCAAAGACAAAACACTTTTTCCCGTATCTACCACCTATTTGCCTTATGACTTTAGGCAAGTTCTGAACCTTTTCTTATCTTACCTATACAATGGGGAGAATAATGTTACCTGGCTCACAAGCTTATTGTAAGTATTAAAGGAGACACTTTCTTTCCATTCTTTTCTGTTTGGGGTAACTACTCCTATTATACACCTAGTTCTTATATATACACCAGGGAGTCTATTTCTGTATTTTTGCCTCTTTGCATAAGAGTTCCTCACTGTGTAAATAATTATTATTAAACCCTCTATTATGTACAGGTGGCTGGTATGGGAAACTCAGCCAAGAGGAAAGAAAGAGGCTGGAAACTGAGAAGTTAACAAAAAGATCTGTAGAAGTCATGCCCTAAAATTCAGATAAATTTCTCACTGTAAAGCCCCTCCAAAGTTATTAAGATGATTTATAAATTATTTCTTTCCCAGCCCTTGTACCATCTTGTGTCTCACATATAGGTATAGATACTCAATAAATGATTGCTGAGGAACTAAATGACCAATTTCAAACATAAGTCAAACAACCTTATCATTACTGGTTTTCTGCATATCACCACAGAAGTCCCAAATTAAGGAGGGCTGAGAAAGGGAAGGTATTAATACAATCAGGTGTGGTATTAGTAGTAAGAAATGACAAGTAACTGTCTGACATTAAAAGAATTAAAGGGCAGACATTAATTAAAAAATAAAAACCACATGCTCAAGCAGCCATAAACATCACAATAACCCCTTAGCTGCATTATGCTGTCAGTGCATAATAATTGGCATTCCTAATAATGACTCTGACATTTTAAAAAATGCTAATTTCTGTTCAGCATGTTCTATTTAAAAAAAAAATCCAGGGCAGTGTATAAGGCATTGGAGAAAGATTTCCATCACAGACTTGTAAAATATGTGACATGCAATGCACCTTAGGGATTACCTAATCGTTTTCTAAATGAAGAAAGTCAGTCCCAGAAAGATGAAGCATACTTACCCAAGTTTAGGCACCAGAGGCAGAAATGGAATGAAAAAAACAAGCCTTAGTTTGCTGACTCCATGGCACTTGCTTTTCCACTACCGCACATCTTCACAAACATAAATACATATTTTAAGTTTATTGACATTGCCAAATTTAGTATTTGGCAACTCAGTAGGGGTATACTTCAACTATTTGGAATTTTCCCTTGCTGGGTTATTTATCAACTAGTCCTTATTGAGCATTTATATTGCTCAAAAAAAATTAGATCTGCTGGGTGTGTCAAAGGAAAGAGAAAGCATGATATTTGACCCAGGTGACTTAAATTTCTATAAGGAGGGCAGTGCCTGTGGCTCAAAGGAGTAGGGCGCCGGCCCCATATGCTGGAGGTGACAGGTTCAAGCCCAGCCCTGGCCAAAAACTGTGGGAAAAAATTTTCTAGAAAGAAGGGTAAGAATTAAATGTAAGAAGACAGAGCCATGAAGAGTAGTAGGGAGTGTAGTAATGAGTTTGAGTGTGCATGGCGAGTAACTCCAGGTGCTCTGGAAATTGAGAGAGAGAAAAACAGCTGGTGTTTTTCCATGGCTGGTGGTCAAAAAAGGCACAAGGTTGAGGTGAGGCAGGTCACCTGAGTTGGACCCAGAAGCGTTTGGGGAAAAAACCAAGGAAGCTGCAGAATGGAGAACAACATAAGAAAACACTAGGAGGGAATGGAACCCTGGATCATATTTTCCAAACCATTAATTCAAACAGGTAACTTAACAAATAGGAGTTATTTACGAGGATGGGAGTGTATTACAGAAAAAAAAATTGAACCTCCCCTGGAAAGTCTAAATTGAAGGGATAAGAGAATAAGGAAAATGGCCCAAATGTTCTAGAATAGCACTGTCTGGATACACATATAATTTAAGGTTTTCTAATAGTCCTATTAAAAAAGCAAAAGCAACAGATGAAATCCATTGTAATATTATAACTCAATATCTAAAGTATTATTTTAACATTGTCAGTATAAAAAAATTACCGATATTTTAAATTCTTTTTTTTATTTTTTATTAAATCATAGCTGTGTACATTGATATGATCATGGAGCATCATACACTCGATTCATAGACCATTTGACACATTTTCATCACAATGGTTAACATAGCCTTCCTGGCATTATCTCAGTTACTGTGCCAAGACATTTCCATTCTACATTTACCAAGTTTCGCAAATACCCCTGTAAGATGCACCACAGGTATAATCCCACCAATCCCCCTGCCTCTACCTACAACCCCCCTCCCTCCCCTCCCTTTCCCACTTCCCCCTATTGTTAGGTTGTAACTGGGTTATAGCTTTCATGTGAAAGCCCCAAATTAGTTTCATAGTAGGGCTGAGTACATTGGGTACTTTTTCTTCCATTCTTGAGATACTTTACTAAGAAGAATATGTTCCAGCCCCATCCATGTAAACATGAAAGAGGTAAAGTACACCATGGAATATTATGCAGCCTTAAAGAAATATATTTTAAATTCTTTTACCTCCTACTAAATCTTTGAAATCTAATGTGCATTTCACACTTAAGCATGTCTCGATTTGTGTGCTAAATTTTTGAAATATTTGATCTACATTTAAATAATCTAAAATTTATAACTAAAAAAGTGAATTCACATAAAGTTGTTCCAAACACACTTAAAAGTTTTCCAGTAATTAAATCAAATTTTCTCATTAATATTCACATACACATTAACAAAACTGCTTCAGTTTTTAAATTTAAATGCCAGTTAAAAGTAATTAAAAGTTCCATTCCCCAGGACCACTGGACCAATTTCCTTTTCTTTTCTTAAATTTCAGATTAATGTGAGGGTACAAGTAGGTTACAATGCTTGGATATTTTAGGTAAGGTCCCTGTTGTAGTTGTGTCCTGTACCTAGGTGTGCCATATACCCTTATATTGTGCCCATTAAGTGGGAGAACACCTATACACCTACCCCCTCCTTTATTCCCCCCATCTTGAATTAAATTGAGTTTTTATCTTGTGTGGGTGTGTATTAGATCATCTACTAGCTTCATATTAGTATTCAGTACATTGGACATTTGCTTTTCCATTCTTATAATATTTTACTAAGAAGAATGTGTTTTAACTCCATCCAGTCACAAATTTGAAGGGTTCAACCATACATATGTACAGCTAAGATCTAGATGGTGGGCTTTAGGGGTAGAGCACGGTTTTCTGGTGACCTAAGGCCCTTAGAAGGCAGACACTGGATGTCTGGAAGGAGGCCACATATGAGCTAGTCTACAAAAACAGAGCCACCCTATACTACCCAAAACTTGAAGGAGAGTATCAAGACAAAAACAAATTTAAAAGGATATTAATTTGTAATAGAACAAACAAAAAAGAAAGAAAAAAAACAGGGACACCAATGGACAGTTTACTGTTGTAGATAAAATGTGCGTAAGACTCACATTGGAGGTGGCAAGGAGCAATGATGGGGAGCTGCAGATCTGAGAGGCAGCTAGCTGAAAGAACTGACAAGACTGAAGAGATGGGATACAGAATAAGAGCTCCCAGCTCAGTGGTTCTCAATCTTCCTGATGCTGCAGCCCTTTATTACAGTTCCTATGGGTCCTGACCCACAGGCTAAGAACCACTGCCCCAGCTGAAGTTCTCAAAGGAAGTTGGTTTTTGTTTGCTTGGGTTTTTGTTTTCATATTTGCTTATTCTCCATTCTCTCCTCTATATGCATTTTATGGGGAAAATTACATAATCAAAGGAGTTCAGTCTAATGAAGACCTGTTTCAAGGACACCATTGCCAAGGGCCCATCATTCAAGATCTACCTGAACAGGCAATCTATTACTCAAGCAATAACAAAGTTTTGCCAATTTGGATGTCAAAATATTTCTCAAGTCCTCATTTGCCTTGCCACTACCTTTCTTAGGCCACATCTTTTACCTGGATTATTATGGCAGCTTCCTAACACTGCCTGCTTGGCACTGTTTCACTCCAATCCACTCTCCAAATAGTATTCTCTCCAAACACAAATCAGACGATGTCACCTGCTTGTTTAAAATAAGTCAGAGTTACTGTATGAAGACATTTGTATTCTGCATTTAGTAAGTTTCACCTGTACCCATTCCAAGATGCACCATAGGTGTGGCCCCACCAATTAAGAAAAGGCCATGAAGACTATGTTAAACAGCTGGATGAAAATATTTCAGATTGTATATGAAACCAGCACATTGTACCCCTTGACTGCACTAATGTACACAGCTATGATTTAATTTAAAAAAAAAAGAGTTGCAACAACAAAAATAATAATAATAAAATAAAATAAAACCAGTCAGAGGCTTCCTGTTGTCCTCCTAGTGAACCCTTTAACATGGTTTTGCAAGACCTTCATGATTTGGCTCCTCTTTACTTCTACAGCCTCACTTTTCACTATCCTCTGCCTCACCCACCACTCAGACAACTCACTGGCCCCTTTCCTACCCTCCTGATGAATTTTCCCTTTCTGATAAAACACTAATTTCTCTCTCTCCTCCCCCTCCTTACCTTCTCTCTTCTTCTAGCTCTTACTTCCTAGCCTGTCCGCTTCTTGCTTCCCATCCTGAAATCATCTATTCTTTGCTGATAAGCTTCGTGCTTCTCCTTTATGTCACAGTTGAAACCATCTTCGGTAATCCCACAAAACTGGGTTAGAGTCATGTCTTATATACTCCCTACTGAACTAACTTCATTATATTGTAATATTCACCATGTTGGTGTTGTAATTGTTCATGTCATTTGTTCTTTTTTGTTTACGAACTAGAAGGCAAGGTCATTATAGGCAGGGACTTTAAAAGAATTTAGCTCATAGGACGTACAGAATAAAAATGTGTTATAAATGAATAAAATGTAAATTTTAAAATTATAAGTAAGTCTGACCTATGAAATGCAGAATAGTGGCAGTAATTAGCCGTTGTGAGTGTAAAAATCCAATTAGACCTAGATTTTACCTTCTCAAAGTTTAAATCTAAAAAAGATAACTGATAAAAATAGATAGCAAAAATCTCAGCTGTCCATTGTTATATAAAATGGTATTTTATTTTTAAAATACATTTTTCTGATTATTAGGGATTCGTTGAGGGTACAAAGAACCAGGTTACATTGATTGCATTTATTAGATAAAAACCCTTTTATAATTGTGTCCTGCCCCCAACAGGTGTGTCACACACCGTGACCCCTCCTTCTTCCCTCTCTGCTCTTCCTTTCCCCCACCTCCCTTCCTCCTCTCTGCTCTCACTTTTCCCCACCTTCCTCCCTCCTTCCATCTCTCTGCTATCCCCTTCTCCCACCCCCCACTGTGTACTAGGTCATTAATTGTCCTCATATCAGAATTGAGTACATAGGATTCTTGCTTCTCAATCCTTGTGATGCTTTACTAAGAATAATGTGTTCCATGTCCATCCAGGTTAATACAAAAGATGTAAAGTCTCTATCATTTTTAGTGGCTGAATAGTATTCCATGGTATACATATACCACAGCTTGTTAATCCATTCCTGAGTGGGCATTTAGGATGTTTCCACATTTTGGTGATTGTAAATTCAGCTGTGGTAAACAGTCTAGTGCAAGTGTCCTTATGATAAAAGGATTTTTTTCCTTCTGAGTAGGTGCCCAGTAATAGGATCGCAGGATCAAATGAGAAGTCTACCTTGAGTTCTTTGAGGGTTCTCCATACTTCCTTCCAAAAAGGTTGTATTAGTTTGCAGTCAAACCAGCAGTGTAAAAGTGTTCCCTTCTCTCCACATTCACACCAGCTATTTGCAGTTTTGAGATTTTGTGATGTGGGCCATTCTCACTGGGATTAGATGGTATCTCAGGGTGATTTTGATTTGCATTTCTCTAATGATTAGGGACTATGAGCATTTTCTAATATGTTTGTTAGCCATTCATCTGTCTTCTTTAGAGAAGGTTCTATTCATCTCTCTTGCCCATTGATATATGGGATTGTTGGCTTTTTCCGTGTTGATTAATTTGAGTTCTCTGTAGATCCTAGTTATCAAGCTTTGGTCTGATTCAAAATATGCAAATAGGGTGGTGCCTGTGGCTCAAAGGGGTAGGTTGCTGGCCCCATAGGAGCCAGCAGGTTCAAACCCAGCCTCAGCCAAAAACTGCAAAAACAAAAAAAAAATAATAATAATGCAAATGTCTTTTCCCATTGTGTAGGTTGTTGTCTCCTTAGCTGTACAGAAGCTTTTCAGTTTAATTAAGTCCCATTTGTTTATTTTTGTTGTTGCAATTGCCACAGAAGTCTTCTTCATAAGGTCTTTCCCCAGGTCGATATCTTCCAGTGTTTTTCCTATGCTTTCTTTGAGGATTTTTATCATCTGATTCCTTAAATTTAGGTCTTTTATCCATCTCGAATCAATTTTTGTGAGTGGAGAAAAGTGCAGGTCCAGTTTCAGTCTTTTACATGTGGATATCCAGTTCTCCCAGCACCATTTATTGAATAGGGTGTCTTTCCCCAGTGCATGTTCTTGTTAAGTTTATTGAAGATTAGGTGGCTGTAAGATGTTAATTTCATTTCCTGGTTTTCCATTCAATTCCCAATGTCTATGTCTCTATTTTTGTGCCAGTACCATGCTGTTTTGACCACTATGGCCTTGTAGTACAGCCTAAAGTCTGGTATGCTGATGCCCCCCAGCTTTGTTTTTATTACTAAGAACTTCCTTAACTATTCGGGGGTTTTTCTGGTTCCATACAAAATGAAGAATTATTTTTTCCAAGTCTGGAAAGCACAATTTTGGTACTTTAATAGGGATGGCATTGAATCCCTATGGTAGATGGTAGATTGCTTTGGGAAGTATAGACATTTTAACAACGTTGATTCTTCCCAGCCATGAGCATGGTGTGTTCTTCCATTTGTTAATATCTTCTGCTATTTATTTTCTTAGGGTTTCATAATTTTCTTTATAGAGGTCCTTCACCTCATTTGTTAGATATATTCCTAGGTATTTCATTTTCTTTGACGCTGTGGTGAAGGGGGTTGTGTCCTTAATTAGCCTGTCATCTTGGCTGTTATTGGCATATACAAAGGCTACTGACTTGTGGACAGTGATTTTATATCCTGAGACTTTACTATATTATTTGTTGACTTCCAGGAGTCTTGTGGTTGAGTCTTTGTGGTTCTTTAAGTATAAGATCATATTGTCAGCAAATAGGGAGAATTTTAACCTCCTCTGCTCCCATTTAGATGCCCTTCATTTTCTTCTCTTGCCTGTTTGTATTGTCTAGATCTTCTAGCACTGTTAAATAGTAGTGGCAACCAAGGACAACCTTATCTGGTTCCAGTTCTGAGTGGAAAAGCTATTAGTTTTACTCTGATTAGTAAAATATTAGCTGTAGGTTTGTCATATATAGCTTTGATCAGTTTAAGAAATGTGCCACCTATGCCTATACTCTTCAGTGTTCTAATTAGAAAAGGATGTTGGATTTTATTATAGATGAAATCCTCTGCAGTAGCTACCTCATGGTCCCTTGGGGAGAGTTGCTCTGAACTGGTTTTTCATGTTGCCAGGATTTTTCTGCTGTTTCTTCCTCATAAGTGTTTTCTTCTATCTGTTTTCTTGCCCTAATTTTCCTTTCCCTTCTCTTGCTCTTTAAGTTACTGTGCCTCTAACCTAAGGTGTTGTTGAGTCCTTTTGGTACAGGACTAAAAGGATGAGAAGATTGAAGAGCAAGAAGAGAAAAGAAGATTTAAAAAAAAAAAGAAAAAAGAGAAAGGAGAAGGAGTGAGTAAAAGGGAAGATTGACAAAGAGAAGGCAGGCGCAGAAAGAGGGATACAGGAGTAAGATGGGTGGTTCTCATCCCAGCACCTCAGAGGTCAGCAACTCTTTGCCAGCCTGAGCAGACACAGTACCCCACCTCCACCAAAAAGAGAGGAAAGACAAAGATACTATAAATCAAACCATAAACTAAACAAACAGAAAACCTTACAGGATAAAATTGGAGAAAAAAACAAATAACAGGGGCATAAAAACTAGCAAAAATGAAGTTATTATTATTAAAGAAGGCAACAATGAGAAATTATATTTACAGTAAAAAAAAGAAAAATCTAGGGGGGAAAAGTTGAAATAAAAAAATGGAAAAAAATCAAAAACAAAGCAGTGTATCTATCTTACTGAATATTGTCTGGGATCTTCTGGGGTATGAGGTGCTAATCACAGTGTATCATTTTCTGCCCCTGATACGGCTGTATAAGATGGAGACTGGAGGCCTCTGCTGACTTCTTTGCCCTCAAACCCTGCAGGGTTGAGATCCTGAATCTCTCCTCAGCCCACTTAAAAGACACTTTAAATCATTAACCCTGGCTAAGCAGAAGTTTCCCAGGAAAGCATGCATCCCAGGGATCTCTCCTGAAGTGGCTGCCTGCTTATCTGGTACACCAAAACCAGCCTCACTCTATGCCCCTGAGGGCCGAGGCTGTAAGGCAGCTCTCCTACTGCCAAACACTGAAAGCTCTACTCTTCCTCCAGCATCTCAGTCCCAGCCTTTGGCACCATTCAGTCACTAGATCACTCACCCAAAGTTTCCCAACCCAGGCCTTACTCTGAGACCTTGAGGGTGGAGCCTGCAGGGCAGCTCTCCCACGGTGGCTGCCTGCGGTCCACAGCTGAATCATGAAAGCTCCCTTCCACCCCAGAGGCTCGGTCCCAGACCCTGGACAACACTTAAAGTCACCCACATGCTCGCCCAAGTTCTCCCAAGGTAATTCAACCAAGTGCACAAGTCCAAAATAACAAAACAACCCACAGAGAAGGCCTTCCCTGTCTACAGTCTAACTGCTGTTGTACCTACAGCCATGGCAGACACGGCCTCAGACCAAATGCAACCACTTGCCACTTCTCCAATGCTTTTGTCCTCCTCTTGGGGTCCAGAAGTCTCTCGATGTCTCCCTGTGTCCCCAAAGGGATGTTTCTGGGCAGAGTCCACAAGCCAGAATCTTCTCTCTGCCTGGAGTCTTCTCTCCTCAATCTCACTAGGCCTGGTTGCAAAGAAGCTATTACTCAGCCACCATCTTGCTCCACCCTTAAAATACATTTTATTGGGTGGCACCTGTGGCTCAAAGGAGTAGGGTGCTGGCCCCATATGCCAGAGGTGGCAGGTTCAGCCCAGCCCCAGCCAAAAAAAAAAACTAACAAAAAAAATTCATTTTATTATAGCTATAGAACATGTTAATGTAAGAAGCTGGAGGAATAGTACATAGAAACTCTCTATGTTTGCAACCTTTTAAGAGCAAATCTAAAATGGTTCCAAATTTTAAAGTTTTTAAAAATGCTTTTTCCTATGCATCCTCTCCTTCTTACCTATGTAACGCCCTTTGAAAAAGGAATTTCACGGGCGGCGCCTGTGGCTCAGTCGGTAGGGCGCCGGCCCCATATACCGAGGGTGGTGGGTTCAAACCTGGCCCCGGCCAAACTGCAACCAAAAAAAAAAAAAAACAGCCGGGCGTTGTGGCGGGCGCCTGTAGTCCCAGCTACTCGGGAGGCTGAGGCAAGAGAATCGCCTAGGCCTAGGAGTTGGAGGTTGCTGTGAGCTGTGTGAGGCCACGGCACTCTACTGAGGGCCATAAAGTGAGACTCTGTCTCTAAAAAAAAAGAAAAAGGAATTTCACAAAAACGTCATGCCAAAAGAGATAAGAATCTGAACACTTTCCTAAATTAATATTAAGGATTTCAGATATATTTGGAATACCTAAAATATCCTCTTCATTGCATTACCAAATGTGCCAAACTTGTCATAATCAGTTTGGTCTTTATAACCTTCTTTTTTCGCTGTGAAGATCAGATATAGAAAATTAAGATACTTTCACCATAAACGGTTTTGATTCTCAAAATTCCATAATGTCTACAATGGCCAAAATACTATTTTTAGTTAAGAAACTTCAAATTTTGTTGAAATACACTATAACTGTATCACAGTTCAATAATAGGTTATGTCTCAATTACAGAAAGTCCTGAAGAGAGAGAGGAAAAAGTCATGAAAAGCAAAGCCCCATGCTGAAGGTATAAGCTTGATAAAAGCAAGTTAAGGAAAAATATCTAATTTCAATTATATTTTAAAATACCTGTTCAGAAAATGCTGCCTTCTAACAGATTAACCCTCAGTCATACAGCTGACAAATAGTTATAACATGATACCACATATAACCTAACAGAATGAGACAAAGCATTTAATATAATTTAGATATACATATAATCCAATTATTTAAACAGATAGTTATTCTGGTTCTCTTTTAGTTTGCTACAAATTCACATGGAGATTTACTTATTGTCTGAGGAGTCCTGTTAAACTCCCAGGGCTGAGGTCAATGGGTGTCAAGTGTCTAGTCATTCTAAAGACAGATACTGCTTAGTGAGAGGTGGCCAGCCTGGTATAGTGACCACCACCCACCTCTGGTTTATTTAAAAGAAACCCAGAGACACTTTTAAAAAATAAGAAAAAGAAAGGTGATGTCCCAATGTCAAAAGAGATGACATCATCCTAGTACTTTGTTTTCTTTCTCATGGGAACATTCTTTCCTCCCTCAACCCAGGTCAAGGGGGCAGCAAGAAAATCCTTGCAGGGGTCCTCAAACTGCGGCCCGCAGGCCACATGAGGCAGTGTGATTGTATTTGTTCCCATTTTGTTTTTTTACTTCAAAATAAGATATGTGCAGTGTGCATAGGAATTTTTTTAAAACAACACTATAGTTTGTGCATAGTTTTTTTTTTAAACTATAGTCTGGCCCTCCAACAGTCTGAGGGACAGTGAACTGGCCCCCAGGTTAAAAAGTTTGAGGATGCCGGGCGGCGCCTGTGGCTCAGTGAGTAGGGCGCCAGCCCCATATGCCGAGGGTGGCGGGTTCAAACCCAGCCCCAGCCAAACTGCAACCAAAAAATAGCCGGGCGTTGTGGCGGGCGCCTGTAGTCCCAGCTGCTCGGGAGTCTGAGGCAAGAGAATCGCGTAAACCCAGGAGTTAAGAGGTTGCTGTGAGCCGTGTGACACCACGGCACTCTACCCGAGGGCAGTACAGTGAGACTCTGTCTCTACAAAAAAAAAAAAAAAACGTTTGAGGATGCCTAAAGTTTAGGGAGATGGAAGAATGCCTATCAGAAAGGTAGGACATCTCTCCCCCCAGCTGGGGCTGCCGAACTATACATATTTGCAGTTTGCCCTCTGCCACCAAAGTGGTGCAAGAGAGTTCTTGGGAAAACCAATTCCAGACCTCCAAAGAACACCAAAACTAGTGCCAGATTGTCCTTTGGAGAGGTCTCAAAGCTGCCCCCTGACAGATGGGAGAGAAGAAAGCAGTGGGAGAAACTGTACTTCCAAGACTGATTGGTAGGTACAAGGGTTACAGGTTTCTCTGTAGGCCAAGTAGATGCTGTGGGAGGTAGTCAACTGTGCTGATCATCTGATCCTCCACAGATGCCAGGGAGAAAATGCGCTAGGGGAGCCAGCACTTTCTCTGGTGTAGCTTTCCCATGTGTTATTACAATAAGTGATTAAATGCTTGAGTGTTGCTTTCATTTTGGCTTGTTATCTTATTCAGCTATTCTGACACCTGGGAACTCAGCTGCGCTCCCAACAGAAACTGAGGCCAACAGGGGTCAACTAGGCTAATATTCTTAGCCAGTAAGAGGTGGATCCCAGAGTTGAACCTTAGCTGTTTTCTGTATTCTTATTCTAATAATATACATGGTTAGCTGAACATAGTTAAACCCACAAGATGATCCAGTCCATACAAAGTTCACAAGATGGTAAACATTAACCTAAGACTTGCTACTTATTCCAAATAATACACAGGGTTCTGGTATTAATTTTTGATCTGCAGCTTCCTAAAGGAGTTCATAAATAGGACCAAATGCATGATAATAGTGACAGGTGAGACCTTGTGTCTGTTGAGGGAAAGAACATTCTCCTAGTTCTACAAACTATAGAAAATTCCCATTAGCTTTATTTCCAGATTTGCTTCCCTCTGACTAAGAAAATGTTGCCTGCTCTTTTTACCTGGAAAGAATTCTCTCTCACTACTCTGAACCATGGTGGGGTTTGACTGTGAAAATGAGGATCACTATATTTGGTGTTAACTTTGTATCTGGGTATATATATTCAGTAGTGTCTAGACAGGATGTAGCCTGAAAAATGATTCTACTTTTTTTTTTTTAAGACATAGGGTCTTGCCTGTCATTATTACCATGTAATACATTCTATTATGCATTTGGTCCTATTTCTGAACTTTCTATTTTGTTGTGGTGGGTGTCTATTTGTCCACTTGGAACACTTTTATTGATTTTACTACATATTTTAATATCCAGTACAGTATATCGCCCCCAACCCCTGTCATGTTTTTCTAGTTTGCAAATTATTCCACAGAATTTTAGAATCAGCTTAACTTGTTTCTTAGAAAGCCTACTAGTGTTTTTTTGTTTTTGTTTTTTTTTTTGGGGGGGGAGAATACAAACTAACACAAAGAGAGCTGACATTTTAGTGATGTTTATTTTTCCTATCCAAGAATATGATGTGTATTCCTATTTGTAAAGCCTTTTCTGAAATGTTTTAGCAGTATTTAAATGTTTCCCTTATTTAGGTCTTACACATTTCTTATTATGGGCACTTTTTTGTTTTTATTGTAATTATGATATCTGAAGACTTTAGATTGTGCTAAACTTTTCAATACCTGAAAGTGAGATTGCTCTTCAGTACCTAAAAGTACCAAAGAAACCATAAGGATGAGTTAGAGATACTGTTTGAGGGTAGAGAAGGAAGAATGCTATCATGGAGTGCAGCACAAAGAAAAAGCTTTTCGCAAAATAGAATACATTCATTGAAAGGGTTCAAATTACTCCTTTCCCAAAATCCTCTGTATCATTTATCCAAAGTAGAAAGCTGAGAGTCCTTCTTGACCACTCCTTCTCCTTTCATTGGCCCTCGAATCCATGGTTGTAACTAATGGTGGGCATAGAAAACACATTTGTAACTTTAGTATACACAGCCAGGCTCTACACCAGTGGTTCTCAACCTTTCTAATGCCACGACCCTTTAATATTTCTCATGTTGTGGTGACCCTCAACCATAAAATTATTTTCATTGCTACTTCATAACTAATTTTGCTACTGTTATGAATCATAGTGTAAATATCTGATATGCAGGACGTATTTTCATTGTTACAAAGGGGTCGCGACCCACAGGTTGAGAACCGCTGCTCTACACTTTATAATTCTGGTTCAGATCTAGAGGAAATTTCAGCATATATGGGCATACCTCCCAGATATTGAAGGTTCAGTTCCAGAGTACTTCAATAAAGTGAAAGTTGCAATAAAGTGAATCACACAGACTTTTTAGTCTCCCAGTACATATAAAAGTTATGTTTACACTATACTATAAAGTGTGCAATAGCATCGTGTCTAAGAAAAATATGTACATACCTTAATTTAAAATAGTTTATTGATGGGCGGCGCCTGTGGCTCAAGGAGTAGGGCGCCGGTCCCATATGCCGGAGGTGGCGGGTTCAAACCCAGCCCTGGCCAAAAAAAAAAAAAATAGTTTATTGATAAAAAATGCCAATAATCATCTGAACTTCCAGCAAGTTATAATCTTTTTGCTGGTGGAGTGTCTTGCCTCGATGTTGACGACTGCTGACCAATCACAGTGGTGGTTGCTGAAGGTTGGGGTGGCTACAGCCATTTCATAAAATAAAACAATGATGTTTACCATAGTTATTAACTTCCTTTCACAAAAGATTTCTCTGTAGCATTTGATGCTATTTGGTAACTTTTTACCAACAGAACTTCCTTCAAAATTGGAGTCCATCTTTTTAAATCCTGCACAGCTTTATCAGCTAAGTTGATGTAATATTCCAAATCCTTTGATTTCATTTCTACAATGATTATAGCATCTTCACCAGTAGATTCCAGCTCATGAAATCACTTTAGTTGGTCATCCATAAGCAACTCCTCACATATTCAAGTTTTATCATGAGGTTGCAGCAATTAAGTTACATCTTTAGACTCCACTTCTAATTCTAGTTCCCTTGCTATTGCCAACATATCTGCATTTACTTCCTCCAGTGAAGTCTTGAATTCCTTGGTCATCCACGAGGGATTGAATCAACTTCTTCCAAACTCCTCTTAATGTGGATATTTTGACCTCCTTCTATGAATCATAAATGTTCTTAACAGCATCTAAAATGGGGAATTTTCAAAAAGTTTTCAATTTACTGAGCCTAGATCCATCAGAGAAATCACGACCTATAGCAAGTCATAGACTTACAGAATGTACTTTGTAAATAATAAGACTTTAAAGTAAGAACTACTCCTTGATCCAGAAGCTGGAGAATAGATACTGTGTTGGCAGGCAGAAAAAAAACTTTAAATTCCTTGTACATCTCTGTCAGAGCTCTAGGTACCCAGTGTCAATGAGAAACAATATTTTTGCTTTATTGTTTGGGATTCACTGAGGATTAAAAAAAACAGGTTACACTGATTGTGGTTGTTAGATAAGGTACATCTTGTAATTGTGTCCCGCCCCCAAGAGTTGTGCCATACACCATGGTCCTCCTCCCACCTCCCCTCTACCAGCTCCCTCCTTCCCCTACCTCCCACATTGTATTAGATCATCTACTATCTTCATATTAGAATTGACTATATTGGATTCTTGCTTCTCCATTCTTATGATGCTTTTCTAAGAAGAATGTGTTCCACCTCCATCCAGGTTAATACAAAAGATGTAAAGTCTCCATCTTTTTAATGGCTGAAAGTATCCATGGTATACATATACCACAGCTTATTAATCCATTCCTGGGATGGTGGGCATTTAGGTTGTTTCGACATATTGGCAATTATAAATTGAGCTGCAATAAACAGTCTACTGCAAATGTCCTTATGATAAAAGGATTTTTTTTTTCTTCTAGGTAGATGCCTAGTAAAGGGATTACATGATCAAATGGGATGTCTAATTTCAGTTCTTTGAATATTCTCCATATTTCCTTCCAAAAAGGTTGTATTAATTTGTGGTCCCACCGGCAGTATTAAGTGTTCCATTCTCTCCACATCCACACCAGCATCTGCAGCTTTGAGACTTTGTGATGTGGCCTATTCTCACAGGGTATAGGTGACATCTCAAGGTGGTTTTGATTTGCATTTCTCTCATGGTAAACAATGAGAATTTTTCAAATGTTTCCTAGCCATTTGTCTGTCTTCATCAGAGAAGGTTCTGTTCATATCTCTTGCCCAGTGGTAGATGGGATTGTTTACTTTTTTTTTTTATTGAGTTCTCTGTAGATTCTAATTATCAACTCTTTGTCAGATTCATACCCTGCAAATATATTTTCCCATTCTGAAAATTGTCTTTTTGCTTTACTGTGTCCTTAGCTGTGCAGAAGCTTTTCAGCTTAATTAAGTCCCATTTCTTAATAGTTGTTGTTGCTGCAATGGCCACTAAAGCCTTTGTCATAAAATCTTTGCCCAGTCCAACATCAAGAGTTTTCCCCATACTTTCTTCCAAGATTTTTAATTTTGTGTTTTAGATTTAAGTCTCTTATCCATCTTGAGTCTATTTTTGTAAGGGGTGAAAGGTGTGGGTCGAGTTTCAGTCTTTTATATGTGGTTATCCAGTTCTCCCAGCACCATTTGTTGAATAAGAATTCTTTTCTGCACTGTATGCTTTTGTTAGGTTTATCAAAGATCCAATGGTAAGTAGATACTGGTTTCAACTCCTGGTTTTCTATTCTATTCCATGTGTCTATGTCTCTATTTTTGTGCCAATACCATGCTATTTTGATCACTGCGGACTTGTAATACATACCCTGAAGTCTGGTAGGGTGATGCCTCTGCCTTTGTTTTGATTACTAAGAATAGCATTAGCTATATGGGGTTTTTATGTGGTCCAAACAAAACGAAGTACTATTTTTTTCTAGCTCTTCAAAATATGATGTTGGTACTTTAATGGGATTACAATGAGCTGTACATTGCTTTGAGTCGAATAGACATTTTGTCAATGTTGATTATTCCCAGTCAAGAGCATGGTATGTTCTTCCATTTGATAGTGACTTCTGCAATTTCTTTTCTTAGGGTTTCATAATTCTCTTTGAAAAGATCTTTCATCTCTTTTGTTAGGTATATTTCTAAGTATTTCATTTTCTTTGAAGCTACTGTGAAGGAAATTGTGTTACTGATTTGCTTCTCAACTTGGCTGTTATTGGCGTATACAAAGGCTACTGATTTGTAGACATTGATTTTTACACCGAGACAGATGTTACTGTATTTTCTGATGACTTCCAGAAGTTTTGTGGTTCAGTCTCTGGGTTTTTCTAAGCATAAGATCATATCATCAGCAGAGGTTCACCTCCTCTGCCCCCATTTGGATGCCCTTTATATCCTCCTCTTGCATGATTCCATTGACTAGAACTTCCAGTACAATGTTGAATAATAGTGGCAAAGAGTGTACAACCTTGTCTGGTTGTAGTTCTAAGTGGAAAAGCTTTCAATTTTACTCTATTCAGTATGTTGCTGTGGATTTTTCATAGATGGCTTCAATCAGCTTAAGAAATGTGCCACCTATTCCTATTTTCTTTCTTTTTTTTTTTTGTTAATTTTTTTAAACTTTTTTTTTGATTGAGGAATAGTTTACATACATATGATGAAATGCACAGATCTCAAGCATTCCAGTTTGATTACTTTCAGCAGATCCAAATATCCATGTAACTGATATTTCTATCACTACATAGACCATTTCCTTCACTCCACAAAGTTCGCTTATACACCTTCCCCAGTCAGTTCCCACCCATCCCCAAAGCCAACCACTGATTTTTTTCACCATAGATTATTACCCTCATCATTTTGCTCACCATCTTCATAAAGAGTAGAGATCTATTTTTTACAGTTTTACAGGCATCAGAACATCCAAGGGCAAGGGCCCCTCATCTGATGAGGGATTTCTTGCTTTGTCATCTCTTGGGTAAGGCAAAACAGAGCGGAGGAACCGAGTGGAATACATTCTTGTATCAGAAACTGCCTTAATGATGGATTAATCTATTCATCCCTCATGATCTAATCACCTCTTTAATATCTGACCTCTCAACACAGTTGCATTGGGGATTAAGTTTCTAACACATAAACTTTGGGGGACATATTAAACCCATGGCATAAGCTTTGCAGTACTATTTGACATTCTAAATTACATGCAGTACTTTCACATAAATAAAAATTAACAAAATTTTGTAAAAAGGAAGGAAGGGAGGAGGAAAAGAGGAAAAGCATGAAGGATGGAGGGACACTGACTGAATTGAATTTCCTTTACTTTGCCATTTGGAGGAAAAGAAGATGGCAGATTAGAATAAAAATATGGAAAACAGGCTTGGGGCAGTGTCATCCACAAATTAGGTAATCAGATCTTAAGAAGGCCACATATCTAAGAATCAATAGTCTTTAATGTTGAAACTAGATTATGGGGAATTGATCAGGATTTCAAAGTACTCATTATCCTAGGAGCCCTTCAGATTAATGTTTCTTGTGGGGAGGGAGAGAAGGGGAAGTTATTAATTGGTATAGAGTTTCAGATTTCCAAGATAGAAAAGTTTTAGTTCTGTTTCAAAACAATGTGAATATAGTTAGCATTTTTAAACAGTACACTTAAAAATAAGATGGTAAATTTTAAAACCACAAAAAAGTTTGCACAAAAATAAATGAATGGAAGATTCAATGGTTCTTAAAAAAAACTTCACTTTGAAAATATTTGCTTTTTATTCATAACTTTTATAACAATTTTATTAAGCATAGCTAATTATAAATAAACTTGCAGATAAGGCTTTTAAAAGATTTAGACATTCATCCAGGAATTTTCCAAATGCCTCTTATTTTCAAGACCTCTCCAGGGTCTAGAGATAAAAATGTAAACATGATGTCAACTTTGCCCTTAAAAAGTTCATCATCTATAAGAAACATTTAAAATATTTTGATAAGTCAGCTAGATTCTATTTGACTTACAAAAGCAATTAATTTATATATTTTTAAAAGTCGAATTCTGAAGTGACATTAAATTTGTTATATTTGCCTGTATTTTTATTTAATTAATAATAATGTTACTTAAATTTTCCAAACATTTCCTTAGAGGTCCATATTTAATTTCCATTATTTTCTAAATACTTTGGTCAGAAATACTTCTGAATTATATTTGAAATAGCAGCACTGACTTACTCCTGTAACATTTTTTTTTTAGAGATAGAGTCTCCCTACGTCACCCTTGGTAGAGGGCCAAGGTGTCACAGCTCACAGCAACCTCAAACTCTTGGGCTTAAGCGATTCTCTTGCCTCAGCCTCCCGAGTAGCTGGGACTACAGGCACCCGCTACAATGCCCAGCTATATTTTGGTTATAGTTTTCATTGTTGTTTGGCAGGCCTGGACTGGGTTCAAACCTGCCAGCTCCAGTGTACGTGGCTGGCACCCTAGCTGCTGAGCTACAGGCACTGAGCCATATTCCTTTTTTCTTAAGTGTTCTTGTTAGAAGAGGATGCTGGATTTCATCAAATACTTTTTCTGCATGTATTGTGAGGATTATTTTTTGTTTTTGCTTCTATTGATATGTATTACATTTACAGATTTGCTTTAAAGCCTACTTCATCATGATGCATAATTTTTTTAATGTGTAGCTGGAATCTATTAGCTAAGATTTTGTTGAGTATTTTTTTTTTTTTTTTTTTTTTGGTTTTTGGCTGGGTCTGGGTTTGAACCCACCACCTCCGGCATATGGGACCGGTGCCCTACTCCTTGAGCCACAGATGCCGCCCTTGTTGAGTATTTTTACATCAATATTCATTAGTGAAACTGGTCTGTAGTTCTCCTTTTTCATCGGATCCTTTCCTGGTTTTGGAATCAAGGTGATGTTTGCTTCATAGAATGTGGTGGGGAAGATTCCATCCTTCTCAATGTTTTGAAATAAGTTCTGCAATATACGTACAAGCTCATCTTTGAAAGTTTTATAGAATTCTGATATGAAGCCATTTGGTTCCCAGCTTATTTTTTGTTGGAAGCTTTTTTATTGTTTCTGTAATCTCAGTGCATGATATTTTTCTATTCAAGAGATCTACTTCTTCCTGGTTAAGTCTAGGAAGATGGTGTGATTCCAGTTATCAGTCCATTTCCTCCATATTGTGAAATTTGGGGGCATAAAGTTTTTGGTAGCAGTCTGAAATAATCTCTTCTGTGGTATCAGTTGTTATTTGTCCCTTTTAATTTCTCATTGAGGTTATTAAAGATTTTACTTTTCTATTTCTGGTAAATCTGGCCAATGGTTTATCAATTTTATTTATCTTTTCAAAGAACCAACCTACGTTTTATTTCATTAGTTTTCTGAATGATTCTTTTATTTTCAGTTTCATTTATTTCTGATCTAATTTTGGTTCTTTCTTTCCTTCTGCTAGGTTTGGGATTGGATTGCTCTTCCTCTTCCATTTCTTTAAGATGATTTATCAGGATGTCAATGTACTTTCCTTTTGTTTTTCAGATATAGGCATCTAACATGATACATTTCCCTCTTTGGACTGATTTTGCAGTATCCCACATGTTTTGGTAGCTTGTGTCTTCATTGTTGTTGCACTCAAGGAAGTTAATGATTTCCTTTTTCATTTCTTCCTTGACCCAACTGTCATTTGGCATAAGATTATTTAATTTCCATTCCTTTGTGTAGGGATACAGTTTTTATTAGCGTTCCGCCTTTATTGCCTTGTGGTCTGAGAAGATGCAAGGTACAATTTCAATTCTTTTGATTTGGTTGAGGTTTTGTGTCCTAGGATATGATCTATTTTGGAGGATGTTCCATGGGTGAACGAAAAGAACGTATATTATTTAGCTTTGGGATGGAGTGTTCTGCACAAGTCTATTAAGCACAATTGTTCTAGGGTCACATTTAAGTCCCTTTTATTTTTGAGTTTTGTTTAGAGGATCTATCCAGCTTTACATGAGTGTTAAAGTCCCTTGCTATTATAGTGTTATAGGATATCATATTGCTCAGACTAATTAAGGTCTGTTTCAAGAATCTGGGAGCATTTAAGTTGGGTGCATATTTAGAATTGAAATTTCCTCTTGATGTTTTGTTCCCTTGACCCACATGAAGTGTGTATTTCTTTTTTTACTTTCGTTTGTTTAAATCCCCTTGTATCTGTAATTAAGATTGCAACCCCTCCTTTCTTCTGATTCCCATTCACCTGAAAAATTGTTTTCCATCCTTTAATGCTGAGTTTTACTTTGTCTTTTGAGGCTAGGTGTGTTTCCTGAAAGCAGCAAATGGATGGCTTGTGCTTTTTTTTTTATCCAATCAGCTAGTCTATGCCTCTTCAGTGGTGAATTCAAGCCATTAACATTTATTGAAAGAACTGATTAGTATGGTGGAGTTCTATTCATCTTATTTTGTGAAAGTCCATTGCTTAGTTTTATCTTTTGCATCATTGTGGAAGCTGGGTTGTCTTTTAGTTTCCAGATTTTGTTTTGCTGGTGGTCCATTGTGATGGTCAGTGTGTAGAATAGGTCTAAGTATTTCCTGTAGAGCAGATCTTGTGGAAAACTTCGTCAGTGTTTGCATATCACCAAATGATTTAATTTCTCCATCAATTTTAAATCTTAGCTTAGCAGGATACAGAATTCTGGGCTGGAAATTTATTTTAAGTTGTTTAAAGGTAGATAACCATTCTCTTCTGGCTTGGAAAGTTTCATTTGAGAAGTGTGCTGTCACCCTAATGGATTTGCCCCAGTAGGTCAATTGGTGCTTACTCCTGGCTACTTGCAGAATTTTCTCTTTCGTCTTGACTTTGGACAGGTTCATGACAATGTATCTTAGAGAAACTCTATTTGAGTTTAGATGACCTAGGGTTTGATATCCCTCTGAAAGGAATGTGTGAGAATCTTTGGTGATACTTGGGAAATTTTCATTTATGTTATCCTCTAGTAGGGCTTCCATTCCTCTGGGGTGTTCTTCTTTCTCTTCTGGTATAACTTTAATTCTTATGTTTGAATGCTTCATGAAGTCCCATAATTCTCTCAGTGAACGTTCTAGTCTCTTTTTTTTTTCTGCCTCTTTAACTGAATATGTTAGCTCAAGAGCTTTATCCTTTACCTCTATACTCTTCATTCTGCATGGTCTAATCTTTCTACTGCATCTTTATGTTCCCTAATTGACTGCTTCAATTCCTTAAGTTCTGCTATATCCTTTCTATATACTTCATATTGTTCTTCTCTTATTTGATTCTGTTTTTGGATTTCCTTTTGGTTATTTTCCACTTTCTCAGTAATTTCCTTCCTTGTTTCTACCACCCATATTTTAAATCCCCTTTCTGTATTTCTAACATTTCTTTAAAGGTAGAATCCTCTGCAGTAGCTACCTCATGATCCCTTGAGGGGTTGCTCTGTTCTGGTTTTTCCACAATGCCAGAATTTCTCTGCTGTTTCTTCCTCGTGAGTGTTTTCTTTTTGTCTGTTTCCTTGCCCTACTCTTTCCTATCACTTCCTCCTGCTCTTTAAGTTACTGTGCCTTTGATCTAAGAAGCTGAAGTATCCTTTTGGTAAAGAATTAAAAGAAAGAGTGAAGAGCAAGAAGGGATAAAAGATAAAATAAAAGAGAAAGGAAAGGGGGGAGTAAAAGAGAAGATTGGCAAAAAGCAGAGAGGAACAGAAAGAGAGAGACAAGAGTAATAGCAGTGTACAGTACGGTACTTGAACCACACTCACAAATCCCAACATCTGGGGGACTGGGTTGGGTGGGTCCCTCAAGGTCTGGAGCTCTTTACCAGCCTGAGTAGGCACAATACCTCACTTCCACCAAATAGAGAACACAAAAATATTATAAATCAAAGTAAAACAAACAAAAAACCTTAAGGGATACAACTGGGGGGGGGGAACAAGTAACAGGCCAGAAAAACTAGCAAAAATCCATCCCTTATTATTATTAAAGAGGGAAACAATGAAAAATTACAATTACACGAGAAAAAAAGAAGAAGAAAAAAGAGAAAGGAAAATCTAGGAGGGAAATGTTGAAAAAATTTTTTAAAAACCTAGCTAGGCTCATTAAGTAGAATAGATGACACCACACCTTCTTTGCATGCCACATCTAGAATTTGATCTTTATTATAAAGGTAAAGGAGGCCAGGCACAATGGCTCATGTCTATAATCCCAGCACTCTGGGAGGCCGAGATGGGAGGATTATTTCCCTTGAGGCCAGAAGTTTAAGACCAACCTGGGCAACATAGCAAGATTCCATCTCTCCAAAAACAAATATAGCCAGGTGTGGTGGTGTGTACTTGTAACTTTACTACCAGCTACTAGGGAGACTGAGGCAGGAGGATCACTTGAGCTTGGCAGCTCAAGCTTAAAGTTAGCTATGATCACACCACTGCACTCCAAACTGGGTGACAGTGAGACCATGTCTCCATCTAAGAAAAAAAAAGAAAGGAAAAGTAATGGCAAGCCAGTGAACAGACACTGAAACAACAGAAAGATGAATGGATTTAGCAAATGTCTGCTTTGACAAGACAACTGTGGCTGTGATTTAAAGAACAGAACTGGAAGGAAACAAGAGTGAAAACATGGAGACAAGTTGGGAAGCTACTGAAACACTCCAGGTATGAAATATGGTGGCATGGAATAGGGAGTAGCAACAAAGATGAAAAAAAACTCAATAAAATTTAAAAAATATTTAGGAAGACAGATTGACCACTAAAGTCCTCTAGAAACAGGTTTTATTTTTTGTTGCCTTTAGAACGACATATCCCCCTTCTTCCACCATACCCTTCATTTTATAAGTTTTAAAACTAGTTTAATGAATAAATATATTCATTTCCCAGGGTTGCTGTAATAAAATACCAAAAACTAGGTAGCTTAAAACTGAAGAAATTCATTCTTTCAGTTCTGGAGGCTAGAAGTCTGAAACCAAGGTGTTGGCAGAGCCAGCCTCCTCTGAATCCAGTAAGGCAATCCTTCTTTGCCCCTTCTAGCTTCTGGTGATTTGCAGGCAATCTTTGGTTTGAAGCTGCATAACTCTAACCCTTCCTTTCATTTTCATGGAACACTCTGTGTTCTTGTATTCACCTGGCCACCTTCTTCTTACAAGGACACCACCCAACTAAATCTATAGATTTAATGCAATCCCAATTAAAGCACCATTGTCATACATTAAAGAAGTTGAAAAAATAGTACTTCATTTTATATGGAATCAGAAAAAACTTCAAATAGCAAATACATTACTCAGAAATAAGGACAAATCAGGAGGCATCACATTATCAGACTTTGGGCTATACTATAAATCTATAGTGATCAAAACAGCATGGTACTGGCACCATAACAGAGTGGTAGATTTATGGAACAGAATAGAGAACCAAGAGATGAACCCAGCTACTTATTGTCATTTGATCTTTGACAAGCCTATCAAAAATATTCAGTGGGGGAAAGACTCCCTATTTAACAAATGGTGTTGGGTGAACTGGCTGGTGACCTGTAGAAGACTGAAACTGGACCCACACCTTTCACCATGAACAAAAATTGATTCTCACTAGATAAAAGATTTAAACTTGAGACATGAAACTATAACAGTACTATAAGAGAGTGCAGGGAAAACACTTGAAGAAATTAGCCTGGGAGAATATTTTATGAGGAGGACCCCCAGGCAATAGAAGCAACACCAAAAATCCATTACTGGGATCTGATCAAACTAAAAAGCTTTTGCACAGCCAAAGCACAGTAAGTAAAGCAAACAGACAACCTTCAGAATGGGAGAAGATTTTTGCAGGTTATGCTTCTGACAAAGGTCTGATAACTAGAATCTACAGAGAACTCAAACTAATCAATAAGAAAAAAGTAAATAACCCCATTTCTATGTGGGCAAGAGACTTGAACAGAAACTTCTCTGATGAAGACAGGTGTATAGCCTACAAACACATGAAAAAAATGCTCATCATCCTCAATCAGAGAAATGCAAATCAAAACCACTTTGAGATACCATCTAACTCCAGTAAGATTAGCCCACTTCACAAAATCCCAAAACTACAGATGTTGGCATGAATGCAGAGAGAAGGGGATGCTTCTACACTGCTAGTGGGAATGCAAGCTAATATGACCTTTTTGGAAAGAAGTTTGGAGAACACTAAGGAACTAAAAGTAGACCTACCATTCAATCCTGTAATTCCTATACTAGGTATATACCCAGATGATCAAAAATTATTTTCCACAAAGACATTTGCACAAGAATGTTTATTGCAGCCCAATTCATAATAGCCAAGTCATGGAAACAGCCCAAGTGCCCATCAACCCATGAATGGATTAACAAATTGTGGTATATGTACACCACAGAATACTATGAAGCCATAAAAAAGACAGAGACTTCTTCACATCTTTTAAGTTTACCTGGATGGAGCTGGAACATAGTCTTCTTAGTAAAGTAGCTCAAAAATGGAAAAGAATCCAATGTATTCACTACTACTATGAAATCAATATATAACCACCTACACACTCATACGAATGGCAAAACATAACTATAGTCCAGAAAGTAGAAGGGAAGAAGAGAGAGGGGGGAGGAGAAGGGGGATATGGGAGGAGGGAGGGTATTTGGGGGGACCTCACCCAATGTGCATGATTCAATGCTACATTTCAAAACTATTAAGAAATAATTATGATGGATGTGTTACTTAGCTCAATGTAAACATTTCACATTGTATACCAAAGCAGTGCCCTGAACCCCATAAACGCATCAATGTACAAAGTTATGATTTAACAAAAAATAATTTTTAAAAATTAAAAAATTAAAAAAAACAGGGCTATATTCTTAGGTGCTAGGGGTTAGAACTTCAAAATGCCTCTGGAAGGGAGATAATTCAACTTATAAATGCTTACATAAAAAATTCAAGTAGTAAGCACTTTACTTCCTCTCCTGGCCTAAGGCAATCAACATAAGGCATTCAACTGGCCAGAGGCATTAGTTCAGAATTAAATGTATGAATGAATGTGGAGGCAGTAAGATATGAGGAAAGGATAATTCTTCGGAAAAGAAGGTTCCTCACTTTTCCATAAAGCTCTCTTCTTGAAGGAGTGCTGTGCAGATGTGTACACTGGAAATGATGCAGCCCTTCTGTACCCCATGAGCAGCCAACTACAAAAGGAAGCTGAGAACATCCTTAATGTCCTGCTGAGCCGATGAATCAAACTAACTCAAGCTTGAACATTTCCCACCCGTTGTGATAGCCATTACATCTCCTTCACATGTAAATTTGTTCCCAGTTGGGTTTTCTTTCAGTGTAAGTCCTAATGAATAAAAAGTGTCATTAGGCACTGTAGAATCATCATCTTCCCATTGTTCCACTGCTCAGAGTAATTTTTCATTTTAGAAATTTGAGAAAACATACTCTTCCACAGTGATTATTGACATAAGGCATGAAAGACAATCTAAATAGTAAAATTTCAAAAAAAGAGAAAGATTACACTTATGTATCTTTTGATTTTCCTTTCATCACCAAAGACGTTTGAACACAGATAAAGCAGGGCAATACTTTTGTATAAAATTTCTATCAATGAAAGCACAATGCCAGCAAAGATAGATTACCCTATCCATTAAAAAAACATATCAGATTATGAGGACTTTTTGGAATGATAGTTAGGCTATCTGAAAACTTGAATATTCCCTAACACAAAAGCCTTGACTATGATAAGGGTTGCTAATCACCTTACTTCTCAAAGTGTGGCCCATGAACCAGCAGCATCAAGTATCAACTGTGAGCTGGATAGAAATCCAGTCTCAGGCCTCACCCTAGACCTGCTGAATTACAATGTAGAGTTCAAGAAGATCCCCAGGTGATATGTATGTATGTTAAAGTTTGTGAAGCAGGGGCATATTATATTGTCAAGACAAAGACGCTATTGACAAAGAAAAATCTGTAAAGCTGAACTCTCTGAAGTGGTCAGGCTGATTTGCTTATTGTAAAGCAGTGGCTCTTAACCCTGGCTGTACATCAGAATCACCTATGGACTTTGATGCCAAGGTCCAAGCCAGAACCGAGACCAAATGGATCAGAATCCTTGCAGTGAGGTGTAAGATCAGAAAGACACTTTAAGGGCAGCACCTGTGGCTCAAGGAATAGGGTGCTGGCCCCATATGCTGGAGGTGGTGGGTTCAAACCCAGCCCTGGCCAAAAACCGCAAAAAAAAAAAAAATAAAAAAAGACAGTTTAAGAAACCTTAAGTGACAGGGCTGAGAAGTATTAGTAGAGCAGCAGTTCTCAAACTGAGTATGCATCAGAATCACCTGAAAGGCTTGTTAAAACACAGATTACCAAGCTGTACTCCCAGTTTCTAATTTAGCAGGTTTAGAGGAGAACCCCAAAATTTGGATTTCTAACAACTTCCCAGATGCTGAGAACTACTGACAAAGAAAAAGGGAAGGGCAAAATAATTGATCACCTCACACCCATTATGATGGCCACTATCAAAAGAACAGAGAAGAGCCTGTTTTGGGGGAGAATGCAGAGAAACTGGAGCCCTTGTTCACTGTTGGTGGGAATGTAAAATAATGCAGTCATTATAAAAAACAGTATGGAGGTTTCTCAAAAACTTAAAAATAGAATTAACATATGATCCAGCAATCTCACTTCTGGGACCATATCCAAAAGAACTAAAGGTCTGATCTCAAAGAGATTACTTCCACATCCATGTTTACTGTAGCATTATTCACAATAGCCACGAAGTGGAAGCAACCTAAATATCTATCAACAGATAAACAGATAAAAGAAAATGTGGTATATACATACAATGGGATACCATACAGCCTTATAAAGAAGGAAATATTTACATGCTATGGTATGAACGAACCTCAAAGACATCATGTTAAGTAAAATAAGCCAGGCACAAAAGGACAAATACTGTGTGATTCCACTCATACAGTGAAAAATCATAGAAAGTAGAAAGGAGGTTGCTAAGAACTGGTGGGTGAGGGAGAGGGAGAGGGAATTAATGTTTACTAGGTAGAGACTTTCAGTTTTGCAAGATGAAAAAGCTCTAAAGATCTGCTGCACAACAATGTAAATATTCTTTTTTTTTTTTTGTAGAGACACAGTCTCACTGTACCGCCCTCGGGTAGAGTGCCGTGGCGTCACACGGCTCACAGCAACCTCTAACTCTTGGGCTTATGCGATTCCCTTGCCTCAGCCTCCGGAGCAGCTGGGACTACAGGCGCCCACCACAATGCCCGGCTATTTTTTTGTTTTTGTTGCAGTTTGGCCGGGGGTGGGTTTGAACCTGCCACCTTCGGCATATGGGGCCAGCACCCTACTCACTGAGCCACAGGCACCACCCAACAATGTAAATATTCTTAACACTACTGACCCATATGCTAAAAAATGTTTAATGTGGTAATTTTAACATTACAATTTTTAACCAAAATAAATAAGGCAAAATAATTCAGGTAATCAATTTTAAGTTATTTTCTTTATATGCTTTAACATACATGTATGTTATCTTAAAGGGATTTTGAATAGAATTGATTTATGGGTTCTCCAAAATAATAAAACCAATTTTTCAATCAAGAAATACTTCAGGGCCATGCCCGTAGCTCAGTGGGTATGTAACCTGCCACATGCACCGAGGCTGGAGGGTTTGAACCCAGCCTGGGCCAACTACACAACAATAACAACTGCAACAAAAAAAAAATAGCCAGGCATTGTGGTGGGCGCCTGTAGTCCCAGCTACCTGGGAGGCTGAGATAAGAGAATTGCTTAAGCCCAAGAATTTGAGGTTGCTGTGAGCTGTGACAGCACAGCACTGTACAAGGGGCGACACGGTGAGACTATCTCAAAAAAAAAAAAAAAAAGAAAGAAAGAAAAGAAAAAAAATACTTCAAAGTCATGACAAGTATTTTTGATCCCCTTTTGCTGTTTGAAGGGCTTTGGTTTGAACTTCTTTCCTTGTGTATACATTTCTTTCTGGGATTTTCTCTAAATCATGTGGTAAAATGCCATTATACTACTACTTTAATCTCACAACAACCTCCAACATGAATATGCTTAGCTTTTATCAGAGTGCCAGAGAGTCTTCTTACCCAAATTAAAAATGCCTACTCTTAGATGATGTCCCTACTGGGTATAGTGCCCTATAAGGGTGTTCCCATGGAACCCCCATAAAATTTATATTAATTACCTCAGTGTAGCATCCAACTCTGTGCCCCTGTCTCTCCCATTAAGACTGTAAGTTTCAGGCTGGGCACCCATAGCTCAGTGGTTATGTCGCCAGCCACATGCTCCGGGGCTGGTGGGTTCGAACCCAGCCCAGGCCTGCTAAAAAAAGACTGCAACTTTCTTGAAAACCAAGACGAGTCTTAAATTTATCTTTATATCTCCAGCAACTAGATGTTCACAATAATGTATTCAATGAAACGTCAATAGACACACGGCTGGATAAAAGATCTCTACATCCCTTTTCACTTTATACACCATTGATATTTTGTAAGAGGTAAAACATTTTCTACAGGCATATCATTGATAAAGATTAGAGCAGGAAGAGTAAAAAATAGAAAACAGAATACTACCTCCCTTTCTTCTCAAATGATGCAGTACTCAGAGTAAAGACTAAGTTTTCTAAGGTAGATAACTCATTTTCCCCTGGAATTCCAAGCCGTCTACTGCAGTGATTGCCTGCTCTTGACAAAAATTTCAGACTCAAGACCTAGACATGTCTCAAAGAGAAGCTACTTTAAAGCTAGGGAACTGACACTTTTTATTTAAAAAATCCCCAAAATGTGAACTAGCAATGGTAGTGAAATAATTCTGGAGTGTGACATTAGTTCTAACAAAGACAACTGAGAGGGGCGGCGCCTGTGGCTCAAAGGGATAGGGCGCCAGTCCCATATGCTGGAGGTGGTGGGTTCAAACCCAGCCTTGGCCAAAAACCACAAAAAAAAAAAAAAAAAAAAAACAAAGACAACTGAGAGGAAATAGGGAAGAGACAGAGACACACAGATATTCAGACATAGTTGGAGGGAAGTAGACAAGAGATAAAACTCAGCTGGGGCCATCTACCAACTCTAAGTACTTGCTCATTACAGGATTTAGGACAACATAGCCTACATTTTCCCTGATGTTTCAATTATATTTGCAGATTTATACTTTTATAGAATTATGTCTTGTAACCCCCCTTTTTTTTTTTTACAATAAATGCATTTTGTTAATATAAGATTGTCAAGATATGACACTTCTTTACAAACTGACTTTATAAGTAGCGGTGAAAGAGCAAAGGTTCCGTAGCTAGAGTAGAGAATTTGAATCTTGGCTCTGTTCCCTATTAGCTACCATACTTTGCCTTGTAAAATGCACTCCCATATATAATGCACACCCATGTTTTTGGCCCAAACTTTCAGGAAAACGCCTTTCAAGAAAGTGGCCAGCTGTCAGCCAAGAGAGACACACCTGGGAAGGGCTAATGCTCCCCTGGTAAACATGCACATCACATTGCCCTCCCACAGCTGCAAGTTCTATAAAGGTTGTCCCTTCTCTCTCTCCCAAGAGCCCTTCCTTTCCTTCCCACCATGTCAGGAGCTGCAGCCAAGATGGCCACGAGTGGCTAGTGACATGGAAACTTCTGAGGCCTCTCAGCCTGCAGGCATCCAGGCAGGTCCCTGGGGCGTTTAGGGCTCTCAGTCTCCTTCGTGTGGCTAGACCAAGGGCCTAACCCCACACAGCTGAAGCCTGCCTCACCGGCCCCAACACCACCCCCTCCCATGATTGTGATGCCTAGTTAACACTGCTCTGGCTGACTCCACAGGATCCCAGATCCTCCTGGACTAGAACTACGTGTGCCCAGCAGGTGGCCTGCACACCAGCACCAGAAGGCCTACTGGGCTCCCCTGCTCCTGATCTATACTACCCATGCATGATGCACATCCTTATTTTTCTTTCAAAGATTTAGGCCAAAAAGTGTGCATTATACATGACAGAATACAATATATAATCTTGGATATATTAAGCTGTCTGGATCTCAGTTATTTATCTATAAAAAAAAAAAAGAGGTAGTTAATAGCACAAATCTTGGAGCAGCATTGCCCAATAGAACTTTCTGTGACCACAAAAACAGTCTACTCTGTACTGACCAAATGGCAGCCACTAGCCACATATGGCTATTGAGCAAATGACATGTGGCTAGAGCAACTAAGGAACTAAATTTATAATTTTATTCTATTTTAACTGATTTAAATGTAAATTAAATACAAGACTACTGGCTACTATCCTGGGAAACACAGTTTTGTAGGGTTGAAGAGATATATGAGCTAATGAAAATTCAGATCCATGTCTGGCACACAATATCACTAAATGTTCACTACTAATGTTACTCGGAATGCCACATCATTAAAAAACTGGTATGCAAGTGTGGGTTATAGTTTTAACACTTTTTCTAAATTCTGTGAATAATTCTTTTCTTACTATTTATATTTCCTGCCCTTTCCCCTTCCAGGCAGCACTGGCTTCAGGAAATACCTGATTAATCTTCATGCTAGGCCCTACCTGCCTTTCTTGGGCCTAAATATATGTACTATACGTTCAGTTTCTCTTTTTTGTTTGTTTGTTTGAGACAGTCTTAAGCTGTCGCAGTGGGTAGAGTGCCACTGTGTCATAGCTCACACAACCTCCAACTCGGGTTCAAGCAATCCTCTTGAAAAAGTAGTTTTTTCTACTTTTAGTAGAGATGAGTTCTCACTCTTGCTCAAGCTGGTCTCAAACTTGCCAGCTCAAGTAATTCACCCACCTCGGCCTCCCAGAGTGTTAGGATTACAGGCATAAGCCACTGTGCCCGGCCATGTTCAGTTTTTCTGAAGATTGTGCAAACTATTTTTTTTTTTTTGTAGAGACAGAGTCTCACTTTATGGCCCTCGGTAGAGTGCCGTGGCCTCACACAGCTCACAGCAACCTCCAACTCCTGGGCTTAAGTGATTCTCCTGCCTCAGCCTCCCGAGTAGCTGGGATTACAGGCGCCCGCCACAACGCCCGGCTATTTTTTGGTTGCAGTTTGGCCGGGGCTGGGTTTGAACCCGCCACCCTCGGTATATGGGGCCAGCACCTTACCGACTGAGCCATAGGCGCCGCCCGATTGTGCAAACTATTAACACATTAGATCCCCGTTAATTTCATACTCTACTCCCCTCCCCATGTTTTTCCTACTTTTCTTAGAATCTTTCAAGTGTTGATGCATATTAATTTTCTATTTGGATAAATCATAAGAGTATTTTATTATTGCACTTAATATAACCAAATTAGTCATTCTGAACTTCAAAACATCTTAAAAGGCTCACAAAAAAAAAAAAAAAACTAAAAGTTAACCATCACCTTGGTTTTTTATGAGGTTGGAGTGAAGTTAGAAAGGGTTAGATTTCACTCACTAGTACATAATAAGATATAACCACTCATGTTCTAGGATATAGCTGTTTTCTCTGAAAAGGCTACTGGCACTACCCTGTGCATCTTTTTTGATACAAAAACACTACTCTATTTCCCAAAAAAGTCTCATGACATCAAATCAGTTTTTCCTAGGGCAAAGACTTCTGCAACAATAAAACTGATAAAAGATTTCTTCCGCTATCCTCCTGGATAAGATGTAGCTAAAAATATGAGAACAGTTGTCAGAAGAAATGAGAACTGAAAAGTCTGAATTCAGGTATCTAATAAATGTACTAGATATGGTCTTTACATTATAATTTTATACTCTCAAATAAGAAATACTGAGAAGTTAAATAATCTAATATACACCTGTACTCCCCCAAAATAAGACATAATAGATCTAATGTAATAGTAACGTAACTGGTCTAATGTAATATCAGGGGGAAGTTAAGGGATAGCGAAAAGAATAAAAAAATTAAAACTTTTCATTTTAAACTTTTAAAAAATTAAGCTGGTCTAATATAATGCCAGGGGGAAGCTAAGGGATAGTAAAAAGAATTTAAAAAATTAAAATTTCTATTTTCAGGTATATACTACTATCCAGTATATACGAATTTGAATTGTAAACTCAAAGGGGGGGAAAAAAAAAGAAAATCTTGAGCCACTGCCCAGAAATAAAATGTGTAATAGGTGGTTCTTTTTTTTTTTTAAGACAAAAATTTTACTTTGTCGCCCTTGGTAGAGAGTGCCCGAGTGTCATAGCTCACAGCAACCTCAAACTCTTGGGATTCCAGAGATCCTCTTGCTTCAGCCTCCCGAGTAGCTGGGACTGTAGGCATGTACCACAATACCCAGCTACTTTTTTTTTTTTTGCAGTTTTTGGCCGGGGCTGGGTTTGAACCCACCACCTCCGGTATACGGGCGGGCGCCGCCCTACCCAGCTACTTTTTTTAGAGATGGGGTCTCGCTCTTGCTCGGGCTGGTCTCAAACTCCTGAGATCAAGCAATCCACCTGCCTCAGCCTCCCACAGTGCTAGGATTATAGGTGTGACCCACCACTCCCAGACCAGATGGGTGGTTCTTTACTACTTTGGTAGAGGTACAAGTATCCTGTTTCTTCTCTAGTAAACTATTTCTGTTCTAGGACTCTGTGCTTTGTTCTCTGGGATTCTTTTTAGAATTCTTAGAAATGAAATTCTAGAAATTCATTCTTAGAAATGATTTTAGCTGCAAGTAACAGAAATCTCGATTTGTGTAATAAGGAATTTTTTCTTAAGTAATCAGCAGTCCAGGGAAAAAGTAGGATTTAGATTTGATTCAGGGGAATAACAATCAAAAAATTTTGCAGTCTACAATGTCAAATTATTCTAAAGCTTACTTTCCTTGTAATCGTAAGGTAACTATCAACTTTTAAAATAAAGGCCACTTACTTCCAGTAGCCTTTTCCTCACCAAAGAACCTACGCTTCAGTCTAATTAAGCCAAATTTAGGTCTTGTGCTCATTCCAGACCAGTAACAGCTGCCAAGAAAATGTCTTGGAACTAATGATGGAGTCCCCTTTGGAACTGGGGATAGGGTCCACCTCCCCAATCACATGAGCTATGGGAAAGGAAGTTTCCTGCACAAAATGAGCATTCCAATATTGAAAAAGGAGGAAATAGATGTGGAAGAGGTAATCAGTAGAGTGCATCATACTTTCTTCTCTCCCTGATTGGCCTGGTAATCTAATGTTAAATGTTTTGACTGAGTACCAACAGCATGCTTTACTGGCCATAACAGGAGTTAAATTTTGGGGTAAGTGGCTGTTGCAGTGGGGAAATGGATAATTAAAAAATAAAGTGGATTAGGGTGTCGTCTGTGGCTCAAAGGAGTAGGGCACCAGCCCCATATGCCGGAGGTGGTGGGTTCAAACCCAGCCATAGCCAGAAACTGCAAAATAAATAAATACATAAATAAAGTGGATTAATAAACTATGGTACATGTATACCATGGGAAACTATTAAGCCATAAAAAGGATAATGGATGGTCCTTTTCATGCTATTAGGACAATAAGAGATTCTCTGTGTTGGAATTCTTAAAGAGTGTGCTGTTTTTGTAATAATTTGCAACAAGGGTATAGGATCTCTGTGTTTTCATGCATCCCCTTAGCTCTGTTCCAAAACAAAACTCATTTTTAATTCAGCGGCATGGATTTTGGAAGTCTGTGTTTTTGAGGCCTCAGATTTGTGACCAGGGCAATGGTCATGGAATATGCTAGCATATACAAAGAAAACTGAATCATGAAAGTAATGAGGATGTCACTTCCTAAAACTTTGGCTTTTCTAGTTTGTAGTAAGTGGGAAAAATATCCTGGAGTTCAAAACTCACTTGTACAGAAGCTATATGGCACCTACAGACTAACACTTTTTGTTTGGAGGCCAGGTGCAGTGGCTCATGCCTGTAATCCTAGAACTCTGGGAGGCCGAGACAGGCAGATTGCCTGAGCTCACGAGTTCGAGATCAGCCTGAGCCAGAGCAAAACCTCATCTTTAAAAACAGCTAGGAGTTGTGGTGGGCACCTGTAGTCCCAGCTACCTGGGAGTAGCTCAAGCAAGAGAATCACTTAATCCCAAGAGTTTGAGGTTGCTGTAAGCTGCGACGCCATGGCACTCTACCGAGGGTGACAAAGTAAGACTGTTTCAAAAAAATTTTTTTGATTGTACTGATAAATAAAAAATTAAGTTGAGAGCTACATTTTAGTATCCTAACTTCCCTACAGATAAACTGTTATGATTAAATTCTGCTTGGTTTTCTGATAGCCACCATTTTATAATTTAATTCCTATATTTTATAGTTGATTATTCTTTCAGAATATATCACAGGCAGTTTCTAAAGACAGCACATAACACATACTGTTTCTAATTTCCACAGTTAATTCTGAATTGCATTCCCATTTGCAAAAAGTCTGAAATATTTTGCACTGACATTTCACAGAGATAGAGCTGTAGAGTTCTATCTCAATTTGGAATGGATTACTAGAAAAAAGCATATTCTATGGACTATCATAAAATCTAAGACAAGAAACTAATAACCTATGTTCTCTGAAACCATTTGCATCACCAGATCATTAGGTATAAATACTTCTAAGGCATGGGGGGATTTAGCACTTCATAGCTGCAAGCATAAGATGCCACTTTCTATAATCATCTTTATTTCTTTCAACTAATAGAAACTTCTATCCCACTTAAGGATTTTAGAGTAAAAAAGACCAGGAATATTTCTTTTGCCCTATATCCTTTTGTGTCTTTTTCTCTCTCCTGACACTCTATTAGTCTGGAATTCTTATTTTTCAAGAAAAAGAGACTAGGTTGAATTTTTATGCCTTTGAAATGTACCTCACTGGACCCCTTACAAATCACTTCTTAGCTAAAGTGAATTTTCACTTATTTTTAAATTTCAAAGTCCCCAAGGGTACCATATTCTTTATGTTACTTTAGTTAGAATTTTTATTTTAACTTTGCCTAGAGTTGGAATTTCAGATGGCCTAAAAGCATTTTCAATTTTTTTTTTTAAAAAGTAGTAGCCTGTGAGGTATACTTAACCTTTTTTTTTTTTTTTTTGTAGAGACAGAGTCTCACTGTACCGCCCTCAGGTAGAGTGCCGTGGCATCACACAGCTCACAGCAACCTCCAACTCCTGGGCTTACGCGATTCTCTTGCCTCAGCCTCCCGAGCAGCTGGGACTACACAGGCACCCGCCACAACGCCCGGCTATTTTTTTTTTTGTTGTTGTTGTTGCAGTTTGGCCGGGGCTGGGTTTGAACCCACCACCCTCAGCATATGGGGCCGGCGCCCTACTCACTGAGCTACAGGCGCCGCCCGGTATACTTAACCTTTTATAAGAGATACGCTTTTCAGAAAAATGCTTTACAATGTTCACATTGTTATAGACTCACATAATTTTAGAGCCACTTTCTAATAAAATTCAAATTAACAAGGGATTCAAAAACTTTCATTTTTATGCCCTCACTCTGACACCCTGCCATTTAAGTTTACATAGTAGCTTGATATGAGTATTTGCAGGAACTTGTAAATCCTGACTTCTCTTAATTTATCTGAAGTTGTTTTTTTACATGCTAAGTTTTACTAAGCGGACTACAAGAAACGGATTCCGTTTTTAAAATGATTTAGACTAAAACATTATTATGTCATTTCTGTCTTCACATTAAGTGGTAACTTTAAAACAGGATTTTTCCACCTCTGTATCATTGACGTTCTAGGTTGGGTAAGTCTTTGTTGTGGGGACTTTCCTGTGCCCCTATAGTAGGATGTTTGGCAACATCTCTAGTCTCCTTTACCTAATAGATAACCATAGCACCCTTGCCTTACCCTGTAACTTCTGACAACCAAAAACTATCTCCAGAAATAGCCAAATACCCATTCCGGGGTGTGGGGGGGTGGAGAAGCAGAAGAAGGCAAAATGTCCCTAGCTGAGAACCACTACTCTACAAGGCATACTATTTTCTGCATCAAAACTAAAGACTCTATTACAATAAGTTGCAAACTTTATTTTTAAAAAGGAGGTAATATCAGGTGGAACCAAAAGTTTATGGCAGTGAAAATATTTTAAAATATGATCAAATTGAAAGTATAATTATAAATTGGTCAATTTATGTGCAGTGAGGTCTGATTTCAACTGAACCTCAGCTACTTTCAAAGTCAGTGCTCTGTAAAGGGCACCACTCACTTTTGGCTTTGTTCTCGACATTTTCTTCTTTGCTCTCTGGACTTCTTTTCTGTACCAATGAATTTCCTTCTCTTTGTCTGGTAAAGCAGCTGCAACAACACTACTCTTTCCTTTGCTTGCTTCACACCTCTGCATAAAGTTGCTATCAACTTTAGCTGAGGATGAAGAAAGAGAACCAAGGATAACCAATTCCTTCTCCAAAGATAATGCCATATAATCAATCAGGAAATCTTCATTTTCTAATTTTAGATTTCTCAACGAACAGTTTATAGGGAGAGCACTGATGAGCTTATGAAGGCACTGGAACAAAACTGTCTGATTCCTGAAATGAAAAAAAAAAACAAACACAGTATTATAAAAATCTGTATAGCCCAAGTATTCTTGTATAACATACTGTAGTAATCAATTTTCATTTATAAACACTGAAATATTGAATAGAAGCAATAATGCATGTGCTCATTGATAAAATTCAGACTGTAGCAATTGAATGTATCCCCTATCAAGTCAGTTAATATTAATATTGTTTTTAATTAATGTTTTTTTGCTGAATAATAAGGTCAATATATTTCTAAAAGTTTTACTGTGGAGAAATAAATGTAAATTCCCAAATAATTACATCCTAAAAAAAAAAACAAAAACCAATGTAAAATTAAAAGAGTTCATCAGTTTTCAGTCATGCTACACCAAGCCATGGCTCTGACATGTTCCTTTACAGCACAGAATTCTATGTAGGGATCTCTGTTGGTCCACATATTCATCATACTCATACATACTGACTTCCAATTCCAATCTGATGGGCATTACCTGGAATAGATTATTAAAATCCCTTCAAATAGTGTTCTTTGTTTCCATTTAAAGAGTGTCCCATAGAAATTTCCTGGCCTTTTACAAAAGCACACTTCTGGAAATTCTTTGATGACTTCACATTTCATGAGTTCTAACAGCCATGCTTTCATTGCTTTCAGGGGATATCCAGGTGACGTGATTTGAAAACAAGATTTATGGAATGCTGCGAAAAGTGCAAAAAGATCTTCCTTGTGTTCTACAAAAAAAAGTCACAAACTCTGTCCATTATTAGATAAACAGATTTCTTAATTTTTTTCTAATTCAATTAAATATATGATTAAAAAGTACTAACAAAAATTACCTATAAGTTTCTTCTTTGGAAATGTCAGTAGGCATTTCCCACTTGAAAGATCTTCTAGTCTTACAAAAAGTCTGCCACACTGAATATAACGATCTTGAGGATAGTCATCGTTTTCTCTCTCCGTAATATGTAGTAGCACAATGCAACAAAATTTACTGAATGCTAAAAGTGGCGAAAGAGATGTTACAGCAGTAATTATCTGCACATATTTTTTCTTAGATGGCTGTTCACAAAGAAAGCTTTCCTTTTTCTCACTATCAAGGGTCAACTTGATTTTTTTTGCCTCTGATCCTATTTCATACGGCATCAAGTGTGGTTCTGGCAAAGAATCCATACTCAACTTAATCACCCTACTTTGACACTTAATAAGCCGAGAGCTGGAGGCAGGGGCTTGATCCATTAATAATGATAAAGTCGCATCATTCTGGGACCTGTAAAAAACCCAGAGTTTGGTTTAATCTAAAAGTTCATTCTTTAAAATCAAATAGATGATTAAATGTCATACAAACAACAATAAAAAAATTTTATTGTCTCCTTTCCTGGGAAATACCATTTCAAATGTAAAACATCAGAGAGTTACGAGTAAAAGCCAAACACATTTCTAAAGGTCCTATGATAGCATTTCTCTTGCAAAAGGCAAACAAAAATATTATAGATTTTATGGATTTTAGAAAAGTAATATTTTAAGATAGAGGAATGGTAAAATAATGGCTAGATTTTATTTTTGAGGTAGGTTTTTCTCCCTGCTCTCTTTAAATAAGAAAAACACTACTCATATTTCCTAAGAGTGTATTTTGGTAATAATTTAGAATGAAAATATCGCTAAACTAGGAATTTCATTTTATGTTCCCCTAAATGACTTGAATAAAATCTGCTTTTTCACATAGAATATTATTTATTCCTCAGCAATTCTTTTCAGATTTACATTTCTAATAATTTACAAGTAAGACACATGCTTGTTTTAGCACATTCTAACATTACCAAAGTTGATAAACAGGTGAGAATGGTGACATGACCAAAGAGAGGATTTCAATGGAGAAATGTTAACCACTGTGATAAAAATGTGTCAAATGGTTTATGAAGTGAGTGTATGATGCCCCATAATCATATCATTGTATACACTTATGATTTAATAAAAAAATTAAAAAAAAAAAAAAAAAAAAAAAAAAAAAAAAAGAAATTCCTTTAATACAGGAATTTCACTGTATATCTAGTGGGTAATACTAAGCATTTAAAATGAGCTTAAAGGGCGGCACCTGTGGCTCAGTTGGTAGGGCGCCAGCCCCATATACCGAGGGTGGCGGGTTCAAACCCGGCCCTGGCCGAACTGCAACAACAACAAAAAAAAATAGTCGGGTGTTGTGGCAGGCGCCTGTAGTCCCAGCTACTCGGGAGGCTGAGGCAGGAGAATCGCCTAAGCCCAGGAGTTGGAGGTTGCTATGAGCTGTGTGATGTCACGGCACTCTACCGAGGGCAATAAAGTGAAACTCTTATCTCTACAAAAAAAGAGTTTAAACATCTTAATTTGTAAAGAATCATTTTTTGGTAGCACTATTCTATGAATATTGCATATATGTTGTGGAATGAAGCAAATGAGTATGAAATTGGGATTTTTCAATGAGGGAGAAAAGATACAGATGCAAGACTTTTACATTAAGGAAAAACCTTAATGTCTTTAGTCTAAATTGGAAGTATCAGCAAAAACTTACGCTTTTCTTTTAATCTCAAAACAAAGAAAACCACAACCAGCCAAACTAACAAAAACCATATCTCTTACATCTCCTACTTCTGCCCACCAAGAAGGGCTAGGACAACAATCCACTTAGGAGCAATGACTACCTCTTGTGCCCAAACTCCGATCCTTAAATTAGGAACTATATTTCAAGTTCTACCTAAATAAATGATGAGAAGTTTCTTTTTATAGAAGCATTTTGGCTAGTAAATCAAGAAGCAGTAATAGGCCAAGTGCAGAGGTTAACGCCTATAATCCTAGCACTCTGGGAGGCTGAGATAGAAGGATCCCTTAAGTTCAGGAGTTTGTGAGCAGCCTGAGCAAGAGCAAGACCTCATCTCAAAAAAAAAAAAAAAAAAGAAGAAAAGCAATAATAGAATTAGAATATCGGGCGGAGCAAGATGGCAGCCGAGTAACAGCTTCCTTGCATCTGGGCACCGTGAGTCTGAGGAGATAGGACTCCAGGCATCTCTGGCTGGAGGGATCTGCCTATCATCACCCCTGAGAGGATACAGGGAGTCAGCGAGAGACTTCTGGACCCCAAGAGGAGGACTAAAACAGTGGAAAACCGGCAAGTGGTCGCGTGTGTTCAATCCGCCTAAACCCGCCCGCAACTGTAAGTTCAGTAGCAGCGAGACTGCAAACCAGAAAGGCCTTACCTGTGAACTGTTTTGGTGTCTTTGGACTTGGCGCTCAGCTGAACTGCCATGGGGAGAGCCTGAGCGGAGTGCGGAGAACTTTGGCCGTTGTCTAGGGCCCCAGTCTGAGCTGCTGAGCCAGACGAAGCTAATAGTGTTTGGCTCTGGGTCACAGGCAGCCATTGTGAGCGATCTGCCCTGGCAAGCTCCGCCCTCATAGTCGCAGAGCTAGAATTGCGTGGGAGCTGGTAACCCAGCAACCAAGTAGCCTAAGGACGGGGTCTGAGCCGCCTTGCAGCCCTAACCCTCGGGGGCAGAGGGAGACCAGTTTTGGCACACAGGGTAAATGGATAGCCACTTCAGCAGTGATTCCAGCGACAAGCACTTCCCCTGGGAAAGCTTCTGCTCAGCAAGTGAACAAGTTCAAAGTGCCTTTTAAGTGGGCTGAAGAGAGATTTAGGGTGTCTACCTGCTGGGGTTTGAGAAACTAGCAGCCTCCAGTCGTATCAGAACTGTACATAACATCTCATACCCCACAAGACCACGTGTTGCCCAGACAATATTCAATAACATATACATACTGCTTTGTTTTTGTTTGTGTGTTTTTTTCTTCTTGGTTTGGTTGTTTTCTTCGTTTATTATGATGTTGTTGATTGTTGTATTGTTTTTTAAGTTCAACCTTTTCCATACAGATCCTTTTTCTTTCTCAATTTTTCTAGTTTAATTATAATTTCCCATTGCTGCCTATTTCAATAATTAGAACTTCATTTTTGTTAGTGTTTCTACTGCTATTATTTGGTTTTTCCAGCCAATTTTATCCCGTAAAGTTTTCTGTTTGCTTGTTTTGGTTTGATTTATAGCATTTTTGTCTTTCCTCTCTACTTGGTGGAGGTGGGGTACTGTGTCTGACCAGGTTAGCAAAGAGCTGCTGACCTCAAGGGAACCACCCAACTGGGCACCCCCAGAAGGTGGTTTTTTTTTTTTTAAGGTTGTATCAAAGTACCCTACTGTACACCTATATTGCTCTGTCTCCCTCTTTCTGTGCCTCTCTTCTTTTTGTCAATATTCCTTTTACCCACCCCCACCCCTTTCTCTATTTTTCTTTTTTTTTTCTTATCACTCGGTCCTCCTTTCTTTCATCCCTTTTTTACTCTTCAACACCCTTCTGGTCCTGTAACCCTTAGTCCACAGGTACGAGAACTTAAAGACCAAGAGGAAGTGAAAGGAAAATTAGGGGAAGGAAACAGATAAAAGAAATTACTCATGAGGAAGAATCAGCAGAAAACTCCAGGCAACATGAAGAACCAGTCCAGAACAACCCCGCCAAGGGACCATGAGGTAGCTACTGCAGAGGATTCCACCTGTAAAGAAATGTTAGGAATGACAGAAAGGGAATTTAGAATACACATGTTGAAAACAATGAAAGAAATGATGGAAACAATGAAGGAAACTGCTAATAAAGTGGAAATTAACCAAAAGGAAATTCAAAAACAGAATCAAATAAGAGATGAACGATATGAAGAATATAAAAAGGATATAGCAGAGCTGAAGGAAATGAAACAGTCAATCAGGGAACTTAAAGACGCAATGGAAAGTATCAGCAACAGGTTAGACCATGCAGAAGAAAGAATTTCAGAGGTAGAAGACAAAGTTTTTGAGATAACTCAGACAGTAAAAGAGGCAGAAAAGAAGAGAGAGAAAGCAGAACGTTCACTGTCAGAAATATGGGACTTTATGAAGCGTTCCAGCATACGAGTTATACGAATTCCAGAAGGGAAAGAAGAATGCCCCAGAGGAATGGAAGCCATACTAGAGAATATTATAAAAGAAAATTTCCCAAATATCACCAAAGATTCTGACACTCTGCTTTCAGAGGGCTATCGGACCCCAGGTCGCCTCAACTCTAACCGAGCTTCTCCAAGACACATTGTGATGAACCTGTCCAAAGTCAAGACAAAAGAAAAGATTTTGCAAGCTGCCAGGAGTAAGCGCCAGTTGACCTTCAGGGGCAAATCCATCAGAGTGACCGCAGACTTCCCTAATGAAACTTTCCAAGCAAGAAGACAATGGTCATCTACCTTTAATCTACTTAAACAGAACAATTTCCAGCCCAGAATTCTGTACCCTGCTAAGCTATGCTTCAAAATTGATGGAGAAATCAAATCATTTACAGATATACAAACATTGAGGAAATTCGCCACAACAAGACCAGCTCTACAGGAAATACTTCAACCTGTTCTGCACACTGACCACCACAATGGATCAGCAGCAAAGTAAGAACTCAGAAATTAAAGGACAGAACCTAACCTCCACACTGTTCCAAAAGATAAATCTAAGCAATGGACTCTCACAAAATAAGACGAATAGAATACTACCACACTTATCAATTATCTCCATAAATGTTAATGGCTTGAATTCCCCACTGAAGAGACATAGATTGGTTGACTGGATTAAAAAACACAAGCCATCCATTTGCTGTCTGCAAGAAACACACCTGGCTTAAAAAGACAAATTAAAGCTCCGAGTCAAGGGTTGGAAGACAATTTTTCAGGCAAATGGAATTCAGAAGAAAAGAGGAGTTGCAATCTTATTTTCAGATACATGTGGATTTAAAGCAACTAAAGTCAAAAAAGACAAAGATGGTCACTTTATATTGGTCAAGGGAAAAATACAACAAGAAGACATTTCAATTCTAAATATCTATGCGCCCAATTTAAATGCTCCCAGATTCTTGAAATAGACCTTACTCAGTCTGAGCAATATGATATCTGATAATACCATAATAACAGGGGACCTTAACACTCCTCTTACAGAGCTGGACAGATCCTCTAAACAGAAATTAAACAAGGATATAAGAGATTTAAATGAGACCCTAGAACAACTGTGCTTGATAGACGCATATAGAACACTCCATCCCAAAGATAAAGAATATACATTCTTCTCATCACCCCATGGAACATTCTCCAAAATTGATCATATCCTGGGACACAAAACAAATATCAACAGAATCAAAAGAATTGAAATTTTACCTTGTATCTTCTCAGACCATAAGGCACTAAAGGTGGAACTCAACTCTAACAAAAATGCTCGACCCCACCCAAACGCATAGAAATTAAACAATCTTCTGTTGAATAACAGATGGGTGCAGGAAGAAATAAAACAGGAAATCATTAACTTCCTTGAGCATAACAACAATGAAGACACAAGCTACCAAAACCTGTGGGATACTGCAAAAGCAGTTTTGAGAGGAAAATTCATCGCTTTAGATGCCTACATTCGAAAAACAGAAAGAGAGCACATCAACAATCTCACAAGAGATCTTATGGAATTGGAAAAAGAAGAACAATCTAAGCCTAAACTCAGTAGAAGAAAAGAAATATCCAAAATCAAATCAGAGATTAATGAAATTGAAAACAAAAGAATCATTCAGAAAATTAATGAAACAAGGAGTTGGTTTTTTGAAAAAATAAATAAAATAGATAAACCATTGGCCAGACTAACTAGAAATAGAAAAGCAAAATCTCTAGTAACCTCAATCAGAAATGATAAAGGGGAAATAACAACTGATCCCACAGAGATACAAGAGATCATCTCTGAATACTACCAGAAACTCTATGCCCAGAAATTTGACAATGTGAAAGAAATGGATCAATATTTGGAATCACACCCTCTCCCTAGACTCAGCCAGGAAGAAATAGAGCTCCTGAACAGACCAATTTCAAGCACTAAGATCAAAGAAACAATAAAAAATCTTCCAACCAAAAAATGCCCTGGTCCAGATGGCTTCACTCCAGAATTCTATCAAACCTTCAAGGAAGAGCTTATTCCTGTACTGCAGAAATTATTCCAAAAAATTGAGGAAGAAGGAATCTTCCTCAACACATTCTATAAAGCAAACATCACCCTGATACCAAAACCAGGAAAAGACCCAAACAAAAAGGAGAATTTCAGGCCAATCTCACTCATGAATATACACGCAAAAATTCTCAACAAAATCCTAGCCAATAGATTACAGCTTATCATCAAAAAAGTCATTCATCATGATCAAGTAGGCTTCATCCCAGGGATGCAAGGCTGGTTTAACATACGCAAGTCTATAAACATTATCCACCATATTAACAGAGGCAAAAATAAAGATCACATGATCCTCTCAATAGATGCAGAAAAAGCATTTGATAAAATCCAGCATCCTTTTCTAATTAGAACACTGAAGAGTATAGGCATAGGTGGCACATTTCTAAAACTGATTGAAGCTATCTATGACAAACCCACAGCCAATATTTTACTGAATGGAGTAAAACTCAAAGCTTTTCCTCTTAGAACTGGAACCAGACAAGGTTGTCCTCTGTCACCTTTACTATTCAACGTAGTGCTGGAAGTTCTAGCCAATACAATTAGGCAAGACAAGGAAATAAAGGGAATCCAAATGGGAGCAGAGGAGGTCAAACACTCCCTCTTTGCTGACGACATGATCTTATACTTAGAGAACCCCAAAGACTCAACCACAAGACTCCTAGAAGTCATCAAACAATACAGTAATGTTTCAGGATATAAAATCAATGTCCACAAATCAGTAGCCTTTGTGTACACCAATAACAGTCAAGAAGAGAAGCTAATTAAGGACACAACTCCCTTCACCATAGTTTCAAAGAAAATGAAATACCTAGGAGTATACCTAACGAAGGAGGTGAAGGACCTCTATAAAGAAAACTATGAAATCCTCAGAAAGGAAATAGCAGAGGATATTAACAAATGGAAGAACATACCATGCTCATGGATGGGAAGAATCAACATTGTTAAAATGTCTATACTTCCCAAAGCAATCTACCTATTCAATGCCATTCCTATCAAAATACCAACATCGTACTTTCAAGATTTGGAAAAAATGATTCTGCATTTTCTATGGAACCGGAAAAAAAACCGTATAGCTAAGGCAGTTCTCTGTAACAAAAATAAAGCTGGGGGCATCAGCATACCAGATTTTAGTCTGTACTACAAAGCCATAGTGCTCAAGACAGCATGGTACTGGCACAAAAACAGAGACATAGACACTTGGAATCGAATTGAAAACCAAGAAATGAAACTAACATTTTACAACCACCTAATCTTTGATAAACCAAACAAGAACATACCTTGGGGGAAAGACTCCCTATTCAATAAATGGTGTTGGGAGAACTGGATGTCTACATGTAAAAGACTGAAACTGGACCCACACCTTTCCCCACTCACAAAAATTGATTCAAGATGGATAAAGGACTTAAATTTAAGGCATGAAACAATAAAAATCCTCCAAGAAATCATAGGAAAAACACTGGAAGATATTGGCCTGGGGAAAGACTTCATGAAGAAGCCTGCCATGGCAATTGCAACAACAACAAAAATAAACAAATGGGACTTCATTAAACTGAAAAGCTTCTGTACAGCTGAGGAGACAATAACCAAAGCAAAGAGATAACCTACACAATGGGAAAGGATATTTGCATATTTTCAATCAGACAAAAAATTGATAACTAGGATCTATAGAGAACTCAAATTAATCCACATGAAAAAAGCCAACAATCCCATAGATCAATGGGCAAGAGACATGAATAGAACTTTCTCTAAAGATGACAGATGAATGGCTAACAAACACATGAAAAAATGTTCATCATCTCTATATATTAGAGAAATGCAAATCAAAACAACCCTGAGATATCATCTAACCCCAGTGAGAATGGCCCACATCACAAAATCGCAAAACTGCAGATGCTGGCGTGGATGTGGAGAGAAGGGAACACTTTTACACTGCTGGTGGGACTGCAAACTAGTACAACCTTTCTGGAAGGAAGTATGGAGAAACCTCAAAGCACTCAAGCTAGACCTCCCATTTGATCCTGCAATCCCATTACTGGGCATCTACCCAGAAGGAAAGAAATCCTTTTATCATAAGGACACTTATACTAGACTGTTTATTGCAGCTCAATTTATAATCGCCAAAATGTGGAAACAGCCTAAATGCCCACCAACCCAGGAATGGATTAACAAGCTGTGGTATATGTATACCATGGAATACTATTCAGCCATTAAAAAAAATGGAGACTTTACATCCTTCTATTAACCTGGATGGACGTGGAGGACATTATTCTTAGTAAAGCATCACAAGAATGGAGAAGCATGAATCCTATGTACTCAATTTTGATATGAGGACAATTAATGACAGTTATGGTTGGGGGGGGACAGAAAGAGCGAAGGAGGGAGGGGGGTGGGGCCTTGGTGTGTGTCACACTTTATGGGGGCAAGACATGATTGCAAGAGGGACTTTACCTAACAATTGCAATCAGTGTAACCTGGCTTATTGTACCCTCAATGAATCCCCAACAATAAAAAAAAAAAAAAAAAATTAGAATATCATGTTGAAATCCTAAATAATGCTTTTATTAGTTTTGTGTGTTATTATCACCACCCTGAAACTATAGCATATTGATTTCATAAACCTTATCCTCCTCATACTATTAAATCAATGCATTTAGTATGAAACATACTTCCAAAGCTCTACTGGCCAAGAGAGTAACTGTAAGATACACGTACTATTGAGCACTAGAAATGAGGCCAGTCTAAACTATGATGTGTTACACATGTAAAATACACAACAAATTTTAAAACCGTAGTATGACAAGAAATGCAAAATATCTTACTAATTTTTATACTGATTACACATTAAAATGTCTTAAATGTACTGATTAAATAAAACATCATTAAAATTAGTTTCCCCTACTTCTATTTATATTTTTTAATATGAGTACTAAACCATGAAAAATTGCATGTGGAACTGCATTAACTTCTATTGGACAGTGCTGTTCTGGGTCATCAAGATAGTGTTTAGTTTAGAATTTACTCACAGCTCTAAAGAAGATGTGGTTTTCACTCCAACAACCAAGCTATCATCTATTACACGATACCATATCTTCTCTACTAGTTGCTTTGAATCTTGAAAATTGTCTGGTACCTTTTCATCAAAGGTATCAACAGAATTTTCTTCTTTACCACAAAGGAGAGCAAGACATCCCTTATAGAAAATATGTTTAAAGTAACTGATTACAAAAAAAAAATGTACCAAATATAGCAAAACTAATAAAATTTAAAAAACCAAAACCACCTTGTGGCCACACCCTATGTCCTAAACATTTTAAAATAAATTATAATATACTATATTATAGGTCATATACAGTTTACTAAAATAAAATTTATAAAACACATAGAATTAACTATCTACTCAGATCAAGAAGCATGGCATGACTGGAAACAAGATGGGGTATCCAACATAGAGCCAGTAGGGAAGCAAATCTGGAGTCCATTTTGAAAAAATAATCTGACAATATGTTCCCTAAGTATACTGAAAATAATCCAAATTGTGTTTTATCAGTGACTTGCACTAAGCCTATAACTAGAAAAATTTGTATGAACAGAAGTGATTAAGCTATTTTTGGATTACTTATAGCTTATTGCTAAAATTTTATGCTTACCGTCCAAGTCATACACACTCATTCCCACATACATACAGATCTATAACATTAGAAATAGTAGTGGTAGAAATAGTAATAATAACACACAACATTTACTAAAGGCTTACTTTACACCAGGCTCTGTTCTAAATGCCATTCATATACCAATTCATTTAACCCTCACAAAAACTCTAGCACTCTAATAAATCAGTAGTATTGTCATCTACAGATAAGAAAAATGAGGCACATGGTAGTTAAATAACTTGCCCAAGGTCATATAGCTAGCAAGTAGCAGAGATGGGATCTGAACTGAAGCAAGCTAGTTCCAGAGCCCATGCTCTATTTTAATCATTACTCTATACTACCTCTCTATGTGGTAATTACTAAAAAAAGATACAGGCACTCAAATAATAGTAAACTAAACATGTTCCTACAAATCTTGACACATTTAGCTGAGTTCTGAGGCAGGCTATATTCATCTGAAAACTGAGGAAATTTTTACTAACTGCCAGGCTTGGTTTTAAAAATGACAAAGTAAAGGGTCAAAAACAGGTTCTTGCACATAGTGGTTTCAATAAATTAATTTCTAAATAATTTCCTCTTTATAATACTGCCAAAATTGCTGACGTGAGGAGGGAAAAGGAAAAGAGGAGACTTAATTTTAACAGTGATTTTTGAGGTTTCCCAGGAAATTAGAACAGTAATATAGAAATGTAACGTGTGTTTTGTTATGTTGTTTACAGTAACAGGATCATACTTTGGATTAAAACCCTTATATGGCTAAGACTTAACTATAGACACAAGGCATAGACCCTGACAGGAATGGCCAACTCAGAAGGAAGTCAGAGCTAGGTACTTAAAATGACTTGGAATAAAATGCAGCATTAAGTTTCTCTATGTCCGCCTTTTCTTGATCTGTAATTTACTATTTTGTGTCTGTCTCTGTATAGAATAAATGTGCATAAATACTATTTTTTATGAAGTCTGAGCATCCTTTCCTTATTTTCGGCATTACTGTACTGCACAAGTAACTACAAGGTACCTAAGGATGTTCTTATTAAGATGGTTAGCCTCAAGGAAAAAGAGAGTAAAACTGTAACAAACAGACCTGAAAAAAAGTGATATGGGAACATTTACTAGAGTAAAATAATATCCTTAGAAATTAACAATGCAATAGACTAAAAGAATGAATGTTAAATAATGCTCAGTATATTCTATTTAAGAAGTTAGAAAATAACATAATTCACTTAGATTTTCCATCCAAACCACACAAATAAGAAAGTTTAATAGCTAAATCTTTTTTAAATGAAAGGACTTGTTCTCCAAGGTTCCTGATAACTGAGATTTTAATTTTCTATAGAATTTTATGCAAATTAGCAAAATATTGGCTCCTTAATCAAGTATTTTTCAATGCCATAAAAGTCTACCATTATAATCCATGCCACTCTTCTTGATCCAATGAGCATCATTTTCTAATATATTCCCATTTAAGTAGCTCTTCAATAGCTTGCAGATTTTCAATTCATAAAATGATTAAATGGTCACATGATTAATTTTACCTCCTTTATACTTGATGTATTATCATCTTTCCCTTGAATCAGGTTCATTAAAGCTTTGGAAGATTGCAAAATAATTTTATCCTTTAACAAGATATGTTGTTGTAATCCCTGAACTGAAGCCACACCAACCTGTAAAAAAGAAAGAAAAATAGCTGTCAGAAACACAATTTCAAATGAAACTGGACATACTACTAATTCAGGAAGCTCTTTCTCCAAATGAGCTTATCAATTCATTTTATTCTATAGAAAAGTACAGAATACTTCTGAGAGCAAAACTTTTATTTATAGATTTTAAGTCTCTAACTACAATAACAATGTATTCTTTTTCTTTCAAAGTAAAATATAGCAAATATAGATTTTATGTATTAAACCAAGAAAATGCCAATGTATTAGCATCTGTTCACTATTGAGTTATTAACTAGTAATCAATACAATAAAAAAATCAAGGCCTACAAACACTCCCACCCCCACAAACTGATTTTTGTTAAAAGCAAAGCATCCACATAACCAGATATCATAATTAATAAAAATGACCACTTTTGACACTGTTTGAAATCCTCTGTTCATGTAACCTTTATAGTAAAATTTTAAAGACAACACATAATAGCTCCCAAACTGTCACAAATTCTTGTGTGAATAAATTCAGTGCTAAGGTTGACTCTACTGAAAAAAAAAATACTGAAAAAACTAATAATTTGGTTCTGAAGTAGGCACAAGCAATTCCATCCTTTTATCAGATTTCAACACTAAGGATGAAACATTAATAAAATATATTTTGCTACTGAAACTTTAAAGAGTGGTGTTATTGAAATGATAGAAGATGCTTCATTTCAGATGGATATCTGAGGTAGTTTAAGTATTAATCTGGCTTTTAATAAAACACATTTTTCTAGATTTAAAAAACAAAATGGATCCCAATTTTGGATTCCTTTCTTTTAAAGTAAATTTCAAGGCAGGTAATTAAATTCTATGCATCAATGAATAGAAGTTGGAGTATGAAGTCTGAATGATTTCTATGTCTTACGTCATTAAAGTATGCAAATTGTCTAGTTAATATTCTAAACCTTATGTTGTCCTAGTTCTGTAGGCTCCACATCATTCACACTCCATCACCCATTTTCTCAGTAATTTGTGACTTGGGGAGAGGGAGATGGACCCAACAGAGGTACACCCACATCTGAGTTGCTGGTGGGCTAGGGCAGGGAAGAAAGGGCCATGTGGGTAGATTGAAAATGGACCCTCAAAAATTATCAGCATTCTCTCTTCACTCTTCTCAACACACTCCCCAGACCAGGACCAAATAGTGAATTATCAGACTAGTTAAATAACCTATGCTGTGAAGTTCCATAATAAAACTTTAAAAATAAACACAGGGAAGAAGTTTAAACATAAAAGCACACCTCACCTTCTCTTCCTAGATATTCAATTCCATTTACACAGCCAAAAGATTATCTTGCCAGAGCTTTTCTACATATATGGTAAGAATGCTCTTTCTCATTCACACAAAAAAACCCATCCAAATTTTAATTAGCCAGACCACACCTATGGTGCATTTTACAAGGGTACACTCTATGTTAAGTGTAGAGTATAAATGTCTTAACACAATAATTAAGAAAGTGCAATGAAGGCTATGTTAACCAGTTTGTTCTATTTCAAATTGTATATAAAACCAGCACATTGTACCCCATAAATGCATTAATGTACACAGCTATGATTTAATAATAAAAAAAAATACAGGAGCACACTACACTGCATGACACTGAACCTTGCTTTTTTATTGTTTCTCATTGTGATCTCTATCATATATGCAGATGATAACACAATACAAGAAACATTTTACAGACTGGTACTGAAGTCAATACTCGTGTAACTCCACCCACGCCAAAAAGCTGCACTCCAGGCGCTGCCTGGGGACCCTACAGCATCGCAAATCTCCCCCTTTTCCACTGGTGGCAACACTATTCCAGCTTTTTGAGGTAAATTTCTTCTGTGTCTTCGTAATTTTATCAGCCTTGTGTAAATCCTAAGGAATATTAGTGTTTTTGTTTTGTTTCTGAACATTTTATAAATGAAATCATTCTGCATAAATTAGCTTTTCAAATTGCCCATGTTGTCATTAGTGGCTGTAGTTCATTCTTCCCATTGCTTTACAGTAATCCATCATACGACTACCACAATTTACTTCTCTCTTCTCTCACTGATGGGTATTTGGGTTAGGCCCAGTAGTGGAATATTACAAACAATGATGCTCTGAACATTTGTATACATGTACACAAGTTTCTCTGAGGTACTAGTCTCCCTATTTCCCCTCCAGAAATTGAATGGGAAACAAATTTCACAAGAGAAAGGGCAGTGAAATAGACTCAAGTTCTAGCTTGGCAAGTCACTTAACCTTTCTGGCTCTCCATTTGTTTCCTTTTGTGTAAAATGGGGAGCAGGTAGTCACTCATCTCTAAAAGGCCTTTCAGCACTTAGAACTTTATTATTCACCTTGAAAGTTACTGATTACCTGTAGATACTTCAAATAAAATGAACCCTCTTGTATCTCTCATCACCACTTTCATTTGTCCCCATCTTCCCTTATGTTGTTTAAAACCTTTCATATTTTATCTCTGTGCTATATTTTAGATAATTTTTCTAACACATTCTGGTTCACTAATTTGCTCCGCATCCCTTCATCCCTTTGGGTTAACTGGCAAAGTAATCTGTTGATCTCTTTATTACGATGTGTTTTTAGTTGACAGAAATGCAATTTTGGGTATTTTCTGTGAATAATTACTCATAATGTCTTATTTATTTATGTGCTTAGTTATTCTGTGGGCAGCTCATTTTCTTTCAGAAATTACTGTGGGAGGGAGGCACCTGTGGCTCAGTGGGTAGGGGGCTGGCTGCATATACCCAGGGTGGCAGGTTCAAACCCAGCCCCGGCCAATCTGCAACAAAAAATAGCCGGGCGTTGTGGCGGGCGCCTGTAGTCCCAGCTACTCCGGAGGTTGAGGCAAGAGAATCACCTAAGCCTAGGAGTTGGAGGTTGCTGTGAGCTGTGAGCCCACAGCACTCTACCAAAGGTGATAAAGTGAGACTCTGTCTCTAAAAAAAAAAAAGAAAAGAAAAAAAGAAAGAAATGACTGTGAGATTTATACGAAGCCTAGGATAAATGCGTTTCCAGAGAGGATTTTATGTTTGCTTCTGCCAGGTACCTGGGCACCACCAGGTTCAACACACATGTTCTCAGGGCAAAAGTAGCATCAGTGGTCTGCTTATCTCTCTGGGTTCCAGCCTTGAAAATCTGACTTGATAATTTATTCTTGTCAGCTTTTTGAAGATTTTGTAAATGTTTTAAAAATATTAATATTTCATCCATCATTTTAAGTTTTTAATTAGGAAGGTTGATTTCTGCTTCACAAATTAAACCTTTCATAAAGCCACACTTTCATAAATTAAACTATTTTGGCATCATTTCTAAATCAGTATAAAGATATCCCTTATTTTTTACAGCTACATAGTAGTCCATGGTTCAGGTATATCACAATTTATTTACCATACTCATAAAGATATTTAGATTCAGACCAATACTGTTGTTTATAAACATTACATAAATGTACTCATAAAATCAACTTCATTCTTAGAACAAATTTCTAGAAGTAAAACTGCAAGAGTAAAAAGACATGTGCAATTCATGTTTTAATAGCTATAACAAGTTTTCCTCTGAATAGGGTGGGCCACTTTACATTTCCAACAATACTATATAAGAATGCACATCTATATTAAGAAAATCAATCCTTTGTCATGTGTCACAATTTCTTTTCCCACAATTTGTTTATTTTGTTCAAGGTGTAAGTTTTTTATAATCTCTTCCTTTATAGTTCTATGTCTGCTACAATGTTTTATTTATCTATTTTCACATTCATATCTAATATGCATTTAATAATCATTTATACTCACTTTAATAATTAAAATACTTGCATAATAATGTTTGAAGGGCCTGCAAATTTACTAGCCTTTTCCAGAAAAAGTTTCCTGGAAGTAGGGAGAGAAGAAAAAGCTAAATGATACCATGAGTAAAGAGAAAAATCCAAAAGGAGGAACAACTGACCTGACCTCATTTGTATCATTTTAAAAGGGGGGTGCACTGGGTGGGTGGATTGCCTGAGCTCACTGGTCCAAGACCAGACTGAGCCAGAGCGAGACCCCCATCTCTCCTAATAGCTGGGGCATTGTGGTGGGTGCCTATAGTCCCAGCTGCTGGGCGGCTGAGGCAAGAGAATTGCTTGAGCCCAAGAGTTTGAGGTTGCTGTGAGCCATGACACCACAACATTCTACTGAGAGTAACAAAGTGAGACTGTCTCAAAAATCAATAAATCAATAAATAAGTAATAAAATAAAAGTGCATTATTCTAGATGTAATAAAGACCAACAAGACATAAAATCAAATAAAGTATAAGTTTTGATTAACCACCACCCCAAAAAAACTACAAAATATTATTCTTGCCTTTTTTATGTAACAAGGTCTCACTTTGTTGCCCAGGTTAGAGTGCAGTGGTGTTATCATAGCTTATTGAAACTTGAAACACTTAGACTTAAGTGATCTTTCTATACCCCAGCCTCCCAATTATCTGGGACCACAGATATGAGCCACTATGCCTGGTTAATTTTTTTTTTAATTTTTTGTAGAGACAGTCTCACTATGTTGATCAGGCTAGTCTCAAATTCCTGACCTCAAGTGTCAGGCTATTGCAGGCATGAACCACCATGCCTGGCCCCCAAAACATTTTTGTGACAACTACATACATACATTTGCATATGAACTAGACAGTAAATAAGGGGAACATTATTAATTTTCTATATCTAATAATAGAATTGTGCCTACATAAAAGAATATCCTTATTTTTAAGAGATTCCTTATTCCATATAACATTTGCAACTTTCAAATGGTTCTGCAAAAAAGCATACACACAGATACCCACAAACAGATGAGGCAATTATGATTTTTTTTTTTTTTTTTGAGACAGAGCCTCAAGCTGTCACCCTTGGTAGAGTGCTGTTGCATCACAGCTCACAGCAACCTCCAACTCCTGGGCTCCAGTGATTCTCCTGCCTCTGCCTCCCAAGTAGCTGGGACTACAGGCACCCGCCATAATGCCCAGCTATTTTTTGGCAGGCCCGGACTGGATTCGAACCCGCCAGCTCAGGTGTATGTGGCTGGCACTTTAGCTGCTTGAGCCACAGGCGCCGAGCCGGCAATATGATTTGTAAAAGTAAAAACAATTTAATCTATGGGGGGATACCAGGATAATCCTGGTTCCATTTGGAACTTTTCTATATATTTGACAATTTTCATAAATAAAAAAGGCAGCTTATAAAACACATACATCTTATAATCACATTTCCATGCAAATTTGCAAACATTCATTTAAAAATATGCAAGAATATACATGCCAAAGTGTTAAAACTGGTTATTCCTCAGTAGTAGAATCACAGGTAATCATTAGTTTTCTTTTAATATTCCTTGCATAGTTCAGTATTTTATAAGGAACATGCGTTACCTTGGTACATTTGGAAAAAAGAAACAACTCTTAGGAAGCTTCTTACGGAAAACTTGAGGGTAAACTGTTCATGTATGGGATATCTTATGATTTATCATATTTGCTGCCACTCTAAAACAGATACCATACTAAACTGATCCCAGAAAGAATGTGTTTTCAAAAGTGAACGTCTCATATTTTCTCTCATGAAGCTTCATTTTAGATGGTGCCATAATACTTTTCATAGAGGCGCCAAAAAAGGTAAAAACCCTTTGAAATGTTACTGTTTCCCCAAGTACTAAGTTGCTTATACTTTAAAAACCTTTCTTTCAATGTTCTTTCCTTCATTTAGAATAGCACTGATTAAAAAGCAAAAGAAAAAAATGCAAATACTAACTTTTATTCTACTTTCCAGAGGTGGAATCACCAAATGACGATTGTCTTCTTTGTCTTCAAATAAGTCATCTTCACTGCAATCCAATGGTTCACTCTAATAAATTAAAGGAAAACACTAGAACTGAAATTTTAGACTTAAACATTCATAAAACAAAATGCAATTAAAGTTTATCTAAAGAGCAGTTTCTCATGTTACATGCTATTCTACAAAAGGCAAATTATACATTTTTTGCCCATCATCTTCTTATAATGAGAAAAAAATTACAGATTCCTATTACCACTTTAATTTTTTTTTTTTTTTGCAGTTTTGGCTGGGGCTGGGTTTGAACCCACCACCTCCAGCATATGGGGCCAGCACCCTACTCCTTTGAGCCACAGGCACCACCCATCACTTTACATTTTTATACTGGTTAAATAAAGGATCAGCTCATTAGCTTTTCATAAAATCCTAAAATCTCATAACTAGAGGAAATAAGAATTATCCTCATTTTATAAACGAAAAAGCTGAGGATCAGAGGGAGTTTGTATAGATCTGAAACAGGGTTATAACATTTTGCTGTATATAATGTGTGCACATGTATAATGTACACCCATGTTTTTGGCATACATTTTCAGGATAAAAATCTTTTCATTTTAATTTTTAATTCATATTTTTGTTTATATTTAAGTACTTGGTTTTTATATTATAAAAGAATTTTAGCATTCATTTTTTAATATAAAAGCTATACTTTTAATGCATATGAGCTCTGATACTTAAGTTTACAAACTTGCCACCATGCGCTTACATTGGCAGCACTGTACAAACAGCTCAGTAAGGTTTCATAACCTTTGTATATCAGTGTCGCACAGCTGTGCTCATGTCAATGTGGGGCCAGTGTCTTGCCCAGTGGCATTCATTATTGCTGTTGGGTGTTTCTGAGTGCTGTAGTGAAAATGTCAGAGCAAAGTAAAGGAAGAAACAAACATAAAATTTCTTGTTAAACTTGGCAAGAGTAGAAGTGAAATCAGGGACATGTTAGTCTAAGTTTATGGGGATAATGCCACGAAGAAAATGGCAACTGATGAAAAGAAGTCATGGGGGCCAGTAATGAGCAGAACTGACAAAAACATTGGAAAAATTTGTTGAATTGTGTGTCAAAATTGTTGACTAACTGTATGAGATGTAATAGACCAAGTAAACATCGACAGAGAAACAGTTAGGAAAACTTCAACTGAAAATCTTGGCATGAGAAAGGTGTATACAAAAATGGTCCTGAAGAAACTCACTGATGAAAAAGCAAAAGAGAGGCTCGGTGCCCGTAGCAGAGTGGTTATGGCGCTGGCCACATACACCAAGGCTGGCGGGTTCAAACCCGGCCCAGCGCCTGCTAAACAACAATGACAAGAGCAACAAAAAATAGCCAGGCACCTGTAGTCCCAGCTACTTGGGAGGCTGAGGCAAGAAAATTGCTTAAGCCCAAGAGTTAGAAGTTGCTGTGAGCTGTGAAGTCACAGCACTCTACTGAGGGCGACATAGTGAGACTCTGTCTCAAAAAAAAAAAAAAATGAAAAGTAAAAAAAAAAGAAAAGGAGAGTCAAAATTTGCCAAAATCTTTTAAAAAGGCAAGATCATGTTTTAGGCCATGTTATCACTGGTGATAAAACAGGTTCCTTGAAACAGAGAGTCAAAGTGCACAATGGAAGTCAGTCAATTCCCCACTACCAAAAAATTCCATCAGTCCAAATCAAGAGTCAAAACTATGCTGCTAAACTTTTTTGATATTAGGAGGAATATTCATTATGAATTTGTACCAAATGGAAAAACAGTTAACCATTTTTACTGTTTGAAGTGCTAAAAAGGCTACATGGAAAAGTTAGACAAAACAACTTGAACTTTTTTCCAACTCATGCACCAGTTCACATGGCACTGACTGTGAGGGAGTGTTTAGCCAGTAAACAAATAACTATATTGGAACACCCTCCCTCTTCTTCTGGTCTGCCCCCCAATGACTTTTTCTTTACACAAAGATAAAGGATATATTGAAGGGAAGACATTTTGATGACACTCAGGACATCAAGGATAATAAATGTACAACAGCCCTAATAAATGTACAACAACCCTGATGGCCATTCCAGAAAAAGAGGTCCAAAATTGCTTTTTAGGGTGAGCTAGGTGCTGGCATTGGTGCATTGTTTCCCAAGTAAAATACTTTGAAGTTGACCATAGTGTTATTCAGCAATGAGGTATATAGCACATTTTCTAGGATGAGTTTGCAAACTTAACTGTCAGTTCTCATAAGCATAAATAAAATTCAAAACATTTATACAGATACAGAATTAGTATTACCTGCATATAATACATGATCTAATTTTTTTCTCAAAGCCTGGGGGTGGGGGGCTGGCAACCATATAGCTCAATGGTTAGGGCGCTGGCCACATACACCAAGGCTGGTGGGTTTGAATCCAGCCCAGGTTTGCTAAACAACAATGACAACTGCAACATAAAAATAGGCAGACATTGTGGTAGGCACCATAAGTCCCAGCTACTTGGGAGGCTGAAGCAAGATAATTCCTTAAGCCTAAGAGTTCAAGGCCGCTGTGAGCTGTGAAGCCATAGCACTCTACTGAGGGCAACATAGTGAAAATCTGTCTCCAAAAAAAAAGATTAGGGAGAAGTGTGCTTTATAGATGGCAAAATACGGTAATTTCCCTTATGCCCAAAATTCCAATATATTTTGAACTATTATTTGTTTTAATAAGGCAGTTTCACTTTGTTTTATTCCTTAATCCAATACTCTCATTTTTATTGGCATAAAATGTGATTTTTGGAAGTGACAATAAAGTTAATTCATACTATTATGGTCATTTGCGTTACCACCAGATATGCTATATTACAAATTTATATCAAAAGCTTAGTCAATCTGTATAACATTTGTTGAAAGGAAAGTGAATATATATTTAAGATTTGATCTCTGTATTTTTAAAGTTCAAAAGGTTACATTAAGTATACAGTCACAAATATTTAAATGATGGGTCAAAACCTTTTAAGCACTTATATTTTCTAAAAATCATTCTTATAGCTATGTATAATAAGTAAACAGAACTTACTGAATAATTAATGTTTTCAAGATTTGTTATTTGAAATGAAGTCAGCCAATCTGAGTTCAAGGAGTCTTTAAAAAATAGCAATAGTTGTTCAGTTCCAGCTCCAATAAAGTCATCTATCAGAACTATGCTAATATTTTCCCATTTAGCAGCAACCTAAAAAAAGGGGAACATTAAAGGAAGAACAGAGAAGAAAAAAATCAGATATAAAAATAAACAAATCCTTTTGTTATAATGTAGTTATAATTTGTTATCCCCAATCTTACAAATGAATAATGAAATGGCAGTATAAAAAATAAAATAAAGATATTAAGGGATCAGAAAATATAAGGAGTTATAATAACTTTATAAATAGCAAGGTACTAGATTCAATATTTTGTTGTCTAGGCAGTGTCATGTTCTTGATTTCTACATTAAAATTTTATTATCTATAAATTCTAACACCACTCATGATTGAATGCTCTGGAAATTCTGACATTTACCATGAGTAAAACTCTAGTGAAGATTCTTTCTCTTTAACAGCTAATTTAAGAATGGCCTCCATTCCCGTAAGTCTTAGAGGATATGTATTCGTGACCAGAGCAATTATCCAAGGAATTCAGTTGCATTAGGTAACCAGAAGGTACTAGTGGACCCCTTAAGAGCTTTCAAAGCAGAATAACTTGTGATAGAGTCAAGATGAACTTAATACCTGAAATCTGTGTGTATGTATGTTTGTGCATGTGCAGAAAAGCTAAAACTCCCATTCAGAATCCCAAGAGCACAGATACATCATCTAGATCAGCAGTCGCCAATCTTTTTGGCACCAGGAAATGGTTTCATGGAAGACAATTTGTCCATGCACTGGGGTAGGGGCAATGATTTCAGGATGATTCAAGAACATTACATCTCCACTTCAGATAATCAGGAATCAGATTCTCATAAGGAACATGCAACCTAGATCCCTTGCATGCACAGTTTACAGCAGGGTTCTTGCTCCTATGAGAATCAATGCCACTACTTATCTGACAAGAGGCAGAGCTCAGACAGTGACGGGAGTGATGGTAAGAGGTTCTAAATACAAAATGAAGCTTTGTGTGCTCCCCTCCTGCTGTACAGCCCAGTTCCTAACAGGCCAAGAACTGGTACAGTACCAGTCTGCGGCCTGAGGGTTGGGAACCACAGATATAGATGATACAGGAGGATAGCTTGCATTAGAACAGGGATGTAAGTAAGGCTCTTCAATCTACATAATCCAATATCAATCTTGCCCCTATAAGGCTAATTTCTAAAGCCGTGATTCCTCACTTGAGTAGGTCAGCAGCTTATGTGTAAACCTCTAACTTCTTCTCATGAATATCATAGAATGTAGTAAGCTATGGGACGAGACATTAGTAACAAGAATGTGTTCAAAAAAAAAAAAGAATGTGTTCAACATGCAAATACCACAGAACTGTGTATGCATGCATGGGATTTACAAGCTATAGCTCTAGAAAAATGCTATCCAGTAGAGATGTAGATGAGCCACAAATGCAAGGTACATATATAATTTTAAATTTTCTAATAGTGGTAAAAAGAAAAGGTAAAATTAATTTTAATACATTTAACACAATATATTCAAAATATTGTCATTTTAATTCAATGTAATCGGAAAAAAAAACTATTCAGATATTTTACTTTTAGCTCTTACTAAGTCTTTGAAATCTGATGTGTATTTGACATTTATAACACAATTTAATTCAGACTAACCACCCTTCAAAGTCTGAATAACCACATATAACTAGTGACTATCATATTAGACAGCATAGCTCGAGAACGCATTAACCTCTATGGACAACATGCCAATATCTATGCTTCAGGTATACTTAACAATGATCTCAATTTTGAAATGCCTGCTATATAAATTTTTGTTAAAACTTGCAGAGACAGTTTCTACTCAAGAAAGCAAGCCTAAGAAGACAAAAGCTAATCACGTATTCCTCTAGACTCAGCTCTGTTTCAAGTCCTATCATTGGATTACACATTGTACCTGGGGCTTTTGTGAAGGGCTGATCTGGAAAACACTACCCTTGATTTTCATTATTATTAACTTATGCTCGTTTCTATTTTACCTATCTTTGAAAGTTGGCTTAATTTCTTCTCGGAATGAGGTACTACAAGAATGAACAGATAGATGGATAGATTGACAGCCAACCAGAAGACTGCTTCTGTTGCTTTCTGTTTGGCAGAAAAACTGCTAACAAAGACCCATTTTATTACTCATTTTATTATTTAAAATTTCTTACATAATATCTCAAACAGTAAATTCCTTTCAGAACTCAATGTTATGTTTCCCTTGTAATATGTTCCATTCAATTGTGAAACCTACTATGTTTACTTTTTTTTCTTAACAGTATACTAAGTGTAATTGCTCTAATGCTATTACTTCTTAGGTTTTCTGGCACAAAGATCTCCACTCCTCTTCTTTTCCTAAATTCCTAGCTTTTATTTCTGTTTTTAAAGTAATCGAATATTTTATCCTAAACTATACCCCCCTTTTTAAATAGGGAAGTATAAATGTAACACTAAGATAGAGGCAGGAAATGCAAAATGCCCCCAACTTAGAAGAAGTTACCCATAGATATCAGGATGTGACACCAGAGCTTTTAAAACAGGGCATTGGAGGGGCAGCGCCTGTGGCTCAGTGAGTAGGGCGCCGGCCCCATATGCCGAGGGTGGCGGGTTCAAACCCAGCCCCGGCCAAACTGCAACAAAAAAAATAGCCGGGCGTTGTGGCGGGCGCCTGTAGTCCCGGCTGCTCGGGAGGCTGAGGCAAGAGAATCGCTGAAGCCCAGGAGTTGGAGGTTGCTGTGAGCTGTGTGACGCCACGGCACTCTACTGAGGGCCATAAAGTGAGACTCTGTCTCTACAAAAAAAAAAAAAAAAAAAAAAAAAAAAAAAACAGGGCATTGGAGAGTAATTTAGAAATACAGAATGTCTGAAGAGGTAGCTTAGGGGGCTAAGTCAGTAGGAACTTAGGTAAGTCATTTGTGAAAAAGATAGCAGTCCACTGCAGAGAAAGAACCCTAGAACACAATTTCAAGTAAGGCGGCAGCAGCAACAGGGCCCCCTACAGGGGCTGATGCAGTCTTTTGCTTTGGATAATATGTTAGTGGCAGAACTTTAAAATACCCAAGCAGGGGATCAACTTCAAAAGAGCAAGGGCTATATTCTGTTGAATTAATGAGGTGCAAGGGAATTAATTTTCCTTATCCAGGTGAATAGAGGATCTTGGGTAGATGCAAGTAACTGCCCTGCAACAGCTACTAACATAATACCTATTCCTTAATAAGCCGTCCTGTGTGCCAAGCTCTGTGCTATATTATGTCATTTAATTTAATTCTCCTATATGATGTCATTTAATTTAATTCTCCCCTCTCAGAGGCAATATGATCCCCAACTTCATACAGGAAGAAAATGAGTTCATAAGAATTAAATACATCCCTTAAGATAACACCAATAAGTGGCTTAATTGGGATTAAAACCAAGGTTAAGTGTTCTTCCCATTATACTGATCACAATAGGATTATAGGACATACCAGAGGTTTTCCCCTACCATTTCTTGAAAAGAAAAAAAGAGTAGAAAAAGACATTTCCAAAAAATTTCCCAAATAAGTATACAATGTACTTTCAAAAGATTGTTTTCAAAATAAAATAGCATAGCTTTTAATTTATTTTCCTTTCGAGAATTTAAGTCCTCTACATATTTGAGGTTGAATATGTGTTATAGAGATTGAACATAATCCATATTAACATAGAGGTAATTCATAAGCAAAGCCTGATGAAATACAATTGCAACTTCTCTTCCCTCCACACAAAATAACAAGTCATATTTTCAAAATGCATTTCAAAATTTCTAAAATTTATTAAATATTCCACATCAAGCTGATAACATGATAAAAAATTTTCATTGCGCTTCTAATTAAGGGGACAAGGCACACAAAATAAGGCGGTACCTGCTTCTTTGTCCCAAAGTAGCACAAAAATGTAAAAAATTGTATAATATACTAAATTACTTCCAGAAGACACATTTCTGACTAGTAATGATGATTTGTCTTGATTTATAAACACTCTATACCACATAACTGAATACATTTTAGGCTAAAAGAATGCAACATTACCCAAAATGTCAGGGTCAGAGAAATATTATTAGTGGAGATACCCTGTTCCAAACCTCTAATTTTCTATTGATTTTCTATGCGTTTTAACCCATTATTTACTACTTAATACCAGCAAGTATTTTAAAGCTATTTCCAAACTTTACACTAAAAGATTGTAACATGTGAATACTTGCTCAAAGGTCAGCTCTGAGTTTCAGAGTGTAATACAATAAAAATCTCTGAAGAACAGTTTTTAGAAAAAGTAACCTAACTTGTCTCTGGAGAACAATTATTTGTCTCTACAGGGATAGTGATACATTTCAAGGAATTTTATATGTTACTTTCAGAAATAAGTCAGAGACAGTAAGTTTAAATAAATATCAATTTTTTAAAAGTTGAACAACTGATTTGAGTTTCTAGGAGGGCTTATCTAGTCAAATCACTAACAATATTTACGTGAAAATACACATCTGATTAGCACAATAACTGGAAATATTTACACTAAAAAACAAGTTAAAATAGTACTACTTATTTACTTATTTATATTTCTAAACAACCCCATGCCTTCATGATTCAAAATGGTAAGGCAAAAAAAATTATCATGTAGTACTCAGATAACTTTAAGAAAAAACAATGTAATTTATATACATATATATAATTTTAAATACACTATTAAAAATGGACTTAGATAATAAAATTCCAGGATGAACTCTATGAAGCACAGGAATATTTGAAAGGTCTAAAACCATCAATTTAGTTATTATAAGAATAAACATCATACCTGAAAGTTCTTTTCCCAAACAGCACAAGCATCACTGGACCTAAAGGATACAATGAAAAAGAAGTTTCCTCCACCTATATCCATAAGGTGAACTGCACAAGGATCTCCAAATGGAAGCTGGCATACCCTTTTAGGAGTCCCATTTTGGAAGGAAATCAGTTGATTCTTTTGAGTAAGGGCAATTAGAGATATTCTTAACTGGTCGTTGATGATCTCAATTGTACGGACATGCACACAAGTTACCACACTGCTATAAGCAGGTGGGATAATGTATGTATCACTTAATACTTCTTCACTTTCAAGAGAGTATACACAAAATTTGGTATTTGAAATTGCATAATCTGATTCTGAAGCCTCCTGGGTGCATCCTTCCTCAGATAAATAACATTCCTTTTTTCCCAATAAAACCATACCCACATTTTCAATCTCCCCTATCCACACAATAGAGGAGAAGTTAACTGACAGAGTAATGACTTTGCCAGTTTCAGAAGACATACAGAAGAATGTTCTGGCATGTCTCCATAAGACAAAAGGGCCATCAAGGACCCTTAAGGTATCCTTCAACTCGTGGCCTATTTTAAAGCTCAAACGCTTTTCAAATTTATTGGTACTGTGGAGAAATAGTAGAAAATATCTGAAAACTTTTTTTTCATTGCTTTGTATCAACACACAAGGGAGGTTAATTCCAGTTCTGAAATCTGACACGCAGTTGCAACAAATAATTTTAAAATGAGAGTTTTCTCCCTTTATGCTGAAGAATCCAGTGGACTTCTGAACAAACGATCTTGTTTCTCTGTCAAATACCATTCTTCTGACATGTAACAGGGATGTTTTTGCAGTCTCTTTATCTGAAAAATTTCCTTTCGATAACTGGAAAACAAGGACTTCCCCATTATAACATAAGAACCTTTCTTGTTTATTAGATGACATTGCTTATTTGTAGTCATTCCACAATATCAAGTCTTCGTGTTTATCTAATTTTTGAAGCAAATTGATTCCAATTGCAGTTTTTCAACCTAAAAAATAAATGAGAAAAAGTGCCATGAAGTGGGAAAAATTGAAAACACACTTCTGTTAGGTACCTATCACACAGGTAACTACGAATTTTGTTAAGTAATCATCTTTAAGCTTTTTATACTATTTTGACAATGTCACACATTGAAAAAACATATCCTAAATATTATTTCTGTAAATCCCTTTAAAAACATAGTTTGCTAAGAATACAAATAGCCACATCAAAAAAGATAGCTGAATATGTTCACAGCATGTACTTAAAGCTTTAGATGCTCTATTAAAAGTAACTGCAGATATTTTTTCTGTTTCAGGGAATTTCTTAAGGATTCTCTTTCTTTTTCTGTTTCAAATCTACCAAATGTAATGTGGTTTCACTCTCTTCCTTAGCCCCTTTAAAATGAAAATTCAGTTAGTCAAAAAAAAAAAAAATGAAAATTCAGTTAGTCAATGGTTTACTTGTCTTGGAGCTCAATTTTTCCCCAAATATGGTGATTCTTGAATTAGACTTCTCACACAGTCCAGGAACTTGGGCTCCTCTTTTTTGGAGACAGGAACTCCTATAGGTTCTATGATGAAAATGAAACCTCAGAAATAAAAATAGGAGATGCTATAACAAAGCTTAAAAATATCTCCATAAGAGAAACAAAAATAAGTCTTACTTTACAAAAACAAGGCATTTTATGAAGTCACTATAATTATTCAAAATAGGAAAAAACTGAGGATTAACCAACTCATTATACTGAACAGAAGAATTAAATAATAGCTAGCAATCATTCACGTTTATTATATGACAGGTACAATATATGCATTATTTCACTTAAGGCTTACAACTATTCTCTTTAAAAAGTATTCTTATTATTCTATCTTTTATACAAGAAAATCTTATTTTGAAGAAGGTTAAGACAATTTTCTTTCGTTTTTTTTCTTAATCAGGCCCAGGTAAGGTTCAAACTTGCTGCCATCAGTTTGAATGGCTGGTGCTCTAACTACTGAGCTATGGTGCCCAGCTAAAGGTAAGATAATTTTCCAAGGTTACACTAATTCACAGTTAATACTAACTGGCAATGCTGCTAGATTTGCAAGAGGGGCCTCTGGCCTCCTGAGTCTACACTTTTAACCACCACACTGTCCTGACATGCATCTCTTATTTGAATAAAATGGTTATAAGAAAAGCAACTGGAGAAAATCAGTAAAACAAAGAAAAACTTCTATATAGAACACATACATAAAAATGTTAATCTCTCTTCATTCAGTGGTTATTATGTAGTGAGTAATGGAAGTCCTAGCCAGAGCAATTAGGCAAGAAATAAAAAGGGCATTCAAATTGGAAAAGAGGAAATCAAACTGTCCCTGTTTGCAGACAATGTAATCTTATATGTAAACAATGCTGAAGATTTCACAAAAATCTTTCAGAATAAACTAATTCAGGAAGATTACAGAATACAAAATTAACACACAAAACCACTAGCATTTCTGTATGCAAATAGTAAACTATCTGAAAAAGAAATCAAGAAAACAATTCCATTTACAGTAGTTACAAAAAACATAAGATACTCAGGAATAAACTTATCCAAGGATGGGAATGATCTCTACATTAAAAATTATAAAACAATCCTTTTATCATAAGGACATTTGCACTAGACTATTTATCACAGCTCAATTTGCAATCGCCAAAATGTAGAAGCAACCTAAATGCCCACCATCCCAGGAATGGATTAACAAGCTGTGGTATGTGTATACCATGGAAAAAGCCATGAAAAAAGATGGAGACTTTACATCCTTACTATTAACCTGGATGGAGGTGGAACACATTCTTCTTAGTAAAGTATCACAAGAATGGAGAAGCAAGAATCCAATGTACTCAATTCTAATATGACAGCAGTAGATGAGCTAATCCAAGGGGTGGAGTAGGGGAATGAGGGATGGGGAGACAGGTGAGGGGAGATGGGAATCACAGTGTATGGCACACCTCTTGGGGGTGGGGCATAAGAGGGACTTTATCTAACAAATGTAATCAGTGTAACCTAATTGTACCCTCAATGAATCACAAGCAATTAAAAAAGAATGAAATAAAAAGAAATGCTCGGCAAAAAAAAAAAAAAAAAAAAAACTATACAACACTAATGAAAGAAACTGAAAAAGACAAACAAATGGAAGGATATCCCATGTTCATGGATTGGAAGAATTTGTTAAAATGGCCATACTACCCAAAGCAATGTACACATTTAATGCACTATCAAAATACCAATGACCAATGACATTCTTCAGAGAAACAGACAAATCCTAAAATTTACATGGAATCACAAAAGACCCCAAACAGCCAATACTGAACAAAAACAAGCAAAAAAAAAAAAAAAAACACCCGAAACTGGAAGTGTCATACTACCTGACTTCAAAACATACTACAAAGGTATAGTAACCCAAAACAGCATGGTAGTGGAATAAAAATAAACACATAAGCAAATGGCATTACATACAGAGTCCATAAGGAAATCCATACACCTATAGTCAACTAACAACAAACGTGCCAAGAGCATACACTAAGGAAAAGACAATCTCTTCAGTAAATGGTGCTGGGAAATTTGGATATGCATATGCAGAAGAATGCCTCTTAGCATATATAAAAATTAACTCAAAATGGATTAAAGACTTAAATGTAAAACCCAATGCTATGAAACCACCAGAAGAAAACATAGGGAAAATGCTTTACAACATTGCGCTGGACAAAGTTTTTTTAAAATAAGACCTCAAAAGCACAAGCAACAAACAAAAATAGACAAACAGGATTACACCAAACTGAAAAGCTTTAGCACAGCAAAGGAAATAATGAACAAGAGTGAAGAGACTTTACAGAAGGGGAGAAAATATCTGCAAACTATGTATCTGACAAGGGCTTAATATTCAGAACATATAAAGAACTTAAATAACTCATCAACAAAAACATATATCCCAATTTAAAAATTGGCAAAAACATTTTAGACATTTCTCAAAGAAAACATACAAATAGCCAACAGGTATATGAAAAAAACCTCAATATCACAAATTGTTAGGGAAATGCAAATCAATACCAAAAGGAGGTACCACCCTGCTCTAGTCAAAATGGCTATTAATAAAAACACAAAAGGTAAGTGTTAACCAGGATATGGACAAAAGGGAACACTTATGCATGTTTGGTAGAACTGTGTATTATTACAGCCACTATGGAAAACAGTATGGAGGTTCTTCAAAAAAAAAAAAAAAAAAACAATAAAGAACTAGTATATGATCCAGCAATCCCACTATTGAGTATATATCTAAAAGAAATGAAATCAATAGGTTGAAGAGATATTTGCATGCCTATGTTTATTGCAGCACTATTTACAACAGCCAAGAAATGGAACCAAACCAAGATATCATCTCCAGACAACAAATGAATGGATTAAAAAAAATGAAATGTACATAGACACTGGAATATAATTTAGCCATAAAACAAATGAAACAGTCATTTGTGACAACATGGATAGATATGGAGGAAATCACATTAAGTGAAATAAGCCAGACTGAAAGACACAGAAAGACAAATACCACACAACCTTACCCATGTAGAATATTATTAAAAAAAAAAAAAAGGGCGGAGTAGGGCACCAGCCCTATATACCAGAGGTGGCGGGTTCAAACCCAGCCCCAGCCAAAAACAAAAACAAACAAACAAAAAAAGGTTTGTTGTATAGAAGCAATGAGTAGAACAGTGGTTATCGGAGACTGGGGAGAAGGAGTATGGAAGAATGGGGAGAGGTTAGTTAAAGGGTATAAAGTTACAGTAAGATAGGGGAAATAAGTTCTTATGTTCTATTATACAGTAGGGTGAGGATGGTTAACAGTAAGATACATGTTAAAAAAATAACTGGAAGGGCGGCGCCTGTGGCTCAGTCGGTAAGGCGCCGGCCCCATATACCAAGGGTGGTGGGTTCAAGCCCGGCCCTGGCCAAACTGCAACCAAAAAAATAGCTGGGCGTTGTGGTGGGCGCCTGTAGTCCCAGCTACTCGGGAGGCTGAGGCAAGAGAATCGCCTAGGCCCAGGAGTTGGAGGTTGCTGTGAGCTGTGTGAGGCCACGGCACTCTACTGAGGGCCATAAAGTGAGACTCTGTCTCTACAAAAAAAAATAAATAAATAAAAATAACTGGAAGTTTCAGAATGTTCTCACTCTGTTTCAGTAGCCAATACTGCATCTCTCAGACCGAGAGACAGCTGCTTTAAAAGCTGCTTAATTAGTATTCCTTTAATCTCTCTTCCCTCCAGTTTATCAATATATTTATGCTACCTCGGTAAACTTTTCTAAAACACACACTTATCCTCTTTTAATGCTTTTCCTCTCTGGAAATCTAGGAAGCCTGACATGTTTGTGTGCAATTTGAAAGACATTATTACACACATTCATATATTTTCATGTAATTTAACTTGTTTATTTCCTTTAAAGTAAACATTAGTTTAAGTAAAAGCCACACCTCTGCTTTACCTATCTTCTTTACTAATGAAGCTGAAACTACTTTGTGATACCTATTGTTCTAGACCTTTGCATTAATTGTTTAACGATAAACCAGTAAGTCAGTGACTTTTTCCCTCTCTTATTTGTTTATTTTTATTGACACCTTGTATTTGTACATATTTATGGGGTACAATTTTATGTTTTGAAATATATGTTGTATAATGATCAAATCAGAGTATTTAATGTAGGCATCACCTCTTGCATTTATCATTTCTTTGCAGTGAGAACAGCAAACAGCAATTTTTTTTTAATAGAAACATATCCGGAAACGAATTAAACTAAGGTTCAATTTAGAAGTTGTTAATCCAATATAAGCAACCCCTACTTAATCAAACCCTGATTATCAGGGCACCAGGTTTACTATTCTAGCCTACTGGCTATCTGACTTTTTAACTTACTACTATTACAACAGTGGCTGCAGAAGAAAACAGGTAACTCAAATCAATTAATGTTGCAGTCCATTGGGAGGAAGGAGGAAAAGATTTGGAAGCAGATTATTTATAAATTATATATAATTAACTTGAACTTTTCCTGTCCTCTATTACCATACATTAAAGTTGTTGGTATCTATTTTATATATAAAATTAAAACAGATGTGTGTATACTTGAAAAATGATAATACACAAACATATACTACCCTGTTTCCCCGAAAATAAGACCTACTTACAGGAAAGAAAAGATGTCCCCTGAAAATAAGACCTAGCACATCTTTGGGAGCACACCTTAAAATAGGGTAATGTAAACAGACTGGCAATAAATTACCTTCCTAATCCACTCTTCTCTACTGCCCACCCCAAATAAACATGGCGTTCTCTTTAAGTGCTAATAAATTTGTTTTAGCTCTATAAATTTCAGAACTCTTTAAACAAATGATCAGGGTGGTTGACAAAAATCCTGGAAGAGTACTATAATATCTGCAGATGAACTCCCCAAAAGTCTGTAATAAACCGTATCAGTTGTGACCAAGAGAAAGTATCTTCAGAAAAAAGGTAAATTAAAATGCCCAACTAAAATTTGCACTTAGTATTATAAACAAAATACTGATAAATATATGTTTTTCCATCATATACATACAACATCGTTAACCTAAGTAAATAAACGTAGTTACAAAATAGAGTCACTATTGAAACTTTTCTCTCCCTATGTAAATAGAAGTTATTTTGGGGGGCCTATACATACCTGATCTGCCCTTTCCCAACATTATCTAGTCCTCTGAAATGTCAGTGAATGTGGGAAGTGAAAACAAAAGAAGGAAATACTTCAAAGACCTTAATAGGGTCAGAAATATAGATGGAATAACATACAATAATTAATAGGAATGAATTAGATCTATCATTGTAGCTAGATAATGAATAAAAAAATTAAGTTGCAGACAAATGTATACTACAGTATATGATTTATATAAATTAAAATACATAAAACAGCATTATATATTTTCTGTTTACTTACAATAGCTGCATTCCTTAAGCACCTTCTCAAGGAATAGCACCAAGTACTGTTCTCATACTGTTGTAAGTACTTTGCATAACCTCTTTTATTCCTCACAACATCCTATGTCACAGGCACTATTACTATTCCATTTTACAGATGGTGAAAGTGAGGCAGGGAGTTTTAGGATCTTCTCAAAGGATTACAGGTAAGTGACAGAACCAGGATTTAAACTCAGGCAGTGTATTCTGGTCCAAAATAAAAAAGCCAACTAAAGATTTCATACCAAATTTCAAATGATGGGATTCTGGACCAGGAGGAGGTTGATACCAGGGTAGAGAAGTGGAGCCACAGGGAGACTTTAGTTATATCTGAAATAGTTTTTAAAGATGTATTCAAACAAATTTTAAACAATGTGTTCAACTTTTTTCCCATAAAAATGTAAATATATGAAAAGGTCTAGGGCTAAGGCGAAAGATGTTAATGTGCCATGCTATCATGCCTACGGATGACGGAAATGGGGTGGGAATGTTCTTACAACTTCTTTGTAGTTTTCAGTATCTTTCAACTTTTAAAAAAGGAAATATTATATGTGCAACTCTTTTTTTTCCTGTTAGATTTTTTTTGACTCGTAAAAATAAAATTCTTTCCAGTACCTTACAAATCTCAACCTTTCTCAACTTTGGCATTACTATTTTGTGCTGCATAACTGTTGTGGGGTGGCTTGTGCACTGTGGGATGTTTGGCAGTGTCCCTGGCCTGTACCAAATGAAAGCCAAAAGCACCCCCTTCCCTGAGTTGTGAAAATCATAAATGTCTCCAGACGTGGCCAAAGGTTCACTGGGTGGCAAAACCGCCCCGCCCCCCCCCAAAAAAAAAACTACCTTAATAAACCCAAACACTCTTTTCATCCTTTAACTTTATAAAACTACTTGAGTTTAAAGATTTCAAAGATGTTTTCCTTGTTAAGCACCTCACACTGCAAATGTGAAGGATGAAGAAGGGATAAAGAACGTTTCAAACAAAATAATCTCCGAATATAGCACTTAAAAGCCAATTACCCTTCCACAGAATGACTGAACCTAGCCCATGAATGCCCACTTCCTTCTCGCTCTCTCAACGCGGGGACAAGGGGAGGAAATCCAGCCCTGCTGCCCCCTCCGCGAAGGCCCGGAGAGGGGGAGAATCGCCGGCCCTAGCCTACCTCAGCGCAGCCGCCAAGTCCCAGTCACCGGACGCGGTTACAAAGCCCCGCACCGCCAAACTTCCCGCCAGCGCGCTGCATCCTGGGAAGTGAGGCTGCGCAGAATGCAGAGGAGGCGGAGCCTACCGAGCATGCTCCAGAAGGTTGCCAAAGTATGCTGAGGAGGCGGAGCCCCGGGGAGTGTTGTGAAAGCGAATAGCCCACGAGATCTCTAGGGCGGAGCTCGTCCCGGGAAGCACTGGCAATCTCCGGGCTGACGGGGGCGGGACTGCAGTGCGGAGGACGTCGGGAGGCGTGGCCAGAACGTGAAGCAAATGAGCCCCAGGCTGAGGATCTGGTCCCGCCTCTAGACCCAGGCGGCCGTACTCGATTGGGTGATGAGGCGGTACTTCCGTCTGCCTCCTGGTGTCACGCGACCGCCTTCCCCTCCCACCCTTGCTGTCTACCTTTGGGCGGGACTGGGGGGGGGTGATGAGATACTTGGGCGGTGACAGTGGAAGTGGCGACAGCAACGGCAATTGCAGTCACATCCACGACCGTAACCATGGCCGAGGTGAGAAGCCGACTGCACAGCCGCTGGCCCTCTGGACTCAGAAGCCGTCTCGGAGACCCGGGGGCCGCGCGCTCAGGTGCAGGTGGGCTGGGCTAAGGGTAAACCGGATTGTATGAGTAGTGTCTAAGGTCCCATCGTGTCTCCCATCTAGAATCATGTTCCGAATAAAGCCAAGCTCATCTCTGAGACTCGACGGAGATTTGAAGCTGAGTATATGACAGGTGGGTAATGCGGTCTCGGTATTAAGGAAGGTATGTGGTAAGCATCCCCAACTTTGCTAGGTTGTTAGTGTCTCTGTGGGAGGTGTTAGGAACCTTTTCGACTCTAACGAAAATGATGCTCTGCACATTTCAAAGGTTTTTCTTTTCATAACAAGCTGTGTACACTGCTCCAAGTAGGCAGGTGGTGCGTCCATGCTTCCTGTGAAGGGTTAATGTAAGTTGGAAGTCATTGAGTTTTTAGCATCTCCTCACATTTATGGAACTTGGAGAACACCTGTTGGGCCCACGACATAGGTGATACTGTTCAGTCGATGCGGTTCCTCTGATGGCCTTTCACCAGCAACACTTGAGAAAATGAACCTGGACAAACTACCATAATACTGCTGACATGTACTTGACTAGGTGTGCAAATTCCTTAGACGTTTTGCCTGGTTCAAACTCATACAACCTGTAATTTTACCCCACAGAATAGGCCCTCCAAAGCTAGAACGAATTCTTATCTTTTCATTTCACACTGTATCTTGCAAAGTATTGCAAAGTACCTATAAGTCCAGAATTGATTTATTGTTTGAACATTCTGTGTCCAGATGTCACAGATACTTGAGTTGTCAGGTCCTTAACTGATAATTTAATACTTAAAGTATTTTTTAAACGGGATAATTTATAGTAAATATGAAATTAAATAAAGATCTATATGTTGCCTACCTTAAGACCGATTTTAATCTTGCTGTTGCCACTAAATAGTTTACTTGTTGCTATATCTGTGAAATGCAAATAATAAGGTTAGGATTAGATGAAAGCATATATCACACTGCCTAGTATGGGGTTACCATATAATAGACTCCCAATAAATATTTTCCCTCTGTGGTCATTTTGGTTGCTATGAAAGGAGTTAAGCTTCCACATCTTGACTTTAATGCTAAGCAGAGGTTTCTTGCAACTTTAAACTGTCCTAGATTATGCATCAGTTGATGACCTACAACGAATAAGGAAATCTGTTCCAAATAACCTGATCTGTAAATCTTTTCATGCCTCTCTGCCAATTTTCTTTATGCTCCTAACTTTGTACCAAAGAGTTGCAAAAGAACTTGATTCACTTTTAGCCCGGAGATTTCATTTCTAATAACATAGCTGGTTCCAGTAAAAAGATAATTCTAAAATTGCTTTCTATAGAAATGTAACTATTAGAATTACATGATTTAAAAAAAAATTACATGATTCATAATATTTTAAGAAGTAACTCAGAATCAAACTTCATGAGCTAGTAACTCCCCAGTCATCATTTATTTATGCCTGAGGGAGGAAGCAAAATGTAGGCAGAAATTTAGTAATAGACAAGATCTTATAGGTCATCTTGGTTCTGTTTTCTCCTTTTTTATTTTATTTTTTTTTTATTTTTATTTTTTACTTTTTTATTAAATCATAAGTGTATACAATGATATGATTATGGGGCATCATACACTCTTTTCTCCTTTTTTAAATGAAGAAAGTGAGGTCTAGAGAGATTAAGCAATATACTCAAAATCTCAGGGCTAGTACTCACATCTTCGAAATTTCACTATAATAATCTTTCAGCAACACCATGATATCAAATTAAATCATGTCATTCCCCAGCTTGAAACCCTTCAGTGTCTTCCTACTACATTTAGAATAAAATCCCAGTTCTTTGGGGTAGCCTGTAATGCAAGGCCACGCATGATCTGTCTCTCTGTTACCCTCCCATTCCTATCCATTACAACTTTCTTTCCTTAGTACAAGTTTTACCACTGCCCAAAGTAAGAAAGATATTGTACGTTGCAACCCAGTATACATGCACATTCACATAGCTGAGGCAAAAGTCTGTTAAAGAATACATATTCTGAAAACATGTGACTGATGTTTTTTTCTATTTTATTTTAAAAAATGCAATGAACCACAAAATTGACATCATAGTTTAAAGCATGACTACCACCCTACCTTGTTAGTAGTCTTCAAACTGAATGAGTCTTTCCATCTTGGACCTTTCTACTTCTCTCTGCCTAGAAAGCTTTTTCTCAGCTTTTGTATTGTTCATTTCTTCCAGTAGTATGGATGTAGATTCTGTAGCAATCTGTAGACATTGATGGCAGAGGTCTTGTGTGTCTTTCTCACCTCTGTATACCTAGCATAATTCTTAATACATACTACTTCCTGTGTTTATGTTTAAGTATTGCTATATTCAAATATAAACATAGGAAGATTAGTCCAATTCCATATTAAGACCTGTCCTAACCGGCTACTCTTCTCCACCAAAATCTGGCCAGAGCAGCCCTGAGAGTGTCTCAAAGACACGCATTATTTCAAAAAAATACACTACATAGCACTAAGTATAGAAAGGGCTTTATCCTGGAATATACACACTTGAGTATGTGTGAACATACATGTGTGCGTTATCTGCCCAGCAGTTGTAAATATTCAAGAAATTGCAAGGGAAAGGAAAATAGAAACCTTTAAAGATTTTCTCACCTTAAAGTTTCAGTTGTTTCCTGAAATGTAGCATCAGATAAAGGTAGAGTTGTAAAGTGGTAAAAGCTTTTTATAATTTGCCTGTGTTCTCCCTTGTGAGTTTGCTTTTAGAAATTAACTCAGGTGTTTAGAACAAACACTTTCCTTTGTCTTTCACCCTTTCTATTGTCATTATCAATATTTCATCTCAGAAGAAGCTTAAGGCAGACTTAAGCAAACCTGATGTTTTTCCTAAAGGAAAATATTTATTATCCGCAAGTATATCATTTTAAGCACTAACTGTACTTCAAAAACGTTGTGGTGTTAAGTTCTTAGAAATCCCAAGCACATTATTGTATCTGTAGAAATTGTTACCAATCATGGACAGATTTTTAGCTAGCAAAAAGAATAAAAGTTCATAATTATATATTTTTTCTGTTTCTATGAGAAATTCCATGCTAAGCCTCAAATGAAAAGCATTTCTCGTTTGTTCTTCCTCTTTCTTGTGCCCAAGAGAAGAAACTAATCTCTTGTGACAATAATTTATTCAGTTCCTCAATTACTCATTATCTGCTTAATTCTGGGAAGTAGTGTGTATTCATGATAGAGCTGAAGAAGGATAGAACCCCTTCCCAAAGTAGTACAATCTAGTTAAGGCATTGAAATAGAGAACTATTAAAATTAAGGCAAATTGTATTAATAATAATGATAAAACATTGTCTATAAGACTCAAAGACAGAGAAAGAACATCTAATTGGAGTAAAAAAATTCATAGAAAAAGTGGTGTTTCCTGTGAACTTCAGAAGATGGTAGAAGTCAGATTGAGAACATGATCAAAGTATATTAAATTGTCTAAAATAAGGCATTGAGATGAGAAGGTATGGGGCATGTTGGGGAAGCATTAGTAAGTCCACTTCCATGAGCCCTGAGGAGAGTAAAACACACTGGGCAAAAAACAGGACTATAGTATAGAGAGCCCTGGACGCCAAAGTGATAGGTCTATAACTTTAGTGAGTATGGAGAGCCATTGAGAGTTTATGGGTATGTCATTTTAGCTTTGTTGTCTGGCTTTACAACAGACAACAGTGGATACAGTATCCAACAGTGGATACATTTTTGTAGTCCTTTTCTTAAATATAAGAAAGCAAATTTAAAAGACCATCTATATTAAATTTTGTGTGTTACAATTATGTTACCATTAAATATTTGGTTCTATAAATAAAGGTGGTTTTCTTAGACAGTCCCTTTTGGGACACTTAAATTCTTTCCAGTTTTCTGTTAATACAATTTGTTGTGCAGTAGTTCAGATTATTTCCTTAAGATTCGTGTTTAGAAATAAAATTGTTTTCAAGAGTGTAAATGTTTTTTAGACATTTGGCAATATATGCTACACTTCCTCCATAGCAGTTGCATCAACACTCATTCCTGCCAGCTCAAAGGAGAGTTTTAGTCTCACTATATCTTTACCCATATTTAGCATCATTATTTCTTAATTGATGGTTCTTTAAATTTGCATTTGATTGCTATTAAGGGTAAACTTCTTTCCATGTTTTCATCCATTTGTAGTTTAAACATTCTTTTTATTCGTATGGCTTTGAACATTGGTATGGGCTCTTCTTGCTCATGCCACTTTTACTATTTTTTTTTTTATTTTTGAATATATTCAAAATTACCCATTCCTTTTTGGTTTCTTCTATTGCTGTTAATTTTCTCTCAGTTAAGGACTTTCTGGTGTTTTAAGTTTTGTTTGGTTTGGTGTATTTTTTAATTTTTAATTTTCAAATTGTTTATATAATGAATGTATGAAACACGAACAAAATAAACACCCATGTACTCCCAGTCAACCAAAGAATGGGAACCTCCCAGTGCCTTAGAAGCCTTCCTCAGTACCCTCAGCCCTGCCATTCAGAGGACAGTTAACTTTTCCTACCTTTTGTGCCACTCATTCTCTTTTTGTTTTTTAACACAGTCTCACTGTATCGCCCTTGCTAGAGCGCCGTGGCGTCACAGCTCACAGCACCCTCAAATTCTTGGGCTTGAGTGATTCTCTTGCCTCAGTCCCCCAAGTAGCTGGGACTACAGGCGCCCGCCACAACACTCAGCTATTTTTGTTGTTATTGTTGTAATTGTCATTGTTTGGCAGGCCCAGGCTGGGTTCAAACCTGCCAGCCCAAGTGTATGTGGCTGACGCCCTAGCTGCTGAGCTACAGGCACCAAGTCATTCTCTTACTTTTTGTTAGTTGTATCACCTACAAGGTATTCCTCACCAATATTTTGTTAGATTTTGCCTCTTTTAGAACTTTATAGGAAAGCTGAACATATTATTTTTTATTTGTTTCTGTTGCTCAATATTGTTTCATATTGTCAAATATAACTATGTAGTAGTTCAGGGGTCCTCAAACTCCGGCCCGTGGGCCACATGAGGTGGTGTGATTGTATTTGTTCCCATTTTGTTTTTTTACTTCAAAACAAGATGTGTGCAGTATGCATAGGAATTTGTTCATAGTTGTTGTTTTTTTTTTTAAACTATAGTCCGGCCCTCCAACGGTCTGAGGGACAGTGAACTGGCCCCCTGTTTAAAAAGTTTGAGGACCCCTGTTCACAGAATGAATATACCAATTGATGGAATTTGGGTTATTTCTAGGTTTTTGCATCATATACTGTGTACCTGTGAATATTCTTATACATGTCTGGTACACACATGCAAGGATTTTTCTAGGGCAGTGGTTCTCAAAGCTGGTTCAGGAACTAGGGTTCCTTGAGACCATATTAAGGAGTTTGAGAGGGCAAAACAATTTTTATAAGAACACTGAAATATTTTCCTTTCTCACCTTCATTCTCTCACAAGCATATAGCAGTGTTTTCCAGAGGCTAGGCCACATACAGATTTTGTGAGGAATTTTTTGCTTATCTGTGGTGTCAGATTTGGTAAAAAGTATGCCTGGGCCTTTTCTTTTGTGTATCAGCTTTCCTTAGTGTTTATGTTTTTAATGTGTGGCCCAAGAGAACTCTTGTTCCAACGTGTGGCAGAGAAGAAAAACGATTGGACACCCCTGGCCACTTCATGGTATGTGATGTCATTGCTCTGATGGATGGTTTTTGAATGTATGCTTCTGTGTGCTCATGTTTAATTTTTTTCTCAGTTTTAATAACTACTGATAAATATAATCCATATAAGCAAAAAATGTGTTGAGGAGTCCTAAATTACTTTTTAAGAGTATAAAGAGGGTCCTGAAACCAACAACATTGAAAACCACTGCTGTAGGTTTGCACCCAACAGTGAAATGGGGAGGCTGTACCATAAGCACATGTTCAGTTTTACTAGGTAATGCCGAACTGTTTCTGTCTTTGTCCATTGTGTTGCTAGAATGCCTTCGGATGGATAGTGTTCATTTGGCTCATGGTTCTGCAGGCTGTACAAGAAGCCTGGTGCCAGCATTTGCTTCTGATGAGGGTCTTCAGAAGCTTCCACTTGTGGCAGAAGGTGAAGGGGAGGAGGCGTTTACATAATGAGAGAGGAGGTGGTGCTAGGCTCTTTTCCACAACCAGGTCTCTTGAGAACTAAGAGTGAGAATTCACTCACTCCTACGAAGAACTGCACTAAGCCTTTCTTGAGGTATCCACCCCCCCACCTCCAGCTTTAGGGATCAAATTTCAACATGAGAACTTGATGGGTCCAAACAAACTATGTCTAAACCATAGCAGCTTTCCAGAGTGATTGTACCAGTTTTCATTTTAACAAGCAGTATTTGAGGGTCCTTGTTTTTCTACACTCCAAAATTTGGCACTATAATTTATTTTTTTTGTCCATCTGGTGAGAGTGTTGAAGCATTGCATTGTGGTTTTAATTCCTTTGAATATCAGTGAAATTGAGCATTTTTTCATATCTTTGTGGTCCACGTGGCTTCTGCTTTTATGAAAATCACTTCTTTAGGTTTTTATTAGCCCTTAGTTCTTCCATATCGATTTTAGAATCAGCTTTTCATGTTTCTGCAAAAGAAAAGAAAAACTTTTATTGGGATTTTAAGTGGAATTGTGTTAAATCAAAAGATCAGTTTCATGAGAGTTGACATTATCATGGTTGAATCTTCCTGTCCAAGAACTGGTGTATATAACTGTGGTGAAGTCTTCCTTTTCAAAAGATTTATACTTTTCTCTGTAACAGTTAACCTATCTTTTGTTATATTTCTTTCCAAGTACTATACATGTTTTATTCTTTTTATAGTTTTTTAAACGGCATGCCTTAAAATTTATTTTCTAAATGATGGATACTGGTTTGTGGGAAATGCATTTCACTTTTTTATATTGATACAGAATTCAGAAAACTTATTCTAATTAATTCTGATAATTTATCAGGGAACATCACCTTGAAATACCAACTTATCTTTCTGACTTTTCAATTCTTAAATCTTTTAATGCTTTTCCTTTACTACATTGGCTGAAACTTTTAGAAGACTGTTGAATAGAAGGAGTGATAAAAGCCTGCTTATCTTATCCTTGATTAGAGAAAGATAGCTCCAAACCTATCACCATTAAGTATGATCTTTATAGATACCCTTTATGGAAATGAAGAAGTTCTCTTCTTTTCCTGGTTTGCTAGTTTGGGATGTTTTGTTTTGTTCTCATCATGACTGTTAGTGAATTTTACTGAATGCAGTTTTGTTGCACATATTTATTGTATCTGATGAAATTGTCATTCGGTTTTTCCCCTTTAATGTATTAATATGATAGATTGTATTAAAGTAAACTGTTAAATTCAGTTAACTATTAGTTTAAGAATTTTGCTTCTGAATTCTTGAACTGGCCTATAATTTTCCTTTCTTATATTTTTCTTGTACAATACTGATATCAGGATTAGGTAATCTTCATAAGTTTACAAGTACTTCCTCTATTCACCACCACGCCCCAGAAGATAGTTCATTACTCAGCGCTAACCTGATTCCCCAAATTCACACACCCTGCCAATTTTTCATTGTTGTTTTATGTATCAGTTGTTTGATTACTTAACATATATTTACTAATATTTTAATTTACCATTCCTTCTTGAGTTTCAGATCCTGTATCTGGAATCATTATAGTTTTATCTAAACTAAAGTATAACCTTTAGATTTACCCTGGTGGAGAGTATTGGCACTAAACTGTCTTAGTTTTAAAAAGTCTTACTCTTATCTTTTTTTTTTTTTTAATTAAGCAATTAACATTGAGGAAGGCCTTCATTTTATGAGGCTGCAGAAGACAGAGTGGTTAGAGAAGTAGGAGAACCAGTTAACGTTAGTATTATAGAGGACAATAAAAGGAGAATTTTAAGGACAAGAAGATCAGTAGTGAAGGGAAGGAACCCCAGTAGGTAAAGGATATATACATATGTAACAGGGATAGTCCTTATCGATTACTCCAGGAAGGAAGAAAGGAAACTAACATTTAAAATATATCTATATTATTGAATAGTTTGCTTAGGTGTCCAGATTATGACAAGGTACTCGGCTCAGGCTTCACTTATCTCTTTGCATCTGCAATACTTAGATCTCTTTTAGGCTAGTATATGGTAGGTGATCACACATTATCCCTCATGACTAATGAGTTTTTATTATTATTATCCCCAAGCAGGGAAGCCTTTAAAAGACAGATAGGCACTTATATTTTCTTAAATTCTGCTCCATCTTTAACATTCTCAATGTCAACCTTTTAAAAATTGTCATGATCAGAATTAAGAAGAAAAGATCTTAATAGCTTATCAGATGTTGAATAAAGAAAATGTGGTATGTATACATAATGGAATTCTGTACAGTCTTTAACAAAGAAGGAAATCCTATCATTTGTGACAACTTTGGTGAACCTGGAGTACATTGCGTTAAGTAAAATAAGCCAGAAACAAAGACAGAGGCTGCATGATCTCACTTACATGTGCAATCTAAAAAAGTCGAACTTACAGAAGTAGAGAGTAGAATGGTGGTTACCAGGGCCTCAGGGGATTTATAAGGTGACACCTGTGGCTCAGTGGGTAGGGCCCCAGGCCCATATACTGAGGGTGGCAGGTTCAAACCTGGCCCCGGCCAAACTGCAACAAAAAATAGCCGGGTGTTGTGGCGGGCACCTGTAGTCCCAGCTACTCGGGAGGCTGAGGCAAGAGAATCGCCTAAGCCCAGGAGTTGGAGGTTGCTGTGAGCTGCGACAGCACAGCACTCTACTGAGGGCAATAAAGTGACACTCTGTCTCTAAAAAAAAAAAAAGTTCATCAATTTTTGTCCTATTACATATCTAAAACTATCAAGACACTACTCTAGAGAATATCAGATTGTAACTTCTTTGGGAGGCTTGAGTGGTAAATTTGTATTATTATAGAGGATTGGTAGACCTGCTTATCTTTATTAGTAGTGCTAGCAGATACTCTTTTTTTTCTAACTCATCTCTTTAAGTTGTTGATACCTATTCTGTGTACCTTATTCTGAATATTAAATGAGATGTATAACTTTAAAGATTCTGTTCCTAGAATACTGAAATTTCTAAAATGTTGATTTGTTTTTAGTCATCATTTGCAAAGCTTGCACAAGAAGAATGATCTGTTTATGAAATCTACTTGTATTGTTCAAAATAAGGGTAGAGATAGTAACTTTGGCTTTGGATAATAGAGTGCATGAGTAGATTTTCATTACTGAAAATTTAATTTCTAACAAGAATTTTGGTTTGAAAAAAATCTCTAGGAGATTAAGTAGAGTTCACAGAAATTCCTAAAGGATTTTCTCTTTCTGCAGCCATTTTGCAAGAAATTAGAGAACAAAACATTTGCTACATTTCAATCAAAATTATTTTAAGCTGAATTTCTATTGGTTAAATCCGAATTTTGATTTGGCACATATATGTGTAGAATATTCTTGATATTAGTTTCTTTGTACTTACAAGTTGGGCCATAATTTACTGCTATATGTTCATAACTGACATAGTCATAGACAGTTGTTCAAGTTTTTATGTAGGTACTTAAACTCGGATCATTGGAGGAAAAACACAGGTAAAAATGTTAGAAAAATAAGAGTCATGAGAACCCACATATTCATTCAAATAGAACTTTCAGAAAGGAAAAAATAGAGGCAGTGCTATTAGAAGAGATAATACTTGACTGTTACTCAGAGTTAATAAAATATATCAAACCTTCAGATTAAGGAAGCATAACAAAATCTAAACATCATAAAGAAAAGAAATCTATCAGAGAGAGGGGACAGATTATCCACAAAGAAACGAAAATCACACTGATACTTGACCTCATCAGTGACAGTAATGCCAGGTACAGTAAAATAATTTTCAAAAAATGTTGAGGGAACTAACTGCCCACTTAGAATATTTATTCAAATGTGAAGGTAAAATGTTTTAGGCAAGCAAAGATTAACCATTGTTGATTAAAAAAAAAAAGCACTACTAGATTCCTTCACTAAAGTACATACACAGGAAGCAGAGGGATGCAAGAAGCGATGGAAAGCAAAGAAATGGGTAAGCAAATTAGTAAAGAAAAGATCTAAATGCTGATAGTAAGAAAAAAGTTTACACAGCTCGGCACCCATAGCTCAGTAGTTAGGGTGCCGGCCACATACACCGGGGCTGGCAGGTTTGAGCCAGCCTGGCCCAGGCCTGCCAAATGACAGTGACAACTACAGTAAAAAAATAGCCAGGTATTGTGGCAGGCACCTGTAGTCCCAACTACTTGGGAAGCTGAGGCAAGAGGACCACTTAAGCCCAAGAGTTTGAGGTTGCTGTGAGCTGTGATGCCCCGGCACTCTACCAAGGGTGACATAGTGAGACTGTCTCTGAAAAAAAAAAAAAGAAAAGCAAAGAAAAAGAAAGAAGTTAACAATAAAAGGATTAGGTGAAATTGGAAGTAAAACAATACAAAGACTTGTGTTGTTCAAAATGAGGATAGATATTAACTTTGGATTTTGTTATTTTCAGTATAAATATTTAAAATAAGGGTAACCGTTGAGAGATAGAAAATAAAATGCTTAACTTCCAAAGCAGTGGAGGAATGAAAAGAAGAATGAAGAAAAAGTCATCTCTCCAGCAAGAAGCTGTAAGGAGAAAAACAGCAGCATAGTAACTAGAAAACACAGGGTGAGTGACAGCAGAAATAATCTCAACTTATTAGCAGTTACTACAAATAGAAATTGATTTATATACATTAAGTATCAGATTAGATTTTTAAAATCTTATATATGGCCTACAAGAGACTAATCTAAAGTAAATTAATGTAAATGGCTCGAAAAATAAAGCAATGGAAAAAAGGTATACAAAACAAGAATTAACCAAAAGTAATCCTGTGTTGGCAGTACTTTCCTTTTGTTTTTAATTTGTTTTCGTTTTGCAGTTTTGGGGGGGGTTTTTTGGCCGGGGCCAGGTTTGAACCCACCACCTCTGGTATATGGAGCTGGCGCCCTACTCCTTTGAGCCACAGGCACCACCCAATTTTTTTCTTTTTTGTTTTTGTCCTTTTTCCCCAAATAGGACTTCATTAGGCAGTACTTCCATCAAACAAAATATTACTTAGGGTGAAAAAGAGTCACACATATAAGAAAGGATACTACTTGTGATAAAAGGAACCTTAAAAAGGCATGACAATTAGGAAGTTACAACATAAAAAACTACCTAACAGTACAGTCTTAAGATACTTAAAGCACCCAGAATTTTAAGGAAAACTCAAGAAATCCACAAACATGTTGAATGATTTTAAAAAGCTTTCAGAAATACACAGAACAAGCAGGCAAGAAATCCTTAAAGATTTTAGAAGTTTTTAACACCACAGTGAGCAAATTTGATCATAGATATATGTTTGATCATAGATGTATGTGTATGAGTATATAGACTCTCCTACACAATTAATAGAGAATATATACTTTTTGAAACTCTATGAGGCTGTCTAGAAAGTTTTCATCCATATAGTGTGAAAAACAGTATTAACAATGGCTACTTTCCAGAAAGCCCACATATATGTACTTTCAGAACTTTTGCAAACATTCATCACATTAAAAAAAAAAAAAATTCATCACATTATAAGTGAAAAAGTCTCAGAAAATTCTAAAGAAGCTAGATCATACAGGTGTTCTGACATCATTAAGCAACTATATTAGAAGCATGCTAACAGATGCTAAAAAACATCAAATGTTAGGAAACTAAAATAACACATCCCTAAATAACAGATGGATTAAGAACTTCTCAGCAATGTGTGTAATTCTTACAACTGCTAAATAATAACCCAGGGGTCACAATGGAAATTCCAAAATACTTAAAGCTAAGCGTATCTTCTAAAAGCCTGCAGCAAATGTCATGTTTAATAAGGAAACTTAAAAATAATTCCCATAAAGTCAGGAAAAAGACAGTGATCTCTACTACTATTTCTGTAATTCTACATTACATAGCATAACTTAGTTATCAACATGACAAGGAAAAATACAAGGTATAAGGTTTACGAATCCTGTCATAGGCTTATGATGGGGGCAACACAGAGATGTCTAAACTGCCTAATAACCTAACACAAGAAATGTAAGGCTTTTATGAGAAGATCAAGGGAAAGTTCAGTTTGATCAGTGACATTCTAGTCCTTTTATTTAAAAAAATCTGAAGCCAATAAGTTAATATTTGTTAATTATGGGTGACATCTACTTAAGTATTTATTAACATGATTTTCTGTTCAGTAAAAATCTATTACTGAAGTTCTAGGTCCTCAAAGAACTCAAAGTCTTCTGGGCACTAGACCTGTACATGGCTAATTATTCATTAGCAAAGATTTAGGGTGCACCTACTGTGTGTCAGACAGTCGGAGTTGAGGGGTGTTGGGCATGGTTGGGGGAGCTTTCGAAAATCCCTGACCTCGTGGAGCTTAGAAGAAGAAACAGCATCAGTCCCACTGCCCTCATGCCCTCCCTCACATCTCCCCAGGATCTTGCTGTCAAGGGTATGATTTGAGGAGCTCTTCTCTCAAAACAATTGCTCCTTTGCTGCTCAAGAACACTATTATATTGGTTTTGATGAAACTGGCCTCACATTCTCCTGGTGAAAAGAGGAGCCCAGTGAAAGATTGTAGATAGTACTCCCATGCTGAGGCCTTAAGGCAGCGTCCATAATATGCAGGAATAGAACAAGGTACATTTCATCTAATTAGCCTGGATAACTGGCTGATGACCGATGAGGGCCTGGAGAAGAGCTTTGAACATTTAGCTCTGCTTACTCAGGTCTGCTAAGGAATCTAGCTCTTGAAGGATAGCATCTGAAGCAAAATGCACCTCCCCTTTGTACAGTAGACCAGAGATCAGCAAAATTTTGTTTTTGTATGGCCCTCAAGCTGAGAAAGGTTTTTGGGTTTTTTGTTTGTTTGTTTTTGCAGTTTTTGACCAGCGCTGGGTTTGAACCCGCCACCTCCGGTATAGGGGCCGGCACCATAGTCCTTTGAGCCACAGGCGCCGCCCAGGTTTTTATATTTTTAAGGGGTTGCTAAACACGCATACACACACAAAACGAATCAGCAGCAGAGGACATGTGCAGCTCTCCAAGTCTAAGATATTTATACAGAAAAAGTTTGCCAACCACTGAAGTAGACAAGTGGTTCTCAAAATGTGGACCCTGGACCAGCGGCATCAGCATCATGTATGAACTAGTTAGAAATGCTGATTCTTGCCTCCCACTCTGAATTAGACTCTCTGGGGGTGGGCCCAGTAATCCCCATTTTATTAAAATAAGTTCTCCTGGTGATTCTGATACATGCTAAAGTTTGAGAATCACTGCTATAGGCCAATGGTTTAATCTCATCATAAAAGATCACCTGTCTCTCAGTTTCACGAGATAGTTTCACATGTAAGTAGCCATCTAGTATAGGTTGTAACCAGCTAACAGAGGATATACTTGGGACAATACTGTTATTTTCACCCATGGTTGACATTTACACAGTGTAGTCAATAGAAATAATCCATCTAGTACCAATGCTCTCCCAAGGTCCTAGCAGGACTTTTAGTGTATCCATGCTCAGAATTGTGGAGAAATAGAGATTCTAAAATGTTTTAAACTACTGTAATAACCTAGACTTGTATTTGCTTTAATATTATGATGCACAATTAATAACTATTTTCTATTTTCATTGTTAGAATACTTTTGTATTTTTCAATATTTATTTGAAATCTAGGCACATTTATAACCACAATATTCAAGGGTACATAAGAAACTAAATGTAGAATATAAATGTCTTAACACAATAACTAAGAAAATGCCATGAAGGCTATGTTAACCAGTTTAAAATATTTCAAATTGTAAATAAAACTAGCACATTATACCCCCTGACTGCATTAATGTACACAGCTATGATTTTTTTTTTTATTAAATCATAGCTGTGTACATTAGTATGATCATGGGGCACCATACACTTGGTTCATAGATCGTTTGACACATTTTCATCACACTAGTTAACATAGCTTTCGTAGCATTTTCTTAGTTATTTTGCTAAGACCTTTACATTCCACATTTACTAGGATTCACATATACCCTTGTAAGATGCATCACAGGTGTAATCCCATTAATCTCCCTCCCTCCACCTACCTCCCCCCTCCCTCCCCTCCCTTTCCCCCTTCTCCCTATTCTTAGGTTGTAACTGGGTTATAGCTTTCATGTGAAGGTCCTACATTAGTTTCATAATAAGGGTGAGTACACTGGGTACTTTTTCTTCCATTCTTGAGACACTTTACTAAGAAGAGTATGTTCCAGCTCCATCCATGTAAACATGAGATCTAAAAATAGATCTGCCATTCAATCCTGTAATCCCTCTACTGGGCATATACCCAGAAGACCAAAAATCACATCATAACAAAGATATTTGTACCAGAATATTTATTGCAGCCCTATTCATAATTGCTAAGTCATGGAAAAAGCCCAAGTGCCCATCGATCCACGAATGGATTAATAAATTGTGGTATATGTACACCATGGAATATTATGCAGCTACAGCTATGATTTAATTTAAAAAAAAATATTTTCCCAACCAGTTAACTAATGGGTAAATTATAATTTAATAATCTTTTCATGGTTAACATTCTACTTTATGTTAATAAAAATTCATTTGTGTAGTGTGAAATTTTCAGTATTCTTAGTCTTCCTAAGCTTTGAGTAACAGACCTTCTCTCTTCATTTTACAGAGAAGAAAATAAGACTGAGGGTGACTTGCTCATTTTTACTATATACAGTAGCATGAGTCTTCTGATTCTGCTACTCTACCCTATCCTGAATATGGCCATAAATTTTTTCACATTTGTTAGCCTTAAAACACAGTTTCTGACCTGTTGGTAATGTCACTAGTCAACAAGTACAAGAAAGCAAAGAAAAGTTTAAATTTCCTGTGTTAAATAAGAAAGAACCGTTGTCTCTTTATCTTGCAACACACAGGGTTATTTTTAAAGCATGTGCAGATGTGCACACGTGTGAGAGAGCATAACAAGTGAGCATGTGTGTGGAGAGAGATGAAAAGCTAAGGCAGAGAAGTCATATTTGCTGTGGAACATTTAATGCTGTCTGTTTCTAAAAGTGAATCACTGTTGCCACGTATCTTTTGTCCTTTCGCTTCCAAATTATGGAGTTTACTATTTATATAAAACCAATTTACGTGAGAATAAATAGTAGAAAGGGCTAATGAACCATAGGTGTTCTGAGTTCATTAAGGTTTCTTAACAAAGGAGTGGCTAAAATGAGCTATTTTGAAGAAATGTAGAGATGAGGCTTAAAAATCACCACTTGGGATTAATATTGAATTACAATGCAGTTTTCACTAGTCTGTGAAAGTGATAAAAACATGGTATTATGAGACTGTATATGTATACATATGTATCTTTCTGTAAAAGTAAACCACTCTCATGGGCGGCGCCTATGGCTCAGTGAGTAGGGCTCTGGCCCCATATACCGAGGGTGGCGAGTTCAAACCCAGCCCTGGCCAAACTACAACAACAACAAAAAAAAAAAAAAAAATAGCCAGGCGCTGTGGCAGACGCCTGTAGTCCCAGCTACTCGGGAGGCTGAGGCAAGAGAATCGCCTAAGCCCAAGAGCTGGAGGTTACTATGAGCTGTGATGCTACGGCACTCTACTGCCAAGGCGACAAAGTGAGACTCTGTCTCTAAAAAAAAAAAAAAATTGCTCTTATCCTCATTCATACACTTTAATCTTTCAAAATGATATCCTAGGTGTTTGTGTGCACACGTATTTTTGTATCTTCAAATACCTTTTGACTGTACTTTTTAAACTTTTTCCTAAGCTAACATTATCTTAGTCTTTTTTTGTACTGCTATAACAAAATTCCTAAGACTGAGTAATTTATAGGGAATAGAAATTTATTTTCTGTCAGTCCTGGAGGCTGAAATGGAAGTCAAGGATCTTTGATGTCTGGGGAGGGCCTTCTTGCTGTGTCTCACATAATCACCCCTTCAAAACTCCATCTCTTAATACTATCACATTGGCAACACTTGAATTTTGAAGACACCCCATTTGAACCATAGCATATCGGGACTTGCCAAAGGGCTGGTTTTCTGAGGACTCAGTTGTCTGAGGGTTTGAAAGTAGCAAATTGTGTTGTCATAAGCACAGTTAATTTTCCTTACCTTGAATACTTCATTTATTCTGTTTTTCTCTCTGCCTTTGCCCTTCCTCATCTTTCTCTTCTCTCCCTGATTATCTCTCTTCCCCCCTTCCTCTCTGACCTTGTCCTCTGTCCTTTTCTGCCTCCGCTTTTTTCGTGCCTTCACTAGTCTTCTCTTTTTCTTCCCTCCCATCTGGTTTCATTTTTATTTGTCTAGGGGTAAATGGTCAACAGCCAGCATTTTATGTGTAAGTACATGTCCGTTAATCACAATAATTATAATCAATTTAATATAAATGGGTTTTCTAATTTCAAAGATCTGTATCAGTGAAAGCTATCAAAGAGTAGTGGGCTTTAAATTTCTTATTAATGGGCACCCTCTTTATGGTGTCCCTAGTGGTGATACTGGCAGTGGTAGTGACAATGATAATGTTTTATTCTTCTTAACATGACTAATATTTACTGAGTTCTTACCACTTGCCAAATATTGGTTTAAGTAATTGGTTTTCAAAATGTAGCCCACGGATGCCCTCTTTCAGAAACCTGAGATCAGAACTATTTTCACAATAATTCTAAGATGCCATTTGCCTTTTGCACTGTGTTGACATTTGCACTGATTACGTGGAAGCAGTGGTGAATAAATCTGCTGGCTCCTCAGCCTGAATCAAGGCTAATAGGCATTATAGTCTTCATTGTCAGCACTCTGAGTTTTAAAAAAGTGCCAATTTTAGTTTAGAAAGTCCCTGATAAAGCAGTAAATTTTATTATATCTTGACCCTTGAGTGTATGTACTTTTAATGTTCTCTGTGATACAATGAGGAAGTATGCATAAAAGACTAAGGCATGCTGTGTGAGTTGCCAGTCGAATTAGTCACTTTTTTCATAAACCACCATTTTTATTTAAAAGAAAGAAAAATCGGGGTGGCGCCTGTGGCTCAACAGAGTAGGGCGCTGGCCCCATATGCCAGAGGAGGCGGGTTCAAACACACCCTGGCCAAAAACTGCAAAAAAAAGGAAGAAAGAAAGAAAAATCATGCTTTGAATACTGCTGAATTTTCGAATAGAAGTAAACAACAATTTCCAAGGTTTACCTACCACAGAACCACTCATTTTATAGATTAGAAAAATAGAGCCTAGATAGTAAAAGCCAATCCAAGGTATTACTGTACAAATGCATGATTTATGGCCTCATATTTTAAAGTGCTGTAAATTTCCACATACTTTCATACATACTTTTTCATATGATTCTCACACAGCACTATGAGTATATAAAACGGCTGAAAGATAAGGAAATTAAGACTCAAAGAAGATAATTCTCTGAATGCACTTTATATTTTCCTAGTCTTTCAGCTGTTATCTCTGAGGACCTGAAATAAAGCAGTGCAAATGGAGAGGAAATAGAATCTGTAAAACTTGGCAACTAACTAGATGCAAAAGAAAAGAAAATGAGAGAGTCAGAGAATTTTCTGAATTTTTTTGAGAATTTTCCAAGTTGGTTAACTGAGGGGGGGAAATGACAGGGAATAGATTCTGTTGACAAATATTTGCTGAAGACCTTTTCATTGGTACTACTGCAGACTGCTTCAGAAGATGCTTAGAATGTGTAGACTCTGCCTTTTACTGTCTATTTGGGAAACACGACATACATGCCAGTAACTTTAATTCAAGGTAAAAAGGGGTAAGTGCCTTAAGAAAAGCTTAGTTCAAGTCCCATACCATTTCATAAGAGGGAAGGAATTACTTCTGGGCTCAGGGAAAATGTTATGGAAGAGGGAGCATTTGAAAAGTGCAGACACAACAAGAGTTCAAATGGTGAGAGCAGGACAAGGAAGGAGGAATATCTGGTATGGGGTGAATATGAATATAGCATATATGTAGGTAATGAGAAATTATTGGAAATATTCTAAATAAATTATTGGAAATGTTGGCCACTGAATCAGAAAATAGTAAATGTCCAAATGCTACATACATGTTCAGTTTTCCATTTGTTTTATTTTTTGGAGGGGGTTATTAAATCATAACTGTATATTAATGCATTTATGAGGTACAATGTGCTGATTTGATATACAATGTGAAATGCTTACATCAAACTGGTTAACATAACCATCACCTCACTTGTTGTGGTGAGATATTTATACTCATGACGCTTGCCCAACAAATGTCTTTTTAAAGTACAACTTAATTTTTTATTTACATCTAAAATTTCTTCACTCTTCATTGGCTAAGAATTTTAAGTTCGGATAATATAATTGTTCTTTCTAGATGTTGGTTTATAGTTTTAGAGAGGGTTGTGCCAAATATTTTACTATGGTCCTATTTTTAACATCTACAGTGACTTATTTAAAGTACACCTGCAGTATTTGGATAACTGTATTCTCTTCATACTTGGAAATTCCATCAATCCTTTAAATTGCATTTCATCGGAACTACTTCTGTGTGTCTGTCCTCAGATAGCTGAACTTTGTCTTCTGGGTTTTTCTTCTCCTTTGTCATTAGTGGTTATTTTTCACCACAGAATTTATTAATCTGACTTGGATATTTATTACTGTTTCTTCCTTAGACAAGTCAGATAAATATGACCCACGCGATGTTGAAAGGTTTCAACAAGATGATAACTGGGTTGAAAGTTACTTATGTTGGAGACATTACAGTGTAGATGAAACACTGAAGATGCTCGATGAGAGTTTTCAGTGGAGGAAAGAAATTTCTGTCAATGGTAAGCTTTTCAATTTAACCTTGACTGTAATATTTCCTGCACAAATGTTACTGTTTTACATTAATTATGTCTTTACACATTTTCTTGGCACTCATCATAAATGCCAGAATGTATTTATAAAGACTCAATAATACTTTCAAAGGAACAGCTTATGAATAAATCTTACAACTAGGATCATTCATAGGGAAATCAGATCACCAGGGAACAAAACTCACACTCACAGCAGAGTCTCCTGATCTGTTTTTAGTTCAGTACTGTTAAATAATAGCAAGACAGCCTCTTCAATACTAGGCCTAGAAATAAGGAGGTACTGTTTTCCTGTTTTTCTTAGTAACAATGAGTCTATATATCTTTCTGTATCCCCGGAGGTCTTTGCGCTAATAGGTACCCCATACAGAATTGCTAAAGGAATGGAAGTCTCAGAAAAGGAAGCTTATTCCTAAAGAAGCTGCGGCAGCATTCTCCTCTTAATTTCTAGGTGTCCTACTAGATTGAAATTTTTCTCAAAAATTGGAGTTTAAAATCTCAAGGGAGTTTTGTTTTGTTTTTGTTTTTTGAGACAGAGTCTTACTCTGTCCCCCACAGTGGTGTCATCATAGTTCACTGCAACCTTAAACTCGTGGGCTCCAGCAATCCTTCTGCCTCAGCCTTCCAAGTAGCCAGGACCACAGGTGCATACCACACCCAGCTAATTTTTCTATTTTTTGTAGAGACAGAGCTTTGCTATGTTGCCCAAGTTGACCTTGAACTCGTGGCCCTCAAGCAGTCCCCTTCCTGCTAGGATTACAGGCATGAGCCACTACATCTGACCTGGGAGTTTTATAATGGTCTACAAAAAAAATGAAGAACTCTTCACAGGACAGGTTAAATGTTATCTCTCTCCTCCTAAAAATTTAACAAGAAGAAATTGGCACAGCTTCTGATTTCAATTGAAGTATAAAGAAGGATTTTCTGTCCATGAGGATTACAAAGTCTAGGTGACTTGAGCCTGAAGAGTTAATACAAAATAGTCAACAACTAAATGCAGAGCATACATTCTCCCCACTCTTCATACTCACGGCAAGAATCCATGGGAAGAGGAGTATCTAAGAAACAATATTGGAAATAAATGCTTCACTGTTGAAATTACCTATGGTGCTTTTATTAGTCAAGCAAAAATATAAATCTGATGTATCTGAATCATTTAAATACAAAATAAACTTTTAAGCTCAACAATACATGTTTTCTCACATAGAATTGCTAGCTTCTGGTGGCAAAGAGCAGAGATATGATAAGGAGGTAGGGAAGGATAAATCTTTGAAAGATCTGTGGGACCTGCTGGTGAATGAAACAAAAACCCTGGCATTTGCTGCCTTGCTGTGTTGGTGCTCAGCCTCACCAGAAACTGGACAGGCCCTTTGTTACTGCTGCTAATGGTTCTCCCATTTTTATTGAATTATTTTCCACTTGCCCTAAGGTTTTAAAATCCACATAAACAATGACATGTTAAGAGGAATGGAGTTTGTCATTTCTATTACCTGTGTCTTTATGTAGTTTGTTTCCTTAGTAGGAAATACCATTTTTTTATTGCCAGAGATTCTCTCCATATGTTTGAATACATTATCTTTTTTAGTACCAGAACTACTACTTGCATATACCACCTTATCTTTACATTGTGAGTTTTATTTTTAGGTCCCTAAATTTGAATCACTGATGAAAGTTTATCACTTTTTAGACCTTAATGAATCCTCCATTCCTAGATGGTTATTGGAAATGGGTGTTACTTATCTCCATGGATATGACAAAGAAGGTAACAAATTGCGTAAGTATATTTAATTTATGTACTGGGTTTTCAAGATTTTGAGATGTAGGTATCTATCTCAAATGAATTAATAATCAGTAGAGCTTTCCCCATATATAGCACACATCAAGTCTCCTGCAATTAAGGGTCAGAAGGGCCAGCGTCAGACACTTAGTAGTTGTGTGTACTGTTTTATAATAAAGTAGGCAACAAAGGCAAATGTTGCATCCTGTAACACATTATTTAATTCAGATTCATTATCTTCTTTCTAACTTGACTGTGATATTAAAATTCAACTCAGTATTTTTATAGAGTCTTTTTGACTAGAATTTGCTAATGGGCTTTTTTTTTCTTTGAGTCTTTCTTTCATAATCTTCCGTTAGCTTTTTCTGAAATGTGTATAATAACAGGAGGAATAGTAGCAGTCACTTTTGTTGTTCAGATGACTCCCTTGTGCCTTCTCCCTCTTCCTCAAGATCTAGCTTGGTTTTATACTAAGGTTGGGATTTGGCAGGTGTGTTCAAGTCCCATACTGGACAGAGATGCTGCAGTCATCTTGTTTGCCTTCTCCATGGCATGTCATATGTCCTCCTTTCACCACCACATCCTTAACCTTTTTTTTTTCCTTTCTCTTCTTTTATCCCCTAAATCTGTTTCCCAGGCTTCATTCCTTTCTTGGCCTCTTTCCAGGATACTTGGATACTTTCCAGCTGATACAGTCTCCTTGGGTGATTTCACATACCTTGGCAGCTTCAGCTGCCTCCCCCCCCACAGTAGTGAATCCACACCATCCCCAGGCCACATGTATATCCCCAGCTACCTGATTCCTGAATGCTACCCGATTTAGTCACCTTCAGCTCAACACACAACTGAATACCCATATTCTGCCACTTGCTCACTTTCTATATTGGCTACCTCAGGCACACTCACTGGCTCTTATTCTAATACACCTTCAATTAGGCCCCTTCTTCATGTTCATGTCCACCAGCCACTTCCCCAGTCCCATTCCTAACTACTACTGCTTGCCCCCAGGCCCTTGCCAGGTCATAGCCTCCTCCGCTCTGCCCTCAGTGCTTCTGCCCAGAGGTACTGTACAACAGGAAATTATTTTTTTAATTAAATCATAGCTGTGTACATTAATGCATTTATGAGGTACAGTGTGCTGGTTTTATATACACTTTGAAATATAACAAACTGGTTAACATAGCCTTCACTAAGCACCTCAGCATTCAGGCCCAGCCCCTGGCTCTCTATTTAGCTTCTCTCACCATTCATTATGTTTCATGTCAACTGCCGCCACTGGAACAGTTTGCCATGTTCTGCCCACACGCAGGTACCTACCCGTGCCTCCATCACACCTGTCAGTGTCTTTCCTTTGGACCATTCTTTCTAGTGCTTGACAGAACAAAGGGCTCTCTTTTAGTTAAGCAGTGAAGAGCACTTTTAGTGTTTGTTCACCTGTGTTTTCTTTCCCCCTTACTTACAAATGAAGTTTATTTCCTAAGGGAAAGAAAAAATAGTTTACCTCTGTTACTCTTTGAGGTTCCCAAGTACAGGTATTTCTTACATAAAAGAAGTAAGGGAAGTGGGGATGAAGAAAAAATTTTGAAAAGATTTTTTAATCTAAGAAACAAAATAAATTATAAAGGAAAGAAAATATCCAGGGAAAGGATATGTGCATACATACAAGGTGTCCATAAAGTTTATGTGCAGTTTAAAATAGTTGTCTTTTAAATTGCACACAAACTTTATAGGCACCCTGTATATAATATCATAGTGCCATAAACCTTGTTCTTATTTTTGTCTTCTGTTTAAAGTTTGGATCAGGGTGAAGTATCATACAAAAGACCAGAAAACCATATTGGACAAAAAAAAACTCATAGCATTCTGGTTAGAACGTTATGCTAAGAGAGAAAATGGGAAACCTATCACAGTGATGTTTGACCTGTCAGAAACTGGAATAAATAGCATCGTAAGTATTTCTTTCATTCATTCTAAATCATTGTTTATCATGGCTTCCTTCTTCCCTCCCACCTGTCCTCCCTGCCAACCAAATATTGCTGTAGAATTGAGCTAATTTGGGATTTATTTTATTACCCTTGCATTGCAATGTGAGTGTAGTCAAACATGAAATAGCGTTTGCAGAGAATTAGGTTTGCTTCAGCATTTTGCATTGAAACTGTCAATTTCCTAGAAATGTTTCTTGTCTGATATGCAGTATGTAGAGGTAGAATATTAAGGCTGGCAGGGTATCGGCTGATGTAATAACAGTGAACTTTGTATCAAAAGTAATGTCCTACGGCACCCAGCCCTGTGCATGGTGCACAGTAATACATTCTGTAAATGTCAATAAGGTAATGTACGAGCTCTAATTTATTATAGTCAACCATGTTTTGCAGTTGCAAGATGTGCACATGAGTTTTGCACGTGTGGTACTTTGTGATTTTGTCAGGTGTTTTTATTTGCTTGCTTGGATTTGTTTTCTATTTGTTTGATTTGGTTAACTTTTAAAATCCACCAGTCTTTGAGTCCTTGTGAACTTAGTGGTACCTACAGACCCTTCAGCAATTGAGATCAGTTGACATATTTATCGTAAATGTTGTCTCTTACATTTAAATCATGGCTGATTCTAGTAGCAGTGAAGTGGCATTAGGAGAAATGCTCAAAGGAGTGTTGATATTTTTTGGAATTCTATTTGGCAAAGTATGTTAAGAGTTCATAGTCTTTGCCTAGTAACTAATTACTAGAAATCTATTCTAAGGAAATAATCCCGAGTACAGAAAAAACATTGTGAGCCAAAATGTTTTTTTGTGGGAGAAATGAGAGAAAGTATAAACGTACAATGTGGCAAATGGTACATTGTGGTATATCTAACTGATGGAGTATGCAAAACTATAATGGTGTTTAGAAAGAATTCTTAGTAATATTATGGAGTACCCTTTTTTGAAATGAAAAAAGACTATGTTTGTCTATACTATAATATATTATGTATACTGTGACATACACAGGAAACTGTAGGTAGACATTATAATAAACAAGAACAGGCTGGAGACAACTGTTAACAAGAGTTCTTTTGGGGCGGCACCTGTGGCTCAGTGAGTAGGGCGCCGGCCCCATATGCCGAGGGTGGTGGGTTCAAACCCAGCCTCGGTCAAACTGCAACCAAAAAATAGCCGGGCGTTGTGGCAGGCACCTGTAGTCCCAGCTGCTCAGGAGACTGAGGCAAGAGAATCACATAAGCCGAAGAGCTGGAGGTTGCTGTGAGCCGTGTGACACCACGGCACTCTACCCTCGGGCGGTACAGTGAGACTCTGTCTCTACAAAAAAAAAAAAAAAGAGTTCTTTTTGATTGGTAGGACTATAGATTGTTTTTTCATATTTCTATTTCTCCTTTTATTTTTTAAGAGTCCATTGCCCTAGAGTTTTTCAACCTAGTTTCCATGTCAGTGGGTTTTAAATCACATGGTAAATTATTTTTATATTGCAAATCAAAATCAACTTGCCCAGATCAGTAAATATTCTGTAAAAATCAATCATGATTCTGTTATCCTATGGATATGATAGTTTCTTAATTATTAACCCAGAATCATGAAAAAAAAGTTAATGTTTGCTGCTGCCTAATATGGGGGCAAGGAATTGACTTGAGCTGTCTGATTTTTTTTTTTTTTTTTTTTTGAGACAGAGTCTCATTTTGTCACCCTTGGTAGAATGCTATGGCATCATAAGCTTCTAGCAACCTCAAACTCTTGGGCTTAAGCCATTCTCTTGCCTCAGCCTCCCAAGTAGCTGGGCCCTCCACAACACCTGTCTATTAGAGACGAGGTCTCCCTCTGGCTCAGGCTGGTCTCAAACCAGTGAGCTCAGGCAATCCACCTGCCTCAGCCTCTCAAGTGCTGGGATTACAGGTGTAAGCCACCATGCCCCAGCCTTTAGCTGTCTGGATTTTTTAAAGCTACTTACATGATATCTCACTGTCTTTAATAAATAAATATTTAAGTCATCATTAATGTTTTAAAATACTCAAATCTCTTTAAAATTTTTATTTGTGTATATGACCCTTTTGTGATTCATAAAGGATTTAAATCAGCTTTAGGATTTAAAGGATTTAAAGATGTGTACAAAATTGCAAGGCAAAAAATAAGAAAATTATTCTTTAGTGTTGGCTACCAGTTTGACTCTAAGCCTTCACCTGCTTGCCTGAAAGAAATGCAATCATTTAAAATTATTCAGTGGTCATACTTATATCATGTGTTAGGAGAAGTGTTTCCTTCCATTTTTGACACTTGAACTAGAGAGAAAAGTCTTCCATGGGTCCTCAAAAGGAAGACATTTTACAAGACAATGAATAATGTCCTTGAAAATATCCCCATAGAATGCTGAGCAGTAGGTTTCATGGAGCTATTTTAGGTAGTGCCCTCTAATGGACATGCAACAATGAGTGGCATCTTATCAAATCCACTTAAATGAGCAGTAACTCAAGATTTTATGAGCCAAGATACTTGAATTAAATAGATGGTAGAAGAATATTAGACAACTATTTAAGCAAAGTTTCTGGGGGCCACAGATTATAAACTAGGTAACCAAATTTTTATATAACTAGTTCTTTTTAGCTATTTTGACTTTTAACTATAAATTATGAAACTCCATGCACAGTAAATATAATGATTAGTTAGAACGGTATTATTACATAGTAAGGTTTATCTCATAAAAATACTTAAAATAGTTAAGGATGCTTACTTTCAGTTTACTGCAATTAAAGATGCTGGAATTTACAAGCTATGGATGACTCATCTCTAGGACAAACCCAGCTTTCAGTAATTGTGATGGATTTAAGTTTACCTGGTCATATCTTTCATCCTGTAGTCTTTATAAGATAGTCAGGATTAGTGAATCAGCGTGTGGCCATAGAATCGCATGGAATGAAATGACCCATATGAATTGACTAGTAACTCTAATGATCTAATTTCCTATTGCAGTGCTCAGAGTAATAGAACCAAACAGACAGCTATGTTTATAGTCTCCCAGAAATTAGACTCAATGAACACTTCAATATAAATTTAAAAACTAATCCTAGGTACCTAAATAAAATTTAAAAAGCCAGAAGCGAAGTCTATCCAGCAGGTCAGTGTGACTGGATTAACTGTTGCATAGAAGATATTAATAGAATATATTTTATTGAGGCTATTGTGAGGTATAAAAAGTTTTTTAAAAAAGCAAGTATATCAGAATTTACATGCAAATATATTATTCTAGATAGGTTATAAACTATATACTTGTTTCAGTAATTTTTTAGTTACTCAATAGAATTTCTCTGCGAGGATTGCTTTTAGATCTATTTTATGCCCTGTTGCCTTAGCAGCCTGAAGTATGTAACTAGTTTGAGGTTAACATGAATAATTTTAAAACAGCCCTATAGCATCTGATTTCTTCAACTAAATTTTAGGGCTGATAATTATAAATAGCTTAATGACCTAAAACCTTAATCCTTGAGAATACAGCTATTTATATATGAGCTTATTTTTTAAGAATTTAATAAGTTTCTCATTTGTATTTAGTAATTTATCACCTTTAGAAATGTGCAATTTGAAGTACTCTAATGTGGACAGTCTTAAAGATTTAATCTTTATTTTAGGACATGGACTTTGTACGCTTTATCATCAACTGCTTTAAGGTTTATTACCCTAAATACCTCTGTAAGTAACTTACTCCTTTATAAAAATTAATATATTGAAACTATAGATAATGTCTGAGAACTGTGGAGCCTTATATTATTATAAACTTTCATACCTGAAACTTTTGTTTTCTGATGAATTTTGAATGTGTTCATGGACATGTAAGTATGTATCTTAACAGGTAGAGAGGAAAATTTTGCATAAGCAATCACGGTCCTTCACAGTTAGTTTTAAGAGTTTAAATTCTAAATGGTATATGTGGCATCCTCTAACACACCCATATACACAGGTAGGTACATAAAAAACAAATTTATTTCCATGATTATCCATTTTTACTAATCTTTCGATTTAGAAATTTATTTAAAATAATTTTTCTTACATGGAACTTCTTCCATGCAAGAACAGATAAGCAGTATTGATCAATAAAGTACATTGTGTGATAGGCAATATTGATATGTAAAGCACAGTGTTACTAATTACTATTTGAAAATTATCATTAAGAAAATATTTGGACAAAAAGAAAAGAAACCTTACACACTGATTTTGTTCTTGTTGAATTTGTATGATGGGTTCCCCTTGGGGAGATCAGCATGCCAATTCACATGAAGAGTCCATAGAGAGGCAGCACAGACATCAGAAGATGGAAATTCGCAGATCTACCTGAGCATACTCCTGGCAAATACAGCACATTTGGTCTTTTGGGATTTATGATTCAGATGACACTAAAGCGTAAAATCCCTAACTCCTCATACTTTGTCCTGCTTTCATATTGTTATTGCTAATGTGAAGTAAGGAACAGACCAAGGGCATGATAGATATGAGGAGTCAGTGCTTTCCCCAGCCTTTTATCCTCGTCTTTTCAGAGAGAATATTCATCAGTGTTTTCAGGTAAAGAAAATAACCAATAGTGTCCAGTTCGGAGAACCTGTAGTAGCTACTGTTCCTTATGAATTCCCCCTATGTCCAGCATGTATCCTGATTCATTAAGTCTTGCTGAGCAGTGCTAGTCAGTGGTCAGTGGAGAATTACTAACTCATTATTAGCTTATTTCTCTTAGGGACAAACTGAAAATAAAGTATTTACTTATTTATTGAATTATTCAGCAGAGTATGTAAAAAGCCACTTATAAATAGTTGAAATACTACTATTTATAAAATACTTTCAAGATTTAGACAACTATTAATAAGTTCATGGGTCTATATAAAGATGAATTAGAATACTATTCATTTCAATTAGAGATAGTGTATGTATTCTGCCTACCTGATATAGTTTTGCAAACATTGAATTTTGTGAAATTTTAAATTGATTATTCTTCAAAGCCTGTTCTGAAATTTAACTATTATATCTTAAAATCTTGAGTCTCAATTTTTAAAAATATATCCCAGATATATACTGGAGTATTAAATAACATGGTACCTCTTTACAGATACCTTGTTCTTTATAGGTCCTTTTTTTGTTCTACATTAATATAACCACTCTAGGAGGGTCTCTACTCAGAGAAGAATGAAATGACATTTTGATTCATCTGGAATAGAACAATTAATTGGATCTCAAAAATATTTATGGTTTCTGGTTCTTTCTCATAGTTGTTAATATGGGTGTTTGATATCTTTAGCTCAGTGTATAAATAATACTCCTGTATACTTTGAAATTATTGGTTTCCTGGAGCTCATGATACTAAGAAAAGTAGAAATAATTTGTGTTTCTTAAAACAATGATTTATTAAAAGGGGAGAGGGCAACTGTGATATGGGTTTAACAGTATAATCTTTAGAAAATTATAATTGAAACCATAAATTAAATGTGGAAATGTTCTTAAGTTCTGTGGCTTTCAGCACTAATATGACCTGCTATATCCAAAGATTCCACTTACTGATTTAACTATTTTCCTTTTGTAACTTTCTGCAAACACCAAAACCAATGAATGAACAAAAGAATAGACCGTTTGCCAAAGGACAGTGACAGAGCATTACTGATTTCCCTCAAGCTATCCTCCTGGGAAGGCCCCTCACCATCATGAGACGCTAATTGTTCAGTTCTGGCACCAATCACATTTCTCTAAATTAAAGCTCAGTCAGGCAGCTCAGTTTGTACTTTACATTTAAGTGATCAGTTTTTTCTAGGCCAGGTATAAGTGATATTATTATAGAGGTATAAGTCACATTCAATGAATTTTTTTTCATCTTTCAGCAAAAATAGTGATCTTTGATATGCCTTGGTTAATGAACGGTGAGTATACTATCTATACTTTCTTAAAACATCTGATTTTCTTTTTTCTTCACTTTGTCAAGTGAGGCATACTTATACAATAGTTTATAAGAATATTTATACTGTTCTTGGCATGCAGTCTTGAGAGACTGGAGCTAAAATACTCGAGTGCTATATCCTAAGTAATACTCAAGGTTCTATACCCAGGGTCTGGGGGCATCTGGTATTCTTTAAAAACAGCCTTCTTGTTGAGCGTGGTAGAGTATGCCTATACTCCCAGCTACTCAGGAGCTTGGCAGGCTGAGGCAGGAAGATCACTTGAGCCCAGAAGTTCAAGGCCAGCCTAAGCAACATAATGAGACTCCTCTCTAAAAGAAAAAAAAAAAAATTAAAAACACTCTCAAAAATACTCAGTTATTCAGGTAAAATTATAACCAGAAGCCTCAGTTTGTCATCCACAGATGAAGGGTGTCACAAAACACAAGCCTTGTATAAGTTTCCTCATGGGCTTTAAGTGTTAAGGTACAGTCAATCTGAAATTCACCCATAATCATTGTAGTCACAGGACCCTTTTGACAGTCGTTGTATACAGGCAGTCCCCAGGTTATGAACAAGATAGCCTCTGTAGATTTGTTCTTAAGTTGAATTTGTATGTAAGTTGGAACAGGTCCATTTACCTATTACCTGTAATAGCCTCCATTTGCAAGTGTGAGTTATATGTAAGTCGGATGTTTGTAACTCAGGGACTGCCTATACCTTTTGGTAGAATTTTTTTTAAAAAAATACATTGAAAAACACTCTTGTCCAACTTCAAAGTGATTGTAAATTTAATGTTATTTTCAGAATGTGCATTCTCACTTGTGTTCACAAAAGTTAATTGTTACATAGTAAGCAATAGAGAAAAATCAACAAAACCAAAACTTGGTTCTATAAAAAGTTCAACACAGTTGACAAACTTTTAGCTAAACCAATGAAGAAAAAAGACTCAAATTATTAAAATATGGAACAAAAGAAGGGACATCCCTTTTGACCTTACAGAAATAAAGATTATAAAGGAATACTAGGAGCAATTAAAAATCGGCAATTTGAATAGATATTTCTCCCAAAGATAAATAAAAGGGCATAAAGCACATAAAAAGATGTTCAATTTTAGCAGAGAAATATAAGTAAAAACCAGGTGAGATACTTCTTCATACCCCCTAGAGTGGCCGTAATAAAAAAAATACATAAAGCGTTTTTGGCAAGGAAATTGGAATCCTCATATGTTGCTGGCAAGGATGTAAAATGGTGTGGCCACATCAGAAAACAGTTTGCAGTTAAACATAGAATTACCATATGATCCAGATTTCCACTCTTTAATATATACCAAAAGAAGTGGAAACTTACATCCGCTCAATAACTTGAGTTATTGATATTCATAAGCAGTTTATTCTTGATAGCAAAATGTGAAAAGAAGAAAATGTTCATCAGTTGATGAATAAACAAATATTGTATATCTACAAAAAGGAAAATTATTCTGCCATAAAAAGGAGAACCTTGAAAACATGCTAAGTGACATCAGCAGAAAAAGGCCCATGTTGCTGATTACATTTATATAAAATATCCAAAATAAGCAAATACATGAAGACAGAAAAGAGATTAGTAATTGCTCAGACTAGAAGGGGAAAAAGAGATGGCTAGAAGATGGATCTTTTTGTTGTGATGAAAATGCTCTAAGATTAAATGGGGTGATGTTTATACAACTCTATGAATATACTAAAAACCATCTAATTATATAAAGAATGAAATTTATAGTATGTAAATTATATCTCAAAACTATTATGAAAAAATCAGACTTAGCACTTTTATCTCATTCAAGTAGCATAGCTTCAAATATTCCATCTCACAAATTTTTAAAGTTCAAATTAATGAAAAAATGTTATGTAAAAAACTTAAATCATATTTAGCCAAAGAAAAAAATGTAATTTCCTAAACTACTGTTTAACATTTTCATGCTGCTCCTATTTCCTGTTTTTTAATGGCACCTTTGCAAATTAAATGCAGTGTTCCCTTTTAATTTAAAAAAAATGTATTTAGAATGTTGCAATGGAAATAAGCTTTAAAAAACTAAGCATAAATAAGAAATGGCATGACAGAACAAGACTGTAATTACCAAACAGCCATGTTTGATAACAGTTTGTTCTCGTAGAAACCATACTGTTCCCCACAATTATATAAACTGCAGGGCTTGAGAGAAGGGCAAGGTTTAGGGTTTAGAAAGGAAGTCTGGGTCTGGCTCACATTTGTAATGAGTAAGGCTATTTCTTTCTCTTCCCAGCTTCCCATTTAGAAAGGTTTTTCAAACTGAGGGTTTATCAGAACCTTAAGCTAAATGACTCTTTCCATACTATTGTGCAGTTATTTTCTGAATCACACTGCAATTTGATTCAGTGTCTGGAAATCTAAATAGTTGAGATCATTGATGGGTTTGTTCAGAGGCCAAAAATCCGATAGATCTATTAATGAATGTAAGGATAATTTAATCTTCCTGAATCTTCATGGAGCATTTGAAACCCATAAGGGAGAGTCACAATGTAAACGCCTACAGGAATTAGAGAATGTTAATTAAGTGTCCTGCCATGTAAAGATAAATATTAACAGATTATAGCCCGAACTGATTTCAGAAGAAGGGTTAACACTTACAGTAAATTAATAGAGAAAGAGAGTGAAAAGAATTTTAATGAAGTGACTTTTTTTCCAGCTGCTTTCAAAATTGTGAAAAGCTGGCTTGGTCCAGAAGCCATGAGTTTGTTGAAGTTCACAGGCAAAAATGAAGTCCAGGACTATGTCAGTGTAGAGTACCTCCCTCCACACATGGGCGGAGCTGTAAGTATAATACTTGGAAACTTGTTTACAGAATAATACTGACTAATGGCACATCAGGCTCTATTATTTCCTCAAGGAAAAAGGAAAAGCAATATCATAACATATGAAGATAGATCAGAGATATCCCCCCAAATATCAAGTAGTGTTATAGACATTTCTTCAGGACGGCAGTCAAAATTATAGTAGGACTATTTTTTAACATAAATTTTTAAGCTTTTTTTTTTCAAAAGTAATACATACGATTTTTTTTTTTAATGATGCCAGTGATTGAAAAGTATAACAGCACAGTGAAAAATATGTCTCCTTCCCCAGGTCAGTGCCCACTGCCACTCCCTAGAGGCAAGCACTGTTTTCTGTCCTTCCAAATTGTCCTTTACCATTTTTTATGCAAATGGACACATATGTGTCACACAGTAGAACGTACTATTTATGCTTTTTTAACATTCTTAATGTTATACTACATTGATTCATAAAGGTCTACCTTAGTTTTTAAACCACTGTAGAATAATCCATTGCATGGATGAATATAATATCATTTATGTAATCTCTCTTCTTTTGAAGTACCATAAGTTAGTTTTCTAATCTTTTGCCATTACTAATATTGCTGTGGTACATGTCCTTGTAAATAACTCTTGATATACAGGTGCAGAAAATATACATATAGAATAAACTCCTAGAACTAATATCAGTGGTTCATCAGATATAGTGTTTCCCCCCCGGGGAGTATTAATATGAGATACATATGATTAGGTTACAGTCGTCGCATTTGTAAGGTAAACTCCAAAGTCTCAGTTATAGTTGAGTCCTTCACCTAGGAAGTATGCCATGTACCACTACATTGTACCTGATAGGTAGGAACCGAGCCCCCCTCCACTTTTTGAATTTGTATTTTTCTCTCATGTGGGCCTATAATAGTTAGTCTCCTGTTTTCAGATTAGTGTTGAGTTTTGATAACTGTTACCAAATTCCTCCTAAGCGATTGTTCCCATTTACCAAGAGTCTGCAAGAATGCTGGAACCACATTCTCGCCAATACTACATATTCTTATGTCTCAGGTGAAAATTATTGTAGTTTTAATTTGCATTTCTTTTTTTATAAGTGATGTTGACATTCTTTTTCAATGAATTATGTATCATTCCTTCACCCTTTCCTTATTGATTTGTATATGTTAATAAAAGCTGTCTTTGTTTCTGATATATGTGGTACAAGGTTTTCCAGTTATGGCCTTAAAACAAAGTCCTTTAGTTTCTAGAGATTTTTTTTTTTTTTGTTTTTTTTTTGGTGGTTGATTGGTTAGGTTTTGTTTTTTTGCTATTCAGAAATGTTTCATTTGAGTGTGTGTTCAACTTTTATCATTTATGTGCCTTCTAGATTTTGTGCTACATATACAAAGGTCTTCCCTACTTAGGTTTTTTGTGTTTTGTGTTTTTGTTTTTTAATCCTCTTCTGTGTTGTCCTGGAGCTTATATGTGTTTATTTCTTAAATTACATATATTTAAAGCTTTTATCCATCTGAAATTATTTTTTGGTATAAAGAGTGAGGTAACAATCTTAACTCGATGCTGTGTAGATGGCTAGCCAACGGTCTCATACCATTTATTGCTCATTTCCTTTCTGGTTTGAAATGCTTCCTTTATTTTAAATTTCACTAATTAAGTGATATTAGTGATATCCAAATAATAAATGTTAAGTGTATTAAGAGAATTATTTCTCTACCCACCTCTAGGCAGGCTGATGTGAAATACTTTTCTTTTAGGATCCTTTCAAGTACAGCTATCCACCCCTAGTGGATGATGACTTCCAGACACCATTGTGTGAGAATGGGCCTATTACCAGTGAGGATGAAACTTCAAGTAAAGAAGACATAGAAAGTGATGGTAAAGAAACCTTGGAAACAATTTCTAATGAAGAACAAACAAGTCTTCCCAAAAAGGTAATTTTATAAATAAAATGAAATTAAGACAAAAGCTGTAGTCTGGCCCCAATTCTACCACTAGCCAGCTATGTAGTTTGGGGTAATTAACTTTCTGCCCTTTCTCATCTTTATGTGGAAAAAGAAAGAGGAAGGATGGGACTAGCTGACAAGTAGCAACACTTTTGTGTATAAAAGGCTGATTCCCTGCTTTTTGTATAAAAATTAGAAAAATTAATCTGGAAGGAATTGTTTTGTCTAAAATAAAATAAAAGTAATTCATTTAAAATTTTATCTTGATCTACTTCCTTTCTTTGTCTTGTTTTTTTTCTTTTCTTTTCTTTTCTTTTTTCTTTTTGAGAGACAGAGTCTCACTTTATCGCCCTCAGTAGAGTGCCGTGGTGTCACACAGCTCACAGCAACTCCAAACTCCTGGGCTTAGGCGATTCCCTTGCCTCAGCCTCCCAAGTAGCTGGGACTACAGGCATCCGCCACAATGCCTGGCTATTTTTTTGTTGCAGTTTGGCTGGTCCGGGTTTGAACCCACCACCCTCAGTATAGCCCACTGAGCCACAGGCACCGCCCCTCTCTGTCTCATTTTAAAGATTACTTGTCACTCTTTTTACAAGTAATGAGAACTTGATAGAGGGATAAATACAATATTATAATTTAGAACTTAAAGACTTTTAAGGAAAGGACCAAAGTATATTTTCTACAGTACCCTATTTATAGTAGACACTCAAATATAGGATAATGGTCATGTTCATATATGCAAAATAGATACAGTAAACCTCTGGTAAAGAGTTTAATTTGGATTGAATTAAATGTTTACTTTGATGTAATGATCTGTCAGTATGAAACTGAAATTTATCGTTCTTTTCTTTTTTGTTTTTAGACTAACCCAGCTGAATCTACTTCCAAAGCAGAAGAAAATGAAAAAGTTGATTCAAAAATAAAAGCTTTTAAGAAACCATTGAGTGTGTTTAAAGGACCCTTATTACACATCAGGTAATAATTGAAGATTTTATTAGCTATACTTTTATAATATATCTTGATCATCTTCAGGGAACCACAAAATTAATAAAAACTTCTGTACTGATTTTGAAACTGTAGAAATACAAAATTAAGGGGTTATCTGAAGACTTGGTTTCTAGACATAGTAGACATTTTTAGCTACCTTTTTCCCCTTTTTGCATTTTTTTTTTTTTTTGAGACTAAGTCTTACTTTGCTGCCCTGGGTAGAGTGCCATGGCGTCATAGCTGGGCTTGAGCAATCTTTCTGTCTCAGCCTCCCGAGTAGCTGGGACTATAGGCCCCTGCCACCATACCTAGCTAGTTTTTCTATTTTTAGTAGAGACAGGGTCTTGCTCTTGCTCAGGCTGGTCTCAAAGCTACCTTTTTCTTATTCTGTTGTGTGTGTATAAAGGGCTCTCATCACACATCAGATAATAAAATAAAAAATATATTAATAACTTACCAATAAATAACATCTGAATGACATGGATTTTTCTCATATTACTATTATTAGGCTTGTACAAGTTTAGGGATGCCAGAAATGACACTGAAGGCATTTGTTGTAGGCATTTGTTGATTTGACCTTCCAAAAGCCAAAAGTGAACTGGAAAAATAGGTTTATGACTAAAGCCAAATTGAGCACATCTCTATTTTTGTTGCTAGGTTATTTGATTCAAAAGATTCAGGGTGGTTTCTTTTATCATTATCTAAAGCCTCTTTCTCACTGATGCTTTTGGTTGGTAAATTTATTTTGCCTTATGTTAATATTGCCACCCCAACTTTATGATCTAATGCAGAATTTTCTGTCCCTTTCCTTGAACCCTTTCTGTATAACTATGTTTGAGGTATGTCTCTTATAAACAATGCAGCCAGACTTTTTAAAACTCTGAGAGTCTCTGTTAATTGACAGGATTGGTTTGTTTCTTGCTATATTTGGATTTATTTCCACCATCTGTGTGGGTGTGAGAGAGGTGCACGTTGCACATGCCTTTTCTATTTTCCATGTTTTCCTTTGCCATTTTCCTCCTTTAGAGGTTTTTCTTTGTTGTTGTTTGCTTGCTTGCTTGTTCTCATTTTCCCTTCTACTTGTTTGGAAGTTACATGCTCTGTGTTTTCAATAGAGACTGTCAAATCATAGGTCCTATTGTGTAAGTGTAGAGAGAGGTACGACAGGAAGAGTGGGCTGGGGAGAAAGACTGGAGCAGCACAGCTTCTTGGCTACTCTTTGGACTCTGCCCCTCCCTACCTCCACCCCCAGTAAAGTCCCAGAGCAGCTCCTACACATATGTACAAGGACCCAACCAACATCTATTTCCCTAGAGCTACTCCTAGCTTTTGTGCTTGCTACTGAGAGCAATTCTGAGATCCATAATCTTGCTGTCTTTTCTGTAATTTACTTAAGGTTGTGTTCTAAAGGAAGCCAGCGGTCACACTGATTCACCATCTTGTCCAAAGCTAGGCAGAGCCATTCTGGGAGAGCTCTTCCTTGAAAATGTGTTCTCTATGAAAGACAAGTATATTCTAGTGATGGGAGGAGAGAAAGGGGAAAAAGGAGGGAGGATGACTGGTGGGATCTCACCTAATGTGCACAATGTGAGGGTGTTCAGCACACCCCCTGGGTGAAGGTCTCACAACTTGAACTTTACTTTAGAAATGAAAACAATGTAACCTAAACATTTGTACCCTCATATTAATCTGAAATTTAAAAATGTGTTTTTTAGATGGGTAAATAGCCCTGGTGCACAAATATTTCTGATATAAATCTACTTAAAATGTATCTCAAAATCAAGGACTATCTAAAGACTCATTTAAGTTCACTTTGTTATGTAAAACTCAGTTTCTCCCATGGCTTTGAGCCACCAAATAAAATTTGGCTAATATAACTAAACTACACAAACTTTGCTTGCGTCTTTTCGATTTTTCCTTTAGGTCATGGGCATTACAATGGCCAAGAATAGTGAAATTTGAATTTTGAGACTCACTGATTTTGCTATTTGATAAGTTCTTTCTGTGGTTCCCACTCCAAGTTTACTTCTTTATCTTTTTCCTTCCCTGTTAGAAAACCTGTTATATAGTAAGAAATTATTCAGTTACTTAAATACATCCCTAGTGATCTTTTTAATTTATGCTCTTCTCTATGGGTATGTAAAAATATACCTCACTCTAATCTATTTGTAATTAGGTAAAGGTGAAGCAGCAGTACCTTTTATTATTTATAACTTTCAAATAGTTTAAATCAACACACCTTGAGGTAGTCCAGATTATAAGATTAATTCAGGATCTTCCTAATTCTCTTCTATTTTGCTTTCAATCTTGGTGAAAAACATAGAATTTTTGTTAAATACATATATTGAATCAGCAAAATTAAAATACAAAATTTTATTAGGTAATTGTTTTATAGACTTTTTGGTGAAATAAATGAGCTTAAGATATTAACTACATATTTTTCTTCAAGCTGATGATTAGCTTGTCATTTAATCTGATTATTACAAATGCCTTATGTTCTTGTCACTACCTAGCCCAGCAGAAGAACTGTATTTTGGAAGTACAGAATCTGGAGAGAAGAAAACTTTAATAGTGTTGACAAATGTAACTAAAAATATAGTGGCATTTAAGGTAAGTACCATAAAGATTTAATAAATTATCTGTGAGAATGACATGGGGAGTGATTTTGGACATTTTAATTGAAGGATTGATTTTGAAGTTGTACAGTGTTTATGATTTTTTTATGCATGGTGTACTGCCTATTAGTTCTAACTAAGGGGCATAACTTATCTAAAATTTTCCTTGAAGTCTATATCTCAGACTTTAATGAGCAGTAATAGGCTAATATCTAAATTAATCCCGGGGTTTAATATTTGTTGTAAATAAAAAAAAGAACAAGAAAAATCACTCTTCATTATATGAATAATTTAATCCATTGTAACAGTGAAAGGTAAAACTATGAAACTGATAGTACGTTTTCCCCCAAGTGTGGTATATTCTGGAGTGTGGTTTATGTTGGATACTAACCTGACACTGAGCATTAAGTATAACAAGACTGAGTCCACCACCACCTCATACTGTACATATTCCTCCTTAAATCTTCTAATTTAGATATAACCACTAGGATGTCCCTAATGTGCTTCATTCATCTGTTTTTAATTTCTAAACACACTATTATAACAGGCAATCTCATGTGCATTCTGTTTTTGTGAATTTGCATTATTAAATTCAGGTGATTAGCTGACAGGATATTTAACAGATTTATTTATATAAGTGACAACTGGAATTATATATGAGTATCTTTTTAGGTACATTGAGGTAGTAGTTTTTTCCTATTAGAGGGCACAAGTATATTCTCTGCATAACCACCATTGTTGCTTTGTAAACTCTTTGTTCCTTAATTAACTACTGATTTTTTAAAAAGTCCTTCTTAAGCCATATCCCCCCAAAATCCATAAAGGTTATGTGACTACTGTTTATAAACAGGTGAGAACCACTGCTCCAGAAAAATACAGAGTCAAGCCAAGCAACAGCAGCTGTGACCCGGGTGCATCAGTTGATATTGTTGTGTCTCCCCATGGGGGTGAGTTGTCACTTGGTAGTCATAGCAGGTGCGGTGGGGGCAGGGATCCTGGGGCTAAGCCCTGAGTCAGCAAAAATGTTGGGCTGGAATCTAAAAATTAGTAGCCAAGCATCAGCACCTCACCTCACTCTAGACACCTCTTTTCTCATATGTGAAATGAGATGGTCAAAGCCACAAAGGGGTCTCTAAAGCTCTTTCCAGCATTAAAATGTAATTGTATTGAATGAGTAAAATTGTTTACACTGACACCAATTGAAATTGAATTTCAAAAAATTTCCTTATTTTTAAAACTTTTTCCTTTTTTAAGGTAGTTCTGTTTTCTTCTTTGTCCTTAATGTAGTGTTCCAGAATAATGCCATAAACCCCATATATATCCAACTCCTTGTAAAGGTTCCCATTTATATGCTAAAGTACCCTTTTGGAACACAGGTTTAACAGTCTCTGCCCAAGACCGTTTTCTGATAATGGCTGCAGAAATGGAACAGTCATCTGGCACAGGCCCAGCAGAATTAACTCAGTTTTGGAAAGAAGTTCCTAGAAACAAAGTGATGGAGCATAGGTAAGCTTTTTACTCACATACTCTAGAATGTAGTGTGAAAAATCAGAAAGAGAAAGGGGCCCTTCCTTCTTTCATCTGGTAGATGTTGAAGCATCTGGCATGCCTAAGCACCCAGTGAGCCTATTATTGCTCAAGGGAGATTGCTAATAGCAGAAACTCATTGAAGAGCAGTGCAAGAGTCTGGATCTGTCCAGATCACAAAAACAGATCTCTTTGTTGCAGTATTTCCCTTACAGGAATGCTCACCTTGCGTATTGGAATGTTGCAGCCCAGCCAGGTTCATCTGCCCTGGTGCCATTGCCAAGAGAAAGCCAATGTCCAGAGATAGCAGGGCTCACAGCAAAGAGTTTATTCCACATAGCACTAAGCAGGAAGACATTTCTCAAATGCACCTCCCCCAGAATTGGGGGGACCGGGTTTTTAAAGACAGTTTGGTTGGCAAAGGGTTAGGCATTCAGGGTCTGCTGATTGGCTGCTTTCAGGGCAGAACCATCAGTCCTTGGGTATGGACCACTGTCTGAGTGGGCCAGTTACTGGAATGCAGTTCCCTGGGTGGAGGGTCCAAGACCAATTGAGTCAGTTTCTTGGTCTGGGTGGGTCAGTCAAAATGAGACCAGTGTTTGGTGGTTGGATACCGAAGGCCCAGGAATAAAGGCCTATCTAGAAAGGGTTTCTTCAAATCATAATGAAGTGTACTGAATACCATATAAAAAACTTCTTGTTGAATCCATCATTACTGAGCAGTCAGTGTCTATGAGCTCTTGTGTTCTTTGTTATATTCATTAAGAAAGCTGGAAGATAGGGCAGCACCTGTGGATCAGTGAGTAGGCGCCAGCCCCATATACCGAGGGTGGCAGGTTCAAATCCAGCCCCGGCCAAACTGCAACAACAACAAAAAGATAGCCAGGCGTTGTGGCGGGCGCCTGTAGTCCCAGCTACTCGGGAGGCTGAGGCCAGAGGATCTCCTAAGCCCAAGAGCTGGAGGTTGCTGTGAGCTGTGATGCCACAGCACTCTACCAAGGGCAACAAAGTGAGACTCTGTCTCTGAAAAAAAAAAAGAAGAAGAAGAAGCTGGAAGATAAATCTATACTGAGCTGCTACCCTAGCTGAACCTGGGGAGAAGAATGAGGACTTTCACCTCTGTTATGAACTTTTGTATTGAACTTTTTTTCATCTTAATATTTTACTTTATTAGAAAAATCATTACAACTTTAAAGAACTTGTTTCTTTTGGACTTTCATAGGTTGAGATGCCATACTGTTGAGAACAGTAAACCAAACACTCTGACGTTAAAAGACAGTGCTTTTAATGTGTCAGATAAAACCAGTGAAGATATATATCTACAAGTAAGTACACTTTCTTCCTAACTAAAACAAAGTTGTTAATGCTAATTAGCATTAGAAATTCATTTTTTCCCCCTGACATAAGGAAAACCCTTTGGCATAGACATGAAAGAAATGCTCTTTGTGTGAAGAGATGCCAAACCAGAAATGGTAAGCAGTGAGTTACTTTTAGAGAATCAACCATCCTTTTAAAAACTCTGGCCATTTTTGGAGAATATCAAAGAATTTGTTGCAGAAAAAATACCGTGTAGGGTGTTTAAACTTGAGAGAGACAGAGGGGCTTTCTAAGTAACTAATAGTAGCTCAAGGGTTTCATATTTCTAAGAAGTGACTGCTCTGCTCCTGTCTCAACTAAAACTTTAGACCTTTCCAAATAAGAGTAATCAGAAACACCTCTGTCCACCAAACAAATCTAATGCCTCGTTGCATTTCCAGCTCCCAGTATTTCAGAGTACATGGGCCCCCTTCAACGTTTGGATTTCTAATATTCCTGTTTGTCATGTCCATGATTCATGACTATTTTACTGACTTAAATCTTTCGTCCCTTTTTCCTTCTTCAGCTCAATCGTTTACTAGAAAGCAATAGGAAGCTTGAAGACCAAGTTCAGCATTGTATCTGGTTCCAGCAGCTGCTGCTTTCCTTAACAATGCTCTTGCTTGCTTTTGTCATCTCTTTCTTCTATTTGCTATACAGTTAAAGTGGTGGTGCCTGGGTAGGAAACACGGCTCCTTCATCTATTAGTTGGAAAAGTAACAGATCTAAAACTTCTCCAAGCTACTAAAAAGTATTGCACATCTGGGCTTCCTAATAAAAACAAATGTGCAACATATAGATGGGAACATATATTGGTCTTAAAAATAAACTGTTAGAATAAAGAAGTGCTGGAGAAATTGGTTATAAGAGACTATAGCTATTTAGTAAGGTAAAGGCATAGCCATTGTATAAATTAATAGTTTAGATATAATTTATTTTTTCCTTTTGATTTGAATACTTTTAAAGCCTAAGTCTTATCATGTAAATACATTAGCTGAAAAGTATAACATTCTTTGTTGCAGCAAAAAAATGTAATCCGCTTTTTTATGACAGAATTATTATAGCTGAGTCAACTTATTAGCTTTTCTATACTATGTATATAGAAGAACATGTATATTGAAAAAAACAGGAATTTATGTAATCATGACTTTGTAATTTTGAGAATTACTTCCAGATGATAGCCAATATTCTTTTGAAATGTAAACCTATTTAATGCCAAACCACCTTAGCCTTTGTTTCTCAGTGTTCCTTAACAGCCTGCCTTTATTAATCTTGGGCTTTTTTATGAACACTCTTCATTTCCATAGCACTTGGAAAACTAAGTGTGGTTGGATTTTCTTTGAATTCTGTTAATAATGCCCAGAAGGAAAGTATCTTCAAGCAGTCCCCCCCTTTCTAGTCATTTTTATGCACTTTCATGTTGTCTACTATGCCTGTCTGGACCTGAACCCTTTGTCTAATTTATTATAAAGGCCTGATCCTTTGTTGTTCCATCTTCACCCTCATTGCAAAGCAGAGGAATCTGTGGACAATAAATTGCACTATCTTCACCCTTGTTGAAATGAAAGGCATTAGATAAAATTTTTTCAAACTTTTGTTTTCAAGATACTAAGCAGAATAATTAGGTTTCAAAGTGTTCCTTATTAAAACCAGCCATGAGAAGGAAACTTACAGAAGATTAGAATGTCTATAAGGGTGAAAAGGGAAGAAAAAAACACAAATATACATGCTCAAGTCTCAGCTCTTCATTTAAAGAATGAAAAATACAGGCAGCGCCTGTGGCCCAAAGGAGTAGGGCACTAGCCCCATATACCAGAGGTGGTGGGTTCAAACCCAACCTCGGTCAAAAACTGCAAAAAAAAAAAAAAAAAAGAATGAAAAATACAACTCACCATGGCCTGCAAAACTTTCAGACCAGGACTCAAACAGTGACTTGATATTTTGGCTTTGATGCAATAAAACCCACCCAGTATGGTTCCTAAATTCCTAGAAAGACACACCTTGCAGTAGCAGAGGCTAATGAAATTAGTCTTCTCATTAATGTGACCAATTTCAGGCCATGTTGGTTCACATGTACGTCTACTTTATACAAAAGAAAAAAGTCTGCCTATAAAATAGAGTTTGAGTTGGGCGGCACCTGTGGCTCAAAGGAGGAGGGCACCAGCCCCATATACCAGGAGTAGTGGGTTCAAGCCCGGCCCTGGCCAGAAACTGCAAAAAAAAATCTATAAAAATAGATTGAGTTGGGCAGCACCTATGGCTCAAATGAGTAGGGCCCTGGCCCCTTATGCCGGAGGTGGCAGGTTCAAACCCAGCCCCGGGCAAAAACTGCAAAAAAAAAAAGTTTCCATTGAGTCATGTTTGGAGATTACTATTCGGAGGTGTAGAGTTATTACTTTCATCCTAAAGAAGTAGATTCTAAAACTGAGTTATGAAGAATGATATAATAGAGTTCCTTCAAAATTTGCCTAGGAAAAAAAAATTTGCCTAGGAAATAAAACCTTAAAAGGACACTGGTGTGCTGCTTTGTCTTAATTTGGACTTTTCTGTTTCAGTTTGCCACCTCCAGATGTGAAACAGACTGCAGTCCACCCTAAGTACTGTGCACAGTATCTCCTTGTGTGTGTGCACAGTGGCTTCCCCTTCCATGGTAGATTTTTGGCCTTAATATAATCTAATCTCAAAGTATTTGTGTATATTTTCTGTTCCTCAGCAAATAAATGAGGAAATAATTACCCAAGATTGGAAATGTGCTGTCCTAACAGTGTCCCTTTAATGTTTCACATGAATATTATGTTGACCCACTAAAAGATCTTTGCTCAATGTCTGGTAAGTTAATTTTAATAACATATCTTGTTAATGTTTGTGTGTCTATTAAATGTGACTAAGCAGAATTACTGAAAATGATAAAATCAAAGGCATCTAAACTTTTGTATTTGTTTTGATTAATCATGTATTTACACTAGATTTTATTCTGTCTTCCTTTGGTTTCCTTTAATCATAGTTGCATGATTATTATTTTTGGTACTCTAATCTTTTCATTTTTAATCATGTCATTACCTGTTCATGATCAAATTACCAAGGACCAACATTAGTAGCTTTTCCATGAAAGCATTAATAAAGTATCATTAGCTTGACCTGCAAGTAGCCTAAAAAATGCAATCGCTGGTAAACCTAGCCTCAAATTTCATAATATCATAACTGTTTTTATATCTTGCCACTAATTTTGACTGGATTTAATAGCACTTTATTGTACAATTACAAAAAAATATATTCCTAGAATTGTTGCCAGTGTAATTTCTCTAATGTTCTGGTGCTTTTCATATATTTTCAGTATTTTTATTACTATATTGGTATTTTCTTTGTATAAATTGATCAAAAGAACATGTTTTCTATTTTAATATGTTTTAGAAAAATAATTACATTTATGAAATAAATATCATCAGGAAAAAAAAACCTCTGGTCTCTAATTGATAAAGAAAATCAATGTTCAGACTCACTCTGACCTTTTAAAGATCTTCCTTTTAGATCTGCTTTGCATTTTTATAAGGCCATCACTTCAGGCTTCCAAAGATGCAATCTGATATGTCAAGTGAGCCTGTCCTTTACTGTATCCTGTTTCTCTTAATCCTGTGTTGGGTTTGGCTGCTCTTTTGTGTTTTTCCCAGACTTAGCATTGAACCCACTGTCATGACTTGGGCTTATTATTGAGCCTACCGCTGGAGCTGCAGCAAATCAGGATTGCCCATGGTTTTCCCAATCCTAGTATGCACTCACTGTGCTGCCTGATGAGAACAAGCAGGAAGCAGGCTCTGGGAAGTCCTGCATGGTTGGGCTGCCAGGAACAAGGAAGATGGCAGTGGGGCACTGACCATTCCCAAAATCAGGGGAGGTGTGACAGCCCAGAACAATGATGGAAGAAGCCTTAAGGGTTGTTGATACCTGGTCCCCTTGCCACTGAAAGATAGCTTCACAAATGGCAGCTATATCTCTACAAAAGTAGAAGGAGGTCCCTCTTCTACACAGAAAAAGATGTAGAGCTTCAAAATCAAGTGGGGAGAGTCCAAACCCTCTGATAATATCAAAATAGAGCCACAAAGACAGACTATTAACCTGCCAAGAAACACCATACCAACCAGGGACTATGAGGGAGTAGACGCCTTTCCTAAAAGGACACAATTTTCTAGGAAAAGAGCTCCCTTCAGGGAAATATCCAGCTAAGCAACACTTGACCAATTTATGACAATCTCCAGCTCTCTCCCCAAAATTTTCACCACCAAAAAACTCGACCTTTTCTGATATCAGAACCACATAGATTCCCAGAAACACAGGGTTCCCCCTCTTCTTGTTCCCATTTGTTCCAACTGAAACACCAGTGGTCAGGAGTGAGGGCTGTGAGGTAAGACTGCCTGGGCTCAAGTTCCCTCCTGCCACTTACTACCTGTAAGACTTGGGAACGTGAACCTGTTTCATCTGCTTCCAAATAATCATCATAGTAGTGCTACTGCACAGGATAGGTGTGAGAAGGAGAGAAAATAGTGCATTTAAAGCATACATAGAAGCTAGCCTTACTTTGCTGATATATTGCCTCCACTACCTTACATGCCAGCTTCCTACAACTTCTCATATTTGAGTTCCTGAATATTCCATCTTACTGAAAGCCAAAAGTCAATTCTATAAACTTTTTCCTACTTTGTTTTCCTATCCATGACCTTCTTGGCACCTCAATAATCACACTGGATCTTTCATAGCTACATCTTAATTAGTCCTTACACTGAATAAAAATTACCTCCTTGTAATGTCCAAAACAGTTTCATACCTTCCCTCTCCACCCCATGTCACCTGGCATGAAAGGTAAGATTAATCTCCACCACATCTTAAAATATTTGAAGATAGACTTGGCGCTCATAGCACAGTGATAACGGGCACCAGCCACATACACGGAGGCTGGTGTGTTTGAACCCAGCCCAGGCCAGCTGAACAACAATGACAACTACAATAACAAGAACAACAAAATAGCTGGGCGTTGTGGCTGGCACCTGTAATCCCAGCTACTTGGGAGGCTGAGGCAAGAGAATTGCTTAAGCCCAAGAGTTGGAGGTTGCTGTGAGCTGTGATGCCACCGCACTCTACCCAGGGTGACAGACTCTGTCTCAAAAAGAAAAAAAAAAGTATTTGAAGACAACTCATTTAACTGGCAAGAACAGAGGAATATCCCCCTGACCTTTAGGTACAAGATTAATGTACCTTTTCAAGTCTTTTTAAAGGGAAAATTTAAACTTGAAACTCCAATTTCTCCATGCTACTTTTTCTTGAGCAGTATGGGAATACACCACACTTAGCTGGGTGTATTAGACTCCTGGGGCTTAGGAGTCTAAAATCAAGATGTCAACTGACTGTATCCTCCCTGGAGGTTCAGCTGAATAAAGATCCACTATCAGGTGCATTCAAGTGATTGGTAGAATTCATTTACTTGTGGCTGCAGGGCTGAGGTTGTCAATTTCTTGCTAGCAATAGAGACTGTTCTCATCCTCAGGGCCTCAGTCCTAATCTTTGCTCTGCACACCCCTCCCCATAGGCAGTTCCAGTATGGCTGTTCCTACTTAAAGTTTCATCTTTCAGGAAGAGTCCAGTTCCTTTTAAGAGCTCACCAGATTAGGTTAGGCTCACCCAGGACAATATCCCTTGGGATTAATTCAAAGGCAGTTCTTAATTACATCTGCAGAATTCATTTTGCTGTATGTAGCACAACCTAATCATGGGAGTGATATTCCATCACATTCATAAGCACCACACCCCACGCTTAAGGAAGGAGATTACACTGGACGTGTGCTGGGTGGTACCTGCAAACAACTCATCCAGTTCAGTCCCCCAGGAAATGGAAGAGCTGAAAACTGAACTCAACCTTACCTAGTCTGATTTGAATTTGCAGATGTTCTACACCTGAAAGGAAACAAATTAGAACTTCTGTGTTAGGCACCATATGACAGGTGTAGGGAGAGTCTATCGTACTTGGCATTCTCTAGTCTCACAGCTTCAGGTCACACGGTATTCAAACTTTTCTAAATAAATTGTGAAGGGAAAGTATGTCATCACTATTTTAAACATCTGTTCAATCATAAAAAGCACTCAAGAAAGATTCTCACAATGAGTTAATTTGCTAGGACAAAGGATACTTCCAGTAATTGTGTTCTTTTACAAATGAAAATCTAGTGAAACAATTAGCGTTTTTAACATTCCTTTTCCTTTTGGAATAATTCATTCACTTTAAGTTGGATTTCTTAGACATAAATGTACTCTGTGAAAGTAACTAAAACGGTTTAAAAAAGGAAAAAGTCTTTATAGAGACCTGCATTAGGATTTCCAGTATTAATACTAATTAACTTTGAATTAAATTCTGATGCCTTGAAATCTATTATTCCGGAATGTCCTTTGCACATTTTCAGGTAGTTCTGGAGCTATGTATATGCATATGTATTAAAAAATATCACTGATTCTTTTATTCACTTTTGGATATGTTTGCCTCTACATATTCTTAAGTTTCTGACTGCAAGAAACTTCCCAAACTCCTACTATTATGCCTGTCCCCTTTTCTTGCCCAATCTGAGACTATAATAAACCAAAAAATGAAACATTTGTCTTTCTCAATCTAGTACCCTTTTTTTCTGCACCAAGCCCTCACTCTAACACCATCATACAGATTAGTTCAGTAGAACTTACTATTTGCAGTTAAATTTGTCATGAACTGCTTTCACCCACTAACATGCAAATGGGGTTAACAACTTGAGTCAAATACCAAATGACTGTTCTCAGTCATAAACTAAAAGTCAAAAATGAGGCTTTGGTACTTTTCCAGTATTCTAACTCTGTGACTCCTGCTACTTCCTTTCAGTGGGGGTAGAGAGGAATAAGGCCATTATTAGGGGCAACAACAACACAGTCTAGCAAAATTTATTTTTTTTAATGTGGCTGACCTGGCAAATTGCTAAAAAGGAAAGGTGAAAGCAAAATGATATAAAAAGCAAAGCGTTTTTGCAAATCCAGTATTTGCTGCTGTGGGATTTCTTTTTTTTTTTTTTTTTTTTTTGTAGAGACAGAGTCTCGCTTTATTGCCTTCGGTAGAGTGCCGTGGCGTCACACAGCTCACAGCAACCTTCAACTCCTGGGCTTAGGCGATTCTCCTGCCTCAGCCTCCTGAATAGCTGGGACTACAGCTGCTCTGGGATTTCTTAAACCGCTTAAGATCTTAGTCATTAAAGGTGGAAGTGCATCTTACAGAAGAGTAATATTCGCAAGTCAGTGCTTAGGGTAGAATTGAGGATAGTGAGAATGTTCCTTGAAAATTCCTTCGGAAGCTGCTACAGTAGAGATGGGCACAGTAATCCCTATCTTGGTGAATCCAAACCTTCTTTTTTTTTTTTTTTTTTTTTGGCCGGGGCTGGGTTCGAACCCGCCACCTCAGGCATATGGGACCGGCGCCCTACCCCTTGAGCCATAGGCGCCACCCCAAACCTTCATTTTTAACATCAGGTAAAGTATTTGGTTTACTTTTTATTATTTTGGCAAGAAGAGGGGGTCATTTTGTCCAATAAATATATAAGGTCTATCTGGAAAGTATCCAGCCATACAATATAAAAATAGTATTAACAATGGCTGGATACTTTCCAGATAGACCTTGTATGTAATAGGTCTCTAAACTAGAATCACTACCAGCAAGATTCTCTTGCTTTAAAAGGCATAGGAGATGGGCGGCACCTGTGGCTCAGTGAGTAGGGCACCAGCCCCATATGCCGAGGGTGGCGGGTTCAAACCCAGCCCCGGCCAAACTGCAACAAAAAAAATAGCCAGGCATTGTGGCGGGCGCCTGTAGTCCCAGCTGCTCGGGAGGCTGAGGCAGGAGAATCGCGTTAGCCCAAGAGTTAGAGGTTGCTGTGAGCCGTGTGACGCCACGGCACTCTACCCGAGGGCGGTACAGTGAGACTCTGTCTCTACAAAATAAATAAATAAATAAATAAAAGGCATAGGAGAACTGGGAATGAGAGAAAAACATTCATACTTACCATTTTACATGCTCTATTCTAAGACTTAAAGGCCAGATATAAGAGAGATTGCTTACACGGTTAGGACCAAAATCCAAACTGAAATCTGATCTTCCTCTTAGACAAACCTCCAGAAAGGGTCCTCAATAATCTGGGTTTTTATCACTTTCTTCTCGTCATTTCACTCCATTCTAGTGTGTATCCATCACTCTAGCAAAATAGTACAGTGTCCTTGGTAAGCTCCATGAGCTCCATGTTGCTTCATCGAATGAACCTGCATTAGCCCAATTTTGGAGTTCTTATAGCAGTATTTGGCTATATCAATCACCAGACTTCTGAGGCAACAAACTCCTGCTTTTCTTCTCCCAGCAACACCATTTATTTTCCTTTACTGGCTCATCTTCCTATGCCAATTCTTTAGAATCTTAAAGTTAGAACTGAGCTTTCTGTCCTCTGTCTCCTTAGGCTAACTCCTCTATGCCCAACAGTAAGCCATTAACCCTTGAATATCTCTAACCCAGACCTCCTATTTTAAGTCTAGATACATACATCCATCAGCAGTTCCAGGTGTCCATCACCAAATGTCAAAACCTACCCATGACCTTGTTTTCTAGTTCCTGTTTCAATAGATGTCCCCACACTTCATCCATTTTACAATAGCTAGAAACCTGCCCTCCGTCCTTGACACTGCAGATCCCATCCCCTCTCTAATTCTCTTTCTTTCCACTGCCACTCACCATCCCACTTCAATCTATACCTCTCTCACCTGGCCTCCTGCAGCAATCTCAAGTGACCTCTGGGCATCTTCTGCAATCTTATGTCCATATAGACTCAGGAGTATTCAGGACACACATCGGTTCATATCACTCCACTAATTAAAAGTCTTAAGTAGGCTCAGCGCCTGTAGCTCAAGCGGCTAAGGTGCCAGCCACATACACCAGAGCTGGCGGGTTTGAATCCAGCTCAGGCCTGCTAAACAACAATGACAACTACAACCAAAAAATAGACAGGCACTGTGGCAGGCGCCTGTAGTCCCAGCTACTTGGGAGGCTTGAGGCAAGAGAATCGCTTAAGTCTAGGAGTTGGAGGTTGCTGTGAGCTGTGATGCTACAACACTCTACCCAGGGCAACAGCTTGAGGCTCTGTCTCAAAAAAAAATAAAATAAAATAAAATAAAAGTCTTAAGTGGACTTCATGGCTTTTATCCCAGGATTAAATTTCCTAACTAGCCCTACAAGGCCCTACTACCTGCATACCTGGTCTCATTCTCCAAGCCTTTTATTGTTCAGTCCCATTCTGTGCCTGGAATTCTTCATCCCAATCTTCTACCTTCACAGTGGCTCTCTGTTCAACATTAGCTCAAAGAAGGCATCCTGGAGGTATATGTGGTCAGACCCCCTTATTAGACACTCCCGGGGCACTACCATGTTTTCTTCATAATACTCATTACAACCTATATTTAAATACTTGTACACTTATTACTAATGATCCACGCCCCATTAGACTATAAACTCCATGAAGGTAGGGATGGTATACACCACTGAATCCCCAGCAGTAGCACAATATAGTACTTGCCACACAGTTATGATTTAATAAAAAAAAAAATGAAAAAAAATAAAATAAAGAAATAGACCATTCTTAACTTTTAGACTAGCCTTCCTCTTTCTTGTTCCTAGCTTTTTTCTCCATGTACATCAATCAACATTTGGCAAGCATGGCTTTAGGCAAAGCACATATCTTGGTGCTGCAGGGGAAAAAGCAAGTATGAGAGATAGTTGCTGTTCTCAAGGAAACTGGAATCACTGGTCTGCAGCTCTAATGGGAATTACAGATCAGCAGGGCCATGGCAAACATTTCTTCTGCCATGGACTCAACTAGAGCAGGACAGTGTTTAGGTTCATGGGCCAGGAGCTTTCCTCAGCTTTTCATACCCTCCTCACACCATAGCAGGGACAACTATGGCCCCATTAATACCATGCTAGAGTAGTATTCAGGCGCTTTTCTCTATCTCTGCAGGCCTGCATCTCCTCAAGTAGTTCCCTTAGAACACTAATTCCACAGTTTACACTGGGCCAAAAGCTTCTCGCTGCCATATAATTTGAGAAACACTGCATTAAACAAAACTGAAGTTTTCCCGCATAGAATTTCTCAGAATCTTCAGTGTACTAATGTGCATGACAAATCTCCAAGAATATTATGTATTTCCCAAATTCATAAAGCCATGGAATCCTCTTTTCAAGTGATATATTTTGGAACTAAATATCCTGAGAATATACTTTAGACTCATTGAAGATTTGAACACAGCTTTGAAGGGATTCTTTGCCTGGAGGCCCAGCCTGCAACAGAAACGTAAATCAGAGCTAAAGGTGATGGTCAAAGTTAAAATTGCGGGAGGTTTGTAAACAGAGAAGGGGAGATTTCCTGCTAAAGCCCAGGATAAATCTTTATATTCTCATTTTCTTAATTCCATTTGTAAAATTAATTGGATATGACAGCATGTGTATTTTAACTAGAAGCTGCGTATAATCTTGAAGACCTTTCTGTGGGTTTCTGCGTTCTACTTCACCCCCTACAGCAGTTTATAGTTTTGTCATGGCCAGATTGCATAAGTCAGACTCCTTCCTTCTTATCCCTATGTGGACCAATTTTTGTCTGTTATTTTTCTGAGGACTGGTTAAATCTGTGAAACGTGTTTGAAACTGAGGATGAAAGCTGCTGGTGAAAGCCAGCTGTTACTGCTTGCTGCTCGGCTCCTTGGGACTTCAGCCAACCCACTCACAGCTTGCGCGTGCAAGCTCCTGGAAGTTAGACAGTTATTCCCTGGGGGAAATGCACCCGCCTTCGTTTGGCTTTTATTCACTAAGTAGAACTCGGGGGCATTATGAGAACCCTACTTTAGAGAACTTCATTATAGATCATAAATGTTAGTATGTAGATAATACTTGTTAAGGGCATTTTCTGAGCATCGGCAGACTTAGATTTAACTGCGTATAATCCTTTCGTCTCAGCCTGCCTCTCTATACGTCAATGGATTTCCTTTTGGAATTTTCTGTCTCAATGTTCCTCTGAAGACAGAAACTGCTGAGCACTTTACCTCCCTTCTAGTACTATTTTCTCCTTCACCTACATCATTAAATTTCAATGGCTGTGGCACTATTTTTTTAACCCTTTCATTTCATGGCTTAAAATCGACATACGTTTTTATTAAAGGTTCAAGAACTTCCCATATATAAATGCATTTTATTTGCCCTTGGCACATCTTCCAGCTACCTATTGAATCTAATGTTCTTTGACTTGATTAAAGGTGAAATTTCCACATTGCTTTTCTTGCCCACAAGACTCATTATTCATTATTGTGTTTTTCTGCCCTCCAGTAACCAGCATGCATAATAGTATTAGAATGTTTGCCAGGCAGTCCTTAAACAAACATGGCTCGAATAAAATAGACTGAAAGTTCAAAGTTTTGTGGTTTCAGAAAAATAAGAGGAATAGAAATTTGCCTTGTCCCTTAGCAATCAGCTTATAACCAATCAATTATAATGGAGATATAGCGGCATTAAAGAAAATATCACTTCTTAAGCAGGGCCAGGTAACCTCAGAGAGATAAGTAAGGAGTCCTTGAACCTTTTCAAAGAGTTTTTTCAAAGGAATCATTGAAAAAGGAGCCAGAGTCTAATTTAAAAGGGGTGGGATGGGGCTGAAGATTTTACATTGCTAACAGACACCTAGGTCATGCTGATGCCACAGTGCCTAGAATATGCTTTGAATTTACAAGCCCTTAGAAATGTTAGAAAAGTTGAATTTTAGGGCTCACCCCAGATCTGGTGAATCAGAATGTGCATGGTCACAAAATCCCCAGGTCCCCAGGTAGCACACTGAAGTTTACAAAATACTCATCAAAAGGACTCTCACCTCTTACTCAAAAGTTACTTTTTCCTAAGGCCTTCTCATTTTATTCAATCATTAAACATTTCTTTGGCTGAAACAGATGTGTTTAGAAGTTGTTTTTTAATGATCTTTTGTGGATTTTGCTAGTTATAGTTTATGGTCATTTATAAATGGGCTTTATTATGTGTGTATATTCTCTAAAACAAATTAAACATTTAGCAAGTATTTTCTAGGTATTGTGTATTGTGTATTGTGGTGGGCAGTGCTACAAAAAGGAACAAAATAGGTTCTCTGTCCTTAGAGAATCACAAATGTGGGGTGAGATGATCCTGGCTCAAAGTTAACATAATGAGATCTCTTAAGCGTTTCAAGGTAGTGAGGGAGTAGGGGGAGATATTCCTTTCACAAAAGCAGTTTTTTATGAAAATCTTCATTTTATATTAATAATTAAAAGGATGACATTGTCCAGGTGGCCACATGCCAGAAATTCATAGATTCTAGGCCATACGCACTCCTAGACAAATCTGGTACACCACAACAAAATCATTCCATAGATAGGGAGGGAAAGGTTGGATTGCAGACCAGCTGTTAACCTTGTCCTTCCCACTTGCATAGGTGTGTCATGCTGGGAGCTGATGAAGTACACTGTTTAGAGAGCAGGGCCCCTAGGAGGGGGAAGAACAGAAGAAACAAATTTGTAAGAGCTTGTGTGGAAAATAGCTCACCCCAACCTAACAAAACATATCCTGTAAATGTAGCATCTGAAAGAGGGTAGGCACTCAGTAAATATTTGTTGAATAAATGAAAATGCAAATCTGCCTTAGGGCAAACAGCTTGGAACACTAATTGATTCATAACACATTCCTGCGCCATCTTAAGACATTAATGATTAACCCACTTTCACATTGATGGCAGCACATGGCCATGTAGGATTAATCTGGTGCAGTAAAAAATGCAGGATGTGCTCTGACCTCTAATTGGCAGGGTCCAGTTGTTAAAATTACAATGTGATCACTAGTAACAAATGGCTCTAGTTTATTCTCATTTCAAAAACCGCTTTGACAGTCAGCTTTGCAAAATGAATTCAGATGTTTAATGCTCCATTGAGAATTAGCAGGTTTGTTTAATGTTCAAAATCCATGAGCAAAACAGAGCTTATTTTAGGGACAAATTATTCAATGTTCTGAGACTCTCCAGAGCATATATAAAAGAGACAACTGAACAGGTACTATTTACAACTTTTCTTTCTTTCTTTTTTTTTTTTTTTAACACCTGAACAGGTGCCGTTTATATCCTACCACAAAGGATACTACATAGCCCTTGGAAACAAAAAATATACCCAAACTCTGTCCTGACAATTGCATTTATTGAGTATGTTTCATTTTGGTGCTAATTAAATGGATTTTGCTTTGTGAGAGCTGTGAAATCACTCAATTTCTTCTTTAGCTCCTTTAGATAAACTATAATACTACTAACTTATCTCCTTTTATTTTCTTTCTACTAAAAAAGGATTCCTTAAGCTACAGCTAGCTATGAAGTATCTGCACGATGGGAGAAGAGGGCGGGACTTTTAGATAATGATTAGGTCCAAAGAAAGGCATGCAGGGAAAGAGTTGTTTTGCATAGTACTGCAACCCTTCCTGCCACTCCCTCAAGGTGAGACTTGAAGGGCAAGTTTGCATCTACAGATGGATGCTACAAATATCCACTGAATGAAAGCAGCAACTTTCACAGTTTTTTGCTGTCAACACAAATACTTCCCTGTTTCTAAATGAGGTAAGTGTTGGGTTGTACCGTGAAAGGGCTCTTGGCTGAAAGAATGCTTTGTGTAGACAGCAGAGTCCTCAGGATATCATGTCAGGGCCTGAACACTCCAATTAGGAAATACAGGACCTGTACAAATCACACAAACCCGTGCAAATTCAAGCACCTCTCATAAATCCTACCAAAATGATGCAAAGACCACATACTGACAAAAGTAATTGTGATAGAATTTAAGTTAAGAAAATAGCATATGTAATTACTTGGAAAGCATAATTAAAAGAAAATATTTCATCAAAAGACTCCTACAATTGAAAAATAAATTCAGCAAAGTCTCAGTTCACAAAATAAGTATACATAAACAAGTAGCATTTCTATATGCTAATAACAGTCAGAGAGTCAAATCAAGGACTCAATACCATTCACAGTGGCTACAAAGAAAATAAAATACCAAGGAATATACTTAGCCATACTTAACCAAGGAGGTAAAAGATCTCTACAAGGAGAACTACAAACCACTGAAGAAAGAAATTGGAGAAGACACAAATAAGTGGAAAAAATCTCATGTTCATGGACTGAAAGAATCAACATTATTAAAATGTCCATACTACCCAAAGTGATTTACAGATTCAATGCAATCCCCATCAAAATATAATACCAAGTCATGCTTTAAAGATCTAGAAAAAATAATTCTACACTTAGTTTGGAACCAGAAAACAGCCAAAATAGCCAAAGCAGTCTTAAGCAAAAAAAATAAATCCGGAGGTATCACATTATCAGACCTCAAACTATACTACAAGGCCATAGTAACCAAAACAGTATGGTATTGGTACAAACATAGACACATAGCCAATGGAACAGACTGGAGAACCCAGACATAAAATCATCTACCTTATAGCCAACTGCTCTTTGGCAAAGCAGACAACAACGCACACTGGGAAAATAAGCCCTATTTAGTAAATGGTACTTGGAAAATTGAATAGCCAAAAAAATTAAAAAGAGGACCCCTATCTCTAACTACTCACAACATTAATTCAAGATGGATAAAAGACTTAAATGTCATGCATGAAACCATAAAAATTCTGGAAGAAAACCTGGGAAAAAAATCTTCTAGACACTTGCCTAGGCAAAAAAATTATCATTATGACCTTAAAGGCAAATACGACAACAATGAAAATAAGTAAATGAGACTTAACTAAAAAGCTTCTGTACAGCAAAGGAAAGAATCAATAAGTAAATAGATAACCTGCAGAATAGGAGAAATTATTCACAAACTACACATCCAACAAAAGACTAATATCCGGAATCTACTAAAAATGAAAACAAATCAGCAAGAAAAAAATCCAAACAACACCATCAAAAAGTGGGCAAAAAGGCTCAGTGCCTGTAGCACAGTAGTTATGGCACCAGCCATATATACCAAAGCTGGCAGGTTCAAACCCGGCCCAGGCCAGCTAAACAACATTGACAACTGCAACAAAATAGCCAGGCGTTGTGGTGGGCGCCCGTAGTCCCAGCTACTTGGGAGGCTGAGGCAAGAGAATCACTTATGCCCAAGGGCCTGAGACTGCTGTGAGCTGTGATGCCGCAGCACTCTACAGAGGGTGACATAGTAAGAGTCTGTCTCAACAACAAAAAAAAAGTGGGCAAAAAAACATGAGCAGAAGATTTTCAGAAGAAGACAGGCAAATGGCCAAGAAATACATGAAAAAAAGCTCAACATCACTAATCATCAAGGAAATGCAAATTAAAACCATAATGAGATACCACCTTACCCTGGTCAGGATGGCCATTATTAAAAAATCAAAAGTGGGCAGCGCCTGTGGCTCAGTCAGTAGGGTGCCGGCCCCATATACCGAGGGTGGCAGGTTCAAACCCGGCCCCGGCCGAACTGCAACCAAAAAATAGCCGGGCACTGTGGCGGGTGCATGTAGTCCCAGCTACTGGGGAGGCTGAGGCAAGAGAGTCGCTTAAGCCCAGGAGTTGGAGGTTGCTGTGAGCTGTGTGAGGCCATGGCACTCTACCGAGGGCCATGGAGTGAGACTCTGCCTCTACAAAAAAAAAAAAAATAGTCGAAAAGCTTAAAATGTCACAGATACAGAGAAAAAGGAACTTATTCACTGTTGGTGAGACTTCAAATTAGTACAATCTCTACAGAAAACAGTAGAAACTCCTCAATGAAATAAATGCAGGCCTACCATTCACTTCAACAATCCCAATGCTGGGTAGATACCCAAAGAAGAAGTTGTTATTTTATCAAAAAGACAACTGCATCTGAAGGTTTATCATAGCACAACTCCCAATTGCAAAGATGTGGAATCAACCTATTTGCCCACCAATTAATAAGTGGATAAAGAAAATATGGTACATATGAGATCGGGGAATTAAGTTCATGAACTTGTCCAAGAAAAAGTACCACATTCCTCATTGTTGAATATCACAATGGTCACTTTTGACGTACTCCCCTTGGGATGCTATACAGTGATGCTAGTGCCTAGTCCACCCTTCAAAACTATTTTGGAACTTTTTTCCTGGAATGGCCACAGGAGCTATCATCATATGTGCTCTGACAATTAAGTTCGTGAACTCATCCTAGGGAAAGTGCCACATACCTCACTGCTGAATATCACTACAGTCACTAGATGGCCAAGGGGAGTACTTCAAAAGTGACTGCAGTAATATTCAGTAAGGAAGCATGTAGTACTTTTTCTAGATGACTTCATGAACTTAATTGTCAGCCATAAAAAGGAAGGAAAAAATGTCATTTGCAGCAACTTGGATGAAACTAGAGACTATCGTCCTAAGCGAAATATCTCAAGTGTGGCTGAGTACAGTGCCTCATGCCTATAATTCTACCACTCTGAGAGGCCCAGGTGGGATGACCACTTGAGTTCAGAAGTTTGAGATCAGCCTGAGAAAGAGTGAGACCCTGTCTCTACTAAAAAATAGAAAATTTAGCCAGGCAACGTGGTGGTCCCACCTGCTTGGGAGGCTGAGGCAGAAGGATTGCTTGAGCCCAAGAGTTTGAGGTTGCTGTGAGCTAAGCTGATGCTACAGCAGTCTACCTTGGGTGACAGAATGAGACTCTGTCTCAAAAACAAAAACAAGAAAAGTATTTCAGGAATGGAAAAGCAAACACCATATGTTCTCATTAATAAATGGGAGCTAAACAATGGGCACACATAGAAGCAAAGAGATATAAAGGACATGAAAACCAAGAAGAAGGGAAAGTGAAAGGGGAGGTGTGGGATAGAAGCTTAACTATTGGGTACAATGAACACTATTCTGGTGATGGACACACCAGAAAGCCTGACTTAAGCATTATACAAGGTACCTATGTAACACAAACATCTGCACCCCCTTACTATTTTGAAATTTTAAAAATGTTTAAACTTTCCAGAGGAAAAAATACACTAATAGCAATCGTATCTAATGATAGTATACATATTTTTCCCATTTTTGTTTTTACCCATTGTTTCATGAGCTTGATACCTCTGTACTTTTATAATTAAAAATTATAATAAAGATTTAAAACAAAAAATAAACACGAGTTGTGATGTATGCTATATAATTTTTTGATACTTTTTTTTTCTTGAAGTTTTAGGCCAAGGCTGGGCTTGAACCCGCCACCTCTGGCATATGGGGCCGGCGCCCTACTCCTTTGAGCCACAGGGGCCACCCATTTTTTGATACTTTTAAAATACTTTTTAACCAACATTAAAAACAAATTGAAAAGAATGGTCACTGAGTATGACTAAGTAGGCTACATCTATTTCTAGCACAGTGTCTTACATGTCATAGATAGTCCATGTTTCTAAGTTCATTTTCTTCTCTTTTCCAATGGACACTAGTCCTCTTTCAATTTTTATTCATCAAAGCTATGATCTTAAAACCTGAGTTATTTTTTTTCTTTTGTGGTTGACTATAAATAATAAGCCTGAAGTATCACAAGAAGCCTCCCATGAAAATTTTGCTTTGCTAGGCCATGATCTGGACACTGCTTAAGATTTCAAGAACATTCTATTTTAGCTAGAGTTCCACCCTCTGTCTCTGATCCTCCATACCCAGAAATCACCTACAGTTTGTACTTCCTCGATGTCTCCTGAAAATGTCCATTTTCTCCAACACTATTTGCTGCTCCTCTAGAGCAGAGATTGGCAAACCTTTTCTGTAAAGAACCAGGCAGTAACTATTTTAGACTTTGCCGGCCAGTCTCTGTTTCAGCAACTCAACTCTGCCATTGTAGCGCAAAAGCAGCCAAGGACAACATGCAAGTATACAGATCTAAGCTGCAGTAACACTTTACAAAAATAGGCGGCAGGCCAAATTTAGCTTATAGTCTGCAGGTTGCCACCCTCGGCCCCAGAGTATTCCACCACCTCATTATTGGTCTATCTACCTCCAGTCTTCTTTCCCTGAAATTTGCTCTCCACACTACAGTCAAAATGATGTTCCTGAAATGCAAAGCTGATTGTGGTAGAACCTGTCAGAGATATGGACTCAAATGTGCGTTCTCTCCTGCTTGCTTTATCATAGGGGTGTGACTTTTAGTTTAGTACATGGCAGCCCAGAAAAAATAATATATTACTTAGCTTCCTTTACAAGAAGGCGTAAATATGTCACAATTCCTGGTCAATAGTATGTAAGTGGAAACTTGATGTGAGACATCCAGAGAAATGCCTTTGGCTATGTCAGAATTTCAGTAACCATCCCAGCCAATAAGGACAGAAGTCACATACTGAGAACAACAAATACCGCAGAGTGCCTAGCATTTTGTGGTAGCTGCCAGTCTAGCCTAGACTGCATATTGCTGAATTTTTCTCCATATGAGGGTACAATAATTTTTTTGAGATATAGTCTCTGTTACCCAGGCTGGAGTACAGTGGCTCAATCATAGCTCACTGAAGCCTTGAACTCCAGGTTCAAGCAATCCACTTGCCTTATCCTCTCCAGCAGCTAGGTATACACCACCACATCGTTAATTATTTGATTTTTTAGTAGAGATGAGGGTCTCAGTCTCACTGTGTTCCCCAGGCTGACCTCGAACCCCTGGCCTCATGTGATCCTCCTTCCTCAGCCTCCGAAAGTGCTAGGATTATAGGTAAAAGCCCCTGTACCCAGCCACAAATATTGTTTGGGATTTTGTGTAAGTATAAACATAATCCTGTTATATTAACAATTTGTCGGGCAGCGCCTGTGGCTCAGTGAGTAGGGCGCAGGCCCCATATGCCGAGGGTGGTGGGTTCAAACCCAGCCCCGGCCAAACTGCAACCAAAAAATAGCCGGGCGTTGTGGCGGGCGCCTGTAGTCCCAGCTGCTTGGGAGGCTGAGGCAAGAGAATTGCGTAAGCTCAAGAGTTAAAGGTTGCTGTGAGCCGTGTGAGGCCACGGCACTCTACCCGAGGGCGGTACAGTGAGACTCTGTCTCTACAAAAAAAAAAAACTATTTGTCATTCTGGTCTAGTCACCAGAGTCTTTTCAGTTGCAAGTAACCAAAAACCAACAAAGAGGGTCTGGAAGATGTCTCCTGGGTTAGGACCCACAGTCTAACAAGTCAAGGCCATAATTGGCCTTTCCAGATAACTGCCACGACTCCAGGAATAACATCCTCATCAAAGTTAAAAAAAAAAAAAAAAAAAAACAGCAAAAGGATCTGCCTTGCATGCCTGTTATTTTAACACATTGACTGCCACGCTAAAAAAAAAAAACAAACAAACAAAATTTTCCTTGGGCCCATGGTATTCTGTTTGTTAAAGATTCTCGGCCTGGCATGATGGCTCACACATGTAATCCTGGCACTCTGGGAGGCCTACGTGGGTGGATTGCTTGAGCTCAGGAGTTTGAGACCAGCCTGAGCAAGAATGAGACCCCATCTCTACTAAAAGTAGAAAAAATTAGCTAGGGGTTGTGGTGGACGCCTATGGTCCCAGCTAATGGGGAGGCTGAGGCAGGAGGATTGCTTAAGCCCAACAAATTTGAAGTTGCTGGGAACTATGATGACACAATGGCACTCTATCCAGGGTGACAAAATGAGGCTGTCTTGATTTGAAAAAAAAAAAAAAAAAAAAATAGGCTCGGCACCTGTGGCTCAAGCAGCTAAGGCACCAGCCTCATATACCTGAGCTGGTGGGTTCAAATCCAGCGCAGGCCCGCCAATCAACAATGACAACTACAAGCAAAAAATAGCTGGGCATTGTGGCGGGCACCTGTAGTCCCAGCTACTTGGGAGGCAGAGGCAGGAGACTCACTTGAGTCTAGGAGTTGGAGGTTGCTGTGAGCTGTGATGCCACAGCACTCTACCCAGGGCGACAGCTTGAAGCTCTGTCTCAAAGAAAAAAAAAATAACTAGTATAAATTAAATATAACTCATGTAGCAGTTAATGTGTTAATCAGGAAAGCAGATTTCTCAAAAATCACCCCCATAGATTTCCACTGAAACGTTATGCCCTTTCCTGCAACTACAAGAGAGTCCGGGAAGGTGAACATTTAGCTACCTACTCACCTATCTAGTACCTATGGTAAAGGTAGGTGAGAATGCCTGGGGATATTATTGGGTTAGCTAACCTTTGGTGATTAAAAAAAACCTTAATAGTTATCCCTTCTTATTATTTCAGATTGATGAGGGTACAAATATTTAGGTTACATTGTTTTCATTTCTAAGGTAAAGTTCAAGTTGTAGTTGAGCCCTTCATCCAGAGGTTGTGCCGAACACCCTCATTGTGCAAGCTAGGTGAGATCTCGTCAATCACCTTCCCTTTCCCTCTCCTCCCCTCCCCCTTGTTAGACTGGTGGCTAACAAGTTCTCCCAGCACCATTTATTAAATGGGGATTCTTTTCCCCAGTGAATACTTTTGTTTGGCTTATCAAACTTCAGATGGCAATATGTGGCTGGGTTCATCTCTAGGTTCTCTATTTTTGTGCCCGTGCCATGCTCTTTTGATCACTATAGACTTGTAGTATAACCTAAAGTCTGACAACGTGACCCCCTCCTCAGATTTGTTTTTATTTCTTAAAATTTTATTGGATGTTCGGGGTTTTTTCTGGTTCTATATGAAATGAAGTACATTTTTTCAAGATCTTCAAAGTATGACATTGCTGCTTTGGGGGACTGCATTAAAACTGTAGATGCTTTGAATGGTATGGACATTTTAGCAATGTTGATTCTTCTCAGCCACAAGCATGATATGTTCTTCTATTTGTTAACATCTTCTGCTATTTCTTTTCTCAGGGTTTCATAGTTCTCTTTATAGAGATCCTTCACATCCTTTGTTAGATATATTCCCAGGTATCTTGTTTTCTTTGGTGCTCCTGTGAGGGGTATTGTGTCTTTAATTTGATTCTCAGCTTGACTATTTTTGGCATATATGAAGGCTACTAATTAGTAAACATTGATTTTGTATCCCAAGATGTTACTATATTTCTTGATCACTTTTAAGAGTTTTATAGTTGAGTCCCTGTAGTTACTCATATCTCTTGGGATAAACGCTCTCATCAAGAATTTAGCTGTAACAAATAAGTCTTGGAGCAGCACTCTTCAGGCTCTGCTGGAATAGATTCCCTAGGGCTCTTGTTCAAATGCAAATTCTGTGGCAGGGCCTAAGATTCTGCATACTCCCCCCAAAAAGTTCTCAAGTAATACTAAAGCTTCTGGTCCTCTGCACCATACCTGGCATAACAAGAGCTGATAAGACATGATTTAGCTGCTATGTAATTTCTACAGCCTCATCTGATGCCCCTTTCCCTCCCACTCTCAGATTAGTCATCACTTCTCCAAGGAACTGAAACACGGCTAATCTGCTGACCATCCCCCACAGAGCACCCACTGCCTGAAATGCTTTCAGCCTCCTCTGCAACACCCCCTGGATTATTACTCATTTTGGGATCTCAGCTAGGGTATTTCTTCCTCTAGCTGGCACTACCTTCCTTCATAGGTAGAATTCCTCCCTCACTGATCTTTGGATCCCCAGGACCCAGCCCAGTGTCTGATACTTGGTGAGTTGTTGAACAAAAAGGTGTTGAATTCATTAATCAATGACCCAAAGAAATGGTTTACTATCTACAAGCCAAATGCAGTATCTCAGCTGGAATCTTTATAGCGGTTATCCTTAAGAAGACTGGCTATAAATTAACATGATTTTCCAAAGTACTACTTTTAAAAATTAAAGAGAGGTTGCCACCAAAACCACTAAAGCTAACTTGAGTAATGTAATTTAAAAGTGCAAAAAGCTGAATAAGATGTAAGAAATACAAAGACTTAAGAACAATTTCTTACTGTATTACAAGTATTACTTAATATAATGCATTTTTTCCTCTCAGTTTAATTTACTCTAATTTAGTGCTGCTGAGGATCAGGTCATTCCACTGTTCATTGCTTACTCACATGAGTTAAGTACAGAAATTGAGAGTATTTAGAAACATGTCAATTTTGCAGAGTATTTTATTTCATTTGAATCAAATAAAAGATTGGTTTGTATTTTATGTTGTTACTTTTTATTAATTTTTATTGTGTTTTGTAGATATGTAGATGCACAATGGATTGGAATTTTAAAAAACTAGTTTTCCCTACTGATAATCCAAGAAGCACTGCTTTAAATCATCTAGTCTGGGTCATACCATCTAAAGCAGTGATTCTCATTCAGGGAAGATTTTGTCCCCCAGAAGACATTTGACAATGTCTGGAGACATTTTTGATTATCACAGACAGGGGACAGGGAAGTGCTGCCTACCTGGTAGAGGCCAGGGATGCTCTTAAACATCCTACAATGCACAGGACACCCCCCACCACAAAGAATGTTCCAGCCTCAAATGTCAACAGTACTGAGGTTGAGAAACTCTGATATAAAGATTTATCTGAATTCAGAATCTTAAGCCAGTTTAGGGACAAAGATTTTTTTAATTCAGTTATGTTTGGCTCTTCTTAACTAATGAGTTGCTCCTTCCCATCAGAACTATAAACAGAAAAATCGCACACTCACAGATTTGATAAGAGCCTTCTGCTCTTCTTCAGGTCAAAGATTCTTCTTTCTCCTGACACCCTTGGTTTCCTCATGGCAGAGCAAAAGGAGAAGCACAGTACAATTATTTTGTTTCAGGAGGGTCTCATGACTCTTTTCCTTTATCATCAGTTTTTCTGACAGCTAGCTTTTTGTTTTCTCAGGCTTGGATTTAGAACATGTGTTAGCATGGAATTGAAAGTAATATTGAGCTGTTCCCATTACAAAAACTTCTCTGTTGACCCTTCTGGCAACTGTCTCAAACAGGACTAAATTATAACTTTTCCTGCTGAACTTGACGTTGCCATTCAAGTCTCTTGGAAAATAATTTTTCAAACACAAGTAAATAGGCTCTAACAAGTTCTGCTAAACAAAAACATGAAGTGATTTACCCACTGTTGTTTTTGCTTATTTGCATTCTTATTGCTACTAGAATTCATTTAATTTCAGTTGGTTTTCCTTCAATGACTTGAGCCTTTATCTTCATTTTGGCAGAATCTTCTTCTTGATGTCATCAATGCTATTTCTAATTTAGTGGTCCCCAAATTAAAATGGCAGATGAGACCAAAGAGTGGGAGTTACTTTGCCAATGTCTCAAAACAGCCTCAAATTGTATACTTTAACCCAGCAGAGTCAGAGTTATCCAGAAACTTAGAGAAATACAGATTCTCAGATCCTACTTGAGACCTATACTCTAAGGTAGGGGGGCCTGCAATCTGTGTTTATAAAATCATCTTGGTGATTCTAATACATGGTCAGACTTGAGAACCACTGGCATATATTCATGATTTCCAATCCTGGTTACACATTAAAAATCACTTTCGGAGTTTTTAAAAGCCCAGAAACCCATGCTTCATGGCCAAGTAATTTGATTCTTTGAGGCTGAGATGTAAGAAAGCTTCTCAGGTAATTCTCATGTGTAGCCAAGGTTCAGAGGGTCAGCCCAGGTTTCCTTAACTAAGTTTGCTCTGAGCATTGCAGGATGTTTAACAGCGTCCTTGGCCTCTGCTCAATAGAGCAGAGGAAGCACCCTCTTCCCTAGTTGTCATAACCTCCAGACATTACCAAATACCCCTGGAGGGCAAAATACCCACATCTTCCAGCCCCACTTCACTTCTGGCTCAGAACCAATGGGATTAGAATTCACTGTTCTCTCTTCAAGAGAAGTTGTTGGCTTACTTACATCAGAACCATCTGAGGGCTTTTTAGTACCCTGTTTCCCGGAAAATAAGATATCCTTCGAAAATAAGACCTACTTACAGGAAAGATAAGACGTCCCCTGAAAATAAGACCTAGCGCATCTTTGGGAGCACACCTTAAAATAAGACACTGTCTTATTTTCGGGGAAACAGGGTAGTACAGATTCTAAAGCCCCACCCAGGCCTTCTGTATTTTAATCGTCCTGGAGAGCAGAAAGGATGTTTGTATTTAAAATTCTTAAGTGTTTTCAAGTTGGAGAACCATCGAATTGAGTATTTCTTCTTAGACTGAATTTGACCTTGGTGCTTAGGAAAGCAAAATTTGGTTTGTTCGGGATCCTATTCTTTATCACAGGTAGAAATGATTTGATTTATGTTTCTTCCAGAAATTCTTGCTAAGTCAGACAGGCCCACTTAAAGTATAGACATCTCCCTGACACAGAAAAAACTATAAAATTTTAATCCAGTGACAGTAGTGTCATGTTCTGTGTAAATGAGTATTTCAGTATCAACTCAATTGTTTTTTATTCACAGATTCTTGACTGTAAAGGATATTCATTGTGAATGTTGGTTCATACATTTTGAAAGTTACTGATCATGGAATCAGATGAGTTTGTCACATGGATTCCAGTTTACTTAAAGTTATGAGCAGCACTGATGACCATTTTTCAGTAACTACTTTGGTGTTTGTTCCCATTATGAAAACTATCAATCTGCTATTCATTTTTTCACTTTTTTGGTGAGCTTATTGGCCATGTTCCAAGCATGTCTCTACTTACTGGTTACTCTTGCTCTGTCCATTGTCTCTGTGTATATAAAAACATGCTTCCTGGTTTAATCAAAGTTCACTATTTTCAATCCCCTTCTAATGTCACTTGTAATTATGCATTTATTCATTCATTATGCAGAAATGACTAATAATGAATAGATTCTCTTAGAGGAGCTTTCCCTTAATCAAGGAGACCTCTAACAAAGGTGCTATTTTTCTGTCCTGGGAAATTAGCAATGTCTTCATAAATGGAGAAACATTTGAGCTGGCCTTACAGGATGAACAGGAATTCAATTAGAACAGAGGATTGTTTCAGAAGAAAAATCTGATATTAAAGATAAGTATCTGTCCTATATGTACGTCAAGTTGTTCATAGTACTGTGACCTGAAACTGAGGGTGCCACTTTATCAGTGGCTAAAGAATCTCACAGACACTTAAGAAAACAATCCCCCCCCAGAAAGGGAAACAAGTTGGAGAGTGTAACATCTCATGATATTAAATAAATACTGTCGTGCAAAATTTCAAATTTGGCTACAAAAAGAAAAAGGGGAAAAAAACAAAGAAGAAAATTCTCCTTGCATCAGAAATTTCATTATGGTCCACTGGTTCTCAATTGGGGACAATTTTGACCCCCCAGGGGACATTTGGCAATGTCTGAGGACATTTTTGGTGTCATGCCTAGGCTGGGTGTGTGGTTATTGGAGACCAGAGGTGATACTAAATATCCTACAAGGTACAGGACAGCTCTCCACAACAAAGAATAAAAATAAAATTAAAATTAAAAAGAACCCAAATGTCAATAGTGCTGAGCTTGGGAAACTCTATTCTAGTCCAAGCTATATTGGTGAAGGGTATATTTACTTAAACTGCCATGCTTTCATTTGTGAAATGGAAATTAGTCCTGCTCAGCTCTTTGTCCCTTAGACAGTTTAAATGATGACATGTAAGATTTACCTTGTCCCACCCTCACTGCTGCAGTTTCATCTATAAACAAGGCCCTCATGAATTTAGAACGCTGTGAAAACTCACGTGAATTTAATAACTTTAGTTGAAGGAAAATGAGATAAGAATCAAAGCATGAGGGAAAACATGGTTCCATGGCTGTGAGCCCATCACTGTCAGTCCAACATAAATATTTATGGCAGCACATTCTACCATGAATGTATTTGTCTAGAGGAGAATTGTTTCATCCTGCTGTAAGCAGAAGTAAAGGTTTTCTAAATACAGCCTATATTATTTACAGTGAGTAGTCTCACATTTGTGCCAGGCAGAAACAGTGTAGGAATTTAATATTCATCCAGCAAACATGCAAAGAATGTTGGTGGGGAACAGAATTGTCTAAAACCAGACTGTCCAATTCAGTAGGCACTAACCACATGTGGCTATTGAACACTTGAAATGTAGTGAGTTCAAATTGAGATGTCCTGTAAATGTAAAATACATAGGGGATTTTGAAGATAGTCCATTAAAATGGATCCAAAATGTCCCATTAATAATTTAATTATAAGTTGAAATATTTTGAATATGTTGGGTTAATTATTGAAATTACTTTTACTTATTTTTATTTTAAAGAGGCTTATCTTTTTTTATTTTTTTATTAAATCATAGCTGTGTACATTGATATGATCATGTGATTTATATTTCTATTGAATAGCGCTTATCTAAAAAACAGATTTCTATTGCTCTCTTTTAATCTTATTGTTATGCTCATGAAAAGACTTTAGAGTTCAGATTTCTAATTTCAATCACTAGGCCACTGGTTGTCAGCCTTGCCTACACATTGAAATCACCTTGGGAAGCTTTTAATAAATTACTGACATTTGAACATCCACAGGAGGGAACAAAAAGAGAAACCCTATATCTAAACCATACATCTTATACAAAAATTAATTCAAAATGGGTAGATTTTAATGTAAAATGTAAAACTATCAAACTTTTATAGGAAAACATAGGGGAAGATCCTTAAGATCTAGGGTTAAGCAGACAAGTTTTAAGACTTTCTACAAAAAACACACTCCACAAAAGGAAAAATTGGCAAATTGGACTTGATCAAAATTAAAAACTTTAGCCCTGTAAAGCCAATATAAAGAGGGTGAAAATATAAGTTACAGTCTGGGAGAACATATTTGCAAACCCATACCTGACAAAGTGCAAGAAGATCTAAAGAACTCTCAAATGCAACAGTACAAATACAAATGATCTAATTAGAATATGGACAAAAGACACAAATACTAACGTATTTGATGGAAGAGGATATACAGATGGCAAATAAACACATGAAAAAATGTTTAACATCATCAGCCATTAGGAGAACGCAAATTAAAACCACTGCATACAAATCTACGATTATCTCAATACCAATTTCAGTTTTAAGAAGTATTAACCCTACCCCATCCATCCCCTTACACCCCCAGATTCTGTTTTAAATAGTTTAAGTGTGTCCTGAGCAGTAAGAGCTTAAATTCTCCCCCTGTGATTTTAGTGTACAGCCAAGGTTAAGAACAATTCTCCTGGGATAAAGAGTAGAGCTTAATAGGAATTTATAAAATAGAGCCTGAAGCCAGGTGGTGGAAATGCTGACTTGGGGCTTTCCGATTGAGGGTTATCTTTGCACTCAATTCCCAAATAAGAGAATAAATGAAGCTTATTCTTGGGATGGTTTATGTTCCTGCATAATGTCTACTAGTTTTCAAGTTGTCTGCACATTAGACTGCCCTGGAAAGTTTATAAAACATTGATACCTGGAGGTTTTTATTTCATTGGTATACAGTGTGGCCTGGGTATCAGGATTTTTTTTTAAATCTTCCTAGAGGATTCTAAATATGCAAAATTTAGGAGATGGTTTTAGGCTACTGGCTCTCAACCCTGCCTACAAGTTGGAATTAACTGGGGAAGATTTTCAATATCCTGATGTCTGACAGCTAATGATTCTGATTTAATTGTTCTGGGATATGGCCAGGTCGCAGGAATTTTTAAAGCTCCCCAATTACTTCTAATGTGCAGTCAAGATTGAAAACTACTAGTTTAGGCATTCGTCAACAGAGATAGCAGCTGTATTATTGCACACCAAGGTTTAGCAGGCTTTAAGATCGGGGACAATCCTGTTTGGTCTCAATAACTCTGAGTACTTCATTTATTTGTAAGCCCGGGAAATCACTTAGCCCTGTTAGCAGTGCATATCATAATATTCCCTTTTCCTTACAAATTGACTTGTCCACCTTGAACCTTGAAAACACTTGGGGGCATAGAGGGAAATACCAAACCCATAATGGGGTTGGTGGGGGGGAGACGGAGAGAGAGAGACTGGGAAGAAGGAAATGTTATTTTGTGGATAAAATTCTCATTTTTTAAAATATGGAAGACAGGCTGTCTTAAGGGACTGAGCAGGATGGTTTTTGTTATTTATTAATTTCATGATTATTAATGTCCACAGGGTGCATAGGTTGGACTGATTTACACATCTGAAAGAATTTCCTACTTCAGAAATTTGTTTTGGTTCCATCTTGTCTGAAGATTTAAATTTGGGACTTGACCATTATTTATTGGTTAGCCAGGGCTGGTTTTAGGTAGATTCTCCTAGATATGGAAAGAAGGATTTAATAACTTGTCACGTTTCACTTCTTTATGTAAAGAATGTGGAGAAAAACTGCTGCTTCTCTGGGAAACTATGCATTGTCTATAGCTCACCCTGCCCCCACATATCTCCTTCTGATTCTTCAAAAGCTATTTTATAACTCTGTAAGCTATTGACAACCAAGGGCAAAACAATTTTTGTCTATAGATATTTGAATTTTGTTCACGGAGGTTCAATCGACTTCTTTCCCCCACTGACGAAAAAGCACACCCATCCAAGTGCCATATAATTGCTCATGTTGAGGCTCAGAAAATGATTCTCCAAGGTATGACACCTTGATATGCTGAGTACTTTGAACTAAAAATGTGGCCATGGAAACAAGTCTCTATGACTGTCTCCAGCCCCTGTTTCTTGCCCCTCTGCCTCTCCCAAAGCACAAGGAGGGACTTTCTATGAAATTCCCTTATCTTCCTAAGGAGTTCCTCCAGAAGGAATGCAAATGTCTTGAGCCCCTTCCCTAAAATCTCAAACGGGAAGATTAGCTTCCAGGAAGGAAGACTAGAGTTCACATTACACCCAAAGCCCAGAGGAAATTTGTCCCAGGCTATTGTCTGTGCCCATGTATCTCCCCTAAAAAGAATTTTCAAAAATTGCCTCCATTCCCCAGTTCCCTCTCCTCTGCAAAAAAGGTATATAATCTTCTAAATCTCATTGGGTTATTGGGTACTCACTTTCATGCAGTGCCCTGGTGCACACAATACATTTAAATGTCTTTTCTTCTGTTATTCTGTTGCAGGAAGACAAGGCCCAATGGAGAGAAAGAGCACCCAAACATCATGTTTATAAGAGGAAAGGCTTTATTTCAGCTGGAGCGAACAGCATAGAAGAATTAGAAATGGCCACGCCCCCCAACTGGCTTGATCTTTCTCTTTTTATCTCCAAAGTTCCAACCCACCAGTACTTTCTCATTGGCCAGTTTGAATCAAGTGGTAGAAGCTGTTCCGGGCCCCACAGAACTACAGGATTTCACAGAAGTGGAAATTTCCAGGTCCCAGGAAGTTAAGTCTACAAATTCCTAAGCGTGGAGTCAACATGGAGAGGACCCTGCGAGTGTATCCTGGGGGCCTCCTTGAGAAGACCTCAGTTCTCCTAGACCTCACCCTTCCTGAGTACCCTCTCTCAATTCTATTGTCAGTTCACTTTTATAGGCTTAAGTTAATCACATCTTCAGAGAGTAGAAAGTTCCCTTTGCCAGTGGTTCTCAAATTTTGGTGTACATTAGAATCTCCTGGAGATCTTTTAAAAATACCAATGCCTGGGCCCCACTCCCAGAAAGTCTGATGTAATTGGTATGGTGTGCAACCTGGCCATTGACATTTTTAAATCTCTAGTGATTCTAATGTTCAGCTAAGTTTCAAAACCAATGGCCCAAGTGATGGGAAACTGACTTTTGTGCTAAAAGATCAACAGAAAGAGTCAACAAAGAAGTAGGCTCTTAGAATGTGCCTTATGTTCAAGCAAAGGACTCACTACAGTATGGTGAAGTGTTCACAAGTGCAATAGTGAATGTTCATAGATGTGTCATTACTGAGAACACCATATTCCAAATCCAAATCACAAGACCTCAACAGTGTATCAGAGAATCTCTTGTGTGAACTATGTAGAGTTCATGGACACACCAAGCATAGAGATATGCTGAATGGAAAGTAGTTCCTTTGCAAAATAGTAACTCTCAACTCATCAACTCTCTACCTCCTGGTGGGCCAACATCAAATGCAAATTAAAGATAAACTAATTTAAGTGCTAAACTGCTTCTACCTCATCTCCTGAGGGGGACTGGTGTTTGTGATCACACCGCCAACGTGGTAAGCCACCTGCAGGCTGTCATTTTCATCAGATGTGCATAATTACACAGCCTCATTTTGAAGATACCTGCCTGCATTCATTCCCAGGTTCCATGAGAGGGCAAGATATTTTCCTAAGTTAAAATATTCTCTTTATTCCCATTTTCAATTTCAACATGATCATTTGAGAGGAGTCACTCCCCCCACCCAGCAGTAATCTTTAGGGAGACTTGGAAGAGAAAATTTTAAATAAATGTCATAAGAGAATCATATGCTTTACACTATGACTAAAAGTTCGGCCTCTCTCTGAAAGGGAAGGGTGCCAGAAGATGAGTCACAGAAGAGTAGGATGTGAATAGCAAGGGACAGCATGAAGCAGGGGCTCTCCCCATTGTGGCTAAAAGCAGGAAAACAAACAGATGGAGGGCATTTTGCCCCTGATTTTCTTGGGCTGAGTATTTTGGAAGCAAACATTTAAACATCTGGGAGACACTGTGGTGGTTTTGCTCAGCTGAGTCCAGTGGAAGCTCTTTGTACATACTGATGAAAATATGGAATCAAAATATAAACGAGGGCTAGGATGAACATCCACATTTCTAAACTTCCCATTGGTTCTGTATTGCTCTTTTCCTACTTAAGAGGCAGTCTGTCCTGGGGTAAATAGATGACTAAATCAGAGAGCAGAATGATTGTTAGCTTCAGCTTAAAAGCTCAATAGATTCTGCCTGCAAAGGTGTATATCCAGGTCATGGCCAGAAACAAAGACAGGAAGCAAATTCACTTCCAGAAGCAAAAGCACTGGCTTTTCCTGATCATTTGTTTCAAATTTCAGCAAAATTACAAATCAGTATAAATGATTCTCACCCATAAGCATGCATCACAGTTACCCGGACAGCCTGTTAAAACACCCCCCAGTGTTTCTGGGATTGCAGATCTGGGATAGAGCCTGAGAATTTGCATCTGACAAGTCTCCCAGGAGACTATGACAAACACTACTCTGAGGATCACTTATAAAGTTTTTAAATTTAAGGAATGACTTACACATGACTCTGGAGACTTAACTTTTTTTCTGGTGGATATCTGGATCCACAGCAAATCAAGTTAGCATGGGATTGGAGTCACATGAAGGAGACTGATTTAGGATGCCCATGATGTGACTATGACAGAACTTCTGGTTTCACAAAGCAGCAGCTGACTGCAAAACAAGAAAAACAATGTATAAAAACACTTGGGGGCACAGAGGGAAATACCAAATCCATAATGGGGTTGGTGGGGGGGAGACGGAGAGAGAGAGACTGGGAAGAAGGAAATGTTATTTTGTGGATAAAATTCTCATTTTTTAAAATATGGAAGACAGGCTGTCTTAAGGGACTGAGCAGGATGGTTTTTGTTATTTATTAATTTCATGATTATTAATGTCCACAGGGTGCATAGGTTGGACTGATTTACACATCTGAAAGAATTTCCTACTTCAGAAATTTGTTTTGGTTCCATCTTGTCTGAAGATTTAAATTTGGGACTTGACCATTATTTATTGGTCAGCCAGGGCTGGTTTTAGGTAGATTCTCCTAGATATGGAAAGAAGGATTTAATAACTTGTCACGTTTCACTTCTTTATGTAAAGAATGTGGAGAAAAACTGCTGCTTCTCTGGGAAACTATGCATTGTCTATAGCTCACCCTGTCCCCACATATCTCCTTCTGATTCTTCAAAAGCTATTTTATAACTCTGTAAGCTATTGACAACCGAGGGCAAAACAATTTTTGTCTATAGATATTTGAATTTTGTTCATGGAGGTTCAATCGACTTCTTTCCCCCACTGACGAAAAAGCTAGTTTTGTCTCTGTAATACTGTAATACAATTCTGATGGTAACCACCTGGAGGGAGCGCAGACGCCACAGGTTTAGGGCACAGTTTCCAACAAGACTGCCCTCCCTACAGATACAGCTAAAAATTTGCCACTTCCCAGCCACCTGCATTTCTGATCGACTGGCTACAAATTCAGGGATTCCCACAACCTCTTAGGTTCAGTAGTTGGCTAGAATGACTCACAGACCTCAGGAAAGGTCGTATGAATGCAATTTTATTATGAAGGATACAAATCAGGACCAGCCAAATGAAGTGATGCACAGGATGAGTTCTAGGAGGATCCTAAATGTAGCTCTTCCACGCCCTCTCCTTGGAATCAGAGTGCATCACTCTCTCCCCCAGCACAGTGATATGTTCACCAACCAGGAACGTCATAGGAGCCTGGTGTTCAGAGTTTTTCCTGGGGATTCATCACATAGGCATGACTGACTGAATCCTTGACTATATGATTGAACTCAACATCCATCCCTTCTTCCCTTCCTAGAGGTCAGGCTGATGTCATCTGGCTCAAAGCCTCAACCTTCCTATCACCGTTGGTCTTTCCAGCATGATCAGCTCCCCTCCTGAGATGTCTTTAGCACAAACCCAGGTGGGGTCCGAGGGCCCACCGTAAACAACAGAGACATTTTTATCATTTGGTGTCCAACCTTTTTTCTGCCACTCATTGGAAGAATAAGAGTTGTCTTGGGCCACATAGTAAATACAAAAACACTAATGAAAAAACGTTTATTAGAAAAAAAAAGTCTATGCATAATTTTTATGATATTCGACACTACAGATAAGCCAAAAAAGTCCTGACAAAACATTAGCATACAGCCACCACAGGCCACAGTTAGACACCCCTAGTTCTTTGGAAGTTCCCTCCAAAGAACTGGTGGGGAAAAATATTGGTCAAATTCTTTATCATGTAATGGCCTCCATTGGCACATTCAGTGTGATAATTCTGATGTATATGTCTGATTTTTTAAATTTTTCTTTTTAACTGGTTATAACATCTGCCTAGTTCCTTTGTTTTACATTTTTTAAACTCTTAGAAGCTATGTTGAAGCTCAAGGACACACCACCCTAAAATATTTCTCTTTGGCCTATTGATTATTAGCTGGTTATTTTGAGACATGGCAGCCACAGGAGTATCTTAGAAAAGTTGCCCTTTTGTACAAGAAACTTAAACCTATAAAGGACATTTTCATTAGTAAAATATCTGTTTCGGGAAGAGAGCTGCTCCGGACACAGCTTTTATCACCTGAGACTCTACCTGCAAAGCATTAGAATCTTTATTTAACCATATATAGGCAGTCCCCAAGTTACAAACATCTGACTGATGTCCAACTTGCATTTATTAAGGCTATTACAGTAACTTCCCAAGTTACAAATATCCAAGTGACATACAACTCACACTTACAAATGAAGGCTATTACAGGTACTAGGTAAATGTACCCATTCCAACTTACAAATTCAACTTAAGAACAAACCTATAGAACCTAGCTCATTCATAACCCTTGGACTACCTGTATTTTCTCTTCTCACCCTCCAGTAACTTGTCTCTACCGTCCTCATAAAGCCCCTATTCCTTTCTATAGATCAGGATGTTAAAAAAAGCTTCAATCAAAAAAAAAAAAAGAAGAAGTTAACTGATGACTCCCTACTGAACCTCAGAGTCAAAGCATTCTATGATAGACATACTTTTATCTGACAACGTGAATGTTACTTTTTTGCATTATTATTATTATTGCTCAATATTTCATCGCAGCAATTGTCTGATTTCTTTTCTGAATGTATTTATCTTCATTTGTTCTTTACAAGGTTTTTGTTTCTAGCCCTTATCTTAAACATGGTTATTAAATTTTAAGCCTCTTTAATTTTGGGAAGGCAAAAAGTGGAAACCAAATAAACACATGTACATGTATAGAGAAAATTAAAAAAAAAAAAAGAATGTCTTTCTCCATTTCATTGCCACTTGCTCTCCAAGCTTCTTGACTGCCGGCATAAACAAGCTACTGTTAAGACAGTGAGACTGTGTCAATAGTTTAGGCACATACTTAGATTAATTGTTCCTTTTCTTGTTTGACATATAATAGACTACACTTTTGACCAGAAAAAAAAAAAAAGCTCAGTCATGGAGTCTGATGTTTTGTGGTACTTACATGTGTCCATACACAAATATAGCTTTTCTCCTGTTGATCTGTTTTATGCCAATTTTATTTGTAGCCAGGCCTAAGCACCTAGAAGAAAGTGGTTTTCTCTCCCTTACAATGCAGGGGTCCTCAAACTGTGGCCCGCGGGCCATACGAGGCGGTGTGATTGTATTTGTTCCTGTTTTTTTTTTTTTTTTACTTCAAAATAAGGTATGTGTAGTGTGCATAGGAATTTGTTCACAGTTTTTTTTGTTTTTTTTTTTTAACTATAGTCCGGTCCTCCAACAGTCTGAGGGACAGTGAATTGGCCCCCTGTTTAAAAAGTTTGTGGATGCCTGGATAGCAAAAGACATATCAGAAATTACTTTGTAGTTAAGAATCCAATGCCCAGAGATAAGCGAAATGCCCTTGGGACTCACAGCCAGGTAGAGCTGACCTGGAACTGGACTTTCTGCTTCTAGATTTGACTCTAAGTTGTGTTCTCTACCATGGAGCACACCATATAAAAGGACCCTTTATTCCTCTCCCTGCCCTTCTGCACATGTGCTTGGCCCCTTGAAGAGAAGGCCATCCATGTACTTATTTACTCAAGTCAGGACTCTGCTTTTACTGCCTGACTCTTCTGTTAAATCATGGACCTCTTGGGGATGAATATGGTGCCTTGTCTCACTTTGCATCTGTGGTACCTAAGACAATTCTACTGGCATGTGGGATGTGTTTAATAGAAACTGTTTATGAAATGAAGGAATATGTACGTCAATAATACAAGTAATGTTTAACATTCATTGGACATTGTCTATATGCCCACAAATTCCTTTCCTTATCACATGCAAATGTTAAGCAACTCCAGAGATTACAGACTATCCTTATTATTGCTATTTTACAAATGAGGAAACTGAGGCTCACAAAGGTTGAAAAACTTGCCCAAAATCACAGACTGGGGGAACTGAACTTGGCAGGATTTTCTCCTGAGCCCATAACCTCTAGGCCAGTATTTCTCAAACTTGAATATACATCAGAATCACCTAGAATGGGACATAACATTTGTATTTCTAGCAAGTTCTCAGGGAACAATGAGACCCTCACTCAGGGTATTGTTCCCTGAGAACTTGCTAGAAATAAACCACTGCTCTAGACTCTGGTAGCTTAAAGTACAATCAACAACATAGAGCATCACAGCATAAAATAAAGGCAGGCCAAGTTTTAAACACTGAGGGTATGTTTCCTGTCTATTTCCCATTTTTTCTGGGCTGCCAGTTTATTATGTATATAACAAGATTGGGACAGAGAGTGAAGTTTAAAAAAAAGGAGCGTTCTTTACTATTATTAGAATATTTTATTGGCATTTTTCTCATAAAGTTATCTATTTCTACACAGAATTCAAAACTGAAATACGCAATTGTTTTCAAAGCAGACCTTTATATTGATTATGTGGTCTGAGAAAATGATGCTGTGGGGAAGATGAGTTAATTAGGCTTCCTTGCCTGCAGGCCAGCAGGTGCTAGATTATTTTGAGTGAATAAGGGCAGGCGCCATGTATGTTAAGTAACTATGATTAACTAACATGACATCATTCTTATGTAATTAATGCTTGACTGGGCACCACTGTTGTTCTGGCCACTATCAAGGCTCCGAGGCTTTCCACCTGTAAGGATTTCCCAAGGGCGGAATTCTTCCTAAGGCAGGAAGCTTCTTACACTAGCTTACCTACCCCCATAAGCTAAATGAAGATGGATATCACCAGGCTTGCTTGGTGGCCACTTGGAGCTGAATAAGGCATGTCGAAGAAAAATTAAAATTTCTTATTCAGCTCCCCAGTTTTTTGTTGGTCTGTCCGAACTCTGTGTGAACTTCCTCCGCCTAAACCTCTGGCAGTACAGATGCACGGGATGGAAGAAAAAAACTCACATCAAACTCCTTTTCTCTACCCAAGCCTGTGCCAATGAGGGAGAGGGTGGTGGTGGTGGTATACCATAGTGGTCTTCAGGAGAAAGATTGAGGCATTGTTCACCAGCCCTGGCCTTTTGCTAGAATATAGCTCCCAGCTGTGATATCATTGTCAGCTGCTGCTTAACCACACTCCACAAATACTCCTAGTCTTTCGTAGTTTGAGGTGAATGGACCTGCCATGTTGGATTGGATAGCAAACATTGTAAAAGTCCTTTAAATAAGTACCCTCAATGACCAAGAAGGAACCTTGATGAGAAAGAGCGGGCCATTGAAAGCACTGGTTCTCAAACTTTACTGCAAAATAACACCACTCGGGGAGCTTTGTAAATCCCAATGCCCTGGCCATAGCCCAGACCAGTTACAACAGAATCTCCTGAGCTGAACAAACACTGACATTTTCTAATCTTTCAGGAGATTCCAATGTGCAGCAAGTTGAAAAATTAGTGTTCCACAAAAGCACTAAAATTTTAAATTTGAATTTGCATAGGATTTCTCTGAAGATCGTGCTAGAATGCAGATTCTGATTCAGTCGGTCTGGAGTAGGGCCTGAGATTTCATATGTCTAACAAGCTCCCAGTGATGCTGATGCTGTGAGGTATCTCAAGTGTAATAAAAACAGCTGAAATGACTGGCAAAATTGTGCTGCATTGAATGCAAAGAACTCATTCTGCTGAGACCTTGCCCGAGTTTGTTTCTCTGTAGTCTCAACAAACACCAAAAAATGTCAGGAGAATGTCTGTTATTCAGTCCCCAGGGATAGTGTTAATATCCTGTCCCTGGTGGTTAAAGAAGCTTCAGAAACAGCTGAAATTTTAATTTTTCTTATGTAGCATCACTACATGAAATGATTCAGAGTTTCTTAGAATAGCATATTTTGCCCCTATGGATATCTGGATAGACTACTGAATTTGATGAACTCGCAAAAATCTTATGTTTACTCTTGTGCAGTGAAATCAGTTTTCATGGAATAAGATATCCTTCCATATAATGTGCATTGGGCTAAGCCTTTCTAAACGATTTTCCAAATAATCAGATATTCTCCCTCCCTCCACGTCGAATCTGTTTCACTGTTGCTATAACAGAATACCACAGACTGGGTAATGTATAAAGAAAATAAATTTATTTCTTACACTTCTGGAGACTGGGAAGTTCAAGGTACCAGCATTTGTCTTCTGGTAAGGGCCTTCTTACTACCTCCTCACGTGGTAGAAAGACAAAATGCAGACACTGTGTGAAGCCTCTTTTATAAGGGCTGTAATCCCATTCACGGGGAGGGGTCCTCATGGCCTAATCACCTTCAAAGGCCCCACCACTTGATATATTACATTGGTAACACCTGAATTTTGGAGGGGCCCCATCAAACCATAGCTAGTATCTAGTGAGGGCCTTCATGCTGCATTGTAACATGGCAGAGGGCATCACATGACAAGAAAGCAAGAAAGAGCCAGCTCAGGTCTCTCTTCCTTTTCTTATAAAGCTAAAGGTCCAATCATGGGGGCCCCACTCTAATGACCTTATCTAATTCTAATTACCTCCCAGATACCATCAACATATGAATTTGGGGATTATGTTTCAAACACATGAAATCTGAGAGACATATTCAAAACATAGCACTCTACCACTGCAATTCTGTAAAATGTGTGATTTGCATTGGGCATATTTTTCAAGGACATCCTTCCTCTTCCCAATCTATCCAGCTGTTCACCAAATCCCTTAACTGTCTTTCTAATATTCTACCTATCCCAGCCTTCTTTGCTGTTAGATGTGCTCATGTGACCATATTTTAGCTAATGGAATGTGAATAGAAATGCTTTGTGTCACATGCAGACTTGTTCCACAAAAGTGTCTTGTGTGATGTCCCAAACACTTTCATTTTTGCCAACTTGATACAAATAAGCTCAGCAACTTAGAAGCCATGTGTTGAAGATGACAGATGGAGGGAAAGCTTCCTGCCAAGTAGGAACACCCCTCTTTGACTTTACTTGTTGGAGAAATATACTTCTTTTGTGCTTGAGCCATTTCATATTTTGTGATTTGTTACAGGGTCTAGCCAAATTTTAACTAATATACCTCCCAATCATTGCAACTCCACCCTCCATGGAAAAGCAGTATGTGAAGAGAACCATGAGTCATTAAGGATACACAGTGTGCCAGAAGGCCTTTCTGGAAAGCAAGGTGTTTGTTGGAGGAGATAAAGAGATTCTCTTCTTCATCACCTCTCTCTATATATATATACCTCTATGCTGCTTGAATGTTGCCATGGGACTTAGGAGAATTCTAAGAGAAGAGATTCTGGGAGCCATTTAAGGAGCAAGGAAGAGCTGATTACTTGAATATGTTTCTTATCTTGATTTTATTTTTTTTTTTTGTGGTATTTTTTTTGGCCGGGGCTGGGTTTGAACCCGCCACCTCCGGCATATGGGACCAGCGCCCTACTCCTTGAGCCACAGGCGCCACCTCTCTTATCTTGATTTTAAATGAGAAGGATAAAAAGATGGGTTTGTGGGGCAGCGCCTGTGCCTCAGTGAGTAGGGTGCCAGCCTCATATACTGAGGATGGCAGGTTCAAACTTGGCCCCGGCCAAACTGCAACAAAAAATAGCCGGGCATCGTGGTGGGCGCCTGTAGTCCCAGCTACTTGGGAGGCTGAGACAAGAGAATCGCCTTAGCCCAAGAACTGGAGGTTGCTGTGAGCTGTGACGCCGTGGTACTCTACTGAGGCCAGCAAAGTGAAACTCTGTCTCAAAAAAGAAAAAAAAAAAAAAGATGGGTTTGTACATTACCTGAGTAACCTCATCAAAGAAGGAGACAAAAAAAGGGATAATAATGCTAATGATGATGATGATGAAGATGAAGAGAAGAAGAAGCAGGGGAAGGATAACTAACACTATTAAGTGTTCAACATATGTCACTACTTTCACAAAATTTTACACACATTATCTCCTTTATTCTTCTATAAATTCATTGATTCTTCTAAACAATTCTACTAGTAAGCACTATTAATGTTCTCATTTTACAATGGCAAAAACACACCTAGAGAGATCATCTTGACCACTCTTCAAGCAACAGAGACAAGATGCACACCCACGAAGTCTAATTCCAGATCTCATGGTCTTACCCATTGTACGGTGCTGCTTCGGGGTCTGGGAGAGGAGCCCATCAGTGGTATGCATGTGTCAGTAGTCTTGTCACTTCTTTCTCAGGAAGTAAACTACAGCTGAATAGAGAAGGGATCTGGAAGGATTAGGGATTCCCAGGAACTGGGGAATCCTGAAAACATGTGGCATGGTAGTAAGAAGAGGCCCTCAAGGGCGGTGCCTGTGGCTCAGTCGGTAAGGCGCTGGCCCCATATACCAAGGGTGGCGGGTTCAAACCCGGCCCCTGCTGAACTGCAACCAAAAAATAGCTGGGCGTTGTGGTGGGCGCCTGTAGTCCCAGCTACTCGGGAGGCTGAGGCAAGAGAATCGCTGAAGCCCAGGAGTTGGAGGTTGCTGTGAGCTGTGTGAGGCCACGGCACTCTACTGAGGGCCATAAAGTGAGACTCTGTCTCTACAAAAAAAAAAAGAAAAGAAGAGGCCCTCAGGTAGCTTACCCCTGGCTAACTATGTGGTCTATTTTTTACTGTTACTTGGCTGAAACCCAAAGTAACACATTGAAACATAACCTCATGTGAACCTAAAATAAATGAATAATAGATTAATTTATCAAAAGGCTCAATCTTTTCTATGCTTATTTCTTTTTAAAGTTTATCTTTATTTATTTTAAAAATAATAATGTCACTTTCTCCAAAAATCCATTTATTCTATGCCTATTTCTTTACTCTTTTTTTTTTTTTTTTGTAGAGACAGACCGTTGTGGCTGTTGTGACCGTTTTGTAGAGACAGGCATTGTGGCTGGGACTACAGGTGCCCGCCACAACGCCCGGCTATTTTTCTGTTGCAGTTCGGCCGGGGCCGGGTTTGAACCTGCCACCCTCGGTATATGGGGCCGGCGCCCCACCGACTAAGCCACAGGCACCGCCCTATTTCTTTACTCTTATAAATTTATTGTATCCTTATTTTTGTATTAGAATCACATGTTGATAATTCCCTTGCTTGCTTTATTGCCTTAACCTAGAGTTTCTCAGCAGCAGCACTACTGACATTTTAGATGGAATAATGCTTTGTTGTGGGGGACTGTTCTATGCTCTTATGGGTTGAATTGTGTCTCCCAAAAAGATCTGTTGAAATCTTAACTCCCGGTACCTCAGAATGTGACCTTATTTGGAAATGTTGTCATTGTAGACATAATTAGTTAAGATGAAGTCATACTGGAGTAGGGCCGGCCTTTAACCTGATGCGACTGTATAAGTCTACATGAATGGAATTAAACTATGTGTCATCGTCTGTAATCTGATATTTCTTTCTTTTTTTTTTTTTTTTTTGTGTAGAGACAGAGTCTCACTGTACCGCCCTCGGTAGAGTGCCGTGGCGTCACACGGCTCACAGCAACCTCTAACTCTTGGGCTTACGCGATTCTCCTGTCTCAGCCTCCCGAGCAGCTGGGACTACAGGCGCCTGCCACAACGCCCGGCTATTTTTTGGTTGCAGTTTGGCCGGGGCTGGGTTTGAACCTGCCACCCTCGGCATATGGGGCTGGCGCCCTACTCACTGAGCCACAGGCGCCGCCCTAATCTGATATTTTTTCATAATTATTTGTGAGATTTTACCCAGGTTGGTGCACATAGATGCATGTATTCATTTTATCTGCTCTATAGTATTCTCTGAGGCCAATATGCCTGGTTCCTCCCTCTCCTGCTCAGGAAAATGGTGGAAGTAGGAAAGTTTCTGAGCTGTCTTCTCTGAATTATGAGTTTATTTCATGTTCACCCTAACCCTAAGGGTGGAGCTCTTCAGGATCTTAGGTTTATGGAGTGTTATCCTATTAAGGTCTTCACCTCTGTGTTTCCTAAGCATTATTTTCTGTTCTCTTGACCCCATGAAACTCCAAAACAAGAACTTGAAGGTCATCAGATATCTTCATAATGAAAGCCAGATTGAGCCCTCCTCAATTCCTGAGATTCCCACTTCCCCTTCCCCTTGACCTTTGTACATTTCTTCCTTCTTGCCAGCATAGCAGTCTATTTTAACAACTCATTTTTTCAGGACTAATTAGAACTGAAGAAATGTTCTTTTTCTCCTTCAGGAAAGAAGAAAAATAATTCTTGGAAATAAACTGAACAGGCTGGTAAACCTTAAGAAATCTTGTAGTTGAACACTGAACTATCTCAAAAAACAGTATTTGTTAACTTGCAACCATCATCTTTCACAACACACAAAGAAATCTTAAGCAATCTGTAGAATATTGCGCCTCCAGCACTTCTCTTGTCCATTGTATTCCCTGTTAGTTACTATCTTAGTCAGTATTGCTGTTATAACAAAGTACCTTAGACTGGATAATTCATGAACAGAAATGTATTGCTCATAGTTCTGGAGGCTGGAAAGTCCAACATCAAGGTGCCAGCAGATTTGGTGTCTCATGAGGACCTATTTATTATAGACAGTGCCTTCTTGCTGCATCCTAGCATGATAGAATGGTAGAACAGCTCCCTTGCACCTCTTTTAAAAGATCTAATACCATTCATGGGGGCTCTATCCTAATAACTTAATTGCCTTCTAAGGACCCCACCTCTTTAATACTTATCACATTAGTGATTAAATTTCAATATATGAATGTTGGTGGGACACATTCAGACTATAGCACCTACTAATAAACTAATTCCACCACTAAAAATATATTCATACCTTAGCCTAGTTCCAGAAGAATCCCCTTTTGCATTGTGTAGTAAATCAGAAGCACTGAGGTTAGAAGCACCATCTGCATTCTCGGGCTGATTGATAACTGTAATTTTGCTACTGTTATGAATTGTAATGTAAATATCTGATATGCAGGATGTATTTAGGTGACCCCTGTGAAAGGGTTGTTTGACCCGCAAAGGGTAGCAAAATTACAGTTATGAGGTAGCAACGAAAGTAATTTTATGGTTGGGGGTCACCACAACATGATGAACTGTATTAAAGGGTCGCACATTATGAAGGTTGAGAACCACTGCTGTAGGATGTATAATAAATCCTTTAATAGACCCGCACATTGCATGTTGGGCTACCAACCACTTCCCCAACCTTAGGTCTTTCCCTGATTCCTTCATTCACTTTTTGGGGTCAAGCCTGGCTTTCTTATGATTTTTTCTGCATCATATTTGTGATTCATAGTCCTTCTCCCTGGAATGCTCTCCTCCCGGACCATTCCATGGCTGCCTTCTTTTTGTAAGGCAGTTCTCTGGCCACCATCGTCTCATAGAAAGGCCTTCCTAGACTATGCCATCTTAAATGCTCCCACCCTTGTCAGTTCAATCTCTCTACACTTTTATCCTGCTTATTGTCCTACGTAAAATTACATTTTATTAATTTTTTTTTTTTTTTTTTTTTTTTGCAGTTTTGGCCAGGACTGAGTTTGAACCTGCCACCTCCCGCATATGGGGCCGGCGTCCTACTCCTTTGAGCCACAGGTGCCGCCCAGAACACAGCTGATTTTTAAGTAAGGGACTTTTCTGTCGGCCTTTAACCTTTCCATTGACCAATTTTTCCAGTTTGTCATCTGTAAAAAAAAGAAATAAAAAAACTCCTTTGACTCCATTTTTATCTCAGCTCCCCGCCCCAGAAACTGCCCCCTTTCCCTCTTCCTTTAAACTAAACTTTGTATCTGCACTTTTAAAATTATTTGCTTACTTTCCAACACACTTCACCGAAACAACTCTTACTAACACCATCAAAAACTCCATGCCACTGAATCTCGCAGAAATGTCTGTTTGTATCCCTCCCTTGTGAAATACAGACATTATAAAAGAAGCTTCACCATACAGAAACTTAGACTAATGGTGCCCAATTTTGATTTATTGTGCACTGCTCAAAGAGGAAAATAAAAGGAAATTCGAGTACCCACCTGCTGTCATGTTTGGTTATATATTTTATTTTCAAATTATATGCATATACTATACTTTAACATCCTACATACATTATATACAAAAGCAAATTTGCGCATTAATATTAAACAGATGCAATAAAATAGATTTTAAAAGTCTTGCCAATTAGAATGCTTTATATCATCATTTTTTAATATCTTAAACATGAGAAATACTTAACAAGTTCCACTCTTAATCACACTGCATGAAAATCCTTCCTATAAGCAATCTTCTTGATAATTCTGAATTTCTCTTAGCTGATTTTTCAACAGATTTTGTTCGTTTTCATTCTTCATGTGACTAACACAGATCTTATTTTCTTTCTGGTGCTTGCATTATTTGTATTATATTGTTAGAATTATTGTTTGCTGGTATCTTTCCAAGCCACTCATCCATTTGGGAGGTTTAAGTCAGTTACCACAGGACACCACAATCTATAGACACAACTGAACAGGCATTTGTAAAAGCCATTCTGTCTACCATACACTGATAGCAATAAAATGAGAATGGAGGTGCCAATGTCAATTCCTCTCCATTCTGCCATCTCAGTGCTCTCTCCAGATGTTTCATGGACAGGACAGATGGGAGGAATGCGGGTACCAGTGTGAGCCCCTATGTGATATACTAGAACATCCTATTTTTCCCCTTTGTATATAGAGAAAAATAACCCTTAAAAAAGTTTGATTTTTTTCCCCTACTATAATAGAACATCTCAAGAGGTGTGTACTTTATTTTGTAGACCTGTAGTCTAGGCCAGGGGTCAGCACGCTTTGACTGTAAATAGCCAGATGATAAATATTTTTGGTCTTGAGAACTGCACTGTTTCTGTTGCACCTACTTGGTTCTGCTGTTGTAGTACAGAAGCAGCTGCAGACAGTATGTGAATTAATGAGCATTGTCATCTAATGCCAAACAGATTTGGTCTTTTTTCCCAGTTCCTGTCACAAAGCTCTTAAAACCTTTGAAATTTCTTGAATAATAGGCGTATCTTTCTTCTCTTTCTTTCTTTCTTTTTTTTTTTTTTTAGAGACAGAGTCTCACTTTATCACCCTCGGTAGAGTGCTGTGGCATCACAGCTCACAGCAACCTCCAACTCCTGGGCTTAGGCGATTCTCTTACCTTAGCCTCCTGAGTAGCTGGGACTAAAGGCCCCCACCATAACGCCCGGCTATCTTTTCCCTTTCCCTTCCCTTTTCCTTTCCTTTCTCCTTTCCCCTTTCCTTTCTTTCCTTACTAACTCCTTCCTTCCTTCCTTCCTTTCTTCCTTCCTTCCTTCCTTCCTTCCTTCCTTCCTTCCTTCCTTCCTGCCTGCCTGCCTTCCTTCCTTGTCTCATGTTGACACTCTTAGTAGAGTGCTGTGGCATCATAGTTCACAGCAACCTCAAACTTTTGGGCTCAAGCAATTCTCTTGCCTCAGCCTCCTGAGCAGCTGGGACTACAGGCACCTGCCACAATGCCCAGCTATTTTTAGAGACTGGGGCCTCACTCTTGCTCAGGCTGTTCTCCACCTCCTGAGCTGAAGCAATCCACCTGCCTCTGCCTCTCAGAGTGCTAGGATTACAGGTATGAGCCCCAGAGAAGAGTATCTTTTGTTATTTATAAAGATCCACCTTTGATCACACTAGAGTTTATGCAAATGAGGTGACCAAGCCTGAGTCCCTAGATATCCTCAGGATGGGGCTGATCACCAGAAATACCAAGGTGTTGGTCTTTGGAGGACTGGAACTTTCAGCCCTAACTACTGACCACTGGGAAGGAAAGGAGAGGGATGGAGATTAAGGTCCTTAAAAACCTTTGAACAATGAGATTTGGTGAATGTCAGGGTTGGTGAGTACATGTAGATGCTGGAGATTGGAGTACCCAAAGTGTTCACAAAAGCTCCCCAGCCTCTGCCACTCCACACCTTGCCCTACACATCTCTTCTATTTGGCTGTCCCTATCCTTTATATTAAAGTGGTAAACATTAAGTAAAGTGTTTTCCTGAGTTCTGTGATCCATCTTTACAGATTATCTAACCTGAGGAGTGGATTGTGGGAATCCCTGATTATCACTGGTTGATCAGAAATAGGCGATGGTTGGACTTGTGACTGGCATTTGAAGTGTGAGCAGTCTTGTGGGACTGAGCCCTTAAGTTATGGAATATGATGCTAACTTTAAGCAGACACTGTAAAAATTGAGTTAAATTGTAGGACATCTAGCTGGTGTTCAGAAAGTTGGAGAATTATTTGGTGCAGAAAAAACCCTCACACATTTGGTGTTGTGTTAGTGCAGAGAAACAGTGTTTTCTCAGAAGCATAGCTGTGTTCCAATATAGCTTTATTTGCAAAAACAGGTGGCAGCCAATTTGGCCAATACCTATCGTTGGTGCACCCCTTGGTGACAACAGCAAAAGCCCAGATTCTCACAGGGGGAATTTGACAGGAAAGAATTTTGCTCTCAATCATAAAAGAGATAGTACAAGATGATAAATGCTTTTAGGTTTGAAGAATTCTAAATGAAGCCAACATTAGGAAAGCAAGTACTGGCTCCTAGCTCATTGAGTCAAAGCCTTTATGGATAAACCACCAGGTCCCAAAGTCAGAGGGGTTTTCATGATGTGCCTTGGGTTGAACTATAAGAAAGCACTGATATTTGACCATTATTGACAAGTAAAAATGGCAGCTTTATATGGTTGAACTTATATAAATGCAGAAATAATACTAATGAGTACTTAGTACATTTTTGACACTAGGCCAATAGTATGCATGCATTCTTTTACTTATTTCTTTTTTTAAATTTTTATTATTTATTTATTTTTATAGATATGGGGTCTCATACTTCTGTCCTTAAGTAATCCTCCTGCCTTGGCCTCCCAGAGTGCTAGGATTATAGGTATGAGCCATTGCACCTGGCCATTTTTACTTACTTCTTAGATCAAACCTGTAAAGTCACTATTATTGTTTGTACTTTCCCAATAAAAAAATTGATATGTAAGTTATTTATATGCTTTTCCCAAGATCTCACAGCTAGAAAATGCTGGAATAGAAAGAAAATTCTAGAATTAGATTCAGGCTGATTGAATCAAAAGTCCATGTTTTTTGTTTGTTTTTTTATTATTAAATCATAGCTGTGTACATTAATGCAATCATGGGGTACAATGTGCTGGTTTTATATACAATTTGAAATATTTTCATCAAACTTGTTAACATAGCCTTCACGGCACTTTCTTAGTTATCGTGTTGAGACATTTATAAAATATAAAAGTCCATGTTCTTAGCCATCAAAGGATTCCTTGTAGAAAATAAGCACTTTGGAAAAGTGTTTGAGGCTATGAACAAAGAAGGAAAGAGTACAGATTTTTGTAACTCAATGTTAAACAAATGAGCCAAATATGGGCCCTGTATGTTGGCCCCTATGTTGCTTACATTTTTTTTTTTAATTTTTTTATTAAATCATAACTGTATACAATGATATGATTATGGGGCATCATACACTCACTTCATAAACCATTTGACACATTTTTATCACAGTGGTTAACATAGCCTTTCCGGCGTTATCTCAGTCACTGTGCCAAAACATTTACACTCTACATTTACCAAGTTTCGCAAATACCCCTATAATATGCACCACAGGTGTGATCCCACCGATTCCCCTCCCTCTACCCACCCCCCCCTTTCCCACTTCCCCCTATTGTTAAGTTGTAGCTGGGTTATAGCTTTCATGTGAGAGTCCCAAATTAGTTTCATAGTAGGGCTGTGTACATTGGGTATTTTTTCTTCCATTCTTGGGATACTTTACTAAGAAGAATATGTTCCAGCTCCATCCATGTAAACATGAAAGAGGTAAAGTCTCCATCTTTCTTTAAGGCTGCATAGTATTCCATGGATACATATACCACAATTTATTAATCCATTCGTGGATCGATGGACACTTGGGCTTTTTCCATGACTTAGCTATTATGAATTGGGCTGCAATAAACATTCTGGTACAAATATCTTTGTTATGTTGTGATTTTTGGTCTTCTGGGTATATGCCCAGCAGAGGAATTACAGGATTGAATGGCAGATCTATTTTTAGATCTCTGAGTGTTCTCCATATATCTTTCCAAAAGGAATGTATTAATTTGCATTCCCACCAGCAGTGCAGAAGTGTTCCCTTTTCTCCGCATCCACGCCAACATCTCTGGTCTTGAGATTTTGTGATATAGGCTAGTCTCATTGGAGTTAGATGATATCTCAAAGTAGTTTTGATTTGCATTTCTCTGATGATTAAAGATGATGAGCATTTTTTCATATGTCTGAAGGCCGTGCGCCTGTCTTCTTCAGAGAAGTTTCTCTTCAAATCCCTTGCCCAGCCTGCGATGGGATCCCTTGTTTTTTTCTTGCTGATGCGTTTGAGTTCTCTATGGATTCTGGTTATTAAACCTTTGTCAGAGTTATACCCTGCAAATATCTTCTCCCATTCTGAGGGCTGTCTGCTTGCTCTGCTTACTGTGTTCTTAGCTGTGCAGAAGCTTTTTAGTTTGATCAAGTCCCAGTAGTGTATTTTTGAAGCTGCTTCAATTGCCCGGGGGGTTCTCCTCATGAAATACTCACCCAGACCAATTTCTTCAAGGGTTTTCCCTGCATTCTCCTCTAGTATTTTTATAGTTTCATGTCTTAAGTTTAAATCTTTAATCCAATGAGAGTCTATCTTAGTTAATGGTGAAAGTTGTGGGTCCAATTTCAGTCTTCTGCAGGTTGCCAGCCAGTTCACCCAGCACCATTTGTTAAATAGGGAATCTTTTCCCCACTGAATGTTTTTAATTGGCTTGTCAAAAATCAAATAGCGGTAAGTAGCTGGATTCATCTCTTGGTTCTCTATTCTATTCCAGATATCTACTTCTCTGTTTTTGTGCCAATACCATGCTGTTTTGATCACTATCGATTTGTAGTAAAGTCTGAGGTCTGGTAGTGTGATTCCTCCTGTTTTGTTTTTATTTCTGAGTAATGTCTTGGCTATTCGAGGTTTTTTCTGATTCCATATAAAACGAAGTAATGTTTTTTCAAGATCTTTAAAATATGACAGTGGAGCTTTAATAGGGAGTGCGTTGAAATTATATATTGCTTTGGGTAGTATGGACATTTTGATAATGTTGATTCTTCCTAGCCATGAGCATGGTATGTTTTTCCATTTGTTAACATTTTCCGCTATTTCTTTTCTTAGAGTTTCATAGTTCTCTTTATAGAGATCTTTCACGTCTTTTGTTAGGTAAATTCCCAAATATTTCATCTTCTTTGGCACTACTGTGAATGGGATAGAGTCCTTAACTGCTTTTTCAATTTGACTGTTGTTGGTGTATATAAAGGCTACCGATTTATGAATGTTGATTTTGTAACCTGAGACGCTGCTGTACTCCTTGATCACTTCTAGGAGTTTTGTAGTAGAGTCCCTAGTGTTCTCCAGATACACAATCATATCATCTGCGAAGAGCGAGAGTTTGATCTCTTCTGACCCTATATGGATACCCTTGATCGCCTTTTCTTCCCTAATTGCGGTGGCTAAAACTTCCATTACAATGTTGAAAAGCAATGGAGACAATGGGCAGCCTTGTCTGGTTCCTGATCTGAGTGGAAATGATTCCAATTTAACTCCATTCAATATGATATTGGCTGTGGGTTTGCTGTAGATAGCCTCTATCAGTTTAAGAAAAGTCCCTTCTAGACCAATTTTCTTGAGTGTTCTGATCATGAAGGGATGCTGGATATTATCAAAAGCTTTTTCTGCATCAATTGAGAGAATCATATGGTCTTTGTTTTTTAATTTGTTTATGTGCTGAATTACATTTATAGATTTACGTATATTGAACCAGCCTTGAGACCCTGGGATAAAACCGACTTGGTCATGATATATAATTTGTTTGATGTGTTGTTGGATTCTGTTTGTTAGGATCTTGTTGAATATTTTTGCATCTATATTCATTAGTGATATTGGTCTATAATTTTCTTTTCTTGTTGGGTCTTTTCCTGGTTTGGGGATCAGGGTGATGTTTGCTTCATAGAACGTGTTGGGTAGTCTTCCTTCTTTTTCTACCTTTTGGAACAGGTTGAGTAATATAGGTACTAATTCCTCTTTAAAGGTTTGGTAGAATTCTGACGTGAGACCATCTGGTCCCGGGCTTTTCTTTTTAGGGAGGTTTTGTATAGTTGATGCTATTTCTGAACTTGATATGGGTCTGTTCAACATTTCCACTTGATTCTGGTTAAGTCTTGGAAGGTGGCGTGCTTCCAAGTATCGGTCTATTTCCTTCAGATTTTCATATTTCTGAGAATAAAGTTTCTTGTAATATTCATTAAGGATTTTTTGGATTTCTGATGAGTCTGTGGTTATTTCGTCTTTGTTGTTTCTGATTGATGATATTAGAGATTTTACTCTTTTTTTCCTGATTAGGTTGGCCAGAGGTTTATCTATTTTATTGACCTTTTCAAAAAACCAGCTTTTTGATTTATTGATCTGTTGTATTATTCTTTTGTTTTCAATTTCATTTAATTCTGCTCTAATTTTGGTTATTTCTTTTCTTCTATTGGGTTTGGGGTTGGAATGTTCTTCCTTTTCCAGTTGCGTGAGATGTCCCATTAAGTTGTTAACTTCCTCTCTTTCCGTTCTCTTGAGGAAGGCTTGCAGTGCTATAAATTTCCCTCTTAGAACTGCCTTTGCAGTGTCCCAGAGGTTCTGATAGCTTGTGTCTTCATTGTCATTTTGTTCCAAAAAATTGGTGATTTCTTTCTTAATCTCATCTCTGACCCAGCTATCATTCAGCATAAGGTTATTTAACTTCCATGTTTTTGTATGGGTATGCAGATTCCTGTTGTTACTCAATTCAAGTTTTATTCCATGATGGTCCGAGAAGATGCATGGAATAATTTCTATTCCTTTAAATTTACTGAGGTTAGACTTGTGACCTAAAATGTGATCAATTTTGGAGTAAGTTCCGTGGGCTGATGAGAAGTATGTGTATTCAGTTTTGTTGGGATGAAATGTTCTGTAGATGTCTGCTAAATCTAAATATTGGATGGTTAGGTTTAAACCTAAGATTTCTTTGCTCAGCTTCTTTCTGGAGGATCGATCCAACACTGCCAAGGGAGTGTTGAAATCTCCAACGATTATGGAGCTGGAGGAAATCAAGTTACTCATGTCTGTTAGAGTTTCTCTTATAAATTGAGGTGCATTCTGGTTGGGTGCATAGATATTAATAATTGAGATCTCGTCATATTGAGTATTACCCTTAACAAATATGAAGTGACCATTCTTGTCCTTCCTTACTTTTGATGGTTTAAAGCCTACTGTATCTGCAAATAAAATTGCAACACCTGCTTTTTTCTGATTACCATTTGCCTGAAATATGGATGACCATCCTTTCACCCTGAGTCTGTATTTGTCTTTTAAGTTGAGATGTGACTCTTGTATGCAACAAATATCTGGCTTGAGTTTTTGTATCCAGTCAGCTAACCTATGCCTCTTTAGAGGACAGTTTATGCCATTCACATTGATGGAGAGTATTGATAAGTCTGGTGGAATTTTGGGTATCGAGTTTTTCAAAGGTCCAGTGGACGTTTTTAATCCTTTCGCCAGTGTGGAAGTTGGAGTTTGATCCGAAGATTCTGAGTGAGTTTACTTTTGTGGTATAGGATTGGGTTGGTCATTGTGGAGGATAGGTCTGAGAACATCCTGAAGAGCTGGTTTACTTATGGCAAATTTTTTCAACATATGAATGTCATTGAAGTATTTAATTTCTCCATCATAGATGAAACTCAGTTTAGCTGGATACAAGATCCTGGGTTGAAAGTTTTTTTTGCTTTAGGAGATTAAAAGTTGATGACCAGCCTCTTCTTGCTTGAAAAGTTTCAGCAGAGAGATCTGCAGTTATTCTAATATTCTTACCTTTGTACGTTATAGTTTTCTTTCGCCGGGCTGCTTTGAGAATCTTCTCTTTCATGTTAACTTTAGTGAAGCTAATTATGATATGTCTGGGAGATGGCTTATTGGGGTTGAATCGTGCTGGGGTTCTGAAGCTGTCTGCTATCTGAATTTCAGATTCTCTAGGCATGTCTGGAAAATTTTCTTTCATAATTTCATGTAGAAGGGCCTCTGTGTCCTTGGCAGCTACTTCATCAGTCTCCGAAATTCCTATAACCCTTATGTTGTTTTTTTTCGAATTATCTGAGAGCTCTCTGAGTGAGTGATCCGTTTTTGCTCTCCATTTCTCTTCCTCTTTGAGAGATTGGGAGCGTTCGAAGACTTTATCTTCAATGTCAGAAATCCTTTCTTCTGCTTGCTCCATTCTGTTACTGAGGGATTCTACTGTATTTTTCATATCTTTGAGGGCTGTAAGTTCTTGTTTCAGTGTGTCTAAGTCTTTGGTGGTTTTGTCTTTAAATTTGTTAAATTCTTGAGACAATTTTTGAATTTCTCCTCGAATTCCTAATTCCATTTTATTAATATTGTCTGCAAACCAAATTCTGAATTCGACTTCTGACATCTCAGCCAGTTGTTTATGAATGGGATCTTCAATCACATCTGCCGTATCTTTTCTTGGGGGGGTTGATCTATTCTGGTTATTCATGTTACCAGAGTTTTTCCGCTGATTCCGCCCCATGGTTTACTCCCTTTGGTTTTTCCCCTGGGGTTTTATCGAGGGCCCGTACAGTGTTGTGGCCTGAGAAACTGGGGCCCTGTCTGGTGTGGTGGAGGAAAGTGGTTCTGTCTTGTTTTCAGCTGGTTTCTGTTCGATCTTATTGCAACTTCTACTCTGGCTTGAAGTCTCAGCTGTGTGGAAAAATCAGCAATTAAGTCACCCCGCCTGCCCACCTCTGGCCCCAGTTGGAAAAGGAGAATCAAACCTTCCTACAATCGCACACCCAGGGCACCGCCTGTAAAGTCCTCAGTCTATTAGCCCAGTTCAAAAGGTCCGAATCAACTGTCTCAATCGGCACTTGTCTCGGGTGGAAGGGTTCAAGAGGTCTCTGGGAACTGGATCACAGGGGCCTGGTGACTCCTCTGACACAGCTCACCCCAGTGCAGCGTGGAGTCAGGAGGAGCCACCCAGCAAATAGAGCAGTCTGGGAAGGTTGACGTCTCCTTCCCCACTTTGCCCCTCCGTCGGTCCCAGTCACTGGTATCTCTGCAGATGGCTAACCCAGTTGCCTGCAGTGAACAGACACTCCAGGGATTTGCACCTGCCTGAATCGCAAGGAAGTCTGCCAGGCCCCCGCAGACTGCCGCTATCTAGCAGGAGGAGATGGGGCCTGACATCTTTGAGTGTTTGATGCAGGTGATGGGAAGGAGGTGTTCACTCAGGCTTAGCCCCGTCCCTGATGCATGCTGCTAACAGAACAGAACAGAACAGACAACTTTGTGAGGTTCTGTCTCTGTTCCTGTCGTCGCCTACAGGAGACGGGCTGTTTTGAGTTCAAACGTCTTTGCTGTTGGAGAATTGCGTCTGAACACCTCTCTGGGTCGGCCCCGCCCTGGAAGCTTCCCGGGTTTGTGAGCCGTCACCGGTGGCCTCCTCTGGTTGCCCAGGGAGACAGGGGGTGTGGCCTCAGAATATCCAGAAGTGAGCGTTCTGCCGTTAAAGAAAAAACGGCTGTTGATCTACCTCCAGGGAACTGCTGCTCTGGTGTGGGCACTCAGGCGACCCTTTTCTCCTCTGTCCCACGCCCCAGAGTCAGCACTGAGCGGCCGCAGTTTGTGCTGGGTCCACACCCCTTAAGAGATCCCCCAAGAATCAGAACTCTTGGGGGATGGGCCCCCAGACCCCGATTGGGAGTGGGGCGGGGGGAAGCTAGAGTTTCATTCAGTTTCACGCAATACTACGGTCCGGGGAGGGCTCCTGCACTGCACCGCAGGGAAGTGCCGCCAAGGCTTGATTTCCCCTCAGCAGAGTGCCCTCTCCTCGCTCACGTGTCCCGGAGTCAGCGCTGACCTGACGCAGCTCAGGCACTGTGCACTCCCCTCAAGAAATCACCCAAGGAGCCGAACTCCTGGGGGATAGGCCCTCAGACCCCGAGTGAGAGTAGGGGTTCTCAGCTCTCAGCGGGAAGGCCAGAGTCTGATTCAGTCTTGGGCCCCGTATGCCTGGGGAGGGTTGCTGCACTGCACCGCAGGGAAGTGCCGCCAAGGCTTGATTTCCCCTCAGCAGAGTGCCCTCTCCTCGCTCACGTGTCCCAGAGTCAGCGCTGACCTGACGCAGCTCAGGCACTGTGCACTCCCCTCGAGAAATCACCCAAGGAGCCGAACTCCTGGGGGATAGCCCCTAAGACCCCGAGTGAGAGTAGGGGTTCTCAGCTCTCAGCGGGGAGGCCAGAGTCTGATTCAGTCTTGGGCCCCGTATGCCCGGGGAGGGTTGGTGCACTGCACCGCAGGGAAGTGCCGCGAGGCGTGACTCCCCCTCAGCCCGGTGCCCTCTCCTCACTCGGCGCACCTCAGAGTCAATGCTGACCAGTCGCACTCAAGGGGACTGTCCACTCCCCTTGAGAAATCACCCAAGGATCCGAAGTCCTGGGGGACAGGCCTCCAGACCTCAGTGGGCGGGAGGGGAGCGCCAGGGATTCAGGGTTGCCGGCAAAGGATTCCCAAAGTCTTATTCAGCCCTATGTCCGGCAGGAGAATGCCACGGCACCCCAGTAGGGGAGGTAGGTCCAGTTTTTAGAAGGTCTCTCCCGTGGAGTGTAGTGGGAGGGCCTTTAATTTCTGCCCGCTTGTTGAATTATGGGGCTCTAGAGCTGGTCTCATGGGGGAGGGGGACTCCCGTCCGCTTGGTGGTGGATTTTGTACCTTTTGTTTGCGTCCTTGTGATCACAACTTGCCTCAGCGGTGTTGATGTGCGTTCTTCAGCCTTCTCTCTTGGTGAGGCTCAAGTCCACCAGGATACTTACTAAATTCCTGTCCCTTAACTCTCCTTCTGGACGGGAGCCTTTGTTGAAAGCTGGCTTCAGTCCGCCATCTTGTCTCCCCCCTGCTTACATTTTTATAACAGGCTGGGACCTGTTAGCCCAAAAGCCAACTGATGTCAAACTAAAATTCTTGATTTGTTTTAAGCATAGCCCTTAAAAAGTATGTTTTTATAGTATGTATTTCTTTCAACTTTTATAACTCCATGGTTTTATTTTTTTAAATGCGCAAAAATTTTAACATGTTTAATTTGAGAAACAAGTATATGGTATTTTAATATTAGTTTATGTATCTCTGTTGTATTTCAAAAATAGTTTTTGAAATAAACCAAGGCCAGAATGCAATAATTTGCTTGAGAACCTATCCTTTCAGAGAAACTAAAATTTGAACCAAGGAATTTAACTCTTGTCAAGTGTGTGCTCTGTTAAAGTAAATTAAAATGGAGACCAGTTCTAAAGAATCCCTGTGCAGACGAACTCAGTTAAACTCACAAGTAACCTTAACTTTGCTTGATTTGCAAACATAAGCAAAACTTAACTTGGATTATTTCTTGCAAATATCAGTATTAAGGAAAAATGAAACTTAAGGCTAGCCAGCCAGAAGCTACCAACTAATTTATATAACAAGAGACTTTTCACAGGGTAGACAAATAAAGCAATTCCATAACCGTAGCCAGTCAAATCTTCCTCCTCCTCTTCCTCCTCCTCTTCTTTTTGCTTTACTTTCTTTGTCTTATAAAGCCCTCTCCTTGCATTCCATCAGCAAAGCCCCTAACCCACTTCTGGTTTGGAGATGCCCAATTCATTAACTTCATGAATCACTGTTTGCTCAAATAAAGTCTTTAAAATTTTATTGTGGTCACAGTGTATGGCACATCTCTTGGGGGTGGGATGCAATTATAAGAGGGGCTTTACCTAACAAATGCAATCAGTATAACCTAATTCTTAGTACCCTCAATGAATCCCAAACAATAAAAATAAATAAATAAAATTTTATTGTGCCTCAGTTTGAATTTTAACAGTTCTTAGCTTTAAAATTGTGTCTCATGAAATGTTCCTCCCACTTTTTTTTAAGACATGGGACAGACACTTCCAGGCAGGTTTTATAGGCAGTCTTTCTCTGCTACTTAGTAAAGAAGACCTTGATATTTGCCTTTAATAATGTTTTGAGTGAGTTAATTTACCATGAAACATTTAATTTTTGTTTTTAAAAAGTCTCCCACTTAAATTAATAATTGAAATATTCCATTACCATGTTCATTTGGTATTTCATGAATGCTATCAGTAGAATGTATTTGGGTCATTACATTTTCTTTTCATGATAAAAAAAATTTACCTAAATTTAGAATATTAATGTAAATTCAGCATAGATATTTTCTCACTATTAGTTCAGTATTTTATTAATAGATTGCCTGTTTCCTATTAGAGTTTGGCCCAGTACTGTCATAGTATATATATTCCAGTTCCAAGTGGAAATATATATATATTGCTAGCATTCAGTTCCATATGGTTTATGAATAAATCCCATCAATTCTATACTTTTCAAAGAGTCTCTACACGTTTTCTGAATACAGTTTATGCTGAATTTGTGTAAGGACATAATATTTAAAATCATTATAAAAATTTGTTCTCTGAAAAGAAAGAGGAATAAAAATTCTGATGCTTTAGAGCTAGTTAGAAAAAGTTAGTAAAGATCACTTCAGATGTTAGTCTTATAGGCCTTCACATTGAAGATGGTGAACCTTTGATTTTAAAGACCATTTGTGATGAAAGGATCCTGTTGTAAGACTAATGGTATCTATCAATGTATTGAACATTTACATTTTGTAAAATATTTAAGAGGAAAACTTAGGATCTAACTGCTACAGAAGGAGGTTCTGGAGTCTATAAGCATCATCCAGGACAGTTTCAAATGATGCCACTGAGGCATTAATGATTGGAGCCTTTGGTGCCACTGAGTTCCAAGTAAGTTGTAAAGCAAACAGAAACTCTCCAGGAGGATCAGAAGAAATATTCTTTTTCATTAGAATTCTTTATCTTTAGGGATGATTGCCAGGAATTTCCTTCTATAGCTAACTACTAAAATTTTTTAAAAGTCTTATAAGTTTTCACCCAGTAAGTTGTAAAATAATAAATAAGAAATTGATAACTTACTGAGATTTGAGTTATGTTTTCATTTGTGTGCCTATCCTTTTGCAATTTGTTATGTAGCCACAGGAGGCAGGGTTCCATATTAAACTAAGTCCTAGAGGACTGCTATTGCTCTTAGATGAATGCTTCCTCTTAGATAGGGCTCCAACAGAGGAAAAATAGAAAGAGGTTTTGCAAAAATAAAAGATAGTTGAAGATGTGTTAAAATGGATTTTTATAAATCAAATATGAAAGACTAGGATTTTGCTTTTATTGATTTTTAAAGAGAATATAGTTATGCAATATTTAGATGAAATAAAATATTCTTATTAATCAAAGATCTGGTTCCTATACTTTAACAAGGTACATAGATTATCTATATTTAAGGATTTGGGATTCAGGGAGGTAATATTAACATTGTTTTGAAAATAGAGTCTAATAACTAATATTATTGAGTTCTTATATGCTAATCATTTTAGAGTACTGTCTCTTTTAACTTAATATTATACACACTGTAAACTTTGTTATATAGAAGAACATAATTTAACTTGTCCTTCTACTTGGGAAAGATAAGATAAACTGATTGATAGAGATTTCCAAGTGATAACATGGTTGCTAGGTAAACTTACCACATGTAATGAAAAAGAGAGAGAAAATGTTGACAATAGAACTGTATAGAAATTAAAATAACAGGTGTGTTAAAGATTAAATAGGTTTTTAGTGAATTACTTTAATCTTTTCAGTTTTACAGGTAGCCCAGTCACTATGAATCACCAAGGAAATTGAGACCATAAAGTATGAACATACAAAATATACACATATTAGTGCTCTAGCTTCTGATGAGGTTGAAATAGATCAGGCATCCTCAAACTTTTTAAACAGGGGGCCAATTCACTGTCCCTCAGACTGTTGGAGGGCCAGACCATAGTTTAAAAAAAAAAAACTATGAACAAATTCCTATGCACACTGCACATATCTTATTTTGAAGTAAAAAACAAAATGGGAACAAATACAATTCACACCGCTTCATGTGGCCTGCAGGCTGCAATTTGAGGACACCTGAACTAGATAATTAAAATCAACCTCTCTATTGAAATTATAAAGACCTCTTGCAAATTAATAAGGAAAAGATAAACAATGCAAGAGAAAAATAAAAAATATACCTGAACAGACATATCCCAGTAGAGGACATAATATATGGAAATGTGCTCAATCTCATTGGTAACTAGGAAAATGCAAATTAAAAGCACAACGGGATGTCACCACATACCAATCAGAGTGGAAAAAATAAAATATCTGATAATGTACATGTATGAGAATAGCCAATTTTAACAAAATAAATGAAATTGCCAATTAATAACAAGGATATGGAAGAATGAGAGCTCTCATGGACTGCTGATGAGAGAATACACTGTAAAATCACTTTAGAATAATGTCTGATAGTAAAGCTTAAAATGTATGCAATCTATGACCTAGAAATTCCCTTTCTGGGTCTCTATACCCCCCTGGAGATATATGTTTACATACACTGGGAAACATGCTCTACAATGTTCACAATTGTGCCTTATTACTAGAAGTTCCAGGCAAGAGCAACTCAATGGTAAAACTGATAAACAAATGGAGGTAGGTACATGCTATAACATAGTGGAGATAGAGAAATGAATGGATGATACCTCCATGCAAGAGAAGAATAAATCTTAAACACAAAAGACTGAGCTAAAGAAGCTAGTCTAATACCATATGATCCTATTGACAAATATTTCAAAAATAGGTCATATTAAAAATTATTGGCAGTATGAAAGTCAGGATAGTGGTCATTATAAAAGGTAGGATGGGATTATAATCAGGAAGAGACAGGTGAAGGGCTTCTGCGGGAAGATGTGATTCTATGCTTTCACATGGAGGGAAGACATATATGTGTTTGTGTTTTTTAATAATTTGTTAGCTATGTATTTAATTTTATGACCATCTTGTATTTTGTCTCACAAGAGGATATATCACAGAAACTTATTTCACTAGTATTTCAGAAAGATGATTTGATTTATGGCATAAATATTTAATGAGTGCTATCTTAGCAGCACATTTTGTGTTGCCACAAAGGAATACCTGAAGCTGGGTAAATACAAAGAAAAAGTGTACATAGCTCAATGTTCTTATGGTTGGAAAGTTCAAGATTGGGCAGTGGGATCTGGTGAGGGCCTCAGGCTGCTTCTACTCATGTTGGAAAGTGAAGTGGAACCAACATGTACAGAGATCACATGGTGAGAGAGGAAGCAATAGGGGGTAGAGAGGTGCCAGACTCTTTTTTAAACAGCTCTCTCTCTTAGGAACAAATAGGGTGAAAATTCCCTGACCTCTGAGAGAGGGCATTAATCTATTTATAAGGGATACACCCTCCTGGAACCCCCAAACCTCCCATTAGGCTCCACCTCCAACGCTGGGAAGGGTCAAACATCTAAACTGTATAATGTACCTACAGTATACCCGGGCCTGTGTTAGAGATGGTTCATAATTTAAACCAGGTGAACCAAAAGTAAACAAAGGTAGACTAAGGGAGTTTCACAGCTGTTATTTAGTTAGAGTTATCAACAAGGAGTATGATTGGAAATGCTGATGAAAGGAACAGAAAAGTAGGTGACAGAAAGGTACAAATGATCCTAGAAGCCTCTAACATTGGAGAGGATATTTGTTTGCTAATGAATTTCCTTCTTAGTTTTGAGTTTGATCTTAAAGCTTGTTTGAAAAATTGCTTGATTTTTCTCTACAGTTCTTTGTGCTTTTTCCACATCACCTGTAAGATGTTTCTATTGGTTTCTTTAAACTACTGACCAAGCATTTATATCATTTGTTATTTGGAGGAAAATAAAAGAAATCAAATTCAATCATTTTGAAAGCTCCTAACTCAGTAAGTTATCAATTTCTTAGAGCCTACGGGGTAAACACAAAAAATCAAACTTGAGAACTTTTGACCTTCCTCTCACTGATGTATGTTAAAAGTAATTACATGAATTTGTATTTCTGGCCTGTAAAAAGGAAGAAAAGCCACAAAAACAGAAAACAGTTGGCCCAAACTAAATTTCCTGCAAACAGCTTACTGTGCCATTTTTGACAGCTTCCTTTACTACTTGAATTTATAACCTTGGCTATGAAGAGATTTTTAGTAAAGGCAGTGACTCTTGAGTTAAGAGGTTTAGAAGGTGATTCCTGAACAAGTGAGTAGGGCTTTAATCAGAATGTACTTGTATATCAACTAGTATAATGGCTAGAAGAACGGTGTTCTAATGAATCACAATTTACTAAAATTTTATTGTGAGTAGCATATAGGAAATATCTGAATGAAAGCAAGCAAATCTGTGTTTTACTTCTGAAGCTAAGTAAGAGTGGGCAGTCAAGAAACTTGGAACAGATTTAATTGTCATAAAGACTATGAATGGTGTATGATGACTGAGATGAAAGTACTCTTATCTCTGTTAAAATAGCTTGCTGTCTGCCAGTTAAGTACATTTTAAAAACATGCTCTGGGAAGCTTACGTAGTAACTTCAAATCTTTTCAGAAAAGCACATCTACTATCTACATTATGTGTGTGAGTCAGCTATGGTTGCTAAGAGACCAGAGCTTTAAATTAGTTCTACCTTCAAAGGGCAAGGTTAGGAGAAAGAAATCACTTTCTCCTAATTGGAAAAGGGAGGTATGCAGCTTAATGCCAAACAGTAAAGAACGTCACTATTTGTCTTAGGATTTGTTTGTATGTTGCTGGAAATCATTTAGAAATATATGTCCACTAACTCCTAGCAAAACATTGTGAGCCAAGGGAACGTTAATTAAGAAAAACTCATGTCTGTTGTTTGATTAAATATATGCAGATGGTTAAGGGGTTTTTTTCCTAGAAAGATGCAGAAACTTCTAACATGTTCATTTCATAGTTGCCTTAACCATCTCAACCCAATGACTCTCACTTCCCTATCTACTGAATCCTTCTATGCTCCTTGTCACTTTTTAAAACAAAACTGCTAAACTTTTTGAATCTGAAGTTCCTCTCTAAGTTCACAACCTCCAATGGTATGATTCTTTCATTCTCTTACTCCTATTACAGGGTGAGGAAGTCATCAAATTTCGACTCTCAGGTATTCTGCCTTTAACACTAGGGAGGATTGTAGAGGACATCTACTAAGATAAGAAACACCAAAAGAGAAGCATAGGAAGATAAAATGATGAATTCAAGTTTAGACACAATGAGCTTAATATGCCTGTGAGACAATATGTTTATCTAGAGTTCAGGAGAGAGGACCAGTTTGAAGCCATTCACACACAGACAATAAATAATGACAGTTGGTGAGGTCATCTAGAAAGAATAAGGACTAGGAAGAGGTCTCAGGGTCAGTCTCTGAAGAACTCTAACATTTTAAAGAGTTGCTTAAAAGGAGAGGGGTTTTAAGGGTGACCAGAGAGGTGTAATGTATATAAAACAAAGAGAGAGGACAATAATGTCAAAGGTAGGTGGTGAGGCCAGGAACAGTGGTTCACACCTGTAATCCTAGCACTCTGAGAGGCCAAGGCAGGTGGGTTGCTTGAGTTCAGGAGTTCAAGACCAGCCTTAGCAAGAGGGAGACCCCTGTCTTAAAAAGAAAAAAAAAAAAAAAGTAGGTGGTGACACTTTGTCAGAAGTCTGAGTAGTCCATTGGATTAGCAGCATGGAAGTTACCTATGATCTCAGTAAAATCAATTTTAATCATATGGATGATGTTGAATCAGCATGTGGAATATGAAATGTGAGAGAAAGTGAAGAGATAGAAATGGTAAATATTGAGCATCTTTTTGAGAAATTTGGATGAGAAAGGAGAGAAAAATCAAGCAACAGTTTGATGCAAAATAAGAGTGAAGGATTTTTAATTGAGTAGAGCTTAAGTAAGTTTGAATGCTAATGAAGAGAGATCTGGAATTCAGAGCAAAGTAGAGACCTGGGGCTAAGGGCAGAAGAAACATTTTGCCATTGTAAATTTGGTTTGTAAATTTTGTGATTGACAGTCAATTAAGTTCCCATTGAATAATTTCTATTTCCTCTTTGAAATTAAGGGAAAGTTATCTGATGAGTCTGTTGTGGAGATAGAGAACGTACCATGTCATGCTTTATGAGTGGTTTGGGTAGGCCTCTGGATCCATTTCTTTGTCATTCCCTCAGCCCTTCCCTTTCTTCAGTAGTCAGAATCCTTTCCAGATAGAATTTCCCAATGGTAGAAAAATAGTAACACAAGTTCCAGGTTTCACATTTGCATACCACAGAATCTATGGGAGAAAAGGTTTTGTGTTTCAGGGTTTTCAGAAAAGTTTGGAGATTCACCAAGATTAAACAGGCCTAGGTCAGTTATCACCCATGGACAGATAACCATAGCCAGAAAGATGGAAAGTTCTGACTGGCTTGTGTTAAGTTCTGACTGGTGTGTTTGCTCCTTAGACCTATGGATTGCCAAAGGAAATGGAAGATTGTTTGAAAGGTAGACAATGAGAAATAGATGGTGAGAAGGAAAATAATTGTTCCCTACCAAGAATAAAGGAGGGAATCTGGAAAACTCTAGAAAGAGGGGGAAAAAAACAACAACAATGGGATAACTATAAAAGAATGAAAATTGGGCGGGTATAAGGTTTAAAAAAATTAATTTCTATAATATACACTAATACATTACAGATATGTGGCTACTAAGGATACCTACGTATTCTTGAGTGGGCTTTGTAAGTTTGTATTTTTCAAAAGATTTGTCTATTTCATTTAAGTTATAGAAAAATTTACTGGCACAAAGTTTTTCATAATATTCTATTATTATCTTTTAATCTCTGTAGACCATAAATTGATGTCACCTTTCATTCTTGATATTGGTAATTTATGTCTTTTTATTTTTTTCTGATTAGTCTGGCTAGGTGTTTACCAATGTTACTGATCTTCTCAAGTAACAAGTTTTTGGCTTCTCTGTTTTCTGTTGTATATTTTATTGTTTTCTGCTCATCTTTATTATTTCCTTTCTTCTGTTTACTTTGGATTTTATTTGCTCTTCTTTTTCTAGTTTCTTAAGGTAGAAGCTAAGATCTTTCTTTTTTTCCAATATAAATGCTTAGTGCTGAAAGTTTCCAAGTATTGCTTTAGCACATCCCACAAAGTTTGATATTTTCATTCAGTTCCAAATACTTTATGATTTCTTTCTTGACCTGTGGATTATTTAGAAGTATGTTATTGAGTGTTATGGGCCAAATTTATTTCCCCCCAAAGATGTTGAAACTCTAACCCCCAGAACCTGTGAATGTGACCTTATTTCAAAACAGAGTCTTTGCAGATGATCCCAGTAAGATGAGGTCATTTAGAGTGGGCCTTACTTCAGTGTGACTGGTGGCGTTATAGTTTATATCCTTATAAAAAGGGCAAATCTGTAAATAGAGACACATACATACAAAGAGAATTCCATATAAATATTGAAGTTATACTTCCATAAGCCAAGGAATATAAAAGATTACTGGAAAACCACCAAAAGCCAGGAGAGAGGCAGGACAGATTCACCCTTGTGACCCTCAGAAGGAATCAAGCCTGCCAACTCCTTGATTTAGGACTTCTAACCTCTAGAACTGTGAGGCAATACAGTTCTATTGTTTAAGTCACGCATTTTGTGGCACTCTGTTAGAGTAGCTCTAGCAAGTAAATATACAGTAAAACCTCTGTAAGTTGACCACCCAAAGGACTGCAACAAACTGGTCAGCATACAGAGGTGGTAAGCATAAGAAACTAGGCCTACTGTACTTATATGTACATGAGGTTTATGTCCAATCTATGAAAATTAGGTCAACTTAAGGCAGTAGTAGATATAGAGAGGCAGTCAACTATGGAGGTTCTACTGTATTTAGTTTCAAAATATTGGGGGATTTTTCCAGATATCTTTCTTTACTTATTTGTCATTTAATTCCATTGTGGTCCATACTTTGTACAGTTTAAATCCTTTTAAGTTTATTAACACATGTTTTATGATCAGGAATATGCTCTATCTTGGTAAATATTTGAAATCACTCATTGCTATTGTTCAGTGTTTGGTCTTTAAATGTCAATTAGGTCAGGTTGGTTGATCAGGTTATATCATCTATATGCTTGTAGATTTTTTATCTTCTTGTTCTATCTATAATTGAGAGAGATATATTGAAGTCTGACTATAATTGTGGATATTTATTTCTTCTTAGAGTTCTATTAATTTTTGCTTCATATATTTTGAAGCTCTATTATAGATCTACAGTTATTTAGAACTATTATGTTCCCTTGATTAGTTTATTCCTTTATCATTATGAAATTGGCCTCTTTATCCCTGGTAATATGCTTTTCTCTGAAATCTACTTTGTCTGAAATAAATATAACCACTGCAGATTTCTCTTGATCAGTGTTATCATGATATATCTTTTTTCATCCTTTTAAAAAGGATGTATTTTTGTATTTTTACATTTAAGGTGAGTTTCTGGATAGTATGGTAATTCTTTTCTTTTTTTCTTTTTTAGAGACAGAGTCTCACTTTGTTGCCCTCGGTAGAGTGCTGTAGCATCACAGCTCACAGCAATCTCCAGCTCTTTGGGCTTAGGCGATTCTCTTGCCTCAGCCTCCTAACTAGCTGGGACTGCAGGCGCCCGCCTCAATGCCCAGCTATTTTTTTGTTGTTGCAGTTTGGCCGGGACAGGGTTCAAACCTGCCACCCTTGATATATGGGGCCAGTGCCCTACTCACTGAGCTACAGGTGCCACCTGGTAATTATTTTTTTTTAATTTTTGAGGAATTCTCATACTGTTTTTCATAATGGCTGTAACAATTTCAAGTCTCACCAACAGTGTATAAAGGGTTCCTTTTTTTCCACTTCCTCACCAACACTTGTTAACTCCTGTCTTTTTGATAAAATAATCCTAATAGGTTTGAGATATAAAGGGTTGAACTCATAGAAGCAGAAAGTAGATCAGCAGTTGCCAGGGGCTGGAGAGTGGCAGAAATGGGAAGATGTTTGTCATAGGTACATACTCACTTATAAGATGAATAAGTTCTGGGCATCGAATTTACAGCATAGTGACTATGGTTAATAACATTGTCTTGTATGTTTGAAATTTGGTAAGAGAGTAGAACTTGAGTGCCCTCATTTCCACCACATCCACACTGGTAACTATGTGAGGTAATGGATGTGTTAATTAATTTGTGGTAATTATTTCACAATCAAATCATCACATTGTATACCTCACGTATATACAAAATTTAACTCATCAGTTATATCTCAATAAAGCTAAGAAAAAAACTTCAAATTAAAGTGAGTTTTTGGTAGGCAGTATATAGTTGGGTCTTGATTTTTTTACTTGAAAATTTCTGTTTTTTAAATTGCAATATTTAGACAATTTACATTTAATGTGATTATTTTTGCATTGCGAATAAATTTGTCATCTTTCTATTTGTTTTATTTTTGTTTCACTTGTATTCTGTTGCTAGATTTTCTCTTTTCAGGAGCATATTATTGTTATCTTACATAAAGGTTGAAATTCAAACTAAAGAGTATCTTATTACTGATAGAATAAGACTAGAAATATAAATACATTCTTTGAAGTTAGAGAAGTAACACAGAGGAAAACTAAGAATCATAACATAACTATCAAACATTTGATGCAGAACATAGGAAACAGGTGAGGGATAGTATATAATGAACTAATTCTCATATTCCATAGAGGATTGACATAAAATTGTCTTAATTTGATAAGTCAAGAATACTATTTAAAATTATAAAGATCCTTTCTAGAACTAAAAGTAGAAACAGTTAAAGAAAGCTTCATCAGGAAGCACTAGATGGTAGTATGGTATGAAGTTAGAGATCATTCTTTTTCTTCAGAAACTTTCTTGTACTCTGCCTTTTTACTGTAAATGATTTTGCTCAGTAATTTGTAAATAAAAAATAGACATTATAGAGAATAGGATAGTTAACTAAGAAATATCAGTGAGAGTTTTAGCTAACTTTAAGGGCCTTTCCAAGATTCTTATTTCTACAAAAATGGGAGGGGTCCACCTTGAGAAGCAGAGGTAGAAGAAGGAATGCCTTTCTGACCGGAGTGTTCTCTTAGATCAACTTCCCTAAGTTGGATTGGCTAATAGAGCACCATCTAACAGAAAGATTCTCAGAATTATCCATGGAGCCCAGAATAATTCCCATCAATATTTAAGCCAGAGCAGTTGTCTGCTGTGGTGTAACTTGGTGATATTAAACCATAACGAGGACAAGAATGGGCTAGATTCCATAGCCAGACTTCTGGAACCCTCAGCCAGCTAGCTGCACAGGTTTGCACCGAAGTATCCATTAAGCATGCAGTAATGTGATTCATCTTTTTGGATTAATTTCTTTATGCTGGGGAGGAGTTCCTGTATTTGCTTCTTATCTTTAATTATAATTATATGTCCTCCTCATAAACAGATGGGAATTTGTTCCTTAATATTTATATGCTATGTTTAATTAATTTTTCCCTCTATCACATCTCTACTCCCCCAATTATTCACATTATCCTACCACTAGTCAATATACTTTTTCTATGAGAGGCTTTGTAATTTTGGATTATAAGACATTATTATCTACCTGGTTAAGGTATAGTCCTGATACCAGTAAAATACATATGCAGAAACAACTAGATCAGTGTCCATGCAAATCTAGATCTTCAAAGTAAAAGGAAATTTCATGTTATCAGTTTCCGCATTATATATCTCAACAGAGTTTAACTTTACTCATCTCTTTCACTTTATGAGTATCTGAGTAGTATATAAGGTAACTATGGTTACTGGAATAAAACTCCTTTCATGTGTGAAATCAGAGGCTGAATATGTTTGAAGTGTTACTCATATCTCTACATCTTAAGATTGTTTAACAAATTGGACTTGTCTCCACCGTTCTGCTGCAAATGACTCTCATCACTATTTGAAAAGCATGTACTTCTTAATTTGAAGCACCTGCTGGTTCAATACTTGTAACACTTCCTCAATGTCTCATGTAGAGGAAATTCTTCTGCCCTATTGCCTGATGTTTTTCCCTCCATGGAATTCATTTCCAAGTAAATAGCCTAAGAATTGCTTTTATGAGTAGTAAACAAATAATTCTTTGGTACATTAATTTTAAAAACACTGGATGACAGCAAGTATGAAGAAAGAACAAATCTTAAGGTTGACATTTTCTACTCTAGAGAAAAGAAGATATTTACCTATAGATTCTCTAAAACAGGGAACTGGACATTCATTTAATAATATAAACAAAAATATAATAATTATTGAGTGCCTGATAATATATTAAGCAAGGGACATAAATTTTCTCAAATTTAATACAATAGCTTTTGTAAATTTTTTTTTTAATTTTTCATAGAGATGGGATCTGGCATGTTGTTCAGGCTGGTATCAAATTTCTGGCCTCAAATGATCCTCCTAGATTACAAGCGTGAGCCACTGTACCTGGCTAGCTCTGTAAACATTTTATTATCCCAATTAAACATCTCAACTACTAAGTCCCAGAAGCTGGATTCTGAGTCCAAAAATTACCTCCTCCTAAACACTGCCCTGTTTTTAAAAAGTAATTACTGAATACTGTTTTGTTTTGTTTTTTAATTTCACATTAAGATGAGGGTACAGATGATTAGGTTATATTGTTCGCATCTGTTAGGTAAAGTTCAAGTTGCAGTTGAGACCTTCACCAGGGGATTGTGCTGTATACCCTTCTATTGTGCCCATTAGGTAAGAACTTACCATTTCCCCTCTCCCCTCCTCTTTTCCTCCTTCCCATTTGAATTTAATTGCATTTTTTTTCTCTTATGGGCATGTAGTTGTTTATCTGTTGTTCTCGTATTAGTTTTGTGTGCATTGGATATTTGCTTATTCATTTTTGTGATACTTTATTAAGAAGAATGTTCTTCAAGTCCATCCAGGTACATACAAAAGATGTAAAGTTTCCATCTTTTTTATGGCTGAACAGTTGAACACCAATTTTTATGTGAAGTACTTTTTAGGAGACTGGAATCTTTCTTCTAAAAAATTTACCCTTGAGAGATTATCTCATCTCATTACATGATAGCAGATTTGTGCCTTACAATGATGTTTTTTCTTCCTGCTTCTGAAATATGGGTAGAGATGATAAGAAATGGCCAATATTGGTCTTGATCTTGTTTCATCTTCTATTTATTGTCTTACTAAACTATTAAATGTGTTTTATTATCATTTTGATGGAGGTGGAATATCTAAGAAGAATCAATTAATATTTAGGACTTACATAGTGATTATCAACCTATTAGCAGGATTTTGCCTTACAATCCTCTTTCCTGTGGGTTGAGGAAGGGACAGGACTTCCACAAGGGAACTCAAGATGGTATAGAAGCTGGTTATGTACCGTGTGTGTGTGTGTGTGTGTGTGTGTGTGTGTGTGTGGTAGATTTTACGTATGCTTTATGCTTGAAAGATGGGAGGGAGAGTGTCACAGATAAAAGATTCTCTTACTGTCTGTAGAGAATTATTTTTTATTTCTCTGTAACTCTGAAAACTGTCTCATCCTCATATTTGAGTTCTGGGATAATTTCAATGCTGTACATTCATTTTTGGCTTTCTGTTGCAGGGAGTGAAGTCAGCTTGCTTCTACTCCACCATTTTGGTGATGTCGGTCTATGGTTCTCTCTTTTTGAGAATTCAAGTTAATACAGAATGATGGTGCCCCAGCTTATCCCAGAACCAGCTGAGTGAACTTCAATCTAACTTCAATTTCCACACTTATAAAAGATTAATAATAATACCAATCTCACTGGGTTTTGTGAGCCTCTGGGGAGAAAACACGGGTAAAAGCACTTTGGAAATGAAAATGCCCTTTACAAATGTTGTGTGTTGTTAAAATTGCTGCTGAATTTGGAAATATATTTTCTCACTTTTATTGCTTTTGAGCCACAGTACAATTGAATCATGAATCCAAATGGTGATTCACTCAATTAAGAGTTTTCAATCCACTCTCTATGAAAACCCAGAAAACTCTCAGATATTGACATGTTTAAAAAAATATGATCACAGTTATTACTTTCTTTTCTTCAGATTCAAGCAGAACACTACATTAGAAAAGAGTTTCAAGGTTTGAAAAAAAAAAAAAATAAAAGCATCCCCAAATCCTAAAAGTCTTGAAAGTTCTTCTCTTTTAAAATATTTTTCAAAAGACAGCAACTGGTAACAATCTACATTACTGCTCAACTATAGAGAACATATACAAAAGTAAAACTCCAAAGTGTGACATCCCCTTCAGTGGAATAAAAAAACACATGTCTCAGAGCTGACTAAGCTCCTCCCCACTATCTTGAGTTATCCCACCTTAAGCTCATTTTGGGGTCAGTGGGGAGATGAGCTACAAATCAAGTCTGAGATTGAAGCTTTAACCTAGGCTTGCCTTGAAGTAACTGAAAGCCATCAGAAGGTAAATAGCATCTTCAAGAAATCCATTAAGTGATTCACTATTCACCAGGGAAGGGAAATGTGACAGCACATGATTGAAAATAGTGACTGGAGAAAAGAATAAATTTAGTCATATATATACTCTTCTTCTCAATAAATTGATTATAGAAGTGACTTCAGAGGTGAATAAAACTCAAGTGTCTGTATTGGGATAGTTTTAATCTTAAGAAAAACAATGTCTGGCAGAAGTTTATCTAATAATATTGAAACATAAATCCATCTCATATCTCCCCATACACTGTCCCAAGTGAAAGTCAAAATGCTTTCTGTGAAGATGCTCATCATTATATTGGAAGTTGCTCTGATAAAGGCTCTGTGCTGAGGAAAACTGTGGTATAGTGAAACAGTTACTATAAAACTCTTAACATTTTATTGTGGAGTTATTTCAAATCTTGAAGGTCAAGAATAAAATCCTCTTGGAAAAACAAGATGAGAGCATCTGTATAGATTTTCTTAGTTCCTAACCCCATGTAAGAATATTAAGCCAAGAGAGCTTAGAATTATAGAGTTTAGTCAATTTAACCTTCCTACTCTCCTCCTAAGACAGGTATAATGGACAGATTGAAGGGGATGGACTTATACCATTTTATAATATGATGGTTTTGCAAAGATCTTTTACAAAAGAAGGATTTTTTTTTCTTTCAAAAATGAAAAGGACAATAAGAGAGAAAGTGAAGTGCTTCTAAGAGGATACAGCCATATTGATATACAACATAAAATGTTACAGCTGAAAAAGACCTTAGAATGATCTAATCTAACGCTCTATATTTTACAAATCTAAAAGCACTCCCTCTTGATGCTGAGGCTATCACTTTTATTACCTACCACACTGTCACTTCAGAGAAAACACACTCTTAGAGCTGCAGCCTTGTGATCATGTAACCAGAAACCTCTGCCTTTAGGCCATTAGGAAAACTAAGGATGATGATGTTAGTATAGATTAATCTGTGTATCTTTTACATAACCAGACTGCATGCACATTTCAATTCCCAAAGTTAAGAAATATCATATTGCTTCATAGCTTACACCCTATAACAATTTTTCTACTACCTAAAGAAAGAGGAAACTGTGGCTTTTGAAGCAATGCCTCATTGTTACATATTCTGGATATGCTGGGGGCAGAGGGAGGTACTTTCCAGAATCCTTGAGAGAAGAGGTACAGTAAACATTTAAACTGGGGTCTGTCTTAATTACTGAATCCATGTATGTGCCCATGTATCATTCCTTATCTGTTTCCCTATAGTGATGGTATCAAATTGTCCTCAAATTGAGATGCATACTGTACTTTGTCTCCAGATTACAAGACTAAAGCTAACAGATATTTTAAAATCAGTCCGGGCTCAAGGAAAAAGCAGTAATCAGAACATGTGTAGCCGCAAAGCCATGTTTTGAAAGAGAGTGTGAATAATAGAAATCTTCAAAATGGAAAATGTGGTAAAAGATAAAAAAAAGAAGAGGTGGGATATGAGATCTCAGAGATGAAAAAGAGAGGAGTAGGAGAGGAGGTAGTCAAGGATTAAAAAGTCTTCTCGGGGTCTTGGTCATCATGAGGTGATATTTGAAAGATGCCTGGTTCTTCTCTCTGGGGCCTCCAAATGCCTTGCTTCTTTTAAATAATGCTCAATTCTTTCTTTTAAGATTCTAGCTCTATAAGCAACTCTTGATTCTGAGATAAGAACATATTACTTGCTTTTATTTTTATTTATTTTTTGTTTTATTATTATTTTTTTGAGACAGAGCCTCAAGCTGTCGCCCTGGGTACAGTGTGCTGTGGCATCACAGCTCACAGCAACCTCCAACTCCTGGGCTTAAGTGATTCTCTTGCCTCAGCCTCCCAAGTAGCTGCGACTACAGCCACCTGCCACAACGCCTGGCTATTTTTTGGTTGTAGTTGTCATTGTTGTTTGGCAGGCCCGAGCTGGATTTGAACCCGCCAGCTCTGGTGTATGTGGCTGGCGCCTTAGCCACTTGAGCTACAGGCACCGAGCCTATTTCTTGCTTTTATAACACATACTGTAGAGTATTAACCTTGGTGAATGATGGTCTCTTTTTCCTCCAGCATTAGGATTTTGTAAGCATGTCCAGAGGCTCATATATGATGGAGCTGGATAATAAACATGATAGACACCATTTTTACAATGTTTTCAGCATCAGGCATATTGATTCCACAAATCTCTAAGACTATTTTGATTGGCAAACTGTTTCCAAGTAATATTAGTCATTATTCTGCAACCCCTTTTTATGAACATAGAACATACATCAGGCCCTGTGGAATACAGTGATATGAGACAGACTCTCAACTGCTTTCCAAAGCAACCTGATTTTGTAGGAATGTGTTTATGAGAGAGCTATCTGTAAAAGCACTAAAAGCTAAAGAATATTTTACTTTTAGACATGGTTCAACTAATAAATGTGAGCATTATTATTGTGTTCTAAATTCTCATTTATCCTAGAGGAATCTAAATCAGAATTTGCTAAATAATAGACATGCTTCTCAAATTGAGAAGTTATTTCCTACCTGCTAAAAGAGTAACTGGAAATCATGTAAGAAATATAAATTCTAAAGTGGTTATGTGAAAATGCTCAAGAATGAGAATAGTTGCATCTGGGAAATAAGGACACTGTGAATAAGGAATGGTCACACTGTTATCACAAACAAACCAAATCCAGAGAACCTCTAAGAAAGGGGCATTAAAACACGCAGCATCAAGAGGAAATTAGTAGGAGTAAAAAGTAAGAAATTGGAGAACAATATTTGGCACAATTTCTCCCCACTGAAATTGTCCAAAACTCAATGAGATCTTTGAGTGAGAGGAGACAGCCCTCAGAGAAAATATGATTTATCATCACTGTTACTTGCAGATGATACTTTTGTGCCTGTTCCCATATCATGCATTCTCATTGTTGCTATATTGGACAATGGATGACACACTGGCACTCACGGGGTATATGAGGGACTGGGGAAATCTGAAGTGAAGTGATGAATAGTTGATGACCTTTTGCATTTGTAGGTGGCAAAAATTACATTATTTTCAGGCAAGCAGAGAAACATTGTGAAATACGTCGTAACTGTCAAAAAACTTTCTGTTGAAAGTTATAGGAACCCAACTCAAAATAACTTAAGCAGAAAAATCCAAACAAATAAGAGGTACAGTAGCTGAAGTTATGGGCCATGTTAAGGGGTACAGTTAATCAGATCTAGGACTTCAAGTAATACCATCTACATTCTGTTTGTCTTTCAATCTCTTGAAACCTCCCAACATGTATAGGCCAATATGACACCAGAAAGTTAAGACTCTAGTCAAGTCTGCTAGTTTAGTAATTCCAGAGATAGAAAGTAGTTTTCCTAGTCATCTAAGGAGGATGCTGATTAGCCTGGCTTGGTACAATATGTTCATCTCCGAATTAGTAATTCATCCAGGGGGTTGAGTAACTCTGATTTTCCAGAGTTTCTAATTAGATATTTAATCCCACATTCTTAAATATGAGCAGACATCAGTAATTACTAGGCATTGCCCTAGATGTCTATATTGTTGTAAAAAAAAAAAAAAAGAATTGCCAGTCATATGAGGAAAGCATCTAAGATATTATATAATACTGATACTAAAAACAACCTACCAGAAAAAAAGCAAGTTAGAGGTTACAGTGACTATGCAGGAATAGGATAATTTTTAAAAACCTTAAAAGTCTATCATTAATATCAGAGAAGATATTACAAGGATGTAAGAAGAATACCATAGTATAAGAAAAGGAACATTCAGAAAATATACCTCTTAAAATTAAAAAAAAGAGAGAGAGCATAAATGAAAATCTCAATAGTTGTATTGAAAGACAAATTTAAAGAACTTATCCAAAAAATAATTTTGGAAAGAGAGGTAGAAAAATAAGAGAAGAAAGAAAATTAAAGGACCAGTACAAAAGATCTAAAATACAAATAATAGGAGCTCCAAAAAGAGAGAAAACAAGAGAGGTAACAAATAATTCAAGAAAATATTTGTAATTAAAGGTCATACATGTCCACGTTGGAAAAAAGCTCATAGAGAAAATAGAAGAATAGATAAAAATAAGCTTACACTAGGACTCTTCACTAAGAAATTCAGGATTATAGGTATAAAATGATCATATATACAAATTGATAGAAACAGAGAGAATTAGAAAGAGGTAGAGATAGAAAGATTGAGAGAAAATGAGCATGCCACATGCTAATAATCAGAAATTGAAATACAGTAGAACCTCTGTAAGTTGACCATCCAAAGGACTGTAACAAACTGGTCAATATATATGTCAGAGAGACAGTCAACATAAGGAACTAGGTCTACTGTACTGATATGTACATGTGGTGCATGGTCTGGTTTATGAAAATTAGGTCAAATTAAGGAGGTGGTTAATGCAGGGAGGTGGTTAACAATGGAGAGTCCACTGTAATTTCAGACTTCTTAACAGCATTACTATAAGCTAAAACACAAAGGAATACTGCTGTAAAAATGATTTCCTAAGGCATGAAGCCAGCAAAACAGCAAAGTAGGAGTTATCTGGCTTCATTATCCTCCCCACACTGAATCCCAACTAGCAACTATCCAGAAGCAAGATTACCACAATGAATATTATAGAACTTTGGAGTGAGGCTGTGACACTCCCTTGGACTGCAAATCTGAGGAAAAAATATTATTGGATGACAAAGTAAATGGTTCTCTTTGACTGTGATGCCTTTTCCCCAAGCCAGCATAGCACACTACACATGGGGAATTCCCCTGGATTCATGGTTTCTATACTGGAAAAAATGAGTTGGAAGTAGACATTGTCCTTCCCTGAATTTTGAGGCCCTACACAGGAAGCTAACTCCTTTCTCATTCCACAGAAAGTATTATGAGAGCCAGCATAGGTAAACCACCTGTAGTCAGCTAGAAACATGAGTAGGGGTGAGGTTTATAGTGGTCAGCGCACAGAACTTAGTGGTTGCTCTTCATTCTGGACAGCAAAGACACCACATCAGAGAGGCTGGTCAGTAATGCCATACTGCAGGAAATACAGACCATAGGTCTCTTGGGCTCAAACCTCTAGCTACCTTTTCAAAACATCCTGGGTACTCACTTTGGGTCTTCCCAAGGCCATTACAAGAAGGACACTGTACCAGCTTCAGAGTCCTCCTAAACCTTGTGGAGAGCCTAGGCTTAGCCATCCTCTAGTGCTGAAACAGCTGTAGCTATCATTGGCCTAGGGATCACAGTAGTCCATCTGCTCAGAATTTCTGGCAGGCCTAATGCAGAAGAATGGTCACAGACAAAGCCAAACTCAAAAGACTGAAACAAATACATAATTCTTTAGTGCACAGACATGGATGCACAACCACAAGGAACAAGAATAATCAGAGAAAGATGACCTTACGAAACAGACAAAATTAGATGTCAATGATTGACCCTAAAGTGATGGAAATAAATTATCTCCTAAACAAAAAATTCAAAATAGCTTTTTTAAGAAGGCTCAGCAGGGCGACACCTGGGGCTCAAAGGAGTGGGGTGCTGGCCCCATATGCCGGAGGGGGTGGGTTCAAACCCAGCCCTGGCCAAAAAAAAAAAAAAAAGAAGAAGGCTCAGCAAACTTCAAGAAAATACAGAAAAACAATTTAGAAATTTATCAGAGAAACTGAGGAGAGAGATTAAAATAATAATAAAAAGAAGTCCAAATTGGTGGGACCACACCTATGGTGCATCTTACAAGGGTACATGTGAAACTTACTAAATGTAGAATATAAATGTCTTAACACAATAACTAAGAAAATTCCATGAAGGCTATGTTAATCAGTTTGATGAAAATATTTCAAATTGTATATAAAACCAGCACATTGTACCCCACTATTGCATTAATGTACACAGCTATGATTTAATTAAAAAAAAAGTCCTGCAGGTGAAAAATACAATGAACAAATTGAAAATAATGAATCAGTGAGCTTAAAGGCTAGGTATTTGAAAATATACAGTAAGAGGAGAAAATAGAAAACATAGTAGAAAGGAACAAAAAAGACTATAACATTTATTGAACACCATCAAAAGAACAAATATTTGGGTCTGTGGAGTTCAAGAGAAAGTAGAGAAAGATAAAGGGGTAGAAAACTTATTTAAAGAATAAGTTTAAAGAAATAATAGGCTGTGTGCAGTGGCTCACACCTTTAATCCTAGCACTCTGGGAGGCAGAGGCAAGTCCTAAGCTCAGGAGATTGAGATCAGCCTGAGCAAAGTGAGACCCCATCTTAACTAAAAATAGAAAAACTAGCCGGGCCTTTTGGTGGGTGCCTGTAATACCAGCTACTCAGGAGGCTGAGGCAAGAGGATTGCTTTAGCCCAAGAGTTTGAGGTTGCTGTGAACTATGACACCATGGCACTCTACCCAGGGCAACAGAGTGCGACTCTGTCTCAAAAAAAAAAAAAAAAAAAAAATAGCAAAAAATTTTCCAAACTTGGAAAAAGATATAAATATCCAGGTCAAAAGTCACCAATCAAATTCGATTCAAATAAGAATATTCCAAATATTCCAATATATATTATAATCATACTATGAAAGGTCAAGGAAATGAGAAAATTCTGAAAAAAGCAAGAAAAAATAGGCAAATAAAATACAAAGGAATTCTAATTATGCCTAGCAGCAAACATTTCAGTAGAAGGTTTAGAGGCCAGGAGAGAGTAGGATGATGTATTCAAAGTACTGAGGGAAAGAAACAGTTAACCAATAATACCGTACCCAGTAAACCTATCTTTAAGAAATAAAAGAGATAGAGACTTTCTCAGATAACAAAGCTGGGGGAATTCATCATTGCTAGAGTAGTCTCAAAAGCAATGTTAAAGGGAGTTCTTCAAATTGAAAGAAAAAGTGTATAATGAGTGTCATAAAGATATATGAAAGTGTAAAAATCATCTCTGGTAAAGGTAAGTAAGTATACAGTCAAATTCAGAATACTGTTAATGTAATAAGGACTGTGAATTACTTATATCTTTAGTATGAAGATTAAAAGATAAAACTATTCAAATAATAACTATAATAATTTTTTAAGGAATAGGCAATACAACTATGTAAATTATGATATAAAACATTCAAAATGTATGTCTGTGAGAAGTGGAGTTTATTATGCAAAGTATAGAGTTGTTTTTTGTTTATTTGTAATTAAAGTTGCCTTCAGTTTAAAATAACCTGTTACAAGATATCTTATGCAAGTCGCATGATAATCACAAAGCAAAAACCTATGAAAGAGACACTAAAAACAAGCAAGGAATAAGAATTGACTACTACAACTAAGCACTTAGTTACAAAAGAAGACAGTAAAAGAGGAAGAAAGGAAGAGTTACAGAATAACCAGAAGACAAGTAACAAAAAACAGTAGTTAGACCTGGCCTACCAATAATTACCCTGAATATAAATAGATTAAATTCTTCAATTAAAAGACATTGAGTAGCTGAATGGAGTAAAAACAAGACCAAATAATAGAATATCTATGAGACTCACTTTACCTTGTAAGGACACATAGACTGAAAGTGAAGGGATAGAAAAAGATATTTCATGCTAATGGAAACCAAAAGAGGGCAGAAGTAGTTATACTTATGTCAGATACAATAGCCCTATATCAAAACTCTGAAAAGAGAAAAATAAGGTCAGTGTATAATGATAAAAGGATAATTTTGGCAATAGTATATAAAAATTGCAAATATATATTCACCCAATTATGAACAACCTAAGTATAGCAAGCAAATACTATTAGATTTAAAGGGAGAGATGGACTGCAATACATTAATAATAGGAAGCATCAACACTCCACTTTGAGCAATGGACAGATCATCCAGGCAGAAAATCAAACCAACAAAGAAACATCAAATTTAAATGGAACTCTAGAACAGGAGGACCTAACAGGTATTTATAGAACATCATAGAACATCTGCAGAATATACCATCAAGGAACACTCTCCAAGATAGATCATGTGTTAGGACACAAAAAAATTCTTAAAAAGTTTAAAAAGATCAAAAAATCATATAAAGTATTTCTTTTGACCACAATGGAATAAAAATAGAAATCAATAGCATGAGAAACTCTAGAAACTTTACAAATGCATGGAAATTAAATAACATGCTTTTGAACAACCAATGGGTCAATGTAGGTATTAAAAGGTATATTAAACTTTTTGAGACAAATGAAAATAGAAAATATATCAAAACCTATGGGATAAAACAAAAGGAATTCCAAGAGGGATGTTTAAACAATAAACCATTATACCAAAAAAGAAGAAAAATCTCAAACAACCTAACATAATACCTCAAGGAACTAGAATAGCAAGAATAAACTAAACTCAAAATTAGTACAATTAAAAATATAATAAAAATTAGAACAAATGTAAAGGTTAAAAATATACAAAAAATTAAGAAAATAAAAAATTCATATTTTAAAAGATAAAATAGATAAACCTTTAGCTAGATTAATAAGAAAGAGAGAAGATCCAAATAAATAAAACTAGAGCTGAAAAAGGAGACATTAAAACTGATTAACACATGAATACAAAGGATCATAAGAGACAATTATAAACAATTACAGATAAATTAATTGGGAAACCTAGATGAAGTGGGTAAATTTCTAGACACATGTAACCTACCAAAATTGAATTATGAAAAAATAGAAAATCTCAATATGTCAATAACAAGTAATGAGATTGAATCAGTGAAAAGAAAAACTCTTCCATCATAAAAACCTCAAGACCTAATGAATTCATTGCTGAATTCAGCAACTACTGAAAAAAATACTTCTCAACTACTTCTCAACTACTTAAAAAAATACTTCTCAACTACTTAAAAAAATAAAGATTGAAGAAGAGAGACATCTTCCAAACTCATTTTTTGAGGCCAGCATTACCCTGATACCAAAACCAGAGAAGAACACAGTGAAAAAAAGAAAACTACAAGTCAATATCTCTGATGAACACGGATGCAAAAATCCTCAACAAAGGGCGGCGCTTGTGTCTCAAAGGAGTAGGGCACCTGCCCCATATGCTGGAGGTGGCAGGCTCAAACCCAGCCCCAGCCAAAAACTGCAAAAAAAAAAAAAAAAAAATCCTCAACAAAATATTAGCAAACTGAATCCAACAGCACATTAAAAAGATCATTCACTATGATCAAATGAGAGTCATCTCAGGATGCAACAAGGATTCAACATACACAAATCAATAAATATGATACATCACATTAGCAGAATGAGCAGCACAAAAACATGATTATTTCAGTAGATGCAGGAAAAGCATGTGACATAATTCAACATCCCCTCCTAATAAAAGCTCTGAAAAAACTATGTAGAAAAAGAACACACCTCAGCACAATAAAGGCTATACATGACAAAATCATAGCTATCATACTTAACAAGAAAAAATTGAAAGCTATTTCTCTAAGATTTGTAATACAATAAGGATGCCCACTTTCACCACTTTTATTCTACATAGTTCTGGAAGTTCTAGACACAGCATATGAAAGAAATAAAAAGCATTCGAATTGAAAAGAAGGAAACGATATTGTCCCTGTTTGTAGATGATATCATTTTACATATAAAAAATCCTAAAGACACCACCAAAAACTGTTAAAACTAATAAATGAATTCAGTAACATTGTAGGATACAAAAATCAATATATAAAAATCAATAGCATTTCTATATGCTAATAGTAAACTACCTGAAACAAAATCAAGAAAAGAATCCCACTTACAATAGCTGTAAAAATATATTAAAAATTTAGGAATAAATTTAATCCAGGAGGTGAAAGATCTCTACAAAGAAAATCATAAAACACGGATAGAATAAATTGAAGATGACTCAAATAAATGAAAATATATCCTGTGGCCATGGATTAGAAGAATTAATATTGTTTAAAAGTCCATACCACTCCAAGTGATCTACAGAAGCAAAATACCAATAGCGTTCTTCACAGAAATAGAAAAAACGATACTAAAATTTATGTGGAACCACAAAAGACCGCAAATAGACCAAGCAATCTTTAGCAAAAAGAACATAGCTGGTGGCATCACACTACTTGACTTCAAAATATACCACAAAACCATGGTAACTAAAACAGCACAGCACTGTCATGAAGACAGACACATAGACCAATGAAACTGAATAGAAAGCCCAGAAATAAATCTACACATTGACAGGCAACTGATTTTCAACTAAGGTGCCAAGAACATACATTGGGGGAAAGAACAGTTTATTCAAGAAACGGTTCTACAAAAATGGAGTATTCATATGAAGAAGAATGAAACTAGTTTCTTATCTCTCACCATATATAAAACTAAACTAAAAATGGCTTAAAGACTTAAATTTAAGACCCAGGACAATGAAACTACTAGAAGAAAACATAGGGAAAATGATTTATGACATTGATCTGGGCACGGAATTTTGGATAAGACCTCAAAAGCACAGATGGAAAAAAAGCAAGAATCAATAACTAGGACTACATCAACCTAAAAAGCTTCTGCACAGCAAAGGAAATAACATGGTAAAGAGATAACTTGAGAAGGGAAGAAAATACTTACAAACTATCTAACAAAGGATTACTATTTGAAACAGGTAAAGAACTCAGTAGCAAAAATAAAGTAATAATCTGATCAAAGAATGGGCAAAGGACCTGAATACATTTTTCAAAAGAAGAAATACAAATGGCCAACATGTAGGTACATGATGATTAGTGCTCACCATCACTAATCATCAGGGAAATACAAATTAAAACCCTAATGAGATATCACCTTACCTCAGTTAGAATAGCTATTGCCAGAAAGACAAGAGAAAAGGTGTTGACAGAGATATGGAGAAAAGGGAATCTTTATACATTGTTGGTAGCAATGTAAATTAGTACAGCCATCAATGAAAAACAGCAAGGAAGCTCCTCAAAATATTAAAAATAAAACTACCATATCATTGAGCAATTTCTCTACTGGGAGTATATCTAAAGGAAAGGAAATAAGTATGTTGAAGACATATCTGCATTCTCATGTTTATTGTAGCACTATTCATAATGGCCAGGATATGGAACCAACCTAAATTTCCATCAACAGATAATGGACAAATGTGATATCTACAAAATGGAATGGTATGCTGCCATAAAAACAAAGAAATCCTGACATTTGCAACATGAACGAACCTAGAGGACATTATGTTAAGTGAAACAAGCCAGATACAGAAAGACAAATACCACATTATCTCACTCATGTGTGGAATTGAAAATAAAGTTGATCTCATAGAAATAGAGAGGTGGTTACCAGAGACTGGCATGGTTAGGGGCAGGGGATAGAGATATATTGATTGAAAGATACATAATTATAGTCATATAGGAGAAGTACATTTTAAGAGTCTTGTACAGCAAAGTGACTACAGTTATGGGCAATGTGTTGTAGTCTTAAAAAATGCAGTGTGAGTGAATATTATGGGCTGTCAGCATAAAATAGATAATTCTGTGAGGTAACGCATCTGTTTAGCTAGCGTTAACCATTCCGCTATGTCTGTATCTATCTGTATCTATCTGTCTATTTATCTACACTTCAAAACTTCATGTACAAAATAAAAACATACAATGTTATCTGTCAATTTAAAAAAACATTAAAAAATGATTTCCAACTTAAATATTACAACTAGTTGGGGAGGCAAACAAGGTCTTCCAAACTTACCTACCATTTCATACTCTTCATTAGAAAGCTACTACAGGGTGTGCTCCACTGAGGAAGTCCTTTAAAGGAAAAATGAACATGATGGAGAACTTGATGTGACTGAGCCACTTAAGGGGAGACTCAGTTGCCAGAATAAGTCGTGTAACTTAATTAATGTTTAATGTTAAGTATAGGCAGTCCCCAGGTTATAGATGAGATACTCTCCTGAGACTGTCTTTAGGTCATCTTTGTATGCAACTCAGATCCCTGATAAATAGCACATATACAGCAATAATAATGCATGTAATAATAACAATACTACAATGGCTTATATGTGGTAATAATACAGTATAATAATGTAATAATAATAATACTCCTGTACTGTAGTAAGTTACATACACTATTGTGCACTTTCTTTTAATTAAAAAAAAAGAGAGCATAAAGCCTCATATAAAAAGTTTAGATAGGAGGCTTGGTGCCTGTAGCTCAAGCAGCTAAGGCGCCAGTCACATACATCAGAGCTGGTGGGTTCGAATCCAGCCCAGGCCTGCCAAACAATGACAACTACAACCAAAAAATAGCCAGGCATTGTGGCAGGCGGCTGTAGTCCTAGCTACTTGGGAGGCTGAGGCAAGAGGATTGCTTAAGCCCAGGAGTTGGAGGGCTGTGAGCTGTGATACCACAGCACTCTACCCAGGGTGACAGCTTGAGGCTCTGTCTCAAAAACAAACAAACAAAAAGTTTAGATAGGAGATAAGAGAAATTTCAAAAAAGAATATTAAAGGTTAACACTCACCTAATGTTGCATTAAGGCTAGACTAATAGGAATGTTACGCTTATTTTGGTCTTCTAACCAAATCAATAATAACCTTTCCATTTCAATAATTAATCCACTACACTGCTTAGTAATAATTGATGCTTTCATTGGAGGACTGTCTTTCACATGTTCCATTACTCTCAATTTACCCTTTATAATTGTTCCAATAATCCAGCAACTAAAGCCTAATGCTTTCCCAATGAATGATGGTGTCTGGCCTTTCTTCAAATGCTTTTTTCTACTTCTGTTTCCATTGTAATCACCTTTCTCTTTGCTGCAGGCTCACTCACCTGGACTTGCAGTAGACTTTTCACTTTCAAGGCATGGTCAGAAGGGTAACACAGACTCACAAAAAAACTTAAGATGAAAGCAACCATAAATGTGTAAGTGACCATATGAACAATGAGACCAGCCACTAGTATAAAGCTGCTGAGCCAATGAACAAACCATGCAGGTTTGTTTACATGCAAAGAAAAAACTAGTTCCCTCATTATTAATTCAATTATTTAATCATAAATTATCTTATGGGGAAGCATGGGAACCCATTTTTAAGTATGGAACACTCTAAGTCAGGTTGTTCACAACCTGGGGATTGCCTGTACATGGAAAAGTGGCATTCCTACGTAAAAATGAGTCAATTATCAATCACAGGAAAATCAAAAGTGCATGAAAGGAAAAGTAATCACATTTTACTACAAAGTTCATCTCCAAATAGTATTCACCTAGCCATAATAAAGTAATGACAACATTCCTTCAACTGGAATTAACATGTAAGAATGTTGAGAAAAGGGGAGAATGTTAAATGCTCATTCTCCACTGTGGGAAGTCAATTACTAATGCTTGAGCTAAAATATCAAGAAGTGGCAATTATTGAGAGAAACATGTTATTTGGAGAAATAGAATAGTTAAAAAAAATAAATCAGCTGTAAGAGGAGAAAGTGCTTTTCTCTGAAAGGGAAAAGAATGGTAGGACAGCCATTTGGTTTTATATAAATCTTTAAAAACATTATATGTGCATTACAAGATCATTATAACTTTACACATAAAAATATAACTTTGATTTTTAAAAATCCTCCAATTTACCTAGTTTATTCTCTGTTCTTAGCAATACTAAGCTCTAAATCTTTTTGGAATTGATAGCTTTCATGTCAACAATTAGCTAAAATGAGGTGACAGCAAGTAGATTTGTTTTTTTTCTCTGGAGATGTAAATTTGGTAATAGTGACATAAATAAAAAAGAAGAGTGAATAAAGCACGTTGACAGGAAAAGAAATCATTTTGTGCTACAGCCCATTTCTTTACACTAACACCAAAGCTTTTACCTTTAAAAGATCAATTTTCCATAGCAGATAAATATTGAAAGACTATTATACTTTTTCTCATGGGGACAATCAATACAATTATATTATAGCATTTAATAACTTTTATACTTCTATGACATATAAAATCAAAACAATGCTTTCTAAAATTGATATGTACTTAATAACAAAATCTTTTTCTAAACAAATTCTTTCTTAGAATCAACTAGCTTTTATTAGGTTTATCAAAAACTGAAATTAAAAAGAAGCTATCTATCTTATCATAAAACCAAAAATAAAATAGCTTTCTAGTCAGCCATACAACAATCACAGCCCTGAAATTGCTCACAGTCTGGCAATTGGCTGAAGAAACTGAAATGTAAGCAGATAAAACATACGAAGATGATTATAAGACAAAGTGGCCAGGGGCCATATGGGGCTGTGGGATTAAAATAGAAGGTATATCTAACTTCCTGAGTGTGGAGAGGGGACATTTCAGGCAGAAAGCCCCCTTCTTAAAGGCCAGGAAGCTGGAAGCAACAATACATGAGGTGCTGGTAGCTCTTAGCTCAGGGTACAAGTGGACATCTCTGTAAGGGAATCCAATGCAAAGTAAATGCCTGGCCAAGAGGGAGCCATTCAATAGTGGGGAGACACATTCAGTTGGGTAAGGAGGGGCAGAGTGGTCCTGGGATATTAAAATTCAACAAGAACCATTGCTATATGGCTTGGGAATAAAGGTCAGAAGATTGGGCAAAAGAGTGGGTCTGGGAGAAATGTCTACAGAAAGTAGGCAGCCATTCAGGACTAGAAGTTTCTGTACATGACTCCTGCTAGAATCAGGTCTGAGCTTCAAGCAAAACCAGTAAGTAGGTCATCTGGTACTCTATGCTGGCTGTAGACCTTCTTGCTAGCTTAAAAAAATTACTTTAATTTCCCCCTTCCACCATGTGAATACACAACTATAAGGTACCATCTTTGAAGCAGAAAATGACTCCTCACCAGACATTGAATCTTCTGGTGCCTTGATCTTGGATTTCCCAGCCTCCAGAACTGGCAGAAGTAAATTTCTGTTATTTATATATTTTTAAAAATTATTTTATTTTTAATTGTAATGAAAAACAAAGAATTATCCTTTATGCCATTTTAAGTGTACAATTCGATTGTGCTAACTCTATTAATATTGTTATGTAACAGATCTCCGAAACTTTTTTACCTGAAAAACTGACTCATCATGGTTTCCTCTTAGATTTTCCCTCCTTTTTTGGGAAAAACCACCAGACATTTAAGGAATCAGCATCTCCCACTTGAGTTCTTTCACTTGGAGGAATTCAGAACCCCAAGCCAGGCACTTTAAAGTTTTAAATGTTGGGATTTTCCCAACTCTGTTAGTGCACTGGGGTAGAATTTTCAAGTTTATTCTCTTTACTATTAGCACTTCAGAAAAGATCAGCAGGGGGCTGCATGAATCAGCATGTGGTTTGAAAGAAGATCAATATAGCTTAGTGTTCTCAATAAAATAAAAACAGGGAGCCAATTTAATTATTATGCTTCTGTTGAGCTTTCTATCCCCAAAGCTAATAACTTTTCAGTAAGGATCTCCACCTTGATTATAGCCCATGTTATATAAAATTTAGAATTCAATAATGTTGCATCCTACTTTTGGGAGTCAGGCTTGGCAAATACATTTTTATTAGCTAAGAGTTCTGGTGAAGGCAGAAGCCCTAACAAAAGCAAGAGAGCAAGTGAGCAAGCAAGTGAGTAGGTAAAGAAGGAAAGAAAGAAGGGAGGGAGGGAGGGGAGAGAGAAAGGATACCAGAGTAATTTGGAGTAGAAAGTTTTTAAGAGATTTTTTAAATACAAACATTATTAAAATTAGAAGTGTTCATTATTGCACAGTTAGCTTTACTCCACTCTGTTTCAGATATTGTGGGTGCATCTCTGACAAATAGATTTAAACTACTGAAGCTGCTGAGTAAATTCAATACACTCTCTGTGACCTCAATCAGCTTAATGTTGTCCATCATCCTTGGTACCATCTTTCTAGACCCTTTCTATGGGTCACTGCACTGGTAAGGGAAAGAGGAGAAATTATGGGAGGTGGCAGTACCCTCCAGCATTTCCCCTAAAAGCCAGTGTCAAAGGTATTAGGGGAAAGAGAAAGACTGGAAAACAGACTGAGATGGGAATAAGCATACAAGATATTTATTAGTCTTGGAATGGTCTTAGAGTTAACACCTGTGAAGGAAGTGAAAGGGGCAGACTGGGCAGGAGAAGATGGACCCCAGACAACAAATGGATCTCATGGTGATTAATTTGTTTCAGTTTCCCTGAGGCTATTCTAGTTTTAGCACTTAAAGTCCTGCATCCTGGCAAACACCTCAGTCTTAGGAAAACCAGGGCGGTTGATCACCAAAGGATCTCTAGAACTGAAGTGGCCTCACAGAGATTCCCTGAATTGCAACCAGGTGTGCCTTATGCCCCTACATCAACCATTCACTGGATAGGGGACACCCCCCCACCACCCAAGTAAACATAACTTTGGATAAGGTGGTTCTCTTCAGCCAACAGCAATGGCTTGAGGGAAACTCAGCTGTGATCTGTTGGTCATCAACTTTTTTAGCAGGTAGGGAAATGAGCATTTCAGTCTGAAGGGAGGGGTTGAGAGGTATCTGATTTTACTGTAAGTTACACTCTGGGCTCTCAGGAATGCCCTGCATATTGACAGACCCAGCTGTGTGTCCAGTGAGTCACTTATAGAGCAACCATCTTAGTATTTAGAACCAAAATCCCAAGACTAAATGGACCCATCCCCCAATGGTTGCTGCAAAATTGTTGGCACTTGGAGAAATTCGAGCCAACTATCTGTCTGAGGAGCTGTTCTAACCCTTTGACAAGAGTACTTCATTGTTCACATGGTATAAACCCTGGTGGCTCTAAACCCATCATCCCCCTTCATTTCAGTCACTTTGGGGAGGGGCGTTAGCCAGGTCAAGGACACACAATGAGCACTGAGGGGACAATGGCTATTCCTATCTGCTGAGGCAAATATAACTCACTGGTTTTAAGACAGACTATGTTACAGTCCACTATTTCACTTCCAAGAAACACAGTTGATAGCATCCTTTCTGATTCACGCATGCAAGTTTAACTTGTTTGGCTTATTTGTGTTGCTGGGAGGTTTCATTTGTTCCTGTCCACGTGGACTTTAGGCTTTTTGATTTTTGTGTATTTCAAAACTGTTGTAATGACCTATGTATATGCCTGAAGCAAGTGCTGAGGAGTCAGCCAGCCTACGTTCTGATCCATCCCTGACCTTGTGGGCAAGTTGGTTTTTTTTTTTTTCTTTTTTTTTTATTAAATCATAGCTGTGTACATTGATATGATCATGGGGCATCATTCACTAGCTTCACAGACCATTTGACACACTTTCATCACACTGGTTAACATAGCCTTCCTGGCATTCTCTCAGTTACTGTGCCAAGACACTTACATTCCACATTTACCGAGTTTCACATATACCCTGGGCAAGTTGTTAATATCCCTAAGTTTCCATTGCCTCACCCACAGAGGGGGCTAATAATTTCTATAGATAGATAGACAGAGATATAAAGAGACATGATGAGGTGTATTATGTCCTAGTGGTTGAGAATTCACATTTTCTACGTTTCATTTTCTTAGCTCCACTGTTCACTAGCTATATGCCATTTGTCTCTGGGAAAATTATTAGCCTCCATATAACTTGTTTCCCTACCTGTAAAATGAGCAATAGTGAGGATCAAATGAAATAATTTAAGTTACTGTGACTAGTGCTTAGCACAGAGGTAAGTACTCAGCACATGTTAACTGTTATTAGAGTTCTAACACGGTGCTTAGCATATAGTAAGTGTTCAATAAATTGTCTATTAAGATGGAGGTACAAATCTTTCAACTAGTAATGAAACAATGATAGAGGGCCTCCCCTTTATGATATATTCTCTTTTCCCCTTAGATTGGGGCATTTTGGGTGAAAAGACTTGGGAGGTACCTTCAGAACAAAAGAGCTGAGAGGGCTTGGAGTAGTATCTGGGTATGAACAAGGGAGACTTTGCTTGTGGCTGTCTATGTCCTGGACCAGGGGTTAAAGTGTGGTTCCCAGCTCAACACTATCATCACCTGGGAACTTGTTGGAAATTTAAATTCTTGGGTTGCACCTAAGACCTACTGAATTGGAAACTCTGGGGCTAGGGCCTGGGCCTGGCAATTTCTATTTTAACAAGTCCCCCAGGAGACCCGGATGTATGCTCAAGTTTGAGAACGGATATCTTGGGTTTTGAAAAAGATATGAAAGGGGTCTTAAATTTTCATGTTGGATGGGGAGTGGTCACCTCTAGAAATGTGACAAATTCCAAGGGCTAATGTCTGTTTATGCACATCTTTGAAGAAATTTGCCCTTGGAATTTGTCTTCCATGGAGCAAGCGGTGAGAGAGGGCCCCAGTGTATGCTGCATCATAATGTGTGGTCACAGCTCAGCTATTTTGTGTGTGCTTGACCCTTAGTAGGTGTTCCATAAATAGTTACAGAGTTAGGGAGCAAGAAAGGATATTTCAGAGGACAAAAGTCCTTAATATTTTTCATTACTGAAGCCATCATAATCTCTTTTTTATGCCAATCCTGGAATAAGCAGTCTCTCATGTGAGGGCCTCCCTACTGCATACTTGGTGCCCCTAGTGGGTAGAGACTTAGTATTAGATTTCTGTTTCTTTGGATTCCTAGAGTGGGCACAGTGCCCAGCCCAGCATGACTATTGAATTGAGCAGGCACACAATTTCTTTCAGGCTAGTGATACAGCCATCCATCACCTAAACCGCCCATGCGGCCAACGCCCCTGCCCCCATACTCAAACTTGTAAAATATTAGATATTTATGGAACCAGAACAAAGCCTATCAGAGAATTTCCCTCCTCCCAGAAGTTTTGATATTCAGCGTATCTCATTGCTATTAATCATGTAGAGCTTGGAATCCTGTTGTAATCATACACATGAAAATTGTGATAGTTGAGAAAAGGTTGAAATGTTTGTTTCTTCATTTTTGTTCTAAGATATAAAAGCATATGGGAGTCCTGTTGGGTACAAATGGCTCTATATTTTCTAAATTTCTCTAAAACAAAACGTGTAAGTCAGAATCTTCTGCTCTAAATTCCATATGGCTTTAATTAATTCACAAAACAAGTAAATGTGTTTTCCATTTAATGGAAAAAGCTTTTGGCAGTAGGACCACTTACTTTGCACTAGTTAATGGAGCATTAAGAAAAAGACAGAGAAATATTAATCATATTTGAAAACATGGCTAGCTTTAAGGTTAGATTATTAACCACTTATAGCACTATTCACAGAAATGGTACAATATATTCAAGGAGGATGCTTATCCTACTATTAATACTATCATCTTAACAACTTAATAAACCAACATATTTTCTAAAATATCTCTAAAATATTCTTTAAAAATAAACAAATAGAAAGCAAGGAGACTGCCCTCAGAATGGGAGAGGATATTTGCAGGTTATGTTTCCAACAAAGGTCTGATAACCAGAATCCACAGAGAACTCAAACTTATTAATAAGAAAAGAACAAGTGACCCCATTTCACCATGGGCAAGAGACCTGAACAGAAGCTTCTCTGAAGAAGAATGGCGCATAGGATACAGACACATGAAAAAATGCTTGTCATCTTTAATCGTCAGAGAAATGCAAATCAAAATTACTCAGAGATACCATCTAACTCCAGTAAGAGTAGCCCACATAACAAAATCCCAAAACTACAGATTTTGGCGTGGATGTGGAGAAAGGGAACTTCTCCACTGCTGATGAGAATGCAAACTAATACGTTCCTTTTGGAAAGAAGTTTTGAGAACACTCAAAAATTGACCTGCCGTTGGATCCTGCAATTCTTCTACTAGGAGCACATCCAAAAGACCAAAAATCACCTTGCAAAAAAGATATTAGCACCAGATTATTCATTGCAGCTCATTGTAATTCATAATAGCCAAGTCATGGAAGAAACCCAAGTGCCATCAATCCATGAATGGATTAATAAATTGTGGTTTATGTATAACATGGAATACTATGCAGCCTTAAAAACAATGAAGCCTTTACCTCTTTTATGTTTACATGGAGGGACCTGAACATATTCTCCTGACTAAAGTATCTCAAGAATGGAGGAAAAAGTATCCAATGTACTCTGTACTTCTATGAAACTAACTTATATTTACTCACACTTTGTTATGAAAGATAGAACACAACTATAGCCCAGGATGAAGGAGAGAAATGGAGTGGGAAGGGAGGGGCTGGAGGGAGAGGTTGACAGAGGGAAGGTAAAAGGCGGGACCACACCTATGGAGCATATTGCAAGGGTATAAGTCAAATCTGTCAAGTGTAGAACGTAAATGTCTTAACACAATAACCAAGTAAATGATCAAAAGCTATGTTGATTGGTTTGATGTAACCACATCGGATTATATAAAAAAAATCAACACATTGTACCCATATATACATAAATGTATTCATGATCTATGTGTATTTGACTTAATAAAAAATAAACAAATAGAAAACACAGTAATCTCCTGCTACTAATGCTATTTTTCCACTTAAAGCATCTATTTTAATATTTCAAAAGTGAGAATTTACTAGTTGTCACATCTGTAAGCAAAAAGAAAAATGTAGAAAGAGTAGAAATATTAAAATTCTTGGTTACAAATTATATAGGAAATACTGATGTTTGTTCTAAAAAAAGAGAGGAAACCATAAATTCTCCTAATAGCAAAGGTGTCATGAATAGCTTGATGGCAGCTTCCTTAAAGAGTACTGCCTTATGCTTTCAAAGAGACTTTATCTTTCACATTACTATTGATCTCCACCCATACAGTGAAGGTACCGCACATAACATCAAAGTCACTTCATCCTCCAATTTATAAAGATTGGCTTTCACATTGAACACACAGGACAGTGATGAATACTGCTTCATTTACAGCAGATGGGAACATCCTGGCAGAGTCAGAAACTGTATTTGGCAAAGTATGTGAGAAGAGTTCTTTGAGAAATGAGACAGTTTGGGGTGCATTCCAAGATAGTGCACACCAACCCATTGCAGTAACAAAGATGTATTAGGTTGCTAGGGCTGCCTAGCAAAGTACCACAGATTGGGTGGCTTAAACAACAGCAATTAATTTTCTCATAGTTATGAACTCTAGAAGTCCAAGTGTTGGAAGGGCTGAGTTCTTCTGAGGCCTCATTCCTCGGTTTGCACATGGTTGTCTTCTCACTCTTTGTGTTGCCTGTGTTCTAGTCCACTCTTCCTTTTGAACACCAGTGATATTGGATTATGATTCTATTTTAATGTAATTGAGCCCTTTAAGGCCCTCATCTTCAGAGTCATGTTTGAGGTACTAGGGGTAGAGCTTCAAAGAACGAATTGCGGAGAAAGGAACAATTCGGCCTGCAACAGGAGAAAACATGTTTCTTTTAGCTTTGGGAATGTAGTTTTTCTCCATTTACTCATTTAATGCAGTTATTTATTGAATAAGTGTCTGTGAATCTCAACTGTAGTAAATGTACTTTAAGAGAGAGATGTGAGATGAGGAGAACTTATATCGAAATTTATCTGGATAAGCGAGGTGTCCCTAGGGAAGTAAAAATTTAGCTAAATCTGAAAAATTAGTAGGTATGGAACAAATGAAATGGGGCAGTGCTTAAGAAGAAAACAAAAACAGGAGGCGGCGCCTGTGGCTCAGTGGGTAGGGCACCGGCCCCATATACCAAGAGTGGCGGGTTCAAACCTGGCCCTGGCCAAACTGCAACAACAACAAGAAAAAAATAGCCGGGCGTTGTGGCGGGCGCCTGTAGTCCCAGCTACTCGGGAGGCTGAAGCGAGAGAATCGCCTAAGCCCAAGAGCTAGAGGTTGCTGCGAGCTGTGATGCCATAGCACTCTACTGAGGGCAACAAAGTGAGACTCTGTCTCTAAAAAAAAAAAAGAAGAAGAAGAAAGTACATACAAAGGACCTCATGTCAAGGAGCTTGGTGTGAAGGAGCAAGAAAGTTACTATGGTCAGACTAGGCAGATAGAGGGGAAGTCTGGGACCAGATGAGGCTGGAGAAGAGGTTCAGGGAAGACAGGAAGGATCTTTTGGGGAGTAGATTAAATATTTTGTGTCTATTCGATGAATAATGGGATGCCCTTGAAGTTTTTTTTTTTTTTTTTGCCCTTGAAGTTTTTAAAATCTGAGGATGGGGATGAGGGTGGAAGTAATCATACTTCTTTCTCTATAGTGTTGAGAATGGATCACAGACAGCAGTAGAGAGGAAGTGGGAAAGCAAATTAGGAGGTATTCAGAGGTTCAGGAGTCTGGGAACAGAGAGAAGTTGACAGGTTCAAAAATATTTAGGAGGTAAAAATAAAAAAGACTTAATTAATGATGGATTAATTGTGTTGGAGGATAGTGGTAAAAAAGAGGGATGAATTGAGAATGATTACTAGGTTTCAGCCTTTCAAAACTGGATGAATACTGTTAATTAGTATTCCCTGAAATAGAGACCAATAGCATAGTACAGGGTATTGGAGGAAAAAAATCATATTTTCCTTTGGATCCTGGTGAGTTTGAGATGCCTTTAAGATATTGAAGAGCCAAGGGTATATGTGAAACTTAGTAAATGTAGAATGTAAATATCTTAACACAATAACTAAGAAAATGCCAGGAAGGCTATGTTAACCAGTATGATGAAAAAGTGTCAAATGCTCTATAAAACCAGTGTCTGGTGCCCTGTGATTGCATTAATGTACACAGCTATGATTTAATTAAAAAAAAAGATATTGAAGAGCCATGAAGTAGAAAATCAGATATGCAGATCTGCAGTTCAGACCAAAGGTTTGGGTTGAAGATAGAAATCTGTGAGTCATTTCCTTGCTTATAGTGAGAAGAGGAGTACTTGCAGAATCAAGCTTTGAGGGACTTCAACATTTAATGATCAGTTAGAGACTTGATGAGCCTATACAGGAAACCAGGAAGAAATAGGCAGAGACGGAAAAGGAAAACCAATGGTACATAGTGTCAAGGTATCAAGAGCATGTTGTAATAAAGTGAATGCAATTAATTTGTGTAATGTCACTGACAGACTAAAGGTTGAAAATGCCCTATGTATACATTGACAAGGAGGTTTTTTGTGACAGAACCCACATGGAAGTGGTTGGAGAGTGATGAGAGATAATGAAACGCTTAGGTTAAGCTCCCCCAGAATCAGATCCTGAAACAAGAACTTAAGTTTGAACTGAAGTGGTTTATTCAGAAAGTAATCTAAGGAAGCAACAGTAAGAGAAAGTGAGAAGGGGTGGAGAGGGAAGGGAAGGGAAGGGAAGGGAATAAAGTGTGAGGTAACGAACAGATTGTTGCTGTAGTCAACTGGGGTTCAGCCCTGCTGGGGACCTCTGGGAGACAACGTAGAACACACCTCAGATTTAGGCTCATCCTCATTCAGGAACTAGTAAGTACACATTTACCCCCCAACTCATTGGCTAAGCAATGTTCCCAGGGGCAGAAATCCCTCCAACACTTCTGGAGTACCTTGAATTGGACTGGAGAGATGTCCCCAGGTGGGGTATCACAGGTGCTTAAAGTAGGATGCCACTGGCCATACTGCAATCTGAGTGCTAAGGAGCTGGGTAGGGTGCTGACTGCATCTGCCTCTAGGTAGTTTGCATAACTTGAGAAATTTGGAGATGAGGGGTAGGGGGGAGTATTGAAATTTGCTGGATTGAGGTGTAAGGTTAAGAGATATTTTCTTGTTTTAAAGCAGGAGTCTCCAACCTGCAGCCTGTGGGCCTCAGGCTGAGGATGTTTTTTGCTTATTGGTGGTGTTGACTATAACAAAAAGTATCAATGTGCTTTTTTTTTGGCTAATCAGCTTTTGTTAGTGTTTGAGTATTTGATGTATGGCCCTGTTCCTCATCCTCATCCAATGTGTAGCAGAGAGAAGAAAAAGGTTGGATACACCTGAAAGGGATATTTTTAGAAGTCCCTGGGAGGAAATGAATGAGAGAGGATGGGCATGTAAGGAAGAAGAAAAATTAGATAATGAGTTAGATAAGCTGAGTACTCACCTTTTGGTCTTTCGGACCATTATGGTTGATAGGTATGTCTGAGATATGTCAACTTCTGTACTCAATGTTTTCTTCATTCCCACACAATTTGTAATTGTGATTATTACCTATGTGTATTAGCTGACAAAAATTTCAGTAAATAATAGAAAAATCGTTACATGTATTAAATGACTTCTTGTATGATTCTTATTCAAAACAATCCGCTGAGAAGCTAAGCAGGAAGGACTGAAAGATGAGGCATGCTTGGCTGCTTTGGGGGCATTTAAGTGGCACTGATGTTGGAGAATTTCATTTGTAAATGGGCATAATAAATCAACATATTCCCTCACAATGCTACATATAGTTTTCTGGATGGTTGAGATATATTTAAAGATGACGTAAGCTGAATTTTTAGATCAGTCTCTTCAATTTACACTGAATTCTTTATTCTAGTCTCACTATTGAGTTTGTCCCTTGCCAAAATACCTTACATTAGAGCCATAAAAAGCTTTTAGTCTCTGCTAATTTGCATTCCATTTCTTTTTTTTTTTTTTTTTGTAGAGACAGAGTCTCACTTTATGGCCCTCGGTAGAGTGCCGTGGCCTCACACAGCTCACAGCAACCTCAAACTCTTGGGCTTAAGCGATTCTCTTGCCTCAGGTGGGCTTTGAGGGAGGTATCACTTGGGACTTGAGCTGAGACTACAGGCACCCGCCACAACGCCCAGCTATTTTTTGGTTGCAGTTTGGCCGGGGCCGGGTTTGAACCCGCCACCCTTGGTATATGGGGCCGGCGCCTTACCAACTGAGCCACAGGCACCGCCCTGCATTCCATTTCTTAAATTTAGTATATATCCAGCCAAATAAAAAACGTGTTTGGCAATTTGCAACATCTCTGAATACTTATCTTAGGCATTATAATACATTGTTTTATGGAATGATTGTCCAAGTGTGTCCAGTAAGATTTATCTTAGATTTTGACTTTTGTGTTTTCATCTACATTTGTGACTTACTTATTCAATAATTTTAATAATGACTGAATGCCAGTCAATATGTTATGTGCTTAGTATACAATGACAAAATACAATACAATGACAAAATACAATAAATATTTCAGATACTATTATGAATATAGATCAGCATTTATTCATTCACTTTTTCATTTATTATGTCTTCTTTAGGTAGTGTAAGTCACAGAACATACAACAAACATGAAGAGATTTATTGTTTATTACATGAAGTTTCTTGGTAGGCGGTCCTAGATTACTCAGCAGTGCAATGGTGTCATCAAGGAGCATGTCTCTTACCTTCCTTGTTCATAATGGCCCAACTCTAAACATCACATCCTCCCAAGAGAATATCCAAAGCAAGAGATAGAAGAAGGAGCAAAAGGGCTATTTGTGTAGATTTTAAGATTTTAACCTTTGCTTCCATGAAGCTCCCCAGCAGACTTTCTATTCCACCTCTTTTGCCACGCTGAGTCACACCCTCACTCCTCAAGAAATCTCTAACAAAGAGAGAGCAGGACTGTCGTTATAGTTTAGATTTATCATGGTTTACCCCTCTAGTGTTGGACCCAATTTTGTAGAAGTAAAATTTGGATTTTGATAGGTTTGAAAAAGGGGGAATGGTGTTGATTAGGCAGTCATAGATTACTATCACAGCTTTATTCTTAGATTTTTTTTCTAAATGTAAAAGTCAATATTTATTGAGTACATTCTAAAAACCCACAGGCATGCACACACAACAAACATGAGGTTTCACAGAGATTACTCCTGTGATTGCCATGGATGTTGTCTACTGCTATTAGCCAAGGAATACAACTGTGCCCTCCTTGGGAATATTACTCCATGTTTTCTTGGGAATATTGTGGACTCCACTGGACAATGTTTTAATTACTGAATCATTGGCATAAATAGTACAGTTCAGTCAAATATCTAGAATTCAATGGCCATTTGATCACAGAGTTAGGAATCTTTGTCCATAAAATGTATACAAAACAACTACACGATACCATTGTTTGGCATGAGAAGAACTCAAAATCCTTTACTCTGCAGTGTCTGACTCTTTGAAAAACTGTGTGGAGTCACCACCTCATTGCATCCTATGTTGTTTTCATGACTATCATAGTACTTACACATTTAATTCTTTAATCACCTTTCTTCATTTTAATTTGTACCTCAGTCATTCATTTCTTCCTCTGCTCACTCTTTCATTTTTCCATCTTTCAACAATCCACTCAGAGCTCCATATTTTGCCTCACATCTTTTGCCATTTACTATTCACCTACTCCTAATAGGTCAAAAATAGTAAGTACAAACACCAATATATATGCTTAATAGAAGATGGCTTATGTTTAGGACCAGAATGGAGAGGATTCACACTGATGCAGAAGAACATGTGTTTAGTAGCACATGCTCTGCCATCAGAATGCCCAAGTTTTTAAAAAATTAATTGTGGATTAATATAAGGGTACATATGATTAGGTTACATTGTTTGCATTTGTTTAAATAAAGGCCAAGTTGTAGGTGTGCCATATACCCCTACATTGTACCCATTAGGTGGGAGCTTACTGAACTCCGTCTCCCTTTTCTCCCCTCCCCGCCTCAAATTTATTTTATTTTATTTTATTTTTGAGACAGAGTCTCACCATATGGCCCTCGGTAGAGTGCTGTGGTGTCACAGTTCACAGTAATTTCAAACTCTTGGGCTTAAGAGATTCTCTTGCCTCAGCCTTCCAAGTAGCTGAGATTATAGGTGCCTGCTACAATGCCTGGCTATTTTTTTCTTGCAGTTGTCACTGTTGTTTATCTGGCCTGGGCTGGGTTTAAACCTGCCAGCCTGGGTGTATGTGGCTGGCACCCTATCCACTGTGCTATGGGCGCCACCCCCAATCCAAATTTAATTGTGTTTTTCTCTCCTGTGGGACTGTGGTTGTTGAGCTACTAGTTTCAAATTAGTACTGACTACATGGGATGTTTGCTTTTCCATTCTTCAGATACTTCACTAAGGAGAATGTTCTTCAACTCTATCCGTGTAAATAACAAAGATGTAAAGTCTCCAAACAAAAGCATACACTGGGGGAAAAATCCCTATTTAGTAAATTGTGCTGGGAGAACTGGTTAGCCACAAGTAAAAGACTGAAACTGGACCCTCACCTCTCACCACTTACAAAAATTAACTCACACTGGATAAAAGATTTAAATCTAAGATACAAAACTATAAAATTTCTAGAAAGTGTGGAAAAAACTCTTTTGGCCTAGGGAAATATTTTATGAAAAAGACTCCATTGGCAATTGCTGCAAAAACAAAAATAAGGAAATGGAACCTGAAAAGGGTTGATAACTACAATCTACAAAGAACTCAAGTTAATCAACAAGAAAAGAACAAACAACCCAGTTAATCATTAGGCAAGAGACATGAATAGAACCTTGGCCTCATCTACAGTGCATCTTAGAATGGGTACAGGCGAACCTTACTAAATGCAGAATACAAATGCCTACATACAGTAACTAAGAAAATGCCATGAAGGCTACGTTGAACAGTTTGATGAGAATATTTCAGATTATATATGAAACCCGCACATTGTACCCCTTGATTGCACTAATGTACACAGCTATGATTTAACAATAAAAATAAATAAATTAAAAAAAAAGAAGACAGACAAATGGCTAACAAACACATGAAATGCTCATCATCCCTAATGATCAGAGAAATGCAAATCAAAACCACTTTGAGATATCACCTAAACCCAGTAAGAATAGCCCACATCACAAAGTCTCAAAGTAGCAGATGCTGACATGGATGTGGAGAGAAGGGAACACTTATACACTGTTGGTGGGACTGCAAACTAACACAGTATTTTTAGAAAGAATAACCAAGTTTTTATTGCCTCCCTACCACTTATGAGTCTTTTAATCTTGGAAACATTTCTTAACTTCTCTGGGTCTCACCTTCTTTATTTGCAAAACAGGAATAATAACAGTACCAACTACATAAGGTGGGCATGAAAATTAAATAAAACAAAAGGACTTAGTATAATCTCTGGCATGTACTAAGTTCTGAACTAATTCTAACTTTTAGTATTATGTCTGCAGATCGGTGTGGAATGAGAATCAATGAGGTTTTTATGTTTTCAATATTGTTTTATTTTGTTCACATAGAATGAATTCATATATTAGTTATACAAGAAATAAGATAAAGAAAAATGTTGTTAATATTTTAGTTTATCACATTCCTGTACAAAGAAAATGGCAATAAAATAACAAAAATAATTTTGAGTTTGGCTATTTCTAAAGTACATATAAAATGCTACTTCACAATACTGTTCATTATGTAGCAGACCCTTAACTTTCATAGAATCTACTTAGGAGTTAACAGAAAATCTTAGAAGGGAGAAGAGTTAAAAAAAAAGATGGGCCAAAATCAAGTTTGTTTATATATAAAAGCAGGAGTTGGTAGAGTGCCTTTTTGTAGTTGAAAATATTTTATTTTTAGAGATGTTACCTTTGGAGTTAAAAATAAGCAGTGTATTCATTAAAGAAATTGTTTTCTTTAACAATTTTTATCTATAAAAGTTGTTAATTTTAAAAATGTTTTAACAAAGTTAAAATAGTTTTGGGAAGCCTGGGGAAGGAAGAAGCAGCTAATTTTTTATTTTAGGGTCTCTGATTAGGACTTTTAATCTAGTCCGGTCAAATTGTTTTATGAAAGCAAAGTGAAGAAAAAAAACACTTCAGGCTGGGGTCATCGCATCCGAGAAAAAAGAAGACTGAGAAAACAGCTTGTAAAAAAACAAGATAATATAATTAAATTACACTCATAAAAGCCAACACTTAGTAATAGAAATACATAATGTATGCAATATAAAAATAACTCTTATCATTTATGTAACACCTATCATTTCCCAGCCACTATGCTTGATGCTTTATAATCATGATTTCTAATTCTAAAAACCATTTTAGGTAGATGGCTAAAGCTTCTTCTGTTTTTTTTTAAACAGAAGAAGAAAGTAAAGTTTATTAAAGCTCAATGACTCATTCAAGGCCATATACTGGTAGATGGCAGAACTGGGGTCTGAACCCATTTTTTTTTCACATCACATAGCACTTAACGTATAGAAAAATACCTGACTGAGCTAGGCATGGTACCTCATGCCTGTACTCCTAAGCACTCTGGGAGGCTGAGGAGGAAAGACCCCTTGAGCTCAGGAGTTTGAGACTAGCCTGAGCAAGAGTGAGACCCATCTCCACTAAAAATAGAAAAAATACTGGGGCATTGTGGCAGGTGCCTGTAGTCCCAGCTACTCAGGAGGCTGAGGCAAGAAGACCATTTGAGCCCATGAGTTTTAGGCTGTGAACTGTGATGTCATAGCACTCAACCCAAGGTGACTGAGAAAAAAAGCTGAATGTATTGCTCTTAGTATTTTAGACAAATTTCCATATGTAAAATCCCAGATATGGCCTACTAGTCTGATATGGCAGTATCTACCTTTCACGATATTAATAAATAACAGAGAAAATCTTACGTGGAAGTCCCCAGTGGAATAGAAGCCCAGTTGTATACTGCAGTCCCCTCTTCATTAACTCATCCATCACTGGCTTCCCTCTTTTACTATCTCACTTTTCTACTCTCTCACAATGATTCCTGAAATTATCTCCCAAATAAATTCCTTACATGAAAATCTGGGCTCATGGATGCTATTGGTGGGAATTCAAATTAGAAGGGTAGAACCACCACATTGACTCAAACTAATCAAGATTTACCATTTGGAATGGAGATGAGTGGGCCTTTCACTGAAGCATATGGGCACTTGATTTAGAGGAAAACCACAGTTCTTCCATCCAAAAAGGTGGTGGTATGGCTCTTATGGGGCATTTGCTGAATGAATGAATGAATGAATGGTTATCCAGAAAAAGCTTCCCAAAATGATCTTTGTAGGGATGAATTCCAGAAAGTGAGGGGTAGTAACAAAGAGGGATAATGAAAATAGGTAGGGTGTCAGACAAACCAAGATAGAATCATGGCTGCTTTTCACTTTATTGTCTCGCCTTCAGGCAATTCCACATCTAAATTCAGCTTTGTAGCTTTAGGGAGGCTGCAGCTTTAGCCAAATCATTCAGGATGTGCTTTATGCACAATAATCTTATAGACCTGGCTAATTGGTTTTTGTTATTATTGTTGCTGTCTTACAGCTACCCAGGACAAAGCTCGTCTTTTCTTTTCTTTGATAGTGAATAATTGAATTACTTTGGTCTTTTGGTTTATATTCTTGGACAAAAATGGATGCTGACAATACATCATACTTTAATTTCCTGGATTTACTACTATTGTAGAAAGAATCGATTTTTTTTCTGTCTCTTGCTGGGAATTTCCATGAGTAACGTACCAAAGAATGTCAACCACAGATCCTGGATACATAAATAGGAAGGGGAATATAGAAAATTCTTCAATCATGGAGTTTACTTTATAATAAAGAGAGACATGATAGCTCATGCCCACCAAATGTAACGACTGCAGTTCAATATAACAAAAAATTAGGAAAAATCTATAAGAAGGCAATTTATTCTACTTTTTAAAGATATTATTTCATATTGTCTATTCAAATAGCAGCAGGCAGAGATATAGTATTACTTATCCTTTATTCTTTCCTAAGTCATCAAATGAAGATAAAATATTCTGATGAGTTACTGTAACTGTTTTGCAAAGGTACAAAGTAGGCACTTTGTTACCTTTCAGTTCTCAGCCCCAAAAATCATTTCCTTAGAGAGTCCTTCCTTGACCATCCTCCCTCATGATACTACCCTGTTTTATTTTCTTCTTGGCATTTTTTCTAGTCGAAATCATCCTTTATTTATTTCTTTATTTGTTGTCCATCCCCTATTGCAGTAGTCCTGGCACTTATACCAGCACTTTGCACGTGGAAAATGCTCAATCATTTTTTAAGGCATGATGTGTTTATCAGATGTCCTCTTTCATTTTGATCCTAATTGCCCCCTGAATACCCTGACCTTGTCTTCTTCCTCTTCCTGCTGCCTTCTGTAAAGGTATTACCTTGAACATCTTGTGAGATGCCAGTTCCTTAAAAGGTTAAACATATAATTACCACATGATCCAGCAATTCTACTTGCAGGTATGTATGCAAGGAAAACAAAAACATGCCTACACTTAAACCTGGACATTAATGTTCATACTAGCATTATTCATAATAGCCACAAAGTGGAAACTGTAGGGAAAATTGTGCCCCATCTTTGGCAGAGGACTTGCTTCCTGCTTGAGAGACCGAGAGAATCACGAGAACGACATGTGAGTTGTGTATGTGCAGGAGATCAGAAAACTGGCCTCCAAGACAGAATGTATACATGAGGTGTGGTGATACCAGGCCTAAGGATTAGGGTAAAGATTCTCTAGATTACAAAGATCTCTTGATGCTGGAGGCAGTGGTCTTGCTTAAGGTCTGCAGTTTTGCAAAAACAAGATGGAGACATTCTGTCTGACTCTTTCCATATTCCTCCCTTTTAGTGCTGATGTCTGATAAGTAACTTTTAACTACTTTGTCCTGCTTTGTGATAATAAATACCACCCAAGGTTAGCTCAGGAGGGCTCCTCCCAGAGTTCCTCAGTCCCCTAATGCGGACTTTGTGTCAAGCCTCCTCATTTCTCAAGTCAAAACCCCTCATCTGGTGACTCAAGCCCCTTCAGGAAACAGCCCAAATTGCCATTAACTGATGAATGCATGAATAGAATGTGGTATATTTGTACAAAGAAATATTATGTGGCAATAAAAGGGAATGGAATAGTAACGCATGCTATCATGTGGATGGGCCTCAAATAGCATTGTAAGTGTAAGAAGCCTGTCACAAAAGTCACGCACTGCATGATTCTGTTTGGATGAAACAGAAAAGCAAAGATAGATGGAAAATAAATAAGTAGTTACGTAGGGCTTGGAGTTCCAGCACGTAAGAAATGGCTGCTAACGAGTATGAGGGTTTCTTTTGAGAGTGATAAAAATATTCTGAAATTGCTTGTGGTGATGGACACATGTGATCTATTAATGCTAAAAACCATTGAATGGTACACATTAAATGGGTGAATCGTAAGGCACATAAATTATATTTTCATAAAGCTATTATACTAAAAAAATCTGTGGGAAGGGAAGGAGAAAAGGTAAAATCCAAACTACTCATTTTAAAAGGGTCTATGAGGGAGAGAAATTTCAACAGATGAAATAAGACAAAGAGGGAATTCTTTGCTTAATTCCTTTATCAAGCATGTATTGAAGCATAGAAACAGTATAAGGACATGCCTTTGTTATTAGAGAAGCAAATGATCATCACCACTGGAGGACTAACCCCCATTCCTCACTCTCTGCAGAGTAGCAACCAGGTGCTTTATGGGACCAGAAAGAAAAATTCTCACAAGTGGATGAAATTCCATTACATTTTGCAGTTGAGATATGTGGCAAAATATTGCCTATCAACATCTAGCTCTGCGGCAGAGACTCAAGAAATTGCCAAATTTCTTAGAAGAGATAAAAAACATTTTAAAAGTCTGCAAGGAACTGTGACCAATTCATGAGGCACTATTGTTAAGCAGCCGAAAAAATGTGTCAGAAACTTCCTGCTGCCTCTCAACAGAAGCTGATGCTAAACTTCCAGGTACATACAACTGAATAGAGGACAAATAAGAGAATGAGTCAAGAGGCAATGCTAACAAAACTCATTACTCTTTAGTGTGCCACTAAATTATACTGTTAATATTAAGTATCAAAACAAGTTTCTTCTATAAGTATAAACTAAAATTTGAATTCATGAAAAACATTGTATCGATATAATCAGCAAGGTTTTTTTTTTATTTTTAGTGGTACATAATAGTGGATGTTGACATTTTTGAGTCATCAAAATACAGCCCACCCAGAAAATCTTCCATAAAAATCTTTTGCATTACAAAACTATATTTTAATCAAGTTTTGATAGATGAACAACGGACTTAAAAAATACTCGTACCATAGAGAATAGATAGTGGGTTAGTATAAATAACCCACAAAGCAGTCTTTAAAATTATCAAAAAGGGGAAAGAAACCTACAAGAAGAATGGATAAAGAATCTGAAGGAGGGTAAATTCATTTGACCAAGGGACAAAAATACTAGTTGGAAGAAAACCTTTGTAAGTGATAAGAGATCATGTTAAACTTAGCAAATGGAAAAAAATGGAAAGGGTCATAACAGTTGTTGCTAACAGCAATGTTGGGTAAAGCACTTTTAAAATTTGTTGGAAATATGATTTATGACAATTACTTTGGAAAGCAATCAGGTAGCATTTATTGAAATTCATATAATTAACCATCACACTATATTTAACTCAGTGTGATGGTTAACTTTATGTGCCAACTTGACTATGCCATAGGAATGTCTAGATGTTTGGCTAAACATTATTTTTGGTGTGTCCATGAGGGTATTTCCAGATGAGATTAGCATTTGTAGCAGTAAACTGAGTAAAGCATATTGCACAATGCAATAAGCAGAAGCATTGGTCTTCTCTAGCCCTCAGGACTGGGACTTATATCATAGGCACTTCCGGTTCTCAAAGCCTTTGGACTCAGATTGGCTTTCCTAGGTCTCCAACTTACAGATGGCAGATCAGGGAACTACTCGCCTCCATAGTTATGTGAGCCAATTCTTTATTCTCTCTCTCTCACACACACATATACTTTATATACACAAACTTGTCAATATTTGATTTTATACATATCTGATTGGCACTGTTTCTCTTGAGAACCCTGAATAATACATCTAGAAATCCCACTATTAAAAGACTCTCCCACAGAACTAAGAGTACTACAAATAAAGATGTATATTTCAAAGGTTCCGTCAGATGTCAGCAGTGCTCAGCCCCCATCTGCTCTGCTCACTGCATCACTGCCCACCAGCCTGCCTTTGAACAGGCAGTAAATGCATTTCTCTGCCTGAAAGTGTTGCTGTAGCCTGCTTTGCTATACCAATAAGGTACTGGGGAGTTAATATTCCCTAGGAGTAGCCCGCAACCTTCACTCTTGGATAGGAAACTACTGTCGCATGTTTTTTTTGTTTGTTTGCTTGTTTATTTTTTCTGGAAGCTTTCCAGTAAGATTAAGTTCCAATCGCCCACAGTGATAGCAGTCTGGATAATGCACCCTTCGTGGGCTGTCTTCCCTTCCCTGTCTCACGGTTCTACTCTCCTACTGGTGTTTGCGTCATTTTTAAAATAAACTATTATATTTAAACTCTTCTCTTGGGGTTTGCTTCAGGGATCTCCAAATTAAAACAAGGAAGTAGTGGCCAAAAACACAAACAAAAATAACCCTCCCCAAACAGAAAACAAAGTGATTATTTATCAGTAGGTGAATGACTAAATAGATTAGGTTACAACCACATGACGAAATATTAAGCAACCATTACAGAGAGTTAATTTATGCTATATCAGTTGATTTTGAGTTATTTAAACAAGGTATTGTTAATCCATTCGTTGGGATGGGCACTTGGGCTTCTTCCATGACTTAGCAATTATGGATTGGGCTGCAATAAACATTCTGGTACAAATATCTTTGTTATAATGTGATTTTTGGTCATTATGCAGCCTTAAAAAAAAGATGGAGACTTTACCTGTTTCATGTTTACATGGATGGAGCTGGAACATATTCTTCTTAGCAAAGTATCTCAAGAATGGAAGAAAAAGTATCCAATGTACTCAGCCCTACTATGAAACCAAGTTATAGCTTTCATTTGAAAGCTATAACCCAATTATAGCCCAAGAATATGGGGAAAGGGGATAGGGAAGGGAGGGGAGTGGGGAGGATGCGTGGAGGGAGGGTGATTGGTGGGACTATACCACTGTACATCTTACAAGGGTACATGTGAAATTTACTAAATATAGAATACAAATGTCTTAACACAATAACTAAGAAAATGCCGTGAAAGCTATGTTAACCAGTATGATGAAAATATTTCAAATTTGTATATAAAACCAGCACATTGTGCCCCACAGTTGCATTAATGTACACAGCTATGATTTAATAAAAAAGGAGAAAAATAATAAAAAAATAAGTAATTACTACTTCAAAAAAAAAAAAACAAGGTATTGTTGAGTAAGAAAAACAATATACAGAAAAGTAGGTATGATCCCTATTTTATAAACAATGACCAATATGTACATGCATGTACACATATCAAGAGTTCTTAACCTCTGCAGAGTTGACATTTTGGACAGGATAACTCTTTGTTGTGGGGTACTATCCTGTGCACTGTAAGATGTTCAGCAGCAGCCTCGGCCTCCACCACTACATGGTGGTTTGTGAAAACCAAGAAAATCTACAGTAGTTGCCAAATGTACCCTAGGTAGCAAAATTAGTCCTCATTTATGAGGTATATATATATGCATATATATGTTTGTTAGGATTATAGGAGCATGAAGAAAATATATATGATAATTATATATATTCAGTTAATGTGAGTTATCTGTGGGGAAAAATGTAAAAGAAATAGAGTAAGTCAGAAGGAGAGAAGAAAAAGTAAGAAAGAAAAAAAGCACCAAAATAAGAGGCTAATAAATGCTTTTATGCATTTGTACAAAGAATCTTGTTAAAAAGCAAAAATACAAAGTTTTCTTGCTTGAAAAGGAAGGCGTTACTAGAAGCTTTATTCAGGGGGGAGCAATGGATATCATTGTTTTCATGTGCCTGGCACATCTTTTTCTATTTGGACCTGTCTCAGCCCACTTGATTCTGATGGGACTGACAACCCCAAAACATTATCTGGACCACAGAGTTGGCATTTGACCCAGGCCTTATGTTATGGTCTGAATGTCTGTGTTCCCCTCAAATTCATACCTTGCATCCTAATTTCCAGTGATGATAGTAGGAGGCGGGGCCCTTGGGGTATGAGTAGGTCGTGAGGGCTCTGTCCTCATGAATGAAATTATAAAATGGTCTCCTTATAAAAGAGACCTCAAAGAGGGCGGCGCCTGTGGCTCAGTCGTAAGGCGCCGGCCCCATATACCGAGGGTGGCGGGTTCAAACCCGGCCCCGGCTGAACTGCAGCCAAAAAATAGCCGGGCGTTGTGGCAGGCGCCTGTAGTCCCAGCTGCTCGGGAGGCTGAGGCAGGAGAATCGCTTGGGCCCAGGAGTTGGAGGTTGCTGTGAGCTGTGTGAGGCCACGGCACTCTACAGGGCCATAAAGTGAGACTCTGTCTCTACAAAAAAAAAAAAAAAAGAGACCTCAAAGAACTGCCTTACTCCTTCTACCAGGTAAGGACACAGCAAGAAGGCACTATTTGTGAGGAACAGTCCTAATCAGACACTGAATCTGACAGTGCCTTGATCTTGAACTTCCCAGCCTCCACAACTGTGGGAAGTAAATTTGTATAGTTCATAAGCTACCCAGTCTACAGTATGACATTATAGCAGCCTGAACAGACTAAGACAACTTAATAATAATGGTATTCTATATTTCTCCCCATTCTAATTGGGCTAAGGGCCAAACATACTTATACTGGACATTGAATCACAAGCTGTGAGGTTGAAAGGTTTGGGCTGCCATTGTTCGGCTTTCCCATCCACTTGTAGCAGCAGAAAATGGAGCCAAATGCAAGGGATAGAACAGAAAGATAGTTAAGACATAGGAAAAAAGACAGGAAGAGAGACAGAGGGGAGAGAGGTAGCATCATTTGAGATACTGGATGTAGTTGAGCCTGAAGTCAATTTTATCTTAAGACTTAACACATATGTGGGTCATTATGAAAGTTTCGAGGTACACAAAAATTAAGAAACCCAAAATCTGCAAAGATGGAAACAAATGAAGCCCTCCCAGCAGCACCAATAAGCCAAGTAAGTTGAAACTTGCATGGATAAATCAAGAAGGTCGCTGTCAACTGTGTTTCTTGGAAATAAAATAAGGGACCATAACACAGTCTCTCTGAAAACTTTTGTAGTGGCCTGTGTATTATGCAAACCACTAAATTTGCCATTCTATTACACTAAATTTGCCATTCTATTATCTTTGCCTTGGCACATCTGAATCGTGTTTCTCTCACCAGTGTGTGCAAAGATTCTGATTAGTGCAAAATGATAACAAATTCATCAACAGTAGATAATATTGAGATGTTTCTTTATAGAGATAATGTAGAATATTGTTTGGCACAGGAACAAACGGAATATTTTTATATTATGGGCGATTCTGTGATACCTTTGGGAAATTGCTAAGAGATAAATTTCTAATGGGGTCTTTATGAGTTAACTAAAACGATTTTGCAAAGTAGGGATGGACCTAGGTTTAAAGAGAAGCTTGCTTTTCTTAATTAATGAAGCATCCCGAGAAAGGCTGGTGCAGTGCTTTGGTCACATCTTCTGTGTTAGTAGCCAGAAGCTTCATACGGATGCAACCTGACAGGATATAGCCACAAACCATGCCTCTTCCTGCACTGAGGCTTCTGTGACAGCACAGCATGAGCCACTCAGACAATCCATTTGGCCCTCATGTGAATACAACAAGGAAGTATGTATAGGAATGAAAATGCCCATAGATCTAGCCTTGGCTGCATGGTTGCAAACTGAAAAATGAAGGCTCTCTCTTTTGTGCCCTGGACAGAGTTCTGAGAGGCAACTCGTAAGTCTCCTGGGATGGTCTTGGGTAATCAAGGGCAAGTAGCCCACAGTAGGAACCAACTCAATAACATTTTTTCATGGGCTTTTTTATTCTTCCTTGATTTACTCTCCAGCTCACGTACAAATACAGATATATGCACACATGCACATCTTTCTCTCCTAGGTCTATGGATCAGGTCTTTCTATTGTCTGAATGTTTACATCATCTAAAATTTATATGTTGAAATCCTATCCCCAATATTACACTTTTTTTTTTTTTTTTTAGACAGAGTCTCACTCTGTCACCCTCAGTACAGTGGCTGTGGCATCACAGCTCACAGCAACCTCCAACTCTGGGGCTTAAGCGATTCTCTTGCCTCAGCCTCCTGAGCAGCTGGAACTACAGGCACCCACCACAACGCCTGGCTATTTTTTATTGCAGTTGCCACTGCTATTTTAGCTGGCCAGGGCCGGGTTCAAACCCGCCACTCTTGGTATATGGGGCTGGCACCCTACCCACTGAGCCACAGGTGCTGCTCCCAGTATTACAGTATTAGGAGGTGGGGACTTTGGGAGGTGATTTGGATTAGTGCCCTTATAAAAGAGACCCCAGAGAGACGCTGCCTTTCTACCATGTGAGGATATAGCAAGAAGTCAGCCATCTGCAACTCAGAAGATGTCCCTCACCTGCACCCAACCATATTGGCTCCCGATCTCAGACTTCCAACCTCCAGCACTGTAAGAATTTTCTATTGTTTATAAGTTATCCAGTCTATGGCAATTTCTTATGGGAGCCTGGATGGACCAAGACAGGTCTCAAGGACATTCTTTGCTCACAAGCTTTGTTCTCAGGCTTCGCTTTTAGAAAATCCCAGGCTAAGATATACAGATACCTGGACATTCTCTACTATTCTGTGATGACCCCACCTTATCTTTACAAACACTCTTAAAATAGTTTGGCAGCATTTCTTCATCATTGGGAAGAAAAAAAATCCATATTAGCACTTGTACTTTAACCTCTAAGAGGAGAAGGGTTAACTACAAAGGGCAAAAGAGGTGCCCTTTATAGACTTAGAAGTATAGCCTAAGCATGTAGCATTGAGAGGAGCTGACTGATGCAACACTCTCCTGCAGAGCTGGCCTTCCACTGGAACACGGTATCAAAAGGAAAACACAAGTTCTGATAGGAAGCCTGGGGAAAGGCTCACAGGAAACTCGAAAGCTTACTCATGAGGAAATATGGTATGGACACATTTGTCTATTGATTTTTACTAAATATAAGGAGCCTTCTGACAGTGAGATTTACTTTGACGCATTTGGAAATGACATTCATGCTCCTCAGCACCCCCTTCCCCTATCTGGAAAATTGTGCCTAGGGCCGGCCTCATAAAACCTTCCTTCTCACCTGAATAGCATTTTTTTCAGTCAAGCACTGTCAAGGATGGGGCTATGACTCAGCACAGAAGTATTACAGAAACGAAAGAGGGAATTATAAATTCTAATTTTGCCTTCTTTAGGGTTTCTGTTGTGTTTGTTTATCATCTGGACTCAGTAAGGCGCCCTCTGTACAGGAAGAGCTGGTTGAGTGAGGAGAGCAGGAAGATGGTAGGCAATAACATTCTTTTCCTTCCTTCCCTTTCTTCTGGAGTCCTACATGAGGTACATGCTGGGAATAAGGACAGAGGGAGAGGGGTTGGGCAGCTCTGAATTTCCAATGGGAGTTGGGTGTGTGCCCACCTATTGGGCACAACATTAGGATATATGGCACACCTCCTGGGGAAATGACACAATTACAACAAGGATCTCACCGAACAAATGCAAACATTGTAACCTAATCATTTCTACTCTCATCTTAATCTGAAATAAAAAATATTAAAAAATAAGTAAAGTTGGGCAGCGCCTGTGGCTCAAAGGGGTAGGGCACCAGTCCCATATACTGGAGGTGGCGGGTTCAAGCCCAGCCCCGGCCAAAAAAAAATAATAATAAGTACAGTTATTTCCTTCAAAAGGGAGATGGAGTAATTGAGAAGAGATAATTCTGAAAAATTTCTATTAAAACAGCATGGTGTCATCCTATATAAAATTATCAGGAGAAAACATATTCAGTTTAAATGAAATAATATAATACTGCTACGTGTTTTTCTGGCAAGATAGAAATGCAACTGATGAAGTCAAAACTACTTTTTTCTATGTTTTGAAGACCATCTGTAGGTAGGAAAACAAATTGTCTTATTCAGAGCTGACTTAAATTATGATTGGGATGATCAAAAATTACAAATATACAATAAGTTTGTATACCTAATTTCGCTCTGCCCAAAAATTTAATTGAGAAAGTGAATACAAAACCCAACACTGAATATTTGCTTTTAAATGCAAAATCTTAAAGAGTTAGCTTGTGAATGAAATGTCACACATTTTTCATGCCCTCCAAATTCATAGTAATGAGAAGAATTATCATGGAATCATTTCTTTAATTCAAAATAGAGAGCAATTCTTTTCCATGTGATTTCAAAGCTGCTGCCACCTTGTAGGGTTCTGAGTGCCTCACCACAAAGGCTTCTGGAAACACTGAAATATTTTCAACAGAGGTGTCGGGGAACAAAGAGCAAACAGAGAAAGAAGCAATGACTGAGGTATTTTTAATAAATTCTCTGGTTATAGAGAGAATGCACTCAATAGTGGTGCTCCAGCTTTGGAAGTCCTATTTATTTTGAGTTCCTGTTGATCCAAGGTCACACCAATCAGAGTCACTCTATTCCTTGCCCACAAGGTATCAAATTTCAGGACCATTTAATGAGGCTGCAGGTTTATATGAGCTATGCTACGTGGGTTTTGTGGTAGTTGATGGAAGCTTGGGCCTGGCACTAAACGTGACTGGGCATAGGAGTGGTAGATTGGGCTGGTACAAGAAGTGTGGCCACCAGGCATGGAAAGCACTGAAGGATATGGTGGTCTCTGCCTCAGTTCAGGCAAAGGCTTACTCCCAGCAACCAAGGGAGATAATCCCTGTTCTTTCTGGAGGGTGGAACCTTGCATGGGTGACCCTGGCTCTCAGTTCTTGGAAGACTCAATGGAAAAGTGTCTGGGAGTCTGTCCACAGGAAGTTGTGCCTCATCCAATGACAGAACACTTGATTTAGTGAGTGTCTTATTCTGTTTTCTGTTTCTTATAGCAGAATACCTGAAACTGGGCAGTTTACAAAGAAAAGGAATTTATTTCTTATAATTATGGAAACTGAGAAGTCTCAGGTTGAGGGGCTGCATTTGGTAAGGTCCTTCTTACTGTGGCATGGTGGCATGAGGCATCACATGGTGAGGGGGCTGAACATGCTACCCGTGGCTTCAGATCTCTCTTCCTCTTCTTATAAAGCCACCAATCCCACTCCTATGAAAACCCATTAATCTGTTAATTCACCTCTTAAAGGCCCTACCTCTTAATATTGCCACACTGTGGGTAAAATTTCAGCATAACTTTTGGAAGAGAAAAGTGTTCCTATGTTAACATGTACTGACATTGTGCTAAGTTCTGGGGCTATATTAGTGAAAAAGACAAGATCTTGCCCTTGGGAAGCTTAGTTTAATGGAAGGAAATAAAGTTATTAAATATATTCACAAAAATAGTTGGTGACCCTCATGAAAAGGATTACAAGTGAAAAGTCCAAGATCATATGTAAATATATAACAAGGTTTTTCCTGAAGCTGTGAGTAGTTGCACAGCCTCAACAGGAACAATTCTGAAGTGCTGGGAGTAAAATCTCCCTGGAGCAACTTTCTAGAAGAATGCACCACCCTTACCTTCTGTGGAAAAAATGATTCTGAGCCAATTTTATGTGACCCCTCCGAAGGTCCATGGTAGGACTGAGTTTTAGTTGCTTTATAGTGGTCATCAGTGAATCATTAACATGCCTTTTTATTAGATTTTCTTCCCTCTGTGTCTCCCTGCTTGCTGTGGTTGCAATACTTATGTCTCCCTAAAATTCATATGTTTAAATTCTACCCCTCCAAGTTGATAGTATTAGGAAGTGGGGCCCTTGGGAGGTGATTGGGTCATAGGGTGGAGCCCTCATGAGTGAAATTAGTGCCCTTAAAAAAGAGGACTGAGAGAGACCCCTCCACCATGTGAGGTTATCATAACAAGACATCCATCCACGAAGGAAGGGGGCCCTCACCAGACACTAAATCAGCTGGCACCTAATCTGGGACTTCCCAGCTCCTAGAACTGTGAGAAATAAGTTTCTGTTGTTTGTAAGTCACTTAGTCTATGGCAATTTGTTACAGCGGCCTGAAAAGACTAGAACATTGCTTATTTCCTCCCTCTGCCTCCTGGGATAGAGTTGCCAGATACAATATAGGACACCCAGTGAAATTTTTAAAAAATATGTCACAAACGGAACCTACTTATGCTAAAAAAAAGTATTCCTCGTTTTTCTGTAAAGCAAGGTTAACTGAGCATTCTGTATTTTTATTTGCTAAATCTGGCAACCATAACCTAGGAAAGCTTCCCAAATAAATTACCTCTCTTTTAAGTCTTTGCTTTGAGCTCTCTTTTTGGAGGGGGCATAAACTAAGAGGAGCATTGGCATCTAAATAAAGGTCAGTAAAAGAAACAGCGTGGCCAGGTAGGGAAGAGAAGATGCAGGAATCTGGTGTCTGAAAGGACAATGGAGACTATTTCAGGGAGGCATGTGCTTCATTTCCCAGGAACTGTGAAATGATGCAGGCCCTGCCAAAGTGCTAAGCGCCTTTTATTGATTATCTCATTTCCTCTCACACAAGTCCAGAAGGTAGGTAATATTCTTACTCCTTTCTTCAGATGAGAGAGCCAAAGTCTACAGAGGTTAATTAACTTGACCTAACTCATGCAGTCGTGCAGGAAGGAAAAGCCATTCTGGTCCTCCAGAGCTAAGCCTGTTTCCCTTGGTCGTGCTCATGCTTGACCCCAAAGCCTTCATTAAGGTCTCATCCTACCAGCCTTCAGCACTTTGCTCATAGCACTAGGTGCTTAACTCAGGGGAATGTGGAGGCAACATGACTTGCAATTAAGAATAAAGGTAAGAAACAGTTCGAGGAGAATATATTTCAGATTGTATATGAAACCCTCACATTGTACCCCTTGATTGCACTAATGTACACAGCTATGATTTAACAATAAAAATAAATTAATAAAAAAAGAAAAAAAAGAATAAAGATAAGAATAGTAAACCTTGAGAGAGTCAGCCACATACCACATGCCATTTGAAAAGAGGCCTATTTTTAAAATTTCTTTGTTTATTCATTTATTTTAAGACTTCGGTTGCAAATTTCAAACATATGTAAAAGTAGAGAAAATAACGTAAGGCCCATGTCCATATCACTCAGCTCAAAAATTGTCATAATCCAGTCATTCTTGTTTCATCTCTCCTCTTGCTAAAAGAAAGCTACAAATCCTAGTCAACATGTCATCTCACATGCAAATACTTTATTATGAATTTCTATCAGATAAGGAAGGAATTTTGAAAAACAAAACAGCCACAATACTAGTTTCCAGCTCAGCAAAATAAATCATTTTAAATATTGTCTGTAGTAAGCTGAATAATGCCCCCCAAAGATACGTGTATTAGGTCCTAATTCCTGCAACTTGTCGATATTACTCTATATGAAAAAAGTCTAATGCAGATGTGATTAAATTAAGGATCTTAAGATGGGGGATTATCCTGGATTATCCAGATGGGCCCTAAATGTAATCATAAACTTCCTTATAAAAGGGAGGAGAGGGAGATTGGGCACAGAAAGTGATGTGACAATAGAAGTCGACAGAGATTAGAAGATGTTCTGTGCTGGCTTTTCAAGATGGAGGAAGGGAACCATCAAGCAAGGTATACAGATCTAGGAGCCAGAAAAAAAACAAGAAAACAGATTCTCCTCCGGAGTCTTCAGAAGGAGCATGGCTCTGATGACACCTTAGTTTTAGCCCAGTGAAAATAATTTCAGATTAGTTAATTTTAGAATATTTCCATCATCCCAAAAAGAAATCTTATATTCCTTAGTTTAAGTTTAGTCTTTGTCAAATATACAAAGCAAGGCTTAATCCTAGAAGTCTAGTTGATATATCTTCCCCTTACATCCTTTTCCTTCTTTTTTACTTTCTTCTCTTTAAAAAAAGCTTTTGTTATGACTGGGGCACAGTGGCTCCTGCCTGTAATCTTGGCCCTCTGGGAAGCCGAGGTGGGTGGATTGCTTCAGCTCAAGAGTTCAAGACCAGCCTGAGAAAGAGAAACACCCCCCTTCTCTAAAATTATCCAGATGTTGTGGCAGGTGCCTGTAGTCCCAGCTACTTAAGAGGCTGGGGCAAGAGGATCACTTGAGCCCAAGAGTTTGAGGTTGCTGTGAGCTGTGACACTACGGTACCCTACCGAGGGCGTCAAAGTGAAATTCTGTCTCAAAAAAAAAAAAAAATTAAATTAAAAAAAGCTTTTGTTTAACCTTTCATTATTTTCCTTATTATAAAAAATGTGACAATTCTCATTTTCTTTAGTTGCTTTGTAAATACTGTATGTATGTTTTGCATATTACATTTTTCACTTGATAATACATCCCAGCAATCACTTCAAAGCAATATTTAGAGATACTTCGCATTTCTTTTTACAACTGTACTGTTTTCTCTTGTGTGGGTGTGCCTTAGTCTATTCAACAAATCTCCAAATGATGGATATTTGAGTGTTTCTAGGCTTTTGCTATCATAAATAGAGTTGTAATGAATAGTCTTCTGCATGTTTTTTTCATATTTTTGCTGGTGTATACATGAGATAGACTCTCAGAGTTGGGATTGCTGAGGAAAACAGGCTTACTTAAACATAGAACTAGTATACCTGTCAAAGCTAGCTTTTTAAAATGCACATTCAATTTCTTTTTGCAATGTTATAGAAAGGAGGCTGGTTGTAGACAATGTCTGAAATAGCATTTTGATACCAGTTTCAAAGCACAGAAAAATCTGGGCTGACTTTATTTTGTGTTAAAAACTGGGCCATATTCATTAGAATGATGCTGGTCCATTCCAAGAATGGCCTGTAAGTTAGGCTATGGGTATTGAAGGACATGACAGATTTAGTTTGACTTGTTCTTTTCTGGAAAAGAAAGACCACACCTATGGTGCATCTTACAAGGGTACATGTGAAATTTACTAAATGTAGAATATAAATGTCTTAACGTAATAACTAAGAAAATCCCATGAAGGCTATGTTAACCAGTTTGATGAAAATATTTCGAATTGTATATAAAACCAGCACATTGTACCACATGACTGCATTAATGTACACAGCTATGATTTAATTTTTTTTTTAATGTTTTGTTTTTTGTTTTTTTTTGTAGAGACAGAGTCTCACTGTACCGCCCTCGGGTAGAGTGCCTTGGCATCACACGGCTCACAGCAACCTCTAACTCTTGGGCTTACGGGATTCTCTTGCCTCAGCCTCCCGAGCAGCTGGGACTACAGGCGCCCGCCACAACGGCCGGCTATTTTTTGGTTGCAGTTTGGCCGGGGCTGGGTTTGAACCTGCCACCCTCGGCATATGGGGCTGGCGCCCTACTCACTGAGCCACAGGCGCCGCCAGCTATGATTTAATTTTAAAAAAGAAAGAATGTCATGATATAATGAATCAATTTTATGTTTTAATTGCATTTTTGTCATCCCTCTAAGAAGCACTTAAATAAAATATGAGTTTTCTTTATTTCTGATCTAATCTTATGGACACTCAACTCACTAGCCTGCATCTTCATACTATTTCCTTTCTAAAAATGGAAAATATCTCATTCCTTTAAAACTCTCAAATTCACAGCAATGGAAGATACAGTGAAAACAATGAAAGTACCAAAATCATGTATTATTCACTTGACATTCAAAGAGACACTCCAGCAAAATAATTTTACCAGGCCATGAATTGGTGGAACAAATTCACCTTTGAGCAACATGCATATTTACTAGTTTCTCTGTGAACGTTTTAGTCTTATTCCTCACCTTTCTGAGCAATAGCTGGAAGCTCTTTCAAATCACAGTGTTAATTCTCATAATCTCCCTATAGAGGTTTGGTAGGTGAAAATTACAATATTGAAATTTCCCAAATGGAGACAGACAAATGCCTGCTATGTCTACCACACAAGACAGATTAGATTTCAACTTTTTTGTAATGATTAAAACTCAATGTCAACAGCTTAGGAAAGATTAAAAAATCCCCCTGACCTTTCAGCTTTCTTCACCTATCCCCACAGGATGATATTTCAATGCCTAGTAGCTTTCTGTGTTGTCCCAGGAAAAAGTAGTTAGTGATCAACCATGCTTTTTTTTTTTTTGCAGTTTTTTGCCAGGACTGGGTTTGAACCTGCAACCTCCAGTGTATGGGGCTGGCACCCTACTCCTTTGAGCCACAGGCGCCACCTGCTTATTTTTTTTTTTTTTAACTAATTGCTGATAGAATGTAAGAAGCTATTTTTCCAGTATAATTATTTATTTTTCAATGTGTTTTTGTCCCAACATTTTGTCCTGAATTATTTCATTCAAAGCGTGCTAACTAGAAGGCATGAAGTCACAAAGAAAGGGCTTGGAGTTTCTCTAACTCTCTCAATGCCTGGGAGTCCCTGCCAAACTACCTAAGCTCTTTGACTATCCTTGAATTGTGGATAAATCAGAGGTACAAGTGCCTCACAGAATCGAATGATATGACCCAACATTGAGTAAAAAAAAATATGCAAGAGCCTTAACTCTAGGCATCAGTTGGTTAACACTCAATATGTGAGGATGTCTTATACTGTTACTAATTTTGGTAATTTGCAGACCTGAGAGTTAAAGCAGTTTAAAGCAGTTTATGACCTCCTGTGTAGTGAAAAATTGATCTAACTTGAAGAGAGGTCTAGCTTTTGCTCTTGGCTACTGAGAAGTAATCTCAAAGCTGGTGATTTTCAACCCGTGTGCCATGAAAACTTACAAAGATTGTTAATTAAATTATTTTCAAAAGATGTTCAAAGCACAGAAAGTATATTCTTTTTGTTATTATTTTTTATCAACATAAGTTAATTGTGCAGTGGAAATTTAATCATAGGTTCAGGTGTGCTGTGAGATAAGAAAGTTGAAAAGCACTGCTCTTAGGCCTTCAAATGTCATGCCTAATAGGAACATCTTTGTTTATCTGGGAACCTTAGTCACCAGATAGCTAATAATATGGTTTATGATGGGGATTCTGGGCCATACAGTATTAGTTCTACCTCCAGAGGGGTTCAAAAATAAGATAAACCATGTGGATAGTATGCTATTAAGCCCCAATAAAAACTCTGCACAGCAAAGCTTGGGTGAACTTCCCTGGTTGGTAATACTTCATACCTATTGTCACACATTGATGCTGGCAAAGTAATGCTGCTCATGACTCCATGGGGAGAGGACAATGGAAGCTCAACATTTGGTACTTTTCTTGATTCCTGCCTATGCATATCCTCTCTTGGCTGATTTTAATAAACTACAACCATGAGTACAGCAGCTTTTGGTGAGTTCTGTGAGTTCTTCTACTAAATTATTAAACCTGAAAGTGATTTAGGGATCCATCAAAATTTGCAATTGATGTCAGAAGTGAGAACAGTCTTGTGTGTACTATGCTCCCTTCTCACTTCACACTTGGCTAAAACTTGCACATCTTCATTGTGCACTTACAAATTGCATGCTTAAAGTCTCTGGGATTGGGTCTCCTTGTGGGTACAATCGTGACACTGCACTGGAGGACTGGTAGTATCCCTTTGCCTTACATTGTATACTCTTCCTCTTGCTTAACATGTCTAGCTCCTTCAGCTCTGGCTAAGCCACTTCTTTCCCATGGTACCAGCAGAGCCAGCCAGCATGTAATCTAGTTTTTAACTTTTCTTTTCTATAAAAATATAACTCTTTAAAATAAAATTAGTATATATTTATAATGAACCATAATAACTTCCTTTTGATAGGTAAAAAGGAAGAAAATTTGAGAAACAATGAGTATAAACACACACAGATTAAGACGCTTTCTGATTATTCTTCTACTCATATTACTTGCCCCAATTAGACCCCTTACCTGGGAAGCCTTTTTCTTTCTCTCCCATTTTAGAATATTAAAGTTCTGGGCTTCGGTCTTTCCAAGGTTTCCAGAAGGCTAACTTTGTGTGCAGTGCTCATATTTCATCTCCCTGAGAAACTTTCTCATCAAAAGTTTTGACCCCAACAAGAGACAGACCTTCCTTCCTTCCCTCCATCCTTCCCTCCCTCCCCTCCTCCTCCTCCTCCTCCTCCTTCTCTCTCTCTCTCCCTTCCTTCCTTTCTTTTTTTCTTTCCTCTCTCTCTCTCTCTCTTTTGACAGAGTCTTACTTTGTCACCCTTGGTAGAGTGCCATGGTATCATAGCTCACAGCAACCTCAAACTCTTGGACTGAAGCAATTCTCATGTCTTAGCTTCCCAAGAAGGCACCTACCATAACACTTGGCTATTTTTAGAGATGGGGTCTCACTCTTATTCAGGCTGGTCTCAAACCTGTGAGCTCAGGCAATCCAGCCCAGAGTGCTGGGATTACAGGTGTGAGCCACGGCACCCAGCCCCAACAAGAGACCTTTCTGAGGTAAGGTGTTCATTTTTCTCCTATGACATCCAATTAATTATGAAGTTGAGCTCAAGCTATTCAATGTACAAGATGCCTTCTTTTTCTCTGCAGAGAATTTTTTTCCTAATCTTCTAATGAAGGCCATACTTGGCTTTCCATATTTTATGACCTTTAAGAAACAAGTAGCACTTTCATACTAAATGAACTTCATTAAGGCAGAATTCTCTAAGGGGAAGAGATACTTTTCACACTCTGGGCATGAAAACTGAGACCCCAAGAGTCAGTAGGTCATGCAGAGTCCACATATCCGTAAGTCATCAACACCTGCAGCGACTACTGGGCTGATGAAATTACTAACTGGATTTGTTGTATATGATACTTTATTCTAGATGGAACTCTGTACTGAAAATGCTATGCAGCTTACCAAGCACACATACATACCACAGACTAAAACAGAGGATTGCACACTGGCTGCATATTAGAATAGAATCACCCAGAGAGTTTCCAAAACACAGAGGCCTGGACCCCCGTACTCTCAGAGATTCTGTTTCAATTGTTCTGGGCTGGGGCTTGCCCTTTGGTGTTTCTTCAAGCTCCCATGGTAACTCTAAGCGGGGTAGAAACCACAGCTATAAAGCACCAACAGTGGGTTTAAAGTCAGTTTCTATTTCCTCCACTAAGAACTTTGTAAGGGCTCATTTCATAGAGTTTAGACCAGGTGAAAGCTACTGGGAATTCTTTCCTATGCACAAATCCACTGAAAGCTTTCTAAATTTCTCTTTCTTGGCCCTTGGAATCATTGCCCAACATACCTCTGTACAGCTAACCTGTGTACTCATGTCTGAATTCTCTGAGTACTTGTGTTCTTGCCTGTGGAGGCAGAGGGTCTCTATGGACATTCTGACAAGTGGAAAGAGTTTAGAGCTTCTTTGGAGGGGGGCATCTTCCTTTGGAGTATGGACAGAAAATGGATCTCACATCATTATTCACCATTACTTTTTATAGGTAAAATAGTTCAAAAATTCCCACAACAAACTTGAAGCATTGATAATCCCTCATCTCCAATATATGGTGCTTCCTTCAGTCTGTATTAGAAAGATTGTTAAGGGGGATACTGAGAGTGTTGTCAGAGGCTGATTTTTGTGTGCATATAAAAAAGCTCATCTTTTTCCAATTAAGAGAATGTTTCCTTAGCAATGGTGCACCTATATTACTCATTCCTTCTACTTTGAAGTTCAATATTTGTCTTTGGTCTTTCCTGTATCCATTAAAACAAAATTCATTCTTCTTTGAATTAAGTAGTCATGGTTTGATTTTCACTTGTAGCATTACCCATCGCAATGCCTGAAAAATCCAAAGACTTTGGAGTCCAGCTTTTTGAGTGATGGAGATTCTGTGGTCCCTATTTCTTTGCTACCTCTGATTGCTGCATTTGTGGTTTTGCCTGGGAGTCTCCACTGATCCTTGGTTTTCCCAGTGGACTTTGCTCTGTTCTTCCCTCTGTCCCTCACTGTGCAGGGATGTCTCTGACAGAAAAGTATTCTTTTTTGAGACAGAGTCTCACTATGTCACCCTCAGTAGAGTGCTGTGGCGTCACAGTCACAGCAACCTCCAACTCCTGCAGCAACCTCAAACTCTTAGGCTCAAGTGATTCTCTTGCCTCAACCTCCTGAGTAGCTGGAACTACAGGCACCACCCACAACACCCAGGTTGTTTTTTTTTTGTTTTGTTTTGTTTAGCAGGCTTGGGCCAGGTTCGAACCCACCAGCTCTGGTGCATGTGGCCAGCGCCCTAACCACTGAGCTATGGGTGCCAAGCTGGCAGAAAAGTATTCTGCCACATCATTGTCCCAGAAGCCAAGGTGAACCCTGTTGCTAAGCCATCCAAGACCAAACCTCCTGCCCTTCTAGGATTGGGGCTGGGAACAAGATTGCAAGTAGTGAAAAGTACACCACTCTGCCACTTCAAGCCCACTGAGGTTTATGTGGAGCTGACTTTATCCTAGCTCCAGAGTTGATCATGAGACACTAGAATGAGCTAGATACAGCACAAAATAAAGTGGTTTATATTTGGGACTGGAGCAAGAATACCCAGGTTTGACCCTGCTTTACCACTTATTAGCTGCGGAACATAATCTTTATATGTCTCACTTTCTTCTTCAGTGAAATAGACAATATAATAATGCTTATCACATGGGAAAAATGCTTAGAATTGCACATGCCACATATAAGTGCTCAATATATGTTAGTTGTCACTCCTTTTCCATGTACCTGCCCACTGTGCTTGCTTTAGGCATGAGCCAAGGACCAAGTTGAGGCAGTGAGAATGAGGGCTAAGGCTTCTGTGGAGGCTTTTGAAGAAGACTCTCTTTCAGGAAGATATATGTCTGAAACTTACATTTTGCCCCTTATGACAGCCTGAGCATGAAGCCAGCACTGAAAATAAATTAAAGAGATAAAGAAGTAACAGCTCCTGGTGACAAGCCTGGTGTTCCTTTACCAGTTAGCTGAGCCTGAAGCCAAATTGATCCTTATACTTTTCATTCGCTTGTGACAGTTTAATCCTTTTTTGGTTCTAAGGCAGTTTGAGTTGAATTTTCTGTCACTTGCAATCAGGATATCCTAACTGATTTAGGAATCAAAGACAAAATGTCTTTGGAGCCAGATAGCAAAATATTTTTTAGTATTCTTCAACCTTGTATAACCAAAGTGATTACTTGGATATAAAACCTGATACGCTCAGCACTTCCCATAGGTGGAGAGTGTAGAAGGGAAAAGAACTCTCTCAATACAGCAGGAAACCCAACTCTCAATTTTGTATAACTTGAGAAAAGGCTGTTTACAAAGAGTCTATTTACAAAGCTGCAGAGAGGCAGAACTGCAAGAAATAAACAGCGCAGAACTGAGTTCAGGGCAGCTGTTGCCACCTCTAGGCCTGAGGGGATGAAGTGAGATTAAGAATACAGAAAACTATAAGAAGAAAGTCACATAGAAAAAGTCAATTATGAAAAAACATTAACCTTTGGGGAGGGCACCAAGAGGCCTCAGGAGGGAAGGGGGAAAGGAATACCCTGATTTCACTTTCTTCCCTCCTCCAGCTTATTTTGAGGGCAACTGAGGCGTAGGGAGGCTACTTTACTCTCTCAAGGATAGGACTACAATTTGAACCTTCTTCAATTCAGCAAGGACCACCACGTATCATTTAATTATGCAAAACACTGCTGTGGAAGATACAAAGCTAAATAAGATATTCTGTCTGCCCTTGAGGGCTTCCAATGACACGGTGAGTCAGGTAAAAGAAAGGTGTGAACTGATTCAGAAAAGGTAGTGGCTTTTCCACAGTCATCCAGTTTAATGGACTATTATAGTTCAGAAGAACTAGCACTCAGGTCTCCTAACTACTAGTCCAATAATCTTTCCCTTCCTCTCAAACATAAGTGAGGTACTGACCTTTTTTTTCTTTCTTTAAGATTCTTGAAGCATTACCCAATTCTACTGTGCATACTATATATTTATTCGTATTGACATGTATTTATGTGTTATGTATTTATGATTTATTAACTATAAATTAAAATTGGGATAAATTAACTTCCATCTCTCCCTGTGGAAAAGTGACGGTTATATAAAACTAAACTAGAAATAACTTTTTTTCTCAGTTTCAAACACCTTGGAGGTATACTTTTACTTCTCTTGAACATCCCACTTGCCATTCTTCATCATCATGATGTCTAATATAAATATAATGTGAGTACATAGGCAATTTTTAAATGTCTAGTAGCCACCTTAAAAAGGTAAAAGAAATGGGTGAAGTTAATTTCAATGATAATACCCACAATATTATCATTCAATGTGTAATCTATATAAACAAATATAAATGGGGCATTTTCTATCATTTTTTTCTTACTACTTCTTCAAAATCTGGTGTGTATTTTCTACTTATAGCACATCTCATTTTAGTTGAGCCACCTTACAAGTGCTTGATAACGCACATTCGACTGGGGTGGGGAGTACCAAATTGGGCTGCATAGCTTCAGAAAGTCTGGGAACAAACATCAAGATCAGGGATGGAGTGGGGAGTCAAGGGTTGTGGTACACCTTTTGGGGGTGGGACAACAACTACAGGGATGGTAGTTATCTAACAAAAGCAATCAATGTAATCTGGTTCTATGTACCCTCAATGAATCCCCAACAATAAAAAAAAGAAGAAAAGATCCACAATTCTGAATCTGAACATGGGTGCAAACCACCATTCTCTCTTCCCTGGACCATTTGGAGCATCTTATAATTGGTCTCTCTGATTAAAATTTTACTCCAATATATTCTAATCTTATCCCAATAATCTAATCCAATATTCTTATTCTTATTCTAACAACCAAGAATTATACATATAGCTTATAATGTCAATAGTGTTGAGGTTGATAAATCATGGCTTGAAAAACAACCTTCTGGCCCCACTGGCGGCTCTGAAAAGCCATCTTTACATTGTTCCTGGGTCCGGCTTCCACCTCGTCGCAACCACCTCCGCCATGCTCCTCCTCTGCTACTGTGGACTCCGGGCAGCTTTATCGCCAGGGTCCCCGAACTCTCGCTCTCTTTTCCATCCCCCGCATTGGATCACCTATGTGCCCCACCATGTCAGACACAGCGGTGGACACCAGCTCTGAGATCACCACCAAGGACTTAAAGGAGAAGAAGGAAGTTGTGGACGAGGCAGAGAATGGAAGAGACGCCCTTGCTAATGGGAATGCTAATGAGGAAAATGGGGAGCAGGAGGCTGACAATGAGGTCGATGAAGAAGAGGAAGAAGGTTATGGTGAAGAAGAGGATGGAGACGAAGATGAGGAAGCTGAGGCCACCACGGGCAAAAGGGCAGCTGAAGATGATGAGGATGATGATGCTGATACCAAGAAGCAGAAGACTGAGGAGGATGACTAGACAGCAAAAAAAGAAAAGTTAAACTTAAAAAAAAAAAAAAAGGCCACCGTGACCTATTCACTCTCCACTTCCCGTCTCAGAATCTAAACGTGGTCACCTTCGGGTAGACAGGCCTGCCCGCCCGCCCACCGCAGGCAGCGCCACCCGCAGGTGACATACGCTCTTGACTACCCAACCAAAACCATGAGAATTTGCAACAGGGGAGGAAAAAAGAACCAAACCTTCCAAGGCCCTGCTTTTTTTCTTAAAATTTCTTTAAAAAGGAAATTTGTTTGTATTTTTTATTTACATTTTATATTTTTGTACATATTGTTAAGGATCAGCCATTTTTAATGATCTCAGATGACCAAACCAGCCTTCAGAGTGGTCTCTGTCCTACTTCTGACTCTATGACTTTACTTGTGGTGTGACCATGTTCATTATAATCTCAAAGGAGAAAAAAAAAACCTTGTACAAAAAGCAAAACCAACAACAAAAAATAATCATATTCTAAGCATTCTAGTAACTTTTTTTGTGTATGTACTTAGCTGTACTATAAGTAGTTGGTTTGTATGAGATGGTTAAAAAGGCCAAAGATAAAAGGAGGTTTCTTTTTTTCCCTTTTTTTTTTGTCTATGAAGTTGCTGTTTATTATTATTATATTTTTTTGGCCTGTTTGATGTATGTGTGAAACAATGTTGTCCAACAATAAACCGGAATTTTGTTTTGCTGAGTTGTTCTAAAAAAAAAAAAAAAACCTTCTGGGTTATTTGAATCTGATTCTATGGGCCTCTGTACCATTTATCACCTTTCAGCTATTATACAATTCTTTAAGTTGTAGATAAGTGATAGAAATGCAAAATAATGCTAATATATAGACATGTAATAATTTCTTTCCCTTGGAAATTTAATTGACTTCTCTCTCCAACTGAGGAAGAGACTGATTTTGCTTCCATTTGCATATTCATGTCAATATCCTCCATCTAAAAATGTCTGATCTTTGGATGCTCCTTTGAATTGGTGGTGACATCTTACTGGTTCCCTCACTGCTGATGAGTGGAATAAAATCTTCAACACATGTTCATTTTAGATTTGTTGAGTCATGATTTTACCTTTTCTTGAAAATTGTCCTTTAACAGAACAAGTACAAAAAACCTGAAGTAGAGCCTTGGCTTTCTTGAGAAACAGAGGAAGGAAAGCTTTAAGGAGAGCATATTAAAGAGAGTGTGTCCCTGGAATATGTCCCTTTGAATGTGTTCCTGGAAGAGTATGTGTTAGAAGCTTAATCTCAATGCAATAGTGTTGGGAGGCAGAGCCTCATGAGAAGTGTCTATAGGGGCTCCACCCCTATAAATGGATTAATACTGATTATAAAAAGGGTTTGAGGCCCTTCCAACTTCCACCATAGGATCATGAAGAAAGAAGGCCCTAGCCAGATGCCAATTTCTCAGCCTTGGATTTCCCAGCTTCCAGAACTGTAGGAAATTTCTGTTCATTCTAAATTACCCAATCTCAGGTATTCTGTTATAGTAGTACAGAACTGACTAAACCAGAGAGACTAGTAGGAAATCAAGCCAGACAAGGGCCAGGTAATGAGGGTCTTATGATTCATGGTGACACCATGCTTTATGCTCTATATGATGATTCTTAGGCATAGGGTGGATGAAAATCAGGGGTGGATCTTGAAATAACTTCCGTGTTTTGAAGGTTCCTCTGGGTTATTAGAAATAAGAATATTGGATTAGATTATTGGGATAAGATTAGAATATATTGGAGCAAAATATCAATCGGAGAGATCAATTATGAGATGCTCCAAGTGGTCCAGGAAAGAGAGATGTATACATTGTAGGATGTTGAGTAACATCCCCTAGTTCTACCCATATGATGCTGGTAGCACCTCACCCAAAGGTTGTGACAGCCAAAAATGTCTCCATACATTACTAGATGTCACTTGGGGGGTCATAATTACCCTCTGCTGAGAATCATTATTCTAAACAATGTATAGTTTTCCACTGAAGCACATTTTCTTCTACTCTCCTTTCTCTATCTAGACTGTTCCTCTTCCATATCATTTCTTGACTCCGTACATCACTTTGTCTTTGCTCACATTATCTCTTTCTCATCACCACATCTGAAGTAGAACCTATCACTCAACTGTCCTTTGCTTTATTCTTCTGCTCAGCACATTTCTTTCTCTTAAGCATTCTTGTTTCTTGCCTAGCTACTCCCATCCAGAATGTAAATTTACTCAGGACAAAGACTTGTAGAATTAATGAATCAATCATTAAATGAACTGATAGAACTAAGACAAACTTACACAAAAAATAAAGTATATAAAAACGTGTCACCAACAGATGAATTTTTTTCTTTTTTTGCTTAAATAAAATAGCCACTTGAAACACGAATAAGGAGTGAGCTTCCACAGTGTCAGTTCTTTTGAGTTAGGCCTTCATTTCCTTTCATGTGACTTGTGAAGATTCTTGAAGCAAAATTCCTTAAATGAATTAATCTGAGCATAAGCCAAAGTTTATTACTCATTAGTGAGGAAGCTAGAAGATGGAGAATGCCAGTTTGAAAAAACAGCTTAAAAGGCATAGTCATATGTACTACATGAGGGGCTGATTCTGCATACAGCTCAGTTGCTAAGTGATGGTGCTGCTTTTTTTTCACAAGGTGCTCATCTTATATCCCCAACCTGGCTATTTCTTTACCAAGTGGTCTGGGTTAATATTTAGGACATAGGGTCCTCACAGCCATTTTCCCATAATTGCTAGACACGAGCCATCAATCAGAAATAACAGGTAATGTGCATTACTTACATATTGAGATATAAACAATAAGCCAACTCTCTGTGGCTATCATTTAAATGTACCAAGTAGGAAAGTTTTATCCTCTGACAAAGGGGGAATTAGCACAATGGCACCAAATGTTGTCAAGCAAAAGTCAACCAACGTAGACATAGGTCCTGTTTTTCTGATAACAGAAAAAATCTGATAATAGCTATTATCAGATTTTTCCTGCAACCAACACATTGAACACCCAGTTTACTTAAATATGTTTGGGGAAAAACCTTTTATCTTAGGATTCATTATGTTTTCCAACCACACATCCCTCTAAACTACTGTGACACCTGTACATACAGCACACTGGGATCTAATCAGCTTTTATTCTGGTGTAATTGATAATCTATGTTACTAAATTTGTTTCTGCTTTGGCTCATTAGCCTGGAACAATTGAAGTTGATGGTAAAACAGTGGCAATCTTAGGTCACTAATGCTGTCTCCTCTTTTTATTGATTCAAAGGAGGTTAGTTTCCCTCTCCATGTGAACCTTACTTACCTTTTTTTTTTTTTTTGGTTGCAGTTTGGCTGGGGCCAGGTTTGAACCCGCCACCCTCAGTATATGGGGCCAGTGCCTGACTCACTAAGCCACAGGCACTGCCCACCTTACTTACCTTTAAAATGGGGTAACAATAGAACTGGATTGAAACCACTACTAAAATAAAATGGTAACTCTAAACAGTAAGAGCTCAACATAATTCTTTTTTTTTTTTGACCTAATTCTTAAAGGTGATCATCCTGATAATCCATACTGTGGCTAAATTAATTTTAAAATTATCACCAAAAGGTAAGTTTAATAAATTTTTTTCAAGGACTTAACTCTTCTGAGAATCTAATATTAGAACCTCAGACATCTAAAAAGTCCAACTTGACAAGTACTGCTCTTTTCCAAAATGCCATGCCATGGATGTAGTGCTGACAAACATGAAAAGGAAAATGCTATAATTACAACATTTCTCTAATGCAAAGGTAGAGCAAGAAATTTAATAGCACATTCCTGAGACTTCGTTAACAGACAGAACCACTGTCGCTGACTAGTACTGCTCAGACATTTCTATGTACATGTCCCACGTGCCGCAGCTGGTAAAGCAGCACTTATGGTCTGCTCATAATCCCACTGCATTAGCAATGCCCATTCTCCCAGAACATGCCATAGACCTCAGCAAGATTGCTCCCCAAAAACATTCCCTGTGGATATCAGGCTTATCTTGGAGAACACAGAACATTATTTTGCCCGATGATGGGAGCCCAAGGGCCTAAGGCTACTGTGAACAGCAGCTGCCTCCATCTGAGTCAGAGTGGGTCTGATCCTAACCTCCATCTGGTATTTTTTGGCCCCCCATCATCCCTCCTGCCATCGTGCCTACCGCCTGCCTCCGCATCAGAGTGGCTTTCCACAATCAGTGGGCCCTGAATGAATTGTCTTTGGTCCTATCTCCTAGCCTCCTAGTCTCAGATGACACCAGCTGAATCCCCGAAATGTCAATTGCTAACATCTTCCGGATTTGCTCATACTCAGAGTATTTGTATTTCACTTTAGAATTGATTCTTCCTGGGCATCAGATTTATCTAATCCAGGCGTCCTCAAACTGCGGCCCGCGGGCCACATGAAGAGGTGTGAATTGTATTTGTTCCCATTTTGTTTTTTACTTCAAAATAAGATATGTGCAGTGTGCATAGGAATTTGTTCATAGTTTGTTTGTTTTTTAAACTATAGTCCGGCCCTCCAACAGTTTGAGGGACAGTGAATTGGCCCCCTGTTTAAAAAGTTTGAGGATGCCTGAGCTAATCCATTAAAAATGCAAATGTACCTCTACCACATGCTTGTTGAGAAAATGAAATGTGGTTGAAAATGATAAAATAAACAATAAGAGGAAAACACACCAGATGACCATGTGACATAAACTGAGGCATATGATGAACTCAGATCTTTACACCTGAGGACCACAGACTAGAAGAACAAACTGAAAGAATGTTTGACTAGAAGTCTCTAAACCAGTGGTTCTCAAACGTAAGTATATCAGCATGTCTTAGAGGCCTTGTTAAAATACAGATCAGCCTCCCTCCCTGTAAATGTCTCAACACAATAACTAAGAAAATGCCAGGAAGGCTACATTAACCAGTATGATGAAAATATGTCAAATGGTCTATAAAACCAGTGTATGGTGCCCCATGATTGCATTAATGTACACAGCTATGATTTAATAATAAATAAAAATACAGATCAGCCATCAGGCCCCATCCCAGAGTTTCTGATTCTGCAAGTCTGGGCTGGGGCTTGAGGGTTGACATTTGTCATATGGTCCAGGCACTGCTGAAGCTGTCCATTCAGGGACCATCCTTAGAGAAGTCCTGCTCTATATCAGTGATTCTCCTTCCTGGATGTTTAATAGCATCAGAATCATTTGGGAGTTTGATTGTCACTGATGCCTAAGTTCCCCTCCCTAGAGTCTTTCATTTAAGCAGCCTGGGGTGCAGCCTGGGCATCAGGATCATTACAGTCGGAGACAATCTCTTACGCATCAGGGATAGAGAACCACTGCTCTCAACTCCTTAGTCGATTTTATAATTATACCAAACTACTGTGAGGCCAAGCATGCCTTTTTCCTGTGCACTCGCTACACCCACTCCTTAAAATCTTCTGGTGCCTTAGGGCAGTGGACTGAATGATAGACTACCCTAGACCAAAGGGAAAATAAGCAGGTGGACCTACAAGTGACACCTAGTCACAGCTCAAAATGAGACCAAGTAAATTTTAAGTCCTAGGTATAGATTTTTCCACTCTAGATATATGTTGAAATCACCTGAAAGATTTTTAAGACAGACTGCTGTGCAGCCCACTCCCAGGGCTATGGTTCTCAGTCTTGGCCACCTACTGGAATCCCCTGGAACCAAACACAGAGATTCTGATACAATTTCTCTGAGTATGGCCTGGGTATGGGAATTTGTAAACACCAACCCCCCTCCCCCCTGGAAATTCTAATGTGCAGCCAAGGCTGAGAAAGGCTAGTCCAAGAAAAGACTCTTCAGAATGGCTTAACAACCCACCCACCCCCTCACCCATGATCTTCAAACTCCCTGGGGTTTCTACTAGACAGGCAGGGCTGAAAACTATTGCTTTAAGTAGAAAACAAATAACAAATAAACGAAAAACAGGCAACAAAATGGCAGTTACAGTAATATTGGTATTTTTTAAAGTATATATTTGTATAGGAGAAATAAGAATGAAATGATAAGTCCCAAAATCTTAATAGAATTATTTTTGAGAGCTGGGATTATAAGTCATTTTCTATTTAGGCTTTTCCTGGTTTTTCAAAAGTTTCCACAATGATGATTCCTAAACTCAGTAAGCAAAAAATCCCAGAAAATATGCTTTGTATTCAAAACTAGAATATCACAGTAGAAAAATATGGGGCCTTATTTTGCCCAAAGTAATGAATGTCTAAGCCTACGATTTCATCAATATATCAAACTGAACCCCATAAACCAGCTTATTGTTTGCGGCTGGTTCATTTGCCATTTTTGTCCTGATTAGACCCCAAGCTATTGCTAAGTTGGTTGTGTCTTCCTTCTGCAGTGATTCTTTGAAAAATATTACTTGAAGGCATCCTTAGCCACTTACTGTTAAAAGACTTTGTGACATGACATAAATGTGCACTTCCTGCAAAGATAGACATTTGCCTCTAAAATCCAAGCAGAAGTCACTTCCCAGAAGAGCCCAGCTAATGCAGGGATTTCACAAATGACATTTCCTTTATGTCAACACAACCTCCAGCTTCCTTTACTGAAAGATAATCTAAGCTCCAAGCTGAAAGTGGGCAGTGCTGTGAGACTGACTTCAATAAGGATTTCGTCATAGTTTAACATTAAAGGATTTTGACAGGATAGATTGAAATCGTAGCATTTTTCTCTCTCGCAGTTAAAAAACTACTCAATAGGGCTCAAAAATATATTTATATACTCTAGATCAGTGGTTCTCAACCTTCCTAATGCCGTGACCCTTTAATACAGTTCCTGTGGGTCGCTACCCACAGATTGAAAACCACTGCTCTAGAGAGTGTAATATTTTGAGTACTTGATTGTTCTAGGTAAGTGGGAGATTAATTTAATTAACCTAGAAAGTTTTTTTCTGCTCTACCGAAATAGAATATATCCTCTCCTATCAAAAGAAATTGGTCAAGGACGGTTGTAAACCTTCCATTTTGTACTTAAGCTGCGTTTAAGAGGAATTAAATTGGTTTGCTCTTACCCCAGGGATCTAAAACTACCAAATGTTGGGAAGCTTCTAACAAGGTAGTTTTTGTTGTTTTTTTCTGGTTCTTAATATGCAAGACAAAAAGTATCTACATAAAGTGAGGCCATTTGAAAAGTATTTGTTAGAATTCAATTCTGTTGCTTAGCGTGGGCATGACTCAGGGATTATTGAGATACTACTTTCAAGGAATTTACAAATTATAAGGTAAATGTGCATGTTTACACATTTCTAAAGATGCAAATCATTAAATTAGAAACCCAAACAGGCCATCATATGCAAAGAAAATGCTATGTAAGCAGAAAAAATGAATAAAAAAATGTAAGCCAGAGAGAGTGCCGAGCTGTGTATATAGGGCCAGCAGCTAAGCTTAAAAGAAAGACTGGATTTCAACAGTCACAAAAGAAGGAGGAAAGGGCAGGAAGTCATCCCAGTTAGGCTGACCAAGGGAAGCAGTGGTTTCTGGGTAGATAAGTTCATGGCATGTTCAAACATCAGCGGGTAGTCAGATGGAGCTGGTTATGTAGAGGTTTGGGGGGATTGGGGCCAGCTGTGGTAGTCTTCAGTAGTGATGTGGGAAGTTGGAGTGTTAATTTAGGGCAGTGGGGACTACCAAGAGCTTGTGAGCATGGAGAGAATGTGATAGAATTCAGTTGCAGGAGCTTTGTCTGGCAGTGGTGTGCAGGCCGAGGTGGAGGGAGGAGAGGAAGGAGACAGGGAGACCCAGTAGGAAGCTGCTGAGGCAGATGGGGTGAAGGAATGAGGCCCTGGGCCTGGGCATAGCTACAGAGGTGCAAAGAATGGCAGGCAGAAACAACCACATGGAGGAAGACACCCTTCTGCACCTGCGGGTTGAGCAGACAGGTGAGGGGCAAGGCAGAGAAGAGGCATGTACCATGGTTTGGGTTTTGTACCTGGGCATCATATAGAGACACTGGTAGGGGGATAGAGACACTGTAGGAAGAGGAGAAAAAAGCAGTTTGGGAACAGGAAAACAAAGCAGCTGAGCTCAGTTAGAGACAAGCCATTAACAATGTTGACATAACCTGAGCCCTGTGATTCTGGGAAACAGCACCTATTAAAGAAATGTCCCCTCATTTGTGTTCCAGGAACTGGCTTACTGGGAAGAACTATTGCTCCCCGTATGACTCAGATAAGGTTCATGTGGCACCCCTTGTTTAACTAGCTAGACAAGATCCGACACAGACCTTCCAATACCAGACACAGACCTTCATTCTTTGCCTCATAAATGATCCGATGAACTGCTTGTTACACTGATGAATGGAAACAAGATGCTTGCTGAGCAAGCTTTGGTTTAGCTCCTCTTTCACCGGATCCTGAAACATCTGCTCACCTTCAGTTTGAGCCAGCAGCCCCTCCTGAGAACAGGCTAGTCTCAGGGTCAAACCTTCAACTATGTCTGACCATGCCACTCCTGTTCATCACACGGCCTCATACCTGGTTCTCACTAGCCTTGTTTATTCCTCCCTGGAAAAGCAAAACTCTTTGTGCCTGACTCTTGAGACACTTGCTGACTTTACGGCCAGGGCGTCCTCCCTATTGCAATAGTCCCTTTCCTTCCTTGAAATGATCCTTTTGAATAAGTCTCCCCTTACTAAGTCCGGGTTTGTTTTTAATTTGACACTATTAATTTGTAACCTCAGGCTGCTGGCCTCTCGCCTGTCCTTTGTATCAGCTTTGTCTGCTTGTAGTTCTACTTCAGGGATCTACTTGGCCACCAAGGTGCTACTAATGAGGAGACAGTTGTGCTTTTCCTCTGGATTCTTCCTTTTCCTAGTTCTTCTCCCAGCCAGCTCCAATTTCTAAGGAGCCAACACTTTCTCAGTGTTGTCTATCATGTCATACCCTTGTGGTTGAATTTACTCACGGAACCTGTTAGGTCAAATTCAAGGTCATATGCATAGGCTACCTACAGTACACGAGTCTATGGATATATGCCCAACAGAAACAGAATTCAAACCTCAAATGCAACCCAATATATAATTTTAAATTTATTTTTTTAATTTTGATTTAATTTTATTTTTTTATTAAATCATAGCTGTGTACATTAGTGCAATCAAGGGGTACCATGTGCTGGTTTCATCTACAATCTGAAATATTTTCATCAAACTGTTTAATATAGCCTTCATGACATTTTCTTAATTATTCCATGTAGACATTTGTATTCTGCATTTAGTAAGTTTCACCTGTACCCATTCTAAGATGCACCGTAGGTGTGGCCCCACCAATTACCCTCCCTCCACCCCAACCTCCCCTCTCCCCTCCACTCCCTTGGCCCTTTCCCCATATTCTTGTGCTAAAGTTGGGTTATAGCCTTCATATGAAAGCTAAAAATTAGCTTCATAGTAGGGCTGAGTACATTGGATACTTTTTCTTCCTAGCAAAGTATCTCAAGAATGGAAGAATTTTAAATTTCTTAATAGCCACATTAAAAAAGGAAACATAAACAGGTCAGAATAATAATACATTTTGTTAAACCAAATATATCCAGAATATTATCAATACAAAATAAATTTTACAATCTTAAGATTTTTTTACATTCCTAGGGTGAGTATTTTATACATACAGCTCATCTCAATGTGGAATAGTGACTTTCTACTGGACAGCACAGCTATAGATTTTGATGTGTGATGTGCATCTATATTGATCACCATCTAACCAACAAGCAGAAACCACTTGAGTATTTCAACAGGGGGATTTTAATGCAGGAAATTTCTTATACAGCTGGTGGAAGAACAGAGAAGCCAGACATATAATGGTGGGGCAACCCACAGATTAACAATGGCAGAAGACCACCCACAGCTGCAGGCTGAGAGGAAGGAAGGGGCTTATGAGAGAACTCAGGAGGTGGACTCAACTGGTGGAAGCTGAAACTTTAGTAGACTTGTCATGAAGAATCCACCACAATGGATGAGGCATGATTGTTGCCCCAGAAATAAGGCAGGGAGGAACAAGAGTAACACCCTGGCTTCTCCCTTTAGTCTTTCTACCTTCCTTCAGTGCCTCCTATTGACCGAAACCCAGCTTGAAAAGCTGCTGCCCTGTGAGCCTCCTGGCTGCAGAGGTCAGGGCCTTTCAGAGCAGAGCAGAGCAGAGCAGGGCGGAAAGAGGCTGAGGAATGGGTCTGAAGCCCAGCCACAGAGCAGCAAAGACTTTTATTGCTTGCACTTCCTTGCTGGTTATTTTACAAACATAAGGGAAGTTACCCAGGGAATGTTAACTGGTGCTAAAATTTGATTGCCACACACTAGCTAGATGGCTTATATTTTGTCAAGTCTGCCTCTCTTTGCCTCAGTTTCTCCATCTATTAAATGATAACAATACTTTCACCATCAGGATTTTTTTTTTAGGATTAAATAAAGAGAGTCTGACCAAGATGTGAAAGCAGTCAACAATGGTCATGATTATTCTTATAAATTAGCAAGTAAAGGGATTCTAGGCAGCCTAGATATAAGCAGGGACCACATAGCAACTGCAGGGGTGGGCAGCAAAGACTAGCAGGATGCGGGGGCAGCTAAAATAGACAGAAAGTCAGAGTCCCAACCAAGTGGGCCAGGTTGAGAACAGTTTCCAGCTCCATTTTTCATAAGGAAGGTATGCTTCACTACCCAGTTAAGGCAGAGACTTTGAATAAGCCATTTAAACTCTCTGTATTTGAAATGCTGATGCCTCCTTCCTAATCAATGATATAACCTGCTTGTGATGTTAAGACAAATCCATCTAATTCCATGTCCTCGAGACACTGGCACATTCTACAGATGAATCACATCACCTTTGATTCTACCCTTAAGACTAAGAAGAATGCTTTCAAAGACCAAGCGCAGCCCAGACATGTTATCAATTTGCCTTCATCTTTCTTCCTCATAGGTGTCCTCTGATCAAGAGACACTGTGTTGAGATGAGCACCGAGACCGTGAGGGAAAGAAACCTTCAATACAAAATGTCTTATGCTGGCTTTCCTAGGAGCAGAATCTAAGACAGAAATTATTGTTAATGTCATTTACTGAGCGAGTGCTCTTAAGAGAAGCGGAAAGGCAGGAAGCAGGATGGATGGGAGGAAAGAGCTAAGCAAAGGTGCAATCTTGGCTGGAGATTAACTTCAGCCTGATTTTGTGAGGACCCCTGACACACGAGTTGTACCACAGAGTTCTTTCTATGTTGAGGTTTGAGGGCTGAGGGCGACCATTTGTACCACATGAGTCATTCATTGCCCTCTAAACATCCCTAGGGGGTGAGCATAACTTCCTTGGCAAAATAACCATTCTTTGGAGGACAGTGCTCAGGAAAAGAAAGCACCTGGGACAGGTAAACGACCAACATCCGCAGCAACTGGTGATGGGGTGCACCCACAGGTGAAAAAGATCTGGGTGAGGCACCAACAGTATTCACCCCTGAAAACATTGGCAAATGTAATACTTTTCTCCAATTGTATTAGACTTGGGAATCCATATAATCCTTTGGTTTCACCCTTCCCTTTCCTTGTCATTAAAAAAAAAAAAAAGAAAAACACCCTGAAATCATCATTTATTTATTTATTTTTTTTTGGTTACAGTTGTCATTGTTGGTTGGCTGGATTCGAACCTGCCAGCTCTGGTGTATGTGGCTGTTGCCTTAGCAGCTTGAGCTACAGGCACCGAGCCTTCATCACTTAATTTTTATTCCATGAAGTAAAAAGGAAATATCCGTATTAATAAACTATTTAATAAAACAATATTGAAAACAGCAAGAAGACAGATTCTGGGTTAAAATTCGCATTTGATGGGAATTTTCTTCTCAGCAATGTGCTTTATCCCTTTCGGTTCACAGTTCTTCATTGTCAACTAAATTTTAACAATGTAAAAATCACATTATTTGGTCTGTATCCTAACAGTGGTATTTCTGTGTATTTGGGTCAGAATTTTCCTTTGAAAATTTTTGCAATGAGGAGAAAAGAGTTGGGTCGGCTATACAGACATAATAGACAGAAACAGTAATGATAAGCTTCATTTTAGCTCAAGTTCTCCACCACACAGAGGCTGCGAGCTGTACGCCATCGAGCATATGTAATAGGTATGGATACAGTCCCAGGGCAGCAAGGATAAGGGGGAAAAGGAAGTGAACTAGGACATGAGAAAAGGCAAGAAGAGGGAGATGTTAGCAGGATGTGCTGCAGTTGGCACAAGAGCCAATTGGGTGCATCTCTTTCTAAGTCCACGTCAAGTGACATCACATCAATTGCTCCATCTTAGCCCTAGTGGAAGGATTTATGCCATGGAAACTAGCAAATGCTATACATCAGGGCTATTTTTGCTTAGAGAGTCTGTTTTTAAACACTTACCAGTACAGCAGTGAGTATTACCAAGCTGGTCACAGCTTCATAAGAAAACACAGCTGGTGTGTTTGATGAGAAGATTTCATGGAGCAGTTTACTGGTGGGGAAGAAGGGAGAAAAAATTATGTGTCAGCTTCCCAATAACAACTGTCCCACAGTGCATGAACTCCCCTACCTTCCATGCCCCAGAGTGCAGCCCCTTAGCTGAGTGCGGAAGTTGTGAAAGCGGTCAGAGCTTGTCAGTCCTGTTTATTTAAACTGAAGCTGTTCAACACGTGTGCTGGAAGCCTAGTTCAGAGTCCTGCCCTTCCTGTGAGTTAGACTGAGTGGTATTGGGAGACACCACCAACAGCAGGCGGCCTCTCCATGAAACACTTAACCAAGAGCCAGCAAGGCAGAAAGGGCTCAAGAGAATGTGAGAAGGTGAATGAGTTGGGTGGGCTAGAACACTTTTCACCACGGAATATATTTTATTTTTTTTTGTTAGATAATTTTTATTTTTATAGGGAATCAAAAGTTCATGTCTTAAATATTGGTCAACACTAGGTACCTCAATATTAAGGTCATATAAAGCATAAATAGTCCAAGTAATGGCATTGTACTATATCATGGAGTTAATGATATTATTATATTCTTTTTTATTAAATCATAGCTATGAACATTAATACATTTATGGGCTACAATGTGCTGGTTTTATATACAATTTGAAATACTTACAACAAACTGGTAACATAGCCTTCACTGCAGTTTCTTATTGTGTTAAGACATTTATACAAGAACCTCTACCAAACTTCTTACTGTCTTCAAACAATGCAAAAATAGATTATCAAAATTCTGTTTGGTCAGACAGAAAGAAGCAGCAGGGGTTCTAACTGCTGAGAGATCTTGTGAAAACTGGATACTCATACACCACTTCTGACTGCTCATCTATCTTTTCTTTGACACATGCTTGATGGTGCTTACATTTTAACATTAGCATATCCTAATTAATTGTCAAATACCAACCATTATAATTCAAGGAAGGCCAAACAATGCCGAAAATTACTTATTCATCTGGAAAGGTCAGCCCAATTATAGTAGACAAAGGCTTGGACTGTCTTCTGTCCATAGTTAACGGCAGGTATCGGCCATTCCACACATTCAGTAAAAACACGTTAACTTGTCCATGTGCCAGACATGCAAAAATGCTAAGAAAATCACTTCAAGCCTTTACCCTTGAGGAATTCATGGTTCAATATGGGGGAGAAAGACATGTAAATAAATCAACTTAATGCAGCGAGATAAGGAGAAGGCATATGCTAATATGATGCCATGTTTTCTCAAATGAGATGGCAAAGCAATGCTTAATTTCCTATACAGAATATAGAATTTATTCTGCAGGAAGGTATTATGAATCCTTAGCAGTTTTGAAAATGGTCTTCTCATCCTTTTTATTTCTTTTTTTAGACAGAGTATCACTCTCTTGCCCAGGTTGGGGGGTCATAGTGTCAGACTAGCTCACAAAAACCCCATACTCCGAGGCTCAAGCCATCTTCCTGCCTTAGCCTCCTGAGTAGCTGGGACTACAGGTGCCCACCATAATGCCCGGCTATTTTTCTTTCTATTTTTAGTAGAGACAGGGTCTCACTGTTGCTCAGGCTGGTCTCAAACTTCTGAGCTCAAGGGATCCACCCACCTTGGCCTCCCAGAGTGCTAGGATTATAGGCATGAGAAACCGCCCCTGGCCTGATCCTCTCAAGCATTGCTTGTAACACCCATACTGCAGAGTGAAACACTGGGTTCAGTGCTGAAGTCCACCCTGAAGCAGACCCTATTTCATAGACTCTGACTGCATGGACAGACAGAACCACTTACTTGGTGCCGTTAACAAGCCCTCTGCATGTATGCATTCAGTCCCTCCCAGGACCCCAAGTGTAGGTACTATTATCATTCTTATTTTACAGATGAGGAAACTAAGGCTTAAGGTGGTTGTGAAATATAACACTTACATATTATAGTAAGTGGCATAGTGAGCACTGGTCTGAGATCATGTTATCCAGTGTCCCTGTGGTCTGTGGATCAGCTGCCTATTAGTAAAGTATCTGTGATGAGATAGGAGCTTGCACCAGAATGTAAATCAACTACGTCATTAAGCACGTTGTTTGTAATTCATCTAAATTTACTTGGTATCGAGATTTTCTCAATAAAGTAAGCAGTGCATATGATTCACATTCCAGTGCAAGCTTCTTGTCATGAATCAGCACTACACTAAGACTCCTGGAAACATAATGCCTTAGACAACTGTCAAGCCTTTCTTCTTTCACATCTCTGGAAGAAGAGTAGTACAATGCACTTAGTTGGTTTTGAAACAGAAGTACCTGGGAGGCCTCCAGCTCCTACTGTAGGGAGTCTATTCCAGAATTTCCAAATCGGCTGCTCTGGTTGAATAGGCTTCTTCCTGCCTCCCAAAGAAACATACATTTTAGAGGGGATTGCCAGTCTTAAAATTGGCCAGGGAATTTTTTGTAATGGCATTATTGGCCAAGCTCTTTAGCACTTTGTGACTACCTTACACCTGCGACACATCCTTTTGGCCACTTCGGTGCCCAAGACAACAGAAGTGATCTGTACAAGCTCTCCCTTTCTGTGGGCACTTGCCAGCATCCGTTCCTGTACTCAAGGGCTTCACTAATTATTTCTTTTCCTCATATGATTTTCTGTCCTCCTTTATTTATTTTTTTAATATGTCTAAAGCCAAGTTCTGTCCTCCTTTAATAAGACATTTCTAAACATGTGCCTACTCCATAATCTAGCAATTCCAAGAGAAATGAGTGTAAGTGCTCAGAAAATACATATGTATCAGAATGTCTGTAGCAACTTTATTCATAATAGCCCCAAACTGGAAACAACTCCATTGCCCATCAACAGGAGAATGGACGAATAAGTAGCGTATATGGTATATTTAAACACATTCATCCTATGGATTACTATACAGCACTTGTAAAGAAAAAAGTACAAGTACATACACAACATGATGACTAAGATGTAATGATGAGTGCAAGTAGCCATCTAGGCACAGAGTACATACTTTATGATTCTGCTTACATGAAGTTAAAGAACAGGCAAAATGATCTATGGCGATGGAATTCAGAATAGTGGTTACTTTTGAGGCGTTGAGGGTGGGTACAGATGGGGAGATGGCACAGAGGAACCTTTTGGAGGCCTGGAAATGTTTTATATTTGGATCTAGAAACTTCAGCGAAAAGGAATCTTTTTCAAACAGTACCCAAGAGAGGGGAAATATTTATTTAAAGAATTTTGGGGTTCAGTTAAACTCAAACTGTACACATCTATTGACCCAGCAATTCACTTCTAAAAATTTCTCCTAAAGAAATATCCATGGATATGCACAAAGACTTAGCATCAGCATATTTGTAGAGCCCTTTTTGCAGTTGGAAGCAATCAAAACAACCTAAATTTTCCACAATAGAGATTTGGTTAAGGAAATTATAAGACAGTCATACGATGAACTACTAGGTAGAAATAAATGTTGAGGTTGTAGAGAACATTCACTGTCATGAAAAATGTTAACAATATTGTGTTAAGTGAAAAGTGGTTGGTTACAAAGCAGCATGTAAAATTTAAATCTGTTTTTATTTTAAAAGTCTATATGTACTCATACATTAATATATGTAAAATACAAAATGCATGTTATGGACATATGTTTATATTGTATTTAAAACACAGTGGATCTACCTACATGCTAAACTCAGGGGTTATATAATGAATAACAGTTTATTTTCATCTTTGGGCTTTTTAGAATTTTTCACATATTTTCAACAGTGAACATTTACTACTCATGTCATCAGAAAAACACTAAAAACAAAATATATAGTCTTTGTGCCTATTAAGTAATGCCCATAGGTTTCCATCAATATGAAAATGTAAATGAGGTTATTCGGCAAAAACAAACTGTATCATTGTTTGTGATAACATGTAAATCCATCAGCCAAATTTCAATGGGTGAATTAAGCCACTCTGAAACCAATGATTACACCCTGTGTGACCTCACAGTAGAATGCCTTCACCAGCTGGCTGTGAATAATAATAAATATGTAGCCTGGTAGCAATAATTTTCCATTGTAGGAACCTTAAGCTGAACCAAATACTTAGTTGAAAAACATCCAGGATTCTGCAATTGCCATCACTTATGAAACTTCTTGATAGAGATAAAATATGATCACAACTTGGCTTTAAACCAAGATTTTTTCCCCTTTGTCACTTTTACCTCAAAGAAGTTGTCAACGGAAGTAAAATTTTACTACTCTGAAGTTTCAGAAAATAGAGGTTTCCTGGTATTAGGAGTTAGGAGTCTATATTGTCAATTCCTTTCATTCATCACTATTTACAGATGTTAAGAGACATACCTTTTTCCTTTGAAGAAAAATATGAGCATAGGGATATCAGCTGTACCAACACCAACATCACTGACAGCGTATTTTAACAACTCCAGCTTAATTTTCACTGATGCCATAGCATCCTGAAGTTATCAGATAAAACCGCACCTGTGTGTTATCATAAGGACACTTGTACTAGACTGTTTACTGCAGCTCAATTTACAATCGCCAAAATGTGGAAACAGCCTAAATGCCCACCAACCCAGGAATGGATTAACAAGCTGTGGTATATGTATACCATGGAATACTATTCAGCCATTAAAAAAAATGGAGACTTTACATCCTTCGTATTAACCTGGATGGAAGTGGAAGACATTATTCTTAGTAAAGCATCACAAGAATGGAGAAGCATGAATCCTATGTACTCAATTTTGATATGAGGACAATTAATGACAATTAAGGTTATGGGGGGAGGAAGCAGAAAGAGGGACGGAGGGAGGGGGGTGGGGCCTTGGTGTGTGTCACACTTTATGGGGGCAAGACATGATTGCAAGAGGGACTTTACCTAACAATTACAATCAGTGTAACCTGGCTTATTGTACCCTCAATGAATCCCCAACAATAAAAAAAAAAAAAAAAAAAAAAAAAACACCTGTGTGCTTTGCTACAAAATCCCTGCCAGGGATAGCTGTAGGCAGTTCGATTTTTTTTTTCCCAGTGGGAGAAAGGTATCTATAGTAACTATTTTTATCCACTAACATTATAATTTCATGTTGGCTAAAACTGCCTACAGCTTTATTGGTAATAACCAGCTATTAAGGGAATCCTTGAGAATACTATTCTAGAAGCCCCGGCCTCTCCTTTCTTCCTTTACCTGCTAAGTAGTCATTAAAAGAAAATGACGCGGGCACGATAACCCAGTTAAAAATTACAGGGTTTTTTGAGCCCTTGCTTTTTAGCTGCTGATGGGTGACTTGTTTTAACGTACCTCACTTTTTTTTTGTAAAACAGACTTTTCCTAGGCTGCACGCACCAAAAATTGCATAATATTGTCATAATTATATTGTATATTCTACTTGAAAAAAATACAGTATATTGGTGATCCCATAGCTAGCCCTCAAAGCCTCTGGGTTGGGTGATGAGTGTGAATACAAGCCGTCTGGAGATGTGGAGAAAGAATAGATGGGGGCTACTGGCTGCCCACCCCCCACGGAATGTCTGTGGTGTGTGTGTGTGTGTGTGTGCATATTATGCATGTTGGTGTATTGGTGAGAATGGGGTGGGCAGTGATAGAGGTTGATTAGAAAAGGCTTTATGATCAGTTGGCAAATTGTGATGAATACAAGTATACTAGAAACTCTGGTCTACAAAAAAATATATCTAAACCAGTGTCCAGCGAACTTCTTCTGTAAAGAGCTATGTATTATTTTCCTAGGGCTGCCATTGACAAATCACCAAACTTGGTGGCTTACAACAACAGCAGTTTATTCTCTCACAGTTCTGGAGACCATTAAGTCTAAAATGAAGACCAAAAGTCTAAGTGTTCGCTGGGTCACACTCCCTCTGAAGGATCTAAGGGAGACTCCTTCTCTCCCAGCTCCTGGGGGTTTCAGGCATTCACTGGCTTGTGGCCACATCACTCCAATCTCTGCCTCAGTCTTCATGCGGCCTTCTCTCCTCTCCTGTATCTGGGTCTTCTCTTCTGTCTCTTATAATGACATTTGTCATTGGGCCCACCCAGATAATCCACGATGATCTTCTTTTGAGATCCTTAGTTTAATCATATTTGCAAAGACCCTATTTCCAAATAAAGTCATATTAATAGGTCTGGGTGTTAGGACATGGACATGTGTTCCTGAGGGTCACCGTTAAACTTGCCCCTGTTCAGATGATAAATATTTGAGGCTTTGTGGTCTATATGGTCTCTTGCAACCAATTAACTCTGCTGTTGTAGAGCAAACGAAGCTGTGTGCACAATATGTTCACAAATGAATGTGACTGTAATCCAATATGACTTTATTTACAAAAACAGCTGGTGGGCCAGATTTGGCTTTTGACTTGTAGTTTATCTTGTTTAAAGCACTTTCCTGGAACTCATGACCTTAACAGTCTAGTCCCACCTTGGAAATTCTGACGTTTATGTTAACTGTTCCTAGGAATAAACCCTCTGTTAAAGTCAAACAAATTTACCTAATGCCCTTTGGACAGGTTTTCCTGGCTTCCCACTTTTTTTGCCCACTAAATGCCCACTTACCTCTCGTAAACATTGCCTGGCAATGGAGTGAGTGTGCAATGTGAGTCACTTTTTTATAGAGTATCTCAAAATTTTGGAATGTAGACAGTTGATGGTATTTTTTCCTTTCTTTTTTTTTTTTTTTTTTTTGCAGTTTTTGGCCAGGGCTGGGTTTGAACACACCACCTCCAGTATATGGGGCCGGGGCCCTACACCTTTGAGCCACAGATGCTACCCCAGCTGATAGCATTTTTTAAGGAATAAGATGCAGGTGCTTTTCACTTTGCTTTACACCCTCATTCCTATAATCCAATATTTGCCTTGAGCATGGTTGCCAGATAAATACAGTTGAATTTGAATTTCAGATAAACAATGAATACGTTTTCATTATAAGCACTTCCCAAATATTTCATGGGGTATACTTAACACTAAAAACTGTATTTCTTATTTATTTGAAATTCAAATTTGACTAGATACCCTGTATTTTTATTTGCTAAATCTGAAAGCCATGAGCATTTCTTCCTTTTGTAAGCAGAAACAAAGTGATAGTAAGAAAAAAAATAAAATATAAGGTGTTGCCATTATGACTCAACTCAAATTATAGTGCAAATTCAGTCATACACAATACATAAATGGTATGACTGAGCTCTAATAAAACTTTATTTACAACACCAATAGCATCCAAGACTTGGCTCATGGCCTTTAATTTACCAACCCCTCATATAGATGATCCAGAATCTTATATTATCCTTACAGAGGATAATCAATAATACAAAATTAAATGATTCTTAGGAACCCCAGAGAATATGTCTCTCTTAAAGAATTTATTTCATTCTATAGAATATTTCAAAGTTTCCAATAGTGCTGTACAGAAACTCTTTCAACTCCTTTATTGTTAATTACTGTATTTTCTATCTGGTTGTGCTTGGAATGAAGAAAAGCTATTGACTGTATATGAGGTCAGACAATTAAGTTAGCAAACTTGTCTGAGAAGAAGTGCTATGTACCTCCTTGCTGAATATCACTATGGTCATCTGTGAAGTACTCCCCTTGGGAGCTATACACCAATGCCAGCACCTAGTCCACCCTTCAAAGCCATTTTGGAGCTTTTTTTTCTGGAATGGCCATAAGAGCTATTGTCACAGGAGGTCTGACAATTAAGTTCACTAACTCATCCTAGAAAAACTGCTATAAAGGGTGAGATGAGTTCACTAACTTAATTGTCCCACCTTGTATGTTGATATTACATCTGGCTTACTTACTGAACTCTAATGTTCTATAAGGGTTTGAGTTGAATAAATTGTTTTTTTCTAGGTGAATAATGATATAAACTGAAAATAATGAGTTTCTGATATTCACACATCTTTTTTTTCTTATTTAAATGCACAGTCTAGGAACCCCAGAATAATGTTGAGTGATCAGTGTAAACAGCCCAACTTGTCTTACTTCTTTTTTAGCATTTTGTTTAGTTTTGTTCCCATTGCATTGACTTTATTATAGTTTTATAAAAATTCTTTTGCTTCTGCTTTTTTATATGAAGCAGAAATCAGGGGCCCAAATTTGTAACATATTCAGGACTTTGGATCTAAGTCCTAACACCAGTGGCGGTGACTTATTAAAAATCCTGGCACTGGACCAATTTAATTAATTTGCTGAAGGGCATATAAAACTCTTAGGTTGCCAATGAAATATGAAAAACTCATTGTTATACCAATCACTAGCAAGGGGTATGGGTTTTGGCTTAAAGAAATCATTAGGGACCATTGGATGATGTAGTCAATTAGCCTGACTGTCTAGAATGTTGGCTTCTGGATTCTGAGTCAAGCATTACTTTAATTTCACGATCAATGCATACTGTAGATGGGGTTACTTCTGCGATCTTAAATGCCAGTTATTGAACTATTGTTACCCAGCTCCAAATCTGCCCTTTATGCTCTGCTCTGTGATGCCGGGGCTGGGACTCGGCAGTATTTCTTCTCTGCCAGCTGATCCCTATTAGACTCTGTAACTAGGGGTCGCCAGAAGTGGACTGTATGGCTAGAAGAAAGGGACTGGATTTTCTGGTTTCCTCTTTGCTTCCTCTGGGCTTCCTGTTGGACTCCTGCTGCATATAGTCATCATCCCACCCTCATCTTTACTCTGCCAATGGCCAGGTCGCCCTGTAGCTGCAGGTGAATTTAACTTGCCCTTTTTTCTTTTTCTTAAATTTATTTATTTATTTATTTATTTTTCCTTTTTTTTTAATTGTTGGGGATTCATTGAGGGTACAATAAGCCAGGTTACACTGATTGCATTTGTTAGGTAAAGTCCCTCTTGCAATGGTGTCTTGCCCCAAAAGGTGTGGCACACACCAAGGCCCCACCCACCTTCCTCTTTCCCTCTCTCTGCTCTTCCTTTCCCCACCCCTCCCTCCATCTTTCTCTTTTTGCTCTTCCCTTCCCCCACCCCCACCGTAACCTTGTCATTAATTGTCCTCATATCAAAATAGAGTACATAGGATTCATGCTTCTCCATTCTTGTGATGCTTTACTAAGAATAATGTCTTCCACTTCCATCCAGGTTAATGCAAAGGATGTAAAGTCTCCATTTTTTTTAATGGCTGAATAGTATTCCATGGTATATATATACCACAGCTTATTAATCCATTCCTGAATTGGTGGGCATTTAGGCTGTTTCCACATTTTGGCGATTGTAAATTGAGCTGCAATAAACAATCTAGTACAAGTGTCCTTATGATAAAAGGATTCTTTTCCTTCTGGGTAGATGCCCAGTAATGAGATTGCAGGATCAAATGGGAGGTCTAGCTTGAGTGCTTTGAGGTTTCTCCATACTTCCTTCCAGAAAGGTTGTACTAGTTTGCAGTCCCACCAGCAGTGTAAAAGTGTTCCCTTCTCTCCACATCCACACCAGCATCTGCAGTTCAGGAGCTCTATTTCTTCCTGGCTAAGTCTAGGGAGAGGGTGCGATTCCAAATATTGATCCATTTCCTTCACATTGTCAAATTTCTGGGCATAGAGTTTCTGGTAGTATTCAGAGATGATCTCTCGTATCTCTGTGGGATCAGTTGTTATTTCCCCTTTATAATTTCTGATTGAGGTTACTAGAGATTTTACTTTTCTATTTCTAGTTAGTCTGGCCAATGTTTTATCTACTTTATTTTTTCAAAAAACCAACCCCTTGTTTCATTAATTTTCTGAATAATTCTTTTGTTTTCAATTTCATTGATCTTTGATTTGATTTTGGATATTTCTTTTCTTCTACTGGGTTTGGGCTTAGATTGTTCTTCTTTTTCCAACTTCATAAGATGGCTTGTGAGTTTGTTGATGCGCTCTCTTTCTGTTTTTCGAATGTAGGCATCTAAAGCGATAAATTTTCCTCTCAAAACTGCTTTTGCAGTATCCCACAGGTTTTGGTAGCTTGTGTCTTCATTGTTGTTATGCTCAAGGAAGTTAATGATTTCCTGTTTTATTTTTTCCTGCACCCATCTGTTATTCAATAGAAGGTTGTTTAATTTCCATGCCTTTGGGTGGGGTCGAATGTTTTTGTTAAAGTTGAGTTCCACCTTTAGTGCCTTGTGGTCTGAGAAGATACAAGGTAAAATTTCAATTCTTTTTATTCTGTTGATATTTGCTTTGTGTCCCAGGATATGATCAATTTTGGAGAATGTTCTATGGGGTGATAAGAAGAATGTATATTCTTTATCTTTGGGATGGAGTGTTCTATATGTGTCTATCAAGCACAGTTGTTCTAGGGTCTCATTTAAATCTCTTATATCTTTGTTTAATTTCTGTTTAGAGGATCTGTCCAGCTCTGTAAGAGGAGTGTTAAAGTACCCTGTTATTATGGAATTATCAGATATCATATTGCTCAGACTGAGTAAGGTCTGTTTCAAAAATCTGGGAGCATTTAAATTGGGTGCATATTTAGAATTGAAATGTCTTCTTGTTGTAGTTTTCCCTTGACCAATATAAAGTGACCCTCTTTGTCTTTTTTGACTTTAGTTGCTTTAAATCCACATGTATCTGAAAATAAGATTGCAACTCCTCTTTTCTTCTGAATTCCATTTGCCTGAAAAATTGTCTTCCAACCCTTGACTCGGAGTTTTAATTTGTCTTTTGAAGCCAGGTGTGTTTCTTGCAGACAGCAAATGGATGGCTTGTGTTTTTTAATCCAGTCAGCCAATCTATGTCTCTTCAGTGGGGAATTCAAGCCATTAACATTTATTGAGATAATTAATAAGTGTGGTAGTATTCTATTCATCTTATTTTGTGAGAGTCCATTGCTTAGTTTTATCTTTTGCATCAGTGTGGAAGTTAGGTTCTGTCCTTTAATTTCTGAGTTCTTACTTTGCTGCTGATCCATTGTGATGGTCAGTGTGTAGAACAGGTTGAAGTATTTCCTGTAGAGCTGATCTTGTTGTGGTGAATTTCCTCAATGTTTGTATATCCGTAATGATTTGATTTCTCTGTCAATTTTAAAGCTTAGCTTAGCAGGGTATAGAATTCTGGGCTGAAAATTGTTCTGTTTAAGTAGATTCAAGGTAGATGACCATTGTCTTCTTGCTTGGAAAGTTTCATTAGAGAAGTCTGCAGTCACTCTGATGGATTTGCCCCTGTAGGTCAACTGGCGCTTACTCCTGGCACCTTGCAGAATCTTTTCTTTTGTCTTGACTTTGGACAAGTTCATCACAATGTGTCTTGGAGAAGCTCGGTTAGAGTTGAGGCGACCTGGGGTCTGATAGCCCTCTGAAAGCAGTGTGTCAGAATCTTTGGTGATATTTGGGAAATTTTCATTTATAATATTCTCTAGTATGGCTTCCATTCCTCTGGGGCATTCTTCTTCCCCTTCTGGGATTCCTATAACTCATATGTTGGAACACTTCATAAAGTCCCATAATTCTGACAGTGAACGTTCTGCTTTCTCTCTCTTCTTTTCTGCCTCTTTAACTATCTTCGTTATCTCAAGAACTTGGTCCTCTACCTCCAAAATTCTTTCTTCTGCATGGTCTAACCTGTTGCTGATACTTTCCATTGCATCTTTAAGTTCCCTAATGGACTGTGTCAGTTCCTTCAGCTCCACTATATCCTTTCTATATTCTTCATATCGTTCATCTTTTATTTGATTCTGTTTTTGCATTTTCTTTTGGATATTTTCCACTTTATTAGCAGTTTCCTTCATTGTTTCCATCATTTCCTTCATTGTTTTCATCATGTATATTCTGAATTCCCTTTTTGTCATTCCCAACATTTCTTTATAGGTGGAATCCTCTACAGTAGCTACCTCTTGGTCCCTTGGAAGGGTTCCTCTGAACTGGTTCTTCATGTTGCCAGGAGTTTTCTGCTGATTCTTCCTCATGAGTGATTTCTTTTATCTATTACCTTGCCCTAATTTTCCTCTCACTTCCTCTTGCTCTTTAAGTTCCCACGTCTGTGGACTAAGGTTTCGAGGAGTCCTTTTGGTACAGGAACAGAAGGATGAGAAGGTTGAAGAGCAAGAAGGGATAAAAGAAAGAAAAAGAAAGATAGAAAGAATGAAAAGAAAATAGAGAAAGGAGGGGGGTGGGTAAAAGGGAATATTGACAAAAAGAAGAGAGGCACAGAAAGAGGGAGACAGGAGCAGTATAGTATTAGCTCCATCCGGCTGAGCGGCTCAGTCTGGGGCCCTAGACAACATCCAAAGTTCTCCACACTCCTGCTCAAGCTCTCCCCAAGGCAGTTCAACTGAGTGCCAATTCTAACAACACCAAAACAGTTCACAGGTAAGGTCTTTATGGTTTGCAGTCTTGCTGCTGCTGTACTTACAGATGCCAGCAGGATTAGACTGATTGAACACAAGCAACCACTTGCCATTTTTCCACTGTTTTTGTCCTCCTCTTGGGGCCCAGAAGTCTCTCACTGACTCCCTGTATCCTCAAAGGGATGACTATAGGCAGATCCCACCAGCCAGAGATGCCTGGAGTCTTATCTCCCCAGACTCATGGTGCCCAGTTGCAGGGAAGCTGTTACTGGGCCGCCATCTTGCTCTCTCCCTTGCCATTTTTTCAACACATGTAGAACCAGCTTCATTGCATTACTCCAACCCTCAAACACCAGCACACACGAAGCAGGGTGCCTTTCTCAGGGCTCAGAGTTCTAACTCTGTGGGTCCCTCTTTCCCCAAGTTTCTAAAATTTAACGAACTCAATTTCTTCTCTTTGTTTCGCCAGGGGTATCTGCCATTTCCTGCAAGTTCCACCTCTACAATACTGTAGAGCTTTTTGTTTTAGCCTTTTCAGTTATGTAGTCAATACTTTGTATCTAGTTAATGATTCTTTATATTAAATTCTCCACAGCACTTCACCCAGGGCGACAAAGTGAGACTCTGTTCAAAAATAAATAAATAAATAAAAATAAAAATACAAAATAAAATAAAATTACTGCTGTCATTTCTGTCTCTTGACTGATACATAGCTGCCGCGAAAGACTTCCTTCCTGGCTGTGTGGATTCATGTTAGCTCCAGCAGGGCTTTTCTTGACATTACCCCTCTTTTTGGAGGATCCTTTCACTTTTTTGAGAGCATAAAGTTATAGGTGAGGATTGCGAGTTGCCCATGACTAGGCTATTTACATATGTACGTGTGTATATATTTGTTTATACATACAGATGATCCCCAATTTAGGATTTTTCAACTTTATGGTGATGTGAAAGCAACATGTTGCATTCAGTAGAGACCATACTTTGGTACTTGAATTTGAATCTTTTTCAGGGGTTAGCAATATGCACTAGGATAATTTCTTGCCATACTGGGTGGCTCCCGGTCTGCCACATGATCATGAGGGCAACGAACCATGGGATTTCGACGCTTTATTATAAAACAGCCTTTGTGTTAGATGATTTTGCTCAACTGTAGGCTAATGTAAGTGTTCTGAATATGTTTAAGGTGGCTAGGCTAAACTATGATTTCAGTAGGTCAGGCATATTAAATGCATTTTTCACTTGGTATATTTTCAATTTATGATGGGTTTATTGGAACAGTACCCCATTGCAAGTCAAGGAGCATCTGCATAAACATACATATCTCCTTAAAAAAAATTAGTTTCATTTGTACCAAGTTCTTTTCATTGCCTTTAAGACTTTTCTGCCTTTTAGAGACTTGAAATTCAAATGATATTTTATAAAGTGCCACTTTTCACAGTAATTGGAAAGCAAAACCAGTTTGAGCACTAATAAATATCAAAATTTTCAGAGTATGAAACTCAAAGACCACTTTCACCAAAGTAATTAAGTTTTGTCCACCAGAGCGTGTTATCTGAGGAAAGAGGGAAATGAAGCTTCGGGACAGGACACACATTAGTGATGAAGAAGGCAGAATGTGAGAAGTGAGTGAGAGAATTTCTTTTACCCTGTGGAAGCAAGAGATATTATATGTTTTATTGTCAACATATCTAATAATTAATACATTGAGCAAAATCAGCTTTGTGTGAAAAAGAAATTATTTCCCCCCACAGGGTCAGGAGTATGGAGAAGTCATTGAAAAATAGCTCCATTAAGTTGGGTGAGAGAGAAACATCAGCACCTTACTGGGTGTTCCCAACTTACCTCAGAGACTATGATGTAGGATGCATTTGAAAGTGATAAAATTACCAGTTGTAAAGACTTGGCATTGAGAGCAGTCAATACTTACAACAAGTTTAGGTTTCTGTAGGAAACCCAGTACATACTTAAGCTTAAGATGAAGAGGCAATTCTCTTCCTCCTGTTCACCAATACAACTTCTAATCCTATTCAACTAGTGCCTCCAATTCTCAATGTCATAAAGACTTTAAATTGGGTGAGAGGACCTAGAAAATTCCATGCACTTTTAATAGTTTATAGTAGTTGGCTTAGGATAGTTTATACTTGTTAGTGGTTCAATTAAACTCAACAAGATAGAAAGATAGATAGATAGATAGATAGATAGATAGATAGATAGATATGCGTATATATAAAGCTCCCACCTTCTCTTTCTATCCATCCATCTATCCATCCATCCCAGACAATGAGCTAGGCATAGAAGACCCCCCAAAATTGTATATCCTCATCCTCATATCCACTTCCTCACACTTTATATGTAGTTTCAGGAATAAAGTGGAAAGTAAATTCTACATGGCAACACAAATATTTTACAAAAAGTATTTCAGACTATGCTATTCCTCATCTTACAAGGCACTGTTTAAAACTGAGGTGAAAAATACAAAGGACTTAATTTTTTGTCCCCCCACCAAACCTTTAGCTTATGCCCAGAACAATTGTGCCCAGAACCTTCACCAACCACTTCTTTGCCTAGCTAGCAATTATTCATGCCTTAAGATTCCGTCCACCCTAAGATTTTCTTCTATGCTACAGTGGTCCTCTTTTTTTTTTTTATCTTTAAAAACATCTTTACTTGGAGTTTTTTTATGTATATTTTTTGCACTACAGGTGTAATCCCACCAATCACACTCCCTCTGCCCATCCACCCCCCTCCCTCCCCTCCCTCTCCCCCTTCCCCCTATTCTTAGGTTATAACTAGATTATGGCTTTCACATGAATTAGTTTCATAGTAGGGCTGAGTACATTGGATACTTTTTCTTCCATTCTTGAGATACTTTACTAAGAAGAACATGTTCCAGCTCCATCCATGTAAACATGAAAGAGGTAAAGTCTCCATCTTTCTTTAAGGCTGCATAATATTCCATGGTGTACATATACCACAATTTATTAATCCATTCGTGGATTGATGGGCACTTGGGCTTTTTCCATGACTTAGCAATTATGAATTGGGCTGCAATAAATATTCTGGTACAAATATCTTTGTTATAATGTGATTTTTGGTCTTCTGAGTATATACCTAGTGGAGGAATTATAGGATTGAATGGCAGATCTATTTTTAGATCTCTAAGTGTTCTCCAAACATCTTTCCAAAAGGAATGTATTAATTTGCATTCCAACCAGCAGTGTAGAAGTGTTCCCTTTTCTCCACATCCATGCCAACATCTCTGGTCTTGGGATTTTGTGATATGGGCTAATCTGACTGGAGTTAGATGATATCTCAAAGTAGTTTTGATTTGCATTTCTCTGATGATTAAAGATGATGAGCATTTTTCATATGTTTGTAGGCCGTGTGCCTGTCTTCTTCAGAGAAGTTTCTCTTCAAGTCCCTTACCCAGTCTGCGATGGGATCACTTGTTCATTTCTTGCTCTTGAGTTCTCTGTGAATTCTGGTTATTAAACTTTTGTCGGAGACATAGCCTACAAATATCTTCTCCCATTCTGAGGGCTGTTTGCTTGCTTTACTTACTGTGTTTTTGGCTGCGCAGAAGCTTTTTAGTTTGATCAGGTCCCAGTGTGTATTTTTGAAGCTGCTTCAATTGCCCAGGAGGTTCTCCTCATAAAATACTCACCCAGACTGATTTCTTCAAGGGTTTTCACTGCACTCTCCTCTAGTATTTTTATAGTTTCATGTCTTAAGTTTAAATCTTTAATCCAGTGAGAGTCTATCTTAGTTAATGGTGAAAGGTATGGGTCCAATTTCAGTCTTCTACAGGTTGCCAGCCAGTTCACCCAGCACCATTTGTTAAATAGGGAATGTTTTTAATGGGCTTGTCAAAGATCAAATAACAGTAAATAGCTGGGTTAATCTCTTGATTATCTTTTCTGTTCCATACATCTATGTCCCTGTTTTTCTGCCAGTACCATGCTGTTTTGATCACTATCAATTTATAGTATAGTCTGAGGTCTGGTAGCGTGATTCCCCCTGCTTTGTTTTTATTTCTGAGTGATGTCTTGGCTATTCAAGTTTTTTTCTGATTCCATATAAAATGAAGTATTATTTTTTTCAAGATCTTTAAAGTGTAACAGTGGAGCTTTAATAGGGATTGCATTAAAATTGTATATTGCTTTGGGTAGTATGGACATTTTAACAATGTTGATTCTTCCCAGCCATGAGCATGGTATGTTTTTCCATTTGTTAACATTTTCAGCTATTTCTTTTCTTAGAGTTTCATAGTTCTCTTTATAGAGATCTTTCATGTCGTTTCAAATATTTCATCTTCTTTCACACTACTGTGAATGGAATAGAGTCCTGAACTGAATTTTTTCAGCTTGACTACTGTTGGTATATATAAAGGCTACCGATTTATGAATGTTGATTTTGTGACCTGAGACGCTGCTGTATTCCTTGATCACTTCTAAGAGTCTTGTAGTAGAATCCCTGGTGTTTTCCAGATATACAATCATATCATCTGTGAAGAGCAAAAGTTTGATCTATTCTGACCCTATATGGATGCCCTTGATGGCCTTTTCTTCCCTAATTGTGATGGCTAAAACTTCAATTACAATGTTAAAGAGCAGTGGAGACAATGGGCAGCCTTGTCTGGTTCCTGATCTGAGTGGAAATGATTTCAATGTAACTCCATTCAATACAATATTGGCTGTGGGTTTGCTGTAGATGGCCTCTATCAGTTTAAGAAACATCCCTTCTATACCAATTTTCTTAAGTGTTCTGATCATGAAGGGATGCTGGATATTATCAAAAGCTTTTTCTGTATCAATTGAGAGAATCATATGGTCTTTGTTTTTTAATTTGTTTATGTGCTGAATTATACTTATAGATTTACGTATATTGAACCAGCCTTGAGACCCTGGGATAAAACCAACTTGGTCACGATGTATAATTTCTTTGATGTGTTGCTGGATTCTGTTTGTTAGAATCTTGTTGAATATTTTTGCATCTATATTCATTGGTGATATTGGTCTATAATTTTCTTTTCTTGTTGGGTCTTTTCCTGGTTTGGGGATCAGGGTGATGTTTGCTTTATAAAACGTGTTGGGTAGTCATCCTTCTTTTTCTATATTTTGGAACAGTTTGAGTAATATAGGTACTAATTCCTCTTTAAAGGTTTAGTAGAATTCTGACGTGAAGCCATCTGGTCCCGGGCTTTTCTTTCTAGGGAGATTTCATATGGTTGATGCTATTTCAGAACTTGATATTGGCCTGTTCAACATTTCCACTTGATTCTGGCTAAGTCTTGGAAGGTGACGTGCTTCTAAATATTGGTCAACTTCCTTCAGATTTTCATATTTCTGAGAATAAAGTTTCTTGTAATATTCATTAAGGATTTTTTGAGTCTGTTGTTATTTCCTCTTTGTCATTTCTGATTGATGAGATTAGAGATTTTACTCTTTTTTTCCAGGTTAGGTTAGCCAAGGTTTACCTATTTTATTGACCTTTTCAAAAAACCAACTTTTTGATTTATTGATCTGTTGTATAATTCTTCTGTTTTCAATTTCATTTAATTCTGCTCTAATTTTTCTTATTTCTTTTCTTCTACTGGGTTTGGGGTTGGAATGTTCTTCCTTCTCCAGTTGCTTGAGATGTCCCATTAAGTTGTTAACTTCCTCTCTTTCCATTCTCTCGAGGAAGGCTTGCAGTGCTGTAAATTTCTCTCTTAGGACTGCCTTTGTGGTATCCCAGAGGTTCTGATAATTCATGTCTTCATTGTCATTTTGTTCCAAAAATTTGGGAATTTCCTTCTTAATCTCATCTCTGACCCAGCTATCATTCAGCATCAGGTTATTTAACTTCCATGTTTTTGTATGAGTATGCAGATTCCTGTTGTTACTGAGTTCAACTTTTATTCCATAGTGGTCCGAGAAGATGCAATGAATAATTTCTATTCCTTTAAATTTACTGAGGTTAGACTTGTGACCTAAGATGTGATCAATTTTGGAGTATGTTCCATGGGCTGATGAGAAGTATGTGTATTCAGTTTTGTTGGGATGAAATGTTCTGTAGATGTCTGCTAAATCCAAATATTGGATGGTTAGCTTTAAATCTACAATTTATTTGCTCAGCTTCTTATTGGAGGATCGATCCAACACTGCCAAAGGAGTGTTGAAATCTCCGAGTATTGTGGAGCTGGAGGAAATCAAGTTGCTCATGTCTGTTAGAGTTTCTCTTATAAATTGAGGTGCATTCTGGTTGGGTGCATAAATATTAATAACCGAAATCTTATCATATTGAGTATTACCCTTAACAAATATGAAGTGACTATTCTTATCTTTCTCTACTTTTGTTGTTTAAAGCCTATTGTATCTGCAAATAGAATTGCAACACCTGCTTTTTTGCAACACCATTTTGCCTGAAAATTGGATGACTATCCTTTCACCCTGAGTCTATATTTATCTTTTAAGGTAAGATGTGACTCTTGTATGCAGCAAATATCTGGCCTGAGATTTTTTTATCCAGTCAGCTAACCTGTGCCTTTTTAGAGGATAGTTTAAGGTGTTCCCATTAGTGAAGAATATTGATAAGTCTGGTAAAATTTTGGGTATCGAGTTTTTTGAAATTCCAGTGGACATTTTTAATTGTTTCGCCACTGTGGAAGTTGGAGTTTGATCAAAAGTTTCTGAGTGAGTTTACTTTTGTGGTAGAGGATTAGGCTGGTCATTATGGAGGATAGGTCTGAGAATATCCTGAAGAGCTGGTTTGGTTATGGCAAATTTCATTAACATATGAATGTCATTAAAGTATTTAATTTCTCCATCATAATTGAAACTCAGTTTAGCTGGGTACAGGATCCAGGACTGAAAGTTATTTTGCTTTAGGAGATTAAAAGTCAATGACCACCCTCTCTGGCTTGAAAAGTTTCAGCAGAGAGATCTGCAGTCATTCTAATATTCTTGCTTTTGTAGGTAATGGATTTCTTGAGTCTGGCTGCTTTCAGAATTTTCTCCTTCATATTAACTTTAGTGAAGTTAATTATGATATGCCTGTGGGATGTCTTATTTGGATTGAGTCATGCTGTGGTTCTGAAACTGTCTGCTATCTGAATTTCAGAATCTCTTGGCATGTCTGGAAAATTCTCTTTCACAATTTCATGGAGAAGGACCTCTGTGCCTTTCAAGGCCACTTCATCACTTTCAGGGATTCCAATGAGGAAGATATTAGCCTTCTTCAAATTATCCCAGAGCTCTCTGAGAGAATGATCCATTTTTACTCTCCATATCTCTTCCTCTTTGAGAGTTTGGGAGCGTTCAAAGGCTTTGTCTTCAATGTCAGAAATCCTTTCTTCCGCTTGCTCCACTCTGTTACTGGGGATTCTCCTCTATTCTTCAGATCTTGAGGGCTGCAAATTCTTGCTTCAGTGCATCAAAATCTTTGGTGGTTTTGTTTTTAAATTCGTTAAATTCTTAAGACAACTTTTCAATTTCTCTTCTAATTTCTAATTCTGACTTTTGAATTGGTCCTCGAATTTCTAATTCCAAATTTTCCTCCATTCTATTAATCTTTTCTGCAATCCAAATTCTGAATTCGATTTCTGACATCTCTGCCAGCTATTTATGAATGGGATCTTCAGTTACATCTGCCATATCTTTCCTTGGGGGGGGGGGGGTTGATCTATTCTGGTTATTCATGTTACCAGAGTTTTTCTGCTGATTCCATCCAATGATTCTTTTACACCACTTGATTTTTCCCCTGGAGTTTTGTTGAGGACCCATGCAGTGCTACAGCCTGAGAAACTGTGGACCTGTTTGGTGTGGTGGGGCTAAGTGTTTCTGTCTTATTTTCAGCTGGTCTCTATTTGACCCTAGTGAAATAGTTACTCTGGGTTGAAGTCTCAGCTGTGGAGAAATACCAGCAATTAAGTCACCCTGCCCCCCACAGGCAACAATTGGAAAAGGAAAATCAAACATTCCTACAACCACACACCCAGGGCACCACTTGAATAGTCCTCGGGTGATTGGCTCTGTTCAAAAGATCCAAATCAATTGTCTCAGTTAGCACCTGTCTCAGGTGGGAGAGTTTAAATGGTCTCTGGCAACTGGATCACATGGGTCTGGTGACAACTCAGATATGACTTGCTCTGGTGCTCTGTGAAGTCAGGAGGACCCACCCAGCAAATAAATCAGTCTGGGAAGGTTGATGCCTCCTTCCTCACCTTGCACCTGTGTCACACCCAGTCACTGATAGTTCTGCAGGGCTGTGACCCAGTTGCCTCTAGTGAACCAATACTCCAGGGGTTTGCATCTGCCTGAATCACAAGGAAATTTATATCTGCTCAGCCAGGCCACTGCACTCTACCTCTATCCAGCAGGGGGAGGTGAGGCCTGACAACCTCGGGTGCTTGATGGATGCTGGGAGGGTGTTCACTCAGTTCCAGCCCCGCCCCTGGTTGATGTTACAGACAGAACAGAACAGAACAACTTTGCAGGAATTTGTTTCTGTCCTTGCTAAATTCCCCTGCAGAAGAGAAGCTGTTTTGAGTTCTCAGAACCTGCACCTCAGGCCCTTTCTTTGCTTCTGCAGGTTTATATTTGCAACACGGTTAGGTGTCAGTTCTAGCCTCTTGCCTTCCTTTGTCTATTGGCTGACGATTCCCTGAGGGCCAGGTACATCTTAGGCTCAGTAAAGCAGTTCTCTGGGTCAGCCCCCCCTGGGAATTTCCTGGCTCTGTGCATGCATTTTCTAGTCCCCGTGTTCCACCCAGGCTGGTACCACCTCAGGCAAACGCTTTACTCATGGGGCCTGCGTTTCCATCCCAGGTCTGTTTTGCGGTGGTTGCCACCTGAGAAGATGCCCGGCCTCCTCTGGTTGCCCAGGGAGACAGGGGGTATGGCTTTGCAATATCCAGGAGTGAGCCCTATTGTTGTCAAAAATGGCTGGTGCTCTGCACCTCGGGGCACTGCAGCTCCGGTGTGGTTCCCTCTCAGCTGACCATCTTCTCCTCACTCCCATGCCACAGAATCAGCACTGACCAGCTGCAGTCTAGGCCCTGTCCACAACCCTCGAGAAATCACCCAGGAATCTGGACTCCTGAGGGACAGGCCTCTGGACCTCAGAGTGAGAGTGGAGGGGAGTGCTGGGAGCTCAGAATTGCTGGTGGGACAATATATACATTTTTATACAGTTTCATGCCTGGCAGGAGAACACTGTGGCACCCTAGTAGGGGAGATAGGTCTAGTTTTTAGAGGGTCTCTCCTGTGGAGTGTAGTGGGAGGACCTTTGAACTCTGCTTATTTATTTGTGGGGCACTCCAAGCCGTTCTCATGGGGGAGATGACTCCCATCCACTTGGTGATGGATTTTGTACCTTTTGTTTGTATCCTTGGGGTCATAGCTCGCCTCAGCGGGGTTGATGTGTGTTCTTCAACCTTCTCGGTGCAGCTCTAATCCACCAGGTTGCTTGCTAAATTTCTGTCCTTTAACTCTCCTTCTGGACGGGAGCTTCTGTGGAAAGCTGTCTTCAGTCACCCATCTTGTCTTCGCCCCCCAGTGGTCCTCTCTTTCAGCACATTTCACCTCATGTTAGAATAATTCATCTAAGTATTCTGTCTCCACCAAGTCAAGGACTTTGTCTAACTTGATTTTATGTCTCCTGTGATTATCTGAACACCTAGCACACAACAGGTGCTCAGTAAGTATTTCTTGTTTTGAACAAATTTACTGGCAAGCTGGAGATTAAGACATGCTAACACGAGAATATCACTGGAGTTTTCTGTCTTTTCTTATGTTAGATATAGAAGATTTAAAAGTGTTTGAAGAGTGAGCCCATATGTAGTCTTTGCTTTATTCAACTTTTTCCTTCCCTAGCTCTTGCCTGTTCGCTGTCTTTTTAGACAATCAAGAAATATGTGGGCTGCAATTTTTCATTTAGACCACCTGGTTGTAATTTTTTTCTTTTTTTCAATCATATTCAAAGATAAGTACTTTTATTTCCCTAAAGCCAATATCTTGCATTGTATAACGAAATAGACTTTTCAAGGCTCTTTTTCACCCAGTGGTCCAAGCCTTTATTCATGTTCATTTTTTGAATTTCAACAGGTTCCCAGAAACAACTGCCAATGCTCCTTTCTGTGATGTAGCAAAACCTTCAATGCAGTTTGAAACTGCTGACTGTGTGTGAAGCAGGATTTCTAGTGTCAAAAAAATAAGAAATAGAAATGCACTGAGCTGAAGTCAATCAATATTTCTAACTTTTATGGAAGCAAAGGAGTTCGTAAGAACTCATATGTTTACTTTGGCTGCAGGTGGGTTTTTCCCTACATTGCCTTTGTTCAAATTAGTATTGCCAGCCAGTACTTTCACAGGAAAGGAAAGGACTGGAAACTCAGCAGATAGAATAAATAAAAGCAATGAGAGTCTCAGAGGGCAAGTGGAAACATGGTAACTCCACGTTCTGCTTTATGCTCCTTAAAAGCTATACAGCAAGCAAGTGGCATATCTCACAGGACACATTTATTGTTAGATGTTCATCTTCAAATTCAAGGCTAACCATTTCTATCCATACACATAACTCAAAGGGCAGGAAGCAGGTCTAAAACACAGCCTTGAATACTAAATTTAATGGTAATACTAAATTTATGGTAAAGCTATTCAGAAATAAATTTGGCGATTCTACTCCTCTGTTACTTGTGTAAAGAAGATAAAAAGAATTTAATCCCTGAGAAAAATATTTGGTGACTGTTAAGACATATTAGCCTTTGTATTGAAGTATAAAACATTTTTAAACACAAGGTTAAAGCATAGAAAATAATATACCTTTGTACCTATACCAAGGTTAAACAGAATGTTTTATGTTTTTATCCCTTTTTAAAAATAGTGCACATTAAGTGAGGAGATGGTTATGTTAATCGGTTTGATGTAAGCATTCCACATTGTATATCAAATCATTACATTGTACCCCATAAATGTATAGTTATAATTTAATAAAAATTAAGTTAAAAAGATAAATAAAAATATCAAAATAGAGTTATAGATATAGCTATAACCACTCTAGATTTTCCCTCTCCTCTTGAAGTTCATATGTTTTGCTTCATGTATGTTTTTAACTTTACCCATATAAGCATAAATCATTGGCACATTACATTATTGTTTTGTGTTTTTCACTGTTTTTATAGGTGATATTGTGTGCCTTGCTCCTTTTGTTCCACAGGTTGTTCTTTAGCTTTGTTCAGGCCAATGTATGCAGACCAGGCTCATTCCTCTTCACCACTTATGAGATCTATGTCTGAATACCACAGGTATCAATTATTTTATTGAGGGATAGTTAGGGGTTATCTCCAATGTTTTACTAAGTTATCACATATTCATCTTCTTGTGCACATCTACAAAAGTTTCTAGAAATGAAATTCTTTAGTTGATGTGTATGTTTATCTGAATATTAACTTTTGCAGAAATGTTGCTCAAAGTAAGTAAACCAATGTACGGTCTATTATCTATACTTTTGAGTTCCTGATTTTCTATGTTCAGTTTTTTGCCAACATTTGGTGTTTTTTGACTTAATAATTTTTTGCATTTCCTGGATTATAAATGAGGATTTTTGCATGAATTTTGGCTCCTACTGCTTGCCTTGCATAAATTGAAGACCTGTCTCTAGTTCCTGCAGGCATGGTAAAAACCCATATCCCCAGCTCACCAAGACTGAAAACCGTCTTACCCACCAGCCAATCTGATTCTTACCACTCCAGTTATAATTCTCATCATAGGGATACAGAGAAACATATGAGATTGATTTATGTTATTTTTATCTATATAAAATTAAGCATTACTAATATTTTATATAAATTTTGACACCAGCATACTCATTCAGTCATATGTCAGAAGGTCACAGTCAGCCCATAAGACATCCTGAAGGAATAAGGGGACTATCAAAATGTAAAAGTGTTGATCTTTTATTCAGCATTGGCACTTTGTGACATGCAGTTTGTGTATAACAGCAGTAGTCTCCAACCAACTCCCACAGACCAGAGGGAGTGGATGGTTTCAGAATGATTCAAGTACATTACATCTCCATCTCAGATCATCATGCATTAAATTCTCATAAACAGCACACAACGTAGATCCCTCACGTCTAGAGTTTACTGTAGGGTTCAAGCTCTTATGAGAATCTAATGCCTTGGCTTATCTGACAGGAGGTGTGGCTCAGGCAGTGATACCAGTGATGGGGAGTGGCTGTAAATACAGATGAAGCCTCACTCACTTACCTGAAGCTCATCCCCTGCTGTGTAACCCAGTTCCTAACAGGCCACAGACCAGTACTAGTCCATTGCCCAGGGTTTGGGGACCACAGTACTACAGGATTTCATTGATTTTTCTTTTATAGAAAGAAAATATTTAAACAGTAGAATCTTTATAATGCATGTAATGAGAGTGTAACATTCCATTGTTTTTTGCTATAGAATTATCTGGTTATCTTGTGGCAAAGTACTGAAATGTATTATTAACTTAAACATTACTTATATATTTTTCTTCCATAAGAAGACTAATGTAGTTTTCTGGCAAAAAATAGAAGTTTTGAATGATGATAAGTGGCTGTCAATAGTTGCTACTTAACAGACAAAAAATTGATGTCCCAATGTGTCTCTTCAAAATAAATACTAACATTTTTAAAAAATGTACAAAAGTAACTGATTTGTCAAAGATATTTTATAGACAGAACATTTTCAAAAAAATGTTTGGGAAAATTTCCAGCATTATGTAATTTTGTTACCCAAAATGATTTATCACTTATAAAAAGTTATCATAAACATATACAGAAAAATTTTGAAATTATATTTTTTAAGCTGAAAAAAATCTTTCAAATGCAAAGGTTTACTGGCTTTTGAACCCAGTGAAATATATTTAAAAGCAGTTGTTTCATAAATTGGCAAGAAGGACTGATTTGGATCATGGAAAATTGAATTGATAAGCACATTTCAACCAAAACTTTGGCATATATGGTGAATGACCTCATTTCAAAAATGAGGTTCATGAATCAGCAGCAGAGGACAATGAAGCCTTTCTTACAAAAGGTGGCTATTGATCTTATAGTGCAGAAACTTGTGCTATTACTCTCTATAGTTGCAGATCTAAGAGGCATTTTGTCACGGACAAGTTTGCCAGCACCAGCCTCCCTTGGCATCTTCCGTACCTATACTCCAGCCTCCCTACCCCCAGTTGCTGAGTATGGAGGGAGATCTTAACTCCACACAGTCTATCACCAGGAAGGCTAAGAAAACATGTTATTGACCTATGGGGACAGGGGGAGAGAAATGGGAGGCTGAACAGAGGTAGAAAAATATGCAATTTCATCGATACTTGTCTGAAATAGAATTTTTCAAATGCTTTTCTCTTCCTTGTATTTCATCACGTGCATGGTTTATAAGCAAGTATTATTTGGACAATGAAAGGCCCAAGTGTTCATACAGGTAAAGTTCTTCTTTTTTAAACAAATACTCCTTTATAGCACATTGGGCTATTTTCCAAATCCTTGACCAAACACCATGCTAGAAATGAAGAAGCCACTGCTAGAAGGTGTTTCTGCTGGGAAAATGTTCTGTTTGGTGCTACATCCCATGGCTAAATTTTTATTAAATTTTATCCCACAGGGTATGCTCTAATTGGCTCCCATGCAAATTTCCTAGTTCTAACTTCATTTTATTGATTAATGACTCCCAGTTGCAATTTAATTATCAAATGTACTGATATGAGACTTAAAAAAATTTGGGGGGTTTCTCAACTTTTAGAAACAATAAGATAGTTCCTAATAAGTATGTTGGATTTCCTAATACACTATCTCTAATCTATTCCTTCTACTATTAAAAAAAAAGTATTTTGTGACATCTGTTTATTTTCAAAAGTAAATTTATTTTAAAGCTTTATTTGTAACAATTGATGAGCCCTTAAGATAATCAAAGAAAAATAAAGGTTTATAAAAGCAAAGGCCTAAATTAAAGAACAGGTACACTTATTGGGTTTCTTTGCAGTTTTTGGCCGGGGCTGGGTTTGAACCCACCACCTCCTGCATATGGGGCCAGTGCCCTACCCCTTTGAGCCACAGACACCACCCTATGTTGCTTTCTTTTATCAAGCATAGGATAATACTGGGCTAACCCCATACGATGCTATTAACCTGGTAATGCAACCCTATAACACTATCCTACACTATACTATACTATATGGACCCAGAAAGGGCTCTGTAATAATTGTATTAGTTAATATAATGCTAGCTGCTAAAACAAATAATGTTTGAACTCTCAAAGGCATTGACATTAGATATTTTTTCCTCATAGACAATCCAGCTGAAGATAAGCAAAAAGAAACCCAGCACAGTGGTATCATAGTCAGAACGTGGTTTTTATCGAGCAATATGTGGATTTAAAACTGTATAGCCTTTGGCATGTTACTTTAACTGTCTAGTCACAGATTGGCAGAGACTGAGACAAAAGCTAACTTAATGTGGGATCCAGAAAAAGGACATTAGTGGGGGAAACTGAAGAAAGTCATGAAAGGGCCATAGGTTAGTCAATAGCATTGTAGTGATGTTAACTTCCTGGTTTCAACAAGTGTACCATGGTTATGCAAAAGGCACCATGGCTATGCAAAAATTAGGGGAAACTGCGTGAAATTGGGGGGGTCTCTGTCCTGTAGCTCTTCTCTAAGTCTAAAATGATATAAAAGTAAAAAGCTGAAACAATTAAAGACCTTTTTATAGCAGCATTTTGCCTGCCACTGGCATTGTAATCTGGTAGCAATGTTGGGGGATGATACCTAACCTCTGGCACTTAAATCTAATTATTGATTAGTTCATAACAAGTGGCCTAAATGAATCTGGTGCTTCCAACCTTTGCGGCTCTTTACTCAGATGTGGCAAGTTCATCAAAATATGTAAAAGAAAAAGGGTGAGCAGGAGAAAAATTTGAGAAGGGAGAAATGATGGGCAACTCCTATTCCCTCAAAGCCCCCTTTTGAGAGAGGGTACAGAGGACACTTACTTTCCTTCATGGCAGGGATTAGATTTTGTCTTAGTTTGTTCAGGCTGCTATACCAAATACCTTAGACTGAGTCATTCACAAACACATAATAGAAATTCACTTCCACAGGCTGGGAAATCAGAAATCAAGGTGCTGGCGGATTTGGTGCCTGGTGAGAGCTTCTCCCTCCTTCCGAGATGGTTCCTTGTTGCTATGTCCTTACACGGCAGAAAGGCAAAAAGGGACAAATGCTGTGTCCTCACAGCAGAAGAGATGGAAGGGCCAGAAGCTCTGAGGCCTTTATATAAGGGTGTTAAGTCCACTCATGAGGGCAGAACCCTCAGGACTTAATCACTTCTCCAAAGACCCCACTTCCTAAAATAGTCCCCTTAGGGGTTAAGTTTCAACCTGGAATTTTGGAGGAACACATACATTCAAACTGTAACATTTGAACTTAATGTTAAAATCACTATTGACCACACAAAAAAACCCAACCCTTGGAGACATTCTGCAAAGACACCTCCTTGTTCATAGTTTAAGGTATTTGACATGGCTAATGATTCGTATACCAACAATCCCTGAGTTACAAATATCCGACTTACATACAACCTGCATTTGTGAACAAAGGCTATTACAGTTAGTCCCTGAGATGTGAGTTGTACATCAGTTAGATGTACAACTTACAAATGGAGGCTTTTATAGGTAATAGGTAGATGTACCTTTTTCAACCTTCATACAGATTCAACTTAATTCGACAAACCTATAGAACCTATTTCATTCATAACCCAGGACTGCCTGTAGTTCTTTTTCCCTTTTTCTGTTGTGCCATCTGCCTTGCTTGTTCTGAATACCTGGACTCTAGGGTGCTGCGTGAGTTTCCCTGGTGCCATTGTTGTGTGGCTTTCAAGCAGGGCAATGGGCAGGAAGAAGCAGAAGGAAGTAATTGGTTTCTCTTACATCTTGACAGAGAGACAGATCTATTCTCTGCACTTGTCCTTGTGAGGCATCTCCAAAATGTGTGGCTTTGCCATGAGATTCACCTGACAGCATAGTAAAGACTCCAGGGTGGTTGGAGTTTATCAGCACAAAACGAACTGACACGGAAGGGTGAGTAGGGGAGGAGGAATGCAGATGGAATACAAAGCCAGGCTGTGGTTTAACTGCTGCTCCACACCTCAGAGGTTTCTCTTCCTCTTCTGACCTTGGAAAATGAAGGGAATGTTTCCTAACTACACTCTTTCCACTTGGAGTGAGTGGTGCTTTCTGCCTCCAGGAATATTTGAGTCATTATCTGTGCCTCAGTTTCCTAATCTAGAAAATGCAGATGGCAAGAGGACAGACATCAAGGTCTGTTGAGAGAAGTAAATGAGTTCAGACTTCTAAGGAAACCAGAACAGTGCCAGGCACCTTGTAACGCTCAATCGATATTAGCTTGTTGTTGTTCATGACAATGATGCCATTATTGCTATCAAAGCCCTATGTACGGAAGGAGCTTTTCAACTGGAAAGAATATAGGCTTTGCAATCAGAATACACGGGTCTGAATGCCAATTCCATCACTCATTAGTTAGTTGAGTGATTTTGGGCAAACTAAACCTCAGTGGTCTTAACTCTAGAGGGATGACAGTTTCTTACTTTAGAGATGTCGATAAAGTTTATGTGAGAAAAATGAAAGACTGTGATGCTCAATGCATGGTAACCATGATTTTTACCAGCATTAAATTAGGGACCAGGAGGATTTAGTGATGTTCTGAGTGTGGTCAGTTCAAAGGCCACATTTGTGGCTGTAGGTCCTTTTCTGTGACGGACCAGTAGATGGCCTTAGACATAGACTAGAAAGTTAGAAGTGGAAAGATCTTGGAAATTATCCGTTTTTCTTATTTTAAACACTTCAAGCATATTGTTGGGTAGCAAGCCACACTCTAACGTCACTTAGGTTAACTTTCTAACCCAACTTTCTCCCAGCTTCTGAGATTAGGCTGAATCCAAGCAAACAATGACTGGCAAGGTGGTTGAAGCCATTTGTGATACTACTAATAGGATTTGCCCAGCTGTGTTTGTTTACACAAGCTAACTATTCTTATTTAAAGATTGTTATCTGACAGCTTTGCAGTACACACACAAATAAAGAATGGAATTAGTATTTTGAAACTAGAAGCCAAGATTAGACCCTTTCTTGTATGATTTTATGCCAGGGGTTGGAAAACTGCAGTCTTGTTGGCCAAATGCATACCATTATTATGAATATAGTTGCCCATTTGTTTATGTATTGCCTATGGCTGCTTTAACACTAGAAGGCAGTTGTTCATAAGTTGCAACAGACACTGTAATGATCTCCAAGGTCTAAAATGTTGACTAGCCCTTTGTAAAAAACACTTGTGGACCCCTGGCCTATACAGTTTCCATGTGCAAACCAATATGGTAGACAATGTCATTGAACACTCCACTTGATCATATAGGTATAAAAAAATATGGACAGTAGGCTTAGAGAATTTTTTTCTCAATACTTCCTAAAGAAAAAAAAAAAGCCAGTTGGTAACGTTTTTTGTAAGATCAGTGCGATAAAAAGAAAATACAAAACACTTCAAACATACTTGTCCATTTTGATCAAAGAAATATTAGGAAAGTAAAACAAATATTTGCGAAGCATTTCACATCCGTTGAAAAAAAGCTTCTATAAAGAAGCACAAAGAAGTAGGTAAATAGGCCATGTGTCATTTGCTTCAAAGTAAAGTCTAATGCCAGTAAAGTTATTCTTTCATAATTCTTTGTATTATTGAACATTCAAAGACAGTGGAAACTTAAAAGCATAATAGGATAGAGTAAATGTCGGGAAACCATTATGCCAGTCGAAACAGAGTAGATGTTACTTTCACTATTAACTTTCTTCTCCTCAAATTCATATAGAACATTTAAAAAAATGATTATAATCATCAATTTATCTACTAAAAAGATAGTAAAATAAACAACATAATGTCATAAAGCTTTAAAAAATGCTACCCCAAACCATTAGACTTTCTCAGATAAGCTCTGAGTTAGGTGTGGATTTGAGAGAGCAGAAACATTTTTTAGCCCCGGAAGGATAACGGTCATTTCTCTCTCCTGATGAGGTCAAATCCATATGATTTTGGTGACCTGTATAAAAGCTCTTGCTTTTCACTTAGATTGTAAAATGCCGCATCGCCCCCCCCCAATCTTCTTGTCCACATATTAATTAAATTTCCCAATAAGCTACATAAGGAAATTGGACTTACTATTGTAAACTAAAAATAAAATTCCACCCCCTGCGAACTGTACTGACCCCTCTCAGCCAAAGGGACTCAGAAAAAAACCTAAAAACTGAGTTCCCAGCCATGGCAGGATGAGAGGTTTAAAGCACAATTACGCATGCTTGTTTTCTTTTTATAAATATTCCTGACTCCTCCTATATCTTGTTAAATATGTATATTTAGCCACCCCACTCAGTATAAAATCCTGTTCCCTTTCCTCTTTCCCTTGAAACCTGTTTTCCTGGCTTGTGGCTGGAGCAATGTTTCCCAGCCTGTCGGAATGGGCACTGCAAGTTGATAACCCCTCAGGAGAAATAAAGCTTTCCTTTTTCCAAAGTATAAACCTCATTTTTTTTTTTAAGTTAACACCATCTAGTGCTGTGGCTGACAGATTGGGCTCTGGAGTCAGGCGTCCCTGATATCACACAGAGATTTTTATGAAGCCAAATGTCCCTAGGCTCAATTTCTTGTCCGTCAAATGTATATAATAATAGCACTGCCTCGTAAGGTTTTTGTGAGGATTAAATGAGATAAAGCATAAGAAGTACTTGAAAACGTATCTGGCTAGGGGAAGTGCTCGATACTTTTAATGGTTTGATTAAGCACTATCTTTAGCATCATTTTAACAGATTAAAATTAATAACATGGCCATATTTGTAGTAGGAAAATATAAAAAGTTGAGGAGTATGTGTGTGTATAGGAGAGATCCTCTATCTAAACAATTCCTCTAATTTTGTTCATTTTTACCAAATTTTTCAGCATTGAGTGCACATTGGAGTCACCCAGGGAGCTTTAAATATCCTGATGCCTAGGCCACAGCCCAGACCAATATGATCAAAATCTCTGAATGTAAGGGCTGAGGCATCAAATTTTTCAAACTTCCCTGATGATCCAAATGTACAGCCAAGATTCAGAACCACTGATGTAAGGTGACCTTTCATTTGAGAAATTAGTAGAATGCTGACTTATAACATAGATCTTAACTGAGATACAAAGTTCAATCCAACATCTCCATCTTCCCGCAAACTCCCTAACAAAGAAGAATAAGTGTTATTTGAAAATCCTGCTCTTTCATCTCTTTCCTATCATTGAATGGCACCATAAAGGTCATGCTAAATTTCTTTTTGTTTTTCCTCCTCACATACACTGAGGATCCAAGTCCCATCAATTACACTTCTCGGAATCTCTGGTATTCGTCTCTCCCTCCCTATTACTTCAGTCTCACCCAAGGTTCTGACCATTATATTTTTCTGTCTCAGACTGAACTGGTTATCTTACAACTGGTCTCTATGTCCCTGGTTTAACCATTTTCAACCCCTCTGTCTTAGTTTAAGTTCCCAAGAAGCACACCCGGCAGAGACAAGGATTTAGGAGTGAGTAGTTCATTTGGCAAATAAACCAAGGAAATACCAGTAGGGAAGTGATTTTTAACCTGGACCAATAGGGAGCAATTATTACCTCATGGCCATTTGGCAATATCTGGAGGTATTTTTTGGTTCTTACAACTTGGGGGTGGGGGACTACCACTGGCATCAAATGGGTGGAGACCAAGATGTTGCAAACATCCTACAGTACATAGGACAGTCCGCCTCGCCAACCCAACACACCAGACTCCAATTAGCAAGCTCCAAATGTCAACAGTGCTCACATTGAGATACCCTGCAGTATAGAGGTAGGGAAGTGAGACAGGGAAGAAAAGGGAGCCAAAGAAAGGTACATTGTCAAGTTTGTTTCCACCATGGGAAACTATAGCTCAGTCCTGTTTGAAAACTCTAGGAGGCTGTCTTGACCATATGCTCCAGAGTTATCCCCAAGGACTGTGGGAGTTGTAATATTTATACACAAACTTCTATAAGCTATCAGTGACTGCTGCAACAGTTAGGGTGTAGGTTGCTTAATTCTCCCATATTTCTAGACTGCTGTGCACAAGAACAGAGAAAGCATAGGGCTTCATCGGCCATATAAGGCTATGAGGCATTTAACTGGAAGTCTACAATAGTCCAAAGGGAAATGGGTAGAACACCATCTACTATAATATCTTCACATATATTTCAGAGAAAGCATTCTAGAAGCTTAATCAGAATGTTCTTTCATTGGTTTTCTGTGATCTTTAAGATAAAAACCAGTTCCTTAAGGTGGTATGCCAGATCCTTCATTATTTAGCCTGTCCATCCCATTTCCTCTGAATCCTCTGTAGAAACAGAAGTTGATTTTGTAACTCTGGGTTCCCCTATCTGACTTACTTCTATGACAGTGATTCTCAATTTGGATGCACATTGGAATTACCTAGGGTGCTTTAAAGAAATACTGATCCTGGGGTGTCACCTCCAGAGATTCCAACATAATTGACCTTGAGCATGGACATGAAACTTTTAACAGCTCCTCTGGCAATTCTAAGGTGTAGCCAAGATTGAGAAACAACAAGTTAGAATGGCATTTCCTGGGGACAGGACTGTGTCATTCATCTTTGTATTCTTCCCATGACCTTTCTACAGAGTGAATTTCATAATAGATGGAGAACTGATGTTTATTAAATTAGTATGATGAAAAGAATGGAAGAGGTAAGGATTGTATTAAGAAAGCAAAGCTTAGACTCACCATTGGTTGAGCATCTATTATGTGCTAATATTCATTAGCACTTCCCCTGCTTTGGTACCTTTACTCATTATGGCAGCATTGTGTTGGTTCTGCTCTGCTTTTTCAGAGAAGAAAGCTCTGCTCTATGCAGGTGTTATTTTTTTTATTTTTATTTTTTAGAGGAGAAAACTCATCTTCAGAAAAGTTGAATAGACTTATCCGAGGTCACAGAGCAGAGTCATGACCTGCCCAGCTTCAAAGACCAGGTCCTTTTCAACATATATTCATACCTCAAATAGTAAATAGGAAGTGGTAACCCCATAAAATCTTCATATCTTTCCTATGACAAGTCTCTGAAAACTTTGTCTGGGAGATTCCCGGAAGTAGTAGAGAAGTTGGAATCTTACCCTATAGAAGGCCCTCATGGTTCTGGTACCATAAGGCATTCCTACTGATATTCCATGTACTCAAAGACAGAGATTGTATATTGAACATTAGTGTCATGGTAGGCAATGGAAAACTAGAAACTACCATTTCCAACAAGAACAAATTCTGCATTATCAAGATGTATCATAAGATCTTCAATGAGACTCAAGTCATTTTGTGCCATTGATTTCTTATGGTTTGGGCCAGGCAAGCACTACAATGATCCAGTAAGCAAGAAAGAGAGAAAATCACTCTATGGCTTCAGGCCTGTGAATCAGAGATAATGTAAATTAAAGCATCATCGAACAGCAACAAAATTTCAATGATAGGAAGGCTGTTGAGTGTACCTACATAAACATGATGCTTCCTTTTCTAAATATTGGCATTTTGGCTCACGCCTGTAATCCCAGCACTGTGGGAGGCTGAGGAGAGAGAATTGCTTGAGCTCAGGAGTTTGAGACTTGCCTGAGAGGGAGACTCAAACTCCTAAAAAAAAAATGGAAAAACTCCATTCGTGGATCGATGAGCACTTGGGCTTTTTCCATGACTTAGCAATTGTGAATTGGGCTGCAATAAACATTCTGGTACAAATATCTTTGTTATAATGTGATTTTTGGTCTTCTGGGTATATACCTAGTAGACGAATTATAGGATTGAATGGCAGGTCTATTTTTAGATCTCTAAGTGTTCTCCAAACATCTCAGCTGGGTGGCACCGCAAGTGCCTGTAATCCCAGGGGCTTCAGAGAGTTGCCCACAGGCCCACAGCCTGAGTCTGAGGTTGCAGTGAGCTATAACGCCATTGCACTCTGCTCAGGGCATAGGGTGGGACTCTGTCCCAACAATAACAAATTAAAAATATGACAGTGACTGTGAGACTATGCGGCAGTTTATTGGAAGTCTACAATAGTAAAGTCCAAAGGGACTCCCTAGCTCTTCCCATTTCAAAAAAGTTGTTGAGAAAAATCTGTGCACATGCAATTAAAAAACAGAAGGTTTCCATCAGTCTTAGCATTTACTTTTCCCCCATCATATTTATGTACAGGAGTTGTGTAGAATGATTCAAGTCAAAGATATAAACTTTACGTGTATTCAGTAGGTTACAAACTTCCATCTACTGTTCCACACATGTTGTGAAGGCAAACAGCAATGATAGTATGCTGCCTTTAGTTTCATAGACTTACATATTGTGATGCTCAAATAGACACACTTTGAAGAATATAAACATGACCTGCCTACTAACTGTAATACTAGAAAACACTACCATACCTTTTAAATACAGGGATTTCTTCCCACTCATACTGCTAAGCTTTTCCTCCTACAAAATCTTGGAAACAAAGTCGTAATAAGTCTGACAGGGAATCAGAAATGCTGTAGTCCATCTCTAAATTTCTGTGTCTTCTGACTTGCCGACAACCCTTTGATGATGTATGAAGTATGAAGTCTGAAATGCCTGGCGGATTTCACAAATGCAGTGATGCGTGCAGTTTGGCCCACTTTCAGAGAAATATATTTGTGCCTGGGAGCTGCACGGGAATTTGATTTATATGTGTAATTCAATAATGTGTTTCAGAAAAGAAAGACAAATATAAAGCTTTGTATTACTCTGACACTCTCATTATCTCAATAAAATGAAAAATAAGATGTTGAAAATGTTCAAATATGATCAAGAAAATGGTAACTCTTCGGTCAATACATAACAATGTGTCCTATTTCGGTATTAATTTGTTCATCTGAAATCCCCACATTTAAGGTTAATTGCCATGTGATTGCTGGCTCATTGTATTTTGAAATCCAAAGCCTTTCAGATCCAGTCATCATAAATGTTGGGCTCTCAAATTAGTTTTTCAGTGAAGACCAAATTCTACCCATGGCTCTAGTTATGCCTATTTATGGTGCCAAAATCAAAAGACAAAAATGCTGTAAACAAGCGGTTGAGTCTTTCCCAGCACAAATGGAACACGGAGAACATTTATCATAACAGATATGAATAAATCCCTCTCCCAACTGTCTCAGGCAGGCAAGCCAAAAAATGTTTTACTTTCCAGTACTAAAATATCTGTGATTAGGCAGCATTTCTTTCTATTTTCCCAATCTGCATTTTTAATTTACTTTTTCACTGAGAGAAAAAAATATATATATATGTAATACTAGCAATCAGTCATAAAGTTTACAAAAATACTAATGCCAGAAAATCCTTGGAGACCTTTGTAGAAAGAATTTTGAGTCAAATTTTTAAACGTTAATTTTCCAAAGGAGAATGTGATGCAGGAATTACTGTTAATTTGTGGTACTTTAAGTGGAATATTTACATATAACTTATATTTCTGGTGCAATAAATTCTAGAGAAGTACACAGAATATCCAAGATTGATCATTTGGGAACACTCATAATCAGTAAGAAAAGGAAAATATGGAATAAGCTAGATATTCAGAAAAAGGGGCTGGGGAGCAAGGTGCAGGTGTCTTTGGATCCCACTCCTGCACTTGGGAGTTCTGTGAAGAGGATGAGGCCCCTTTCTCAAAAGGCTCACACCTTCTCCCTCCTTGATTTCTCTATAATTCTTGTTCTCTCCCTCATCTGGCAAATCTTTATCTAGTCTGCTTGGCAGGAAGCCCTGTCTTAGCACAATTTATTTTTTGTCTGCGCTTTAAGTCCCCTCAGGACCTAAGCTTATGAAACTCATTTTTTTCCCTGTCTCTTCCCTCCCTCTGCCCTCGCCCAGTAGTAGCATCCCTTTCTATATGACATAGCCCAGATGATGCAAAAGGCCAAAGAGGATAAGGAACATACATAAAAAAGGAAAGGAGGAGGTTGGGAGCCCCGAGCGCAGCTGCCTCTGCTCACTGCAACCATGAACACTGTGACTCGACATTGTGAACCCAACCCAAAGCAAAATATGTGAGATTTACTAGACACCAGTGATCTCTTTCCAGGCATGTACTTGGTAGTGAGAAAAGGGATTCCCTGTAAAACTTTATTCATAGATATACTTATTTATTGCTTTTTGTTGAGTTGTAACACATATATACATGGAATAAGACATGGAAAGTGTACAGAAGTGTGCCATTCAGAGAAGTTTTACAAACGTATACAACTGTATCACCACCCAGATCAAGATCTAGAACATTTCCAACATCCCACGATGCTCCTTTGTACCTCTCCCGTGTCAACAGCCCCCTCTTCCACCCACCCTCTACAGCAGTAACCACTCTTATGACTTCCATCGTCAGTTGTATTTCCCTTTGCCTGAAGATCATCACATGCAGTGTACGCGCTGTCTGGCTTCCTTCATTCACTGTAGCATGTGGGAGAATTACCTCATGTGCTGCTGCATATATAATCAGTTTTTTCTTTTCATTACTTGGAGTATTCCATTATATAAATATGCTATAATTTACTTTCCATTCTACTATTGATGGACATTTGGGTTGTTCCATTTGGGGCTGTTATGTATAAAGATGCTATAAACTTCCTTGGCCGTGTTTTTTGATGGACATAAGCTCTCATGTCCCTTACATGTACACCTAGGAGTGTAGAATTTCTGGGTCACAGGATAGGCATTTGTTTACGGTTACTGAACACCAAATAGCTCCCTTGTGAGAAGATCAGATATGCTTTGTAGCAATGGGTTAAATCTCTACAAAGTCATTTGACTTTATCATGTGATTGCCAAGAATAAATAGTTATTGAGAAATCTATTTAGTATAATTTAGGCAGAAATACCATATATGTTTCTTCCAGAAAGTAAGTTCTATTTTTTTTTTTTTTTTTTGCTACCAATGGTATACTTATAGGTTTAACCCCATGGAGAAAAATTAAAATCTTTTATTTATTTATTTATTTATTTATTTATTTTTTTGTAGAGACAGAGTCTCACTGTACCACCCTTGGGTAGAGTGCCATGACGTCACACAGCTCACAGCAACCTCTAACTCTTGGGCTTATGCGATTCTCTTGCCTCAGCCTCCCGAGCAGCTGGGACTACAGGCGCCCGCCACAACACCCGGCTATTTTTTTGTTGCAGTTTGGCCGGGGCTGGGTTTGAACCCACCATCCACATTGATTATTTTATCCTTGAAATATAATCATGTAGTATACCAAGCTTGTAAACAAGTTTAAGCCACTTGCCAGCTCACCAAGACATTTAATTAGCTGTTTCTGCTCTCATTGCTCTATTCCCTCTATAAATACACAGGAAATTTTAAAAAATGAATAAAACATTTTCTAATATTCATTTGTTGAAATGTGTCATTCAGCCTGAAATTAAGTGAGTGGTTATACATAAGCTGGTCAGTTTATATGTATTTATTTAAACTTTCCTCCCAATTACTTTCTCACACCTGGAAGTATAGATTTTTCAGACTCCTGTTTGTGTGTTTTTAGGATCTGTGATTCTATGTGGGATTGTGGAAAGAAGGAAGGAAAGGAGGAAGGAAGAAAGGAAAAAACAAAGGAAGAAGGAAGGAAGAGTCCACTTTCATGTAGCAACTTCACACATTCCATTTCATGCTTCCTCTTTCCTCCCCACCCTCCAGCCTCCTGGTATCTGTGTACTGACTCACATGATCATTTAAGATGGAGAGAACTAAGTTTGTTATTACAAACTTTGTACCCAGAAATATCAGTAACTTTCAGAGCACTGTGACCAGAATTACATCCCCATGAATTCTAAAAATATTTCTAGATCGATATTGGTTAACCGAAAATACAGAATAAATACATCAATAGACAAGACAGATATCCCAATTACTTAAATTCTAATTATCTATCCAGGGAAAAGTAAAGAAATGCTTCTAGGCAGAGGAGGTATAAATTTTTGCTGGCTCACCCTATTTAATAGGTGAAGAAGTGCAAAAAGCTGATTGAGATAAGAGTTGTATACAGGAAGAAGCTGCATGACATTAGTATGGGCAAGGATTTTTTGTAATATGACCCTGAAAGCACAAGTAACAAAAACAAAAATAGACAACTGGTACAGTGCCAAACTACAACCCATCTTCACAGCAAAGGAAACAACAAAGGAAAGAGACAACCCAGAGAATGGGAAAAAATATTTGCAAGTCATATATCTGATAAGGGATTAATATCCAAAGACATAAATAACACAAACAACTCAATAACAAGAAAAGAAAAAAACAAATTTAAAAATGGGCAAAGAACTTGAACTAAAAAGAAGACATACAAATGGCCAAAAAGTACCTGGAAAAAATGGTCAGCATTACTATTCACTAGGGAAACGCAAATTAAAACTTCAGTGAGATATCACCTCACACCTGTTAGAATGGCTTTTATCAAAAGGATGAAAGATTGTATTGGCAAGCACGTGGAGAAAAGGGAATTCTTGCTTATTGTTGGTGGGAATGTAAATTGGTACAGCCATTATGGACAACAGTATGGAGGTTCCTCAAAAATCTAGAAATATAATTATCATATAATTCCATAATTTCACTTCTGAGTACATAGCTAAAGAAATTAAAATCAGTATGCTAAAGAGATATCTGCACTCCCATGATCTTTGTAGCATTATTCACAATAGCCAAGATGTGGAATCAACCTGGGTGTCCATTATCAGATGAATGGTTCAAGAAAATGTGGTATATAAACACAAGAGAATACTATTCAGCCTTTAAAAAGAAGAAAATCTTGTCATTTGCAACAACATGGATAAATCCAGAGGACATTATGTTAAGTGAAATAAGCCAGGGACACAAAGGCAAATCCCTCATGATTTCACTTACATGTGAAATCTAAAAAAGTTGAACTCACCAAAGTAGAGAGTAGAATGATGGTTACCAGAGGCTGAGGGAGGAAGGAAGGAGAGAATGAGAAATTGTTGATCAAAGGATATAAAGTTTCAGATGAACACAAGTAACAGTTTTTGATATCTATTGCACAATAAGGTAACTATAGTCAAATACAATGTATTATATATTTCAAAATAACCAGGAGGGCAAATTTCAAATATCTCACCATAACAAATGAGGGATAAGTGAGGTAATGGATATGCTAATTAGCTTGATTTAATCATTGTTTTGTGTACATATATCAAAACATCACACCGTACCCCATAAATGTGTGAAATTATAATTTGTCAATCAAAAATGAGATTAATAACAAAAAAATTAAAAAGCTAAAAATTATGGAATAAGATAGTGATGAAACACAAAGCAAAGCACTTTGGATTCCAAACTGCTAATACTTAAGTGGAAGCTTTGGAATGGGCTTCCCAACTCCTATACGCCCCTGAAAATCAAAGTCAGCAAGGATATTGAAGAGGGTCCTCTCAGGAGGCAAAGTACACATCAATTGTCCTAATTAATCCAGTGCCACCAAGGAATGAGCAGACTACTTGAGATATCTTTGATTAAGAAGTTGGTACAATAACAATTGGGTTTTTGATGTCTTAAGGTCATAACTCATGCTCATTCAGAAATAATGAGATACACTAGAAACTTTATCAATTTCACAAGTCAGACAACAGGAAATAATATAATACATGTGATTAGAGTTGGGTTTGCATAAGGTAGGAAACAGGAAAAATTATATCAAATCATAGGGTTGGGAGAGACTTTAGATATTGCCAAAGATGAGGAAACTCTTGGTTAAAAGGTAAAATAATTTAACCGAGAAAACGGAATAGAAAATTAATATGAATTGAGTAGCTATAATGACTCCTAACTTGTCAGGTTGCTAGTAGGGTAAAAGTAGCAGACTCTTAAAATTCTCGACAAGAAGAAGGTTTCTTTTCTCCTATTTCAGGAAAAAGAAATAGTTTGTGCAAAAAAATTTTTATGTAAGTTACATAATACATTCCATATGATATATTATGTGTTATATATTTTTGCACATATATTGTGCATGTACCAATTTATATCATGTGCTGTATAGATGTATGAACAGCTTGTATGTGTTTAATGAATTCCATTGGTGTCAATGAAGAAAAAGTTAATCTATCAATATTTCTTTTTATTTATTTATTTTTTTTTTCACTTTTTTTTTCTTATTGTTGGGGATTCATTGAGGGTACAATAAGCCAGTTACACTGATTGCAATTGTTAGGCAAAGTCACTCCTGCAATCATGTCTTGCCCCCATAAAGTATGACACACACCAAGGCCCCACCCCCTCCCTCCATCCCTCTTTCTGCTTCCCCCCCATAACCTTAATTGTCATTAATTGTCCTCATATCAAAATTGAGTACATAGGATTCATGCTTCTCCATTCTTGTGACGCTTTACTAAGAATAATGTCTTCCACTTCCATCCAGGTTAATACGAAGGATGTAAAGCCTCCATTTTTTTTAATGGCTGAATAGTATTCCATGGTATACATATACCACAGTTGTTAATCCATTCCTGGGTTGGTGGGCATTTAGGCTGTTTCCACATTTTGGCGATTGTAAATTGAGCTGCAATAAACAGTCTAGTACAAGTGTCCTTATGATAAAAGGATTTTTATCCTTCTGGGTAGATGCCCAGCAATGGTATTGCAGGATCAAATGGGAGGTCTAGCTTGAGTGCTTTGAGGTTTCTCCATACTTCCTTCCAGAAAGGTTGTACTAGTTTGCAGTCCCACCAGCAGTGTAAAAGTGTTCCCTTCTCTCCACATCCACGCCAGCATCTGCAGTTTTGAGGTTTTGTGATGTGGGCCATTCTCACTGGGGTTAGATGATATCTCAGGGTTGTTTTGATTTGCATTTCTCTAATATATAGAGATGATGAAAATTTTTTCATGTGTTTGTTAGCCATTCGTCTGCCATCTTTAGAGAAAGTTCTATTCATGTCTCTTTCCCATTGATATATGGGATTGTTGGCTTTTTTCATGTGGATTAATTTGAGTTCTCTATAGATCCTACTTATCAATCTTTTGTCTGATTGAAAATATGCAAATATCCTTTCCCATTGTGTAGGTTGTCTCTTTGCTTTGGTTATTGTCTCCTTAGCTGTACAAAAGCTTTTCAGTTTAATGAAGTCCCATTTGTTTATTTTTGTTGTTGTTGCAATTGCCATGGCAGTCTTCTTCATGAAGTCTTCCCCCAGGCCAATATCTTCCAGTGCTTTTCCTATGCTTTCTTTGAGGATTTTTATTGTTTCATGCCTTAAATTTAAGTCCTTTATCCATCTTGAATCAATTTTTGTGAGTGGGGAAAGGTGTGGGTCCAGTTTCAGTCTTTTACATGTAGACATCCAGTTCTCCCAACACCATTTATTGAATAGGGAGTCTTTCCCCCAAGGTATGTTCTTGTTTGGTTTATCAAAGATTAGGTGGTTGTAAGATGTTAGTTTCATTTCTTGGTTTTCAATTCGATTCCAGTGTCTATGTCTCTGTTTTTGTGCCAGTACCATGCTGTCTTGAGCACTATGGCTTTGTAGTACAGACTAAAATCTGGTATGCTGATGCCCCCAGCTTTATTTTTATTACTAAGAACTGCCTTAGCTATACGGGGTTTTTTCCGGTTCCATACAAAACGCAGAATCATTTTTTTCCAAATCTTGAAAGTACGATGTAGGTACTTTGATAGGAATGGCATTGAATAGGTAGATTGCTTTGGGAAGTATAGACATTTTAACAAGGTTGATTCTTCCCATCCATGAGCATGGTATGTTCTTCCATTTATTAATATCCTCTGCTATTTCCTTTCTGAGGATTTCATAATTTTCTTTATAGAGGTCCTTCACCTCCTTCGTTAGGTATATTCCTAGGTATTCCATTTTTTTTGAAACTATGGTGAAGGGAGTTGTGTCCTTAATTAGCTTCTCATCTTGACTGTTATTGGTGTATACAAAGGCTACTGACTTGTGGACATTGATTTTATATCCTGAAACATTACTGTATTTTTTGATGACTTCTAGGAGTCTTGTGATTGAGTCTTTGGGGTTCTCTAAGTATAAGATCATGTCGTCAGCAAACAAGGAGAGTTTGACCTCCTCTGCTCCCATTTGGATTCCCTTTATTTCCTTGTCTTGCCTAATTGTATTGGCTAGAACTTCCAGCACTATGTTGAATAGTAAAGGTGACAGAGGACAACCTTGTCTGGTTCCAGTTCTAAGAGGAAAAGCTTTGAGTTTTACTCCATTCAGTAAAATATTGGCTGTGGGTTTGTCATAGATAGCTTCAATCAGTTTTAGAAATGTGCCACCTATGCCTATACTCTTCAGTGTTCTAATTAGAAAAGGATGCTGGATTTTATCAAATGCTTTTTCTGCATCTATTGAGAGGATCATGTGATCTTTATTTTTGCCTCTGTTAATATGGTGGATAACGTTTATGGACTTGCATATGTTAAACCAGCCTTGCATCCCTGGGATGAAGCCTACTTGATCATGATGAATGACTTTTTTGATGATAAGCTGTAATCTATTGGCTAGGATTTTGTTGAGAATTTTTGCATCTATATTCATAAGTGAGATTGGTCTGAAATTCTCCTTTTTGTTTGGGTCTTTTCCTGGTTTTGGTATTCGGGTGATGTTTGCTTCATAGAATGTGTTGGGGAAGATTCCTTCTTCCTCAGTTTTTTGGAATAATTTCTGCAGTACAGGAATCAGCTCTTCCTTGAAGGTTTGATAGAATTCTGGAGTGAAGCCATCTGGACCAGGGCATCTTTTGGTTGGAAGATTTTTTATTGTTTCTTTGATATTAGTGCTTGAAATTGGTCTGTTCAGGAGCTCTATTTCTTCCTGGCTAAGTCTAGGGAGAGGGTGTGATTCCAAATATTGATCCATTTCCTTCACATTGTCAAATTTCTGGGCATAGAGTTTCTGGTAGTATTCAGAGATGATCTCTTGTATCTCTGTGGGATCTGCTGTTATTTCCCCTTTATCGTTTCTGATTGAGGTTACTAGAGATTTTGCTTTTCTATTTCTAGTTAGTCTGGCCAATGGTTTATCTATTTTATTTATTTTTTCAAAAAACCAACTCCTTGTTTCATTAATTTTCTGAATGATTCTTTTGTTTTCAATTTCATTGATCTCTGATTTGATTTTGGATATTTCTTTTCTTCTACTGAGTTTAGGCTTAGATTGTTCTTCTTTTTCCAATTCCATAAGATCTCTTGTGAGATTGTTGACGTGCTCTCTTTCTGTTTTTCGAATGTAGGCATCTAAAGCGATGAATTTTCCTCTCAAAACTGCTTTTGCAGTATCCCACAGGTTTTGGTAGCTTGTGTCTTCATTGTTGTTATGCTCAAGGAAGTTAATGATTTCCTGTTTTATTTCTTCCTGCATCCATCTGTTATTCAACAGAAGATTGTTTAATTTCCATGCCTTTGGGTGGGGTCAAGCATTTTTGTTAGAGTTGAGTTCCACCTTTAGTGCCTTATGGTCTGAAAAGATACAAGGTAAAATTTCAATTCTTTTGATTCTGTTGATATTTGTTTTGTGTCCCAGGATATGGTCAATTTTGGAGAATGTTCCATGGGGTGATGAGAAGAATGTATATTGTTTATCTTTGGGGTGGAGTGTTCTATATGTGTCTATCAAGCACAGTTGTTCTAGGGTCTCATTTAAATCTCTTATATCTTTGTTTAATTTCTGTTTAGAGGATCTGTCCAGCTCTGTAAGGGGAGTGTTAAAGTCCCCTGTTACGATGGTATTATCAGATATCATATTGCTCAGACTGAGTAAGGTCTGCTTCAAGAATCTGGGAGCATTTAAATTGGGTGCATAAATATTTAGAATTGAAATGTCTTATTGTTGTAGTTTTCCCTTGACCAATATAAAGTGACCATCTTTGTCTTTTTTGACTTTAGTTGCTTTAAATCCACATGTATCTGAAAATAAGATTGCAACTCCTCTTTTCTTCTGAATTCCATTTGCCTGAAAAATTGTCTTCCAACCCTTGACTCAGAGTTTTAATTTGTCTTTTGAAGCCAGGTGTGTTTCTTGCAGACAGCAAATGGATGGCTTGTGTTTTTTAATCCAGTCAGCCAATCTATGTCTCTTCAGTGGGGAATTCAAGCCATTAACATTTATTGAGATAATTGATAAGTGTGGTAGTATTCTATTCGTCTTATTTTGTGAGAGTCCATTGCTTAGTATTATCTTTTGCATCAGTGTGGAGGTTAGGTTCTGTCCTTTGATTTCTGAGTTCTTACTTTGCTGCTGATCCACTGTGGTGGTCAGTGTGCAGAACAGGTTGAAGTATTTCCTGTAGAGCTGGTCTTGTTGTGGCGAATTTCCTCAATGTTTGTATATCCGTAAATGATTTGATTTCTCTGTCAATTTTTAAGCTTAGCTTAGCAGGGTACAGAATTCTGGGCTGGAAATTGTTCTGTTTAAGTAGATTAAAGGTAGATGACCATTGTCTTCTTGCTTGGAAAGTTTCATTAGAGAAGTCTGCGGTCACTCTGATGGATTTGCCCCTGTAGGTCAACTGGCGCTTACTCCTGGCAGCTTGCAGAATCTTTTCTTTTGTCTTGACTTTGGACAGGTTCATCACAATGTGTCTTGGAGAAGCTCGGTTACAGTTGAGGCGACCTGGGGTCTGATAGCCCTCTGAAAGCAGTGTGTGAGAATCTTTGGTGATGTTTGGGAAATTTTCTTGTACAATATTCTCTAGTATGGCTTCCATTCCTCTGGGGCATTCTTCTTCCCCTTCTGGAATTCCTATAACTCATATGTTGGAACGCTTCATAAAGTCCCATAATTCTGACAGTGAACATTCTGCTTTCTCTCTCTTCTTTTCTGCCTCTTTTACTGTCTGAGTTATCTCAAGAACTTTGTCTTCTACCTCTGAAATTCTTTCTTCTGCGTGGTCTAACCTGTTGCTGATACTTTCCATTGCATCTTTAAGTTCCCTAATTGACTGTTTCAGTTCCTTCAGGTCTGCTATATCCTTTTTATATTCTTCATATCGTTCATCTCTTATTTGATTCTGTTTTTGGATTTCCTTTTGGTTATTTTCCACTTTATTAGCAGTTTCCTTCATTGTTTCCATCATTTCTTTCATTGTTTTCAACATGTGTATTCTAAATTCCCTTTCTGTCATTCCTAACATTTCTTTACAGGTGGAATCATGTGCAGTAGCTACCTCATGGTCCCTTGGTGGGGTTGTTCTAGACTGGTTCTTCATGTTGCCTGGAGTTTTCTGCTGATTCTTCCTCATGAGTGATTTCTTTTATCTGTTTCCTTGCTCTAATTTTTCTTTCACTTCCTCTTGCTCTTTAAGTTCTTGTGCCTGTGGACTAAGGTTTACAGGACCAGAAGGGTGAGAAGGTTGAAGAGCAAAAAAGGGATGAAAGAAAGGAGGACCGAGTGATAAGAAAAAAAAAAAATAGAGAAAGGAGAGGCGGTGGGTATAAGGAATATTGACAAAAAGAAGAGAGGCACAGAAAGAGGGAGACAGAGCAATTTAGGTATACAGTAGGGTACTTTGACACAACCTTAAAAAAAAACCACCTTCTGGGGGTGCCCAGTTGAGTGGTTCCCTTGAGGTCAGCAGCTGTTTGCTAAGCTGATCAGACACAGTACCCCACCTCCACCAAGTAGAGAGGAAAGACAAATTTGCTATAAATCAAACCAAAACAAGCAAACAGAAAACTTTACGGGGATAAAATTGGGTGAAAAACCAAATGATAGCGGTAGAAACACTAGCAAAAATGAAGTTCTAGTTATTAAAAAAGGCAGCAATGGGAAATTATAATTAAACTAGAAAAATTGAGAAAGAAAAAGGATCTGTATGGAAAAGATTGAAATTAAAAAACAAAAGAACACCAACAATGTCAAAATAAACAACAAAAAAAAATAACCACACAAAGAAAAAAAAAAAAGAAAAAAAAACACAACCAAAAACAAAGCAGTTTGTATATGTTATTGAATATCGTCTGGGCAACACGTGGTCTTCTGGGGTATGAGATGTTAATCACAGTTCTGATACGACTGGAGGCTGCTGATTTCTCAAACCTCAGCAGGTAGACACCCTAAATCTCTCTTCAGCCCACTTAATAGGCTCTTTGAACTTATAAACTTGCTGAGCAGAAGCTTTCCCAGTAAAGTGCTTCTCGCTGGAATCACTGCTGAAGTGGCTATCCACTTACCCAGTGTGCCAAAACCCGTCTCACTCTGCCCCTGAGGGTTAGGGCTGCAAGGCGGCTCAGACCCCCACCCTTAGGCTACTTGGTTGCTGGGTTACCAGCTCCCACCAGATTCTACCTCTGCGACCCTGAGGGCGGAGCTTGCCGGGGCAGATCACTCACAATGGCTCCGTGTGACCCACCGCCAAACACTATTAGCTCCGTCTGGCTCAGCGGCTCAGACTGGGGCCCTAGACAACGGCCAAAGTTCTCCGCACTCCCGCTCAGGCCCTCCCCAAGGCAGTTCAACTCAGTGCCAAGTCCAAGGACACCAAAACAGTTCACAGGTAAGGCCTTTCTGGTTTGCAGTCTCGCTGCTACTGAACTTACAGTTGCGGGCGGGTTTAGACGGATTGAACACACGCGACCTCTTGCCGTTTTTCCACTGTTTTAGTCCTCCTCTTGGGGTCCAGAAGTCTCTCGCTGACTCCCTGTATCCTCATAGGAGTGATGATAGGCAGATCCCACCAGCCAGAGATGCCTGGAGTCCTATCTCCCCAGTCTATCAATATTTCTATAGAGAAAGATATATACATAAGATGAATATATGTATATTCAATATATTCAGGTATATTTTGTTTCTTTGAATTTTGCTTCTTAGTCTTCACAGATACTGTGTCTTTTAATGATACACAATAGATGGACACATTTTGGGAGTACATGTAATATTTTGATGCATGCATACAATGTGTGATGATTAAATCAGGGTAATTTGGATATCCATCACTTCAAACATTTATTTTTCATTTATATTTGGAACATTTCAATTCTTCTCTTCTAGCTATTTTAATCTATACAATAAATTATTGTAGACCATTGTCACCCTACTGTACTATCTAACACTAGATCTTATTTTTTCTAACTGTATTTTTGTACCTGTTAACCAACCTCTCTTCATAGCCCTCTCTTCTGGTAATCACCAATCAACTCTTTACCTCCATGTCATCTACTATTTTAGCTTTCACCTATGAGTGAGCGCATGCTATATTGTCTTTCTGTGCTTGGCTTTACTTCACTTAACAAAGTGACCTCTGGTTCTATCCATGTTGTAGCAAATACCAATATTTCTTCCTCTTATATGGACGAATAATATTCTATCATATATATTTACCACATTTTTAAAATCCATTCATCCATTGATGGACACTTAAGTTCATTCCATATTTTGGCTATTGTAAACAGTGCAGCAATACACATGAGAATGCAGAAATCACTTAATATTCTTATTTCCTTTATTTTAGAAATATTCCCAGCAATAGGATTGCTGGATCATATAGTTGTTCTATTTTGAGTTATCTGAGGAACCACCATACTATTTTCCACAGTGGCTGCACTAATTTACACTCCCACCAACATTATACAACCATTCTCCTTTCTCCATATCCTTGTTAGCATCTGTTATTTATTTTGTCTTTTTGAAAAAAGTTGTTTTAATTGGGGTGGGATATCACATTGTGGTTTTTATTTGCATTTCCCTGATGATTAGTGCTATGCCATTTTTTCATATACCTGTTGGCCATAGCTGACATGTATTGGTCCCTAAGTGCCAGACATTGTGTTAGGTTCCCCAGCCAGGATTGTATTCTTTATTCTTGTGAGAAAAGAAATTACTTTTTATATTTTATATATGAGAGAAGTGAAATACAAAGAAATAAATTAACTTGTATAAGTAAATGACATACCAAGATTGGTACTCAAACTCTCTGAATACAGATTCTAGGTTCTTAATCACTATATAATTATAGTTTTAATTAAATTTTCTCCACTTTTGTCATTTAAATTTTATTTTATTTTATTTTTTTTATTAAATCATAGCTGTGTACATTAGTATGATCATGGTGCACCATACACTTGGTTCATAGACCATTTGACACATTTTCATTACACTAGTTAACATAGCTTTCCTGGCATTTTCTTAGTTATATGTGAATCTTAGTAAACGTAGAATGTAAAGGTCTTAGCATTTAAATTTTAGATTGTGATCTTATATCCAGTATGGACTATAGGTTTTTTATGTCACTTTGAATGTTTACTTCTACCTATATTGTCCCTGAAATTTCTAGTTCTTTTTGGCCATATGTAGTACTACCTTCCAAATATATTATTGTCACAGTTATTTTTATCTCCTAAATATATTACCTTGTCATTGAACAGATAAAATCCTCATTGTTTTATTCTAGTTCATATCAGCTCATACTCTCTAGATCTATTTATATAACTTTATTGGCCTTCCCAGTGTGGGAAAAATTTCTAATTGGGTATCAGTGGAGAATTTAATGAGCCTGCTGTTTATTATCTCTTCCACTCCATTAAAGAGGACTTAAAATATTCTTTCTACATGTGCCATTACATATTATGAATTAATGCAATCCTCAGAATACTAGGAGATTCTATTTTAATTAAGAAATGTAAATAGAAAATGCTACTTATGCATGTCTATGAAAGATTATTGAACCTAATATGCATTGATTATTTCATATAGATTATATTGTTAATAAATGATATCAATCATCCTTACATATTCTGAAATTCCTAACATAAAATATATATGAAAATTGGAAAATAATTCAAATTCAGTCCATTCATTTGTTAACTAATTATGACTTAAATCAATATTTGTTATTTTTCATACAAGGGGAAGTTTACATGATAGAGAATAACATACTTTAATAAGAAATAAAATGGGGGAAAAGGAAAAATTACATGTAAATACTCATGTTTTTATAGTGGAAAATATAAAATAAACTATTTTATAAATACATAACTTCTTTTTCTACTTTGTAGTTGGGACCACAGATTATTAGTTTATGTGGGAAATTGGACTATTTGTTGTTGGTAGGTATTAACTCATTTTTTGTATTTTAGATTTGTTGAGATACAACTCACATGCCATAAAATTCCCCTCTTTAAAGTGTAAAATCAATAGTTTTTTAGAACAGGCAGAGTTATACAACCAACATTACAATCAACTTTAAAACATTTTCATTACCCCCAAAAGCAATCCTATGCCCTTTAACTATTACTCCTAAACCCTACCTCCCATTCATCCCACGACAACTACTAACTACTTTCTGTCTTTGTTGATTTACCTATTCTGGAAATTTTGGATAAATGGAAATATATAATATGTTATCTTTTGTGAACTAGCTTCTTTAACTTAGCATAATGTTTTTAAGGTTCATCCATGTTGTTGCATGTAGCACTATCAGTACTTCATTCCTTTTTATGGTTGAATAATATTCCATTGTATGAATGTGTCAGTTGTTATTTATCCATTCATTGGTTCATAATTATTTGGATAGTTTATGCTTTTCACTATTATGAATAATTTTGCTAGGAACATTCATACACAACTTTTTATATGGACATATGTTTTCATTTCTTTTAGATATACATCCAGGAATAGAGAACTATTGTAACTCTATGTTAACTTTTTGAAGAACTGCCAGACTGTATTCCAATATGGCTACACCATTTTACATTTCCACTAAAAGTATGTAAGAGTGCAGATTTTTCCACATTCTCACCAACCCTTGTCATTACCTGACTTTATTATATCCATTCTAGTAGGTATGAAGTGGTATATAATTGTGGCTTTTATTTTCATTGTCTGGTGACTACTGATGTTGAGGTTCTTCCCATGTGTTTATTTCTCATTTTATATTTTCTTTGGAGAAATCTATATTCAGAAGATCCTTTTTCCATTTTTAAATTGTGTTGTATTTTTATTATTGAGTTTTAAATGGGCTCTTTACATATTCTACATACAAGTTCTTTATCAAACATGTGATTTGCAACTATTTTCTCACATTCTGTAGGTTGCCTTTTCACTTTCCTGCTAGTGTCCTTTGAGTACAATAGTTTTTAATTTTGATGGAATCTAATTTTATCTATTTTTTTCTTTTATTGCTTGTGCTTTTGGCTGCTCATGCCTTCTAAGAATCTATTGCCAAATCCAGTTTGAGCTCTTACATCTGAGTCTTTGGTTTATTTTGAGTTAATTATTGTATATACTATAAGGTAGGGGGTAGAACTTAACTCTTCTGTATGTAGCACCCTTGTCAAAAGTCAATTTACCTACCTACATATTTCCTTTTAAAGTAATCTGCCTATACTTTTTTTTTTCATCCATAAAGTTTCCATTCACCTTATTTCTGGTAATATTACCCCTATTTTCTCTCTTCTTTCTTTGCTTATAGCTCTTTGAAAGAAGGAGGCATGATCATGATCTATAACTCATCTCTGGCCAATAAGAACTTTTTATTCCTTTAACCAAAATGATTGGTTCAGGGATAGGTATGTAAACTCAAGTGAGGCCAATAGTCCCAGTCAGAGTTAATCCCTAGATTTGATGGAAGGTACATCTTGTTCTTTGGATTTGAATCCAAGAAGGTGAACACATATGGTTTTAGCTATAATCTAAGAATGCCAAGGACTCTGGGAATAAATCCAATATACAAGACAGTAAAGCCAAGAAGCAGAAAGAAAGCAAACCCTGATGATATAGCTTGAACCCCTGGCAATACTCTGGAATTTTCAGTTAGGTCAGCTAATCAATAGTTTTCTGGTTGTACTTTAACCCACTTTGAGTTGGATTTCCATCTCTACCAGCAAAAAGGGTCCTGATATATAACATAACTCAAGTGGCTTTTGAAATAAAGATAAGGATTTCTCTCCATCCTACACAGGTCAGATGGCACCAGCACTGACCACACCCTGCAAGAATTAAGACGTAAAGTACAGATTAAGCAAGAATGTTACAATAGAAGCTAAAAATAGATGCTGTAACTTATAGGATAGATAAGAAGTAAGAGTTTGTGGGAAAGGTGGTGAGCCATTTTGCCACCTCTCTACTGTCGAGCTTTGTCTTAACTTTGTAGAACTTTTTTGCTTCTTTCAATAAACTCTGTGTCTTAAAAAATAGGCCAATAGGAAATTTCAAAAGGTTCATCTCTTCCTTAATAAAGAGAATACAGGAAGTAACCACATATAGTAGAATAACCATCATCAAAGCTCCTTATACAAAAGCAGAGTAATATTCCTTCAAATTTAAAAGTAGAATTTGGGTTTTCACTTCCAGGTTGCATTTGTGTGCATGGAAGAATGTCCAACATATGATGGGCTTTTGATAAAGATAATGGATGAGTGGATTATTAGAAAAATCATTTCCTCTGCTTATAATCTTGTTATACAAAGCTTTTAACCCCATTCCATCATTACCAGGACAATGATGCTAAGTATGGCTCTGCAGTATTTAGCCTCAAAATCTCCTCTTGAGAATATACTGCTTGATGCTCAGTGGTTGTATCAATCAGTTATTGCTGTACAACAAACAGCTACTCTCCTATGTCTCTGAGGTGGCTGAGTTTAGATGCTTTGGGCTGGCCTCTAATAGGCTGCTCTGCTTAAAGCTGAGGGCCCAGCCAGTCTTGCATTGCTGTGGGCTGGGCCCCATTCTGTTCAATATATCTCACTCTTCAGCCTAGGCCAAAGAGGTTACAAGCCTCTAGCAGAAGCTCTTCTCATGGTCACAACAGAGACATAAGAGTGCATGCCAATCCTCAAGTATGTTTAAAAACTTTGTTTGCATCATGCCTGCTAACATTTCATTGGCCACATAAGCAGAATGGCTGAGCCCAACATCAATGAATCAGGGAAATGTATTTTTACAGTAGAGATAGGGAAGAGGGAGAATATGTTATGAACAGTGTTTTAGAATATTTTTAACCTCAAGAGATTGATAGTCCTTTTTCTTCAAACACAAAACCTTTGATTCCTCTTTCATTATAAAAAAAAATTATTGAACATCTACTAAAGTGTGTGAGCACACGTGTGTGTGTGTGTGTGTGTGTGTGTATGAAATGGGAAGGCTGGAGGGGTTTCTCAGAATAAATTTACAACTGGTTTCAGAGCTTGACCTTTTTCTACAACTTGCATTTGCTTAAGGACAGCTCCAACTCATCCTGTACCATCCTTTCCTGGACAATAACTTAATATCTTGTTGACCCTCAAGGAAAAATACAAGGGAAGCAGGGAGAAAGCATAGATGGCATGATGACACACTTTGTTTTTCATTGTGTATTTGAATTATCCCAGTGTTGATAAAATACAGTCTAAATTCCTGAACTAAGCCCTCATCATGTTCAATTGTGCTGCCAATATAATCCAATGTGGAATCTTTGTGTTCAACAATAAAGAAAGGCTTCCACAAATCCACTCTCTTTCAAAGGGAAGCTGAAAGAGTATATGTGCAGTCTGGGATTGTGTTCAGAAGTTGATAGTGCTTAGCAAGCAACAGCTCTTGCTCCCACCAGAAGAGGTCAACCTGCAAAGATACAGTAGCCTATACGCTCACATTTTAAACCAATACTCATATCCACTGGAATACAGAGGTTTGGTTCCTCCACTTAGGCATTTATATTAACCAGGGTTCTCCAGAAAAGAAGCTCTGTGCGTGTGTGTGTGTGTGAGAGAGACAGAGAGATTTAATTTACTGTAAGGGGAATTAGCTCATGTGATTATGAAAGCTGACAAACCCCGAGTTATGCAGGGTTATTTGTATAGGCTGGAGACCCAAGAGAGCTGATGGTGTAGTTGAAGTCCAAAGGCACAAAAAAATTATGTTCCCACTCAAAGGCAGTCAGAAAGAAGGTATTCTCCCTTATTCCAGGGAGGGTCAGCTTTTTGTTCTATTCAGGGCTTCACCTGATTGGATGAGCCAATTCATATTAGCAAAGCTGGTCTGATTTACTTTGTCTACTCATTTAAATGCTGGTCTCATCAAAAAACACCCTCACAGAAACACCCAGAATAATGTCTGAGCAGATACTTACGTACCCCATGGCTCAGTCAAGTTAACACATAAAATTAACTGTCATAAGACATTTCCCACAGATCTTGTCTTTGCCACAAAGTCAGGGCTAGTATCTCCAAAGTACATGCCATTGGTATGCTGAATCTGCCTTATACCAGTCTATGTGGGACAACTGTTAAAATTTCAGAAATTGAGAGCCAATTGTTAAACATAGCCTCTATTCAAAATTAAATTACATAAATGTATAATTAAATGAATTATTTTAAAACAAAGGTAATACTCAAAACTTCCTAATTATTTTACTGCATTTGTAATTATGCTTCAAGATCATTATGTCTATTGTATCTGTATGGTGGAAATACCATATAATGGTATGCTACTATGCACACCTCTTCCAAATTTTACATTCAATGATGCTATGTTGACAGTTTAAAACCTGCCATGGTGGGAGTATTTACATGATAGGAACCAAAAATGCTACAAATTAGACCTTAATTTTTTTTCTGCAGAACTAGTATTTCCATGTTCATAAGCATATACTAATGATCTCCATTATCTATGTTATAGGTGCATTTGCATTTTACAAATATTAATCCTTTTTAACCTTCATAGTAACCCTATTAAGGGTTAGCCCCATTTTTTTTGATGCATAGAGAGGTTAAGTGACCTGTCCAAGCTCATACAGCTAAGTAGGTGAGCAGTCTGCTTCCGGGAAAGCCTTTGCTTTTCTGAAAACATAGCATATTCTAGGGAACAATCTACCTTCACCTGTATTTGGAGCTTGAGGTGTTCCCTTTTTCTCCAACCTCCTTAATGTGCTCACCCCTGAGCTTAGGCCCTAGCTGGTCAGAATCTACAGAGTCCAAGGCCCAGATCCAGAGGTGGCCACCTGGGTTCCTATTCACAGTGGGATTCTCTCCACCACCTTCCTCTTCCCCATCTCACCTTTTCCTCACCCCACGACTCCTACCTAGTTTGCTAACATTGCTACTTTGAAGTCACTTTCACTTAGAGTACTGTGATCCTGCAGAAATATTTTAAAACCTAGTCTTAGTTTATCTAGCCACAAATTGGTAATTAATCAAGTGGTACCATACACTCAAAAATATTGTTTTGTTTCAAGCACATGTGACTTGAATGTGAACGAGCACCCACTCACCTTCACATATCCCCCCTTTTTGGCTTGTGCTGCAGGGATCTCTCCTGCTGACCCCATCCCGCCTAGCATGCTTTCTCCAGTCATCAGGAAAGTGATGGAAGATATAGTGTTGCTGGATGGGTCTGTAAGATCAATAGCAAGCCTTGCCCCCAGCAGGAATTCAATCCATTCTGGCTGCTTTAATAGGGGTCCTGGGGATTAGACAGTATTGAAAGGCAATTACTGACTTTTACTTACTTTAGCTCTATGAGTTCCAGGCTGGCCCACTCCATTATCCTCATTTCTCCAAGTTCCTCTGCTTCAAGTCAGCCCCTTCCTTCCTCTTGATGGTAAATACTGCCTGTGGGTCTTTAAAGGCTGCAATGCCCCTCTTTCTCACTCTGGGTTTTTACCTCTGACATACTGTCCCCTACCCCATTAGCCACATACACAGTTACTTCCTTGTCCTCTGCTCAGCTCAAACTTGTTAGCCCTAGAAAAATAGAATCTTGTGACAATTCGAATTAGCTATTCACAATGAACAGAACAGGACTCAAGACCCTTATTTCCCTAGAGCAGGAGTAAGCAAAATTTTCGGTAGAGACAAACACTGTAGAAAATATTTTAGGTTTTGCAGACCACATGGTTCCTGTGTCAATGACTTCATTCTGCTGTTGTAGCTCCAAAGCAGTCACAGAACAATGTAAATAAATGGGGGTGGCTGGCTTGCCATAAGACTATGTTTACAGATGCTGAAATTTGCATTGCATTTAATTTTTGCACGCCACAAATATTGTTCTTTTTATTTTTCCTTTAACCATGTAAAAATATAAAACCATTCTTAGCTTATGGGTTATACAAAAATGGACTCCTGGCCAAACATTGTCCATGGACCATGTTTGTTGACCCCTCTTTGAAGGAAATATCTTGTAAAACTAGAGCTGTTCCAGGGCACCAGACATTGGATTTAATACCTGTCCAGGTGTACTTATTCACCGGATAGCATCAGTTTGGCAATGACTTCATACTGGCCATTTTTTTTTTTTGTCCGGGGCTGGGCTTGAACCCACCACCTCCAGCATATGGGACCGGCACCCTATTCCTTGAGCCACAGGCGCCGCCCCATACTGGCCATTTTAAGCATCTGAAAGGCAGAGCAGGTATTTTTGCCAGACTTCTGTTAGTCAATTAATTATTGTTTTTAAAAAATTAAGTAATTGGTGGCTACTGCCAAGCTCTTGTCTTAGATTAGGATAGAAGTTGAGCTTCAGCAGAGTTTTAGATGCATATGTTTTGTTGAGGTGAAGAAGAACTCTCAGGAGAAAGGGGGTAAAGGAAACAGGGGAAGGCAGGGAAAATAAGCAAGGACATGGGTTCAGCTGGAGATTAGCTTCCACTCCAGCCCCTGGGAAGCTCTGCAAGGCAAATAGCACCACACTGTTAAGCCCACTTTAGGCAAAGGGACTGGCCTCTGCTTCCCCATGCCAATAACCTCCCAGGTGGGGGAGCTGCCATTCAGTGGAGGATATTTCGTTATAGAAAGGGGCAGCCATGAGCTGTTGGGGCCAACACTCAGAGCAGCTGCATGGGTGGGAGCCCTAGCCTAGTAAAGGGGATCTGGGCAGGACAACAACAAAGGCTGATACACCTTCCTGCCAGGCAGCCAGACTCTTGATTTTAAAGTTTACAGCTAGCTTATAGCCAGAGGAATCTATGGGTCATCTTTTCATTCTGGTCCTTTCTTTTCACACTGTAGACTGCCCTCCTGGAGCTCATACTGAGCTTTCCAGGAGTGAGAATAGATAGGAAGGAAATGTTCTACTTCCTACATTCGTGGGAGTTGCCAGCTACCTCAGCTGTGGGAGAGCTTCTGTTGTTCGGAAAATGTGCCTCACAAGCCAAGAAAAAGGGATTACTCTCCATGTGAGTTACCATTCCTTCCACCTTTAGAAGATGCTATCTTGCCTAACACTCTACTTCAGCTGTTGTTCCCAAGTAGCTGTTGTTACCTCCAGTCTCTCCTGGGAACTCTTTCTAGCCAATCAGCCTGATGGCTCTGCCGGACCTTGTATAATGCCTTTTTTGGATGTGTGACACTTCAATTTATCTTTTTATTGGGGAAATATTCAGTTATTCTCTTGATCAATGCATTCTCATCCTTCAGATATCAGCTCAAATGTCACTTCTTTTTTTCTTTTTTTTGAGACAGAGTCTCAAGCTGCAGCCCTGGGTAGAGTGCTGTGGCATCACAGCTCACAGCAACCTCAAACCCTTGAGCTTAAGCGATTCTCTTGCCTCAGCCTTCCAAGTACCTGGGACTGCAGGCGCCTGCCACAACACCCAGCTACTTTTTGTTGTTGTTGTAGTTGTCATTCTTTTAGCTGCCCTGGGCCGGGTTCGAACCCCCCAGCCTCAGTGTATGTGGCCGGTGCCCTAGTCACTGAGCTACGGGCACGACCTCAAATGTCACTTCTTATTGGGAAACCTTCCCACACCAACTTCACTCTCTCACAAGGTCAGATCCCCATTTTACATGCCTTTATAGCCATGATTTTCTTTTCTTTCTTTCTCTCTCTCTCTTTTTTTTTTTTTTTTTGCATTTTAAGAAAGGGAAAGAACATGTTAAAATTTTAATACTCAATGTATACTGATAACAAAAGGTGAATACAAGTCACTTTGAGTACCTCTTGTAATTGCAAAAGTCAGATATAACTTGAATATTGCAAATTAATACAGTTTTTTTTGTTGTTGTTGTTGGGGATTCGTTGAGGGTACGAGAAACCAGTTTATACTGATTGCATTTGTTAGGTAAAGTCCCTCTTACAGTTGTGCCTTGCCCCCAGAAGGTGTCCATTATTATCTTTCTTTCATATGGCAATTGCAGTATGTTTATATTTTTGTTCCTGTGATCATTTGGTTCTCTGCCTCCCTCCCTGGATGGTCAAGATTGTGTCTACTTTGATTACCACTATTCCCAGAACCCAGCACAATGAAATCGTTTGGCAAACACAGAGCTAACAAGGGGGACGTAAGTCACATGGAGCAGAAGCAAATCAGCTTAGCCAAGTCTACCCTAGATCAACTAAGCCCCAGCCAGCCAGCTAAATAAATGTTTATTTTCTATGCCATTGAGATTCAATGGATGTTTGTAACCCATATTATCATGTCCACAGATGACTAATGTGCAGAAAATTTCAAAATCCTTATATTCATGAGAATTATAAATCTCCAGGAGGGAATTTAAAATGTACAGAACTCTCCAAACATATTAGATGATAAACTTTCTTCTTCTGCCTTTTTTTTTTTTCAGTATGTTATGGGATGCCTTTTTTTTTAGGAACATGGTGTGAGAAATGCTGTTTTAAGGACCTTTTCATCTCTAATATTAATTCTGTGAGTCTAGAGACCACATTGCCTAGTTCTTGGGCTTAACTTATACTCCTTTCTTATTAGATAATCATAGATTCACATGAAGTTTGAATAAATAATACATAGCACTCTCATGTACACTTTACCGATTTCCTCCAACAGTAGTGTTTTGCAAACTTATAACATGACAAGTAGGGCGTTGACAGTCTACTGATCTTGTTTAGATTTCCCGTTTTACTTACACTTGTGTAATATATCAATTCTATAAATTTATCATAAGTGTAGGTTTGTGTATCCACCACCACACTCAAGATACAGAATATTTCCAATACCACAATGGCAAGGATATCTTGTGTTGCCTTTTTATAATCACACCCACTTCCTTCCTACCTGACCCCTTCCCCACCCTAGTGCCTGACTTCCCTGACCTCTGGCAATTATTAATCTCCTTTCCCTTTCTAAAATTTTGTCATTTCAAAAATGCTATATAAATGGAACCATACAATACAGAATCTTATGAGATTAACTTTTTGCTCTCATCATTATTCTCTGAGATTTAGTTGTCATGTGTATCAATAGTTTGTTCTTTTTATTACTAAATTACACAGTGTGGATCATGGTTTGTTTAATTATTCACCTGTTTAGGAATACTTCTGTTGCATTCAATTTTTGACTATTATTAAAAATGCTTGAATGAATATTCATGTGTTTTTTTGTGTGTGTGAACATAAGTCTTCATTTCTCTAAGATAAATGCACAATAGAGTCCTTTTTTAAGGTGTAAAATTCTCTCCGCCTATGTGTCCAAGCGCTCTAGAATCACATGGTTGAGGGTGAACTTTAGAAGTCACGTAGGCCAACTCTAAGCCATGAACTTTAAAAATGACTTTTTTATAGGCTTTCTGTCAGAGCTTACATGGTGCCCAGAGGTGTCAGAGTAAAGCCACATTCATCCAGAGTGTTCATATTTCTGGAACCTGAGCCAGTCATGAGCCTTTTGGGATAAATAAAAATATATAAATGAGCTGAAAAAGAATTTTAAGACACGTACAGTCCTTTGAACCCCAGCAGTGGGAAACAGAAACACTGAAGCCCTGAAGACCTCCCTCTCTCTCTTTCTCCCCTCTCATCTTACCATCCGGTGTCCTTCATGTATTTTAGTCTCTTCTTTATTTCCCCAACTATCTTTGTTTCTCTGTGCTCATGGCCACCACCCCCCCACAGACTCTCAATTTCCATGACCTCAGTTTAAGCCAGATAAAAAGGATTTCCTATCCTTTTCTGAATTCTAATTCTTAACTCCTGGGACAGAGAATCTTGTTGCCCTAGCTTGGAGCTTATGTCGTCCTCTAATAGTCAGCAGTGACAAGTGGCTAGGCATGATAGTGAGGCACTTGTCACATAGAATTGATATGGCTGTCACCCTTGTGAAGTGGATCTTCATGGGCAGGTCAAATTCGCAAGTAGTCTACTTAAAGCCCTACATGAATTGAGTAGTTACATGGCATTTTGTTAAACTATAATTCTCTCTCCTCTAGGGGATTTAGAGGTTGAATTTCAAGTTGAAATGAGGACATGTTTGTGTCATATCTTAAACTGATGAAATCCACATAGATGCAGTCTACTTACATTACTCCTAAAATCTACCTCTACCCTATTAAGGCCTTTGAGAGGGTAGCAACAAAAAGGAAAACAAGGTAAGGACTGCCCCACATTCTGTTGCACCCCTGTACTTGATCAGTGCCAACTACCTATGACCCACACCTGATAGGAGGGCATCTTTGGATGAGGACAGCATAGTTTACTTTTGAGTATACTTTTCTTATAATTTGTAAAAGCAAGGAAAATGAAGCCTGAGGATTAAGTTTGTGAATTCATCCTAGAAAAAGTGCTGCATACTTCATTGCTAAATATCACTATGGTCACCTTGGAAGTACTTCCCTCACTTGTCTACCCTTCAAACCAGTTTTGGAACTCCTTTTCTGGAATGGCCAAATCTGTCATCGTACTACCCTTGGTGTCCTGAATATCCTCAAAATATCTTCCTTTCAATATTTTCTTTATCTTCCAGGAAAGAAAAAAGTCATTGGGGCCCAGATCAGGTGAGTAGGGAGGGTGTTCCAATACAGTATTTCTTTACTAGCTAAAAATTGCCTCTAAGACAGTCCCATGTGAGCTGGTACATTGTCATGATGGGAGAGCCACACTTTTTTCATGCCAAAAATTTTAATTAAGATTTTCTTCACTCTTTCTGTATTGATGTTTACTTGGTCTGCTATGCTTCTTTCAGTCAGTCAATGATTTTGATGTCTGATTTGGTGAATTTTTGCAATGTTTCTGTCAGTTCTGCTCATTTGATACTAGCTGCCCTGAACTCTCTTCATCAGTGATGTTTTCTTTTCCCTCAGAAAAATGTTTAATCTGTTTGTGCACTGCCACTTTCTTCATGAGATTATTCCAATAAACTTGGACTAACAGGTTCCCGATTTCACCCTCACTCTTGCCAAATTTAACAAGAAATTTAATGTTTGTTCATTGCTCTAATTCAAGCTCCAACATTCTCATAACAGCCCACAAAAACACACAATAATGAATGCCACTCAGCAAGACGCCGCCACATGTTGACACAGACACAGCTGTGAGACACTGAAATACCAGTTACAAAACCTTACCAAGCTGTTTGTACAGTGTTGCCAACATAAATGCATGGTGGCAAGTTTGCGAACTTAAGTGTCAGGCCTTGTAGAGCTGGAGAAAGGCAACTAAAACACTTTCTATTGACTAAGCTTTTATCCATATATGAATTCCTCAAATAAAGTGGTATAGTAATAATAGCATTGTGGTGACATATATAAACTACTTAAAACAATCCCTGGTACCAAGAAGTCAATAAATGTTAGCTACCGTTTGGTAACTTTCTAGCACCATCAATCACCAATCCAGTGGAACACTTGAGGTTCTCAAGAAACAAACTGGATCAAACTTTGAAGTGCTTAGTAACAAACCACACCAACTGCTACTGCAGCCTAGTAGGCTTTAGTTATAGGTAGCAATGGTCTCATTGTAGATGTGATAGGCTTTCATATATACAGATATGCTAAGCAGACATATTTAAGAACCACATATCAGCTTCTTTTGTGCCATAAAATAAGACATAGAAATTTAGAATTCAGCATGAATTCAAACTCCAACATAAGGTAAAATTAATTTAAGTAAAAATTCCCTTCGTTTCCTGGGCCTTTTCATTTTGCTTCATAATAAATAGTATACAGATTGATACATTCTTAGAAAGACCTGTCAATTTTTAAAATTCGGTCTGGTGGCATGTTTGTTAAGATCATTGTTTTCCTATTAACTCAAATTTGAAGGTTGCATTTTTGTCCCTGATTTATATGTTCTGACAAAAGAAATTTGTGTCTGAATTGGAGTGGGTAGTGGTGAATAGTTTTAATTTGATTGGACACTGGGGAAGAAGACATAGCATGTTGACAATATTTTTTCAGAACATATTTATCAAAGGAAGAAATGAGAAAATCAATTTCTTCCAGAAATAAATGGAAGTAGATTTTAGTTGTATTAATGAGAACCAGGCTAAAGGGTTTTGTTTATAGGCATATATATTAGTTAAAATTGAGCTTTTCTTTTCAATATTTACTACTTGGAGAATGCCAGAATAACTCGATTATATCCCAAAAGTAGAATCTCAAAAAACTTCAGTCTTACTGGATAGTCCAAGAAGCTCAGTGCTAACTATTTTGTATTTTCTCTTTATAAATTATGATTTTTTTTACATTTAAATTATTATTTTTTATTTTTTTATTAAATCATAGCTGTGTACATTAATGCAATCATGGTCTTTTTTAATTATTATGATTATGATTATTATTATAGTTGCATATCTTCATAGGGTACATATATTTTGATGCAGGCATACAATGTAAGTTAATCAAATCACAGTAATTGGGGTACCCATCATCTCTTTGTTAGGAACACTCCGATTCCACTCTTCTAGTTATTTTAAAGTATACCCTAACTTATTCTTGATGATGCCCACTTTGCTGTGCTGTCAAATATTGTTTATTCTATCTAACTATATTTTTACACTCATTAATACTCCCTGACTTATCCCTGCCCTCTTGTTACACTTTTTAGCCACTAGTAACCATTATTCTATTCTCTGTCTGTGAGAAGTCAATTGTTTTTAATATTTAGTTCCCACATATTAGAAAACACACGTGAGATTTGTCTTTCTGTACTTGGCTTATTTGTTCTCTAGTTTCATCCATGTTGTTGCAAATGAAAGGATTTCATTCTTTTTTTGTGGCTATATTACATTGTATGTGTGTACCACCATTTCTTTATCCATTAATCCATTGATGGGTACTTATATTGCTTCCAAATCTTGGCTATTTTGAATATTGTAGCAAAAAACATGGGAGTGCAGATATCTTTTTGATATACTGATTTCCCCTTCTTTGGTTATACACCCAGCAGTGAGTGAGATTGGTAGGTCATATGATAGTTCCATTTTTAGTTGTTTAAGGAATCTCCATACTTTTCTCCATAGTGATTGCATGAATTTACATTCCCGCCAACAAGTTATGAGGGTTCCCCTTTCTCTACATCCTCATCAGTAGTCGTTATTGTCTTTTTAGTAAAAGTCGTTTTAACCTCAGTGAAATGACACCTCATTATAGTTTTGATTTGCATTTCTCTGATGACTAATGATTTTGAGCATTTTTTTTCGTATTCCTGTGGGCCATTTATTTGTCTTCTTTTGAGAAATGTCTATTCAAGTCCTTTGCCCATTTTTTAATTGGATTATTTTATTTTTTCCCCATGGAGATGTTGGAGCTTCTTATATGTTCTAGTTATTAGTCCCTTGTCAGGTGGGCAGTTTGCAAATATTTTCTCCCATTCTGTAAGTTATCACTTCACTTTGTTGATTATTTCCTTTGCTGTGAAAAAGATTTTTAGCCTGATGTGATCCCATTGTCCATTTTGCTTTGCTTGCCTGTGCTTTCAGGGTTTTATTCATGAAGTCCTTGCCCAGACCAGTGTTCTGAAGTGTTTTCCCAAAGTTTTCTTTTAGTATTTTCATAGTTTCAGGCCATAGATTTAAGCCTTTAATCCATTTTGATATGGCTTTTTGCATATAGTAAAATAAGAGTCTACTTTCATTCTTTTGCATATTGATATAGGTTTCCCAGCACCATTTACTGAAGAGACTATCCTTTCCCCACTGTATGTACTTTCTCCTTTGTCAAAGATAAATTCACTATAGATGTGTGGATTTCTGGGCTATTTTGTTCTATTGGTCTATGTATCTATTTTTATGCTAGTACCATGTTCTGATTCCTATAATATAATTTGAAGTTAAGTAATGCAATTGCTCAAGTTTTGGTCTTTTGCTCAGGATGGTTTTGGCTATTTTGGGTCTTTCATAGTTCTATATAAATTTTAGAATTTTTTTTCTACCTCTGTGAATCATCAGAATTGTGATGGGGAGTGCCTTGAATCTAAGATGACTTTGGGTAGTATAGACATTTTATTGATAATAATGTTGATTCTTTCAATACATGAGCATAAAATGTTTCCCTTTTTCTATGTTCTCTTCAATTTCTTTCATTAGTGTTTTCTAGTTTTCACTATAGAGATCCTCCATTTCTTTGATTACATTTATCCTAGGTATTTTATTTTATTTGTAGTTATTGTAAATGGGATTACTTTCTTGGTTTCTTTTTCAGATTTCTTATTGTAGCATATAAAATAGCTATTAAAATGCTATAAAATATAAAAAATTCTAGGGAAGGAGGGAGGGGGTGAGAGGTCACAGTGTTTGGTACACCTCTTGGCGGGAGGAACACATTTATAAGAGGGACCTTGCTTGACAAATGCAATAAGTGTAACCTGGATCTTTGTACCCTCAATGAATCCCCAACAATAAAAAAAAAAAGCTATTGATTTTGTATCCTGCAACTTTACTGAATTTGTTTAACAAGTCTAGTAGTTTTGTTGTGAAGTCTTTAGGTTTCTCTAGACACACAATCATATATAGTATCATCTAGAAACAAGGATAATTTGAATTCTTCCTTTCCAATTTGGATGCCCTTTATTTTTTTCTCTTATCTGATTGCTCTAGCTAGAACTTCCAGTACTATTTTGAATAATAGTGGTGAAAGTGAGCATCCTTGTCTTGTTCCAGATCTTAGAGAAAAAAACTTTCAGTTTTTCCCATTCAATATGATGCTCACTGTGGCTCTGTCATACATGGCTTGTATGATGTTGAGGTAGTTTCCTTCTATATCTAGTTTTTTGAGAGCTTTTATCATGAATTTTATCAACTGCTTTTTCAGCATCAATTGAATGACTATATGGTTTTTGTCCTTTGTTCTGTTGATATGATGTTTCATATTGATTTGTATATGTTGAACCATCCTTGCATCCCTGGATACATCCCACTTGATCATGATGAATAATCTTTTTAATGTATTATTGAATATGGTTTGCTAGTATTTGTTCAGGATTTTTGCATCTCTTTTCACCAGAGATACTGGTCTATAGTTTTTTTTTTTTTTCTTTTTTGTCTGGTTTTGATATCAGGGTGATTGATACAGGCCTCACAGAATTAATTTGGGAGTATTCCTACCTCTTTGATTTTTTGGAATAGTTTATGGATGCTTAGAATTAAGAGAAGTCAGTCATTAAGTCCCAGGCTTTTCTTTGAGAGAGACTTTTCATTAATGCATCTATCTTGTTATTTGTTATTTGTTCATTCAAGTTTTACTGTTCTTCCTGCTTCAATCTTGGTAGGTTATATATGTCTAGGAATTTATCCATTTCATCTAGGATTTCCAATTTATTGACACATAGGTGCTCATAGTAGCCTCTAAAGATCCTTTGAATTTCTGCATTATCAATAATAATATCTTGTTTTTCATCTCCAGTTTTATTTATCTGGGTCTTCTCTTTTTCTTAATCTGGCTAAAGATATGTCAATTTTGTTTATATTTTTAAAAAAACAACTTTTCATTTCATTGATCTTTTGAATTTTTGTTTCAATTTAATTTATTTCTGCTTTGATCTTTATAATTTATTTTCTTTTACCTATTTTGGGTTTTGTTTGCTCTTGATTTCTTAGTTCTTTGAGATGCATTGTTAGATTGTTTATTTGAAGCTTTAATACTTTTCTGATGTAGGTGCTTATTGCTATAAATGTTCCTCTTATTACTGCTTTTACTGTATCCCACAGGTTTTTTGATATGTTGTGTTTTCATTTTCATGTGTTTCGAGTAATTTTTTCATTTCCTTAATAATCTCTTCATTGACCCACTTGTCGTTCAAGAGCATATTGTTTAATTTCCATGTATTTATATATTTTCCATTCTTTCTTTTGTTACTTATTTCTAGTTTTATTCATTGTGGTCAGAGAAGATACTTGGTATGATTTCAATTTTTTTGAATTTTTAAGAATTATTTTATGGCCTTACATATGGTCTATCCTTGAGAATGATTCATGAGCAGAGGAGAAGAACGTGTATTCTGCAGCTATTGGATGAAACCTTCTAAATATCTGTTAGTCCTATTTGGTCTATAGTGAAGGTTAAGTCCAATGTTTTCTTTGTTGATTTTCTGTCTGGGTGATCTGTCCAATGCCAAAAGTGGTGTTCAGGTCTCCACTCCCAACAGTTATATGGGGTCTGACTCCTTAGCTCTGATAATATATGCTGTATATAGTGGGGTGCCCAAGTGTTGGGTGCACATATGATAGAATTATTATGTCCTCTTACTGAATTGACCCCTTTATGATTATATAAAGGCCTATTTATCTCTCTTTACAGTTTTTGTCTTGAAATCTATTTCATCTGATAAAACCACAGCTACTCCTGCTCTTTTGTTTTTCCATTTACATGGGATATTTTTTTACCTTCTTTTATTTTCAATCTATGTGTATCTTTATAGGTGAAGTACATTTCTTGCAGACAACGTATGGTTGGATCTTGTTTTTTATCAGCCATTCAGCCACTCTCTGTTTTTTGAATGGAAAGTTTAGTCCAATCACATTCAATGCTATTATTGATAGGTAAGGGCTTAATACTGCCATATTGTTACTTGATTTCTGGTTATTTGTGGTCCTCCCTTTCTTTCCTCCTTCCTTCCTGTCTTCCTTTTAAAAGTGCTTTTCCTTGGTAGTGTGTTTTAATTTCTAGATTTTTATTTTTTGGGTATTTTGTTATATGATTTTTGATTTGAGGTTAACATGAGGCTTGCAAAAACCATTTTATAACCAATTATTTTAAACATATGACAACTCTGTTTACAAACAAATGAAGAAAGAGAGATGTAATATAAGTTCTACCCTTTCACTCCATCCACCCTGCTTTTTACCTTTTTGTTTTTTTCCTTCCACATTTTTATACCATTTATCTTTCAAAAAGTTATAGTTATTTTTGATAGATTTGTCTTTTAGTCTTCCTACTAAAGGTATAAGTGGTTTGTGCACTGTAATTTCAGTAATAGAATATTTGTGTACTCACTGTTACCAGTGAGTTGTATACTTTCAGATGATTTATTATTTATTAATGTCCTTTTCTTTCAAATGGAAGAACTCTTTTTAGTATTTCTTGCAGGACAGGTTTGGTATTGATGAAATCCCTCAGTGGTTTGTTTGTTTGTTTGTTGTTGTTTTTGTCTGGTAAAAAGTCTTTATTTTTCTTTCATGCTTGATGGATATTTTTGTAGGTTATAATATTCTAGGGTTAAGGTTTTTTTTTTTTTCCTTCAGCCCTTGGTCTTGAACTTCTGGCCTCAAGCAATCTTTTCACTTCAGCCTACAAAAGTGCTAAAATTATAGGCTAACTCACTGTTCTTGGCCATTTTTTGGTGTTTTTTGACAAAGTATTTTTTGTTTTGTTTTGTTTTATAAAATTCAACCAATCTATTTTTGTTTCATTTTTAGAGTCTGTCTTTGATTTCATAGATAGAAATGCAACAGAATCTTTAATTTTTTTATGCTTTGTGTAGAATAGCATAGTGAAACTTCTCATTTAATCAGTAAACAAGTAGAAAAAGGAAAAATAGAAAGTATTATATGTATCTTAAATGTCGTGCACAATTTTCCTTTCTTATTCCTGGTTATATTTAACCCTTACTCTTCAGAGTGTGCTGTGGTCAGGCCTATTTTTATAGATGAGAAAACTAAGGCTTGGGAAAAACATATATATTTATTTTATAGGGTTTAGAAATGAGTGATATTTTATATCCTAGAAATTTAAATTTGTTTCTTAATTTTGATGGCATTGTCCTTGTCATATTTATTTGATAATATAGGTTTGATGAAGGATCTGACCCCAGCTTTGATGTTATCTCTCAGAGCAAAACTAGCTTCCTGGGATTTTAGAGGAGCTGAATAACACATTAATAGAATCTCCCCAGCCCCAGAAAGGTTACCTCAGTGACCAAAGTAAATGCACCTTCTTAGGGATGGGTAGCAAAACTCCAGGTATTCTTAATTGCAACATCAATTTCTTTTACTGAGATCCAGTGAAAGAAATTGATGTCACAATTAGGAATTGCATTTTTTTATCTTTTCTTTTCTTTTTTTTTATTAAATCATAGCTGTGTGCATTAATGCAATCATGGGGTACAATGTACTGGTTTTATATACAATTTGAAATATTTTCATCAAACTGGTTAACATAGCCTTCACGGCATTTTCTTATTTATTCTGTTAAGACATTTATATTTTACACCTAGTAAATTTCACATGTATCCTTGTAAGATGCACTGTAGGTGTGGTCCCACCAATTACCCTCCCTCCACCTATTCTCCCCCCTTCCCTCCCTCTCCGCTTTCCCCATATTCTTGGGCTATAATTGGGTTTTAGCTTTCATAAGAAAGCTATAAATAGTTTTATAGAGGAATTGCATATTTTTATGAATAAATAAATGCACTTTTTATGAAGTTGAAACAAGATAACACGGTAGGAAAAGCCCTGAAGAAAACATCTGGAACTTCAAAGTTTTCCAAACCTTGGTTCTGTTGATTTCATCCATAAAGAATTACATGGAAGCAACATGCCTATATTAGCAAAGAAGCTGATATTTATAACATGCTACAGAGACTTTTTTGCCCTCAGTAGTTCTAGGATACCAGGGTCTCAGTTAATAGCAAAATAACCAACAGGTATCTGCAAAGCTGCTCAGTATGAAAAGCTGTGCTAACGAGGAAATTTTCTAAGTAACAAAATAGCAAATACAAGGATGACATTGTATTCTCAGAAACGAGAATGTCCCTGGAATTTCCCGGAGTGAACTCACATTTTGTGCAGAGTAACTATGCCTAAATCTCAGAATTCTAGTTTCATAGAATCTTGGGATTGGCAAATCCCTTAAAAGTAATTCAAGCAGATTAATGGTTGCTTGGCATTTTGGTTGGGTAGGTGGGGTTGACTGCAAAAGGGCAAAACATGATTTGAAGAGTGATAAAAAAGTTCTAAAACTGAATTGTGGTAATAGTCATACAAGTCTATAAATTTATGAAAAATCATGGAATTGTACAATTTAATGGCTAAATTTGATTGTGTATAAATTATACCTCAATAAAGCTATTTGTATGTATGTATGAATGTATGTATTTTTTTATTTTTATTTTTTTTACAACAGAGTCTCACTCTGCCACCCTGGGTAGAGTGCTACGGCGTCATAGCTCACAGCAACCTCATACTCTTGGTCTCAAGAGTTCTTCCTGCTTCAGCCTCCCAAGCAGCTGGGACTACAGATGCCCACCATAACGTAGAGATAGCTTTTCTGTTTTTTAATAGACATGGGGTCTAACTCTTGCTCAGACTGGTCTCAAACTTCTGAGCTCAAGCAATCCAGCCTCCCAGAGTGCTAGGATTACAGATGTGAGCCACCAAGCTCACAATAAGCTATGTTTAAAAAGTAATTTGGTCTGACACCTCCCCCAGTATTTGTATCCTATTTTATGTATTTTATTTTTAATAACCCCAGTCCCCGGGTTATGAATTAGATAGGTTCTGTAGGTTTGTTCTTAGGTTGAATTTGTATATAAATTGGACCAGGTATATTTACCTATTACCTGTAATAGCCTCCATTCATGACAGTCATATGTCAGTCAGATGTTTGTGACTCTGGGATTTACTGTAATAGCCTCCATTTATAAATGTGAATTGTATGTAGTCAGATGTTTGTAACTCAGGGACTGCCTTATATTTATGGGGTATAATGTGATGTTTTTATACATGTTTACCATGTGGAATAAATAAATTAGGCTAATTAATAAATCAATTGTTTCACATACTTTCTATAGTGAAAACATTTAAAATGTATTCTTTTAACAATTTTGAAATATACGTGATTATTTTAGTCATCATTGTATGCATTAGATCTCTAAGCTTATTCCTCCTGTCTAACTGAAACTTTGTACACTTTGATCAACATCTTCCCTTTCTCTCTCACCCAGACTTGGTAACCATCATTCTACTCTCTATTTCTATGAGTTCGACTTTTTTAGATTCCACATTATAAGTGAGATCATGCAGTATTTGTCCTTCTTTGCTTGGCTTATCTCACGTAACATAATGTCCTCCAGGTTCACCCAGGTTATCACAAATGATAGGATCTCCCTCCCTTTTTAAGGTTGAATAGTATTCCATTGTGTATATGTACCACATTCTTTTTCCTTATCTATTCATCTGATGATAGACATTTTGGTTGTTTCCTTATTATAGCTATTGTGAATAGTGCTGCAGTGAATATGGGAGTACACATGTCTCTTTGACGTTCTGATTTTAATTCCTTTGGATACATTTCCATAAGTAGAATCATTGGATCATATGGTAGTTCTATTTTCAGTTTCCAGTGGCAGTACTAATTTACATTCCCACCAACAGTGCACAATGTCTCCCTTTTCACCACACCTTCACCAATCTTTACTATCTTTCATCTTTTTAAATATATCAGCTGCCTGATCGATCATATCCCTTCTAATTTCCCCTGGTAGACAGAGCTGACTTTGCCCATGTTCTACAGGAAGGGGAAAAATGGGATAATTAGCTCTATACTATGTAAACAGTCCCCAACAACGAGGCATGGAAGTTGGTGTACAATGTTTCAAAATTCTCCAACATTTGAAAAAATAAATTGAAATAGTTGAGATTTCTCAGAAATTCTTCAGATTATACTTTTAAAATACTTTAGTGTTCTTTACATTCTTCACTTATTGCTACATATGTGTATATCTAAAAATTCCTTGATGAGTAACAAATGTTACTTTAAGTAGTATTTATAAATAACTATAGCCTATAGTGAACATTTATAGACTGGAAATGCCAATAAACATTATTGAATATTATTTGAATGATGTAACATTCAGATCTCTTAACAAGGTTCCTATACTATCCAGACCCAGGATGTATTAAAATTCTCGATTTAAGGACTTATTTCACTTCTAAATCTTGTGATTCTAATGTACAAATGATAATATTTGTACCAAGTGTAGTATAGATATAAACCCCTGAATTTATTTTCAAGAATCAGTCACCATTAGCAACAAAGCCACAAACGTACTACTCACTTTTAAAATGGCAACAGATACAAACAAGACTGACCCTAGATCATGACCACTTCTTTTCTGTGTACTCTTACTTCTGTTCCTAGAAATGTTAATCTTTCACTCCATGTGTGAACTTTTGCTCATAGCTCTGCTTTTGCTTTTGACTCAACATTAGTACATTGCTTTGAAACCATAGTCTGTAGGTTGACATTTACATTTTAATCCTTGTAGGAGAATATAATACTTTTTCTCTATTTCCCCAACTCATGGAAGGATTTGAAATTAAGGAAAGTACATATGTTTCCTGAGAAATTCCAGAGAATAAATTTCACGTGGAAACACAATAAATAAAATGTGTGGCCCCAGGAACAGCATCATAGCATCACCAGGAAATTTGTTAGAAATGCAAATTATCAAAACCTACTTCAGACCTACTGAATTAGAAACACTGGGAGTAGGGTCCCCAAAATCTGTTTTCACAAGATTCTAATACAAGCTAAAGTTTGAAGACCATTGCTGCATAAATACCCCAGGTCTCTTATTTCTCAGGAGAGATAATACCGAGAAATGTGTTCTACATTTACTCTCAGAGTTTTCCTCTCCAGTTGATACTCAGTTGTCTCTGGTGCTGACCATCTTGGTAACACGGTCTTTATACACAAAGCTAATGTCTCTTTCCCCCTTGTACTTCTCTATATGTGTTTCCTTGGATCACTTCCCAAATAAATTATTTGTACTAGAATCCTTGCCTCAGAGTCTGCTTCTGGGGGAAGCCAACCAAAGTTACTCTTTCATAGCCTAAAAAAGGCAGGTGGAAGAATTGAAAAAGAAGGTTTGGTGTTGGGGAACTCAGATTTTGACCTGTGACTTACTAGCTGTATGATTTGTATCTAATTGTAGGTGTTCTCTGAGCCTGAGTTTCCTCAGTCTTACAGAGATGTTGGGAAACTAGGTGATAAGAAAAGAGTAGTTGTGCTCAGTAGGTAAAAATGACTTTCAACAGACATAGTTAAAGGCAGTCTAGACATAGTCTGAATACTTACAGGTCTTGGGCAGCTCTAAGTTATAAAATTTCTCTATCACCTTACTATCTATGATTATAGTGAGAGTAGGTTAAGCTATACAGCAGTAATCAACTAATCCTAAAATCTCAGTAGTCTATTGCAACAAAGGTTTATTTTTTGCTGCTGTCACAGTCTAATGATGGTTGTGGGGACTCCTTTTATTGACTATCATTAGAGAGAAAAAAAATGAGTATATTGCATAGCAGGCTAGGAAATAACATGCATCCTAATGCCTACCTCATTGCCTAGAGCCCAGTCAGATGGCCTCAGCCACAAGGAGGCTGGGAGATGTAGTTTTTCTATAGGCCCCCCCCAAAGAAGAAAGTGCAACAGGATTTGGTCAAGAGAACATGTTCTCTGCCAAAGCTCATACCCCTAATACTAGAAACTGATATGATTTTATGTTTCAGCCCAGTAAGATTACTTTGTCTTTCCATCTTATTTGTATGTGTTCTACCAAATGCCACACTCACACATGTCTCAATATCATTCAATATCAAGAATGTTCTTTTAGTCAATAGCAATGTGACTGTCCCTAATAAGTTTGGTGTGTGGTCTCTGCTTCTTTTTGTACTGGAAGGTATAATTTCCTCCAGCTCAGTCTTTAAGTGATTCTTCTGATGCTGGTGTAGGATGCACAACCACCCATATCCCCCACCTACTTGCCTATGCCCTATCGAATGTCCCATTTTTCCTCTCTCACTGTGAGTTACTTAACTGCTGTTCATATTCATTTGCTTTACTGTTATTTCAAAACTCAAAATTGGTTCACTTCTATGTATATTCTCAACAGAAATGTCTATATATTTTTGCCAAAATTTCATTTAGCATGTTCATGTAACACTATTTATAATCAACAAGACCCAGAAACTGTGCAAATGTTCATCAACAGTACAATGGAGAAAGTGTGAAATCATCGCACAATGAAATGCTACCTGGCAATGAGAATAAATGATCTACAAGTACGTGTATGTGCAACAATATGGATGAATCTCACCAACACAATGAAAGAAAGAAGCCAGAAAAGAACACAGAGGATGCAAAAAAAGTTTATGGATTTTAAAAATGGAAAAAGGTATAAAAATTGTAATACTCAATGAATACCGGTAATGTTTGTTGTCTTATATCTTGCGTCTCTTGTAATGGTAGAAGCCAGACATGACTTGAGTATCACAATTTTGACACAGTTTTTTTTTTCTTTATTAAAATGCATTCCTTTCTGGCACCCTCTGTATATTGTGATTCTATTTACATCAAAAACATGCAAAGCTAGTTTGTGGCGTAAGAAATTAGGAGGGGATTATCTTTGGATAGTCATTTGAATGGGGAACAAGTTAGGGATTCTGTTCTGTTTTCCTCATCTGGGTGACAGTTACCTGAAAGTTTGTTAAAATTCATTTTCAGCTGTACAATAAGGTTTTATACATGTTTCAGTACATAATTTTGAAAAAAACTATTCACCATCTAGGCTACATTGCCTAACATTTTTCTTTACTAAATCTTTGCTCTTTAAGTGCATGGTCTCTTCATATGCTAGCATTTGGTTTTATCCGCGTGCTTTTTCCAAGAACATAGTAGAAGCCTAATTAACTTTCATAGAATTAAATATAAAATTATTCTATTGTGCTTGGGACAGCCCATAATATCTCTATTCAAAAAAATCAGTTATATTCAGTTTTACTTAATTCAATGTCTAATTGCTATATGATGGTGATAATGTCATAATAACATCATAATAATGGCTGAGTGAGTTGAATATTGCCTTAATTCCAGACATTGAATTTAATACTTACTGTTTTTTTATCAAGCCCAGGTGAAGCTGGAACCCACTGCCCCTGGTGTGTGGGGCCTGTGCACTAACCACTGACCTATGGCAGCCAGCTGAATTTAATACTTACAAAATTGTATAAGTTATATTTTAATTCCCATTTTACAGATAAGGAAATGGAGGCATGCAAATTATCACCTTAGGCCCAAGGGCCATTATTTAAAGAAGTGAGTCATATTCCAAAATTCCTTCTTTTAATCATTACCTATATTAGTTTATATTGTTGTATAATAAATTACCATAAACTTGGCTGTTTAAAACAACATGCATTTATTATGTCACAGTTTCCAGGGGTCATGAGTCCAGGTATAGCTTACCTGGGTCCTCTGTTTGGGGTCTTAAAAGGCGGCAATCAAGGTGTTGGCCAGGCTACATTGCTATATGGAATACTTCCCTCAACTGAGGAAGAATCTGCTCCCAATTTCCTTCATGTCGTTAGAAGAATTAATTTACTTGCAAATGCAGGACCGAAGACTCTATTTTCTTGCTAGCTGTCAGTTGGGAACCACTCCTAGCCCCTCAAGGCTGACCTCCGGTACTTAACTTACATGGCCCCTTCCATAGGCCCTCTCTCAACATGGCAGCTGACTTTTTTAAGGCCAGCAGGAGAAACTCTGACCTCTAGAGCAGTGATTTTCAACTGGTGTGCCTCAGCACACTGGTGTACTATAAGAAGATCTTAGGTGTGCCATGAAATTTTTTAAAGGTCATTAATTAAATTAGTTTCAAAAGAAGTTCAAAGCCCAGTAAATACATTCCTTTTTTACCTTTTTTTTGATCAACATAGTTTAAGTGTGCCACAGAAGTTTAACTCTAGGTTCAAATGTGCTGTGAGATAAAAAAGGTTGAAAAACACTGCTCTAGAAGCTCTTAGAAAGGGCTCACCTAATTAATTCAGGCCCACTCAGGATAATCTCTTTTTTAATTAACTCAAAGTTAAATGAATAGGGACTTTGATTTAGATCTGCAACATCTTATTACCTTCACCATATAATATGAGCTTAATAATATGATGGGAGTGTTATCCCATCATATTCTGGGTCCTTCCCACACACTTCAGAGGGAGAGATTACACAGGAGATGTATACTGGGGGCAGGAAACTTGGGCACCATTTCAGAAGTCTGTGTACCACACCACCCTATTTAAGTACAATTGTATTGGATATTGGGAAAGATGATGTTGGAACATCTAATATTAATCCTAGCATTGCTGTTGGTGGCATGGAGGCCAAGAGGGAGACTATATTCTGGAATGATGGCGCCATTGCTCACTTGGCCCTCCCATGTCCATTGTGAAGCAGAGGAGGCATTGGTGACAATGCAAAAGAAGTAGGTTATGAAACCTGTTCTTAAGTTATCATCATCTTCTTTAACATTTCCTACCTTTCAAGAATAATGCACCATTCTACTTAGCTGCTCAAGTCAGAAACCTGGGTGTGGTTTTAGAGCCATCTAGAACAGAGGCAGCTGTTGCCCTGCTCTATATTCCGCAGGGCTGCAGCTGAGGAAGATGGTTCCTAGCCTCCTGGAGCACTGCATCTCACTTCTCTCTCTGAGCACTTTTTCTGATAGTAGAAGAGTTCACTCAGCCACAAATGCCTAACACCAATGTTCAGTGAAGCAAATGGTCTCAGGAAAAATCCTCTACAGAGGATTCTAACTCTTAGAATCCACCTATAGATAAATATTCTCAAATATTTAAAACAGCCATTTAAAGACAGATGAAAGATTCTTTATTGGGATGTGAATATTGGCTCTGCCACTTGCAAGCCATCTGATTTCTGATGAATTTCTTTACTACTGTGATGCTCTGTGCTTTTAACCACAAAATGGACATGTTAAGAGTAGCCTCCCCACATCATTTGATTGTTTTAGCTAATGCACACAAATTGCTACACTCAATAAAGTGTTCAATAAAGTAACATAATAATAGCATAATAGTTATGTTTCATTGCATTGTAGAATTACATGGGTAGAAAATATCTACTAAATATACCTCAGACCACTTATACATACAAGAGATATCTCTAGATGGGATGCAAGTGCTATAACCAAAGTATTACTTTTTTAAGTGTCAAAAGCATCAGATTTGGGTCATTTAATATTTAGATGTCAAACTAATCATGTTTTGCAGCTGAAGCATTCTAACCCTGAAATAAACAATGGGTCTAACTCTGGAATAAGAAAACATATGAAAAAATCCTTCTAAAAAATAGCAATTTTGGGGCAGTGCCTGTGGCTCAGTGAGTAGAGCAGAAGCCCCATATACCAAGGATGGCGGGTTCAAACCCGGCCCCAGCCAAACTGCAACAAAATACAGCCGGGTGTTGTGGCAGGCACCTGTAGTCCTAGCTACTCAGGAGGCTGAGGCAAGAGAATCACTTGAGCCCAGGAGCTGGAGGTTGCTGTGAGCTGGGACACCGCGGCACTCTACCGAGGGTGACAAAGTGAGACTCTTGTGTCTTAAAAAAAAAAAAAAATATATATATATATATAGCAATTCTTCTGGTAAGAGCTAAACCTTGTTGCCACCCACTTTTGCTGATAAGACGGAATAGCTGAAAGGGTGGTTAAGGTTGCTTTCCCTGAATAATGCTGGAACATTCTGTACCTCTTCTCTATGGCATTAGTACTCCATTGTCATGGATGTTAACGGACCCACACAACAGGAACTGCATTTTTGAATGTACCACTTGGATTGCCTGAGATAAAAGATGGGATGCAACTGTGAATGGCTACAAACCCTAAGTTACTGTGAATATTAACAAGCTGAATTCAGGAAGGACACATGAACCTCTCCATTTTACTTGCTTATAAAATTATTTCCATAAAAATTAGATTATTACATTTATTTTGCACATTTACTTCATTTAGATTAAAATCATATCTTTTGCTCTCCTGTTAATCTATGAAGAAAACAATACTCACCTGTGGCGTTTCTGATTTATAGGGCCATAGAAAATCTCATGGGATAAGTATTATAAAATTAATGAGCAAATTTTTAAATGATTATTTCCTTTTCCAGAGCTTTATTTAATCTTCTATTATAATCCTACAGCTTCCTATTTATCCGAATTTTAATAGATAAAAACTTGCTTTGTCTTCCCCTAAAAAATGCAAAAAAGATTTTTATGATCTTCCCCCAAATTCTATAAGACATAGCCCTTAGCATACATCTACCTGGGCTCTCAGGTGGGTAACTTAGGCTGTGTTCTCTAACACATGGACCCTGAAACAAGCAATATATTGGGGAGGCAATCTCTGAAAGCAATGGTAGGGAAATAGAGAAGGAAGCCAGGAAGGGGGAAGAGAATGTCATTGGGTAGATCACTGCTATGAGAAACCAGGTCACTCTCTACCTTGAGACCCCTGGAGATGTCTGGAACACGTCTCAGAGGTGTCCCACCTGAGGGGCAAGGCAGCCAATGCATTTACCATGTCCATCATTGGTTGAAGGTATTCCTTGCAGCTCAGTTGCTTGGAACTCATGGCTTGCCAAGTCATGAACAAGTCTGTTACCATGGCCAGAGAAAGCCTTCAGCCTCTAGAGCAGGGGTTCTCAACCTGTGGGTCACAACCCCTTTGGGAGTCTCCTGCATATCAGATATGTATGTTACGATTCATAACAGTAGCAAAATTACAGTTATGAAGTAGCAACAAAAATAATTTTATGGTTGGCGGTCACCACAACATGAGGAACTGTATTAAAGGGTTGTGGCTTTAGGAAAGTTGAGAACCACTGCTCTAGAGAGTTCAGTATTTACTGTAGAAAACTGTTAGAAGGCAGATTCATTTCCTTTGGCCACAAACTTAGTGGCTTAAAACATCACAAATTTATTATCTTATTATTTTGGAGACCAGAAGTTTAAAATGTATTGGTAGGGCCACATTCCTTCTAGAAACTCTAGAGAACAATCTGTTTCCTTGCCTTTCCCAGCTTCTACAAGTCAGCTAGATTCTTTGGCTTATAGCCCCTTCTTCCATCTTTAAAGCCAACAACTTAATATCTCCAACTTCTGCTTCTTCTCTGACTCTTCTTCTCTGATTAGCGCCTTCTCTTATTCTGACCCTCCTGCCTTCCTATTATAAAGACCCTTATAATTATATTGGGCCCACACAGATAATTCAGGACACTCTCTCCACCTCAAGATTCATAACTTAATCATATCTGCAATGCCCTTTTTTCCATATAAGGTTCCATATTCATAGGTTCTAGGAACTAGGACGTGAACATCTTTGAGGGCCAATTGTTCTGTAACTACTACAGGAGATACAAGAATCTTGAAAGGCCAGAGGGTATGGGAGGCACTGATAGTATTTCCGTCAAAAGATGGACCATTGTAGGATAAATGTAGTTAGTAAGTATACAAATACTTTATAGAAAACAAACGTAGGTACTGGATAAGTAACTGTTGCTTTGATTCAACTAATAAAGACTGACATCCTGGGTGGCACCTGTGGCTCAAAGGAGTAGGGCACCAGCCCCGTATGCTGGAGGTGGCGTGTTCAAAACCAGCCCTGGCCAAAAACTGCAATACAAAAACAAAAAAGAAAAGAAAAAGACTAACATCCTCCAGGTCTCCAGTAATGTTAAAAAACCCTAATGCAAATAACATCAAGGGAGATGTCTAGTTGTTATTTTAGCATTAGAGTTAACGTGTTTTGAGACCTAGTATCACAAAGGAAAATAGAAAGCTAGAATTTCAATTTCTTGCCAGTTTCACAGGGGAACAAAAAGCCTCAAGACAATCTTATTTTAGGGGCCCATCTAATTTCAAAAGTTTCATCAAAAGCAAAAAAAAAAAAAAAATGTATTTTCCTGAGGAACATCGCTGTTCTGTTTATGAAAACAAAAAGAACAAGCGTCCACACAGGTGCTGGGAAATACAGGGAGATGAAAGTCCAAGTGAAGATTTTGCCTGCCACGATAGGCTTCTGCAAGATGAACCACTAGCTCTAATACCTGGAAAAACTTAACTCTTGCCAAAAAGAATAAAGAGGAATAAGCAGGAGGAGAAGAAACTCTGCAACAGTCACCTACAAAAAGGAATGGCTGTCTCTTGCTATTCTTTCTTTCTTTTTAAATGGGGCTTTGAGAGAATTACTTTTTGTGGTTCTAGAATAATTTATCTAGTATGTCATGTAAAATCAGGTCATATGCTGAGTGCGGAAATTCAGAGGTGAGAATGAATTGGGCTCTATTCTAAACCCGATCAGTTCAGTTTGAGTAGATATGGGGAAACAAATAATTCCAATACATTGTTATACTTTCTATTTATGGGAAATTGAATTCTTTGTCCCTAGTTTCTCACTCAGCTGAAGCAGCATTATATATTCACACCCTTATCAAACCTACTTGGAGAGCAGTATTACTTCTCTGACCTTTTAACTTTGGATTTGGCCATGTGAATTGCTATGGACAATAGAAGGTTAGTCGACATGATATAACCAGAGGCTTAAAATACGTTTGTTCTATTGAGTTTGTCCTTCTGCAATATGGTACAATGGCAGCAGAAGCACGTGGCTCTTGATCCTGGGTCTCTGAATGAGATATGTGGAGTTCACCACATGCCCTGACCAGCTACTAGGCCATGGAAAGTGATATACATGTCAAACAGAACAGATTCAACTTGGAGCTTGGCCCAGCCTAGTTCTACCCAAACAACACTAGAGCACGAGAACAAATGATTATTGCTGAAAGGCACTGAGTTTTGGGGTGGTTTGTGATGAAGCACTATTGTGACACACCATTATAGAAGCATGGGATGGGGATCCCGGAAGGCGGAAGAGGGGAAAACTAATGCTCAATACTTACAGAGAAAAAGAGGTAGTAGAGAAATGAAAAGAAGATGGGATACACAAAAATGGAAGAGAAAATCAAGATTCTGCCCATGATAGTGTCACCGTTTCTTTAATTAACAGAGCCAGATCATCCTGGACACCACACACGAAAGATGAGATGTGGTCATGACCTCTGCCCCATGGGACCACTCTGTGAGACTTCGTCCCTTGGATCTCTGCTCTGGGTCTCAAAGGGCTCTTATAGAAATGAATCAGAAAGGAATTACAACCAAAAAAATGTCACCGAAAGAATGCTGAAGGGCAGGATTTTAATCCTTTAGTGTCTGTATGTGGTAATCTTCTCCTTATGAAATTTGAAAAATAAAATGACTCTAAATGAGAAAACTACTTTGCTGTAGCAATGGAAATCACAGTGTTAGGCACAGATAGGGGATCATATATTTTTGCTGTAATGAAAGCTTCTCAGTAACTCTGGGACACATTTTAAAAGGTAGAGTCCTATGATGAATGTACTTTCAAAAAAAGATTGGAAATCTTTTTGAAAGGCCCCTTAGAAGATAGCATCTGGGGGCCTATCATCTTTGTTTAGATTTTCACTGATTAGATTTCTAAGTTTCAGTGAAACGAGTAAACACAAATTCTTCCCAGATACTACTTATAAAATATTCACCTTGTCAAATTTACATTGCAAATACATTAAAAAATAAATTAAAATGTCCATGAGAAGGTCTGCATCCAAATATGAAGATGGTAGACTACATATGTATTGGAGTGAATCTATGTGTTAGGATTCCCAAAATATTTTTCCTGTGCTAAGTCCTTTTAAGCTCAAATTATAGTTTGTGTGTTTGACGCCTCTGAAATTCTAGCTTTTATCACCTGAGAGCAAGGTGGAGAGCAAGGAGGAGTCCTCTATGCTGCCCATGTGCATGGGGCAGATATATAAATATAATAAATTTATACACATCTACACATATATATATTCTACCATCTCTTGCCCAGCTGTGACACACACACACACAGAGCTGGGCAAGAGGAAGTCAGAAAATAGAGTGCTCCAAAAGCTCAGCCCAGCAGCCTTGAAGATTTTTTTGGTTGTGATTTCCACCCTCCTCGGTGCCTTCCAAGCCCTGCATCAGAGTCTGCATGCTTATCAAAAGAGTCACACTCCAAAGGCGTGTCAAGCCCTGCCCCTTCTTATGGAGCCTCCTAGCTCAGGTTCTGAAAGATGCATGGCATTCGTGAGCAGAGGAAAAGGCATTCTGCAAAGGGTTTGAATCAAACAGACCACACAGGAATCAAGTTGTTTTATGTTCTTCAGTTCTATTTCTCCTTCCAATAACCTAGTTGTAGCTGCAGTTGAGATCTTCAGAGTGAGCCTTCACTCTTTAATCTTGTGGCTGACCACAGACATGTCACAGGCAGAAAAATAGAAACAGGAGGATGGACTCACCCTGAATTGATTAAATCTCTCAGAGGAAAGTACAGACTTATCCTGAATTGAGTAAAACTTTTTTTTTTTCCTTTTTGGTCTTACAAGCAAAGCACAACTTGGAAATCAAAGGACAGAGGTTCTCAGCTGTGAAGGCAGTGCCAGGAAAGTTCAGGAGACTGGCCAAACTCCTTTGACACAATTCCATATAAAAGGTGATTCCTTTCTGCTCTTTCTCGCTTGGGTTCCTTTTGCTTCTGAATGAAAGTGCCCCTATTACAACGGTGGGGCAAGAGCCCTTTGGATGAAACATCTGAAAATGGTTTATGTGACCTGGGACAATTGTCTTTGCCAATGTGATACCATATCTTTGCACTGGAGTCCATAGAGACCTGTTCTGATGTAAGCAAATAGAGCCCAGAAGGTGGGGGTGGGGCACGTTTCTATGGCTTGGGTTTTGTATCATAAAGAATCCGAGGAGGGAACAATCCACCCAGTCTCATCCCAGCTCCATTCCCTCTCCCTCTCTAGGAAGCCAGCTTCCCTCCCCACCTTCCCCATTCCTGCTCTCAGGGATTTCTCTCCATTTTTGAAAAATCCAAATCTATAAAATTTGCCCTTAATTGAAATGCGCCAGGGTTTCCCTCCCGCCCCCATTCCTCATTTTCTGTCTGTTCTTTCCCTCTTGACGATGCTCGCTTAAAACAATCCTGGGAGGGGCGAGGTGCGTAGCGCAAGATCAGATCCAAAGCCTCAATCTGAGTGTCACCGCGCCACCTAGTGGCCGTTTTCCCCTTGGCAACCTAGCTTCAGAGTTTCACTTTTTCAGTTGAAATACTGGGATAACCAATTTTGCTGAACAGGATTATTTGACAACAAAGTGAAATAATACACCTGGAATTGTTTTGAAATTTGTCGTCTATTAATAGTTTAAAGTTACAATACCTATAAAGTCCCCTTTTTAGTGTCAGTTTGGGTTGGGATTTTCCCTTACTTGAAAATGTAAGCCCCTCAAACACAGCTTCTAATTGATATTCTCCATCTAAACTTCTGCCATGTCCACACACCCTTTCCATCTTCTGCTATTCAGGGTTCATCTCAGACCAAGATTCAGGGACCAGAGCTAATTACCTAAGTGGCAAAGACAAATAAGCAAACTGACTAACATTAGGAACCAGGAAGAACTACCTATGGCACTGAAATTCATAGTAAATACAAAGAAACGGTAGCTGTAAGGGATTCAAGGCTTGAGGATTCAGGAAGACAAAGCACCCACCTAACACAATGGCCATAGGACAGTCAGTCTCCAACAGAGCCTTGCTGGGTGTCTGAGACCAACCCCAAAGCCCTTGTTTTCTTAAGGACATTTGACTAGGCTCAGCTGTGGGTGTTCTATAGGAAAAAAATGAATTTTTATTGAGGAAGAAGTGCAATTCTGTAATTTTGTCTGAATATGTTTGCTACCCCGAGATTCCTTACCCATCAGGGAAATAGATTCTTGTACTTTGAACAGCTGGCTGAGAGTGAGATGGAAAATATATATAAAGCTGGAGCTCTGAGGAGACCTCAGGGATAAAGTTATATCCCCAAGGCTGTAGTTTTATCAATTTTTATCTCTTGTCTGGTGGTTATGGATGCAACTAGCCATGAATACAGAAAGGCTTCTGTTTGAAGACGCTTCTGGTGTTTTCTCATAGAAGAATTTTCTTTCCAAAATAATGGCGATAGCACTGGCCACTCAGAAAGTTAGAATCTAGCCATTTCTGGCCCTAATAATTCAACTTCAAGTGCAAGAGGCATGAACCTAACATGCTTGGTGGTTTGGTGCATGGTGATTTTGACCAAGTGAATAGAATTGTTTTAAGGACACCAAAACCACTGTCTGTTTCCATAGCCACAAACGAAGTGGCCCCGGTCTTGGTCCTTCCAGAGTAACACAGCTATGCACTTTGAAATCAGCTAGGAACTTCCCTTTCGGTGGACTAGTAGTCAAAAGATAACTTAGTTTCTGGTTTATAGGTTAGGAATATATAGTAAAAGTTAAATTTTCTTTTGATCAGGGGATCATAGTGAATCATTTGCAAAATAATTGAATAGCCCATCTTTCATGAAGAGTAGACATGTTTTCAGATAAAAATATCATTATGATCAATTTGATAAAAATTGCATTTTCTTTCTCTAAGATATCCTGTTTAGAATTTTAGTTTGCTTCTGTAAAAAAAAATGTAACACCTCTGTAAGTCCAAAAGTTATAAATGTTAAAATACAAATGACGAACTAGGGACTAATATTTACAACACATATAAGAAACAAAGTTCTATCAAGTAACAATAGTAAAGATAACCAACGCAATAGAAAATCATCAAGGATGTAAACAGATAAGTCACAAAGAAAAAATACTGAAGGCCAATAAACATTTGAAAATATGGTTAAACTAACTAGAAATTAATAAATCTTAAATAAGAATAAAGAAGAAGCAAGCCATATATCAAATTTTGGCAAAGCTTAAAAGGGTACATAATGTCCAATGGAGGCTGGAGAGTATTTGAGGAACCACACACCTTCACATACTCTTTGGAGAAATTGTGAATTCATTTATAATTGAAATTGACAAAATATATAACCTCTCGGCATAATCTTTGACTTTCTTGGATTTATCCTAAAGTATTATTTGAAGTGATGCAAAAACATATAGATTCTTGTAGATTCATTACTACTGTAGTAAATAAAACTGGGGATATTCCAAATGTCCACTAATAGAGAATTGGTTAAGTAAACTGTGATACATCTATTTCCAAGGTTTATCAACCTCAGCACTGCTGCCATTTGGACCGTGGATCATTCTTGCTTGTGAGGGTGTCATGTGCTTATAGGATACTGAACAACCTCCCTGGCCCCCACTTCACTCATTAGCACTTTCTGGTCAGTTATGACAACCAAAAATGTTTCCAGAAATTATCAACTGTTCCCTAGTGGTCAAAATTACCTGTCCCTAGTTAGAAATTGCTGATTTAAGTGAATGTAAAAGACTGCAGTCTTTTAAAAGAATGTGGCAGAACCACACACACTGGCATGGAAATACAAGCATGTTGTGTTGTGAAATTAGATAAGTGACTGCTAAATATTATGTATTGTATAATCTTATTTGCATAAATAAAAATAATTTTGCATAATTACCTGTAAATAATGCTAATCCTTCCCTAGGGAAAAAATAAAGGAGAGTCCTGATGAAGCGTTGGTCAGCAGTGACAATCCTGAACTTCTGATCTTGGACCCAGAATAGTGTCCGTGTTTGATCTGAACAAGTCACATGGTTTCTCTGATTCACATGAGCTGCTCTCATTTCTATACAAGGTCATTTAAATGATCAAGGATTCATGAGGAAAACATTTAAAATATGACAGAGAATTATTTTGTGAAAATACTTTGAAGGGAATCTCGTGTTGGCTTTGAGGACATCTTTTTTAAGCTTTTGCAAAAATATATTCCTAATAAATTCTAAGAAGAATTTTCATGTGTGAATTTCCTATTTTGGAGCCCATAACCAATGTTTAGCTCACTCCTTACCCCTGCCTTTTCTCCAACCCCCTGGGCTTCCCTTCAGCTGTATTTACTTGGTATTGCTCTTTATTGTAATTCATTTATTTTTGCACTGACCTTTTTTTAAAACAAAGAAAATGTGACCTTGAAACTATGGAAAGACAAGCCATTTAAAACCTGAAGGTCTCCAGTGTTTTTCTGGCCAGTGCTGGCATGTATCTTATGGATTATAAAGAAGAACAATTTGCCAACCTTCCAGTGCTTCAAAATAGCCAATGATGATCAGAGGTCTTGAAATTTAAAATGGCTAGAACTCAGAGAATGATGGAGGCTGGGTGGCAAATATGAGTTGTCCTGGCTTATCTATCTTTAAATGAAAATAGAGGGTGACCACATTAGCTGTCTAATTCGCTGGGTCTTCAGTGTCAAATAAAATAATTTTATTTGATTGAGAGATTTCTTTAACAGGAGGCCCCATCTGTGATAGAAAGAACAAAATTAACTGTTATGCTTCATTTGTTTTCATTATCTACAAAACAGCATGTCTCTGAGATCAAACAGATTTCATTCTTTTCTTCTCAATGCAGCTTTGGCAAGTGTCTCCGAGGAAAGAAAAGTCTACTTCCTTTTGCAAGCCAAAGAGCCTGTAGGAAATCAGGTGTGGGGTGCACTGAATTAAGGATTTTAACACAAATTAGATGATACGATCATATTTAAAGGAGAAGTTATTCAATAGCTAGCACACAAACTTCTAGAAATGTGAAATGTACAAGAGGAAATGGATTAGGTTGTTGGCAAGAGAAAGATTAGATGAAAACTCCATTTATGTGCAAACAAGGAGACCTATATTCTTCTGAGTTGCATGTTCTTTGCATAAGAAACTGAGAAGTTTCATAGTTTCTTCTTTAGTAGGTTCTATTATTTCACAGAAGAAGCAATTCTAAATAGTTCTAAAGTGAATTGTGAAACAGCAATGTTGCATAGCAGATTTTACTAAAAGTAGCTGCCTTGTATAATAACCACCCTAGAGGGGCTCACTTGGCACCAGGGCTGAAAGGCCAATTGTACCCTGACAGGTTCCAAATCTTTACCTCTAACCCAGCCTTCCCCTCTGAACTCTAGATTGTGTATCTCGCTAACTCCCCAACATCTCCTTTAAGATGCTTCATAGACTCCCAATTTGTATAAAATTGATCCCTTGATTCACCTCAAACACCTGTTCTCCACAGTGTTCCCGTCTCAGCCAATGGCCCCTCCATTTATTTAGTGATTTGAAATTAACCTTGACTCCTCTCTTTTTCTCTTGCCCCCACACAGTTCATCAGCAGAATCTGTCACTTCTACTTTCAAAAGACACCCGAATCCAATTCTTCCTTACCACCTCCCCACTACCACCACCAACTTTCTCACTTGAAGTTCTAGAATAGCTTTCTAAGGGTGTCTTTGCTTCCAATCTTATTTTCTACAGTCCTACTCCTAGAAGTCAAGAAAAAATATTTTAACAGTACATCAAATTCAGACAATCCCCTTCTCAAAAATACTCCAATGGCTTCATATCATATAAAATAAAATACCAAGTATTTAGCTTGTCACACAAGACCCTGATTGATTCAGCTTGTGGCTATCTCTGAAGTTTCCTCACCTACTTCATGTCTTCCTCTCTCCCTGAACTCCAGTCATGCTGCTACCTTGCTGTTCCTCTCACCTACTAAGGATGTCCTTGCCTCAAGCCCTTTCCACTGGTAGGTCCCTCTGCAAGAAATGCTCTTCCACCAATGAACCCCTTGGCTCACACCCTCACTTCATTCACATCTCTGTTCAGTGTCATCTCCCCAGAATAGCTGTTTGGGGCCACTTTCTCTGAAGGAATAGTCTCATTTTCCCCTACCCCTGACCTCTGGAAACCACCACTGTACTCTGTACTTCTATGAGTTTGATTGTTTGAGATCTCATGTAAATGGAATCACACACTATTTGTTCTTCTGTGACTATCTTATTTCAGTTAGCACAATGTCCTCAATGTTCATCTGTGTTGTCACATATGGCAGATTTCCTTCCTTTTTGAGGCTGAATCATATGAGAGACTCCTGGAATAGATAAATTCAGCAAAATCTCACCTGACAAAATTAATGTGCACAGATCAGTAGCATTCCTATATGCCAATAACAGTCAAGCCGAGAATCTAATCAAAGACTCAATTCCTTTCACAACAGCTACAAAGAAAATAAAATACTTAGAATATATTTAACCAAAGAGGTGAAAGATCTCTATAAAGGAAACTACAAAACACTGGGGAAGGAAATTGCAAATGACACAAACAAATGTAAAAACAGGTCATGCTCACGGATGGGCAGAATCAGTATTATTCAAATGTTCATCCCATCCAAAGTGATTTGTAAATTCAATGCAATACCCATCAAAATACCCACATCATTTTTCACAAATCTAGAAAAAGTAATTATATGCTTTCTTTGGAATCTGAAAAGAGCCTGAAGAGCCAAAGCAAAAGAACAAATCTAGAGGCTCACTTTACCAGACGTTAAGCTATACTATGAGGCTATAGTAAAGAAAACAGCAAGAGACTGACACAGAACAACGAAACAAAACAGAGAACCCAGATATAAAACCATCCACATACTTTTTGCCATCTGATTTTAGACAAAGATGTCAACAACATACTCTGGGGAAAAGAAGCCCTATTCAATAAATGATACTGGGAAAATTGGATAGCCCCATATAGAAGATTGAAACAGGATCCATGACTCACACCATTTACTAAAATTAATTCAAGATAGATAACAGACTAAGACATGAAACCGTTATAATCTAGAAGAAAATGTTGGAAAAACTCTTCTAGATATTGACCTAGACAAAGAATTTATGAAGAAAACCCTAATGGCAACCATTATATACATATACTACATTTTCTTTATCCATTCATCCAGTGATGGTTATTTAGGTTGTTTCCACATGTTGGCTATTGTGAATAATGCTGCCATGATCACAAGAGTGCAGTTATCTCCTTAAGATCCTGATTTTAATTATTTTGAATCTATTCCCAGAAGTGGGATTATAGTTATTTTTAATTACCAAGAAGATCCTGTTTTCTGACAGAATTTTTCATTTAAGCTGTAAGCTCTTCTTTTATGAGTATAATATTTCTAAAACTCACTGAGATTACTAATTAGACTTTTTTTTGTTCCTCCCCATTTCGTATATACATACATTCATCTATATGTCTGCTCCCATTGGGCTCATTGCTACACTGCTTTATTTTGGAGCCCTTTGTTCATGCTACTGATGATTCTTGGCAGCCCATTCCTGCCTACAAATGACAACATAAATTCGCCAGTATCAGTTTCTAATGAAAGTTTCCTCAGTAATGGAGAATCACTACTCCCCTGGCATTTCCACCCTCCTTCCCACATCCCTGTCAGCAAGAAAGCAGGCTACTTGGTTGTGCCTTGATTTCATCCTGTGTGTGGTGTGTGAGTGGGAAATGCAAAGTGGCCTCCCATGAACAGTATATAGGTGAAGGTTAGAATGGAGTCTGAAGATTTCCCTCAAGCAAGTTTCCCTAGAGGAAAGGATTTTCGCTATCACCATAGAGAACTTCTCTTTTCTTCTCTGTGCTTACTGAGGCCACAAGTTTCCTGAACCTTCTTGTCTCTCTGGCTCTAGTGACCATACTAGGGTCCCCAACATATGCCCACAGTTGTAGCCCCTCTGTAGCCACCCAGTTGCTCAACCAGTCACACTGCCATCTGTTCTCACACCCCCTCCCCCGTCTCTCTGCAACATTGAACTTTATTCTGCCTGCTTGCTTCTCTGCAGTCTCCACAACTACCTGAGTGGGTTTAAGGATTTGTAACCTCTGCTTTCTCCATCAGTCCAATTCCATTTTTTCAACTTTCAGCTATTCCTCAAAATGCATGATTTGATGGTAGCACCCAAGCCTTTTTCCAAGAGTTTCCATCAATTTATTATAACTTCTACAATTCTCCAACACCTCAATGGAATTTTCAAGTGTAGGAAAGGGTGAAGATTGCCCTCTTGACACAGAAGCAACAAAGTAGTATTTTATTTATCACTTTCTTCCATAGAGAAAGTAAATTATTCTTTCTGACTGCCCACAAACCTACATAACTAAGGTAAGGATGTCTCAAAAACATTTAAATATTTACCATCTCCTCCTTGTTTATTCTTTCAAGTTCTCTCATAAACTTGCATGTTCATTTGTTTTCTCATACTTTTGGGTTCCACTATATGAAAAGTTCAAAATCTTCTATAATACTTTAATTTGTAAATTTCTCAATGCTATAAAGAGACAATCATCTCATTAGATTAATAAATAATGTGTACAATGCTAATGATATTTTCTATTAATCTTTAGTAAAGCATGAAATTTAATCTCCTCAGTGTGCTAAACTTATGGAATTGATGAGTGCTGATAGTGGGGGCTACATGACAGGCATATTCTTCTATAAGACATTCTGTGTGGAGGGGTTCATATTAATTTCTGGAGTATTTGGGTTAATGATATTTCATTAAGGAACCCTTAACAAATTCCTCACTTTCATGGAGGGATTTAATGGAAACTTAATGGATTAATTCTATCACTTTGCTCATTTAAAAATGTTCTTTAATTAGGCATTACTATTAATGAACTTATTACATACACTTCACGGAGTCTCCACAATTATTTAGAATTTAAGCATTAAAATTTATCAAATCAGATGAGAAAGCAAAAATGAAAAGTTACATATTTAGATAAGCACCCTTGAATTTAAGACTGATGTTACAAATGAATAGCTGAGATCTAATAAGCAGGAAAGGTCCATAAGTGAAAAACTGATCATTCATCCAAATGTTTCCTTTTTATATATACAAGAGTTTAGTTCATTACTCATTCATTTATTAAACACTTATTTAGTACTAATAGTATGCAAGCTACTGTAAATTTTACAAAAAGAAGGAATTTTTCAGAATCAAATGAAAGTAGAAATAGACAGGTAATAACTACACTAGAATGTTGTGTGTGCTAAATAGAAGAACAAGGTGCTGAAGAGAATAGAAGAAAGGAAACTCATTCAACTTGACTGATGAGACAGTCAAAGGCACTCCAGAGAACTTGACATTTGAATTGAGTTTTAAAATTTGGTTTAACACTAACCAGGCACATAAGAAGGGAAAGGATACTATAGGCAAAGAAAATACTGAAATGTGGAACAACTGTGCTTTAAGAGGTCATGGTGCACAAGAGGATATTGTGATAACTTGAGTTAATGTAGTGGCAATGAGGACAAAGAGAAGAGAACAAATTAGAGAACTATTGCAGAGAGCTTGATGTGCCTTGGGTGAGTGATCATATGCAGAATGGGTTGTTGGGGAAGTCTAGGACATTTACTAGATTTCTGACGTGGGTGACAGTATGTATGGTGGTGCCACCTGCCCTTGTAGGGAATACTGGAGTAAGAATGCGTTTGTGAGGGAGGAGATGAGTACCATTTTGGACATGCTTTTTGGCAATGCCTATAGGAAATCTAGATGTTCCAGGCCACTGTACATTTGACAATCTGGATATCTGACAAAAAAGAGATGTCAACTGACTATAGAGTTGAGATTATTAGTATTTTACTTCAGGATATCTCCTTATTATAATCTATGAAATCAAATTGTCAGGATAAGTACAAATTTATTTTTGTCACTAGGGGAAAACGTGGACGGTTATCAAAATCAGCATCTGGTATCATTCCCTGCCACAAAGCATGCAGAGGTAGTGTGTAATTCAGGCCTGATCACTGGGCCATCCCTAAATTAGGGTCTCCAGGGTTCTGCCAAGGAGTAGGCATTCCAAGAACACAGGATATAGAAGACGATTTACTTGGGATTGGCATGACCGGAGAAGAACCAGTGCTGAGAAAGGGGTCAACAGATGGCCAGAGAATTGGAGGCTTAAAATTAAGTGATATGTACAAATATTCACACAGCATTATTAAATAACCCAGAAGTCCATCAAGTGATGAATGGATGAATTCAAATGAGGTATATCCGCACAGTAAAATATTATTCAGCAACAACAAAAAAATCAAACAGTGATACATGTTATAACATAAATAAAATTTGAAAACATTATGCTATATGAAGGAAATCAGTCATGAATGACCATGTATTATATATTTTCATTTATAGGAATTATCCAGAACAAGCAAATCTATAGATGCAGAAAGTAGAAAAGCAGTTCCCTAGGGTTGGTAGTAGGCAGCTGGGGAGGGGGGAGGAATAACAGCAATTCCTAAAGGGTATGGGATTTCCTTGAGGAAATGTTGTAAAATTCACTGTGGTATTATGGTATTGATTACACAACTCTGGGAATGTACTAAAAATGATTTAAATGGGTGAATTGTAAAGTACATCAATTAAATATAATCCACACATATATAATAAAGTTGTTATAACAAAAGAGTTTTATGTTCTTATTTCACAAATAAATATTTCAGTAACTATTCAGTACCTACCAAAAAAGCAATTACCTAATGGGTACTAAATATATTATTTGGGTGACAGATATCCTGAAGTCCTGACTTGACCACTATGCAATCTATACATATAACAAAATTATACTTGGACCCTATAAATGTATAAAAATAAAAATAAAACAAAAAAGCAAATAATAGGCTTAGCCTTATTTGCCTTATGTGGCAAATAAGGTGCCAGCCACATGCACCTGAGCTGGTGGGTTTAAATCCAGCCCGGGCCCACCAAACAATAATGGCTGCAACCAAAAAATAGCCAGGCGTTGTGGCTGGTGCCTGTAGTCCCAGCTACTTGGGAGGCAGAAGCAGGAGAATCGCTCGAGCCCAGGAGTTGGAGGTTGCTGTGAGCTGTGATGCCACAGCACTCTACTTAGGGCGATTGCTTGAAGCCCTATTTACAAAGGTTTGACAGTTAAGTTTGTGAACTCATCCCAGGAAAAGTGCTACACACCGCATTGCCGAGTATCACTCTGGGCAGACGGCCAGGGGGAGTACTTCAAAGGTGACCAGAGTGATATTCACAATGAGGTGTGTAGCACTTTTTCTGGGGTGAGTTCGTGAACTTAATTGTCAGACCTTTATACAATGTCAGCTTTGATGTCCATTCCAGAAAAACCAAAATTACTCTGAAGGCTGGACTAGGCACTGCATTGGTGCACAGCTTCTCAAGGGAAGTACCTCAAAGGCATCCATAGTGATATTCAGCAATGAGGTACGTAGCTCTTTCTAGAATCAGTTCATGAACTTATTTGTCAGACCTTGTATGTGTTTTTATGTTCGCATAACCATGTACAGACATGGAAGAATAAATACATTGCTTTTTAAAAAAGATACTAGAGGAAGAAAGTAGACTATTAGCTTTTTAAAATACATATTTGTCTGGATATTTTTCTATTCTTGTGATAAACAGGTTATAATTTATATTTTAAAAAAATGAATACTAAATGCATAAAAATAAACAAATGTACCCCCTCTTCTTGCCTTTGTCCTTCATTAAGTACCCACTCTGGTCCTCAAGCCAAGATAGAACAACTCATCTTAACTGAACCCAAAAACCTGTATCATGCATGCTTAAAATTGGACACAGAGAGGATAAAATGATAATAATTTATTGAAGGGGCACAGTCCCCTGCACCTTTGTAAGGTGAATCAGTCTCATTTGTGCTCATTGAGGTACAAGGCCCTGAGAAGAAACATTTCCAGTACTTGGGCTACATGTGAGTTTGGGGGGATATTTTCCCCCAGCTCGTAGAAGTGGCCTTGCTGAAAAATGCAGGCAGTTACACCTTAAAGGAAAGAATGTGCCAGAGGGCCCCGCCAAGTCGCACTGGGGACAGATCATCTGCCTGGGGCAGTGGGCCATTGCACTTTGTTCCCTACCTCAGTTTACACATAACTTTCAGTTAGTCATATAGGGAAGTGGGCAAACAGAACAGACAACCCAGCGCCTTTGTGGTTTATCTCCCTTGTTGTTTATCTCCAAGCAGGACATTCTTAGTTTGGAAAGGTGTGTACGTACTTTGCTGCATTAACGCTGATAAGGAATCTTTATGACAGTTTTTGTTACCTTTTGTCTTCTTTATTCTCGGATTATTTTTATCTGATGAGTTTGGATATATAAGAAAGTGAATAAAGACGGCTGACTGCTGATGTGCCTGAGCGAGCACCAGCCTTCCCTTTTAAAATCATTCATTTCACCTGCGGTGCTTCCTCTGCATCATCGACCAAGTAGCCCAGTGGACAGCAACAATTAATAACAAAAGCAATGGTGGCATATTTGAAAATATGTGTAAATGTTTTTTAATTTTATTTTTAATTGACAAATAACAATTTTAACAAATACCTATTCTATGCCTGGGACTCTATAGCCATCCTCTAAATTTATATCCTCATAACGAATTTAGAAGACAAGTACTCTTTTATTTTTTTCAGATACTCTTTTTTTTGTTTGTTTTGTTTTGTTTTTGTTGTTTATTTGTTTTTTGAGACAGAGTCTCATTATGTCACCCTCAGTAGAGTGCCATGGCATCACAGCTCACAGCAACCTCAAACTCTTTTGGGCTTAAGTGATTCTCTTGCCTCAGCCTCCCAAGTAGCTGGGACTACAGGCACCCACCACAATGCCCAGCTATTTGTTTTTGTTGTTGTTGCAGTTTCCATTGATGTTTAGATGGCCCAGGCCGGGTTCAAACCCACCACCCTCGGTGCATGTGGTCGGCGCCATAACCACTGTGTTATAGGGTGCTGCCATAGACAGATACTCTTATTTTCACAAAACATACAGAAATTCTCAGACTCGGCAAAGTTGGGCAACTTACCTAAGGTCACAAAGCTGTGAAATTAGAAGGGCATGTCTTCCTAGTTCTTTCCAAAGTCTCAACAAGCTTTGTATGTCAAAATCTTTGAGTCCATGATTATGTTCAGAGTAAAGGGATAAGCTACACCTCAAAAAAAAAAAAAGAAAGAAAGAAAGAAAGAAACTAGATTAAACTATATGGGAGTTAGTAGTGTCTCTTAATAACAAGGTAAAGTCCTAGTCAAGACCAAGGAGGAAGAATGTTGGTAAAAAAGCAGTAGTTCAGGCTGGGCCAGCATGTAGGCATATAGAGTGGAAATATCAAAGACCAAGAGGAACAATCAAACCTGCATAATAGCCTAGAATCCATGAGGACTTGGGAAAAGAGGAAATTAATCTTAAAGGAGCTGTAACTTTGGGGACTTTTTGAATACCTAAGACTTTTCTCTGAGGATGCTGAGATCCAGGTCCAGTTTGCAGTTAAAGCACCTTCCATGAAAGAAATGCACAAGTGCCCCGATAGCGATGGCTGGCATATCAAGGAAGTGATATAATCCTATACTTCACCAGATGTGGGGAAATAGCAACACAGAACATGTAACGAGGTCCTAGCTGGTCCAGGCTGGGACTCATACATTGCTCTATCTCTGGGCCATTGGCCCTCCAGACAGTAGTATGCGGAGGCAGCTAGTACCAGCTTGCAGAGAGCTAACTGTGCACATCTCTTCCAACTCCACTTTAGTAATCATGCATGGTTGGGGCATGTAGGCCATGGAAACTGTCAAATGCTCCAAATCAGGTGTGTTTTTTTCCTAAAGACTGCCTCTAGATATTAACATGTTAACATGGATGAGAATGAATAAGGAAACCGATGACGACATTTTAAGCACCTGGGAGTGGACACTAGAGGGATGAAAAGACAAAGATGATGATATGATATCCATTTTCCAGGCTGACCTAAGCAAGGGAATTTGAACTAAATAGAGAGGGCTCCACACGGCAGCAACATTGGGCATCAGCAGCACTATTTGGGCATCAAAGTTGTGACCTAGAGCGGGGCGGGGGTATATTTTGTCAAGTGTGTGTTTTGTAGAAGATGGTGTCAGAAGTGCAAAGAGGATTGCAGGGAGCAAGCCCAGTTTAGTAGCTTGAGGGTTTTTACCTCCACCTTTGGGAATACTTCTGACAGACAGCACTAGTAACAATGTCAGTGCTCAGTTGCATTTCTTAAAAGTTGCAACCAAAGACTGCAATGGGCTCATTTAGAAAACTATGAGAGGTATTTCTTGCGGACTTTGAGAAGTGACAGGAGTTGACTTTGAGGGAAAAGCTGGAGATCTGGCATTGGCAGATGAAAATCATGATCCAACTGGAGTTGGGCATTAATCATAATGTTACTTCATTTCTACTCCTGCTTATAAGAACTGGGGGACTTTGGGTTATGGTTATAGTGTATGTCCTTCACATTTGGTTCAGTTGGTGCTGGGACAGAGCTTACAGATTTGGTCCACTTTTGGCTGTGTGATGGGCAGACTTCTAAGATGGTCCCTAATGATCCTTATTTCCTGGTAGTCACATCACTGTGTAATTTCTCCTGTTAAGTGTGGGCAGGACTTAGTGAACAAACTATTCTATCTATTGCTCCAAAAGAACAGAAAATGGAAAATGATGGGATGATTGCCTTCTTAGCTTACACATTTTGATAAGGCAAGCTGTCTTGTTGGAAAGGCCCACATTGTTGGAAGCCTCAGGAAATAGCCAGTCAGGAAAAGAATCCTGATAATAACCATGTAAGTTAACTCGGAAGCATATCCTTCCCCAGTTGAACCTCATATAAGGCCTTGCTTGATACCTCCATCACAGTGCTCTAAGAGTCCCAGAGCCAGAGGACGCATACACCTAAGATATTCCTAAGTTCATGATCAGATAAGTCATGTGTTGTTATTATTATTATTATTATTTTGCTAGGGCTGGGTTTGAACCTGCCACCTCTGTGGAGCATATGGGGCCAGCGCCCTACTCCTTTGAGCCACAGGCACCATCCCAGCCACGTGTTATTTTAAGGTGCTAATTATTCAATTTGAAGGGTAATGTCTTATGCAGTAATATATAACTAATACAGGCTGGAATGGAGGCCACACACATTTGTGAATTCAGTTCAGATGGGCACTAACACCCAATTATAAATCTTACTGCAGAAAAGGACAGTTCAAAGATGGCAGGCTATTAAGGAAAAGAATACCCAGGGGTGTAAAGAGATACAGTGACAAGCAAATAGACTTTGGAAAATCAGGTAAACCTAATTTCAAATTCTAGTTGTCAAGCACAAGGCAAGGCCAAGGCCTGACAGATTCGACCAGTAAAGAAACATGAATCCTTTTTAGATTCAGACAATTTATTACATAGAAACTGAAAGAAAGAATAGCCAAAGATGTCAGTTCCCCATGGCCCCTCTGGGGAGAAACACTGAAATAAAAGGGGTTACCTGACTGCAACATGAATGACTGGACATTTTTTTGTATATGAACAAGAATCCTTTTGCATTGCTATCAGTCAGCTACAAGTTAGAGTTCTGAATTAAATCCGTCAGAATCAGAAGCAGGTAAAGGCGGAGGGTATATGCTCACCACTGGAGTAAAAGTTTTCCCTTACACCACTGTTCCAGATGCTGTGAGGATATTAACTCATTTAAGAGTCTCCATAATGATGTAAGAGTTGTAATATTATTATCAGTGTTTCGTAAAGAAGAAACCTAAGGCACCCAGATGTTAAACGGAGCCACTGAAAGTCACACAAAGTGAGTGGCAGAGCCAGGCTTTAAACTGTGCCTGTGTTCTTAGTCACTGTGCTCGCCTGCCTCTCTGGGGCACGCCAATTAGCTTGATCAGACAAAGGTGCTGAGGAGGGAGCTCTGGAAAAGAGAAAAATCCTGTTAGGGACAGGAGCTCCTGAGAACCGAGAAAAGGTGACAATCAAATGATCAAGTAGTTCTTCATCATCCAGAAGCTGTTAGGCTTGTTGCCCTCTCTAAAGTAGAAAAGAAACTAAAAGTAAAACAAAATGAAGCTTCTAGGAGGGGCAGGATTTTCTTCCTGGGGTAGACAAGGAAAGGAAGGCACGCAGCCGCTGCTGTTCCCGAGATGGGGCCCTTGGGAACAGCCCAGGAACAAACTGCTAAGGATATTGTCATGTGGTAGCACGCATTTCTTCTTAGGACACCCAGGCCGGCAACCTCAGGGACAAGTACAGATGAGCTTGTACTGCTAGCCTGGAGGCTCATTTACTTGGACTCTTAGAGACAGGAAACACTGGAAATCCCCACGTGGCACAGAATACACTTTCCTTCCCTAAAACAGTGCTTCTCAGTGGGGCACTTTTGCCCCTCAGGGGACATTTGACAATGTCTGGGAATTTCCCGCCATCACGACTGGAAGGTGAGTGCTACTGGCATCAAGTGGGAGGAGGCCAGGGATCCTGCTAAAGATCTTACCCTGCACAGAATAGCTCCCATCACAGGAAAGCATAGCTGGAAAAGCCTGCCCTGAACAAAGGGGTGTGCTGACTCACTGACTCCGACACCACTTTGAACATCTCCAGGAAAGAAGAGCAAGGGAAAAAAAGCAAGCATTGCCTGCATCGTCCTTTAGTGACATGGCCAAGATGAGTCGATGGAATCGAATCCTGAATTTGTTTCTATCGTAAATTATTGCATTTAATTGCGTCTCCTAGAAAAATCAGACATCTGGCTCATAGCTGGAGCCAATAATTGAAAATCATGCTATGAAATTTAGAGTCTAAACAATCTTTCTTTCCATGCCTGCAACATCCTCAACAACTAGGACCATCAGGCACCTTGCAAAATGTCTGGACATCCATTTTTCTGGTTTCCAAGTAGACACAGAAATATGGAAAACCTGAGGTGCTTCATTATTCGGCAGCAAAATTGATTTACAGCGAGCCCACAAGCATAACCACTTTAACTTAACTGATGCATTAGTATAATTTGAATGGCATAATAGCAAAGCCAAAAAGCCATTCAGTCACTGACAGCTACCAAAAGAACAGCCTCCCCCGGAATAAAACTCAAACACATGTTGTAGGAATAAAATAATCCTACTGACAAAAGACTCTTCAGTATCAATATAGAAGAGAGAGGAAACACCCTTTTTCAAAGAGTGAAAGACTGCCAGATTTACATGCATGTAAGTTAGCTCAAAAGTTCCTACAAAGTGGGCGGCGCCTGTGGCTCAGTGAGTAGGGCACCGGCCCCATATGCCGAGGGTGGCGGGTTCGGACCCAGCCCCGGCCAAACTGCAACAAGAAAATAGCCGGGCGTTGTGGCGGGCGCCTGTAGTCCCAGCTGCTCGGGAGGCTGAGGCAAGAGAATCGCGTAAGCCCAAGAGTTAGAGGTTGCTGTGAGCCGTGTGACGCCACGGCACTCTACCAAGGGCGGTACAGTGAGACTCTGTCTCTACAAAAAAAAAAAAAAAAGTTCCTACAAAGTCTGGAATGAACTGAATCCACGTTTCTACAGTGAAGCAGAACAAAGAATAAATCACTCTTCTCTTATCTTCTTGAGAGATAAATGGATTCACCTTCTGATAGGTTCCTGGATACTTCATGAGAAAGTTAATTTCAGAGGCATAAGTTTACAGCACCAAGCAGCAGAAGTCCCCTCACCTTTCCATTGTAAAGTAAAATGGTCATACCCGTCATTGGCCCTCTTATGATTTCAAGGAAACACTAAAGAGAGGAGGGTAGGAAAAGAGCCAACCCTTTGCCTCTCAAAGAAAATGTTGTTTTATTCTTATGTATATAAAAAAAAGACAAAGTAATAAGTATTTGTTTAATACCAACTAAGTACCAGACATTTAGAGTACAGTCAATTCTCATTATTTGCAGTAGTTATGTTATATGAAGTCACTATGAACACTGAATGAGTGAATCCTGAACCATTGCTCCTAGGGGAAACACAGGAGTAGGTTCCTGCAAGCAACTGGTTACATTTTTGTCAACCAATCAATACATAACTTTGTTTTGTGTGTTTCTGTTTAAATATATCTTATTTTAAAAATATTATTGATTCATTACCATGACTCATGGCCAACAGCACTATAACTCATGCCCGAATGAAGCTTATCTAATACACCTATTTTCTCCACAAGGTGTATCACACCCTTCTGGCACTTAGGAACATTAAACATCACTTCAGCACTACACTTGGAGGCCATTTTAAACAGCAAAAAATGCAAAAAGCACAATGCAAAAAACATGGCATTAAATAGACTGGGAAATAAAGACCCTTACTTATAATATGAGACCTGAAACAAGAAGGCAGAGCATTGCTTTGGTTAACCTCAGTTAGATGTTTTGGGCATCTCAGATTTTTTACCCATCCCTATGAATGACTGTGAAAGAAAGAGTCACAAGTATTGATTTGGAGAGTTACAAATAAATTTTAGCAAGTACATGATTTGAGAAATATAGAGCCATTGACAGTGAGGATCAACTGTATATTGTCCTGTTTAAACCTTATAAGGACCTTGCAAAGTAGACATTGTTGTCTCTATTTTACATAAAAAGTGGGTTCAGAAAGGTTTAATAACTCGCCCAAGATTACAAAATTAATAAGTGGTCTATCTGCACCAAGACTTAAAGTCTACTGAAGGTCATCCAACAACAGCAATCAGGCAAAGTAGAAAAGATCGGTGGTTGAGTGCAAGTAGTCATCAGCTGGAATGGCAAAAAGGAAGAATAACAGAAGGCCTGTGTTTGCTAGCACATAACAAAAACTCCAGGAATTCTCTGAGTGTTTCCTATAGTAGCACGAGGAAAGAATTTGAAGGAAGAATTGGTTTTGTCAATTCTGGGTATGGGATAAAGAGATACGGGTTTATAATCATTATTATGAGACTCTATTTTATCACTAGGCCTGGTAAATGTGGAACAAGTGTGTAAGGTCAATAATATGCTTCTCCAGACCCATAGAAAGGTATGCTCTTATACTAAGTCTAAACATGGCACCGTTTCTCTTCTCCTCTCTGGAAAGGGCTGTGGCTGCATACAACGGTGCAGAGTCCTATGATTGCTGTATTCCCATGGTCATTAGTTGGGGCTAAAAGATTATAATATCTGGCCTTAGTTTAGGGGAATGGAAAACATTTAGTATTAGTCTCTATTTGATGCCTACATTTTAAATGAGTCTTTTATAAACACATTGGTAGTTTAAACAAAACTGGAACTAAAGGATAGATTAAATGAAATAAATTTAAAAGAATTCTTAATACTCTTCAGATATTCTTGTTCAACACCCAGTTGAAGATCAGTTACTGTTTTCTATTACAAACTCCATAACTTAGAGAGTAACAGGGTTTCCATAAATACCTAATCCAGATCTTTAAGAATTTTTAGAAGCTAGCTGGGTCTGGTGGCGGGCACCCATAGTCTCAGCTACTTGGGAGCCTGAGGCAAGAGGATCACTTGAGCCCAAGAATGTGAGTTTGCTGCGAACTATGACTCCATGGCACTCTACCTAGGGTGATGGAGTGAGGCTCTGTCTCAAAAAAAAAAAAAAAAAAGTTTTGAAGCAACTTTTGTGAAAAATACAACAAACACATTCAGAGGGAATTGAATAAACCTTATTTGTTTCAAATGTTGACATTTCCAACTAGATTACTATCTGGAAATTTCAAACTCAAAAATCAAAGATTTAAGAAAAATGGTCTTATTCATGAATTCTTAAATAAATGTATCTTCTTCTGGAGCAGAAATATTACTGAGATATTTTTAAAGTGTGTGGGGTTAAGTGTCACACAACAGTTTTTACTATAATACCTAGTGGCTCTTCTTCTTTTTTCTTTTTTGCAGTTTTTGGCCTGGGCCGGGTTTGAACCCACCACCTCCAGTATATGGGGCCGGCATCCTACTCCTTTGAGCCACAGGCACCGCCCCCTAGTGGCTCTTTTTAGGTACCATCCTTTCAGGAAGGCTATAATTGAGAACACAATAAAACGTAGGTTTGTTTGAGACTAAAGCAGCTAAGCCAGTTCTAATGACTCCCAGTGAGCCTTCACGTTTTTGTTTAAATACCTGTCTGTAAGCTATTTAGGGCCATTTTACAAGTTGTAATTGATAGACAGAGAGTGTTCCCTTTTGTCAAAGGCAGGTTGTAAAACTGCAAGTAACATAGACCAGTTGGGCAGGAGACAAACTGCAGAAGCTCTAACTCTGGTTTACTAGGGCCACTTCTTACCTGAGAATCAACCACAGTGCCTAGAGCAGCATCTTGTTCCTAAGCCCCGTCAAATGAATGAATGAGTGCACTGGCAGTGCCAGGGGATGTAGAGGAGGCAACGAATAACAATCTCAAACATCTCACCAATTTCGACCAATAAGAATGTGTCACTAAATAGAGTTACTGCTTGTTCCTTTGAGTCTGGCCTTTTCAGAAAAATTCAACAGTTTTACCTCTTCATTTTCTCGTATTGCAGTTGCATGGTCTCCTTTCTTAAGTAGATACAGCAATAAGCCAAATTCATTTTTATCTGGGTGAAGAATAAACTAGGGTGGGTGGGTAAAATGGGGCTAGAAAATACATTAAACTCCCCTCCTGCAGCAGCAGTGAAAGTCTCAGTGTTGCCAAGTTATCTTAAGAAAGCTGGTCATGCATAAATAACTTCGGTGTGTCATTACATGCCAGGATATTCTCCCATTGAACCAATATTTACCATGCCTAAATATGATGGCACCATTACTTTATCTCTACAGGGAGTACAGATACTCGGGAGGGGAGTTTAACACAAGTTCTTTTTATAATGCCTTTAATCTGCCATAAATCTAATTATAAAACTTAATTTTTCTTCTATTTCTAAAAAGCTTTTTAGCCATGGTGGATAAAGTACTTTATGCTTTTTCAATTTGATGGCTAACACTTGAGGGAGACTCTAAAAACCTGGACAATGTCATTGCTGCTGGCAACCATTGATTTAACAAACATTTGCTGGGCTCCTTGTATGTAAATGACTGTGAATTGGGTGCTGAAGATACAGATGAATAAGCTCTGAGCTCCACTCATAAGCACTTTTAGTGCAGAAATTATAAACAAACATCTGTGTAAACAAATAGCTCTATGAAGAGAAACATAAGCTGTGATAAATGCACATATGATGTACAGTGAGATCCAAAGGGGATCATCATCAATTCTGCCTAGAGGATTAAGGAAAGGCTTCAGACAGGACATGAAATTGAACCAAGCCCTGAGTAATGAGTTGGTACCAAAGAAACTCAACCCCTTGCAGTGAAGTGGTATCCTTCAAACTTGAGTTGATAGAATGATAGAAAAAAATGGTTTGGCCTCTCAGAGCTGACGTATAGTACTTTTTATTCTAATGATATTTTGAACCGTACATACAGAAAATTGGATATAAAATCCTTATGCTTTTATTCTATTATAAAAGCAAGACAAATTTACAAATTAAATATCATCAAGGCTACAACGTAAATGGACTCCAAATTAGCCACACTTTATTTAACATAATGAACAATGTTGTTTTCCTGAAACTAAATCGCTGATATGTTGCTGATGTTGCATCTTCTCTTTTCCTTGCTTATCAAACTAATATGTGCAAAGTAATACACTTAAAAATAAAATAGCATGGACGAGGTTATGATGAAAAACTGCAGTTGCTTTCCCTGGAAGGAACCACTATTTCTGATTTTGTTTCTCAAGCAGGCATTACTATATTTCTCAATAGACTGTTTATGCTGATGTTTTTATCTAGGTATCAACCTTAAGAATTTTTTTTTTGATTTTTTGATGTAGACTTAATTCTCTGATCTACTCCTCATTACTCCACTACATTTCACCAAAGATAGTAACAAGAGTGGTCACTTCTGCACATTAAACAGTATTTTAAACCTCCATGTATGGGACTATCAAACTTAGGCCTTTTCTCTTTTCTCCCTGTTTTTTAGGCAAGGATCATGCTGTCCTATCCTCTCTGTGTCTCCTCCTTTTGTTTCATCTCCCAAATATCGGCAATATCTTTCTTTCACATGATAACACTTAATGTCCTGACTTGGAACCACAGTTAAGTCTCTTGTGATTAGATTTCTACAGATAGTCTGAAGGTTAAAAACCTATAACTTTTGTTAGCATTGGTTTAATGAACCAAATATTGTTCACTGTAGAGGCAGAGTTGTGATGTTTACTGGAGGCAGAGAGCCAGAGGCAGCCTGTTGAAATCTCAGCTCTGCTTGTACTATCTACACAACCTTGGACAAGCAACTCTGCTGTGCCTGTTGCTTCAGCTGAAAAGTAGGAGAAAATAATTTTGCATACTTCATGGGATTGCCATGAATAAATGAACCAGTATACATAAAATAATCGTACCTACGTACAGTAACTTCTCAATAAGTATTATCTTTCATTATAATACATTTACTTTCTATGGCTTTCAGAGGAGACTGTCCCTAGCTTTGGGTTTTAATTGATTATCTTCTTAAATGTACTTTACTGATGGTCTTTTCCTTATTCTATAAAATCTCTAAACTGTTCATGCTGTTTCTTCTTCTGATTTCCCTTATATCTGGACTCCTTCATCTTAAATTCCTCCAGCCAGGTCGGCTGTCCACCCAGTCAGCTCACAGCTGCGTGTTCCTCCGATTTCTCTATCCCCTCACCTTGGAACTCCTTTTCACACTTAGATCTCCTATTTCCTCTGTCCATTGTCTCCCTGTTTCTGCTTATTTTGTCATTTTTTTGAAATAAAATATATCCTCAAGTAACTTCCCAAGAAGAAATTCATCAGTGTCAGACTTCCTTGCATGTCTAACGGCTTCATTCTGCTCTCATATCGGTTTGATATTCCCTTCATGGAATTTTAGGTTAAAAGCACTTTCTCTCTGAATTTTGAAATTCCTGTTCTAATGGCTTTTAGTAGAGTGACCATGTGTCCCAATTTACCTGTGACAGTCATGGTTTATACCTATTATCCCAGAAACTGATCCTGGTGAGATGTCCTGATTAGGGCTATAAATTGTATGGTTCCTATAACATTTAGCATCAGGAATTACCAATTAGGTGTTACTAATGAAAAGAAGGATGGTTGTTTGATGCTTGTTCTAGTCGAAGTAATTTTCTTATCTTTGAAAGTGTTTAGATTTTTGTCTTCATTCTGAGGACATCATTGCACAAAATAATTCCCTTTTAGTCCAGCAAACTGGAGCCTTGGGGACCCCAGTAGGTGTTTGGTTCACTTAAGCATTTAGCTCACTGGAAATTTAGTTCTGAAAAAAAAAAAAAACCATAGGATGTGTAAGTATTTTTTTTTCTCTTATTGTAATGGCTGCTTGGTTGTCCTTTTCAATCTGAAGGTATTTTCTTATTCATCTCTAGAAAAGTATCATCCCTAATTTCTTTGAAAACTTTGTGGTCTCCATTTTTCTTATTTTTAATTTCTTCAGTTCCAAAGGCTGATATGATTGAGAGGATATTCAGGCTAACATGACATTTTCTCCACTTGGAAAAGACTTCCTCTCTATCTATAATAAAGAAATAGGATTATGTCTTATTCGCGGTTTTGTTCAGAGAAAAACATTTGCTTAGGAAAATAGTTGGGGGAAGTATCTTTACTAAAAATCACAAGTCAAAATATGGTTCTTCAAGTGCAGGTTAACATTTTCCAATCCTTAGAATGACCAAACAATGTTCCTGATAGGGAATAATTAATGTTGATTCCAAAGGCATGAGACTGGCAGTCAGGGGAATAGGACTAAACAAGATGTTTATAAATCATATCACTCCAGTCCTTCCTCTTTCTTAAGTTTTCTCCTTCTTAATCATATTACCAGGACACCTCAGCCTTCACATTTCAGATTAGCTTGCAAGACTTGGAGTATAGTATAAAAACACTCCACCGTCATAAGACATTTCTAGTTGATTATACCACTTGAAAAAGAGAAGAGGCTTAAGAAAATGAAATATTAAAATGCCTCTCCTGAAACTCTCCTGGAATTCTGTGGACGCCATTGCACAAAATATTCCCTTTTAGTCCAGCAACTGGAGCCTTGGGGACCCCAGTAGTTGTTTGGTTCACTTAAGCATTTAGCTCACTGGCATTTTAAGAGGGCTGCTAAGGGATTTTCCATAGTTCCTTTTCACTGTTATTTCCTTGACATGGTGTTGGCAGATATACACACTACAGTGTTTAAGCAGTCTCCAGTCTGACCAAGGATCTATGAGTATTGGAAGGCCCTAAAGAATGGGCTGATTCAAGAGACTGTTGAGCATTAGGAGTAGGATACTAATAGCACAACACCATCTATCTTGCATGAGACTGAGCTGCTGAGACCCAGGAGAGATTTAGAAGTCAAAATTCTACCTGGATAAGATATGATTTCCTTGTGTGATAGAGAATCTTCTTACAGCAGCTCCACAAAGATCAGGAACGCTGTGAACTCTGTGATGGATTACCCATATGTCCCTTCAAAAGAGAAAGACATACACTCCCAGCAGCTGGGAGTGCTATCAGCTGTCAGCCTGCATGGGGACTGCCTCAGCCGAATCTAGTAGACGGGATCAAGCCCGTGCTTTCTTTCCAAGATAACCTCTTCCAATGATGATTGATCTGGGAGGCATAAAGAGCCACCTTCTGGACTTATGCCTGGACAATTTTGAATGGACAGCCCAGCTCCAAAGTTTCTATGGGATGTTGATGGGACTACATTCCAGCTCAACATCTCCTTCCCCAAATTCTGCTTCCTTCCATAGGTGTTAATCCCAAATACTCCTTAATTAATGCCTCAGATCTTAACTCCAAGTTTCATCCTGTACCATCCCCAAGGCTGCATCCCCGGCAATTCATAACAAACAGGAAGAGCTAAAATGTAAGGGCCTTGCCAAAGGGCATCATGATGCCTCCCAACATTTGGGAGCAACGTCCTGTTTGTGTGGTGTTTCAAAGTGAATAATTCATTAGATCTCAGATCCACTCTGTGAGTTAAGGACAATTTCATGTCCATTTTACAGATCAGGAATGTGAGTCTCAGAAAAGTTAACTGACTAGTACATGACACGATTCACTAAACCATTGGTGGGAATCCTAATGGTGATGATGTAAACAGTGCCCTTAAGGTTGGGTGCTGCTGGGTTTGACCATGACCTCCTATATTCATTTTCCATTGTCCTCATAACAAGTTATCTACCACAAATTCAGCAGCTTATGACAACACAAATTTCTTATCTTACAATTCCGTAAGTCAGAAGTCCTGGTGGCTTACTTCACAAGGCCAAAGTCATGCTGTTGGCTGACAGAACTTTTAATAAGAGGCCATGGGACAAATCAGTTTCCAAACATATTCACATTGTACTAAGGTCCCCATTTCCTTGATGGCCATCGACCAGGGCCTGCTCTTTGCTCCTAGAGGCTGCCCACATTCCTTCTTATGCTTTCTACATAGCCACCTCAAGCACCTTTTTATCAAATCCTTTTTATCTCTCAAATCTCTCCAACTTTATTTCTGCTGTGTCTTTCTGAGTGCCTCCTCTGCCTTAAGTCTTCTATTTCAGTTCTCTTTGAACTCCAGCTGGAGAAAGTTCTTTGTCTGTAAGGGCTTGTGTGATTAGATTGGACCCACCTGAGTAGTCCAGGTTACTCTCCCTATGTTAAGGTCTAGTAGCCAGAGTTACATTGTCAAAGTCCCTTCACAGCAATACCTAGATTAGTGTTTGATTGAATAACCGGGGGTGAGAATCTTGGGGGGCTGTCTTTGGAATTCTGCCAACTACATTTTATGACTTGTGTATCTAAAGCAGATGGCAGCCCCAGAGCCCAGGGAGGAGGTTGCCTCTGATACATTTGAGCTTGCTAAATTCGTTTGCTACCTCTGGGAGGCTGGCACTTCTGAAATGAGGCACTATGAGAAACCAACCAAATTTCACAAAATTCTTTACACTCATCCCCCATCTCTTTGAGATGTACCACTGGACAGTTCAACAAATATCATCAATAGATTTTACGGACAAGGTTTCCCAAATGCGCCTAATGAGAGCATCCACCTATTTCCAGGACCCTCTTCTCTAGATCCTGATTCAGTGTGTCTCAGATGGGACTAAAGGAATTCGTATTTTTTAAAGTAACTCCAGGTCACTGTATCCTAAGAGAATATGGGGACACACTGTCATAAGACTCAGGCTCTTTCATGCCACTAGACCTTTGTATTTGCTATTCCCAATGTCTGGGTTTGAACTCTCTGCTTTTTGAAGGTCCAGCTCTCTCACATCCTTCAGGTCTCATTTGTCATGTTCTTTTCTCAAAAGGATAATCCCAGACCACCTGATCTGCTTGAGATAGTTCTCTCCCTAATTATATTTCAGCCCCTCACCAATTTCATTTCCTGTACAATGTTGATCATCATCTGCACAGATTTTATTAAAGCATTTGCTTGGTTCTTATCTACCTCCCAAACTCGCATGTAATATTGAGCAAGGCAAGGACCCTTTTGTATCCATCTCTTATGCTCAGCACACTGCTTGATGCTCAACAAGTGTTCATTAATGAGTGAATGAATGAACGGACAAACTGAAGAAAAGTCATGAGCATGGCACCACGTTGCAATAAAAGCCAAATTCCACTGGAGCGAAAACATTCCCTTGGAGCTCATCAGCTTATTTCTCCATTTTCCCAATAAGAATATGTGAAAAAATAAAATAATTTTGTCCAATTTGAATAAACTTTTGAGAGGTGGATGCAATAGTCAGTAAACCAAGAAAAGATTTGCATAATGTTAGTATTTTAAATATTAAGGAAAACAGAAACCATTGTTTCATGAGTGCTTATTGCTATCTCTGCATATGATGGTTGATTGTCATAGTTTTCTACTTAAATATATACCCAAATGTGTATATATATTTTACATAAACAGTGGATAATCTAAAGTTTAGGCTATAAACTAATTCAATTGCTTCTTTCTTAGTTACACTAAGTGCCAGGATTAAGTCCTACCCTTTTGGGAGCTGAAGCTTCCATGAAACTAATTTTGCTCATGCGTATTTTAGGAGTGATTCAAAAGCAAGCAAAGGGAGTATGTCCCTCTTCCTTCACCAGCCCCTAGATCTCTTCTCCATCTTTCTCTGCTATTCTTTCCACCAATCTTTCTGTGCCTTAGGAGCCTGACTTCTATGAACTATATCGCTCAACTTTCTATACCTCTGGTTTCCAGTTGGGTTCAACTAATGGGAGGTACCTGAAGAGAAATCAGAGGAAATTGCTTAAAGGATCTTTTTTGTTTGTTCGTTTAAAGAATCTTTAAATCTCTGCTGGCTGTCTCTCAACTCCATACCATTCTACTGTGATCATAGTTTCTGTCAGTGGCTCCTCCCCCGTGGTTCCAGCTGTCACTATCCCTGGTAGCTCTGTTCCCTCCTAGGCCTAAGGGTGCTAACAGATTCCTGATGTTGCTGTAATCTGGTCCCCAAACATCCCTTCATTCTACCCACACCTCTAAGTAGTTCCTTCAGTAAAAAGATGTCTTTAAAACTCCCAGCTGAGTGTACTATTTTCAGCTTGGCTTATGACCTATATACTCATTTTCCTTGGCCCAAATTTCCCTTATAAGACTAACAAAGCTGAGAGGGCATTCCTAGGATGTCCTCTCTTCCTGCCTGCTATCTATGACCATCCAGGATGCCAGGCAAATGTCTTCCACCAGTATTTTTTCTGTCTTCATACTGCTGATTTGTTTAAAAAAAAAAAAAAAAACTGAGAAAGGCAAAATAAAAAAATGGTTCAAAATCAGACAGGATTTTTTTTCCTGCTTAATAGAAATTAGAGCTTAGAGTTTAAAGCTAATTTGAATGTCTTTAAATGAGGAAGCCTATCTTGACTACTTCCTTCTGAAAGCTTAATTGGTCAGCTTTGGAACATTTTCGTTGATTTTTGAATGATATCAAATTATGTGAGTGGCCTGTTTTGTTTATAAAGTGCTTCGCTTGGCAGTATTTCAAGAAATGCAACATGGAAAACAATACTTGTAATATGAATGGTTCAGAAAACAAATAAATAAAGCACTGATAAAGTCTCCATTCTTTAACTCACTACAAATGGATCCTGGCATTTGAACAAAGCTCATCAGATAAGAATTTATCATTGTGCCTAATTACAAAGAGGCCTCTTTCTACAAATGGTTTGCAAAATATCTTGTCCCTATTAATGCAACTGGACCTACATTTATTCCTAGCTATAACACAGTCCAGAAATATAATTTTTAACAAGTTACTTTATCTATCCATGCTTGAGGTTTCTTCTCTTCAAAATGATAGTAATAAAACCTTCCAACTTCATACCCATAAATAATAAGATAGTTTGTCTTTCTTCCAAAGAAGAACTTGCCTGAGACAAAGACTAGAAAGCAGGTGTTTGCTTGGAAGGTAGTCCCAAAAGCCAGGAATAAGAGATCAGGGCAAGTGAGTTAGGGAAGGAGAAAAATCGAATTAGAAAGCAGAATGAATGAGCTTCTTAACACCACGGGTAACTTGAACTCATACTCATCTGGAACTCTCTGAGCATCCATGTAGAGAATGTTCCTCAGAATTGTTCCTGTGAAAGCATGAGGGGCAGTGGCTACAACATCTATCCAGAGAGACTCCATGTTGACAGTTGTCAGAGAATGTTAACTTCCCAGCACCTCCAGTTGTGTTGTGCTTGACCAGAGGTTATGACGGCCTCTGGGGCCCTAGGGCAGAAAAGAAGCAATGCTCTGTGTCCTTGAGGTCAGACACCTTTAGGGTACTGAGAGATGTTCACAGCAGAGGTGCTAAAACCTGAGGGCTGGGATTTGGAACAAAAATGTGTCCTTTGCAGGAAATACACTTTAAATGTTTTCGTTTATAGCCCAAACTAAAGCAGCTGTGGTAGGGATGGGGCGGGGGAAGGTTTCAAGAGACATCTGAAATAGAAAAGGAAAGGTTCAAGACTGGCCAAACGAAAAGATTTAGAATGAATTTGATACTTCTAGCATGGAAGGCTGGATAGATAATTAAGTTGACCACTGAGGCAGTAAATATGGTGTCAGGACAGTTTTGTGCAAATAAAGAGATCAGTGTTAGGTTCAGCATAAGGACTCGGTTCACTTTCAGGTTTTTTGAATGTTTGGCGAGGCCAGTCTCTTCTATCATGATGTCATTCCACAATTCTATAATATAATTCCTTGTGGCAACAGCAACCTCAATTCAGTCTGATTGATTTGGGAGATCAGTGCCAAGAAATTCACTTGTTCACAAACATACATCACATTCTCCAATGTCCTGAATGTTGGTTTTCTTGATAGGGTTAGAGCCCAAGTAGTAAAAAGGAGTATTATTAGGACTTCTTCAACAGCCACAAATGAAGGCCATTCAACTAGAAAGAATCACCAAAATTCTACCTATAAATTAAAGCTCAATCCAGAAATGTCTTGGTGATAAACAGAGAGACTTAATTATTGCTTAGGAATAGGATTTTGGAAATGAGAGAAATGGGAGGACACATTTCCATAAATGTAACAAAACAATAGCCAAAAATCTAGACAATGACCATAACAGACCAAACATACAATTACATATGTAATCGGGGTACACAAGCGGAATATACTGGGATATTGAAAATATAAAGGCACAGGAAAAACAGAAATGCTTCCATTTCAAACAAAATGTTTCTGTTAGACATTTAATTCACTGGAAAGGACAGCATTTTCTGGCTATTTCTCTTTTGGGGTCAGACAACCAATTCTCCCTGTTACCAAGCATTGTGGCAGAATTATTATCTCTTTGTGCCCAAAAGAACCTTTAAAAATTAATCCAGATCCTTATTTTCTGGCCTTTCTAAACTAGGGTAGACAAAGTTTTTCACAAAAGGCCAGACAGTAAATATTTTGGGCATCACAGGGTCTCTGTCACAACTCAACTCTGAAACTGCAGCACAGAAAACAGCCATAGACAATACGTAAGCGAATGGGTATGGCTGTTTGCCAAGAACATTTGATTCTCAAAAATAAGCAGTGGGCCAGACTTGACCTTCAAGCTGTGGTTTTTCAACCCTTGCTCTAAACCAGTGTTACTTAAATATGGTCGGAGAACTTTTGCCTATCAAAAGCAAATGTTTGTAATGAGTCCCCAAGATAGGTGCAAAAATTGATAGTAAGCATTTAGAAACTTAACGTTGCAATTTGACATTATCAACATTAAATGCACGATTTTTAAAAGTAATTTATTCTTATTAACCAGAAGTATCTGTTTATGATGAATTGGAAATAAAACACCTGGTCCTTCATCCATACAGTTTGAGAAGCAAGACCCTAAACTCCAAGTTCATCCATATTTTCCATATAGGAAAGGAGATTCACAGAATGGGGTGGTTCAATGCCATCCAGTCAGTTAGGGGTGGAGCCAGAATTTGAATCCATGTTTCCCAATTCCTACTCCAATGATTTCCACTCTATGGCACGAATTTCACAGTCTATGTCAATGACTTCATGCCTTACAACCTTCCCACATGGCCACAGCTAGAGCCTTGAGCCCTGGAGTCTGCTCAGAAGGTTATATGATTATATATGCCAAGTGATTTTCTGTCAAGGTAAGAATAGAACTCTCCAGTTTCTGAATGCCTAACCCTGTGTCTGGTGTTATCTGGGCCCAGGCTGTTGCTCCAGGCCAGTCTGCCCATTCCTAATTATTTATTTCAGGTTCTGCAACTTCGAGGCTAAATATAATAAAAGTGAGAAAATACAAACAAAAATTAATTCCAATACCCCTTTACATTTCTTCCCATAGCTAGGGAAAAAAATAGCTAGATTATGAAGCGAGCATCATGGCTCTCAATGAAATGAAATGCACATTCTCCCAATTCTCCCAAATATTCTTCCACCTCTCTCCTCTCCTATTCCCTACCATCCACCCAGAAGATTTTCAACTCCCACTCTCACAGAAAAAAAAAAGTCTACTTCTATAGTCAAAGACAGTCCAGTTAGCTATTAAAAATAAAATGAGTAATGAGAGGTAAATGCAATGTCAGTGGAAGATAGAGCAACTGACATCATTTGTAGAAGGTTCTTAAAAACCTACAAGTCTAAATGCTGCCAAAGATTCATCGACCATGTCAGCAGGATCAGCATAAAGAATGATTACTTAAAAGTGAATGAAAAATATCGACTCAGAAATGAAAAAGAAGACTCCTGCTAACATAATTCATTCTGAAATAAAATGGCCACACCATGGAAGGTCAAGGATCAGTTTTAGACACAACTGCTTGAATTTTTCTTAGAGGATATTTAGGTGCTTAACACTCTAAATTTAAGATTTCATTGGTTTAGCATCATTGGTAAATGATTTAGGACTTGGACAAAAGTTTGCCTGTTCTGAATAAACTCTACATAGATTGGAGACAGTTAATATCAGATATTTATTGTGAATTTGATTCATGCTTAAAGATTTATTTCTAATTCTACACCATTCACCATTTTTCTCCTTGCCTTAAATAGAGCACTAAAGATCCTTTGCTAAGTGACATGACAAGTTTGTTTTTTTTCTAAATATCTGCATGAAACAAAAGGCACTTATTTTAAAATGTCCTATAATTCAGATATTCTGTGGTTCTGATGGGCCTTTTCTTTTAATCAATCCAGATTATTATTGACTAGGATTTTTAGAATCACTGTATTGTTAATATGTCTAGGGCAATGGGAACACTCAGGCTTACATATATTCAAAATTATTCACCAAGAGGGAATGAGAAAAAAGCATAGCTTCTCCGGACAACTGTATGGAGGCTCCTCGAAAAATTAAAAATAGAATTAGGGTGTAATCTGGCAATCCTGCTTCTGGGGATATATCCAAGATAATTAACAGCAGGATCCTAAAGAGATATTTTCACTCTCATATTCATTGCCACACTAGCCACAAAAGCCAAAGGAGGGAGACAGCCCACATGTCCATCAATGGATGAATGGATAAAGAAAATGTGCACATATAATGAAGTATTGTTCGATCTCAAAAATAAAAGAAAATCCTTTCACTTTCCGCAACATGGATGAATCTTGAGGACATTATGGTAAATGACATAAGCCAGTCTCCATTTAAATAAGATATCTAATGTAGTCAAGCTCATAGAAACAGAAAATAGAACGACAGCTGCCTGGGGCTAGAAAGATGGAGGAAATAGGGAGTTGTTGTTCAATGGGTATAGTTTCAATTTTATAAGATGAAAAAGGCCTAGAGCTCTATTACACAATAATGTGAATATAATTAACACCACTGAACTATACACTTAAAAAAAATAGTTAAGGTGATAAATTTTGTTTTTTACCTCCATTTTAAAAATAAATTAATTTTAGAAAGTATTCGCCAGGCTTCTACATATGTCATCATGGAGGCTTGGGAGGCAATGTGCTATAGTGGGAAGACAACAGAGACTACGGCATTGATAGAGCAAGGTTCAAGTCCAGCCCTGTCATTGTGTCAGGGATGTTAAAATATTTCTCTAAGCTCCAGGTCTCTTATCTGTACTCATCTCAAAACTATGGATCAGATTAAAAGTAAACATCAATGGAAAGCTTCTAGTATGTCCCAAAACTGATGGCTACAGTGATGATAATGATGACAACAAAAATGTGATGATGATGATAACTGTCACAAGGTGCTACAGAAGAGGAAAGAATCAAAGAAAAGTCCCATCCCTAAGGGCCTTTTCGTATTTTAGGTCTTTTCTATCTGTTTCTATCTAGCAGATAAGGAAAACCTTATCTGGAGAGCCAGTGATGAACTTATTCCCTTATTTTATAATGGAGTCAGTTTAAGTGATGAGCCCACAATCTCCTATTGTTCCAAACTCTTTATTTCCCAGGAGCAAAATAACCTTCTCAAATTATGACCTGAGCCTGGCTGCTTCTGAGTTTTATAGGCATTGGCTATGAAAGAGACAGTCTGTTCAAAAGCCAGGAGGAAACCACTCCACGTCACACTAGGCCCACTCTGTCCTCAGATGAATTCATCTCTGTGCTCATATGAATTAGCTGCTGAGCAGTATGTATGGTTTAGTGGCTTCTTGTCCCAGATTGTAATGCCATGCATTATAGTTACAATGGCATTTGTCTGCAGTATGTATTGCTTTTAGGGTCGTCCTTCAAAAAGGTTTATTTAAAGAAAAACCTGCCATGGAGTATCATGATTTTGGACTATAAAGACTTTTTTTTTGCACAGTTTTTGGCCGGGGTCAGGTTTGAACCCACTACCTCTGGTATATGGGGCTGGCGCCCTACTCCTTTGAGCCACAGGTGCCACCTTGGACTATAAAGACTTTTTTTTTTTTTTATTGTTGGGGATTCATTGAGGGTACAATAAGCCAGTTACACTGATTGCAATTGTTAGGTAAAGTCCCTCTTGCAATCATGTCTTGCCCCCATAAAGTGTGACACACACTAAGGCCCCAGTATAAAGACTTTTTATGGCAGTGTACTGGCTTAGCCTGTGAATGGGTAGAAAATAAAAAGATGGCAAGGAGTAGTAGGGGAGTTTCTTTTTGTTTTCACTTTCTCCTTAAGTGATCAATAAAAACTAAGTTCTTAAAAAAGTTTCAGATTTTGATTATCTAGGCCAGGGGCTGGCAAATGGTTTCTGTAAAGAGCCAGATAATAAATATTTCAGGCTTTGCAGGCCACATCATCTCCTTCATAACTATCCAACTTTGCTGTTGGAGCGCAAAAGCAGCCACAGACAATATATAAATAAATTAGTTTAGCTGAATTTATGGACACTAAAATAGGAATTCCATATAGTTTTCAATTATTAAATATCCTTCTTTTGATTTTTTTCGATCGTTTAAAAATGTAAAAAATCATTCCTAGCTTGCACACGCTATACAAACATACAGCATGGGCCTAATTTGACCTTCAGGCTAGAATTTGCTGACCCCTGATCGAGGTTCCGTGTTTTGTGGAATGTTGTCACTACCAAGAGGTGTCCTAAACATCCAGAAAATAAAATACAAACATTGTAGATAGCACATCAAGGCTTTCGTTATGCTATGAATTGAAACTTTTCTCTATTACCATGTCTCGGTTATCCTCTCTCCAAGTGTGTTTGGGTTTCCATCGTTCCCAGGACTGTCATAGCATTGTGCATCTTCTTCTCCCTTCCCCCGCCCCCATTTCTACATGGTAAAAAACCAACTCATGTCTTCAGGAACAGTTCCAGTGCCATGTTCTCCATGAAAAAGTCCTTGATGCATTCCTCTCGCTGCCATCAGAACAAGTGTTTCCCATCCTTCTGGTTCACAGCCCTTTTTGTAGTCCTCACCTGTGAGATATGTATTCATGTCCTGTATATTCATGATATATTGTTGTCTATACTTGAACCAGGTAGTCATGTCTGTGAGGGCAGAAAATGTGTCTCATTATATCTGTGTATTCCTCCAAAGTCAATTCTCAACACGAAGCCTTGTATGTAACAGGTGTTTAATAAAGTATTTGTTGATGAATAGATTCATTAATGCATGTAATAAGAGATGTGCCCACTAATACACCTCTGTCCTTGTTTCCTTACAGCCCTGGTGGGAAGGTGATGGGGAAGAGCTTTCCTCTGAAAAGGAGACAGTTCCTGAAGAACTGGCAAACATTTTGGGCTACTTACAACCTGATCCCTTATGCTGGTGGCAAGTGGGCACAGCTTTCATGGCTTCTAAGAGTCATATCACAAGGGAATATTTCAAAGAATCTAAGCCAGGCTAAGTCTTTAAAGAATCTTAAAAATCCTCTAATCCTAGCAGTCCTTGTAAAGTGAGAAAGTGGCCAGAGAGGTGGTGGGACTCACTGAAACCCCCACAGAGTCAAGGCCAGGACAAAGCAGCTCTGAGACAGAGCTTGTTCCACTCCACTTGTTTAAACATGCATTTTCATTCTTTGGGGGTAAATACCTAGAAGGGCAATTTCTGGGTCAAAGGTAGGTGTGTGTTTACTTTTATAAGAAAGCTAAGGTGTTTCCCAAATGGTTTTACCATTTCACATTTCCACCAGTGACATATGAGAGACTGAGTTCCTCCACATCCTCATCAACACAGATTTCACTCAGCCTTAATTGTAGCCTATCGTGCTATTTCATTGTGCTTCTAATTTGCATTTTCATGATGACCAATAATGTTGAAAACGTTTTCATGTGCTTATCGATCACTCCTACAGTAACCTCAATGAAGTGCCTGTTCATATCTTTTGCCTTTATCGAGCTCTGTATGTTTTTATTGGGTTTGCCATATTTTAAAAGGAGCCTTGCAAATAGTTTTCAGCAGATTTCACTAGAAGAATTGTGTTTTGGTTCACAGTATTTCATTACTGTCATACCCTTATATGCGATTTATACTCCTCATTATATTCCTAAGTAGTGGTACAACTTATAGTTCTTTGTTCACTAAACTGACGCATACTTTCAACTTGCAGCTGAAACATTTGATTTCTGCCACAAAAAGCCACAATATTCTAATCTAATATATGAAAACAGATGTGGAGTAGATTGAATTTCTCATATTGTCATCAGGCCTGTTGACCAAAAGTTATTTGATTCACAAAGCCCTTCCTCGGTAGATGGATCAGTGTTTATTTTTATGGACTTTGCTGTTCTAAATCAAATCAACCAATCAACAAGCCTTTCTTGAGTGCTCTAAGTCATCTCTATAAAGCAGTTTATGCATTGCATATTAAATTCTAGTTTGCAAATCCAATTCCTCTCTTTTTGCCCTCAGTTTTATTTGCTTTCTTTTGAAAGCCTGTATTAAGCCTTTTCATCATTTTTAGCAGGCAGATATCCAATGGTCAAACCAAATTATTTCCCTGAAAGTTGACATCATCATAATTCCAGTGCAAGTGACAATAATAATAATAACCCAATAAACATTAACCTTTCATAATAATTCATATCATGCACATAAAATTCAATTATATCTAATGACTACTACATGGGGAGGAAATTATCTTTCTGTTTCATTGATAAGGAAATAGTTTCAAGAAGTAAAAAAACTCATTTGAGGTCATGTAGCTGTTGAACAGTAATGAGAAAATCTGATCCCTTGTCACATAAAGGGCTCACTGGTCTTTCCACAACATTCCAAAGTTAGATATGATATAGTAGATGCAATTCCTGCTAAATACCCAAATAAAGACCCATCTTTAGGGTCCTTCCGGTGGTGGGTTCTCAGCTTTGCCCCCAGCCAGCAACCACAGGGCAGTTCATTAGAAATTCATGAGGCTTCTTCATGTATCATCTTGATCCTATGTTTCAGAAAGACAAGGGTTCCTTACTCCACTATAATAGCCATCTGACCAGTCCTCATTTCATGTGTCAAGTTGACGTCTTCGCAGGATGATCAAGAGCATGAATGACATGCTTTCCAGGTGCACTTATTCAACTACAAAGATATGGTTCAATTTTAATAACTGAACATAGGTAAGATGATATCTATGAATGGAAAGATTTATTAGCTTTATTATCATGGAGCATGAGAATATGAGTGCATCTACTGATTGACCCGGGGCTCACTAGACTCTTAAGCAACTCATCCCAAACTTGTTTGAAACTAGTTTCCAGGCATCAGTGCCAACCGGAGTACTTTGCTCATAACTTGCCTTGTTTGTTGTACTTTTTCCTTTTTGCCCTATATTTCACCTTTTAAATTCTGGCTTAGAGATATATGACACTGAACTCCCACCTGAGTGACACAGCTCTCCTTTTGTAGGCAAACAACAAATTCAGTTACAGAACCACTTTGATTTTCTTTGTTTACCATTTATCACATAAATTCAATTCCCAAGGTTTTCATTACTTAGTCTTAAATAAAACCATATATAAGAACAAAAATCTCAGCTGAGCCCCTTTTTGGCTTTTTTCACCAATCTTCTCAGCTGAGTTTCTTTTTAGTGTGTTCTCCGTGTGTGTCACACTTTATGGGGGCAAGACATGATTGCAAGAGGGACTTTACCTAACAATTGCAATCAGTGTAACCTGGCTTATTGTACCCTCAATGAATCCCCAACAATAAAAAAAATAAAATAAAATAAAAAAATTATAAACATGCATGCACACACACACAAATGCTCCTCAACTTATGACAGTTACATCACTAAATCCATTGTAAGTTGAAAATATCATAATTCAAAAACTTAATACACCTAATCTGTTGAATAGCATAGCTTAGTCCAGCCTATCTTAAACATGCTCACAACACTTACATTGGCCTAAAGTTGGGCAAAATCATGTAACATAAAGTCAATCTTATAGTAAAGTGTTGAATTGCTCATGTAACTTATTGAATACTGTACTGAAATAGAAAAAATAGACTGGTTGTGTGGTAACTTCAAGCAGAGTTTCTATGGAACACATATCACTTCTGCATCATTATAAAATGGAAAATTGTAAGTCAGGAACCGTCTGTATAAACATATGCTTACATATACATATATACCCATAGATAAATATAAGTATTTATGTTACCCATAAAATATATTTTACTTCAATTGGATCATACTACAAATACAGATTTTTTTTCACTCAACAATAGGTTATGAATATATTTCCCTACCAATCAATATAGATCTAAGGCTAAATAATTGTCTATTGCACCTATCTTCCATAAATATCTTTAACCAGTTCCAACTGATCAAGACTGTTTTATTAGGTTTCTTTTGGCCAGAAATGACAAAAACAAATTCAAATTAACCTATGCAAAAAGGAGAATTTGTTGGATGGTATAAATGAAAATTATCTGAGTAGATTAAGAAGAACTGATCCTCAGGCTGAGCTAACAACAGGATTATCTCTGTCCATCTCTTACTTCTATCTGCTTCCCCTCACGTTCTGGATTTATTTTTCTTCTCCCATGTTGCTGGGGAAGCAGTGCCAATAGGTTGAATCTTAGGAAGATTAGAATTGGCTTATATTGGGTTACTGTATATATGCTGGCCTATAAAGTGATCACTGTGGTCAGAAGAATAGATTAATTTGATTGATTACCATGTGTCTTGTCATAGATATGAAAGAAAAGGGTAGAAGAGTCATGATAGACAAACTTTCTAGAATCTTATGGTGTGGGAGGAGGGAATTCCTCAAGGTAAGATTGGACTTCATTTACCAGATGAAGATAAAATAATGATACCAAAAGCTGATGAAGAAATAGCTAGAAAGCTATAGCTAGATGTCTTCAAATGCTGACATAAAAATGTCAAATAAAACATCCTGAAAAAAATTCTACCAATATGTGAAGAAATAACCAGTTTTATTCATTTTAGAAATTCAAGATTTTTTCAATATTTTGATATCAACAATTCTAAGTTACAATCACCATATTGATAGGTAAAAGAAGAAAATGTATCATTAGGTCAAGAAGAAAGAGGAAAAGAAGATTAGAAAAGGGCTCTGACTTCCTCTCTGAATCAGTTTCCATCTTTTCTGTCAACTGGACCCAACAATGACTGTTCGCCTCTCACTGTACTTCCTTCATCCTTAAGGAATGCTGAACAATACATTTTATTTAAAAGTCTGGGCATGCTGATACTCCCAACAATAAAAGGGGTCTGTTGCTAGAAAGACAGGAAAAATATCCAAGGAGAGATGGTTTCTAAACTATGTATATCCTCAATATCTTTGTATGTACTTGACCTATCAGAGACAGAGAGATGTATGTTACACTACCACTATTATTCCATTTCTTGTGAAACTTTATTTTTGTATTTCTTGACATTATGTCAATGGGAATATAATGGCTCTGACATTCATATCTTCATTGTGGATCTTACCCTTGATTGCTGTAAAGTGATGCTTTTTGTCCTACTTAATGCTTTTTAATCTCTAATTAAACCTCATTTGATTTGCTTAATGTATTTCCCACATTCTCTTATTTCCAGTCATTCTGATTCCTTCAATATAGATTTTTCTCTTGTATTTAACATATATTTGTATTCATTCTTTTATCTTGCACAGAGCATATTTTTTGTCTTTTAAATACCCATCTTAGAGCTTTATATTGTAAGAGATAAATTTATTCTTTTATACTTAATGATAAAACAAATACATTAGATTATAAATAATCCATCATGGTGTTTATTTTTTAAGTGCTTCCTTGAATTTTATTTTTTACATGATTTTTGCTGTCTATATCATCTTTTAGCTTCTTTGTGGTAAATGTATATATTTATATTACCATATATAAGATATATGTATATATCTTATTTCAAGTCCTAATTTTGATAACACACACATTTCATCTTTCCAAAATATGTTTATTAATTTCCAAAATCTTTTTTGTTTTTTTTTTTTTAGAGACAGAGTCTCACTTTGTCACCCTCAGTAGAGGGCTGTGGCGTCACAGCTCACAGCAACCTCCAACTCCTGGGATTAGGTGATTCTCTTGCCTCAGCCTCCCGAGTAGCTGGGATCACAGGAGCCCACCACAACACCCAGCTATTTTTTGTTTGTAGTTTGGTCGGGACCGGGTTTGAACCCGCCACCTTCAGTATATGGGGCCGGCATCCTACTCACTGAGCCATAGGCACCACCCTAATTTCCAAAATCTTAAATGCAACAATATCCACTAACGATTTTTTGGGAGATGAAAAAACATTTTCACTCCCCTCACTTCCCAGTTTTATTTTCTTTGAATTTTTGTCTGTTTCTGTAATTTTTGACCTTATTACTTATATTGAAAGTGTTTATATCATTGTGTCAGGTAAGCTGAGCTTCACTTGCAAGCTAGAGACTCCCAACTCAGTTTTGCTTAAGCCCACTCACACCTCAGCCTTGCCCTAGTCTGGTCCTTAAAACCTCCATCACCTTTAGTAACCCCATGCCACCTCACAGAGCAGCTGTGAACCCCAAAGTCCTCTTCCAACTTTGACTAATTTTATTGTGCCTGCCCATTATTCTCCAGAGACATGGTAAAAAAAAAAAAAAAAAAACATATGGCCTTCCCATATGTTTCTAGAGAGAGTTTAATGTTTTATTGATTTATTTCTTTGGTCTTTTCCATCTTCACTCTTCAAAGGTAGAGTATATCCAAATTGTATGTTGCAAGAAAACCTTCAGTACCTTATTCTATAATCTAAAGAGGGAAGACAAGTCAATCAATTTTCAACTGCATCTTTTCTCGCTCTCTACCAGAGCCAGAGGCACATTCCCATGAAAACTGTGTTGTCTTTATGAAAACAAAAATGTGTGTTCCGTCAGTGGACACGAGGGAGAAGCTAATTAGCTTGCACTGGAAAACAACTATATTTAATCTTCTTGGATAAAATGATATGAACTAAACTCAATCAGTTCAGATTTTCTCAGCAGGCTCCTTGTGAAGTTTTTAATCTCATAAGAAGTTTGTTCTTATCTTTATTTGAAAGGGTTCCCACTGTGGACAGGGATTGACTTGAGAGATGAAATCCCATGTCTTCAGACAGGAGTGATATTAAAAATATTTCATGATAAGTCAGGCATGGAAACCAACCAATTAGGAAAAATGCCTGCTGTAAATAATGTGTCCAACCACATGAGTGTGCAGCAGCTAAAAGCAGACCTGCCCGTGGGAAGCCTTGTCTCCTAGGTCAAGACACATGCAGCATCCTCTACCAGTTTGTTTCTCTTTTTGTAAATCCTGTGATTCCCCTTCCACTTGGTACTCTGCCATAAGTTTTAAAATCCCTAAGAACATTTAAAGAAAATGAACTGGAGTTGGTGAGGAAGATATGAAACAGGGTGGAAATGGAGAAAATAATTTTGGGCAAGTTTCTGAATGCAATAATTACATGTAAGTCTAATTATTTGTACTATTAAAGTTTACTCAAAGATTCTGGAGAACCAACTGAAAATTCCCAGATCAGAGGTTCTGTGCAGAAGTCCAACTATTAAGGGTTGGCTAAGAACTCATGTCCATAGAAATGAATGGTTTCCTCTGTAATTAAAAAAATTCATCAATTTCAGAACATCAAAAAAAGAAAAAAATGTCTTAAAATTGAAAACATATGTACCTTATTATATATCAAATGGGTAACATAATCAGAGAAAATAATTTCAAATAGCCTTAAAACACAGTAGTTTGTATCTTTAAGGCATACATTACAAAGGAAAAAGAGATGCAAAGAAATCATAAATGGCATCAGATAGTGGTAATAATGCATGGTTATCTTGAACTATTTTTGTACATTAAAGGAGAAAGTGAATAAATAATGTAGTCAAAGGTTTTTCTGGGTAACATAACTATAAGTACAAAACCAAAAAAGTAAAAACACAATAATGTTAAGTTTATTATTATTAGGAGTAGTTTTTACTTCCAGAGTCTTCCATTGATCAACATCAGATACACCCAGAACCAGCCGAAACCAAAGATCTTGGAGTATAGTCTTCACCTAAAATAACTTATCTTTTTGCCTGCCTCTGGCCATGGAGGTTCTCTCCTGAATCTATAGGGAGCTGTGACAAAGCTTTGGGTAGTCATGGATTTACCAACTCGGGTCCATACTCAGAGGTGAGGACAGCGTACTGGTAACCTTAAAGCACACCTCCAGAAACACGCTGTTCTCTTTGGTATCAGATACTACCAGGAAACAGGGCAACCCAGGTGCCCTGAGATTGTTCTATTTCATCACTGTCATAACCCCTGGAGTCCTTACTCTGTAGAAAGATCGACTTCAATCATCTCAGAATCTTCATCTGGCACAGCTGAGAAAAGGCAGGTACAAAGAAACTGTATTTTCCCAAAATGTTGCAGATCAGTAACGGGAAACAGGATGGCGACCATCAAGGAAAACTGTCACTTTTAGACTCCTTTTTGACCACAGCAGCTATAATATTAAGTTTAAACTGGAAAAGTTAATATAAATTCATTGTGTGCACACGTGTGTGTGTCTACTCAAAGGCTATCTGCTAATAACACCTGGACATAATAACATGCCAGAAATTATGACCCCTAAATGCCTTTAGTTATTGCAAAGAAGCAGGGCTCTTCAGAGAAACCACTATTTTTAAATGTAGGATATGAGAAATGCAAGGTGAACCTGGAACAGCCTGTTGAGCCAGAAAGCAAGGAAGCAAAGACTAATGGGATTGAGTTAAAACACAGAAGCTAGCTAGAAGGGATTCCCACTGGCCAAATTTGGGGCCATTTAAGAAGCAAAAAGTATAATGAGGCTGTATATTTGAAGAATGCAAACTAATTTTCTTAATATTCCAACTAAAATTAGCTGGCAAGTTTATAAGCCTTTGCTGCAATAAATGAAAATGTCATGCCTTCCAAAAAGTAAAATGACTGTCATTGATTAAAATGCATTAACTATATTAAAATCCATGAGTTTGTGAGAAGGAAATCACAGTAAAATACACCTTTGCCATCCTTGCAAATTATTACACCTACTCCTTACCCTCAAATTTGTATTAAAGGTAAAAATACATATTTTTCTTGCAATAGAAATTATATTTCAGAGTAACCAAATAATTGACACAGCCGATGAGAAAGTTCTTCTTTGTTGTTGTTTTGTTTTGTTTTTGAAAACTTAGTCTCACTCTGATGCCCAAGCTAGAGTGCCATGGCATCAACCTACCTCACAGCAACTTCAAACTCCTGAACTCAAGTGAGCCTTCTGCCTTAGCCTCCCAAGTAGCTGGGACTACAGGTGCCTATCACAATGCCTGGTTAATTGTTCTATTTTTTAGTAGAGATGGGGTATTGCTCTTTCTCAGGCTGGTCTCAAACTCCTGAGCTCAAGGGATCCTCCCACCTCAGCCTCCCAGAGTGCTAGGTAGGATTGCAGGTGAGAGCCACGGTGTCCAGTAGAGGGAGCACGTTCTTCTAGAAGGACAGCTGACGAGTGTAGAATAAATGATTAGATTTAAACAGGATGGATGGGTAGCCTCCCACTTAGTCTTTCATTCAGGCAAGGATTATCCACAGATGTTAAAACCACCAGGTAAACTATTGATGGGGAATTGGATACCACATGGTATTAAATACTCACCCCAGAGATTACAAACTGCCTTCTGGGGGGGGCACGGGGGTAGGGGGAGATGAATGTAAATTTCCAAGACAGTGATGTTGTTGTCACTATCTTAACCCAGTGATCAATTATTATCGAATAATAATAATGGGACAATCATAATTTAGAAGCCCTCTGAGGTGATATCCCAGGAATTACACAATTTAGGAAATATTCCTTCCAATTCCTTCCAATAAATGTTCAATGTGAAATAAATCAAGTCTGAAAGTCTGACTTCCAGTGTACAGGAAATACAGGTGATAGAGGAACAAGTAAAATGACATTCTAAGGTAAAAATTGAACAAGTCCAGGGAGTGGAACTATTATGTGAAGCAGTTGGCTTCCACTGACCAGCAAAGGCTTTGGACAAATACCAATAATCTTCACACAGTGTAGGATTGAACTCATAGACAGAAGTGTCCACAGTAGGATGCATGCAGAGCAGAAAGCATCGAGGATGATATTACAAAAGAGAGACTCTTTTTCATGAGTGGTTTTGCAACTAGAGAGAGCCTGGGAATCGAGGACTCGGGAAAGTGGTAGATAAGCATCATGTAGTTGGAAGCCTCTGATTCTAGAGCCTGGCATTCTTGTGGAAAGTTGAGGCCATGGGCAGCACCTCCTGCTGGGGGGGAAGGAGAGCCACCAACCCCAACTAGCAGGAAACCTGGAGAGAGCCCCCAAATATCCCTCATTCCATTCAGTGGACAATTCAACTTGTCTCCTTAAAGTGATGCTCCCCTATGGAGACTTCTGGCCTAGACGCTTTAGCAGGTCAATGGGATGAAGAACAAAATATGTTGTTAGATTAAAAGAGATTTGAAGGAGGCAATAATCACATGTGACATGTGCTCCTTGACTGGATCCTGGTTTGGAAAGGGTAGAAAGTTGAATTGAGTGATGGGTGATCCTAGGGAATTATTGTTCACTTTGTGAGATTTATAAGGATGTTATGATCATGTAAAGACTCACCATTATTTTTTCAGAGATGCATGCTGGGATATTTAGGGGGTGAGATACTGTAAGGTCTGTAAGTTACTTTAAAAGATGTCAGACAAAACAGATGAAGCAAATAAGAGGAAATCTAGATGGTGGATTTTCATTATGTTTCTGTTCTCATTGTTTTTCTGTTTGTCTGAAAAATTGCATATATGTATTCTAATAAATGTTTCAGGAATTAAATCAAGCTTGCAGATTTAATTATATAATTAAATTTCTTCAACATATAATAAAATATTTTAATTAAATCCATTTAATTATATATAAATATAAAAGAATGTGTGTTTACTGTATTATCATTTTCACCGAGAACTAAATGATTACAAGCAAGCTGAACTTTAATTAAAATAATTAAGGTATCAGTAAAAGTCTAAGCAGAACCTGAATTAATAAATGTGCTAACTGGATAGCCCTGCTAAGAACCTTAGTTTATTTGGATTTAACTGTGGCATGCACTATTTCTAATAGTATGTTTAATGTTTATATGGCACCTTGTTTTCGTAGCCTTGTTTTCAAATATTACCAAAGTATTGAAAAGTAAATATTCCTTCCATCTTAGGCTCCTGAAGAAAAATATAATCAGCAGACTTTCTCTCCATAATTTTGCTATGCAAATTTATTGTTAGCCTTCTGTACTTATAAGTAACCATCTTCCTTTTAAGCTTTTAGTTTCTGTTTTATTTAATTTTTAACGTTTTGTTACAAATTGTTTAGCTTCAGTTACTAACTTTCAGTTTTTAATTTTATTAGGGAAAATTTCAAACACTCAAAAGGCAAAAAATAGTTTAATGAAGCCCTGGTAGCCATTCTTATAACCTTCAGATCAAGGCCAACATTATCACATCTATACTCCCCTCTTCCCACAGATTAATAATTTTCATAATGCATAAATTGTTATGAAACTAAATGTAAACATGATGTTGTTTCACTTGGAATACTTCATTATTCTTCTTTGAAATTTAGGAGTTGCTTATATAACTTCAACATCATTATCAAACATAAAAATTATTTTTAGTATCATCAAAATATCCACCAGTGTTTAAATTTCCCCTAAAAACTCATAAATGCACTTTTAAAGTTGGGTTGCTATAAGGATTCACAAAAGGTCCACACATTGCATTTGGTTGAAATGTCTCTTAGTCTCATCCAATCAATATTCTGTTGCAATTAATAATACTTCTTTTTTTTTTATTGTTGGGGATTCATTGAGGGTACAATAAGACAGGTTACACTGATTGCAATTGTTAGGTAAAGTCCCTCTTGCAATCATGTCTTGCCACCATAAAGTGTAACACACACCAAGGCCCCACCCACCTCCTTCCTTCCCTCTTTCTGTTTCCCCCCCCATAACCATAATTGTCATTAATTGTCCTCATATCAAAACTGAGTACATAGGATTCATGCTTCTCCATTCTTGTGATGCTTTACTAAGAATAATGTCTTCCACGTCCATCCAGGTTAATACGAAGGATGTAAAGTCTCCATTTTTTTTAATGGCTGAATAGTATTCCATGGTATACATATACCACAGCTTGTTAATCCATTCCTGGGTTGGTGGGCATTTAGGCTGTTTCCACATTTTGGCGATTGTAAATTGAGCTGCAATAAACAGTCTAGTACAAGTGTCCTTATGATAAAAGGATTTCTTTCCTTCTGGGTAGATGCCCAGTAATGGGATTGCAGGATCAAATGGGAGGTCTAGCTTGAGTGCTTTGAGGATTCTCCATACTTCCTTCCAGAAAGGTTGTACTAGTTTGCAGTCCCACCAGCAGTGTAAAACTGTTCCCTTCTCTCCACATCCACGCCAGCATCTGCAGTTTTGAGATTTTGTGATGTGGGCCATTCTCACTGGGGTTAGATGATATCTCAGGGTTGTTTTGATTTGCATTTCTCTAATATATAGAGATGATGAACATTTTTTCATGTGTTTGTTAGCCATTCGTCTGTCGTCTTTAGAGAAAGTTCTATTCATGTCTCTTGCCCATTGATATAAGGGATTGTTGGCTTTTTTCATGTGGATTAATTTGAGTTCTCTATAGATTCTAGTTATCAAGCTTTTGTCTGATTGAAAATATGCAAATATCCTTTCCCATTGTGTAGGTTGTCTCTTTGCTTTGGTTATTGTCTCCTTAGCTGTACAGAAGCTTTTCAGTTTAATGAAGTCCCATTTGTTTATTTTTGTTGTTGTTGCAATTGCCATGGCAGTCTTCTTCATGAAGTCTTTCCCCAGGCCAATATCTTCCAGTGTTTTTCCTATGCTTTCTTGGAGGATTTTTATTGTTTCATGCCTTACGTTTAAGTCCTTTATCCATCTTGAATCAATTTTTGTGAGTGGGGAAAGGTGTGGGTCCAGTTTCAGTCTTTTACATGTAGACATCCAGTTCTCCCAACACCATTTATTGAATAGGGAGTCTTTCCCCCAAGGTATGTTCTTCTTTGGTTTATCAAAGATTAGGTGGTTATAAAATGTTAGTTTCATTTCTTGGTTTTCAATTCGATTCCAAGTGTCTATGTCTCTGTTTTTGTGCCAGTACCATGCTGTCTTGAGCACTATGGCTTTGTAGTACAGACTAAAATCTGGTATGCTGATGCCCCCAGCTTTATTTTTGTTACAGAGAACTGCCTCAGCTATACGGGGTTTTTTCCGGTTCCATACAAAACGCAGAATCATTTTTTCCAAATCTTGAAAGTACGATGTTGGTATTTTGATAGGAATGGCATTGAATAGGTAGATTGCTTTGGGAAGTATAGACATTTTAACAATGTTGATTCTTCCCATCCATGAGCATGGTATGTTCTTCCATTTGTTAATATCCTCTGCTATTTCCTTTCTGAGGATTTCATAGTTTTCTTTATAGAGGTCCTTCACCTCCTTCGTTAGGTATATTCCTGGGTATTTCATTTTCTTTGAGACTATGGTGAAGGGAGTTGTGTCCTTAATTAGCTTCTCATCTTGACTGTTATTGGTGTACACAAAGGCTACTGACTTGTGGACATTGATTTTATATCCTGAAACATTACTGTATTTTTTGATGACTTCTAGGAGTCTTGTGGTTGAGTCTTTGGGGTTCTCTAAGTATAAGATCATGTCATCAGCAAAGAGGGAGAGTTTGACCTCCTCTGCTTCCATTTGGATTCCCTTTATTTCCTTGTCTTGCCTAATTGTATTGGCTAGAACGTCCAGCACTACATTGAATAGTAAAGGTGACAGAGGACAACCTTGTCTGGTTCCAGTTCTAAGAGGAAAAGCTTTGAGTTTTACTCCATTCAGTAAAATATTGGCTGTGGGTTTGTCATAGATAGCTTCAATCAGTTTTAGAAATGTGCCACCTATGCCTATAGTCTTCAGTGTTCTAATTAGAAAAGGATGCTGGATTTTATCAAATGCTTTTTCTGCATCTATTGAGAGGATCATGTGATCTTTATTTTTGCCTCTGTTAATATGGTGGATAACGTTTATGGACTTGCGTATGTTAAACCAGCCTTGCATCCCTGGGATGAAGCCTACTTGATCATGATGAATGACTTTTTTGATGATAAGCTGTAATCTATTGGCTAGGATTTTGTTGAGAATTTTTGCATCTATGTTCATGAGTGAGATTGGTCTGAAATTCTCCTTTTTGTTTGGGTCTTTTCCTGGTTTTGGTATCAGGGTGATGTTTGCTTCATAGAATGTGTTGGTGAAGATTCCTTCTTCCTCAGTTTTTTGGAATAATTTCTGCAGTACAGGAATCAGCTCTTCCTTGAAGGTTTGATAGAATTCTGGAGTGAAGCCATCTGGACCAGGGCATTTTTTGGTTGGAAGATTTTTTATTGTTTCTTTGATCTCAGTGCTTGAAATTGGTCTGTTCAGGAGCTCTATTTCTTCCTGGCTGAGTCTAGGGAGAGGGTGTGATTCCAAATATTGATCCATTTCTTTCACATTGTCAAATTTCTGGGCATAGAGTTTCTGGTAGTATTCAGAGATGATCTCTTGAATCTCTGTGGGATCAGTTGTTATTTCCCCTTTATCATTTCTGATTGAGGTTACTAGAGATTTTACTTTTCTATTCCTCGTTAGTCTGGCCAATGGTTTATCTATTTTATTTATTTTTTCAAAAAACCAACTCCTTGTTTCATTAATTTTCTGAATGATTCTTTTGTTTTCAATTTCATTGATCTCTGATTTGATTTTGGATATTTCTTTTCCTCTTCTGAGTTTAGGCTTAGATTGTTCTTCTTTGTCCAATTCCATAAGATCTCTTGTGAGATTGTTGATGTGCTCTCTTTCTGTTTTTCGAATGTAGGCATCTAAAGCGATGAATTTTCCTCTCAAAACTGCTTTTGCAGTATCCCACAGGTTTTGGTAGCTTGTGTCTTCATTGTTGTTATGCTCAAGGAAGTTAATGATTTCCTGTTTTATTTCTTCCTGCATCCATCTGTTATTCAACAGAAGATTGTTTAGTTTCCATGCCTTTGGGTGGGGTCGAGCATTTTTGTTAGAGTTGAGTTCCACTGTTAGTGCCTTATGGTCTGAGAAGATACAAGGTAAAATTTCAATTCTTTTGATTCTGTTGATATTTGTTTTGTGTCCCAGGATATGATCAATTTTGGAGAATGTTCCATGGGGTGATGAGAAGAATGTATATTCTTTATCTTTGGGATGGAGTGTTCTATATGCGTCTATCAAGCACAGTTGTTCTAGGGTCTCATTTAAGTCTCTTATATCCTTGTTTAATTTCTGTTTAGAGGATCTGTCCAGCTCTGTAAGAGGAGTGTTAAGGTCCCCTGTTATTATGGTATTATCAGATATCATATTGCTTAGACTGAGTAAGGTCTGTTTCAAGAATCTGGGAGCATTTAAATTGGGCACATAGGTATTTAGAATTGAAATGTCTTCTTGTTGTATTTTTCCCTTGACCAATATAAAGTGATCATCTTTGTCTTTTTTGACTTTAGTTGCTTTAAATCCACATGTATCTGAAAATAAGATTGCAACTCCTCTTTTCTTCTGAATTCCATTTGCCTGAAAAATTGTCTTCCAACCGTTGACTCGGAGCTTTAATTTGTCTTTTGAAGCCAGGTGTGTTTCCTGCAGACAGCAAATGGATGGCTTGTGTTTTTTAATCCAGTCAACCAATCTATGTCTCTTCAGTGGGGAATTCAAGCCATTAACATTTATGGAGATAATTGATAAGTGTGGTAGTATTCTATTCGTCTTATTAGGTCAGAGTCCATTGCTTAGTTTTATCTTTTGCATCAGTGTGGAGGTTTGGGTCTGTCCTTTAATTTCTGAGTTCTTACTTTGCTGCTGATCCATTGTGGTGGTCAGTGTGCAGAACAGGTTGAAGTATTTCCTGTAGAGTTGGTCTTGTTGTGGCAAATTTCCTCAATGTTTGTATATCCGTAAATGATTTGATTTCTCCGTCAATTTTGAAGCTTAGCTAAGCAGGGTACAGAATTCTGGGCTGGAAATTGTTCTGTTTAAGTAGATTAAAGGTAGATGACCATTGTCTTCTTGCTTGGAAAGTTTCATTAGAGAAGTCTGTGGTCACTCTGATGGATTTGCCCCTGTAGGTCAACTGGCGCTTACTCCTGGCAGCTTGCAGAATCTTTTCTTTTGTCTTGACTTTGGACAGGTTCATCACAATGTGTCTTGGAGAAGCTCGGTTAGAGTTGAGGCGACCTGGGGTCCGATAGCCCTCTGAAAGCAGTGTGTCAGAATCTTTGGTGATATTTGGGAAATTTTCTTTTATAATATTCTCTAGTATGGCTTCCATTCCTCTGGGGCATTCTTCTTCCCCTTCTGGAATTCCTATAACTCGTATGTTGGAACGCTTCATAAAGTCCCATAATTCTGACAGTGAACGTTCTGCTTTCTCTCTCTTCTTTTCTGCCTCTTTTACTATCTGAGTTATCTCAAGAACTTTGTCTTCTACCTCTGAAATTCTTTCTTCTGCGTGGTCTAACCTGTTGCTGATACTTTCCATTGCATCTTTAAGTTCCCTGATTGACTGTTTCATTTCCTTCAGCTCTGCTATATCCTTTTTATATTCTTCATATCGTTCATCTCTGATTTGATTCTGTTTTTGGATTTCCTTTTGGTTATTTTCCACTTTATTAGCAGTTTCCTTCATTATTTCCATCATTTCTTTCATTGTTTTCAACATGTGTATTCTAAATTCCCTTTCTGTCATTCCTAACATTTCTGTATAGGTGGAATCCTCTGCAGTAGCTACCTCATGGTCCCTTGGCGGGGTTGTTCTGGACTGGTTCTTCATGTTGCCTGGAGTTTTCTGCTGATTCTTCCTCATGGGTGATTTCTTTTATCTGTTTCCTTGCCCTAATTTTCCTTTCACTTCCTCTTGCTCTTTAAGTTCTCGTGCCTGTGGAAGTTGCGGGCGGGTTTGGACGGATTGAACACACGCGACCACTTGCCGGTTTTCCACTGGTTTAGTCCTCCTCTTGGGGTCCAGAAGTCTCTCGCTGACTCCCTGTATCCTCTCAGGGGTGATGATAGGCAGATCCCACCAGCCAGAGATGCCTGGAGTCCTATATCCCCAGACTCATGGTGCCCAGATGCAAGGAAGCTGTTACTTGGCTGCCATCTTGCTCCGCCTCGCAATTAATAATACTTCTTAGAGATCAATCATTCCAATGACCTAGTTTTTTACTAGATGCAAAGTAAGCCATCTTACAGGTGTCCCATAAGGTATTTTATTCATTCCCCAGTGACGGATGATTAGGCTTTTATCAGCCTCTTACTGTTGTAAACCATGCCACAATAAATAGTTTAAACATACGACTTTGTACATAAATGCAAGAATACATGTAAGGCAAATCCAAGCTTCCCAGTTGGAACTCTAACATTCTACATTTTCTCAAAAGAATAATCCAAAAACTAGAAAGGATATTAACACGAGGCAACTATCCGTTGAGAGTCTACTTTGGGTTCTCATTTATCTTGCAAGATGATAGTTTCTGCTCCTAATGAAACCATTTTGCTTATACAACCTGTGAAGCATCTATCTTGTGAAAACTTCCTCTGTTTTGCACTCCCTCCTTCCCACAGTTGTGGAGGGATCACGCCAGGCTTTCTATTCAATAGATATTTGCTATTTATTGAACGGACTCTTACTGCTACTCAAAATCTCAAATTAAATAGTTGGTTGTTATTCACAAATCGTGATTTTATATGTACACACACACGTATGTAAGATGCCCACATCACTAAAATTGCTCTTTTTACTGTGAATATATCAAATCGTTTCATTAAGGAGATGTTTCTCTCATTAAGTATTAAACCCAGAAGCAGAGTTTAGCCAAGGAAATAAAGCACAGATTTTTTTAAAGCAAAATTAGGGCAATGTATAAATAAAAAGTAGAATTCTGCAACCCCCCAAAGTGTATTTATCTCAACTCACTGAAATCTTCTGTGTAAACTATGATAATTTTTATTGGACTTTCTCCATGTGATAGGTGCTGGATTAAGGTCTTATGTGGATAATCTCATCTTCATAACAACCTTTTGAATTATATACATGTACTATCAATTTCTCTGTTTTACAGATGGGAATACTAAGGCTCAGATATCAGCATGGGTTTAGAATTCAGAATTAGGGTTATGCAATACTGACTGTCTAATCATTCTCAGTTGCTAAGCACTAAAATTATCTGCTAGAGTTTAAGGACTCAATTTTATCAATATGATGCCAGTTTATCCTCCAATCTATGGCATGATAAAGAGAAGGCTAAAAGAAGGAATTATATTTGAGCTAAATCTTAAAAATAAGGAAACAGGTAAGATTTGAATTAGCAAAGAAGAGAAGGAAGGACTATCCAAAGGAAGAGAACTAACATGTTCAGAATCATGAACATTAATGTTTGACATGTAGTTTACATATTAACTTTTAAAATATGATGCCACTGGCTTCTTTTTAGGAGTAATGGCCTCTAACTTTCTTTTCCATCCTTAGATCTCTCAAAAACTCATTGTAAAACTGAGTTATGTTTGGAACTTTTCAAGTCAAAACAATGAGAGCCTTCAAATAGAATCTACAATCAATACAATCTAAAAGTTGAAGTAAATTTAGCATATTAATATCTTTCATGATGCAATCAGTCTTGTCAATTACAGCCATAGTAGCCCTGAGCACCTTGTGAAGAATTACCAAGAAAAATACTAAAATAAGCTTTGCACAAGATGGGAATATCATGACATCTGTTTTCAAAATTATTCTGGTATAATGGTTGAATCTCATTATAATTGGTAAAGATTGTATTCTTTCACCTGGGATGAGTGCCCGTGATTTTAAATAGCATCACATCAGAAATGAAGATTTTTGAAGCCATACTAATTACATCCATTGTGCCCTGCTTGCCAAAAGGAGAGGATTCTTACCAGTGATTTGTATCACTTCACATGTTCATGGCTGTGGGCAACCGTGAACCTCACATAAAACTGACTTTGGCAGGGAGGTAATGTAACAAGAAGTCAGAAGTAGCCTGAGCCTCAGGGATTCAACAGTGCCATGAGGGACTTGGGTTCTTTCTGTTTCATCCTTCTGAGGCTTTAAAATTTGTTAAAAAAAAAAAAAAAGGAAGAAAGGAAGGGAGGAAAGAAGGGAGGGAGGGAGGGAGGAAAGAAAAAAATAGCTTCTTTTTAAGCCTGTAGGGTTGGCTTCACACTAAGGGATGTTCCCCTTGTAGGACAGATTGCAAGTAGTTAGTAATCAACACCCCATGCACACTCATTTATGTCTATCAGATAAGAAGGAGGTTTCTTATAGGTCTCTCTGAAGACTGAGGAAACTTCCTTCCCAAATACCACCAGCTCCACTGGCATATCTTTAGTCCAAACTGGTGTAGCCTTGCCCAGCCCCCAAGTAATTACTGGCAGAAAGGATGGGATTTCTACAATTGGCTTGGAGACTAAGTTGCTGGGGTGGAATGGAATCTAGAGGGTTAGTTAGCCACAATACCTACCATGCCATAATCTTTTTTTAATTCAATATTAAATCTTCTTAGGACATCAAGGAAGCCCTCTCTGCAAAACTGAAGTAATCCCAGGAAGTATGATTTAGTTTAACAGACAGTCTCCTCTGAAGCATCAGAAGCCGTCAACACCAAAAGTGAGAGTCCCTACCATTCCATCATTTTCTGTGGTCCCAAAGGTTTCTGTGACAAACCAGGCTGGGCCCTGAGAAGCAGCCCCTTAAGAAAACTTTCCTAGGTAGGTTATGTGATCTCTCTTCCTCTTTTTCTCTCTCCTCTCACCCTCAACCTTCATCTTCAAATTTTCAAAAAGGAAGGAGTAGTGTGTTCTTAAAACTATGCTCCACAGTTCACCCTCTTTCTGTCCACACTGGTACCCAGCAGCATCCCCATCTTTCACCTTTACCATCATGGTCCAATAGTCACTCTGCTCAGGTGCACAACTAGATTTGATGATACCTTTGGAAATGTTCAGGTTCAAAATTGTTGCTTATTGGTTTGTTGCTATATAGTTAAACTAATTCATGAATACAGTCCTGATTTGGGCCAAGATGATAAATTCTGAAGGCAGTACATTTCCCATTTTAGCGTGTATACAAATGACCAGGATCTAGTTAAAATGCAGATTCTAATACAGTAAATCCTCAGGAAGTATTATGTTAACATCAGCAAGAGCAGGGCGACCTCTAGGAGGGCATGGTGACAGGACCAGGGTGCGAAGAGTAATTTTGTGCTGTATTCCCATGGAAAATGGAGGACTGAAGTGGCGATATTGGATCTGCTCTCTGTTGTCCACAAGACGCAGGTCAACCTACTACTTTGCCCACGCAAGCCTCCAGCTGTATCACATGACCTCAAATGTCCAAGTTGCTTTGGCTTATTCCTGTCCTACATTTCAACCCCAGATCTCACATTAAAAAGCATACTGATTCACAATACTGTAACCAGGCAACCTACATACACGATCCTGTGATCTGTTTTCCTGTCAGCCACCTGGCCTCAATTCCCAGCAAAGCTTGACCTGCTTGTGTATGTTCCTACCAAGTTCTGGTGTTGTGATGACAGATGAGGTCCATCTGTTCCCTACCTTCTCCTGTGACATTCTCAGTCACATATTTGACCTTAGCCTGAGGAACTCCAGGACTCCATAAGAGTATGTTGGGACAAAGTCAGAAAGCACGCCTCTCTCCCATGTCATCTCAAGTATGTCATTCATTCAAGCATGTCATTCATTCTCATTGTCTCTCTCTCTCTCTCAAATCTAGAGGGACTCCATTATTTCAAAGCCTCTTGCCGGAGGGGCATCCAGAACTCTGTGAGTAAATTCCTGCTTCCTCTTTTGGACTGGTGTTAGGGAGAATGATCATCAGAGAATGATTTCATTTCTCTCAGTTCAGGGCCTCTTCCAAAATAAGCATTTCCTTTTAAGCATTGCTGAAAATCCTTCACCCAGGTTCTGCCTGGACTCCCCTGAGACAAGCTAATTCCATTTTTGCCGGGGAGGGGGCAACCCTGTTTGAGAAGTTCTGCATTCTTAGCTGAGAATTGGCATCACTGTATCACTTCCTCACTTTGTCTCTTGCTCGAATTTTTTTCATTCATATTCTACTTGGAAATGTTTCAAAAAGTTAAAGATGCGGTACAGGTGATTGCACTAATGTACACAGCTATGATTTAACAATAAAAAAAAGAAAAAAAGAAAAAGTAAAAATAAATAATAATAAAAAACAAAAAGTTAAAGACAACTATCACTTCCTCCAAGATTTTTTCATTTTCCTGTGAAACATGACTGGATCCTTTAATGATTCCACATTTAACATGATTGCCACACTTTAGGATCTTAGTAACCCTCACCTGTTTCTCATTTATCAAAATCTGTCTTGAAATTCCTTGTCTGGGACATTACCCAATAAAGTTTAAACATTGGGACAAGTCCCTATAGAATACTTTCCTAAATGTTGACCCAAAATAAAAACCATTTGCTTGTTTACTTACTTTCCAGCTTACTTAAGCCATCAATTCATAGCCCAGACTTTTATGACATTTGGGTCAACTAAAACATCTAGGGCTTTCTAACAAGAACAGCTATTAAGCCAACCATTTCTCATCCCAGAAATGTAGTTGGTATAATACAAAAAGCATGGTACTTAGAATCAAAGATATGCATTCAAGCCCTGGTTCTTGTGGCTTACCAACCTTGGATGGACAAGTTACTTTGTCCTTTCTGGGCCTCCATTTTTTCACCTGGAGTACAGGATTGTTCAGCATATCTTCCTTACCCAACTGATATAGCCGTTTGGAAAATCAGTTGAGATAAAACATGTCAAAGAATTTTCTTACTTGAAAATCATGATATGAATTTTAGTAATGCTCAATTATTTCATGCTTGTATAATCCAGTACCTATTTAATTCCTAAATCAACAATTAAATAAGTTTGAAGTAATGGATCCAGGAATTTCCTGAGTTATGAAAGACAAGTGGAGTTAATGAGTTTTGAATGTAAGTTTTAATACAGGGTTTATTGTAAACCTATTTCCATATGATCACTTGCCTTTTTATGCCCATCACTTTGGGTTTTATGCTTACATTTCAAAAATAATTTAAGGGAAAAAGAGAATAAAAGAAACATCTCTGTACCAACCAACAAGAATGAGCAGGAATTGGTATTTTATGTGCTACTTTTATTTTTGTGTTTTGACATGTATAACCTAAGTTGAAATCTCTTTCTCCTTTCCAGTGCCGTCTTCCACCTTTCCCATAGTCAATTGCCAACACAGAGGGGTATGCATCCTCCCAGGCCATGTTTTCATGTTACTACATAATAGGCACACATTAACAACATATAATAGTGCTTACATGTTTACAATTACAGTAGAACCTCCGTATGTTGACCACTTGGGGGAAGGTAACAAACTGGTCAACATACAAAGGTGGTCAACATAAGGAAGTAAGCCTACTGTACTGATACGTACATGTGGTCCATGAGAATGAGGTCAATGTAAGGAGGTGGTCAACTATAGAGGCTCTACTGTATATGCATGCTATTATACTGTGTATACCGACTTCAAATTACTCCATTTACTTAATAGTATGTTTCTTTTTTATTAAGTCATATATACACAGATCATGAATACATTTATGCCTTTGTGGGATTCAATGTGTTGATTATTTGTACAAATGAGAGTGCTTACATCCTCGTAATTAACATAGGTTTCACCTCATTTACTTCATCACAGTGTTAAGACATTTGTGTTCAATACTTGATAGATTTGACTTGGACCCTTGTAATATGCTCTATAGGTGTGACCCCACTCAATAGTATGTTTTAAAGATCTGTCTGTTGAAACATATAGTTTATGTTTATTCGTTCTAAGCAATGTATTCAATCTATGCACATAGAATAATATTTATAAATTCCTCCATTGGCCAATAATTGAGGTTTCCTTCTAAGGCATTTTGAAATTACAAACAATGCTGCAATGCACACTGTTCTAGAGCTTTCCTGGTGATCCCACACCAGATTTTTTTCAAGGGCTTATCCATCAAAGCAGGACTGTGGAGCTCCAAGTCATGTGCACATTTAACGATAATAAATATTATCAACTTCTTCCCCAAATTCCACAGTGAGGAAAGTTACTTTGACCCCATATCGTTCCAATACTTGGCGTTACCAGATGTTTTTATGACTATCACTTTGATGCATTTGAAATAGCAGCTCGTTTTAATTTCTGAGCTTGAGCTTCTTTTTCATATAGTTACTAGGCATTTATGTTTTCTGTTCTGAAAATTTCCTGCTCCTATCTGTATTACTTTCCTGACGCTGCTCCAAAAAATCACCACAAATGAAGTGGCTTAAAATGGCACAAATTTATTATCTTACATTTCTGGAGATGAAAAGTTAGAATGAGTCTCTCTCACTGGGTTAAAATCAAGGAATTGGCAAGGCTGAACTTCTTCTGGAGACCTTAGGGGAGAATGTTTCCTTCCTTGTAGGATGTTTAAGAGCATCTCTGGCCTCTACCTACCACAGCCAGTAGCAACCACCAACCCCCAAGAGTTGTGATAGACAAAAATGTCTTTAGGGGAAAATAACCCCTGGTAGAGCTTTATACTCTAAATCACACTCCTTTGCCTCCTATGATACTAACTGAAGGTTCCATCAGGGATAGAGCTGAATGCACAGGTGGGAAAGAAAGGAAGGTTCTCTGTCCTCTGGAAGCTAGAGTCAGGTGTGTAAGTTAGACAAGTAAACATAAAACTTCAAATTCTAGCAAAATGAGATAAGCTGCCCCCAAAGGCATAAAGGCAACAATAAAAAGTAAAACAAGCATGAAGTCTGTACTCTGTATCATTTTAGACTTGAGAACATGAGTATGCATAGTTATAGTATGCTTAGAGATCACACTTCTGCCTGTACTTTCTAGGTTATTTGTTGGTTCACATTGTCTCAATATGTCATCCATACAATTAAAGTGAAAACTTCTTTCCCATTTTAATCCACTCTTGTTTTATATTAAAAAGAAATAACAGGTGGCACCCATGCTCAGTGGTTAGGGCGCCAGCCACATACACCAAGGCTGGTGGATTCAAACCTGGCCCAGGCCAGCTAAAAAAACAACAATGACGAACGGCGCCTGTGGCTCAAAGGAGTAGGGCACTGGCCCCATATACTGGAGGTGGCGGGTTCAAACTCAGCCCTGGCCTAAAACTGCAAAAACAACAACAACAACAACAATAATAACAACAACAACAACTGTAACAACAAAAAAATAGCCGGGCATTGTGGCCAGTGCCTGTAGTCCCGGATACTCGGGAGGCTGAGGCAAGAGAATCATTTAAACCCAAGAGTTTGAGGTTACTGTGAGCTATGATGCCACAGCACTCTACCCAGGGTGACAGCCTGAGACTTTGTCTCAAAAAAAAAAATATATATATATATATAAATAACGATCATTTATGATACACCATGGACTATTCGCTATGAAGCAGAAAATTAACTGGGAAAATAATTATGATTTGAACAACAATTTCCATGTAATTACAGGATCTTTCTATAATCCCCACAGATTTTCCTTTTAAGAAAAGCCTCAAACTTATGTTTGGTTTAAATTATTCAGTTGTTCTGAAGACCCAGGACACATGTAGTTAGAGTTCTGACTTTTGTCGGTTATTTCTTTCTACTCTTGAGTGCAACCAAAGGACTTAGATTGAGGCTGCAAGATAAATCTTAGTTATCTTGGTCAAGCTGATTTAATATTTTATGATTGTAAGATGTATGCAGATAAGCCATGTACCACTCACAAACTCTTTTGCCATTCTTATGATCTAGAACAGGCGTCCTCAAACTTTTTAAACAGGGGGCCAATTCACTGTCCCTCAGACCATTGGAGGGCCGGACTATAGTTTAAAAAGAAAACTATGAACAAATTCCTATGCACACTGCTCATATCTTATTTTGAAGTAAAAAAACAAAACGGGAACAAATACAATCACACCGCCTCATGTGGCCCGCAGGCCACAGTTTGAGGATGCCTGATCTAGAAAACGTGAAGTACCCCTAGGGAGTAAGGGAGGCAGGGCCTCAGCAGGCATGGGGAGACTTTGCAAGCAAGCTTGAGCAGGCCTAGAAGGGACTGAGAACTGGAGGAAGAGGGCTTGGAAGAGGTCACAGGTCTTGGCTTATGAAGGAAACCAGAAGGTCCAGCGCCTCTGAGTTTCTACTCCTGAAAAATAAGGGAAGAAAGACCATGGAAAGGCATAGATTTCAGAGTAAGTTTAGCTGCATGCACAGGCCTGTTGCAAGATAGTGGCCCAGACTGAATGCACCCAGATATGCCCTCTCTGAGAATAAGAGAGGACCTTATGTTGGGGAACGGGTGAGGGAGTCCAAAGAAATCAGACATCTCTGCAGAAGGCTGTTTAGTTTTCCAAGTCACAAAAGGTGGAGGATCCTTTCAGAAATGTTGGGTCCAGGGTAAGAATTTCAATGTAGTCCACTGGCAGAAACTATAACTCTTGCAAGGCCAATTTATAGCATCTTCTCAGAGCAATAATGTTAATACATTTTAAATATTAATAATGACTAATTTTGCCAAGGTCTTCTGCCCAAGTTTTATTGCCTGATGACACTAGCCATTTTTCAAAGTCCACAGAGACAGTTAAAATACAAAGTGTTGAGTGCTGCAGGAGGGTCACATGTAGAGGGCAGGAAGAAAAGAGACCACAGTGCCTTAGAGAAGGTTGAAATATATTTCAGCATGGAGGAAACATAGGGGTAATGGGGAGAGATCAGTCTTGATAAGATAGCAGAGAATGGAAATACTGCAATTGTCCTGGATGAGGCTGGCTTGATCAAAGGGTATGTAGAGTCTCTGAAGGGATGAGGGTGGAGGTGGGGATGGGAGGGATGAAATTAGATTTATTCCTTAGAATTATCATTATTGCTGCAAGTAGAACATGGATTGACCAACCATCAGTCAGAAGGTGAGACATGGTGAGAGGCGGTGAGGGAATGGAAGAGGGGTTGGAATCCAATGAATGTATTCAAGGGCTCTCTGCAGACGAAGACAAAGGACTTAGACAGAGTCTTTCCCTTCCAATAAGTCCTTCCTGATGGCCACTGCCTGCAGGACATCAGGCCACTGTGCTTCCTGGAACCTCAGTTATCCCTCTCCTGTCATGCCTCCTACATTTAGCTTAGTCATGGGTTGGGTGGGGGTGTGTGTGTGAGAACAGAGATACAGAACAGGAGTCAAGAGCCTTGGTTTTTAATTCCAATTCTCCTACTCATTGGCACTGACATCTTGGGCAAATTACTTAAGTTTTCTACCGAATCTCTGTTCCTGTATCTGTAAGGTGGGGATTTCTTTTCACCTCATACCATAAAGTTGTTTTAAGACTTAAATGTGAGAGCACTATAGAAGTTAGACTATTATGCTTCCATGTTCAGCTCTTACCTTCCCCAGTCTACACGCAGAGACCCACACACATACACGGATACGTTACATGAATGTGAGTACCTTCTTGATCTAAAAAAAAATGATGTGAACTAAAAGTCCAAGTCCTAACTTTGTACCTAACTAGGTCTATGACTATGGCTATGTCATGGTTTCTTGAGCCTTAAATTAATAATAATATCTAACATTTCCTGTGTAGAATTAAAACTAACATTTTCTAAACAGAGTAAAACCGTTTTAGCTGCTTTGCATGTTTTAACTTATTTAATCCACACAAAAACCTTATAAGGTAAGGGTTCCTATTTTATGAATGGGAACAGTGAGGCACAGAGAAAGTGTGTTCAAGGCTACATAGCTAGTGAGATCTAGCCCAGGCAGTCTGTTTCAAGAGCTCCCATCCTTAACCACTATGCATCCCTGCTAGCTATAAAAGTATTATTTGTATATGGGTGTTTCATTCTTATTTAAAGAAGTAGTCTCCATTTTCATCTTTAGCTCTCCTTGATAATTTGGCAACATTTAGATTCATCTCATGAATTTCCTTGGAATAATCTTCCCATCAGTATTTCAGGCGAGGCACACTCTCCGAAGACATGCTATGAGTCATCCCCCACTATTAAAAATTACATGATGCTTGGTGACTTCAACTGTTTCTCTATGAAGCTCAGTTCCTCATTTCATCTCCCAGCAATTCTTTGAATGAAAGTCATTTCTAAATCTACCCACTCGATTTCCTTTGCCACTTGTTTGTGGTCACGATACCACTTGTATGTGGTCCTTCCTGAGTATTCTTAAACCTAACGAACAGGTGTCCTCAGTCAGCAGCCCCTCATCCTTGGAAGCCACAGCATTTCGTAGTCATTGACTTTAAGGGATATTTTATTAAATTAATACAGTAGAACCTTCATAGCTGACCACCCCCCTACATTGACCACCTCCTTAAGTTAACCTCATGTTCATGGGCTGGACATGAACCACATGTACTAAGGCCTAGTTCCATATGTTGACCACCTCCATTTGTTGACCAATTGGTTGCAGTCCCTTGGGTGGTCAAGCTACAGAGGTTCTACTGTATTTAATTGCAGACTCTGTCACAAGCATCAAATGCATATAATACACTGAATCTGAATTCAAACTCTTTCCCAAGTTCTTTGAAAAAGATCTTGAGTTTCTCTCTCTCTTCCCATACACACCTCTTTTAAATTCTTTTACCCACATTAATGTACACAGCTATGATTTAATAATAATAATAAAAAATTCTTTTACCTTCATCAGGGACTAGTGAAAGATTTTCTAAAACTCAAAGAACACCTCTGACATTTCGCCCCAGTGCTCACTCACAGCTTTAGCTATGATGTAAAATACAGGGTAACATACTCTTAAGCTGGTTAAGGAGCTCTGAATCTATTTATAAACAGCCTATCTTACAAATGGGCATAATCAAAACAGTAAGTAGTAGTTAAAATCTGTCAAATAGTCATTTCAAAAACAGGGTTTAAATAGTATTTAGGCCAATAGTTCTCAGCCTGGGGTTATTTGGAACCTCAGGGGACATTTGCAGGATCTAGAGACATTTGTGGTTATTATTGCTATGTGTTGATAGGGGGAGTTTACAGTCATCTAGTGAGTATAGGCCAAAGAAGCTACCAAACATCCAGGAATACACACACACAATAATTATCCTGCTCAAAATGTCAAGAGGTCCAAATCTGAGAAACTTTTAAAACCTTTGCCGACATGATTGACACTTGTACAATTCAGTGTCCTAAACTGTGGTCTCTGACAAATATATAACATTTTAGCCTGCAGACAACTGTGGTGCAACCCATGTTCCCCTCATAAGTCATTCATTCTAGAAGTAAAAGCATGAATACCACCAGGTTATAAAGACAAATCAGCCCCTAAATCTAAATTAAACAGCAAAATCAACAATCCACAGTCCATTTTTTGAAAGTTTCTAAAATTCTTTATTTTTAAAAACAAACAAGCTTACCTAAAATTGAAGCCAAACAACATCTTGTAATTTAATTTCCTGTTCTCAGAATCCCAAGTTTCTAAGACTCAGTGTCTGACCTCACTTTTGGCTTGATTTTGTTTTCCTATGAAAGGATGTGTCATATCAGCCCTTCTGAGTTTCTAAATGAGAGAATCCAATGTTCTGGCATATGACATGGCAAAACTACACCTCCAGATGAAATCTATATCTGAATAATCAGAAAGAGGCTGTGCTGGAAAGTTATGTCTTTTTAGTTCTCATATGGAAAAATGCTATTTATTTTGATCAATCTCATTTCCACAATGAGTTAGGTGCCCTTGGAGGAAAATGGTGACCTCTCAGTGACAGCCATAACTTTCTAAACCCAGCCTAATGGGCCCTTGCTTGGCTGCATGTTACCATGAACTGTTGGCTCGCCCCAAAATCAATCCTCTCAGCTACACTCTTATTTTCATTTAGTAAATTTAGAATATTATGAAGAACCCTTCAACCCTTCCCTGGGATAATATCCAGGAGCCACTTTGCCTAAACAAAGTCATTGATTTTAATGGAACAAATGAGAGAGCCAATTTGTATTGCATGGCATCCTGACAAAGATGGAAACATACTAGGACTCATTTGTCCCAAATTCTATTCCTAATTATAATAACAACTCCGTAACAAAAGCCATCCTTCAAAAAAAAAAATAGATCATATCACTCCCAGGTTAAACCTCTTCCATAGCTTTCCACTGCTGTTAGGATAAATTTCCAAGTCTGCTGTACAGCCTGTAAGACTATCTTTTAATCCCTGCCTTTCCCCCACTCCACTGAACTCTGTGCTCCCCTCTTCTGAATCTCTTTCAGCCCTCTTTCCTCTTCCTGAAAAGCTTATCCTTCGCACACCTTCTCCCTTTCTTTTCTTAGCAAACTTCTCATCTTTCAGGTCTTGCCTTTAATCCATTTCCTCAAAGAAGTATTTTCTGCTTTGCATCACGTCTTCTAGAAATTCCATTGGCCAAAACAAGTCACGTGTACAAGTTCAAAGTCAAAAAGTAAGGATATATACTATGATAAGGCAAGAGCAAGAGTGTGGATATAGGGAGGGAAGAGAAGTTGGGATCAAGAAAGCAGTCACCACCCGCCTCTTCCACGTGTGTACAGGTCATGTTAGGTATGTAACAGTGCTATCTGGACACGATTTAACTCCTTTATACGGTTAGGATGTTGTCTCTTTCAGGTTCCTTATCTAGGCATGCCCTCTATTTGAAGCGCCATCACAGTCCCAAAGCACTCTAGTAATATCTGGTAAGGTTCCTCTTTCCTCCATAAACCTCAGCAGCTCATACTTTCTCTGAAATTCCACTGAAAGTCAATCTAGCAGAGTAATTAAATACAGGAGGCTGGGGAACAGGGAGGCAGCTGTGTGATGAGAAAGTGAAAAACAGCCCTGCCAATCCTGATATTCTCAACTGACCAGAAGCAAAGCTTACAAAATTTCAACTATGTTCAGACAAGGCCACCCTGTGACCATGTGTGGAACAAGGCCAGTCCAGAACCACAAACATGATTCCACATCCCTTCTGATCACCACAAATGATTGCTGCTTCTTTACAAATGAGCCCTCAAGCCTTGCTTTAATCCTCCTGCCTCCTAGATAAACAATATATTTTAGATAAACATTATTAAGATACCCAATCCCTAAACTGTCCCAGCTTCTTGATAACAGAGAGGCTAGAAGTCCTGATTCCTGAAATTATCCTAAGAGGATTTAACACAAACTTACACCATTTAAGGAGGTCCTCCCAGATCTGCCGTTCTTCTGAAGGATGGAATCCCTTGTGGAAACAAGCTCAGTAAACCTAATTTTGTCTGAGTCCAGATGTGTTCTTGGGGGTGTTTGGTCAGTGGGCTTCAGTTCACTCCTTTTATTACTCATTCCTACTCAAAGAATTAAGCACTCTGAGATAGGCTTGGTTTAAGACACACTGAATTGGCTGCCCAGCTCAACAGCATAAAGGAGCCTTAAATGATATCGCCAGGTGAATTTAGGATTCACTCAGACAAGGCAATATGCTGGCTTCTAGAAAGGCGCAAGAAACAGTCACTGATAAAATACTAGGTTTCTCTTCTATAAATTCTCAATCAAATAGTCAGTAATGTATTCAGAGTGACTGGATTTACTCTCCCATTAGTTCTTAGACTTCCAACAAGATAAAGGAGGATTCGGTAGGATAAAATGTTTCTCCCCCTGTGTTAGCTCCTTATCAGACTCAAACCTGCACAGATAAGCAAAATCCATCCTCGCAGGCACTTAGAGACCCCTTGTTCAGAGTTAGTGTGGGCCAAATTCCTGGTTCATTTGCTTTCACATTTTTCCAGTATTTTATACTTTCTTTAAAATGGCATTGCTTTCATTTGCAATCACTGAAGAGTGGAAATGAACAGCGAATCTCTCTTCTATCAATTTTCCAGATGCCATCAAAATCATATACCATCGTATTACTAGCAGACACACACTCACAGTTGCAGAAACATCATTAATCATGGTATTATCAGTGATTCGTATAGTTTCTCGAAATAAATTATTACTCGGGAAAAAAGAGACGTGTATTCACTTTTAGCCTGAATACTTTACCAGATAAGAAATGTTAAATCCTATTGAAATATTTCCCCAGGTATTCAACTAAAATAGCTCTCTAAAAGCAATAACCTACTTTTCCAAGCATATTCTAAATTCTCCGGTTTTATAAACGAAGATAACTTTTTTACTCAAATGAGGAAGGGAATGGGTGAAAACCCTGCAAATATTGATTATGCTTTTATGAATATTATCATAGAAGTCTGAGTTCCTGTTTTCTCACTTTGGCTTTTCTTTCTTAATTAAAAAGAAAATTATACAAATGTGGGAAACTTTGGGGCTGTTTGCAAATTCTCTTCTCTCTGGTGATTGGGTCTGTTGGTTATTTCCCCACCCTCTTGAACTAACGGTGGCCATGAGACCTGCTTTCGTGAATGAAATGGAAAAAGGGACGTGTATTCCTTCCAGGAGGGAGGCTTTCAACTGCCACTATGAGGCACCTGTCATTTCAGTCCTCACAGCAGAGCGGCCAGTGAGACTCCTAATAGCGTAGGCTGCGTCAGCCCAGAGGGGATGCAAAGCGGGGTCCCCCAGACACTCGTGATGAAAATGTGTAACGTGAGAGGGAAATAAGCATTCATCAAGTCACACAGGTTTTTCAGAGCAGTCTGTTATGATGGCATAACGTAAATCGCAGCAAAGGTCACATTTCTGTCATTAAAAGGGATTTTATAAACAATGCGAAAGTACGTAGAGCAGTGGTTCTCAACCTTCCTAATGCTGCGAAGTATTTTCATTGTTAAAAGGGGTTGCAACCCACAGGTTGAGAACTGCTGACATAGAGCTACACCACCCAACACAGTAGCCACTAGTTGGATGTGGCTATTTAAAGTTTTAGAAGTAGATGAAATGAAAGATTCAGCTCTTCAGTCGCACTAGCCGTGTTTCACGTGCTCACCAGCCACATTACTAGTGGCTAGGGAACTGGTCAGCACAGGTGTAAAATGTTTCCCTCATCACAGAGAGTTCTCTCGGACAGCACTGAAGAGTTAAACAGCAAAATACCCAAATCACTGCCCATACCCCTTCCCCAACCCCTCACTGAAGGCTATCCTTGAAAATTATGTGTCATTACAGTCCTTCGTCTGTCTTATTACCTTTTCTATGGTTGTACATTACAAATATAATTACAGTCATACACGACTTAACGACAGAAATACTTTCTGAGAAACGAGCTGTGTGATGATTTCTATTTACTTTTTTTTAACTTTCTTGTCAAAAACTAAACCATAAACACACACATTAGCCTAGGTCTACAGAAGGTGAAGATCATCAGTCTCACTGTCTTCCACCTCCACATCATGTCCCACTGGAAGGTCTTCCAGGGCCTCAACCCACAGGGAGCTGTCATCTCCTCTGATAGCAATACCTTCTTCTGAAAGACCTCTGGAAGGACCTGTTAACTTTTTTTTTATAAGTAAGAGTACACACTTAAATAACAAAAAAAACTATTTGTGTAGTAAATCCATAAACTAGTATAGTAAACATAATCATTCATTATCATTGTCCAGTATTGTGTCCTGTACATAACCGCATGTGCTAGACTTTTATATAACTAGCAGCACAGGAGGTTCATTTATGTAACCAGCATCCTCACGAACACATGCATAATGCATTCTGCTATGACATCATGATGGTAACAATGTCACTAGGCATCAGGAATTTTTCATCATTATGCCCTTACGGGACCACCTTCCTATATGTGGTCTGTTGTTGACCAAAATGTCTTTATGAGGTGTGTGACTATACGTCTACAGACATACACACCCACTTTGCTTTGTGACTTGCATGCTTAATTCAACTAACAAAATGTCTTGAAGATTATTCGAGGCCAGGTGTGGTGGCTCACGCCTGTAACCCTAGCACTCGGGGAGCCTGAAGCAGGTGGATCACCTGAGCTTAGGAGTTCGAGACCAGCCTGAGTAAAAAGTGAGACCCTGTTTCTAAAAATAGCCAGGCGTTGTGACACGTGCCTGTAGTCCCAGCTACTTGGGAGGCTAAGGCAGGAGGATCACTTGAACCCAAGAGTTTGAGGTTGCTGTGAGCTGTGACGCCATGGCACTCTACCTAGGGCACAGAGTAAGACTCTATCTTAAAAAAAATAAAAAGAAAGAAAAAGAAGGAAAGGAGGGAGGGAGGGAGGGAGAGAAGGAGGAAGGGAGGAAGAGAAAGATTATTCTATGTAAGTAATATCCATTATATATCTCCTTGATTCTCATTTCATGGCTGAATTAATTTGCATTTGAGGAATTCTCACAATTTAATTATTTTTCTCCTGCTGGTCTTCTAAGTGATTTCTAATAGTAACTGTGGCAGGCATACTGATAGGGGTCTTTCTAGTTCTCTGTTCATGTTTCATTTTTTTTCTCTACTTCAACCTGATACGTGATATGTATTATGTTGTGATTTCTCTTCTTCCATTTAAACAGCAATAAAGCTTGAAGATTATTTTGTGCTATGTCCTCCTTTAGGAATATCTACCTTCTCTGATGCTTTCATCATTTTGATTTTACATACTCTTGAATCCAACGAACCTTTGTGTAGCATATAAATAAGTAATTTAAATAAATATATACAAAAGTAAAATTGTGTGATTAAGGAATCTAAAATATTATTTATTTTTTCATAAAGATAGCAAATTATGTCAATTTCTTTTTCTGACTAGTTCATCTTTGCCCAGTATACTTAGTTATCTACTAACTATAAGTAAACATTCATCAGTTCCTGAATTCCCTTTTATGTTCTATTAATCTAGTTCTGTTAGTCTTAAGTGCTATAGGTTTTATTTGAAGTCCTGTGGCTTTATAGAGTATTTATAAAATATTTTGTTTCTAATATGGCAAGTTATCCTCAGTATTCCTTTTTAAAACTTTCTTGGCATTTATTATATATTTTCCATTCTATATGAATTATGAGGTTGGATTGTAAACTCCCTTTTAAAAATTCTTGCTGTGATTTTGAATTGGAAAGCACTTAACTTATAAATGAATTTGGCAAAAGCTTCTATCTTTACAACATTGAGTTTCATTATCCAGAAACCTGGCATAAGTGCATTTTTCAGATATTATTTAATATCCTTCAGTAAAGATTTCATTTTAAATTTTCTTCACTCAAGTCTTATAAATTATATTAGTTTTGTCCTAGTTTTATTTCTTAAAATGTATTTGCTATTGTTGTTTGTATTACAACTATAATGTTTTAAGAATTCCATTTCCAAATAGGATGCTGATAGGATAAGAAGGCCATTAATGTTTATATTTTTATTTTGTATCTTCTTAATCATATGAGCATTCTTCATAGTGTTAATCGCTTTTCAGAAAAATCTTTTGGATTTTCGAAGCAGATAATCTATATTATGCTTTTCTCCCTTCCTTCCATGTTTATGTCTCCTGTGCCTTTTCCCCATCTTCCTGCTTTGGCAGGACAGTGAGGAGAATGGGCATTTTGTATCGTTCCTGGATTTGATAAAAATGCTTCTTAACATTTCTCAATAAAGGAAAAGAGAAATCAGTCTTAAATTTAAATTATCAAGTGATTTTTTTCAACATGCATCAAATGACTACTAATTTTGACTCCTTTAATCTAATGCTGTCATAAATAACATTTATCAATGCCTAAATTCTAAACCATCCTTGCATTACTTGGATAAACCCTACTTAATCATTATATAACTCTAATTTGACACATTTTTGGATTTCAAATGCTAGATTCTGCATACAAGCTCAGAGGTCAGGTTGGTCAAATGTTGTGTGGTGGGGAAACACGTGAGATGGTTTCCAGATTTTTCTATCGGTATAATACTAGCCTCAGAAAGTGAGTTTCACAGCTTTTCATACTGTTATATGCTCTGCAATAGCTCACAAAGCCTGGAAGCTATCTGCATTAAAGGATTTGGATAAATTGCTTAAAAAATAGCACCTGAGTGTAGACTTTTGAATATCATTTCAATTTTTCTGTGATTATTCTATTCCATTTTGACACATCTTAGCAAGTCAGTTTTAAACATCCATACATTCTAAAATCTAATTTAATTTAAGGCTCAAAATTTATTTACAAAATTATATATCGAATCCTCTCATGATTTCCTTTGTATCTCATATCTTTTTTTATACCTAAGATTATCTATGTATGTTTTCTTTATTTTTCTTAACATTAGACTTATGAAGTATAGACTATTTGAGGCTTTAAAATAGTGAGGTTTGTGTTCTACTGATGAACCTTATATTTTACAGAAAAAAATTATATCATTAAGATCTGCTTTATCTTTGTATTTTTTCTTTTCCTTTCTTTTTTTTTTTTTAGTAAAAGGCAAAAAAAAAAAATTCAATCTGAAGAGAAACCAGAGTATTATTTCTACTTCTTACAGGTTTTCCATTGTTCTTTCATTGGAATTTGGATATCAATGCTAATTTTATTCTCTCTACTTCTCTAAGAAATTATTTCATGACTGCATTTTTTCTTTAAGCCCTTCTTTGGCCATATCTTAACTGACCTAGTAATTTTCTTCTGTCCGTCTTCATCATGGGAATATTTGTGTTGCTTTGGCTTTTATTTTGTCATTGATTTTCAATTGTGGTGCATTGTAATCAGAAAATCTGGTCTGTTATTTCTGTTCTAGAGAATTTGTGGTCACACATGTTTGGAAAGTATATTATATTCAGTTTGTTGGTTATGAAAATATAGAAAGTTCAGCTCCATACATAGAATTAAAAGCTCTAAATATCAACACTTTTGTGTTTTTGATACTAATTTCTATTATTTTAAATTCATTCAATGTGTTTGGGGATTTCTCTATTCTTCTGTATTTCTATTTGTTTTCCCTTTTATGTTTCAAAAAGAAATCTGTTGATTGTAAATAAATGTATCTATTGCCAATATAAACTATCTCTTTTTTATTAATTTTGGCATTCACTTAATAACATTAATGTTTCTACCCTTTCTTTCCTTTGTCCTTTCTTCCTTTCTTCTTCCACTTCAGCATTTCATTAGATATCTTTTCCATACTTTATTTTTTCCTTTTTCCATGTTACTTCACTTCAAGGTTATTTCTTAGAAACAACACAACTGAATTTTTAACGTTATAAACAATTTGACTTTTTCATTTTTTAAAAGGGTGCTTACCCCACTCACATTTCTTAGGATTATTAATGTTCTTAAATTTATCTGTAGCATCTTATTTCACTCTTTCTGTTTACTATGACTTTTTGTATTCGCGTTTTATTTCTTTGCCTACTGTTATGTTGATTGACTATTTTTTTGTTCTGTTTGACATCCCTCTAGTTCCCTAGAACTAATCACCATTTTTCTATTCTGCTAGTTAATAGTCTTAAAGTTTTAACAAATGTATATTTTAAATGATAGCATTTTACTTGTATTCAAAGTCCATCAGGATCTAAATTTTCCTCCTGAACAAGACAGCACTCTCACGTCCCTCTTCCTCTCCCTTTTATCTCCAGTGTCGTAACACCTAGGATGGCAGGACCAGGGCTGTACAAGCAGCAGTAGTAGTAGACATCCGCTTTTGCATCCATAATCATGTATAATGATCAATAGCTTTTCCTGGATTTTTGCTTACCACTCTTCTTATTTCCTCTCTCTCTGCTTACATTTTCAATCTGTCGGCATCCATCTTTAGGTAAGGCTTTTGACGAGACACCAGGAGTCTCCACATATTCAAAAACCCCTTTGTTTTCCTTTACACTTGAATGGCAGTCTGCTAAGTTAGAGGAACCAAAATTCAAGATCATTTTTCTCAAATTTTAAAAATCGGGCAGTGAGAAGGAAGCAAGAAAACTAATATTTATCCAGTGCAGGCTGCTCTGTTGGCTCCTTTCAATATGCTCGTCCTTTACTCTCACCATAATGCTCGGTTTAGGGATGAGTTTGCCCAGTTTCCTGAAACGGAAACCAAAGCTCAGAAAGCTGCTCCTCTGCCAGAATGACACAGCAAGTGAGTGGCAGAGAGGCTTCCAATCTAACGTTGGACCTCAAAGCCCATGCTCAGAATCCAGAGCACTCCCTTTCTATAGAAATTGAATATAAGCCCCATATATAATTTCAATTTCAATTTTTCTAGTAGTCACATTTTAAAAAAGCAAAATAAATAGGCAAAATTCATTTTCATCATGCACTTTACTTAGCTTCATATGTCCAAAATATTATCATTTAGACATGTAATCAGCATTCAAAAACACCAAAAAGACATTTGGCTTTGTTTTTTTTCCTACTCTGTCTTTGAAATGCAGTGCGTCTTTCACCCTGACAGCACGGCTCAATTTGGATTGGCCCCATTTCAAGTGCTCCACGGCCACCTGGGGCCGCTAGCCACTGTCTTGGGCACCCCAGCTCGATGTCATGCCACTTTTGAAAGCAAACACTTTCCAACACTGTTAGGAAAGGTCCTGCGGGGCTGATTTTTTCAGTCCCTATTTGACTTGAGGAAGTCTGGCTCTTCTGGAAATAATTTTATGGCTATTTTGTGCTAATGGCAGACACGCAATTAATTCCCCCTTGGTCCTAATCCTCATTCTGTAGCACAGCCTCTCCTGGTCTCTGCAGCCAAAAGTCAGAAGCGCCTTCTTGAAGCCAACTGTTAACCTATTCAAAAGACAGATTAAACATTTCCCCCCATTTGATGCCAGCTGCATATATATTTCTACACACGCCTGAGTTCCTTTCTCAGGCAAATACCTGGCCCCAGTTCAGACAGGGCTTTTTATCGCTCCTGGGACAGCACTGAGGCTAGAGCAGGCATCCGATAGCTTTCCTTTATTCAACCCCCAGGAGCGTTATGAGAAGGAAATAACATACACACACAGCAATTTATTTTAAATCTCCAAAGCATCCACCATTTCACTTTTTTTTTCTGCCAGCATTTCCACCAAAATTAATCCCTGGGGCCCCTCCAGGAAGTTCCCCAGAGCCTCACAATTCCAGCAGCATCAACATCTTAGAGACTGGAGTTTTAAATAATAAAGGATGCCCTCTTCCAGTGGCACATCTAACAGGTTGACAGGCAGGCACACTGGAGATTGAAGGGAGCTTCAAACTGCACTTGACTCACATGAAACAGCAGAGAACAGCAGTTAAAAGCCCCGCCAGAAACTCTCGGGATCAACATATCACAGGTCTGTCTTAACTAAGACTTACCCGATCTTACGGAAGTCACGTAACCTCTCCATGCCTTACTTCCTTCATCTCAAAACAGGGATCACGAGGCCTAATCCATGGGCCTGCAGGGAAGATTAAAGGATATCACGGGTATAAAGGTTCATTATATCGCCCCTAATAAAAGCTAGCTAAACAATATTTTTTTGAAAAATGTTGATACTGAAGCAATTATCTTCTAGTTAAAACTTTGGCTCTCCTGGTGGCAAGATTTGAGACCTTGGACATATTTCTTATTTCTGTAATTCACGGTTTTCTTGACTCTAATCTGGTAGAATCAAGGTGTTGGTCTCACTAGGTCATTTTTGGAATTGATGAAGGCAACATATGTAAAATACTTTGCACGGTATATAGGAAGTACACATTACGTTAAGTGCTCTGTAATAGTAACTCTTGTTATAATGGCTCGCAATGATATAAAAATGATAATATTTCCATTATAATGGTGTAAGAAGTGAAGATTTAACCCCTCCTGGAGCAATAGTCATCCAACGCAATGGCATACTTTAAACTCATAAAGATATTATGTCAATAATTAACGGTTGACCTTGATTGGACGCCTTCACATATAAAGGTATTGTGTTTATTTTGAAAGAAACTTATCAGACTCCTGCCAGAGGACTTGTGAAACCTTTACAACAGTCTGATTAGGTCCACAGCAGCAGTCAGGTAGCCTGCTGGAATTATTTGCTCATCCACCTGACATGCCCTGTTCACGTTCTCCATCCGCATGCCTGAATACTTGTCCCCATCAGCTCCAGGCTCTAACTGGCATCTACTGCCATTACTCAAAGTACATTTCACCGTGACCTCTTGACTCCCCATGTTAACTTAACCCTCCCTTCTTTGTGCTCTGCCTGACCCTGGCTGGCCATTAGTGCAAGAAGAGCCCTGGGTGGATTACACAACAACATTTATTTTAGCAAACCAAAGGGGGAAGGGGCTTACTAGCTAGGCATCAGGAAAGCAAGGTAAGAGGCTGCAGGACCAGAGAAATCTCACATCTTTGGTTTAAATGTTGTGCAGCAAATGAGAAAAAGCTGAGCATGACAAGTGATCTTCAAATCTATCCACACAGTGTTCTCTGTTTTCTGTTGCCCCCAGAATCTCAAATAAAGTCAATGACATTAGCCATGAAAATGCCTCCAGGAGAGGAGCAGCTTGTAAGAGGACAGTGACAGCAGGGTGTACATAAAATGCCTGATGAAAGGCAGGCTCCTCAAAACAGAGGGCTTCCCCTGGGAAATTAGGGCTGGCGAGCTCAGGAGCGGACTCCATATGCCTCGTCTACCATCAGCAGCCGAGCCACCTGTGACAAAATGTCCCCACCTTCTAATGTGCCTCAGGGCCAGGCTTTCTCTTGCTGTTTACTTCTTTTGTCATGTCTCCCCACTTGTAATCTCATTTTTGCTTTCTCTTTTCCTGCTCCTTAATCACTCAACTATTTATTTGAGAAACATGTCCTCAGCATTGTGCAAGAGCATGTTCTCTTCACTTCTCAAAATAGCCTTCCTGGTCCACCTGCCTCACACTCTTCTAGGCTAATGATTAAAATGTGTATCCTTTCCCAGCTGATTAAATGAAAGCCTCTCATGGACAGACCTCAAGGACTTAAATTGGTGATGCCTTCTCGGGTAGTATTGTGAAACAGCAGCGAGGGCAGAAATCATCCATTTGGAACCTCCGAGCCAAGGAATTCCCTTCTGCCCTACCTGCCTTTCTCCTAAAGCAAAATTCCCTCCAAGCATCAATTCCTACACAACACCCAGGCTCTCAGACCATCTATTACACCAGCTAACACTTGCCACTTTACCAGATACACCCCCAAAATTCTGTGGCTAAACACAGTCCTGGTTTATTCTCATTCACATAGTGTTTCAGTACGGTGTAACCAGTCATGCGGCTTTTCTCAAAGTGCTGATTCAGAGCCCACACCCCTTTAATCTTGTGGCTGCGCTTTCTTCAACATGCAGCTCCCAGAGTGTCCTCCACGGGGCACCCTCCCTTCCAACTTGCCAAGACAGGAAGAATGAGAAGGGCCTTGTGGAAGTTTTCGTGGGGCAGGGATGCACATGGCCTTTCCCACTTCTGTCTATATTCCATTGATCATACTCAATCACACGGCCATGATGAACCTCAAGAAATGCTGGAGAGCAGAGGTTTTGAAGCAAAGTTGTCAGTCTACACCTCACACAGCTCATTGGAAAAAATGCTTCTTTGGCACCAGTTGCCAGTGGCCATAAGCCTGCAAACCGGAAGGAGCTATCCACAGACTTAAGAATTCCATTCAAATGGGTTTCAACTGCTGATGTTGGCATGACCCTTGCCACAGAATCCAAATGAACCAATCCATTCTTTCTCTGCCCCAAGCCTGTGAAAGCTGCTGGAACCATGCTGGACCATGCTGGACCCTACAGGTGAGCTGCAGCCTGAACAGACCAGAACTCTTAGGTGTCCTGCAGATGTTTTAAAACATTTTGCCAGCTGGAAATCTGACCATAGAGTGAATTCATAAGCTAGGACAGAATATTCTTGACAGAGAGTAGCATTCCAGTGAGGCATGGTCATTACAAGAGGGTACAATCAAGAGTCTGATACGTCCCCTCATAGGGATCCTGTAGCAGTTCCAAAGCCCAGATCCTTGAAAGCTGTGATAAAGTGAGAATATGAAGTAATCCAGAGGGTCAAAGCACGTTTTCTCAATCCCTTCACTCCAGGGCTGTGAAATACCTAGCATAGAAGTGCGATCTGGGACTCAGTGGTTAAAAAAAGGCCAGAGTGGAGAAGGGAGCTGGGCCCAGGCAACTCTCAGTCATGAGACAGGCAGTCGGTAACAAGGAGAAAGACCCCAAAGGTGCTGTTGTTTCGTGATATTACAAACTGGAGTCTTCTGGGAGGAGTCTGTTTATATTTTTACTGGACTCAAAAAGATACTACAGCTTCATTTTGGCAAGAAACAAGAAATAAATGGGCTTTATTTAAACCGCAGCTGCAGTGCACATGTGTACAGATTAATGAACCATGCTCCACAGCTACACTTTTGCCAGAAATGCAGAAATAGCAAAATACAATTAAATCTCCATCCACACACAAATCAGCATTGTCAGATCTTTATTGGTCAATCACCGGTTCAAGACCTAATAGCACTTGGTCTTAGAGATACATGAATGTCCCTGCATCTACCTCTATGATAACACCTTACATTTGAAAAGAGCTGTACTGTTTATATAGCACTTAACGGGGTGATTGTAAAATCATATTCATAGTTCAAGTTTCATTAAAACTTTCCTGATCCCTTCAACCTAATTACCTTTCATGGAGCTTTTGAAACATGGTATTATGTAGTTACCTGCTTATTTCTTTGTGAGGATCTTTTATTTCTCTTTTGGAACAAAAAATGGAGGTTTGAGTAGATAGATGAACAGACTGAAGGATGGATGGATGGATGGATGGGTAAGTGGATAGATGGATGGGATAGATGGAGAGAAGAGATAGTTCTATAGAAAGGTAGGACAGGTAGTATAATATCACGGTTAAATATTTGGACTCCCTGAGTGGAGGGGTCATGAGTAAAATTTAGCAAAATATTTTTCAGTTTAGTGTTCTCTTCTCACACAACACATTTTCTGGAAAGTCTCAAATTCATGACTTCTGTCACCTACTTCCAGACCATCTATGTGCATCACCAACTCACCATCTGACTTTCAATGTCCCAGAAACTACATATCTACAAACTATTCATTATCCCTCCCCACTCTACCAATGCAACAAAAACTCCTTCTCCCATCAGCCTATTCTGATTTATAGAACCATCATCTAGACAGGAACTCGAGTCAGAAATTTGGTGTCATCCTAGCCTTCTTCATCTCCTTCTCACACAATGTGGTTTCCTATTCTACCTCTTTAACATTTTCTCCTTCATATCCACCCCCTCTGCTCTACCCCAGTGGTCCAGACTTGGTTCATGACCTTATCCTTTTTCACTGGAATTAATGCCATCATCTCCAAAGTAGACTCTCTATCTCTAGTTTTATTCATTCCCTCATATGTACAAACCATCCCAACTACTGAAATTATCTTTCTACGACACAAATAAAATCATTTTACTCTTCTGCACATTGTTCAGGCCCTAATTCCTGGATATGCCATAGCCACTCAAGTGATCGCTATCCTACATTCTCAGATTTAATAACATCATAAAAATAGCCTGAGCTGAGCTTCATTCAACATGCAGTAAGTTTCTGCAAAAGGAGATGAGAAGGAAAAGTGAAAGTTAAATTAGGCATCTGATGGATTATCAAGAAGTTGTTATGAACAGCTTTGTCACCTTACTGAGCTGCAAAGAATTCATTACTTTCTCATAATGATGCATTTAAGAAAATGCAATGTTTATGAAGCAGACATAGCGTACACTGTGATGGGCTGATGTATGAAAGTCAAAGTTAAGGTGTTAATCCAGTTCACAGTTTAAGGAGAATATCACTTGCTGATGCAAAGACATTTGTTTATGTATCTTTCTTCTTCCCTACTGGACTGTTGGAAGGGGTCTTTATTTATCCCTGCATTCATATTGCCATCATGGTGTGACAGGCATTCTAATAATGATGCTCAGTGAATAGAAAAGTCAGGCCATATTTCTCTCATGTTGTGGCATCATGCACAAACCATCCAATTGAACCCAAACATGGTGGCTAGTCAGTACAGATTTTGATAATGAGATCAGAAAGATCTTGTTTGCAATTGGAGCCCACACAGTCCTGATGACCATTTGACAGCCAAAAACTTCAGAGACAACTGTGCTAAGATGCTTCATAAATGGATCATGTCATACTAATATAAGCAGTTGGTGCTCTTAAATGAAGAGAAATTGTTTGAATTACAGTGATTGCCTCATTCCTGCAAATTCCCTCAGCAGCAACACAATCTGTTCACCCAAAAGGGGCTTTTGAAAAGCATCCCACATTGCAAGGCAATGCTTGATATGATGAATAAATTCACTCGGAAACATCTGTTAAGGTACAGCTTCTACAAGGCGGAAATGATTTCTTTAACAGTAGTGAATTACACAAAAGTACTTCTCTGTTATCCAAATATTGTCTGACACTTGAAAACCTCATGGTCTCCTCGTAGAATGTCAGGGAAAGGGAAAAGACCAGGGTTAACACTGGCTAAGTGCCAGATAATGGTGTTCAGAGCCATTACTTCATTCATGCTTAACTGCATTATTTCATTTAATCCTCATGATCACTAATAATTTCTTGAATGCGCAGTTCTCTAACTTGCCTCTGTCATTTGGCATACCTTTTTCATCTTCTTCTTCTAGCAAAATGTGGCTGGTCTTTGAAGACACAAATCAGGTGTCATCTCTTGCAGGAGCCCATCTCCAGCTCCCTCCAAGCACCTTGTCTCTCTGTTCCTTCTACACCCTGTGCAGACCTCGGGTTCAATAACATCATGAAAAAACAGCCTGAGCTGGGCCTCGTTCAAGATCTGAATAAGGAGATGAAAAAGAAAAGTGCATTTTTCTAAATCTTGTTTGTTTCTATTAGTAGACTAGGGGATCCTTGCAGATGGGGTCAATATATCACTGACAACTAAAACAGGAATTCTTCCTGAATTTGGGCTTGAAAATGTTTGTTTGGTGAACGTACATACCCACTCTGCGTGTTCCTAGCCAGAAAGCACTTGTCCCCTTTCAGAGAATTTGCATGCTATGATGTTTAATTTTATGTGTCAGTTTGACTGGGCTATGGGATGCCTAGACATTTGACCAACCATTATTCTGGGTGTTTTCAAATGAAATTAACATTTGAATTGATAGACTGAGTAAAGCAAATTGCCCTTCCTAATGTAGGTGGGCCTCATCCAATTGGTTGAAGGCCTAAATAGAACAAAAAGGCTGAATAAGATGAAACACCTCCTGCCTGACTGCCTTCCAGCTGGGACATGATTTTTTTCCCTGCTTTCAGACTTGAACGGAAACATTGGCATTTCCTGGGTCTTAAGCCCACTGGCCTTCAGACTAGAGCTCCACCAACAGCTCTCCTGGGTCTCTGGCTTGCTGACTACAAATCTTGGGACTTTTCAAGCTCCACAATTGCATGAGCCAATCAATACCTGTGACAAATTCATCTATCCATCTATCTGGCTATCTATTTACCTATCTACTATCCATGCATCCATTCATCCATCCTATTGGTCCTGTTTCTCTGGTGGACCCTGATATAGAAGTCTTTTTATTAGCATGCATTCTATAAGAATACCCTCAATTTTTTCTCAAAATTATAGATTATGAATTAGGATCATTGACTAAAAAGTTCTTCCCCAAATCTCTGGCAAATATTGTACAAGAAGTTTTATATAGAGAATGTCAAACAACTGGCTATCCTGGAAACATGTTCACTTCAGTGTTCATTCTCTCCATGACCCAGGCATTTGGATTCATATTACTAAGGCACTAGCATGTTACTCTAACAGGAGAAAGGAATCTTTCTCTCTATTCTCCAGCACATCTGAAGAGTTTTAAAAAATATTATATTTTAGAATGCTACCTTCCTGGTCTGTCAAGGAAGCATTATATATAGATTTATAAACTGCCATGTAACCCAGAATTCTTAATTTTTGCAGTAAATTGTGCTTTACACTTCACAGCACTACACAATACGCAATTCCCAGTTTCACTACATCAGCATTCATGAGAAGTTAGATAACAATGTCACTACATGCGTGTTAATGAAGTTTCCAAACAAAGTAATGGCTCAGCAATTATGAATTGGGCTGCAATAAACATTCTGGTACAGATATCTTTGTTATATTGTGATTTTTGGTCTTCTGGGACCCACGAATGGACTAGCAAATTGTGGTACATGTATACCATGGAATATTATGCAGCCTTAAAGAAAAATGGAGACTTTACCTCTTTCATGCTTACATGGATGGAGCTGGAACATATTCTTCTTAGCAAAGTATCTCAAGAATGGAAGAAAAAGTATCCAATGTACTCAGCCCTGCTATGAAGCTAATTTATAGCTTTCACATGAAGGCTATAACCCAACTATAGCACAAGAATATGGGGAAAGGGCCAAGGGAGGGGGGAGGTCAGGGTGGTGGGAGGGTAATGGGTGGGGCCACACCTACAGTGTATCTTAGAATGGGTACAGGCGAAACTTACTAAATGCAGAATACAAATGTCTACATACAATAATTAAGAAAATGCCATGAAGGCTACGTTGAACAGTTTGATGAGAATATTTCAGATTATATATGAAACCAGCACATTGTACCCCTTGATTTCACAAATGTACACAGCTATGATTTAACAATAAAAAAAAGTAATGGCTCATCTTTCCTCCTTCATTTACCTGCAAGGACTTACAGAGGGCTTCCAATTCCTTGACTTTTAAGCCTGTACTCTTTTATATCCATCAGCTTGATACAGGATGGCATCTCTTGGGAGACAAGAGAATATTCATCATTAAGGATCCCCCTTCTCTTGAAATGATTTTCACCTTGACATCCAATGTAATATATTGGCTTCATTTTTCTAACATCTCTCAACATACCTTTGCTTTGTCACCTGAGCTGGATTTTGTTATCGTTCCCTCACCTATTATACGTCAACATTTGCAAGTCAAATATAATTCTTAGACCTTTTCTTTCAATAAAATTAGGTAATATATGTGTATTAATCATGATCTGGCCCCCAAAACAGAAACCATCCCAGGTATTTTGAGCAGGAAAGGATTTATCATAGGGAATTACAGGTTACACAACTCCTGGAAAGGTTGAAGGAAAGAAAGTCAAGGACATTGATCAAAAAGTACAGAAGCACAGGAATTGCCACCTATGGCCTCAGAGGTTTGCAATGAAGTGGGCAGTTTTCAGGGGTGCATCCGCAGCCCCTGTTATATGCCTCCCACCACTACTGGAAGATAATAGCCTTCCAAATGATGCTGTCATTACCAGAATGAAACTGCAACCCTAATGACAGGCATCTGGGAGACATAGTTTCACTCTTTTAACACTTGTAGTACAGGTGAGCTCTTAGAAGGGCTGGATGCAACTTAGTATCCACAGAGGGTATTTGGTAGTGTATGTGAACAAGCTTGGTAAATCTCTAATGTGCCAAGATTGCAGAGCCAAGAGCTCACTCAGCACTGGTAATGACCAGATCCAAGCAAAAGCATTTGGCAGTAGCAATGAAGTATGAATGAGTGAGTAGAAAGAATGGGACATGGAAGAAAGAAAAGCCAATCTTAGGGTACATTACCAAAGTCACTGCTGTGCTAAATGTAAGCTCCATTCCACCAGAGAAGCAGAAAAAAATGAGTAAAGATGGAAGGTTGAAGTATTTATATATTAGCTCCCTTCCTCCACTGCGAGACTAGTTCCTGGGGGTACTTCCCTCGTATTTCTGGTCTGTGCTTATGCAAGGGCCTAGTGAGCTTCCAATGTTTCAGAAGAGACTTTGAAGCAGAATGCCGAAAGCTGTGCACTTGTGGGGGTGGGGGGAGCTTCTAAGTGCCAGCTGGGTCTAGATTTGAAAGGAACTGTCCATCTCAGCTACAGCTAAAGTCAGAAGTATAATGCAGGTATCATAGCCATTTTCCTTAAGTGATTGGGCAAGAGTTTCCCTTACCTAGAACTTCATTATTGTTTTCTGCTTGAAAGAATAGCCACCTTCACTCCCTCATCTATCATTTGTTTTCAATGCACCACAATTAAGTTTTAGACACTCAGTGAAACTGAGTTGCTGCTTGATTATTGTACTGTGATAGCCAAATCGGATGGCCACTTCAGTTCTTATGTTTGGAAGTTATCGGTACACAGGTGGCATTTACATCATGAGGCTAGATAAGACTTACTGGGGCTTTATGGACCAGACATGTGGGACAACTGCTTAAGTGAACAGAGGTAGAGGACAGCCTAGGTGGTGATCAAAGGGATCCTCTAAATGCCTGTCTGAGCCCCAGCATTTGTTCTTCCAACCTACAAAATGACCTGAGAAGCCCTTCTTTGGTGTCTTGAGTACTTTCTGTTTCTCAGAACCTCTAATTACTTTGCTTAGAAATATCTTGGGCTTTCATTAACAAATACCAGAGCAGGAATAGTTAGCATCCAACAGACCACAAGATGGTAAGATAAATGGGCCATGGATGGTGTTGAGGAAGAGGGTACTGCAAGATGTGATGAAGGACGGCCACTCATTACACACCCTTACTTCTCAATCACTGCAGGACTCGTCTGAGTACCATTCCATCTCCCACGATTCTATAAAACTGTGCATTCTTATTTTTCTCCCATTCACTTTTGTTATTCCTGCAGGGCCTTTCCTTTCCACAGGGCAAGCCAGAGCATCTAACTGTGAGTCAAAATTGGAATATTATTTGAAAATCTTGTTATCATTCCTCTGGTCCACTGCATGAGTTACAACTGCACTCAAGTTTTTTATTTCGACAGGTACTAAAAACAGTATTAACTAGGAGGCAAAAAGACATGTATTAGTACATACAGTATACTACGAATGGTGCCTAATATATCAATATTAATTGATAAGATACCGATAGTTTAGTATAAGATTTATGGAACAAAGGAACTACACATGTGGGTGCTTTTCTGGCTCGTGCCAGAGCCTTGCAGCAGCCCTCCCTGATCTTAGCTGTCCCTTGGCTGTCACAGGAAAGATAAAATCAGGAAAGAAATGAGTAATTTACATGAAACAATCTGAATTACAGAGCAGAGTTGTGTTTGGGAAGTGTGCCAGAAGAGACAAAATGGTATGCCTTTTCCTCCCACCTTTACCTGGCCACTTCTTCCCCTCTGTCAAGACCTTCATTTCTGCAAACCCAACACACCCAGGCAGTTATGCACAGCATCCTCCTCAGCAGGGCTCCTGGCTCTCAACACTACTTCCGTCCCGGGCCAAATAGCGGTTTCTTGTGCTCCTGAGCACTGGAGGCTGCTGAGCAGCATCCCTGGCCTCTACCCACTAGACGCCAATAGCACTCCCTAGTAGTGACAACTAAAAATATTCCCAGACATTATCACATGTGCCTTGAGAAGGGACTGAAGAGATCCCAGTTGAGGACCACTGGAAGGAGTCGACAAGTCAGTAAGCCCAAGAGAACCCCAGAAGATTCCACTCCATTGCACAGGGTGGAGAAAGGGCTGCATGGTTAAGTGTTGGTCGTTAGCATCCAATTTAGATCATTGTCAGATGAGGTTACAGCCCAAATCCATAACCACAATGGAACCCAGGGGCACATACTTCTCGGCATGGGGGCAAGGTAGAGCAGACCCCCTTTTTCTTTACTTAAATAGGGCCTTCAGCCAAACTCAAAATAGTCTAGCACTATACATAGGGAACCTGAGAGGAAAAAATTAGCTTTGGTGCCGTTTCTCTGCTGTGCTCACACACCTCCTTAAGCTTCCATTCTCTCAGCAATAACAAGCCCATTCCAGTCCATTGGTGACCTGCTAATGGGGTGCACTTTGCTGTTTATCTGCTTCTGTGTTGCATGGGGCCTCTTTGGGAATGCTCCCTGATTGCTCTCCAATCATTTCCCACCCCTTTCAAGAACATTAGGTATTAATTCAAGCTTGTCAAATCTTATATGATATATTCCATTCAGGAGCTAATACCTCATCAACCTTACCAGCTGTTATCCTGGAGACCTTGCATATCTGTTTGGAACAGCTAATAGAAAATGTTCTTGCTGAGCTCTTTTTTTTTCCTGCAGCTGGTAAAAGTCTCTGAATTATATGTGAAGTATACCTTACTGATTCTTTTAAAATAAATGAAAAGAATGCATTTATGATATAGTAATATAACTGCTTCTTTGTTAGCACCCTAAATAAACACAAATAAAATAACACTACAATACGTATATGAAAGTTACAAGACTTTTAAAAGACACTTTTGTGTGAAGGCTGTTGTTGCTTATTTTCAGAAAGAACATTAAACCATGGAGGCACGTCATGTTGAATATCTAATCAACATCAATTTTTTGTTTCAATGGTTTCAAGTATCAAAAACTCATCCATAGAGATACATTATTGCAAATGGAGTTAGAACTTCCATAGCTGATTTTACAAGGCAAATATTATCTTTTAAAGGCATCAGGTTGCTCCAGGTCTGTGTTAAACTCGAGTTGGGAAAATATTTAATTTCATCATTTGATCTAAACATAGGAAGACCATGGTCATGTGCAATCTGCCAGTGGGTTAAAAACCTAAGTAATTTCAAAGAAATTATGAGCATCAAAGATATTTCAGAATATTTGCAACAACTATAATCTGATATAAAAATCTCTGTGATAGCTATGGATGGCAGAATTACAAGTACTCCTTATACTATTCCTGTTGCCCGTATTCCTAATGGAAGGAAATGTTCAATTTCAGTTACATATCAATAAAAGTAAGAGTTTTTGCAATTGAAATTTAGAGGCCTCCTGAATTCTATCCATAGACACCCAGGTTAAGAGCCCCTGTTCTAATTAGAACTGACATATTCTATTGCAACATGAAGGGAAAAGCAAGACAGAGTTGGGAAACATTTGGAAGACGATGAGATTCAGATTTCCATCCAGCATCTGCTCCTTACATCTTTGAGATCATCTACTAAATTTCCCCATCATTCATTCAGCCTTGATCTCAGAGAGCCCTCTGCTTTTCTCTGAATACGGTCCTGCCTCAGGGCCTTTGCACTTGCTGATCTCCCTGCCTAGAACCAAAAGCTGCCTTAGATTTCTGCATAGCTGGTTCTGTTACCACCTGGAAATTTACAAGTGTTTTTTAGGTTTGCAATTTAGAATTTAAAATTGTTCTCTAGAATTGCAATCTGTGCTGTGAGAGTTAATTCCCGCACGCCTAGAATGGGCCTAAGTTATTCTGTTAAAATAAGAAATGCACTTGTATGGCACTGATCTCTGGCCAAGGCATGAAACCTATTGATTAATAGTACTGCCATGTAACCATGGGCACAAGTAGTTTGGGGATATTTGTACCAGCTTGTCAGAATTGTTCATTGATAACAGCGAGACTGATGATCTAGTCCTGGTCAGGGTGAGGCCCTTGGAGGTCAGTGCTACAAAGGCTGGTTACATAACAGGCATATGCATATGTCACCAGCAAAATACAAAGAAAATTCCAGGCAAAACTCCACTTTGAGTTCCCAGATTCTAAGAGATATGTGTACATGTCTACGGCTCCTAAGCAGAAAGCAGGAGTGTGTCCTGCCAGAGCCCTTACAGAAAGAGGACAAGAGATCTGCACCCTTGACCTCTCCGGATCCCTTACTGCAAAGTAGTCCTTGGTGTGACATATAGCCTTACTCTAATGCTCTTTCTCCATTGTATCCTTTTCCGGTAATAAACTCCAAATGTTTGAGCACTGCCATTTAGGGCCCTGCGAATCTTCCTTAGCAATCGAGTCTTGGTGAACTGCCTCCTGTATTGGGGCATAATCCCTACCTGCAGCTCTGCCTCCTCATCTCTGGGTTACTTGCCTCCGTGGTGCTTCTCACCATCTGACATACTACTTATTTTACTCATTTATTTTTGTCATGGTGTTACATATGTTTTTGTTTATTATTTTTTTATTGTCCTCCCACTGGGAGACTCCGTGAGAGCAGGGTTGAGGCCTTCATTTATTTTTATACTGACCCTTCTCCATTGTCGGACATCCTGCAAATATTCGATGAATAAATGACTGAATGAAAGAACAAGAATAGAAAGATCACCTGAAGTTCAAGGCTGTTTGGACCCAGCTCTGAGGCTGAAAATCAATACGCAGAAGCTGAGAAAGATGGCCAATGATAAAGAGTGTGTTCGCCTGCTCATTATGCTCAAGTCAGTTATCATAAAGGACAGAGATGTTAACTGACAGTCAGCTGCGATCGTAATTGATGCACCTAATTTACATTGACTCAAAGACCAAAAATTGATGTCCATGAAAAGCCGCAAATGGCTAAGAGCTTCTCTCTCTCTGACAGCTATTTCAGCCTCTAAAGGCAATCAGAGTCACCCAGGTATGGCATTTCTTTCAGGTTCCCTAATACTTTCAGATGGTTTGGGGTTTTTTTCCCAGGGACTTTGCTGAAGGGGTGGGAGAACAAAATGGCTGGCAGTTGGCAAGCGCCATGGGGGTCGTCAGCCAGGGACATTAGCAGTGCGAAGTTTGGAGATCTCAAAGTTTGACGGTGAGCCGCTTCAATGGACCACTGTTACACACATTTGGCATCTTACTACTGGAAACATTCATCTGTCAACGCCCCCGTCTGGACTGCTGATCTAGAAAATACAGCTTAACTTTGCTGCCCAGATGAATAATAACCGAGTCCTTCCTTGCTCTAAAGCAGTGTTTCCAAAGCTTTACCTGCACTAGAATCATCTAAGGATTTTTTTTTTTTTAATTTAAGCTCTCTCCTTCACCTCTACTCCCCACCCTGATTGGTATTATAATCATCAGGTTTGAGGTAGGGTCTGGGGAATCAGTACTTTTTGAATTTCTGTGTGTGAGTTTACAGTTTGGGAACATCTGCTAAGAATTGTATTAAAAAGGATTAGTGAATTCAAAAGCGATTAGTGATTTCAATGAGGAAATTAGATTCATTTCTTTTGAATTCTGAGGAAAAATCCCAGTTTTAAATGTCAAAGCAGTGAAATCCTTGCAGAGGAGACTGTGCAGTTTGCTCCAGGCTTGGCGAGTTTGCAGCAATCTTGTTTCTGTCTTCCACTTGCTGTTCTATTATTTCAACTTCCATAGGAAGAGGAGAGAAGACGAATGGCAAAATACACAACCCTATGTGTTTGCTCTTGAGTTGGTTAGGAAGAAGCTGCTGCCTGGTTGTTATTCATAAATTGTTAGGAAGGAAGAAAAAGACAAGAATGACCATTAATTGGCTCAAGAGTGAAACAGCCAATAACTTAAACAGCTGGGGATAGAAGAAGTAAGATCTTTCCCTCAATGTGCCACACCCCTACCCCAATACAAAGTTCTGTCCACAGATCTCTACAGCCATAATGAAAAGTTGAAATAGTAGGTAGTTGGACACAGTTTACCTAGAGTGACCAAATAAATTCTCATCAAATTAAATAGCCGCCTCCTCAGCTTGTGTTAAAGCCACAAATGTGAGGCACAGTTGAAAGGGATATCATCAAAACATCTCCCTAAACTCTCCCCACAAGCTTATATTCTTCTGAAGCAGTTGACAGTAGCCTGGCTCATTGGAGATGGTCTAACTATCCCCAGAAGGGAGTCACGCCTGGAGCCAGCTGGTATTGGCTTCTAAAAGCTGATTGTGCAGATTTGCTTCCAAATTTTACATTCGATGATGTCATGTCGGTAGCTTGAAATTGGCTATTGTAGGCATATTTACACCACAGAACATGGGAAACACTACAAATCAAATGCCTGTAATTTTTTTTCTGGGGATTTAGATGTTAAACATTTTACCAGCACACCACTATTCAAAGGCCATTGTCCAAAATGTCATTACATGGCCTCCTCTAGGCAGGTAAAGTATGTGATAAAGTGGCTTCTCTATACTGACAGCAGACAAATATGAAATATTGTCATGCTAATCACATTGGGGGAACAAGCCTCCTTACTAATTTCTGAGTCATTCTTTTTATGACTAATAAACTAATTCAGAGAAGCTCATTATTCTATGACTCCTTACTTAAAGAGGACCTTTGCTCACTCTGATATGCCTAATAAGATGGAGGTTTACAAAAAAAAAAAAAAGGCTATTTGTTTTGATGACCTCTTCCATCATGGTACAGTTGGAAGTCTTTGTCAGCCTAAAGTTTTTCTCTCCCCTAAATTATCTCTCTCCAGCCCTGACCTAGAATGGAAATCACTTGAGACACAGAAATTCACAGCCCAAGGAAAACGATCTGCCAGCTTCATTTAACAACCAATTTGGCATCACCACCACTGGTGGGATCCACGGTAGAACAGCTGCCTTCAATCCACAGGTTATTGAACTAAAGACAGAGAACTGGCTTATTCATTAATCAGAGGGGAAGGTGTCATCACCTGGCAAGGGAAAGAGAGCACACTTAAAACCTTGGAACTGAGACATTAGCATTTCCATTGGTCAAAGTCTTTCTAAATCCCTGGCGTAGTGTCTGCCCTGTGGCTGGTACTGGTGCATATGTTTGGTTTTTTCCTCTCTTCTGCTTCTAAATCCCCAAACAGCAGAGTGCATTTTTACTAAACCCAACTAGCATAGGAAGTGATTGGATCACAAGAACTTAATGAACCAAAGGGCACAACAGAGACTGTTTTCATCACTAATGTTGGTAGCTAGGGCTGTGGAGAAAATTAAAAAAAAAAAATCATTTTTCATCGCCAGCAGTTAGACATGTCCAGAACAAAACGGAGACAGCCACACTTGAAACACATTTCTTTCAATACACAGTTAATGTTGGTTCTGGAAAATGAAGGGAGGAAAATAACTAAGGTGATGCTCCAGTTAATAAAAATCTTCCAAAAAACCATTTGCACCTTGAGTGATCACTCTTAGCTTTGTCTGAGAGAATCCCTACACTATCCCTGGGTGGCAAATGACTCCAGTGACCCTTGCTATTCAAGTGTCAGTCCTTTCTATTAAGACTAGAAAAGAGTATCTGTTGTAGACTGTGTGCAGCTGGCCTTCTATTTCCATGAGTTGCTCATCTGAGGATTTAACCAACTGCAGATCAAAATTATTCAGAAAAACAATGATTAAAAATAACAATACAACAATAAAAATAGTACAGATTAAAAACAATACAGTATACAACTTTTTCCCTAGCACTTACATTGTATTAGATGTCAGAGATTATATAAAGTATAAGGGAGGATGTGCATAGGTTATATGCAAATACTATGCCATCTTATACCATGGACTTGAGCATCTATGGATTTTGGTATCCAATGTAGGGTGGTGTCTAGAACCTGAGGATACCTAGGGAGGATAGTACTCACTGACTGTGTTTCAGTTAGGTTCATGCCACCAATGGTCTTCCCAAGAGTAAAGACTGATTTGCATTTTTGCTGCTTCCACCAGGTTCTTGTCTCCTTATGACAAAGGCCATACAAAAAAACTACTGGCCTGGGAGACACATTGTACCTTAAATCCTGGAGAGAAAAGCAAATGGACCCACTTATCACCAAGTATCAGTCACGGGCACACTCTTAGTAATTGTTTGGTTCCAAAGAATAGAAACTACTCGATGGTTGAGTAAAAGATAAAGACCTCATGGGAAAGGAAGCTGTATAGGCTCCTGGTTCCAGGAAAAGAAGAATAAAGAAGATAGTTTCAGGAAGCTTAACAATACACATATAGGAAAATGTACTCTGGTGTCCCACCATTCACTTGACTCAGGTGCCCATTCTCTGAGTCTTTGTACTTTGATTCAAATTTTCCAGGGAAAGAGTGGGAGTGATCACTGGGTAAGCCTATAGATTGACTACTCTGAAAATGCTGCCCATGCCTGTCTCATCAGGTCAGTGGTTCTCAGCCTTCCTAATGCCAGAACCCTTTAATACAGTTCCTCATGTTGTGGTGACCCCCAACCATAAAATTATTTTTGTTGCTAAGTAGCAACATGAGGAACAAAAATAATTTTATGGTTGGGGGTCACCACAACATGAGGAACTATATTAATTAGCAACGAAAATAATTTTATGGTTGGGGGTCACCACAACATGAGGAACTGTATTAAAGGGTTGTGGCATTAGGAAGGCTGAGAACCACTGCTTTAGGCAGTAGGCAAAGCCTTCTAGGGTAGTTTGATGTTCTCAAGACTAAAAGTAAGGAACTCCAAGAGGTAGGACAGGAAATTGGTCACGGAAGGAAGATCCACTAGCATCTTTACTCAGTACCCCAACAAACTATAGACTAGTGTCATACTCTTTGGTTTATTGTCTAAATGAATGGTGATATGGATTTGCATACTATTAAAAATATACCTCTGTAGTAGGCTGGCTTAGGCTTATAAGAAAAAATATGTCCATATACAAAGCTAAAACAGAGAGCCATTCTGTTACGTCATCCATCCAATGAATTGATTCATTGTGAAAAAAAGATTAGTCGAGTCAAACAACTGATCTGGTGACCTAGAGCAGACCCAGACTGAGAGGAACAGAAGGATTTGACATTTGTGTGGCAAGAAAAGTTATTGTGATATTAATTGTGCTTACTTCTCACTGTGAGGTTAATACTTTGGCTTTTCATTGCTAATTCTAGATCAGAGATCAGATAAATATTTTCTGTGGAGCATCAGATAGCAAATAATTAGGTTTTTCAGGCCATCAGGTCTCTGTCATAACTACTCAACTCTGCTATGGTGCTGAAGTAGCCACAGACAATATATAAATATATGGGGTATAGCTGGAGTGCCAATAAAGTTTTACTTACAAAAACAGGCACCAAGATAGAGTTGGTCTTCTAGCCATTGTTTGCCAACCTCTGTTTCAGACCATTTCCATTCCTCCCCACTCAGATGCTCCACTTCTCTTAAATGCATGCCATCAGAGAATACAACCCCCCAACCCTCCCTGTGGTAGGCAACAAGAAATGCCTGTTTTTTCGACGTGGCTCACCATCTCTCTCTTAATCCAATCATGACAATTCAACCTTCATTCTAGCATCTCTGTCCCTTGACATCTTCACTTCCAATGATCTTTTCCACTATACCAGTTAAACTACCCCCTTTCTCCTAGAGTGTCATCTCCAATAACCAATCTAACTCTAAAACCCTAATTTCGAGTCACTCACTAACCGTCAACCTCTCTTCCTCCAATTCACTTACTCTAGTGCTCCAGATGCCAATAGTTAGGTCTCTGCCTAACCAAGGCCACTAGAACTTGTAGGCCATCAGTCCTACCAGTTTGACACTGTCCATCAACCCTACCTACCTAAGTCCTCCTCTCCCTCCTTGCAATCATACCCTTACAGACACCCCTTTACTACATTGTCCCTCTGTCCTAGTTCTCTGACCATTCCACAGCTGGACCTGAGCACTCAGTATGACTGGAGAAAAAACACAGTCATGACCACAGATCTCAAGTGGGCCCTCAGTATACCTATTACCCATAATCCCACCATGTTTCTCTAGTAAAGACAACTTTTCCACTTTTGGAAACAACTCCTTTACATTTTTTTCTATCTTCTAACCCAGTGTTTTTCAACCCTTTTATATCACAGCATACTTGAACCTATGGTTAAATTTTTGCAACATGCTTAAATTATGTTGATCAAAAACAATAATAAAACCCCATGATTGCATTAATATACACAGCTATGATTTAATATTAATAAAAAATAACAATAATAATAATAAAACACTGTGCTATAAACTTCTTTTCATAAATAATTTAATCAATGATCTTTAAATTTTTGTGGCATACCTAAGATCCTCTCATGGCACATCAGTTAAAAATCACTGTTGTGACCTCCATATTCACCTCCCCAAGCTTATTCTTCCTGTTTAATTGGGGAAATAGAAACTACCCAAGCTTGTACTTCCCTGGCCTCAGGAACATTTATGCTGCTGAGTGGAGGACTGTGGTTCCCTAGAGGCAGGTGCCTTCTGTGCTGAGCATCCATTTTCTTGGTTTCCATTTCTGAAATGTACTGAGGAGGTCATGCTAGGTTTTCCCAGAGCTGGAAGGGAGAGAGCACTAAGAGGAAATGGCTACAGGTTCTCTCTAGGTAGGCAGGACCTCAGGAATGAGGGCTCCCAGCCTCAGCCCAAGCATTATGTTACATGGATGCCTCAGATTCTCCTGCCTCCAAAGAACCACATGGGCCAAGACAACACCCATCATCAGTGACCATCTGGACCTAAGACCAGAGGGCCCTCATATGTTCTGGGCAACAAGAGGCCCTTGACATATCTGCTTAACCCTTCAATGGGATCCATATTGTGCCCAAGGTTGAATTTCCAGCCAGGCTAGTGGAGGTTTAGGCCCAATTAAATGCACTTTAGAGAACTAAAAAAAGTAGGACATTCTTCCTAGCCTATGTTGAAAAACAAAACACAGACCCACTACATTTGATTCTGTAGAGTGCAATTCAGAGAAATTTCTACCAGTAGTTTTCTGAGGTACATTCTTATTTAGGCGCAATACACAAAATGTCAATTGAATGAAAAGCGGGATGATACTATTCCCATTTTTCATGGCCAAAGCCCAACATTTACAATGTAAATATTAACACTAATAGTTAGGGCTACTTAGGCTTCCATCTGTGGTGCAACAGAGGTGTCTTCTTAAACTAATGAAGCTTAAATACCTGGACTATCACATTAAAATTCCCACACGGATCTGTAGAACCATCTGATTTCACTGAACTAAAAACAAAACCAAAACCCCCAGGATTTTCAAAAGGGCACAGAAAAAAAAAAAAAAAAAAAGGGCACAGAAATTTGGAAAATCTCCTATCTGCAGGAACAAGCAGAGAGACCTTGGGTGGGGAAGGAAGTGAGCAGAAATCAATTTCACTTGCTTTGGTCTCGCGATAGATTCTTCAAAGTTAAGGGTAGAAAATCAATCTTGCCAAATCAGTGACAATTTATACACTTGAAGGCGTTGAAAGGCCTTGGAGGGTGTATTACTTACCAGGACGTTCTTCTCCTCTTTCCCATCACACAGGTTGAACTCTTTTCCATACTAAGAGGACTGTGGCAAGGATTTTTGCCATGTTCTTCGTCAAGATGAGTCCAAGGCAGAAGCCAAACCTGACAGTGACTCCTCAGTCCTAACCCAAAGCCCTTAAAGAACAGGAAAGGAGCAGGACATAGAAAGTCTTAGGTGTGCCTATTCTTTACTCACTGGAACAAGCCTCCAGACTGTATCTAACAGAAGGCCCCTTATCCTACCCCTGATGTGTGTGTGCCTCTGGCCTGGTAGGGCTGCAGGCTGTTTGATAAGACTGGCCTCCTGTGGTCATAGGCCAAGTGTTCACATCACAATAAGTGGCAGCTGGCCACTGCCAGTGACATCACCAGGCAATCAGATAGGAATCCAGGGTATGGAAAGTGGGTCTTGAGCAGATGAGAGACCCCATTCCCCTCCGGGCTTAGCTTTCCTGGATATGGAGGAAACATCACAGGTGAATGCTGTAGGAAAGTCAGGAGAAGTAAGGAACCAGTGTTCTCTGTCCCAGGGAAGTTGGCCAGGCCAGGAGTGGATCCACAGCAAACTCAAGCATCTCTTGTGGTTTCCACAAACTTCAGTGAAGTCTCTTGTAAAACATCTGCCTAGTATGAACTGTCCTACTTAGATTTACAGAAGAGTTGTGAAAGCCAGCATAAGAGAGAACAGCACTCTCATACAACACCCCACCTCCTAGGCAGGCATGCCAGTGACCTTGTACTTAGTCCCAAACACAATGGAGTCAAACCTGAGAAGTTCCACTTCCTGGCCCCACATGGACCTTCATTCTTCACTGCCAAACTTAATGATCTAGGCTTGATGTGATTAAAGGACTCACATGGTTTCTGACAGAAGCTGTATGACCTTGGGAAACTTACATAACCTCTCTGGACCACAGTTTCCTTAGCAATAATAATGGATAATAACATCACCACCCATATCACAGAATTATTGCAAGTATTATATGAGTTTATGTTTGTGAAATTCTTGCAGTCATGCCAAGCATAGAGTAAGCATGTACATGTTTGATTAAATAAAAATAATCAGTAGTGTGTTATAATATATTGCATTCCAGACAGATCAATACATAATTGATAGTTATTAGCTATTCATAGGTATGGTGGGTAGAATTCTAAGATGCCCCAAAGATTCTAGGCCTCTTGTATATATATTTTGCTGTGTATAATAAGAACTTTTTTGCCCAAAGTTTTGAGGGAAAAATAAGGATCAGTATTATAAACGGGTAGTATGGCTTTGGAACAGAGGAGCCACTCCCAGGGCCACCACACTCTCCCACCTGAGCCTGCTGGGAACACAGTGTTCTGGTCTGGAAGGATCCAGGATCCAGTGGGAGTGGGCCGAAGTGGCCTCCACTCAGCGTCACATCAGGGGTAGTGGTGGGGCTGATGAGGCGGGCTGTGGCCGTGCGGGGCAAGGACTGAGGCCTGAAGGCCAGCCATGCATGGGGGACTGGGACCCCTGGGCAGGCGCCAGGGACCTGTCTGACTGCCTGCAGGCCAAGTGGCCTCAGAAGTTCCTGCGCTGCTGGCCACGTGCGTGGCCATCTCAGCTGTGGTCCCCAACATAGTGGGAAAGTAAGAGCTCTGGAGGGAAGGGAAGGGACAGCCTCACAAAGCGGGCAGCTGCAGGGTGGCGTGATCCGCATGTTCACCAGTGGAGCATTAGCCCTCTCCAGATGCGTCTCTCCTGGCCAAGAGCCAACCACTTTCTCTAGCAGTGTTTTCCTGAAAGTTTGTGGGAAAAAACATGGGTGCATAGTATACACAGCCATGCATTATACACAGCAAAATACATTACTTCTGCCAGTTAGTCAATAAAACACTAATCCAGGGGCTGCTAGGAAGTGGTTTTGCTGATGTAATCAAGGTCCCAAAATAGTTGACCTTAAATACAGGCTATTATCCAAGCGAGCCTGACCTAATCAAGTGAACCCTTTAGAAATAGAGATTTTTCCAGCTGGTCCCAGAACAGGAAGTGAGGGAGACGCACTTTACCTGGCCTGGAAGAAGGTAGACATCCAAACTTAGAACTTCCTATGGAGAGAGCTAGATGGCAAGGAACTGCTGGCATTCTCTAAAATGCTCAAGAGTAGTCCCCAGCTGACAGCTAGAAGGAGAGACCTCAGTCTTACAACTACAAGAAACCAGATTCTGCCAACTATCAGTGAGCTTGGAAGATGACACCCAGCCCCAGATGAAAACTGTTGCCCTAGCCAACCCAGCAGATGGTTGATTTCAGCCATCTGCACCAAAAGACAAGCTTAGGGCCTCCCAGACTGGTTCATGTGACTGGAGAAAGGGAAGTGTGATGTCCAGGCCTAAACTTGGCATAGCTTCCTGGTGTCACACCAGGACCTCTGACCTACAGACTTGGCTGAAGCTTCACTTTCTGAGATCTACCAGGAAATTAGGCATGGAGTTTAGGACCCAGGGATCAGAGCTGAGACTGACTGAAGAAAAAAGAAGGCAGAGTGTAGTATGCCAGTTAGGAGCTCTGGCTTCTGCATTAAACTCTGGCTTCACCACCCACTACTGCCTGTATGACTTTTCACAAGTTCTTTAACATCTCCGCACCCCCATCTGTAAAATGAGGATAAGAACTGTGGGGGTTTGAAGGAGGATTTATAAATCACCAATGCATAATACCTAGCTTTTAGCAAGCTCTCTTCGTTGTTTTTGATGCTGACCTGATCTTATACTGAAGCCCTAATGCTAGGCTTTCAACACATTATAAAGGCCTAATCCCTTCCCCCCAAATAGACAGCTAGGCACATCTTGGTCCCTCATTTCTGAGCCCCTAATGTCTGTTTAATGGCTAACCACTCCAGCCTGGCACAAAGTATCAGCCCATTGTCAATCAGCCCCATCCCAAGCCCAGAAAAAATACATCATTTTTCCCTCCTTTCTGCTTTCTTCTTTCACTGTAACATGAATTTGTCTAGTTATGTGCACCAACTAGGCAGCATTTCTTCTGAATAAAATCAAAGAAAATACAGTAAAATGACAATATGAGACTGGTCAGCAATAAATGTATGTTAAGTTTGAAATCTAAAAGTAGAACAAATGATCACCATTTTTAAAAGACAGGTTCACAAGGCTAAGTCTATGTCCATCATTCAATTAGGTGGGGTCTATTAAATGTCACTCAACCAGCTTTGATGACAGAATGTATGAGGGTGTGCCAGATTGGAATGACAAAGCATTCAAAGGTATATGCCACTTATAAATATAACATCTAGACTCATAAAAATAGACTCCCTATTTAAATACAATCTTCTTTCTCAGCATTGCTAAGTGAGGTACTTTGAAATTTTCCTAAATTAAGGTGAGAGATGTGGTGGTGATATTTTTCCCAATTGCAATGTGACCATCTATTATATGGATTTGCATATTGATTAACTGCCTGGAATATTTAAGAAGAAAAAATGCTCGTCGTAGGTAATACTCGGGTGGCTTTGACTGAAGAAAGATTAACATAAGCAAAGATCTGTTGCTATCTTTTTAAATTGATGTTTTCAAAAAGAAAACCAGCAAAATTCCTATAGCTCCTCACCCCTAAGTAAATGATTTTCTCACTAGAATGTCAAGTCTAGGAAGTCAAATATCTTTACCTATCTGGTTCATTGCCGCCTAGAATGATGCCTGGCATAGATACGGACACTCACTAAATATTTCCTAAATAAATTGAATTAAATAAATTAGCAAGTAGCAGTATGCTGATGTTCACTAACTGTCCAAATTCAAAGCAGTAAATGTAAAAATGATCAGATTAAAAACTAAAAAACAAAAAACAAAAAAAGAAAAGAAAGAATTGCAATCAGTGTAACCTGGCTTATTGTACCCTCAATGAATCCCCAACAATAAAAAAAAAAAAAGAAAGAAAAAAAGAAAAGAAAGGAAGTGAGGTTCTATAAAGTCACATTTGAATTATTGGGTACATTGAAAAAGAAAAAGGAAACCCGATGTCAGTGGAATCTATCACTACCAAGTTTTCATTCTTGAATGGAAATTTCCAGAGCCTGTGTTATAAAGCATTTTATGATGGGTCATTTATGAGGAACAACCGCTTTCACTGAAGCGACTGTGTGGCAACAGCGCCATCTGCTGGGATATTTCTTGGGCGTTTTTAGAAAAAATATTCTGGAGTCATTTTTTCATATCGCAAATTAAGTTTAGAATTACAGGAAAAATATATCGGAAATATATTTAGAGATCACCTACACTAGATGTCACCTAACAGGTAAGGATGTGAGTTAAGTATCTAGAATGTTTTCTTTCTTTCTGTTGATACAATGGAGCTTCATACATGTCCTAGAGAGAACTCTGAAATTACAGCCATCATTGCTAAATTACATCACAGGTTTCCTGTAAATTTGAAACTGAAAGTTCAAATCCATTCATCGAACTTCTAAGGAGAAATGTTCAATAAAAATGTCTTCAAGGGTGGCTCCATGGAACTTTCTGCAGTCATTTGTACCTGTACCATCCGATACAGGAGCCACTAGCTATTAGTGGTTACTTAACACTTGACATGTGCCCGATGGCACTCAGAAAATGTAGCTAATTACACTGAGGAGCTGGATGTTTAATTTTATCTAACTTTAATTAAATTACATGTTTTAAATAGCCACATATGTCCAGAACAGTATTTCTCAACCCGGGTACTACACAATTTACATTTTGGACTGGGTAATTCTTTTTCTGGGAGGGGCTGCCCTGTAGGATGTTGTACAGAAGCCCTGCCCTCCACCCACTAGACGCCAATAGCACATCCCTCCTCAGTTGTGATGATCAAAATGTGTCCAGATATTGTTGAACGTCCCTGGCTGGCAAAATCGCCCCTAGTTGAGAACCTCTGGACTGGTGGCTACTGTGTCGGGTAGGGTTGCTGTGACGGCTAAATTAGATGATGCATAAAGTGTTCCCTGTTTAGTGCTTGGCATGTGGTAGATGTTCAAAACAATAGCTGTTATTTTAGACACTCTGCTCTAAGCAGGGAGAAAAAATGTTCATGTTTTCTAATAAATAATACAAAAGTGCCCAGTGAGCTTCATTAAAAACCTAATTGAAAAAAAAAAAAAAAACTAGCCAAACTCTAGAAATCTAATTTTATTTTAAATTTTTAGTGGCGACAACACTCAATAATGTTTCCATGTTGTCTGTGAATCCATGCCCTTGGTGCATTTAAAGATGTAGGAGAAACCGTTTCAGCTCCTCTGGGAGGACGAGGCCGGTTATGTTATGATGCTGCCCAGTTCTAAAGCACTTCCGAATTCGAAGGCGGCATAACTGCATCAAAGAAGGAGGCCCTGGAGAAAGATCACAAGACAAGTCACACATTGGTGTCATTGATCTAAGACTGCCTGGCAGTCTGCTGCTCCTTTCCTTTTGTATCTTTTAAGCATACAAGATACAGCATTGTTATAAGGAAATAATATGGCACCGTTTAAGACCATTTCCTGGGGTTTTTGTAGGCGGCATTTTAAGGCCCTTTGCCCTCTTTTCTGGTACCTAATTGAAATGAGCTTGTTAGGTCTGAATTTAGAACAGGGTGAAAGAAATTTAAAGCTTAGCCTCACTAATGGAGGCTTAAGAAAGCTAACTTGGGAATTACATAGCTACACAGAAATTCCTATAATGAAAATAACATTCATGTTTAATGGTGTTCTTGTCTTTTACCTTAAAAAAAAGGGCATATTTCCAGACATAAACATTTTTATTTTATAATTTGAGCAATTTTAAGGTCTTCAAATATAATGAGCTTTCACTGAATCATAAATGTATGTTATTTTAAGTCAGGTTTGTTTTCCTACTGTGTATTCAGAGCTAGCCAGTGCTTCACCTCAGAGGTGAAGAGTGATCTATCCCAAATCTCGCATTAGGAACACCCAAGAGTCTACCGTTCAGAATGGTGGTTCTCAACTGGGGGCGGGGAGGTGGGGGAGAAGTAGGAGGATGTATTTTGCTCTCAGGGGACATTTGGCAATGTCTGGAGATATTTTCTGTTGTCACAACTTCAGGGAGGGTGTCACTGGCATCTCATGGGAGAGGACAGGGGTGCTCCTACAGTGCACAGGACAGTCCCTACTGGCCCAAAATGTCAACAGTGCCAAGGTTGAGAAACCGTGGCATAGGGTAAGGATAGGAAATGATTTTCCAAACACTCTCCCTGTACCAAGTTGTAATGGGAATGCTTTTTTTTTTTTTTTTAAAGCAAAACTATATACCCTCAAGAATTCCATAAAGCAGTGGCCCTCAGTCCGGGTTGCACTTCCGGATCACCTGGGGTGGGGAACATTAAACTACAGGGTAACCTGCCTCACAGTTACTGTCTCTCAGGTGATAGACAACATGGAAAGGTGTGAATAGACACAAATATAATAACAATACACGCAATTTTCTAAATCAGGCCCTAGCACAAGGGCCTTGCTGGAGTAAGGCATCACCCAGACTACGTCCAGGGTACTGAAAGCGTGTATTAATGAACTGCTTCCCGCTGCACTCAAGGCATATATTAATGAACTGCAAAAAAGTACACTGTGGGGAAACTGAACTGAATCTAACCTCGCTCAGGAATGTTGAAGGATGTGACTAATCATCTGTGCTAGATACACTGTCAGGGGCAATCGTAGGAGGGACTGATAAAGCACTATGAAGAACAAGATCTCAGAGCAAGCCTGATGGAGAATCAGGAAAAGCAGGACGTCAGAGTAACGCAGTGTAACCGCTGATGCCAACCGCATAGTTGCTGTTCCCTGCAAATGGGATGGTGTATAACAACTGTAGCTTTCATTCTGTAGAAAGAGGGCTGCAAACGCACTCCAGCTTTGTAGCCACTTGCTGGCACCTGCAAACATTCAGGGGGTTTGCTTTGCTTAACGATAAAATCAGCTAATTGTATATTAATGAATTGGCATATTCCTTTTGGCCTTGATTTCTTTCTTCCCTCCCAGCAACACTCATGATGCTTTACTAAGGTCAAAGCTCATTCGTGGGGGAAGGGAGTGACACCAGGGTGGCAATCGTGCTAGGCTGAGTCATTTTTAGTTTTCACTGCATGCCCTGAGCAAACACTGAGTCATTAAATGTTTATCAAGGGTGGGGGGCGCTAATATTCTCAAAATCCTTTCTCTGTCCCTCTGAAGAAGGAAAGAGCTCATCTTTCTTAACACCTATGTAAAGCCCAACTCAGAACATGGCTGCATCTCACCTAACAGCCTCCTCTTGCCACACCGTTGAAAGAACACAGTAATTTAATGAATTCCCTTTCAGGGGTCCAGAGAAATATAGAGAAACGAGTGGACTGCAGCAAATAAACTGCTGTTAGGTGGAATCCCACGATGTTCTGAAGGGGATACATGGGGGGGTCTCAGGCCCTTCTGCCTTTGTGGATCCCTTGCTCAATAAAAAGAAAAAATTAAAAATTGTATTTTACAGCTATGTTGGAATCCAGGTTGAGTTTTATTAATTTAAAAGAAATTAAGACATTTCTATGGGCCCTGAGGCATTATACAATCTATGCCTGATGAAGAAATCAGCTCCATATATATAGATAGACTTTTCTGAAAACAAGAAATCACTAAAATGCAGGTAGAATTTTCTAGTGTTTGTGCCACTGGTTAACATAAGGGGTCTCTACTGGACCATTCCTTGTGCCTGGGGCTAATCTTCCTTCATCTGACCAGTGTGGCTCAGGAGTGCCGGCCTTGCTTGGCTGTAAGTGCCCTGGGGTAGCAGGAGGAAGAGGAAGGATTGCTTGGCCTATTTTCCAGTTTCACCCAGAGTCAGTCCTACTTCTCAGCATACGGGGAAAAAATAACCAGATCACACGATATCAGAATTCTTCCGGTGAAAAGGCCTGCTTCAAAGTTCCACCACCCCTAAAACTTGACAGTCCACACTCTGGTCTGAAAGTAAGGATGGAGCTGACACCCCAAATGACTCTCAGGCAATTGGGATTACAATCAGGTAACTCTGCAACCTGAGAGATCTTTACTCTTCAGCCCATTCTACCCCTGACCCAAAAGCCCAAGGAAGTCCCCCTATTCCTATACACACTGCTCCACCACGATGTGTGGTCATTTGGGTCAGCAGTGTTAGTTCTTACTTATGAAGGAGTATGGACTTATCACTGGCTAACTTAGAACAGTTAATGTCTTTGGATCGGTGGGATTCGTCAAAAAGTACCCCAACCTCTTAAATAACTGCATTTTAAGCCCAGAAATCACATGCCAGTAGTTTGGCCCATCTGCAGAGCAATAAGATACCAGCCCCAAGGAGCCCTCCGCTACATCATTCCGAAGCAAGTTTTCCATCATTTTAATATTAAAATTTGGAAGCAATATTAACTTTGCAAAAACTGGCCTGCTCTACATATGAATATTAGATCATCCCTAACAGCCTATCCCCAACATGCCAAACAGCAGGATGGTTATTTGCTGCATATCGAAGACTGTACCTCGTTGAATGTTGAATGAATAATTATCTCATCTTTCCCAGATTTGGTAATAGCAGAGAATGATTTTTTATAGGACTGGAAGTCAGAACTTGGTAAGTACCTGCCTCCTACTAGAGCCGAAGGAGTCGCTATGAATTAGGGCTTAGATTCAGGCAAAGGAGAAGCACCTTCTCTCTCCATGAAGAGCTGGCTCAGAGGATTATCTGGAGGCACCAGATCCACAGGACGTTTGCCTTCGGCATTCTTGGCCTGGATGTCAGCCCCAAAGTCCAAGAGCATATTGGCCAGGTCCTCGCTCAAGGTCCTGGCCACAGCATGAAGAGGGGAATCTAGACCTCTTCCTTGGTTCACATTTGCTCCTAAATAAGAACAAGAACAAAAGGGAGTCAACTGAGGAGCAGAAGCCAACTGTTCCCCACTTCTCAAGGCACTGAGCCTCAATTTCCCTAACAAAAGGGGATCCATAGCAAGTGTGGCAATTCTGAACAAACAGGAGTGATCTGATTCCATTCCATAACATGGGGACAATCCCATTTGACAATGTGGCTGAATGTATAGCATAAGCCATACCACCTCTAAAGTTAAAAAAACGGCCTTTGAGCACTACACACAGGCCTAATACATGCAGAAAAATCCAGGTAACATGAAGGCTGCAAATTCATTATTAACGGAGCTTAGATATTAGCCAGTTTAGCCCAAGAGTTAGGCTTAGATGATGATATCCTGTCTACATCAAGCAGCCAAATTTACATGCTGAGCAGCCACCATGGGATTTGAAACCCAGGACTTGAGACCGTGTGATTTGGACTGCAAAATGCAACCAACTCATGAGGCCAGCTCCTAGATTCAGGTTGTCAATCCCAAGATCACAGGGAAGGTTGAAAAGTTCTTCTCTTCAGTAGTAAGGTAGATTTCTAGAACCATCTCTATCTAGTTCCACCCCTACACTCTTAACAAATCCCCATCACAGCCCAGCTCTCATTCTGACATGTGGGGACATGTGGCTTTGCCTGAGCTGTTGTTGCTCTGGTAAAATGAGAACCTATGTCCACTCAATAAATGTTAATTGACTTGGTCTTGTATTGTTCTTGAGTTTGTGAGGGATGTCAAACATAACCCTTTCCTGGCTAGGAGCTTAAAATCTCCATAGGGTGGTGATTGAGGGGGAGAGAATGATCCTCTTAATTTATGCAGGGGTCCTCAAACTGCGGTCCACGGGCCACATGAGGCAGTGTGATTGTATTTGTTCTGGTTTTTTTTTCTTTTTACTTCAAAATAAGATATGTGCAGTGTGCATAGGAATTTGTTCATAGTTGTTTTTTTTAAACTATAGTCTGGCCCTCCAACAGTCTGAGGGACAGTGAATTGGCCCCCTGTTTAAAAAGTTTGAGGACGCCTGATTTATAGCAATCACTTTCAAATGAATAGAGGGCAAGAAGGATTATAACAATATTCAGTAGCGGGAGAGATTACTGGAGTCTTAAAGAATACGTAGGACCTAGATAATTAAAGAGGTGATGAAATGGTGTTCTAGGTGTTGAGAAGAGGTCTGAACAACAACAGGGAAGTGAAAAGGAATAATAGTACATAGGCCTTTTCCAGAAAAATACTGTATTTACAATGGGCTACAAATGGGTCAAGTTCAATTTCTTAATGAAGGAGAACTGGTGAAGATCCCAAATAGGAAGATTCGACCCTGATCCAGCAGCTTTGTAAGGTGCAGAGGGCCTAATAACATGAGTGGCCAAAGGGAGGGAGGCAGAGACAATAAAGGAAAAAGTAATAATCACTGAGGACCACCCTGGGAGGAAGTATCATCATACTGAAGTTCAAACAGGGTGCGGTAATTTCCGAAGGGAATACCCTGTTTCCTCGAAAATAAGACATCCTCTGAAAATAAGACCTACTTACAGGAAAGATAAGACGTCCCCTGAAAATAAGACCTAGCACATCTTTGGGAGCACATCTTAAAATAAGACACTGTCTTATTTTCGGGGAAACAGGGTAGCATCACTATGAACTCTGGTCTTGCCCAACTTCATTGCCCACACTTGTCCCTCTGCTACAAGAGGAAAATCTTCAGAATGCATTTAATTTACTTTTCATTTCATTTTTTGCTTTGGTTTGCTTTTAGTTTTACCTGACTCCAGAAGCTTTCTGACGCAGGCTATCTGCAGTTTTTCACAAGCCACATAGAGTGGAGTGCCCAGGTGGCTGATGTTATAGTCGATGTTGGTCCCATAAGTAATAAGGGACTCAATACACTCCACATGGCCTGCAGCCAAAAGCAGAAGAAAAAATAGTTATAGCACAAGTTCCCTTAGCTAGGGACACAACACTATCCGCATTTTTTTGCATGTTTCAATTTGCCCGAAACTCACCCAGGGGACCAAAAACTATTTCCTGTACTCAGTATCCGGAATGATTTTAAACACTACCATCAATTAACGGGTTGACTACAAGATCTGCAAGGAGGGTGAAAGCCCGCTTGAGTTTACTAGCCACAGTAAGAACCCAGCAACCATTCACCTCTTTTGATCGTTCACAGCTTTGTAGTTAGTACAGAAACCAACATGAGAGCTGGGACAAGATACGGAGGTAAGGTGGCCGTGAAGAAGAAAGAGCAGTGTGTCCCACGGCAGGGAAGGAAACTTACAGCCTTGCTAAGGGCAGGCCTGGGAGAAACAGGCCATAGTGGGCACCGGCAAGGCTTGGAAGAAGCCACCATATCCGACATGAGCAGGGCCAGTCTGGCAAACAAGGAGAAAGCTGAATCCCTCTTTCTTGATCTAGAATGTCATACTTTCAATGTTGCTCCTTTGTGTTTCTCTTGATATACCATTTTAGTTGTATGCATGTAGTGAATATGACGAGTTAGTATATTCTCAATCAATACATACCAATGCTTTGGGAGATAATTAGAATCTGGGTTAGTACCATCAAAAGGGAAGTCATTCTGTGGAAGCCACTAGGGAAAAAGAAAGCTCTCCGGCAAAGTCTGGTCATAGTGATAATGGTGATAAACAAAGAAAAGCAAAACTTACAGTTTTATTTTTGTCTCAAAGTGGAGAAAATCAGGAAAACTGTGGCTTTACAAGAAGAATTATCCCAAACTGTACAAACCATCTTTATAGTTCCAAACCATGGAAAGTTTGTCTCCCTGGGAAACCTAAGCAGCACTGAGACAAGAGTCTTTAAAGCCCCTAAATAGAATAATCTAATTTGTTTTATAAAATAACCTGATTTCTATCACGTCATGGGTGTAACAATATATTCTGCAAATATTGACGGATAGTTTGCTATGTGCCAGGAATGTAGTGATGAAGAACATTCTGAGTGTTCTAAAAAGGAGGCTCTCAAACTCACTGTGCACCAGAATCAGCTGGATTGCTTGTTAAACAAAACACAGACAGCTGGGCCCCACCCTCAGGGTTATCGAGTCAATGGAGCTGGAGTGGGGCCCAGGAATCTGCATTTGCAGGCAACGTCATGTTCCTGCGTCTAGTCCTAGGATCCCACTTTGAGAAGTAGTGCTGTAAAATATGCCTCCTCTTCCCTCTTTCTTTCTTTTTTTTTTTTTTATTGTTGGGGATTCACTGAGGGTACAATAAGCCAGGTTACACTGATTGCATTTGTTAGGTAAAGTCCCTCTTGCAATCAGGAGTAGGTGGAAAATTTCAATCTCAACGGATTTACCTCTCTTAGCAGCTTCATGGATGGGAGATGCCAGATCATTCTCAGGGTGTGGGTTGGCTCCGTGCTGCAGAAGCACACTCACACAGTCCCGGCTGCCGCTGATGCAGGCGTTGAACAAGGGAGTATGCCAGTCTGCCGTCACACCATTCACCTAGGGAGGAGGGGAAATCTCCAGGATGAAGACAGGCAAAGAGGTGTTTGGGGTTCAACTGTACAGTCCACTCACTTTCAAGATATTATTTAACTTCTCTGAGCCTTAAATTGCACAGTTGCAAAATGGAGAGGAAAATACCAAATTCCACAAGGTTGTTGTGAAAACTAATGGATAGCTTGCTGTGTGCTGTGTAGTGAATGTAAGGCCCCAGTGATTTGCCGAATGTTCCACCTCCCCCCTGCCCTCCCCAGAACATGAACTTTGAAACTAGTTAGGATAATTTCAACAGCTTACAAACTAATCTCCTTATTTTAAACTTACTTGGTAGACTTATCCCACACCAATTCAGCTTCCTCACAGTCACAAGAGCAATCTTCTAAAATTGTTCAAGTATAATTTCTTAAATTAAAAAACATGACTTTCATAAAAATATAGAGTTCGCATGTGCCAAAGATTTTATACAAGTCATTCATTAAGGAGGGAATCAGTAGATGGTAAGGCTGGCTCAAAGGAGAGCTTAAATAGTCTATGAGGTGATAAATATGTTTGCTAATAGATGCAAAACCGGTCAATGTCCTATAGAGCCATAAAATTATAATCTTTGGGGCTAGCTCTTCTAAGGCTGGAAATCAGAAATTTACAAGTTAATGTCTACTTCACAGTGTTTGGGCTATAAATGAATAGTAAATAGCAAAGCCAAATGCATATGCATTCATCTGCATCACTAAGTAATTCTTTGGTGAATCCGTTAAGTAATGATATTGTGCAGACAATGAATTCATTCTCACACTCTACTGTCAAGTGAGGCCAGGACTAAAGTGAGGCACAAAGATACCCAGGATACAAAGTTTAAGGAGATGCTCACTCTTAAGGTCACATAAATGCTCCAGGACCCTGAGAGTGAGCGCCTCTTTGAAGTTTTCACCCTGGGTGCCTTTCTTGCTTCAACTTGGTCCTGGCCTTGACTCCAAGTTTTAAATTAATTTCCTTAACTCAAATACAAATATGATGATATACTCACCTCTGGCTCCCTATTGATCTTAGGACAAAGTCCATTTTCTTGACATAGACAACAAGGTTGCTTGTGTTCTGAATCCTTTCACTCATTCTACTCTCCTTCCATAAGGAATGGAAGTCACAAAAATGTGCTTACTTTCACTTCTAGGACTTTGTGTTTGTCATTCTCAGGGAGTGGGAAGCTCATAATTTCCACCAACCCAGGTCTTTGAGGTTGCAGCTTAGACACCATTTCCTATAGGCAGCCTCTTTTGACTCCCTCTAACCCCATCAGAAATAGATGGGTTAAGAACCCTTCTTTGTACTCTCAACAGCCCCTTAGCATTATCGCTCACTACTATGTACACTGTGGTAGTTTGCAAGAACGGTCACAGATTATTTCTATGCTGATATGTATATCCCTTTGCGCATGACTTTGTAATTCCTTCTTTCACAATATGGAGACTATTTTTCCAATTCTTGAATCTTGTGTGCCCATGTGACTTTTTTTGGCCAATGAGACACTGGCAAATGTGATGCAAGCAGAGAGCTTTCCCTTTTTGGATGTTCTTGCAATCCCTGCTACCATGTGAACAAGTCCAGGCTGACAGCTAAGAGATGAGGGAGCACATCGAAATATTCCGTCTCCCCAGACAGCCTAGCCACAGCAGCTAAATGTGTGCCTTCCCCAATATTTCACTGCCTTCCAACCATAGCAATGAAGGTGGACGTCTAACCGCTATTTATTAGTAGTGTCTGATAAAGAAAATGATACAGACTCTAAGCATGACTTCCTGGCTAAATTATCATCTATTGCTAAAACAAATGAGCTTGATGGATATAATAGCCTTGAATAAAACAACCCCCTTCATTCAGCAGGCTAATTAAAAGTGCTGCAAATTATTCAGACAGAATACGAACAGTCCTATCGCATTTTTGGTTTCTAAAATGTTATTTGAGTTTCACTTACGTCAGCCCCATGTCTTAATAAAATGTTAGCACAGGAGAGATGACCTCCAAGACAGGCTTCATGAAGTGGGGAGACACGATCTGCTGTGACAAGGTTCACAGGCCACCCCTGAAGGAGAAGAAATAGACAGAGTAAAGGGTACAAAGGCACAGGGCCGTGGGATTGGTTTGTAGCCACAATTCCAGCACTACAACAATCCTTCTAAAAGTTAACCTGTCTCTAAGTCAGACAGGTCACTAAGGTGTTGACTATGATGTAAAAAGTAAAAGAACTGTCATACTCTGCTGGCGGGAAAAATGGGAAGACCACTCAAGCAAATGGTTTGGCAGTATCAGAGTTGACAATATGCATGCCTACGACCCAGCAGTATGACTCTTAGGTATATGCACTCAAGGTAGATACACTGAGATAAATATACAAGAATATTCATGACACCATTGCTTATGACAGCCAAAGATTGCAAACATAAACACCCATCAACAGTTGACTAAATCAATAAACTTTGGAATAGTCACTCGGTGCAATATGACATTGAACAACTGCAAGGATGATGCTTTCAAAATAATGTTGAGCAAAAGAAGGAAGACCCATATGAACACATGCTGAATGACCACACTGATATAAAGTTCAAAATTAGGCAAAACTAACCTACATTATTTCAGATTACATGCACAGGAAGTAAAACCATAAAGAAAAACAAGGAACAAGGAAGGATTGTGGTTACTTCCATGGAAGAGGGGCAGGACCGGGCTCTAGCACAATAGATTGGTGGGGATGGGTGGTGTTTTGGAGGAGCCAGCCATGTGCTATCATCATTCCAATTCTTGACCTGAAGGGCAGTCACATGGCAACGTTATCATTATCACTATTTAAATTATACATATATGTTTATGTTCTTTTATGTTTATGATTTTTCTCAATTAAATGTTTTTAAAAGTTAGCTGGGCCCAATTTGCTAAGTTTAACAAATAATTGTTAAATTTTATCAAATCAACAAGTGGACCTTTCTTGTATGTCAATTAAAAGGAAATTTTGAAATTGCAAGGAAACCGTAAGGCGCTACATGCACTTTTTGGAAAGCCTAGAGGTACTGTTTTACTTTAGGAAATGAAAGTGTATCTATCAACTAATAAAATTGTTCTTTAAATATAAGTATTTAGTAATACATAGGATTTGATGTGTGTAATAAAAATAGCAGTTCTTCCCAATATTTTTTTCTCAAAAGAAAATAAAACTCTTTTTCTGACATTTAATTTTTTCTTGTGCTTCCTAGATCTGTTTCAGTTTTGACAAGGGGATCAGCAAACCACAGCCCGTGAGGCAAATCCAGCCCAGAATCTATTTTAGTATAGTCCAGTAAAGAACGGCTTTTCCATTTTAAATGGTTGAAAAGAAATCAAGAGAATTTTTTTCTGATGTGACAATCATATGAAATTCAAATTTCAGTGTCTGTAAACAAAGTTTTATCAGAACATAGCCTTACCCATTCATTTACATATGGCTTTGGTGCTACAATGGCAGAGTTGGGGGGGATTCACAACAGAGATTGGACGGTTTGTGAAGCCCCAAATATTTATTATCTGTCCTTTACAGAAAAAATATTGCCAACTCTTGATTAAATGAAAGCATATATCATTTCTTCGTTCTTGATTAAATGAAAGCATATATCATTTCTTCATATACTATTTGTCCCTTAATGTTGTTAATTCAACAAGAGAAGTGTGATTGTCACATGAAGCAAACGTCATGTGAAGGTATCAGACACAAGTGGTTGGAAGACAGGCCCAGGCCCAGGCACAGGACTTGGGCAAAAGTCAACCACAAGAACAACCAGTAAGAAAAGTTGCCGAAGTGGTCAGTACAGCAAAGCAAATAAGCAGTGACCATGGGGCCACAGCATCTCCAGAAGGATATAGGTCCCCCCAACCAACAAAAGAGGACGCCCTCCAACTTTACCCAGCCCAGTGTGCCCACTTTGACACAGGGATTTGCCTAGTACTTATTGGTAGTCACAAAAATGCAACTAAGAATGATGAGAGAAAGAATAAAGTGAACTTCAACTTGCCTGGTTTGCATGTCTTTGACATGTGAACTCCCCATAATTCCTATCCCTGACATTCAAACCTTGTGTAATCCCCTCCCCGTGAGTGACGGCTGGGCCTAAAGATTTTCTTTTAATAGACCTCTTTAAGGAACTATATATGTGTGTGTATGTGTGTGTGTGTGTGTGTGTATGTGTGTATAATTCAAATGGGTTGTCTTTAATTTTTCTATTATCAATTGTCATCTAATCTCAGTTGTCAAAATATACTTTCTCTTCTTTATTTTCTTTTTTAAAATTTTTTTCCAATTAATATGAAGGTACAATTTTTAGGTTACATTGTTCTCACTTTCAGGGTTTTCTTTATTTTCTAATGTATTTTTTAAATTTCAGATTAATATAGCATGCGATTAAGTTACTTTGTCTTTGTTAGGAAAAGTCCAAGTTGTATTTGAATCCTTTGCCCAGGAGGTGTGCCATACACCCCTACATTATACCCATGAGGTGGGAGCTTACTAAGCCTGGCATATGTTTTCGTCTGCTTGGTCAAATGTCAGACAGGAATGTGAGGATTTTTTTTTTTATATCTGGGTTCTCTGTTCTGATCCTTTGGTCTATATCTATCTCTGTTCTTGTGCTAGTATCATGGTTACTATAGATAGCCTTATAGCTTGAAGTCTGGTAAATTGATGCCTTCTGATTTTGCTCTTTTTGATTAAGGTTCTTTTGGTTATATTGGGTCTCTTCTGCTTCCATATGAAGCAGAGAATTATTTTTTTCTAGAACTGTGAAAAATGACATTGGTATTTTAATGAGGATTGCATTGAATCTGTAAATCACCATGGGGGTAGTATAGACATTGTAACAATGTTGATTGTGGCGATCCATGAACATGATATAGTTTTCTATTTGCTTGCATCCTTTGTGATTTCCTTCCTCAGTGTTTTGCAGTTCTCCCTTTAGAGGCTTTTCATCTCCTTGGTTAAATATATTCCTAGGTATTTTATTTTCTTTGTTGCTATTATGAAAGGTATTGACTCTGATTTGCTTCTCAGCTTGAGTGTTGTTGACCTGTAGAAATGCTACTAATTTGTGTACGTTGATTTTGTAACCTGAGACTTTGCTGAATTTATTTATTGATTCCAGGAGTCTTTTGGCAGAATCTTTGGGATTTTCTAGGTATCAGATCATATCAGCAAAGAAAGATGGTTTGACTTCTTCTTTCCCATTTGGATACTCTTGGTTTCCTTCAGAATTTTTTTAAAAGCACTTTTATTCTCACTAACCTCAATCTGAAATGTGGCATGTCCTTCAGTTAAGGATGTAGACAACAAGCCACAGTAGGAATAGCAGTGTGCAGGATTAGCATCTATAGAATCACGAATTTTTTATTATATTACAATTGTTGCAGATATCCAAAATATCTCAAAATATATGTTCATCCTACTTGGAAATTATGGTACTTATTAGAATCACCACTACATCTTCTTATTCAATGAATTAATTAAGCAGCCCATACATTATTATGTCATGGAGTCGTTTTCATATTTTAATATGTTTCTTCCGTATTGCATTTTATACATTTAAAACATTACTCTGAGAAGAGGTTCATAGACTTTGTCAGAATGCCAAAGGGATCTATGGAAAGGGATAGGCCTTTCTAACTTCAAAGATCTATTGTCTTTTGAGAGAATAGATAACTTTCTGAACAAGAACTTTATTAAGAGTTTGGGGCTTTTTGCCATGGCACAGGGGCCCGTTTGTTGTCTATGGCAAATGCATGTTGCTCTGCAAACCTAAATCTTGCTCTTGCTCTGTAAACCTATCTTTTTCTTCCTTGCCAACAAGAAAAAAGACTTTGAATTGTGATTTAAACTACTTTCTCCAAAGTGTCTTTGCTTAAGGTCCCAAGAATTTTAAACAAGCAAAACTCAAATCAACGTGTACTTACAATAACACCTGAGGAGCAGAGTAAATAAAATCAAACCATTCAGAGCCACTGTCAACCAGGGATTTAATACAACTGAGAACGTCTTTGAAATTATGAGACTACATATTTAAAAAGACATATTCTGGCATTTATTTTACATCAGGGGTTTTCAACATCAGCATTATTGATATTTTGGCCTGGATAATTTTAGACAGCCAGGGCTGCCCTGTGCCCTGAGAGGTGCCATTGTCATTCTCCCTCCTCCCACAGTAGGACAACCAAAAATGGCCCGAGAAATTGTCAAATATCCCCGAAGGGCAAAATTGCCCTAGTCGAGAACCACTATGTTACGTGATAGTTTCCAACAATAGTCTATTGAATGAAGTGAAGGCAACTTGCATGCACTACTTCAATTCATTTTGCTGAAGAGGAAATTTACATTTCATTGTTAGTCTATGATTTTCTTCTCAGTGTGGTGTAACAATAGGATGTGCTTGATATTTACCATTATTTCCAAAAAGGTACCTGGTTTATGAGGTTCCTCAGAGACAGCGGACGTCCGAGGACTGCAGCCTCATGCACAGGAGACCAGTCAGACACAGCATCTTCATGGAAAGGAAGAAATGGGTTACATCCTGTGAAGTCACTTAGAGCCCTAGACTCATCCCTGCCCATCAAGAGGAGTCTAATGGGTCCTGGATGGAGACACTGGAGTGATTCAACCAAAATTCCCATCAAGACTCAAGCAGTTCTCTCCTCTGTGGACGTTTCTTGTTCACAGTTTATTTGAAATGTCTGGCTAACTCAACCTGAGGACAACAGAGGTGGAACTGGGATGACAGATCACTGTACTTCTCTTTACACACTCATTTCAAGGGCAAATGGCCCATTTAGTAAAGTGAGAGCTTCGCTAATCACCGGCATTAGTGTGTTAAGCTATGGTTGCCACTCTAGTTTCCTGCCTAAAGTACAAACTTTGAAATCTCAGCAAACAGCATTGTATACTAATAGTAGTAATCATGTAATCATTCATACATACTCCATTAGGTTTAGAATCAAATCTAAACAGAACCGTAGGTATTTATAGATTACCTCCTGTTCCGATACTAAGTGCAAATTAGACTTCAGTCTGACCTTGAAACAGGGACATTACTTCCCTCCAAAGGCATCATGCCAATGCAGTTAGGAAAAAACTCTGAATACAGCAATCTCTGCTGAACTGTGGGTGCCTGCAAAGGCCCTGACCCAGTTTCCTTCTCTGTAAGGTAAGGATAGCAATATACGGGTTGAGTGTCCATAAGCCAATAATCCAAAATCTGGAATATTCCAAAATCTGAAACGTTTTGAGCACCAACGTGACATGACCAGTGGTAAATTTCACACCTAGCCTCAAAGTCAAAAAAACGGTCAAAATGCTGTTTCATACACAAAGCTATTTAAAAATACTGTCTAAAATTACCTTTAGATTATAGGTAGAAGGTTTGTATGAAACAAATTTCATGCTTAGACTTGAATTGTATCCCTACGGTAAGTTGTATAGGCAAATGTTCCAGTATTTGGAAAAAATCTGAAACACTTCTGGTCCCAAGCACTTGGGACAAAGAATACTCAGCCTATTATTTACCATGGCTTGATACATAGTTCTACTGTTATTATTTGCCATCACACTACACATGGAGTCTTCATCACACCCCACAATCATTGCTATTTAAAATAGCAAATGTATTCCACAATCGTATCAAAGGAATATAAATTCTTAGGAAAGAAGCATGTAAACTCAATCCCGACACATTAAGGGCTTTCTGCTCTCTTTATAATTGAGTCTGAATGTAACTAAGTGAGGCACGGACCCAGTTTTTTCTTATCTCGAGCAGCATCTGATTTCCAGAACAGACTCGGGGAATCAGAATGTGAGAAGGTCGTCTGACCTCCCTTCGGCTCTGCCTGCTCCTGTAAACACACTACAGACCGACATGGCAACGTGGTCTGACAACAGGTATGCCTTGCATGGGAGATGATACCTCCTAAAAGCTGAGAAGACCCAGAGAACCAGGGTTACCTTGTTAACTGACTGGAAGGCCATGAGGAGCCAAGAGCTCCTTGTACTTAACATGTGTTGGCTGACGCCTGCCTGCCACCTGGAGCCATCAATGCCCTAGAAAGTCTGTCCCAGTGAGCCAACTGCCATCCTTCCAGATGGATTCACTGGACATTTAGAACATAAAAGAAAGTTGAATGAGCCCGCCTACAAACCACCTCTGCAATGTTTTCCTTCTAGGGTCACCAAGGTGATTGAGACAAGGCACCTTCAGTGAAATGGCTTTTGCTCCCTCTAAAACCTTATGCTTTGATAGATACTTAAAGTCCTCACAGCATTTTATGAGGTCCCTACTTCTCTCAGGAATAACACTGCTGATTCTGGGGCTTGGAGTCTAAAATCCAGGCTGTAGATATGGAAAGATTGATCTCCAAATTAGAATAAAAGGGACAACTTCTTCCACCCCACTGGTGCTGACAATGCAAAATAAAATTCACACAAAATCTTGAGTGAGAACCAGGAGCCAAAACTTGATAAAGGTTTTGAAAATCAGTTTTACGCAGATTCACAAGAGCACCCTAGTGGGTGTGTGATGATTAATCCATTTTTCCTTCTGAGCGTTCAGCTGCTGAGAAATAGCTGCCACGTTCCTCAGGGAATTCCAAGTTCTCCAAGCGGATGTGTACCTTTTAGGTTGTAAAGAGTTTGTGCTAGAAATATTGCCATCTGGAATAACAAGAAGGTTCAGCTGCTGGGCCAATTTTGATCGAAAGTGACCTTCGAGGTTCCCCAAGGCCTCAAGAAGAAAGTGTCTCATAAGCCCTGAGGGAGGCGTGCCTTGGACATTTAAGGGAGGGATGAGGCAATGTCCTGGTGAGCATGAGCACTGCACCTGGTAAAGGATGGCCATGGTCTGACCGTGTGCTGCTGGAAGTCATTGTTTTCTTACCTAACCGGGGTCAATTTCACCGAACCTCCAGATACATACAGAGAGCGGCCCACCTCAGGGAGGGCTGACTAGAAGTTGGTAAAATTGCTTTTCTCTTATGGTTCCTCAATAGTCCAGGCAGATAACTTGGGCTCTTCATTGTAACTTTGTAAAGATTACACGAAAAGATGCGATTATATTAACAAGTGTAGAAAAAAATGTGGTTTACTTTCTATTCATTCATCATGGAACCATTACTCCTTCCATTTGGGGTAAAGAATTGTGTTTCTTTCAACATTCACATACAGTAAAGAATTATGTTCTTTCAACATTCAGGTACATGGTCCTGAGTTGATGTACATTTTCATTTCTGTTGTACATACACCTAAAAGCAGAATTGCTGTGTGATATGATGACACTATGTTTAGCCTTTTCAGACTATTTTCCAAAGTGGCTGCACCCTGGTATAGCCCCATCAGCAGTATATGAGGCTTCCCCTTTCAACCCGAATTCGCTTCAGTCTAGGATTTGTTAAGTCTGTCACAGTACGCCTCCTACCCGAAAGAAAAGCATGGGTCCTTGTAAAGCCAAAATCCATCTCAAATTTGTACAAGGACTTTAGCCTCAGCAGGTCACAGAACAATTGAGTGATTATGTTAAAACTTACGAGAATTACATCTTTATCCCAAATGGAAGGAGTAATGGTTCCATGAAGAACAAAGGGTACCTAGGGCTTTATATCACTCAGATAGCACAGAACGGAGGGACAGCTTGTGTCTTTGCAAAAAGTACAGAGTGTCATCCTGGTTACACGCAGTGCCGGGCTGACGATGTGACTATCTAGCAAACAGCTACATTGAGCTACAATTTAGACACCACAAGTGACCCATTTAAAATGAACAATTCAATACTTTTCAGTATATTCACAGAGTTGTACAACCAACACCACGATCAGTTAGAACATTTTCATCACCCCCAAAAGAAACCCCATGCCCATTAGCATTCATTCTCCATTTGGACTTCCCCCAGGCCCTGGCAACCATTCATCTCATTTCTGTCTCTACAGATTCGCCCATTATGGATATTTCATATAAGTGGAACTATATGGTGTTTTGTGAAGGGCTTCTTTAATTTAGTGTAACGTTTCAAAGCTCATCCGTGTTGTAGCATGCATCTTTATGCTGCAAAAAAGATCATTTCTTTGACAAGCAGTACACGTTGTGTAGATAGACATTTTATTTATTCATTCATCAGGGGATGGAAATTTGTGCTGTTTCCACTTCTTGGCTATTACTAACGAAGCTGCTGCAAACATTCACGGACACGGTCCTGGGTTGATGTACATTTTCACTTCTCTTGCACATACACCTAGAAGTAGAATTGCTGTGTGATATGATGACACTATGTTTAGCCTTTTCAGACTATTTTCCAAAGTGGCTGCACCCCAGTGTAGCCCCATCAGCAGTATATGAGGCTTCCCCTTTCAACCCGAATTCACTTCAGTTTAGGATTTGTTAAGTCTGTCACAGTACGCCTCCTACCCAAAAGAAAAACATGGGTCCTGGCTCGGTGCCTGTAGCTCAACAGCTAGGGCGCCAGCCACATCCACCAGAGCTGACAGGTTCAAACCCAACCCAGGCCTGCCAAACAACAGTGACAACTCCAACCAAAAAAAAAAAAAAATTGCCGTGCGTTGTGGCGGGCGCCTGTAGTCCCGGCTACTTGGGAGGCTGAGGCAAGAGAATCGCTTAAGCCCAAGAGTTGGAGGTTGCTGTGAGCTGTGATGGCACGGTACTCTACCGAGGGTGATATAGTGAGAGCTTGTCTCAAAAAAAAAAGAAGAAAAAGAAAAACAGAAAAACATGGGTCCTTGTAAAGCCAAAATCCATCTCAAATTTGTACAAGGACTTTAGCCTCAGCAGGTCACAGAACAATTGAGTGATTATGTTAAAACTTACAGTAGTGATAATGGATAGGTTAACGTTTTTCTGACATTTAGAAAGCATGGATTGTACACACACACATGCACATATCCACATATATACACACGCACATACAATCTAGCAAACAGCATTAATTTGCAACATGGACTAGATCCCACACACTCTCTTAGCTCCGGAAAACAGTAAAGACCTAAATAGAGATCTGCCTTCGAGGACCTGGAAAATGCTTCTACATGGTTTTCCAAAGCCCCCACCCTAAGGAGGCAATGAGCTCTACAGGCTCAACACGGGCTCATTGATTGCTCAAGTACTTGCCTTCTGCTAGCTGAAAGCTGGAGAGAGCAGAAAATAAGCAGCAAAGAAGGCATGTTTTCCTACCAGAACGTGAATAGTCACAAAAGACTATCTGATAGCTGAAAGGGAAATTCAAGCTTACAATATCCTTTTCCATCAACCCCACCAAAGTCTTTGAAACTTAAGGGTCATGATTTGCATATAATACATTATCCAAGTCCTTGGCATATATAAGGGATTCTTTCCCTATACTTGTTCAGCCTTGGTCCATTGGTTTTGCACCAAAAAAAACAGATGCCAAATGAGGTCACATCCAGTAATGTAGCCCACGGTTAAAATGGGGCAGGAGCTCTTATAACAAAATCACTCCACAAGTCCTCCAATTAGTGCCATGAAATTTACCTTTGGGAAAAAAAAAAAAACAAAAAACTGTGCCTCTCTCAAACCTGCAGCACATTAGAGAGGCTGCCATTTCATTTTTATTGCAATTTCTGAAACACTTCTTTAAATTTCCATTATTTCAGAAGAAATTTTAAATGCACTAATTGGTACATTCTGAAAAGAGCTACTAAGGAAGTTCTGGGAGCCTTAGTGAATGCTGGGCCGTGGCATAAACTTATCTGCCCTGGGAAATATTCTGCAAAGTCAGGGGAGAAAAGAGAAGTTGGGTTGCTCTCAGGGGACAGGAACATTTGCCTTCGGTCTTTAGGACATAAGGGTGGATTCGGTGGTGTGAACCAACACTGGAGAAGAGCTGGGCGCTGTGTTTACAATTAGAGTGGACCTTGGTTTCATTCCAGGACAAACAAAAGGAGCAGAAACAGAGGCTCCCAGTCAGAAACAGGCAAACAGAAAGGCCCATTGAGGCAACACTTGGGCAACTTGGGCAATTCTTTCTGCAGTTGCATCATCCAGCCTCCCCTCTCCTTTCTTTCTCTCTTTGGGGCTGCCTTCTCCATAGGGGCCTCACGTTTTCACCCATTCTCCCTGTACAGGCAGGTTTCCCCTAGAAAACGCACCCCTGCTGAGGTGCGCCTATAGCTAAAACACTACCCTACTGGAGAACAGAATCGCTTCCTTTCATGCCTGTTCTCGCATGGCCTGTTTGAATGCAAATAGTCTCTACAGTGTGGATTCAATTTTGTGAGGACAGAAATTCTGGTCAAAGTGTGAGTCTGCAGGCAAAACCCTGAAGGACAGACACTCAAAAATGAGAAGAGTGGTTCCTGATCGGTGGGATTATGAGTAGTCAGTTTATCCTTCAATGTAATTTCCCAAGTTTCTAGGAGCAGGTAGGTATTAGTTTCCTAGGGATGCCGTAACACGTGATCATAAACTGGGTGGTTTAAAATAATGGAAATTCATTGTCTCACAGCTCTAGAGGGTAGGATTCTGAAATCAAGGTGTCAGCAAGGCCATGTTCTCTCCAAAGGCTCTGGGAAAGAATCCTTCCTCGCTTCTTCTGGCTTCTGGCAGCAGCCATCATTGTCGTCATTCCTTTGCTTGTATAGACGCTTCACTCCAATCACTGCCTCTGTCATCATATAGTGGCTTTGTCCTGTGTGTTGCCTCTCCTTTCTTATGAGAACTAGTCAAGTTGGATTAAAGTCCGTCCTACTCCAATAATGACCTCATCTTAACTAATTACATCCACAATGATCCTATTTCCAAGTAAGGTCACATTTTGAGGTACAGGGGTTAGGACTTCAACATATATTTTGAGGTGACAAAATGCAACTTAGAACAAGGTACTTTCAGGGGGAAGAAAGACATTCTTTCCCTGCTCCTGTGACGGGACAAACATCAAACAAATCCCTATTAAGAGTTGGTTGCCCATCTTCTGATACGCCCTCCATCCTCCAGAGGAGGCAGAGAAAGGCCTGCAGGCGGATGTGGGAGCAGCAAAGTTTCCTAAGATTAAACATCCCTACACAATGTGTTCCCTCTGACCTGGCTTTGTGCCAGGGGACATGCTTCACCTGAGCTGAGTTTCATGGCATGGCCATTGGGAAATAGCATTCTGAGTGTTCCACATTCCACACTTCATGGAGGTCAAGACTTCAGAAGTGTAAACAAATGCAACCAGTTTACTGAGGCTTTGCCCAAGGACTGGTGCAAAGCAGGGAAAGAATAATTCCACTCCATTTGGGTAGGGAAAAGGAGAAAGCCTAGGAGGACTTCATGGGGGCAGTGGCTCAGCTGGGTGCAGAAGGCGAATAGGAGATTGTTAGTGAGAATCAGAGAAAAGGGGAGTCAGAGAGCAGAGGTGTCCAGGCATCTACCCTTGTGCTTCCAGTTTTCTGAAAACGTCTCTTCCCTTAGTCCCTCTGTGATTGCAACATCCTCAGTCTCTTCCTGCTTCTCTGTCCAACTCATTGGTCCTACTTCCTGGGCCAAAGGCCTGTCTCGGGACTCCACCCTGGGCTCTCAGCTCCTGGCCATCAGACAATTTCTCCTTTGCTGGGGTTTCAGCCACATCCCCACTGCAGAACATCCTGAGGTCTCTGACTCCCAACCTGTAATCCTTTCCAAGCCTCAACCCCATGTTGTCATGCTGTGCAATGGGCACCATCATTGGCACTTTTATGTCCCAAACAGAACTCCACATCCTCCCTTCCTCACCCTACTCTCAAGCCAACTCCCCTTCCAAACTTCCTTCTTATCTAGCTCTCTTATTTGACATTAATTTAGCCTTGAAAACTTTACCATTTTGCCTGCCTTCTCTCCCTTTGCCCCAATACTTAATCAAGCAGCACAGCTTGCTTGATTTCTCTTTTCTTTGAAATTATCACCCTTTCTCTCTCATTTCCAAAGTTCGATTCAAATGTAAGCTTTATGTTGGGATCAGTACAGTGGTCCTCAAAGTGTGGTCACTTTAAGCAACATCAGCATCACTTGGGAATGAGTTCTGAGTTCAGATTCCTAGGTCCCACCACAGACCTACAACATCCTCAGAAGCTGCGTCACTTGCATTTTAACAAGGCCTCCAGGTGATGTTGAGGCCCAGGAGAATTTGAGAACCAGTGATTAGGGCAACAGTTTCCCATGATCTCACCATAAGATATCCTGATGGCAGCTACTACATTAATTTATTTACAGCCCTCATTACTGCCAGGTCTCTGCTCCAGAGCCACACATGGCTCCCGATCTCCTACCCCAAGAAGGCTAAACTCCTCCATCTTGCTTTTAAAGCTTCATCAGTCACTCACTCCATCCCCCAAACTTGTTCTCACTAGACTGCCTAAAACACCTTGCATTTCAGCTGTAACAAAATGTTCACCTTCTAAGCTTCTACCCACCTCCATCCACTCACCTTGACCCAACCAGGGTTGGATAAGGATCTTTAGAAACCCTGAACCATACACAATGGTTGGTGCCTCTCTCTCACATGGAAACAAAAATAAACATAATATTTAGTTGTAAAATAATTGTGCAAAAGTCAACCAAATTGCGGATTTTTCCCATAATGATTGGTTTGCTGCTTTAAATATATATCAAGTTCTTAGTAAAACGTGATTTGGGGTACCACTCTGCTTTCCTAGTGCTCCAAATTCATGTTCAATATATCTACTGATTAATCTAGTTCCACCTGCGTAGATCCAAATTCTATCCACCACTGAGTACTCTTGCTCATTTTATGAGCAAAAATTGGATAAATGGATGAATGAGCAAATCTGTCTGCTCAGTCAGAGGAAAGGGGTTCTGTATGTGATGTTTTCTATTTTCCCCCTTTTAGCACCTGGACAGTAGATTAATAAGTTCTAGCTGACTTCAGGACCCCTGTTTATTGCCCCTCTGACCGGTAGTTGTTTTGGGCAACCCACCAGGGTGGTGAACATAATAATTTCTTCACAAATACCTAAACCCATTTGTCAGAATCCTTTCAGCCAGCAGGCACCTACTGAATGCTCACAAGAGTGTGACACTGGCTCAGCGCCTATAGCACAGTGGTGAGGGCGCCAGCCACATACACCAAGGGTGGCGGGTTCGAACACAGCCCAGGACAGCTAAACAATGGCAACTGCAACAAAAAATAGCTGGATGTTGTGGCAGCCGCCTGTAGTCCCAGCTACTTGGGAGGCTGAGGCAAAAGAATCACTTAAACCCAAGAGGTTGAGGTTGCTGTAAGCTGTGACGCCATAGCACTCTACCGAGGGCAACATAGTAAGACTCTGTCTCAAAAAAAAAAAAAAAAAGAGTGTGACACTGCACACATGCATGAGACTCTATATATTAGCAAAGACACCAGCTGACAGATGAGGGCCATATCTGTAAGACACTTCTCCAAAGTTGACAAAACAAGGTCTCTTTTTAAAATGAATCAATTAACGCTGAATGTTTGAACATCACTTATAAACCCAGCCCCACCTGAACACCAGATACCTAAGACCTGTTAATGAAAGAAATGTTTGAGCATTATAAATTTCCCTATTTGTAAGAAACTTTCAAACCTCCAATTAATAAATAGTGGACTTGACTCACAAAGATTGAGTCCTTAGAGCTGAAATTTTCACTGGGGAGAGAGCTGTAACATCTGAATTTGTACTGTCTGTAGGATTCTGCAGATGGAAGTGTACACATTTTTAAACAACTGTGTAAAGGACACGTGCCAGCAAGCTGTGGACATCTGGCCAGTAACTGCCCCATGGACACACCTCAGATGTAGCCACTGAAATCACCCAGTGCCCCCTCTCCTCTCTCCTAAGCGTGTTAGCCAGCCTCCCCAGAGGTCTGCTTCCACTGCCTCTTATGACTCACCGCCCATCAATGGGTTTGAAAAGAGCCTGGTAGCAGGACAGGCTCCTGGCCCCTGGGGCGGGCCGCTGTTCTTGCCCCCTTGTTCGCCGCCGTCCATCGTGCTCTCCTGGGCCAGCAAGCTCCACGTTCCACTTCAGTTGCTCAGGAAAGTCCAAACTTCATGCTCCCCCTGCTCCTGAAAAATTCCAGTTCAGTAGCTGACTGAGCTGCAAACGTCCTGGGCAGACGGTCTGCAGCAGAGAGCAGTACAGCCAGGGTAATCTGAGTCTTACCTGTGGTCAGACGCACGTCTGCACCCACACGCACACGGGTGCAACTTCCACACTACCTAAATAGCTGGAGGATGGCCAAAGGCCACAACAGCCCCCAGGCCCCAAGTCAGCAAAGTTGCTGATGTCACGTCCTTTCTCAAACTGAGACCAATCAGGGAGGAAGCTTTGTAGTTTTATCAGGAAGGAAAAGCGTAGTTTGTAACTTTTGGAGAGCAAAGGGAGCAGGGGAGTGGGGGAGAAGAGAACGGCTTGGTTCTCTCCCTGCAAGTTTGTTACCCTCCTGAGCTCTCCTTTGTTAGGTGGGAGCTTGTGGTTGGGATCGGCCCCAGCAGCCCGAGCTGAGAAAGCTGGTTTTGCAGCAGCCTTGCTGAGTTGCGTGCACAGCAAAGTGCACAGCTCACCCTGGCCATCTGCACATGTGCTTTCAATTTTGCTGGGAGTTTCTGATGGGAAAATGTGCCTATATGTTACAAAAATGTACTCTGGAAAGAACTGTTGTATCCCTTCAGCTGCAAGAATTTCATGAAATGTCCTACCACACCCTTCCTCCCCACATTTTATTTGTATTTCTAAATAGATCATGAATAATTACAATTGGAAAAATGGACTGGTACGTGGCATGTGGGTGTGGGAGAAACCCAGTATCTTTCAATTGTTTTTTATGAAAAATGTTATTTGGCCTAGGCAAGATATTTGGGCACCTGTGGTCCCAGCTACTTGGGAGGCTGAGTCAAGAGAATCGCTTAAGCCCAAGTCTTTGAGGTTGCTGTGAGCTGTGATGCCATGGCACTCTACTGGGGGCGACACAGTGAGACTCTGTCTCAAAAAAAAAAAAAAAAAAAGATATTTGGGTGTTCTGTATCTGTCTTTTCTGATAAACTCGGTTTCTTTATACCCCTGGATGCTGCTCGCTCCTCTCTTCCAGGTGGAAGGGGATCTTTCATCCTCATAGGAGAAGGCTCTGAGTTAGTCTCGACCATAGGCCGGCTGTGAAACAACCACAGATTTGTTTTAACACCAAAGATGTGGCTTTGCTGCTTTAGAGTCTCAGTTGAAATATGTAGTGGCCACTGAGGGTGTCCTCTGTGTTTTCAAGGCATTTCTGTGCATACCCACATATGCACATTTATCCCTTTACGTTTTTCACAGAAATCACCTATATATGCCGGGGAGATCTTCCCATTTTAGCTTATAATAACTATGCTCCTCTCTTTATTCACTGCTGTGTAGCTTTCCATATTGTGCGAAAAAGTAATTAGGCCCCTAATGATGCACACAGAATTTCCCTATTTCTTTTAGTGCTACAAAAAGATGGCAGTCCATATTTTTGCACATATGGCTTTGTGCACATATGCAGATATGTCCAGAAGAGAAATTCCTAAGAGTGGAAATCCTAAGTCAAAGGCAAGCTCATACACATAAGATAAATTGTAAGGAACTAAACACACACACACACACACACACACATTCACACACAAATGAGTACAAGTATTAATAAAACTGGGGTTTCTGAATAAGATCTGTAGATTGAATGAATGTCCTGATTCCTTGAATGTCAATTTTCCGAATGTAACATTATACTACAGTTTTGTGGGAAACTGGGCAAAGAGTGCAGGAGATCGCTGTTATTTCTTACAACTGCATGTGAATTTCTAATTCTTTCAATACAAGTTTCCATTTGTTTATCCATTTAAAATTGGGATCAACACAGCCAAACTACCTTTCATCTCCATTTGCAGAATTAACTGGGAAGGCCATAAGCACACAAATTCTTTACTATTCCTTTGAGAAAGATTTGAAGAATGATAAACTTGTATTTGGCCTCCCAACATAGACTGGATGGGAAGGAGTTAAATAGAGGGGCATAAGAGGAGAGCTGGATACAATTTTCACTCTTTCTGAGTAAAATCCTCACAGTACAGCTTCTTTATTTGCTTTTCATTACAGCCCGAGAAGATAAAGTTGTCAGTTCCAAAATGACAATAAAGAACAAATTGTTGCCCTCCTACGAGGGAAAGAATTCATCAGCTTTTAAGTTTCTTGTTAGACTTACAATGTTGATAGATGATAGTAAATAGGAGGATGGGAGCTGAATTTTGTTAAATGCTTAACGATAGTTCTTTACAAAGAGAAGATGACATATCTGTAAGGATTTGTGTGTGAATAAAGTAGAATCCCATGAGCTGTGATGATGGAAAATGTGTTGGCTTACCAGGAACCATAAGAGAAAAGCAATTTTACCAACTTCTAGTCAGCCCTCCCTGACGTGTGCCGCTCTCTGTATGTATCTGGAGGTTCGGTGAAATTGACCCCGGTTAGGTAAGAAAACAATGACTTCCAGCAGCACACGGTCAGACCATGGCCATCCCTTACCAGGTGCAGTGCTCATGCTCACCAGGACATCGCCTCATCCCTCCCTTAAATGTCCAAGGCACGCCTCCCTCAGGGCTTATGAGACTCTTTCTTCTTGAGGCCTTGGGGAACCTCGAAGGTCACTTTCAATCAAAATTGGCCCAGCAGCTGAACCTTCTTGTTATTCCAGATGGCAATATTTCTAGCACAAACTCTTTACAACCTAAAAGGTACACATCCGCTTGGAGAACTTGGAATTCCCTGATTTTCTGGCAAAAAATCCTATTTCAGTAGTTCTCATCTAAGTGAGCCTGCACGCTAAGCTATCTGATGTTACCGCTTTAGAGAGAACAGTCACTCAGTCCCACTCCATCAAGCAGTACCAAGAGATTCAAAGCAAAATATGTTTTTAAAAAATCTGGCATACTGCAGTATTCTTGAGGAAACAATCAGGTGCATCACAATTGAGGGATAGTCTACATAACACTGGGGCCTGCCTCTTCAAAAATGTCAATGGCAGGAAAGCCACAAGTGGGGAAACTACCTAAATTAAAGGAGAATAAAGAGACTTGATAACTACATTCCATGCATGATCCTTGATTGGATCCTGAATAATGGACCAAAACAAACATGACATCAATGCCATCAATTGTGGATGCTTGAATCAGGACGGACATAGAATAGTCATACTGAATCACTGTCAAACTTCCCACTCAGGTTCACTCACCACAGTTCCATAGGAGAGTCTGTGTTCTAGGGGATGCCCACTGTAGTGCTTACTGCGGAGCCATGTAGGAGCCCATGTCCATATTTTGCACCAAACAGAAAAGGTTAATGGATACTCTACAGTCAAAACACATGAGTGCCCATGTTGCCTAATCCGTTTGCCATTGTCATTCCACATGAACCCAGCAGCCACATGTCCCAGAACCACAGGTTTACTGGAAACACTGTTCTCATTCTGCAATAATGCCTGGTCATAAAACAAACACTGACAGCCTGTCTTTATTAAGATTTTTGATATTTTGGCCATCATGGGCTTTTTGCCTTACCATTGACTTTTTAAAGCATTGCACTAGAATATTGAAATTGATGACAGAGTTTGTCAGTGGCCTCTTAAATGTTTTTGCCTCTTTCAACTCACCCTATTCCTAAACCTGGTGAAAAATCATGATGTCCACAACTCACAAATAGTTCATTTTTAAAATATGTCTATGGCCGGGCACAATGGCTTACACCTGTAATCAGCAGTCTGGGAGGTCCTTGTGCTCAGAAGTTCCAGACCAGCCTGAGGAAGAGCAAGACTCCATCTCTACTAAAAACAGGAAAACCAGCCAGGCGTTGTGGTGGGTGCCTGTAGTCCCAGTTACTCAGGAGGCTGAAGCAAGAGGATTGCTTGAGCCCAAGAGTTTGAGGTTGCTGTGAACTCTGATGCCGTAGCACTCTACTCAGGGTGATGGAAGAAAAACAAAATAAAAATTAAAATAAAATACGCCTATGTATTGATTATATATGGGTTTACATGTGTAAATATATTTATGTAGGTTTGTGTACACACATACATACATGTACACATACGTATGCACACGCATGTGTGTGCTTGTGGATGTGTGCATCTATACACACGTACATAAAAAAACAAATGTGGCAAATGTCAACAACTGGTAAACCGAGGTGATAAGACATTCAGATATTTATTGTATCAGTCTTGCCATTTGTCTGTAAAGTGGAAACTTTTCATGATATAGCAATGGTGGGGTAAGAAAAGTAATAAATGGAAAAAAACCTGGCATACATTTTTTACAGGCTAAATTTGTTAAAATAGGAAGCTGCTATTCTAGCTACAATCTGTGTATTGGTTCTGGTACAGACTCTGCTAAGGAAAGTAGATGACATATTCCATATGTAAATGGATTATAGCCATGCAAGAGCAGGCCCCTGCAGTGGTTGGCAATGGGGGAGATATGGAGTCCTCCAGCGTGGAGAGCATTTTCCCCTGACAAGCTGGCTGGTTACTCAGCGAGTCATCCCCTCACTGCAGCAGCTTCAGGCCATGTCTCTGAAGTGTCAGCTGTTCTCTTTGTGTTCAGTGCATAAAATTTTCTCTGCAATGAGCATCGTAACCACAAAAAGAATCATCTGCAAACCTCATGTTTATTTGCCATGGCAATATTAGAAATAGGGAGGAGAATTACTCTAGGAGAAGAATGAAATGTGAACGAAAATTTCGAAGTAGTGAGTGACATAGCCAAACATTTAAATGATTCAAGGGATATTGAAAGTGTTGAGGCTTAAATCTTTAAGTGACACCACCAACTTATTTTTTTTATAATAATAAGTCAAGGAAGATGATGGATCGATACAGTCAGATAAATGATAGATTGATAGGTCGGATAATTAAGTTCACAAACTCATCCTAGAAAAAGTGCTACATTCTTCATTACTGAATATCACCATGGTCACCTTCAAGATACTCCCCTTGGGAAGCTCTGCACTGATACCAGTGCCTAGTCCACCTTTCAAATTAACTTTGTAGCTCTTTTTCTGGAATGGCCATCAGAGCTGTTGTTATACAAGGTCTGACAATTAAGTTGACAAACTTGCCACCATGCAGTCATGTTGGCAGCACTATACAAACAACTGAGTAAGATTTCATAACCTTGGTATATCGGTGTGTCACAGCTGTGTTCGTTGACTATGTGTACCAAAGTCACACTAAGTGGCATTCATCATTGTTGTTCCATGTTTTATGTACAATGACAGCTCTGATACAGGAAAACATCTCATATAATATGAAAAATGAAATGATCTGTATTAGTGGTTAAGAACCCCAAACTTCTGTAGTCCCAATAACCGGGGAGGCTGAGGCAAGGGGATCACTTATGCCCAAGAGTCTGAGGTTGCTGTGAGCCATGACAACACAGCAAATTATCTCATAAAAATCAGATGATCATTAGTCTGATGGTCTAAATATAGCTTAATGGAATGTAGGCCTTGAGGGGAATTTAAAGATTATCTCATGTCTGATACTTTCATTCATAAATTGTAAGACATTAACACCACTCCAAGATGCAGAGTCCTGGCCTATCAGATGGGTTCTGGGTTCTGGTGAGTTGTCTCTCAGGATTCAGTTCAGGATTTGGGTGCTAAACATACACAACACACACACACCCACACCCACACCCACACACGGTCCTACCATGGGTGAACGTTCATACAAATGATTTGTGGAATCCATGATCTGCAGTTTCAGAAAGCAATAAACAGCTTGAATACCCTCCCAGGGCTAAACACAGAGCTCACACATTCAGCAAGTCCCATTAGGAAAAACAAAACAAAACAAAACAAAACAAAAAAAGCACTCAGGAGAACACTTTGAAGAAGGAAAGCCCAAACCTCTGATTCATAAATGATAGGAAGATACTCTCCCTGTCATTGGATCTTTCCATTGCTAGGGATGGTTCAAATGACTCCCCTGTTTCAAATTCATCCTTTTACATCTTTAACATTGTTCGTATGTCACCTTAGATAAGTTTCCTATTTATTTTCAGGGAGTTCTTGATATGTTACAATGTAAATATCAGCTGAGGTCACTCTGCCCTTTAATATTTGGGGCAGACTGAACCTTCTTCCACTGATTTTAAAATATTTTATACTTTTCCCAAGACTTGTGAAAACTGCCTTCCCTAAGATTAGTGAAAATTCTTCAGGAGTTTGTTGTCTTTGTCACCTGTCTCATAGAAGGAAAGGTCCATCCCCACCCGAATAAGTGAGTGCACATACTGTTTTGCTACCATGTATTACAATATAGAGGGTGGCCATAAAGTTCATGTGCAATTTTAAATTGCACATTATTTTAAATTGCATACTAACTTTATGGCCACCCTGTATATACTGTAACATTTAGAGTCAGCTAGACAATCTAGGCTCTTTCCTTCATCCCTTCTAAGAGGATATACAAGATATCATACATACTTCAGACTTTACTGAAGGTTTGGGTAATTTCAATATTTTATAAGCAGTAACTCACAGAAGTAAGGATTGCATACTAACATCCATGTTCACTGAAAGATATCCCAAACAATTGCTTCCCAATCTCCACTTGGAAAAAGGAGGAAGCTAAGGGTGGAGTGTGAAGGTCTCCTCTGTCCTAGTTACATAGTCAGGACATTAACCTTTCATCCACCATAAATGTCACTCTCTGATTTCCTCCATTTTGATTTGCCCTTTCACTTTTTGCAATATAATATTTAATGTATTCTCTTTTATCAATATTCTTTTTAAACTTTCTGCCTTTGATATTTAGAAAATGTCTTACCTTTCACGTACATTCATTTCCCCTGTGTTTATAGCATTATTTACATTTTTTAAACATTTTCAAAAAAAAACAACAAAATTTGGTTTTGGAATATGGTGTGACATGATTAGATATTCCAAAGTTGTAAAAATTAGAAAAAATTCTAGCATAGTACTCATCAAAATATAATATAAGCCACATATGTAATTTAAAATTTTATTGTAGTCATACTAAGAAAGTAAAAATTGTAAATGAAATCAATTTTAATAATAGATTGTATTTAACCTCATATGTCTAAAATACTATTTCACTGTTTGATCGACATCAAAAGTTATTTTTGCACCAGCCCCATATACTGAGGGTGGCGGGTTCGAACCCAGCCCCAGCCAAACTGCAACAATAGCAAAAAAATAGTCGGGCGTTGTGGCAGGCGCCTGTAGTCCCAGCTACTTCGGAGGCTGATGCAAGAAAATCACCTAAGCCTAAGAGCTGGAGGTTGCTGTGAGCTGTGACACCACAGCACTCCACCGAGGGTGACATAGTGAGACTACATCTCTACGAAAAAAAAAGTTATTTTTGTCTTTCATTTTTAGTTGACATGCAATGATTATACATATTTAGAGGGCAGAGAGTGATATTTGAATACATGTATATAATGTGTGATGATCAATCACGGTAATTAGCATACCTATCACCTCAAATATTTATCATTTCTTTGTGCTAGGTTTTCAAAAGTCTAGGTTTTTGAAAATATACGATGTATTATATTTAACCTACACCATTATCAAATTTATTTCTCCTAACTATAATTTTGTATCTGTTAGCCAACTTCTCTCTAGTCTCTCCTCCCCTCTCTCCTCAGCCTCTAATAAACATAATTCTACTCTCTAGTTCTGTGAGCTCAGTTTTTTTTAGCTCCCATCCATAAGTGAGAACAAAGAATATTTATCTTTCTGTGCCTGGCTTATTTCACTTAATGTCCTCTAGGCTCATCCATGTTGCTGCAAATGACAAAGTTTCCTTCTTTTTTAAGGCTGAATAGTATTTCATTGTGTATATGTACCATACTTTCTTTATCCGTTCCTCTGTTGATGAGTACGTAGAATGATTTCATATCTTGGCTGTTATGAATAGTGCTGCAATAAACATGGGGGTGCAGAAAATATCTCTTCAACATACTGATTTCCTTTCTTTTGAATATATACCCAGCAATAAGATTGCTGGATTATACTTAACAGCAAAAAAAGAAATACATTGCTTTAAAAATGGGCAATATCAAAAAAAATGGACAATATATCTGAATAGACATTTCTCGAAAAGACATACAAATGGCCAAGTATATGAAAAAATTCAACGTCACTAATCACCAGGGAAATGTAAATCAAAACCACAATAAGATATTATCTCACTGCAGTTAGAATGACTATTATCCAAAGACAAAAATATTTAGCCAGGTGTGGGTAGTCCCTGTAATAGTCCCTGTACACTACAGACTACAGTTTTCTGCTACTCAGGAGACTGAGGAGGGAGGATCTCTTGAGCCTAGGAGGTCAATGCTGCAGTGAGCTATGATTATGCCACTGTACTCCAGCCTGGGTGACAGAGCAAGACCCAGTTTATAAAATAAAATAAAATAAAATAAGACAAAAAATAACAAATGCTGGTGAGGATGAAGAGAAAAGAGAACTCATATACACTGCTGGTGGGAATGTACAGGGAGTCCTAAAAGTCAATGATAACGTTGCCACACATGGGGAAAATAGGAAATTGTAGCTAAATATGCCAGTATTTACAAAATATTCATCACAAAATTTTACAAAATGTTTACAAAATATTCTCTACGTTGGCCACCTCTTTATAAAATACTACAATATAACATCAAAAGTTATTAATATGATATTTCACATTCTTTCTGTACTGAATACTCAAAATGTGATGTGCTCTTTACATGTATAGCACATCTTAATTCAGCCCAGGCACAATGCCAATGCTCAATAGCTGTATATGGCTAGTAGCCATTATATTGAATAGAACAGGTTTAGCTCAGTGTTTCTCAGCCTCCACGCTATTGCCATTTTGAACCTGATAATTCTTTGCTGTGGGGTGCCCTGTGCATTGTAGGGTGATTAGCTGTATCCCCGCCCCCATGCTGTAAATGTCAGTAGCACCCCTCCCCCAGTTATTGCAACCAAAAATATCTGCAGACATTGCCAAATGTCCTGGTGGGGGGTGGAGTAAAATTCTCCCTAGTTGACAACCAAAGTTTTAGAAAAATAGATGTTTGGAAAGAAACTGAGGATTATCTAAGAAAGAATTTTCATTTTAGAAGTTAATATTACTATTTTTACTGAACCATGACAGTAATATTTGAAATAATTATGTCTGTCCAGTTGCATGTTCTAAATTCACCCCCTAAAAAAAGAGAGGAAGAGAGAGGAGGGGGGGCAGAAGGGCAACAGGGGAGAGAGATGGGAAGGAGAAGGAAATGAGAAAAAAAGAGAAGAAAGCTCTTTTTATATACCTTTGTGGTTATTTGGGACCCCTATACACCGAAAAATATATCAACTTAGAATTAAGGCCACCTTGATGGCTGGCATCAACATGCCATTATTTCAAAAGCTCTATAGATCTTGACTTTGAAAATAAACCAATGCTTGCAGTTCAACATGCATCAGACACTGCCTGTGGGTTCAGGTTGCTGGAGCTCAATCCTGAAACTGCTCATCTGAAGAAAGGCATTTAATATCAAAAGTGACAGGCAATGGACCTCAACATCTGGGCAAGCCAATCTCTTCCAAAGTCCCTCTTATCAACCAAGACCTCGGTACTCAGTATCTGGAAGCCTCAATCAACTGTGATGTTTTTATACATACATACACACACACACACACAAAGACAGAGGAACCAAAATTCCAGGAGAGATTTATTCAAAGAAACAAACATGGGGCAGAAGGGATGAACTAAATCAGGAGCATGTCTTAGAAAACTTAACATTCATTATCATCTTGTCCACCCATATTCACATGTGTCAATGAAGTATTCAGAATGTTGACCCTCGGGTATGTGAAGCTGCTGAATCCCTACCATTTTCACTCTACATCCTTTTTTGTTGTTGTTGTTGTTGTTGTTTGGGGTTTTTTTTTTTTTTGCAGTTTTTGGCCAGGGCTGGGTTTGAACCCACCACCTCTGGCATATAGGGCCGGCACCCTACTCCTTTGCGCCATAGGCGCCACCCTACATCATAGGTTTTTAAAGTTTCTTAACAAGAAGAACTAAAAACTAAAAGATTTTTAAATATCATTTGGTTGATAAGAACATTAAACTAACCAAGAGTTTCCACTCCTCAAGTGTCCCAGATCATAAGGAATTTACTCTAACTAACTGGCTGAGCTCATTTAAAGATACAGAATCTCCAGTAGGTACCCTTGGGACAGTAAACAACAACATATTCCCAAGTATTTTCCCAGGAACAATTAGGATTATTGGTATAGAAGGAATCTTTCAAGCGGCTCTGGCAGACATAGCTTGTGGACCACTCGATGACATGCTCGGCCCAGGCACTTCCGGACACACAGGCGGCAGAGCTGGGAAAGAGTTGGCGGGCCTGAGGAGGAAATAGAAATATACAAATGGTGTGAACTTCATAGTGGTGGGGTGGGGCCTGAAGGAGGAAATAGAAATATACAAATGATGTGAACTTCATAGTGGTGGGATGGGGTGGGGATGGAAAGGGGAAATCAGAAAACTGGAAGAGGTTGAAACTTTCTAAAAGCAGAAGACAACCTGGATCTGTATAGGAATCACAGAATGAGGTAGCAGACCCAAATACAGATAGAAGATCCGGATGTGCCCCTGTGGAGGGGATGTATTTCTTTAGGTAGATCTTCCAATGGTTACTGATCTTGAAGAATGCACCTCTTTGATGTATTAAATGTGCCTATGAAAGTGATAACCTGGCCCAGAATAAAATGCAAATGGATAGAGCTTCAGAATAGAGGGGCAACTAGGGAGAGGGTATCAGCAGGAAGCTCCATCTGTGTGGTCAGTCACAGAGGCAGTGTGAGGAGATGCACCAGGGGCCAGATGCTCAGCCCCCAAAGGCTTCCTGGACCTCCTGTCTCAAGCTGCCCATGAGGTCATGCTATCTGGGTCCCGACTCACCATGGTCTTACGGAATCATCATGCCCATGGCTTTGAGTGCCTTTGAATCCTTCAGGAAAACAATCTGATTAGAGTCCAAAATATTGTTGAATAGGATGGATGCGCTTCTAGCAGGAATACTAGTTAGAAAGGGACATTCACAATATCCCATTATTTTCTAAGCTGACCATATCAATAAATATCTCTTTGTGTAGGTTTAATTACAGGCCTGTACAAAGTTTTCCTTTTTAGGAAAATCCTGGCTCAGCACCAGTTGCTCAGTGGTTAGGGCGCCAGACACATGCACTGGAGCTGGTTCAAACCTGTCCATGACCTGCTAAAAAACAATGACAACAACAACAACAACAAAATAGCCGGGAGTAGTGGTGGGCGCCTATAGTCCCAGCTACTTGGGAGGCTGAGGCAAGAGAATTGCTTAAGCACAAGAGTTTCAGGTTGCTGTGAGCTGTGACGCCATAGCACTCTACCAAGGGTGACATAATGAGACTGTCTCAAAACAAAAATCCTACTGTAACATCATCTTACATTCCATGAAAAATACTGCATGTACAAATAGCCAGGTAACATTGGGATTGACAATTTCCAAGTCATCCATGTGATAGAAAGCTACCTGAAGGACCAAATAATCATCCTTAGTTAAAACCTTGGGAAGTGAAAATGGAAAGTGCCTCTGAAAAACCGTAATGCAGACAAATTGTCCAGTTTGCCTAGAGAAATGCAGATGCTGTAGTGAACTCTGATGTATCTAGTACTCATCCTTCTAGAGCAAGTGGCTATGTTTATGGAGACAAAGGACAGAAGAGCTTCCTTATAAGGAATGCAAATCCTAGATCTGGAAACATTTTTGATGGGACAAAAAGCAGGAAATATGAAAGTGCCATAAGGTATATTTTCAGTTAACAGTTGGAAAGTACCTGGTATTTCCCAACTGAGATCTGGCAAAGAAGATCATAAATTTTCTGGTGGAGATTCAAATCAAACAGCAATCATTAGTGATCTGGACTATTATAAATAATAATATAGACCAGTGGTTCTCAAAGTGTGGGTCCTTAGACCAGCAGCATTAGCACCACCTGGGAGCCCACTAGATATGCAGTCGCTGGCTCTACTCCGGATTCTTCAGAATCAGAATCTGCATTTTAAGGAGATCACCAGGTGACAGGTATGTTAAAGCTTAAGGAGCCCTGATTTAGACAGACTGTTCCTAAAATAATTAAACTAAACATTCCACTTAAGATATGGAGGCAGTTTGACAAAATGGAACTGTTGAGTGCAATGAGAACTCCCTCTCCCCCCACTGGAAACTGTTCCAGAAGATTCAAGATTGGAGCCTCATAACATTAGGAGTACATGTTCTGGCCGGTGTGGCTCACGCCTGTAATCCTAGCACTCTGGGAGGCTGAGGCCGGTGGATCACTTGAGCTCAGGAGTTCAAGACCAGCCTGAGCAAGAGTGAGACCCAATCTCTACTAAAAATAGAATTAGTCTGGCGTAATGGTACACAGCTGGAGTCCCAGGTACTCAGAAGGCTAAGGCAAGAAGATTACTCAAGCCCAAGAATTTGAGGTTGCTGTGAGCTATGATGCCATAGCACTCTACTCAGGGCAACTGAGTCAGGCTCTGTCTCAAAAAATAAATAAATAAATAAATAGTGCAGGTTCTGGGGTCAGACAGCTTGATTAAAATCTGAACTAGTTCTACTTCTGAGTAGCTGTGTGACTTTCTTCTGCAAGCCAATCTTTCAATGTGTAGCATCAGCTACTACTGTGTAAAGTTCTTGCTGCTTTAACGTTTTAAAAGTTCAGTGAGATTAATCTCTTTCAAATTTAGCTCAGTACTAAATTTGGCTAAATAATTTTAATTATCTGTAATATTCTCCCAAGCATACAAATGATCAATATAGGCTCAGAAAATGTTCTCTTATGTCAGGATATAACATAATTCTCTTCTGAACTTGAGATATGAAGCATCTGAGACGTTCCTCTTTCTCCTCTACAGTTGTTGTTAATGCCCACAGTGGAATTGGGAGTGTGGCAATGAGGAATGCAAACCCACCTACTCCCGGATCTGGAGAGCAGGCAAACAACCTCACCATTTAGTTGGGTGTTTGGAATACATACGCTGTGTCCCCTCTATCACCTCTAATGCAAGCGTTTTGAATTTGCAGCTGGATGACCGCCCAGTATTACAAAGCAGAGTTCTGGTTTGTTCAACCAGGTTTGCTGATTATCTCCTTATGGAAAATACAAAGCAACATTCAGGTTGTATGTGAATGCCCTTTGGTTATAAGTGAATATATATAATGTGTAAAATTCCAGAAGTCATGTCATTGACGGCAAGGCTTGCCACCTCCCACCATACCTACCACCCTCAATTAAAAAAACAAACAAACAAAAAAATGGCTCGACACCCGTAGCACAGTGGTTACAGCGCCAGCCACATACATCAAGGCTGGCAGGTTCGAACCCAGCCCAGGCCAGCTAAACAACAATGACAACTGCAACAAAAAGTAGCCAGGCGTTGTGGCAGGCACCTGTAGCCTGGCTACTTGGGAGGCTGAGGCAAGAGAATCACTTAAGCCCAAGAGGTTGAGGTTGTTGTGAGCTGTGACATCACAACACTCTACCCAGGGTGACAGCTTGAGACTGTCTCAAAAAAAAAATGCTAGTGATAGGACGGGAAGGAGAGATGGTGTGTTTATGAAAGGAAAGCAGACACACCCAGCCCTTGGTTACCTTCACGGAGCAGGAGCACCTGCTCCACACTGCTTTTCGGAGCTGCCAGATCAAGTGCACTTTTGCCCTGAGCGTTTCTGAGCTTCAGATTAGCCCCATAGTCAGTTAGCAGGCAGATGACCTCCACGCTGGACTGCCTCGCTGCTGCATGCAGGGGGGTGTCCAGCCATTGGCCATGATCAACACTGGCTCCTTAACGAAACAGACAGCCACATTTCAATATGAAATGTTAATGTACAACACAACGAACCTCAGGTGTGCAGTGCTATAACGTATTTGATAAATATTTGAAAATATGTGACTTCAGCCTGGAACTTCAGCAATGCCTACTAAGACCATTTCAAAATATTTAAATGGAAAAAGTGAGTTTAAGTATTTTTAGTCATTTTAAAGACTTGCTTCCCCATACAAGCTGTGTTACATACAAAATAAAATATTTGAGACTCCCGTTACATAGTTATTATGTTTTTTGGTGAAAGATAAACCTAAGTTTATTTACTATTTGTATTATTTGGGCCATAAAAAGAAATGATTTCTGGATGTTCTATAGAAAATAGTAAATGATGGGGAATAAAAAAGACAAAAATTTCTTGAAGATAAAAATTCTCAACTAAAGGTTCTTACTATAACCCCCATTTCTATGTTGGGGGATAAGTTTACTGAATCTTTAACCAAATAATAGTTTCTAGATATTTTACTTCTCCCTGAACTCTCAGTTTCTGTATAAGCCTTTTAGAATTTTTTAAAAATGACTAAGTATAGTGTGTGGCCAATGAATGTTGTTTTTACCGTCCAGCATCTTCCTGGCAACCACACCTAGCTATCCCTCCAGGGAACCACCCTTTCGCCATTCCCAGTTCCTGAGTTCAGCAACACCTAATAACTGCAGAGTAGGCTGAAATCTAGACCTAAGTCCCTCATCATATTATACTCCCTTGGCCACCACGAGCAGTTCAGAGATGGGTATGCAACTCGCAAAGAGACAATGCTCTTTCCTTGCTGTGTATGGATGAGGAGAGCTACATGTATAAGCTCAGGTGCTGCTGGCAGCCATCTTGAGACCACCAGAGAGAATGATACCAAGTAAATGGAACCAACATCAAAAGAAGCAGACCTGAGAAACACAGACACTCCTTCTCTGGAGAACCTTCTGCTTTTACCATTCAAACATCAAACACTATCAGAATTTTTTCCAGCCTGACAAGAACTCCATCTTTAAAGTCATAAAAAAACAACAATGTTTACCCATTCTTTTCAGGAAAAGATTTCTGGACCTAGCAATTACCTAATTCTAGAAGTTTCTTCACACAGTCTACCCTCTGGTAGGTGCAGGCCACATACAGGGGAGTTCCGAGCTGAGGCACCTCCTGGTCAATGTTAACATTATTTGCCAGCAGAATCTCCATGCATTCTCTGTGACCTGGTGAAACACAAGATCACCTCACTCAAGGAAGGGACACATTGGCTAGTCACAGAATTCTAGGATCAGTTATCTGAGATGGGCTTCAAAATGAACCTAGATCTCTTTTTGCAGTAGGAAAAAAAATTGTTTTTAGAAACCTTAGGTAGAAACCCCTCCAATAAACCAATCAAAAGGGAGCATGTTCATGCTTCCCACCCATTTCCTTTTTGTAGCCCCTAAAATAACTCCAACTAAACAGAGGGTTCCAAGGACCATGCTTGAAATCAGCCTCTAAAATGAAGCCCGTGTTTTACAAATGGAAGTGATGAGATGCAGAGGGTAAATGACCAATCCTGCTACTACTCTGAAAATCCAGTGCTCAACCCAAAGGAACCCTGTTCCTGCTCTATTACAAATCTCTCGTCTTCCTCTTTCCCCATGAATGTGAGGTTGGGTATATGGCTGCAACCTTATTTTGTTCAGCTTGGAAGACACCTATCAGAATAAATAAAAAAATCTCAAGTATAGAATATACTTTTTTTTTTGAGACAGTCTCACTCTGTCACCCTCGGTAGAGTGCCCTGTCATCACAGCAATCTCAAACTCTTGGCTCAAGTGTTCCTCTTGCCTCAGCCTCCCAAGTAGCTGGAACTACAGGTGCCCACCACAATGCTTGGCTATTTTTTCTTAGAGATGGGGGTCTCACTCTTGCTCAGGCTGCTCTCAAACTCCTGAGCTCAGGCAATCCACTCGCCTCAGCCTCCCAGAGTGCTAGGATTACAGGCGGGAGCCACCACATCTAGCCAGGAAAGAACATATTTAAATACACTTTCAAATTTAGTGGCTAACAAGAACTATGTAAGCAATCCCTCTCCTAGAGTTTGCCCAATGAAGAAACAGACATGATTAATTTGCAGCATATTAATGCTTTCTTCAGGAGGGAATTCTTGATGGGAATTTGCAAAGAATTAGTTCTCTTTGTAGCATTAAATTCTTCCATAAAAGAAAAAAAATCTTATCATCATGAAATAATTTACCAACCTCTTCTTTGTAGATAACATAGACGCAAACTTCATCCTAGACCTGCCTAATTTATTGCAAATTCTAGACTGAGTATAATTAGGCACTAAAATATACAAGACAAGAGTCTGTGAATTCAAATTATTTGTTCACATAAGTAAATATTAAACCTGGATTATAGCAACAATACACCTATGTCAAGGTATTAACTCAGACCATAACCTAGCCTGTTCACAGAGGTTTAAAGCTGTAAGAATCCAGTGCCTAAAACTCTTTAACAAATATAGAGCATCTGATAAGTATGTTTGCATAATTCTTGCCTTTTATTTTTGAAGAACAAGAAATTGAGCCTATTCTGAGTTAAATATTCTCAAGAAGTTTTAAAAATGAATGTAAAAGTTAAATGATTCACACTAATATAACAATATCTAAACTAATGAATTTGCTAAGCCCTTTTCCATTCTGATGTTGATCCTTAGCATGCTTTTATAATATAGAAAAAAATTATAGAGACACATAGAATTGTGTGTTTATGGTAAGCATATGTATGGTTTGTAGGCACACAGATTCCAAATGCTCCACATATAATCAGCTAAGCGCTACAGGATTATTTAAGTAATTCAAACCATTCCTACTGTTTATCCATTTTTAAACCTTTGGATAGAAATACAAATAACATTTATTTTTTACTTCAAATCAATATCAAAATTTTTAAAAAGACTTTTATGTCATTTCCAAGACATTTCTGGAAATGTCTTCCTGTTTCAGATGTTCCATTTTCTGGGGACAGTCACTTGACAAGCCTTCCTGAGACCCTTTACCAAGACAGCAGTTGTGATTTCCATGAATTGTACTGTGCTTATGTATCTGTCCTTAGTACACGAGAATAGTTCATCCCCCAAAGCCCATAAAATACCAACCACTATGCTAAAATAACTTATCAAAGTGCCTAAAAGCCAAGGCTGGTATTCTCCTTACTGGAACAGTAAATGTAAAGGACAATTTAAAGGACTTAATTGATGTTTGGGAAATGACTAATATCAGTTACTAATCAATAAATACATATTCAATATATTTAGGACACTGAAGACATAGATACACTGACATTTGGATCTTTTGTGTCATTTAAAGTAATACACTGTGGGGAAAAAACTACCAAGTGACATGTTTAGCAACTTCCCGGGGCAAATCTTTCATTGTCACCTTTTGAAATGAAACTTTCATCCCCAGTTACAGCAGCAAAGATCATTAGTCAAAGGTGGTTTAATTTCCCCTTTGTATTACTGGTCATGATGTAAGTGAACGAGTGCCTCACTGGGGACCACCAAAATGTTGCTCTTTGGGCGTGACCTTTGTCAAATGCCCTTGTTCTTTCAATGGCATCTGCCTGTTCATGTCTAGTCTGTGCATATAGTTTTTAAATTCCTTAAATTTAATTTCTTTCTTCATTACAAAAGTAAATGTCAACACAAAAGTACAGGTCAACTTCAAGTTTTCCAATGCCATCCTTTGTACAGCTGCAACTTGTTTTTTTCAGTAACTATGACCTTGAAGTTATCAGTTCATGTACAGTGTATCACTTGTTGTAGACAATTACATTTACTGTTCCATTAAGGAGAATACCAGCCTTGGCTTTTAGGCACTTTGATAAGTTATTTTAGCTTAGTGGTTGGTATTTTATGGGCTTTGGGGGATGAACTATTCTCGTGTACTAAGGACAGATACATAAGCACAGTACAATTCATGGAAATCACAACTGCTGTCCTGGTAAAGGGTCTCAGGAAGGCTTGTCAAGTGACTGTCCCCAGAAAATGGAACATCTGAAACAGGAAGACATTTCCAGATTATAAGACAAGTTGTTTCTTGCTGCAGTGATATTTTCTGAGGATTTAGGCAAGTTCAAGTTATTGCTGTGGGATTTTTAAGCCACACATGTTCTGATAAGGAAGAAGATCCAAGCAACCCCTGCATGACAGTACACAATTGATCCACACAGACTGCAGTGAGCTTTTGGTGTTTTATGTGCATTGTGGTGGCATGTTTACCTCTCTTCACTGCCTCGTGGATGGGTGAGGACAAGTGCACCTCGAGCTGGGCCTGGGCTCCGAACTCCAGCAGCACATTGACACACGCGATGCTGCCACTACGGCATGCATTGAAGAGAGGCGTGGCTCCATGAACCGTCACTCCATTGACCTAAGGATAAGCAAAGAAGAACCCCAGAGGATTTGCTATTTCATTCTTACCATCTCCAAGTGTGTATTCCCATGTATCTGCCCGGGGAAATTTCCCATGCTGGTGAATGAGTGAGGGAACTCCACATCTTGATAGTTCAGGCAGTCCCTAAGTTACAAACACCCAACTGACATATAACTCATACTTATGATCAGAGGCTATTACAGGTAATAGGTAAATGTTACTTTTCCAACTTACATACAGATTCAAGTTAAGAACAAACCTACAGAACCTATCTCCTTTGTAACCTGGGGACTGCCTGTATTATGAAACCTCATGAGGTTTGGGGGTAGATCAATGAGTGAATACGTTAAACACTTAAAACATAGCCTGGTACCCAGTAAGCACTCAACAAACCCTTGCAACAACAATTTTTTCCACTTTTCACTAATATGGACCTGACTACCTCTCCCAATCATAAATAAACATGGCAGCAACCAAAAGTACTAGAGAAATTAGCTAGCTAATGGTCCCTAAATCAATGTTTGCAAAAAATCTCCTGCGCAATTCCCCACAGTTCCACTACCTTTATCACCACAAGTTTCTTCTCTAATCCACTGTAATCCATATCAATTGCACATGACAGCTCTACTCCTAAAGATATGATGGCCAAGCCAAAGGCACATAGAAAATAGGCATTGACATAATGTCTCCAACCATCCTCAGTACCCTCTAGGGTTGTGGGAGGCATGTAAGAACCGTCAGGGCTGGGAGGCATCCTGAAGTATTAACAATAGATTGGGAACAACACCAGAATGGCCTTCTGGTGGAAAGGCTCTGATATGATTTAAATGTACTAGAACAGGTATTTGATGTCAAACCGTTTTGCTTCAACAACTAAGGAAAGTTGTGTGTGATAATCAGGATTCTTAATTTCCTTGCTTCAGAAACAAAAATGATTTGTCTCCAAGGTTCCAACATAATCCCCATTAATTTTGGATCTTTTTTTTTTTTTCTTGGAGATTTTGAGACAGAGTCTTGCTCTGGCACCTGGGCTAGAGTTCCATAGTCTCAGCCTAGCTCACAGCAACCTCAAACTCCTGGGCTTAAGTAATCCTTCTGAGTACCAAGGACTACAGGTGTACTCCATTGCAGGCCAATTCTATTTTTAGTAGATACAGGGTCTCGCTCTTGCTCAGGCAGGTCTCAAACTCCTGACTTCAAGCAATCCTCCTGCCTCAGCCTCCCAGAGTGCTAGGATTACAGGCGTGAGCCACCATGCTCTCCCCCTCCCCCATTAATTTAGAAAGTTAAAGATAAGATGCTAAAATGGCAGATTCAGGGGAAAATGTGTATAAATGCATATTCAAGGGATTTCTATACTATTTACATTTTACTAAAAATATTTGGTGGAACTGGTTTAATTTGTGTTTTACTAAGTATTATCTTTATCCTCTGTCCAGGAAGTCATCATCTTATGTGAGTTCCTAAGTTTCTCTTTTAGTTCATACCAGCGAACATACATGGAACACATACTAGATGCCAATGTTTTAGAAAGAGTAGTAAGACATTTGCCTCTCCTTGAGTAGACTGAATTCTATTATGGAAGACAAACATAGAGATCATTTTCATATAGTAATTAATGCTTTAGATCACTGTGGAAGCAGGATAAAGGAGAGGACAGAGTTGAGAAATACTAGGCAGTAAAATTCGCAGGATTTTGCGATTAACCAGATGGGGAGATGGAATAAATAAGATGATTCCCAAGTTTGGAGCTTGAGAGACCTGGAGGATGACCTGGGCTCTGAAATTGGGAACCCAAGATGAGAAGCGGGTCCCAGAGGGAAGAACATGATAAGCACAGTTTCAAAGTGAATTTGAGGTGTCCATGAGATTGCCAATTATGGGGAACTTTCTACTGATTGCCTTTCTCTATTTCTTTTTTCATTCTGATTTAAATGTTAAATGATATAACAAAGTATTTATTGGCTACTCCCTTATAAAACTGACAAAGAAAAGAAACTATGACTTATTTTTCTCCTTGTCCCTCGCAAAATCTTTTCTCTGACCTCAGATTGTTTATCATGTCCTGCCAGCAGTCTGACCGCGACTCCAGTTGACTGGCTTGAAAGGAGATGGCCCTCACATAGCCTTGCCCTTATCATTACCCCTTAGATCAGTGGTTCTCAACCTTCCTAATGCTGCGATGTATTTTCATTGTTACAAAGGGGTCATGACCCACAGGTTGAGAACCACTGCCTTAGATGACTAAGTGGTAACTTAAAGAACCATTACCTAAAGGAAATGCCTGAGCAAGATGGCATAAGAAAAATTAGTTTTACAAGAAACACTTTTATATTCAGTTCTACACATAGAAACCCAACTTCTCTACAAAATACAAAGAAAGTCACCATTAAGCACTTAACAATATTGCAGCTCATAAGGAACGCAAAGGCTGAGTTAAACAACAAAATTAGCAACAAAACAACATCTGGCAACTTATTGCAGGTGTCACCGAGATTTTTCAGAAATTGTGATTTTATAATTCTGTTGTGATGTTTGTATTATACATAGGACCTTAGTCACTCTTCGGAAAAAGTTAGGATGTAAGTTCAAAATAAGATAAAGTTTAATTCTGTGGGTTTTTTCAATGTACTATTTATTAAGAGCTTATTGATTTTGATAATTTTGCTCAACAAAAATAGTTATTGGTTTAGGTATGAAATGAAGTGTCTTTCATTGTTCTTTTAAAATTTGTTCTTTTTAATATCTTACAATAAAGATTTTTTTTTTTTTTTTTTGTAGAGACAGAGTCTCACTGTACCGCCCTCGGGTAGAGTGCTGTGGCATCACATGGCTCACAGCAACCTCTAACTCTTGGGCTTACACGATTCTCTTGCCTCAGCCTCCCGAGCAGCTGGGACTACAGGCGCCCGCCACAACGCCCGGCTATTTTTTTGTTGCAGTTTGGCCGGGGCTGGGTTTGAACCCACCACCCTCGGCATATGGGGCCGGCACCCGACTCACGGAGCCACAGGCGCCGCCCAATAAAGATTTTTTTTTTAAGTCAGCATCACAATTTGGAAATAGAAAGCAGGAAACCCAAGTGATGGAATATGTGCAGGGCTAGGGCCAGTCAGCCCATACCCACAGTGAGTAAGCACTCTGGAAGGCAAAGTCTCTTAAGGTGTTAGCAGATGAACTAGGGCAGACAGAACCATGTGGGCAGGGGCGGTACTCACGTGGGCACCACTTTCCAACAAGGCTTTAGCACAGGCCATGTGACCTCCAAGGCATGCCTCATGAAGAGAAGAGACCCGGTTAATTGTCACAAGGTTCACATTGACACCCTATCATTTGGAGAGAAGAGAATGAAATGCTTGATTACTGATAGCAATGAAAACAATGTTGGGCAGTATGTGTCTAAAGTTTTCAAGGTCTGTGGGTAGAAAATTAGTACCATGTGGAGAAAGTACAGATTACGAGCAAGAGAGTATAAACACAGCACGGGAGCCTCATGTTCACTTATTCAGTAAATGCTTATCCAGCATTCCGAGCCAGGAAGTGTGCTAGGACCTGGGTCTTCAAAACTCATGACATGGCTCTGTCTCCTCCCAGGCAGAAATGCAAAATAAAAGGAAAAGAACATTGCTATTCCGGAAGCCTGTTCAAACTTCATTCGGGAGATGGGCTATCCTTAAAGCTGGCTTTAGGAATTAAAAAAAAAAAAAAAAACTTTGACAAATGAGGTGGTATTTTAGTTTAGGTTTAAAGCACAAAAGGTTTCCAGATAGGAAAGCAAAGGAAGGATATGCCATTAGGAAAGAAGAGGAGATGCAAAATGGAGAGCTGCTTGTAGGAATAAGGTTACAAGACTGAAGCAAGCAGAGCCATGGAGATGTGGCTGTGAATCCAGGAACAGGTGGCACAGGGCTACTGTGGGTGTGAATAGCAGTGGGTATAAGGAGGGGTATGTGATAGACTGCAGGGAAGTTCAGGAAGTAGATTTGGATCTGAAAAAGAAGGGTGACTCTTGGACTTAAGAGTAGAAAGCAAAGTAGCCAGCACTTTCTTATCAGGCTGTGCAGTAGCCGTGCTGCTCTGGACACCATGCCACTGCACAAGGAGGTCCCTGAAGTCACAATGTCTGGGTCCAGGCTTAGGGCTTCTCCTAACCTTCATTTCTTCACCCAAATACAACCGTCTCCACCCAGTCCTAACACATTCTGCCTGCCCACACTGCTATGTTCTGCCATCCTCATCCAGGAGTCCATATGACAGATGACAAGGTCAGTCTAGCTGCTCGATAACTCTGACTTCATACACTGAATTTTAATAACTTGGCCCTTACTGTTTCCCTCCCATGATTTCCACTTCATATTTAGGAAAGGACTTAGATCCCTGGTCTGTCCTTCCCAGCCAAGCCCTGCCTTGTAACCGATCTGCTGAAACTCTGAATCCCAAACTCCTACCTACACACCCACTGTCTTCTGCCAGCTCTCCATAGTGCTGGCTGCATTCCTGCTGTAGCAGCAGTTGAGATTTGCCTGTCCCTTCATCATAGGCCTCTCCATGCCTCCCAGGTCTTGTCTATTTTCATGTGCTGAATATGACATCATTGCTCTAGAATTGTGCTACTTATTTCAAACTAGGTATCGAACACAATTTCCTTGTAAGAAAAGAAGAAAAAACCAGACTAGTCCACAAGGTGGCAGGGTGTGATAAAAAGCAAGCAAGCAAACAAAACTTTGATTGAGTGTAAAAATCTCAGATTTTCAGAATTGGCTTGAAAGACCATCTACCTTAATTGTGCATGAGGAAACAGAGAAGCAGAACTTTGAAATTATTTACAAGACTTGGGGCTCGTGGCTGTCAGTGACAGCCAGCAATATAACCAAGAGTTTCGAAACCCTGGTTTAATGTTTTAACTCACATTGCTTTAATGATTTACTCATATTTACCATGCTATATAAATGTAAAATAACTAGTATATATGGGTGAAGAAGTGGAGATGTAGCAAGAAAAAGTTGAACTTTTCCATGAAAAATGCTTCCTATACATTTGATCACACTATTGAACCTGACATGCTTCTGAAGTATAGATAAAAATAAAGGTGTGCTCCATACAGCTAGGACCCTGGATTGGATCCTGGTACATAAAAGGACAGTAGTGGAAAAACTGTTGAAGTCCCAACAATCTGCACTTTAATTAATTTCTTGTTTTTCACTAATGGACCATGGCTATGTCAACATTCAGAGAAGTTGGGTGAAACGTACAGAGTATATGGGAACTCCTTGTATTGTGTTGATAACTCTGCTTTAAATTCATCCCAAAATATAAAGCTTATTAAAAATACTATTGGAAGTATTGAGGTGGGGGGCTGAGAGGGAGGCAATGACGCAAGGATTTTCGTGGCATACCTTTCTATAACATTTTAATTTTGTCATTTAAAATCATTTAATACATAAAGTGAAAAACTGTCTAGACTATAAAAGCATTTCACATTTTTAAAAACAAATACCTTCTAAATTACAGGTGTAAATATCCACAATCCTTTACCTGAAACCCTTGGGGCAGATGTTTCGGATTTAGAAAATTTTCAGAGTTTAGAAAGGGAATTCAGTGCATATACCAAAACATTAACCCTCTGCATCCTACAGTAACCCTCGGCACCCCTCCTCCCAATCATCAAACACATTAATTTTTCCTGAAGCAAAATAAACAAATATTCATACTAAATGGGATAAATTTTGGTGTCAGTTCAGATTAGATTTGCAAGCAAAAGAGTTTGGTCCCTAAGCTTATGAAAACCTTGTTTGCAAAGTTTTTTGGATTTTGGTATGACAATTACAGATTCAGGAGTGAAGTATAAATTGCATGACAAGACACGAAAGATTATTTAAACAATTGACCCATTTTTACAAATGAAAAAACATGCATGCTTTCAAATACAGCATAAATTAACAGCCATCTTCTCTTTCATATTATTAAATGTACATAACATTTTAATTTCTGAACTACATCATATATTAAAAATAACTAAATAACATCAAATATAAAGGGCATAAAAATAAATAAGCTAGTAATAAAATCCGGTATAAAGCTCACAGGATCATGGTTAGCAATACTGATTTTCTTTTGCCTCTACTTTCTTAAGAAATAATATAACTCATAAAGGAGAAAACAAAAAATAAATCAATTTAAAAGCACGTGTGTGCAAACCCACCCACACAGAGCAGTGCACCCTGTTGTTTAAATTCAAAATGGTAAGGAAGGCAGGTTAGGTAACTGCTAGGATGTGGAAAGAAAAACAATGACTCACCTTCTCTGTGAGTCATTTACAGCAGACTGTAAAACAAAATACACAAATGGAGCCTGTATACTTTTTTCCATTCGTTTCACAAATATTTACCAGTGTCTGTACTCACTGTTCAAGATGCTGAGAATATGGTCATAAATATAAATAAAGTAGACTTCATAACTAAGACTTGAATGAATCTTCCCTAAGGAGTAAGATTTACCCATTTGTTAACCTATTTTAATACTCTTAAAATACTACATATTATATCAATGGGATGGCTTAAGATAGTGCCCAGGAAGCTCTGATTCCTGGTATTGGCTCACTTGTGTAATCCCTTCGCCTTCAGTGTGAGCTAGACCTATTCACATCGGATAATTAGAATTTGGCAGAAGTGACAAGATGTCACTTCAGAGATTAGGTTATTAAACAACTGTAACTTGCCTCTCAGGCACTCTCTCATATTCTCTGAGGGAAGCCAGCTACCGTCTCATGATGTAGCCCTGTGGAGAGGCCTATGTGGTAAGAAATTAAGGTTTGCCAACAACCACAGGAGTGCACCCCCCAACCCCCGTGTTGAGCCATGAGATAACTGCAGCCCTGGCCGACCCTTGGCAGCCCATGTGAGACCCTGAGCCACAACAACCCAGATAAGCTGCTCCTGGACCCAGAGAAACCATAAGAATCAAAATGTTTGTTGTTTATGGCCACTACGCTTTGAGGTAATTTGTTACACAGTGAGAGTTGACTAATGCAACTTTAAGGCTGTTGTTACTAAGGCATAAGCTAAAAAGCATGAGGTGAGTTAGTGCAGCACAAATTTGAGGACATCCTCCAAGATCCCGCAGAAGGGGAAGGAGGGAAGTAGGCAGAAAATGAGGCAGCTCCCCAGGAAAGTAGAGGCAGGAAGAATGAAAGGTGGGGTACAAGAGAATACAGGTGCCTAGAATGGCAGTGCTGGGATGGAAGAGGTGAGCAAGTCCTCTGCTGCCACTAAGGCTAATAGACAATGATGCTTGATCACAGCAGAAGCAGGAAGGATTCCGTCTTCAGTTTACTTACTTGTGCAATTAAAGTTTTAAGGGCCAGTAAGCGTCCCTGAGCTGCAGCTTCATGAAGTGGGGATCGATCAGCCCAGCAGTCTGAAACACAAATCAAGCTTAGAGTTAAGGTTTGGAGACTTCTTCCTGTGGCTTCATCGTGCTGCCCACCCACTGTGTGAGGAGTTTGGGGGAAGAAGAGGGAAGCAGGGACCGTGTGTCAGGCTCTCTCATCAACTGTTTTCAGGTAACAAGCTACTGAATATAAAGTCCCTTAGTTCAGTGGTGTATGCCAAAAGAGAGGAACAGTCTATCTCTCTGACTTTTGAGGGGCAGCTTTAATGAGCAATAGATGTAGTTTAAATATACAGTGCCCAGAGCTTGAATCCAATAGCTCTAAATAAGGGAAAATGAAGGGCAAAGCCGGTCAATGAGCTTCCCTATTTTTCTCCGTCCTGTGCCTTCCATCTCTATCCCAAAGACTCTACTGCCTGTGCACTATGAAGGAGTTTCTAAGGGGCCAGGAAAAATAGTTTTGTCCCCAAATTTTCTGGGTAGTTGTTTCTGCTTCATGTGATAATGAAGTGTATCTATTATAATGCAGAATGTCATTTTTCAAAGGATTGATTCCTCCAAAAGTTTTTCCCTAAACAGCTTTGCTGTGGGCGTTTAGCATGATGGCTGAGTGTGGGGTCAAGTGGAGCTTGACTGCCTGTGTTCAAGTCCTACTTCAACCACCTTCTCTGTCCAAATCAGCAAGTTACCAAAATTATTTGAACCTCAATTTCCTTCCTTGTAAAAAGAAGTTACAGTAATCTAGTATTTGGCAAGTGCTTTGGTTTTTAAGTAGGGCAATAAAATACATCCATGATGAGAGATGCTCCAGACATGTTAAGTGGTCCAGTTTATGACTAATAAGTAGGCTCAGTAGTGTAGCGCTCTAAGTAACAGCCTCAGACTGCCTTCCACGTGTTTTTGTTATAACTGCTTGTCTGCAAACAAGACTAACCAGCTTAATGGGCATCTGAGAAGTAACCCTCTATTAAACATCTCAAAGAGCAGTCATTTGTGTGGGAAGAAAACCTACTCCAGTTTGCAAAATGTAGTTATTTTTCATATTACGACTATGCTCTCCATACACTGAGTAGAAGGTTGTACAAATTGGATTTAACACAAAGGGCCCCTTTCGTCAACTTCTTCTAGGTGATCCTGATGATAACAACTCAGGTTTTCCATATCTATAAACATGGCAAAACAAAAATCTCTGAATATAAAGTAACTCAAGGCTTTAAGGAAAGAGTAAACTTTTCCAATGGATGAGAACCAGGGTTATAAACATTTCAAGAGGCCCTCTTTCTATATTCAAACTCAGTGTATTTCCTCTAACCCTTTGGGTTATAAAAATGGGGGAAAGCTTCAATGAACCTTATGGGTTGGACTGATATTGGAGAACTGGTACAAAAATGTGGTTTTCAATATGTCTAAATAGATTTAAAAATGTATATTTAGATGTAAAGCATAAATATGTGTATATATACAAAACCTAAACCAGGGTTCCTTGGAGACATAGTTGACTCAGGCCTGGGCCAGGAAAAATAAAATATGGATCTCATCAACCATCTTACCAGAAAGTAAGGAAGTACTCAAAGACAGACAGGCAATATCAAAAAGGCACAGAAGCCGACTTGACAGGGCTTCCATTGGCTAAATATGGCTAAACAATGAGAGTAAGATATTATACCCTACCAAATAAAAACAGTGATCTAGAAGTCCTCAATGATGTAAATAAATATATAAAGATGGAGAACAGAAAGCACTTCATCATAACAGAACGCCAACTTAGAAAAGCAGAAGAAATAATAGAATCATCCTTGTCTCCTCATAAAATAATTACTACTTATAATGAAAGTAGGGGTCATTTTACAGAAGAAAATGGTAAAAACCATCTCATCCAAGTGATAAAATTTACCATGATCAGTAATGGAACAAATCAGCACCACGGGCCATGTGACGAAACGCAATGAGAGAGCACACCATTGCTTCAGTGACATTCCTGCTCCAAATGAGTTAACCCACATCTGATCCTGAGCACAAGATGCAAAGGGGACATTCCACTAAATAATTGGCCTGGAAATGCAATTCCTGGGACACAATTGCTATTGCAAGACACAACAGCTAAAGGCAACACACCTGATTATTTTGCTATCAAGGACATTATTAGGACAGTTAGCTAAATATGAATGGAGTTAGCTAGATGAAGAGAAGTAGGAATTCTTATAACTGTTGGTTGAAGTTACTTCCAAAATGAAAAGTAAAACAAAAATAAATAGGTCTATCAAATCACTGGCGATCCCATACTCCTGATATGAGTGCATAATGCTTTTATAATAAAGAAAAACAGATCAAATTTTTAACATGAACATACATTGTGTTTGTATCTCTACTTGTTCCAGAATTGGCTAAAAATTGAAGAGTGAAATAAATTTAAATCTCTTTGGACATCTATAATTGCCGTAAACTGGAAATAATTGCTCAATTAGTAAGACTTAGTTTCCTCTAATACCTCCCCATCTCATTCGATGTGAAGTGTACATCAGAGATGTTACCCTCTTACTTGATTGCCACTGGAGGTGAACACAGCACTGGGATTGGGAGGACAGTTTTTACCCACAGCTGCCAACTTGACACTCTGAGCAATGAAAAAAAGCAAAGCCATATGTGTGGCTTTGTTATGCCATTGTTCTAACAATAGCCAGGGGACCTGAGTTACCTGAAGGTACTATAAGTATTCACTTCAAAAATAAAAACGAGATTTAAGTAAATCTCTGATCATCTCTGCAGGCCCTGGCTTCTTCCTACTCCCAGAGTGTGGGGCATGGCTCCAACTGGCCCACCAAGCAGCTGGAGGTGGAAGTGCAGCATGTTCTTCACATGCCTCCTACTTCTTCCTTTTAGGTGCCAGCTCCTTTCGTGCTTTGGGAGTGGAGAGAAGTGAGAGGAACAGGGAAGATGTCTCTCCACTTAACTGGAAGAGGAGGCCAGCTCTGCTTACATGGCCTCATGGCAGGCCTCACTCTGGGTCTGTGGCATGCGCTTTGCACCAGGGCTCGTTTCCAAGCACCTTTCCTATCCACTGGCATTTGGCTACCTCTCCTCATGTCTCCCATCAATGCGGCATCCTCTGATGACCCTTACTCCCACCCCATGCCTCTGATGTGACAACAAGCCCATTGTGCCATCTTCCATTCCACCAAGAAAGAGGGAATGGTGGTTGTCCTGGGCTTCTCCTTCACCACCCACTGCCTTCCAATTCTCTTTCCCTCTATTTGGATAGCACAGGACCAGGCAATTCACCAAGTTGTCCAAGCAGACTTCCAACTTGAGAGTGAAATACCAGGCTCCCTCTCCTTTCTGTTGTCTAAACTTGAGTTTCTCCTACAGCCTCCATCCCATGGCTTTCAGTAGAGGAGGGAGAGCCTTGCTTTATGGCTGGGAACACCCCAAAATGCACAACCCCTTTGCTCCACATGAAGTAATAGAGAAGTAGGATTGAAACTCAAGTTTGGGGGACTTCAGAAAACACCTTGTTCTGGTTTTCAGAGCCATTCGTTTTAAAATTCTGCTTATCCTCAGGGTAAATTTAACTTGTCTGGGGATCCTTTCACATCCACCTTCTCCCTATAACTAGTATAAATCTACAGTCCTCAACCCCAGGTTGTAGACCGGTTTTGGCCTGGTAGGAACTGGGCCACACAGCAGGTGAGCAGCAGCAAACAAGTAAAGCTTCATCTGCATTTATAGCCCCTCCCCATCACGGGCATCACTGCCTGAGCTCCGCCTCCTGTCAGATCAGGGGCATTAGTTTCACAGGAGTGTGAGCCCTACTGCGAACTGCACATGTGAGGGATCTAGGTTGTGCTCCTTATGAGAATCTGATGCCTCATGGTGTGAGGTGGGGCTGAGCTGGAGATGCTAAGGCTAGGGAGTGGCTGCAAATACAGATTATCATTAGCAGAGAGGTGGGACTGCACAGAGACCATAGTAAATCAATTGCTTGCACACTCATATCAATACTATCCCCCCACCCCAGTCCATGGAAAAATTGTCTGCCACAAAACTAGCTCCTGGTGCCAAAAAGTTTGAGGACTGCTGGTTTAAATAAGTCATTTGCATCACCTTAAAAGTCAAAGTTATTTTTGTTTCCAGTTTCATTGTTTCCTAGCACTGGCTTCAAAGAACCTTGAAAGGCTTTCACACACAACCCTTTTCCAGAAACTGCCACAGTGGGGTCTCCTGTTTTTCTATTCTTGTTCCCAACAGTCTCTCACTCACTCTTAACATTCTCATTTTGCAAATTTTAGCTAATTGTAAGAAACTGAGGATAAAAGTTATTTGGCAGCTTGGGAGTTTTTCCATTCCTTTCATGAAATATGCAAGTAAGCTCTCCAAATAAATGAATGCTTAAGTAGGACTCAATCATTCTCCTCTAAGGCAATCTATTTTTAGTCATTTGGCAGACTGCCTGTGTCACAGGGCTGCAAACACATTACGAAGATAGTTTACTCTACAAATATGTTTGCTTGTTCTTGATGAGGTGTACGGAAAATGTTCATTTTCCCTTCTGAATTTTTCTCAGAACGTGATTTGTATCTTTAGCTTTCAGACTGTTTGAATAACAACTTCACAACAATTTCTAAAACCATATATTTCAATAGCAAAACTGGTTCAGATGGAATAAAAAAATCCCAAGTGTTTGAGATAAAACCAATTATTCTTCTTAATTTCTTTTTTTTTTTTTTTTTGCAAATTATGCCCTAATACCAACAAGGATTTCAGATTCTAGCCTATTATTCAAAAAGACCATCTAACTGGTTATAATCCCTGGTGCACGTGAAAAATCTTTATTCTCTTTATTCAAGTTCTAAAATCATATTAAGCAACACCTTCTCTAGCATTTATTAAAGAAAAAGAAAGTGCATAGGGAACTTCACTTTTTAAACCGAAATATAGGCAAGAACCTAGCAGAATTAATGATATTTTGAGTAAAACCTAGACAATTTGAGAAAAAGATACTATAATAAATTTCCTGATATCCAAAATAATATAATAAAACTGAGTTAAAATGGATATTCTCTGTTCAGTTCTGGTCAGAGGATGAGGCACAGTCAATGAGCCATGTCAGACACAATGAATTGTGTTGATGTTACAAAGAAGGCTCCTGAGAACCCATTAGAGAGATGAACAAATGGTGACCTGTGGGAGGCAGAGCCCTGCGGGAACTGGTTGTCCCAACTTGGAAAAGACCAGTAGGCACCTGAGCTACAGAACCACTTAGAGCACAGTTAGGCCAACATTTGAGGGAACAACCAGGGAAACAAAGAGCAGAAGGCGAGGCACAGGCTTGGGCAAGAATGGAACAAAGGCAGGCAAATCCTATAGGAATGGAGAAGACAGGAAAAACAAGTCAGGAAGATGAGTCAGACAGAAGAACGCTGTCAAATCAGTCAGTTCGCTGGCTGATGAGGTGATTTTTTTTTTTTTTTTTGAGACAGAGCCTCAAGCTGTTGCCCTGGGTAGAGTGCTGTGGCATCACAGCTCACAGCAACCTCCAACTCCTGGGCTCAAGCGAGTCTCATGCCTCCACCCCCCAAGTAGCTGGGACTACAGGCGCTCGCCACAACGCCTGGCTATTTCTTGGTTATAGCCACCATTGTTGTTTGGTGGGCCCGGGCTGGATTCGAACCCGCCAGCTCTGGTGTATGTGGCTGGCGCCTTTAGCCGCTTGAGCCACAAGCGCCGAACGATGATGAGGTGATTTTAAGTATAACACTTAGAACTGTACTGATCTTTCAGACTTAGCTTAAAACAGCCATTGTTTTTAAAAAGAAGTTACTATAGTTCTATAACCTCTCAAATATAATCGTAAAATTACCCATTGTCTAAAAACGAAGCTTTTCCCTAAATTTGATGCAAACTCATTTAGCTGCAAAATATGGCCAGAATTCAGGCTAAGTAATTTATTATTTTTATTTGTATTTTCACTTAGTGTGAACATTTATATGTTCACTATAGAAACATCAAAGTGGTTGATGTGGGAGACAGCTGCAGGCCCCACTGGGAGTGCTGTGTAATGTACAGCATGCATACTGTGTAATCTTTCTAACATCCAGAAGGTGTTACTGAATTCTGAAGCGTGTCTGGCCCAAGGGTTGTTGAATAACAGACAATCAACCTGTAATCTACACGTTATTTTCATCAAGTTTGATTACCAGGTCACAGTACTGAATATAACTTCATACAAATTCACAAAAGTTGAAAAATCACACAGCATCTCTCCTGAAAAAGGTGCCTGCACAAATACCTACAGACTGAAGATGGGGTCTGGTGATCCACCTGATGCTCCAGACAGAACAAGGGACAAGGATGATGTTTCAAACTTAAAAAGATATATACACATACACAAGTGGACATAAAGTTTGTGTGCAATTTTAAAATAGTATAACATAGTAAAAAAATGCACACAAACTTTATGGACACATATATAACATATATATATATACACAAATACATATATATATTTGACAAAATGCACAAAGAAGCTTGAAAATGAAAACTAATAACCGTCAACCATAGCTTAGTTCTGATGAGTTATCTGCAAATGTGCTAGTTTAAACCACAAGACATATTGGCTAACGTATTCCAGAATATAAAATTCTAAAAACGTTTACAGTTAAAAACAAATTATATATAATAAGGAAGTGATATTAGGTGCAGTTTCTAAAACAAACAGTGCCCAGGACCTACAAAAGCCTAACTTCTGCCCTGGCTGAGTTCTTCCCACCTGCCCTTGTTTTTAACATTACTGAGGTTCGTTTACAGCAGTGATTTTCAACCAGTGTGCCTCGAAAAATTTTAAAGATCATTAATTATTTTCAAAAGAAGCTCAAAGCACAGCGTGTGTGTGTGTGTGTGTAGGCTCTTCTTTTGATCAACATGATTTAAGTGTGACATGGAAGCTTAACTATAGGTTCAAATGTGTCACGAGATAAAAAAGGTCGAAAAACACTGGCTTACAAGAACAGAATCTGCTAGCAGAATCAGGAATTTAACCTTGGGCTGAGGCTTGTGCAAGTCAATTAGCTAACTTGTTGACTGAATGTCATATATTTTCCCAACAAAAATTTGTCTGACCAACGGACAGCAAAGGTGGTTTTTGGTTTAAGTGTTAACTCTGTCACAAAATTTTATTCTTGATTTTTAATTACATCTAGCTCTAAATGTGTAATATCTGTTAATGGTGGTGTCAAATGAAAAAGCACAGAATTGTGTAAAAACGACTGGTTCTGGCATATTACTGCCTATATAATTATAGAAAGACTTCTTTACCAACTCTGGATATACTATTAAATGTGTATGCAGGGATATGGGGGTCTGTGTATGTGTGGGGGCACACAAACACATATAGGAAGGAAATAAAACAGGGAATTAACATGCATCATTCTCAGTCCTGCCTCTCTAACAATAATTGAAAAATATATTTTTAACCTCATAACACTATGCTGCTTGCAAATTAAATGAATATTATCCTAGGATCATGACCAAGTAAAGGAATGAATGAATAACTCTAAGAGATTCATACTTGGGCTCCAAACTCAAATTTAAACTATGTTTACATGGGTTTTGACTACTGTAAAATCGTTTTAAGAGTGCCCTTAAGTAAGGACCACAAAGACAGAAATAAAACACATGAGCAAAAGGACGAAACATTTTTAACATGCTCTTGCCAATATTGACCTTGCTGAACTTTGCCTAATTTAAACTTTGAGGATGATGTATCTATGAGAAAATCGAAACCATTACTGAATACGTTAGAAAGCCACTGTCCAAATTTACAAGTTAAATTAGAAAATAGCTTTTCAGATCTTGGTTAACTTGAAACTATAAAGAAGAGTTACTTTCTTATTTTTTAACCAAAGTAACATACCTCCCTGAAATGTGTGACAAATGTAATCCCCAAAAGAAATCTCTTTCCACAGTCCAGGCCTTCGGATATTTTCTGACACTTCGAAATTCTTCTCAATTTCCCTGGTTAATTGAAGCATTCTGATGCTCCTCCTTTGAAGGTCTTATTTGTTTGAATAAGACTGTTGTTGACTAATCTAGTGTGTTGGAATCACATAGCATAAGCCTATTTTGAAAGAGAATCCTGGAGGCAAACTGAAATGGGTATTAGACAAAGAATGATGTAATCTTGGAAGCCCCGAGAACACTAAAAATACATAGGTAAACTCTGAACTGTTTATGAATGCTCTAATAAGTGACAATCCCAGCAGTGACAGGGATATCTTTTTGCAGCATCTCACTATAATTAAGGTGAATAATTTCTTGAAAAAAAAATGGAGACTAATCTCTACAAAGCATGAGACTTTAAAATGTTTTACCCAAATCTTGACATTTCATACTATAAGAATATTTGTTTGCAGTGCTTTGCATGGTACAAATGGGTTTAGTGAAGAGTTTTTCCTGACAGTGACAAGTTGTTAATCAATTCCAATGACAAATGGCAGCCCCAAAATATACACAGCATGCCATGTTTGCTGCTTAAAATCAAATTTATTGGTCATTCTATTTCCTAAGGAAATTTAGTCTCATTAGAACGTTATTGTTAAAGTTCAGTTAAAAATATTAAAATAATCCTATGTAAGTAGTTCCTCTGGCCAGTAGAAATGAGGTTTCTCAAAATACTCTTAGTAACTAGCAACTTCACTATTTACTTCTTAAGTAATAACTGTTAATAGATCTACTAACTTGCAAAAAATAAAGCTGAAAATCCTTCACAAACTAATGCAGCCTACAGCATTTGCTACTTTAAATGACAGATGTTTTAAAAGTATCCACTCAAAAATCAAAGTACAAATAAAATCTGGCTTCTAGAAATACTACTATTCATATGAATTATCTAGGAGGGGTTTATAAGTATTGGGAACAAATTCATGTACTTTTACCTGAAATTCCACCATAGATCTCTTCTGCTATCCTAGCTGCTTCTTTTCGATTTCCTTTGACAATATAGAAATGAGTTAGGAGAGCCAAGAAAACTTTAATTAAAAGCTTGAAGAAAAAAAAGGTAGCAAACATTGTAAGAAAAATGTTTTTAAAGCCATAGAAAACAGGACCATCTTCCATTTTCGCTTATGCTCTGTATAGGGTCCTCGGACTGTAAAATTTCACAGAGTTATAATTGGTATCATATGACATCTATTTTTAAACCCTCAAGCGCTCGGTGCTCCTGTTACCAAGAACTCAGTTTGTAGGTTCTAATCTAACTGTGATTTGGCAACTCTGACATCCACAGCAATGCTAAACAAACTAAAGAAACTTCCTTCTAACCAGAAACATCCAATAGTTCTAGAACTTCGTTCCTCAAAACAGAATTCTCGTACAGAACTTTTAAACTCCTAAACCCCTATTTTTGCTATGTTATGCTGGAAGGCAGGGTTAGAAAGATAGAAGTAACTTCTTAGACAAAGAAACAAAGCAAGGTACATGATGTTCATTCAAGAAGCCTAATATACTCTATTTCCTTAGTGTCCCTGGAAAATTTCTCTTCATTCTCAGGTTTATAGAGGATTAAGCCCAAATCTAAAATATGTCTAGTAAAAAAACATCATTTACTCTAAGATAGTATTTACTAAAAGGCCCATCTCTCCAAGTAGGCTGTGGCCACTTCATTGACAAGGTCCCATAGCAAGGTTCCCTCCTGATCACTCACTTCCATTACAAGCATCAGTAAACATGGTGTCTCTTTCTGGAAAGTGTGGGCTATCTTTGACCAGGGAAGAATCATAGCGAAATGGATGAAAGAGATGTACTAGGTTCTGGGTGAAGCACCCAAAGATTCCATGACTCAACCCCGATGGGCAATATTCGCTCTCCAGCTGGCCAACACAAGTGGAATTGCTTTCTTTTTAATTGTCTTCATCACTCTAGGTCTCTGTCATCATTCTCAGCTATATTTTGTAAATTTCTAAAAATATATTGAAAAGGCAAGCTGAAATAAAATTATATAAGCAATGAAATAAATTTAATAAATACTTTCTGTGAAAATGTGGGAGCTTCTTAGAACTGCCTCCACAAGAACTGTCTCATTATACTGTTAAAAAGGCTGACACATGAGAATACAACCTTGAGCCACAATATATAGCTCCCCATTTTGGGAAAATGCAGCACTATAAAGACATTGTGTTTTCACTTTCACAGAACAGATGTTAACATATAAAGTTTACAATAGAGTGATCCCGCCAGGGTCTATCTTGGAGAGACACCTCCCCAACTCTGAGGAAAGCCAGAGGCAACGGTGAAAAACAATCATGAGGTGAAATCAACAGAAAAACTCTGGCAATATGAATAATCAGAGTAGATCAACTCCCCCAAGGATCAATGGGGCAGACACAGCACAAGATCCCATGCACAAATAAATAGCTGAGATGTCAGAAATCAAATTCAGAATATGGATAGCAAATAAAATCGAATTAGAATTCCAAGCAGTAACCCAAAAGATATCTCAAGAATTCAATGAATCAAAGACCAAATGACCAAAGATTTTGACACATTGAGACAAGAAGTTGCATCCCTCAAAGATCTGAAAAACACAGTAGAATCCCTTAGTAACAGAATGGAGCAAGCAAAAGAAAGGATTTCCGACATTGAAGACAAAGCTTTCAAACGCTCCCAAACTCTCAAAGAGGAAGAGAAATGGAGGGCAAAAACAGATCACTCTCTCAGAGAGCTCTGGGATAATTCAAAAAACAATATTCGTCTTACAGGGATCCCGGAAAGTGACAAAGTGGCTTCAGAAGGCACAGAATCTCTTCTCCATGAGATTATGAAGGAGAACTTTCCAGACATGCCAAGAGATTCTGAAATTCAGATAGCAGTTTTAGAACTCCAGCACAACTTAACTCAAATAAGACATCCCCCAGACACATCATAATCAATTTCACTAAAGTTAATATGAAGGAGAAAATTCTGAAAGCAGCCAGATGAAAGAAAACCATCACCTACAAGGGGAAGAATTTTAGAATAATTGCAGATCTCTCTGCTGAAACCTGACCTAGAAGAGGATGGTCATTGACTTTTAAACTCCTAAAACAAAATAACTTTCAACCCAGGATCCTGTACCCAGCTAAACTGAGTTTCATTTATGACAGAGAAATTAAATACTTTAATGATATTCACATGTTGAAGAAATTTGCCATAACTAAACCAGCTCTCCAGGATATTCTCAGACCTATCCTTCATAAAGACCAGTGTAACCCTCCACCACAAAAGTAAACCCACCCAGAAATTTTTGATCAAATTCCAACTTCCACAGTCGCAAAAGGATTAAAAATGTCCACTGGACTCTCAAAAGGCTTATCAATATTCTCAATTAATGTGAATGGTTTAAACTGTCCTCCAAAGAGGCACAGATTGGCTGACTGGATACAAAACTTAAGCCAGATATCTGCTGCATACAAGAATCTCATCTAACATTAAAAGACAAATATAGACTCAAGGTGAAGGGATGGTCATCTATACTCCAGGCAAATGGAAAGCAGAAAAAAGCAGGCATCACAATCCTATTCACAGACACAATAGGCTTTAAACAACCAAAATAAGGAAGGATAAGGATGGACACTTCATATTTGTTAAAGGTAATACTCAATATGATGAGATTTAAATTATTAATATTTATGCACCCAACCAGAATGCACCTAAATTTATAAGAGAAACTCTAACAGACATGAGCAACTTGATTTGCTCCCGTTCCATAGTAGTTGGAGATTTTAACACCCCTTTAGCAGTGCTGGATAGATCCTCCAAAAAGAAGCTAAGGAAAGAAATTTTAGATTTAAACATAACCATTCAACATCTGGACTTAACAGACATTTCATCCCAACAAAACTGAATACACATTCTTCTCATCAGCCCATGGAACATACTCCAAAATCGACCACATCCTAGGCCACAAATCTAACTTCAGCAAATTTAAAAAAATAGAAATTATTCCTTGCATCTTCTCAGACCATCACGGAATAAAAGTTGAACTCAATAACAACAGGAATATACATACCCATACAAAAACATGGAAGCTAAACAACCTTATGCTGAAGGATAGATGGGTTATAGAGGAGAGTAAGAAGGAAATTACCAAATTTTTGGAACAAAACAACAATGAAGACACGAATTATCAGAACCTCTGGGATACTGCAAAGACAGTTCTAAGAGGGAAATTTCTAGCACTGCAGGCCTTCCTCAAGAAAAAGGAAAGAGAGGAAGTTAATAACTTAATGGGACATCTCAAGCAACTGGAGAAGGAAGAACATTCCAACCCCAAACCTAGCAGAATGAAAGAAATAACCAAAATCAGAGCAGAATTAAATGAAATTGAAAACAAAAAAATTATACAACAGATCAATAAATCAAAAAGTTGGCTTTTTGAAAAGATCAATAAAATAGATAAACCTTTGGCCAACCTAACCAGGAAAAAAAGAGTAAAATCCCTAATTTCACCAATCAGAAATGGTAATGATGAAATAACAACAGACCCCTCAGAAATTCAAAAATCCTTAACGAATACTACAAGGAACTCTACTCTCAGAAATATGAAAATCTGAAAGAAATCGACCAATACCTGGAAGTATGCCACCTACCAAGACTTAGCCAGAACGAAGTGGAAATGTTGAACAGGCCTATATCAAGTTCTGAAATAGCATCAACTATACAAAATCTCCCTAAAAAGAAAAGAAAAGCCCAGCACCAGATGGCTTTACGTCAGAATTCTAACAAACCTTTAAAGAAGAACTAGTATCTATATTACTAAACCTCTTCCAAAATATAGAAAAAGAAGGAATATTATCCAACACAGTCTATGAAGCAAACATCACCTTGATCCCCAAACCAGGGAAAGACCCAACAAGAAAAGAAAATTATAGACCAATATCACTAATGAATATACATGCTAAAGTACTCAATAAGATCCTAACAAACAAAATCCAACACCACATCAAAAAAATTATACACCATGACCAAGTCGGATTTATCCCAGGGTCTCAAGGCTGGTTCAATATACGTAAATCTATAAATGTAATTCAACACATAAACAAACTTAAAAATAAAGACCATATTATTCTCTCAATTGATGCAGAAAAAGCTTTTGATAATATCCAGCATCCCTTCATGATCAGAACACCTAAGAAAATTGGTATAGAAGGGACATTTCTTAAACTAATAGAGGCCATCTACAGCAAACCCACAGCCAATATCGTATTGAATGGAGTTAAATTGAAATCATTTCCACTTAGATCAGGAACCAGGCAAGGTTGCCCATTGTCTCCATTGCTCTTTAACATTGTAATGGAAGTTTTAGCCATTGCGATTAGGGAAGAAAAAGCGATCAAGGGTATCCACACAGAGGCAGAAGAGATCAAACTTTCACTCTTCGCAGATGATATGATCGTATATCTGGACAACACTTGGGATTCTACTATAAAACTTTAAGAAGTGATCAAGGAATACAGCAATGTCTCAGGCTACAAAATCAACACCCATAAATCTATAGCCTTTATATATACCAACAATAACCAAGCTGAAAAAACAGTCAAAGAATCTATTCCTTTCACAGTAGTGCCAAAGAAGATAAAATATTTGGGAGTATACCTAAGAAAGGACGTAAAAGATCTCTACAAAGAGAACTATGAAACTTTAAGAAAAGAAATAGCTGAAGATGTTAACAAATGGAAAAACATACCATGCTCATGGCTGGGAAGAATCAACACTGTTAAAATGTCTATACTACCCAAAGCAATATATAATTTTAATGCAATTCCTATTAAGGAAAGGGAAAGACCCAACAAGAAAAGAAAATTATAGACCAATATCACTAATGAATATTGATGCAAAAATACTCAATAAGATCCTAACAAACAGAATCCAACAACACATCAAAAAAATTACACATCATGACCAAGTGGGATTTATCCCAGGGTCTCAATATCCATTGTCATATTTTAAAGATCTTGAAAAAATAATACTTCATTTTATATGGAATCAGAAAAAAACTCAAATAGCCAAAACATTACTCAGAAATAAAAACAAAGCAGAAGGAATCATGCTACCGGACCTGAGACTGTACTATAAATCCATAGTGATAAAAATAGCATAGTACTGGCACAAAAACAGAGAAGTAGATGTCTGGAATAGAATAGAGAACCAAGAGATGAATCCAGCTACTTACCGTTATTTGATCTTTGACAAACCAATTAAAAACATTCAGTGGGGAAAAGATTCCCTATTTAACAAATGGTGCTGGGTGAACTGGCTGGCAACCTGTAGAAGACTGAAACTGGACCCACACCTTTCACCATTAACTAAGATAGACTCTCGCTGGATAAAAGATTTAAACTTAAGACATGAAACTATAAAAATACTTGAACAAAGTGCAGGGAAAACTCTTGAAGGAATCGGCCTGGGTGAATATTTTATGAGGAGAACTCTCCAGGCAATTGAAGCAGTATCAAAAATATATTACTGGGACCTGATCAAACTAAAAAGCTTCTGCACAGCCAAGAACATAGTAAGTAAAGCAAGCAGACAGCCCTCAGAATGGGAGAAAATATTTGCAGGTTATACCTCTGATAAAGGTCTAATAACCAGAATCCACAGAGAACACAAACGTATTAGCAAGAAAAGAACAAATGATACCATCTCAGGGTGGGCAAGGGACTTGAAGAGAAACTTCTCTAAAGAAGACAGACACACAATCTACAAACATATCCTTAATCATCAGAGAAATGCAAATCAAAACTATTTTGAGATATCACCTAACTCCAGTAAGAGTAGCCCACATAACAAAATCCCAAAACCAGAGATGTTGGCGGGGATGTGGAGGAAAGGGCACACTTTTACACTGCTGGTGGGAATGCACACTAATACGTTCCTTCTGGAAGGATGTTTGGAGAATACTTAGGGACCTAAAAATTGACCTGCCATTCAATCCTATAATTCCTTTACTAGGCTTATACCCAGAAGACCAAAAATCACAATATAACAAAGACATCTATACCAGAATGTTTATTGCAGCCCAATTCACAATTGCTAAGTCATGGAAGAAGCCCAAGTGCCCATTGACCCATGAATGGACTAGCAAATTGTGGTACATGTATACCATGGAATATTATGCAGCCTTAAAGAAAGATGGAGACTTTACCTCGTTCAGGTTTACATGGATGGAGCTGGAACATATTCTTCTTAGCAAAGTATCTCAGGAATGGAAGAAAAAGTATCCAATGTACTCAGCCCTACTATGAAGCTAATTTATAGCTTTCACATGAAGGCTATAACCCAACTATAGCACAAGACTATAGGGAAAGGGCCAAGGAAGGGGGAGGGAGGAGGGAGGTTAGGGTGAAGGGAGGGTAATGGGTGGGGCCACACCTATGGTGCATCTTAGAATGGGTACAGGCAAAACTTACTAAATGCAGAATACAAATGTCTACATACAATGACTAAGAAAATGCCATGAAGGCTACATTGAACAGTTTGATGAGAATATTTCAGATTGTATATGAAACCAGCACATTGTACCCCTTGATTGCACTAATGTACAACAGCTATCATTTAACAATAAAAAAAAAAGAAAAAGGTAAAATGTCTTTTGTAAAAAAAAGACACAGACCAATGAAGCAGAATAGAAAATGCAGAAATAAATGCAAACATGTGCGGTCATCTAATTTTTGATAAGATCACCAAAAAAACACAGTGGGGAAAAAATAGTGTATAAAATAAATCGTGGTGGAAAAACTAGCTATCTACATACAAAAGAATGAAGTTGGACCCTTCTCTTACACACAAAAATCAACTAAAGATGGATTAATGACCCAAATGTAAGACCTGAAAATGTAAAACTCCTAGAAGAAAATGTAGAGAAAAACCTCCTTGATAGTGGCCTTGAAGATGATATTTTTGGAGATCACAGCAAAATCATAGGCAACAAAACCAAAATAAAGTAAGTGGGACTACATCAAACTAAAAATCTTCTGCACAGCAAAGAAAATAATCAAGAGAAAAGGCAGCCTGGGGACCGGGGAAAATATTCGTAAACCATGTATCTGATAAGGGATTAATTTCCATACATGGAAGTCATACAACTTAATAGCAATTGATTAAAATAATCTAATTTTTAAAAAATGGGCACAGGAACTTAATGGACTCTTCCCCCAAAGAAAAGGTAAAAATGCTCAACAGGTGTGTGAGAAGGTGTCCAACCTCATTAATCATTAGAGAAATAGAAATCAAAACCACAATGAGGTATCAGCTCACACCTGTTAGGAAGGCTATTATCAAAAAGATAAAGAAAAACATGGCCTGATCTCACATCTTTGTATCATGTAAAAAAATGCTGAGTATTTACAAAAGAGAATAAAATGGTGCTATACCAGGAACAGGGAATGGGGCAGTGGACCAAAATGGTAGGTGGTAGGTCCAGGGATACAAACTTGCAATTATGCAGGATGAACAGGTGTAGAGATCTAATGTGCAGCAGTATGAGGGCTGTTATGCTTAGCAATATTGTGTACTGAAACTCTGCTAATGACCACACCAAAAAGGCAATCATGTGAGGTGATGTATATGTTAATTTTCTTGACTGTAGTTATCATTTTACATTTATCATTTAAACATCATGTTGAATGCCCTAAATATATACAATAGCATGAGTAAAAAGCTAAAAAAAAATAAAAAATAAATAAAATAAAGTTTACTGAGATTAGATTACCCGGTAGAACACCAGCGTATGAAAATACACAAATACAAGTATTTTAGCTCTGTTCACGTATCTTTGACTGTACTCTAGGTAGGCAATCATTTACTCATGTGAGACCAGTGGTGAATATTGTATTATAACATTATACAAGCTTATCTTGGTCTTAATTTTCCTGTATGATAAAACATAGCTTTCCTTTTTGATTTATACACCAAAATAGCTGGTTGTGAACTCTTTTAGGGTTCAGATGGAAGGCTATCCTATTTCTGAGAGACCATCTTTACCACATTTGACCATTAGAAGACGGATATTAAAGGCTACTGATAGAAGGACAGTTCATGGTATATTGTATAGATGAAATAATCAACAGCACCAGGGCTTTTCAGCCTCATCACTACTGACATTTTTAGACAGGTAATTTGGTTGTGGAAGGCAGTCCAGAGCATTGTGGGATGCTTGGCAACAACCCTGGCCTCTCCTCACTTAATGCCAATGTCCTGCCCTCATCCAGTAGTAACAATCAGTAATGACTCCAGACGCTGCCAGATGTCCTCAGGGGGAACAAAATCCTCCTCCTATCCTACACTTGAGAACCACTAAGCCCTGCCCAGAATAAATGATAAAGGGTAAAATCAATTCTCCAATGTGCTGGAGAACACAGACCAAATTCTGTATAGAACTTAAAGTTTCATAATTTCATTTAAAAAAATCCAGCCATGGGATGAAATGATTTCACATTGAGCCACATTCATTTGGGAATGCAGAGATGACTAAAGAGGGCTTTAAAAATAGTTTACCAAAGTAAACACTGGCCCATAATACCCTGACTGTGCCAAAAATAAGTTCTGGTGTAAGACAAATTAAAACATATGAACGTAGGTGACTATTTTCACAGCTTCCAACGAAGGGAGTGAGAGAAGCTGGACATCTGTAAATGAAATCAAAATTCAAATTTCTCTCAAAATAGCTGGCAAGATAAAAAGCAGCGCACGCAAACAAGAGTTTGCAGATCTTTTGTCTCGTGGTAACTCTAGTGCAGTGAAAAACAAAAGCTTGTTTGGATCAGGAAACAAAGGCACAATTGAACTTCTACTCCATGAGTTAAAGACAAAATATACCCTAGAAATAAAAAGACCGACCAATTCATCATCTGAAGGATATTTCCTGTTTTACTAACAGACCAAGCAACACATCAACTTACACTGGAAAAGAATGTGTGTGTGTGTGTGGCGGGGGCCGGGGGGCAAGTGGCCTCTGTTCCACTAGTAAATAATAATCTGTTCATCAAACAAGACAGACTCGGAAAATTATCAAAATGTAATTCTGGCCTTTATTTTTGGGACACATAGCATGTTTTAACAAATCGGTTTTACATGTGCAACCTTTTGTAACATCTGAAGAAATGCAGTATGTTTTTAAGAAATTCCTCATCACTGTAAATTCATTTTCGTAAGTACCAAGGTAGAACAATGTGTTTCCACATACTGATCAGTGAAACACTGACAGTCACAATTAAGGTACCCGGGAAGGCTGAAAATTAAGATTTATGAAAGACAAGTTTACTTTCATTTCTTTAAAAAAGGGAAAAGATTTAAAATTACATATTTCACATGCAAAGGCAACTAACTTTAAATCTTATTTCAATCTTAAATAAATGACAACTTAAGAATTCAATGATAATTTTGCAATAAAAGGAGCAAAAAATTGTAAGTGGAATGGTAATGTGCCTTTATAAACTGCTGAGTAGAATAAATAAAATCAAATGTTATAGGTTCTCTTTTTACCATTAATATTGGCACTGTTTATTTCATATTTATACATGAGTTTCTACGCATAAAAATCCCTATGAGACTGGTTCCGATCAGTCTACTGTTCTCCAACAAAAGAACCCTAACTTCTAGATTTTAAAAATTGCACTCTAATATTTGTATTTTAGTACAAACAAAACACAAATATTATTTCTTTTATATCAGTGCAACCAGTTAATAGGCATGTTAAGATACTTTGTAGAAAGAAGTGATTTGAGTGTTGTCATTTTAAAAAAATCCTGTACAGAATCACAATACTGAATCAATCTAGTGCACACGAGTGCCTCATTGCTTATTTCACAGTCCATTTCTCACCAAAACTTATTCTGAATAGTTTGAAGAATTAATACACACCATATGGATAATTTGGGGTTAAAAAACCCATGGCTCTGGGCAACAATTATAGTTAACATCCACCCACAAAGAGACCGCGTTCCTAAAATTTTCAGACTTGGTTTGCTATAAATAAAACATTCTAGAGCAAAGCCTTTTGCATATTGACAATACTTATCAGACATTAGTGAGGCCACAGTGAAGGGTAGTGATTCAAAAGGACAGGGTAGCAGCTGGTTTTGAGATGGCACACCTCGTATATTCTGCTCAGAAAACACGAAGGCATTTACAGAGGACTAGATTATGCACTGAAAAATGTGGAGGATTTCTCTGCACTATCAACAGTGATGTCGGTCCCTAGGATTTGAAAGCAAAAAATATCTTCATAAACACAATCGAAGGCATAAGTTCTACCAAGGAAAACGCAAACAACAGGATCAAGGAAGTACTAGAAGTGTGTCAGTGATTTTTTTTTCCTGGCATGAACCAGCCTGAGCATTTTTGGCATGTTGGACATTTTACCATTTCATGTCAACCATGACTATAATGCAGTAAGCCATTTCAATGATAAACAAACAATGAATACACCCCTGGTCCTTACAGGCAGAAATACCTGGGTCAACATTCTATACACATCAGGTGCTCAAAACGTGCTGGTAACTAATAATCCATCTTACTCAAAAAACCTGTTGATTATACGTAACACTTACTGAGTGGACCCAATATTGTTTAAGAACATGACTTAGATCTCTAATAAATGGATATGAATGTGACTTAAAATAGTTCATATAGTTGTACTTCCCTAAAGAAAACTTGTAAACATCTGGTGAGTGTCTAAGTAATGTCTAATGGTATAACATTAAAAACTGGCCAAAAAATGCCCAGAAAACATTTGGCCCTTCAGCACCCAAAGCTCTCAAAATATAATGTTAAAACATCTCTGCTAGAGGGATTTCAGTAGTCTGAAAAATTTCATACCTGAGTGGCTAAAATGTTCTCTTCTAAATTTTAAGTAAGTGCATGGAGTTTCCACACTCAGGAATTGCATATGTTTTTCTCTTTCCTCAAAAGAAAACATTGGATGATATAGAGGTAGCATAACTTACTAAATTAACTTTAAAAAATGAAAATCCAAAAAGCAAGGTTATTTTCAATAGTCTTCATAGGATTATTACAAATGCTTCAAATCTTACAATTCAGGCTTTCTTCTACCTTGTTTTAGATATTTCATTATTGTCGCCCCCCCTTTTGTTGTGAGAATATTGATGATGGGTCCAGGCACCTCTTGGCCCAGTGCCATCTATTGCAACATCAATGATAGAATCTGGAGTCATCCATTTCAGGAAAATGAAGAAGAGAAAGTTGAAAACAGCCAACAAAGCAAAAATATAGCCTGCTATTGGGCCACAGTGAGAGATGAGTCTGTCCAGTCGTTTCTCCATTGGCAACACAGCTTCCAGTGACACCCGGTCATACACCTGGCAGGAGAGAAGCCAAGAATGAGCACTCGGACCCATCACCTGCCCCATACCAAACAACGACCCACTCTTGCAGGAATGTTTTAGAAATACTTGCAAACAGAAATCGCTCACATTTTGTTGTTACAGTAACAATGTCCTAAACAAACTCAATCACAATAATGACTGCCACTGGATTCAACCTTAATGGGCACTTATCCTGGGCAAAAGGCAGCTAGACACCGTGTGATACAAAGAGTAAGCCTCAGTTCCTCTCCCTTAGGCGACCACCATCAATTTTTGCCTAGAATTCCAAGGTCCTGCAAAGTCTAGACAGCTTTTTCAGGTCGCCACGGAAGGGGTGGTATTTAATTTGGCAGTGCTGAGGCAGGATTGGCCTTTGAATATTCCTTGACTCAGCTAAGACAGCTCTCACTGGCTCCTGGTAGGCATCAACCACAATCAGAGAACTACAATCTAGGGTGCTGCTAGATACACAGAGGCTCTTTCAACAGTGCGTGAAGCCATTCATGCTTCTGGGCATGAACAGTGAGCAGATACAGAAACATTTCATGGATCTTAAATGAAAGACAGGAAAGAGGGGAAATTTTAGTAGATGCTATAGGTCAAACAGTGGCAAATGAAATAAAGTTCATTGTTGAGAATTGTTAGTAGGTGGCCTACTTTTTAAAAAAGACTGCTAAGCACCAAACTCTAAAAATACTAACAAAGATCTTTAGACATACTTATTTAGAACACATCAAATGGACCAGTATTCTTTTTTTTTAATTGCATTTGAGCATTACTTGTGCTCAGTCTCACATATCAGACCTATAATAGTCTCCTTTTGAATTCAAGAAAGTTTTAACGTGCAGTGCAAGTTCTACAGGTCAAAAACCTTTGAAAAGTACAGTATATTTACATCCAGCTCTTTTATCCTGAGAACATTTTGAACACAAACGTGTTAATCAGAATTATGTTGAGAATTATACTAAGACTGGTGAACTATAACTGAAAAAGAACGTTTACAGCATGAACTCCAATTTAATTTCATAATCAATTTTCTAGACAGCACAATTAAACTAAGAGGAAGAAGTTGAAAAAGAACAAAATGTCCTCAAGTTACAAGAACAACTCCAAACTGGTCTGTCTGTCCATCTTTATTTCAGGTCAATTACTTCAATTACTTTATTTATGATCTCAAGTGATAAAGTAACAATTTCCTCCTAATGATAATTCATTATAGACAAGGATTTACATTTTTCTAAATGTATACTATAGCCAGAGCATAAAACAGAAAAAAATAGATGTTTTACTATTATTTTAAACATAACTAAAAGAAAGTATGTAGTTACAAAAAAAAAAAAAATCCCAACTAGCTCTTTTAACAAACTGTCACCATATTTTTGCCCTCTGAATTCATGACCTATAATGGCTCAGACCTCTGAGGTTTATATGCTGTCAATAAAGAAGATCAAAGTCACAACATCCAGTGCTCTGGTTTTCCAGCAGAGTGGTATCATCAAAAAAACCTGTCTAACCAAATATCCCCACCAACCACACCCCAAATTTCACTTCTGACCCTCAAGAATCACAGAAGACTCCAGGAAGTGGTTGGGGAGGCAGGAAGACATGATGATGGAGTGTACAGAGTCTGAAAAGGATACCCAGGTGACAACGACAGGCACTTCCAAAAGGTAATCAGTGCTATACTCCAATTTCCAAAGGAAAAGGCAGCCATTTCACATGGGTGGAGACAGGACCAGATTTTTAAAAGGTAAGGATAACTCAGAAATATTTCAGTCAAAAATGCTAGTTTCAGTGGCTGGGCATGGTAGCTCATGCCTGTAAACCTAGCACTCTGGGAGGCCGAGGTGGGTGGATTGCTTGAGCTCAGGAGTTCAAGACCAGCCTGAGCAAGAACGAGACCCCATCTCTACTGAAAATAGAAAAAACTAGCCACACATTGTGGCAGGTGCCTATAGTGCCAGCTACTCAGGAGGCTGAAGCAGGAGTATCTCTTGAGGCCAAGAGTTTGAGGTTGCTATAAACTATGACACCACAGCACTCTATCCAGGGCGACAGAGTAAGACTGTCTCAAAAAAAAAAAAAAAGGTTGGTTTCAAATATCTCATATTTCAATGGAATATATATGTAGCAATTTTTAGAGATGGGCTTTTTTGAACTCATATTCAAATACGGGTTCATCTTAGGTACTAGCATTTACAATTGAAGCCAAATAAGAACAGTAAAGGCTAAAAACTCTGGATACACATCGCCCTAAACCACTACCTTCTCCACGCGCCACTGGCTGTCTTTCTGGTTCACGATTTCTACATTCTAAGAACCCAAGTTATTTCTGTTCAGCTTGTTAGATGGTAATGAGAGGCATGAGGCAGAGAAAGTCATGAGAAGGACATAAAGGACAAAACTGAGTAGAATAAATGAAGTCCCTAACTCAAAGTCAGGAACCATTTCCCACAACTGTACTTCCTACCTCAGGGTGTTAATCTATTTCCTGTTCCTGTCCTTTTGGAAATTCTCCATTGCTGCTTTTTATTTGTGATCATTTTTCCAACTTTTATCACGTACATTTTGAATTCTAACTTATGTTCTCAATCAGCCCAAAGATGCAAAAATCCTTTTCCTGAAGAAAATCACAGTAGTTAGCAAAAGTGCCGCAAAAGGTTTAGGAAGTAGCCTGAATTAAATATTCACAAGTTATAAAGTTGCCACAATTGGCAAAACCATATAGTTCCTATGCTTTAGAATTATAAACAGCCTCAAGAAAATGATTAAGAGTAGATTTTATTACTAGTTTTGTCTCCGATCACTGTTAACTTCTAGAAAATTGTGTAACTTTTTTTATACCAAGTTTGATAAGGGGGCTAGACTGCATTACTGCTGTTTTCAGATAGCAAACGCAATTTCACTAGACACTCAGCCCAGCGTGTGTACTAAACGTAACGCATAGTTTGTTTCTTTTCATTTGAAAGTGATTTCATAAACTTAAGCAATAGAACAGAAATGGTAAACCTGTACGCAAGAAAAAGCAAACGTGTACATGACACCTCACATGAGAGTTCAGACACAATCTTCTCTCAGCACAGGACATACTTTTTCAGTTCTTTCCGCAACATTCCTCCAGGTGTAGAAAGTCTTTACTACGTTATGAATATTTCCTGGAGCTGGCAATGCCCCCGACTTCAGTAGAAAAATAGCTCTTTCCAACCCTTCACACAAAGATTTTACTGAAGGCTCACATAAAATAATAAGATTTTCTGGAAGCACCTCAGGAATTCCACCAACCTTGGTACTTACAACCTTAAAAAGAAAGAAAGAACACATGTTCTACCACAATCATATGTCAGGAAGATACACAAAAGCTTAAAAATTATTATGGAATGTGTCTCATTATTTTTCAAAATACAAGCACATAAATCCCAACAATATATACCTTCAAAGCTTTTTACCTGTAAACCACAACTGGCTGCTTCCACGATCGCCATGCAGAATGCTTCGGTAAGGGAGGTATTAAGAAAAATATGTCCTTGAACTAAGACATTTCTAACATCCTTGTGTTCTAAAGCTCCCAAAAGACGCACCCTGATTTTTTTAAATGAGAGGGAAAGAAAAAAGGGAGTGAAAAATCATACTACAAAAAAAATAAATTTATAAGCCAAGTCTTCTATTTATATCACACTTAGATTCCTACCGGTGCTAATGTTTTCCACCTCAAAAAATGAGTATCACGAAACACTGATCTAACAGGAACAGCCTTATCAAGGTATTGGGTTAGAACTCCTACAGTGAACATATTTCTAACTTTTGTTATACATATCAAATTTCATCTTTTCCAAAACTAGTTTGCATGTAATGAAAATAATGAATATATTTTGATGATTAAATATTAAACTAAAATTTCTAAACAGGAAGACCCCTTTAAAAGTGATGCTTCACACATACACACCTTATGTGTTATGTTGTAACTGAGGATGAGACTTGTCCAAATCTGTATGTGCAGGCAACTTAGATGATTTGAGCCATACTATTTAAATCATGACACAGTATGGCCTGGAAATCTGCAAATGTTTCCAATCAAAACAGTTGACTTTTTGTGGATTACGTGGTGCCTCCAACAATTGTCCCCAAAAATCAAATAATATTGGGCTAATGGAAAAAAATAAATCTGTGGATTTTTTTTTTTATATATTTTTTTTTTTTTGTAGAGACAGAGTCTCACTTTATGGCCCTCGGTAGAGTGCCGTGGCCTCACACAGCTCACAGCAACCTCCAACTCCTGGGCTTAAGCCATTCTCTTGCCTCAGCCTCCCGAGTAGCTGGGACTACAGGCGCCCGCCACAACGCCCGGCTATTTTTTTTTTTTTTTTTTGGTTGCAGTTTGGCCGGGGCTGGGTTTGAACCCACCACCCTCGGTATATGGGGCCGGCACCTTACCGACTGAGCCACAGGCGCCGCCTGGATTTTTTTTTTTTTTTTTTTTTTTTAAAGAGGCAAAGTCTTACTCTGTTACTATAGGTAGAGTGCTGTGGTGTCATAGCTCACAGAAACCTCAAGCTCTTAGGCTCAAGAGATCTTCTTGCCTCTGCCTCCAGAGTAGCTGGAACTATAGGTGCTTGCCGTAACAACTGGCTATTTTTTAATTTTTTTTTTTTTTTAGTAAAGATAGGGTCTTGCTTTTTCTCAGACTGGTCTCGAACTTCCAAGCTCAAGTGATCCACCCACCTCAGCCCCCCACAGTGCTAGGATTACAGGCATGAGCTACCACGCCCAGCTTAAAATTGTGTATTCTTGAACTAGGTTTCCTATTTTATATAAATTTCTTCAAATGCAGGTCTTGCATTATAATTTTATATCAATTACACACAGGAGAAGCAGCATACCTAAGGCAGGCATGCAATCAAAATCAAATATAGATAATTAATATTTTCCCACTTAAGACAATATAGAATCCATCAATACCTCTCATGTAGCTGGTACCTTTCCCGAACTTCTTCCAAAATGATTCTCTTTGGTCCCTCTCCTCCAATTAGAAAATTTAAATCTGGATATTTCTGACAGAGTTCAGGTATTATACCACTGAGCAAATCGGTTCCTGAAAATATAAAGTTGAATATTGGAGATAATTGATATTTAAACTTAAAAAAAAATAATCGGAACTGAGAATCCACTCACTTCGGAATAAAAGTAGAGAAACCAAACGTCTTACACCTTTCCGGGGAGGGTGGAATTGTTCACAAACTGCCAGTGTCCCCCACCAGTTGCAGTTCTTGAAGAGACAGAACTCGACGTGCATTGTTACTTCCACACACCGCAAATGAAACTATTTTGCTCCATTTCAACACACTCACTCTGTTATTCACTTGTGTAATATGCATTGCCTACTTCTATAACAAAGGTCTTTTTAGTGGTTAAGGTTTTAGTTAGCTTTCTCTAGAGCAGGCAGCTGACTGGAGATCTTTGTACTGATCCAGCTTTTTTACCAATGAGCCCTTTGATCATGGGAAGTTTCCTGACCTGCAAAATGAAGAGACCTATGTACCTAAAGTATCTTTCAGCTATAAAATTCTACCAGTCTATGACTCTACCTCCTGCCACAGGAAAAGTTAAACAACAAAGTCTGTTGCCTCCTTTTTTTTTTTTTTCTTCCGGACGAGGCTGGGTTTGAACCCGCCACCTTTGGTATACGGGACCGGTGCCGTACTCCTTTGAGCCACAGGCGCCACCTGTTGCCTCCTCTTTATTCAAAACTCAGTTTGTACAGAGAATTTTACAGTGAATACTATGGTATTAGCAAAATTTAAAACAATAATCTATCCAAACAAGCTAAAGACCACTTTCCTGGAATGGGGGTAAGGTGGAAGGACCTCAACTGACAGACCATTATAGTCCATGGAACAAAAGGATGCATCTTGGTTTCTTTTTTAAAAAATGACTTTCTTATAATATGCAAATGCAGTCTCAGGTAATATAAAGCAATAAAGTAAATCATGCTCTACTAGTCTGAAAAAGTTGTGGCTATCCAAAGTGATGGCAATGTTCAGAATATCTGGGAATTTAGTTCATTAACAATTACAAATCATGCACATTCAAAAGTAAAGGTAAACACAAAATAATCCACTTAGAGCTAAGTTTATTAATTTAAAAAATATGTACACACAAAAGAATTGCATTTCTTACATCAATCTTCCCCCAAACAGGCAGATTAATTATAAAATAGATGGTGGGAAAGAAAAATTATATATATATATATAGGGTCATTTTTATTAAACAATGCAAAGTAGGAATCATTAAGTAAACTCTGCTGGTATTTTCAAGATATGTTTGCATGCATCAAAAATAAATTTACATACAGCTTTTCTGTATTATAAAGGCTTCTCATTAAAACCTTAGCTATCTTTTTGTTGCAAGTCTATTACCAAATTCATTGATTGAATTTCTGGATAAACCAGAAGGTAAGGTAATGACATGACATTTAGCCACCTACAATTCCTTCCTTTCATTTTCTTTCTTTCTCCTCTCTCACACAAGCTTAAGAGCTCAATCTTCAAACAAAAAATATTAACATAGGCAAATAATCATAACTGCTGAAAACAGCTACCTTAACTGAATGCCTACTATGTCAGGCAACATACTTTAAATGCATTATGTCACTGAATCCTGACAAGCACCTTATAAGAACTAGAACTGATTAATATTATCAATGATCTACAATTTTATTCTTCTTTTTTTTTTTTTTTTGAGGCAGAGTCTCACTCAATTGCCCTGGGGTTGAGTGCTGTGGAGTCACAGCTCACAGCAACCTAAAACGCTTGGGCTCGAGCAATTCTCGTGCCTCAATATCCCAAGTAGCTGGGACTACAGGTACCCAGCTATTTTTAGAGATGGGGTCTTGCTCTGGCTCAGGCTGGTCTCAAACCTGTGAGCTCAAGCAATCCACGTGCCTCGGCCTCCTACAGTGCTAGGATTTCAGGCATGAGCCACTGCGCCCAGCCCTACAATTTTATTCTAAGAATAAAAGGTTTTGTCTCCATTACAAAAAATTATCCAGGTACCTCTAAGAGTGTAGCACAGTGGAACATACAGAGACTTTCGATCATCATATCACACAAACTAGGCAATGGAAATTCCTAATTCAAACTTTCTAACAACATTTAAAAGAAACTTCTCATCTACATACCTAGGATAACAGTGGAGGAACAGGAGACCTTAACTCAAGAGCAGGACTCATGTTTGTCTTCTCCGTTACTTACTGTGCAATCTGGGTGAGTTACTTACCCTCTCTGAGATTCAGTTTCTTTTTTACATGCAGATAACATCTACCCTATAGTTGTTGGGAGGGTCAAGTGAGGTTCTGTACTATACACAGGTTTTTCAACTACAGAATACAAACTGAGTTGTCATCACCATGGCAGGAGGCGGAGCATGGCAAACCCTGACTGGGAGCATTGCACAGAGCATTGGCAAACCCTGACTGGGAGCAAAACAGGCTGCAGAGAAAGCGGCTCAGGAAGAAGCCAGGCAAAAAACCTGGGCAAGGAGAATTTTGATCTATCCTCTCTCTCACATAAAACGAGTGGGCCTTTGACATCTGGTCCAATGAACACCTCCTGAGGATATTAATTTGAAAATAAGTAATGGACCATTAATCCAACTACTCACTTTGGGCTATGGACATGGCCATTCTTTCTCAGAATGTTATTTTGGGGAGAGAGTTCAACAAATTATCTGTTAAGTTACTGAATGGAAAACAGAAAGGCCATACCTTCGCTCCACTGGTGATTAGTTCAGCTGGATAAATTCCACATTAGTGAAGTAAAGGTAACAGGTTTAATCTTTGTATATGAGTAGGTAATTTTGCTGATCTTCAATCACACATGCATCATACCCTTTCTTAGCAAGCTGTCTCACAGGCACGCTATTTGATTAAAAAAAAATTAGGCACATTTTCTAAGTGACAACAAACATATCACCAGTGTCCCAAGAGGGGTTCAGAACACAGAATGCTGGTCCATTCACATCTCCTTAATTAAAGACTGAGATCACATCATTGCCTTCACCTTGGAAAAAGCAGTTTTCTCACCAATCTCCACTTAAACGAACTACTAGGTCAACCAAGCCTCTCCATCCCAAACGTATACTGACCAAGGCCCATGCCTAGATTTTAGGCCACTCCCTAATACACAGGTACACTGCAGAGCTTCGCCCTTACCAACCATCAGTTGCATTTGTTCACCAACCCATTCGATTCCAGCTATACTGGGTAATTTAATGAAATGATACATAAACTGGTATAATGAGTTTCAATGAAAACCAAGCTGAACAGTTCGAAAAATCCAACAAAGGAAAGTCCCTGGGAAGGTTCTTATCAGATTAGGGGGTGTCCACTGTACAAAACTGAAGGCAAAACTTCAGAAGCACATTGCTTCATACACCTTTAGGTTCTCATCACACTTAAAAGAAACCCAGAGTGACAACAGTAGATCGTGCTTTGCGAAAGCCATCATGCAAGAGGATGCAGCTGAAATCAGTGGACCAGTACTTAAAGCCTACACCAAACTACTGACGACTTAGTGTATTAATATTTTGAGTTAAATTCAAATATTTAAGGGGGGGTATATATTATTTTTTAGTGATTCCCTACATGAAATGGAATTTTTGATTACTGGACAGCTTGTCAAATAGCATCTAGAAGACAATTTTGTTTCTAATAAGCAAACTAGTTCAGACTTTTAGTAAACAAGCCTCCACAAATTCAACTGCAGTGTCCACTAAGTACTACAGAGACTAAAAAGCTCCTCCTTGAAAACAGTGGACACCTATCAGATACACACTGGGCTATCAGCTTATAGGAACTATCACTGAACCCTCAGGAGATTTCCATTATCATCTAAGCTATACAAAGGAAAAACTGAGACTTAGAGACGTTAAGTAAATAGTCCTTGATCATACAAGACAGAGCAACAATGTGGCCCTAGGCCATCTAATCCTCTTTTCTTCATCACTTACCTGCCAATATGTTATTAATGTCTTACATATGATTAAATGAAGCAAGCAAGGAACAAAACAGTTTAAGTACAGAACAAGCCCACTGATTTGCAGTATACGCACATATGCATAAAAAAGACAGGAAAGCTACAAATCAAAACATTCATTAGCGTCATCTCTGAATAACACAGTTACAGCTGATTTCAGTTTTCATCCTTGAGCTTTTCTTAGTTTTCAAAGTATATGCAATGAAAAAACATTACTTTTGCAACCAGAAAGAAAAGGCCATGTGGTGCGCTCTGCCCTTTACTTCTTACCACATGTACAGGGTTGTTTTAATTTTTAAAAACACCTGATCAGTTACACAGCATCAGGTTACTTTTATTTTTTAGTAACCACTAAAACATCAAAGGTTGGGGGCAGCATTCACCACAATCCTAAAAATTTCTCACCCAATATAAACCAGTATTAGAACTTTCTTTGCTATATTTAATGCAGAAGTAATTATTAAACCATGAACGAAGCGAAAAGCCAAACAATCATTATATACAAGTATTCAACAGCTTTCTACAGTGAAAAAAATCTGCAATGCAATTATAGCTATCATTTCATTACCTTTTCTGTAAACAAGTCTGCTGACAACAACAATAGTTATTATACTATCATGCCTTCTAAATGGGTCTGGAGTGAAGTCAGTAGGATCTACAGCATTGGGAATGACGGACACTATTTCAGGATTCAGTGCTGCTCTTAATACAGTATTTTCCTTACTAGTATAAGAGACACAAATGATGTGGTTTGTGTCACAAAGAGACACAGTTAGAAGCTTGTTTGTAAGCACCGAGCTGACATCAGCGAATCCAAAAAGGGAATGGTCCGTGAAGACTGTCTGAAGCCCCATTGTCTTGGCGTGGAAGAGAGCATCATGGGCCATGGCAGAAAAAGAACTATGTGAATGGATTATCGTGACTCTCTCCCGAACAAATATGTACCTGAGCAATGGTAGACTGTGAAAGAGGGTCGTAGCTGTAGACTGGTTGTACATGACTTTCAGAGGCAAGTAATAGACTTTGAGGCCGTTAGTGAGGTAACGGATGCCTTTTCGATTTCCGTAAGCATGGGTGATAATTATAACCTTATGCCCTCTTTGAATCAGGCACTGAGAGAGCTGGTAAATGTGGCTTTCCACACCTCCCATATTTGGGTAGAAAAAGTCAGATACCATGCATATATTATGGGTGCGTGTTCTAAATGTGGAAAGACCTCCAGGGCTAACCCGAGGGAATGTAGCTGAGAGAGGCTGGCCGGGCCCATCTCCTCCTCTATAGGCCATGCTGAGATGACTTAGGCATCAGTTCTTAGAGCAACTCAGTTTTAAGATGTGTCCTCTATTACCTGAAACAGAAAGTAAAACAGGATCTCAGCTCAGAGACAAAACACATTCCACATCCAGATATTAATATAAATACTGTTTCACTGTTGATGTAAATTTGTTACCTTTTCCTTCAGAAATAAAAACAAAATATATAATGAGCTTGGCAACATTTACTCGCTTCGCATTTACAATATGCCATGTAATAAAACTAGATTCTAAAATGTCTTAATTTTGCTCTAAAAAATACCTCTACACACAATTTTAAATAGTAAGTTTGTTACACCACAGTATATGATGGTTTGTCATGGTAACAACCTAGTTCTTTCCAATAATTAAATACATACACATGTATCCACATATATTTCCTCTCACTTGTATCACTTTCTCAGCTTCTACTTATGAAATGACCACTATACATCAGCCACTACAGGCTGAGTTTTCTGTATCTTATGGCAGCCTCACCAAAACCCTAAATGGAAAGTAAAGGTTAAAGAGGTTACGGAATTTGTCCACAATGAACGTGGCTATTCCAAAGTAGCACAGTGTGGCACTCTGTTTCATTGGTAGTCATGCCTCCTGCTATGTGTGCCCTTGTATAATCCTCTCCTCTTATATTTGGACCTAGTTTAACCCATAGGTCGAGGTGGAAATGATGTGCAAATTTTTGGCCTTAGACTAAAAAAGGTGCGGTGTTTCCACTTCCACACTATTGGATATTCTACCAGGGGTATCCAATCTTTTTTCTTCTCTGCTGCACATACAAAGAAGAAGAGTTCTTTTGGACCACACATTAAATACACAAATACTAACAAAAGCTGATGAGCAAAAAAAAAACAAAAAGGTCTGTGCGTAATTTTCGCAATATGTGACAACACAGATAAGCAAAACAGTCTTGAAATAATCAGCATGTGGCCATGGGCTGCAGGTTGGACACACCATAAGCCAACATGTAAGAAGCCCAGCTACTGTGCTAGAGAGCCAATGGGAGAGACAATACGGAGAGCCACAGACCCAGCTATACCCATTTCTCAGGTGGGCCCAATCTCTACCCAACTTGCCTACTAAATGCAGCATTCCTAGTGACCACTGGCAAGACCAGCAGAAACACTCAGCTGAGCCTAGCTGATGACAGAATCATGAAAAATAACAGCCATGAAATATCATAAAATGATTAATGGCTGTTGTTTCATACCACTAAGTTTTGCAGTGGTTTGTTATACAACAGACAACTAAAACAGGCCCAGATTCCAACTTAAGTTATACTGGTCCACTTCCTGTTTTTGTAAATAACAGTTTTTATAGGAATACAGACTTGCCCATTTATTTATGTGAATGGCTACTTTGGTGCTTCTACAGCACAGCAGCTCTGACTGAGACTATATGACTCAGAGCCCAAATTATTTACTATCTAGACCTTTGCATAGCATTTGGCAACCCCTGCTCTAGACCTTAGTCACTCATTTGATTAATCTCATAAAGTCTGCTAATATTAACTTCATAGTTTACACTAAAATATACCTGGAGCTAGAACTCTTTTTGAGAGCACATTTTTCAAATGTCACCCAGATCACATGCTGTGAACAGTTCACATTTTCTCCTTCCATATTCTAAGATAGTGATAATCTAAATGCTCCCTTCACTTTTTTCTTAACTTTTCTTTCAGTTATATGGGTCTTTCTTCCCTGAGTGCCCCTAACTTCAATGTGGAGTCTGAAAAGCTGAACTAGATAGATAGACTGTATCTGGGACGACTTTAGACATCTACAGTGGTAATGTTTATCTTAGGGGGCCCCTAAAGCCATATCAACATGAAATGCCTCTCAGTATTTAGCACTATTGTAGATTCTTGGACTTCTAAAGCTAAAAAGTCTTGGAAATCTAGTGAAAATCTTCCTCAGCTTTACAAATGAGATTTCCAAGGCTCTAGAAATTCAACTATACAATGGGAAACCACTCTAAAGCTGTAAGTTTCAGATTTCACCTGTAAACTCAGAAAATGCAAATTAACTGCATGTGCAAAGTCTTAACTATTCTCTCCAACGAATTAATCTACATTTTAAGTATATTCTCAGAAAGAATCCATAAGAGTTTACTAAACTGAATTTACTAATTAAGTTTCAAGATTAGCAAATATTGAAATTTCTCAAGTTTGTACTTTTAGGTGGCTTAACTAACATTTTCATACTACGGTGTCACCTAAACTAGAACTTCCAGTTCTATACAGCTTGAATGATAATAAGAACAGTGAGTAATGAAGCAAATGAAATCATTTAAAATTTTGTCGTTAATCTGCAATATTCTGTGATGAGTCTGCCCACTTCTACCAGGTTATCACTCCTACAATGTTTATTATGTAAAAGATCAATATACCACACAATCGCAAAATCTTGAACTTCAAAACTGAAGAGAAGCTTGGAGATCCAGTGAATACTCATTTTACAAATGAGATGCCAGACAAATTGAGCGATTAGTCCAAGGTCCCCACCCAGACACTTTTAGTGGCAAACACGACCTGACCACAAAATTCTCAACCATGTTCAATGAGTTCCGGGCAATTAGCAGTAGAGGCTCTTGAAAAGCCTTAGGAAGATCTGGCAGGGGTTGTAGGGTCAAGAGGATGATACTTCCATCGAATCCCAGGACACTGCCCAGCTTCACTCTCTGAGGTCGCTGGGGAAGTCTGGGACCACGAGGGGATGACTCCGCTCAGTCAGCAACCCACTGGAGTCAGGCAGAGTCTGGCCAGGCCCAAAGGCAAGAGGAAAACGGCCAGAGAGTGGATGGCGGCATGACACCCGGGGTCCCGGAGTCTCCAGTCTCCCGCCCCACCCGCCGCAGCCGAGGAACCGGTTCCAGCGCGGCCGCCCTCAACTCACCCTTCGCCCCGCTCTACTCCAGAGACCCTCTGACCTGACTTCCGGGCTTCTAGCTGGGACTGCTTCACCCCCTCCATCGCCCGCCACGCTCCCACGGGGACAGATCAGCCATATCAGGAAGCGGCGAGAGTGCAGAAGACCAGAAGCCAGACGCGCACTTACCGGCTAGTCCCATGGCCGCCTGTGTCCGGACCTCCCGCGGCTGCAGCCGGAGGTCCTCCCCCACACCCCGAAGCACCAATCAGGGGCGGCCGCGCCCGAGGGCCGCGCCCCCAAGCTAGCCAACCACAAAGAGGCGCTGGGGTCACGTCCGAGAGCGACGCTCAGTCGTCCCCACCCTTTAAACGTGGATGTAACGTCAGTGCGTGGTTGCGCCTGCCTCCGGCTCTTGGGTGCTGACCTCTGTCCGGGTGGGTTCTAACGCTGGTTGCCCGGTTACAGCGTCTCCTTTCTAGAATGCTGTTCTCTTTCTGCTTGCTTTCGATTGGAGAGACTTTGGGGTGAGAAGGTTACAGTAAGCCATGGTCATAGTGCAGTTTTGTTTGTGGTCATTTGTGCCATAGCAGAACCGTGCTGGTTCCTGACATCCTGGTAAGGTTGCCAGATGTGGCAAATAAAAATACACAAAGTCAAAGCAAATAAAAATATGAATTTTGAATTTCAGATAAACAACAAGAGATTTCTATTGTATGTCTCAAATATTGGGGACTTCAGTAAATTATTCGTTATTTAACTGAAATTCACATTTAACTAGACGTCTCATATTTTATCTGGCAACCTTATACTCTGGGAGGAAAAAAAAATCTACGATTTGATCTGAAATACCAAGTCCCATTCAGACTGGTTCAACTAGCTGTGATGGTGTGCTTGGCCAAGCAGCTAAAGAATCAGTGTCTGTTGATCATCCATGAGTCACACTTGGTACTTGGTCCCCCAACCATGCCACCCATGCACTTTCGAGAACAGATTACTTTCTGACTACTATCAGCCTGAGGTAAGCTTATTCATCCATAAAAATTTCAGCTTCTTTCTGATGCCTTTCCAAAGCCTCCAGAGAGAATTAAATAATTCCACTTTTGTATTTTGATAATACTTTGGCCATAGGTTGGTACAGCACTTATCAAATAATATTCAAGTTGTTTGTGGTCCACCTTCCTCACCTTGATCCTTGATGACTTTTGTCTTCTTATGGACTTCTTTCTGAAAACTGGCAATTGTACTTGCTTATTAAATGTCTTCCCCACTAGATAGTAAGCTGAGGCAGGGTTTGTTCTTGGTAATGGACATTGAATAAATTTGAGTTAAAGTAAGTAAATTTCTTTACCCAATGCCAGTATACTCCCTGACACAGATACTCAATAAAATGTATTGAAATAATTTAATGGCATATACCTTATAAAAATTGACAGTGCAGTGACATAATTCAAAGAGCATGTTGGTTGTGGGATTATAGTTAACTCATTAATATAATGAGTTAAGGCTCAAGTAGCAATAGATACTCTGCCCTGTGTTAATATTGACAAAGCATCAGAGAATAATGGTGATTAAGACTGGAAAAACTTAAGTTTAATAATTTGTATTTGGTTTCACAGATAAAGCAACACTACCAGATAGGTACAGCATTGATTTGCTCTCCTTTTCATTTTTCTAATAGTTTTTAAAACAAAGAGTCAAGGTAGAAATCCTGAAAGGTATAAATGAGGGTGAAGCCTCATATACTGAGCTCCTCGTTTACCCCTGCCATAGTTCTGATCACAATGCACATTTGAAATTCTACTATGAATCTTCTAAGATCTAGATAATAATACTTCTTCAAAAGAGTGATCTTTTAGGGATCTTTTTTCAAAACAGAAAAAATATTTCCTATTTTTATTATCAAATATTTACTGTTTGCATTGTAAAAGGCTTTATGGGGAGTATATAGAATATTGAACATAATAGTCCCTGTGTTTTAAAAGCTTTTGTGTTTCCTAGATTTTCCTATATATTTTACTAATAGTAAAAAGAAATCCACTTTTCTTGAAATATTCTTTGTGTTTCAAATATAGACTAGGCTGACCTTTATAAATAGATATTAATAGAGGCATACTGTTGCTGAGTCTCTGTGGAGGAGGGGCTGAGGACCCTGCAGGCTATTCCAACAAAATCTGAAAATATTAAAAGTTCATGTTCCAACCTATGTCCCAGGCACTGAACATCAAGAGGTAAATAAGTCATGACTCTATCCCTCAAGTGTTCACGGTCTCATATGAGTACATGACCTTTTTTATAGTCAAAGATTAAGCGAAAGTCTCCAGTTAAAGCTATTTTCTAAAAGTCAAAGTTGTAGTAGCAGGATTAAGATATGTATGTTTTGGGATGATTCTAATTATAGTGCTGTGCCTAAATACATAGCCTCAAGGTATGCCTTGAGATAATTTTCTTAGAAACCACTAAAATTAAACTAAAATACATGTACAATATTATGATTATACTTATTAAAAAACATGAAGGCAATCATTACCAGTTGTAGTATTAGATGACCTAAGGTGGAGAAGATATTAATGTGGATATCATCTTCCCTTGAAATTCAGCTCTTTGCAAATTCATATGTAAATTAGCTCCCTTGGATAATTTTGGAGTTGTAAGGCAAGAAGTATGTCTTGAGAGTCTGATATCTTTGTGCAAGGCATAGTACAGAGAAAATCTCACATGACCTTCTAAGGAACCAAGATACAGTTACAACATAGATACTAAGTAAATAATATCATAAAAGGTGGGAAGTAATAAGTGCTATAAAATAAATACAAGAAAAATCCTGGGAGTTCAAAGGGAAAGAGTGTTTCTGGTTGCCAGCATTTAGCCAAAAGAATAAGGAGAGAGTATTCACGCAATTCTTGGGAGTAAGATCATTCCAAGAATAATGTGAACAAGTTACAGAGACAGGTGCTGACTGTCCAGTGAACACCATTGTGTAATTACACAGGGAAAGGGAAAAGGGAAGGGTACAGACAGGAGAAGAATGACATTTTCAGTGAAGGCAGGAACAAATTGGTAGAGGAACTAACTAAAGAAAATGGATTTGATGTTGAGCCAGACATCCAGCCAAGATCACATTTTCAATTAATATTTTGAGACTCTGGCTAGGTGCCTGTAGCTCAGTGACTAGGATGCCAGCCACATACACCAGAGCTGGCAGTTCGAACCCAGCCCAGGCCTGCCAAACAACAATGACAACTACAACCAAAAAATAGCCGAGCATTGTGGCAGGTACCTGTAGTCCCAGCTACTTGGGAGGCTGAAGCAAGAGAATCACTTAAGCCCAAGAGTTTGAGGTTGCTGTGAGCTGTGACGCCACTGCACTCTACTGAGGGTGACATAGTGAGACTTTGTGTCAAGAAGAAATATTTTGAGACTCCTTATTCTTTATTCTGCTTCAAATAGAAAAATAGGAGATGCAATATAAATGAGAAAATTAAGTGTTACGGCTATGATTCAAACAAAAAGAAGATAAACATTTCTATGTATCAGAGAACCAAAATGCAAAATGGTGATCAGAACCACAGTCACATATATCCTGGACTCTGTATATGGCAGTAGGAAGACATGAACCAGGGTTTATCCCCTATAGAATCATAGAGACTAATATGGCTCCACACGTGGCTAGAGACAGGAGCAGCTTTATGAGAGATTGTTACATTGGTGACCATCAAAAAACCACTTCTCTATACTGGCAACCTGGTCTAATTCCCTCCCACATTGACTCTGGGTTTGGCCATGTGACTTGGTCAGCCAATGAGACATCCGTAAATGAGATACCACAGATCCTTAATAAATATTAATGGACTGGAGCATGTTCTGTTGGAATATTTTCTCTGGAAAGCCAATAACCGCGCTGTAAAGAAGCTCAAGAAAGATACAGAATGCTAGCCGGCCGTATGGAGAGAGGGCCTGATGAAGGAGAGGTTATCTTGGGCATTCTGGTAGTAGATGAGTTCCCAACTTAATATGAGTACTACTGGAATAATTTTAGCCTTTACTATCTGGAACAAAAGAACCACCTAGCTGATCCTAATCAACCCACAGAATTAAGAGAAATAATAAATAGGTATCTCAGATGTTACTTAAATCTTCATTCAACTCTGACCATCATGCTGCCCAATCTGTTTGCTTCTCTAAAGGAAAGGACTACACTGTTTTAGTCACAGATTTATGATCTATGCTGTCATATTAATACATTCTCTGGCCTTGTGGCTTAGATACTCAGTGATATCATGCATCAGTGGCATTTCTTGTGTTTGTGTGAAGATCTTGAGGCTTGTCAAATATTCTTATTTTACAACAAGTTGAGAATTTTCAGCTCACATTCCAGGGCTATTAGTATGACAAATTTTCCTGTGCAGTGCCTAGTGAACTCTAATAAAGCAGTAGGACAATACCCCACCTCCACCCTCAAGAACAAGCCCCATTCTGACCCAGCCTCGGGGATTCAAGTGCAGATCTCTTGGTGGTTATTGGGAGTTGTGGAGGGAACAAAGGGAGGGGGTTTAGAAGCACAAAGCCAGATCATATCTAGTTTTCGCCTAGCCTAGGTTCTTTGTAATGTCTCCATTTCAATGGCAATTATGAAGCCAGAGCAACATCCAGCAAAAACATGGTTTTGTCAGGTTTCAAAGCAACTGCCTGCCTGTGTCCTAAAATGTCAAGATCTCAGGCAGCTGTCTGTGCCCTTGGTTCTTGGTGTGCTTATGGCCGAAGAATGACCAGACCCACCAAAGTAAGGTGAGGGTGAAACAAAGTTTATTGAGAAAGAGAAAGGTAGGTTTACAGAATAAGAAGGTTTATAAAGCAAGATACATTCGCCACAGACAGCAAACAGGCCTACATCCTTGGGACAAAGAAAGATTTTGAATATGGCCAGGGTTCTGTTCTATATTGCCTGGATTGGGCCTACCTTGGAGGTCACCTTGAAACCAGAGTCTTAATGTGCATTTGGACCTCCTATGATCATGATCCTCTCTGAAAGACCATGGAAAGGTATGGACTGCAATGTAGATGTAAGCCAATTACAAGATAATTAGCCTTAAGGCCGTTCTAGGTCACCTTCAAGACTATTTTACCCATGTTGGTTGGCCTGTGGGCTAGAATGTCTGCATCCTTTTGCAGTTGGCACACTATACTCTGACTGATAACTTGGTACGTGGTTTTCTCCTCCCCAGGTGTATTTGATTGGAACAGGATTAAGGTGAGGTGGAGCCCTTGGGGCCCAGCCCTTGTCCTTTCTCCCTAGGAGAACCTAACAGGTTGAATTGGTTTTAGGATAGATCCAAGGATCCCCATATAAGGCAAGAACTTCCCAGAGGTCTCAAACTCTTGGGATCTGCTCACATCCTGCCTCTTTCCTTCAGGACAATTCATTTGACTTGCAAAGTACATCGTATTGTTCATTGTTTGTTTGTTTGTTTGTTTTTTGCCAGGGTTAACTCCACTGTCAATTCCGAGATGTAGAGAGATAAGATTATCATTCACATTTGACTGGTAAGGAAACAGGCTTGATGAGGTTGTTCAGGCTCACTGTGGTTTAGGTGGCAGACCCTGTCCTTATACTCAGGTCTTTTCTCCTTAGTAATTCAGCCTCTCTTTTTACTGGTTGAGGATGAGTAAAGAAACTCCTTTAATTGTGTGGTGTCCCTTTAGTCATCTCCTGCCCCATCTGTCAAGGGAACTTACCCAAATACTATAGAGATAAGGGGCAGTGGTAGAAAATGAATGAAAAAGTAAAACAAGGGATTGAATGCTAAGTGTATTTTACAAACAGGTAATGTGCCAGCCCTTTCAGAAGCCTAATTAAAAAAGTAAAACTAGTAGGAAGTGGCCTGTTGACATCAAGTGAGGGTCCAGAGAAACAATGGCAGGAGGGAAGTGAATGGGTTAAGTACCAATACAAGAGCAATGACAGTGGCAGCACAGTTGAAACTGGCCCCAAGGCCAGGTAAAGGTAGGCTGGTGTCTCCAGAGCAGAGACTGAAAGCTAAAGCGAGAAAAAGATCAGATTGCTTAGAGCAGTGGTTCTCAACCTGTGGGTCGCGACCCCTTTTTAACAATGAAAGTACATTGCAGCATTAGGAAGGTTGAGAACCACTGGCTTAGAGCCACAAGCCTCAGCGAACATCAATGAAGGAAGGATGAATTCAGGAACTTCTTAGAAACCCTGACAGAGGAAGGGCAGGGATTTGGGCCAGGATCCAACACTGCTGCTGTGGAGCTACATCTTGTTATTATTGCCTTTCTCCAGGCGATTGTACTGATCCAAGGTAGTCTGGCCTGAAAAGCTTGGATTACACAAATTTGATCAGGGCACAGTTTTTGATCATTGAGGAGGTCACAGTAGAATGGGGAGATAAACATGAACACAACTATTTACACAGGTGTGTGGTAAATGTTTTATATATAGAGATATACACATCTATCTGTCAATCTATGCAAGATACCGTGGGGATCAGTTTTTAAGTGATTTGATAATAACTTTGCTAATGCTGCTAAATTCCCTGTGTTATTCCAAAATATCACGGAACTCTATGCCACCAAGAAGTGAAATGTGGGGGTAGTTTGGGGAAAAATCAAAGGAAAAAGGCTTTGTGCTCCTCTGGTGCATAGCTTTTGAACAGGGAGAAGGATCATGTTGCTATAAGAGTTGAGATGTCCATGAGATCAACACTTGAACAAGTGCAGAAACTTAGAGCCTGAAGTGACCAGAAGAAACGCAAGATTTCAAAGATGTCAAGAGAATGGATAGACTCTCCTCTGGCATGGGATGGGGATCAAGTCAAGTTCAACTTAATCTCAAAGCACAGAGTGATTCCCAGCTTATTCTTGGGTCACATTTGCTCAACCTCATCTATAATCTTAAACCTGAGAGTTACTCCCTTTGTTTCCACAAACCGAGGTCTGGTTTTGCTGTATTTATGTCTCTCTCTGCACCTCACTTTTAGATTCTTTTCTCTCTTTAAAACATTTTTTCTTTAGCATAAAATGTAGAGTAGAAACATGTTAAAAAACATGAGAACAAAATTATACGGCTTGAATAATGGTGTTTATTTTTTTAAATACAATTAAATATGAAACATCAGACAGTAGTTCACTAAACTGGAAAACTACAAGCTGGACAGTAATCAGAAAGTCAGTGCTGATCATACAAATCAAATTCTGCATACGAAAGAATCATAATAATTCACAAAAGAGTTGCAATTAGCAAAGGATTTGGACTACACAGTCCTCACCTGCTCTGAGTCATCACATGGCACCTGTCATTCCTTGACCAGCACACCTTTCTCATTCACCAAAAATTGGGGGTGGGGGTGCTCTGGGGGTCTCATCCTCTCCATTCTTTGCTGTGCAGAGGTCTCTGCGGCTAGAAGACATCTGTCAGTGAGCCAGGGAATCCTCAGCAGGTGTGAATGAAAGCCTGGTTTGGATTTACTGTGGTGCCATGTAAAATAGATTTTTTCAAACACCTGGGGTGGGGGGAGAAACAGTGACAGCAGCTCAGCAAAGCGGCATGCTGTTGAAAATGACAGGGATGCAGAACTTGGAACAAAGTTGAATCAAGGATTCTCTTGGCTGTGGGGCCCCTGGGCAGCCCTCTTCTCCTTTGGAAAGCCACAGTGCTTTGCACATGCTGGTTTTCCATTTACACATTGTCTGGTATGAAAGGGGCATCTGTCCTCACAGCTGTTGCAAAAGAAAGTAAAGATAAGAATTCAGAATCAAGGACTGAACTCAAAGGAATAACTATGTTCTGATTTGGATTATGTGTTCAAAGAACATTTTCCAGCCATGTATTTAAGATGTCAATATAAGATCCTGAATGGTTATCCCACATAATTCAAGATCTATTAAAGTCCAATAAGTAACCTCCAAGTGTTCTATTCATTGATAAATTCCTTTCTATGTAAATTTAGTGATAGCCCTTCCATCAAAGAAAAAATGAATACACGTATATAGTCATGTATGGTGAGAGATTAACCAATGAGTTTGGTGACCCGAAACCTCCCTTCCCCCAAATAATTGTCTGAATTTCATCAATTTAGTTTTTGCTTAAGAGCTATAAACCCACAATGGCAGGCAGGATTTTCTTAATTTCACAATTACCCATTACTTTACATACTCTTACTATTTCTTAGTTGCCAAACCTCTCTTTTACTATTGAAAAAGGGCTTGGGCACTGAGAACAAAAAAAAATGGCCTGATAAGGAATCTCGGTGAATAAAAATGGCATTTACATTAAATGTCTGTGAGTTAAGGTTAGGTGAAAGTGAAAAAGCCATTCACCTGCAGGTATCTGGGTGAAATAGCTTGTGCTTCTGGCAGCAGCTCTCCAGACTTTCTTTGCATTCAAGACAACTGCAGTTTTGGGGGTGCTGAATGAAATCTTTGGGACATGATGTTTTACAGACACACTCGCAACGATCTTCATCAAACTTCATGTGTGGCTCACAGAGAGCCGGTTCCTGGAGCTGAGAATAGTCTAACAGAAACAGAAAAGCATTGGTCAGATAGGTGGAGCATGGATAATGTGATCACCAAAGTTAATTGTATATTTTATATCACGCCTAAATAACTTGCCCGTAGATTTCCAATCTCCTTTCCTGTAGATGTTTACTTTACCCCTATTTTTTTTTCCACAGGGTGAGAGAGAAATGCACCTGACTTCACCATACAAGTGCAGAAGTCATGTTTATTCTTAGTTGTGTGATTTAAAAAATAAAAATAAGCTGAATATTTCTGGTAAGTTAGTTCTAGAGATTTTTAGGTTGGTAACTTGTTAAAAATTTTAGGAAGGCATTTTACAATCGAGTATGAGTAATAAAATATAGTATGTCAAAAGATTATTAGTCCTCCCAGTGTTTAGGTGAAGATTAACAGGAAAGAGGAATAAAATTAGTGGTGGTGTAGGAATATACCTCAGACTTTCCAGAACAAGGGTAGCAACAGTGATGTGTGTCCTCAATGCAGATCATAACACTAGTATAAAAGATAACAACAGTGACAATGAACTTTGATTCCACAGACATCTGCTGGCAGATATAATCAGGTTAAAAGGAGGGTCTAAGAAGTTTTTCACACACTTAGCTGACAGATACTTCTTCTAGAAGGTGTATAAAAACAATTGGATAGTTATAACTGTGTCCATTTCTGATCAGCAAGTTGAAATTTATTGCAAAAAAAAAAATGGAAGAGCTCGACTATGTCACCTTAACATTGTTGCAGGTTTTGGAGGAAAGTGCATATTTATTTTCCTTCCCAAACTTGATTCTTTCCCCGGTTCACTTTATTTAGGGAATAACACCAAGATTCTTTTTTTTTTTTTGGGGGGGCCAGGGCTGGGTTTGAACCCACCACCTCCGGCATATGGGACCGGCGCCCTACTCCTTGAGCCACAGGCGCCGCCCAACACCAAGATTCTTAACTCACCTGCTCTATTTAGGTCTAACCACCATGTGCACTCAGTTCTGCCTCCCTGAATTTGATCTTTCTTTTCCATCACCATTGGCACCCACAACTGAGTCAGTCTCTTGTATTTCTTCTATAGATGGCTGTCACTCATCTCACCACTGCTACATCCCTCCCATCTAGTCTCCACATGATTACCAGCTGCAAACCTAATCAGATCATTCTCCTGCTTTAAATGCCTTTAAAAGGTTCCTTTCTCACAACAAAATCCAATTTTCCCACCAGGGCATACCAAACCCTCCATGAAAAGACCCTGCTTACCTCCCAGGGTCATCCTCTATGTCTGTCTCTCTCTCTCTTTTTCATATATCCTTTGCTCCATCAACACAAAATTACAGTGCTTTCTGTTTTCCTGCTAGGCCAGCATCTCTCAGCTCCCATGCCTTTGGCTTTTTCCTTCCCTCTATCATTCCCTTCTCCTGATAGCTTTCCAAACATCTGCAAGTTTAGCCAAGTGCCCTTACCTTGTGTGTACTTCCGTACTTCCATCCTGTCCTTTCCTGGACTGATTATAACTGTTTGTTTACTTCTATGTCTCCTCACCCCCACAAGGAAAACATACTGATGGGTAGAGACCAGGTTTCATTATTCTGGCATAAAATAGGTACACCCAATAAATGTTTATTGGATTTATTTGGTGTAATAAAATTTTCTTGAGGCAGGTCAAGAGAGCCTCTGAAGAATTCCATCCAGCATGCCAAGTTGGGTTCAACCATATGCTCTTGCCAATATCTGACCATTACCACAAAGGCAATCTTGTCATTCAGTCTAGTAGTTTTAACTGCTCTGTAATGGGTGATGCTTGAGAAATTATGTGGAATGGGCTCTGGAAGTCTAGATCTGGTAAGACTCCATTCTGAATGTTGTGAAGAGGAAGAATGTGAGCTTTGTAAGCCGTATGCTAGTGAGGCAGATGTCACTTTGGGGCAAGACAAGACTAGATTGTTAAGGATAGTTAAAAAGCTCTTAAAATATTTGCAACGGGGTGGCGCCTGTGGCTCAAGGAGTAGGGCGCCGGTCCCATATGCCGGAGGTGGCGGGTTCAAACCCAGCCCCGGCCAAAAACCACAAAAAAAAAAAAAAAAATATTTGCAACGATCTCTAGGTGGCAGCAGAGGTTCACTCAGAACATTTAGATCAGCTCAGTGCCCTTCTTGGACAGGGTGATCTGGGGAAACTCAGTCCACAAGGTGGTTACAGAACTTTGCAGGTTATTTGGCAGAGGCTGTCCTCATGCCCTTATAGGTAAGTTCAAAGAAATGGCAACTGGATTCAAGAGAACTTTATTTCAAAGAATTTTATATTGATTTCTATACCTAATGAGGTTAGTGATGGGATACCAATGTGTTCCATCTATCAATAAACTGATGGAATTTTTCAAAATCAATTCTCGAAACTGTGGCTCTCTTGAGGAAGGAAGGGACATATTACATATATTAAAATACAGAATTGGGACCTCTTTAATTTTTCCTCCTTTTTTTTTTTTTTTGTATTGCTTGTTTTCGCAGTTTAGAGCCATTGACCTGAATCTAACAAGATGAAATTAAACTGGACTTGGATTCACTAACCCAAATGTGCTCATTTGGGAAAGAGAAGTCATTGTAGAAAAGGCAATTGGCATAACAGCCATATGTATGAAAAACAAGTTTAGTGAGCAGTAAAATCAGAATATGTCATCAGTTTGATGAGACCACTGAAGAAATGAATGTAAACTTGACCCATATTAGTGACTTAAGGGAGGTGAAAATTAGAGTGATTACGATCCAGTCAACCCTGCTCATCTCACTTCCATCATTGCTACAACTTCGTGAAAGGTTTCCTCTCCTCTCCCGCCTAGGGCCAACCCATCCTTTTCTACACTGTTGCCGGGTTGATTTTGTTAAAATTCTGGTGGGTGTTGTCACTCTCCTGCTTGAAGTAGCTGTGTGGTTTTCCTTTGTCCTTACCATCACATCCAAGTTCTGGCAGACGGCTCACAAGGTCCTTCCACTCTACCCTGTGGGCCTCCCTAGCTTCCTCCCTCACATCTACTCAGTGACCCCACCCCTATTGTACTCCCACCATACTGAACTTCTTCTGGCACTGAGGATACACTCTGTTGTCTCACCTCCAGCCCTGAGTGCTCATAGCCCCCTGCTCATAGCACTACTCTCCTCCCCCACTACTCTTTCCACCCTTAACACACACATGTGGGCTGAGTCTCTCCCCGGGAATTACCTCCAGCAGAAAGAAGCTGCCTCACCTAAGGTTACAGCCCCTATCCGAGGCAGGCTGTATCCATTGACTGGCCCATAAGGCCCAGCCTCTTTGCCTGGATTTGAGACAATCCCCCTTGGGATTGGCTGATACCTCTCAGCAACTGCACTGGGGTGGACACCTCTCAGCAACTGCATTTGGGTGGGCCCCTTCCTCTTCATCCTTTAATGCCTTGTGCTTGCCTGCAAACCTCCTGGATGGCCATCTCTGTCTTGGGGGCTGTGTGCCAGGGAAACCTCCACTAGGACAGCCTTTAACTCTAGGCCAGTGGTTCTCAACCTTCCTAACGCTGCAATGTATTTTCATTGTTAAAAAGGGGTTGTGACCCACAGGTTGAGAACTGCTGCTCTAGGCATATTGCCCCTCACCGTAAGTTTCTAGCATTATTTAAAAATGAGTCACGTAGGGAAAGAATTAGATTGGTTTCACATGGCTGTATAGGGTAAAATGAACTAGTGAGCTTGAGTTCTTAAACTCAGGGCTGTTCAGCAAGGTAGCTACGGGCCCTGTGTGGCTATGGAGCATGAAATGGAAGTCCAAACGGGGAAACGTGTCAAGGACATTCAAGATTTGCATGGGGATTAAACTACATGTACTTTCAGTTTCCCTCACACTCTGGGTTGAGCTTTCATGAAAACATTGAGAAAGAAGCTGACAGAAAAATAGGAAGTAGATTGTTATTTATAGTTTCTAGGACAGATTCCATAGAGTTTAAAACTTATTGTGCCTGCTTGTGGACCATAGTTTAAAATATGCAAGGTTGAAATTGCATGATTCCTTGTGATTTTTTTTTCCAGTGGCACCATGTAAAATTCTCTGGGAAATAAATTAAAAACACATTCATCATCACCCCAAATAATAGCTTTACGGATTATGAGCAATGATGATAGCCTACCTCATTTCATTCTTAACTCCTCTTACTCAGACTAATAGCCATGGTTTGCTTCTACTTCGCCCTAGTTCCAGAAACAGTTTTCTCATATTCCTCATCCATTTCTTTTTCCAAATTATTGGCATGTTTTTATATGATGCAGTTGAAAGAAACCAAGTCCAAGATTGCTTAATGTTCCTGGGAGACTTTTTTGCAAATAAATCAGTCAACTGCAGTTGACCAGTGTTTAGTTCTGAAGTAGTTTTCCTTAAAGTTTAACATCCCCTTTTAAATTCAGTGCTTTGGGATACTCCGATTACTTGGAGCTTTTCTTAGAGATTAAAAAGCAGACTGATGTACTGGTAGACTTTATGATTATGCTCTGGAATAGGACTGCCTCTATTACTCTTAGCTGTGTAACCACGACGAAATTACTGGACAGCGTGGTGTGTCCATTTCATAATTGTAAAAAAGGGATAATGATAGTACATGATAGGGTCATTGTGAGGATTAAAGGAGTTAATACATATAAAAGATCTAGAGCGTTGCCTGTCATAGTCAGTACTCAATGTTTGTTGCTATTGTTATTTTTATGATCACCATTATTATTTCAACACTGCTATCATTACCTTCCGTTCCAGCAAGTGGATTCTCCTCCTGTAAAACACATTTACATTTGCTGCTATCCCACAGCATGTCAACAGGACAGAGTTTCTTGGAATAGGAACAACTGGGAAAAGAAAACAATGAACCAGATGTAAAAGTTTTCAAGTTTCAATGTTTTGGAACATTAAATAAATTTCTGAGTTAAGATTAGTTAATAGTTAAGATTTTTTTAATTAATTAATTTATTTATTTTTAATTGTTGGGGATTCATTGAGGATACAATAAGCCAGGTTACACTGATTGCAATTGCTAGGTAAAGTCCCTCTTGCAATCATGTCTTGCCCCCATAAAGTGTGACACACACCAAGGCCCCACCTCCCCCCCTCCGTCCCTCTTTCTTATTTTTTATTTTTAATCTCAGACAGGAGGAATAAGGTTTTGTGATCTATTGCCCAGCATGGTTAACTATAGTTAATAATAATGTATGTTTCAAAATGGCTAAATGAAAAAATTTCAGATGTTCTCACCACAAAAATGATAAGAATGTGAGAATAGTTAAGATTCTAAGGAGCTTAATCCACATGTATGAACTACATCTTATTAGATAGTAATTCTGCAGTCATAAATATTCTATTTGGAAAACTTTAGACACTCAACTATAATTTTGGAAAGTTATAATCTTTTTAAGAAGATGGTTAAAAGTATGCAAACTATAGTTATCAACAGTTTATTTACCAAAAGTAAATATGTTCTATCATAGATCCTAAGATTATTTTCTTTGCAATGCAGATAAGAACGTTGGCCAGGGCAGCAGGAACATCTCAAGAATAAATAATTGCTTTTCCATGAAGTGTCTCTTCTGCTTGAAAGAAGTAGAGGTATTTTCTTGGCTCAGCATTAACTAATATACCTGTAATCACCATCTTGTGCTTTCACTTGCCAAACACACTATACGGGTATTGCTTTACTTTTGCAAAATGTAAGTATCTAACTTAGTTACTTTATCATTTCATTCAGTATTTGTAATTTGCCCTTTATTTGTTTCTCTATATTAAATCCTTTTTATTTAAGTTGATTATCCTTACTTACCTCTGGTTTCAGAACACTTCAGAGTGTTATAATTTGCCTTATAAAGACTCAAAAATTAATCTCAAGAAAATGTCAAAGGCAAATTCATTTTAAGTCATTTAAATTTAAAATAAGAAGTTTCTACTTGGTAATCTTTAAGGGGAAAGTTAAAAGTTGCAAAACGCATAGACTAATAGTTTTGTCACATTCCCGTGACTCCAAGAATTCTTTTTTGTTTTTTTTTCTTATTTCCAGACATAAACATACAAACAGCAGGAAATAAGTTTTATTTAATGCTAATTCTGGGATGAAGGGACATGTGCCAAATTTGTGGCTGGAGCAGTTTTGCAACTGCATTAGACTATGCATAATAATGATCACAAAGATGTCTGCAAGTAGACATGAGTTTATAACCACTGAGATTTTTGGCCCTACCACAATATACAACTAACATCTAACAAAAATATGTATTTGTCAAACGGGTATCACCAATACATCTGAGTTAGAAGCTAAAAGATGAGGAATTTGAAGAGAAAGCGATGACTTTATAATTAACAAAGTATTCTCCACACACAGTTTTGGCAAAGGCAAGAGCAAACATAATCAAGTGCAAGAAATGCTTACCTATCTTCTTCTGGGATCTGGATGGATCTTCTGATAATTGAGTATGGATGGCGAGAGGCTGTTGGCAAGCACTTGCAACCTGTATGGTTGGCAATTTTAACAGGCACTAGTTCAGGTACTGATGTCAAAGGCACTGATATCTCAAAGAGCTATAGCAGAGAAAGATAACCACAATGCATATATTATCTTATTTTATATATTTTTAAAAAATTGTCTTCTATGGTCTGAATTTTTGCCTTTGACATTTATGGTATTGACTTTAACCAAATTGGCCTTTCGGAATTGAGCAAATAATAATAATAGGGGCTGGTAGAATACTGGGCTGAGAGTCAGGACACCAAGGGCTCATCCAGCTTTACAAAATGTCTAAGTTTGGTGAAATCTCTTAACTTTTTGGTGTCACTGCTACCCACATAAAATGGTACAATTGATTTCTGCTCCTGCTTTAAATTTGAATGTAAATTGTGAAGATTAAATGAGATTACAGCTATGAAGTTTCTTTGAGATCTTGATTCAAATTTCCCATACCATCTATATACCTACAGTTTCCTGTCTATTGACTTTAGATTTGGCCATGACACTTTTTTTGGCTAGTGAGATGTTAGCAGACATGACACAAATACAAACTTGAACCAGGAATACGTTGTGGGGCTTGTTTTCTCATGCTTATGCTGGAGTTGTGAGAAGAGCTTGAAGTCAAGCCCAGCTGAGCCCACACTATACTAACTGAACCTCAGATACATGAGTGAGGATAATTCATAGTTCTTTGAAGCCACTGAGTTTTAGGATGTTTGTTACGTAACATTGTGTATTAATAGCTGAATGATACTCATGCCCAAACAAATAGAGTTAGCACATATATCATTATTTCCATGTTTCCATATGCCAGGCCCTGTTGTAAGTACTTTCACATTAATTCATTCACCACTTATTATGGGGGGGGGTTTATTATCCCCATCTTACAGGCAAGGAAACAGATGTACAGAGAGATTATATAACTTTCTAGAGTGGTTCTATGATGTGTGAATGAATTTGAACTTTATTTTAATGAATTGTCCATTCAATCACCATTCTATGTAGTCCTTACTACATAGACTATTCATTTATTCACTTTCTTTCTAAGAGAGACTTCACCAAATAGTCCATAACTTAGGAGAAAGAGATAGTTTTTATAAAGAACTACTACTAAAACATTCAAATATGCCTATTTGGAAAGGAAAACTGTTAATGCACTTACACTTAAGTACATTCTTTAAAACTAATCATTTGTTGAGTAAAGCAGTCAAAATAAAGTACTCAATTATCTATTAAGTGGAAACAATTCATTAAGGTTGTGTTTATTCTGACCTTTGAATGTGTAATAGAACTTCCAGGAATCTGAGTAAGAGCCTTTTTTTTAGTGTTTACTTTGCATAAACTTCATCTTCTTGCACAATTCTTCAGCTATGCTCTAGGGAATATGATCATGAACTAGACCCTATTACGTTATGTGAGCATTGTTTCTAATAACAGTCAAAGCTCAGCCATACTTAGGTCATTTTTTTCCTAATTGTCAAATAGTAGAGGTCAGAAGTCTCACAAGTTCCAAGATTCTCTAATAGGTTTTAGAAAACAAATTCTCCAGTTTAAAGGATATTTTAGAGGGTAAGGGAAACAAAATTAAAAATAAAATAAGTTAACTTATTAACAAAAAATCAGCATTAAGATAATTATGTAGGGCGGCGCCTGTGGCTCAACGTGTAGGGCGCCGGTCCCATATGCCGGAGGTGGTGTGTTCAAGCCCAGCCCCGGCCAAAAAAAAAAAAAAAAAGATAATTATGTAACATGGATGTATTCAGCACATATGTAATTTTGGTTTAGTATCTCTTCACAATCATGAAAATGGATCATACAGGCAAATATGACAATTTAGTCTAGGTATATCAACATTTGAGGAATTTGCAGCATTCCACAAGGAATACAGGTTTTCCTAAGTTTGTTACTACTGTTTCCACATTGCAACATTTGTTACATTTTACAAAAATATAGTATCCACAGAAAGAAAAACTTATCTACTAAGCAAAGGGGATTTTATAAGATGCAGTGGGGAGAATTATTCCTTCCATGGGGACTGCAGAATTATTTTTGGAAGGTCCATAGTGTTCCTTTGTCCCTCCAGAAATACCATTGCCTCTCCTTCTGTCCCTACCAGGCTCTGGGCCCAGGACACTGCCCTCCACGGGATGCATCTATGGTCCTTCTTGGGTCTCCCAGCCCCTGCCTCCACCCCCTGTCAGGCTAAGGGTTGACAGTGGCCAGCCCAGCAGCTCTCTTCTCACTTTCCCTCTGCATTCCCATCCAGTGGTTCTCAACCTGTGGGTCGCGACCCCTATTTAACAATGAAAATACATCCTGCATATAGATATTTACATTATGATTCCTAACAGTAGCAAAATTACAGTTATGAAGTAGCAATGTAAATAATTTTATGGTTGGGGGTCACCACAACATGAGGAACTGTATTAAAGGGTCATGGCATTTGGAAGCATTAGGAAGGTTGAGAACCACTTCAACGGATACAGCAGGTTTCATGCCTTTGAACATCTTGTTCTAGTAACTTCCATGCGTTTTCTGACCCTTGACAGTAGAGCATCAGAGAGACAGTCACTGATGAGAATCAGGCTCCAGAGTCAACCTAGACCTGGGTTGAGTCCCAGCTCTGCCATTCATCAGATGTGTAATGTTGGATAAGTAAGTCACCTATCTGAGCCTGAGTTTCCTCATCTATAAGAAATGATAAGATACCCTGAGATACCCTGTTGGCTTGTTTCAGGGATTCAATGGGCATTTAGCACAGGGCTTCGTAACAAGGTCAGTTGTACCTGCCAACATGATCATCACGAGGGCTGGGGTGGGGGGCACACATGCTGATGCGCTCATACCTGTTTGGAAACATACGAGGTGCTCGTGTTCATACAGACGAGGCTCTCATCATTGCAGCAGCCACCACACCGGAACACATGCACACAAGGGGGCTTGAAGAATGTGTTGGTACTCTGCCCTAGCTCGCCGGCAACCTCCACGCACGTCTCTCTAGGGCTGCATTGGGTTCTTTGCCACTCTTCGTCTATGACTGCAGAGAGAAAGTTCTTTGGGGACAGCAGAGGAAATGGCCTTGACATGGCAACATGTGCCAGAGTGATGCTGAACACAGTCGTCTTTATGTTTTTACTGCTTGTTAAGGGCACTAGATGTGGATTTTTTGTCAGTTCTTTAACCAGAGATTGTTTGCAGGAAAATTAAACTCCAAACTTGTTGTTTCATCCCATTTACACCATATCTTTGTAGAATATTAAGCATTTTATTTCCCTGTGGGAAGAACACTATTTCCCACACATAATAACGTAGGATACACCTGGAGGAACTAGTTAATACGGAAATGGATGTATATAAAGAAATAACATGTAAATATTATTTATCAAGCAATTTACAGGATACAGCTGACAGCATTTCTTCTACTTGAAGTTAGGTGTGGGTAGGTTTTAGCATTAGGAAGAAATGCGTTTCTGTTGATTGCTTACGTAACTACAGTAGTTTATAAACCTGCCAAATGCATGAATGGAAATTGAAGTGGAGCTAATCTTTCTTCAAATCAGTTTTCTCATTTGCACATGCCCTATATTTATATAAAATGGTGACATAATTTTATTTTATTGGAAGGAGCAATCCTCTGGCCATAGCTAATTTGAGGGAGATGAGAGAGAGAAAAAAAGCCTCTGGGAATAAAAGATTCTTATATACTTTCTTGTAAAACAGTGCTTGTTTTTCTCTTATTTATTTATTTTTTTAATTAGATTTTGGCACTTCAATGCTTAATGCTGCATAGCCTTTTCTTTTTTTTTTCTTTTTTTGGCCAGGGCAGGGTTTGAACCCACCACTTCTGGTATATGGGGCCAGCACCCTACTCCTTTGAGCTACAGGTGCCGTCCATGCTGCATAGCCTTTGTATGACTGTTTGGTGAGGGGAGATTCAATTTCAAGATAAAGACAACACTTAAAGATGTTCTTTTAGCTTGCCATGGAATTGTAGAGTTTATTATATATGGGGTGGTGAAAACTTCTAGTTTCTTGATTCCCACCTCCTCGTAGTCACACCCCTGTATAATTCCCCCCGCCCCCTTGTGTGTGAGCTGAATCTAGTGACTCTCCTCTCAGGAAGAGAAGACACCGCAAAAGTGATGGGATGCTGCTTCCATGATGAGGTTAAAAAAGACTGCGGTCTCTATCTCTTGAAGGCTCTCCCCTTTCTTGGAAAGGTCCACCTGGCAAGGAACCGAGTCTGGCCTCTGTCCAACACCTAGTGAGGAACTGGAACTCTCAGTCCAACAGCCTCTGAGGAAGGGCCTGAGTCCTGCAAATAATTGTTGCATGAACTTGGAAGCACATCGTGCCCCAGTTGAGCCTTGTGATGCCTGCGGCCCAAGTTGACGTCTTGACTCCAACTTCTGGAGAGATCTTGAAGCTGAGAAACCAATCTAGGCCATATCTACATTACTGACCCATGCAAACTGTGAGGTAAAACATGTTTTAAGCAGCTAAGTTTTGGAGGTAATGTGTTATGTAGCAATAAACAAACTTTTCTCCATTTTTACCCCTTCTTCAAAAAACTCTCTCTAAATTATTCTGAATCCCATATATGTAAACAGACATCTCAGAAGTATAGAGAAGACTGATTTTTGAAGTATACCGATATAATATTACTGTTAGAGATTTACTCCTAGTCTTGAAATTATTCCCTTAAAATATCTTTTCCATATCCATTTTCCTTTCCCACCCCTTAATCCCAACTTTCTTCTTATGTTGCTTCTTTAATCACTGAAGACACAAAATGCAAGATTTTTGGCTCAGGAGCACTGCATTTTACTACAAAATTTACCTAAACTTTGATTTTTTCATAATAGAATCTACTCCGAGAAACTTTTTTTTTAAATTTCTGATTATAAACATTTCTATAAAATCCTGAAGGCTATACACATGAGAAATAAATTGCTCAATGAGGTATTTTTTAATTCACTATTATTAATCATGAATCCTTGAAAAAACAAGTAACCAACTTTTGAAAATATTCCCCATGTAAAATTCTATTTACATGTTGCTTTCCTTTTGCTTTTTCTTGTTTTACAAAACTAAGATTTGACAGTTGAAGTGGAAAGATTTTAATCAAAATTAAATGCAATTATGGCCAATACCACTGATTAAAGGCTTCATAACTCTTCTTTACTACCGCCAAGCAGGACTGTTCTGCCTCAAGGAATTACCCTGAAATCCATGAGGGAGTGTTGATAACAAATTATAATTAGTGTAACAAACCAATTTGATCATTTATTGCTTCTAAGTTAGTAAATAACTTTAGATGATCCCTTATGTAATTAGGAAAAGAATTTTAGAGTTCACAAATTCCATAATTTTGTATGGTTTTCTCTTTAGAAAATGTCAATGTCACTGACTTGTTTAGATCATCCAATGTTGGTTTTATGGTAATACTCTGCTTCCCAGAGTTATCTCCAGGTTCATTTCAGTCCTTCAGACAGGTAATATAGCTAAAGCCTTTGACCTCCAGATGAGTTTTACACTCTTTGTTTTCATGACGTCAGTGCTATTTCACCACATAGAAACAACTAGAGCTTCAAACCCCTGGCTGAAGTGGATTCAAGACCATGGTTCCTACCATCTCAGTTGACTTACACACAGTATACACATGAACACTCATGCATATGGTACTGCCGAGGGATTTTTCCCCTCTATGCACAACCTTCCTCATAGCCAACAACAGAGGCCTGTAAAACATCATCATTTATTTACAAATGGGAAAATAAATCAACTTGAAGTAGAAAGAAAGGAATCTTGGCTCAGTGGTTGATTTGAATGATGTGATAGCTATAATCAGTAACCAGTTAATCATGTTAATAAAAAATGTAGGGCGGCGCCTGTGGCTCAGTGAGTAGGGCGCCGGCCCCATATGCCGAGGGTGGCGGGTTCAAACCCAGCCCCGGCCAAACTGTAACAAAAATAGCCGGGCGTTGTGGCGGGCGTCTGTAGTCCCGGCTGCTTGGGAGGCTGAGGCAAGAGAATCACGTAAGCCCAAGAGTTAGAGGTTGCTGTGAGCCGTGTGATGCCACGGCACTCTACCCGAGGGCGATACAGTGAGACTCTGTCTCTACAAAAAAAAAATAATAATAAATAAATAAATAAAAAATGTAGAATGCTCCTCAATGAATCCCCAACAATAAAAAAAAAGAAAAAAAAAAAAAACAAAAAAAAAAATGTAGAATGCTAGATCAGCAATGCCATAATAGCTTCTAGTGTTGTTTTGGCATGTCTTCAAAAAATAAAATGCCTAACTGGAGGCCATACAACTTTACTTAACAAGTATTTTCATTCATCATGGCACCGTATATACAATGCTGGTTTTCTTATATATGATACCTTAGTAAAGAAAAATCATCTCCTTCATTTCAATTTATATTGTTTTCCAGGCTGAAGTTTTGTCTTCAGATTTTTCTCCTTTGTTATTCTCTTAGTAATACCAGTACCTAATATGACAACTCAGTTTCTAACTTCTACATTTCACTTTTACTAGAAATCACACGATTTTGAAGAATTAAAAAACTACACCTAATCTACTGGGTTTTTATCTTTGCATGTATGGCAGTAGAATGCCCCCTGTGGATGAATTCCTAGATTATTTTATTTTTAAAGCAAACCCAATGATTTTTTTTTTCTATTGAGAATAGTGTTTCTGGGTTTGTTTTGCTCCCACATCTTTGAGTTAAATTTATTTCTGTATTTTGAAGTGTTCTTTTGTTTTTTTGGGTTTGGGTTTGAACCTGCCACTTCCGGCATATGGGGCTGGCGCCCTACTCCTTTGAGCCACAGGCGCCACCACTTGTGTTTTTTTTTAATCCCCAAATCATGTTAGATATATTTCTCTTTGGAGTAAACTTTAAAAAGTTGGAATTCTAAATTAGCACATTGTACCCCATAATTGCATTAATGTACACAGCTATGATTTAATAAAAAAAATAAATAAAAATATAAAAAGTTGGAATTCTTCTCTAAAGACCAAAATTATAAAATCAATGATCCTCTTTTGTTGTCCCTCGGACGTGTGCCTGCCTGCCCTACTCAAACTTTTGGAAGAAATTGGTGCATTTGTCACCATTTGATAAAAGAAAGAATTTGACTCCATAGCCATACACCTACCTTTTAAGGTTTCAATGTCATAGAAAGTTGCTGCAAACCTGGTGGACCGATGAGATGTTGAGCGTGAGTCCATACTGGTAAAACTTTTGAGCCTCAGCCGGCATCTCCACAGCTTCCAGTCCTCAGAGTGCATGATTCTCAGTAGTTCCTCCAAACTAGAAGCAGCCCTAATCTGCTGTTCAGATCGTTCTAACATTGACTGAGGTGAACGCTTAAAAAATCAAAAATATAGGTTTAAGAACAAGTTAATAATTTTTTTCTTTTTTTTTTTTTTTTTGTAGAGACAGAATCTCACTGTACCGCCCTCGGATAGAGTGCTATGACGTCACAGCTCACAGCAACCTCTAACTCTTGGGCTTATGCGATTCTCCTGCCTCAGCCTCCTGAGAAGCTGGGACTACAGGCGCCCGCCACAACGCTTGGCTATTTTTTTGTTGCAGTTTGGCCAGGGCTGGGTTTGAACACACCACCTTCGGCATATGGGGCCGGCGCCCTACTCACTGAGCCACAGGCACCGCCCAAGTTAATAAATTTTAAATTTGTCATGACACCCTTCATTGTTAGCCCTTAAAAGTGGAAATAAAGTAGGACCTCCATAGTTGACTACCTCCCCATACTGACCACCTCCTTATGCTGACCTAATTTTCATAGACCAGACATGCACCACATGTATATATCAGTAGAGTAGGCCTAGTTCCTTGAGTGGTCAATATACAGAGGTTCTACTGTAGATTTGAAAAGAAACTAGAGAGATTATTTACTTATTTATTCATTTAGTTTTTTTATTTACTTTTTTATTGTTTGGAGTTTATTGAGGATACAAAGAATTAGGTTACACTGATTGCATTTGTTAGGCAAAGTTCCTCTTATAAGTGTGTCCCACTCCCAAGAGGTGTCCCATACACCGTAATCCCCCATCACCCTCCTTATTCCCCTGTCCTGGCTCCCTCAGCCCCCCACCCCACCTTGAATTGATTTGAGTTTTTCTCTTATGAGGGTATGTAGTAGATCTTCTACTGGCTTCATGTTAGAATTGAGTACATTGGATTCTTGCTTCTCCACTGTTGTGATACTTCACTAAGAAGAATGTGTTTCAACTCTATCCAGGTTAATACAAAAGATGTAAAGTCTCCATCACTTTTAATGGCTGAATAGTATTCCATGGTATACAAATACCACAGCTTGTTAATCATTCCTGGGTTGGTGGGCATTTAAGTTGTTTCCACATTTTGGTGATTGTAAATTGAGCTGCAATAAACACAGTCTAGTGCAAAGGTCCTTGTGATAAAATGATTTTTTTTTTCCTTCTGGGTAGATACCTAGTAATGGGATTGCAGGATCAAATGGGAAGTCTAATTTGAGTTCTTTGAGGATTCTCCATAATTCCTTCCAAAGAGGCTGTATTAGTTGGCAGTCCCACCAGCAGTGTAAAAGTGTTACCTTCTAGAGAGATTATTTAAATGTATGCCAGTACCTAGGAAAAAGGACATCTTCTAATAGTGTTTTTGGTTCACATTCTTCTCATTTTTGACTGAATCAAAGGATTTACTTATTCCTCCCAGGTCCTCAAAACACTTAAAAGAATATTGTAATGGGTTGAATGGTGGACTTCAAAATGATATGTCCACATATTAGCCCCCCGAACCTGAGAATGTTACCTTATTTGGAAGAAGGAACTGTGTGCAGATGTAATGAAGTTAAGGATCTTGAAATTAGATTATCCTGGGTTATCCATGGGGACCCTAAATACTATACAATGACAAGTGTCCTTATAAGATGTAAAAGAGAAGGCACAGCACAAAGGAAAAGGCCATGTGAAGACAGAGGCAGAGATTGGAGTGGTGCAGCCACAAGCCAGGGACAGCCTAGAGCTGCCCCTGCCCAAAGCTGGAAGAAGCAAGAGAAGCTTCTCTCCAAGAGCCGTTGGAGGGAGTGCAGCCCACCTGGCACCTTGTTTTCAGAATTCAGGACTACAGAACTGTGAGAAAATAAATCTCTGTTATTTTAAGCCACCAAGTTTGGGGTAACTTGTTACCACAGTTACCGGAAACTAATACAGATGTTTATCATACTATTGGGTGATAGTAACCAATGACAATTGTTTTCTTTTCTTTTTTTTTTTTTATTAAGTCATTTGTACATAGATCATAGATACATTTATGCCATTATGGGGGAGCTGGAAAATATTCTTCTTGGTAAAGTATCTCAGGAATGGACAATTGTTTTCATCTCTATTATTTGTTTGAGAAACTGATTCACAAAGACCTAGGGACCCTGCCTATAGTCACATAAGAAAGAAAGGGATCCAGATCCTAACAACCTGAATTTCCTGACTTCTAACCTTTTGCATCTTTTTTTCTTTTGAAATCTGTTTACTATTTCAAAAACATATTTTTTCCCCCTGATAAAAATACTCTTCTAGAGTTTATGTTGAAAATTTGCTTTCCACATGGTTTTCATGAACTGTATTGGGTGATACAATGCAATGCATTGGATGGATTTGGGAGGAAAAAAAGACTCAGGCAATCAAAGATTTTCAGTATGTAACCTCTTGTTCAGAATTGGGGGCTTGGTTATATAAATAATGATACATGTACACAATGAAATACTATGTGATCATCAAAAACAACAATGTAGAGGTGTCTTAGGACAGAAAGAATTGAGATCCTCCCTGAAATGTGCTGGAGAAATATTAAGGCCATCTGCCTATGGCTAGGACCTGGGATTTACTTTTGCTGAGCTTGTAGTTACTGGGTGCTTTGTTTTGCTGGGTGGTTGAGATATGCAGGCTGAAGGCATTTTTAGTGCTGGGATGAGGGGAGGACAAAGGGCCTGAGTGGCTGCAGAATGGTGCTGAGAAAAGAAGGTGGAAAGAAGGGATGAATGTCAGCTGCCTGCTACAGGGAAGGAAGAGAGAGGAAAATGAGAAATGAGCAAATGGGACTATTGAACAGCTTTATGTTGGGTGGTATGATGTACACCCTCCTTTATTGCCCTTTATAACCTATAATTAAAATCTGTATCATTCATCAGAATTTTGGGAATAGAAATTTTTTTACATATGCTAATGCATACCAAGAGTTATCCAAAGATGTGTGCTCAGAAGAACAAGTGTGGTCCATGTCATGTGTGATTCAGTTATCGTATGGTCTCTTTTAAAATCAATTGTGTGTGTGGAATGCACATCATATATATATATATACATAAATACACATATGTATATATGAAAAACTGGAGACAATAGACTTGAAAATGTAAACAATGGTTATTTAGAGCAGGGATCATCAAACTCTGACCTCCTGGCCTTATTCAACCTGTCCCCTGCCTATTTTTATAAACAAAGTTTTATTTGCACACAGCCACGTCCATTCATTTACCTATTGCCTTTGGCTGCTTTCCGCTACAATGGCAGACTTAAGAAGTTGCCACAGAGACCTTCATAGCAGTCTCAGTCTTAGGCCACCCATCCTTTTTTCCCCTGAATTCTTTAATACTCTCAGCTGTTATCTTTTTAATTATTCCACCTATAATATTGTCTCTACTCTCTTTTTTGAAATACTTACCAGTCATGTATTGGAACCTTTAAATCATGGTACGTGTCTCTTAAATGTGCTTTTATATTTATGCATTTTTTCCTTCCTCTCTCTTGAATGTTTTATGAGTAAATTAATTGATCCATCTTTCCAATCACCAATTCTCCAATTGCCTGAGTCTAAAGTTTATTTTGTTAATTTTTTAATTTTAATTACCATATTTTAAATTTCGAGTATTTCTGCTTCATTCTTCTTATCTACTTTCTGTTTCATTTCTGTATGTTTTTCCAAATTTGTCATTCTTATTTTATGAATATTTTTCTTTTCTTTTTTATCTTTGAGGGTCCTAACTATGCATATTGTAAGTATTTCTTCAAATTGTTTTATATTTTAACTTTATATGTATGATTTATATCCTATTTATTTTGTTGCTGTCATTCTTAGTAATAATTATATCTCTGTGATTTGGAATTTTGTTTAGTAGTTTCATTTTCATTAGGAGATCATTTCTCCTTCTCATTATTCTTTCCTCATCATTTAGAAGTTTTGTGGTTGCACCTGAATCTTTGGGGGTATTTATGATTCAGGGATTAGCTTAAGTCAAGTTCTAGTTGCAAGACGTATCTGCTTCCTCTTTTACTTCATAGAAGTCACAGCTTCAGGCAGTAGTGAACAATAACTCCTTTCTTTTCCAAGGATCTGCTGGAGTGTGCTCCCAGAGCCCATTTCCTACTGGAGCTGAATTCTCAATGACCTTTGCCTTCCAGACTCAGATACACCAGTTCTGCGGCTTCAGCTTCATGGTTTTAGTACATTTCTGCAAATGCTTGTCATCTGCAGATATTCACCATCATTGGATCAATTTTATATTCCATGGACTAAAAAATCTTAGAACATGAATCTACAAGGTCATCTCACTTAAAAGTCCAGACGCATGAGGGGGTGTGTGTATGTGTGCGCATGTGCACATGCTTCAATACAGGCAGGAGAGTTTTGAACATATTTATAAGCTGAGGAAAAGAGGCAATAGAGAGCAGGAAACTTCCTGGAGGCATTTGCAGGAAGGATAAGGCAGAAACCTAGAAACAGAAGGAACACAGAGAATGATATGGGTTTGTAGAAAAGGATATCAGGACTGCCTAAGAAGCTCCGTGAGCTCATATCTATGGTTTCTCACTTCTCTACAAAATTTGAATCAAAGGTAACTTTCTGAGAATGAGAGGAGAGGGAGGCATGAGAAGCATAGATCAGGTTTGTGGAATTGGAACTGAATTTAAGTGGCTTGCTACAGCTTCTTCATCTAAGAACTCTGGCAATGAAACTGAATGATTGCTGTTATCTCTGGCAACTCTGAAATTCAATGATTTTCATTAAGGCTTATTTGTCAATAGTTTGTCTTTTCCTGATTATTCCTTCCCTCTTCTAGTTGGGATAGTATAACTACTTCATAGCCAATTCAATCTTCAAAATAAAATATTGTGACAACACTGCTTCCACATGAAAATAACAAAACCAATCAAATAGCTTTGCATTTTTAATTGAAATATAGTGCAAGGATTTTATTTGTTGAGACAAATTTCATCCAATACTATCCAAAAATACAGACTGCCATATGGCTTTGTAATTCTTACAGGTTTCAATTTGATCTTAGAAATATATTTAAACTGTCCAAGTATGAGAACTCAGGAGAAAACATGAAATCTCTGGATTGAATTAAAACCATTAAATGGCTTATATGACTTGGCTCATCATAAAATATGCAGTGTTTTCTCAAGCACTCAGAGTTACTTTAGCATACTGCAAGCCTCATCGTTTAAAACCTAGTTTGAAATAACTTAGAAATTACAGACAATCATTTTGCTATTATAAATGGGAGTACTATCAATTCAACATAAGAAAAAACTTGGCAACTAATTTATCAGGGGCATACATTATAAAGGGTATAGTAGAATGGCTGTTTGCTACCAGTAGGCTTTCTGTACTGGTTGATTTTTTACATCACCTTGAGAAGACTAAAATAAGAATTTGAAAGTGTGGTTATAATCCTAAATACATACTTAAACCATTGATTTTAATATTTTTAATTACCAAATCTTCACCAAATAAGTTGTTCATAATTTCCTCCTATTTTCTGATGGAAATGCTAATCAAAGCTAAAATAACTGAAAGTAGGCAGGCAGCCAGGGGAAGGAAAGGTAGCAGGGTTAGCAGATCTCTGCTTTTTATTACAGCAGAAGCTTTTTTATGGTAATTAATCCAGGACTACTGGCAATTTTAATCCTAAATAACAAATCATTCTCTGATGTCTTGGCTACTACAAACCAGTTTCTAAATTGTGAGGTTTAAAGTCTTTGTGACACGACTTTACCATCATTTGAATGCATACTTCTTTCTGCAGGACAATGTTAAGGGTAGTCATTTCTCCTTCTGTTAATTTGTAAGTTCACACAGCATTTGCCCCTGAGGAAGCACAAGCAGCTCCACAGCCCAGGGTTAGGGATTAATCCACATGACCAAAATAGCAGGCAAAATGTTTAGAAAGGAATGGTGGTGAGGTTCAGAGGAGGAATTTGGAAGTGCCCGTGTTGTCAGGAAGTCAGAGGCATTCTGTGCTCCTACTAATTTGAGCTCTCAATTTCATCTGCTCTCCCCTGAAAAAATAATCTAGTCAAGAAACACATTCAAAGAGTGAACAAAGGCACGATTTGAGGACACCAAGGAGCCCCACTGACAAAAACAGCAAGAGATTCACTTTGGTTGAGACACAGGAGGTTTGAAAGTGGGGAAACTAGCACATAAACTTGTGAAAAGGGGTTGGTGAAGTGGGGTACCATATTCCGTTCAGTAGAATGGCTATAATCCAAAAGACCGACAATGCCAAGTGTTGTTGAGAATGTGGAAGAACAGGACCCTTCATATGCTGCTGCTGGAATTGTAAAGTGGTACTGTCACTTTAGAAGAGTTGAGCAGTTCTTTAAAAAGTTAAACATAGTTTATTATATGATCAACTCATTCCACTCCTAGGTTTATATCCCCCAGAGACAGGAAATAGATTATCAGCTGCCTGGGGCTGGAAAGGGGGTGCATTGTAAAAGGACATAAGGGCTCTTATATGCATGATGGCTACACAACTCAGTAAATTTCCTAAAAATTATTGAATTACCTAAGACAGGTGAATAGGTAAATTTTATAATATGTAAACTCTATCTCAACATAGTTGTTTAAAATAAAAAAGGGGGAAGGAATGGAAACTTGAAGGCCAGGCTACTTTTACCTAATTGGGGGGGCAATGGAAGCAGTTGAAGAGTTGAACAATGGAATATTACTGGACATTCATTTCATTGCTTTGCTCTTTTTTTTTCAGTTCTTCCTGCTTTGCCCTCAGTCCATGCCGTTCTCTTGGCCTGGAATGCTCTCCACTCTGTCTAGCTACACCCGTTTCAGCTTACCACTTTCTTAGAGAAACGTCTCCCACAACTCCCACCTATGCCTAGTTCTGGTCTGTCATGTGGATTCCTAGCGCCCTGTCCTCCTCCCCAGGGCTTACCAGCATCGACACTACTGAATTATTTGTGTCATCACCTGTTCAGTGCTTATCTTCCTGACTAGGTTGTGAAAAGCCACTTGATCCGTAATGGTATCTGTCCTATTCATCTAATAATAGTTAAGAACTGAATAAATATTTATGAAATGTCTGAATAAACAACTTGATTTACCAAAAGCTATAGAAAATTCAACCCTGAGATTGTTCATGTATTCAAACTACATCATTTATCTTTTAAATCTCTTCTTTAAGGTGTTTTTTCTTGTTGATCAAAAACAAATGCCACTCCTTCCATCAAGCATTTTATGCAGTCCCTAACTTAGACTACATCATTTATGAACACATTGCATTTCCCTTACTAGAATGTGACCTTCCTGAGGGTAGGATAGACACCTTTTTCATCTTTTTTTTATATAATAAGCACTTGATACGTATCTGATGAAGGAATTTATGAGTAACCCATACATGTTTCTGACAAATAGCAGTTGGATCCAGGTTTGTGTGGTCTGTTTAATCTTTTGTATAGAGTACTGCTTCTCAAAACTTAATGTGCATACTAATTACCTGGGAATCTTGTTAAAATGCAGATTTTTGATAGGGTAGGTTTAGGGTGACACCTAGGATCCTGGATTTTTCTTTTATTTTCTTTTTCTTTTTTTTTTTTTTTTTTTTGGTAGAGACAGAGTCTCACTTTATGGCCCTCGATAGAGTGCTATGGCCTCACACAGCTCACAGCAACCTCCAACTCCTGGGCTTAAGCGATTCTCTTGCCTCAGCCTCCCGAGGAGCTGGGACTACAGGCACCCGCCACAACGCCCGGCTATTGTTTTCTTTTTCTTCCTTTCTTTTTTTTTTTTTTTTTTTTTTTTGAGACAAAGTCTTATTCTTTTACCCTGGGTAGGATGCCATGGCATCATCATAGCTCACAGTAACCTCAGTCTTTTGGGCTCAAGCAGTCCTCCTGCCTCAGCTTCCCAAGTAGCTGGGACTACAGGTACCCACCCATAACACTAGATTTTCTATTTTTAATAGCGATGGTGGTCTCTCTCTTTTTCAGGCTGGTCTTGAACTCCTGAGCTCAAGGATCTACTGCCCTCAGCCTCCTAGAGTGCTAGGATTACAGCTGGGAGCCACTTCACCAGGCCAGGATCTTGGATTTCTATCTAACTACACTTTGAGAAGGGCTTGAAGCAGATGTTCTAAATTTTGGCTTCACCAGGAAAATACTAATGTTCAGATCTTATCTTCAGAGATTCTCATTTAGAGGGTCTGGGTCATAGCTTTGCCATCAGGACTTTTTTTAACTTCCCAAGTGTTGGGCTTAGAGGAATGTGAGGGAGGGGTATACAGAAACTCTCTGTATTATCTTTGAAACTTTTCTGTAAGTCTAAAAATACTTCAAAATAAGAGTTTTATGTAAAAAAAAAAAAAAAAACCTCTTCCCAAACAGTTTGAATGAGTGCTACTAATTTAGGGCATGCTGATTTTTTATTTAAAGACCTGTGTTAGTGTTTGACCTCTGTACAAGTTCACTAATCTTCAGTAGGGAATGAATGGCTGATGTGTGCTGAGAAAGTCTTAACCTTTAAATCACTTGGAATTATAACTTGGGTTCAATATATTTGCATTAGTATCTTGCTGAACTGGGTTTATGAAGGCTTTTCCTGACTCAAGGCACCTGCTGGTTTGTGGAGCAGTTCCCAACCTGTATGACTTTCTCAAGATTGAAGACCAACAATATGGTTTTCCAGGCCAAACAGCAGGATAAGGTTGGCTGCCTTATGTGACACCATCCTAAATGACAGGCTAAATTGCCCCTAAAATTCCCAAAAAGCCCAAACAACCCATTTCTCAATAATAAAATAAAAATATTGCTATTGTCTTAATGTACTGAAATCCAACAGAAAAGTTTCCATTCTAATCCTTTCAGAAGGCAGTCCTAAAATATAACTGATAGAAAATATAAATGAGATTGTAAATATAGATGCCAAGTTGAAGGGGCTGGGCTTGGGAGGACACAGCTGGGTTCTGATCCTGCCTCTGAGCTGTTGAGGCAGCAAAGAAAGTGTAAGTGGAAATGCTGGCTACTTTCCTCAAAGACATACAAAAGGCCTTTCTTGGGCCATTCCAGTCCCATGCTGTTAAAAATTCTATTCTAGGCTGGGTGCACATATACTAGGGCTGGTGGGTTCGAACCCAGCCCGGACCTGCCAAACAACAATGACAACTACAAAAAAAAAAAAATAGTCAGGCGTGTGGTAGGCACCTATACTCCCAGCTACTTGAGAGGCTGAAGTAAGAAAATTGCTTAAGCCCAAGAGTTTGAGGTTGCTGTGAGCTGTGATGCCATGGCACTCTACCGAGGGTGACATAGTGAAACTCTATCTCAAAAAAAAAAAAAAATTCTATTCTAGATATAGAAAAGGAGTTGAGTTTGGGTACATTCCTCCATGGAACTCTTGAGCACTATGGGTTTAAGACCATGCTTCCAAGTCTTTAAAAAGTTATCAATACTATTATCTTTGTCACATTCCGTTGGCCTTATGTTTTCAGGAAGCTTGGTGATAAGGGATAGTGGTGAATAGAATTTGTATATTCAGAATATCCAGAAGCTTTGGGGTGAGTTATGGAGGGAAGATATTTCACACAACCCTCCCTACATTTGCTGAAGGATTTACATGCAAATCCTTGCCTAGGGTCACAGCTTTCATTACTTTTTTACCCCTAGAGTTTAGGGAAACTGCAGTCAGTCGTCTCCCTTTGCAGTGGGTTTGGAGAAGTGGATCAGGTTGCAATACAAATAGTTCTGTATTCCCTCCACCTCTTAGCAACTTCTGTTTCCCTGGAAGAGCATTTTGCATTTCCTCTTTAACCTGATGGCTCAGGCTCAGCTAAAACCACCCAGTTTTTCCTGGTTTGGGGTCCAAGTTGCACTGTCACACTGCACTCCTAGCTGCCTTTGTCTACCTGGTCAAGGAATTTTCCAAGGTCATGTTAGACTTGAGTCTAAGTTGAAGTTTTGTGATTTTTTCCACTCCATAACTCTCAAGTGGAAATAATATCCCACCAAAGGAAGCTTTGCCTAATATCATAAACCGCACTCTGTTGTCTGAAGAAGAGAGGGCATAATTCGAATTGTTCAAAACTGGTTTGGAATGGTATTAACACTCTGGAAAATGTGTTGGCAATTTCTTATAAAGATAAACATCCGTTCACCATATGACCCAGCAGTCCTACTCCTGGGAATTTACCCTTGATAAATGAAGCCTCATGTTCACATGAAAACATATACATGAATGTTTGTAGTAGCTCCACTCATAATAGCCCCAAACTGGAAACGAGCCGTGTGTCATTCAATGTGTGAATGCTTGAGTAATCCATGAAATACTACGCAGAAATAAGAAGAAATAAATTACTCATATCTGGGTAGACCAAAATGCCTTGGATGGGTCTCAAAAGAATTACGACTGAAAGAATCCCATCTCAAAATGTTGCACACTATATGATTCTGTTTATATGACATCCCCCCAAACTCAAAATTATATAGTTTGGAGAAAAGATCAGTGATGGCCAGAGGTTGATAAAAGGCTTTGACTAAAAAAGGGTAACATAAGTGAATTTTGGGGCAGGGGATGGGCCATGGAACAATTCTGTATCCTGATTATAGTTGTGAGTACATAAATCTATCATCTGTCTCCTATCATCTATCTAAAAATTCATTTTACCATCTAATAAGTTAAAAAATAAAATAAACTGGCTTTGAATCAAGGCACACTTCTTTTTAGTTTTTTGACTGAGGATAACTTATCTAACTCTTCAATATTTGGTTTCCTCATTTATGAAACAGCTGTGTTAATATTCACCTTGTAGAGCTGGTGTGGTGCTTATGTGAGGCCATATGTGGGAAAGGGTCAGGTATACAGCAGGCACATAATCAAAGTTCATGTCCTTTCTCTCCTTTCTCAGACGTGGGTCTTATGTGCTGGGGTTTAGAGATCTGTGTTTTATAGTCCTTGATACCCCTTAGAAACCAGAGAGGTAAGTTTGGAAACAGGAAGATATGGCAATTCCAATTATAGTAAGTAAATATTAAAAATTAAAAAACAAAACAACTTTCCAGAGGGTCTTTTTCTGACACAAGCGATCAATGTAACCTGGTTCTTTGTAACCTCAATGAATCCTCAACAATAAATAAAAAAAAGAACAAACTTTCCTCACACCCCTGACCCTTTTAAAAACATTTCTAGGTGATATTTTCAGATAACAGGTGAGTTTAAAAATATCTGCTCGGGCTTTACATATATCTTTAAAGATGCATGAAGAAAAAAAACATTTCTTGAAATTTTGTGTTTTGTTATTTGGGTCTGATCTTATCCAGAACAGGGGCCTCATGTTACTGGTGGCTCTGGTGGCTCTTTAATTTATGCAGCTCTATATTTAAAATGAATATATGAGAAATCCAGGGTGTTTAATTAAACTTAGACTAAAGAAAAGAAGTAAATATGCAGGAAAAGTATGTGTGGAATGTGTGTGTGTTGTGTGTGTGTTTTTTGTGTGTGCCTGTGGTACTGGGGCTACGATGCTTGTGTCTTCCATGTCCTCCAGTTTGATAAAGGCTGCTGGCAGTTGTCCCCAGCCAAGTCATCTAGCCATGTTTGCAATCTGTGCTCTATTCATATCCCTCTTTTCTCACTTGACACAGCTGTGCTTAGGAAATGTGGGGGTGGATGGGTGCAGGATGGGCTTGAATGGCAAGACAGCCCAAGACCTTCTAAAGGTATGCTCTGAATAACCCAAGACAATACAGATTCATGAGGCCTGTTACAGTCTGTCACTGATCTCACAATGTCTAAGGAAACCACCCAAAGCCTTTATGGTAATTACATTGTCCTTAAAAACAATTTCATTTCCTCCTCTCCCCTCCAAGGGAGGATTATATTTCCTAGCCCTATTGATGTTGGGTCATGTGATCTGCTTTGACCAATGAGACATTACAAGATAATGATGCAAGCGGAGGCTTGACACTTATTTATGCTTACACGGTTCTCTATTTCTGCCATCACAGCAAGCACACACTCCTGCTAGCCTGCTGATCCAATGAGGATAAGAGATAGGTGGGGAAGACACACACTCAACCTAGGCCTTGAGCCTTGATCCTCTAACCCAGAGCGACATAACTGAGAATAAATGAGTGATGTTTCAAGCCACTGATACCTGGACTGGTTTGTTACACAGCATTACTATGGTGACAGTTAACTTCTACAGCCGTTTCAGCCTAAGTGTAGCACCATAACTAACCCATTAGATGGGGAAAGAATCTTTATGCAAAACGTTATTGTCCCTTCTATAAAGCAGCCCTGCCGTGCCACTGGCAGTCAGCCCAGCATAGCCCCTTTCACATTTCTTTGTAAAGATCTAGGGGGTCTCATGTAAGCATCCACCTATCTTCTTCTCTTCCTTAGCAACATCCCCTGCACTGTCTAGGATCCCTAATGAGCCCAGTCTTGCTGTGACAATGTAGGTATGAACCAAGCACGCCATTGCCAAGCAGCTTTTACTTTTTCATCCAGTTACCAGGCCCTGTTCACCTGACTGGCCATCTCATGCGGGGTGCTGCTGGTCAGGCCCTAACAAGGCCAGATGAGCCTACGTGCTGACATTTGGAGATTGTTTATTCATTTCCAAGGCCCACTGTCATTAGATAAGCTGGGGAACAGGACTCCGTGGTACCGGCCAAGGACCCAGGACACTTTGTGCACCCAGTGAAGTGTTGACTAACTATAAATTCAGTCTAGAATAAAAATGCTTTGAAGATATAATAACCTCTTTAAGATAGGGAGCTACTGTGTAACTTTGTAACCTATGAGGGGGAATCTGTTTCACCTGTACTATGATGAGTACCATATTGCTGATGTTTACTTTCACTATGAGAATAAAAAGTAACCAAGGGAAAGAGGAGGGCAGAGCAGTTCTTTGAGGAGATATCCTGGCTGTTCTCCGGAATTGCTGGCTTTTCTGTAAATAAAAGTGAAACTGTTCGTCTCTCATCCACTTCTCCATTGACTGGCTTGACTGACAGGCGGGTGGATAGACTCCTTAGTCCAGCAACAATCTCACTCTGTTCTTTTTGTGCAGTCTCTTATTTAGGATGAATTTGGGGTGTTCATTCAATCAAAATTATATTCTAACACTCTCCATGATGGAATGGTAATCAACAGAAAAATGTCCCGTAAACATATCCAACACATATCATTTTCAAAAATATTAGCCAAACCTAGATGTCAGGAAATCAACACTTATCCCCAACATGTGAGTGTTAAAGCTATTTAGTAATAGTGAACGACAAAGAGAGAATCAGCATAAAAAATTACATTATTACTTAAAGCTTCAAGCATTAAAATTATCCTTCCCACAGGCCAAATTGAACTCCCTGGCTGTTGCTTAAGAGATGCAAATAACTAAGACATCTTTATTTTATAAAAACATCATTTCCACTCATGTGCCTGGCACATGGTAGACATTCCACAAATGTTTACCGAACTGAATGTGCATCTTTCCTTTTCCCAGGGAGAAGGCGCGTCCTGAGCCATAGAAATAAACCCGTCTTCCTTCAGGACACTTTACCCCAACAACCAGCCATGTTTGTTTCCTAACTTCACTAAAGTTGTTTTGAGTATAGAAACCTGATTTCCTAAGCAAAGCATAGGTTCTCCCATGCATTAAAGGAGGCATGATGGAAATTAAGGCATTTTTTTCTTTTTAGTCTTTCTCCCCCCGACTCTCTCAACTTGTGCCAATTCAATTCATCTTCCAGTATTGCTGTAAGGTTGGGAAAGTTTTCAACATTCCATAGTCAAAGGTATGTCCAGAAACACTTAGAAGTGATCAAAGTAGTGGGTGATAGTCATTAATACCATTGCTAAATAAAATATGTCCAGCGTTCTACCTTCTAGGCACGTGGTAAGATTGCACTTCCTGGCCCCTTGTGGCTAGATGGAGCAGTGGGTCAAGAGGCTGTGGCCAGAAGTGATATGTGTCACTTATTCTGGGCCACAGCATTTAATTGCCAGGGTGAAACTCTCCAGGGCTCTTTCTCCTCTGTCATAGTGATTCATAGTATTTGAGATATGGATGCTCAGCCAGTTTCATCCCCATATGGTGGTGACCCCAGATGAACCAAGGTGGTCATATGGGATGAGCAGTAAATAAACTTTGGTTGTTTATGAGCCACCAAGATTTGGGGGGGTATTTGTTATTACAGCATATCCTGGCCTAGCCCGATGGTTAAAGTCTCTGATCAGAGTACTTTGCTATCATTTACCATGTCTTTACAAATGAAATGAAAAGCAAAGATAGGTAGTACTTCTAAGGATGTTAGGGCTGAAGGAAAACACGAAGGTGTCTACTTTGCCCATCTCTCTTTCTGTGAGCAGGCTGGAATGACGGGCTAAGTTGACTTCCTTCTATAACTTTGCTCCTAGAAGTGAACACCTTACAGGATGGCTTGGGCCTAGAAGGAGACTGGCAACTCTTTAATACATCCACCCCTATCCCTACAGAAAACTAGCACAGGGTAAATATACTGCCTTAGGAAAAAATACATTAGAATTAAAAACAATCAAAAAAAAGGAATTAAAAACAATCATGAAATCAGACAAAGCATGATGAGTATAGACATTTGGAGACTATTTAATAGAGTAGTTCACATCCTGGATGTCTCAAAATCCAAGAAGCCTACTCCATCAGTCACAAATTCTGTTTCAGTTCCCACCCTGTTAAGGCTTTGTACTAGGTGGTTAGGATACTGCTGCAAACAAGACAATTAAGAATTTCTCTTCTCCAAGAGCTTTTGTTCTAGTGGATAGTGACAAAGCAATAAACGTATACACAAGCAAATAAAAAAGGTCAGGTATGGATGTGTACTATGAAGAAGATCAAATAGTGTAATGACACATAACACAGTTGGCAAACTATGACCCATGGGCCAAATCCGGCCTGCACCCTGTTTTTGTATGATTTTCTATGTTTTTAAATGGTTGAAACAAATGAAAAGAAAATCTCATGAGGCAGGAAAAATATTCAAATTTCAGTGTCCACAAAGTTTTACTGGAGCACAGCCACACCCTACATAATCAACCCTGGCTACTCTTCCAACCTTGACAACTGCATTTCTGGCCCCCACTCACCCCCTCCAGCCACATCGTCCTCCTGGCTAATATCCGGACACCCAAGTAGACTCCCGGCCCCCACACGGCCACTGCCCCGATGGTTGCCTCTGCTTCCCTCACTTCCTTCAGGGCCTTGCACAAATATAACTGAATTAGAGAGGTCTCCTCTACTTAGTCAGTCTGGGTCCCCCTCCCCTTACTTGATTTTTTTCATGGCACTTATTACCCCTAGTATGTTACAGATTTGCATATTGTCAGCCTCCACCTCCCACGCTTAGAACACAAGTTCTAAGAGAGTTGAAGCACTGACTTATTTCCTGCCACATTCCCAGCTCCTAGATCAGTGCCTAGATATAGTTAGTAGGTGCCCAATAAATACTTGTTGAATAAATAAATGAAGGAATTGTCAAATATTGGAAAGTTCTAGTAAGAGTAAAGGGAGATTCTTTATGAACTAGGACGTTACAACCAGCCGAGGCTTTCCTGATGCAGGAGGACCTCAGGGTGTCTGTGCTGCTTAATGCCTCAGTGTCTTGGTAAAAACTGTAAGAACTAGTGGCAAAGGGGAGAAAAAAGTGGACTCCTTACCATAAAAGCAACCTAGGAAGAAATGTTTCATCTCAGCTCTGTCTAATCTCATCTCAACCATGTTCCCAATTAAATCCAGTTTCTACTCTAGGAAAAAGTTAGCCTAGAAATGTGCTCAGAAACAATTTTACTGCCACTTGTGTCCTGATATCTCTAACACCTCTATTCAACTGTGGTAATAATAAATGTGTCTGGGAGTTCCAGGTCTTATGACATCAAGTTCTACATGGAATCATCTGTATGTCAAACACTATATTCTCATTTCAAAAATTGTCTTTTTCAGGGGTTTATAGTAAAGGTCGATTCACAAGTCTAATTCATGATTTTTAAATTAAAAAATAAGTCACAGAAGGAGGCACTATATTGAAGATGTAAAGTACAGGGACTTCTGTAGTATCCTGGCACCAATAATATGCTATAGTGATATAAAAGCTTTAGTCACCAGTTATAAGTGACTGACTAATTAAAAACAGGTCTGTGTATAATAGAAACATAGAACTCAACACATTTAACTACAAGGTCATGAGTGAAGAAGAAATTAATGAAAACATTTCAGATGTCCTTTGCTCCAAGGACTGTGCTTGACAGGAAAGTAGACCTGAGCTCCTTGGGCCATCTGATTACCAACAAAGTCAGTGGACTTTTCCTGTATGTGAAAAGTCCATACACTTTGGAAGTAGAAATAGGGCAGGGATTAAGAGAGGGTCTACTTCCTGGAATTAAATATGGAAAATGTACAAGTGTACAAGGCAGTCCTTGTTATTCAATTCACTTGAGAGACAATTTCAAGAGAAGGAAAGTGACACAAAGGTAATGATGTCTTGTGATCCATGTAGTTTCTCATGAAAGTTAGAGGTATCCCACATTGCTGTGGATCTTAGACTATTCCAGTCTTACACAAAATTTAACATCCAAAAATATTTTTCTACCAATGAAGCTAAGAAAGAGGTTGGATGAAAAGATAGTATTCAGAGAAGATGAAGAAGAATGAAACAAATTTTGTCAGAAAAAGAGTTGTGAAATCCTACCATGACCTAAAATTATTCTTTTATTGCCATATTGATATGTCTTCAAAAGATTTATGAAGGCTGGCTTCCCTCAACATCTTAAGAAGACTACCAAGATCCTTGGTGATAAGAATTATTTATTAAATAAGCCAGAAACAATCTTGACCAGAAGGCCAATGTGAATAGCAGGCCAGTAAAGCTATAAGTACGAATTTACCAAATGTCCAAAGTACCTACCATATTGTATTTGGGGATATCACATATCCATGTGAATCTCTGTGGATGGAGCTCTTCAGAGTTGTGCTGTGCATACTTTGTGCAACTGTGGGTGGGTACCTGTGGCCTTCTGATTTCAAGATTGCTCTTTTTAAAGCACCAATGGAGGCAAGAAAGGCTTCATATTTCTCTGTTGCACCCTTTTTAATAAAAGCATTTGTTATGTGAAATTTGGAGTCAGTCAAAAGGCCATACTCAAAAGCTAGGAAGGCCACAAGTTTCCTTAAGGCTGTAGGTTCCTCACCTGAATGGGCAACTATCTGATTATATTAGTGAACCAAGCACAGGCATTGGGTTAACCTTACTTCTAAGAGAAAACATGCTCTTAGAGTGGAAAATTTAACATCTAACCAGTATATACAATGGATTTGAAATATCAAGGTGAGATTTTCAAATAGATTTGTCACAGTTCAAATGTTCCACGCACTGCTGGCCCCAAACAGCTAGCCTTCCAAGCACGAGTGGCGAAACTAATGAAATTAGGGTGCCTTACACTCGAATGGCATTACACACAATTGCCCAGGATATTAGCAGATGTCTGCATGGTTGCTGGAGAAAAAATTGTTCATGGACTCACAGAACCTAGTAGAGGCAATGCTAGTCTGAGCTGAAAAACAGGATAATGTTCAAAGCTAAGGCAAAGAAACATTTCCTCTTAGATTCTCTTAAGAAAAAGGTAGGGGTGCCGGTCCCATATGCCGGAGGTGGTGGGTTCAAACCTAGCCCCGGCCAAAAACCAAAAAAAAAAAAAAAAAAGAAAAAGGTAGGGGAAAAAAGAAAACTGTAACCAATATTATATATCTCATTATCCCTCAGCACCCTGTCACATCTATGCCAAACGTCTGTTTAACTAGAGGCTACCTTTTTCTTCATATCTGAAATCATCAGTATATGTAGCTTTATTTCTTAAAGAAAATGATGATCTATAAGACAGAAATCATGAATAGTATTAGTAATGTGCTTTACCCCCCATGTGTAAGGACCTGTTTCCTGTCACATGCAAATTCAACTGCTTCCTTCTGTTGTCCCATTAAACAAATTTACATGCTAACAATAAATTCAAAACATTAAAAGCTTCACAGTGCCCGGAACACCTAAAGAATTCTTGGTGTTCATACTCTTTAAAAGAGCTAAGCAATCTAAAGCATGTCACTTATGTCCCACAATTCAGAGTCTTCTCTTGTACCATCAAATAAATTAATGTTTTACAAGTAAAACAGAAACATTTTAAAACCCGATGAGCCCAGCGCATCTAAAGGATTTCCAAAAATGATGTTTTAAAGGATTTATAAGAAAGCTGGACTGTCTGGAAGGCCTTACTTGCTTTAACCAAATCAGGCTTTTCTCTTGTTACCTATGGTCAGAATTAGATTCCCTGTTACCTACAATCTGACCTTGAGATCCTACATCAAGGCCAGTGGCAGTGAACTCGAGCTGGAGACTGTGATTTGTCCCATGTACATTTGGAATTTGAGAAGTTAAAAAGGAGCATGTTGCTAGACAAGGTGACTCTCTACTCCTAATTCAATACTGTTCAACTTTTTATTTTATTATCAACCCCTGTCTATGACAACTAGGAGCCTTTTTAGACATTTTTTCTTCTATGACATTTTAAAATGGATTTTATGTATATATATATATATATTTAAGCACTGTATGTATATTAATGCTTTATATATCAAAAAAGTAAAATGTTTTCATTCCTCAAGAACCAATTCCCCCTATTGAAAAATGCACGTAACACCAGCTATAAAAATAAAAACTCAAGCTCCATTTGATTGTCTGTTCACGGCCAGAAATTTCTAAATCAATAATGATTCAGCACCACTTCAGTCAAAACAATTACATCCGAATCATTTTCAAAATAATAGGTTAAAAATATGCCCTACAAAATACATCAAATATTGTTCTGGCTGTGAGTAATATTCCTGTTAATTTTATTGCATTACTCTCAATTCGTTGGGCTGTAGTTGATGTTTGCTCATAGAACCAAAAATTCAATTACTGGATTTGATTACTGTTGAATTTTACACACATTTCAAGAAGCAAAAAACCAAACAACCTTGAAGAAAACATTTTTTTTTCTGGATGGTAGCAATTGGCAATTTCCAAACTAGACAGAAAATGTCCACAGATAGCATGTAATTTTCAGTTTACAGAAGAAATAAACTTTTGCTGCTCACAAAAGGACCTGAAATAAATGGCCCACAAAGTTATCTGCATCTTGAAACTAGTGCTTCATAAACTGCATATACAACTGAGGAGACATCTCTCCATCTGAAAAGATCCCAGAATGTTCATGTTTTATTACAACTCCAAAAAAATCAAAACACACCCCAAAACAAAAACAACCAAAAAATACCCACCACTTTCAAATACTCACGGCGAGAAGCTAGCAAGACTAAGAAACAGAACAGTTACTAACAAATGCAGGATATGTCCTATCCACCATTAGGAGTGTTCTATATTTTTAGATTGGTTCAAAATTAGTGAGGGCAAAGAAAGAAAGCCCTCTGAATAAATCAATAAAAAGAATCTTCAGCACATTAATAATTGAGCTCACCTACCTTCACAGGTCCATGTTCATTACTGCAGCCTTGCACCAGTTGCACATAAAACATCATGAAAATATTCATCACTGCCCACTCTCTGTACATTTTGAACATTATAATATCCACCGATTACTGAGCAGTTGACATCAGGAAGCTAGAGAAAACTGTTTCAAAAGGCATTCTCCAGAAGGAAAGTTTGAAACCCCAAAACTTTACATGGAAAAACAAATAATCAGTTGTGATCAAAATCCAATGATATGACTTTCAGTTAGCCAAGGTATATTTTTGGCACAATCTTGGTGGGGAGAGAGAGAGATGAAAAAAATTAAAACGTTCTCATGCTCCAAAAATAATCAGGAGGTGGACATGTCTTCCACCTGAAATTTGAAAGTACTCTAAATAAATTTCATGTCCAGCAAATTAGAAAAAAAAAAATTTCTCTCCACCCTATATCCTCAGTTCTTCCTAAGGAGGTGGCACAGCCACAATGGTTGCAGCTACAGAAAGCTGGAACGCAATTCTGGATTAAAACTTTTTTCACAACCTTCATGGAAGCTTGCAGAAGCATGTGTCTTAAATCTGACACAGATTTTGGCAGAAAATGCAGGGAAGTGTTGGCTGCAATCCTGTTGCGTCCCTACCAATAGCAGGGCAGTTTAAAAAACTGACTCAAATGCTCAGGACTGCATTATTTTCAAGCAGATAACCTGTAACATGAAACCCCCAGCACACAGGCCTGACCTTGTATCTCAATCAGATTGCTTAGGAAGGGACCTCAAGAAGCTCACGCATTTGCTGCCAGTGACACTCAGAAAGCAATCAATATGTTTTAAAAAACGCACACATGCAGGAAAACAACCAAAACATCCTCATGTACATGCAAAAAGGCAAACATACACAAAACGACTTTTTAACAGGAGCTTAGTAATTTAGGTCAAAATGAAGAACATCGATTTTTTAGAGAAGCAACGATTACTTTTATTTGCAGGTGCTAGGAAACTTTCATCTTACGTGCCTTGTTACATAAACCAGGTTACCACTTTAGCGTGTAATTCTTTAGAAGCACCGGCTAAGTTAGCTTTAGAAACTAAAGGCCTTGAATAGTTGCATGCTACAAATGGCCAAATTCTAGGAAGCATGGAGACCTGCTCTTGTGGTCTTCACTAGTTTCCGATCTTTGATTTCCAGGTTTTGGCCTTTTCGAAGCCATTTTTTCCGTTTCTGAAGTCTAGGATGGCCTGAGATATTTCCTCGTTGGTATTCATTACGAATGGACCTAAGGCAGAAAGAGACATTCAGAAACTTCTGGGTGACAATATTTTCTTCTGCCACGCGAAATGGTATGTATTTCTATAGTTCTTAATTTGAAACAAAATCCAGGCATAACTAACAATAAAAGCTTACTTTCATAGTGCTCAGTCCCCAAGGACTGTAATACAAATTTCTCGAATAGGATTGTGTATGATTATGAATCACAACAACTTCACTTGACATAAATTAATGCACTATATCTCACCCAGCCATTGCAGGTTTTTCATCAGCAATGGCATCTCTTCATTCAAAAAAGTCTTAAAATTCGTTCTATGACAACCATTTTTGTGGTTATTTTTGACTTTAGCTGATACCAAGAATTGAATCTACTGGACACAAAGAATTGGCAAATCTCTTCATAGTTTAGATGTGTAAACAATATACGAGGCTGTGTGTGTATATGAGCATTGTGAGTCATTTTGAAAATCAGCAGCACTTCACTGACAATAAACAGGAGATTCAAAAATTTTCAAGTCAAGAAAACATCATTTTGGGGGTTCCATCGGGGTTAGCAAACTTTCTGTAAAGGGCCAGCTTAGTATATATTTTAGACTTTGTGGGTCAAACAGTGTCTGTTTCAACTACTTCTTTCAGTGAAGTGCAAAAGCAGTCATAGGCAATATAAAAGTGAACAAGGATGGCTGTGTTCTAATAAAACTTCATTTACAAAAACATGTAGTAGGCAGATTTGGTCCATGCACCATAATTTGCTGACTTCTTTTGTCTACTTCCTGGGTCTGAACTTAAGTTTTGCCTTGTATAAGAAGTCTTCCCCTAATCTATCAGGAGATAGTATGTCTGTCTCTTCCCTTTCCTTCACACATTGTCGCAGCACTATTTCTACTATGCAAGTTACCTTTGTTCATTTTTTTAAATAGACAAAAAAATGACTTAACGATTTTATAAACTTAAGAAATATTATTCCTAAAAGGTTCATATTTTTCACTAAAAATACAATAGACAGTATGGAAATCATTGTTAATTTTTCTAAAGATACAAATGATATTCAAGTCCCCACTAGAATGCAAAAATCTTTTTTCAAGTTGAAATTCCCTATGAAATGATATAAAAACAGTATTTTTGTTCTTCCCACCGTTCCAAGCTCAATGTCCTACACGTGATAGGTACTTAAGAAATATTTCTTATTAAAAAATAGATAAGGGCTAGGTGCAGTGGCTCATGCCTATAATCCTAGCACTCTGGGAGGCTGTGCGGGTGGATGGCTTGAGCTCAGGAGTTTGAGACCAACCTGAGCAAGAGTGAGACCCTGTCTCTACTAAAAATAGAAAAACTAGCTGGGGGTGGTAGCGGGCTCCTGTAGTCCCAGCTACTTAGGAGGCTGAGACAAGTGAATCGCGTGAGCCTAAGAGTTTGAGGTTGCTGTGAGCTATGATATCACAGCACTCAATCCCAGGGCAACTGAGTGAGATTTTCTCAAAAAAAATAAAAAAACTAGATAGGAATTATTTTTCTCTCACAATAAAGAAATTAAACAAAATCCTCAGATGTGTAGATGGAAAGACTAAACGAAAATCTAGCTATTTCAAATAATACTCTACATGTACAATACTTTAAAAAAATCAACAAATGGAATCATCATTATTTGAGACTTACCGTGCTGAACAATCGGTTCCTTTATGGGTTCCCCAGCAATTAATACGAAGTGGCTTCTTTTCTGATCCTAGAGTTAACAAAGAAAACACAGGACAACAAACGGGCTTATTTCTGAATGTCAAACTAGGAACAGTACGAACTTGATGTGCTAGGCAAATGGATACTGTTCCCAATTCTGAATATAAATTCCAAAAATATTTTCTGCGTAACATTCAACATGGAAACATTTATTCCTTAAGTTATTTAGTAGCAATTAGAACTCAAGAATAAGTCCAAGCCACCAAAATATTAATATTCTCAAATCAGAAAAGGAGAATTTAAGATTTTCTTTAATTGGAAACATCTTCATGACAAACTATCAAACTATGCAATTGAATTGGTTTATTATAGGGTTTATGATTTCTCACTAACAATATAATTTTTAAAAGGGAAGATTACTTCTGCAAATCCAAAAATAAAATTTTACTTAGTGAATTTATTTATTTATAAAGACAAGTTCTTGCTTGGCCACCCGGGGTAGAGTACAGAGGCATGATCTTAACAAACTGAAACTTCAAATTCCATGGCTTATACAATCCTCCTGCCTCAGCCTCCAAGGTACCGAGGACTACAGGCCATGTGCCACCATGCACAGCTAATTTTTTTTTTTGTCACCCTGGGTAGAGTGAGCGGCACATCACAGCTCACAGCAACCTCAAACTCTTGGGTTTAAGCGATTTTCTTGCCTCAGCCTCCCAAGTAGCTGGGACTGCAGGTGCCAACCACAGTGCCTGGCTATTGTTCTTACTAGACTTCACTGTTTATACTTCTTAGGCTAATGGAAAGATAAAACAATTAACTGTTACCAGTTTTAAAAAATTAATGGTTTATTTTATTATTAATTTTCACATATACATAAATAAAGTATCTAGCTTTACTAGGCTATTTTGTTTTATTTCTGTCTTTCAATGTTATTTTAATCAAATGTTAATCTTTATTATTTAAATGAGTTCCCCATGAATGGTGATAGTTAAAAGGCATTGTCACTCTGAAGTATGGTTTTGATGACAGTCAGGGTCTATTGATTGTCTACTTGGGTACTCTGTAGGTGAATTTGCTAATCTATGAGGCTTAAGATCTTCTCAATAGGACATTAATATAAATATGGATATAAAAGTGAGATGGAGCCCTTCCTATCAAACTCATGTGCTCCTGATCATGAAGTCATCAGGACAATCACCATTCAGGACAAAGTTCAGAGTCCCAACTGTGGGCCAAAGCAGCACAGGGAGGCTTGGAAACAGAAACTGCTCCAGGGTGAGTGGTACCAGTCCAGGGTTAAATGTCTGGAGTAGCCTGGGGTTGATTCCAATCCCTACAAACTCTGAAAAAGTTAAGTACATTTTGAAGTCATTGTTGTGGTTTGGGCTTCTTTCAAGAAGTCAAAGTGTACAGCCTCAAGGCTCTCAAGGCTAGCATATGCCAAGCACCCTGCAGTTGCTACCCACCATGGAAGATTTCAGAGTGATGGGCACGAAAGTAATTCACACTGAGTGAGGAAGTCACCTGGCCCTGCACACTTTCATAAAGTCTGGTGGCTCAGGCTGTGTAACAATTACGGAACTGCATACAGCAGAATGATGCCCCTGCAGCCAGGAGCGCTAGTAGCCCATGAATTGATGGTTTCAGCCGACTCTTTTCTCTCCTGGCTGCCCCTGTCCTCATGTCCTCATTGTTTCTTACTGGTGTTCTGTTTCAGCTGTCAAATCCTGAGTATCTGCAGTGTGTTCTCTGTTACATTAGAGGAGGAACCGAGGTCGCCAAGTTAAACCAGATCATGTTCTAAATGACTCTGATATCAGTAGGTTGTGGCCTTTGTGTAGCTTTCCTGCCTCTTTCCTATACTAGCTTGAAATATATTAAATTGTCTTTTTTTGTAGTTCACATGGCAGTTTCCTATGGTTCAGTCTAATATGAGACGGCACAGATCCTGAGATAAGCATTTTTTTCCTGGTGCTCATGAGATCTTTCTCTTGTTTACTTCACATCTCGTGGCAGTGCTACAGATTAGAGCAGCAGGACGGGGCTGCCAGAAAAGGAAGCTGAGACAATCCCTCAATCCCACTGCATTCTGTAATACCTGAGTCAGAGGCCCAGGACTCAGGCACACTGCTTCTCCCCCGCCATTCACCCACTGGAGAAGCTCTCCACCCTTACTTTTCAAAATTCATCTTTATAGAAGCTTTTGTACAATTGTTTCCTGAATCCTCTTTGTGAGAACGTCACAAAGCAGTCAGATTGGCTTACCAGACTCATAAGATGCTAAATCAGTCACCCAAGGGAACAAAAAGGACATGAGAAAGAAATGTGGAAACCTGGGGGTAAAATTTCCCAAGACTCCTACAATATCAGAAACTTTAAAATCAGGGATTTGTCGCAAAAGGACTGTGAAAGGCATCACCTGCTCCCCTCGGTTCAAAATGCAGACTATTTTCACATGGCTCTGCAATGTACACGCAGACCCATATTTATGCTTCTAGTATTCACTTAGGCTAAAAACAAAATCGTCTTTCCCTTGCTGGCTGCTTGAGGATCGCCTACCATCGTGAATGACACAGTGACTGGACCAGGAAGTTCATGACCAACTGACCATTTCAGAGTAAACAAATGGCCACTGATGTCCTTCACCCTGGGAAGGCAACAGCCCCAAAGACAGAAATGAGGGAAAAACTAGCCAGAATGTACAAGACCACACCCGATGTCATCTTTGTATCTGGATTCAGAACTCACTTTGATGGTGGCTAGACAACCGGCTTTGGCATGATTTACAATTCCTTGGATTATGCAAAGAAAAATTAGCCCAAACATAGAATTGTGAGGCATGGCCTGTATGAGAAGAAAAAGATGTCAAGAAAGCAGCGAAAGTTAAAAAAAAAAAAAAAGAAAGCAGCGAAAGGAACGCAAGAACAGAATGAAGAAAGTCAGGGGGACTACAAAGGCTAATATTGGTGCTGGCAAAGGGTGAGCTGGAGATTAGACAGCAGGTAAGGAAGCAGGGAAGATTCTACAATGACGTTATCTGCAGCCATTGTGTGGATTTTTCACAAGGGGATTAATACACCAAAGACTTGTCATGTGAAAAGAAACAAAATAAATTAATTGTACAAAGAAAGAAAATTAAGAGACAACAAATACGTGTTGCCTCCAGATTCAAATTTTTAGGGATAAATAACAGGGACTTTAGATGATTCTTGGAGATGAATCAATATATAAAAAACTTTAAAACAAACCAATAGAAATAGCAGAAATTAATGAAAGGGGACAATAAGTTTGTGGTATCATTTCTTCCCCAATTTCCAGCTAGGCAGGAGAGTTAGGCATTTTCCTGGAAACTAGGTGAAAGTGTAAGTTAAGAAAATTGAATGAAAAAAAAAACAAAACACTTACTTTGTTCTCCACCTGAACTTTGTCACCTTCCCCGAGCACGGCCGTATGATGTGGTTCTATTTTTACTTGCTCATCATTGGGCCCTAAAAACAAAACCAATGACCCACGAACTTTAGTCCTCATTATAGTACATTCATCATACAGTTACACACTGGGTTAACTATGTAGCACCATAATATTAATTTCAATTTCAAAAAATAACAGACAGCAATTTCCTTATGGTTGGTTATCATCTGAAACTGATTGGTTTTAAATTTTGAAAAGAACAGGAATGTGAATCCTGCATTGTGATTTCATTTACTTTTAATGTCATGCTTAAACAGTTCAAATAATAGCCAAGCCTTTGGCATTACGTGCTAAGAGTGTTTCTTTGGGTAAATTATAAACCTTATAAGAATTAAGCACACTTAGAAAAATTATCAAATGCCATTATTAATTCATTGCAACAAGTATTAATTGAACACCTACAATTGCCTAGTACTACCGGGGAAATACAAAGATGTGCAAAGCAGATTTCTTGCACACATATAATTCATAGTGTCATTGGAGCAAATAAATTATACAAACAAAATAATCCAAGAATAATTTAATTGAAAAATAAGTAAATTGGATAGTTGCTGAACCATTGCTATTGAACTGTGAACAAGACCCTGTTCTAAATGCTGTGGGGGTCTTCAGGATAGATGAATGTCCATCCCTTCTAAACTGATGCTCACAGATAAAGCAATACTAATGAAATTATCTCTTGGGGCAATGATAAATTAATAAGCAAAATGCAATAGAAGAAAAGGGCTGGTAGGGGCTCATTCAGGTCTAGAGACCCCAAGAATTTGTTGTGGAGGAGGTGAGATTTGAATAGAACTCTGCAAGATTAAAGGCAAATATGGAAAAGAAAGGCATTCTAGAAAAGAGGACAGATCATGCAAGGGTAATATGTGTGTATTTCTGGGGAAACAGTGAACAGTCTACCATTCTTCTGGGAAGAATGATCAAAATATAGTCTGTCTTTAGATCATGGAAAACCTTCAAAGCCATGTTTATCTACATAAAATTAAGAGCCCTCGAGGAGTGAGAGAGAGAGAGAGAGAGAGAGAGAGAGAGAGAGAGAGAGAAATGGTCAGATCTTGAAGAAATAATTCTAGAAGCAGAGAATGAACTGGAGGGAGGGGCAAGACTGAAGCTAGGATGACCTGTTAGGGGTTTGCTGTAACAGTCTAAGACAAGTGAAGACGAATTACAGTCTGAACTGGGAGAGTGGCAATAGAAAGATGGAGATAGATTTGAGAGAGTTGAGAAAGAATCTAAAGGATTTGGCAACAGTAGGAGAGAGAAGAGTCTAACATGATTTTCACCCTGTGCAGAAGAAGATTCTAACAGTAGGTCTACAAGAATGGAGAGGCTTAAGTGAGCCAGAACAGCCACAGGGGGCTGGAGAGAGGGGATGAGATTTGGACTGGTCTTTCAATTGGCTAAAAAATCAGACATGATTGGAGAACAGAGAGAAAATTCCAAGTTAGGTGAGTAGCTCATAAAGATGTCTAGGCGGATACCCCTGCATGCCATTTGGGGCTATAAATAAGGGCATTCACTTGACCTGTTGGAGTTAAAGCTAAATAATCAATAAGGAAGTGCTTATTTAAAAGATAACAATATAATTAAGTAAACTAGATGAGGTATATATTAACCAGTGCAATGTAAGCGTTCCTAATTTTATATGAAATCAGCACATTGTATCCCATAAATGCATTAATGTATACATGATCTATGTGTATATGATTTAATAAAAAAATAAAAGATAACAATAGCTTGAGCAATTATTATGTAAACATAAACATAATTCATGAATTTACGGCATGTTGGCTGGAGTCCAACTATACCTATATTTTCTAGAGAACTTATCCTTTCCATTACTACTTTGGAGATAACTGGTATGACACAGCAGGGTTCATTCTGATGCTTGCAAACATGAAATAGCATTCTAATAGAGCAGGAGTTCTTAATGTGGTGTCAATGTGCTTGCAGGGGTCTATGGATAGAATTCAGGGCCTAGTGCACTTGGATGGGAGATAAATTACATGCTTATTTTCATTAACACCTAATTGAAATGTAGCTTTTCCTTCAGTCATGAATGTAGCCAACAACCTGCAGTAGTATTAAATGGACCAATGGCTTTGTCTCCAGTGGAAATCATAGATGTTATATTACTGTATTGTAGCTAATTCATAATACAGTTTATGTTAATTATTACTTAGAATTTAGAATGGGCCTGCTGCTAGATTATGTTATTTCAAATGTCATTAGACAATCACACATATAACTATATCATGAACTTGTTCCTTTACAATTTTAATAACTTCACTGAATTTAAAAACATTATATGAGAGAGACAGCTTGGCAGATGTCAGTAGGGTCCATGGGACAAAAAAGATTAAGAACCTCTGTCCCAGAGGCAGTAGTGTGCTGTATAATCATTGAAAATTGGCTTTAACACATTTTCATCACAATAGTTAACACTGTGATGAAAATGTGTCAAATGGTCTATGAAGCGAGTGTATGATGCCCCATGATCATATCAATGTATACAGTTATGATTTAATAAAAAAAAAATAAAATAAAATAAAGAAAATTGGCTTTACAGGATGAGGGGGAAAACAGATTTGTAGCACGTGTCAGTTTCCATGGTGTAAATTATTCCAATGTGGCTAATACCATGCTACCAAAGTGAGGTCAGGGAAGAAGTGCACAATCAGTGCCTGCAAGCCAGCACGAGCCAGCCCCAGCATAACACTAAAGGTTTCTCCCCCATCAAAGATTTAGGTCAACGAATATCATAGAAGTGAATGATAGAACTCCACCAGTTTTCTATTTACATAGGAATGTAGCAATAAAAGAGCAATCTGAGAGTTAAAGAAGAATCTCATTTAGAGTTGGGTAATATTTTTAACTGTGATACAGAGCAGCATTTTATGAAGTGTGCTTTACTGTGATCCCCCAGGAGCCATGTCTTCAACCAATTCATGTATAACACCCATGACCCACGTGATCCACTCCTGGCCTCTAACTTTGTCATGTACGATGTTTCATGATACATAGACTAAAACGGTTTATAAATGCCTTTACTGTATTTTAATGGAGTGAGCTGATGAGATACAGCATTCAAAACTCATGCCGAATTGGTATTTCTCTGCACCCCCATCAGGGGAGCTTGCTTGACTGTGGTGTTCACTGGTCTGTGAGGAAATCTTTTTTTTTTTTTTTTTTGGCCGGGGCTAGGTGAGAAAATCTTAATATAGAAACAAAGAGTTCAGCTTGCCCAAAGGGCCCTAATTCTAACTTCATGTGGGATGAAGTTCTGCCCATTCTCTTTGCAATCACAGCGTTGACACTGAAGAGGCCTTTTGAAATGGTCCACCCTACAGTAAACCTTTCTTATAGACATTGGAGTCAGGGTTCTAGTTAATACTAATTGTAAGTACACCTTTAACTTCCCTGTTATTATATGAAATCTTTAAAACAGGGTCACAGAAAACAGACTTCTTCTATCTTTATTTCCAGGTCATTTCTATAATATTTCATTCATCTGGTTATTTCCTAAACCTAAAATAAGTCTCAAAGAAAATATATTTTATCATTTCTGACTACTTTTAATTATAAATAGAGCCAAATCAGATAATAAATAGTTTCCACTGGGAATCTGTACCAAGAATGTTAAATCTAATACTGCAGTTAAGGGAAATTTAACTGAAAACAACTCAGTTGCATTTTTTTTGCCTAAGTAGTGATAAAAGGACAAAATACTGTAAAACTGAAAGTCAGTGCTGCATCTTCAGTGTGCGATTAATCGCCATAAAACTTTCCTGCTCATACCATCTTTCCTTTTTCCTTTTCTTCTCGTTATAAGCAGTACTGACCCACTTACTCTGTTTTCCACCTTCTGATACTTCTAGCAAAGATCTTCAAATCATTGATTTTATGTACATAGTTGAAGCCTTCTTACCTGATGCAATTGAGATTGTTAATTGAAAGAGAAACTGCCTCAAACATTTTATTTTAAATTAAAGCATAAATGTGCATTTGTTTGTGAATTTTGTAAAGTGCAGGTAAGATGGGTCTGTTAATTGGCCTGAAGCACTGTCTTCTAGATTATTACAGTTCCTCCCAATCATTTACTATCATCTCTCCCACACTAGCTCAAAGGCATTTTCCTTAGCAATTCATTTTCACAAAGCATTTGACTTACTTGTTCTAGAAATACTGACTCTCTTTTCACGGCTACCTCATTCATTTACATATCATTTAATTAAATTACATAATCGCAATCATTGGTGCATCTGGCATACAGAGATTGCGAACAAACAGTTGCCTTTAAGTCCACCACACCTCAGCTGTGGGCAGGCAGACCAGGGAGGAGCTGATCATCTTGGTCTCAGGCACCTAGGCCCTCAAGGTATTTGCCACTACTGGCCAATCCAGTTAGTTGGTTGGGTAAGTGGAGGGCAATTAAGAGGCCTTCTGGGGCACATTATGTATTTTCCCCTCTTTATTGTAAGATCCAGAAACCGTGTAAAACTTAATACCACCCAGAGCAGAGCAAAAGGATGAGTACAAACTAAACATGAATACTTATTTAAATAAATGTGAAACGTTTTACTACCATCCTAAGCCAGTTCATTTCAATAACCGCAGATAAATGTTTTTAGATTGCAGATTTCTAAATACATTTTCTAAGCACCAACAGTATACTTGATATTGGACCTTCTAGGGGACTGGCATGCAAGCAGATAAACTGTACCAAGCTTCAAGGGTACAGGACATAAACTCTTTCATCCTTTTATCTCTGCATTAATGTGTAAAGTAATTTCCATCACAGCTGCAGGCAAGAGATTTAGTATTAGTAGCTGCGGAATCTATTGGTTTTCTGGCCACATAGTTTTTCTTTTCTTTTGATTTCTCTTTTTATCATATGTTGCACAGATTCCAGCTGAGGGGTGGTCAAAGGACTTTTTGCCTCAGTAAAAAAATTATTGTCAAAGATTCTCTCTCTGCTGCACAATTTTTAAAGCTACTATTCAACAGTCAGCTTAGAAGTTTCTTCATTGTTGGAAAAAAGCAGATGTAACAAAAATTAACAAGATTCCTGAGGAGTATAAAATGAATACTTTCTACTCAATCTCAAATGAATACTTGTGCTAACTCTACTTAGTCTTATTTTAGCTTTGTTAATTCTTTCTTTTTTTCAAGGCATCATTAGAGGATAACTACATGGCTTCACCACACTTACCTTGAAGTTGGAAATATCTGACTAACCTTGACAAACAGTATTAATAGTTACATGTCCAGTATTTTCTAACATTCAAATCTCTGAAAGTTTATAGTCAAACTAAATTTACCATTGCCCATCTTTGAAGTACTTCTTGTATCAACTAACATTTTAACAGACCTTCTAAATTTCCACTTTATGCAGTCACCCCAGATTATTCCTCAACCCAAACTGCAGCTTATTTATCCCAGTCTGATGCCCTAAGTATATAAATATATATATATATATATATATATATATATATATATATATATATATATATATATATATATATATAAAACATCAATCTCAACAGAACAGAGGCACTTGACTTTTTCAAAAGACAATTCCTTGCTTATCACTTCCAGCCGTCAGTGGTTGGCTGGCGCCATCTTCATCTTATAAGCAAGATAAAATTAAGGCAGTAAAGTCAGAAAGCATTTTCTGATTTTCTCCATAGATTTTCTAAGTCAGTACATATTAAGTAGCTATTTAGGTCTTGCCATTTTTCCCCCTGGTGATTTATTCTTGCCCTTTTGTTGTTCTCATTAACTCCTCTGTCAGAGGGTAGACAGGAGCAAGAGAAGTAGGTAAAATTCAAATGAGGTCATTCTACCAGTGACCCCCCTGGTTAAAGCAGCGTCCCAAGAGACCAGTTTTGTGAGCTGGATTCTCTCCAAGGTCTAGTTGATTCTGGACAGATGCAACTTTGCTCCAAGGCTACAGATCACTCTACCCTATTTCCTTCCCGATGTGTCGCACTGTGGCCCCTGGGCACCAGGAGGAACCAAGCCAGTGAAAAGAGATGACTCAGGAAAATCCTGTCTCACATGGAGAAAAACAAGTGGATGTGTGAGTCATTCTTACCCTACGAATTACAGACCTTTTCACTTGTTAACTTCTCGGACTAAAGGTCTGTTGGGAAACAAGGCTGTAAGAACTGCTTAAAACAGGTTTATGAAGATGACTTGTTATTTTTTTCTTCCCTCATCCCCTACAACACCATTCAAATCCAAATCAATTGTGAGCTTTTGTAGAGCCCACAGGCTAAGAAAGGTTTTTACTTTAACAGTTAAATGGCTGGAAAAAATTAAAAATAGTATTTCATGACACATGAAAAATCCATGAAGTTCACATTGGAGTGAATTCAGTGGCCATAAGTAAAGTTTTCTTGGAATAGCCGCCCCATTTGTTTATGTGTTGTTGTGGCTGCTGTTGTGCTACACTGGCAGAGCTGAGTAGCTGCAACTGAGTCTGTATGGCCTGCAAAAATGGAAATATTGGCTATTGTTTCCTTTCTCCCTTTTTCTCATTCTGCACAAACATTTCTGGTATCCTTACCACCTTCAAGTCCACGTGCTTTCTTATTACTTTCCATTTGTACAGATCATTTTGTTGCTCTTGAAATCATAAATCCAGATGCACTACCACCATAAAAATGTTTTTTTGATTTTTATAAAGTATTATGTGATTCTCGGGGTTTTCAGAAGATCATAGAAACAAATGATGCCTCATCTCTTCCAGATGGTTAATAGGGCTTAATTGTTAATATGTATGTGCACATGGATTTATGCCACTCCTGCTAGATTTTTTCCTACTTTCCTGAGTGTTGGAATTGAATGAATTTTGCTTCTGACCCATAATTGAGATGTTATTCAGTGAAACTGGAACAGAAACCATTTATACTGTATTAAGAATAAATTCAAAATATATCAGTTTATATGGCTTATTTTACAGAAGAAGAATTTCAAGCAACTAAACAGCCTTTGTAGAGAATATAAGGAATAGTTTAAATAGTTCCGGATGTGACTTTCCTGTCCTGAAAAGATTTTATCAGCAAGCCATCTGTCTGGAGCTGGGAGTGTACTGTCCAATGAGGTGGCCATGTTAGGGCCCCAGGAAGGTCAGTGATGACACCACCAGAGGGCTCAGGAATGAAGATTCTTGGTGATAGAGCTGAATGTGGGGACCTGCCCAAATAGAATCATCCCACCCAGGAAGGAATGAGTGTGCCAATCCCCAGCCCTCAACTCTCATAATCGCACCCATCCTTAACCCACGTGCTGACTTCTTTTTCGAACTCAGCCCGCTCGCATCCAAGTGAATCAAGGCCACGCTGCCCACACGGAACCTGCACTCGGCTTCCTTTCGTTCATGTCTCAGAATAACCTCTCATTTTCCATCCGTAACCTCTCATTTTGGTAATGAGAAACCAGGATGGGGAGAAGCCCCTTGGGGGGCTGAGATACACCCCGTCAGACCCACTCCTAACTAGACCGACTCTTGTTCCAACAAGACGAAGGGAAACGGGAATTTCGGTGCTTAACCTGATCCCAGGAAACAACAACGCAGAAGTCAGGAGAGTTGGACAGAAAAGAGAAGCCAGACAACGAAGGGCGTGTCACAGAGCAGATCCCCATTGTGGCCAGCGTGACCCTGCTGGGAAACTAGGAAAAGGCTTTGCACACAGGCCTCCGGGGGCCCAGGTAGCTTCTGGGAATGTGAATTACCCAGTGCTTTGAGCCTGCCCTGACTGGTTTCAGAGAAAGCCTTCAGGCAAAGCGGGCAGATACTGGCAGGCAGATTAGAAGTTGGTCAGTGAGCAGGAAGTAAGGCTCCAAGGTGTGGTGGGTGGGGTGCCAATAGCATCTGCTGCCAACCCCACAGAAAGCCTCTTCCTGGAACCCATGGCTGCTTTTAGGAGGATGGGAAAGGTGGGAGTAGATGCAGGCAGGAGCCAGCGTGCTCTACAAGGCCCGCTCTTACACCCTTCTGTCCCTTGGCTCTCCTGCTATTGGGTTGGCTGAGGAATTAAGACCAAAAAGACAAGTTAGGTGGCGTGGTCCCTGCACTGTCACCAAAGAGGATGGGGTGGAAAGTGGGGAGTGGGATTGAGGAGCCCTTGGTTCTGGTCCCAAATGCAGAACTCTGGCCAAGTAAACAACTTTCTGTAGATTTCACATTCCTCATCTATAAAATGAGAGTTGGTTGGGTTTCAAACATCTTTTCTTGACTAGACTCCACAGGTTAACATGTATACAACCCCTCAGTATAGGAAAATCACAACTTTGAGGTTTGCAGAGGCAACTGGCACCGCAAATTCCCCTCCTTCCACCTCCACCTCCCAGGAGATAGATGGATTCCTATTCCCTTTAGAACCCATTGTAGCTCCATCCCTTTATCTGTATGAAAGGCTGCCAACCTCCTAGCAAGCTGTCAACACACATAACTGTGCCTGAACCTTCCGTCTGGGGACAGGCCACAATGAAATGGCTATATCAGGATTGGGTTTCATAATATTCTGCCTCAATAAACATTCTGTAAGCCGAGAGGCACCCTGCCCTGGTGGTACCTGTGTTGGTGTGGAAGGGAAGGAGGCATAGTATTCAATTACATAAAGTGGTTTCAGTTTGCCTTTTCTTCCTTCAGTAGTTTAAATTAAACTGCAATTGAACCCAAAGTGATATACCCGTAACTTACCAATATATACGTTTCCAGAGATCGTGTAAATAAAACTCGTCCAGCCTGGAAAGTTAAACCAGCAACATTAAAATGTTAGTGTCCACAATGCCAAAGGGAACATATATATACTTTTCCTTTACATATATATTTTACGATTTCAGTTCTGTGAACTATTTACAATACACACTCACACTCACAGATGTTCTCTCTCACACAAACACACCCGTAAACCTAAATGACTTGGATCCAAATGTTTAAGAACCACCCAAAATAGAGAGTGTACAATTCACTTGGCTGTATATCTGCATGCCAAATGTTGTAATAACAAGAAAACTGTGCCTTCCTATTCTAATATCATTCTATTAACTGCAACACTCCAGTCCGGCCTTATCTTCAGTTTGTTGTGCCTCCAGGTTGTTTGAAATGTGATGATGATGCTAGAAATTTGCTATTTTTGTACTTATCTGCATTCCAGTTTCTAATGAACTCATTCCTTTTTATCTATTCTAAAACAGATTATGCATCAGTTCCAGGGATGCAGGGATGCATAATCTTTGGGGTATAAATGAGTTTCAGATGGTCTGTGAACTCCCTAGAACTGATCACACAACTTTTCAAATGTATACCCTTTTCTGAGAAAAGTCATATAGAATTCACCAGATTCCTACCATGATTTGTACGGCCAAGAGCTCAGAAGCCCTGACTACCTGCCATTTGCAGTCTCAGCACCAGAAAATGACTATGAAAGGCATTTAGGAATGAGTCTAAGGACAACTCACCAGTATTTTTCTAGGCTTACCCAAATCATTGAAAAAAAAAAAAATCACAAGAGGGATCATGACTTGTTTCTGAGTCATTGACCACATGGAAAAACATACGATACTTTCAACCAAGATCATAAGTGCGGTGGAAGACTAAAACACTCACATGACCTTGCCTCGTAGTACTGCCCTGTGCGATCCCTTCTCTGAACATGGGCTGTACCTCGTGGCTTGCTTCTAACCAGAAGAATACCCCAATAGGGATGGAATGTCACTTCTGAGATGAGGTTACATCAAGACTCTGGTTTCTACCTTGCTCATCCTCTCTTGCTCCCTCATTTGCATGCTCTGATGAAGCCAGCAGCCATGTTGTGAGCTGTGCTATGGAGAGGCCCACATGGCAAGGAACAGAGAGCAGACTCTGGGCAACAACTGTCAATGAACTGAAAGCTGCCAATAAGCACATGAGTGTGAGCTTGGAAGCACATGGTTCCCAATTGCAGCCCTGGCTGATACCTGGATCTCTTCCTTGTAACAGTCCCTGTGCTAGAGGGACTGTTAGACCCTATGAGACAATACATGTTGTTTTAAGGCATTCAGCTTGGGGTAGTATGTTATACAGCATATAGAAAATTAAAACTATAAGACTTATTTAAATGTACACTAATGTGATTTACTATGCAGCTATGGTATGCATGGCATGAAAATGTACTTTTTAATTGAGGAAGATAACAGCTTCTTTCCCTTTTCCCCTTGAAAGTAAAGACAGAAACAAAAATATATGGACAATATTTAAGAGGGTGCTTTAGTTTTTTACTGTTGCTGTAATAAATTATCCCAAAACTTAGTGCCTTAAAACAATAAAAATTTATAATCTTATAATTACGGGGGTCAGAAGCCCAAAAATGGGCCTCATGGTCTAAAATCAAAGTGTCAGCATGACTGTGTTCTTTCAGAATACTCTAGGAGGGATTTTTTTTCCTTGCCTTCTTCAACTTTAGAGGCTGCCCCTAGTCCTTGGCTTGTGGTCCCTTCCATTTTTGAAACCAGCAATCACATCATTCTGACCTCTGCTTCTATTGTCTCACTGACTCCCCCAAATCCTTCATTTATATAGTCTCTTGTGATGACAGGGGACCCACGTGGATTATCTAGGCTAATCTTCCCATCTCAAGGGCCTTAATTTAGTCACATTTTCAAAGTCCTTTTTGCCATGTAACATAACATATTCTCAGGTTCTGGACATTTTAGTGTTGACATGTTTGGAGTACCATTATTCTGCTTACCACAGAGGGGTAGACTAGATGTTATCTAAAGAAACTATGTTTACTGATCTACATATACTGCAAAGGAAAGTTACAAGGTGAGGAAAGCAAAGAAAGCTCACAAAATGAAGTTTTTCCCATATTATAATATTTCTCTATTTTCAACATTCCAGAACATGCTTTAAAGTATCTAGAAGCAGAGGTGCTGTAAAGGAGGATGGGGAAATAAACAGAGTGGCTGCTGAGAACCAAACATTGATACAGTCAATCAGAAGACGAGGGGGCATAAGGACCAGAAGGCATAGATTTCTTGGAAAAGATCAATATTTTCCTAGAAATACAGATTTATGCCCTTCACAATGAATGATAACAGTGTTATCTATAAATCAGTTTACAGCAAGGAAAATCAAATTGCCTTGTAAGAGGATGGTAAAAGTCACCACAAAAAAAACCCCTACTTATCTTAGCCAAGAGCTAATATGAAAAATGTGTGGCCAATGTGAAAGGAATCTGGTACTGTCAGAGACTCAACAAATTGGATTCTTTTAAAGTGATGCATCGTCCAACTCAATTCCTGATATCAACTGCCTTCCAAATCATCACTGCATGAAACATCTGTTTTCTACAAGATTAGCACAACCCAGCAAAAACGTGCCTAGCCCGAAGGAAATAAAGAGATGGTAAAAATCGATTCTAATACTATTTATGGGAAGGAACTCAGATAAAACTTGGTCTGATTCATGAGAAATGCTTCCAATCTCCTTTAACTGGATTTGTCTTGGGACATATGCATTTTCTGACTATCGGGGAGGGATAGTAGCAGTGTATGCTTCCATCTCTATCCAGTTAGTCTGGTAACAATACAACCAAGTCAACATCAAATTAGTTAGACTGTAAAGCTTATGCTAAAAGCCAAACATAATCCAGACATCCATGTCAAATCCCTTTACCATGAGTAACAAAACAGTCAAGATACAAACAAAACATGTTCAGCAGCCAGTCAAAGGCTCACACATTTCACAGGATATTCGATGCAACAAAGCACTCAAATAAAATGAATTTAGAGAGTCCTCGGATTTGATGATGGAGTTTGACCTGGAAAGGTGATTAAGAAAAAGACAAAGAGGGTGGCACCTGTGGCTCAAAGGAGTAGGGCACCAGCCCCATATGCCGGAGGTGGCAGGTTCAAACCCAACCCCAGCCAAAAACTGGAAAAAAAAAAAAAAAGACAAAGAACGATCTTGATTCCAATGACTTCATAATAAAATTTACATAGGATAATTTTACCATCCAGAATGTCTGATTAGAGACAACCAGAACTAACAGATCTGCAAATAATAGGTGCTTTCTAATATTTGAATTGTCTGTTTGGCATTAGACAGGGAAACTTAAACTTTGGATTTGTCACCTAATGCAATGGAAGTATAGATGATTGTGAGTGTGTGTGTGTGTGAGTGAGAGAGAGAGAGAGAGACAGAGGGCGGTGCCTGTGGCTCAAAGGAGTAGGGCGCCGGCCCCATATGCAGGAGGCGGCAAGTTCAAAACCAGCCCTGGCCAAAAAACTGCAAAAAAAAAAAAAGAAAAAGAAAGACAGAGACAGAGACAGAGAGAGATGAGGGAGGATACAGGAGGAAGAGAGACTGAGGAAGAGAGAACATATGATACCTGGAAATGATGTCTTGGAAAAGACAAGTTCTTTTGCTTCATAACTGCGTTCATAACAGACTTGTTTTAAGTAGGCTTACAGAGACTCAATGCTAAATGTGCATACAAGCTACCTGCTTTTGTATCCCTCCCTCCCTCCAAAAAAATGTTTTTAAAAACATTTAGACATAGGAAATGTCTAAATATATCATAGTAAACCCAGCAATATATAAAATATCACTGTTAAAGGGAGCCATGCAAGGAGATTGGGAAGGATTTCAATAAGGCATTGTTCAGTGAAATAAGTAAGATGCAGAAAGAATTTATATATGATTCCATTCTAGTAAAATGGTGATAAAATAACCTTATGTATGTGTATATTTGAATGCACATATATGTTAGTAGAGAAAAAATAAGTGTGGAGAAAATACAGCAAGATATAATTCAAGAATAGATCTGAGATATAGCCTAGATCTTGAATATATAGGAGGAAAAGGGATTGTAAGGAAGCAAAGTCAAGAATAAAAGAAAAAAGCACTGCTCTGTAAAGTTAAAGCACATGCACTCTCATTGTTCTAAAAATGACACATAGTGTAGGCATATATTTAAGTGAATGAATCTAAATTTTTTCTATACTTAGAAATAGCCATAATGAACCCCAAGTAAGTAAAAGGAAGGACATAATGAAGATCAAAGGAGAAATAAATGAAATTGAGACAAAAATCAATACAGAAGATCAAAAAATCAAGCTTGGTTTTCTTTAAAGATAATCAAAACTGAAAAAATTTTAGCTAGCCTAAGAAAAAAAGAGAGAAGACCCAAATAAATAAAATCAGAAATAAAAAAGGAGACATAACTGAGACCACAGAAATACAAATAATCATTAAAGACTATTATGAACTGCTGTATGGTAACAAATTGGAAAAACTAGAATGAATGGATACATTTCTGGGCATATACAACTTACCAAGACTGAACCACGAATAAACAGAAAACTTCAGTAAACCAACAACAAGTAACCACATCAAGGCCATAATAAAAGATCTCCCATGAAAGAATAGACTAGGACCCGACCAATTTACTGCTATATTCTACCAACTATATAAAGATGAACCCATACCAATTCTACTCAACTGTTCTACACTTGAAATTGAGAGAAACACTTTCATACTCATTCAATGAGGATAACATTACCCTGATACCAAAACCAGACAGGGATGCAAGGATAGTTCAACATATGCAAATCAATGAATGTGATGCACCATATTCACAGAATCAAGAACAGAAAACATATGATTATTTCAATGGATGCTGAAAACCCATTTAATAAAATTCAACATCTCTTTATGATAAAAACACTCAAAAAGCTGAGTATAAAAGGAAGATATCTTAAAATAATAGCCATATATGACAAACCCACATGTAACATTTTACCACGAATGGGGAAAAACTGAAAGCCTTTCCTCTAAGATCAGAAACAGAACAAGGATGCCCACTTTCACCGATTTTCTTCAGCACAATCCTGGAAAACCTGCCTAGAGCAATTAGACAAGAGGAAGAAAATAAATAAAAGGCATTGTGGCAGGCACCTGTAGTCCCAGCTACTCGGGAGGGTGAGGCAAGAGAATCGCTTAAACCCAAGAGTTCGAGGTTGCTGTGAGCTGTGACGCCATAGCACTCTACCGAGGGCGACATAGTGAAACTCTGTCCAAAAAAAAGTAAAAAATAAAGAAAAATAAAGAAGAAATCTAAAGATTCCACCAAAAACTATTAGTATTAATAAATGAATTCAGTAGAGTTTCAGGATACAAAATAAAAACACAAAAATCTGTAGCATTTATATACACTAACAGCAAACAATCTGAAGAAGAAACGAAGAAAGCAACTACATTTACAATTGCTACAGAGAATGTAAAATAACTAGGACTTAACTAAAGAAGTGAAAGTTTTATACAAGAAAAATTATAAAACAGTGATGAAAGAAATTAAAGAGGACACAAAAAAATGGAAGGATAGTCCATGCTCATGGATTGGAAGAATTAATGTTGTTAAAACAACAATATTACCCAAAGCAATTTATAGATCCAATGCAATCCCTATCAAAATACCAATAACATTCTTCAAAGAAATTGTAAAAGCAATCCTAAAATTTATAGGGAAAGAGAATATGATCCTGATAGCCAAAGCAATTCTAAGCAAAAAGAATAAAACTGGAGGCATCACATTACCCAACTTCAAAACGTACTACAGAGCTGTAGTAACCAAAACAGCATAGTACTGGCATGAAAAAAAAACACAGAGACCAATGGAACAGAATGGAGAACCCAGAAATAAATCCATGCATTTATAGCCAGCTCATTTTCAACAAAGATGTCAATAACATACAATGGGCAAAGGATGCCCCCTTTCAGTAAATGGTGCTGGGAAAACTGAATAATCATGTGTAGAAGAATGAAATTAGAATCCCATCTCTCACCATGTAAAAAAAATCAAATCAGAATGGATTAAAAGACTTAAATCTAAAACCTAAAACTATGAAAAGAAAACTCTGAGGAAGCAGTCTAAGACATTGGTTTGGGCAAAGAATTTTTGTGTAAGACCTCCAAAGCACAGGCAACCAAAACAAAAATAGACAAATTTGATTATATCAACCTAAAAGCTTCTGAATAGCTAAGGAAATAATCAATAAAGTAAAGAGAAAACCCACAGAATGGGAGAAAATATCTGAAAACTATCCATCTGAGAAGAGGTTAACAACTGGAATGCAGAAGGAACACAAACAATAGAAAAAAAAAAACCAAATAGTCTGATTTTAAAATAGGCAAAAGATCTGAACAGTAAAAGAAGATATACAAATGGCCAATGGGTATATGAAAAAATGCTCCACATCATTAGTCATCAGAGAAATGGAAATCAAAACCACAATATGATCTTGTTCCAGTTAAAATGGCTTTTATTAAAAAAGGAGTAACAGACCCTAGTGAGGATGTGGAGAAAGGCGAACCATCGTATACTATTGGTGAGAATGTAAATTAGTGCAGCTACTATGCAAAACAGCAAGGACGTTCCTCAAAGAAACTAAAACTAGAACTACCATATGATCCAGAAATTGTACCACTGCATATAGATTCAAAAGAAAGGAAAATAATCTATTGAAGAGATATCTGTACTACCACGTTTACTCCAACACTATTCACAGTAGCCAAGGTATGAAATCAACCTGAGTACCCGTCAATAGATGAATGGATAAAGAAAATGTCATACATATACACAGTGGGATATTATTTAGCCATAAAAAGAATGAAATCCTGCCTGTCATTTGTAGCAACATGGCTAGAACTGGAGGTCGTTCTGTGAAGTGGTAAGTCAGTCACAGAAAGACAAATATCACATGTTTTTAGTTGTATATGGGAATTAAAAATTAAAACAATTGAACTCGGGCTGATAGAGAATAGAATGGGGGATACTAGAGGCTGGGAAGGAAGGGGGAGATAAAGAGAGATTGATTAATGGGTACAAGTACACAGCTTTATAAAATAAGACCTAGTGTTTGATAGATTAGTATGGTGACTATAGTTTACAATAATCTATTGTATATTTCAAAATAGGTGGAAGAGAATAATTCAGATGTTTCTAGCATAAAGAAAAAAAGCACACATATTTAAGGCATTGAATATCCTAACTACTGATTTGATCTTCACAAATTGTATGACTGTATTAAATTATCATATATATCCTGAAAATATGAACATCTATGCATCAATAAAAGACAAAATTTATTTTTTAAATCTAATAGCCAGAATGATGGCTCGACGCCTGTAGCTCAGCAGCTAGGGCGCCAGCCATATACACCAGAGCTGGCGGGTTTGAACCTAGCCCAGGTCTGCTAAACAACAATGACAACTACAAGCAAAAAATAGCTGGGCCTTGTGGTGGGCACCTGAAGTCCCAGCTACTTGGGAGGCCGAGGCAAGAGAATTGCTTAAACCCAAGAGTTTGGGGTTGCTATGAGCTGTGATGCCACAGCACTCTACTGAGGGTGACATAGAGTGAAACTCTGTCTCCAAAAAAAAAAAAAAAAAAAAAAGAACAAAATGATGGGCTCAAAGTTGGTGCCTAATCACCTTGGGAACAGCCATTTTAAAAAATAAATTTGACATTAAATACTTCGGAATTTTGTAATTTTTGTTTAGGTTCAAACACCACCTTAAAGGCAATGCTTTCATAACAATACTTGTATCAAGCAAAACCTGCGTCTCAATCAGAGATGCACTTACTTATGAGAAACACAAGTCTGAATTTGCCTCCAGGAACTCAGTGAGTCAATAGGACCCAGGAAGTCAGGAGACAGGTGTATTTTATTCACCCTAATTTGGCCAGTAAGTCTTTCTGTGGCCTTAAGCAAATGACTAATCTGTCAGGCCTTAGTGTCCACACCTTAAATGGAGGGATGTGGCCCAGAGGGGCTGACCCTAACATTCCATGAATTCCTCCTGATTTTCTTAACTTGAAAGGCCCCAGCAGTATTCGTTAATTTAAACAAAATTAAACATAAACAAAGTTCATAGGGCTTTGTGCTAAGGTTCAGAAACAAGAATATTCTAGAGAAAGCAGCTCCTTGGTTGTTGTTGTTTTTTTTTTTTTCCCCGACATGATTACTAAATCCCAGAACCCATCATACCTCTGGGAATTGGCTGAATATGTTTCGCACCCTCATCCAATTTAAAATCCAGATACAGAGTTGGCGTGCGGGTGTAAACTTTAGACTGAAAAGAAAAAAAGAATTAATATTTTTCTAATAATAAGGCTCTTCTTTACTTGAGTAGGGCCCTTTGTAATAGGCCTGGGCCTGGATCCATTATATTTATAGTTCTTCCTAGGGAAGTGTCATTAAGGCCTGGGAGGACCGGTTCAGCCCCTGTTAAGTGTGGGGTTGCCCTCCTAGCTTTATAATATGGTTAACAAGCTAATTTCAGACGATGGCTGTCTCCCTATGGCAGAAGGTTCTCAACCTTCCTAATGCCACAACCCTTTAATACAGTTCCTCATGTTGTGGTGGCCCCCAACCATAAAATTGTTTTTGTTGCTACCTCATAACTGTAACTTTGCTACTGTTATGATTCGGAATGTAAATATCTGATATGCAGGATGTATTCAGGTGACCCCTGTGAAAGGGTCGTTCGACCCCCAAAGGGGTGGTGACCCACAGGTTGAGAACCGCTGCCCTATGGGCATTTCTCAAATATGGTGTAATGTTACCATTTTCCTGGCCAATAGTTGCTCCTACTTTCTTACTTCCAGTCTTCCATTTGAGATGGTAGATAATCTCACATCCAAATACTTGTTTCTTCCCCCAGGACTCAAGAAAGCCATTTCCATTTTGAAATTCAAAAAAGTGTCCTGTACGTATTTTTATTTTTTCTTACAAAAAAACCAAAAAGGTACTCTGCCGTGGCTGGCTTGAAAAAACCACAACACCAAATGTAAGAAAGGCAATGTTTTGCAGGATTTTCCATTGTAAACAGTGGCTTTGATCCCATCATAAGTTAAGCAGAGTTTGTAATTCAATATAATACCATCTTGAATTGTTGGCATAGACTAAAATCCAAGGGATTAGGATTGTTGCTATTAATTTTATGATGTCTCATTATTTATCACGAAGTCCGAGTGGTTCTATTCTACTTTTTTTAACTTAAAAATGCACATGAAAATGAAAAAGCACATGACATTAAGCTTGGTTGTGGAGTAACTAGAATTTTCATATGCTGCTGGTGGGACTATCCCTTGGTGCGAACACTGTGGAGACCTTTTTGGCCGTATGTAGTATGGATGAATATATCCATAACCTATGACCCAATCAATATTCCAACTCACAGATGTATATCCAATAGAAATGTTCACCTAAACACATGTACAAGGATCTTAATTGTGAACGGTCGATAATAGCCCACACTGGAAATAGCCCAAATGTCTCTAACAATAGAATGGATAAATGAATTAAAATATACTTACAGAGAAGAATACCATACAGCAGGGAGAATGAATGAGTTCAACTACACCCTAGAACTCATTTGAATGTAATACCTATATTGAGCAAATGAGGGCGGACACAGACCATACATCATATGAGTCCATTTCTATAAAGTCCCAAACAAGGCAAAACTAATCTATGGTGTCAGAAGTCAGAAAAGCAGTTACAATGGGAAGGTTAACAACTGGAAAAAGTTTAAAAAGAGGTTCTTCTGGGAGCTGTTAATGTTCTGTTTCTTGACCTGGCTTCAGGTTTCATGGATGTGTTCATGTGGTAAAAAGTTTCTGAGCTGTCCACGTGATTTGTTTACTTCTCTGTGTTCATGTTATATTTTAATAAAAAGCCTACATTGGTTAAAAACAAACATTTGTAAGTAGACCAAAAGAGAATTGAGAGACCGGAAGTATTTGCTATGCTTGAATGAGGTGTAATTTTGCAGATAATAATTATGTAAGCTCCATGAGGAGATGAACATTTCTGCTTTTTTCACTGCTTAATCCCCAGGGCTAACCAACTGTGTCTGTCTCATCGTAGGTGTTCAATAAATATTTAATGAATGATGTTTCATAATAGAAAATCCCATGTATAATAATACATCTATTGACAGTATACATATGGTGCTCGTTAACATCCTTACCTACATGTACCAAAATGCCTCTCTTTAGAATAGTTGAATTTGGTAAGGTCAAAAGGTATGTCTATACAATAAATTTTGGAATAGAGAATTGTAAATAAAACTATCAGAAGATTTTTGCCTGTTCTGTGAGTGTCTCCTATTGAAGCTTTGGAGTTTAAAATGGGCTGGAAGAGTTTTGCATGGCTTAGAAGGTCAAGCTGCATTAATACAGCTCCAAAGACTGGAAAAGCAAATTCTCCAGTGCATACATAAATGAAAGCAGAAAAACCTGTGACATCAAGGGCTGCCTGAGGCCAAAGATTCACAGTCAATGTGAAGAGCGCGAGACATACATAAAAGAAGGGCAGCAGCACATCAGAGACATGGGGTTTGACTGTCCAAGATCATTAGGGGTGGAAGGCACCATCTGGAAAGGGATTGCTTTTGTTGGATGAAGACTTCTACAATTACCTCTGAAAAGGTCAAGGGTGAACCTCCAGTAACATGTGTTGGATGATTCCTCTGCTTGGGTAACATTTTGCTCTCTTTCAGACAAAGGATCCCTGTTTGTTTAAGCAACTTTCTCAACCTCTGCCTCGGTGGCAGGTGCGGTATCCCTTCCTACAGTGAAGAGATTAATTGCAAAATGGTTCTTGATTTAATTTTTCTTAGTATTCTCCTAGAATGTAGTCCCCAAAATAACCATTAACTGGAAACCAGGAGTCTTTGATTCTGGCATTGCTTTTCATGCTGACTAGCAAAGCACTTTTCTTCTTCTGGGTTTGGTTCACTCATCTGGAAACCCTATAAGGGGACTCACTCATGTTTAAGTCTATTTCTAGTCCTGAAACTAATTTTTTAGACTAGTGGTGTAGGGAAGTGAGAATGTAGCTGGAGAGAGGGAGGGCAACTAGAGCTATGGGGAGTTTTGGGGGGCCTCTGGTTAATTCGCTCTCTTCTTGCCCTCAACCTTAGTCATCAATCTGCTGACCTACCTGGCCCTTTTTCTTCTGTCCTTCATGCCTCTAGCTTCTCAATCTAATCCATATTGTCCCCAAACAGTAACTCGCCTCTCTGAAAGCACAATTACACGGACACAGACATGCAATGTGTGTACACACACAAACACATAGTGTTCTATATTCATTTATCTATTCATTAAAAATTTTTAAACAGAAACAGAGAGACTTTATAAAGCCATAAATATATTCTATTCTCGTACACTGTGAAAAGGGCTAAGAGAAAATCTTAAATTCATTTGGGAGGTGTTTTTCACAACATCTACAACCTAAAATAGGATTCCATTTCTAGTATTTTTTTCACATTGACTATTGGATCATAGAGGGTTTCTTTTTTTTTTTTTTTTTTTAATTTTTTTATTAAATCTTAAGTGTATACAATGATATGATTATGGGGCATCATACACTCACTTCATAAACCATTTGACACATTTTTATCCCAGTGGTTAACATAGCCTTTCCGGCGTTATCTCAGTTACTGTGCCAAAACATTTATATTCTACATTTACCAAGTTTCGCAAATACCCCCATAGAGGGTTTCAATGTAATATTCCTCAAATAATCAATGACTCCATATCCCCCTAAATGCAATGTTAGGATGCAACATTATTCTAATTCATCTATGAGATAAAACTCCACTCGGAAGCTGTTCCCATGAAGTGTGTGTGTAGGGGTCTGTACACATATACACACAGACTTTTGAAAAGCAAGTAGGTTTTTTTTTCAATTTTGTTCTCCTGTGGTGACTCTGTTGAAACAGCAAGTGTTAATTATGTTCATTTAACTCGAAGATGATAATGTCAGCCTTGAATGTACTTTGAGCAAACCTGGGTTTAGTTTTTCTATTACACACTCTGATAATTTTTAACCGTAAAGAATTTTTGACAGTAGGCACATTTTCCCTGTGTCCTGTTCTGTTTGTTTTTATATATAGTATTAAACTAGTAAGATAGCCTAAAAATGGAACAAAAATTTCATTAAATCATTCTTTGCTAGTTAAAACTTAAGTTATCCATGTCCCTATTTCCACAGGATTAAGATAAATTGGTCCACGACAAACTAAGAAAAATCCCTCTGTAAATCTGTTTCAGCATGGACAGAACTAACGTAATTGTTTTTTTTTTTTTCTTTCCTTTTCTCTGCTTTGGTTCTGATTAATAATACCTGCAGAGGACTCAGTGCCTGTAGCTCAGTGGCTAGGGCGCCAGCCACATACACCAGAGCTGGTAGGTTCGAATCCATCCCAGGCCTGCCAAACAACAATGACAACTACAACCAAAAAATAGCCAGGGGTTGTGGTGGGTGCCGGTAGTCCCAGCTACTTGGGAGGTTGAGGCAAGAGAATTGCTTAAGCCCAAGAATTTGCTGTGAGCTGTAATGCCACAGCACTCGAACCAGGGAGACACAGTGAGACTCTGTCTCAAAAAAAAAAAAAATAATAATAATAATAATACCTGCAGAGGTACTAAAATCTTTTCATCTTTCTTCTTTCTTCTCATTTCATAATTCTCTGTTGAAAGTATTTAGAGCACCTTCCTTTAAAGATTTTAGCCTATAGTAGAAAAGCCTAATGGCTTAAAATTGTAAGGTTCATCTATCACGTAGGCAAAGCTTCTAGAAGGCAAGTAATATAACTTCATAAGCGGTTAGGGGTAAATTATGGCTTACCTGCAACAACAGGGATGCTACTAAATATGGGAGAATCTCATCTCTCTTTCCCTATCAATATGTCAGAACCAAACCCTTAATGAGTCTCACATACCACCCCAGTAATGACCACAAAACAAAAACTTGCCACTCACCCTGACCTTTGGTATGATACCCTTGTCAAGCTGGCTTCCTTCCTCTGCTTTTATTCATAAACATGATCTTAATTAGAAGATGAAATCACTGCCACATGGAAGCCATGTGACTTAAAAACATCTTCCCATGAAAAGGAACGTGCCTACCACATTGCCATGTCTGAGTGTAGCAAAAGAGTTTTGCCACTGCTCCTTTCACCCATTGATTCCTGAATGCTGCTGTTTTTACCACCATGCTGACAAGTGTCATGTGTCAGAGCTGTCATAAATATTTTTACATTTCTTTGGGGGAACTATTTTCAAAACACTTTACGATTTAGTGGTTTTTCAGGAAATGCACTCAAATTCTCAATTTTATTATACTATGTTGCTCAAGCAAATTGCTCCCAGTAACTGTACTAATGAGTGCCAATCCCCAGAACCCTGTAGGAGAAAGCAGCAGTGCTTCTGTTTGTCTCTACACACTCACACACACACAGTGGACCACCCCACTAGTGCTGGGCATTTTGTTTTATGGGGGTTTTCCAGCATCATTGCTAACTTTTGATGAATACCTTTCACATAAGTCTTTGACTAGCCTTCTAATTTTTTTCTTTCACAGTGAAATTATAAAGGTCTAGACAATGTGGCCAAGAGCAAACTGGTCAATGGAATCATCTGGTAAAAACAGCAATTTTGCTGAAAGTGTCTACTGCCACTCATTGATTTTTCTAGTCTTGGTAATTTTGTTACACGACAGGGATGTTTTTCAGCTCTTTATATGTCCTAAATATTGTTTATTTGTTTTTTTTCCAACAAATACCCTATTGTTACCGAGTTAACATATCTCAACAAGTCCCCTGCTGTACATTTAGATTCATTTTCCTTGCCACAAACATAGAAGCAAAGGATTAATTGCTGGGGGTAGAAAGTAAAAGCAAAGAAAAATATTTGAAAAGTAGACAAAAACTAAGAAAAAAAAGCTTAACCTAAAATAAAATATTTAAAGGCATTACCACGATAGTTCAAATACCAATATTTCAACAATCAGTACCTGACAGTATTTGTTTTTGAACAAATCATTCTCATTACTTGTTATACCAACTAACCTACTTTCATCCTAATTACTTTGGGTCAAATCACTTTTGGTCAAATTACGTTACTGTAAAAGTACTCATCAAAATGTTGACCATCTTATTTTTTTTAATCTTAGTTAATTTAAAAAGCAGAAATTGATGTTTCCTTACTCTTTAAATCTGACTATTAGTTTGGGTGATATTAATATTAATTTAATAAATATTACATATTGTTAATACAAGAATAACAATAACTAGATATATTGAGGGCTTAGTAAGTACCAGGCACTATTATAGGTGCTCTATATGTATTAATTAGTCCACTTACATTTTTATTTTAGTAAACCTTCTGTTCATTAACCTCTTTAGCTCTCCATTCATTATTTTCCTCATTCAAAAAATATTGGTTGAGAACCTACAATGTACCTGTCTTTGGATATATGTGTGTGTATATATATATATATATATATACATATATATATATGGTTTGCTTTCTAGTGAAGAAAAAAATTTAAAAAATTAAATATAAAATGACAAAATGTGGTCTATGATATAAAAGAAATAAACACAGAGTGGTACAGAGAGAAAAAACAAAATGGGGGGAGTAATGCAAGGGCTTGATAGGGAAACTACACTGAAGCATAAACTTGAATGAGAAGAGTTAAAGGTATGAGGCCTCTGGGCAGAGAATGGAGCAAAGCATGTCCTAAGTCCTTGAAGGCAGTGAAGAGCGTAAAGTATCCAGGGACTGAGAGGAGAGCAATATGGCAGGCACAAAGTAGCTGCTAGAGAGAATGACATGAGTTTAGAAAGTCAGGAAAGATCCAGTCAGGTGTAGACTGTAGTCAGGGATTCTCCTTCCACCACCTTCCCAGTCTCATGTTCTATTGGGCTTTGCACTGTTGAGAAAAATTGCATCAAGAAAAATTGCATCAATTGGGCTGCAATAAACATTCTGGTACAAATATCTTTGTTATGATGTGATTTTTGGTCTTCTGGGTATATACCTGGTAGAGGAATTATAGGATTGAATGGCAGGTCTATTTTTAGATCTCTAAGTGTTCTCCAAACATCTTTCCAAAAGGAATGTATTAATTTGCATTCCCACCAGCAGTGTAGAAGTGTTCCCTTTTCTCCACATCCACGCCAACATCTCTGGTCTTGGGATTTTGTAATATGGGCTAATCTTACTGGAGTTAGATGATATCTCAAAGTAGTTTTGATTTGCATTTCTCTGATGATTAAAGATGATGAGCATTTTTTCATGTCTGTAGGCCGTGCACCTGTCTTCTTCAGAGAAGTTTCTCTTCAAGTCCCTTGCCCAGCCTGCGATGGGATCACTTGTTCTTTTCTTGCTTATACGTTTGAGTATAAGTACACAGATATGAGTATCTGTGGATTCTGGTTATTAAACCTTTGTCGGAGACATAACCTGCAAATATCTTCTCCCATTCTGAGGGCTGTTTGCTTGCTTTACTTACTGTGTTCTTGGCTAAGTCATGGAAAAAGCCCAAGTGCCCATCGATCCACGAATGGATTAATAAATTGTGGTATATGTACACCATGGAATATTATGCAGCCTTAAAGAAAGATGGAGACTTTACCTCTTTCATGTTTACATGGATGGAGCTGGAACATATTCTTCTTCGTAAAGTATCTCAAGAATGGAAGAAAAAGTATCCAATGTACTCAGCCCTACTATGAAACTAATTTATGGCTTTCACATGAAAGCTATAACCCAGTTCTAACCTAAGAATAGGGGGAAAGGGGAAAGGGAGGGGAGAGAGGGAAGAGGTGGGCAGAGGGAGGGTGATTGGTGGTATTACACCTGCGGTGTATCTTACAAGGGTACATGTGAAACTTAGTAAATGTAGAATGTAAACGTCTTAACACAATAACTAAGAAAATGCCAGGAAGGCTATGTTAACCAGTGTGATGAAAATGTGTCAAACGGTCTATAAAACCAGTGTATGGTGCCCCATGATCACATTAATGTACACAGCTATGATTTAATAAAAAAAAAAGACATACTTTTCTCTCCACCACCGTATACACTCAAACTCTGTCATCACCCCTGTGTGAGAAAGCACACTTTCCTCTTCTCCTGGAGACCTTCAGGCTTTGAGGAAATGAAAAATATATTTACCAGATTATTTAATGCAAACTTCAAACTATCATCGTTTAGAATAGGCTGCTGCTCTTCAATGAAATGATGTCTTCTGTCCTCAATCCAAAGCATGCTGATTTCTGAATTCTTGATTATTTTAAAAAATTCTGATAAGGAGTGGGAGAGATTAGTTTCCATCCTCAGTGCCAAAGGTATCATGGGAAGGATTAAAACCCTGTAATCATATTTTGACATATACATGAAGTGCTACACAAAGAGAAGACAAGGAACTTGTAGGCAAAACGCCAATGGCTCTGTGTAGGGTGGGAGTTAGAGAGGGCCAGAAAACATTTGTAACTTCTATCAACCAGGAAGGATTGTGGACAGTCTTGAACATCAAGCTGTCCAGCTGATAAAGAATTTTGGACATGGCCAAATTACCCTACAGTCTAATCTCTATAGTATCCTTTTCCAAAGAGTCCTTTAATGAATAATAACATTCTAGTCCAGAGGTTCTCAACCCGTGGGTTGCAACCCACAGGAATTGTATTAAAGGGCCACAGCATTAGGAAGGTCGAGAACCACTGCTCTAGTCTCTCTCTCTCACACACTTTTTACTTATGGGAGAGGAGGTGAGGACAAAGGGCTAATGGGGAAGGGAAAACTGATGCTGACAGGACTCATGGTCCTGAAATTTAACCAGAGACATGTTAGTTGTGAAACTGTACTTTTATTTCTTCACTCTTTGAGTCAGCATCCTTGCCCCAAACTGGGTTACAGATGTTCCCATTTTTTTGGAAATTAAAACCAAAGAAGGAATAGCCATCTCTTATATAAATAATCTATCCATACCCCCCATAAAGGCAACAGTACATTAAAACCACCAATGGCCCCCCGAATGTGCTAACAGGGAGCCTTTCTAGCCTTTATCTCTGATCCATGGGTGATGTATTCCAAGATTGAGTCAGTAAGTGTATTGACTGATGCTAGAATATTTCTCATGGGGCTTTGTAATATTTTTAATCTCATCTAGTTACATTTGGTATTTACCAAGATTTTTTTAAGATTTCATACAAGAAAGTACATCAAGATGTAATATGGGAAACTATTTGGCAAAGGTTAAGATTTCCTAGAGCTCTGGGAACTAATGCCTTCAGACAGATATGACCCCTCAATCTTGAAACCTGGAAGTGCAGGTTGTGATTGGCTTTGAAAAGCATCTCATATTTTTGGGAGTTCTAGACTCATGCCTCCTAAGAACCTTGTTCAGATCCTAATACTCCATTGAAGCAATGGAAGAGCTGAATGAACAGAACTTTCCTGTCCGACGATTACATTTATTTTTCTTTTTTATTATTCATTGAGGGTACAAAGAATTAGGTTACACTGATTGTATCTGTTATATAAAGTCCCTCTCATAATTGTGTCCTGCCCCCAAGAGGTGTGCCATACACCGTGACCCCCATCCATCTCTCTCCCTCCTCCCCTCTCCCCACTTGCTCATTCCTTTACCTCCCCACCTTGTATTAGCTCATCTGCTGCCTTCATATTAGAATAGAGTACATTGGATTCTTGCTTCTCCATTCTTGTGATGCTTTACTAAAAGGATGTGTTCCACCTCCATCTACGTTAATACAAAAGATGTAAAGTCTCCATCTTTTTTAGTGGCTGAATAGTATTCCATGGTGTACATACACCACAGCTTATTAATCCACTTGTCCAACTATTATAGAAATGCACCAGAGATATCTTGATTTTTCAGTGAAATGCCACCTTGGAGTACCTATCTATACCTGTCCACAGAAGCAGAATTCTTTTTGTAAAAACAAATGTATCGAGGTATAATTTACCTACTGTAAGCTTCTGATGCTTCAAGTAATCAGAATTATGTCTGACACTGAATTTGCTCATCACATTTAGCATGAGTATGGTCAAATTATTCAAAAGCTATGTGATCCCAAAGATTTGTGCCTTGGTCAAAATAAAGTATTGTGTTTGGGTATATGTCAATACCAGATTTTAAAACACTGACCTCCACCTCACTTATATCCACCAGAGCTCAGCTTTTAATACAACTTTCAATAGTCTAAAGACAGCTCTTTGAAGCTGTCCTGTATTTTTTGCTGCAGTTAGAAAAAACCCATAATGTGTTCCCAAGACTTATTATATCCTAAAAGTGTAAGCCATGACAGCCATAGAAGTAATTAAAGTGTTCACTCATTTTTATTGAAGGTGACATCATGGTTTTTTGTAGCCTTTATTATGCTCTTAGTCTAAATTTCCTGCTAATTTATAATCCTGCTCACCAGGGCCAAGGATGTTTGAATGGTATGGGATGTAGTAACTCTGATTTAAAAGCACACCTATCCATTCTTCACTTACTGGCAAGAAGAGGTCTTGTGTATACCACTGGAATGTACTTCCTAGGTGATTGGGTCAGCGAGGACATTTCGAAAGAATAAGAACATCTGGCACCCTTTGTGCACACCAAGAACGATATTTCAGGAGTGAGTGGGCTGCCCTGGGCAAGAGCAACCTTTTGTACAGCTGATTTAAGCAGATCCCGACCGCTGTTTATCTGAACATTCCTAACTGCAAATGAAGTGCCAACTATGGCTGCCTAGCACAGGACAAATACTTTGAAGATACTGATTACATTTCTTTGGTGTCCTCCTATTTACTAAACAAGCCTAACAGACCTAATTGTGCCCATTCTTAACACTGACTCAGAGCCAAGTTTTACACTTGTCTGTGGAATGATGCTGATCATCTGTTCAGGCTCCATGGCCTGTGTTGGCCAGTCCTATAGAATAAAACGCTTCGTGAAATTGGAGATGAGGCAGGACTGCACACGGCATGCTGGGGGCTTAACCTCAGGTCGTACCATCTAAAACCCTGGGAGACAGGCATGCAGGAATATACACATGGCCAACATCAGCCTTCGGTACAACTCAGAAGTAGACAAACTTGGCCTTGGATTTTTCTCTATCCCCATGTTTTGAATCATTTCCTTCCTTTTGACCTGCTTCAACTTCAGCTTTCAACTACATTTTGAAAAATTTAGTTATGCAATACATGAATATTGTATTGGTCTGCCCATCAGAAGGAAGACTGCTTTTGTTGAGTCTGTAGGACACATGAACATTCTCCAAAGCTTGTTGTGGAAGTAAAAATAGCAACCGCTTACTTACAGAGAGCTTACTCTGCATGCGTTCTTAGTGCTTTATAGATATCAACCAATTGAACCCTCCCTGCGTCCCTCTGAGCTGGGTCATTAGCATTATCTCCATTTTTTAGATGAGAAAACTGAGGCCCAGGGAGCTTGTGACTTTTCCGGAGTGAGTTAGTGAACCCAGGCCATCTGGCTCCAGACTGCCCCTCTCTGACCCCAGTGGGGCTGAGGTCTCTTCAACATTTGCTTCTGACAATGGAATTTAGAGCAGCAAAAGGCAAGAAGAGGCGGTTTTTTTGGCAAAAGAATTATGTTCCAAAGAGAGCTGGTAATAAATATTGCAGATTGGCTGACTGATAAGGATGGAATGGGGTTTGGAGAATTTCATACTCTCGTGAAATAAACATGTGATTTTTGACCTTCCAGAAGTGACAGACACTATTCAAACTATGTCATTTTTATATTTTCCCCCCTTTTGGCCTTCACTTTAGACTGTGCTGTCCTGGTAGAATCTTGCTCAGAATGGGCGATGGCTCTACAAAGACTGAATAAATGCTCAGACTACACACAGCCTGGGAAACTGGGATGCATCTAGCCTCAGGAATATCAAAAGGACAGTGCTGTTTGTTCATCAAGGCATACAGCACCTTGCACAAAAACCCCTCACCATTTTTGTGGATGTAGGAACTGAAGTTCAGAAAAGTTAAATGAGATTTGCCAAAAGCCGAGTACCAGACCGACCATTTAACATCTTTTATAGGAGTCTGATCAAACTATTCTTCAAGGTGGCCCCCACGCCCAGGAGTGTTACAAAGAGTGGCCCCCCGACAACAGCATCAGCGGGCATCCCCCGGGAGCCTGTTACCAATGCAGAATCTCGGACCCCACTCCAGACCTGCTGACTCGGAATCTGCATTTTATCAAGACCCTCAGGTAATCCACATGAATACTAAAGTCAGGGAAGTGCTGGAATGGTCACTAATTCCATTTCCACTAATTACTAATTCCAACTAGATATTTTCATATTAGGGAGGGGAGTTGTTGTTGATTGGTTATAAATACATCAATCTCTTGAAAGATATACAGTATATTCCTCAGCCTTATCTCATAATTTACCTTAAAATCATCTTTCTGATACAAAATGATCTTCAGATTGCATTTATGGTAGATCTACATCTTTTAAGTCCCCCATCATTTCTTGGTGAGCAGAGATTAAGGCTTCAGATGTGCAAAACTATGTTTCTTATGAGACCTATAAAGAAATGGCCAATGCCCCCCCATCTTTGCAATCACTGACACTAGTGTCCTTTCTTCAGGGCAGCAAATCCCTTTGGCACAGACTACAGACATAAACCTTAGCCCAGCTCCTGCTCCTGCTTGACTTACCCCAAGTAATCAAAAATAATAACATCCACCACTTAACATGGTGTTTACAATGTGTCCAGTGCTGTTCTGAGAGCTTAATGGAGAAAAAGTTACTTAATCCTCATAGAAACTCTATTTTATGGATGAGGAAACTAGGCACAGAGAGGTTAAGTGGCTTTCCCAAGGCCACACAGCTAGTTTATGGTAAGAATCTAACCCAGGCATTCTGTCTCTAAACTGCATACCAGTAACCATGGCACCTCGCTGCCTTTCCAAATCCAAATTAATGCTGCCCAAGGTTCTGAAAGATGTTATTATTAAATGCTGGCCTCTTATCATGGTGATTTATCATTTACTTAGGAGAATATGATTGGCTTCAGAAGTTTTACTTAACAAAAAGAAGTAATAGAGACTTACAGCTACTAAGACATTATTTTACAAAGTTAAAACACTATCTCAGGTCTCTAATCCTGGGTTGTGATTGCAAGACCACATGGTCTGCTTCTTGAAAGTGCTTTAAAATGACCTTCTGATTGTAACCGGAACCAGCTCCAACCTTAAAATCGCCTTATGTCTTCTATAAATAAGAAGCAGTTGCAAACTCTAAGGATTGAAGATATTGCTGGCTTTGCCTGGCTATTAAAACACGGATCTGATTTCTCTTTTTAGCTTCTGACCTCTCTTTTTCTAAATAAAATTTTATGGACAATTCCAAATATACAACCAGGCAAAGTCTTGTGCTCCAGTGGAAGTGGAGCGGGGGTGGGGGCTTGGAGAGGGGACCTGCTGTCCTCACTATTCACAAGGCTCAATATCCCCTAAAGGCATGTCCCCAGAACCCTAGAGTCCCAGAAACGTGCAATGCTAAACACCACATGAGGCAGAGTGAATGGCTTCATATCTGCATCAACTCAGCTCCCCTTAGTTTCCATCTGCCCGATTCTACACCCAGCCATGTCCTCTGGCCTTACGCCAGCAAGACCTCAGGATTTTAACTCTCTTCTGTTGAGCTGAGAGGAAGGAAGCTCTTCACAAACAGCTGAAAAGGGGCACTCACTGCCCAGTGCTTGGCGAAATAGCAACAGAGAAACACAAGAGAGGTTTGTTTCAAACTTCAGAATAAGCTCTAGGCCTGCCAGGGGTGTGGACAGCAGTCAGATATGCTTAGCAGGGGACAACTTTCAATTGTTCTTCCTGTTCAAAAACAAATCAAAATAATACAATACACCTAGGCATGGTATAGGTAAAGAACTGTGGTGGAAACACAGGGAACTGTGCAGGAAACACAAAAACCATTAAGTTCCGACCAATAATCATGACCAATCTGTTAACTGTGTGATGTCCACTGAGTGGCTGGGTAGTGGTCATTGCCAAACCATTATCCCTGCAGATGCAGATTTAAAAATGAAAATTTATATAAGTTAATATTTAAAATCATTTTAAGTGCTGGTTGCTGGCTGGGAGAATGGCAAAGTAGCATCCACCATCTTAATGCTCTCAATGCCATGTGTGATACTTGATGTCAAGGCCCCAATCAGACCCTCTTGGATGCCTTTTAACCATTGCTGTGCCCTCTATCCCAAAGTTAATGGCTGTAACCAATGACTATCGAATGAGGAAACATGACAGCCCAGATCCCTTGCCCGCAGTGGGTCAGGACAACTCTGAGGCATATTGATCCGCCCCAGCCCCCTGCAGGATGGAGCTAGAGACACTGTCTTCTGGACTTAGCCTGAGATGGGACCTTTCTTGGCTTCCTCCCCTATCTTGTCCTGGTTTCTTTTACTGTTCTTCTAGGAGTACTTTTTAAAAACGCATTTGCATAGGAAGCCTCATCTCAGGGTCTGCTTCTAGGAAACCCCACCTAAGAGAACACAGTACCCCGAAGCAGTTCAGGTGCGCAATTAACACCATATTTGCCACACCCCCTTCCTCCCACAAATGTGTCCATAATCTTTTGCCTGACTTTATCTCATTTGATCAAAAAGGTGGGACCCTTATCCTAAACAGTATAAAGTCTCAGTTTAAAAGGATGTGCAGGGTATGTCATGTATAGGTTTAATAAATAATGGCCAAGTTAATTTTAAAAAATAAACCGTCTATAATGTAGTAATGTGCTTTACTTACTAAGTTGGGCATAAGTAATTTACATAATTCTTTGTGAAGTGCCATTGGTCTTTCTTTTCCATTTTTTTTTAAAGGTTGTGATCTTGTAATACCAAGGAGCTAGAATTGCAAGCATAAACTTACACTATTAAGTGAAAGTAATTAAGCTAAATCAGCACCTATACTAAGACATAGCTTGAAAATTGCTTTTTGACCAAATTACTTATATGAACTTGCTTTCTTATAATTTTCCTAACTTTATAGGCTTTTATGCAGCAAAACAGTTGCATAAAATGGGTTCCATTAGGTTACACTTATTCTGATACCTAGGAAGCAAGTCCAACCCAGGGGTCATGAATTATGTTATACCCAGTGACAGTTGATAACCCAGAAGCGGCCAGCCTATGTTACTGCATACTTCAGATTTCATGGACACACAGCATGGCTTACCTTTATCCCCAGTGCTTCTCCAGAGATGACCGCGATGGTTACGCCATCTTTAGTGGGCTTTGGAATTTCTTTGTTTTTTAGCTCTTGGTACTGAGGCTCCACCATCTTTTCGGAACCCCTCAGGTTAACCCACAATTGTAGGCCATGTGCGGGCTCCTCTGAGCAAGGCATCTCAGCATGCAGGATGCCCCGGCCAGCAGTCATCCACTGCAAACACCAAAGCAACAAGGAGGAAAGTTAACTATACCCCTGACAAGTCTGCAGGTGGAATAACTACAACGCTGTTGCTAAGTAAGGCATCATACAGCTGCTGCTGTCAGAGTCCCAGGGCATCCAGAGAAATAACAAACATCAGTGACAGCTGCTGGAGCCCTTTCCAGTTTTCCAAATGCTTCCTATGAAATCAATGCATCAGAACCGAGATTTCTACAAATTGAAGAATGCTCTCTCTGATATCCCTGAGTCTTAGATGGAGGTCTATGATGGAGAGTTGCAGACAGACGTGAGCAAAGCAGGGTTAGGAAGGGGGAGAGGCCAACCAGCAATGCAGTTATAGCAGAGGCTTCAGCCAATCTGAGGGGAGCCATGGAATTGGGATGAATCTTCAGAATTGTCCCGACTTAAGGCAAGGTGGCCAAGTTTTTGCCCCTCCCTCTACATCACCAAGCCACTCACTGTGAGCCACCCCCAAGGAGAAAGCACAACTTTGGGAGGGACAATTCCCTGCTACAGAGGGCTGGTCCCAGGGAGGGATGCAGCTGTGAGCCTCGGCAGCCAGTATTCTCAGCAGCTGGAGGATTACGTATGGGCCTAAATCCACTTTTGGAGGCCTCCGGTAGCCACTATGCTGTGGACAGCCGACTTGCCTCTCTGCTTACTCCATCCCAGTAATGGAGTCCTTACTACTTAGAGAAAAATTTATTGCCTCTAGTGTTCTGCATATTCTTCAAGTGGTCATCTATTTCTTTATTAAGAGTGGAGTAGGAGGCCAGTCCTGGACACTAATCTCAGAATCTGGGGATGAGGACGGAACACGTTAGATGTGTATCCTGCCTTCTTAGCTTGGGTTCTTCCACAGAAGATCCCAAGACAAGGACTTCAGAGCAGGTAGTCTATTAGGAAAGTGATGCTGAAAGCACAAGGGAGTAGGGGACAGTGAGACAGGCAAGGGAGAAAGCTAAAGAGGAGCGTAAATAGCAGATTTCAAAAGCTAAAGAGGAGCGTGAATAAGCAGATTTCACTTGTGGACAGCTGGGGCTCAATTCCACTGGGAAGCAAGGTAGATGCACTTTAGAATTGTTACACAGAGGAGAAGGGAAGATGGGGCATTTAGACTCTGAGTCCCATCTCTCACTGACCAGGAATCCCCCCCTAGGAGTGTTAAATCCCACGCATATCTAGGCCACCCAGCACCTGGGCTGCAGACAGTCCTCGGACAAAGAATCAGCACTTGACATGAGATGCTATGTGCACATATGGAAACCATCACCCCCTGAACTCAGAGGTGGGCCAAGGGGCTGGGAAGTAGGCTCCAAACAGCACCTTCCACAGAGCCCTCATGGAGAGAAAAATCCTTACATGAACAATCACACAAATAATGACTGCCATGACGATTGTGCTTGGTGCTGTGAGGAATGACAGTGTTCTGTGAGTACGTGAAGTGGCCTGCCCAGTTCAAGGCAGCTTACCTGAGGGTGCAACCTTCAGGCTGAGATCCAAACAGGGAGTAAGAACTGACCAGGGGAAGGGGAAGAGGAAGAGGATTCTGTACAAAGGCAACAACAGCATGTAAAACGAGACTTTGAGACAAGAATGAGCAGCATTTTCAAAGATTGGAAAGATCAATGCATATTTTAGACATTTCTTCCTTTCATTAAGTCTAAATAGGTTTCTGCTCCTATTTGAAAAGGCTTGTTAAACCTTCTGGTGTAGCAGTTGGCAAACTACAGTCTAAGGGCCCGATACAGTTTGCCACCTGTTTTTGTAAAGATTTGCTGAAACACAGACATGCCCATTCATTGACATGCTATCTGTGGCTGCTTTCATGATATCAATGACAGGGTTGAGAAGTTGCAACAGAGACCACATGGCCCCCAAAGCCTATTTGGCCACTATAGACAAAATGTGCTGACCCTGCTCTACAATATAAAATAGATCTAAACTCTTGTGCTGCCTTTCTTCTGTCTAATGATAGCTACTGGTGTCCTTCAAAGACATCCTCCAATTTTTAGGCATTTTCCTGTTCCATTAAAAGCTTTCTTTGTATCTTCAATACCTTGATTATCGTTTTTAGATATAAGCTAGTTTGCCAATTATCTTTCTTGAAATGGCCCACCTCACTTACTAGCTCTGAGGCTATGGCATCTTTTTTTAAACAGCTTTAAATCCCCCATTCCCTAGTTTTAAAAATAAGATAAGGATAATACTTATCTCAAAGAGATCATGATATAAAAATGCTGAGTAAATCGAAAGGTACTCTGCAATCATCATCCTAATCAAATGTGAAATTGCAAGCAGTCCCTGAGTTACAAACAAAATAGGTTCTATAGGCTTGTTCTTAGGTTGAATTCATATGTAAGATGTAACAGGTGCATTACCTATTACTTGTAATAGCCTCTATGCACAAGTAGAAGTCGTGCCCCACGGGCTACAGCCAGCAGGGCTATCATTTTGCAGGGTTGATTAGTCAGATGTTTGTAACTCAGGGACTTATGGTAATAGCCTCCATTCATAAGTGCAAGTTGTACTTAAGTCAGACGTGTATAACTCAGGAACTTCCTGTATAACAACAGAGGAAGTGTTGACCAGCACCTCACACATGGTATGGATTGCAGAAGTCACCACTGACTACCATGATCAGGACGTGTCCAGTCATCATGTCTACCTTTGTAGGCAGTCTATCATGTTCTGCTCCAGTGAGAGGTTTACTCTTGACTGTTCATCACAACTCTGTCCTTTTGCTTTTTTGTCTTTAAATTCAATGAACGTGTTTCAAACAACATGATTCCAATATGTGCAATTAGCATTCCAATATATGTGTGTGTATGTGTGTGCGTGTATTTATACACAGGGGTGCTAAAACATGTATACAGATTTTAAGAAAGGAAAAGACTGTATTTTATTTGTGATACAAGTCACAGTTGACTTCAGCAATCACAAGAAGTCCTCAACATACTTGCATTCACCTTTTGTTATTGATATATATTGAGTATTACTATTTGAATACAATTTTTTTCTTTTCTTAAAATATGTATACATTTTTGCCACCCTTACAAAACTGGAAAAGACAACCTAAACATTTTAGAGGATTTTAATTGTAACACATCTCAGACAAAACTAGATTGGTGGAGGGGTTTGGGTCATTGTCTTAAGTGACAACACTTAGCCCTGCAAATGACTTGGAAGACAAATAGTAAAGTGGCTCAGATGCAGCAGAGAAGTCTAGAACGATGAAGACGGAAATGGTCTCTGAATTTGCCAATTGGGACATCACATATGATCATTACCCAAATAGCTTCCAGTAAAGGTTTAGAAGGAGCGTGTGGAGAAGTTAACCCTAATTTCAGTGAGGGAGGGACAAAACAGAAGATGAAGTTGAGACATGAGAAATGTAAGAAAAAAAGATGGCTGGGAACTAAGAAGTGATCGAAGGGTTGAGGAAAATGTGACAGGAATATGAGAGACTGTGTGGGTTTCCAGGCTGCGTAGAAGGATCTGTAGAAAAGGAAAGAAAGATCAAGGACATAATAGAAAGAGGGTAGAAAGGGCACCTGTATGGAGAAGTAGGCGGGGCCAAGCATACACTTGTCCTTGGCCATACCTGTAGATCTCCAGGGTCCATTTTACCAACATGTCCACAGAAGTCTTCATGAGCCATGCTGCCCCCGTCCAGGAGGTAAGACACCTTTAAAAAAACAAACGAAAAATAGGTCCTTTGCCCATTTTTTTAATGGGGCCACGGGGGGTGGGGGGTTGTTGTTATTAACTTGTATGAGTTCCTTATATATTTTGAAGATTAACCTCTACTTGGATAATATAGTTTGCAAATACTTTTTCCCATTCTGTGGGTTGCCTTTACAGTTAAAAAAATGAGCAAAGAACCCGAATAGACATTTTTCCAAGGAAGACATGTAAGTGGCCAACAGCTACGTGAAAAGGTGTTTCAACATGAGTACATTCTGGAGACCCAATGTTTAGCATGGTGACTAGAGTTAATACTAATGTACTGTATACTTGAAACTTACTACACACACACACAAAGGTAACCATGAGAGGTGAGGGCTATGTTAATTGATTCCACAATGTATGCTTATATTAAAATATCATATTGTCCACTTTGACTACATACAATTTTTACTTGTCAATTATATCTGTTTGTCGTTGTCCTTTGGCTCTTTTGTCTTTAAGTTTCACATTTGTTGTCTGTCTTCACTCAGAGAATGTAGCCCTCCTGATGGCAGGAACTTGTTTCTTTTACTCATCTACAACAATGCCTAGCATACAGCTGGCACTAAAGATTTGCCAAATGAATAGCATCTTGTATTTACACTGCATTTTGGCATGTACAAAGCACATGACCTTGGAAATACAGTATTACCTACATATTATTGATACGAACATTGTGGCTTAGTGGGATTAAATTTACACTGCTAATAACAGCAGAGCAGGTATCTAAATCAACATTTTCTGTCTGAGAATAAAACTATTTTCATGTGCTTTCTTCAGCAGCACTTATACTAAAATTGGCACAAAAACAGAGAAGATTAGCATGGTCGCTGTGCAAGGATGACATGCAAATTCGTAAAGCATTCCATATTTTTGTTGGAACATATTCTTAGTAAAGTATCACAAGAATGGAGAAGCAAGAATCCAATGTACTCGATTCTAATATGAAACCAGTAGACGATCTAATACATACTCTCATAAGAGAAAAATTCAAGGCGGGGGGCAGGGGAACGAGGGAGCAGGGAGAGGGGAGGTGGGGGGGGTCACAGTGTATGGCACACCTCTTTGGGGCAGGACACAATTATAAGATGGACTTTACCTAACAAATGCAATTAGTGTAACCTAATTCTTTGTACCCTCAATGAACCCCAAAATATATTTTTAAAAAACAATTTTCACCCTCCCATACTGCCCTGCAAATGCCAAGGTCATACCGGCAGTAATGAGTGTCACCAGCACAGTGCTTGCTTCAAAGGAGACCCCTAATGTGAACTGCAACAGCAGCCAGGACTGCCAGGCTTTTCACACAGGTGACAAGGACTCTGCTGGCTTTGAAGGCTTCAGGCAAACTGGCTATCTCAGGCAAGGAAAAGGTCCTTCTGCTATTGTATACAAAGCTGAAAACAAGCCTTCTGATTCCTGGGCTAAGGGAAGTGGGTGATGGACTGATTCAGAGTGTCAGGGTCCCAAAATGATGTGGCCATGGGATCTTTCTTTGCTATGGATAATCAAGAGTTCTACTCAACAACATCTCACTACAAAGAAAAGAATAACTGACATACTTTCCTCTTATTAATGTTTTTTATGTTGCTCTCGGTTCCCAAAAGTCTCCCAAATTTACTTATCTTCTTTTCACTCTGATTAAAATTTCTGACATTCACATCAAGGTTCTGTGACGATCATATTCCCAAACCTAACTACTCAGGTGAAGTGAATTGCAGGCTCTCTTAGAACTTTCCAGCTGCCTCGAGAGCCCTGGGGCCAGGAAAGGCCCCTTCCTGCTCAAACCCAAATCATGATTCAACTTTTTGAAGAACCTCTTCAGACAAACTCTTCCTGAGTCCCCAGGTAATCAGCAGCTCAACTTCTTAACTGGCACCACCTATACCCTGTAAAACTGTGTTCAAGGTGCTGGCTTCCATGGTTTTATTTTCTATGTTATGCATGTATTAAAGGGAGAAAATGGTTTGCCAACATCTGTGACTACTCAAATTTCCACCAAAAAAGTGATCGATCCACCTGCACCTAGGGGATGCAATGCAAATACTACATGCTTGATGTGACTGGGTTGCTCTAAGTATTGCTGCTCAAGAGAGCCCTCTGCTGTCCCAAATGGTGTGTGCACACACTCATTTGCTATTATCAGACCTCACCAAACCAGGTATATGTCTTTCTTGCCAACAGAGTTACTGACTACTAAATATGTCTTGTAGCACACGCATGCTGTCTCTAATTAAAGACTGTGGCAGTGTGGTATCTGCCATCTAGTCATTCAGGGACCAGCTACTTTGCAGTGCACAGTCTCCACTTGAAAAAGTTGTCAAGACAGATGCTTAAGAATGAAGTGGCTGAAAAACGCTCATTTGCACATGTGCTCTTGGGCAGGGGCAGGGCTCACAGGGCTGTTACCGAGGGGTAGGTTTGAGGGACTCATGTCAATTTTCCTTTTTGTTTTAATGTATTAAAAGTTCACCTTTTTTTTTTTTTTTTTTTTTGTAGAGACAGAGTCTCACTGTACCGCCCTCGGTAGAGTGCCGTGGCGTCACACGGCTCACAGCAACCTCCAACTCCTGGGCTTACGCGATTCTCTTGTCTCAGCCTCCCGAGTAGCTGGGACTACAGGTGCCCGCCACAACGCCCGGCTATTTTTTTGTTGCAGTTTGGCCGGGGCTGGGTTTGAACCCGCCACCCTCGGCATATGGGGCCGGTGCCCTACTCACTGAGCCACAGGCGCCACCTTTTTATGTATACATCATTATGATTCCGTGACTCCATTCACTATAGAGATTTAATTCTCAGACTTTTAATATTCACTGTATTGGATGTTATGGGGCCACAGTCCCAGGATTTGGGACTTCAAGAAGTAATAAAACATTTTACAATAAAGGAGTCTTAGACAGGGATGCCAATTTTTTGTCTTCCTTTTGTCTCAATAAAATTTTGATTTCAGAATAATTTTAGATTTATAGAAAGGTTGTAAAGCTCGTACACCCAGCCTCTCCTACCATTAACGTATTACATAACCTTAGTACATTTGTCAACACTAAGAAACCAACATTGATACATTACTAGTAACTAAAGTATACACTTATGTGACTTTTGCCAGTTTTTCTATTAAAGTTCTTTGCTTGCTCCAGAATCCTTGTCATCCTGTCTCCTTGGTTTCCTCCATCTGTGACAGTTTCTAACGTTTTTCTTGTTTTTCATGAGCTAATTTTGAACAGTACTGGTAAAGTACTCTATTGTATGCTTCTCAATGGGACAGGGGTCTGTGCCAACTTTTACATTCAGATTGTAGAAGGGAAAAATCATCTATTATGATCATCATTTCATAAAGGAAAGGCCATTTTGATAACTAGAAAAGGAGAAATAAAGATCAATCTATTAAATAAAATAAACTTATCTCTTAAAAAGGCACACTATTTTATGTGGGTGCTCTCCCGCCTCCCCCCCCCCCGCACTTCTCTCTCTCTCACACACACACACACACACATTTTCTTTCATTTTGGCCCACACAAGGGAAAATGACATCACAAACTTACAAACAGGAAGTTAGGAATCCCATAGAAGGAACACAGGGATCGTTCCTTGCTTACCCGCAGGCAGCTATCACTCTAGCAGGGCATGAACTACTAAAATATACAGGCAAGAGATTGAAAGCCAAAGAGAAGTACAAGCAAGCCCAGTGGAAACACAGAAGAAAGATTGATTCTGATGAAGAATCTGGAGGATGAAGGAGTGATTCATGGAGGAGGCATCCTCCCAGGTGAACCTTAAAAGAATGAAATTTTGCTACAAAGCTGGGGTGCAGCAAAAGAGTATATGGGAGATAAAAAAATGTTTTAGATTGTAATAAAACATCATAAATGATTAAAGTATGAATTTAATTATCATGTTATTACAAGATCATGAACAGTTTCTTTACAGCTTTAAGAAGATAAATGATTATCCTTTAGTAGCTAGGTACAATCAATCTATCCATTTCCTCATTATACTGGAAGTCCAGAGTATAAGTGGGAGCATTATTTTGCATTCACAGGTAGGAAAATCTGGATCCCTGGACCATGAAAGCATCAGGTCTCACAGTAAGTGAGCAGCAGCAGGAGTATGGGTTGTTCACAGTTCTGGGCTCTAGGTCACCCCTGGAATCTCATTCCTAATAGTATTAAAAATCTTGTAATTATCTGAATGTATAAGTGTATTGAGTGAATATCAGGTGTAGAGAAAGAAAGGATTGCATTAAAAAGTGGATAGTGCGGGTCTGTCCAGATGGACCCACCAAATCCTGTTCTGCTTGGGCTGTGTGATTGGGGCAAGTCACCACCTCTTTGAACCTTAGTTTCTTCACCTGTAAAATGGGGGGATAACAATTCCCACTTTCCAAGGTCGGTGTGAGGCTTAGAGGTAATGCATAAACCCATGACCCTTCCCATAAAATAGTAGTTAGTATTATTACATGGAAAATGTCCTTTGGGCTTAATCCTGTGTGGTCAGGCCTTTTATTTTAAAAGTCTGTTGGTTGGATAACTTCAAAGTGGCTTTGCTCTATGTCTGCTCTATGATCTATGTGAATATAGTTTGAACTTATTTTTAGTCTCACTTGAAAAGTATCATCTTATACTTGGTGTCATAAAATCATGTTTTAGTGACTGGCTTATAGTCTTTATACATCTCTCCCATCCACCCCCCAATTTTTCTACTCAAGAACTCTAGCATTGTAGCCTCTAAGACATGAATGAGTTTTGTGTATAATCTTAATGTGGTGTGGATGGGGTGGTGGGAATTTATTTGGACTACTTTTAAAGAATATTTCAGTTAAACTGCGGCTTTCCCTCTGGTGACCTATGCTTGCTGACACAGAGCAGGGTTTAAGTCTTTGCTATGGGAACTGTCCTGTGAACGAGTAAGTTGAGCAGCATTCCTGTCTTCTACCCACTAGATGGCAGTAGCAGCCCCCAGTTGTGACAATCAAAACTGACGGCAGAAATCGCAAAGTGACCCAGGCATAGATAGTATTCTACAAAAAGCTCAATGCTAGGCTAAAGATGGTTCCACTTTAACAAAAATGTGTTAACTTTTTAAGAGTTGCAGGATGTAAAATACTAGTCATTTATGCATAAGTAGTGAGCAAGCTTCGAAGGCCTTCCCCAACCTACAGCTTTAGATCCCATTATGCCCCCCAACCTCTTGCCCTGACATTCAATTTTTAAGCCCTGCTAGACCACTCACTGTTCTACTATATCCCCATACCGTGTCCTTCACCTTCACCTCCACTTTCCAGAGTCAAATCTCACTTATTCCTTATGGCCTTGCTAAATGGCCAAATTTCCCCTAAAGCCCTCCCAGACCTTTTTGTTAGAAGGGATACCTTCTCCATCAGAAGGTGAAATTTCTTCAACTGGGGCTCTCTCATTCCTCCTTAATCATTTTCTAACTTCCATATACAGCCAAACTCCTCTGCCTCCACTTCTAAACTCAGGCGTGCATACACTATTTTAATTTCCTTTTGCCTAGAAAATATGTTGTAGAGAAGAAAGTTATACTTTTGATTTGAAGTCCTCTTTTAAATTTTGTGAATGTTCTAATGGTCTGCAGATCACCCTTTCCATTATATTGGCATAGATTACTAATATTAGTTTATCTGTTTACTGGAATAGAACCCAAACCAGATCCATGTCATCTAGAGAGCACAAACTCAAGTAGGAGGCCTCAGCAAGAGTTCCTAGAAAGAAAGTAATCATGGATCATTTACTATCCATGACAGCATGGTTTACCTTTAACCTCCAAAGGGCTAGCATGTAAAGAAGGAATTTTAAAAACATCAATTTCTTAAATAATGAACAAATTATTTCAAGATTACAAGGGTACAGAGAAAAAGAGAATTACAATGGAAATTAACAATCTTGCCCAACCTTCCTCTTTGTCGCCCAGTAACCGTCCCTAAAAGTAGTGTTACCAGTTTCTTGAGTTCTTTTTCACAAACATCCAGGCATACCCAAGAATAAAGGTGTGAGTGGAAGCCAACAGATGAATGGATAAACAAAATGTGATCTATCCATACAATAGAACAGAAAGGGATGAAGTACTGATACACGGGAAACATGCAGGAACCTTGAAAACATATGGTAAGTGAAAGAATCCAAATGCAAACGTTCACATACCATATGATTCTTTTTATATAAAACGTTCAGAATAGACAAATCCAGACAGACAAAAAGTGTGGCTACTAGGGGCTAGAGCAAAGATGGGGAGCAACTGATAATGGGTACAGGCTTACTTTTGGGGGTGATGAAAATGTTCTGGAATCAATAGTGAAGTTTGCACAATCTTATGAATATACTAAAAACCATTAACCTTTTTAAAAGCTTTGTGAATATACATTTGTACCTGTTATGTGTTAATTTTGTCTCTAAGTATCATCTCCTTTTGGTACTGTAACATGTACATTTAAATTTTATTTTCTTTGCATCAATGTAGTCTATGAAAGTATTCATTAAACTAGCCCACTTTCCCACAATAATGGTTGATAATATGCCATTTAAGAAGAATAAAGATGTAGTTTTTGCTCTTAACACAAATCCTACATTATACCACAATTCAGTACCTTGTCTCTGTCACTTTGCAAATATCAGAGATTGTTCTATATTACAACATGTCAAGCTGTGTCATTATTATGGGCTGTGCAGTAGGCCATTGAATTAGACACATGTGTTTAAACTACTGGTTCTCAACTAGGGGTGATTTTATCCCTACCCCCACCCCTAGTTGGCAATGTGTGCAGACATTTTTTATTGTTATAACCTGGGGTAGGGGAATGCAGTTGTCATCTAGCAGGTGGAGACCAGGGAGACTGCCTAACATCTGACAATACACACACAGCCCCTACAGCGAAGAATTAGCCTCCAAAAGGTCAATAGTTGGGGAGATTGAAAACTCCAATTTAAACAATCCATGACTGATGAACATTTAATTTGCTCATAATTTTTGTCTTTATAAATAATGCTGTGTAATACTGCATCTTCCAGATACATAATAACTTCCTTATGTATAATTTTTACAGATATATAATTGTTCCACTGTTATTATGAATGCTTTGTTTCTTTTTAAAAATGCACCAAAATAAACACTTGTATAATAAGTCTTTCTTCTTTCCTTGGGTAGGTTTTTTTTTTTTCCTCCAGAAAATCATTACATTTATAGAAGCAAAAAGAGTGACTTTTTTCTCAGGAATTATATGGAGTTAGTATGGCTATCATCAATAGGGTGTTTTTCCAAACCATTACATCTGATTATTGCTTCAACGCAGGAAAGTAATTAATTTTTATAGTTATTTTATATTCAGCCACTTACTAAGAGGTTTTGCCTGACATTCTTAGTATGGTGGTGCCAAGGGTTGTTTTAGGGGTGGAGGTGACTTTAGCTTCCTTCCTATAATCTTCTAGCTTCACCTCTGAATCATGCCAAATTGCCACACATGCTAAGATTCATGTGATGCCCCATAATCAATCATGACTTCAGGACAAATCCCAAGCCCTCTCCCTCCTCCAATCATGTCAACAACCAAAGCCAGATTTGGCCACTTCTTCTATTTATCATATTACCTGTAAGTAAATAATTTTCCTTTTCCTTTCCAAAAGCTTTAATTTTTATTTATCAATAGCTTCAAAGTTTCCAGAAGCATATTCAATTGTGATGGTCAAAGACAGTCTTGTCTTGTTTTTAATAATTGGAAGATGGTTAATATCTCAGTGTTCAATATGACATATGATGGTCATTGACAATAGAGTCTTTATCACATTGAAAAAGTATTCTTTCCCAGTTTTCAAAAATAGATGTTGAATTTAATCAAGCCTTTTCTTTCCATTTTCAATTCAGCCCTGATGGCATGGTTTGCTTTTCAAAGTGGTACACGGAAAGCCAGAGAAAAGGCTGTGTGGGAAATGTAAGGTTTGAATCCGGTCATAAGTTTTACGTGTGAATCACCAGGACCTTCCTTTCCTCTCTGGGACATTGTTCAGGCCTTGCATGCAGACGCTGCCGGCTACCAACCAGTGAATGTGAGTGTGGTTTTTCTGATGGGTACGCCCTTGGAAACAGGGTGGTTTTGTTCTCTAGAACAAAATCAAAGAACTTGCTGAGGCTTGTAGTGGAAAACCTTTAAAAACATTTCTCAGCCTAATTAAGAACATAAGGGACAAGACTATCCTAAAATGTCCCTGCAAAACAGGAAGAATGGTTTACTCATAACAGTTCTTAAATTTCCTTAAGCAGGAGTGACCTACCATCCCAGTTTGCTCAGGACTGAGGTGCTCCAGGGTCACAAGACTTTCAATGCTAAAACCTGGAGAATTCCAACACTATCATTTAAGGGTGATTTTGAAAGGCACAAAACACATTTTCTTCTCCTCAGGGCAAGTGAAAGGGTCATCAAAAATGCCTAAACTCTAAGTACCTCCTTTTCAAGCTAATCTTTGGCAAGGTTTGCATAATTTTCAGATTGTTCTTTGTTTCTGATCTTTTATACTTGCCCCAAACACGTCACAATATAGAGCCTGATCAGAAATAGAGTAACTACAAAATTGTTCACCCTTTACCACTCAGGGCTTTTGAAAACAATCCTCCCCAGAGTCCAAACTTCAGGCAGGAAACCCTGAATGCATTTCTCCCTTTGTCTTGTGACCACCAGCTACGTGGGCCTCCTTCTCCGGGTTATGCCTTCTTCCTCAATTTATGGGCAAGTTTTTAACAAAAAATATATAGTGATCCAAACCTAATCATTAAATTTAAAAAAATGATTAGCCATTAGTAAAATCAAGTTCTCACTCTGATCTCATAGAACCATAATACTTCCGGCTTGGAAGGTCATCTAGACCAGCATTTCTCAAACTTTAATGTTTATATCACTCACTCGATGATGTTGAAATGCAGATTCTAATTCAGTAGCTCTGAGGTGCAGTGTGAGATTACAGGAGATACCACTGTGCTTCTTGGGCCACACTTGAGATAATAAGAATTTCATAGAACAATATTCTTGACATTTCTTAGGTCATGTATTACTATCATGCATTACTAAACGTGAGCATGTGCTCAAAATATGATATTAATTATATTTTATATTTGTTAGTAGAGCATAATTTAATTTTTATTTAAAAATGATAAATGTGAGCTCTAACACAGAACTGACTATTGTGAGGAATGCTGATCCTGATAACAGGCTCATTAGATGAACATTCAGCACATGCTTATACATAGTATTACTCCAGGTTCAAGAAAACTACTTTGATCCAGGGAGCCTATTCTGTCTTTGCTTAACTGATTGTTTTTCCTTCTACTGGTTTGTACATATGCTTTGTATCCAAAGGTTTACCTTTAAAGGCATGTAAAACAAACCTAATCCTGCTTAACATTTATGCAACTCCTATCACTAAAAATGGCCTGATTTCCTTAAAATGCACATATAAAGAGTTTCCACAAAACAATAATACCAGCAACTCAGTAAGGAAAAAATAATCCAAAGATATAAATATGTATGGTGAACAGATGTTTTCAAATGAAAAGAAAATCAATATCACTCAGATAGGAGAAATGCAAATTTAAACTATGATAAAGCATTATTTTTCACTTGTCAAAATGGCAAAGATAAGAAAAGTCAAGTAAACACATCATGTTAGTGATGCCAAGGGAAAACAGGTGCCTTCATACATCACTGTGGTAATATTAACTGGTGCAACTGTCATAGCAAATGCTTAATAATGCCATTAAAAATTAATTTTTTAAAGAATATTGGAAAATGCTAAGAGTATAATGTTAAGTAAAAAGAAGACACAAAACATGAATATGATGCCAGCAAAAAAGTACTGGATAACAATAATGACAGCTATTTCTAGATGGTAAGATAATAACATCACAGGTTCACAGGTGATTATAACTTTCTTCTTCATATAGTCAAAATTTTCAAAATTTACAAGCCTGTATAATTCAGAAAATATTGCAGAGAGGAGGTGATAAGAGACTACTGGTTGACTTGGCTTTAAATTTTTAAAGTTCACATTATTAAGCGGCAGTTAAGTGCCTAGCTTACATACACTCCTAGGGGAAACTGATACAGGCGAATCTCATCATTTGGGATAGTTATGTACTATAAATTCACCAGGATCGCTGGATTAGTGATAACTAAACCATTGGTCTTAGGAGAAATACAGGATTTGGTTCCTTCAAGCCCAATAGATGATCTTGTATTATCCTTGTTTCTGTTTAAAGACATTGTGTTTAATGTATCTATATTACACATTTTCTTCTCCTCAGGGTAAGGAAATGTGATTACCACTAAACTCATTGTCAGCATCCCTCCAACTCATATCTGAATAAAGTTTATCTAATACACGTATTTTCTGCATAAGGCCCATCACACTAGACGGCACTGCTGTACTGTGCTTGGGAGCCATTTTAAACAGTAAAATCACCAACAAAAATCAAAAAAATATGAAAAACGTGCCACTAAATGGACCATGGAAAGGACACTTGGTTACATTTTCAGAGCTGAACCAAGAAAGCAGAGCATCTCCCTGTTCAACCTAAGCTGGGACTGTGCACACTGAGCAACTCAGATTTTTTGCCACTCTGCACATGTCCATGAATTACCATGGAAGCACCACAAGTATTGATTTGGGGGTTACAGACACATTTTGGCAAGTAGGTGAATTTGTGAATACAGTATCCATAAATAATTGCAACTACAGTTCTAAGGACAATTCTTAATCAAAAAAAAAAAGAGAGAGAGAGAGAGAGCCCAACACCAATACTCACAGAGTTGTTTGAAATTGAGAACCTTACAACTTATAAAACAGGCTCGCTAGAAGGCACTTTCCATGATGGAAATGAAAGAAATGGGCTTCATCATTCGTTTTATTTAATGCAGTCATTGTCTTCAGCAAGAACCATATCTTTTGATTATCCAATCAATTCAGGCGAGTTACTGAATATCTTCACATGATGTGGCATGATCTCAGCTGAAGCAATTTACAGTCCTTTTGGGTGTGTAGGGGGAGGTTGAGGTAATTCCCAACTCTAATGCAAGATCAAGGCCACCATAAAGCCATAATGTACATGACACTGGTTTAAAAGATATAATGCTATGGGGACAAAATGAAGGAGAAACCCATCCTCTTGGAATCGTCTACAAAACTTGACAGAGATAATGATATCTAAAAAGACCTGAAGGATTAGTAAGATGGTAACTGAAGCTATGGGATGGGGTAGACAAGAAGCAGTTGAGCAAGAGCGCAGAGGGGAGATGTGTTCCAGGAATAGGGTCAGGATCCAGCAGGAGTGTAGGGTAGGGGAACAGAATCGCTTTCATTCTTGCTCTAAAGCAAAGCACAGTACCTTCTATGTGTTAGCAGAGACAGGAACTGGAAAGTGAGTGGCTATGTGAGGAAGGGAGAAATACCGAACAATAGCGATCCTGCTTCCAGAAACTTCTTGGTTCATTCCACTTTTACACTGCAGTGGTGCACTCTTTCCCTGCCCATTTTTCACCTTCTTAACCAGTCTGCACACAGAGGAGCAGAGATCACGCCCTACACTTCTTTAGCCTCCCTCCATCTTCTACCCACACTCCCCAACACACAGCACACACCCCAGCATACAAAAGATCACCCTACACCAATACCTGCATATCAACAGCCTTCAATAAATATTGATATTTAGTTAGTCACTTACTGACTCTGCAAACACACTAAGCCTTCACAAGCCCTGGTCTGTTTCCTAAGAATACAAGTTGTTCTCACCAAGCAGATGGCCAAACTTTGTAACTAGGAAGTAACTATCCCTGAGCTTTCCCAGAATATACATGGAAAACGGGAATCATTGAAAGTGCCCCAATATTGTATTACACATCTTTATTTCTGTATCTAATTAAAACTGAAATCAGTGTTCAGCAGAATCTACAAATTTTATAATTAAACTTGTATATGTATATCCTTAAAGTCCTTTTAAGCTGTTATATTTTGGCCCCTTCAGTCTATAATTCTCTAGAAATTACTACAAACACTCAGATAGTTCTTGGATTGTCTTTTGCAATTTATACTATATAATTGACCAGGTAAACATTTCTGAGAATTCTTGTATAGAAACAGATTTTATATATAAAGTTATTTTAATCACATCTTAAATAGCTTCTTCTATCTCCAACAAATTATTTTAATTATAAAAATATTTTAGGAAGACAATTGTTGCTCTTATTAAGTGCTCAAATAGGAATATCTCCAGTGGAACAAATTTAAAGGATATTAAAAACAGTAAATATTTAAATTTGAGTATACCTTATGTAAAATAGATATTACAATTCTATAGTAGTAAGTCAGTAACTTATAATTTAATTTTAGCCCATTATTCATTGCTTTTAAAATAGAATTTTCTAGCTAATATGACCTTTTTGGAAAGAAGTCTGGAGAACACTCAAGGAACTACAAGTAGACTTACTGTTCAATCCTATAATTCCTCTACTAGGTATATACCCAGATGATCAAAAATTATTTCACAACAAAGACATCTGCACCAGAATGTTTATTGCAGCCCAATTCATAATAGCCAAGACATGGAAACAGCCCAAGTGCCCATCGACCCATGAATGGATTAACAAATTGTGGTATATAAAAAAAAAATTGTGGTATATGTACACCATGCAGCCATAAAAAAGGATGGAGATTTCACATCTTTTATGTATACCTGGATGGAGCTGGAACATATTCTTCTTAGTAAAGTATTTCAAGAATGGAAAAAAAAAAGTATCCAATGTACTCAATACTACTATGAAATCAATATATAACCACCTACACACTCATACGAAGGGCAAAACATAACTATAGTCCAGAAAGTAGAAGGGAAGAGGAGAGGGAAGAGGAGAGGGGAGGGAAGGGGGTATATGGGAGGAGGGAGGGTATTTGGGGGGACCTCACCTAATGTGCATGATACAATGGTACATTTCAAAACTATTAAGAAATGAGTATAATTGTGATGGATGTGTTACTTAGTTCAATGTAAACATTTCACATTGTATATCAAAGCAGTACCCTGAACCCCATAAATGCATCAATGTACAAAGTTATTATTTAATAAAAAATAATTAAAAAAATAAAATTAGAAATTAAAAAAATAAAATAGAATTTTCTATTAGAAGTGGGAGCAACTTTTAAAACACATACTTCCACAGTCCAATTATTTTACTTACTGTTTCAAAACCTCGATGTGGGTGATCAGGAAATCCACCTGGTTTACCTCCTTTAAATTCATCGAAGAGCAAAAATGGATCTAGATTTTTTAACTGAAATAAAAATAAAATTCATCACATTAAATGTGCCTTTAACCCATGCTGCCAGGGGCTACACTCATGAACAAATCCAGCAAGCCTCATCAAAAGCTACATAGCCAATGAGCAACTTTTTGCAATAGGAACTGCTTTGAAGAGCACTTTACACACACACACACACACAGACAACACGGATTCCCTAATTATGTCAGTAAGTTGACATTTTATGAGAGGCATAAAGAGTTGACAAACGTAGTTAACATGTCCTTAAATAGTTAAGTTCAAAGAAGATACAGCCTGTATTCTAAACAGATGAACAATCTTACGGAGGAGCAGATAAAAAAATCAATGTGACAACAAATGCTCTGGAGGAAGACAACTTTGGATATATGAGAGCAGGTGGGATCAGAGAAGGTTCTATCAGGAAAATCACACTTAAGCTGGGTCTTGAAGTCCATGTAGGAGTTAATCAAGTACACAGGGGAGAAGGGAGGATATTCCAGGTAGAAGAAGAGAAAAACAGCTCCGTGTGCTTGAAGAACAAAAGCTGCCTTAATATAGCCATAGTGACTTCATTTTAGGCCATGTTGAGTTTGAAGTATTTATATAAATATTTTCTGTATAAACAGAATGATTAATCTTCAGTGTACATTACACTGTGCAAAGGCTAGCAGGCTATTGAAGATAAGTCTCAAGCTCAAATGAGAATTAGAAACAGATGTAGTTGTCACCAGCACGTCAGTATGATTGTCTTGCTTATTCTTAGCCATTTGTTATTCTACATAAATTGCAGAAAATTTATCAAATTCTATAAATAAAAATGTTGGTCTTTTGGTTGAAATTGCTTTAAATCTATGGATTAATTTGGTAAGAATTATCATTTATATAACACTCATTTTCCTCAATATTTCCTCAATATAAACATAGTTGTCTATCTAATCCCTCCCTGTGGGACTCATGGGGAATGTACCTAAAAATGGACGGGGGTATATAATCCTATCATAGGGAGGGAGGGAGAGACTGTATATTTGGAAGTAATATTCCAAGTAACAGCCATTCGGTAGCAAATAATGGGATTCTTTTCAATCCTTACAATTTCTATTTCTTTTTCTTGTCTTTGTTAGAATAGTGTTGAGATGAACAATGTTGAAATGATGGAGGTAGACATCCGGGTCTCTTCCCTGATCTTACATAGATTGCTTTTTAAATTTTCCCTGGTGACCAAGTTGTTCAAGTCTCTTCGTAAGGTAAGGAGTTTCCCTTCTAGTTCTAGTTTACGAGATTATTGGGCTTTTTGTCAAACATAAATGGATGTTTAATTCTTCTGACAGTTTTTTCTTCACTATTAAGATACTTACATGCTTTGTTTTCCTTTAATCTCTTAATTGTAGTAAATTAGATAAATAGATTTTCTAACATTAAACCAAATTTGCTCTCTTCAGATAATATATATTGGTCATGATACATTATCTTTTTTATACATTGCCGAAATTGAACATTTTTTTCAATTATAAATGTAATGAACCACAGAAAATTCCTAATACCTGTGACTTTATCACCAACAGAAATCAAAGCCATTTTCACATTATATTACAGTTGTGAGTAGGTATACTGAAGTATCATTCATGCTCCTCACAGCTTTGAAATTAGGGAGTTATTAGAACTGCCACCCATTCTTATTATTCAATGTAGACTTACTAAAATACGAAGTTTTTACCTTTGCTAACCACATTTCAATATAAAAGTTTCCCTTGGTAATCTTATGTATTTTATTTTATGTATTTTAAAATATTAAAACATTGTTTTGAAAAGTATTTGTTAGGTTTTACTAGACTGCCAAAGGGGTTTACAAGACAAAAACAATTAAGACATTCTCAGATGTATTCCTGGAAGATGGACTAATTAAAGTATTAGCTACCCAACATGGTGTCTTCAGGGTCCCAGAATTCTTTCCAATTGTTCTGCTGCTGATGTAACCCATTAGAATATGACACCATCTCCATCTGCGTCTCCCCGACATCCCCTGTGCATTTAACTGTTAGAATAATTCTGTTTGTGTGTATCCTTCAGACAACAATGTTTGATGAACCTCAAAAGACATCTTGGGATAAACAAGAAGCCAGTGTTGGAAAGAGAAATGACAAAGGAATAGATGGGGCAAATCTGATGGGGCTGATGGAGAGTTAGATGACAGTTCTGCCCCTGACTCAATGGCCAATCAACTTTATGCTAGGTGAAATAAGCCAGGCACAGGGAGGCAAATACGAATGACCATACTTAAGGTGTGGAATCTAAAAAAATCAAACTCATAAAAGAATAGAATGGAATTGTGGTTACCATTGACGGGGTGGGGCATGGAGAGATGTTGGTCAAAAGGGACAAGTTTTAGTTAAATAGAAGGAATAAACTCAAGAGATCTATTGCACAACATGATGACAATAATAAATAACAATATATTGTACACTTGAAATTTACTAAGAGAGTTTTCTTTTTTTCCCCTGAGACTAAGTCTCTGTTGCTCTAGAGTGCTGTGGCATCAGCCTGGCTCACTGCAACCTCAAATTCCTGGGCTCAAGCAATCCTCCTCCCTCAACCTTTCAAGTAGCTGGGACTACAGGCACTCACCACAACACCTGACTAATTTTTCTATTTTTACTAGAGACAGGGTCTCACCCTCGCTCAGGTTCATCTCCAACTCCTGAGCTCAAGGGATCCTCCCTCCTTAGCCTTGGAGACTGCTGGGATTACAGGCATGAGCCACTATGCTGAGCCTACTAAGAGAGATGTTAAGTGTCCTCACTACAAAAAAAAAAAAGGATGTGAGGCAATGTATATGTTAATTAGCTTGATTTAGCCATTTCCAATGTATATAATCAAAGCATCATCTTGTACACCATAAATACATATAATTTTTATTTGTTGATTTAAAACAAATAATTTTTTAAAAACGTTGAATCCATCAACAGTGTAAGTCAGCACTCACTAAGGAAAGGCATGAACTTTTTACAAGTGAGAAAGTAACCCTTATGTATAATGGGTGGTATTAAAGCTTAGGTCTAGCAACAAAGTAGTATGAAAATAAAATAGTGTTTAAAAAGAGGGGCAAACTAGCCTTACTGTTCAAAATGGAATCAATTTCCCTAATGTATTTCTTCTTTTATTAAAAGAATTGTTTTTGAAATATGACATGGTCCTGGGGGGCTATATTCTTTGGTCTATGACCACCATTTGATACCTTTCTGTGTATGTCAGACTTTTTTCCTGCAAATCCCAAGTCTCCCATGTTATGCAAGTGAAAACATTCACTAATGTTGAAAGACTTCTCCCTAATTCACAATCATCCTGTCTGAGAGCGAGTCCCCATTTATACCTGCCCCTTACCTGAAGTCTACAGAGTTGAATGTGGGCCGTCTCTCCAAAACTCCAATCCCTGGCCATGGCTTATTGGCCAGATGTAGAGACTTAATCCATGCTGAGCCAAGCAGATTCTCTTTCCTGGGCATTTGGAATTGGGAATCAAAGCTACTCCAGATACTTTGAAGTGTGGGCATATAAACTTGAGGACTATAAGGTGGGCATGTTTAGTGATGTGCATGCTGAGGCAGACAGATCGGCCCAGGGCAGGACATGGAAGAGCAGAGAAAATCAGATACGCTTCATGAAGCTCAGCTGCACCTTCTGTCCAGAATATCTGTAGCCACATTACAGAAATCCCCTTTGGGCTGGGGCTGATCTGCATGAAGCCCCAATTGCAAAGTTTAGAGTTTGCATCTAGACACCCAACAGGTCAGGCAGCTCATGACTGCCTTGGCCCCCTAGTCTCAAGTCATCATCAATGTCCCAATAGTCCCTTCTGAAAAGAAAGCAAAGAACAGCCACCCAATCAGCATACCTCAGGTCTCCCAATGCTTCTGCGGACTCTGGCTCCAACCCCTTCAGATTGTTCCTGGCTAAGCAAGGTGAGAGTAACCTTCTTGGAGGACCCCATGTCAAAGTCAACGATGAGATGGTTCAAATGCTCAGCTGTAGAAGATGCAAGGTAAACGGGGAGATAATATAAAAGAGGTCATAAAAGAAGCAACATCTAAGGACTACAAAATAAAGGATATTAAAATTAGACTCTCAAAATAGTAGCAACTCCAAGTATTGACGGTTTATTATGTACAGGGTCTGTGTTGGCTGATTTAAAACAACAAAGATGGTGAATGTTTATGAGTCCTCACCAGGTGACCAGTACTCCAGCAATTATGTTGTTATCTAATATAATGCTATAGTCACCTGGTATGAGAGTACATAACGACCTGTTTCGGTCAGTCATGAATCGTATGTATACATGACAGTAGTTCCAGAAGATTATAATACTGTATTTTTTTTGTACTTTTTCTAGGTTTAGATACACAAATACTTACCATTGTGTTGTGGTTGCCTCCAGTATTGAGTACTGTCGCCTGGTGTACAGGTGTGTAGCCTACAAGCAACAGGTCATACCATACCGCCTAGGAGTATGGTAGGCTCTACTGTCTGTCTATCTAGGTGTGTGTAAGTGCACTCCATGTTGCTCGCATAACAGTGAAATTACCCAGAGTGCATTCCTCAGAATGTATCTCCTTCTTTGATTGAAGCATGACTGTAATAGCTGTACTGGGCACTTACTAAAAACCTCTAATGAGTACTTTATCTGCTTTGTCTCACTAAACTCTCTCGACCTCCACATACTCCCCAGGGCCATCCCATGAGCTAAGGGCTACCAGGAAGCTGATGGATGGGAATTTGTCGGGCAACTGTAGGGAACAGAGGGAAAAAACAAGAGGTCTGTGACTCTCACTGGAACATGCTAAAGATCTTGACATTGAAAAAGAATACTCTGGTTTCGCTTCAGATCGTATAAATCTTTCGCCTTTTAAAAAGATCTTTGAGGGTCATTAATTTCAAAGACCCATTTGTCCCTGGTTCAAGGCCCACTTCTCAGGTAAGAAATCCTTGACCTTTCTCTTAAAGTCTTGTAGAACACAGCCAAGTCATGGACCAGCTGCCCCTGACCATGCACCCGCTATTTCAGGGCTGACCTACAGGTTGAGTCATTACTCAGACCTTCCTCTTGGGAGGTCTAAGTTCTAAGCAATGGACTATCACAGAATGAATATAATCAATCCCTTCTCCATTTCAAGTGTCCGTAGACAGCACCTCCAATAACTAAATCTCTTCTTCGAATGAAATATAATCAATCCCTTCAAAGATTCCTACAGAAACCAAGACAGATGCTTTTGCAAAAAGCAGAGCTGGGCAGCCTGGGTTTGCATTCAGCTTCACCACATACTAGTTGTATGACCTGAGGCTCTCTGTACCTCAGTCTTCCTATCTATAAAATGGGAGTAATCAGATAACTGCCTCAAGGGGGTACTATGCGAATGTTATGGGCTATTATTCAGACAGACTCTACTCGGCAATACCCTTAGTCAAAGCCAACACTAAAATCTATCCTGCCCGAAGAGTAGTCAATAAATTTTTATTGGGTGATGGAATGTAGGGCACAGGAATGGACTTAATGCTCAAAGCAGTGCAGGCCTGTCATCGCCTATATAAAAGCAACTAGGAAGTATTTTTATCCCCATCTAGACTATTTCTGGGCCCTTCCAGACTTCTACAATTAAATCCTACTCCTGTAAACAACCGATGAGGTTCTTAACAGATCTGTTTTGCAAAAAGGAAAGCCATCTACCGCTTTCACCAAATTTCAAAGAACGACTGAAGCATCTCTTGTCATCTGCCCCAGGAGGCTAAAGCGGGCCGCGGGAAGCCGGATTCCGCCAGCGCGCCCGACCCCGCTCAGCCCGGCCGCCCGGTACTCACGCGATAGTTGCGGCGTTCGGATCCTCCGCAGCGTCCGGCGGGGCACGCGGGAGTCGGCCTGAGCGAGCGAGGCCGGGCCAGCAGGTTCGAAGGGCGCCGGGCCAGTCGCGTCACGGTGACTCAGCGGTTCATGGCCGGCATCCTCTGGAGGGTCAGGGCGTGGGGGCCCGGGCCGCCGGGTGTCAGGGGCCCGGAGCGGAGGCGACACGCCCTGTTTCCCGTCGCCGGCGCCGCCGCGGTCCTCGCCCCGCCCCGTGCCGCTCCCGGGACGCTCCTGCCCCTGCATCTCTCCCACGGGGACAAGAAGGGCGCTCGGGCAACTTCGGGGGTGCACTGGGCTCCAAGGAGGGGGTGCGGCCCAGGTGGGGGCTCTGATCTGGGGTAAGACCCAGACTGAACCTTGTAGGAAGCTCTTCCGTAACTGGGGTCTACTTCTCACCCAGACCGTGGAGCTTGGCCACGTAGATTCAAGGGCTGCCTCCAGCACACCACTTGGTGTGACCCGAGGCAGGTGGCTCAGCCCCTCCTAGCTTCACGTTGCCCCTCTGTTAACTGAGGTGGTGATGATCATACCACCAACTTCATAGGGTTGCGGTGATTATGACGTGACCGGGTTGCGTTCTGAGCACTATGCAAGTGTTTGTTACGTACCTAAGTCGCAGGTGGCCTGCCGTTTGCCAGTTAGGGGGCGGGGGCGCCTGTGGGGAATGGGGAGAGGCCAAGACATCTTTGTTCCTATCTAAAGACACGGCAGGCCCTAGTGGGGAAACAATTGGTTGAGAACTTGTCTATTGCTGGAATATAGCACATGGGCCTTGGACAGTTTTCCCACAAACCACGCAGGGGATCTGGCTCACAGCTAGGATTATGAACAGAGATGCAGTCACGGCTGTGGTTTCTGTTCTCTACACACTAGTAGGCCCATTTCCTGGCTCTGAGAAAGGGTAGACGAAGGACCCTGGTCTGTGAAGGACCAGGTAGTAAATACTTTGACTTTGCAGGGCATATATGTTCTCTGTGGAGACCGCTCCAGGCTGCCTCTCCAGCGAGGAAACAGCCATAGACAAGAAAAAATGGAATCACCAGAGAAAGGGAAATGTAGATTTTAAGGGAGTTAAGGAAATGTTTTCTTTCACCAAATTACCCTCCAAAAAAGTATTGCCAATCTGATCAGGAAACACCACATATCAGTGTATGTTTAATTTGTATTTTTCTTGTGGGTGTATTTGAGCTGATAGTCCTCGAAAAATATTAATAAACAGTATTTTAGTGCACGTCTGTTTTCTGTGTGGCAATGTGTGAGGCCCTATTCTTAACCTGGGCAGTGGAAGTTGACTCAGGCAGCCTCTGAACTCTTGTGGAACCCCAAACAGTGTCCTGGGTTTCTGTAGAGTTTCTTTTGTGATAGTACACATTTCGGAGATAGGCTTTCAAACTCTGTCATTCAGTAAAGAATAAAGAACATGCAAATGCCTACCTCTTACAGATCTAACACTCTACTCTCAGGAAGCAAAGTGTAGGAGCTTAAAGCAGAGGAGAGCAGGGTAGTGCACAGTCCGAAGAATCTGAGAATTTCCATTTCATACTGACTTAAAACTTTTTTCTACTATTCAGTCAGTCTCTTGAAAATTAAAAGAAACTATGATGATCATGGATGTTAGGCTACTTCTACAGTAACTTTATTCAGCAGTTCTGGTCTACTACTCCAAGATCTAAGGTTCGGCATTTTAGAGCTTCTGGAATTTTTTAGTCCTCTCCAGGTTGGATTCTGGGTACTATGCCAATCTAGGAGCTTTTACTCTCAGATTTTAACTAAGTCTCAAAAACCCCTGATGTTGTATTGTATAACCTCCCCTTCTCCTACCTGAGGGGTTGGCTCTTCCTGGTCTGGCCTGGTATTGGGGAATGAGAATTTGAGGGCTGTCCTCCCAGTCAGGCAGCTGAACCTTAGGCTTCAGAGGCCTGAGTCCAGGTGGCTGTTGGCTCCTGTCCTGGCTCCACCAGGAGAAAAAGGCTCTGCCAGGAACTCTGTGGGAGCCACAGAGGAGAGTCTGCCTCCAGGCCCCATTTCTCACAAGCTGTGCACTGTTAGGGTTGCTTTGTGCCAGCCAGAGCCACCTACAGGGCCAGCAATGAAAGGCCTGTCCTTTCATCTGGGGAGGCAGAGGACCAACAGAACATTACAGCATGAGTACCTAGAAGTTTCCCAAGGACAGGTCTTCTCTGAATGCAGTCCCGAGGCTCAGAGGTCCCTGTGTGAAGGGTATTAGGGCAAGTGGGGATGGAGACTGTCGTAGGCATAGACACCAAGGCACAGTGTAGAATTAGGGGAATTGGGGTCCTAAATGATATTGCAGAGTGAAGGCTTTGCATCCTGTCATCGTTTCCTTAAAGATCACTCAGGAGGCTGAGGTGGGAGGATCACTTGAGTTTGAGGTTGCAGTGAGCTATGATCATGCCTATGACACACTCCAGCCTGGTGACATAGTGAGACCCTGTTTCTTGAAAAATAAAAATTAAGGCTGGGTGAGGTGGGCCTGTGGTCCTAGCACTCTGGGAGGCCAAGGCAGCGGGATCCCTAGGGCTCAGGAGTTCGAGACCAGCCTGAGCAAGAGTCTCTGCTGAGAATGGAAAGACTGGCCGGGTGTTGTGGCGAGTGCCTGTGGCCCCCGGTTACTGGGGGAGGCTGAGGTGAGAGGATCACTTGAGCCCATGAGCTTGAGGTTGCTGTGAGCTAGGCTGAGGCCACTGCACTCCAGCCCACATTCTTCTATGGGCATCAGAGACCTTGTCTTGAAGAAAAAAGACAGAGAGATGTAAGATAAGAGTTTCAAAGAAACATTTGCGTGTCTGTGTTTATAGCATCCTCAAGAAGCTACTAGAGGAGGCTGCTCTAAAATGACTAGGAAAGGAAGACACAGGGCTTCTAGCGCAGCAGGTGGTGACAGGAGCCTCAGGGGCCCAGGACAGCCAGTCGGTGCAGAGGGGGCAATAAATAGCAAATGTGGTTGTATTTCAATGGAACTTTAATTGTGAATCCTGAGATTTGAATTCATGAAATTCATGTAATTTGGAATTCATACAATTTTTACTAGTTACAAAATATGCTTTAATTTTTTTTTTTAATTCTGACCACTTAAAAAATGGAAGAACCGTTCTTAGCCCTCAAGCTATACAAAAATAGGTAGTAGGCTACCTACCCTTGGCTGCAAACCAAAAAAGAACTGGTTCATAGCGCAACAAAGACTTTTCCCTGGGCTTTTTAACTATCAGCGGGGCTCACAGCCACCCTGCCCACCTTACTTCAGTGATTGGAAGCCAAAGGATGTAATACCCATGAACATTAAAAGTGCCATGGAATAATAAAGTATTATTGCTTATCGTTACACTTACATCTGCAACTGTCTCCCAGTAAAACAGAAGAAAGGGCTCTCTGTCCAGCACTTTGCAGTCTTTAGTAAATGCTTCTGCATTCCTTATCAGATAGCTCAGTGTTCAGCCAGTTGCTTGAGCCTGAAATGTGAGCTCTTCTCTCTCACTCCTATACCCTATACCTTGAAAGCCCGTGGATTGTCACTCCTAATATCTCTTAAATCCATCCCATCCTCCCCATTTTGACTACAGCTGTCCATCTCCAATAGCCACTCCATTCTTCCTGCCTTCAGGCTTGCCACTGGCCAATCCATTCTCCAAATCACAGGCAAATGTAGTAACACTTGCTTAAAATCCTCAATGGCTTCTCAATAAAGTCCCGGGTTTGCCTTGGCCTGGCTTCACCCGCAACAGGCTTGCTCAAGGACACACACACACAGGCACACTCCTAGGCTGAATTTGTTTTAGTCTCTCAAATGTACAGGCTCCCTCTTGTTGGCTTGCTGTGCCCCTGTCTGGAACTTTCTTTCCCTCTCCTTGATCTGGTTTATCCCCATTCGTCTCTTAGCTCTCAGTTTACAGACTGAGTTTCTTCTGGGAAACCTCCAATGCCTGTCCCCTCACAAGTCTGGCTGAGATGTTTGACACAGCAATCTTCACACCTCCATGTTGCTTGCCAGAGCCATTGTTTATCATCCTTTGGAAGAGTCTACCTTCCTCAGATGGTTTGAACAGTATATCCCATTGCACCTGCTTTGTTTTCTGAATGTGACCTTGACACCTCTTCGCCAAAAATGAAGTTTACTTCTCTTCATCCCGAGTGTAGGCAGAGCTTGTGGCTGCTTTGACCAGGCAATACAATGGAAGTGACATTGTGCCAGTTCTGGGCATGGCTGTAGAATGGCCTGGCAGCTTCTGCTTCCTGCTTTCTGGAAGCCAGCTGCCCTGTAAGAAGAGTGATAATCCTGAGATCATGGCGATCACTCTGGGAGAAGCCCACGACACACAAGGGAGAGGCCCTGGAAGAGGACATGTCACAAAAGATGGAGAGATTCAGCCCAGGATGAAGTAGAGAAATGGAGTGGGAAGGGAGGGGAGGGAGGAGGTTTGACAGAGGGAGGGACCACACCTGTGGAGTATATGACAAGGGTACAAGTCAAATCTGTCAAGTGTAGAACACAGATGTTTTGGCACAATAATCAAGTAAATGAAGTGAAAGCTATATTGATTGGCTTGATCTAACCACATCAGATTGTATAAAACAAAAAAATCAGCACATTGTACCCCACATATGCATGAATGTATTCATGATCTATGTGTATTAGACTTAATAAAAAAAATTGCTTATCAAAAAAAAAAGAAAAGAAACTTATAACTATGTTTTTCTCTGTCTTTCCCGTGGGTTTTTGGCAGTGTCCCAGAAAAGGACAGCTTATGACCCTCTCTTTCGGGCCACAGAGCTTTCTTAGACACCATCAGAAGCAAAACACTCGCAGCTCTGAAAGGCCGATTCATCTCTAAACCAGGGAAGTGGAGAAATTTAGGTGAATGAGTCCCCTGACACTTACCTCAATTACCCTGATAACCTTTCTCAGTTTTCAGCTTTTATAAAGTGTCTTCTGACTAAATGAAGGCTGCTTTTGAGATCACAGAGTATTGGAATGTATTGGAGTTAAAATTAAGAACAAATTTGAATCAACCTCCAGCTAATGTTATGCACGTTGAAGTGTTTATGGATGAGCTATACTGATGTCTGCAACTTACCTTGAACACATCAAAAAATAACAATAACAATAATAATGATAGTAATGACAATAAGGTGGTTTAATACATGAATTGAGAGATGGATAAATGGGTAGATATATGGCAAAGGAAACATAGAAAATGTTCATTATGGAATCTAGGTGGTGATATTTGGGTGCTTTGACTTCTTTTAACTTTTCTGTATTTTGAAATTCTTTTATGATACAATTTTAAAAACTTTTCTTTTTTTCTTTTTTCTTTTTTTAATCCAATATTTCCTTTTTATTTTTTTTTTATTTTTTTTTGTGTGTCTAGATTTGCTTTATTTTTTTTTATTAAATCATAATTGTATACAATGATATGATTATGGGGCATCATACACTCACTTCATAAGACAGAGTCTCACTCCCTAGCCCTGAATAGAGTGCCATGGCATCATCATAGCTCACGGCAACCTCAAACTCTTGAGCTCAAGCGATCCTCCTGCCTCAGCCTCCCCAGTAGTTGGGACTACAGGCGCCTGGCACAGCACCCAGGTAATTTTTTCTGTTTTTAGTAGAGACAGGGTCTTGCTTTTGCTCAAGCTGGTCTCTAACTCTTGAGTTCAAGGGATCTGCCAGCCTCAGCCTCCCAGAGTGCTGGGATTACAGGCATGAGCCACCCCACCCAGCCTAACCAAAAATAATTTCAATTGCAGTGGGAGTCAAGGGCTGGAAGGGTTCCATAAAGATACTCCCTCCCTTTTGTCTGCTTCCTTTGCCTCCAACTCAAGCACCTTGTACACAATACAATTCAGTAGATATCTGCTGAAATGAGCTGTACAACTAAATTGCAAGCTGCTAGGTCACTTTCATACCTGGCAGGATTCTTCTACAGCATGAGTTAGCAAATTTTTTCTCTGAAGGCCAAACAGTAAATATTTGAGACTTCACAGGCGTATGATTTCTGTTGCACCTGCTCAGCCTACTCAGTTCTGCCCTGTAGATCAAAAGCGGCCATAGACAATGTATAAACAAACAGTGGCTGTGTGCCAGCAAACTTTATGCACAAAGGGAAATGGTGCTCATAGTTTGTTTACTCCATCTAGACCCCAATCCTTTCCTCCCACTAAAAAATGGGAGTAAAACTTATAAAATCCCAACAGTCCATGTAAAGGTTTTATAGGTCTCAGGAAAGGTCCTAACAAAAGGAAACAACAAACCTTTGTCTGTCTCTCTATGTTAGCACCAAAAGCATCAAGTGCAGGAGGTGACGGAGCAATGCCCTCCATGAACAGATAGACACCCATGAAAAAAGCCCAGGCTGCAGAAATAGCTGTTGAAGCCTGTGTAGGCTTATTCTTCAGTGAGGACAGACAGATAATAAAGGTAAGAAATGAGTAAATTATGCATTATGTTATAAGGCGATAAGTGCTATGGAAACAAGAAAAAGAGCAGAGTAGGGGAGATTGGGAGTGCTGGGGGTGGTGAGGCTGTACTGTTAAACAGGATGGTCTGCATAGAGCTGAATAGGAAGATGGCATTTAAAACAGAGCCTGAATATGACAAAATGTGCCAGGCAGATATCTGGGACAGTTCAGCAAGAAGAGGATACCACCAGTGCAAAGGCCCTGGGGCAGATGGTGTTCAGAATATCAGATGCACAGCAAGGAGGTCAGTTTTAGGAGTGGTAAAACAAGTAAAATAATCATGAGATTAGAGACAGTACTAGGGGATTGAAAAGAAGGGGAAGATCATGGGAGAGTTCAGACTGAAGACATGGTAAAATTCGACTTACATTTAAAATAATCACTTCAGCTTCTCAGCAGAGAATAGACCCAAGAGTGGAAAAAGCGAGAATAGTCAGGAGGCTAGAGCAGTATTGTCCATGAGGGGTGATGGCAAACTCCGACCAGTAGGTGGCAGTAGAAGTATCGAAAAGTGGCCAGACTTGACGTGCATTTTGAAGACGATGGTGTTTCAGGGAGGATTGGACATTGAATATAAGGGTAAGATAAAGATAAAAATCAAGAGTAATTCCATATTCTTTGGCCTGAGCAAGTAGAATTTTCTCCCTCTCCCTCCTTCTTCTCTTTCTCCTTCTCCCTTCCCCCTTTCCCATCTTTGTCCCCAAAAATGGATCCTACCACGTTCTTTCATAGTCTAAAAATGTAAATGAAAGTGAACACTTGTTGCCTGCTAAAAACTTGCATGAGCAAGCTTTAGAGAAAATTCCTAAGATTATCACAGGGTGAAGGTGACAGTGCACACTATAATTTGAGTAAATTAAATCAAGTTATTGAAATAGCAGGCTGCCAAAAGTTAGGATTTAACTGAAGTCATGGAAAATGCAAAGCCAAAGAAAGGTTCAGGAGAAGTAGCAAAGGAAATGAGTGAACAGATTAAGTAAATAAATCTGTGACATTTGGACTTAGAGGAAATCACTCCTCCCAGCTGCCCTTAATAAGTGTTTTAAGCCCCAAGACAGGCTGGAAATCCCAAGAGATTGTGCCCAGGTGTTTCCACGGTTCTACCACCTCCTTCTTCCCCTGCTCTGAGTCTACTTTTTATTCTCGAGTTGAGTTTTTGGACGTGAGAGTAATCTGGCTGGGACATCAAGTGTAGAAATGATCTTTTGCCGTGTTACTATATATAAACAATGAAAGAAATACAAATTGCTCTGTGGGGAAGGAAGCTGATTAGCAGAGTGTAGAATTAATGTATTTGACTAGCTGGTTGTGCTACCGTTATTCTGCTTTACCCTTCATTTCTCAGATAACTACAGACTATTACTAGAGCGTGGAGAGCTGTTTGGAATTTATCAGTGACTTTTATTTGCTATCAGGATATAAGCTACACTCTTTTGAATTCTTCTGAACAACTCTTTGCCCTTCCCCAAATTCCATTTTTCCCCAAAGAATATTAAAAATGTCTTTGCAAGTTATTTTTCGCACACTGTACTGTAATGAACCCGTTACTTGTGGCTCTTTCCCCCACTAGACGTAAGCCCCCTGCAGATGTGGGCTGCCTCTGTTCCGTTTGCTCTCGGGTCTCAAGCTTCTAATAGAATTCTCAGCAATGAAGGAAGAGAAATGAGGCTAATCCTGTGTTCACTCAAAAGAATATCTCTTTGAAAGTCAGTAGCTTCACTCTCCTCTGCCAACCCAAGACTTCAGCACATCACAGATGTTTACAAATAGGTTAAAGCAGCCAATGGTGTATGTTATGATGGTGTGTCAATGCCGGCCAAAATGATGATTAATTTTCTTAGCCATCCATAGTGGAACCTAAAATACACCCTTAGATTTATTAGACATGAACAGCCAGTGTGCATCAGAGAAAACGGTGCAATGGATAAAGGTGAAAGCTGTGATGCTGTCATTATGATGTCAAGTGGCGATCACACTTTTTCATTGTAATCCAGGAGCATCGTACATTAGCAAAACCACTCTCTTTTCCATCTCTGGATTTATTCATAATTTAAACCGTGGAAATATGTTCCTTTTTGGTCACATTCACTGTTCTTCTCGGGCCTGCCTTTGTCCAAGTGTCGAGTTGAAGTTTGCCATTGCTTATTCTCCGTGCACTTTGGCGTTACCTAATGCTTTCCTGACTCGTGTGAAAGAGGTCAGCGTCAGTGGTGGGGTTTTGCCGAGATATTTTCTCGTCCGTTCCAGCAAAGAGCTCTACAAACAAAGGCAGGGTTATCACATGTGCCCTAGAGTTGCCTGGGAAAAGCAGGAGCCGTAGTTATCAAAGTTGGAACCTTTATAAAATATGCTTTTGTCTCCGGTTTTGTTACGTTAAATCAGATCAACAAGTGTTGGCTAAGCGTTGAGCGTGGTTTCCTGTGGGATTGTGTAAGGCCCTGTAGGACAATAAACGTTTGGGGGGCACTGAGTAATGTGGCCATTTCTGACCCAGCAGCTGGGAAAATGTGAGACAATTTGCTGCCGCTGGGAAGAGGACAGCTGGGCGCTGTGTTCCTGCAAGAGCAGAGTAGCCACCGAGACGGACCCAGGCGACAGCGGAACAAGCCAAGATGGTGCGTTTAAGCGGCAGGTGGCTACACAGTGTCATATCCTACAGGAAAATAGATTCGATTCCAGGTGTTGTGGGGCCTGAAACTTACAAACTCTGGGGAACCTACTTTAGGAAAAATAGTACAAAAGTATGAATATGAAATTGCTAGGGCTTGCTTCCCCCTTGACTTTGGATGGAACCAGCTAACTTGGGGGCCAGAGGCTGGAACTGCTATAGTTTCATTGTAAATACCCCCTCCAAATCTCATTCGGGGAGGTTCTGGGGTTGTGTGGGGGATCACCACCAGCTCTGTCTAGCCCTGTGCTGTTTCCTCTGCTGATTTTCTTCGGACTATTCTTTAAGCACCTTTTCATATTGGTTTCATAACTGCTTCCAAAAGGACAAAGAGCTGTTAGTTAGACCTTCTTTTCTCTGTGTTTTGATCATGTCATTTTAGCTTCAAATATTTGTTCTCGGTTTCCTGAAGTCTTTCAAAATCAGAGGCTTGGAGGTATTTTAGAAGGATGTAGAAAAATGGGAGGGACGTGAACCGTACGTTGCTCCTGCCTTGACATAATTTTGAAAGTTTTTGTGGACACAATTTTTTTGTTGCATTTAAAAAACAGTACAACTATATGTGGTCTACGTAAGTGCCTCTTGAGCTCTCCTGGACACAGGGAGCACCTGGGATCTTGCTAAAGTGCTCATTCTGCTGCATTAGGTCTGGGGGGACTGAGACTCTGCATTTCTAACGACCCCCCAGGTGATGCCAGTGCACCGTCCACAGACTGCACTTTGAGTAACATCCACATATTAATTTGTAAGAAATATGGTGCCGCGAATACAGTCAATAAGAGGCCGGTTTCGCCTGATTTTAAGATAACTCATCCCAGGATGGAAAGTTTATAACAGCCCTACTAATCAGTAGATGCTTGTTGATGTGAGAATACATGAGGAGCTCTTCCTGTATTCCATCATCTCCTCTCCTTGGAGCTGGGGGCAGGGAGAGGAAGTGAAATTTTATCATTAAGGGATCATTTCATCATGTTCAGTTTGTCAACTTTGCTATGGTCTTTTTTTTTTTCTTTTAACTTTGCCTATAATGAGGGGAAGGGGCATAGCTTTTCAGAACATTGCTACATTGCTAAGGTGCTGGGCAGTGCACTGCCATTTTCTCTTGACTCCTCAAAACCCTCTGAGGTGCTTATTATTTTGCTCTCATTACAGATGGGGAAGCTGAGGTTTAGCAGGGTTAAGTAACATGCCAGTTTGCACAGAGACGGAGTAGGGATTTGAACCCAACAAAGCTTGGTGCTTTTGCCCACACCAACCTGCATCACCCAAGCAGTATTATATGTCAAACGAATTCAGCATAAGGTGCTAGCTCAGGGATTTATTATTTTTTGCTTTTATCCTAAGGAAGGTGCTCAGAGGGAATGCCCTGAACAGAGTGGAGGGAACAGAAGGAAAGAAGTTGCTGGAAAGAAGGAAGGGTTAAGAGAAGCTCTGTGAGGTACTGACAATAAATCTCACACCCAAAGCAGATTGTAGCTCCAACAGGCATGGCGCTGGAATTCTTGTCTCCGTTGTAAGAGAAAGGTTTTCCCAATGTGTTTGGTTTTCATGAATTCATCTTGGAGCAATTGGGGTATGTTGCTCCAAAATGCCGAGGATTTAACTGATAATGTTAAAAGATTTCTGTCTATATCACGCCAGATCAACTGTAATGTCCCGTGTCTAGCATAACAGCATATGAAATAAGGGTCCACCAGGTTCTGTGCAGCCAGTATTTGTCTTCGGCCAGCGTTGTAAGATTTTTTTAACCATCGTATTTTGTTAAGTGATTTAGCAGGAAGATAAGTGACCTAGTTTGGGGCAAATGTTTGAAGATCAAGTTTGTCACTTCCAGACCCACCCCAGTCTCCACTTGCAGCATCTTTTTCTCTTTCCTGCCTACCCCCCACCCCCATTGCCTCTATCTCCCCACATGTACTAATTTAATGTTTTACACGGGTCCTCGAACTACAGCCCGCGGGCCACATGCGCCGGTGTGATTGTATTTGCTCCCGTTTTGTTTTTTTACTTCAAAGTAAGATATGTGCAGTGTGCATGGGAATTTGTTCATAGTTTTTTTTTTTTTTAAACCTTAGTCCAGCCCTCCAACAGTCTGAGGGACAGTGGCCTGGCCCCCTGTTTAAAAAGTTTGAGGACCCCTGTTTTAACACCTATCAAGATCTTTAGCAAAATGATGTGTAAAGTAAGAGAAGATAACTAAATCAAGCAAAGGGGTAAGAAATTGCTACCCTCATCTCTCAGTTCTGCATGATAAAGCTGTAAAGGCGCATCCCGAGCTGCTCAGGAATATACTTTTGGTCGAGGGAACTTCGTTTCTTGCCTCCTCTTCCCCTTCTGCACCGCTTTAGGATTTATTTCCAACTTTTGAGGTTGTATGCTCTCACTTATTTTCAAAATATAGCTTAGAATTCTGCTGTTTAATGCAGTCACATCTTTCTGATATTTCACCAAAAAAAATGTGCCTTGCACGGGTCTGGCAAGACCCAAATGTGTGGCTAGTTCCACCGAGCAGTGAGCCTTAGCAAGGCCGTAGTGTGTGTAGCCGAATTCATAGAGTTCTCTTAGTGTTCTTGCTACCACTGTGGAGGACAGTGCACCAAGCAGGGCGCCAGAATCTGGCTCCCTGGGCCATGTCTCTCAGGTTCCTGGTTCACGGTCCTGGCTAAATCACTTAGGCTGCTGGGGCTCAGCATTGCCGCTGTAAAATGACTTGTAAGGCTCCTAGCAGCTTTGACAGCTTTCCCGCTGTCTTCCTGTGTGGAGGCGAGGGCATTCAACGGTTTAGGAGGGTCACACAGAGGGCATGTCCTTCTCTAACATTAGTATTATGGTCAGGAACATGGACTGTGGAGTTCAAATCCCACCTCTATCGCACTAGCAGTGTGACCCAGGCAATTTATTTACCTAACGCAGCTTCATCAGCTATCTGCAGGGAATAATGTAAGAGTCTACTCTATAGGACGACTATGTCACAAACTACCCCATAGGAGGAGGGTGTTACGGCTTGCCCCATAAGGTGGGCGGTGTCATGACCTACCTCATAGGGTGGTTGTGACCAGAAGAATTAACATTTGTGAGGTGCTTTAAGCAGTGCTTCTAAATAGCTTGGCACACGGTGAGCCCTCCTTAAATGTTGGCTAGGGTTGTTATTATTAAAATAACTCGCATCCTTCAAGGTCCAATTTCAATGTCCTCCCTCCCAAAATACCTTTCTTGATTACCTTAAGAAAAAAATCAACTTCCCCTTCCTTGGGCCTTTCATAGCAAAGTGAACAGACTCCATTCTTGAACTTGAATTGTTTCTTTCCACCTTTTTCTTTTTTACTCAGTGTGCCAAGTACTTTCACATAGAGTTTCTATAAAGCAAGAAGGTTATCGCATTTCACAGGGCAGAAAACTGAAGGTTAGAAACAGGGAAGGGGCTTGGTCAGGGTGACAAAAGTCACAAGTGACAGTCCAGTAACCTCCTCCAAGACTTCCAAGTCCACCACCCCACAGCAACCTTACATGTGAACACACTGTGGAACCTATCTCTCAAACCTGTTCATTGTCACTCGTGGAAAACTGATCGTGCTGATTTTTATTTCTGGAACAAGTCACTCAATGTTAGGCACACTGTAGGCTCAAAGTCAAGTGTGCCAAATAGAACTGCCAAGTGGAACTTCTAACTCTCATGATGCCGTTTCCTTATAAATCCTAAACAGTCATAATGATTATGAGTCATGTTAATTCAACATGCACCTTCTACGTATATAAGAGTTGCATAATGGTAGCTGGCTTCCTTATAGAAAATACTATATTGATTTCTGCCAGTTTAGTGTGGTGGGGATAGGGGGTGCCTCCTCTGGACTGCTTTAATCTCATTCTAGTCTCATGGAAATAGGCAGCCTGGGCTATTTGGTAAGCAAATAGATGTGTCTCTTCTCTGTGGGTGGTAATATGAAAGACCAGCCAAATTCCCAAGCTCCTCTGTGGAAATAGATTTGTGGGTAATACTGAGCAGGTTTAGGGTCTCATTTTACTTTGAGAGGTTTATTTTGTTTTGTTTCATTTTGTTTTACCCTCCCAAATGAATTTCCCTTAAAGAAGGATAGGCAGAGCAAAGTTTGCAAAATGCTTGTTGGGCAAGCATTTGAGTGGTACCTAAGCCTTGTTTATTTATTGTTCTAATACAGGGGAGGAGAGACTGCATTTCATAAAGATGATTCATCAGCAATTATCGCCTCCCATACCAAGGGAGACGATAGAGATGTCTTCAATTTAGAATGTAGGCTATTTAGAGGAGAAAGAAGAAGGATCAGGAAAGGGCAGAAGCAAAGCTAAAGAGAAAGGCAGGTCCAAACCTGAACAAAAACCACATAGCTTGTCTTAGAAGAAACTGATCCAGAGATGACAAAAGCTTGAGTGATCAAAACAGTGTTCTTCAAGTTTGTTATGAAGCCTTTGGGAGTCCGAGTTAGGGAGTGGCGTTTTAGAGGACTGGCCCTGTTGAATGGCACGTCAAAGACATGGCTCCACAAGTTTGTTATGTGACCACAACAGATTATAAACCCGTGTGCACAGTATGTGAACCCATTTTTGAGAACATAAGCACATGCGTGTAGACATCCTATGAGGTCTGACAGTTAAGTTCGCGATCTTGCCACTGTGTGCTTATGTTGGCAATGCTGTACAAACAACTCGGTGAAGTTTCATAACCTTGGTCTCATAGCTGTGTCGGTGTTGATACGTGGCAGTATCTTGCCGAGTGGCATTCATTATTGTTGTTGCATATTTTTATGTGCTGTACAAAGGCACCTCTGAGGGTCATGCTGTGAAGGGTGGACTAGGCACTGGCATTAATGAGTAGCTTCCCAAGGGGAGTACTTCAAAGGGGACCATGGTGATATTCAGCAAGGAGGGATGTAACACTCTTTCTAGGATTAATTCATGAACTTAATTATCAGAGCTTATATAATTGAAAAGAAAAACATCTAAAGACATGCTAACTATATTTTTCTTTTGCCTGTCTGAAGTTTTTGGTTTTATAGAATCAATATATATTACATATGATTTTGAAAATTAAATCCAATAAGTTCACAAAGGGCAGGATTTTGGAATGAATAATCATGTCAAACTTTGACAAGTTATATTATGTCAGATGCAACGATGCTCGTAAACCCTTAGAGATCTTTTGGAGAAGGCGCTTGAGGGCTTGATACCGTCCTTTGAACTCGAGTTCTTCTTCCCTTCAATATACAGGGGCAACTTGTGAATCTGTCAGTGGTTTCTGTGGCTCACCTTATTAATTTTTAATATAAAATTCCAAAAAGCCCATCTTTAGCGTCACGCATGTGAAAGTTCTACAATATAAACAGAAAAGTGTGCATACCACCATGTAGTGCCAGGAAAGACTCCATATGACCTTGGACCTGGGGTTTTGTGTTTTTTTAAGTATCTATATGTCACATGTTGATTCAGCATCTGAAAAAAATGTGAAAAGTAAACTTTTCTGTTTAATTAACCAGATCTATTTATCACTCTGCTTTAAGAAACAATACTTTAGCTATGGACTTAAAAGAAATTTGGCAAGTGTCTCCACAGTTTTTCTTTCTGCTTTATTAATAGATTTTTTCAATGTAGAAATGTATTTTTTTAATTTAATTTTTTTTTTTTTGAGACAGAGTCTCACTATATTGCCCTGGGTAGAGTGCCGTGGCGTCACAGCTGACAGCAACCTCAAACTCTTGGGCTTAAGAGATTCTCTTGCCTCAGCTTCCCAAGTAGCTGGGACTACAGGCATGCTTACAATGCCCGGCTATTTTTGGTGTTATTGTTGTTGCAATTGTCATTGTTGTTTAGCTGGCCTGGGCCGGGTTCGAACCCACCAGCCTTGGTGTTTGTGGCCGGCACCATAACCACTGTGCTACGGGTGCCAAGCCTCAATGTAGAAATGTAAATAGCAAAAAAGCACCATGTCCTGTGTAGTATGGCTTCCCTAAATGAGGCTTTCACTCACAAAAAGTAGACTCTCACAGTTTCTGTAAGTCTTTAAGCAAATTCTCTTCTGGACATAGACTTTGGGTGCAGAAAACAAGCTTATGTGAGCGGGCAGATATGTAGAGTTCGCACTGGAGGCAGACATGGGAGGCGGGCGCGATACCTGCCTCTGTAGCTCCTGCCAGCTCTGCCACACCCTGACCTCTGCCCTGTGTTTGAGCCTTGGGTAAAGGAACCAGTGACTGCAGTGAATAGCAAACCATTGCTCTGAAAAGAAACTCATTCTACTTTTGCAAAAGAATTATCTTTTGGTAAAATAGGTAAAACAATATCTGTAGCAAAAGGTAACCAAGGCTTTAATTACATTTAATGGGTACAGTTTCCTCTCTTCTGCCTATAGATCAAACAATGCCTTTGAAGGATGTTTTAGGGATTAATACATGGTCTCCTGATCTATGTAAATAAATAAGAAAAGCTGGTTTTCTTAATCCCCACTTTCAGAGTTGTGCAATCTATGTTGGTAGGAAAGTCAGTGGGGACTGACTGTGGTTTATTCAGTGCTAGGCTGTACTTCTTTTTTAATTTATTTTTAACTTTAGATTAATATAAGGGTAGATATAATTAGGTTACATTGTTTGCATTTGTTAGGTCAAGTCCAAGTTGTAGTTGAGACCTTCACCCAGGAGGTGTGCCTACATTGTGCCCATTAGGTGAGAGCTTTCCCAAACCCCTCTTCTCTCCTCCTCCCCCTTTCTTGAATTTATATGTGTTTTTCTCTCCTGTGGGTGTGTAGTTGCTCATCTACTAGTTTCATATTGATATTGAGTACGTTGGATGCTTGCTTTTCCATTCTTGTGATATTTTATTTAGGAGGATGTTCTCCATATCAATCCAAGTAAATACAAAAGATATAAAGTTACTGTCTTTATGGCTGAATAGTATTCCAGTAGTATACATATACCACAGTTTATTAATCCATTCATGGGTTGATGGGCACTTGGGTTGTTTCCACCACTTGGTGATTGTGAATTGAGCTGCTATAAACATTCTAGTACAAATGTCCGTATGGTAAAATGGATTTTTTTCTTCTGGGTACATTTAATGCAATCCCATTAAGTCACCAGCACAAGGCTGTATTTCTTAGTTTCCCTTTCTTTCTACTCCCCTGTCATAGCAGGTCCATCACATTCCTGGGCCAGTAAAAGTGCCCTCTTGTGATTGGATGGGTTCACTTGGCACCTGCCTCCAGCTAGACAGAGCAATGCCTGTGTGGATGCTTCCTGATCAGGAGTGATAAATAGGATGCAAATGTCTTCTTCTTAATGCATGACCCTGGCATAGCCAGAGGAAATATGAGTGATGGTGCCTCAAAGCAGAAACATTTTGCTTAGAGCTTGAGAGTTAAAGTTAAGGACCCACACATATACTTCGGCTCTAGCAAGTCTAAGGTGAGTAAAGTCAATTACCTTTAGATTATCAATAAGCAAAGATCTTAACTATTGGGCATCAGACTGCAAATAATGGTGCAATTTCAGGAAGCAAAGGAGAACATGAGGAAGTTTGTGTGTGTGGCCCAATGCTTAGTGCTGCTGCTTTTCAAGGTCAGACCTAGTATTAGATAAGGATTAAAGCAGCAGTCTTAGTAGAACTGGAAGATTAATGCATTTTTTTCCAGAAATACCTTGTTTTAATGCTTTATATTGAAAGAAAAAGCAAGAGTACTAACTTTTGCCAGTTCTTTTAAATCTCTTTTGTTAGCATTTTTTATTGTACCCTAATATATTTTTTTCTCATTTTATTCTATCTTGGACATTTGCTTTGATTTCAAATTCTCAGAAATCTTGAAAATTCGACCTTTTTAAAATTTATATCAATTATATCTTTTGTGTTAAATGTTTGGTCATGATCGGGCTGTGGGTGTCATGATAATAGTGTCTCACAGTGGTTTGTGGATAATTTGGTCAAACCATGGGCCACATTAGTAGGGAGAAATTTTAGTTGATCAGTTACTTCATATGTGGTGAGCCGTTCAGAGTTCAGTTTTTTAGAAGTTACAATTGAAATCAACAAGCACTTACAGAATGTTTAAGGAGTAAAGAGCATTGTGATGAGGGGGTCTGGAGGGTTGGTACAAAGACGGTGAATTTATGATCCTCAGTGGGAAATGAGTCAAACACATAAAATGCTTTTTAAAAATCAACATATTTATAAAACAAAGGCAGTAGAAGAAACTGTAAATGTTGTGTGTTTTACACTATGATCCTAAACCAGTCTCATTTTTTTAAATTAGCATTTATATTATCCCTGGATGTGAAATAGTTGAGTGGAAAAAAATATGAAAGCTAGATGTTGCAAACACTCATTTGAATTATTTTATTTTGTTCAGGATGATAATATGGACACAAAACCCATTCTAGAAGAACTTCTTCTCAAAAGGTCACAGCAAAAGAAAAAAATGTCACCAAGTAATTACAAAGAGCGGCTTTTTGTCTTGACCAAAGCAAATCTTTCCTACTATGAATATGACAAAACGGTGAGACAAATTTATTCCATTGTTTTTATACTATTTATTATTTTTTTCTAAGTCTCCACAAAGTGCTTGACTGTAATGAAAGAATCTTCTGTCCACTTATCACACTGCCTTTTCTTAATTAATGTAGAAAGAATTCAAGATAAAGGATTTAAAAACATTAGTCAACTTTACTAAGGCAACTTATTTTTGAACAGTGGTTCTCAGCTGGAAGTGTTTTTGCCTTGCAAGGGACATTGGGTACTGACTAGAGACTTTTTTGGTTGTCACAACTGGGAGAGAGGGACAATACCTGCTACTGGCATCTAGTGGATATAGGTCAGGGGTGCCGCTGAACCTCTTACAGTGCACAGAACAGTCCCCAGTGAAGAATGATCCAGCCCTAGATGGTAATAGTGCTGAGGATCAGAAACATTGCCTTAAGACAGTGGTGGAAATAAGACTATTCCTTTACACTTGACAATTTTATCATGGTAGAAATATTGAAATACCACTATAAGACTGAAACAAAGTGAAGATGCTTTGAGGAGTTAAATCTTTTCCTGAGTACATTAACCACATAATTGGTGATTTGGAACAAATTTCAAAATTATCAAATAAGATTAGTAGCTACTGCTTGAAGACCGACTTTTGAAGAGTGTATGTATTTATGTCCGCACTCAAAATATAGATTGTGTTGTCATTGCATTTTGATTATTATGGAGTAAGAGGAGATAATTCTCCATCAGCCACCTTGTCCTCCGTTGTCCTTCCCAAGCATAAGTTTAGTTTTATGCTTTTCCTTGTGCACCTTGGCGTATCACATGACGTATCTTCCATTTTGTTTTTTAATTTAGAAAAGAGGCAGCAGAAAAGGATTGATTGAAATTAAGAAAATCAGGTGTGTGGAGAAAGTAAATCTCGAGGAGCAGACACCCGTGGAGAGACAGTACCCATTTCAGGTAAAGGGAGGAATGACATTACATTGAGTGAAGGCTTCTTCCTTTAATACAGTAGTTTCTATTATGAACTCAGTGAATCTAGGGAAAATTATGACCCGGTAAAATGACCCGCTGAGACAATGCTAATGCTTGGGATAGTTCCAGATGGGAGTTGGGCATTTTGTTAAAAATCTGTCCACCAATCTGCCTTCCTTGGAGGGAGGGGAAGCAAGATGAACATGTCGGTAGCAGTGGCCTGACCAGCCTCAGGTCTGACTATCTCTTTTAACAAGGATTGTTGAGTGTCTGATGTGCTACATGGTAGTGGGCATACTAGAGGGAAGAAAGCACTGACCTTGCCCCAAGGCAATTACAAAGAGGTGGCAAAATAGACTAACAGACCGTTATAAAGCAGTGAGGATGAGTGTTAAGATGAAGGTCAGCAGAGTGCATCCACAGTCTCAGGACACAGAAGCTTTACGCCTCAATCCAAGAGGTCAGAGAAGTGTTCTATTGGAGGTGACACTCATGTTGGGAAGGACAAGTAAAATTTAACCCAGAAAAGATGGGATGCACGGTAGGACAAAAGAAGCAGCTGGTGTCAGGGTGCTGATGGGGGAATTATATGGTGTGTGTATTTGGAGAGCGCCAAGTGGTTCCTATGAATAAAGCAGTCCATGAGAGAGTGGAACAGATGAGCCTGGAGAGGTGGGCAGGGTCCAGGAAGGGCTTTGCACACCATGCTAAGGAGTTTCACTTTACCCTGAGTATTTTAAACAATGATATGTTATGGAGAGCATACCTAAGTACCTTTTGAAAAGTGGCTGAATCTAAATCATGTCCTACCCCTATTATATCATGAATACTTACATTTCTGATCTAAAGGCGGATGATGGGTTGTCTTTCAAATGGCCAGACTACCCAAGGCTAGTATTAGGGACCTCTGGCCAAAATACAATAACAACCCATACTTTCCACTTTAAAAAAGTGTTACCCAACTGGGAGAAACCCAGGGAAAGCATTGTTATGGAAGATGCTGCAACTTCATATCACAGAGGCATAGGGTACTCAAGAGAAACAGGCTTTGGAGCCCCACTGAGCTCTGAGCCCCAACACGTATATTTGTGTAACCATAAACACATACACAACTTCTCTCTGAATGTTTCCACATTTGTAAAAAGGCATATTTTTATATTTTTCATAGAGTTGAACTAAGATTAAAATATGAAAATAGCCCAAGAGTGAGCCCAACAACTAGTAGGTGTTTAATACATGCTATGTATTATTTACCGACAAGAGTTGAATAAACTAGAGAAGGATATGGAGAAGGCCTTGTAATTGTCAAACGTTCAAATAATTATCTTAGAGAATGGAAAGTGACTTTTTCTGGGGATTTCTCGGACACCACAGATTTAAGTAATAAGGAGGCATATTTTTACTCAAGTATGAACTGTATAAGGATCAGAATATATGGAAATTGGCAAAGATGACACAGCAAAGTAAGAACATCCCATCCCTAGAGGGTAGAGCAGTGAAACATTTTCCACTGGGCAGTAAAGGGAATCATGCACTGGCAGGTGGATGGACCAGAACACTCCTGAGACACATGTAAGATCTAGCATATTATAATTCTCCGTGATCCAGGACATCCCTGCTAAGACCTCAATGTTCACCACTGTCAAGTGCATCATTGCTGGGATTTTCCAAAGTGTAGGAGTGTCTGGGATAAAACAAATTGAGGTTTGGAGGATTTTAAAAAGTAGATTTTTTTTCATCTAATTCCAGGGCTAATGTATACTATAGAAGCAAACTCAAGGTTTCTTTTAAATAGCAAAAATTTACAGGTGCAGCAGAGAGAACTATTATGCAATTTTATCTAAACACACCAAATCTTTTCCTTTCCAGATCGTCTATAAAGATGGGCTTCTCTATGTCTATGCATCAAATGAAGAAAGTCGAAGTCAGTGGTTGAAAGCATTACAAAAAGGTAATAAAAAAGAAGAAATTTTAAAAAATGGAATGTTGAAAGAGAAAGGTCAAAAAAATGTCATAAGAAAGAGTCATCAATTGAGTTCTTTTACAGGTTGGTGGTAGAAAGATATGGCAGTAAAAGGATCCAATGCCCAATCAGGAACCTACTGATTTTCCTACCAACCTCAGGGAGTGTGTTAGACTTAACCTTATTTTGCATTCTCATTGTTACATACAGGAAGACTTCCTTTCCCACTCCACACAGAGCTGGTATTGTGTCCTCCCAGCACCATGAGGGAAGCCAGGTCACCTGCTCTCCACCCACTGTGCCTGTCTTTTCCAGGGCAAAGTCTAGGTCCTCATGGGGCTGTGTCAAGTCTTGTGGCTACTGTATTCTTGATGTTTATAGAAATTTACATTTAATATTTACTAAGTATTTACCATTTGCCAGCCACTTCATCAAGTTCTTTATCAAGTAAATATTTTCTGAGGTAATCCTTTTGACAACTCTATGGAAAGGGGTAATATTATTCTCCATTTTTCAGACAGTGAAGTTTAAAATACATGGCCAATGTCACTTGCCTAGTAATGGAGAGCTGGGGACTCAATTACCCAAACCCAACTTTTAGAACTAGCACATTATAAATGCTAGGCAAAACGGAAGATTTAATGAAACTTTTATTCGTGATTCTTTTGGGCTGCCCTGGTAATAATCTTTGGTAGAAAGGAGAGAATCATTGTTAGCAATTTACTGCTATGATGTGTCCATCTGTGATATTTTTATTTTAAAGGTGGGTGATGGTATGATGACAATATTTGACACAAATGAATGACTCTGTCTATGGAATTCCAGGTATTAAGCTCCAAGATGGAGGAAGATTTTATTTATTTGTTTTAAATTATAGCTCTTTCTCAGCAGACCTCAAATTACACACACCTATTCCACTTTGATGAGAACACATCCTTTTTTACACATGGGGCTTCATTTCCCCTTAACACAAAAAGCTTAGTAATCCATTCTGTAGGATAATCAGGTGGTCCACTGGGGGAGAGAAGCCTCCCTTTAGCCCACTACCAGCTCACTGACGTGAGAAGAGCATCCCTCTTAGTGTCAGACAAAGCCAAGTCCTGCTTGGCTGTGTTACCTAACAAAACTATCTCACCTCTCTGGGTCTCAGTTCCTGATGTATAACAAAGGGAGATCACATTCCTTTTATCCTAGAGCGGTCATGTGCTACAAATGAGACACTCATAAATATGTTAAAGTAAACTACACACAGTGTGAGATACTGTGGTTATTGTGTGGCCACACACTCTAAGATCCTGCTATCCATTTAGTCTTCCTTGGGAGGATTTCCTGGGCAGATGTCAGTTACTATGTAGACACGTCCTGTGTGCAAGAAAGTCTCCCTTTGCCAGCCCTTCTAGAACTATGTATGTTGGACAGGTTCAGATGGCCCCTGGGAAGAAATATTGAAGTATAAAGGAAGAACAGAAATACATCTCCTTAACTCCTCATAAAACTACAGAGGCCTCATCACCAGGACTGCTATATGCACAATAAGTTATTTTTATCAGCTTAGGCCGTAGGTCAAAAGACACCAAACAGTTGCAGAAATGAATCCACTTTTAATCTTCTCCCACGGTAACCAATGCAAATGTAGGCAGCCCAGGGCTAACGTGGCAGCTCAGTGAGGTCAGCAGGGATGCAGACTCCTTCTAGCTTTCTGCTCCACCTCCTTTCAAGGCTCCCTGAGCTTTCCCAGAACCCCCTTTGCAAAATTTGGCTCATGTCACAGGGCCCAGAACTCCGTCTCCTGGCCATCTCTATGTACGAAGGCGGTACGAAGACAGCATCTGTTTTCTCCAGCCTCTGCGCTGGAAGACAGAAGGAGAGAAGGTGGGTGCGTTTGGCTGTCAAGTTGGCCAACCAACCTACCACAGGAAAACAGCTTCCCTGACTCACATCTTCTCTCCCACGAGGTTTCATCCTGATTCAATGATGCCTCCTTTTTGTGTCTATCATTTGGCTCAAGCATTAGAAACTGGCATACATAGACATTGATAGATAGATAAAATTTTCCCAACAGTAACCTACACTTGGAAAGTGTGGGCTGATTTCATGGTGACTTAAAGAGTATTAGCTACCGTGGTTCTGAATTTGGCTAACCAGATGTGGATAAAGTGTGCCCTTCCTTCCATAAATGCAAACTGAAGGGGGGTTGGCAGAGAGAACTTGGCATCTATGCATCAGAATGTAGAAGAAAAGGCCTGGGGCTAAGTCTCGGACCTGCTATTTATTAGGCTTGTGAACTTGAGCAAGTTATACAACCTCTCTGCCCCGCCATTTATCGAACTCTGTGAAAGCCATGATAACAATAAGAGCTACTACTCCTTGAATACATGAATAGATGAAATGAGATGGTAGATGTGAGGCAAAATATGTAGTCCTGTACATATGTTAATGTATGACTTCCTCTTACTGTCATTATTAGGTGGGGGGAGTGTTGCAATGTGGACTTTGGGACTTAGTTGGAAAAAGAATTAGTAACCCAGGAAACTAAATTCGTGTAGTAGAAAATAATAGGAATCCTGACACGTGTAGACCAGGACCTTAGAGAGCAGGAAGGCAGGTCATGTGCCCACAGAATGGCAATGACCATGGGGGCAAAGATAAGAAACTTGTGGTTTATAATCTTAACTCCTTTTGCTTTTTGGGATTTATGTAATAATTTCCCTTTAATTCTTAGTAGTAAAGTTTTTGTTTAATGCCAGCATTTTCAGCTATGCTGAACAGAATCAAACTAAAGGAATGACATCAGGAAAGCCAGTGTTCATTGAACATCTAGCCTGGGCCAAACACTGGTGGGTGCTTAATAATAATACATATACATAATAACATATATATGTATGTAATCTCATATCCTCCCAATAACTACCCAGAAAAGTAGTTATTATTATCTCCATACACGTCCTTGAGTCAGGCTTGAAAAGGAGAAGCAGAACTCCCCTGGGATCAAAACAAGGAATCCTCGAGATGAATGTAAAATCAAGAGTTAAAGCCACAGATAGAACTAGTACTCCTCACAGAGACTCTTCTTAAAATATTCTCTACTAAGACCTTGAAGGTTTCTCTGTTGCATTTCAAAAGTGGCTGATTTGTTATAGATACAGTTTTGGATTAGCATATCATTTCATATTCCCATGGCTTTTTAATGGGCACATATTCCTAGCAAAGTAGCTCCATAAACTGTTCAATTCTTAGTATAAATATATCAGTCGTGAAAGTCAAAAAAGGGGTGAGAGACTCTTCTAGATTAAGGGAAACTGGCTTGGCGCCTATAGCTTAGTGACACCTAGGGTGCCGGCCACATACACGGGAGGGGGCAGGTTCGAATCCAGCCCAGGCCTGCCAAACAACAATGACAACTACAATCAAAAAATAAAAATAGCTGGGCATTATGGCCAGCGTCTGTAGTACCAGCTACTTGGGAGGCTGAGGCAAGAGAATCACTTAAGAGTAGGAGGTTGCTGTGAGCTGTGACGCCACAACTCATGTGAACGTGAGCAAGTTATACAACCTTTACGGCAGCAAAGTGAGACTCTGTCTTGGAAAATAAAATAAAATAGATTAAGGGAAACTGAATAACTAAATATCATGTATGATTCTAACTTGGATCCTGATCAAAAAAAAAAAAGTGATCACAAAGGCTGTTATTAGAACCATGAGAAAAATTTTGAATATGAAATATATTAAGTAATAACATTGTATCATGGTTCAATTTCCAGAATTTGATGATTGCATTATAATTATGTAAGAGAATGTCCTTGTTAATAGATAGTATGTGCTAAATTTGTAATAATGTAATAATTTGAGAGTAAGTAGCAGATATTATGATGTGAGTAACATCACTCCAGTTATGTGTGATGTTATTCATATCATAATATCTGCTACTTACTCTCAAATTATTAAGCACAACATAATAATGATAAGAAATTAAATTATATTCTGTATGTACAAAGAGAAAGAAATAAAGCAAATGTGGCAAATAGTCAACAATTAGGGAATCTAGGGAAAGGGGGTGTGGATGTTATTGTCCTGTCCTTACAACTTTCTCTGTCATTTGAAATTTTTCAAATTAAAAAGTGTGGGGAGGTGTATGCTTATCAGAACCTTATTTCTTTTCTTTTCTTTTTTTTTTTTTTTTGAGACAGTCTCAAGCCGTCACCCTGGGTGTAGAGTGCTGTGACATCACAGCTCACAGCAACCTCCAACTCTTCAACTTAAGCGGTTCTCTTCCCTCTGCTTCCCAAGCAGCTGGGACCACAGGCGCCTGCCACAATACCCAGCCATTTTTTGGTTGTAGTTGTCATTGCTGTTTGGCAGGCCCAGGCTGGATTCGAACCTGCCAGCTCCAATGTATGTCAAGCCCTAGCCGCTTGAGCCACAGGCGCTGAGCCCAGGACCTTTTTTCTTTTTGTTAAGATCTAGTCCTACCCTCTAGCCTCCTGCCACAGGACAACACCCTGTGCTACCCACTCACTTCCTTTATAGATGTATTTCTACACTTTTAACACCAAGCTGATCTGTAAATGCATTTTTTGCTAGTTTTTTTTCCTTCAAGAATGATGTCAGTTTTTGTATTGTCTTCACTATACACATGGTAAGGCTTTTCGTTTTTCTTTTTGGCTTATTACCTTCCCAGTGAAAGGCTTATATCCTTCCGGGAACCATCTGTTCTTATCTTGGTTGCTGGCCAAATGGGGCTTTTATTGTTCTGTGATAACAGCACTTACTGAATGTGTTACTGAACGTGTTGCTTGTCTTGGGCCAACGTTTGCTCACATTGCATTTTCTTCCTGCCTGCTCCTCAGAGATAAGGGGCAACCCCCACCTGCTGATCAAGTACCACAGTGGATTCTTCATGGATGGGAAGTTCCTGTGCTGCCAGCAGAGCTGCAAAGCGGCCCCCGGCTGTACCCTCTGGGAAGCATGTAATGTGCCATTTCTCTGTGGGGCTGGCCCCTGGGTGGATGGTGCCCTATTCAGCCAAACCTGCCAGACACCAGAACAGCTCGTGAAAAAACAATCTGTGCCAGATTGGTTGGCATCATGAAAAATCAGCCTTGCAGATGCTATGTGACAAACAAAAGCTAATTCTAGGGTCAATTAAGTCATGACCATTAAAATAATAATAACATTGGCATCTGCCATGCTTTCATTTTATGAGAAAATTTTTAAAAATTAGAATTATTAGTCAAACAATAAGCTGTTATTTCCTCCCATAATTTTTCTTGGTTTAACATAAACTCCAGAGAGGTAGAGTGTCATAAATGTACCAACATGGTTCAAACAGCTAGGTTTCCATTTAATGAGAAAACCAGTTCTCCCTACCTTAAAAAATAAATAAATAAATAAACTGAAAAAAAAATTGTTTTAAAAAATATATTGAGAGTTAAAATTTAAATAGCACTTTTAACCACCATATATACAAAATGATAATGGCCAAGTTTTAAAGAAAGTATTTAAAGGGGTTTACCACTCTACATGGATGTTGATTTCTTCCTGACATCAGAGAAGGTAGAGAAGGGTTTGCAGATTCTATCCAGCTCTATTCCTATACCAATGAGGGGCTTACATATTTCAAAAGTTTAGCATTGTTTAACAGCATGAAGTTGTTGGTAAATAAAAAATAGGAGAGCTCTACTGTTGACTGGAAGCTATAAAAAATAAAGAATTTTTTTTAAATAGAACTTATTTTGGTAACGATTTTACCAGCCTAGACAAAATATACCAATTACATTGCCTTTATTTATTTGTTTATTTATTTTTGAGACAAAGTCTCACTTGTCGCCCTTGGTAGACTGCTATGACTGTTATAGCTCACAGCAACCTCAAACTCTTGAGCACAAGCAATCCTCTTGCCTCAGCTTCCCAAGTAGTTAGGACTACAAGCGCCTGCCACAATGCCCAGCTATTTTTAGAGACGAGGTCTTGCTCTGGCTCAGGCTGGTCTCAAACCTGTGAGCTCAGGCAATCCACCTGCCTCAGCCTCCCAAGTGCTGGGATTACAGGCATGAGCCTCCATGCCTGGCCCTTACACTGCCTTTACAGAATTGGTGAAATCAGCTACATGATAACACTTCATAAACTGGAAAACACATAGGCACATAAAATATTTTTAAATTCACCCCCTAACAGTATTGATATCCAAAAATCATGTTAATATTACCAGTACTACTAGGCTCAGCGCCTATAGCTCAAGAGGCTAAGGCACCAGCCACATACACCAGAGCTGGCGGGTTCGAATCCAGCCTGGGCCTGTCAAACAACAATGACAACTACAATAAAAAAATAGCTGGGCGTTGTGGCGGGCACCTGTGGTCCCAGCTACTTGGGAGGCTGAGGCAAGAGAATCGCTTCAGCCCAGGAATTAGAAGTTGCTGTGAACTGTGATGCCACAGCACTCTACCCAGGGTGAGAGCTTGAGGCTCTGTCTCAAAAAAAAAAAAAAGTTACTACTACTAATTAATTTTACAGAAAAATCAATTAATAAATATCCATCGTGTTTTCCACCTCCATTACACTATACAATGAATATTTAAGTTGCCTCCTTAGTGCAGTAGGCAGCGTGTCAGTCTCATACAACGAATATTTATTAATCTCAATTAGTTGATACTGCTTTTTTTTTTTTTTTTTTTTTTTTGTAGAGACAGAGTTTCACTTTATCACCCTCGGTAGAGTGCCGTGGCATCACACGGCTCACAGCAACCTCTAACTTTGGGCTTACGTGATTCTCCTGCCTCAGCCTCCTGAGTAGCTGGGACTACAGGCGCCCGCCACAACGCCCGGCTATTTTTTTGTTGCAGTTTGGCCGGGGCTGGGTTTGAACCCGCCACCCTCGGTATATGGGGCCGGCGCCCTGCTCACTGAGCCACAGGCGATACTGCTTTTTATATTCATAAATTAAAATGATTGAATGAACTATGACTGAGTTCACTGCAGGTGGGTCTTCCCCCCCACTGCAAGGGACTGAGGATTAATGTCTCCTTACAGTATTAATCATTTTCCTCAGTCATTCTGTCTATGGTCTAGCATCTTTACCTAGCAGGCCAGATTCCACCTTTGACCTTTCTTTAACTCCCTGGAAGGATCAAGAAAAAGGTCAGAGAGAGCACACTGCCTTAAGATTATCTTCCTGGGTGGCGCCTGTGGCTCAGTGAGTAAGGCGCCGGCCCCATATACCGAGGGTGGCGGGTTCAAACCCGGCCCTGGCCAAACTGCAACCAAAAAATAGCCGGGTGTTGTGGCGGGCGCCTGTAGTCCCAGCTACTCGGGAGGCTGAGGCAAGAGAATCGCTTAAGCCCACGAGTTGGAGGTTGCTGTGAGCTGTGTGAGGCCACCGCACTCTACTGAGGGCCATAAAGTGAGACTCTGTCTCTACAAAAAAAAAAAAAAAGATTATCTTCCTGGGCTCTGTCTGGATAGCACTCACCATGAGTTTTGGGTGCCACAGGCGCTCTGCTAGCCTTGGGGGAAAACTACAGAGCGTAGAGGTGTTACGGCCCTTAAGCAGCTGTGATACTGTGTATCTGCCCAAGCATAATTTACTCCCTGTCTTCCTCTGCTAAGCTACTGGGCTGCCCATGGGCACAACTACTAGAAAAGGAACAGTTGGGTGTCTTCATTTCTTTTTGTCTCTCAGATGCCCTCCCTGGTCTACCCTCTTTCCGGGATATATGGCCTACCAGTAGGTTGAACATATACCCCAGTTTGGGGGGGACATTTTCATTCTGTGCTGGGAAACCTACCATAATTATTAAGAGCATACCCTTTCACTGTCAAAAATGTTCTAGTTTGGGCAATAAATCATATGGTCATCCCACTGATAAGGCATATACAGTGGCTTCATACTCACAGCTCGGGTATCTATATACATGTGTGTGAGGGGAAAAAGAGAAATGTGTATTCATCAGCTATTTATCAATTTTCAAGAATGATTAAATTATGAGCCAATTTTAAACAGGAATCAGACATGAATTCTGACCCCTAGGGTCATATGTACTACCTGATGAGATTAGATATCTGAGATTCAAATACATGATAGAAATGAGGTATAAATCAATAGTTTATAGGGTTTAGAGGAGCATGACTTTTTAATCCAGATTTGGGAAGTGGCATTAAGTTGGGCATTATACAGGAAACCTACAAAATCACTCTAGATGTGATTTTGTGTGTCTGAAATCAATTAACCTAGGTTATTGCTTACACTAGCTGGTCCATTCTTTTGATTCATAACATTGTGTGTTTTTCTTTGTTTTATTTAAAGTTTCTTCTGATATTACTTGGTTTTACTTTTCAGATGCTGATCTGCACATTGCAGTCAATGAAGAAAAACACAGACCTCCTATCTTCCCAGACAGGGTGGTGAGTCAACATTTAGAAGATGTTTCCATAGTCAGGATATGTTAGATAAACTAATAATTGCCAGATTCAAGACTGGAAAATGTGGCCTTCATTCTGACTATTCAGCAAAGACAGAAAAACCATGAGCTATCACTAATAGCTATGAGTGGTATCAAATAATAGATTCATATTGTAACACTGGATCTTTTCCTAACCAATAAGCCCATAAATAGTTACTAAAAGTAATGGATGCATGTGGGAAAAGTCCTTAAGGTGGCATCTCATATGACAGGCAGCTGTTTTAGCTGCCATTCTTTTTGTAGCACTAACATGGCCACAACTGCCTTGTGGAAGTATCATGGTGATAGAATGGGACTCTATGGGACACAATTAGAAAACAACATAATTCTTTCCTTCCATTATCCCTTCAAGTAGACTTTCTTCTCTGTCTCCAAATAAAGTCTTAGGCAGATTCCATAGTTTTTTGATCACTTTCAAATGGTAACAAGTCCCCCAATTACTAGTAGTCATGAAAACAGCCTCTGAATTGTCCTATTCAAAGTAATAAATTACATGACTCCAAACACCATTCCAAATTAAAACTTCTCCCCTTTGCCTAATCGGAGCCTGCTTTGGGGGAGGGTCCTGGAGAGACTGTGATTTTTTTTTTAAACAACTTTTATTTTTATTTTTATTTTTTTTTATTAAATCATAGCTGTGTACATTGATATAATCATGGGGCATCATTCACTAGCTTTACAGACCGTTTACCAAGTTTCACATATACCCTTGTAAGATGCACCGCTGGTGTAATGCACCCCTTCCCTCTACCTACCTCCCCCCTCCCTCCCTCCCCTCCCTTTCCCCCTTCCCCCTATTCTTAGGTTGTAACTGGGTTATAGCTTTCATGTGCAAACCCTAAATTAGTTTCATAGTAGGGCTGAGTACATTGGTTACTTTTTCTTCCATTCTTGAGATACTTTACTAAGAAGAATATGTTCCAGCTCCATCCATGTAAACATGAAAGAGGTAAAGTCTCCATCTTTCTTTAAGGCTGCATAATATTCCATGGTGTACATGTACCACAATTTATTAATCCATTCATGGATCGATGGGCACTTGGCTTCTGCACAGCCAAGAACACAGTAAGTAAAGCAAGCAAACAGCCCTCAGAATGGGAGAAGATATTTGCAGGTTATGTCTCTGACAAAGGTTTAATAACCAGAATCCACAGAGAACTCAAACGCATTAGAAAGAATAGAACAAGGGATCCCATCGCAGGCTGGGCAAGGGATTTGAAGAGAAACTTCTCTGAAGAAGACAGGCGCACGGCCTTCAGACATATGAAAAAATGCTCATCATCTTTAATCATCAGAGAAATGCAAATCGAGACTGTGATTTTTGACCCTTTCATGGTTAGGGCCAAGGAAAAGAGGATCATAACTGGTTCTACCATGATTTGGTAGTGGTGGCATCAGATTAACTTCCCAATGCTGATTCTTTGTCTTATGGGAGATTTGTGGGTGTTTCCCACTGGGAAGCAGATCAAAATGTACTTTTATGACAAAAGAGATGTCTTAATCCTCATGTCTTGGGTTTCTAGCCCTCAACCCTTCTGCTGGCTCAATTTATCCATCTTAGGCAGAGCTCCTTTCAAGATGGCTCCCAGCCAACTCTTTCCCAAGGATGGGGTTGGCCTATAGGAAAACAAACAGAACTTTGATTGCTCTGGTTAATTAAACTATATGCAGCTTGCACTCACAGTACAGGCTGCTGATTTCTTTCTGCTAAACCTTCTTGAATTCAGAGCCATAGTCTCCTGCTTTTAGACTTCTCAGGCAAGTGTCAGCCTCCTCAAATGCCAAGAGACACATAAAATAGCTTCCTACTGATTCTCTGAAAGCTCACCCGAAAGTAAGGGTAGGTAAGACCCACTCATCAAGTCTGAAGTGTCTTGGGTACTTATTTTCAGCTGCACACGTATTTATTTCTCTCATTATAAATAAAAACCAAGTGATTTTGGTGAATCAACATGAAGGACAAAAACAATCCATTATAGTATGGATTGAATAGTGTCTCCCAAATTTCATGTCCATCCAGAACCTCAGAATGTGACCTTATTTAGAAACAAGGTCTTTGTAGATGTAATTATATAAATATTGAAATGAAATCATACAGTATGAAGGTGGGGCATAAATTCAATGACTAGTGTCCTTGTAAGAAGATGAGAGGACACAGAGGAGAAAGCCATGTAAAGACCTAGGCAGAGATTGGAGTTATGCTAATACAAGTCAAGGAATACCTGTGTCTTAGTCCATTTGTGTGTCTATAAAGGAACATTTGAAGCTAGGTAATTTATAAAGAAAAATGGGTTTATTTGGCTTATGGTTCTGAAGGCTGTACAAGAAGCATTGCACTCGAATCTGCATCTAGTGAGGGCCTCAGGCTGCTTCCACTCATGGTAGAAGGCAAAGGGGACTTGCATGTGCAGAGATAACATGGCAAGAGAGGAAGCAAGAGAGAGAGCAAGAGACAGACAGGTAGAAGATGCCAGGCTCTTTTAAACAATCAACTCTCATGAGAACTAATAGAGCAAGAACTCACTCACTACCAGAAGAATGGCACTAACCCATCCATGAGGGGTCCACCCTCATGACCCAGACACCTCACATTAGGCCCCATTTCCAATGTCAGGGAACAAATTTCAACATAAGGTTTGGAGGTGTCAAATATCCCATAGCAACCTAGGACACCAGAATCTGGAAGAGGCAAGAAAACATTTTTCCCCTAGAGCCTTAGGAGTAAGCATGATCTTGTGAAACCTTGATTTTGGACTTCTGGCTTCCAGAACTGTGAAAGAAGCCATTTTTGTTATTTTAATCCACTAACATGTAGTGATTTGTTATGGCAGCCCTGGGAAATAATTATTATGATTTGGAGTTTTCACTTTGTTTTGGTGTTTTGATCTGGATAGATGCTTCAGTCCCCAAATTTGAAAATTATGGCCCTTTAAAATACCCGAAAGCAATGCCAAAATAGGCAAGTCTATAGAGACAGATGTTGACTAGTTTTTGCCTGGGGCCAAAATGGGAATGAGGATTGACTGCAAATGAGCAGGAAGGATCTTAATGGGGTGATGGAAGAGTAGATTGTGGTGATGGTTATACAACTTGATAAATTTACTGGAAGTCCTTGAATTGCTGCACTTAAAAAGGGTGAATTTCTAGTAAAGTTTATTTTCAACAAATATAAGACCAGAAGATAACTTAGCAGCCAGAAACCATCTAGTCTCTGGCAGAGAATTCTTAGGACAATATATTGAAACTTATCGGTCAGCCAAATCAGTGGCCAGGGTTCCTAAGCCTGTTTTGATTATAAACTGCCCGAATGAACTAGAGATCAGAGAGGGTATTGTGAAAAGCACATTTTCCTTTGTTCTGTTTTTACCAGAGCATTCAGTAGAGGAAATAGAAATCAACTCTCTTGATGTTCTGTTCAGATTTCCATTTAAGGAACTTTCCAGTGCATTTATCTTTGGGGATAACCAACCTCACAGCTCATAGGGAACAATGTCTTGCATAACTAAAATTTCCAGAATGTCAAAGGTTTAACTCCAAATAAATGATATCGCTGAAAAAAAAAAAACAGTAAAACACACTGTGAAGTAATTAAATGCAGCTATGATACATACATATACAGTGTGAATTTTTAATTGAAGCAAAACATGCACTTAGGAAAGCAAACAAATCCTAAGTGTTCAGCTTGATGAACTTGCACAAACTGAACACATCTGTATTAATTTACACTCAAATAGAACAACATGTCACTGACTTACAATGTCATAGATTGCTTGCCTGACTTAGACCCGTATATGAATGGAATCATAGAGCATATAGTCATTTGTTATTTGTCTTTCTTTGTTCAATTTATGAGATACACTTATTTTTTAGTATGTAATTGTCATTTATTTTCATGGCTGTACAGAATTCCATTGGGTGAATATGCCACTATATTAGCTTCTTATTGCTGCTCTAAGAAATTGAAGCCCACCCTAATAATCCAGAATAATCTCTCCAGCTCAAGATCTTTAACTTAATCACAATCTACAAAGTCACTTTTATCCCTGTAAAGTATTCAACAGGTTCTGGGAATTAGGACATGCACATCTTTGAGAGGCCATGATTCAGCCTATTACAATCACAATGTGTTTATTATTTTATCCTCTTGATGGGCATTTGGGTTGTTTCCAGTTTTTAGCTAATTAAAATAATACTTCTATGAAGATCCTTTTTGATGTTTGAGCTCCACTGTGGAGTATGTACGTATCCTTTCTGAGTCACAGGATATGTGCACATCTAGCTTTAGTAGATTCTGCAAACAAGTGTTGTTTCCAGTGTTGTTGTGCCACTTCATACTCCAACCAGCAAAAATCTGAGAGCTCTAGTTGCTCCACATCTTGCCAATACTTAGGATTGCCTCTTCTTCCTTCCTTCCGTCTTTCCTTCCTTCACTATCTCTTTCTTTCTCCCTTTCTTTATTTCAACACATGATACACTTTGTGTGTTCTCACTACTTGAATCTGTGCCTCATTATGATATTTTTCAAATTCTTTGTTCTCCAAAGCTGAAGATTCCTCGGGCAGTTCCTGTTCTCAGAATGGATGCGCCATCTTCAAGTACCACTCTAGGCCAATATGACAGCAGTGACTCAAAGAAAAATTATGGCTCCCAGCTAAATGTCAACATGTATATTCCACGGGAAGACTGCCCTGACTGGTGGCGAGTAAGAAAACTGAAAAGGTAAGCTCCAGCTTTCATGCTGGCTTCCCGGTGTGAAGAGTAGACACTACCCCACTGCCTTGAAGCTCAGCCTCAAAGCTGTTGATGCAGGCCTCAGAAAATGTTCAGTGCTTGAGCCAAAAGCCTGGGGTTGCTGAGCAGCACAGGCATTCCATTTAGATTACCCTATCTTATCATCTAAATAATACTTGAACATTTTATTCCCTCTCCTTTCTTATCCCTCGTCCCCAAATAACTGCACATTCAAGAACACACACTCTTTAAAATATATCCTTTGTATGAAGGTGCTTCAGATGGGCTTACTTTTATAACATGCTTCAGCATCACTAGCTAAGTGACAAGTAGCATTTCAAGCAAGGCCATGGCTTGCCTTCTGGGAATGTATACCTTCACTTCTCCTGACCGGCTTGGTCCTCTAAAGATTCTATCTAAAACCAGAATTGAAAACACTGTAAAGGCAATATACAAATTGTGTATATCATATGTATCTGGGGTCTGGCACTAAGTTTGTGGCACACTTCATGCTCAAGAAATATTGAATTGAACTGTGAGATGACCATACAGAAAGGGTCAAGTGACTCCTGTTCCTTGTTTTCTGCCTTAAACTCCTTCCCTGTCACCATCTTCTCACCCAGATATCAGCATCCCTACAGGTGTCTGCCTCTCCCTAGGCTGGATGCTCCCATGTCCTCTTATTTCTTTATTCTTTCCAACCTCATCATTTTTACCTAAAGCAAATGCCTCATTGTGCCAATGATACAGCCCCAGGGCCATATGGAACTTGAAAAAATGTGAGTGCATTCTTCTTGATGTTGTTTTATTTTTTCAGTATAACAAGCCGTGTTCCCTTTCATCCAAAGTGGAGCTGGAATCCGAGTGCATTAAACTATACCTGCTGCCTGATGGGAGAGGTTACATTTGTTTGCCAGTAGCCCAGCATTCTTGTGGAAGGAAATGATCAATAAACCCAAATGCAAGGAGAAGGAATGCATTCTAACTGTGTGTCAGGTCCCCTCCCTGACAGAAACCCCAGAGATATTCATCAAGGGAAGTATACGGTGAAATTCACTGACCAGTTTGCAAATAACTAGGAAGAATTGTTGATTGACATGGGGTTTTTGCAGCGCTACCAACACATGAGTTACTGGATCCCATCTTTATTTAAACGTTGATATTTTGATCATCATGGATTTTTGGCAGACATTTTTATTTTACAAAACATTTCATTAAAATACTAGTCACCTTGAGCCCTGAGTTTTGACATTCCCTTGAATGTTGCATTCCCCTAGGTTCAGTCCCAACCCTGAATTTGTCCCTAGAACTTCAGAAAGCAAGTTTATTTGAACAAAGCATTGATTAATCACTTCTTAGCATGAGCAGCATTGCATCTGTGAGTGAATTATAATCATTTTCAAAAGGTCTTCACGGAGCTTGAATTTTTAAAAGGCAGCCATGATCTCAGTTCCTTTATTAGCTGATAATACTTCTTATCAACTTTCTGTCATTCTTACTATCTTCACTTGAGCTGCTGTGTAATATTTACTTTTTCTATTTAGTAAATAATCCCTGATTCTCTTAAAGCATTCAAATATTGCAGAATATTCAGTGTATACTCCTCTAAAATGCTTTCTATGCATCTGCTACCACGTGTACAATTACAAAAGCAGAATCTCCCCACACAGTCGTCTTTCCTTGTTCTTTTTATTTCACATCTTCAACATTTTTTCCTATTTGAATATATAAGGATACACTTGACTTTTTAAAGCTTAGTTTAATTTTAATTGTAGCAAAGTATGCATAAGATAAAATGAAACATTTGATTATGTTAGGCATACCGTTCAGTAGTGTTAAGTAGATTCGCATTATTGGGCAACCTACCTGATTAATTAGAATGCCTATGAGGCATCCATTATATGGATAAACCCAAGTGATGTGCTATTGATGGACATTTTCCATGTGTCCACAAAGAACAAGAAGGCTCAGTAATTTGCTTGGCCTTTGAAAGTGAGAATTTTCTTATGAGAAAATAAAGCCAAAAAGCTAACCTAGTGGACAAGTCTTTTGGGAAGGTGAGGAGGGGGGCTTCTAGTATTAGGGCTTTTCCCAGGCATTCATTGAAATGAAGCCAGAGGAGCATTTCCTGGCTAATGAAGGCAAACAGGAAAGAGGCCCTACATTCCAGGTGAAAAAGCCTTTGGTCTTTGAGAAGTAGGTACTTCCTCATGTTCTGCTTAACACCCCGAACGAATGAGGTTAAGATGATGGGTGCCAAGAAGGTGATGAAAATCCTGCTGATCCATCTGGGTCCAGATGGAGTTACAAGTTCAGTGTCTCCAAGACTTTTAATTGTAACCACCAGAGCCAAGAGGAAAATAACTTATTTTAAAATATGTAAGTGACAGAATGCTTGCCTATCTACAAGAAAATCAGGGCAAACACAGTCAAGATGATTTACAAAGCCAGATTTTCTATTGTTTGAGATTCTTATGAGCCATTATTAACGATTTGTTTAGAAATACTGTCAAGTACTTCTTTTTCTTGGAGTCTCTGAAAGGACTAAAATGTGCAAGTAACTCATTAGCTTAAATTTCCAAATCAAGTGAAATGTGCAGGTCAAAATGTCAAATAAAGGCAAGATGCAGTGGCTCCTGCCTGTAATCCCAGCGCTTTGGGAGGCCGAGGTGGGTGGATCGCCTGAACTCGGGAGTTCAAGATCAGCCTGAGCAAGAGTGAGACCCTGTCTCTACTAAAAGTAGAAAAATTAGCCGGGTTTCATGGCAGGCACTACTTGGGAGGCTGAGACAGGAGAATCACTTGAGCCAGGAGTTTGAGGTTACTGTGAGCTAGGCTGATGCTGCAGCACTCTAGCCTGAGCAGCATCTCAAAAAAAGAAGTCAAATAAAGCTAACACATATCTGAAAAAAATTACTTTTGTCATTTAACATTTACACATAAACATAAATTTGTAAATTTATGAACCATACCTCTCTCTCTCTGTCTCTAGCAGTGAAGATGTTGCATGCAGTAACCAAAGGGAAAGAACTGTTGCAAATCACAGAACCTCAAAGATTTCATGGTAAATCAAATTCAGATATTCCTTTACATCCAGCATTTGCTCTCATTTGCAGGAAAACTAACCAAACCTGCAATAATTTTGCAACTAGGCTTTACATTTAAGGTAAATATAAACATAAAATGTCTATGTAAGACCAAGCATGGTGGCTCACGCCTGTAATCATAGCACTCTAGAAGGCCGAGTCAGGTGGACTGCTTGACCTCAGGAGTTCAAGGCCAGCCTGAGCAAGTGCGAGTCCCACTCTTTATTAAAAATCGAAAAAACTAGGCAGTTGTAATGGTGGGCACCTGTAGTCCCAGCTACAGGAGAGACAAAGCAAGAGGATCACCTGAACCCAAGAGTTTGAGGTTGCTGTGAGCTATGATGCCATGGCACTCTACCCAGGGCAACTGAGTCAGACTCTGTCTCAAAAAAAAAAAAAAATCCATATAGTTTGCCTCCTAAGGGAGGTGGATTTGAATGGATGGCTTATGGGTTAAGGCTGTTCTCATACTGATTTTTCCTGATCATAGCTCATGATATACACTGGTATCAGCACGAACATTAACATGTCTTTCTCAGGCATCTCTAGCAGGAGGAAAAGCAACCTAGAGTTGAATAACTCTTGAATAGCTCTGTATGTAACCTAAGATCTTTTTTTAAACTTCATACTAGTCATCCCTGAAGGAGTTTGCCCCTATTTCATGGGCCCACTCTTTAGGAAAAGTCAAAGAAATCCAAGTTCTGGGTACCTCCTGGGAACCTACCCTCTGTATTGAAGAGCCATTCATGCTTGAGTGACTCTCTTTGCACAGAAGGGGAAACCTAACAGTCTAAATGTTAGGCATGTGGATAAGAGGAGGGTAGGATTTGATATTGCACTGGTAGGCACTTGGATTATTTCTTTGTATAATTTTTGCATGCATGTTGTTTCCCAACTTTTCTTAAGGGGATTCCCTGAGTCAAGTTCAGGATTCCCTCAGTCAAGTTCATCTGAAGAAGAAGAAAACCTGGATGATTATGAGTGAGTGTTGCAAGTCCTCTGTATTCCTCTAAAACTAGACATAGATACTCTATTCCTCAAAGGCATTAAAATTGATGGTTCAGACTTTCTCAAGGGACTGTATTCACATGGATAAAATCATGTGAGATTCCAGGCCTTTTATCTAGATAATGGGTAACAATGAGCTGGGTCATTATCAATGAAAATATCATCCCCCAATCTGGATTATCTAAATTGTCTGTACATATTCATTGGATTTATAATACACTCAGTGTCTCCTTCATTTCACTTTGTTTTTATAGATATAGCATATGATGTTTCCATTCAATATTTCTTTCCTGGAGGCCTCACCTCTTATTAAGATTGAGACAGATTTGGGGAGAAGTTATTTATGATGAAGTAGTTTTACAAGGTAGCACAGCTGAGATGTTGAACATGATGGTATTTATGTTGAAAAATTTTCTACTCGGGAGACTGAGGCAAGAGAATCACATAAGCCCAAGATCTGGAGGTTGCCATGAGCTGTGATGCCACAGCACTCTACCAAGGGTGACAGAGTGAGACTCTGTCTCTAAAAAAAAAGGAAATGAGATTTCTATTCTTAGGGTAACCTTATCATTTAATATCCAAATTGGGATACTTTAGAAAGATAAAAGGTGAACATTAAAAATAATACCTGAACATTGGGCATAAACTGGACTCTTCTGAGGAAATAAGAATGTGGTCACCCCAACTATACTGGGACAGGTTGGCCTAAGTGGCCATAAAGATGCTTGGAAAATCTAAGGTTCTATCATTCTACCAACAGGGAAAAAATGTCTCCAATACTTATAGATGAGTGTTAAGGCAGTGGTTCTCAACCTTCCTAATGCTGCGGCCCTTTAATACAGTTCCTGTGGGTCATGACCCACAGGTTGAGAACCGCTGGTGTTAAGGAGAGGTGAGAATAATAGAGTATATTGTATTTCTCAGATACTTGATACCCAATGGCACAAAATTCATTTGAACATTAGGATTATGCATATTTCTAGTTCTGTTTTTGTACAAGAATTGTGTTACTGATTTATTGACTACACATGAAGTGAGAGCCTTTACAAAGCACATAGTACTATTTCCACTCCTTCCATGTCTCACCCAGCCTGGCCCTGGCACAGCTGTCCCATTGAGGAAGATGTGCTGTACCCTCCACCTCTTTGCAGATGGTCTCTTCACCACCTTCTAGCTCCCTTTTAGCCATTCCCTTTTCCCTAACATCTACCTCGGAAAGCATCTGATGGAATAATTCATAAAAAGGCAGAAAAGACTAAGAAGTACCAACACATGTTCATTTCCAAAGATAATGGCACTTTAACAGAAGACAAAGACTTAAACCAATGGGAGTGACCCTCTAATGGTGCACTTTTGTCTTTAGGATTTAGATTAATTGGAAGTCTTTCTGTGATACAGAAAGCCCAGATCTGATCATTTAGGCAGTCTTTACCCCCATCTTTTCTGGATTTAAGTGGTGCAAGAGAGACAGACATTGGGGAAATTATCAGGAAAGACTTGTCCTCTTCAAAATCGAGGAGATGCTAAAGGGAGCTGAGGACTACAGGGTTATATGATCTGGTGCTCAGCCTTCTCACATCATCCTGGAGGCCCACAGCTTCTTATTCTGTTGGTGTCACTGGAACATTTGTTTAATGGGCACAACTTCATGAGCAATTCTACTCCATTCCATTAAAGAGAAAGGCACCAAGATTTAGATAGAAAATGATGGGTTAAGAGTAGGCTTAGGCCTCTGCTGACCTGACATTGAAATAGTGAAATATTTTAAAAGACAAACAGAGCCAGACCTCAGCAAAATTATGACACAGGCAAAGTTTGTATATGAGTGAGTGGGAGGTGAAGGATGAGTAGGGTATGTACACCACCTCACTTTGCCCCTCCAGGCCTCTCTTCTTGTACCTGACATCCCTTCTTTCTATTCCCTGATAATCATATCCTAGATCAGATCCTCTGAAGGGTATGTTGATTAGTTATTATTAGCTTAAAATGTTAACTAATAAGAAAAAGCTATCATTTACTATCTTAAGTGTTAATTACACGGTATCTGTAATGGTAGAATTAGAAGAGATCAAACGTATCAGTCCTTTCTCTAAGTACAAGGTCAAAAGAGGGTAAGTGGCTTGTTCAAAGTCATACAGTGACATAGTGGGAAGTTATGTGTAGAACTCAGACTCCAAGCTGGCTGGTCTAAGGCTCTTTCCACTTTATTTAGCCATCCACCAGCTGCCATCTTCTTCCACAACTAATATGTGGTACATAGATTATACAGAGAATCTAAGGCTCTTTCCACTTTATTTAGCCATCCACCAGCTGCCATCTTCTTCCACAACTAATATGTGGTACATAGATTATACAGAGAACTACTTCCTATCCATTCCTGCCAAGTTCTGAGACATCTTCTGCCTTGACTTCTTCCTATAGTTCCTCCCCTCCAACTTCTTCTTCCTCATATACTTCTTTCTTCCTTGAGTTTATCTTCTAACCAGGGGGTCCTCCCAATTCTCTGAACCTGTGAACCATTTTACCTCACACCCTACTCATTTCCTTAGTAAGATATTTTGATCAAAGCCAAAAATGCATAGACATTGTTGACCTCACATGAGAAATAGCTCTTGGCCTGTTGAGCTCCACATATGAAGTAAAACATGCTGTTCTTGGGTAACTTAGTAAAAGGGGCAATAGTTACAGATTACACCTGCACATCAGCTTTTTCTCAGTTCAGTGCAACTGCCTTATCCTAATATCACCTTAGATGCTTATCCATTGCTATTCTGGAAATAAAAACCATTTTTAAACAGCATTTGCATTGAAAATAGATGCTAGAGTGCTTCTATCAGATTATTCAAAGGAAATGACAGAGTTGAAAGACAGCTTTCATCCATGGCAATCTTTAATGTCCCATTGGAGTATTCTTCATGATTCTGATCTCTGGTCCTCATTCAAAATGGTGACGTATAGGAGAAATTAGAGATCACCTATGAGGAAGCTAAAGGTTCCTAGACATTATCCTATTTAAAGATTCAGATGTGTAGGCCCCACCTCAGAATCAGAATTGGGTGGTGGGGAACTCAATAATCTGTATTTTTGAAAAAGCCCCTCAGATGATTCACTTCAGCAGTCAGTTTGGAAAGCTCTGATGTAGACCAGTGCCTCATTTTACAGATTAGAAAGTTGAGTGCCAAGTTATGCAATTTCAAAAGTACTCATTCTTAAATATGGAATTATTTTCTTTTGAAGCTGGTTTGCAGGTAACATCTCCAGGTCACAATCTGAGCAGTTACTGAGACAAAAGGTAAATAGTCTTATCTTTAAAATAACTTCACAGAATCCCTTTCTAATTTGGGGCCCAGAGATTAAACCACTTCTCATAGAAACCTCACCGCTAATCGGATAGTTAAGACATCATAGCTTTGGTTGTCCAATCTACTGATTACCAGGCCTTTTGTGTTTAGCTGCTTCTGTTTCTGTTATCTACTGCTGTGTGATAAGCCACCCCTAAATTTAGTGGCTTATGATTTCTCGTGGTTCTGTGAGTCAGCTGGGCCAGCAGTTCTTCAGCAGGTTTTGTTTAGGGTCACTCATGTGGCTATGTGGCTGCATTTGGCTGATTTACTGACTGCACAGCTGGGTCTAGCTGAGGCAGTCAGCTAGGGTCTAGAGTTCTCCAGGCAGCCTGCCCATGTGCCTGCCATGGACCTCCTCACAGCATGGCAGTGGTCAAAGAGGACAAGCTCTACAGTGTCAGCACTGATTGAGTCCCTGCTTTTGTATGTTTGCTAAGGCCCCATCAGTCATAGCAAGTCATAGCAAGACTGCTCAAGGCATCAATAAGAGCGGTGATTTATTGCAGCCATCAAGGCAGCTGTTGACCTCAGCTCTGTCACTGCTCATTAGCACCTAGACCAAAGTACAACAGATGTGATAGGGAACACATGAATCTGATTTATTACTAATTGATATGGAATTACCAATAGTAAACTCACGTGATCTCTAAAGATGATATTTTGATATAGTTTAACCTGATAAAATACCAAACACACCAACCATTTCTTCAGGGGTGCTAGTGAGAATGTGATGACCTCATTTGGTGGTTTTTGTCACATTCATAGTTTATCATCTGCTCTTTCTGAATCTGAATCTGCTTAGAATTAGCGCAAGGTTGGGCGGCGCCTGTGGCTCAGTGAGTAGGGCGCCAGCCCCATATACCGAGGGTGGCGGGTTCAAACCCGGCCCCGGCCAAACTGCAACCAAAAAAATAGCTGGGCATTGTGGCGGGCGCCTGTAGTCCCAGCTACTCGGGAGGCTGAGGCAAGAGAATCGCTTAAGCCCAGGAGTTGGAGGTTGCTGTGAGCTGTGTGAGGCCACGGCACTCTACCGAGGGCCATAAAGTGAGACTCTGTCTCTACAAAAAAAAAAAAAAAAAAGAATTAGCACAAGGCATTGAGAAAGACAAGTTGAGTGTAGAATTTGAACAAATGATTGATTCTGGATCTTTGGTTTTCTGAAATTTTCCATGGGCAAGATGTGGTGATGTGTAATTCTAAATTTTGTTTCATAAGATGAGACCATTAGGCTTGCCTAAGTCCAGAACAGAGAAAATTATCAGAGAGGGTTAAATGGAGAGGAAGAGTTGAAGCATTCAGAATAGATCGATAAAGATAATGCGGGAGAAAAGGAGGAAAGCCAAAGTGTGGGCTCCCTTCTCTGCCAACAGTTACATAACTTGTGCCCTTGGTGACATTTTAAAGTAGATCTAAAAGAAATTTTCCTACCACCTACCGTGAAAAGTCATTGCCAAGAGTAACAAAAATGTTTTCTGTTCCTTCTACATTTTCCTTCCTTTTCAGGGAAAAGAAGGAGCATTTATGGTTAGAAATTCCAGCCAAGCAGGAATGTACACGGTGTCATTATTTAGTAAGGCTGTGAAGTAAGTGTTACAAGGGTTGATTTCTTTTGTCTTTCTGTGTATGTTCCTTGAATATGTGGCCACTTGATCCCATTTAGGGATAAGGCACCACCTTTAAACTCTGGAATTTGGGATCAAAGTATTTCTGTTGTGTGCGACCATTTGTACTTAACCTTCTGCGACCCTCTACTTTCAAGAGGCTGTTCTCTCCTGCCCACCGCAGGCAGCAGCAGAGTGTCCAGAGTATGGCACACCTCAGTGAATATTGATTAAAAGGCTTCTGGGTGAGTCTCTTAAATTCAAGCCTCAGCCTAGAAAGAGAGAAAATAGCAATGAAACCTCTACGGTCTCAGCCTGGCCACCTGCTGAGCTGAGAAGCAGAGTCCACAGAAGGTCAACAGTGCCACTGTGTCTCTGCACAGCTTCCTTCTTTTTTGAAGCAGAACTTCTAGATCTTGGCTCTACCATTTTGGGGTTTTATGACACTGAGCAAGTTTCTTAACTTCTGTTAAGGGGCAACCTCATATGGCATTTCAACTTCGTCCTCTGAAAAGGCGACACAATGATGATTATTATGTTCCATGGATGAATTGAGTTAATGCATATATTGGATCAGAACAATGCCTGGCATGTTATTAGCTAACAGCAATTACTATTATTTTGTTGTTGCCAGGAAAGAGCAGATCTACCTGCTCCACTCCCTGCACCTCTACACTTAGGCACGTAAGATACCCCACAGTCGTCTCATGCAAGTCACCATCACCAACACGAGGGTCTCTCTTCAGAGATTTATAAGCCACTTACCCATTGGTCGTTAGCTTCTTTGTTCCTTCTAATCACCCTCCGAAGCAAATAGGAAAGCAGTTTTTATTTCCACCATTTTACGGATGAGAGGATTGAGGTTCAAAAAGAGATTATAAAGAGCTGCCCACAAAACTAATAAGCGACCAACTTGAAGTTGGGCCTCCAACAGCCAAGGCATGTTCTTTCCTCCACACCTCTGCATCTACACCGAAACCCTCAAGGTTTTGGAATGAGAATCTGCTCAAACCTTGATTAGGACCATTTGAAAAATAAAAGATTTTTTTATGTGTGCAACCCTTTTTTAGTGGCTAGATTGAATGACTGCCTTGGTGCCATCTCTGTGTGTCCCTCCCCTTAGTGCACATGTCTGTGTGTATTTATAATTAACTAATGAAAAAGTTATTTTATTGGGGGAATATTTTTTACAGATCACCTACCTCCAACTTGAGATAACAAGACGTACCCTAAGCAGTTACATGGCATTTTCCAATGCCAGAAGCCATGCCCCCTGTGCCTCATATGCTAGAATGCACATAGTAATACCTGGATGCTGGCTAAAGCCAACCTAGAATGGGTTTGAGGGAATTCCACGTGGCCACCAAGAGTTGATTAGCCTTTTGCAACAGAAAAGCATTCTTTCTGCTTTTATAATTGCAATTTTAACTAGGTTGGTGTTACAACAACAATGTATTAACTTTCTTACGTGCCAAGCATAGTTTATATATATATATATATACACATATATATGTGTGTGTATATATATATGTGTGTGTGTGTCTAAAATATCTCATCCAATCTTTATACCAACCAGATGAGACAGCTTGCAAGCAGAACTAAACTCAAAGCCTATTTCATGACCACTATTCCATTCTGCATTAATTCAGTCAATAGTCAAACCAATGTGCAGCAACTCATCATTATTTCTTAAAAATAGAGGAAAAGAAAAATGTTTTGTGTGGAAAGGGTACCAGTTCACATGAGGATTTAAAGGACATCCTTACCCACTTCATCTTGTATACCCCACTCCCAAAAGAGCCCCCCACTCATGCTCTGGAGGGAGAGTACCTATAGCCTAATCACCTTCACTTCCACGTTTTCTTCTCCATTATTATCCCTAGAGAGAGTTTATGTTCAGAATAATGATCCCGAAGAACTGCAAGTCTCTCAGTCATCAAGGATTCCAGTTTTATACACTTACTAAGACAGAAACAGTCTAGAAAGTTGGAATTTTATTACACGTGAATATGTACAAAGGATATGTTGAGCTCAGAGAGCAGCCTTCTTCCATAATTATTGTCGTGGATACCTCTAGAAAAACACCGGATGTCAAGACTGGTGTCGAAACCCTCCCTGACTTCCCTCTCCAAAACTACTCAAGTGCATCTAAAATGATTATTTCACCATTGTTTATTCAAGCTTTAATTGTTTATTTAAAATTTCCTAACATTCTTTTTTATTAGTGATAAAAAAGGAACTGTCAAACATTACCATGTGCATACAAATGCTGAGAAAAAATTATACCTGGCAGAAAACTACTGTTTTGATTCTATTCCAAAACTTATTCACTACCATCAACACAATTCAGCAGGTAACTTATTTTAGTTTTTTCTTTTATGGGTCCTTGTCAATAAATATAATTTTCTTGGATGCTACTGATTGTCCTAATGTTCCTAGCTATATAGGGAATGATGCAAGCAGGAAAAAATGTTCACAAGTCCTTTGGTTGGTCTGATTTTTAATTTACATTTCCTAGAAAATAACGTGATACACTCTACAATGCCAGAAAGAATGAATTTGAATGAACTGAGTGATTTTGAAGAAGAAATTTTGTTTAAAAAATTTTGTAGGGTTTTTTCCTGCCTACAGAAGCAATTTGATTATAAAATTCAAATATTATAGAAATATGTATTATTGGATGGCTAACCCCCATGGACAAGTTGGTGTCTATTCTGACAGATATCTTTGCACACTGATACCAACACCTATTATTGATTATACATATAAATAGAAATTACAGTAGTACCACCTCCCTGCGTTGACCACCTCCTTAAGCTAACCTAATTTTCATAGACTGGACATGCACTACATGTACGTATCAGTACAGTAGGCCTAGTTCCTTATGGTGACCACCTCTGTATAGTGACCAGTATATATACACACACACATATACACAGTTTATAGAGTTCAAGTCATTCCATTCAGACTGTTCAGCTTGCTTGCTTGCTATACTTTTCCTTTCTTTTTTATCCTTTCCAGTTTTATTACGTGGATGTAGTGCCTAGTGGTAATATCTGTGCTTTTAATACAACCATCACCCAAGTAGTGTACATTGTACCCATTAAGTAACTCTGCTTGCTTTCTTTACTCAGCACATTTTAGTGGTCTTTCCATGCAAATACATATAGCTTTCCTTGATCTACTTAATATGCAATTTTATTGTAGAATTGCCTCATAATTCATTCATCTAGCCTTCTATTGACCAGCAGTTGGATCATGTACAATATTTTCACATCACAAAAGATGTTCCTGTGCACAGTCCTGCACACATAGCTCTGTGCACGCATATGAGTGGCTCTATAACTAAATTCGTAGAGTGCACTTTTTGAGACAAGAATACTTAAGATGTAGACATTGTGAAATGCTTTTCGGAAACGTACAATCCCACTAACAACAATTTCTCAACATGAGGGCTACTATATATTATTCTTCCAAAATTTTGCCTAATGGGTCAAAATATAGAGAGAAATACCCTCTTATTTGTCTAGAATAGTGCCACTTAAGTGCAATGACTGTGTTAGTTTCCAACAGTGAGTAAAAATGAGCCATTGGCTCAGTGTCAAGTTTGTGCTGCTTTCCATGACTTGATTGCATGCACAGAGGTGAAGTGGTCTCACTCTGCCTTTCATTTGGGTTCTTACCTGTATTTTTTCTTTGCCCCAATTTCCTCAATTGTTTATATTAATCTGAAGCACCTCAAAAGTGCCTTTGGCAAAGGTATTGTATAAACGGACATCTCTAAATGGAATGATTCCACCCCAGAGGATGCACAGGAAACTTTACAGAGTATAGAGAGAAACTACTAAAATGCTTATTTATATGGGTATTTTAAACCTCATTCCCTTAAGTTTTCTATTTATGAATGTATTTTATAATTCTCACAATATTATTAGAACAAGAGTTGTATATATACAGATTTCAGAGGAATGTGCTAATTTTTAAATTTTATATTTTATTTATTTACTTACTGATTAAAGGTGCAGGATTTTAAAAGTTTGGAGACCACTTGTATAAAGAGCAAATAAATATATAGAGAAAAGAATGAAGGAAAAAGTACATGTATGATAGTTCCTGTGATCTGGAAAACATCCCACATTTAAAGCAAAAAACGTTTTTTGAATGAGTTCTTTCAAACTATACATATTATCATTATTTTACCCCAGTTTTATCATAACTCACTGTAAACAATTAAAATGACTTGATCATTTAATTAAATGTAACAATAGGTTTGGTTTTCTGTATTGTTTGAATTTTTGCCAAATGTATAAGCCGCGAGTGTATCCATTTAAGTACAGGACTGTAAAGAGATACCAAAATAAAAATGGGAAAAATTTTAAAATAAAAGATTTCATCAGGCAACTAACTTCTATGGAATCTTTTAAAAAATCACATAAGTAGTTTTCTTGATTAAGTTGTTCTTTGCATTGACCTAATTAATTGTCAAGGAAATTAATATAAGTATAGTCAGAATGGAGTCTCTCTCCGCATCACAATATCCTGAGCGCTTTGCTTTTTAGGCTGCTCTGGAGAGAGACTGATTGTGAACCAATGTTATGTAATATTATGGAATATGATGGAATGACGTGATGATATGATGCTGGTTCCTTTGCAGGCATGATCACACGGCTCCGCCACCCTGTGTCAACCAAGGCCAACAAGGTCCCCGTCTCTGTGTCCCTGGGAAGTGGTATGGACACACTCTTGGGCTCTTAAACCCCTTTTGAGTTTTAAAATATGTGGTTGACTTACTAATAAAAGGGAGGGAAGACAGGAAGGAGTTCCCTGATCAGATTGTGCCACGGAGGATTTTTCATTTAAAAAAAAAAAAAACCAAAAAACTATCCTCCTAGTCTAAATCTTTAAGTTCCCAGAATTACAAAAAAAGAGACAGTCAAATTTTTCCTCTCATTAGACCCCATCACTATCTTCCAGCATTTTGTTGCTTATCCTTTCTTTTTTCTGGATTCTTTGCCTGTTCAGTGGATCAGCAGAGCCAATCTTGGACCTTGCGTGTTAGCATAATAACAACCACCCAGATCACAGTTTCATTGGTTTTATAAGAAAATCTAACAATATTTTATTGACCTAAGGACACTGAGCACATTTTGCCACTGGGCCTCTCCAAGATGCCTCTGGTTGGCAAAGTGTTTTTACGTTGAACCTTCCTGTCAATAAGTATAGCTACTTCAAGGACAGTATATTGTCCTGGGTGGCACTATCATATGGTCATAAGACTACATAACTAAGGATTTACTGAAGTTATCAACCTAAAACAAAACTCTTGTTCCTATTGTCAGTGTGAAATTCTCATTGGCGAGGAAATTATTTGGGAAGCTGTTAGCCCCAAAGCCTTCTATGTTCGTCCTAAAGAGTGTCTGTCTTGTCCTATTAGGCATGTGGGAACTAAAAAGAGAAGAAATTATGCTATTGAAGGAGCTGGGAAGTGGCCAGTTCGGAGTGGTCCAGCTGGGCAAGTGGAAAGGGAAGTACGATGTGGCTGTTAAGATGATCAAGGAGGGCTCCATGTCAGAAGATGAATTCTTCCAGGAGGCCCAGACCATGATGTAAGTTTCTCCTGTGGAATAGCAGTGTAGTGGTCACCACAGGAGGGTATTAACACTAATGGGTCTGTTGCTAACATTTGCAAAGCCTGGTGCAAGAGTCCACATACGCTAGCACAGCTAGAAGTATTTAGAATTATAAATCAACCTAACAAACTGTTAAATAGGTCCTACCTCCCACTTTGATGACTATACCTTCATAACAACCTGAAAGGCCATATTCAAACTTAGAATTCTCAAAACTCTATAGAGAAATCAGCCTCTGGCCTGTGGCCCCCCAAATCCCAACCCTCCCCTTCTCCTTCCACCCCCAGCTCCATCCTGCTATAAGGGCCCTCAGCACTAACCACAGCGCTCAGTACTTGCAGGCTCCCTCCCAACAGTTATCTGTTGGTTAATGACCTTACTAGAGGTAGTATGGTTCACCTTCAGAGAACAAACCCCTCAAGGAAAAATCTGGACAGTTCCTGGAAGAGGACCTAGGACTACATGAACAGGGAACTCAGAGTCCTGGTACTCCAAGGTGGCTAAGAAGGGGGCATACGGGCTCTGAGTAGCTGAGTCTCCTTGGACCTGTGGCCTCCTTGCCCTGTGGGGAAGTGCATGTGGGATGAGGGACAGAGTGGGGCTAAAACTGTGCTCTACCAACAATGTCCTTTCTTCTTAGTATCTTCAACACAGTCTGGTAAAAAAATCCCTTTCTCACCCCACTTCTTTCCTCACCTGATAAATGAAGATACCATTCCTAATGGACTCCAAGCACTCCTCAATTCTGGGTAATACATATGTATTCACTTTCTTGTCTCTTCTCTCTCTTATTCTCTCTCTCTCTCTCTCTCTCTCTCTCTCTCTCTCTCTCTCGCTCTCTCTCTCATCCGTATAATATTACCTCTTCTTGTTAACATAGAGAACCAGACTTTGTAGAAAAACTACCATCCAGATCCAGGTTTGCCTAAAACTTACCTGGTTTTAACATTGAAAGTCCTGTGTCCTAGGAAACTCTTCATTCCCAGACAAACCAGGAAAATCGATCACTCAACTTTTAGGGAACCAATCATCATGGTATGAAAAACAACCTTATAACAGGGTTTTGGTCAAAGACCATTGAAATCACAAATCCTCGCCTGCTACAGATTGAGAGCACTTAAAATTCCTTTTATTTAAAAATTTATACTGTACATTATTTATAGCCTTTTTTCTAAGCACTTTATAAATATTAGCTTACTCAGTTCTTTTAAGAAGCCAGTGAGGAATATACTATTGTTATCTTTGTTTTACAGGAAACTGAAGCACAGGAATGTTAAATAACTTGTCCAAAGTCATCAAGCTAGTAGAAGTGGCAAAGCAGAGATGTAAACACAGGCAGGCATCCCAGGATGCATTTCCTTAGCCGTTCTTTTAGGAAAACCAAAGGAACAAGAAAATTCAGAACAATCATTTTTACCTTAATTGCAAAATGGTGAATATAAGCCTTTGGCCAGGGCTGCCTTCATGGGCTCTTGTGACCTACACAGTTGCAGGGACCCCAGTACCTAGAAGGCCTTTGCACTTGGTTTAGTACCCTGTTCTTCCCATTTTGTAATACCTAATGATTTTTAAACAATGATTCTTGTATTTTCATTTTGTACTGGTACCTGCAAATTGCATAGCTGGTTCTGTCTTTAGTGATTTGACTATTGTAAAACTGGGGAGGAAAATAAAATAAAATAAAATTTAACAAATAAAACTGGGGGAAAGGTCCTTGGTATCTTTCTCTTGTAGGACAAAAAAAAAGTGGCAAAAACTTTCTTAGGCTTATAGTGTAACCCCTGTGTCCTGGTATAACTTTAAAACCTATTTTTTGCCATTACTAAGCTAGCAATCATAAAGAATCATAAAAGATCATTAACAACCCATTTACTCATGAAGGAAGATGTCAAACTGTGCCTCAGTGGGAAATGTTGAATCTCAAAGGTACTGGCCAAAGTGAGGCCTATCTCATAGGGAGGGTCAGTTGACATTGCTCATCCAGTGATTTTCAACTAGTGTGCATCGAAAATTTTTAAAGATCATTAATTAAATTCTTTTCAAAAGAAGTTCAGAGCGTAGTAAGTATATTCTTTTTTTACCCTTTTTGGGGGATCAACATAATTTAAGTGTGTTGTGGAAGTTTAACTATAGGTTCAAGCGTGCTGTGAGATAAGAGGTTGATAAATGCTGGGCTAGTCCCACTGTGAGCCCTGAGCAGTGACTAAATTTGCTCAAAGAACAGTTTTTATTGGCCTTTGTTCCACTACAGGCCTTTGTGTTGAGGGGAGCAGTGCTGAGTACCATGTGGAGTTCTCAAATTGCTGAAAGATGCGTATCTGAGCTCATCACCTGAGTTACATGATAAGCCATGTTCCTATGGTTCAACTAAAAAAGAAGAAAATAGCTAAAGATTTCAAAAAACCTCACTTATTAAAAAATTTAAAAGTTGTCATATGTTCCATTTAGATTTAATTTACACATCTAAACATTAAGGAATCATCCTGTAAATTGATAAAAATAGATAAATCATATAAGGACAAGTTGATGAACATGTAAAAACTGAGAATGCATCCCCTCATAACCTACCCAAAGTGTTTGTCGTATGGTTACTATTCTCTAAGACGTTATTGAAAAAATAACGTAAAATGCCTAATCTCACTTCCCTAACTTGGCAACTATTTTCATTTTACCTACACCCTTCATATTCTGATGTGTTTTTTGAAATGAAACATATAGACTGGAAAGTTTGATGCCTTAAAATGAAAGTGATTGTTCTTAGGATGTGGCTTCCTCTAAATCAGCCATGGAAGTTCCCAAGATGCCACAGAACTAAACAGGGTTTCCAAGACAACAGACCATTGCTACCCTGATTCTCTATAGGAAAGTTGAAACAATGTCCATCCTGAAACTGCTAAATTGCTGCTGGGATTGCCAATGACTGAGTCAGCATTGTTTGCATCCAGAGGCTATTTCTCCCAACTACAATCCTAAACTTTTTCCTCCTTTTATTTATTCAAATGGGGGGGGATTAAAATAAACAAAAATCTGAGAGTGATTCTTTTGGGGGACATCTAGAAAATGCTGTGTGGAGTACTGAATTTGAAAATCTATTATTCTAGGAAACTCAGCCATCCCAAGCTGGTTAAATTCTATGGAGTTTGCTCAAAGAAATACCCCATATACATAGTGACTGAATATATAACCAATGGCTGCTTGCTGAATTACCTGAGAAGTCATGGAAAAGGACTTGAAACTTCCCAGCTCTTAGAAATGTGCTATGATGTGTGTGAAGGCATGGCCTTCTTGGAGAGCCACCAATTCATACACCGGGACTTGGTAAGCAAAACCATTGGAAGCTCAAAAAAGGAAAGGAAGTACACATAGTCCACAGTTCCCACCTCTAGGGATGGGGCCCCTGAAAGGGAAGCCAAGAGGGGCACCGTTTTTACCCCGCTCACTTGCAACTTGCTAAAGCACATAGCACTTCTATAATAAAAATCACAATTGTAAAATGAAATATTTGAAATATGGAAAGAACGGTAAAGTAAAATAAGTCATCAAGATCTACATAGGTGTGTTGTGGTATAAAGAAGAACAAATGGAAAGGAAAGACTTTGGCCAATTTAGTGTTTCTTGGAGCCATTAAACCCAAATTGACCTTTACTCCAGGAAGGGCTTAGTGCTAAGGCAATGATTTGATATAATAACTGAAAATACAAAAACAAATGCAGAAGGAAATGAAATTTGTGTGTGTCATTGGATCAGGATGGGAGTGGGGAGTGTTGTGTTTTGTATTCACTGAGATTTCTCTTTAGAGATTTTCTTGTGCTGAACAGCACACTAGGCTAGTGTGTTCCATGAGTCACTGGTATAGCGTTTATGCCTTGTTCAAAGTGTCTGTTAATGAGTGGCATCTGGTGGTGGAAAGGGAGTTCCTAGAAATTTCTCCTCTCCCTTTGATAAGCTAAGATTCTGTGCTTAAAGTATAATACCTTTCAAGTTGTTTGACCAAGATGGATGCTTGGGTGAAAATACCTCTGGGAGCACATTTTTATTTTGGAAAATTAAAAATTGCAAAGTACAAAAAAAGAGACCACTTCTGAGCATTTGGGGTTGTGATAAGCAATCTGAGATTTTGCTGAGAATGCTGCTGAAGAGGAAGAAAATGCCCAACTCTGATGTCAATAGGTTCTTGGTCACTTTCACTACTTAGTGATTTTGTTTTTCTTTCAAAGGCTGCGCGGAACTGCTTGGTGGACAGTGATCTCTCTGTGAAAGTGTCTGACTTTGGAATGACGAGGTAAGCAGCTTCCACAGGGGCAGGCGGTGAAAGGGGGATTTCCACTCACATTTGAACATCTTCATGATTGAAGGCCTTGTGAGAATGTAGAGGGTGTTCTGAATGGGGGGCTTAGAAACCTGGGTCCCTCCCTTACTGCCACAGACTACCTGTGAAACATGTTTTGCCTCATTTCTTCATCTATAAAACAGAATTGTTCTTCGAAAGTTATCTGAAGTCACTCTTCAGTTCCTTCAACACTCTGCTAAGTATTTTCTAATGTTAAGAATAAATTCCACGAAAGATCCTAAATATTTAAATATAATATATCACAGCCACATTTATTTGGATAAATATTTACAGCATATATTTAACTCAATCAAGGCTCCTCTAGCTCTTTTGGGGTTTGGGGTTGTTTAACTTTATGTTCAAATGGACAGAGCATTGATACTGGAAATGTTTTTGTTGTCACATCTTTAGACTTTCTGTATGATCAAGTAAGGCATAAAACTAGATTCTGAGATTCTCTTGGTGGGCATGCCACCACCATTGCATGATTTGGAAAAGTAATTTTGATTACAATAGTTTATAAGAATCTTTCATGGTCTTGATTCTCACCCGTCATTCTATTTAAGACTCAGAGAAAATTTTGTGGTTTTACATAGGAAATAAAGACAGGTATGTTGGCATTTCTATTCAACAAAAATGTATTGAGTGTTTACCAAATGCTTCAGCACTATGGAAGATACTGATATGAACGGGATAGTCTCTGCCCTCAAAATGCCCACAGTTGAGTCTAGAGAGCAAAGAGATGTCCTGGACATTGAGACCAAATGCAGCCATAACCCTGTGCTGACAATATAAACTTGTGTAATTCTGAGGAGGAACGATGCAGTTTAAAAGAGATGTGAACAATTGACCAAGACCAGCTCTATATTTAGCAAACATGGGTCTAAAATGCCGTAGGAGGATCTGCTTTCTTATGTCTTCTTCAAAATTCAGCATTAGGGCTGCTTTTTGACCCCAGTGGCACAGACCATGGGAGCTACGGTAATTTCTCTGATCTGTTCAGTATGGGCAGGTGACCTCTTATTTGTATGACACTGTACATTTTCTTTTTCCTTTTTTTCCTTCCCTCACTCCAAGTGCCATCCACGGAGTCTCCTACATTGATGCCCCAAAAGTGTAGCTCTCCCAAGGGCCAGAAAAACATCTGCTCACATTTCCTTAAAGCAGAGAGAAGCTCCCAGGACAGGGGACCTGATCCCCACCTTTGCTCTCAAAGCAGGAATATTGCCTCTTGGGCCAGCATCCAGGGACTATGCTATCTAATTCTCTGTAGCTTCCCAAAAGGGAGACAAGAGGCCTTGCCCTGAGTAAGGGATCCAGGTGACCATGTGGCAGGCCCTGTTGGTCATGAAACTCTGTGGCCACATCATGTAGATGCCCGTGACTTAATTTGTTCCTGATAATGTGAAGAAAGTTTTAAGCCATGAGGACACAAAGCCAGGGGTGAAAAGTAGTAGCGTCTGGGGTCTGAGGGGCCCTGGGGAGGAAGGTATGGAAGGTGCCATATGTAATCCTATGAATGTGTAGTTCATTAGCACTATCGTTAATATTTAGAAAAATGAACTTCACAAGCACCTGTTCTAAATTACAGTAGGGATCTCTAAAGCAATTTGGTGTGTAAATCCTTCTCATAAATGAGATCCAAATTTTTAGTTGTCATAATTCTCATTTTTCTCTAGTTGAGCCATTATGTTTTTGTTATAGTGTTGTGGGCAAATAGATAGTGTTTCCCCCTATAAATTATAGAATAATGTGTACTTATTGTAAGAAATAAGCAGTAACAGATAAAGTAAGAAGTAGAATCTTCCCCACTCCGTCCCCCCATTTTCAGTACATGAAGTAACCATGGCTAATGTGTGGTAGATGCCCTTTCAGTCCTTACTCTGAAGGGTACCCCACAATATACACAAATATGCACATTTACTGTTTGTTCCCACAGACATGGAATCACATTAAACTTGCTTACTCTGGCACATAACCATATACCATGAAGGTCTTTTAATTTTGGTAAACAGAACCACCTCATTTTTAACGGCTGCGTACTATTCCATTGTATTAACGTACCATAATACATTCCCTTACTCCTCAACATGGGGACGTTGCGGCTGCTTCTGTTTTATCATCATTACAAACAAGGGTTTAGTGACATCCTTGAACATTGTTTTTATAGTTTTGGTGTCGCTGTAGGATGTTTTTGCTCCTCATCATTTTATAACAGCAACATAAATTATGTGAATCCACAAAGGGAATATTACTCAGCCAGGAAACATGATGATGTATTAGAAAATGTAACCACGTGGGGAAATGCTCATGATATGCTGTTAAAGGAAAAATAAAAGCAAATCTCAACACAACAGAAACCCAGTTTTCTTCCAATTACACCTACAAGGGAAATAACTGAAAAGTACAAGCAAAAATGTATCTTGAGTGACATAACTGCAAGTAATGTTTGGGGTGAGTTTCTGGGTGATTTTATTTTTACGCTTTTGTGGTTTTCTGTATTACCAAACATTTTGCATTCAGGTTTTGCTATGTTCAAAGCTGCATGTCACTTTTTAAATGCTTACTAATCCTGACCAGCCTCTAGCTAAGCCCACACATTGAAAGGAAGTGAAAGATCCAGAACAGTGCGGTTAAGACTCTGGATGGTTGTGTGTCCTTCACAGCTTAAGGCCTGTGTTGTGTGTTTCCCCCCACAGGTATGTTCTTGATGACCAGTATGTCAGTTCAGTAGGAACGAAGTTCTCAGTCAAGTGGTCAGCTCCAGAGGTGTTTCACTACTTCAAATACAGCAGCAAGTCTGATGTATGGGCATTCGGTAAGGATGTGGCCACACAGGACCTGGCCCTGTTTCATAAGCTGGTTTCCACAACAGGAAACCACAAGAGCAGTAACATCATTTTAAAAGGGTCCTTGAGGATTTACAAAATTACACATACGGCCTGAGACAAGCAGGAGGTTGAAGAAGGTGATTGACTTTCTTGGGTCAGGTGTTAGGATGTCTTCCACACATTCAGTGCTTCACATCCTGCTAGAACTTTTTCATAAAATCAAAGGGGATCAGTCTACTCAGGAGGCTGAGGTTGAAGGATCACTTAAGTACAGGAGTTTGAGTCCAGCTTGGGCAACATAGCGAGACACCCTTCCCAACCCCCACATCTAAAAATAAAAAGATCAAAGGGGATAAAAGCTTTTCTAAGAAGATTTCAAACAGTTTTGTTAAAGGAGTCATTGAAAACTGAATCTGAGTTCTTGCAAACTCCAAAAAATTGAAGGGCATAAAATGAAGTCATAGATTTTCTGCATGACAATAACAATGACGACCATTCCCTTCTGATTTGACCAATTCTTTGGACATTCATAGAGTGAACACCAGATATGATTTGGTACTTTCTTTGGCTCATACCTAATTGTAAGTAGTCTCTTCTCCTTGTTAAAATATTTGTTTTAGATCAGGGTAGGCAAGCAATAGTCTGGAACCAATCAGATGCCCTGTTTTTGTAAATAGAGTTTTATTGGAACATAGCCATGCCGGTTCGTTAATGTATTCTCCTAGGGCTGATTTTGTGCTGCAACAGCAGAGTAGGTGTCACAGGTGCTACATGACCCGAAAAGCCTAAAATGCTTTCTGTGTGGTCCTTTGTAGAAAAAGTTTGCTGATTCTTAGTTTATTAAAAGATCTATATTAAAATGTAGTAAGAGTAATTGGAAGGGGAAATAATTCTTAAATTATGACTCTGTACATTTTCTTTTTCCTTTTTTTTTCAGACAGAGTCTCACTTTGTCACCCTTTGTAGAGTGCTGTGGCATCATATCTCACAGCAACCTCAAACTCATGGGCTCAAGCGATCCTCTTGCCTCAGCCTCCCAAGTAGCTGGGACTATAGCACCTGCCACAATGCCCAGCTATTTTTTTAGAGATGGGGTTTTTCTCGTGTTCAGGCTGGTCTCGAACTTGTGAGCTCAGGTAATCCACCCGCCTCAGCCTCCCAGAGTGCTAGGATTCCAGGCCTGAGCCACCACACCCAGCAAGCACTCTACATTTTCTGACAATTTTCTATGATGGATAATGTCAGGACTGTTTCTGATCACTATCAGATAGGTACATGATAAATAATCCAAATAAGACTGAGACCTATTTCATGCCCTTGTCCGTAAGTGTAATTTGATTTACTGTTCGTCACCTACAAGACTACCTTTGAGAAAAGGAAAATTTGGTCATTTCTTTTTTTAATGTGACACAATTTTAATAATTAACTATTCCCTTTACAAAAGTGGCATTTTCCATTGCAAAAAAATAATCAAATATACTCAGGAAAAGGAAAAATCACAAAGGTAGAATTTTGGTGGATACTTGATGTCATTTTGTGCTGATTGACTTTTGTGCTTTATTGTCAAAATTAATTTCAATATCCATGCATCAGTGATATGCCTTATGAGTGATCTAAAAAAGTGAATGCCCTTCTTCAGCTTATTTTTGATCAAAATAGACTTACCCAGCTTGATTATTCACCTTATACCATAGAAGTTGGCTCCAGATAGTTTTTGGTTGTTTATATACATTAAATCTACTCTTAAACAGTATGTCCCCAAGAAAGATACTCAAAACACAGCAGGGCCTGTGAAAGCAATTCCCAAATTTCGGTAGCCCCACAAATATTGTGAACAATGATATTATCCTTGAAATAAGTGAGTAGCCTCCCAAATAGAAAGTTCTGAGGAAGTAGCCTTCTGTCAGATGGTTGTTTTATAATGTGTGTTTTAACAAAAACCGAGGGCGGTAAAGTGAGACTCTGTCTCTAAAAAAAAAAAAAAAAAAAAAAAGAGCAGTCCCCCAAACTTTAAAAAATTTTTATTATAAATATTTTATATAAAATCTGTAGCCATAAAGTCAAAGAAGGTCTGAAGTTAGTTGTGGTTCTAGAACAATTCTCTTCCTTCTTGCCTATTTATCTTGTTTTCCAAGGATTTCAAACCTGGCTGACTGTTGAAATTCTGTGACTTTAGGCAGCACAGCACGATGCCCACCATTTAGAGAGCACCTGAAAGGTCTCAGTGCCTTTTTAAGTGCCCTCCCTGTTTTATTCTTGCCTCATGGCAAGTCCATGAGGTACAAACACCCCATTTCATAGATGGGGGACTTGAGGCTGAGAGAGGCTGAGAAACTTACCCAGCCTGCAAGTGGCAGAACTTAGCCTCAAAGGCCATGTCTGACTGAACCTGAATGCCACCCTCCTGACCACCACAAGCAAAACAGAGTTTTCTTAACCTGGGGTCCACAGTGCCCTCTATGAGTTTTGGGGGAGTATGAACCTCCTGAAACAAAGCACCAAAGTGCATTTACTTTCCCCAGGGCTGGGCCAGTGGCTTTTATCAGATTCCCTAAAGGGCGCCTGACCCACTAAAAATTATCAATTACTCAATCAGTGAAGGGGGAATGTTGTCAATGATTTTACCATTAAATTTCCACTGAAAGGTAATTTGATGTTGCAATGAAACTGTTGCATGTGATTGCTAAGGCAGAGAGGCAGAAAGGGTGAGGACTTTGGTCTATCACTCATAAGGATTAGGGCTGGGCTCACTACATGGGCATTTGTCACCGTGAGGCTGAATCAGGCCCCTGCCACCTCCCTGGAGCAGCCCAAGAATCTTCATGTCAAATAGCTCTCACTGTGACCACTCTTGCCACTCATCCTTAAAAAGCAAGCACAGACTAACAGGTCTCAGTGAGGAGGAAACCCTGAGCTCCAGAAGGAATGGCAAAGGCCCCCCCTCCATGCCCTGCTCTTTTCACTAAGACTCATTTCCCAGGGAATCCCTTGCTCTGACCTATAACCTTCCTGACCTAGTGTGTGAAACTTATTTCACAAACCCTGTACATTCTGACATCGGCGATCTTTTCTGTCTGGCCCACCCCTCGGTATGGAGCAGGGATCCTGATGTGGGAAGTGTTCAGCCTGGGGAAGCAGCCCTATGACTTATACGACAACTCCCAGGTGGTTGTGAAGGTCTCCCAAGGCCACAGGCTCTATCGGCCTCAGTTGGCATCAGACACCATCTACCAGATTATGTACAGCTGCTGGCACGAGGCAAGTGCATCACCTGGGTGAGCTGGAATGGGGTCCCACATGCATCCGGGGTGGTTGCTGCATCACACTGGGACAAAGCTTTCTTGAGGGAAGGCACCTGCTACAGAGCCCCTGGACCCAGTCTTCAAAATGTTTGTAAGCTAAAACAAGCAATGCAGGTGCAAAAAGTTTACCAAACAACTTTATATCCAGCACTGTTCTAATAACTTTACAAATATGAATTCATTTATTCATCAGTAAACACACTGAGATAGGTAGTATTATCATTGCAAGAACTAATAGAGGGAAAAACAGGGCTTGTTGGATTTTATTTTGATACTTTTCAAATCTACAAAGAGATCGAAAGAACACTCACAATTTTCATTAGATATTTATTTATCCTCCTGGTATTTCTTTGTATAAGAACAAGCATATGTGTACGTGTAAGTTTTCTTGTTTCTCTTTCTTATAAAAAGAGCAGCACATGAATTTCTCTCCATTGGTGTTGCCCCACTAGCAATGAAGGAGAGTACCTGTTTTCTTGCAACCTCACCTGTGGAGCACATTGTCAAGCTTTTGAATTTTTGCTGATCTGATAGGTGAAAAATGACATCCTAGTGCAGCTATAGTATGTGTATCTTTCTTCATGAGTGAGGTTGAGCTGAGCTTTTTTTCATATTTTTAAGGGTCACCTGTATCTTTCTGAGAACTATCTGTCATATCTTTTCCCTTTCTTTCTATCAGATTTTAAAGCTCTCTATAAATTAGGGAGATTAATACTTGCACTTTATTTGACATAGAAGTTGTCAATATTTTCTTCCCATTCATAACTTGTATTTTGATTTGGTGGATGGGGAGATTTTTTTGACCATGCAAAAGTTTTTTTTTTAACATAGATATATCAATATTTTCTTTATTGTTTCTGGAAATCAAGTCATAGTTAAATAGGCTTTCCCATGCTCAAATTATAATGGAATTCACGAAGATTTTCCTCTAGTACTTCTTTGGTTTCATTATTTTCCTTTTAGGTGTCTGGTCTAGTCTGTGTTTGTTATGGTATATAGCATGAAGTGTGGCTCCAAAGATAGCATTTTATATGACTATCCAGTTGTTGGCAGCACTATTTATTAAAAGACCATCTTATTTCCAGGGTTGAGATACTACCTTAAGTGGTGAAATGCCACCCTAGTATCATACTAACTTTCCATATGTATTTGAGTTTCACTGGGGACTTCCCCTTCTGTTCTTTGATCTCTCTGTTCATGTACTAGCTCTACACTGCTATGATTCTATCAGACTTTATGATATGTTGAATACTAGGTAGACTTGCACCTCTCATTGATTACCTTTCTTTATTGCTTCCTAGCCATTTTTGCATATTTTAAAAGTCCATAAACTAAAGAATCAATTTGTTTAGATTGAAACAAACTCATCTGTATTTTTGAGATTTTATTTATATTTTAACTTGGGAAATGTAACGTCTTTATGCTATTGACTTGTCCTAGTCTAGAATAAGAGATTCTTTTTTTTATATCTTCAAGTCTACATTTGTATTTTTCAACAGTGTCTTAACGTTTTCTTCATTCTGGGGGTACATATTTAAGGTATTTTATTTTGGTGCTATTGCTATTGTAAGTGGGCTTTTCCTTCTATGATATCTTCTACCTGGTGACTGTAGGTAGATGTGAAGACTGTTGATTTTGTATGCTAATTTTATAGTTAGCTCTCCTGGCAACTCCTTCATTGTTTGGGTTGATTCTATCATTGATACTCTTGGATTTTCCAGGTATACAATCATACCCTGTGCAAATACAGACACTTTTTATTTTCCAATTCCTGGGGCTCTGATTGCTTTCACTTTCTGAATGCATTGGCTAATATCTTCAACACAACATTAATAGTGGTGGATATAGTGGTCTTCCTAGTTTTGTTTCTGACCCCAGTAGAAATGTCTGTAGTGTTTCCACATTTCAAAAGTTGCTAGCTTTTGGACTGAGGTATAAATATTTTATATGTGTTATCTTTAACTATAAGTTGCATTATCTAAAACATTGCATTTTGTTTTAGCTTCCAGAAAAGCGTCCAACATTTCAGCAGCTCCTATCTTCCATTGAACCACTTCGAGAAAAAGACAAGCCTTGAAAAAGAAATTAGGAGTGCTGATGAAAATGAATGTAGATGTTAACGTTTTCATTCTTCTGAAGGAAAGTAGCAAGGCACAATGTAATTTAACTAGTTCTTGAGAGTGTTCTTTGTGTTGTCTGTTATATTATCTAGAAATGAACACAATAGGAAACAAAATATTTCCTTGAAATTGAGGTCAAATTAGTCATTTTGTTTATGCTGCTCTTAATATAACACTTTTCAGCCTATAGCAGAAGCACATTTTCAGTTTGTAATAGTGAGAGAGTGTGTATCATGCGTAAAGATTAAACAGAATTGAAAAATTATTTGTTGCATATTTGTTTCTTTACATTGTCATTATCATGATAATTAAGTATACTACCAAGTACAGAAATTTGGACATTTGCCTTCAGATTTCAATGTTCTCAAACTTTGGCATGCATGAGAATCAAATGGAGAGTTTATTGAAACGTAGATTCCTAGGAACTACCTCAGGGATTCTGGCCAAGGGGGCCTCAAAGCAGCCTGCTAATTTGTATTTTCAACAAGCTCCCACATGGCACTGATGCAGTCATTCTGAACTTCCCCAGGGGATCTCATTCCCTGGTGGGGCATCATTAGGTGGTCTATAATTCAATCCAAATGGCACAATTCTCATCTGCTATCCAGATTAGAACAATGACTCCTTATGTCATGTATAAACATACAACTAAAGTTAAATAATATTATTAAATAATATTAAATATGTTTTATGTGGAGCAAATTTTAAAAGATGCTAAGATACAATTTGATGCCCATTTTCTTAGTCATGATCAATCTCAACTTAGGGTAAACATGATCTTATTTCTAGAACTGACTGTATTGTTGCTTTCTAGTCATTTTAAGTCCTTGAGTTTTGGGACTCCAGAGTTCCTGGCTAGTTTGTTAACTGAAGTTTCTATTTCAGTCTTCTATCTTAACCCAGAGATACAGAAGTACTATTTTAGCTTTTCATGGCTATTACTATATTATCTTTAAAATTGGTCCTGGGAATGCCCTCCTTCACCCATTGCTGCTGAACCCATTGGTTTTAATTTCTTCTGGAGTATTCCCATTGCCTTTTCTATAATGTCAAGAAGGGAGAGACAATGGTTATGTGGAGGACACTATTCCATGAAAAGGCATCCCAATGAAGCCCTACTGCTATTTTTGAGATATGAGTTAATAATCCGCCTTCAGAGGTATTCATACCCTTTCCCATCCCACTCCCTCCCTCGCCTGCCAGCTAGTTCAAATGTCCCCTCTTTGATTTGTTTCTTGACATTTCATTAATGATTCCTACATTTCAGCAGAGAATGGCATTTGTTAATAGTCTTCTATTTTGTACAGAGGTACACAAATCTCAACTTACATTGAAATGTCACTTTGAAAATAATCACTAGGGCATGTATACACTTATGTATTTAGTGTTGACTACATTCCGTGTTCTTTCCTACCCAAGGAAAAAGAAGGAAGAAATGACACAACCCCTTCTTCTCAATGGTCCCATAGTCAGGTAGGGGGCGCCAGCACTTCCTGCATCACAGACCGTTAACCTCCTCAGGTCAGATCAGAGAATGATCTCATGCTCAAGCTAGGTCTTTCTTGTCTCCTTCTTGAAGATTGTTTTCCTTTCTTCTCCTTATTTCTGTATATTTGATCTTCTAAAAATAATCCTCTTTATAACAAAAGCAATACGCACATGTTGCAAAAATTCAAACAATGAAGAATTGTTTACTATGAAAAGATGCCAAAGCCTTGCTTAGAAGCCTAGCTTCAAAAATCAAGTCAAGCAAGGATTTAATGTACCACTAGACTTAATCCTAGGTCCAGGTACTAGGGGTTTTTCAGAAGAGAAGTCCAGGGATGCTAGGAGGAGGAGCCAATGAACAATACTGATACTATTTATAACACATATAATAATTTTGTAATAATTTTTAAAATGCTGTTTAACTGTGTCTAGTGGTGATATCCAGCATTTATTCTCTTTATTTGAAACCAAAAGTTCACGTATGCTCTCTCAGGAGTGAAGAAAGAGGCAGACCATATGGTGAGAAACTTAAGGGAAAGTTGGAGAGCAAGTTTAGGTAAAGCATTTACTAGGTAAACTCTAGCAGATGCAATGCTCCCCAGTCTTGCTGAGTCTTTTCTATTCTACCAAAACTCAAACACTAATCCAGGAGGGTCTGGCAAAGTTCATATCGTATCTATTTGATATTAAAAGAAATATTCCAACATAGAATTAGAAAGTTGAGTTTCTCAGTTTTCATTTTAACTTGAGAGCGGGTTATAAGAAGGAAGATTGGACCTAAGGCCCCATCTTTACCTAACCTGGGAGGGAAGTGGATTTCCAAATGAGGGAGACTATTCATTGAGAGTCCCCAGGGAAGGGGAAGGTAGCATCTTCCCTTTTTTAAATTTTGTAATGGATTTTATTTATTTTACACATAATGCAATGCATATTTTATACTCACACACACAAGGGATTTTTTATTTTATTTTTTGCAGTTTTTGGCTGGGGCCGGGTTTGAACCCACCACCTCTGGTATACGGGGCCGGCGCCCTACTCACTGAGCCATAGGCGCCACCCAGCATCTTCCTTTTCTGACCTTATTACTTCTCCTGTCAACCCCATTCACCACACCATACCAGTAGTTTAATTCCCAGGAAGAGAACACTCAGTGAGTGGCTTCATATTCCACAAACAAATGTTCCTGTGTCTCTGAGCTCCACAATGGCCCTTTCACATTTGCAATTTCATTTAATCCTTGCTTTCTCATAGTCCAGGGATCGGCAGAATGTCTACGAAGGGCTTTGTGGGCCATACTGTCTCTACATCAACTACTCAGCTCTGCTTTGCAGTGTGAAAGCAGCCATAGACAATATGCAAATGAATGGGTGTGGCTTTATTTGGGACGTTGGAATTTGAATTTCATTATCATTTCCACGTGTCATGAAATAGTTCATTTTTTATTTTCTTGAACCACTTAATGTATAAATCATGCTTAGTTCACAGGCCTTACAAAAATAGACAGTGGGCATGATTTGGCCCATTGGCCATAGTTTGCTGATTCCTAGCCTAGGTCCAAGTATAAGTCCCTCTTTATAGAGTTTCCATCTCTTCAGAGTAGGTTGTTGCACAAGCTTCCCCAGGTGGTCAAAGTGAGGACTGTACTGATGAAAACCCCAAAGTTAATTATGGAAACAAGATTTTTCTAATTTCTGTGTTATGACTGAACACTGTATCACACGCCTATGGGTCTTTTGTCATGGCTGGGGAGGCTCTTTTGAAGGTGTTAGGTGATGAAATTCATTCCTGTAGAGATCATTCTTGCACTGTGTTGAATTAAGACAAGGACTGGGAAATTTATAAGGAAAATGTGACAATTACATGGAACTTTTAGATGGCAGTAGCTTGGCAGAAGATATTGGGGAAGATGGGACATACGATACAAAATAATAGAAAAGTGGGGCGGCACCTGTGGCTCAAAGGAGTAGGGTATTGGCCCCATATACTGGAGGTGGCAGGTTTAAACCTGGCCCCGGCCAAAAACTACAAAGAAAGAAAAAGAGAGAGAGGGAAAGAGGGAGAGAGAGAAAAGGAGAAAGGGAGAAAGAGAGAAAAGAAAGAAAAGAAAGAAAAAGAAAGAAAGAAAGAAAAAGAAAAAGGTGTGGATAAAATGGTTATTAGCCAAGGAGGAAATTCTATTGTATGTTGCCCAAAGCTGTGGGTTCAAAGAATGGCAAGATGGTGATACAGATGGTAATAAGGAAACTTGTTTGGAGGGGCACAGATCTCATCAAATCTCATCAAATGACAAAGCACTCTATCTTTGCTACCCAAGTATCAGATAATTAAAAGACATCAAAGAGCCTCCTATGAACCAGATTGATTAGTTATCTTGAGGCTATTTTATAAGGGATTATGAAAATTATCCTCCCCTGACTTGGCTAATTAACTCCAAGGTCACTCTGACATTTTGCTGGTCACCACAGAGAGTGAGTTAATGGATAGAGTTTGGATATGTTCATTTATTTAATCTAGTTTTAATATTCAGGTATATAGTAGATGTTATGCTCAGAATTGGGGTAGGGATTCTAGGAAATACAAAAGCAGTATCAGATTTGGTTTCTGAACACATTTTTTGGACTGATTTTAAAACTGCTTTGTACAATAAAGCAATCTGAGAATTTGTGATATGTCCCAAGACATTTGGGAGGTCAAGGGTCTGACACACTCGGACGACAACTTTGTCCACAGAAGTGAAAAGCAGATAGAATGGACATAAGACCACAGGAGTGTGTAAATCTAGTAGGTATTGACTGAGTGCCCCCTTTGTGATCAGCCCTGCTCAGACAATATAGGCAAATACAAAAGATTTAAGAGACTGGGTTCCTACTTCAGAGGGTAAAAAACAATTGGAATTTCCACTCATTCCACTGTTAAAGAACAAGGCATGTTCTGGGAGTTCATGGAGGCCCCTGGTACTATTTTTGAGTTATCAGGGAGCTATTGATCAAGCAGCTTGAAAGTAAGAAAAATGATGTATTTTACCTGCTCACTGAATTCTCTCTTCTGTAGACCTGTCACCCTGAAGAAAGCCTGGTCAACTCCCAAGCATCACTGTGAGCAAATCCATGCTACTTGGACTAAATTAATGGGAAGAAAGTATGCCATCCTTTACACTTGGGTTAAAGTGAACAGTGTATGCTGTACTCAGTCCCCACAGCCCCACCAGTTCCCAGGCATTGTCCTTATAAGTGAGCCATCCAGACTCCATACAAGGTCCAATACTTCCTCCCATGATATATCCTCTTTGTTATCAACTCCAGTAATTCAACAGACATTTGCATTTATATTATGCTTGAACAGCCTGTGAGGCCAAAAACACCCTTTATTCTCTAATATAAACATCACTATTGGAAAACAGAGCAAAAGTTAAATCCTAAAACAGAAATAAATAGCAAAAGCAGTGTTAGCAAAGGTGCTTTCTCTTCAGCTGTGTTGTCTTTGGACAACCTTTTCTATCCGTTCCATAGCTTTGATACCTAATGACATCCTTATAATCTCATCTTTCTGTACCATGAAATTAACATTAATACACAATGAAAGCACCTCGGAAGGAAAAAGATTTCTCTAAAAGGAAGTCTGAATGTCTTCGCCGTTTTGGGATTCTTGAGCATTTTCTTCTTTACTAAGATCCACAAAGGCATAAGGATTTTCTTCACCTCTTGCTTGATTTTTCCTGTTAAATAAAGTGAAGTCACGTTACTATAATGATGTTAGAAGGATACTTTTTACCAACCCCAGACTGATGAAGATCAAAGAGCTTGATGGTAATCTGTGTTTAGAAGGCTGAATTGTTGATATTGGGGACAGCTACTCTTGAGGGCAACTTGGCCATATTTATCAAAATTAGCAATTCACATATGCTCTAATCCAGCTTTCCCACTGCTAGGATGTATCTTACAGATATATTGGCACATACAGGAAATTACCTATATTAAACTGTTGCAACTTTTTTACAAACAAACATTTAGAAACAATGTAAGAGTTCATTAATAGAGGACTGGTTAACAAAATTATGGTCCATCCATAAAATGGGAAACTATATTGCCAGAAAAAAAAGAAAAGAGGTAAGCCCTTTGTTCAACTAATATGGAATGATCTCTAAAACACATTAAATGGAAAATAAAAGAATACATAGAACATTGTGTAGACTTCTAACATTATATACTGAAAAAAGACATATAAAACATCTTATATATCTCCAAGAAACTGATAATTTTGGTCAGCTTTGTGACGGGAACTTGGAGATAAAAGATGACAGGGAAACTCTTTATGTACCATTGTGTATTTTTTTATTTTAGCCATTTGAATATATTACCTATTCAACGCCTAATTTTTAAAATAAAGCTATTTGGAGGAACTAAAAATTTCTATAAGGAAGAAAATTGAGCAAAATGGACTAACACAAATAGAGATTCAATCAAGAATATGTTTAAACAACCTGAGATGTGTATAGAGTTTTGCTAGTTGCTATAAAATATTAGCTTTCATTTCATAAGCCCAAAAAGTCAATATCTCTCAAGGTCAGAAAAATGTCCAGTGACAAAGCAAGACTAGAAATTGGGTCTCTAGTGATTTAAGTCCTCAATGAACTTTGATCTTCAACTCAATTACAGGATAGCTGACCATGAATTAAGGAAATGATATGGAATCTGAGCTACCTAAGGAGAAATGAAGGTGATTAAAAAGTGTTGATGTGATGCAAATCTCAGAGCTCATTCTTGAATGGTTTCACAGTTCAAAACCATCACCAATCTGTAGGGTCACTTCTAGACTAAAAAGGATTTAGCAATGAGGACAATCCCCTGAGCCCACCCACCCCTGTTGAGTTCCCTCTTTGCAGTAGGGAACTGGCATCGTGGCTAGGATGTAGTTTACTATGGTGTGCTAATAAACCCCAGGCTGGTTATCTACCACGTGGCCTTGTTGAAGATGTAATTGAAATGCTAATTACATCTGGTCAATTTCTAGGGGATGTATCAGGATATTTAGGTGCAAAATTGGCCGATATAACCTACTACTTATTGCAAATTCTCCAGTTAGTAAGGTCACTTACTTCCTTCGATCTCTGATCCCAGTGACGATCAGGATGATAATGCCAACCACTACCAGTCCTATCACAACTCCAAAAACAATCAGCCATACTGTGACAGGCGGCTGGTAAGGAGGAGTCAGTGTTGGCTGAATCCCCAGAAACTCGAGGGTATTGTCATCCAGGCGGAAAGCATCATTGATACGGCTTCGTGACATCCTATTCACAAAAGCAAAACATAGCAAAGGAACATTTAGGCAAAATAAAAGTGTGTGTAGTTATTCACTCCTTACATCAATGCTCCTGAAAGGATCTGATAAGGCTTATCAGGAGGATGTATGCCTAAAATCATAATAAAAGCAAAAGAGATTATCGGTTGCATAAGAGATATGAATTTTTGATAACTATGTACCTTTCGCATCTTACAACCCACATTATGTTTGTCAATAGCTTCGTTGGAAAACTGAATTGCAAGTGTGGAAATGTGCAAATGGCTGACATTTGTTCATTTGTGACTACTGTGTTTTAAGGGCAAAGTCAGCATATTCAGCAAGAATTTCCCTTCCATCAGAGTAGGTTGACAATGAGTTTATATAAAATCATGACAAAGGATAAGTGGATACACCTCTTTTATAAACAAATCGCGTCCTATAGCCATGTCCCTCAAGGAGTATTTTCCAAATAAAAGATGTTGGCATTTGGAGGCAGCACTGGAGAGCAACACAGGAAGGAGTTTTGCCAACTTCTTCAGCACTGCAATGGGAAATGGCTGAAATTTATGGAAGCAAAAGGATGGAGATTATTAAAAAAAAATAAACAATGAAATGGAAAACCTTCTAGATTGAAGGCCAAAGTGGTCTGACTCCACCAAAGGAGGACAGAGGTCAGAGCAGAATTAGCCATGTAACCTCACAGCAACCATAGCCTGAAAAGATCTAGAAAGAGTCATCCTGAGAGCAGGAAGTTGGAGCTGCAGCCTGCAGCTGGGTATCCAGGAGGGCTGAGCTCTTTCGTGGGGATCTCAGCTGGTACTTTTCCCTCAGACAGACAAAAGGTTTTAGAGGCAATGAGCGAGTTTCTGGGCCTGGTTGGACTTGCAGGACTTGGATGCAGCTCAACAGGGCCTCCTAGTGAGCTGCCCAGTGGCAGTGGGTGTATTAAGGTTGTTTTTTTTTTGTTTTTTGTTTTTTGTTTTAAGGACGAAGGGAACCATCATATGGTTGATCAATTCTTTACTCTTGCTGCATGTTGTGGAAAACAGTGGAGGCAAATCGGACAAACTATCTCCTGTTAATACTCACTGCTCCTAGCAAGGCCTTCTCCTAGTGTACAGGCCGACCCATGTCTCTGGAACGCTGTGCTGGGCCACTGTGTTTCAGGCTTTGGGCAGTTAAATGAATCCTGCATCAAAGTCCCTACAGCACATGATGGCAGTACCTGTTCAAACCTTTTCTACACTTGCTATTTTCCACATGTGCTAGCCAGACTTTCTTTGGCCTTAGCATTCTCAGGATATTTTTGCCTGCAGGCCGAAATGCTGGGGAATTAATGCCACCTGGAAGCAGTTCCCAGCCAATGACTGATGGAGGTAGTGAAGCAATCCTCCAGCTCCCTCCATTCGCTGCTGAGAGGCATTCTACCTGGTCTCTCCACGTGCCCCAGCAGGACTGGGCTCTTGTTGCCCACGGGGTACCTTGCTTGATAACACGCAATCTTTGATCTTCCTTCTCTTTTCTGTCTCCTGTCCACACTTCCCTATCGGTGCTTTTTAGGCTCACCTCCAAAATAAATTACTTACACTCAATTCCCTGTCTAACGATTTATCTGGAATCAAGACAATTCCCTTGCTGTGGGAGCCATCTGGAATTAAAACCCAAATTTGCAGGCTGAGGTAAAATATGCAAATAGCTTAGAACAATAGGAACATAGGAAGAACACTAAACATTACCTATTATCGTTGTTGTACGTGTTAACCCCTCACCCTTATATGATTTGTTTGAAAGTAAACCGTCACCTGATAGCCTCTTCAACTTCGGCTCTGGGAATGATGTCAGATGCATTTTTCGGTGCAGTGACAAAGAAGGTGAAGGAGATTCGAGGTAGGAAATCACTCACCCATACATCCTCCTCCCTGTGGAGAAACCAAAGAAACATCTTCCCCTGTGACACAAATAAAGACAATGAAGACTTCCGCTGCTGCTGAAAAGGAGATTAGGGAGAGGGTCAGAGGGGAGAGAGACAGGGACGGGGCAAGTAACCAAAGATGTAATCACCAGGAAAAATTAACCCTGCCCAAAGCACATGAAATCAATTCCCTAAAAGCTGGGAGATCAAGTCTTAGCACTATTTGTTTTGCCTCCATATAAAACCCACATTTTTTTTTTTTTTGAGATAGGGTCTTACTTTGTTGCCCAGGCCTGAGGGCAGAGGTGTGATCACAGCTCACAGCAACCTCAAACTCCTGGGCTCAAGTAATTCTCCTGCCTCAGCCTCCTGAGTAGCTACAGGTGAGCGCCACTATGCCCAGCTAATTTTTCTATTTTTTATAGAGATAGGGTCTCACTCTTGTTCAGGTTGGTCTCAAACTCCTGACCTCAAGCCATCTTACCACCTTGGCCTCCCAAAGTACTAGGATTACAGTCATAAGCCACCACGCCGGGCCTTAAAACCCACATTTTTTTTCCAGTGATGGAAACATTTCAAAGTGAAAGCACTAACAGAATGAGCAAGGAATCACTGGTGACCCAGGATTGTGACAAACAGCCTGGTGGGCAGGGATGGCTCAGTACCAGGGACAGAGATGGTGTGTTCACACCCCCAACCCACCCCCACCCAGCAGAAAATGTCATGTTGCACCCATGGGCGAAGGGAATGTGTGGGCTTTCCTATGTGATGTAACAAGACCAGAATAAAGGCCAAAGTCCTTAGCGTGGGGCTTTGAAGCCCACGTATACTTTCTCTTCTGCCCCCTGCCGCAAAGCCCCCCTCTACCCTGGCCACATCTACTCAGCTTCTAGCAGACGCTGCTCCAGCCGCACTGACCTTCCTGCTCCTCCAACAGGCAAACAACATTCCTTCCTGAGAGTCTGCTCGGCTGTTTCCTCCAGGGGAAACCTCACCCCATTGTCTGCATTGCTGCCTCTGCTTCCTGCTTCAAATCTTTGCTCAAATATTAGCAAAGTCTTTCCTAACCGTTTTGGTTAAAATTGAACTGCCCCACCACACCCACACCCACACCCCAGCACTCCTCGGCCCCTTTTCTGTCATATTTTTCTTCCTACCATGTGTCGGGGAATTTTACTATATGTCACACGTGTGTTCCACACGCACACAAAACACATCCACACTAGAATATAAGCTCAAGGAAGGCAGAACTTTTTCTCTTCCAGGGCTGAGGGTGGGTGAGAGCTGTTTAATAAGAACGGTGCTGTTGCGATCCAAGCCAAATAAGCCACACTCTCCCCTCAATGGAGTTACCCAAATCCCAGGATGCCAGGGAAGTGTAAAAGTTATTAGAAGGTTTTTCTTCATTGCACTTAAAGAAAAGTTTAAGCAGAATATGTCCTCAGACTCAGATAAAGAGGTGCTGGCTGGAGTAACTTGAGAACCCAGCAAATCAACTCACCCAAATGGAACTGTCTGCTTTTTCATTTCTGAAAAATACTTCCTCATGGCATATGCCACAGATGACCGGAACAAGTACATTTCATTGGCATTCCACTCGTACTGCAAATTCAGAAGAAAGACACTGCTCAGTAGGGATCGGAGGATGCTTTCAACACCTGATACTCCTCAAGCATTGTTCTGAATATTCCAGAGAGTCCCCATATTCATTGCCAGTGACCCTCCACACGTGTGCCCGGCAGCATCCCCCTGCAGGGCTTGTTAAAGCACTGCGTGCTGGGCCCCACCCCAGCGTCTTACTCAGAAAGCCTGAGATGAGACCCAAGAATTTGCATCTCTAACCAACTCCCAGGTGGTGCTAATGGCTAGGCACCCACATTTTAGGAGCCCTTAGGTTCACTGGGCCTTTAACTTTGGTTTGATGTAAACTGAAATAAACACCTTGAGGGTAGGTGTATAAATGGGAGTCTAAAGAAAAGTTGTGGGTTTTGCTGAAAATGTCTGTACATTATAGACAAACTGTTTACTATTTTTATAGTAAGTTCTCATATACGTACTGTATATTATAAGTGTAAAAGAAAAAGAAAGAAACTTGAAGTTCAACGGGTAGATAACACTTTGTAAATAGCAAGGTAATCTGTTTTTTTCTTGTTTTCCAATGCCAGATAAATGGCTTGTGTTTGCCTGGCCTTTGAAGATTCATTAAGAGAGAGAAAAGCATTCCCTCTTGTGTCCAGTAGATGGCAGAAGAGATCAGTAAATGGCACAAGGTTTTGGTCTATGTTTCTCCTTCCCCTTTCAGGAAAAAAAGTTTTTAAATTTCACAAAAAAAATTATTACATTCCTTTCAGCTTGGCTTCTCCCAGGATTGGAGGGGTGAGCTGCACCAATAGTAATAATAACACTATTACTGTTGTTACTATCGCCGCTTTTTTTTAATTGTAAATGCTGAGTTCTCAAAATAATGCCATCACAATCCAGTTGGATTTCACCATAAAATAGCTTGAATGGGCCAGATGTTCTGGGTCTGATGTGGAGAGGCACTAAAGGAACGGTTCTGGTCTCATCCAAACAAACTGTTGCTTAGTGAATTGGCCTTAGAACGTTACACCATCAAACCCTTTGAAGACTATTTGCCGATCCTCCACTGCACGGAAAGAGAACATGCAGACAAATGTCAAGAAACAAAAAGATAATTGAAAAGGATCCTGGAAAGGCCAAGCAAGATCTAATAAAAATATGGCAGAAAGAGAAATAATTCCACAGAATATTCCATGATTATTAAGAAATAAGAACTTGAACTCTCAGAGTTCGGAAAGCAATACACTTCCATTTTTATTTTTCTTTCTTAAATGTTCACTTTTTTTACTCCTACTGTGTTATGTATATTTTGCTGTCTTATTATGAAAAGTATACTAAGAGTATTGTTGAGTCTTGGACAACATTTAACTTCTCAGGAAAATAAGGAGGCAGGAAGATAAGCTTTGGACCCACTTAATGCAGAGAACAATTTTTTGTGGCCACTGCAAAGCCTTCAAAGTGTCACAGCCCCACTCAGGCATTTGATCCCCATCTCCCTGCAACTACCCTGTCCTCTCTTCTTTCCCAATTAATGCTACTACTTCTAGATCACCTGCAACAAGTGTCTAGGAGAGAGCAATACTTATTAAAATAATTCACACAAACATGTAATATGATTTTCTGTAAGACTTTTTGTTACCACAAAATGCATCTTTGTATCAGTGGCTCTCAAACTTTGCTGTAATTAAAATCACCTGAGGACCTTTAACTCTTGCCACCACATCAAGCAATGAAATCAGAATCTCTGGAAGTAGAACCCAGGCAACCTCTCAAAATGTAACCACATCCTCTCCCTTGAATACAAGATAACAGTGATAAGAGTCACTTGGAAGGATTGGTATTTGAGGTTTAAAGATTGGTACAGATGTTTTCTCATTGATCTTCATAATGCCTTAAAAGTAATCAACAAAAAGTAGGCATAGCCCATCCGAGAAGAAATGAGTTACTCAAAAAAAACCCCAAACCTGAAGGCCAGAATTGGGAGCTTACAGTTTTGAAGAGAACCACATGGCCTCTACTTTTTCAGACCACACTGGAACAGGCTTACTGTGTCCTATTCAAGCAAAGACAGTGAGCTGAAAAAATAATGAAAATGCACTCACAGCTTTATCTCCAAGAGCAGATTTTAGGCTTATCCTCACTTTGATGCTTTGGTCAGCATCTGATCAAAGAGAAATCACAGGCTGTTGGTTACAGATGACAAACTGGCCACATGTGTTTATTTTCTTCTCCTCCCAAGATCCCATTAAAGTGCTAGTAAAGGAATTTTTTTAAAGGTATAAACTCACTTTTGGAAAATGATGGGAAATGGGTAACTGCTTTCTCAGGGACAGAAAGCCAGGGCCAAATGTATACACAAAGGGAGCACAGACCCCAAAAGAGCCAGAGAATCCCAGATAGATTTGGGATTCTGGTACGGCAGAGAATAGGAAGAGGACACTGGGCTGAACACAAGGGAAATGAAAGTCAGAGCGTGGTTAAAACCACTTGGAGAATAATTGATCCTCCTACCCCATGTGCTCTTGTTTAGACAGTCGCTTGGAAGCTGTGCTCCAGAAAAACAATAGGTCATCCAAGAAATAAGAGGTGGAATCTAAGAAGATTCAACCCAGAAGAACAACAAAGGAATTGCTCAGGATGAAAACTGTGGTCCAGATTGAAACAGGAAGATGTAAGACTCAGAAGGAACTCTCTAGGAAAGGATACAGTGGAAGAGAATAGACAATTTGGAAAAAACAAGTGCAATGTAGATGGCAAGTTAGTCTGCCAAAAAAACACTGAGGCAACTAAAAACTTGGGGACAAATAAAAAGTACATAAGAAAGGGCACAAATTAGTATATTACTTGGCTCTGCAAGCATAATGATGTAAAGAAACATTGATAAAGTCAAGATAAAGCTTTACTGGGAGAAAGAGAAATGGAAGTAGACAGAAGCAAAAGTCTAGAACTGACCAATAAAATAACAATGACAGCTGCCACCATAACAGAGTCAGAAGCAGGTTATGTATAGAGGGAAAATAGACTCAGCTGTGTCACAGCCGTCATGAGAATGGGACCACAGGGGACCGAGGGAGCAGACGCATGCATCGACTCACTGTACTCACATGGACTCCAGTCGGTGTTCCAGCCCACAAAAGAATTCCTGTTCTGTTCTTTCAGCCAGGTAAACAGGGGCTCAAAGTAGGTGAGTAGTGGGCTGACATTCATATTCCTTGTTCCCACCACATTTTCCAGTGCTAAGGTCCAGGGTTCTGATTTTCCAAGGCTCATCATATTGCTACATAAAAAAAGAAGGGATTGTTTTTCCCATTGAGGGATTCCAAATGTACATGTATTTATAACTATGATCTAGTGCCTCTTCTCTTTGACTTAACTAATTTTCTCCTGGCAAATAAGAAAAGGCATGTTAATAGAGGTATTCATCCCTCAGTCTCTCTCTCTTTCCAATTACTACTGCAAAGGGAGCTCTGTAGTTACAACAGGGAAAGAGGAGGTGGCCCCATCCAGCCAGTGTGTGGTGTAGGTTCCTGTCTCAGCCCAAATGAAACGTTTGCTTTGTAGATGAGGATGTTTTGTATCCCAAAAGTGTCTTTTTAGAACAAAGAAATGAAATTCAAGCCTAGGCATGGAAATAACTAATATTAAGAGAGTTTCAACATTTTGAGGCATTTCTTACAGCAGCTTCTGCCCAGCTTCAATGGAATTTGAGATGTCACATTTGTGCAGGGGACCTTGATGTTGTGCTGCTTGACAAAGGGCTTCTTGAAACTGGAATTGATAAATGGTCCTTGTGTAATATCTGTACAAGAGACAAAGAAAGAGGAAAGCAGCCTTGGGTTTAGTTACAGTATCAGAGGTGTAGATTAGGGTATCTATCCAAGTTCCAGGGCCCAAATAACCAAAAAGACACTAGTCAACCTCATTCTCTAGCCATGAACTCTACAGATTCATCATCATCCATGTGCACGGTATGTATCAGCTGATGAACAAGGCAGTATTACTCTGGTAAGTGTTAGCTCACATTTGTTTTGTGTTTTACAGATTTTTAACCCTTTCATATAAGTGACGCTAATTGATACTTAGGCAGGTCAATAATATTATTTTCGTTTTGCAAACAAAGAAACTGAGGCCCAAAAAATTCGAAGTCTGGGGCTAATAGGTGAAGAACGTATGTTTTTGGACATCAAGTTAAAAATTCTTTTTCTGTTACATGATAAACTCTACCAGAAGAGGGAAGACAAGAATTCTTTGATTTCTCCCAATGATGCTATTGAATCCTTGATGATTGGGGAAAGTCCTCATACAAGTTTTATTTAGCCCAAAAAATCATGTTGGGTTAAATTGTACTGAAATTGATCATCTATATAGACAGTCCCTGACTTACAGTGGTTCGGTTTGTTGTTTGGTTTTTTTTTTGTTTGTTTGTTTGTTTTTTTTTGTTTGCTTGTTTTTTTCATTTTACAATGTTACTTTCAGCTGTGCATTAATGGTGAGTACCCATACAACCATTCTGTTTTTCACTGTCAGTACAGTGTTCGATAAATTACTTGAGATATTCAATACTTTATTATAAAATATGCTTTATATTAGATGAATTCACCTAGCTGTAGGGTGATGTAAGTGTTCAGAGCACATTTATAAAGTTGGCTAGGCTAAGCTATGATGTTCAATAGGTTTAGGTGTATTAAATGCATTCTTGACAAGATATTTTCAACTTATGATGGGTTTATTGGGATGTAACCCCATCATAAGTGAAGGAGCATCTGTGTTGAGCTTAAGGGGTGGGGAATGGAGATGGAAAGAATAATTATCACTTTGTTGATCTCTATTTATTATTAACACAGCTATCCAGTACCCCTGGGAATGAAATAGAAGAAAACTCATTTACCGAATGAAGGAGTAATCATTAGAAACATGGAATAGAGACGCAGGGTCACAGTATGTTTCATCATGGGGCATAGGTTCCACCACCCCAACTATCTCTTGCCTTTGGGAAGAAAAGAAAAAGATCCATTAGCTGTGAGTCACCCGTTCAGACAAGGTCGAGTTGAGCACAATGATGCAGTTGCCTCAGTCAATGGTATTTATATTGACATTGGTTGTCAGGTGAAATAGAAACAGTGTAAAAAAACAGACAGGAAAGCCCATTATGGGGCCATCTCTAAGTGTGGGTTTTTTTTTTTTTATTCAGCCAGAATATACCATTGGAAAACAGCTATGTCTTCAAAACACTAATTTAATAAAATTCATAAAGTGTATCACATGGCCAAAAACGTTCAGTGAAAGCCCTAACAATTCTTCTCAGGGACCACACTTTATGTGCTCCAGGAAGATAGAATTTTTCAAAGTTGAATTCTTACTGTTTCTTCAAGGCTAGCTCAAATGACCCCTCCTCTGAGAAACTTGTCTTCATCCTACGCACTCTGCAGCAGTGAACCCCTCCATATTCCTTAGCCATGTCTCGCTGTGCCTCCTTTGCCATTTCTCTCCCTGTTTTGTTGTTTTCACCTACAGCTCCTTCTTGCCCTGCAGACTTGAGCTCTTAGAGAGTGCAGCTGTGTCTTGGTCGTCTTTATAGTTCAGACATAGTGACTGGCATTAAGGGAAGACTTTGTTTATATTTGTTGAATGACTAAAGGAATAATTAATGCATAAATGAATCACTTTAAGGGTCTAATTCCATGTACTTTAAAAATAAACTGTGAGAAATCAAAAGAATCCAGTCAAAAAAAAAAAAAAAGGTAGGGAAATCACGTATTTGGAATTATTTAAAAGGAATACATTTGTCCCTTCAGATTGTGGGATCACTGTAAACACAGCTTCGGTAATTCAGTCGAATCTCCATAGCTGACCACCTCTCTACACTGACCACCTCCTTTAAGGTGACCTAATTCTCATAGACTGGACACACACCTCATGTATGCATCAGTACAATAGGCCTCGTTCCTTATGTTGACCACTTCTGTGTGTTGACTAGTTTGTTATAGTCCCTTGGGTGGTCAACTTACAGAGGTTCTACTGCATTTAAATGCCAGAAACAGTTATTATGCAGGCTGCCTCCTTCCTCCTAAGAAAGATTGATGTTAATAGAGAGAATCCTGACTGAAGAATAGCACTGTTTTAAACCCATGGATGTAGCACTGCATGTGACGTATGAGATCTTCACTTCAAAGAGGAAAAATAAGAAAAAGAAAGAAAACATTGACAGAGGTCTCATAAATGGTGGAAAGAATATAGATCCTCTCTCTCCTTCTTTTGTAGTTCTTTCATCTAAAACCCAGTTATTGGGCGACGTCCATAGATCAGTGGGTAGGGTACCAGCCACATACACAGAGGCCGGCGGATTCCAACCTGGCCTGGGCCAGCTAAAACAACAATGGCAACAACAACAAAAAACAGCTGGGCATTGTGGCGGGTGCCTGTAGTCCCAGCTACCTGGGAGGCTGAGACAAGAGAATCGCTTAAACCCAAGAGTTTGAGGTTGCTATGAGCTGTGACGCCACAGCACTCTACCCAGAGTGACAGCTTGAGACTCTGTCTCAAAAAAATAAAGAAATAAAAAATAAAACCCATTTATTTCAAGCCTGCATGTGCCAGGCACAGTGCAGGGTACTTGGGGTACAGTGGTGACTAATGTAATGCTGCTGCCATTGAAATTCATCACTGTCTGTTGCCCAGACTTGCCAGATCCTCTTCAGGTTGGAATCCTCTGTTCCCCTCCCCACACAACTAGTTAACTCCCACATCTTTCTCAGGGCTCAACTTAGATGCATCTCCTCATCTGACCCCCCCCCCCCCAATTTGGCTTTGGATTACCACTTAGACAGCTATGGACTCCTGTACCCTCCCATCATGACACTGCGCATTACAGTGCTTTCATTTTTCATATCCTGCCACAGACTGAACATTTTGGGAGGTCAAGGACCATGCCTGAAATGACTAGCATTGGATCCCAAGTGCTTTTCCTAAAATGTGGGGTCAACATTTTGTTTTAAAGAATGGGTAAAATACATAAAAATGAATTTAAAAATCGATCACTTCCTAAATACCACAGTTTAATGAGTGATGCCACTTAAGAGCATAAAGCAGTGTCACCTGACTCGAGGTGTGGACAGAGACAAGGGAATTTTATCTGAGGACATGGCATCCTAATAGAGACTAAAAAAGTTAAAATGACGCCATTCATGTGTGCCTGGGGTGTGGGGTGATGGCATTCCCCTTAGCTGAACACACTTTTCTGTTTTTCACATATTTAATTCCACATCACCCGTTTTCAAGATTTACCTGTTCAAATCCCAGCTATCCTGACTGTGAAGCATTTTCTCAGAACCCTAATCCTAGCCATTTTAGATTGGTTTCTCTCAGCAATAGACCCAGAGACAAGGCCCTGGAAAATGATTCCAGCAAACATCAGCAAAGGAGTGAAGAAACAAGACAGGGAAAGGAAGGAAAACAGCCCGAAAAGTGTGTTATCAGGCAAGTTACCACCGCAGGTAATTGGAGCTTACCCACATTAAGGAACTGGAGGATTCAGTGCGGAGCCTCATCTCAAGAGATATCCCACCTGAGGCCAAGGGCGCTAAGGTATTCACCCACCAACTCCCACCAGTCATTGGGTGAGGGATGGTGGGAGTAGTGTTAGCTCCTCAGCCCTTCCTGACAACTGAGGATTCAGGAGGCTGTAGGAATTCCTGAGACAATGAAACACAGCTATCAGGGGTGTGTGTGTATCTGTGTTCGTACCAACAAAATGATTTTAAATAAAGAGCAAACTCATGAGGAAACATTTTGTTGATTGCATAATCATTGACTTACTTCATTTCCCACCACTTTTTCATCCACTGATCTTTGGGAATCTCACCCTTAAAGACCATCCATCTCCACTTCTCTAACATGTAAGTAAAAGGTAGAGTTCCAACAATCGTGAGTGCTTGTTTCAGCAGGAAGTTAATTTCTGTTTCTGAAAGCAAAAATGGAAAAGGATAAATATTAAGGTGAAGATGACAGTGGATGTTTTGTGTTAACAAGAATTTTCCTAAATCTCAAGATACTATTCTTCAAGATATACTTACTATAGGATGATCACATGACAAATATTGATAGTGGACATGATAATATGTATATTTTCATTTTCTCAACTAAAAGATTTGGAGTAGGGTAAAGCCCTGGAATGGAACCGGTAAATACAAATCTGCAATTTACCCCATCCTCTTTTTTTCATTAGTTTTAATTGCTTTCCTTAAATACCTCTTATCAGAGTTAATTTGAGCTATTTCATCTCCTTTCCCAGTCACACTGTTTATTTTTGAAAGCTCCATGGAGGCAGTGATTGTTAATGTCTTATTCAAGACTAGTCAGTGTCTGCTATATGATGCCCTCTGTAAGTCTTCACTGAACAAATGCAGTGAAAAGCTGGTACACTCTGGATCGGGAAAAAAACCTAAAGGATACAATCCACTGGATGATCAAAAGTACAATGTACTTTAAATGGACTGATATTTTCCTTTAACAAATCATGTTATTTTATTTTATCCTTCATTAATGGCATAAAGAGGCAGTGGAGCTCATCTCTAGTGCACAAAGGAAGCTCACTGAAATGTAAGCAGGGGTGTGATTTACCTTGCACATCACTGTTGTCTCTAGTGTCTGGGAAAATGCCTCGTACGTGGTATGTGCTTGGTAAATGTGTTTGGAAGAAGAAAGGAAGAGAAAGAGGGAGTGAGGGAGAAAAGGGATGAAGGAATTTATTTAACATTATTTACAAATAGAGGCAGAGCCAAGAAAAGAAGCAGCAGGGGTTTTCCAAACTGGTAGTTTAACCACAGCTTCAGAAACATAGTGATTCAACCATTTTGGCCTCCTGTCAGGGAATACTAAAAAATAATAAAACAGATAATTGCCTGATCATTGACTTGAATGAATTATATTTTAAAATTAGGAAGCAGGTGTAGTTACTATCAACTACCTTTCCTTTGTTGCTTCATGGGTGGATGCCACTGCTGGTCTACAATCCACTGAATGGATGCTTACAATGACTATTTCAGACATGATGATGGCTTTACACCAGCTTACTCCAAGATCCTTACGGGATCACCAAGGAGCTAGAGCCAGAAATCAAGACAGAGCGAATGCCCCACCCAAGGATGGAGGGGAATGGACTCTATTGACCAAACGCCCCAGCCAGCAGAACTGATCTTTATGTCACAAATAACTAAAACGAGGGGAGAAAATAGATGGAAGAGAAGGTATTAGGTTCTGCTTGCCCTCCTTTTACAAGGAAGACTCAAAAACCATGGCATCCTCACTAAATATTTGTCATGTTCCATCAAAGCCAAGCCATCCAGAGAAAAACAGGATCCCTCAGGCAAAGTGGGTTAAAATTTTAGGAAGTTTTTACCTAGAACCGGAAGAATCTAGTCAGGACACTGACACTAATTAGCTGAGTGACCTTGAGCTGGGTGACCATTTCAGTTCTATGGGACTGTTTCAGTATCTTTAATAGAAAACAAACTTCTGTTAGATATTTCTTAGGGTCCCAAGATCATTCATTCAGTTACCCTTCTTAATCCCTTTTCAATAATACAGAACCACAAGTTGACATGTACCTAATTTTTTTTTTACTGTAGCAATTTTCAGTTATCCATAAATACCTTACACCTTGTGGGTCAAAAGTCAATATTTCATATGTATAATAATAAATACCTTAGCCCATGTCAGACTAAAGAACCGCCATAACAAGCCATGAGAAAATGTCCATACCATTGTCGTCTTGAAAATCAGGTGGCAGAAGACCAATGGATTGCAAATGCTTAGGTGTAGCTGCAGAAAGTGACATGATTTCTCCAACAGCTTCATGGAACCCTTCGTTAGCTCCACTTCTTAGCAGGAAAGGTTGTACAGCATATGCCATATCATACTGGATGTGCCCCATCTCATGATGGGCTGTCAGGAAGTCATCCATTGTCACCTTTGTACACATTTTGATCCTGCACAAAAATGGACAAGCTTAAAATGAACCTCACTAAATTTCATTTAATCATCACAGTAGAGTTGTATGAAGTTTTCGTAGCGTGAATCGTCTTGCCAAGATTTACTCACTAGCAAATCTTGAGTCCCCGCCTCTTAGGTCCTAGAAACTGTACTCATTGCTCAATATAAACTAATAGGCAGGGCTGAATCCTGTTTTCTTGCTCACAGACTAATAGGAAGACAGATGAGTGGAGTCCTGTGCTACAAACATGGTGAGACAAGTACTCTTTAAGTGATCAGTAGACTCAGTCTTGGGTGCAACAATGACCGAATGCAGGCACAGTCTCCTAGAAGCACCAAGAAGGACATAGTTGGATTCAATGAGCAATCTCAACATTGACCAAATGTGCAGGAGTTTTCCAGGTATGTGGCAAAAGAGGTTGACATTCCCCAAAGTACTCAATGAGAAAGGCTTGAGAAAAGAATGTGCCATTCAGGACACTGCAAGCAGTGTGGTATCGCAAATTAGAGAAATAGTAGAAGAAGCTAGAAATTAAGACTTGGGAATCGTTAGCATGTAAGTCAGGGAGTGGATATGATGACACATGAAGCATGAATCAAGTGGTAAGAAAAGACAGCCAGAGCAGCGCTCGTAGCTCAGTGGGTAGGGTACTGGCCACATACACTGAGGCTGGTGCATTCGAACCCAGCCTGGGACTGCTAAAACAATGACAACTGCAACAACAACAACAACAAATATAGGCAGGCACTGTGGCGGGTGCCTATAGTCCCACCTACTTGGGCTGAGGCAAGAGAATTGCTTAAGCCCAAAAGTTTGAGGTTGCTGTGAGCTGTGATGCCACAGAACTCTACCCAAGGCAACAGCTTGAGACTCTGTCTCAAAAAAAAAAAAAAAAAAAAAGACAGCCAAAGACAAAGCCTACTTAGGAGGTCCCAGAACCAAAGAGGTGGTGAGAGGAAAGTGATTCAGAGGAGACAAAGTACAATCAGAGAAATCAAAGAAGTCTGGAAGAGGATGACAATGCAGAAGTCAATGACAAATAGTGTTTGAAAGACCACTTGTAAATGTCATCTAATGCTATGTAGCCTAACAGCATAAGCACCACATTTGAGATAGTGATCCTTTTGAACCTGACGAGAGCATTTTCTTTCAGTTCAGTATAGGGGTAATATTTCAATAGATTTCCAAGTTAATTTTCCTACCACTCTGATCATGTCCTCCTCACTGCTCAAGAATAAACTCAGCCTCCTTTATATATGCCAATCTGACCCCAACCTGTTTTTCCAACTTGGTTTCTCTCAATTCTCTTTTGAAACAACTATAAGAATAACTACCATATATTTACTATATGTAAGATTCTGTGCTAAGAAACTTACATACACTTTCTCATTTTTAAGCCTTACTCTAGTTCTGGGGTCATAAACTATGGCGTACCAGCTGGCCACATTATAAATAAAACTTTATTGTCACCATGCCCATTGTTTATGTATTGTCTATGGCTACGAAGGGCAGAGTTGAGTAGTTGCAATGCTGACCTGAAAAGCCTACACTATTTACTACCTGTTCCTTTACAGAAAAGGATTGCTGATTCCTACTGTAGAGAACCCTGGTGGGGTCCCACCCAGATCTTAGTGTCAAGCAGATCCACCCATCCCCCAGCTACCTGAGTCACAGCAGATAAGGGCCAACAGCTGCTTCCTACACTGTCTTTGGCTAAATGGGAGGTGCCTTACCCAGGAAGTTCACACACTCAGGCAGCTCACAGCCAGTGACTAATATAATGGCACAAAATGCCAGTCTCAGTCTCATGTCTCAAAGTGTGACCAATTGAAGTCGTGCTCAGAGCTCCATAGGATCAGGCTGATGCCAAGTCTCCAGCAGAGATCACTTCCTTACTTTCCTCCCTCACCTGTCCCAACCTGCTTCCCTCATTCCCCTTCACCTGAGAGCTCCCCACTCAATGAAGAGTTGGACAATATTTATTTCAAGTGAGTGAAGCCAACCTAAGACTCTCAAAGACATGCAACCTGGAGACTACTATTCTACCTTATAGATTAGGAAACTGAAACCCCAAAAGTGAAATACTTTGTCCAGGGTTGCCTAATCATTGAGTGACATGCCTAGGATCCCATAGCCTGTGCTCATTGTGCCACATTACACAAACCCTCTTTCCCGTATTTGTTATTCTAGCCTAACTTACTGACTCCACCACACAAGCCAGGTCCTTCCGGCCTGCCTGCATTTGATTCTGCTGTTTTCCCATCCTGGTGTCTCCCAGCTCTGGCAGTCCAAATCCTTCTTGTCTTTCAAGCCCAATTCAAATACCACCTGCAAAGCCCTGTCTGATCCTATCTTCTATTCCCGGTGTGGTCAGTCTTCTTCCAGTTCTCCACACAGTATTCCCTGTGTCCTTCTTATGACAAGTCCCACTTTCTCCCACTTATCCTAGCTTTTTAATGCACCTATTCCATCTCATGCACAAGAATGAAATATGAAGGGGGAGATCACAGCCTGATTCACATGCCCATCTTTCATAAATCTTAGCACAAAACCTTTCTCGATAGGGGTATCCCCATCTCTATGACCACGCAACAGTGATGTTCGCATAATATTTCAAGGGAGGCAGAGTTTCTAAAGGTTTAAGTTACAGCCTGCTTTATCCAGGAAAGCCCAAATGTGCTCTTATGGACTTCCAACCTTAGTTCAAAAAGAGTTTAACTCATCACTTCTGCTCTCAGAGAAGGAATCCATGTTCAACTTCATCCTGCCTCCATTGTCCCCCACTGCTTAGTATCAGCTGTGTCAATGTTAGCCTTACCTGAAATCACCCTTCCCCAGGTCCCAAGCTGTAGGGTGACAGACAACTTTCTGGCCATCTTCTGGCTCAGTTAGCATGGAGTTTTGCCAGAATCCTTGAGTCATTCTAGGAAGGCCGACAGTCACAAAGAAATTCTCAGCCTCCTTGAATATTCTCTGCGCATCCCAGCCCTGGGGGGGAAAAATAGTATTTAATTCCAGCACTAAAAAACAGCATTCTTCAGTGAAATAAGCCAGACACAGAAAGACAAATACCATATGTTTTTATGTAAAGTGTAGAATATAAAACAATCAAACTCATATAAGCAGAGAGTAGAATGGTGGCTACAGAGTCTGAGGGTTGGGGACAAGGGGAGATGATGACCAAAGGTTACAAAGTCTCAGATCAGGTGAAGAAGTTTTTCTTCTTGAGATACATTACACAGTGTGGTGAATATACAGAGGGTGCCAAAAAATGTATACATGTTTTAAGAAAGGAAAAAACTATATTAAAATTGCAATACTTGCTATATACCGGTAACAAAAGATGAATACAAGTCATGTTTGAGCACCTCTTGTAATTGCAGAAGTCAAATATGACTTGAGTATTACAATTTTGATATGGTTTTTTCTTTTTGTAAAACTTGCATCTATTTCTTGGCACCCTCTATAGTTAATAATAGTATACTGTACATTTCAAATTGCTAGGAAAGTAAATTTCAAATGTTCTCATTGCAAAAAGTAAGTATGTGAGCTGACGGATATGTTAATTGGCTTGATTTAATCATTCTGTGTTGTATTCATAAATCATAACATCAGTTTGTGCCCCACACATATATCTAATGCAATTATAAATAGTCAATTTACAACAAAATTTTAAATGGGAAAAAGTGCTAATGTTATTAAAAAACAGCTCCACATTCCTTCTGTTGGATAAATACATTGGCATAGCCTTTCTGAAAGGCAATTTTGTAACATGCGTGGGCAGGTTTTGAAAGCTCTCTTTGTCTCAGTAATACTGCCCTTAGGGAGCTAACCTACAAAATTACAAGAAATTAAGTGCAAGAATTACATTGAGAATGATACCTTTGTAAAATGGAAAACTGTGTGGCTACCCAAATCATATTTATGAAGAATTTGTATTGATATTACAAAATATAATTGAATAATAAAAAGAAAAAGTAGTACAGGCCACTTACATGGTATGATCTTTTTTTTTTTTAACATGGTATGTTCTTAATGAGGAAATATATGAAAATGTTAACAGTAGACTAGGTGACATAGCATGTCTTTTTTTTTTTGTCTTTATTTTTTATACTCTAAAGAAGTCATTACCTTCTGTTTGCTAAAGACTATTCAACTAAAGCCAGGAATTATTGATTGAGCTCCTTCAAGGGGTAGGGCCCTGGATTAGGCTCAATGAAAGACACAAACAATGAGGGACACTATGAAGGCTTGAATGACCTGACAAGCCAGTGGGTAGTTGGACCTTGGCTTCATGATCTGTATAGAATCTAAGCTTTCAGAATGTTTGGGAACTGGAAAAAGACATCCGTCAGCATCTGCCACCCAAAAACTCTGCTGGGAACTAGTGTCTAAGAACTAACCAAGCCTGTTAGGAGATAAGGCCTACATCAGGCAAGGTAATTTTGTGTAATTGACAAATAGTTCATGAATTGCTTTTAGTAACAGAAAACTTCCTCTGATCTCAAAGACCTGTCAAATCTGGTTTTTCTCTGATGTCAGGCAACTGGTATTGATGAGAATGACATTCTTATGCAGAAGGAACATATATCAAAACACTGCAGGCCAGTAACACAGTTAACATCTATTGAATGAAAAATGAATGAATTATTATAAAGCCAGACTGGAAATATTAGAAGTTCTGGGTTTAATTATTAGTCATCGAAGACAGTCTTTGTGACTTAGAGCGAATCATTTACCTGAGCCTCAGTTTTCTTACCTACAGCATGGAACTATCTTAATACCTGTCCTTCCAGTCTCATAGAAGAAAATAGGAAAGATGGCTGTGAAAATACTTTAGAAAGGCTAAGACCTATATAAAGGCAGACCTTTACTGCTTCTCAACTGCAAAATGGGGCAAGAACTGCTGCAAGAGTTTGGAGGCCCTTGCAGATTCAAGTTTTTACTCTGCGATGGACTTTTCCTAGGAGTATATTATGTATGTGAAGATGCTCATTTGCATTGCTACTTATAGGCTTAAAATCATTAACCAGCAAAGGTTCAGCTATTCATATGTAACCTGTTTCCCCGAAAATAAGACAGTGTCTTATTTTAAGGTGTGCTCCCAAAGATGCGCTAGGTCTTATTTTCAGGGGACGTCTTATCTTTCCTGTAAGTAGGTCTTATTTTTGGAGGACGTCTTATTTTCGGGGAAACAGGGTAGTAGAGTAAATTATGGTGGAATAATCTAAAGAAATTTTATAAGGCAAATAGAAGTATGATAATGCATTCTACTAAAATGTAGAATTTTAGTTCAATAAAGAAAAATAACATAATTTTAACTATAATACAATTTCATCAATACACGGGAACGCAGAGAATTTAAACAATTATACCAAGATGATAAGAAAAAGGTGATTTCAAAATTATTTTAAAGATTCTTGTTGGCTAGTTGTGGTGGCCCATGCTTGTAATCCTCCCATTCTGGAAGCCAGGGTAAGAGGATTGCTTGAGCTCAGAAGTTTGAGACCAGCCTGAGCAAGAGCAAGACCCTATCACTACAAAAAAATAGAAAAATTAGCTGGTTATGGTGGTGAATGGCTTCCCGGCTACTCAGAAGGCTGAGGCAGGAGAATCACTTGAGCCCAGGAGTTTGAGGTTCGGGGAGCTATGGATGTCACCACTACACTCTTGCCAGAGTGACAGAGTGAGACTCTGTCTCAAAATAAATATATATATATATACCTACATACATATTCTTGTAATATTTTAACATTAATAATTTTTAAATATGCAAAAATCTCCTAACAATATTCTTATTATTTTTACTGCTTATAACGATTATTGACTGTTTACTTAGTAATGACTAACTCTGGAAAGAGTGCCCCTGATCAGTTGATAATTACACATCTTATTGCTGAATGGAAAACTCAGATCATCTCCATTTTGAATGCCTCTCAGCAAGATTAATATAGTACCTGTTATTCAAGGTAGTTGAGGTCATTGTAAACTATTTTTCCATTAAAACATAGCTATACAAGAAAAAATTTTAATTAGCTTGATTTTTTTTTATTTACATGGTTTCACATACAAAAAATATAAGAACAGAAGGATAACAAAAAGAAATTAAGTTGAGAATTTAAATTTAGTTTTTAAGACTTTTTCTTCCTACCTGGCTCACCATTGCATCAGTAACATCTATGTTTGGTTTCTGTTCAAAGGGGACTGCCAATGAGTACAAATTTGTCCAAAATCTACCCCACATATCACCTATTTTTAAAAAGAATCCGTTAATACGTGACAAAGACAGCAGAAATACAGACATAATTTATTAAACATATGTAACATCATAGCTCCCATATATTACAAAGATATTTATATAATCCACCATCCATGGGACAAAACATAACAAATAAAACCATTAGTAATGCCTAGTATGGGATTCAAATGAGATTATATAAGATCATCATTCAGAAACTTCTACTAACTAGTTCACTGAGTTCCACTTTTATTACTATACTAGTACACTTAACCTGGTGGTTTTTTTATTTTTTGAAGACTTTGTTTTTTTTTAATTTATTTATTTATTTTTGTAGAGACAGAGTCTCACTTTACTGCCCTCGGTAGAGTGCCGTGGCGTCACACAGCTCACAGCAACCTCCAGCTCTTGGGCTTACGCGATTCTCTTGCCTCAGCCTCCTGAGCAGCTGGGACTACAGGCGCCCGCCACAATGCCCAGCTATTTTTTTTTGTTGTTGCAGTTCGGCCGGGGCTGGGTTTGAACCCGCCACCCTCGGTATATGGGGCCGGCGCCCTACTCACTGAGCCACAGGCACCGCCCCTGGTGGTTTTTTAAATATCTCAAACAAATGTAAAGTTAGTTTCCGAGGCCAGAGATACTAAAAAGGAAGACGGATCCTAGCAAAAGTCAATCTAATAGCAGTAATGGAATCCTGGGCAACACAACTGCATAAAAAGTACTCCAGTGAACCCATTTTTAAAGGATAAAATGTAGTAGAGATACATATCAAGTCTTACACTTAAATTTTAAAGAAAAATCTGTCCACCATAGAAATATATGTGCTATCAGGCCAATGCACAGTCTGCATGTAAAAGACCGAAAGTAACTCAACAAACGGTATGCATGGCTTCTACACAAATGCAACCTTACACTAAATCTTTAGAATTATAGTTTCTGGAACAAAGGCAGGTGCGGTACCATAGTTCACTCTGTGTCAGTCAAACCTCATCTGGAGTTAACTATTCAGTTGTGAGCATGATACCTGAAGAGGAACCTTGACAAAAGAGAGCTCATCCAAAAAACAACTAGAAAAATGGCATTTTATGGAATGATTGGAGGTCTGTGTAACATATTTAACTTGAAAGAAGAAAACAGTATATACATGATGAAAACAATAATGGTCACTAAGAGTTACTGGGCCAAGTACTATACTGTATCTCGTACGATGGTTATTTACAAATATCTGGAAGGTCATCTCGTAGAATAAGAATTGACATAGCTGGGTAACCTCATAGCATGGCCATCGGAGTAATGAGCGGAAAGCATTAGAGCAGTGCTGCTTAAGTTCTACATAAGGTAGAACCTTATTAAAATTGATGCCCTGTGAAATATATTAGTCTACCTTGGAAGAAAAAAAAATGCCCCGTCACATTAGGTACGTTTAAGCAGAAACTGAATTAGTGAATAATGCCTGCCGTGAGGATTCCCACTTTCCCTTAGGGTTCAAAGTCTCCACAGGTCCTTTGTCTATATTCTTTCCCGATGACAGACACGAGGTTTGGCTATGGAGGAGGATTAGCTACGTAGATATTCTGCGTACACGTGGCATGAAATTTTCAAATTTTATTTGGCTTGAGGAATGGCCACTCTCCTTCATGCATTACTTGGATGATTCCAAGCCAAGTACTTTTTAGCAAGAGTAATTGGTACAGTCTAGAATAAATGAACTTTTGAAGCTTCTCCAAGGCTGTACCTTAATTTTAGAAAGGCTTTCTCTCACCCTACCACACTTCTTCCCTCTGACAGTATGACGCTAAAATCCAGAATTCCACCTCAAAAGCTCAGCCAGCTGACTTGAATACTAAAAATTATTTTCCCCATTTCCACTCTCCTTTAAACCTAGAATTCTTTCTCTAGTTGCCTCAACTCCTTTATCCTTTGAATTGAAGCCAACACAATTCTTTATGTATTAAAAAAGTAATGTAATAGAGAGTTATTTAAAATTGACTTTCTGTTGAAGAAATGCTTTCAAAATGCGATTTCTATAATGTTACTAATTTCATTCACAGACTTTTTCGAAGTTTTATGTTGGGCCTCACTCCAAAAGACAGTTTTATTGGTGGAAATAACAAACAGCCAAGTACACAAAGAATTGCTGGGTTTTCTTACCAAGCAAATGAGCAGGGAGGCATCCAGTGGGACTGATATGGGAAGGGTAGGTATTCATCAACTTTGTCCTCACGTAGGCATGAAGATGTTCGTATAATGGTTTGATCTAAAAAGCCCAGGAAGAAAGTTTAACCTGAAAGTAGCCAACTCCAGCTTCCAATCCCCAACCCTAGAAACAGGAGTTGCTTTAGCCAAGTGGAATTTCCCTAAGTTATAATTTCTTCTTTGTCTCAACTATTCTGGAGAGTTAAGAACATTCCTTCTTCCCAGTTATTGATGAGAATTAGCACCACAGCATTGAGCAATTAACACACTTGGAGGAACACAGGTCTCAAAATAAAAGCAAATATAAAAAAACAACATATCCTTAAGATGTTACTTACTTCCTTTGTTTCGAAATTGAGGTATAATTTACATACCATGAAATTCACCCATTTCTCAGTGATAGTTTCATAAGTTTTAATAAATTAAAACTGTTGGGAAACCATCACCACTACCCAATTTTAAAACACTCCCAATCACCACAAAAGTGTCCTTGTGCCCATTTGTAGTCAATTCCACTCCCACCTCTAACCCCAGGCCATCACTACACTGATTTCTGTCTATTCTGGACATGTCATATAAAAGGGATCATATAAGGCATGACATTTTGTATCTAGCTTCTTTCACGGAGGATTTTTTTTCTTTAGGTTCATCCGTGTTGTTGAAAATATCGACCTGCCACTTTGGGAGGCTGAGGTGGGTGGATTGCCTGAGCTCAGGAGTTTGAGACCAGCCTGAGCAAGAGCGAGACTCCGTTTCAAAACCTAGCCGGGCTTTGCGGCAGGCGCCTATAGGCTGAAGCAAGAGAATCACTTGAGCCCAAGAGTTTGAGGTTGCTGTGAGCTATGACACCACTGCACTCTACCGAGGGCAACAAAGTAAGACTCTGTCTCAAAAAAAAAAAAAAAAAGAAAAGAAAAAGAAAATATCAAGTTCATTTCCTTTATTACCGAGGAGTATTCCATTGTCTGAATATGTCAGACTTTGTTTATACATTCACCAGTTCAAGGACAACTAGGTTTTTTTCCCTTTTGAGGCTATTGTGAATAATGCTGCTATGTAGATATAAACATTTGTATAAAAGTCTTTCTATGCATTTATGTGCCCATTTATCTCATATCTATACCTGAGAGAGGAATAGCTAAGTCATATGGTCGGGGTGTACCTAACTTTTTTAATAAATTGTCAAACTGTTTTTCACAGTGACTGTACCATTTTACAGCTCTGCCAGCAGTGTTTGAAGGCTCCAGTGCCCCCACATCCCCTTTTAAATCGCAGCCATTCTGGTAGGTGCATAGTGGATTTTCACCATTTGCGTTCCTGATAACTTTTTACTTGCTTATTTGCCATCTGTATACTTTCTTTGCTTTTACTTATTCAAATCTTCTGCCCAATTCTTTTTGGGGGACGTGGTCTTATTTCGATTTTTGATAGCTCTGCTCAACTATGGCTTTGGCAGAGAAGCTTCACATCAGAAGTTTGAAGGTGCAGAAGTGAAGGGATCAAAATGAAGGAAGAAGGACACACTGAAAAATGGCCATGGGACACATCAGCTCCTAGGACTCTCTCTTTCCTTTTCCTTAGTCAAAGGCCAATGACATAAGAGTATCAATTGTCCGCAGGAGGGAAGCAAAGCCTATGGCTCTGCCAACAAAAGAAGACAGTAGCAGCCCAGGTAGCTCATAAAGACCATTCCTTCTCATAATCTCCCCTTCTCACAATTTCTCCTTTGGTAATTAGCGGTCAGTGACTGAAGGGGGGACAAAAGCAGAACAATTCTGATCGTCCATATGGGCTGCCCTATTATTCAAGCTCTTATATTTCCCAAACTCTATGAGGCCTAGGAAGGGCTTACCAGTGTATTAAGAATAAATGGGAGTGCCTTTAGTCACTGTCCCTTTGTCCTGTGCACTGCCCTACATCTGTGTCTATATACAATTCCTTGGTTACCTGTGTGAAGATGTGTTCCACGTCTTCAATCAATTGACTGCGGTTATAATCATAGCCATCTTCCCCCTCCGCGTCATAATCTGCTCTCCAATAATCCCCATAGTCCTCGTAATCTAGTTTTTAAAAAGAGAAGAACATAAGGGAAAAAAAGAAAGTCCAGTATACATAGATCAGCCTTGCTAGGAGGTTAGAAAAAATATGAAGGCTTATCACATTTTTCTTGTGATAAACAGAAACTCAAAGGGATGCAAGTGAATGCTAACACTAGATAATGGCTGTTAAGCACTTGCTCTGTGCCAGTTTAAATGTATTATTTCATTTAACAAGCACAAACCCATACAAGATTGGCATTCTTATAACCCCACTATGCAGATTAATAGCCTATCCATATTTTAAAACTAAATTTTATTATGTATATTTAAGGTATGCAACATGATGTTATGAGATGCACATATAGTGAAATGGTAACCATAGTGAAACAAATTAACATATGCATCAACATAGCTACCTATTCCTCCCCAACCTGCCGCTGGCAGGAGCAGCTAAAATCTACTTATTGAGCAAAAATCTAGAATACAAAACACTGTTATTAACTATGGCTCTTATGTTGTACATTTGACCTTTAGACTTGTTCATCTGACATATCTGCCACTTTGTATCTTTTGACCTACATCTCATTTCCCACCTTCCACCCCATTCCTGGTGGGCACTGTTTTATTCTCTACCTCTGCATATTTAATCTTTTTAATTTTTTTAGAATCCACATGTGAGATTATGCAATATTTTTCTTTCTGTGCCTGGTTTATTTTGTTTAGCCTAAAGTCCTAGGTGTCTATCCATGTTGTGACAAATGACAGGAACTCCTATTTTTTGTGGCTAAAGAATATTCCACTGCATATATACACCACAGTTTCTTTATCCATTCATCCACTGACAGACATTATTTAGGCCATTGTGAATAATGCTGCAATTCACATAGTAGTGCAGATATCTTTACAAGGCAGAGATTTCATCTCCTTTGGGTATATACCCAGAAAAGTGATTGCTAGGTCACATATTCCTATGTGCTTCATTTAGTATCACCCATCAGAAAACACAAGCTTGTGTTGGGATATTAGCTAATAAAGTTAATAAGTGTATTTTAGTAACTTTTTATTTTTATACACACATTGTCAATTGATGATCAGGAGTATAGAGAAATAAATATTTGGATAGAAAGATATCCAGGATAATAATTTTTTAAATTGTGATAATCTACTTTCTTCAGCATGCTTAAGGCTTGATAATATGAATTTAAGTGGCAGTGGAAGAAATTTAAAAACAACAATTGGGGGAAAAAATTCTTCCTTATTTAAGCCCAGGGGGCAGTGAGTCACCAAAGCATAAAATTATTCCTAATATCATGACTAGCTTATTATTCAGGCAGGAGAATAAGTTAAGAGATATGGAAATTCCTTCCTATGTTAAGACTTTTATGACCACTTGATTTTATTGTGACTGCAGAAAATCATGAGTTTCCAGACTAAACTAATCTCATATTTTTTCTTTCTGGGACATCACCCTGAGATTAACATATATGAAACCTTTGAGGATGAACTATGGCCAGATGCAGTTTAGATAAGGGATAGTGTCACTGCCTCTCATCCTTCTGAGGAATAGAATCCCCACTTGATTCTCAGACTCCCTCAGGAACCTCTGGGGGCCTAAGATCTTCCTGGAAAACTCATCATTTATAATTCCTGGATAATTCGTTTGAGGCTCTGTAGTTGAGTCTCATTCTTGAGCTCCTTGAACTGTAGAATTCCTTTGCACCTCTTCCTTTTCCCAAGTAGCTTCTTCTTGATACCAGTAGCCTAAGCTGTTCAGGAGATGATTGTTAATTGAGGGGTATCCCCAATATCAAAAGGCAGGCTTGGTAATGTAGGAAAAATAACCAGTGGCCTCAGACAGCACTTCAGTACCTCTATAGACCAGCAAACTTACTGTTTGCTCTTGCCATCTCATTTTTCAAGTCCACATACTCTTCATATAATGGCCTCAGCTGCTTGCCAACCTCAGCTCTCCAGCCTTCCCAAGCCCAGAGCCTCTCACTGTAGTCTCTACTGTTCGCCATTATTTCCTCCAAACCTGTTGTAGTAAAGCACCCAAAGGGAAATAAACATCCAATTGTAAAACTTTTATTTGTAAATAAGTACATGAACTTTAAAATATATATATGAACTTTAAAGAATTAAAAGTAAGGTCAATAGGTATCAGGTTATAAAGTTACTAAATAAAATCTCATGGTTCATTCATATCCTCACCCTGATGACAGTTCCAAAATATGTCTGCAGAGAGAAAGTACACCACTGCAATCATTCAATGACTATCTTCAATGACTTGAATGTGATAGAATTTACAATGAAGTTTTGTTAAAAGCTAAAAGAACATCTATGTGCTGAAATATACATATCTGGAATCTTATCATCTTTGGATTATCCATCTGGAAAGCACAGTGTCATATAATGTCAATCTCAATTTTAAAACTCGGGATAAAGGTAAATCTCATAATTATGATTCAAAAATTAACAGCCTACCTGGTTCAAGTAATAAGCATTCCTGTGGATTATTTGGCTTACAGACTTTTCCAGTACTGTAGATGGTGCTCATTGCATTTAGAATTGTGCTCAGCTGCAAATTAAAGATAATAAACAATGTTAACAGTGGAAAATACGCTAAAGAGAATGCTAATGTAAAAATATCCTTTTGTCCATGTGACTTTTTTTCTTGATGCCTGGAAATACAGCAATTCACGTTTTCTTTGCCAAGTGCCTTCCGATATGCAGGGAAGGAATAGCTCAGTGAAATTTCCTCACTGTCATGAGTAATGGAAATAACCAGATCTGCCAAAACCCTAAGAATGTTTCTCACTTATGACTTAACTCTTACTTTTGTTAGGTTTACTCAGGTTTCATCACATATATTATCATGCCCTTTCTCAAATTTGATAAGATTCTTTTAAGTTTTAAATAGAATTCGGTGTTCTTTGTTATTACTAAGGGGATAATTGAGTCAGTTTCCGTGAACCACACCACCCTCTTTCATACTAAGGACCATTTTATGTAAATAAGATTGACATTAGGACTATTGAGTCACAGCCTTCCTTTGTGAAAATCCAGCTTACGAAAAAAAATGTGTTATTGGCATATAAATGTGTGGAATTTTACTTATTCGTGTGATGGTTTGTTCATTAAAGGAAGAAAAATTAATTGTAAAATGCAATGACATTAAATAAAACTTTGTTGTTTTAGAATTTAAAAAAGGAAATTTGATAAAAGTAATTTTTGAAAGAATGTTTGTCAAACATACACAAAGAAGTGCATTTTTTTTTGTTCAGTCAGCAATTATTAAGCCTCTGCTATGTGCTACACTCTGACAATTCTAAAATGAACAAGTCATTAGCCCTCAAAGACCCCAAACTCATGGGACAATGAGGCAGCCATGAAACCAATAACTACATAAGAGTGACAAGCGCTATCGCTGATACCAAAAAGTGATGTGGCAGTATGGGGGGGGGTTAATAACTCGGAGATTCAGGAATGGCTTCAAAGAGGAGGGGACATAAGATCTGTGTCTTGGACAAGATGTAGGCATTGGTCAAGTAGAGAAGGGAGGTAGAAGGCAAAGCATAAGATATGAAAGGACGTTGGAAAAGGCCAGGCGTTTTCAGGGGATGGTGAGATGTTGAATGAAACTGGAGTGTTGGTATTCACTGAGGGAAATGGAGGGCTTGAGAATGAAGATCATGAGGCATAGACTATACTGGAGTTTAAACTCTACCCTGTAGGTGAAAGGGAGCGAAAGCAATAGAGTAGGGGCCAGGCATGAGGCTCACGCCTGTAATCCTAGCGCTTTGGGAGGCTGAGATGGGCGATTGCTTGAGCTCAGGATTAAGCACTCCTGGTTCGAGACCAGCCTGAGCCAGAGCAAGACCTCATCTCTAAAAAATAGTTGGGCATTGTGGTGGGCACCTATAGTCTCAACCTGGAGGCTGACACCAGAGAATCACTTGAGCCCAGGAGTTTGAGGTTGCTGTGAGCTATGACTCCATGGCATTCTACTGAGGGCGACAAAGTGAGACTCTGTCTCAAAAAAAAAAAAGAAAGAAAGAAAGAAAGAAAGTAACGGAATAAAGCAGTGCTATTCAAAGTGTGGTCCATGGGCCAGTGCAAGTCAGCAAATAGTTTGTTTCTATTCTGTGATAAATACAGGAATTGAGAGAATAAACATCTAAGCATATAATCAATGACCTTGACCAAGTATTGGTCTGCAATGGATTGGAAATAAAGGAAAAAAGAAGGGAGGAAGGGCGGGAAGAAAGGAGGGAGGGAGGAAGGAGGGAAGGACTGGTTGTTTCCCACAGAAGCACTGAATTAAAGGCCCTATTTCCCCCTTTATGGCCCTCTTCTGTCTTTCTTTGGCTGGGCTATGAGAGTCATTATTTTACAAAATGAAATAGAGGTTCGATGCCTGTAGCTCAGCGGCTAGAGCACCAGCCACATACACTGGAGCTGGCAGGTTCAAACCCAGCCCAGTCTTGCCAAACAATGACAACTACAACCAAAAATTGCTGGGTGTTGTGGAAGGCGCCTGTACTCCCAGCTATTTGGGAGGCTGAAGCAAGAGAATCACTCAAACCCAAGAGTTGGAGGTTGCTGTGAGCTGTGATGCCATGGTACTCTACCAAGGGTGACATAGTGAAATATGTGAAACTTGGTAAACGGTCTGTGAAGCTAGTGAATGATGTCCCATGATCATATCAATGTACACAGCTATGATTTAATAAAAAATTAATTAATTAATTAAAAACAGAATGTCCGGGTTCCACCTGGGCTAAAGCAGGCTGCCTGTATGCTAATATGCAAGGGTTCTCATGGTGTCCTCGTGAAAAAGATGGAAAAACATGGAATGGGTAAGGTAAAGTGGATTAATAACTAGTTGGATAATTGGACCCAAAGAATATAGAATAATAAATAGCACCTTGTAGAAAAATACCTGCCATATCGCTTCATCTTTGTCATGCATTTTTATTTTTGCAAATGCAGATTAGAACATAGAGTGCCAGAGGACAAGCAACTGAGAAAGAAGACTTCGATATTAAATAGAGAAATATTTTAGAAAAATATTTCTATAGGCTATATCAGTGGTGTACAAACTATGTTCTGCTGACCAAATTCTGTCTGCTGCCTGTTTGTGTAAAGTTTTATTGGAATATAACCACACTCATTGGTTTATGTATTGGCTATGGCTGATTTCCTGCTATAAGAGTGGAATTGACTAGTTGCGACACAGGCAGTAATGCCCTCCCCCCACCCCAAACCTGAAATATCTGTCCCTGTCCAGAAAAAAGTTTGCTGACTCCTGGGCTAGAGCTATGGAATGAGAGATGCTATTTTAACAGGGATGAATATAGGCTTTCTTGAATTGGGACAAGCTAACTACCTAAGCATAGAGTTTTAAAAGGTGTCCTTTTAGAGCAACATTGGCAGATCTGGGGGCTTCATTGACAGGTTGACATGAACAAATCATGACACAAGGGTATCAAACAAACAGAAAATCCTAAAATAGTCCTAGACTGCCTTAGTAGATGTAGACCACTAGGTATAATGTCATATTCCTGCTCACCTCCATGCAGACCAGAACCCTCCTCTGTTTGGTTCAAGGTCACTGACAAAATGAAGACATCAACTAGGACCAGTGAAGGGATTCAAAACCATCATAGGGGAAATTTGACAAAGTGAGGGATGTTTAGCAAAGAGAAGAAAAGACTCAAATAGTTTTTTAAAAATCAGCTTCCTTTATATGTTTAAAGACTGCTTTTATGGGAAAGAGCAGTCTGGCTCCAGAAAGAGGAACCAAGTGAAGGTGAGGCACTTCCCACCCAACAGAGGGAGTATCTTCCATCGGTGGGAGGGACTCACACATAGAACTGCTGTCTTGGGTAGAGTTGAATCACTCATCCTGGAACTGGTTTGAGCAGAAGCTGTTAGGCACTTCTTAGAGAAGTTGCAGATGAGAGGCAAGATAATTCTTTGTTGTTTGGGGGCTGTCCTGTGCATTGGAGGATATTCAACAGCATCCCTGTCCAGTAAATGTCAATAGTATTCCCCAGCTGTGGCAACCAAAAATGTCTCGAGACATTGTCAAATGTCCCCAGGGAGGCCAAGTCACCCCTAGTCAAGAACCATTGACATAGGCTAAATATATTCTTCAGGCTGCCTGATCTTCAGAAAGGTGACCTGCCACCATAGGGTGTCCATACACACCACAATGCTTGGGACGATCCAAGTTTAAGTCTGTATTTGAATGTAATTATTACCAGTGTCTTCTTTCAATCTGAAAAAGTTCCCAGTTTAGATAATAAATTACATAGTCACCTTACCTAGGCATAGAGTTCTTTCAAATATCAGCATTACTGTCCTTATACATAAAGGAAGCAGCCATGGGTGCTAGTAATGTTTAATATTCACAAAATTTCAACTCTTGGGATCAGTACTAAAATGTTCAAAAACATACCCGTTTATTCTTGTCTGCTGAGAGTGCTGAAGAGCCTCTCTGTTGAAGGGCCTTCAATTGGCGCTTGACTGTACGATTCTGAATTCCTTCTAGTGGATAAGTTTGGGAAAGCTTGGACTGTTCTTCATAAAAGGCAGACCGTTTGCCCTCAGCCTCATTCTGAAATGACAAGAAATATAATTAAAGTTGGAATGGCATTGCTTGAATAGATAGAACAGAAAATATAGCCCTAAGAACATCTATCTGGTGGAATATTTGGTATTTCCTGAGTGTTTTAATCTTCTACTCTGCTGAAGATCAAGGTTCAGGTAAAGAGTGACGAGGTTACTCTCCCTTTCTGACCCAGTGCCTAGTTTTCTCAAAGGTTCTGTTTCCAGAACTGGAAGTGAATTCTCACAGATGATCCATATTGTGGGGTCCTGGGTTTCTGGCCCTAGTGCTGTGACATGGGGGAACTAGCCAAGGATTGAAAGATGAATGCTCTAAAAAGAGAACCCAGTAGAGCTCAGAGTGTACAAAATGGGAATTCAGCCCCCTCATAACAATGAGAACCATAAGCTTGCCACAATAGGCTCCTAGGTGGCATGACTTATCCCAGGGATTTTGTTCTTAAACTGTGATCCCAAACAAAGGCTGCCCTGGATATGGCCTAAAATATGGCCATTTGGTAGTCATGGCAATTTTCTACCAGAAAAAAAAACCAACAAGCACGTGATGATGCCAGGACACACTTGTCTCCCATCCTGACCATCAGTGTGAAAGTGGACTTCACCAGACTTTTCTAGGATAGTCTTCTCTCAAATGCACAAATTCATTTCCATTTATTGAAGACTAAAATGAGCAACTTCTTTGTATATTTTATTGCTATTAACCACACAAAAGAGGCAGCATATGAGAAAAGTAAGAGATGTACTCCTGGAGTCAGACACCTTAGCCTCTCTGAGCCACAGTTACTTTATGTACAAAATGAGAATAATAATACAGTTTACTTCAAAGGGTTGTTGTAGGGATTAGAAGAATTATCAAATAATAAAATGCTTACTAGAGTGCCTGACACATCATAAGCATTTAGTAAATGTTAGTTATTTATTACTTAAGGGGGAAAAGTCCTGGTCCTTAGGTTGCTTATAATTTTATCAGACAGATAAGATATGCATTACGAATGTCTCATTAGTGAAATTTTGATGTATAAACTATGGTGAGCCAAGAAGTTTCTGTTATAAGAAAGGAGAAACTCATGCAGGTGACCAGGTTTGGCCAAGCCCTCATGGAATAGTTGGAACTTAAGACCAACTTTACCTTAAAGTAGATAAAAATTGGATGAGTATATTCTGAAAAATAATTTACCTCATTTGAATTTTCTTAATGATCCTATGGTATAGAAAATCTCCCTATCTCCATTTTTTTACACACATATTTATATGCAGAAAGGGGCTAAGAGAAATAAATAGTGGAGCTGGTAGTAAATCACCAGCATTTGATCCTGGACCCTGCAGCAGACAGACTGTAAGAATGCTCCTATGATTATTACTTCTGGTGGTCATGCCCTTGTGTGGGATTTCCTTCCCTTGACTGTGAGCAGAACTGCGATTTGTTTCTAACCAATAGCATACAGCAAAAGTAACAGAACATGTTAATATGTTTATGTTACATAAGATTGTAAATTTTATCTTGCTAGAAGATTCTCTTGCTTGCTGACTTTAATACAGCAAAATGCCATATTGTGAGTTACCCTACAGAAAGGGCCACGTGGCAAAGAACTGAGGATGAACTCTGACTCACATTCTACAATAAACTAAGGATCTCAATCCAGCAGCACACAAAAATCTGAATGCTAACACCAATTCACATTAGCTTGGAAATGGATCTATCCCCAAGTGAGACTCAGATGAGACCACAGCCCTCATTAGGAAGTTGGACGCAACTTTATGAGACTTAAAGGCAGAAGATCCAACTGAACTGTACCTAGACTACTGACCCACAGAAACTGTGGAGGAACAATTGTGTATTATTTTAAGCCACTAAGCCTATGATAACTTTTTACATGATAGATAACTAGTACAAATCCCAAAGGCAGGACTCTAGGCATGCTTGCACTTTCAGGCCAATGAATTTCACTTTTAGAGTTTGAGAACTGAGAGTCATTGAGAAGTTTGGGGCAACCATGTGATATGACGGAAATGGTGCATGGAAGTGGCAGCAATAAATCAGATACATGCATAGGAGATGCAGAAAATAATGGCAACTAAAATGGAAAATAATTTCTTGAACACACAGCTTCTCAGAAACTGCAACTGCTTCTCAATTAATTTTTACAACAACCAAGTTGTTATTGTCCCTACTTCACAGATGACGTAAGTGAGGCACAGAGTAGAGAAGTAACTTTTCCTAGGTCACACAGCTAATGATTAGAAGAATCAAGACATAAACCCATAAACCCATAAACCCTTTGGTGTGTTTTCCTCCAAAGCTAATGCTCTGAACCATTGTCCTATGGATTGTGTTGGACACATTCTAATCTTCTCTGTAATAGGCATGAGTGGAAAGGAACAAGCTATGGAAAGGCTCATCTATGCAACTCCTTTCTTCACCCACTCTAAGGTGATTGATGGTCAAGCAAAATTTCTGGTAAAACTTTGACATCAAATTATAAGGATAATTTGATAATAATTTATTCTCAATTTACTAGAAATAACTCACAATCACCCGAAGGCTTCAGTCTTTGAACATTCATGCTACATGTGGTAAATTTAAGGATATATGATTTTATTTTATATATCACTACCATCCCACATGTTACACTTTTTATCACCCTAAAATTACTTTATGTTGCTTTCCTTTGGCCCCCAAGGACATACTGTTCCTTCCCCAGCTATTCTTTTTTAATATTATTTATAATTTATTCTATATCCTCACCCTAAGGCTCCCAAACCTAAATAAAATAGACAGCTTGGCAGTTATGCAAAGAACCAAAGCCAGTTCATACATACCAATCCGATCATTTAGACAGTGGGTGATAGCTCTATGTGGTTTTGGACCTGAATGATGGATGGAAACAAATGGATACAACAGTTTCCACAGCCCCAGGATCAAAAGGAACCATTATGGAGAAAATTGGTGGCATTCCATACTACCTCTGTACAAAGCAGGAAAGAAACAACTGAAACAGAAAATATCTCCACAGACATACTTGGGGGAGTTGAGGACAAGGCACACATTGTTCAGAATAATCAGAAGAAATTAAAACATTGTCTGATCTATTCCCATCCTGTGAGAGAGCCTTTGTAATTTCAAGGCCTTGAACGTGTTCAGTCCTAAATTATATTTTAAAGCATTCAGAAAGATACCCTGCTTTTTTTGACCTAATACGTACATAAATTAAAAATAATTATTTCATTGTGCTTTTAAATATTTTAATATGAGCTTTGTTTTGAGAGATAGCTCTGGTGGTCTCTACCCAACTCATGATAATTGTACTTCAACTATTAAAATGCTTTTGAGATTTAAAGTTTTGACATCTTATTTTCTTTTTTCTATAGCTTACTATTCCCTGAACCAGGCTGTATTTTTAACAACCTCTAAACCACCTCTTCCCCTGCAGGTGTGAGAGTTCCCTGAAGATAGAAAATGGAAAACTGGACAGAACCTTAGCATCCATCCAATACCTTGGAGCTCAACAAATTCCCAGGAAAACCTTCACTTTCAGGTCCAATATGCTGGCCCAGTTTCCAAATATAACCCCCCAAACCACATCCAGTTCAAAGCTAAAAGTTGCTTTGCTTATTTTTTCAATATTCTCAAATATTTACATATTTTTAAAAACACATTCTGTTCAATAAAGTAAGCCATCTAAATTATAAGAATATTAATTCTATAACTCCACCTTGGGATTCAAAGAAATATTTTTTCTTTATTTTAGATGCAAGGTTTAATATTTTAAAATTTAAAATTTGTCATGAATTGGGCTGCAAGAAACATTCTTGTGCAAATGTCTTTGTTGTAAAGTGATTTTTGGTCTTCTGGCTATATACCTAGTAGAGGAATTGCAGGATCGAGTGGCAGGTCTACTTTTAGTCCCCTAAGTGTTCTCCAAACTTCTTTCCAGAAGGGACGTATTAGTTTGCATCCCCGCCAGCAGTGCAGAAGTGTTCCCTTCTGTCCACATCACGCCAACATCTTTAGTTTGGGGATTTTGTTATGTGAGCTAATCTTGAAACACAATTATAGCCCAGAAAGGAGAGAATAGAAGGGCGAGGGGAAAGGAGAGGGGTGGCCGGGTGGAGGGAGGATAATCAGTGGGACCTCACCTACTGTGCATATTGCGAGGGTACCTGTCAAATATATTACGAGTAGAGTATAAATGTCTAAACACAGCAAGTAAATAAGTGAGGTGAAGGCTATGTCAACCAGTTTGCTGTAAACATTCCAAATTGTATATAAAATCAGCACATTGTACCCCATAAATGCAGTAATGTACACAGTTATGATATAATAAAAAAATGAAAATAAAAGATATACTTGGGCCTTACCAAAAAAATAAAATAAAATAATATTTTTAATGCTTATGAACATTCTTATTTTTTTCTGAATTTTATCTCATGAGAAAAAAAAAAGTGATCACCCTTGAATTCCATTGTATTTGCTGCAGAGTAATCCTCCCCATGCCGGTGCCCACGTGTAGGTATTTATGTGTGTCAAAGACCATGGGACAGACTCATTAGAGAGGGGTATCTATAGAATAGCAGTTTCGAATTACACTGTGTGACTCCAGCCCTGGAGATAGGAATAGATTCAGAACTGGGTGTGTCCAAGGACCCTCGGAGCCCCCGCAGCAGGGGACTGAAGAAGCGCTACAAACCACTGGAAGACTAAGCGTGGGCCTCCTGCTGTCTCTTCACAAACTCTGATAACTCACCAAAAAATGTTTATAAAGTGTTCTTGGAAACCTTCTAGGTTCCAACAAGGCTGTCTTCAATATCCACTCCAGCTGCATGGACAGTTTGGGGCAGCTGTAGTAGCTACTGCCAAATACTGAAACAATGAACCAGGATGCCTTTTCCTCTCTCCTCCAGGGACCTCTTATATTGCCAGAGAGCTTCTAAATTTGCTATTAAAAATCAACTGTGCTGGCTGGGCACAGTGGCTCACGTCTGCAACCCCAGCACTCTGAGAGGCTGAGGTGGGAGGATGGCTTGAGCCCAGGAGTTGGAAGTTGGTGTGAGCTGTGACTGCACCACTGCACTCCAGACTGGGTGACAGAGCAAGACTCTGTTGAAAAACAGCAACAACAAAAAACAAAAACAAAACCTGTGCCCTTCCTGAAACTGTTTTTAGGAAACCCCAATTTCTCCCTATATCATTGGGTTCACCTTTGTATAGGTTAAAGTCAAGATTGAGTTGAACTTAATCTTATTTAAGAAAGATTTTTGCGGCTCGGTGCCTATAGCTCAGTGGCGAGGGCACACCCACATACACAGGAGCTGGAGGGTTTGAATCCAGCCAAACAACAATGACAACTATAACCAAACAACAATGAGAACTATAACCAAAAAAAATAGCCAGGTGTTGTGGTGGGCACCTGTAGTCCCAGCTACTTGGGAGGCTGAGGCAAGAGAATCACTTAAGCCCAAGAGTTTGAGGTTGCTGTGAACTGTGACACCACAGCACTCTACCCAGGGTGATAGCTTGAGACTCTGTCTCAAAAAAAAAAAAAAAAGTTATCTTTCTATTTGCTTAGAATCTTGTTCTTATTTCTTCTATTGCATCTTCCCAGTTAAGTTAATGATTTGGCTTGCTTCCTGTTTACTAATGTTCTGATTAATATAATGTAATGAATTTGCTAATTTCTCATACCTATACCCTTGGGGAAGATTTGCAGAGGATCCTATTTCAAAAAACAAACCAATAATAAATTTACCAAAAAAGGGCAATGCAAAATAAAGCAGCACTATTTTACTGAGAAGATAATTACAGTTTAATTGTCAAATATTCAATTTCAAATATGAGCACTGTATTTGCTGTAAAGCAAGGAGGGTAATTCATTGTGTAGCATAGGACAAGAGTTTGGCAATAAATTTTCATTGAATTTCTGAACTATGTGGCAACCTATTTTGTTTTTTGTTTCTCAGACGGTCTCACATGTTAATTACCAAACCAATCTACTAGTGCAGAAGCATAGAAACACATAGAAAAATCATTTTCCCACTAAATCATGTCCAACTATCTACGTTGTGATGATGTTTTCAGCTTGATGTGTTAAGATGGTAGTGACCTTGTACAGCATAAATATGTCATCTCATTTGCAACTACTTTTAAACCCAATTTGGCTCTACCCAGTGTCTCCTCTTGGAACTGCACCTGACTTTATTACCAGTTTTCATCTGAATTCACTGGGGAATGGGATGATCTTGCTTTTGTTTCTTGGCCAGAAATCGCTTGATCCTGAAAGTCTTATGAGAAGACACGGCAAGAAATAGAGTCAACCACACACACCACAATGGCAGAGAAAGGGACAGAGCTTTGAAAGTCTGTTTTGAATCAAGATGTTCTTGCTTCTTTCTATATGATGGACCCCTCCACGCTCCCAGGTGGGCAGCTTTTATGATGCTGTACTGATCAAGTTTTTATGTCTTCTGTACTTTAAGCTATATTCTCACAACTTAATTTAAGAATCACCACACTAGGTCAGATTCATAGGCTGACAAGCCCAACATTCTGCCTCCTAAAAGTTATACCAAGGGACAATGTGGAAATGGCAGATTGTCTTCAATGTCACCCCGGTAGGATATGAATATGATGAGCTTGTCATATGTACCAAATTTCCCTTCTTATCTCAGTTATCTATAGGTACACTAATAATACAAATAACCAAAAACCTCCCTGGCTTAAGTGTTTATTGTTCACACGCCTAGAATCACTGGGGGTTGGCAGGCAGCTCTGCTGATCTTAGCTGGATTTGCTAACAACTTTAGCGGTTGGCTTCTGCTGGGGCAACTACTCCATGTGTCTCTTGATTTTAGTTAGCCAGTCAAGTCCTTATGGCAAAGGCAAAAGTGCAAATGACAAGCTCCATCACTCAATTGCATTCCAAGCCTCTGCATGCAGAGGTCGTGTCGGCCAACAAACCATTGGCCAAAGCAAGTCATATGGCAAAGGACACAGTCACATAACGTTCATTGGAATGGTACTACAAAGTGCCGTAACTTTGGATGTTATTACACAGAAGGGTGAAGAACCAGTTCCATCAATGCAATTGACCATGCTTTCTTACCTACAAAGGATCATATCTATAATCCATACTGTTGCTTAATTACTTCAAAAACCTATTTAGAGTTTTCAATGTCTCGCACGTTTTAGATTGAAGAATGGTCCCGTTTTATAAGTCTTACCAGTTTTACCACTTGTAGTGCAAGTGGCACTTCCTTCTATTTGTTCTAAATTTATCCCTTTGATCTTTCAGAGGCACCACCGTTCTTGTACAACTGTGAACACCATCCTTTCTTATTCCATCTCGAACTATTTTTTTTTTTCTTCTGAGTCAGGCTTCATGCAGCTCCAACTCTCTCTGTTCCTCTTAAATCATTCTAATTGCCCTTTGGGAGGGGGACAGTCTCCATTTCTAAAATTCTTCCTTTGAGCATGGCCACCAGTATTGGGTTCTTAAAGGTGTAGGAGAATGTTCTCTGTTTTATTTCTAAGGCCCTCAGAATGATGATTGTGGCCATGGAAACTTATTAAGGTAAAGTCCTCAAGGGACAATCTTGAATAATTTCTGAGTCCTTTTCCTGAGTCAAAGTGATATCTGATGGCTCACCAGCTCCTAGGAACAGCCAGCATACAGAGGATGCTGCCAAAAAATGTATCTACATTTTAAGAAAGGAAAAAGCGGATTAAAATTGTAATACTCAATATATACTAATAACAAAAGATGAACACAAGTAACATTGAACACCTCTTGTGATTCCAGAAGATTCAAACATGACTTGAGTATTGCAAATTTAATATAGTTTTTTTTTCCTTTCTTAAAATGTGTATTTACTTTTTTGGCACCCTCTATATATACAACTTGGATTTTCTAGACTAATTCCAATTTATATAATTTTACTATATATCACTACTCTTAGAGGCAAAATTATGCTTCAGTTATAATTTGAATCATTTTTTTCCAAACACTTGTCTGTGAATTCACGATCAGTCAAAAAACAGCTTTATGGAATATTATAAATACCTATCTTATTGAAGAACATTTTTCAGAGTTTGTAAAACTTCTTTGAGGAAATAAACACAGCACAAAATCAGGATTCGAAACATTAAGTGGCCCTAAAAATATTAATGGTAATTTCGCATATTTTACTTATTGTCAGTTAAGACTGTGTCATTGCCCAGCAAATGTTAAACACTGAGAATTACACAAGTTATTTGCTTTCTTTGCCCAAGAAGTTCATTTATAGTTAATCCCCAAGAAGATAAAATTGATCATCAGAGAATCTCATTAAAATAAATCTATGGTGCATGTCTTGGGAGAGCAGGTGCTGGTCTTTGATGAAACATTGAGTAAAGTCAGTAGCATGTAAATTTAAGGGAACAAATTCTCCCCTTTGTGCAGGAAAAGTTTCCTGTCAAGAAAGATACATAGACAGAAGTTGACATTTCACAATTCTAGACCCTGACTTCTCTGCTGCCCGTGAGCTAAGAAGCAGGCAAAGGAAAGAACGTGATGGCTGCTTCTGGTTTATATTCCCCCAGCAGCTGCTCTGTGAATCTTAGAAGACCCACGCCCCCAGGTGGGAGGTGCCTGCTTCCCCCAGCTTGAACGTTTTTATTGTAAATCTTTATTTTAGAACTACCCACTTGAGATAGCAGTTAGACTGCGAGCCTTCCAGAATGCAAAAGCCCTGAATATTAATATTGTTTTTGCCAGCATTGATGGTAAGTCCCAGACACACTACCAAATGTCCAGGTCTCTCTCTCTCTCTCTCTCTCTCTCTCTCACACACACACACACACACACACACATACACACACATATCATATATTCATTAACTTCAGCAATACTATATACATATAGCATATACTATTACTATTATTATGGGCATTATCCTCTTCGTTTTAACTAATAAGGAAACTAGAAAGTTAAGAAACTTGCTGAATGGCCAGGGGCAGTGTTTCATACCTGTAATCCTAGCACTCTGGGAGGCGGAAGTGGGTGGATCCCTTGAGCTCAGGAGTTAGAGACCAGCCTGCGCAAGAGCAAGACCTTATCTCTACTAAAAACACAAAAGTTAGCCAGGCATTGTGGTAAGCACCTGTGGTCCCAGCTACTCAGGAGGCTGAGGAAGGAGAATCACTTGAGCCCAGGAGTTGGAGGTTGCTGTGAGCTAAACTTACGCCATGGCACAATAGCCTGGGCAACAGAGTGAGACTCTGTCTCAAAAAAAAAAGGAAGAAAGGAAGGAAGGGAACAAATTTGCTGAACACCTTCAACTTATAAGAGTTAGAGCTAAGATTTGAACCCAACCCATCCAGCCCCAGAGTCCACGCTTACTGTAGTAGACACTTATACTTGATCCCACTACACAGGCACTCACTACTCCTAGAGTGTACCATCTATCAGCACCCTGCTTATTTGGGTACCTCTTGTAGTACCTGCCAAAGTGCCCATTGCATGGGGGATCAGAGAACAAAAGAGGTGACATTCCCCTCCCCATTCAGTTCCTCTTTCCCCAGGTAAGCTTACACAGCTGCATTTAAATGCACTAATGCACCCTTCACTGCTGCTTCAGGAAAGAGGTATCGGACCCCCTGCTCGCTTCATGCATGTAAGTATTCTCACTTTTCCTTTAAAGGGCCCATACTTTTCTCCAGTTTATGCTCTTTCGTTTCAGGTCTTTGCTCTACCAACCAGAAGAAGTTAAAAAGATAGCACTGGAATGACGCAGATATGGCTTCAGCAAACCTCACTACACCTCGTTCCATGACCTGCCTCCTCAGCGTCTAGGCTCTCAGCAAAACTGTTATATGTCTTTTCAAAAATCCCAACTGCCTCTCACCCTAACAACCACGACACCCTCCTGCTCTCCTGTGTGCACAAACATAAGCACTATTCTGATGGTTCTCTGAATTCATTCATTCTCCACAGCAACCCTCTGAGGCAAATAGGAGTTTTATAATAAAAACTAAGGTACAGAAAGGTAAATTAACTAGCTCAAGTTCTCCCAGCTCAAAAGTGATAAAGCCAGGATTTGGACATAAGCCGTCTGGCTCCAGAGCTCTTAGCCATGACATTCCTCACCACCTTTCAACTGAGAACGAAAACAAACACACAATAGACTGTGGTTGCCTCCAGCAGAGATCAAATACAAATTGGGGGGGAAAGAATGAAAAGATGAAGAGATGAAAAGAAGTAAGACCAATAGCATCCCCCATGAAAAAAACTGGACTATCAAAATCTCTTGAGCTTTCTTGAGCTTTAGAAAAATAGAAGGAACGTTCTTGGGGAATTTCAAATGCAGGAGTAGGTCTCAGCTTCTATCTGTTCAGTGAGTGATAGTAATTTACTTTAAACATGTAGCTGTCACCCCTAATTGCTTGAACAGATAAGCTTCGGAACTACATTTTTGAAGGAAAGTATTGGTGAACAAGTGCCACCAAACGCTTTCCTTAAATAATGTTGTTCGAATTTCCAGCACTTAAATATGTACAGAGACTACTGCGGCATCTGGGAGAGAAGAAATTTCTAAGTCCTTGCACTTGTCAAACAAAGCATCTTGCTTTCCCAGGACAGTCAGAGATTCATCAGAACTGGTTTAATCACAGGGTTTGTTTTTCTTTGTTTTGTTTTTTTGTTGATAGCTAGTTTTTTCATTAAGTCTCCAGTTGTATTTTTCAGTTGATACATCATTTGGAGAGAATCTTTAGATATTTCTGCTGATATTGTATGCTAGAGACAATAAACAAGGCATATCCACAAAATTCTTTGAAACTTCGACTATGATGACAATTATGGTGATAACTTTATAAAGCATATTCACTTGTTCTAAGAATCTGAACTGAGAATAGTAAATTATTCTGTAACAATTTTCCAGATGAACCCCCAACCTCACAACTCAGAGCATTTCTTTGATTCTCCTTTTCAGTTTTTGGCAGTAATCTAATCTTTGAGAAGCAACAAATACAGCCATGAGAACTCACCATCTTTTGGACATTCTCTTCAGTAATATTGGTGTTATAATTCCAAGAAGCAAGTGCACCTTGATGAGACAACTCTTCAGCTTCACGGTTAAAGTTGTCCAAAAATGTCTTGGCTTGTTCTTCAGTGGTGGACTGAGCAGCAGTTACAGCAACAAGGCTGAGAAGGAGCCAGAAAGAGCTTGACATCTTCCCTGGTGAGCCAAGATCACATCCACTGAACAACTGTCCCTAGAGTAAAACCTCCTCCTGAGATTTTTCTCGCATCAGCCTTTGAACTTGGGTTGGGCACTGAGCAGGAAAAACCAAAACAAAAAAAGAAAAAGGAAAAGAAGAAGAAAACAGTAAACACTCTGCTGAATCAACATAAAGTTCTTCCTGCAGAGGACAGAAAAGTAATAGATTTCAGAAAAATTTTTAAAGTAAATTGAAACATTGTTCATTAATCCTAGAGAACCTCCCTCTCCTTTCACTCTCTGGCCAAATCAAAGCTTGTGCATTTGGTTAATATGTTTCTTACAATCTGTTAAAGATATACTGAAGATGGTGTTATTTTACAGTAACCAAAGGGGTCTAGAGTCAGGGATCACGGGCTATTCTTTGTGATCTTATGTTTTTCAGACATTTATGTTAATAGTTATCCCTCATTTATTTTTATTTCAAGCTCATATTCACACTCTCTACTTTGGTAACATTTTCTCTTTTAAATAAATGACTTTGGCCTTGTTTCTAATGACTTCATTTTTTTCTAATTAGTTTTAATTCCCATGGCCATTTTTTGGCTTCTTTGTTTTATTTCACATTAATGTGAGGGTACAAATGATTGGGTTACATTGCTTGCATTTCTGAGGTAAAGTTCAAGTTGTAGTTGAGCCCTTCATCCAGGGTGTGTGCTCCCTGCTCCCCTCTGCCTTTTCCCTCCTCACCCTCTCCCGCCTTTTGGATGGAGTTGAAGCACATTTTTCTTAGTAAAGGTATTACAAGAATGGAAAAGAAAGTATCCAGTGTAATAGATACCAATAGGAAACAAACAGAAAAACAGCTACATGCCCACACAAGAGAAAAACACAAGTACAGCCGTTTTTAAAATTATTATTTTTAAATTATTAAAAGTATTAATTATTAAATTTAAATTATTATTTTTAAAGTAGTAAAATTATATTATTATTATTATTAAATCATAGCTGTGTACATTAATGCAATCATGGGGCACCATGCACTGGTTTTATGTACAATTTGAAATATTTTCATCAAATTGGTTAACGTAGCCTTCCTGGCATTTTCTTAGTTATTGTGTTAAGACATTTGTATTCTACATTTACTAAGTTTCACAAGTACCCTTGTAAGATGCACCGTAGGTGTAATCCCACCAATCATTCTCCCTCCGCCCATCCTTCCCCCTCTTCTCCCCTCTTTTTCCCCTTTCCCCATATTCTAAAATTTTAAATTATTATGAGGGTACAAACAATTAGGTTAGAATGTTTACATTTGTTAGGTAAGGCATAACTATTTTTAAAAATTATAAGACTACTTAATCTCTGCCCCACACGTAAACTCTCCTGATTTGGCTTTGAACTTAAAAAGGCTCATTTCTTCTTTCCCAGGTAACTGTTAAACATTGGCTGACTTCATTGTGTGCCTCCTTGCCTTTTACTTACCTTTTCAAAACCCAGTTAAGGTCACAGGTCAACCTACAGAGGTCACAATGACTCCACATGGTATGGAATCCAAGGAGTGTCCATGTCAAATTCTGGTCATCCATAGACACAGGATCATGGCAACATAGAACTCAAAGAGATTTTAGGGGCTATCCTGCTAAATCTCACCAGTTGGCTCAGTGTCCTCATTCCCAGGGTACAGACATGAATGTCATTAATAAGAGAGGAGTCACTTTAAATGCTAGAGCTCATGGGCCTGATTATGATTATGAAACCTTCACACAAAGAAAATATTTCTTCACCCAGAAAAACAAGTCTTCCAGGTTCAAGTGACATGGCAACAACCAAGCTTCAAAAAAAAAAATTTTTTTTTTCCCACTATTTTTCTTTATTCCAAAATTATACATATTATTGTAGGATAGGAAAAATTTATAAGGAACTATTCAAAGGGTTTTTGTGTTGTGATGTCTCATTTAAGTATCACAATAAACCTGTAGACAAATGTTTTATCACCATTTTATGGATTATGAAATTGAGCTGAACTAACTGTCAAACCTCACTCAGCTAATAAATGGTAGAGCCAGGACATGGATCCATACAGTCTGATTCTAGAGCAGTAATTTTCAACCTGTGTGCCATGAGAGGATCTTAGGTGTGCCATGAAAATTTTTAAAGATCATTAATTCAATTATTTTCTAATGAAGTTCAAAGCATAGGAAGTATATGCTTTTTTACATTTTCTTTTTTGATCCACATAATTTAAGTATGCCAAAGAAATTTAACTATAGGTTCAAGTGTGCTGTGTGATAAAAAAATAAAATAAAATAAAGGTTGAAAAACAGTGTTCAAGAGTATAGGCTCTTAAGTAAGCCATACTCAACAGTCTACTATGAGCAACAATAGAGACAGTCAAAGAGTGGCAGAGGGCCTGGTGCCTTTGGTGAAGATGACAGATTTGGTTCTACTACATCAAAAGGAGGTGTATTTTCACTATCCTTAATGTGAATCGAAGTACATTATCCTTGTAAGAAATAAATCAGTTGACAAATTTAAGTAATAATAATAAAGAATGTTAAAAGAAAGTGTGATGATGAGGGAAAAAAATCAGTGCAGAAGTTTCAAAAAGATTCCTCCCACATTTGAGAAGCGGAGATCTACTCCCTTCCCACAAGCATTAAGAGAAAAAATAGATAAGAAAAAGGAGGGCAGCATGCGGGAGTCCCTGAACAAAGACTGTGAGTCCCTGAACAAAGACTTGGAATGTTACTTTAGTAAAAGCTTAAAGAAAACCTCTACTCAAGTAACTGCCTGAATGAAGGACTTGGGTATAGGGGGAAAAAAGAAACCCAGGAGTAAGTTCAAATTCACTGAAGCAGAAAATAAGATTCACCGTGATTAAATTAAAATGGAGGCAGCAAGATATAAACTGTGGAAGTAAAAAATAGATGGAGTAGGAGCCTGAAATACCAGTGAGGCAAGAAAATGCTGGAAGCCAGAAACTTTGAGAAGTGGGGAAAATGGGAGAATTGTCTGCAGTGATGTGTAAGGAAAACTGGCTCACGATGGCCAACTGTAACCACCAACTAAACTGTGGGAATTTTTGTTCACATTCCACTGGAAAGGTGTTTATCTTCTGATAGTTACCCAGAAGTGCTTTCTTTGAGCCCATTTTGAGAGGGTAAAGAATGCACTGAACACCTAGGGGATGGGACCCAGAAAAGTGAGGGGCTTGAAAGAATGTGTTATCTTTGAGACGGAAAGGAGAACCAGAAAAAATGAGAAGACTAGAAATGCAGGAAAGTTGTTCTATTTTCAAAAAGGTCAAGGAGGGAGTAGAGTTCATGAATGGTAGACAGAAGAGTTTGACCCTGACACCTGACAAAACTATAAAGTATAAGGTTTAGAGTTATACTTCTAAGTTTGCACTTGGAAAAGTATAGCTGTAGTCCACTAGGGATTCACTAGGAACAATTCAGATGCCGCCAGCCTTATTTTCCCATAAAAGAATATGATAGTAAAAAAAAACCCAAATACACAATGTATCTTCCATTTTAGAAAGGGATCTAACAAAATGTAAAGTACAATGACCAGATCTAAATGTCTTCCAAAACAGCCACCCAGTATAGGATTAGGCAGTCCTCTGATAAACAAGTTCATGTCCCAAACAACAAGAATCTTGACTCAACCATTCTTTATTGACCACCTACTACGTGCCAACCACTATTCTAGATGTTGGATATACAATAGCAAACATTGTGTTATATGCGGTGAGGGTACAGGGCAGACACAAGTAGTTGGGGATAAATGCTATGACTTACACTAAGCAGGGAATGGAGGATAGAGAACTATGGGTTTCGGAGAGAGATTTTCCATAAGGAGAGCCTCTCTGAGAAGGCGACATTTGAGCAAAGACCTGCAAGAAGTGATGAAAGCCATGTGGCTATCCGTGGGAAGAATTTTCTGGACAGAGGGAACAATAAGTGTAAAGGGTTTAGACAGATCTCAAGAACATTAGAGACCTTCGTCTTGGCCAGAGCTCAGTGTGCAGGGCAAAGTGGAGGACGTGAAGTCGAGGAGGAAGCTAGAGTCACAGCAGGACGACCTCAGAGACAACCATGGGACTTTGGTTTGATTCTGACAATGTGGGACGACATTGGAGGGCTTCACACAGAAAAGCAATCAGGCAAAAGTTTTAAGAGGGTCACTCTGGCTGCTGCTTAAAAAATAAACACTAAGGAGCTAAGGGCCGAAGCAAGAAGACCAGCTAGGAAGCTACTGCACAGCCTAGTCAGGGTGGTTGAATAAAAGCATCATATGAACTGTCAGTCCAACTGGGATGTCCAAGAAAAGATAAATCCATCTTAGACTATCTTAGACTTTGCTAATAGAAGTATTAGCTACAAAATAATCTAGAGCATCCTGTTCATTTCTGAGGACCACAAATTTAGAGAAATACAAGAGAGTATCCAGTATTCAGTGGATGGATCCAAAGTAATACAATTTGAAGGACAGTTCAGACATGGACAAGAAGACTTAGGATGGCCAGCTGTCCTCTACTCTGCCACTTTTTAGCTGTATGACTTTAGGCAGGTAATGTCCTCTCTGCACTTAATTTATCTCAAAGCTGACAATAGTATTGTACCCATCTCATAGCTATGTTGTGAGGATTACGTGAATTAATGCATGAGAACATAGAGAATAATGCTGGAAGCCTAGTAATAAAAGCCACTCAAAATGAGAGGATTGACACAATAAATTAGGGAACTTCCATACTAGAATGTTTAAGCAAACCATCTGCAAGGTCATCTTTCAAGGACACCACAGCAGAGACTGGCTGGGAGTTTTACTCAAAGGCCTATTTGAACTGTGGGATCCAACATCAGAGAAGTTTGTTAGCCTGTGCTGAAACAGGAGCAGGGGGGAGCTCACCCATGGAAGGTGTGGGGTCGTTTGTGAAAGGAAAAGGGTGTCAGTCAGGTTTTTACATGAGTCCACTTGTGGAGAACCTCCAGATGCTTGATCAGCTAATGCCTTGATCAGGTCCTGACTTAAAACCTCCTATACACAGAAAGAGAAAGCTCGAGTCCATCGTTGCTATCTTGAGGAAGAAGGAGAAAGTCATAAATGTAAATGACTCCCTCCCAATACTTACACATGTCTATTCCTTGCACTCATTTTGCACCAGGCTTTGCACATAACCTCTTCACAACAACCTTTACAGGTAGGAATTGTGAGATCCATTTTATGATTAAGGAAACTGAGCATTCCCACAACTAATCCAACCCCCCACGACTGATAGGTAATAGGGCTGCATTTAATCCCAGGCTCTTTAAGTGACCTCTTCTCTCCACAGAGTCATGGTTCAGTCATCTGCTAACCTCGTGTATGGCTACCATGCCCTCGTCAACCTGTCATACTCTGAGAATGAGCAGCCCCACGTAAACAAAACCAAAATGTAGTGCTTTGATTATACCAATTTTACATTTTCAAACCATTTTAGGTAGAAATTTTTCTAAAATATATTTCATCTGGATGTTGCCTAGATGTTATTTTATGGTTTTTCTGTTTTTGTTCAGATGACTCAGTGTCATCATCTAGAACGTTATTTGCTGGCTAAGCTATAACGTGACAGTGTCTTTAGGGCTTAACATTAAATGGCTCCAAACAGCTTTATTGCTACAAATTCCACTGACTTTGCACTTTCTGAGTTCACTGTCACTTCTTAGAGTATCTACTTCCAGTAGCCCTGCCCACCACAAATCTGGTCTGCTGTCTGGTAAAACCTGAATGGAAACTAGATAATGGTGGCATTCGACCAGAAAGCTTTCTCTTCACAGGCTCAGCCCTGAGGGTGGGTCTTTACTCTCCTAGAACAAAGTACATAGACTTTGAGATCCACATTTCCCTTATCATTCAACTTTTTATATACTTCCAACTGAGTCACAGTGGTGAGGTTGCCAAATGGCTATAGTGAAAATCTCCTCCAGTTCCCCAAGATGAGAGGATAACTTTGGTAAACATCAGAGAAGAAAAGATGTTTCGGGCAATATTTTATCTTAAAACTTATTGAGTAACGTTTCTGATAGGAACAAGAAAGGGTATCAAGAATACAAAGCAGAGAGAAATTCCAAACTTTGCATGGCCAAGAAGTATTTGCATTTAGTACAATTGATTTTGACCACATGTTTATCACACAATGTGAATGTCTACGTACTTTACAGAAAATAAATAACAAGTTGGCTCTTCAGCCCAAAGGAAAAATGAATAAACTTTCCTATTTGCATTTCTAATTGCATAGCAGTCCCTTTTTCCTAAAGATAGGGCAAAGATAATACTAATTAATCATGTTGATAAATATTTTCAATAGACACATCAAATTTGTAGGAATACATTATGGATTCCAGAAGAGTAGTACTGATTATCACTGGTGTGAATTTAAGATAGTACAGTGCTTGCCACAATAACCCTAATTTATTTTCACACCTAGAATGTATAAGATATCAGGTAGAACGAGAGCAAGGGAATCACTAGTATAAATGTAGATGCAGGGCCTTAGAAGGAAAACTGGAGCATTTATCCTATCTATCCATGGTAGAATTTGAACAGAGGACTGGCATGATCTCACATTCAAAAAGAATCCCAGCGAGACCAGCGAGGAGGTCATTGCAATACTTCAGGTAAGTGTGATGGTGGCTTGGTAGTAGCAGTAGAGATGGTATAAGGTGGTTGGATTTTGAATATATTTTGAAAGTAAAGCTAGCAGGATTTGTTAGTGAAGTAGATATAGGCTATGAAAGAGAAAGTCAGGGATTACTACAGGGTTTTTGTATTGAACAACTAGAAGAATGAGGCTGACATTAATTTAGATGGGAAAGATGGCTGGAAAATAGGTTTGGAGGGAAGACTAGGAGTTCGGTAGACTGTGTTGTCTGCTAGAAACCCAACAGAAGATATTGGGAAGGCAATTGGGTATACATATCTGGAGTTTGGCAGAGAAACCAGGGACGGGGGTATAAATTTGAGAATTGTCAGCTAGAAATGGTTAGTCAGATACGTCTTTTCAGCTAAGACCAAAAGGAAAACATCTTACTCCTTCAAAATCCCCAAGCACCAAAAGTTGTTACTTAATTCAGACCTCAGAAGGAAAATGGGATAAGATAAATAAGGAAAAAAGTTACTTGAAACAATTCTCCCCAGGGGATCCGTCTGTGGAATGAAATGGAAGGTGAAGGACACATTTTAGGAACTTTACCAGAACATCACATGTCTTTGCTGGTCTATAGCAAAGTAGAAACATCTCAGGAGCATAAGGGTGGTTGAGTTAAAGAAAGGTGCAGGTTCAGGGAAGCCAGATGACATGAGAGATAGTCAAAGTCAAGTGGCTTAGACCCAATTCAGGTCAAGGTTGCAACATTGGTGGGCACTCAAATCATAAAAGACTCATTTTTGGAGCCAGCTACTGACTTCGAGCTAGAGTCTGAGGGTGACAAGAATTTCACACTTTGGCCAGTGCTTTCTAACTGGTTCTAAATATCTTAAAGTAAGCCTTCATCTTTGTTAGCCTCTACCTCACTCTATGGATTAAATGTAAGAGTCATGTTTTCTGATCCAACTGGAAATGTTCAGTGGGCTCATCTTGGAGAACTCATTGTACCCCACCCTCCTCATCTAAGGGATTTGTTTGGCCTAGCCAAGTGGGACTTGGTCAAGATAGTTACTGACTTTATTTCCAGCCTTCCTATTCACTTCGAGAGTCCCTCCTACCATGGCAGCCTGTGGCTCAATGGGGTAGGGTGCCGGTCCCATATGCCAGAGGTGACGGGTTCAAGCCCAGCCCTGGCCAAAAACCACACACACACAAAAACAAATCCCACGGCAGAGTCACTCCTACCAAGCTGGAAGAGGAAACTTCACAGAGAGTTAATGGGAAAATAGCCAAATGAGCCAGTTTTACTAACTCTAAGGTTTGTCCCAAGAATGGTAATCAAGGCTATAAATTCCTAATTTTACTGAAAAGTTTTTGAATCTTGCCAATCTGACAACTCAGAATTTTAAAAATATTATGATTCTCTTTTTGAATGAGTCAAAAAGTACAGTTCAGGCTCGGCGCCTGTGGCTCAAGCGGCTAAGCACCAGCCACATACACCTGAGCTGGCAGGTTGGAATCCAGCCCTGGCCCGCCAAACAACAATGACGGCTGCAACCAAAAAAAAAAAAAAAAAAATAGCCAGGTTTTGTGGTGGGCTCCTGTAGTCCCAGCTACTTGGGAGGCGGAGGCAGGAGAATCACTTGAGCCCAGCAGTTGGAGGTTGCTATGAGCTGTAATGCCACAGTACTCTACCCAGGGGACAGCTTGAGGCTCTGTCTCCAAAAAAAAGTACAGTTCAGGCTACCTGATCACCTTGGTAAAACTGAGTCTTCTCATAGCCACCACATGCACATATATAGACATTATTACTATTTATTCAACTTGCATTCTTTGTTTTCATCTATGGTACTTACCACCGTGTACTACACTGTTCTGATAATTACATGTTTTACTAATTTATTATTTACATATATATATATGTCCAGTAGAATATAAGCTCTAAAATGGTAGGTATTTTTCTATTTTGTTCACTGCTGTATCCTAAGCTGCTTAGAAAAGTAGCTGGCACATAATGGACACACAATAAATATTTATTGAATGAAGACATTGTTCACAAACTTAGTAGTTAAGAAGGAGGAGGGGAGCTCAGTTGTTTACTCTGTGTGTGGCATAATTCATTTTAATACAGCATATTTTATCTATTTGTCTATCCATAGGATGTGATAGGTAGAGATTAGTATCAACTGAAGAAAAGACAGAAAAAATTTCTAGAACAAGATGAGATTTGGAAGCAACGATTCAAGTTCATATGGTTAAAAACATGGGAGAAAAATAGCATGATTGCTACAAGGCAGACATTGGGCTAAATGTAATGCCTTAAGTCACTGAATCCACCAAACAATCCTGTAAAAAAGGTATTCTTACCAACTTTTTATAGATGAAGAAAATGAAGTCTACTTTAATCAAACTGCTTCTTCCAAGGTCATGATATTAATTACGAAGTAGCAATGGCAAGTACTGAACACTGGTCAGTCTTTCCCCTGAGCCAGATATCTCAGCCTACAATCAATGTTTTAGGAAACGAGAGAAGTGAAGACACTCTGGCATTGTATGAGATGAACCATCTTGTCACAACTACCGTGATGCCAAAGCTTACTGATAACTCTGAAACTGGCTGTCAGGGAATGAGTTAACAGCAATGAAAATCCCTCCAGTTGATGTCATTAATAATTTTTATTTTATAAAAAAGTATTATTAAATTTACTTATCTACTGTTTTATTTTAATCCTACATTGATTATTCACTTTTACTCAGTGCTTTCCCACCTGTGGCCACAAACTAGCCTTCATTTTCTCACAGCTGTAGTTATCATAATCCCCAGGTGACAAAATAGAGGACATTGTTCTAACTAGAACATCAGAGTGGAATGTTCCATAAAATAGTCTATAAAAATAAGTTCAAGAATTAGGAAACATACACTCTTTAAACTGGATCAGCAAAACATGAGGCTGGTAATTCTAACTTATTCCACTCAAGAGGTTAGAATGCTATCAAGAGTCCATGCCATTCTTTGAGGAGCTGCTATTTCTTTAATATGGTCCTCACAGCCAGCCATTAACTTCAGCGAAGATGAGATAGCCAGGTAACTGCAGACACATGGTAAGAGGCCAGAAAACTGGCTAACCTGAAAAGTTATTCTGGAAACCATGTTGAATGCATTTATTCCTGTACTGACAATGTACCAGGAAAACTAAGATGAGATAATCATGATCTAGAGTGCTCAGAGGTGCCATATCTCTAACAACAAGTCTCGTACTGGAATGAGTGTGCTTATTTCAGAATAAATTAACTACATAAGTTATGGAGAAAAAAAGGTAACTCTAGGAATCACTACACCTTTGGGATCCTCTATCAGATATGACCTAGAATTCTGCTTATTCTTGGAGGCCCCATTTCCTTGTCTCATGGGATAATGATGTCACTCCAGATTTACATGTAACACAGTTGATTCATAACTTATGGTTGAGCAGCCAATTTAAAGTAGTCTATTTGATTAATATCATGAGAATCTAGAAATAGTCAAGATACTGAATTATGCCATAGTTTAGTTCATCACAAAGATAATACTCCTAAAGTACTAAGACAGAAAAAATAATTATTTCAAAGAGAAAACAGCATGGCAGAGTATAGGGTAATAAGTCTACAATGTATAGAATTCTCTTTTCCATTTGTGCCCCTCTCTGACACACAAATCCCAGATAAGAACTTACTAACCCCGACGGTGTTGGGAAAATTGTAAGCTCAAGGCTAGAACTTCTTTGGAGGTATTGGCTATCAGAAAAACTAGAAGGACCAGAGTGAGGCTCAGAGGGAAGCTTGCTGGCCTGGCCTATGGGATCAGAGAAGGGGGCTTAATTAGGACTTTGAAGTTTTCTTTTAGATTATCTTTTAAGATTGGTACCCTGCTCAAGTAGGCTAATATTTGAGTGCAGAACTCCTTTTGTTCTCTCCATCCTTAGAACTTAAGCAAGTAGGGGATGTTGAGGAAGATATAAGAAGTCATAGACCCACTTCATTTCCAAAAATTAACAGAAATGGGGAGTGGATAAATCACTTAGTAGATTGTCAGGTGCCTAATATCTGAGCTTCAGGGAGGACTAATCTAGAAGTAAAAAGTTGAAAGGTAACAGTTTTGGACTTCATGCCCACATGAATATATACACATGGAATTATAAGAACTTTTCTGAAGCCTCAGAGTCTATCATATTTTAAATCAAAATCTCTTGGCTTTTGATGATGCAGGAGATGTGATGTCACAATAAACACATAAAAATCAGAAGCTAAGTTGGATAATAGCTCTGCTATTACTTCATTCTTTGCTACTAAAGACCCTTTTAAGATTTGCTAGTCTTCAAGCTAATTAGCAATCTTCTTCCTTTTTTTTTCTTTTTTTTTAGACCAAGCCTCAAGCTGTCAACCCTAGGTAGAGTGCCGTAGCATCAAAGCTCACAGCAACCTCCAACTCCTGGACTTAAGCGATTCTCTTGCCTCAGCCTCCCAAGTAGCTGGAACTACAGGCATCCACCACAACACCCAGCTATTTTTTGGTTGTGGTTGTCATTGTTGTTTGGCAGGCCCAGGCCAGGTTTGAATCCACCAGCCCCAGTATATGTGTCTAGCGCCCTAGCTTCTGAGCTAGAGGTGCCAAGCCTCAGTAGCAATCTTCTTTAGCTGAGAAATATGTTTAGTACCTAGAAATTACATGATATAGGGTGGCGCCTGTGGCTCAGTGAGTAGGGCGCCGGCCCCATATACCAAGGCTGGCGGGTTTGAACTCAACTCCAGCCAAACTGCAACAAAAAATAGCTGGGTGTTCTGGTGGGTGCCTGTAGTCCCAGCTACTTGGGAGACTGAGGCAAGAGAATCACCTAAGCCCAAGAGCTGGAGGTTGCTGTGAGCTGTGATGCCATGGTACTCTACCAAGGGTGACAAAGTGAGACTCTGTCTCTAAAAAAGAAAGAAAGAAAGAAATTACATGATATAAATTACAGGGAAATATTGCATCTTGTCTGGGGGCATTCAGAATGTGGTAAGTCTCAATATTAATTTTGATTTCATTCAGAAAGAATTGGGGCCCTATTGCCTTGGAATGTGGATAATACCATCATGTCACAAGATGTTACTTTTCAATCTCAGTGATCCCCAATGTTAAAAAGCAGACAAGGGAGGCCAGGCACAGTGGCTCATGCCTGTAATCCTAGCACTCTGGGAGGCCAAGGCAGGCGGATTGCCTGAGCTCACAGGTTAGAGACCAGCCTGAGCCAGAGCAAGACCTCGTCTCTAAAAATAGCCAGGCATTGTGGCAGGCACCTGTGGTCCCAGCTACTTGGGAGGCTGAGGCAAGAGAATCACTTGAGCCCAAGAGTTGGAGGTTGCTGTGAGCTGTGACGCCACAGCACTCTACCAAGGGCAACAAAGTTAGACTCTGTGTCCAAAAAAAAAAAAAAAAGCAGACAAGGCCTCAGAAACTTCTACAAGGATGAAATCATTGAGCAATTGTGAAAATTGAAAACTTGAGAACATTCTTGGAGGAACATGCATAGTGAGTATCTTTCCTATTCAGCCTCTTCACTGGATTTGGTAGTTGATATTGCCAAAGCTTCTATGTTTCTCCCAGGTCAACACTGAAATTTCCTTAAGATCAGCTGGGTTTCAGGAGTAAGCTACAGTTCACTGGGTAGCTTCATCCTCTTTAGAAACTCACTCAGAATATTTCCTGAATTTATTTTGTCAAGAAGTCCTTAGGCTCATGTTCTATACAAATTCATTATGGACCCGAAATTTAGGGATAGCTTCAATACCTCCATAAGATGTTTCTGGAAGACCCTGGTATTTGGGGGCATAGAATACTCTGGAGACAATTCTGGCAGTCTGGATCTATGCCTAAAAGTAAAATTCTACTTGAAAAAACTAGAGAAAAATGAAGGCAAGACTCTCTGTCTAGTACTCATTTGACATTTCAACTCTGGCACTCTTCTAAGGAGAGAGCTGCTGATAATCAAAACCTAGAGGTAACAAAGCACAGGACAAGGCAAAACATTACGTCAGGTCCCAAGATGCCCATGGTAGGGCATTAGGCACTAGCGATCCAGCACCCTGGAGAGCTCCACTGGGTTCACAGACCCTCTGACAGGTATGAAGAAACTTGGACAAGCTGCCTCTGTCAACTAGAATGGTAATGGGGTTGAGGGTAAGAGTAGCGAGAGAACTTAGAAGTGTTTTTTTTTTTTTTAATCTTTTGTTTAACATAGAAAAAAGAGAGGGAGATGGAGAGGGAAGTGAGGGAGAGCAAGAGAGAATTCTAGTCTAGGACATTACCTAGAAGGTACTGGTCTGTGTTTATGAGTTACAAATAATGGTTAATATTTATATGGCAAGTGCTACGTGAAGCATTTCACACACTATCTTCTTGAATCTTCACCCTATGAGTGGAGAACTATTATAATTTCCATTAAATAGAAGTCTAAATGAACTTAAAGAGGTTAACTATAGAGCCCAAGTCCCATTAACAAGTGGAGATACCCAGAGTTTAGCCCATGTATTTCCCATGAGGCTCAACTAATTAGGGAGAGGGCTTTGTAAATATGTATTATAAAGTATCTGCAGCAAATCGCAAAACTTTTTCTTCAGTCCTCTCTGTACCAACACCCTTCACAATGTGACATTGTAATATCTCCATCAAGAGGCCTCGTTGTTTTTCTGTCTTCTTGAATCTGCTTTTGCCAATAGAATACGTCAGAAGTGATGATGTGACAGTTCTAAGTCTAGGCCTTAAGAAGTTCATATTCTCTCTCTCTCTCCCCGACCCACCCTCCTGCCTTGACACTAAATGAATAAGACTGAGCTAAACTCCGTAGTGTGAAAGACCACTGGAGTAGGGGTGAGACAAGGCTGAGGCCATTCTAGACCAGCCAGTCCTGGGTATTTCTGGCTACTGATTGCAAATGCATGAGTGAGACCACCTGAGACCATAACTTCTCAGATGAGCCCAGACAAAACTGTCAACCCATAGAATCAGGTGCTAAATAAATGGTTGTTATTTAAAGTTGCAGAGTTTGGGGATGATCTCTTATGCAGTAAAAACTAACTGATAATAACTTCACCAAGCTCTTTCCAAATTCTCTATTTAGTCAGAATGTTTTTTAAGCTGCATATGTGGAAACACTCTTAAACAACAATCAAAAAAAAAAAAGAAGAAAACTGATTTATCTGATTAACTCAGATACATAAAATGACCCCATCAAATTTTCATGAGTTACCAACATAGTTTCTCCTTGTACTTCTCATATTGCAATTTTATGTATGATTTTCCTGGAGGAGAGGCAACCAGTGCTCTATCCTATCTTGGTAAGCCAGGTTTTTCTCACTAGGGTCAGAATGTTCAAGAATGAAGAGTACCTAGAGATCACAGATTCACAGATGACAATCTCAGGCAGTATGACAGTAATTTTGTTCTTTTTAGAGCAAGTTTAGATCAGTGATATAGAACAATGGCTCTCAATTTTACCTCCCCTGAGACATGTTTGCTTGTCACAGTAGGGGGTGGCTGCCACTGCATCTCATTGGTAGACACGAGGCATGTTGTTAAAGATTTTACAGTACACATGTCAACATCCCCACCACAACCAAGAATTATTTGGCTCCAAATGTCAAGGGCCAAGGTTGAGGAACTCTGTACAACACAGTGTTATGAACATAGTGCTCTCAAGAACTAATGTGTGGGATGCCAAAGAGAATGATAAAACACCTACTCCCAGTAGCAAAGCTGCTAAGGCACTCAAGCACAAAATATCTAATCTTGTTAAATGTGTATGTGTGTATATGCAGTGATCTCAATAACAACTAGAAGAAATCAAGATAAATAAAATAAGTAAAACACAGAAACAAAAAGAATCAATCATTATAAATCCTCTATCACAACTTATGAACATTTTAAAATGCTGCACCATTTGAGGAAAGATAATTAAATTTCCTTGGCTGCTGTTTCTTCTTCTGATCACTAGAGTTAGCAATGACTCCCTTATCCATCCAAAGGGCTGTTGTGAGAGTCGAATAAAATAAATAACAAAAAACAGTAAGAACAAGTGAATAAAATGAGATCTGTGAAAAAAAATCTCATAGCCAACTACACTGATTTCTGGCCCCATGTACCCTCAATTCCGCCCCTTCCCAAAAGACTGTAATGTAATCCTCTAAGGGATTTCATAGATGGCATTTTATTTGCTCATCTATTGAAATGTGCTGTGTCAAAGCACTGCATTTAAAACTATAACCTAAGGCTTTCTGCAATCATTATGTTACTAAAATGAACCTTAGTATTTCTCCTTTATGGCTGCGCAGATGATATTCTAGCAAGCACACATGATATGTGATGGAAGTTTAATATGAGCCTCAATTACTCTTGGAATGATAGCAAAGATATTAACATTGGCAAACCTCTGCCACTTTTGAACAAGCAGATTTTTAGTAAGAACTAGAATCTGCTTTATTGGCTTAAATTTTCTTTAGCTCTTAAAAGAGCACATTAGATCACCTAGAATTATCCCAAATGAAAGCCAAAAGGGTTAAAATAGCAATGAATTGTTCCCCCACTGCTTGTAGGAACCCCAAGCAATGAAGAAATAGAACAACTGATCCCACAGACTTGACAGACCAGTCAGAGGCCAGATCCCCAGTGTAAGAGGTCTAAGTAGCACTCGAATTTCACCAGATCCACAGAGTTTTACCATATTGACTAGTTAACAAAATAGCTTGTCTATCCATCAGAGAAACTTTTATTTTTTTTATTAATATTAAATCATAGCTGTGTACATCAATGAGATCATGGGGCACCATACACTATGGAACCAGTGTATAGTGCATCAGGGAAACTTAAGTGGGTTGATTGGGAAGCCAGTTGATTCAGGAAATGTCAACCGATTCAATAATAGAGAGTCGAAAGGGTGGCGCCTGTGGCTCAAGGAGTAGGGCGCCTGTCCCATACGCCGGATGTGGCGGGTTCAAACCCAGCCCCGGCAAAAAAAAAAAAAAAAAATAGAGAGTCAAAAAAGAAGTAACCATTTTAAAACATGATCATCATTACCTGGTTGACTGCAAGTTAATACTGAGATAATTATCTTCTCAATCTCTCTCTCTCTCTCTTTCTTCTCTTTCTCTCAGGAGTTTTTATTTGCAGTTATACTAGCAAGTATTGTATAATTTCTTTGTGTTGAAAATTCAAATAGATGCGTTAGGTTGCCTCCCATTATCTTCTACCAGATCTGAGTGTGGTTGTATCTTTCTAGATGGGTAGGTTATCTTACTCCTGAAGATTATCACCATAGATACAAAGTATACTTAAATAATAACATATTTTCCTTCAATAAACCCTTTCACTACTTCTTTATGGCCTCCAGTTGAGTCATTTCACTATCAATTTTAATAAGGAAAAATTTCATTTATGCAGCATACATTCGGTACTAATTTTGCTATTTTTCATTATTTTATTCTATTCTTTCAATAACTCTTTGGGCATATAAAGCAAGTATGAGTGGCTTATTTTTTAACATATAGCCTGTTCATATCAAATGGGGACAAGTTTTTTAACTGGACTGTCTCCTCTCTATGAAACCTTGATCACTTGGAGCCATCCAGTTAGTAAATGGTAGTGTTAGGATTCAAATTCAGGCAGCACAGGTAATCCTGTACATACATCATGTATGAATCTATTCCCAGTGGGATCTGGGGCAACATCCTCTCATCAAACACTTGAATATTTTGGTAGTATATAATATGATAGTCTCACTAAGCACAATAAATAAAAAAAAACATTAAGTATAATAAATGAAGATGACTGAGAGCATTATATCTGCTCAGGTCAAGTGTTGCCACCAAATAATTTTTAAAAGTTTTTGAATTTTAGAGTTGCAAATAAGGAATTGTGGATATGTAATCCTCTGGCCCTGGTATTCTCTCCCACTGTGTGAAGCAATCATTTAATATGCCAAAGACACCTTCCTATTTTTTCTCTCTTACCCCAAAGCTTGTCTAGATAGCAACCAGGCTGTTGATGGTCAGCAGAGAGAACCACTAATCCCAAGCACTTTTTCCATTGCTTTCGTTATGTGCAAGAGGCAATTCTTTTCATTCTTTCACTACCGAGAGCACAACTACACTTTACTCAACGTCACTCAAGTTTTCACCTGTTTCTTTCTTTCTCTTTCTGCTCTATCACTTCTTCAGGAATGGTCAGACACAGAGGAAAAGGAATTAAAAAGGATAAGACCAGATCACAGAAGCCAAGAAGGGAAAATGTTTCAAAGAGGGCTACCGGGTGCCCTACATTGCAAAATGCTTCCAAGAGATTTGGGAGGTTGAGGACCAAAACGCTGCGTGACCTTGACAAACAGGAATTCACATTGACTTTTGAGGACATTTTCCTCAACGTGTGGGACGAGAAGCCAAATGCAGAGAATTGAGGAGCAAGTGTATGATGGTGAAACCAAAAGCAAATCTAAACCCACTTTTTAATGAACCAGGGTCAAGTTCCTTTAAAAGTCTTCAGAATGCCTGTAAGTCTCCTTTACCAATTTCATGTACTTTCTTATTCTCCCACCAAAAATCTGCTTTTCCTCAAGCATTGACAATCAAAATACAATCAAATCTGGTCCTTATTAAATTGTGGGGGTTTTGTTTATCATTAGATTTCTGGCATTACCAGAAAGCTTATCTTATAATATTTTGCATTATTAATGTACAATATTGCAGCCATATCATGGGTTAACATGCTACTGAGAGCTGGCCTGATGGCTGTATCACCATAAACCACATATTTCCATGAAAAATATCTTTCTTAAATTCCAAAGGATTGACTAACAAACTAATAGCTTGAAAAATATGAAACTGACATTTTTGTAGGCCTAAAATGATTGTATAGCAGTGTTACAGGGTTCTACCTAACTTTCCAAATGTAACCTTGATACAAACTGAAAATACTTCATCATTCATTAAATATGGTGGGCTATGAGTCGATGGCTTAGGATAACAAACGGAATTCAGGGGACTCGAAGAGCAAGTAAGATATGAGTCTTTTTTTTTTTATTGTTGGGGATTCATTGAGGGTACAATAAGCCAGGTTACACTGATTGCATTTGTTAGGTAAAGTCCCTCTTGCAATCATGTCTTGCCCCCAGAAGGTGTGGCACACACCAAGGCCCCACCCCCCTCCCTCCTTCCCTCTCTATTGAACTTTTGCTGAATTTTACAAATAAGGGCCACCTGTTCACTGTAGCAAGGCATTTGACAATGGCACCTTCTAGTCATGCTTGCCCACAGTGGCTAGTGCTCACTTTGCTCTACATCATGCCTACGAGCCCTTTCCAAAGGGGTTGGGTGTGACCTATCCCTGTCATTCTGGGAACCTACTTCCAGATTGTGTCTCAAGTCATTAGATATTTTAAGAAAGTGAGTTTACCCTCTCTGGATCTGATTTCAGCTGGTCATGGTGGCTCACTCCTATAATAGGCTCTTTGGAAGGCCAAGAATTTGAGACCATCCTGGGCAATATAATGAAATCCTGTCTGTACAAAAATAAAAAAATATCCAGGTGTGGTGGTGCACACCTGTAGTCCCAGTTACTCAGGAGGCTGAGGTGGGAGGATCACTTGAGCCCAGGAGTTTGAGGCTACAGTGATCACACCATTGCACTCCAGTCTGGGTGACAGAGTGAGACCCCATCTCTCTCTCTTTTTTTTTTTTTTTTTGAGACAGAGCCTCAAGCTGTCACCCTGGGTAGAATGCCAAGGCATTACAGCTCACAGCAACCTCCAACTCCTGGGCTCAAGCAATTCTCCTGCCTCTGCCTCCCAAGTAGCTGGGACTACAGGTGCCTGCCACAACGCCCGGCTACTTTTTGGTTGCATCCATCATTGTTGTTTGGTGGGTCTGGGCTGGATTCGAACCCGCCAGCTCAGGTTTATGTGGCTGGCGCCTTAGCCACTTGAGCCACAGGCGCCGAGCCCCCATCTCTTTTTAAAATTGTCTTTCTTTCATCCAACACCCAATACCCATATTAATTGTAATATAGTCACTAATCTTCAAAAAATGTAAGTGGCAACAAGGAATAATTATGAAAAAATTGTATCTAGGGATACAATTGTCATTTTGTTCCTGACCAAATTCTCTCCTACTGCCCTGTACCACCATGAGGTCTTGCATCAACTACGTGTACCCCCCAACTGCCCCTACTGTGTGATAATAATTAAAAGGAGGCTAATGTACCTTATAAATTGGCTCTTATTCTGTGCCCGTAACTGATAAAAATTCTTTTTTCAGACTATGCTATGAAAATAAAGAGCAGAATGACTCAGTAAATAACATCTAGAAATTATTCATTCATTTATTTGGGCCAAAATTCCCTTAAAAAGAATGGTATTCCTGGTAATGAACTTAACCTCATCATAAATAATGAATGAGTCTCTTATAGGACCTTCTTTCTCTCTGTATGCTCCTGAATCTAGCATGTTATCTTGAATAGAGTGATGGACATTCCACAAATTTTTAAGGGAGGGAGGGAGGAAGAAAAGTAGAAAGGCAGGAAAGAAAGTATTGTTATGCATTGGCTTACATAATTGAGGAAAGTAGAGATGAGAATGTTTTATGCAGGAAATGGGAAGCAAAATATTATTTTAAGGGGCCCCAAGAATTTGAAAAAAGGACTGGGAATTTGGCTGTAAGTTTCTTTTTACTCTTTTTGGCTCTTCACCTGTGTTTTCTCCCTTTCCCTGTCTCTATCTAGGAATGATGATAAATGTGCATATTTTGGGGGGTGATGTTCATATCTAGAGTCTAATCATTATCATTCAAAATGCAAGAAGTCACTGCATGCATTCACATTATGATGTTTAATATCGGTTAGTTCTTGCAAAAAAAAAATATAATGATGAAACTACACCCCCAAAACCCAAAGTTATCTGCATTTCTCCTGTGAAACACATCCAGATATCACCACTCCCATGATTTTGTCCTGTACCAACTTGGATTTCAGATACTGTGTCTTTCCAGTTTCATCAAGTAGTTTTTGCTAAGGATGTGGAGACTGGAATGACAAGCTATATTTCTACTTGCATTACAACATTTTATTTCCAATGCATATCACCTCACAATGTGTTCCCTCGTGGCACATTACAGGAGCATTAAATTAAAAATAAAAGATGTGGTTGATGATTGACTGCTCTCTAATTACCCAGAGTGTTTGTCAAAGTCAGTAGGTAGGAGACATATGCTCTATTTTGCTGTTATATTGACTTTCAAGGTTATAGCACATCTCTGCTAGCACAGAAAACCTTCCCAACAAGGATGTTTAGTGGAACAGACCTTTCCCAGTAGAATTAATCTCCTCCTCACTACAATAAACAGTAAAGAAAATGATCCAGTGATCAAAAAGGGGTTCAGCCCACACCTTCAAAATAAGAAATATATCTAGGATCTGTGATTCCTAACATTTTTTTTTCATTATTGAGATGTTTTTAGACCTTTTTCCTGACAGCTCTCATGTGAAATTTTAATTCCTTAGACATTGGTTTATGTGCTTATATAGTGTGATCATTTGGAAGACTACACATCCTTGTAATATCTCAATTTTTCTCCCCACCAAGAACAATTTATGCCATATTGAGAAGGCATATCTTGTATTATGCTTGCCAATGCACAATCACTGAATTCAGATGATATTTCACCAGTTAAAGACTTCGATATGCTAAGCCACACTATTCTCCTGGAACATAAAATCCAAATGGGTACAAGATGGAAAGTGGTTCTTTAGTAAGTCAGATCTTGCCAACCAACAGGTCAAATATCATTCCTCTTCTACAAGTAAGGAACAGCTACCACCTCGATTGCTTGTTTATTAGCATATATTTATTGAGCTATGTATGTAAGCTTTCAGCTTCATGAGGGCAAGGGACCATGTTTGGTTTTTCTCGCCATTGTAGAATAAACAAAATAAAGAAGGAAGGGAAAGGCTGAGCACAGTGACTCATGCTTATAATCCTAGCACTCTGGGAGGCCGAGGCAGGAGGATTGCTTGAACTCAGCAGTTTGAGGTTGCTGTGAGTTATGACGCCATGGCACTCTACCCAGGGTGACAGAGTGAGACTATATCTCAAAAAAAGAAAAAAAGAAGGAAGGGAAAATGGAAGAGAAGGAAAGAGGGAGACAAGCCCTGTGCTATGAGGCTTGAATACTGCCTCTAAGACTGTTATATTTACTGTAAAAATACACTTAAGCAAGTAAATAAAATGAAGTATTATAATTATTATAATTTAAAATATGTGTAGATATAGTTAGGTTACAAAGCAAGAGTTAACTATCTGGTTGGAGGTTGAGAGCAAAGTGAAGGGGGTCATGAAAACATTTTGGGGGAGCAGGCTGCCATAAGACGTTTGTGGGCTCAAAAATGCCCTTGCCTTTGTGGTCCCCTTCCTCCATAAAACCATATTTAAAAGTAACATCATTATAGTGCAACAAGATGAGTGTAATTGTCCAGGCACTCTAGGAGCACATAGCCAGGGTGTCCAGCAGAGACCTCTCTGGGGTCAAAATGTTTAAGTGAGAGAGATCCTAAGGAAAGGCTAGGAGAGTGGTTTAGAGCCAGGGTAAAACAGCTGTTCAAAGGCCTAGAAAGTGAAAGATCTATGTACAATCAGATGGGAGAGAGAGAGAGGGAGGAGGAGGAGGGAGAGAAAGGAGAATGGGGACAGATGAAGTTAGGGAAGGAAGTGGAGATCAAACCTTGGCAGGCCCTGTGTTAAGGTGTCTGGCTTTATCCTAAGGATAAAGAAAAACCATTTACAAGTCTTTATGTTAAGAACTAAAGATTCTTAACCTTTAGGGTTTCCATTTGGGGCATTCATTCAGGCTGCATTGGAGCCAGTGGACTAATAGATACCCTGGGGGCCTCTAGGTCACCTCTTTTGGGCTAAGGTACCCATCCCCAGCTTGTAGGAATATTGGATGTTGAAGGATCACAGCTGAATTCTCCAGTGGGCATTGCACCCAACCACAGTGAACTGCCTTTCCCAAGGGTAGAGCTGCTCCCAGAGACCACCTGTGGCCATGCCTGTTAATATGGAGATACAAAGGCCCAGCCCTTATCTCAATCAGGGGCAGCCCCGACTCCTGAGCTTCCTGAAAAATTGGCTGAGGATTGGCTGAGCATGTCATAACCATGCTTCTCTCTCTGCCTAATCCTACTCTATTATACATGTTGCTGTATAACCTATCATCACAAACTCAATGGCTAAAAAAATACACATTTACCATCACTTGGTGTCCAGGGTCAAGAGTCTGGGTACAGCGTAGCCGGATCCTCTGCTCAGGCTGCAAAGTGTTGGCCAGACTGTATTCTCATCTGGTGATTTGGCTAGGGAAAAAAATCTGCTTCCAAGTTCACTCCAATTGTCAGAATTCCTTTCCTGTGGTTGTAGGACTAAGGAGCCCAGTTTCTTGCTGGCTGTTGGCTGGAAGCTGTCTTTTGTGTTTAGATGTCATCAGCAATTCCTAAAGGTTGTTCACAATTTCTTTCACATAGCCTTTCCAGGCATAGCCACTTACTGAATCAAGCTAGCAAGAAGTCTCTTGAACAAGTCTGTTAGCAAGGCAGACTCATATATAATAAAAAATAATTCAACAGTGCAGCTTCTCATCACCTTTGCTGTAATCTATTCATTAGAAAGAGAGCCACAGTTTCCATACTCACTCAAGAGGAGGGGATTACTCGGTGTTGTGAACAGCAGATGATGGGAATGATGGAAGCCATTTCACATCTATGTGCCACACTTGCCTTTTTCACTTCTTACAGATGCTCCTGAGAGCATGCCTCAAGAAATCTGCTACATGCAACAGCCCATCTTAGAGTCTGGATCCAAAGAGCAGGGAAGTGAATTAGAGACTGTTGCTGTGTTGCAACCTTAACTAAGGGTGACAGCCATAGGAGAGTCAGTCGTAAATTTTATTTCCATTGATAAACGTATGATCACTGTTATTAAAATTAGAATGCTACATGCCCTATCTGGAAATAAAATCAAGTCTAAAAGCAACAAGGTGTCTTCAAACAAGGATACACACAACAAAAATAATTCACCTCTAGGGCTTTAGAGTAGATTAAGCATAACTAATAAAAATTAAACTTGCTATGTTACATGGTATTAAAATAAATCTCAGACCACGTTCATTCACACAATCAAAAAGAGATGATTAGCACTTTATTGAATTAGCACAGATTAGACTTTTACAAATTGCAGAAATAGCTAACAGATGGAAATGTCCCATTAGAGACAGATATTCAGAAAATAAGCAACTGTACATATAAGAGAATAAAATTCCACTCTGTTTATCAACATTTCTATTTTTCCATCCCATTTGCAACATGTTTTACTTTTGCTTAGTCATATATAGAGTGATATAAGTGATATTCAAAAAGGATCCATTTTCAATGATTTCTATACCATATTATAGGTATTTCCCAGTGGAAAAAATTATTTTTCCTTAGGTTGTTGAAATGTAAAAAATTTTATATATATATAAAATTATATATGTTATATATATATATCCATCTCTGACCATATTTTTGGAAATGCTTACATCAATAACTATAAACACCACATGGCCAAAATTATACACTATGCTGTTAGAAAAATATTTTAGAATATTTCGAGTATTCATAACTTATGATTTCAGTGGGTTTGTGGGTATAATTGGTTGCCTTTCATTTTGAAGCACATTCAAGATTTATTACAAAAGAAGGATAGTGAAACAAAATATATGATCTGCCCTTGATATTGGGATACTCAGCAGTAGTGCAGAAACAAGCGTTAAATTTCTCAGGGAAGCAGAACAGTGGCCCTTCAGAGAGGGGTGAGCCGCTCATCCTCTGTCATGAAGGCATCATTAATGCGCCCTCCCTTCATGTCCAAGGGGTCGCAGGGAATGCCATTTTCAATTGTGAAGTTTTCACACTTATCTTCATCATCAGCCACTGCAGATGGTTCTTTGTTCTTCCTAAAAATGTACAAAAAGAGGCATTGGCATCTAGGAAGAGAAATCTTGGCTAAGTGTGGTATTCTGTACAAACGTGGAGAACAGGAAGGGGAATAGGAACCTTAGAACTATGAAATAAATGATGATATGCATGTATTTTTTTTTTTTAAGACAGAGTCTAATTCTGTTGAGAGTACCATGGCATTAGCCTAGCTCACAGCAACCTCAGACTCCTGGGTTCAAGCAATCCTCCTGCCTCAGCCTTTGAGTAGCTGGGACTACAGGTGCAAGCCACAATCTCTGGCTAATTTTTTTATTTTTAGTAGAGATGGGGTCTCATTCTTGCTCAGTCTGGTCTCAAATTCCCAAGCTCAAACAATCCTCCCACCTTGGCCTCCCACAGTGTTAGGATTACAGGCATGAGCCACCATCCCTGGCTGATTTTATGTATTTTCAAATAAATTTCAAAGATCCTAAGGAGTTGGAGAGGTGAAAAGATACTATCAAGATAAGAATTTAGCATGGATGACATATGCATATTGATCAGAACAAGTGGTCTTATTTAGAATAGAAAGTAAATATAGATGAATATGTATGTGAGTGAATATATATATGTATGCATATGAATGAATATGACTATATACACACACAAATTGCCTAAAGGAATGTGAAGAAATTGTATGGTAAATTGGCAAGTTTAAAATTTAACTCCAGGAGAACAACTAATAAAAATTGAACTTAAAAAAGGTAATAAATTCATCTTGTGAGATTTGACAACTCCATGGTTTGCGAATGTTGAGTGAAAATCAAGTTGAAATGGGCTATAACAGCGGTTCTCAACCTGTGGGTCATGACCCACAGGAACTGTATTAAAGGGCCACAGCATTAGGAAGGTTGAGAACCACTGGGCTATCAGAAAGTAAATTCACATTAATTTGTAGAGAGTAAGTAATTATTCCAAATTTCAGATATCATTGCTTGGTTCTATGTATTACAAAATATAGTAGAAAGCTTTACAAGTTGACCTCTGTAAGCTGACCACCCAAGGGACTATAACAAAGTGGTCAACATATGGAAAGGGTCAACATAAGGAACTAGGCCTACTATACTGATACCTACACGTCTGGTCTATGAAAATTAGGCCAACTAAAGGAGGTGGTCAATGTAGGGAGGTGGTCAACTGTGGAGGTTCTACTGTAGTTGTGTTCATTAGCAAGTCAGGATTTTGGATCTCAGAACACAGAGTAATTACATTATAACTCCTAGTTGTAATTCCAGGTCATTACAAAAACCTCCCTATGATAGGATAAATGTTTTAGTTCCTCATACTCTCTACTTTTGTAGATCCTGCTACCCCAATCCAAGCAGTAACTAGATCCTTAATATTTCCTTGAAGTGTTGAAAGCTACAGACTCTAATTCAAAAGTTTTTCCTGTCTTTTGTGAAAGACTAAGACACTGCGCAAATTATCCTTGATATCATGCAGCAAAAGAAAGGAGTAGGCGCCTTTCTAGGCAACCAAAGGGAGTGTGTTGCCTGTGGCTTATCACAGGTTATATGTTGGAGCATCACTCCATGGTGACATCATGGAGTCATGATGTCAAGCATGAAGTTCCCAGATGTGCCAAGGATTCTCTTGTTCAAAGGAATCTATGGAAATTCCAAAAAGATAGACCCGAAGGGATCATCTGGCTGGAATGTTGGGCATTGCAGTGAAGACCAGGGTGGACTGTCACCACTATAATAGTCACCACTATGACAATCCCCTAGGACCTTGGTGAGTCTCAACAGGTGAGGAGTTGGTAGAGATGATACAATGATGACTGAGACGAAACTTCCTATTAGACCTGCATGAGAATCACTTTTAATGTGCTTTAAAGAATATGATGAAAAGAACCAAAGAAAGGAGAACTCTCTTTTCTTTATAGAAGAATGCCAACTAATATAGAAATAGACTATCACCACTACAATAAAAACTGATAAAAAATTATCAATGGAGGCTTGGCACAGTGGGTCACACCTGTAATCCTAGCATTCTGGGAGGCCAAGGCGAGTGGATTGCTTGAGCTCAGGAGTTTGAGAGTAGCCTGAGCAAAAGTGACATGCTGTTGCTAAAAATAGCTGAGCATTGTGGTGCATGTCTGTAGTCCCAGCTACATGGGAGGCCGAGGCAAGAGGATCACTTGAGCCCAAGAATTTGAGGTTGCTATGAGCTATGATGCCACGGTACTCTATCAAGAGTGACAAGGTGAGACTCTGTCTCAAAAAAAAAAAAAAAAAGAAAGAAAAGAATTATTAATGGATACTAAACCAGTGAGTGAGAGACTGTTCAGGAACAGTATATTCACATGGTCTCAATATACTAATTACAAAAAGACACTTGTATTTTGCCAAGGGAGAAATCTGGTGAACATCTCTAACAATCATACAACCTGGCAAGACCCTCCTGATGTGATACATTGAGAAGATCACATATACATTTTTTCCTACATTCCTATCCCCCACAATTTTTTTACTTTAATCCTATAATGAGGAACCTAATAAAATAAATCCAAATTTAGAAGTATAGAGAATCCTCAAAGAGGTAAAAGTAGACCTTCCATTTGATCCTGAAATCCCATTACTAGGTATCTACCCAGAAGAAAAATATCATTTTACCCATAAGGACATTTGCACTCAAATGTTATCACAGCTTAATTCGCAATTGCCAAGATGTGGAATCAACCCAAGTGTCTATCAATATATGAATAGATTATTAAACTATGGTATATGTATACCACAGAATACTATTCAGCCATAACAAAGATGGTGACTTTACATCTTTTGTATTAACATGGATGGAGTTAAAGGACATTGTCCTTAGTAAAGTATCACAAGAATGGAAAAGCAAGTATCCAATGTACTCAATACTGATATGAAACCAACAGAGAAACAACTACATGCCCACATGAAAGAAAACCAAAATTAAATTCAAGTAGGGGGAGAAGGAGAAGAAGAGGAGAGAGGGATTGGTAAGCTCTCACCTCATGGAACAATGCAAGGGTATACAGCACACTCCCTGGATGAAAGGCTCACCTACAACTTGGACTTTGCCTGACAAATGCAAACAATGTAACCTAATCATTTGTACCCTCATATTAATCTGAAAAAATTTAAAATCACCTTTGTTTTAAAAAGTAAATAAATGAAGATGTTTTGCAAAACAGCTGATGTGGATTCAGGACAGTGTAGGCATTCAAGTCAATGGGTGGTTGGATCAATTAATGTAGATCAATGGTTGGATGGATGGATAATAAATTAATGGATGAATGGCCATATGGATGGATAAAGATGGATAGGCAGTTGAACAAAAAAATGGATGAATGTATTTATTTATGGATAAAAGAATGATCAATAAATGTAGATCAATGGCTGATTGGTCAGATGATAAATTAATGGATGGCTGAATTAATACTGTAAGTAAAGTTACTCAAACAGTAGCCTATGGTAGATGTCGAATGGGATTCACCACAAGAAACAGGAAGAATGGAAGAGAGGAAGAAAGAGAGGAAGGAAGGGAGGGAGGGAATTTTACACATGTGAAATTTTTTCTATCGTTTTTTTTTTAATGGATGAAGAAAATATTCATTTTTTTATCTTAGGAATTAGGAGTTATCAGATTTTGCCAGGCTTTGCTAATTGTTTATTAAACAATTTCAAACAGCTGGAATTCATTTTAAAAAGTAAAACAGCTCTCCAGTATTGTGAATCCCCACGTCATCATTTGAAAGTATTTTGTCATTATATATGCCACCCTCAAATGTCACAATGAAGCACTAAAGGTTAATCACTAAATTGGAGTCATTGCATTTTAAACAATTATTCATAAAACTACTTGCCCAATGTTAGGTTAAAAGTTGGCGCTTATAGTCCAAGAGACTCAGGGAAAGATAGGCTGCTTGTTTTTCCATCCTCAGGGTGAAGATACTACACTGTCCACTGAGAGCATCAGCAATCAACAACCTGCACAGGTTGGGGGGATAGTTTAATGTGGTGAAGGGTGCTCCAGCCAGGTGAAATCACACTAGAGGACTAAAAACGCTTTGTTTCCTCTTCCCATGGAGAGGAGTATTGTCACTTTCCATGTTCTCCAGAAAGCAGAAGCAGTATCACTTCTATAACCATCAATCATATCACTTCCATTCATAGTATAGGGCATTCAGTTGACAACTACATTTTGAGTGCCTACTGTGTATATGGAAAAGATACAGTCCTTGTACAAAACAGGACTCAATGAAAGGAAAAAACTTCATATTCACTTTTCCTCCCTGCCCCCATTTTTAATGTTTTATAAAAGAGAGGAATGATTTTTTTTTTTTGAGACAGAGTCTCACTATGTCACCCTTGGTAGAGTGCCATGGCACCACAGCTCACAGCAACCTCAAACTCTTGGGCTTAAGCGATTTTCTTGCCTCAGCCTCCCAAGTAGCTGGGACTACAGGCGCCCACCACAATGCCCGGCTATTTTTGTTGTTGTTGTTGCAGTTGTCATTGTTATTTTAGCAGGCCCAGGCCGGGTTGGAACCCACCACCCTCGGTGTATGTGGCTGGCGCCCTGCTGACTGACCTAAGGCACCACCAGGAATGATGTTTTTTATAGGAATGAAGCCCTAGTAGAAAATATAAATATCATCAAAAGTGTCTAGCTCATGCAAATTCCCCCCAAATCACTCCTCACAGAGCCTGGAGTGTATAATAATTTTCCATAACAGTAAATAGATTTTTATTTATTTGTTTTCATAATAAATAGATTTTTAAACAGCCAGATCTTACCCCAAAATTTGTGTATATAAGAATAAAACCCATATTAGAAAATTCCTAGTGATGGAAGCATTCTGAAGTAGGTAGCAATGCAACAGAAGTCTTAAAAATATGAGTTGCCAGTGTCTATTTCCAATTTCTTTAGTAAAATAGCATTGTTATGGAGTCGGAAGAAAAATGGTAGAGAGCTGGACACATGCAAATCATTGCAAGGAATGTCACCTCCACCTCCAGAGCTACAAAGGAAAAATAATTCATCAGGCATCACAAAGGATTGGGGAAAAACTGAAAAGGAAGATGCCAGCAAGTAGAAACAAGTTTCTCTTTTTTAGAAGAAAGATAATTTCTCAATCAAAAAGATTGTGAGGTGAATCACTAGGGAAATTTATCAAACCGAGCTGTGTCTGTGACAAATCAGGTACAGACCGTTCTTTCTGCAACCTTGGATCCAGTTGCTCTGCGCCTTAACATTGCCGGGTTTCACAAACTGCAACGTCAGTAACTTGCTGGTGGGTGCACACGATAAGCAGCTCAAAGGTTATCTAACAGTAACATAGCACTTTGTCACATTTCATAGTGCGTGCTGTAATAAAGTGATTCACTACCTGTGCATTGCTCTTACCAAGACTAATAAAACTTAACTATCTTCTGGACCACTCTAATTTGCTGTTCTGCTAAAAACATGAGTTCTTTTTCCTGAAAACTAAAATTGAGTGTTAATGACTTCCGCTGTTCTGACTACGTCAGGTGGTTCAGGAAGAGCATGAAAAAAACCTGTGACTAAAATACCTGGAACTCACTTCTAGGAGACTTGAGAGCAGATATCTCTTACAAATCCAGAGAGAAGAGGGGCAAAAGAAGGGACCAAAAAAGGAGCTGGTGGGTGTTGAGAAACAGGGTTTGCTGTGTTCTGAGATAAAGTAGTGGCGACTAAAAGCAGAAAGTATTTCTGTTCCTCATAAAAAATAAAGCTGAAGAGCCGAGACCTAAGAATAGCCAGAAAAACAATAAAAAAGAGACAAATGTGATTTTCTAACAGGACAGAACCCATTATTGGGAGAATTGGGACTGTCCTCATAATCAGTCTGAGGATTCCTTGGGAAAGATCAGAGTTACTGAAATAATGAGTGGGCCCTGCAGCACAGTGAGCTTTGAAAAGCTCACAGTGGACTTTGAAATCAAGCCTACATGGTTTTAAATCCTGCTACCACTATTGTTTAACCATGTGTCTATAGACAAGTTGCTTGACATCTGCCATATAATAGCAATAATAATGACAATATTAATTACATGGCAGGTGTGCCTATGTATCATCTCATTTCAGTCTCGCTGCAATATTATGCAGATTTTATTATTATCCCTGTTTTTCTTTTTTTTTTTTTTTGCAGTTTTTTGCCGGGGCTCTGGTAACCCGCCACCTCCAGTATATGGGGCCGATGCCCTACTCCTTGGAGCCACAGGCGCCACCCATGCATGGACACATGCAAATCATTGCAAGGAACTAAGACTCAAATATGAAGAACAACTTGTTTTTTAGAATGAAATGAGATTGGCGAAAAGAGTTAACCTAGAACGCTAGTGTCCCCAGGATCCACTGAAAACACACTGACAATGGGTTCCTATCAGGTATATATATTTAAGAACAGTAAAGAAAAACAATTATTAGATTAGCTATGCCAATTTTCATTTTATTTACATTTCTATTTTTAAGACTATACATTTATTTAAGACTTTAGGCCAAGTGCAGTGGCTCGTGCCTATAATTGTAGCACTTGGGAGACTGAGGTGAGAGAATCACTTGAGACAAGAGTTTAAGACCATCCTGAGCAATACAGTGAGACTACATCTCTATAAAAAAATAAAAAATAGCTGAGCTTGGTTGTGCTGGGCTTGTAGTCTCAGCTACTAGGGAGGTTAAGACAAAAGGTACACTTAAGCTCAGGAATTTGAAGCTGCAGAGAGCTGTGATGCTTCCACTGCACTCCAGCCCAGGCAACAGAGCAAGACACTATCTAAAAAAAACAAAAAGGACCTTAGAAAAATGTGATCTTTCAGTATATGAAAGTGAATATCCAAATGCAGAAGAATGAGTCCAAGTGAGGTGGCTCACACCTGTAATTCGAGCACTCTGGGAATCCATGGCGGGTGGATGGCTTGAGCTCAGGAGTTTGAGACCAGCACTAGCAAGAATGAGACCCTGTCTCTACTAAAAACAGAAAAACTAGCCAGGCATGGTGGCACACACCTGCAGTCCCAGCTGCTTGGGAGGCTGAGGCAAGAGAATTGCTTAAACCCAAGAGTTTGAAGTTGCTGTGGGCTGTGAAGCCATAGTACTCTACCGGGGGCAACATAGTGAGACTCTGTCTCAAAAAAAAAAATCAACTTTAAATGGATTAAAGACTTGAAGCCTGAAACTATAATGCTAGAAGAAAACAAAGGGGGGAACTCCAATACTTTGGTCTTAGCAATAAGTTTTTGGATATGACTCCAAAAGCACAGCAACAAAAGCAAAAATAGACAAATGGGATTTACATTAAACTAAAAGGCTTCTGCACAAGAAGGGGTTAAGATCCAAAATATAAGCAACTCAAACAACTCCATAGCAAGAAAACAAATCACCCACTTCAAAAATAGGCAAAGGAGGCTCAGCACCCGTAGCACAGTGGTTATGGTGCCAGCCATGTGCACCGAGGCTGGAGGGTTCAAGCCTGGCCCAGGCCAGATAAACAACAATAACAACAAGGACAACTGCAACAAAAAAATAGCCAGGTGTTGTGGCAAGTTTCTGTAGTCCCAGCTACTTGGGAGGCTGAGGCCAGAGAATCACTTGGGCCCAATAGTTTGAGGTTGCTGCGAGCTGTGATGCCAGAGCACCCTACCTAGGGCAACATATTGAGACTCTGTCAAAAAAAAAAAAAAAAAAAGGCAAAGGACCTGTATAGACAGTTTTCAGAAGAAATATAAATGGCTAATAGTTATATGACAAAATGCTCAACATCATTAATCATCAAGGAAATGCAAATTAAAATTATAATTAGATATCACCTCACACCTATTAGAATGGCTATTGTCAAAAAAATAAAAGATAGCAAATGTGGGCCAGAATGTGGAGAAAAGAGAATCCTTATACTCTGTTGTGGGAATGTGAATTAGTACAGATAGCCATTATTGAAAACAGCATGGAGTTTCCTCAAAAAATTAAAAATATAACTACCATAGGATGCAGTAATCCCACTTCTGGGTAAATATCCAGAGGAATTGAAATCAGTATGTTGAAGAGATATCTGCACTCCCAAGTTCATTGCAGCATTATTCATAACAGCCAAAGAATAGAATCAGCCTAAGTATCCAACAATGAATAAATGGACAGAGAAAATGTGCTGAGTATGTTTATATGTGTGTGGGGGTCTATAGGGCCTACTATTTAGCCTTAAAAAACAATGAAATCCTGTCATTTGTGATAACAGGAAGGATATTATGGTAAGGAAAATAAGCCAGAAAGATAAATGCCATAATGGTCTCACTTCCATGTGGAAGATTGGAAAGTTGAACTCAGAAAAGCAGAGAGTAGAATGGTGATTGTTGGGGGCTTGGGAGATGTCGGTCCAACAGTGTAAAGTTTTGGTTAGACAATAAGAAAGAGTCTGGACAATCTGCTGTATATTAATTACAGTGAATGTACTTAGTAACAATGTATTGTATACCAGAAAATTGCTAAGAGAGCTCTTACTCCCCCAAAAGATAACTATGTGAGGTGATGCTATGTTAATTAGCTTAATTTAACCATTTCAAAATATCACCTTGTATGCCATAAATATATACAATTTTATTTGTCAATGATACTTTAATAAAATAAAGCAGGTATTTATTTGCTAATCAAAATCTCAAGCAATGATTTGGTGAATTGGAGAAATATCTAGTTTGATGACAATATCTGGATAAAAAAGAGATCATTTCCTACCATCCAATGGGTTAAGCTGATCTTGGATGATAATAATAATAATTACTATATATTTAGTGCATACTATATCATGGGTACTTTATACACATTTATGTCAGTCAATCCTCAGAGAAAGCCCTGTGAGATATCATCTCCCTACTTCAGATGGAGAAACTGTGACCCACAGAAATCAGGTGACTCAACCAAGATCATATAGGTAACGGGCATAGCTAATGTTTTGAGTTTACCTAGTTTGGGCTCCAATGATTACATACTTTCCAGCCAGTGGCCCTGAATAATCCATATATTAGTGTTAACTGATAAAGGTAATAGAATTACTAAAGCTTAGCCTAAGAAATTTCTTCAATTGTAAGTTTAAATATGCAAATGTGTTAGATTCTCCTCCATAGAAAGAGAATGATGACTTAGAAAATCCTGTGGTCCAGGCAGCACCTGTGGCTCAGTGGGTAGGGCACCGGCCCCATATACCAAGGGTGGCGGGTTTGAACCCAGCCCTGGCCAAACTGCAACAAAAAATAGCCAGGCGTTGTGGCGGGTGCCTGTAGTCCTAGCTACTTGGGAGGCTGAGGCAAGAGTATTGCCTAAGCCCAAGAGCTGGAGGTTGCAGTGAGCTGTGATGCCACAGCACTCTACGGAGAGCGACAAAGCGAGACTCCGTCTCTAAAAAAAAAAAAAAAAAAAGAAAATCCTGTTGTCCCTCCACATCTCCCAAGTATAAGATTTTTTTGTACCACGAAAACTATGTTTATTACTATCTAATGTATGGATTGTATCGTTGAACATTTCTTTGACTGCTTTTCTTAAAACTAGAGACTGGGGATAACTCCTATCTTTTTCATGATAAGAAAGGACTTTCATCACAATTATCAGGACTTTCCCACTTCAAACTGCATCCTTGCCTTTGAAGCAGCATTTTGCCCAAGAGAAACCCACTATAAATTACATCAAACTTAGAATAATTTATCTTCAGAAGGTTGTCATAATTTTCCTGATTATATTTGCTAATTATTGATGCTGTCCAGGTTTGCACAAGAGATTTATCCATCTGTTTTCCTAGTTTGAACATGAAATGAATTTGTGAAGGCAGGGCTGTGACAACAGCCTCATTTCTCCCAGGCAACAGATTATGATGCTCCACGCCCAATTATTATATTACTGTAGAATCTGCTCAGAAGGAAAGAGATAGCTGATCCCAGCACAAACTAGCTGAAAGACAAGCAAATGCCAAGATAATAAAATAATAGTAACAGCTAACACTTATTGAGCACTCACTTTGTACCAGATACCAACCTAAACACTCTATTATATTAACTCTTTTTATCCCACCAAGTTAATTATTTCCAGTTTATCTGGCTGTCACTCTAGAAAAGTTATTTTTGCTCAGATCGCAAAGATAAACTTAACTAGCTTGACTCTAGCACCACAAAACATATTCTCCTAAGATCGGTTTCCCTGACTCATTGTGCTTCCTGATATCCATACAGTTAATTGATTATACACAAGGGTAGAATCTAAGAGATAAATACTTTGATTCTAAGCAATCTACCTCCAGAGTCCATTCTCCTAACTCCTACACTATACGATACTAGTGAGGAAATTGGGAGCTGAGGAGATGAAGTGAACCCATGAAGGTTACAACTGTGAGAAACCTTAGATGACAGTATCTCAGGACCAATAGAAAACAAAAATACTTAAAACAGTATTCAAGGATTATAAGAGACTATTTCTTAGTATTCTAAAACCCCAAACCCAAATAAAAAAACACCTTGTTTCAAGTCTTCTTGTATTACATATCAAACCAAAATCAAGAAAATCAAGCAAGTACGCCTTGATCCCAATCTTTGTTTAACTTGGGGATTAGACAAAACCACATTTATTCCATAGCATTTCACGTATCATTTGTGGAAAAAAATGCAAAGCCCCAAATTTTAATTTATTACCTTCTGTTAAGAACTAGGGTGAAATATATGGAAAGTAGTAGATCCCAGGAGAAGCATTTAGTCAAACACTTACTTACTTGACCAAACACATGCCATGTGTCCCATGTAAGTACTGACACTTTGGAAAACCATGTCCCTGTGACTCCAGCTTACCAGAACTGCTCTTCCTTGGTATTGGAAGGGAAGGCTTAGAAGCATTAAAGTGTTTAGTGAAGAATCCAGGACTTTGTCATCTTCCCCTCTGCATTAGAGGTACTTGTCAACAAAATCATGCTGAGAAATCCTGCCTCCTCTTCTTCCCCTCTACCTCAGTAACTCTCCCACTGGTCTGAAATGCCCTCTTGAAGAAAGATGAATAATTTTTTTTTTGAGACAGAGTCTCACTATGTCACACTCCATAGAGTGCTGTGCCATCACAGCTTACAGCATCCTCAAACTCTTGGGTTTAAGCGATTCTCTTGCTTCAGCCTCCTGAGTAGCTGGGATTACAGGCACCCGCCACAATACCCAGCTATTTTTTGGTTGCAGTTGTCATTGTGGTTTAGCAGGCCGGGGTCGGGCTCAAACCCGCCACCCTCAGTGTACATGGCCAACACCCTACTCACTGAGCTATGAGCACTGAGCCAAAAGATCAATAATTTATACATCAAAGTTTGCAAGCATCCCAGAATCCAGGTAAATGAACTCAAGAAGTGAGCATTTATCTGAGTTGTTAAATTGAAAGTTCTCAGCCTAAGGTGAGGAAGCATGGAAACACCTGTGGAACATCTGGCATTTGGATGTGGACAATTACCAAACACAACCCAAATAGTAAAATCAATTCTAGGTATGAAACACCCATACGGCATAGAGTAGAGAGAAAGATAGTAACGGAAGGAACCTAATGAAGTGAGGGACGTTGGACTCCAAAAAGTATTTCAAAACAAGAGCATAAGTGATATTTAGAAAATCACCAATTTTGTCAAAGTTTCAAATTTAAGGTATTTTCTTTAGCCAAAGGAAAATCTTCTCTTTATTTTTCCAAGTCATGAAGAAATAGTAAAATGTTCTTTAAATCATTCCCTTTGAATATCTTACCTTCTACGTTGCCAGATTCCTGATAAGATCAGCAGTGTAATTGCAACTATGATGATGGAAAATGTCACACCAAATATAATAATCCAGACAGGCACAGATGGGTCCAGGGGTGGTGCAAGAGTAGTAGGAATTTTTAAAAATTCCAGAGTTTGGTCATTCAAAAAGAAGACATTGTTGATCCGGTTCCTATTCTTTCTAAAATGCAACGATAATCAAAAACAAAATGAGACAGAAAAAAACATTAGAAACAAATGTCTCTCCATGATTATAAATATCTCTATAAACAAAGCACCCTTCTAGCAGAAGCCTTCAGGTTGATGAGAAAGTTTGCTGTGGTTACTTTTAATAAGTTGCAATGCTAGCTGCCCCCATGTGAATGTCCTGGAAGTAACCAAAAGTCCTGTGTTTTGCACCTTGCCCACCATGTTTTATTTCCTGAGAGGTAGCATCTATATTTGAATGACAGAACTATGGACAGGCACAGTAGCTCACACCTGCAATCCCAGCACTTTGACAGGCCAAGGTGGGAGGATCACTTGAGGCCAGGAGTTTAAGACCAGTCCGGGCAACAAAAAAAGAATCTATCTCTAAAATAAAATAGAAAAATAAGATATATTTGGTGGTGTGAACCTGTAGTCTCAGCTACTCAGGATGATTGATTGCTTGAGCCCAGGAGTTTAAGGCTGCAGTGAGCTAGGCTTATGTCATTGTACTCTAGCCTGGGCAACAGAGCGAGAGCCAGTCTCCAAAAAAAAAAAAAAAAAAGAAAGAAAGAAAGAAAGAAAATAGAATTTTATTTAAGTTGACTCATATGAATACCACATGCCACAAGAATAAAATTATAGGCCAGGTGAGGTGGCTCATGTTTGTTAATCCTAGCACTCTGGGAGGCTGAGGCAGGAGGATCCCTTGTGCTCAGCAGTTTAAGACCCACCTGAGCAAGAGTGAGATCCTGTCTCTGCTAAAAACAGAAAAATTACAAAAATTAGCTGAGTCTTGTGGTGGATGGCTATAGTCCCAGCTAATTGGGAGGCTGAGGCAGAAAGATTGCTTGAACCCAGGAGTTTGAGATTGCTGTGAGCTAGGCTGATACCATGGCACTTTAGCCTGGGCAACAGAGTGAGACTTTGTCTAAAAAAAAAAAAAAAAGAATAAAATTACCTGTAAAATATGAATGACAAACACGGGAAGAAAAGAAAATTGGAAGCGGCACCGAGCACGGTAGCTGACACCTATAATCCTAGCGCTCTGGGAGGCCGAGGTGGGTGGATTGCCTGAGCTCAGGAGTTCAAAACCAGCCTGAGCCAGAGCGAGACCCCATCTCCAAAAACTAGCTGGGCATTGTAGTGGGTGCCTATAATCCCAGCTACTCAGGAGACTGAGGCAAGAGGATCACTTGAGCCTACGAGTTTGAGGTTCCAGTGAGCTATGATGCCACGGCACTCTACTGAAGACAACAAAGTCAGACTCTGTCTCAAAAAAGAAAAAAAGGAAAAATGGAAGCAGCAAATATGAACCAGGAGTGGCTTCAAATTTATGAACTTGATATTTTTTTTCGTTAATTCAACAAATATTTGCCAACAACTTAAAAGTATCAGTTACTGTGCTATGTACTGGAGATAGGAAGGGAAAGCAGATTAGGACATCCGCAGCCCCAACATAGTGCAAAATGTTCTGTAAAAAAGGCAAATGTGGGCACAATGGGAACAGAAGGGCTACAGTGAGAACTCAAGGCTGCTTTTCTGCTCGGGCAATTTTTGAGCTATTTTGAAGGACAAGTAGAAGTTCTTTAGACCGAAGTATGCAGTGAGCACAGGAAGGGAAGACACTGTAATGTGAGACTTGGTCACTAAATTGCCCACAGTTCCATAGGACTAACTGCATTGGTGTTTTTGGAATCCAAAAGTTTGGAAAAATACATTACTTTTACTTGGAAACATCTGCAGTTTTAGTGGTGGTGCAGGGTGAAGTTGTTAACAAAGACTTATTTAAGTGAAACCAAATAAGTCAAGTTCTAACTGGACTTTTCAAATGAGCTGAGGAGAGAGAGTCCTTGAAGGTGTTTTATGACCTTTACTGAATTCATACTACACAAGCTGACTTCATCTACCTCCAGAGCAACCCTGGAAAATAGAAATATACTATGGTCCTTGAGGGGCTTAAAATTTTTGAGTTGCACTAAAAATGTAAAAAGAAACAGGTGAAATTAACTTTAATAATTTTTTGTCCAACATATCCAGGAAAATATAATTTCAACATGTAATCAGTATTGATTTGGTTCACAGTTTATTTTGTACTAAGTCTTTGAAATTTGGTGTATATTTTATATACTTAGAGTACAGCTCACTTTTTACTAGCCACATTTCAAGTGCTTGATAATCACGTGTGGCTAATCACGTGGGACAGCCCAGGCCTAGAACCTGATAATAATAGCTGTGAATCTGCAGAGCAGCACCAGGCCATCAGAGGAAACCTCCTTTAGCAAGTAAAAATCTATGCTGAGGCATGGTTATTCATGAACCTGAAAGTGAACTCCATTCAGATAATCCACAGCAAGGATTAAATGTATGTTTTTATCAGAAGATGGAATTTTTCTTTTTACATAACTAAATATTGATAACCTGGGAGCATAAACCTTTCTACAAAATAATGAACACCACTGTTAAGATATAACTCAGAGAAAAATGAAAAGGTTCACTCCATTCTCATTCTGTCTACCTGGTTGATCAACCTTTTGCTACTTTCTCACTCTAGGTTTGGAATGTACTCTATCACCTCTCAGGCTGATTGGAAGTTCTAGCTCAGGTACAGACTCAATTTGCTCAACTACTAGAATCCCCAGTTGGTGAATTGGTGTCAATTATCCTGGATATCTTTTAGCCAGAATTGGCATTAAATTGGGCCAGGCCATCACAAAAGAACTATAACAGAACTGGTTGGTCATTCCCTCACCTCCTTCCATAGGTGTGAATACTCTCTCTTTCTACCATGGAGGGCTTAACAGATCAATTAATCTACCTAAGCTTCCTCATTTATAAATGAGGGATAATAATAATTACTAAAAAAGTATTGGTGTTGACATTAAATGCCACAGATGCGTAAGAACATACCATGTGAACCAGAAAGTGCTATGAAAATATTAGAAGGAAGTAATACTATTTTCCCCAACCACATAAATTCTTCAGCCTTGAAATTCCTATAAGCTGCTTTCTAAGTATTATGTCCTCTATTTTTTCACTCTATCCTTTCTTCTTGGTGTTGTTACCTTTATTTTTATCCTATCCTGATGTGCCCTACTCATTCCCTGACATGAATTCTCATTCTATTGGCCATCTCCATCCCCCTAAATTCCTTCCCCTATGACCTTTGAAACAGACACTTTGCTGTGAATATATTCATGTGTACTTCTTGGACTTTCACCCAAGCACAAACTCTTCCTTCTCATAGCTACTGAAGCCTGGCTTAAGGACAGCACCTTCATTTTCCCTGCAGCCCTTACCAATCACAAGGCTTGAATAAAATCCCTCTTCATGTGAAATACGATGTTTCTAATTTTTAGTCCCTGAGTGGTGGGTCTTAACTACATTAGTACAAATATAATTTAGTTCAAATCCTCTTGTTAGAGCAAGTTAAATCATTTTCCATTCCTTTGCTTCAGCTGGCGAAATAGATGACTGTTCATAAAAACCTTTGCCATTTCATATATGCTCATTATCTTAAGCGTTAATATTTTACAGAGAGCAAATAAGTTATTTCACTAGGTATTTCTCCTTGGCAAAGAGAATAATATGCATTTTAGTAACTTGTAAATCTGTTGTGGGATGAGTTACTTTGTTTTGTTCTTTCTTTTTCAGGAAGTAATTTATTTCACAAATTCATTCTTCCAAAAACCTTGCCCAACATCAATCATGTGGGGTGCACATAATTCTGAACATACTAAATGTACACTAATTAAAATAAAATAAAATCACGTCCTTCTACTCTTGGAAGTTAATACCTAGTTTCATTTTTGAGTTTGTTATGATCACAAGGAGAGGAGGTAGGTAACTGTCAGGAAAGATTGTAAAAGACTTGAAATGGGCAAAAAAGATTACTGGAGCTTTTTTTGTTTTGTTTTGTTTTTTATAGACACAGAGTCTCACTTTATGGCCCTCGGTAGAGTGCTGTGGCCTCACACAGCTCACAGCAACCTCCAACTCCTGGGCTTAAGCGATTCTCTTGCCTCAGCCTCCCGAGTAGCTGGGACTACAGGCACCTGCCACAACGCCCGGCTATTTTTTGGTTGCAGTTTGGCCAGGGCCGGGCTTGAACCCACCACCCTTGGTATATGGGGCCGGCGCCTTACCGACTGAGCCACAGGCGCCGCCCGATACTGGAGTTTTTAACTGAGTATCCTGCCTAGTGCACCTTTTTGGGCAATTTCACCTGTTATTGTCTTTGAGCTATTTTGCAAATCCATAAGTTCTAGAAAACTGACATAATGTAAATGATTATTTTCTGTAAAAAAGTCAAATGAATTGTGTCTGGTGGAACATAACTGATTACTGCCTGATAGATTAACTCATGCATCATTTTGTAAAAACATTGCACTATTCCTCATTTCCTCTATATGTGTGGTGCCTTGAAATCTCCTTCAAAATGGTTTTAACATCTTATTTGTTCCTTCATTAACTAATGAAATAAAATCTTTGATTGTATTAACTTTTAATTTGTACAAGAGCCATAAATTTACAGGTTTTTAAAATAAAGACTATACATTAATTGGAAAAGGTAAATCCTTAGAAACTCAAGAAATGTGAATATTTTTCTCAGTTTTCAAATAAAAATCAAAGGTATGACTTATCCCTCAAAACTCCTTGAATTTATTAACTCACTGAATCTTCTTGGTAACTCTGAGAGAGGAGTACCATAATTATTCACATTTTACAAATGATGAGAGAAAGGCAAAAAAGAGGGTAAGCAACTTGTCTGTATACAATAGTTGTCACAATTAAAAATCTAGACATTCTGGCATCAAACCATCACACTATAGTGAAATAAAAGGTGTTCATGCCAAAATAAGACAATACTAAAGATCCTTAGCTAATATTTAAAGCAGGCTTTCTTAACCATAACACGATTGACATTTTAGGTCAAATAATTCTTTGTTGAGGGGTGTTCTCCTGTACATAATAGGATGCTTAACAACCTGTCTTTTCTTTTTTTTGAGACAGAGTCTCACTTTGTTGTCCTCAATAGAGTGCTGTAGTGTCACAGCTCACAGCAACCTCAAACCCTTGGGCTTAAGTGATTCTCTTGCCTCAACCTCCCAAGTAGCTGGGACCACAGGTGCCTGCCAGAATGGCCAGCTATTTTTAGAGACAGGGTCTTGCTCAGGCTGGTCTTGAACTCACGAGCTCAGGCAATCCACCCGCCTTGGCCTCCCAGAGTGCTAGGACTACAGGCATGAGACACTGTGCCTTTAGCAACATTTCTAACTTCTGCCTATTCAATGCCAGTGGGACTGTTAACCCCTCCAGTTGTGACAACAAAATGTTTCCACATATTTCCAATGTCTCCTTGAAGGTAAAATTGTCACTGGAAGCAAACTACTTATCTAAACTTAACCTCTAATAGAAACTAACAAAATGAAATCTTTGGCATTTTATTTATTTTTTAAACCACTTATTGGAACTATTTTTATTATTACAGAGTGGTATTGGGGATTATAGACTAGGATTTATTTATTTATTTATTTGCTGTTTTTGGCTGGGGCCAGGTTTGAACCTGCCACCTCCGGTATATGGGGCCAGCACCCTACTCCTTGAGCCACAGGTACTGCCCAATCTTTGACATTTTAATAAAGAAATTATATGTAAGGGCACTGTGCTCAGTGGTTAGGGCGCTAGACACATGCTCCTGGGCTAGTAGGTTCAAACCCGGCCCAGGCCTGCTGAACAAAACAACAACAACAAAACAAATAGCTGGGCATTTTGGTGGGCGCCTGTAGTCCCAGCTACTAGGGAGGCTGAGGCAAAAGAATTGCTTGAGCCTAAGAGTTTGAGGTTCCTGTGAGCTATGATGCCATAGCACTCTACCAAGAGTGACATAGTGAGACTCTATCTCAATAAAAAAAAAAAAATTATCTGTAGAGCAAAGAGAAAACTCTTCAATATTTATGAAAACAGCTGAATTAGTCAACAAGTTGACTGACTAGTAGAAGACATGTTAAAGGGTGATTACCTTATGGCTGATTGTACCTCAGCAGCAGGAAGTGTGTGATTTTTTGAAGAGTCTGTAACCACAAACCAGAATGACACCCTCTCGGTTACATTGCAAAGTAGGACATGAGAAATTCTGCAGACAGTGGAAAGAAAAATGACATTAGAAGACTATCATCCCAAAAGTGTTAAACCATTCACTCTATTGCTATTACCATTTTAAGAGGCATCTTAGCTATGATTGAAAAGTTATTTCTATCATTATAAAGAAAGGTCTCAGTAAAAAGAAAATTATATAGGAAATTTGTTTCAAAATCATATGCTGGGAATCATTCTTTATTTAAGGAATGCAAAAAAAAAAATAAAAACAGTGGAGACTATTATGGATCTCATAATCCCTAATAGACAACTTCCTGGCTTCAGGAAGGCTTGGCTCTTCTCTGAACCACAGAAGATTTTGGTGTTTTCTTATCAAGTTGTTTTTAGTGCCCTGCCTATTCCACCTTCCACCTCTCAGATCCAGACAAAATCTGGTGCCTACTATTTTATTTATTTTACTTTGATTTTTATTGTCTGCCTCAAATTCTGTCCCTCCCCTACCCAAGTATTGGGGCCAATCCTATAGGTGCCTTTGCACAAATTTTGGGAAAAGTTCTGGAAAACAGTTTCTTTTCCATCAAATTGATCAGACCTCCAAACATAAGCATTATGACCAACTCACCAGCAGTCTTTGAATTCTCTGTTTTGTAATTATACGCTTTTCAACTGCAAATTAAAATTTGACTCACTCTTTTTTTTTTGAGACAGAGTCTCATTATGTTGCCCTCGGAGTACTGTGACATCATGGTTCACAGCAACCTCAAACTCTTGGGCTTAAGCAATTCTCTTGCTTCAGTCTCCCGAGTAGCTGGGACTACAGGCGCCCGCCACAACGCCCGGCTATTTTTTGGTTGCAATTGTCATTGCTGTTTAGCGAGCCGCGCTGGGTTCAAACCCGCCAGCCTCGGTGTATTTGGTCCGTGCCCTACTCCAAGCTACGGGTGCCGAGCAGACTCACTCTACTTTGAATGAATGGATTACCATAAAAAGAGAAAGAGAAATGGCATTAGTGTTCAGAGAGAAGACATCTATACATGGATGCGTGAAGGCTGAAAATTATAGGAAAGTCACATAAAATCAGCATTCCCAGTGTTAAAACACACATCCTGGATGGCTTTGGCCATTTTATTAAGGTTTAAATTGCAAAAACAGACATTAACATCCATTGTGGAAGAAAAAACACACATGGGCTTTACTGAGTTCTTTGTTTTCTCTCTTTTTTTTTTTTTTTTTTTTTTTGAGCCAGAGTGTCACTATGTTGCCCTCGGCAGAGTGCTGTGGTGTCACAGCTCACAGCAACCTCAAATTCTTGGGTTTAAGTGATTCTTCTTGCCTCAGCCTCCCAAGTAGCTGGGACTACAGGTGCCCGCCACAACGCCCGCTATTTTTTGTTGTTGTTGCAGCTGTCATTGTTGTTTTTAGCAGGGCCCGGCCAGGTTTGAACCCTCCAGCCTCGGTGTATGTGGCCAGCACCATAACCACTATGCTATGGGCGCCGAGCCTCTTTGTGTTTTCTTAAAAGAGCATCCAAATGTATTATGTTCATTTTCACAATGACAAAAGACAACAAGCACCCTCCTGTCCAGTATCTGAAGTTTTCGGGACCTGGCAGAATTTCTTCTATTTTCTGCCTTTAAAGGTCAGGCGCTGGCTCGGCGCCCGTAGCTCAGTGGTTAGGGCACCGGCCACATGCACTGGGGCTGGCGGGTTCGAACCCAGCCCAGGCCTGCTAAAAGAATGACGACTGCAAACAAAAGATAGCCGGGCATTGTGACGGGCGCCTGTAGTCTCAACTACTGGGGAGGCTGAGGCAAGAGAATCACTTAAGCCCAGGTGTGTGAGGTCCCTGTGAGCTGTGACGCCACGGTACTGTACTGAGGGCGACATAGTGAGACTCCGTGTCAAATTCAAAAAAAAAAAAAAGTCAGGCACAAAAGTAGCGGGAGCTGCCGGGCCCCTCTGCCCACAGCCAAGTGTCTGGGACCCGCGGCGGGAAGGACAGGCGCTTGAGCTTCCCCGGTGGTCCAGAGAGCACGGGGCGCCCGCTGCGGCCCTGCACCCTGACTGCCCCGCTGTTCTCGAGGCGCGAGCCTGCCTTGCGCGGGAACCGGCGGCCAGGGGGTCTCGAGCTCCCAGCAAGCCCCGCGCTCGTCTCGCGCTCTGCCGCCAACAGTCACCGGCCTCTGCGCTCTTCGTCCTCCTCAGCCGTCGGGGCGGCCCACAAGCCGAAGCCGCGCTCGAAGCCAGCTGCCCGCCACACCGCGGTCATGGGTAACTGCCTGAGCCGGTACCTGCTCAGGCGCCTGGCCAGGCTCAGGGGCGCACGGCGGGTCCAGAGGCGTCGGTCCCCACAGCCCGGGCCCGCCAGCCGCCCACAGGCTCTGGAGCACTGCAGGGTCTACCAGGCGCGGCAGAGGTGGGTCCGCACCCGGCCCCTGCCCACCGTGCCGCCCGGCTGGGACAGCGCCCAAATCCGCAGGGCCATGGCCCCTGAGTTGTGGCGGCGCTTTCCATACAGCCCCACGCCTCAGAGCCTGTTGGGGCCCGACCTGTCCTGCGCTGGGCAGACGTACATGAAGCGCTGGCTATGGCGGGCCCGCAACCCAAGCCCGATCCACAGCCCGGTCACGGTCAGGATCGCTCCCCGGGAGCGGCCAGACGACGTCTACCGGCGCCCATGGGCCCAGGCCACGGACACCCTTGGGCCGCGTGACAACAGCAAAGGGAAATCCGAGGAGCTGTTCTGCTTTGCCGTCCAGGCCCCTAAACGGTGGAAGCAGGGCTTGGCGACCCAGCCGTCTGCTTTTATGCCGGTAAGCAGAAACGGGGTGACGCCCGCCTTCTTGCCCAAACTGGGGCCGCTGATCCTCGACCGGCAGCCCTGGAGAGTCCCGCCGGTTGGGCAGAGGCTGTGCCTGAGCCTGAGACGGAGACCGACCGTGAGCCTGAACCTGAGACCGAGACCAAGCCTGAGTCGGAGCCCGAACCCGAGCCTGATCTCAACACCAAGCCGGAGGCTGCCCGGGGACCGTCCCGCCACCAACTTCCCCTCCTGGCCCACCTGCCACCAGCCGACCATTGCCACCGGAGCCCGGGGAGCAACTGCCCTGCTGTCCCTGGACCCGGGCCCTGCCAGCCTCCCTCAGGGGCCCCCAAGCGCCCCTGGCTCCCTGCCCCGATCAACCAGCCCGGGGACCCCCAGCCCGGAGCTGTCACAGCCCGCGGGCCCCGACCAGCCCCTGACAGCACCCCCTGCTTCGCAGCCTGCCCTGGACACCCCTCTGCATTTGTGCAATGTCTAGTTGCTGTCCTGGCCCTTTCCTGTCCCCTGTCCACCCACTCCTGCTCTCTCCGTGCTTTGCTCAATTTGCCTAGTTACAGGTCAATAACGAATAATTTATTGACAGTAAATAAACAGTAATATAAATTGTCATCAATCAAGTCCATCGGTTGTTACTGAAAGAGAGAATGATTTTTGTGTGTGTGTGTGACAGAGTCTCACTATGTCGCCCTCAGTAGAATGCCTTGGCGTCACAGCTCACAGCAACCTCACACTCTTGGGCTTAAGCGATTCTCTTCCCTCAGCCTCCCAAATAGCTGGGACTACAGGCGCCCGCCACAACGCCTGGCTATGTTTTTTTGTTGTTGTTGTTATAGTTGTCATTGTTGTTTAGCAGGCCTGGGCCAGGCTCGAACCCTCCAGCCCCAGTGTATGTGGCTGGCGCCCTAACTGCTGAACTACAGGCTCCGAGAGGAAAGAATGATATTTATTCTCCTATTTACTTTAACCTTGAATACCACTGAGACTTTTAAATACGTATTCAAAATGTCCTGGAATTTAAACCACCATAATAGGCAGCCTTATTATCCTAGAGATCGCCATATCCTTTATTTCACGGGCTCCACTGTGGTTTCTCCAACTTGGAGCCATTGACATTTTGGGCCAGATGGTTCTTTGTTGGCGGGGAGGAGCTGTGTCCTGTGCCTTGCAGGGGTTTAGCAGCATCCCTGGCCTCTAATGTCTAGGTGGCGGTAGCACACCCACAGTGACAGTGAGAAAAATGGCTCTGGCGTTGAGAGGTCAGAAGTCACATTCGTGAGACTCACTGAGCAACAGCGCTCTCTACCGGCAGAAAAGGCCTGGTTCCCCAAAGTGTGTAGGTTTTATAATAAAAGCACACACCAAACATGTCAGGATGAACAAAGAGAAGTGACTCGTGCTTGACCAATTTTGTTGATATAATTCCTGTTGTGCCCTTACTAATAACCAGGAAATGCAAAATTATTGAAAACGGGCTACTCTTTTAAATTTTTCAACTTGACAAAAATTTGAAAGTTAAATAATACCAAGTGCTGGTAACAATGCATGAAATTGGAATCCCAAGGAATGAAATGGGAGCCCATGAGTCCAGCCACTCTAGTGTGACATTTGGAAGGATTTGCTAGAACAGACTTTGTGGCTACTAGACTCTCTTGCATATATACACAGGCTCTGGTAAGGATGTTCTTTGCAGCACTCATCATCATAGCAGAGAAATGGAACAACCTAAATGTCTATCAGTAGGGGAAAGGATAAAGTACTAATAAATATATGATATGCTAGCAAGGAAATACTGTTTCACAAAGAAAGGAAAGAAGTAGCTCAGGATTTCTCAGCTTCAGCATGATCGGGCCAGATAATTCTATATTGTGGGATATCCTATGGATTGTAGGATATTTAGCAACAAACCTGGACTCTATCCACTAGATATCATTAAGACCACCTCCAATTGTGACAGTCAAAAATGTCTCCAGGGTGGCGCCTGTGGATCAAAGGAGTAGGGTGCCAGCCCCATATGCCACAGGTGGCGGGTTCAAACCCAGCCCTGGCCAAAAACTGCAAAAAAAAAAACAATGTCTCCAGACATTGCCAAATATCTCCAAAAAGAAAAAATCACTCCCCTGATGGAAGCGAAAACCACTGAACTAGGGATACATATTTGTTAATAAATGAATAAATTTCAAAAATAAAACAAAGCAAAAAAGAGAGGAGGTGAAATATTACATGTAGCACATTCCATTTACATAAATTAACCAAATACCAAATAGTATTTCAGACATAATAGAGAAGATCAGAAAGCAGGTAAGAGGTCATTTGGATACTTTGCCCGTATTGTCCTTTTGATCTAAAGCCTCCTTAAATGCTGTTCAGGTAGGAATTTCATGGCATTCCCCATTAGAGAGTCAGAGAATATAGCCATAAACCAAACAAAGCTCCTTCTCCTGTGGAGCTTGCTGTCTAAAGGGGTAGAGACAGAAATAGCAAGTAAATAAATGTATATACTGTAGCAGGATGGGGGAGAGCTATAAAGAAAAATAAAGCAGGGGAGGGATGTGTATAGTTCCCCCAACACAACTGTGTCCCCAAATACTCTGTTTCCATCTTCACGGAACTATACCATGAATTTAAGTTTTTTAAATTTATTCAATTATTCCATTGGGCAGTAACCCATACTTGAACATATTACTTCAGCAAAGAAAATGAAAATATTTTATCTAACAGAAATAAAGATTTCCAAAAGATTAAAATTGTTGCTGAAAATATTAAACCTTACATTTTTAATGGAGACACTTGTTAGATAGACACTCGGACCAAAACTCCAAAAAATCAAGCTTTGATTTTGAAGTTAACTACCTGTCAATTGCTGGACTTGAGACAAGTCATCTCACTCTATGTGACTTACTAGGAAGGGCAGGAGCTCTTAGTGTGTCAATGGGGGTGTGCTGTTGGCATTTTGGGTGAGAATGTTACATGGCACTGTCCTGAGCCTTGGACCATATTAATTATCTCTCATCCTCACCCTCCAAATGCCGCTAGCACTTTCCACTCTAGATATAATATCAAAACATACCCCACTTCCACATGCTCCATGGGTGGAGTCAGTATCATACCCAAGAAACATTTCTAGACCTCTTCAAAAGTTTTAAGGTCATGAAAAACAAAAGAAGACAAAGAAACTATCACAGAGTGAATCAGACAAAGGAAAAGTAGAGTCTGGAAGAGAAAAAGGACATTACAAAAAAAAAAAAACAAGGAAATTTAGAAAATGTCTATATTTTAAGTAATAAAATTGAACTGATGCTATGATAATTTCTTTGATTAGATAAGTCTACCATGGTTGTTTAACATGATAATATTAGGGAAACAGGGTGATGGGTCTAGAGCAGGGTTTCTCAGCCCCAGCACTATTAACATTGTAACCTGGATAATTCTTGGGGAGAGCAGTTTTGTATGACATATAGCAGCATTTATAGCCTCTACATACTACAAAGTGTCCCAAAAGTCACCATACATAGGGAAAAAAATGTAATAAACAGCAGATATCTCTTATTTTGTAAATAAAAGGTACATTTAGCTACAATTTTCCCCATGTATGGCAATTTGGGGGATGCCCCATAGCTGCCAGTAGCACATTCAATTGTGAAAACCAAAAATGCCTCCACATGTTTTCAAATATCCTTGGGAGCAAAGGGGAGACAAAAATCTGTTCAAGCTGAGAATCACTGATCTGTAGGACCTCTCTGTATTATCTTTGCAACTCTTTTATAAATCTAAATGTTTTTCAAATTAAATACATACACACACAGACACATACATACAAATATGTGTATAGGAGTAAGGCAGTTACTTAAAATGTTGCCTGGGCACTGTAAAATTACTTACAAGAAAAATACTAAGCAATGTTTTAATGTTCTTGTGAACTTTTTTGATAGACAACAGATAAAAACATATTTTGAAATAAAGAAAGCTATATTCAAATGCAAGATATTGAAACCCATCAGTGTAAAGATGGTCTTATTAGCTATCTAAATTTTTAAGTTTTGTTATATATTCAAATGTAAAAGTATTTATTAAGATGCCTCCCATGGTACTAGCATTATAAATGCATTAATGTATACATGATCTATGTGTTTATGATTTAATTAAAAAAAAAAAAAACATTTCCACCATTTCTCCAAGATTGATATTAGGAAAAAGGTAAATAGTTTTAGTTGCTTGGGGTCTTCTTCAACAGGAGAATATTAATTGTCTTTCCTACATGATGGTTCAGCCCAGAGATGTATCTCTTCTAAGATTTTAAACAAACAAAAAAGTGGGTGGCACCTGTGGCTCAAAGGAGTAGGACTCCAGCCCCATATACTGGAGGTGGTGGGTACAAACCCGGCCCTGGCCAAAAAGTGCAAAAAAAAAAAAAAAAAAGTAACCTACTGTTCAATAATCGTCAATAATAGAAATATAATTTTGGAGAAGTATTTATATTTTGCTCACACACCAACAGTTGAACTAGAAATTAATAAGCCTACTTGCTAAAGCAATGTTGCAGAAAACCACACCCCTGCTCTGAAGACAGACAAGGCAACTAATGTATATGAACATGGAGACTCACTCATGGGTGGGGCTTCTTACTTGATTTGATGATACTTTGAGAAGTTAACTCATGTCTTGGCCTCCCCAGGAGTAAGAACCTCAGATCCAACAAGAGCTAAACCCTAGAATGGGGAGCTACTTCTGCTATGGCTATCATATGCCATGTCCAGCATGGGTGCAGCCTCCCCCAGAAGTAAGGGGGAAGAAAAGGAATAAATGGATGGGTGGGGACACTGCTTTCTCCTGTCCATGGCACCTCAGCACACAGGCCTCTGATGTAAGAGCCAGGATGTTAAACATCCTTCATTCACTCACAAATATTTACTAAGCACTAACCTCGATTAGCCAGTATGGTTAGGGATGGTTAGGAAGAGAGTTCCTACTGCAAGGGGATTTAGATTCCATGACCCTTACCTTAGCAACACAGGCATAGGAATTGAGTGAGGTCAGTGTCTCAAGAATGTTAAAAACCAGGCTCGGTGCCCATAGCACAATGGTTACGGTGCCAGTCACATGCACCGAGGGTGGTGGGTTTGAACCTGGCCCAGGCCAGCTAAACAACAATGACAACTGCAACCAAAAAAGAGCCGGACATTGTGGCGGGAGCCTATAGTCCCAGCTACTTGGGAGGCTGAGCCAAGAGAATCGCTTAAGCCCAAGAGTCTGAGGTTGCTGTGAGCTGTGACGTCATGGCATTCTACCCAAGACGACATAGTGACACTATCTCAAAAAAAAAAAAAAAACCAGAGTGGATGCCAGTAACTCCTGAGATGCCAGAATATGGACAAAGTTCCCTGCCCTGCCTGAGAATAGACCCAGGACATGGGAAGGCATAGCCTTCCAGATTTCATGTGGCTTGTCCGCAGTCTTTGTCAGGAGGGTCTCTCATCCCTGCCCTGATTTCAACGTCATGATCTCCAAGCAAAGAACATCTATTTTAATTTTATCAGTTTCAAGATCACTAGAGAGACTATCAAATACTTTGTCCACCTGCAATAAGTAAATTTCTCTGGGCCCTGGGACATGAGGCTCAAGTCTGTCCTATGCTGTAAACTACTGTAATCCTAAAGCATGGTCTGTGGAAGCCATTCAGTAAGTGATTATGAAACAAACGGATGGGTGAAAGAATTAAATAGGATAGATTGATAAAGGTTAACCTCTTGCTGATTCTGACTATTATTCCCAGAGAGACAAACAGAGGAAGTAAATTGGCCCAGGGCTACCATGACAGAAAAGAAAGGAGATGACTTTCCCCAAACTTTGTCTATCCAGTTGTAAATATTCAGACAACAAGACAGCACAGAGAACTCTCTAGTAAAAGAAGAATCCTGAATATACTGTAGAGATGGAGGTAGCCAAGAAGTATAAATGGAGGAGAGAAAGTTGGCGCTAAAAAGGAAGAAACATGAAGAATGATTGTACAGCGTTCAGTTGTTAATTTAAGGAACCAACCAGGATACAAGTTTCTTTCGATTTAGATTATGCACTAGTGTGACTTCTTCACGGTCTTCCTTCCAAATGTGACTATTCTGAATGTCCAAGATTAGTACAGAATAGAAAAGAAAACGCATCAACCAACAAGCACTTATTAACCTAATCACATCTTTTAAAAGTATGTTTTGATATAATAAATAAACTGAAATGCCATTAGCACAACTAAATAAAAATACTACATGGTCAAGATTTTAAATGTGAATGAGTCTGAAGAAATTTTTTAGTTAGTTATAACTACTTAGTAAAATCAAATTGTGGTTTATCATTGGATAACATTATTTCACACATGCATCAAACAGGCCAAAAACTAAACAGCAACCTCATGAACAAAAAAGGGGGAAAAAGAACCCTTTTATCCTTAGCCTTTTAAATCATCTGGTACAAACCAACTACTGATAGTATAGCTAAGTACATATGCAAAGAAAAAAGTGTTCCGAATAAGATTGGTTTTTGTTGTTGTTTCTGCTTTTCTTCAAGGTCTTTCTCTCCTTTGAGATTTATAATGAACCTGGGCATACCACAAGTCAAGTCAGAAGTAGGACAGAACGTTCCCAGAGCTGGTTTGGTCTTCTGAGATCTTTAAAAATGGCTGACCCCTAACAATTCATACAAAAACAGAAAATGTAAATTTAAAAGTACTAACAAATTTCTTTTTAAAAGTACTTTAAGAAAAGAAAGCAGGGCCTTGGAAGTTTTGTTCTCTTTTCCTCCCATGTTGCAAATTCCTTCTGTTGGTTTTGGCCCATTGGTTGTTACCTGCTGGTGGCATTGCCCACCGTGGGAGGCCCTCTTTCCTGGAAGCTGTCCATATTTAGATTCTGAGACCAGGTGTCAGATGAACGGGGCATAGCACCCTTTTCTTTTCCAGTTTAACGTTCTCTTTCTGCTGTCTAGTCATCCTCATATTTTCTCCTTCTTGGTAGCAACATCACAGCCTTCAACATCTCAAGCTGCCCATTTACCCACAATGGCCTCGGCTTCCTCATCTTCGCTTCCATCTTCTTCCTCACCATCACCTTCCTCCCCTTTCTCGTCTTCCCCATCTTCCTCTTCCGCATCTACCCCAATCGTCAGCCTCCCACTCTCCATTTTCTTCACTGCTGTTCCCATTAGCAGGGGCGTCTCTTCCCTTTGCTGCCCCTCCACAACTTCCTTTCCCTTTATGTCCTTGCTGATGATCTTGGAGGTGGTGTCCATGGCCACATCAGAAACAGGAGATTAAAAAGAAAGCCAGGCTCGGCGCCTGTAGCTCAAGCAGCTGGAATGCCAGCCACATATAACGGAGCTGGCAGATTCGAATCCAGCCTGGGCCCGCCAAACAATGACAGCTATAACAAAAAAATAGCCAGGCATTGTGGCGGGCGCCTGTAGTTCTAGCTATTTGGCAGGCTGAGGCAAGAGAATTGCCTAAGCCCAAGAGCTGGAAGTTGCTGTGAGCTGTGATGCCACAGCACTACTGAGTGTGACAAAGTGAGACTCTGTCTCTACAAAAAAAAAATTTTTTAATTTATAAAAGCCAGAGTCCAGGGACTCTAGCAACAAAGTGGGAGGAGAGACTCTACCACTGGCCAGCCAACCCAGAGACAGGCCCAGAAACAATGCAATAATGGGTTTTCAGAGCAGCCAGTGGCTGATTGACTTATCTGAATTCAATTTAATAATCATTTGGCCAATTCTTTTTACCAATAAATTATATTAACACATGTACAAGTGGCTTCTTTAAGCAAATCACTAAAAAGAGGTAAAGATGTTTACTCCCTTTCCTCAAGGGTGGGGAGCCCAGGTCTGAAGGTAAGTTTCTAAGAATTGGCTCAACTGCGATTTTTCATCAGTGGCAACAGGGCCAGCTGCTTCCAAGAAGTGGTAAGAATCAGGCTCTTGTTTCTGGAAATCAAAAGGACTAAATGGGAGCTGGGCTGCTGTTTCAGAAGCACAAGACTGTTAATCCCCTTATCATGGATACAAGAGCATGTTGTTCCTTTTTAGATCACAAGACTTATCCTTGAATAATTAGGCAAAGGAAGAAATCCATTACTTGCCCTACACCATTTAACTCAGAAAGAGAAAGCCACACCCGAGTTACCTCTTCTTGCTCTACCTCTCTTGCTAAAAATGATAAATTATCTAAAAGCTGATATTAGGGGAAATTAGACAGATAAATTTCCCAATTTACCTAGGAAATAGACTCAACTTTAAACTTAGAAGACAGCTTACTTGGAGACTTCCGTCAACATTTTAAAATTCCCGTGAAACACTTTTAGTGAATCTGGCCTGAACCATATTATAAATAGTTGAAAACAGTTCCCATCTTCAACCAAGTGCCAAGAAAAATGCCAAATCTAATGAAACCAGACCTTTTTCTTAACTTCACTTTTTTCATCTACCTTCCATTCTAGCTCTAAGAAAATCCAGTAAATAGCAAAAAACAAAATTTGATATCAAGATTTGTGACTAACAATTTTGATACTCCCACATTTAGTCCATCTTTCTACAGCACTTACATGGCCAGGTTGCTGGGTATGGGCCTGGTACAGTGTGGGATCTGATCTTCCGCCTCATTTTAACCTCCATGCCCAGCAGGCAGCAGGCTTTCAGAAGAGGTCACTTAACACTGTGGACCCAACCACAGCAATGCAGTTCCACAGGCTGGCCTCCTGGACTGCCGTGAAGGGAGAGGCTGATGTTTCTCACACCACTGCCTTTGGGCCCTGTGACATCACCTGCAGCAGGTGGTGGAGCTGTCCTGTCACTTCCGGCTCTGAAAGCCTCCCAGCCACCCTAGTCAAAACTGCCCTTCCGCTCTAAGCTACAGCTCTGCTCCTCCCTGCAGGCCTGGCAGGAGCAGGGCCCTGTGAGGGCTCCAGCCTTTACCCCCTCCCTCTCTGCACGTGCTCCCCTCCCCCAAGCTTCATTCCCCTGCAGAGGCAGGAAAGGGAGATGGGGGTGAGACAGACAAGAAGCAGCTCTTTTTCCTGGACCAGGGCCCTTTGTGGTCCCCGCTGCTGTCACTGGTCCTCTGCCCTGGGGGGTCCGATGCTCTGAGTTCACAGCACCTGGGGGGGGGCCTTTGGGGCCCCTCAGGGACTCTGGGCTGAGCCTTCCCCTGATGTGGGTGAGGATCTCTGACCATCTCTCTCTCTCCCCTCTTCCTCCAGGTGCCCCCTCCAGCCTTGCCCTGAGGTTGGTTCTGGGCCATCCTGTTCCCGTCCGCAGCCTCACCTTAGCCCCGGGAACATATCCAGGTTTCTGTCCCAGAAACACATGCAGTGACTGGGGACACCATTGTATTCTAAACAGGGGTCCTCGAACTACGGCCCGCGGGCCACATGCAGTGGTGTGATTGTATTTGTTCTCGTTTTGTTTTTTTACTTCAAAATAAGATATGTGCTGTGTGCATAGGAATTTGTTCAGTTTTTTCTTTTTAAACTATAGTCCAGCCCTCCAATGGTCTGAGGGACAGTGAACTGGCTCCCTGTTTAAAGTTTGAGGACCCCTGCTCTAGAACCTCAGTGGCTGCTACTCTGCTGGTAACTTAAGGGAGTGCTGAGAAAGTCTGCGAGGTGGGGGGCACCTGGCCAGGAAATAATGTGCCCTCTCCCCTCTTACAGACAGCTCCACCCTCTAAGAGCAGCCCTGCCGCTGTAAGAATTTCACTCCAGGGCGGCGCCTGTGGCTCAGTCGGTAAGGCGCCGGCCCCATATACCAAGGGTGGCAGGTTCAAACCCGGCCCCGGCCAAACTGCAACCAAAAAATAGCCGGGCGTTGTGGCGGGCACCTGTAGTCCCAGCTACTCGGGAGGTGGAGGCAGGAGAATAGACTAAGCCCAGGAGTTGGAGGTTGCTGTGTGCTGTGACGCCATGGCACTCACCCGAGGTTGACAAAGTGAGGCTCTGTCTCCAAAAAAAAAAAAAAAAAGAATTTCACTCCAAACACATCATGGCTAGTAAGCAATGGTGCTCTCACCGAATGGGGCCAGTTGTCCCGAGGGACTGCGTTGCTGAGTCTACACAGGAACCCTTCCTGCCCCTGTACTACGGAGAGGGGTGGACATGCCACAGGCCTCTGCGGAGCCATACCCTCTGCTTCTCTGAGCCTCTCAGGAAATCCCTGTCTCTTCCTCCGGCAGCTCTCCAGTAGAAGTCACGTCCTCCACCATAGCCGGGGAGTGGGGGTGGGGGTGGGGGGGGTGGGGATCCTACTCTTAAGTGTGGGCCAGGGGCAGCTTCCAGATATGAAGAGGCATCCTCGGCAAATAGTGACTCTATCATTGGTGGTGACCACACTTGACGTAAGAGATCTGGTAGTAAGGACTGGGCAAAGGGTGGGATGAAAATGGGCATATTCGTTACCCTGTTAATCACCGGAATGTGTTTGCTTTCAGTTCATGTGATTTGTTTTATTCTTTGGGCTTCACAGTATCTTCTACGTCTTCTGCAATATTAGTGGATATTAGTGAGAGGGAAAAACAATAAATAGCTGATGCCCGAGATTTGAATCCTGACACCTTCCTGGAAAGGGTCACTTGCCACAGTCCGGAATTCACTGTGCCCACACTGGCACCTGAAGACCTCTGGAAGGCAGAAGGCTGCAAACTGAGCCTTTGCCAAGCTCCTGGTATCTCCCACCCACCTGCCCCCTGGAGAGAGGCAGCCTCTCCGCGAAGCTGTTTTCAGCCTCATCTTGCAGTGTGCGGTCCCCTTTCCATAGGAGAAGGCTCTTCCCATAGAGATGCCTAACCCTTTATAAAAAAAATGTTTATTGGCTCAGCACCTGTAGTTCAAGCGGCTAAGGCGCCAGCCACACACACCAAAGCTCGCAGGTTCGAATCCAGCCTGGGCTTATCAAACAACAATGACAACTATAACCAAAAATAGCCAGGCGTTGTGGCAGGCGCCTGTAGTCCCAGCTACTTGGGAAGCTGAGGCTAGAGGATCACTTAAGCCCAAGAGTTTAAGGTTGCTGTGAGCAGTGATGCTACAGCACTCTACCCAGGGTGACAGATTGAGACACTGTCTCAAAAAAAAAAAAAAAAGAAAAATGTTTATTGATCCATCGTCTAGTTTTGCAGTTTCTATTTTGACAACTGTCATTGGCAACCAAAGCTTTTATATACCCTGTGTGCTCGATTCTAAGTACAACATCCTTTTAATAAAATAGATCAGAGATTCACAGGCTCCTCCCATATCTCAGGTTCTGAAGGAAGCCTTCAAAGGTGAACTCCTCAAAATTAATCTAAAATATTACATGTTTACATTAATTGTTCCTAGGAATTAAAACATGTGATTTAACTTAGTATGTGCTAGGTGAAATGTGGGCACTTAGAGGAAGTAATAATGCTGTGGAGGCAGCAAAGTACAAACCTGCTTACAAAAAGAGTTAGAAGAAAATACCAAAGGGTCAGTAGTGTGAGAAAACCAGTGGCTTTTTTCTTTTCAATATTTTGTAATTTTATCACCTTGTTTTTGGTGAAAAAAGTCATTATAAATACTGTACTTGGGAACGAATGCTGTAGTTTAATGGCATAAAATAAGGAAATATATTTTTTATCTGTAAAATAGGAAAAAACTACTTAGAGCAAAATTTTCTTTTAGTATATCCCTCCTTTTATTTTTTGAATGTATTATTTAAAATATATATTCAAAATATACATGGGTATACATACAAATACATATAGCATGTGTTTATTTTATACCCTGAAATTCCACTCCTCTGTTTTATTCCTTATATTTATAGCTCACACATCAGATATTATGAATATGAGGGAGACCAATTAATTCTAATCCTCTTCACCAGGCCCTAAATCATTATAGAGTTAATACAAAAAGATGAAGCAGATAGGAAACCAAAATAAAAGTCTATGTTGGAAGACAGGACTTTAATTAGTATGCAAATTTTCTTCCTAATTTAAGAAACATGCTGAAATGAAATAAATTCACCTACATTGTCTCACATAAAACAGAACTGAGGCAGGTATTATCATGTACTAGAGTAATGTGCAAGATATTTAACATCCTATATGATATGGCACCTACTAATCTAAACTCTCCTCAGCTGTAAACAGAAAGCATATCCTTAGGGTGTATGTGCCTGTCCGTGTGAGGCTTACTTCTGTACTTAGCTAGGGAGTAGCACAGAAAAATGCCTCCCAAAGAGGCAGAAAATCATCCCCAAGTTCTTCTTCCAGCTCACCAATCAGATAAGTCATTTCACCTCTCAAGGGGAGAAATGAGGGAGGGAGAAGAGAGAGAACAGGAGTGTTATCCTCATCACAAATAGAGAAGGAAGGAAACCTCATAAATAGAGAAGTTCCTCTAGAAGAATAGAAAAAATATAAAACTATTAAAAGTTATAGTAAGTGCCTTTATTAAAATAAACAATGTGCTAGAATAGGTATGAAATATGTATAGAAAGAACCTATACATATTTAGGTTATTTTGAAAGTGAGAGTAGAGTTCTGTAATATCAATCTGTCTGCAAGAAAAATTATATACACAATAGAAATGCAGAAAGCTGCCGGGCATGGTGGCTCATGCCTATAATCCCAGCACACTTGGGAGGCCGAGGTGGGTGGATTGCCTGAGCTCACAGGTTCGAGACCAGCCTGAGCCAGAGCAAGACCTCATCTCTAAAAATAGCCGTCCTTTCGGCCAGAGACGCCATCTTCCAGTAATCTTCCAGTAATTCGCCAAAATGACAAACACAAAGGGAAAGAGGAGAGGCGCCCAATACATGTTCTCTAGGCCTTTTAGAAAACATGGAGCTGTTCCTTTGGCCACATATATGCAAATCTACAAGAAAGGTGATATTGTAGACATCAAGGGAATGGGTGCTGTTCAAAAAGGCATGCCACACAAATGTTACCATGGCAAAACCAGAGAATCTACAATGTCACCCAGCATGCTGTTGGCATTGTTGTAAACAAACAAGTTAAGGGCAAGATCCTTGCAAAGAAGATTAATGTTCGTATTGAGCATATTATCTAGGAGCCAAGATAGCTTCCTGAAACATGGGAAGGAAAATTACCAGAAAAAGAAGGAAGCCAAAGAGAAAGGGACCTGGGTTCAACTGAAGCGCCAGCCTGCGCCACCCAGAGAAGCCCACTTTGTGAGAACCAACAGAAAGGAGCCTGAGCTCCTGGAACCCATTCCCTATGAATTCATGGCATAATAAGCATATAACATAGCACACAGAAGAACCAGTGGACCCACGTTTTGAGGTGCAAGAACCTATTTATTCCCCATGAGCTCATGGCATTGTAGGTGTACAGCATAGCACACAGAATAACCAATAGTCCCCATGTAACAGTGATACAAGGTGCTGGAACCTATTTCCCATGAATTCAAAAGTCAATCAACACTTTGTCACATTCAATGGCAAGGTGTCCCCCTGAGCTACTGGAACCTCTTCCTTATTAATTCATGGCATGGTAGATAAAAATAATAGCCTACTGCTACTATAAAAATGTTTCTCGTTCATTCACTAAAAGTGTGATTTTCTTTCCCTAAAGAAGTATCAAAGCAAATTTTAATGTGTCCAAAAATAAATAAATAAAATAAAAACAGCCGGACATTGTGGTGGGCTCCTGTCATCCCAGCTCCTTGGGAGGCTGAGGCAAGAGAATCACTTAAGCCCAAGAGTTTGAGGTTGCTATGAACTGTGACGCCATGGCACGCTACCGAGGGTTACAAAGTGAGACTCTGTCTTAAAAAAAAAAGAAATGCAGAAAGCTTAGGACACATAACTGCAATTTGCAGGGGGAGGTAGATATTTTATCTTCGTATTACCTATCGAACAAATAACATTGTTGGAACACATTATAAAGTATAAGCTGACCTAGATTACAAAAGTTTTTAAAAATTCGATATAAATGTGGGGCCCTTCAAAACATTACATTAATAAATTATCTTCAAGATCAAGGTTTGAAATAATGCACTATCTCAAATAATACCACAAATTATGGTAAGATTTCTCACTGTTTACATACTCTGTTGTTTCTCTGTTGGGAACTTTTCTCATGGAGAAAGCCACCATCGCTCTGAAAAGATATTCTTCATTCACATCCCAGGCATACTGAAAGAGAAGAAAAACAAAAATTCAGAGGCATATGGTAAAAAATGTTCCCTTCCATTCTAATTGTGCCCACCATAGTGGTGTCCTTCCTCTCTCTCTGGCTCTCTAACTGGAGACATGCTAAATCACATCCCCATAATGTTCAGGGCAGTGTTTCTCAGACATTCTATAATTCCACATTTGGTGTGTTGCGTAATCTTCCTCGGAACCTGCAATATCAGTTGCCAGTCAACAAATAGGGCACTTGGACAGTTCACCCTGGCCATTAGTAGTCCACTTCCTTCCTCTCTTCCTCTGTTCCCTCATAAACTCACTCCCAGTTTCCTTTCCTTTATTAACATCGACACAATTTTCCTATTTTCTTAGGTGGAAACTTGAGGGTGCGTGTACATGTTATGGCTGAACTGCTCCCCCCACAGACACACACACATTCATGTTGAAGCCCTAATTTCCCATACCTCAGCATGTAACTGTATTTGGAGATAGTGTCTTTACAGAGATTAAGTTGGAATAAGTTAAATTCAAGGGGGCCCCTAATCCAGTACAACTGGTGTCATTAGAAGAAGAAATTCAGACAAAGATTCATACAGCGGGAAGATGACTTGCAGACACAGGGAGATGGCCATCTTCAAGCCAAACAAAGGGACCTGGAGCAGATCTTTCCCTTTCATCCTCAGAAGGAACCAACCCTGTGGATATCTTGTTGTCAGACTTCTAGCCTCCAAAAAAGAAAAAAGTTCTTCTTTTTTTTTTTGGCCGGGGCTGGGTTTGAACCTGCCACCTCCGGCATATGGGGCTAGCGCCCTACTCCTTTGAGCCACAGGCGCTGCCCCAAGAAAGTAAATTTCTATTCTTTAAGCTACCAGTCTGCGGTAGTTTATTACAGCAGCCCTAGAAAGCTCATGTACTGTATTTCACTCCTTCTGCTCCTTCCTGTGGCAAAGAAAAAAGCCTGAGGCAAAAAGAACATAATATTGTTTAAGGACCACCAAGGAAGCTAGTGTGACTGGAGCAGAAACAGCTGAGTGGAGGGGAAGGGCTGGATAGCAGGGAGACATATTCAGAATTTGGGTTTCACTCTGGGATAGGAAAACATTTTACTATTACCCCCTTTCTCCTCCTCTGGTGGAGGAGGGAGTGGGATAATAAGTAAAAATAAATGGCTCCTAAATAACAACAAAAAATATATCACTCAGCTACCTTCTCTGGATAGGAAGGTTTATGACTGCACCTCTTTCTATCTGCTAGATACTTTGAAAACACAGTAGAACTCCTGCAAGTTGACCACCCAAGGGACTATAACCAACTGCCTGACATACAGAGGTGGTCAACATAAGGAACTAGGCCTTCTGTACAGATACGTACGTGTGATACATGTCCGCTCTATGAAAATGAGCTCAACTTAAGGAGCTGGTCAACGTCATTGGTCAACTATGGAGGGTCTACTGTATGTCCTTTAAACTTTCTTCAATTGCTTCTACTTCACCCCCATGCACGTTCAGTCCTATCTTACATAACTCTGCAGTGAGCTGTTACCACTGAGAAGAGAACATTCAGTCTCTTTTTGTTCCCTCAGATACGAATGCTGAATATTGCATTTTAATGTCTGCTTTAGATCCTGTCTGAAGTGTTCCTGCAATCTTTTATTTTTTTTAATTAAAAAACTCGTATTTACTTAGAAGCATTCAGAATATCAACAAAACAGTTACAAGGGGTTTTTCTGTAGTTACAGAGTGGTATTCAGTTAACAAAACAACAGTTATTTCGTATAAGTTGCATCAAAGACAACTGAAGATTAAAAATCTACCGTCCAATATGTAATTAATTTGTGCTGCGCACCTACAAGAACCTGTTTTAAATTTCCATGACAATTTACAATCCCTAGACTGTACCAGGCAAGGTCAGTGGCTTTTAAAAATACCACCAGGACAGGGCTATCTAAAGACACATTCGGTAGTGTGTTAACTATACAAAAAAAAGACACTGTATGGTTTTTGTTGTTTTTGTTTTTGTTGAAACAGAGTCTCACTATGTCGCCCTCTGTGGAGTGCTATGGCGTCACAGCTCACAGCAACCTCTAACTCTTGGGTTTAAGCAATTCTCTTGCCTCGGCCTCCCAAGTAGCTGGGACTACAGGTGCCTGCTGCAACACCCAGGTATTTTTTGGTTGTAGTTGTCATTGTTGTTTGGCGCCAAGTCAAGACACTGTACAGTTTTTTTTCTTTTTGAGACAGAGTCTCACTTTGTCACCCTCAGTAGAGTGCTGTGGCATCACAACTCACAGCAACCTCCAACTCTTGGGCTTAAGAAATTCTCTTGCCCAGCCTCCCAAGTAGCTGGGACTACACGCACCCACCACAATGCCCAGCTATTTTTCGGTTGCAGTTTAGTTGGCCTGGTCCAGGTTTGAACCCGCCACCCTTGATGTATGTGGCTGGCATTGTAATTACTGTGCTACAGGTGCTGAGCCACTGTATAGTTTAAAAACAAATCTTACACAGCCTTACATTTCAGTTTTTTTCTTTAAAAGGAATGAGTTGTGTATGGGGGGGTTATAAATGCTTTATAGACAAAAATATCTGTGCTAGAACCAACTTCTCCATCATCATCTTCATCTTCCTCATCTTCCTCCCCTTCCTTCTTTTTCTCGCCTTTTTCAGCCTTGACGACTCCCTTTTTCACTGCATCAGGCTTTCCTTGAGCTCGGTCTGCAGCAATATCCTTTTTGTATTTTTCCTTCAGCTTTGCAGCCTTCTTTTCATCAGGCTGCTTGTCCTCCGCAGCAGTGTTACTCCACATCTCTCCCAGCTTCTTTGCAACATCACCAATGGATAGGCCAGGATGTTCTCCTTTGGATTTGGAGCGATACTCAGAACAGAACATGGAGGTTCTTGGGTGCATTGGGATCCCTGAACTTCTTTTGTGTTTCCCCTTTAGGAGGGATATAGGTTTTCATTTCTCTTTCATAACGGGCCTTGTCCGCCTCTGCCGTATCTTCAAATTTTCCTTTCTCTTTAGCAGACATGGTCTTCCCCCTCTCTGAGCACTTCTTAGAAAACTCTGAGAAGTTGACTGAAGCATCTGGGTGCTGCTTCTTGTGCTCCTTCCAGCAAGTTTGCACAAAGAATGCGTGTGATGACATTTTGCCTCCTGGCTTCTTAGGATCTCCTTTGCCCATGTTTAGTTATTTTTCCTCAGCGAGGCAGAGTCACCCAGTGCCCGTCCGGCTCTCACTTGCCCCGGCGCTGTCTCTATGGAGCTCAATGTACTGCAATTCCTTCAATCTCTTAAAAGCTAACTTTTCCTTTTATATTATACTAGGAAATTCTAAAAATAACTAACTGGTGCACGACACAGCTCCTTGGTTTTGAGAATACATTTCTTTCCAAAATTAGTTTTACTCGGAATAAGAGTAGCTATAGTCCAATCTAATAAATAAATGAGCAAAACATAAAGAAGAAATGAGTCTGGTTAAAAATAGCACATGAACACTCTTCCACAGGGAAGCCTTGTTAATAGAATTCCAAGATGGGGAATAAGCTGCTCAAGTGTACATGAGAATAATAAACTCAGTGCAGCAAATGAAAATGAAGATGCCAGCCAGCTCTCCCTAGGACATGAATTGATGTTGTTTTTAGATCTTGGGGGATGGGTGGCGCCTGTGGCTCAAAGGAGTACGGCGCCGGCCCCATATGCTGGAGGTGGCGGGTTTAACCCCGGCCCTGGCCAAAAACTGCAAAAAAAAAAAAAAAGAAAAGAAATAGATCTTGAGGGATGATTCAACCTCTGTGCTGACATTGATTCCTCTTGAAAAGAAGAGCGCCAGATGGCTAGGTAGGAGTCCAGTTTGGTTACAGAACAAAGCCCTAAGCCATTTAGATCAGAACAGGACTGACTTAGTTCTAGACCAGGCTGAGTGTCCTGCCAGTGGAACTAACTTACCTTGAGTAAGTATGAAAAGATTGAAAGATTGTGCTTTGGGCATAGCATATTTCTATCAGGGCATTCAAAATGTTTCAAAGACACAGTCTTCACTCATAAAAGGAATTGAGACCATGTAGTAATGAGAAAATGTACAAATTAAAAGAGGATAAGGAGAGAGATACTAAAGCTAAACATTTGTGCACTCTATGGCCCAGCCGTTCTACTCCTAGACAAATACCCACCCCCAAAGAGAAAGCATACGGAAAATACAAATATATGCACAAAAACATTCAGAGCAGCTTAGCCACCTGTTGTACATACACTTGACACATGATAGGTGCTCAATGTATAAAATTGAACATGCCTTTAAATCCCACATATGGCTTCACAGACCAAGTGCTGCATATTAACTGCATATATTATCTGTCAGTTCAGATTCCCTGGTTCCTCACTTCAGTAACACTTGTGCCAAGGCCCCAAATGGCCCTGGCTCACCTTCCTTTTTGCACATATCTAAGAATCCCATGTTTTAGGTATGTAATCAGCATAACTCAGTAAGATCACAAAACAGATTAGTTGGTTTAATTCTAAAAAATTCATGACGACCTACCCCCAAATTGCCTGGGAATCCCTTAGGTTTTTTCATCAGTTCTCTCTCTCATAGGCCGGGTGACTATTTCAAACCTCACCTCACATCTCACTGAATGCCTTCAAAGTGCTTCACAATTCATAAATATATCTCAAGTCATCAATTTCAACTCTGCCATCTTCCTGACACCGAGATACAAAACATTCCTCCATAGACACATGTCCTATCCACCCCCACCCCAAAGTGCCAGACCGGCCTATGCCTTTCCGCGGCTACTCCTCCAACTCTGCCCTTCTCAGGATCTAAACATATCGGTTTCCCCTCCCTTCTGGGTATTCGGCTCCTACTGGAGCCTTTTCACCGTGCTCGAGTCTTTCCCATTCAACCAGCAAAGACAAGTCACTTTGCTCAATCTTCCTTTCTTCCATTTATTGCTGTCTCTCTCCTGCCCTTCACAGCCAAGACTCTCCAAGGAGTTGTCCACAATTCCATTCCCACATGTTCACCACCCATTATTTTTACCTCTCTTCGTCATCCGCCTTCCAGCTGCGCCACTCCACAAAACAGCTCTCCCAAAGCCGCCCCCAGCCCCGACATTGCTTAACACTATGAGCATTTTTTAGCCTTCATCTGGCTTGGCCTTTGAACAGATTTGATGCTCTTTTTTCTTTTTCTTTTCTTTTTTTATGAGACAGAGTCTCATTATGTCGCTCTCAGTAGAGTGCCGTAGCATCACAGCTCACAGCAACCTCCAACTCTTGGGCTTAAGTGATTCTTTTGCCTCAACCTCCCAAGTAGCTGGGACTACAAGCGCCAGCCACAAGGCCTGGCTATTTTTTTTGGCTGTAGTTGTCGTTGTTGTTCGGCGGGCCCCGGTTGGATTCGACCCCACCAGCTCTGGTGAAGGTGGCTGGCGCCCTAGCTACTGAGCTACAGGCACTGAGCCGATGTTCTTTTTCTTTTCTTTTTCTTTCCTTTTTTTTTTTTTTTTTTGAGACCTATGTCTCCCTGGGTAGAGTGCTGTGTTGTCACAGCTCACAGCAACCTCTAACTCTTGGACTTAAGTGATTCTATTGCCTCAGCCTCGCGAGTAGCTGGGAGTACAGGCACCCGCCACAATGCCCAGCTATTTTTTTGTTGCAGTTGTCATTGTTGTTTAGCAGGCCTGGGCTGAGTTCAAACCCGCCTGCCTCGGTGTATGTGGCTGGTGCCCTTACCCACTGATCTATGGGCACTGCCAGATTTGATGCTCTTAAACACTCCCTTCATCTCAAAACAAAACTCCCCAACCGAGTCCAGTAGTCCTTGACCTAGCCCCTCCTTTCTGTCTAGGTTCCTCCTCACTACCTGGATTCCAGATACCTCAGCCTCCTTTCTGTCCTTCACTCTCACCAACCTCTTTGCTACGATAGGCCTTCGCACATGCTGTTCCCGCTGTCTCTCCTTTTATCCCCTGGGTCACTTCTCACGCTTTAAACCTCACAGCAAGTGTCAGGTGCTAAGGTCCCTGATGAAGTCAAAGCCCTTTGCAATTCACAGTCCTTTTGTCAAGATTTGTATGTGAATATCTAGTGGATGACTGATTCTCCCACTACCATAAGCTCCACAATAGCTAGGACAAGCCAGATTTGAATTGCCATTGCCTCCCTAGCGTTCCGGATGGTGACTACATCAGAGTGTCCTGGCACAAGCAACCAGGCACAGAGAGTGGATTCTGTGGTCAGACTTGCCTGGGATTCAAGTCTTACCTCTGTCCCTTGCTGACTTGAGATCTTGAGTGAGTTACTTAATTTCCTTATACCTCAGTTTTCTCATCCGTCCAGTGGGAACGGAAATACCTGTACTACCTTCCTCAAAACGTTGTCGTCAGGGCTGAACGACTTGATAGGAGTCAAGTGCTTAAAAGGGTCCCAGCCAGAAACGAAACTAACTTCTAAACAAATAAATGCCAGCTGCTATAACAACCATTACTCATTAAGTAATGTAATATACTGGTGGACAAGCCTGAAAACAGATTTAGTTTTTTAGCACTTTTTTTTTGTTTGTTTCTAATCTGAGGCATCTCACTATCACCTCCTAATCGAGAAAAAAAAAATTTTTTGCAGGCCACCCTGGGAAATGGAAACTAGAATTAGACAATACTGTTTTATTAATTCAATGGTCTTTGCTGTTATTATGACTCTTTTTTAACTTCTATTTCATAAGCATATGTTTCACATTGTTACTTTAAAAATGGAAGAAATTCACATTAACATTGGACAATTGGAGGCCATAAAGATCTTAAGTGGGTAGAATTGCCCCCCCCCCCTTTTTTTTTTGCAGTTTTTGGCCGGGGCCAGGTTTGAACTCACCACCTCCGGTATATGGAGCTGCCCCCTACTCCTTTGTGCCACAAGTGCCGCCCCAGAGTTGCCCCTTCTTTTCAATGACTAGAAAACTGAGGCTGATATAAGCCCTTTTGCTCCACCATGCCAGGTTGAGATGTTCTTTTTTTTTTTTTTTGAGATAGTCTCACTATTTCACCCTTGGTACAGTGCCATGATGTCACAGCTCAGAGCAACCTCCAACTCCTGGGCTTAAGCAATTCTCTTGCCTCAGCCTCCCAAGTAGCTGGGACTAGAAGTGCCCGCCACAGCGCCCAGCTATTTTTTGTTGTTGCAGTTGTCATTGTTGTTTAGCAGGCCCAGGCTGGGTTCAAACCCGCCACCCAAGTGCATGTGGCCGGCGCCACAGCCACTGTGCTACAGGCGCTGAGCCTAGATATTCATTTTTTTTTTATTTTTTTGTTTAGCAGGTCCTGGCTGGGTTTGAACCCGCCACCACTGGTACATGCAGCAGTGCTCTAACCATTGAGCTACGGGCACCCGGCCGAGATGTTTGGTTTTTTAAATTATTTTACGTAAGATAAAACTTCACATATTTTCTAGCACACACTGCACATTAAATACTTAGGCAAACCTACTTTATTAACAATTGCTATTTTACTATAATCTACCTTTGTTTTATGAAAAGATCAGATGTGAGGTCTTTAGAAATAATTAGTTTGAGATTAAGACGAACTATGTAGAGAGCCTGTTATTAGAGAAAGAGCGTTATTAGCAAACAAAAACTGAGATGGAACACTAGGGTGTGCCACTTACTGCTTTCTCTCCAAGAGCTGTTTTGATACTAAGTCTCACTTTAAAAGCATTTTCTCCACCTGCCAGAAAGAAAAAAGAAAGCGCAGGATATAGTGATAAGATCTGTGAAAACAAAAGACTGATAAATCCTGCTATTTAATTCAACTCAAAACAACAGAACATAGAACTACAATTAAGCTACCCCCAAATACACCTGAAAGTTTACCCCAAATCATCACAGAGGGTTTCAAATGTTCTTTCAAACTGATTAAACAGTTCCGACCCCAACTTTCAAGCTGGGTAATGTCTGCAGATTTAGAAAAATAAAAGAGTTCTTTCAGTCAAGGACTTGTCAATCATTTAGGAAAACTGCTAATCTATTTTAAAGTTTCAAGGCGACTTACCTGGTTGACAGAGTTCAGCGTAAGTAGCAGTCACCAGGGAAAAGAGCAGCCACAACATTCTTTCAGAGTGGAAAACACAAGGCAAACTGAGAAAAAAAAATTCACCCTGCACTTAAAGCTGTCTTAGCCATTCTGTGACCCGGATTAGAATATCAAAGAAACAAGCCAGCCACCACCTAAAAGGTTTAATGATTAACATCCATCATTTGGGTTAATACTTCTATAAAAGCAGCCCATCTCCTGTCACTTATTTACAAAAATCTGTTTGAAAAGCAGATAAGTTGTTTTTTCCAGATTCTACCTCAAAAGAATGTTTCCTCTGCTGTCTCAAAGTTGGAATGCTCCCCCAGCCCTTCTGTGGCTGTCTGGTGGAGCGCACAGCGGAAAGCACTGGGTCCTTTCTGGAGCTTTTCCTTGGCATGAACTTTCCACCTTTTCAGGGCTAAAACCCTGATATCTGGTTCACAGACAGGCTAATTTAGGAAACAAACTCCTCTCTATCTCTGTCTTCAGAAACAAAGGCTGTCTTCCAAGAATGGCCTCACCTGACTCTCACCACAGCAGGTAAATGTCCAGGAGAGCTTCCACTTCAAACAAAGGGAAGGTTTTGTTCAGCCCTCAGGTCTGGCACTTGTGTAAAATCAAAGTTAATGAGAGAGAGCAGTGGAACATTCTGTAATGATGGGAATGTTCTGTCTGTGCTATCCAATATGGCGGCTACTACATAGGTGGCTATTGAGCACTTGACTATGGGACTTACTGAGAAAATGAAGTTTTCGTTATTTAACTTAATTTAATTTAATGTAATAAGTGGTCACATGTGGCTAGTGACTACACTGGTCAGTGCAGCAACACGACAGTAATTAAGAGCTTTCTACCTGGAACTGGGTTCACTGGATTATTTCTCTAATCCTCAAAACAACAGTCGTTGTTATTGTAATCACGTCAACAAGTTGTGGGCAGCAGAGGATGAGTGGAACGGGTGTCACTTTACAGCTCAGCTGACTTGCACTTGAACCTTGTCTCCAGCACACCAGACCGCATGGTGTCTCTGGTCATCCTTGGTGAAAACTGAAATTGCATCAAAACCTCAGAGATGCTCTGAGGACGAAGAGGATGAGCGTAAAAGAATCTTTCTACTGGTGGGCATCCCACAGATGCCAGTAGATGCCCCCAGAGGGTCGGTGGCAGGCCTGTGCTCGCTACTGTGCTGCCTCTTCATGAATTCAGTCCCCACATTCCCCCTTCTTCCTCGAAAATCATCAATGGCCACATAGGGTGACCCTGACGTCAGATAGAATACTAGGATTTTTAAAGCAACCAGGAGGAAAATATCAACAATGACGTTTCTCCAGCACTTTGAGATATTATCAGTCCCCCTCCTTGTAAGATGATATTTTGTTGTAGAGGACCCATTTCTGCTAGCTAAATCCACCTGAGGAAGCTTTTTCTCTTCTCCTGTATCTTGGGTGCAGGAAAAGCTGTACTAGAGGGAGAGGCAGCCAAAAGTTAGCCCAGCCATGCTAGCAATTTCACTGTTAGGTGCAATGGAAATTTCCAAAAGGAAGAGCTCACTTAACTGACCCCTAAAAAAAAGACTAGAGGAAGTCACCTTGGGAAATGTCAGACTAGATAAAGTTATTATGGATGGAAAGTCAAGACCCATAAAGGCAGAGATTCTAACAAAGCAAAATTTTATTTGCATCAAGGAACAAAGCCATGTTAGGAACACAGAAATCCTATTCAGCTTTTTTTTAGTTCTGCATATCACAAAAGTGACGAATTTCTTCTATGCTTTCACTTAGTCATTTATGTAACTAGGATTGAAGACAATAAAATACTGAGTCTTAGTATAAGCTATTCATTTGAAAAGAAAAAACAACCTCTTCTCTTTTTGGTTATGATTTTTGAATGTCTGTTGTCTCATTTTAAAAGTGATAAAAAAAAAGGAACACTAGAAATTCTTTATAGACAATACAGACAAGCAAAAAAAAAAATTAGAAAACACCCATAATACCACCAGGGTGGATGACCAATGTTAATATATTTCAGTGGTTGAAACACACCTTTCTCAGCCTTGGATCTTCCTGTATGTTCCTGCATGATGTTGGTTTGTTTCTTCGTAGTGCCAAAATCAGAACACAGCCATGTAAAGATGGAAATAGGAATAACCTTTCCCTTCTTCCTTCCTCTAAAGGGAATGCGGCTGCTCCACTGAATGTGGTGACTTTAAAAATGATGTGTCATCTGATAAAAGTATCCTTTTGTTTCCGCTTACTAAAAAGGATTTTTATCAGCAATTGATGTTGCATTTTATCAACTGCCTTTTCATTATCTATTAATATCATCAAAGTATTTTTACCATTTGGTGCACTAGATTCATAAATTTCTTTACATTGATATAATCCTTACACCAGTTTTATTAAATTTATTTTTAACATGCTGCTGGAATTAATTGCTGGGTTTTCCCCTAAGATTTTAGACTTTTTCTTTGAAAAATATCATGTAAGTTCCTTTTCAAGTGCTGATTCTTGAAATTTTGTTTTCCTAGCCTTTATGTTCCCATCTTGAAAATAATATAGAAGGGTTTCTAATATTGCCCATGTTTAGAAATACATATAATGCATATAAGAAATAAAAAGCTCAAAGGCAAAGAATCTGAACCATGCGCATTTTAAAGGAAAAGTTCTTGAAATTTTTCCTATTTTTTTTCTTTTTTGAGATCGGATTGCCTGGGCTATAGTGCAGTGACATGATCATAGCTCACTGCAACCTCAAACTCCTGAGCTCAGTTCTTCTGCCTCAGTCTCCCCCAAGGAGCTGGCCTTACAGGCATAGGCCACTATGCCCAGCTAATTTTTCTTTTTTTGTAGAGACTTTCTATTTTTGTAGAGATGGGTGCCTCACTATTGTTGCTCAGACTGGTTCCCTGGCCTCAAATTATCTTCCCACCTCGGCCTCCTAAAGTACTAGGATTTTTTTTTTTTTTGAGACAGAGTCTCACTATGTCGCCCTGGGTAGAGTGCCGCAGCATCATAGCTCACAGAAACCTCCAACTCTTGGGCTTAAGCAATTCTCTTGCTTCAGCCTCCCAAGTAGCTAGGACTACAGGCACCTGCCACAATGCCCGGCTATTTTTTGGTTGTAGTTGTCATTGTTGTTTAGCAGACCCAGGCCAGGCTTGAACCCGCCAGCCTCGGGGTATGTGGCCAGTGCCCTACTCACTGAGCTACGGGCGCCAAGCCATAAAGTACTAGGATTATAGGTAGAGCTGTCAGGCTCGGCTGGACAGAAATTTTCATTTCTTATATTATCATTTATTTTAGGATTTATACTTCTTCCTGAGTCCATTTTGGCTTTTTACAGTTTCCAAGGAAATATTCATTTTGTTAAGATCTTCCAGTGTTCTTATGAAGTTTATAGACTATTTCTCATAAAATATCTACATTTGTTGCTATGCTCTCTTTATATTTTCTAGTACATATGTTTTTTCTCATTTTCCATAATACTTGCCAGAGGTTTGCCTATTTTTCTTGTTGTTTAATCAAAGAATAAGATCTTAGATTTAATTTACGATTCTGTCTGTTTTTGATTCATTGATCCTATTTACATTTATTAAGACCTTGCTTCTATGGTCACTATTCTTGCTTTCTTCCTTTAAGAAGAAAGAAACAAGTTAATAGACTTGTTTATTTTTTTAAATTTCTCACTTAATATTGACGATATCTATGGCTACGAATTTTCCTTGGAGTACTGCTCTGGCCACATGATGTAAAATGTACAGGTGTGCAGTGACTTAATTCTTATTTTCTAAATAGGTTATAATTATTGTTTTAATTTTTTAAATATCCCAGTAATTGCTTAGGAAACTATTTGACATCAGGAAAAGAAACAGCAGCCAAAAATATAATGATTCAAAATACAGAGTTTTATAGCTCTTGTCACATGGGAAAAAAAGCTAAGGTCAAATAACAAATACGAGACACTGCCAATAACTTAACTTCAAATATGAAGACACCACAGGTTACATGCCACACAGAAGGTACTGAAAACGAATTCATTGTTGAATAGCTTGATGGAGATCTCAATAATTTGAGGGGGAGTTATTGTTTTTTTGAGACAGGCTCTCATTCTGTCGATAGAGTACCATGGCAACATAATTTATAGCAACCTCAAGCTCTTGGGCTCAAGGAATCCCTAGCCTCAGCCTCCCAAGTAGCTGGGATCACCAGCACCTGCCACAAAGCCCTACTAGTTTTTCTATTTTTAGTAGGGGCGTGGTCTCACTCTTACTCAGGCCTGCCTCAAACTCCCCCCAGAGCACTAGGATCACAGGCATGAGTCACTGCACCCAGCCTGATGTACAAGTTTTAAGTAGTAAACTTCCAGAGGATTCATATGTGTGTAACTTGCTTCATAAACTGCTCGTTTCAGCAGTTCCACATATGGGGAGCCTAATAACTTCTTAGTAACCATGGTAATGACGACAAAGAGAGCAGTTTCAATCATTGTGAATGTTACTATTTACTTCCAAATGTTCAGAGTTTAGAGAATGTAGATAAAAAGTGGAGATTACTGTTGCCATGAACAACACAAAAGAGCACCAAGTCTCCTGAGACAGAAAAAAGAAATTGATTTCTCCATGTTTTTTATACTCCACAACAGTATTGAAAAGCAGTTACTGGGCACATAACTATTGATCTACCACTCTGGGTGGTAAATAAAACATGAGATCACATGAAAAGAAAACACTATGTCATTTTTTTGATTCACATAAGATGCCTTTTAAAGTTCATCAGAGTCATAAAAGCATGTGGGGATATGTAGGCTCCATTTACCTGCAATAAAGCACAAAGTAGGGAAGATGGATGTTCCTTTTAAATTTTGACCCTGATTATGCTGCTTCATTCTAAACAGGAATTTAGTAAACATACAACTATAACTTGTATAGTGATCCATGAAACCATTTCTTTTTTTTTTTTGATGACATTGATCTTTATTAGTTGGTATGGAAAGGTAACCATCACAAAGCAATTTTAAAAAGGAGGATATAAAACAGCATTATGATATACATCCATTTTTGTTTAAAAATATTAGTGTATATCTGAAGAAAGATGAAAGAAAGCATATTCACAAAAATTGAGATATGTCTGATTGGTGCTAAGTTTCATAATTTATGTTTATTTCAGCTTATATTACTTTCTTACTTTTTTTATTAACCACGAAGATTCATTACTTTTGTATAAAAGTGTAAAGTTAGTTAAAGGGAATTTTTCATGTCTTTCATCTCCAAATGAAATGGTCCTGATTCCTTTCATGTCATTACTCTGTAAATTTTTATTGGATTTTGGGATATAGCTGGTTGTGACACATTAAAAGAAATCAAAATCTGCAGTTTTTTTTCTTTTTTGGCCAGGGCCAGGTTTGAACCCACCACCTCCGGTATATGGGGTCAATGCCCTACTCCTTTGAGCCACAGGAACCACCCAAAAGAAATCAAAATCTGGCTTGGCGCCCGTAGCACAGTGGTTACGGTGCTAGCCACATACACCAAGGCTGGTGGGTTCGAACCCGGCCCAGGCCAGCTAAACAACGACAACTGCAACAAAAAAATAGCCTGTTGTGTTGTGGTGGGCACCTGTAGTCCCAGCTTCTTGGGAGGTTGAGGCAAGAGAATCGCCTAAGCACAAGAGTTTGAGGTTGCTGTGAGCTGTGATGCCACAGCACCCTACTAAGGGTGACATAGTAAGACTGTCTCAAAAAACAAAAATCTTTCACAACTGAACATGGAAACCTTTTATAAGATTAAAAAAACTTTGTGGGTGGTGCCTGTGGCTCAAAGGAGTAAGGTGCCAGCCCCATATGCCGGAGGTGGCGGGTTCAAACCCTGCCCCAGTCAAAAACTGCAAAAAAAACAAAAATAAAAACTTTATACTTTTTAAACTAACATCTTAATTAAGTAGTCCACTCAATGATTTTCTAGAAGTTGTAGAATTCTGAATAAATGCAATCCTTCCTGTTTAAATTAGAATGAAATTCATAATAAACAATATCAAGGTACTTATAGTAATCGATACAATATTTTTACTATGATTAGGTAACAAAAATGACTTGATTCTCTTTAAATTGTCAGTATTAACATGCATGGAGAAATGACATTTTGGCCTATTGTGCAAAACTGTTGTATTTTAACTCAGTAGTTTTCAGTTGGGAGTGATTTTGTCTTCTAGAGGACATTTGACAAGGCCTAGTGACATTTCGGTTGTCACAGTGGCAGAGGAGAGGGGTACTACTGGCATCTAGTGGGCAGAGGCCAGGCATGCTACTAAACACCCTACAAACTTTAAAAACATCATTCAGGCTGATATCTGGTACCTTTTTTCTTATAGTTGGGTTAACAGCAATAACTCACATGAGGAAGAAAGGAGATAAAGGGAACCCAATGTGTGTGCATGTGCATGTATAAAATTAATCATACTATAAGATTGTAACATCATTCGTTGTATATTCTGAAATTATTACTAAAACCATTTTCTTTTTATTAAGATGGCTAATAAGAAAGAATAATTTCCTGGGTTTTGGAGTTCTGGATTCATAACAGGCTGCCAGCACAACGTTCCATAATTTGTAAGTAAAGGGGACGTTGGAAACTCACTATCAAGGACTGCCCCCTTCCCTTCCATTGTTGTTCTCCTTGTCATTTACACTGAAGCCAGCCATTTCCACATTGAAATCTTCATTAGCCCCACCCCAGGCAACATCAGAGAATCCAAACTATTTGTCCTCTAACATCTGAACGCAACCTGGTTTCTCAGATGCAGATCTGGACTCCTCTGAGCTGTTCTACCAGCTAGTCCTGGCAAGTTGGCCATGTCAGCCATGTCCTACTTCTGTGCTTTGTGTGTATTTTCAGGTGATTTCTTTAACTTGAATCCTGTGAGCTTTCATGTTTTACCTTTAAAGATCTTAGCCATTGTTCCAGGTCCGGAACTCTTGATTATCACTTCCTTTTAAAAACCTTTTTTTTTTTTTTTTTTTTTGTAGCTTTTGCTTTTGTTCTAGCTTTAGAATTGACTTGTGTCCACTAACTTTTTATTCTATCCTAGTCTATGTGTTCTCAGAGCATTTGGTTCAGATTCATACACGTGTCTATCAGTAACATGATTTACTTTTGTGTCCTACAAAATTTTAAGTTTCTAGAGGGCAGTTACTATATCTGGTTCATTTTTGCATTTTCCATAGCCCATGAATATTTGATAGTTTTAAAGAACTGAACAGAGGCTGGGCATGATGGCTCACACATATAATCCCAGTGCTTTGAAAGGAAGAGATGGTAAGATTATGGTAAGGTTAGGAGTTTGAAGTCTAGCCTGGGCAACAGAGTAAGACCCCTTCCCCACCATCTTCACAAAAAATTTTACACGTTAGCCCAGTGCGGTGGTGTGTGTCTGTGGTCCCAGCTACTTGGGAGGGTGAAGCAAGAGGATTGCTTTAACCTAGGAGTTCAAGGATGCAATGAGCTAAGATGAGTGAGACCCTGTCTCTAAAAAAAAAAAAAGAAAGAAAAGTAAAAATTATTGGCTAATTTGAATCATAAAGTGAAGTTCTATAAGCTTAGACTGTGGACATGAAGTACTATGAAGTACATTGCAATATTGTTTTTACATTCCTAGCACTAGAAAAACAATTCCCAGAATCCCTGATAAACAAGGAACCCTGTGCTCAGGAATACTTTCGCCTCCACCCCCATACCTTATGCCCTGTTTAAGATGAGAAAACATGACGCCAGGATATTCGAAAGCTCATCAAATTCTGCAGGTTAATCAATAGCCATAACCATTATGAACTTTGTCTTATTCTTCACAAGTTAACATTTTTCTGTCTCACAGAGTTAATCACTACTACTGGGAAATAAAAATTAATTCAGACAAACTGAGTGAGTGTAATTCTGCCAACTTCCTAAGGAAGGAATTTAAAGGCAGGTTTCTTAAATGGGATGCACGTGTGTCTGGATCACCTTATACATGGAAAACCATACATTATAATGAGTCCCATGAGTAAAAACGAGACTTCACTGACATTTCTTCTATGTCCGTTTCCACATCACTCAGGTCTAAGAGTTTTCTCATGGTTTTACCAAGTCAAGATTTTTTTGTGTGTATAAGCCAAAACTGTCACAGTCATATGCCCTGTTAACCACTCTATGGCAGTGGTTCTCAACCTTCCTAATGCCGCGACCCTTTAATACAGTTCCTGTGGGTCGCGATCCACAGGTTGAGAACCGCAGCTCTATGGAATAGTGTTTCCCATCCTTCCTCCACCCAGTCACCTTCAGTTCTGACTATAGGTACTTCCTTCACCAATCTCTATAAAGAGACCCTGAAACTTGTAGGCTACTTTCATTTTCACAACAGAATCTTAAAACTTCCCTCATTCTCACTGATATAAAAAAAATAATTAATCAGTATCCCTAGCCGGGCACGGCGGCTCACACCTGTAATCCCAGCACTTGGGAGGCTGAGGCGGGTGGATTGCCTGAGCTCATGGGCTTGAGACGAGCCTGAGCAATGCGAGGACCTCGTCTCTAAAAAAAAAAAAAATAGCTGGGCGTTGTGGCGGGCGCCTGTAGTCCTAGCTACTAGGGAGGCTGAGACAAGAGAATCACTTGAGCCCAAGAGTTTGAGGTTGCTGTGAGCTATGACACCACAGCACTCTATCAAGGGTAACAAAGTGAGACTATCTCAAAAAAAAATCAATATCCTAGAATTCTTGTTTCTGGGATTTGGCCAGTGATGACTTTGAACCTTCTATCTGAAATCCATCAAAAGCCTTATAATGAGGCTAAAAGATGTGCTTAAGAGACCCCTGTTCCTACAAATCAGAAATGCCAGATAGGTAGTTGTTCAAATGCATTGAGTGTAAACTCCCCCCACCAAGTACTGAAACATCAACTCACAATCAAAGCAGATAAATGTTTATTTATTGTGTGCATGGGGAGAATCACGGAGTGATTACACAGTATCCCAATGGGATCCAGATAGTTTTACTCACTCCTTTTAGAGGGGACGAAAAGATGAGGAACATAGGTAATTCTGTTTAAGGGCAATCCATGGTTGCTAGGGAGGATAAATGAGAGAAACGGACTGACTTATAAATTATTCTCTTTGGAAATTAAATTAACATTGAGTGGTATTATATTTAAAGTGGTTTGGGCCAAGTCTGGTTGCATTCTTGCTCTTCTTTCCTACAATATAGTGGAGAGGAGGGGAGGTTATTTTATTGATGGGTGCATCTAGTTTATACAGATAAAGGGAAAGCCCCTTCCAAGGGCCTTTAATTCAATACTTCTTATACCAAGGGATCGTATTTGGGGGTGAAATTTTGTGAGCTCCTTCATTTACAGTCATGTGCCCATCCTGCACCCATAATAGATACTCTACCAGGGGTCCTCAAACTTTTTAAACAGGGGGCCAGTTCACTGTCCCTCAGACCGTTGGAGGGCCAGACTATAGTTAAAAAAAACAAAATACTATGAACAAATTCCTATGCACACTGCACATATCTTATTTTGAAGTAAAAAAAAAACAAAACGGGAACAAATATAATCACACCACCTCATGTGGCTTGCGGGCCGTAGTTTAAGGACCCCTGCATACAGAACTTTTTCCTTCTGAGCACGGTCACAGAATTTTCCAATTTGGCTATTAAGTCAGCCAATATGAATAAATAGGAGCTGACATATGAGTTGAAAGTTACTTGCCACCATGGGGAAAGATGATCTAAATGCTACCCCAAATTAAGCCAGACCATTGAGAGCCTGTGTACACAGTTGAACAGGAAAGTTTGGATGGCTCATAAAATTGATTTAGTGCCCTGTGTGAGATTATGCCAACAGTTTCCATTGAGGGGATCTGGGTGTAACACTTATTTCCCACTTAGCTCACAGCATCCTCATGATGAAGAATATGATGCTTCTCAAAAACAAACAGAATCCTGATTGGTTTTGATAAACACTGAAAACCTTAAAATAATTGTTTTTTCCTCTCTTCTCTGGCCATTGAGCAGCTTAGAGTCAAATCTCCTGCCCACCTTCAGCAACTGTTCTGGATCTGACGTGTGCATAGTTGAAAGTCTATTGTAGAATTGGCTACATTATTTATTCTCCCTCCACCAATTTACCCTCTGGTTTCTTAAACTCTTTCTTTTATATAGTGTTGTCTGTATTTTGGTAAGCTGCCTCAAATTATTTGTGGAAGAAGGTGAAATATAACTAATGCTATAAAAATCAATGCAATTACTTATATGGGCTATACTTGGTCCGATTTCCTGTGTTTGTTTTTTCAGGCAAAAAAAAAAATGACTATCATTTGAAACGTTTCACATAAATGAGATAATATTCTCAGGGCAAGGGTGAACTGAATAAAAAATGTTCGGTTAAAAATTGTTTTTTACCGTGCTTCTTCTAGGTCAATGTTGTGAATGTTCCCGGTGTCTTCAAGGTAGAACTGGATGGAAGGTGAGGGGAGAAGCGAACTCTTACACTTTACACGGGATTGTTACAGTTAGAAGCTCAGTAGGTACTATACATGGAGGAGAAAAGAATTTCTCTAGCCCAACATTGGGATATACACGTATAAACTTTATTCTAGCTTCTTAGGAGGAGAAAGAGTGACAGAGTGAAAGAGAGTGGGGAAAGAGGGAAAAAAGAGCAGGGAGAGGGCATAGCATCCTAAAGAAAGAAAGGGAGTATGCCAGCAGTAAGATCAAGGGGCTGCTGAATTTAAAGGGGGGAGAGAAAAGAAAAATAATTGTAGCCAAATTCCCAAGGTATCGTGAATGTGAATGCTGTACCTGCTTTTCCTCTGGCAAGGTTAGAGACAAACTCTTTTATAGGTGTTTCTGATCCTGAGGCCTAATGTTCACACCCCATTTTTCATCCAGGGACAACTCAGGAATCCTTGAGGCTTACAGGAAGAAATTACAATAGACAAAGCTGCTGGTGAACGAAAAGAGAAGAACTGACATTTGCTTTTGGTCTGCGCTCTGCTCTCTCCAGTAAGTCTGGTAGGCAGAGAAAGAAAGCAAAGAGTAGAGAGCTCATGATTTGGCCCTTATTGAAAACCATGAGTTAAAAATTTCTCTATCATTCAACTATTGAGACTGACCATCCTCACAGTGATCATGAAATCTTGATTACTGGCATATGCAGAATTATATGTAGCAAGTCTTACTGCCATGGGAAGAAAATTGTAGTCCTTTACACAAGTGAAAAGGACACCCTTTCAATGAAGATTTATTGAGAATTTATTGTGAAAGAAGATGTAGTAAGTACTGTGAAAGTGGCATCCTGGCAGTATGGAGATTAGTCAAAGAGCTAAAAAGTACATCTACCGGGCGGTACCTGTGGCTCAAAGGAGTAGGGCGCCAGCCTTATATGCCGGAGGTGGCAAGTTCAAACCCAGCCCTGGCCAAAAACTGCAAAAAAAAAAGTACATCTACCATATGAACCTGCAATCTTTTTTTTTTTTTTGACAGGGTTTCACTATGTTGCCTGGTAGAGTGCTGTGGTGTCACAGCTCACAGCAACCTCAAACTCTTGGGCTTAAGTGATTCTCTTGTCTCAGCCTCCCAAGTAGCTGGAACTACAGGTGCCCACCACAATGTCCAGCTATTGTTTGGTTATAGTCGTCATTGTTGTCTGGCAGGGCTGGGTTCAAACCTGCCAGCTCCAGTGTATGTGGCTGGAGCCCTAGCCACTGAGCTACAGGCACCTGCAATCTTTTTATCCAAAGGGGAAAAAAAAAGGCATTCTATCATAAAGACACTTGCACTCCAATGTTTATAGCAGTATGATTCATAATCACAAAGATATGGAAACAACACAAGTGCCCCCAACACGAGAATGGATTAATAAACTGCGGTATATGAATATCGTGGAATATTATTCAGCCATAAAAAGATGGAGATTATGGAGCTTTTGCAACAACCTGGATGGAACTGGAAACCATTCTTCTAAGTATCACAAGAGTAGAAAAACAAACATCACATATACTTAATACTAAATTTGAACTAGTAGATTAACACCTACATGCTCCCATGAGAGAAAAACTCAATGAAATTCAAAGAGGGGGCCCGGAAGGAAGAGGCTGGGTACATTGCAGGGGCAGACAGTCACACTACTTGGATGTAGGACACACCCGCAAATCAGACTTTAACCTTACAAATGCAAACTGTGGAATCTGTCTGTACCCCCCACATTAAGCTGAAATTAAAAAAAAAAAGAAAGTGGCTTCCTATGTTTGCTCTCCTAAAATACCCCAGCTAATTGATCAACCAAACCAGCATTTACCAAGTCCTTTTTCAGCTATCAACTCCTTTACCATACCATCTATAACTTTTTCATTTCTTGTCCCCTCCAAACCCAAGTTGTAATCTCCTTGAGGCTTGTCTTATGTCTAACTGAAACACAGTACTGGATAAATCCATTTCAATGAATGAATGGATGGGTAATGAAAAGTATCTTTCCTCCAGAAGTGCCTACCCAGTGATTTCTGGAAAAAAAACCCAAAAAGCTGGTAATAACCTCCTCATGTTTCTCTTTGTAGACCCAGAACTGCAAAAGGAGGGAGTAAAAAATAATCTTGGAGTAGGAGGCTGCAAACAGAGATCTAAGTGTGGTGGTGTGCTCCACAGGCCCTAGACAGTATGAGGGCACCAGGTCCCTAGGAAAAGTCATCAGGATACACCAGATAGTAGTTAAGTGTGCTTTTCTCCGTGCATCTGCTTAGCATTTAAAGTCTGCTTAGAGACTGGAAGGAACTGGTTCCAGTTGGTTCCTATGTGGGTTTGGAGGCCATGAAACCTAGCTGGACGGAACAGTAGCACTAGTTCACCAGTTCTGTTTCCTACCCAATTTCTGCTTAAAGAGTTACGGTGTTTAGAGATGGGAGAAACGGGAAGAAACTACTTTTTTAGAGGACAGCGATCTGCAAGCTCATTTCATTCTGTACATGCCGCTGACAACTGGCTTCTGGCTCTGGATGGTTATCTCTGGAAGCCTGTAGGCCCCTTCAACTCCTCTGTGGTTTCCCAGGATCATTTCCAAACCTAGAGGGACAGCAGAGCTAGTGGAACCGGCAAGTGAGGTGTAACCACAACGCAAACAAAAGGGCGAGGCACGGGAACCTGCGGAGCAGCCAGGACGCAATGTTGGTAATTGCGCACGCGCACGTTAACTGAGTCCAATGACGGGCAGCGGTCCTGGAGCGTGGCCTGGAGAACCGCCAGTATTGGCCAGAACGGAGGGGTGTGGACTGTAGGCGGAAAGTAACAGAGGCGGCCCAGAGTGGGCCTGGCACCATGGGAACCGCCCGGTTTGTAAGGAAAGCGGGCAGGAAGGCCCAAAGCAGAAGACGTGGCCTAGGCGAATCGCCTGGGCGTGACACGAACGAGTGGGGCTTAGCCTGTGCGTGATAGCGTGGTCGCTTGTAAACACTAAACACGCGAAAAAGACGGTTGAGTTCGCGAGACAGGCGGTTCCAGACAAAAGGCAGAAGAGTTACCAGAGTGGGGTGCGAGGATGTGAGCAGGACAGGCATGACTGGATGATCATAGAGAAGTGATCAGTCTCGTGGACTGGGCGGAGCGTGAAGAAGTGGCTATAGACAGAGAGGGGGACCGCGGACTAGCGCCAGGGAGGGCTGGCGACGCGAAAGAGGAAGGCGGGGCATGATGTAGTCGGGGCACCAACACGTTGAACGCGCGGACGTGGCGCGTACATGTGGGCGTGGCCTTACCGCTCAGGGGTGTGACAAAGATGGTGGAGCTGGCGGAGGGCCAAGCCTGGCGCAAGTTAGTAAGCGATAAGCGAGCGAGTGACTACGGCAAGAGGTCCGAAACAGCTATTAAGATGTAGCCAGAGCAGAAAGCAGGTGCAGACCTAGGGGCTGGCAGGGTGAAAGCCAGGAGGAGGCTCCGGAGGAGGGAGTGTAGTCAGAACGGGATTTGAGGCTTTGTCAGGGACAGAGGCCCACGTGGCGGGGGCGTGGAATAATGAAGTACCGTTTCCAGCGTGAGGGCGTGGTGAAACGTAAGGGGCGTAGCCAAGATGGCCGCGCACGGGATCCTCGTGTACCGGGAGCAAGTAACTAGATTATCGCTTGGGGGACTTGTTCGGGTAAGGGCTGGCGGCGATGAGGAGTGTGGGCAGCAGCGGGGGGGCATGGCCTGCCGGGGAGAATAGGAACTACCTCCTTCCCATGCGGAAGCACATACAACCACGCGCTGCTATGGGTTCCAGGACCGGAGAAGCTGTTGGCTCTGCGAGAATGATTAGGGTCCTGGCGGGCGTTTTCTGACTTGGGGTGGGAGCATGGTGGCGGAATCTAGCCCCTGTTCCACTCTATCCCTGTTGGTCCACTGTGAGGGTGACCAGATGCCCTGTTAGGATTCCGTCCACTTAAAGGTAGAACAGCTGTCCCGGAGACTTTTGGGAGACGAGAAGAGTGCGTTTTGAGAAACTGAGGCGCAGCAAACTGGTACTCCTGGTCTTCATTGTTGCTCTTCCCACCTACTGTTGCCAGGGGATATACACAGACTCACAGCCAACTCCAGGGTAGAGAGTCAACAAAACAGTTGTGTCCCTTGGACAGATCTAAGTCGCCTTCACTTCTCAGTTCCTTCTGCCCCTTTTCTTTTGTATCACAGAGCTGGAAGAGAAAAACCCTCAAAATACAAACGTTATTAGAGGCTGAGATTCTGTGTGACGTTCAGTGTTAAATGCTACTGTTCTTAGGCTGCTGAAAACTCGTTACTCTTAATACCAAGTGTGATTCCTTCTCGTTCATTTTGCTGGAAAATCTTGATAAGGGGTTAATGAAGATGTTTACACCTCAATTTATATTTGTGTTCTGTTAGCCACTGAAGACCACATTGCCTTCTGCTTCTCCTTTTCCCTTTACTGATAATATGCCTATTTCCACTCTGCTGTTTAGAAGCCTTGAGTACTATGGAGAATAGTCAGAAATTTGGTGAGAGAAGCTCGCCCTGATACATCACTGAGAGCAGTCACTGTTGGCAGTCCCCAGTGAACCAAAATTGACTCCATCCATCCTCTCTGAAACTGCCTTTACAGATTGATGAAGGGGCATGAGGTGAGAACTAGAGTAAGGGCCCCAAAACTCTGTGAAGGAACAGGCTTAGCTAAAATAATGGTAATAGTCAGCCACCATCCCCTTGTTTGCTTCTTTGTAATTGCTACCCTGGAGTCACACATAGTTGTTGGTTATAAGGATTCTTAACTTTCTCTATAGATAACATTGCTTTTTGGAACCCTAACGGTAGTTCTTTTTTTTTTTTTTCTTTTTTTTTTTTTTTGTAGAGACAGAGTCTCACTTTATGGCCCTGGGTAGAGTGCCGTGGCCTCACACAGCTCACAGCAACCTCCAACTCCTGGGCTTAAGCGATTCTCTTGCCTCAGCCTCCCGAGTAGCTGGGACTACGTAGTTCTTAAGTTATCTTCCAGGCCTTGCATTCCAGCAGATTAGCATATCTTCCCAGATCAATAGCCCATACCAAAAAACAAACTCAACTGGAATTGTGACCCTAGGAGTTAAAGCAACACAAGGTGATTTCCACACCCCTATAATTTTGCCCAAAACTAGCCAGTTAGGAAAACCTAATCTACTGCCTGTCAAACTCTCCTTAAAAACTGTCCCCCACTTTCTCCAAGAGACAGATTTGGAAAATTTCTCCTATTTCCTTGCATAGTGCTCTGTGGAATACACTCTTTATCCATTGCAACCCCGACTGTCTCAGTGTATTGGCTTCATGCAGTGGGCAGTACAACCTGATTGAGTGGTAACATCTTCAGGGACCTGGTGAAGAGATGCACTATTCTTGAATATTTTGGAAATGAAAACATTTCTAGGGCTTTCCTCCTTTACTCAGATATTTTGAAATCAGTACCTGGGCTGGGATTCACTAAAGGGCCGAAAGCAGCAAGGGCAACCCATTTTCTGTGCCTATACATAGCTGCCTTATTTTTCCTGGAGACAAGCAAAAGGCTGCCACTGCTCACAGAACACAGTAAAGGTTGAGTAAATTGTGAGTCAATAGAAATCAATTGACTAGTCAATTGTTAGAAAATCTGGTGGGAAGAAGAGAATGAATTGCATTTCATTGGCTACCCAGGGCAGTTAGTTGCAACACACAAAGAAGTTATTAGCAATGTAGTTTAAAACCTCTGGTACCCTGGTAGAGATGCTGTCTGGGAGGAAGTGAGAGAAGGAAGAGATGACAACTTAGTTTCTAATTTAAATTTCTGGAAATTACAAAATACTGGCTTCCTTTGGAAATCAGGAGATAAGAAAATGAAGGATTGGGTGGCCCCTGTGGCTCAGTGAATAGGGTGCGGGCCCCATATACTGAGGGTAACAGGTTCGAACCCGGTCCCAGCCAAACTGCAACAAAAAATAGCCAGGGTGTTGTCGTGAGCACCTGTAGTCCCAGCTACTTGGGAGGCTGAGGCAAGAGAATTGTCTAAGCCCAAGAGCTGGAGGTTGTTGTGAGCTGTGACGCCATAGTACTCTACAGAGAGCAACAAAATGAGACTCTGTCTCAAAAAAAAAAATGAAGGGTCATTCTAGTGATGATGAAAGAATTTTTCCATATAATTGTAACCTTTTGTAAGTATTTTTTCATCTGTTTTATATAGTGAAAATGGCTTAATCAGGTAGAGTTCAAGGTGTGAGGTGGTTATGCCCAGGAGTCTCTCAAAGACCACACCACCAGACAAGTCAAATTTAAAGAGGAGTCCTTTTATTGAAGAGCTGACCAGCGACTGCCTCGGTGTCCCAACATTGGGTTTCTGAGAGCAGCCTCAAGTTGTCTGTGGCTCTGGTTTTTATAGGGCAAAACTTTTCCTGGGGGGCAAGCAAGCATTATTACAGAAGCGAAAACAGCAGTTAAAGGGGCCGGGGGAATCACAAGAGTAGGGCTGTTAGTCATTTTACATAATGTTATGATCACCAGAGCAATTAGTGGTTTTTCTTCCCTACAAAATAGGTACAAACCACAATGTCCTAGGGGGGAAATGTAGGGAGTAGAACTTATAGGTAAGGGTCATAAAGGGCATGATCACAAGAAGCTATAATCACTAGGGCTGCAATCACAAGCAAATGCATTTACAGTCACACAATGGGAGGGCAAACAAGAGGAACTAGTTTTGAAGGTAAAAGGGAGTAAATAGTAAAATGGAGTCAAGCGTGTTCTTTTAACATTTTAATATCACATACAGATGGTATGAAGACCACCTTAACATAATCATGAGAGTAGTTAGTGACTTTCTACACAACAGTAATAATTCCAACAGTTCTAACCAGGTATACTTAACATACAACAGGCAGGAGGCAAGTGAAACTGTTTTTGTTTTTGTTTTTTTTTTTTGTAGAGACAGAGTCTCACTGTACCGCCCTCAGGTAGAGTGCCATGACATCACATGGCTCACAGCTTACGTGATTCTCTTGCCTCAGCCTCCCAAGCAGCTGGGACTACAGGCGCACCACAACGCCCGGCTATTTTTTTTTTAAAAGCAATAAAATGTAATAGAACAATAGAATGGAGACAGGCCTGCTTTGCCTTCCCACTGATTCTCAGGAATAAGAGTGACAACAGGGCAGCGCCTGTGACTCAGTAGGGAGCTGGCCCCATATACTGAGGGTGGCAAGTTTGAACCTGGCTCCAGCCAGCTAAAACAGTTGTTGACAACTACAACAACAAAAAAAGCTGGGCATTGTGGCTGGTGCCTGTAGTCCCAGCTACTTGGGAGGCTGAGGCAAGAGAATCGCTTAAGCCCAAGAGTTTGAGGTTGCTGTGTGCTGTGACACCATGTCTTTCACCCTAATAAGACATTTGGTAAATATGTGATTTATGAATAATTTTGAAGAACTTTTTAGGATCTCCCCCAAGCCTTTGAAGGAACTAAGAAAATTTTGCCCCAAAATATGATTCCTTGGTATAAAGATTATTTTGAATTAAAAGCTATTAGTGAGGCAGCACCTGTGGCTCAGAGGGTAGGGTGCTGGCCCCATATACCAAGGGTGGTGGGTTCGAGCCCAACCCCAGCCAGACTGCAATGAAAATAATAGCTGGGCTTTGTGGCAGGTGCCTGTGGTCCCGGCTGCTTGGGAGGCTGAGGCAGGAGACTCGCCTGAGCCCAGGAGTTGGAGGTTGCTGTGAGCTGTGACACCAGGGCACTCTACCTTGGGAAACAGAGTGAGACTCTGTCTCTAAAAAAAAAAGCTATTCATAATCAGAAAACTGAACAAAGACTTTTCTCTATCTACCTAAAATCTTAAAGGGCTGCTAGACTCCTCATCACATGCTAATAGACCTGCCCTAAGGTCATTTGAAGCACAATACGTATTTTTCAGGTTCATTTACTAATCAATCTGTTTCCCTCCATCTACCCATTTCCCCTCAGCAACCACTTGCTACACATATACTTTACAGTTTCTCTACCCCCCTCCTTCTAAAAGGCATCTTTAAAAACCACTGACTTGTCACTGAAACGTTGGGAAATCATTTTTGTGGTTCCCACCATGTGCATGGTATTTTGAAATAAACTTTTCTCTTATTAATACACTATAACTGTAAGTTCATCTTTTCAATGTACCAACCTAGGGGAACTGGAAAAGTTTTCCTAAGACTCCCTTCAGTTTGAAGTAGTCGGCAGGATCCCCAAGGCCAGTCTGTTCTCTGGAAAGCTGCAGCAGGAAGATTGGAACCCCAACACCAGCTGGCACGTGAGATATTTTACTTACCAGTCAGGCTCCCGGCCTTCCTCTCTGGGCTCTGGTTGAGCAGACGTAAAAGATCTTTGTTCTTTCCATATTTAAGATTAATAAGAGAAACGCTTTTGTTGGTGACTAGTCTTGCAAGCGATTCTGATATTGGTATATTTTTAGGTACTTCGTGGTGTATGAATATACACATTGTTTGATTCCATCTCCTCTCAGAAATAACTTTTATTGTTATTGTTATTGCTTCCTTTTTTGTCTTGTCGCTTGTCTTTCTGTGTCATTTGTCTAAAGAGGGTTACCACAGGGCAGAACTTGGGCCTAGCCCCCCCCCCCCCACCAGCCCGACGTTCAGACTGGCCCTGCATATCAGCAGTTAGGCGGTTCCTGCTGGTCTGGTGTCTTTTAAGACAAACTTTTGTTGTGGGTCCCTGAAACAAAACCCGTATGAGGTTTCCCTCTTGTCCTGTTCTATGTGTCTGAATTTGACTTTGTGACTGAGTGGGAATTCTCTCCTCCGTCTCCACCATCCAGAGGGTGTGTTTTGTTGGGAATACGTCAGGTGGCCGATCTGGAAAGACTGGGAGCCCGAGACACATAAGATTCTAAGCAGCACACTGTGTGTACTGAGCGAGTCAAGGTCTGAGGAGTTAACTCTTTTGTCATTGTCTATTCTAACATAGGTCTATTTCTAAGAGTGAAATTTTGAGAATCTTAGAAATGGCCTTTTCTATGAAGAGGCATTGGACCTTATAAAAAGGCAATGAATTGAGTCGCTTTTAGAACAAATATACTGTTAAAATTAAGTGGCCAAAAGATAGATTCTTTTTTTTTTTTTTGTAGAGACAGAGACACTTTATTGCCCTTGGTAAGTGCCATGCCATCACAACTCACAGCAATCTCCAGCTCCTGGACTTAGGCGATTCTTCTGCCTCAGCCTCCCCAGTAGCTGGGACTACAGGCACCCGCCACAACGCCCGGCTATTTTTTGTTGCAGTTTGGCCAGGGCCGGGTTTGAACCCACCACCCTCGGTAAATGGGGTCGGCGCCCTACTCACTGAGCCACAGGTGCTGCCCCAGAAGATAGATTCTTTAAACTAGAAAAACTCCTTAATCTAAGGAAAATTTTAGAGAGCTCTCATCTTAAGTAATTGCCTTATTTATATTTATGGAAAAATCAAATTGAAAGAAAAACAAACATCAGTATTATGGCTAACCTTAAAAACTCCCTTAAAAAAAAAAAAAAACCTGATGAGCAGAAATCTGAATTAGAGGAAAAGTTAAGATCTGTCTTCACCTTAAACACCTTTCCAACTTATACTCCTCTCTATCCTCACTTACCTGTCCCTGATTCCCCAGAAAATCTTTTGAAAAATAGGCAGGGCCCTGACTCCCTCCCTTCACAAAGCTAAATGATGGTGTGAATGGCCCCTGTCCATATTCCTGTTTTACTGTATCTGTGGCTCCATTTTTATCCCATCTATAATATGTTTGTAGTTTATCTGAGGAAAAAAAAAAAAGAGAAAAACAGAGGGGGAAACCCACTCTTTTGGGAATTGTGCTTTTGTTATGGTATGCGAGATGAAACTACCAGACAAATTGAAGAAGCCAATTAGGAGCCTTTATTAAGACTGACCAGCCTGACTGCCTTGTAAGGTCAGAAGAGTAGTGATGACCAGCTTGGGGACAGAGTTTTTATAGGGTAACTTATGCAGGCTAAAAAACAATACAACTGGTATGTACAGAAGCAAATGTATGACACTTACAGTTAATAACAGTTACTGGTCAACTAGTTCAGCAAGAAAAATATATTTTTTTAGAACAATGGAGTCAGCAGGACCCTAAGGTGCCAGTGGCACCACCAAAGAGACCTCATCCTGTTTTTACTAATCTTTGCCCCATTACCTCATCCTTCTTGTTTTTATTTTCCCCAGTGTTTGGGAAAGAGGAGGGGTATCAGTGCTGGTGGGCTGAGTCTCCCTCTTGCCCACCATCTCACTTTTAGCATTTTAAGAAAGGGTATAGGAGACTATGCAGTAACTGTGTCTCCAGAGAGGTTGAGAACTTCGTGTGAGTAGAAATAACTCAAATACCTTGTTGTCAGGCGACTGTGGTATCCTTTAAAATAAAATTAGTTTTAAACCTGTTATTAAAGTTCAAACGTTCGGAGATTATAAAACTTCCACCTCTGTAATATTTCCAAGTTTGCTAGGTTCAACTGTGAGCTTATGTTCTTGATTTTAAGCCTCTGAATTCTGTGGAGCCTAACAGGATGTCCCTCTCATACTTAGGTCAGCAGCTTCCAGGCACAATCTAACCCACATAGCCCCTTCTTCCCTGCTCTAACTTTGCCCCCTGGCTGTTCTGAGAGAAATTGGATGTTCCAGGTTTTCTGCTTTCTGTCTCAGAACACAAGTCTAGTCCCTGGCGGCTCTGTGGCTATATGAGACTTGGGGAACAATGGAAAGACATCAGAAAAAATGACTGTGTTACCATTTTGTTATGGAAATTTCTTTAATTAGTCCTTGGTCTCAGACATTTGAGAATTTAGCCCACAGGCCACAGATAAATAATAAAGTAGAATTTTGTTAGATGGAGGGGCACGCAGAGGGAGTGGAGAGGAGACCCAAGTCAGAGGTCTCCTGCATGGATCTTTTGTCTAGGATTAGGGGTAATTAATTGGTCCTAAGACATATTTTGATCAGGACTTGGTAGATGGAAAAGCACCTGTATAAGCTGAATGTTCTAACAAATGAATAAATGCAGTCCCTCCCATGGGGCAAGGTTATTAGGTCTTTCCAGTTTTTGTCTAGGGAGGGGATTAGGGTGTGTGCTCCCTACTCAGGGTGGAGCCATCTAAAATGTTTGGGACTGCTTTATTCATAACCTTGCTAGGGCTCAGAGGGTATGGCCTACAATATGTTTGTGCCTAGAGATAAAAGTCTTAATTTCTGAGCTTACCTGTGAGCCTGAAAAATGAGGGTTCCCTGTCTAGACCTGAGTAAAAGAATCCTGTATCCATGTTATATTCCATAAAATGTCTCTCAATTGTAAAACAGAATAATTTAGTTATTTAAATTGTTGAGAAAACTAAGTCTTTGTCAACACAAAAGATCCTTGTCTTTTAAACCTTTTAATTATCAGTTTAGCCAAGTGAATAATTAACTTCATAGTAAACTGTAATTCTATTTTGTGAAAAGTAAGTTTTTAAGAGTAAAAGAAATTAAACAACAACAAAAAAATGACATTGCATAAAGAAAGAATCTTGTATGATAAATTTTGTCCTGAAACAGAATGGTTATTTAAGAAAGTGATAGGCAAGACAATCAAAAAAATTTAAAATATTTATAAATTGTTTATGCAAGATTAAATAAAATTCATAAAAGGAAATTTGTGAAAAAAATTGCGTGCGATCCAGTTAACTATATATTGCCTTTAGAATCTTTTAGCTTATATTCTTATTTAAACAAATGTTTTAAGCATTTGATATTTAACAAACCTTCCAAAATCAAAATTCTAAATTTCTTAGGAGGCTGAGGCAAGAGAATCGCTTAAGCCCAAGAGTTTGAGGTTGCTGTGAGCTGTGACACCATGGCACCATACCAAGGGTGATATAGTGAGACTCTGTCTCAAAAAAAAAAAAAAATCTGAATTTGGTCTTTTTAAAATATCAAGACCACTGAAAGTCTGAAAAAAAATATTAAACTTATTTATTATATTAAAAATGTATAATATATTAAAAATATATAAGAAATATTGTCAAATATAAAATGGTAATTATATGTAAATTATATGTATTTCCCAATATTATAAAATATTGGTCTCGCTTAATGTATATTGTCAATAATAATTTTAATTCATCTCAAAGTTTTTTTTTTTTTTTTTTGAGACAGTCTCACTTTGTCGCCCTTGGTAGAGTGCTGTGGCAACCTCCAGCTCTTGGGCTTAGGCGATTCTCTTGCCTCAGCCTCCTGAGTAGCTGGGCCTACAGGCGCCCACCACAATGCCAAGCTATTTTTTGTTGCAGTTTGGCTGGGGCCGGGTTTGAACCCGCCACCCTCAGTATATGGGGCCGGTGCCCTACTCACTGAGCCATAGGTGCCGCCCTTATCTCAAAGTATTTTTCATAATTAGCTGAGTCCAAAGTTTATCCTTCAAAAGAAATATTAGGGGAAGCTGATGAATTCTCTTGAATTCAAATTTCTGACATCTTTAAAAATTAAATACCTTCAGACTAAAAGCAAACTGTTAGAACTTCAGTTAAAAAGCTAACATGTCGGTGGTGCATGTGGCTCAAAGGAGTAGGGCGCTGGCCCCACCATATGCTGGAATTGGTGGGTTCAAACCCAGCCCTGGCCAAAAAAAAAAAAGCTAACATGTCTAGCCGGGCATTGTGGTGGGCACCTGTAGTCTCAGCTACTTGGGAGGCTGAGGCAAGAAAATCTCTTAAGCCCAAGAGGTTGCTTGTGAGCTGTGATGCTGTGATGCCATGGCACTCTACCGAGGGTGACATTAGTGAGACTTGGTCTCAAAAAAAAAAGCTAACATGTCCATGAGTATTACTAACCTAACTTCAAACAAAACAAATCAGTTATACTGGAACTAGACTGGTCTATTATAACTTTTTTTTTTTTGAGACAGAGCTGCAAGCTGTCACCTTGGGTAGGGTGCCACGGTGTCACAGCTCATAGCAACCTCCAACTTTTGGGCTTAAGTGATTCTCTTGCCTCAGCCTCCCAAGTAGCTGGGACTACAGGTGCCCAGCTATTTTTTGGTTGTACTTGTTATTGTTGTTTGGCAGGCCCAAAAACAATGTTGGGCCCTGTTGTTTGGCAGGGCTGGATTCAAACCTGCCAGCTCTGGTGTACGTGGCTGGTGCCTTAGCCGCTTGAGCTACAGGCACCAAGCCTAACTTTTTGTTTAAACATTACTGATTCTCTGTGTTCTGTTTTCCAGAAGTCAAGAAAACCATTTTATGTCTCTTGAGCTGTTTGTAACTTTCATCAATGTATGTACTTATGGGCAAAATTTAAAACATTTATTTTTTTCTCTCTCCTTGATTTCTCTGGGATTTAAAAGCCATTTGTAAGTATTCTTAATGTCTGACAATACAGTTATTTACATAAGTTCAATAAAAATCTGTTTTGTTCTATAAGACATGATAAAGACACTGGTTATTTTACCAAGGCTTTGCCTAGAATAACATTTTCAGAAGTGTCCAGACTATGTTAAAAAATTAAAGTTAACTTTATAAAGCCAATAAAAAACCCTTTAGAAAAACTGGCCAGATACCCATCAATAACATTTCCTGATCGGTGGTAAGGAACGAAGGTTACTTTCTGACAAGTCCAAGAATCAAAATGTGCTTGGAGACCTCAAGGGAAGAGGAATTTACCCAATGCATACAGGTATCTAATGACAGATGAAACCTGGACTCATAAAAGGCTTTCAAGTCTAACCTAAGAGTCCTTATAAAAAGTTGTAGCAAAGCCAATTTTAAAGGGAAAAAAGCCTAAATGACTAATAATTATTGTTACTGCACTTTATACAAATAATCAGACCCAGTATACTAAAGATACAGTTTATTTTGGCAACTAAGTTAGTTCTACTATAATTTGTCTTTAATAAAAAGAAATTAGAAAAAAAGGTTCAAGGAAAAAAGAGGCTGTGGAGGTGGGTTCAGACCCAGCCCTGGACAGAAACTGCAAAAAAAAAAAAATATATATATATATATTTAGATCAGTTCTTTTCTACTTATTCATTCTCATCCTAACTTATATTCTTGGATGTCTTTCAGCCATCTTATTCTATATTACTAATTCACTATCTTCGCCGTTACCAATTCAACTCTTAATGTATAAAACTTCTAGAAAAGTTCCAGACGATGGGAATGAAGGAGCTAAGAAAATTTCTCCTCAAAATGTGATTCATTGGTATAAAAATTATTTTGAATTAAAAGCTATTCATAATCAGAAAACTGAACAAAGACTTTTCGCTATCTACCTAAAATCTTAAAGGGCTGCTAGACTCCTCATCACATGCTAAAAGACCTGGCCCTAATGTCATTTGAAGCACAATACGTATTTTTCAGGTTCATTTACTAATCAATCTGTTTCCCTCCATCTATCCATCCCCCCTCCCTTCTATAAGGCATCTTTAAAAACCACTGACTGTCACTGAAACTTTGGGAAATCATTCTTGTGGTTCCCACCATGCACATGGTATTTAGAAATAAACCTTTCTCTTGTCAATATACTATAACTGTAAGTTGATCTTTTCAACAAAAGAACCTAGGAACAAGGGGCAAGTTTCCCTAAGACTCCCCTTCACCTTGCATATTTCTAAGTCTACAAAACAACAAAAAAGAATGTGTTGGTAAAATCAATTCATACATAATCAGTGATAGCAAAGGACATACAGCATAGAAGACTTAGTTCCCCAAGGGCCCATTCAGCCACGAATTGATAATTGTCAAAATGGGCTATTGGATATATAAGTGATTTATTAGATTACTCTCACTATATTTGCATAAGTTTCCCTTAATAACAAGCAGAAATAAAAAATATAATCAGATTTTAAATACAGATGATTCATGGTCTATTGCTATTTCAACCTGATCAGTGAATTCAGGTAATGAAGATATTTAAAAACCAGGTGCTCGGGCGGTGCCTATGGCTCAGTCGGTAAGGCGCCGGCCCCATATACCGAGGGTGGCGGGTTCAAACCCAGCCCCGGCCAAACTGCAACAAAAAAATAGCCGGGCGTTGTGGCGGGCACCTGTAGTCCCAGCTACTCGGGAGGCTGAGGCAAGAGAATCGCTTAAGCCCAGGAGTTGGAGGTTGCTGTGAGCTGTGTGAGGCCACAGCACTCTACTGAGGGCCATAAAGTGAGACTCTGTCTCTACAAAAAAAAAAAAAAAAACCAGGTGCTCTAACCTGTCTTTAGACAAGTGTTATTCAAATTTTTTTTATCTCATAGCACACTTCAACCTATAGTTAAACTTCCAGGGCACACTTAAACTATGTTGATACAAAAAAAAGTGAAAAAAAGAATACACTTACTGTTCTTTGAACTTCTTTTGAAAATAATTAATGATCTTTAAAAATTTTTGTGGCACACCTGAGATTTTCTTACCGTACACCAGTGTACCTCAACACAGTGGTTGAAAATTATTGCTCTAGATCAGGGGTCCTCAAACTTTTTAAACAGGGGGACAGTAAACTGTCCCTCAGACCATTGGAGGGCTGGACTATAGTTTAAAAAAAAACTACGAACAAATTCCTATGCACACTGCACATATCTTATTTTGAAGTAAAAAAACAAAATGGGAACAAATACAATCACACTGCCACATGTGGCCTGCAGGCGGTAGTTTGAGGACCCCTGCTCTAGATACTGTGGAGGTAATGTATTGAAAATTTATTGGCAGTTTTTTAAATCCTGAGCTAGACTTTACAACACTTCAAGGTGATTTCTCATCTTAGGCATTTTGACATATACATTCCAACTAAAAAATGTATTTATACAAACACGTAAAATGAAACAAAAGTAATTTTAACTTTAATTTGAAAATTCTGATACCTTTTGGGCAATGCATTCATACTTTAGGTGTTACTTGGTATTATGAGTTGAATTATGCACCCCTACTACCTCAGATTCATATGTTTAAGTCTCAGGCCTTAGAATGACAGAATGTAACCATATATGAAGATTGGATCTTTAGAGAGTTAATCAACTAAAAATAAGGTCGTTAGTTTGGCTCCTAGTCCAATATGTCTGGTGTTCTTAATGAAGGGGGGATTTGGGGGCATAGATAAGGTAAGGATACCCTATGGAGATTGGAGTTAATGCTGCTGGAAGCCAAGGAACTATCAGAAGCAAGGTGTAGTGGGGTCTTCCAGAGGAACAGAACATATGTATGTGTATAGAACAGATTTATTTTAAGGAATTGGCTCGGGTGAGTGTGAGGGCTGGCAAGGCTAAAATCTGTGGTGCAGACCAGCAGGCTGGAGACCCAGGAAAGAGTTGACATCACAGTTTGTCTTGATCCATTTTGTGCTGCTATGATAGAATACTTGATGCTGGGTAGTTTATAGTGAACAGATATTTATTTGGCTTGCAATTCTAGAGGCTGGGAAGTCCAAGGGCATGGGACCAGCATCTGATCAGCACCTGGTAAAGGCCTTCTCGCGCATTACCCCCTGGCAGAAGAAAAGGGTAAGAGGGAGAGAAGGGAAGGAGGCCAAACTCATCCTATTATCAGGAATTCACACCCTCAATAACTAACCAGCTCTTGCAATAATAGCATTAATCCATTCCTGGTAGGCAGAGCCCTCATCACCTAATCACATCTCAACACTTACATTGAGGATTAAGTTTCCAACACATGAACTTTGGGGGACACATTCAAACCTTGCACAGCTCAAATCCAAAGGCAGTCTGGAGGTATAATTTTCTCTCCCTTAGGGGATCTCAGTACTTTTTCAATTGGCTTTCAACTGATTGGATAAGGTGCACCCACATGAAAGGTAATCTTTATTAATCTCATTTTAAAAATACGTTCATGGGCTTGGCACCTGTGGCTCAGTGAGTAGGGCACTGGCCACATACACCAAAGGTGGTAGGTTCAAGCCCAGCCCGGGCCTGCTGAACAGTGACAACTGCAACCAAAAAATAGCCGGGCGTTGTGGCAGTCACCTGTAGTCCCAGCTACTTAGGAGGCTGAGGCAAGAAATCACATAAGCCCAAGAGTTTGAGGTTGCTGTGAGCTGTGACGCAAAGCACTCTACTGAGGGTGACATAGTGAAACTCTGGCTCAAAAAATAAATAAAAATACCTTCATGGTGACATTTAGATTGGCATTTGACCAAATATCTAGTCATCATGGCCTAGCCAAGTTGACACATAAAATTAATGAACTATCCAAGTAAAAAGGCCTAGAACAGATCCTTGACAGCCCTCAGAACCAATCCTTCAAACAAGTTGGATCTCAAGAACTCTAACCTCCAGAACCATGAGACAATAAATTTCTTTTAAGCCACCAGTCTATGGTACTTTATTACAAACTAATACACTAGCCTAAAGACCCCAGGTAGGGAGTAAGGCCTGGAGGTAAGGAGTCTCCTTGGGATTGTTAGGGTGAAAGAGAAGCAAGCCTAATTCCTTTTTTTTTTTTTTTTTTTTTTTTTTTTCAGTTTTGGGCCAGGACTGGGTTTGAACCTGCCACCTCTGGTATGTGGGGCCAGCGCCCTACTCGTTGAGCCAGAGGCACTGTCCCATAACTCCATTTTCTTGTAACTCGTATTCCTGAGGATTGGTGGGGAGGCAACGCAGGCCTGACCCCACTCTTGTTTTGTTGCATTTTATTGCTTTAAAAAAAACAAAACGGTTCCACTTTCCTCCCTGCCCATTGCATGGTATTTTTTATTTTATTATTAAATCATAGCTGTGTACATTAATGCAATCATGGGGCACCATACACTGGTTTTAGAGACCATGTGACATATTTTCATCACACTGGTTAACATAGCCTTCCTGGCATTTTCTTAGTTATTGTGTTAAGACATTTATATTCTACATTTACTAAGTTTCACATATACCCTTGTAAGATTCACCATAGGTGTGATCCTACCAATCACCCTCCTTCTGCTCATCCTCCCCCCTTCCCTCCCCTCCCCATTGCATGGTATTTTATGTGTACCTGGTTAGAACTGTAGAATTATTAGTATTGTATAAAAAGTCACTACCCTTGTAACAAGAACCCTCATGATTATGTTAAGGTGGTTTTCATAACATCAGTATATGATATTGAAATGTTAAAAGAACACGCTTGACTCCATTTTACTGTTTACTCCCTTTTACCTTCAAAACTAGTTCCTCTTGTTTGCCCTCCCATTGTGGAGCTGTAAATGCATTTGCTTGTGATTGCGGCCCTAGTGTCCTTTACCATCCTTACCTGTAAGTTCTCCTCCCTGCATATCCCCTCTAGGGCATTGTGGTTTGTACCTATTTTGTAAGGAAGAAAAATCACTAATTGCTCTCATGATTCCCCCTACCCCTTTAACTGCTGTTTTCACTTCTGTAATAATGCTTGCTTGCCCCAGAAAAGTTTTGCCCTATAGAAACCAGAGGCACAGACAACTCGGGGCTGCTCTCAGAAACCCCATGTTGGGAGACTGAGGCAGTCACTGGCTGGCTTTCCAATAAAGGACTCCACTGCAAATTCGGCTTGTCTGGCTGTGTGGTCTCTGGGGGAACTCCTGGGCATAACATTCACTTACATCCTGCCAGTCCTCTTTAATGTAATGGCTGCACATATCTGGGTTCAGTGTATATTACCAAAGTGATACCCAGGCAAAGCAACGCACACAGCACTGGGCCTGAAGACTGGCTTCTTACCCTCCTGTGTTTCAGTTTACAATGCGGAGAGAGGTAATTTTCTCTCCTTTTGCTTAGGTGTAGCCTCCTCCCCTCTAGCTCAAAGGGAGCAGGGCCAAGGACAGATACAGAGGAAAGAAGCTAGTTCACGGCCAATTATTAGCAGGGTTGTGCACAGATAGGGAGGGAGGATGAAAGCACAGTGTCACCTTCCTGCTCAGCATCCTTGGAGATCATGATATGGGTGTTGTATCTTGCACTCTTCTTGGAAAGACAGTATGAAGAAATAAAGTTCAGGTTTCTAAGTGAAATGTGTCTGCAGTGCCCCTCAACTTCTGTTTTTGTGCCTTCCTCACACCTGCCAGCCTGGCCGTACTGCTCAGAGCCCATCTTTTGACAAGAGAAGGCCAAATCTGAGGTGGCAAAAATGCCCTGCTGTAAACCTGTAAGTTGCCCTTGGAGGTTTCCACGTGATCTCTAAACAGGTTTGCTCTTTGTTTTCCTCTGTGCATCTTAAGAAGTTCCTAAAAGGAGAAATTACTTATGTGGGAGGCAGGGCTCCAGCCTTGTCTTTCTACCACAGTACTCAACACAGTCCTGGAGCAAAAGAAATGACACTGAATGTTGAAATGAAAATGTGAACTGGCAGAATGCCAGCCCTGTGATGCTAGGTGAGGCTCATATTCAGACGTTTCCCCTTTTAGATCAGGCAGGACTTTGAGAGTCTTTTCAGATCTGATAGATAGGATATGAGACCCTCGTCTATAAGATAAGCATCGAAAAGTGTTCTGAAAGTATAAACAATGGCCAGGTGAAGTGGCTCACACCTGTAATCCCAGCACTCTGGGAGGCCAAGACAGGTAGATTGCTTGAGCTCAGGAGTTCGAGACCAAGCAAGAGTGAAATCCCATCTTTACTAAAAATAGAAAAACTAGCCAGGTATTGTGGTGGGTGCCTGTAGTTCCAGCTACATGAGAGGCTGAGACTAAAGACTCTCTTGAGCCCAAGAGTTTGAGGTTGCTGTGAGCTGTGACGCCCTGGCACTCTACCGAGGGTGACATAGTGAGATTCTGTCTCAAAAAAAAGAAAGGTAAAATGCTAACTTGGTGCTATTATAGTAGCTATCAAAGTGCACATAACCCGTACAGAGCGATCTGTAGTTCCAGCTGCTTGGGAGACTGAGGCAGGAGGATCACTTGAGCCCAGGAGTTTAGGTTGCTGTGAGGTATAATGCCACAACACTGTACCCAGGGTGAACAGAGGGAGACTCTCAAAAATAAAAAAAAGAGTATAAACAACCCTACAAATCATGATGGTGGTGCTGGAGAAAATAAATGCTCCATGCAAATTGTCCTTAGTACTGCCCCAGAACATGCTGGCCGTCACATCACAGTTCTGGGTTCTTTCTTTCTTTTTCTTTTTTTTGAGACAGAGTCTCACAATGTCACCCTCGGTAGAGAACTGTGGCGTCACAGCTCACAGCAACCTCCAACTCTTGGGCTTAAGCGATTCTTTTGGCTCAGCCTCCCAAGTAGCTGAGACTACAGGCGCCCATCACAACGCCCGGCTATTTTTTGTTGCAGTTGTCATTGTTGTTTAGCTGGTCCGGGCCAAGTTTAAAACCTACCAGCCGTGGTGGATGTGGCCAGTGCCCTACCCACTGAACTTTGGGCACCTAGGCACAGTTCTGGGTTCTTGAAATTGGGATTAACATCTTTTTTGCCACCCAGGGCGCGTACTAAGGTCATTCAACCAGCAGTCCTTGGACACCCACTGTGACCCAGGTGCTGTGTCCCTTAGTAATATAGCCCTGAAAAAGACACAGTCCCTGCCACTGTGGGGCTTAGATGCTGGGGAGTATGTGTACATTCCTGGTCACATATTTCATTTAGCTGTGATAAGCACTGTAGCCAAGAAGAGGGTGCTGGGCTGACCTGGTAAGCATGAGGAAATGACATGGGGGTCAGTCACCTGGAGTGGGGGTAGGAATTCACCAGGCCCAGATGGAGGGAGAGGGTCCAGGGAAGGACGAACATCTGCGCGGGCTGGAGTTGGAAGAAGCTTTTTTTTTGAGATAGAGACTCAAGCTGTCACCCTGGGTAGAGTGCTGTGGCATCACAGCTCACAGCAACCTCAAACTCCTGGGCTCAAGCGATTCTCCTGCCTCCACCTCCCAAGCACCTGGGATTACAGGCACCCGCCACAACACTTGTATTTTTTGGTTGCAGCCGTCACTTTTGTTTGGCGGGCCTGGGCTGGATTCAAACCGCCAGCTCAGGTAGATGTAGCTGGTGCCTTAACCACTTAAGCCACAGGCACCGAGCCTGGAGTTGGAAGAAGTAAAGCCCATGTGGCCAGTGGGTACACGGGGAGCACACAGTGGATATGAGGAAAGGCACATGGGTTTGTCATCTGGGGTGGCCAATGTGTTTGAGGAACAGGACAAATTATTGACTCCTACTTGCCCTCCAGCCACCTGGAGGTGTGTACTGCTACTCTGAATGTTGTCCTTAGTGGTTTCCATGTAATCTTTAGTCTCTGTGCTTTACAGCTTTTCCTCCTCCCTCTAGAGTATTAGGTTCCTATAAGTTATTTGGGAGCTGATCAAGATTTCAAGCTAAAGGGAGTTTATCTAACAAAGGACATGAAAGATCTCTATACAGAGAACTATGAAACTCTAAGAAAAGAAATAGCTGAAAATGTTAACAAATGGAAAAACATCCCATGCTCATGGCTGGAAAGAATCAACATTGTTAAAATGTCCATACTTCCCAAAGCAATATACAATTTTAATGCAATCCCTATTAAAGCTCCACTGTCATACTTTAAAGATCTTGAAAAAATAATACTTCATTTTATATGGAATCAGAAAAAAACCTCGAATAGCCAAGACATTACTCAGAAATAAAAACAAAGCAGGAGGAATCACGCTACCAGACCTCAGACTATACTATAAATCGATAGTGATCAAAACAGCATGGTACTGGCACAAAAACAGGGAAGTAGATGTCTGGAACAGAATAGAGAACCAAGAGATGAATCCAGCTACTTACTGTTATTTGATCTTTGACAAGCCAATTAAAAACATTCAGTGGGGAAAAGATTCCCTATTTAACAAATGGTGCTGGGTGACCTGTCTGGCAACCTGTAGAAGACTGAAACTGGACCCACACCTTTCACCATTAACTAAGATAGACTCTCACTGGATTAAAGATTTAAACTTAAGACATGAAACTACAAAAATACTAAAAGAGAGGGCAGGGAAAACCCTTGAAGAAATCGGTCTGGGCGAGTATTTTATGAGGAGAACCCCCCGTGCAATTGAAGCAGCTTCAAAAATACACTACTGGGACCTGATCAAACTAAAAAGCTTCTGCACAGCCAAGAACACAGTAAGTAAAGCAAGCAAATAGTCCTCAGAATGGAAGAAGATATTTGCATGTTATGTCTCCAACCAAGATTTAATAACCAGAATCCACAGAGAACTCAAACGTATAAGCAAGAAAAGAACAAGTGATCCCATCCCAGGCTGGGCAAGGGACTTGAAGAGAAACTTCTCTGAAGAAGACAGGTGCACGGCCTACAGACATATGAAAAAATGCTCATCATCTTTAATCATCAGAGAAATGCAAATCAAAACTCCTTTGAAATATCATCTAACTCCAGTAAGATTAGCCCATATCACAAAATCCCAAGACCAGAGATGTTGGCGTGGATATGGAGAAAAGGGAACACTTCTACACTGCTGGTGGGAATGCAAATTAATACATTCCTTTTGGAAAGATGTTTGGAGAACACTTAGAGATCTAAAAATAGATCTGCCATTCAATCCTATAATTCCTCTACTAGGCATATACCCAGAAGACCAAAAATCACATCATAACAAAGATATTTGTACCAGAGTGTTTATTGCAGCCCAATTCATAATTGCTAAGTCATGGAAAAAGCCCAAGTGCCTATTGATCCACGAATGGATTAATAAACTGTGGTATATGTACACCATGGAATATTATGCAGCCTTAAAGAAAGATGGAGACTTTACCTCTTTCATGTTTACATGGATGGAGCTGGAACATATTCTTCTTAGTAAAGTATCTCAAGAATGGAAGAAAAAGTATCCAATGTACTCAGCCCTACTATGAAACTAATTTATGGCTTTCACATGAAAGCTATAACCCAGTTATAACCTAAGAATAGGGGGAAGGGGGAGAGGGAGGGCAGGGAGGGAGGAGGTGAGGGTAGGGAGGGGGGAGGTGGGCAGAGGGAGGGTGATTGGTGGGATTACACCTGCAGTGCATCTTCAGGGGTATATGTGAAACTTAGTAAATGTAGAATGTAAATGTCTTAACACAATAACTAAGAAAATGCCAGGAAGGCTATGTTAACCAATGTGATGAAAATGTGTCAAACAGTCTATAAAACCAGTGTATGGTGCCCCACGATTGCATTAACGTACACAGCTATGATTTAATAAAATAAATAAATAAAAAGATTTCAAGCTAAAAATGGTGGTGATGAACAGCCTGAGGGTCATTCTTCAAGGGTCTCCATGCAAACTGCTGTGGAGAAGGTTCCAGATTCCAAGGTCCACGCCATCCTGTAGTCTCTATATCATCCCATAGTCTCTATATGTGCACTTACAAAACCTAGAATCGAGCCTGTGTGTATACTACTTCCGTAAAGAGAGAAAAAAGGACTTGTTTTTATGACAGTCATGTGTGTTAAGCATATGATGATATGCTGTCATTGGTGTTTGAGTGTGGGATTATATGCCTTAAGGACTGTGAGAATAACTAATTTCTCTATTTGTTCATTAAAATGTGGAGAGTTCTTTCTTGACCAATGTTGAAATGATGTCATGCAGAAAGTGGATAAGAGAGATACCCGTTTTCAAATATTTTGGAACCTGTTCTGGATTGTTTTCTGTTAGCAAATGTCTTTTTCTGAAGGCTAATCCACAGACTGCAAATTATTTCTGTGAGATCTTAAGTTTCTGGAAGTTGCATATGTTGTATGTTTGCAAGCAATTCAGTAGCTTCATGCCCCAGAATATTCTGTCCAGAGTTAAGAATTGCAGGATTAATTCCAGATGACCAGTTTGCAAGTTGTGTGCTCTGCTGTGAGCACAGGCGGTCAAGTCAGGCAGCAGGTGGTCTCCCTCCAACTGCTCACATCTCATTCCCCTCCTGGAAATACAGGGAGGTACCGTCCATGTCTGGAGGTTGCCCAGATTCTTCACCAAGGTGCTCTTGACATTGGGGATGGATCATTCTTTGTTGTGGGGTGCTGTCCTGTGCACTATAGATGTTGAATGGCATTCTTGACCCCTTATTGATAGCAATCCACGAAATGGTCACATTCAAATGTGTCTTAATACATTGCCAAATGTCCCCCCCCCCAGAGAGGGGAAGTGACATAACCCTGAGTGAGAACCACAGAGATGATAAAAGAGAACATGTGTGATGGCAGAGAGATGAGTTTAATGAGTTGATGAGTTTAAATATATCTTGTAAGTCCACTATTCAGCATGAATTAGTGGATTTCAGATATTGGTTTGCTTCAAGATTTGAAATTTCTCAACCTTTGCTCTTTGTGCTCTAAAGTTTAAGATGGAAAAAAGTCATATTTATCTAGTTACTAATATTTTGTGTGAGTGTGGGGGTTTTCCATTTGAAAATTAAAGGTCTAAAGTCCACTATGTTTATGTCATTAGGGTAGTTTGCTGTTTTTAGTGCTGACAATAAAACAAACAGTAGTGGCTTATGGAGGCTGAGGCTTTAGTTAATGAATTTCCCACATCGTATGACATGTTCTTGTTTCTGAGTTACTAGAAAAAACTCAAAAACAAGATTTTGATTTTGTTTCTGGCATGTTACATTGTCCCTACCTTCTTTCGCCCAGGAGAATATTCTGGCCTTTGCTGCCCTGGGCATTGAACATGTCCTATTCTATGTTCTAGACCCTCATCTGATCAATTGTGAAGACAATATTCATTGTTTCTGGCAGCTCATTACCCCAGCAGAAGGCTCAGTGTGCACTTGTGACCAAGAATGACCTGAGATTCTGAAGGGTTCGAGAAGATAACTTGTTAGCTGGGTGTGGTGCTGTGTCCCTGTAGCCCCACCTGCTGAGGAGGCTGAGGCAGGAGGATCACTTGAGCCCAGGAGTTGGAGGCTGCAGTGAGCCATGATGACACCACTTCACTCTAGCCTAGGTGGCAGAGCAAGACCCTTTCTCAATCCACCCCAAACTCCCCCCCCATCAAAAAAAAAGGAAAGGAAAGGAAAATCACAAAGTCCTTAGCTAGTGCCTGCCAACCATGGAGTCAGTGTTGGCAGCTCCTTCTAGTAAGATGGTTGTTCTCATCATCACCATCTTTATTTGCATTATGGGCTCAGTGCCTGCCTCGGATGTTTAAGTCTGATGATTTTAAGATGGGGTGCAGAATGAGGAGTGAATGAAAGTAGGAGGTTGCAGGAGATTCAGAAAGCAGCATGTCAGGGCAGTCCTGTGCTCTGTGCCCCTACCTGTGCTCCAGTGCTCCCCACAGGGAATCCTCAGCTGTCAGCTCGGATTGCTCACTCTGAGCAAGAGTGAGACCCCTGTCTCTACTAAAATACAAAAACTAGCCAGGCACCGTAGTGGTCGCCTATAGTCCCAGCTACTCCGGAGGCTGAGGCTCAGAGTGAGACTTTGTTTAAAAAAAAAAAAAACAAAAAAAAAAAACAAACGTAGACACAAGCTACTTGTGATTATTAGCTACATATGCCTATCACTTACCATATTGAACCACATTGAACATTTCCATCTTCAGAAAATGTTGCATTTGACAGCAGAGATCTATATTATAACTGAACTGTGTTACAAAGTTGTTCTATTATTTTTCCAATTAATTTTGAGGAAACAAAGCCTGAAAAACAATAATTTTGAAAGGATTGTTTTGCATCTTCCCAAGGAAGTCTGATATAGGCTGGAATGCCCCAGACTCTGTTATCTTTCATTAACTTTTAAATAACCTTAAGAAACAGTGAAAGAATAGACTTGTATTGATGGGCTCCGGGTTCCCTTTAGCCACCTGGGACTAACTCAGCCCTGAACTGACCACCAGGAAATGTGGGCTTTGGTCTCCTGTGCTGGTAACTGCATGTGTATTGTGTGGTTAGTGGGCTCAACATCCAAGTGCCTCTTAAAGCCCTGATGCTTTGACCAGGCAAGTTGTGATTCTGTGATGATCATAGGAGGGTACCCGTGTATCCCATCACTGTACTAAGGCCAAGGCCCACAAAGATGGTCTTCAGTTACATGAGGAAATGTTATAGGAACATCCCTCATAAGAAGGGCAGCACATAGCAAGGCACTGGCTAAGAAGCAAAGGAGCGTGAAAAGCAAGGCTGTGCAGCAGGTAGATAGTGTGAGCCACATCAATGATTCTAAATGTCCTAATAGTCACATTAGAAAAGGGAAAAAGAGGCTCAGCACCTGTAGCACAGTGGTTACGGCGCCAGCCACATACACCAAGACTGGCAGGTTCGAACCCAACCTGGGCCTGCTAAACAACAATGACAACAACAACAACAAAAAAATAGCCAGGTGTTGTGGTGGGCACCTGTAGTCCCAGCTACTTGGGAGGCTGAGGCAAGAGAATTGCTTAAGCCCAGGAGCTGAAAGTTGCTGTGAGCTGCGATGCCATGGCCCTCTACCGAGGGTGACAAAGTGAGACTCTGTCTCAAAAAAAAAAAAAGAAAAGAAAATAGAAAAAGAAATAAGTGAAATTAATTTTAGTAATATATTTTATTTAATCCAGTATACCCAGGACACTATCATTTTTACATGTCATCTATGTAACTATAGTAGTGAGGGCTCAGTGCCTGAAGCAGTGATTATGGCGCCAGCCACATACACCCAGCCCGGACCAGCTAAACAATAATGACAACCACAACAAAAAAATAGCTGGGCGTTGTGGTGGGCACCTGTAGTCCCAGCTACTTGGGAGGCTGAGGCAAGAGAATTACTTGAGCCCAAGAGTTTGAGGTTGCTGTGAGCTGTGACACCATGGCACTCTACTGAGGGCAACATAGTGAGATTCTGTCTCAAAAAAAAAAAAAACAAAACAGGAATTGCCGCGGACCGCCAGTCGAATGAGTCTCAGTCCGAGGGCTTTCAGGGTGAGAACGGCTCAGGTTGATTGAAAGGGCGACGCAGGAAAATGACAAACTGCCACACACCAAGGATGATGAAGAAAGCAGTTGTACTTTACTGATTTTTAGGCATGGTATTTATACATTTTTGACAATGTCTTACAAACTACAAAAGATATTTTTATGACTTGCTGATGCTTACAAAGTTCTTATCGAGTTTTGTAGATGGGAGTAGTCAACTGTCTTTTCTTAGACAATGTTTCTGCCCGTAAGGGGGAACAAAGGACTGCTGCTTATCAGCAGTTACTCTTTTACTTCTCTTTATCTATGTTTAAACCTTCTTTCTTTGTAAAACTGCTTTGTTCACATTTTGTATTTTTATATTTTTATATTTGATTATGATTTTTATGTTGTTAGTGAATTGATAGTGAATTATGTATATGTTTTAAGTGTATAGTGACAAAATTATAGAGAAAGCAATTTTATAGAAAACTTATTTCAAAGAAACAGTTTCAAAGGGACATAAGGTAGAGATAAGAGACCGGAGGGAGCGGGTATCTGGTAGGAACATCTTAACTTATCATCCCTGCATTCTCTTGATACATTGTTTCAATTAACTGACCTTTATGGTGGGAACGTGTTCCCTTGGAGACATTTAGTCTCCATTGTATAGATGAAGTCATGGATTAGTAAGTCATTATGTTTATTCTTAGTTTCTGAGGACATTCAAGCAACAATTAACCATTCAACTCAACAAACAAGTTTCAAACAGGTTTCAGGGTAAAGGTTATTCAGGCCTTTATGCCGCACCTCATGAATTCTTACGTTCACTAAAAGGCATGCTAGGCAACTTATGCGCTGCTGTTGCAGGCCAGGGGGACCGGGGGCAACGCTCCGGGGAGCACTCACCGCCTTACCACAGTTTTTACAACGCGGACAGAGCCATCCCGCCACGGCTTGATGCCGGGGGTGCGGCATTTCCCCCTTTTTTGTTAATGAAACGTAGCTCAAAGAGGTCTTGGCGAACAGCCTTTAAGGAGGAAAAGACACAACGAAGGAGACAAGGTAACAGTAAAACAACACAGAATATCAAGCATCCAATAATGACAATAAACACAATGTACTGAATCCAGGACACAGGATTTAAAGATTTAAGATTGTCAGAGAGGGATTGAGCCAGTGAATCAAGAGAAGTGCTAGGTAAATGAGCTTCACTGATGGCAGTGATATCCTTTTGGAGAGTATGTAAATCATGTGTAATATCATTGTCCTTCCAGACACCCTGTAGATGAGCTTTAGTTTTCTCCCAGGAAGTGGACATATTATAAGGTAAAGGAGTGACACAAATAGCAGGAAAGGCAGAATGACATCTGGTTTGAAGTTTATGTTGTATAAACTTTATATCTTGACCTAGGGCTAAAACTACTTCTTCTAGGATGTTAAGTTTTGCTTCAAGTTTATTATCTATGCTGGCTTGAGTCATTAAGGCTAGAGTTATGTTGCTGCTGAGAGAATTAACAAAGTGAGCTGTGTGAACTTCTTGAACCAAAGCAGTAGTGGCTACAGCAAATGTTGTAACTATAGAAATTAAAGCTAAAATACCGAGAATCAAAGCAGCCACAAACCTCTTAGGTCGAATTAATTGATTAACAGTATGTAAAACTTGTAAAGCGGAATTATCATACCAAGGATCATCTTGTAAATCAACAGGTAATAGTACATAAGAGGGTCTTTTAACAATTAAAACAGAATTAAATAAGCGGTCATTGAATAAATCAGTAGAAGTAAGACAATTTGTAACTTTACAAGCGGTACAAGAAATATGATAAGAGTTTTTAGATTGTGTAATAGTTAGATACTTATTTGGAGCTAAAAGTAGAGCATATGGATATCCAACACAAGTTCGTATTGATATTGGATTAGGTTTAGGCATATTAGGTTTCTTTTATAAAATTAAGTTGGATGCAGCAACAAGTCTAAATAAATCATAATGTATTTGAGTTTTATTGTTGTATTGAGCCACCCATATGGGCTCAACTAAACCAGGTGTGAACCACCTCCGTACTGGCTGAGGGGAACCAGACCATTGATACTTATGATATTTATCCAATTGATTAGATAAATATTTGTTATGATCATAGCAGGAAGTAGGAGAATAATCCCAGATAACTGTGTTTGAATTTACAGGAGAATGCTTGTTGGCAGCATTTGGGAATCCACAGGAAAGCCAAGTAGGTGTTTTAGTTAATGATGATTCCCAGAATTGATTTTTATTTCTATATTTTTCTTTACAGTTAGGGAGAGGTAATGAGTTAACAGATAAACAGGTTTCATTATAATTAGGACTTCCAATAGTTTGTAACTCATATTCCCAAACATAACGTCTATTTGCATCATGAGGATCTGGAGCATCAGTTAAAAATACCCTGTAGCTAGTAGGTAAACAAAAAGGAGGTGTGTTGCCTCTTAAAGTAAAGCAAATAGGCAAGGAGTCGGCTTTGCCAGTGAAATTAATTAAAGCCGCAGCATGATGTCTGGATTCTGAGTCAGTTAAACCTCCTAAGCGGATAGAATCATTAGAAAGAATTTTTATGGGGTCTGGATCTAGCCAGCCCACAGGGTGTAGCAGAGGAGGATTAGGCACATAAGACCAATAAGCTGCAGTTTCTACCTTAGGAGTAGAGATTAGTGATAGAAACGCAAGAAAGTACATTGTAGGAGTTAGAGGGTTTCCTTGAGATATGAGAAGTTGTTTAGCTTGTTTCACCAGGGCACGGATCTGTGTCCACGTGGTCTTGGAGGGTTTCGGTGAAATTTCCACAGTCGTCCTCATTTGTGCAGATAGGATCTTCATCCGCCGCAGGCGTTGTCTTCTGCGCCGGGGTCTCCGGAGGAGCCGGTTTGATGAGCCGGTCTGGAATCCAGACGGGAGAGTCGGCATCCTGTGGAAATATGCAAGCATAGCCTCGTCCGGAGGTTAACAATACATCAGGGCCTTTCCATTGGCCCGATAATAAATCTTTCCAAAGAACTTTAGGAAGGGTGGCAGCCGATTGTGGCTGCCAATGGGAGAGAGCAGGGGTTAAATTGTTGGAGTTTACATTAAGGTGATTTAGGACGAATAAAGCATGGGTTAAAATATGATGAGGAGAGAAATATTTATGAGCTTTTTGAAGGCGTTCAATTTGTAATTTTAATATTTGATTAGTTCTTTCAACAATCGCCTGACCCTGAGGATTATAAGGGATCCCCGTAGAATGAGCAATTTTCCACTGTATACAAAATTGTTCAAATGCTCGAGAGGTATAAGCTGGAGCATTGTCTGTTTTTAATTGATGAGGAACACCTAGCTGCTGAAAGCAGTAAAATAGGTGTTGTACAACATCTTTGTAGGCCTCGCCAGATCTTGCAGAGGCACAGATAAAATGAGAAAAAGTATCAACAGTAACATGTACATATTGTAATTTTCCAAAACTAGACACATGTGTTACATCCATTTGCCATAATACATTGGGGCGTAAACCCCGAGGATTAACACCAAATTTTAAAGGATGATGAGTAACAGGACAGGATTTACACTTCAAGACTATTTGTCTTGCCTGTTCTCTAGTAATTTGAAACATTTTTCTTAATGCGTTAGCATTTTGGTGATGTAAGGCGTGGCTTTCTTCAGCGTCGGCCACTGATGCCACTATAGTACGTGTTAATAAATCTGCAGTGGCATTTCCTTGGGCCAAAGGGCCAGGTAAGTTAGTATGTCCTCTTATGTGACCAATATAAAATTGATTATTCCTTTGCTGAATTAAAGTTTGTAGTTTCTTTAATAAAGGTAGAATAGTTGAGGTTCCTGTTAAAAGAGCAGTTTCAAGAGCTGGAAAAAGAGAAGCAATATATTTTGAATCTGTGTACAAGTTAAACCTTTGTTTGAAATTATTAAAGGCCGAGATTAGAGCCCATAATTCTGTTTGTTGGGCAGAGGCTTGTGTGACCTCTTTAATAAGAGGAGACAGGCCTGGGCTAAAAACTACAGCTCGACCTGTAGAGGAGCCATCTGTGAACAAGGTTATTGCGTCAGACAGAGGCTGTTTGGAACACATAAGAGGAAATATAAGTGAAATTGTTTTTGTAAATTCAATTAAAGGATGTTTAGGATAATGGTATAAGATTTGACCTGCATAGCCTTGTAAGGCCAATACCCAATCATCATTATTTTGAAATAGTTGTTCCACTTGAGTTTTATTATAAGCAGTTACAATTACATGAGGATCTTTACCAAATAATTCCCGTGATCTTTTTCTTCCTTTATCAATTAATAAAGACACCAGGTATGGATAATCAGCAACAATCTTTGTCTGAACATGTGGTAAATGAATCCATTCTAAAATACCTTCCTGCCATAGGCAAGCTGTAGGAGTATACTCAGTAGAAAAAATGAGTAAAGACCATGGGTTTTGATAATTAATTTGTTTAACCCTAGCTTGAGTTAAAGCCTGTTCAACAACTTGTAAAGCCTGCAAGGCTTCTGGAGTTAAATGTCTAGGGGAACGGGGATTAGAGTCTCCCTGTAAGATAGTAAACAAAGGACTAAGGGTTCCCGTAGTAATCTTCAGAAAAGGTCGAATCCAATTTATTTCTCCCAGTAATTTTTGATAATCATTAAGAGTTTGTAATTTATCTCTCCTTATTTGCACCTTTTGAGGTGCAATATAGTCAGAGTGAATCCATTGTCCCAGATAACTTAATGGTTTATCTCTCTGAATTTTCTCTGGGGCAATAACTAAGCCAAATTTAGTTAATTGTTCTATAGCCTTTTCTAGCATTAGCTGTACTTTTGGCAGCTCAGGATGAGCTAGCAAGATATCATCCATATAATGAATTATGTAGGCGCTAGGAAATTGTTTTCTCAGTGCTGCTAATGCAGCCGCCACGAATTTTTGGCATAAGGTAGGGCTGTTTTTCATGCCCTGTGGTAAAGTTTTCCACTGATATCTTTTAAATGGTTCCTGTAAATTCAAAGAAGGAACGCTGAAAGCAAAACGAGGACAGTCCTCAGGATGTAAATTAATAGTAAAAAAGCAGTCTTGCAGATCTATAATTATAAGTGACCATTGTTCTGGTACTGCTACAGGAGACGGAAGCCCAGGTTGAAGGGAGCCCATGTCTTCCATAATGGCATTTACTGCTCTTAAATCTTGTAAAAGTCTCCATTTGCCAGATTTTTTCTTAATGACAAACACAGGAGTGTTCCATGGACTAGTGGATTCCTCTAAATGACCTTTATCTAATTGTTCTTGTACTAAAATTTGTAATGCCTGTAACTTTTCTGTTGTTAGGGGCCACTGACTAACCCACACAGGAACATCTGTTAACCATTTTATTTTACAGGCATAGTTTTCTGCAGTGGCCCCTATGAAAAACACTGATCGTTAAGTTGATCACCTGTAACTAGTTTCATGTCTAGGACATGTAAAAGATCTCGTCCCCATAAAGTATAGGGTAGAGAGGGTAACACATAAGGTTGAAAGTAAATTTTCTTGTCCTTATATTCACATAACAAATGAGATGTACTACGCATGACACCAGAAACAGAGCCGAGACCAACTAAAGAAGACCCAGTTCGATGAACCGGCCAGGATCTCGGCCAGTCGGAGGCAGCAATGCAGGTTACATCAGCGCCTGTGTCCATCAGGCCCTTAATGGGCCTGCCTTCTATTTTCATTTTTAACATCGGTCTATCATATAAATCATGTATAAGAGCCACACAATCTTTATCAGTAAATCCAAACTGTCCCTCTCCCCTGGCATCATGTAAGTGATAAGTGGGGAGTGGTATATATGGCAACAATAGTAATTGAGCAATTCTTTGTCCCTTATGAATTTGTGTAGTTTCTACTAGAGACTTTACCATGACTTTAATTGTATTTTCAGTATCAGAATCGATTACTCCTGGAACAACTTCAAAATGTTTGGTGTAATTGGAACTTCGTCCCAATATAACACCAACAGTACCTGGTAATAACTTTCCTTTTATTCCTGTGGGAACTAACACAACACCATCATGTTTGGATATGATTACATCTTTAGAACTGGCAAGGTCTAAGCCTGCACTGCCAGGAGTCCCACGTGGGAGATCATGAATTGTCCATTCAGGTGGTATACAATTAATAGTAGATGTGGGCTCTAACTTAGGTCGTACTGCGGTAGAAGCAGGAGACTCTCCCTTGGAGTCGGGGCTAGGAGAACGCCCCTTATCTAGTTTTTTGTCTGGTTGGTATCAATAAAGTTAGCACCCTTGTCTGACAAGGGGGTTCCATCTTTATGAAATTTAGATTTACATTCATTTCTCCAGTGCCTGCCCTTCTTACAACGAGGGCATGGTCCCGGGGGTAATCCACGGGACTTATTATTATTATTATTAGCACCGGTGGATTTCTTACAATCCTTCTGTATATGACCTGGCTTCCCACAGTTATAACAAGTGGGCAAGTCATGTGGGGGATTACACCCAAAACATGTATTACTGGGGTCTCTATCAAAAGCACCTTTAACATATGAACTAAATTTCTGACCCCGCATAGCTGCAGCAAACGCCATTCCCTGGACAATTGCTGGTGAGGCATCCATGCATGCTTTAATATAATCTTGTAAGGTACCTGTTTTCCTGAGTGGACGTATTAAGTCCTGACACAGCGTATTTGCATTTTCCCAAGCCAATTGCTTGAGTAATAATTCTGTGCCCTCTGATGGTGGAAGCATTCTATTAATAGCTTCTTCCAGGCGAGAAATAAAGTCAGGATAGGACTCTTCCATACCCTGTTTTATGCCTGCTAAAGTTGTGCCCTTGGTTCCCGGAGGAGGTATTTTTCGCCAAGCGGAGACTGCATTATGGCTGACTATCTCTAAAAATTGTCGGGGTAGTTTAATTTGATTTTCAAAAGAAGCAAATTCATCTGTCCCTAGAAGCATGGACAGCGTGGGCTGTGCTTTTCTTCCTACATGTTGATTAATACTTTCTCTACATCTATCTTCATACTCTGTTCTCCATAAAATATAATCACCTGGGGAAAGCGTGGCTTTGGCCGTTTGCTGCCAATCATACGGGGTAAGCCATTGACTGCTAATTGATTCCACAATTTGTAAGGTATAAGGGGCAGAAGCTCCCGATGTACGGACAGCCTGTTGCAGTTCTTTAAGCGTCTTTAACGACAGAGGTTCCCAGGTGGGTGGTGCCCTATCCTCAGTGGGAAAGCGTACCGGGAAAGCAAATGTAAAATCTCCCTGCTGACGGGCTTCTCGCACCGCCGCTTGAAAACCCGCGGGCGGCGGAGGGAGACAAGGAGGTACACGGGGAAGCGGAGCTTGTGAGGTTGTCTTAGATGTGACTTTTGGGACACGAACAGCCGGGTAAGCTCGGCGGGGGTGAATAAAATCATTCATTCTGTCCCTCTCATCTGGTTTAGTAAATTCATCGACCACATCCCACTCGTCACTGTCTGAGGAATTATCGACCGGTGGGAGTGGTGGTAGAATGTCTTTGAGCGTTGGAGCCGAAGGGACAACGCTCTCAGTGTTTGGTACCGGTTCAGGATCTTTAAGAACCTCGGGGGGAACCTCATCAGGAATCGGTGCCCCTTTAGATTCAGGATCACCAACCTCCGAATCAGTTTCTCTTATAAATGCTTCTAAAAAGGTATTGTCAGCTAAAAGTTCTCTAACTTGTAACCATAAAGAAAAAGCCTGAGGGGGCAAGACCTTCTCCCCATGTTCTTGCATGTATTTCCGCATTTCGCGTCCCACCCTTTTCCAATCGGAGAGAGAGAGAGAGCCTTCCTCCAGAAACCAAGGACTAACCAACTTTATGAAATGCATAAGCTCCTCCAACCGTTTGAGAGACACATGAAAACCATTTTTCTCTAATAAACGCTGTATCATGACACTGAGCATGTGTTCTTCCTTACCCAATGTATGCCCCATGTTGTCCTGCGGATTACTCACACTTAACCGGTCAGCCTTTACCGGCGGGACTGCAGCTCCCTGGTGAGAGTCGCCTTCAATCTGAAAAGAGAGGAAAGAAAGAAAAAGAAAGATCACCTGTCCTTCAGGTCCCTGTTCGAGGCGCCAGCTGCCGCGGACCGCCAGTCGAATGAGTCTCAGTCCGAGGGCTTTCAGGGTGAGAACGGCTCAGGTTGATTGAAAGGGCGACGCAGGAAAATGACAAACTGCCACACACCAAGGATGATGAAGAAAGCAGTTGTACTTTACTGATTTTTAGGCATGGTATTTATACATTTTTGACAATGTCTTACAAACTACAAAAGATATTTTTATGACTTGCTGATGCTTACAAAGTTCTTATCGAGTTTTGTAGATGGGAGTAGTCAACTGTCTTTTCTTAGACAATGTTTCTGCCCGTAAGGGGGAACAAAGGACTGCTGCTTATCAGCAGTTACTCTTTTACTTCTCTTTATCTATGTTTAAACCTTCTTTCTTTGTAAAACTGCTTTGTTCACATTTTGTATTTTTATATTTTTATATTTGATTATGATTTTTATGTTGTTAGTGAATTGATAGTGAATTATGTATATGTTTTAAGTGTATAGTGACAAAATTATAGAGAAAGCAATTTTATAGAAAACTTATTTCAAAGAAACAGTTTCAAAGGGACATAAGGTAGAGATAAGAGACCGGAGGGAGCGGGTATCTGGTAGGAACATCTTAACTTATCATCCCTGCATTCTCTTGATACATTGTTTCAATTAACTGACCTTTATGGTGGGAACGTGTTCCCTTGGAGACATTTAGTCTCCATTGTATAGATGAAGTCATGGATTAGTAAGTCATTATGTTTATTCTTAGTTTCTGAGGACATTCAAGCAACAATTAACCATTCAACTCAACAAACAAGTTTCAAACAGGTTTCAGGGTAAAGGTTATTCAGGCCTTTATGCCGCACCTCATGAATTCTTACGTTCACTAAAAGGCATGCTAGGCAACTTATGCGCTGCTGTTGCAGGCCAGGGGGACCGGGGGCAACGCTCCGGGGAGCACTCACCGCCTTACCACAGTTTTTACAACGCGGACAGAGCCATCCCGCCACGGCTTGATGCCGGGGGTGCGGCAAGGAATGAGTTTACGTTCTTTGTACCAAGTCTTCAAAGCTTGGTGGGAGTTTTCCATTATACACAGCACCTCTGACTTAGAACTGACCAAGGGGAGCAGCATGGGAAGCCCAGAGCTTGGGAAGGATGAGAAATGAGATAAGGGTTCCTAATAGGAAAACCGGCACTCTTGGACACAACTTGATGTACTGTCTTTAGCACAGGAGCGACATGGCAAAGGTGATAATTTTGGAGAACTACTGCATGGCAGAAGTCAAGTGGGGTAGTGAGAGAGGAGGAAAAGCCATAAGAGGCTTTGTATGAAGTTTGGGATGTGGGGGCCTGAACCAGGCTGGTGGTCACAGGCAGGGTGAGGAAGAGATAAACCTCATGTGGAATGTAAAGGTCTTAGCAAAATAACTAAGAAAATGCCATGAAAGCTATGTTAACTAGTGTGATGAAAATGTGTCAGTCTGTGAACCAAGTGTATGGTGCCCCATGATCATACTATTGTACACAGTTATAATTTAATAAAAATAAATAAATAAATAAAAAGAAAAAATAATGTGACCAGTGGGGTAATAGGAAAAAGGCAAAAAGAGCCTCCTCAGCAAGGCGCTTCATCTTACTCATTCAATCCACGAGTAATGATGGAAAGCCAGCTGGCTTGCAGAGCAGTGAGAGAAGCAGATAATTAAGGACACATGCATGCAATTAGAGCTATACCCGTGTAGTAATATTCTGGAGGACAAAATCAGAGTGTTATGATTAAAAAATTATAATCCAAAGGGATCGTGTTATGAGTAGGTAATCAGACAGGTGAGGAGGCGACAGTTCCACCAATAATAGGAGGTAGCACCAAGCAGAATGAGGGAAAATTGATTCCAGCAACGGGGGAGGATCAGGAGCAGAGGCGCTAAGGCAGCAATGAGGGTGCCACATTTGAAGAGCCGAGGGACATAGCAGTGGAGCTGGAAAATGGGTGGTGCAAGCATAAAATAAATCAAACCTAAGACTAGTCACATAAAACAGAACTAAGACCAGGCACAGCCTCACCAGGAAATGTAAAGGGCTTTTGTTGTTCATCAGCCACAGATTACTGCACCTTCTGAATGACAGTGTGCTTTACTCATTTAAACCGTGGTAGATTATAATCACTGTCTCTGTTTATTTCATTTTGTATGTATAAGAAAACCCTGAAAATGTAGCGTCTGTTAGAACATTTAATCATCTTCCTATTTTGAGGGGAAGTATGACAACTACCAAGAAATCATTTCGATCTGTATTTTGTTAAAGTGGAGAAAGTGGAGGGAGGACAGAAGATATGTGTGAGTTTATCCTCAGCAAGATGAGCCCTTGACAAAAAGCTGGCTTCAATAAGGTGACAGTGACCAAGACCCCTCCCGGCAGTGGGTGAGATGATCTAACCTAGATGGTTTGTGTTAATAAAGGAGGAAGTGGGTGGGGAAAGAAAACCTTCTGGAAGCTGAACTTGTAAATCAAAGGGCCTAAATTGAAAGTAGCATTATGGTCATAAAAGAGCAATGGAAGGTGGGCAGCGCCTGTGGCTCAAAGGAATAGGGCACTAGCCCCATATATCAGAGGTTGCCGGTTCAAACCCGGCCCCGGCCAAAAACTGCAAAAAAAAAAAAGGAGCAGTGGAGGGCAGCGCCCATGGCTCAAGGAGTAGGGCTTTGGCCCCATATACTGCGGGTGGTGGGTTCAAGCCCGGGCCCGGACAAAACTGCAAAAGAAAAAAAAAAAAAAAACAGCAATGGAAGGGATAGGCCCCCTTTTCTCGGGTTAGTGTTTGCATGGGTGTGAGAGTTGATATTTCCAGTTCCTGAATGAAGTAGAGAACAATTAAGGGTGGCTCACCGACTTGGGGACCTGACCATCATTCCAGCTCTACCCCACCTTTCACAGGACACCCCTGTTAACTGACTTTGAAGAGTGTGAATTCTCAAATTTTCAGCCACAGTCTATCTCAGAGGAAAAAGAGTGTGGTTTTTGTGCTAGAATCTTTGAAACTGTATCAGAGCCTTTCAAGTGCCTTCTAGAAAGAATCTGCATCTAATATTAAAATACTGTGCTAGCTCAAATGCTTCTTCTATTTTTGGTTTCTGAAACAGAAAATTCTAGGAAGTTCTTTTATACTAAGACAAATAATTAAAACACAGGATTCAAATCTCTTTAGAGATAAGAAAATACTATGTTATAGGAAGAAATAGAAAAAAATAATACTCGTTTGAGTTTCTATAGACTGGGATTTTTTAATTTATTGGCAGGGGACCAGATAATTCTTACATTGGCAGCTCAAGCCTATACTTTCTAAGACAGGCGTCCTCAAACTTTTTAAACAGGGGGCCAGTTCACTGTCCCTCAGACCGTTGGAGGGCCGGACTATAGTTTAAAAAAAAAACTATGAACAAATTCCTATGCACACTGTACATATCTTATTTTAAAGTAAAAAAACAAAACAGGAACAAATACAATCACACCGCCTCATGTGGCCCGCGGGCCGCAGTTTGAGGACCCCTGTTCTAAGATGTTTAAGCAGCATCCTTGGCATCTATCCACTAGGTGGCACTAGCACTCTCTTGGTGAGAACACAATGTCTACTGCTGAGGCACTTTTGCCATCCGGATAAATAAATAAATAAATAAATAGCCAAAGCTACGATTTTTGAACTTCTGTTTTTGAGCAGCTACTGAAGCAGAAGAAATACCTCCTCTGTCAGAGTAAACCCCAAGTAGGTTTCTGGTTTTTATGGAAATAAGATGGTAACCCTGCCATATGCAGGGTTTTGACTGGGTGGCAGCTGCCTTGTCACTTTCTCAAATCCTTAGACTCATTCTTATCAGGGGGGCAAGGTAATAATTTCTCTTTTTTAATTTCAGGTTTTATTACGAACACCCAGGTCACAATTTTTGAATTTGTTAGGTAGCGTCCCTCTTGTAGTTATGTCCCGTTCCCAAAAGGTGTGCCATATACCCCTACCTTGTGCCCTTTAAGTGGGCAAGATAATGATTTCTCCATTTGTGTTTCTCGGAGTTTTCCTGTTGGTCTTGATTCTCCCCATCTATGGTGCTTCTAAAGGTTAGAGAGCTGGACCACCCCAAACTGATACGTGTGAGCTCCGTCCATCATGCATGGGTGTCTCAGCAGGCCTATCTGTGTTATCAGGAAGTCTGCTGACACTTATCAGGGACTTGCTACAGAGACCCAGTACTTGACCCTGTAGAAGAAAATCAGCATCAGCGTATCATCAGTGCCTGTGGGGGACGGGCTGTACGTATACACATCTACACATTAATAGATAATGTCCACATTAGCGTGACCCACCATGAACCTTAGCAGTGGTAGTATTCTACCCAGCTTTTGCAGGGTGGCTGGCTGGTCCTCAGAGTTTGCTTACATGAGAGGTGAACTCAGCATGACATTTACGTGGGTGAGCATTTTACAGGATGCAGGCTACACAGCCTTTCTGTCTATGAGCCAACCATTAAAAAGTGACCATGGTTGGCTGAAAAACTGCTTTCCAAAAATTTGTCCCCTGTTTTCTTTATTGAAAGTAAGTCCATGATTGAACACTAGATTACTTTGTCTTTGTACTTAAAGCTAGTTTTGGGGGGTTGGAGGTCAGGAAATTCTCAATGAAGAAAAGGAACTCATTGTGAATACCTATTCCATGTGACGCTAATCTCCTTGTGGTTATCCCAGGACTGATCGCACTGGGTTCAGGTGAACGTGGCAGGCAGGCTGAGACGGGTTGGGTTTTCCAGATGGCAGAGTGCTGTTCCTCTGCAAGGTGCTCTCTGACCTGCCTTTACCCTCTGCTTTAGTCAGTTGATTGAAGCTAATTCCTAAGACTTTAAGTTTCCATTAATCTTGACAGGTTCTCCAGAAGTAGGATTGCTTCCTGTGTGTGCTAGAGAGTGGATAGTCTTGATTACAGCCCTTCTCCTTGCCTTTTCCTAGTGCATCTGCTCTGGAAGAGCATGGACCTGGTTCTGGGGAGTGACTGATAGTCGGCCATCAATATACGGTGGACAGACAGTGTTTATGATCCTGGCTTAAAACCATTCACCATCGCTTATGACCCAGCCACCTGCCTCCGAGTCTGGAATAATGGGTACTCTTTCCTCGTGGAATTTGAAGATTCTGTAGATGAATCAGGTGAGGGCAAGGTGTGGTAGTCTTCTCTGGAGTTAAAGAAATAGTGCCAGGACAATGAAGGCCACATGAAACTCCCTCCATGAGAATATTGACCTCTGTTAGCAGTGGCCTGGGACTCATTGGATTCTCTGTGTGTGAAAAAATATACATGACATGAAATTTACCATCTTAACCATTTTTTAAGAATACAGTTAAGTAGGCCAGGCACAGTGGTTCATGCCTGAAATCCTAGCACTTTTGGAAGCCAAGATAGGACAATCACTTGGGCCCAGGAATTCAAGACCATCCTGGACCACAAAGCAAGACCCTGTCTCTACACTAAATAGAAAACTTAGTGGGGTATGGCAGTGCATGCCTATAGTCCCAGCTAGTTGGGAGGCCACGGCAAGAGGATTGCTTAAGCCAAGGAGTTTGAGGTTGCAGTGACCTATGATGATGCCACTGTACTCTAGCCCAGGCAACTAAGTGAGTCCATGTTTAAAAAACATATGTACAGGGAAGGATAAGAGGCCAGAAAGGGACTAAATGAATTAGGATCATAAACTTGGAGAGCTTTGTGATTGTCATTTAAATAAGTGATTGTCATGCGATAAAGGCATTAAGACTTATTTAAGAAAGTTTTTATCTTGTATGTCAAGAGAAGCTGGAAATGATTTTAAGATGATACAGTATTAGATTTCAAAAGTATCTTGAAGTCATCTGGTTCACCTCCCTACCTAGGGCATAAGTTCCTCTTGTAATATCCCAAATGGTTATTAAGCAAAACAGGTTATTTACTTAGAGAAAGTGTGACTGATCTGCTTTTGATTTTGTACTTTATAATAAATGTGATACATGCTAACATATATATACATATATATGTACAGTTAAGTAGTAGTAAGTACATTCTCATTGTGCAAACATCACCACCATCCATCTGCAGAAATCCTTTCCTCCTGCAAAACTAAAACTTTACCGGCTCAACGCCCATAGCACAGTGGTTACAGTACCAGCCACATACACTGAGGGTGGCGGATTCGAACCCGGCCCAGGCCAGCTAAACAACAATGACAACTGCAACAACAACAACAAATAGCCGGGTGTTGTGGCTGGTGCCCATAGTCCCAGCTACTGGGAGGCTGTGACAAGAGAATCGCTGAAGCCGGGGAGTTTGAGGTTGCTGTGAGCTGTGACGCCACGGTACTGTACCAAGGGTGACATAATGAGACTCTGTCTCAAAAAAAAAAAAAAAACAGCAACAACTAAAACTTTACCCATTAAACAGTAACTCCTCATTGCCTTTCCTTCCACTCCCCCCCACCCCCGGTAACCACCATTCTACTTTCCATCTCTGTGCATTGGACTACTCTTGACACCTCATATGAGTGCAATCATACACTGTTTGGCTTATTTCAGTTCACATAGTGTTTCTACGGTTAACCCATGTTTTGTATGCATCAGAATGTCCTTTTAAAAGCTGAGGGATAGGACATTTGTATGGATATACCACATTTTGCTTATCCATTCCTCACCTTTTGCTATTGTGAGTAATGCTGCTGTGAACATGAATGTACAAATGTCTCTTCACAATTCTGTCTTCAGTTCTTTCAGGTGTATGTCCTGAAGTGGACTTACTGGATCAGCAATGGCTTTTTTTTTTTTGAGACAGAGTCTCACTGTGTCACCCTTGGTAGAGTGCTGTACTGTCACAGCTCACAGCAACCTCTGACTCTTGGGCTTAAGCAATTCTCTTGCCTCAGTCTCCCAAGTAGCTGGGGCTACAGGTGCTCACCACAATGCCCAGCCTTTTTTTTTTTTTTTAAACAGAATCTCACTTTGTCGCCCCCAACAGAATGCTGTGGCATCACAGCTCACAGCAACCTCCAACTCTTGGGTTTAACCAATCCTCTTGCCTCAGCTTCCCAAGTAGCTGGGACTACAGGCACCTACCACAATGCCCAGCTATTTTTTGTTGTAGTCGTCATTGCTGTTAGCGGGCTAGGCCAGGTTTGAACCTGCCAGCCCCTGTGTATATGGCTGGTGCCCTACCCACTGAGCTATGGGCGCTGAGCCCAATGGACTAACTTTGAAGTGCATGAAAAAACTATTTGTTATGTGCATTTCCTTCTACTAGTATAGGTAAGATTTTTCCATTAATAAATACATATGTCTGTGTCTATAGATTTTATAATTGATATAGAAAATAGGGTGTGAAAGGAAATGAAACTTTGTCAGAAATCTATTTTGTGCGTGTTGAACACATGCTAATTTTCCTCTGCTTGTTGACTGTACTGACAATTTCTGTATTAAATAGTAATAGTCCTGGGCTGCGCCTATGGCTCAGTCGGTAAGGCGCCGGCCCCATACACCGAGGGTGGCAGGTTCAAACCCGGCCCCGGCCAAACTGCAACCAAAAAATAGCCGGGCGTTGTGGCGGGTGCCTGTAGTCCCAGCTACTCGGGAGGCTGAGGCAAGAGAATCGCCTTAAGCCCAGGAGTTGGAGGTTGCTGTGAGCTGTGTGAGGCCACGGCACTCTACCGAGGGCCATAAGTGAGACTCTGTCTCTACAAAAAAAAAAAAAAAAAATAGTAATAGTACTTAATGATATTTCAAATGTAAGATTGCAATACAGAGCAAAAGAATATTTAGGCAAAAAAAGTACATTTTATATTTTTGGTCACGTAATGACATGTATGTATTTATTCATTTATTCATTTATTCATTCATCATTTACTGAGTGTCAGCCATGTGCCAGGCATTGCACAAGTGCTAGGAGTACTAACCCAGTTCCCAACTCCCTAGAGTTCAAGGTCCAGGGAGATGCATACTTGAAATTAGAATTACTGAGCAACTGTGATTTGGAAAGATTTCTTTTCTCTTTTCTCTTTTTCTTTTTCTTTTCTTTTCTTTCTTTCTTTTTTTTTTTTTTTTTTTTTTGAGACAGAGTCTCTGTTGCCCTGGGTAGAGTGCCATGGTGTCATAGCTCACAGCAATCTCAAATTCTTGGGCTCAAGTGATCCTCTTGCCTCAGCCTCCCAAGTAGCTGTGACTACAGATACCCATCACAACACCAGGCTAATTTTTCTATTTTTTAGTAGAGGCAAGGTCTTGCTCTTGTTCAGGCTGGTCTCTAACTCTTGAGCTCAAGGGATCCACCTGCCTCAACCTCCCAAAGTGCTAGAATTACAGGCATGATCCAAGTGTGAATTTTTGAAATCTAAATACAGATCATGTCCTTCTAATGAAAGTTAAGCATCCTTCTCAACATGGAGGAAGTAGGGGAAAAAAAGAAAGTTTAGCATCCAAATTGAGATGTGCTAAGGAGGGGCAAGAGGCCGACTGGAGCCAGGTTTCGACAGGAGCTCCCATCTAGAGGGAAGGATAATGACCAGAAAGTACCCAATAAAGCTGAAGACTGGGAGCTGAGCAGAGAGAGAAGAGTGATAACTGCACATCACCTCTGCTGAGGCAAGCTGCGACCCCAAGAAAGCGAATTTCAGGTACAAAACTCATCCCAAAGGAAAAGTGTCCGTCCCCTCCCCCAAGAGAGTTTTTTCTTTTGGGTTTTTGTTTTTTTGCTTGCTATAGGTTTTTTTTTTGGCCGGGGCTGGGTATGAACCCGCCACCTCCAGCATATGGGACCGGTGCCCTACTCCTTGAGCCATAGGCGCCACCCCCACTATAGGTTTTTTAATTAATTAATTAATTAATTTTATTTTTATTAAGTCATTTGTACATAGATCATAAATACATTTATGCCATTATGGGATTCGATGTGTTGATTATTTGTACAAATTGGAGTGCTTACATCCTACTAATCAACACAGCTTTCACCTCATTTACCCAATTACAGCATTAAGACATTTGTGTTCTACACCTGATAAATCCAACTTGTACTTGTAATGTGCTCCATAGGTGTGGTCCCCCTACTAACTCTCCCTCTATCAACCCATCCCCCTCCCTTCCCCTCTCCATCTCCTTCCTTCCTTTATCCTAGGCTATAGTTGTGTTTCATTTTTCATATGCAAGTGTGAGTGATTCTAAATTGGTTTCACAGTAGTACAGAGTACTTTACTAAGAAGAATATATTCTGGCTCCATCCATGTAAACACAAAAGAGGTAAAGTCTCCATTTTTTTAATGCTGCATAGTATTCCATGGTATACATATACCACAATTTATTAATCCATTCATGGGTCGATGAGCACTTGGGCTTCTTCCATGACTTGGCAATTATGAATTGAGCTGCAATGAACAATCTGGTGAAAATATCTTTATTGTCAAATGATTTTTTTTTTTTTTTTTGAGACAGAGCCCTGGGTAGAGTGTCACCCTGGGTAGAATGCTGTGGCATCACAGGTCACAGCAACCTCCAACTCCTGGGCTCAAGCAATTCTCCTGCCTCCACCACCCAAGTAGCTGGGACTACAGGCACCCGCCACAATGCCTGGCTATTTTTTGGTTGCAGCCGTCACTGTTGTTTGGCGGGCCCAGGCTGGATTCGAACCTGCCAGCTCAGGTGTATGTGGCTGGCACCTTAGCTGCTTGAGCCACAGGCGCCAAGCCAGTCAAATGGTTTTTGGTCCATTAGATATAAACCTAGAAGAGGAATTACAGGATCAAACAGCAGATCTACATTTGGATCCCTGAGTGTTCTCCAAACTTCCTTCCAAAAGGAACATACTAGCTTGCATTCCCACCAGCAGTGCAGAAGTATTCCCTTTTCTCCACATCCATGCCAATATCTGTAGTTTTGGGATTTTGTGATGTGGGCTCCTCTTACTGGAGTTAGATGGTATCTCTGAGTAGTTTTGGTTTGCATTTCTCTGATGATTAAAGATGATGAGCATTTTTTCATGTGTCTGTAGACCATGTGCCTGTCTTCTTCAGAGAAGCTTCTGTTCATGTCTCTTACCCACAATGAAATGGGATCACTTGTTCTTTTCTTATTAATAAGTTTGAGTCCTCTATGGATTCTGGTTATTAGACGGTTGTTGGAAATATAACCTGCAAAAATCCTTTCCCATTCTGAGGGCTGTCTACTTGCTTTACGTACTGTGTTATTGGCAGTGCAGAAGGTTTTTAGTTTGATCAGATCCCAGTAATGTATTTTTGATGTTGCTTCAATTGCCTGGGGGGGTCCTCCTCATAAAGTATTTTCCCAGGCCAATAAGTGTTTCCCCTGCACTCTCTCCAAGAAATTTTATAGTTTCATGTCTTAAGTTTAAGTCCTTTAACCATTGAGAGTCAATTTTTGTTAGAGGAGAAAGGTGTGGGTCCAGTTTCAGTCTTCTACAGGTTGCCAGCCAATTCACCCAGCATCATTTGTTAAATAGGGAATCTTTCCCCCGATTTATATTTTTGATAGGCTTATCAAAGATCAAATGACAATAAGTGTCTGGGTTCATCTCTTGGTTTTCAATTCTGTTCCATATATCTACCTCTCTATTTTTGTGCCAGTACCATGCTGTTTTGATCACTATCACTTTATAGTATAGTCTGAAGTCTGGAAGTGTGATTCCTCCCGATTTGTTTTTATTTCTGAGTAATGTCTTGGCTATTCGAGTTTTTTTGTTTCCATATAAAACAAAGTACTAATTTTTCCAGGTCTTTAAAGTATGACAGAGGTGCTTTAATAGGGATGGCATTAAATCTGTAGATTGCTTTGGGTAGTTTAGATAGTTTAGCAATGTTGATTCTTCCCAGCCATGAGCATGGTATAGTTTTCCATTTGTTAACATCTTCAGCTATTTCTCTTCTCAGAGTTTCATAGTTCTCTTTATAGAGATCTTTCACGTCCTTAGTGAGATACACTCCCAGATATTTCATCTTCTTTGGCACTATTGTAAAGGAAATAGAGTCCTTGATTGTTTTTTCACCTTGACTATTGTTGGTACGTATAAAGCCTACTGATTTGTGAGTATTGATTTTGTATGCTGAGACGCTGCTGTATGCCTTGATCACTTCTAGGAGTTTTGTGGTTGAATTCCTGGGGTTTTCCAGATATACAATCATATTATCTGTGAAGAGTAACAGTTTGATCTCCTGGACCCTATTTGGATACCCTTGATCGCCTTCACTTGCCTGATTGCGATAACTAAGACTTCCATTGCAATGTTAAAAAGCAGTAGAGACAATGGGCAACCTTGCCAGGGATCTAAATGTAGACCTGGGGTGACACCTGTTGCTCAGTAGTTAGGGTGCCAACCCCATATACTGAGGGTGGTGGGTTCAAACCTAGCCCCGGCTAGCTAAAACAGCAGTGGCAACTGCAACAAAAATAGCCAGGCATTGTGGTGGGCACCTGTAGTTCCAGCAACTCAGAAGGCTGAGGCAAGGGAATCTCCCTAGCCCAAGAGCTGGAGGTTGCTGTGAGCTGTGACACCATGGCACTCTACCAAGGGCGACAAAATGAGACTCTGTCTCTAAAAAGAAAAATAATAAAAATAAATAAATGTAGACCTGCCATTTGATTCTGCAATTCGTCTACTAGGTGTATATCCAAAAGACCAAAAATCACTTGGCAACAAAGATATTTGTACCAGATTGTTCATTGCAGCTCAATTCATAATTGCCAAGTCATGGAAGAAGCCCAAGTGCCCATCAACCCATGAATGGATTAATAAATTATGGTATATGTATACCATGGAATACTATGCAGCATTAAAAAAAGATGGAGACTTTACCTGTTTTATGTTTACATGGATGGAGCTAGAAAATATTCTTCTTAGTAAAGTATCTCAGGAATGGAAAAAATATATCCAATGTACTCATTACTACTGTGAAACCAATTTATAATCACTCACACTTTTATATGAAAGATGAATCACAATTATAGCCCAGGATAAAGGAGGGAAGTGGAGAGGGATGAGTAGGGAGGGGGTGGTTTGATAGAGGGAGGGTTAATGTTGGGACCATTCCTATGGAGCATATTGCAAGGGTATAAGTCAAATCTATCAAGTATAGAACACAAATGTCTTAAACTGTGATTAAGTAAATGAGGTGAAAGCTATGTTAATTAGGAGGATGTAAGCACTCCAATTTGTACAAATAATCAACACATTGAATCCCACAAAGGCATAAATGTATTAATGATCTATGTATATATGACTTAATAAAAAAAATTGAGATGTGTTCTAAGTTTAAAGAACACAACAGATTTTTTTTTTTTTTTTTGAGACAGAATCTCACTTTTTCGCTGTTGGTAGAGTACTAAGGCATCATAGCTCACAGCAATGTCAAACTCCTGGCTCAAAGGATCTTCTTATCTCAGCCTCCCAAGTAACTGGAACTACTGGTGCCTGCCACAATGCCCATCTATTTTTAGAGATAGGGTCTCTCTCTCGGTCAGGGTGTCTCAAACTCCTGATCTCAAGCAATCCACCTGCTTCAGCTTCCCAGAGTGCTAGGATTACAGGTGTGAGCCACCACTCCAGCACAACAGATTTTTGAGAATCGGTATGGAAAAAATGTAAAACAGTCTAATTAATAGTTTTTCATACTGATTACCTATTGAAGTGGTAGTATTTTGAACATATGTGGTAAGCTATATTAAAATGGATTTCATCTGGTGTCACACTTTATGGGGGCAAGACATGCTTGCAAGAGGGACTTTACCTAACAATTGCAATCAGTGTAACCTGGCTTATTGTACCCTCAATGAATCCCCAACAATAAAAAAAAAAAAAATGGATTTCATCTGCTTTATTTATTTATTTATTTATTGAGACAGAGTCTATGTCACCCTTGGTAGAGTGCTATGGTGTCACGGCTCACAGCAACCTCAAACTTTTTTTTTTTCTCACTGTATCGCCCTCGGGTAGAGTGCCGTGGCGTCACATGGCTCACAGCAACCTCTAACTCTTGGGCTTACGCAATTCTCTTGCCTCAGCCTCCCAAGCAGCTGGGACTACAGGCGCCCGCCACAACGCCCGACTATTTTTTTGTTGCAGTTTGGCTGGGGCTGGGTTTGAACCCGCCACCCTTGGCATATGGGGCTGGCGCCCTACTCACTGAGCCACAGGCGCCGCCGTCTTTTTACTTTTTAAATGTAGCTAGTAGGAAATTTAAAATTACTTCTGTGGCTTACATTATATTCTGTTTTTAAGCACTGGTATAAAAGGATAAAGGAAATAACCAAGTAAATAATAGTTAAAATAGGCAATTAGTTAAGAATGTATTTTAAATGGAATAAAATGATAAAGGCATATAATTGGGAAATAATCATAAAAGGAACTAATATTTATGAGTACTAAGTGACTCCATATTTGCTAAGTGCTTAGTTTATCTTCCCAAGAGCTTTCTGATGGCAGTATTATTGTCTCCATTTTTCAGATTAAAAAAGTGAAGCTCAACAAGGTTAAGTGCTCTCCTGCCAGGCCACACAGCCAACTAATGGAGAACTGGGGTTACAAATTCATAGACTACACTCTCAGTGTGGCCTCGGAGCTCCTGTAGGTTCAGTGGCTGTAGGCTTCCCACAGGCTCCCAGCTTTAGACTATTCTGGAGGCTGAATGTTTTAAGAGTACATGAGATTTTTATTTTATTTTATTTTATTTCTTTTATTTTATCAATATTGTATTTTTGAGACTAAGTCTGTCCTCTGTCACTCTAGGTAGAGTAACATGGCATCATAGCTCACAGCAAAATCAGACTCTTAGGCTCAAGAGATTCTCTTGCCTTAGCCTCCCAAGAACTGAGAGTACAGGAACCTGCCACAACACTTGGCTAATTGTTCTATTTTTAGTAGAGATGGGGGTCTCACTCTTGCTCAGGCTGGTCTTGAACTCCTGAACTCAAGTGATCCATCCGCCTTGGCCTCCCAGAGCTCTAAGATTACAGGTGTGAGTCACTGTGCCCAGCCCCCTGAGATTTGTTTTAATCAGGTATGGTAAGATATGCAGACATCGGAAAGACTGTCACCAAGGAAGTTGATTTTATTCACAGATCCCAAAATGCTGGAGACATGGCACACAGTGCAGGGACACGTGGGTAAGCACCAGTATTGGGCAGGAGACAGAGAGAGTGAGGGGGACATGGGGTTAAGAGCCTTGATTGTGGTTTCTGTGGGAAGAAAAGAGTGAAGCAGGGTTAGCAAGCTTGGAGTTGGCTACTTTGAATAATTTCAGCCTGTTCTGGGGCATGGAGCTGTCCTGTGTTGGGGTGTGAGCTCTGGGTTGCTTGGTTTGCATATGAAGAGCATTCTCCTAGTTGTCTGTTTTCTCTAGCCTTGGGAGGAACTATCCCTCCAGTGTCAACAAGAGCCCAGATGTCAAAGCATCCAATACAGGAGCTAGAAAATGTGGTTATTGTAATGAGCAACATGGGACTTTCCTTTGTGTCCCTGCACTGTGCGCCATCTCTGTAGCATTTAGGGATCTGTGAATAAAATCAACTTCTTTCATGACAGTCCTCAGCGGCCTGTGCTGAAAGCTGGGCCTTTGCTGCTCTAGCCTGCTCCAAGAGCCTCAGCCTCCAGAGCACCCTTGGGCAAGGGCCCAGTAAGGCCCTGGGGAGGCCACTAGAGCAGGGGCACCTTTCCCTGCAGACTGCAGGCACAGCCACAAACAGCCTGCTAATCTGTTCTGGGTCAAGTTTAATTTAGCCATGTTTATAACATTCTAAATTGCCAGACTATGATTTGTCTATAGGTAATCATGAGGTGTTGATTTTAATTCTTTTTAATATTTTCTCATTCATCATTCCTTGGCAACACAAAATTCAAAAAGAGCTGTAGAAATTGGTGGATACTCGCCATCAATTAAGCATGCTGTAATAGTTTTTCTTAAATCACTTGAAATATACTTTATGCTTCAATCTTAAAGTGAAGATATTACCAAGGCACTTTAGACTGAGAAGTGTAATAAGCTAGACTGTATTCAAGTTCTCCTTGAACATTGCCTTAGAAGGAGATTGCCATTTATGATGCTTGTGTTAAGAGAGCCCCTGACCCTGGGTCACATTGCAGGGGACAGAAGCAATTGTATTAGTGGGTAGTGGGCTTTCTGGTTTTGCTGCCATGCTACTGAGGACTTGGGGATGCAGGAACATACTGCTGTCCCCTCCTTCGTTGCCAACACGGGCTCCTTCTCCATCCTGAGCAGCCTTCTTTTCTCCAGCTACCCTCCCATGGGCAGGGCAGGGAGCAGAGAAAAGTTTTACAGAAACTTGTCCAGCAGTAAAGAGCAGTGACCCGTATCCTTCAGGTTGGATACCTTTGTCCTGAGCCCAAGTGTAATTCTTCACTGTTCAGCATCCCCAAGGGGCTGCTCCCTGGAGGTCCATGTATTCTCCCCTGCACCCCCCAACTTCCACTCTCTCCCCCTGCACCCACCTGTTTCCCTCTCCTCGCCTCCCCATTCCCTTTCTCCTTTTTTAGTCCAAGATTCCGGCTCCCCCTATTTGCATTTCAAAGGACAGTTCTGTGTCAGTCTCCCTTGAAAAAGTAAAGCCTCCTCCTTTACATGCCAGCCCCTGTCTGAAACCTCCCCACAATGCCAGAGACCACCTGCCGTAAACTCTGCAGAACTGGAGGACAAAATAGTTTGGGCCGTTCCCCCCCCCCCCCCGAGGAGTACCAAAAATACAGTTAATTGCACAAAGCCTGGCATGGTTCTGCCCTAAGCAGTGATGCTCAGACAGCTGCCCACTGCTCCCCTGGAGCTCCTATCCCCAGACGCCTCCGCCCCCAGAAGCCTCACCTCCTCATCTGATTCTTGAGTGGTTGTCACTATTAAATAATGACTCGGTGACCCCTTCTCTTGTCCAGGACGCCCTTGTGGAATTTGGGTTATTCGACCCTTCCTGCCTGATGCCCACCTGCCCGGATTATTGGACCTACTCAGGCTCTCTGACTACCCCACCCCTCTCTGAGTCTGTCACCTGGATCATTAAGAAGCAGCCAGTAGAGGTGGACCATGATCAGGTATGTTCTTTCTGCTTTCCACCTGAGGAGGTCTGAGTCTGCCCATTTAAAATAAGGCTGGGCTCAAACCGTGGCGTGACTCCTAACATTTGTAATGCTTATACCTTTCTATTGAAGGTGCCGATGGGTTGTCTCAGTTTGGACATGAATTAACTAGAAGAAGAGTTCAAAACATAGAAGCGCATAAGCTTTCTTTCTACTTCCATATTTTACAATCGCATATTTTTGACAATTAAGTTCTTTTCTCTTATTTTAATTTTTAATTGGGGTGCATAAAAGTTATATATCTTTATAGGGTTTTTGTGTATATTTTATGCATTGTGTATTTTATATACCCATATTAATCTCCTTATAAAGTCAAGACCCTTTTAAAGAGAAGAATGAAGGCTGGAAATGCATGTGTTCAAAACCCTTTCAAATCATTAAGGGAGTTTTGCTATGGAATCTCAAGATAAAGAGAATCTAGTAGTGTCTACTTAGAAACTTTAATGTAAGTTATTTTGAACTTGGAATTTATTTTTCCCTCTTAAATTTAGAGACTAAGTTTAAGTGGTGATTACCACGTCAGTACACAAAATCCTTTTTAATTCATAAAGTGACTTAATGGTGATACTAACTGCTTTTACTTGTTTGTGTTGGATTTTTATTGATTAAAATTTTTTTCATAACAACGAAAGCTTCCAAACTCTTTTTTATGAAACTAAGATAACAGTGATACCAAAACACATAAAAATTGGACCACTCTACCTAACAAAGTAACAATAGGCCAGTATCTCTGAAAGATATTTAGCAAAGAAAAGCTAAAGAAAATACCAGAAACAGGGCGGCGTCTGTGGCTCAGTGAGTAGGGCACCGGCCCCATATGCCGAGGGTGGCGGGTTCGGACCCAGCCCCGGCCAAACTGCAACAAAAAAATAGCCGGGCGTTGTGGCAGGCGCCTGTATTCCCAGCTACTCAGGAGGCTGAGGCAAGAGAATCGCGTAAGCCCAAGAGTTAGAGGTTGCTATGAGCTGTGTGACGCCACGGCACTCTACTGAGGGCGGTACAGTGAGACTCTGTCTCTACAAAAAAAAAAAAGAAAATACCAGAAACAGAATCCAGCAGTATATTAGAAGAAATATATACTTTTCCAAGCATGATTTATTCTAGTAATGTAAGGATGGCTCAGTACTAGGAATGATATCCTTGTGATTGACATATTTCATCCCATCAACAAGTCCAAAGAGTAGAATCATAAGATTATTTCTTTAGATTCTTAAAATACATTTAGCAAAACTTACCATCCCTTTTTACACTTGATCTTAGCCAAAAGGCTGAGAAGCAATTCACCATCCCTTTTAAAATAAAGTTTAATGAAACATAAATGAAGGGAGAATTTCTTAACTTGATAGATTAATCTCAACGCAAAAATAATAGTACGCTTAGTGTAGAAGGAATATCTACTAACTCCATGATTATTAGCACACCAAATATTAAATTAAATTGAATTAAATTCTGCTAGAGCCAGTAAGTTTAAACCAAAAAAGATAAAGAACATAAGTGAAACAATAAGAAAGTACTACAGGCTCAGAGCCTGTAGCACAGTGGTTACGGCACCAGCCACATACACTGAAGGTGGTGGGTTCAAACCCGGCCCAGGCCAGCTAACCAGCAATGACAACTGCAACGAAAAATAGCCGGGCGTCGTGGCGGGCGCCTGTAGTCCCAGCTACTTGGGAGACTGAGGCAAGAGAATCACTTGAGCCCATGAGTTTGAGGTTGCTGTGAGCTGTGACATCAGAGCACTCTACCAAGTGTGACAGCTTGAGACTCTGACTCAAAAAAAAAAATAATAAAATGATTTAATTTAAAAATATCAAATCATCAAAAGGCTAAAAGAAAATGTAGATTTTTTTTCCTTCAGATTTCTGAAAGACAAGACCCCTCTAAGTTTAAAAGCAGTGGAAGAAATCACTAAAAAATCAATACAAAGGTTGGCTGTGGTGTAATCCTAGCACTCTGCGAGGCTGAGGCAGGTGGATTGCCCTGAGCTCACAGATTCAAGACTACCCTGAGCAAGAGTGAGACCCTGTCTCTAAAACTAGCAGGACGTTGTGGCAGGCACCTATAGTCCTAGCTACTCAGGAGACTGAGGCAGGAGGGGATCACTAGAACCCAGGAATTTGAAGTTGCTATGAGCCAGGCTGACTCCACAGCACTCTAGCCTGGGCAACAGAGTGAGACTCTGTCTCAAAATAAACCATACAAAGGTAAGATAATACAGCAATTAGAGGAATACTGCATTAATTTGTAGAAATCAATTCCTTTGACATATGTAACTCTCAGGAGACATAATGGAAGAGAGAAGTCTACATAATGGAAACTAAAAAACTAAAGTACCTTGACATAAACATAACATGAAATGTTAAGAATAAGAAAATTGTACATTTCTGAGAAACACAGAAGACTGGACTTAATCAAATTCATACCATGTTATTGAATAGGACCACATAAGCACACCTTTGATGTCAATTCCCCTTAAGTTATGACCTCCATAAATTGAATATGGTTTTAATAAAAATATCAATAAAAATTAAAAACTACAGGTACTATTTTTGCTACTTCTAGGGTTCGTACTAGAAAACAAACAAGCCTCAATAACTAGAAAAATTCTAAAAAAAAAGACGAATGATTAAAACTATAAGGTTACGAAACCACAATAATTAAATAATATGATGCTGGCACATAAATAAAAATATCAACCAGAGAAGAAAACAGTAAGTTCAGACATAGAACCAAACACATGAGAATATACTTTAATGATAAAGATAGCATCTGGGCTCAGTGTGAGGAAAGATAAACTCATTAAATGGTATTGGAAAACAACTAAGCAGGCATTTTGGAGAAAAAGTAGGATCCACCATTCAATCCTTACAAAAGTATATTCCAGGTGGAACAAAACTTTAAAGGTAAAAAATAATGCCATAAAAGTACAGGGGGATTGGTGGGATTATACCTGCAGTGCATCTTACAAGGGTATATGTGAAACTTAGTAAATGTGGAAAGTAAATGTCTTAGCACAATAACTAAGAAAATGCCAGGAAGGCTATGTTAACCAGTATGATGAAAATGTTTCAAACGGTCTATGAAACCAGTGTATGGTGCCCCATGATCACATTAATGTACACAGCTATGATTTAATAAAAAAAAAAAAGTACTAGGATAAGCATAGGAAGATTCTTTCATATAGAGAAAGCTTTTCTATTTGTAAATCAAAACCCAGGATCCATCAAGAAAACAGCTAGCAAATTAGAGTATATACAATTTTTTTTTAATTCTGCATGATGAAAATAGCCATAACAAAAGACAGACAACAGGGAAAACATTTACAACTCTATTTGCTCACTCAGCCACTGTTTATTGAGCACCTACTATATGCCAGCTACTCCTCTAAGTGTTTGGGACACTACAGTGAACAAAACAGAGAAAGCGCTAATTGCCCTTATATGTAAAGAGTTCCTAGAAATCAGTTTTTAAAAAATCAACGCAAGTGATATGAACAGTTTACAGTTAAAGAAACAAGAAGCCCATAACTGCCTTAAAAAAAAATTCAACCTTATAAAAAAGGGTGAAACACTGAAATACCAATTTTCACCTATCAAATTAGCAAATGCCCCCAAATTTGATTTCTCCCAGTGTTGGTATAAGCATGGAGAATGGGCAGCTTCATACATTGCTGGTTGCATAGTGGCACATGAGGAAAGATATAAATCAATGTAATAATAGACTGGAAAGGACTTTGTATTAACAATTAATTACAGTATCAAAGAAAGGTAAAATTCAGCTCCGCACCTGTAGCACAGTGCTTACAGCACCAGCCACATATGCCGAAGGTGGCAGGTTCCAACCCGGCTCAGGCCAGCTAACAGTGGCAGTGCAACAAAAAATACCCAGGCGTTGTGGTGGGCGCCTGTAGTCCCAGCTACTTGGGAAGCTGAGGCAAGAGAATCGCTTAAGCCCAAGAGTTTGAGGTTGCTGTAAACTGTGATGCCCTGGCACTCTACCGACATAGTGAGATTCTGTCTCAAAAAAAAAGAAAGGTAAAACGCTAAATTGGTGCTATTGTAGTAGCTATCAAAATGCAAATGCACATAACCCATAAAGAGCGATCTGTCCTACACATAAACTGCAGACCTAAACAATATTACATATACTGGATTATTTTTTGCATATTCTTACATTGTTTGTAAACCTAAATACCAGTTACCTCTATGGTATTCCCCAAAATTTGTGTCCCTCATCTAAATTGGGACAAAACACAAAACAAAACCAAATTGAGGAAGGACTTCTACAAAATACCCAATGAGCCCTCTTCAGAAGCTTCAAGGTCATGGAAAGCATCAAGGAAGGAAAACTCAGTGGAGGAGACCATGGAGGAGTAGATGCTGGAACAGAAAAGGACCCTAGCCAAAAAACTGGAGAGATCGAAATAAAATCTGGAGTTTACTTAATAGTATTGACCCAATGTTCATTTCTTAGTTCGAATCTGACTGTGTCGTCATATTAGAGGAATCTGGGTGAAGGGTCTTAACCAGAACCATTGACATTCAGGGCAGAACATTCTTTGTGAGGGCTGTTCCATGCATTGCAGGATGCTGAACAGCAATCCCTGGTCTCTGCCCACTGGGTGCTGGTAGCACCACACCCCCTAGCGGTGACAGCCAAAAATATCTGTAGACATTTTCTACTGTCCATTGCAAACTCACCCCAGTTGAACACCACTGATATGCATTAATTCCTAATATTAACTAACTAGTGAAATCTTTTACCTATTGGTGCATGAGAAGATACAGATGTCTTCAATCTCTATGAGAATGGCTTTTAATTATCAACATGTTGATTTACTAGTAGAAAGCTTATTTATTTATTTATTTATTTATGTTTAGAGACAGAGTCTCACTTTATCGCCCTCCGTACAGTGCCATGGCGTCACAGCTCACAGCAACCTCGAACTCCTGGGCTTAGGTGATTCTCTTGCCTCAGCCTCCTGAGTAGCTGGGACTACAGGCACCTGCCACAATGCCTGGCTATTTTTTGGTGGCAGTTTGGCTGGGGCCGGGTTTGAACCTGCCACCCGTGGTGTATGGGGCTGGCGCCCTACCCACTGAGCCACAGGTGCCACCCTAGAAAGCATATTTAGTGGTGCATCACTTACGACTGCCTACAGATGACCAGGCAAAGGCTCTGGTTTGTTAGAGGGTCTTTTCTCACAAGCCAGAATAACACCCACTGGGTTATATTGCAAAAAACGGAAATTCAATAGACATTGGGGAAAAAAATACATTATAAGAAGTACATACCCAATGACTTAACCTGTCTACTCTGATGCCATTATTAAGAGGTATCTTGAATATGAAGAGTCACTTCTAGCATTATGAGAACTATCTTAAAGAAATACCATAGGACTATCTCTGTTTTCAAAATCATACACCTGGGAATCATTCCTTAAATAAGGAATTAGCAAATAAAAGCCAAAGGAATTCAGCCAGTAGACAGTTTTAGGGATCTCATTACTCAGCATCTGATGGCTGACATCCCCCCGCCCACATTTCAAAACACTTAGCCCCCTCAGACCTCTGAAACCTTTTGATGCTTCCTCATTAAGCCCTATTTAGTGTTTTTACCATTCAGCTATCTGCCTCAATCTGGATGGAATCTATTGCCCATGTTAAATTTTTTTGCTAACTTCTTTGCCCTCATTCTGGCTTTCTGTATATGCTTTTTGAGGGAAATGTTTCCAGAAAACCAAGGTTTTGCACCATCTTGAACAGATCATCAGCCTTAAGGACTATAATCAGTTACTCAGCAGTCTCTGTATGCTTTGTTTTTAAAGTTAGATCTTTTTAGCTATTAGTGGAAAATGTGCCTCAAACTACTCCAAGATTACCAGTAGAAATGAAATGAGAAAATGGCATTAGTGTTCAGAGAGAAGACATCTATACATGGATGCGTGAAGGCTGAAAATTAATAGGAGAGTCCACATAAAATCAGCATTCCCGGTGCTAAAACACATATCCTGCATGGCTTTGGCCATTTAAGGTCTAAATTGCAAAAAGTGACATTAACATCCATCGTGGAAGAATGAAACACAATCACCTTTACTGAGTTCTTTGTTTTTTCTTTCCTTTCTTTTTTTTTTTTTTTTGTTTAAGACAGAGTCTCAAGCTGTTGCCCTGGGTAGAGTGCTATGGCATCACAGCTCACAGCAACCTCCAACTCTTGGGCTTAAGTGATTCTCTTGCCTCAGCCTCCCAAGTAACTGCGACTACAGGTGCCCACCACAACATCTGCCTATTTTTGTTGTTATTGTTGCCATTGTCATTGTTGTTTTAGTTGGCCTGGCTGGGTTAGAACCCGCCAGCCTCAGTGAATGTGGCTGGCGCCCTAACCACTGAGCTATGGGCACCACCTTTTTATTTTATTTTATCTTTGAGACAGAGTTTCACTATGTCATGTTCCGTTGAGTGCAATGGTGTCACAGCTTACAGCAACCTCCAACTCTTGGGCTTAAGTGATTCTCTTGCCTCAGCCTCCCAAGTAGCTGGGACTACAGGCGCCCCTCACAACACGCAGCTATTTTTTAGTTGGAGTTGTCATTGTTATTTAGCAGGCTCTTCTGGATTCGAACCCACCAGCCCCGGTGTATGTGGCCAGCGCCGTAACGACTGAGCATGGGTGCTGAGCCTCTTTGTTTTTTCTTAAAAGAGCATCCAAATGTATTATGTTCATTTTCACAATGACAAAAGACAACAAGCACCCTCCTGTCCAGTATCTGAAGTTTTCGGGACCTGGCAGAATTTCTTCTATTTTCTGCCTTTAAAGGTCAGGCGCTGGCTCGGCGCCCGTAGCTCAGTGGTTAGGGCACCGGCCACATGCACTGGGGCTGGCGGGTTCGAACCCAGCCCAGGCCTGCTAAAAGAATGACGACTGCAAACAAAAGATAGCCGGGCACTGTGACGGGCGCCTGTAGTCTCAACTACTGGGGAGGCTGAGGCAAGAGAATCGCTTAAGCCCAGGTGTGTGAGGTCGCTGTGAGCTGTGACGCCACGGTACTGTACTGAGGGCGACATAGTGAGACTCCGTGTCAAATTCAAAAAAAAAAAAAAGTCAGGCACAAAAGTAGCGGGAGCTGCCGGGCGCCTCTGCCCACAGCCAAGTGTCTGGGACCCGCGGCGGGAAGGACAGGCGCTTGAGCTTCCCCGGTGGTCCAGAGAGCACGGGGCGCCCGCTGCGGCCCTGCACCCTGACTGCCCCGCTGTTCTCGAGGCGCGAGCCTGCCTTGCGCGGGAACCGGCGGCCAGGGGGTCTCGAGCTCCCAGCAAGCCCCGCGCTCGTCTCGCGCTCTGCCGCCAACAGTCACCGGCATCTGCGCTCTTCGTCCTCCTCAGCCGTCGGGGCGGCCCACAAGCCGAAGCCGCGCTCGAAGCCAGCTGCCCGCCACACCGCGGTCATGGGTAACTGCCTGAGCCGGTACCTGCTCAGGTGCCTGGCCAGGCTCAGGGGCGCACGGCGGGTCCAGAGGCGTCGGTCCCCACAGCCCGGGCCCGCCAGCCGCCCACAGGCTCTGGAGCACTGCAGGGTCTACCAGGCGCGGCAGAGGTGGGTCCGCACCCGGCCCCTGCCCACCGTGCCGCCCGGCTGGGACAGCGCCCAAATCCGCAGGGCCATGGCCCCTGAGTTGTGGCAGGGCCATGGCCCCTGAGTTGTGGTGGCGCTTTCCCTACAGGCCCACGCCTCAGAGCCTGTTGGGACCCGACCTGTCCTGCGCTGGGCAGATGTACATGAAGCGCTGCCTGTGGCGGGCCCACAACCCAAGCCCGATCTACGGCCCGGGCCGGATCCACAGCCCAGTCCCGGTCAGGATCGTTCCCCCGGAGCGGCCGGGCGACGTCTACCGGCGCCCATCGGCCCACGTGGGCCCGGGCCCCAGCGCCACCAACTCCGGGGCCGTGGAGGGTCCGGTCCCAGACCCCAGCGCCACCCACTCCGGGGCCCTGGAGGGTCCGGTCCCAAGCCCCAGCGCCACCCACTCCGGGGCCCTGGAGGGTCCGGTCCCAAGCCCCAGCGCCACCCACTCCGGGGCCCTGGAGGGTCCGGTCCCGGGCCCCAGCGCCACCCACTCCGGGGCCCTGGAGGGTCCGGTCCCGGGCACCAGCGCCACCGACTCCGGGGCCCTGGAGGGTCGGGTCCCAGGCTCCAGCGCCACCCATTCCGGGGCCCTGGAGGGTCCGGTCTCAGGCCCCAGTGCCACCCACTCCAGGGCCCTGGAGGGTCCGGTCCCAGGCCCCAGTGCCACCGACGCCGGAGCCCTGGAGGGCCCGGGCCCCAGCGCCACCGACGCCGGGGTCAGGGCCCTTGGGCCGCGCGAAAAGTGCAAACGGAAATCCGAGGAGCCGTTCTGCTTTGCCGTTCCGGCCCCCAAGCGGTGGAAGCAGGGCCCGGAGACCCGGCCATCTGCCTTCAGGCCAGTGAGCAGAAACGGGGTGACGCCCACCTTCGTGCCCAGACCCGGGCCGCTGATCATCGACCCGCAGCCCCGGAGAGTCCAGCGGGTTGTGCAGAGGCTCTTCCTGAGCCTGAGACAGAGACCAACCGTGAGCCTGAACCTGAGACCGCTACGGAGCCTGTGCCTGAGCCCGAGCCCGACTCGCAGCCTGAGCCTGAGCCTGAGCCTGAACCCGAGACCCAGACCGAGACCAAGACTGAGCCTGAGGCTGCCCGGCGACCGTCCCGCCACCAGCCTCCTCTCCTGGCCCAGCTGCCGCCGGCCTAGCACCGCCACCGGAGCCCTGGGAGCAACTGCCCCGCGGTCCCCGGATCCCGGGCCTGCCAGCCCCCCTCAGGAGCCTCCGAGCGCCCCCGGCTTCCCACCCCGATCACCCAGCCCGGAGCGGTCACAGCCCGCAGGCCCCGACCAGCCCCTGGCAGCGCCCCTGCAGCCCGCCCTGGACACCACTCTGTAGTTGTGCAACGTCTAGTTGCTGTCCTGGCCCTTGCCTGTTCCCTGCCCACCCAATCCTGCCTTCTCCGCGCTTTGCTCAATTTGCCTAGTTACAGGTCAATAACGAATAATTTATTGACAGTAAATAAACTAATATAAATTGTCATGAATCAAGTGCATTGGTTGTTACTGAAGGAAAGAATAATTTTTTTGTGTGTGCGACAGAGTCTCACTATGTCACCCTCGGTAAAATGCCGTGCCGTCACAGCTCACAGCAACCTCACACTCTTGGGCTTAAGCGATTCTCTTCCCTCAGCCTCCCAAATAGCTGGGACTACAGGCGCCCGCCCCAACGCCTGGCTATTTTTTTTGTTACAGTTGTCATTGTTTAGCAGGCTCGGGCCAGGCTCGAACCCACCAGCCCTGGTGTATGTGGCTGGCGTCCTAGCCGCTGAACTACAGGCGCCGAGCGGAAAGAATGATATTTATTCTCCTATTTACTTTAACCTTGAATACCACTTAAATACGTATTCAAAATGTCCTGGAATTTAAACACCCTGACAGGCAGCCTTATTATCCTAGAGATCACCATATTCTTTCTTTCGCTGGCTCCACTGTGGTTTCTCCAACTTGGAGCCATTGACATTTTGGGCCAGATGGTTCTTTGTTGGCAGGGAGGGGCTGTGTCCTGTGCCTTGCGGGGGTTTAGCAGCATCCCTGGCCTCTAATGTCTAGGTGGCAGTAGCACACCCACAGTTGTGACAATCAGAAAAGTGGCTCTGGCATTGCTCCAACCGTTTTGGCACCAGGGACTCGTTTCATGGAAGACAATTTTTCCGGGGACAGAGAGAGGAGGAGCACAGAGCTCAGGTGGTGATGAGGCAAAGGGTGGTGAGTGGCTGTAAAGAAGCTTGCTAACACTTGCTCCTGACCACTGTGTGACCCCAGATTCCTAAATTTAATGGAAGACCATTTTTCCATGGGTGAGGGTTGGGGACGGCAGCCCTAAAGGAGGAAATTACCCCTGGTGGCTGATCACTGAGCTAGAGCTACATTTTAAAAGAAAGGATGAATCTGACTCCACCCAGAATGGTGGCTCACACCTGTTTCCTAGCACTCTGGGAGGCTGAGGCTGGAGTATCCCTTGAGTTTGAGACCAACTTAAGCAAAGAGAGACCCTCGTCTTTACTAAGAATAAAAAATAAAATTAGTGGGTTGTGTCGGCACACTCCTGTAGTCCCAGCTACTCTGGAGGCTGAGGCACAATGATTGCTTGAGCCCAGGAGTCTGAAGTTGCTGAGTAGGCTGACACCATGGCACTCTAGAGAGTGAGACTCTGTCTCCAAAAAAAAGATGACTCTCAAAACACCTTCAAATGAATTATATTGGAAATAGGGTACTATACGTAGCACAATACCATTTATACAAATTACATATTTATACAATAATCACTTTAATAGAATATAATTTTAATTCATATTTTATTTCCATATATTCATAAATTATATTTATTAAATATGAATTAAACTAACAGCTGATTTTGAAACATTAATAGATAACATATTAATAACTATGTAACATATTCCACATATTTAATATAATAAATATTCCATTATGTAAATTATATAAAAGAAATATAATATTTCAGGCATAATTGAGGAGGCAGAAACCAGGTAAGAGGTCATTTGGATACTTTGCCCATATTGTCCCTTTGATCTAAAGCCTCCCTAAATACTGTTCAGGCAGGAATTTCATGGCATTCCCCATTATGGAGTCAGAGAATATACTGTAAGCCAAGCAAAGCCCCTTCTCCTGTGGAGCTTGCTGTCTAAGGGGGTAGAGACAGAAATAGCAAGTAAATAAATGTATATACTGTAACGGGCTGGGGGAGAGCTGTAAAGAAAAATAAAGCAGGGGAGGGATGTGTACAGTTCCCCCAACACAACTGTGTCCCCAAATATTCTCCTCTGTTCTCATCTCCTTGGAACTATACTAGCACTTACTATGTTTGCAGGTTCTTCAAATGTTTCAGTGTTTCCTTAGGTGGCAATTCATACTTTAAGATGGGATCTCAGGGCTCAGTGCCTGTAGCTCAGCAGCTAGGACACCAGCCACGTACACCGGAGCTGGCAGGTTTGAATTCAGCCCGGGCCTCCCAAACAACAATGACAACTACAACCAAAAAATAGCTGGGCATTGTGCTGTAGTCCCAGCTACTTGGGAGGCTGAGGCAAGAGAATCGCTTAAGCCCAAGAGTTGGAGTTTGCTGTGATCTGTGACACCACGGTACTCTACCCAGGATGACAGCTTGAGACTCTGTCTCAAAAAAAAAAAAAAAGATAGGACCTCACACATACAATGAAGGTATTTTATCTACATAGAAATAAATATACCCAAAAGATTCAAATTGTTGCTGAAAACATGAACCTTACATTTTCAATGGAGACAGTATCTGTTACCAAGAATCTGAAATTTTCCACTCTCCCATCTCTGGGATTGACAAAGCATTACCGTGTGAATGAGGTACAAGAAGGTGCTTGGGCTCTGAGTACATTGGTGGTGACACTTTTGTCACTTTTAGGGGGGATATTCCTTGTCATGTGGGACTGTTCTGAGCCTTAGACCATATAAATTATCTCTTCTCTCCATCCTCTTCAAGGGTCCTCAAACTGCAACCCGTGGGCCACATGAAGCGATGTGATTGTATTTGTTCCCGTTTTGTTTTTTTACTTCAAAATAAGATATATGCAGTGTGCATGGGAATTTGTTCATAGTTTTTTTTTTTTTTTTTTTTTTAACTATAGTCCAGCCCTCCAACAGTCTGAGGGACAGTGAACTGGCCCCCTGTTTAAAAAGTTGGAGGACGCCTATGAGATGCGCAGCTCTAGTCACTGACATAGCTCCAAAACAACCTTCCCACATTTCTGGATGCTCCCTGGGCAGGGTCAGTACCATGGCCAGATGAGAAAAACTTCGCCATCTGTAACATTTATTTTCAGACTCCCATTTGCTTACTTCTTACCAGAAACACTTTTTTCTTTTCTTTTTTGCAGTTTTGGCCGGGGCCAGGCTTGAGCCTGCCACCTCCAGTATATGGGACTGGTGCCCTACTTCTTGAGCCACAGGCACCGCCCCACTTTTTTCTTTAATAGAAATTAAGCCTCCCTGTGTTGCACAGGCTGGTCTTGAACTTCTGTGCTGAAGGGATCCTCCAATCTCAGCCTGTCAAATAATTGGAATTACAGGTGCATGCCACCCCACTCAGCTTCAAAAATTTTATATATAATACCATATATAGTTACATTAAATGAGAGCTGGTAGTAATTCATTCATCCATTTATTTAGAGTTTGTATTACATTATTCTTACAAATCATTTTACTTTTAGAAGTGTTATTCTTTGTATAGCTTTAGAGGCTACAAAATGATTAATTCTTTGAAATGCTGTCTTGCTTACTTGATGTAGGTCTCTGTAGGCATTAATCCCAAAGCTACTTTCCACAAGACTTACATCTTAGGTGTCAGTTAATATTATCTAGTCATATTAACATGTAATTATGTAGTAAGATCGGTCCACAAATTCCTTGGCAATCCTCCCTCTAGGAGTGAAGCTTAATTCCCATCCCCTGAGTGCAAGGGTTCAGAGATTTGCTTCCAACAGACCCAGTTGGGAAAGGGAAGCTTGGCAAGTGCCACCTGATCCAGGGGGCGGAAGTGAACATGCAGCAATGTCATCTGCACATTATGCACCCCAACACCATGTGCTGAGAAGGGCACTTCACCTCTCATTTCTTTCTCCAATAATTTTATGCTCTGGCTAAATTATGAGAAAATATCAAATAATAACAAATTGAGGACTTAACCAGTCCTCCTCAGAAACATCAAGGTTGTGAAAAACAAGGAAAGACTGAGAAACTGTCACAGGGTGGGAAGACTAAACAGGAATAGATAGATCCTGGGGCAGAAAAAGGACATTAACAGAAAAACAGGGAATCTGAATGAAGCCTGATGTTTACTTAATAGCATCCATCCAACAGTAATCTGTTAGTTGTGATGTCTACATCCCGGTTAGGTAAGATAATAGTTGGCTGGGCATGGTGGCTCAGGCCTGTAATCCTAGCACTCTGGGACGCCCAGGCAGGAGAACTGCTTGAGCTCAGGAGTTTGAGACCAGCTTAAGCAAGGGTGAAATCCTGTCTCCACTAAAAATAGAAAAACTAGCCAGGCATTGTGCTGGGTGCCTATAGTTCCAGCTACGTGGGAGGCTGAGACTAAAGAATCTCTTGGGCCCAAGAGTTTGAGGTTGCTGTGAGCTGTGACACCACAGCACTCTACCCAGGGGAACAGAATGAGACTGTCTCAAAAAAAATTTTTTTAACAGCCTTTTTCTATATTCACATGTATCGTATGTTTCTTATTATGCCACACTCTATACTAGTGTCTTAAATAGCACCATTTCCATCATTTCTTCTAGGATTGATATTAGGAAAAAGATAAAATGCAGGCAGCTCATGTGGCTCAGGGAGTAGGGCGCCAGTCCCATGCTTCATTCACTTACAAATATTTACTAAGCACTAACCTCAATTAGCCAGTATGGTTAGGGATGGTTAGGAAGAGAGTTCCTACTGTAAGGGGATTTAGATTCTGTGACCTTTCCCTTAGCAACAGGTGCAGAAATTGAGTGACGCTAAAATGCTGAAGAGGAAGGCCAGTGTCTTGAACCCACTGGAACATCAAATACCAAAGTGCAAGCCAGTAACTCTTTAGATGCCAGAATATGGACAAAGTTCCCTGCTCTGTCTGAGAATAGATCCAGAACATGGGAAGGCAGAGGCTTCCAGATTTCATGTGGCTTGTCTGCAGTCTTTGTCAGGAGGGTCTCTGATCCCTGCCCTGATTTGAATGTCACGGTCTCCAAGCAAAGAACATTTGTTTTAATTTTATCAGTTGCAGGGTCCCTAGGGAGACTATCAAATACTTTATCCATCTGCAACAAGTAGATTTCTCAGGGCCCTGGGACATGAGGACAAGGCCCAAGTCTGTCCTATGCTGTAAGCCCCTGTAATCCTGAAGCATGGTTCACAGGGGCCATTTAGTAAGTGACCGTGAAACAAATGGATGGATAAAAGAAGGTTAATCTCTCACTGTTTCTGGAATTTTCCCCTGAGATACTCAGTGAAAAATTAAACTGGGCAGGAGCTGCAATAATAAATGGGGGTGGAGGGAGGGAGATTACTTCCCTGAGAGTTCCCTTACCCAGATACAAATATTAAGAGACAGTGTAACACACAAAAAACTAACATGAAAGAACAATCATGAATATTCTGTATATGGGAGTAGCCAAAGGGAATGGTAAATGTGAGGAGAAATCGTTGGTGCTTACAAGGAAGTAACATGAAGAATAATTGTGCAAAGTTCAGTAGTTAATTTATTTAGCAGCCAAAGGATGCAAGTTTCTTCTCATTCTAAATGTTTTGTTTTTTAGACAGAATCTCACTGTGTCACCCTGGGTAGAGTGCTGTGGCATCACAGCTCACAGCAACCTCTAACCCTTGGGCTTAAGCGATTCTCTTGCTCAACTTCTTAAATAGCTGAAACTACAGGCACCCACCACAGTGCCCGGCTATTTTTGTTGTTGTTGCAGTTGTCATTGTTGTTTTTAGCAGGTCCGGGCAGGGTTCGAACCCGCCTGCCTTGGTGTATGTGGCTGGCGCACTAACCACAGAGCTGTGGGCGCCGAGCCATCATTCTAAATTTTGTGCAAGTAGTGTGACTTCTCTATGATTTTCCAAATGTGACTACAAGGAATGTCCTCCAAGATTTGCACAGAATAGAAAACCTATCAACAAGTACTTACTGAGCTAACCATGTCTTTTAAAAGGTTTTGATGTAATAAATAAACAGAAATACCATTAGCATAACTAAATAGAAATCCCACATTTTCAAGATGGTAAATATAGATAGGTCTGATGAATTCACTTTAGTAATCATTTCGATCAATTGTTTTTACCAAGAAATTATATGAACACAAGCTCAAGTGGCCTTTTAAGCAAATCACTAAAAAGAGGTAAAAATGTGTACTCCCTTTCCTCGAGGGTGGGAAGCCCAAGTCTCAAGGTAATTCTCTAAGAATTGGCTCCACTGTGATTTTTCCACCGTATGGCACCAGACAGAACTAACTGCTTCCAAGGGGTGGTAAAAATCAGGCTCTTGTTTCTGGAAATCAGAAGCACGAAGTGGGAGCTGAGCTGCTGTTTTACAAGCACAAGACCTTTAATCCCCTTACCATGGATATAAGAACACGTTGTTTCTTTTTAGATCACACAATTCATCCTTGGTTAGGCAGAGCAAGGAATCCATTACACATCCTATGCCATTTAACACAGAGAAAAGTCATGCCTGAATTAGACTTCTACCACTCTTGCTAAAAATGGTAAGTTATCCGAACGCTGACATTTGAACAAATGAGACAGATGAATTTCCCAGTTAACCAGGTAAATAGGCAGGGGATGTAATAATAAATATGAGAGGAAAAGAAGGAGAGAAATTTCCAGTTGATGGGGAAATAAACTAAACTTTAAACTTAGATTATAGCTTCCTGACCAGGCATGGGGGACTCAAGCCTATAATCCTAACACTGTGGGAGGCCAGGGTGGGAGGATCTCTTGAGCTCAGAAGTTTGAGATCAGCCCAAACAAGAGAGAGACTCCATCTCTACTAAAACTGGAAAAATCGTCTGGGCATTGTGGCAGATGCCAGTAGTCCCAGCTACTCAGGAGGCTGAAGCAGAAGGATTGCTTGAGCTCAGAAGCCTGAGGTTGTTATGAGCTATGATACCACAGCACTCTACCCAGGGCAACAGAAAAAAACAAAAATCCTGTGATATCCTTTTATTAGCTTGGGCCTGTATCTTATTGTGATTAATTTAAAACACCTGATTGACATTTTCAATCTTAGTCCTAAGAAAACCTCAACTAGGTCTTGGTGCCGTAGCACAGTGGTTACAATGCCAGTCACATACACCGAGGCTGGCAGATAGGAATCTGGCTTGGACCAGCTAAACAACAATGACAACTGCAACAAAAAAATAGCTGGGCGTTGTGGCGGATGCCTGTGGTCCCAGCTACTTGGGAGGCTGAGGCAAGAGAATCGCTTTAAGCCCAGGAGTTTGAGGTTGCTGTGAGCTGTGATGCCACAGCACTCTACCGAGGGTGACATAGTGAGACTCTGTCTCAAAGAAAAAAAAAAATAAAAGAAAATCTCAAGTAGCATGATCTATAGAAATCAGAGCCTTCGCTCAACTAAGTTTTTTTTTTTTTTTTTTTTTGAGACAGTCTCAAGCTGTCACCCTGGATAGAGTGCAGTGGCGTCACAGCTCACAGCAACCTCCAACTTGGGGCTCAAGCGATCCTCTTGCCTCAGCTTTTTCTATTTTTAGTAGAGATGGGGTCTCCCTTTTTGCTCAGGCTGGTCTTGAACCTGGGAGTTCAAGCTATCCACCCTCCTCAGCCTCCTAGAGTGCTAGGATTACAGGTGTGTTATCAACTAAGTTTTTTCTTTTTTTTTTTTTTTTTTTTTTTTTTTTTTTGTAGAGACAGAGTCTCACTTTATGGCCCTCGGTAGAGTGCCGTGGCCTCACACAGCTCACAGCAACCTCCAACTCCTGGGGCTTAAGCGATTCTCTTGCCTCAGCCTCCCGAGTAGCTGGGACTACAGGCGCCCGCCACAAGGCCCGGCTATCAACTAAGTTTTTTCATCCATCTTCCATTCTGCTTTTAAGAAAAACAGTAAATAACAAGAAAACCATTTGATATCAAGGTTTGTAAATAATTACTTCAAAGGAATTGCTTTATTTCTATGATATTTATTCCATCTTCTTATCATTTCTACCTGGACCAATTTCTTGGGCTTGGGACCTGTGTTCAATAAGAGCTTCTACCATTGGTGTAATGTTCTGCTGTTGCAGTCCTGAAATTCTTAATCATTTTTGAGCACAGGGCCCTCTGTTTTCATTTTGCACTGGGCCCTGAAAAGCCCATGCTGCCTTCCACGCTTACAACTTTAGAATAGCAAAATGGGAATTCCATATAGATTAATAATATACTGCACTCATGGTTTTTTTCTATATGCTTCAAAGTACTTCACATATATTACTTAACTTCATCCAATGGCAGAATTGGTAGATGCTTAGCTTTTAATGAAAGACAAAGTCAGATTCACTCCCTAAGGACTAAAAAATGTATAACGTTACATTTTAGATTTTTAAAATCGCATTGCAATTTGTTGTGGAAATGAATTATTTTCATGAGGTATCCCCTTGAAAGACTGACTTCCTTTAAGATCAGAGGCCAGTGGTCTTTTATAGGGGTCAGCAAGCTTTTCTGAAAGGGCCAGGTACTAAATATTTCAGGTTTTGCAGGCATGCAGCATCTGTCCGGACTACCCAACTCTGCCATTGTAGCAGGAGGACAGGTTGCAGACAATAGATAAACAAATGACCAAGGCTGTATTCCCATGAAACTTGATATGTGGTCACTGAAAATTGGAATTTCATATAATTTTCAGGTATAACATATCTTCTTTTTCATTTTCCAACCCTTTAAAATATATAAAAAATCATAGCTTGTGACTCATATGAAAGCAGGCATCAGGCTGAATTTGGCCTACAGGCCTTGGTTTGCTGACCGCTGATCTTCCGCCTCATTTTAACCTCCATGCCCAGCAGGCAGCAGGCTTTCAGAAGAGGTCACTTAACACTGTCGACCCAACCACAGCAATGCAATTCCACAGGCTGGCCTCCTGGACTGCCGTGAAGGGAGAGGCTGATGTTTCTCACATCATTGCCTTTGGGCCCTGTGACATCACCTGCAGCAGGTGGTGGAGCTGTCCTGTCACTTCCGGCTCTGAAAGCCTCCCAGCCACCCTAGTCAAAACTGCCCTTCCGCTCTAAGCTACAGCTCTGCTCCTCCCTGCAGGCCTGGCAGGAGCAGGGCCCTGTGAGGGCTCCAGCCTTTACCCCCTCCCTCTCTGCACGTGCTCCCCTCCCCCAAGCTTCATTCCCCTGCAGAGGCAGGAAAGGGAGATGGGGGTGAGACAGACAAGAAGCAGCTCTTTTTCCTGGACCAGGGCCCTTTGTGGTCCCCGCTGCTGTCACTGGTCCTCTGCCCTGGGGGGTCCGATGCTCTGAGTTCACAGCACCTGGGGGGGGCCTTTGGGGCACCTCAGGGACTCTGGGCTGAGCCTTCCCCTGATGTGGGTGAGGATCTCTGACCATCTCTCTCTCTCTCCTCTTCCCCCAGGTGACCCCTCCAGCCTTGCCCTGAGGTTGGTTCTGGGCCATCCTGTTCCCTTCCGTAGCCTCACCTTAGCCCCGGGAACATATCCAGGTTTCTGTCCCAGAAACACATGCAGTGACTGGAGACACCATCGTATTCTAAACAGGGGTCCTCGAACTACGGCCCGCGGGCCACATGCGGTGGAGTGATTGTATTTGTTCTCGTTTTGTTTTTTTTTTTTACTTCAAAATAAGATATGTGCAGTGTGCATAGGAATTTGTTCATAGTTTTTTCTTTTTAAACTATAGTCCAGCCCGCCAATGGTCTGAGGGACAGTGAACTGGCCCCCTGTTTAAAAAGTTTGAGGACCCCTGCTCTAGAACCTCAGTGGCTGCTACTCTGCTGGTAACTTAAGGGAGTGCTGAGAAAGTCTGCGAGGTGGGGGGCACCTGGCTGGAAATAATGTGCCCTCTCCCCTCTTACAGACAGCTCCACCCTCTAAGAGCAGCCCTGCCGCTGTAAGAATTTCACTCCAAACACATCATGGCTAGTAAGCAATGGTGCTCTCACCGGAATGGGGCCAGTTGTCAACACCCCGAGGGACTGCGTTGCTGAGTCTACACAGGAACCCTTCCTGCCCCTGTACTACGGAGAGGGGTGGACATGCCACAGGCCTCTGCGGAGCCATACCCTCTGCTTCTCTGAGCCTCTCAGGAAATCCCTGTCTCTTCCTCCGGCAGCTCTCCAGTAGAAGTCACGTCCTCCACCATAGCCGGGGGGTGGGGGTGGGGGTGGGGGGGGTGGGGATCCTACTCTTAAGTGTGGGCCAGGGGCAGCTTCCACATATGAAGAGGCATCCTCGGCAAATAGTGACTCTATCATTGGTGGTGACCACACTTGACGTAAGAGATCTTGTAGTAAGGACTGGGCAAAGGGTGGGATGAAAATGGGCATATTCGTTACCCTGTTAATCACCGGAATGTGTTTGCTTTCAGTTCATGTGATTTGTTTTATTCTTTGGGCTTCACAGTATCTTCTACGTCTTCTGCAATATTAGTGGATATTAGTGAGAGGGAAAAACAATAAATAGCTGATGCCCGAGATTTGAATCCTGACACCTTCCTGGAAAGGGTCACTTGCCACAGTCCGGAATTCACTGTGCCCACACTGGCACCTGAAGACCTCTGGAAGGCAGAAGGCTGCAAACTGAGCCTTTGCCAAGCTCCTGGTATCTCCCACCCACCTGCCCCCTGGAGAGAGGCGGCCTCTCCGCGAAGCTGTTTTCAGCCTCATCTTGCAGTGTGCGGTGCCCTTTCCATAGGAGAAGGCTCTTCCCATAGGGACACTGCCTCCTTTATGTCAGGGCGTGTAGAATCTTGAGCAGCACGTGGCTTGCATCTTAAACACATCCCGCTTCAGTGAGGCGCCCTCATCACTCATCTCCCTGACAGCGGTATTGTTTGAACTCACACTGCCTGGCAGCAAGATCAGCATGTCCCTCTATGCAGGGCACCTGGCCAAGAGCCAACATTTCCCCCCTAACAGGCTCCTTTTTATTAATTCGGCCTTGTTAAATAGCTCTTCCTCAGAGAGCTCTTCCTCTGACCACCCAGAGAAGCCTCCACCCCATGCCACCCTATCATACCATATCATATCATCATCAAGGTAGTTAGTAATCCTTTCCTCTGTAACTGCCACTTACCAACAATCTCTCTGTTGTCCTACAAGCAGCATTTCCTAAGAACACTCACAGTGGTCAACCATGTGTCCCAATTTTGATTTGGGAAATTTTTCACCACATAGGCCTAGCAACAGCTGGCATTTCTACTGCTGTTACTTGTGCCTTATGCAATTTGTTGCTGCTTTTTTGTGCAACTTTACACAAGTAAAGGTTCAAGTATACAGACAGTGGGGTCCCTAGGGATGGGGAGAATTTAGCCCATAATAATTTGTTAGTTCTTCTGTCAGAGCACTCAGTATAAATGTGAGATTTCAAGGAACTGGGAGCTTGCTTTCAAAATGTAAATTTTACACCAGTCCCCACAGGTTCTCTCCTCAGCGACAGAGAGATCCAAAGTCACCACTATCTCTGAGGAGGAATGTCTCATATATGATTAATGGCTATTTTCCTCAAAGGATGGATTTTTTTTTTTTTTTGAGACTCTGTCACCCTGGATAGAGTGCCATGGCATCATCATAGCCCACTGAAACTTAAAATTCCTGGGCTCAAGTGATCCTCTTGCCTCACCCTCCCAAATACCTGGGACTACAGGCATGAGCCATGATGCCCAGCTAATTTTTTTTCTATTTTTAGTAGAGATGGGGTCTCACTCTTGCTTAGGCTGGTCTCATACTCCTGAGCTCAAGTGATCCTCCCACCTGAGCCTCCGAGAGTGCCAGGATCACGGGCATGAGCCACTGCCTGGCCAAAGGATTTTTTTTTTTTTTTGAGACAGAGTCTCTTTATGTCGCCCTTGGTAGAGTGGTGGCATCACAGCTCACAGCAACTTCAAACTCTTGAGCTTAAGTGATTCTCTTGCTTCAGCCTCCCGAGTAGCTGGGACTACAGGTGCCCAGCCACAACACCAGGCTATTTTTGTTGTTGTTGTTGTAGTTGTCATTGTTGTTTAGCAGGCCCTGGGTTGGGTTCCAACCTGCCAGCCCCAGTGTATGTGACCAGCGCCCTAACCACTGAGCTATAGGCACCGAGCCAAAAGGATGGATTTTTAAAACTAATTTACATTGCAATAAAACAACACCCTTGAGCCTGAAGGAAGTGCTGGCTTCCGTCAGGGCCCTTTGTGCTATCTGTAGTAACTTCAGATAGGAGAAGAATGACTTGCTGAAATACAGATAAAATCCCAATCCTCATTTTGGTGAATGAATTTTTCTGATTTTCTTTCCTCAAAGCTACTTTCATAAATTTTGGGAAAAATAAGTTCGAGTTTCATTCTCTTCTTGGTTTCCTTCCCTGTTTAAGTAGCAGAAGTACAGAAAGACCTCAAATCTACAACCTTGAAAATCAAGAAAGATCACTGTTGGTCAGATGTTGGCACCACACACAATTCAGGCAAGGCAGGCTTGTTAACAATGCAGAGATGGAGGTTGAGCCTGCTGCAGAGTAGATGAGAAAGATAAGCTCAGTGCAGCTGATAAAAATGAAGACGTGCCCTCCTGGGATCTTGTCTGGAATATGGCTTGTATTCTGGCAACTTCGGAAAAGGGAGAGCAAGGAGGGCTGGCAAAGGCACCCATTGCACTCCTAGCTTGCTCAGGAGTGGCAGTTTGGAAGATACTCTGCAATGGTGTTCAATCCCTGGACAGGAAAACCCTCCCTCCAGGATTCTCCTTCAGTGTGGATCTGAAAAAAAGAGAAATAAGATAACATTTTAAAAAGAAGATGCTAGCCAGCCAGCTCTCACGAGAGCATGAATTTAAATTGTTTTTCAAATCTTGGGGATGATTTGACCTGCTCCACCAGCCTTATATTGGTTCCTCTTAAAACCAAGAGGGTGAGCTGGCTGAGTAGGAGTCCAGTTTGGGTCATAGAACAAAGCCCCAAGTCACTTAGATCAAAACAGGACTGACACAGTTCAAGACTGAGTTGAGTATTGTGACAGTGGAACTAACTTATCTTGGTTAAGCGTGGAAAGATTAAAAGCTTGTACATTACATATAGCATGTTTCTGCCATGATACTCAAAACATTTCAGAGACGGGCTTCACTCATAAAAGGAATCGAACACATGTGGTAATCAGATATGTAATGTACAACTTAAGAAAAGATAAGGAAAGAGATACTAAAGCTAAATATCCTTATACCCTGTGACCTACATTAATGATGGTGGCCACCATTATCCTAAATAACTATTACATTACAGGACACTGTCCACTCCTGGGAAAATACCCAATAATACGCAAACAGAAAATGCATGTGATAGAATGTTCATGGTAGCTTAGCATATATCCAATACATAATAGATGCTCAATAAATGTGTAAAATTGAATTGAACATGTGTTTATTTCCCACGTGTGGCCTCACAGGCCAAGTGACACATATTAGTTGTGTCATCACTTCAAATTTCTAGCATATACTATGGATTAAATACTTAATCAAAACTATACTTAAATACTTAATCAAAACAGAGTCTCAAGCTGTCACCCTGGGTAGAGTGCTGTGGCATCATAGCTCACAGCAACGTCCAACTCTTGGGGTCAAGAGATCCTTTTGCTTCAGATTTTCTATTTTTAGTAGAGAAGGGGGTCTCATTTTTCTTCAAGCTGGTCTTGAACTCAGAGTTCAAGCAATCCATCTGCCTTGGCCTCCCAGAGTGCTAGGATTACAGGTGTGAGCTACTGTGCCTGGCCATCAAAACCATTTTATTAACAATTCATTTTAATATATAATTGCATTAATAAAACATTAGACTAAAGTCTTTCAGAATAATTTATTCAAGCTTAAGATAACTATGCAGAAGGGCATAGTTAACAAAAAAAGAAAGTTATGAGAAAATAAATTCTTTTTATAAATTTCAGATTTATATAAGAGTACATACAATTAAGTTAACATTGTTTGCATTTGTTAGGTAAAGTCCAAGTTGTAGTTGAGCCCTTCTCCCAGGAAGTGTGCCCCATTGTGGCCATTAGGTGAGAGCTTACCAGTCCCCCTACCTCCTCCCCTCTCCCCACCCCTTCCCTCCACACTTGAATTTAATTCTGTTTTTCTCTTCTGTGGGTGTATAGTTGTTCATCTACTAGTTTCATAGTAATATTTAGTACATTGGATGCTTGCTTTACCATTCTTATGATATTTAGGAGGATGTTCTCCAGATCCATCCAAGTAAATGCAAAAGATGTAAAGTCTCCATCTTTCTTTTCTTTGAGACAGAGTTTTACTTTGTCGCCCTTGGTAGAGTGCTGTAGTGTCACAGCTCACAGCAACCTCCAGCTCTTGGGCTTAGGTGATTCTCTTGCCTCAGCCTCCCTAGTAGCTGGGACTACAGGCACTTGCCACAATGCCCAGCTATTTTTTTGTTGTTGTTGCAGTTTGGCCAGGGCTAGTTTTGAACCCGCCACCCTTGGTATGTGGGGCCGGTGCCCTACTAACTGAGCCACAGGCACCACTCTCTCCATCTGTCTTTATGGCTGAATAGTATTCCATGGTATACATCTACCATGGTTTATTAATCCTTTCATGAGTTGATGGGCCCTTGGGTTGTTTCCACATCTTAAGAAAATGAATTTTTTAGATGAACACTCAACTCCTCCACTTACTGCCTCAGCTCCCACCGCTGCTCTGATACTCTCAATTTAAAAGCATTTTCTTGCAAAGGGATTGGTTTTGGTCAGCCTAAAAGTCTGGTAGTTGTGAAAATCAAAGTTAATGATATAGAACAGTCCTGACTGATGAACTTTCTGTGATGCTGGAAATGTTCTCTACCTGGGCTGTCCAATATGGCAGCAGCTAGACGTAGGTAGCCACTGAGTACTTAAGCAGCAGATGATGACAAAATGTGCCTAACAGAGTCCAATAAGTCCCAATATTTTATGTAACTGGAAGGAACAGAAAACAGATTTACAATTAAATGGCTCCAAATATTCCTGAATGTTTCCCCTCAGTCATTTTAGGTGATGTGATATTTTCTTTCGAAACTCATAAAACAGTCACAGGCTCAAATTTCAAACCTTAACAGGTCCGCGCATTTAGAGAAGTAGCAAGTCCTTTGAGCCAAAACAGAAAACTGGTTTTTTGTGTGTGTTTCTTTCCTTTTGCTTAGAACAGAGCTGGGTGAAAAAATTAGTTGGCTTCTTCTCACTTTTTGACAATAGTAATTGTCCAGACTTTTCTCTTACAGGCCCCATGTTAATCTATTTTTAAGTTTCATGGCTACGCACCTGGTTGATAGAGTTCAGCATGAATAGCAGTCACCAGGACAAGAGGTCACAACATTCTTTCAAAGTGTAAAACAAAAAGAAAAAAAATTGCCCTGCATTTAAAACTGCCTTAGCCATTCTGTGACCTGGATTAGAGTATCAAAGAAACAAGTCAGCCACCACCAAAAGGTTTAATGATTAACACCCATCACTTGGGCTAACACTCCCATAGAAGCCGCCCATCTCCTGCCAGTTATGTATGGAAATCTACAGTTGTTTTTTTTTTTTGCTTGTTTCTTTTTCATTTTTAGACAGAGTCTCACTTGTCGCCCTTGGTAAAGTGCTCTGGCGTCACAGCTCACACAGCAACCGCAAACTCTTGGACTTAAGTGATTCTCTTGCCTCAGCCTCCCAAGTAGCTGGGACTACAGGTGCCCGTCACAACACCTGGCTATTTTTTGTTGCAGTTTTCATTGTTTAGCAGGCCCGGGCCGGGTTGGAACCCTCCAGCCCAATGTATGTGGCCAGCGCTAGAACCACTATGCCTCGGACACGGAGCCTACAGTTGTTTTTTTTTCAGACTCTACCTCAAAAGAATGTTTCCTCTGCTGTCTCAAAGTTGGAATGCTCCCCCAGCCCTTCTGTGGCTGTCTGGTGGAGCGCACAGCGGAAAGCACTGGGTCCTTTCTGGAGCTTTTCCTTGGCATGAACTTTCTGATATCTGGTTCACAGACAGGCTATCTTAATTTAGGAAACAAACTCCTCTCTATCTCTGTCTTCAGAAACAAAGGCTGTCTTCCAAGAATGGCCTCACCTGACTCTCACCACAGCAGGTAAATGTCCAGGAGAGCTTCCACTTCAAACAAAGGGAAGGTTTTGTTCAGCCCTCAGGTCTGGCACTTGTGTAAAATCAAAGTTAATGAGAGAGAGCAGTGGAACATTCTGTAATGATGGGAATGTTCTGTCTGTGCTATCCAATATGGCAGCTACTACATAGGTGGCTATTGAGCACTTGACTATGGGACTTACTGAGAAAATGAAGTTTTCGTTATTTAACTTAATTTAATTTAATGTAATAAGTGGTCACATGTGGCTAGTGACTACACTGGTCAGTGCAGCAACACGACAGTAATTAAGAGCTTTCTACCTGGAACTGGGTTCACTGGATTATTTCTCTAATCCTCAAAACAACAGTCGTTGTTATTGTAATCACGTCAACAAGTTGTGGGCAGCAGAGGATGAGTGGAACGGGTGTCACTTTACAGCTCAGCTGACTTGCACTTGAACCTTGTCTCCAGCACACCAGACCGCATGGTGTCTCTGGTCATCCTTGGTGAAAACTGAAATTGCATCAAAACCTCAGAGATGCTCTGAGGACGAAGAGGATGAGCGTAAAAGAATCTTTCTACTGGTGGGCATCCCACAGATGCCAGTAGATGCCCCCAGAGGGTCGGTGGCAGGCCTGTGCTCGCTACTGTGCTGCCTCTTCATGAATTCAGTCCCCACATTCCCCCTTCTTCCTCGAAAATCATCAATGGCCACATAGGGTGACCCTGACGTCAGATAGAATACTAGGATTTTTAAAGCAACCAGGAGGAAAATACCAACAATGACGTTTCTCCAGCACTTTGAGATATTATCAGTCCCCCTCCTTGTAAGATGATATTTTGTTGTAGAGGACCCATTTCTGCTAGCTAAATCCACCTGAGGAAGCTTTTTCTCTTCTCCTGTATCTTGGGTGCAGGAAAAGCTGTACTAGAGGGAGAGGCAGCCAAAAGTTAGCCCAGCCATGCTAGCAATTTCACTGTTAGGTGCAATGGAAATTTCCAAAAGGAAGAGCTCACTTAACTGACCCCTAAAAAAACTGTCAGACTAGAGGAAGTCACCTTGGGAAATGTTAGAATAGATAAAATCATCATGGGAAGAAAAGTCAATACACACAGAGTTAGAGATAACAAAGCATTTTTATTAGCATGAAGAAACAAAGCCATGTTAGGAACATAGAAATCCGATTCAGCATTCTTTTAGCTTTACACTTCACAAAAGTATCAAATATCTCTCTCTTCCTTTTATTTAGTTCTTACTAAGACTGGGATCAAAGACAGTAAAATGCTGAATTTTACTCAGTGTGATCCATTCATTTGAGAAGAGAAGAAAATCTCATCTCTTCTGAATTCTGATTTTTTAATGCTTGTTGTATTAGTATTTTTTTTTTTTTTTTGAGACAGAATCTCACTATGTCACCCTCGGTAGAGTGCTATGGTTTCACAGCTCACAGCAACCTCATACTCTTGGGCTTAAGCAATTCTCTTGCCTCAGCCTCCCAAGTAGTTGTGACTACAGGTGCCTGCCACAATGCCTGGCTATTTTTCTGTTGCAGTTGTCATTATTGTTTAGCTGGCCCTGGCTGGGTTTCAACGCACCAGCCTCGGTGTATGTGACTAGCGCCGTAACCACTGTGCTACGGGCGCCAAGCCTCCTGTATTATCATTTTAAAAAGAACAATGTAAATTCTTTGTAGAAATACAAAGGAACAAAAAGAGAAAAGTAGAAATCAGCTGTAATTGAACCAGCATCAATGCATGACCAAAGTTAATGTTTTGTAAATATTTGGAACATACCATTCTTGGTCTTGGGTTTTCTTTTGTGTATATGTGTGCAAATACAGATCCATCTTCTTAAAAACAAAGCTGGGATCATACTAATATGTAGCTTTGTCATCTTATTTCTTGAACTTAATGAATTTTGGATGTATTCCCACCTCATTAAATATTCCTCTGTAATATAGTTTTTTTGTTTGTTTGTTTTTGTTTTTTGTAGAGACAGAGTCTCACTGTACCGCCCTCGGTAGAGTGCCGTGGCGTCACACGGCTCACAGCAACCTCTTAACTCTTGGGCTTACGCGATTCTCTTGCCTCAGCCTCCCGAGCAGCTGGGACTACAGGCGCCCGCCACAACGCCCGGCTATTTTTTTGGTTGCAGTTTGGCCGGGGCTGGGTTTGAACCCGCCACCCTCGGCATATGGGGCTGGCGCCCTACTCACTGAGCCACAGGCGCCGCCCTAGTTTTAATTGAATATCTAATATTATATTCATTTTATAGATCTGTCATATGCTTTTATTTATTTTTCTTTTTTTTTTTTTTTTTGAGACAGAGCCTCAAGCTGTCGCCCTGGGTACAGTGCCGGGACATCACAGCTCATAGCAACCTCGAACTCCTGGGCTCAAGAGATTCTCCTGCCTCTGCCTCCCAAGTAGCTGTGATTACAGGCTGGCTATTTTTTTTTGGTTGCAACCATCATTGTTGTTTGGCAGGCCCGAGCTGGATTCGAACCCGCCAGCTAGATGTATGTGGCTGGTGCCTTAGCCATTTGAGCCACAGGTGCCGAGCCGACGTCCAGCTATTTTTTGGTTGTAGTTGTTTGGCAGGCCCGGGCTGGATTCGAACCCACCAGCTCTGGTGTATGTGGCTGGCACTTTAGCTGCTTGACTGACCTACAGGCACTGAACCTGTCATATGCTTTTAAATTTAAGTTCTTATTTGCTTTTTTTACAATAACAAGCAATGCCATAGTAAATATTCTGGAACCTAATAATTTTTCATTCCTTTTTATTAATATCTTCAGCATAAATTTAAATTTTGGCATCAAAGTGTATGCAAATATGTATGATTTTAATATGTATTAATTTCCTTTCAAAGCGGTTATGTCAGTGTCTGTACTTTTTGCAATATGAGTGTCCATTTGCCAGAATCCTGCACCAGATATTATTGGTTCTGAAAAGTCTTTTAGCAAAGCAAATGATACAGCAGTATTTAATACTGCTTTGCTTTGCAATTCTTTGTTTCATAGTAAAGCCGACCATTTGTATTTCTTGTTTTGTAAATTGCTTATTTAATCAACCCTTTGCCCCTTTTCTGTCTTGGAGTGCTCATTGTTCTCGAATTTGTGTGTACACAAACATTCTTTGCCAGTTTATAGTTCCCCTTTCAATTTGATAAATGATTATTCACTTGCATTTTCCCAGAAAACAATCCTATATTTCATGTCATCTATATATACCTATAAGTTTCTCTCCACTATTCAACAGTAACACCTAGCTGTTGATATTGTTGTTTGTCTCATTGTAGTGGCACTGTCAGAGCAGGGTGACATAATGGTGAAATAACATGGACATTTGTCTTCTTCCTTACTGTAATGACAGTGTTTCTACTCCACAGAATCTTGTGAGTCACTGTAAAATACAATGTGCTTTGTGGTAAAAATATCCTTTTATTCTTGGCTTTATTATTTTTAAGATAAAACATTCTTTTTATCAATAATTGATTTTGAAATTTATCTTATGAGTATCTATTAGTATGATCAAGTTTATATCATTGGTGCTTTACACTGATAAACTTCTTTACATTGATCTAACTCTTAGATGATCTGTTTTTTATTTTGATTATTCTTTATTTTGATTTTGACTATTTTGATTATTTTTTAGTATTTTTAACAACTTACTGGACTTATTTTGCTACTTTTTCCCTAGAAGGTTATATCTATTTTCTTTATTTTTTATTATTTGTATTTTTTTCTTTTTTGGAACAGGGTCTCAGTCTGTCACCCAGGATGGAGTACAATGATGTGATCTTACTCACTGTAGCCTCTAACTCCTGGGCTCAAGAGATCTTCCTGCCTCAGCCCCCAAAGTAATGGGATTACAGGTGAGAGCCACCATACTCAGCTGGGTCTATTTTCATTGAAGAATTGGATGTAGCTTTCTTTTCAGGAGTTAATTCTCTCTCTCTTTTTTTTGAGACAGAGTCTCACTATGTCACCCTCGGTTGAGTGCTATGGCATCACAGCTCACAGCAACCTTAAACTCTTGGGCTTAAGAGAATCTCTTGCCTCAGCCTCCCAAGTAGGTAGGACTACAGGTGCCTGCCAATAACCCCTGGCTATTTTTTTGTCATTGTTGTTTTAGCCGGCCCTGGCTGGGTTTGAACCCACCAGCTCTGGTGCATTTGGCCCCTAACTGGTGAGCAAAGGCGCCAAGCCAGGAGTTAATTCTTGAAGTTTTTTGTTTTTCTTATATTACCTTGAATATAGTATATAAATATTTCAAGCATTTTCTGTTTTGAAATACATTAGAAAGCATAAGGAATAAAAACTTTAAAGGTAAATAGTCTACGGGCGGCGCCTGTGGCTCAGTGAGTAGGGCCCCGGCCCCATATGCCGAGGGTGGTGGGTTCAAACCCAGCCCTGGCCAAACTGCAACAACAAAAAAATAGCCAGGTGTTGTGGCGGGCGCCTGTAGTCCCAGCTGCTCAGGAGGCTGAGGGAAGAGAATCACATAAGCCCAAGAGCTGGAGGTTGCTGTGAGCTGTGTGAGGCCACAGCACTCTACCGAGGGCAGTAAAGTGAGACTCTGTCTCTACAAAAAAAAAAAAAAAAAAAAGGTAAATAGTCTAGACTATGCATATTTGGGGATAAAAGTTTTCTGAAAACTTTACATTTCTTCTACTCTTACTCATTTCAAATTTGATGCATCTTTCTAAATCCATTTAGACTCTTTATAGTTTCTAAGAGAATCATTTAATTCATTCATATTTTCCAGAATTCTCATGAACATTATAGATATTTCCTGGAAAATATCTGCATTTGTTGCTATGTTTTCTTAATATTTGCTAGTGAGTACATTATTTTTTTTAATTTTTCCATTAGACTTGCCAGATTTGATAGTATTTGTTATTTTTTCAATGAATATGCTCTTGGATTAATTTTTATTTCTATTCTTTCTGTTTTCTGATTCTTCTATTTTAGTTACATGTATTAAATCCTTAATTTCCAGTTTTTGTTATACATGTTTTGCTGTGCTTTTTGTAACTCTTGAGTCAACTAAGAAGCTCATTTATGCAAGTTTTAGTTAATAACTAAAACATCAGTGGCTATGAATTTTGCTCTGCATACTGTTCTGACCACATGACATGAGAAGTATAGATGCACAGTGATCTCATTACCCTTAATCTTCAGAGTAATCTATAATTACAGTTTTTATTTTTCCATAACCCAATAATTACTTTTTAAATTATTTTCTAAATTTCTAAGTTCTTTCAGATTTAACTACAAATATACATAACGGAATTTAGTAAACATACAACACTTGTAACTAGTCCAGGAAACCATGAAACCACTTCAAATGTGACATTACTCTGTAAATTGTTATGGGGGTTTGGGAAGTGTATCTTTTAATGTGAGACATTAAAAGAAATAAAATAAAATCTTCAATGGCTGAATATGAAAACCTTTTTTTTTTTTCTTGAGACAGAGTCTCACCACGTCGCTCTCAGTAGGGTGCTTTGGTGTCACAGCTCACAGCAACCTCAAACTCTTGGGCTTAAGCAATTCTCTTGTCTCAGCCTCTCAAGCAGCTGGGACTACAGGCGCCGACCACAATGTCCGGCCATCTTTTTGTTGCAGTTGTCATTTTTGACTTTAGCTGGTCCAGGCCGGGTATGAACCTGCCAGTCTCAGTGTATGTGGCTGGCGCCCTAGCCACTGAGCTATGGGCACCGCCCTGAGTATGAAAACCTTTCATAAAATTAAAAAGCTTGCACTTTTAAAACTAACATCTAAGTTATTTAGCACCACTCAGTAATTTTCCAGAGTAGAAGTTGTAGATTTTTAATCAGATGTGACCTTTCATAGTTTAATTCAAATGAAATTGATATCTCTACATAATAAACAACTTCAAGAGGTTTATAATCATTAGCCTAATATTTTTCCAGTAATTAAGAGGTAAAACAAAAAATGATGCTACTCTCTTTAAGCTACCATCAGATTAAGAAACAGAGAGATAAAAGATTTTTGCTTCTGGCTTGGCGCCTGTAGCTCTCGGCTAGGGCGCCAGCCACATACACCAAGGCTGGTGGGTTCAAATACACCCTGGGCCTCCCAAACGACAATGATAACTACAACCAAAAAATAGCTGGGTGTTGTGGTGGGCTCCTGTAGTCCCAGCTAATCGGGAGGCTGAGGCAGGAGTATCACTTAAGCCCAAGAGTTTGAGGTTGCTGTGAGCTGCCACAGCACTCTACCGAGGGCGACATAATAAGACTCTGTCTCAAAAATAAATAAATAAATAATTTTAAAAAAGATTTTTGCTTCACTTGCAAACCTATTCTGTTTTAACCCAGTGGTTCTCTATCGGGGCAATTCGGTCCCCCATAGAACATTTGGCAATGTCTGAAGATATTTTTGTTTGTCACAACTGCAGCAGGCAGGGATGAGGGTGCTACTGGCATCTAGTGGGTAGAGACCAGAAGCTGTTAAATGTCCCACAGTTACACAGGACAGTGCCCATGACCAAAAGTTATCCAGCCCCAAATGTCAATAATACCGAGGTGGAGAAAACCTATTTTAACCTAACAGGGTCACTTTGTGTAGATTGTTTTGGATAATGGACCGTGTTCTCCTTCCTAGTTTCCCAATATTAGAAGTAATAGGATCTAGTGTAGCTGGGGCTGACACCACGGTTAATTGGGATCACTAGTTATTGTTCCCATCTATTGATAAATAAATCATATTCTGGGGAAAAAATTCCTAGCTGTAGGTGTAGTAAGTTTTCTCTGTGGTGACTTTTGTTTTGTACCTGCTTAGGTGAGAAAGATCAAGTTCAGTCTTGACTACTGTTTAGAAGAGACTTGTCTCAGGACTGCACAGTCTTCCTTAAAGAGTTCTCAACTTGGACATGTTTGGCTTAAAAAGAATGCGAAGAAGTTAAAACCTTTTGCACTGCTCTTGCAAAATGAAGTTTTACTTTGACTTGAGTCTTTTCCCTTTTATTTATTTATTTATTTTGAGACAGTATCACTCTGTTGCCCAGGCTAGAGTGGCACGGCATCAGCCTAGCTCACAGCAACCTCAAACTCCTGGGTTCAAGTGATCCTCCTGCTTCAGCCTCCCAAGTAGCTAGAATTACAGGCGCCCGCCACAACACCCAACTAACTTTTTCTATTTTTGAGTAGAAACAGGGGTCTTGCCCTTGCTTAGGCTGGTCTCAAATTCCTAAGCTCAAGGGATCCTCTGGCCTTGGCCTCCCAGAGTGCTGGGAATACAGGAGTGAGCCGCTGTGCTAGGCCTGAGCCTTTTCTCTTTTAAAATTCTCTTTTATAAGACAGCATTCTGATATGTCTACATAATAAACAACCTTAAGAGGTTTGTAATAATTAGCCCAATATTTTCTAAATAATTTAGGTAAAAAATGGTTCTACTGTCTTTAAGCCAGGGGTATACAACCTTGTTTTTTTCTCTGCCATATATTGGAAGAATAACAATTGTCTTGGGCCACACATTAAATACACAAACACTAACTAAAGCTGATTAGCAAAACAAAAGGTGCCTGCATAAGTACTTTCCTGGATATCCACCCCCACAGTCAAGCAAAAAAAGTCTTCATAAAATCAGCATGTGGCCAGGTGGCCTCAGGTTAGAAACCCCTGATAAGTTATAGTCAGGTTAGACACCTATGGAGATAAGAGATTGTTTGCCTCTGTTTTAACCCAGTGGTTCTCAATCAGGGGTAATTTTACCTCCCAGAGAACATTCCAAGCTTTGAGCTTCTGCTAACATTATCACCATTAGTCTAACTTATCAATTTACAAATTTACTCTCTTTTTGCTTCCTTTTATTAACTCCCATTATTTTATTTGGGATTATTTCCAGCCTAAATAGATGGGGCCTGGTGGCTCATGCCTAATCCTAGCACTCTGGGAGGCCAAGGCAGGAGGATTCCTTGAGCTCAGGAATTTGAGATCAGTCTGAGCAAAAGCGAGATCCATGTTTCTACTCAAAAATAGAAAAACGTAGCTGGGCATTGCAGCAGGCGCCAATAGTCCCAGCTAATTGGGAGGTGGAGGGAAGAGGATCACTTGAACCCAGGAGTTTGTTTGTTTGTTTGTTTTGCAGTTTTTGGCCGGGGCTGGGTTTGAACCCCCCACCTCTGGCATATGGGGCAGGAGCCCTACTCCTTTGAGCCACAGGCGCCACCCTGAACCCAAGAGTTTTGAGGTTGCTGTGAGCTAGACACTCTAGCATGGGCAATAGAGTGAGACTGTCTCAAAAAAAAAAAAAAAGAAAAGAAAAGAAAAGGAAAAAAGAAAGAAAGGAAAGAAAGAAAAGAAAGAAAGAGAAAAAGTCTACATAATATTTCTCTAAAGATTATCACTTAAACTCATGGGAAACTGGTTAAAATGAGAGATCAGTTTAATTATAATTTATCATTTGCTCTCTATTCTGAATTCACTATTACAAAAACTCCTTTATCTTAAGATGGCTAGTGAGAAAGTAGAATAATCAAACCTATAATAGTTACATCTAATACAATTTCAATTAATGTCATTGTTAGTATCACTGATTGACTCTACCCTCTCTTATCTACTTCATCTGACTTGACTAATCAAAATTTCATTTTCTTTTTCTGCTTGAGGCTGATGGGAAATTTTTTATAAGAAAAGTCTACATGCTTGCAGTACATTCCTCTTGGTACCAGTGGGTTGATTCCCACAAATGCTGTTTGGGGAAGAAGCCAGCTCTCCCCTCCTTATGTCATCATTAGGGTCCTATTGGTCCCCAATTTCCACAACATCCCTAGTTTATTACAACAGGACTGTTTGAAAACACTTTTAACTAAAATGCATGGACACTATGGTACCACTGTCCATTCCATTCGCCATCTTGCACTACTATGTAATATTTGGCCCTTGCACATGACAAGTGCTCAAGGGTTGTTTATTATAATAATGTAAATTACAGATTTTTAATGAAAAATTGGAGTTTGTGTAGCTTTGGATGTATCACATGGTTCTAAAAGGTTTAGCTGGAAAATAATAATAACTGATTCTGGGATTTTAAAATGCTTAATAAGAATTAGGATCTTCTGGCTTGGAGCCTGTAGCACAGTGGTTATGGTACCAGCCACATACACCGAAGGTGGTGGGTTTGAACTTGGCCCAGGCCTGCTAAATAACAATGACAACTGCAACAACAACCAAAAAATAGCTGGGCACTGTGGCAGGTGCCTGTAGTCCCAGCTACTTGGGAGGCTGAGGCAAGAGAATAGCTTAAGCCCAAGAGTTTGAGGTTGCTATGAGCTGTGATGCCACGGCACTCTACCCAGGGCAACATAGTGAGACTCTGCCTCAAAAAAAAAAAAAAAAAAAAAAAAGAATTAGGATCTTCTTCACCACTTTTTATTTTAAATAAGATTTGAGCAATAGCAATATTTGTTAAATTTATTATGGACTACGTGACATATAATCTCAGTAAAAGACATGGATTTGCTATGTAAGAGTTGTCACAATAATTGCAAAGTTTAGTAGCTCTGGGCTCATCCTGGTGAGCTGAGGACTAGCCCTTCTTGCAAAATCCCACTTAGTGTGACTACCTGTAATATTGGGCTAGGGCCAGTAACTGCCTCATAGATTTTGTGAGTATCAAAAGGGAGTCTATATGCTATGTGCTTACATAGTTCCTGGCACATAGTAGGCATTCAACGAAAGCTAACTATAATAATATTACTAGTAAATTACGTTCACAGTTTGAGAAAAAAAGTGGAGCAAATGTTGGTGAGCGGTAGAATACAAAGGCCAGTGAAAGTGAAGTTCCCATGTGCATGTCAACAAGGAGGCAGGGCACTCTGGGTAAAAGCCCACGGATCTGTGCACGCGAGGAAACCAGCCCAGGGAAGGGTGACTCCCCCAGGGCAGGTAGCGTGCTCCTGCCAGAGCCCAGAGGAGGGGCAGCCTTCTCTGAAGTGAGACTCTTGGGACTGAGGCACAGCTCATCGGGGCTGTTTGCCTTTTCCTTCTTTCCAGTGGGCGGGGAGCTACTCACAATGCAAGAAATACTCCCCTTCATGTGGGGGACGTCTAGGGACACCGACCACATACAAGTAAACGCGGACAGGCTTCTTCTCCGGTAAACCATCGCGATGACGCTGACTCCTTCACTGTCCCACTTGACATTTCACTCCAGGGCCAAAAGGTTGGCGCCCGGCCTCCCTTATCAAGTCCCTGCACAAGGGTCCTTGAGAAGCCGGCTGGCTGTATGAAACTTACAAATAAGGCTCGGGCACCTGTGGTTCAAGCAGCTAAGGCGCCAGCCACATACAACTGAACTGGAGGGTTCGAATCCAGCCCCCCGCCAAACAACGATGATGGCTGCAACCCTCCCCCACCCCCACCTCCCCCCAAAATAGCCGGGCGTTGTGGTGGGCGCCTGTAGTTCCAGCTATTTGGGAGGCGGAGACAAGAGAAAGAATCGCTTGAGCCCAGGCGTTGGTGGTTGCTGTGAGCTGTGATGCCACTGCACTCTACCCAGGATGACAGCTTGAGGCTCTGTCTCAAAAAAAAAAAAAAAGGAAAGAAAAGAAAGAAAGAAACTTACAAATAAGTAGAATACTGTTTTTTTTTTTTTTTTTTGTAGAGACAGAGTCTCACTTTGTCACCCTCGGTAGAGTGCTGTAACATCAGCTCACAGCAACCTCAAACTCTTGGGCTTAGGTGATTCTCTTGCCTCAGCCACCCAAGTAGCTGGGACTACAGGCGCCTGCCACAACGTCCAGCTATTTTTGTTGTTGTTTTTGCAGTTTGCCTGGGGTCGGGTTCGAACTCGCGACCCTCAGTATGTGGAGCCGGCGCCCTACCCACTGAGCCACAGGCGCCGCCCGTGTTTTGTTTTTAAAAATCCACCGAGTGCCAAAAGAACACAGAGGACGCCGCGACTACGCTGTTTTCTGGAGCCCTGGTGAGAGTTTCTGCGGGAAGTGATGTTCCGAGTGGCTCTTCCGTGAAAGACCGGGTGGGAGACAGGAAAGGCGACCCTCACGAGAGCCTTGACGCGGGCGCCGAGCAGAAGGTCCGACGGGGGTTGGGGCCGGGCAGGCTGCGCCCAGGGGTCTGGAGAAGCTGGAGAAGCGGGTCGACCCCAGACGGGGACAGCTTTCACAGGCCCAGCCAAGGAGTTGGGACTCCATCTGGAGACCGGCGACAAGCCAGTCAGATTTTAAGTGAAGACACTCGGGTTTGCTTGTGGGACCCGGACAGTGCATGGGTGGGAGACATGCCAAGATACCAGCCGTGACCAGGTGTAGGGAGTCCGGGAGGACACCGGTGCCTTCGTCGTGGCAGTGGCAGGTGGCGGAGGGAGGTCAGACTCGAGGAACCCTCAGGAGGCAGAACCCTCGGGGCTTCCCCGCCGCGGATCGCCGAGCGTGAGGAAGAGGGAGCAGGGAAGGCCCCCGAGGCTGCCAGCCCCGGGAAACCCAGGGGCCCGAGACGCTCCTGCTCTGGCGACGGGCTGCAGGACCGGGCCAGGAGCGCAAGGACCGTGCCCGGCTCAGCTGGGCACACAGGGACCTGCGGGACCGGGCGGGGGCAGCCGAGCTGCTCACTGCTGCCCGGGGCCCCTCCCGCTCATCTGCTCCGTGTCAGGCGTGTCCCAGGGTCCCCTGGGTTCAGACCCGCGGACCTCATCTCCTGCCACTTCCACGGCCCCTTCTCAGCCCCACGCTAAGGACGCTGCCTGTCTCGGCGCCTTTCCGTCGTCTCACTTTGAGGCTTTCTTTCCCTCCCAACCCTCTGGCACCCGTCACCACAGGACCTGGTTTTCGGGTGCCGCCCACCCACCCCACGCCCCCTTGCATTCTTTTCTCACGTCTGCTCGCCATTTGAAACACCACAGAGCAGCGAATGACTAGTAAACCTGAAGGAAATCTAGCACGCCCTTCAGTCCAGGGCGCCATTTTGCAGGAGGAGACAACTGAGGCCAGAAGGGGCAGCATGGAGTCCACGTCATCCCCGGCGCCGGACTCTTCCTTCCAGGCCCCCTCCAGCTTTCATTCATTCGTTTTAGGAATCCCCGGCCCCTTGGCGGCTCCAGAGCCTTCCCGGCCCTCCCCTGGTAGGTCGAGGCCCACATGGCCTGCAAGTCCGATAGCCCTAGATCAGGAAGAACAGGACACGGGAAACTCACTGTCACCGATGCCCTTCCTGCCTCCCATGATCCGTCTGCTTGTGATTTACACCAAAGCCGTTTCCACGTTGAAGTCCTCATTAGCCGACTTGGCTTCTCAGATGCAGCTACACTGAGCTTTCTCCCTCTTTCTCCCTCTCAATCATTCCTTCAGCCAGTCCCTGCGGTCACCATGTCCTTCCTCTGACCTTTGTGCTTTTGTGTTTGTTGTGATTTCCTGAAGGTGAATCCCCTGGCAGGGGTCCTCAAACTTTTTAAACAGTGGCCAGTTCACTGTCCCTCAGACCATTGGAGGGCTGGACTACAGTTTAAAAAAAAAAAAAAAACTATGAACAAATTCCCATGCATACTGCACATATCTTATTTTGAAGTAAAAAAACAAACCGGGCCCTGCCTGTGACCTTTCAGGTTTTGCCTTTAAACAGCCATTATTCCAGATCTGCCTTGATCATCACCTCTTCTGAGAAACCCTTCCTTTCTTTCCCTTTTGTTAGAAAGTTTTAGAATTGACTTGTGGAACTCGTTTACTATTTATTCACTTCTCTTGCATCCTCGTAGCATGTTGTACACATCCATATACGCATTTATTGCCAACATGATTGACTTTTGTGTACTACAAAATTGTAAGTTCCTAGGGCACAGGGACAATATTTAGTTCATTTTATATTTCTCGTGGCCCATGAATATTTGATTGTTGAATAAAATGGAATTGACTATTCCTAATCACAAACTGGAGTTCTAAGAAGCCTGAAAGTGTTGGGAATGAAGTGTCCTCCCTCATTCCTCGCCAGGAAAAAAACAAAAACTAGAAGGATAGCAACAAAAAAAATCATAACATCCAGGATCTATTATAAACAAAGACTCCTGGTCATTGGAATATTTTTGTCTCCATCCTGATATTTTAGGCCCTATTTTATTTTATTTATTTATGTATTTATTTATTTTTGAGACGGAGCCTCAAGCTGTCACCCTGGGTAGAGTGCCATGGCATCTTAGCTCACAGAAACCTCCAACTTCTGGGCTTAAGCGATTCTCCTGCCTCAGACTCCCAAGTAGCTGGGACTACAGGTGCCCGCCACCACAACGCCTGGCTATTTTTTTTTTTTTTTGGTTGCAGCTGTCATTGTTGTTTGGCAGGCCCTGGGCTGGATTCGAACCCACCAGCTCAGGTGTACTGGCTGGCGCCTTAGCCGCTTGAGCCACAGGCGCCGAGCCAGGCCCTATTTTAAAATTAGAAAAAAATCTTATGAAAATAGCATGTTCAAAAGGCTCATCAAATTCTGTAGGCTAATTAACAGCCATAACTGTTATGAACTTTGACTTACTTTTCACAGGCTTTTTTTTTTAACTTCAGGAAATGTTAATTACTACTGCTTGGAAATAAAAATTAACTCAGACAACCACAGTGAATGTATAATGCCAACATTATATTTCTAAAGTGGGAATTTTTTATTAAAATTTCTTTTTAATTTCAAAAACTTTAAGAGGTGCATGTATTTTTTGTTATGTGGATGAAATGTATCATGGTGAAGTCAGGGCTTTCAGTGTACCTGTCACCAGAATATTGTACATTGTACCCATAGGTAGATTTTTATCTCTTACACTCCCACCCCTTTCCTTAGTTTCCAATGTCCATTATGCCACTTAATGATTATATATATATATCCCTCATTTAGCTCCCACTTATAAGTGAGAACACATGGTGATTGTTTTTCCTTTCCTGAGATCCTTCAATTAGGACGATGGTCTCCAGTTCCATCCAAGCTGCTGCAAAAGACATTATTTCATTCCTTTTTATGACCGTATCTCATGGTATATATATATATATACACCACATTTTCTGTATCCACTCAGTTGATGGGCACTTAGGATGGTTCTATATCTTTCCAATTGTGAATTGTGCTCCAATAAACATTCAGGTGCAAGGTTTTACTTTTTTAATAAAATGGCTTCTTTTCCTTTGAGTAGATACCCAGTAGTAGATTGCTGAATCTAGTAGTAGGTCTATTTCTAGTTCTTTAAGGACTCTCCATACTGCTTTCCATAGCGGTTGTGCCACTTTACATTCCCACCAACAGTGTATAAATATTCCCTTTTTGCCACGTCCATGTCAATATCTATTATTCTTTGACTTTTTGATAATGGACATTCTGACAGAGGTCAGGTAGTATCTCATTGTGGTTTTAATTTGCATTTTCCTGATGATTGGTGATGTTGTGCATTTTTTTCATATATTTCTTGGCCATTTGTCTGTCTTCTTTTGAGAAAAAAATTTGTTGATTTATTTTGCCTACTTTTTGATAGGGTTATTTGTTTTGTTCTGGCTGGTTTATAGATTCAGAATCTATAAAGAACTCCACCCTTTGTCAGATGTATAGTTTGCCAGTGTTTTCTCCTATTCTGTAGGATGTCTATTTCGTCTGTTGATTACTTCCTTTGCTATGCAAAACCTTTTTAGTTTAATTAAGTCCCATTTATTTATTTTTGTTGGTGGCATATTTGCTTTGGAGGTCTTACTCATAAATTCTTTGCCTAGGCCAACTTCTAGAAGAGGTTTTCTTATGAATTCTAGAATCTTTATTGTTTCAAGTCTTACATTGAAGTCTTTAATCCATCTTCAGTTAATTTTTGCATATATTAAGAAACAGAGATCCAGTTTCCTGCTTCTGCATGTGGCTATCTAATAGTGTTAGATAGTGTTTTTGTACCTGCAAAAAACTCTTGTACCTTCCCCAGTATATGTTTTTGTCTGCTTTGTTGAAAAAAAATCAGTTGATCATAGCTATATGGTTTTATTTGGGGGTTCTCTATCGTGTCTTACTGGTCCTTGTGATCCCCCACATTCCTCTGTGTTCTCCCACAATTCTTTTCTTTCTTTCTTTTTTTTTTTTTTTTGAGACAGAGTCTCACTTTGTTACCCTTGGTAGAGAGCCGTGGCATCACAACTCACAGCAACCTCAAACTCTTGGGCTCAAGTGATTCTCTCTTGCCTCAGTCTCCTGAGTAGTTGGGACTACAGGTGCCTGCCACAGCACCTGGCTATTTTTAGAGATGAGGTCTTGCTCTATCTCAGCCTAGTCTCTAAGCTGTGTGCTCAGGCAATCCACCCGCCTTAGCCTCCCAAGTGCTAGGATTACAGGTGTGAGCCACTGCACTCAGCCCTCTCCCACAATTCTTTTTCTTTCTTTCTTTCTTTTTTTTTTTTTTTTGAGACAAAGTCTCACTATGTCACCCTGGGTAGAGTGCCGTGGCGTCACATCTCACAGCTCACAGCAACCTCAAACACTTGGGCTTAGAGCAATTCTCTTGCTTCAGCCTCCCAAGAAGCTGGGACTACAGGCACCTCCCACGATACCCGGCTATTTTTTGGTTGCAGTTGTCGTTGTTTTAGCTGACCCGGGCTGGGTTCAAACCTGCCACCTTCGGTGCATGTGGGGTGCTACCATTCCCACAATTCTTGATCTCTCCCAGAAGTCTCTGTTCTTTGCTCTAATTGTCTGCCCCCATAATTATCTGAGGTACCTTGGTAAGAAGGCATGTGTGCAGGGAGTATGATCCTGGCCATGGGGGTATAGTTACAGTATTCATCAGATGGCTTATGATGCTGCAATAAGAAAGCAGAAGGCAGGCCAGGAACAGTGGCTCCCGCCTGTAATCCCAGCACTCTGGGAGGCCAAGGCGAGTGGATTGCCTGAGCTCACAGCTTCCAGACCAGCCTGAGCCAGAGTGAGACCTTGTCTCTAAAACATAGCCGGTGTTGTGGCAAGCACCTGTAGTCACATCATTCTGGGAGGCTGAGACTGGTGGATCACCTGAACTCAGGAGTTGGAGACCAGCCTGAGCAAGAGCAAGACCCTGTCTCTACTAAAAATAGAAAAACTGGCTCGGTGTCTATAGCACAGTGGTTACAGCGCCAGCCACATACACCCAGGCTGGCGGGTTTGAACCAGGCCTAGGCCAACTAGACAAAAATAACAACTGCAACAAAAAATAGCCAGGTGTTGTGGTGGGTACCTGTAGTCCCAACTACTTGGGAGGCTGAGGCAAGAGGGTCACTTGAGTCAAAGAGTTTGAGGTTGCTGTGAGCTGTGACGCTAGGGCACTCTACCGAGGGTGATAAAATAAGACTGTCAAAAGAAAGAAGTAAGGGAAAGGAAGGGAAGGGAAGGGGAGGCGAGGGGAAGGGAAGGGGAGGGGAGGGGAGGGAAGGGAAGGGAAGGGAGACCTAGACAGAATGTTGGGAGCTTGCACAGGTGGTTGTGGTGTCGCCAAGTGGCACTCATGCGTTTTCTGAGAAGAGGAAAAAAAGAGGCATATGAGGAGGAAAGGGGATTGGCTGAAATAAGAAATGTGTAGGCTTGTCACCTGTAGCTCGGTGGCTACGGCGCTGGCCACATACACCGAGGCTGGTGGGTTCCAACCCGGCCTGGGCCTGCCAAACAACAATGACAACTGCAACCAAAAAATAGCTGGGCGTTATGGTGGGCGCCTGTAGTCCCAGCTACTTGGGGTGCTGAGGCAAGAGAATCTCTTAAACCCTAGAGTTTGAAGTTGCTTTGAGCTGTGATGTCACGACACTCTACAACAGAGTGACATAGTGAGAGAGTCTGTCTCAAAAAAAAAAAAAAAGAGAGAGAGAAAGAAAAAGAAATGTGTGGTTTAGGTGGAAAAATGTGACCCTGGAGGTATGGAAATGGCAGCGAAGAAGTGCAGGAACAGCCAAAGGCATTTCTCCAGATTACTAATCCTGCGGAGGAGCAGATGACTGAATTCGGGTACCATGGCTGAGGTGAGAGGAACCACTTCTTGGTCTGTCCCACAATACCTTTTGTATTAGTCAGGGTTCTCCAGAGAAACAGAACCAACAAGATTTATGTTTAGAAAAAGATTTAAGAAGCTGGCTCCTGCAATTTCGTGAAGGCTTGGTAAGTCCAAAACTGGGCAAGTAGGCCAAAAGGCTGGAGACCCAAGAAAGAGTTAGAGTTCATTATTTCTCAGTGGAGCTCAGTCTTTGCTCTATTAAGGACTTCAACGGATAGAATAAGGCCCACCACTTTATGGGTAATCAGTTTTAGTCCATTCATTTAAACGTTAACCTTCTTAAAAAAAAAAAAAGTTCACAGAAACATTCAGAATGATATATGACCCAATGTCCAAGTACTGTGGCCCACCCAACTTGCCACATAAAATTAACTATCACATTTGATTCCTCCAAAGTTCTGTCTCTACCAGTTTTTTTTGTTCTTGCCAACAGTCTACTATTCTTGCCCCAAATTCTTTGTCTTTCCTATAATTCTTCCCTTTCCCACAATTTTCCATTATCTCCTACAATTCCCTCTCTTCTAGCAAACTCTTTTCTATTTTACCATGCTTTTTCTCCCATAATTCTTAATTTAACCACCAAAATTCCCTGTTCTATCCCATAGTTCCTCATTCTCTCTTCAATCCTCCTTCCTCACGCACAATTGTAAATTCTCTCAACAATTGTTTATTACAGCAAGTGATAACAATTTTGTGATTGCACTTTAAATATGTGTTTCTCTTCCCTGCCTGGGAATTTTCCAAAGATGGAACTGTATGTTATTAAGCTTTCTAGGCTCTATATCAGTGCTCCTTAAAATGTATCACACCACAAGGGCCCTGTTTACACTCTAGGATTAGAAGAGGACCCTTCCTCAGAGGGCTAAGCAACTCATTGGTTTCTTCATCAAGAAAGCCTCCTTAGTATGAAAAAAAAAAAAAGCCATGCTAAATAACCCCTGTGCTTAATGACATATCAGATTTACATTTTAGTTCATGCTTTTTATCTCTGCTTGGACCAATAACCAGTAGTTCACAGACTGGCACTTGAGTGGCACTGCTTTTTATCATTTACAGTCTAGTTTCTGGTGTGTATAAATGAACAGTCATTAATAAGTCAGTAAGTGGGCACTGAAGAAATAATGAAATTAATGAATCTTGAACTCTATTGGTTCAGCAGCTACTGAGGCACCAGGTACTGTGTTCAGTGCTGGGAATGCAAAGTTGGACAAACCGGTGAAAGCTCCTGCTCTCAAAGAATATACATTCTAATAAACAATCAAACAACAATCAATACACTAATAATTTTAAATAGTGAGAAACACCATGAAGAAAATGAAACAGGTGATACTACATAGAGGTGGGGAGGTGAGGCTATTGCTCAAAGTGTCTTTTATGGAACATTAGGTTTTCATCTCCTGGGAGCTTACTTGAAATTCAGAATCTCAGGCCACACCCCAGAACCACTGAGTCAGAGTGTTCATTGTATAACATGATGTGCAGGTGACCCTTATGCTCAGATACGACTTCAGATATTGTTGTCAGGAAAGATGTTCCTAAAGAGGTGACATTTTAGCTGAGAATTTAATGATGAGAAAAACAGCCTTATACAGAAAGATCTGGGAAAAGAGTAGTCTAAATAATGGGAAGAGCAAAGGAAAAGGTTCTGAGGTAGGAATGAACAGGGGAAGACCAGTATGGGAGGAACAGAGTGAGAAAGGGACCTTGAACACTCTGCTATTTGACATTTATCAAAAGCCCTATAATGAGAATTGATGATTTGGACGAAAAGTCCCACAGACAAGCCCTCTATTTCTACAAAGCAGAGGTACCAGATAGGTTTCTGTGTGCAACCACTTTAGCCATCCTGCACTCAGAACATTAATTGATAGAACTTTTCCCTTTTGAGTCTGGACAAAGCCCCAGTGCTTCTCAACATAGTTATTCAGGCAGCTACCACGAATAGTCCAGAGTTGACATCTGAGTTGAAACCTCTTTGCCATCCCAGGGAAGATTATTTAAATACCACCCTGTATCAACACAGACCATTAAGGACCTAAATACTCAAATGAAGAGAAAAGTTTTGATGGTTCATAGAATTAATTTAATGCACTGGGCTTTGGGATTTTGTTTGTTTGTTTTTGTTTTTGTTTTTTTAGACAGAGTCTCACTCTGTCACCCTGGGTTCAGTGCGATGGTATCATCATAGCTCACAGAAACCTCAAACTCTTGGGCTCAAGCAATCCTCCTGCCTCAGCCTCCTGAGTAGCTGGGACTATAGGCGCCCACCAGGATGCCCAGCTAGTTCTTTCTATTTTTAGTAGAGACACAGTTTTGTTCTTGCTCAGGCTAGTCTGGAACTCCTGAGCTCAAGCAATCCTCCTGCCTCAGCCTCCTGAGTAGCTGGGACTACAGGCACCCACCAGGATGCCCAACTAGTTCTTTCTATTTTTAGTCGAGATGAGGTTTTGCTTTTGCTCAGGCTAGTTTGGAACTCCTGAGCTCAAGCAATCCACCTGCCTCAGCCTCCCAGAGTGTTAGGATTACAGGCGTGAGCCACTGAGCCAGGCCTAATTTAATGCACTGGGCTTTGTTATTGTACCCACAGTTTCCATTGAGGGGATCTGGGTGTAATTTCTCATGACATTTAGCCCCCCATTCAGCTCACTACATCATCTTTATGAGAAAATGGGATTTCTCTCAGGACTAAAATTCAAGAAAACAGTGTTTCGATAAAAGCAAAACAGAGAAAACCAGTTTGTTTTTTCATGTGAACACTAGAAACCTAAAAAGGATAGCTATTTTCTCTTTTCTTTGGCTATTCAAAAGCTTAGGGTCAAATTTCTGGCCTGCCTGTGACAAACATTCTGGATCCAACAAAGTGTATTCTTTTTTATTTCTTTTTTTTTTATTATTTATTGTTGGGGATTCAGTGAGGGTACAATAAGCTAGGTTACACTGATTGCAACAAAGTATATTCTTAAATGTTAATATTAGCATTGGCCACATTATTGTATTCTCCTTCCATTAACCCCCACCCCCATCCTTCCTTCCACTATTTTATCTTGTAATGTCTATATTTTATTAAGCTGCCTCAATCATTTGGGGGGAAGAAAGTGAGGTAGAACTACCTGCATAACAATTAACTCACTCCTTTATACAGTCTGAATTTGGACCAATTTCTTTGAGTTCATTTTTCAGGCAAATGACTGACAACATTTTATAAATGTTGAAACATTTTATAAATGAGGCAGAGTTCTCCAGGACAGGGTAAGCTTGATAAAATTGTTCTATTGAAACTTATTCTTTTCTCTGTGTCTCTTCTAGCACAACATTTTGAATATTCTCATTGTCTTCAAGCCAGAAAGGAAATGGAGGATGGGAAGAGAAGAAAAAAGAGGTAATATATAATCATAAAATCTTTATTGCTGGCATACAAAGAAACAAAATGGCAAGTTTTGCTGCTGCAAAGGGAGGAAATTGTATCTTTCTATACATGTGGAAAAGGGTAGATATTCAGTGAAGATTTATTGAGAATTTCTTGTGTAAAGAAGTATACTAAATACTGTAGAAGTGGATTGTTATGTTTGCTACCCTAATATTCCTAATAATGGGATCAAGAAGACCTGGGATTACCAAGTCCTTTTCTTCTATATCTTCCCTAACTTTCTCATCCTTTCTTGTCACATACAAACCCAAGTTGGGGCAACTTCAGACTGTAAGTTCCTTGAAGTTTGTTTTATTTGTGAGGAGACCAGGTACTCAATAAATGTGACTCGAATGGTCAAAGATTCATGGACAGGGGAAGAAAACTGGTTATAACCTCTTCTCATTTTTCAAGTGAAGCCAGAGTTGCAACGGAAGGCACAAGGACAGAAGAGCAATCTCAGAGCATAGGACTGCAACCTGAGTTTCAGTCTAAGTGGGGGTGATGCCTCGACAGGCCCTAGGAGAGCAAGAGGGCATTGGGTGCCCAGAAGAGGTCATCAAGAGGAGGCGTCTGGAAGTGGAGGGATTCTGTTTACTCCAGTCATCTGCCTAGCATTTCAGGTCGGCTAAGGGTCTATAAGGAACATGGGTCCACAGCAAGAAACTCTGGTATGTTAGACATGAAAACAATTTGGAAAGGACACATCAACTGTTCTCAGCACATCAAGTCGCGGTGTTTGGAAATGGAAAGAACCTAAAGAAAGTAATCTTTTAGATGAGGCTCTGAAGACTGCAGTCAGATTTCGCTCCTGCGGGCGCAGGGAGAACAGGTGATGGTACGGGAAAGGGTTAGGGTTACAGCGCGACCACAGCGGAGATCAGAGGGGTGACGCAGGATGGAGAGGCTAGCCCAAGCCGAGAGCAAAGGCGCGGCTAGGACGGAGAAGGTGGCGAGGCCCGGGTGGGAGGGGAGCGACTTTAGCGAAAGAGGTGTGGCCAGTGTGGAGAGCAGAGGCTGGCGGGGTCTGGTGGGCGTGACCAAGGCAGTAAGTCCCCTCGTAGGGGCGCAGATGTCAGGTGGGGGCGTGGCCGGTGCTGTGGGGCGGGGCCCAAAGGGACGTGGTTATAATGGCCCGGAGAGTGGACTGCGGGTCCCAGGAGGCGAGCTAGCAGCTGGTTAGTGATCTGGGGAAACTCAGGTAAGAATCAACGGCTGAATGGAGTGGGGGTGACATCAGGGGTGGACCGACCCAGAGAGGGCCGTGGCCCTCCCCAAGGCACCTCGCTCCAGATCTTGGAAACGGGACAGCTGTCAGTCCTGCCAGTATTGCCTGGGTTCCCCCGGGCGCCCCAGGGGACTGGGTGGGGCCCTAACGGGACGTTGGCCTCCCTCATCCCACCCCTATTCTTATACTATGGGAGTCACTAGACAGATGCACTTCCTTTAGGGTTCTTTGCACTTGACCAGAGAACAGCTGCTCCAGACAATTTATGGGGGTCGGGCGGGCAGCTCCTTGGGAAGGGATGTTGCCAGGGTTGGTTGAATCTACATAACTCAGAAAGTCCAGCCTGCTGTAAAATAGCTGGAGACGGGGTAAAGGCTACAAATCTAAGGTAGTTGTTCCAGAAACCGAGGTGCAGTAAACTTCTATATAGTATCTCTCCCCCGCCCCCCCCCGGGGGCTGTGGACAGACTCACAGCCACCCTCAGGGCAGGGGATCAGCATCAGAGCTGTGCCATGTGGACAAATCTGAGCTTTCTTCACTCCGCAGTTCCTTCTTCCGGCTTTCTTCCTTTGTGCTCTGTCCTAAAGCTGGAGGAGAGGAGCCTCCAAAATACAATGTTGGGGGCCGTGATCCTTTGTGGCATTCCTTGTTAAATGCTTCTTCCCTGAGGCTGGTGGCAACTTGTTAATGTTAATGTCAGTGCCCTCCCCTGGTGTTTTCTCTGGGAAAGTTTGAGAAATACGGTGAGTTAATGTGTACACCTTAGCTTGTCTAGAACTTCTTCTCTCTCAGCCACTGAAAACTGCATTGCTTTCTGCTTCCCTTCTTCCTTTACTATAATCTGGCCATTTTCCACTCTGCTGTTTAAAACCCTTACTGGAATATGGAGAAGAGAAACCCTATTTCTCTGGCTAGAGAAGGTGCTGAAGACCCTGCTTCTGAGCTGTCATCTCTCAGAGTGGCCCTGTTCTCAGATATGTTGGAAGTGGAAAAACTTTCAACTTTCTGGGACTTTCCACTTTTACTCAGATATTTTTTGACCTCAGTACCAGGACTTGAATTCACCAGCCCCAAGAAGCAAGGTACCACCATTCTTTGTGTCTGTGCATACCTGCCCTGTTCTTGGAATATACTGCCTACAGTTCGAAGACAATAAAAGTTGAGTGAATTGTGAGTGAATGAGTGGATATGAATATTTTGGAAATTTGATGGAAAAGAGACTGTGCATTTCAACTCATTGGCCTCACCAGGCAATTAGTTGCAGCACACAGAGCAGTTATTAGAAATATATTTTGAATGCTGGGCTGATGGCTCACACCTGTAATCCCAGCACTCTGGGCAGCCGAGGCAGGTGGATTGCTTAGGTTCATGAGTTCAATACCAGCCTGAGCAAGAGCAAGAACCTGTCTCTAAAAATAGCTGGACATTGTGGTAGGTGCCTGTAGTCCCAGCTACTTGGGAGGCTGAGGGGAGGATCACTGGAGCCCAAGAGTTTGAGGTTGTGAGCTATGACACCATGGCCCTCTACCCAGGGCTACAAAATGAGACTCTTTCTTGAAAAAAAAAATATCCAGGCATTGTGGTGGGTGCCATATAGTCCCAGCTACTTGGGAGGCTGAGGCAAGAGGATTGCTTGAACCCAAGAGTTTGAGGTTTCTGTGAGCTATAACACCACTGCACTCTATCCAGGGTGACTGAGTGAGACTCTGTCTCAAAAAAAAAAAAAAAAAAAGAAAAGAAATATATTTTGAAACCTTTAGCTACCTCAGATTGAGATCATGCTTCCAGGGAAGAAGTGGGTGAGAGGAGGAAGCTAAGCTTTTTCGGTCAAGATATGGCAACCTAACCTCTAATTTAGATTTCAGGGGATTGCAAAAGGCATGTTTTCTTTTGAAATCAGAGAAAAGAAAGGTTCAATCTGTTGAGAATCAAAAAATTGTTTACAATGTGATTGTAACCTTTGGTCAAAGAACATTTTTTTTGCTCTCGATTTTGCATAAATATAAATGGCTTAATCAGGCAGAGTTCAAACTACTTGTCATTTAATAAATATGTGATTTATGAATGATTCATTAAAGGTTTTCAGAATCTTTCCACATATTTCTAAGTCTACAAAAGAGCAGATAAGGGGCATGTTAGTAAAATCCAAGTATATACGTAAATAATCAGTGAGAAGAAAGGGCATATAACACAGAAAGCTCCTCTTTGGCCCATGGAGCCCCTGGGCTTTTATCTGTGGACAGATTCCCCAGGAAATATAGTAATTAGTAGTTCATGGTTGTGTGCTATGTTTGATGGTTAAATGTTATTTTTGGTTTCACAAGCTTACATTTTGTGATTTCAGTAAGTTTAAATAACTGAGTCTAATTGGCCTTGAGTCTGAGCATAAATAACCTCATGTATTGTTAGCTATAATATAGCCTAGCCTTAGCTAAAGTGAGTTTCTGTTTATTTCCATTTTCCTGGTACCCTCCTCACCCCACTTTCCGTGCTCCATTCCTTCCTCCATTGCCCTTGACTGTTCCTTCTCAGTTTTCTTGGCATCCTAATTTCTCCTTTTTGTCAACCTCCCTCCATACGTCTGTAACTCCTGGGGGGGTGGATTTTCCTTTTGTCTCTGGCTTGTGACTGCTCAGGGAGCACCAGAGGTGCAATGCCACCTGTCTCCTAGATGGTTTCTCTGGGCTGTCCCTTTGGCACCTCAAATCCAACATGATTAGCAGTGAGACCATCATCTTTCCCTTTCCTGTTTCTCATGCTGGGTTCTGTTTCTCTATTCAGGGATTCATCCTCTTTCTACCACCAGCATCACTCCAGCCCTAAAATGATGAGGCTCTTTCTACACCTTTGGTTGAGTACCAAACCCAATGTTTTTGTAAAATCAAAATGACTGTCTCTTTTAAAAAATATCCATTTCTTGAAGACAAAATACCTTTGTCCATCTCTACAGTCCTGCCCAGTTAGTGATTCATATTCTCTCACTTAGATTATTGAATATCATTTCAAACTCCACATGGCCAATGTTGAGCTACTAATTTCCCACCTAAAACCTGTTTTACCCACTGTCTTCCCTATCTTAGTTCATGGCAATTCTATTCTTCTAGTTGCTTAGGACAAGAATCTTCCAGTAATGCTTAGCTCCTTTCACTTCTTACCAGCTGTATCTCCAAGACATCCAAATCCAACCACTTCTTACCACCTCCACTGTAACATCCTTAGTTCAAGTTCCTGGATTATCCTGAAGGGTCTTCCTCTTCTTTCCTGTCCCTCCCTGTGTATACTTCTCAGGTGATTTTTTTTTTCTCCCACCATCCTGTAGGAATCTCTCAAGGGGATTTTTAATAGGACAAAATGAATGTTCTTTTAAACATCAATCAGATTATATTATCCTCTGCTCAAAAATCCCCATTTTCTCTCCATTGCACTTTGAAGTTCTCAATCAGGGGCAACCCTCCCCTCCCCCTCAGAGGACTGATGGTGATGTCTGGACACATTTTTTTCCTTATCACAACTCTTACGGAGGGTGTTCCTGGCATCTAGTGGATGCTAGCCAATAGGGGTGCTGCTAAACACCCGCCAATGCGCAGGACAGCCTCCCAAAACCAGGGATCATCTGGCCAAAAATGTTAACAATGCCAAGGTTGAGGAAACCCTGAATTGGAGAAAGAACCTATATAACAGCCCAGAAGTCTCCTTGACCTGGCACCCATTACCTCTGGACTTCGTCTTCTACGTCCTTCTACCTGGCTCACTCTACTTCTGCCATATTGGCCACCTTACCATCCCTCAAATGTGCCAGACATGCTCCCATTTCAGTCTTTTTTCCCAGTCAGTTCCCCTCGCCACCACCTGGAATTCCCTACCTCCTTTAATCCTTTGCTCAGATTTCACCTTCTCAATGAGCCCTCCCTTAAGCAATATATTTCAAAATGCAATACCCCCTCTCCAGTGGCACTCCAAATTTTCCTTACCCTCCTCTACTTTCTCCTGGACATATTCTAATTACCTTTATAATTGCCTTCTTTATTATGTTTGTTGTTTATTATCTGTATCCCCCACTAGAATGTAAGTTCCACAAGGGTAGAGACTTTGTTCTTTTCCCCAGTGAGCCTAGAACAGTATCTGGTATTTAATAGCTGTTCAGTTGATATATTAATGAAAGAAAGAATAAAAGAGTGATGGATTTAATGAACAGTGGTTGAAGGAATCACCTTCTCCTTGACTTTCCTGGCTCCATTCCTTGCCCACTCCCATCCATCTTGTGCTCTGCTGTCAGAGTCATCAGAAACCATCAGTGCTTCCTGCTACACACATGGAATAATAGCTGAACACCTTCCAGTCTCTTGGAAATTCATAGTCCCCAAATTAATCTCAAACCCTCATGCAGCCCCACATTCTGCTGCGTGTCTTGGGCATCTACTTGGCCAATGCATTGACAGATATTCATACAGATTTGGAATAATGGTATGTTCAGACATATTCTTAGCTTTGCTTCAATAAAAAGGTTTGGGCCAGACCTGCTCAAGCCTGTAGTCCCAGCTACTTGGGAGGCTGAGGCAGGAGGATAGGTTTAGGCCAGGAGTTCAAGACCAGCCTGGGCCACATATTCAGATCCCATCTCTTAAAAAATAGATTTGGGGATCTTTTTTGTTGTTTGTTTGTCTAAGGGACATAAAAGGAGATCTTCAGAGTCAGAGTCCCCTACAGGTGAGATCAGCAACAACATTATTTTATTTTATTTTTTGAGATAGTGTCACTTTGTCACCCTGGGTACAGCACCATGGCATCATTGTAGCTCACAGCAACCTCAGATTCTTGGGTTCAAGTAATCTTTTGCCTCAGCCTCTTGAATAGCTGGGATGATAGTTACCTGCCACAACACCTGGCTAGTTTTCTCTATTTTTAGTAGAGGCAGGGTCTCACTCTTGCTCAGGCTGGTCTCAAACCCCTAAGCTCAAGCAATCTGCCCGCCTCAGCCTCCCAAAGTACTAGGATTATAGGCGTGAGCCACTGAGCCCAGCCAGAGATCAGCAACATTCTGGGGGACAGAGTTGAGAGTTTTGAACCACTGCAGGCAATCCATCATTGAGTGATGGGTTTTGTGGAGGACAATAACAGAGGGTGGGGGTAAAGTTAGGCTCTCTGGAACCCTCCTGCTCCTTAGCCCTGGAGAGCCAATCTGGCCCTGTACAGGTGAAACTTCCTCTGGGCCAGGTGTCATTTACTGCCAGCCTCCATATTGCACACAAACAGCTTCACTGCAGGGTGTAGGGCAGTCCCTAAGGCATGACTGTGGCCCTGGCAGTCAGCCCCAGCCTGCCACACCTCAGTGCTTTCCAGACAGCTCTCTGTGGAGCAAAGCCCTGGGTCACTTCCCAGACTTCTCTGGGTGCCATGCTAACAGGCCTCAGACCCCATGTAGTCTCTTGTGCAGGGCCCTGTTCATGTCTAGCCATTTGTTGGTACACCTCTCTTGGCTGGTGGACATGCCCTTGGCCTTATCTTAATCATAAACTTCCCTTGGAAGGCCAAGCCAGCATATCCTTTCTGTTGAGTATATTTTGTATTTGGTATTAGTCTTCCTGAAAATTACTAAGTCTCTCTTTCCAACTAGTTTGTAAGCAAGAGAGGATGCATTTTCCACTTGATTGCCCACATCCTCCTGACACTGAAATTATTAATTGAGTAGCCTAAGGTTCTGTCCATTTCCACCCTCGTTGTCTTCTCTGAGCTTGGGGCCTAATCTTTGCCCCCCCCCCACATTCTCATTATCCGTGAAGTTTCCCTATTTATCCCTTTGCCATTGCCCCCTTGTTGAAATTGCCTCTCTGTGACACATGGGTCATGCCACCCCTTCCTGAAACTTAGAGCCTCTGCCCCATATGTTCTCATCACACTAAATCAAGGCTGCCATTGGATCTGCCTTTGATTGAGAAATATCTGTTTAATTATGCTAGGTAAAAAAAGCCAGCTGCTGAAGGACCAGTGCTGTATGATTCTGCTTCTAGGAGGTAGGGAGAAGAGGCAAATGCACAGAGACACAAAGTAGAAGCAAGGTTACCAGGGCCTGGGAGGATGGCGAAGGAGGAGCTGTGTAATGAGTACAGAATTTATGCTGGGGATAGGTATAGACGGCAGTGACAGTTACACAACACTATGACTGTATTTAATGTCACCAAATTTGTACTTTTACATTTGGTTAAAATGATAACTATTATGTATACTATACCACAATTTTAAAAAGGTAACAGAGAGAGAGGGAGAGAGAAAGATCTGTTTAAATATTTTTTCCTTGTAGATTTTGAGCTCGTGGGAATAGGGAAAGAGCATGACTGTTTCATCTTTACACAAGCAAATTCTTGACATGAGATAATCATGCACTATTGCTTCACTTCAAGAATGAAAGGCAGTAGAAAAGAAATACCAGTTAAGGCAGAATGTCTCCATACCACTTAGCAGTTCTTAAATTTTCGTTTTAGGTCAAGTCAGTTTTATCAGAGGGAATGCTGATTAGTTGCAATTGTTGTTTTTTTTTTGTTGTTGTTTGTTTGTTTGTTTTTTGCAGTTTTTGACTGGAGCTGGGTTTGAACCCGCCACCTCTGGCATATGGTTCCAATGCCCTACTCCTTTGAGCCATAGGCACCGCCCTAGTTGCAATTGTTTGATATTGGCTTTAAAAGAAAAATAAAATCATTACATTAAAAGTCATCCAGAACTCCGAGCACTCTTGGAGGCTGAGGCGGGTGGATTGGCTGAGCTCAGGAGTTGGAGACCAGCCTGAACAAGAGCGAGACCCTGTCTCTACAAAAAATAGAAAAACTAGCCAGGGGTTGTGGCAGGCGCCTGTAGTCCCAGCTACTCAGGAGGCTGGAGCAAGGGGATTTTTGAGCCCAAGAGTTTTAGGTTGCTGTGAGCTATGATGATGCCATGGCACTCAATCTAGGGCAACAAAGTGAGACTTTGTCTCAAAAGAAAAAAAAAAAAAAAGAAGAAAAATAGAAAGCAGAATCAGATTCTGAACTGAGCTCATCGATGGTCTCTTATTCTATAAGCCAGCTCAGTCAATTTGGGTAAGGAAGCTATTTGAAAACAAGTTGCTATTATTTGGCTCAAGATAGTACCAAGGTAATTCCTTGAAAATTTATTACTAGTCTGTGTTTGAAATTGAGTCAAACTTATGCAGATCTTAAATAAGGTACATTTTAACTTATAAGCTCCCTTCAAAAATGACAAACGCACAGAACTATAAACAAACCTGATTTTAACTTTGGTTTGAGAATTGCAAACACCTTTGGGCAATGCAGATGACTTTAGATGTTACCAGCTTAAAGACCCCAGGTAGAGAGTCAGGCGGACCAGTCCCCTTTCTTGTGGCTTGAGTTCCTTGTGTACATACGTAAAGTGATGCATTAGCAAACTGATACATGCCATAATACTTGTCTGGGCAGATGGCTTGTTGATAGCTCTGCTGGAGACCTCTCTTATTCCTTGAAGGGTAGTGACAAGAAATAACTCTGCTTTCTGCTTTCCTTGGACATAGCTCGTCAGGTGCGATTTTCTCTCTTTTCACGTAGGTATAGCCTTCTCCCCTTTGGCTCAGATGGAGCAGGGCCAAGGACAGCAGTACAGTGGCTTACTAGCAGGGGTGTGCACAGAGAGTGGAGGAAGAAAGTAGTGTTGCCTCCTTGCTCAGCAACACTGGGGATCATGATGTGGGTGTTGTATCTTACACTCTTCTTGGAAAGATGGTGTGAAGAAATAAAGTTCAGATCTGTAAGTGAAATGTGTCAAGATGAAAAATGTAGAGAAGAATATAAATTAACGTTTTATTTGGGAAGCATGGATTGCCATTTAAGGCATACACACACACCAGGTGGTCTTCAGTATGTCCAAAGAACAAAGAGAAGACTGGACATTTTATAAAAAGAAGAAATGTTTTGAAAGAAAGTTCATTGGCACTAATAATGGGTGGGGGAGGACTGGCAAACTCTGATCGGTGTATGGTGACAGTGGGTAAAACTAGTCTTAGAATTGCAGCAGCTTGTTTCATAGTTAGTACAAGAACTGTTTTCAGGTTACAGCAGGCAGTTTCGGCAGCAAAGCTGTAGGAAAAATTCTTGGAGCAGGAAAAATTCTCGGAGCAGGTGCTCTGTTGTCCCAAGGGATCAGGGTGGGTTCTTCTCCCCACCCCTTGAGTCTGATTTATTTGATGTGACAAGAATGACCCAGTCTGTATAATCAGCTTTCACAAATGTGTCTTTCATGCTCCTCAATTTCTCTTTTTGTGCCTTTTGGCACCCCTCCCCCACCTTTCCTGCAAGCATGTCCACACTGCTGAGAGTCATACATGAATGTTCTGCTTTGAACTGGTTTGTTAAAGTAAAATCGTATAACACAAAATGAACCTTTTCAAGTGTACAATTCGGTAGCATTTATAATATTGTGAATGTTGTGCAACCACCACCTCCCTCTAGATTAGTTCCAAAGATTTTTCAGTATCCCAAAAAGAAATGCTGTAGCAACCCGTAACCCAGCGGCGACCTGGCAGACTGCGGGGGTTCCTCCTCAAGCCGGGGTCAGGCACACAAAGGGAGAGAAGGGCTGAGAAAATCACACACACACACACACACACACACACACACACACACACACACACACACACACACACACACAGAGTATCCTGATGCTAGTGAGAGCACACAGCACACACACCGTGCCAGCCCCTCCCGAGGCTAACAGGCCCAGGACTCAGGGCTGTATTTATTTAGAAAATTTGGGGCGTGTTCTTACAAGGCAAAAAGTGAAAAGGTAATAACTTCATGCTTCAATGAAACAGGCAGTTCTTTGTTTAGGGAGGAAAGTTCTCATGCTGCAGGACAGGGGAGTGCTAAGCTACAAATTAAAGAATACTTCTGGGGGGCAGTGCAAAGATAAGGAAGGAAAGTCACAGCCTTTAGGTCAAGGTGCCTGCGGCTGCAGGGTATCTACGGGGGCAACTATCGATTATTTTCGACTTTCATTTATATTCTTGTCTCTAACCTATTGATCTTTAGACATTTTCCAAACTACTTTCTTAGCTACTCTGCTGGACATTCCAACCCCCTATCTGCAGCAGAGGAGTGTGTGCACTGCAACAGGGGGACCTGAAACTCAGGGCCGTAACCTGCTGGAGATTTCAGGGGGGAAAGTCAGCCTACTCTAGCTTTCACCCACAAAACTCCACACCCAGTGAGTGCTCACTCCCCCTTCCCCTCTTCTTTCAACCCCTAGCACTGAGAATCTGCCTTCTGTCTCTGTGGATCTCCCCATTCTCAGTATTTCATGTGAATGGAATCATGTAATATATGACTTTCGTGGATGGCTTCTTGTACTTAGCGCCAGATTTTCAAAGTTCATTCACATTACAGCGTGTGACGGGACTTCACTTCTTTTTATGCTCTTTTTCACTTTGCACCACGGGACCCAACACAGTCCTGGAGCAAAGGAAATGACAATAAATGTTGAAAATTCAAACAGGCAGGGTGGTGCCTGTGGCTCAGTCGGTAAGGCGCCGGCCCCATATACCGAGGGTGGCGGGTTCAAACCCAGGCCCGGCCAAACTGCAACCAAAAAATAGCCGGGTGTTGTGGCGGGCACCTGTAGTCCCAGCTGCTCGGGAGGCTGAGGCAAGAGAATCGCTTAAGCCCAGGAGTTGGAGGTTGCTGTGAGCTGTGTGAGGCCACAGCACTCTACAGAGGGCCATAAAGTGAGACTCTGTCTCTACAAAAAAAAAAGAAAGAAAAAAAAGAAAATTCAAACAGGCAGAATCCCAGCCCTGTGAGACCAGGTTGGGGGGGGGGGCGTTCTATTTGGGCAGCGTTCCTACCTTTGACTCTATCCCTACTCAGGAAGCTGAGGCAGGAGGATCTCTTGACCACAAGACTTTGAGGTTGCTGTGAGCAATGACACCACAGCACTCTATCCAGGGTGACAGAGTAAGACTCTGTTTCAAAAAAAACTGACAGAGACAGACATGGTTCCTGCCACTATGGGGCTTAGATGCTGGGGAGGATGGTGTCTGGAAGTACATTCCTGGTCAGGTATTTTTCATTCAATGCTGGCCTGACCTGGTGAGCAGGAGGGAGTGACACGGAAGTCTGTCACTTGGAGTGGGGGTAGAAATTTACCAGGCCCAGATGGAGGGAGAGGGTCCAAGGAAGGAAGAACATCTGCACAGACTGGAGTTGGAAGAAGTAAAGCCTATGTGGCCGATGGGCATGACACTAAAACCTCAGCAAGGCCAGGGCGCATGGCCTGGCAGCCACCCTTCTGTAAAGATTCCTCAAATCATGTCCCCAACAGCTGCCTGAACACATCTGAAGTGCTCACACTACACACTTCAAATCTATAGTGGAGGGTGGTGCCTGTGGCTCAAGGAGTAGGGCGCCAGCCCCATATACCGGAGGTGGTGGGTTCAAACCCAGCCCTGGCCAAAAACTGCAAAAAAAGAAAAAAAACTATGGTGGAATGAATGTGTAATCAAGAAAAAAGAATCCCCCCTCCCATTTTAGAGCATGTTTGTTCACATGGTACAAGGATGGGAGTTTTCAGGGAAAGTGAATGAAGCAGTTTGGGAGTGGGGATGGAATGAGGGGACGTGTTCAAAGTCAGTATTACAGTATCTCAGAACACCATAGTGAGTACCTTGAAATCATCGTCCCCGTCTCAGAAGAGACTTTCACTGTGAACATGTGAGAGGTAGAAAGGGTTCAGGATTAACCTTGTTCATTTTCCCCATGTTCGAGGGCTTTTGCCAGTGTAACACTAAAACTGGCAAAGAATAGCAGATTATATTTAAGCTTTCGTTTCAAAACCGCCCATGACTATTTTGGCAGGATGTGTCTTGGGTTCTTTTTAAGCGATCCAGACACAGATGATTGTTTTTATTCCAGCTGCCTGGAGGCAGCTTTAATCTTGGGCATCTTCCTACATGTGGACACCATGTGGGGTGTGGATACCTAGTTGGGATTTCAGAGAGCAATTTTTTTTTCAATTTTAAACTATATAGTAAACAGTTTTTTTCATTCCTGTGGCTAAAGAGAATCTTTTCTCTGGACCTCTGGTATTTGCCAACCCCAGGGGAAAGGCAAAGCATATGAGTCAGTGATCAAGACCCTCCCTTCCCTCCACGCAGGGGACAAATGAGTTTGAGGAACAAAAGTGAATAAACTCTTGACTCCCATTTGCCCTCCCCCACCTCAGGGTGTGTACTGCTAGCCTGAATGTTGTCCTACTTAGACGTTTCCCCAAGATCTTAACTCTCAGTTTGTAATAGCTTTTCCTCTCTGTCCTCCTCCCTTGAGATTATTAGGTTCCTGCAAGCTATTCGGGAGCTGATCAAGATTTCAAGCTAAAGATGGTGGTGATGAACAGCCTGAGGGTCATTCTTCAAGCAGCTCCACACAAATTGCTGTGGAGAAAGTTCCAGATTCTGAGGTGCATGCCAGCAAGGCTCTGCAGCCTCTATACTTGCACTTACAAAACCCGGAATCGAGCCTGTGAGTACACCACTTCCTTGAAGAGAGAAAAAAAGCTTGTTGGCTTTAAAAATGATCGTGTGTATTAACAATTTGTAGCTGTAGTGTCATTGCCATTCCAACACAGGATTATATATGCCTTATGAACTGTGAGAATAACTCTTTCTCTGTTGATTCATTAAAACAAATGTGGGATGTGCTTTTTTGACTAATTTTAGCTTGTAAAATAATGTCTTCCAGAAACTATAAGAGAGATGTCCCAGTTTTAAATATTTTGGAACCTATTCTTTATCATTTCTTAGTAATTGTCTTTTTTTTTTTGGCAAAGATTGATTCATAGACTTCAAATTATTTCTGTGAATCTCAAGTTTCTGGAAGTTGCATAGTAATGTTTGCAAATAGTTCAGTAGCTAAATGTTCCAGAATATTCTGGCCCAAGTTAGGAATTGTAGAATTAATTGTAGCTGACCATTTTCCAAGTGTGTGCTCAGCTGTAAACATGGAAGACCAAGTTTGGCAGCAGATGATCTCCTTCAAACCTCTTGCCTTTTGTTCCCCTCCTGAAATTACAAGGTACTGTCCATGTCTGGATGTTGCCAGGATTCTCCAACAAAGGCATTGACTTTGAGGTTGAATCATTCTGCTTTGGGGGGCTGTCCCATGTACTGTAGGGTGTTTACCATCATCCCTGGCATCTGCCTACTAGCTCACATGCAGTTATAATACCCAAAACATCTGCAGGCATGACCAAACAAACTCTAGGGGACAATACTGCCCCTTGGTTTAGAACCATTTAGAAGATGGGAGAGGATAATGTGTGTATTTGTAGAGAGATAAGTTTGAGTTTACAGAGTGATGACGTGGCTGAGTATTGATTTATCATTACAGAGGAATCTTTCATGTTCTCTAGTATCTAAAATATATTGACAGAGAGTTTTCAAATTTGGGGCTATATTGAGGTCTGTGTTTCTCTCCATTTTGTGTTTACTCTCTTTGATCCCCTATGCCAGTGGTGCCTAATGCCACAATGTATTTTCGTTGCTAAAAAGGGGTCACTACCCACAGGTTGAGAACTGCTGCCCTATGCGTATAATTAAAAGAATGGGTAAGAATGGAATGGTTGTAAATTAGTAATGCTAATTTAGCTAAATCCAAGGGCTTGAAACTGTTCTATAAATATATTTTTATTGTAAGTTTATTTTGTTTCCTTCAACATTGGCTGTGTTGTTATTAGAAAAAAACTGGCCAGAAGCATAATAAATTGCTGGTTGCTGGGTGTGGCTTCCTACATGCATGCCCACATCCTACCAGGACTGGCTTAATTCTAAACACTGGTACTTTGTGGTCTAAAGTTTAAACTGGAAAATATTAGTCATATTTATCTAGTTACTAAAGTTTTGCTTTTTTTTTGAACAGAAAGTTGAAATTAAACTTCCAGTATGCTTATGTCATTAGGGTAGTTTGCTGCTTTTAGTGCTGAATATGAAACAAACAGTAGTGGCTTATGGAGGCTGAAGCTTTAGTTAATGAATTTCCCACATCATATGACATGTTCTTGTTTCTGAGTTACTAGAAAAAACTCAAAAACAAGATTTTGATTTTGTTTCTGGCATGTTACACTGTCCCTACCTGCTTTCACCCAGGAGAATATTCTGGCCTTTGCTGCCCTGGGCCATTGAACATGTCCTATTCTATGTTCTAGACCATCATCTGATCAATTGTGAAGACAATATTCATTGTTTCTGGCAGCTCATTACCCCAGCAGAAGGCTCAGTGTGCACTTGTGACCAAGAATGACCTGAGATTCTGAAGGGTTCGAGAAGATAACTTGTTAGCTGGGTGTGGTGCTGTGTCCCTGTAGCCCCACCTGCTGAGGAGGCTGAGGCAGGAGGATCACTTGAGCCCAGGAGTTGGAGGCTGCAGTGAGCCATGATGACACCACTTCACTCTAGCCTAGGTGGCAGAGCAAGACCCTGTCTCAATCCACCCCAAACTCCCCCCCAACACACACACCAAAAAAAAAGGAAAATCGCAAAATCTTTAACTAGTACCTGCCACACCATGGAGTTAGTGTTGGCAGCTCCTTTTAGTAAGACGGTTGTTTTCATTATCACCATCTTTTTTTTTTTTGAGACAGAGTCTCACTTTGTTGCCCTCAGTGGAATGCTGTGGTGTCATAGCTCACAGCAACCTCAAACTCTTAGGCTCAAGTGATTCTCTTGCCTCAGCCTTCCAAGTAGGTGGAACTACAGGCGTCCACCACAAGGCCTGGCTACTTTTAGAGATAAGGTCTTGCTCTGGCTCAGGCTGTTCTCGAACCTGTGAGCTCAGGCAATTCACCTACCTCAGCCTCTCAGAGTGCTAGGATTACAGGCGTGAGCCACTGTGCCTGGCCTTATTCCAATGATTCTTAATGTTCATAATCTCTCTATTTTTAGAAGGAAAAAGATCCTTTTAGGATAACTGGGACTAGAATGACACTAGCTCCATGTGTATGTTTACGTATAAATTTCACTTCATTAACATCTTATAGCCACATGTGCCTACCACTTACTGTACTAGACATTGGTATAGTAATGTCCATCATCAGAGAAAGTGTTATAACTGAATTGTTAGAAAGCTGTTCTATTATTTTTCCAATTAATTTTGATGAATACAAATAAAGCCTGTGGTAATGGAAAGAAATCTAAATTTTGTAAAATAATTTAAAGAGGTTTCTTTTGAGTTGAACATGAATGACCATGACCCAGGGATATAGTCTCAAGAGGTCTTAAGAAAATGTGTCTGAAGTGGCCAGGTTATAGTTTGGTTTTATATATTTATAGAGACAGGAATTGTAGGTAAAAACATAAATCAGTATATTGGTGGCTCACACCTGTAATCCTAGCACTCTCAGAGGCTGAGGCGGGTGGATTGCCTGAGCTCACAGGTTCAAGAGCAGCCTGAGTCAGAGCCAGACTTCATCTCTAACAAAATAGCTGGGCTTTGTGGCAGGTGCCTCTAATCCTAGCTACACAGGAGCCTGAGGCAAAAGAATCACTTGAGCCCAAGAGTTTGAGGTTGCTGTAGGCTATGACGCCTTGGCACTCTACCAAGGGCAACAAAGTGATACTTACTCTGTGTCCAAAAAAAAAATCATCCCATATATGGAAGGTGTATATTGGTTTGGCAAAAGAAAGGCATAACATTTTGAAGCAGAGACTTATAGGTTATAGGAAGGTTTAATGACTTTTCAATTTGTGATTGTTAAAGACATAAAGCTGTACCTAAAGACTTAGGATGTTTTCAGATAAAGAAGTCTGTTAATTAGAGACAAGGCATACTATACAGATTTAGGTGATCTGTTAAGCAAATTGATGGCTTGTAGATGTGATTTAATCTTTGTTTTATATTGCATTAGGTCTTGTTAATAATTTAGCATTTTAGTGAATGATGCCCCAGATCATATCAATGTACACAGCTATGATTTAATTAAATAAATAAATAAATAAATAATTTAGTATTTTGTTGCCACAAAGAGTCTGTTTGGCCAGTCTTATGATTTTTGTTTTAATATTAATATTTGTTGGATGGTGAGGGTGATATAAAGGTAGAAAGCCTTGGTATTAACTTGTTCGGTTTTCTCTATCAGCAAAATAGGTCTTTAATGCCTCCTTTGTGCCTGGTACCAAATTTAGCCCTGGAAGCTGTAGAAAAAATTTAGGGCATAAGCCTCATGGGCTTGGAGTTGACACAGGCCCTTTGAGCAGATAAAGCAAATACACATTACACGAGGAATGGTTGAGGGTTAAATGGTGTGAAAGTGAACTCGGCAGTCATTTCAGCAAAGGCAAAGATCAAAGTGGTTGGAGAAAATGTCATTAGAGAGATAAGACTTGAGCTGGAAATGATTTCCATAAGTGGTAGGAGAATGAAGGGCATTCAAGCACAAACAAGCACTGTAGCATGCCAAGAAAAGCAGCATGGGAAGCCCAGAGCTTGGGAAGAATGAGAAATGGGATTAGATAAGTGAGGTGGGTTCCTAATAGGAAAACCGGGCACTCTTGGACACAGAAGTTACAACTTGGTGTACTGTCTTTAACACAGGAGAGATGTGGCAAAGGTGTAATTTAGGAGAACTGCTGAGTGACAGAAGTCAAGTGAGGGAGTGAGAGAGGAGGAAAAACCATAGGAGGCTTTGTATGAAGTTTGGGGTGTGGAGGCCTCAGCTAGGCTGGTAATCATGGGTGGGGTGAGGAAGAGATAAACCTGAATTATTCTTAAAGAGAAAATAATGTGACCAGTGGGGTAATGGGAAAAAAGCAAAAAGGAAAAGTAAACTGTCTTAATCCGTTCAGGCTGCTATAACAAAATACTTTAGACTGGGTACTTTGTAAACAATAAAAATTTGTTGATTGCATTTCTGGAGGCTGGGAAGTCCAAAATCAAGGTACCGGCAGATTCAGCTCTCTGCTTCAAAAGATGGTGACTCTTGCTGCATCCTCACATGGCCCAAGGAGCTGGGGAGCTTTCTCAAACCTCTTTTGTAAGGGAAACAAGCCCCTATATGAGGGCTCCAGCTGCATGACCTAATTCTCCCTCACCTGGGGGGTTAGGATTTCAACATATGGATTTTGAGGAGACATATATAATACATTCAGACCATAGCCCAAACCTTCCCAGCCAGGCTCTTCATCTTACTCATTCTACCCACAAGTAGTGATTGAAAGCCAGTTGGCTTGCAGAGCACTGGGAGAAGCAGATAATTAAGCAATTATGCATATAATTAGAACTATATCTATATAATAAATAATATGAATAAAAAAAATCAGAAGCTTGGCACCTGTGGATCAAGCGGCTAAGGCGCCAGCCACATACACCTGAGCTGGCGGGTTCAAATCCAGACTGGGCCTGCCAAACAACAATGACAGCTGCAACCAAAAAATAGCTGGGCATTGTGGCGGATGCCTGTAGTCCCAGCTACTTGGAAGGCAGAGGCAGGAGAATTGCTTGAGCCCAGGAGTTGGAGGTTGCTGTGAGCTGTAATGCCACGGCACTCTACCCAGGGTGACAGCTTGAGGCTCTGCCTCAAAAAAAATAAATAAATAAAAATCAGAGTGGGCTCGGTACCTGTAGCTCAAGTGCCTAGGGCGCCAGCCACATACACTGGAGCTGGCAGGTTCGAATGCAGCCAGGGCCTGCCAAACAACAAGGACAACTACAAACAAAAAAATAGCTGGGCATTGTGGTGGACACCTGTAATCCCAGCTACTTGGGAGGCTGAGGCAAGGGAATCGCTTAAGCCCAAGAGTTTGAGGTTGGTGTGAGCTATGACACCACGGCACTCTACCCAGGGTGACATAGTGAGACTCTGTCTCAAAAAAAAAAAATCAGAGTGCTGTGTAAAAAATTTTAATATGAAAATGATCATAAGAGAGTAGCCAGAGAAAAATGTTGCTGAGGAGGAGGCAATTAAGCCCAAGACCGAAAGATAATGGGAGCCAGCCCTGAGCTGAATGAGAGGGAATTTATTTTATTTTATTTTACTTTTTAGAGACAGAGTCTCACTTTGTTGCCCTTGGTAAAGTGCTCTGGTGTCACAGCTCACAGCAACCTCCAGCTCTTGGGATTAGGTGATTTTCTTGCCTCAGCCTCCCAAGTAGCTGGGACTACAGGTGCCCACTACAACGCCCGGCTATTTTTTTGGTTGAAGTTTGGCCAGGGCCGGGTTCGAGTTTGCCACCCTCGGTTTATGGGGCTGGCACCCTACTCAATGAGCCATAGGTACCGCCCGAGGTGGCGGTTGATTTTTGTGGAGGAAGAGGAGGAATAGGAACAAAGGGCCTAAGGCAGGAATGAGCTTTCCATGTTTCAAGAGCTGAAGGAGAGACAACACTTGAGGCTGAAGAAATAGGTTGTTGCAATGGACTGAATGTTTTTTTTTTTATTAAATCATAGCTGTGTACATTAATGCAATCATGGGGTACAATGTGCTGGTTTTACATACAATTTGAAATATTTTCATCAAACTGGTTAATATAGCCTTCATGGCATTTTCTTAGCTATTGTGTTAAGACATTTATATTCTACACTTAGTAAATTTCACATGTATCCTTGTAAGATGCACCATAAGTGTGGTCCCACCAATTACCTTCCCTCCACCCATCCTCCCCCTCCCCTCTCCTCCCTCTCTCTTTTCCCCTCCTTCTTGGGCTATAATTGGGTTATAGCTTTCATATGAAAGCTATAAATTGGTTTCATAGTAGGGCTGAGTACATTGGATACTTTTTCTTCCATTCTTGAGATACTTTGCTAAGAAGAATATGTTCCAGCTCCATCCATGTAAACATGTAAGAGATAAAGTCTCCATCTTTCTTTAAGGCTGCATAATATTCCATGGTATACATATACCACAATTTATTAATCCATTCGTGGATCGATGGGCACTTGGGTTTTTTCCATGACTTAGCAATTATGAATTGGACTACAATAAACAGTCTGGTACAAATATCTTTGTTATGATGTCATTTTTGGTCTTCTGGATATATACCTAGAGGAGGAACTGTAGGAGCCAATGGCAGGTCTATTTTTAGATCTCTAAGTGTTCTCCAAACATCTTTCCAAAAGGACCATATTAGTTTGCCTTCCCACCACAGTGCAGAAGTGTTCCCTTTCCTTCACATCCACACCACCATCTCTGGTTTTGGGATTTTGTGATATGGGGTAATCTTACTGGAGTTAGATGATACCTTAAAGTAGTTTTGATTTGCGTTTCTCTGATTATTAAGAATGATGAGCATTTTTCCATATGTCTGTAGGCTGTATGCCTGTCTTCTTCAGAGAAGTTTCTCTTCAGGTCCCTTGCCCAGTCTGAGATGGGATCACTTGTTCTTTTCTTGCTTATACGTTTGAGTTCTCTGTGGATTCTGGTTATTAAACCTTTGTCGGAGACATAATCTGCAAATATCTTCTCTCATTCTGAGGGCTGTCTGCTTGCTTTACTTACTGTGTTCTTGGCTGTGCAGAAGCTTTTTAGTTTGATCAGGTCCCAGTAATGTATTTTTGGTATTGCTTCAATTGCCCAGGGGATCCTCCTTATAAAACATTCGCCCAGGCCGATTTCTTCAAGTGTTTTCCTGCACTTTATTCTAGCATTTTTATAGTTTCATGTCTTAAGTTTAAATCTTTAATCCAGTGAGAGTCTATCTTAGTTAATGGTGAAAGATGTGAGTCCAGTTTCAGTCTTCTGCGGGTGGACAGCCAGTTCATCCAGCACCATTTGTTAAATAGGGAATCTTTTCCCCACTGAATGTTTTTAATTCGCTTGTCAAAGATCAAATAACAGGAAGTAGCCGGGTTCATCTCTTGGTTCTCTATTCTGTTCCATACATCTATCTCTCTGTTTTTGTGCCAGTACCATGCTGTTTTGATCACTATCGATTTATAGTATAGTCTGACGTCTGGTAGCATGATTCCTCCTCCTTTGTTTTTATTTCTGAGTAATGTCTTGGCTATTCGAGGTTTTTTCTGATTCCATATAAAACGGAGTATTATTTTTTTTTGAGATCTTTAAAGTATGACAGTGGAGCTTTAATAGGGATTGCGTTAAAATTGTATATTGCTTTGGGTAGTATGGACATTTAACAATGTTGATTCTTCCCAGCCATGAGTATGGTATGTTTTTTCATTTGCTAACATCTTCAGCTATTTCTTTTCTTAGAGTTTCATAATTCTCTTTTAGAGATCTTTCACGTCCTTTGTTAAGTAAACTCTCAAATATTTCATCTTCTTTGGCACTACTGTGAAAGGAATAGAGTCCTTGACTGTTTTTTCAGCTTGACTATTGTTGGTATACATAAAGGCTACAGATCTATGAGTGTTGGTTTTATAACGTGAGATGCTGCTGTATTCCTTGATCAATTCTAAGAGTTTTGTAGAAGAGTCTCTGGTGTTTTTGAGATATACAATCATATCATCTGCAAAGAGTGAAAGTTTGATCTCTTCTCATCTTATGTGGATACCATTGATCGCCTTTTCTTGCCTAATTGCAATGGCTAAAACTTCCATTAGAATGTTAAAAAGCAATGGAGACAATGGGCACCCTTACTTGGTTCCTAATCTGAGTGGAAATGATTTCAATTTAACTCCATTCAATACGATATTGGCTGTGGGTTTGCTGTATATGGCCTCTATCAGTTTAAGAAATGTCCCTTCTACCCTTGATTGCATTAATGTACACAGCTATGATTTAATAAAAAGAAAGAATGAAAAAAAAAGAAATATCCCTTCTATACCAATTTTCTTGAGTATCCTGATCATGAAAGGATGCTGGATATTATCAAAAGCTTTTTCTGCATCAATTGAAAGAATCATATGGTCTTTGTTTCTTAATTTGTTTATGTGCTGAATTATATTTATAGATTTGTGTATATTGAACCAGCCTTGAGACCCTGGGATAAAACCCACTTGGTCATGGTATATAATTTGTTTGATGTGTTGCTGGATTGTGTTTGTTAGGATCTTGTTGAATATTTTTGCATCAATATTCATTAGTGATACTGGTCTATAATTTTTTTTCTTTTTTTTTTTTTTTTTTGGCCAGGGCTGGGTTTGAACCCGCCACCTCCAGCATATGGGACCAGCGCCTACTCCTTGAGCCACAGGCGCTGCCCAATTTTCTCTTCTTGTTAGGTCTTTTCCTGGTTTGGGGATCAAAGTGATGTTTGCTTCATAGAATGTGTTGGGTAGTATTCCTTCTTTTTCTATATTTTGGAAAAGGTTGAGTAATATAGATACTAGTTCCTCTTTAAAGGTTTGGTACAATTCTGATGTGAAGGCATCTGGTCCTGGGCTTTTCTTTTTAGGGAGATTTTGTATAGTTGATGCTATTTCAGAACTTGATATAGGCCTGTTCAACATTTCCACTTGATTCTGGCTAAGTCTAGGAAGGTGGTGATCTTCCCAGTATTGGTCTATTTCCTTCAGATTTTTGTATTTCTGAGAATAGAGTTTCTTGTGATATTCATTAAGGATTTTTTGAATTTCTTTTTTTTTTTTTTTGAGACAGAGCCTCACACTGTTGCCCTGGGTAGAATGCCGTGGCATCACAGCTCAGAGCAACCTCCAACTCCTAGTCTTAAGTGATTCTCTTGCCTCAGCTTCCCAAGTAGCTGAGACTACGGGCACCTGCCACAACACCCGGCTATTTTTTGGTTGTAGTTGTCATTGTTGTTTGGCAGTCCTGGGCTGGATTCAAACCCACCAGCTCTGGTATATGTGGCTGGTGCCATAGCCGCTTGAGCTACAGGCACCAAGCCGAGTTTTTTAATTTCTGGGGAGTCTATTCTTATTTCGTCTTTACCATTTCTGACTGATGAAATTGGATTTTATTCTCTTTTTTCCTGGTTAGGTTAGCCAAAGGTTTATCTATTTTATTGACCTTTTCAAAAAACCAACTTTTTTAATTTATTGATCTGTTGTATAGTCCTTTTGTTTTCAATTTCATTTAATTCTGCTCTAATTTTGATTATTTCTTTTCTTCTGCTGAATTTGGGATTGGAATGTTCTTCCTTTTCCAATTACTTGAGGTGTCCCATTAAGTTGTTACTTCCTCTCTTTTGGTTCTCTTCAGGTAGGCTTAAAGTGCTATAAATTTCCCTCTTTGGACTGCCTTTGCAGTATCCCAGAAGTTCTGATGATTTGTGTTTTCATTCTCATTTTGTTCAAAAAATTTGGTAATTTCTTTCTTAATCTCATCTATGACCCAGCTATCATTCAGCATAAGGTTATTTAGCCTCCATGTTTTTGTATGAGTATGTAGATTCCTGTTGTTACTGAGTTTAACTTTTATTCCATGATGGTCCGAGAAGATGCAAGGAACAATTTGTATTCTTTTAAATTTGCTGAGGTTAGACTTCTGACCTAAGATGTGATCAATTTTTGAGTATGTTCTGTGGGCTGATGAGAAGAATGTGTATTCAGTTTTGTTAGGATAAAATGTTCTGTAGATGTCTGTTAAGTCCAGTTGTTGAATATTTAAGTCAGCCAACCTGTTCCTCTTTAGAGAACAATTTAAGCCATTCACATTAGTTGTAAATATTGATAAGTCTGGTAGAATTTTGGGTATCGAGTCTTTCGAAAGTCCAATGGATATTTTTAATCCTTTTGCCACTGTAGAAGTTGGAGTTTGATCAAAAGTTTCTGAGTGAGTTTACTTTTGTGGTGGAGGGTTGCACTGGTCATTATGGAGGACAAGTCTGGGAATATCCTGGAGAGCTGGTTTAGTTATGGCAAATTTCTTCAACCAGAGGAGTGAATGTCATTAACGTATTTAATTTCTCCATCATAAATGAAACTCAGTTTAGCTGGATACAGGATCCTGGGTTGAAAGTTATTTTGTTTTAAGGGATTAAAAGTCAATGACGACCCTCTTCTAGCTTGAAAGGTTTCAGCAGAAAGATCTGCAGTCATTCTAATATTCTTCCCCTTGTAGGTTATGGTTTTCTTATGTCTGGCTGCTTTCAGAATTTTCTCCTTTATCTTAACTTTAGTGAAGTTAATTATGATGTGCCTGGGGGATGTCTTATTTGGGTTGAGTCGTGCTGGGGTTCTGAAACTGTCTACTATCTGAATTTCAGAATCTCTTGGCATGTCTGGAAAGTTCTCCTTCATTATCTCATGAAGTAGAGCATCTGCGCCTTTTGAAGCAACCTCGTCACCTTCAGGAATGCCTATAAGGCAAATATTAGTTTTATTTGAATTATCCTGGAGCTTTCTGAGAGAATGATCCATTTTTGCTCTCCACTTCTCTTCCTCTTTGAGCATTTGGGAGTGTTCAAAAGCTTTGTCTTCAATGTCAGAAATCCTTTCTTCTGTCTTCTCCATTCTTTTTTTTTTTTTTTTTTTTTGTAGAGACAGAGTCTCACTCTATGGCCCTCGGTAGAGTGCCGTGGCCTCTCATAGCTCACAGCAACCTCCAACTGCTGGGCTTAGGTGATTCTCTTGCCTCAGCCTCCCGAGTAGCTGGGACTACAGGTGCCCGCCACAGTGCCTGGCTATTTTTTTGGTTGCAGTTTGGCCGGGGCCGGGTTTGAACCCACCACCCTTGGTATATGGGGCTGGCACCTTACCAACTGAGCCACAGGCACCGCCCTGTCTTCTCCATTCTTTACTGAGGGATTCTACTGTATTTCTCAGATCTTTGAGGGCTGCAAGTTCTTGTCTCAATGTGTCAAAATGTTTGGTGATTTTGTCTTTGAATTCATTGAATTCTTGAGACAACTTTTGAAATGCTCCTTGAATTTCTAATTCCAACTTTACCTCTATTCTATTAATCTTACTTGCAATCCAAATTCTGAATTCAATTTCTGACATCTCAGCCATTTGTTTATGAATGATATCTTCTGTTGTGTCTGCCATGTCATTCCTTGGGGGAGTTGATCTACTCTGGTTATTCATGTTGCCAGAGTTTTTCTGCTGATTCCACCCCATGATTATTTTACACCATTTGGCTATAAGCAGATAAGGTGAAGTTGGGTTGGGGGCTTCCAGAGTAGTGATTAACCAGCTCTTTGCCCAAGAGCTGGGACTGGTGTCTGTACCTTTTCCCCTAGAGCTTGCCAAGGACCCGTATAGTGCTACAGCCTGAGACACTGGGGACCTGTTTGGTGTGGTGGGACTAAGTTGCTCTGTCTTGTTTTCAGCTGGTCTCTGTCCTACCTTAGTGAATCAGTTACTCTGGGTTGAAGTCTCAGCTGTGGAGAAACACCAGCAATTAAGTCACCCCACCTCCCACAGGAAACAACTGGAAAAGGAAAATCAAACCTTCCAACAACCACACACCCAGGGTACCACTTTGGATAGTTCTCGGGTGATTGGCCCAGTTCAAGAGCTCCAAATCAATTCTCCCTGTCAGCACCCAGTCTCAAGTGGGAGAGTTCAAAAGGTCTCCGGCAACTAGATAGAAAGGGTCTGCTGGCAGCTTGAGTTTGACTCGCTCCTGTGCTCTGTGGAGTCAGAAGGACCCCCCAACAAATGAATTTGTCTGGGAAGGTTGATGCCTCCCTCCCCACCTTGCACCTCTGTCACACCAGTCACTGGTAACTCCACAGGGCTGTGACTCCAGTGAGCAGATGCTCCAGGGGTTTGCATCTGCCTGAGTCACAGGGAGATCTATGCCTCCTCAGCCAGGTTGCTGCACTCTGCCACCAGCTGGCAGGGGGAGCTGAGGCCTGACAACCTCAGGTGCTTAATGGAAGCTGGGGTGGTTCACTCAGTTCCAGCCCCACCCCTGATTGATGTTGCTAACACTTATATTTTTGCAGAATTTATGTTTCTGTCCTGGCTATATTCCCTGCGGACCAGCCGCTGTTTGAGTTCACAGAAGGTGGGACTCATCCCCGGTCTGTGCCTCTGCCCAGAGCTGGTGTGTCTGTCTCTGCTGCAGTCTGTGTTGGGGCTGGCGCATTTAGAGCTCACACTCAGCTCTCAGTTCCTGCCTCTCCCCACCTGCTTTTGTCTCAGCTATGGTCCCCCGGGGGCCGGGTGCTTCTTAGGCTCACTAAAGCAGTCTTTCTGACTCAGCCCCACCCTGGGAGTATGCCGTCTCTGTGTGCGCATATTCTAGTGTCTGTCCCTGCCGCGCCCCACCCAGGCAGGTACCACTTCAGGCATACCCTTTGCTCACAGGGCCTACATTTCCATCCCAGATCTTTTCTGCCAGTGGCTGCCACCAGAGAAGATGCCCGGCTTTCTCTGGTTGCCCAGAGAGGCAGGGAGTGTCTCTCCAAAATATCCCCAGGGGTGTGACCCCTATTGTTCCCGCTGCTGCCGCTCTGGTCCTCAGGGCACTGCCTCTCCCTCTCCCATATGGTTCCCTCAGTCCACCGTCTGCTCCTCACACCCATACCACAGAACCAGTGCAGACCTGCAACAGCCCATGCCTTGTCCACACCTCTCGAGAAAATGCCCAAAATCTGGACTCCATGGGGGACAGTCTTCCAGGGTGAGAGTAAAGGGAAGTGCTGAGAGTTCAGAATTGCAGGTAGAGAATATATACAGTTTTATACAGTTTTATGCCTGGTGGGAGAGTGCTATGGCACACTAGTAGGGGAAGGAGTTCTGGATTTTAGAGGGTCTCTCCCGTGGGATAAAATAGGAGGATATCTGAACTCTTCTCGCTTGTTTGTAGAAAGTATAGTGGGAGCCATTCTCATGGGGGAGGGGACTCCCATCTGCTTGATAGTGGATTTTATACCTATTGTTTATTTCCTTGGGGTTGTGGCTCACCTCAGCAGGGTTGATGTATGTTCTTCAACCTTCTCTCTTGCCTCAGCTCCAAACCATCAGCTTACTTGCTAAACTTCTGTCCTTTAACTCTCTTTCTGGATGGGAGCCTCTGTGAAAAGCTGGCTCTAGTCGGCCATCTTGCCTCCAGCCCTCTGGACTGAATGTTTTATGTCTTCCTAAAATTCATGTTGAAATCCTAACCCCTGGACAATATTATTAAATAGGTGGGGCTTTTAGGAGGTGATGAGTCATTCATTATGGCAGAGTCCTCATGACTGGGATTCATTTCAGGCCCAGTGCAATGCCTCATGCCTGTAATCCTAGCACTCTGAGAGGCTGAGGCCGGTGGATTGCCGGAGCTCAGGAGTTCAGAGACCATCCTGAGCAAGAGCAAGACCCTGTCTCTAAAAATAGCTGAGCATTGTGGCAGGCTCCTGCAATCCCAGCTACTTTGGAGGCTGAGGCAAGAGGATCACTTGCACCTAACAGTTTGAGGAAGCTCTGAGCTATGACACTACAGCATTCTACCAAGAGAGATAAAGTGAGACTTTGTTTCAAACAAACAAACAAAAAAAATGAATAGGATTAGTTTCCAATATAAAAGAGACCTTTGAGACTTCCCTGGGACCTCCCTTCATGTGAAGACAGTGAGAAGAAGGCTGAATATGAACCAGAAAGCTAGCCCTTTTCAGACACCACATTTGTTGTTGCCCTGATCTTGGACTTCCCAGACTCCAGAACTATAAGAAATGAATTTCTCTTTGTGTATTATCCACCTAGTGTATGATATAACCTGAGTGGACTAAGACAGTGCACAAAATAAATTAAACCTGAGACTATTCATATCAATAAGAACCAAGCCTGTTTTCAACATAAAATCTTCTAAAGGACTTGTGTTGCTCAGCAGGTAGTGATTAATGACAGCTTCCTTTTTTTTTTTTGTCAGAGTCTCACTCTGTTGCCCAGGCTAAAGTGCCATGGCATCAGCCTAGCTCATAGCAATCTCAAACTCCTAGAGTCAAGTGATCCTCCTGCCTCAGCCTCATAAGTAGCTAGGACTACAGGCACCTGCCACAATGCCTGGCTCATTTTTCTATTTTTAGTAGAGATGGGGTCTTACTCTTGCTCAGGATGGTCTCAAATCTCTGACCTCAAGCAGTCCTCCCAAGACAGCCTCCCATAGTGCTAGGATTGCAGGTGTGAGCCACCACTCCTGGCTGAGTGACAGCTTCTTAATGGCAGTATGACTTAAACCATGGTTGATACAATCACAGTCTTCCTTTATTTCATTTTCCTTGTACAAGAAAAAACCTCAAAATGCAGTCCCTGTTAGCCAGAACACTTATTCAGCTTCCTTTTTTTTTTTTTTTGAGACAGAGTCTCACTATGTCACCTTCAGTAGAGTGCTGTGGCAACACAGCTCACAGCTACCTCAAACTCTTGGGCTTAAGCTATTCTATTGCCTCAGCCTCCTGAGTAGCTGGGACTACAGGCGCCTGCCACAATGCCTGGCTATTTTTTTGTTGCAGTTGTCATTGTTTAGCTGGCCTGGCTAGGATCGAACCAGCCAGCCTCAGTGCATGTGGCAGGCTCCATAACCACTGTGCTACAGGCGCCAAGCCATCAGCTTCCTATTTTTGAGGGAAAATATGAGCAATTACCAGGAAATTATTTTTTTTTTATTTTTTTTTTTATAGAGACAGAGTTTCACTTTATTGCCCTCGGTAGAGTGCCGTGGCGTCACACAGCTCACAGCAACCTCCAACTCCTGGGCTTAGGCGATTCTCCTGCCTCAGCCTCCCGAGTAGCTGGGACTACAGGCGCCCGCCACAACGCCCGGCTATTTTTTTGTTGCAGTTTGGCCGGGGCTGGGTTTGAACCCACCACCCTCGGTATATGGGGCCGGCGCCCTACTCACTGAGCCACAGGCGCCGCCCTACCAGGAAATTATTTTAATGTGCTTTTTTGTTTAAATGGAGAAAGAAGAGGGGAGAGGAAAACAAAAGTGTGAGTTTATCTTTGGCAAAATGCTGGCTTCACTAAGAAAACAGTTGAACAACACTTCCCCTTCACCCCCATGCTGCCTTACCTCCCGCCCCCTCCCCTGCCATAGGAGGATAGATGGTCTGGGTTAATGTAGGAGGAGGTAGCAATGGAAGGGATAGGCTGAGTTTTCTCAGGCCAGTGTTTGCGTGGGTGTGAGGGTTGGTGCTTCCCATTTCCTGAATAAAATGGGGGAACAACTAAGGGTTGCTGAGGGCATCTAGGGACCTGGCCATCATTCCAGCTCTTCCCTGCTCTGCACAGGAGACCTTTGTTAATTGGCTTTAGAGAGTGTGAATTCTCAAATTATCTGAGTATCTCAGAGGAGAAAGAAAATGTGTGGTCTCTTTGTTCTGGGAAGTTTTGCAACTGAACAAGGCCTATTTGAGGGTTTTCTAGAAGTTTGAAAATTAACACAATTTGAATAAAATATAGCTTTCCCCACCCCCAACAATGGCAGTTGGATAATCAACACTCAAAGGGCATATGTTTAATAAGACACTACAGGGCAACAAAGCAGGAGGAAGACGTGGCTCCTGCCCATAAGGAATTTGCATTCTAATCAGAATATATGATGATGATATTGTACTGGTTCATATGCCTTTTCCATTCTAGATTTCTGAAACAGAAAGTTCTCGTTCTTTAAGCTCGTCTTCATCACAAGTTCTTTTATTTATTTATTTTTTTAGTGTTTGGTAAGAGTATTTTTTTTTTTACATATACATGTGTTTATTAGGTTTCCACTTTTGCCTTCACAGAATTAAAAAGCCTTAAAATTTAATAACAATAACAGTGTTTAAGATAAGGACTAGAAACAAAAACCTCATAAAGAATGAACGACAATAAATACATTCAAGGGCAGCACCTGTGGCTCAGGGAGTAGGGTGCTGGCCCCACATGCTGAGGGTGGTGGGTTCAAATCCCGCCCCAGCCAAAAAACTGCAAAAAAAAAATAATACAAATACAAATAAATACATTCAGAAAAGAAATCAGACGATTTCTGCATTGAAATTTTAAGCAATATTATAGTGCAAAGAAACTTACATTCACATTATCAGATAAGAGTATGTATATTATAGAATGCTTTGACTCTGAGGTTCAGTATGGAGTCATCAGTTAACTTCTTCTTATTAGTTTTTTTCCTAAAGTCTCAAAAAATAGACAAGTTCTTTTATTACTAAGAGAAGAAAAAACATTGGGTTCTGACCCAAAAGAGGTCTTTCTATTTTTATATGAAAAAACAGAAAGAAAAACATACACCTTTATCTCTACACCTGGATTTGTCAACTTTGGCACTATTGACATTTTGGGCCAGATAACTGTTTATAGTGGGGGCTTTCCTCTGCATTACAGGATGTTTAGCAGCATTCCTATTATGGAGCAATGGAAGGGATAGGCCAGGATAGGATATCCATTCCTGATATACACTAGATTTCAGCAACCTTGTCCCCCAGTTTTGCCATCCAAAAATGTCTCCAGATATTGTCAAATTTTTTTGTGGGGAGGGAGTAGTGATTCCCTCTTTCTGTTGAGACCCATTGGGCTGGACATACTCAGGAGAACTCTATGTTGCTGGGGCACTTTTGTAAACAAAAAACCACCAGGGCTAAGATCTTGACTTCTAGCTACTGAAGAAAGAGTAATGACTCCTCTGTCAGAGTAAAACAGAGGCAGGTTTCTGTTTTTTATGGAAACAGGAAAATGACCCTGCCCTATGTGGGGGATTTGACTGGGTAATGAAACAGCTACCTTTGTCAAATCCTTAGACTCATTCTTAGCTGTGGACTGAGATGCAGAGGATTGTTGGTGGTGATTTCTCCATTTGTGTTTCTCAGAGTTTTCCTGTTGGTCTTGATTCTCCCCATCTATGGTGCTTCTAAAGGTTAGAGAGCTGGACCACCCCAAACTGATACGTGTGAGCTCCGTCCATCATGCATGGGTGTCTCAGCAGGCCTATCTGTGTTATCAGGAAGTCTGCTGACACTTATCAGGGACTTGCTACAAAGACCCAGTACTTGACCCTGTAGAAGAAAATCAGCATCAGCGTGTCATCAGTGCCTGTGGGGGACGGGCTGTACGTATACACATCTACACATTAATAGATAATGTCCACATTAGCGTGACCCACCACGAACCTTAGCAGTGGTAGTGTTCTACCCAGCTTTTGCAGGGTGGCTGGCTGGTCCTCAGAGTTTGCTTACATGAGAGGTGAACTCAGCATGACATTTACGTGGGTGAGCATTTTACAGGATGCAGGCTACACAGCCTTTCTGTCTATGAGCCAACCATTAAAAAGTGACCATGGTTGACTGAAAAACTGCTTTCCAAAAATTTGTCCCCTGTTTTCTTTATTGAAAGTAAGTCCATGATTGAACACTAGATTACTTTGTCTTTGTACTTAAAGCTAGTTTTGGGGGGTTGGAGGTCAGGAAATTCTCAATGAAGAAAAGGAACTCATTGTGAATACCTATTCCACGTGGCGCTAATCTCCTTGTGGTTATCCCAGGACTGATCGCACTGGGTTCAGGTGAATGTGGCAGGCAGGCTGAGACGGGTTGGGTTTTCCAGATGGCAGAGTGCTGTTCCTCTGCAAGGTGCTCTCTGACCTGCCTTTACCCTCTGCTTTAGTCAGTTGATTAAGGCCCTAAGTGACTAATATTATTTAGGATTCTCCAGGGAGACAGAACCGATATGATGTATACATGTATACAGATACATAAGAAGGAGTGTATTAAGGGAATTGACTCATGTGATTATACAAGCTGAGCGGACTCATCACAGGTCATCTGTAAGCTGGAGACTCTGGGATACTGGTGGTGTGGCTCAAAGCCTCAGAACTATGGAAGCTGATTTGTAGCCTGAGTTCTGAGGCCAGATGCCTGAGAACTTTGGGGTCCTCTGGTGTAAGTCCTGGAGTCCAAAGGCCAAGGAGCCTGGAATCCTAGGACAGGAGAGGAAGAGTGCATACTGGCTCCAGTAGACTGCTGGATATATTGGGCTTTCCTCTGTTTTTATTCTCTCTGGCCCCACTGGCAGATTGGATGGTGCCTGCCCACATTGAGGGCAGATTCCCCCCCAACCCCCGCCCACCACCTACTCTACTCAGAGTCACATTCTTAATCTCCTCTGGAAATACCCCCACTGACACACACACAAAATAATGTTTTACCAGGTTCCTAGGTATTCCTTAATACAGTCAAGTTGACATCTAAAATTAACCATCATAGTGGCTAATTCCTGAAACTTTAGTTTCCATTATCCTTGACAGGTTCTCTAGATGTGGAATTGCCTTTTGTGCGATGCTAGAGAGTGGACAGTCTTGATAATGGCCCCCATCTGCTTTCTTCTAGTGCATCCACTCTGGGAGAGCACAGACCTGGTTCCTGCAGGTGATCGACAGTCACCTATCAACATCCGGTGGAGAGACAGTGTTTATGATCCTGGCTTAAAACCACTCACCATTTCTTATGACCCAAACACTTGCCTCCACATCTGGAATAATGGGTACTCTTTCCTCGTGGAATTTGAAGATTCTACAGATAAATCAGGTGAGGGCAAAGATCCAGTGTTTTTTTCTCTTGTCTGGAGTTAAAGAAACAGTGTCATGATGATACAGGCCATATCAGACACCTTCCATGAGGACTGCTGACCTCTGTTAGCAATGGCATGGAAACTCCTTGATCTTACTTTTTGAATGTATGAAAAAAGTCCCTTCTAGTTTTTGTTTACATTTTATTCAACTAATATAAGTAGTATTTTTTATTAAAAATACATGTGTCTCTCTCTGTGTATAGATTCTATAACTGGTATAGAAGATAGGGTGTGAAACTGAAGTTTTTCAGAAATTTATATTCTATATTCTATCCAAAGGGATATTCATGTATACATTACGTTACAAAGACTAGTCATTTATTAGAGGAATAGAAACTTCTGTTAATTGTGGTAAATAAACAATGTTACCTAGTTTAAAAGAAACACAATGTAGACAAAATTATTATTATTATTATTTTGAGATAGAGTCTCACTATGTTGCCCTCGATAGAATGCCATGGCATCACAGCTCACAGCAACCTCAAACTCTTGGGCTCAAGTGATTCTCTTGCCTCAGCCTCCCAAGGAGCTGGGACTACAGGTGCCCGCCACAACGCCCAGCTACTTTGTTGTTGTTGTTGCAGTTCTCATTGTTGTTTAGCAGGCCCGGGCCGGGTTTGAACCTGCCAGCCTCCGTATATGTGGCCAGCATCCTCACCACTTAGCTGCAGGTGCTGAGCCAGAAAAAATTATTAAAGTCAAATATTATATTGCTTTTTGAATCTTCTCTGTCTCTTTTTTAACCTACCTGAATATAAACGAATGAGAATGGGAATTCGACTTCAAAGTTTACAAGAAACTTTTGTTGTCTGTGGAAAACAGAATGTGACTATTTCCATGCAGGTTTCTTCTTTTTCTCTTTACTGAATTTAATGATAGTAAGTAGTCCTAATTAGTCCGAAATAATCATTATTGGAAATAGCATATCTAAAGTAATTCTGCACCAGTGGCAATTTGCTACCTTTGTCTCTGCTACCTACACCCCCTTAAACACACACACCAGGATTGGGGCTACTTGGCATCATCTGGATGCAGTTTTTGGTTGTTACAATGGGTAGGGAAGTGAAACTACAGCTAGTGGGTCAAGGATGTTTCTAAACATGGAAACATAGTGCATAGAACAGCATTAAGGAAGAGTTATCTAGCCTCAAATATTAGTAGAGCTGAGGTTGAGAAATCTTGATCTAAAAGAAATTTGTCTTGTTGGGTGGCACCTGTGGCTCCGTGGGTAGGGCACCAGCCCCATATACCATGGGTGGTGGGTTTGAACCCAGCCTCAGCCAAACTGCAACAAAAAAATAGCTAGGCATTGTGGCGGGCTGTAGTCCCAGCTACTTGGGAGGCTGAGGCAGGAGAATTGCTTAAGCCCAGGAGTTGGAGGTTGCTGTGAGCTGTGATGCCACAGCACTCTACCAAGGGCGACAAAGTGAGACTCTGTCTCTTAAAAAAAAAAGAAAGAAATTTGTCTTGTGAACATTAGGAACTCAGTCCACAAAAATTATAAAGGAGGGCGGTGCCTGTGGCTCAGTGAGTAGGGCACTGGCCCCATATACCGAGGGTGGTGGTTTCAAACCTGGCCCTGGCCAAACTGCAACAAAAAAATAGCCAGGGGTTGTGGCGGGCACCTGTAGTCCCTGCGACTTGGGAGGCTGAGGCAAGAGAATCACCTAAGCCAAAGAGCTGGAGGTTGCTATGAGCTGTGATGCCACAACACTCTACCGAGGGCAACAAAGTGGGACTCTGTCTGTAAAAACAAACAATCAAAAAATGATAATGGAGTCAAAAGTGTAAGTTACAGCATAAATAGAAATGTTCACTCCTGTATTTACCCTGGCTGTAGCATTCTCAGCTAGGTCTTTGTTTTCTCTGCATTTTCCTAGTGATGCTCAGGTACTTAGATTCTGCCCCAGCTGCAAATAGATTGCCCCTTCAATAGTCTTAAAATCTCTCTGGTTCTCTTCCCTCTGACATAATTTTCTGCTGTGATTCAGGAATTATTTGAATCTTTCCTTAAGGGCTTTATGTGTCTCCACATCTCCCATTTTCCTCTATGGTATGACACAGTCCCCAAACCCTGAACATCTTACATATTTCAAACTAAGAAGGAATTACTCTTTTCCTCTCAGATTCATGAACATCTTTCCAAATTTTTTCAAAACTCTACATTGTGCCCCCCATCTCAACTGGAAACCCATAATATTGCATTTTATATAAGGATTTCAGAAATATCAAAATTTCTGTGTTCCAGATGACTGTCTTGCTCTCTGATAACCTCTACTTATCCCCTTTAATGCTCTACCATTATCCCTGCGAGAATTAAACTAACAGAAAACCCTGATCTATAGGGCACCAACTCTCATCCATTCAGTCTAGATGCATACCAGTGCTTTCAAGTCTCAATCCCTGGCAACCTTCCTTCTTCTGAGGATTCTAGGTTGTGGCAGTCAACTTTCTAAATCCCATGACAGTCTAAGGACTATTTCTTGCCAATCTGAATATTATTGCTTCATTGAGTTTTGGAAGTCTTAGAAAGTTGCTTAATGGGTTTCTTAACCACATGAGTTAAGCCCAGGATTTTTCAGGGCAAATTGCTATTTATTTTATTTTTTAGCCATCTCCTTTTCTTTTGAACAATAGAGTCAATTCTTTTTTTTTTTTTTTTTTTGAGACAGTCTCACCTTGTTGCCCTCGGTAGTGCTGTGGCATCATAGCCCATAGTAATCTCAAACTCTTGGGCTGAAGCGATTCTCTTGCTTCAGTCTCCCAAGTAGCTGGGACTACAAGTGCCTGCCACAACACCTGGCTATTTTTAGAGATGGAGTCTCACTCTTGCTCAGGCTGGTCTCAAACCCATGAGCTCAGGGGATCTACTTGCCTCAGCCTCCCAGAGTGCTAGTGAGTCAATTCTTTTCTATTTGCTTGGGTAATCTCAGATGGAAAACAAACCACCCCATGTTTTTATCACAATAGCTCTTTAGACACCTATAAATCCAACTCACTAAATCATCTCTTGATCCTGTCTTCCCTAAATGAGTCAGTCTCACCCTGTTTTTACAAAATATACAAGAAAAATTGTAGAAAGACTGCTCATTTTCTGCTTGTTTTGTTGGGAAGAATTAGAACTGATAGCCACTTTTGTTATGCTTTAATCATTTTCTTTAAGATACCATTAATCTTTAATAAGTACCTAATTTTCTCTATTTCTCTCTCTCTTTCCACATTTTAGTGACTGACTCTTATTTCCTGCTTATTCTTCACTGCTATTTCTTCATGGTGTTGCAAAATACTCAATAGCATTCAAAGGAGGGAAAAAGTAAATGAAAATAAAAAAAGTAAAAGAAAGCAAAGACATCCTAGAAACAAAGAAGGAAAGAATCAATTCTAGAAAAGTAACAATTGTATAAATATCAATGTGTAGACATTTTAAAATAATAACAAACCCCAAGAAACACTGCTGCAGTATGCTTTATAAAGATCTGGAATAAAGTGCAAGGCAAAGGAACTGGGAAAGGTATGTGAAAAGCATCATAAGCCTATGGGATACAGCTAAAGAAGTGCCTAGAGGGAAATTCATAGCTGAAAATGCCTGTAATAAAGAACTTTCTCAAATCAATAATCTAGCTTTCCACCTTAAGAAACTAGAAAGAGAAGAGCAAACTAAACCCAAAGCAAGCAAAATGAAGGTCATAATAAAGATAACAAGGCATAAATCAATGAAATCAAAGTTGGTTCTTTGGGAAGATCTACAGAATGACAAACCTTTAATTAGGGGGAACCAAGAAAAAAAATTAGAGCGAAGACTCATATGACTGAAATCTGGGATGAAAGAGGGGACAACATGACACATTTTACAGAAATTAACTGGATTAAAAGAGAAGGTGTGTGAGCATCTCCTATCACTGCCCTCTGCTGGGTATTGTTTTGTTACCAGGTTCCCCAAGTAGTGTGCAATTAACTGAGTTTAATGAGTGCAACTAAGAGATACAAACTATTGTAGGGAAGGGCTCTAAATTATCCCTGGCTGACATGGGTAGTCCCTGTAAATTATCAGTTCCTCTGGAATCCTGTTTTTGGCAATGTCATCAGGCATTAAAGAAAAGGAAAGGTGGGTCCTTCATTCTCCTCCTCAGGGAACTTCCTGCCCCATCCTGCTTCACTTTACACTTTTATGGGGCAGCCCCAGTGAGCCTAGTAAGAATGCTTTCACATACATTTGAAGTCTTCCTTCCCCATTTTTGGATCTATGTTAACTTTAAACAATTTTTTACATTAAAGAAGTTTTAGGAAATTTACAGTTATACAACCATTAGTACAATTCAATTTTAGAATGTTTCCATCACCTTCCCCCAAAGATCGCTCATGCCCATTTCCTGCATTTCCTTTTTTTGTGTGAGTTCTGTGTATTACCTTTCTCTTCATCATCCCATTTTCTGCTAGGTCCTTCATTTTCATATTGAGAAGCAAAAGAAGGGAATGAATATTAGAGATTGCTTACTGTAAGCCATACTTTATGCTAGATGTTTTGTATTTGTTGTCTAATATTTTACAAGTTTAATCCTTTCTTGTCTTAGAGCACAGGAAGAACAAAATATTAACAACCTCAAATACATAAATATATATTTATTTGATATATCTTATGACTGCTCTGCTATCTAATTTACTATCTCCTGTCTCCCTTCTTTGCCTCATTTCTTTTTATTTATTTGTTTATTTTATTAAGTGTTTTGTACATAGATCATAAATATATTTATGCCAATTTCAGTGTGTTGATTATTTGTACAAATTGGAGTGCTTACATCATACTAATCAGCATAGCTTTCATCTCATTTACCCAATTATAGCATTAGGACATTTGTGTTCTACACATGATAGAACCAACTTGTACTTGCAATGTGCTCCATAGTTGTGGTCCCCCTACTATCCCTCCCTCCCCATCCCCATCCCTTGCCCTCCCCTTTGCCTCATTTCTTGAGGACTATACTTTTCTACTCTACTGATCTGCCCCACCAGACCCCACCCTTTTCCTTTAATCTTGCTGAGGTTACCAGTCCCAATTAGACAGCCATTTGACAGTCTTTTTCTTTAGTTCCTGGTTTCATTATGGATCTACTAAGTGCCAGGCACTGTGCCATACACTAAGACAGACCAATATTTATAATATTAGAGCATACATATAAATATAATCCACAGAAAATTAACCACCATTTCATACTTGACAATATTTGCTATACATTTTTAATATGCCTAATAAGACTAATATGTCTTTCTCAGGCTTTCAGTGGTCTTAATATGGGAAAGCAAACCTTGCGTATAGAAGGAAGAAGAATTAATGAATGGTGGAAGTTATAAATATTAAACCAGAACAGGTTCATTTTCTGTTTGAGAATAGAACTTAAGGCTGCTGAGATGAAAATATAGAATTTTAATCACTAGACTATGAAATAAACTGGCCCTATTATTCTTACAGGGCAGTGTTCAAAAGATTTCTTTCTTTCTTTTTTTTTTTTTTGTTTGTTTTAAATCAGATACTTGTTCTTTAATTTTGTCAGGAGAATTTTTAGGGCTACCCATAACATTATGTGTTTTTCTTTTAATCTAATTTCTGTGTTTATATAACAATTATTTCAAATAAGAGATCTTTGAAAGTTTTAAGAAAATTTAGAAGTTTTTTAATTTAAATGATCCATCTTTGGCCATTAATCACAATGGTATATTTATTCCCAAAGCAACTCAATCCAATGCCTCTTTATAAGGCCTAATGCCTCTTCATAGAAAAGGCCATTTCCAAGATTCCCAAAAATTCACTCTCAGAAATAGACTTATGATAGAATAGACAATGACAAAAACTCCTCAGAGCTTGACATGGTCAGTATACACAGTGTGCTGCTTAGAATCTTACATGTCCCAGACTCCCAGTCTTAAAAGACTAGCCACCTGATGTGTTCCCGACAAAACATGACCGTGAGATGGCAGAGACTGAGGAGAGAATTCCCACTTAGTCACAAAGTCAAGTTCAGAGACGTAGAGCAGGACAAGAGGGAAACCTCATACGGTTTTTGTTTCAGGGACCTGCAACAAAGTTTGTCTTAAAAGGCACCAGACTAGCCAGTACAGTATAACTGGCTAGTATGCAGGGCTGGTTTGAACGTTAGGCTGGTGGGGAGCTAGGCCTGAGTTCTGCCTTACAATAACCCTCTTTAGACAAAACAACACAGAAAGACAAGTGACAAAACAAAAACAAGCAATAACAACAACAGTGATTAGAATCTATTTCTGAGAGGAGATGGAATCAAACAATATCTATATTCATACACCACAAAGTATCTAAAAATATACTAATACCAGAATCTCTTACAAGACTAGTCACCAACAAAAACGTTTCTCTCATTAATCTCAAATATGAAAAGGACAAAGATCTTTTACCATCTGCTCAACTGGAGCCCACAGAAAGGAAGAAAGGGAGGCTGACTGGTAAGTAAAATATCTTACCAAGGGCCAGCTGGTGTCAGCGGTTCCAAGCTTCCTGCTGTGGCTTCCAGGAGAGCAGAGTGGCTTTGACATCCTGCCCACTAATTCAAACTGAAGGGATCAAGACGAAACCTGCCCTTTTCCCATGATCTGGTTCACTGATCAACTCACAATTATGGTAGATTAATAAGAGAAAGGTTTATTTCCAAATACTATGCATATAGGAGGAACCACAAGAATGATTTCCCAAAGTCTTAGTGATGGTCAGAGACCTTTATTGATACCTTTTGGAAGGGGAGGGGATAGAGAAAATGGAACATATATGTGCAGCAAGTGGTTGCTAGGGGGGATGTGTGTGGAAACAGATGATCTGTAGATTAACCTGAGAGACTGGTCTCAGTGCTTCAAATGAGTCTGGGGCCAGGTCTATTAGCATGGAATAAGAAAGTTAGGGCGGCGCCTGTGGCTCAGTCAGTAAGGCGCCGCCCCGGCCCCATATACCGAGGGTGGCGGGTTCAAACCTGGCCCCGGCCAAACTGCAACCAAAAAATAGCCGGGCGTTGTGGCTGGCGCCTGTAGTCCCAGCTGCTTGGGAGGCTGAGGCAAGAGAATCGCTTAAGCCCAGGAGTTGGAGGTTGCTGTGAGCTCTGTGATGCCACGGCACTCTACCGAGGGCCATAAAGTGAGACTCTGTCTCTACAAAAAAAAAAAAAAGTAAGTCAGCAGCTCCTATTTGATTCTCAATCAGGTTATTCAGGTTTTATGTAGACAAAGAAAAGGCCTCTTTCAATGCTTCCTGATCATGAATAGCCTTTAATTCAAAATATTCTTTTTTTTTTTTTTTGCAGTTTTTGACCAGGGCCAGGTTTGAACCCGCCACCTCCTGTATATGGGGCCGGTGCCCTACTCCTTTGAGCCATAGGCGCCGCCTTCAAAATATTCTTTATACCAAGGAGTTATATTTCGAGGCAAAATTTTCTTATCTCCTTCATTCCCCAGTGGGATTGTGTGCCTATCATGGCTAGGGTGTTTCATTTTCACAAGTTAAGTTGAAAATGTAGATTTTTATATGAAATTGTTCAGTTTTAAATGTTGGCAACTAATTTAAAAATGTGTTTAGTATTATATGAGTTGATCCCGTGTGAGTGAATCAAAACACACCTGAAGACCAATTCTGCATCCCTTTTCCCTTGCAGCCACCTACTGGTGACATCTCCTTCCTGCCCTGCTCATCATCTCTGGAGGACAAAAGGTCCAGGAAATGTTGCCAATGTTGTTTAAGGATAAGAAAAACTGGCTTTTTCCTCTGCCCTGGCCACCTGCCTTAGGAACAAAACTTGAATTTTGTTTAACAGATTAGATTTGGTATTTGCCAAAATCATGCCATAGTATGGAGCTGGCATAGAAAAATAAGAGTTTTTGGAAGGTATTTTATTTTTATCTCAGTGTACTTTAGTACCTTCCTCCTGTTAACTTAGCAAATCATGTAGTATTATTCTCTGCACCTCCCCCATCCTCCAAAGAGAATTAGCCATTGCTATCTTCTTACAAAACTTATTTTGGAGGAATTATTTAAGAATTTTTGAAAAGCCTATAAAATACATAGTGGACCAGTACGTGATGTGTCTCCAATATGTTTGGTTTTGGAGATTGCTTGTAGTCAATCATTTGTGCACATAAAATTCAGCTAATGATGCAGTAAACTCCAAAGATCATTAAGATGGATGAGATGGATGGTTTTAATGTTGCTATATTGGTTTAACCAGGTATAGACATCACCAAGGTCTGATCAGATAGAAGAAATGAAGAATTAATATGCCTTAGCAAATTCAAGGAAAAAAATACCAACATAACTCAAAACTTGAAAAAAGATGACTAAAAACTTGCCTATCTGAATACTTTGCTTATAATGTATTGATTTCACTAGTTTCAGAAAAATCTACGCTAAACAAAAGGTATTTATTATCCAATATGGCAAGACCAGAGGTAAAGTATATGGATGGCTTACATTGTTCATTCTGTCCAAAGAGAGATAAGTGACCATTTTTGTATGTTTTTTAAATTGAGAAGAATTATATACATTTATGGGAATTTGGGTGCAAATTAGCTGGGTGATGTGGCTTTGGGTCTCTCATAAGGCTACAGCAAGATCTAGTATTTTACAAGTGATATTTTGATATATGTATATGTTCTGAAATGATTATATCAAGCAATTAACATCCCCCTCATTTCACATAACATTCTTTTGTAGTGAGAACATTTAAAATCTACTCTTTAAGCAGTTTTGAAATATGTAATATATTATTATTAACTACTGCTACCATGCTGTGCAATAAATCTGGAAAACTTATTTACTCTAAGTGAAACTTTGTACCCTTTGGCCAGTATCTCCCAGGTGGGAAATTTTGACTCCCAAATTTCCTATTCCATTTCAATCAAAGGGAAAGAAACACTAGTATCTTTTAAACATTGAAAATCAGGCCTTGTAGGTGACTCACTCTTGTATTCTTAGCACTCTGGAAGGCTGAGACAGGTGGACTGCTTGGAGACCAGCCTGAGCAAGAACAAGACCTTGTCTCTACTGAAAAAGAAAAACTAACTGGGTGTAGTGGCACATGCCTGTAGTCCTAGCTCCTGGGGAGGCTGAGGCCAAGAGGATTGCTCAAGCCCAGGAGTTTGAGGTTGCTATGAGCTATGACATCACAGCACACTACTCAGAGTGACAAAGTAAGACTCTGGGTGTTCGCCGCCCCGCGCCTCAGCCAGCTAGCGTCTGCCGCGCCTCTCGGCCCAGTAGATCTCACCAAAATGCCATCTCAGATGGAGCACGCCATGGAAACCATGATGTTCACATTTCACAAATTTGCCGGGGATAAAGGCTACTTAACAAAGGAGGACCTCAGAGTGCTCATGGAGAAGGAGTTCCCGGGATTTTTGGAAAATCAAAAAGACCCTCTGGCCTTAGACAAAATAATGAAGGACCTGGACCAGTGCCGAGATGGCAAAGTGGGCTTCCAGAGCTTCTTTTCCCTAATTGCGGGCCTCACCATCGCGTGCAACGACTATTTTGTAGTACACGTGAAGCAGAAGGGAAAGAAGTCGGCAGCACCGAGCAATTACTCTGCCCTGAAAAGTGTTCTCTCAAAGGATTGCTTCAAACATCTGCCCCACAGCTTCTCCCTATAGAAGGATTTCATGAGCAGATCAGGATCCTTAGAATGTATACAAATAAAATCCAACTCCCATTTGTCAAGCAGAGAAGAAAAAGTTAATTAAATGCCAGATGAGCTTTTGTTTTTTACATTGTTTGCATCCGCTTGCCCTCAATAAACATAATCCTTTTTTTAGTTCCAAATTTAAAAAAAAAAAAAAACAAAACAAAGTAAGACTCTGTCTCAAAAAAAAAAAAAATTCAAAAGCAAAGTATCAGTGTATAGAAAAGAAAGAATCCTTTGCCCCCATGTTTTAGTATTATGCCATGGGGCTGGATAAATATGTTGAGAGAAATGTGCATTTTATTGCACACAAAAGGAAACTGGACACAATAAATATACAATATAAAAATAAGTCAAGAATTGGCCTTCAGCAATTGTACATAGCTTGGTATATGTTTAAATCTTGGTGGCATTCACTTTCGCCCTTGTACATGCATTGACCACATAGAAATCAAATTTATAAACACTTGTATATAGTACAGTGTTCTCCATTTAAGACAGTTTTACCTATATTCCCACACAGCATAAATAACCATGTCCTGAATTGTGCCATTTTAGTGATCAAGGGAGGACCCCTGGAGCACAAGTATCGACTGAAGCAGTTCCATTTTCACTGGGGGGCCATCGATGCCTGGGGCTCCGAGCACACTGTGGACAGCAAATGCTACCCAGCAGAGGTATGTTGAGAACCTCAGGAATAGTGACAGCTGTACAAAAGTGGTTTTGTAGTTTTCTAGTTACAAGAAATTCCCAGGAAGAGGCTGGGCATGGTGGCTTATACCTGTCTGTAATCCTAGTCCTTTGGAAGACAAAGGATTGCTTAAGGCCAGGAGTTTAAGACCAGCCTGGGCAACATTGCAAGATCTTGTCTCTACAAACAATTAAAAAAAGAAAGAAATAAAAAAGAGGCTCAGCGCCTGTAGCTCAAGTGGGTAAGGCCAGCCATATACACCAAAGCTGGCGGGTTTGAATCCAGCCCAGGCCTACCAAACAACAATGACAACTACAACCAAAAAATAGCCGAGTGTTGTGATGGGCGCCTCTAATCCCAGGTACTTGGAAGGCTGAGGCAAGAGAATCGCTTAAGCCCAGGAGTAGTTGGAGGTTGCTGTGAGCTGTGATGCCACAGCATTCCATCCAGAGCGACAGCTTGAGACACTATCTCAAAAAAAGAAAGAAAGAAAGAAATCATTAGGAAGAATCAAATGATTCTTATAGATGCTAAATAGCTCTCTCAAGGGCACATTTGATCCTTCTCAGCTTAGGTGTATAAAAAACAATAATGTGTCTCATCTCAAACAATATAGCTGAAATGAACCTTGAGGTTCTGAAACTGATTCTTCCAAATTCTAAGGTAGGCTCAAATGATAGTGATAACCCAGGCAACAATAAATGGCCACAGGTCAGATTAACTTGCATGAGAGAAGTTGGGAGTCTGAATGAAGGCTGTGGCAAGAGGAATAGAGCAAAAGAGCAAAATATTAAACATTTCTGAAACCAAAGCCACAAGACTTAGAGGTAGGACCCTCATTCTGGAGAGAAGGCAAAGTTAACCATAACCTTGAAGTGTCTCATTTGGAAGGCTGAGTAATAATGTGTTCATGAATGATAGATAAGAAATGATTTGAGAGATCATAAAGAAACAGAATTTATGCTTACAATACAGGGTGTCCATAAAGTTTGTGTGCAATGGCACACCCTGTATTTTCTTTAATTTAGTGTTAAATGTTATGTTAAAAATATAGCTGGACATTGTGGCAGGTGCCTGTAGTCCCAGCCACTTGGGAGGCTAAGGCAAGAGAATTGCTTAAACCCAAGAGTTTAAGGTTGCTGTGAGCTGTGATGCCATAGCACTCTACCCAGGGTGAATGCTTGGGACTCTTGTCTCAAAAAAAAAAAAAAGTTATGTTAAAAATCAAAGCACATTTTAACTGATTTTTCCTCAAAGAAGAAATTTACCCTTAACTCCTATCTAATTTTCATAGAGAGAATTTATTTCTCTCAATATACTATCTTCTGTCCTTCAGATGTAAATGGTTTTAGATGTTAGCATTTTATGCAACCAGAGGAAGGGAATGGACAAATATTGATCCCTCATTTAAATGTAACTGACTTTGCTACATGCATTTTCTTTTATTTTCCTCCCCAAGTAAATTCCTCTATTCCAAACTAAATTAATTACTACTCTTACATAAAGTTCTTACTATTCTTTTTTTTTTTTTGCACTTTTTAGCAGGGGCTGGGTTTGAACCCCCACATCCGACATATGAGGCCAGTGCCCTACTCCTTTGAGCCACAGGCGCTGCCCCTATTCTTTTTTTTTTTTTTTTGAGACAGATTTTCACCCTGTTGCCCTGGGTAGAATGCCGTGGCATCACAGCTCACAGCAACCTCCAACTCTTGGGCTAAAGCGATTCTCTTGCCTCAGCCTCCTGAGTAGCTGGGACTACAGGCGCCGGCTACAATGCCCGACTATTTTTGTTGCAGTTGCCACTGCTGTTTTAACTGGCTGGGGCTGGATTCGAATCCCCCACCCTCGGTTTGTGGAGCCGGCGCCCTACGCACTGAGCCACAGGCGTCACCCCTTCCTATTCTTTATTTCTATCTCATTTGGCACCAGATTGTCCTATGGTTTTCTCAGTGGCCTTATTTTGAGTGAGGAAATATGTTTAAATACCACAGGGCCAGGTGCAGTGGCTCACACCTGTCATCCTAGTACTCTGGAAGGCTAAGGTGGGAGGATCATGTGAGCTCAGGAGTTGGAGACCAGCCTAAGCAAGAGCAAGACCCCGTCCCTACCAAAAATAAAAAGAACTAGCCAAACGCTGTAGTGTAGACCTGTAGTCCCAGCTACTCAAGAGGCTGAGGCAGGAGGAATCCTTGAGCCTTAGAATTTGAGGTTGCTGTGAGCTAGGCTGAAGCCATGGCACTCTAGCCTGGAGAACAGAGTGAGATTGTCACAAATGAATGAATGAATGAAGTAAATAAATAAATATCATAGGATGAATAAAGCTGTCATTTTGTTTTGGAGCAATCCCTCATGGTCTTGTGTTAACTCTCCGTTAATGGTGTTTCAGCTGCACTTGGTGCACTGGAATGCAGTCAAATTTGAAAGCTTTGAGGATGCAGCACTGGAAGAAAATGGTTTGGCTGTAATAGGAGTATTTTTAAAGGTAAAAATTCTCACCAACTTTCAATGATCTGTTGTACACATTAAATATTATTATTTACTTTAAAAATATTGAGATGGGAGCCACCCATAGCTCAGTGGGTAAGACGTTGGCCACATACACTGAGGCTGGCAGTTTTGAACCCAACCTGGGCCTGCTAAAATCAACAATGACAACTGCAACAAAAAAACAGCTGGGCATTGTGGTGGGTGCCTGTAGTCCCAGCTACTTGGGAGGCTGAAGCAAGAGAATCTCTTAAACCCAAGAGTTTGAGGTTGCTGTGAGCTGTGCTACCATGGCACTTTACCAAGGGCAACATAGTGAGATTGTCTCGCGGCAGGGAGTGGGGGAAGATGGGGCATAGGGGAGAGAATATAGGATCAAGGTCAGTAGCAGTGGCTCACACGTGGATTCCTAGCACTCTGGGAGGCCCAAGCGGGAGGATCCCTTAAGCTCAGGAGTTCAAGACCAGCCTAAGCAAGAGTGAGACCTCATCTCTACTAAAAATAGAAAATAACTAGCCTAGCATGGTGGTGGGTGCTTGTAGTCCCAGCTACTGGGGAGGCTGAGGCAAAAGGATCTCCTGAGCCCAAGGGGTTGATGTTGCTATGAGCTATTATGACATGATGACACTTTACCCAGGGCAACAGAATGAGACTCTGTCTCAACCAAAAAAAAAAAGAAGAGAATCAATAGGATCACTACATTGGTGAGACAAACAATGCTTGAGATACAAGATTGTTTAGAATACATTTTATTTCTCTTAATTTTTTTATTAAATCATAACTGTGTACATTAATGCATTTATGGGGTACAGAGTGCTAATTTGATATACAATGTAGAAAGCTTACATCAAACTTGTTAACATAACCATCACCTCACTTATTTGTTGTGGTAAGATATTTATATTCTTAATAGTTTTTAAATGGTATAAAAATGCATAGTCCAACAGAGTAGTCACAAGGCACAAGTGGCAATCATGCGCTTGAAATGTGGCTACTGAAATTGCAGGACTATTTTTAATTTTATTTAAATTTTAATTAATTTTAATTTCAATTTAAGAACTGATGCTTTGTTGGAGCAGGGGACAACTTTCCCTGCAGGCATGCTGACCTTGTCGGCAAACAGCCTGCTCATTAGCTCTCTGTCTAGTTCAATTCACTGATGTTTAGAAAATTTTAAATTAACACTTCTGTGTAGTTTCAGTCAGTCCTGTGGATTGTTTTTATGCAATCACCAGGTGGTTAATTTTAATTCATATTCTATTACAGTTTCTACAGTGAAATGTCCATTGATTATAATATTTTCTCATTATTATTCTTTAGCTAGGCAAACATCATAAAGAGCTACAGAAATTGGTGGATACTCTGCCATCAATTAAGCATAAGGTAATATATTCTTTTCCTAATCACTTGAAATGTATTTTATGCTTCAATCTCAGAGTGGAGACATCCCAAGGCACTTGGAACCAGGAAGTGTAATTAGGTGAATTGTATTCAGGTTCTTTTTGAATGTTGCTTAGAAGGAGACTTGCCATTTATAAGACTCATTTTAAACATGATTGCAAGAGGGACTTTACCTAACAATTGCAATCAGTGTAACTGGCTTATTGTACCCTCAATGAATCCCCAACAATAAAAAAAAAAGTTACTTTAAAAAAAAAAAAAAAAAGACTCATTTTAAGAGAGCCCCGTGAGCCAGGTGCAGTGGTACATGCCTGTATTCCTAGCTACTCTAGAGGCCAAGGAGGACTGCGTGAACCTAGGAATTGGAGTCCAGCCTTGGCAACATAGTGAGACCCTCATCTCTTAAAAAAAAAAAAAAAAAGGTATGGGTCACATTGCAGGGACGGAAGTTGGGCTTTCTGGTTTTGCTGCCATGCTACTGAGGACTCTGGGACTCAGGAACATACTGCTGTCCCCTCCTTTGTTGCCAACACTGACTCCTTCTCGGTCCCGTGAACACCCTCAGAGCAGCCTTCTTTTCTCCAGCTACCCTCCCACGGGCAGGGCAGGGAGCAGAGAAAAGTTTTACAGAAACTTGTCCAGCAGTAAAGAGCAGTGACCCATATCCTTCAGGTTGGATACCTTTGTCCTGAGCCCAAGTGTAATTCTTCACTGTTCAGCATCCCCAAGGGGCTGCTCCCTGGAGGTCCATGTATTCTCCCCTGCACCCCCCAACTTCCACTCTCTCCCCCTGCACCCACCTCTTTCCCTCTCCTCGCCTCCCCATTCCCTCTCTCCTTTTTTAGTCCAAGATTCCGGCTCCCCCTATTTGCATTTCAAAGGACAGTTCTGTGTCAGTCTCCCTTGAAAAAGTAAAGCCTCCTCCTTTACATGCCAGCCCCTGTCTAAAACCTCCCCACAATGCCAGAGACCACCTGCCGTAAACTCTGCAGAACTGGAGGACAAAATAGTTTGGGCCGTTTCCCCCCAAGGAGTACCAAAAATACAGTTAATTGCACAAAGCCTGTCATGGTTCTGCCCTAAGCAGTGATGCTCAGACAGCTGCCCACTGCTCCCCTGGAGCTCCTATCCCCAGACGCCTCCGCCCCCAGAAGCCTCACCTCCTCATCTGATTCTTGAGTGGTTGTCACTATTAAATAATGACTCGGTGACCCCTTCTCTTGTCCAGGACACCCTTGTGGAATTTGGGTTATTCAACCCTTCCTGCCTGATGCCCACCTGCCCGGATTATTGGACCTACTCAGGCTCTCTGACTACCCCGCCCCTCTCTGAGTCTGTCACCTGGATCATTAAGAAGCAGCCAGTAGAGGTGGACCATGATCAGGTACGTTCTTTCTGCTTTCCACCTGAGGAGGTCTGAGTCTGCCCATTTAAAATAAGGCTGGGCTCAAACCGTGGCGTGACTCCTAACATTTGTAATGCTTATACCTTTCTATTGAAGGTGCCGATGGGTTGTCTCAGTTTGGACATGAATTAACTAGAAGAAGAGTTCAAAACATAGAAGCACATAAGCTTTCTACTTCCATACTTGGCAATGACCTATCTTTTATTATACATGCATTGTCTAGATTTTCTTTTCTTTTTTTTTTTTTTTTTTTTGTTGCAGTTCAGCCGGGGCTGGGTTTGAACCCTCCACCCTCGGTATATGGGGCTGGCGCCCAACTCACTAAGCCACAGGTGCCACCCTTGTGTAGATTTTCTATAAAAATTAAGACCCTTTTATAGGGAAGAATGGAGGCTGGAAATGGATGTGTTCAGAACCCTTTAAAATCTTAAAGGAAGTTTCAAATAGAATCTCAGTATAAACACAGCAATGTCCGACCAGAAATTTTAATATAAGTCAGTTGTTTTGAACTTGAGGTTCATTTTTCCCTTAGATACTAAGTCTAAGTGGCAATTACTATGTCATGACACAAAATTTTGTTTAATTCACAATGTAACTAAACTATAATAATATTTGCTCATATTTGTTTATGGCATTTTTATTCATCTCAAAGCATTTTGACAAGAACAAAAGCTTCCAAATTCTCTCATAATGCCAGGATAAACTGATGCCAATACTGAAAAGATTGGAACCCCCACCAAAAGGAAGCTATAGACTGATAGCTGTGAAGAATATAAAAGAAAACCAAAAAGCCAAAAAAAAAATTAGAAACACAATCCAGTAGTACCCTAGAAGAAATATATACTTTCTCCAATAAGGCAAGGATGGTTTATTGTTAAGAAATATATATATATTTTTTTTGGAAGACAGAGTCTCACTATGTCGTCATCGGTAGAGTGCTGTGGCATCACAGCTCACAGCAACCTCAAACTCTTGTGCTTAAGCGATTCTCTTGCCTCAGCCTCCCAAGTAGCTGGGACTACTGGCACCTGCCACAATGCCCAGCTATTTTTTTGTTGCAGTTGTTTAGCTGTTGTTTAGCAGGCCCGGGCTGGGTTTGAACCTGCCACCTTCGGTGTATGTGGCCAGTGCTGTAACCACTGTGCTATGGGTGCCAAACCAGAAAGATTTTTTTTTTTTTTTGAGGCAGAGTTTCACTGTGTCATCCTTGGTAGAATGCCATGGTGTTACAGCTCACAGCGACCTCAAACTCTTGGGTGTAAGGGATTCTCTTGCCTCAGCCTCCCAAGTAGCTGGGATTACAGGTGCCCGCCACAATGCCTAGCTATTTTTGGTTGCAGTTGTCATTGTTGTTTAGCAGGCCCAGGCGGGGCTCAAGCCCACCAGCCTCAGGATGTGTGGCCGGCACCCTAACCACTGAGCTACGGGTGCCGAGCCATAAGAAAGATATTAATATAATTTATTATTTCAGCAGACCTATATAGAAACATCATATTATCACTTCCATAGATTTTTGTTTTAATTTCAGGTTAAAATGAGGGTACAAACAACTAGGTTACAATATTTGCATTTGTTAGGTATAGTCCCTCTTATAGTTGTGTCCCACACCCAAAACGTGTGCCATATACTCTTTATATTGTGCCCGTTGAGTGGGAGCATACCAATCCCCTCCCCTCCTCTCCTCTCCCAGCTCTCTTGTTCCCCTTCTTCCCAACTTGAATTGAGTTTTGCTCTTATGTGGGCATGTACTAGATCATCTACTGGCTTCATATCAGTATTGAGTACATTGGATATTTGATTTTCCATTCTTGTGATACTTTACTAAGAAAAATGTGTTTCAACCCCATGAGGTAAATACAAAAGGTGTAAAGTCTCCATCCTTTTTATGGCAGAATAGTATTCCGTGATATACATATACCACAGCTTGTTAATCCATTCCTGGGTTGATGGGCATTTAGGTTATTTCCACATTTTGGCAATTGTAAATTGAGCTGCAATAAACATTTAGTGCAGATGTCTTTATAATAAAAGACATTTTTTTTCTTCTGGGTAGATGTCTAGTAATAGGATTGTGGGATCAAATGAGAGGTCTAATTTGAGTTCTTTGAAGATTCTCCATGCTTCTTTCCAAAGAGGCTATATTAGTTTGCAGTCCCACCAGTAACTTAAAAGTGTTCCCCTCTCTCCACATCTGCACCAGCATCTACCACTTTGAGAATATGTGATGTGGGCTATTCTCACTGGAGTTAGGTGATATCTCAGGGTGGTTTTGATTTGCATTTCTCTGATGATTAGGGACAATGAGTATTTTTCATATGTTTTTTAGACATTTATCTGTCTTCAGAGAAGGTTCTGTTCATGTCTCTTGTACAGTGATGGGATTGCTTGTTCTTTTTTGTTGATTAGCTTAAGTACTCTATAGTTCCTAATTACTAAGCTTTTGTCAGATTCATAACATGCAAATATATTTTCCAATTCTGAAGATGGTCTATTTGCTTTAATTGTTGTGTCCTTAGCTGTGCAAAAGATTTTCAGCTTAATTAAGTCCCATTTGTTTATTTTTGTTGTTGTTGCAATCAACCACTGAAGTCTTCTTCATAAAATCTTTCCACAGGCTGACACTCTCAAGAGTTTTTCCCACACTTTATTCTAGGATTTTTATCATTTCCTGTCTTAGATTTAAATCTTTTATCCATCTTGAGTCAATTTTTGTAAGTGGTGAAAGGTGTGGGTCCAGTTTTATTCTTTTACATGTGGTTATCCAGTTCTCTCAGCACTATTTATTGAATAGGGATTCTTTTCCCCCTGAGTATGCTTTACTTTGGTTTATCAAAGATCAAATGGCTATAAGAGACTTGTTTTATCTCTTGGTTTTCTATTCGGTTCCATATGTCTATGTCTCTAGTTTTTGCATTTTTTAATCAAATCAAAGCTGTGTACATTAATGCACTCATTGGGGTACAATGTTCTGGTTTTATATACGATTTGAAATATTTTCATCAAACTGGTTACCATAGCCTTCATGGCATTTTCTTAGTTATTATGTTAAGACATTTATATTCTACATTTAGTAAGTTTCACATGTACCCTTGTAAGATGTACTGTAGGTGTGGTCCCACCAATTACCCTCCCTCCACCCAGCCTCCCCCCTCCCCTCCCCTCCCTTTCCCCTTTCCCCATATTCTTAGGCTATAATTGGGTTATAGCTTTCATATGAAAGCTATAAATTAGTTTCATAGTAGGGCTGAGAATGTCTCTATTTTTGTGGGAATACCATGCTGTTTTGATAATATAACCTAAATATAATGTAATATATTTGTAATATAACCTAAAGTTTGATAGAGTGTTGCCTCTGGCTTTGTTTTTATTACCAAAAATTGCCTTGGCTATATGGGTTTTTTTCTGTTTCCATATGAAACAAAGAACTATTTTTTCCAATTCTTCAAAGAATGATGTTGGTATTTTAATGGGGATTGCCTTGAATTTGTTAATTGCTTTGGGAAGTATAGACATTTTAACAATGTTGATTGTTCCCAGCTAAGAGTGTCATGTGTTCTTCCATTTGTTAATGTCATCTATTTCTTTTCTTAGGGTCTCATAATTCTCTTGGTAGAGGTCTTTCACTTCTTTCTTCAGATATATTCCTAGGTGGGAAGGGAATTGTGTCTCTGATTGGCTTCTCAACTTGGCTGTTATTGGCGTATACAAAGGCTACTGATTTGTGGACATTGATTTTATCCCCTGAGACATTACTGTATTTATTGATCACTTCCAGGAGTCTTGTAGTTGAGTCTGGGGTTCTCTAAGTATAAGATCATATCATTAGCAAAGAGTGAGAGTTTGACCTCCTCTGCCCATTTAGATGCTCTTTATATGCTTATCTTGCCTGATTGCATTGACTAGAACTTCCCAAACTATGTTTAATGGTAGTGACAATAGAGGACATTCTTGTCTGGTTCAAGTTTTAAGTGGAAAAGCTTTCAGTTTTACTCCATTCACTATGATATTAGCTGTGGGTTTGTCATAGATAGCTTCAATTAGTTTAAGAAATGTGCCACCTGTGCCTGTATTTTTAAGTTTTTTTTTTTTTTTTTAGCAACCTCAAACTCTTGGGCTCAAGTGATTCTCTTGCCTCAGCCTCCCAAGTAGCTGGGACTACAGGCACCCACCACAATGCCCAGTTATTTTTAGAAATGGGGTCTTGCTTAGGCTGGTCTCAAACTCGTAAGCTCAGGCAATCCACCCACCTTGGCCTCCCAGAGTGCTAGGATTACAATAACATATTATTGGATAGAAACATATCATAATGACACCTTTGGTGTCAGTTCTTAAGTTGTTATTCCCCATGAATTGTTTATTCTCCACATATTTATTGTGGTACCAATACATATACCAACAAGATGTTTAAATAAATATGCTACTTCTAAACTCATGAGGAAAAAAATAGCCAGGGAAAATTCTAAAATGAAAAAATGAGGAGACAATCAGACTCACAAGGTTATGTGTGGGTCACTACAAAAGTTTTGAGATAGATCATGTTATGGCCCATTATTTCACTTCTAAGAAACATAGCTCACGGCATCCTTTATGATTCACCCATGCAAGTTTCAACTTGCTAGGCTTATCGGTGTTGCTGGGAGGGCTTAATTTGTTTCCATCCATGAGAATTTCATGTTTCTTGATTTTTGTTTGTCTCAAAACTTTCCTAATGACCACATAAAACCTCAATAATTAAGTAGCATGGTTCTGGGCCACAGATAAAGAGATCAATCAAGGGAAATGTATTAACCCTGGATAATAGGATAGATAATGCTATAGCTATAGCAAAAGATTTATTATAAAGTATTGGCTTACGCAATTATGGAGGCTGAGGAGTCTTCACAATCTGCCATATTCAAGCTGGGGACCCAGAAAAGCAACTTTTATAGTTCTGAGAGCCAGAAAGTCAGTGATGTAGGTTTCCAGTCCTAGTCTGAAAGCCTGAAAACCAAGAGCTCTCTAGGCAGGAGAAGATTGATGTCCTCACACAAGCAGTCAGGCAGAGTGCAGATTTATCCTTCCTTTGCTTTTTTGCTCTATTCAGGCCTTCAGTGGATTGGATGATGCTCATTCACCTTGGGGATGGCCATTTGCTTTACAGTCACCAATTCAACTGCTAATGTCTTCCAGAAACACCCTTACAGATATACCCAGAAATAGTGTTTAATCATATATGTGGGTATCCCATGGCCCCATCAAGTTGACACATAAAATTAACCATCATGGGGCTGAGCACAGTGGCTCATTCCTATAATCCTTGCACTCTGGGAGGCCAAGGCAGGAGGATCAGTTGAGCTCAGGAGTTTGAGACCAGACTGAGCAAGAGTGAGACCCTGTCTCTACTATAAATAGAAAAATTAATTGGGTGTTGTGGCAGGTTCCTATAGTCTCAGCTACTCAGGAGGCTGAGGTAGGAGGATTACTTGAACCCAGGAGTTTGAGGTTGCTGAGAGCTAGGCTGATGCTATAGCACAACAGTTCTCAACCTATGGGTGTCGCGACCCCTTTTTAACAATGAAAATACATTGCGGCATTAGGAAGGTTGAGAACCACTGCCATAGCACTGTAGCCTGAGCAAAAGATTGAGACTTTGTCTCAAAAAATAAATAAATAAATAAATAATAAAACCATCACAATAAGAAAACAATAAGTTCAGAAATATGTTCAAATACATATGAGAATTTATTTTATGATAAAGGTAGGATCTTAGCTCAGTGGGGGGGGGGAGATAGAATATTTAGCCCATGCTTTTGGGGAACAACTGAGCAGACATTTGGGGGAAGAATTAGATCCACCATTCAAATGTTACACAAGAGTATATTCCAGATATATTAAATGTAAAAACTGCCACCATAAAAGTACTATTTTGCATAGGAAAATCCTTTTATACTTCCTTATACTTCCAAATGAGGAAGATTTTCTAATTATAAGTCAAAACCAGAGGTCTTAAAGAAAGGAACTAGTAAATTAGATTACATGATTTTTTAAAAAAAATCTATGTGATGAAAACCACTGTTAACAATGACAAAATATAGAGCTTGGCTCCCCATAAGCCTATGCTTTGTGACCTATACATTTAGTCTGCTACTATCCTTCATATTAGGAAATTGATCTAACACTGAAACATAAATAAGCAAAGTAAGTAGATCAGAGAGTCAGAGGACCATGTGAGGACTTGACAAGTAAAATTTCAACACAAAAAATTTAGTAAGAAAAAAATTCAACCTGTCATCTATAATCCTAGTCATCTATAATATGACCACTCTGGGTTAATCATTGTTTGGGTAATTCCTTTTGGTCGTTTATCTAGTGTATATAAATATGCACAATTTTTGTAACCAAGTGGAATCATTCTGTATATTTTGCTGCTCTTTTTACTCAGTGATGCAATTAATATAATAATATTAATATTAGAGCTACGAAATGAGCTAGTATATTGTCCTTGAAAGTAACACTAAAGATAATATTTTAGTTTTAAGGACAATATACTAGTTCATTTTGTAGCTCTAATGTTGTTTATTATTGGTTCTTGGGCTATTTCTAATATTTTGCAATTAGCTGAATAAAAATAAATATTAACTACTTGTACAGCTTTCTTATTAGGGAGGGTATATGTGTCATTTGCAAGTACAGCCCCCGTGTTTGGTGTTTGCCTCCCACCCTAGTTCTGCCTTTTCAGCCCTACGTGGCCTGATGTCTTTGTTCCAGACGACACTTCCCATGCTTGCCTGCTGTGCTCCAGGCTGTGTTCTTCAGAGCTCCAGTGAGCCGGATTGACTCAGGGGAAATGTTGTGAACGGTTTTCCAGTTGGCTTGAAGTGAAGTGTCCCATAACATGGTTGCTCAGAAAGCCCAGGGGCTATGATTGATGCACTTGCCACATCAAAGAACAAGCCCTTGTTACTTTGGGCTGCTCCCTTTGCATTGAGCTGCCCTGTCCAGTACATAAGCCATTAGCCACATGTGACAGTTTAAATTAAACATAAGTAAATTCAAATTGTATTAAAATAAAAAAAACAATTCCTCAGTTTCGCTGCCACTTTTCAAGTGCCCAGCAGCTGTATGTGGCTGGCGGCTACTGAAATGGACTGTGCAAAGGACATTTCCATCAGTGCAGAAAGTTCTGTTGGGTAATGCCAGCATGGAATGTCCCACTGCCAGTTAAGACATCTATGTGCTCTGCTTGCCCATAAGGGCCAGGAGCAGTGAATGATCAATAATGTACTTTCTATGTTAATAATTTAGTTAAATTCAGAAAAACCCACATTCTTTGTGCTGCTACTTTACGCATCAGGGAAGGCTTTAGTAATGGCTCATTTAAAGATGAGGTTCCTGAGAATCAAAGTGATAAAGTAACCTGTCCTTGCTAAATAGCCCATATGTGAGGGACAGGACGTTTGCACCCCAGTCTTTGGATGCCAAGCCCTGCTGATTTCACCACCTGCTGTAGCTTCTGGGCACTTGATTCTCTGTCAGGTGATGAGGGTATTCTTACCTGGAAACAACTTCTCCTTCTATATCTAACTTGAGATGAATGTTTCGGAATTGTAAAAATGAAAGTAATTTACTCTCAAGGGAAAGCTGGTTTTCTATTGAACTAACTTATACTTTGTATTTCTATTTCTAGCTTGAACAATTTCGGACCCTGCTTTTTACTTCCGAGGGAGAGAAAGAGAAAAGAATGGTGGACAACTTCCGTCCCCTACAACCCCTGATGAATCGCACTGTCCGCTCATCCTTCCGGCACGATTATGTGCTGAATATACAATTGAAACCCAAGCCTGCAATCAGCCAAGCGACCCCCTAAAACATTTGTATCTAGGTGGTATTTTGCTTTAATACATGCTAGCTTTCAAAAAATTGTTAACTAGACTATTCTAAATACCTGCATTTAGTAATGTTTATAGATGTGCATTTCGTGGTGTGGGAGTACTTCATCAGTCTTTGAGGAGAACTATTTGGTAAACAAATTCTTTTTGGTTGATAATAATATTTATCACTGAAGTAATAGCAAGAGACACAAGTTTTTCTTGCAGCAGCCTGTTGGGTAACACCAGCATGGAATGTCCCACTGCCAATTAAGACATCTGCGTGCACTGCTTGCCTATAATGGCGAGGAGCAGTGAATGATCAATAATGGTAATTGTAATGTCTTTTCATGTCTGATTTTTTTTTTGAGACTCTATGGCCCAGGCTAGAGTGCCATGATGTCAGCCTAGCTCACAGCAACATCAAATCCCTGGGCTCAAACAATTCTTCTGCTTCAGCCTCAAGAAGCTTGGACTACAGGCACCTGCCACCACGCCCAGTTAGTTTTTTCTATTTTTAGTAAAGACAAGATCTTGTTCTTGCTCAGGCTGGTCTCAAACTCCTGAGCTCAATGGACCCTCCCATCTTGGCCTCCCAGAGTGCTAGAATTACAGGTGTGAGCCACCACGCCCAGCCCATGTCTGACATTTTTGAGCAATCTTTTTGTTTATATCAGTTACCAGTTCTGTAGAGTTATAAGCAGAGATTATAAACAAAATGTTTAACAACTGGTAAGGCACAAACACTGACCATCCATAGCTCAGGCCTTTTAGAAACTGCCACAGGGCCCAGACTGGTATTTCCTGGCTTAACATAGGAATATTTTGAAATACAGTAGTTATCTTTTATTTGAAAACATGACTGTGTATTCTTTTATAAGGGCTTCTCAGTGAGTATGTTTGCCCTAGTCTTTAGTTGTCATTGTTAGTATATGATATGCTTGGTTGGCTCAGCGCCTGTAGCACAGTGGTTACGGCGCCAGCCACATAGACTGAGGCTGGTGGGTTCGAACCCAGCCTGAGCCAGCTAAACAACAATGATGACAACTTCGACAAAAAATAGCCAGGTGTTGTGGCAGGCGCCTGTAGTCCCAGCTACTTGGGAGGCTGAGGCAAAAGAATCACTTAAGCCCAAGGGTTAGAGGTTGCTATGAGCTGTGATGCCACCGCACTCTACTGAGGGTGATAAAGTGAGACTCTGTCTCTAAAAAATAAATAAATAAATAAATAAATAAATAAATAATGAGATATCACCTCACATCCATTGTGATGGCCACTATCAGAAGACCAGATAATAATAAGTGTTGGGAAGGGTACAGAGGAGTTGGACCCCCTGTGCACTATTAGTAGGAATGTAAAATAACTGAGTCCTTATGGAAAAGAATACAGAGGATCCTTGAAGAACTGAAAGCAATTACCCTATGATCCAGCAATCCAGCTTCTGGGTATATATCCAAAAGAATTCAAAGCAGGATCTTGAAGAGATATTTGTACATCTGTGTTCATTGCAGCATTATTTGCAAAATCTAGGGGGTAGAAGAAATCCAGATGTCCATCAACAGATGAATAGGTAAAGAAAATGTGGCATATACATATAACAGAATATTGTGCAGCCTTAAAAAGAAGGAAATCCTGTCTAATGTACCACGTAGGTGAACCTTGACATTATGCCAAGCAAAATAAGCCAGTCACAAAAGAACAAATATTGTACAATTCTTCTCATGTGAAATGTCTAAAGTAGTAAAATTCATAGAACAGAAAATAGAAAGGTTGTTGCCAATGGCTGGGGAGAGTTGGGGTGGGGTTTGAGTTTAATGGATACAGAGTTTCAGTGTTGTAAAATGAAAAGTCTAGAGATCTGTTACACAACAATGCAAATATACTTAACACTTCTAAACTATGCACTTAAAATGGTTGAGATAGTAAATTTTACATGCATTTTTACCCCAATTATGAGTCAAAAAAATTCAGTAGGAAAAAAATGGAGGCTGGGTGCAGTGGCTTACGTTTGTAATCCTAGTTTGTAATCTGTGAGGCTGAGGCAGGTGGATTGCTGAACTTAAAGGTTCGAGACCAGCCTGAGCAAGAGCGAGACTCCCTCTCTAAAAATAGCCAGACATTGTGGTGGGCGCCTATAGTCCCAGCTACTCGGGAGACTGAGACAAGAGAATCACTTGAGCCCAAGAGTTTGAGGTTGCTGTGAGCTGTGATGCCGAGGGTGACAAGTGAGACTGTCTCAAAAAAAAAAAAAAATGGAGTTTTATGTATAAGTTTAGAGAAATATCTATTCTCTAAAAATGGCAGTTGTGGAGGGGTGAAGACTTTTGAATGTGTGCCCTAGGAAAGGCATAAAATTCCTAGAAAGATAAACATGGCAAAAAAAAAAAAAGTCTATGTTAACTTTCTGCAATTCACCTGTTTCAAACTATGTTTACCTTTAAAAGCGTGAACACATGAGATATTTATGTTCCAGGGCACACAGGCTTTCCTTCTAGCCCTCTTGCAAACTCTTGGGGCAAAACTATGCTGCAGTGAGTCTTCCAAATGGAAAGGAATAATAATATGCAGAATGCCTGACATGCCCTTATATCTTAGAGATACAAAAGATGCATTTACAGTGCAGGTAGGTGTCCTTGGTTTACCATTCCTGATTTACTTATACCTGGTGTTCTAGTGTAATTATTAACAGCACCCTCTTTTTCTTTCAACCCTATCCTGGTCTGCACAATAAATTCTTGGTCACTTTCCCTGTAAAGGCTATGGAAACTGCCTGGAGGTAGTTTCTTCCTCCATGTCTTAGTTATATAGTTATATGACCCTAAAAGGGGCACTGTAGATTCCCTGGCTACTGATACACCTAAACAAGAATTTTTTTGTTCTTGTCTTTTATGCTCTCAAAAGTTTTTTACTTGTGCTTTCCTAGACATGAAGGTGGAAAATGGGTCTAAGTCTGTCAAAGGTCTTGGGAAAGAAGTTTTTAATAAAACTGATGGTCATCTTCATTAAATAATATTTGACCAAACTCTTTATTTGCAGTATTAATGGGTGGGGAAAGACTTTCCCACCTATTGTTTTGGTATATAAGATGTCTGTAAAATTAGTGAGACATCCTTTAACATACAAATCAGAAAGCATCTAGAAAGTTCCTAAGGGATTTACTAGAGAAGCAGTAAATCAGTGGATTTACTGATTTTCTAGCAGTGGAAAGAAGCAGCCAATCTTCTTCAGCTCACCTCATTCAGTCCACGGTCCAGTGCACAGTCTGTTGGCATCACCACACAGGGGGAACTATGAGCCCCTTTCCCAGGGCTACATGGTACAAAGCAGGTACACTGTGCACTGGTTACCAACTTGTCTCGGTCCAGTGAGACAGAATGCACTCACACCTAATAAGTTACATGAAGCAGGTTTATTACTTAAACACAGACAGCAAGAGACAAAAGAAGCCAAGGATCCATTGTGAGCTGGAAACCTAAGGCTCAAGAGAGCTGCCTTGGGTGGTGTGGATGGAGTCTCTACTGCATGTGCCCCACTTGCACTGTGGCTGAGGGATCCCAAAAGGTAACTCACCCTGAGTTATATACCTCAGGGACTACATATAACTTACTGGGTAAAGCTTTGAAGAACATCCTGCTTCCAGGGGAGAGAGGAACAAAGCCTGGGCCATCCCAGGCAGTTCCTCTCTAATTCAAGATGTTACATTACCTAGGAATAACAGAAATAAGGTCTGGGCTGTTCCAGGCAGTTCCTCCCTATCTCAAGATGTTGCATTCCCATTGCAGTCTGCAGTTACACTCAGGAATGACAAGCAAGAAAGGGGGAATTTGTCTTGCACATGGGTTAGGGGAAAGCTGGCTGTTTAAAACCAGGTATCCACCCCAAAAACATCTAGGAAGAAGTCTTTCCCTATTAAATTCAAATGATGGTAGTTATAGTTTGGAAGTGGAATTGGCTTTTAGACTTACTTCTGTAATGAAATTAATTTAAGCAATTCAAGCCCGTTCCTGAAAATGAATTCAGTGGTTAATTGTTGAAAATAAATGTCGAACTTCTATAAGAGAAAATTTACAGTCACTTCTAACTGATGATAAAACAAAATCTACATCTGTATCTTTTTTATAATTAGGAATTAGGAGTGTCTTCCTAGGAGATATTCTTACTTATTGTTCTGAAGTGAAACTCTTGCCTGATTCATAAGAAATGTTAGAGCAACCCAAACACTGATGCTTTCAGAATGGCAGCAATTCTCAGCATAAGTTTTGTCATAGGGACCAGCAAAACTGATGACTTGCATAACTACAACATTCTATGCTACTCAGGACATTCTCCAGTTTTAGGACACAACTACCAAATCTCTGCCTTCAAAGAGTTTTAAGATTTAGTGCAAGAAGCAGACAGGTGAAGACCATAATGTGCGGTATATAGTCATAGGTGTTACAAAAGGTGAGATACTTGTTCTGGGAGCACAAGTAGCATCTAACCCAGTTTTGAGGGGATTAGGATGTTTTCATGCCAATGGTGGTGGTGGTGGTGGTGATGATATAACAGCTAAAGTTTGGGGGACATTCACTATTACTAGGCACTGTGCTAATATATAGTATGGGTTATCTTATTCAGTCTTATACAATAAAAAGACTTGTAAGATGGGAATTATTACTATCTTGATTTTTACAAATGATAAAACTGAGAAATAGACATGAAGAAATTTACTCAAGATCACAGAGCCAGGCTGAGAGCAGTGGCGCATGCCTATAATCCTAGCACTCTAGGAGGCCAAGGCCAGTGGATTGCCTGAGTTCACAGGTTCAAGACCAGCCTAAGAGCAAGACCCTGTCTCTAAAAATAGCCACACGGTATGGAAGGTGCCTATAGTCCCAGGCACTTGGGGGGCTGAGGCAAGAGAATTGCTTGAGCCCAAGAGTTTGAGGTTGCTGTGAGCTTCGATACCGTGGCACTCAACCTCAGGGTGACTGAGTGAGACTCTGTCTCAAAAAAAAAAAAAATTTAAAAATAAATAAAAGATCAGAGAGCCAACTACTGGTTCTCGGGACAAGGTCAACTTGGAGGTAAAGGGAAATGTGTGTTGCTTCAAGTGTTTGAGTAAGATGTGGTAGAGTGAGGCTTTATGCAGGATTTGGGCTGCATATATCAACAATTCTGATCAGGGATTAGAAGAAGCAGGGGAAGTTTAGTAATTTGGGTATCACAGCTATTTTAATTTGGAGGAGAAAGGAAACAAAGGGAGGCCAGGGAAGTTATTAAATCACTCAAAAGATGGAGGCTATTAGCCATTTTGAAGCTGTACTGTGTCCTTGAAAAAAATTTCATCTCAGTCAGATTATTAGCAGAGATGATTTTTACTTTTCCAATCCGTACTCTCATTGCCTCTATCTAATTTATCATCACCTCTGACCTAGATTATTGATATTCCAGATTTATCTTTTAATCCTTCATATTGCAAACCAGAGAAATTTACCAAAAACATAAATATGACTGCAACAAGCCCCTATTTGAAGGCTTTCAATGGTTCACTGTTGCCTACAGAACTTAATTATAGCTCTTAGTATGGCATACCTGGCCCTCCTCCGTAACCTAGTCCCTCAGCCCTATCCTGCCTACTGTATTCCGTGGTACTCTCGAATTACACTTCAAATACGATTGCCAAAATACTTGCTGTTCCCGGAGCATTCCATTTTCATCTTTCAGGGCTTTTGCCTATGCTGATCTCCCTGTAACCTCATTCCTACCCTTCTCTGTCTAGGTAAAGGCCATTGTCCTTTAATACTCAACTTAATCATCACAAAGGTCTCCCCAAATTCCCAGGCAGACTATGTTAAGTAAACTTCAACTTTGCGCCATATCATCTTTTATTTATTTATCTCAGAGTCTCACTTTGTCACCCTCGGTAGAGTGCTATGGCATCACAGCTCACAGCAACCTCCAACTCTTGGGCTCAAGCGATTCTCTTGCCTCAGCCTCCCCAAGTAGCTGGGACTACAGGCACCTGCCACCAACGCCCAGCTATTTTCAGAGACAAGGTCTCGTTCTGGCTCAGGCTGGTCTTGAATCTGTGAGCTCAGGCAATCCACCGCCTCAGCCTCCCAAATGCTGAGATTACAGGCGTGAGCCACCGCGCCCGGCTGCACCATATCATTTTATTTATGGATTGGGTCTTCTTTGCCCCTCGATTGTAAAGCCCTCTGGGGCAGAGGAGAGACCTCTCCAGTCCTAGGAGTTAGATTTACAGGAGAAGCCCCGACAGGCGTGACTAGAAGGGGGCGGAGTCCAGAGCATTGTCTGAGGCTCTGATAGGTGAATCCGCGGAAGGAGGCGAAGCCTGGAGAAGTTGGAAGGGAAGCAAAGCGAGCATCTCTGTATAAAGAGCCTTCAAGAGTGGTTGTGAGAAAGGGGGGAGAGGAGAGATTTTAGCCTGGCTACACAAGGTCCTTCTATGGCAGGAGGAGAGATAGTAATAAAGCCGTCGGGGAGCGCTGCGGAGGGAAGCATTACTTTCAGGGCGGCCTAAGAACCGCAGAGGATTTTTCAGGGAGGAGACATTTGTTCGAGCTCGGTTTTGGAAGAGGAGCCACCCAAGAGAACCTCCCATCTTCTGATTTTGGTTCGGGCCAGGCGGTGCCTGCAGCAGTTGCGCTTGCGTGCGCCCGCCCTGCTAGTAAATCCGCCTTTTCCGGCAGGGTCTGCGGGGCGGAGCAGTGCCGTCAAGATGGCAGCGCCCGAGGAGGTAGTTTTCCCACAAAAACCTAGGTAAGCTTCGCCGAGGGACATGAATGGGAAAAAAGAGGGGACCAAGCGGGCCGAGCCTGGGCACGCGGGAGGCGCAGGCAGGGATGAACAGGAAAAGGAAAATTAAGCCAAGCAAATGAGCCCCAGAGGCAGCTCCTGCCCTACCCGATGGGCGCCCTGAGCTGTCACGGGCGTCTGGGGGCTGAGTGAAAAGAGGAGAGGGACAGGTAGCAGATGGAGCATAACTGCCGTTTAGGCGTGGAAACATGAGACCGTGGTAGATGCATGTTAAGTGTGTAAGACGAAGGGAAGCAAGCTATATCTCTCGGGTACTTGCGGGATTTCCTGTCTCTGGGTGCAGAGGAGAGGGGAGCTCTCGCAGCATTTCGGGTGCAGCGGCTGACACCGGTATGTCCGTCTTCATCTTTCAGCCACAAAATATACAGGGCTGCTCTGAAGAAGGAGAAAAGAAAGAAACGTCGGCAGGAACTCGCTCGATTGAGAGACTCAGGTAATAGACTCCTCATTCCGTTTTCTGTGTTTGAAATTGCTCCCTCCACTCGCGCCCTGACTTGGGGCCCCAAGTGTCTGAAGAAAGTTAATATTGTATCCTATGAATTGCAGTGGTTACTGTCTTCGAGTAAAGTTGTTACAGTAGATACACTTTAGAAATAATGTTAACATACTAATGAGGACGAGGAAACGCCTTGGACAATTGTTGCCTACTGATTCGGTGTAAGTCTATATTAAGTATCTAATGTTACAGATGCAAGCAGCATGAACTTAAGCAGCCAGTACAGTCCTTGGACACATAGTAAGTATTTAGTGAATATTTGTCTTTCTAAAAGTAGCAAAAGTCCAATGTTCTCTTTAGACGATTTGCAAGTTTTTTCTCAAACTTGAGTACTGTAAGAGACCTTTGTTGACTCTTCTTCATGCTGAGGAGGAGGAAGAGGAAGGGCTGGTCCTGGTGTCTTCGTGGAGGCAGAGGTGGAACAGGTGAAGGAGGGGGACTGGGAGGCAGAAGAGGCAGGAACACGTGGTGTCACTTTATGGATATATTTATTGTATATCATAACTTATGTCTGATTTTTTTACTTTTCATTTCTGTAAAAATGTTTCTATGTGGTGGCGATCTTTCTCCCAACCATTTGCTTTAGTTTCACTGCCCATATCAGAGAAGGGTCCATGTCATAAAAGAAGTCAAAAGCAGTCTGGCGTAACTGGAACCCTTCTGCCGGCTTGTCCAATGTCAGTCTGTTTCCTGGCACTGCTTCTTCCACATCCTCTTCTTCATTGTCTGCCACCGGTTCTAAAGCACACGCTCCCATCAAGCTGTCTTCTGTGAATTCCTCTGGTGTGGTGTCTCCAAGATCCATACCTTGAAACCCTTCACGCCCTACTTTTTCTTTTTTTGCCATATCCACAGTCTCGCGTACCATGTGCAATGAGCCTTAAAGGTCCTTATGAACCCTTTGTCTAGAAGAGGCTGATTTAGAGATGCTGTGTTTGGGGGCAAGTAGACCACTTTAATGTTTTTAGTGTTGAACACATGGGGTTGTGAGTGGCCAGGGGGCATTCTCCAATATCATAAGAATGTTAAAAGGCAAAATATTTTCTGACTTCAGAGACAAAGCATTGCTAGAACAAAACCACAAAAATTGTTCTCATTGTCCAGGCCTTCTCATTGTGCAATCTAACAATTGGAAGCTGGTGTTTCTTTTCCCTTCAAGGCTTAGAGGTTAGCTACTTTATAGGTAAGGGCAGTCTTGATCATAAATTCAACTTCATTTGCACAAAACAGTAGAGTTAGCCCATACTAATAAATGTTTTTTGAGGAATGTTTTGTCCAGGATAGGGCAATTTTGTCTACATTAGAAACCTGTTCAGGCAGATATCCTTTCTTTTCAATGTTTTTTTAGTGGCATCTGAGAACTCATTTATTCCTGCTTCTCCTGTTTTTTTTTTTTTTTTTTTGAGACAGAGTCTGACTTTGTCACCCTCCATAGAATGCCGTGGTGTCACAGCTCACAACAAACCCAAACTCTTGCCTCAGCCTCCCAAGTAGCTGGGACTACAGGCATCCACCACAATACCAGGCTATTTTTTTGTTGTAGTTGTCATTGTTGTTTGGCAGGCCCAGGCTGGGTTTGAACCTGCCAGCCCTGGTGTATGTGGCTGGCGTCCTAGCTGCTGAGCTACAGGCGCCGAGCCTATCGTGACATTTTAAAAGCCAAACCTCTTTCAAAAATTATCAAACCATTCTTCGCTGGCATTATATTCGCCAGCTGTAGATTCTTCACCTTCCTTTTGCTTTACCTCGCCATATAATGACCTCGCTTTTCTTGAATCATAGAGTCTATAGGTATGCCTTCCTTATAGTAATCCTGTACCCACAGAAAACTGCACTTTCAATCTGAGATAAAAAAGTACTTTGCAAAAAGTGCAAGGTTTTCACGCCTGCTAATGTAGCTGCCGTGACTTCATAAATTTCCTTTTCCTTCTCCCCTCCCCTCCCCTCCCATCCTCTCTGCTCCCCTCCCCTCTCCTCTCCTCTCCTCTCCTCTCTTCTCTCTCTTCTTTCACCATCCTTACACTGGATGTGTTTATCTTGAAATGGCAGGCATTTGCAGTGGCAGACCTCAATCTCTGGTACATATCAAACAATTCAACTTTTTCTTGTAACGTCATGATTTTGCTTCTTGGGAGCACTTCCAGCATCACTAGTGGCACTTTGTATAGCTCCCATGGCATTATTCAAAGTTTACGGTATCACACTAAATATGACGAAAAATACTCTAGAGATCACTTTTTTTTTGCAGTTTTTGGCCAGGGCTGGGTTTGAACCCGCCATCTCCAGTATATGGGGCCGGCACCCTACTCACTGAGCCATATATGGGGCTGGTGCCCTACTCACTGAGCCATAGGCATTGCCCTCCAGAGATCACTTTTTACTGCAACATAATTTATCGGAAAGGCGAATTGCTTTCTCGGAGTTCACATGACATTTTAAGTGGATACTCATAACATTTGAGCTCACCACAATAGCAATAGTAGGTGGCTATGATATTATTACAGTAGCACAGTATGTATACACACTACAGTTAATTTTATGCAGTTATGATTTAATACTGCATGTTTAATTTGTTTGCATTTTCCTTGACTGTGAATGGTGCCATGTATGGTCTATAAGTATAAATTTTGTTAAATTTTAACTTTTTATAATAGATTTGTGTATATTTTATGGTAATGGTAAAATAGATTGCTGTCTACATATATTTTGTGCAGTTATGACATACCTAACTTTTTCTTAATTTTTTCAATGCTTCTAGGTTGCAAGGTTCATCTTCGAGTTTTTTCAAATTGTCAGAAATCTCCAAAAACTTTCCCAGTATGTTTATTGAAAAAAATCTGCATAGACCTATGTGGTTCGAACCTGTGTTGTTCAGGGGTCAACTGCATTGTATCGATATGTATTGATCGTACGTGAAGGAAAAATGCTATACCGAAACTGTTAGCGATGGTCTCTGTGGATTGTGTGAGCTTAGTTTGGGGGGATGGGGAGTTGAGTGAGTCAGTCAACAGATATTTGTAAATATCGTCTATGACCATGCCATGTCTGACCTATGGTCATAACTCTAAGTCAGTTATATCCTATGTTCCAGGTTCTCTGGCCCTTTGTTACATTAGATCATTTAATTATCTGAATAATTAGTTATTTTATATGATTGCACTTATTCTAAATTTTTGCCTATTTTAACTTAAGGTGCTGAAATAATAAAGTTTACTTAAGAAAAGTAAATTGTTATAATTATCTAGGACTAGATGAGCTTTTGGTTAAGGCAATACTTGATATATGTGACAAACACAAATCTTTCTCCTTGAGCCTGAGTTCATCTATTATCTCTGTAGGATCATTTCATTTGTCCCCCATTTCTCTTCCACTTTCACTGCTTTGTTTCCCTCACATTTAAATTTTGAATAGGATAGAATATATATTTCTAGTCTATTAAAAATCATTTCACCATGTTTTTATTTTGAAATGTTCTAATCTATAGAAAGTTGGAAATAATAGTGTAGTAAATCCAGGCATGGTGGCTCATACCTGCAGTCCTAGCATTTTGGGAGGCCAATGCAGGAGAATTGCTTGAAGCCAGGAGTTGGAGACCACCCTGGACAACATAGCAAGACCCCATTTCTATAGAAAATTTAAAAAGTAGCTAGGCATGGTAGTGCGTGCCTGTAGTCCTAGCTCTTTGGCATACTGAGACAGGAGGATTGCTTGAACTCAAGAGTTTGAGGTTGAGCTATGATGGTACCACTGGGCAACAGAGAGAGACTCTGCCTTAAAAAGAAAAAGTACAATATATACCTATATGAACCCTTAAGCTAGATTTGCCAATTATTAACATTTGACTTTTTCTGTCTCTCTATGAAGAAAGGTACATACATACAGATTTTTTTCTGAACCCTTTGCACAGCAGTTTCAGATACCACAGCACCTCCCCCGTAAATCTTTCAGCCTATAACTCCTAAGAATAAGGACATTTGCTCACAGAATCATAATACCAGACTTGCACCTGAATAAACAAGCAGTAATTCAGTTGTAAGCTCTACAGGCTGTACTTACACTTCCAAAAGCTCAAGCCAGTTATTTTGTGGAATGCTGGGCATTCTGGATTAGTCTTGTCATGATTAGCTTCAGGTGACACTTTCTGTGACAAAAGATTATTCAGAGTGGAGGCTGTAAACTTCTCAATTACATACATCACAAGGCCCATCATGTCAGGTTGTTCTAATCCTAATGATGCTAATTGTGGTTTAAGTGTTACTCATCAGATCACTTCATTGTAAAGGTACATTTTTCCACTTTGTAATTTGTCCTGATCTGTGGGAGTGATATTTTGTAGTGTAAATCTCCCCTTCCCAATGTTTTTAACATCTGTGTCTAAATTTTTTGTTCTATTTTAGTGAAGTCAAATTTATTCTTTTGATTGATTATGCTTTTGGTGTCATGTTTAAGAACTCGTTGCAAGTCTTAGATTTCAAAGATTTTTGTCCTGTATTTTTTCTAATAGTTTTATGTTTTACATTTAACTCCATGATCCATTTTTTAAAACTTCAAAATATTATGGGGTACATATGTTTTGGTTACATGAATTGCTTTTGTACTGTTGAGTTTAAGTTATAAGTGTGCTCATCCCCTGGATAATGTGTATTGTACTCATTTAGGTGTGAATTTACCCCTCTCCTCCTGCCCCCCACCTCCTTGTCTAAGTTTTTATAACAAGGGGCTGCAAAAGTGATGATTTTTCTACATAAATCTTTCTATATGTTTAAGTTGCCATGCTTCTGTAAAGACAGATGTTCCTTCCCACACCTCCACCACCTTTTTGCATATCTATGGAACCACTGATTAATTTTTTAGTTTAATGTGTTGTCCAGTAACATCATTGCTCTTTTTAATGCTTACATTGTACCAAATAAGGGTGGTTAAAGCCCTTAATATTAGAAAGTTTCAGAGATAGGTTTTTACCATAATTATAAAGATTAAAGATTGTATGTATTTTTTTCCTGAAGGTTTTTCTTGTTTGTTTGTTTTGAGTCAGTCTCACTCGGTCACCCTGGTAGAGTACAGTGGTGTTATCATAGCTCACTGTACCCTCAAACTTCTGGGGTCAAGTGATCCTCTTGCCTCAGCCTCCAAAATAGTTGGAACTATAGCTGCACACTACTGCACCCTGATATTTTTTCTAATTTTTTAGTAGAAACAGGGTCTTGCTTTTGCTCAGGCTGGCCTTGAACTCTGACCTCAAGCAGTTTTCCTACCTTGGCCTCCCAGAGTGTTAGGATTATGGGCATGAGCCACCACACCCAGCCTTTTCCTGAAATTTTGATCAAAGATTTGCAATACTCAGTTTAATAAACCATTTTAATTTCCTCAGGACTCTCACAGGAGGAAGAGGAAGATGCTTCTATTGAAGAACAACAACTAGAAGAGAAGTTGTTGGAGAGAGAAAGGTCAGTGTTAATTGAGATACTTAAAGTGAATAAAGTTATTTTGGAATATTATCAGCCTTACTAACTAGTACTGGTTTTCTGTATAAAGTCTTGTACAAAATAAGTCTTATTGGCTCGGCGCCTGTAGCTCAATCAGCTAAGGCACTGGCCACATACACCAGAGCTGGTGGGTTTGAATCCAGCCTGGGCCTGCCAAACAACAACGAAAACTACAACCAAAAAAAAAAAAAAAAATAGCTGGGCTTATGGTGGGCTTAAGCCCAGGAGTTGGAGGTTGCTGTGAGCTGTGATGTCACAGCACTCTACCCAGGACGACAGCTTGAGGCTTTGTCTCCAAAAAAAAAGTCTTATTAAATACCATGTATAAACTATTTAAGTCTCTAGCTGACAGGCTAAAACTAGGTGTTATCATTTTTTTAAAATTGAGACAGAGTCTCAGTTTATCACCCTCTGTAGAGCACTGTAGCCTCATAGCTCACAGCAATCTTAAGTGATTCTCTTGCCTCAGCTTCCCTAGTAGCTGGGACTACAAGTGCCTACCACAATGCCTGGCTATTTTTTTTGTTGTTCAGCAGGCCCGGGCCAGGTTCGAACCCATGAGCCCCAGTGCATGTGGCCAGCGCCCTAACCACTGAGCTACAGACACCCCCATTATCACTTTTTTTCCATAGTGAAATCAGATACAGTTTTATTTATTTAAGAATTTATTATCGGGCGGCGCCTGTGGCTCAGTCTGTAAGGCGCCGGCCCCATATACCGAGGGTGGCGGGTTCAAACCCGGCCCCGGCCAAACTGCAACCAAAAAATAGCTGGGTGTTGTGGCAGGCGCCTGTAGTCCCAGCTACTCGGGAGGCTGAGGCAAGAGAATCGCTTAAGCCCAGGAGTTGGAGGTTGCTGTGAGCTGTGTGAGGCCACGGCACTCTACCGAGGGCCATAAAGTAAGACTCTGTCTCTACAAAAAAAAAAAAAAAAAAAAAAAAGAATTTATTATCACTTTTTTTAAAATAGAAATATTCTTCACTGTTTTTGCTAATTTGTAAAGTTTTTGCTTTCCTTTTTTTTTTTTTTTTTGGAGACAGTCTTACTCTGTCACCCTGGGCTTGAGTTCCATGGCATCATCAAAGCAATCTCTATCTCCCGGGCTTAAGTGATCCTTCTGTCTCACCTTCCTAAGTAACTGGGACTACAGAAACCTGCCATGACACCCAGCTAAGTTTTTCCATGTTTAGTAGAGATGAAGTCTTGCTCTTGCTCAGGCTTGTCTCAAACTCCTGAGCTCACGGGAGATCCTCCTGCCTCGCACTCTCAGAGTAGTAGAATTATAGGCGTGAGCCACCCTGCCTGGCCTGTAAATGTTTTTGAAATAGGAAAAAACCCAAATAATTAATAAGTGTAAGAAGTGAATGGACTATAATAAGTCTACACACCCAAAAATAGTCACTGTTAAGAAAGGAAGTGTAAATGTACATGTGTGTTTCTATAATGATATGATATATACATTTTTCTATAAATTGCTTTCTTGCTAAATACATAGTACATACATTTCATTGTTGATGCTGAGATCTAATTCAACCATTTTAATGGCAACATAGTTTCCACTGTGCGGATCTAGCATAATTTATCCTTTCTTTATAATTTATTCATTCATAATTTATAGTTCTTTACTGATGGACTTTCCGGTTATAAAGTTACTTTTTATATACTTTTATATAAAAAGTTGCAGTGGGCAGCGCTTGTGGCTCAGTGAATAGGGCACCGGTCCCATATATCGAGGGTGACATGTTCAAACCCAGCCCCGGCCAAACTGTAACAAAAAATACCTGGGCGTTGTGGTAACTGTAACAAAAAATACCTGGCCTGTAGTTCCAGCTACTCGGGAGGCTGGGTCAAGAGAATCACCTGGGCCCAAGAGCTGGAGGTTGCTGTGAGCTGTGATGCCATGGCACTCTACCGAGGGTGACAAAGTGAGACTCCGTCTCTCTAAAAAAAAAAAAAAGTGGCAGTGAGTACCCCGTTTATATATCCTTGATAACTGTCCTACTGTTTCCTTAGAAAAATGACTAGAAATTGGTAGTATCAAAGGATAAATGTTAAGCCCATGCAAAATGTTGATGGTAGAAAAGGCATCTCAGTTTGCGGTTTGCAGCCTTTATTATAGTGAATAAAGGCACCCATCTCCCTGTACCTTCACTCACACTAGGCATTATCAAATGTTGAAACTCATACAGTGAAAAACTACATTTCATTGTTTCAAAGGCACATTTCTGAACTAGTAAGGTCAAGCATCTTTTTATGTGTTTTATTATCCATAGGTTGCTTAAGTCTTATACCTTTCTCTTTTTGGATACATTTTTTAATTTGTAAGTAATTTTGTTACTTGATGGATTTTTTTTTTTTTTTAAGACAGAGTCTTGCTGTTGTCTGGGCTGGAGTGCCATGGCCTCAGCCTAGCTTACAGCAACCTCAGACTCCTGGACTCAAGCAATCCTCCTGTCTCAGCCTCCTGAGTAGCTAGGACTATAGGTGCCTGCCATAACACCCGGTTAATTTTTTGTATTTTTAGTAGAGATGGGGTCTTGCTTTGCTTAGGCTGGCCTCCAACTCCTGAGCTCAAGGCATCCTCCTGCCTCAGCATCTCAGTGTTGGGATTATAGGCATGAGCCACCATGCCTGGCTATGATTTGATTTTTATGACATCTTTTCTCATGATATCTGGCCTTGCTGTCTGCCTGAAAAAGTTCTCCCGTATCCCAAGATGATGAAAATATTCTGCTTTTTTCTTCTCTTAGTATTTTTCAGAGGGTAGTTTTTCTCAAATGTGGCACACACCAATGTGAATATATTTAATGCCACTCAACTAATTATCAAAATGCAAAAAAAATAAAAAGAGCAGTAGTGGGCTGCGCCCGTAGCTCAGTGGGTAGGGTGCCACCCACATACACCAAGGCTGGTGGGTTCAAACTCAGCCTGGGCCAGCCAAACAACAATGACAGCTGTAACAACAACAAAAGAAATAGCCGGTCGTTGTCTTGGGTGCCTGTCGTCCCACCTACTCGGGGCTGAGACAAGAGAGTTGCTTAAGCCCAAGAGTTTGAGGTTGCTGGAGCTGAGACACCAAGCACTCTACCGAGGGCGACAGCTTAAAACTCTATCTCAAAAAAATAAATAAATAAATAATTCACATACATGTATCTTTGTGTATTTTTATCTTTATTTTGTATGAGTTGCATACTACTTTACTGAAAAATGGGAAAATTATATGAAAATCCTATATGGTGTTATGTCCTATTTTAAAACAGATGTATAGTACATTCAAGTTACTACATTTTAACATTTATAACATTTTACTTTTTTGTGGTTTAAAATTATATACTATTTGGTTTAGTTATATACAGTTAATATATTCCCCAGGTAATTTGTAAATCAGGGTTCTGAACATTGAAACATCTATATGATACTCCCAAACATGCATAGGAACGTTGATATGCAACACACCAGCTTCTACCATGGCTAAAAGATGTGTTCCTGGAATCTGTAGGTTGGAAATGTAACATAATTTCTCATAGAATATTTAAAATTGTGGTTAGCTTCCCCAGGTGGACATAAAACCGTATTTAACTCCTAATATTGCTGAAGTAATATAGAACCATTCCTCATATTTCATTTTCCTTTTACAAATTCAGTAGAAAAATGAAATCTAGGTTGTAAGCACCTGTTTGGCAAATAAACTCAGGAAATCTAATCCTCCTTTAAATTAGAGACTTGTGATACTGGCTGTCTGAGACACTTGAAATATCACTCTTCATGACTGGTTAACTTAAAAAATAGACTAGACTGGGCGGCGCCTGTGGCTCAGTCGGTAAGGCACCAGCCCCGTATACCAAGGGTGGTGGGTTCAAACCCGGCCCTGGCTGAACTGCAACCAAAAAATAGCTGGGTGTTGTGGCGGGCGCCTGTAGTCCCAGCTACTCGGGAGGCTGAGGCAAGAGAATCGCTTAAGCCCAGGAGTTGGAGGTTTCTGTGAGCTGTGTGATGCCATAGCACTCTACTGAGGGCCATAAAGTGAGACTCTGTCTCTACAAAAAAAAAAAAAAATAGACTAGACAGTTGTTAATTTATTTTTATAACTTCATCTTTTCTTAAAACCTATAGCTTTCTTCTCTCTTCTGGAGTGTTCAGAAAAATTTTTTAGACCCTATAGCTTCCTTTATTTTAAAGACATAATCATAATGTAGTTTTATTTTCCTTCATTCAGCAGTTTAGGTGTTTGGAGGCAAACCACAGGAGTCTCTTAACTGTGTGGAGTAGTAATCCAAAGGTTAATGTCAGAAGATGCCAGGTTTTCAGAGTGATGCAATCATGGAATTACCACTTTTAAATGCATAAAATAGGAAGAGTAATACTTTCTGAAGTGAAAAGCTAGATGTTGCTTTGAAACTTGCTACCCACTTTATTGGTACCCAAAATCACGGTGATCAGCCTGAAGGGAATGGCATAGCATCCTTTTTTGGTAAAAGATATCACAACTAAACACACCTATGAAGTGTAAAATAGGGATTTTGTTATTACCATTTGGGAAGATGGCTACTGACACTTAGGGCTTTCCTTCTCATTTTCTTAACCACAATCGACTACTTTATTGAGAATATCTTTCATGCTATTTAATTAGTCCCCAAACGTGTCATTTTGCTCCCTTATGTGTATGTATGTATTTGTAAATTAATGCCTATTTCTTTTATTTGATTATATCGTTATATTGACAGGCAAAAATTGCATGAAGAGTGGTTGCTGAGGGAGCAGAAGGCACAAGAAGAATTCAGAATAAAAAAGGAAAAGGAAGAGGCAGCTAGGAAACGTCAGGAAGAGCAAGAGGTATGATATTAATCACATAACCAGGGAACCAATTAATTCGTTAACCAAAATAACTCTCATTAAGAGTTGCTTATCTTCTTTTTTTTGTTTTGGATCAAATGGTGATTTTATTTTTAATTTTTTGAAGAGTTACCATACCACTTTCCATAGCAACTGCACCATTGTACACTCCCACCAGCAACCTACAAGAGTTCTAATTTCTCCACATCCTCCATCAACATTTGTTATTTTCCTAATTTTTTTTATAACAGCCATTTTAATGGGTGTGGCAGGATATTTCTTTTTAGTTTTGATTTGCATTTCCGTAATGAATAGTGAGGTTGAACGTCTTTTCATCTGCTTATCAGCCATTTATATATCTACTTTGGAGAAATGCCTATTAAAATCCTTTGCCCAATTTCTAATCAGTTATTCATTTTCTTGTTGTTAGGTAGATAACTAGAAATCTTGGCTCTCCTGGAGAAGGAGACAAGGGCACTAGTGCCCCCCAGGCCTCCATTTTGGTGCCTCCCACCTTAATTTTTTTCCCAAGTGATTGCTCACATCTGGGAAGGAAGGAACACCCTAGCAATCTACCAATCAGAACTTAGCATGCCAACTGCGAAAGGATGTAGAAGAGTCTCTAACCTAGAACAGGTACAATACAGTCTTAAAGGTCACCTAGAACACCCTTAAGACTAATTATGTTGGCTTAGCACCTGTAGCTCAGGTGGCTAAGGCGCCAGCCATATACACCTGAGCTGGTGGGTTCGAATCCAGCCCAGGCTGCCAAACAACAATGACAACTACAACCAAAAAATAGCCAGGCATTGTGGCAGGCACCTGTAGTCCCAGCTACTTGGGAGGCTGAGGCAAGAGAATCACTTAAGCCCAGGAGGTTGCTGTGAGCTGTGATGCCACGGCACTCTATGCAGGGCAACAGCCTAAGGCTCTGTCTCAAAAAAGAGAGAGAGAGAGACTAATTATGGGGCGGCGCCTGTGGCTCAGTCGGTAAGGCGCCGGCCCCATATACCAAGGGTGGTGGGTTCAAACCCGGCCCCGGCCAAACTGCAACCAAAAAATAGCCGGGCTTTGTGGCGGGCGCCTGTAGTCCCAGCTACTTGGGAGGCTGAGGCAAGAGAATCGCTTAAGCCCAGGAGTTGGAGGTTGCTGTGAGCTGTGTGAGGCCACAGCACTCTACCGAGGGCCATAAAGTGAGACTCTGTCTCTACAAAAAAAAAAAAAGAGAGAGAGAGACTAATTATGTCATTAGCTTAAATCAACATTGTGGTCCACACCCCCCCAATGGGCTTTCAGAAAGGCCCGTGGGAGTTATATATGCACAGTAAGAGTCAGGTTTCAAGGTGACCACTGAACCATGAGGTGGGCCTGATCCAGATAGTATAAAAGAAAATCAGGAGCCATGACCCATGCCTTTTCCTTGTTGCACCAGTGGGGGCCATTTGCTCTCTATGGTGAACATATCTTGCTCTGTAAGCCTATATTTTGTTCTTACTCTTTAAACCCATTTTTGTCTTTCTCAATAAACTTTGTTTTATGCTTGCCTTATTTTGGGGTGTCTGGTCATTTTTCAACCAAGAGCAATCCAAGAACCAAGGACCCAGGCAGCTGGTTGGAACTCTGGCATTTTAGGATGCAGGGAGCTGCCTTGGAACCCAACACTATTATTGAGTTGTAGAAGTTCATATATTCTGCATATTGATCCCTTATCAGACATATGATTTACAAATATTTTCTCTCATTCTGTGGGTTGCCTTTTCAATGTGTTAATAGTGCCCTTTGATGTATAAAAGTTTTTAATTTTGATAAAATTCATCTTACCTATTTTTTCTTTTGCCTGTGCTCTTTAGGTCATAGCCAAGAAATCGTTGCTAAATCCAATGTCATGAAACATTTCCCCTGTTTTCATCTAAAAGTTTTATAGTTTTCAGCTCATACATTTAGGTCTTTGATCCATGTTAAATTAATTTTTATATATGATGTAAGGGTCCAACTTCATTCTTTTGCATGTGGATATCCAGTTTTTCCAACACCTCTGGTTGAAAAGATTGTCCTTTCCCCATTGAATGGTCTTAGTAACCATGTTGAAAATCATTTGAACTTATATGAAAGGGTATATTTCTGAGCTCTCTATTTTATTTCATTGGTCTCTATATCAGTCTTTATGCCAATACCACACTGGTTTGATTACTGTACTTTGTAGTAAGTTCTGAAATTAGAAAGTTTGAGACCTCCAACTTAGTTTTTCTTTTTCAAGATTGATTTGGCTGGCCGGGAAGGATGGCACATGCCTGTAATCCTAGCACTTTGGGAGGCTGAAGTGTGTGGAGCTCAGGAGTGTGAGACCGGCCAGAGAAAGCAAGAAACACTGTCTCTACTAAAAATAGAAAAACTAGTTGGGCATTGTGGCGGGTGCCTATAGTCCCAGCTACTTGGTAGGCTGACGCAAGAGGATTGCTTGAGGCCAAGAGTTTGAGGTTGCTGTGAGCTACAGTGACATCATGGCACTCTTCCCAGGGTGACAAGTGTGGCTCTGTCTCAAAAAAAAAAAAAAAAAAAAAAAAAGAATTGATTTGCCTATCCAGGCTTCTTTGAGATTCCATGTGAATTTTAGGATGGATTTTTCTGTTTCCTTTCTGATGGCAGCTGGAGAATGTATCCTTGGTGGAGCCTAAAGCACAGCATTCTTTGGGACAGGCCCTTCATTTTCCTTGTTTTTTTGAGATAGTCTCTGTTGCCCAGACTAGATTGCCATGGTATTAGCCTTCCTCACAGCAACTTCAAACTTCTGGGCTCAAGTGATCCTCATGCCCCAGCCTCTTGAGTAGCTGGGTGCGCACCACTGTGCCCTGTTAATTTTTAGAGATGGAGTCTCACTCTGGCTCAGGCGGTCTTGAATTACTGAAGTCAAGGGATCCTCCTGCCTCAGCCTCCCAGAGTGCTAGGATTACAGTCATGAGCCACTATGTCTGGCAAGAGTTGCTTATCTCAAACTTAAAAAAAAACCTATTATTCATTTTACCTAGGTTTCTAAATTTTTTTATTTATTTGCCATACACGTTAAATATTTTTTAAAAATGAGTCTGAAAAAAATTATCTTTCCTTCTCTTTTTTTTCTTTTTTCCCTTAAAGAGAAAGTTAAAGGAAGAATGGGAAGAACAGCAGAGAAAAGAGAGAGAAGAGGAGCAGCAAAAACTACAGGAGAAGAGAGAAAGAGAGGTGATTCCTGCCGTGGGAGGATAGACAGAGGGCATATCCTCTGAGTGTGCGGATGTGCTGTATGATGGGATTGAAGAATAAGCTGTACTCATGTCAGGGTTTGGATTTGTTTTCCGTTTTGCCTGGTTCTTCATTTGTTGGAAAGAATCGGATTCTCAGTCTAGATATACACTGGAGTTGCCTTATGATGCTCTTCTTTAGGTCTGTGCAGTAGCACATGCCCTAAATTAAAGTTTCCTTCAACTTTATCCGATTTACCCTTTATACCAGGGATTGGCAAACTTTGTCTACAAAGGGCCAGATAATATTTTTATGCTTTGTCATTTGTGTGGTCTCTGTGGAAAAGATCTGTCTCTGACAGTGTGCCCTGAAAGCAGCTGTAGATGTATATGTAAATGAATGGGGGTGGCTATGTACCAATAAAGCTTTATTTACAAAGCCCTTGCTTTACACTCTCTACTACTCTATAGCAAGTGTTGTTTTTCTGAGGTTCTCCTGTATGTGGATTGACTCCTTTAGAAAATAATATTTTGCTGGGCATGGTGGCTCACACCTGTAATCCTAGCACTCTGGGAGACCGAGGCGGGTGGATTGCCTGAGCTGAGGTGTCTGAGACCATCCTGAGCAAGAGGATGGTCTCTACAAACTAGCTGGGTATTATGGCAAGTATCTGTAGTCCCAGCAACTTGGGAGGCTGAGGCAAGAGGATCACTTGTGCCCAGGAGTTTTAGATTGCTGTGAGCTGTGATGCCATGACACTCTACCAAGGGTGACAGAGTGAGACTGTCTCCAAAAACAAAATAATACTTTGGTTTCCATACTTATTTAGTTCATAAGAGATCTAATTTCTTGTGATACATTAGCAAGAATTAGTGGATTTAAAGAAATCAGGAACTCAAATATTGAAGAATTAGGAAATACATTTTATTAAATCTTTTTACATCTTGACTTCCTTTCCAACTTGGGCTATAAAGGCAATTGTAGCTAACAAAGTTATTCACTAAGGGAAAAAAGTCTGTAAGGTATATAGATATGTCTTCTCTATCTTCCAGGATTCTTTTTAAAATATTGATCTGTTACGTTTTGCTGCTATTCCTTAACAGTGTGTTTATTTCAAAGCTATCACCTCTCATCTTTTCTCAACTGACTCATCAGGATGTATCTTTTCTGTAATATTCCTAAATTTGAATGGCACAACATTAAGTAGTTAATTACTTATGATGGGGAAAAGTGCATGTGTTTACATCCTACTCATGGAAGGGTAGAAACAGCCTGTACAGCCTTTGTTTTCTGTGTCTCAGGCCATCAGTCAATTTCAATGCTGATTCTAGAGATCCTTATTTAAGCACTGCTTTGCTTTGCTTTCTTTTCTTTTCTTTCTTTTCCCTCCCTTTTCTTCCTTCCTCCTTCCCTCCCTTTCTCCCTCCCTCCCTCTCTCCCTCCCTCTTTCTTTCTCTTTTTTTTTTCTTGAGACAGTCTCACTTAGTCACCCTGGGTAGAGTGTTGTGGCATCATAGCTCATAACAACCTCAAACTGTTGTGCTCAGGTGGCGCCTGTAGCTCAGTGGGCAGGGCACCGGCCCCATATACTGAGGGTGGTGGGTTTGAACCTGACCCCGACCAAACTGCAACAAAAAAAATAGCCGGGCGTTGTGGGGGGCACCTGTAGTCCCAGCTACGCGGAAGGCTGAGGCAAGAGGATCGCCTAAGCCCAAGAGCTGGAGGTTGCTGTGAGCTGTGATATCATGGCACTCTACCGAGGGCAATAAAGTGAGACTCTGTCTCTAAAACCAAAAAACCAAAAAAGCTATTGTGCTCAAGTGATCCTCTTGCCGCAGCCTCCCATGTAGCTGGGACTACACGTATCCACCATGACACCCAGCTAATTTTTTCTGTTTTCAGTAGGGATGGGGGTCTCACTCTTGCTCAGGCTGGTCTCAGACTCCTGAGCTCAGGCAATCCACCCACCTCGGCTTCCCAGAGTGCTAGGATTATAGGCGTGAGCCACTGCACCCGGCCGGCATGACTTTTCAAATGAGACAAGATCATGCTAGCTTTTTAAGGGACAGAAAAATTGTATGAAGTTTGTCTTTTTTTTTGAGACAGAGTCTCACTGTGTTGCCCTGGGTACAGTGCCGTGGTGTCACAGCTCACAGCAACCTCAACTCTTGGGCTTAAGTGAATCTCTTGCCTCAGCCTCCCAAGTAGCTGGGACTACAGGTGCCTACCAGGTCACCTGGGTATTTTTTGGCTGTAGTTGTCATTGTTGTTTAGCTGGCCTGGGGCTGGGTTTGAATTTGCCAGCTCAATTGTATGTGGCCAGCACCCTAACCACTGAGCTAAGGGTGCTGAGCCGGAGCTTGTCATTTTTGATAGAGAGGAATCAAGTTCCATTCTAACAGTAGAGTGTTCTTCAACTGAAGTCTTTTAGGATTTAGGTAAAAGCTAATGCTTCTTTTAAATGCTTTTGGTTCAAAAGAAGTCTGGTGAGACATTAAGGAGAAATGGGTAAAATAAATAGAGTTTAAGCATATATAAAGGAATGTGCAATATGTGTTTTTGCTATGTGCTAGGCACTTCTGTAGTACACAGAGGTAGAACAGTGAAAACGCAGGTCCCTGCTCTCATTGAGTTATTTTTTTAGATAGGAGTGTCAGGCAATAAGGGAGCAAAAACAAATCATTTAAAATGTTATAAGATAATATATTAAGCAGATAAGGTGATAGAGTAATACGGATAGAGAAGTACTTTTTTCAACTGTCTAGTCAAGGAAATCTCTGAGGAATTGATATTTGAGTTGACACCTGAGTGCAGAGATCTCAGAGAGAAGAAGCCTGAAACCCAGAGGCTGAAAGAAGGCCAGAGTCCTTGAAACAGAGACCGAAGGAGAGGGATAGGGGAGGAGGTTAGGGAAGGGCCAGGGTCAGGGGGCCAGTGTCAGATGGTACAGGGGCTCCTGCATTTGAAGGAGGAGTTTGGATTTTATGTTACATGTCATGGGAAGCCATTGAAGGTTGTTCTTTGTTTTTGGGGGGGGTCAGGGGTTTGAGGCAGAGTCTCACTTTCTTGCCCAAGCTAGAGTGCCATCGCATCAACCTAGCTCACAGCAACCTCAAGCTCCTGAGTTCAAGTGATCTTCCTCCCTTAGCCTCCCAAGTGGCTGGGACTACAGGTGCCTACCATGATGCCCAGCTAATTTTTTTCTATTTTTAGTAGAGATAGAGTCTCACTCTTGCTTAAGCTGGTCTCAAACTCCTAGGCTCAAGAGAGATTCTTCTGCCTTGCCCTCTCAAGAGTGCTAGGATTAAAGGCATGAGCCATTGCCTGGCCCATTGAAGGGTTTTTAAGACAGAAGTAACCTCATCTTATTTATGGCTTTACTTTTTTGTTTGTTTTGAGACAGGGTTTCACTCTGTTGCCCAGGCTAGAGTGTAGTGGCATCATCATCATAACTCACGGCAAACACAAACTCCTGAACTCAAGTGATCCTTCTGCCTCAGCCTCTAGAGTAACTTCAGGCAGTAACTATAGGCACACTACCATGCCTGGCTAATTTTTCTATATTTTGTAGAGACAGAGTCTCACTATTGTTGCTCAGGCTGGTCTCCTGCCCTAAAGTGATCCTCCTACCTTGGCCTCCAAAAATGCTAGGATTATAGGCATAAGCCCCCATGTTCCCCTATATCTTAACCCTTAACAGATGAATTGTAACTTTTCTATGGAGAATGGGAAATGGGGAGCAGTGACCAAGGAGGCCAGAGCAGAAATACTGTGACCAGTCAGAAGGCTGTGGTTCCAGGCAGGCGATGATAGTGGTTTGGATGAGGGTAGTGCTTCTTAATAAAAAGTCATGGATTGGGGGTATGTGGAGGCAGACTTAGTGGGATTCCAGCTAGTAGATTGGGAGGGATGAGAAAGAAGGGAAGGGGGATTCAAGTCATATTTTCAGGATTTTAGATTGAACAGACAGACAAATGGCAGCACTATTGAATGAGAGGGGTGTTTAGGTGGGTCAGGACAGGGGAGGGTTTTGAGCACATTAAGTTACTGAGGATTCTACATGGCAAGGTAGAGTTATCAAGTAAGCAGTCAGACATATGAGTCTTATGTAATGCTTTAAGGACCTGGGGAAAAGAAGTCTGTGGAACATAATTTAAAACTTGTTCAAATGCTAATTAGGTAGAAACTTACTGGGGTATTACAGAACTTCCTTTGCCTTATTGAAAAGTTTGAAATTTCTCCTAAATGCTAATTACTACTAGTTATGTCATATTTAGCTTCTGTTAAATGTTTTTGATGTTGCAGCTAGCATTGTGTTTTATATTCATGAATACCTGCTCTTAAAAACCAGAATGTGGTAATACATGTATGCTCATCTATGCTAAATATTACCATTAATGAAATTATTATAAGATTGTTTTAAGTATTCTGCAATGTGATTTATTAAATGTTTTATTTGAATAGAAAGTCTCAGCTATATATTCTTTGAAAGCTTTTCAGAAGATCTATGCTTTGAAGGAAAACTAGAACCTGAAGTGTGCACTCACACATGTGTATGTTTTAATTGTTACACATGGGATTCTTAACCATAGAAACCAGATGTGACTTACCTGACTTTTAGGTTTTCATTAGTCTTATGTTTGCACCATTTGTAGGAAGCCGTGCAGAAGATGCTGGATCAGGCTGAAAATGAGGTATTTTCAAAACCTTTCATTAAGAATTTGAGACCAATTATTGTTCCTTTAGAAACAATTTTTCCCAATAATGGTAGTTTTGTGATAGGCTATTTAGTTCATGTCTGGATATCTGGAATCATTTTTGTGGCTCTTACTTATTTATTTATTTTTGAGACAGAGTCTCTGTCACCTGGAATGCAGTGACATCATCAGAGCTCACTGAAACATTAAACTCCTAGGCTTAATTAAGCAATCCTCCTGCCCCAGCCTTCTGAGTAGCTGGGACTACAGGGTGTGCTCTACCACACTCGGCTAATTTTTCCCATTTTTGGTAGAGACAGGGTCTTGCTTTTGCTCAGGCTGGTCTCCAACTCCTAATTTCAAGCAATCCTCCCACCTCGGCCTCCCAGATTACAGGCGTCAAACACTGTGCCCGGCCTGTGGCTCTTCTATTTATGCAATAACAGTAACAAAAGTTTATCGAAGAACAGAAACAAATGGTGTGGACCCCCATGGACTACTTGTCCAGAGCCCTTACAGTGTGTGTCAGCAACATCACAAACCCCAATGGATGGTTTACCTCGATTCAGAGTAACTTCTATTTCTGTCTGTAGTGGTTCCCTAATAAGTCTTCAGACCCTTTAGAGAATGGTTGGAGACCTTGGTGACTTCCCTGGTAGCAGTAGTGATGCCAATAAAAGAAAGTGACTGGGAGCCAAGAGATAATAGAGCTCATGTCCCAGGATAGTTGTTTATAAAGTCATTATTGCCTATTACAACTAAAATGTTTATATTCTTAAATGAAACTGTTTTACTTTTCAGGAAAAGATTGTAATACATTTTAAAACATTTAATCTTTCATGGGTTTTTACACTACCAGTAAAGGTATGGTTATTTTCAACAGTTGGAAAATGGTGCTACATGGCAAAACCCAGAACCACCCATGGATTTAAGAATAATGGAGAAGGATCGAGCTAATTGTCCATTCTACAGTAAAACAGGAGCTTGCAGATTTGGAGATAGGTAACTGACTTTGTTTTATCATGTCAGAATGAAGTGATTCAAAATGTTGAGGTCTTTGAGTTTTCCTTTGGGGCTTTAGTTTGGAATGTTTGTCATCAGGCATCTGCTGTGTCTGTGTTGCTTCTCCATTTCCCCGGCTGGTCTTCCTCTGCTTCTGCCATCCTTGTTTCCTCCATCCCCGTCCCCTGAGTGTGCTTAGTCTAGTTCTCTTCCTTGGCATTCCGCGGCTTCAGGAAGACCTTTTGCTTAAGTCTTCTTCCTGTGCTTACGTTAGTCCACGGTGGCTAACTGAGATGGGAAGTCATCTATTTAGAGAGATTGGAGCAGCCTGGCTTTCTTTTTTGAGTCTCACACATTGTGCCCAAAACAGGCTTTTAAAACTTGGCATGTGTAAAGAGATAATCTGTGAAAGACAGGATCCCAGTGAGTAGAGGAAAAGCACTTTAATTGCCATTGTCAGTGTGTGCAGACCCAGGAACACACCCCTGGGTTCAAAATCCACTTTCAATGGCTGCCACTTGGAGAAAGTTATTTAAGCTCTGTGTGTCTCAATTCTCTCCTTTTTGAAATGGGTTTAAACATAGTGTCACCTTCCTGAGAGAGCTATGAGGCTGAAGTGAGCCAATGCCTAGGAAGCCTCTAGAATGCGGGTGGGTGCATGGTGAATGCTGTCTGGTTTGCTGGTATTTTTATTATTGTTATTGTTGTCATTATTCTCTGAGGCACTCTTGTTCCTGCCTCTTTTGGATCAATGTTTTTTAAATAGGACCCTCAGGTAGAAACCTTGTGTTGATCTCTTTAGTCACCTAACAAATATTTGAACACCTAATATATACCAGGTAATGGTGATTTTTTTTTTTTTTTTTTTTGGCCGGAGCTGGGTTTGAACCTGCCATCTCGTACGTGAGGCCGGCACCCTACTCACTGAGCCACAGGCGTCGCCCGGAAATGGTGATTTTTATAACATGGTTTGTTCATGAATAAATGACTTAAAGTAGGTAAATAATTCCTAATGGTAAATGAATCCATCTGAGGCAAAAGCTAATTGTGACGGTATATTCTGCAGAAGAGAAGACGTAATCATAATCTTAATATCCGATTAATCCTAAAAAGGGATATAAATAAGAAAATTCATATGTATTTAATGAAAAACCATATGGCGTCTGTCAGGTTTATTTAATTCACAAAATTATCCATGCTGTTTTTTTCCTTCTTTGAAAATATAGTCTTCTCGGGCAGCACCTGTGGCTCAGTGAGTAGAGCGCCAGCCCCATATACCAAAGGTGGTGGGTTCAAACCCGGCCCCAGCCAAACTGCAACAAAAAAATAGCCAGGCGTTGTGGGGGGCGCCTGTAGTCCCAGCTACTCGGGAGGCTGAGGCAAGAGAATCATCTAAGCCCAAGAGCTAGAAGTTGCTGTGAGTCCTGTGATGTCATGGCACTCTACCGAGGGCGGTAAAGTGAGACTCTCTCTACAAAAAAAAAAAAAGAAAGAAAGAAAATATAGTCTTCTCTCTCTTCCTTTTTTAATTCACACCTTCACGCTATTTTTTTTTTTTTTTGAGACAGTCTCACTCTGTCAACCTGTGTAGAGTGTGGTGGTGTCATAGCTCACAGCAGCCTCAATATCCTGGTCTCAGGCAATCCTCCTGCCTTAGCCTCCCTAGTAACTAGGACTACAGGTGCCTGCCACAGCGCCTGCCCGGCTAGTTTTTCTATTTTAGTAGAGACAGGGTCTTGCTTTTTCTCAGGTTGGTCTCAAACTCCTGAGCTCAGGCAATCCCCCTGCCTCGATCTCCCAGAGTGCTAGGATTACAGGTATGAGTCACTACGCCCGACCTATACTATTTCTTTGTTTTTAGAGAACAGTGGTTGTCAACTCTGGCTTCACATTAGAATCATCTAGAAAACTTAAAAGAAAATTGTGTCCCACCTCAAATTAAATAAATGAGAATGTCAGGGACTTCGGCAGTCTTAGTTTCGAAATGTCTTCAGGTGTTTCTAATGTGCTACAGTATTGAGAGCCACTAATGGAGAGTATTTATCTCCTTTTGTATTTTGTAGCTTGGATTGTAGATGCCCAGAGTATCTGTGAAAGGATTTGCAGGATCTGGTAACTAGTAGAAAGTCTCCTCTTGAGACTGACAACTAAGGGAAAGAGGGAAATTTTATTCCCTTTGGTACCTGAAGTGCTTCTTAAATGTTTGTTTAATCTCAGTAAGAAGCAGTAATTAATTGATTGGTAAAACACTCACCACCAAACAAAAATGTACCAGGAACTACCTTTCAGGGACAACTGAGACTCAGTATAATTTTGCATTTAAGTTTTTCCAGCTGTGGATCCCTCATGTATGATATGTGTCTAACATTTCCTTGAAATTTAAGACTTGTGGTAGCCTGATTCTGAATTCTTCTGTTGGGCATAAGAGAGTGAAGGGGAAATGTTCTAACCTGTTTTAAGAACTTGGACAGGCACTTCCTTGAGGGAAGGGGAATGGCCCATCAGGCTCTCAGACTCCATCTCCAAGAGTCATTTCAAGGAAATATGGACAGTGGCCAAATTAGTTCAGGACTATTTCTTACTGTTTTCCCAGGCATTTGAAATTTCACCATCACAACTATATCATACTATGAGAGCAATTTGGGTAGTTTCATTATTCAAGTGATAAGTTATGACATAAGATTCTGTGAAATCAGCAGTTAGGAAATCTATCACCATCCCTTCAGACAAGTGTGCCGTTCTGTTCCCCTTTTATGGAGAGTCTTGGTGACTTGCTCTAGATGATACAGCTATGCTGTTCTGTTGTTAAGTTTGTCAAGTCATCAGAGAAACACTCCATAACATAGGCATTTCCTTGCTTATTTATTTTTGTAGTTAATACAGAGTTCAATTCTAGAGCCTTTCTGGAATTAGTATTTCTTGGAATCACAGCTTTGAGGAAAGTTATACTTTCTCCCCCAAAAAATCATAATTACCAATGGAAAGTAAGACTTCTTTGTCTGAGTATCTATTTATATCTCACCTACTTCTAAAAGTGATTTGAAGAAGGCTAACAGTCTACTGCATTAAATAAAGTAGAAGAAATCGAAAGCAAGCAAAGGAAGAGAAAGTGAGTTATTGTGAATGTGCAGTTCTTTTGACTCTGAATTTTAATGCATTCCATGCAGATAACAAGCTATATTTCTTCTCAAAAAGGAAAAATGAGTGATATCTCTAGAAAGACAAAAGATTTTCCTGGCACTATATTTTAAAGGTTTCTCCCATGGAACATTGTATAAAGACATTAAATAGGAAGGTGGATAATAATTTTGATTGATGTTTTGTGACAGTCACAGAGGTAATTTTCCCAAGAATGTTATGAACAATGATCTTGTATAAACGATCATGGCCTGACTTTAGCGTGCAATATGGGGATTCTATGTAGAACAAAGGTAGTGAGTACCAGGAGTGTTCCCTCGAGAGGAGGACAAAGAGAAGGAGTCAATTAGCTACTCTTCAGGGGGCATTTGGATACCTGCACCATTTATTGGCCATCCTTGTTCTATACTCTAAGGTAAAATCTATGTGTTTTTGTAGCAGTCTGATTTGATTCAAGTATTAGAGTAATAGGTAACTAGTATGTCTAGATCAGTGGCTCCCAAACACAGCCAATCTTCAGGACTAGGTAGGGAACTACGTTGAGAATATGGGTTCCTACCCCTTGAGGTCTGGTCAGATAGTTTGGGGCAAGACTACAAAGCCTCAGTTCTTTTCAGATAATTCTGAGACCCACACAGTCTTGGTACTACAGTTTTAGACTGTCTAAGCTTAAATATCATTTCTTTTAGCTGACTTTTCAGTAGAAGCTGTAGGGCTGGCCTTTTGAATACACTCAAATTATAAGGATGATCTCCAGGCCAAGTGGGGTTTTTCCCTAGACAGTGACATGGGCTCTATTCCAAAGCTGACAAATGCTCATTTGACACACCGGGATCTAGGGCCAAGTTCATTCATATTTAAGAATCCCATAAGCAAAATTTTAACCTTGATAACTTGGTCATTTTATTCTGTGTGTGCTTCATATTTGTAAAATTTTGGTTTGCTGGCTAATATTGCCAGCCAGATTGAATCCTCACTCTTTATTGGTAGTTGGGAAGATGGAGCTAATTACAAGTTCTCTAATCGAATAATCTAAGAGTTTATTTAGAAAATACAGAATTTCACATTAATGAACATTGAACATTTCTGAGCTGGCCACAGTATATGCTGGCATCCCATATGCATGATCTTAATAGGTGCTTATCTGTATATTATAGACATGGAAAGTGAGTATGTTAAACATTTAGTCATTTCAGGGCCATGGGTTTTTTTTTTTCCAACACATGCCCTATTCTCAAACTTTCTTTCTCCTTAAGTTCTGTGGATTTTTTTCTTAAAAAATTTGTCTTACCAATTTTTAACTAGAAACCTAACCATGAAAATTCATTTATTTGGAACCTTGAACTGTATGTTTTTTTCTCATTTTATTTTAGGAGAAGGAAATAAATAAGAAAGTAAACTCGTACAAAGGGTTTTTGAAACATTACCCAGGCACAACCTAGCCAGGTTAGCCTAGGTCCAGATTATACAATGAAAAGAAAATTGTTCCTCATAATGGTTATCAACCTTCATTTAATAACCAACTAAAGTATATGTATTATACCCTATAATGAAGAGGCATCAGATGGTAGGCTAATGCAGATTTCTTGGATCCATCTCTTCCCAGCCTGACTTGGGCAAGTGTGGCTTCTCAAGGCCTCAGCTTCCTTCTTTGCAAAGTGGGAAAAATACCAGCACCAACTGTCCTAACAAACAGGTTACAAGGATTAGAGGGAAAAAAATGTAAAAGTGCCATGTGAAAACTATAAAATGCTATATATAGATGGGACTGATATACTCCACTAATTGGAAATTCTTAGATGATCCTATTCTCTAAGAATGTGAGTTCATTGAAGATTGCACAGAACCAGGATTGACTGGATTGTTACTTGTCGTCTTCCTCTCAGGAGTCCCATGTGTGGCATCTTTGGGTCTTCTCACTATATCCTATCATGCCAGTGGACCTTCCTTTTCCCTGTGGTTCAGCATATAAACTATAAAATGGTCAACTATTTTAAATTGCACACAGACTTTACAGACACCCTGTATAAGGCTTCCTGAACTTCATTCAAAGGCAACTGAATGACATGTGAACTTAGAAATCATTCTCAACTTGACATTTTAATGAGAGCCAATATATTGGTCAGTCTTAAAACAGTTTTCTTAAGTACTGAAACTTGGCATCTGAATGGGATTTTTTTAATCTTGCAGTTAAGTCAAAACAACTAAGTTACTTGAGTCTTTGTCTCAAAGTTTAAAGCAAATCTTTTATGCATAATTTTTAACTATTCGACTAGTGTATTTAAGGTTTTCTTTCATATGCAGGTGTTCACGTAAACATAATTTTCCAACATCAAGTCCCACCCTTCTTATTAAAAGCATGTTTACAACATTTGGAATGGAACAGTGCAGGAGAGATGACTACGACCCTGATGCAAGCCTGGAGTACAGTGAAGAGGAAACCTACCAGCAGTTCCTAGATTTCTATGATGATGTGCTCCCCGAGTTTAAGAATGTGGGGAAAGTCATTCAGTTCAAGGTGGGCATGTGCATGGAGGAGGGGACTGGTTTGCTTCACCCTTCAGTACTCAGTGGCATGAGAGACCCAGGACATAGGCCACTTGGGTGGTACCATGTGCAATGGCCAGAGCTGGGAAATCAGGCACTCAGAAATGTGACTTCACTCTCTCTCCCTTTCCACACCCCCAACCCTATTGGCAATGTCATATGGATACCACATAAAATCATAAACATGGGTTAGTATGGTATTTCCTGAATGCTAGGGTCTAGATTGAAAAGGAGCTTTGATTTATTTGGTACCTTTGGGTTCCAGCTCTTTCTCATCAAATGAATTCTCTATAGCAGGTCCTCTGTACATAGCCTCTAAGCCTTTACTTAGAAGCTGCATGTGATGGATGGTGCGTTCTTTTCCTTCTTCTGTAGAAGGCATCTCACCTGGAGCTGTGGTGTACACACTGTGACAACTCCACTCACTGAGTCTGTTGTGTTCACCCAAGGTGCACGTTCTTTCTTCTGGAGTTACACAAGAACATAAATCTGGATTCCTTTTTTTTTTTTAACCTTATTTTTATTTGTTGGATAGTTTCAGTACTGAACATTGTATCCCAAAAACCATGGTTTGTGATGCAGCATACTGGGTTAAAAAGGCATTCAGATAACCCATACTTACCTTAAAATATTCCGTAAGGTAAGAAGGGTAAAGCCAGCTATAATCCCTGCTGTTCCCAGGACCTGTTCATTGAAGCTTAACATAGTGAAGCTTCTTACCTTGTCTATGATTTTGTCAGATCCGAACCTGAATGATTCTATGCTAGGGCAGGAAAAATGTCCCATAATTTGGGAAAAAACAAGAGGAAATCTGTGTGTTTTTTTCTGCTAGTTGGAAATGACAGTGGAGAGTTAAAATACCCAAGAAACAGATATTCATGAAATTCAAGGCTATACTTTCAGCAACCAAATTCAAGATTTTTAAAAATTCTTTTTAAATTTCTTTTCCTCTTTACCTTTTTTCCTCTGTGGCACATGCCTTCCTGTCTTTGCACTACTCAGCACAAGCAATAGCCACTGCCGTGGAAATGCCCAGCCACAACCACACAATCCAGGTTGGCGGCGCTGGCCGAGGAGGCAGTGCGGTTTGACTAGCCCTGGGCTCTGGAAGATGGCACGTAATACCTCTTCATCCCTTTACCTTATCCTAAAAATGAAGGGGCTGGATCACATCAGAGTCCAGGATTGTACTGCTTCTGCGAAGGGGTAGCATCGTAGCCCAGCTGCTTTCGAAACTTCAGACTAGAATTAGCTGCATACACTCACCGCAAACAAATTTGCATGGAAGTCCATCGGCCAAGCTTGCGCTGGTCACACTGGCAGTCACACCCGAAACCTAGTTAATAGATTTAGTGGGAAAATTGTCAGAACATCAAATTCATCATGGAACATTAATGAGTCTTTGGGAACCAGTGGATTAAATGATTTCTAAGGTCCCCTGCACGCCGACATGGACTCGTGAGGCCTTTTATTTGTTCTGAGGATGTGATACAAACTCCCATGGAGTATGGATCCTGCCCCCTTTTAAAATACTCTAATAACAATACTCTGGAACAAATTCATGAAAGTATTCATTCATTTCAAAGATAAAAGCTAACCATTAGTATGCAGGATAGATACACATTTATATGCAGGGTACATATATGTTTGGGGCATGCATATAATACATGCGTATATGCCTGTATGTGTGTCCATATTTGCATCTGTAGGTCTCTGTATATGTGTCCGTACGTGTGTGTTTGGGCTGTGAAGGCTCCATCTAGTATCTGGATAGTGCTCACCTGTGTAAGGGAGGTGAGTGAAGACTAGGATGGAAGTGCTTCAACTGGGTCTTTAATGTTTTACTTATTTAAACATTTTCAGTCAAAAACAGAAAATGCTAGTGTTAGATCAGTGTAGTATCTATACAGATCGACATTCTGTGTATTTTCATGCAGCGTGAAACATTTCATATTTGTGAGAAAAAAGCAGACCTGGGTTAATAGAGATGAGATGATTAAGGCTTCAGTACTTCTGTATGCTGAAGTGTGCCTCAAATAGATGCGAGGGTGGGCTGGTACCCCTATTTTGGAATCTTTGATTGGTAACTACTCTGGAGAGTGTTGGCCTAAACAGAGTGCATTTGAGAGGCGACTGATTACTTTTCCGGAGTCTTTTATGACAGCATTCTTCATTGCTCCTTAGGTCAGCTGCAACCTGGAGCCTCACCTCAGGGGCAACGTGTATGTTCAGTACCAGTCGTAAGTATTATGTCACAGCCTGGCTTTTTTTTTTCTGTTGATGTCTGGAATTTTTCCACTGAATATATAGTTTTCATATGTATGGTATTTTGAAAAAATGTAAATATGAAGAGAAATATAGAAGGGATTTGAAGATAGTGCGTTCGTATTCCATTCTTTATACATTTACATAGTTTGAATCTTTTACAGTGTGGTTATATTATTACTCATATAATTTTGATAATTAAAACACAGTTGAAAAGGGGTAGGATAGAAGATATAAAAGTATAAATTGAAAGAACCAGAGATTAAAGCCCCCAGAGATTAAACCCTCGTGTGTATCTGACCAGCTCAGAGAGCAGTTACTGAATCATTCCTGCTTGTCCTGCCATTTGCCTAAGCTGTACCATGGCTAATGGGTTAACCGTTGTAGTAAGAATAGCAATCCTAGCCTCTAACAATGGAAGACACGTCTGTATTTTTAACGGTCCAATCTTTTAGATTAAGAAGCTTTGATTCAAACTAATTTCCACACATCAAATCTCCTCAGAGTTAGTAAAAAGGGTTCCTAAATAAACTGTGAGATCTGGGAGCTTGAATACTCAAATGAGGACTCCCTATGAACTTGGTGGTCCTATAATAAATTAATAATAGGGTTAACCTGCATATTAGGAAGTTACTACAAAGTGCATCGTTTGCTTGTTGGTTTACAGGGAAGAAGAATGCCAAACCGCCTTTTCTCTTTTTAATGGACGATGGTATGCAGGACGACAGCTTCAGTGCGAATTCTGCCCAGTGACCCGGTGGAAAATGGCGATTTGTGGTAAAATAATGCGATTGAGTTTTTCCCCAATCGTTCCACTGTTTACATAAAGGGATATTCTTCAAGAAAAAGCAGTCTTTTAAAGGAGTAAAGCATAGCTTTTGCCTCACACAGAAGACAAGCAGAGATCTTTATAGAAAGAACACCACAGTTTAGATCTGTAACCAACTTTATGGGTATACTTTATGGATGAGTGACTGAGGTCACAACACATCAGTGACAGAGTCAGGGTTAGAATTCCAGTCTTTTGATCCTCAGTCCTGAACTCTGTGTCTGACAGTTCAGGAAGCCTGAGAAGTGGCATCTATAGGAAGATGCCACTTATTTCCTTATTGCAGAGTCAGAGTGTTTTCTATTCCTGGGCTCTTCTCACTTGACCTATGTTTGTTTCTTTCTTTCTGCCTTTATTTCTAATGAATCTTCTGTCATCATTGCCACCTACATGACCTTATCTATAGCACTTCCTGCCTTACTTGAAATGCATGCTTTTGTGCAGTAGAGGCTGACCATAGGCTTTGGACCAGTTAAGTGTGCAATTCAAGTCTGTCTGAATCACTGGACAGTGGCAGTAAAATCAGGAAATGATTCAGTCCTGTGCAGAGAGTAGCCAGCAGCATTGAAGGCCTGGTTAGTTCCTGATTTCTATCACTGGGCTTAGCCAAACTGTTCTGGAAGTTCCCTAGGTGAAAAAAGAACCTCTGAATGCCTCAGTGGAGCACCTATCTTAGCCTTTACTTGTGTTTTTTTTTCTCCTCTGTGCTTATCTGCTGAAAAAAAATATTAAAAATTATTAAAAAAATACATAATTTATAAACTCTTTGGCAGCTGTGTTTTCATGGGTGTTGTCATTTTAAAAGATCTTAGGATTCCTGCTTAAAAAAATCAGAACTATTATACCTTAGAGTTAAACTTGGGGGATGAGGGAGGAAAGGGAGTCATTTTCTCCATAAAAGCAGTAACTTTTATCAGTTCCTGTCAATGTGATTTCGGGGAGGTGCTTCTGAGTATGACTTTGCTTCCTCAAAGTGGGAGACTATTTCTTTTCTTTTTTTTTTTTTTTTTGAGACATGCTCTGACATGGCTAGAGTGCCAGGGCCTCAGCTTAGCTCACAGCAACCTCAAACTCCTGGGTTCCAGCCATTCTCTTGCCTCAGCCTCCTGATTAGCTGGGGCTACAGGTGTGTGCTACCATGCCCAGCTAATTTTTCTTTTTCTTTCTTTCTTTCTTTCTTTTTTTTTTTTTTTTGTTGTTGTTGCAGTTGTCATTGTTGTTTAGCTGATCTGGGCCAGGCTCGAACCCACCAACCTTGGTGCATGTGGCCAGCGCCATAACCACTGTACTATAGGTGCTGAGCCTAATTTTTCTATTTTTAGTAAAGATAGCATCTCACTTTGCTCAGGCTGATCTTGAACTCCTGACTTCAAGCGATCCACCCACCTCCACCTCCCAGAGTTTGAGGATTACAGGCGTGAGCCACTGCACCTGCCCTCATTTTTTAAAAAGAAAATAACAGCTATGTTAACTTCTTTAGCAGCTTATCAGCATCTGTACATATCCTCATTTTTGGCTATTTGTATATCTTCTTTGGAGAGATGTCTATTCATATCATTTGCCCAGTTCTTAAATTGTCTTTTTATCGAGTCATGAGAGTTCTTGATATAATATGTGCTCCATACAAGGACCTCATGCAGGACGGGTGTAATCCCAGCACTCTGGGAAGCTGAGGCGGGTAGATTGCTTGAGCTCAGGAGTTCAAGACTAGCTTGACCAAGAGTAAGACCCTGTCTCTACTAAAAAAAAAAAAAAAAAAAAGACCTCATGACAAACAAGACCTGCAAATATTTTCTCCTTTTGTGGGTTGTCTTGTCACTTTCTGTCCTTTGCAGTGCAAGGTTTAAATTTTGATGAAGTCCAATTTACCTTTTTGTTTTATTTTGCTTGTGCTTTTGGTATATCACATCTAGGATGGCATTGCTTAGCCCAGTGTCATGAAAATTTACTTATGTTTTCTTCAGAGTTATAGTTTCTCATACATTTAGCTCTCTGATCCAGTTTTAGTTTTTGGATATAGGATGTGGTACTGTGGTATTTTACTTTTAACTGTTATGCATATTTGGGGGATTTTTTTTTTTTGAAAAAGTTTGAAAACCCTAAAAGATCTCAAATTTGTTGAATTAGATTTCACCTTTGATAAGACTCTTCCGTATTAAAAGCACTTGGTAAATTTAAGGCATTAGGCCAATATTTATCATCTTATTCAAAAAATATAAAGAAAATATCAGGTTTTTCCACCTATAATGGGCCATCTGTTTCGACCATTGGTTCTGTCCTGCTACCACCATGCCCTCAAATCACTTGAGCATAGGAACTCCAAGGGCTGGCTCTTCAGTGTTGATTAGAGGTGTAAATTAGCAATCAAAGGGATGGTAAAACTCTAGAAAGATAATGTGGTTACCGTGTTCAATTGCACTCTGCACCATAATCCAGTAGGGTCACAGGATATTCTGGTTAATTAAAACTTTTGAATTGTTGCCTTTCAGTGTGCAATTTGTTAGAGCACTTCTGAAATTCTGGGAACAAAATTATAACATCAATTTATCTAAGCCCCATATAAATAACACACAGTGGGAAATAGTTATAGCATATCTAAACGTCAGAAATGTACCTTCTAAAAAGGATAAAGTACCATCTTCTGAAATGCACAATAATAAATGCTGTTTCATCACTATGCCATTGCAGGTTTATTTGAAATACAACAGTGTCCAAGAGGAAAACACTGCAACTTTCTTCATGTGTTCAGAAATCCCAATAATGAGTTTTGGGAAGCTAACAGAGACATCTACCTGTCTCCAGATAGGACTGGCTCCTCATTTGGTAAGAACTTGGAGAGGAGAGAGAGGACGGGCCACCATGATGAATACTATGGCAGGCTAAGGAGGAGAAGAAGCCCCAGTCCAGACCGTTCCTATAAGAGAAATGGGGAATCTGAGAGGAAAAGGAGAAGGAGTCACAGGGGGAAGAAATCTCACAAACACACATCAAAGAGTCGTGAAAGGCACAGTTCCCGAAATAGAGGAAGAAAAAGGGACCGCAGCCGGGGCAGAGGCAGCAGGAGGAGCCGGAGCCGGACCCGGAGCCAGAGCCAGAGCCAGAGCTGCAGGAGCCACAGGAGCCGGAGCAGGAGCAGGAGCCAGAGCTCATCTAGGTCCAGGAGCCATGGCCCCAGGAGGTCAAGTAGTAGAGACAGAACTACTCAGAGTCCCAAATCCAAATAAACCTGTTTTGTTCTTAAATGATTGTATATCTCATTTATTATGGCTGTACATGCTTGGATAGTAGGCTATGAGTTCAAATGGGTTCTCAAGTCTGGCTCAACCCTATAGAGCCTGAAAACCTGTTTAAAAATATTTCTGGTCTCTGATAATCACAAAGTATGCTTGGAATAGAAAACCTAGAAAACAAAATATAAATAACGACCCTAAAAATACTTGTAATTGTAGCCCTGAGAGACAGCCTCTTCACATTGGAGCATTGCTTTTGTCTTTTTTTTGCCTTGTGGGTGTGTATACATTTTTTACACAGAGATCCTATATGGCTTGCAGTTGAGTATGCTATTTTTCACAGGAAACATTGTTGTATTTCCTCGAGCCCTGTTGTTTTTACTCACTGCATACTGTGGATCTCCCAATTTATTTAACCATATCCTTATTGGTGAGTTTTATTATTATTATTATTAAATCATAGCTGTGTACATTAATACAATCATGGGGTACAATGTGCTGGTTTTATATACCATTTGAAATATTTTCATCGAACTGGTTAACATAGCCTTCATGGCATTTTCTTAGTTATTGTCTTCAGACATTTATATTCTGCATTTAGTAAGTTTCTATGGTGAGTTTTAAATTTTGCACTATTAAAGAATCTTGCACTAGGGCGGTGCTGTGGCTCAGTGGGTAGGGCACCAGCCCCATATACTGAGGGTGGTGGGTTCAAACTCGGCCCTGGCCAAACTGCAACAAAAAAATAGTCAGGCATTGTGGTGGGCGCCTGTAGTCCCAGCTGCTCAGGAGGCTGAAGCAAGAGAATCGCATAAGCCCAGGAGTTGGAGGTTGCTGTGAGCTGTGTGACGCCACGGCACTCACTGAAGGCGATAAAGTGAGACTCTGTCTCTACAAAAAAAAAAAGAATCCTGCACTGAAAAACAATCCTGTCATGGATTTCCTTAAATATTTCCACACATTTCTGACTATTTCCTAAGGATAAATTACATCAAGGGAGATGAATACTATTTGCAAATTGCCCTCTGAAAGACTGGAAAATTTATTGTATCGCTAATATACTTTGCTTCTCCCACAATACTGTTATTTTAATCTTTGCCAATTTGGTAAATGTTGTGTTTGTGTATTTAATGGACATTGATTCTTGTTTGCCCTATTGTTTTTTTAAAGACACAGGATCTCACTATGTTACCTAGGCTAAAGCACAGTGGCTATTCACAGGTGCAATCATGTGCACTATAGCCTTGAACCCTTGGGCCCAAGTGATCTTTCTGGCTCACCCTCCCAAGTATTTGTGACTACAGGTGTGCACCACTGCACCTAGCTTGTATGCGCTTAATAATATATTGGATTTTTCTACATGCAATAGCTGAATAGCTTTTAATTAATTTTTTCCTTCTATTTTTGGTAGAGATGGGGTCTCACTCTTGGTCAGGCTGGTCTCCAACCCCTGAGCTCCGGCAATCCACCCGCCTCGGCCTCCCAGAGTGCTAGGATTACAGGCATGAGCTGCCACACCCGGCCATACTTTTTCACTTTAAAATTCATTTTCTGTTTTAAAGTACTAAAGGTTAGAATCAATTTTCCCCCTACCTTCTATCTGCAGTACCTCTAGCTGGGAGCGGCCATGATGTATCTTTTTAAAATAGTTTGGTAGAAAGTTTTTTATATGGGGTAAAAATTACTTTTGTCATTTCCAGGACAATTCGAGTCATTGCCACTGAATATGCCTGGTGGTAAAGCAATTCTAGTATAAAAATCCTAGAGTGGTCAGAGAATAAAACTGAATGTAGAAAAAGATTCAGGCAAAATATCATTCCTAGATTTCAGGTCACAAATAAGACGCTCTTCAGCTTTCTTATACATTTTATGTACTTTCTTTCCATGGACATACTTGAGATCTTGAATTTCAGAATATGTGATATTTGTCAATTTGAAATTTGGGAATGTAAGGATTTAATGATGTAAATACTTAAAAGTTAGCAAAAATGAAACAGAAAAAAATTTATTATTATTATTTTTTTTGAGACAGCTTCAAGCTGTCTTTCTGGGTAGAGTGCTGTGGCATCACAGCTCACAGCAACCTCCAACTCCTGGGCTCTAGCGATTCTCCTGCCTCTGCCTCCCAAGTAGCTAGGACTACAGGCTCCTGCCACAATGCCTGGCTATTTTTTGGTTGCAGCCATCGTTGTTGTTTGGCGGGCCTGGGCTGGATTCGAACTCACCAGCTCAGGTGTACATGGCTGGCGCCTTAGCTGCTTGAGCCACAGGCGCTGAGCCAGAAAAAACTTTCTTAAAGATTGGGATTTCTATGGACATCCGTTAAAGATGAGAATTCTTCAACCTGTAGTCAATAAAAGAAATGAAGTATGTGATTCATAATTTCACCTTAAAAAATCTGATTTGTTCTAGATTCTAAATTCCTGCTTTACCCTAAAAATGATTGATTGAAAATTTCTGGATCTACTGGATTCACTAATGCAGAATTGAGTATTTTATTATTAAGTAAACTATTTTTCAATACTTTTCTAAATACAGTCAAACATAGGCAATTAAATGTGGTATGCAGAGCTGAATAGTTTTAATCAATCTTGGATAACAAAGAAAACACCAATTGACCTCAATACAATTGAGATATCCCTGACTTTTCCCTCAAATGTTAATAGGCAGTGGTAGAGAGAGAGGGCAGGACATTTTTGAACCACTGACTGGTTCATTATCATGATCAATAACCATTCCGAACCTAAATTCATCCATGTTTTTTTTGTTTGTTTGTTGTTTTGAGACAGAGCCTCAAGTTTTTGCCCTGGCTTCACAGCTCACAGCAACCTCCAACTCCTGGGCTCAAGTGATTCTCTTGCCTCAGCCTCCCAAGTAGCTGGGACTACAGGCGCCCGCCACAACGCCCGGCTATTTTTTGTTGCAGCCATCATTGTTGTTTGGTGGGCCAGGGCTAGATTCAAACCCGTCAGCTCAGGTGTATGCGGTTGGCGCCTTAGCTGCTTGAGCCACAGACGCTGAGCCTATCCATGTGTTTTTATACATATTACCTGATCGTGATTTATGATTCAAAAATCCCAATTCTACATTGCAGTTAGAAACCCACTGGGCTGTTTTCAGTGAATAGCTACACATCCAAGGCTCTTTAAACCTATAAATTATGTCTTCTTTTTTTAGTAGACCAGCAACTTGATGGTAGTCCTTCCCACATTCTTAAATACCCAGTTTTGGAATGTAGCATTTCCCATCTGTAGTAATAGGCAGTCCCTTAACATGGTGACTAAAGTGTTCATTTGTTGTACACTGGGGCAGTACAGTCTGTAAATACTAGTCTTATTTCTGTTGCATGTACTAGCACCTTTAGTTCATGGGGGCCAGGGGGAGAGGAATCCAGCTAATTTGCAATAACTTGTGATTACTTAAGAGTAATCTGAGTAGTTCATTCAAAAGAGTAAAAAAGTCAATTGCATCAAGGTTTTAAAAGCGGCATTTATTGAGTGAAAATAAATGTGTAGATAAGCTCTCAGCAGCATGGAATCCAGGTTATCTTTTAATGAACTTGAAGTACACGAAGACTTCTTAGATTCTTCCACCATTTATCTTGTGTGTGCTTATAACAACCACCACATTCAAATGCAGGGGAATTTTCAACATTTTACTGAAAAAAATTTAAAACTCTTTCCTTCAGCAACTTTCTATAGTTTGACAAACTTTGAAAGAGAGATAAAAACACACTCCAGTGTTTGTACGTTGAACGTTTATTACAACTAATTGGTGATGTGATAAGACAGTGCTTATGTGGCCTGAATATTGGTCATAATCACAAAAAGCTTACTCCAGCCCAGCATGTACAAGTGAAAGTATAAACTATGAACACATGTTTAGATAGGTACCTTGTATAAGGACTTAGAAAAGGTGATGCTGAACAATTGTATAGCTTTAAAAAATATAGGGCCAACTAATGCCATTTTACCTCATTCAACTCTCACTTTTTTATATGAAAGGTGTTCTATATTTTTATAAGACTTCTGCTAACTAGGCAGTGCCATGGAAATAAAGGAAGCTGCTGTACTTTGCAGCACTTCTAAGTAGAGGGAAGCAATAGGGAAGCAAAATAAATTTGGCTTTAACAAGCACCCTAGGAGCATTCGTGCTTTAAACGACGACTTTACAGGCAATACTGTGAAGAGAACATGACATTTTCTGTAAGATGCTGTTATGAAGAATTCCTGGTAAATTAATATTCCCACTTTATTTGGGGGGCATCAAAAACAATCTGAGTAAATGATTATGACCACAAAAAGTTCATTTCAGGAGTCAAATGTCCCTTGGTCCTAAAAATTATGTGCTCATTATGAAACAATCTCTGTACCTCATCCCAGGTTCAGAATGCCCAAGAAAAAATTTTTAGTGTAAAACACATCATTCCAATTTAGTCATTTAAAATAATCTGTATTCCCTTTGTTTTAAGCTGTGTAGTTTCCAATAGGAGTCTTTGGTATAAATTTGGGTTTCTTTTTAAAGTTTCAATAGAGTTAAATTTCCATTCATTTGATAAGTGACATGTCAATTCCCTTTATTCTTATATATACTGAAAAGCTGCACTAGTCTTTGGTTTCATAAAACCAGGTTTCACCTTATAATAACAGTTTCCTTTGTCAATTGCAGTAATTAGTAAATGCATATTGCCCGATTGTTTGATTTTACATATATATAGATGTGTCATTTTCATATATGCACATAATTAGATTAAGAGAAACTGACCTATAAACTTTAGAATATCCAGAAAAGGTAGCTTTCTGCACCATTCTAATTAATTTTTAAGTCCCTTAATTTATCACTCGATTAACCAAAGTTCCCTTTAAAAAAAAATTGTGTAGGCCTGAATGAAGCGGCTTAGCAAAACAGTAATACTGACAAGACATCATCTTACACCATTAGCTAACATGGACATGAAGGCAGTGACCATCTACAGTGTGTGAAATGCCACAAGAAGTCATCAACAAGGAAGGAGAGTTATGTCAGTCCAATTTCTTCAAGAACACTACGTGGGGTTTCAGCTTCCTGTGGAGGGAAAATGTGAGACTCTGGTAAGCAGATCCAGGGAGTCTTGAGAACGTGAAAAATTGACATGGAAGGACATGCTCGTTGTAGAGAGTAAAAAAAGCAATTTAGTGCATAGGTACATTCTACTAGTGACAGCTAGTGGTTATTTAGGGTTTTGTGCCCAAAACATTGGAGACCACAGAAGAATGTTTTCAGCATTTATTAAACACATACTGATTACCTACCAATGTCCTGGATACCTTTGCTGTAACACAAAAAGCAGTCAAGCCCAATGCAATACCACTGGCAGTTTATGAAATCACTGCTACTTAATTACATACAGGAAAGACACGTTATCATAGTGGTAAAATTCAGAACCTCTTCCAGATAAAAAGCAGGACCCTCCCCCTCAGTACCCAAGTTCCCACAATTCTTCACTTAATGTTTTCCATGCTCTTTTTTTTTGTCACATGCATTTATAGAAACATCTTCTTGGAATTTTTACTTAACTGCCTACCCCTGGTAAGCCTTCAGAAACAACCACATTCCCAGACCTCCCCAAGGCAACCAGAGGCACCAGTAGAGGCCACATAGAGAGAGAGAATGCTCTGTGACAAAAGGCATTTTTGTCCTATCTAGCAACCAATAGTTGAAGTGTCAAAGGAGGGCAAAACAAAGAAAGCAGGCATATCTAGAAAAAAATTATTTTAAAATTTTCCAAAGTGGCTGATATTACACATCACAAAATAAAAAAGGTCAACTTTCAGTCTTTACTAGCAACAGTTTTGTAATTAAATGGAAACACTGTATTTTAATGTGGGAAAACAATGTAAATTTTTGGTATCCAGTAATTAACTTACTTTTGCATCCTAATTGTGGTACAGCACAAAACAAGAAGAAAAATCATATTAAACCATAAATCGTTAGAACATCAGACTTAATTGTATATAAAGCACTTCATGGTATAATCTTAAATAAATTACTTAAACTTTATGATGTTTCCTTATTTGGCAAACAAGTATACTTACCTTAATATGTTCAGATTCAGTGAGTTTAGATTCTGATTTATAGAAAGTGCTCAAAAAATATTAGTGGATACAGTTATACAAGTGAAATCTAAATGAAAGTATTTAGCATTTAGTATTAAATTGAAGTACTGTAAGCCAACTCTACAGTTCATATGATGACCTTTTAGTATGTTTGTGTGCTAATGAAAATAGGCAAAAATCAGCTTCAGTGCAAAAAAAATTTTTAAAAGACAGTCTAACCCATGAAGTATTCTTGTTCCCTCAAATTGGACCTCAGTCTAATTAGGTTACAGTTAGGTTAGGTTAATTAGTTTAGGTTAAACTATATATAGACAGAGGATAAAAGAGTAAGCTAAACACTGCCATAAAAATACAACTAGCCAAATACATAATGTAGGATATTCTACAACATAAAACCTGGTTTAAAAAAAAAATTGGCAAGGGGCAGTGCCTGTGGCTCAAAGGAGTAGGGCGCCAGACCCATATGCCTGAGGTGGAGGGTCAAACCCAGCCCTGGCCAAAAACTGCAAAAAAAGAAAGAAAAAAAAAATTGGCAAGGAGAAAAAAAAAGCAGATGACTTGTTAAAGATTGAGAAAAACTTAAGCGACACATCAAACAGATACAAGGTGAGCCTTGTTAGGAAACCTATTCTAATAAACCAAATATAAAAAGGCATTTTTTCAAATAATTAGGGGAAAGTGAGCAAGGCACAAGATATTAATAAGGAATTGATAATTGTTCATTGTGTTGGGCTTGGTACTTATGTATCAGGGATACATGCTTAAGTTTTTTTTTTTGAGACAGAGTCTCACTTTGTCGCCCTCGGTAGAGTGCCATTGCATCCTTCACAGCTCACAGCAACCTCAAACTTGGGAGCTCAAACAATTCTCTTGCCTCAGCCTCCCAAATAGCTGGGGCTACAGGCGCCTGCCACAGTGCCCAGCTATTTTTAGAGATGAGGTCTTGCTCTGGCTCAGGCTGGTCTCAAACCTGTGAGCTCAGGGCAATCCACCTGCCTCGGCCTCCCAGAGTGGTGGGATTACAGGCCTGAGCCACCACATCTGGCAATACTGAAGTATTAAAAACATATCAATTCTATTAAGTATAGAGTCTAAATGTCTTAACACAATAATTAAGTAAATGAGGTGAAGGCTATATTAACTAGTTTGATGTAAGCATTCCAAATTGTATTAAAAACAGCACATTGTACCCCATAAATGCATTAATGTATACGTGATCTATGTGTTTATGACTCAATAAAAAAAAATGACAGGCTATCTAGGGCTTTCTCGGAAATAATGAGCAAAACTAGGGGTGGGGTGGTTGGAAAAACAAGTAGATAAGTTGATGGTTGTTGAAGCTGAGTGATATGTACATGAGAGTTAAAGTCTAATGGAAATGATGCAACACTCCCAAGAATGATATAAGCCAATCTCTGTCATTTATAATGTTTAGCCTTAAACACTGAATACACTGACTGAGAGAATGACCTCTGAATCACATAAATATTAAATAAAATGATTTTACAATAATTATTTCCATTTAATGTCAAATAGTTTTTTAAAATTTCACATAACCTTCAATGTGTTTATTAAAGGACGCCTGTATCTTTACAGTTTACACTTTCAGTTTCTCCATGTAAAAATGTCCCACTACTCCCTGGGGCTGGTCAGATGTCCCGTATGTGCTCACTGCCTGCAATCTTATATGTATATCATTTTCTGAAGAGAATCAATGTTGCTTATTTAATATGCGTTATTTAAATATTGTCCTTTCTAAAGGGCCTAGTTTCAAAGAATCGTTCACACATTTTATTCCTTTGAGATTTGCACAAATAGTTTTTTTTTACAAATTTTGTTTATGATATCAAATGTAACTTTCTTGTGTTCACACTGAAATCACAGCTCAAAATTACCCAGAAAAACTATTATCTAAAATAGTCAAATTCATGGAAACAGAAAGTAGAATGGTGGCTACCCATGGCTGGGGGAAAGGAAGAAATGGAGAGTTGCCGATTAATGAATATAGTTTTGGTTTTACAAGATGAAAAAGTTCTGGAGATCTGTCACACAGCATTGCATATATACTTAACACTATCTGAACTGTACACTTAAAATTTGTTAAGATGGTGAACTCTGTGTTATGTGTTTTTTATAACAACTAAAAAAATTACCTGGAAAAATGAAAATATAAAATGTTATTTTATGAGGGATGGAGAAGAAAAAAGTCATTCACATGAGACGAAGGAAGTACATGCAATACTTTTATTTTAGACATGCGAGGAAAGCTGTTTCAGAATCTACTAATAATTTAAAGCAAGCAGCTGTATACAGATAACAAAAGAAGCAACATTTTGTTATAGCTCAGAACATAGCATCCAAAGCAAACAGGCATGAGACAATGCATAGTTATGTAGCATTAAAACCAGATGAATAACATATTGTGGAGCAGAGGGAGGGATGGAGGAAACAAATGAAAATGAAAGAACAACGTTTCCCAATGCTTCAAATGTATAATGGTAAATTCCTCATTTGATAGCACATCCAGGTGCTTCAAATGTAGTGCATTACAGCAAGAATGGTAAGAATGGAAATAACTTGTCTGTATACCTGCCCAATACTAAGTTTGGTCAAAACACATTTTCAAAAAAAAAAATAAAAAAAACAACAACACATTTTCATAGGTCTTCTTTCAGTGGCAAACCAGTTTGATCATATTCTGAAGCTATTGTTTAATAAGTTACTTAACTCAGGCTTTATGCTCTCTAGATATAAACAATGAATTATTTGGTACTTTTCCTTTTATATTTTATTAAAATATACAATAGTGATCAATAATAAAAGTTTTAATATTCAGAAATATAATGCCAAAGTTAACAAAGCATTAAGTATTTAAATGAAGATTTAATATATTAGAAAGGCATAACTAGTAAAACGCAAGTATTTAGGAATTGAAATTGAACATTAGAATTTTTTAATTATATACTTAAACTCAGCATTAATACTTTGGAAAAGTTACTATTAAGCAACAGATTTCGCAGAAGAGACTTTTCAGACATAGCTTTCTATAAATTCTTAAAAGGATTTTCAATATCATTGTATACCACAAATGTGATCCAATAATGTGGTACTACAGTTTCTTAAAAACTGAATGTTTTAACTTTAAATATTATATAATAATACAGATTCATTTTACTTTCTTATTTCCACATATACCACATTACTGCATATAGATTGTACGATAGTCACAAAAAATCATCTCCCCACCTCCCAAGATTTGAAGACCAAACCACACTATATATTATGGCACTGCTTATTTAGATCTAGCACTTCAACTATATTTTCTTTGGTAAACATTTTAATGATTGCCAGGTTTTCCTCTTATAAGATTAATAACAGATAGTTCATTAATGATAACATGCATGTGGTTAAAATGAAATATTACTCAAAACGCTCATAGGTCATATTGGTCTAGATGAGATAAAATCAGTTTTGGACAGGAAGGAGCTATAACAATATCACACACAGAATGAAAATAAAACAGAGAAGAATTAGGAATGAGAACAGAAAAAAATACAATCATAAAGGTACTGGCTCTGAAATGATCTATTATTATACAAGATAATCGGTCACCAAGCTGAGGATATTTTCTTTCCTATGTATGCAGCACTCTATTTCCTCTGTGAAATTCTGCATACTCGATGAGTAGTCATTTAGTACACAGGGACATTAAAATATTCATGACGTGGCTACAAAAGAAATACATATATTCTTACACACAGTATACAAACTGACACAGATACAATCAGATTTGCAGAATATTTAGTTCACAGTACCTAACGTTACCTAAAGCTTACATTTTTGTTTGCTTTTTGTTCTTTGGTTTATGACCGAATATTTAACTTCTAGACAATGACTAGGAGTTCAGATTCATCTTTTATAACTTTACTGCTTATGATGATAAACCAAATGATGACACATGTCCTCCACAAGTCCTACAAAATACTGAAGCACTATATTTACTACAAATATTCTGCAAGATTTTCAGTGTAAGTTATCTGGTCAATACCAAATCAATTGAAAATCCAATTAGAACACTCCCTTCCACCAGTATTTATACTCATCACGATTTTATAAATAGAGATCCTACAGAAAAAAAAAAAATCTTTCCTAAGAAAAAGTAGGAAAGTAGTCTCCCATCTGGTACTTTAAGTAGCAATGAAAGCTTTTAACTGTTCACTTAGAGCTACAAAAACAAAAATACACAGAGAATGTGACTTTGAGACTAAGGATATTACTTTTTTAAAGATCCTCAAGATAGATTTTAAAGAATTCTCCAAACAGATTTGTTAAATGTCTATGCTGACAAATGTATCAAACAAGATGTTCTCTCACGATCAAGGAAGAAAATGTGACCTGAGGTAAGGTTTTCACAGTGACCCTAGAGTGTCTACAGATGGTATTCTAGGGGCTCCAAGAATTTTCTGAAATTAGAAGCACAGTTATGTACAAACTTTCTCGGGGAGAGGGCCCATCACCCTTGAGACTTTCAAAGGGATTATATGGCCCACGAGAAGGCTTGTGACTCCAAAAGTTTACAACTGCTTATTTGAGCATTTTTAAAGCATCCTCATTTTAATATTTATTCAAGTTGGAACATTGAAATGTTGAGGTACAAAATTATGTAAACTGTTCAAAAAATGTAACAGATTCCCAACCACTAAATACAAAAGTATCTGAGGAGAAAAGTCAGTTTTTAATCTTCAAATAATGTCTAAACATTTTTAAGAGACCATTGCCCTTTTTCTTCCTTACTCAGAATAAATTATAATGGAATGAAGTAGCAAGTTAAAATACTATTAATAATAAACTCCCAAAAGCTTCATTTTCTTATAGCAATTCCCATTTTCATAGGAAAATTCTTCTGTATCAATAGCCTTAGCAATTCACAGTGCTTAATGAATATATTTTTTCAATGAACCTCTGAACCTAGTTCAATATTCTAGGTAAAAAATAAATTATAAGTAAAATTCCCTGTGAAAATATCAGTTTAATGAAGTTATTGGGACTATCCTTTGGTATTTAATATAATTATAGAATTTTGAAGTAATGCTAAAACATAAACAACAAACTTGACAAAATAACAATTACAAACTGAATTCACATATCCTACTACATTTTGATGCATGTCAGTAGTCCAGCACGTAGTCTAGTACGCTTTCTTACACCCAATGAAACTCTTGCTGTGATATATATTCTCTGTTTTCTGAAGAAAGAACAAGAAAAGCTTAAGTCTGTCAAATAACCTTTTATGCCTAAATAACACAGTTCTTTGGGCCCTTATACTTTCTAAACTTTTTGTTTTCTCTCTTAATTTTAGGTCACAACATGTAAAAAACAACTTATGCTTATTAGAAGAAAAGAGAGAGGTGGCTTGGGCAGCGCCTGTGGCTCAAGGAGTAGCGTGCCGGCCCCATATACCGGAGGTGGCAGGTTCAAACCTGGCCCTGGCCAAAAACTGCAACAACAACAAAAAAAAAAAAAAAGAGAGAGAGAGAGAGAGAGAGGTGGCTTGCCAAATAGAGTGAGTATGTAGCCATTCCTCCCTGGAGAAGACTTACTATCAACTAGAACAAATGATTCTATAGAACAATTCTCAAAGGTGACTGTCCCAGGCATTTCCAGCACTCATTACCTGACAGACCTTTTACTATCCTCAAGAGATGATGATAAGCCAAACTATTCTTTACAGGCAGTGATTAATATTACTGTACTTAAACAAGAAACTTAACATCCTTCAATTGTGAAGAATACTCTTCACAATACTCTTCACAAGGGTTTCCAAGGAACCCCTCTTCCTTGGAAAAACTTGAAGAAGAAACCCTAAAATGCACAAATATAAACATATTCTTTTACCATTTTTTTTTTTTTTGAGATGGAGTCTCACTTTATCGCCCTCAGTAGAGTGCTGTTGCATCACAGCTCACAGCAACCTCCAACTCCTGGGCTTAGGCGATTCTCTTGCCTTAGTAGAGAATAGCTGGGACTACAGGCATCTGCCACAATGCCCGGCTAATTTTTTTTTGTTGTTGTTGCAGTTTGGCCAGGGCCGGGTTTGTACCCGCCACCCTCAGTATATGGGGCCAGCACCCTACCCACTGAGCCACAGGTGCCGCCCTCTTTTGCCACTTTTAAGTTACTATAACATGTTTTAAATAATTTCCCAGTTAAGAGTGCTAGGGTCTGAGGAAGTTCTGCTATAAATAAAAGCCTTAAGGACCTATTAACATTTAAGGTTGATTTTTAGCTAAACGATAGCGATATATCCATAATTAACTAAGCTATTTTTCTCTCATATACAAAGAAAATATTATAGTGATTCAATACAAACTCCAGTATTCTGAACCCTCATAAAACCAGTACATTTTGTGAGTTACAGGAAAATTATATTAAGAATTAGGGAGAGTAAGAGTCTGTCACAGCCCACAAGGTCTAGGCCTCCTGTCTTGCTCTTCCCCCAGCGCCTGTTAAAAACAGTCATATATAAAACCCAGAAATCTATTAGTTTCTCAATACACTCAAATGTCTGTGATTTAAATTAAGTGGCAATAAAGGCCAGAATGAAAATAGTAAGGAAAAACATTTTTTAATTTAGTTGCATTACACAAATATAAGCCACATGTTGCTTTCAATACAGATTCTTTGGAGACCTATTCTTTGAATAAAGATTAAAACGTATTATTTTCAACCTGAAATGGGCCTCTAATCCCGGGCAATCCTTTTTGCTTCCCACTAAGACTACTGCCAACTCTCCACACTGTCCTCAGTTACACACCCCTCCACTCCTTTCCAGTCCCCAATAGTTCTTCTCTAGATGATGTCATTTCTCAAAGCCCCCAAAAATGACAATTCAATTTTGCTCATCTAACTCATGAAGAAAAGAAAAAAGATCTTCAGCTTTACCCCATTATTGGGTTATAACAAAGGAGAAAAAGACTCTTACCCAAGATTAGTGCTTTTTTTCCTTTCTTTTTTTTTTTTTTTCAGAAACAGGGTCTTGCTGTGTTGCCCAGCTGGAGTGCAGTGGCACAATCACAGCTTATTGCGGCCTTCAACCGCTGGCCTCAAGTAATCCTCCCACCTTAGTCTCCCCAAATCTTGGGATTACAGGCCTGAGCCACTGCGCCTGGCCAAGAACAATGCTTTTGATTCCATTCCCATTCTCCCTTCCAATATACTTTCCTCTTTATTCCATTCCTGCTTGTCATCACTGTCTACATTAATTAGCTCCTTCTCCTTAGAAAATATGCATCTTAACTTTCCTTTGCATTAAGAATAATTTTGTTCTCAGTTCCCTACAAAAAGGCCCAGATGCAGTGGGAAGTGTATGACGACAATTAACACACAGTAGAGAGAAGTCAAGTTACACCAGTTCTCAAAACCACCTACCTTCCTAAGAAAAACCCCATTACTGTAAATTTCCTAGATATTCACCGTACTGGACTTATGACTCACAAGAGTAAAGCCAGGTGGCGCCTGTGGCTCAAAGGAGTAGGGCACCAGCCCCATATACTGGAGGTGGTGGGTTCAAACCTGGCCCTGGCCAAAAAAAAAAAAAACTGCAAAAAAGAAAGAGTAAAGACAACTGGGAAATTACAACAAACACTGGTAAACTAACATTTATCTTTGGCCCTAAGTCTTATCAACACTCAACTCTGGAACCGTATTCCTTGTGTTAAAAACCAAGAAGGGTCTGAGAGTATCAATTCTCACTAAGATCTGTTTTGAGGAATGAATTTTTTAAAAAATGAAAGCACTTTATGGAACCTTTCAGATGACAGCTCAAGGTGTCAGCCTTATTTCACAAGCATTTGTGAAGTGCTAAGACAGTCAATTGATTTTTTTACATTAAGTTAGCAATAAATGGTAAGAGCTATATGGTTGGTCCAGATGGTTAGTGTCTGAAATGGCAAAGAGCAGACAAGTGCTTTATTTTCCATGCTGAAACTTCAGTCAATTCTACTCTAGTTTTACCATCTGGAATAAAAGTATATACTCTTTCTTTCACACAGCAGCATTTTTCCATTATTAAAAAATTCATAATACTAAATACAAGCTTGTTTTATACTTCCAAAAAGGAAGGGAACTTCAAACATTTTCAGAGGTAACACTTCAGTTAGTTAATATCCAGCTCCTAGATATTTTCTCATTTGATATAACTTGAATGTCTTTCTATATAATTACATAGAAATAGATCTCATTTCTTTTACAGCTAAGTAACAGTTTCACATATGGATGTATTATAATTTTCTTAACTTATTTTCCATTTGGGTAAGTTTCAATAGTTTATTATACTGAGTATGTGCCTTGGTACATTTGTATATTTCCATTGGGTTAAAAGGTGTACACATTTAAACATTAGTAGATACTGCCAAACTAATCCTCCGAGACAAAATAGAACTGGAAGTGCTCACAAGCAGCAACAAGGGTGTCTCTCATCTTTGCCACCCCCCCAAAAAAAATCTAGTTGATATTTTAATTTGTATTCCCTTAATAGAAGGACCATTTGTTTTTGTTTTTTTATCTGTGAATTACTTATTCATGTCTTCTGCCTTTTGCTATTTTACTGTTCATCTATTTCTGTTAGATTTGTCATAAATTTGTCTTAAAAATAATGTTGGGGTAAACTTACTGTATCTTATAAACTATGCTCTAAAACCTGTTAGTTGTCAAATACTAAGAACAAATTACTTCCTTTGTCAGTTAACTGTACTTTTAAAATAAAAAAGCAGAACAATTAACTTAGCAAATATAACTTTAAATGTAAAGAAACATTTTATGTGTATTCTAGGGTAGCTGCATTGTATTTGTCATGAAATACCTTACATTTAATCAGGGTTCTCTAAACATAAGTGATTTCTTGGAATCACAGACTTTCAAATTCTCAAACTCTAAATATCTTCACTAAGTGAAATCTTTAAGGCTAATAGAGTGCAAGAGAACAACAACAAAAATGTCTATTTGTGCGACAAAACTATATATATCTAAATTCTGTTCAATTAAACTAGTCCTCTTATAAGAAATTAACAAATCCCTAAAGTGGACAGGGAAATTGGCAGAAAATTCAAAGTGCTCTGCCTGCCTGCAGGGTATACTCAATTCGGTTTCCACATAAAAACTCCATTACCTTGATAGAAGTTAAAAGACTTGGCTTCTGTTGAGAAAATTAAATTACATAGTGACATCCCACAAGCTTTGCAGGAGGTTCTAAAGTCAACCAAAGAGTATCACCTCAGTCACTGGTTACCAAGTAAAGGTAGTTTTGGTGAATCATAGAGGGGATTTTTATAGCTATTTATGTGTTCTTAAGCACATTTCTCCTTCTTTCACAAATTTTAAGAGTTATTTCTACCGCTTCCTTTTGCATTTTTGATTAATTTTCAGCCAGTTGTTTATACTGCAGATTATATATAATATTAAAAAGATAGAGCAGTCTATAAATGTAAATGGGATCTCTATTCACGGTACTAAATTAAACCAGTGTTTCTCAATCTGGGCACAACTGACACTCGAGGCCAGGTAATTCCTTATTCTGGGGGAACTGTCCTCTGCACTGAAGGATATTCAGTAGCATCCTTGGTCTTTACCTATTAAGTGCCAGTGCCACTCCACTCCCCCCATCCCAATGAGAACCACAGAGTTAATCTAATTGGGTCTGGCTGGTGGGTGAGACTATATTCTGGTGTGCTTGCCTATTATTTGCCAATTTATCTGTAACGGTAAGTTTTATTTGGAAAAAAGGCAACAGAGGAAACAAAAGGAAATGTCAGTAGGGGAAGAAAAAGAACTCAAATCTGAAATTTTTCAGAAAATACTTTTTAATTTAAAAAAACAACACAGACACCATAGAATATGCTCTTGGCAGGTCCCTGTGCAGGTTCCAGCCCTAGGGCTCCTGAAATCACTTTAGTAGGTCAGGATCAGCATTAAAGAAAAGAAAAATAGAATAGAATAGAAAATGTGAGATTGCAAAACTCAATGAGAGTATTATTCAATAAAAATTTTGGCATTTTGTTTACATACCATTATGATATAAAAAATGTATTTACTACTATGGATTCTACTCAAAAACTCTTGAAGATCAGATTTTCAGTTATTGGATATTTTAAAGTATTCTAATGTTTCCTCATTACAAATAGCCCAGACTATGACTGGGCCCAAGAGATGACTCAAAATGAGTTAGAAATGAAACAGAAAGGGGAGAAATCCTCAAAATTCTGAAAAGCAGATAAGGGGAAAAAAGCTCAAAAACATAAACATACAGCAAAATGATTACAATCTGAAAACCAGTAATCAAAGACAATGGCCAAACTATCTCTTATTAAATGTAAAGCGAAAGGCAAGGTTTGTTCTGCTTTCTATATTTTCTGTATCTGCTCTTCTGTATTTTTCCATTTTAAGCATTAACACAACCAAATCTCATTTATCTAGAATTTGGTCTTGGAGACCCCAATTACATTTACTGATAAAAAACTAAAATACGCTACCATAAAAGACTATAGTTTTGTTAACTTTTAACCCAATTTAAAAGAAAAGAGGTTTAGGCTTAAAGATTTTTATGTAAATTGGCAATTACACAAAGGAATTATAGGAGTTTGCCTTATTAAAGCAAATTCTAAGAGGATTTATATGAAAATGCTTTTTTGTTGAATGAATGACATTGTATATATTTGAAAGCATCTAACTCTTTTAAAATAATTTAAGGTAGTCTTGAGTTTGACTAGTATGCCCAAATATTCTTAATTATACCAAGACTTGACTTTCAAAAAACCTAAAACATCATATTAAAAGGCATGTTATTAAATACTTCAAAAGTGCTTATTTACTTAAAATAATTTTAAATTACAAAAGCTTCTTTTTTGTAAAAGAAATCACATTTTCTCCTAAGATTATAAAGAAATCACGTTTTCTCCTAAGATTCTTACCGTTCCATTTTTATGCAGTCCCACAGACTTATTATTACTTTCACAAAGATAAATCATGCAGCCCCCAAACTAAAATCAATTTTAGCAGCACTAATTCTCCATAGAGCACCACTTTCTAGACAAGGCAAATAAACAAGTGTAAATCCAGTAAATATTCATAAAGTGATCTCAAAAATAGAAGCAAATTCATGAGCATAATGCTTGCTTTTGGTACCTCACTTATTTTGCATTTCACAGATTACTTTGGTGAGAAACAATACCAACAGCAAACAAAACTCAAAGGAAAAAAGCCACCACAAATTTCAAAATGATGCTGTTAGTATAAAAAAGAAAGGCTGACACATCTCAAAGCGCTGATGAACAATCATGCATCTACCACTGAGGGTTAAAGCCCACGGCCCGGTATTCACCTATTTGACCTTCACGGATCAAGCAAGGACTTGAAATCATCTCACGTGCAACTGTCTTTGCATAGCACCCCATTTTATCCATGCCACAAAAATGGTAAATTTAGTAGTTACCAATAAATAAGTTGGGGGTCAAAGGGACTAAAGCCTTAGACTGCTCTTTATCATAAGATATCCTCAGACAAACCTCCCCATTCTTCATTCTGGCTCTATAAAATTAAGGAGCAGAGAGAAACTGGTAAGTGCCTGACTTTACAGAACAAAAATGTCATGCTATTATTTCCTTTGTTATTATATATGTGTTTGTGTGTTTATATAAAACCAATTGCATTACCACCTCCCATCCTACCCCTACCAAAAGTCTACCTTAAAATAGGTGGTGAGAAAAATATTCCAAGCATTGCAAAGAATAGCAATATAATAATTTCAGCATGTTGATTTAAGAATCATCTTTAGTGCCAGTGGCATGTTAAGAAGACATGTTTTAAATTCCAGTAATCAAACATTAAAATTTGGATAAATGACCAATTTCTGGGCATTATTCTCAAATCTAATTATGTATTCATACAACTAAACACCAAAAGGGATAAACATAAAGTTCAGTCTAAAAATGTTAAAACTGATCCCTTATTTACCAAGTAATCAAGTAAAATTACAAAAGCTATTTTGACTGGTCCAAAAATAGTGAGTTATCGCAATTATTTGTCCACTGTCAGTTACAAATCGAACTTATCCTACTCTTGCCCCCCTCTCTCTACTGTACATGACTGGCATTTTAAAAAAAGGTATCTTTATTATATAAACACAATGTCTTCTGATTCCTTAGTGGTTATTATTTGAATACCCTTTATGCTATGTTATCACTGACTATAATACGCTAATAGAAAATCTTCACCCACTGATCTTCTTCCTTATTTGCCTTTAAAATGAAGGACTGCCCTAAACTACGTGATGTTTATGCAAATTGGGTAAAGGATAAATTGTAAGAAAGTTTTCTGAAGAAAATAAGCATTCTTAAGGATAGAAGTATGCATTTCAAAAATTAAAGAAAGAACTAATATCAAAATCATTTTGAGATTTGCATATACCTTTAAGCCAACAGATATAAGCTCATTGTAAGTTCAAAGTCATCTTTGGTGCTTAGAAATAATCAAGAAATAATCAATTTAGGTAAAAGACCTGAAACTAAATAGAAAAATCATGAGACATAAAAAATTAAAGTTAACTAATTAGGACTTCTACTACAAATTTAAGACTGAATTTAGATAAGTATCTTCACAGCTATATTTATAATTTTGGAAGTGAAATCATTTCATGACATTGACTAAGTGAATGCTATACCCCAAATTATAAGACGAAAAAAGCTATAATACATCCAGGCATTTTGATCCATCCAACAAGAAATAAATTAAAAGTTCTTATTTACATCTATATAGCCAATAAAAAATTCCAAGTGCTGATAATTTGGACATTAAAAATTCCCAGCCTGGCAGTGCCTATAGCTCAATAGGTAAGGCACTGGCTACATACACTGAGGCTGGTGGGTTCGACCCTGGCCCGGGCCAGCTCAAACAACAATGACAACTGCAACACGAAAGAAAAAAAAAATAGCCGGGCATTGTGGTGGTGCCTGTAGTCCCAGCTACTTGGGAGGCTGAGTCAAGAGAATCACTTAAACCCAAGAGTTAGAGGTTGTTGTGAGCTGTGACGCCATAGCACTCTACCAAGGGTGACACAGTGAGACTCTGTCTCAAAAAAAAAGAAAAAAAAAAATTCCCAGCCTAACAAGTCAAAGATGGCATTAGTCTTAGGAAATCTACTCTGTTCCACACAGAAACACCTCTGGGAGAATTATGAATTTCTCACTGTATGACTAAGAACACAGAATTTGGCGTCTAAACCAAAACAGTTACAAGATACATAGCAAGACAATGCACGAATGGGGAGACGGAGCACAGTGGTTTCACACAGCTCTGGGGTTTAGCAGAGTTGCTAACCAGGTAGCCTCAGAAGACTGGACCCTCACTGAGCTTCTACTTTCTCAGTTGTTCAAAAGGGCTCCCTCTAGCCTGTTCACAGGGTGTCCTCACGATTAGCACAGGATACTTAAAGCAAACTGCTGAGCCCTGGGCCTCACATAAGCATTACTTACTGTCATAGTTATTTTTGTTGTCATGGTATCTAGAACAAAAACTTTTTTAGCAGTTTATTGAGTGCTCTTGCTCATCTTATATAATATTCAAATACTCTCCCACAAATGTAAACCTTATCATGTACCAACATAAAAATGAACTCACTTCAGTGAACACATAACTTGCCATCCCTGAATTTATGTTAATGAAGTGAACAGAATAACCTGAAGCCCACACAGACTTGAGCTTGGCTTCATAAAGGCCTTAACCTGCAATATATTCAAACTCACTGTAAATTCAGAATGGACTACCACCTTCTGCTTCCTCAGGACCTGAATGGCTAAGAAAAACTGTTTACCTACACCCCTAAAGAGACAATATCTTAATGTACTCCTCAGTTTGGTTTGTATACAAACAATGTAAAAGTAGTCACAGAAGAGAAAGAGGGCCATAGCTCTCTTCTAAAGACAAGAAACTGTAATTAATAGTAGTCATTAAAATAAAAAAGGGTGCGGAAAGGTATCTTTTCTCTATTCCTACTTTCCTCATTTAAAGACATAAAAATAGTATTTTAAAAAGAGAGACAAGAGGCTTGATGCAGTGGCTTAGGCTTATAATTATAGGACTTCTGGGAGTTAGAGGTGGGAGGTTTGCTTGAGGCCAGGAATTCAAGACCACCAGCCTGAGCAACAGTGAGAGCTCTTCTTTACAAAAAAATAAAAGAATATTATTCAGGGATGGTGGAACTAAACGGGAGGCTGTGGTGGGAGGATCGCAAGAACCCAGGAGTTCATGGTTATGTAAGATATGATCCAGCCATTGTATTCTAGCCTGGGTGACAGAGATATCAAAATCTAAATATCACACTCCAGGAAAAACATTAAAATTAAAAGCTGATGGTGGGCGTCTGTAGTCCCACATACTTAGAAGGCTGAGGCAAGGGGATCGCCTGAGCCCAAGAGTTTGAAGTTGCTGTGAGCTATGACACCATGGCACTCTATCCAGGGCAACAAGTGAGAGTCTCTCAAAAAAGAAAAAAAAAAATTAAAAGGTGAGGGCAGCGCCTGTGGCTCAAAGGAGTAGGGCACCGGTCCCATATGCCAGAGGTGGCGAGTTCAAACCCCGCCCCAGCCAAAAACTGCAAAAAACAAACAAAAAAAAATTAAAAGGTGAACTTTAACAAGTTTTAAAATGTTTTATAGCAAATGTAATCAATCAGAAAATGGTGAAAAACTTGGAGTAAATACCAAGTTCTATTAAAACAGAATATAGATCCATAATAATAAAATACACAAGTGATCAAAGGAACAGACAAATATGAAAAATTCCCAATACCTAATCCTGGTTTTAACCTACTTTTTAAAGAAGTCTGATTGGTGAACAGCCAAATAAGGAGATGCTAACTTTATAAAACCAATTTTACAACAGTAGAACATAAGCTTATAGTCACCACCCCTGATATTAAAAAAAAAAAAATCTGCAAACTGACATTTCTAATCAATTAATAAACCACTATGTAAAGGATACATACAAGGCAAAGGGCTGGTGTTCATGTCACTACTGAATAGCAGATGGTAACAAGGATGCCAATCAAATACCTCACCTTTGCAGGCACCTGGATAACTCTTTTGATAAAGCCAAGAACACTAAACACACAATGCACTGTCTCACGTTCAATAGATGTGTACTAGATGAATGTCATCTCAACTTCAAGCCATCCTCACAATCAACCTAGCCAATGACTGATGCAGGGAGATTCCTGAGTAGTTTTACCCTCCTCCCAGAGGCCAAGAGTTAAGTTATAATGCAGAATATAAGTTACTCTTCTTCTCTTAATTCATTCTCTTAAAACTTGACATTCCTGTTATAACAGAAATGGTAAAAAACCGGATTTCAAGTCTCCTTTAATAATTAAAAAAAGACAAGAACAAACTGATGAACAAGTACATAATAAACAAGAAAGGGTCAAAATAAAATGCAAACACAAAATCATACTTTCAATGCCTCTGGAAAATGAACCAGTGAGCCAAAATTATTCAATATCTTTTATATACAGTAGAACCTCCATAGTTGACCACCTCTTCAAGTTGACCTAATTTTCATATACCAGAGGTGCACCACATCCGCAGATTAGTACAGCAGGCCTAGTTCCTTATGTTGACCACCTCTGTGCGTTGACCAGTTTGTTATAGTCCTTTGGGTGGTCAACTTACAGAAGGTCTACTGTATATGTACACACACAAACTTAACTACTTTAAAGAAAAAACAATGCATGTTTTAATATTTACTCTTTCTTATGCTATAGTGTAAATGATAAAAATATGATAGTTTTTCTATAGGATCAAAATCACAACTAGCTTTAAAGCAGGAGTGTCCAACCTTTTTTTCCCCTCTGAGCACATTACAAGAATAAGAGTTGTCTTGGGCCACACGTGAAATACACAAACAGTGGCTCGGCTCCTGTAGCACAGTGATTACGGCGCCAGCCACATGCACCGAGGTTGGAGTGTTCGAACCCGGCCTGAGCCAGCGAAACAACAATGACAACTGCAACAAAAGAATAGCCGGGCATTGTGGCAGGCACCTGTAGTCCCAGCTACTTGGGAGGCTGAGGCAAAAGAATTACTTAAGCCCAAAAGTTTGAGGTTGCTGTAAGCTGTGATGCCATGGTACTCTACTGAGGGTGACATAGTGAGACCGTCTCAAAAAAAAAAAGGGGGGGGTGTCCAACCAACAGACCTCCTCCAAAGTGAACCATCCATCCATAGATAACTGAGTTGACATGACAGACACATATTCCATTCAATAAACTGCACATGGATGGACACTACATGCCAAGCAGAGAACTTCAGAGTAATTTGTGAAACTGTAAGAGTGACGACTGAGGCTTCACATGCTATTGCCTAGTCAAGGGACCAAGAATTTTATCTTACCTCCTGCAGTAGGTCGGCCTGCTCGATTGCTTTAAGGACATTTTTCTTGGATGTTTCCTGAACTTCCCCTCCCAAAAGAAACTCATCTAAAATAAAATAAGCCTTCTCAAAATTAAAGATGATATCAAGTTCACACACCTGAAAAGAAAAAGAAAATACTGTTAAAACTTAAGACAGCTCTCTTCAATGATGAGGGGTTAAAGAAAAGCCAAAACAAAACTTGAGGAAGTAAAAGATGCTTATTCATCACTACATAATGAATAAAATTCAACCCGAGTGAATCAATCTTAATTCTTGCTAAAAATGGCAATCATGCTAACTAAGCATCACTGGTGTAAGTAATCTTAATTTTCATATCTCGAGTACTTAAAAACATAATGCCTATAATCTAAATAAGGCCTAGGGCTGTACGCTCCCAATGTGGGCAACTTAATAATTCCTTATTCATAAAAACTGATCTTTAAACATATATTTCCTAGGCAATATGATTCTAACTGCTAACCAAATTCAAATTCTATAGTAAGCTCTTCCAGAATATTAATGGTTGCACTTGGACTCCTTTCTACTTCAATATTTTAAACCTCATTCTCAGTATCATAATTAAATGAGTTAGGGTGGTAGGGTCCTCAATTCTAGAAGTTAACTATCTAGGCCCACTGACAAGAAAGAATCATTCCTGTCCTCCCCTGCAGTTAGAATCGCTAAGACAATGAAATAATAAACTTTTTAGAGAAAAGATTTTTTTTTTTTGAGACAGAGTCTCACTATGTTGCCCTCGGTAGAGTGCCGCGGAGTCACTGCTCACAGCAAGCTCAAACTGTTGGGTTTAAGCGATTCTCTTGCCTCAGCCTCCTAAATACCTGGTACTATAGGAGCCCACCACAACGCCTGGCTATTTTTTGTTGTTGTTGTCACTGTTGTTTGGCAGGCTCGGACTGGGTTCAAACCTACCAGCTCTGGCATATGTGGCTGGAGCCCTAGCCGCTGAGCTACAGGCACTGAGTCTAGAGAAAAGATTTTTTAAAAATACTATGGCATACAATTTCCTAAAATAAAATACTACTCACACTGCCAAAATACTTGTCAAGTAATTCCACGTAACGATGAATTATTTCCAGGGTAATTAGTTCATTATCCTGATCCTCAATAGCACAGCAAAAATACAGACTAGCATATCTGTAACAAAATACAAACATGGAAACAAATGTTATCCTGTAATCATGTTTTCTAAATATATTTTCATACCTTATTGTGAAAGATACCATGCTTATCAGTTTATTTCTTCTTTAACAGTACAGATTATTTTTCTCCTAGACTACAAAAGTAATAAATGCATAAGAGAAATTTTGAAAAGCATAGTCAAGCATACTACCCAGAAAAGAGTAACTGATTTTATTCTTCTTTCTTTCGGGTCCCTTTCTATGAGCACTTTATTTTTATTTTTATTTTTATTTTTGGAGGCACAGTTCCACTCTGTCACCCTGGGTTGAGCGCCATGGCATCATCACAGCTCACAGCAACCTCAATTTCTTGGGCTCAAGCAATCCTCCTGCCTCAGCCTCCCGAGTAGCTGGGACTACAGGTGCTCACCACAACGCCCAGTTAGTTTTTCCATTTTTAGTGGAGATGGGGTCTCACTCTTGCTCAGGTTGAGCTCCTGAATTCAAACAATCCACCCACCTCAGCCTCCCAGAGTGCTAGGATTATAGGCATGAGCTACCATGTCTGGCATCTATGAACAATTTAAAACATAGTTGACCCAGGTTTTTCTTAAGTTAACTTAATTAAAACAAATTATACTGTGGATTCATTTGAAGTACAAGTAAACAGGGAAGAAAATAGACCTTCCAACTGAAGGACTTGTTACTGGGGTACAAGTAACACACATACAGAGAAGACCACAAGACACACAAGCTCAATGAATTTTCAGAATGAACCATCTATGTATCAGCACCCAGATCAAGAAAGAGAACACTATCCAACTCTGAAACCCCTCCCCTATCCTCTCCCAGTCATAACCTCCCACCCCGAAGTTAATTTAATCACTATCTTAACTTCTAATAACATAAAATTGAGGTTTCCAGGATTGTGGAAACCCCAAGAAAAGAACAACAGTTCCAAATTATGACAGAAGTTAGAGAAAGAGAACAAAAAGTTTCTATCACTTAGGGCAGTGGTTCTCAACCTTCCTAATGGTTGGGGGTCACCACAACATGAGGAACTGAATTAAAGGGTCGCAGCATTAGGAAGGTTGGAAACCACTGACTCAAGGGAAACTCAGACCTGTCCTCAAAATTTTCAAGTTCTACTGTGGAACTGAAGTGTAGTTTATTTACCCAAGAGGAAGGAATGAAGCTGGGAAACTCATATTCTCCAAATTAGGATTCTAGCACAGGGGACCAGGATATGACTGAACCAAGAAAGCCACACTTTTTAATGAACGACCTGAGGTATGGCAAGTCCTTTAAGGAAGATTAAAAGAACATTTTTAAATGGTTTGAGTGTATTTAAAGCTTTTGAAAAGAAAGAAAATACCTGAAACCTTCTAAACATGTCTCAGTTAAGACTGTACTTTCCACTAAAGAGCACTAAAATGGTTTTTGGAAAACACAATGGGTAATTACTGTTCATAGCATCAATGTAAAATAATACTGTATATAGAAAAACACACACACCCTCAGTTTTGGGATTCAACAAATTCTTATTCCTCTTTGTGAAAATAACTAGTATTCACACAATAGTATTATTTTCAGTATTATTCAACTCACCTTTTTTGATGTTTTCAATAGTAAGTACTATCATCCTTGGTTATGGGTTAAAAAAAAAAAAAAAAAGACCAGTAACAACAACAACAAAAATGATACCCGGGATCACAGGCCCTACAAGTGGTAGTACTTAGGACAAGAAACTTGATCGTTTGACCTTAACTGTAGGCCTTTTTCCACTCTGCCATACCAACTTCCTTGTCATACATAATCATGACTTTTTTTTTTTTTTTTTTGCAGTTTCTGGCTGGGGCTGGGTTTGAACCCACCACCTCCAGCATATGGGGCCAGTGTCCTACTCCTTTGAGCCACAAGCGCTGCCCAATCATGACATTTTTATATGTTCACTCTACCTGACTTCCACATTCGGCGGTAAGTTATTTAAAATGGTGGGTCTCCTATAGTCTTATTGAGAATAGGCATTTATCATTGTGAAGGGAATAAATCATGGAGGATACAACAGAGCACTGCCTCCAACTTTAACAAAGTGCTTCCTCTTTTTCTCATAACAACTCTGTTTTTGTTTATCTGTTTTTTTTTGGCTGGGCCGGGTTTGAACCCGCCACCTCCGGTATATGGGGCCGGTACCCTACTCCTTTGAGCAACAGGCATCGATTGCCCTTTTTGTTTATCTGTTTAAAAGGTAATAGGATATTCCAACTTATTTTGAATTTGGGGAAATTGATACAAATGATACATAACATTCCCTGAATTAACAAAACTAAAGATTAAAGGAACTAACAAAAAATTATAGATTAAAAACCACATATAACTAGCTGATATGAACAGAATGCGAAACACTTCCATTACAGAGTTTACTAATACTCAGTTTCGAGTAAAACTGCTTTTACTCTTATTTTCAGTATTTCTTCAGTACTACTATTAATCAATCTAATCCATCTTTGCTCCTTATCCACAGTACTGCCTCTTTACTTCCAAATAAACAGCACTTAAACACTAGTCAAAGATCCCAAACTGTACAAATCATTTGGAAGCATTAATTTAAAAATCACCAGGATCAATGTGTCTAAGCCAACCAGTAATATGAAAAAAAAAATGCACAACACTATTTGAATGTTTACTCTCACTCAGAATGGAAAAAAAGAGCCATGGAATTAATGAATTCTTCGTTGTTGTAGGCGAACAGATAGCTATCAGGATGATAAGAAGGCACCTCTTTCCAGAAAGCTTAGGGAAGGAAGAAACAAGCATAATAACAAGTACCATTCACTGAGACCTCACCCTACAGGAGGCACTAAATGTCAGCCAAGGCTTTTGCATATTTTACCATTCAAATCCTCACAACAACTCTGCCAGAGAGATACCATTATTATTTGCATTTAGAGGAGACCCAGGTTTGAGTAACAATAATTTGATTCCAGAGCCCAGCAACTGTATTAAAGTAATCCTGCACCTGGCAAAAATTAAAATATGCTTAAAAGAATATCCTAAGAGCTTTGAAGAAGAGCAATAAAAAATGTCATACTGATTTAGTAAAAGATTACCAAGAGAACCTGAAGTGTACTCCCTATATTTAGGACCAAATGGTTTTTAAAAATTCAATAATGAACTCATTTTGTTCTCTTAGTGCATATTTGTAAGTCTAAATCTGAAGAAAAATTAATAATAGACTAGTAAGAAGAAAGGTATGTTGGCTATTTTTAGCACAGTGGATTAAGGCTTACTCTAATTACTGGCACTCAGAGAACATCTGAAAGTGCCTATTCTTATATTCAAAACACATGACTTCTCTGCAGTCAGCTAAATATCAGCTGACTATGGGTGAATGTAGCTAAACTGTTCTCAATACCCACTGGTATGCCATTACACATTCTTTTGTTAGTAAAGAAAATCAATAAGTACTCTTTGACAAATTCTCAAGCTAGTAATTTGGAGATGCATGTGCTTTTAAATTAATTTTGAAAGACTTTAATCCAGTGCTTCTTCCATAAAATGCTGCACAGAATAGGAATTTTTAAAAAAGCATAGTGTTCTGTCTTCAAGGGATTGTCAAGAGCATTTATTTTAGAGATGAGGAAACAAAGGCAAAGTGACTTATTCAAAGTCACAAAACTAGCTAATGGCACAAATGGAACAGAATTCAAGTCCCCAGATTTTCAGTCTGTCTTTTCAGCTGACATTGTTCTTATTCCTTTACCTCTCCCTCCCCAACAAGGGAGTATGTGTATGCCTAATACTCAGGATAAAAAATGTAGATGAGCCAATTTTAAAAAGACAAAAATCACTGGCTGATATTAACAGCAAAAGTGCTAGTTCAGGTTTCTCAGAAGCCAAGCAGCAATTCTCTTACTTAAAAGGTGTTCTCTTCCAGCTGGAGTAGGGAAAACAAATCAACTGTTTACATCAACAAAAAATAAATTCTGGGGTGGTGCAGAAGATGATGTTTTCAAGTATGAAATGGTGGGGGGGGGGAGTGTATAAAGAAACATCATAAATTCCACCACCTTTTGTATACAAATGAAATCTCAATAAAGCGGTTTCTTTTAAAACTCCACCTTTTATATAAAGGGGTATGATGTAAGTATCATAGTTGGGTTAGATTACCTTTTATACCTTTTAAAAGAAAAGGCAGTGGCCCAACATGGGACAGGAATGCCAACCAGTGCTTTCCTTTCTTCCCTTAACAGGGCATTCCTGGGATTGATTCCCTTGCTGGTATTTTCCTCCTCCACACGGGGGACTCCTTCCCCTATCTAGAAATAAGCTTAAGCCTTTCACACTTTTTTTTTTAAACCACGTCCCCCACTCCTATGTCTATAGGTGGTTACCACCTCTTCTGCCTTCATAGCAAAGCTCCCTAAATAGTCTACAAACGTGCTGTTTAAATTTCTCCACCTCATCACATTTTGCCCCATTATATCAAGAGTTCTGCCTCTATTATTCCACTGAAAATGTTCTGGCAAAAGGCATTTTGTGAAATGCTCACTGTAAAATCTAACAGTCTTTTTTCACTTTCATTGAACTTTATGCATCTGGCACCGGTGATCTTATTTTCAAAACTCTGCTGCCCTGACTTTACAGACCTAATACTTTCTCTCTTTGGTTCTGATTCTACTCTGATGGTCCCATCTTCATCCCCTTGCCTGCTGCTTGAATGCTGGTGATCTTCTACTTTATGGCTTATTTTCCCCAGACTTCCATGCCTGTGCTTTTCTCATCAGAAAATCAGGCCATCTCTTAAGGAAGTCACATAGGCATCTCCAAATCAATTTGCCCCCAACTGAGCTGAGTTGCTAGCTCACCATTTGCCCCATCAGCCAAAGGGGAAGTACAGAATCACTCCCACTCCTCCCTTTCCTTTGTCACCCTTCCCATTTCTAGGGGTGACCAAGTCTTACCAACTTACCTCATAATACCTCTCCTTTCCAGCATTTGGGTTCGAGACCTCAGACCTCCTATCTTCAAGACCATGCAGCCTCCTACAGATCCCACAGGTGCCAGTCTCAGCTCCTCCTCCCCCGATCCACTGTCCTACTGCAATCTTTTAAGAAACCCAAATCTGATTTTTTTTAGCCCTATTTAAAACCTTTCCCTCCAAGCTTAAGAATTAAGTTTCAGTCCCATGTCAATCACTAACTAGCATATTATCTTGAACAAGTCACTTCTCCCAAATCCTTACTATTTTTTTGAGACAGAGTCTCCCTCTATTGCTCTGGGTAGAGTGCCATGGCTTCATAGCTCAAAGCAACCTCAAACTCTTGGGTTCAAGCCATCCTCCTGCCTCAGCCTCCCAAGTAGCTGGGACTATAGGTGCCCACCACAACGTCTAGCTAGTTTTTCTCTTTTTAATAGAGATGGGGGTTTCACTCTTGCTCACACTGGTCTTGAACTCCTGAGATCAAGGCATCCCCCCATCTTGGCCTCCCAGAGTACTAGGATTACAGGGAGATACCAAACCTGGCTCCAAATCTTCACCTTTTTTTTTTTTTCTGGCTGGGGCTGGGTTTGAACCTGCCACCTCCAGCATATGGGGCCAGCACCCTACTCCTTTGAGCCACAGGTGCCGCCCCAAATCTTCACTTTTTATAAAACTGAAGTTTGATCAACAACAGAGATTTTTAAACTCAGGAACTGTCTCCTCTGCAGAAGGTAGAAGCCAAGTGAGCAATGGTCCAGGATCCCTGTTCCTGATTTCACAAAGAGCAACTCTACTTCTGCTTGTTTTATTTAAGGTTTTACCCCTGGAGCAAAAAGCTTAAGGGGGGGAAGATTTGACTCGATTATTGTAAGGTATCTCCCAACTCGGATTTGTTATGATTTTTTTCTATGATCTTTAACAAGTACTAAGCCAAACACTACATACAAAATCACACAAAGATGACTAAATTCATTTTATAGTAAAGAGGAGTCTGTAATATTTAAGAAACTGGTTCGGGTGTGGTGGCTCACACCTATAATCCTAGCACTCTGGGAGGCTGAGAAGGGTGGATTGCTTGAGCTCAGGAGTTCAAGACCATCCTGAGCAAGAGGGAGATCCCATCTCTATTGGAGAAAAAAAAAAACTAGCTGGGCATTGTGGCCAGAGCCTGAAGTCCCAGCTACTCAGGAGGCTGAAGTAAGAGGATCACTTAAGCTCAAGAGTTTGAGGTTGCTGTGAGATAGATATGACACCACAGCACTCTACTCAGGGCAGCAGAGTGAGACTCTATCTCAAAAAAAAAAAAAAAGGAAAAGAAACAGTCTGTCCTATAATCTCTATTTCTTCTCCTGCCATTTTCCCCACAAAAATTGCCATCCATACTTGGAGTACAATAAAGGAAAGAAGAGAAGAAAACCAGACTTCTCTCCCATCCCATTTTGTTACTTCCATGCACTCTCCATACAAGAGAATTTTTTTATATTTTTCATATTGAATATGAAATTATTCAATAAGGAATAGGAATGGGAAAGAAACAAAGAAAATATCCCTCAAAGAAAGTATATTTATTTTAACCTACTGAGAACAATTTTGAGAAATTTATTTTATGATATTCAAAGAGTTTCAGATATTAATAAAGATGCACAGCATTTAAAAAAACTCAGTGTTCAAATGAGTCACTTTGCAACATCAAATCTTTAAAAATCTATCTCTAACAAAATTATTTATTGTATCTAATCATATCTACACGACAGCCACAAGTGGACTTCAAATTAATAAACATGGCTTACAAACAGATCCTGTACATACACAAAGGTTTTGTGGGTTTTTTCTTTTTTTTCTGTAGACAGGGTCTTGCTCTGTGCCCAGGCTGGAGTGTAGTGGCATCATCATAGCTCACTACAATCTCAAACTCCTGGAATCAAGTGATCCTCCTGCCTCAACCTTCTGATTAGCTGAGACTACAGGCACATACCACCATGCCTGGATAATTTTTCTATTTTTTTTTTTTTTTTTTTTTGTAGGGATGAGGTCTCACTCTTGCTCAAGCTGGTTTTGAACTCCTGAGGTCACATCGGTCCTCCTTCCTCAGGCTCCCCAAAGGGCATGCCTAGCCTACATAAAGTTTTTAAACATCTGTGTGATTGAAATGGTCTATGTACCCTACTTATTTGTAAGTGATTAAAAGTAAGATTCTAAAAATCACATAAAAGGTATGTCAATTATTAGTCACTACTTTATAAATTTTCAGGAGAAGGGATTTGCATCTGTGCTTGCCAAAATTCAGAGAATTACCCAATTTAAAATACTGATCCTATTTTCCTCTGAATTCCAATGAATTCATTGAACTCATCTAAAAAGATGATTAAGCATGAATAATCATTTATGTCTTTAATTATATAATTAGTTTTCAAATGATTTCTCTGCCTTTATCATTTCAGCCTGGGTAATCAATCAAAACAACAGTTACATTAAAAATGTAAAGGTTTATCTCTTAAACTTATTTCATCTAAATCTTTACTAATCATTATCTGTAAATGTCATCACTCAAAAGTCTGCAATTTCCCAAATGACCTAACACTTGATTCTGCTACTTCATCTTTCTGATAAATAAAAATTGTACCTTTTGTAAACAATCTTCAGATCTCGCCACTCAAGAAAGCTGCACATTTTAGGTTTCCGTGCTAAAACGGTTTGAACAAGTTCTCTTGTAATCTTTTTCTTCTCTTTGTCTGATAGTGGGACATACCATTTCTGCAGTCGAAGCTTTCCCTGACGACTAAAAAGCAACATAAACTGCATCTGTTAAGATAAATAAAATCCAGATTACATGCAATACTTCAAATCAATAAAGTTAAGATTAAGATTACACGTTCCACAGAGAAGCTTTGAGGGGGAGGCATTTAACTGACAAATGATTAGCAGCCATCGATATTTCTATACCCATTAAAATACCAGGAAATTCTTTTAAGATCTTCCTACTAGACATACACCTTCCCATCCCACTCTGTTCCACATAAATTTGGAGGAGAATGTGTGGGGGAAAGAGAAAAACAGGCAATAATTTGGAGTGAAGAAAAATAAAGATAACTCTCACATTTTAAGAAACTAGTTACCTATGCTATACATTCCATTCTCTCTATATGCATCAAAAGAGAACTGCAGACTTCAATTGGTGTAGGTCCGTTTAAAAGAAACAAGAGACCTACTATTTTTTTCACCCTGAGGCCATTCTAGTTCCAGACAGAATTACTTGTAGACAGCTTATCACTTAAAATGCTCTCTTCAGTTTATGGTATTTTATTTTAAGCAAAACAGAATGAGCCACAATATTAAACAAACAAAAAAATCCCATAAATACACATTTCGCTTAATAAAAGTCTGTTTTCATTTCACTTTTTAAAAATTGGAACATCAATATACACACAATTAAGAACTGAGTTAATACAATGTTATGAAAGAGAATACAAATATTTAAAAGGCAAAAATAAGAGTTACAAACATTCAGAGACATACAAAATATTTCATTTAAAACAATAAAAAATAGCTTTTACAGATGGACTGGATGCTGAATCCAGTGTATTTTATACTTAAACTAATTTCTATGTATTTATTTGGAACCCGCTAATGTGTTGATTAGTCTGCATGTTTAATTTTTTTAAGCAGGCTTCTTGTAATTTAATTGGTCATCACAACCGCAAACATACAAGTATTGTTTCTACAAGGTAATTTAAAGGTGGAATTCAGATAGCTATTCTCTTTTTTCTGTTAACCCTTTCAAGTGCCTTTAACAGTGTTACGGCAAGATTCAAGCCTGATTCTCAATATTCACCACACCATCTTGAATTTGAACATGGGGAGGGGAAATGTACGCAACCGATGTAGAATAAAACTGGTCCTAAATTTCGATAAGAAATTATTGTTGTTCTTTTGTAATGACCCCTAAAGGCATCAACAAGATATCTGTAAATTTATAACGTGGCAATTTAACTTTAGTAAAGTTAAAATTGGCTGATTACCTCACTTAAAATGCTTTAGGAACACAAAATCTACGGATATTATTAGGTGACACCGAAGTGCCTCTCATCCAAGTCCTGAAGATAGCGGCAGTCGAGGGGGACAGCAAGTGAACCATCAACTGGACAACGTTTAAAGCAAACCAGCTACCAGAACTTGGAAAAGAATGGACCCCGTATTCCTAGATCTTGGTGACCAGAGGGGTGGAGGTTTGGTACGGGCTCAAGGCTGTCTGTAGCAGGTTCCTGTATTAGCAGTACCACTTTGCAGGACGATAACACAATGTATTCTACTTAAAATAAATTATGTGCTAACACGGGACAAAACCGGCAAGCAAGGCACAAGTATTCCTTCCCTCTTGCTAAAAACCAATGCTTTGATTTTGCCGCAAATCACAGGGCACAATTCCTCGAGATTGATATTAAAAACAATGGGCTCAGCCGCGGAGAGGGCTCGGGGCCAGGGTTCCTCGGGTCCGGCCGTCTCCAGTGTCTCCCTCCCTCCCGATGCCACACTCCATCACTGACCATGCCGGGGCGAGGTGACAGGCAAGGAGTGGAGCAGACAATGGCATCCACCGCCGCGCAGGGGGCGCCAAGAGTCCTTGGCCGTCGCCACCCCCGGCTGCCGGCCCCTCCCGAAAACGCCCCGCAAAACTTAAGGCGATTCCCGAACCACAGGTGCCGCGGGGCTGTCGCGGAGCCCAGGACCGGACCTGACATCCTGAGGTGCGGCGCGAAGTGGTGCGCGGAGCGCGGACCCCGAGAGAAGTGAGTTGCGGGGCGCCGCGCCCCAGTAGCGGGCCAGCTGGGCGCGGGGTGGGGTCGTCGGGGCGCGCGCGGGGTGGCAGGGGGCGCGTCCAGCCCTCCCTCCCCATCCCCAACCGGCGAGCTCCGCTCGCCCCCCGGCACTTACGGCAGCCGCGGGCCGCAGGCGCGGCGAGGCTCTGCCGACGGCGGCGGCGGCGGTTGAGGGGAAGCCCCTGTCGCCGAGCTGGAAAAGAGAAGCCGTGTTGCTGTGGGGAGAGTACCCGGTTGGCGGAGGGCAGGCTGAGGCGGTTAGGGGAGGGCGAGTCGGCAGACTCCGCCCCGGGGGCCGGACGGGGGAGGAGTTGGGGCTGCGGCTTACGGAGGAGCGGGCTGGACGACGCGCGGGAAGCTGCTCAGCGGTCACCAACGGCACCCGAGGCAGCGCAGGTGACCATACAATCCGAGGAAGCCGATTGGCTGCTGCTTCTCTGAGAGGGGAATGCCGCGAACCGGAAGCCGGGCCACGTGACCCGGAAGCGGCGTCTGCTGGACCGGCGAGCTCGCGCACTTATGCCGGTACCTCTGGGACGCGCGCGGGCAGCTGTCCAGGCTCTTTAGTGACAGGAAGACAGGGTTCTGCGGCGACCTTAGTCTACCCTGTGGTGTGGGGCAGGAAAGGTCCGAACCGCGAAGAGCCAAGTTCGAGCTCGGATGACTCTCCGTGCCCCGAGAGGGTGGGACGGGGAGGTGTGACGGCTGATGATGATGGTGGGAGGAGAGAACTCTGGAAAAAACAAGTCAGCTCTTTCGTGGAGCTCGTCACACATTCACAGAGCCTTTTGCTGTCAGTCTGTCTCACAGTTTTCCGTAATGCAGCTCCCCCTCATTGCACTGCTGCAGCCCTAGCCCACACACCTTTCGCCCCGAGCTTCGCAAGAATCTCTTCCTTGGGCTTGCCTCGCCCGTCCTCAGTGCTGCGGACTGTATGAGGTACCGTCCGTTTGGCGAGAAGCCCAGACAGCACTTCATCTTCGAGATCCCACTTCCTTCACGCGGGATTGCCCCCGCCTGCCGCCTGGGTTCCAGTTTAGCCTTACCGATGACTTGCTCTACCTGGCATGTCCTTCCTCTCAAATGTCACATCTCCTACGAAGGCTCACCCTAAGATCCTGTAAGAACGATTCCCTTTTTCACCCACGTGCCCATTTGCCTCTATTTAGCACATCTTGGATTTTATTCATTTTGCGTTCCAACCTAGTTCACTGCCTGGTATATAGCACAACTAATAAATAAGAGTTGACTGGGAAAACTATATAAAATGATAGATTTGTTAAGAGCTCTAATGCTGAGCATAAGGCTGGCCACGTAATGGATTTTTTTTTTTTTCTGAATGCTAGAATGGATGAATCATCTAATCCAACTCATCTTTTACCGATAAGGAAAGGGGAGCCCCGTGGGATTACGTGACCTTCCTTGAACAGCCACGTGTTTCCCATGTCAAATGCTATTCATTACCCTAGTCACCTAGGTTCTTACAAAGGAAGCTAGAAAATTGCTTTTGTTGGGCCATGCCGGTTTTGCATAGGTTCCTAAACATAGTCACCAGAATTTTTTTTAGTACCCCAAAGTAAAAGAGAATGCTAATTTTTTATGAAGCTAAATTTAAAGGAATTTAAAGTCAATTTAAAGGAATCCTTTAATAGGGATTATGTTCTTTTTGTGTACTACAGTATGTCTAAAACTAAGATAGTTTGGGGGGCATTTTTAATGTCCTTGTTTGGCAAGATAAAAAATGTATAATACCTCCCCTTTTCAGCACTACTATGCTGCTTGGAAAGTTTCCTACTAACATGTATGATTAATACATACTGGAATGTTAAAGGAAGGCTTTAAACCAAAGCACAGAGCTGGCTCTGTAGTGCTTTAGGCCCCCTGCCCAGTCATGCCCCAAAGGTGCTGCCGATGTCCCATTTCTGTCTTACTACATGACACAGATGCCATTAGCCAGTTCAAAGATAGCTCTAATGCTACACAATGAAAAATCATCCTCTGATTCCCAATGCTGATTTTCTCTTTTTCTGTACAAAACACATACGTCCTCAAGGTTCCTGAGATAGCCACCTCCAAGTTTAAAACTCATTGGTTATGCTCCTAATGTTGCTCTGTGGCTCTGAAAATGAGGACAGGAGACTTGGTGATGACATATTGGCAGTCTCCTCTGGGTGTTCCTAGCCAAAAAAAGATGGGGGTGGGATAAGGAGGGGAAGGAATTATGGGAAAAATAATTAGCAGCTGAAAGCAGCTATTACATAATCTTGGCTGCTTATTAATTTAGCAGAAGGAATGGCTTATTAAATTCTAATAGCAACAGCACAACTGCAAACAACCTAGCAATTAACAGTGCAGGGCCCGTTATTTTGTTAATATGTTCTCTTCTTTTGGCAAATGTATAAGAACAAAATTTATAGCAGCAGATGGTCTTTTCTAGTAGATTATAGATAGTTTATTTCCCAGTCTTGGTATTAAGTGCTAATTGTGCATTCACTGTGAAAGACAAACCAGGGTTGCCATTTTTGTTAGTAATTAACTGCTTGACTTTGATTCCCACAATTTTCAAATTGTAGGCTTTGTTACATACATGTTACTTTTCACCTAGTGTCTTCATCTGTCACGTCAATAGGGTAATCCTTTTCAATCATTTTTTGTTTTCCCTATGATCCTGATTTCTTAGTGCTAATAATGATATAAAAATTATAATACAAAAATAATTTTTAGGAACAATTTAACATCAGATTTTATACTTGTTTTTTTTTTAAATATGAAAAATTCCCTTGCTGTTGTTTATGCTAAATGAGGTGAGGGTAAAATAGAGACTTTACCTTCTACCAGTAATATGTTGAGACCTTTTATGTAACCCTGCAAATGTTTTCACAAATAATTTTAGTTTCTTTCCCTAAAAATCGTTTAAAAAAAATAGGGACTGTTTAAAACATATCCCCACGTGGACAATAAGAAAGGGGACATTAACATGAAGATGTCAATAAGTGCATCAGAATGCACTGTCAGCTCATCATTTAAACACTGATGATTTAAAGAAAAACTGTAATATATTGTGATTATAGAGGAACAGAAGTAAGAGGAGGTTGAAATAATCTAAATCCTCATGCAAAACAGATAACATCCAAAATAAATCAAGTAATAGAAATATTAGCATGTTCTTTAGATACCAGGAAGTAAGTTCCAGAAGCAATGACAAATTTCTTCCCAGAGACAGAATCTTGAGGTAGGATGTAACAAAGGGTATTATTGATTAGATTTTGCTTAGGTTCTTACATAAATTATGTTTTTAAAATATTATCATGAAGTAGATAAACATTCAGTTAGTTACTAACTCTATATTATGGACTTATGCAGAGTTCCTTTAGCCAGCCTTTAGATTATTTAGAAATTATTAAAGAAAAATGCCCAGTGATGGAATTCAGTGCTGAAGCAGCATAGATCACAGTAAGTGTAAAAAAGATGCTTAGAGTTTGCGCATTTGCATCTCCCAAGATAAAGTTGTTCCAAGGAGAAAAATGGCCTAAAATAATGAGAATTTGTGAACCAAATCATTTCAAAATAGATAGAGCTGTCACTGCCAAAGTCCTCAACAAGGAACTAAAGAGAAATGTGGAACATATGCTCTTTCGTGAAGCTTGCTTCCATAGCTCTGAATAAAATGCAGGAAAATTACTATTCTCCTATTAATATTATGTTAGAACAGTGATTCTCAACCTGGGCAATTTTGCCCCAGGGCACACTTGGAAGTATGTGGAGACATTTTGGTCGTCACAACTGGGAGTAGGTGATGCTACCAACATCTAAGGGGTAGAGGTCAGAGATTCTGCTTAAGATCCCACAACATGCAGTATAGATCCCACAACAAAGAATGATCCAGCGCTAAATGTCACTGGTGCCAAGGTGTCACTGAAAAGATTCGCATGCAGTAACATATCTTCCATAGACATTTCAAGAATTGGAGCAAGCACTATCTTCATATAAGTTTTCTTCCCTCTCCCAGAGGAATTGGAGGCATTATTCTTTTCTTTTTTTGTATTCTGGAGGCATTATTCTTTATATTTGGTAGATAAAATCCTAAACTGCTGAAAAGACTGGCTGCATACATAAGGCAGTCAGCATTCTTTAATAGCAACTAGAATAAACTATAGAAATGGAATTTTTTAAAAAGGTGACCTTGGGGGCAGTACCTGTGGCTCAGTGGGTAGGGTGCCAGCCCCATATACCAAGGGTGGGGGGTTCAAATGCAGCACCGACCAAACTGCAACAACAACAACAAAAAGTAGCCAGGCACCTGTAGTCCCAGCTACTCAGGAGGTGAGGCAAGAGAATCACCGAAGCCCAGGAGTTGGAGGTTGCTGTGAGCTGTGACGTTGCGGCACTCTGCCGTGGGCAATAAAGTGAGACTCTGTCTCTACAAAAAAAAAAAAAAAAATGACCCCGGAATATTAGTGGAAGTTAAGTACTTAAGTGCCTGAATCCACAAGATTACTATGCTCTCCGTCCATTCGTGTATCATAAATGTATATAATGTAACTATGCTGGGCACTTTAGGAAGTAAAGATGATACAAAGATAAATAAGATAGTGACTTGGTCCTAAATCTCCAAAACCTTTTTTCTACTGTTGCAGAATTCTAAGACTTCTAAAGACAAAACCTGGGTGGTCTGCAGTGGTTCTCAATCTGTGGGTCATGACCCCTTTGTAACAATGAAAATACATTGTGGCATTAGGAAGGTTGAGAACCACTGGAGGTGAGTCACCAAACATATGAACTATTTTTTTTTTTTTTAGGAAATCCGTAAAGATTCTTCACAGAACCTTAGATTTTCATGACTAACACCTTTTGAAAACTATGTCTTCCTGACCTCCCAGCGCTCTTAGCATTATATTCATTCCATGTATCACTCTTAATTCACAGCAATATGAGAGAGATTCTGTGTGTTTTAAGCAGACTATTTCACATAATGTCTTGACCTGGTCCTTGAAATGAGATGCTTTGGTAATAACCTAACTCGACTCTAAACTACTAGACAAGTAGTTCAAGAATATTGTCTAGAATATCATCTTGTGAAAAACACAGATTGCTAGGCTTCATACCCAGAGTTTCTGATTCAGCAGGTCTGAGATGAGGCCTGAGAATCTGCATTTCTAACAAGTTCCCAGGTGATGCTGCTCCTGGCCTGTAGACCACACTTTAAGAACCACTGCTATAAGGGGCTGAGCACAGTGGCTCAAGCCTGTAATCCTAGCACTCTGGAAGCCCAAGGCAGAGGGATCACTTGAGTTCAAAGTTTGAGACCAGCCTGAGCCAGAGTGAGAACCCATCTCTACTAAAAACAGAAAAATTAGCTGGGTATTTTGATGGGTGCCTGTAGTAAAGCTACTTGGGAAGCTGAGGCAGGAAGATCACTTGATAGGAGTGAGACCAGCCCAGGAGTTTGAGACCAGCCTGAGCAAGAGTGAAACCCCATGTCTATTAAAAACAGAAAAAAAAGCTGGATATTTTGAAGGGCACCTGTAGTAGAGGTACTTGGGAGGCTGAGGCAGGAGGATTGCTTGAACCTAGGAGTTTGAGGTTGCTGTGAGCTAGGCTGATGCCACAACACTCTAACCTGGGCAATAGAGTGAGACTCTCTCAAAAAAGGAAAAACAAATGAACCATTGGTCTACACCAAAAAAAGCTATGATTTCCAACTGGAAAAAGCCAGCAATTGTGATATAATTTCCCCAAATGAGCAAAGGAAACTTGAGGTCTGAATATTTTTATCTCTGACCTCATTAAGCCTGATAACATTAGGAGAGTAATATTTCCAGTTATATGAATCTGAAGCTAAATTTATATATGCACAACCCAGAGTGACATATGGTCATTGTATGCCTTGTACAAACTAATGTACTGTAATATTCTGAGGTAGAAATTGGAGTGCTTAGAGAAAGCTGAAGGTTGCATCATAAAAAATCAGCTGCTTACTTGATGAATATCACTACTTTAAAAGTATTTTCCAACTACTCATGGCAGGTTGGAATCACTTCTGAAATATTTTGTCAGCGACTAAAGACATGAGGTAGAAAGAAGATGTCAGGTGGGAACAGCTAGACAGAATGAATGTCCCTGGATAAGGCAGAGACCAGAGATTGCTCAGTATATAATAATCAAAATCAGCCCTTTTTCTTCCTTAGGGCACACCTAGACCACGTTCGTCAGCCTCCTCTGCAGTTAGGTGTGCCCACAGAGCTGAGATTGGGCCAATGACAGGTGGATGGAAATAATATTAGGTCTGGCCCACAGAAACCTTCCTTCCTCCTTCCCCAATCCTGCTCTTACCACCGGGATGTTAACACCCAGGGTATCCCTGGAAGTTGTGTATTGCAGATGACTTAGTCTCTGTCAACCTGGGTTCCTGAATGACTGCATGGAACAGATATACACAGACCACTATCACCATCATTACTCCTACCACCAATGGTACTTTAAAGGAATGAGGAAACTTTGTATTAGCCATTGATTTTCTCAGGTTCATCTGTGACAGCTGCTAATATTACTGGCCATTCTTGAAAGCTGTTGCACACTTAGGTACAAAGAGAACGAGTCACGGCAATGGGGAGAGCAGGTGAATGTTCATGTGGAGAGCTCCTTTTCTTGATTTTAATCCCACTTTCTGGACTCTTTACTATGTCTCCTTTCCATTAAAATTTGAAGAGAATCGTTAAACAGTCTGATCCCAGAATTTAGAACTACTCATATATCAAAAAGGCAAAAAGAAAAAAAAAATTGAAGCTCTTCTTTACATTCCTCTGACAAAGCTGAGCATTTATACTATGCAATAGAAAAGGAAAAATTAAAAATTTTATAAGGCTGAAAGGGCCAAGGAAGTGGAAAGGGGGGTGCATTTGGATAAACTGTCCCAAATTGGCAAATGTGAATACAGTATTATCATCAATCTCTTAGAATCAAGAAATCCAAGCTTCAGGTTTATGTGTACCCATGTAATGTCTTTATTTTCTAAACACTATAGAAAAAGTTAAAACATTTATCCTAAAGCACTAGTTAGAATACATGTACATTTTAACTACATGATTTGAAAATATTTTAGAAATACTGCACACATTTTTAAATATAACAAATACATAAGATAATAGAATTTTAAAGGTAATGTTATTCAAAAACTCTATTTTACAAATAAAGAAACGAAATCCCACAGAAGTTAAGCAAATGTTCAAGATCATACTACCAGATGGTGGCAGATAAGGGACTAAGAATCCTTGTCCTGTTTCGAGGCAATTTTCTTGCCATCACTGGCAAAACAGTTCACTATCTGCTGCTCATTATCTTTAGGCAAAAACAAACAAGCAAACAAATAAATAAACTAAATAAATGACACTCGCTCACACTCAAAATATAAATTTTTCAATTCTGCCTCCTCTTTTCTGCCTGGCATTATAGTGTTTGCATCTCCACTAGCCCACTGAAAGCCTCGCAAGTCTCCCAAATTGGGATAATATCTTACAAATTGCTTTATGGTGTAACCTAATACAATGCTTTGCATAGAGTAGGTACTCAAAAACATGTTAATTAAATGGAATGTCAATATCAAAAGAAGACTTAATAAGGCCCTGTCTCATTACTTCAGTTTTTCTAAAGTATTCCTTCTTTCCATCCCCACTAATAGTGCACTAGGTCAGGCCCACAAAGTGGACTTTATGTCTCACCCCTTCCACCTGATCTCATTACAGTTCCTTCTGCAATGAGAAGGCCATGTTGAGTGTTTTTCTAAAACATAAATCCAATGGAAATTAGTCTCTCTCTGCTTAAAATGCTTCAGCTTCTTTATTATTGCATCCAATTTGCACACCTAAATCTGGGCCAAGTACTCACTCAGGAGTGGGGACAAAATTGAAAGCAACTTAGACATGGAACCTTCCATCAAGTTCTTATGGCACAATGGTGGAGGAGCACAGTTTTCAATAGGCATTCCTGTATAATGGAGTAGGTGCTTGAAGTGGGGAGGCCAGGATGCTGTGGGAGTGCATAGGAGATGCTTAACCCAGAGTTTTGATGGTAATGATGGGCGGTAGGATCAGAGAAGGTTTCTCAGAGGACACAGCCTTTAGGCCAAGATTGAAAAAAAAAGAGCATTAGTCAGGAGAAGACAGGGCAGGAGTGTTCCACCCAGGGAGCACAGCATGGGTAAAGACCAGCCTGCAGAAGACAGGAGGGCCAGATCACACAGGCCCTTTCAAACAAGATTAAGAATCTGAACTTTTAATAGCTGGGCGTTGTGGTGGGCGCCTGTAATCCCAGCTGCTTGGGAGGCTGAGGCAGGAGAATCGCGGAAGCCCAAGAGCTAGAGGTTGCTGTGAGTCCTGTGACATCATGGCACTCTACTGAAGGCAGTAAAGTGAGACTGTCTCTACAAAAAAAAAAAAAAAGAATCTGAACTTTTTATAAGGATACTGGGGGGTGGGGATTGAAAATTTTTAAGCAAGGGCAGTGCCATTTTTGGATTTGAATCCTAGAGTTTCAGGAAGAATTTTGCTCTGGGTGAAATGTGACAAATTGTAGGAAATATTGTGGTGGGAGTTTAGTTACAGAAACAAATAAACCCTTCTGATACAAAGATGATACAAAGAGAAACAGTCTAAAAATGACTGAAATTGCTGGAGGAGCAAAATCTAGGCTGAACTTCCAGAAAAACCTTCCAGAATAAAACTGTCAAACTTGACTGCCAGAGAGTTGCTATCTCTGCTGTGATTGCTGAGATGGAGTATTAAGACACTGTTTCCATATGACTGCTGGCTACAGGACTATCACTTCTCTGCAATGATCTAGAATTCAGAAAGCTACTGCCAGCAGAGTCGATGCCTTGGGTCCTGCTGCTTTTCACTTGTGTAGCTAGGGACTGGGGACTGGACTTCCTCTACAACTGTTGCTGAAACCCAAATGCCTCCACAACCCTCCTTGCCAGCAGAAATGGTAGAAGCAATGCCCCCTCTTCATGATACAGCACTTCAACCTTCTAAATCTCGTGATTGTTGGAATCTGTATCACAGCCAGAAGCCTAACTAAGGAATATAGATTTTAGTTTTCTGAAAGGAGCACAAGGAGGCTGGAATGGATATTGAATAAGCAGATCCACAATGTTCACTGCAGAGGTCAAAAATGGTGGCCAAGAGACCAATCTGGAGACTGCTGAATAATCCATGTGAGAGGTGAAGGTAGCCTAAACAGGGAAGAAAGAGAAGGCAGTAGATTGGAGAGAGGCAGAATGTTTTTTTATTTTTATTTTTTTGAGACAAAGTCTTACTCCGTCACCTTGGTAGAGTGCAGGGGCATCATAGCACACAGCAACCTCAAACTCCTGGGCCCAAGAGATCCTCCTGCCTCAGCCTCCCAAGTAGCTGGGACTATAGGTACCCACTGCAATGCCAGGCTATTTTTAGGGAACAGGTTTCTATGTTTAGTAGAGACAAGGTCTCGCTCTTGTTCACGCTGGTCTCAAACTCCTCCCAGAGTTCTGGAATTAACAGGCGTGAGCCACCTTGCCTGGCTTAGGAGGCAGGATTAATTGGTGTAGGTAGTTTTGATATGGCAGCAGGGAGAGTGGGCATCAAGGCAAAGATGACACTGGGGAATGATGCCCTGAGAGAGGAAACCCAGGAAGAAGGTAAACTGGTGATGAAAGAATGAACTCATTTTTCAACCTTCTAAATTAGGTATTTGTGGGGCCTTTGAGTGGGCAGTGGGAGTTGTTGATACAGGTCTAAAGGCTCAGGGGCTCAGGAGCGAGGTTGGAGCTGGCTAGAGATTTGTGAGTCATCAGCAAAGAGCTGGTAAATAAAGCCGAGTAGGAGGATGAGATCGCTCCAGGAGAATGGATGCAATAATAATACTTTTTTTTTTTAACTATGGAAGGCAGAATTATAATATGGTTCCCATGATGTTCCCTACCTTGTTTCACTTCCATGATTATGTTAAGTTACCTGGCAAAAGGGAATTTGCAAATGTAAATTAAGGTTACTAACCAGTAGACCTTAAGGCAGAGAGATTATGCAAGCAGGCCCAATTCAATCATATCGGGCTCCTGAAAAGAAAAGAATTTTCTCTGGCTGTTAGTAAAAGAAGTCGGACAGATTGGAAGCCTAAGAAGGATTCAGCAAGGAGTTATTTTATTACTGGGATGGAGGGGGCCAACAGAAAAGCAGGGACCTCAGTCCTATAACCACAAGAAACTCAATTTGCTAACAGCCTGAATGAGCCTGGACAGGGACCCCAAGCTCTAGATGAGAACACAGTTCCAGATGACACCTTGATTTCAGCCTTGTGAAACCTGAGCAAAAGGCATAGTTAACCCATGCCTGGATTCCTGACCCACAGAAACCAAGAGATAATAAATGGATGGTATTTTAAACTGCTAAGTTGTAGTAACTTGTTACACATTAATAGATCATTTGTACAAATGGCCAGGATGCAGCCAGGCATGGTGGTTCACACCTGTAATCAAGCACTTTGGGAGGTGAAGCAGATGGATCTGTTGAGGTCAAGAATTAAAGCCAGTGTATGGTGTCCCATGATCGCATTAATGTACACAGCTATGATTTAATATTAATTTTAAAAAAAAAAAGAATTTGAGACCAGCCTGGACAACATCGTGAAACCGTGGCTCTACAAAAAGTTTAAAAATTAGCCTAGCATGGTGGTGGGCACCTGTAATCCCAGCTATTCAGGTGGCTGAGTTTGAGATTGCCGTGAGTTATGATGACACCACTGTACTCCAATCTGAGCAACAGAGTGAGAATCTGTCTCAAAAAAAGAAAAACAAAAATGAACTACTGCTGAAAAGCTGAAAGTTATAGAGGAAAGGTGTAATAATACTGCAGGGACACTGAGTAGTGAGGAAATGATCCAAGCAAAGATACAGGTGGAGAAACTTTAAATAAGCAAAAGGACATTTCTGCCATTTTGCTCAGGACAGTGATTGGTAGGGGAGGAAGAAAGGATGTGGGTAAGCATATAGTTTGCTTAAAGTAAGCATATCCACCCAAATGTATTAAAATGCTGAGCCTTTATTCCCAGGCTGGTAATCCTGTCTCTGAAGCCTAAATGACAGCCTTGCCTGGGTAAAGGGAAATGTTGGCTAAAACTTTTAGGTAATGATGGAGTGTCTGTCTGCCATACAGGAGCACATAAGATCATCTGCTAGGCATGAAGAGGGAGGTGGGAGGTGAAGATGAACTGAGAAACGTGAAGCAGGTTTTTCCTAGAGACCTTGGACTACCAGACAGAAGCTTCTGGAGCAATAGGGAAGGATAACTGAGGGCACTGAGAGTACAGATGAGATGAGATCTGTGACAAGGTCACTCTGTAATTAGTTGCACTGAGGGAGGGTTGAGATTTGGCAGATAATTGAGACAGAAGGATGAGAGACTAAAGTGACAAGCATAGAATTCACGCCAGATGAGGAAAGCAGTGCAAATGAAATCAGGGAATTGCAGGGCAGGCAGGGAGGGAGGTTTGGGGTCCTGATAGAGCAGAAAGAGAGAAAGTGAATGGGTCAAGGAAGAGGATTACCCTGTGCTTTCAAAATCCCCATTATAATGAGAGCAACTGAGTAAGACATTGGAAGTGTGGGAAGTTGTGTTCTGAGAGAAGTGAATGAGTTGTTTCTGAGGTGGGGAGGGCAAAGGAGTTGGGTGAGGCATGAAACAAATAAGGGTAGAGTGGAAAGAAGGTGATGGTCCTTGGAAAAGCAAAATCAAGAAAGGGACTCACTGAGGTATTGACTAGTGGATCACCCATGTGGATGTCACAGTCATTCAGGCTGTTAGCAAGACCTGATAGAAGAAGTGACAGTGATCCAGTTGCTAAAGATTCCAAGAAAAGAGGGCAAGTATCATGGCAATAAGAAGAGTGGAGTGGGATTTTTTAACAACAGCTTCACTGAGATAAAATTCATACACTACCCAATCACTCATTTATAGTGTACAATTCAGTGGTGTTTAGAGTATAGACAATCACTGTAAACTCTGTACCCCTTAGTCATCACCTCACAGATCTCTATTTTCCCTAATCCCTGGCATCCACTAATCTGTTTCCTGTCTATGGATTTGCCTGTTCTGGTGCCATTCTGTATAAATGAAATCATACGACATATGGTCCTTTGTGTCTGGCTGCTTTCACTCCAAGTAATGTTTTCAAGGTTCATTCATGTTGTAGCATGTATCAATACTTCATTTCAGAGCATGATGGGAAGAACCTCAAAAGAGCTTAGGGAAGGCTCCAAGGCTGAACACTTTCCTTGGACACCAAATCATTCTATATTCAGCACTGAAATTGTTATGAGTACCTCTTTCTCTTGGGAGTATCTAAAATAAGTCAGTATTAAATGCTAATGCTTGCTGCTCCTCCCTACCCCTAGCAAATATAACTGAAAGCCTTGCTTAATTACAAAAATTGAGTCAGTCATTGTTGTTGCTTCATGTTAACTACTTGCCTAAGAAATGCATTCATCTTGTAGAGGAGATAATGAGCAGAAATGGCAATGCCCTAATAAGCTCTAAATTAAGCACACACAATGTTGAACAAAATATAAGAATCAGCAAAAGAAAATTTTCTACTTATTGATCATTAGTGTTAATGAGAATAGCATCAAGTGGCTTTGTTCCTGTTCACTTAGAAAGTAAAAAAACAAGGTAAGCACACAATTAGGAAGGTTAATGTGAGGATTCAGTTTTCATCCTGATAATGGAATAATTTATTTCCTAGCCTACTGACCTTAGAAGCCCACAATGGCTTCATCTTCTCTAGTCTCTCCCTAATTTTCAACCATGTTGGTAACAAAAACTTTGGAAATGGGATGGGGCCTACTAAAAGAAATGAAACCAAATGAATACATTTACCTCTAGGAAATGTCAATTATGAACAAACTATTGTCTGTATTAAGGGACTAGAGCCTCTTATTAATAACAGTGGATATCTTAGTTTGGGCAGCTATAACAGAATACCAGAGGTTAGGTGACTTAACAAATATTCATTCTCACAGTTCTGGAGGTTGGGAAGTTCAAGATCAAGGTTTCAGTAGATCCAGTGTCTGTTGAGAGTTCACTTCCTGGTTGGTAGATGGCCATTTTCTCCTTGTATCCTCACAAGGTGGAGAGATAGAGTGAGGGAAAGCAAGCTCTCTGGAGGCTTTTATAAGGGAACTAATTTCATCATGAGAGCTCCACCTCCAGATATTATCACGTTGGGGATTAAGTTTTCAACATATGACTTTGGGAGACATGAACATTAAGTTCATAGCATGGAGGAAGTTATCTAAGGACTAAATTTGCTAGTGAGTGGAGCTGAGGCTCTCTGAGGAGCTCAGATCATAAGGGACACATAAAAATGTAGGGGTGGGGGAAGATAGCAATCAAAGACTCAAACCACAAGAACAGCAGAGACCTGTAACAGTAATGCAAGACAGACTAGCTGGAGATACAAGTCTTGCTGAGGGGTATTTGAATTCGAAGGTTCATTACTTCAATGGAATCTGTTTTGTTTCCCCAATATCCCTCACTCCTTTTGAAAACAATACCCCTATTCTTTGGAAAAATTGTTCTCTCTCCTACTACCATCATTCCCATTTCAACAGTGCAAACCAAAAGAATGCAAGTCTTCAGGTTTGGACAAATCATATCTGAGAATGTGAAACACTTTTCAAAAGAGATCTGTAAAATATCACCTGCCATCTATGGGACACAGAAGCACTTCCTGAAGACAGGAGATGGGAAACGTCCTGGTTTTCAAAAATGGGGAGAAGGTAGCTAATACAGATCTTAACCCAGGATTTCAATGTTAATTCTCTTTTGAGAATACCAAATGGGTGGTGTGTAAGCTACCAGCGAGAGAAGAGGTGATCCTTAAAGAAATAAACATGAGGGTGGCGCCTGTGGCTCAAAGGAGAAGGGCACTGGCCCTATATACTGGAGGTGGTGGGTTCAAACTCGGCCCTGGACAAAAACTGCAAAAAATAAAAATAAAAAAAGAACATGAATTTACTGAGATAGCATGATAGACAAGTCTTGGTTTCTTTTGTGATATGTTTATTAGACTAGTAGATCAAAGGGATCCTGTGGATATAGAGTTTCTGTATTTTCACATGACATTTTTAAATTTTTCATGGCATCCTTGTGGGAGAGGTTGAAAAACTGGATGGATGATAAGATAATTTAGCAGCATAACCACTCTATTGTAGATTTGTGGATCTATCTTTGTCAGATCTGGCAGATTGTGTCAAAGATCTGTATTGAGCGAGGTTGTTTTCCTAACATGGTCTTTTTCAACACTTCTTTAAGCAAACTAGATGTGGGCTGAATGGGCCTGGTTATTGGTGTACAGAGAACAAGAGGCTGGAAGGGAGGATCGCTTGAGCTCAGGAATTCAAGACTAGTCTGAGCAAGAGTGAGACCTCATCTCTACTAAAAATAGAAAAATCAGTTGGGCAGTATGGTGGGTGCCTATAGTCCCAGGTACTCGGGAAGCTGAGGCAGGAGTTTGAGGTTACTACCCTGTTTCCCCGAAAATAAGACATCTCCTGAAAATAAGACCTACTTACAGGAAAGATAAGACATCCCCTGAAAATAAGACCTAGCGCATCTTTGGAAGCACACCTTAAAATAAGACGCTGTCTTATTTTCGGAGAAACAGGGTATGAGCTATGATGACTCCAGGGTACTCTACCCAGGGCAGCAGAGTTAGACTCTGTCTCAGAAAGAAAACAAAACAAACAAAAGAGAAGCTGGGAGTGAAAGTGAATAAATCAGATGACAAAGCAGGATCCAAACTGGTGTGGGCCTAGAGATGATATATCAGCTAACTAGTATCTTTTGGAATAAGGCAGGATAAATGCGTAAATAAATGTATAAATGACCGTGTCTATTACAATGAAATTTAAATAGGATGAGTTTTAATGTTCTATCCTGAAAACTTGCTAAATAGCAGCAGTGGAAAAGAAGACTTGAGGATTTTAGTGGCCTAAATCCAGTAAAAGCCAAGGGCATGGGGGGCCTGGGGTGGGGGGGATTCCTGGGCTGTTTCAACAGAAATATAGTATTCTGACTGTTGCATACTTTGATAATCAATCTTACCATACTTTGATTTATTATGTTTAATTCTGAGAAACATATTTCATGAGGTTACGTAGATCAACTTCAACTCCTTCATGGGAGTCATATTATATAGTGCTATAAATCATGACATATGAGTGAGGAGAGTTAGCTCAGGAAATAAAATATTCAGAAGCAAAAGGATGGCTGTCTCATAGCATTTAAAGAGATGGAATATAAGATAGAATTTGGTTTAGTTCCAAGAGAAAAACAAGAATCGATGGGTGAAAGTTACAGTGTGGTAGGTTTCAGACAAAATATAAGCAAGTATTATGTAATAATTAGGTATCTGGAATCAAAGTAGGCGAGTTCCCAGTGGTTAGAAATGTTCAATGAAGGGGCTAGACAGTGAGAACCTCAGGGGGCCTTTCAGTTCAGAGATCCTGCAAAGCTCAGTTCAAATCTGCTGTTGTTTTGGGGTATGCATCCACTCTAAACAGAAAGGAAGTGTTTCATGAGTTATGTCAGAAAGTCTTGAAAGAGTCAGGTTCATGGCTAGAAGACCAATGTCTCCAATTTCCATTGAATTATCCCTGTGACACCTACCACACAAACATGCAAGGAAGGTGCTCTTTTCTTGAGGCTTCTCTGTGTTTCTCATGAAGATGCTTTCTTTGATGCCTCATTTCTGTTCACAGTTTAACCTTAAATCCAGATGCTTTTCTTCTCCTCAAATATCAATCTTTTTTTTTTTTTTTTTTGAAACAGAGCCTCAAGCTCTCACCCTGGGTAGAGTGCTGTGGCATCACAGCTCACAGCAACCGCCAACTCCTGGGCTCTAGCGATTCTCCTGCCTCCGCCTCCCAAGTAGCTGGGACCACAGGCGCCTGCCACAACGCCTGGCTATTTTTTGGTTGCAGCCGTCATTGTTGTTTGGTGGCCCAGGCTGGATTCGAACCCGCCAGCTCAGGTGTATGTGGCTGGCACCTTAGCCACTTGAGCCACAGGCGCCAAGCCAAATATCAATCTTTAATCTTTCCTTCAACTGTTTTCTTGGCGCCTGCAGATATCTCATAATTTAAAAGGGAAGAATTACAACTTTCCACAACTACTAGAGAAACTGTAACTCCTCACTGTGATTTCCATAATTGCAAATTCACAGTAAATACTCTCCTAATTTTCATTTATTCTTTCTCTGACAGGACTTTGTTTAGAAACATGCTTGGTGTTTGCCATAAAAACCTGAAAGAACTTTTCAGGGCCCGGCACAGTGGCTTACTCCTGTAATCCTAGTACTCTGGGAGGCCGAGGTGGGTAGATTGCTTGAGCTCAGGAGTCCGAGACCAGCCTGAGCAAGAGTGAGACCCTTTCTCTACTAAAAATAGAAAAACTAGCTGGGAGAAGTGGTGGCTGCCTGTAGTCCCAGCTACTTGGGAGGCTGAGGCAAGAGTCATGTGAGCCCAAGAGTTTAAGCCCAAGGTTGCTGTGAGCTGTGCCACCACAGCACTCTACCAAGGCTGACATAGCGAGACTCTGTCTCAAAAAATAAAATAAAATAAAATAAAAAGAATATATACACATATACTTCAGCCAGGTGCAGTGGCTCACACCTTAATCCCAGAATTTTGGGAGGCTGAGGGGGAGGATCTCTTGAACCTAGGAGTTTGAGACCAACCTGGGCAACTTAGTGAGATCCTGTCTACAAAAAATTTAAAAATTACCTGGGTGTGGTGGTGTGGCTGGGGCAAGAGGATTGGAGGTTGGAGTTTACAGTGAACTATGATCAGGCCACTGCATTCCAACCCGGGCAACATAGCAAGACCTTGTCTAAAAATAAACAAATATGGGAGGCTGAGGCAAGATAATCACCTAAGCCCAAGAGTTGGAGGTTGCTGTGAGCTGTGATGCCACGGCACTCTACCGAGGGTGATAAAGTGAGACTGTCTCTAAAAACAAATAAATAAATAAAAATAAACAAATATACACACACACACATATATATACATACATCTTTCAGAAAGTTATTTTGGAGAAAAATAAAGTATCCCAAGGACTTACCATAATGCTTAGTACATAGTAGGTGTACAATGGAATTTGAATATTGTTATTAATTTCCTATGCGGCAACTTTTCAATAATCCTCAGCTTTTCTTAAAGAATTAAAGATAAAATATGTTTTCTTAATACAATAATGTTTATATTTAAAATATTTAGTGCTAATCATCTGTTTCTTTCTCTAACCTAACTATGCCTAAGCTAAAATGTCTTAACTTCATAATTACTTTTAGGTTTCTTTGGAAAACTGGCACAATGGGAACCAGTTCCAACATATGTGTTTGTCAGTAGCCTAGACTTTTTCCACTACCTGTCTTCTGTCTAGGTCTGAAGCTATAGTTCTCCTGAAACTCCTTTCCCAATAAAAAGCAATTGCAGGATTCCTGCCTCTGTAGCCTGCTCTAACCAAGCTGAGGGCACTATTTCCTTCCTATACTTTGCAGAAATTGGCCTCCTCTGTTTGATTTGCAGTCATGAGTCTGGATCACAGTGAGTGGTACACTCTGCTTAATGAATCATTAGTAGAACAGAGAAAAGAGCAGACTCAATTACATGCTGGGTTGGTTAACCAGCTTTTTCCTGAACATTGCCCTACTTCAACCTATGCTGAAACAGGGAGGCTTTTGTATAGCAACGACTCCCTCGCTAGTAGTTCTGTCTGTTGAACTTAAGACCCATACTCTACATTCTTGATTGATTTTAATCTGACTTGGCGGCTTTCTTAAGTACCATAGCCATCTGCAAGCAGAAATAATGAAGCCTTTGTACCAATAGCATAGCTGCTGGGCTCCCTGCCTTGTTTTCCCCGCTTCTGTCTTCTTGACCCTGTGTTCCACCACCTGCAGGTATCAAACTCCAAGTGGTGGCCCTTCAGGGTCGGGCTCTGGGGGCTTGCCCAGAAGATGATAAGCCCAAGAGGTAGGAGAAAAAGAGAGAGGGGACAGATCAACAGATAAATAATCAGGTGATGAACTGCCACCCTTGTCTCCTATGTGTCCCGGGCTCTAGCCTCAGAATATTGAAGTTCCCTGAACAAGCTATGTTCTCTTACATCCCAGTGACTTTGAACTTCTGTAGCACCCTTTCTTCAGAAAAATATCAGTCCTGGCTGGGCGTGGTGGCTCACATCTGTAGTCCCAGCACTCTGGGAGGCCAAGATGGGAGGATCCCTTGAGCTCAGGAGTTGGAGACCAGCCTGAGCAAAAGCGAGACCCTATCTTTACTAAAAATAGAAAAACTAGGCAGGCATCATGGCAGGTGCCTGTAGTCCTAGCTACTCAGGAGGCTGAAGCAGAGGCTCACTTGAGCCCTGGAGCTTGAGTTGCTGTTAGCTAGGTTGACTTCACAGCACTCTAGCTTGGGCAACGGTAAAACAAGAAAAAAAAAGGAAGGAAGGAAGGATGGAAGGAAGAAAGAAAGATCTCTGTCCTTTGCAACTCTTCAGTGAAGCTTCCTCGATGTTCCCCACATCATGGCATCTCCTATGACAAATTGTTGTCTATCCGTGCCTGCTATTCTGGAGGCTTTTACAAGCGAGAACCATGTCTTTTCATTTTCTGCATACTTGCAGTGCCTGGAAAATAAAGATTGCTCAATAACTCTTAGTTGATTGACTGCATGAGTAAGGGTCAGAGTGGAAGCCCAACCTTGATTTATTACCTAAATATTTGCTGTGCACCTGTGACATGCCAGGGGAGCCAGACAACCCAAAAATAAACACATAAATATGTCAGATAGTGAGAAGTGGCAAGAGATAAGAAGAAGAGAGTAACTACAAGAGACACACGATGAGCAGATAAACAAGCAGGTCAGCAGAGATAAATAGCAAGAGAGAGAAATTCCAGAGAGAGGCCCTGGGGGTTGCCATTTTGGACAGAGTGGTCAGGAAAGACCTCCCTGGGAAAATGATGTTCAAGCACAGATCTGAAGAAAGTGAAGGAATGAACCAGGTAAAATGGGGAGTCAGCTTTCCAGGCCGAGGGAACAGACAGTACTAAATTTTAGAGCTTAGTGGGAGAAAGCATAGAATATTTGATGTAAGGAATCAGAAAGAAGCTAATATGGCTGGAGTAGAGTGCACAAACAATCAAGTTGTGGAAAGTGAGATCAGAAGCAAAGAACAAAAAACCCAGACCAAAGTGTGGGTTGGGGTCCAGGTCAACACAATAAACAACCAGAAATGAGACCCTGAATGTCTATGGTTGGAAAGTAGGAAAAACACCAGAGGAACAGAGGGAAGGGGTCCTGATTCAGAAAGGAAGACAAGATCAAAATGAATACTATATTATACTTGATGTTATCTGCAGGTAATGGATTGCAGTATTCAAAGAAATATTTGCCAGCACACCCACACAGGAAATTAGTGAGCTGTAGGAGCCAGGACAGAGGGGATCACAGAGAACTTCGTGTCAGGCCATTAGATTCCCTTCAACTTGTACCTTCACTAATGATGTCAGGCTGGTTGATCAAAGTAATGTGGTAAAAAATAGTGCGTAGAGAGATTTCTGCAAGGCGTTTGGCAAGGTCTTAGTCTCCTTGTGCTCAAGATAGACAGATATGCTTTGCTCAGTCACTCTGTTAGATGACTTTGTTCTTTTTTATTGTAAAATTCTTTATTTTAATCGTGGTAAAGTATGCATAATATAAAATTTGCCATTTTAATGATTTTAAAGTGTTCAATTCAGTGATACGTAGTACATTCACAATGTTATGGAACCAACACCATTATCCAGTTTCAGAACTTTCTCATCATTCCAAAAGAAAACCTTGTACCCATTAACAGTTACTTCTCATTCCTTCGTCCCTTTAACCCCTGGCAACTACCAATCTGCCTTTTATCTCTGATTTGCCTATCCTGGACAGTTCATATAAACGGAATGATACATTATATGACTTTTTATGGCTTCTTTTACTGAGCATAACGTTTTCAAAATTCATCCATGTTGTAGCCTACAGCAGGACTTCATTCCTTTTTATGGTTGAATAATTTTACATTGTATGGATAAAGTGTGTTTGTTTATCCATTCATTTGTTGATGGGCATTTAGGTTGTTTCCTGCTTTCCAGGTGACTTGCCAACGACCCCAGAGAAGACATATCCCACTTTCAGATGAACCCTGTCTTTGCAAATGAATACAGCATTAGATCAGGTGGTATTTGCCTCTCATTGAGTGCCAGCATTTACATCCTGGGGCAGGGACAAGCACTGTGCACAGTCCATAATGCAGGGGTAAAGCAGACTTGTTGAGTAAACTTAGAGGTGGAGGCTCAGTGAAATGTATGACAGACAATAGCACACGTCGTGTGTGTCCCCCTCCCACCCACAAAGTCACTTTCTATAGAGGAGCGTTTGGGAGTGGAGAACCATTGGAAGCACCAAAGTTCAGATCCAAAAGGACTCTGCTCCCCTATACTGATAGAGAATTGGGGAAGGGGAAGGGATGCCTGCCTGGGAGTGTGTCACTGGGAATTAGAAAGACGTGTTATTGATCATTGCAATGACCAGTCATCCTAGTCTTGGATGTGAACCACCTGGAATTTTCTGCCCTTCTCAGCAGAAAATCTCGAAGTCATTGCTGTTGTGAGTCTTGATGACGAGAGGGACAGGGTGGGCCAGCAGACTGTTTCTCTTGACATGGCAAACTGATCAAATTTTCAGATGGCATTAGAATGGAAGGGATACCAAATTTAGAATCAGGATTTTGAAAGGTGGCAACAAGCCAGAAAGATGAGTAGAACTTAGCCAGATGACATTTAGTAATTTCTTTCTAATTTCTTTTCTTTTCTTTTGAAAATGTGCCTAATACTCCAAAGCCTAAGTTTAGAGTGGATAAAATGGGTCACCTGTGGGAAAACACAGAGGCTTTCTAGGCCAGGTAATACACTAATATATGTACCAATCAGATATTAATTTTAAGAACTTAGTTTCTCCTTCAAAGAATAACAAAGAGCTAGAAAGAACAAATGCCCACTTAAAAAAAAGTCAACATGAAAATAGCTACTCAATGGGTGGCGCCTGTGGCTCAGTGGATAGGCTCTGGCCCTGTATTCCGAGGATGGTGGGTTCAAACCCGGCCCCAGCCAAACTGCAACAAAAAAATAGCTGGGCATTGTGGTGGACATCTTTAGTTCCTAGCTACTCGGGAAGCTGAAGCAAGAGAATCGCCTAAACCCAAGAGCTGGAGGTTGCTGTGAGCTGTGTGACATCATGGCACTCTACCCAGGGCGGTAAAGTGAGACTCTGTCTCTACAAAAAAAAAAAAAAAGCTATTCAAATAGGAATAAACCAAGGAATGTACTAAAAGTGGTGCTTGGGTTTATTTCCAATATTCCATAATAGGTGAATGCTAAAATTGTAGTAATATGTCTCCAAGTTAGCAAACTCAAAAGCCACTGATTACCAAATATTTTGCTTGATGTACTGATAATCTCTCCACTCTTAGGAGCAGCTTTTGCTAAGAATCCTTGCTTACCGTAGGAGCCATATGTCATGCAGTTAATGAAAGCAGTGTGTACATGAGGGTGGCATTAGAGGTAGAAAAAGTACAATTTAGTCACTGAAGGAAACCGTAAGGGCCAAGAACCTTGGCACCCTGGAGGTTAGCTCGAAATCACTTGCATGAGGCAGATTGATTAATAGGAGAAAAAGCAGATACATTTTATTTAACATGTGTACACCACAGCCACCACAATGCACCAGCCCCACAATGAGGTACAGAAACTTAGATATCATCTTGAGGTTACAGAAAGAATGGGGGTTTGGATCCTGGCAAAATAGGCTGTGGGAGGGGAGAGAAGAATTCTGGGTGGTGCCTGTACCTCAGTGGGTAGGGCGCTGGCTACATACACAGAAGCTGGCGGGTTTGAACCCATGCCTGGGTCAGCTAAACAACAATGACAACTGCAACAAAAAAATAGCTGGGCATTGTGGCGGATGCTTGTAGTCCCAGCTACTTGGGAGGCTGAGACAAGAGAATTGCTTGAGCCCAAGAGTTTGAGGTTGCTGTGAGCTGTGACGCCTCAGCACTCTACCCAGGACGACATAGTGAGACTCTGTCTCAAAAAAAAAAAAAAAGAAAAAAAAAAACAAAAACAGGCAGCACCTGTGGCTCAAGGAGTAGGGCACTGGTCCCATATGCCAGAGGTGGTGGGTTCAAACCCAGCCCTGGCCAAAAACCACAAAAAAAAAAAAAAAAGAAAAAAAGAATTCTGTTCCAAGGGACAATAAATGATTACTAGAGAGAATTGATGGATGGGAAACAGAAATTTATTGGCTGACAGTAGTTCTCTGTGAATTTGAGTGAGTCTGAGAGATAGAAATCATCTTGTAAAAGGGTCTGTCCAGGTGTGGTTACATTCTTGGTCTTCTTTTCTGCAGTACATAATGAGATAACAGGGAGAGGAAGAAAAAGCAATTGTTCTCCTTGGTGCTTCAGACTTCAGGCAGATAAAGGAACTTCAGAGAACAATTTTATCCTATTTTCTGGAAGAGACTGTAGGGGAGTGGGGAGGCCAGAAAGACCCCGAGGCTTCTTCAGTCCAACATGTCAATACACCATATGTTAGAGGATTGGCTTCGTAGCACAAATAAAATCAAAACATTTGACCCAAACTATGGCTTCCCGGTACAATGAGTATTTTGAATAAAAGGCCCGTAGAAGATTGACAGATGCTGGAAAAGACTTGTCTCTTATCAACGTGATGACTGAACAGACCCACCAAGGAGAACAGCTATTTTTTCTTATTTTCCCTGTTATCTCTTTATTTATTCCAGAAAAGGAGACTGAAGAAGGAAATCACACCTGAAGAGACTTCTTTCAGCTTCCACAAAGAGCCATTTAATCTCTGTTCCCCATCCATTCACTCTCCCTTGTAATCATTTATTGCCCCCTGTAGAATCACCTACATTCCCTGTCTCTCTCCTCCCCTCTAAAAAAGGCTATATATGGGTCTGGGGCCCTTTTGGTTGTTTGGGATAATCACATTCAACTGCTTTGTGAATTGATTTTTCAGAAGGCAAAGGGGAAATTTTCCTTTGGCCCCTCAAATACCAAATCAGAAAATGAATTATTCTAGAGTCAACATCCCCACTGAAAATGTTTTAAAACCTAAAAGTCTATCAAGATGCTTATATAATATTTTTCATCTTCAATATCAAGAGAGCACCAAAGAACAAGCCAATTATTTTCTAAAATATTTATGAAAAAATAAATCATAGAATTCCATTCAATTTTTAACAATGTATTATATTTATGAGTCCACAAATAGTGAATGAAAAATATGGAAAAGGCAATAAAAATGATTTGTTTCCAACTGGGAAACAGGCATTGGAAAATTTGAATCTGCTCTTGCAAAGTCTTGTTCAGCACATTTTCTCATGGGGGCCTGGAGGGTTAGCATCATATTTACGGATTTTCAGATAAAGAATGCTTCCTAAGGCTTGAATTTTCATAACTGACTTCAATTTTGACAGTTTTAGCTGGTATCGAAGGATCTAATTTTTAGGCAGAGAAAAAAATCTGCTTTACATGACCTAGGAATATTTGTACGACCTGTCCAATTCCAATATCCACCATGGATACATTTGCATGACTTCAACTTAAATCTTTTGGCTTTCTGCTGTTCCTTTGACATGCAAACAGGAGGAGGAGAAAGGGACCTGATAAATAAAACATCCAAGAATATTATAATTTCCAAGTGGTGAAAGGAAACTCATTTAAACATTACAGCAGACATAATTTTAAAGTAATATTTGGTGTTTGAAAACATAAACAAGTATTCCATGTAATGTGGTAGTGTTGTTTTTTTTTATAATTTTATTTTATTTTTTGGTTTTTGGCTGGGGCTGGGTTTGAACCCACCCCCTCTGGCATATGGGACCCGCGCCCTACCCCTTTAAGCCACAGATGCCGCCCAATGTGGTAGTGTTTGAACGTAAGTTAACTGATTATTTAAAGCTTTTCAAAAACACAAATTCATATTTTAAAAACATTTATATCCTAGCAAAGAGGAAAACAGGAATCCTTCTAAAACCCAGGATAAAGTTTAAGTAAACTATCTGGAGAAGGATAACATCTTCATGAGCAGCAGATATAACAGTTAAGTCAGCATAGGGCTATTGAATGATTCTAAAATGACTAAGCTGAATCTCAAACAGTGCTCAGGAGGAAGCATCAAAGTTGCCCTCTCTACTTACCTCGGTACTATCCATTTCAAACCTGTTTCTTTCTCTTGAAATTGCTTTCAGACCAAAGTGTTGGTATTTGATAAGTTATAAAACTAAGCACAGATGAGGGCAATACTCATAATGAACATTTTTGGAGTATTGAATAGTAAATAATCACTTCTTTTAGTGAAATCCCTGCCTCAAAGAAGAAATGAATGTATTTTAGAGTTTCCCCCGCAAAACTGATTTCCATCCACAATTCCAAACCAATAATAAAGATGTAAAGTCCCAAAGACAAGTGTTGAAAAGGTCATTATTACATCTTCTCACTTCCCCAAGAAAATGTCACATTAATTTAGCACCACAGAGCAGGTGAATATGTTTTTTTTTTTTTTTTTCACTTCCTACCCTTTTTCAATCTGTCCTTAAGCCTGCAAGAGTAATTAGTGTCACGATCTGGAATACTACTGCAGTTTTAATTAATATGTGAACATCTCCATATTATTGTCAGGAATGAAAATGTTAGTCTACAGACCAAGCACAATCCAATGGTCTCCACATTTCTACGTGGAATATTCTGGTATAAGTGGACTGGTGGCTAAAACAAGAATAGTTTGTGTATTTTAAAAATGATGAATATACTGAGAAGGTCAAACATGCGGTCAGTCATTGGCAAATCCAGCCTCTTCCTGGGGGCTCCACTGATTCCCAGTTCTACACACCTGCTTCTCTCTCTCTATTTATTTATTTTTTAAGGCAGAGTCTCACTCTGTTGCCTGGGCTAGAATATCATGACTTCAGCCTAGCTCACGGCAACCTCAAACTCCTGGGTTCAAGTGATCCTCCTGCCTCAGCCTCCAGAGTACCTGGGACTGCAGGCTCCCACCACCATGCTGGCTAATTTTTCTAGTTTTTTTTTTTTTTTTTTTTGTGAGACAGAGTCTCACTTTGTCACCCTTGGTAGAGTGCTATGGCATCACAGTTCACAGCAACCTCAAACTCTTAGGCTTAAGTGATTCTTTTGCTTCAGCCTCCCAAATAGCTGGGATTATAGGCACCCACCACAACGCCTGGCTAGTTTTTGGTTGTAGTTGTCATTGTTTGGCAGGCCTGGGCTGGATTTGAACCCGCCAGCTCCAGTGTATTTGGCTGGTGGCCTAGCCACTGAGCTACAGGAGCCGAGCCTAATTTTTCTATTTTTAGTACAGATGAGGTCTCGCTTTGCTCAAGCAATTCTCCCACCTTGGCCTCCCAAAGTACTAGGATTCCACCACATCCAGCCTTTTTTTTTTTTTTTTAAACCCTGTACAATTGTACAATTCCTTCTCTCTCTTTCTTTTAAGAGACAGAGTCTCACTATGTTGCCCAGGCTGGAGTGCAGGGCCACTCACAGGCTAGATATCATCGTAGCTCACTGCCACCTCTAACTGTTAACCTCAAGCCATCCTCTTGCCTCAGTCTCCAGACTAGCTGGGGCTCTGAGTGTGCATCATCATACCCGACCCTGCTTCCTTCCCTTCAAATTTCTTTGTGTTCCCAAATCCCTACCTCTCTAGTTTACATGCCTTTCTGTTTCATGAGTCTAGAAGGGGTGATCACAAGGTATGTTTCAGATGTTGCTTCTCTGTTTAGTCTGTCTCCTCCCTCATTCATGAATTAGGGTCAGCGCTTTTCCCAGATTTGTTTTTGGTTTTGGTTTTTTTCCTCAGAGGCAATTTGTCCCTTTTCACTGTCATACTCTATCAAGAGTCGCTCAGCTTTGTACCCTACTTTGTCATGACCACTGTGACCCAAAACCAACACCCAAAGATGAATGAATTTGTGTGTTTTAATTAAGATCAGGGGCCAATGGATTAAGAGAAAAGAATCTGGAAGATCAAGGCTTCATTTGGGGATGTTATTACTTAGACATTTTAAGAAATCATCTAGGTTTTCTTGAAGCCTTAACTACTACCTGGTTAGTATGATTCTCTCCTATAGAAACTTAAAATTTGGCTGGGCAAGGTGGCTCATGCCTGTAATCCTAACACTCTGGGAGGCTGACACGGGTGGATTGCCTGAGCTAACAGGTTCAAGAACAGCCTGAGCCAGAGCAAGACCTTGTCTCTAAAAATAGCTGGGCATTGTGGTGGGCGCCTGTAGTCCCAGCTACTCGGGAGGCTGAGGCAAGAGAATGGCTTGAGCCCAGGAGTTTGAGGTTGCTGTGAGCTATGGCTCCACAGCACTCTACTGAGGGTGACAAAGTGAAACTCTGTCTCAAAAAAATAAATTAATTACAAAAACTAAACTTAAAATTTCTAATCTTGTTTTTAAGGAAGTGCTTTAACATTCCTTCGAAAGTGAATATTGGAAAGCCAACCAGCAGTATAAGGGTTCAAACTGTAGAGAAAAGATGGCAGTTCTACTAGAAGTGCAACTTTCTGTGAAGAAAAGTGCAAGGTGGCCAGCCCTAACTCAGCACAGATGGGACAAGAATAGCTTAACTCACATTCTCCTGCTGTAGGCTTATCCATTTTGTTAGGGATTTGGACTCAAGAGAGAGCTGTGCATTTTTGCTCATTCTTATCCTCAAAATAATAATATCCTTTCCTTGAGCCAGTCAATTGTATTTAAAGTTTTCTACAGCTAAGGCTGCTATAAGCTATAATACCTAGCAGCGTCTTTTGTATGTTGCAAAGAAATGGCAAAGTATGGTGCAGCCCCAATAATTCCCCTTTTGTATCTCATTTTTATTTAAATTATAATGGCGCAGAAAAAAGTGTTGAATTTCTCTGTTACCCCTAGCCAGCGACCCGTGTCAAATTATTTTTATCTCAGTGAAAAATGTTCGCAGGCCACATATTTTGAACATATAATTGTATATCATGAAGCACGAATGACAATTCATGATAAAACTTGGGGGGGAAGGGACGGACATTGCATTCATTTCTTAAGCATCCCCTCTATAAACAATAGAATTATTTTTACGATTTGCTTGAATAGACCATTTTTCTTGTGAAGAATCCGCTAATAGAGTGAGCAGCATACAGGTGTACAGGGAAGAATTAATCTATGGCTGTCTTTATTATGATAACGGTACACTTTTCTCTCCAGAAATTGAAGCCCTTTGCATCTATCCTAAACCCCCCTTGTGAAGTTAGTAGATGTTATCCTCCTTAAGTGATCCAAATGATAGTGTTTGTGAAAGTCTCTGTAAGCTAGAAAGTACTATTCATATTTAAATTGATGTCCTTGTTAGCTTGATGTTTATTTATACCTGAAATGAGACACCTGGTGCTTGTTCTAGTTTGATTTCCCCAAAGCAGGCACTGAGACTAGGATTTGGGTGCAGAAAGTGATCTGGGGAGGTGATCCCAGGAAGCCTGGGGAGGGACTGGGGAGCATTACACAGGTAAGGAAGGAAATTGCCAAAAAAGGGTGAGCTGCTGAGTAATGGCAACTGGGCAAGTGAAACTCAGAAGAACCAGCAGCCTCTGAATTGCCCCACTGAAGATGAGGAAGCTGGATATTTAGCCATTGACTTCTGTCCCTCGTTTGGTTAAGGGCTACCCCTGGCGGTCTTAAATCCCTGGTTCTGCCTAGACACCTTGAACACGCATTGAGCCAGCTCCCATGGTGCTAGAGAAAGCGCTTGGGCAAAGATGCAGAGAGATAGGGGTGGTTGCTCCAGGTGAGGAGCTGCCAGCACGTGCAGAACTGTTTTCCCCAGTAGCTGCAGGTGAATCGGGAGGATCAAGGGCAGGGCATTTGTGGCATGTGCTGAGAGGCCAACCACTGCACACAGGCTCAGAAGCAAATCCAACAGCAGGCTTCTGGGATCTGATTTGTGCTGTCTTGGGCCCAGGCTTATCATAAACAGTTTGCATGAGTGAAGCATCCTGCATGCAATCACCTTGAGTTTCCTTTAATGCTGTGTATTGGTGCCACTAGTCACTATTTTTAGATGTCAATATTGAAGTGCTATTCAGCCTCTGCTATGTTTCATGACATTTATTGGTATGGTTTGAGAAGCAGCACATTCTAGTACCATTTGTTCTAACCATGAGTTTTCGTTGCAATTATCCAAAAGGTTTTGAAGGAAAATATTGATGCTAAAGCACCACCCGTTTAAAATAGGATCTCTAAGGGCAAGGCCAGGGTCTTGATTGTGTATGTTTTAACTCTCCAGATGATTCTTATGTGCAGCCAAATGAGAGAGCATAACTTTGGAAAGACTTTGAAACCAGGCGCAATGGCTCATGCCTGTAATCCTAGCACTCTGAGAGGCCAAGGCAGGTGGATCACCTGAGCTCAGGAGTTTGAGACCAGCCTGAGCAAGAGCAAGACCCTGTCTCTACTAAAAATAGAAAAACTAGCTGGGTGTTTTGGGGAACACCTATAGTTCAGCCTGCTGTGGTGGGCACCTATAGTCCCAACTACTGGGGAGGCTGAGGCAAGAGGATCACTTGAGCCCAAGAGTTTGAGATTGCTGTGAGCTATGACACCACAGCACTCTACCCACAGAGATAGAATGAGACTCTGTCTCAAGAAAAAAAGAAAAAAGAAAAACTTTGTAATCAGATGGCCCTGACTGTAGATTTCTGTGACTCCACTAAGCAACTGTGTAATTTTGTATGAGTAATACACCTGCTCTGGGATTCAGTTTCCGCATTTGTAAATGAGAGATACTATATCTATATCACAGACTTCTTTGAGAATTAAATGAATGAAAAAAAAACGTCTACCCTCATCCCAGGCACACAGTTGGTGCCTAATATCAATTCTCACCTTCCCAGCACTGGCTGGCTTGCTCAGTAAAGTACTATTGTGTCTCTATATGTTGGAAAATGAAAAATGAATTTTCATATGTAGGTGGAGAAGGTGGAGCTGTAAGAAGAAACAGAGGAGGCAGGATAGGATAGTTACTCTGGTAGAAATTAATGGAGAAGAGTATAACAAGGGAACAAACAACTGGTTGAAGATGGAAACAAGAAAACCACTCACTGACTGAAATACAATTGTGAAAAGGCCTCATCTGGAATAAATGTAGGATGGCATGAAAGCTGTTCCCTGCCAGGGATAGGTGGATAAGGGTCAGCCCTCACCCTCATGGAGTGCCTGCCTGGAGTTTAACTCCCAATTGGGCATACCTTCAATCACAGGTAAAATATTTAACAGAGAACCTTTACAACACCCTAGGTTAGGCTAAATACCCTTCTCGGGGTTTCTTCAACTACGTTCTAATTAGCATTTAATATTATACTCCAAGTAACTATTTACATATTGACTAGAAGACTGAGTTTCTTTTGGGCGAGACTGTGTTCATTCATCAGCAATAACTGGTACACAGTAGAAGTTCAACAACTATCAAAGTAAACTAAGCCAAAACAATGGCCGGGTCATTGTGGTGAACCTTTAGATTGCCTCTGCCAACAAGTGACAGCCTTAATCCCTTCCTTTTTGTTTCATGAATGGTGGGTTTGTCCAATTAGAGTCCAATGACAGGTGAGACAGAATTCTACAACCATTTTTCCTCCATAAGAAATGTAGAGCCTCTCAAGGTGGCTTTTATCAAAAACATAAGAGAAAACAAGTGTTAGCCAGGGTGTGGAGGAAGGGGAACCCTTGTACACTGTTGGTGGCAATGTAGATTGGTACAGCCACTGTGGAAAACAGTATGGAGGTTCCTAAAGAAATTAAAAATAGTGGCTCGGTGCCCGTAGCTCAGTGCTTAGGGCACTGGCCACATACACTGGTGCTGGTGGGTTTGAACCTGGCCTGGGCCTGCTAAACAAAAATGACGATTACAACAAAAAAATAGCCAGGCATTGTGGCGGGCTCCTGTAGTCCCAGCTACTTGGGAGACTGAGGCAAGAGATTTGCTTGAGCCCAAGAGTTTGAGGTTGCTGTGAGCTGTGACGCCATAGCACTCTACCAAGGGTGACAAAGTGAGACTCTGTCTCAAAAAAAAAAAAAAAAAAAATATATATATATATATAAGTACCATATAACCCAGCAAACTCTCTTCTGGGTATATATCCAAAGGCAATGAATCAACACCTTGTGAAGAGATCTGCACCCCCATGGTCATTACAGTATTATTCACAATAGCCAGAGCATGGAAACCAATGTCCACTGACAGATGAATGGCTAAAGAAAGGCCTGCGCCCACCCCCCCCACGCCTCACCCTGTGCATCTCTTCACCTGCGTCCTTCATGATATCCTTTATAATAAACTGGTACGTGTGTTTCCCTGAGGTCTATGAGTGACTCCAGCAAATTATTCAAACTCAAAGATGGGGTTGTGGGAACGTCAACTTGAAGCTGGTGGGTCAGAAGTTCTGGAGGCCTGGACTTGTGATTGGCATCTGAAGTGGGGGCAGTTTGGGGGACTGAGCCCTCACCCTGTGGGATCTGACTCTATCTCCAGGTAGATGGTATCGGAATGGAACTGGAGGACACCCACTGGTGTGCACTGTTTGGTGTGTGGGAGAAAACCCCACACACATTTGGTCGCAGAAATCTTGGGTATAGATGACTGTGGTGTGAGAGTAGAGGAAAAACAGGATTTGAGGAGGTTTTCTTGAAAGGAACTTATTCCATGGCTATCTCGGCAGGATAGTGATGTGGAAGGATGCCCATAGATACAATTCGAGGAATATGTTTTCTCTGATGGCAAATGCCACAGAAGTTTAGCTGTATCCGACGGCTTCACAAAGCAGGAGACAATGCAGCCTGCGTCCTGAATCCCTCAGAGATCCTTTTCACTGTGGTGAGCAGAGTGAGAATTTTCCTGAATGGGAGAAGCTCTCACCCTCCTCTTCTTTTGGAGTCTTACTCTTTTATCTCCTTTCAGGAACACCAAAGGGCCTGACTACCTGCTTGCTGATTCGCCAGGTATAAAAAATGAAAGAAAAGGCTTGGTGCCCATAGCTCAGTGGGTAGGGCCCTGGCTACATAAACTGGAGCTGGCAGGTCCAAATCCAGCCTGGGCCTGCTAAACAACAATGACAACTACAACCAAAAAATAGCTGGGCGTTTTTTTGGTGGGCGCCTGTAATCCCACCTACTTGGGAGGCTGAGGCAAGAGAATCGCTTAAGCCCAAGAGTCACTTGAGGTTGCTGTGAGCTGTGACACCACAGCACTCTACCCAGGGTGACATAGTTAGACTGTGTCTCAAAAAAAAGAATAACAAAACAATGACAGCAACCCCTAGCACATTCCCTCTGTTTACCACAAGACTGGTGACATGGAATACCAGTTTCTGGGTCTGAACCTTTAGGCCTGCCTAAGGCCCATCCCACACTTTCCAGAAAGGAGGGTAGGATCAATGCACTAAGTCTCAGGGAAATAAAACCAGGGCCACCTCGGGAACCTCAGAGACAAGATGGGGATCCTCTTGTCATCAAGAGTCTGCCTCGCTACTATCTCTGCTTTGCTCTGTAGGTTTCAACCAAGGGCACACCTCTGACAGAATAGCCTTGGGTCGCATATCCCCTCTTATGAATGGGGTGGGGGGATGATGAGCCTTGGAGGATGGTATTGTGATTAGCTGCCATTAAAACCACACAGCTGGAGCGGTGAAGACACACACATCCTCCAAAAGAAAGGCTGTTCTCAAAAGGCAGGGTGTAAAATAGACTGTACCACAATGGTAAGAAGTAAACCTTTGAAATCCAAATCACCCTCACCACTGATGCCACTGACTCTGCTCAGGAGAAGACGTCATCTCTGAGCATCTCAGGGCACTCTTAAAAATGGTGACTGACAGAGCTGTTTTTCTAGTCGTGTGCTTGACAAATATTGTTCTACTCCTGTCCCTTTGAGAAAACACTTAAGAACAAAGGGTGATTGTATGGCTTATGAAATGTCTAGAAGAGACAAATTCATGGAGACAGGAAGTGGATTAGTGGTTGCCCGGCCTGGGGAGCTGGGAGACCTAGGGGCAGGATGTGATAGCTAAAGGATATAGGGTTTCTATTTGAGGTGATGAAATATTCTAATATTGTGGTGATTGTTGCAGTCTTAGTCTGTTTGTGCTGCTATAACAGAATACCACAGACTGGGTAATTTACAAAAGAATAGAAATTTATCTTGTCAGTTCTGGAGGCTGAAAAATCCAAGATCAAGGTGCCAGCGGGTTCAGTTGTCTGGTTAGGGCTGCATCCCTTAAAGGGCAAGAACACTGTGTCCTCGCATGGGAGAAGGCTGAAGGGTGAGAGCCAAATGCTTGGTGAAGCCCTTTCTTAAGGCCTTAGTCTCATTCATGAGGGCTCCTTCTCTCACAGCCTAATCACCTCTTTTTCTTTTCTTTTTTTGAGACATAGTCTTACTCTGTCTTGATGTCATCATAGCTCACAGTGACCTCACACTCTTGGGCTCAAGCTGTCCTCCTGCCTCAGCCTCCCAAGTAGCTGGGGGCGCCTGCTGGGACTACGGGCGCCTACCACAACCCTTGGCTAGTTTTTCTATTTTTAATAGAGACAGGGTCTATCCCCTGCATGGGCTGGTCTCAAAGTCTTGAGCTCAAGCAATCATCCTGCATCAGCCTCCCAGTGCTGGGATTACATGCGTGAGTCACCGTGCCTGGCCCTAATCACCTCTTCCAGACCTCAGCTCTTAATCTTAACATGTTGAGCATTAAATTTCAACACCTGACTTTTGGAGGGGACACACAAAAACCATAATAGTTGCTACAACTTTGTGGCTATACAAAAGGCCACGGAATTTTACCCTTTAAGTGGATGAATGATATGGTATGTGAATTATATATCAATAAAGCTGTTTAAAAGAAAAGAACAGAGAGCTGAATGGTGCCTTTGAAAAGAAGCTTAGAAACTGGAAAAATAAGAAAAGCAGGCAAATACCCCTTAAGCAAACCAGGCACACAACTGAAGGGAATAGGTGGGGACGAGTCATTTTTAAACTCAGAGTTACTCCCAGTGTGAGTCCCTGGCTAGAAGCTTCATGTCCTGGGAGCACGGTAGAAATGCAAATGTTTAGTCTTACCCAAATTACTAAATCAGGATCTCTGGGGATCACAAAAGTTTAGGAAGCACTAATTCAACTCATTGTGGCTTTTAATAAACAATAAACTCCTTCCCTAACAGCATACAAGGTACTACCGGAAGTACTCTTCAAACTGCATCCAAACAAGATATAAATGCAGCAATAACTGCTTTAAAAAAATTCTATGTAGACAAAGGGACTTAATTCTGTACTTTGCAGATAATGATTCCAACATAACTGGGCTTATGAACAACCAATGGTTACTTGCAGTGAAGGTAGTTCATTTGCAGGAAACTGCTGAAGCAGTTAACCAGACTGATGTGCTTTGAAGCTGCAAGTATTTCCTACATGACCTGCTGGAAAGATCTTGCTATCATTTTTCTCCAGTGAAGATGCTGGAACTGGTGTGAATGCAATGAAAAGCTGAGATGCAGGTGGAAATTCAGAGATAGTTTTGTCATCTTGAAAGCCAATTACTTGCTCCAGTGCCGCATTTCTAGATCCAAGGTTTGGGGACAAATTTATCTCCTCATGTGAAGCATTGTAATTGTAGTACACATATTAGAAATAAAAAGAACAAGAAAAACAATCTTAAGACTGCTCTTGAAAATATTCTGAAATTATCTTCCTTAAGCCTTGCACATAGCTAGGCTGGTGAGACCACTTGAGTGAAATTGCACTGTTCCTATCAGCTTAATCTTTGACTCAGGAAGGTAAATGTCGACCTTGGTGAATTACTATTAGGAAAGAAACTTAATTAATCAATGGCAGCATCACCAGTAGCAGAATCTCTGCTGCCAGTGCTGGCCAAAATTAAAAGACATCAATTGAAAGAGAATGTCCATTTGGTGCAAAATTGTGAATGTATGGTGCAGTGGTTGAAAGCGCTGTTCAGGCTCAGATATTCTTGTAGCTACAGTAAAATGTCATACTTTAAAAATGACAACCATAACTCAATAATAAAATTGTAAGAGTTTACAATAAAGTTTTATGTATGGGAGTTCGTTCTAGGATAGAATATTTGGTTCTGGCCTTGGCTTGGGCCATTGGGGACGTGGCTAAAATGTATATTTTGTGCACCCTTGATTTACAATGGATAAAATGTAAAAATTAACATTGGATAGCCATGTTCTTAAACAATTCCTTGAGCTGTTCTACAACTTAGTATCGGCTTCTTGTTTTCTTGTTCAGGTTTCCCTCTCTTCTTTGCCTTCTCTGGTTTGTCTCTCTCAGGAGCCAAACGCCAATTCCTTCTACTTCCTTAGGGGAGCAGTTCAGCCTTCTCTCACCTCTACCTTCAAACTCAACTAGGATCTTTTTTCTCCCTAACTAAGGCCTTAAACTAAGTACTGAATCATAGAGCACACCTTTCCCAGACCCTTACAGAGATAAAAATTTATACTGGCAAATATGTATCATGTATGTAATATATACAAACAGAAAATACTGAAAATTCAACTGAATAAACAGTAAAAATAAGTGGTGTATAGGAACTCTCTACACTTTATTTATTTATTTATTTATTTTTGTTGTTGTACTTGTCACTGTTGTTTAGCAGGCCCAGACTGGGTTCAAACCTGCCAGCCCCGGTGTATGTGGCTGGCACCCTAACAACTGAGCAGCAGGCACCAAACCTCTACACTATCTTTAATGTATACGTGTTATACAGTATTTTATATAATTCAGCCATTGCTATCATTGTAATTTTTGATGTTCATATTGTCCCATATTTTTTGCCAATGAGAACCTTTTTAGGTTGACTTCTGTATGCTTTTTTAAAAACTTAGGGTAAAAATTACCGGTGGCGCCTGTGGCTCAAAGGAGTAGGGTGCCGGCCCCATATGCCGAAGGTGGCAGGTTCAAGCCCAGCCCCAGCCAAAACTGCAAAAATAAATAAATAAATAAATAATTAAATAAAAAACCTTAGGGTAAAAAACATATAGCATTAGCCAGGAATGGTGGCTCACACCTGTAATCCTAGCACTTTGGGAGGCTGAGGTGAGTGGATTGCTTAAGCTCAAGAGTTCAAGACCAGCCTGAGCAAGAGCTAGACCACATCTCTAAAAATAGCCGGGTGTTATGGGGGGTCCTGTAGTTCTAGGTGCTCTGGAAACTGAGGCAAGACAATTGCTTGAGCCCAACAGTTTGAGGTTGCTGTGAGCTATGACACCGCAGCACTCTACCCAGGGTGACAGAGTCAGATTTTGTCTCAAACAAACAATCTCCAAACCCCACATAGCTGTAAATTTACCATCTTAACCATTTTTAAGGACATAGTTCAGTAGTGTTATATATATTCACATAGTTGTGCGACAGATCTCTAGAATTTTTTTCATCTGACAAAACTGAAACTGCATACCCATTAAACACTATTTCCCCCTTTTCCTTCCCCCCAGCCCTTGGCAGCTACCTTTCTACTTTCTGTTGTATGATTTTGAGTACTTTAGATGCTTCACACGTTGTGAACTCATACAGTATCTGTTCTTTTGTGACTAGCTTGTTTTGCTTAGCACAACATCCTTGGGGTTCACCCATGTTGTAGCATGTGTCAGTATTCCCTTCCTTTCTAAGGCTGCATAGTATTAAATTGCATGAGTATACCACATTTTGTTTATCCATTCACCCATCAGTGGACGTTTATGTTGTTTCTACTTGTTGTCTATTGTGACTACTGATGCAATGAACCAGGGTGTGCTGATATCTCTTGGAGATCCTGCTTTGAAATTTTTTGGATATATACCCAGAAATGAGATTGCTGGGTCTTATGATAATTCTATTTTTTAAATTTTTCGAGGAACCTCCATACCATTTTTCATAATGTCAACACCATTCTTTCCATACCATCTTTATAATCTTTCTGCAAATCTAAAATTATTCCAAAAAGTTTTTACAATTTTATTTTAAAATAATAATGCGTTGCATAAGCCAAACAATCCTGCCAACAAAACACCTTTTATACCAATATGGAAGAGAGAAAAACACAATTTATTATGGAATATGTGATCAAAACACATACCTAAGCTGGGCAAGGTGGCTCATGCCTGTAATCCTAGCACTCTGGGAGGTTGAGGTGGGCCTGGGAGGTTGAGGTGGGTGGATCGCCTGAACTCAGGAGTTCAAGGCCAGCCTGAGCAGAGTGAGACCTCATCTCTATTAAAGATAGAAAAACTAGCTGGGTGTTGTGGCAAGTGCCTATAGTGCCAACTGCTCAGGAGGCTGAGGCAAGAGGATTTCTTGAGCTATGACACCACAGCACTCTAGCTAGGGCACAGAGTGAGACTCTGTCAAAAGAAAGAAAGAAAAAGAGACAGAAAAAAGGGAGGGAGGGAGGAAAGAAAGGAAGAAAGGAAGGAAGAAAAAAGGAAGGAAAGAAAGCCCCAAAAACACATCTGTATAGATAGTCCACTCAAAAGACTAGGAAGTGAGGACAAAACCTCACATAATTTATATAGCGCAAAACAGAACAAAGAACAATGACTTCTCTTACCTCCTAGCTGGAGATACAAAGGACAGTGCCCCCTAGAGGTCTCCCATATACTGCAGGAGAGTCCCCTGAGCTGCCACATTTATATACTAGACTAGAGCCTATTGTAAAAAACTGGAGATTGAGCCTAATTCCTAGAGTTATAGTAACAATTCAGAGTCACTATGTTGTTATGTCTTAGGAAAAGCTCTAAGAAAAGGTTGGAGGAGGAAGGTCTCTTTGGCCTCTGTAAAGAAAAAAAATAATTTTCTAAAAAAGTGTTGAGAATATTTTATTCTTTCAAAAATATTTTTATTTAGTGATTTTAATGGACAAATAAACATTGTATATATTTATTGTCTATAACATGCTTTGAAATATACATTGTGAAATGGATAAATTGAGCTAATTAGTGCTATCTGTTACCCCACACATTTATTTTTTGTGGTGAGAACACTTAATACTTTAGTGATTTTGCAAGAATACAATATGTTATTATTGACTATAGTTAACATATTGTACATTATTTCTCTTGAACTTACTCTTTTTGCCTAATTGAAACTTTCTACCCTTCAACTAACATCTTCCCAACACTTTCCCCTCAAAACTCTTATACTCGGCTTGGCGCCTGTAGCTCAAGCAGCTAAGGCCAGGCTAGCTTTTCTATTTTTAGTAGAGATGGGCCTCACTCTTAGCTCAGGCTGATCTTGAACTCCTAAGCTCAACCAATCCACCCCGGCCCCAGCCTCCCAGCAGGCTAGGTACAGGCTTGAGCCACTGAGTCTGGCCTCCTTTTGAATTACTTTAATTTGTTGATACAATAAAGTGAGCTTTACTTTTTAGTAATTCTCTAACATAACATTTTTTCTTTTACTGTGATAAAAAACATATTTAATTGACACATAAAGCTTGTATATATATTCAAGGTATGTTTTATTTTGTTTTAAGGATAGTAAAAGCTTAGCCGGGCGTTGTGGCAGGCGCCTGTAGTCCCAGCTGCTCGGGAGGCTGAGGCAAGAGAATCGCGTAAGCCCCAAGTTAGAGTTTGCTGTGAGCCGTGTGACGCCACGGCACTCTACCGGAGGGCGGTACAGTGAGACTGTCTCTACAAAAAAAAAAAAAAGATAGTAAAAGCTAAGCGAAAGATTAGTGCTGGCAGGAATTCCAGAGCAGAGCCCTTTGGGAGGAGGTAAGGCTTCAACTGGAAAGTGGAAAATACACTCAAATTTTAAGAGAACACGATGACCAAACAATTGTCAGGTCAGGCTGTGTTTCTCTTCTTCTGGAACTGTGCCTCCCTCTCTGCCCTGTGTATGTTCCCAGTCCTATTCAAAGGGCCCAGGAGAGGGTCGTTCAGCTATGGTTGCTCAGGCATAACAGCTAGGATGAGAGGACAGGCAACATCAGATCTCTGCTTTGCCCCTTTGGCCTCGGCAGGTGTTACCTGGAGCCTGTTAGATTATGTCTAGGGCAGTGTGTTCCAGCCCACAGACTGTCTGTTTTGGCCTAGAACAGCATGTACTGTTCACTCTGTCTTTAAAGAGCTACTTCACCTTCTCATAAAACTCGTATAATGGTGACTAGTAAGAGAATTATAATCCTTTCTCTCACCCTCAATCCCCACCATTAAAAAAAAAAAAGATGAAAGGCTGGGCACGGTGGATTGCCTGAACTCATAGGTTCAAGACCAGCCTGAGCCAGGGTGAGACCTCATCTCTAAAAATAGCCGGGCAATGTGGCAGGCGCCTGTAATCCCAGCTACTTGGGAGGCTGAGGCAAGAGAATTGCTTGAGCCCAAGAGTTTGAGGTTGCTGTGAGCTGTGACGACACAGCACTCTACTGAGGGCGACAAAGTAAGACTCTATCTGTCTCAAAAAATAAACAAAAATAAACAAATAACTAAAGAATGAAGTGGAGACTCAGGGAAGTTAACTTGCTCAAGGTCACATCTTCGAAACTGGCGATCAGGTTCCACCTCAGAGCTACCTGGCTCCAGAGCAGGTGCTGTTTTTACTATAACTCACTGCATGAGAACTATGTTGTCTTTGTCAGTCTAACAGTTTAATCCTGTTTTCCTCTGTCATGAGTTGGCAATTCATTTATAGTAACTTATTTATGGCATTAGCACTTCACTGAAAATGAGGTTGCCAGATTAAACACTGAGTGAGATTTGGGATCTGTTTATACTAAAAAGTTATGTGTTGCTTATCTGAAATTCAAATTTAACTGGACATCCTCTATTTTTAATTTGCTAAATCTGGCAATCCCTAACCAAAAATCCGAGGAAAAAGACTTGATGATTTCTAGTGAGGCTTCCCGCCTCATAAGGTAAAGAAAAGCACATGTGATAGATTGGGTGCTGAGGACAGACCTTAAAGATGTCTTCTCAAGTCTTGCCCTTTCCCTGGGCAATGTGTAAGACATTTTTGGTTGTCCTAACTGCAGGAGGGTCGTGCTACCACATCTAGTGAACATACGCCAGGGATGCTGCCAAACGTCCTATGATACCCTGTAACAAAGAACGATCTGGTCCAAAATGCCAGTAACACCAAAGTTAAGGAACCTTGCCTTGAAAACTTACTCATCAACCAGTAAAGAGAACACTAACTTCAACTTGCCTTAAAAATCACTTATTTATGCTAATTTAGTACAAATCTAGGAACAATATATAAATATTTCTTATCTATAAATATTTATACAATATAAAGATATATTCTTTGTTACACATGTACCTTATGTTTTATATATATAGATATACTTTACATTTCTTTTTCTTTTTTTTTTGTTATTGGTAAACTAAATATCTTGTTTTTGGCAGAACTGAAGATTTTATTTTGAGATTTTGTTTTACATTTCTTTTTTTAGATTCCTTTGAGACTATCGATCTATTTCCACACAGAGTTTGACTTTTTTCTATTTCCCAGGAAAATAATGCCCAAGTTGCTTATTTATCTGGACTAGTAAACTCACAATTATGGATGCTGGTGGCAGCAGAAATAGACTCAATTTTTTAAATTACTGTAGCATGTATTATGAGAGACTACTGATATGAGATTTGCATTTTTAGTCAAGTTTTTGAAAAATATTCTTGACTCGTACTAGGGGCAGGGTTAGAAATAAAGTGGTTTTGGGAAGCAGTCTAGATGTTAAGTTGAACCATATGGTGGTCAAAACTGGTTGAATGTTAGCGATTTAACCCGGCGTGAGCTGATGTACACTGTGTGATTAGATTTACTCTAATCCAATCCATGCTTCAAATTACAGTTAGAGCCTTCGTGGGTCCCTGGAGTTGCTGTAGCTTTTGATCTGGGTTAGAACTTTCACTGAACAATTAAAGGAACTATTTAATTTTTTGTATTTTTTGTTTTTCTTTTTTTGAGACAGAGTCTCTCTCGGTTGCCCTGGCTAGAGTACAGTGGCATCATCTTAGCTCAAAAAAACCTCAAACTCTTGGGCTCAAGCCATCCTCCTGCCTCAGCCTCCTGGGTAGCTTGGACTACAGGTGCTCCTACAATTTTTCTATTTTTAGTAGAGATGGGGTCTCACTCTTGCTCAGGCGGAACTCCAACTCCTGCCCTCAAGCAATCTTCCTGCCTCACCTCCTCAGAGTGCTGGCATTACAGGAGTGAGCCACTGCACCCGGCCATGAGTTTTTTGTTTTAATTACTAATGAAACTTGGGAAACCTGTCTTTCAGCTGTTTGCTATGCCAGCCCTTTTCTCCTTTATCTAAATCCATGAATTTCACTGAAGTTAGCCATATAGAACTTAGACCCTCAGGCACACAAAATATGCCCAAGAGTTTAATAGCAAATAAATCAACTAGTAAAGGGAATCCTAAATTCAATTTGTATTCAGATTTATCTCAAGGTCCAGAAGTATAAAATTAGTAAGTTTAATGAATAAATAACATTTTAAGGTTATTTTAGTTTATTTCTTGTCAAGATCCCCTTGAGATAGAGGACCTAAGAGAAATGCCAATTGCCTCTTGTCAAACATCCTCGAAAATAAATATCTGCTATATTTTGGTGTGATGGATTTACAAAAAGAAACTTTTTTTTTAAAAAAGACTAAAGACAACATATACTAAAATGATTTGAATTTTACAGATGATACCCTACTAATATTTTTAGTTTGGCACCATCTGTTTATCTGAAATTAAGTTTCTAGCAAATGGTCATGCCAGGAGATGCTGTTTTTATTTTTATGTGCAGCTGAAACATAGAATAATAAAAATCTGCTTGAGTTGAAGAAATATGTTCAGAAATGTTTCTTTTTTAATCCGACTTGGCTGAGAATATGACTTTTTAATCTAGTGGCAGCTGCTTTCATTTGGCTGGTTTTCAGTCTAAATAGTTTATGTTGGAGACAGATCATTTGTTTTATATTTGGCTGCGGTATAACAAACAGTGCCTTTTGAGCTACGAGGAAGACCCAAATATCACAAACATCTCATTCTCCCTATTAGCCTACCTTTCTAATGATTTCTTGTTTCTTTGACTGACACAAGTGGCATGCAATAGGTCTGTAAATCAAAAGTACAAGTGGCAAATCAAAATCACCCAGTTGCCGCGTTGTTTTTGACTCTGAGGAAGTCACATCCTACACATTAACTGGCATTTGTTTACAGGAGGAGAAAATGATAGCTTTTGAAAATATGACTCAGTGGAACCACTTCTCATCACACTGACTTAGAAATAGAATCACTGCATTCCCTTTGGGAGCCCTGGGTGATTCCATCGGGAGCCCAGGATTCTTCCCAACAGAGTGTTAATTAAAGAGAGCCACCTCTTGGCACCTCTCTCACTCCAGCTACACTTTAAAATCCTCCAGGCACCTCTTTAATCAACAGCACGTGTTGGATGTCTACTTTTAGTGTGAGGCATTGCAGCTACCACCTTGATCTCAAAGGCAATGGCAAGGACAGGGTTTTATTGCATAACTTTAAGGTCAGGACACCTAAACCTACATTAGAGGTGCCATTAATACCTACCATTGACATGGAATTATTGAAACTTTATAAGTATGAATTTCGTAGAAGACAGAGATCTCGTATTTCTTTTTTGCACTCTGGCACTTAGCTCACAGGTCTCATTATGTTTATCTAATGAAACTACGTTTCTTACTGGACAGCATTAAATGCATTTTGTGTGCCAACTTCTCCTAATCCTGATAAAAACCAGTGAATTGTTTTGAAACGCAGAGGCTGGTCTTCAGTGATTAACTTTGCTCAAAAGTTTTTACTCACAAAGTATCTCAAGAATGAAAGAAAAAGTATCCAATGTACTCAGCCCTACTATGAAACTAATTTATGGCTTTCACATGAAAACTATAACCCAGTTATAACCCAAGAATAGGGGGAAGGGGGAAAGGGAAGGGGGGGGGGAGGTGGGCAGAGGAAGGGTGATTGGTGGGATTACACCTGCAGTGCATCTTACAAGGGTATATGTGAAACTTAGTAAATGTAGAATGTAAATGTCTTAACACAATAACTAAGAAAATGCCAGGAAGGCTATGTTAACCAGTGTGATGAAAATGTGTCAAACGGTCTATAAAACCAGTGTATGGTGCCCCATGATCGCATTAATGTACACAGCTATGATTTAATAATAAAAAAAGAATAAAAAAAAAGTTTTTACTCACACACAAAAAAGTGAAATACATTTCCAAGAAAGTGCATGTATTAGTCAACTTGGTTGCCATAACAAAGTGCTACAGACTAGGTGGCTTAAACAACAGAAATTTATTTCTCACCATTCTAGAGGCTGGAAGTCCAAGATCCAGGCTCCTGCAGATTCTGTTCCTTGTGAGGACTCCCTTCCTGGTTTACATACAGCTGCCTTCTCCTTGTGCCCTCCCATGGGTGGTGGGGTGGGAAGGGTGTATGGAAAGAAATCTAATTCTCTTCAGTTAAGGTCACAGCGCTATCTGATTAGGGTCCCACATTTATGACCTCATCTAACCTTGATTTCCTCCTTAAGGCCCTAATTTCAAATACAGTCACACTGGGGGTTGGGGCTTCAGCATATAAATTTGGGGGTGGTGGTGGTGGACCCAATTCAGTACACAGCAATTGGACTGGACTAAAAGAGACACTTATAATATGAGAACCCTCAAATTACTATGAAAAAAATGACTTTCAAAAATTGGCATTACAAATTTAAAGGTTGAAAAATAAACTAGACTAGGGCAGTGCCTGTGGCTCAAGGAGTAGGGTGCCGGCTCCATATGCCGAGGGTGGCGGGTTCCAGCTCAGCCCCAGCCAAAAAAAAAAAAAGCTAGACTAATCTATGAAGTGTTAACACTCAGATGGTTATTCCCCTGGGGAATAGTGACTTATAGAGGCACACAGGGGGCTTCTGGGATGCTGCAGTGCTCCATTTCTTTTTTTTCTTTCTTTTTTTTTTAAGAGACAGAGTCTCACTTTATGGCCCTCGGTAGAGTGCCGTGGCCTCACACAGCTCACAGCAACCTCCAGTTCCTGGGCTTAAGCGATTCTCTTGCCTCAGCCTCCCGAGTAGCTGGGACCACAGGCGCCCGCCACAACGCCCGGCTATTTTTTGGTTGCAGTTTGGCTGGGGTCGGGTTTGAACCCGCCACCCTTGGTATATGGGGCCGGCGCCTTACCGACTGAGCCACAGGCACCGCCCTGCCATTTCTTATTTGGATGTGACCAATCTGTGAATATTGATCGAGCTGTTCATAGAGAATTTGTGCCCTTTCCTATATATGTGTGTTATAGTTCAATCAAAAGTTAAAGCAGAAATAAACCCGAGTGATGCATTAAATACTAAAGGTAAACTGCAGAGCTGTCCCATTGCCTCAGCCCAACAGGCTACTCTTTTTCTTTGTCCTTTTTACTTTAAAAAGTCACAAGAGATGAAAATCTAATGACTTGGAGTATATGAGGATGGCTAGCCTTCTAGTTGAGTGTAATATTATCTTCCCAAAGGCACAGGCAGTACTGCAGACGCGGTGAAAATTTCTGGCTGACATGGCTTGATGCTGTTTTTCCCAGACTGGTAGCTTAGCAGCTGGAGGTTAAAAAGCCAGGTTTCCAGGGAAAGGAGGAAGGCTTTCTGGGAAAGCGGCAATGTGGAGTCCAGGCCAGGGGCATTGCTCGGGTTCTCTCAAGAGTGGTGGCAGTTTTAAGTGGGTTGTAAGCAAACACTACACCATGTTGCTCTGGGAGGGTCCAGCTGCTCTAGGCAGAGACTTTGGATCTGTGTAAGACCCAGAACCAAAGTGTCCCTTAAGACATTTGTGATCCTGAATTTTGGAATCCCTTGAAGCTTCATACTCACACACCCAAGGTGGAGTGAATTTTCCTAAAGATAATCACAGCTTAGGAATTTGCATCATGTAAAATTTTAGACAGATCAGCAGCTTTATAGAGACCTTTTGGATTTACAAACAGGTTACTGCTCAAATTCTAAAATGCCAGGACTGTACGCCATTGTTCCCAGCTCTTGCATGCAGGATTTTATTGTTTCATATGTGCTTTAACTTCCTACAGAACATTAACAGCAGTAGCCAGTAGTTGAATGTTTTCAATCAAAACCTTTTAAATTTGTGGAGCTGGCTGTGCCACATCAGCTAATGGAAATTTCATGTTACCAGGAGTGCTGGCTTTGTCAACAATTATCTTGGTCATTTTGTACAGTCGACCATGTGTAAAATAGCACATTTACATCTACTTATGCCTTTTATGATTGTTGGGCTGTAATTTTAAAAAATCACTGCACAAAATGCTTTTAAAATAAATTTTGAAGCTCTTTGCCATCAATACCCTGCCTTGTTTGGAACGTAATGGTTTTCAAGTTGTTCGGGTTGTTGAAATGTTCTGATTTTACTGTCAAAACCACAAGGGGGTTTCAGTCTAGGTCCACTTGCTCATTGCCCAAAGATCCAGTTATTGAGACAATGAGGATTGCCAAGGAAGAAGGCAGAGAACTGGAGAAGCTGTCTCCAGTCTGTCCCTCTGACTAAGGGAAATCATGGGCTTTTAAAGGAGGGGCCATGTGCATTGGAGCAAGGTAAGGGGGATGGTGAGTCATCAGGAAGTCTGCCCAGGGGCCTCTAATCTCAGCTCCTTTGTCCTCCAGATAATCCATCTTTTCTGGGGAACAACAACAAAAAGTCAAGTAGTTAGTTAAGGGAGAGAAGTATATGGCAGTCATGGAAATTTGTTCAGTTTGTTCAATGGGCGAGCCACTTACAATTTGGTGTTTGTCAGTTGTGTGTATGTTTACTGAGAATAGGTCTATCTCTTGGTGCTTACTAAATTAATAGACTCTAGACATTAAGGCAAACCAAAATTACAGAAGGTGCCAAAGAAAAAAAATATACACATTTTAAGAAAGGAAAAAAAACTTTAAAAATTGTAATCCTCATTCATGTTTGACTTCTGCAATTAAAAGAGGTGCTCAACATGACTTGTATTCATCTTTTGTTATTGGTAGATATTTACTATTGCAATTTTAATACAGTTGTTTCTTTTCTCAAAATGTGTATACAGCCTCTGTATTTCATCCGAAAATATACTTCTTGACAAATTCTGAGATGACTATTCAGAGGGCCTGCAGATAGGAATAGCCCAGCAAAGCTGCCTTTTGTAGAGATTTGCATCTGTAGAGAGAATCTGTAGTGGTGAATAAATAGGTAGGCTTTCTCTGAGGCTTTCCCTTGTCCAGATTTAGGAAAGATTAAATGGGAGATTGATTCCTTTAAATATCTGACAGAAACATGTACCACCACGGAGACCTTGCATTCTTTCCGCTGCTACCTGTGAGGTGTCATTTGCATAACAAGAGGGGCCTTCGCATCTTGCCTTTCCTCTCCTTCCTTTCATTTGACACCATAACCTGTCTTGCCACACTCTAAGCCCCTATTATTTCTGTAGCCTCAAAGTGGTATAAAAGTGTCAACTACCTGGCCATTTCTTTGCATTTCATATTTTCTGTGACTCCCAGCACAAAATAAATTTCTATGCCTTTAACTCCTGTTAATCTAGTAGCAATTTGTTTTGTAGACTCAAATTATGGAAACTTCAGGGGAAAAGTTTAAACTTCCCTCTGACATTCATGATTACTATAGACTCTAGGTACTGATAAGTTTCCAAGCATTTGGGCACATAGCACTCTTTGCTTCACCCAATAACCGTCCCTTGACATTCAAAATGTCCTTGAACCACTAACATTGCATTACTGAGGAGGTTGTTAGAAATGGAAAGTCTCAGAGCCCCACCTTAAACATTGAGGTGTAGAGTAGCAGCATCTGCATTTTAACAAGTGATTCCTACACATATGCAAACGAATCAGCTAGTAGGCAATGGAAGGATTGAGAAATCTCTTCTCAGAACATCTCCCACTAGGGGAGGACTGTCATTGTGTACAATGAATTTCTCCAGTTTATGCCACTTCTTATGAACTATCCCTGGCCTGCACACATAACTCAACAAGTCTTTTTCAGTTTAAAGCTGTCATGTGAATCCAGCCACTTGGGCCTTTTCAACTTGACGGGTGGTAGGCAGCAGGTTGACTTGGGGTGGGTGAAGGTGAGAGGAAGGAAATGGGGTAGAAAATGTAGTGCCTCTGGTGGAAGAAAGCAGGCAGACTCCATACCATGGCCCCCTGGAAACTGTGCCATTAGTGTGGGCTGCAAGAAAGAAAATAGCAATGACAGTGGTCACAATAATGGTAAATAACTGTGGAGGGGGAGAGCATAAGTTTGTTTGACGAGCTCTCTTATTGCAGGAAGACGAGGCCCAAAGGAGAGAAAGAGCACCCAAACACCTTGTTTATAAGAGGAAGGGCTTTATTCACCAGCCAGGAGCTTACGGCATAGAATTCCAAATGGCCTCACTCTCTGACTGGCTTGGTCTTTCCCTTTTTATCCACAGTCAAAAAGTTCCTACCCATAGGTACCCTTCTCACTGGCCAGGTTGAATCAAGCGGGAGATGCTATTCCAGTCCCCACAGAATTACAGTATTTCAAAGAAGTGGAAATTTCCAAGTTCCAGGAAGTTAAGTTTATAAATTCCCAAGAGCTGAGTCACTATGGAGAGGACCCTGCAGGTGGATCTTTGTGGTCTCCTTATAGAAGACCTGTTCTCCTAGACCTCAACCTTCTCGGGTATCCTCTCTCACTCTCACCTGGGACAGAAGAGAAATTTCTCAGACAATACAGATTCCCCAGAGGATAAAATAGGGAAAGACCATAATCTGAGTCTACAAAACAAATTTCATAAAAAGGGAAAGACCAAGGCAGTCGGGGAGCACGGCCATTTGGAATTCTTCTATGCGGTAAGCTCCCGGGTGGTGAATAAAGCCCTTCCTCTTATAAACATGGTGTTTAGGTGCTCTTTCTTTACCTTGGGCCTCATCTTCCTGCAACAAGAGAGCTTGTCGAACAAACTTATGATCTCCCCCTCTGAGAACCCACTCTGGTTTACACCATCCTAATCTGTAGGGGAGAAGTGTGAGAATCTGTATTTTTAACAAGTGTGTCATATATTTACATCCTCAGGTGGGACCAAGTAAATGGAGAGCCTGGGTACTGTGCATGATACCCCATAAATATCCTCCCCAGTACTCGAAATGTTGCAGGAAGATGAGGCCCAACGGAGAGAAAGAGCACCCATATACCATGTTCATAGAGGAAGGGCTTTATTTCAGCCAGCAGAGTGAGGCACGGAAGAATTCAAAATGGCCATGCTCCCCAACTGGCTTGGTCTTCTTTTTATTCCCAGTCAAAAAGTTCTGGCCCAAGGGTACCTCTCTCATTGGTCAGTTTGAATCAAGATGAAGAGGATACTTGAGAAGGGTGAGGTCTAGGAGAACAGATCTTCTCAAGGAGAAGGAGACACCTGCAGGGTCCTCTCCATGGTGACTCAGTTCTTGGGAATTTGTAAACTTAACTTCCTGGAACTTGGAAATTTCTAAGTTCCGTGAAGTCCTGTAGCACTGTGGGGGCTGGAATAGCATCTCCCGCTTGATTCAAACTGGCCAATGAGAAGGGTGCTTTTGGGTTGGAACTTTTTGACTGTGGATAAAAAGGGAAAGACCAAGCCAGTCGAGGAGCGTGGCCATTTGGAATTCTTCTAGGCCGTACGTAAGCTCCTGGCTGGTGAATAAAGCCCTTCTTCTTATAAACATGGTGTTTGGGTGCTCTTTCTCTCTGTCGGGCATCGTCTTCCTGAAACACAGTGGTTACGGCGCTGACCATATACACCAAGGCTGGCGGGTTCAAACCCGGCCAGGGCCAGCTAAACAACAATGACAACTGCAACAGAAAAATAGCTGGGCACCGTGGCAAAGCCTCCTACTTGGGAGGCTGAAGCAAGAGAATCGCTTGAGCCCAAGAGTTTGAGGTTGCTGTGAGCTGTGATACCACAGCACTCTACCAAGGGATACATAGTGAGACTGTCTCAACACCCCCCCTCCAAAAAAAAATAACAACAAAAAAAAGATGCAGATTCTGGCTTTTACAGAATTGCAGGCTTTCACAGTAGCTCAGTGGGTAGGATGCTGGCCACATACGCCAGGGCTGGTGGGTGTTTGAACCCCGCCCGGGCCTGCCAAACAACAGTGACAACAACAACAACAAGGACAACTACATCAATAACAACAAATAAGTAGGGCGGCGCCTGTGGCTCAAGGAATAGGGCGCCGGTCCCATATGCCAGAGGTGGCGGGTTCAAACACAGCCCTGGCCAAAAAAAAAAAAAAAACCACAAACAAACAAACAAAAAAAACAACAAATAAGTAAATAAAATAAAATAAGAGTAATTAGTACAATAAAAAACAAACAAACAAACAAAAAAAAAAGAAGTGGAAACAAGCTTCAGCCTCCAGGTCCCAGAAATTAAGATTTTACAAATTTCTTTCTTTCTTTCTTTCTTTTTTTTTTTTTGAGACAGAACCTCAAGCTGTCGCCCTGGGTAGAGTGCCATGGCATCACAGCTTACAGCAACCTCCAACTTCTGGGCTTAAGCGATTCTCCTGCCTCAGCCTCCCAAGTAGCTGGGACTACAGGCACCTGCCACAATGCTGGATTCAAATCCGCCAGCTCTGGTGTATGTGGCTGGTGCCTTAGCTGCTTGAACTACAGGCATGGAGCCGAGTTTTTACAAATTTCTAAGAGCCGAGTCACCAAAGGGAGGACCTCACAGGTGTATCCTTGGAGTCTCCTTGAGAAGACCTCTGTTCTCTTAGACCTTTCTTTTTCCAGTTATCCTCTCTCATTCCTCCCTTTTGAGAGTCCATATATATTTTAATTTGGGGTCTCTATATCAGCTTGCTCCTGCAGGAGCTGGTATTAATTTGCAAGACTAGCTTGAGGGGTAACACTGATCCTATGGAGCAATCTGTCTCCGCTACTTTTTGAGCATGACATTGCTTTTGCTGCAGTCCTCACTGTCTCAGGCACCTTTCTATCATACATTTTCACCTTTCACATTCGCTCTCACACGGCTTTTCTGTAAAATATAAGGCACAGAGGTTATTTCTGATCTGTCCTGTAGTTTCTTTCCCAGCTCCCCTCGCTGCAGCATCTTTGCATGGTGTGTAGGCATTAAACTTCAGAGTCACCTGGTGGGGTCTTCCTATTTCCCTGGTCTGGACCAGCATTCAGATTTCAGGGACTGTGACTTCTCTGAGGTCCTCTACCCAGGCCTTAATTGTACTGTGTGTGTGTGTGGGGGGGGGGGGGCGGTCCACCTTTCTCTGTGTCCTGAAAGAGCTAAGAAAATTTCACTCCAAAATATGATTCCTTGGTATAAAGATTATTTTGAATTAAAAGCTATTCATAGTTAGGAAATTGAACAAAGACTTTCCTCTATCTACCTAAAATCTTAAAGGGCTGCTAGACTCCTTATCACATGCTAATAGACCTGGCCCTAAGATCATTTGAAGCGCAATATTTATCTTTCAGGTTAATTTACTAATGAATCTGTTTCCCTCCATCTACCCGTCCCCCACTAGCAACCATTTGCTACACATATACTTTCCAGTTTCTCTCTCCCTCCCTTCTAAAAGGCATCTTTAAAAGCCGATTACTATCACTGGAACTTTTGGGAAATCATTCTTGTGGTTCCCCCCATGTGCATGGTATTTGGAAATAAATCTTTCTCTTATTAATCTACCATAACTGTGAGTTGATCTTTTTAGCAAACCTAGGGGAAAAGGGCAGGTTTCACTAAGACTCCCCTTCAGTCTCATATTGAGTTTTGTATCAGGTTATGAGTGCAAGTTCCCTTGTGGGTGCCTTCACATTCATGAAAACTATAAGAGCCACCTTTTGTCCTGTCTTAGTGGTGTGAGTGCACAGATCACATTCCTCCTCCCCTTTCCCAAAGTCCAAAGACCAATTAAGACAAGTCCCATTAGGAATTTCCTCAGGCTTCAGCGGTTTGTTGACCAGCCAGCTCCCAGTATGTGGCTGGAGCAGGGCATGTTGACTGCCTCAAAACTTACCTTGCACAGGTTGGATGGATCTGTTTTTGCTTCCCACGGGGCAGTGAAGCTCTCTTCAGCCCGCTGTGATGGATCCAGGAGAGGATCCCGTCCACCTTTGCTGCTGTAGGTGTGGTCAGGTAGGGTCCCTCTACTTTGGTTTGAGGGGGCCAGGTTCTGATCCAAACCTAGACTTGATCCCCCAGAAAGAAAGGATGTAGAGACACAAAAGACTAAACAGAACACCGTTAATTACCCCAGGGAACAAATGAAGATCTTCTGTGCTGCTTTTCCTAGGGCTTCTAACTGTCTGTTCAATTCAGTCTCTCCCAGTTCTTTTTGGAGTCCCTGCTAAATTGCAGAGAATTGGTGAAGACCTGTTATACATTATTTCATAAGGAGAGTACCCTGACCTCCTAAAAGGGGTACAATTAATATTAAACAAGACCATGGCAAGGCCTATACCCAGTTAAGCTTTGCTTCCTGGCAGAGTTTACCATGGCTCTATTTATACACTCTACCCTGCCCAAGCTTTGAGACCTATGTGTCACATGTAGTTTCCAGATGATATTCAAGGCTTTAGCTGTCATTTGCACTATCTCTGTTACGAAGGCCAGTTGTTGTCAGATCCAAACTGTAGTGGCAACCTAAACCATGGGATGATTTCTCTGGGCAATGCTTTTACTATGTCAGTCCTGGTGGGGAAGGCTTCCATCTATCTCAAGCACATGCAGACCAAAACTAGTAGGTACCAGTTTCCTATATATATGGACAACTCAGTATAGTCCATTTGCACATCTTCAAAAGGGGCTTCCCTGTCTGACTGAATTTCAGGTGGCAGGGATGGTCCCTGTTTAGCATTGTGTTGGTTGCATGACACACAATGCTGACTGACTTTCTTGGCAAGGGTGGCCAACAGAGATTGTAGAAGTATCTCCCCAGAAGCTTTTTAATTTTCTTTTTCCTTCTATCCTAAGTGCATGCCTCATGCATACAACTTCTATAACCAACCTTGGATTTTTACATAGTAAGCTTTGATATTGATAAGGCATGAGTTGGTTAACTAACGGTGCCCTTTGCTGTTCATAAGAGTGACCACTGTTGAGTTTTGTCCCAAAGTCAACTTATCAGCCTCTTATACCAGCATGGTAGTGTCTGCAAGTGTTCTTAGGCACAGGGGCCATCCTTTTGAGACCCTGTCAAGTTGCTTAGAGAGATAAGCAACTGGTCTTGCCCAGTATTCTACATTCTGGGTGAGCATTCCCTCAGCTGTTCTATTTCTTTCTGATACGTAATAGTTCAAAAGGCTTGGCCAGGTCAGGGAGGCCTAGCACCAGGGCTGCCTGCAGCTTTTCCTTTAGCCTCTTGAAGGCTTTTGTTTGGTCGGATATCTACTTAATTGGCCCTTTTTCTCCCCCCTTTGTGGCTTCATACAGTGGTTTGGCCAATCTGTATGTTTCACACAGTTTTTCTTAGAAATACCCAGGGCTTTCATCTGGAGTGCATGACCTCAGCCACCTTGCATATATCTGTGGCTTTCTGGCTTTCCTACACTGACAGGGATGAAGTCAAGGTTGGATCCAGGGTAAGAGAATGAAACCATTTAGCAGTCACCTACAAATATCTACAAGTTCTGGATTTCGAGGCTAAGGTTTGCATAATGAGAACATTTTACAGTCTTAGCACAATTCTTAAGGTAATACCTAGTTTTAAGAGTCCCTACAGAACTGACCCAAAGTTCTGGGCAATTCAAGTGAATATTCAGGTTCCAATTTTTCCTAAGGTATCTGTATAGACACAGCAGATAGTGTTTAATACTGCACAAATTTTTCCAGTGTAGCCAAGGGGCTACCTTTGTTGAGCCTTGAGGCTTCAGAGCATATATAACTACTGTGTATAATTATATACTCTTTGGCCAGTCTCTTAGTCCTGTTTAATAGATCAGTTTAGTTAAACAGCTATATCTCATTTTATGAGCTGGCATTGCAGACAAGACTGGAATCTAATACAGGTGGGCTGAAGTTTTTTTCCTTTTGAACTGTTTTTCTCTCTCTAATTTCTCACTTTACTAAAAACAAATTATAGCAGAACTAATTTAATTGACAAAATAAACTGTATGTTCAGTATATTGGATCTTATTATTTGCACAAAGCATAGCAAGAATAATTATTAGCCATCTAGGCTTTTCTTCCTTTTAAAATTGGCATTGCTGGAACCTTTTATAAGGAATCTTGGGTTAGACTTGAAAGCCTTCCATGAGCCCAGGTTTCATCTGTGTTATTAGA